>NW_027362764.1:442571949-452571949 GCF_046119375.1 Phyllobates terribilis
GTTCAAAGATGATGTTTTGCCGCCTCTGGCACTGGATGCCCTGACTGTGTGCAAGGCATCGTTAAATCTGAAGATTACCCAATGATTTTGGGTCACAATGTAGAGCCCAGTGTCAGAAAGCTGGGTTTGCTACCTAGGTCATGGGTATTCTAGTAGGACAATAACCCAAAACATACTTCAAGAAGCACCCAGAAATGGATGGAAAAAAGTGCTGGAGAGTTTTAAAGTGGCCAGCAATGAGTCTGGATCTGAGTCCCATTAAATACCTTTGGAGAGATCTTAAAATTGCTGTTGTGTGAAGGCGCCCTTCAAATATAAGCGACCTGGAGCAGTTTGCAAAAGAAGAGTGGTCCAAAATTCCAGTTGAGAGTTGTAAGAATCTTGCTGATGGTTATATTAAATGATTTATTGCAGTTATGTATTCCAAAGGGTGTACAACCAAATATTAAGTTAAGGGTGCCAACAATTTTGTCTGGCCCATTTTTGCCGTGTTGTGTGAAATTATGTCCGGTTTGCCTTTTTTTCTCTGTTTTTTGGGTTCAAAATTCTTTTTTCCTATTTGATTTCCAAACACATCCTAAGACCACTTTTATAGGAAGTCAATTGAATGACTATTATGGTTTGTGAAGTTGGCAGCTAAAATGGCATTGCTATTTGGGTCAGATCTAAACCCCTGGTTCCCTCAACAGTAAGCAACAGTGTTATTAGTACTTACAAACATAAATACTTATGTAGAATAGATGTAATATATAGATCATAAATACAATTGTGAGCTCAACCCTTACATATATTTCCTAGATATATATCTTTTCTAGATAATCCACCATGTTGGCACTGCATACTCAGATACATTACTGTCACTCTTTTTAATCTATCAGATATACATAGAAAGTTAAAACAGTTTCTGAACTCAGGATATAAAATAGTAAGGTAATATTATTTCACCAAAGAGCAATGATCAGTAGAGATGATTCGCAGAACTCTGGTCCATGAGCCTGTTCAACAATCTGGTCTCTGAATGGGAGGCTCACGAATGTTTTACCTTGGGGGATTGCCAGCGCTGCATTGATTGACTGTGCTGGCATGACATCAATATTACGAAATAATGGACAAATTATGTTGCACCAGCCAGGTTAATCAAAAGCCCGGATGGTAGTAGATTCGCGAGCTTTCCATCCAGTGACCACAGAATACTGACATGACCAAAGGACTGAGTCCTGCGCGTCGATCTGACCATCTCTAGTGATCAGTTTTTCAAATCTACGATTTCACAACCAAGACCACTTTCACTTGACAATATTTCGGTCATTATTTTTTTTCAGTATTTTAAGCCCAAACCTGGATTGAGTCCAAGACAGTGGAAGAGGTGCAAATCATTCCATTATAGTCTTTCTCTTTGTTAGTTTTAATTCTGATTTTGGCAAACAAATATAGTTTAAAAAACTGCACCTAAACTATATATTTTATCAATTATTCCTTGGGGTTGTCAATTTAGGCTAAAGTGGCTAAATGGAGAATTTTTAGTAGTCCAGAGAAAGTCAAGAAATATATGTCCTTAATGCTTGCTTTTTCTTCTACATCACCAGCTCTGATAATCTCTGGAAAAAATTACATACATATATGTGAATGATATCAGCAGCTCTTTGATAATATGCTCTTTATAAATTGTACACTGATTTAGTGCTCATTTTGTGCTGAGATGACCATTTATTCAATGGATTTAATTTTTTTTGTAACAGCAAAGCACTTAAGAGAGACTCTATATATCGAATGTAATATACTCTGAAATTGCATTGTTCAGCAGATGTTAATGCCAGTTAGTATTCAGACACATATAATTTTTTCATCTAGCGCCTAGGAAGAGATTTATATTATTTTATATTATTTGACAGACAAGCTTGCTTAATTTTAAGCTGAAGCATAAATCAATGCTTCATGTATGCAGTATAGATTATTACCAATATCCTCAGGTGAAGTAAAGAAGGATTTAAATGGTGCAAGTTACATTGCTGTTACTAATGAATTGATCAATCACTGTACTGTTATAAATGCTCAAGGCTTAGCTGAAATCAATATGTTAGGAAGACTATTGTCGTGTAATAAGGCCTTTATATTATTTGTAATAGTATACATTTTCATTTATTCTAATTAGTATTTATAGTGCATTCATATTATCTATGCTATAAAGATATGTTCACCCAATACTAGGAATATTCTTGTGAGGTATAAAGTTCTAAACATAGATTCCCTTCTAGTTCAACAGTACAAGAAGTATATCACAGAATACAAATATAGAACAAGGAAAATTCTTCTATTTCAAATGTCACCTTTGGGTCACTTTAAACCAGCGATGCCCAAATGCTAACTTTCTTATGTTAGATATTCGGCTCCCAGATACAAACAAATTCAGCATCCTTTTCAAGGAATGAGAACTGTTTCACACTGAATTTTCTATGTGAAAATATGTTTTCTCCTCTGTTATAGTGACACAGCTTTTATATGTGACTGTTGTTTGGTTTTGATAGGTATCATGTATTTTATTTTTGGAAAAGTTGGTTATTTTTTCTTTAATATTACATAATCTGAACCAGATGTTAAATAGATAAAACATGGTATAAAAATTCTGAATACTTAGACAGTTGTGTAAAAAAGTCTTATCTATATCTGTGTTCCTACCCCTTGACCCAGTCCTAGCCCAACAATATATCATGTTGTCCTCTACTGCTTTACACCTGTCTTTAGACCGTAATAACTAACAACAATACAATACAGTTTTAATCAGCTAATTTATCTGATGTGAATGACCAGCTTGAAAGAATTAAGATACCAAATATCAGTGGCTTAGTTAGAGTTAAATGTGCCCTGGTGCATAATTTCAACCTGGGCCCCCACCTGCATGTTCATCGAGTGTATGGACCGCTGTAGCACTCTAGATCCTGTGAACATATATGTTCGCCCTCTCATGTAACAATGTTCCTCATTCCATAATAATGACCCCGATCCAGGTCCCTTCGTGCAATAGTATCCCCCATCCTGTGCTTCTTTACTGTAATAATGTCCCCCATACTGGCCCTTTCCTGTTTTAATGTCCTCCATTCTGACTTCTTCCTTTAATAATGTCCTCCATTCTGGTATAATGTCCCCCATCCAGGGCCCCTTCAAGTATTATATGTCCCCCATCCTGGTATAATGCTACCCATCCTGGGCCCCTTCCAGTAATATATGTCCACCATTCTGAGCCCCTTCCAGCTATATATGTCCCCCATATTGGGGACCTACCAGTGTTAAATCAAAGTAGAAACCTCAGAGCCACAAAAAGAAAATGGAACTGTAGGTCTTGCTGCAGTGTTATTTACTTTGACATGGCAAAGAGTCAAAACAGATTTGGTACAACATTTCGACCGAGAGCAGTCTTTGTCAAGGACATCTGTGTGTAACAAGAGCCGAGAATCCGGAAATGCGGCAGGGTGTAGGCTAGACACAGATGTCCTTGACAAAGGCCGCTGAAGGTCGAAACGTTGGACCATATCTGTTTTGACTCCTTGCCAGATCAAAATAAATAGCACTGCAGCAAGACCTACAGTTCCATTTTGTTTTTTGTGCTGCTGAGGTTTCTACTTCGAGTCTTAATCTGGACAACAATTCCTTTCCTCGAGCATACTATATTTAAAAGGACAAAGCTGCTGGTCTTTTGCCTTCATCTTCCAGTAGTGTATGTCTCCCATCCTGGTATAATGTCCCCAATCCTGGGCCCTTTCCAGTAATATATCTTCCCTATTCTGGTATAATGCCCCTCATCCTGGTCCCCTTCCAGTGTTAAATATCCCCATCCCAGTATAATGCTCCCCCAACCTGGGGCCCTTACAGTAATATTTGTTCACCATCCTGGTATAATGCCTCCCACCCTGGGCCCTTTCCAGTAGTACAACTCCCCATCCTGGTATCATGTGCCTCATCTTAGGCCCCTTCCAGTAATATATGTCCCCCATCCTTATATAATGTGCCCCAGACATTATGTCGCATGTTTTGGCACATAATGTGTCCCAAAACATTTGGCATCCTCCTCCATGACCAGTACAGAAGCCGACAGCTGACTTTAGTGTGCAAGTAACAGGCAGAGCATGACATCATTTCCATGCACCAGAAGTGAAATGCACACAGACATCAACTGCCAGCCTCTGATTTGTGTACAGCGTGTATTGCAGTGCAAGGACCAGGTGGATCTCTGTGCTGCAATACATTTCAGCTGAATGTGCGTCCTCGGACTCACATCTAGCTTAAATAGCAGCTAGCGTTGGCGGACCTCCATTCTGCACAGGCCCAGTCACGGCTGCACTCTATAAGAACACGATCGTTACACCCTTGACAAACATATTAGGGAGGCCCTATTTAGTATCCAAACCTCACTTTTTCTGCAGGCTTGTAACACTGTTTAATACATATTGGAGAATCACTATCCACCTCAGAATGGCTAATGGAAGAAAGATGTGTCAAGCACATTAACTTTAAATATGCCTGATTGTTTTTGTTCTCACTTGACATTAGCTGCCACCCAAATGTATCTGTTTGGGACTTACACCTTTATTCTCATTGAAAACACAAGAATGCTAGGTTGAGCTAATTGTGTATGTGTATGAGCTATAGGATAAATAGGTTAAGGCTAAACTTTCATTTGGTTAGTAATCCAGGTGCATTGTGTGAATTCACAATATCCACTCTCATGACAGTTTTATGATTCAATAGCTTTTACAGTAAGGAAGCACTCTCTATGTTGATATAGAAACCTTACTTCATGTGGACAAAAAAGATACATATTGTATTTGTTAAGTTATAGTTCACATAATAAATACATAATTCTACATTGCCCTTTCACATATTTTTACATTGTTATTGAGTCACGCTCTACCATTTATTTTTCATACTAAATAGCCCAGTTTGTTCATTTTCACTGTCTTTATTACTGTCTTTATTGTTAAAGGCATATATCATGAATCATTGCTGAGTTGTACTGTCTGATTAGCGACAGAATGTCTGAGCAAGAAACCTTAAGTTTCTTAAAAGCTGACATTTTCAATCCACTCAAACAGTAACAAAGCTACCAGATAACTGTTTTCTTTTCTATAGATGACTAACATGGTCCAACATTCTCTACTTCTAAATGAATGCCTGTTTTGTTAATAAGCTCATATTGTCTTCTTGTGGATATATTGAGAAATTCATGTTACATCCATTTAAATTTAAAAAGAAAGTTTGAAATTCTATTTTCTGCATAATTTTTTTATTATTTTTGGTAATGTAAAATTAATTACAGGATAATTGCACACATTAATCTCATTTTGTAAGCTAATTAGAAATATTAGAATGTAATAAATTATAATAGTTATATATGGGTAATTTTTCATGGCACAGGGCATTCCTGTGTATTAATTTGCAACACTTAGGTGCTTCAAAACCATATTTATTTTTTGCATTTCAATCGAAAGCAGACATGCCTGTCATGGATGGGGAGTTGTATTCAGCAAAGTTAAAGCTGGATTATATTTTTCGTATCACTATATTTTTCTGCCAGGTTTTCCATGTGACATGATCCAGAAATCAGTTGAATTTGAAGGTTGCTCACTCGTCAACTATGTGCCCTTGGCTGCAGAAAACATGTAGTTACAACTGTACCTTTTAATAAAAAAAGCAGGGAATCACACTCTGTGAAAATAAAACTGTATAGAAATTTAGGTAATGGATGTTCTTGGGTCAGGGGACAAAATAATAGCATTCGGTAAAAATATTGTGTATAGAGATGAAGGAGGTGAACCATTCATACATGATGATTAAAAAGAAAAAGTCACTTGTGTTATTAAACCCAATCCCACTAACTGCGTACAAGTATAGCCTGCAGAAAATCCTGATAATGAAATAGTGTTCCTATAAAGGATAGCTTTTTCACTATTTTTCTGCCATGTACAATGAAGGGGGTTTTCCACAATTAAATAGTTTAGTTTAATCCATCAATGGGATCTCAAACTTTTCCATCATATTATTTTTCTCAAATTTCTTCCTTTGCTAACTTTAACATAAATGTCACTGTGCTCCTGCTGGTATGTTGTTATTTGGCCATGATTAAATTACATGCACTGATTACATGCCTAATAGTCCCCTTAAATATTAAAAAGGCATAATCAATGATGTTCCATTTTGGGTTAGTGTATTGGTAGACTCCTATTCCCTATAATAATATTTACATGAAGGATTTGACACAAGTGAGTGGTTCAGCTTGATGACACATTTCATTAGTGCTGTGCATACTTGGAATGCCTAAAAAATACCTATCACCAATCTTTGGCCCCCCCTTTTATTGAATAAAAGAGTAGGCAGACCAAGATTGATCATTTGTCTAAATAAATTTAGAATCAAAACCTTTAAGAAGTGGACCCAGTATTTCCTTAAAATAACTCAACTTCCTATCACAGGCAAGCACAAAAATCAGGGTTATGGGTGTGGGATTCCAGCAAAACAGGATCCCACAATGCTCCCCAGCTGCTCTCATTGTGAAAGAGCGATGTCACCTGAGATATCACTATTTCCACTAATCCAATGCTCCTGAGTACTTTACTAAGTTCCTCAGTGAATGGTAACAGCAGTAACGATGGTACAGCTTAATAAAATACACAACAGCACTGGATTAGTGGATAGAATGATATTTTTCAAGATCTTGCTACTTCATAGTGAGAACAGCCAAGGAGGGTTGCGGTATACTGCGCTGCATGCCAGAATCCCACAGCCTGGAAGTTTAAGCCCAACTTTAATAAAAAGTCAGGCCCTTTCTGCAACATTAGGAGCACTTCCAAGGGGATTTGTTACTAGGTTATACTTAAACATCACCAATTTGAGGCTACCAACCATTTTATTCAATAAAAGGGGCAGCCCTAGATTTGTTTTAGATACCTTTTAATGTTTAAACAACGGACATGCCTGACACTGCTACGGGGAGCATGGCAGACATGAGGTTATCTGATCATAATCAATTTGCTTGGTATGAACAGGCTGTTTATGCATAAATTAAGTTAATGGTGTGATTTTTACTTTTTTCTTATTTTAAAGGAAGATAGAAATCTCCTTTAAACATCATATTTAATGGTGTACCGATGGTGCATTGTACTGTTGCAGGCACATTAAAGCTGTAATCTTCACATATTAAAAAAATAAACAAAAAAAAACTAGAAATAAAAGTAACAAATAGCAGAAATGGCCAGCACATCCTAACTAATGTGAACAGGAGCCAAGTAAAAAATTCAAGCTATAAAATAGGGTCAAAGTTACCCTAAGACATTGAAACTGCATTACTGCAATGGAAAAATAAGAAAGCGCTAATAAATGTACACATTAAATATTTTTTAAAAAAAATCTGTAATATTAATATGAAAAATTACAGTAAAGGAAGGTATTTAGCGCATAGATTGGCCAATATATGTGCCCAACAGCCAGCATCAAGGCGTCTTTCATTGTTGGGTCCCTGTCCTGTTTTGTCACCTCTCCTGGGCTGAATGCCTACAATTTATGGGTCAGGAATGGACCAGATAACTACTTAAAATCACCTGAGGCTGATGGGGGAGGGAGTGCACAAGTCAAAAAGAGAATTAGAATCAAATAGGGAAAATAGCCAGCACATCCTAACTAATGTGAACAGGAGCCAACTAAAAAAAATCAAACTATAAAAAAGGGTCAAATTTGCCTCTTAAATTGCTAAGAGTGATTGCTCTAAGACATTGAAACTGCATTACTGCAATGGAAAAATAGGGAAACATAAGATGACATGATGAGCGAGTATGTTTTTTTAACCCTTTTGCCGAGTATGCTCGGGCGAGCACCGAGTATTTACTGTTGCTCAGTGTTATTTTTGAATCACTCCCGTGTGCATGATTTGCAACTGTTTGACAGCTTTAATAAATGTGAGGAATGTGTAAGAAGCAGACCTTCCTCACATGTATTAAAGCTGTCAAACAGTTGCAAATCACGCACACGGGAGTGATTGAAACATAACACCGAGCAGCTGTAACTACTCAGTGCTCGCCCGAGCAAACTCGCCGAAAGGGTTAACAGAACATACTTGCTCATCACTAATTTTAATCTGTGACTACTCTAGAAGAGTCTCAATTAGGGATTAACTACCGGGAGCTAAAACCCAGATTTTCTGTTGATTTACGGGGATCGTAATGCCTGTTTTTATGAGCACTTTCACATGAAAAATAATTAAAAAAATTTCATCTATGGATTAACTAGACATATATTGATCTAAATATGCCGAGTTGAGCATTGCAAACATATTTCAAAGGTAGAAAAAAATATGTCTTGGATGAAATACATTTGTATTCATTAAAAAAGGAAAAACAATGTAATAACAAAACGGAGAACCAGACATGTAAATTTTATATAGTATTAGGATAGAAGCAAACATTAATAGTTGCAAGCAAATATTGGACCATAGCATAAGGAAATGAACAACCTAGGAAAAGTGTGCACAAAAAAGCTAATAAATCAAGGTAACCTCAGGACAGTACTGCATCAAATAATAAAAAAAATATAAAGTTAATAGAACTTAGAATAGAGATTGCTCAAAGAGTAGAATATGATAAGATAAGTGAAATGGTTAGAAAGAGAGGGGGTGGTAGAGATACTATAGTAAAAATAGAGTAAGACTATTAAGCATTTAAAAAGTAGATGGGAAGGAGAAATGATAGGGAAAATGCGTTTTCAGGGGATAGAAAATGGATGGGAATAGATAGAGTAATTGAATCAATACTCTCTAAAAGTCAATGGTCTACTGTTGACGCATAATCAAGGGGTTGCCAGGCTAGAAAGTACTAGATTACAGTGGACAAGGTTAACACATAAATCTCAGACCAGTGCAATTAAAGTCTTACTAGAAGTTAAGAGGGTTGTCCAGTCATAACATGCTGATAAATTGTCCTTAGAACAGGTTATCAATATCAGATCAGTGGGAGGTCCAACATCTGGAATCACCACTTATTACCGGCTACACGTTCTGGCGAATCTAAACAAATAGAACAGAGCTGCAAAGCACAGCTCCATTCAATGTGGAACGGCCGCTAACGGAAATTGCACAACTGCTTCTATTCTCTTGTCAGACCTACACCGATCTGATATTGATTACCTATAACAACAACACCAGTGCTTTTAACAGCAGAGCTTTTAACAGGTGTCCTAACACCGCCAATATCATATTGATGACCTATTCTAATGATATGTCAAGGATATGGTATGACTAGAAAAACCCTTCAATGGTCTAAAATATGCAACTTTTTGGTGTCTATGGGAGAATAGAACTAATCTGGAATCAATTGAGTTTTAAATATGCATTTCTATTTTTAGATTCTTTTGTCTCATGTAGGTATATTTGGGTTAACACAATTCATCTGAGCCACATTCATCTACCTTATTTGTAAAAAACATAGATTAACTAAAAGGGGTGCTTAATTTGATATAAGGGCGTGGGTCATGTGGGCTCAGACACTACTCTGAATTTAAAAATGGTCAATTTGCCCCTCATGTTATAAGATTCTGACATTTTATGATACCTGATTTACATTTACTTTACATCCTTCTTACATCTTTTCCCTTTTGTTCTTCTATGGAAATGTAACTTTTGATTCCGTACTAGAGAATTTGCTGCTTAAATAAATAAAGGCACATTGCCTATTAAAGTTATTTCTGACTTGAGATCAAGGTCTCTGAGCCTTAAAATATGTCATAAAATCATGTTTAAAATGCATTAAGTTTAGGTTGTATAGTAGAATATAGCAACTGCTAGAAAAGTTATTAGCATATGAATCAGACAAGTAATATAGAATTTCCATGGAGCTGCATTTTTCCAATTCTGTATATCTCATATTCTCATTTTATTCCTTAAATTATCTCCTGACTGCTATATAATACCAATTTTAAAGGTCATTAAAGATTCTGATTATTGTTACTGGCCTCTGCAATAATTTAAAACATGTACACCAGTATGTAATTAATTTAATTAAAAGGGAAATGAGTATAGAATTGTAATGTGGCATATCATTCATTAAATCATCTATTTATAAATGTCCCTTTAGAATTAGCCATTCCTAAAGATGTTAATTGATCTAGGCAACTAATTACAGTCAATATTTTGCTATAATATGCATTTCAGCTAGCAACTAATCGCCCTACTTTACATATGAACTAGTGTATTTCTGAAAAAAATGACCTTTCTCGGGTTCCTTAAAGTTACTACTTTTATACAAGTTGCATCTCAAGAAATTCTGCAAGCGTGATTAATCTTAAAGGTTGCACAATATAATCCTTTGAAATTATTTGTTATTGTTCCCACCCTTTAATTATCGTGGCAATTTCATAGGCACCTATATTATCTAACAGTGTGGCTCTGATGTGTTATAGGAAATATGGATATTTAGAGGACACCCACACGAAAAGGGAAAAACATGCAAAATCCATACATATGAAGTCATTGATCAGATTATAACCCAGAAATACAGTTGAGCAAGGCAAAACTACTAACCAGAAATGAGTGGATCTGTCGAGATTTGAATTTGGCAAATACTGTAGATTTTACAGGGTAATTTGATTAGTAGCGAAGTTATTTGCGGAAAATTGAATGTTAATTATTAAGCTCTGGAGATCTCTCTAAATCCTAGCAAACAAAAAATGAAGAATGTAAAAAAGTAAATTAATACTCACCTCACAGCTCACATGTCCCCCCATCCGGACCTTCTTTTCTCCACTGTTGCGCGTATTCTTCACAGCCTTAGAGAATACACACCACCAAGTAAAAAAAAGTGCCAAGGACCAGACACGGGACTATGGGGACTGCAGAACAGGTGAGCAGTGAGGTATTATTATTGTTTTTTAATCATTTGTCCTCTACAGCTGAGAAAAATGACAGATACATCTGGCTGCCATTTTACTGAATTTGCATAAACCGGATTGCAAAAATTCATATTCCGGAGAATACAATTTTTTTGTGAAATTCAAGTAGAATTCAATTAAACTAATAAATTCATTCATTTTCACTGCTAACCATTAAACACATATCAAAACGTTTACATTATTCTACCACTTTTTTAAGTTAGCAAGGGATCAAGAAAAATAACCAGAGGAAGAAGTACAACAAAATACTAAAAGACGAATCATTTAGATGTGACTGAGATATTTAGATGAGAAATGGTGCTGGAGCAGTGGGGAATTTATTATTTTTTTGCATTTTCAAATACTGACCCACTTTTTCTTCTAATGGACAACCCCTTTAAACAGTATGTCCATATTGGAAGAAAGCATGTTCTTCCATCATTGTGTCCCATTTTTTATAGTATTTGTAGGGTATTTTTCTTTTAGAGGCCAGCAGACCTTGAAGAATATACCGTCTTTGAGTTTGACATTTATTTGTGGCTGCTCTCTGAAAGACAAAGCAGCTAACAAAATACTAACACAACACAAAGTCATAAAAAATCAATAATGCACAATAAAATTTATTCAATGCTAGTGTTTTGCACTAGATTTTTTCAGTAATTGGACACGTGAAAGAAATGTAATGATAAACTCAGAATAAGATCATGCAAAGAATTTGGTATCTATTTGTCATAAACTCTCTCTGTTTTATATATAATAATTCTCAAGTATGTAAATTTAGAAGATAAAGAGCACCTAGCTTTTTAATCCCTTTGTTTTACTTGCTTGTACTAAAGCTACATTATTTTTTGCAAAATCTAAATCTGAATATGCTTGCTTGAGTAAAAGAGATTTACAGTGGCTTGCGAAAGTGTTGACCCCCTCGGCATTTTACCTATTTTATTACAGTACAACCTGTGTTTAAATAGTTTTGTAATCCTATTTGTGTGTGATGCATCAGCACTACAAAGACACTAAGTTGGTGAAGTAAAGTGAGAATAAATAGGCATAAATTAAATTTATGGGATCAAATAACTAAAAGTTTGCATGAGCATATTTAATCACCCCCTTTGCTATGAAGCTCCATAAAATTTCTGATGCAAGTAATTACCTTCAAAAGTCACATGCTTAGTGAAAGGAAGTCCACCTGTGTGCAAAATAAGTGTCACATGGTCTGTCAGTATAGATAGACTTTTTCTGAAAGGCTACAGAGGCTGCAACACCATTAAGCAAGAGGAACCACTAACCCAAAAACACAAACAAATCAGGGACACCGTTGTTGAGGAGTAAAAGTCAGTGTTGGGTTATAAAAAATATCCCAATCTCTGATGATCTCCCGGAGCCCCAACAAATCCATTATCAAATGGAAAGAACATGATACCATGACAAACCTATCAACAGAGAGCCGCCTACCAAAACTCTCAGCCTGGGAAAGAAGGGCATTAACCAAAGAGGCAGCACAGACTCCAAAGGTAACCCTGAAAGAGCTGTAGAGTTCCCAAGCAGAGACAAGAGTATCTATTCATACAACCACTATAAGCCATACACTCAAAAGATGTGGCCTTTATGGAAAAATGTAACTTTTTGACCACCAAGTTAAATGCCATGTATGGCGCCAAACCAACACAGCTCATCACCCCAAGAACACCATTCCCTCAGTGAAACATGGTGGTGGCTGCATCTTGAAGAGACAGGGAAAATAGTCCGAGTTGAGGTGCGACTCAGAGTTGACTGAGTTGATGATGAGAAATACAGGGATATTCTTGAGCAAAATCTGTTTCAGTTTGTCAGTGATTTGAAACTGGGAAGGAGGTTCACCTTCCAGCATGACTACGACTCAAAGCATTATCACTATGACAATAATCATAAAGCACATAATGATTACTTAGGATGAGGCCTAGAGTTTAGCGTCGTGACCCCCCTTAAGTTAACAGATAATCAAATGGTGGAATACTGCAAAGCAAAATCAGAAAGAGGGACAAAAAGAGTACCAGAAACCACCAATATAGATATAAAAGAGTTATTTGTTGGAACAATTCACATTAAAAATAGTCATTACCATATACAAAAAGGTCACATAATGAGGAAAAATTAGGCTGGGGGAGCCACCAAACAAATCCAATATTTAAAGTAGCACTAAAATATGCAAAAAGACCCCTCCATATCCAGTCTCAAACAATTAGGTATGTATACAGGAAGGTCAAATTACCAAAGGTTCAAAATAACACAAAGGAAATGAGTGTAGTTGTGTTACATACCAATGATAAGGGGGATCGATGGAGCCCACCAGCACTGCCCCGATGCACATTTCACGTTCAGCTTTTTCAAGGGGACCCAAAGCATGCTGCTAAAGCCACACTCTAGTGGTTTAAGGGGAAACGTATAAATATTTTGGAGTGGCCTAAACATAAAAATAAACAGTGAAATTCCAGGTTGTGAGGTAGCAAAACATGAAAAATTCCAAGGGGATGAATACTTTTTCAAGCCATTGTATATCATAAAAAAATCTCAATAAAATAAATTTAAGTTTTAGGGTGTAATGTGAAAAAATGTGGAAACGTTCACAGGGTGTGAATACTTTTTTAAGACCCTGTGTAGTTTTTTTTTCTGTTTGGGACAATGGTCACCACTTGCTAGTTATTCGTTCATTTTAAACTCAAATGAGATAGCATATCGTAATTGATTTTGACACAATGAACAAAACAAGAGTAATAACTCGATTGATAATTTTTCATAGAAGGCAGAACACATCTGAATTTTTAGCACACCAAAGCAGCCTTATAGCTGACATATTTTAATATCAAGTATAAAGATGTTTTCATATTACATTTCCCTGCCACAATCTTTTGTAGAATATTGCATGATTCATTTTGTCAGGCAAGCCAGTGATTGACATATTTCAAATCTCATTTTATTGCTATGCAATTTGTGTGTCCAAAATATTTTATTCACAATATGTCCGGAACTCATTGTTTTTTTCTTTTCTCAATATTATTATTGGCCTTTGTTAGGTACCTGCTGTTGCAATAATGTTACAGTAAAAAGGCCTCAAGATCTAGTCAAGGTATTTCTGTATGATATAAAATTTTCTCTACATACTGAAAGCTCAGCACAATTCAATATACATTATAGCCTCAGATAAAATTGCATACAGATTATAATGAGTTTGCTGAAAATATAAGACCTGTATCACAGTAATGTCAATTCTGACCTTGCAGCAAGTTAATATTGAAAGGCATATGAGGTTCTTTTTACATTATCTAGGTGGCATTTTTAATTTCCTAATGGCAGAGAAAATAGAAAATGTGGACACTGATGCAAACATTTAAAACATTATCACCAAAATCAATATACATATTTATATATAGAGCCCCATATGTCTTTCGATATTAGCTTGCTGCAAGGTCAGAATTTCCCATCCTTTCCTTTTCCTTGTGATTTCATTTTAGTGCTTGTCGGCTAACATTCATTATTGTGCCTCATGGCAGTCTCTAAGTCAATGCACACAATCTTCTGGAAACAGGGGGCTATGCTGAAATACAGCGGGAACTATTTTCTCTCTACACGGTCTGTCATCCATTTTAGGCAAACATTCATGTATGTAGCTGTCACGGGAATCAATAATCTAGTTCCAGGGGCCTTTGGCAGTACAAGGACCCCTAGCTATTCATATTGTAGTTCATGCCTTCCAAGCTTATTTTATTTTTTTTTGCACATAGGAATCAATAATCCTGTTTGAATGCCATTTGCTGAGTTGTAAGCAGAACTTATGTGTTGCATGGTGAAACTTAGGCATCTCACGGGAATCTATTCTAATAATATATACTGTACAAAAAGGAAAGACTGTTTCTGTTAATTTTCAATTTCAGTTGAAACTGTGATCCCTTTTGCATGCATACTAAGTAGACAACCACACTAAATTTATTCTAGCTTTGGATGTTCTCCAGAGCTAACAACAGATTGTAAAAATGCATGTATGCAAAATGGTGATAGAGGTTCAATGCAAATAATCACCATAACCTTCAAGCTGTCAAATCATTCACACACTGGTATTTATCATGACGTGTTGTTGGATTATTTAGTAGATGTTAACATTTTTAGCACATAGCGAAGAGAACATAGTTATTGTAAAAATATGCAACCTTCAAGGAATGTATCAAAATTCCTTCCAGTTTTATAGATAGCGTTTGGCGCGAACCAAAATACAGCATTTGACGCAAGTTTTCTTTTTGTAGAAAATATTTTGTTATCTGACTGTTACATTGTAAAATTCAATTTATGTAGTTAACGCAACTTATATCTCGCCTGTGCAGATGGCCTCTATTCAAATCAATGTAGCATCTGCCAATAAACAATACATGGAGCTTTCTAGAGAATGCTTTATAATACAGAAACTATTCTTTTCAACTCTGGATATAAGCAGATTTTCTAGTACTAGAAATTCAATACGTATACATTTCATACATTTCATGATACAACGCTCCATTGGTAAGGAATCTTTTAGAGGTTTATAGGAGGATTGAAGTGACCAATGCACACTACAGGGAAAATGTAATTGTCTAAGAAACAAAACACGCCAATATTAATTTGTAATAAAAATTTTATTGCTGTGACCTTAAGATAAATTATCCGTGGAAATACAGAATTTGAATATTGAGTACACGAAAGCGGAAAGTATAAAAATAAAAGAAGGTCATAATGGTTAATAAACTCAGAGAACTATTCAGAACATTTCTAAAAGATTTGTACAATGCAGAATCCCAGATTTATAAAGATTGAAATGTAGGTCCAGATATTTTTGTGTAACGCAGGGTTGCGCTAAAATATGGCAACTTTAGGTATTTATAGGACAGTTAGGTGTCATAGCTTATGAAATTCATGACTAGATGTAGCACGCCTTATGCAAGAGAACTTATTCCAGTCGCTGACTGGAGTAAGACTTGTAGCAAAGAACATGTCATTTTTCAGATGTACCTGATTCTTTAAGAGGCATTGGCCTGAATCAGGTGCATCTCACTCCAACACATCCCCTCACCAATACTGGCATGAAGAACATCAGTCTTGATGAATGGGGGTCATAGTGTTTTGGGATGGATATGGGTCACTTTAAGCCAATAAGTATTTTTTTTTTAAAAAATAGATTTTTGTCTAAATAGTGAATTACATGGCAACTTCGGTTCCGCAACATCATGATTAGATATGACCGAACCCAAATGGTAAAATTTGGGGTTTGTACTGGACTCCTATTGTCCAGTGCTGAACTCCAAACATGAACTTCTCCTGGAAGTCCGTTTTAGTGTTTGGAGTTTGGATGGAGAGAGAAAGACAGAGAGAGAGAAAAAGTTTGGGTCTCCATTGACCTCTATGGGTTTGGGTTCAAGTTTGGGTAGAGTTCTGGTGCCCGAATCAATGATGGATCACAAGTGACATTATGAACACCTTCTTCTATTTATTATTTTATAGGAGATTTGCAAGAACTATTTATTAGATTTATTTTACTCTTTTATATAGCACCATCATACTCCACACCCCTTATTATACATTATCATTGTCCCCATTGGAATTCACAATATAAATTCCCTATCACTATATCTTTGCAGTGTAGGAGGAAACTGATGTACATACAAGAAAGCACACAAACTTGGTGAGAAAGTACAGATTTCTTGCAGATGTTGTCCTTGGTGATTTTTGAACCCTAGACAATGTTTAAACTGCTACATTCCACATAATGAGGTTGCAACCTTGCATTAAGTATAATTATTTTGTCCAGGCAGGAAAGAGAAGATTTAGCAAAAGCAGTACCAAAAAAAAAACTAGAGTTTTTCTGATAGAAAAACAGATTTCAGATTTTTAGCAATCATAAGATAAAGAACCCCTTATCTAACCGTGGCTGATGAATTGTCCCTTGCTTTCCAATAAGACATGGTGTGCATATAATATATACATCCAAGTATAGAATCTGAAAACATTATAAACAACATACTGCAATAAGAATTTTTTTTTCCATTACTGAAAAGATATAGTATGCTATTAATATATGATACATTCTTCCCTGTATCTGTATAATCTAATTAAAAATATATATCAGCGTTACTCTTTTTCAGATACCTCATCTTCCCAAAATGAAATAGAAGACAATAAAAAAATTATATGTACCACAAAATGATAACCATGAAAAGTACAGATCATCCTGTAAAAAGAGCCCTAATACAGCTCGGAAAATAAGAAAAATGTATGGGTCTCAGAATATAGTGCCACAAAACAAATTATTATTTCCTTTTTAAATAGTAAAACATAAAAATCAAGATAGATTTGGAATAATTACTGTACTGTGAACACCGTTAAAAATAAACAAACAAACAAAATGGACTTTTTTTCCTTTATGTGTGCAAAAAATGCTATAAAATAAGAATACTTTAAAAAATAGAAGTGCTAATAGTTTACATTGTGAATGAACAGTAGAAAAATCTAAATGCTATGAAAATTTAGTGTGACCATCCTATCAATATTTGCACCCATTGCCCTTTGAACAGCATCAATTCGTCTAGGTATACTTTTACACAGTGTTTGAAGGAACTTGGAAGGGAAGTTCTTTGAAACATTATGGAGAACTAAAGTAAAATATAAAAAACTGCAGTAGCGCTGCTGCTATAGTAAGATCAGATAGGTAAAGAGCCGCAATCTCAAAGCACCGTATGCCCTTGTGCAAATAATAATGAAATGATTAAAAGAAAGAGATGCGCTGCAAACCACTCATAAAATAAAATAAGAGTGATTCCTAACTGTCTTAGAGAAAATGGTAGTCCAAATGAAGCACTTCAGATAAATGCGTGCAACTTCAAGGGGTCCTTTGAAGAAGTCACAACTGCAACTAGAGGTGATGGACAAGTGCCGGAGTCTGTAGAACAAGCTGTGAGTATTGCAGAAAATGGGTTCAGACGGCGTTTTAAGGCAGGAAATAAAGGGCTGCAGAGACTCTCAGAGACTCGGGCTTTCAGGTACCTGCAGCCGTTGCACTAGATGGATACAGGGATGAAGATCATGAGTGAGAAGAACTGCAGACAGCCTAATAGGTGTACGGCTGCATGTACCTGAAATCTGTCTGAACTCATTTTCTGGGCTGTGTGGCCCTTCAAAGAAATGCCACCCCACACCATTACTGGCCACTGCCAAACCGGTCATGCTTAAGGATGTTGCAGGTAGCAGATCGCTCTCCACGGCGTCTCCGGACTCTATCACATGTGCTCAGTGTGAACCTGCTTTCATCTGTGAAGAGCACAGAGCACCAGTGGCGACTTTACCAATCCTGGTGTTCTGTGGCAAATGCCAAGCGCCCTGCATGGTGTTGGGTTGTGAGCACAACCCCCATCTGTGGACGTCGGGCCCTCATACCACCCTCATGGTGTCGGTTTCTAACCGTTTGTGCAGAAACATGCACATTTGTGGCCTGCTGGAGGTCATTTTGCAGGGCTCTGTCAGTATTCCTCCTGTTCCTCCTTGCTCAAAGGCGGAAGTAGCGGTCCTGCTGCTGGTTTGTTTCCCTCCTACGGCCCCCTTCACATCTCCTGGTGTACTGGCCTGTCTCCTGGTAGCACCTCCAGCCTCTGGACACTACGCTGACAGACACAGCAAGCTTTCTTGCCACAGCTCGCATTGATGTGCTATCCTGGATGAGCTGCACTACCTGAGCAACTTTTATGGTTTGTAGAGTCCATCTCATGCTACCACGAGTGTGAAAGCAGAACCAACAATCAAAAGTGACCAAAACATCAGCCAGAAAGCATTGGTACTGACATGTGGTGTGTGGTCCCCACCTGCAGAACCACTCCTTTATTGAGGGTGTCTTGATAATTGCCAATAATTTCCATCTAGTGTCTATTCCAGTTGCACAGCAGTATGTGAAATTGATTGTCAATCAGTGTTGCTTCCTAAGTGGACAGTTTTTATTTCTCAGAAGTTTGATTTACTTGGAGTTATATTCTGTTGTTTAAGTGTTCCCTTTATTTTTTTGAGCAGTGTATATATATAATTACATATTGTAGGGGTTCACACTCTTGGGTAGCCACTTGTATACATGTGGCACAGAATTTTATATCAAAGCATGTAGTTTATTGTCCATCATAAACTATACAGATTCAAAATGAAAACGACATTCCTAAAGTATCAATGGATAAAATAAACAGTCCTATTCTTCAGGCAGAGTGAAGCAACATAAATGTAACAGCCTCACCAATCTCGTTATTCCCAGCAGCAGCTCACACATGTATTAAAAGTGTTCACCAAACAAACACCTCTCTGTTTGGCTCCAGCACACCTCTCTTTGCAGAGCAGACAAACAAGGAGCTCTGCTTTTCTCCATTTTCAACACACTCCACTCAGCTGAGCTAACATAGCTGCTAATAGGTTTGTACATCTGTATTGACATACATTTTATATGTATATCTAAAAAATAGGGGGCACCCTGTAGCCCCCTGACATATCTATGACACTTCCTGTTCCTTTCCCTGTGTGTTTATAGCAGTCCCAGGACATGTTTATAATTATTTATATTATATTTATTTTTATTTTGACTACTTTCTCTGCAATTTTTGATTTCCTATCTGGTGGAGAGAGTGTATGTAAGTGCTGGGTGAGTGAGGGTGTCATATTGACTGTTTAGGGTGCCAACCTCCGCTGCAAAGTAGGGAATATATAGGGCTATCTAGCCCTATATTCTGTATACCTCTCACCCCCTTTACATAAATGGCCCTAATCTCACCCTCCACATGTAAGTATTTGTACACCCTACATTTTTCAGTTTTATTTTCTATAGTTAGTTTGTTTTAGAGTGCCCAGGTGTATATATATATATATATATATATATATATATATATATATATATATATATATAATGCTTACCTAATTAAATTGGGCCCCTTCTACAAATAAATACAGTACAAACCAAAAGTTTGGACACACCTTCTCATTTAAAGATTTTTCTGTATTTTCATGACTATGAAAATTGTACATTCACACAGAAGGCATCAAAACTATTAATTAACACATGTATAAATATATACTTAACAAAAAAATGTGAAACAACTGAAAATATGTCTTATTTTCTAGGTTCTTCAAAGTAGCCACCTTTTGTTTTGATGACTGCTTTGCACACTCTTGCCACTCTCTTGATATGCTTCAAGAGGTAGTCACCGGAAATAGTTTTCACTTCACAGGTGTGCCCTGTCAGGTTTGATAAGTGGGATCTCTTGCCTTATAAATGAGGTTGGGACCATCAGTTGTGTTGTGCAGAAGTCAGGTGCATACACAGCTGATAGTACTACTGAATAGACTGTTAGAATTTGTATTATAGCAAGAAAAAAGCAGCTAAGTAAAGAAAAACGAGTGGGCATCATTACTTTTAGAAATGAAGGTCAGTCAGTGTGAAAAATTGGGAAAACCTTGAAAGTGTCCCCAAGTGCAGTTGCAAAAACCATCAAGAGCTACAAAGAAACTGGCTCACATGAGGATCACCCCAGGAAAGGAAGACCAAGAGTCACCTCTGCTTCTGAGGATAAGTTTATCCGAGTCACCAGCCTCAGAAATCGCAGGTTAACAGCAGCTCAGATTAGACACCAGGTTAATGCCACACAGAGTTCTAACAGCAGACACATCTCTTCAACAACTGTTAAGAGGAGACTTTGTGCAGCAGGCCTTCATGGTAAAATAGCTGCTAGGAAACCACTGCTAAGGACAGGCAACAAGCAGAAGAGACTTGTTTGGGCTAACGAACACAAGGAATGGACATTAGAACAGTGGAAATCTGTGCTTTAGGCTGATGAGTCCAAATTTGTGATCTTTGGTTCCAACCACCGTGTCTTTGTGTGACAAAGAAAAGGAGAACGGATGGACTCTACTTGCCTGGTTCCCACCGTGAAGCATGGAGGAGGAGGTGTGATAGTGTGGGGGTGCTTTGCTGGTGACACTGTTGGAGATTTATTCAAAATTGAAGGCATACTGAACCAGCATGGCTGCCACAGTATCTTGCAGCGGCATGCTATTCCATCCGGTTTGCATTAAGTTTTACCATCATTTATTTTTCAACAGGACAATGATCCCAAGCACACCACCAGGCTGTGTAAGGGCTATTTGACCAGGAAGGAGAGTGATGGGGTGCTACGCCAGATGACCTGGCTTCCACAGTCACCAGACCTGAACCCAATCGAGATGGTTTGAGGTGAGCTGGACCACAGAGTAAAGGCAAAAGGGCCAACGAGTGCTAAGCATCTCTGGGAACTCCTTCAACATTGTTGGAAGACCATTTCCGGTGACTAGCTCTTGAAGCTCATCAAGAGAATGCCAAGAGTGTGCAAAGCAGACATCAAAGCAAAAGGTGGCTACTTTGAAGAACCTGGAATATAAGACATATTTTCAGTTGTTTCACACTTTTTATTAAGTATTTAATTCCACATGTGTTAATTCATAGTTTTGATGCCTTCAGTGTGAATGTACAATTTTCAAAGTCATAAAAATACAGAAAAATCTTTAAATGAGAAGGTGTGTCCAAACTTTTGGTCTGTACTGTATATATATATATATATATATAATTTTTTTTTTTCGACCTATGTATATACATTCAAGAACTGAGAACTTTTTCCTGTAGCATGGTAAACAGGTGGGGGCCACATGGCCCAAACTTTCACAAACATAGCTTTTGAAGTGCTACAATAGAGCAGAATTTCACAAAAGTATCAATTCAAATGCTCAGAGTACTAAATAAACAGAATATTTTATATCTAGGTCCCATGGTCACATAATTTTTTCAGTGTCTCCCCCAAAAAATGCAGACTAAAGTGATGCAAACATAGACTGCACCTCAAACTTATAGCATTAAATACTTCAGCTCATTACTGAAAAATATAAACCCTAATACATGTCCATTGACAAGAAGATAAAAAAAAATTATGGTTCTGAGAAAATAACCACACCGAACAATTTCTTATTTTTACTAAGTAAATACTAAAATAGTAGAAAAACTATACAGGTTTGATATCATTATTATCATTCTAAGGCTATGTCACCACTATACGTATTTTGTCTATAGTTTTCCTCAGTATTTGTAAGCCAAAACCAGGTGAGGAAAAATCTTAGAAAAGGTATAATTCTGCTTTTTTCACCCACTCCTGGTTTTGGCTCCCACTCTTGATAAAAAAATACTGACCGAATACTGACTAAATACTGATAGTGGGACCGTGGTCTAAGTTGCAAGGTCATTGTTACTATAAAGCGAATGCTGTACAAATGAAATAAAAAAAAATACAGAATTGTGCGTCTTTCACCATATAACGTCACTTGGATTTTTTTCTCCCATTTATCAGTACATTGTATAGTAAACTTCATGATGTCATTCAAACCTATATTATATGCCCTTATAAGGTAATGGAATAATAAAGAACTTTATGGCTCTTGGAAGGAGAGGATGGAAAATGAAAATGAAAAATGGAAATTCTGTGTCCTTAAGGGGTACAGTTGTTTGCTTCTTTTATTGGGATTGTTGGAAGTTGGAAGAGTTCTTAATTACATATGCTCGTATGTCCATGCCTTGCAGCTCTTTCCTTCAAAGTGAATAACTATACTCTAGTCTTAATGGTTAATTAAGTCCATATCACCATGAGAACCTGCTCATGGAACTTATTATAGCAAACCGATTAAATGTTATCTAGGAGTTCATTAAACTTAGCTGTCCACAGTAGTGGAAAATGTCCGTTTTGTGCTTTGTGGAACAGAATATAATTTATATCAGTAAGGAAGTAGTTATTGCTTCTTCTTTATTATATGGGAATTGATAGCAAACTTTGGTATTTATCTAGTCTCTGTTTCCCATAGAGGCTTTCCTGGCCCACCACATCAGAATGGAGTGGTAAGGCAAACATTGGTGTTTTATATATCCGGTCTGTTCCTTCCTACTTTATTCAGTTGTATCGTGATGTTTAACTATAGGTATCGACACCGTCTCAGATCATTGCTTCCCACAAATTGCCGCTTAATAGAAGAGGTTGTTTCCATGGCGACCACAAGGATCATGCTGGAGCAAGAACTATCCTCCAGGAAAAAAATGTCCAAGGTGAATATAGTCATTCAAAGCTTAAATCACATCAAAAATGATATCCTGACTAAATATTCACTTACAAATTACAAGTAAAATGCAAATTGTACTCATTATGACTATCGCATAAACAACTACATGTCCAAAAACCGTATAAGGAAGACTTATCAGCCTGATTAAGAGAGGATATATCATCAGAACCTGAAAGACCAATCACCAGCATAGCTACAGTACATTTCTGAAAGCATATCCTTAACATAGCGAGAAGAAAATGCAGATCGATGATAATTAGCGCTGCCCAGGAATCAATGGTGTAACAGATTAATTCAAAAATAAATATTTATTGCTATGCATTTCAAGGCTGCTCCAGCCTCTTCATCAGGCAAAATACATATGAAAAACACTTCACTTACATACTCTTATATACACCCAATAGGTGCTCACATTTATTAATCAGCAGCTCAGCTGTGTGTTTCTATATGAGCCAAAGGGCTCATTCCAAGCACAATATAAAATCCTATAAAATTACAAATATACATATTATATGCATAATAACATAAAAAAATGACATAAAAAAATGACAAAAGCATATTTTCCTGATGTCAAGTATCACATACCTGATATTAGTGTGTAGCAACTAGACAAAATCACAAGGAATGCAGGTTCCATTTGAAATGCTTATATCCATATATCACATATGCAAACATTGTTAAACCTGGGATAAATTATGTATGTAGTCTCAAAAGGGACATAACAGTTAGCCAGATTTATCTTTGCATTCATTTAGCTCATCAAGTTTCAGTGTAGAAAGTTTGAAAATCCAATAGGATTCTCCATTGATGAGCCTTTGTAATCTGTTTAGTGTGCTCACAGATATCTGTTCTATTGCTGTTAGTCTTAACTTAGTGGGGTCTCTTTTATGTTCCTTTGAAAAATGTCTCAAAAGGCTGTGACATGCGATTCTGTTTTTAATGTTATGTCTATGCCCATTCATTCTATTATGTAGGGCCTGTAGGTTGCGACCCACATACTTTATTCCACATCCTCACTGTAACAAATAAAATACAAAGCTGATATTGCACTGAAGGAAATATTTTATGGGGAGCGTCTCCCCAGCTGACCTACAGGATAATGTTTTCACACTATGTCTCATCATGTTACAGCAGAGACAATTTGATCCATTGCAGCGAAAAGAACACACAATTGCAGACAAAGTGAGTGGGTTCATTGAACTCAAGTTTTTAGAACTATTCAACCTAATTCTGCTATGGACCACATGATTTTTTAAGTTCTTGCTCCACCGAAAAATGATACTAGGATGATCAGGGAGATTCCTGATAATACCGGGTCATTGCTAAGTAGTGCCCAATATTTGGAAAAGACATCCCTTATTTTTTTATGAAATTGGTTGTACATGGTTATAAGACTATATTTAATTTTATTGTCAAGTTCCATCCCACTGGCATCCACAGGCCCTTTGGTCCCACTTGATTTCTGTATACAGTCATCATGTTGCAAAATGATCATTCGTTAATCCAAATTCAAACTTTTGTCTATCTCCTTGCTATTTGTATTTTGATCCATTTCACTGGTCTGCAAACCAGCAAATTATTTGCCTCAACTCCTTCCCTTAGTACATCCCTTCCTTTCAGTCTATGATCTGTATTTTATAGCTTCTCCTTTAGTTCACACCTGGTATCTTTCATGTGCAATTAAAGTTCTACAAATTTAGAGCCATGGGTCTATGCTGACCATGGTCTATGAATACAACTTATTAAGTGTACATTAGAAATATTGCAGAAGTGAAGAGACGTTAAAAGAAACTACCTAAGACTAACCCCTCTTCCCGTTTTTGTTATTATTTTGCAATTACTCTTTTACCATGCTTTTGTGTGCCCTCACTGATGTTGCTCCCCTACTCCTCAATGTCAGAGATGAGCAGATCTGACAACATTCAAATTCGCACAGATTTTCTATGGAAATTTGATTGGAAGCAAAGATATTCTCCACATATTGAAGGTCCCTTATTATGCTCTGGGATCTCTCCAACAGTCTTTTGTGCACATGCATCTAAATGTTCTTTGCCTCATCAGAGCCAGAAGAGAATAACTAGAGTAAAGAGACCGGAGGATTCCCCTTTCAACGTCAATGATAGGAAGATGTGCTGAGGAACAAATGATGAATATAAGTATTTTTTTAGCTTTTAATTACCCTTCAGCAAAATGTTGGCCAGTGCGTGCGCTGGGGGAATTCATAAGTCTGAAGTCAAACAGAGTGACTGCAGACGTATCGGTTTGGATCAGACAACCCCTTTAATTCCCTCCCGTTAAAATAGGAAAAAAGCTATACATGCTCCTTCTCCCATCTACTCTCCCTGTCTATCCTTCTACTCACTGCTAATAATATGTCTTCCAATCTTGGACATTGTCTATTACTAATATTTATTCATCCTATCACTCACAAGCTATTAAAAATCCCCACAACCTCTCAAGCCTAAAACTCATTTACTTGACCGACTCTCCAACACTTCTCTAACTAGAGCACTATTGAATGCAAACTCCATCTGTAACAAAAATGTTGATCGCAAACTCTTTTTCTCACACTCTACCCTTCTTGGATGTAACAGATATATGGCTGACAACCTCTAGCACAGCTTCACCTGCTGTTTAATGGCAGCCTTCATTTCACCCACACTCCTCACCCAGGCAATAAACATGGTTGAGGAGTTTGCCTTTTCCTGCGTCTTCAACCCAATCCCACCTATAACCTCTCTTATCCTCCCCTCTTTTGAAGTGCACCTTGTCTATATCTACTCCTCCTCCAACATATATGTAACAGTCATATTCAACCTCCAGGCCCTACCATGACTTTTATTAAACAATTCTACACCTTTAGCTTCTACATTTTCCTTCTGTTGACATTCCCAATGACATCATGGTGATTTCAACATCCCCATTGACACTCACCAGGTAGTAGCCTCCGAAGTTTTGTCACTTGCCTAACCCTTTTGTTTCAAAGAATAGTATTCCACCCATAAAGACGGACATACTCTTGATCTCACCTTCACCCTCCTCTGCCCCATATCTAATCTTATAACCTCATCTCTCATCCATCTGACCAATGTCTATTGACATTCTCATCCCTATACTCTTCATCTGCCTTACAAGTACAGCAATTAGTAAACCCCCACAGAATCCTCACTAGCATAGATACTCATGCAGTCTCTGACTCTTTTCTACTGCTATCTACTATATATTCACAAACAGCCAAAGCCACAGTTTTATTCAAGGCTACATTCACATTAGTACTCACT
Source organism: Phyllobates terribilis (assembly GCF_046119375.1). Lineage (NCBI taxonomy): Eukaryota > Metazoa > Chordata > Amphibia > Anura > Dendrobatidae > Phyllobates > Phyllobates terribilis. The sequence continues at coordinate 442,598,289 of NW_027362764.1, forward strand.
TGGTCACCCATCTCATCCATAGCAGAGGCTGACAAATAGAAAAAGAAGATTGGTCAAGATGCTGATGGTGCCATCATTGCCATATCATTATAAGAAATCTGCTACTTTTCAAGAAAAAATGGCATGTTCTTAGCCTTGCTGAAACATATACAGCTGCCATTATTTCTCATAGAAAGGGATGACTGCCCTGTTTTGAAATGCAGGAGAAAGTAAGTCACTCTCTTGACTATAACAAAATGGACCCCAGAGAGCAACCTTGTTAATAACGTCATAACCCACTGGAATTCTTCACTCTATGTGTTGATGTATCTATACGAGCATTGACAGGCTACATAATGCAGAAGGCAAACTGGAGTGTGGATTACTTTGAAAACTGAAATTGGCAGTTGGTAAAGGTTGTGTGTCACCTACTGAAGCCCTTTGAAGAGATGACAAAATGTGGCAGTATAGACAAAGATGTCATTCCTTCATACTTATCCTGGAAAAAATACTCACCAGAATGCAAGAGAGGTTGGAGAGAGATCAGTAAGTTGCACTCAACCTGATCATCATCGCCTTGTGTCTGTTGGGGACAATTAATGAAGCACTAACATCAAAGTTTTTGTCCTCTTAATATATTGCAGTCATCATATTATAAAACAATGTGTACTTACAATTGCTAATTTTGACTGTCTACCCAGTAAATTATTTTCTTTTCTAGGCTCTATGTAGAAACAGGAAGTCTATTTTCCCTTCAAAAATCATTCCCCTCTTCAACTCCTGACCCAACCTCTTCACTCCTCCTCCTGCCAGGGACTTTTGCAGTCATTTATGAGTCATGCAAGGAACATTGACTTCCTGTTTCTACAGAAAACTTAGAATGATTCAGCTAGTCAGTTATTAATCATGTGATCTCATAGACCTAATGGAGAAGAGAAGAATTAACTGGGTAGAAAAGCAAAATGAGCTATTGTAAGAACACAGTGCTATATAATATGATCATTGCCATAAATTAATATTGTAAACATTTTGATGGGAGAGATTTTTTAAGTTCATGTAACATGTTGCAGAATTTTGAGGAGCAGGAGGAAAAGGAGGAGTAGTCATAAGTGCATGTGGTGGGGACATGATCTTGGCACAGGCAGGGAGCAAAGCTGAAAGTCAAATTAAAAATTAAGATGACGACGATGCTAGGCACGACATCCAATGATTGCAATGAGGTGATGAAAATTAACCAATGGAATTCCCCGTTTGTATTGGCGAGCATGGGAAACTGCATGTTGAAATGCTTGTGGAATGACAGGTGCATTGTTAACATCACGTGAAGTGATGATTATTGGATAGCCAGACTTTTAGACCCTCACTATAAAAGCAAAATCAAGGAAAATTTTCCTGCTTCCAAAATGGAATCCAAATTATCTTTTACCTGCTTTGTGATGCTTTCACTGAGTGGAAGCCTGACGCCCGCATGACTAACCAGCAAACCCCTTTGAAATCCACAAAGAAACAGAGCTCCCTCATCGGTTCCAGCATTAAGGCTACAATAGGTAGTGAAAGAAGCAGTAATAACTACTGAATATTTGACATGATGGATAAGACATTTCATCTGCAACTGCAACAATTGGACACATTTCAGCGAATAGAGACATTCTGACTGAAAAAACAGGTTCAGTCATACCTAGACTATATCCTTTCTCAAGCTTAGGGCCCCGTCACACTAAGCGATGCAGCAGCGATCCCGACAACGATACAACCTGTCAGGGATCGTTGCTGCATCGCTAATACAGCGCTGGTGAGCTGTCAAACAGGCAGGCTCACCAGCGATCAGGGGAGCAGCGATATCGTGGAAAGAATCATTCCACGATGTCCTGCTCCCGTCACCAGCCTGCTGCAAGCAGGAGCAGGCTGGTAACTATGGTAAACATCGGGTTACAAAGTGCGCGTGTGCCCCTAGTAACCCGCTGTTTACCATGGATACCACTCTGCTACGGTGCGCGGGAGCCTCCGCGCACCGTAGCAGAGTGGTATCCATGGTAAACAGCGGGTTACTAAGTGCGCGCGTGCCCCTAGTAACCCGATGTTTACCATAGTTACCAGCCAGATCGTTGGTCCCGCTGGTCACACACAGCGATGTGTGCTGGCCAGCGGGAGGCCAACGACCAAAAAATGGTCCAGGACACTTTGCAACGATCAGCGACCTCACAGCAGGGGCCTGATCATTGCAAAGTGTCACACACAGCGACATCGCTGGTGAGGTCGCTGGTGAGTCACCAAAACCGTGACTCAGCAGCGATATCGCTATGTGAGACGGGGGCTTTATTCTCTGAGTCCTGATTTCTTTGACTTCAACAAATTGGACTTGTGGCACAAATTGGACCAATTTGTTGCCCAGTGTCCAGTGTTATGTAAGAAGGAGAATGTTCAGCATGGACAATGGCTTTGCCACATCAAAGCTGACCAAGTTTTCTGCCACAAGTGTGAAAAACCTAAGACTTGTCAAATTGAATCAGTCATTGATCATTGATGAGTTTCTTTCACCTGATGCCAATGATAAAATCAGCCATATTGTCTGTCTGCTTGACTGTCCACTATTTGTCTTTTACACAGTTCTGCAGCCTCCAATGCTGATGCTTCTTGCTTAATTTAGCATCTACTCCATGTTTTGCCTGTCATCTACAGTGGAGAAAAAAAGTATTTGAAATACTGCTGAATTTGCAAGTTTTCCCATCTACAAAGAATGGAAAGGTCAAAACACACAGCCAGGGCAACTAAGGAGTGGCTCTGTAAGAAGCATTTCAAGGTCCTGAAGTGGCCTAGCCAGTCTCCAGACCTGAACCCAATAGAAAATCTTTGCAGGGAGCTGAAACTCAATGTTGCCCAGTGACAGTGCCAAAACCTTAAAGATCTGGAGGAAATCTATATGTAGGAGTGGACCAAAATTCCTGAATCAGTGTGTATAAATTTGGTCAAGAATTACAAGAAACATCTGACCTTAGTAATTGCAAACAAAGGCTTCAATACCAAATATTAAGTGCTGTTTTTCTATTGTGTCAAATACTTATTTCATGCAAGGCAATTCCAATTAATTATGTAAAAATTATACAATGTTATTTTCTGAATTTTTTTTTAGATTCTGTCTCTCACAGTTGAAGTGTACCCACAATAAAAATTACAGACCTCTCCATTCTTTGTAGGTGGGAAAACTTGCAAATTTGTCAGTGTATCAAATACTTATTTTCCCCACTGTATACACTAATACTAATACTGCTGCTGCCAAGGCTGCCATGGCTGGCTCTAAGTTGCCACACATCTCCTTGCCTAACCTGTCTTATTTCCTTTTGATGTGACTCCTGCTGCTGCCACTGCAGTGACTTGCCCACTACACATCTTCTGGCTGTGACTGTGCTTTATAGTGCTGCACAATACTGTTGATGCAAGGGCTGACATTACTCTCCCTAAAATGCAGCGCATTTCCTTACCTGCCTCATCCCAATTCTTTACTGTGCAGTTTCTGCTGCTTCCACTGCAACTGTACAACCATGCCAGCCACTCATCTCCTCATTGCACTCTGTGTTTTATAATGCTAGACACTTCTAATGATGTGAAATGTAGTCTCTTGAAAGTTAATAAACATAAAAGAACTCCCACAATAGGGCAGATATTTGTAAATGCTTGGTGAAAAACCATTGCTTCTTCAGTTTGAAAACAGCTAGCCTGTTCCTGCTTCCTTAAAAAAGGGTTCATTTTTGGATGGCTTGTTAAAAAGACTTTGTAAATGTTAATAATTTTGTGAAAAATAATCCCAAAAAGAGAATAATTCTCTCATTCGTGATTGAGAAACTATTACTTCTATGGATTCATCAAAAAAATCTCTGTAGTTATTGAGACAAAAAGGTGTACTGTTTTGGTTCATAAAACAGCTTTCACTTCTTCATCTGGCTAAGTAAAAAGCTCATGAAACTCCCCAAACAAGCATAATTTTTGCACTTCCAAAGTGAAAAAGTCACTAATTCCTCTGTTTACACCTCCTTTGTATAAACACCAGAATAGCATGCATCTGAACCTAAAAATGGGTATCTTTTGAACCATTTCTATAATTTAATTGGCCTAAAAAGTCTAATACTGTAATGTGATGTTAAATAACATTTCTTGCCACCTATTACCATGTGTTTTCACATAGCCAGATAAGTTAAGGTCACTTGGACATCAATAAGGCTGTGTAAGCCTTATAAAGCTCAAAATGAGTTTATTACAATCCTAGGAGACTTTAAAGTGTTGTATGTGTATTTTCTTGGCAGTTAGGGGCTTTTCAGTATTGTCATTAATAGTAAATAAATGTATTTGGAAAAGTCTGCAATTAAATTTCAAATAATTCGCTCATGTCTAGTAGGGAAATATTTTTATTTTTTTCCGATCGGATAGCATTTCTGTTTAAAATTTATATTTAAAAGTATAATTATGCTAAATTTAAAGAAAAAATGAAAATGTTTTTGCATGTATGCCAGGTAAGCTCCTGAGGCTTTTTATTAAATGCATTCATAGGCTTATATTAAAGTAACCGAGGCCAAAGCATGTCTTTTGCCTGTTTTTTATACAGTTTCTTGGAGTATCTTTGTTTTGTGTAGAATGGGGTAGTTAACTAAACAGCTGTGCATAGGCATGAAATAACTTAATGTGTTTTTAACACATAGGAGCCTATGGGCGACTTATGCCTCTCCAAGCCATATAGCAACAGACATTGAAGGCATCTCTTTTATACATTTAGAAATTTTCCTGACATACTTATAAGCTGAAAATCTATTTAAACTTCATGTTTACATTTTATTTCTACTGTAGTCTTTAGAAACATGTCCTAGATTTTCATTTTATATCAAAATTATCAGTGAAGCATAATAACAAGAAAAGACCTAAACAAATCCCTCTAAGGTTATATAATTTGATAAATGCAAATCACTACTTAAAATAATCAAATGGATTTTTTCTTGTTTCCCTCCAGTCGCCTGAAAACATTCAGTCATAAAACAAAGATAGCATGCAGGCTCATTGTGCTACTGAAACTTTGTCTGCAAAAGAGCCTTCAGCGCATAGAAGTGGCACTATCGATTTCTATTATCTAGACAACATAGCTCTTTTTTCTCTCTGTGAAATTCTTACAAATAGGACTATTTAAGATGAGCATTCCAAGCCAATTTGAAATATAGATAACAGGATATGTATTTAGAATGACTTTCATAAATTTCAAATAATTTTTACATTAGATTGTATCTTTCCATGACTTAGAATTTGCTAACAGGTTTTTCAGGTGTTTAATCATGCAAAAAACGAATCCTAAAATTTAACATGCTCCAACTGGCGTTTCAGTCACTCATAGCAATACTGGCATCTTTTTTTTCATTCTGGCACATACTGCAGGCAGGAATAAAGCAGACATGCAATTAACTTTCTCTCTTTGTTCTCAAGGTTGTTGTGATAGTGGAAGACATAACACGAGCATTTTAACTCTCTGTTCCCTTACTCGTACCATGTTTTATGAATGCATTGTTAAACAAAAAAAAATAGTAGACAAAAATAGAAGCAACTATGTTGCAGGTTTTTCATTAGTTAATGAATGTTAGTTAATAAATCTTATTCTATGTGCTTATATAGAGTTGTGAAGAAAAGATGAACACACAATTACATACCACATAACTATAGGTCATATGTAGATAAAGCATTAAAGGGGTTGTACCACCATAAATAATACCTTTAATAAAGCAGAAAAAGTGGAAATGAATGGTTTTGTAATTTACGTTATTTAAAATCATGGTCCATTTAAAAAATAACAAGCTTTTATCTTCTGAAGCATGCTCCCTGGAGCCCCCTGGCATTATTCCATTCCATCCTCTGAGTGGCTGATCAGCTGGCCAAGCTTGTGCAGTTCCTGTCATCCTAAAAGGTCCCCCCAACTCCCCACCCCCAGTGAGTGCAACATATTCCCCCTTCGTTGACCTCACACAGGTCTGACAGAGCAGGGAGCATATTGCTGAGAATGTCATCCATTTTTTAGTTGTCTTTTAAAGGAACCTATACTAAAGAATAGAGTGAGAGAATTTAAGTGTCAAAAATTAGCATATTTGTTCAGTGAGTCAAAACCCAAGGGTAAAATGAGTTTACAGCTTAGGCTTTGACAAATCTTCAGCAATGATTGTAATTTTATGAATCCTTATGAAGAAGATGACTAATTTACAGTAAAAGGACAACACATATGTTAATTTAATAATTTGTTCATCTGTAATGAACAGATGTTTACTAAGTTAAATCAAACTAGAGTGGAGGATTTCTAGAGTAATTGCATACCATTATGTTTTTGGAGAGCAAAGTTATAGAATCCTCTAGAAAAAAAACAAGGAGAAGAAGTGCATATCTGATCCTAGCTTGAGTTGAGAAGCATGAAATAGAGGATATGTGGCAGAATTAAATCTTAGTTCTGCAGCTTAAGGAAGATTATTGAAATCCTTTTTGTATTATTCAAAAAATTCTAAAAAGAATCTGTCAACAACCTTAGCCAAACGACTACCATTTCAGTACTGCACCCTATCCTAAATTCTAACAAACTCCTTTTTATGCTTCAGTGATTGATATAAAAAAAAATCCGTGCTTATGCTTTGTGAAGTGTGAGGACTCTTTTAGTAGGGCATTGATTACATCAGATTAATCCTTTCTCCCATAATGAAAGTATGACTGTCGTGGAGAAATTGTGGCAGTTTATTGCAGCTGAGAGGTTTTCTTTCAGTTCTAGATTAATGCAATAAATGTTTTAATTTTAGTGAACATTTATCTTATTCATGGATGGCCCATACTCAGGATCCTTCAATATAAATTAAAGGGATTGGCACTATTTGGACAACCCTTTCTTACATATAATATTTCTTAGTGTAAAATAATAATTAAACAAAACATATACTCATTTCCTACACTGTCCAATGCCATTCCAATATTGATAGTACTGTGTCTGCCAGTGGTCACGTGACAATATTATGCCATGTGAGCGCTGCAGCATAACAGCATCTACTGATCGGCAGCAGCTTTCACACACACCTCCGACGGAACTGTTCTGTCAGAAGAAAGTGTGTCAATGTTATGCAAGCTCTGAACATATTTGCAACATTGTCCGACTGGTTCCAATCTGGGAGGTGTGTATATGTCTTTTTTTATTTTACATGGGGCACTGTAATTTTTAAGGAAGGTTTGTCCAAGTAGTGGACAGCCTTTTCAAAACAGACAATATGAACTAGAGTAGCACCCACAACTAATGCTTCATATATAAGATAAGCCCAGTGTGAATAAATTCAAGCTACCAAGAAATACATTTTGATTACCTATTTGTATAATCCAACTACAAATATCAATTAAGGCATAGAAATGAAGAAGACGATTAATGTTCCAACAAATGGTATCACAATGTCATTAGCCATTAATGTGAAATATAATAGTGCATAGTGCACTGTATAATAATATTCTTTAAGTTTTACACATACAGGTGCATCTCACTAAATTAGAATATCATCAAAAAGTTAATTTATTTCAGTTCTTCAATACAAAAAAGTGAAACTCATATATTATATAGAGCCATTACAGACAGAGCGATCTATTTCAAATATTTATTTCTGTTAATGTTGATGATTATGGCTTACAGCCAATGAAAACACAAAAGTCATTATCTCAGTAAATTAGAATACTTTATAACAACAGCTTGAAAAATGTTTTTAAAATCCGAAATGTTGGCCTACTGAAATGTATGTTCAGTAAATGCACTCAATACTTGGTCAGGGCTCCTTTTGCATCAATTGTTGCATCAGTGTGGCGTGGCATGAAGGCGATCAGCCTGTGGCACTGCTGAGGTGTTATGCAAGCCCAGGTTGCTTTGATAGTAGCCTTCAGCTCGTCTGCATTATTGGGTCTGGTGTCTCTCATCTTCCTCTTGACAATACCCCATAGATTCTCTATGGGGGTAAGGTCAGCCGAGTTTGCTGGCCAATCAAGCACAGTGATACTGTTGTTTTTAAACCAGGTATTGGTACTTTTGGCAGTGTGGACAGGTACCAAGTCCTGCTGGAGTATGAAATTTCCATCTCCAAAAAGCTTGTCGGCAGAGGGAAGCATGAAGTGGTCTAAAATTTCCTTGTAGACGGCTGCGCTGACTTTGGTCTTGATAAAACACAGTTGACCTACACCAGCAGATGATATGGCTCCCCAAACCATCACTGATTGTGGAAACTTCACACTAGACCTCAAGCAGTTTTGATTGTGTGCCTCTCCACTATTCCTCCAGACTCTGGGAGCTTGATTTCAAAATGAAAATATGAACTCTGGGACCTTGTGGAGTGTGTCAATGACTGCCTTCTGGACATCTGTCAAGTCAGCAGTCTTCCCCATGATTGTGGAGCCTATGAAACAGACTAAGGGACCTTTATAAATGCTTAAGAAGACTTTGAAGGTGTTTTTTGTTAATTATTTTAATTTGCTGAGAAAACGATTTTTGTGTTTTCATTGGCTGTAAGCCATAATCATCTTTGTTTGTAATGACTCTATATAATATATGAGATTCACTTTTTGTATTGAATAACTGAAATAAATTAACTTTTTGATGATATTCTAATTTAGTAAGATGCACCTGTATACAGTATGGCAATAAAACTGAGGAATGGAAAGTTAGATAAACAATATAATGAATAGTTTTATAAACAGATGAAGACTTGAATTAATGGCTTTTTCATACACCAACCATATAACTAATTCTGTGAATTGACATGTCAGTTTGATCATTCTAATAATAATAATAAATGACTAGGGATTTCAGGGAAAATATATATCTTTGGACCGTGCTAGTCAGTAGATAGAAAAATATTTAGATTTGAGAGTCCTCAGTGGTTGATACCTTTTAATGGCTAACTGAAAAGATGGTAACAAATGGCAAGCTTTCAAAACTAATCAGGTTTCTTCATCAGGTATAGTATAATCTAAATATTTTTCTAGGGATTTCACACGTTCAAAAAAAGGTTGAAAAGTCTAATTACCTTATGATTGTTAAAACTGACATTTGTATATATATATATATATATATGTGTATAGTGGGTACGGAAAGTATTCAGACCCCTTTAAATTTTTCACTCTTTGTTTCATTGCAGCCATTTGGTAAATTCTAAAAGTTCTTTTTTTTCTAATTAAAGTACACTTTGCACTCCATCTTGACTGAAAAAAAAACAGAAATGTAGACATTTTTGCAAATTTATTAAAAAAGAAAAACTGAAATATCACATGGTCATAAGTATTCAGACCCTTTGCTCAGTATTGAGTAGAAGCACGCTTTTGAGCTAGTACAGCCATGAGTCTTCATGGGAATGATGCAAAAAGTTTTTCACACCTGGATTTGGGGATCCTCTGCCATTCTTCATGGCAGATCCTCTCCAGTTCCGTCAGGTTGGATGATGAATGTTGGTGGACAGCTCTTTTCAGGTCTCTCCAAAAGAGATGCTCAATTGGGTTTAGGTTAGGGCTCTGGCTGGGACAGTCAAGAATGGTCACAGAGTTGCTCTGAAGCCACTCCTTTCTTATATTAGCTGTGTGCTTAGGGTCATTGTCTTGTTGGAAGGTGAAACTTCGGCCAAGTCTGAGGTCCAGAGCACTCTGGAAGAGGTTTTCAACCAGAATATCTCTGTACTTGGCCGCATTCATGTTTCCTTCAATTGCAACCAGTCGTCCTGTACCTGCAGCTGATAAGACCCCCATAGCATGATGCTGCCACCACCATGTTTCACTGTTGGGATTGTATTGGGAAGGTGATGAGCACTGCCTGGTTTTCTCCACACATACCGCTTAGAATTATCACCAAAAAGTTATATATTCGTCTCATCAGACCAGAGAATCTTATTTCTCATAGTCTGGGAGTCCTTTGTGTGTTTTTGAGCAAACTCTATGCGAGCTTTCATATGTCTTGCACTGAGAAGAGGCTTCTGTCAGGCCACTTTGCCATAAAGGCCGACTGGTGGAGGGCTGCAGTGATAGTTGACTTTGAGGAACTTTCTCCCATCTCCCTACTGTATCTCTGGAGCTCAGCCACAGTGATCTTAGGGTTCTTCTTTACCTCTCTCACCAAGGCTCTTCTCCCGCGATTGCTCAGTTTGGCTGGACAGCCAGGACTAGGAAGACTTCTGGTGGTCCCAAATTTCTTCCATTTAAGAATTATGGAGGCCACTGTGTTCTTAGGAACCTTGAAATTCTTTTGTGACCTTGGCCAGATCTGTGCCTTGCCACAATTCTGTCTCTGAGCTCCTTGGGCAGTTCCTTTGAGCTCATGATTCTCATTTGGTCTGACATGCACTGTGAGCTGTGAGGTCTTATATAGACAGGTGTGTGCCTTTCCAAATCAAGTCCTATCAGTTTAATTAAACACAGCTGGACTCCAATGATGGAGTATAATCATCTCAAGGAGGATCGTAAGGAAATAGCATGTGACTTAAATATGAGTGTCTGAGCAAAGGGTCTGTATACTTATGACCATGTGATATTTCAGTTTTTCTTTTTAAATAAATTTACAAAAAATTCTACATTTCTGTTTTTTTCAGTCAAGATGGGGTGCAGAGTGTACTTTAATGAGAAAATAAAGAACTTTTTAGAATTTACCAAATGGCTGCAATGAAACAAAGAGTGAAAAATTTAAAGGGGTCTGAATACTTTCTGTATCCACTATATATATACATATATAAATATATATATACAGTACAGACCAAAAGTTTGGACACACCTTCTCATTTAAAGATTTTTCTGTATTTTCATGACTATGAAAATTGTACATTCACACTGAAGGCATCAAAACTATGAATTAACACATGTGGAATTATATACTTAACAAAAAAGTGTGAAACAACTGAAAATATGTCTTATATTCTAGGTTCTACAAAGTAGCCACCTTTTGCTTTGATGACTGCTTTGCACACTCTTGGCATTCTCTTGATGAGCTTCAAGAGGTAGTCACCGGAAATGGTTTTCACTTCACAGGTGTGACCTGTCAGGTTTAATATGTGGGATTTCTTGCCTTATAAATGGGGTTGGGACCATCAGTTGTTTTGTGCAGAAGTCAGGTGGATACACAGCTGATAGTCCCACTGAATAGACTGTTAGAATTTGTATTATGGCAAGAAAAAAGCAGCTAAGTAAAGAAAAACTTATGGCCATCATTACTTTAAGAAATGAAGGTCAGTCAGTCCGAAAAATTGGGAAAACTTTGAATGTGTCCCCAAGTGCAGTTGCAAAAACCATCAAGCGCTACAAAGAAACTGGCTCACATGAGGACCACCGCAGTAAAGGAAGACCAAGAGTCACCTCTGCTTCTGAGGATAAGTTTATCCGAGTCACCAGCCTCAGAAATCGCAGGTTAACAGCAGCTCAGATTAGAGACCAGGTCAATGCTTCACAGAGTTCTAGCAGCAGACACATCTCTTCTACAACTGTTAAGAGAAGACTTTGTGCAGCAGGCCTTCATGGTAAAATAGCTGTTAGGAAACCACTGCTAAGGACAGGCAACAAGCAGAAGAGACTGGTTTTGGCTAAAGAACACAAGGAATGGATATTAGTCCAGTGGAAATCTGTACTTTGGTCTGATGAGTCCAAATTTGAGATCTTTGGTTCCAACCACCGTGTCTTTGTGCGATGCAGAAAAGGTGAACGGATGGACTCTACATGCTTGGTTCCCACCGTGAAGCATGGAGGAGGAGGTGTGATGGTGTTGGGGGGTGCTTTGCTGGTGACACTGTGGGGGATTTATTCAAAATTGAAGGTATACTGAACCAGCATGGCTACCACAGCATCTTGCAGCAGCATGCTATTCCATCTGGTTTGCGTTTAGTTGGACCATCATTTATTTTTCAACAGGACAATGACCCCAAACACACCTCCAGGCTGTGTAAGGGCTATTTTACCAAGAAGGAGAGTGATGGGGTGCTACGACAGATGACCTGGCCTCCACAGTCACCAGACCTGAACCCAATCGATATGGTTTGGGGTGAGCTGGACCGCAGAGTGAAGGCAAAAGGGCCAACAAGTGCTAAGCATCTCTGGGAACTCCTTCAAGATTGTTGGAAGACCATTTCCGGTGACTACCTGTTGAAGCTCATCAAGAGAATGCCAAGAGTGTGCAAAGCTGTCATCAAAGCAAAAGGTGGCTACTTTGAAGAACCTAGAATATAAGACATATTTTCAGTTGTTTCACACTTTTTTGTTAAGTATATAATTCCACATGTGTTAATTCATAGTTTTGATGCCTTCAGTGTGAATGTACTGTTTTCATAGTCATGAAAATACAGAAAAATCTTTAAATGAGAAGTTGTTTCCAAACTTTTGGTCTATACTATATATATGCCTAGTCTTTTGTAGTAAATGACTAGCATATTGCAGGCATGCTGTGTGATCTGTCATTCTTAAAGGAAAAGGCAATTCTACTATTCATTTCACAAACAGGTACGCATATCAAATTTGTTGAGAAATTTCTGCAAATTAAAAATAGTTCTATGTATTTGAATGAAATTGCTCTTGCAGCATGTTAGAATTAAGCCCCTAATTCTGCAACAAGTCTGTAATATCTGAACTTACTGATAAGCTATATACATGTCAGTCAACATTCAAATTTTCATATTTAAATGAACCTAGATTTAAAAATTATTATTTATTAAAAATAAATTCTAATTATTGTAATGGATATGTATAGTAAGTTCATTTAGATGAATACTGTAGACAAAACTGTTTCATTAGGATTTCAAATCCTACAAATATTGTATTTCAGCTGCCAAGTTTTGTAATTATCAAGATTATTATATTTTGTGAATGTTGAAAATTAGATACTATAATTAATTGAGAAGTGCCATTGAAAGCTTTTTTTGTATTAGAAATATGATGAGTGTACTCCAGAACAAAATTTCAATCACTGAAATGGAGAATATTATTTTTTTATTAAAATTCTACTGAAATTTATCAGATGAATGGACATGATTTTAGTTGCAGAATTGTCTTGGTTGATAGTCATTTTATATTTGTGAGGACATTTATCCTTGGTTATTAGTTATATAATGTAATATCCATGACTGTGCTTGCTCCTTCCACTTCTGCTCCTGATGCTAGTTGGCAACACACCTTAATGAAGTGTGGAGACTCTGCAGTTGTTTGGTTTATCACTCTTAGGCTGCGTTCACACATTGCTTTTTTTCCTGCATATTTTTACGCGTGCGTATTTCCTGCTTTTTTTACCTGCTTTTTTTTACGCAGGTAAAAAAAGCACCTCCATTCACACACTGCATTTTTTCCTGCGTTTTTTTACGGAGGTGCAGGAGAAATGAAGTGTGAGGATGGACACCTGTATGTAATGTAATGTATGTGTCTGTATGTGTATGTATGTAATGTAATGTATGTGTCTGTGTGTCCTCTCTGTGTCTATGTGTCGTGTGTGTGAGTTTCCCCCTAGCAGTGTATGTACAGACAGCTTCTGGCTGCAGTACATACACTGCTTTAAAAGAAAAAAACTATGGATACTCACCTATCCGATGGATGGGAGAGGAGTCCTGTCCCACCGCTGCCAGTATCTTCAGTGAAGCGATGTCAAGCCGGCATTCGCACCAGTCCCGTCGCTTGCAGATTCCTGCCGTAAAGCGATCACAAGCTGACTGGCTTGTGATCGCTTTACGGCATGAAGCTGTATGCGGCGGGACCGGAGCCGACGCCGGCTTGTCATCGCTTCACTGAAGATGCTGGCAGCGGTGGGACCGGACGCCTCTCCCATCCATCGGATAGGTGAGTATCCATAGTTTCTCCTGTGCCTCCATCAAAAAGCTATGGAATTACGCAGTGTGTGAACACCGCTGTGTAATTCCATTGCTTAATTGCTTATAACGGGCACAATAGGAGAAAGCACAGGACGCAACTGCGCAAAGAATTGACATGTCAATTCTTTACGCAGCTGCGCTTTCCCGCTGCGTAAAATCACGCAGTGTCTGAACGGCAAAGTGAATTTCCCATTCACTTTGCTGGCAGACACAAAGCATATTGCGTATTTTGAAAAAGCGCGCGCAAAATACGCAATGTGTGAACGCAGCCTAAGACTTGTAGTGCCATCTAGACAGGGTGCTTTTTGGTTAAACGCTCAACAATGTTGTTTTCTTAGCTCCCAGAACTGAGCCTGAAGTGAGGTTACTAATTATTTAATCTCCAAACTCCCTGCTTCCATTTCCCAGTTATAGGTTACACTTACTCTGGTATCCCAACTAGGACTTTTTATGTTTGTAACCATCCTTGACCTCAATGTGTTCTTTTGACAGCCCTACTGCCTCTCATATTTGTCCTATCCTATTTTTGACCTCTTGTTTCTGAAATAGCTTAACAACCAACCTATTCTACTGGCCGCACTATCCTCTGTGGGTATAATCTATGGGTTCTTGTGTAAGTCCAGATCCCTGTCTAGGGGTTAAGGGGTGAAGGACATAGTTTCTCTGTTATCTCCTCAAAGAATGGGTTGTGCAAAGTCTGTATGTGAAAGTCCTTTTAAGAGATGCCAGCATTCCATTGATAATGCACCCCATTATACATACTTGACAAACTGTATACTTACACTTAGTACTTTGGTGAAGTTGAGAATTTTTCAAAATTGTGTTTTTTTATTATTTTTAGCTCTGTTTACATAATAAAAATATTATTAAGTGATATATTTTCATAAACAAATACATAGTCAATATCAATTACTGAATCCCCCGCATCTCCTAAACTCTGAAAATGCACACAAGCAATGTTACTGTAAATAATTTATATTTTTTTATATAGAATAAAGATAATGGTTGCATTGATATCTTGACAAAATTAAATTAAAAGTAATGAATTTACAGATCAGTGGTACTAAAAATAATAAGGTGCATAAACACAATAAAATGACAAAAGTACAATGAAGTTACAGTACAGGGAAAATAAGTAATGTCACATTACGTTGATAATAAACAGTGATGTTACAGGGCAGGGTCGATGCACCTAGTTAGTGATTGTAAACATTGACGGTGTAAGAAAGGATTATTGGACATGATGTTATCATAGAACATTAATCATGGTCACAATGAATCATAATACAAGGGTGATGCAGAAAATGATGTTCCCTGGAAATCTGACAAACTCATTTATGTTGCAGTACATAGAAAATAAGTGTTAAGTCATAAGGAACACATTGATGTCACAGAATGGGAAGAACTGACAGTGATGTCACAGAACAGAGATGATACATCATTTTATTTCAAAGTTGAAGGTTTAAGACTACATCAACGCTATAGTATATAAAGAATAAAACATCATAATGCTAAGATAAGTCACATATTAAAACACTGGTGTTATGTCGCTAAGTAATTATTTGGCTTCCTTAAGCGCTGGAATCTAAAGGTAATAGAGTCCTTTGTAAGTCTTTAAAATGTAAATATAAAACGATACTTTTCATAAAAAAATCACTCATCAGTAAATAAATAGAAATCAAGCAGTCCTCAATCTACAGGTACCGTTTGTGACTACACATGACCTTGAAATGCTATAAATCAAATCTTTCGGTGCTGATCTGTAAATGTTGCTATTGTTATATGAAGTAGGCCACACATTTTTTGGCTTCACCACTAAAACTCCTTTGTATTCCTAATAATTGTATTTTTCTCCTTAGGTTTTCAACCTTGAAAATTTCCATATTTTCCAAATTATCAAAATTGATTTTGTATTATAAATATTCATGCCTTTCTTAACTACTTGTGGACCTCATATAGACTTTAAGCTTCCAGGCAGTCCGTGTTCTATTCTGCAATGATGTTCTAAAACATGACTGCATAGTAGAGCAGTTGAATATGAGAGTGCGGCTGTGGGAAAAGGAAGCTGACTGTTAAACCAGGATGAGCTCCCCATAGAGAAGGCAGGGACATTTTTTTACCATCTCTGCCTTCCTGATCATTGTAATAGTAAGCGCTAACAACAGGAGTGAGCAGTATCTGCTGGGTTCTAGGAGTTCTGGGATTTGATATTAAGCTAGAAAGTTGCATTTCCACTGTAACTGGGGCTAATATATCAGCACATTATAGGGGAAATCCAATTTTAAAAAAGTATTTCAATATTTAAATTCCATCCAAAGTCTTTGTGATCTTATGGGGGGCAGAATTTGTGAAATAAATTATAAATTAAAAAAAAAAACATAAAAAGTAGGAAACAAATATGTAGATGGTAAAAACTGTGCCAATTCAAATTGTTGCTACTAGTACTGCCCCATACAAAAAAAATGTTCAATACATAAAAATTATTGTTACAGAAAGAGTAAAAAACGTTAAAATGTATTTTAGTGGTCCTTCATGATCATAAAAAAGTGAAAAACAGACATGAATTTCCCTTATTTTTTTGTCTGATACTGCCTGATATCAGCAAAAGAAAGAAAAAAAAAGAAAGAGGGTATGAAAATAATATAAAAATTAAGTCCTGTGCATCATATAAGAAGGTTGCAAAATTTATTTAAATGTCCGAGCAAGAAAAAATATTACATCCCTATAAATCGCATGTACAAAAAAAAGCAAAAATATAACCGGTCAGAAATGCGGATAAATATATAGTTAATTATATATTTTCTGTTCAAGCGGTTCGTTCATACAGCTACTATAGATATGGTATTGAAATAATTCCAGTATCAGTTTTCCTCTGCTTAGTGCTCAAAAATTATATAAAGAAAATATTTAGAAGATAAAACTGTTTTGGCATCCGCTGGAGAAGCCCAATGGAATCCTTTGTCTTACTTTCAGGAAGTGGGAGGTTTCCATCTACAATTCCAGTTATCTTTCTGTCTCTTATTACCCACTGGATGACTCAATGGTCAGTGTGCCACCAAATCTATTACAGTATGCTAGACTTATATCATAGTATCCATTTCTACAAATATTCTCAAAAATACAGCATTAAACAGGAACAACAACTTATTATGCATCAAGTTTATTTTATATACTTATTTTCATGTTTCATTTTGCAAAATATATTTTTTTATGCTGTGTGATCATTTCATTTGGAAAGTATGACAATGTAGATTCAATGATATATATTTATCAGTGAAATTGCTGTGAAAGTTTATGTTTTGTTTTCCTAACAAAATCATAAAAACAATGAAAAGATTACATGGATTGTTGGGAAGCATTCTGATTACCATTTTACTAACAATGACAAAATACAATTTTCCTTCAAAGTAATGCTTTAATAGACAGTATCTATAACTTTAGTGTGAGTTTGTTATAGATTAAAGGAACATTCAATTCTTATGTCTTATTATCATATTCAACACTGTAATCACATCATAGATGAAAATAAGCTGAGATTAAAACCACCTGACTAGTATTGTGTAGATTCACCTCTTGCCCCTAAAACAGCTCTGATTTTTGAGATGTGGACTCCACACGATCTGTATAAGTATCCTGTAATAGTTGGCACCTGACATTAGAGGCAGATCTTTTAAGTCCTACAAAATGCAACCTAAGGCTTCAATACAACCAACCTGTTTTTTCCCACACATCCCATAAATACTCATTTAGATCTGAAAAAAATGCAGGCCATGTCAACAACAGAGCTCTTTCATATGTTGCTTAAATTATTCTTGAATAATGTGTTACATTAAGGTGATTTATCCTGCTAAGAGATCGAGTATAAATACTTCACACAGCAGTACTCCATGAGGCATAGAGGGAAAACATAAAAAAATAAGGCAACGCGTTTCTGACTTTTGTGGTCCTTAATCATTGCCTAAGGACAGTGATTTAGGACCACAAAGGTCAGAAATGCGTTGTTCCTGATTTTAACTTTATTGTAATAAAAAAACATTTTTTTATGGATGAAGCGAGTGCTGGTCTCATCCTGGACTATGTGTTTTGTCACCTTTCGCTCATATGCACATTAACTTTTCAGGCAGTTTGGGCTACATAAACTCTTTATTGGAAGTGAATCAAATGGACCAGCCCTATTTCCCCACATTCCTCATTAAAACTTAGGCTCTCATTATGTCTTTCTGGTTCAACAGCTTTCCTTTCTAGGACCCCATTTGTTTGACAACCACTGATTTCTGGCAAATCTGCTTAGGGAAATATAAATATTGTGTAAAAGCCTATGACCATAAAATTTCTATCATTGCCATTTGTCATCTTTGGCCTCCTTTGCAAACGTTTATTAAATTTAATATTTTTCAAAATTTTTCATCACAGAGACCTTGATTGAATACCCAATATAGAATACTGTTTTACATTATTTTTTTACCTTTTTTATAGTATTTATTTATTTTCTGGTTCTCCTACACCATCAATATCAATTGCAATATCGAATGAAGTTCACAATTTAATCTCCAGAATTCTGATGCACATATATAGGACTAATGAAATTATAAATATAACTATTGAGTGCGGTTGGAAATTCACAATCATTTTAGAGTTTTTGCTCAATAAAACTATCTTAGACTGTACTGGTTAAAATATGGATAAGTTATCACAATTGTAACTATATATAGTTCCATTTATATACCATTGATTGCCATTCAAAAATACTGTGTTCCACAATATTTTTTTTCAGTACATACAGTTGAATTTAAAAACATGGTACTTTGGAACACAGAAACACAGTATCCTGACATATTCTAGCCAAACATATGACAAAGAGAAACCATAACTCAGTGGGAGAATATATATCAAAATATTCATATCTTCTAACTCATGTAATAATCTCTAAAACATTTGAAATACAGTGTTAAAAATTATACTTATACTTAAAGTTATATGGAATGATAAATTACATTTGTACGTGCAAATACTGTATATGTATAAATGTATATATATATATATATATATATATATATATATATATATATACATATATATATTGAAAGTGGGGAAAATAAGTATTTGATACACTGCCAATTTTGCATGTTATTTCACCTACAAAGTATGAAGAGGTCTGGTCTTGGCCACTCCACCATGTCCAAGATAAATGAGCTGTCTAAGGACACTAGGGACAAAATTGTAGATCTGCACAATGCTGGGAAGGGCTACAGGATAATAGGCAACCAGCTTTTTGAGAATTCAACAACTGTTGGCACAATTGTTAGAAAATGGAAGAAACACAAGGTGACTGTCAATCTTCCTTGGTCTGGGGCTCCATGCAAGATATCACCTTGTGAAGTAAGGATGATTCTGAGAAAGGTCAGGAATCAGCCTAGTACTACATGGGAGGATCTGGTCAATGACCTAAAGAGAGCTGGGACCACAGTCTCAAACATTACCATTAGTAAAATATTACACTGTCATGGATTAAAATCCTGCAGAGCACGTAAGGTCCCCCTGCTCATGCCAGCACATGTCCAGGTTCATTTGAAGTTCACTAATGACCATCTGGATTATCCAGAGGAGGCATGGGAGAAGGTCATGTGGTCAGATGTGACCAAAATATAACTTTTTGGTATCAACTCCACTCGACTTATTTGGAGGAAGAAGAAGGATGATTACCACCCAAAGAACACCATCCCAACCGTGAAGCATGGTGGGGAAAACATCACACTTTATTTCCTGTGTTTGAAACCAATCTTTCCTTCTGAATGATGGGAAGAATAAAGAATGGAGAAGACTTGGAATAGCTCATGATCAAAAGCACACCACATCCTCTGTAAAACATGATGGAGGCAGTGTGATGGCATGGGCATGTATGGTTTCCAATGACACTGGGTAACCAGTGTTTATTGATCATATGACTGAAAACTGAAGCAGCCGGATGAATTCTGAAGTGTACAGGGCTATACTTTCTGTTCAGATTCAACCAAATGTAGAAAGGTTGATTGGATAGCACTTTACAGTACAAATGGATAGTGACCCAAAACATATGGTGAAAGCAACTCAGGAGTTTTTTAAGGCAAAGAAGTGCAGTATTCTGCAATGGCTGAGTCAATCACCAGATCTCAACCTCATTGAGCATGCATTTTACATGTTTAAATCAAAACTTAAGGCAGAAAGACCCACAAACAAGCAACAACTGAAGTCAGCTGCAGTAAAGGCCTGGCAAAGCATCACAAATGAGGAAATCCAATGTTTGGTGACGTCATTGCCTGCAAAGGATTTTCTGCAAAGTATTAAAAATGAACATTTCTGAGAAAGTTAATTTGCCCAATTACTTTTAAACCACTCAAATGAGGAAGCTTTGTACAAAAATGATTGTAATTCATTCCTAAACATTTTAAAGGATATTTTATTCAACCCCCTTAATTAAACCCTAAAGTCTACACTTCAATTGCATCTCAGTTGTTTTATTTTATATAAAAAATATTGGTATGCAGAACCCAAATCAAGAAGATTTGGTCAATGTCCAAATATTTCTGGACCTAACGGTATATACAGTAATGTGCAAAGGTTTTAGGTGTGGAAAAATGTTGCAAATCAAGAATTCTTTCAGAAATAAAAGTGTAAGTTTATTTGTATTAATTAACAAAATGGTAAGTGAAAGATTTATTTGTTTTTGTTTATTTTTATTCAAAGTTAAATCAAGATTTAGTGTAACCACACTTTGCCTTTAAAATAACATTAAAGCATCTATTCTTCTAATGATACTTGCACACAGTTTTTGAAGGTAGAGGTATTGTTCTAAACATCTTAGAAATCTATAGTTAGTTCTCCATGATGTTTGGAACCATCTTCCTGCCCAAAAACTGTGTGCAAATAGACCTAGAAGAATCAATACTTTGATGCTGTTTTGAAGGCAAAGGGTTCTCACATATTGGTTTAATTTAGATTCCTCTTTTGTTCACTCACTAGGAATTTTGGTAATCGATAAAAAAACATTCTTACATTGTGGAATTTAACTTCCTTATTCATAGCTATGCTTAAAACATACAGTGGGTACGGAAAGTATTCAAACCCCTTTAAATTTTTTACTCTTTGTTTCATTGCAGCCATTTGGTAAATTCTAAAAAGTTCATTTTTTTCTCATTAAAGTACACTCTGCACCCCATCTTGACAGAAAAAAAACAGAAATGTAGACATTTTTGCTAATTTATTAAAAAAGAAAAACTGAAATATCACATGGTCATAAGTATTCAGACCCTTTGCTCAGTATTGAGTAGAATCACCCTTTTGAGCTAGTACAGCCTTTAGTCTTCTTGGGAATGATGCAGCAAGTTTTTCACACCTGGATTTGGAGATCCTCTGCCATTCTTCCTTGCAGATGCTCTCCGGTTCCGTCAGGTTGGATGGTGAACATTGGTGGACAGCCATTTTCAGGTCTCTCCAGAGATGCTCAACTGTGTTTAGGTCAGGGCTCTGGCTGGGCCAGTCAAGAATGATCACAGAGTTGTTCTGACGCCACTCCTTTGTTATTTTAGTTGTGTGCTTAGGGTCATTGTCTTGTTGGAAGGTGAACCTTTGGCCAAGTCTGAGGTCCAGAGCACTATGGAAGAGGTTTTCATCCAGTATATTTCTGTACTTGGCCGTAATCATGTTTCCTTCAATTGCAACCAGTCGCCCTGTCCCTGCCGCTGAAAAACACCCCCATAGCATGATGCTGCCACCACCATGTTTCACTGTTGGGATTTTATTGGGCAGGTGATGAGCACTGCCTGGTTTTCTCCACACATACCGATTAGAAATATGACCAGAAAGTTCTATTTTCATCTCATCAGACCAGAGAATCTTATTTCTCAAAGTCTGGGAGTCCTTCATGTGTTTTTGAGCAAACGCTATACGGGCTCTCATATGTCTTGCACTGAGGAGAGGCTTCCGTCAGGCCACTCTGCCAAAAAATGCCCGACTGGTGGAGGACTGCAGTGATACCCATCTCCCTACTGCATCTTTGGAGCTCAGCCACAGTGATCTTGGGGTTCTTCTTTACCTCTCTCACCAAGGCTCTTCTCCCACGATTGCTCAGTTTGGCAGGACGGCAAGGTCTAGGAAGACTTCTGGTGGTCCCAAACTTCTTCCATTTAAGAATTTTTTTATAACCTTGGCCATATCTGTGCCTTGCTACAATTCTGTCTCTGAGCTCCTTGGGCAGTTCCTTTGAGCTCATGATTCTCATTTGGTCTGCCATGCACTGTGAGCTGTGAGGTCTTAAGGCCCAGTCACACTTAGCTATGCTACAGCGATCCCGACAACGATACGACCTGTCAGGGATCGTTGCTGCGTTGCTATGTGGTCGCTGGTGAGCTGTCAAACAGGTAGGTTCACCAACGATCAGGGGAGCAGCGACATCGTGGAAAGAATCTTTCCACTATGTCCTGCTCCTTGTTACCAACCTGCTGAAGCAGGAGCAGGCTGGTAATCATGATAAACAGCGGGTTACTAGGGGCACACGCGCACCTAGTAACCCGCTGTTAATCATGGTTATCACTCTGCTATGGTGAGCGGGAGGTTGCCGCTCACCGTAGCAGAGTGGTAACCATGATAAACAGCGGGTTGCTAAGTGCGCATGTGCCCCTAGTAACCCGCTGTTTTTCATGGTTACCAGCCTGATCGCTGCTACCGCTGGTCACACATAGCGATGTGTGCTGACCAGCGGGAGGGCAATGACCCAAAAAAGTTCCAGGACATTCTGCAGCAATCAGCGACCTCACAGCAGGGGCCTGATCGCTGCAAAGTGTCACACATATCAACATCGCTGGTGAGGTCGCTGTTGCGTTACTAAAACCTTGACTCAGCAGCGATCTCGCTAGTGATCTCGCTATGTGAGACAGGGGCTTTATATAGACAAGTGTGTGCCTTTCCAAGTCAAGTCCTACCAGTTTAATTAAACACAGCTGGACTCCAATGAAGGAGTAGAACCATCTCAAGGAGGATCACAAGGAAATGAAAAGCATGTGACTTTAATATGAATGTCTGAGCAAAGGGTCTGAATACTTATGACCATGTGATATTTCAGTTTTTCTTTTTTAATAAATTTGCAAAAATGTCTACATTTCTGTTTTTTTGATTGTTGGCTTTTCTCTTACTGGAATATATTGACAAGCTCTGCTCAAGCTGCCGAGCACCCTAGATAAACCCATTACAAGTTGTGTGAGCTGTAGATTTTCTTATGGTGTGTCTTAGTCGTGTATTAAGCATATGGATTAAATAAATAAAGAATATATGATTTCAAGGAGGACAGACTGATTTGAATCTTTGTCACTTTGCTTTAGCACCTACGACAAATTCATTGCAGGTGTGGTGAGTTGTTTAATTTCTTGCTTTGCATTCTTACATTGCAGCATCTTTAATGAAAATGTAAGCATTTATCCTTACTGCTATATATAGTCATTCTTTAGTATAATTCTACAATATTTTATATTAATACTGTTGTTAGCAGTTAAAATTGATATAACTTATTTAAGTTATATTAAAACGTCTCTTACTGCTCTTTCTTATGCTGCTATAAAACCAGACTGTGCTACCATTTATTCCATAAAATGCTAATGGTATTACAGAATAGGCTGAGAGCTAATTTATACAGTTTAATCTGATTACTTGGAATCTGATAATTGTACGGATACATTTATATAAATTGAGAATTTTGTTTTCTTTTTTTAGACATTATAATAGCAGAGACTCTCAGAAGTGTAAATTACAAAGTGATTTGTGAAATTACATATGCAAAAATGATTAATATAGAAAACAGACTAAATAAAGCAAATCAAAACAATGATCATTATAGACTAATCCTTTTAGATCTTAATCTACCCAAGAAAGCAAGAACAATCCAGAATAAACTATAAAACCTTTCTTTATTTTAAAGTTTTAACATGGAATGCTATTAAGTTAGTTTAACAGATGTGTAAAAAAATTGCTGTCCACCGTAGGTTTGCTTCATCATTATAAATGTCTACTTTAATGACTAGCTCTGCGAATAATGAAAGAAGCAAGAGAAGGGCCATGGAGGGACAGCGGGTAGACTAAGACCTCTAATGTAAGACTGATGCTTAGATGGCAGAGTGTTTAACAGCACAATGGATTGTGAGAAGAAGAAGCATTTGGTAGAACATAATTAGGGATAAGCATTTCCCAAGAAGGTCACAAACTGAGTGAGAAAATTATAGACCAGTATAGATTTAACTCAATGGTGGGTAAAATAATTATTTTAAGGGATAGTATCCTGGAGTATTTCAATGAAAACAAACCTATAAGATCATGTAGCAATAACAGCATGGGTTTACTGGAAACTGTTTTGACTTGTGAAGCCAATCTAATTAGCTTCCATAAAAACATTAGTTCTAAAGTGGATCTCCATAAGGCTTCGGATGTCAGACAACTAGATTTTCAGAAATATTTGATGCCATATTACATGAAAAATAGATTTTTAAATGACAATGCTCAGAATAAAATATACGACAGTGGACTTAGCAGTGTCTGAAAGAGACACTTCTGAAAAGCATTCTAAAATACAGTCAGTAAATATGTACTGCTGTTATCACCTGTTATCAGCTGGTAACAGCTCTTTAGGTGGCCATATGTAAATATAAGCTCCATAAGTACCATTCAATATGTCATGGACACTGCCCAGTCCTGGCAATCCACTCCTATTTAGGAGAATAGGAGCTGATCTGCAGTACCCAACAGTGGCTGCTACTTATTGAACTTATCTGTGTTGTTCAGCTCTGTTGAATGTTTATATTCGACCATCAGAGCTGATTACAGATAATCAGTGCTGCTGCTGGATCCCTATTGATTTCATACTACTGTCCTATCCTAATGATTTATCATAGATTTTATATGCAAGGATATTACTATTAACCTGTGCTAGATATAGGTGGGTGTCTTAGAAGTTTCCTATAGTAGTCATGTTAATTTTGGGTAAAATTCAATATATTCCCATTGTGGCTATGAGCAAATGGGGCCAAAAGCAAATGCTAGCCCCTTGCTCTAACACGATTCCTAAATATATTCTAATATTTTGCATCCCTGCCTTATCATGTCCATTATAAATATATTAAAATATGATACAATATATTTATTTGTCACTAAATTATATAGGTTGCCTGGAACATGATAATTATGACTTATCTGTTGGTTAGGTCATTCAAATGAGATGGGTGGGAGTCCAATGCCCTGCACTCCCGCCAGACAGCTAGAAACTGCTGTGGCAGAGATTGGATATAATCAAATGTAAGCAATGTATAGAACACAACAGTTGAGTATTGCAGGTAGCTCCATTTGAGTGTTGAGTATTGCGGTTTATCTTTCATTCAAGTGAATAGTAAATAACGTGAAGTGAGGTGGTCAAATCAGATGTTAGCTGATTGGTGGGGGTATTAGGTGTTCCTCATCAACCGATTTCATATTGATGACCTACAATAAGGATTGGCCATCAAACCTTAACTTTAGGACATTTACTATAAAAGCAAATAAGTATGAAAAAAATAAGCTCCTGGACTTGGACTTCACAGGGCCCTGGTCTGAGCTACACATTGATACACAAGGAAATGGCTAAATTCCTCAACAGAAATGTGAATCCTGGCATCCTGGGCAACTGTTACGATTGCTAGGCCCAGCAACATCATGACACTGTATTGTGACAGATATTATGATGGAGCATAAGGCCCAATGACTAGGCCTCATGGCATGACATTGTGGGGGCCAAGTTATCAAAAGAAGTGCCTTAGGATACCGTTGTGCTGGCCGAAGAAGCTCACACTGCCCTATACCAGCTGTCACAAAGTTCCAATGTACTGTGGTCCTATAAATCTTTGTGCTCAAGTCTACACAAGATAAGTCAAGGGGGGGACAGACATACATTTCCAGCCTTCTGTCAACTATACAACCACCACCTTTAGGAAAATAATAGAGCAGCTAAAGGAAAATTGTCTAACTTTAAAACTGTCATTGCTGCCAACAGCAGCCAACCACAGCACTGCTTTCATTTCTAAGGCTGCTATGGAGAAATAAATGCTTTTTAGCATTGGTTACTATGAGACAAAAAGTTTAAATGATAAAAATGTTGATATATATGATCCAGCATCTTCCTGCATCACACACTGAAACACCAATATACATGCACTAATCTAAGATTGTAATCTGAATTATTTTTTTATGTTTTAATCAGTGAACATATTTTCTACTGATGCCCTTAGCCAGCTATACAGAATATATAATAAAGAAGTACTCTCTGCTGCTCTGCATTGTACAGTATTGTAAGTATGAAATATACTATTGTTCCTGGGTTAATACTAGTGTTGAGCCACCCCCGTAGTGTTCGAGTTCGGTTCGGTTCGTCGAACACCCGTGTGTTCGCCGAACTGTTTGTCGAACTGTTCGTCGAACACCTTCGAACACCATTGAAACCAATGGCAGGCAAACAAAAACACATAGAAACACATAGAAAACACCTTCAAAGGTGTCCAAAAGCTGACAAGCTGCTCAGAAGACATAACTAACACAAGGAAAAGTGACAAGTACATATAGTCATGCGAAAAGAAAAGAGGTGGAGGAGTAAAAGGAGGGGGAGACACAGATATAGGCATGTCATGCCCTTCTAAAATCCAAAAAGTGAGAAGCCGACACGGCCAGTCCGTTCCTGCCCGTGCCACCTCCGTGTCGCCGGGTTTGTGCCAGAGCCGCGGTGGACCCTGACGGCCAGCCCCCCTCTCCTAATACTGGTGCCTGTCCGCTGGTGGGTCGAGCCCCCCACGGTGGGGGGGTAGTAACATCTGCAGAAGAAAGACCATCTTCCAGCCAAACTAACATGTCGACTTCTTTTCGTGGACAATGTGATACGATCCCTTTGTTACGGACACGCCCATCGCTACAAATTCCAGATGAGGCACAAAAACAGCAGGTGCTTCAGCGGATATCAAGTGCTCCTTCAAGTGGGCTCTCCTCCACCTCAACTTCAACATCACAAATACTCCAGTCCTCAGAGGTGTCACCCCAATCGCACTTGCTTCCTCACAGCTACCAAGTCTCCAGCTGCCCGTCTGAGTATGGGGTAACACAGATGGTTGAGTCTGCACAGCTGTTTACTCATACTATAGCCTGGGAAATGGAGGTCTGCTCCAGAGCTTCTGTTAATCCAGACGAGGAAATGATCTGCACTGATGCCCAGAATCTTTATAAGTCGGATCCAGGACCAGATGAAGAAGGTTCTGAGCATAATGTAGACCCTCGTTCCCAAACTGTAACTCCTGTTGGTGGAGACAATGATGAAGACGATGATGAGACTCAAATACCTGATTGGAGCGACAACTTGACTTTTCGGTCAGGCCAGGAAGAGGTTGGCTTTGAGGACGACGGGTGTGATAACACACAGGGTGATGATGACAAGGTTGGAGATCCCACTTACTGTCAACCCACAGTCAGCCAGTCGATGAGGTCACCCGGGCCTTTGCCTGGCCTTTGGGATGTCGCGGTGGTCGGCTCCCTGGCCCGTACCCTGGGGTCACTCTTTAAAAGGGTGGATAATTGTTAATTTTATAAGAGTTTGTGACACCACCTGTGGTATCTGGTGAGAAGCACCAGCGCTGCAGCAGTCCACTGAGGCCCGTGATAAGGCAGCTCGATGGTATGGCTCCTCACAGGTGGAGCTAGGTCTCAGGGCAGAGTATGCAGGGGGAATGCAGGACAGGCGAGACCCAGCTGGGTGAGAGCAAGAACGGAAACGGACACGGTAGTCACTTCAGTACCTTTTACTGGAGGAAATTCAGGCACATCCTGGAGCACTGTAGGGTGAAGGGTGCATATCAGGATCCTCCCCAATGAGCGGGTGTAGGGCCTCCTGTTTCTTGCCTCTGCGCAGTAAGTTTCTGACCTGCCTGGAGCTAGGCCTAACTTTGTCTCTGTCCTGCGCTGGCTGACCTTGTGGTAGGGCCTTCTCTTGAAGTTCACGCTCCCAGTATGCGGGGCCTAAGCGTCTCCTGGCTCTGTTATGTATCAGCACCTTAGCGATCCTGGGACTTGTAGTTCTCCAGGGATTCCGGTTATGCCTTACTGGGTCATAGAGATCCTGGTAAGCTCGGATCTGGTGTCCGGTAAATGCTTCGGGGTGAGCTGGTTAAGCTCCTCTGCCCCTTATGTACTAACTCGCCACTCGCCTTCGGCCTACTCGGGCCCTCAATAGGCTATACACACTAACGGCAGCTTGCCGCGCTTCACCGATCTTATGACGCTGGCAAACCTTAAGCTCTCTCTGGGCTCCCTGAATCTAGCTAGCAGGAGCCTCGTGCTCCACTGCTGAACTATTAACTGAGTTCTCTAGACTAGACTGAGCTCCACTGCAGACTGACCTCTCTTAGGCTTCTCTACTGCAGGAACTCTTCAGAGGAACTGAACTGCCTAGCTCCACCTTCCCTATTTATATCCCTAACGGGCTCCCTCTGCTGGTCTGAGGTGGAAGGTGGAGATGTGTGAATGTTTATGGGGGCCTCTTGTGGAGGATTCCATCAATACACTCTTCTAGGATCTGTGATACCAAGCGCAGCGGGGCGTCACAGATGCTATTGACGACGAGGTTAGGTTGCGCCTTCCTGGACAGAGACGGAGTACTGGAAGCACGTCATCAACTGCATCCTCAACCACAACTCCGCTTCTGACCACAAGTCGTAGTGGCTCTTCAGGTCGCATGGGCTCTAAGCCTTGCATAGCCTGGGCATTTATTCAGATCGATAAGGATGACCCAACTCGTGTTATCTGTAATATTTGTCACCAAAAGCTAAGTAGAAGCCAAAAAATCCATAGTTTGAGTACTTCATGCATGTACCGTCACATGGATATGAAGCAAAAGTTGCAGTGGGAAGCTCACTGTGCTACAATGCGGCCTAGCAGGCTGGGCCAACCACCGTCTGCCCCATCTTGTGCATCCGCGGCCTCTTCATCCTCTGTGACTGGGGGGACAGCAGTCACACATGTTTTTGGACGCAGACCTGCCACCTCTTTACCTGCAACAGCCAGTGTGATTGGCAGGTCGTCAGTTCATTGGGAAGTGGAAACACCTGCTGGTGTTGAGAGCTCTCTGACATCGAGAGCATCACCTTTGGATCAAGGCAACCTAACATGTCCGCCTGCATCTTCCTCACAGACCGGCAGTTTGCCAGGGACACCCTACTCAACCCCGTCAAAGCACAACAGCCAGCCCTCGGTCCCTCAGATGTGGACAAGTAAAAGACCATTTCCTCCTAGCCATGAGAAAGCTAAGAGGTTGAATTTTACCATCTGCAAGCTGTTGGCTACAGAAATGCTGCCTTTCCGCCTGGAGGACACAGTGGATTTTTGAGACCTTATGTCCTTCGCAGTGCCCCAGTACCAGATGCCCAGTCGGCACTACTTCTCAAAGAAAGGTGTGCCTGCGCTCCACCAGCATGTCGCACACAACATCACCGCTTCTTTGAGAAACTCTGTGTGTGACAGGGTGCATTTCACCACAGACACTTGGACGAGTAGGCATGGACAGGTGCGTTACATGTCGCTGACAGGGCACTGGGTAACTATGGTGACAGCAGGACAAGGGGCTGCTGTCCAAGTCTTGCCGTCCGCGCGAGTTGTACGTCAATCCTCTTTATCTAGA
Source organism: Phyllobates terribilis (assembly GCF_046119375.1). NCBI lineage: Eukaryota > Metazoa > Chordata > Amphibia > Anura > Dendrobatidae > Phyllobates > Phyllobates terribilis. The sequence continues at coordinate 442,627,821 of NW_027362764.1, forward strand.
AGTTCCTCCACTGCTTCTGCCTCCTCAACCTCCTCTCGGTCCTCCACCTGCACCCAAAGCCTGTCTGGTAATGCCACCTGCTTTCTAACTGCGCACCTCCTTACTATGCTGGCAGCAGGGCTCAACGGCATCAGTGTTTACTTTGAAATGTCTGGGAAATGTGAGTCACACAGCTGAGGACTTGTGGTCAGCTCTGCAGACTCAGTTTCATGAATGGTTGTCTCCACTGGACCTGCAACCAGGGAAGGCCGTGTGCGACAATGCTGCAAACCTGGGTGCGGCCCTTCGCCGGGGCAATGTTACACACGTGCCTTGTATGGCTCACGTGTTGAACCTGGTTGTCCATAAATTTTTAGCCCACTATCCCGGACTAGATGGCCTTCTGCAGAGGGCACGGTCGCTGTGTGCTCACTTCCGCCGTTCGCATCCCGCAGCTCAACGACTTACATCTCTACAGAAGTCGTTGGGCCTGCCAGTTCACCGGCTGAAATGCGATGTGCCGACATGGTGGAATTCAACTCTGCACATGTTGCAGCGACTGTGGCAGCACCGACAAGCCCTAGTGCAATAGTTTCTGACGTATAGCCTGGGCCAACGAGATCCAGAGGTGGGGCAAATCACACAGCAGGAGTGGTCTCAGATCAGGGACCTATGAAGTTGACGCGCCCCCTGGGCCGTGGGGTACCCGGAGCCGGGCCGGTAGACGCTGGGGGTTGTAGTCACTGTGGCGGTGACCCGGTCCGTGACCCAGGGCGGTCAATCCAACGGTAATTTGTATATATGGATTTTATAATGTTCGACTACGCCACCTGTGGAGTGCGGCCAAAGGGGCCGCCGCTGCGGAACAGTCCTCTGAAGCTGGTGGTTTTGCTGCAATGGTATTATTACTCACCACAGGAAGAGTGTAGCTTCAGGGCAGTGTTAGTGGATGATGGTGGTTGTAGTGCAGGGAGTCAGTAATGAACACAGAGTCCGTGTGATGCAGTCCCAAGATCTTTACTCACAGTTGTTGCAGTCCAGATTACAGGTACCAGAGCTATCTCACCCGTCGTGCTGTGCGTACTCAGTGAGGGGCTCAGTCCACCCCCAGATAGCTCCGGAGTACTTAGCAGGACCCCCTTCTGTGTGTCCTTTCTCTGGCCTTCTCCCTGCACCTCACACCCAGTGACACTTCTATCCGGTATCCTCGGGCCTTGGCGGGCGACTTGTGTTCCGTCCCCTGGGTCCTATGTGGCTACCTTCTTAGTGAGACTGGTGTGGACTTTTGCCTGCAGTACATGAAATGCTGCAGCCTCCGGTTTCTAGCTGAGCCTTGCTGTTTCTCCTCTAGTTGAGGGACCGGTTCCCCTTATCTGGCCTGACCCCTCTACCTCCTGGTAGCAGCGGGAGTACAGGTGGCCTTCTGCACGGCCCGTAGCCCTAGGGTCCCTTCGGTTCCTGGAGCCTTCCTGCTCCCACTCCTCTCTTCTCTCCTTCAGTCCTGGGCCTCCCAGGCTAGGCCCGCCTCCGGAGCAGAGCTCATGCCGAGCCTCTGCTCCTGTCACTTTTCCTCCTCTGACTGGCTTGCTCTTTCTAAGATGGCTTCCTATTTATACTCTCCCTGTCATGTGCTCCCCTAAGCTGCTCCCCTAAGCACCCACTACATAGGATCCTCCCACCAGCTAGGGACCTGGGACTGTGCTCTCCCTTAGGAGCAATCTCACCCTAACCCCACTGCGGGTATGTGTTGGATGCAGGTGTTAGGGTCCCGAGCCATACGCCTTCCTTACCTGAGGGTGAGATACCACACCTCTGGGTGAGATGCAGTAACTCTGTGGTGACTGCACCCTCAGGTGCGCCACACACCTTTCTGCACAGTTTTGAAATGGCGACGAAGATGTTTAGTGCTGACGACGATGCCATTATCAGCATAACTATTCCAGTGATTTACATGCTGGAGCACACATTAAACAGAATTCAGAGTCAGGTGGTCGGACAAGAGGAGGTGGAGGAAGTAGAGGAGGAGTCGTATGCGGAAGGGATAACATCTCCAAGGTCCAGACGGTTGGCAGCACCAAGGAGGCAGGCATGGGAGGGTGGGGGAGAGGGATTAAACAGGGCGCATGGTAGCAGCCAAACTGTTGAGGAAGGTGCAGGAGCCGAGGAAGAAGTGGAGGATGAACTGGCGATGGGCATGGAAGACTCATCAGATGAGGGAGACCTTGATCACATTTCTGTTGTGCGAGGTTGGGGGGAGAGGGCAGAGGAAAGAAGTATGATTCTTACCTCGCTACCAACACAACAAGGACTTGGTCCTCCTGGATGCGCAAGACACGAGTGCCTTCTTGCTGCACTACCTGCAACATGACCCTCAGATTGCAGAATACGAAGTAATCTCGACTACTGGGTTGCCACACTCTTAGATCCCCGGTACAAAAGTAAATTTGCCGAAATAATTCCTGCCATAAAAAGGGATTGACGCATGCAGGAGTATCTGCAGATGCTGTTGCAGAATCTTACATGTGCTTTTCCACAAAACACCAGTGGTGCACGAAGTGAATCTCACAGTTCTAACTTGCCAACCGCGGGACTGTCGAGTCTTCATCACTCAAACCGTAACAGTAACACAGTATCTGCTGGTAACAGCAATTTTGTGAAATCGTTTCACCACTTTTTTAGACCATCCTTTGCAAGGCCACAGGAGACAAGAAGTCTGACACATAGTCAATGCCTAGAGAGGATGGTGCAGGAGTATCTCCAAGTGAACATCGAAGCCATGACTGTGTCACTGGACTCTTGCTCATTTTGGTATTCCAATCTGGAAAAATGGTCGGAGCTCGCCACTCACGCCTTGGAGATCTTGTCATGCCCTGCAGCCAGTGTTCTCTCTGAACGTGTGTTCAGCGCTGCTGATGGTGTGCTGAAAGATAAGCGCACGCGGCTGTCCACTGAGAATGTAGACAGACTCACGTTCATAAAGATGAACAAATCATGGATTCGCAAGGACTTTTCTAATCCTGTGTTATCCTTGGGAGGCTAAAAGCTTGAGGATTTGGTAATATCACCTCACCAACCGTTTTAAGCAACTGTGGGGCAATTGATGCCACTTAACCCTAGAACGCATGACCATAAAAATCTACACTTTCATATACCTGGGGCCTTTTTAGGCCCGTGTGCAAATAACATTGAATAACTCAAACTCAAATGACAAACAACTATATACATGAAGAATACCTAGAGTTTCAAAATTCTAACTAAAGTAATCTTGCAGAAAATAGAAAACAATTAACAGGGCGGGACTGCGAGGCCCCAGGTATGCGTTTTAGGGTTAAGTGGTGTCTGTGCCACAATTTTGGGAAAAAATGGAAACTCTTTTTGGAGTCCCCTTGCTGTGTCTTACGTGACGTTGGCATCGTCAATTCCAGGTGGGTTGGGTCGCCCCCCCCCCCTTTTAACTGTAAGAAACTACATACACTATGGCTTGCGGTAACACAGATGATTGAGTCTGAAGAGATGTTTACTCAGAGGTCTGCTCCAAATCTTCAGTGTCTGCTAGTCAGCGTAGAATTTTTAACTGCATCTAGCCTAGGCAATACTTTGGGCATAGTAGCCCAGCTGCGAAGCAAGCTGCACCGCCTGTGTATCTAATAAGAATTTTTAAATGCATCTAGCCTAGGCAGACTGTGGGGACCCCCAACCAAACCCAGACGCTCAGCCCCACTACCGCCCCCCTTTCCTTGACAATACAATAATGTAACTCTTACAACTGGATGGGTGAGGATCGGTCACAGCTTTATTAACTCTTTATACTCATTCCATTAGAAAGACATTTTATTTCTAAAATAATTCAGCTTGTTGCAGCATGCCCTGGGTCTCCACTCCGGCAACTTGGCCAACAAGTGTAACTCTCCAACATGTCCTTTCTATTTCCAGGCCACGGAGGATCCTGCGTACTCGTATGCAGGACTCTGACCCCCACCCATCACTCTTTACGCTTGTTCCACTCCGTCCTGGAGTCCTGACAGGAATATGTCCAGTCCAATATCCATTAAGTGAACACCGTCGGGCCGTATTGTCACGCTGTCTCAGGATACTGGAGGTAGGGGGCCTAAGCTGACCCTAAGCTGGGGCCCTGACTAATCCCTCAACCTGGAGGTACTGTTAAAGGTACAGAGGTCCAGGCCGCCAGCGTAACCCCTACCTCCTGAGGATCCCTGCACCTAAGTAATCTAGTCCTGAGAAGGACCCCGATCACAACAAAAGGGGACAAGAATTAATATGCCCACACACAGTACTTAGACGAACGAGAGAATACAAGGGAAAAACCAAAACCACCTTGCATACAACAACTACACAACTACAACAGAGGGAACACCAACGGGAAAGGAGATAAATGATAAAGCGAGGAAGGGAAAATACACTCCAAGTACACTTATCTCAGAAACTCCAAACACCACGATCCGCTCTGTAAGTCTGAATGAAATGCTTTCACCGACACTTCCCAAACAGACCAGCAGGCATTTGAAGGAGTCTCACTACAGAAGTATTGATTGCAGCTGGGCGAGGCTGGACCTCGTCTAGCACAGAGAGAGAGAGAATTAACTCCCTCACTGCCGAAAAACACAAAGCACCAACAAGTCAGCTGTGAGAAGTCAGGCTGTGTACTCGTGACGATCTTCGTGGCGACACACCCGTGACACGTATGAGGCCTGCTTTATCTCCTTCCAGTTGTCGGTGTCATACCACTACACAGCCTCTGTCTCTTCTAAATTTTGCCATCCGAATATTTATTACCCGCCTTGTCCGTTCGATGGCCGTGATGTCTCGCGCACCTTGCCATACCGCTATCGGCACAATCTCTGACCATACTATAGCTAGTTTTGTGAAAAATTCTCTGAAGCGCTCAGTGTCTAGTTTCATTATTGCCATTAGTTATGCGCTCTTGTGATGACCTAGGTTGTTTCCCCCGGCCTGTATAACTAAGATGACCAGACATCTTGCCTCTCTCCCTACCTTGATTGCCTCCATTAGTACCTGTGGCCATAGCAGGCCTCTAATACCTCTCCAGTTGAAATATGTGTTATGAAACTCTAATTTCCTCCCGCCTGGGCGGACTTTCGCCCTTTAATCTGCCCAATATATATACGAGTGGCCTATCACCCACACTGTTGGCTTAGTGTCACCAGTAAAAGAAACAAACCACGTTAGGATAACAAGTCCGGTCTTATGTATCTTGCCAAACACATGGATCACCATCTCTCTATCCTCTGAACTTCCGTTTCTGACAGTCCTGCTCTTGCTGCTTCTGTGGCCGCGCCTATGCGGAATGAGTGTGTCCCGTAATCTTTGGGGTGGTTCCCTGCCGATGTTATGCATTTATTAAATATAGCTTGGAACTGGTATCTTGCTAATGGCGTCCCATCAATGTGTGATAGGAACAAATTACTTTGTGATCTGATGGTTAGATATGGTTTTACTATTGTTACCCGACTCAGTGTACCGTTTGTGGGTTGTAGAAGTACCCAAGTGCCCCTGCCCGCTGGAACCATTTTCGATTTGTGTATGCGTAGACGTATTGCATTATTGGCTATGACTACGTCCTGGTGTAATAAGCCTCCACTGGTGCTAATTTTGGATTCAGGGACTAATTCGCTTATGCATAGCGCCCCGAAAAGGCGATCACAAATGCAGTAGACAGTAGTGTTGCTTCAAATTGTGAGTGTCATGTTAATGGTGTTAGGGATATGATGTGAGAAATCAGTTTTAGTGACACGGGACGGGACGTCTACACTCCTGACTTGGCTGACCCCTTTTCCACCCTTTTATGGATTGTCTGATGATGAATCTTTGTCACATCTCCCCAATTCAGTAGTTGGAAGTGAAATGCTACTCCGGTCAGACACCGCTGCGCTGATGCCCCTGATATGCCCCTCATCATTAGCTGGTGGAGAAATTCTATGGTGACTTGTGATCTGGCTTGTTCACATTGGTCAACCCGTCTGCCTGCTACTAGTCGTGTCCACTCTTCCCATGCCTTACCGTATGCTTGCCACGTCAACGGGGCAACTGACGCTCTGATTAATGGCATCAACTATTCGCCACTAGATCCCATAGGGAAGGTGGGCAACTGTTGTCCCGATGGGTGGGCATTGTGGAAGAGCTCTGTGAAAATCTGCCAATTGAATTGTTATAAAGCGTTAGCAGCAGCTTTAGACCCCTCAGCATAGTGGCTAGCGTGGACCCATACATTGTGTTTTAGGCACAGGAATGCTAGCCTGGGTAGTAGGCCTAGCACTGGGAGAGACGATGATGCCATCTTATTAATGCAGTGCCCTAAGTTGGTGTTTTTTGTTATGAAGCGTATATTTTTGTAAGCCAGGAGCGCGCCCCATATTTCTATTGCTACCACTATTGGGAAGAAAAATTATTTTCAGGGCTAGATGCAGCGAAAAATTATTATTAATTGAAAAGCTGGTGGAGCTTGGTATAGATGGCCTAATACAATGAGACGCACAGACTGCTAGAAGGCCAAATATTTTTTCAGAGGTAGATGCAGAAAAAAATTATATTCAGTTTGCAACCTTATGGAGGTTAGTATAGATGGACTAATAGAACAAGTCCCACACACAGCTAGAAGGCCAAATATTTTTTCAGAGGTAGATGCAGAAAAAAATTATATTCAGTTTGCAACCTTATGGAGGTCAGTATAGATGGACTAATAGAACAAGTCCCACACACAGCTAGAAGGCCAAATATTTTTTCTGAGGTAGATGCAGAAAAAAATTATATTCAGTTTGCAACCTTATGGAGGTCAGTATAGATGGACTAATAGAACAAGTCCCACACACAGCTAGAAGCCCAAATATTTTTTCAGAGGTAGATGCAGACAAAAAATTATTTTGAATTTGCAACCTGATGGAGGTCAGTATAGATGACTAATAGAACAAGTCCTACACACAGCTAGAAGGCCAAATATTTTTTCAGAGGTAGATGCAGACAAAAAATTATTTTGAATTTGCAACCTTATGGAGGTCAGTATAGATGGACTAATAGAACAAGTCCCACACACAGCTAGAAGGCCAAATATTTTTTCAGAGGTAGATGCAGACAAAAAATTATTTTGAATTTGCAACCTTATGGAGGTCAGTATAGATGGACTAATAGAACAAGTAACACACACAGCTAGAAGTCCAAATATTTTTTCAGAGGTAGATGGAGAAAAAAATTATATTCAGTTTGCAACCTTATGGAGGTCAGTATAGATGGACTAATAGAACAAGTCCCACACACAGCTAGAAGGCCAAATATTTTTTCAGAGGTAGATGCAGAAAAAAATTATATTCAGTTTGCAACCTTATGCAGGTCAGTATAGATGGACTAATAGAACAAGTCCCACACACAGCTAGAAGGCCAAATATTTTTTCAGCGGTAGATGCAGAAAAAAATTATATTCAGTTTGCAACCTTATGGAGGTCAGTATAGATGGACTAATAGAACAAGTCCCACACACAGCTAGAAGGCCAAATATTTTTTCAGAGGTAGATGCAGACAAAAAATTATTTTGAATTTGCAACCTGATGGAGGTCAGTAAAGATGACTAATAGAACAAGTCCCACACACAGCTAGAAGGCCAAATATTTTTTCAGAGGTAGATGCAGAAAAAAATTATATTCAGTTTGCAACCTTATGGAGGTCAGTATAGATGGACTAATAGAACAAGTCCCACACACAGCTAGAAGGCCAAATATTTTTTCAGAGGTAGATGCAGAAAAAAATTATATTCAGTTTGCAACCTTATGGAGGTCAGTATAGATGGACTAATAGAACAAGTCCCACACACAGCTAGAAGGCCAAATATTTTTTCAGAGGTAGATGCAGACAAAAAATTATTTTGAATTTGCAACCTGATGGAGGTCAGTGTAGATGACTAATAGAACAAGTCCCACACACAGCTAGAAGGCCAAATATTTTTTCAGAGGTAGATGCAGACAAAAAATTATTTTGAAATTGCAACCTTATGGAGGTCAGTATAGATGGACTAATAGAACAAGTCTCACACACAGCTAGAAGCCCAAATATTTTTCCAGAGGAAGATGCAGAAAAAAATTATATTCAGTTTGCAACCTTATGGAGGTCAGTATAGATGGACTAATAGAACAAGTCCCACACACAGCTAGAAGGCCAAATATTTTTTCAGAGGTAGATGCAGAAAAAAATTATATTCAGTTTGCAACCTTATGGAGGTCAGTATAGATGGACTAATAGAACAAGTCCCACACACAACTAGAAGGTAAATATTTTTTCAGAGGTAGATGCAGACAAAAAATTATTTTGAATTTGCAACCTGATGGAGGTCAGTATAGATGACTAATAGAACAAGTCCCACACACAGCTAGAAGGCCAAATATTTTTTCAGAGATAGATGCAGAAAAAAATTATATTCAGTTTGCAACCTTATGGAGTTCAGTATAGATGAACTAATAGAACAAGTCCCACACACAGCTAGAAGGCCAAATATTTTTTCAGAGGTAGATGCAGACAAAAAATTATTTTGAATTTGCAACCTGATGGAGGTCAGTATAGATGACTAGTAGAACAAGTCCCACACACAGCTAGAAGGCCAAATATTTTTTCAGAGGTAGATGCAGACAAAAAATTATTTTGAATTTGCAACCTTATGGAGGTCAGTATAGATGGACTAATAGAACAAGTCCCACACACAGCTAGAAGCCCAAATATTTTTTCAGAGGTAGATGCAGAAAAAAATTATATTCAGTTTGCAACCTTATGGAGGTCAGTATAAATGGACTAATAGAACAAGTCCCACACACAGCTAGAAGGCCAAATATTTTTTCAGAGGTAGATGCAGAAAAAAATTATATTCAGTTTGCAACCTTATGGAGGTCAGTATAGATGGACTAATAGAACAAGTCCCACACACAGCTAGAAGGCCAAATATTTTTTCAGAGGTAGATGCAGAAAAAAATTATATTCAGTTTGCAACCTTATGGAGGTCAGTATAGATGGACTAATAGAACAAGTCCCACACACAGCTAGAAGGCCAAATATTTTTTCAGAGGTAGATGCAGAAAAAAATTATATTCAGTTTGCAACCTTATGGAGGTCAGTATAGATGGACTAATAGAACAAGTCCCACACACAGCTAGAAGGCCAAATATTTTTTCAGAGGTAGATGCAGAAAAAAATTATTTTGAATTTGCAACCTAATGGAGGTCAGTATAGATGACTAATAGAACAAGTCCCACACACAGCTAGAAGGCCAAATATTTTTTTCAGAGGTAGATGCAGACAAAAAATTATTTTGAAATTGCAACCTTATGGAGGTCAGTATAGATGGACTAATAGAACAAGTCCCACACACAGCTAGAAGCCCAAATATTTTTTCAGAGGTAGATGCAGAAAAAAATTATATTCAGTTTGCAACCTTATGGAGGTCAGTATAAATGGACTAATAGAACAAGTCCCACACACAGCTAGAAGGCCAAATATTTTTTCAGAGGTAGATGCAGAAAAAAATTATATTCAGTTTGCAACCTTATGGAGGTCAGTATAGATGGACTAATAGAACAAGTCCCACACACAGCTAGAAGGCCAAATATTTTTTCAGAGGTAGATGCAGAAAAAAATTATATTCAGTTTGCAACCTTATGGAGGTCAGTATAGATGGACTAATAGAAGAAGTCCCACACACAGCTAGAAGGCCAAATATTTTTTCAGAGGTAGATGCAGAAAAAAATTATATTCAGTTTGCAACCTTATGGAGGTCAGTATAGATGGACTAATAGAACAAGTCCCACACACAGCTAGAAGGCCAAATATTTTTTCAGAGGTAGATGCAGAAAAAAATTATTTTGAATTTGCAACCTAATGGAGGTCAGTATAGATGACTAATAGAACAAGTCCCACACACAGCTAGAAGGCCAAATATTTTTTTCAGAGGTAGATGCAGACAAAAAATTATTTTGAAATTGCAACCTTATGGAGGTCAGTATAGATGGACTAATAGAACAAGTCTCACACACAGCTAGAAGCCCAAATATTTTTTCAGAGGAAGATGCAGAAAAAAATTATATTCAGTTTGCAACCTTATGGAGGTCAGTATAGATGGACTAATAGAACAAGTCCCACACACAGCTAGAAGGCCAAATATTTTTTCAGAGGTAGATGCAGACAAAAAATTATTTTGAATTTGCAACCTGATGGAGGTCAGTATAGATGACTAATAGAACAATTCCCACACACAGCTAGAAGGCCAAATATTTTTTCAGAGGTAGATGCAGAAAAAAATTATATTCAGTTTGCAACCTTATGGAGGTCAGTATAGATGGACTAATAGAACAAGTCCCACACACAGCTAGAAGGCCAAATATTTTTTCAGAGGTAGATGCAGACAAAAAATTATTTTGAATTTGCAACCTGATGGAGGTCAGTATAGATGACTAATAGAACAAGTCCCACACACAGCTAGAAGGCCAAATATTTTTTCAGAGGTAGATGCAGAAAAAAATTATATTCAGTTTGCAACCTTATGGAGGTCAGTATAGATGGACTAATAGAACAAGTCCCACACACAGCTAGAAGGCCAAATATTTTTTCAGAGGTAGATGCAGAAAAAAATTATATTCAGTTTGGAACCTTATGGAGGTCAGTATAGATGGACTAATAGAACAAGTCCCACACACAGCTAGAAGCCCAATATTTTTTCAGAGGTAGATGCAGAAAAAAATATATTCAGTTTGCAACCTGATGGAGGTCTGTATAGATGGACTAATACAACAAGTCCCACACACAGCTAGAAGCCCAATATTTTTTCAGAGGTAGATGCAGAAAAAAATATATTCAGTTTGCAACCTGATGGAGGTCAGTATAGATGGACTAATACAACAAGTCCCACACACAGCTAGAAGCCCAATATTTTTTCAGAGCTAGATGCAGAAAAAAATTATATTCAATTTGCAACCTGATGGAGGTCAGTATAGATGGACTAATAGAATGATGCTATGCCCAAAAGATTTTACTTCACTAGGTGCAGTAAAAAAATTGGTATTCCATACACAGGTGGTATATCTTGCAACACAGATAGGCTACTCCACTGACTAACACACTCTGCAATAGGCCAAAAAGGATTAGCTTTGCTAGATTCAGCCAAATGCTGTGAAAAAAACTTGCACAGCACTGGCACAGACCTGCCTGGCAAAAACTGATAGGAACTGATGTAACCTAGTCCTGAAAAGGACTCCAATTACAATTAGTCTTTACTCCCACAATCTATCTATTTAAGAGCACAGACCTGCCTGATAAAAGTCGTAGGAAATGCTGTAACCTAGTCCTTAAAAGGACTGCAATCACAACTATTCCCTACTCCCAAGCTATCTGTAGATTTGTGCGAAAATTGGCTTGAAATTAACAAGGTATAGCGCACACAGCAACAGCGGTGCCGTCTAACACGCAGCTGCAGCAGTGAGAAAATGGTGGCGACGGGGAAAATGGCTTGGTCTTATAGGGCAAGGACATGTGACATACACTGCCAATGACACATGCCCTTGCTTGTGTGAAAAAAAGCACTTCGCTCCGTGTGTGCGCTGCTGATAGGCTGACAGATTGCACCTCCCCACTGCAAATGCGGGAAAGAGAAAAAAAAATGGAGATCTTCATTGTTCCTGCAGAGATCCATCCCCTGCCCCTCCCCCCGCCCCGCTGTACACTCAAACTGCGTATTAACATTAATTTTCATCATTACTGAGAAAAAATCCAGTTATGATTTTGGTGCACGAACAGTTATCGAACATAACCTCGAACAGCCAAATTTTTCTCAAATTATTCGTGTTCGCCGAACGGCTCGAACACCGCCCAAAACAGCTCGAATTTGAGATTGGCGAACAGTTCGAGTAGAACAACGCTCATCTCTAGTTAATACATCACATATTGATTTACAGAAGTTTCAAGTTGTGATGCATAAAGTACTTGAACGTAAAAAATCATCAACATTAAAATGAATGTTATAAAAGAATTATCTTTTCAAAAAGAATCCACTCTTAGAATGCAAACTGTTTGTCATCACTGTTTCATTAAAGGTATATGGTAATTTACATATATTTTTATAAGTCTGAGAAGTTTGTGCTGATACAGGAAATTGCATTTGCCTATCTTAGTCAAGTACTATATACTATCTACATATTTTACTTTGCATACATACACCATTATCTTTCTCTCTTGTTATCTCTCTCTCTCTCTCTCTCTCTCTCTCTCTCTCTCTCTCTCTCTCTATATATATACTTTTTTATTTTTTACATATACTAACAGAGCGTATTAGAGGAGATGATTCTTGAGCCACAAGATGGCAGCAACTGACTTACTGACTTCAAAATCTGCAGTTGTTTCATATATTTTTTTTCTTTTGCATAAATACAATAGATATTTAGCACTAAATTATTGAATAAGGTGTAATTTGTAAGATTCCAGTATTCATTTCTATAGTTGCAGCCCTGTACTGGGAGTGTACTTAAAGCAATACCCGTCTCCTGGATTTATATAAGCATGTTCCTATATGTACATTAATAGGCACTAAACATGTATGGCATTGCTTGTAAATCTCCAGATTGGTCTGAAAATATATTTGTAATATATTGATAAGGGACTGCATTCTTTGCTGGCCTTTGCATTGTATTTAAATACCTATGTAGCTCAGTGATATTTGCCTTATAAATCGTTCAGATTCTCAGATTTGACAGCTTACTGATATAAGATCCTCACAGTCATAGTGTAATCTATAGATTACGCATTGTGAATAAGTCATGATATGCCAAATAATTATCTTTGCTATATCTAAGTTTTTCTACATTTATTCATGCTACACATATACAGGCATATTTTGAAGCCATTGAACAATGATGCTAAATCTTTAACAGGACACCTAATGGACCACGTGCCATTTATTATAATAGGGTCTTCTTATGGTCATTGGGAAATCTTAGGCAGCCAGGTCTACATGCAACTTTGTTCACTGATCACATCATAGCTATAATTCTGTACAGACATTATGGTTAATAATGTCTTATATTTGCACATTATTAATTCTTCAGCCAAATGTCAGTATTTCAGTTTTGCATTTAGAATATCTATCTACCGTAACTAGTTCTTTGGGACTCATTGGGTGCAGGATTCACAGATTATTTTTCAGTTGTCTTAATGAATTACTGTGGTTTTATAAGCCATTAATTTGTAAACCTATGATATAGTATGAAAAAAAGAAAAAAATATGTGCTGGAATTAACTTTTTCTTGTGAGCACAAAGAACTTCACAACACTTTTTTGCCCTAATGCTAAATGACCTTGGCATAGATAATTGGCCTAGTTGACTTGAGACAGTGGAGCCAATATGTTGACAAAAGAACAGCATCTTGAACTAATATGCTGTTCTTCTATCAATCTATTGTGGCTGATAATTGCATTATATTGTTAATTTTTTCCAATGACATGATATAACATAATAATTGCTTTCTCTATAATTAAGGTGTATCTGTTGTTTTAGGAGACCTTTCAGAATTAGCTAATGCTTGATGTATAATACTTTTTATGGCCATTACGGCATTTGTATCCCATACTTTTCACCAGTTTTTCCTCTGTCAGCTCCAACACTTATTTCCAGATGACTCTGAGCTAGTGGGTGAGGAGTAGTGTTGAGCCACCCCGTAGTGTTCGGGTTCGGTTCGGTTCGTCGAACACCAGGATGTTCGAGGAACTGTTCGTCGAACTGTTTGTCGAACACCTTAGAACACCGTCGAACACCGTTAAAACCAATGGCAGGCAAACAAAAACACATAGAAACACATAGAAAACACCTGCAAAGGTGTCCAAAAGCTGACAAACTGCTCAGAAGACACTCTCTTTAAAAAAGCCGGCCGGCAAATTCAGCAGCGGCATACACCGGTACCCGACAATTTAGACAAGAAGGAATAGAGCATCACACATAGATTAGATAGATAGAAACATGTCAGTCACACATATAAGAAGCACAGTGACAGTGTTGGTTACTGCACTTGTCATTTAGTGTAAAGGATTTATTAAAAAAAATATTAGTGTTTTCATGCACCGTCTCTTTAAAAAAGCCGGCCGGCAATTCAGCATCTGTACCCGACAATTTAGAACAGAAAGAATAGAGAATCACACATAGATTAGATAGATAGAAACATGTCAGTCACATATATAATAAGTACAGTGATAGTGTTGCTTACTGTACTTGTCATTTAGTGTAAAGGATTTATTTAAAAAAATAATAGTGTTTTCATGCACTGTCTCTTTAAAAAAGCCGGCCGGCAATTCAGCAGCGGTACCCGACAATTTAGAACAGAAAGATAGAGCATCACACATAGATTAGATAGATAGAAACATGTCAGTCACATATATATGAAGTACAGTGATAATGTTGGTTACTGTACTTGTCATTTAGTATTAAAATAAAGGATTTATTATTAAAAAAATTGGCGTGGGATTCCCCTTAATTTTAGGCTCTAGCGGAGGTTAAGCAGACGGCTGGGGCAGATGTTTGAAGCCTGGGAAGGGGGTAATACCCACGGAGCTTCCCAGGCTACTAATATCAGCCCCCAGCTGAATACATAGCCTTTACTAGCTATTAAAATGGGGGACCCCCCAAAAAAATGACGTGGGGTCCCCCCTAATTTAATAGCTAGCAAAGGCTAGGCAGACAGCTGGGGGCTGATATTAATAGCCCAGGAAGGGAGCCATGAATATTGGCCCCCTCCCAGGCTAGAAACACCAGCCGTCAGCCGCCCCAGAAATGGCGCATTCATAGGATGCGCCAATTCTGGCACTTAGCCTCGCTCTTCCACGCTGCCCTGGTGCGGTGGCAGGGGGTAATAGGGTTGGGGTTGATGTCAGCTTATAATGCCAGCTGACATCAAGCCCAGGTTAGTAATGGAGAGGCGTCTATAAGACACCCCCATTACTAACCCCATAGTCAAAGTTAAAAAAAACACAAACACCCAGAATAAAGTCCTTTAATTGAAATAAAGACACAATCCTTTATTGTTCTAAATTAAACCATACTTACCATCACGCCCATTCCAGCTGAAGCCAACGATCTCCTGCAATAAAAGAAAAATAATAAAGCAACCTCATCCTTACCTTTCCATGGTTCCCACGACAGCTTCAGCTCTGCTACATCGAGATGACAGGCTGGACCGCAGCAGAACGCTGCCATCCAGCCTCTCATCCCGCAGACACTGAGAAGCGCAGGCTTGCTTGCGCTGCTCAGCGTCTCACTGTGACGACATCCAGATGAGCCGAGTTCATGTCCAATGAACTCGGCTCACCTCATGCACGTCACTGACAGCGTGGGAAAATTCTCACGCTGAAGCGGTGAGTGCAGGAGAATTCTCCCACGCTGTCAGTGACGTGCATAAGGTGAGCTCATGTCCAATGAACTCAGCTCACCTCCTGCACGTCACTGACAGCGTGGGAGAATTCTCCTGCACTCAGTGCTTCAGCGTGAGAATTCTCCCACGCTGAAGCGCTGAGTGCAGGAGAATTTTCCCACGCTGTCAGTGACGTGCAGGAGGTGAGCTGAGTTCATTGGACATGAGCTCACCTCATGCACATCACTGACAGCGTGGGAGAATTCTCCTGCACTCAGCACTTCAGCGTGAGAATTTTCCCACGCTGTCAGTGACGTGCATGAGGTGAGCCGAGTTCATTGGACATGACCTCGGCTCATCTGGATGCCGTCACAGCGAGACAGTGAGGAGCGCAAGCATGCCTGCGCTTCTCAGTGTCTGCGGGATGACAGACTGGATGGCAGCGTTCTGCTGCGGTCCAGCCAGTCATCTCGATGTAGCAGAGCTGAAGCTGTCGTGGGAACCATGGAAAGGTAAGGATGAGGTTGGTTTATTATTTTTCTTTTATTGCAGGAGATCGTTGGCTTCAGCTGGAATGGGTGTGATGGTAAGTATGGTTTAATTTAGAACAATAAAGAATTGTGTCTTTATTTCAATTAAAGGACTTTATTCTGGGTGTTGTGTTTTTTTTAAATACTTTACTAGAAATTCATGGCGGTCATGTCTAATACTGGCGTGACCCCATGAATTTTGGGCTTGGGGCCAGCTGATAATACCAAGCTGGCCCTAACCCCTTTATTACCCAGTGAGCCACCGCACCAGGGCCCTGGATGAGTTGGGTACAGCGCCAGAAGATGGCGCTTCTATGAACGCGCCATTTTCCGGGGTGGCTGCGGACTGCAATTTGTAGCGGGGGGGGGGGGCCCAGAAAGCTTGGGCCTCCCTGCGCTGCAGATTCCAGCCCCCAGCTGCCTAGTTGTACCTGGCTGGACACAAAAATAGGGCGAAGCCCCACGTACTTTTTTTTTAATTATTTCATGAAATTCATGAAATAATTAAGAAAAAAAGGCCTGCCCTATATTGTTGTGTCCGGCCAGGTACAAATAGGCAGCTGGTGGTTGGGGGCAGCCCGTTCCTGCCTGCTGTACCTGGCTGGACACAAATATAGTGCGAAGCCCCACTTCAAATTTTTTTAATTATTTCATGAAATTCATGAAATAATTAAGAAAAAAAGGGCTTCCCTATATTGTTGTGTCCGGCCAGGTACAAATAGGCAGCTGGTGGATGGGGGCAGCCCGTTCCTGCCTGCTGTACCTGGCTGGACACTAATATAGTGCGAAGCCCCACTTCAATTTTTTTAAATTATTTCAGGAAATTCATGAAATAATTGAAAAAAAATTGACGTGGGGCTTCGCACTATATTTGTGTCCAGCCAGGTACAGCAGGCAGGAACGGGCTGCCCCCAACCACCAGCTGCCTATTTGTACCTGGCCGGACACAACAATATAGGGAAGCCCTTTTTTTCTTAATTATTTCATGAAATAATTTAAAGAAAATTGACGTGGGGCTTCGCCCTGTTTTTGTGTCCAGCCAGGTACAACTAGGCAGCTGGGGGCTGGAATCCGCAGCGCAGGGAGGCCCAAGCTTTCTGGGCCACCCCCGCTGCAAATTGCAGTCCGCAGCCACCCCGGAAAATGGCGCGTTCATAGAAGCGCCATCTTCTGGCGCTGTACCCAACTCATCCAGGGCCCTGATGCGGTGGCTCACTGGGTAATAAAGGGGTTAGGGCCAGCTTGGCATTATCAGCTGGCCCTAAGCCCGAAATTCATGGGGTCACGCCAATATTAGACATGACCACCATGAATTTCTAGTAAAGTATTTAAAAAAAACACAACACCCAGAAAAAAGTCCTTTAATTGAAATAAACACACAATTCTTTATTGTTCTAAATTAAACCATACTTACCATCACGCCCATTCCAGCTGAAGCCAACGATCTCCTGAAATAAAAGAAAAATAATAAAGCAACATCATCCTTACCTTTCCATGGTTCCCATGACAGCTTCAGCTCTGCTACATCGAGATGACAGGCTGGACCGCAGCAGAACGCTGCCATCCAGCCTGTCATCCCGCAGACACTGAGAAGCGCAGGCTTGCTTGCGCTCCACAGTGTCTCTCTGTGAGGGCATCCAGATGAGCCGAGTTATTGTCCAATGAACTCGGCTCACCTCATGCACGTCACTGACAGCGTGGGAAAATTCTCCTGCACTCAGCGCTTCAGCGTGGGAGAATTCTCACACTGAAGCGCTGAGTGCAGGAGAATTCTCCCACGCTGTCAGCGACGTGCAGGAGGTGAGCTGAGTTCATTGGACATGAGCTCACCTTATGCACGTCACTGACAGCGTGGGAGAATTCTCCTGCACTCACCGCTTCAGCGTGAGAATTTTCCCACGCTGTCAGTGACGTGCATGAGGTGAGCCGAGTTCATTGGACATGAACTCGGCTCATCTGGATGTCGTCACAGAGAGACGCTGAGCAGCGCAAGCAAGCCTGCGCTACTCAGTGTCTGCGGGATGAGAGGCTGGATGGCAGCGTTCTGCTGCGGTCCAGCCTGTCATCTCGATGTAGCAGAGCTGAAGCTGTCGTGGGAACCATGGAAAGGTAAGGATGAGGTTGCTTTATTATTTTTCTTTTATTGCAGGAGATCGTTGGCTTCAGCTGGAATGGGCGTGACGGTAAGTATGGTTTAATTTAGAACAATAAAGGATTGTGTCTTTATTTCAATTAAAGGACTTTATTCTGGGTGTTTGTGTTTTTTTTAACTTTGACTATGGGGTTAGTAATGGGGGTGTCTTATAGACGCCTCTCCATTACTAACCTGGGCTTGATGTCAGCTGGCATTATAAGCTGACATCAACCCCAACCCTATTACCCCCTGCCACCGCACCAGGGCAGCGTGGAAGAGCGAGGCTAAGTGCCAGATTTGGCGCATCCTATGAATGCGCCATTTCTGGGGCGGCTGACGGCTGGTGTTTCTAGCCTGGGAGGGGGCCAATATTCATGGCTCCCTTCCTGGGCTATTAATATCAGCCCCCAGCTGTCTGCCTAGTCTTTGCTAGCTATTAAATTAGGGGGGACCCAACGTCATTTTTTTTGGGGGGTCCCCCATTTTAATAGCTAGTAAAGGCTATGTATTCAGCTGGGGGCTGATATTAGTAGCCTGGGAAGCTCCGTGGGTATTACCCCCTTCCCAGGCTTCAAACATCTGCCCCAGCCGTCTGCTTAACCTCCGCTAGAGCCTAAAATTAAGGGGAACCCCACGCCAATTTTTTTAATAATAAATCCTTTATTTTAATACTAAATGACAAGTACAGTAACCAACACTATCACTGTACTTCATATATATGTGACTGACATGTTTCTATCTATCTAATCTATGTGTGAAGCTCTATTCTGTCTGTTATAAATTGTCGGGTACCGCTGCTGAATTGCCGGCCGGCTTTTTTAAAGAGACGGTGCATGAAAACACTATTATTTTTTTTGATAAATCCTTTACGCTAAATGACAAGTACAGTAAGCAGCACTGTCACTGTACTTCATGTATATGTGACTGACATGTTTCTATCTATCTAATCTATGTGTGATTCTCTATTCTTTCTATTCTAAATTGTCGGGTACCGCTGCTGAATTGCCGGCCGGCTTTTTTAAAGAGACGATGCATGAAAACACTATTATTTTTTTTGATAAATCCTTTACGCTAAATGACAAGTACAGTAAGCAGCACTTTCACTGTACTTCGTATATATGTGGCTGACATGTTTATATCTATCTAATCTATGTGTGAAGCTCTATTCTTTCGGTTCTAAATTGTCGGGTACAGGTGTATGCCGCTGCTGAATTGCCGGCTTTTCATGTTTCACTGTTGGCACTGTTCCCATCGATTTGGGCAATCACTGTAATGCCACAACCACCATGGCTGTGGCATTACAGTGAGTGGCAGACAATCCCTGCATGATTGGTGCTCTAAATAGCGCCAGACATGCAGGACACGCTTTTGGTGCACGAACAGTTATCGAACATAACCTCGAACAGCCGAATTTTTTGCAAATCGTTCGGGTTCGTCGAACAACTCGAACACCGCCCAAAACAGCTCGAATTTGAGATTGGCGAACAGTTCTAGTCGAACACCGCTCATCTCTAGTGAGGAGTAATTGCTATGTTCTCTCCCATAGACAGCACACACATCCTGCTCTATTGTATCTGTGTATCATATACTCAGGAACAGGAGAAGCAACGTTATACCATAATAGTGAGCAGTGTAGCTGAGAATGAAGCATTGGGGAGAGATAAAGCCCATCATAGAAGCAGCAGCACTGTGATTATGTGTGTTTTTGGGCCTCTCTCTCACTCTGCTCCTCACTTCCTCTTCCAATCTTCCTTTTTCATGAACTTCAATAGGCTCTATTATCTGATCCCGCCATGAGCTAGCAGTCTGGCTTGTTTAGAGTAAGATGGATTTAGGCAATTTTTCAGAGTGAATGATAAGCCATGATGTATTAGGAGAAAAAGTAGCTTCTATATGGACAAAGAAACTTCTTTTTCTAAAGTGATAAAGATAAGTTTGTTTTGTTTGCATCTAATATTGATTTATGCAAAGTTCTATGAAACAACTGTGACCACCTAAAGTGACTCTGGGTAAGAAGTATACCTCTTTTAAGATGGGCCCTAATACTCTCAAATATAATAAATATTCTAATAAAGTCCTGAGAGATCGAAGTCTTCAAGAACTGCCATATGCATCGTTATTTGACTTATTAACTTAAAGTAAAATCACATACTGTGCATATAGAACATGAGGAGATGGCTAAAGAGTTGTGATCTTCCCACTTCCAAAAAATTTTGCTCATATTATATAGCCGGCATCTTTGTCTAACAGTAGCAGCTAGAGTTGAGCTCTGGTCACTGCTATTTATTAATTAATGGGAATCTGACAAGTTATACATGCTGCTCAAACCTTTTTTACTTGGCCGCATGCTGGGGCACAATGCAGGTAATTGTTGCAACCTATGTGACCACATGAAGTTTGTAGGCCATCGTTAACAAGATGTCCACAATTAATAAAAAATTCATCCAAATGAAATCACAGGAAAATTCTGATTCTGGTAAATGTATACAATTTTGATTTGTTACCAGCATATTGAGTTCATGAAAAGGGTTAAAACTGAAACTTCTTCCTGCCCGCTGAAAATGACTGATAAGCCTCTGGTTATACATGTGGAGAGAAGCCACATGTATAGAAGTGACTGCTAGCTGTATGATCATGGCTTTATATGTTTAACTCTCGAACGCTGCGACCGTGCCACTCTCTACACCAGTCATACAGGTGGATTCCCCGTGGCTTCTCTCTATATGTATAAGCAGAGGCTTGTCAGTGCCCTGTATGAGGGCAGGAAGTGTTTATTTTAGCCCTTTTCATGAACCTAATATGCTGATAACAAATCAAATTTGCCTACATTTACCAGAATTAGAGTTTTCGTGTGATTTGATTTGGATCAATGTAAGCAAAGTGGTGGACCCCATGTTAATGATGGCCACATGAATTTAATACTTCATGTGGTCACATATGTTACGACAATGACCTGCATTGTGCCCCTGCATGGGGCCAAGTAAAAAACAGCAAAGCTGGAGAACCGGAACTAGAAGGGGATACAAGAAAACAGAGACAAGAAGACAAAGGAACTGATCGAAGGACTTGAAGCAGCAGGGGAAGAATAAGGAAGAACAAGAGAAATAAAGTATAAGATAAGGGTTTTTTTATCATCTTTACGGCAGATCTAATTTACACCAAATATATTGAATACAAATTGAATTCTCTAGCAAAATATGAGCAATTCTGTCAAATTGGAATGTTGGCAGATTAGCTTATTTCTAATTATTATCTATATTTTATGTGTTAACTTACTTGTAACTTAAGTCTGTACAATTTCAGAAATATACATTTTTTCAGCATTATTCACATCTGTTCAGAAACAACAGAAATAGAGCAATTTCACAGCTATTGCATTTAAAAGACTGTGTAACTAGTAGCAAATGTGGCTATTGGGACCTGGCAGATAAATCTAATAGTACAAAGAGCAATCAAAACCGGCAGTGGGAAATAAAGTAAACAAAGCTCATTTAGGAGTAGCAATACATTTTCATTGTCCCTCGGTATCAAAGTCAATCTTCATTTTTTGTGAAGTACTAGGCATTTCAGACATATGTGTCAAATATTTTCCATTGAGTTATTAACAATTCATAAGGAAACCAATGGAATGCTCTATAAAGTATTGATGTTGTTTTTTAAGATAACTGTATGTCCTGACCTGATTTCTCAATGTGAATATATTTATTTTGAGGATATGCTAAACTATGATATCTTAAAGATTGCAATTTAGCAAAATGCTTCCTCCATATTCTAAATCAATGGTAATATAAATTGTTGATTTACTGTAAAAGGACACTTTATATCAGATTGTGTTGAATTACAATCCACATAATCCTTTACCAATGACTATTATCAGTAATGCAATTCTGCTCCATTTGTCTCTGCTTTAATTACTTCTGCCATTGTCTCAGATTCTCCTTGTGACATATCCTTTGTTCTGTCGGCATGGAGGGTTCTATAATTAGCAATTCCAGCTGTGTTGATCTATATCTAGTTTCTCATGATGTCATGTAAGCACGTGATGTGTGTCTGTCATCAGGATTTTAGTTTGTATTTAACTTGCTTTTGCAGAAAATATCAAATTGTTTACATTTGTTAAACTGGGTTTATACTGCACAATTGTGGCTGGTAAATGACCACTGATCATCTATCTGTAAGCCATATGGCAACTGACAATCGTTTTATGCACAGAGAACATCATGTTGTCGGCTGCACATGTCCTGTTTGAACAGGACATGTGCTGCCAATAAAGAAGATTTTTAACCCAGCTTAATAATCAACAAGTATTCATTGGGTAATTCAAGGCCTATTTTGACATCTCAATGATTGGGAAAGGGCATTTCCATGAATGTTAGTTCCTGCTTAAAGAGGTTTTCCCACGAACAAAAGTTAACTTTAATCCATAGATCTTGGAATAATAATAAGTTCCACAATTGGATGAGTTTAAATAAAATGTTCCCATGCTGAGATAATCTTATAAAAGTACCCCGGCTGTGTACTCTGTAATGGCTGTGTCTGACCTTGCAGGAACATGGTCTGATCATACCACATCTCCTTGCCAGTGGATGAAGCAAAAGAGTATACAGACATTACAACAGGGGATCACAACTGATTCTTTCTTTGAAGTAAAACATTGTTTAAAAACAGGCAAGGAAATGTTTTACCTCACAGAAAAAATCAGCTGCAATACCCAGCTGTAATTTCTGTATACTCTTTTGCTTACCCCTCCTGCCCAGGAGCTGTGGTATGATCAGACCATGTTACTGCATGGTCAGACACAGCCATTATAGAGCACACAGCAGGGGTACATATATAAGATAACCTCAGCACAGGAACATTTTATTTAAACACATCCAATTGTGGAACTAATTATTATTCTGAGATCTATTGATTAAAATTAACTTTTCTTCATGGGACAACCCCTTTAAGAAAGAAATAACATTCATGGGAATGCGCTTTCCCAATCATTGAGATGTCAAAATAGGCCTTCATGAACTTTTGTTTGTGGGAAAACCCCTTTAAAGGCCCTCTAAATAGATAGTTAGACTAAAGTACCCTTCCATGTAGAGGCGAATTTGCCTTATAAACCCAATAATATTCTTATTATCACTTGTAGTTTCAATTCTTGTAGTAAGCTTCACAATAGCCTTGCTGTCGTTTCCACAAACACAGATCTGTAATGTAAACCACAGCAGTCTACAATATTTTAGACCACCTAGATCACAATAATGGATTGGACTTGCCTGTATTTAATATCGGAGATGCTCCTATTTCAAGGACTATATAATGAAAAGGCAAGACTCCATTGATCATCAAAACTTAGACTCTACATGATAGAGAGATATAGAACCCGCTGATCATAAGATCTTACCTTCTACTGCAAAGAGAGATTTACTCAGTGACTTTGGAGATGGAAAATGGCACTGCCATAAAACTGTGATCCACTGGGAATTGCTGACCACCACTGACCCCCACTAAATGTCATAGCTGCAGGGTATTCTGAGGAAGCTGGCTAGGCCATGCAAAAAGACATTAGCCCGCTCTCTGATGCTTCAGCAGTATAGAAAATAGTGCCACCACACATTTTTTTGAACACAATCTAATCTCAAAATGTTGGAATTTGCCTGAAACCGTGAATATCAGCGAATCTGACTCAAACGTAATCCTCCGCGGATCAATACTCTTATCTCTATTTAATACTTTTCTTGCATGACCATATACACACATAGCTGTCAATCACTGCACTCCAATGCCAAGAATGACTAGAACATATTAATAAGTTACAAGTTATACTGAATGTTTCTTTTTTTTATAAACCTATATATCAATCTGCTCTGCTCTGTTCCCTCTGTTCTATAACACGATTCCACTAGATTGTGAAGCATTGTCATAGTGACAGACTTTCTTTAAGGCAGTAATTTCAATTACAGAATTATATGATAGCATCACTGGTGATGTATTTCATAATACAGGAATGGTTCACAGATAAACCTAAACTATAATTGTTCTATAATTGCTTTGTATTTCTTTATTTTGTTCCTTGTGTTTACTTTTATCTACTGCATTTTAGTGCGTTTTATTTCAATAGGTTGTACCTGACAACCATGCTTCCATCTTGTTACATTTGTATGCTTTCTGAGAATTATTTTAGACAATCTCCACACGGTAATGTGTATAAAACATGGGCAGTACAACCTGAGTATTACCTGATGGATCCCAATAATGACCCTGGAGAAAGCCATTTTGAAAAAAATGTATATTGAGTTTTGACACTTCTTGTCAGAGCTAAAATTGACTTCTTAATCCTGTGCTCTTTAATACTTTTTGGTCTTTTCAGCAAAGTACTTTTGCTATTTATGATTTTGACCATTTACGTTGGGATACTTTATTGTTGATACTCACTAGGAGTTTTGTCTATATTGACTAGCAACTTACCATCTTTTCACTTTGTCTAGGCACTTTGTATATATTTAATGCAATGTTTCTAATATCGTGCAGTTCTCATAACATTTATTTTCTTGTGAGTGATCATAACTTTTCTTTTTACAGCTGTTTATGGATTTTAAAGCTTTGGGTAGTCACTCATACATTGCAGAGTCTAATGACAAGCTATCAAGCACTTTTTCTAGAGCAAACCAACACAGAGCACACTTACTTTAAAAAGCAAACATGCACATAGACAAATAAGTAAACAGAAATCCTGTAAGCCTCTTATCCTGTGCATAGCTTTTCAACAGGCACTTAGATAAGCCATTGACATTTAACTGTCTGAAAATATATTCATTTTCCAATATATACATAGAGAAATAAGCAATGTATTGAAGTACTTGCTACATTGCCTAAATAGAACATCTATTAATAAGTTACATACAATATTTACTGTGAGGATCAATACTATATGTGCAGAAAATGTAATTTGAAAGAGAACTATAGGGCTGTTCTTTGTAAAATCTATTATTTTGATTTCTGCTGCCCAACCGTTAATGAGAACTTGTATATAAACTCTCAATTGGTATTCCATTCATAATTGTAACAAGGTTATATTTATATCAGAATGAATCAGAAAACTGGACAATGTTGTTCAGTTTCAATGGAGGATATTCATTTTCTATGATTTAGTGTGTAAGGTTCTAGAACAAGAACCACGAGATTATTTGAAAACAAAGACTGCAGATCCGGATAAACAATATGAAAACTTTATTCCTAATGCAGTAGACAAAAATAAAAACACCAAAAACCTACAGATTAAAAACAATGAAAAATACACAACATGTGTGTATGTCCATCAAGTCAAGAGTCAACCCACCTCATACTCAATAATAAGAATAAATCTCCCAGTAGTAGAATGTAGATCACATTATAGTGAAAATATTATACTAAAAAACTAGATGGATAAAACGACCTATCCAACTGCTAAAAAACAGTAATAGTAACAAGTGCAATTAGACCAAAATAAACAGGATGGCCAAGAATAAAATAGAGATATGTAAGCAGCATAGTGTAGAAGGAGGACACAGTGCATACAAAAATAAATGCTGAAAAAGATGGCAATACGCATATGGTTACTGCATATGTACACTCAGCTCCCAAGTCCATTTAGATTACCTTCAAGTCGGTCTATTAGCATTTTATTATCACTGTTTTTAGCACTTTGCTGGATCTTCTTATCCATTCAACTTTTTTTGACTGACCTTGTAAATTATTGCTGTGACGCTAGTCACTACTCAAGGAAAAGCCGTGAGGCTGGGTAATCAAGCGGTCCGAGGTCATAAGCCAAGAGGGTACGTCATTGACAAAAGCATAGTCAGGAAACTGTCTGATGTCAGAATTCATAAAAGGTAGTGGATCACAACAAAATGGCTAAGCAAATAGATGGTCAAGACAAATCCAAGGTCAAGCAGCAAACTTCAGAATACTAGACAAGGAGCAGAGAACAAACACACACCTCTTGAGCAAAGCTACAATTGGCAATGACCTAACATTATCAGCCAGTTAAATAGCCTGGCAATTGTCCAGAAAGGAAAACACCTGGAGGAAACTCAAACAATACACTGACAGCCTGACACATCCCTGCTATCCATAAGATGGCTGAGCTGTCACTCACAGTATTGACAGCCCGACATGCCCCTGCTATTCATAGGGTGGCTGAGCTGTTACTCACAGCATTGACAGCCGGACACGACCTGCTATCTATAGTGTGGCTGAGCTGTCACTCACAGCATTGACAGCCTGACATGCCTCTGCTATCCATAGGGTGGCTGAGCTGTCACTCACAGCGTTGAGAGCGTGACATGTCCCTGCTATCCATAGGGTGGCTGAGCTGTCACTCAAGACTCTGACAGCCTCACATGCCCCTGCAATCTATAGGGTGGCTGAGCTGTCACTCAAGACACTGACAGCCTGACATGCCCCTGCTATCCATAGGATGGCTGAGCTGTCACTCAAGACTCTGACAGCCCGACACGCCCCAGCTATCCATAGGATGACTGAGCTGTCACTCATGACTCTGACAGCCTGACATGCCCCTGCTATCTATAGGGTGGCTGAGCTGTCAGTCAAGACTCTGACAGCCTGACATACCCCTGCTATCTATAGGTTGGATAAGCTGTCACTCACAACTCTGACTGCCTGACACGCCCCTGCTATCCATAGGATGACTGAGCTGTCACTCATGACTCTGACAGCCTGACATGCCCCTGCTATCTAAAGGTTGGCTAAGCTGTCACTCACAACTCTGACAGCCTGACATGCCCCTGCTATCTATAGGGTGGTTGAGCTGTCACTCACGACTCTGACAGCCTGACATGCCCCTGCTATCTATAGGGTGGTTGAGCTGTCATTCATGACTCTGCCAGCCTGACATGCCCCTGCTATCTATAGGGTGGTTGAGCTGTCACTCACGAATCTGCCAGCCTGACATGCCTCTGCTATCTATAGGTTGGCTAAGCTGTCACTCACAACTCTGACAGCCTGACATGCCCCTGCTATCTATAGGTTGGCTAAGCTGTCACTCACAACTCTGACAGCCTGAAATTCCCCTGCTATCTATAGGTTGGCTAAGCTGTCACTCACAACTCTGACAGCCTGACTTGCCCCTGCTATCTATAGGGTGGCTGAGCTGTCACTCAAGACACTGACAGCCTGACATGCCCCTGCTATCCATAGGATGACTGAGCTGTCACTCATGACTCTGACAGCCTGACATGCCCCTGCTATCTATAGGGTGGCTGAGCTGTCAGTCAAGACTCTGACAGCCTGAAATGCCCCTGCTATTTATAGGTTGGCTAAGCTGTTACTCACAACTCTGACAGCCTGACACGCCCCTACTATCCATAGGATGACTGAGCTGTCACTCATGACTCTGATAGCCTGACATGCCCCTGCTATCTATAGGGTGGTTGAGCTGTCACTCACGACTCTGACAGCCTGACATGCCTCTGCTATCTATAGGGTGGTTGAGCTGTCATTCACGACTCTGCCAGTCTGACATGCCCCTGCTATCTATAGGGTGGTTGAGCTGTCAGTCAAGACTCTGACAGCCTGACATACCCCTGCTATCTATAGGTTGGATAAGCTGTCACTCACAACTCTGACTGCCTGACACGCCCCTGCTATCCATAGGTTGGCTAAGCTGTCACTCTCAACTCTGACAGCCTGACATGCCCCTGCAATCTGTAGGGCAGCTGTGCTGTCATTCACAGCATCCCTAGGACACAGCGATTGGTGGGATCATGACAATTGTTATTTAATTTTCTATATTCCTTTTATCTCATCATTAAGTTTGGGGTTGGTTCCATTATCTATTTTTTAAACAGATGTCGTTGGTCATACACAAATGTTGTGTATTTTTTAATCATTTTTAATCTATAGGTTTATGTTGATTTTTTGTTCACTATAATAGCCATAAAGTTTTACTTTTGTTTATCTGAAAGGGCAATCCTATTTTTGTACATACTGTCTTTGTTCCTCTTCTAGTGCACTACTTATTTACATGCTAGTCTATCCATTTCTCATGTTAATGTACAGGGTTTAACTTTATCAACATCAGATACTATAATTGCCCAAACTGAAATGGCTATATATTAATATATTATATTTTTTTATTTTTTTGGAAAGCAAAATGTATTTGTTCCTGTAAATTGGTACTTAAAATGGGGTTGAAATAGATGAGATGAAGAATGGACATTTTTATCACTAGGATTCCCTCTTATATTCATGGGCTGATATTTCAGCTCATTTTATTTTCACTTTAATAGCTGTAATATCAGACACAGGGCTGTTTTTTTAAACCATCTTCTAATTTCATACATCCTTATAAGTCTATTAAAAAAAACAGCACAGCAATTTCCAACTGAGGTATGAAGAAAAATATATACTTGAGTTAGAGATTTGGTATGATAGTATTTATGATGTATTACATAATTCCTATTCTTATATAGCATCAATATATTCTGACGCACCGGGCAGGGATTGACATAATTTACGTTAGTCCTTGTCGTAAATGAGGATCACAATCTACTTTCCATATTTTAGACGCAGAATCACTATGACCAGTTTCAAAGGAAGGCGGTTGACTGCATAGTATATAAAACCAGAGTACACAGAGGAAACCCATAAAAACACAAGGATAACATACAAACTCCATGCAAATGTTGCCTTGGTTTATAGTTCCGGATCCCGGCACTGCAAGGCAGCCATAGCACCTGAGCTTACTTGTACCATCTATTCTTCATAGAATCATAGAATCATAGAATGGTAGAGTTGGAAGGGACCTCCTGGGTCATCTGGTCCAACCCCTTGCTCAAAGCAGGATTCACTAGATCATCTCAGACAGATGTCTGTCCAGCCTCTGTTTGAAGACGTCCATTGAAGGGGAACTCACCACCTCTCGTGGCAGCCTGTTCCACTCATTAATCACCCTAACTGTCAAAAAGTTTTTTCTAATATCTAATCTGTGTCTCCTCCCATTTAGTTTCATCCCATTGCTTCTAGTCTTTCCTTGTGCAAATGAGAATAAAGATGATCCTTCTACAATGTGACAGCCCTTGACATATTTGTAGACAGCTATTAAGTCTCCTCTCAGTCTTCTTTTTTGCAAGCTAAACATTCCCAAATCCTGCAACCGTTCCTCATAGGACATGGTTTGCAGACCAGTCACCATTCTGGTCGCTCTTCTCTGAACTTGCTCCAGTTTGTCTATGTCTTTTTTAAAATGTGGTGCCCAAAACTGTACACAGTATTCCAGATGAGGTCTGACCAAAGAGGAGTAAAGACCGATAATGACTTCACGTGATCTAGACTGTATGCTTCTGTTAATACATCCCAGAATTGTATTTGCCTTTTTTGCTGCTGCATCACACTGTTGACTCATGTTCAGTCTATGATCTATTAGTATACCTAAGTCTTTTTCACATGTACTGTTGCTTAGCTCTTTTCCTCCCATTCTGTATATGCTTTTTTCATTTTTATTGCCCAGATGTAGTACTTTGCATTTTTCCCTGTTAAAAACCATTCTGTTGGTTGCTGCCCACTGCTCCAGTTTATTTAGGTCTTTTTGAATCCTCTCTCTCTCTTCTCTAGTATTAGCTATCCCTCCTAGCTTTGTGTCATCAGCAAATTTAATCAGTTTACCCTCAATTCCTTCATCTAAATCATTGATAAAGATGTTGAACAATACAGGTCCCAGGACGGAGCCCTGTGGTACCCCACTTGAGACATTCATCCAGCTGGATGTGAAGCCATTTACAACCACCCTTTGAGTCCGATCACTAAGCCAGTTATGAATCCACCTAACAGTTGCCTGGTCCATTGCATACTTGGTCATTTTTTCAATAAGGATGGTGTGAGATACTTTGTCAAATGCTTTGCTGAAGTCAAGATATACTATATCTACAGCATTTCCCTGATCCACCCAGTCAGTGATTCTGTCATAGAAGGAAATTAAGTTAGTCTGACATGACTTGTTAGTTACAAACCCATGCTGACTCTGGTTAATCACTTCATTCTTATCCATGTACTTACATACATGTTGTTTAATAATTTGTTCAAAGATCTTTCCTGGTATAGAAGTCAGACTCACCGGCCTATAGTTCCCTGGGTCCACCTTCTTCCCCTTTTTGAAGATAGGAACAACATTTGCTCTTCTCCAGTCTTCTGGGACTTCTCCTGTTCTCCAAGAATTTTCAAAGATTATGGAGAGTGGTTCTAAAATTTCTTCTACGATCTCCTTCAGTACTCTGGGGTGTAATTCATCTGGACCTGGAGACTTGAACTCATTTATGTTAGCTAAATATTCCCTCACAATCTTTCTGTTTACAGATAACTTGGATTCCTCTATTCCTTTAAAAGGACAGTGAAGATCAGTTGTTGTTACATTTTCTTTCTGAGAGAAAACAGATGCAAAATAGGAATTAAAAAGTTTGGCCTTCTCAACATCCTCTCTTACCATTTCTCCATTTTCATCCTGTAAAAATCCTATAGCATCTTTGACTTTTCTTTTACTTTTGACATACCCCCAAAATCCTTTTTTATTGCTTTTGACATCTCTTGCAAGCCTTAATTCATTGTCAGCTTTAGCTACCCTGATACGTGCCCTGCAGGAACTGCAGACTGCATTATAATCTTCTTTAGATATGCCTCCATCTTTCCATTTAATAAACATTTCTTTCTTTCTTTTTAGCATGTGTTTAAGTTCTGTGTTCATCCATCCTGGTTTCCTTAAATGCTTCCCATTCTTCCTACTTTTCGGGATTGTTAACGATTGTCCTTTGAGAATCTCATTTTTAAAAATTTCCCATCCTTCCTGGACATTTTTGTCCTTAAGGACATCCAGCCATTGGATCCCTCCTATTCTCTTTCTGAGTCTCTTAAAATCTGCCTTTCTAAAATCTAACCTTGAAGTTTGAGTCTTCACATGTCTTCCTCCTCTAGTTATCCAAAATTCTATAATAGCATGATCGCTGCCTCCTAGGGTCCCAGCCACCTTTACCTCCTCAACCATTTCCTCCCTGTTTATAAGGATTAGATCCAAAGTAGCAGATCCCCTTGTTTTCTCCCCTACCTTTTGGAAGATAAAGTTGTCAGCAAGAGAGGATAAGAATTTGCTTGACCTGTTAGTTTTACTTGAGAGAGATTCCCAACAAATGTCTGGATAGTTGAAATCTCCCATGACCACTACGTCATATTTTTTGGAGAACTTGGTCATTTGATACATAAAGAGTTCATCCATATCTTCAGCTTGCCCAGGTGGCCTGTAGTAAATGCCTACAATGGTGTCCTTTCCGTTGTTCTCTCCTTGTATTCTTACCCAAACAGTTTCCACAGAACTCCCAGTCTCTGAAGCTTCAATCTCTGTGCAGATATACGCTTTTCTAACATACAATGCAACACCTCCTCCTCGTTTATCAAGTCTGTTTCTTGCAAATAAGTTGTATCCTTTTAGCCTTTTATTCCAATCATGTGTATCGTCCCACCAAGTTTCAGTGATTCCAATGACATCATATTCCTTTTCCTGCATTAGTAGTTCCAATTCTCCTTGTTTGTTGCCCATGCTTTGTGCATTTGTATAAAAACATTTTAGTTTGTGATTGGTTTCTCTTCCTCCCATATTTTTATTATTTAAATTGTTTTGTCTTTGTTCTTCCTTTCCACTTCCAGTAGCAGAGATCTCAATAGTATTTGTCAGCTGTATGGCTTTTTCTGGCCTTTTGCTTCCCTTCCCACATTGTTCTAGTTTAAAGCTCTTCTGATGAGTGTAGCAAGGCGACTTCCAAATACATGTTTTCCAGTCTTCGTAAGGTGCACCCCATCTCTAGCAAGTAGTCCATCGTATAGGTAATTCATTCCGTGATCCAGAAATCCAAATCCTTGTTGACGGCACCATCGACGTAGCCAGTTGTTCACCTGTAGAATCTTATTCCACCTCATTGTTCCATGGCCATCCACTGGGAGGATGGATGAGAAGACCACCTGCGCTCCCAATTCTTTCACTTTCTTGCCTAAGTCTTCAAAGTCACTGCAGATGGTTTCCAGGTCCTTTCTTGCGGTGTCATTTGTCCCCACATGTATTAGCAGGAATGGGTAGTGATCTGTAGGTCTGAAGAGTCTTGATATCCTGTCCGACACATCTTTAATTTTTGCTCCTGGAAGACAGCACATTTCTCTTGAGGTTATGTCTGGTCTGCAGATAGCGGCCTCTGTTCCTCTTAACAGGGAATCCCCCATGACCACCACCACTCTCCGTTTTTTCTTCACAACATTCTTCTTTCTCCATCCAGGAGGATTCTGAGGGCTTACAAGGTTATTCATTGCTGGCAAAGTCTTATCTTGCTGTATTTCTTCATGGTTCTCCTGTGTGAGAGCCTGGTACTGGTTCCTGAGCAGTATGGGTGCTGACTGCCTCTCGATCCTCCTGCTTCTGTGGGTCACATGCTTCCATTCCTCTGTTTCGTCAGGTGCAGTTCGAATTTCTTCTCTTTCTGAATCATGAAGAGATAATTCTGCTCTGTCTAAGAACTCTTCACCTTCCTTAATGATTTTCAACGTAGTTAACCTCTCTTCTAGATTTCGCAACTTTTCCTCCAACAGGGACACAAGCTTGCATTTCTGGCATGTGAAGTTTGGCTTTTCCACTGGCAAGTCTGTAAACATGTAGCAGGATATGCAGCTCACCAAATGGCTCCTGGACTCTTCCATGTTCTTATTGTTAATGTTCTGAAAACAGTGAAAAAGGCTTAAAAAAAAAGCTTCAAAATGCGCGCGCCGAGAGGCGCGCGGTTTACCGATGTCCTCTTTTCAGCTCCAACAGCCAAAATCCAGTGTTCTTTGAGCTCGCGGAGACTCTTCACTTACCCCAAAATGCAGTGGGAATATGCAAATTATCTCCTCAGGACTCCTCCCCTGGTCTTAGGTGCTACTTTTCCTTCCCATACTCTACCATGCATTATGGTGTGCACATGATCAGCTGACGATGGCAATAATGTATACAGCAGTGGTTTAAAGATTTCCTGCCTATACATGCACAAATACAAAAAATTATAACAGCAAGTAACAGTAAATTTGTGCCTTTGCAGGCATGCCACCTCCATTACTGTCATTATTGTTTACATGTACATGTGCCCCACAGCGCTCACTACAGCTCAGACAGAAACATATGTTACGACACATTTTAACTCAAGGCAGATGCCACATATTTATTTCAAAACACCTAACCACTTTACAATCCATAAATATTGTGATTTGTTAAAGTATTATCAATTTATTTTTTAAAGCGCCACTCCAGCATTTTTTTTTCAGAGCTGGAGTAGTGCTACTAATCTAAGGTCTCTGACCTTAGTGTTATACTTACCCGCCACCTTCTTCACCTTTTAGTGGCTGCTTCGGTTCTGAGTCACCATCTTGTGACTACAACCTTCTAACTGGCCGGCTGTAAGAAGTTACATTACAAGCTCTCAATGCAAGTCTATGAGAGCCAAAATGAGGCTTTGAAATACTTACATTAAAAAGTGACCTCCGGCTCGCTACAGCAAACAATAGATTGATAAAGTGGGTCACAAACTGTTGACAGACCGACAAGATCAGCGGTGATAAAAGGTGAAGACAGCGGTAGGTAAGTATGAGGGTGTGGGCAGGGAACTTAGATTAGTCACACCACTCAAGCGCAGCACTAAAAAAATGCTGGAGTAGTGCTTTAAAGCAACATTAAACATAGAAAACTGTGCTCAATCTACGATAAGTGTGCTTTCACATTGCATCCAAGCAGTCATTGGGTGGGTTTCAGTCAAGTACACCAATGGGGCCATAGACTATAATGCTGCCGGAAGTGCGAATGTGCTCTCTGCTGTCCATCCTTTATGGACAAATACACCTACTGGAGGTGGACACCCATATGCAGTCTACTACTTCTGAGTATCCGCCTCCAGTAGGTGTACACACCTGAAAATGATGCACGGCAGACTGCACTTTGGCTCTGCCGGCACCATTATAGTCTATGGCCCCTTAAGCTCATATGTCTGAATCCCATTTTGCAGGGGAGGTTGGACATATGCCCCAATGGGGCCACCAACCATAAAACTAAATGCAATGTGAAACCACCCTAAGAGACAAGGTACGGCAAGCCACTGATGCCTTTGTAAAGCTGTCCACCAGTCAAAACTAAATTATGAAGTATGAAGAATTTTCAGCTTGTTAGGTGGGTTTAGAGTGTGGAACCTTTTCTTTGGTAAAAAAGAAAGACATTACTCTAGAAATGTCCTATCATATGAGAGAAATTTTACAAAATAAATTCATTTAGCGACTTGTACACTTCTGATTAATTTATTGGTTGGACAAATAGAAAAGCTACAGGTCAATTAAAGCAATTACACATTTTTTATAAATTCTCGTACCTTTTTATTTTGTAATACGAATATAAATATAATAATAATGATAATAATAATAATAATAATAATAATAATATATTGATAATAAAAAAGATGACAAATTTTTACCACTGTTGATCAATGTAATGATAAAAAGATGCTGTTCTCAATGGGCATTTAGCAGTTTAACCAAATATCTTTCACTGCCCATACAGTATGTCATTATCTGGAAATAAAAAGTCATTTTTTTAATCTCTGAAACAAAGAAATAGAGTCAGCAATTACACAACTCCACTTCAAAGGTCTCAGTCAAAGGCTTTATTCGGTTTTATTTCATGCAGAGGAATCATTGAAGTTGACAGAATACTTATTATCCTTATAAAGTACAATATAACCATCTATAAATTCATACTGGCTAATGGTAGGTTCAATGTATTAATAGGTAATATAAATACCAACCTGATAATAATGGCATGACTTAGCACAGTGGTTTAGCTATCTCCTTTAATTTTCTATGGGTTCAGATTTTTACAATAGGAAACATGCTTATCTGGTTTAGATATAAGCCATCTACATTGCTACTTTCAAAGACTATTGAATTATGCATTAATAGATACATGGTGGGTGTCAATTTTTTATTGAGTTTTAATAACAGTGCAGTAAAGTATGTGGTCAAGAGTAATCAGACATGCCGATATATTAGTAATATGAACTATTTCTTGGCATTTCGTGAGTTGTGCCACACTTGGCACTAGATAATTTTTTCACAATTTGCTCCATGTTCATCTTATAGTAAATTGATGTATCCTGTAACAGTACTGATGTTATCCATACGTTTGTAGCGCTAAAAGTATTGGGTGGGTGTTGCATGGGGGGAGGGAGCTGGAGATTTAACTAAGAAGCACAACAGTATTATAAAAAGAGTGTAGGTGAGGGACTTTTCTACAGATTTTGCAGTTTTTGCAGTTAGATTAAGCTATATTAAGTAATATTTCATATTTATCCTATTACTAGTTATTACTGTTTCATTTAATGGGAATGTGTCATCAGAAAATGAATGACTTATGAAATATATGTTATTCTACGCATATTTTTAAAAAAAAGTTATTGCTGTTTTTTTGTTTTTAACTTTCCATAGCAATATATATATAAATATATATTGCTCAGTGCAGTATGGTGGCTCAGTGGTTATCACTGTAGCCTTGCATTGCTTGGTTCCTGGGTTCAAATCCCACCAAGGACAACATCTGCAAGGAGCTTGTATGTTCTCCCCGTGTTTGCATGGGTTTCCTATAGGTTCTGTTGTTTCCTCCCACACTGCAAAGACATACTAATAGGGAAGGTAGATTGTTAGCCCCAATGGGGACAGTGCCCATAATGTTTGTAAAGCGCTGTGGAATTAATGGCGCTATATAAGTAAGATAAATAAATATACATAAATATGGTGACCTTCCCTATCACTAAGTCTATTAAAAGGAATCTGTCAGCAGGTTTTTTTCATTATGTAATCTGAGAGCACCATGATGTAGGAGCAGAGGCCCTGATTACAGTGATGTGTCATGTTTTGCTGTTTCAATACAATCAGTGTTTTTTCAGCAGGAGATTATCACTACAGGACATCTGGCCTCATGCCTCTTAGTCCAATCACGCCCACAGCACTGATTAGCAGCTCTCTGTCACTATACAATGTACACAGAAAGCTGTAGTGTGAATTGGGTTATACACAGCACAACAACTGATCACTGCTAGATCTGCAGCTGAGGAAACTGTGACTCCATCATAGCTGCTGCACCCAGTAAAGTAAGTGACACATCGCTGGAACCAAGGTTGATGTCTCTATTACATAAATTGTAAGCTTGCCAGCAGGACCTTCACTCCTCTTAGTATCTGTTGAATATTGTGTTACTCATTAATGTCTGATATTGTTGGTACAAGTCCCCTCTGTAATGGAAAGTGCTGCGGAATAAGTTGGCGCTATAGAAATAAAAATTATTATTATTATTACCTCATGTTGCTATCAGATTATTTAGCAAAAACCTGCGGACAGATCCCATTTAAATAACAAATATTCCCTGTTTAGTATACATGTCAATCACTTTTTCAGCATTCACCTCATTATTATTGCAGGCACGATTTCCATGAAGTATAATAACAATATATAGGTAACACAGGATGACACCTGACCATTTATAATATATATAATATAATAATATAATCTTCCACTTTCAAACTGAAAGAACATGTTAAAAACTTTCCCATGAAAGTTAGTGAACATCTCTCAACTATTATGTCTAGATATGTTCTGAATTCTGTTAAGAGAAGATTATGCAAGTTTGCCGCCACCATCATGTACAGAAAAAAAATCTACAATGCCAAATTAAAAACGGAGAGAATTCCTTAATTGTAGTCCAAAATCTTCGCACGGCTTTAGATTTGATAACTCAAAATAGCATCATAGGTACCTAAAAATGTGTGAACATTAGAAAAAGTATGAAACCAGTCTATGGGCTTTATAAATATACAATGCAACAATGTAAATGACTGAACAGATATATAGAAATTCTAAGAAAATTAAGAGAAACAGAGAACAGATTAGAGGAGAGAATGATCCCTCACCAGCTGCTTAGCTAGGGCACATAGACATGATAGAGGAGATCCATGACCAGCTGCTTAGTTAGGGCACATAGACATGATAGAAGAGATCCCTGACCAGCTGCTTAGCTAGGGCACATAGACATGATGGAGGAGATCCCTGACCAGCTGCTAAGCTAGGGCACATAGACATGATAGAGGAGATACCTGATCAGTTGCTTAGCTAGGGCACATAGACAAGATAGAGGATATCCCCGACCAGCTGCTTAGCTAGGGCACATAGACATGATGGAGGAGATCCCTGACCAGCTGCTTAGCTAGGGCACAGACATGATAGAGGAGATACCTGATCAGTTGCTTAGCTAGGGCACATAGACAAGATAGAGGATATCCCCGACCAGCTGCTTAGCTAGGGCACATAGACATGATGGAGGAGATCCCTGACCAGCTGCTAAGCTAGGGCACATAGACATGATAGAGGAGATCCCTTACCAGCTGCTTAGCTAGGGCACAGACATGATAGAGGAGATCCCTGTCCAGCTGCTTAGCTAGGGCACAGACATGATAGAGGAGATCCCTGACCAGCTGCTTAGCTAGGGCACATAGACATGATAGAGGAGATCCCTGACCAGCTACTTAGCTAGGGCACACAGACATGATATAGGAGATCCCTGACCAGCTGCTTAGCTAGGGCACATAGACATGATATAGGAGATACCTGACCAGCTGCTTAGCTTGGGCACATAGACATGATAGAGGAGATCCCTGATCAGCTGCTTAGCTAGGGCATATAGACATGATAGAGGAGATCCCTGACCAGCTGCTTAGCTAGGGCACATAGACATGATAGAGGAGATCCCTGACCAGCTGCTTAGCTAGGGCATATAGACATGATAGAGGAGATCCCTGACCAGCTGCTTAGCTAGGGCACATAGACATGATAGAGGAGATACCAGACCAGCTGCTTAACTAGGGCACATAGACATGATAGAGAAGATCCCTGACCAGCTGCTTAGCTAGGGCACATAGACATGATAGAGGAGCTTATGTGTGAGCCTGAATGTAGAACTGCTCTGGCCCATTCTGGCAAACTTGATGGATTGGCTGCCATGTAATCCTCCATCTCTAAATGCTATGGATTTCCACAGCAGAATCAGAACTGTGGGTGAGGCCCGTTGTAGAAGACACTGTGCCTGATAAGACAGGTACTGTATATCAGTTTCATCTATGGATCTATGTATTTTTCTAATATTTATTTTTAAAATACAGTGGAAATACTTTGATATTGCTTCATTTTTTGCCACCTTCCATAGACATTCAAAAAATAGTGTCTTCCCAAGTGAACGTTACAGAATCATCTCGTCATGCCAGGACATTCTATTTCCTGGCATCTTCAATTTGGATGCGTTAGAGTGAAACTCTAGGAACATTAGAGTCCTTGGCTCTCTACAAGGACAGATGCGATGATTTATAACAGGTAAACTCTTTTGCCTATTTTGTCTCAACGTACACTTTGCATATATTTTTAAAGCCCTTATTTGCATTATCTTTGTTCACATTGCTAAACTCCAATATTTGGAAAGAATAAACTTGGGGGCATCGACTTCCTTTTTCAATTTCTGCAAGCGTAAAGGATAGACCTGTAATATTTGCTTTTATTTAAAACGTCTCTAGTCTCAGCAATGACATTATAAACAGCACGCCGCCATAAATATACAGCTCTTTATTCCCTCGATTAAAATTTGATAATTAATTTTTGGCTGAGGTTTTACCATTCAGACTCCAGCTGATATGTTTATTTTATTCAATCCATGGGCAGTAAATAAAAAGATCCCACTGCAGATATAGAGATTTGTCGACAGTCTTGTAGGAACAATTTACCTAGCATTGCAGCTGTTTTTTTTTTTATCCTGACTTGCTAACAATTTTACAAAGGTCATATGAAGGTCAAAACATCGGTTTGTACATCACAGTGGGACATATGTATATGTAATTGTTTTGAACAAAATTTTTCGATGTTCATGATTATTTATTTTTCTAACAACACTGCAAACAAATACAATCATAAAGGTTGACTCCTCACCAAGTAATGCCTCATTCATACAAGTCATCTTGCAGATCTGAAATATCATTTTATATGGGTGCCATATATCATACCAAATTCTTACAAGAAATAACAATTTTTAGTGTTTCTAGGAGAAGAATTAGATAAGTATATAAACACAAGCAAGATGCTTTATTTAGGATGTCAGAAACTTATTGCAACTTTTTATAGCTAAGGACTTAAAGAAGAGTAATAAGATCTTGAGAGATGGATACTAATCTATTTACTTACATCTTTTACTAATTACTATTGTTTTTATCTTTTTAATTTGGCACACTTTACATATTACAGTTTTCATTATTTTCTAATATATAAGGAAAGAAAACTACTAAAGTATTGTAAAGAGCTTAGAGTATCATGTGATGTTTCTGTAATGCATATATAGGGTCAAACCTCAAACCATGTGGCTCAGCAAGATGTCAAATAGTGAATAATCACTAGTGGGACATTTTACCTGGCTAGTAGAAAAAGGAGATTGACGTTTCAGAGTAGGCCTTGTTGCTGTAGAAAGGATGCAGTTTCAGAATAAATGGAATAGTAATTTTGTAGTTTTTATTTTTATGCATTTTAAGCTCCCCCGAGCACTTTTTCCAAAACAAACTACGTACCCTCCCATGCTACCTGGCTACTTTTAATGTTTGGTTAGCTTTATCACATTAATTTAACATTTATGATAATCTTTGGCCTAATATTTTGTTGCATTTTCCTGCTACCAAAGACTTGCTTTTGTGAATATTCTTAGGATGGCTGAGTTTTGTTTTTTTTGCTGACCATACATTTCTTTGTACAGAGCTGTGCACATAAGCGGTTAGCTTTCCATTTTGTCTCCTACAATCAGCCACTTCTGGCAGCCTTAACATGTTTGTTTAGGGACGAGCAGACCAATCCGTGAAGGATCCATTTTGAGTCAAATTTCCTTAAATTCTCAAGCCCCATGAATTTGAATACTCTGAGATTCAATTCATGAGGATTGGCCAATAATAGTACACTTTTACAAACTGCTAAACACTCAGCCAGTGGGCTAATGACGTCATACGTGGCCTCTCAGTCTTTCCCATAATGCTCTTCAGCTATCACATTCTCTAGTGCAGCCAATCAGGGAGGCTATCACAGGCAGTATAAAAGATGGGGGCCAGGCAAGAAGCGCCATTTTGTGCTTGTTCAGTGTAGGGATAGGAGGCCAGAGTGCACATCACATTCCACTTATTGATAGAAAATGGCCAATCTGATTGTTGTGCACTGCTTTTAGCACCTTAGCAGCCAAATTTTTGAGTAAAAATTGGCAAACCCAGCAAATTTGAATTTCAAAACATCTACTTATCTTTATGTTTATTGGGTCTAGAAACCTGAAATCTATCATATTGTAAGGGTCCCCATAGAAGTGTCATACATTTATGGTATAGAAAGACTATTTTAACCAACTCTTAATGCACAATGCTAGAGTAGTTATGTTCTTATTTCAGCTATAGCAAAATACAGGTTGCTAAAGAATTGTTGCAAGAGTCTTTTTATAATACATTCCATAAACATTTTTTTTTAATTATACACCACTGTAATTAAGGAAATTGTTTAGGATTTAATTAAAAATCAATAAAGTTCAGTCATCTTCAATTGTACCTTGAAGACTTAGTGTATTAAATTGAATTTTTATTATCTTGGAGCTGGCTACATGTTAATTTACGTGTAAAGCTTTCAAATATGGCTATAATTATCTGAATGCATTCCGCACAGATACTTTGAACAATTCAAATGGCTGGGATATATCTGCAATATTAAACATTGGCCATTGTCAAGAGGAGCCATATGGTTTGCGTATTTTAATTAACGATAAATTCAAACATTGCATAACTGACGCCATGACCAAGTCTAAGCATACATCTCCACTGAAAATGTTTTGTTGGTAAGTGTTTAGAGGGCTCTGCTATTCTTGGCATCTACAAAGATTTGTTTTTTTTTTGTTTCTTCTAGGTAGAGTATTCGGGTTCTCAAAAAACTCAAGTAACATAATGATTGGTTAATTTGTCTTTCCATGAAATTTACCCTATTGAGTATGTGTGTCTATAAGATGATTTAGACTTTGAGCCCTTTTGTGACAAAGACTGAAATGGATAATGACATTATTTATGCAACTCTGAAGTACTTTATGTAATAGGAAATAATTTCATTCCTTTGTGTATCTCTAATTTCAAACAGCTTCTTAATATAATTCTTTATTATGCATTTTGGGAACAGTAACTAGAGATGGGAGAATCTATTTGCAGAACTCCGGTCCAACAGTCAGGTAAGTAATCTCTAATTGCTGGACAGAAGCCCTACAAAATGTATTTGATTCTGCCACACCAGGCTCTTATTTTTATTAGCTGGGCTGGTGAAACATCCTCATTGTGGAGTGATGCCACATGACATTGTGCCACAGAGGTTAATCTTAAGAAGAGCCCGGAGAAGCTGGTAGGTAGATTCGCTGCCTCTCATAGAGCTGTCACGATTTAATGAATTTGCCGATGAACTAGAGTCCTGAGAATCAATTTTCCCATCTCTCTCAGTAACATACAAGTTCTTGTTGTTTCTCAGCAGTCAGTACAGTATATTGACTGCTAACTTCTACTTACCAAAAGTTGTGGACAACATGGACTTACTGGGTTGGATACAGCTAGAAGACAACAGTGGCGCTACTTAACTAAATCATTTAATCTAAAATCCATATAGCTCCTTTAAATGGCATAAACGGGCAAGCTTTAGTCATGTTTTCTCTGGTAGTCTATGTAGTATATGCTCCCTTTGAACTGCCATAGATCTGTTCATGTATTTACACAATTTCTGGCTAAAATTTAGTAAATATGTGGAGCCATGAGAAATCACACCTCTTTCAGCCAGGCACAGTACACTTTTTAGAAAAGTGCCATGAGTGGCTAAAAAAAAATTAACTTATTGTGATATAAATTGCAATTTTGTATGTCAGAAAACTGGCTTAAGGGGAATGACAGATTCCTTCTATAGTTTATTTGACCAAAGTAGGCAAGTTATTACATAAGCAAATCATTACAAATGTCTTATCTAGTCTATATACCATCTAGTATAACATCAAAATAAATTGATGATCACATTGTAAGAGCATTTGAACTCAATTTCTATTGCCAATAATTATCATATTACTTCTTTATGTTTTTGTATATATGACTCTAAAATGCATTTATTAATCAATAAAAATACTGCATTTCATAGGTAAAACATTTCTTAACTTTAATACTATACAGCAAAAAAATGTATTTCGGTTAAATTTGATAAATTACAGTATTTTAAAATGCTCCATGCATGAGGTTCACTTCTTATCACCAGGTTGTGAATCAATATTTTGTGGTATAAGCATTATAATAGGATATGAAAACTGGACAAATATTGCGTTGGAAGATATCTTCAGTTCCACCTATAAAAGGATTTAGATTATTCTCGGGTTATATTCAAGATGTTTAATAAAAAAAGTGCTTATCTGCTAAAATAAGCAATTACTGCAATAATTTGTATACCATGCATTTCTTTCGTATGTAGTGTCCATACTGATTTTATTTTTAAAGAACATTGTTGGTAATTTTTCAAAACAGGTGCATAATGCATGTAACATACACAAAAAAAAAAAAAAATGGTCACCTCATTACTCACATGTGCCAGCACCCCACTGCCTCTGGTGCATACTTCTACCTATCAGATTCTCAGGGCCTCTTATTTCCACAGCTGTTGTGTGCCAGTGTCTTCACTATAGAACAGGCCTTCAGGCTAGAACCAGGCCTCAGGAGTCATAACACATTGTATCATTTTGGAGGTCGTGATAAGCAGTGACGTTCAAGGCCTTGTCGTGGCCAGAAATGTTGATCTAAATTGAAGACATCAGCCAACTGTGGAAAGAAAAGGCCCTGAGGACCAGCCGGTGGGCAGCCGGCACCAAAGGCAGTGAGGAGAGGAGAGGGACGAGACAGGGAAGTATAATTGTTTTGTTTTTTTTTGCTTCTTATAACCTTTTCCTGGATTTTTGCAAAATTCAAGTAGAATTCAATTCTACGTGAATAAATTTGACCATCTCTAGTTCCATGCCTTGCTGGAATGTTACACATGTATCATTTAATGTAAGTAAGAATAATAGTTTTTTCGCAATGAGTCCCAGTGATTTTGATAAGTTCTATTACTTAAAGTTGTACACAATCGTAATGGGTACAGACTCTAGACAAGGTTGCTTTTAGTCGTCAATGTGATATTAACTGCTGAACAGAACATTTTGCACAGTCCTTGGCTAAAGCCTGTAGGTCTATGGGTCTATGGAAGGCCACTTCCTAGCATAGAATAATCAGCGCAGGCAATACGTAAAGGACTGCACAAGCTACTTTTTTATGGTTGCC
Source organism: Phyllobates terribilis (assembly GCF_046119375.1). Lineage (NCBI taxonomy): Eukaryota > Metazoa > Chordata > Amphibia > Anura > Dendrobatidae > Phyllobates > Phyllobates terribilis. The sequence continues at coordinate 442,671,322 of NW_027362764.1, forward strand.
CAACCTCATATATGTAACTCCAAGCAGTCACCTGTAGGCTGATCTTTTTCTGCTCTACTCACAACACTTGATTTCTCCCAGTCTCTAGTGACCTTAGACCAGATCAAATGACCCACTCCTAATACATTGCTAAACTTGTTAGGATTTTATGATGTCCTAGGCTTTCTTGCAAACAGGCTTTCAAAATCACCAACTGTTTCAGCTCTTTTTTAACCACTGAATGACTCTTCTGGTAGCTTGTTTCTACAGAACCTAACTCTTTTTAGCTCTCAATGTTTTAACATGGATGCCAAAAAACTCCACTCCTTCTCTGTCTCCAGTCAATCAATCACTACCTTGAATTTTGCTCCTCAGTGGTTGACTATGCCCAGAACTATATCCATTCTTACAGCAGGTCTCATTGTCTTTCACATGCTCACTACTCACACACACTTACTAGAAGTACCAAACACTGAAGCTTAAAATGAAGCACCATAATCCCACATACAGAAGCTGGGAGGACAATGCCTTTAGTGTTGCAACTTTCACTGTCAAGTTAGACTTGAGGCACCAGCAGTAACCTCCTTTGACTGACACCTCCTCCATCTGTAGAATGATATCTAGACCTTTCCCAGTATAATCAACTAATGGAATTATGATTGCATCAAGATAGTGAATTAGTCACCATCTACCACTGATTACAATATCGGATTCACAGCATTGTCACACAATTTTATTCTAAGTAAGGCTTGCCAAAGTATTGGCTTGCAAAAATGCCGGTACTATATACTAGTGACAGGTCCCAGAGCGTTTGCTTCTAAGTTTTCTACAGAAAAAGTGTCTAAGGGTACCTGCAATAAATGTTGTAACCCAAAGCTAGTGGACCCTAATGAAAAAACCTCTAGCATTGCCCTAAACTAGCACAGTTATTGAATAATAATGTCTTTCTTAAATGGGTCAAAATAACCTTTGGGCCCCATAAGCCCCATAAGCACTAGGGCCGAAGTGCAACTGCAATTCCTTTAGCTATTTTAGTTAAAATTATAAGTAGGGGCATTTGTGCATGACATATTCTAGATTATTGTAGTATGGATGCTACTGACACATAATGCACATCAACAACATGTTGGAGTTCTATGAGGAATTAAGTGCAGATCTGGATGTTGGCAATGCAGCTGATGTGATTTATCTGGACTTTGCAAAGGCATTTGATACTTTACCACATAACAGCCTTATACTGAAGCTACAGAAGCAGAGACTTGGGGGAACTATATGTAGATGGGTAAGGAATTGGCTAAATGATAGGAAACAAAGAGTCATCATAAATGGAACGTTCTCTAAATGGGATATAGCAGTGGGGTGCTGCAGGGATCTGTGCTAGGACTGATTCTTTTTAACCTCTTTCTTAATGACCTTGGGGATGGGATTGAGAGTAAAGTGTCAGTTTTTGCTGACGACACCAAACTGTAGGATATTAAAAGTAATGGAACTAGGGCGGAGTAATCCTATTGCTGCATATACATTAAATGGGAGTATACTCGGGACTACAGAACAGGCGAAGGACGTGGGTATTCTGGTTACAAGTAAGCTGAACAGCAGTACTCAATGTCAAGCAGCAGCTGCAAAAGAAAACAAGATTTTAAGATGTATAAAAAGGGAGATAAAATCCCACGATCCAAATGTATTGTTACCACTTTATAAATCACTGGTAAGGCCACATCTGGAATATGAAATATTTTATAAAGGATATTCAGAAGTTAGAGTCAGTTCAAAGGCGGGCAACTAGATTATTACAAGGGATGGAAGGCCTCTCATATGAGAGGTTGAAATAGTTGACTTTGTTTAGCTTAGAAAAACAATGCTTCAGAGGGGATCTCATTTACACGTATAAATATATGTGTGGTCAGTACAAAGGACTGGCACATGACTTATTCCTTCCAAAGACCATACTAAGGACAAAGAGGCACTGATTACGGGTGCAAGAAAGGCAATTCCGGCACCTAACTAGGAAAGGGTTCTTTATAGTCAGAGCATTCGGGCTGTGGAATGGCCTACCACAAGAGGTAGTAATGGCAGACAATATAACAGCTTTCAAAAAAGGGCTGAACGATTTCCTCGATACACATAACATTGTGGGTTGCAGTTAAATTAGACAAAAAGTTAAACCTATAGTAGTACATTTAATACGATAATAGTAATTACATAACTAGTATCATAATTAGGTTTGATTCATTGTTCTAGGACAGGTCATCTTTTTTCGGGGTCAGGGAATTTTTCCCCGTAATGCAAATTGTCTGAATGTGTCCTGGGGTTTTTGCCTTCTTCTGGATCAACATATTTAGGCATAAGGATTTTAGTAATACCATTATTAATATCATAAGAGTAATACAAAATATAAATCTAATTAAAAAATTATGAACGGGTTCATTTTTATTTGTAATAGAGCAGCAATAATAAAAATGGTAATAATAATAATACATTTGTGAGGTCTAGTCCCAGTTAGTTAGTAAGTTAGTGTAGTGTTAGTGTAGGGAGTACAATTGGGGGAGAAAGGTTGAACTTGATGAACCTAGGTCTTTATTCAACCTACATTACCATGTTACATATATCTGCGATTATTGATGTCCTTATGAGTACACTTTTTTATTACTGTGCCTTATCACATACCATATTATAGCAGCATCCTAGTAGAGTGTCTTGTGTAGTCGCGATAAACTGCCTTCCGGTCTTTGATTAAGCCCAGTAAATATTCTATGACCTGCATTTAAGGGCCCTTCTATACAACTTTCATTTGTCATGAACCATAAAGCTATTTACTCTTTTTTTCACATATGATTTCATTTTATCGGCAAATCATCTAAAATATTTATTTAATTCAATTTGTCTTCTTTCAACCTTTTTCTTAAGTTTGGATCACAAATATCAAAAGGGTTTGTATACTAATCCTTCAAGATCACTTTTTTTCAACCAAGCAAAACTACAGCAAAAATTGCAAGAGACAAAGCGAAATGACAAGAGACAAACAAATAAAACATGGAAAGTTTGTGGTCCTTATCCGCGTTGCCAGCTTGTGAAGAAACGTCCGATGCCAGAAGTATTATAAAATAACGGTTTCTTTTATTTTTCTATGTGTTTCAAAGTGTAACTCACTTCTTCAGGAAATAAAAAAACATATACATATGCAGGGTACTGCAGAGTTTATATAGAGGTGAAGTCTGAAATAGGGTGCCAAAAAAAGTCACATGACAGTGTGTGATGTGTGAGGTCATAGGATAGGCACATGATGCGGTTCAATGTGCATTGTCGATTTGACCTCACTGCTGAAGTGAAAACATCGAGATCCGAGCTACGACGACAATCGATAGTGGATCCAGGGAGTGTAAACACCTACTCTGTTATTTTAGATGTTTTAGAACATTTAGGCTCAATTTCCTGAAAATGGTAAACCTCTTTAATATTTCTTAGTTAATAGACGTGAAAATTCACAGGAGTAAAGAGACATAAACGCTTTAATTTTCTTTTGCATATTAAGAAAGTATTAGCTGGATTTAGGTAGACTCTATAACTCTGAAAATTCCCATGAGGATTTTGATTCTTTGAATTGGATTAAAAAAATGTTAGCTCTAAAATTGTCAGGGGGCGTAAGATTTAATGCTTAATGGGGTTGTCCAGCACAGTAATTGTGAATGAAGCTTGAATGATATATATGCAAAAAATGTAAGTTTGACAATGCACAATAAATATAAAAATGTGCAAATGTGATAATATTTTTTGGAACTGTATTGTGAACATATATTGTTTACATTTAGTTCTGATAATTATTAGATTATTCTATGATCCTGGTAGATAAAACAACAAGCAACAAAATCACATACTTTGTACATGTTCCCTGAAAAATTGGCTTTGAAAAGATTGAAAGAGAGACTGAATAATTAGGTTAATTTTATTAACTAGTATTAACTTATTAGAGGGGACTTTTTAGGACTTAAATATTGATGAAATTCAATTATTATAAGCCATCAATATTTGACTTGAGCCTATCCTATTCCTGGGACTACTATCAATCAGCAAAAAACAAAAAAAATGCCACTCTAGCAAGTGTCCATTGCGTATGTAAGCACCTCATGGTACAGGCTGTAGAGTATGTGCTTTGTACTCTTTACTAACTCTGAATTGCGGTACTAGGCAAAGCAATTATCACGTTCTGGACAGTACTTATAATTAGAGGTGAGCAAACCTGAACTTGAAAGTTTGGGGTTCGTACCGGACAGTTAGTGTCCGGTGCTAAACGCCGAACAAGGACTTCTCCCGGAAGTCCGTTGCAATATTCGGAGTTCCGGGGGATGTCCGCTGGAGAAAGAGAGAGAGAAAATGTTCAAGCTCAAAAGTCTGAGCCCCCATTGTTTTTAATGGGTTTCGGGTTCTGGATCAAGTTTGGGTGCAGTTCTGGTACCCGAACCAAACTTTGGAATAAAGTTTGGGTCGGGTACCAGAACTCGAACTTCCAAGGGTCAGCTCATCCCTACTTATAATATCATGTCGTACGTACATACAAATTGTTATTTGATGTTGTTAGGGTGAGTGCACTGTTGATAGACTTGTTCTGTAGTCACTGTCATTGGATATCTCTGACTACCATGCTTTCCTAGGCCAGTTTTCTTAAATGTACCCAAAAAGGGCAGAATTATACTTTTCGGCTTGGATAGCTGAACAGTGGCCCTGTAGGCAAGATAGTACAATTATTCTTAAAATTAAAAGATAACTAGAGTACTTCCTATGGTCGACTAAATAATATATAAGGGTCTCTACAAGAGGACCCTTATATACTATACCTATATAAGGGTCTTTACACAGTGACTGCAATTCACTAAAAAAATTTGAGCAAGGACAATAATGTGGTGACCATTTGTTGGAAAGCAATATCCACATACTAATTTATCTGCTATATATGATCATCACCTCTGATCCCTTTCTATAATGAGTAGGATGCCATTGAGTCAATATTACATTCTAATGGTGTTTGGATGCAGACTGAGAAATCTCAAATTGATATATATATATATATATATATATACAGTACAGACCGAAAGTTTGGACACACCTTCTCATTTAAAGATTTTTCTGTATTTTCATGACTATGAAAATTGTACATTCACACTGAAGGCATCAAAACTATGAATTAACACATGTGGAATTATATACTTAACAAAAAAGTGTGAAACAACTGAAAATATATCTTATGTTCTAGATTCTTCAAAGTAGCCACCTTTTGCTTTGATGACTGCTTTGCACACTCTTGGCATTCTCTTGATGAGCTTCAAGAGGTAGTCACCGGAAATGGTTTTCACTTCACAGGTGTGCCCTGTTAGGTTTAATAAGTAGGATTTATTACCTTATAAATGGTGTTGGGACCATCAGTTGTGTTGTGCAGAAGTCAGGTGGATACACAGCTGATAGTCCTACTGAATAGACTGTTAGAATTTGTATTATGGCAAGAAAAAAGCAGCTAAGTAAAGAAAAACGAATGGCCATCATTACTTTAAGAAATGAAGGTCAGTCAGTCCGAAAAATTGAGAAAACTTTGAAAGTGTCCCCAAGTGCAGTTGCAAAAGCCATCAAGCGCTACAAAGAAACTGGCGCACATGAGGACCGCCCCAGGAAAGGAAGACCAAGAGTGACCTCTGCTTCTGAGGATAAGTTTATCCGAGTCACCAGCCTCAGAAATCACAGGTTAACAGCAGCTCAGAATAGAGACCAGGTCGATGCCACACAGAGTTCTAGCAGCAGACACATCTCTTCAACAACTGTTAAGAGGAGACTTTGTGCAGCAGGCCTTCATGGTAAAATAGCTGCTAGGAAACCACTGCTAAGGACAGGCAGCAAGCAGAAGAGACTTGTTTGGGCTTAAGAACACAAGGAATGGACATTAGACCAATGGAAATCTGTGCTTTGGTCTGATGAGTCCAAATTTGAGATCTTTGGTTCCTACCACCGTGTCTTTGTGCGACGCAGAAAAGGTGAACGGATGGACTCTACATGCCTGGTTCCCACCATGAAGCGTGGAGGAGGAGGTGTGATGGTGTGGGGGTGCTTTGCTGGTGACACTGTTGGAGATTTATTCAAAATTGAAGGCATACTGAACCAGCATGGCTACCACAGCATCTTGCAGCGGCATGCTATTCCATCCGGTTTGCGCTTAGTTGGACCATCATTTATTTTTCAACAGGACAATGACCCCAAACACACCTCCAGGCTGTGTAAGGGCTATTTGACCAAGAAGGAGAGTGATGGGGAGCTACGCCAGATGACCTGGCCTCCACAGTCACCAGATCTGAACCCAATCGAGATGGTTTGGGGTGAGCTGAACCGCAGAGTGAAGGCAAAAGGGCCAACAAGTGCTAAGCATCTCTGGGAACTCCTTCAAGATTGTTGGAAGACCATTTCCGGTGACTACCTCTTGAAGCTCATCAAGAGAATACCAAGAGTGTGCAAAGCAGTCATCAAAGCAAAAGGTGGCTACTTTGAAGAACCCAGAATATAAGACATATTTTCAGTTGTTTCACACTTTTTTGTTAAGTATATAATTCCACATGTGTTAATTCATAGTTTTGATGCCTTCAGTGTGAATGTACAATTTTCATAGTCATGAAAATACAGAAAAATCTTTAAATGAGAAGGTGTGTCCAAACTTTTGGTCTGTACTGTATATATATATATAACTATTAAAGTTGAAACCAGAATCTGGTCTTGTCCTTTGATGAATGAATAAATGTGGTGAATCAGATCACACAGGGTCTTCAATGTGACTAAATAATGAACAAAGAATAATGTAGGCAATGGTTATTTCAACATACAGAGACAAGTAACCTTTCAATCTATCAATAAATTATTCCCGGCTATGCTCAGATGGCTTGGTACCTTGTATTGCAGCAATAACATACTGTGTTGAGTAAGTGAGGAATGCTAGTTAGGAAATTGGAACATTTCAGCATTCTCTAGACTGGACTACACACACAATGAAATGAAATGAAATCAACCATGCCTGCCTTTCCCACAGAGTACAGGATCATAATAAGCACATTTTAGTCACAGAGTGATTAATATATAAATAATGTTTTGCCCGGTTGAACAGTGCAACCAAGCATGGTTTACAATTATGACCACTAGTTCTGAAGCATTTGACATATTACTTTAATCCAGGGTTTAAGGTACATAAAAAGGTCAGCTTTTTCAATAAAGCACTAAAAATAATGGTATTGAATGCTACTATTGCTACATATTGCTAATGCTACATGTACTATTCATAGCCTATGTTAATACATTGCCCTTTTATGTCTAACTATACACAATTCCTTATTAGCTCGTAATTTTTCAAAATTATTTATTTCTCTTATAGAATTATTTATTTTTTCCTTTATTTATTATTGTCAAGTTGGGCTTCATTTTCAAATTGACCTTTTTTGTCTTTTTATTTATTTAGCCTAACTGGAAAATGAATATTAAATAATAACTATTCTCTTCCAAGTTCACGTTTCTTACCTTATTACAGTTAAAGCTATTCTGTAAAATGAATTACTTTGATAGAGGGTTGTAAAGCAGTTAGCAAAGAATTGAGGATTTAACTCCCTGGTGGGTAGGAAAAAGCAAGCAGGCAGGGGATATGAAAACAATGTCCTCAGCAGCTGCATTTACCAGTCCCTACTCATCTGTTTATCTCTATCTATCTGTATCTATATGTACATACACTTTATATGTCATCTTCTGAAATGTTGACATTCCATGCCTGATGCTAAGTTCCAACATTGTCTATTTTCTATCAGGTTTACATCTCACAATCAAGGACAGGCCACTTTTGCACTGCAAATGATATATCAAGTCTGCTGACATTTTCTGTGCCACCTATTGAGTTGAAAAAAAAATAGGTTATGAAAAGCACAGTACTGTCCACGAAAAGATGTATTATAGGAGTGCTATATTCAGCATACTTCACGCTGGCTTGTGATGTGCTCCAAACTCAAAACCGTGTAAATTACTATTTACATAGATATTTAGATAGTTAGATAGATAGATAGATAGATAGATAGATAGGTAGGTAGATAGATAGATAGATAGATAGATAGATAGATAGATAGATAGATAGATAGATAGATAGATATGGATATATATATGGATAGATAGATATGGATAGATAGAAAATAGATAGATATATGGATAAATAGATATGGATAGATAGATAAAGAGATAATAGATATATGGATAGATAGATAATAGATATATTGATAGATAATAGATATATTGATAGATAATAGATAGAGAGATAGATAGATATGGATAGACAGATAGATAGATAGATAGATAATAGATATATGGATAGATAGATAGATAGATAATAGATAGATGGATAGATAGATATGGATAGCTAGATAACAGATATATAGATGATAGATAGATTGATAATAGATATATGGATAGATAGATAGATAGATAATAGATAGATAGATGAATAGATAGATAGATAGGTAATAGATATATGGATAGATAGATATGGATAAATAGATGGATAGATATGGATAGATAGATAGATAGATAGATAGTAGATATATGGATAGATAGATAGATAGATAGATAATAGATAGATAGATGAATAGATAGATAGATAGATAGGTAATAGATATATGGATAGATAGATATGGATAAATAGATGGATAGATATGGATAGATATGGATAGATAGATAGATAGATAGATAGTAGATATATGGATAGATAGATAGATAGATAGATAGATAGATAATAGATAGATAGATAATAGATAGATAGATAGATAATAGTTAGATCGATAGATGATAGATAGATAGATAGATAGATAGATAATAGATAGATAGATAATAGATAGATAGATAGATTTGGTAACAACTTCCACTCTCCTTTTCTTTTCTTCCAGGAGGAGTTGCTGCATGGACTATAAATGAGCCTTTGATTCAATTCTATTGTTTAGCAGGTTGGCAAGGCGATGGAATAGTCTAATTTAAAAGGGTTCCCATGGCACAAACAAGATTACCAGCTTATGTTCCAAAAAGTATTTATCTTTCTGTTCAAGCTATACTACATCCATAAAGCAGCTTACTCCTTTTTCGGTAACTGTAGCTTCCCTTTGCAGACTTAACTTTGCAGCAAAAAGATAAAATATGTAAGGTTGCTCTGGGAAGATGCACTGCAGTATAAAAGTTCCTGACTTATGAAGGCTGGATATGCGGGTATATTATTCCATCCATATCCTGCTCTGCAATAGACTGTATATATATATATATATATGTTTTGGCACATGCCTGTCTGACTCACATAGACACGCATGTGCTTATTAGTCACTCTTTGATGCTGCAGAACCTGCTCTCTAGTTCACAAGTAGAAATAACCCCATGTCATATCACAAACATAGACTGCATTTAATGATATATCTAATCTGTCCATCCCTATATATCTATATATTTCCAAATGTGCAAGGCGTGCTTGAGTTCTTGTAAGTCTAAAGCCATTTGTGTCTGAGTGGGTGCATTTAGCTGACTGGAAAAAGTACAAAATAATATATCTTGACACATATTGGAAATAATAGATGTGCATTTTAGTATAATAGAGATGCTTTTACAAGGAAGAAAGCTGAAGATTATAGGAAACAGCCCCATTTGTGTGAAAGCATAAAAAGATAATATGTCAGTTAGAAGGAGCCGGGTGCTGTTTGTCAGTGATTGCCTGTGCAGGATCATTGTGGGGCTGGGGGGCTTCTGAGATTGTCTGGCTGCACAGAGTATCATGGAGCACGTCCTTATGTTCCAATAACTCCACATCACATCATGCCATCCACAACACTTGCTTGGGGGAAACATGTCCATGTATTTAGACACCTTGTCAGCATGTAATGCCTCGGTATCACACAAACACACACACACACACTGACACATGCTTTGCCATGAAAAGAATAAATGACAAAATATGGATCTGATTGTATATAGTGCTTATCTCACCCCTGGCATATATAACATGGGAAACCATATAAGCAGCGCTCTAGTTCTAGCATATTATTCAGAGATAATCACTAAACACTGAATCTATTTTACCTGCATATACAGTAGTCAGATACATCCGTCTTAGTAAAGGTGACTGCTGCAGCTTTCTAATATATAGCCCAGCACCGTGCTAAATTCTCATTTACATGGCTAAATCCACTCGAGCTGCTCATTCCGCTAGACAAAACTTACATATATCATGCCCGGCAAGCTGGACTAGCGTGCACAATCCCTATTTAGAAAGGGCTTTAGTTTCTAATACACTGCCGCTGACAGCTAATTGCCTGACTCACATCTTGCATTATCCAGACACACTAAATTAAAAGTTCCAATACTTAAGAGACAAATGGTCTTCATCTACATCACAATGCAGTCATCTCAAACGGACGACATCCCCCAAATGCACGCGTTTCCAGATAAAATATCTTACCTTCCGATATCCGAGCTGTTCCTGGAAGTGTATTGTCCGACCCAGCGCCGCAGCTTGAAGGTTTGCTGCTATTTACCCTCTATTTCTGCTTATATTTTCCCAAGGAAGATTCTACTTGGTTCTAACTCCGTCTTTTCCTCACAGTCACAGCATCACTTTTAACTCTAAGAGGCAGGAAAGCGAAGCCAAGGGAAAGCTCAGCCTGTGATTGGCTTTCATTCAGGGCTCCTGATTAATAAAGGAAAAAAAAAAAAATCCTCGCTCACACAACACAGCAAGCCTCTGCTGAAAGAACTGCAGTACTTACCATGGGAAGGTTAGGGACTGAGAGGAACACTGGCTTTTACTGGCAAAATGATTTGCAAGTGAATGCAGATGGAGAGTGGAAGGAGCTTTGTTAAACAGCACATCTGTAGAATGATTGTCTTTGTTTGAAATTTAACGTAATCATAATTCAAACTCCGCCATCTCCATATCGCTGTCGCTCAAGCAGAAAAAAAATATACATGTAAGTATTTCATTTAGCAACGCAGGAAATGATTTTAATTCCAAATCTATATGGCAGAATTGTATTGCCGTTGTTAGCGTTGAATAGATACCCCAATTTTAGGTTATTTTCTTTGTTGGCAATCTTATATGAGAAACCGGTGTTCAATTTTCACTTGAAGAAAGAACATCTATTCTGCTGCAAAATCCTCCTTCTGTTCATCACATAAATCACCATCCTTCTCCAGGCTTATTTACCCTTGAGTTTATGTCTGCTGTGCCATACCAGGCCAAACTGATTTCACTGCAAAATAGATTCACTAGCCCTCTTTCGCAAGAAATTGTGTGTACATAAGCGCAGTCGCTCAATAAACAATGTATATATAAAATTAGTAATATTGTAATTTATACATCACCTCCATTTATTACTATTAGATCATATGGTTGTTGTGGTGGACACCATTCACAATAACCAGTCCAAGCGGTATCCCCTTCGGAGTAAATGATCACCTTAATAATCAGTCGAGGTCAAACAACTGGGATCACCGGTGATCCTGAGACTGAAAGGGTCTAAGCTCTCATTCACTACCGCATCCTCTTCTCAGTTTTTACATACCAGCCATGTGAAGGTGCATGAAACTGTAGTCAGCAACATGGATCGAATGACCCTATGCAGAGAAGATGTGATGTGACTTCAGAGTTGCCACGTCTTCATTCTCTGAATCAGTGGGGCATTTGCCATCACGTAAAGGTATTTTCTGCATACAAAATAAAAACCGATCTCGTTGTCCATATAGCGGGTCCTCAAACTCCTCTGTTAGCATATTTTTTTTCATTTTAGCGCTTCACAGCCTACTGCACCTAATCTTGTGGTTTGTAACTGCGCACATCCTGAACTTCCTACCAGTTTTCCCTTTGTGCCTCTTGATTACATTTCCCAAGAGGCAGAAACAGGGGTGGTCATATCAGTGGTGCTACCAGTGCAGCCTCACAGGGGGCCTATTATGTCTGTGTCCGCCACTAGGCTGAGCTATATTTTTTCCACAGTTTACACACCCCCACACTCTCTGCCTGCCCATCTTACAAAGCACCACCCTGAGACTCTTATGCAGTCTGAAGATTGTTAAAGCAGTGCAGACACAATTTCTCCTTCCTAAAGTTCCTCCCACTTCACCTAGTATATGCAATAAATGACATTGTCATGTGGTCAGGAATGTTACAGGTGGTGGACCTGTCAACACACAGGCTCAGTGTGCTACTGAGGAGCAATGGGAGCAATGAGTCATTTAATAAAATGCAATCTAAAATTCTGGAATGCCCAGTCTTACCCCTGTGGCTAAGGTCACAAGCTAAGATTAATTATTCTGTGTGGAACCTGCAATGTGCCACCACTGCTCTTCCACCTGGAAAAACTTGCCAAGGATCAAAGACAATGCCCCCATGACATCACCATTCAGTAGAAAAATAAAGTCCAGCTTACCATGATATGCATCTTGTAAGTGTTTGGAGCACGGAACCGCCTTGTCAGGATGGGAGAAGTGCAAGAATGAGAAAAATCCAGCTCCACAAACTATGATTCTTTTATGTACACAAAATCTTTGTAGGACATGCAGTCAGCCATACAACTTTACATGACATGCGGCATCAACGCGTTTCAATGTCTGCACACCCTTAATTATCATCATAATTAAGGGTGCGCAGACACCTGAAACATGTTGATGCTGCATGTCATACCTCAAAAAATTTTGTGTTAATCACAGTTTGTGGAGTTGGATTTTCCTCATTCTTATCACCATTCAGTGCTCATTACAGAGAAACTGGCCGAGCCGTTCAAAGAACAGACATGTTTCCTCTCTACTCTGTTTTGACCAACTGTATCAAGAAGTAGGGAGCTGGAGGTCACATCACCCCAGTTGACACAATCCCCAGAAAACAAACATGACAGAAGTTGCCATTTCAACTGTTAGGTCTTCCCGAGTCTGGTTGTTTTTTAAAGACTCTGCAGATAACCCCAAAAAGGCCATTTGCACCATCTGCCAGTCCAACATCAGCAGGGGTAGCAAAACTAGCAGCCTGACCACCACCAGCATGATCAGGCACATAACAGGAAAGCACCCGACTAAGTGGGGCAAACGCCAGGGTCCAAAAAGTGTCTGTGGGTGACACCACTGCATGCATGCCAATCCCCTGTCCATGGCTCATGCGAAAATGTCTCCTGCCCTGCACCTGTCATTGCACACTCTCAACTAGCACCATCAGCAACTACATCCATGTCCTTGTCCCAGCACTGCGTTCAGTTGTCCCTACCGCAGTCTTTGGAATGCAAGCACAAATACGCAGCCAACGCCACATAGGCCACACTACTAAACTCACACATTCTGCGTATGTTTGCGCTCAAAATGTTGCCTTCTAGGCTCGTGGAGACGGAAGCTTTTCGCAACCTGATTGCGGCGGCCATCCCTTGGTACTCTGTCCCCAGTCACCACTATTTCTCCCAGTGTGCTTCCCCGCATTACACAAACACTTGTTTCAGAACAATAGCTGTGCCCTCAACAACACAGTTACTGGGAAAGTCCACCTAACCACGGACATGAGGACAAGTGCTTGTGGGCAGGGAGGGTACATCTCGCTGACAGCACACTGGATTAATATAGTGGAAGCCTTGACCCAGTCAGACCTTGGGACAGAACATGTCTTCCCGATGCCAAGGATTGCGGGCCCCTGGTAAATCAAGGTTGCCCCTGCAGTCTATAGCTCCTGCACCTCATCCTCCTCAGCCTCCTCCTGATCTTCAGCCTCCATCTCCGAAATGACCACATCAGTCACAAGCTGGATGCACTGCAGTACTGCCTCAGCCAAGTGGCAACAGGCTGTGCTGAAGCTAATATGCTTAGGTGACAAACTGTACACGGCTGAAGAGTTGTGGACAGCTCTGAAAGAGCAGGCAGATCTGTGGTTGACACCGCTGAACCTACAGCCAGGCATGGTCATTTGTGACAATGGCCGGAACCTGGTGGCGGCTCTGAAGTGAGGTGAGCTCACACTCATATCATTCCTGGCCCATGTGCTTAACCTTGTAGTTCAGCGGTTTCTCAAAACCTACCCGGATCTGCCAGATCTGCTTGTCAAAGTATGCCGTCTGTGTTCCCATTTAGGAAGTCAGCTTTTGCTGCCCTTGCTGTGCTTCAGAAGCATTTGCAGCTCCCAGGATTTGAGAGCTATTGACTACCAGCATCAACACGGCCGTCGGTATTCAGGTCAGCTTCCACACATAAGACCTCAGGAGTGGACATGGATGTCAGACATCTGTGCCATCCTCCAAACCTTTGAGGACTCCACCAAGATGGTGAGTGGCTATGACACCATAATTAGCATCACCATCCCGCTTCTCTGTCTTCTGAAACACTCTCTGCTCACAATTAAAGAGGAGGCATTGCAGACAGAGCACGTTGAGATGGAGCAAGGAACCATACAGGGGGATTCCATACAGCCCAGCCTCATCTCATCCCAATGTGGATTGGGTGATAATGAGGAAGAGGTGGAGGAGGAGGAAGAACAGGAGCTAGTTTTCAGCGCTATAGACCGTACTACCCGCACAACTGTCATACCGTCTGTTCAGCGTGGATGGCCGGAGAAGAGGGAGAAGGAGGAGGAGGATGAGGAGGAGAGCACGGTCAGTCGTCCTCTTGGTGAGGACATGGAAGTCTTGCCTGTTAGCAGTCTTGCACACATGGCTGAGTTTATGTTACTCTGCCTTTCCCATGACCCTCGCATTCTCCAAATTTTGGGTGACAGTCATTAATGGTTGGTGACATTTCTAGACCCATGCTTCAAGGAGAACTTTCTATCTCTTATTCCTGTGGCAGACAGGTCTGTTAAAATGGGGCAGTACCAGAAGGCCCTTGTTGCAGAATTATTAAAAAAATTCCCATCTGAAAACGCAGGCGGCAGAGGTCACAGTTCGCTGGACAACCAAAGAGTACAGGCGAGAGAGACACAAATCCATTCAAGCAGAGGCTGGGGAACACTGTCAAAGTTCTGGGACAATTTTCTCAGACCCTCCCATCGCACAAGCCCTGATGCGTGCGGTAGTCTCACAAGAGGAGAAAAGTTTCTGAAGATGCTGAAGGATTACCTTGCCGACTGTACCAACGTCCTCCATGATTCCTCTGTGCCTTATAATTATTGGGTATCCAAGCTGAACACGTCGCATGAACTGGCTTTCTACGTCCTGGAGGTCCTGGCCTGCCCTGCAGCTAGCGTTTTGTCAGAGCTGGTTTTTAGTGCCACCAGTGAAATTATAATTGATAGGCACATTCACCTATCAACTGAAAATGCTGACAGGCTGACTCTTATAAAAATGAACAAGGGCTGGATTAGGCCAGACTTCTCAGCACCACCGAATGATAGTAGCGTAACATAAACTGAAATACAGTGTCTTTTTTTTGGGAGGTCTATTCCCATGCACCTCTTCACACCCAGACATGGGTATACGCTTCCTGATTTTGTCTATTTGCTCTTGTGCTCCTCCTTCTCCTCATCCTCCACCACTATATCACCACCATATCTACCATATCACCATATCTACGTCTCTTGCAAGGGGCATTGGAGTGCCCCCAAATTTTTGGCTGCCCTTGCATTCACTGCATAGGAAATAACAGTATGGGAGACCCACTTCCTAATAATGGGAAATTTTTTTTTCATAAGGCCTTCCTCTACGTGTCTCTTTCAAGGGGTATTGGAGTGCGTCCAAATTTTTGCCAGCCGTTGCAGTCACTGTATATGCAAGAACAGTATGGGAGACCTGCTAATTTCTGTTGGGAGCATGTCGTTACTGAGGCCCACCTCTATGTGTCTTTAAATTGGTATTGGGGTTTTTCCCAAATTGAGGCAGCCATTGTACTCACTGCATACACCATAAATGTATTGCAGAACCGCTCCCTTCAAATGGGAACATTTTGTTACTGAGGTTCACCTCTATGTGTCTTCAAATTGGTTTTGGGGTTTTCCAAAAATTAGGCAGCCATTGTACTCACTGCATACGAATAACGGTAGAGCAGAACTGCTCCTTTATAATGGGAACATATCGTTACTTAAGCCCACCTCTATGTGGCTTCAAATTGGTATTGGGGTGTTTCACAAGTTTAGGCAGCCCTTGCAGTCACTGCATTGGCATTACAACTAGAGGAGACCCACTCTTTCATAATGGGAACATGTCATTACTGAGGCCCACCTCTATGTGTCTTTAAATTGGTAATGGGGTTTTTCCCAAATTTAGGCAGCCGTTGTACTCACTGCATACTCAATAACTGTATTGCAGAACCGCTCCTTTCTAATGGGAACATGTCATTACTGAGGCCCACCTCTATGTGTCTTTAAATTGGTAATGGGGTTTTTCCCAAATTTAGGCAGCCGTTGTACTCACTGCATACTCAATAACTGTATTGCAGAACCGCTCCTTTCTAATGGGAACAATTTGTTACTGAGGCCCACCTCTTCGTGTCTTCAAATTTGTTTGGGGTTTTCCCAAATTTAGGCAGCCATTGTACTCACTGCATACGCAATAACTGTATAGAAGAACTACTCCTTTCTAATGGGAACATGTCATTACTGAGGTATTTCACAAATTTTGCCAGCCCTTTCAGTCACTGCATTGGCATTACCACTATAGGAGACCCACACCTTTATAATGGGAACTTTTTTTTTTACTGAGGCCCTCCTCTATGTCTCTTCAAAGGGTTATTGGTGTGCGTCCAAATTTTTGGCAGCCCTTGCAGTCACTGCATATGCAATAACAGAATAGGAGACCCACTCTTTAATAATGGGAACAACAAAGCATAGCCAGCTAATGGCTCTCTAACAATTGTGAGGGCCAACTTCTGGCCCTTCAAGAATATTAAGGGCCACCTGATGACCCTATAAAAATAGGCTTTGTGACGTTCAGAGTTCCTCCTTCATAAATGAAACAGGATGTGTCTGATCATGTCTCGCACACCACATGGCAGATATGGTAGTATTATGATAAAATGACATTTACTGGTGAATGTATTTTTCACTGTTGAAAGCAATGCAAAAGTGCAAAAATGCATAAAAAATGCTACGTGTGAACATAGCCAAAGGTGTGGAGGAACATTTTTGTTATTTTACCTTATATACAAGTCATTACCCTGGAAAGGATGTTCCTTAATATTTTTACCAGGAAAATCCATTTTGGTTTAGTTTTTGTATGTTTTAGTGTGAGCCAGTAAAAGTGGCATAATACTCTGACAACACTGTTGACAACAGTGACCTGGGAGTCAGAGATGCTTCCAGGGGTCTTCCCCTTGCTGATCACATGTCATTTGAGCACTGTTCCCATCAATTTCGGCAATTTTAAGGCCCTTTGCAGTCCTCTAGGGGGGCTGCCAGAAAAATGCTTGAGTTTCCCATAGACTTAAATTGGGCTCGTTGCTCGGATCGAGCACTCGAGAATTCCAACTTGCTTGACTCGAACAACGAATACCTGAGCATTTTAGTGGTCACTCATCACTAGTCACATATGTCTGTTAACTCTGATGGTGTAAGAAGCCGGCTCTTCAGCCATTTTTACACACACATATGTAATTAGTTTTAAGGCTATTGTAAAATCTGGTTAGTAGCAGTCCCCCACAGGAGAACTACCAAGACCGGGAGAAGCAACCCTGTGCCCCTGAGATTGAGTGGTGCTGGAGATCAAGTAGGTCAGCCAGTGTCTTTTCTGTGGTTGCTATCGGGACTCTAGCAAAATCTGTGCAGCCGCATGGGACATAGTGTTCTACGAGGTTCAATAAGTACCCAACTGCCAGACGACGTCAGTTAGGGAACAGAGGAGAGATGTCTTGATACGATCTTTAGTTGTCAGCAGTGGAAAAAGAGCTACTTTCTTGTAAGCCTGATGTGCCGTGTATGCCAAGGTCCATGCTGAGGGGGGAAGTTTTAGAACACGTATATGCAGCGAGAGTGAGGAGAGCTACTACACATTGACAGAAAAGAGCGAGGGTCATCACACCATGAGGGGCTCAGTGTTTTGAATAACAGGAGAGCTGTAGCCATCATCATTATCAACTGCTCCAATAAATGTGATTTTTTTTTCCAGTTGCACCTGAGGTCTGGTCATTGGTTATTGAGACAGGCTGATCTTGCATCCCTTCCAAAACTTTTCCCTTTTTATTCAGCTGAGGGTGGCACACCGGACGGTGAAACCACTGTGACCGTTGGCTGCCAATACGCCCCAACTCTATGTAGATCGACCAAGACAAGTCTATGCCATGATTTATTAATTTGTGTCTCTTTAAAACCCTTTAACCAGATAGGACTATGCCTTTTGTTTAGCCAGCAACTGGACTATCAGCAATCTGTCAGCAATAGGGAAATATTCTATAAAAATTGGATGTATCTTGTTTTGACTCCTCTTTCTTGCAGTAACCCCCTAAGTTTGCTCACTTGATAGTAGACTTAACAACAAATGTATCGATTTTGTGGTGCCCAGAACTGCAGTAAATGGCACAGAGTGTTTCAGTGAGTGCTGCTGCCTTTTTTTTTTTTAGTTGATGAGAGACGTCTGAGTTTTTGGACCCTTATCAATCATACCTTAATGACCTATTCTAAGGATAGGTCTTAAATGTATAACCGAGAAAATACCTTTAACACAGCCACAAGAACATTAGTGATGATATTCACTGAAACATGGTGTGGTGATAGAGTTTTTAGATGTTTGATGAGGCTGAGGTGAAAGCTGTTTCAATCCAATTTGGCTCAACATGGCTCTGAAAGATATGAGTCACTAATACCAATGCTAATAGCATTAAAGTGGTAGAAGTAAAATAAGAATATAAGAGTACTATACAAGGTGTATCTAGGCTGAACTGGTCATTCTCACACAAGTTTAGGTAAATGAATCTTGGGCATATAGTTGTCCAAAATTAATAAAAAAATCTAAAAATGTTCAGTATCTAGTATTGCTTTAGGAATGGGGGCCCAACCTAATGCTTGAAAGTCAACCCCGAATAGCAATCATTCTTGCAAACTACCTAGTTGGGGCAATGCATTCTGGCAAAGAAACATTATCCCGGCACCTACGAAGTCCAGGTTCTTTTAGAAAACTGTTAAATGATGATAAGCAATCCATGACATAAGAAAAAACTTCTCTACTGATCCATAGTACTACTACGATGTGTTTTACAACATACTGGGGAGTATGCATTTTGATTTCAGTTTCCTGTCAATTAATAGTCCATGCAAATCCAATTCACATAAATTCAATTAACTAGTTTTGCCATTTCTTTTGTGGATGGATAATTTTAATGTGCTACATCCTTCAGCACTTAGTGGTCCCATACTATAATGTGTCTGCCTAATAAAGTTATACTGTTTCTCTTGATACCATTTACTTTCGAAATCAATACTTAAAAGGGTAGTCCAAAATGAACTTTGATTTTAATCCTAAATGTCTATATATTTAATTAAATAATCGCTTTTCTTATATACTCTAATTAAAAATTCCCTATGGTTCCCTCTCTAATCTATCTGTTTTATTTTATTTTTTTTTACATACTTTCGGGTTGATGATGCTTCATTTGAGAATCTTCAGTGCATGCTGAATAACCCAAATGAGACGTCATCAGGTGGAAGAGGCTGCGGTCACTGCCACAGCCTCTGTCCCTATGCTGAAAAGAAGCGTCATCAGTGACATCCGTTTCAGGGTATGGGCTGGTCTCAGCTCTGCTGAGCATGCATCGGTTGTCAATTCTTATATATGCTTAGTACGAGCTCCCTTGTTAATGTGCCATATACTTTTGAATGGACAGTGACAGTTCACTCCCTGGCTTTGATGAGAAATGATGAGTTGGCGAGAGAGCACTGTAAGGAGAGAACCCAGCCAGCAAGAAAAGCAGAGACCAATACCTGAAACGAATGTCATTGATGACACTTTGTTTCACAGTGGAGATAGAGGTTGTGGCAGTGACCTCAGCCTCTACCTCTTGATGACGTCTTGTTTGAGTTTTCCAGCATGCACTGGGGATTCACAAATGAAATGTCATCAGACTGGAAGTAAGTTTGAGACACTAGAGCATATTAGAAAAGCGATTATGCTGTTACATGAAACAGATAGACATTTAGGATTAAATCATTGTAAGTTTCGGACCACCCCTTTTAGTTTTGCCAGAATATATCTAGCAAGACCAACTTCTCAGCAAAAGGACCCAGCTTCTGTGTCTTCTTTATTATAACTTACCAGTCAGCACATTGTCTCAGGGGCAACTCTTTATTAAAACAGATTTCAGCAAAAGTAGGCATTGTAGGTGGCATACAGTAGAAGGAGGTACCAAAATTCAGTGTCGTAACCTGGGTAACTATACAGTGCTGTGAGAAATCACCCTATTTATTCTATTTTTGCACGTTTTAAAGGGAATCCATCAGCAAATTTTTGCTATTTACACCAAGTGAAGCATAATATGAGGACAAAGAGCCTAATTACAGGGATGCGTAATTTATTAGGCTATGTGCTGTAATTTAAAACAAAATCTGTGTTTTATCAGCAGGAGATTATGATTGCCTATCTAAATGTCTCATGCAGGCCAGTCAGCCTCATCTATGTAACCCTGCCCCCCACTACTGATTGGCAGCTTGCTGACATTTCACAGTGCACACAGGAATCGACCAGTCAGGGTTGTGGGCGGGGTTATACACAGAGCAAAGTCGGCGGCATGGTGGCACAGTGGTTAGCACTGCAGCCTTGCAGTGCTGGGGTCTTGGGTTCAAATCCCACTAAGGACAACATCTGCAAGGAGTTTGTATATTCTCCCCGTGTTTGCGTGGGTTTCCTGCAGGTTCTCCAGTTTCCTCCCACACTCCAAAGACATGCTGATAGGGAATCTAGATTTTTAGCCCCGATGGGGACAGCGACGATAATGTATGTAAAGCGCTGCGGAATACGTTAGCGCTATATAAAAATAAAGATTATTATTATTATTAGCCCTGCTACATCTACATAAGACGAAGTGAGGATTCTATCAAAACTAAACCAAGCAGCCTAGTTAGTGATTTATCACTAGAATTAGGCTCTCTGTCTCTACATTATGATGCTATCTGATTTCATAGCAAAAATCTACTGCCAGATTCCATTTAATACAGAATAAAGACAGCACAAGTGAGCACAAAATGCAGCTTTCACATGATTATTCCATTTATTGAAGATAAAGTTTCATTCAAAACCTATATGACCCATATAATGCTCCATTCAGAATAATGGACCCTATATAATGTTCCGTACAGAATAATGGACCCCATATAATGCTTCATACAGAATGGGCCCCATATAATGCTTCATACAGAATAATGGGCCCCATATAATGCTCCATACAGAATAATGGACCTTGTATAATGCTCCATACAGAACAATGGGCCCCATATATTGCTCCATACAGAATAATGGGCTTCATATGTTGCTCTATACATAATGGACCCCATATAATGCATCATATATAATAGGCCCCATATAATGCTCCATACAGAATAATGGGCCAAATATATTTCTCCATACAGAATAATAAACCCCACATAATGCTCCATACAGAATATTGGGCCTCATATAATGCCCCATACAGAATAATGGGCCTCATATTTTGCTCCATACATAATGGACACCATATAATGCTTCATATAGAATAATGGGCCCCATATAATGCTCTATATAGAATAATGGGCCCCATATAATGCTCCATACAGAATAATGGGCCTCATATAATGCTCCATCCATAATAATGGGCCCCATATAATGCTGCATACATAATAGGCCCTATATATTGCTACATACAGAAACATGGGCCTCGTATAATGTTCCATACAGAATAATGAGCCCCATATATTGCTTCATACAGAATAATGGGCCTCAAATAATGCTATATACATAATGTGCCCCATATAATGCATTATACATAATAGGCCCCATATAGTGTTCCATACAGAATAATAAACCCCACATAATGCTCCATACAGAATATTGGGCCCCAAGTAATGCTCCATACAGAATAATGGACTCCATATATTGCTCCATACATAATGGACACCATATAATGTTCCAAACAGAATAATGGGCCTCATATATTGCTTCATTCAGAATAATGGACCCCATATAATGTTGCATACACAATAGGCCCAATATATTGCTCCATACAGAATAATGGGCCTCATATAATGTTCCATACAGAATAATGGGCCCTATAAAATGCACCACACAGAAAAATGGACCTCATATTATGCTTCATACATAATAGGCCCCATATAATGCTCCATAAAGGAAAAAAAATCAAATACTTACCTCTCCTCATTCCTCGCTGGCTGTATCTGCGGACTCCTTAGCGTCGCCGTCTTCCAGCTCTCTCTGCCTCGTTACGCTCATGGTTGTAGGCGCGCTGTAGTGACGTCATCGTGCCCTTAATGCAGCTATACTGTGGCCCCGCACACTGGGGGCTTTGGGACCCCATCTTGTGGGTGAGTTTAGTTTTACTTTCTGCCATGACATGCGTTGACATTTGGTTGGTTGGCCAGGCTTTATTGGCACTATGAGAATTGTCTCTTGTGCTCCTATTATGACCAGTAGGGTCTAAATAAGTATATTTTTTAGGTTGACTTCCTACCACTGATCAGATGATTTCTAACTACCTGCCCTACATTTTACATGGGTTATTTTAATCCAATTCCCAGCTGGTCAATACTCAGGGGTTATTTTTGCACTGTTCTACTGCACACGGATTTTATACTGTCCAATGTTATTTGTGCTTACTTGTTGTAACGGGTCTGGGAGGCGGAACCTCTGAGCTACTATACAAGGGGGTGGTCCTTGTAAGGGAGCGGGTGGCGACCAGGGAAGACGGGCAGGAAGTCACAGCAGGTGACCGGGACAGTCTCTGAGTGAACGGGCTGGAGGTCACGGCAAGTGACCGGGGCAGTCTCTGAATGAACGGGCAGATGGTCACGGCAAGTGACCGGGGCAGTCTCTGAATGAACGGGCAGATGGTCACGGCAAGTGACCGGGGCAGTCTCTGAATGAACGGGCAGATGGTCACGGCAAGTGACCGGGGCAGTCTCTGGATGAACGGGCAGATGGTCACGGCAAGTGACCGGGGCAGTCTCTGGGTAAAGGGTTGGTACGACCTGTGGCGGCTGATGATAGACGTGAGCTCCAGGTGAGCAGGCGAGAGTCTCTGGATGAACGGGTGGTCACAGCATGTGACGGCGGAGCCTCCAGGAAGACCAACAGACAGGCGGCAGATGAGCGCTCCCAGGTGAGCGGGCAGAAGTCTCTGGACAGGCGGGTGGTCACAGCATGTGACGGCAGAGCCTCCAGGTAGGCTAGCAGACAGGCAGCAGATGAGCGCTCCCAGGTGAGAGGGCAGGAGTCACTGGACAGGCAGGTGGTCACAGCACGTGACGGCGGAGCCTCCAGGTAGGCTAGCAGGCAGGTAGCAGATGTGTGCTCCCAGGTGAGCAGGCAAGCTGGTCCATAGACAGACTGACAGGAGTTGGAAGGCAGACCGTCAGACCTCAGGCAAGCAGGCAGGTGCCTGAAGTGCGCTCCCAGGTGAGCGGACATGCTGGTCCTTAGACAGACTGACAGGAGTAGTAAGGCAGACCGTCGGACCTCAGACTAGCAGGCAGGTAGCAGATAATCAGGCAGGAATAAGACAGCAAGCTGGCAGGAATCTGGCAGTTATCTGGCAGGTAACTGGCAACGGGACCTGAGGGCTGAAGCAGAGTAGTGAACAGTGCAACAACATTGCTCGGGCACCTCCATTTTGGAGGAGGTGCCTTATATATGGTGAAGTCCTCCGGCCATTGGCCGGGGACTCCTTGGGACGGCGCGCGCGGCCCCTTTAAGAGGGAGGGAGAGCGCGTGCGCCCTAAGCACAGTGGCCGGGAAGGAGCGCGCGCTGCCAGCAGAGCGGGAGGAGGATGCCGGGCACGGAGCAGAGAGGTGAGGGGAACAGCGTCCCTGCCTAGCAGAGGGCAGGGATGCCGGCGCTACACTTGTTATTAATAAAGATTTTATTATACTTTTTCTAAAAACACTCCAAGTTTCCCCCGCCTTCTTTTTTGCATTAATGATGGTAATGCTAACTTGCAATGAATGTTTTGCATCACTTTGGAGGATTCTCCAGTATAAATTTGTATTTTAAGGTCTTACCGCATCATCTCAACCGGATTCAAGTAAGGACCTAGACTTGGTGCCAGACTATGAGCTGAATTGCTGTGCTGATGTATTATGTACAGTCACTCCTTGGCCAATTGTGCAGATTGGCACAAATTGCATTTAGCCCCAATTATGTTTATAAATATACTGTTTTGTAAAATTATTTAAAAAATACCCTTTTTTGCTGCTGTAGGGGCTACATGAATGTATGTGCATTGTCAAACTGTAATGAATGTGCATATGTGTTTGTACCTATCTCTAACCAGGTGGGAGTTGTTTCAATGGTGCTGAGTAGGGATGAAAGCATTTGACAAAATTCCAATTTGCCTGTTCGTTCATATTTTACCCGGCAATTTGATTTGCAGAGAAGTTATTCTTCACAAATTTAATGTATCCTATTATGCTCTGGGGTCTCTATGGACCCAAGAGCATAATAAGTGTAAGATGAATATATATAATTTAAAAAAATGCTTAAGCGTATGCTCATCTCATTGCTCACTTTTTCGGCCACTACCTCTGCTCCCTACCCACTTTTCGGTACATTGCGCCAAAATTACTTTGCATCTCCTGCCGGAAGCCCAGCTTGTACATTGGGCTAGAGATGATGTGCAACAGAGGTGCAGAGGATCAGACCTTAGGCAAGGAGCAGTGGGGGTTGACAGAATGGTAATTGGCTGGAAAAAGGTTGAAAAGAAGAAAAAACCCATACTCACAATACCACATTCCTATCCAACCTTACCCATTGCTCTCTGTTCACTGTACCATCCTCCAAGCTTTCAATGCATTGCATCTCTGATCTCATGTTCACTCTAGGCAGAAAGTAGGCCTCAAACTAAGCACAATGAGCTCCTGGGCCTGCCCTCAGCCAGAAGCCCCTGTCTAGAGTGAACATCGGGCTGAAGATGCAATGACAATGCAAGTGTGGAGGACAGGATAATGGGCAGGAAGCAATGAGAGTGACTGGAAATGTGAGTGGTGAGAAATGTTTTTTTTTTAACCATTGGCTGGCCCTCTACTCTTCAGCAAGATGGAAACTGCAGCTGGCGGTCATTTTGTTGAATGCATGTGGAGTGAATTACAAAAAATCCTTATTCTCCAGAATGCAAATTTTTTGTAAAATTTGAATAGAAATCTATTTCAATTCCACTCAAATAATTTTGAGGAAGTAATAAGTGAAAATAAATTTGAAGAAATTGCGCAATAAATAAGTGAAAATTAATTTGCCAATCTCTAGTTCTGTGTGCAAAGGTTTTGACATCAACAATTTTTGTCAAGATATTTAAGTATCAGACACTAGTGTATCAAATTGAACCATTTAAAAAATTATCAATATGGAAAGTTATGTGAAATGAGAGGAAATGCAAATAATACAAATAATACTGCAGATATAAATAGGACTTTGAGACAACTCATCTCACATAACTATGCATAATGCATAACACTGCAATAAAAAAAATCTATAGTGACACATGTTCCCAGGTTTGGAAATTAAAAAAGGATCCCTGGATTCACAGCTCCTGCAAGTCATATGGTGAATAATTGATTGGGAATCAGACAATGCTGAAACTTAAGAAAATATAATTGGTTACTCAATAGCAAGTGTTTTGTCTCTTACCCATACTGTAGACCATTGCTCTCACTCAAGAGTTTTCTGGGCATACAACCATTGTGATAACAAACCAAAATCTGAACAATTCACTAGAAAAAGTTTCTCCATCTCATTCCTAGTGTTTGCTAAAAACAATTTCTGTTAAGGCTCGTGCCTACTGGAATGGGTGCTATTGACAAGTAGCACTCCTCACTATGTTATTCTATGGGGCTGTGCACATGTCTAATTTTTTCTTCGGACAGAATGGTTGAAGGAAAACAATAGTAGCATGCACAATCTGCCTTTGAGAATCAGATGGCACTCACTCATTTATGTCTATGGGTCCGTGGAAAAAATTGGACTGCAGTCATATGATATCCGAGGGTGATTCGATTCTCACAGATTCACATAATGTAGAAGGTGGAGAAACTTTTTTTTTCACTCCACCTCTAAGAAAATCGTATCCCACTCTGATCCAACTCTGTTCAAATTCTGATCAGCATGTGATTAATATAGTCAGACTTATTTTCTCGAAAGAAGAAAAAAACGGTAGTCTGCGCCTGCCTTTAGACAGTGTTTTTTTTCAATTCATTAGTTGGAGAAATCTGGCCTCCAAAGTCAAAAAGAAAAGTAGATTGGGGCCTCAGATTGTGCAGAGCCTCGCCTGAAGATATTGAGCAAGAAGCATTACTGAGAGAGGACTAACATATGAGAACGTCACAAAGCAAAAAGGTAGAAAAATGTATTTTTTACCCAGTCTGGACATAATATTGGATGGTGACCACCTTTGATGAAACACTTTATATGCAGCTAAAATGGAGAAAATATATTGTATAAAAGCTTCTGAAGTAAACTCAACAAAGTAGTGTTGCACAGTATTCGAATAACATTGTTCACAAGAACTTCTTGTGGGGAGGAAAAACTGTAAAGAGATGAGTGGATACAATAAAGATGCGTGGATCAGTTTGCGGAGGATTGAGTTTGAGTTAAATTTTCTGAAATTTGCAAGTATGAACATTTTAAGATTCCATTCACAGTTTGCAAAAACAAAAGAAAAACTTGCCAGACAATCATTTTAAACATGAAATTAAATTTGGCGAAATCATTAAATTTGAATTTCAAATGAGTCATTCATCTCTAGGACACAGTAATATGGTCACTTTATTCCTAAAATCAGAATAGAAAATTCAGAAGTTGGATGTTCAGCAATCATTAATTGATCATTTATTGAGATGGAAATACTCTTATAAAGTAGCTGTTCTTCTTTAGCTGAAATTCACAGTCATTTTAGAAATAAACATGAGCAGATATTTTGTAATTTAAATTCGCTATCTACACTGAATTTACCCCCAACATTCAATATTTGGAGAATAAATTTGTGTGAATCACATAAATAAAAATGCTCTAATTGCCTAGAAAGTATATGTAGAAAACTGTGAGTTTCCATTGGATTCAATTGAACATGTTTTGATTTCTGTAATGCAAACACAGTCTTTTAAAGACTTCGACCTATCTAGCTAAGGAAAATGAATGGTAACCAGAGGTAACCAACAGTGTATTTCACAACACACTCTAGTATAAAATTGTATAAACAGTCTAAAAAAAATCCATTTTGGGTGGGCAGATGCATGCATTTCTGTTTATAGACAGGTGGTGCAAACAGAAGAAGCCATGGCATTTTAATTTGGTTGGGTGCAACAGCTATTCCTGTTTGGGGGTGTAAATAGTTTTGCCCTTTGCTTAATTAAGAGACAAAAGCTTTTATATAAGCCATCCAAAAATGACAAAACAGGTATACTGTATTATTTTGAATGAATGTGAAGAAGTAATGCCCTCTCAATCAGAAGAAAAAAAAAAATCACTTTTTTGTGGTCTGATACTGGTTTGCTAATCACAAAATTACAAAGAATTTATCAAGACATCCGAAAATTATCCCTTGATTTCTGGCACTGTTTTGAAAGTGAAGAAGTTCTGTCTTCAGTAGTACAGTCAAGTAGGGGTGAGCAGACCAACGGAAGTTCGGGTTCTGGTACCAGACCAAACTTTAGTCCAAAGTTTGGTTCGGGTACCAGAACTGTACTCAAATTTCAACCAGAACCCGAACCTCATTGAAATCAGTAGGGATCCCAACTTTGGAGCTGGAAAATCTATCTCTAATAGAGATGAGGGAATCCAAACTCTAAGGTTCAAGGTTCATAGTGGACAGTAAGTGTCCCGTGCTAAATGCCAAACACAGACTTCTACCAGAAGCGTGTTGCAAAGTTCGGAGTTCTGTGGGAAGTCCTTTCCAAAGAGAGGGAATTATCCAGCTCAAAAGTTCTGGTCCCCATTGTTTTCAATATGGTTTGGGTTCTGGTTCAAGTTCGGGTACAGTGGTGGTACCCGAACCGAACTTTGGAATAAAATTCAAGTCGGCGACCAGAACCCGGACTTCCATGGGTT
The DNA here is from genome assembly GCF_046119375.1 of Phyllobates terribilis. NCBI lineage: Eukaryota > Metazoa > Chordata > Amphibia > Anura > Dendrobatidae > Phyllobates > Phyllobates terribilis. The sequence continues at coordinate 442,699,519 of NW_027362764.1, forward strand.
TGCTCATCCATACTTTCTATCGCTCTCTCTATTTATTCCCAGACTCCAAAACTGTGTTCAGAGTTCATCAATGGACACTAAGTGTCCAGTACGAACCCCAAACTTTACAGTTCACGTTTGCTGATCTCTACAGTCAAGCACTATGAAACCCAATGAGAAGCCAAGAGGTTTGTGGCTGTCATGGCTGTGCACTTGTCAGTTTAGGGCTAGTAACAGCAGCCCATCAGCAGCAGTACAGTCAAGAATTATAAAACACAGTAGGCATCCAGGAGGTGTGTGGCTCTTGTGGGTGTGTAGTGGCTGCAGCAGGAGCAGCACAGTAGAGAGTTAAGATAAGAGGTGGGCTGGGCCAGGGGGGAAGAGGGACAAATGCCCCCCACACCAGTCCTCCAGCAGAGGTTTTGGGCTGCCAAGCTGTCAGCCATCTCCTCAATAGTGCCACGGCCACTCTCCTCTGCACGCACCCTGCCATCATAGCACGCGGCCTGATGGGAGAGCGCACAGCCTGATGGTAGTGCGCTAGTGAAAGGGGGATGGCGTGCACACTGACAAGGGTGAGGGGATGGCCCATGGGCCCACAGGTAGGTAGGGATCAGTGTTTGAATGGAAGAGGTATTTATTTATTTTTTTAATCTGGGGCCATTATTCTGTGAGGAGCACCATGCAGGGCCATGTATACAGTACGGAGCACTCTGCGGTTCCGTGTATACAGTACGGAGCACCATGCGGGGCTCTGTATAGAGTATGGAGCACTATGCGGGGCTGTGTATACAGTACGGAGCACTATGCGGGGCCATGTATACAGTACGGAGCACTATGAAGGGCCATGTATACAGTACGGAGGACTATGTGGGGCCCACTATACTGTATGGAGGTCTATGTGGGGCCATTATACTGTATGGAGGACTCTTTGTTTCTATTATACTGTATGTAGGGCTGTGTGGAGATTACAGTTGGAGAATCATACTGAGATGTGGTCACCATTCTTTGTTGGGGGGATTGAGAGAGGAGGGTACAGTAGGGTCATCATGCTGTGAGTGTGGAGGAATTCACTGTGGGGGTATCATACTGTGTTTGGGGGCACTTTTGATTGTATCATACATTATTATCTGTTTCATTCAAGGATTTTTATCCTCTGTTCAATTACATATTTAAATTAGGCCCTTGGGCATATGCTTTTTCTGCTTTTACATAACATTATAATATTGCACTATAATTTTTAAATGAATCATTATATTTGATAAAGAAAAACTTCTTCAATTGTAGACACCTTTTTAATAAATATCAAGGTTGGTCCGTGACTTTGTCCATGCTTTGAACTTTAGCCCTCTGTGTATTTTAGTTTGACATCCCTGGCTTTAAAGGGAACCTGTCTAGCTACCCTCTATACTGCCCCCATTGCTTTGTTAGTGATGCAATGTGCATCAATAACAAGCTTTTTTCATTAAAATTGGTGGTATTATAATGATTTTATAACATTATATATGCTTTGGCAAACCTGCTCATTTTCAGTCATAGGGGTGTGATTCTACTATTCAGTCATGGGTGGCGCCGCATTCTGTTAGTGCTGGCGCCGCCCACGTATTTGAATATTGCTCCCGGCAAGTGCTATTATTGTGGGGCTTATGCGCATTTCTACATGTCCAACTGCTTGTCCCACGCCTGCGCAGTGAGGCTGTGCCGCTGCTCTTGGGCCACTGTTGTATGCTTGCCACCTAGGCCAAAATTTGCCAGCCAGCCCCTAGTTAAGATGGAGCATGCAAGGAAATGCTTGGCTGATTAGGGCCTGCAGCGGCAGACTCGGCAGTAGTGCAGTTAAGCACTAGTGTTGAGCCACCCCCGTAGTGTTCGAGTTCGGTTCGGTTCGCCGAACACCCGTATGTTCGCCGAACTGTTCGTCGAACTGTTCGTCGAACACCTTCGAACACTGTTAAAACCAATGGCAGGCAAACAAAAACACATAGAAACACATAGAAAACACCTTCAAAGGTGTCCAAGAGCTGACAAACTGCTCAGAAGACACAACTAACACATGGAAAAGTGACAAGTACATATAGTCAAGCGAAAAGAAAAGAGGTGGATGAGTAAAAGGAGGGGGAGACACAGATATAGGCATGTCATGCCCTTCTAAAACCAAAAAAGTGCGAAGCCGACACGGCCAGTCCGTTCCTGCCCGTGCGACTTCCGTGTTGCTGGGTTTGTGCCTGACCCGCGGTGGACCCTGACGGCCAGCCTCCCTCTCCCAATACTGGTGCCTGTCCACTGGTGGGTCGAGCTAGCCCCCCTGCGGTGGAGGCAAGTCTAATCTTTTTAATTTAAATTGTCTCTCTAATTTGAATGAGTACACTTTAAATCCTTTTACAAGGATCTATTGGAGGGCAAGTCTCATTCCAGCAGCCACGTAATTCCAGCTCCAGTAGCGTCCACTAAAGCTGCTGCAGTTAAAAAGCTTGGATATGGATCGAGCTTGGCGGTCCACCGCAAGGCGTCCTACAGCCAGTTCCAGACCCTGTGCCTTTGGGTGCCTCCCCGATGCTCTTCACTGAGTGTCCCGGGGGCCCGAACCATTTCCTTTGAAAAAATTAAGCGTCCAAACTACAGGTGGTGTAGCTTGCTTAACAGCTGGGATAATCCGCTGACTAGCAGACACTGCTACTAGGCACAAAGTATTTCCTGGGCTAGATGCAGTTAAAAAATTGTAATTAGATACTCTCGTTGGATGCTGAGAAAGCATTCCATAGATTCTCCTGGCACGCCATATATTATTTTCTTAAAAAGCTTGGGGTAGGGGCCTAGGGGACCGTTTTATAGGCAAAATCACGGCCCTGTATCGCAATACGTCACCTAGGCTGAAGATAAATGGAACCTTTTCATTACCTTTCATAATCACCAATGGGACAAGGCAGGAATGTCCTCTGTCCCCTCTCTTATACATCCTAGTGACGGAGCACCTGCTCTCATCAATTCGCCATAAACCCAATATTAGGTGGATTGAGGTGGGAGGCACCGAGTACAAGTGCTCTGCATTTGCTGATGATGTGATGGTATATATCACTCAATCACATATATCCATCCCTGATGTTATGGCTGAAATAGATCACTTTGTTACATGGTCAAATTTTAAAAACAATGCAGCGAAGTCTGAGGCCCTCGATGTCTCCCTCCCCAAATCCATACAGGATTCCTTCCAGTCGAACTTTCCCTTTGCCTGGCCCTCACAGGGTATCAAATACTTAGGAATTCATATTCATAGAGACCTCTCCCGTCTATGTTAACTTAATTTTGGGCCCTTTATTGAACAACTCCATACAGACAACGGTTGGCAAGTTCGAACTGTAAGATTCACTACGTGAACCACTGGTGTTTTGTGGAAAAGCACATGAACACTGTGTTCCAAATTATTATGCAAAAAGTGTTTAGGAGTGATAAGGTAAGAATTTTTTGTTTGTCAGTTAAACTTATTGGTGGTGATGTGTGTCAGGGCTCTTTATTTCACTGTAAGCAATTGCAGACAACTGTGCTAATTAGTTTGGCAGGTGTGTCCAATGAAAGGCAAGACTACTTAAGAAGGCTGTCCCACATTATTAAGCAGCCTACATTTTCTGCCAAAATGGGAAAGAAAAAGGATGTGTCGGCTGCTGAGAAGCAACAAATTGTGGAGTGTTTAGGTCAAGGCATGACTACAATCAACATTGCCAAGACACTTCATCCTGATCATCGCACAATCAAGAAGTATGTAGCTGATTCACAGTACACACGTGTGCGTGCTGAAAAGGGAAAATTGAGGACTCTTTCCTACAGACAATTATATCAGGTTAAAAGAGCAGCGGCAAAAAAGCCTTGTCAAAGCAGCAGACAAGTTTTTGAAGCTGCTGGCGCCTACAACGTCCCCCGAACAACAAGATGCAGGGTCCTTCAGAGGTTTGCAGCTGTGCGTAAGCCATCCTGTCGACCTCCTCTATCCACTGTACACAAGCAGAAACAGCTCCAGTGGGCCAAACAATACATGAAGACTGACTGCAAAACTGTTTTGTTCACCGATGAGTGCCGTGCAAGTCTCGATGGTCCAGATGGATGGAGTGGAGGATGGCTGGTTGATGGACACCCCATGCAAACACATCTACGGCACCAAAAAGGAGGAGGTGGAGTAATTTTTTGGGCTGGAATCATGGGGAGAGAGATTTTCGGCCACTTTAGGATCCCTGAAGGGGTAAAGATGAACTCCATAATGTATGTGGAGTTTCTCAAACAGCACTTCCAAACATGGTTCAAGAAGAAGAACTGTGTATTCCGCAGCAAGATCATTTTCATGCATGATAATGCACCGTCTCATGCTGCACATAACACATCTGCATCTCTGGCTGATATGGGCATAAAAGGGGACAAACTTATGGTGTGACCCCCATGCTCCCCTGACCTCAACCCCATTGAGAACTTGTGGAGCATCATGAAAAAGAGTGTCTACGATGGCGGGAGGCAGTTCACATCTAAGCAAAAGCTCTGGGAGGGTATTCTGTCCTCATGCAAAGCAATTGAAGCAGAAACCATCCAAAACCTGACAAATTCAATGGACGAGAGAGTTCAGAAGCTCCTTTCGAACAAGGGGTCCTATGTGAAAATGTAACATCACCTAGAATAAAGTTTTGAGTTGAAAACTGTTTGATTTCAGTTTCTAATTACCTGCTAATTCTTATAATTTCAAAATTGACCATTTTTTTGTTCATTATTAAAATGAAAAGGTTGATCGAAGAGTGTGGGGGATCTAAGAGAGTGGCAACCCAGTAGTCAGGATTATTTCGAATTCTGACAATCTGAAGGTCATGTTGCAGGTAGTGCAGCAAGAAGGCACTCATCTGTCTTGCGCATCTATGAGTCCCAAAATTATTTTCCGGGCTAGATGCAGCTAAAAATTATTATTAATTTGAAAGCTGGTGGAGTTTAGTATAGATGGCCTAATAGAATCAGTACTGCAAACTGCAACAAGGCCCAAATTATTTTTCAGCCAAGATACAGATAAACATGATTAGTATTTTTAAATCTGGTGGAGTTTAGTATAGATGGCCTAATAGAATCAGTACTGCACACTGCTACAAGGCCCAAATTATTTTCCAGCCATGATACAGATAAACATGATTAGTAATTTGAAAGCTTAAAACGGTTGGTGAGGTGATTTTAACAAATCATCCAGCTTTTACTCTCCCCAGGATGACACAGGGGTAGAAAAGTCATTTCGGATCCATGATTTGTTCATCTTTATGACCGTGAGTCTATCTACATTATCAGTGGAGAGCCGCGTTCGCTTATCTGTCAGCACACCACCAGCAGCGCTGAACACACTTTCAGACACAACGCTGGCTGCAGGGCATGACAAGATCTCCAAGGCGTAAGTGGCGAGCTCCGGCCATTTATCCAGATTGGAAGCCCAAAAAGAGCAAAGGTCCAGTGACACAGTCATGGCTTCAATGTTTACTTGGAGATACTCCTGTACCATCGTCTCTAGGCGTTGACTATGTGTCAGACTTCTTGTCTCCTGTGGCATTGCAAAGGATGGGCTATAAAAGCCAAGAGCTTGCACATGGTGAAATTCAACTTCTTAGCTTTCTCATGGCTAGGAGGAAATGGTCTTTTACTTGTCCACATCTGAGGGACCGAGGGCTGGCTGTTGTGCTTAGACAGGGTTGGGAAGGGTGTCCCCGGCAAACTGCCGGTCTGTGAGGAAGATGCAGGCGGACATGTTAGGTTGCCTTGATCCAAAGGTGGTGCTATCGATGTCGGACAGCGCTGAACACCAGCTGGTGTTTCCACCTCCAAAGAAAATGATGACCTGCCAATCACGCTGGCTGTTGCGGGTAAAGAGTTGGCAGGTCTGCGTCCCAAAAGTGGTGTGACTGCTGTCCCCCCAGTCACAGAGGATGAATAGGCCGCGGATGCACAAGATGTGGCAGACGTTGGTTGGCCCGGCCGGCTAGGCAACATTGCAGCACAGTGAGCTTCCCACTGCAACTTATGCTTCATATCCATGTGCCGGTTCATGCATGAAGTACTCAATCTATGTATTTTTTGGGCTCTTCTTAGCTTTTGCTGACAAATGTTACAGATAACACGAGTTGGGTCATCCTTATCGATCTGAAAAAATGCCCAGGCTATGCAAGGCTTAGCACCCATGCGACCTGAAGAGCCACCACGACTTGTGGTCAGTGGCAGAGTTGTGTTTGAGGATGCAGTTGTTGACGTGCTTCCAGTACTGCGTCTCTGTCCAGGAAGCTGCAACCTGACCTCGTCGTCACTAGCATCCTCCTCCACCTCTTCTGCTGACCTCATTGACTAGCTGACTGTGGGTTGACAGTAAGTGGGATCTCCAACCTCGTCATCATCACCCTGTGTGTTATCACACCCGTCTTCCTCAGAGTCAACCTCTTCCTGCCCTGACAAAAAACTAAAGTTGTCGCTCCATCATCTTCGTCTTCCTTATTGTCTCCACCAACAGGAGTTACAGTTTGGGAACGAGGGTCTACATTATGGTCAGAACCTTCTGCGTCTGGTCCTGGATCCGACTCATAAAGATTCTGGGCATCAGTGCAGATCATTTCCTAGTCTGGATTCACAGAAGCTCTGGGGCTGACCTCTGATTCCCAGGCTATAGTATGAGTAAACAGCTCTGCAGATTCAACCATCTGTTCTACCCCATACTCAGACGGGGAGCTGGAGACTTGGGAGCTGTGAGGAAGCAAATGCGATTGGGGTGACACCTCTGAGGACTGGAGTATTTGTGATGTTGAAGTTGAGGTGGAGGAGAGCACACTTAAAGGAGCACTTGATATCCGTTGAAGCACCTGCTGTTTTTGTGCCTCATCTGGAATTTGTAGCTATTGGCATGGCCATAAGAACGGGATCTTATCACATTGTCCGCTAAAAGAAGTAGACATCTTAGTTTGGCTGGAAGTTGGTCTTTCTTCTGCAGATGTTACTGTTGCTTTAACACCTACCCCACCCCAAGGACGCAACCTTTTCTTCCCTTCCCAACATGCCTATTTCCCTTTCCATCAGCAGCAGGCCTTTTTACACTCATTTTGGTGGTTAACTAATTCACAACTCTGGAGTTGTTTGCACAAAAAACAATGAATGGGAACCGAGCAGAGCTGAGTGGCAAAAGTGTGGAATTAGCCCAAAAGTATTGGATGGGTTAGATGCAGATAAAAATTATATTGAATTTGCAACCTGGAGGAGGTTAGTATAGATGGACTAATAGAACAAGTCCCACACACTGCTACAAGCCGAAATATTTTTTCAGAGCTAGATGCAGATAAAATTTATATTGAATTTGCAACCTGGTGGAGGTTAGTATAGATGGACTAATAGAACAAGTCCCACACACTGCTACAAGTCGAAGCCGAAATATTTTTTTAGAGCTAGATGCAGATAAAAATTATATTGAATTTGCACCATGGTGGAGGTTAGTATAGATGGACTAATAGAACAAGTCCCACACACTGCTACAAGCCAAAATATTTTTTCAGATCTAGATGCAGATAAAAATGATATTGAATTTGCAACCTGGTGGAGGTTAGTATAGATGGACTAATAGAACAACTCCCACACACTGCTAAAAACCGAAGCCGAAATAATTTTTCAGAGCTAGATGCAGATAAAAATTATATTGAATTTGCAACCTAGTGAAGGTTAGTATAGATGGACTAATAGAACAAGTCCCACACACTGCTACAAGCCGAAATATTTAATCAGAGCTAGATGCAGATAAAAATTATATTGAATTTGCAACCTGGTGGAGGTTAGTATAGATGAACTAAAAGAACAAGTCTCACATACTGCTACAAGCCGAAATATTTTTTCAGAGCTAGATGCAGATAAAAATTATATTGAATTTGCAACCTGGTGGAGGTTAGTATAGATGGACTAATAGAACAAGTCCCACACACTGCTACAAGCCGAAGCTGAAATATTTTTTCAGAACTAGATGCAGAAAAAAATGATATTGAATTTGCAACCTGGTGGAGGTTAGTATTGATGGACTAATAGAACAAGTCCCACACACTGCTACAAGCCGAAAAAATTTTTCAGAGCTAGATGCAGATAAAACTTATATTGAATTTGCAACCTGGTGGAGGTTAGTATAGATCGACTGATAGAACAAGTCCCACACACTGCTACAAGCCGAAATATTTTTTCAGAGCTAGGTGCAGATAAAAATTATATTAAATTTGCAAACTAGTGGAGGTTAGTATAGATGGACTAATAGAACAAGTCCCACGCACTGCTACAAGCCGAAATATTTTTTCAGAGATAGATGCAGCTAAAAATTTTATTGAATTTGCAACCTGGTGGAGGTTAGTATAGATGGACTAATAGAACAAGTCCCACACACTGCTACAAGCCGAAATATTTTTTCAGCGCTAGATGCAGATTAAAATTATATTGAATTTGCAACCTGGTGGAGGTTAGTATAGATGGACTAATAGAACAATTTCCACACACTGCTACAAATCGAAGCCGAAATAATTTTTCAGAGCTAGATGCAGATAAAAATTATATTGAATTTGCAACCTAGTGATGGTTAGTATAAATGGACTAAAAGAACCAGTCCCACACACTGCTACAAGCCGAAATATTTTTTCAGAGCTATATGCAGATGAAAATTATATTGAAATTGCTACCTGGTGGAGGTTAGTATAGATGGACTAATAGAACAAGTCCCACACACGGCTAAAAACCGAAATTTTTTTTCAGAGCTAGATGCAGATAAAAATTATATTGAATTTGCAACCTGCTGGAGTTTAGATTAGATGGACTAATAGAACACATCCCACACACTGCTAGAAGCCGAAATATTTTTTCAGAGTTAGATGCAGATAAAAATTATATTGAATTTGAAACCTTGTGGAGGTTAGTATAGATGGACAAATAGAACAAGTCCCACAAACTGCTACAAGCCAAAATATTTTTTCAGAGCTAGATGCAGATAAAAATTATATTGAATTTGCAACCTGGTGGAGGTTAGTATAGTTGGACTAGTAGAACAAGTCCCCACACTGCTACAAGCCGAAATATTTTTTCAGAGCTAGATGCACATAAAAATTATATTGAATTTGCAACCTGGTGGAGGTTAGTATAGATGGACTAATAGAACAAGTCCCACACACTGCTACAAGCCGAAGCCAAAATATTTTTTCAGAGCTAGATGCAGATAAAAATTATATTGAATTTGAAACCTGGTGGAGGTTAGTATAGATGGACTAATAGAACAAGTCCCACACACTGCTACAAGCCGAAATATTTTTACAGAGCTAGATGCAGATAAAAATTATATTGAATTTGCAATCTGGCGGAGGTTAGTATAGATGGACTAATAGAACAAGTCCCACACACTGCTACAAGCCGAAATATTTTTTCAAAGCTAAATGCAGATAAAAATTATATTGAATTTGCAACCTGGTAGAGGTTAGTATAGATGGACTAATAGAACATGTCCCACACACTGCTAAAAGCCAAAATATTTTTTCAGAGCTACATGCATATAAAAATTATATTGAATTTGCAACCTTGTGGAGGTTAGTATAGATGGACTAATAGAACAAGTCCCACACACTGTTACAAGCCGAAATATTTTTTCAGAGCTAGATGCAGATAAAAATTATATTGAATTTGCAACCTGGTGGAGGTTAGTATAGATGGACTAATAGAACAAGTCTCACACACTGCTACAAGCTGAAATATTTTTTCAGAGCTGGATGCACATAAAAATTATATTGAATTCGCAACCTGGTGGAGGTTAGTATAGATGGACTAAAAGAACAAGTCCCACACACTGCTACAAGCCGAAGTATTTTTTCAGAGCTGGATGCACATAAAAATTATATTGAATTTGCAACCTGGTGGAGGTTAGTATAGATGGACTAATATACCAAGTCCCACACACTGCTACAAGCCGAAATATTTTTTCAGCGCTAGAAGCAGATAAAAAATATATTGAATTTACAACCTGGCGGAGGTTAGTATAGATGGACTAATAGAATTAGTCCCATACACTGCTACAAGCCGAAGCCGAAAGATTTTTTCAGAGCTAGATGAAGATAAAAATTATATTGAATTTGCAACCTGGTGGAGGTTAGTATAGATGGACTAATAGAACAAGTCCCACACACTGTTACAAGTCAAAATATTTTTTCAGAGCTAGATGCAGATAAAAATTATATTGAATTTGCAACCTGGTGGAGGTTAGTATAGATGGACTAATAGAACAACTCCCACACACTGCTACAAACCGAAGCCGAAATAATTTTTCAGAGCTAGATGCAGATAAAAATTATATTGAATTTGCAACCTAGTGAAGGTTACTATAGATGGACTAATAGAACAAGTCCCACACACTGCTACAAGCCGAAATATTTAATCAGAGCTAGATGCAGATAAAAATTATATTGAATTTGCAACCTGGTGGAGGTTAGTATAGATGGACTAATAGAACAAGTCCCACACACTGCTACAAGCTGAAGCCGAAATATTTTTTCAGAACTAGATGCAGAAAAAAGTGATATTGAATTTGCAACCTGGTGGAGGTTAGTATAGATGGACTAATAGAACAAGTCCCACACACTGCTACAAGCCGAAATATTTTTTCAGAGCTAGATGCAGATAAAACTTATATTGAATTTGCAACCTGGTGGAGGTTAGTATAGATCGACTGATAGAACAAGTCCCACACACTGCTACAAGCCGAAATATTTTTTCAGAGCTAGGTGCAGATAAAAATTATATTAAATTTGCAACCTGGTGGAGGTTAGTATAAATGGACTAATAGAACAATTCCCACACACTGCTACAAGCCGAAATATTTTTTCAGAGCTAGGTGCAGATAAAAATTATATTAAATTTGCAACCTGGTGGAGGTTAGTATAAATGGACTAATAGAACATGTCCCACACACTGCTAAAAGATAAAATATTTTTTCAGAGCTACATGCATATAAAAATTATATTGAATTTGCAACCTTGTGGAGGTTAGTATAGATGGACTAATAGAACAAGTCCCACACACTGTTACAAGCCGAAATATTTTTTCAGAGCTAGATACAGAAAAAAATTATATTGAATTTGCAACCTGGTGGAGGTTAGTATAGATGGACTAATAGAACAAGTCTCACACACTGCTACAAGCTGAAATATTTTTTCAGAGCTGGATGCACATAAAAATTATATTGAATTCGCAACCTGGTGGAGGTTAGTATAGAAGGACTAACAGAACAAGTCCCACACACTGCTACAAGCCAAAATATTTTTTAGAGCTAGATGCAGATAAAAATTATATTGAATTTGCAACCTGGTGGAGGTTAGTATAGATGGACTAATATACCAAGTCCCACACACTGCTACAAGCCGAAATATTTTTTCAGCGCTAGAAGCAGATAAAAATTATATTGAATTTACAACCTGGCGGAGGTTAGTATAGATGGACTAATAGAATAAGTCCCATACACTGCTACAAGCCGAACCCGAAATATTTTTTCAGAGCTAGATGAAGATAAAAATTATATTGAATTTGCAACCTGGTGGAGGTTAGTATAGATAGACTAATAGAACAAGTCCCACACACTGCTACAAGCCAAAATATTTTTTCAGAGCTAGATGCAGATAAAAATTATATTGAATTTGCAACCTGGTGGAGGTCAGTATACATGGACTAATAGAACAAGTCCCACACACTGTTACAAGTCGAAATATTTTTTCAGAGCTAGATGAAGATAAAAATTATATTGAATTTGCAACCTGCTGGAGGTTAGTATAGTTGGACTAATAGAACAAGTCCCACACACTGCTACAAGCCGAAATATTTTTTCAGGGCTAGATGAAGATAAAAATTATATTGAATTTGCAACCTGCTGGAGGTTAGTATAGATGGACTAATAGAACAAGTCCCACACACTGCTACAAGCCAAAATATTTTTTCAGAGCTAGATGCAGAGAAAAATTATATTGAATTTGCAACCTCGTGGAGGATAGTATAGATGGACTAATAGAACAAGTCCCACACACTGCTACAATCCGAAATATTTTTTCAGAGCTAGATGCAGATAAAAATTATATCGAATTTGCAATCTGGTGGAGGTTAGTATAGATGGACTAATAGAACAAGTCCCACACACTTCTACAAGCCGAAATATTTTTACAGAGCTAGATGCAGATAAAAATTATATTGAATTTGCAACCTGGTGGAGGTTAGTATAGATGGACTATTAGAAAAAGTCCCACACACTGCTACAAGCCAAAATATTTTTTCAAAGCAAGATGCAGATAAAAATTATATTAAATTTGCAACCTGGTGGAGGTTAGTATAGAAGGACTATTAGAAAAAGTCCCACACACTGCTACAAGCCAAAATATTTTTTCAAAGCTAGATGCAGATAAAAATTATATTGAATTTGCAACCTGGTGGAGGTTAGTATAGATGGACTAATAGAACAAGTCCCACACACTGCTAAAAGCCAAAATATATTTTCAGAGCTACATGCATATAAAAATGATATTGAATTTGCAACCTTGTGGAGGTTAGTATAGATGGACTAATAGAACAAGTCCCACACACTGCTACAAGCCAAAATATTTTTTTAAAGCTAGATGCAGATAAAAATTATATTGAAATTTCAACCTGGTGGAGGTTAGTATAGATGGACTAATAGAACAAGTCCCACACACTGCTACAAGCCGAAATATTTTTTCAGAGCTAGATGAAGATAAAAATTATATTGAATTTGCTATCTGCTGGAGGTTAGTATAGATGGACTAATAGAACAAGTCCCACACACTGCTGCTAGCCGAAATATTTTTTCAGAGCTAGATGCAGATAAAAATTATATTGAATTTGCAACTTGGTGGAGGTTACTATAGATGGACTAATAGAACAAATCCCACACACTGCTAAAAGCCAAAATATTTTTTCAGAGCTAGATGCAGATAAAAATTATATTGAATTTGCAACCTGGTGGAGGTTAGTATAGATGGACTAATAGAACAAGTCCCACACACTGCTAAATGCCAAAACATTTTTTCAGAGCAAGATACATATAAAAATTATGTTGAATTTGCAACCTTGTGGAGGTTAGTATAGATGGACTAATAGAACAAGTCCTACACACTGCTACAAGCCAAAATATTTTTTCAGAGCTAGATGCAGATAAAAATTATATTGAATTTGCAACCTGGTGTAAGTTAGTATAGATGGATTATTAGAACAAGTCCCACACACTGCTACACGCCGGAATATTTTTTCAGAGCTAGATGCACATAAAAATTATATTGAATTTGCAACCTGGTGGAGGTTAGTATAGATGGACTAACAGAACAAGTTCCACACACTGCTACAATCCGAAATATTTTTTCAGAGCTAGATGCAGATAAAAATTATATTGAATTTGCAACCTGGTGGAGGTTAGTATAGATAAACTAATAGAACAAGTCCCACCCACTGCTACAAGTCGAAATATTTTTTCAGAGCTAGAAGCAGATAAAAATTATATTGGATTTACAACCTGGTGAAGGTAAGTATAGATGGACTAATAGAACAAGTCCCACACACTGCTACAAGCCGAATCCGAAATATTTTTTCAGAGCTAGATGAAGATAAAAATGTTATTGAATTTGCAACCTGCTGGAGGTTAGTATAGATGGACTAATAAAACAAGTCCCACACACTGCTACAAGCCAAAATATTTTTTCAGAGCTAGATGCAGAGAAAAATTATATTGAATTTGCAACCTGGTGGAGGTTAGTATAGATGGACTAATAGAACATGTCCCACACACTGCTACAAGCCAAAATATTTTTTCAGAGCTAGATGGAGATAAAAATTATATAGAATTTGCAATCTGGTGGAGGTTAGTATAGATGGACTAATAGAACAAGTCCCACACACTTCTACAAGCCAAAATATTTTTACAGAGCTAGATGCAGATAAAAATTATATTGAATTTGCAACCTTGTGGAGGTTAGTATAGATGGACTAATAGAACAAGTCTCACACACTGCTACAAGCCAAAATATTTATTCAGAGCTAGATGCAGATAAAAATTATATTAAATTTGCAACCTTGTGGAAGTTAGTATAGATGGACTATTAGAACAAGTCCCACACACTGCTACACGCCGAAATATTTTTTCAAAGCTAGATGCAGATAAAAATGATATTGAATTTGCAACCTGGTGGAGATTAGTATTGATGGACTAATAGAACAAGTCCCACACACTGCCAGAAGCCGAAATATTTTTACAGAGCTAGATGCAGATAAAAATTATATTGAATTTGCAACCTGGTGGAGGTTAGTATAGATGGACTAATAGAACAAGTCCCACACACTGCTACAAGCCGAAATATTTTTTCAAAGCTAGATGCAGATAAATATTATATTGAATTTGCAACCTGGTGGAGGTTAGTATAGATGGACTAATAGAACAAGTCCCACACACTGCTAAAAGCCAAAACATTTTTACAGAGCTACATGCATATAAAAATTATATTGAATTTGCAACCTTGTGGAGGTTAGTATAGATGTACTAATAGAACAAGTCCCAAACACTGCTACAAGCCAAAATATTTTTTTAGAGCTAGATGCAGATAAAAATGATATTGAATTTGCAACCTGGTGGAGGTTAGTATAGATAGACTAATAGAACAAGTCCCACACACTGCTAGAAGCCAAAATATTTTTTCAGAGCTAGATGCAGATAAAAATTCTATTGAATTTGCAACCTGGTGGAAGTTAGTATAGATGGACTATTAGAACAAGTCCCACACAGTGCTACGCGCCGAAATATTTTTTCAGAGCTAGATGCAGATAAAAATTATATTGAATTTGCAACCTGGTGGAGGTTAGTATAGATGGACTATTAGAAATAGTCCCACACACTGCTACAAGCCAAAATATTTTTTCAAAGCTAGATGTAGATAAAAATTATATTGAATTTGCAACCTGGTGGAGGTTAGTATAGATGGACTATTAGAAAAAGTCCCACACACTGCTACAAGCCAAAATATTTTTTCAAAGCTAGATGCAGATAAAAATGATATTGAATTTGCAACCTGGTGGAGGTTAGTATAGATAGACTAATAGAACAAGTCTCACACACTGCTACAAGCTGAAATATTTTTTTAGAGCTAGATGCAGATAAAAATTATATTGAATTTGCAACATGGTGGAGGTTAGTATAGATAGACTAATAGAACAAGTCTCACACACTGCTACAAGCAAAATATTTTTTCAGAGCTAGAAGCAGATAAAAATTATATTGGATCTACAACCTGGTGAAGGTTAGTATAGATGGACTAATAGAACAAGTCCCACACACTGCTACAAGCCGAAGCCGAAATATTTTTTCAGAGCTAGATGAAGATAAAAATGTTATTGAATTTGCAACCTGCTGGAGGTTAGTATAGATGGACTAATAGAACAAATCCCACACACTGCTACAAGCCAAAATATTTTTTCAGAGCTAGATGCAGAGAAAAATTATATTGAATTTGCAACCTGGTGGAGGTTAGTATAGATGGACTAATAGAACAAGTCCCACACACAGCTACAAGCCAAAATATTTTTTCAGAGCTAGATGCAGATAAAAATTATATAGAATTTGCAATAAGGTGTAGGTTAGTATAAATGGACTAATAGAACAAGTCCCACACACTTCTACAAGCCAAAATATTTTTACAGAGCTAGATACAGATAAAAATTATTATGAATTTGCAACTTTGTGGAGGTTAGTATAGATGGACTAATAGAACAAGTCCCACACACTGCTATAAGTCAAAATATTTATTCAGAGCTAGATGCAGATAAAAATTATATTGAATTTGCAACCTGGTGGAGGTTACTATAGATGGACTAATAGAACAAGTCCCACACACTTCTACAAGCCGAAATATTTTTACAAAGCTAGATGCAGATAAAAATTATATTGAATTTGCAACCTTGTGGAGGTTTGTATAGATGGACTAATAGAACAAGTCCCACACACTGCTATAAGCCGAAATATTTATTCAGAGCTAGATGCAGATAAAAATTATATTGAATTTGCAACCTGGTGGAGGTTAGTATACATGGACTAATAGAACAAGTCCCACACACTGCTAAAAGCCAAAACATTTTTTCAGAGCTAGATACAAATAAAAATTATATTGAATTTGCAACCTTGTGGAGGTTAGTATAGATGGACTAATTGAACAAGTCCCACACACTGCTAGAAGCCAAAATATTTTTTCAGAGCTTGATGCAGATAAAAATTATATTGAATTTGCAACCTTGTGGAGGTTAGTATAGATGGACTAATAGAACAAGTCCCACACACTACTACAAGCTGAAATATTTTTTCAGAGCTAGATGCAGATAAAAATTATATTGAATTTGCAACCTGGTGGAGGTTAGTATAGATGGACTAATAGAACAAATCCCGCACATTACTAAAAGCCAAAATATTTTTTCAGAGCTAGATGGAGATAAAAATTATTTTGAATTTGCAACCTGGTGGAGGTTAGTATAGATGGACTAATAGAACAAGTCCCACACACTGTTAAAATCCAAAACATTTTTTCAGAGCTAGATACATGTAAAAATTATATTGAATTTGCAACCTTGTAGAGGTTAGTATAGATGGACTAATAGAACAAGTCCCACACACTGCTACAAGCCAAAATATTTTTTCAGAGCTAGATGCAAATAAAAATTATCTTGAATTTGCAACCTGGTGTAAGTTAGTATAGATGGACTATTTGAACAAGTCCCACACACTGCTACACGCCCAAATATTTTTTCAGAGCTAGATGCAGATAAAAATGATATTGAATTTGAAGCCTGGTGGAGGTTAGTATTGATGGACTAATAGAACAAGTCCCACACACTGCTGCAAGCCGAAATATTTTTACAGAGCTAGATGATGATAAAAATTATATTGAATTTGCAACCTGGTGGAGGTTAGTATAGATGGACTACTAGAACAAGTCCCACACAGTGCTAAAAGCCAAAATATTTTTACAGAGCTACATGCATATAAAAATTATATTGAATTTGCAACCTTGTGGAGGTTAGTATAGATGGACTAATAGAACAAGTCCCACACACTGTTACAATTCGAAATATTTTTTCAGAGCTAGATGCAGAAAAAAATTATATTTTATTTGCAACCTTGTAGAGATTAGTATAGTTGAACTAATAGAACATGTCCCACACACTGCTACAAGCCAAAATATTTTTTCAGAGCTAGAAGCAGATAAAAATTATATTGAATTTACAACCTGGTGAAGGTTAGTATAGATGGACTAATAGAACAAGTCCCACACACTGCTACAAGCCGAAGCCAAAATATTTTTTCAGAGCTAGATGCAGAGAAAAATTATATTGAGTTTGCAACCTGGTGGAGGTTAGTATAGATGGACTAATAGATCAAGTCCCACACACTGCTACAAGCCAAAATATTTTTTCAGAGCTAGATGCAGATAAAAATTATATCGAATTTGCAATCTGGTGGAGGTTAGTATAAATGGACTAATAGAACAAGTCCCACACACTTCTACAAGCCGAAATATTTTTACAGAGCTAGATACAGATAAAAATTATTTTGAATTTGCAACCTTGTGGAGGTTAGTATAGATGGACTAATAGAACAAGTCCCACACACTCCTATAAGCCGAAATATTTTTTCAGAGCTAGATGCAGATAAAAATTATATTGAATTTGCAACCTGGTGGAGGTTACTATAGATGGACTAATAGAACAAGTCCCACACACTTCTACAAGCCGAAATATTTTTTCAGAGCTTTATGCAGATAAAAATTATATTGAATTTGCAACCTGGTGGAGGTTTGCATAGATGGACTAATAGAACAAGTCCCACACACTGCTACAAGCCAAAAAATATTTTTTCAGAGCTTGATGCACATAAAAATTATATTGAATTTGCAACCTGGTGGAGGTTAGTATAGATGGACTAACAGAACAAGTCCCACACACTGCTACAATCCGAAATATTTTTTCAGAGCTAGATGCAGATAAAAATTATATTAAATTTGCAACCTGGTGGGGGTTAGTATTGATGGACTACTAGAACAAGTCCCACACACTGCTACAAGCCGAAATATTTTTTCAGAGCTAGATGCAGATAAAAATTATATCGAATTTGCAATCTGGTGGCGTTTAGTATAGATGGACTAATAGAACAAGTCCCACACACTTCTACAAGTAAAAATATTTTTACAGAGCTAGATGCAGATAAAAATTATATTGAATTTGCAACCTTGTGGAGGTTAGTATAGATGGACATATAGAACAAGTCCCACACACTGCTATAAGCCGAAATATTTATTCAGAACTAGATGCAGATAAAAATTATATTGAATTTGCAACCTGGTGGAGGTTACTATAGACTGACTATTAGAACAAGTCCCACACACTGTTATAAGCCGAAATATTTTTTCAGAGCTAGATGCAGATAAAAATTATATTGAATTTGCAACCTGGTGGAGGTTAGTATAGATGGACTAATATAACAAGTCCCACACACTGCTACACACCAAAATATTTTTTCAGAGCTGGATGCACATAAAAATTATATTGAATTTGCAACCTGGTGGAGGTTAGTATAGATGGACTAACAGAACAAGTCCCACACACTGCTACAAGCCAAAATATTTTTTCAGAGCTGGATGCAGATAAAAATTATATTGAATTTGCAACCTTGTGGAGGTTAGTATAGATGAACTAATAGAACATGTCCCACACACTGCTACAAGCCAAAATATTTTTTCAGAGCTAGAAGCAGATAAAAGTTATATTGAATTTACAACCTGGTGAAGGTTAGTATAGATGGACTAATAGAACAAGTCCCACACACTGCTACAAGCCGAAGCCAAAATATTTTTTCAAAGCTAGATGAAGATAAAAATTTTATTGAATTTGCAACCTGGTGGAGGTTAGTATAGATGGACTAATAGAACAAGTCCCACACACTGCAACAAGCCAAAATATTTTTTCAGAGCTAGATGCAGAGAAAAATTATATTGAATTTGCAACCTGGTGGAGGTTAGTATAGATGGACTAATAGATCAAGTCCCACACACTGCTACAAGCCAAAATATTTTTTCAGAGCTAGATGCAGATAAAAATTATGTCGAATTTGCCATCTGGTGGAGGTTAGTATAAATGGACTAATAGAACAAGTCCCACACACTTCTACAAGCCGAAATATTTTTACAGAGCTAGATACAGATAAAAATTATTTTGAATTTGCAATCTGGTGGAGGTTAGTATAGATGGACTAATAGAACAAGTCCCACACACTGCTATAAGCCGAAATACTTATTCAGAGCTAGATGCAGATAAAAATTATATTGAATTTGCAACCTGGTGGAGGTTACTATAGATGGACTAATAGAACAAGTCCCACACACTGCTACAAGCCGAAATATTTTTTCAGAGCTTGATGCAGATAAAAATTATATTGAATTTGCAACCTGGTGGAGGTTTGTATAGATGGACTAATACAACAAGTCCCACACACTGCTACAAGCCGAAAAATATTTTTTCAGAGCTGGATGCACATAAAAATTATATTGAATTTGCAACCTGGTGGAGGTTAGTATAGATGGACTAACAGAACAAGTCCCACACACTGCTACAATCCGAAATATTTTTTCAGAGCTAGATGCAGATAAAAATTATATTGAATTTGCAACCTGGTGGGGGTTAGTATAGATGGACTAATAGAACAAGTCCCACACACTGCTACAAGGCGAAATATTTTTTCAGAGCTAGATGCAGAGAAAAATTATATTGAATTTGCAACCTGGTGGAGGTTACTATAGATGGACTAATAGAACAAGTCCCACACACTGCTACAAGCCAAAATATTTTTTCAGAGCTAGATGCAGATAAAAATTATATCGAATTTGCAATCTATTGGCGGTTAGTATAGATGGACTAATAGAACAAGTCCCACACACTTCTACAAGCCAAAATATTTTTACAGAGCTAAATGCAGATAAAAATGATATTGAATTTGCAACCTTGTGGAGGTTAGTATTAGTGTTGAGCCACCCCCATAGTGTTCGGGTTCGGTTCGGTTCGTCGAACACCGGGATGTTCGAGGAACTGTTCGTCAAACTGTTCGTCAAACACCTTAGAACACCGTCGAACACCGTTAAAACCAATGGCAGGCAAACAAAAACACATAGGAACACATAGAAAACACCTTCAAAGGTGTCCAAAAGCTCACAAACTGCTCAGAAGACGCTTTCTTTAAAAAAGCCGGCCGGCAATTCAGCAGCGGCATACACCGGTACCCGACAATTTAGACATGAAGGAATAGAGCATCACACATAGATTAGATAGATAGAAACATGTCAGTCACATATATATGAAGTACAGTGACAGTGTTGCTTACTGTACTTGTCATTTAGTGGAAAGGATTTATTAAAAAATATAATAGTGTTTTCGTGCACCGTCTCTTTAAAAAAGCCGGCCGGCAATTCAGCAGCGGTACCCGACAATTTAGAATAGAAGGAATAGAGAATCACACATAGATTAGATAGATAGAAACATGTCAGCCACATATATACGAAGTACAGTGACAGTGTTGCTTACTGTAATTGTGATTTAGTGTAAAGGATTTATCAAAAAAAATAATAGTGTTTTCATGCACCGTCTCTTTAAAAAAGCCGGCCGGCAATTCAGCATCTGTACCCGACAATTTAAAACAGACAGAATAGAGCTTCACACATAGATTAGATAGATAGAAACATGTCAGTCACATATATAATAAGTACAGTGATAGTGTTGGTTACTGTACTTGTCATTTAGTATTAAAATAAAGGATTTATTATTAAAAAAAATTGGCGTGGGGCTCCCCGTAATTTTAGTCTCTAGCGGAGGTTAAGCAGACAGCTGGGGCAGATGTTTGAAACCTGGGAAGGAGGTAATACCCACGGAGCTTCCCAGGCTACTAATATCAGCCCCCAGCTGAATACCTAGCCTTTACTAGCTATTAAAATGGGGGACCCCCCCAAAAAAATGACGTGGGGTCCCCCCTAATTTAATAGCTAGCAAAGGCTAGGCAGACAGCTGGGGGCTGATATTAATAGCCCAGGAAGGGAGCCATGAATATTGGCCCCCTCCCAGGCTAGAAACACCAGCCGTCAGCCGCCCCAGAAATGGCGCATCCATAGGATGCGCCAATTCTGGCACTTAGCCTCGCTCTTCCACGCTGCCCTGGTGCGGTGGCAGGGGGTAATAGGGTTGGGGTTGATGACAGCTTATAATGCCAGCTGACATCAAGCCCAGGTTAGTAATGGAGAGGCGTCTATAAGACACCCCCATTACTAACCCCATAGTCAAAGTTAAAAAAAAACCACAAACACCCAGAATAAAGTCCTTTAATTGAAATAAAGACACAATTCTTTATTTTTCTAAATTAAACCATACTTACCATCACGCCCATTCCAGCTGAAGCCAACGATCTCCTGCAATAAAAGAAAAATAATAAAGCAACCTCATCCTTACCTTTCCATGGTTCCCAGGACAGCTTCAGCTCTGCTACATCGAGATGACAGGCTGGACCGCAGCAGAACGCTGCCATCCAGCTTGCCATGCCGCACACACTGAGAAGCGCAGGCATGCTTGCGCTCCTCAGTGTCTGACTGTGACGGCATCCAGATGAGCCGACAATGAACTCGGCTCACCTCATGTACGTCACTGACAGCGTGGGAAAATTCTCCTGCACTCAGCGCTTCAGCGTGAGAATTTTCCCACGCTGTCAGTGACGTGCATGAGGTGAGACGAGTTCATTGGACATGACCTCGGCTCATCTGGATGCCGTCACAGCCAGACACTGAGTAGCTCAAGCATGCCTCCGCTTCTCAGTGTCTGCGGGATGACAGGCTGGATGGCAGCGTTCTGCTGCGGTCCAGCCTGTCATCTCGATGTAGCAGAGCTGAAGCTGTCGCGGGAGCCATGGAAAGGTAAGGATGATGTTGCTTTATTATTTTACTTTTATTGCAGGAGATCATTGGCTTCAGCTGGAATGGGCGTGGCGGTAAGTATGGTTTAATTTAGAACAATAAAGAATTGTGTGTTTATTTCAATTAAAGGACTTTTTTCTGGGTGTTTGTGTTTTTTTTAAATACTTTACTAGAAATTCATGGTGGTCATGTCTAATATTGGCGTGACCCCATGAATTTCGGGCTTAGGGCCAGCTGATAATGCCAAGCTGGCCTTAACCCCTTTATTACCCAGTGAGCCACCGCACCAGGGCCCTGGATGAGTTGGGTACAGCGCCAGAAGATGGCGCTTCTATGAACGCGCCATTTTCCGGGGCGGCTGCGGACTGCAATTTGCAGCGGGTGGGGCCCAGAAAGCTTGGGCCTCCCTGCGCTGCAGATTCCAGCCCCCAGCTGCCTAGTTGTACCTGGCTGGACACAAAAATAGGGCGAAGCTCCACGTATTTTTTTTTTAAATTCATGAAATTCATGGAATAATTAAGAAAAAAAGGGCTTCCCTATATTGTTGTGTCTGGCTAGGTACAAATAGGCAGCTGGTGGTTGGGAGCAGCCCGTTACTGCCTGCTGTACCTGACTGGACACAAATATAGGGCGAAGCCCCACATCAATTTTTTTTTCATTATTTCATGAATTTCCTGAAATAATTTAAAAAAAATTGACGTGGGGCTTCGCCCTATATTTGTGTCCAGTCAGGTACAGCAGGCAGGAACGGGCTGCCCCCAACCACCAGCTGCCTATTTGTACCTGGCCAGACACAACAATATAGGGAAGCCCTTTTTTAAAAAAATTATTTCATGAAATAATTAAAAAAAATTTGACGTGGTGCTTCGCACTATATTTGTGTCCAGCCAGGTACAGCAGGCAGGGACGGGCTGCCCCCAACCACCAGCTGCCTATTTGTACCTGGTTGGACACAACAATATAGGGAAGCCCTTTTTTTCTTAAATTATTCCATGAATTTCATGAAATAATTAAAAAAAAAAATGCGTGGGGCTTCGCCCTATTTTTGTGCCCAGTCAGGTACAACTAGGCAGCTGGGAGCTGGAATCCGCAGCGCAGGGAGGCCCAAGCTTTCTGGGCCCCACCCGCTGCAAATTGCAGTCCGCAGCCGCCCCAGAAAATGGCGCGTTCATAGAAGCGCCATCTTCTGGCGCTGTACCCAACTCATCCAGGGCCCTGGTGCGGTGGCTCACTGGGTAATAAAGGGGTTAAGGCCAGCTTGGCATTATCAGCTGGCCCTAAGCCCGAAATTCATGGGGTCACGCCAATATTAGACATGACCACCATGAATTTCTAGTAAAGTATTTAAAAAAACACAACATACAGAATAAAGTCCTTTAATTGAAATAAACACAGAATTCTTTATTGTTCTAAATTAAACCATACTTACCGTCACGCCCATTCCAGCTGAAGCCAATGTCTTCTGCAATAAAAGTAAAATAATAAAGCAACCTCATCCTTACCTTTCCATGGTTCCCACGACAGCTTCAGCTCTGCTACATCGAGATGACAGGCTGGACCGCAGCAGAACGCTGCCATCCAGCCTGTCATCCCGCGGACACTGAGAAGCGCAGGCATGCTTGCGCTCCTCAGTGTCTCGCTGTGACGGCATAAAGATGAGACAAGTTCATGTCCAATGAACTCGGCGCACCTCATGCACGTCACTGACAGCGTGGGAGAATTCTCCTGCACTCAGCACTTCAGAGTGAAAATTCTCCCACGCTGTCAGTGACGTACATGAGGTCAGCTGAGTTCATTGGACATGAATGAGCTCACCTCATGCACGTCACTGACAGCGTGGGAAAATTCTCACGCTGAAGCGCTGAGTGCAGGACAATTTTCCCACGCAGTCAGTGACGTGCATGAGGTGAGCTCATTCATGTCCAATGATCTCAGCTCACCTCATGCACGTCACTGACAGCGTGGGAAAATTCTCCTGCACTCAGCGCTACAGCGTGAGAATTCTCCCACGCTGTCAGTGACGTGCATGAGGTGCGCCGAGTTCATTGGACATGAACTCGTCTCATCTTTATGCAGTCACAGCCAGACACTGCAGAGCGCAAGCATGCCTGCGCTTCTCAGTGTCTGCGGGATGACAGGCTGGATGGCAGCGTTCTGCTGCGGTCCAGCCTGTTATCTCGATGTAGCAGAGCTGAAGCTGTCGTGGGAACCATGGAAAGGTAAGGATGAGGTTGCTTTATTATTTTTCTTTTATTGCAGGAGATCGTTGGCTTCAGCTGGAATGGGCGTGATGGTAAGTATGGTTTAATTTAGAACAATAAAGGAATGTGTCTTTATTTCAATTAAAGGACTTTATTCTGGTTGTTTGTGTTTTCTTTTAACTTTGACTATGGGGTTAGTAATGGGGGTGTCTTATAGACGCCTCTCCATTACTAACCTGGGCTTGATGTCAGCTGGCATTATAAGCTGACATCAACCCCAACCCTATTACCCCACTGCCACCGCTACAGGGCAGTGGGAAGAGCGAGGCTAAGTGCCAGAATTGGCACATCCAAAGGATGCGCCATTTCTGGGGCGGCTGACGGCTGGTGTTTCTAGCCTGGGAGGGGGCCAATATTCATGGAACCCTTCCTGGGCTATTAATATCAGCCCCCAGCTGTCTGCCTAGCCTTTGCTAGCTATTAAAATAGGGGGGACCCCACGTCATTTTTTTGGGGGGTCCCCCATTTTAATAGCTAGTAAAGGCTAGGTATTCCGCTGGGGGCTGATATTAGTAGCCTGGGAAGCTCCGTGGGTATTACCCCCTTCCCAGGCTTCAAACATCTGCCCCAGCCGTCTGGTTAACCTCCGCTAGAGCCTAAAATTATGGGGAACCCCACGCCAATTTTTTTTTAAATAAATTCTTTATTTTAACACTAAATGACAAGTACAGTAAGCAACACTGTCACTGTACTTCTTATATATGTAACTGACATGTTTCTATCTATCTAATCTATGTGTGATTCTCTATTCCTTCTATTCTAAATTGTCAGGTACAGATGCTGAATTGCCGGCCGGCTTTTTTAAAGAGACAGTGCATGAAAACACTATTATTTTTTTTAATACATCCTTTATATTAAATGACAAGTACAGTAAGCAACACTGTCACGGTACTTCATATATATGTGACTGATATGTTTCTATCTACCTAATCTATGTGTGATTCTCTATTCCTTCTATTCTAAATTGTTGGGTACAGATGCTGAATTGCCGGCCGGCTTTTTTAAAGAGACAGTGCATGAAAACACTATTATTTTTTTTAATAAATCCTTTATATTAAATGACAAGTACAGTAATCAACACTGTCACTGTACCTCATATATATGTGACTGACATGTTTCTATCTATCTAATCTATGTGTGAAGCTCTATTCTGTCTGTTATAAATTGTCAGGTACCGCTGCTGAATTGCCGGCCGGCTTTTTTAAAGAGACGGTGCATGAAAACACTATTATTTTTTTTGATAAATCCTTTACACTAAATGACAAGTACAGTAAGCAACACTGTCACTGTGCTTCTTATATGTGTGACTGACATGTTTCTATCTATCTAATCTATGTGTGAAGCTCTATTCTTTCGGTTCTAAATTGTCGGGTACCGGTGTATGCCGCTGATGAATTGCCGGCTTTTCATGTTTCACTGTTGGCACTTTTCCCATCGATTTGGGCAATCACTGTAATGCCACAACCACCATGGCTGTGGCATTACAGTGAGTGGCAGACAATGCCTGCATGATTGGTGCTCTAAATAGCGCCAGACATGCAGGACACGCTTTTGGTGCACGAACAGTTATCGAACATAACCTCGAACAGCCGAATTTTTTGCAAATCGTTCGGGTTCGTCGAACAACTCGAACACCGCCCAAAACAGCTCGATTTTGAGATTGGCGAACAGTTCTAGTCGAACACCGCTCATCTCTAGTTAGTATAGATGGACATATAGAACAAGTCCCACACACTGCTATAAGCCGAAATATTTATTCAGAGCTAGATGCAGATAAAAATTATATTGAATTTGCAAACTGGTGGAGGTTGCTATAGGTTGACTAATAGAACAAGTCCCACACACTGTTATAAGCCGAAATATTTTTTCAGAGCTAGATGCAGATAAAAATTATATTGAATTTGCAACCTGGTGGAGGTTAGTATAGATGGACTAATAGAACAAGTCCCACACACTGCTACACACCAAAATATTTTTTCAGAGCTGGATGCACATAAAAATTATATTGAATTTGCAACCTGGTGGAGGTTAGTATAGATGGACTAACAGAACAAGTCCCACACAATGCTACAAGCCGAAATATTTTTTCAGAGATAGATGCAGATAAAAATTATATTGAATTTGCAACCTTCTGGAGGTTAGTATAGATGAACTAATAGAACATGTCCCACACACTGCTACAAGCCAAAATATTTTTTCAGAGCTAGAAGCAGATAAAAATTATATTGAATTTACAACCTGGTGAAGGTTAGTATAGATGGACTAATAGAACAAGTCCCACACACTGCTACAAGCCGAAGCGAAAATATTTTTTCAAAGCTAGATGAAGATAAAAATTTTATTGAATTTTGCAACCTGGTGGAGGTTAGTATAGATTGACTAATAGAACAAGTCCCACACACTGCAACAAGCCAAAATATTTTTTCAGAGCTAGATGCAGAGAAAAATTATATTGAATTTGAAACCTGGTGGAGGTTAGTATAGATGGACTAATAGATCAAGTCCCACACACTGCTACAAGCCAAAATATTTTTTCAGAGCTAGATGCAGATAAAAATTATATTGAATTTGCCATCTGGTGGAGGTTAGTATAAATGGACTAATAGAACAAGTCCCACACACTTCTACAAGCCGAAATATTTTTACAGAGCTAGATACAGATAAAAATTATTTTGAATTTGCAATCTGGTGGAGGTTAGTATAAATGGACTAATAGAACAAGTCCCACACACTGCTATAAGCCGAAATATTTATTCAGAGCTAGATGCAGATAAAAATTATATTGAATTTGCAACCTGGTGGAGGTTACTATAGATGGACTAATAGAACAAGTCCCACACACTGCTACAAGCCGAAATATTTTTTCATAGCTTGATGCAGATAAAAATTATATTGAATTTGCAACCTGGTGGAGGTTTGTATAGATGGACTAATAGAACAAGTCCCACACACTGCTACAAGCCGAAAAATATTTTTTCAGAGCTGGATGCACATAAAAATTATATTGAATTTGCAACCTGGTGGAGGTTAGTATAGATGGACTAATAGAACAATTCCCACACACTGCTTCAAGCCGAAATATTTTTTCAGAGCTAGATGCAGATAAAAATTATATTGAATTTGCAACCTGGTGGAGGTTAGTATAGATGGACTAATAGAACAAATCCAGCACACTGCTAAAAGCCAAAATATTTTTTCAGAGCTAGATGCAGATAAAAATTATATTGAATTTGCAACCTGGTGGAGGTTAGTATAGATGGACTAATAGATCAAGTCCCACACACTGCTAAAAGCCAAAACATTTTTTCAGAGCTAGATACATATAAAAATTATATTGAATTTGCAACCTTGTGGAGGTTAGTATAGATGGACAAATAGAACAAAACCCACACACTGCTACAAGCCGAAATATTTTTTCAGAGCTAGATGCAGATAAAAATTATATTGAATTTGCAACCTGGTGGAAGTTAGTATAGATAGACTAGTAGAACAAGTCCCACACACTGCTACACGCCGAAATATTTTTTCAGAGCTAGAAGCAGATAAAAATTATATTGAATTTGCAACCTGGTGGAGGTTAGTATAGATGGACTAATAGAACAAGTCCCACACACTGCTACAAGCCGAAATATTTTTACAGAACTAGATGCAGATAAAAATTATAATGAATTTGCAACCTGGTGTAGGTTAGTATGGATGAACTAATAGAACAAGTCCCACATACTGCTACAAGCCAAAATATTTTTTCAAAGCTAGATGCAGATAAAAATTATATTGAATTTGCAACCTGGTGGAGGTTAGTATAGATGGACTAATAGAACAATTCCCACACACTGCTTCAAGCCGAAATATTTTTTCAGAGCTAGATGCAGATAAAAATTATATTGAATTTGCAACCTGGTGGAGGTTAGTATAGATGGACTAATAGAACAAATCCAGCACACTGCTAAAAGCCAAAATATTTTTTCAGAGCTAGATGCAGATAAAAATTATATTGAATTTGCAACCTGGTGGAGGTTAGTATAGATGGACTAATAGATCAAGTCCCACACACTGCTAAAAGCCAAAACATTTTTTCAGAGCTAGATACATATAAAAATTATATTGAATTTGCAACCTTGTGGAGGTTAGTATAGATGGACAAATAGAACAAAACCCACACACTGCTACAAGCCGAAATATTTTTTCAGAGCTAGATGCAGATAAAAATTATATTGAATTTGCAACCTGGTGGAAGTTAGTATAGATAGACTAGTAGAACAAGTCCCACACACTGCTACACGCCGAAATATTTTTTCAGAGCTAGAAGCAGATAAAAATTATATTGAATTTGCAACCTGGTGGAGGTTAGTATAGATGGACTAATAGAACAAGTCCCACACACTGCTACAAGCCGAAATATTTTTACAGAACTAGATGCAGATAAAAATTATAATGAATTTGCAACCTGGTGTAGGTTAGTATGGATGAACTAATAGAACAAGTCCCACATACTGCTACAAGCCAAAATATTTTTTCAAAGCTAGATGCAGATAAAAATTATATTGAATTTGCAACCTGGTGGAGGTTAGTATAGATGGACTAATAGAACAAGTCCCACTCACTGCTAAAAGCCAAAATATTTTTTCAGAGCTACATGCATATAAAAATTATATTGAATTTGCAACCTTGTGGAGGTTAGTATAGATGGACTAATAGAACAAGTCCCACACACTGCTACAAGTCAAAATATTTTTTTAGAGCAAGATGCAGATAAAAATTATATTGAATTTGCAACCTGGTGGAGGTTACTATAGATGGACTAATAGAACAAGTCCCACACACTGCTTCCACCCAAAATATTTTTTCAGAGCTAGATGCAGATAAAAATTATATCGAATTTGCAATCTGTTGGCGGTTAGTATATATGGACTAATAGAACAAGTCCCACACACTTCTACAAGCCAAAATATTTTTACAAAGCTAGATGCAGATAAAAATTATATTGAATTTGCAACCTTGTGGAGGTTAGTATAGATGGACATATAGAACAAGTCCCACACACTGCTATAAGCCGAAATATTTTTTCAGAGCTGGATGCACATAAAAATTATATTGAATTTGCAACCTGGTGGAGGTTAGTATAGATGGACTAACAGAACAAGTCCCACACACTGCTACAAGCCAAAATATTTTTTCAGAGCTAGATGCAGATAAAAATTATATTGAATTTGCAACCTTCTGGAGGTTAGTATAGATGAACTAGTAGAACTTGTCCCACACACTGCTACAAGCCAAAATATTTTTTCAGAGCTAGAAGCAGATAAAAATTATATTGAATTTGCAACCTGGTGGAGGTTAGTATAGATGGACTAATAGAACAAGTCCCACACACTGCTACAAGCTGAATTATTTTTTCAGAGCTAGATGCAGAGAAAAATTATAGTGAATTTGCAACCTGGTGGAGGTAAGTATAGATGGACTAATAGAACAAGTCCCACACACTGCTACAAGCCGAAATATTTTTACAGAGCTAGATGCAGATAAAAATTATATCAAATTTGCAATCTGGTGGAGGTTAGTATAGATGGACTAATAGAACAAGACCCACACACTTCTACAAGCCAAAATATTTTTACAGAGCTAGATGCAGATAAAAATTATATTGAATTTGCAACCTTGTGGAGGTTAGTATAGATGGACAAATAGAACAAGTCCCACACACTGCTATAAGCCGAAATATTTATTCAGAGCTTGATGCAGATAAAAATTATATTGAATTTGCAAACTGGTGGAGGTTACTATAGATTGACTAATAGAACAAGTCCCACACACTGTTATAAGCCAAAATATTTTTTCAGAGCTAGATGCAGATAAAAATTATATTGAATTTGCAACCTGGTGGAGTTTTGTATAGATGGACTAATAGAACAAGTCCCACACACTGCTACACGCCAAAATATTTTTTCAGAGCTGGATGCAAATAAAAATTATATTGAATTTGCAACCTGGTGGAGATTAGTATAGATGAACTAATAGAACAAGTCCCACACACTGCTACAAGCAAAAATATTTATTCAGAGCTAGATGCAGATAAAAATTATACTGAATTTGCAACCTGGTGGAGGTTACTATAGATGGACTAATAGAACAAGTCCCACACACTGCTACAAGCCGTAATATTTTTTCAGAGCTAGATGCAGATAAAAATTATATTGAATTTGCAACCTGGTGGAGGTTTGTATAGATGGACTAATAGAACAAGTCCCACACACTGCTACAAGCCGAAATATTTTTTCAGAGCTGGATGCACATAAAAATTATATTGAATTTGCAACCTGGTGGAGGTTAGTATAGATGGACTTACAGAACAAGTTTCACACACTGCTACAAGCCGAAATATTTTTTCAGAGCTAGATGCAGATAAAAATTATATTGAATTTGCAACCTGGTGGAGGTTAGTATATATGGACTAATGGAACTAGTCCCACACAATGCTACAAGCCGAAATCTTTTTTCAGAGCTAGAAGCAGATAAAAATTATATTGAATTTACAACCAGGTGGAGGTTAGTATAGATGGACTAATAGAACAAGTCCCACACACTGCTACAAGCCGAAGCCGAAATATTTTTTCAGAGCTAGATTCAGATAAAAATTATATCGAATTTGCAATCTGGTGGAAGTTAGTATAGATGGACTAATAGAACAAGTCCCACACACTTCTACAAGCCGAAATATTTTTACAGAGCTAGATACAGATAAAAATTATATTAAATTTGCAACCTTGTGGAGGTTAGTATAGATGGACTAATAGAACAAGTCCCACCCACTGCTATAAGCCGAAATATTTATTCAGAGCTAGATGCAGATAAAAATTATATTGAATTTGCAACCTGGTGGAGGTTACTATAGATGGACTAATAGAACATGTCCTACACACTGCTACAAGCCAAAATATTTTTTCAGAGCAAGATGCAGATAAAAATTATATTGAATTTGCAACCTGTTGGAAGTTAGTAAAGATGGACTTATAGATCAAGTCCCACACAGTGCTTCATACCGAAATATTTTTTAAGAGCTATATGCAGGTAAAAATTATATTGAATTTGCAACCTGGTTGAGGTTAGTATAGATGGACTAATAGAACAAGTCCCACACACTGCTACAAGCCGAAATATTTTTACAGAGCTAGATGCAGATAAAAATTATATTGAATTTGCAACCTGGTGGAGGTTAGTATAGATGGACTAATAGAACAAGTCCCACACACTGCTACAAGCTGAAATATTTTTTCAAAGCTAGATGCAGATAAAAATTATATTGAATTTGCAACCTGGTGGAGGTTAGTATAGATGGACTAATAGAACAAATCGCACACACTGCTACAAGACAAAAAAATTTTTTAGAGCTAGATGCAGATAAAAATTATATTGAATTTGCAACCTGGTGGAGGTTAGTATAGATGGACTAATAGAAAATGTCCCACAAACTGTTACAAGTCGAAATATTTTTTCAGAGCTAGATGCAGATAAATAGTATATTGAATTTGCAACCTGGTGGAGGTTAGTATAGATGGACTGTTAGAACAAGTCCCACACACTGCTACAAGCCGTAATATTTTTTCAGAGCTAGATGCAGATAAAAATTATACTGAATTTGCAACCTGGTGGAAGTTAGTATAGATGGACTAATAGAACAAGTCCCACACACTGCTTCACGCCAAAATATTTTTTCAGAGCTAGATGCAGATAAAAATTATATTGAATTTGCAACCTGGTTGAGGTTAGTATAGATGGACTAATAGAACAAGTCCCACACACTGCTACAAGCCAAAATATTTTTACAGAGCTAGATGCAGATAAAAATTATAGTGAATTTGCAACCTGGTGGCGGTTAGTATATATGGACTAATAGAACAAGTCCCACACACTGCTACAAGCTGAAATATTTTTTCAGAGCTACATGCATATAAAAATTATATTGAATTTGCAACCTTGTGGAGGTTAGTATAGATGGACTAATAAAACAAGTCCCACACACTGCTACAAGACAAAAAAATTTTTTAGAGCTAGATGCAGATAAAAATTATATTGAATTTGCAACCTGGTGGAGGTTAGTATAGATGGACTAATAGAAAAAGTCCCACAAACTGTTACAGGTCGAAATATTTTTTCAGAGCTAGCTGCAGATAAATATTATATTGAATTTGCAACCTGGTGGAGGTTACTATTAGAGATGAGCGTTGTTCTACTCGAACTGTTCACCAATCTCAAATTCGAGCTGTTTTGGGCGGTGTTCGAGCCGTTCGGCGAACACGAACAATTTGAGAAAAATTTGGCTGTTTGAGGTTATGTTCTATAACTGTTCGTGCACCAAAATCATAACTGGATTTTTTCTCAGTAATGATGAAAATTAATGTTAATACGCAGTTTGAGTGTACAGCGGGGTGGGGGGAGGGGCAGGGGATGGATCTCTGCAGGAACAATGAAGATCTCCATTTTTTTTTCTCTTTCCCGCATTTGCAGTGGGGAGGTGCAATCTGTCAGCCTATCAGCAGCGCACACACGGAGCGAAGTGCTTTTTTTCACACAAGCAAGTGCATGTGTCATTGGCAGTGTATGTCACATGTCCTTGCCCTATAAGACCCAGCCATTTTTCCCGTCGCCACCATTTTCTCACTGCTGCAGCTGCGTGTTAGACGGCACCGCTGTTGCTGTGTGCGCTGTACCTTGTTAATTTCAAGCCAATTTTCGCACAAATCTACAGATAGCTTGGGAGTAGGGAATAGTTGTGATTGCAGTCCTTTTAAGGACTAGGTTACAGCATTTCCTACGACTTTTATCAGGCAGGTCTGTGCTCTTAAATAGATAGATTGTGGGAGTAAAGACTAATTGTAATTGGAGTCCTTTTCAGGACTAGGTTACATCAGTTCCTATCAGTTTTTGCCAGGCAGGTCTGTGCCAGTGCTGTGCAAGTTTTTTTCACAGCATTTGGCTGAATCTATCAAAGCTAATCCTTTTTGGCCTATTGCAGAGTGTGTTAGCCTATCTGTGTTGCAAGATATACCACCTGTGTATAGAATACCAATTTTTTTACTGCACCTAGTGAAGTAAAATCTTTTGGGCATAGCATCATTCTATTAGTCCATCTATACTGACCTCCATCAGGTTGCAAATTGAATATAATTTTTTTCTGCATCTAGCTCTGAAAAAATATTGGGCTTCTAGCTGTGTGTGGGACTTGTTCTATTAATCCATCTATACAGACCTCCATCAGGTTGCAAACTGAATATATTTTTTTCTGCATCTACCTCTGAAAAAATATTGGGCTTCTAGCTGTGTGTGGGACTTGTTCTATTAATCCATCTATACAGACCTCCATCAGGTTGCAAACTGAATATATTTTTTTCTGCATCTACCTCTGAAAAAATATTGGCCTTCTAGCTGTGTGTGGGACTTGTTGTATTAGTCCATCTATACTGACCTCCATCAGGTTGCAAACGGAATATATTTTTTTCTGCATCTACCTCTGAAAAAATATTGGGCTTCTAGCTGTGTGTGGGACTTGTTCTATTAATCCATCTATACAGACCTCCATCAGGTTGCAAACTGAATATATTTTTTTCTGCATCTAGCTCTGAAAAAATATTGGGCTTCTAGCTGTGTGTGGGACTTGTTCTATTAATCCATCTATACAGACCTCCATCAGGTTGCAAACTGAATATATTTTTTTCTGCATCTACCTCTGAAAAAATATTGGGCTTCTAGCTGTGTGTGGGACTTGTTCTATTAATCCATCTATACAGACCTCCATCAGGTTGCAAACTGAATATATTTTTTTCTGCATCTACCTCTGAAAAAATATTGGGCTTCTAGCTGTGTGTGGGACTTGTTCTATTAATCCATCTATACAGACCTCCATCAGGTTGCAAACTGAATATATTTTTTTCTGCATCTAGCTCTGAAAAAATATTGGGCTTCTAGCTGTGTGTGGGACTTGTTCTATTAATCCATCTGTACAGACCTCCATCAGGTTGCAAATTGAATATAATTTTTTTCTGCATCTAACCCAACCAATAGTTTTGGCCTAATACCACAGTTTGGCCACTCAACTCTGCTCGGTTCCCATCCATTGTTTTTTTGTGCAAACAACTCCAGAGTTGTGAATTAGTTAACCACCAAAATGAGTGGAAAAATGCCTGCTGCTGGTGGAAAGGGGAATAGGCGTGTTGGGAAGGGGAAAAAAGGTTGTGTCCGTGGGGTAGGTGTTAAAGCAACAGTAACATCTGCAGAAGAAAAACCATCTTCCAGCCAAACTAAAATGTCTACTTCTTTTAGCGGACAATGTGATAAGATCCCTTTCTTACGGCCACGCCAATCGCTACAAATTCCAGATGAGGCACAAAAACAGCAGGTGCTTCAACGGATGTCAAGTGCTCCTTTAAGTGGGCTCTCCTCCACATCAACTTCAACATCACAAATACTCCAGTCCTCAAAGGTGTCACCCCAATCGCACTTGCTTCCTCACAGCTCCCAAATCTCCAGCTGCCCGTCTGAGTATGAGGTAGAACAGATGGTTGAGTCTGCAGAGCTGTTTACTCATACTATAGCCTGGGAATCAGAGGTCGACTCCAGCGCTTCTGTGAATCCAGACGAGGAAATGATCTGCACTGATGCCCAGAATCTTTATGAGTCGGATCCAGGACCAGACGCAGAAGGTTCTGACCATAATGTAGACCCTCATTCCCAAACTGTAACTCCTGTTGGTGGAGACAATGAGGAAGACGATGATAAGACTCAAATACCTGATTGGAGCGACAACTTTAGTTTTTTGTCAGGGCAGGAACAGGTTGGCTCTGAGGACGACGGGTGTGTTAACGCACAGGGTGATGATGATGAGGTTGGAGATCCCACTTACTGTCAACCCACAGTCAGCCAAGAGATGAGGTCAGCAGAGGAGGTGGAGGAAGATGCTAGTGACGACGAGGTCAGGATGCGCCTTCCTGGACAGAGATGTAGTACTGGAAGCACGTCAACAACTGCATCCTCAAACACAACTCTGCCTCTGACCACAAGTCGTGGTGGCTCTTCAGGTCGCATGGGTGCTAAGCCTTGCATAGCCTGGGCATTTTTTCAGATCGATAAAGATGACCCAACTCGTGTTATCTGTAACATTTGTCAGCAAAAGCTAAGTAGAGGCCAAAAAATACATAGTTTGAGTACTTCATGCATGAACCGGCACATGGACATGAAGCATAAGTTGCAGTGGGAAGCTCAGTGTGCTACAATGCGGCCTAGCCGGCCGGGCCAACCACCGTCTGCCATATCTTGTGCATCCGCGGCCTCTTCATCCTCTGTGACTGGGGGGACAGCAGTCACACCTGTTTTGGGGCGCAGACCTGCCACCTCTTTACCCACAACAGCCAGCGTGATTGGCAGGTCATCATTTTCTTTGGAGGTGGTAACACCAGCTGGTGTTGAGCGCTGTCCGACTTCGATAGCACCACCTTTGGATCAAGGCAACCTAACATGTCCGCCTGCATCTTCCTCACAGACCGGCAGTTTGCCGGGGACACCCTTATCAACCCCGTCTAAGCACAATAGCCATCCCTCTGTCCCTCAGATGTGGACAAGTAAAAGACCATTTCCTCCTAGCCATGAGAAAGCTAAGAGGTTGAATTTCACCATCTGCAAGCTCTTGGCTACAGAAATGCTGCCTTTCCGCCTGGTGGACACAGAGGATTTTCGAGACCTTATGTCCGTCGCAGTGCCCCAGTACCAGATTCCCAGTCGGCACTACTTCTCAAAGAAAGGTGTGCCTGCGCTCCACCAGCATGTCGCACACAACATCACCGCTTCTTTGAGAAACTCTGTGTGTGACAGGGTGCATTTCACCACAGACACTTGGACGAGTAGGCATGGACAGGGGCGTTACATGTCGCTGACTGGGCACTGGGTAACTATGGTGACAGCAGGACAAGGGGCTGCTGTCCAAGTCTTGCCGTCCCCACGAGTTGTGTATCAATCCTCTTTATGTCAAAGTTCCTCCACTGCTTCTGCCTCCTCAACCTCCTCTCGGTCTTCCACCGGCACCCAAAGCTTGTATGGTCATGCCACAAGCTTTCTAAATGCGCAGAAGGGATCCTGCACACCTCCTTACTTTGCTGGCAGTAGGGCTCAACGTCATCAGGCGGTTTTTACATTGAAATGTCTGGGAAATGTGAGTCACACAGCTGAGGAGTTGTGGTCAGCTCTGGAGAACCAATTTCATGAATGGTTGTCTACACTGGACCTGAAACCAGGGAAGGCCGTGTGCAACAATGCCGCAAACCTGGGTGCGGCCCTTCGCCGGGGCAATGTCACACACGTGCCTTGTATGGCTCACGTGTTGAACCTGGTTGTCCAGCAATTTTTAGCCCACTATCCCAGACTAGATGGCCTTCTGCAGAGGGCACGGTCACTGTGTGCTCACTTCCGCAGTTCGCATCCCACAGCTCAGCGACTTACATCTCTACAGAAGTCGTTGGGCCTGCCACTTCACCGGCTAAAATGCGATGTGCCTACCCGGTGGAATTCAACTCTGCACATGTTGCAGCGACTGTGGCAGCACCAACAAGCCCTGGTGCAATACGTTCTGACGTATAGCCTGGGCCTACAAGATTCAGAGGTGGGGCAAATCACGCTGGAGGAGTGGTCTCAGATCAGGGACCTATGCACCCTTCTGCACAGTTTTGAAATGGCGACGAAGATGTTTAGTGCTGACGATGCCATTATCAGCATGACTATTCCGGTGATTTACATGCTGGAGCACATGTTAAACAGAATTCGGAGTCAGGTGGTGGCACAAGAGGAGGTGGAGGAAGTAGAGGAGGAGGAGTTGTATGCGGAAGGGCTAACATCTGCAAGGTCCAGACGGTCGGCAGCACCAAGGCGGCAGGCATGTGAGGGTGGGGGAGATGGTTTTACCAGGGCACATGGTAGCAGCCAAACTAGTGAGGAAGGTGCAGGAGCCCAGGAAGAAGTGGAGGACGAACTGATGGAAGACTCATCAGATGAGGGAGACCTTGATCACATTTCTGTTGTGCGAGGTTGGGGGGAGAGGACAGAGGAAGGAAGCATGATTGTTACCTCGCCACCAACACAACAGGGACTTGGTGCTCCTGGATGCGCAACACACATGAGTGCCTTCTTGCTGCACTACCTGCAACATGACCCTCGAATTGTGAGAATTAGAAATAATCCTGACTACTGGGTTGCCACACTGTTAGATCCCCAGTACAAAAGTAAATTTGCAGAAATTGTTCCTGCCATAGAAAGGGATGCACGCATGCAGGAGTATCAGCAGAGACTGTTGCAGAATCTTACATGTGCTTTTCCACAAAATACCAGTGGTGCTCGTAGTGAATCTCACAGTTCCAACTTGCCAACCGTGGGACCGTCAAGTGTTCAGCACTCAAACCGTAACAGAACCACAGTATCTGCTGGTAACATCAATTTTGCGGAATCATTTCACCACTTTTTTAGCCCATCCTTTGCAAGGCCACAGGAGACAAGAAGTCTGACACATAGTTAACGCCTAGAGATGATGGTACAGGAGTATCTCCAAGTAAACATTGAAGCCACGACTGTGTCACTGGACCCTTGCTCTTTTTGGGCTTCCAATCTGGATAAATGGCCGGAGCTAGCCACTTACGCCTTGGAGATCTTGTCATGCCCCGCAGCCAGCGTTCTGTCTGAACGTGTGTTCAGCGCTGCTGGTGGTGTGCTGACAGATAAACGCACGCGGCTCTCCACTGATAATGTAGACAGACTCACGTTCATAAAGATGAACAAATCATGGATCCGAAACGACTTTTCTACCCCTATGTCATCCTGGGGAGAGTAAAAGCTTGATGATTGGTTAAAATCACCCTACCAACCGTTTTAAGCTTTCAAATTACTAATCATGTTTATCTGTATCTTGGCTGGAAAATAATTTGGGCTTTGTAGCAGTGTGCAGCACTGATTCTATTAGGCCATCTATAATAAGCTCCACCAGATTTAAAATTACTAATCATGTTTATCTGTATCTTGACTGGAAAATAATTTGGGCTTTGTAGCAGTGTGCAGCACTGATCCTATTAGGCCATCTATATTAAAGCTTCACCAGATTTAAAATTAAGAATAATTTTTAGCTGCATCTAGCCCGGAAAATAATTTTGGGGCTCCGAGATGCGCAAGACACATAAGTGCCTTCTTGCTGCACTACCTGCAGCATGACCCTCATATTGTCAGAATTCGAAGTAATCATGACTACTGGGTTGCCACACTCTTAGATCCCCCAAACTTTTCGATCAACCTTTTCATTTTAATAAAGACCAAAAAAATGGTCATTTTTGAAATTATAAGCATTAGCAGGTTGTTAGAAACTGAAATCAAACAGTTTTCAACTCAAAACTTTATTCTAGGTGATGTTACATTTTCACATAGGACCCTTTGTTCGAAAGGAGCTTCTGAACTCTCTCGTCCATTGAATTTGTCAGGTTTTGGATGGTTTCTGCTTCAATTGTTTTGCATGAGGACAGAATACCCTCCCAGAGCTGTTGCTTAGATGTGAACTGCCTCCCGCCATCATAGACACTCCTTTTAATGATGCTCCAAAGGTTCTGAATGGGGTACAGGTCAGGGGAGCATGGGGGTCACACCATAAGTTTGTCCCCTTTTATGCCCATATCAGCCAGAGATGCAGATGTTTTATGTGCAGCATGAGATGGTGCATTATCATGCAGAAAAATGATCTTGCTGTGAAATACACGGTTCTTCTTCTTGAACCATGGCAGGAAGTGCTGTTTGAGAAAATCCACATACATTATGGAGTTCATCTTTAGCGCCTTCAGGGATCCTAAAGGGGCCGACAATCTCTCTCCCCATGATTCCAGCCCAAAACATTACTCCACCTCCTCCTTGTTGGCGCTGTAGCCGTGTTTGCGTGGGGTGTCCATCAACCAGCCATCCTCCACTCCATCCATCTGGACCATCGAGCACTGCACGGCACTCATCCGTGAACAAAACAGTTTTGAAATCAGTCTTCATGTAATGTTTGGCCCACTGGAGCCGTTTCTGCTTGTGTGAAGTGGATAGAGGAGGTCGACAGGATGGCGTATGCACAGCTGCAAACCTCTGAAGGACCCTGCATCTTGTTGTTCGGGGGACGTTGGAGGCACAAGCAGCTTCAAAAACTTGTCTGCTGCTATGACAAGGCTTTTTTGCCGCTGCTCTTTCAACCTGACGTAATTGCCTGTAGGAAAGAGTCCTCAATTTGCCCTTATCATCACGCACACGTGTGTACTGTGAATCAGCTACATACTTCTTGATTGCCAAGACACTTCATCCTGATCATCGCACAATGTTGATTGTAGTCATGCCTTGACCTAAACACTCCACAATTTGTTGCTTCTCAGCAGCCGACACATCCTTTTTCTTTCCCATTTTGGCAGAAAATGTAGGCTGCTTAATAATGTGAGACAGCCTTCTTAAGTAGTCTTGCCTTTCATTGGACACACCTGCCAAACTAATTAGCACAGGTGTCTGCAATTGCTTACAGTGATATAAAGAGCCCTGACACACATCACCATCAATGAGTTTAACTGACAAACAAACAAATTCTTCCCTTATCACTCCTAAACACTTTTTGCATAATAATTTGGAACGCAGTGTACATGTGCTTTTCCACAAAACACCAGTGGTTCACGTAGTGAATCTTACAGTTCTAACTTGCCAACCGTGGTCTGTATGGAGTTGTTCAATAAAGGGCTCAAAATTAAGATAACATAGATGGGAGAGGTCTCTATGAATAGGAATTCCTAAGTATTTGATACCCTGTGAGGGCCAGGCAAAGGGAAAGTTGGACTGGATGGAATCCTATATGGATTTGGGGAGGGAGACATCGAGGGCCTCAGACTTCGCTGCATTGATTTTAAAATTTGACCATGTAACAAAGTGATCTATTTCAGCCATAACAGCATGGATGGATATATGTGATTGAGTGATATATACTAGGACATCATCAGCAAATAGAGAGCACTTGTACTCGGTGCCTCCCACCTCAATCCACCTAATATTGGGGTTATGGCGAGTTGATGAGAGCAGGTGCTCCGTCACTAGGATGTATAAGAGAGGGGACAGAGGACATCCCTGCCTTGTCCCATTGGTGATTGTGAAAGGTGATGAAAATGTTCTGATGCACCCCCTGGGCCTTGGGACACCCGGAGCCGGACCCTTTTTGGTGGATGCTGGTGGTTGTAGTCTTCGTGGCGGCGACCCAGTTCCGTGGCTCAGGGTGGTCAAACCAGTGGCGGAACTATTTATGTGGTTTTGATGTTTAAATGTCCGACTACGCCACCCGTGGATTGCGGTCAGAGTGAACCGCCGCTTCAGGGCAGACCGCTGAGGCTGGTGTTGTGGGTGCAGCAGAGCGTAGCATAACTCCCCACGGGAGGAGTATAGCCTCAGGGCAGTGTATGCGGAGGATGGGGGTGATGGTGCAGGGCAGCAGCAGTAATGACACGGAGTCAGTGATGCAGTCCAGGGCCTTTACTCACAGTTCTTATTATCCAGACCATGTCTGCAGGTAACGGCTGCCCACGTCGTACTGTGCTCACCAGGTGAGGGGCTCAGACAACTCCCAGATAACTTTGGAGCGCTTCACAGGACCCCCTTTGTGTGTCCTTTGTCTGGCCTTTCTTACCAACCCTTCTGTCCGGTTGCCTCGGGCCTCCTCTTGGTAAACTTGGCGCCAGTTTCCCTGACCCTATGTGGTGCCTTCCTAGCGGATGTAGCGAGGGGCTGCGCCAAATAAAATGTCACAGCCTCCGGTTTCTAGCTGAGGGTCGTTTCCTGCCTCCACTAGTTTCGGGGACCGGTCTCCCCCTTTGGCCTGACCCCTCCACGCAGGTGGATTCGGGCGTGCGGTGGCGACTCGCCCGTCCGCACCCCTGGGATCCTTTCATTCCTCGTTCCTGGAGCCTTCTCTGCTCCTCTTCCTTCCTTCTCCCTCTTCCAGGCCTGGGCCTCTGTTACTAGGCCCGCCTCCGGAGCAGAGCTCATGCAGAGCCCCTGCTCCCTGCCACTTCTGCTCAGACTTCTCTGCACTGAACTATGATGGTGCCCACCTTTTATACTCCCTTCTCAATGCACCCAGGAACTGCTTCCTCCCTGCTCCTGCACTACAGGGTTCCCCTTCCTCAGTGTTCCCTCCCCCCACTCCAGCCAGGGACAGGGACTGTCGTGCCCATCTCAGAGGCATATTGGTCGCCCTGCCCCACGGCAATGTGGTGTAATGCATGCAGGTGTCAGGTCCTGATCCACACTCCATCCTTACCTGAGAGTGAGATATCACACCTCTGGGTGAGGTGCAATACCTCTGTAGCAACCGAGCCCCCAGGGTGCTACAGTTCCATTTATCTTCAGCCTAGGTGACGTATTGTGATACAGGGCCATGATTTTGGCTATAAAAGGGTCCCCTAGACCCCTACCCCAAGCTTTTTAAGAGAATCATATATGGCGGGCCAGGACACTCTATGGAATGCTTTCTCAGCATCCAACGAGAGTATCTAATTACAAATTTTTAACTGCATCTAGCCCAGAAAATACTTTGTGCCTAGTAGCAGTGTCTGCTAGTCAGCGGATTATCCCGGCTGTTAAGCAAGCTACACCACCTGTAGTTTAGACACTTAATTTTTTCAAAGGAAATGCTTCGGGACCATGGGATACTCAGTGAAGAGCATCAGGAGGCACCCCAAGGCATAGGGGCTGGGACTGGCAGTAGGATGCCTTGCGGTGGACAGCCGAGCTCGATCCTTATAAAAGCTTTTTAACTGCAGCAGCTTTAGTGGACGCTACTGGAGCTGGAATTACGCGGCTGCTGGCATGAGACTTGCCCTCCAATAGATCCTTGTAAATGGATTTAAAGTGTATTCATTCAAATTAGAGAGACAATTTAAATTAAAAAGCTTAGAGCTGCCTCCACCACAGGGGGGCCCCCTCGACCCACCAGCGGACAGGCACCAGTATTGGGAGAGGGGGGCTGGCCATCAGGGATCACCGCGGCTCTGGCATAAACCCGGCGACACGGAGGTGGCACGGGCAGGAGCGGACTGGCCGTGTCGGCTTCTCACTTTTTGGATTTTAGAAGGGCATGACATGCCTATATCTGTGTCTCCCCCTCCTTTTACTCCTCCACCTCTTTTATTTTCGCATGACTATATGTACTTGTCACTTTTCCATGTGTCAGTTATGTCTTCTGAGCAGTTTGTCAGCTTTTGGACACCTTTGAAGGTGTTTTCTATGTGTTTCTATGTGTTTTTGTTTGCCTGCCATTGGTTTTAACGGTGTTCGAAGGTGTTCGACGAACAGTTCGACGAACAGTTCGGCGAACACACGGGTGTTCGACGAACCGAACCGAACTCGAACACTACGGGGGTGGCTCAACACTAGTTACTATAGATGGACTATTAGAACAAGTCCCACACACTGCTACAAGCCGTAATATTTTTTCAGAGCTAGATGCAGATAAAAATTATATTGAATTTGCAACCTGGTGGAAGTTAGTATAGATGGACTAATAGAACAAGTCCCACACACTGCTACACGCCAAAATATTTTTTCAGAGCTAGATGCAGATAAAAATTATATTGAATTTGCAACCTGGTTGAGGTTAGTATAGATGGACTAATAGAACAAGTCCCACACACTGCTACAAGCCAAAATATTTTTACAGAGCTAGATGCAGATAAAAGTTATATTGAATTTGCAACCTGGTGGAAGTTAGTATAGATGGACTAATAGTACAAGTCCCACACACTGCTTCACGCCGAAATATTTTTTCAGAGC
This sequence comes from Phyllobates terribilis, assembly GCF_046119375.1. Classification (NCBI taxonomy): domain Eukaryota; kingdom Metazoa; phylum Chordata; class Amphibia; order Anura; family Dendrobatidae; genus Phyllobates; species Phyllobates terribilis. The sequence goes on from NW_027362764.1 coordinate 442,742,636, forward strand.
TAGATGCAGATAAAAATTATATTGAATTTGCAACCTGGTTGAGGTTAGTATAGATGGACTAATAAAACAAGTCCCACACACTGCTACAAGCCGAAATATTTTTACAGAGCTAGATGCAGATAAAAATTATATTGAATTTGCAACCTGGTGGAGGTTAGTATAGATGGACTAATAGAACCAGTCCCACACACTGCTACAAGCTGAAATATTTTTTCAAAGCTAGAATCAGATAAAAATTATATTGAATTTGCAACCCGGTGGAGGTTAGTATAGATGGACTAATAGAACAAGTCCCACACACTGCTTAAAGCAAAAATATTTTTTCAGAGCTACATGCATATAAAAATTTTATTGAATTTGCAACCTTGTGGAGGTTAGTATAGATGGACTAATAGAACAAGTCCCACACACTGCTACAAGACAAAAAAATTTTTTAGAGCTAGATGCAGATAAAAATTGTATTGAATTTGCAACCTGGTGGAGGTTAGTAAAGATGGACTAATAGAAAAAGTCCCACAAACTGTTAAAAGTCGAAATATTTTTTCAGAGCTAGATGCAGATAAAAATTATATTGAATTTGCAACCTGGTGGAGGTTACTATAGATAGACTAATAGAACAAGTCCCAAACACTGCTACAAGACGAAATATTTTTTCAGAGCTAGAAGCAGATAAAATTTATATTGAATTTACAACCTTGTGGAGGTTAGTATAGATGGACTAATAGAACAAGTCCCACACACTGCTACAAGCTGAAATATTTTTTCAGAGCTAGATGCAGATAAAAATTATATTGAATTTGCAACCTTGTGGAGGTTAGTATAGATGGACTAATAGAACAAGTCCCACACACTGCTATAAGCCGAAATATTTATTCAGAGCTAGATGCAGATAAAAATTATATTGAATTTGCAACCTGGTGGAGGTTACTATAGGTGGACTAATAGAACAAGTCCCACACACTGCTACAAGCCGAAATATTTTTTCAGAGCTAGATGAAGATAAAAATTATATTGAATTTGCAATCTGCTGGAGGTTAGTATAGACGGACTAATAGAACAAGTCCCACACACTGCTGCAAGCCAAAACATTTTTTCAGAGCTAGATGCAGATAAAAATTATATTGAATTTGCAAGCTGGTGGAGGTTAGTATAGATGGACTAATAGAACAAGTCCCACACACTGCTAAAAGCCAAAACATTTTTTCAGAGCAAGATACATATAAAAATTATATTGAATTTGCAACCTTGTGTAGGTTAGTATAGATGGATTAATAGAACAAGTCCCACACACTGCTACAAGCCAAAATATTTTTTCAGAGCTAGATGCAGGTAAAAATTATATTGAATTTGCAACCTGGTGTAAGTTAGTATAGATGGACTATTAGAACAAGTCCCACACACTGCTACACGCCGGAATATTTTTTCAGAGCTAGATGCAGATAAAAATGATATTGAATTTGCAACCTGGTGGAGGTTAGTATTGATGGACTAATAGAACAAGTCCCACACACTGCTACAAGCCGAAATATTTTTACAGAGCTAGATGCATATAAAAATTATATTGAATTTGCAACCTGGTGGAGGTTAGTATAGATGGACTAATAGAACAATTCCCACACACTGCTAGAAGCCAAAATATTTTTTCAAAGCTAGATGCAGATAAAAATTATATTGAATTTGCAACCTGGTGGAGGTTAGTATAGATGGACTAATAGAACAAGTCCCACACACTGCTAAAAGCCAAAACATTTTTACAGAGCTACATGCATAAAAAAATTATATTGAATTTGCAACCTTGTGGAGTTTAGTATAGATGGACTAATAGAACAAGTCCCACACACTGTTAAAAGCCAAAATATTTTTACAGAGCTAGATGCAGATAAAAATTATATTGAATTTGCAACCTGGTGGAGGTTAGTATAGATGGAGTAATAGAACAAGTCCCACACACTGTTACAAGTTGAAATATTTTTTCAGAGCTAGATGCAGATAAAAATTATATTGAATTTGCAACCTGGTGGAGGTTAGTATAGATAGACTAATAGAACAAGTCTCACACACTGCTACAAGCTGAAATATTTTTTCAGAGCTAGATGCAGAAAAAATTATATTGAATTTGCAACCTGGTGGAGGTTTGTATAGATGGACTAATAGAACAAGTCCCACACACTGCTACACGCCAAAATATTTTTTCAGAGCTAGATGCAGATAAAAATTATATTGAATTTGCAACCTGGTGGAGGATTGTATAGATGGACTAATAGAACAAGTCCCACCCACTGCTACAAGCCGAAATATTTTTTCAGAGCTAGAAGCAGATAAAAATGATATTGGATTTACAACCTGGTGAAGGTTAGTATAGATGGACTAATAGAACAAGTCCCACACACTGCTACAAGCCGAAGCCGAAATATTTTTTCAGAGCTAGATGCAGAAAAAAATTATATAGAATTTGCAAACTGGTGGAGGTTAGTATAAATGGACTAATAGAACAAGTCCCACACACTTCTACAAGCCAAAATATTTTTACAGAGCTAGATACAGATAAAAATTATTTTGAATTTGCAACTTTGTGGAGGTTAGTATAGATGGACTAATATAACAAGTCCCACACACTGCTATAATTCGAAATATTTATTCAGAGCTAGATGCAGATAAAAATTATATTGAATTTGCAACCTGGTGGAAGTTACTATAGATGGACTAATATAACAAGTCCCACCCACTGCTACAAGCCGAAATATTTTTTCAGAGCTAGAAGCAGATAAAAATTATACTGGATTTACAACCTGGTGAAGGTTAGTATAGATGGACTAATAGAACAAGTCCCACACACTGCTACAAGCCGAAGCCGAAATATTTTTTCAGAGCTAGATGCAGATAAAAATTATATTGAATTTGCAACCTGGTGGAGGTTAGTATAGATAGACTAATAGAACAAGTCTCACACACTGCTACAAGCTGAAATATTTTTTCAGAGCTAGATGCAGAAAAAATTATATTGAATTTGCAACCTGGTGGAGGTTTGTATAGATGGACTAATAGAACAAGTCCCACACACTGCTACACGCCAAAATATTTTTTCAGAGCTAGATGCAGATAAAAATTATTTTGAATTTGCAACCTGGTGGAGGTTAGTATAGATGAACTAATAGAACAAGTCCCACCCACTGCTACAAGCCGAAATATTTTTTCAGAGCTAGAAGCAGATAAAAATTATATTGGATTTACAACCTGGTGAAGGTTAGTATAGATGGACTAATAGAACAAGTCCCACACACTGCTACAAGCCGAAGTCGAAATATTTTTTCAGAGCTAGATGCAGAAAAAAATTATATACAATTTGCAAAATGGTGGAGGTTAGTATAAATTGACTAATAGAACAAGTCCCACACACTTCTACAAGCCAAAATATTTTTACAGAGCTAGATACAGATAAAAATTATTTTGAATTTGCAACTTTATGGAGGTTAGTATAGATGGACTAATATAACAAGTCCCACACACTGCTATAAGTCGAAATATTTATTCAGAGCTAGATGCAGATAAAAATTATATTGAATTTGCAACCTGGTGGAGGTTACTATAGATGGACTAATATAACAAGTCCCACACACTGCTACAAGCCGAAATATTTTTTCAGAGCTTGATGCAGATAAAAATTATATTGAATTTGCAACCTTGTGGAGGTTAGTATAGATGGACTAATAGAGCAAATCCCGCACACTGCTACACGCCGAAATATTTTTTCAGAGCTAGATACATGTAAAAATTATATTGAATTTGCAACCTTGTAGAGGTTAGTATTGATGGACTAATAGAACAAGTCCCACACACTGCTACACGCCGAAATATTTTTTCAGAGCTAGATGCAGATAAAAATTATATTGAATTTGCAACCTGGTGGAGGTTAGTATAGATGAACTAATAGAACAAGTCCCACCCACTGCTACAAGCCGAAATATTTTTTCAGAGCTAGAAGCAGATAAAAATTATACTGGATTTACAACCTGGTGAAGGTTAGTATAGATGAACTAATAGAACAAGTCCCACACACTGCTACAAGCCGAAGCCGAAATATTTTTTCAGAGTTAGATGCAGATAAAAATTATATAGAATTTGCAATCTGGTGGAGGTTAGTATAAATGGACTAATAGAACAAGTCCCACACACTTCTACAAGCCGAAATATTTTTACAGAGCTAGATGCAGATAAAAATTATTTTGAATTTGCAACCTTGTGGAGGTTAGTATAGATTGACTAATATAACAAGTCCCACACACTGCTATAAGTCGAAATATTTTTTTAGAGCTAGATGCAGATAAAAATTATATTGAATTTGCAACCTGGTGGAGGTTAGTATAGATGGACTAATAGAACAAGTCCCACACACTGCTACAAGCCGAAATATGTTTTCAGAGCTAGATGAAGATAAAAATGATATTGAATTTGCAATCTGCTGGGGGTTAGTATAGATGGACTAATAGAACAAATCCCGCACACTGCTAAAAGCCAAAATATTTTTTCAGAGCTAGATACATGTAAAAATTATATTGAATTTGCAACCTTGTAGAGGTTAGTATAGATGGACTAATAGAACAAGTCCCACACACTGCTACAAGCCAAAATATTTTTTCAGAGATGGATGCAGATAAAAATTATATTGAATTTGCAACCTGGTGTAAGTTAGTATAGATGGACTATTAGAACAAGTCCCACACACTGCTACACACCGAAATATTTTTTCACAGCTAGATGCAGATAAAAATTATATTGAATTTGCAACCTGGTGGAGGTTAGTATAGATGGACTAATAGAACAAGTCCCACACACTGCTACAAGCCGAAATATTTTTACAGAGCTAGATGCTGATAAAAATTATATTGAATTTGCAACCTGGTGGAGGATAGTATAGATGGACTAATAGAACAAGTCCCACACACTGCTACAAGCCAAAATATTTTTTCAAAGCTAGATGCAGATAAAAATTATATTGAATTTGCAACCTGGTGGAGGTTAGTATAGATGGACTAATAGAACAAGTCCCACACAGTGCTAAAAGCCAAAATATTTTTACAGAGCTACATGCATATAAAAATTATATTGAATTTGCAAACTTGTGGAGGTTAGTATAGATGTACTAATAGAACATGTCCCACACACTGCTACAAGCCGAAATATTTTTTCAGAGCTAGAAGCAGATAAAAATTATATTGAATTTACAACCTGGTGAAGGTTAGTATAGATGCACTAATAGAACAAGTCCCACACACTGCTACAAGCCGAAGCCAAAATATTTTTTCAAAGCTAGATGAAGATAAAAATTTTATTGAATTTGAAATCTGGTGGAGGTTAGTATAGATGGACTAATAGAACAAGTCCCACACACTGCAACAAGCCAAAATATTTTTTCAGAGCTAGATGCAGAGAAAAATTATATTGAATTTGCAACCTGGTGGAGGTTAGTATAGATGGACTAATATATCAAGTCCCACACACTGCTACAAGCCAAAATATTTTTTCAGAGCTAGATGCAGATTAAAATTATATCGAATTTGCAATCTGGTGGAGGTTAGTATAAATGGACTAATAGAACAAGTCCCACACACTTCTACAAGCCGAAATATTTTTACAGAGCTAGATACAGATAAAAATTATTTTGAATTTGCAACCTTGTGGAAGTTAGTATAGATGGACTAATAGAACAAGTCCCACACACTGCTATAAGCCGAAATATTTATTCAGAGCTAGATGCAGATAAAAATTATATTGAATTTGCAACCTGGTGGAGGTTTCTATAGATGGACTAATAGAACAAGTCCCACACACTTCTACAAGCCGAAATATTTTTTCAGAGCTTGATGCAGATAAAAATTATATTGAATTTGCAACCTGGTGGAGGTTTGTATAGATGGACTAATAGAACAAGTCCCACACACTGCTACAAGCCGAAAAATATTTTTTCAGAGCTGTATGCACATAAAAATTATATTGAATTTGCAACCTGGTGGAGGTTAGTATAGATGGACTAACAGAACAAGTCCCACACACTGCTACAATCCAAAATATTTTTTCAGAGCTAGATGCAGATAAAAATTATATTGAATTTGCAACCTGGTGGGGGTTAGTATAGATGGACTAATAGAACATGTCCCACACACTGCTACAAGCCGAAATATTTTTTCAGAGCTAGATGCAGAGAAAAATTATATTGAATTTGCAATCTGGTGGAGGTTACTATAGATGGACTAATAGAACAAGTCCCACACACTGCTACAAGCCGAAATATTTTTTCAGAGCTAGATGCAGATAAAAATTATATTGAATTTGCAATCTGGTGGCGGTTAGTATAGATGGACTAATAGAACAAGTCCCACACACTTCTACAAGCCAAAATATTTTTACAGAGCTAGATGCAGATAAAAATTATATTGAATTTGCAACCTTGTGGAGGTTAGTATAGATGGACATATAGAACAAGTCCCACACACTGCTATAAGCCGAAATATTTATTCAGAGCTAGATGCAGATAAAAATTATATTGAATTTGCAACCTGGTGGAGGTTACTATAGATTGACTTATAGAACAAGTCCCACACACTGTTATAAGCCGAAATATTTTTTCAGAGCTAGATGCAGATAAAAATTATATTGAATTTGCAACCTGGTGGAGTTTAGTATAGATGGACTAATAGAACAAGTCCCACACACTGCTACACACCAAAATATTTTTTCAGAGCTGGATGCACATAAAACTTATACTGAATTTGCAACCTGGTGGAGGTTAATATAGATGGACTAACAGAACAAGTCCCACACACTGCTATAAGCCGAAATATGTTTTCAGAGCTAGATGCAGATAAAAATTATATTGAATTTGCAACCTTGTGGAGGTTAGTATAGATGAACTAATAGAACATGTCCCACACACTGCTACAAGCCAAAATATTTTTTCAGAGCTAGAAGCAGATAAAAATTATATTGAATTTACAACCTGGTGAAGGTTAGTATAGATGGACTAATAGAACAAGTCCCACACACTGCTACAAGCCGAAGCCAAAATATTTTTTCAAAGCTAGATGAAGATAAAAATTTTATTGAATTTGCAACCTGGTGGAGGTTAGTATAGATGGACTAATAGAACAAGTCCCACACACTGCAACAAGCCAAAATATTTTTTCAGAGCTAGAAGCAGATAAAAATTATACTGGATTTACAACCTGGTGAAGGTTAGTATAGATGGACTAATAGAACAAGTCCCACACACTGCTACAAGCCGAAGCCAAAATATTTTTTCAGAGCTAGATGCAGATAAAAATTATATTGAATTTGCAACCTGGTGGAGGTTAGTATAGATAGACTAATAGAACAAGTCTCACACACTGCTACAAGCTGAAATATTTTTTCAGAGCTAGATGCAGAAAAAATTATATTGAATTTGCAACCTGGTGGAGGTTTGTATAGATGGACTAATAGAACAAGTCCCACACACTGCTACACGCCCAAATATTTTTTCAGAGCTAGATGCAGATAAAAATTATTTTGAATTTGCAACCTGGTGGAGGTTAGTATAGATGAACTAATAGAACAAGTCCCACTCACTGCTACAAGCCGAAATATTTTTTCAGAGCTAGAAGCAGATAAAAATTATATTGGATTTACAACCTGGTGAAGGTTAGTATAGATGGACTAATAGAACAAGTCCCACACACTGCTACAAGCCGAAGCCGAAATATTTTTTCAGAGCTAGATGCAGAAAAAAATTATATAGAATTTGCAAACTGGTGGAGGTTAGTATAAATGGACTAATAGAACAAGTCCCACACACTTTTACAAGCCAAAATATTTTTACAGAGCTAGATACAGATAAAAATTATTTTGAATTTGCAACTTTGTGGAGGTTAGTATAGATGGACTAATATAACAAGTCCCACACACTGCTATAAGTCGAAATATTTATTCAGAGCTAGATGCAGATAAAAATTATATTGAATTTGCAACCTGGTGGAGGTTACTATAGATGGACTAATATAACAAGTCCCACACACTGCTACAAGCCGAAATATTTTTTCAGAGCTTGATGCAGATAAAAATTATATTGAATTTGCAACCTTGTGGAGGTTAGTATAGATGGACTAATAGAGCAAATCCCGCACACTGCTACACGCCGAAATATTTTTTCAGAGCTAGATACATGTAAAAATTATATTGAATTTGCAACCTTGTAGAGGTTAGTATAGATGGACTAATAGAACAAGTCCCACACACTGCTACACGCCGAAATATTTTTTCAGAGCTAGATGCAGATAAAAATTATATTGAATTTGCAACCTGGTGGAGGTTAGTATAGATGAACTAATAGAACAAGTCCCACCCACTGCTACAAGCCGAAATATTTTTTCAGAGCTAGAAGCAGAAAAAAATTATACTGGATTTACAACCTGGTGAAGGTTAGTATAGATGGACTAATAGAACAAGTCCCACACACTGCTACAAGCCGAAGCCGAAATATTTTTTCAGAGCTAGATGCAGATAAAAATTATATAGAATTTGCAATCTGGTGGAGGTTAGTATAGATGGACTAATAGAACAAATCCCACACACTTCTACAAGCCGAAATATTTTTACAGAGCTAGATGCAGATAAAAATTATTTTGAATTTGCAACCTTGTGGAGGTTAGTATAGATTGACTAATATAACAAGTCCCACACACTGCTATAAGTCGAAATATTTTTTTAGAGCTAGATGCAGATAAAAATTATATTGAATTTGCAACCTGGTGGAGGTTAGTATAGATGGACTAATAGAACAAGTCCCACACATTGCTACAAGCCGAAATATGTTTTCAGAGCTAGATGAAGATAAAAATGATATTGAATTTGCAATCTGCTGGGGGTTAGTATAGATGGACTAATAGAACAAGTCCCACACACTGCTACAAGCCGAAATATTTTTTCAGAGCTAGATGCAGATAAAAATTATATTGAATTTGCAACCTGGTGGAGGTTAGTATAGATGGACTAATAGAACAAATCCCGCACACTGCTAAAAGCCAAAATATTTTTTCAGAGCTAGATACATGTAAAAATTATATTGAATTTGCAACCTTGTAGAGGTTAGTATAGATGGACTAATAGAACAAGTCCCACACACTGCTACAAGCCAAAATATTTTTTCAGAGATGGATGCAGATAAAAATTATATTGAATTTGCAACCTGGTGTAAGTTAGTATAGATGGACTATTAGAACAAGTCCCACACACTGCTACACACCGAAATATTTTTTCACAGCTAGATGCAGATAAAAATTATATTGAATTTGCAACCTGGTGGAGGTTAGTATAGATGGACTAATAGAACAAGTCCCACACACTGCTACAAGCCGAAATATTTTTACAGAGCTAGATGCTGATAAAAATTATATTGAATTTGCAACCTGGTGGAGGATAGTATAGATGGACTAATAGAACAAGTCCCACACACTGCTACAAGCCAAAATATTTTTTCAAAGCTAGATGCAGATAAAAATTATATTGAATTTGCAACCTGGTGGAGGTTAGTATAGATGGACTAATAGAACAAGTCCCACACAGTGCTAAAAGCCAAAATATTTTTACAGAGCTACATGCATATAAAAATTATATTGAATTTGCAAACTTGTGGAGGTTAGTATAGATGTACTAATAGAACATGTCCCACACACTGCTACAAGCCGAAATATTTTTTCAGAGCTAGAAGCAGATAAAAATTATATTGAATTTACAACCTGGTGAAGGTTAGTATAGATGCACTAATAGAACAAGTCCCACACACTGCTACAAGCCGAAGCCAAAATATTTTTTCAAAGCTAGATGAAGATAAAAATTTTATTGAATTTGCAATCTGGTGGAGGTTAGTATAGATGGACTAATAGAACAAGTCCCACACACTGCAACAAGCCAAAATATTTTTTCAGAGCTAGATGCAGAGAAAAATTATATTGAATTTGCAACCTGGTGGAGGTTAGTATAGATGGACTAATATATCAAGTCCCACACACTGCTACAAGCCAAAATATTTTTTCAGAGCTAGATGCAGATTAAAATTATATCGAATTTGCAATCTGGTGGAGGTTAGTATAAATGGACTAATAGAACAAGTCCCACACACTTCTACAAGCCGAAATATTTTTACAGAGCTAGATACAGATAAAAATTATTTTGAATTTGCAACCTTGTGGAGGTTAGTATAGATGGACTAATAGAACAAGTCCCACACACTGCTATAAGCCGAAATATTTATTCAGAGCTAGATGCAGATAAAAATTATATTGAATTTGCAACCTGGTGGAGGTTTCTATAGATGGACTAATAGAACAAGTCCCACACACTTCTACAAGCCGAAATATTTTTTCAGAGCTTGATGCAGATAAAAATTATATTGAATTTGCAACCTGGTGGAGGTTTGTATAGATGGACTAATAGAACAAGTCCCACACACTGCTACAAGCCGAAAAATATTTTTTCAGAGCTGTATGCACATAAAAATTATATTGAATTTGCAACCTGGTGGAGGTTAGTATAGATGGACTAACAGAACAAGTCCCACACACTGCTACAATCCAAAATATTTTTTCAGAGCTAGATGCAGATAAAAATTATATTGAATTTGCAACCTGGTGGGGGTTAGTATCGATGGACTAATAGAACATGTCCCACACACTGCTACAAGCCGAAATATTTTTTCAGAGCTAGATGCAGAGAAAAATTATATTGAATTTGCAATCTGGTGGAGGTTACTATAGATGGACTAATAGAACAAGTCCCACACACTGCTACAAGCCGAAATATTTTTTCAGAGCTAGATGCAGATAAAAATTATATCGAATTTGCAATCTGGTGGCGGTTAGTATAGATGGACTAATAGAACAAGTCCCACACACTTCTACAAGCCAAAATATTTTTACAGAGCTAGATGCAGATAAAAATTATATTGAATTTGCAACCTTGTGGAGGTTAGTATAGATGGACATATAGAACAAGTCCCACACACTGCTATAAGCCGAAATATTTATTCAGAGCTAGATGCAGATAAAAATTATATTGAATTTGCAACCTGGTGGAGGTTACTATAGATTGACTTATAGAACAAGTCCCACACACTGTTATAAGCCGAAATATTTTTTCAGAGCTAGATGCAGATAAAAATTATATTGAATTTGCAACCTGGTGGAGTTTAGTATAGATGGACTAATAGAACAAGTCCCACACACTGCTACACACCAAAATATTTTTTCAGAGCTGGATGCACATAAAACTTATACTGAATTTGCAACCTGGTGGAGGTTAATATAGATGGACTAACAGAACAAGTCCCACACACTGCTATAAGCCGAAATATGTTTTCAGAGCTAGATGCAGATAAAAATTATATTGAATTTGCAACCTTGTGGAGGTTAGTATAGATGAACTAATAGAACATGTCCCACACACTGCTACAAGCCAAAATATTTTTTCAGAGCTAGAAGCAGATAAAAATTATATTGAATTTACAACCTGGTGAAGGTTAGTATAGATGGACTAATAGAACAAGTCCCACACACTGCTACAAGCCGAAGCCAAAATATTTTTTCAAAGCTAGATGAAGATAAAAATTTTATTGAATTTGCAACCTGGTGGAGGTTAGTATAGATGGACTAATAGAACAAGTCCCACACACTGCAACAAGCCAAAATATTTTTTCAGAGCTAGAAGCAGATAAAAATTATACTGGATTTACAACCTGGTGAAGGTTAGTATAGATGGACTAATAGAACAAGTCCCACACACTGCTACAAGCCGAAGCCAAAATATTTTTTCAGAGCTAGATGCAGATAAAAATTATATTGAATTTGCAACCTGGTGGAGGTTAGTATAGATAGACTAATAGAACAAGTCTCACACACTGCTACAAGCTGAAATATTTTTTCAGAGCTAGATGCAGAAAAAATTATATTGAATTTGCAACCTGGTGGAGGTTTGTATAGATGGACTAATAGAACAAGTCCCACACACTGCTACACGCCCAAATATTTTTTCAGAGCTAGATGCAGATAAAAATTATTTTGAATTTGCAACCTGGTGGAGGTTAGTATAGATGAACTAATAGAACAAGTCCCACTCACTGCTACAAGCCGAAATATTTTTTCAGAGCTAGAAGCAGATAAAAATTATATTGGATTTACAACCTGGTGAAGGTTAGTATAGATGGACTAATAGAACAAGTCCCACACACTGCTACAAGCCGAAGCCGAAATATTTTTTCAGAGCTAGATGCAGAAAAAAATTATATAGAATTTGCAAACTGGTGGAGGTTAGTATAAATGGACTAATAGAACAAGTCCCACACACTTTTACAAGCCAAAATATTTTTACAGAGCTAGATACAGATAAAAATTATTTTGAATTTGCAACTTTGTGGAGGTTAGTATAGATGGACTAATATAACAAGTCCCACACACTGCTATAAGTCGAAATATTTATTCAGAGCTAGATGCAGATAAAAATTATATTGAATTTGCAACCTGGTGGAGGTTACTATAGATGGACTAATATAACAAGTCCCACACACTGCTACAAGCCGAAATATTTTTTCAGAGCTTGATGCAGATAAAAATTATATTGAATTTGCAACCTTGTGGAGGTTAGTATAGATGGACTAATAGAGCAAATCCCGCACACTGCTACACGCCGAAATATTTTTTCAGAGCTAGATACATGTAAAAATTATATTGAATTTGCAACCTTGTAGAGGTTAGTATAGATGGACTAATAGAACAAGTCCCACACACTGCTACACGCCGAAATATTTTTTCAGAGCTAGATGCAGATAAAAATTATATTGAATTTGCAACCTGGTGGAGGTTAGTATAGATGAACTAATAGAACAAGTCCCACCCACTGCTACAAGCCGAAATATTTTTTCAGAGCTAGAAGCAGATAAACATTATACTGGATTTACAACCTGGTGAAGGTTAGTATAGATGGACTAATAGAACAAGTCCCACACACTGCTACAAGCCGAAGCCGAAATATTTTTTCAGAGCTAGATGCAGATAAAAATTATATAGAATTTGCAATCTGGTGGAGCTTAGTATAAATGGACTAATAGAACAAATCCCACACACTTCTACAAGCCGAAATATTTTTACAGAGCTAGATGCAGATAAAAATTATTTTGAATTTGCAACCTTGTGGAGGTTAGTATAGATTGACTAATATAACAAGTCCCACACACTGCTATAAGTCGAAATATTTTTTTAGAGCTAGATGCAGATAAAAATTATATTGAATTTGCAACCTGGTGGAGGTTAGTATAGATGGACTAATAGAACAAGTCCCACACATTGCTACAAGCCGAAATATGTTTTCAGAGCTAGATGAAGATAAAAATGATATTGAATTTGCAATCTGCTGGGGGTTAGTATAGATGGACTAATAGAACAAGTCCCACACACTGCTACAAGCCGAAATATTTTTTCAGAGCTAGATGCAGATAAAAATTATATTGAATTTGCAACCTGGTGGAGGTTAGTATAGATGGACTAATAGAACAAATCCCGCACACTGCTAAAAGCCAAAATATTTTTTCAGAGCTAGATACATGTAAAAATTATATTGAATTTGCAACCTTGTAGAGGTTAGTATAGATGGACTAATAGAACAAGTCCCACACACTGCTACAAGCCAAAATATTTTTTCAGAGATGGATGCAGATAAAAATTATATTGAATTTGCAACCTGGTGTAAGTTAGTATAGATGGACTATTAGAACAAGTCCCACACACTGCTACACGCCAAAATATTTCTTCACAGCTAGATGCAGATAAAAATTATATTGAATTTGCAACCTGGTGGAGGTTAGTATAGATGGACTAATAGAACAAGTCCCACACACTTCTACAAGCCAAAATATTTTTACAGAGCTAGATGCAGATAAAAATTATATTGAATTTGCAACCTTGTGGAGGTTAGTATAGATGGACATATAGAACAAGTTCCACACACTGCTATAAGCCGAAATATTTATTCAGAGCTAGATGTGGATAAAAATTATATTGAATTTGCAACCTGGTGGAGGTTACGATAGATTGACTTATAGAACAAGTCCCACACACTGTTATAAGCCGAAATATTTTTTCAGAGCTAGATGCAGATAAAAATTATATTGAATTTGCAACCTGGTGGAGGTTAGTATAGATGGACTAATAGAACAAGTCCCACACACTGCTACACACCAAAATATTTTTTCAGAGCTGGATGCACATAAAACTTATACTGAATTTGCTACCTGGTGGAGGTTAATATAGATGGACAAACAGAACAAGTCCCACACACTGCTATAAGCTGAAATATTTTTTCAGAGCTAGATGCAGATAAAAATTATATTGAATTTGCAACCTTGTGGAGGTTAGTATAGATGAACTAATAGAACATGTCCCACACACTGCTACAAGCCAAAATATTTTTTCAGAGCTAGAAGCAGATAAAAATTATATTGAATTTACAACCTGGTGAAGGTTAGTATAGATGGACTAATAGAACAAGTCCCACACACTGCTACAAGCCGAAGCCAAAATATTTTTTCAAAGCTAGATGAAGATAAAAATTTTATTGAATTTGCAACCTGGTGGAGGTTAGTATAGATGGACTAATAGAACAAGTCCCACACACTGCAACAAGCCAAAATATTTTTTCAGAGCTAGATGCAGAGGAAAATTATATTGAATTTGCAACCTGGTGGAGGTTAGTATAGATGGACTAATAGATCAAGTCCCACACACTGCTACAAGCCAAAATATTATTTCAGAGCTAGATGCAGATAAAAATTATATCGAATTTGCCATCTGGTGGAGGTTAGTATAAATCGACTAATAGAACAAGTCCCACACACTTCTACAAGCCGAAATATTTTTACAGAGCTAGATACAGATAAAAATTTTTTTGAATTTGCAACCTTGTGGAGGTAAGTATAGATGTACTAATAGAACAAGTCCCACACACTGCTATAAGCCGAAATATTTATTCAGCGCTAGATGCAGATAAAAATTATATTGAATTTGCAACCTGGTGGAGGTTACTATAGATGGACTAAAAGAACAAGTCCCACACACTGCTACAAGCCGAAATATTTTTTCAGAGCTTGATGCAGATAAAAATTATATTGAATTTGCAAACTGGTGGAGGTTTGTATAGATGGACTAATAGAACAAGTACCACACACTGCTACAAGCCGAAATATTTTTTCAGAGCTGGATGCACATAAAAATTATATTGAATTTGCAACCTGGTGGAGGTTACTATAGATGGACTAATAGAACAAGTCCCACACACTGCTATAAGCCGAAATATTTTTTCAGAGCTAGATGCAGATAAATATTACATTGAATTTGCAACCTGGTGGAGGTTTGTATAGATGGACTAATAGAACAAGTCCCACACACTGCTACAAGCCGAAATATTTTTACAGAGCTAGATGCAGATAAAAATTATATTGAATTTGCAACCTGGTGGAGGTTAGTATAGATGGACTATTAGAACAAGTCCCACACACTGCTACAAGCCGAAATATTTTTTCAGAGCTAGAAGCAGATAAAAATTATATTGAATTTACAACCTAGTGGAGGTTAGTATAGATGGACTAATAGAACAAGTCCCACACACTGCTAAAATCAGAAGCCGAAATATTTTTTCAGAGCTAGATGCAGAGAAAAATTATATTGAATATGCATCCTGCTGGAGGTTAGTATAGATGGACAAATAGAACAAGTCCCACACACTGCTACAAGCCAAATTATTTTTTCAGAGCTAGATCCTGATAAAAATTATATTGAATTTGCAATCTGGTGGAGGTTAGTATAGATGGACTAAGAGAACAAGTCCCACACATTGCTACAAGCCGAAATATTTTTTCAGAGCTGAATGCTCATAAAAATTATATCGAATTTACAATCTGGTGGAGGTTAGTATAGATGGACTAATAGAACAAGTCCCACATACTTCTACAAGCCGAAATATTTTTACAGAGCTAGATGCAGATAAAAATTATATTGAATTTGCAATCTTGTGGAGGTTAGTATAGATGGACTAATAGAACAGGTCCCACACACTGCTATAAGCCGAAATATTTATTCAGAGCTAGATGCTGATAAAAATTATATTGAATTTGCAACCTGGTGAAGGTTACTATAGATGGACTAATAGAACAAGTCCCACACACTGCTATAAGCCAAAATATTTTTTCAGAGCTAGATGCAGATAAATATTATATTGAATTTGCAACCTGGTGGAGGTTTGTATAGATGGACTAATAGAACAAGTCCCACACACTGCTACAAGCCGAAATATTTTTTCAGAGCTAGATGCAGATAAAAATTATATTGAATTTGCAACCTGGTGGAGGTTAGTATAGATGGACTATTAGAACAAGTCCCACACAATGCTACAAGCCGAAATATTTTTCAGAGCTAGAAGCAGATAAAAATTATATTGAATTTACAACCTGGTGGAGGTTAGTATTGAGGGACTAATAGAACAAGTCCCACACACTGCTACAAGCCGAAGCCGAAATATTTTTTCAGAGCTAGTTGAAGATAAAAATAATATAGAATTTGCAACCTGGTGGAGGTTAGTATAGATGGACTAATAGAACAAGTCCCACACACTGTTACAAGCCGAAATATTTTTACAGAGCTAGATGCAGATAAAAACTATATTGAATTTGCAACCAGGTGGAGGTTAGTATAGATGGACTAATAGAACAAGTCCCACACACTGCTACAAGCTGGAATATTTTTTCAAAGCTAGATGCAGATAAAAATTATATTGAATTTGAAACCTGGTGGAGGTTAGTATAGATGGACTAATAGAACAAGTCCCACACACTGCTAAAAGTCAAAATATTTTTTCAGAGCTACAGGCATATAAAAATTATATTGAATTTGCAACCTTGTGGAGTTTAGTATAGATGGACTAATAGAATAAGTCCCACACACTGCTACAAGCCAAAATGTATTTTTAGAGCTAGATGCAGATAAAAATTATATTGAATTTGCAACCTGGTGGAGTTTAGTATAGATGGACTAATAGAAAAAGTCCCACACACTGTTACAAGTCGAAATATTTTTTCAGAGCTAGATGCAGATAAAAATTATATTGAATTTGCAACCTGGTGGAGGTTAGTATAGATGGACTTACAGAACAAGTCACACACTGCTACAAGCCGAAATATTTTTTCAGAGCTAGATGCAAATAAAAATTATATTGAATTTGCAACCTGGTGGAGGTTAGTATAGATGAACTAATAGAACAAGTCCCACACACTGCTACAAGCCGAAATATTTTTTCAGAGCTAGAAGCAGATAAAAATTATATTGAATTTACAACCTAGTGGAGGTTAGTATAGATGGACTAATAGAACAAGTCCCACACACTGCTAAAATCAGAAGCCGAAATATTTTTTCAGAGCTAGATGCAGAGAAAAATTATATTGAATTTGCATCCTGCTGGAGGTTAGTATAGATGGACAAATAGAACAAGTCCCACACACTGCTACAAGCCAAAATATTTTTTCAGAGCTAGATGCTGATAAAAATTATATCGAATTTGCAATCTGGTGGAGGTTAGTATTAATGGACTAATAGAACAAGTCCCACACATTGCTAAAAGCCGAAATATTTTTTCAGAGCTGAATGCTCATAAAAATTATATCGAATTTACAATCTGGTGGAGGTTAGTATAGATGGACTAATAGAACAAGTCCCACATACTTCTACAAGCCGAAATATTTTTACAGAGCTAGATGCAGATAAAAATTATATTGAATTTGCAACCTGGTGGAGGTTAGTATAGATGGACTAATAGAACAAGTCCCACACACTGCTATAAGCCAAAATATTTATTCAGAGCTAGATGTTGATAAAAATTATTTTGAATTTGCATCCTGCTGGAGGTTAGTATAGATGGACAAATAGAACAAATCCCACACACTGCTACAAGCCAAAATATTTTTTCAGAGCTAGATGCTGATAAAAATTATATCGAATTTGCAATCTGGTGGAGGTTAGTATAGATGGACTAATAGAACAAGTCCCACACATTGCTACAAGCCGAAATATTTTTTCAGAGCTGAATGCTCATAAAAATTATATCGAATTTACAATCTGGTGGAGGTTAGTATAGATGGACTAATAGAACAAGTCCCACATACTTCTACAAGCCGAAATATTTTTACAGAGCTAGATGCAGATAAAAATTATATTGAATTTGCAACCTTGTGGAGGTTAGTATAGATGGACTAATAGAACAAGTCCCACACACTGCTATAAGCCAAAATATTTATTCAGAGCTAGATGTTGATAAAAATTATATTGAATTTGCAACCTGGTGAAGGTTACTATAGATGGACTAATAGAACAAGTCCCACACACTGCTATAAGCCAAAATATTTTTTCAGAGCTAGATGCTGATAAAAATTATATTGAATTTGCAAACTGGTGAAGGTTACTATAGATGGACTAATAGAACATGTCCCACACGCTGCTATAAGCCGAAATATTTTTTCAGAGCTAGATGCAGATAAATATTATATTGAATTTTCAACCTGGTGGAGGTTTGTATAGATGGACTAATAGAACAATTCCCACACACTGCTACAAGCCGAAATATTTTTTCAGAGCTGGATGCACATAAAAATTATATTGAATTTGCAACCTGGTGGAGGTTACTATAGATGGACTAATAGAACAAGTCCCACACACTGCTATAAGCCAAAATATTTTTACAGAGCTAGATGCAGATAAATATTACATTGAATTTGCAACCTGGTGGAGGTTTGTATAGATGGACTATTAGAACAAGTCCCACACACTGCTACAAGCCGAAATATTTTTTCAGAGCTAGAAGCAGATAAAAATTATATTGAATTTACAACCTAGTGGAGGTTAGTATAGATGGACTAATAGAACAAGTCCCACACACTGCTAAAATCAGAAGCCGAAATATTTTTTCAGAGCTAGATGCAGAGAAAAATTATATTGAATTTGCATCCTGCTGGAGGTTAGTATAGATGGACAAATAGAACAAGTCCCACACACTGCTACAAGCCAAATTATTTTTTCAGAGCTAGATCCTGATAAAAATTATATCGAATTTGCAATCTGGTGGAGGTTAGTATAGATGGACTAAGAGAACAAGTCCCACACATTGCTACAAGCCGAAATATTTTTTCAGAGCTGAATGCTCATAAAAATTATATCGAATTTACAATCTGGTGGAGGTTAGTATAGATGGACTAATAGAACAAGTCCCACATACTTCTACAAGCCGAAATATTTTTACAGAGCTAGATGCAGATAAAAATTATATTGAATTTGCAACCTTGTGGAGGTTAATATAGATGGACTAATAGAACAGGTCCCACACACTGCTATAAGCCGAAATATTTATTCAGAGCTAGATGCTGATAAAAATTATATTGAATTTGCAACCTGGTGAAGGTTTCTATAGATGGACTAATAGAACAAGTCCCACACACTGCTATAAGCCAAAATATTTTTTCAGAGCTAGATGCAGATAAATATTATATTGAATTTGCAACCTGGTGGAGGTTTGTATAGATGGACTAATAGAACAAGTCCCACACACTGCTACAAGCCGAAATATTTTTTCAGAGCTAGATGCAGATAAAAATTATATTGAATTTGCAACCTGGTGGAGGTTAGTATAGATGGACTATTAGAACAAGTCCCACACAATGCTACAAGCCGAAATATTTTTTCAGAGCTAGAAGCAGATAAAAATTATATTGAATTTACAACCTGGTGGAGGTTAGTATTGATGGACTAATAGAACAAGTCCCACACACTGCTACAAGCCGAAGCCGAAATATTTTTTCAGAGCTAGTTGAAGATAAAAATAATATAGAATTTGCAACCTGGTGGAGGTTAGTATAGATGGACTAATAGAACAAGTCCCACACACTGTTACAAGCCGAAATATTTTTACAGAGCTAGATGCAGATAAAAACTATATTGAATTTGCAACCAGGTGGAGGTTAGTATAGATGGACTAATAGAACAAGTCCCACACACTGCTACAAGCTGGAATATTTTTTCAAAGCTAGATGCAGATAAAAATTATATTGAATTTGAAACCTGGTGGAGGTTAGTATAGATGGACTAATAGAACAAGTCCCACACACTGCTAAAAGCCAAAATATTTTTAAAGAGCTACATGCATATAAAAATTATATTGAATTTGCATCCTTGTGGAGGTTAGTATAGATGGACTAATAGAACAAGTCCCACACACTGCTACAAGCCAAAATATATTTTTAGAGCTAGATGCAGATAAAAATTATATTGAATTTGCAACCTGGTGGAGGTTAGTATAGATGGACTAAGAGAAAAAGTCCCACACACTGTTACAAGTCGAAATATTTTTTCAGAGCTAGATGCAGATAAAAATTATATTGAATTTGCAACCTGGTGGAGGTTAGTATAGATGGACTAATAGAACAAATCTCACACACTGCTACAAGCTCAAATATTTTTTCAGAGCTATATGCAGATAAAAATTATATTGAATTTGCAAAATGGTGGAGGTTTGTATAGATAGACTAATAGAACAAGTCCCACACACTGCTACACGCCAAAATATTTTTTCAGAGCTGGATGCACATAAAAATTATATTGAATTTGCAACCTGGTGGAGGTTAGTATAGATGGACTAACAGAACAACTCCCACACACTGCTACAAGCCTAAATATTTTTTCAGAGCTAGATGCAGTGATAAATTATATTGAATTTGCAACCTGGTGGAGGTTAGTATAGATGGACTAATAGAACAAGTCCCACAAACTGCTACAAGCCGAAATATTTTTTCAGAGCTAGATGAGATATAAATTATATTGAATTTGCAACCTGGTGGAGGTTAGTATAGATGGATTAACAGAACAAGTCCCACACACTGCTACAAGCCGAAATATTTTTTCAGAGCTAGAAGCAGATAAAAATTGTATTTAATTTACAACCTGGTGGAGGTTAGTATAGATGGACTAATAGAACAAGTCCCACACACTGCTACAAGCCGAAATATTTTTTCAGAGCTAGATGCAGATAAAAATTATATTGAATTTGCAACCTGGTGGAGGTTAGTATAGATGGACTATTAGAACAAGTCCCACACACTGCTAAAAGCCAAAATATTTTTTCAGAGCTAGAAGCAGATAAAAATTATATTTAATTTACAACCTGGTGGAGGTTAGTATAGATGGACTAATAGAACAAGTCCCACACACTGCTACAAGCCCAAGCCAAAATATTTTTTCAGAGCTAGTTGAAGATAAAAATAATATTGAATTTGCATCCTGCTGGAGGTTAGTATAGATGGACTAATAGAACAAGTCCCACACACTGCTGCAAGCCAAATTCTTTTTTCCGAGCTAGATGCAGATAAAAATTATATTGAATTTGCAACCTGGTGGAAGTTAGTATAGTTGGACAATTAGAACAAGTCCCACACACTGCTACACGCCGAAATCTTTTTTCAGAGCTAGATGCAGATAAAAATTATATTGAATTTGCAACCTGGTGGAGGTTAGTATAGATGGACTATTAGAACAAGTCCCACACACTGCTAAAAGCCAAAATATTTTTACACCGCTAGATGCAGATAAAAATTATATTGAATTTGCAACCTGGTGGAGGTTAGTATATATGGACTAATAGAACAAGTCACACACACTGCTACAAGCCGAAATATTTTTTCAAAGCTAGATGCAGATAAAAATTATATTGAATTTGCAACATGGTGGAGGTTAGTGTAGATGGACTAATAGAACAAGTCCCACACACTGCTAAAAGCCAAAATATTTTTTCAGAGCTACATGCATATAAAAATTATATTGAATTTGCAACCTTGTGGAGGTTAGTATAGATGGACTAATAGAACAAGTCCCACACACTGTTACAAGTCAAAATATTTTTTCAGAGCTAGATACAGATAAAAATTATATTGAATTTGCAACCTGGTGGAGGTTAGTATAGATGGACTAATAGAACAAGTCTCACACACTGCTACAAGCTGAAATATTTTTTCAGAGCTAGATGCAGATAAAAATTATATTGAATTTGCAACCTGGTGGAGGTTTGTATAGATGGACTAATAGAACAAGTCCCACACACTGCTACACGCCGAAATATATTTTCAGAGCTGGATGCACATAAAAATTATATTGAATTTGCAACCTGGTGGAGCTAAGTATAGATGGAATAACAGAACAAGTCCCACACACTGCTACAAGCCGAAATATTTTTTCAGAGCTAGATGCAGATAAAAATTATATTGAATTTGCAACCTGGTGGAGGTTAGTATATATAAACTAATAGAACAAGTCCCACACACTGCTACTAGCCGAAATATTTTTTCAGAGCTAGAAGCAAATAAAAATTATATTGAATTTACAACCTGGTGGAGGTTAGTATAGATGGACTAATAGAACAAGTCCCACACAATGCTATAAGCCGAATATTTT
This sequence comes from Phyllobates terribilis, assembly GCF_046119375.1. Lineage (NCBI taxonomy): Eukaryota > Metazoa > Chordata > Amphibia > Anura > Dendrobatidae > Phyllobates > Phyllobates terribilis. Next base: position 442,765,189 of record NW_027362764.1, read on the forward strand.
TTCAGAGCTAGAAGCAGATAAAAATTATATTGAATTTACAACCTGGTGGAGATTAGTATAGATGGACTAATAGAACAAGTCCCACACACTGCTACAAGCTGAAGCCGAAATATTTTTTCAGAGCTAGATGAAGATAAAAATTATATTGAATTTGCAACCTGCTGGAGGTTAATATAGACGGACTAATAGAACAAGTCCCACACACTGCTACAAGCCGAAATATTTTTTCAGAGCTAGATGCAGAGAAAAATTATATTGAATTTGCAACCTGGTGGAGGTTAGTATAGCTGGTCTAATAGAACAAGTCCCACACACTGCTACAAGCCGAAATATTTTTTCAGAGCTAGATGCAGATAAAAATTATATTGAATTTGCAACCTGGTGGAGGTTAGTATAGATGGACTAATAGAACAAATCCCGCACACTGCTACAAGCCGAAATATTTTTTCAGAGCTGGATGCACATAAAAATTATATTGAATTTGCAAACTGGTGGAGGTTAGTATAGATGGAATAACAGAACAAGTCCCACACACTGCTACAAGCCAAAATATTTTTTCAGAGCTAGATGCAGATAAAAATTATATTGAATTTGCAACCTGGTGGAGGTTAGTATAGATGGACTAATAGAACAAGTCCCACGCAATGTTACAAGCCAAAATATTTTTTCAGAGCTAGAAGCAGCTTAAAATTATATTGAATTTACAACCTGGTGGAGGTTAGTATAGATGGACTAATAGAACAAGTCAGAAACACTGCTACAAGCCGAAACCGAAATATTTTTTCAGAGCTAGATGAAGATAAATATAATTTTGAATTTGCAACCTGTTGGAGGTTAGTATAGATGGACTAATAGAACAAGTCTCACACACTGCTACAAGATGAAATATTTTTTCAGAGCTAGATGCAGATAAAAATTATATTGAATTTGCAACCTGGTGGAGGTTTGTATAGATGGACTAATAGAACAAGTCCCACACACTGCTACACGCCGAAATATTTTTTCAGAGCTGGATGCACATAAAAATTATATTGAATTTGCAACCTGGTGGAGGTTAGTATAGATGGACTAACAGAACAAGTCCCACACACTGCTATAAGCCGAAATATTTTTTCAGAGCTAGATGCAGATAAAAATTATATTGAATTTGCAACCTGGTGGAGGTTAGTATAGATAAACTAATAGAACAAGTCCCACACACTGCTACAAGCCGAAATATTTTTTCAGAGCTAGAAGCAAATAAAAATTATATTGAATTTACAACCTGGTGGAGGTTAGTATAGATGGAGTAATAGAACAAGTCCCACACACTGCTACAAGCCGAAGCCAAAATATTTTTTCAGAGCTAGATGAAGATAAAAATTATATTGAATTTGCAACCTTGTGGAGGTTAGTATAGATGGACTAATAGAACAAGTCCCACACACTGCTGCAAGCCAAATTTTTTTTTCCGAGCTAGATGCAGATAAAAATTATATTGAATTTGCAACCTGGTGGAAGTTAGTATAGATGGACAATTAGAAAAAGTCCCACACACTGCTACACGCCGAAATCTTTTTTCAGAGCTAGATGCAGATAAAAATTATATTGAATTTGCAACCTGGTGGAGGTTAGTATAGATGGACTATTAGAACAATTCCCACACACTGCTAAAAGCCAAAATATTTTTACACAGCTAGATGCAGATAAAAATTATATTGAATTTGCAACCTGGTGGAGGTTAGCATAGATGGACTAATAGAACAAGTCACACACACTGCTACAAGCTGAAATATTTTTTCAAAGCTAGATGCAGATAAAAATTATATTGAATTTGCAACATGGTGGAGGTTAGTGTAGATGGACTAATAGAACAAGTCCCACACACTGCTAAAAGCCAAAATATTTTTTCAGAGCTACATGCATATAAAAATTATATTGAATTTGCAACCTTGTGGAGGTTAGTATAGATGGACTAATAGAACAAGTCCCACACACACAGCTTCAAGCCAAAATATTTTTTTAGAGCTAGATGCAGATAAAAATTATACGCAATTTGCAACCTGGTGGAGGTTAGTATAGATGGACTAATAGAACAAGTCCCACACACTGTTACAAGTCAAAATATTTTTTCAGAGCTAGATACAGATAAAAATTATATTGAATTTGCAACCTGGTGGAGGTTAGTATAGATGGATTAATAGAACAAGTCTCACACACTGCTACAAGCTGAAATATTTTTTCAGAGCTAGATGCAGATAAAAATTATATTGAATTTGCAACCTGGTGGAGGTTTGTATAGATGGACTAATAGAACAAGTCACACACACTGCTACAAGCCGAAATATTTTTTCAAAGCTAGATGCAGATAAAAATTATATTGAATTTGCAACATGGTGGAGGTTAGTGTAGATGGACTAATAGAACAAGTCCCACACACTGCTAAAAGCCAAAATATTTTTTCAGAGCTACATGCATATAAAAATTATATTGAATTTGCAACCTTGTGGAGGTTAGTATAGATGGACTAATAGAACAAGTCCCACACACTGTTACAAGTCAAAATATTTTTTCAGAGCTAGATACAGATAAAAATTATATTGAATTTGCAACCTGGTGGAGGTTAGTATAGATGGACTAATAGAACAAGTCTCACACACTGCTACAAGCTGAAATATTTTTTCAGAGCTAGATGCAGATAAAAATTATATTGAATTTGCAACCTGGTGGAGGTTTGTATAGATGGACTATTAGAACAAGTCCCAAACACTGCTGCAAGCGAAATTTTTTTTTCCGAGCTAGATGCAGATAAAAATTATATTGAATTTGCAACCTGGTGGAAGTTAGTATAGATGGACAATTAGAACAAGTCCCACACACTGATACACGCCGAAATCTTTTTTCAGAGCTAGATGCAGATAAAAATTATATTGAATTTGCAACCTGGTGGAGGTTAGTATAGATGGACTATTAGAACAATTCCCACACACTGCTAAAAGCCAAAATATTTTTACACAGCTAGATGCAGATAAAAATTATATTGAATTTGCAACCTGGTGGAGGTTAGTATAGATGGACTAATAGAACAAGTCTCACACACTGCTACAAGCTGAAATATTTTTTCAGAGCTAGATGCAGATAAAAATTATATTGAATTTGCAACCTGGTGGAGGTTTGTATAGATGGACTAATAGAACAAGTCCCACACACTGCTACACGCCGAAATATTTTTTCAGAGCTGGATGCACATAAAAATTATATTGAATTTGCAACTTGGTGGAGCTAAGTATAGATGGACTAACAGAACAAGTCCCACACACTGCTACAAGCCGAAATATTTTTTCAGAGCTAGATGCAGATAAAAATTATATTGAATTTGCAACCTGGTGGAGGTTAGTATATATAAACTAATAGAACAAGTCCCACACACTGCTACAAGCCGAAATATTTTTTCAGAGCTAGAAGCAAATAAAAATTAAATTGAATTTACAACCTGGTGGAGGTTAGTATAAATGGACTAATAGAACAAGTCCCACACAATGCTATAAGCCGAATATTTTTTCAGACCTAGAAGCAGATAAAAATTATATTGAATTTACAACCTGGTGGAGATTAGTATAGATGGACTAATAGAACAAGTCCCACACACTGCTACAAGCTGAAGCCGAAATATTTTTTCAGAGCTAGATGAAGATAAAAATTATATTGAATTTGCAACCTGCTGGAGGTTAGTATAGACGGACTAATAGAACAAGTCCCACACACTGCTACAAGCCGAAATATTTTTTCAGAGCTAGATGCAGAGAAAAATTATATTGAATTTGCAACCTGGTGGAGGTTAGTATAGATGGTCTAATAGAACAAGTCCCACACACTGCTACAAGCCGAAATATTTTTTCAGAGCTAGATGCAGATAAAAATTATATTGAATTTGCAACCTGGTGGAGGTTAGTATAGATGGACTAATAGAACAAATCCCGCACACTGCTACAAGCCGAAATATTTTTTCAGAGCTGGATGCACATAAAAATTATATTGAATTTGCAACCTGGTGGAGGTTAGTATAGATGGAATAACAGAACAAGTCCCACACACTGCTACAAGCCAAAATATTTTTTCAGAGCTAGATGCAGATAAAAATTATATTGAATTTGCAACCTGGTGGAGGTTAGTATAGATGGACTAATAGAACAAGTCCCACGCAATGTTACAAGCCAAAATATTTTTTCAGAGCTAGAAGCAGCTTAAAATTATATTGAATTTACAACCTGGTGGAGGTTAGTATAGATGGACTAATAGAACAAGTCAGAAACACTGCTACAAGCCGAAACCGAAATATTTTTTCAGAGCTAGATGAAGATAAATATAATTTTGAATTTGCAACCTGTTGGAGGTTAGTATAGATGGACTAATAGAACAAGTCCCACACACTGCTACAAGCCGAAATAATTTTTCAGAGCTTGATGCAGATAAAAATTATATTGAATTTGCAAACCTTGTGGAGGTTAGTATAGATGGACTAATAGAATAAGTCCCACACACTGCTATCAGACGAAACATTTATTCAGAGCTAGATGCAGATAAAAATTATATTGAATTTGCAACCTGGTGGAGGTTAGTAAAGATGGACTAATAGAACAAGTCCCACACACTGCTACACGCCGAAATATTTTTTCAGAGCTAGATGAATATAAAAATTATATTGAATTTGCAACCTGGTGGAGGTTAGTATAGATGGACTAATAGAACAAGTCCCACACACTGCTACAAGCCAAAATATTTTTACACAGCTAGATGCAGAGAAAAATTATATTGAATTTGCAACCTGGTGGAGGTTAGTATAGATGGACTAATAGAACAAGTCCCACACACTGCTACAAGCCAAAATATTTTTACACAGCTAGATGCAGAGAAAAATTATATTGAATTTGCAACCTGGTGGAGGTTAGTATAGATGGAATAATAGAACAGGTCCCACACAGTGCTACAAGCCGAAATATTTTTTCAAAGCTAGATGCAGATTAAAATGATATTGAATTTGCAACATGATGGAGGTTAGTGTAGATGGACTAATAGAACATGTCCCACACAGTGCTATAAGCCGAAATATTTTTTCAGAGCTAGATGCAGATAAATATTATATTGAATTTTCAACCTGGTGGAGGATTGTATAGATGGACTAATAGAACAATTCCCACACACTGCTACAAGCCGAAATATTTTTTTTAGAGCTGGATGCACATAAAAATTATATTGAATTTGCAACCTGGTGGAGGTTACTATAGATGGACGAATAGAACAAGTCCCACACACTGCTATAAGCCGAAATATTTTTTCAGAGCTAGATGCAGATAAATATTACATTGAATTTGCAACCTGGTGGAGGTTTGTATAGATGGACTAATAGAACAAGTCCCACACACTGCTACAAGCCGAAATATTTTTACAGAGCTAGATGCAGATAAAAATTATATTGAATTTGCAACCTGGTGGAGGTTAGTATAGATGGACTATTAGAACAAGTCCCACACACTGCTACAAGCCGAAATATTTTTTCAGAGCTAGAAGCAGATAAAAATTATATTGAATTTACAACCTAGTGGAGGTTAGTATAGATGGACTAATAGAACAAGTAGCACACACTGCTAAAATCAGAAGCCGAAATATTTTTTCAGAGCTAGATGCAGAGAAAAATTATATTGAATTTGCATCCTGCTGGAGGTTAGTATAGATGGACAAATAGAACAAGTCCCACACACTGCTACAAGCCAAATTATTTTTTCAGAGCTAGTTCCTGAAAAAAATTATATCGAATTTGCAATCTGGTGGAGGTTAGTATAGATGGACTAAGAGAACCAGTCCCACACATTGCTACAAGCCGAAATATTTTTTCAGAGCTGAATGCTCATAAAAATTATATCGAATTTACAATCTGGTGGAGGTTAGTATAGATGGACTAATAGAACAAGTCCCACATACTTATACAAGCCGAAATATTTTTACAGAGCTAGATGCAGATAAAAATTATATTGAATTTGCAACCTTGTGGAGGTTAGTATAGATGGACTAATAGAACAGGTCCCACACACTGCTATAAGCCGAAATATTTTTTCAGAGCTAGATGCAGATAAAAATTATATTGAATTTGCAACCTGGTGGAGGTTAGTATAGATGGACTATTAGAACAAGTCCCACACAATGCTACAAGCCGAAATATTTTTTCAGAGCTAGAAGCAGATAAAAATTATATTGAATTTACAACCTGGTGGAGGTTAGTATTGATGGACTAATAGAACAAGTCACACACACTGCTACAAGCCGAAGCCGAAATATTTTTTCAGAGCTAGTTGAAGATAAAAATAATATAGAATTTGCAACCTGGTGGAGGTTAGTATAGATGGACTAATAGAACAAGTCCCACACACTGTTACAAGCCGAAATATTTTTACAGAGCTAGATGCAGATAAAAATTATATTGAATTTGCAACCTGGTGGAGGTTAGTATAGATGGACTATTAGAACAAGTCCCACACAATGCTACAAGCCGAAATATTTTTTCAGAGCTAGAAGCAGATAAAAATTATATTGAATTTACAACCTGGTGGAGGTTAGTATTGATGGACTAATAGAACAAGTCACACACACTGCTACAAGCCGAAGACGAAATATTTTTTCAGAGCTAGTTGAAGATAAAAATAATATAGAATTTGCAACCTGGTGGAGGTTAATATAGATGGACTAATAGAACAAGTCCCACACACTGTTACAAGCCGAAATATTTTTACAGAGCTAGATGCAGATAAAAACTATATTGAATTTGCAACCAGGTGGAGGTTAGTATAGATGGACTAATAGAACAAGTCCCACACACTGCTACAAGCTGGAATATTTTTTCAAAGCTAGATGCAGATAAAAATTATATTGAATTTGAAACCTGGTGGAGGTTAGTATAGATGGACTAATAGAACAAGGCCCACACACTGCTAAAAGCCAAAATATTTTTAAAGAGCTACATGCATATAAAAATTATATTGAATTTGCAACATTGTGGAGGTTAGTATAGATGGACTAATAGAACAAGTCCCACACACTGCTACAAGCCAAAATATATTTTTAGAGCTAGATGCAGATAAAAATTATATTGAATTTGCAACCTGGTGGAGGTTAGTATAGATGGACTAATAGAAAAAGTGCCACACACTGTTACAAGTCGAAATATTTTTTCAGAGCTAGATGCAGATAAAAATTATATTGAATTTGCAACCTGGTGGAGGTTAGTATAGATGGACTAATAGAACAAATCTCACACACTGCTACAAGCTGAAATATTTTTTCAGAGCTATATGCAGATAAAAATTATATTGAATTTGCAACCTGGTGGAGGTTTGTATAGATGGACTAAAAGAACAAGTCCAACACACTGTTACACGCCGAAATATTTTTTCAGAGCTGGATGCACATAAAAATTATATTGAATTTGCAACCTGGTGGAGGTTAGTATAGATGGACTAACAGAACAAGTCCCACACACTGCTATAAGCCGAAATATTTTTTCAGAGCTAGATGCAGATAAAAATTATATTGAATTTGCAACCTGGTGGAGGTTAGTATAGATAAACTAATAGAACAAGTCCCACACACTGCTACAAGCCGAAATATTTTTTCAGAGCTAGAAGCAAATAAAAATTATATTGAATTTACAACCTGGTGGAGGTTAGTATAGATGGACTAATAGAACAAGTCCCACACACTGCTACAAGCCGAAGCCAAAATATTTTTTCAGAGCTAGATGCAGAGAAAAATTATATTGAATTTGCAACCTGGTGGAGGTTAGTATAGAAGGAATAATAGAACAAGCCCCACACACCGCTACAAGCCGAAATATTTTTTCAGAGCTAGATGCAGATAAAAGTTATATTGAATTTGCAATCTGGTGGAGGTTAGTATAGATGGACTAATAGAACAAGTCCCACACAATGCTACAAGCCGAATATTTTTTCAGAGCTAGAAGCAGATAAAAATAATATTGAATTTACAACCTGGTGGAGATTAGTATAGATGAACTAATAGAACAAGTCCCACACACTGCTACAAGCCGAAGCCAAAATATTTTTTCAGAGCTAGATGAAGATAAAAATTATATTGAATTTGCAACCTTGTGGAGGTTAGTATAGATGGACTAATAGAACAAGTCCCACACACTGCTACAAGCCGAAATATTTTTTCAGAGCTAGAAGCAAATAAAAATTATATTGAATTTACAACCTGGTGGAGGTTAGTATAGATGGACTAATAGAACAAGTCCCACACACTGCTACAAGCCGAAGCCAAAATATTTTTTCAGAGCTAGATGCAGAGAAAAATTATATTGAATTTGCAACCTGGTGGAGGTTAGTATAGAAGGAATAATAGAACAAGCCCCACACACCGCTACAAGCCGAAATATTTTTTCAGAGCTAGATGCAGATAAAAGTTATATTGAATTTGCAATCTGGTGGAGGTTAGTATAGATGGACTAATAGAACAAGTCCCACACACTGCTGCAAGCCAAATTTTTTTTTCCGAGCTAGATGCAGATAAAAATTATATTGAATTTGCAACCTGGTGGAAGTTAGTATAGATGGACAATTAGAAAAAGTCCCACACACTGCTACACGCCGAAATCCTTTTTCAGAGCTAGATGCAGATAAAAATTATATTGAATTTGCAACCTGGTGGAGGTTAGTATAGATGGACTATTAGAACAATTCCCACACACTGCTAAAAGCCAAAATATTTTTACACAGCTAGATGCAGATAAAAATTATATTGAATTTGCAACCTGGTGGAGGTTAGCATAGATGGACTAATAGAACAAGTCACACACACTGCTACAAGCTGAAATATTTTTTCAAAGCTAGATGCAGATAAAAATTATATTGAATTTGCAACATGGTGGGGGTTAGTGTAGATGGACTAATAGAACAAGTCCCACACACTGCTAAAAGCCAAAATATTTTTTCAGAGCTACATGCATATAAAAATTATATTGAATTTGCAACCTTGTGGAGGTTAGTATAGATGGACTAATAGAACAAGTCCCACACACACAGCTACAAGCCAAAATATTTTTTTAGAGCTAGATGCAGATAAAAATTATACGCAATTTGCAACCTGGTGGAGGTTAGTATAGATGGACTAATAGAACAAGTCCCACACACTGTTACAAGTCAAAATATTTTTTCAGAGCTAGATACAGATAAAAATTATATTGAATTTGCAACCTGGAGGAGGTTAGTATAGATGGACTAATAGAACAAGTCTCACACACTGCTACAAGCTGAAATATTTTTTCAGAGCTAGATGCAGATAAAAATTATATTGAATTTGCAACCTGGTGGAGGTTAGTATAGATAAACTAATAGAACAAGTCCCACACACTGCTACAAGCCGAAATATTTTTTCAGAGCTAGAAGCAAATAAAAATTATATTGAATTTACAACCTGGTGGAGGTTAGTATAGATGGACTAATAGAACAAGTCCCACACACTGCTACAAGCCGAAGCCAAAATATTTTTTCAGAGCTAGATGCAGAGAAAAATTATATTGAATTTGCAACCTGGTGGAGGTTAGTATAGAAGGAATAATAGAACAAGCCCCACACACCGCTACAAGCCGAAATATTTTTTCAGAGCTAGATGCAGATAAAAGTTATATTGAATTTGCAATCTGGTGGAGGTTAGTATAGATGGACTAATAGAACAAGTCCCACACAATGCTACAAGCCGAATATTTTTTCAGAGCAAGAAGCAGATAAAAATAATATTGAATTTACAACCTGGTGGAGATTAGTATAGATGGACTAATAGAACAAGTCCCACACACTGCTACAAGCCGAAGCCAAAATATTTTTTCAGAGCTAGATGAAGATAAAAATTATATTGAATTTGCAACCTTGTGGAGGTTAGTATAGATGGACTAATAGAACAAGTCCCACACACTGCTGCAAGCCAAATTTTTTTTTCCGAGCTAGATGCAGATAAAAATTATATTGAATTTGCAACCTGGTGGAAGTTAGTATAGATGGACAATTAGAAAAAGTCCCACACACTGCTACACGCCGAAATCTTTTTTCAGAGCTAGATGCAGATAAAAATTATATTGAATTTGCAACCTGGTGGAGGTTAGTATAGATGGACTATTAGAACAATTCCCACACACTGCTAAAAGCCAAAATATTTTTACACAGCTAGATGCAGATAAAAATTATATTGAATTTGCAACCTGGTGGAGGTTAGCATAGATGGACTAATAGAACAAGTCACACACACTGCTACAAGCTGAAATATTTTTTCAAAGCTAGATGCAGATAAAAATTATATTGAATTTGCAACATGGTGGGGGTTAGTGTAGATGGACTAATAGAACAAGTCCCACACACTGCTAAAAGCCAAAATATTTTTTCAGAGCTACATGCATATAAAAATTATATTGAATTTGCAACCTTGTGGAGGTTAGTATAGATGGACTAATAGAACAAGTCCCACACACACAGCTACAAGCCAAAATATTTTTTTAGAGCTAGATGCAGATAAAAATTATACGCAATTTGCAACCTGGTGGAGGTTAGTATAGATGGACTAATAGAACAAGTCCCACACACTGTTACAAGTCAAAATATTTTTTCAGAGCTAGATACAGATAAAAATTATATTGAATTTGCAACCTGGTGGAGGTTAGTATAGATGGACTAATAGAACAAGTCTCACACACTGCTACAAGCTGAAATATTTTTTCAGAGCTAGATGCAGATAAAAATTATATTGAATTTGCAACCTGGTGGAGGTTTGTATAGATGGACTAATAAAACAAGTCACACACACTGCTACAAGCCGAAATATTTTTTCAAAGCTAGATGCAGATAAAAATTATATTGAATTTGCAACATGGTGGAGGTTAGTGTAGATGGACTAATAGAACAAGTCCCACACACTGCTAAAAGCCAAAATATTTTTTCAGAGCTACATGCATATAAAAATTATATTGAATTTGCAACCTTGTGGAGGTTAGTATAGATGGACTAATAGAACAAGTCCCACACACTGTTACAAGTCAAAATATTTTTTCAGAGCTAGATACAGATAAAAATTATATTGAATTTGCAACCTGGTGGAGGTTAGTATAGATGGACTAATAGAACAAGTCTCACACACTGCTACAAGCTGAAATATTTTTTCAGAGCTAGATGCAGATAAAAATTATATTGAATTTGCAACCTGGTGGAGGTTTGTATAGATGTACTAATAGAACAAGTCCCACACACTGCTGCAAGCCAAATTTTTTTTTCCGAGCTAGATGCAGATAAAAATTATATTGAATTTGCAACCTGGTGGAAGTTAGTATAGATGGACAGTTAGAACAAGTCCCACACACTGCTACACGCCGAAATCTTTTTTCAGAGCTGGATGCACATAAAAATTATATTGAATTTGCAACCTGGTGGAGCTAAGTATAGATGGACTAACAGAACAAGTCCCACACACTGCTACAAGCCGAAATATTTTTTCAGAGCTAGATGCAGATAAAAATTATATTGAATTTGCAACCTGGTGGAGGTTAGTATATATAAACTAATAGAACAAGTCCCACACACTGCTACAAGCCGAAATATTTTTTCAGAGCTAGAAGCAAATAAAAATTATATTGAATTTACAACCTGGTGGAGGTTAGTATAGATGGACTAATAGATCAAGTCTCACACAATGCTATAAGCCGAATATTTTTTCAGAGCTAGAAGCAGATAAAAATTATATTGAACTTACAACCTGGTGGAGATTAGTATAGATGGACTAATAGAACAAGTCCCACACACTGCTACAAGCTGAAGCCGAAATATTTTTTCAGAGCTAGATGAAGATAAAAATTATATTGAATTTGCAACCTGCTGGAGGTTAGTATAGACGGACTAATAGAACAAGTCCCACACACTGCTACAAGCCGAAATATTTTTTCAGAGCTAGATGCAGAGAAAAATTATATTGAATTTGCAACCTGGTGGAGGTTAGTATAGATGGTCTAATAGAACAAGTCCCGCACACTGCTACAAGCCGAAATATTTTTTCAGAGCTGGATGCACATATAAATTATATTGAATTTGCAAACTGGTGGAGGTTAGTATAGGTGGAATAACAGAACAAGTCCCACACACTGCTACAAGCCGAAATATTTTTTCAGAGCTAGATGCAGATAAAAATTATATTGAATTTGCAACCTGGTGGAGGTTAGTATAGATGGACTAATAGAACAAGTACCACGCAATGTTACAAGCCAAAATATTTTTTCAGAGCTAGAAGCAGCTTAAAATTATATTGAATTTACAACCTGGTGGAGGTTAGTATAGATGGACTAATAGAACAAGTCAGAAACACTGCTACAAGCCGAAACCAAAATATTTTTTCAGAGCTAGATGAAGATAAATATAATTTTGAATTTGCAACCTGTTGGAGGTTAGTATAGATGGACTAATAGAACAAGTCCCACACACTGCTACAAGCCGAAATAATTTTTCAGAGCTAGATGCAGATAAAAATTATATTGAATTTGCAAACCTTGTGGAGGTTAGTATAGATGGACTAATAGAACAAGTCCCACACACTGCTATAAGCCGAAACATTTATTCAGAGCTAGATGCAGATAAAAATTATATTGAATTTGCAACCTGGTGGAGGTTAGTATAGATGGACTAATAGAACAAGTCCCACACACTGCTACAAGCCAAAATATTTTTACACAGCTAGATGCAGAGAAAAATTATATTGAATTTGCAACCTGGTGGAGGTTAGTATAGATGGACTAATAGAACAAGTCCCACACACTGCTACAAGCCAAAATATTTTTACACAGCTAGATGCAGAGAAAAATTATATTGAATTTGCAACCTGGTGGAGGTTAGTATAGATGGAATAATAGAACAGGTCCCACACAGTGCTACAAGCCGAAATATTTTTTCAAAGCTAGATGCAGATAAAAATGATATTGAATTTGCAAGATGATGGAGGTTAGTGTAGATGGACTAATAGAACAAGTCCCACACACTGCTAAAAGCCAAAATATTTTTTCAGAGCTACAAGCATAGAAAAATTATATTGAATTTGCAACCTTGTGGAGGTTAGTATAGATGGACTACTAGAACAAGTCCCACACACACAGCTACAAGCCAAAATATTTTTTTAGAGCTAGATGCAGATAAAAATTATACGCAATTTGCAACCTGGTGGAGGTTAGTATAGATGGACTAATAGAGCAAGTCCCACACACTGTTACAAGTCAAAATATTTTTTCAGAGCTAGATACAGATAAAAATTATATTGAATTTGCAACCTGGTGGAGGTTAGTATAGATGGACTAATAGAACAAGTCTCACACACTGCTACAAGCTGAAATATTTTATCAGAGCTAGATGCAGATAAAAATTATATTGAATTTGCAACCTGGTGGAGGTTTGTATAGATGGACTAATAGAACAAGTCCCACACACTGCTACACGCCGAAATATTTTTTCAGAGCTGGATGCACATAAAAATTATATTGAATTTGCAACCTGGTGGAGCTAAGTATAGATGGACTAACAGAACAAGTCCCACACACTGCTACAAGCCGAAATATTTTTTCAGAGCTAGAAGCAGATAAAAATTATATTGAATTTGCAACCTGGTGGAGGTTAGTATAGATAAACTAATAGAACAAGTCCCACACACTGCTACAAGCCGAAATATTTTTTCAGAGCTAGAAGCAAATAAAAATTATATTGAATTTACAACCTGGTGGAGGTTAGTATAGATGGACTAATAGAACAAGTCCCACACACTGCTATAAGCCGAATATTTTTTCAGAGCTAGAAGCAGATAAAAATTATATTGAATTTACAACCTGGTGGAGATTAGTATAGATGGACTAATAGAACAAGTCCCACACACTGCTACAAGCCGAAGCCGAAATATTTTTTCTGAGCTAGATGAAGATAAAAATTATATTGAATTTGCAACCTGCTGGAGGTTAGTATAGATGGACTAATAGAACAAGTCCCACACACTGCTACAAGCCGAAATATTTTTTCAGAGCTAGATGCAGAGAAAAATTATATTGAATTTGCAACCTGGTGGAGGTTAGTATAGATGGTCTAATAGAACAAGTCCCACACACTGCTACAAGCCGAAATATTTTTTCAGAGCTAGATGCAGATAAAAATTATATTGAATTTGCAACCTGGTGGAGGTTAGTATAGATGGACTAATAGAACAAATCGCGCACACTGCTACAAGCCGAAACATTTTTTCAGACCTGGATGCACATAAACATTATATTGAATTTGCAACCTGGTGGAGGTTAGTATAGATGGAATAACAGAACAAGTCCCACACACTGCTACAAGCCGAAATATTTTTTCAGAGCTAGACGCAGATAAAAATTATATTGAATTTGCAACCTGGTGGAGGTTAGTATAGATTGACTAATAGAACAAGTCCCACGCAATGTTACATGCCAAAATATTTTTTCAGAGCTAGAAGCAGCTAAAAATTATATTGAATTTACAACCTGGTGGAGGTTAGTATAGATGGACTAATAGAACAAGACAGAAACACTGCTACAAGCCGAAGCCGAAATATTTTTTCAGAGCTAGATGAAGATAAATATAATTTTGAATTTGCAACCTGTTGGAGGTTAGTATAGATGGACTAATAGAACAAGTCCCACACACTGCTACAAGCCGAAATAATTTTTCAGAGCTAGATGCAGATAAAAATTATATTGAATTTGCAATCCTTGTGGAGGTTAGTATAGATGGACTAATAGAACAAGTCCCACACACTGCTATAAGCCGAAATATTTATTCAGAGCTAGATGCAGATAAAAATTATATTGAATTTGCAACCTGGTGGAGGTTAGTATAGATAAACTAATAGAACAAGTCCCACACACTGCTACAAGCCGAAATATTTTTTCAGAGATAGAAGCAAATAAAAATTATATTGAATTTACAACCTGGTGGAGGTTAGTATAGATGGACTAATAGAACAAGTCCCACACAATGCTATAAGCCGAATATTTTTTCAGAGCTAGAAGCAGATAAAAATTATATTGAATTTTCAACCTGGTGGAGATTAGTATAGATGGACTAATAGAACAAGTCCCACACACTGCTACAAGCCGAAGCCGAAATATTTTTTCTGAGCTAGATGAAGATAAAAATTATATTGAATTTGCAACCTGCTGGAGGTTAGTATAGACGGACTAATAGAACAAGTCCCACACACTGCTACAAGCCGAAATATTTTTTCAGAGCTAGATGCAGAGAAAAATTATATTGAATTTGCAACCTGGTGGAGGTTAGTATAGATGGACTAATAGAACAAGTCCCACACACTGCTATAAGCCGAAATATTTATTCAGAGCTAGATGCAGATAAAAATTATATTGAATTTGCAACCTGGTGGAGGTTAGTAAAGATGGACTAATAGAACAAGTCTCACACACTGCTACACGCCGAAATATTTTTTCAGAGCTAGATGAATATAAAAATTATATTGAATTTGCAACCTGGTGGAGGTTAGTATAGATGGACTAATAGAACAAGTCCCACACACTGCTACAAGCCAAAATATTTTTACACAGCTAGATGCAGAGAAAAATTATATTGAATTTGCAACCTGGTGGAGGTTAGTATAGATGGACTAATAGAACATGTCCCACACACTGCTACAAGCCAAAATATTTTTACACAGCTAGATGCAGAGAAAAATTATATTGAATTTGCAACCTGGTGGAGGTTAGTATAGATGGACTAATAGAACAAGTCCCACACAGTGCTACAAGCCAAAATATTTTTTCAAAGCTAGATGCAGATAAAAATTATATTGAATTTGCAACATGGTGGAGGTTAGTGTAGATGGACTAACAGAACAAGTCCCACACACTGCTAAAAGCCAAAATATTTTTTCAGAGCTGGATGCACATAAAAATTATATTGAATTTGCAACCTGGTGGAGGTTAGTATAGATGGACTAACATAACAAGTCTCATACCCTGCTACAAGCCGAAATATTTTTTCAGAGCTATATGCAGATAAAAATTATATTGAATTTGCAACCTGGTGGAGGTTAGTATAGATGAACTAATAGAACAAGTCCCACACACTGCTACAAGCCGAAACATTTTTTCAGAGCTAGAAGCAGATAAAAATTATATTGAATTTACAACCTAGTGGAGGTTAGTATAGATGGACTAATAGAACAAGTCCCACACACTGCTACAAGCCGAAGCCGAAATATTTTTCCAGAGCTAGATGAAGATAAAAATTATATTGAATTTGCAACCTGCTGGAGGTTAGTATAGATGGACTAATAGAACAAGTCCCACACACTGCTACAAGCCGAAATATTTTTTCAGAGCTAGATGCAGAGAAAAATTATATTGAATTTGTAACCTGGTGGAGGTTAGTATAGAAGGACTAATAGAAAAAGTGCGACACACTGCTACAAGCCGAAATATTTTTTCAGAGCTAGATGCAGATAAAAATTATATCGAATTTGCAATCTGGTGGAGGTTAGTATAGATGGACTAATAGAACAAGTCCCACACACATCTACAAGCCGAAATATTTTTACAGAGCTAGATGCAGATAAAAATTATATTGAATCTGCAACCTTGTGGAGGTTAGTATAGATGGAATAATAGAACAAGTCCCACACACTGCTATAAGCCGAAATATTTATTCAGAGCTAGATGCAGATAAAAATTATATTGAATTTGCAACCTATTGGAGGTTACTATAGATGGACTAATAGAACAAGTCCCACACACTGCTACAAGCCGAATTATTTTTTCAGAGCTAGATGCAGATAAAAATTGTATTGAATTTGCAACCTGGTGGAGGTTTGTATAGATGGACTAATAGGACAAGTCCCACACACTGCTACAAGCCGAAATATTTTTTCAGAGCTAGATGCAGATAAAAATTATATTGAATTTGCAACCTGGTGGAGGTTAGTATAGATGGACTAATAGAACAAGTCCCACACACTGCTACAAGCCGAAGCCGAAATATTTTTTCAGAGCTAGATGAAGATAAAAATTATATTGAATTTGCAACCTGCTGGAGGTTAGTATAGACGGACTAATAGAACAAGTCCCACACACTGCTACAAGCCGAAATATTTTTTCAGAGCTAGATGCAGAGAAAAATTATACTGAATTTGCAACCTGGTGGAGGTTAGTATAGATGGTCTAATAGAACAAGTCCCACACACTGCTACAAGCCGAAATATTTTTTCAGAGCTAGATGCAGATAAAAATTATATTGAATTTGCAATCTGGTGGAGGTTAGTATAGATGCACTAATAGAACAAGTCCCACACACTTCTACAATCTGAAATATTTTTACAGAGCTAGATGCAGATAAAAATTATATTGAATTTGCAACCTTGTGGAGGTTAGCATAGAGATGGACTAATAGAACAAGTCCCACACACTGCTACAAGCCAAAATATTTTTTCAGAGCTGGATGCAGATAAAAATTATATTAAATTTGCAACCTGGTGGAGGTTAGTATAGATGGACTAATAGAACAAGTCCCACATATTGTTACAAGTCAAAATATTTTTTCAGAGCTAGATGCAGATAAAATTTATATTGAATTTGCAACCTGGTGGAGGTTAGTATAGATGGACTAATAGAACAAGTCCCACACACTGTTACAAGCCAAAATATTTTTTCAGAGCTAGAAAGAGATAAAAATTATATTGAATTTGCAACCTGGTGGAGGTTAGTATAGATGGACTAATAGAACAAGTCTCACACACTGCTACAAGCTGAAATATTTTTTCAGAGCTAGATGCAGATAAAAATTATATTGAATTTGCAACCTGGTGGAGGTTTGTATAGATGCACTAATAGAAAAAGTCCCACACACTGCTACACGCCGAAATATTTTTTCAGAGCTGGATGCACATAAAAATTATATTGAATTTGCAACCTGGTGGAGCTAAGTATAGATGGACTAACAGAACAAGTCCCACACACTGCTACAAGCTGAAATATTTTTTCAGAGCTAGAAGCAGATAAAAGTTATATTGAATTTGCAACCTGGTGGAGGTTAGTATAGATAAACTAATAGAACAAGTCCCACACACTGCTACAAGCCGAAATATTTTTTCAGAGCTAGAAGCAAATAAAAATTATATTGAATTTACAACCTTGTGTAGGTTAGTATAGATGGACTAATAGAACAAGTCCCACACCCTGCTTTAAGCCGAATATTTTTTCAGAGCTAGAAGCAGATAAAAATTATATTGAATTTACAACCTGGTGGAGATTAGTATAGATGGACTAATAGAACAAGTCCCACACACTGCTACAAGCCGAAGCCGAAATATTTTTTCTGAGCTAGATGAAGATAAAAATTATATTGAATTTGCAACCTGCTGGAGGTTAGTATAGACGGACTAATAGAACAAGTCCCACACACTGCTACAAGCCGAAATATTTTTTCATAGCTAGATGCAGAGAAAAATTATATTGAATTTGCAACCTGGTGGAGGTTAGTATAGATGGTCTAATAGAACAAGTCCCACACACTGCTACAAGCCGAAATATTTTTTCAGAGCTAGATGCAGATAAAAATTATATTGAATTTGCAACCTGGTGGAGGTTAGTATAGATGGACTAATAGAACAAATCCCGCACACTGCTACAAGCCAAAATATTTTTTCAGACCTGGATGCACATAAAAATTATATTGAATTTGCAACCTGGTGGAGGTTAGTATAGATGGAATAACAGAACAATTCCCACACACTGCTACAAGCCGAAATATTTTTTCAGAGCTAGATGCAGATAAAAATTATATTGAATTTGCAACCTGGTGGAGGTTAGTATAGATTGACTAATAGAACAAGTCCCACGCAATGTTACAAGCCAAAATATTTTTTCAGAGCTAGAAGCAGCTAAAAATTATATTGAATTTACAACCTGGTGGAGGTTAGTATAGATGGACTAATAGAACAAGTCAGAAACACTGCTACAAGCCGAAGCCGAAATATTTTTACAGAGCTAGATGAAGATAAATATAATTTTGAATTTGCAACCTGTTGGAGGTTAGTATAGATGGACTAATAGAACAAGTCCCACACACTGCTACAAGCCGAAATAATTTTTCAGAGCTAGATGCAGATAAAAATTATATTGAATTTGCAATCCTTGTGGAGGTTAGTATAGATGGACTAATAGAACAAGTCCCACACACTGCTATAAGCCGAAATATTTATTCAGAGCTAGATGCAGATAAAAATTATATTGAATTTGCAACCTGGTGGAGGTTAGTTTAGATAAACTAATAGAAAAAGTCCCACACACTGCTACAAGCCGAAATATTTTTTCAGAGCTAGAAGCAAATAAAAATTATATTGAATTTGCAATCCTTGTGGAGGTTAGTATAGATGGACTAATAGAACAAGTCCCACACACTGCTATAAGCCGAAATATTTTTTCAGAGCTAGATGCAGAGAAAAATTATATTGAATTTACAACCTGGTGGAGGTTAGTATAGATGGACTAATAGACAAGTCCCACACACTGCTATAAGCCGAAATATTTATTCAGAGCTAGATGCAGATAAAAATTATATTGAATTTGCAACCTGGTGGAGGTTAGTAAAGATGGACTAATAGAACAAGTCCCACACACTGCTACACGCCGAAATATTTTTTCAGAGCTAGATGAATATAAAAATTATATTGAATTTGCAACCTGGTGGAGGTTAGTATAGATGGACTAATAGAACAAGTCCCACAAACTGCTACAAGCCAAAATATTTTTAAACAGCTAGATGCAGAGAAAAATTATACTGAATTTGCAACCTGGTGGAGGTTAGTATAGATGGACTAATAGAACAAGTCCCACACACTGCTACAAGCCAAAATATTTTTACACAGCTAGATGCAGAGAAAAATTATATTGAATTTGCAACCTGGTGGAGGTTAGTATAGATGGACTAATAGAACAAGTCCCACACAGTGCTACAAGCCGAAATATTTTTTCAAAGCTAGATGCAGATAAAAATTATATTGAATTTGCAACATGGTGGAGGTTAGTGTAGATGGACTAACAGAACAAGTCCCACACACTGCTAAAAGCCAAAATATTTTTTCAGAGCTGGATGCACATAAAAATTATATTGAATTTGCAACCTGGTGGAGGTTAGTATAGATGGACTAACATAACAAGTCTCACACCCTGCTACAAGCCGAAATATTTTTTCAGAGCTATATGCAGATAAAAATTATATTGAATTTGCAACCTGGTGGAGGTTAGTATAGATGAACTAATAGAACAAGTCCCACACACTGCTACAAGCCGAAATATTTTTTCAGAGCTAGAAGCAGATAAAAATTATATTGAATTTACAACCTAGTGGAGGTTAGTATAGATGGACTAATAGAACAAGTCCCACACACTGCTACAAGCCGAAGCCGAAATATTTTTCCAGAGCTAGATGAAGATAAAAATTATATTGAATTTGCAACCTGCTGGAGGTTAGTATAGATGGACTAATAGAACAAGTCCCACACACTGCTACAAGCCGAAATATTTTTTCAGAGCTAGATGCAGATAAAAATTATATCGAATTTGCAATCTGGTGGAGGTTAGTATAGATGGACTAATAGAACAAGTCCCACACACATCTACAAGCCGAAATATTTTTACAGAGCTAGATGCAGATAAAAATTATATTTAATCTGCAACCTTGTGGAGGTTAGTATAGATGGAATAATAGAACAAGTCCCACACACTGCTATAAGCCGAAATATTTATTCAGAGCTAGATGCAGATAAAAATTATATTGAATTTGCAACCTATTGGAGGTTACTATAGATGGACTAATAGAACAAGTCCCACACACTGCTACAAGCCGAATTATTATTTCAGAGCTAGATGCAGATAAAAATTGTATTGAATTTGCAACCTGGTGGAGGTTTGTATAGATGGACTAATAGGACAAGTCCCACACACTGCTACAAGCCGAAATATTTTTTCAGAGCTGGATGCACATAAAAATTATATTGAATTTGCAACCTGGTGGAGGTTAGTATAGATGGACTAACAGAACAAGTCCCACACACTGCTACAAGCCAAAATATTTCTTCAGAGCTAGATGCAGATAAAAATTATATTGAATTTGCAACCTGGTGGAGGTTAGTATAGATGGACTAATAGAACAAGTCCCACACAATGATACAAGCCGAATATTTTTTTAGAGCTAGAAGCAGATAAAAATTATTTTGAGTTTACAACCTGGTGGAGATTAGTATAGATGGACTAATAGAACAAGTCCCACACACTGCTACAAGCCGAAATATTTTTTCAGATCTAGATGCAGATAAAAATTATATTGAATTTGCAATCTGGTGGAGGTTAGTATAGATGCACTAATAGAACAAGTCCCACACACTTCTACAATCTGAAATATTTTTACAGAGCTAGATGCAGATAAAAATTATATTGAATTTGCAACCTTGTGGAGGTTAGCATAGTGATGGACTAATAGAACAAGTCCCACACACTGCTACAAGCCAAAATATTTTTTTCAGAGCTAGATGCAGATAAAAATTATATTAAATTTGCAACCTGGTGGAGGTTAGTATAGATGGACTAATAGAACAAGTCCCACATATTGTTACAAGTCAAAATATTTTTTCAGAGCTAGATGCAAATAAAATTTATATTGAATTTGCAACCTGGTGGAGGTTAGTATAGATGGACTAATAGAACAAGTCCCACACACTGTTACAAGCCAAAATATTTTTTCAGAGCTAGATGCAGATAAAAATTATATTGAATTTGCAACCTGGTGGAGGTTAGTATAGATGGACTAACAGAACAAGTGCCACACACTGCTACAAGCCGAAATATTTTTTCAGAGATAGATGCAGATAAAAATTATATTGAATTTGCAATCTGATGGAGGTTAGTATACAGTACAGACCAAAAGTTTGGACACACCTTCTCATTTAAAGATTTTTCTGTATTTTCATGACTATGAAAATTGTACATTCACACTGAAGGCATCAAAACTATGAATTAACACATGTGGAATTATATACTTAACAAAAAAGTGTGAAACAACTGAAAATATGTCTTTTATTCTAGGTTCTTCAAAGCAGACACCTTTTGCTTTGATGACTGCATTGCACACTCTTGGCATTCTCTTGATGAGCTTCAAGTGGAAGTCACTGGAAATGGTCTTCCAACAATCTTGAAGGAGTTCCCAGAGATGCTTAGCACTTGTTGGCCCTTTTGCCTTCACTCTGCGGTCCAGCTCACCCCAAACCATCTCGATTGGGTTCAAATCTAGTGACTGTGGAGACTAGGTCATCTGGCGTAGCACCCCATCACTCTCCATCTTGGTCAAATAGCCCTTACACTGCCTGGAGGTGTGTTTGGGGTCATTGTCCTATTGAAAAATAAGTGATGGTCCAACTAAACGCAAACCGGATGAAATAGCATGCCGCTGCAAGATGCTGTGCTAGCCATGCTGGTTCAGTATACCTTCAATTTTGAATAAATCCCCAACAGTGTCATCAGCAAAGCACCCCCACACCATCACACCTCCTCCTCCATGCTTCACGGTGGGAACCAGGCATGTAGAGTCCATCCATTCACCTTTTCTGCGTCGCACAAAGACACGGTGGTTGGAACCAAAGATCTCAAATTTGGACTCATCAGAACAAAGCACAGATTTCCACTGGTCTAATGTCCATTCCTTCTGTTCTTTAGCCCAAACAAGTCTATTCTGCTTGTTGCCTGTCCTTAGCAGTGGTTTCCTAGCAGCTATTTTACCATGAAGGCCTGATGCACAAAGTCTCCTCTTAATAGTTGTTGAAACGATGTGTCTGCTGCTAGAACTGTGTGTGGCATTGACCTGGTCTCTAATCTGAGCTGCTGTTAACCTGCGATTGCTGAGGCTGGTGACTCGGATAAACTTATCCTCAGAAGCAGAGGTGACTCTTGGTCTTCCTTTCCTGGGGCGGTCCTCATGTGAGCCAGTTTCTTTGTAGCACTTTATGGTTTTTGCAATTGCACTTGGGGACACTTTCAAAGTTTTCCCAATTTTTCGCACTGACTGACCTTCATTTCTTAAAGTAATGATGGACACTCGTTTTTCTTTTCTTAGCTGCTTTTTTCTTGCCATAATACAAATTCTAACAGTCCATTCAGTAGAATTATCGGCTGTGTATCCACCAGACTTCTGCACAACACAACTGATGGTCCCAACCACAATCATAAGGTAAGAAATCCCACTTATTAAACCTGACAGGGCACACCTGTGAAGTGAAAACCACTGTTGGAACACCATTTCCAGTGATAACCTCTTGAAGCTCATCAAGAGAATGCCAAGAGTGTGCAAAGCAGTCATCAAAGCAAAAGGTGGCTACTTTGAAGAACCTGGAATATAAGACATATTTTCAGTTGTTTCAAACTTTTTGATAAGTATATAATTCCACATGTGTTAATTCATAGTTTTGATGCCTTCAGTGTGAATGGACAATTTTCATAGTCATGAAAATACAGAAAAATCTTTAAATGAGAAGGTGTGTCCAAACTTTTGGTCTGTACTGTAGATGGACTAATAGAACAAGTCCCACACACTGCTACAAGCCAAAATATTTATTCAGAGCTAGATGCAAATAAAAATTATATTGAATTTGCAACCAGGTGGAGGTTAGTATAGAGGACTAATAGAACAAGTCCCACATACTGCTACAAGCTGAAATATTTTTTCAAAGCTAGATGCAGATAAAAATTTTATTGAATTTGCAACCTGGTGGAGGTTAGTATAGCTGGACTAATAGAACAAGTCCCACACACTGCTAAAAGCCAAAACATTTTTTCAGAGCTAGATACATATAAAAATTATATTGAATTTGTAACCTTGTGGAGGTTAGTTTAGATGGACTAATAGAACAAGTCCCACACACTGCTACAAGCCAAAATATTTTTTTAGAGCTAGATGCAGATAAAAATTATATTGAATTTGCAACCTGGTGAAGGTTAGTATAGATGGACTAATAGAACAAGTCCCACACACTGTTACAAGCCGAAATATTTTTTCAGAGCTAGATGCAGATAAAAATTATATTGAATTTGCAACCTGGTGGAGGTTAGTATAGATGGACTAACATAACAAGTCCCACACACTGTTACAAGCCAAAATATTTTTTCAGAGCTAGATGCAGATAAAAATTATATTGAATTTGCAACCTGGTGGAGGTTAGTATAGATGGACAAAAAGAACAAGTCTCACACACTGCTACAAGCTGAAATATTTTTTCAGAGCTAGATGCAGATAAAAATTTTATTGATTTTGCAACCGGGTGGAGGTTAGTATAGATGTACTAATAGAACAAGTCCCACACACTGCTACAAGCCAAAATATTTTTTCAGAGCTGGATGCACATAAAAATTATATTGAATTTGCAACCTCGTGGAGGTTAGTATAGATGGACTAACATAACAAGTCCCACACACTGCTACAAGCCGAAATATTTTTTCAGAGCTAGATGCAGATAAAAATTATATTGAATTTGCAACCTGGTGGAGGTTAGTATACAGTACAGACCAAAAGTTTGGACACACCTTCTGATTTAAAGATTTTTCTGTATTTTCATGACTATGAAAATTGTACATTCACACTGAAGGCATCAAAACTATGAATTAACACGTGGAATTTTATACTTAACAAAAAAGTGTGAAAGAACTGAAAATATGTCTTATATTCTAGGTTCTTCAAAGTAGCCACCTTTTGCTTTGATGACTGCTTTGCACACTCTTGGCATTCTCTTGATGAGCTTCAAGATGAAGTCACCGGAAATGGTCTTCCAACAATCTTGAAGGAGTTCCCAGAGATGCATAGCACTTGTTGGCCCTTTTGCCTTCACTCTACGGTCCAGCTCACCCCAAACCATCTCGATTGGGTTCAGGTCTAGTGACTGTGGAGGCTAGGTCCTCTGGCGTAGCACCCCATCACTCTCTATCTTGGTCAATTAGCCCTTACACTGCCTGGAGGTGTGTTTAGGGTCAATGTCCTGTTGAAAAATAAGTGATGGTCCAACTAAACGCAAACCGGATGAAATAGCATGCCGCTGCAAGATGCTGTGGTAGCCATGCTGGTTCAGTATACCTTCAATTTTTAATAAATCCCCAACAGTGTCATCAGCAAAGCACCCCCACACCATCACACCTCCTCCTCCATGCTTCACGGTGGGAACCAGGCATGTAGAGTCCATCCATTCACCTTTTCTGCGTCGCACAAAGACACGGTGGTTGGAACCAAAGATCTCAAATTTGGACTCATCAGAACAAAGCACAGATTTCCACTGGTCTAATGTCCATTCCTTCTGTTCTTTAGCCCAAACAAGTCTATTCTGCTTGTTGCCTGTCCTTAGCAGTGGTTTCCTAGCAGCTATTTTACCATGAAGGCCTGATGCACAAAGTCTCCTCTTAATAGTTGTTGAAACGATGTGTCTGCTGCTAGAACTGTGTGTGGCATTGACCTGGTCTCTAATCTGAGCTGCTGTTAACCTGCGATTTCTGAGGCTGGTGACTCGGATGAACTTATCCTCAGAAGCAGAGGTGACTCTTGGTCTTCCTTTCCTGGGGCGGTCCTCATGTGAGCCAGTTTCTTTGTAGTGATTGATGGTTTTTGCAACTGCACTTGGGGACACTTTCAAAGTTTTCCAAATTTTTCGCACTGACTGACCTTCATTTCTTAAAGTAATGATGGCCACTCGTTTTTCTTTACTTTGCTGCTTTTTTCTTGCCATAATACAAATTCTAACAGTCTATTCAGTTGGATTATCGGCTGTGTATCCACCAGACTTCTGCACAACACAACTGATGGTGCCAACCACAATCATGAGGCAAGAAATCCCACTTATTAAACCTGACAGGGCACACCTGTGAAGTGTAAACCATTGTTGGAAGACCATTTCCAGTGATAACGTCCTGAAGCTCATCAAGAGAATGCCAAGAGTGTGCAAAGCAGTCGTCAAAGCAAAAGGTGGCTACTTTGAAGAACCTGGAATATAAGACATATTTTCAGTTGTTTCAAATTTTTTTGTTAAGTATATAATTCCACATGTGTTAATTCATAGTTTTGATGCCTTCAGTGTGAATGGACAATTTTCATAGTCATGAAAATACAGAAAAATCTTTAAATGAGAAAGTGTTTCCAAACTTTTGGTCTGTACTGTAGATGGACTAATAGAACAAGTCCCACACACTGCTACAAGCCAAAATATTTTTTCAGAGCTAGATGCAGATAAAAATTATATTGAATTTGCAACCTGGTGGAGGTTAGTATAGTTGGACTAATAGAACAAGTCCCACATACTGCCACAAGCTGAAATATTTTTTCAGAGCTAGATGCAGATAAAAATTATATTGAATTTGCAACATGGTGGAGGTTAGTATAGATGGACTAATAGAACAAGTCTCACACACTGCTACAAGCCGAAATATTTTTTCAGAGCTAGATGCAGATAAAAATTATATTGAATTTGCAACCTGGTGGAGGTTAGTATAGATGGACTAATAGAACAAGTCACACACACTACTACAACCCGAAATATTTTTTCAGAGCTAGATGCAGATAAAAATTATTTTGAATTTGCAACCTGGTGGAGGTTAGCATAGATGGACTAATAGAACAAGCACCACATACTGCCACAAGCCGAAATATTTTTTTAGAGCTGGATGGACATAAAAATTATATTGAATTTGCAACCTGGTTGAGGTTAGTATAGATGGACTAATAGAACAAGTCCCACACAATGCTACAAGCCAAAATATTTATTCAGAGCTAGATGCAGATAAAAATTATATTGAATTTGCAACCTGGTGGAGGTTAGTATAGATGGACTAACAGAACAAGTGCCACACACTGTTACAAGCCGAAATATTTTTTCAGAGATAGATGCAGATAAAAATTATATTGAATTTGCAACCTGGTGGAGGTTAGTATACAGTACAGACCAAAAGTTTGGACACACCTTCTCATTTAAAGATTTTTCTGTATTTTCATGACTATGAAAATTGTACATTCACACTGAAGGCATCAAAACTATGAATTAACACATGTGGAATTATATACTTAACAAAAAAGTGTGAAACAACTGAAAATATGTCTTTTATTCTAGGTTCTTCAAAGCAGACACCTTTTGCTTTGATGACTGCATTGCACACTCTTGGCATTCTCTTGATGAGCTTCAAGAGGAAGTCACTGGAAATGGTCTTCCAACAATCTTGAAGGAGTTCCCAGAGATGCTTAGCACTTGTTGGCCCTTTTGCCTTCACTCTGCGGTCCAGCTCACCCCAAACCATCTCGATTGGGTTCAAATCTAGTGACTGTGGAGACTAGGTCATCTGGCGTAGCACCCCATCACTCTCCATCTTGGTCAAATAGCCCTTACACTGCCTGGAGGTGTGTTTGGGGTCATTGTCCTATTGAAAAATAAGTGATGGTCCAACTAAACGCAAACCGGATGAAATAGCATGCCGCTGCAAGATGCTGTGCTAGCCATGCTGGTTCAGTATACCTTCAATTTTGAATAAATCCCCAACAGTGTCATCAGAAAAGCACCCCCACACCATCACACCTCCTCCTCCATGCTTCACGGTGGGAACCAGGCATGTAGAGTCCATCCATTCACCTTTTCTGCGTCGCACAAAGACACGGTGGTTGGAACCAAAGATCTCAAATTTGGACTCATCAGAACAAAGCACAGATTTCCACTGGTCTAATGTCCATTCCTTCTGTTCTTTAGCCCAAACAAGTCTATTCTGCTTGTTGCCTGTCCTTAGCAGTGGTTTCCTAGCAGCTATTTTACCATGAAGGCCTGATGCACAAAGACTCCTCTTAATAGTTGTTGAAACGATGTGTCTGCTGCTAGAACTGTGTGTGGCATTGACCTGGTCTCTAATCTGAGCTGCTGTTAACCTGCGATTGCTGAGGCTGGTGACTCGGATGAACTTATCCTCAGAAGCAGAGGTGACTCTTGGTCTTCCTTTCCTGGGGCGGTCCTCATGTGAGCCAGTTTCTTTGTAGCACTTTATGGTTTTTGCAATTGCACTTGGGGACACTTTCAAAGTTTTCCCAATTTTTCGCACTGACTGACCTTCATTTCTTAAAGTAATGATGGACACTCGTTTTTCTTTTCTTAGCTGCTTTTTTCTTGCCATAATACAAATTCTAACAGTCCATTCAGTAGAATTATCGGCTGTGTATCCACCAGACTTCTGCACAACACAACTGATGGTCCCAACCACAATCATAAGGTAAGAAATCCCACTTATTAAACCTGACAGGGCACACCTGTGAAGTGAAAACCATTGTTGGAACACCATTTCCAGTGATAACCTCTTGAAGCTCATCAAGAGAATGCCAAGAGTGTGCAAAGCAGTCATCAAAGCAAAAGGTGGCTACTTTGAAGAACCTGGAATATAAGACATATTTTCAGTTGTTTCAAACTTTTTGATAAGTATATAATTCCACATGTGTTAATTCATAGTTTTGATGCCTTCAGTGTGAATGGACAATTTTCATAGTCATGAAAATACAGAAAAATCTTTAAATGAGAAGGTGTGTCCAAACTTTTGGTCTGTACTGTAGATGGACTAATAGAACAAGTCCCACACACTGCTACAAGCCAAAATATTTATTCAGAGCTAGATGCAAATAAAAATTATATTGAATTTGCAAAAAGGTGGAGGTTAGTATAGAGGACTAATAGAACAAGTCCCACATACTGCTACAAGCTGAAATATTTTTTCAAAGCTAGATGCAGATAAAAATTTTATTGAATTTGCAACCTGGTGGAGGTTAGTATAGCTGGACTAATAGAACAAGTCCCACACACTGCTAAAAGCCAAAACATTTTTTCAGAGCTAGATACATATAAAAATTACATTGAATTTGTAACCTTGTGGAGGTTAGTTTAGATGGACTAATAGAACAAGTCCCACACACTGCTACAAGCCAAAATATTTTTTTAGAGCTAGATGCAGATAACAATTATATTGAATTTGCAACCTGGTGAAGGTTAGTATAGATGGACTAATAGAACAAGTCCCACACACTGTTACAAGCCGAAATATTTTTTCAGAGCTAGATGCAGATAAAAATTATATTGAATTTGCAACCTGGTGGAGGTTAGTATAGATGGACTAATAGAACAAGTCCCACACACTGTTACAAGCCAAAATATTTTTTCAGAGCTAGATGCAGATAAAAATTATATTGAATTTGCAACCTGGTGGAGGTTAGTATAGATGGACAAAAAGAACAAGTCTCACACACTGCTACAAGCTGAAATATTTTTTCAGAGCTAGATGCAGATAAAAATTTTATTGATTTTGCAACCTGGTGGAGGTTAGTATAGATGGACTAATAGAACAAGTCCCACACACTGCTACAAGCCAAAATATTTTTTCAGAGCTGGATGCACATAAAAATTATATTGAATTTGCAACCTCGTGGAGGTTAGTATAGATGGACTAACAGAACAAGTCCCTCACACTGCTACAAGCCGAAATATTTTTTCAGAGCTAGATGCAGATAAAAATTATATTGAATTTGCAACCTGGTGGAGGTTAGTATACAGTACAGACCAAAAGTTTGGACACACCTTCTGATTTAAAGATTTTTCTGTATTTTCATGACTATGAAAATTGTACATTCACACTGAAGGCATCAAAACTATGAATTAACACGTGGAATTTTATACTTAACAAAAAAGTGTGAAAGAACTGAAAATATGTCTTATATTCTAGGTTCTTCAAAGTAGCCACCTTTTGCTTTGATGACTGCTTTGCACACTCTTGGCATTCTCTTGATGAGCTTCAAGATGAAGGCACCGGAAATGGTCTTCCAACAATCTTGAAGGAGTTCCCAGAGATGCATAGCACTTGTTGGCCCTTTTGCCTTCACTCTACGGTCCAGCTCACCCCAAACCATCTCGATTGGGTTCAGGTCTAGTGACTGTGGAGGCTAGGTCCTCTGGCGTAGCACCCCATCACTCTCTATCTTGGTCAATTAGCCCTTACACTGCCTGGAGGTGTGTTTAGGGTCAATGTCCTGTTGAAAAATAAGTGATGGTCCAACTAAACGCAAACCGGATGAAATAGCATGCCGCTGCAAGATGCTGTGGTAGCCATGCTGGTTCAGTATACCTTCAATTTTGAATAAATCCCCAACAGTGTCATCAGCAAAGCACCCCCACACCATCACACCTCCTCCTCCATGCTTCACGGTGGGAACCAGGCATGTAGAGTCCATCCATTCACCTTTTCTGCGTCGCACAAAGACACGGTGGTTGGAACCAAAGATCTCAAATTTGGACTCATCAGAACAAAGCACAGATTTCCACTGGTCTAATGTCCATTCCTTCTGTTCTTTAGCCCAAACAAGTCTATTCTGCTTGTTGCCTGTCCTTAGCAGTAGTTTCCTAGCAGCTATTTTACCATGAAGGCCTGATGCACAAAGTCTCCTCTTAATAGTTGTTGAAACGATGTGTCTGCTGCTAGAACTGTGTGTGGCATTGACCTGGTCTCTAATCTGAGCTGCTGTTAACCTGCGATTGCTGAGGCTGGTGACTCGGATGAACTTATCCTCAGAAGCAGAGGTGACTCTTGGTCTTCCTTTCCTGGGGCGGTCCTCATGTGAGCCAGTTTCTTTGTAGCGATTGATGGTTTTTGCAACTGCACTTGGGGACACTTTCAAAGTTTTCCAAATTTTTCGCACTGACTGACCTTCATTTCTTAAAGTAATGATGGCCACTCGTTTTTCTTTACTTAGCTGCTTTTTTCTTGCCATAATACAAATTCTAACAGTCTATTCAGTAGGATTATCGGCTGTGTATCCACCAGACTTCTGCACAACACAACTGATGGTGCCAACCACAATCATGAGGCAAGAAATCCCACTTATTAAACCTGACAGGGCACACCTGTGAAGTGTAAACCATTGTTGGAAGACCATTTCCAGTGATAACGTCCTGAAGCTCATCAAGAGAATGCCAAGAGTGTGCAAAGCAGTCGTCAAAGCAAAAGGTGGCTACTTTGAAGAACCTGGAATATAAGACATATTTTCAGTTGTTTCAAATTTTTTTGTTAAGTATATAATTCCACATGTGTTAATTCATAGTTTTGATGCCTTCAGTGTGAATGGACAATTTTCATAGTCATGAAAATACAGAAAAATCTTTAAATGAGAAGGTGTTTCCAAACTTTTGGTCTGTACTGTAGATGGACTAATAGAACAAGTCCCACACACTGCTACAAGCCAAACTATTTTTTCAGAGCTAGATGCAGATAAAAATTATATTGAATTTGCAAACTGGTGGAGGTTAGTATAGTTGGACTAATAGAACAAGTCCCACATACTGCCACAAGCTGAAATATTTTTTCAGAGCTAGATGCAGATAAAAATTATATTGAATTTGCAACCTGGTGGAGGTTAGTATAGATGGACTAATAGAACAAGTCTCACACACTGCTACAAGCCGAAATATTTTTTCAGAGCTAGATGCAGATAAAAATTATATTGAATTTGCAACCTGGTGGAGGTTAGTATAGATGGACTAATAGAACAAGTCACACACACTACTACAAAACGAAATATTTTTTCAGAGCTAGATGCAGATAAAATTATTTTGAATTTGCAACCTGGTGGGGGTTAGCATAGATGGACTAATAGAACAAGTACCACATACTGCCACAAGCCGAAATATTTTTTTAGAGCTGGATGGACATAAAAATTATATTGAATTTGCAACCTGGTTGAGGTTAGTATAGATGGACTAATAGAACAAGTCCCACACAATGCTACAAGCCAAAATATTTATTCAGAGCTAGATGCAGATAAAAATTATATTGAATTTGCAAACTGGTGGAGGTTAGTGTAGATGGACTAATAGAACAAGTCCCACACACTGCTATAAGCCGAAATATTTTTTCAGAGCTAGATGCAGATAAAAATTATATTGAATTTGCAACCTGGTGGAGGTTAGTATAGATGGACTAAGAGAACAAGTCCGACACACTACTACAACCCGAAATATTTTTTCAGAGCTAGGTGCAGATAAAAATTATTTTGAATTTGCAACCTGGTGGAGGTTAGTATAGATGGACTAATAGAACAAGTCCCACACATTGCTACAAGCCAAAATATTTTTTTAGAGCTAGATGCAGATAAAAATTATTTTGAATTTGCAACCTGGTGGAGGTTAGTATAGATGGACTAATAGAACAAGTCTCACACACTGCTACAAGCTGAAATATTTTTTCAGAGCTGGATGCACATTAAAATTATATTGAATTTGCAACCTGGTGGAGGTTAGTATAGATGGACTAATAGAACAAGTCCCACACAATGCTACAAGATAAAATATTTTTTCAGAGCTAGATGCAGATAAAAATTATATTGAATTTGCAACCTGGTGGAGGTTAGTGTAGATGGACTAAAAGAACAAGTCCCACACACTGCTACAAGCCGAAATATTTTTTCAGAGCTAGATGCAGATAAAAATTATATTGAATTTGCAACCTGGTGGAGGTTAGTATAGATGGACTAATAGAACAAGTCCCACACACTGCTACAAGTCGAAATATTTTTTCAGAGCTGAATGCAGATAAAAATGATATTTAATTTGCAACCTGATGGAGGTTAGTATAGATGGACAAGTAGGACAATTGCCACACACTGCTACAAGCCGAAATATTTTTTAAGAGCTAGATGCAGATAAAAATTATATTGAATTTGCAACCTGGTGGAGGTTAGTATAGTTGGACTAATAGAACAAGTCCAACACACCGCTACAAGCCAAAATATTTTTTCAGAGCTACATGCAGATAAAAATTATTTTGAATTTGCAACCTGGTGGAGATTAGTATAGATGGAATAATAGAACATGTCCCACACACTGCTACAAGCCGAAACATTTTTTCAGAGCTAGATGCAGATAAAAACTATATTGAATTTGCAACCTGGTGGATGTTAGTATAGTTGGACTAATAGGACAAGTCCCACATACTGCCACAAGCCGAAATATTTTTTCAGAGCTAGATGCAGATAAAAATTATATTGAATTTTCAACCTGGTGGAGGTTAGTATAGATGGACTAATAGAACAAGTCTCACACACTGCTACAAGCCGAAATATTTTTTCAGAGCTAGATGCAGATAAAAATTATATTGAATTTGCAACCTGGTGGAGGTTAGTATATATGGACTAATAGAACAAGTCCCACACACTACTACAACCCGAAATATTTTTTCAGAGCTAGGTGCAGATAAAAATTATTTTGAATTTGCAACCTGGTGGAGGTTAGTATAGATGGACTAATAGAACAAGTCCCACACACTGCTACAAGCCAAAATATTTTTTTAGAGCAAGATGCAGATAAAAATTATATTGAATTTGCAACCTTGTGGAGGTTAGTATATTTGGACTAATAGAAGAAGTCTCACACACTGCTACAAGCTGAAATATTTTTTCAGAGCTAGATGCAGATAAAAATTATATTGAATCTTCAACCTTGTGGAGGTTAGTATAGATGGACTAATGGAACAAGTCCCACACACTGCTACAAGCCGAAATATTTTTTCAGAGCTGGATGCACATAAAAATTATATTGAATTTGCAACCTGGTGGAGGTTACTATACATGGACTAACAGAAGAGTCCCACATACTGCTACAAGCCGAAATATTTATTTAGAGCTAGATGCAGATAAAAATTATATTGAATTTGCAACCTGGTTTAGGTTAGTATAGATGGACAAATAGAACAAGTCCCACACACTGCTACAAGCCGAAGCCTAAATATTTTTTCAGAGCTAGAAGCAGATAAAAATTATTTTGAATTTGCAACCTGGTAGAGGTTAGTATAGATGGACTAATAGAACAAGTCCCACACACTGCTACAAGCCAAAATATTTTTTCAGAGCTAGATGCAGATAAAAATTATATTGAATTTGCAATCTGGTAGAGGTTAGTATAGATGGACTAATAGAACAAGTCCCACACACTGCTACATGCCAAAATGTTTTTACAGAGCTAGATGCAGATAAAAATTATATTGAATTTGCAACCTGGTGGAGGTTAATAGAGATGGACTAATAGAAAAAGTCCCACACACTGCTACAAGCCAAAATATTTTTTCAGAGCTAGAAGCAGATAAAAATTATATTGAATTTGCAACCTGGTGGAGGTTAGTATAGATGGACTAATAGAACAAGTCCCACACACTGCTACAAGTCGAAATATTTTTTCAGAGCTGGATGCAGATAAAAATTATATTGAATTTGCAACCTGGTGGAGGTTAGTATAGATGAACTAATAGAACAAGTCCCACACACTGCTACAAGCCGAAATATTTTTTCAGAGCTAGATGCAGATAAAAATTATATTGAATTTTAAACCTGGTGGAGGTTAGTATAGATGGACTAATAGAACAAGTCCCACACACTGCTACAAGCTGAAATATTTTTCAGAGCTAGATGCAGATAAAAATTATATTGAATTTGCAACCTGGTGGAGGTTAGTATAGTTGGACTAATAGAACAAGTCCAACACACTGCTACAAGCCGAAATATTTTTTCACAGCTAAATGCAGATAAAAATGATATTGAATTTGCAACCTGGTGGAGATTAGTATAGATGGAGTAATAGAACAAGTCCCACACACTACTGCAAGTCGAAATATTTTTTCAGAGCTAGATGCAGATAAAAATTATATTGAATTTGCAACCTGGTGGATGTTAGTATAGTTGGACTAATAGAACAAGTCCCACATACTGCCACAAGCCAAAATATTTTTTCAGAGCTAGATGCAGATAAAAATTATATTGAATTTGCAACCTGGTGGAGGTTAGTATAGATGGACTAATAGAACAAGTCTCACACACTGCTATAAGCCGAAATATTTTTTCAGAGCTAGATGCAGATAAAAATTATATTGAATTTAGAACCTGGTGGAGGTTAGTATAGATTGACTAATAGAACAAGTCCACACACTACTACAACCCGAAATATTTTTTCAGAGTTAGGTGCAGATAAAAATTATTTTGAATTTGCAACCTGGTAGAGGTTAGTATAGATGGACTAATAGAACAAGTCCCACACACTGCTACAAGCCAAAATATTTTTTTAGAGCTAGATACAGATAAAAATTATTTTGAATTTGCAACCTGTTGGAGGTTAGTATAGATGGACTAATAGAACAAGTCTCACACACTGCTACAAGCTGAAATATTTTTTCAGAGCTAGATGCAGCTAAAATTATATTGAATTTGCAACCTGGTGGAGGTTAGTATAGATCGACTAATAGAACTAGTCCCACATACTGCTACAAGCCGAAATATTTTTTCAGAGCTGGATGCACATAAAAATTATATTGAATTTGCAATCTGGTGGAGGTTATTATAGATGGAATAACAGAAGAGTCCCTCACACTGCTACAAGCCGAAACGTTTTTTTAGAGCTAGATGCAGATAAAAATTATATTGAATTTGCAACCTGGAGGAGGTTAGTATAGATGGACTAATAGAACAAGTCCCACACACTGCTACAAGCTGAAATATTTTTTCAGAGCTGGATGCACATTAAAATTATATTGAATTTGCAACCTGGTGGAGGTTAGTATAGATGGACTAATAGAACAAGTCCCACACAATGCTACAAGCCGAAATATTTTTTCAGAGCTAGATGCAGATAAAAATTATATTGAATTTGCAACCTGGTGGAGGTTAGTGTAGATGGACTAATAGAACAAGTCCCACACACTGCTACAAGCCGAAATATTTTTTCAGAGCTAGATGCAGATAAAAATTATATTGAATTTGCAACCTGGTGGAGGTTAGTATAGATGGACTAATAGAACAAGTCCCACACACTGCTACAAGTCGAAATATTTTTTCAGAGCTGGATGCAGATAAAATTTATATTTAATTTGCAACCTGGTGGAGGTTAGTATAGATGGACTAAAAGAACAAGTCCCACACACTGCTACAAGCCAAAATATTTTTTCAGAGCTAGATGCAGATAAAAATTATATTGAATTTGCAACCTGATGGAGGTTAGTATAGATGGACTAGTAGAACAATTCCCACACACTGCTACAAGCCAAAAAATTTTTTCAGAGCTAGATGCAGATAAAAATTATATTGAATTTGCAGCCTGGTGAAGGTTAGTTTAGTTGGACTAATAGAACAAGTCCAACACACTGCTACAAGCCAAAATATTTTTTCAGAGCTAGATGCAGGTAAAAATTATTTTGAATTTGCAACCTGGTGGAGATTAGTATAGATGGACGAATAGAACAAGTCCCACACACTGCTACAAGTCGAAATATTTTTTCAGAGCTAGATGCAGATAAAAATTATATTGAATTTGCAACCTGGTGGAGGATAGTATAGTTGGACTAATAGAACAAGTCCCACACACTACTACAACCCGAAATATTTTTTCAGAGTTAGGTGCAGATAAAAATGATTTTGAATTTGCAACCTGGTAGAGGTTAGTATAGATGGACTAATAGAACAAGTCCCACACACTGCTACAAGCCAAAATATTTTTTTAGAGCTAGATGCAGATAAAAATTATTTTGAATTTGCAACCTGTTGGAGGTTAGTATAGATGGACTAATAGAACAAGTCTCACACACTGCTACAAGCTGAAATATTTTTTCAGAGCTAGATGCAGATAAAAATTATATTGAATTTGCAACCTGGTGGAGGTTAGTATATATGGAATAATAGAACATGTCCCACATACTGCTACAAGCCGAAATATTTTTTCAGAGCTGGATGCACATAAAAATTATATTGAATTTGCAACCTGGTTGAGGTTATCATAGATGGACTAACAGAAGAGTCCCACACACTGTTACAAGCCGAAATATTTTTTTAGAGCTGGATGCACATAAAAATTATATTGAATTTGCAACCTGGAGGAGTTTAGTATATATGGACTAATAGAACAAGTCCCACACATTGCTACAAGCTGAAATAGTTTTTCAGAGCTGGATGCACATTAAAATTATATTGAATTTGCAACCTGGTGGAGGTTAGTATAGATGGACTAATAGAACAAGTCCCACACAATGCTACAAGCCGAAATATTTTTTCAGAGCTAGATGCAGATAAAAATTATATTGAATTTGCAACCTGGTGGAGGTTAGTGTAGATTGACTAATAGAACAAGTCCCACACACTGCTACAAGCCGAAATATTTTTTCAGAGCTAGATGCAGATAAAAATTATATTGAATTTGCAACCTGGTGGAGGTTAGTATAGATGGACTAATAGAACAAGTCCCAAACACTGCTACAAGTCGAAATATTTTTTCAGAGCTGGATGCAGATAAAAATTATATTTAATTTGCAACCTGGTGGAGGTTAGTATAGATGGACTAATAGAACAAGTCCCACACACTGCTACAAGCCAAAATATTTTTTGAGAGCTAGATGCAGATAAAAATTATATTGAATTTGCAACCTGATGGAGGTTAGTATAGATGGACTAGTAGAACAATTCCCACACACTGCTACAAGTCAAAATATTTTTTCAGAGCTAGATGCAGATAAAAATTATATTGAATTTGCAGCCTGGTGGAGGTTAGTATAGTTGGACTAATAGAACAAGTCCAACACACTGCTACAAGCCGAAATATTTTTTCAGAGCTAGATGCAGATAAAAATTATTTTGAATTTGCAACCTGGTGGAGATTAGTATAGATGGACTAATAGAACAAGTCCCACACACTGCTACAAGTAGAAATATTTTTTCAGAGCTAGATGCAGATAAAAATTATATTGAATTTGCAACCTGGTGGAGGTTAGTATAGTTGGACTAATAGAACAAGTCCCACATACTGCCACAAGCCGAAATATTTTTTGAGAGCTAGATGCAGATAAAAATTATATTGAATTTGCAACCTGGTGGAGGTTAGTATAGATGGACTAATAGAACAAGTCTCACACACTGCTACAAGCCGAAATATTTTTTCAGAGCTAGATGCAGATAAAAATTTTATTGAATTTGCAACCTCGTGGAGGTTAGTATAGATGGACTAATAGAACAAGTCCCACACACTACTACATCCCGAAATATTTTTTCAGAGCTAGGTGCAGATAAAAATTATTTTGAATTTGCAACCTGGTGGAGGTTATTATAGATGGACTAATAGAACAAGTCCCACACACTGCAACAAGCCAAAATATTTTTTTAGAGCTAGATGCAGATAAAAATTATATTGAATTTGCAACCTGTTGGAGGTTAGTATAGATGGACTAATAGAAGAAGTCTAACACACTGCTACAAGCTGAAATATTTTTTCAGAGCTAGATGCAGATAAAAATTATATTGAATTTGCAACCTTGTGGAGGTTAGTATAGATGGACTAATAGAACAAGTCCAACACACTGCTACAAGCCGATATATTTTTTCAGAGCTGGATGCAAATAAAAATTATATTGAAATTGCAACCTGGTGGAGGTTAGAATAGATGGACTAACAGAAGAGTCCCACACACTGCTACAGGCCAAAATATTTTTTTAGAGCTAGATGCAGATAAAAAATATATTGAATTTGCAACCTGGTGGAGGTTAGTATAGATGGACTAATAGAACAAGTCCCACACACTGCTACAAGCCAAAATATTTTTTCAGAGCTAGAAGCAGATAAAAATTATATTGAATTTACAGCCTGGTGGAGGTTAGTATAGATGGACTAATTGAACAAGTCCCACACACTGCTACAAGCCGAAATATTTTTTCAGAGCTAGATGCAGATAAAAATTATATCGAATTTGCAATCTGGTGGAGGTTAGTATAGATGGACTGATAGAACAAGTTCCACACATTGCTACAAGCCGAAATGTTTTTACAGAGCTAGATGCAGTTAAAAATTATATTGAATTTGCAACCTGGTGGATGTTAGTATAGATGGACTAATAGAACAAGTCCCACACACTGCTACAAGCCGAAATATTTTTTCAGAGCTAGAAGCAGATAAAAATTATATTAAATTTGCAACCTGGTGGAGGTTAGTATAGATGGACTAATAGAACAAGTCCCACACACTGCTACAAGCCAAAATATTTTTTCAGAGCTAGATGCAGATAAAAATTATATTGAATTTGCAACCTGGTGGAGAATAGTATAGATGGACTAATAGAACAAGTCCCACACACTGCTACAAGTCAAAATATTTTTTCAGAGCTAGATGCAGATAAAAATTATATTGAATTTGCAACCTGGTGGAGGTTAGTATTGTTGGACTAATAGAACAAGTCCCACATACTGCCACAAGCCGAAATATTTTTTCAGAGCTAGATGCAGATAAAAATTATATTGAATTTGCAACCTGGTGGAGGTTAGTATAGATGGACTAATAGAACAAGTCTCACACACTGCTACAATACGAAATATTTTTTCAGAGCTAGATGCAGATAAAAATTATATTGAATTTGCAACCTGGAGGAGGTTAGTATAGATGGACTAATAGAACAAGTCCCACACATTACTACAACCCGAAATATTTTTTCAGAGCTAGGTGCAGATAAATATTATTTTGAATTTGCAACCTGGTGGAAGTTAGTATAGATGGACTAATAGAACAAGTCCCACACACTGCTACAAGCCAAGATATTTTTTTAGAGCTAGATGCAGATAAAAATTATATTGAATTTGCAACCTGGTGGAGGTTAGTATAGATGGACTAATAGAAGAAGTCTCACACACTGCTACAAGCTGAAATATATTTTCAGAGCTAGATGCAGATAAAAATTATATTGAATTTGCAACCTTGTGGAGGTTAGTATAGATGGACTAATAGAACAAGTCCCACACACTGCTACAAGCCAAAATATTTTTTCAGACCTGGATGCACATAAAAATGATATTAAATTTGCAACCTGGTGGAGTTTAGTATAGATGGACTAAAAGAAGAGTCCCACACACTGCTACAAGTCGAAATATTTTTTAGAGCTAGATGCAGATAAAAATTATATCAAATTTGCAACCTGGTGGAGGTTAGTATAGATGGACTAATAGAACAAGTCCCACACACTGCTACAACCGAATTTTTTTTTCAGAGCTAGATGCAGATAAAAATTATATCGAATTTGCAATCTGGTGGAGGTTAGTATAGATGGACTGATAGAACAAGTCCCACACACTGCTACAAGCCGAAATGTTTTTACAGAGCTAGATGCAGATAAAAATTATATTGAATTTGCAACCTGGTGGATGTTAGTATAGATGGACTAATAGAACATGTCCCACACACTGCTACAAGCCGAAATATTTTTTCAGAGCTAGAAGCAGATAAAAATTATATTGAATTTGCAACCTGGAGGAGGTTAGTAAAGATGTACTAATAGAACAAGTCCCACTCACTGCTACAAGCCAAAATATTTTTTCAGAGCTAAATGCAGATAAAAATTATATTGAATTTGCAACCTGGTGGAGATTAGTATAGATGGACTAATAGAACAAGTCCCACACACTGCTACAAGTCAAAATATTTTTTCAGAGCTAGATGCAGATAAAAATTATATTGAATTTGCAACCTGGTGAAGGTTAGTATAGATGGACTATTAGAACATGTCCCACACACTGCTACAAGCCGAAGCCTAAATATTTTTTCAGAGGTAGAAGCAGATAAAAATTATATTGAATTTGCAACCTGGTGGAGGTTAGTATAGATGGACTAATAGAACAAGTCCCACACACTGCTACAAGCTGAAATATTTTTTCAGAGCGATATGCAGAGAAAAATTATATTGAATTTGCAACCTGGAGGAGGTTAGTATAGATGGACTAATAGAACAAGTCCCACACACTTCTACAAGCCAAAATATTTTTTCAGAGCTAGATGCAGATAAAAATTATATCGAATTTGCAATCTGGTGGAGGTTAGTATAGATGGACTAATAGAACAAGTCCCACACACTGCTACAAGTCGAAATATTTTTTCAGAGCTAGATGCAGATAAAAATTATATTGATTTTGCAACCTGGTGGTGGTTAGTATAGTTGGACTAATAGAACAAGTCCCACATACTGCCACAAGCCGAAATATTTTTTCAGAGCTAGATGCAGATAAAAATTATATTGATTTTGCAACCTGGTGGAGGTTAGTATAGATGGACTAATAGAACAAGTCTCACACACTGCTACAAGCCAAAATATTTTTTCAGAGCTAGATGCAGATAAAAATTATATTGAATTTGCAAC
Organism: Phyllobates terribilis; assembly: GCF_046119375.1. Lineage (NCBI taxonomy): Eukaryota > Metazoa > Chordata > Amphibia > Anura > Dendrobatidae > Phyllobates > Phyllobates terribilis. Next base: position 442,806,496 of record NW_027362764.1, read on the forward strand.
CTGGTGGAGGTTAGTATAGATGGACTAATAGAACAAGTCCCACACACTACTACAACCCTAAATATTTTTTCAGAGCTAGATGCAGATAAAAATTATTTTGAATTTGCAACTTGGTGGAGGTTAGTATTGATGGACTAATAGAACAAGTCCCACACACTGCTACAAGCCGAAATATTTTTTCAGAGCTAGATGCAGATAAAAATTATTTTGAATTTGCAACCTGGTGGAGGTTAGTATAGATGGACTATTAGAATGATGCTATGCCCAAAAGGTTTTACTTCACTAGGTGCAGTAAAAAATGTGTATTCTATACACAGATTGTGTAGCTTTCAACACAGATAGGCTACTCCACTGACTGACACACACTGCAAGAGGCCAAAAAGGATTTGCTGTGCTAGATTTAGCCAAATGCTGTGAAAAAAACTTGCACAGCACTGGCACAGTCCTGCCTGATAAAATTGATAGGAACTGATGTAACCTAGCCCTCAAAAGAACTGCAATTACAATTAGTCTTTACTCTCAACCTTTCTATTTAAGAGCACAGACCTGCATGATAAAAGTCGTAGGAAATGATGTAACCATAGGCGGATTATAATGAGGGCAATCTGGGCTACCTCCCAGGGCCCCGAGCCTGCAGGGTGCCCGCGGCTCCGGGCGGGGAGTCTAATGCCGGATTGCCTTCATTATATGTGCGGGCCACCGCGGCACACGCCGGTAGCAGTGGTGGGAGGGGGGGCCCCATACCGCTCCCCCAGCAGCGGCCACCGCTGCTTCTTCATCGGCAGGGCCAGCACTGCAGCAGTTAACTTCCCAGTGCTGGCCCAGCTGCGTGACTGCTAGGAGACACGGCCCTGTGCGCGGCCGTCTGTCTTAGCTGTGACGTCACACAGTGCACGCCCGGCCTGCACTGCTGCAACAGAGAAGTCAGAGCAGGCAGGAGGAATGGAGCCGGGGGATAGTGAGTCTGTGTGTGTATGTGTATGTGTATGTGTGTATGTGTATGTGTGTGTGTGTGTGTGTGTGTGTGTAGGCAGATATCATTGTGTGATGTCTGTTAATATGCATTTTTGTGTTTCAAATGTGTTTATGCGTGTATGTATATGTCTGTATATGCTTGTTTGTGTGTGTGCATGACTGCTTGCGTGACTGCGTGCGGCCTCCTTCTGAATATAGTTGTCGCCGTGCGGCCTCCTGCTGTGTATAGATGGCACCGTGCGGCCCTCTGCTGTGTATAGATGGCACTGTGCGGCCTCCTGCTGTGTATAGATGGTGCCGTGCGGCCTCCTGATATGTATAGATGGCGCCGTGTGGTCTCCTGCTGTGTATAGATGGCGCCATGCGGCCTCCTGCTGTGTATAGATGGCGCCGTGCGGCCTCCTGCTGTGTATAGATGGCGCCGTGCGGCATCCCGCTGTGTAAAGATGGCTACGTGCGGCCTCCTTCTGTGTATAGATGGCTGCGTGCGGTCTCCCGCTGTGTATAGATGGCTACGTGTGCTCAATATTGAGTCATACAATTAATGTAAGGCTATGTGCCCACGATACAGAAATGTTCCTGATTTTTTTTGAGCGTTTCTGCATCTCCCTGGCAGAAAAAACGCATGCGGATTTTACATGCGGATTGTACATGCGGATTTTACATGCGGATTGTACATGCGTTTTCCTGCCAGGGACATGCGGATGTGAAGCGTTCTTCACATGCATTTCCGCATGCAGGTTGACAAGCGCTTTCCAAGCGAATTTAGTATCCCTTGGAAAGTGCTTGACAACTTGGTTACACTATATAAATCCATGCAACCAGCATGGATTTATATAGTGTGACCGTAAAAGAATGGTAAAAAATAAAAAATATATACTTACCTTCTGATGGCCTGCCGACATCAGCGGTCGCGTGACCCGTCACATGACTAAATGACGTCACGGCAGGTCCTTTTCAGACCATCGCGAGCTGCCGGCAAGCCAGGACGCATCGGATAAAGACACCGGGGGCCATCAGAAGGTAAGTATAATATTTATTTTTTATTTTATTATTTTTTTACAGGTTCTATGGTACCCGGGTCCGGAGGAGAGTCACCTCTCATCTACACCCGGGTACCATCCGCACATTGAAACGCATGGATTCCGCATGTACAGATGCAGGGATTGGGGATTCCATGCATTCTAATGCAAGTCAATGGTGGCGAAAGCACTGCGCTCCCGCAAAATAATTGGTAATGCTTCGGATTTTTCCGCAATGATAATCCGCAGCAGAAATTTCCGCAGCATGTACACAGCACATGCGGATTATCATTGGGGAACATGGCAGACCTTCTACCAAGCGTTTTTTAAGCGTTTCTCCAGCGGAATTGCCGCAGCGGAAACGCTAAAAAAACGCATAGTGGGCACACAGCCTAAAAAAAAATATTATAATTAATATTGTGCCAAATTAATTTCACGTGAACTATCACATGATCTATCACAGGGGATCATGTGACATGTCACGTGATAAATCAGGTGTGTGTGTGGGGGGGGGTGGCCCGCGCCTTCCAAACTGCCCGGGGCCCTTGCTACTCTTAATCCACCCCTGGATGTAACCTAGTCCTCAAAAGGACTGCATTCACAACTATTCCCTACTCCCAAGCTATCTGTAGATTTGTGCGAAAATTGGCTTGAAATTAGCACTGAAAGTATAGCGCACACAGCAACAGCATTGCCGTCTAACACGCAGCTGCAGCAGTGAGAAAATGGTGGCGACGGGGAAAATGGCTGGGTCTTATAGGGCAAGGACATGTGACATACACTGCCAATGACACATGCCCTTGCTTGTGTGAAAAAAAGCAGTTCGCTCCGTGTGTGCGCTGCTAATAGGCTGACAGATTGCACCTCCCCACTGTAAATGCGGGAAAGAGAAAAAAAAATGGAGATCTTCATTATTTCTGCAGAGATCCATCCCCTGCCCCTCCCCCCGCCCTGCTGTACACTCAAACTGCGTATTAACATTAATTTTCAGCATTACTGAGAAAAAATCCAGTTATGATTTTGGTGCACGAACAGTTATCGAACATAACCTCGACCAGCCGAATTTTTTTCAAATTTTCGTGTTCGCCGAACGGCTCGAACACCGCCCAAAACTGCTCGAATTTGAGATTGGCGAACAGTTCGAGTCGAATAACGCTCATCTCTATTAAGCACTATTAAACACAGTGGGCCACCAGAAGATGTGTGGCTGGCATGACATTGCAGTGGCTGTGGCAGCAGCAGCATTGTTGAGAAATAAGATGAGGCAGACTATAAAATGCTTGGAAGTTTAGGGCCAGCAGTGGCAGCCCCGGTAGTGGCAGTACTACAGTATATATTCCATGATGGACAAGAAGAAGACATCAAGCAGAATGTGGTCCATTGGCTTTGGAGACAGCATAAAAGTATAGGTAACAGTCAATGGACAGGCAGGCATGCAGATAGTATAGTCGATCTATTCATTGACACCAGCACAGAGTGCATGAAAGTCTGCATTGACCCATGCCTCATTCGTTTTGATAAATATTAGGTTTTTCATGCTTATGCGGGATATCCTGGTATGCTTTCATGTTAAAGATCAAACCCCTTTGGGGCTGGACATGATAGTATGCCCATAGTAAACTGAGCATTTCTTCCCACTGCTCCAATTTGTTGACACATAAAACCATAGGATCGGAGCTCAGAGTATCTGCTTGAGAAAAGTCAGTTTGGGTACGACTGAACCTGGCTGTGCAGCAAGTCTGTTTGGGCTTGGAAATGTTGCTCTGCACAACATTAACCATTATGGTGGCGGAGGAGGTGGACTTAACAAAATGCTGTCTCCAGCTAATTGTGCTGCTGGCAGAAGCTACATCATCCTGTTGTAATTGAGATGAATTATGGGACTTGTCAGTTTTTGCAAAGGAGGCAAATGTGATTTGCATTTGGTACTACTACAGCCAGGATGGTTGCTGCGGGCATTACCAGTGATGTTTTAGCAGTTGCTAGGCGGCAATAGCATTCTTAAGATTTTACTTTTTTTTTTATTGCCTTGCCACATCCATTGCACATGCCTTGTTTGAGTTTATCATACATTTTAGACAAAAGTATAACAATTATTATGTTTTTGAACTTTATTAAGAAAATTCTCCCACCACTAACAAAAAAAGTTAAATTCTAAATAAATAAAAACTTACCTAAGTATATGCATGAAAAGTAATTTGTGACAACAGTCAGCAGTTTTGTTGTGACCCCTACGATTATTAAATGGGACTAGTCAAACAGTTGCCAAACCTTAACCTCTTATTTTTTTATTTAAATAAGCACTCTTATCAAAGTTTTTGTCCTGTAAATATATTGCAATCATCATATTATGTAGCACTCTATACTAACAATTTCTCATTTTGATTTTCTACTTAGTTAAATTTTCTCCTTCCTTTGCTCTATGTAGAAACAGAAAGTGTCTTATCCTTTCAGAAATCATTTCTCTCTTTAACTCCTGATCTAGGTGCTCTGCCGCTCCCCGTCATTGACTTTTGCAGTGATTATGAGTCACACAGGGAAAATTGACCTCCTGTGTCTACATAGAGCTTCTAAAAATTCAGCTAGTCAGTTTTTAATCATGTGATATCATAGAACTAATGGAAAAAAATAATTAACTGTGTGAAAAGGCAAAATGAGCAATTGTAAGTTCACAGTGCTACATATTATAAAGATTTCCCTATTGCAAGAGGTTAAAGATTTTCATGGAAGTGCTTCTTTAATTTTTTTTTACAATAATGAGCCAAAGGGTTACAATGTTATGAATTTTTAACTTTCAGGTTCCTTAGCTCACTATCCACTACTGCTTTGAATGAGAGACTACCATCATTTTATAGACAATCATCTTGACTTGTTTCTTCCAGATCCATTTGCAACCATCAGAACTTAGCCTATTGATTTTTGTCTCATTGCTCCAAATCACCCATTTCCAATCTTCTACTGTCTACCTTGTCCACTTTTCGTCCTTCTTTGCAAACTTGAGCTTACAATTCTTATGACGATATTGAAGTCGAGCCCTCTTCACCTCTTTTTGGGCCACAATTCCAGAATTGTGTAAAGTGCGCCACACGATGTCACGCTGGGGGAACCCAGACACTAGGGAAAGGGGGGAGTGGAGACCTCCTAGTCTGGTTGGTGTCACCCTGTCTCAACTACTGTCCCTATAATGGCTCTTCACCAGTCGCCACAAGCATGCCTCGCCCTGACTGTCCCTGACGTATGGCTAAAGCTAGGGAAGGGAGGAGATGAGCACTAGTCAATCTCCACTAAATTCTATAGACAACAAGGGTAGACAAACAGGGGGGATTTCTTAGCTTTAGATGACTCCAGCCAAATGCGCACACAGCCTCAAGCTCCAGAGAGGATGAAGTACTGCTCTTGCTAAAGCCTTACAAGTAGTAATGAATATTGTCGGCACTTCCCTCTCAGACACATCAGGTATTTATACACTCAGGCCAGGGAGCTAATTAGCCAGAGGGAGTTGGCAGCTGGGTCCTAGAGACAGCCACCCTCTAAGAAGATGTCTGTAATGCCAAACTTAGAGATCTCCTGCGTCCAACTGCAGGGCGACTGTCTGTCACCTCTGACACACCCGTGAAACACAGTGCTTGCATGGATGTCTGTGAGCTCACTATTACAAAACATATGAGCCACCTCCATTGCTGTGTTTGCCACGCCAGAACTGAAAGACCGATATTTTGGAGCCTGAAACCAAAAGTTCAAAACATTGTTAGTCTGTTGCTCATCTCTGCATAATGACACTCAATCAAAAGCAAAAGTAAGTTAATGAAACCTTTAAAACTAGGTTGCGAAGTTGCTACACATAGCTTCACTACTGGTAATAAATATATGGCAACAACAGTTGTTCAAATTGTCGCAATTTCAGGAAATTTGACTTGAACTCGATCCACCATGGATAGATCCCCTCATCTCTAGTTAGAAATGTCAGAAGTCGAAAAGCATCAAATGGATTGTCATGAATTGTGGGTTCAGTAGTGTCCACTTAGACATGCCTATGCTTCTTGCTAATAAAAATGGCTTATACGCTTGGATCTTTAGACCCCAGGTTAGATCATACATTGCAATCCCTACTCAGCCAACAGAACATGGAGAAAGCTTTTGGGAAAGTACTGCTGCTTCAACAGTATAAAGAAAGGTGAATTTTAATACTAAGTTTTGCTATCTGCTTTCTTAACTTTTAGAGTTATCTTTCCATGTGCTGTATCATCACTTGCCACAACTGCTTGGAATGGTGAGAGGAAGAATATCAGTGAGCATGCAACAATGATGGAAAATGAGGAAAAGTCTTATGTAATTGAAAGTTTCTAGTGTGGCAAAAAAGCATATAAAGTGTTAAATGTTATAAGGAATCTAAATAAAAATGAACTTATTCATGTGTATAAATCAGCATTTGGATTTGTGTTATTTTCATCGGAGTTTACATGTCTATGGTAGAGTTGAGTGAATCTCATAAAATTTGATATTTGTAGATTCACTCAATTTATGGTGAAATTCAATTTGCATCAAATACATTTGCAGAAGTAAAAAACAAACATCTTATGCTATCACTACTTGCACTCCCCATACCTGTCCGTCTGCCACTAGTACAACACCCAGCTCTTCTATCCTCCATCTGCTGTCTTTTATCTTTTATATTCCTTGTAAAGACCTGGGGCTTGATGCATGCACCTCACTTAATAATGTGGGGCTTATCGAATAGAAGACCTGGCAGGAAAAAAAATTTAGAAAAATCTAAGAAAGGATCAGTGACAAGATAGGTAGAAAAAGGGCCAAGGAAAGATAAGATTTTTTTTAGCTTTTACCCAAGTCTCTACAATTCAGCAAAATGGTGTATGTCTGTCATAATGCTGGATTCACTTGAAGCAAATCACAGAAAAAACAATTTCTGGTGAATTTGAATTTTTTGTAAAATGTTGAATAAATTTGATTAACCTTGAATCAAATCACTCATCTCAAAACCATGGCTAAAAGTAATGAAAATAATAAATCAACCTACTGCAAGATGGGTAGAGAGGATTAAATTGATCTGCTGCTAATCAAATTTGAATTTCATGATATTTGCAGGCCCCAGGGAGTTTGAACAAAAAACTGCCAGCTTTTTTTCACACATTAGCAATTATTGTCGGTTCACATGAGATCAAGCGTGGCCATGTGGGTATCCTCATAGCACCGTACATCTATTAAATCAGCCAATCAGGAGGGACTATCACATTCACTATAATTGATGAGGGAGAGAAAGCAGCAACCATATTTTGTGGTTTTACAGCCTAGTAAAGCAATTATTTTTGTAAAAGTTTTCCTACAAAAGACAAAATTAAACACCGAACATTCCAAACATTTAAATGCAATTGACATATACCCAAATTGTGCCTATTACACCAATTCCAATTTTAATAGTCCAATTTTACAGCTGTATACAACATACAAATAAAGGACTGGGCTTCACCTATTGTTTTTGTGAGGCATGGACCTACATAGCATTTCTTGTCTTTCTTTTGTTTCTTGTCTGGTGCTTTGTGGGAGAGAGAGACATATTTAAATGTATAATGCCATAGAAAAAAATAAAATCCATGTCTTATCTCCAGAATGAGATAGAGCTGACAATCCAAACCCCTTTTAGATGTAAAACCTCACAATAGTACATACAGTGGTGGCCAAAAGTATTCTGTCAGATTATACTCAGTTTCTTCCTGAAAATGATTGCAATCACAAATTCTTTGGTATTATTATGTTCATTTAATTTGTCTTCAATGAAAAAACACAAAAAGAATTGTCCTAAAGCCAAATTGGATATAATTCCACACCAAACCTAAAAAAGGGGGTGGACACTGGCACTGTTTGAAAAATCATGTGATGCTTCTCTAATTCGTGTAATTAACAGCACCTGCAACTTACCTGTGGCACCTAACAGGTGTTGGCAATAACTAAATCACACTTGCAGCCAGTTAACATGGATTAAAGTTGACTCAACCTCTGTCCTGTGTCCTTGTGTGTACCACATTGAGTATGGAGAAAAGAAAGAAGACCAAAGAACTGTCTGAGGACTTGAGAAACCAAATTGTGAGGAAGCATGAGCAATCTCAAGGCTACAAGTCCATCTCCAAAGACCTGAATGTTCCTGTGTCTTCCGTGCGCAGTGTCATCAAGAAGTTTAAAGCCCATGGCACTGTGGCTAACCTCCCTAGATGTGGACGGAAAAGAAAAATTGACGAGAGATTTCAAGGCAAGATTGTGCGGATGGTGGATAAAGAACCTCGATTAACATCCAAACAAGTTCAAGCTGCCCTGCAGTCCGAGGGTACAACAGTGACAACTCGTACCTATCCGTCGGCATCTGAATGAAAAGAGACTGTATGGTAGGATACCCAGGAAGACCCCACTTCTTACCCCGAGACATAAAAAAGCCTGGCTGGAGTTTGCCACAACTTACCTGAGAAAGCCTAAAACGTTTGGGAAGAATGTTCTCTTGTCAGATGAGACAAAAGTAGAGCTTTTTGGGAAAAAGCATCAACATAGAGTGTACAGGAAAAAAAAAGAGGCATTCAAAGAAAAGAACACGGTCCCTACAGTCAAACATGGAAGAGGTTCCCTGATGGTTTGGGGTTGCTTTGCTTCCTCTGGCACTGGACTGCTTGACCGTGTGCATGGCATTATGAAGTCTAAAGACTACCAACAAATTTTGTAGCATAAGGTAGGGCCCAGTGTGAGAAAGCTGGGTCTCCCTCAGACGTCATGGGTCTTCCAGCAGGACAATTACCCAAAACACACTTCCAAAAGCACTATAAAATGGTTTGAGAGAAAGCACTTGAGACTTCTAAGGTGGCCAGCAATGAGTCCAGACCTGAATCCCATAGAACACCTGTGGAGAGATCTCAAAATGGCAGTTTGGAGAAGGCACCCTTCAAATATCAGGGACCCGGAGCAGTTTGCCAAAGAAGAATGGTCTACAATTCCAGCAGAGCATTGTAAGAAACTCATTGATCGTTACCGGAAGCGGTTGTTCGCAGTTATTTTGGCTTAAGGTTGTGTAACCAAGTATTAGGCTGATGGTGCCAATACTTTTGTCTGGCCCATTTTTGGAGTTTTGTGTGAAATGACAATGATTTGATTTTTGCTTCATTCTCTTTTGTGTTTTTTCCTTGCAAGCAAATTAAATGAAGATAATAAGACCAAAGAATTTGTGATTGCAATCATTTTCAGGAAGAAACTGAGTATTATCTGACAGAATTGCAGGGGTGCCAGTACTTTTGGCCACCACTGTATGGGAGGAGAAAGGAAAACTTACATATAGCTAGGAAGTGAAGAAGACTAATTAAAATCCCCCTTGAAGCAAAGATTCCCTACATTGCCCAGGTGATTAAAACAGGATATCTATTGTGTGAAACAGACAAAGAGTCTAAGATTATAATAACGTAGCTATTATCAAGGTGAATCAAGAATGACATTTCTTAATGGGGGTGGTCCTGCACCTGGATGCATACCAAGTGGCTGATGTGTTGCGTGCCCAAATGTGGAACTTGCTACCCATTTCTTTGACTCATCAAGAGTCAAAACATATGAGATCCGTAAACATATTAATTGTACATCTAGGTATGTCATATATTTCGCCACGTGCCCTTGTGGCTTAATATATATAAAGTTAACTACCAGCCAATTGAAAGTGAGAGTTAGAGAGCACGTATTGGGCATCCAAGCTGCCGCCGGCCACTCGGATGTGTCCACGCTCAGGACCATACCCCGCCTCTTCAAACTATTTCATGATTGTGACAGTACACATTTTAGAGCTAGAGATATAGATCAACTCGGTGTTACTACAAGAGGTGGGAAGATTAGTCAACGTCTAGCTAAATTGGAGGCCCGATGGATTTGGACCTTGGAGACTGTGCATACTAAAGTATTAAATGAACATCTGAGTTTTTTCCCCTTTATTTGATCATCCATTATATTTACATGTCCAAGTGTTGTTTTTAGGTGTTTTTAAATTTCATTTTTTATGTTTAGATATCCACGCATCCATGTAAAATTAATCAAGCCTTGGGACCTTCATGGCCTTCATTATGTTGTCATCGTCTCTGCACACTCCCCGTGGGACTTACCATCATGGATGCCATACATCTTGCTTAGTAACAATCTATATATATATATATATGTATATATATGAACATGTATGTATGTATGTATATATGTATTAAATGGTCTATGTTTGCTTTTGTTATTTGTATTTTTATAGGAATGTATAATCTATATTGGTATGGTGGTCTTATGTATCTATAAATTTGATGTTATGGGTCAATATTTATTTAGGGTGGTGTGTGGGACATTGTAAACTCCAGCTATGTTCCAACTCATAACTAATGGTCCCTTTTTATAAATTTTTCAAACGGCCCTATATGTATCTTTTAGCTCCCATAGACCTGCCTTGACTGCCGGTACACATGTGCATCTTGCCTGCGGTGTGCTCCCCGGCTCTTGGCATCTCATCGTGTGGACCTGCAGTGGTGTGGTCATAAGACCATGATGCGGGTTTCACATGATGCCGACGCCGCCCTGTTTTGATATGACGCGGTATGCGTCATGAAGGTCTTCTAGAGGTTTGATTGGTAAATGGACATTAGGTCCTCAAACACTATGATTGGTGGATGGGTATTTAAAAGGATCACTGGATTATTAGTGCACCGCCCGTGATGAAGGTTCACCGAAACGCGCGTTGGGGTCAACGTGCACTCACCCAGCCGGTAGCCCTGCTCCTGTTCCCCTTATTCAAGGTAGCTATATATATCACATATAATGCGGGTACTTGTGTAACATCTATATACAATCTATGCATATGGATACCTATGTGATGGCATGGATCACTGTGGGCAATTAACTGGTCATCTTCTACGTATATGCCCAGGTGCTGGTTGTTGTGCATGTCCTGTCTTTCCTTGCACATGGCCTTCTGTGTCATTTATCTCCTAAGTGGAATATTGTTCTATTTATTGTATGTTTAATAAAGCTTTTCTATATTTTAATCGTGATGGTTGTGGGCTTTTGTCGCTACGTTTTTTCTCCTCCTCTCTGTTTGCCTTATATGCAACGCCCCGTACTATTAGTCCATAAGCATTCCTATTGAGGCATAACTTTTTAAGTTTGACAAAGTGCTTGTATCCCTGTGGTATGTTCTAATCATAGCGTCTAAGATTTGTAGATTCCTTTTTTTTTCACCATAACTTTTTTATGAATCTTATTGTGATATTTTACATCATATTGACAATCAGTGTACATCATCATGACATTGTAGTTTCTTAATTTTTCTTTGGTAATACAAGAATTAAACAATAATAACTTTTTATCATAACAAAGTGTTATTGGTAAAAGGGAGAGGAAAGAGGTGATGACAATAGATTAGTCAATTCCGTGCATTACACATAGTACCATGTTACATCTCTATATTCACAGTATTTAGTTTAAATGGTTGCCAACTATCCCATTTTTTGAGAAATGATAGCAAATTGCTGGTAGATAAGGAAATTATTTTCTCTGAAAGGCAGTTATGATTTAATAATGCTATAATTTTCGTTAATAACGGACATTTAGGATTTTTCCAATAACCTGTGATTTTAATTTAGTAGCTGTGAGGATCTGCACGATCACTGTTTGAAATTCGTACTGAAATAAGTCCAGGTCATTGGCAAGAAGTGACCGCTCCTTAGTGATTTGGATTGGGAAGCTGTTAATTTGAGATAATAAATGGGAGATTGCATCCCATAGTTGTTTTACTTTATTGCAGTTCCACCAAATATGCATCATATCTGCGTTAGCGCCTCCGCTCCTACAGCACACATCTGGGGAGTTGCGGTAGATCTGCGATAGCCTATATGGTGTAAAATACCATGTATACAACAGCTTCCTTGCATTTTCCAGATGGTTTGTGCATTTAGAGTGTAACCCTATTATTGAGAAGTACATCTGCCACTGACCTGGGGTGACCTGGGAATGTAGATCTTTCTCCCATTTGTGGAGATATGTGTTCATTGAGGGGAACGTATCCTCAAGCATGAGGTTGTAACTTGAAGATAACGCTTTAATCTGTTGTGTTGGGTTGAGTAGCATTGTATATAGCTTAGAGGGTTGTGAAAAAATGATTTCCTTCTTTTCATGTAGAAAGTGTCTTATCTGTAGATATTTATAAAAATCTTTATGCAAAATCTACAAAAGACAATAATATATCTCATACCCTACCATCATTATATATAAATGTAAAGCAAAGTTGCATAATAAATATAGGGTACTTAGTGAACTATTTTTGATCAAAAAAAGTATACAAGACGTCCCACCAGCGGCAAGGTGACCCTAAATTGGGACGGTACCTATACTGTCTATATTAAAAACCTTACTGTATATCAAAGTTGAAGTAATGCATATAAAAGGGTAGACAAATAGGACCGGGTCCCAACTCCAGACCACCTAGGCCCGTGGTAAGCTAGATATATACTAATCAGCTCAACAAAGGGGATGCCAAACCCTTAAATTGCACAGAATGCAAACAAGACAAAAAACCAAGCAATGTGAACTGAGGTCTAAGATGGTAGACATGCAAGAAATAGGAGCATGTTCACACTAGCAAAAAGAAGCAAAACCTACAAAAGACAAAAATATATCTCATACCCTACCATCATTATATATAAATGTAAAGCAAAGTTGCATAATAAATATAGGGTACTTAGTGAACTATTTTTGATCAAAAAAAGTATACAAGCCGTCCCACCAGCGGCAAGGTGACCCTAAATTTGGACGGTACCTATACTGTCTATATTAAAAACCTTACTGTATATCAAAGTTGAAGTAATGCATATAAAAGGGTAGACAAATAGGACCGGGTCCCAACTCCAGACCACCTAGGCCCGTGGTAAGCTACATATATACTAATCAGCTCAACAAAGGGGATGCCACACCCTTAAATTGCACAGAATGCAAACAAGACAAAAAACCAAGCAATGTGAACTGAGGTCTAAGATGGTAGACATGCAAGAAATAGGAGCATGTTCACACTAGCAAAAAGAAGCAAAACCTACAAAAGACAAAAATATATCTCATACCCTACCATCATTATATATAAATGTAAAGCAAAGTTGCATAATAAATATAGGGTACTTAGTGAACTATTTTAGTACTTTAATATGATGGATTGTATCTCTTTAAGTAATTTCATGGGAAATGTAATTGGTAGGTTGCGAAATTAATACAATATTTGGGGAATTATGAACATTTTGATAGAAGCGATTCCACCTAGCCAGGATATGTCATGTTGTTTCATGCGCGGCATATCGACTTTGATCTTTTTTCTTAAAGCCTCGTAATTTAAAGAAAGTATCCTATCTAGTGAAGATGCTAACTGTATTCACAATAATGTTATGCTTTCATTGTCCCATTTAAAGGGATATTTCATTTTCAGGTCTGAACGATATGATATGGAGGGTATTAAGTTTAAAATTTGACATTTAGGGATATCTACTATATATTTGTCTTATCCCGTCTGTCTGTCTGTCTGTCAGTCTGTCTTTCTGTCTGTCTGTCTGTCTGTCTGTCTTTCTGTCTGTCTGTCCAGGAAACCCCGCTTCACTCATTGGTCCAGCAGTGGCCAATCAGCGCGGCGGGATTTCTGAAAAAAGGTGGCGGCCGTTAGCGGCTCATCTGGCGGACGGAGGTCAGCGGCGATGCAGCGGGGAGATGAGCGGTGCTAGAAGCACAACTACCCCGACCGGTGCCGCTGACCTCCATGCCACTAACATCGGAAGATCAGCGGCTTGGCCCGCTGATCTCCCGACATCAAGTGTGAACGGAGGATCGGGGAGCGGCGCCGCCGGTCGGGATGCTTCTGCTGCGAGCAACCGCTCATCTCCCGGCTCTCGCAGCAGAAGGAGCCGCACAGGCAGCGCCTCTCCCCGGTCCTCGCTAATACGGAGCCGCACAAGCAGCGCCGCTCCCGGCCCCACACTAAGACGACGCTGATTGGTCGCGGTGGCCGGCCGCGACCAATCAGCGAGATGGGCGGCAAATTTAAATGCCGCTCTGCTGATTGGTCGCGGTGGCCGGCCGCGATCAATCAGCGAGATGGGCGGCAAATTTAAACGCCGCTGTGCTGATTGGTCGCCGTGGTCGGCAGTGACCAATCAGCGAGATGGGCGGCAAATTTAAACGCCGCTGTGCTGATTGGTCGCTGGGGCCATAGTGACCAATGAGCGAGATGAGCGGCAAATTTAAACGCCGCTCTGCTGATTGGTCGCAGTGACCGGCCGACCGCCCGCGACCAATCAGCGAGATGGGTGGCAAATTTAAACGCCGCTCTGCTGATTGGTCGCGGCCGGCTAACGCGACCAATCAGCGAGATGGCCGGCAAATTTAAACGCCGCTCTGCTGATTGGTCACGGTGGATGGCCGCGACCAATGATCGAAATGGGAGGCAAATTTAAACGCCGCTCTGCTGATAAATCGCGGCCGGCCACCGCGACCAATCAGCGAGATGGGCGGCAAATTTAAACGCCGCTGTGCTGATTGGTCGCGGCCGGCCACCGCGACCAATCAGTGAGATGTCCGGCAAATTTAAACGTTGCTCTGCTGATTGGTCGCGGCCGGCCACCGCGACCAATCAGCGATATCGACGGCAAATTTAAACGCCGCTCTGCTGATTGGTCAACGGCCGCGACCAATCAGCGATATAGGCTGCAAATTTTAACGCTGCTCTGCTGATTGGTCGTGGTGTCCGACCGCGACCAATCAGCGAGATGGCCGGCAAATTTAAACGCCGCTCTGCTCATTGGTCACAGTGGCCGGCCGCGACCAATCAGCGAGATGGGCAGCACATTTAAACGCCGCTCTGCTGATTGGTCGCGGTGGCTGGCCGTCCGCGACAAATCAGCGAGATTGGCGCCAAATTTAAACAACGCTCTGCTGATTGGTCGCGGTTGCCAGCCGCGGCCAATCAGCGAGATCGGCGCCAAATTTAAACAACGCTCCGCTGATTGGTCGCTGACGCCAGACGCGACCAATCAGCGAGATTGGCGCCAAATTTAAACAACGCTCTGCTGATTGGTTGCGGTGGCCGGCCGCGACCAATCAACGATTTTGGTGCCAATTTGAAACACCACTCTGCTGATTGGTCGCGGTCGCCGGCCGCGACCAATGAGCAGTATTGGCGCCAAATTTAAACCCCGCTCTGGAGATTGGTCGCGACCACCGGCCGTGACCAATCAGCGATTTTTTGTGCCAAATTTAAACAACGCTCTGCTGATTGGTCGCGGTCGCCGGCCGCGAACAATCAGCAGTATTGGCACAAAATTTAAACCCCGCTCTGCTGATTGGTCGCGACCGCCGGGCGCAACCAATCAGCGATTTTGGCGCCAAATGTAAACTCTGCTCTGCTGATTGGTCGCGGTGGCCGGGCGCGACCAATCAGCAATTTTGGTGACAAATTTAAACAACGCTATGCTGATTGGTTGCGGTCTCCAGCCGCGACCAATCAGCAAGATTGGCGCCAAATTTAAACAACGCTCTGCTGATTGGTCGTGGACGCTGCCAGTGACCAATCAGTTATTTTGGCGCCACATTTAAACACAGCGGTGCTGATTGGTCGCGGACGCTGCTCGCGACCAATCAGCGAGATTGGCACCAAATTTAACAACGCTCTGCTGATTGGTCGCGGATGCCAGACTCGACCAATCAGCGAGATTGGTGCCAAATTTAAACAACGCTATGCTGATTGGTCGTGGACTCCAGCCGCGACCAATCAGCAAGATTGGTGCCAAATTCAAACAGCGCTCTGCTGATTGTTCGCGGTTGCCAGCCGCAACCAATCAGCGAGATTGGCGCCAAATTTAAACAACTCCCTGCTGATTGGTCGCGTCTGGCGTCCGCAACCAATCAGCCAAATTGGCGCCAAGTTTAACCAGCACTCTGCTGATTGGTCGCGGCTGCCAGCCCCGACCAATCAGCAATTTTGATGCCAAATTTAAACCCCGCTCTTCTGATTGGTCGCGACTGCCGGCCGTGACTAATTTGCGATATAGGTGTCAAATTTTATCACCGCATTGTTGATTGCGCCCAGTCGGCCTCATACATATTCTAGAATACCCGATGCATTAGAATCGGGCCACCATCTAGTTTAATATATAATAAGATACTTTAGTGAATAAATCTATTACTTCAATGACTTTAATTAACAATTCTGTAGGGTTAGTAAGAGTTAAAGTAATGTTGTCAGCGAACAATCCTATTTTGTGTTCTGATTTTCCAATTTTTATACTGGTTATTCCCGAATGCGATCTAATTTTTTTATGTTAGAGGTTCGATTATTACCGCAAATATTAGGGGTGAAACACCCCTGCCTCGTGCCATTGGTGATTTTGAATTTGTCTTATATCATTCCAGAGATGAGAACTGAGGCCTATAGATTAGAATATAGAGGGGTGATCGCTCTAAGTATATTTCCTTCAAATCCAAATTTCGACAGTACTTAAAATAGTAACCGCCAATGCACCCAGCCAAACGCCTTCTCGGAATCCAGAGAAAGGAGCACAGAGCGCGTCCGGTTTCTTCCAGCTATATAAATAGTATCAATCATCATCCTATGCCAGCCAACGTCTGTCTAAATTTAACAAAGCCTACTTGGTCTTCTTGCACCAAACTGGATTTATTCCTGAGATCCAATTAGCTAACATTTTGGAATCAATTTTTAGGTCCGTCTTCAGTAATCATATCAGCCTAAAGTTGATGGCTCGGTCAGGTGTTTTTCCTGGTTTGGGGAGAGATATAATTGTTGCCTGGGTCATTTCTTTTGGAATATTCACAGTTTCAACAATGTTTTGGATAACTGAAGATATATAAGGGGTTAATATTTCTTCAAATAATTTAAAGTATTCGCAAGTTTGTTCATCAGTACCAGGGGATTTGTTGTTTTTCATTTCTCTAATCTTTTACTTTATTTCTGACTGGGATATTGGTTGGTTTAATATATTTAATTTGTCCTCTGGTATTTTGAGTAGTTTTATTCTCTCTAACAAATGAGTGATCAGTTGGGCATTGGGTTGTGGTGTTGAATTGTTTTCTTGTAAGTTGTAGATTCTGCCTGGTGCCGCGTCCCTGCTCCTTGTGGTGCACCCCATTGCCTACCGGAGTGTACAGGAGCTTGTGCTGTGCAGTATCAGGGTGATTCCACTCTCTTAATGTGCTTTGAGCTGCTTTTAGTCCGTGGAAGCACAGAGCTGAATCTATTTGCGGCCACTCAGCTCCTCATCCGGACATGCCTCCCCCGGGGCCCTTTTATTCCAAGGTACCGCTTCCTCCCATCAAAAGATCCTGATGAGAAGGGTCCAGCTTTGGTGTCACATAAAACGCGATCAAATAGACGAATTTAAATAAAAATGGCATCACTGAAAATGTCATTTTGTCCCGCAAACAATAAGCTTACAGCTCCATCAGCTGAAAAATAAAAAAGTTATTGCTTTCAAAATAAAGCAATGTAAAAATAATTATTTTTTCTATAAAATAGTTTTCATTGTGTAAAAGCGCCAAAACATAAAAACACTACATAAATGTGGTATCGCTCTAATTGTACTGACCCGAAGAATAAAGCTGCCTAATCAATTTACCACATACGGAACTACATAAAAAACAACTGAAAAAAACAATTCATGAATTGCTGTTTTTTGTTCATTTTGCCTCCCTCAAAATTGAAAATGTTGAAAAAAATTTCAAGTACCTGAAATTGGTAGCAATAAAAATGTTAACTCGTCACGCAAAAAACAAGCCCTTATATGACTCAGTCGGCTGAAATATGGAAAAATTATAGCTCTGAAACTAGGGCAATGCAAAAACTAGTTTTAGCAATAAAAAGCATCTTTTAGTGTGTGACAGCAGCCAAAATCAGGAAGCGTATACCCATGTGTGGGTGTGAAAAGGTACATGGGAATACACCTCCCAAAAAAAGGCATTTGAATTGAGTTTATGTTACGCTGCTATCATTCAGTGGTGTTGAGAAGTCTGGCCCAATCCAGCCCTTGTTCATTTTTATAAGAGTCAGCCTGTCAGCATTTTCAGTTGACAGGCGGATGCACTTATCAGTTATAATTCCAACAGCGGCACTAAAAACCCGCTGTGATAAAACTTTAGCGGCGGGGCAGGCCTGGACCTCCAAGGCGTAGAGAGCAAATTCATTCCACGTATCCAGCTTGGATACCCAATAATTATAAAGCACAGAGGAATCACGGAGGATGTTGGTACGGTCGGCAAAGTACTCAGCATATTCCCAAACTTTGCACTTCTTGTGAGAGTACCCCACGCCTCAGGGCCTGTGTGATAGGAGGGGCTGAGAATATTCTCCCAGAACTTTGACAGTGTTCACCGGCCTCTGCTGGATTGAAGATGTTTCTCTCTCGCCTGTACTCCTTTGTTGTCCAACGAACTGTGACCTCTGCCACCAGCATTTTCATATGGGAATTTTTTTAATAGTTCTGTAACAAGGGCCTTCTGGCACTGCCCCATTTTTGAAGACCTGTCCGCCTCAGGAATAAGAGATATAAAGTTCTTCTTGTAACATGGGCCTAGAAGTGTCACCAACCAGTAATGACTGTCACCCAAAATTTTGAGAATGCGAGTGTCATTCATTGGAAAGGCAGCGTAACATAAACTCAGCCATGCGTGCCAGACTGCTAACAGGCAACACTTACGTGTTCTCACCAAGAGGACTACTGACCATGCTCTCCTCCTCCTCCTCACTGTCCTCAGGCCATCCACGCTGAACAGATGGTAGGACAGTTGTGCAGGTAGTACCGTCTATAGCACATGAAACTAGCTCATGTTATTCCTCCTCCTCTTCTTTCTCATTGTCACCCAATCCATGTTGGGATGAGATGAGACTTGGCTGTGTGTAATCACCCTGTATAGTTCCTTGCTCCATCTCATCAAGCTCTGCCTGCAATGCATCCTCTTTGATTGTGAGCAGAGAGCATTTCAGAAGACAGAGAAGCAGGATGGTGATGCTAATTATGGCGTCATCGCAGCTCACCATCTTGGTGGAGTCCTCAAAGTTTTGGAGGAATGTACATATGTCTGACATCCATGTCAACTCCTGAGGTCTCATGTGTGGAGTCTGAACTGAATACCAACAGCCTTGTTGATGCTGGTACTCAACAACTGCCCTCTTCTGCTCACAAATCCTTCCCAACATCTGGAGTGTAGAGTTCCAACATGTGGGGACATCACACACCAGTCTGTGAGCCAGAAGCTGCAAATGCTGCTGAAACATGGCAAGAGAGGCGGAAGCTGTAAGTGACTTTCCAAAATGGGCAAACAGGCGGCGTACTTTAACAAGCAGATCCGGCAGCTCCGGGAAGGATTTGAGAAACCGCTGAACCATGAGGTTAAGCAGATGGGCCAGTCATGGTACATGTGTGAGCTCACCTCGCCTCAGAGCAGCCACCAGGTTCCGGCCATTGTCACACACGACCATTCCTGGCTGTAGATTCAGTGGTGTGAGCCACAGATCTGCCTGCTCTTTCAGAGCTGTCTACAACTCTTCAGCATTCTGCGGTTTGTCACCTAAGCATTATAGCTTCAGCACAGCCTGTTGCCATTTGGCCGAGGCAGTGCTGCAGTGCTTCCAGCTTGTGACTGATGTGGTCATTTTGGAGATGGAGGCTGAAGAGGAGGAGGAGGCTGAGGAGGATGAGGTGCAGGAGCTGTACACTGTGGGGGCAACCCTGATTTACCCAGGGCCCGCAATCCTTGGCATCGGTAGGACGTGTTCCGTCCCAAGGTCCGACTAGGTCCTGCCTTCCTCTATGTTAACCCAGAGTGCCATCAGCGAGATGTTCCGTCCCTGCCCACAAACGCTTGTCCATGTGTCCGTGGTTAGGTGGCCTTTCCCAGTAACTGTGTTGTTGAGGGCATGGCTAATGTTTTGGGAGACGTGCTTGTCTAATGCGGGGACAGCACACCGTGAGTACCGAGGGACGGCAGCTGCCATCAAGTTGCGGAATGCTTCCATCTGCACGAGCCTAAAAGGCAACATTTCGAGCGCAAGCAGTCGCGAAGTGCGTGAATTTAGTAGTGTGGCCTGTTAGGCATTGGCTGCGTATTTGCGCTTGCGTTCCAAGGACTGGAGTATGGACAACTGAACACTATGCTGGGACAAGGACGTGGACGTGCTTCTTGATGATGCTCCTTGAGAGTGTGCAATGACAGGTGCAGGGCAGGAGGCATCTTCGCATGCACCATGGATAGGGGATTAGCTTGCATGCACAACAGCAGAAGAAGCAGTGGTGCCACCCGCAGACACTGTTCCTGGACCCTGGGGTACGACCCACAAAGTTGGATGCTTTCCTGCCATGTGCCTGATCATGCTGGTGGTGATCAGGCTGGTCGTTTTGCCACCCCTGCTGATGCTGGCCTGGCAGGTGGTGCAAATGGCCTTTTTGGGGTTATCAGCAGAGTCTTTTAAAAACAACAAGACTCGGGAAGACCTAACAGTTGTACTGGCAACTTCCTTTGTGTTGGTGTTATGGGGAATGGTTGCCTGCCTTCTGTCTGTGGCCACCACACTGCTTCTTCCTGCCTGTTGGGGTGCTCTGCCTCCCTCCCCCTGTGTGCTGCTGTCCTCTCTCTGCATGTCCTCCTGCCAGTTTAGATCAGTTACTATATCATCCACAACCTTGTCTTCCACTTCTGCACCCTGGTCCTCTTCTTGATTTTCTGGCAATTGTTTCTCATCATCGTCCACTTCTTGCGACACTTTCCCACCGTCGCCTTCGTGTGACTGTGGCTGCTCAAATATTTGGTCATCGCTACATGTGATCTCCTCTTGCCCTGCTTCAAGTGGACTGGGCGAGAGGCCCGAATCTCTAAAGGAAAAAGTGAACAGCTCTCCCCACAGTGTCCAAGTGTGGGATCAGTTGTCTCTGGGCACTCGGCAAGGTGGAAGGAAGGAGGTTCAGGGTGAGGAATATGCGGTCCAGACTCACGGCTACTGAGACTTGACCATGTGGAAGACAGGGTGGTGGTGGTGGCTAAGTGACTGGAAGCATTATCTGCTATCCAAGCATTAACCTTTTCACACTGCTCTGTGTTCAACAGTGGTGTTTTGTGGTCCCCTATTAATTGGGACAGAAAGGTCAAGTGCGAAGATGTCAGTGTTTGTTGTGGCACAATTTCAGCTTGTCCACGGCATCGGCCTCTGCATGCACCATCACCATCATGTCCAGTTCCCCATACTTTGCCATGTGCCTTGCCTATTTTAAATGGAGGACAATATCTTCCACCTCACTACAAATGGCTGAATTTGGAGCAAACTTATATGTGATTTGTGTGATGAACAAACCACAGTTTTAAATACCTGGCCTGTAGGTAACTATTTTGAACAGCAAACTGGTGTCAATAGCTTCAATGACACACTGAAATTTTTTTTAATGGAGGCCAGAAATAGCAGTATTTTCTGAAAATGTATATGTGATCATCGTGACGGAGAAAACACAGTTTTAAATACCTGGCCTATAGGTAACTATTTTGAACAGCAAACTGGTTTCAATAGCTTCACTAACACACTGAAACAAATTTTTAATGGAGGCCATAAATGGAAGTATTTTCAGCGCAATTATATGTGATCCGAGTGACGGACAAACCACAGTTTTAAATAGCTGGATTTTTAGCGCTGTAATATGGAAAGGACCTGGCTGTCTATTGCAGTGCCAAAAACCAAATGGCGCAGAAAAGCGGTGTTCTCTGGATTGCTTTTTAAGCAAATAATGAGGATTTAGATCCCAAAAAATTCTGGGCCTATTTCTAGAAATATCTAACAGCAGCAGCAGACAAAACTGGAATAGAGCCTCTTGTGCTATATGCACTGCAGTCTGCTATATACCCTGCCTGCCTGCCTATATACACTGCCTGCCTGATATCTCTGCAGGTGGATTAGTCCTCAGAAGGACTGTTTGTTGAGATGGATATGTGTCTCTAATAAAGTTTGGTACACCTACACTTACTAGAAACAAGCAAATCTCTCCCTAGCTCAGCAGCACCTCTCCCTACACTGTCTGTTTCTGGAGTGACCATGACGAGCATGGCGGCGCCAGGTCTGATATAGACCTGATGATGCTGTGCGGCAAGCCAATCACTGTTATGCCACAACCAACATGGCTTCGGCATTACAGTGAGTGGCAGACAATCCCTACATGTTCATTGGCTCAAAGAGTGCCAAAAGTGGAGGGAGGGGACCCAAGCTCCCTCCGAGCAACCCCGGAAATATTCGGCGAGCGCCAAGCATCTCGAGCAGTGAGATGCTCTGGCGAGCACGAGCAGTGAGATGCTCGGGCAAGCACGAGCAGTAGCGAGCATGCTCTCTCATCACTAGTAAAGTATTCACAATTTTTCCTATTTTCTAGAGCAATAATGCAACTCAAATTTCATTTTTCATGTTTGCACGATATAGCACTATAGAGTGCTACTTTATTTGTTAGTTATATTTTGAGATGGCTACTCAGGGTAAGTCAGTCCATTGATATTTGTATACATAGGCTCTCTGACTGGGAACTCCACCCCTCAGGTGGTTTCAATCACAGGAGGATCCTACCTTCCCATGTATATGCAGGCCTCAGCCTAGGAGAGGACTCACATTGGGATAGGTCCGAGCAGGGAGAATCGCCTTATCGTGGCTGCCGAGTACACATGAATTGGCCAATTTATGCTCTAAGTATTCTCAATTTTTCTAATATAACTCAAATTTCATATTTCATGTTGGCATGCTATAGTGTTACAGAATGCTACTTTATTTGTTAGTAAGAATTAAAATAACAATGACAGAGCTGGTCATGATAACCAACTAGTGGTGGTGTGGTGATTAAAATGATCCTTCAGTGTCCTCAAGTGTGCTTGCCAGCATGACAAGTTGTATGCTGGAATGATTGTTGAACTACAAATGTATAACCATCAAGCAAAGAGATAACTATTTCAGATTTTGAGGCTGTTGCTTGGCAACTCAGAGCTTCAACTCCCTCCATAAGTTTTCTATGGGATTAAGGTCTAGAGACTGGCTAGGCCACTCCATGACCTTAAAGTGCTTCTTTTTTGAGCCACTCCTTTGTTGCCTTGGCAGTATGTTTTGGGTCATATTCTTGCTGGAAGACCCAGCCACGACCCATTTTTAATGTCCTGGCGGAGGGAAGGAGGTTGTCATTCAGGATTTTACTGTACATGGCTCCATCCATTCTCCCATTGATGCGGTGAAATAGTCCTGTGCCCTTAGCAGAGAAACACCCCCAAAACATAATGTTTCCACCTTCATGCTTGACAGTGGGAAAGATGTTTATTGGGTCATAGGCAGCATTTCTCTTCCTCCAAACACGGCGAGTTGAGTTAATGCCAAAGAGCTCAATTTTTGTCTCATCTGACCACAGCACCTTCTCCCTATAACTTACAGAATCATCCAGGTGTTCATTGGCAAACTTCAGACGGACCTGCACATGTGCCTTCTTGAGCAAAGGGAACTTGAGGGCACTGCAAGATTTTAAACCTTTAATGCGTAATGTGTTACCAATGGTTTTCTTGGATACTGTGGTCCCAGTTGCCTTCAGATCATTAACAAGATCCCCCTATGTAGTTTTAGGCTGATCTCTCATATTCCTCATGATCAAGAATACCCCACAAGGTGAGATTTTGCATGGTGCTCCAGATTGATGTCGATTGACAGTCATTTTGTATTTCTTCCATTTTCTTATTATTGCACCAACAGTTGTCTCCTTCACACCCAGCGTCTTACTTATTGTTTTGTAGCCCATTCCAGATTTGTGCAGGTCTATGATCTTGTCTCTGACATCCTTAGAAAGCTCTTTGGTCTTGACCATGTTGTAGAGGTTAGTTTCTGACTGATTAATTGAGTCTGTGGACAGGAGTCTTTTATACAGGTGACTATGTAAGACAGCTGTCTTTAATGCAGGTAACAAATTGAATAAGAGCGTCTAACTGGTCTGTAGGAACCATAACTCGTAATGGTTTGTAGAGGATCAAATACTTATTTCTCACTGCAAAGTGCAAATAAATGTATCTAATTTATACAATTTGACTTTCTTGATTTTTTTGGAGGGATATTCTATCTCTCAATGTTAAAATTAACCTACCCTTAAAATTATAGACTGTTCATGTCTTTGTCAGTGGGCAAACTTACAAAACAGCAAGGTATCAAATACTTATTTTCCCCACTGTATATTGCTTCTGCCATGGCTGCATTGCTGACCGTATACTTCCAGACATCTCTTTTATTACCCAGTTATACCTTTTTACTATGAAGTTTCTGCCACTGCATAGTCGTGCCAACTAGACATCTGCTGGTTATCCACTGTGTTTTATGATGCTAGGCTGTACTGGTGTTGGGACTGCCTTTGCTAGCACTAAAGTGTTAGACATATCCTTGCCTGCCCCATCACATTTTTCTCCTAGGCAGATTCTGCCACTGCCAGTGTTACTGCACAGCCATATCAACCACACATCTGCTTGCTACACACTGTGTTTTAAAGTACTAGAAGTACTGCTGCTGCTGTGGCTGGCCCTACAGTTCTAGATATCTCCTGGCTTGACTCGTCATATTTTTTATTTGTGTGGCTTGTGCAACTGCCGCTAGATACTTCCCTCACTTGTCCAGTGTTTTGTCCAGTGTGTTGTATAGTTATACTTTGCTGCTGCTCTTTTGAGGATACATTAACAAGAAATAGCTCCCAAAATAAGGATATTTTTCATTTTTTCAGGTTTGTTGACAAGCCATTGCTTCATTACTTTAAAAACTGCTAACTTGTTCCTGCTCACTAAAAAAGGGATAATTTTTGAATAGCTTGAAAAAAATCCCTTGTTATTGTTAAATCATTTTGAGACTAGAAGACCTGTTGTAGATTCCACAAACTGGATGATTTTTTTTTAACTCCTAGTTGACAAGTCATTCAAAACAGCTAACCAATTATTTCTCCTTAAGTAAATGAATTAATTATGAACTGATTGTGAATAAGCTATCTCTTTTTCTGTTAGCAAAGAACAAAGCTCTTGATTTTCCCATAACAGGAATAAATGACAGTGTGTTGCTAAATAGGCTGTTGTTTATCACTTGGACATTAATAAAGCTGTTTTTGCATTATGGATTTTAAAAGGGGTTATACTGAGTCCTATGAGGCCTCAGATGTTACACATGTCTTCTCAGGTCAATTGGAGGCTTTGCAGTATTTGCAATTTGCAGCAAATTCAATCAATGTGAATCAATTTTTGCAAAAAAATATTTGAAGTTGGAAAATTTAAATTTAAAAGATTCAATCACCTTTAGATATTGGCACATTGCATTGTTACATATCTAAACATGCTATGCATGCATAACACCCTAATAGTCTATACCTTTCATAAAGATTCACTTACATTTTAAGTGTTAAACCTTGTTTTATATGAGAAATATTCATGTTGCATGAGTCAAATATAAGTTTTTAATTCCAGACAGATTAGTGGTGTCAGATTTATCTTCCATTTATCAGTAGATTAAAATAGGACAGAAGATGTAACAATTTAAGAAGAGAATAGAAAACAATTTTTGAAAATAAACTAACATAACTAATTATTTTGCTATAACAATGTATGCTCATATAGAGCTGTCAGTGTTGCTGTTATGAATACCAATATGTGGAATGCTGAATGAGAAATAGTTATTATATGATCATACATAAAAACACTTACACTATGTGACCCTACTGCACAATTTAAAATAACTTTAATCTTTTAGATGAGGGGAAATCCATTGAAATCTCTTCTTAAAAGAATGTGGATTCTTCAATGAGACATGATCCCATTGCCCTTAATTTCCAGGATTTGGGGATGGGGCTTAAGGAAGATTGTGTGTATACAGATATTTAGTGTGCTCAGCATGGTGAAATAAAATAGCCTGGGGTTACCTGAACAACACATGATGCATATTTATATATTTATTTGTCTAAAGCATAGAAGAAGCAGAAGTACATTAAATGAAGTTGCAGAATTTACATAAGGTAATGTTTTAGCTACTCCATGCAGCCCTTTTAGCCATGGTAGAACTGAAATGTTGCTTTACAAATGAGGATAAATTCTGAGACTTTGTTTTATCTATTAAAGGGCTGCTTCTTTTTTGTTTTGATTGGCTTGGTGGCTAGAGTCATCAATGGATGCTGCTCAGTGTAAATGTATAAATTAATATAAATATGTGCTGTGATTCTATATATGTATAAAAGTAGCAAGCACCATCAAATATCATGCTATTCTGTACAAATATCATTCCATGACAAATATAGTATGTGCTTAGTCCGGCAGTATGCATACATAGTAATTGACTGGCTAAATATCTAAATAGTGTGGTGAATGCTAGTTAGGAATAGTGTGATTCAGAGATGAGTAATTCTGCCAATGTGTGCCAAATTTGGTAGATCACTCAAGTTACTCATCGCAAAATGAATGTTCATTACTAAAGCTCTGTGACGAGGTCAGTGGCAAAGTACTGGAGAGAAGATGTGTAACACTAAGATTGTTAGTTCCAGTGATATAAACATAGAAAAAGTGTTCCAGCACACGAAGTATAGGAAGAGTTAATCAGCCATCTTAGTGCTAGGGTGATTAAATCCCTGTAGAAAGGGAGGAACTCTGAGGATAAAATCACAGCCTTTCATTGCATTAGGTGTGGGGTGGCCCTAGAGGTGAAAGCTCTGAGCTGTTTGTGTCACACATGCTGGATGTATGGAGATTGCAGGTCTTCTGGTGTGAATCCCTTTGTTAAAGGGCATGGAAGCTGGACTCTAAGCCAGGAGGGCTAACCATCACTATTGTATGGACATGTTATTTTATTCTTTACCTTCTGCTGGACAAAGGCTGTATTTACGTTTTCTGGTGACATGATTTATGACGATTGCAATAAACCAGCCGCACTTTAAATAGAAATGGTTCCTGTGTCTGCCTCTTTAAGAAGCTTAGTGAGTCGATCTACCACACCTCTTAGATCACTCCAGACTCCAGAGCATAATAAACCTAGAGTGTAAAAAAAATAAGACTCATCACACCATTCACCTATCCAATAATAGTTTCCATCTGTTCCCGTCTTTCCACCTTCCTTCATTTCATGACAACATTGGTCAGACACAGCATTATAAGGTCTAGTCAGCAACTTCAATGAAGCACATCGTGACACCACGATGTGTGCTACCATTTCACAATGTGTGCCATGATATCAATTGCCTACTCAGTGCAAGAAGCCCCACTACAGAGTAAAAAAAAGTTCAAGAGCATGTAGTGCAATGGGGGATGGTAGAGAGCAGCGGCCAGATAGGACCAGCAGGACAGGGCAGCACGGTGAGTATTATTACTTTTTTTAACCCTTTTCCAAGCACCTTACAATTCAGCAAAATGGATTCAGTTGACTGATACTTTGGTGAATTCGCACAAAGCGAATGGCAAAAAAATTGCATTCAGGAGAATGAAATAAAAAAAAATTGGAGCCAATTCAATAAAAGTCTAACAATGTATCCTGTTTTGATACATCTGTGTTCTTATGTTTGTAAATGCATAAGTAGATGGAATAAAAAGTCTTTAATATACACAATGGTTTTTTTTAAAGGGAATGTGTTATTAGACAGAACCTATGATGTATGAATAAGTGAACAACAGGGTTTACCTGATTTCAACCTAATGTAATTCTCAGCATAAGGGTATATTCACATAACAGCATTTCTCATCCTTATGTTGTTTTAAAAAATGGATGGCAAAGTGTGAGAGAGATCAAATATCTGTATGTGAACATAATATTTCATTCAACACAATTTCCGTTTGATTTATTTGTTTTTATTCTCACTTCTGCTATTAAATATCATAACCTTTGCTGTAATTCGGCCATCTAGAACAATTAACCATACCATTATGCAAGTAGACATGACATTGGAGAACCAAACCAACTGACTATATCCAAAAATTTATTATAGGGAAGCTTCTTAGCATTAATGATAAATCACAGGCTTTTTAAGATCAATTAAATTATGAATTACTAAATATGCCTTTTGATTGGGTTTATTTTCCATGTACTGGTAGTTCATAATTTATATGCTTTGACTGGCTAATATACTATGTAATATCATTGGTCTGTGTTTTATGTACTATGATTGGTTTATATTCTTCACCTTATTAAACTGTTATTGATTATTTTGTACTACATGCTCTTACTATAATTAAGGAGTACCACATAGAGAGACTTTAATGTACACACTGAAGTGTCAGCGTCTCTGCCTCCTGCCAGGCAGAGACTCCAATCTCCTCACGGCTCAGGTGTGGCATCTTCCGCTCCTCCTTCTGGCTCCCTTTCAGCGGCTGCCCAGGGTACGCGCACCGCGTGCAGATCCCAGGCATTGTACTCAGGGCATGCGTGCACTCCGTCCCTCTTAAAGGGGCTGTGCGCACCATCCTTAAAAGTCCCCGGGCATTAGCCGGAAGACTGCCCCTATTTAAGGCACCTCCTCCAAAATGGAGGTGCCTGTTCAAAGTTGTTGTTTGTGTGCTAAACCCTCTCTTCAGCCCTCTGGTCCCAGTGCTGTCCGCCAGCCTGTCTGTAAGCCGTGCACGCCAGCCTGTCTACCAGCCGTGTCCACCAGCCTGTCTAGCAGCCGTTCCCGCCATCCTATCAGTCGAGCCCACCAGCCTGTCTATCAGCCATGCCCGCAAGCCTGTGTATCAGCCGTGCCCGCAAGCCTGTCCATGAGACGTGTTCCCTTGTCAGTCTGCCAGCCAAGCCTGACTGTCTACCTGTATTGCTGGCCTGCCTACCAGCCGTTCTCATCTGCCGATTGGCTTTGGCCATCAGTCCCATGGGAGTCGCCTGCTCTTACACAAGGTCAGTCC
The DNA here is from genome assembly GCF_046119375.1 of Phyllobates terribilis. Classification (NCBI taxonomy): domain Eukaryota; kingdom Metazoa; phylum Chordata; class Amphibia; order Anura; family Dendrobatidae; genus Phyllobates; species Phyllobates terribilis. The sequence continues at coordinate 442,835,436 of NW_027362764.1, forward strand.
CAGAGTGGCACCTGGTCTACCTTCCCCGTCCCTCCTTGGTTCACGGAGTCGACTAACCCGCCTTGGAACCAGGGTCGGTCCGGGTAGGTACTTAGTTACGCCCCTCTGGTCTCTCCTTGTATCACAGCACAGAGTTTTCACCACTCGGATCCCTAACAGTTTGCACAGGCCATGGAATCTGGTGGCTCCCAAGGTCCTTAGCTCTCTGACCTGTACCAAGAGATCTCCCGCCAGAGATCTCAACAGGATACGATGCTGTCCTATCTGCGGACTGTTAACTCCCCCTGGATGCACTGTCTACCCTCGCTTTGTCTGCCTCTAACCAAGCGGCATCCGCACTTGTGGCACCTCAACCCAGTGGTGCTGTGATACCCGGCTTAGGACCCCGACTATCTGCTCTACCACGCTTTGGCAATGATCCCGATAACTGCACTTTGAGCTCTTGGCTCATCAGTTCTCTTCTGACCGGGCTAAAGTGGCATTTATCATGTCTCATCTCACCGCTGCGGTTCCGGACCCTCGCGTCTGAACTGACCTGGAATAGCAAGACCCTGGTGTCTACCTTTTTGGAGGGCCTTTCTGGATGGATCAAGGACGAACTAGCCAGTCGTGACATACCCTCCTCTCTGGACAACCTGGTGTCTTTCGCCACACGGATCGAAATCTGGTTTCAGGAGCGTTCTAAGGAGGTGATCCGTGAGAAGAAATCTCTGCCCCTTGCACCAACCTTCCAAAGGCCAGTCTCCCTACAGGCCTCTACCTCCACAGCTGAAGCTATGCAGGTAGACCAGGTTAAGATGGGCAAGTCTCACCAGGAGGTCCGCCGGGCTGAGGGCAGATGTTTTTACTGTGGCAGCTCAGAACACCAAATCCGCTCTTTTCTAGAGAGACTGGGAAACTCCAGTGCCTAGAATCGCTTGAAGAGGTCGCCCTGGGCAGAAATTCTTCCTCTCCATCCCTGACTCTGTCGGTATCGATAACCTGTGGGAAGATACACTTCTTCGAGACTGCCTATCTGGATTCTGGTGCCCCTGGGAATCTCATCCAACAGGCTCTTGTGGAATGGTTTCAGATACCTATTCAATGTCTTTCTGATCTGTTAGCAGTTTCCTCCGTGGATGGGAAGCTTCTTTCAGAGTCCATCTTGTTTGTCACTGAATAGTTCTTCAGGTGGGAATGCTACACTCAGAGAAAATCTCCTTCTATGTGCTGTCCGGTCTCTCTCATCCTTTGCTGCTAGGACTGCCTTGGCTACAGAGACACGAGCCAGTCTTGAATTGGAGCTCAGGTGAGGTGCTCTGCTGGGGTCAGGACTGTCATAAGGCCTGCTTGGTTCCTGTCCGTCCTTCTTGACCTGCATCCACTCCAGCTAACATATCTTGCTTGCCCGCACCTTACTGGTCATATGCGGATGTCTTTCACAAGAAGGAGGCTGAGACACTAGCTTGTCATAGGCCATATGACTGTCCCATCAACCTCATTCCTGGTGCTTCACCTCCTCGTGGTCGAATCTACCCCCTGTCGCTGGCTGAGACCCATGCCATCTCTAAGTACATTGAAGAAAATTTTGCTAGGGGATTTATCCAGAAATCCACCTCTCCGGCTGGAGCAGGATTCTTATTCGTCAAGAGGAAGGATGGCTCTCTTCGCCCTTGAATTGACAATAGGGGCCTAAATCAGATTACGATCAAAAATAAGTATCCCTTGCCTCTCATCTAGGAGTTGTTTGACCGCCTAAAAGGTGCGAAGATCTTCACTAAACTCGATCTTTGTGGTGCGTACAATCTGATCTGGATTAGCTAGGGAGATGAGTGTAAGACGGCATTCAACACTCGTGATGGCCACTGTGATTACTGCGTGATGCCCTTCGGACTCGGCAACTTGCCAGCTGTTTTTCAGGAGCTGGTGAACAACACCTTCCGAGATCTCCTATACTCATGAGTGGTGGTGTTCCTCCCCTGATTTGTCTTCACATCGGAGAGACATTCGACAGTTATTGCAGAGGCTCAGGAAGAATCATCTCTATGCCAAGTTTGAGAAATGCGTCTTTGAACAGACTTCTCTTCCATTTCTGGGATACATAATCTCGGAGACCGGACTTAGGATGGATCCCAAAAAAGTGTCTACCATCTAAACATGGCCCCGACCTGACGGGCTGAAGGCTATTCATTGGTTTCTGGGATTCACTAATTATTATCCCCTCTTCGTTCCTCATTTCTCTTCCCGGAGTGCTCCCATCTCTGCCCTGACCCCCAAAGGGGCTAATCCCAAGGAATTGACTTATGAGGCGGAAAGTGCCTTCATGTCCTTGAAGCAAGCTTTCTCTTCTACTCCGGTGCTACACCATCCTAACTGTAACAAACAGTTCTTCCTGGAGGTTGTTGCCTCTTCCTCTTGAGCCGGAGCAGTACTCACCCAGAAATCCTCATCCGCGTGAATGGTGACCTGAGGCTTCTTTTCTAAGCTCCTCTCTCCTTCCGAGTGCAATTACTCCATTGGAGATCAGGAGCTGCTTGTCATCAAACTAGCGCTGGTGGAGTGTCGGTTCTTACTAGAAGGGGCTCTACATTCGGTGGTCATCTACACGGACCATAAGAATCTTGCCTACTTGTAGTCTGCTCAAAGACTAAATCCTCTTCAGGCCAGATGATCTCTGTTCTATGCTCGCTTCAACTTTACTCTACATTACCGACCGGCAGACAAGAATATTAAGGCTGACGCACTCTCCTGCTCATTCCTGTCTACCGATCAAGAGGAGGAGCCTCTACACATCATTGACTCCTCCAGAATAATGACTCTTGCCCCATTTGACCTGTCTCTTCTTCCTCCTGGTAAGACATTTGTGGCGGCTCTGGATAGGAGGAGGGTCTTACTCTGGGGTCATTCATCCAAACTGGCTGGACATGCTGGTCAGAGGAAGACGCTTCTGCTAATTTCCCGACATTATTGGTGGCCGACTCTGTGCAAGGATTTTGCGGATTTTGTCTCTGCTTGCTCTTCCTGCGCCCATAACAAGACACCTAGGCAACTTCCGACTGGTTGACTTCTTCCTCTATCCGTGCCTTCAGCTCCGTGGCAACACATCGCTATGGATTTCATCACGGATCTTCCTGTATCGGCCGGTTGTACTGTCATATGGGTGGTCGCTGACTGCTTATCCAAGATGGCTCACTTCATTCACCTGCCAGGTGTTCCCTCTGCACCTGTGCTGGCCAAAGACTTCGTCGTTCACATCTTCCATCTCCAAGGCCTACCTCTTCATATTGTCTCCGATAGAGGAATCAGTTTACTTCACACTTCTGAAGAGGGACGTGCAAGCTGTGGATGTCACATTAGATTTCTCTTTGGCCTTTCATCCTCAGTCCAATGGCCAGGTAGAACCTATCAATCAGATTCTCACTAGTTTCCTTCGGCACGCTCAACGCTCACCATAGCAACTGGGTAGAACTCCTGCCTTGGGTCGAATTTTCTTACAACAACCATGTGAGTGAGTCCTCAGCCAAGTGTCCGTTCTTTGTTGTGTTCTGTCAGCATCCCAACATTCCGTTTCCTGTTTCTTCTGTGGACAATACTGCTGCGGAGTCGCTCATCAGAGACTTTTTGGTGGTGATTTGGGAGGACACAAAATATGCGCTGCTACAGTCCTCGGAGAGGATGAAGAAACAAGCTGATAAGAGACATCTGGATCCGCCTCTATTCCGTCTAGGAGAAAAGGTCTGGCTTTCCTCCAAATATGTCCATCTCAAGATACCATCATTCAAGTTGGGTCCGCGGTTCATCAGTCCTTTTGAGATTCTGAGCCAAATAAATCCAGTGGGGTACAAGTTGAAACTCCCTGCCTCGTTACGGCTCCCCAACTTCTTTCATTTGTCTCTCCTCAAGCCTGTCATCCTCAATCATTTTTCTGACGATTCAGGTACCAATCCAGCTCCAGTCTCCGCTGAGGACGTCTTTGAGGTAGCCAACAAATCGGCCATCTAGAGCGTAAGAGGAAAGACTTTCTTTCTTGTGGATTGAATGGGGTTTGGTCCTGGTGAGAGGCCATGGGACCCCAGAGAGAACATACATGCTCGTCTTCTTACTAGATAAATTTCTTGCAGGATTGAAGAAGAGGGGGCGTAAAGGGGGGGTACTGTAGCATCAATGTCTCTACCTCCTGCCTGGCAGATATGCCGATCCCCTCACTGCCGTGGCTCAGGTCCAGCGTCCTCCATTCCTCCCTCTGGCTCCTTCACAGCGCCTGCCCGGGTGCGCACACTGCGTGCAGATCCCCGGGCACTGTACTTACGGTGCGCACGTGCTCCCTCCCTCTTAAAGGGGCTGTGCGCGACATCCTAAAAAGTCCCCGCCAATGGCCGGAGGACTGCCCCTATTTAAGGTACCTCCTCCAAAATGGAGGTGTCTGTGCAATGTTGTTGTTTGTGTGCTAAACACTCTCTCCAGCAGTCAGGTCCCAGTGCTGCCCGCCAGCCTGTCTATAAGCCGTGCCCGCCAGCCTGTCTATCAGCCATGGCCTCCAACCTGTCTATCAGCTGTGCCTGCTAGCGTGTCCATCAGGCGTGTTCACTTGTCAGTGTGCCAGCCAAACCTGCCTATCTACCTGTATTGCCTGTCTGCTAACCAGAAGTGTTCATCTGCCGTGTCGGTTGGCTTCGGCCATCAGTCCCATGGGAGTCGTCTGCTCTCACATGAGGGTGGTTCCAGTGTGGCACCTGGCCTACCTTCCCGGTCTCTCCTTAGTTCACGGAGTCAACTAAGCCACCATGGAGCCAGTGTCAGTCCGGGTAGGCACTTAGTTATGCCCATCTGATACCTCCTTGTATCACAGCACAGAGGTTCGACCACCCAGACCCGTAATACACACATGTCTGTGTATTTTGTTTCTCTGGTTGGCCGCTCCCTAGCAGCAGAGGGAGAAAACTTTCTCTTTCATTTCGAAAATCCACAAACAACAGGCTGCACAGAAATACTATTTCTAGACCCACTGTATTTGTGAACCTACATTTTTGGTGCCCCATGTAAGGATCCCAATGGTGGTCCAAGGGAAATGAACAAGGAGGAACTCTAGTCATGCGACAACTGGGAACAGCAGCTAAACACTGTTGAGTAAGAAATTTTTTCTTACTGTGACCTCCCACTTGTGTTAACCATGGTTTAAGTATCACTTACTTGTTGACTCAGGGGATGCTAATGAACCCTCTAGTCTGTGAATGTATGGGTGTGTTGTTAAGTTAGTTACAATATAAAAAAAAAGAGAAAGGTGTGTGAAATAATGATTGGTTGAGATAAGGAAATGTTTCTAGTGTGATCTTAAGAAATATAATACCTGCACATGATACATATACAGTACATGCAAACTTTGAATGGTGGATGTCCTGTGTGAGGTAAAGGTTTGACCAGGAAGCTTAGCTCATAGAAAGTGGGATACAGAAGACTCTGGAGTCATATACATCACTAGAAATTGCAAGTTAGAGAGTAGCCTAGTGCTGTGTGTGTTAGTGCAGTTGGAAGAGAAGGTACAGTAGGGGAAAAGAGTCCAAGGATGGTGAAGTGAATTGGAATAAGTCAGGTACATAGTTATATATTGTAGCCAAAAGATTTAGCTGAAAGAACATTTTGAGTTTGAAGAGCCCAATGGGGTTGAGTCAGTCAGTGGTCCGAGGGTCTCATTAAGGCAAAGGATGCTCTCCCTGTAAGGGAATGGGGTGGACTGTGGTGGAGCTAGTCAGGGGCCAGTGTAGAGAAGGGGCTGTGAGGGAGTGAGCGAAGCAAGTAGGATCTTCAAAAGAGCGGGCATGCCAGAGGATGGATTTCTGAAATTGAATTGATGGATGTAGTTCCAAAGCAATGTTAGTCCTTAGATTGAGGAGAATTAAGTGTGTAAGCAAGTGAAACAGTGGATCAAAGTATGTGACATGCTAAGAGGGGAAGATTTTGAAGTTTAAATGCTAAGCAGTTCAAGGTTTTGGTGCAATAAATAAATGCTTATCATCATTTTCAGTATGAATTTGTTTGTGTTCTGATAATTTGAACTGCAAATATCTAATGTAGAATATGTATTGCAAATTGGTACGAAAACCAGGTTTATGACATTAAATGTAGTTTTAAGGAAATTGCTCATTAGTTTCCTTCTTGACCAATGTGCTTTTTATGTAAACTGTTAATATGAATTACATCAATGTTTTTTTGTGTATAAGCATGCATGAAATGTTTGTAATGAGGAACTGTCTTGAAATGCGCTATAATGAATATCTTTTAATAATTGATATAGAGAGTTATGTTTTCAGTTTAGATAGGAATAATAATATTTTTTCAATTGTTTTTGGTTTGTTTTTGAAATGTGCATTTTTATTCTTATGGCATGTAGCTTACAGAAACTAGTTAGAGTGAATAATGGATCGACTGTCTGTATAGTTATGTGTTGATTCTTTTATCGGTAGACTTTGATCTATTTGTAATTCATACCAAAGTAGAAAGGTAGAAATCTGAAAAATAGAAAGAAGTAACAGGCAGCCAGACCTCAAGGAAGGAAACATGATGTAATGGTAAGGAAGGAGAAAGGTGGAATTTGAAAGGGAGGCAGGCATATATTACATAAAGACAGACTGTTTGTTCTCCAACATAGAAAGCCACATATCACCCCAATAAAAGGAAGAAGGGGGGAAAAAAAATTCTATTTTTCCTTTTATTTATATAATATGAAGCTGTTTAAGTTTTTTTCCCTAATATGTATTATTGGAGAGTGTCAGAAAATTGCCTGATAAGTTTAAAAGGAACAGATCTTCTAAGAGCAATCCAAGCAACTGTATCAGAAACACCTGTGGTACATAAACCTCAAACACTACTGTCACAAATACTTCTAAGTGGCTCACAGTGATTGATTTGGCAAATACCTTCTCCATCCCTCTAGACAAGGACAGTCAACTTCTGTTTGCATTTACAGATAACTGACAACAATATTGCAGGACAGGGCTCCCAGTGGGTAGAAAGGAATTTGTCAAGTCAATGCATTTCACATTGTTGAACCCTGCTACATTGCTTTCTGAGGGTCCAAAAGAAGAGGAGGAAGAGGAAAGCAGACATGAACAGTGGACAAGATTTGAGGAAGAGTTTGATGAGGCAGAAAGGAAGGCAAATTATACATATCCATTTTTTTGAGAAGAAAGGTTCCCCGGACCAGGGGAAAAACTTGACTGTCTAGAACTTATGTTATTAAAATTGAAAATTTTGAAAATGTGTATGAGGATCCTATAACTAATTTAGATCTTAAGGTTTTTTTGCTGGTGGTTCCAGATTTTTCCAGGATGAAATGTTCAGGGAAGTGTATGCAATCACCACACAGACCAAGGTTATAGAAGGAAAGCCGCCCCCACCCTCCATGTAAGCACAGTAGGTGAAGCTGAACGCACTCCCTGGGGCATGTAAGCTAGTTTAAGGTAAAATAGCTTACATTTACTCCATATATGTCTTTGGTATTGCCCATGATTATGGTCCTATCTGAAAGAGCAGGATATTTGATGGGTCTTCAGGTAAAATCTTAAAGAATGAGCATCAGAGTGTCTGAGTGTCAGTGTTATTTGAAGCTCTTAAACCACTCAAATAGGCAAGTATCATAAAAGTATAGGACCATACAAAAGAAACATGTGTAGAAGCTAGGGAATATACCAGATGGACTGGTCTACAGGTCCTGTAGATTTGCAGTTACTACAACAACTGCAGCCCAATGTGCAAAACAGGTAAAAGAGAAATGGAAGGAGAAAGGAGCTCTCCAAGGAAAAGAATGATTATGAAGGGATAGCAAGGAGCAATTCCTACTTGGATCTTGTACTCAATGATGGTGCATGGGCCCATGCATGTGTCAATGGAGGGCAGGTGTGAAACTGTTTGTTTGGGATGAGGGACACCTTTATTCAGCAATTCTGTCACCAGATATGTGCAGAGTAGTATAACTTGTGCCTGTCGTAACTCTGGAAAAACCATGCCAGTTGCAAGAAGGCATACACCTTGCAAGAAAGTGACATCGTTGTGGAGACACGAGGATCAGTGGGTGCTCTTTTTCTCTATCCTGGCTGTCTTTAGACAGCCGCACGGGCCAGAACTCATAGGGGCCAGAATGCCCATACTTTTTCCCCGTGGACAGAACACTACTCAGACAACACAGGTTGAAAGTAACACACTCCAGTAAGACTTTATTGACAACAACATATAGTACATTCCCAGCAAGTACAAAGATGGTGCAAATTACAGAGTCTCACCCTTCCACTGGCTCACCGAGGATTTGAACCTCCGCTACCTCAGGGCGTCCTGGACCCACTACCCCAAGCAGTAGCACTCCGATTTAGGCAGGCACCTAAGAGGTAGCGGCAAGCTTAGCAGCTGACCGAGCACAGTGAGGTATGTGGCCAGGTGATTTAATTGTCTCAATCGGCGTTCTCCAAATTACTTTGATGGTTCAGTAATGGGAGGTGGAGCAGATCTGTATTCCACCAGCTTGAATCGCAGTTCCTGGTCTGATGTCCTGTAGAGTCACCCTAGTGACAGAAGCAGGGCCTTTTTATATCCCACAGCTCTCATTCCAAGGCATTGTCCCACATGATTGTGGGAAGGTGGAGAAAGAAATCCCTCATTGTTTGATTACCTTGCATATTTGAATACCTTGCATAAACTGCATATTTGTCCTCCAAGTTGTGCATACTAGTACACCGATGGAGCTAATGCAATACATAATCAGCAGGCATTCCACAAATTAACATACCACAAGGGTGAACAGACAGTCTCACATGAAACAATGGCTCATGTCTCTTGACCTACTGAAAAAAGGAACAGTGCGTCTTGCATAATTAACAATAATTCATGCCCACACCAGTGGCCAGATTGACACTGTGTCATTACAATTATCCCTTGCGACTCTTGGGGATCCAAAATGTTTGCTTAAAATGATAATTTTCAATCTGCTTACAAATCTTTAATTTATATAACCGCTTTGAAAGATTTGTTGAAAGAGAATTGGGACAAGAAGTTCCTGAAATACCTTAATGCGATTATGAAAATGATTGGCTTAGTTGATTGTTGGTTGTGCACATACTCACCAGTAGCAGCTAAAAGCATGCCTTACCTGGCTATTCCTCTTTCATCAATTGAGCTGTTCTCATCTGCCTGCTCTGGATTGCACTTTCATCTGGAGAACAAGTGAATGAATACCAGTGTTCCATTGCCTTTCACTGGTTGGCTCCAGCCCCGTTGGTGGAAGGTGAATCTCACTAATAGGCTCACACTATTGCATCAATACGGGGATGGACAGGGGTTCTGGATGGGAGTGAATGTTGCTACCCTATTGGTTGGCCAGGGAAGAGGTCCCTTTGAGCTTCTCTGAATCTCCCAAGCTATGGTGAGAGCACAGGTTTTTATGATTGCCTAGGCAGAGTTTTTCCAAAGGGCCATATAACCATATCTATGTAAAGAGATGAAGCCTCTCGTGAAGAGGCTAGAGAAATCATGGAAGGGGGTAACAAGGATGAGGTAGGTAACAACAGACTGTCCTGTTTGTTGCTATTTCATTGATAAAAGGGGAACTCTACAAATCAACCATAATCAAGGAATTGAAGGAGAATTTTCAGCAGGCCAACTCAGAGGAGTGGCATGTTAATTGGCCCAGTTGGAAGAGTTGGCTGAGCAAGTCTTATTGGTTGTAATTGGCTCAATTGTATGTGAGGATGGGAGGATGGGTGGGTGGAATTCTATACAAAGAAGTGCAAGTCATCAGCACCATAATGATCCAATACCTAGTGATGAAAGTAGTGCTCATTCTGGAAAAGAGATGATGTAAAGGTAAATCAGTTGCAATTCAGGCACATGTAGTAACCACGGTTAACCAACCGACCATTCCATCGAATAAGACTTATGTAGAATATGTAACCTTTGACCCAAAATTAACCAGTTGTATATATTCTCTGTGTACCTGAGCTGCTTTTGCCTGATAGGGGAATTAAGGGGGTTTCTACACAGCCAGCAAATGGATTTGAGAGCCCTATTTCAGGGGAACTGACCAGAATTTAGCTGATTAGTAGATAATACTTTGTAGAGTGAAAATTATGTTAAAGAGGAGGAGATATGAGACAAAGCAATTCTCTGTACGTGAACATAATATTTCATGCAACACTATCTCTATTTGATTTATTTGTCTTAATTATTACTTCTGCTATTAAAAAACATAACCTTTCACCCATCAGAGGTGAAAAGAATAACATTGATTGTCTTATAACTATGACACCTGTTAAGGTGTGGAATAAATTAGCCAAGTCCATTTTTGAAGTTGAAAAAATTGCCACAGCCGAAATTGTGAAAGCTGGATATTTAGGTTTAAGACTCTAGGTCCTCTAAAGAATTCCCGGTATACAATGGTGAGTATTTAGACAAATAATGTAATGAGAAGTAGTACCTTAACCAGCAGCACATTAATCCCACAAGGACAGTTTGAGCATCCCACATTGAAACAACAAAAATATTGTCCAGTGGTTTAAATACTCAGGCTTTTTTCATTAACTTTTTACGTTCAAACAGACACAAACAACACTCATTTATGCAATTCAGACCTGTGTATTATGCGTATTATGCCCTTACTCATAAAGAATCTGCTACATCTGTATTTGAACTTACACCTTCTATTTCTGCATTTACATTAGACAGTGTTGCACATTCATTGCTGACGATGTGGGGCAAGACAAGCATTGTTCAGTTTAGTGATTAATGGAACTGGTAATGTCATCTAGGCAGGTAGCTTATGGATTAATATCTTAATATTGTTTATCTAATTAGCTCCTTGCTGTGAGCATTAGATGGGGCCACGCTTAAGTCTCCTGCAGCTTTTCAGTATTGTGGGTTATAAATTGTACTTACCCTGATCTGTTATTTTATTTAACCCTGCATCTTGAATCTGCTGGTGTTTAGTAGAGATGAGCGTTGTTCTACTCGAACTGTTCGCCAATCTCAAATTCGAGCTGTTTTGGGCGGTGTTCGAGCCGTTCGGCGAACACGAACAATTTGAGAAAAATTCGGCTGTTCGAGGTTATGTTCGATAACTGTTCATGCACCAAAATCATAACTGGATTTTTTCTCAGTAATGATGAAAATTAATGTTAATACGCAGTTTGAGTGTACAGCGGGGAGGGGGGAGGGGCAGGGGATGGATCTCTGCAGGAACAATGAAGATCTCCATTTTTTTTTCTCTTTCCCGCATTTACAGTGGGGAGGTGCAATCTGTCAGCCTATCAGCAGCGCACACACGGAGCGAAGTGCTTTTTTTCACACAAGCAAGGGCATATGTCATTGGCAGTGTATGTCACATGTCCTTGCCCTATAAGACCAAGCCATTTTCCCCGTCGCCACCATTTTCTCACTGCTGCAGCTGCGTGTTAGACGGCACCGCTGTTGCTGTGTGCGCTATACCTTGTTAATTTCAAGCCAATTTTCGCACAAATATACAGATAGCTTGGGAGTAGGGAATAGTTGTGATTGCAGTCCTGTTAAGGACTAGGTTACAGCATTTCCTACGACTTTTATCAGGCAGGTCTGTGCTCTTAAATAGATAGGTTGTGGGAGTAAAGACTAATTGTAATTGGAGTCCTTTTCAGGACTAGGTTACATCAGTTCCTATCAGTTTTTGCCAGGCAGGTCTGTGCCAGTGCTGTGCAAGTTTTTTTCACAGCATTTGGCTGAATCTAGCAAAGCTAATCCTTTTTGGCCTATTGCAGAGTGTGTTAGTCAGTGGAGTAGCCTATCTGTGTTGCAAGATATACCACCTGTGTATAGAATACCAATTTTTTTACTGCACCTAGTGAAGTAAAATCTTTTGGGCATAGCATCTTTCTAATTAGTCCATCTATACTGACCTCCATCAGGTTGCAAACTGAATCTAATTTTTTTCTGCATCTAGCTCTGAAAAAATATTTGGCCTTCTAGCAGTGTGTCGGACTTTCTCTATTAGTCCATCTATACTGACCTCCATCAGGTTGCAAATTCAAAATAATTTTTATCTGCATCTACAGTACCTCTGAAAAAATATTTGGGCTTCTAGCTGTGTGTGGGACTTGTTGTATTAGTCCATCTATACTGACCTCCATCAGGTTGCAAACTGAATATATTTTTTTCTGCATCTACCTCTGAAAAAATATTGGGCTTCTAGCTGTGTGTGGGACTTGTTGTATTAGTCCATCTATACTGACCTCCATCAGGTTGCAAACTGAATATATTTTTTTCTGCATCTACCTCTGAAAAAATATTGGGCTTCTAGCTGTGTGTGGGACTTGTTGTATTAGTCCATCTATACTGACCTCCATCAGGTTGCAAACTGAATATAATTTTTTTCTGCATCTAGCTCTGAAAAAATATTTGGCCTTCTATTAGTGTGTCGGACTTTCTCTATTAGTCCATCTATACTGAACTCCATCAGGTTGCAAATTAAAAATAAGTTTTATCTGCATCTACAGTACCTCTGAAAAAATATTTGGCCTTCTAGCAGTGTGTCGGACTTTCTCTATTAGTCCATCTATACTGACCTCCATCAGGTTGCAAATTCAAAATAATTTTTATCTGCATCTACAGTACCTCTGAAAAAATATTTGGGCTTCTAGCTGTATGTGGGACTTGTTGTATTAGTCCATCTATACTGACCTCCATCAGGTTGCAAACTGAATATATTTTTTTCTGCAGCTACCTCTGAAAAAATATTGGGCTTCTAGCTGTGTGTGGGTCTTGTTCTATTAATCCATCTATACAGACCTCCATCAGGTTGCAAACTGAATATAATTTTTTTCTGCATCTAGCTCTGAAAAAATATTTGGCCTTCTAGCAGTGTGTCGGACTTTCTCTATTAGTCCATCTATACTGACCTCCATCAGGTTGCAAATTAAAAATAATTTTTATCTGCATCTACAGTACCTCTGAAAAAATATTTGGGCTTCTAGCTGTGTGTGGGACTTGTTGTATTAGTCCATCTATACTGACCTCCATCAGGTTGCAAACTGAATATATTTTTTTCTGCATCTACCTCTGAAAAAATATTGGGCTTCTAGCTGTGTGTGGGACTTGTTGTATTAGTCCATCTATACTGACCTCCATCAGGTTGCAAACTGAATATATTTTTTTCTGCATATACCTCTGAAAAAATATTGGGCTTCTAGCTGTGTGTGGGACTTGTTGTATTAGTCCATCTATACTGACCTCCATCAGGTTGCAAACTGAATATAATTTTTTTCTGCATCTAGCTCTGAAAAAATATTTGGCCTTCTAGTAGTGTCGGACTTTCTCTATTAGTCCATCTATACTGACCTCCATCAGGTTGCAAATTAAAAATAATTTTTATCTGCATCTACAGTACCTCTGAAAAAATATTTGGCCTTCTAGCAGTGTGTCGGACTTTCTCTATTAGTCCATCTATACTGACCTCCATCAGGTTGCAAATTCAAAATAATTTTTATCTGCATCTACAGTACCTCTGAAAAAATATTTGGGCTTCTAGCTGTGTGTGGGACTTGTTGCATTAGTCCATCTATACTGACCTCCATCAGGTTGCAAACTGAATATATTTTTTTCTGCATCTACCTCTGAAAAAATATTGGGCTTCTAGCTGTGTGTGGGACTTGTTGTATTAGTCCATCTATACTGACCTCCATCAGGTTGCAAACTGAATATAATTTTTTTCTGCATCTAGCTCTGAAAAAATATTTGGCCTTCTAGTAGTGTCGGACTTTATCTATTAGTCCATCTATACTGACCTCCATCAGGTTGCAAATTAAAAATAATTTTTATCTGCATCTACAGTACCTCTGAAAAAATATTTGGCCTTCTAGCAGTGTGTCGGACTTTCTCTATTAGTCCATCTATACTGACCTCCATCAGGTTGCAAATTCAAAATAATTTTTATCTGCATCTACAGTACCTCTGAAAAAATATTGGGCTTCTAGCTGTGTGTGGGACTTGTTGTATTAGTCCATCTATACTGACCTCAATCAGGTTGCAAACTGAATATATTTTTTTCTGCATCTACCTCTGAAAAAATATTGGGCTTCTAGCTGTGTGTGGGTCTTGTTCTATTAATCCATCTGTACAGACCTCCATCAGGTTGCAAACTGAATCTAATTTTTTTCTGCATCTAGCTCTGAAAAAATATTTGGCCTTCTAGCAGTGTGTCGGACTTTCTCTATTAGTCCATCTATACTGACCTCCATCAGGTTGCAAATTAAAAATAATTTTTATCTGCATCTACAGTACCTCTGAAAAAATATTTGGGCTTCTAGCTGTGTGTGGGACTTGTTGTATTAGTCCATCTATACTGACCTCCATCAGGTTGCAAACTGAATATATTTTTTTCTGCATCTACCTCTGAAAAAATATTGGGGTTCTAGCTTTGTGTGGGACTTGTTGTATTAGTCCATCTATACTGACCTCCTTCAGGTTGCAAATTGAATATAATTTTTTTCTGCATCTAACCCAGCCAATAGTTTTGGCCTAATACCACAGTTTGGCCACTCAGCTCTGCTCGGTTACCATCCATTGTTTTTTTGTGCAAACAACTCCAGAGTTGTGAATTAGTTAACCACCAAAATGAGTGGAAAAAGGCCTGCTGCTGGTGGAAAGGGGAATAGGCGTGTTGGGAAGGGGAAAAAAGGTTGTGTCCGTGGGGTAGGTGTTAAAGCAACAGTAACATCTGCAGAAGAAAGACCATCTTCCAGCCAAACTAAAATGTCTACTTCTTTTAGCGGACAATGTGATAAGATCCCTTTCTTACGGCCACGCCAATCGCTACAAATTCCAGATGAGGCACAAAAACAGCAGGTGCTTCAAAGGATATCAAGTGCTCCTTTAAGTGGGCTCTCCTCCACATCAACTTCAACATCACAAATACTCCAGTCCTCAAAGGTGTCACCCAAATCGCACTTGCTTCCTCACAGCTCCCAAATCTCCAGCTGCCCGTCTGAGTATGAGGTAGAACAGATGGTTGAGTCTGCAGAGCTGTTTACTCATACTATAGCCTGGGAATCAGAGGTCGACTCCAGCGCTTCTGTGAATCCAGACGAGGAAATGATCTGCACTGATGCCCAGAATCTTTATGAGTCGGATCAAGGACCAGACGCAGAAGGTTCTGACCATAATGTAGACCCTCATTCCCAAACTGTAACTCCTGTTGGTGGAGACAATGAGGAAGACGATGATAAGACTCAAATACATGATTGGAGCGACAACTTTAGTTTTTTGTCAGGGCAGGAACAGGTTGGCTCTGAGGACGATGGGTGTGATAACACACAGGGTGATGATGATGAGGTTGGAGATCCCACTTACTGTCAACCCACAGTCAGCCAAGAGATGAGGTCAGCAGAGGAGGTGGAGGAAGATGCTAGTGACGACGAGGTCAGGTTGCACCTTCCTGGACAGAGACGTAGTACTGGAAGCACGTCAACAACTGCATCCTCAAACACAACTCTGCCTCTCACCACAAGTCGTGGTGGCTCTTCAGGTCGCATGGGTGCTAAGCCTTGCATAGCCTGGGCATTTTTTCAGATCGATAAAGATGACCCAACTCGTGTTATCTGTAACATTTGTCAGCAAAAGCTAAGTAGAGGCCAAAAAATACATAGTTTGAGCACTTCATGCATGAACCGGCACATGGACATGAAGCATAAGTTGCAGTGGGAAGCTCAGTGTGCTACAATGCGGCCTAGCCGGCCGGGCCAACCACCGTCTGCCATATCTTGTGCATCCGCGGCCTCTTCATCCTCTGTGACTGGGGGGACAGCAGTCACACCTGTTTTGGGGCGCAGACCTGCCACCTCTTTACCCGCAACAGCCAGCGTGATTGGCAGGTCATCATTTTCTTTGGAGGTGGTAACACCAGCTGGTGTTGAGCGCTGTCCGATATCGATAGCACCACCTTTGGATCAAGGCAACCTAACATGTCCGCCTGCATCTTCCTCACAGACCGGCAGTTTGCCGGGGACACCCTTATCAACCCCGTCTAAGCACAATAGCCAGCCCTCGGTCCCTCAGACGTGGACAAGTAAAAGACCATTTCCTCCTAGCCATGAGAAAGCTAAGAGGTTGAATTTCACCATCTGCAAGCTCTTGGCTACAGAAATGCTGCCTTTCCGCCTGGTGGACACAGAGGATTTTCGAGACCTTATGTCCGTCGCAGTGCCCCAGTACCAGATGCTCAGTCGGCACTACTTCTCAAAGAAAGGTGGGCCTGCGCTCCACCAGCATGTCGCACACAACATCACTGCTTCTTTGAGAAACTCTGTGTGTGACAGGGTGCATTTCACCACAGACACTTGGACGAGTAGGCATGGACAGGGGCGTTACATGTCGCTGACTGGGCACTGGGTAACTATTGTGACAGCAGGACAAGGGGCTGCTGTCCAAGTCTTGCCGTCCCCACGAGTTGTGCGTCAATCCTCTGTAATGCACACGCCCGGCTGTGCGTGTGATTGTAGTGATTCCACTGGACCGTGCCGGAGAGTGAATGCCTGGAGGGGCGTAACTAGGTATTCACCCGATCCGACCAGGGTCGCACGACGGCATACGACGCCAGTGCACCAAGGAGGAACCGAGCAGAGGGACCAGGTGCTACTCCAGGACAGACCCCGGACACGGCTGTTGACCCACACAGGGGAATACAGGAACAGACTGGTAGGCTGGCACACAGACTGGTGGGTATAGGCAGGCACGACTGGTATGCAGGCAGGCGGGTATGCAGGCAGGGGGGTACAGGCAAGCACAGCTAAAGTGCAGACAGGGAGGCACTAGCAGGTAGGAACACAGGCGGGATAGGACCCAGTACACACTGGGACTCAGGAACAATACAGGCAGAGGGGTACAGGCAAGCACAGCTAGAGTGCAGACAGGGAGGCACTAGCAGGTAGGGACACTGGCGGGATAGGACCCAGTACACACTGGGACTCAGGAACAGAACCACAGATGTGGCGGACAAACACAGCAGAGTGAGGCCGCCCAGAGAGGTGGGCGAGAACAGGGCAGGACAAGGCCGCCTGGAGCGGTGAGCAAGAGTAGAGCAGGACAAGGCCGCCAGGAGCGGTGAGCAAAGGATCAGAGCTGAGCGAGACTGCCGGAGCAGTGAGCAAGAGTAAAGCAGGACGAGACCGCCTGGAGCGGTGAGCAAGAGTGGAGTAAGACTGCCGGAGCAGTGAGCAAAAGGATAAGAGCGGAGCGAGACTGCCAGAGCAGTGGGCAAAAGGGTCAGAGCGGAGCAAGGCTGCCGGAGCAGCGAGCAAAGGAGTCAGAGCAGGCTAGAACCGTCGGAGCGGTGAGCAAAGGAGTCAGAGCAGGCTAGAACCGCCGGAGCGGTAAGCAAGGCAGAGCAGGGGGGACAGGGCTCTGTTCACACGGAACAGACAGGAAGAGAAAGGCAGAGCCAGATACCCACAGGATACTTGCAGTGAAGTAGCGAGTGGACCACAAACTCACAAATGGGAGTACAGAGACAACAAGCAGGAGTTAGGTACGAGTTCAGACTCTGCAGAAAAAGGAAGGGAACGGACATAGAGGCAAAACAGGTAAAGGATAGGAAAGTGTTCAGACTGGAACTGAGTGTACGGAGGAGACCGACACTGCAGCGGGATACAGGAGCGGGTCTGGGAATACGGCCCCCAGAGAGGCAGGACGAACAGGCAAGGAGCGTGTTCAGACAGAACAGACAAGATACAGGAACAGGTCTAGGTAATCGGCCCCTAGAAGGCGGGAGGAACAGGCTAGGAGCGTGTTCAGACAGGACAGACAAGATACAGGAACAGGTCTAGGTAATCGGCCCCTAGTAGGCGGGAGGAACAGGCTAGGAGCGTGTTCAGACAGGCCTGGAAATACAGCCTCCAGGATAGGCAGACAAGAGAACACAGACAGGACTCAGTTCAGACACGGGAACTGATACCGCAAGGCAGGAGACATAGACAGGACTCAGTTCAGACACGGGAACTGATACCGCAAAGCAGGAGACAAAGAACGGGACCTGGCACCTTCAGAGTGCAAGCACACACTGAAAGAAACACTATGCTCAGGCAGGGATAGATGGGAGCAGCTGAGCTATATACCAGGTGACAGACAGCAATAGGCTGAGGACGCACAAGGGGTGTGACCCATAGCAGGTACAAAAAGCAGGAAGTGATCGGGCGCCGCCCTTAAGCAGCAGAAACAGACACAAACAGACAGCATGGAGGGAAGCCAGAGAGACATTCTGGACTGGA
This sequence comes from Phyllobates terribilis, assembly GCF_046119375.1. Taxonomy (NCBI): domain Eukaryota; kingdom Metazoa; phylum Chordata; class Amphibia; order Anura; family Dendrobatidae; genus Phyllobates; species Phyllobates terribilis. The sequence goes on from NW_027362764.1 coordinate 442,853,684, forward strand.
GATCAAGTGCGCGCTCTTGCACAGTGGGAGATGGACCACCATGCAAGGACGCCGCCAGGTATGTTACAGTACCCCCCCTTACGCCCCCTCTTCTTCAGGCCTGCCAGAATCTTCCGCAGGGAATTCGAGGACCAGTCGTTCACTTCAAGGAGATCACTTCCACTGTCCACAGGAAAAACTGATCTCATCTGGTTAGCTAGGATGCTACCTCCTATCCAGCCATCCTCAGCAACAGACGAAACGGGTGGAGTACCAGGAACAGCACACAAGGAAGTCTCTCTCCACATATTTTCAGGTGGCACCCCAGAGGGTACAGGAGACAACTGGAAGTCCTTCACCGGGTTGGAGGGGGACAGAGACTTGGGGGTAATCTCTGCTTCGAGATACATCTTGTCAAGCTCACAGGAAGAAATAGACGGGTTATCAGGTACATAATGAGGAAAAGTCACTGTCTCTTTGTTATCTGGTGGTACCCCGGAGGATTCAGGAAACAACTGGAGGTCCTCTGCCGGGTCAGAAGAGTGCAGAGGCTCAGAGAAAACATCTGCTTCAGAGTACACTAGGTCGGACTCACTGGACGAAGCAGGTGAGGTATCGGGTACCGAGTATAGGAAAGTCTCTGTCCATTCACCACCAAGTGGCACCCCGAAGGGTTCTGGAGACAACTGGCGGTCCTCCGCCTGGTCAGAGGGGTGTAGAGACTCACGGGTAACCTCTGCTTCAGAGTACACTAGGTCGGACTCACTGAACGAAGCAAACGAGGTATCAGATCTAGGATATAGGAAAGTCTCTGTCCATTCACCACCAGGTGGCACCCAGAAGGGTTCTGGAGACAACTGGAGGTCCCCCGCCTGGTCAGAGGGGTGTAGAGACTCGGGAGTAACCACTGCTTCGGAGTACACTAGGTTGGACTCAGTGAACGAAGCGAGCGAGGTATCAGGTACAGAGTATAGGAGAGTCTCTGTCCTTTCGCTACCAGGTAGCACCCCGAAGGGTTCTGGAGACAACTGGAGGTCCTCCGCCTGGTCGGAGGGGTGTAGAGACTCGGGAGTAACCTCTGCTTCGGAGTACACTAGGTTGGACTCACTGGACGAAGCGAGCGAGGTATCAGGTACAGAGTATAGGAGAGTCTCTGTCCTTTCGCTAGCAGGTAGCACCCCGAAGGGTTCAGGAGACAACTGGAGGTCCTCCGCCTGGTCGGAGGGGTGTAGAGACTCGGGGGTAACTACCACTTTGGGGTACCCATTGTCAGGCTCACAGGACGAAGCGGACAAAGTATCGAGTACCGGGTGTAGAGAAGTCTCTCTCCATTTGTCATCGAGTGGTATCCCGGAGGATTCAGGAGGCAACAGGGGGTCCTCCACCAGGTAGTAGAGGTGCACAGACTCTGAGGTAACCACAGCTTTGGAGCATCCTTGGACATGCACACCGGTTAAAGTGGGTGAAGCATCTGATGCCGGGTGCAGGAAGTTCTCCTGTGTGGAGTCTGGATGGGCAGAAGTCTCTTCGGGCAGGAGAACTGGTGCACTACCCACGCACATTACCCGTTGGGGCTTCTCCGGGATACAGGGAGATAAAGCTTCAGTAGGGACTTCAAGGTTGGGGTCAGGAGGTCTCAGGGAGGACAGACCCTGGCGTGACGGCTTGCCTCTACGTCTAGCACGTCTGGACTGCCTCTTGAGGTTGGGAGAAGTATTCCGGAAAGCGTAGTCACCCTGTGAGGATTCTGGGTGGGCAGTAGTCTCATTGGGCTGGAGGACTATTGCGCTACCCACACACATTACCCGTCGGGGCTGCTCCGGGATATTGGGAAGTGAAGCTTCAGCAGGGGCTTCAGGGTTAGGGTCCTCGAAGACCATACAAAAGGCCACCAGGAAGGCCTGCAGGTCAAGGACGACAGGATCCCATGCTTTCCATAGGGGGGTGACCCATTTCAAGGCATCACCCGCTAGGTAGTCAATCAAAAAGGCCACTTTAGCCCAATCGGAAGGAAAATAGAGAGGGTAGGCCTTAAAGTGTAGCATGCATTGCTCCACAAATGCACGACACTGTCTTGGATCCCCATAGTAACGTGGCGGATCCGCAGGAACGAGAGCTGATAGATCCATCTGGACGGTGCGTAATTCGCCTGGAACTCAGCTAAGGAAAAAAAAAAAATATTTATTTATTTTAATGCATGTATTCGCTGGAAAACTTCTCAGAGAGCGAAGGCCGTGGGGCTCAACGGGAACCATGGCCTGAGCATGCTGTAATGCACACGCCCGGGCTGAGCGGCGTGTGCGTGTGATTGTAGTGATTCCACTGGACCGTGCCGGAAAGTGAATGCCTGGAGGGGCGTAACTAGGTATTCACCCGATCCGACCAGGGTCGCACGACGGCATACGATGCCAGTGCACCAAGGAGGAACCGAGCAGAGGGACCAGGTGCTACTCCAGGACAGACCCCGGACACGGCTGTTGACCCACAAGGGGAATACAGGAACAGACTGGTAGGCTGGCACACAGACTGGTGGGTATAGGCAGGCACGACTGGTATGCAGGCAGGCGGGTATGCAGGCAGGGGGGTACAGGCAAGCACAGCTAGAGTGCAGACAGGGAGGCACTAGCAGGTAGGAACACAGGCGGGATAGGACCCAGTACACACTGGGACTCAGGAACAATACAGGCAGAGGGGTACAGGCAAGCACAGCTAGAGTGCAGACAGGGAGGCACTGGCAGGTAGGGACACTGGCGGGATAGGACCCAGTACACACTGAGACTCAGGAACAGAACCACAGATGTGGCGGACAAACACAGCAGAGTGAGGCCGCCCAGAGAGGTGGGCGAGAACAGGGCAGGACAAGGCCGCCTGGAGCGGTGAGCAAGATTAGAGCAGGACAAGGCCGCCAGGAGCGGTGAGCAAAGGGTCAGAGCTGAGCGAGACTGCCGGAGCAGTGAGCAAGAGTAACGCAGGACGAGACCGCCTGGAGCGGTGAGCAAGAGTGGAGTAAGACTGCCGGAGCAGGGAGCAAAAGGATAAGAGCGGAGCGAGACTGCCAGAGCAGTGGGCAAAAGGGTCAGAGCGGAGCAAGGCTGCCGGAGCAGCGAGCAAAGGAGTCAGAGCAGGCTAGAACCGCCGGAGCGGTGAGCAAAGGAGTCAGAGCAGGCTAGAACCGCCGGAGCGGTAAGCAAGGCAGAGCAGGGGGGACAGGGCTCTGTTCACACGGAACAGACAGGAAGAGAAAGGCAGAGCCAGATACCCACAGGATACTTGCAGTGAAGTAGCGAGTGGACCACAAACTCACAAACGGGAGTACAGAGACAACAAGCAGGAGATAGGTACGAGTTCAGACTCTGCAGAAAAAGGAAGGGAACGGACATAGAGGCAAAACAGGTAAAGGATAGGAAATAGTTCAGACTGGAACTGAGTGTACGGAGGAGACCGACACTGCAGCGGGATACAGGAGCGGGTCTGGGAATACGGCCCCCAGAGAGGCAGGACGAACAGGCAAGGAGCGTGTTCAGACAGGACAGACAAGATACAGGAACAGGTCTAGGTAATCGGCCCCTAGAAGGCGGGAGGAACAGGCTAGGAGCGTGTTCAGACAGGCCTGGAAATACAGCCTCCAGGATAGGCAGACAAGAGAACACAGACAGGACTCAGTTCAGACACGGGAACTGATACCGCAAGGCAGTCGACATAGACAGGACTCAGTTCAGACACGGGAACTGATACCACAAGGCAGGAGACATAGACAGGACTCAGTTCAGACACGGGAACTGATACCGCAAAGCAGGAGACAAAGAACGGGACCTGGCACCTTCAGAGTGCAAGCACACACTGAAAGAAACACTATGCTCAGGCAGGGATAGATGGGAGCAGCTGAGCTATATACCAGGTGACAGACAGCAATAGGCTGAGGACGCACAAGGGGTGTGACCCACAGCAGGTACAAAAAGCAGGAAGTGATCGGGCGCCGCCCTTAAGCAGCAGAAACAGACACAAACAGACAGCATGGAGGGAAGCCAGAGAGACATTCTGGACTGGAGATCAAGTGCGCGCTCTTGCACAGTGGGAGATGGACCACCATGCAAGGACGCCGCCAGGTATGTTACATCCTCTTTATGTCAAAGTTCCTCCACTGCTTCTGCCTCCTCAACCTCCTCTCGGTCTTCCACCTGCACCCAAAGCCTGTCTGGTTATGCCACAAGCTTTCTAACTGCGCAGAAGGGATCCTGCACACCTCCTTACTATGCTGGCAGTAGGGCTCAACGTCATCAGGCGGTTTTTACTTTGAAATGTCTGGGAAATGTGAGTCACACAGCTGAGGAGTTGTGGTCAGCTCTGGAGAACCAATTTCATGAATGGTTGTCTCCACTGGACCTGAAACCAGGGAAGGCCGTGTGCGACAATGCTGCAAACCTGGGTGCGGCCCTTCGCCGGGGCAATGTCACACACGTGCCTTGTATGGCTCACGTGTTGAACCTGGTTGTCCAGCAATTTTTAGCCCACTATCCCAGACTAAATGGCCTTCTGCAGAGGGCACGGTCGCTGTGTGCTCACTTCCGCCGTTCGCATCCCGCAGCTCAGCGACTTACATCTCTACAGAAGTCGTTGGGCCTGCCACTTCACCGGCTAAAATGCGATGTGCCTACCTGGTGGAATTCAACTCTGCACATGTTGCAGCGACTGTGGCAGCACCGACAAGCCCTGGTGCAATACGTTCTGACGTATAGCCTGGGCCAACGAGATTCAGAGGTGGGGCAAATCACGCTGGAGGAGTGGTCTCAGATCAGGGACCTATGCACCCTTCTGCACAATTTTGAAATGGCGACGAAGATGTTTAGTGCTGACGATGCCATTATCAGCATGACTATTCCGGTGATTTACATGCTGGAGCACATGTTAAACAGAATTCTGAGTCAGGTGGTGGCACAAGAGGAGGTGGAGGAAGTAGAGGAGGAGGAGTTGTATGCGGAAGGGCTAACATCTGCAAGGTCCAGACGGTCGGCAGCACCAAGGCGGCAGGCATGTGAGGGTGGGGGAGATTGTTTTACCAGGGCGCATGGTAGCAGCCAAACTAGTGAGGAAGGTGCAGGAGCCCAGGAAGAAGTGGAGGACGAACTGATGGAAGACTCATCAGATGAGGGAGACCTTGATCACATTTCTGTTGTGCGAGGTTGGGGGGAGAGGACAGAGGAAGGAAGCATGATTGTTACCTTGCCACCAACACAACAGGGACTTGGTGCTCCTGGATGCGCAACACACATGAGTGCCTTCTTGCTGCACTACCTGCAACATGACCCTCGAATTGTGAGAATTAGAAATAATCCTGACTACTGGGTTGCCACACTGTTAGATCCCCGGTACAAAAGTAAATTTGCAGAAATTATTCCTGCCATAGAAAGGGATGCACGCATGCAGGAGTATCAGCAGAGACTGTTGCAGAATCTTACATGTGCTTTTCCACAAAATACCAGTGGTGCACGTAGTGAATCTCACAGTTCCAACTTGCCAACCGTGGGACCGTCAAGTGTTCAGCACTCAAACCGTAACAGAACCACAGTATCTGCTAGTAACATCAATTTTGCGGAATCATTTCACCACTTTTTTAGCCCATCCTTTGCAAGGCCACAGGAGACAAGAAGTCTGACACATAGTCAACGCCTAGAGACGATGGTACAGGAGTATCTCCAAGTAAACATTGAAGCCACGACTGTGTCACTGGACCCTTGCTCTTTTTGGGCTTCCAATCTGGATAAATGGCCGGAGCTAGCCACTTACGCCTTGGAGATCTTGTCATGCCCCGCAGCCAGCGTTCTGTCTGAATGTGTGTTCAGCGCTGCTGGTGGTGTGCTGACAGATAAGCGCACGCGGCTCTCCACTGATAATGTAGACAGACTCACGTTCATAAAGATGAACAAATCATGGATCCGAAACGACTTTTCTACCCCTGTGTCATCCTGGGGAGAGTAAAAGCTTGATGATTGGTTAAAATCACCCTGCCAACCGTTTTAAGCTTTCAAATTACTAATCATGTTTATCTGTATCTTGACTGGAAAATAATTTGGGCTTTGTAGCAGTGTGCAGCACTGATCCTATTAGGCCATCTATAATAAGCTTCACCAGATTTAAAATTAAAAATAATTTTTAGCTGCATCTAGCCCGGAAAATAATTTTGGGGCTCCGAGATGCGCAAGACACATAAGTGCCTTCTTGCTGCACTACCTGCAGCATGACCCTCATATTGTCAGAATTCGAAGTAATCATGACTACTGGGTTGCCACACTCTTAGATCCCCCAAACTTTTCGATCAACCTTTTCATTTTAATAAAGACCAAAAAAATGGTCATTTTTGAAATTATAAGCATTAGCAGGTTGTTAGAAACTGAAATCAAACAGTTTTCAACTCAAAACTTTATTGTAGGTGATGTTACATTTTCACATAGGACCCCTTGTTCGAAAGGAGCTTCTGAACTCTCTCGTCCATTGAATTTGTCAGGTTTTGGATGGTTTCTGCTTCAATTGTTTTGCATGAGGACAGAATACCCTCCCAGAGCTGTTGCTTAGATGTGAACTGCCTCCCGCCATCATAGACACTCCTTTTAATGATGCTCCAAAGGTTCTGAATGGGGTAGAGGTCAGGAGAGCATGGGGGTCACACCATAAGTTTGTCCCCTTTTATGCCCATATCAGCCAGAGATGCAGATGTTTTATGTGCAGCATGAGATGGTGCATTATCATGCAGAAAAATGATCTTGCTGTGAAATACACGGTTCTTCTTCTTGAACCATGGCAGGAAGTGCTGTTTGAGAAAATCCACATACATTATGGAGTTCATCTTTAGCGCCTTCAGGGATCCTAAAGGGGCCGACAATCTCTCTCCCCATGATTCCAGCCCAAAACATTACTCCACCTCCTCCTTGTTGGCGCTGTAGCCGTGTTTGCGTGGGGTGTCCATCAACCAGCCATCCTCCACTCCATCCATCTGGACCATCGAGCGCTGCACGGCACTCATCCGTGAACAAAACAGTTTTGAAATCAGTCTTCATGTAATGTTTGGCCCACTGGAGCCGTTTCTGCTTGTGTGAAGTGGATAGAGGAGGTCGACAGGATGGCGTATGCACAGCTGCAAACCTCTGAAGGACCCTGCATCTTGTTGTTCGGGGGACGTTGGAGGCACCAGCAGCTTCAAAAACTTGTCTGCTGCTATGACAAGGCTTTCTTGCCGCTGCTCTTTTAACCTGACGTAATTGCCTGTAGGAAAGAGTCCTCAATTTGCCCTTATCAGCACGCACACGTGTGTACTGTGAATCAGCTACATACTTCTTGATTGCCAAGACACTTCATCCTGATCATCGCACAATGTTGATTGTAGTCATGCCTTGACCTAAACACTCCACAATTTGTTGCTTCTCAGCAGCCGACACATCCTTTTTCTTTCCCATTTTGGCAGAAAATGTAGGCTGCTTAATAATGTGAGAGAGCCTTCTTAAGTAGGCTTGCCTTTCATTGGACACACCTGCCAAACTAATTAGCACAGGTGTCTGCAATTGCTTACAGTGATATAAAGAGCCCTGACACACATCACCATCAATGAGTTTAACTGACAAACAAACAAATTCTTCCCTTATCACTCCTAAACACTTTTTGCATAATAATTTGGAACGCAGTGTACATGTGCTTTTCCACAAAACACCAGTGGTTCACGTAGTGAATCTTACAGTTCTAACTTGACAACCGTGGTCTGTATGGAATTGTTCAATAAAGGGCCCAAAATTAAGATAACATAGATGGGAGAGGTCTCTATGAATAGGAATTCCTAAGTATTTGATACCCTGTGAGGGCCAGGCAAAGGGAAAGTTGGACTGGATGGAATCCTATATGGATTTGGGGAGGGAGACATCGAGGGCCTCAGACTTCGCTGCATTGATTTTAAAATTTTACCATGTAACAAAGTGATCTATTTCAGCCATAACAGCAGGGATGGATATATGTGATTGAGTGATATATACTAGGACATCATCAGCAAATAGAGAGCACTTGTACTCGGTGCCTCCCACCTCAATCCACCTAATATTGGGGTTATGGCGAATTGATGAGAGCAGGTGCTCCATCACTAGGATGTATAAGAGAGGGGACAGAGGACATCCCTGCCTTGTCCCATTGGTGATTGTGAAAGGTGATGAAAATGTTCTGACGCACCCCCTGGGCCTTGGGACACCCGGAGCCGGACCCTTTTTGGTGGATGCTGGTGGTTGTAGTCTTCGTGGTGGCGACCCGGTTCCGTGGCTCAGGGCGGTCAAACCAGTGGCGGAACTATTTATGTGGTTTTGATGTTTAAATGTCCGACTACGCCACCCGTGGATTGCGGTCAGAGTGAACCGCCGCTACAGGGCAGACCGCTGAGGCTGGTGTTGTGGGTGCAGCAGAGCGTAGCATAACTCCCCACGGGAGGAGTATAGCCTCAGGGCAGTGTATGCGGAAGATGGGGGTGATGGTGCAGGGCAGCAGCAGTAACGACACGGAGTCAGTGATGCAGTCCAGGGCCTTTACTCACAGTTCTTATTATCCAGACCACATCTGCAGGTAACGGCTGCCCACGTCGTACTGTGCTCACCAGGTGAGGGGCTCAGACAACTCCCAGATAACTTTGGAGCACTTCACAGGACCCCCTTTGTGTGTCCTTTGTCTGGCCTTTCTTACCAACACTTCTGTCCGGCTGCCTCGGGCCTCCTCTTGGTAAACTTGGCGCCAGTTTCCCTGACCCTATGTGGTGCCTTCCTAGCGGGTGTAGCGAGGGGCTGCGCCACATAAAATGTCAGAGCCTCCGGTTTGTAGCTGAGGGTCGTTTCCTGCCTCCACTAGTTTGGGGACCGGTCTCCCCCTTTGGCCTGACCCCTCCACGCAGGTGGATTCGGGCGTGCGGTGGCGACTCGCCCGTCCGCACCCCTGGGATCCCTTCATTCCTCGTTCCTGGAGCCTTCTCCGCTCCTCTTCCTTCCTTCTCCCTCTTCCAGGCCTGGGCCTCTGTTACTAGGCCCGCCTCCGGAGCAGAGCTCATGCAGAGCCCCTGCTCCCTGCCACTTCTGCTCAGACTTCTCTGCACTGAACTAAGATGGTGCCCACCTTTTATACTCCCTTCTCAATGCACCCAGGAACTTCTTCCTCCCTGCTCCTGCACTACAGGGTTCCCCTTCCTCAGTGTTCCCTCCCCCCACTCCATCCAGGGACAGGGACTGTCGTGCCCATCTCAGGGGCATATTGGTCGCCCTGCCCCACGGCAATGTGGTGTAATGCATGCAGGTGTCGGGTCCTGATCCACACTCCATCCTTACCTGAGAGTGAGATATCACACCTCTGGGTGAGGTGCAATACGTCTGTAGCAACCGAGCCCTCAGGGTGCTACAGTTCCATTTATCTTCAGCCTAGGTGACGTATTGCGATACAGGGCCGTGATTTTGGCTATAAAAGGGTCCCCTAGACCCCTACCCCAAGCTTTTTAAGAGAATCATATATGGCGAGCCAGGAGACTCTATGGAATGCTTTCTCAGCATCCAACGAGAGTATCTAATTACAAATTTTTAACTGCATCTAGCCCAGGAAATACTTTGTGCCTAGTAGCAGTGTCTGCTAGTCAGCGGATTATCCCGGCTGTTAAGCAAGCTACACCACCTGTAGTTTAGACACTTAATTTTTTCAAAGGAAATGCTTCGGGACCATGGGATACTTAGTGAAGAGCATCAGGAGGCACCCCAAGGCATAGAGGCTGGGACTGGCAGTAGGATGCCTTGCGGTGGACAGCTGAGCTCGATCCTTATAAAAGCTTTTTCACTGCAGCAGCTTTAGTGGACGCTACTGGAGCTGGAATTACCGCGGCTGCTGGCATGAGACTTGCCCTCCAATAGATCCTTGTAAATGGATTTAAAGTGTATTCATTCAAATTAGAGAGACAATTTAAATTAAAAAGCTTAGAGCTGCCTCCACCACAGGGGGGCTCGCTCGACCCACCAGCGGACAGGCACCAGTATTGGGAGAGGGTTGCTGGCCGTCAGGGTTCACCGCGGCTCTGGCACAAACCCGGCGACACGGAGGTGGCACGGGCAGGAGCGGACTGGCCGTGTCGGCTTCTCACTTTTTGGATTTTAGAAGGGCATGACATGCCTATATCTGTGTCTCCCCCTCCTTTTACTCCTCCACCTCTTTTATTTTCGCATGACTATATGTACTTGTCACTTTTCCATGTGTTAGTTATGTCTTCTGAGCAGTTTGTCAGCTTTTGGACACCTTTGAAGGTGTTTTCTATGTGTTTCTATGTGTTTTTGTTTGCCTGCCATTGGTTTTAACGGTGTTCGAAGGTGTTCGACGAACAGTTCGACGAACAGTTCGGCGAACACACGGGTGTTCGACGAACCGAACCGAACTCGAACACTACGGGGGTGGCTCAACACTAGTGTTTAGTTCTCTACCTTAGATAATCTTTCTAACTACCCAATCTACTACTTTAACCCCTTTCTGACATATGTGGTAACAGTAAGTCCTTGTGCCCTGGGCCTATTGGGCCAAGGATGTACTATTACGCAGAATACGACGCGCCCGCACGCAAGCAGTGCGGGGTGATCACCGCTGGGTGTCAGCTGATAGTACAAGGTGTCAGCTGTGACAATGTGCCAGAAGAGGTCCCATACTGCTCCTGGCACATTAGCCCCCGAAATGCTGCGATTGAAGTCAACCGCAGAATTCCAGTGGCAAGGAGAGGTAAGTGCAGATACTTACCTCTTCACCGGAGTTCCATGCTGTCATGACGACATCCGGGTCACCAGACAGCAGGAAGTTAGGTAGACTGTGCTCAGTGCATGGTCTAACTAACTTGTGTGGGAGTGCTGTAGCCTGCATAGCAGAGATGTTGCTGCAGCATTTCTATGTTATACAGGCAATCTGGGTGAAAAAAATGAAAGTCCCACAGTGGGACAAAGTATAAAAGTTAAAAAATAATCAGAAAGCGAAAAAGAATAAAAAAAAAATTGTAAAAATATTAAAAAAAAATAAATAAATAATCCCAACAAAAGTAAAAATATATTGTACCCATGAGTAAATATTATTCTGAAAAAAAAAAAAAAACAATAAAAGTACGAACGACCTGACCTATAAAACTGTTCCACTAGTTAACCCCTTTAGTGAACATGGGAAAATAAATAAATAAAAAACTAAGCAAAAAACGATGCTTTATCATCATACCGCCAAACAAAAAATGGAATAAAACGTGATCAAAAAGATGAATGTACAGTATTTTTCGGACTATAAGACGCACTTTTTTCCTCCAAAATTTTGGAGGAAAATGGGGGGTGCGTCTTATTGTCTGAATGTTGGGGGTGTGTATATATATGTGGAGTGTGGGGGTAGCGGTATTGGTGGAGGAGCGGGACACAAGAGGCAGCAGCCACCCGCTGCAGCCTACACTGTCCCCGCTGCTAAAGAAAATGAATATTCACTGCTCCCCATGCCAATGCTCCTTAATAGTAGCACACAATAGTAGCAGGAGCCGCAGCGTGGCTACACAGTGTTCCGGCTATGAAGAAGAGTGAATTCACCGCTCCCTGCACACACAGTCCTGGCGTGGGGAGCAGTGACTTCCGGCAGGTGATCTCTCCTTGTCAGCCGCGCATGGCAGTGACACCATGCGCGGCTCACATGGAGTGATCAGTGTGGGCAGACAGGACGCAGCACTGGAGGAGAGAAGAAAGGTGAGTCGGAGTGTTTATTTTTCTTATGTGCAGCATGATGGGGATTATCGGGACCATGCATACTAGGCTAAGGATCAGGGGGCCATACATACCTGGGTAAGGATGAGGGGTGCCATGCATACCAGGATAGGGATTAGGGGTGCCATGTATACCAGGATAGGGATTAGGGGTGCCATGCATACCTGGATAGGGATTAGGGGTGCCATGTATACCAGGATGGGGATTAGGGGTGCCATGCATACCAGGATGAGAATTAGGGGTGCCATGCATACTAGGACAGGGATGAGGGGTGCCATGCATACCAGGACAGGGATGAGGGGTGCCATGCATACCAGGATGGGAATGAGGGGTGCCATGCATACCAGGACGGGAATGAGGGGTGCCATGCATACCAGGATGGGGATTGCTGTACCATGCATACTAGGATGGAGATTGCTGTGCCATGCATACCAGGATGGGGATTGCTTTGCCATGCATACCAGGATAGAGATTAGGGGTGCCATGCATACCAGGATAGGGATGAGGGGCCATGCATACCAGGACAGGGATGAGGGGTGCCATGCATACCAGGATAGGGATGAGGGGTGCCATGCATACCAGGACAGGGATGAGGGAGCCGTGCAAAGCAGGAAAAAGATGAGGGAGCCATGCATACCAGGATAGAGATTAGGGGTGCCATGCATACCAGAATAGGGATGAGGGGCCATGCATACCAGGACAGGGATGAGGGGTGCCATGCATACCAGGATAGGGATGAGGAGTGCCATGCATACCAGGACAGGGATGAGGGAGCCATGCAAACCAGGATAAAGATGAGGGAGCCATGCATACCAGGATGGAGGGGTTCCATGCATACCAAAATGGAGGGGTTCCATGCATACCAGGATGGTGATGGGAACCACGTATAAAAGGAAGGGGGGGCATATATACCAGGATGGGGGATATTGTCAGAATTGGGAGACATTTCCCGTATACCAGTGTCATCAAAAGACCCCCTCCCCCTTAAAAGTGCATCATGAACACATTTTTGGCTAAGATTTTTTTATTTTTATTTTCCTCCTCTAAAACCTAGGTGCGTCTTATGGTACCACTGAAAATGTTATCTTGTCCCGCAAAAAACAAGCCACCATACAGCTCCATCAACATAAAAATAAAAAAGTTAAAGCTCTCAGAATAAAGCAAAAAAAATATTTTTTTTCTATAAAATAGCTTTTATAGTGTAAAAGCGCCAAAACAAAAAAAAAATATAAATGTAGTACCACTTTAACCATACTGACCTGAAGAATAAAGCTGTCTTATCAATCTTAACATACACAGAACGGCATAAAAAAAAACAAAAAACAATTCCTGAATTGTTGGTTTTTGTTTATTCTGCCTCCCAAAAATCGAAATAGAAAGCGATCAATGTCACATGCCTGAAAATGGCACCAATAAAAACGTCAACTCGTCCCGTAAAAAACAAGCTGTCACATGACTTTGTGGGCCAAAATATGGAAAAATTATAGCTCTCAAAATATGGTGAAGCAAAAACTAGTCTTTCCAAAAAAAAGCATCCTTTAGTGTATGACAGCTGTCAATCATAAAAACCCAATATAAATCTGGCATCGCTGTAATCGCACCGACCCAAAGAATAAAGTCGTCTAATCACTTCTACCACACAAGGAAAGGCGTAAAAAATAAACTCTAGGGTTAGGGCTGTGCTAGGGTTAGGGTTATGGTTGTGCTAGGGTTAGGGTTGTGCTAGGGTTAGGGTTGGGATTTTTTAAAAAGTAAAGAAAAGAAATATGACGATATGGCGACTAGTGTTGAGGGCAAGTGCTCGCTACTTGTGTTTGCATCGGGTGCTCGGGTATGCACCAAGTATCGCGGGTGCTGAAGTACCATGCTCGAATTTCCACCGCACATGCTTCAGGGCCAAAAAAACCTCTCGGGGATTGCCTGTCATGAACGAGCGATCCCGCATGTTTTTTTTTGGGTGTCTAACAACCAAGAAACATGCGGGGTGGGAATTCGAGCATGTCACTCTAGCACCCGTGATATATGGTGCATACCTCAGTACTCAAGTAGCGAGCACTTGCACTTAAGACTAATGACAACTTTTTCAATATGATGACCTAATGTTATCAATTTCTGTGTCGTACCTCTGCATTCAAAATGTTCACTACACCCCTTGATAAAATCCTTGAGGGGTCTAGTTTCCAAATGGGGTCACTTGTGGGGGGTTTCCACTATTTAAGTGCATCAGGTTATCTCCAAATGCGACAAGGCGTCTGCTCTCAATTACAGCCAATTTTGCGTTCAAAAAGTCACACAGTGCTCCTTCCCTTCTGAACCCTTTTGTGCGCCCAAACATTATATTTTCCCCACATATGGGGTATCAGCTTACTCAGTAGAAATTGCACAAAAGTTTTTGGGGTCAATTTTCTCCTCTTACTGTTGTGAAAATAAACAAATTTGGGGCTAAAACTTCATTTTTGTGGAAAAAGTTTGAATTTTATATTTTCAACGCTACATTTTATAAACTTCTGTGAAGCATCTGGGGGTTCAAGGTACTCACCAAACATCTAGATAAATTCCTTGATGGGTCTAGTTTCCAAAATGGTGTCACTTGTGGGGAGTTTCCACTGTTTAGGCGCATGAGGTTCTCTTCAAATGCAACATGGCGTCCACTAATTATTCAAGCAAATTTTACATTCAAAAAGTCAAATGGCACAACTTCCCTTCTGGACCCTACCGTGCGCCAAAACAGTGGTTTTCTCCCACATATGGGATATTGGCTTACTCAGAAGAAATTTCACAACAAATGATAAGTCGCAATTTCTTTTGTTACCATTATGAAAATGTAAAATTGGGGGCTGAAAAACATTTCTGTGGTAAAAATGTGAAAATTTTATTTTTATGGCTCCATGTTTTAAACTTCTGTGAAGCACCTGGGGGTTTAAGGTGCTCACCACACATCTAGATACGTTCCCTGAGGGGTCTAGTTTCCAAAATAAAAAATAAACCCTGCCGTGCTCCAAACAGTTTTTTTCCCCAAAGATGGGGTATTGGCATGCTCAGGAAAAATTGCACAACATTTTTTTGGGTCCATTTTTTCCTCTTACCCTTGCAAAAATAAAAATTTGGGGTCTAAAGTACCCTTTTTGTGAAAAAAAATTTTTAAATTTTTTTCTTCCACATTCCAAAAATTCCTGTGAAGCACCTGAAGGGTTAATAAACTACTTGAATGTGGTTTTGAGCACCTTAAGGTGGGCAGTTTTTATAATGGTGTCACTTTTGAGTATTTTCTCTCATAAAGGCCCCTCAAAGTCACTTCAAATTTCATGTGGTCCCTAAAAAAATGGATTTATAAATTTTGCTGGAAAAATGAGAAATCGCTGGTCAAATTTTAACCCTTATTACGTCCTAACAAAAAAAAATGTTGGTTCCAAAATTGTGCTAATATAAAATAGACATGTGGGAAATGTTATTTATTAACTATTTTGTGTGTCATATCTCTCTGTTTTAAGGGCATGAAAATTCAAAGTTTGAAAATTGAGAAAATGTTCAAAATTTTCGCCAAATTTCCAATTTTTTCACAAATAAACGCAAGTCATATCGAAGAAATTTTATCACTATCATGAAGTACAATATGTCATGAACCTCATAAAGTAACAGTGGTCAGAATTGTAAAAATTTGCCTTGTCATTAACGTGCAAACCACCCTTTGGGGTAAAGGGGTTAAACCTGGCATTATGACATTTCTCTGTCACCTACCAGCAGCCAATGGACGTAACCCAGAGGGAACTGTGTAAGTCCAGGTTCCTGTATAGGAGTTAAAAGTTCAAGGCCATGATGAATAAGTGGCCTGTCTTTGAAAAGCCCTATTAAGAGCTGCCAGGCTTCCACTTATAGTGTGCGGTTACAAAATCAAACACATGTGGGGTTATAAGCCACCATGGACAGCCAATGAGATGTCTACTATATAAAAATACATAATAACATAAAAATGAATAAGATTTTATATATCACAACAATATATGACTTTTCTATGTGCAGAATCTGGAAGAGCACATAGAAGAAATTAAAATACTATTAATATTAGTTGTTCAATAATAAATCCGGCACTACTAATATTACTAATAAATCCTGACAGTGATTTAATGCAATAAGGGCACGATTATCCAAAGTAAAGAGCTAAGATGCCTTTAAAATGCCTTGTGATTCAAAAGTCTGCGGTTAAAGGCTCTGCTCCATCAAAGAAGAATTATTTTCTCAATGCACTCAGTATTCCCTTTGTATATGGTTCAAAAGTGTGATGATACTGCAGAGATGGTATGTGCATACACATTAATTACATAAGAAAGATGCCAGCGTATGCAGAAAATTTTTAAAAGGAACTATGATACTGCCAATATATTGTGAAGATCAGGCTTTGCAGGTTTTCGAAAACACTTTATTTGAGGAGTTGCAATTAAATTATTGACAATTTTTAAAAAAAAAATAGAAGAAAAATATTCAGAGGTTTTTAAAATGTTGCAACATGTGTTCTTATACAGTACAGACCAAAAGTTTGGACACACCTTCTCATTTAAAGATTTTTCTGTATTTTCATGACTATGAAAATTGTACATTCACACTGAAGGCATCAAAACTATGAATTAACACATGTCGAATTATATACTTAAAAAAGTGTGAAACAACTGAAAATATGTCTTATATTGTAGGTTCTTCAAAGTAGCTACCTTTTGCTTTGATGACTGCTTTGCACACTCTTGGCATTTTCTTGATGAGATTCAAGCAGTAGTCACCGGAAATAGTCTTCCAACAATCTTGGGGAAGTTCCCAGAGATGCTTAGCACTTGTTGGCCCTTTTGCCTTCACTCTGCGTCCAACTCACCCCAAACCATCTCGATTGAGGAACCAGGAAGTTCCAGCTGAACAAATATTCTAAAATCCATATTTTATTGGGTCATGCAAAAAATATGACAGTATAAATACACATACTATAATATATATACTAAATCATAAATTTGTTACTTTCCCCTGATACCTAGCTTAATGTGTGCAGACACAGTGTGATATTCATTGATGTTAGGCAGCATCAAGCGAGTCATAAAGCAGTTGAGTGGGAATATGACAAAATGTCAGCATATAAAGTAATAGTTACCCATTGTTTGTATGATGGCAGCAGACCAGCCCAGACACCCCAATGCGTATTTCGCGGTAGTTGCTTCCTCAGGGGGGGGTGGTGTTAAAATATAGTTTAAGTTATGGTATCAAACAAGTGATATATGTAAATTGGACAGATATCATTGTTATATACTGGCTCTATTGCAAACAACAATAGTTTGTAATCATTGTGACAAGTACATCAATGTTACATGAACTTGTAAAATTTATAGCAGGCTCAGATACATCCCTAAGTGTAATCAGGTGCATTGGGTTGGGGTTACAGCAGCAGATGAGTTACTGCTAAAAGATGGACTGATTCTCATTAAGAAAAACAAAAGAAAAATCTAGAAATTCAGGCTGATAAGGAGATTTGGAAAGGCGGGGGGTCTTTGGCAAAAGGTCTCAATCTAACACCTGCATTTATGACCCACTAAATGGAAAACTACACACTGCCCCTAGGCTGACTCAAGATCACTGAACTCACAAATTATTACCCTTCCCATCTCTCAATTTGCTTTTGAAACCTCAGTTGTATTACTCTGTATTGATTTATCAAACTGAGATTCATTTTCATTACATCATATTTGTTGTAAGTTTCTATTTGCGGAAATATGGTTTGCCTCGTAAAAAGGATCAAACTGTATAACACGTATCAGCTAATTTTAGCCTTCAATTTATATTAACTTGAAATGAACCAGTTGTATTTAACCAGCTGCTCCCCTATAGGAATAGATTTGATGGTATGAGGCAGGTGACAAAATGTGGCAAATAAGATTGTGTTACCCATAGTTGATTTTCTCCAAATTTTTGCTTCCAAATTTCCAGTGGTTACCTTTTCAAGGCTCAGTAAATTGAAAAATCAATTTGTTTCTCAGATTATTGAACCATAAACTGTAGATTCATGGGATTATTGTTCAGATTCTGTCAGGACTTGCATGTCCACCAGAAAGCCTTTCTAAATGATGGGTAAATCATTAATGTAGCAGCTACAGTATACCAGACCACAAATGTCATGAATGGATTTGCATGATATTATAAAAAATTTTTGCCCTATCACACCATTTATATGATAGCCAATGAAGTAAAAATTTTTCCCCCATTGACACACCATAAATCTGTCAGTAAAATTCATTAATAAACTAGAAAAATAATGTTTTAAAAAGTATTATATATACCATGACATGAATGGGATCAAAAGTCCATAGAAAAGTCTATATATGTAGCTAAGAACCATTGTAATGCTTCAATAGCAGCATCTTGTGGGATGACTGTGTGCAAGCTGTTATCTATTTAAAAGATTCAACAACCTTCCATAAAAGTATGAACATACGCAAACATCGTAACTTATCATGTGTAAGTTTCACATAGGCCGAAGAAAACTCTTCTGATTAAGCATCCAAAAATATAGATAAAATAAAAAGTTTTTTTCTTCTTATAACTGCTTGAAAACTTGAGAAATCAATGGCGAAATAATAACAAGCAGGGAGAAAATATAGACATCGATACCCAAGATGACAACAGAAAATAAACACTTTCAAGCAATTAATCTTTCTAAAAAATATTATTGGAATCACAGTTCAAAGTGTAGTGTAAAGGACATTCCATTGCTCTTGCATATCAATTTAACATATGTGAAGCAATTATGGTTGTCAATTGCTTGTCTAGGGACATTACTGCACACAGACATTTTGCTTCACTTGAAGAACCTAGTCCAGAAATCATGAACCATTTTGGCTCTTTAGTTTGGACACTTGGATCCCAAAAGGGTTAAATTGCAGTTAGGATTTAATACGGTACTACTAAAATTATAAAGCCTTTTGAATGTCTTTTACATTTACATAGGAAAGTCATATATTGTTGTCATATATAGGATTTTAATGCACTATGGACTATTTGAAGAAGGCCAACAGGGAGAGGCAGTATGATGCTGTGGGCAGTGTTCTACTGGGATACCATGATCCTAGCTTTCATGTTCATTTTACTTTGGCATGTACTAATTTACTAAATGTTGTTTGTGACAAAGAACACCATTTCATGTCAACAATATACCCTAATAATAATAATAATAATTTTTATTTTTATAGCGCCAACATATTCCGCAGCACTTCACAATTAAGCGGGGACATGCACAGACAATAAATTCAATACGAGTTAAGACAGTTTAAACAGTTAAATTAGGAGTGAGGTCCCTGCTCGCAAGCTTACATTCTACAAGGAAATGGGGGGACACAATAGGTGGACACAATAAGTGAAAAGTGCTTGTTATTTCAAGTCTGTCAATTATAATAAATAGGAATTTTCATATAAAGCTGCATGATCCGATCATCAACCAGTATGCTAAAGTGCAATACTCAAGTATCGTGTCCAGTTATCGTGTGCATGGAGGGTGTGGAGACAGATGTATTGTAGGGTGCAGATTCTGAATAATATTTATAAGGAGGGGACAGGAGAAAGTCAGTTTACTGAGTAGTTGAGGTGGTAGGCTTTCTTAAAGAGATGCTTTTTTAAAGCACGCTTGAAGACGTGGGGGCTAGGCATCAGTCGGATCGTCTGGGGTAGTGCAATCCAGAGAACTGGTGCAGCATGAGAGAAGTCTTAGAGACGGAGGTGCGTGGTTCGGATTATGGGGGATGTTAGTCTTTGGTCATTTGTAGAACGGAGGGCACGTATAGGGCAATAGACAGAGATGAGAGAGGAAATATAAGGCGGTGCAGAACTGTGGAGAGCGTTGTGAATGAGAGTGATGAGTTTGGATTGGACCCTGTAGTAAATGGGCAACCAGTGTAATGACTGGCACAAGATGGAGGCATCAGTGAAACGACTGGATAGAAATACGACCCTGGCTGCCGCATTCAGGATGGATTGGAGAGGAGAAAGTTTGGTTAGAGGGAGACCGATCAGAAGAGAGTTGCAGTATTTCAGACAAGAGTGAATAAGAGCGACAGTAAGACTTTTAGCAGTTTCAAAGGTGAGAAAAGGTTGTATTCTGGAGAGGTTTTTAGGATGCAGGTGACAAGAGCAAGTGAGTGATCAGATATAGGGAGTAAAGGAAAGGTTAGTGTTGAATATGACCTCAAGGCAGCGGATGTGGTGCTTGGGAGTTATGGTTGAACCCTCCAAGATAATTTTGATGTTCAGTAGAGTTAGGTTAGTAGAGGGGAGAAGTTCAATTTTGGAGAGATTTAGTTTAAGATAGAGGGTGGACATAATGTTAGAGACAGCAGTGTTATGCTCACGCCCCGACTAACTGGCGTGAGCATGGTTAGTGATCCCACTGGACCATGAACCGAGGAGTGCCTGGAGGGGCATGACTAAGTATCAACTCGGTCTGACCAAGGTCGCACAGCGGCTCAGTCAACTCCGTGAACCAGGGAAGAACCGAGCAGAGGGACCAGGTGCTACTCCAGGCCAGACCCCGGTCACAGCTGTTGACCCACACCGGGGAATGCAGGAATGGGCAGGCACAGCTGGTATGCAGACAGGTGGGTACTGGCAGGCATGGCTGGTATGCAGACAGGTGGGTACTAGCAGGCACGGCTTGTATGCAAACAGGTGGGTACTGACAGGCACGGCTGGAATGCAGACTGGAAGATACTGTCAGATATGAAAGCAGGCAGGATAGGGACCAGTACAGACTGGGATACAGGAACAGAGCCGCGGGTGCGGTGGACTAGCAGAGCAGAACCGCAGGCGCGGAGGACAAGCGGGGTAGAGCAGAGCGACACCGCAGGTGCGATGAACAAGCAGAGCAGAGCAAAACCGCAGGTGCGGTGAACAAGCAGAGAAAAGCAAAACCGCAGGTGGGGTGAACAAGCAGAGCAGAGCAAAACCATAGATGCGGTGGACAAGCAGAGCAGAGCGAAACCGCAGATGCGGTGGACAAGCAGAGCAGAACAGAGCAGAAGGTGCAGGAAGACAGGACAGGGCTCTGTTCACATGGAACAGACTGGAAAACACAGGAAGATAGTTAGAACACAGGAGATAGATACGGAAGCAGGGAAACGGGACAAGCAGAACCAGATACACACAAGGTACTTACAATGAAGTAGCGAGTGGACACAAAACTTGCAAACAGAAGTACAGAGACAACGAGTTGGAGTTAGGTGCAGGTTCAGACACTGCAGGAAAAGGGGAGGTTTGGACATAGAGACAAACAGGTAACAGGCTAGGACACAGTTTAGACAGGAACTTAACCAGGAACAAGATACAGGAATGAGCCTGGGAACTCAGCCCCCAGGATGGCGGAACAGACTAGAAGTCACAGATACAGGTAACAGGCCTTGGTATACAGCCCCCAGGGTGGCGGAAACAGACAAGATACAGGACAGGACCTGGCAACTCAGTTGCAAGGAACACACTGAAGAAAAGTGTTGCTCAGGCACCCCCTACTGGGTGGAGGGGGTTTAAGTATCCAGTGACTCACAGCAATAGGCTGGGGAGGCATTTGGAGTGCGCACACAGTAACTATAAGAATCAAGCAGTCACCGCCCTAAGCAATCAGACAAGAGACACAGCAGGTACTGGAGCAAAGTGTGCAGCCTGGACTGATAGTTAAGATGGCGGTCTTGCATGTTGAGAGGTGGGAAGCCATGCCAGCACGCCGCCAGGGATGTTACAAGCAGACAGACAATCCTTGGTATTTTGAATTAGGGTAGTAGTGATGTCAGGGGAAGAAGTGTATAATTGGGTGTCATCAGCATAGAGATGATACTGGAACATAAATCTGCTGATTGTTTGTCCAATAGGGTCAGTGCATAGAGAGAAGAGGAGGGGGCTTAGGACTGAGCCCTGCAGAACCCTGATAGTAAGGGGACGAGGAGAGGAAGAGGAGCCGGCAAAAGATACAAAGAAGGAGCGGTCAGAGAGGTAGGAGGAGAACCAGGAGAGAACGGTTTCCTTGAGGCCTATAGAGTGGAGCATAGTGAGGAGGAGCAGGTGATCCACAGTGTCAAATGCATCAGAGAGATCCAGGAGAATCAGCAGGGAGCAGTGACCTTTGGATTTAGCTGTTCGTAGATCATTAGAGACTTTAGTGACGGCAGTTTCAGTGAAGTGTAAAGAGTTGAAACCAGATTGTAGAGGGTAGAGAAGAAAGTTATCTGAGAGATAGCGGATTAGACAGGAGTGAAACTGGAGTTTAGAGGTGAAAGGAAGGTTAGAGACAGGTCTGTAGTTAGCAGTGCAGTTCTGGTCCAGGGATGGCTTTTTTAGTAAAGGGGTTATTATGGCATGTTTAAATGAGGAGGGAAAGATACCTGAAGAAAGAGAGAGGTTAAATATTTTAGTCAGGTGAGTGGTGACCACCGGTGAGAGAGACTGCAGGAGATCTGAATGAAAAGGGTCACTATTGCAGGTTGAAGGTTGCAAAGAAATGAGGAGCTGGGTAACTTCTTCTGTAATAGGCTCAAAGATGGCTAGTGAGCTTGAAGGTGTTGCTTCATCTAGGGCACTCTTTAGTGTATTATTGTAGTGTGACAATGCTAAATCTGGACAGGAGAGGGAGGAAATGGGGGCTAGAGATTGTCCATAAGCTGCTGGGTATTAATGGTATGTGTGTTCCTATAAGTGTGGTAAGTGCGGGTGTCCCAGGTGAGGAGACAATTCTTGACAGAGAAGGAAAGAAGGTTGTGGTCCAAAAGTGGGAGAGGGAAGTTAGTGAAGTCATGCAGCGAGCAGAGATGGGAGAAAACCAGGTCCAGAGTATTCCAGTCCTCATGTATAGGAGAATTAGTAAACTGTAAGAGGCCGAATAAGGAGGTTAGAGAAAGTAGATGATGGGGATGTTAAAGTCTCCTATGATGAGGGTGGGCATGTCACAGGATAGAAAGTGAGGAAGCCAGGTGGCAAAGTGATCCAGGAACTGGCGGGAGGAGCCTGGAGAGCGATACACAACCACCACTCACAGGGAGAAGTGTTTAAAGAGTCTGACGGTGTGGACTTCAAAGGAAGAAATATAAGTGAGGGAACCGGGGGGATGACCAGGAAAGCATATTGTGGTGAAAGGAGCAAACCAACACCTCCACCCTGTCTATTCTAGGGTCTGGCATTATGGGAAAATTTCAGCCCACCAAACAAGAAGAGAGCAGCAGCTGCGGTGTTTTCTGACTGCTGGATCCAGGTTTCTGTAATAGCCTGAAGGTTAAGGGAATTGGAGAGGAAAAAATTGTGAATTTAAGTTAGTTTGTTGCACACAAACCGTGCATGCGAGAGAGCACAATGGAAAGCAACAGGAGAGGGCATACACTGAATGTTAAAAAGATTAGCACAACCCTAATGGTCGTGGCCTCATTCATTAGAATGATATACCCTGAAAGAAAAAAAATTGTTATGGAATGGTTTGAAGAATAGAACAAAAAACTCAAGTTCATGACTTGTAGTCTACCTAACAGCACCCCCAAAAATCAGCAAACTTATGAAGATGTGACGCTTTAATCACCTGATTTACAAAGGTGCCAGAAGGTGACTCCCAACAGATTAATATTTATGACCTATTCTAAAGATAAGTCGCTATTTATATATGTATAATAAATAAATAAATAATAAATTATAATAAATATACATTACATTACTTTCTCACCCCCCTGTGGGGTGGTTTTTTATGTTGTTCCACATTCCTGAGTCCTCTTCCAGAGGCCTGGGAGTTTGAGGATTCTGCGAAGGATCTTACTTGTCCCCAGCACAGCACTTTTCTGGACAGAGAGTTCAGTTGTTACTCCTGGGATCTGTTGTAGCCATTATTCCAACTTTGGGGTTACTGCTCCTATCACCATTTGAATCACTTTTACTTTCACCTCCCACATCTTCAGTTCTTCTTTGAGGCCCTGTTTTTTCTCCAGCTTCTCATATTCATTCTTTCTGATGTTACTGTCACTTGACTCATTTATTACCATTGCTGTCTTCTGATTCTTATCTACTATTATGATATCTAGCTGGTTAGCCAACATCTGCTTATCTGTCTGGATCTTGAAGCACCACAGAATTTTAGTCCTTTCATTCTCCAAAACTTTTCCTGGGGTCTCCCATCTAGACTTAAGAGGACTTGTTGCTTCCTTAGGCTCTCTCACAGCATTTCTTCCTTTGATGCCATTTTTCTGATATATTCCTGGATATTGTTTGCTTTGTCCGTGATAATGGCTTGGACGCTTATCAGGCCTCAACCTCCCTCTTTTCTTTTTTTATACAATCTTTGGGTGTTGAACTTGGGGTTGAAACTTCCATGCATTGTAAGGAGCTTCTGGGTCTTCACATCTGCAGCTTACATCTCTTATTTTGGCCAGCACAATATGCCAGTAAAATATCTGATAACTTGCAGGGCATACGTTTACATGGCACGAATCTTATTCTTCCCATCAACCTGGCTCTTCAGAATCTGTCTTACTCTTTGATGGTATTTGGATGTTGTTGTTTCCTTGCCTTTTAATCATGGATACCTTATCCCTGTGGGATGCCGAGGTACTTGTAGCAGGTCTGTACATCTGCTATGTGTCCAGCTGGTAGTTCCATTCCATCAGATTTGACTACCTTGCCTCTCTTTATTACAAAGCGGTCGCACTTCTCGGCCATCCCGATGTCTTTTCTGTAGATACTTTTCAAGTGGATCAGTGAATCAATATCTTGTTCATTTTTTGCATACAGTTTGATATCATCCATGTAGAGGAGATGGATGATGGTACTTCCACTCTTGAACTTGTAACCCTATCAAGAATCTGTGATTATCTCACTGAGGGGGTTCAAACCTATGCAGGACAGCAAAGGGGACAGTGCATCACCATGGCATATGATATATTTTATAGTCACTTGTACTCGTTGTCTTGAGTTCACTTCCAGTGTTGTCCTTCATAGCCCTATTGTGTTTCTAAGGAAGATTCTTAATTTCCTTTTGACATTGTAGAGTGCCAAGATTTCACAGATCCTTGCGTGTGGCATTGAGTCATAGGCTTTCCTATAGTCAATTCAGGATGTGCCAAGGTTGATCTGTCTTGATCATGAGTAGAGATGAGCGTTGTTCTACTCGAACTGTTCGCCAATCTCAAATTCGAGCTGTTTTGGGCGGTGTTCGAGCCGTTCGGCGAACACGAACAATTTGAGGAAAATTCGGCTGTTCGAGGTTATGTTCGATAACTGTTCGTGCACCAAAATCATAACTGGATTTTTTCTCAGAAATGATGAAAATTAATGTTAATACGCAGTTTGAGTGTACAGCGGGGTGGGGGGAGGGGCAGGGGATGGATCTCTGCAGGAACAATGAAGATCTCCATTTTTTTTTCTCTTTCCCGCATTTACAGTGGGGAGGTGCAATCTGTCAGCCTATCAGCAGCACACACACGGAGCGAAGTGCTTTTTTTCACACAAGCAAGGGCATGTGTCATTGGCAGTGTATGTCACATGTCCTTGCCCTATAAGACCAAGCCATTTTCCCCGTCGCCACCATTTTCTCACTGCTGCAGCTGCGTGTTAGACGGCACCGCTGTTGCTGTGTGCACTATATCTTGTTAATTTCAAGCCAATTTTCGCACAAATATACAGATAACTTGGGAGTAGGGAATAGTTGTGATTGCAGTCCTTTTAAGGACTAGGTTACAGCATTTCCTACGACTTTTATCAGGGAGGTCTGTGCTCTTAAATAGATCGGTTGTGGGAGTAAAGACTAATTGTAATTGCAGTCCTTTTAAGGACTAGGTTACATGAGTTCCTATCAGTTTTTGCCAGGCAGGTCTGTGCCAGTGCTGTGCAAGTTTTTTTCACAGCATTTGGCTGAATCTAGCAAAGCTAATCCTTTTTGGCCTATTGCAGAGTGTGTTAGTCAGTGGAGTAGCCTATCTGTGTTGCAAGATATACCACCTGTGTATAGAATACCAATTTTTTTACTGCACCTAGTGAAGTAAAATCTTTTGGGCATAGCATCATTCTATTAGTCCATCTATACTGACCTCCATCAGGTTGCAAATTAAAACTAATTTTTATCTGCATCTACAGTACCTCTGAAAAAATATTTGGGCTTCTAGCAGTGTGTGGGACTTGTTCTATTAGTCCATCTATACTGACCTCCATCAGGTTGCAAACTGAATATATTTTTTTCTGCATCTACCTCTGAAAAAATATTGGGCTTCTAGCTGTGTGTGGGTCTTGTTCTATTAATCCATCTATACTGACCTCCATCAGGTTGCAAACTGAATATATTTTTTTCTGCATCTACCTCTGAAAAAATATTTGGCCTTCTAGTAGTGTGTCGGACTTTCTCTATTAGTCCATCTATACTGACCTCCATCAGGTTGCAAATTAAAACTAATTTTTATCTGCATCTACAGTACCTCTGAAAAAATATTTGGGCTTCTAGCAGTGTGTGGGACTTGTTCTATTAGTCCATCTATACTGACCTCCATCAGGTTGCAAACTGAATATATTTTTTTCTGCATCTACCTCTGAAAAAATATTGGGCTTCAAGCTGTGTGTGGGTCTTGTTCTATTAATCCATCTATACTGACCTCCATCAGGTTGCAAACTGAATATATTTTTTTCTGCATCTACCTCTGAAAAAATATTTGGCCTTCTAGTAGTGTGTCGGACTTTCTCTATTAGTCCATCTATACTGACCTCCATCAGGTTGCAAATTAAAACTAATTTTTATCTGCATCTACAGTACCTCTGAAAAAATATTTGGGCTTCTAGCAGTGTGTGGGACTTGTTCTATTAGTCCATCTATACTGACCTCCATCAGGTTGCAAACTGAATATAGTTTTTTCTGCTTCTACCTCTGAAAAAATATTGGGCTTCTAGCTGTGTGTGGGTCTTGTTCTATTAATCCATCTATACTGACCTCCATCAGGTTGCAAACTGAATATATTTTTTTCTGCATCTACCTCTGAAAAAATATTTGGCCTTCTAGTAGTGTGTCGGACTTTCTCTATTAGTCCATCTATACTGACCTCCATCAGGTTGCAAACTGAATATAATTTTTTTCTGCATCTAGCTCTGAAAAAATATTTGTCCTTCTAGTAGTGTGTCGGACTTTCTCTATTAGTCCATCTATACTGACCTCCATCAGGTTGCAAATTAAAACTAATTTTTATCTGCATCTACAGTACCTCTGAAAAAATATTTGGGCTTCTAGCAGTGTGTGGGACTTGTTCTATTAGTCCATCTATACTGACCTCCATCAGGTTGCAAACTGAATATAGTTTTTTCTGCATTTACCTCTGAAAAAATATTGGGCTTCTAGCTGTGTGTGGGTCTTGTTCTATTAATCCATCTATACTGACCTCCATCAGGTTGCAAACTGAATATATTTTTTTCTGCATCTACCTCTGAAAAAATATTTGGCCTTCTAGTAGTGTGTCGGACTTTCTCTATTAGTCTATCTATACTGACCTCCATCAGGTTGCAAATTAAAACTAATTTTTATCTGCATCTACAGTACCTCTGAAAAAATATTTGGGCTTCTAGCAGTGTGTGGGACTTGTTCTATTAGTCCATCTATACTGACCTCCATCAGGTTGCAAACTGAACATAGTTTTTTCTGCATCTACCTCTGAAAAAATATTGGGCTTCTAGCTGTGTGTGGGTCTTGTTCTATTAATCCATCTATACTGACCTCCATCAGGTTGCAAACTGAATATATTTTTTTCTGCATTTACCTCTGAAAAAATATTTGGCCTTCTAGTAGTGTGTCGGACTTTCTCTATCAGTCCATCTATACTGACCTCCATCAGGTTGCAAACTGAATATAATTTTTTTCTGCATCTAGCTCTGAAAAAATATTTGGCCTTCTAGTAGTGTGTCAGACTTTCTCTATTAGTCCATCTATACTGACCTCCATCAGGTTGCAAATTAAAACTAATTTTTATCTGCATCTACAGTACCTCTGAAAAAATATTTGGGCTTCTAGCAGTGTGTGGGACTTGTTCTATTAGTCCATCTATACTGACCTCCATCAGGTTGCAAACTGAATATATTTTTTTCTGCATCTACCTCTGAAAAAATATTGGGCTTCTAGCTGTGTGTGGGTCTTGTTCTATTAATCCATCTATACTGACCTCCATCAGGTTGCAAACTGAATATAATTTTTTTCTGCATGTAGCTCTGAAAAAATATTTGGCCTTCTAGTAGTGTGTCGGACTTTCTCTATTAGTCCATCTATACTGACCTCCATCAGGTTGCAAATTAAAACTAATTTTTATCTGCATCTACAGTACCTCTGAAAAAATATTTGGGCTTCTAGCTGTGTGTGGCACTTGTTGTATTAGTCCATCTATACTGACCTCCATCAGGTTGCAAACTGAATATAGTTTTTTCTGCATCTACCTCTGAAAAAATATTGGGCTTCTAGCTGTGTGTGGGTCTTGTTCTATTAATCCATCTATACTGACCTCCATCAGGTTGCAAACTGAATATATTTTTTTCTGCATCTACCTCTGAAAAAATATTTGGCCTTGTAGTAGTGTGTCGGACTTTCTCTATTAGTCCATCTATACTGACCTCCATCAGGTTGCAAACTGAATATAATTTTTTTCTGCATCTAGCTCTGAAAAAATATTTGGCCTTCTAGTAGTGTGTCGGACTTTCTCTATTAGTTCATCTATACTGACCTCCATCAGGTTGGAAATTAAAACTAATTTTTATCTGCATCTACAGTACCTCTGAAAAAATATTTGGGCTTCTAGCAGTGTGTGGGACTTGTTCTATTAGTCCATCTATACTGACCTCCATCAGGTTGCAAACTGAATATATTTTTTTCTGCATCAACCTCTGAAAAAATATTGGGCTTCTAGCTGTGTGTGGGTCTTGTTCTATTAATCCATCTATACTGACCTCCATCAGGTTGCAAACTGAATATAATTTTTTTCTGCATCTAGCTCTGAAAAAATATTTGGCCTTCTAGTAGTGTGTCGGACTTTCTCTATTAGTCCATCTATACTGACCTCCATCAGGTTGCAAATTAAAACTAATTTTTATCTGCATCTACAGTACCTCTGAAAAAATATTTGGGCTTCTAGCTGTGTGTGGGACTTGTTGTATTAGTCCATCTATACTGACCTCCATCAGGTTGCAAACTGAATATATTTTTTTCTGCATCTACCTCTGAAAAAATATTTGGCCTTCTAGTAGTGTGTCGGACTTTCTCTATTAGTCCATCTATACTGACCTCCATCAGGTTGCAAATTAAAAATAATTTTTATCTGCATCTACAGTACCTCTGAAAAAATATTTGGGCTTCTAGCTGTGTGTGGGACTTGTTGTATTAGTCCATCTATACTGACCTCCACCAGGTTGCAAACTGAATATATTTTTTTCTGCATCTACCTCTGAAAAAATATTTGGCCTTCTAGTAGTGTGTCGGACTTTCTCTATTAGTCCATCTATACTGACCTCCATCAGGTTGCAAACTGAATATAATTTTTTTCTGCATCTAGCTCTGAAAAAATATTTGGCCTTCTAGTAGTGTGTCGGACTTTCTCTATTAGTCCATCTATACTGACCTCCATCAGGTTGCAAATTAAAACTAATTTTTATCTGCATCTACAGTACCTCTGAAAAAATATTTGGGCTTCTAGCAGTGTGTGGGACTTGTTCTATTAGTCCATCTATACTGACCTCCATCAGGTTGCAAACTGAATATATTTTTTTCTGCATCTACCTCTGAAAAAATATTGGGCTTCTAGCTGTGTGTGGGTCTTGTTCTATTAATCCATCTATACTGACCTCCATCAGGTTGCAAACTGAATATAATTTTTTTCTGCATCTAGCTCTGAAAAAATATTTGGCCTTCTAGTAGTGTGTCGGACTTTCTCTATTAGTCCATCTATTCTGACCTCCATCAGGTTGCAAATTAAAACTAATTTTTATCTGCATCTACAGTACCTCTGAAAAAATATTTGGGCTTCTAGCTGTGTGTGCGACTTGTTGTATTAGTCCATCTATACTGACCTCCATCAGGTTGCAAACTGAATATATTTTTTTCTGCATCTACCTCTGAAAAAATATTTGGCCTTCTAGTAGTGTGTCGGACTTTCTCTATTAGTCCATCTATACTGACCTCCATCAGGTTGCAAATTAAAACTAATTTTTATCTGCATCTACAGTACCTCTGAAAAAATATTTGGGCTTCTAGCTGTGTGTGGGACTTGTTGTATTAGTCCATCTATACTGACCTCCATCAGGTTGCAAACTGAATATATTTTTTTCTGCATCTACCTCTGAAAAAATATTGGGCTTCTAGCTGTGTGTGGGTCTTGTTCTATTAATCCATCTATACTGACCTCCATCAGGTTGCAAACTGAATATAATTTTTTTCTGCATCTAGCTCTGAAAAAATATTTGGCCTTCTAGTAGTGTGTCGGACTTTCTCTATTAGTCCATCTATACTGACCTCCATCAGGTTGCAAATTAAAACTAATTTTTATCTGCATCTACAGTACCTCTGAAAAAATATTTGGGCTTCTAGCTGTGTGTGGCACTTGTTGTATTAGTCCATCTATACTGACCTCCATCAGGTTGCAAACTGAATATAGTTTTTTCTGCATCTACCTCTGAAAAAATATTGGGCTTCTAGCTGTGTGTGGGTCTTGTTCTATTAATCCATCTATACTGACCTCCATCAGGTTGCAAACTGAATATATTTTTTTCTGCATCTACCTCTGAAAAAATATTTGGCCTTCTAGTAGTGTGTCGGACTTTCTCTATTAGTCCATCTATACTGACCTCCATCAGGTTGCAAACTGAATATAATTTTTTTCTGCATCTAGCTCTGAAAAAATATTTGGCCTTCTAGTAGTGTGTCGGACTTTCTCTATTAGTCCATCTATACTGACCTCCATCAGGTTGCAAATTAAAACTAATTTTTATCTGCATCTACAGTACCTCTGAAAAAATATTTGGGCTTCTAGCAGTGTGTGGGACTTGTTCTATTAGTCCATCTATACTGACCTCCATCAGGTTGCAAACTGAATATATTTTTTTCTGCATCTACCTCTGAAAAAATATTGGGCTTCTAGCTGTGTGTGGGTCTTGTTCTATTAATCCATCTATACTGACCTCCATCAGGTTGCAAACTGAATATAATTTTTTTCTGCATCTAGCTCTGAAAAAATATTTGGCCTTCTAGTAGTGTGTCGGACTTTCTCTATTAGTCCATCTATACTGACCTCCATCAGGTTGCAAATTAAAACTAATTTTTATCTGCATCTACAGTACCTCTGAAAAAATATTTGGGCTTCTAGCTGTGTGTGCGACTTGTTGTATTAGTCCATCTATACTGACCTCCATCAGGTTGCAAACTGAATATATTTTTTTCTGCATCTACCTCTGAAAAAATATTTGGCCTTCTAGTAGTGTGTCGGACTTTCTCTATTAGTCCATCTATACTGACCTCCATCAGGTTGCAAATTCAAAATAATTTTTTTCTGCATCTAACCCAGCCAATAGTTTTGGCCTAATACCACAGTTTGGCCACTCAGCTCTGCTCGGTTACCATCCATTGTTTTTTTGTGCAAACAACTCCAGAGTTGTGAATTAGTTAACCACCAAAATGAGTGGAAAAAGGCCTGCTGCTGGTGGAAAGGGGAATAGGCGTGTTGGGAAGGGGAAAAAAGGTTGTGTCCGTGGGGTAGGTGTTAAAGCAACAGTAACATCTGCAGAAGAAAGATCATCTTCCAGCCAAACTAAAATGTCTACTTCTTTTAGCGGACAATGTGATAAGATCCCTTTCTTACGGCCACGCCAATCGCTACAAATTCCAGATGAGGCACAAAAACAGCAGGTGCTTCAACGGATATCAAGTGCTCCTTTAAGTGGGCTCTCCTCCACATCAACTTCAACATCACAAATACTCCAGTCCTCAAAGGTGTCACCCAAATCGCACTTGCTTCCTCACAGCTCCCAAATCTCCAGCTGCCCGTCTGAGTATGAGGTAGAACAGATGGTTGAGTCTGCAGAGCTGTTTACTCATACTATAGCCTGGGAATCAGAGGTCGACTCCAGCGCTTCTGTGAATCCAGACGAGGAAATGATCTGCACTGATGCCCAGAATCTTTATGAGTCGGATCCAGGACCAGACGCAGAAGGTTCTGACCATAATGTAGACCCTCATTCCCAAACTGTAACTCCTGTTGGTGGAGACAATGAGGAAGACGATGATAAGACTCAAATACCTGATTGGAGCTACAACTTTAGTTTTTTGTCAGGGCAGGAACAGGTTGGCTCTGAGGACGACGGGTGTGATAACGCACAGGGTGATGATGATGAGGTCGGAGATCCCACTTACTGTCAACCCACAGTCAGCCAAGAGATGAGGTCAGCAGAGGAGGTGGAGGAAGATGCTAGTGACGACGAGGTCAGGTTGCGCCTTCCTGGACAGAGACGTAGTACTGGAAGCACGTCAACAACTGCATCCTCAAACACAACTCTGCCTCTCACCACAAGTCGTGGTGGCTCTTCAGGTCGCATGGGTGCTAAGCCTTGCATAGCCTGGGCATTTTTTCAGATCGATAAAGATGACCCAACTCGTGTTATCTGTAACATTTGTCAGCAAAAGCTAAGTAGAGGCCAAAAAATACATAGTTTGAGTACTTCATGCATGAACCGGCACATGGACATGAAGCATAAGTTGCAGTGGGAAGCTCAGTGTGTTACAATGCGGCCTAGCCAGCCGGGCCAACCACCGTCTGCCATATCTTGTGCATCCGCGGCCTCTTCATCCTCTGTGACTGGGGGGACAGCAGTCACACCTGTTTTGGGGCGCAGACCTGCCACCTCTTTACCCGCAACAGCCAGCGTGATTGGCAGGTCATCATTTTCTTTGGAGGTGGTAACACCAGCTGGTGTTGAGCGCTGTCCGACATCGATAGCACCACCTTTGGATGAAGGCAACCTAACATGTCCGCCTGCATCTTCCTCACAGACCGGCAGTTTGCCGGGGACACCCTTATCAACCCCGTCTAAGCACAAAAGCCAGCCCTCGGTCCCTCAGATGTGGACAAGTAAAAGACCATTTCCTCCTAGCCATGAGAAAGCTAAGAGGTTGAATTTCACCATCTGCAAGCTCTTGGCTACAGAAATGCTGCCTTTCCGCCTGGTGGACACAGAGGATTTTCGAGACCTTATGTCCGTCGCAGTGCCCCAGTACCAGATGCCCAGTCGGCACTACTTCTCAAAGAAAGGTGTGCCTGCGCTCCACCAGCATGTCGCACACAACATCACCGCTTCTTTGAGAAACTCTGTGTGTGACAGGGTGCATTTCACCACAGACACTTGGACGAGTAATCATGGACAGGGGCGTTACATGTCGCTGACTGGGCACTGGGTAACTATGGTGACAGCAGGACAAGGGGCTGCTGTCCAAGTCTTGCCGTCCCCACGAGTTGTGCGTCAATCCTCTTTATGTTAAAGTTCCTCCACTGCTTCTGCCTCCTCAACCTCCTCTCGGTCTTCCACCTGCACCCAAAGCCTGTCTGGTCATGCCACAAGCTTTCTAACTGCGCAGAAGGGATCCTGCACACCTCCTTACTATGCTGGCAGTAGGGCTCAACGTCATCAGGCGGTTTTTACATTGAAATGTCTGGGAAATGTGAGTCACACAGCTGAGGAGTTGTGGTCAGCTCTGGAGAACCAATTTCATGAATGGTTGTCTCCACTGGACCTGAAACCAGGGAAGGCCGTGTGCGACAATGCTGCAAACCTGGGTGCGGCCCTTCGCCGGGGCAATGTCACACACGTGCCTTGTATAGCTCACGTGTTGAACCTGGTTGTCCAGCAATTTTTAGCCCACTATCCCAGACTAGATGGCCTTCTGCAGAGGGCACGGTCGCTGTGTGCTCACTTCCGCCGTTCGCATCCCGCAGCTCAGTGACTTACATCTCTACAGAAGTCGTTGGGCCTGCCACTTCACCGGCTAAAAATCGATGTGACTACCCGGTGGAATTCAACTCTGCACATGTTGCAGCGACTGTGGCAGCACCGACAAGCCCTGGTGCAATACGTTCTGACGTATAGCCTGGGCCAACGAGATTCAGAGGTGGGGCAAATCACGCTGGAGGAGTGGTCTCAGATCAGGGACCTATGCACCCTTCTGCACAGTTTTGAAATGGCGACGAAGATGTTTAGTGCTGACGATGCCATTATCAGCATGACTATTCCGGTGATTTACATGCTGGAGCACATGTTAAACAGAATTCGGAGTCAGGTGGTGGCACAAGAGGAGGTGGAGGAAGTAGAGGAGGAGGAGTTGTATGCGGAAGGGCTAACATCTGCAAGGTCCAGAAGGTCGGCAGCACCAAGGCGGCAGGCATGTGAGGGTGGGGGAGATGGTTTTACCAG
Source organism: Phyllobates terribilis (assembly GCF_046119375.1). NCBI lineage: Eukaryota > Metazoa > Chordata > Amphibia > Anura > Dendrobatidae > Phyllobates > Phyllobates terribilis. The sequence continues at coordinate 442,887,871 of NW_027362764.1, forward strand.
GGCGCATGGTAGCAGCCAAACTAGTGAGGAAGGTGCAGGAGCCCAGGAAGAAGTGGAGGACGAACTGATGGAAGACTCATCAGATGAGGGAGACCTTGATCACATTTCTGTTGTGCGAGGTTGGGGGGAGAGGACAGAGGAAAGAAGCATGATTGTTACCTCGCCACCAACACAACAGGGACTTGGTGCTCCTGGATGCGCAACACACATGAGTGCCTTCTTGCTGCACTACCTGCAACATGACCCTCGAATTGTGAGAATTAGAAATAATCCTGACTACTGGGTTGCCACACTGTTAGATCCCCGGTACAAAAGTAAATTTGCAGAAATTATTCCTGCCATAGAAAGGGATGCACGCATGCAGGAGTATCAGCAGAGACTGTTGCAGAATCTTACATGTGCTTTTCCACAAAATACCAGTGGTGCACTTAGTGAATCTCAAAGTTCCAACTTGCCAACCGTGCGACCGTCAAGTGTTCAGCACTCAAACCGTAACAGAACCACAGTATCTGCTGGTAACATCAATTTTGCGGAATCATTTCACCACTTTTTTAGCCCATCCTTTGCAAGGCCACAGGAGACAAGAAGTCTGACACATAGTCAACGCCTAGAGACGATGGTACAGGAGTATCTCCAAGTAAACATTGAAGCCACGACTGTGTCACTGGACCCTTGCTCTTTTTGGGCTTCCAATCTGGATAAATGGCCGGAGATAGCCACTTACGCCTTGGAGATCTTGTCATGCCCCGCAGCCAGCGTTCTGTCTGAACGTGTGTTCAGCGCTGCTGGTGGTGTGCTGACAGATAAGCGCACGCGGCTCTCCACTGATAATGTAGACAGACTCACGTTCATAAAGATGAACAAATCATGGATCCGAAACGACTTTTCTACCCCTGTGTCATTCTGGGGAGAGTAAAAGCTTGATGATTGGTTAAAATCACCCTACCAAATGTTTTAAGCTTTCAAATTACTAATCATGTTTATCTGTATCTTGACTGGAAAATAATTTGGGCTTTGTAGCAGTGTGCAGCACTGATCCTATTAGGCCATCTATAATAAGCTCCACCAGATTTAAAATTAAAAATAATTTTTAGCTGCATCTAGCCCGGAAAATAATTTTGGGGCTCCGAGATGCGCAAGACACATAAGTGCCTTCTTGCTGCACTACCTGCAGCATGACCCTCATATTGTCAGAATTCGAAGTAATCATGACTACTGGGTTGCCACACTCTTAGATCCCCCAAACTTTTCGATCAACCTTTTCATTTTAATAAAGACCAAAAAAATGGTCATTTTTGAAATTATAAGCATTAGCAGGTTGTTAGAAACTGAAATCAAACAGTTTTCAACTCAAAACTTTATTCTAGGTGATGTTACATTTTCACATAGGACCCCTTGTTCGAAAGGAGCTTCTGAACTCTCTCGTCCATTGAATTTGTCAGGTTTTGGATGGTTTCTGCTTCAATTGTTTTGCATGAGGACAGAATACCCTCCCAGAGCTGTTGCTTAGATGTGAACTGCCTCCCGCCATCATAGACACTCCTTTTAATGATGCTCCAAAGGTTCTGAATGGGGTAGAGGTCAGGGGAGCATGGGGGTCACACCATAAGTTTGTCCCCTTTTATGCCCATATCAGCCAGAGATGCAGATGTTTTATGTGCAGCATGAGATGGTGCATTATCATGCAGAAAAATGATCTTGCTGTGAAATACACGGTTCTTCTTCTTGAACCATGGCAGGAAGTGCTGTTTGAGAAAATCCACATACATTATGGAGTTCATCTTTAGCGCCTTCAGGGATCCTAAAGGGGCCGACAATCTCTCTCCCCATGATTCCATCCCAAAACATTACTCCACCTCCTCCTTGTTGGCGCTGTAGCCGTGTTTGCGTGGGGTGTCCATCAACCAGCCATCCTCCACTCCATCCATCTGGACCATCGAGCGCTGCACGGCACTCATCCGTGAACAAAACAGTTTTGAAATCAGTCTTCATGTAATGTTTGGCCCACTGGAGCCGTTTTTGCTTGTGTGAAGTGGATAGAGGAGGTCGACAGGATGGCGTATGCACAGCAGCAAACCTCTGAAGGACCCTGCATCTTGTTGTTCGGGGGACGTTGGAGGCACAAGCAGCTTCAAAAACTTGTCTGCTGCTATGACAAGGCTTTTTTGCCGCTGCTCTTTCAACCTGACGTAATTGCCTGTAGGAAAGAGTCCTCAATTTGCCCTTATCAGCACGCACACGTGTGTACTGTGAATCAGCTACATACTTCTTGATTGCCAAGACACTTCATCCTGATCATCGCACAATGTTGATTGTAGTCATGCCTTGACCTAAACACTCCACAATTTGTTGCTTCTCAGCAGCCGACACATCCTTTTTCTTTCCCATTTTGGCAGAAAATGTAGGCTGCTTAATAATGTGAGAGAGCCTTCTTAAGTAGTCTTGCCTTTCATTGGACACACCTGCCAAACTAATTAGCACAGGTGTCTGCAATTGCTTACAGTGATATAAAGAGCCCTGACACACATCACCATCAATGAGTTTAACTGACAAACAAACAAATTCTTCCCTTATCACTCCTAAACACTTTTTGCATAATAATTTGGAACGCGGTGTACATGTGCTTTTCCACAAAACACCAGCGGTTCACGTAGTGAATCTTACAGTTCTAACTTGCCAACCGTGGTCTGTATGGAATTGTTCAATAAAGGGCCCAAAATTAAGATAACATAGATGGGAGAGGTCTCTATGAATAGGAATTCCTAAGTATTTGATACCCTGTGAGGGCCAGGCAAAGGGAAAGTTGGACTGGATGGAATCCTATATGGATTTGGGGAGGGAGACATCGAGGGCCTCAGACTTCGCTGCATTGATTTTAAAATTTGACCATGTAACAAAGTGATCTATTTCAGCCATAACAGCATGGATGGATATATGTGATTGAGTGATATATACTAGGACATCATCAGCAAATAGAGAGCACTTGTACTCGGTGCCTCCCACCTCAATCCACCTAATATTGGGGTTATGGCGAATTGATGAGAGCAGGTGCTCCGTCACTAGGATGTATAAGAGAGGGGACAGAGGACATCCCTGCCTTGTCCCATTGGTGATTGTGAAAGGTGATGAAAATGTTCTGACGCACCCCCTGGGCCTTGGGACACCCGGAGCCAGACCCTTTTTGGTGGATGCTGGTGGTTGTAGTCTTCGTGGCGGCGACCCGGTTCCGTGGCTCAGGGCGGTCAAACCAGTGGCGGAACTATTTATGTGGTTTTGATGTTTAAATGTCCGACTACGCCACCCGTGGATTGCGGTCAGAGTGAACCGCCGCTACAGGGCAGACCGCTGAGGCTGGTGTTGTGGGTGCAGCAGAGCGTAGCATAACTCCCCACGGGAGGAGTATAGCCTCAGGGCAGTGTATGCGGAGGATGGGGGTGATGGTGCAGGGCAGCAGCAGTAACGACACGGAGTCAGTGATGCAGTCCAGGGCCTTTACTCACAGTTCTTATTATCCAGACCACGTCTGCAGGTAACGGCTGCCCACGTCGTACTGTGCTCACCAGGTGAGGGGCTCAGACAACTCCCAGATAACTTTGGAGCACTTCACAGGACCCCCTTTGTGTGTCCTTTGTCTGGCCTTTCTTACCAACACTTCTGTCCGGCTGCCTCGGGCCTCCTCTGGGTAAACTTGGCGCCAGTTTCCCTGACCCTATGTGGTGCCTTCCTAGCGGGTGTAGCGAGGGGCTGCGCCACATAAAATGTCAGAGCCTCCGGTTTCTAGCTGAGGGTCGTTTCCTGCCTCCACTAGTTCGGGGACCGGTCTCCCCCTTTGGCCTGACCCCTCCACGCAGGTGGATTCGGGCGTGCGGTGGCGACTCGCCTGTCCGCACCCCTGGGATCCCTTCATTCCTCGTTCCTGGAGCCTTCTCTGCTCCTCTTCCTTCCTTCTCCCTCTTCCAGGCCTGGGCCTCTGTTACTAGGCCCGCCTCCGGAGCAGAGCTCATGCAGAGCCCCTGCTCCCTGCCACTTCTGCTCAGACTTCTCTGCACTGAACTAAGATGGTGCCCACCTTTTATACTCCCTTCTCAATGCACCCAGGAACTGCTTCCTCCCTGCTAATGCACTACAGGGTTCCCCTTCCTCAGTGTTCCCTCCCCCCACTCCAGCCAGGGACAGGGACTGTCGTGCCCATCTCAGGGGCATATTGGCCGCCCTGCCCCACTGCAATGTGGTGTAATGCATGCAGGTGTCGGGTCCTGATCCACACTCCATCCTTATCTGAGAGTGAGATATCACACCTCTGGGTGAGGTGCAATACGTCTGTAGCAACCGAGCCCTCAGGGTGCTACAGTTCCATTTATCTTCAGCCTAGGTGACGTATTGCGATACAGGGCCGTGATTTTGGCTATAAAAGGGTCCCCTAGACCCCTACCCCAAGCTTTTTAAGAGAATCATATATGGCGTGCCAGCAGACTCTATGGAATGCTTTCTCAGCATCCAACGAGAGTATCTAATTACAAATTTTTAACAGCATCTAGCCCAGGAAATACTTTGTGCCTAGTAGCAGTGTCTGCTAGTCAGCGGATTATCCCGGCTGTTAAGCAAGCTACACCACCTGTAGTTTAGACACTTAATTTTTTCAAAGGAAATGCTTCGGGACCATGGGATACTCAGTGAAGAGCATCAGGAGGCACCCCAAGGCATAGGGGCTGGGACTGGCAGTAGGATGCCTTGCGGTGGACAGCCGAGCTCGATCCTTATAAAAGCTTTTTAACTGCAGCAGCTTTAGTGGACGCTACTGGAGCTGGAATTATGCGGCTGCTGGCATGAGACTTGCCCTCCAATAGATCCTTGTAAATGGATTTAAAGTGTATTCATTCAAATTAGAGAGACAATTTAAATTAAAAAGCTTAGAGCTGCCTCCACCACAGGGGGGCTCGCTCGACCCACCAGCGGACAGGCACCAGTATTGGGAGAGGGGGGCTGGCCATCAGGGTTCACCGCGGCTCTGGCACAAACCCGGCGACACGGAGGTGGCACGGGCAGGAGCGGACTGGCCGTGTCGGCTTCTCAGTTTTTGGATTTTAGAAGGGCATGACATGCCTATATCTGTGTCTCCCCCTCCTTTTACTCCTCCTCCTCTTTTATTTTCGCATGACTATATGTACTTGTCACTTTTCCATGTGTTAGTTGTGTCTTCTGAGCAGTTTGTCAGCTTTTGGACACCTTTGAAGGTGTTTTCTATGTGTTTCTATGTGTTTTTGTTTGCCTGCCATTGGTTTAAACGGTGTTCGAAGGTGTTCGACGAACAGTTCGACGAACAGTTCGGCGAACACACGGGTGTTCGACGAACCGAACCGAACTCGAACACTACGGGGGTGGCTCAACACTAATCATGAGTCTAAGGCTAAGTGCCCACGATGCAGAAATGTTCCCGATTTTTCCTGAGTGTTTCTGCATTTCCCTGGCAGAAAAAACGCATGCGGATTTTACATGCGTTTTTCCTGGCAGGGACAAACGTAAGTGAAGCGTTTTTGCATGCATTTCCGCATGCTGGTTGTCAAGCGCTTTCCAAATGATTTTAGCATCACTTGGAAAGTGCTTGACAGCTTGGTCACACTATATAAATCCATGCAACCGGCATGGATTTATATAGTGTGACCTTAAAAGAATGGTAAAAAATCAAAAAGAAATATTATACTTACCTTCTGATGGCTGTCGGTGTCCTTATCCGATCCGTCCGGTGTCCCTTGTGTCTAGCGATGGTCTAAAAGGTCCTGCCATGACGTCATTTAGTCATGTGACGGGTCACACGACCGCTGCCGTATATTTTTTATTTTATTCTTTTTTTTAAAGATACTATGGTACCCGGATCTGGAGGAGAGTCTCCTCTTCTCCAAACCCGGGTACCATCCACACATTGAACCGCATGATATCCGCATGTGCACATGTAGTGATGCGGATATTATGCGGTTCAATGCAAGTCAATGGCGGCAAAAACGCCACGATTCCGCAAAATAATTGGTAGTGCTGCTAATTTTTCTGCAATGATAATCCGCAGCGGAAATTTCCGCAGCATGTGCACAGCACATGCGGATTATCATTGGGGAACATGGCAGACCTTCTACCAAGCGTTTTTTAAGCGTTTCTGCAGCGGAATTGCCGCTGCGGAAATGCTTAAAAAACGCATATTGGGCACAAGCCTTAAGTGACTGCTTTATCCACAAGTAGCAGGTGCTTGGAGCCTCTATTGTTATTCCCAATGCCTTACTGAGCTCATTCATACTGTATCTTTGTGGCTATGATGCCTAACAGGAGTTTCCGCATTGTTGTAAGACAGGTAATAGGGTGGTAGTTGCATTGTGTGGGTCCTTCATTATCAGCACTATTTTTTTCTTATGTTGCCTATCTCTAGCAGCTGGTTCATCTGCTTTTCCAGCATCTACCACTGTTAATTTCATTAGCCAGTAGGTGTGCACCAGGTCTGGGCCAGGTGCTGTCCAGAGCAGCTCTTCTTCTTGACATGCTGTTGCATGTTTGCTTCTGTAATGGTGACTGTTTTTTGTTGTAGGAGATTACTGTGTTTCATTCTCAGATCTTGTGCCACTGTGTGCTAGTGTTGTGTGTTTTTTTTTCAATATGTTCCTCCAGTATTGTTCAGTCTCTGCTATCTATGGCGTTGCTGCCTCCACTGTTGCTTTGCAGTTAGGAGTACACCTTGAATGGTTCTTTGGAGAACAGGACTCATATGGGGTCAGGTCTTTATAATTGTCTGACTTTTTCTTATCCCTGATCTTTACACCCTTCATTAAATGTTAGTTGGCTAAATTCTCATCACGTCACCTTGTTTACATTCTTCTTTTCCAAGGTGGGCATGATTTATCTATGATTTTCTGTTTCAGGTAAGCTGCAGTACTCTCTAGTTGCAGGGTTGGAAGAAGATTTTCAGGAGGTTGCACATGTTGTTCTTCTCTTTGCCCTTCCAGGTCTAGCTTAATACAAGTTTATGGAGCGAGGCCATGCCCACGGGCTCTGGCTGAGAGCATGTATAACTCATACAGTTTGGTACATAATATATTTGGACAGAGACAACATTTTTTTACGTTTGGTTCAAGACATTACCACAATGAATTTTAAACAGGGTGGCACATGTTAAGGAGCTGATACTCCTAAACCCTTCATCCAATTTTAATGTGGATACCCTCAAATGAAAGCTGAAAGTCTGAACTTCAACTGCATCTGAATCGTTTTGTTTAAAATTCATTGTGGTAATGTCTAGAACCAAAATTAGAAAAATGTTGTCTCTGTCCAAATATATATGGACCTAACTGTATATACCCTCTGGTCCCAGCACAGAAACTGGCAAATTCCCTCAGTGCACAGTGCATTCACTGTGGGGATTCATAAGTCTGAAGTCACACAGCCTTTTAAAGATTACTAGCGTTAAAATGAAAATTAAACATTTCAAAATCTCAATCTATACTTAAATTAATGAACATTTTTAAAAACAATATATTTGAATTTGTGGTACAAATAACAAAAGACACAGCAGTATTACATTGTTTACAATTTCATTGTAAGATCACAATCAGCTATAAGTGGAGCAATTCAGTTTTCAATATACACTGCTCAAAAAAATAAAGGGAACACTCAAATAACACATCCTAGATCTGAATGAATGAAATATTCTCATTGAATACTTTGTACTGTACAAAGTTGAAGGTGCTGACAACAAGATCACACAAAAATCATCAATGGAAATCAAATTAATTTACCAATGGAGGCCAGGATTTGGAGTCACCCCCAAAATTAAAGTGGAAAAACACACTACAGGCTGATCCAATCCAACTTTGATGTAATGTCCTTAAAACAAGTCAAAATGAGGCTCAGTATTGTGTGTGGCCTCAACGTGCCTATATGACCTCCCTACAATGCCTGGGAATGCTCCTGATGAGGTTGCGGATGGTCTCCTGTGGGATCTCCTCCCAGACCTGGACTAAAGCATCATCCAACTCCTGGACAGTATGTGGTGTAACGTGACGTGGGTGGATGGAGCAAGACATGATGTCCCAGATGTGCTCAATCGGATTCAGGTCTGGGGAACGGGTGGGCCAGTCCATAGCTTCAATGCCTTCATCTTGCAGGAACTTTTGACACACTCCAGCCACATGAGGTCTGGCATTGTCCTGCATTAGGAGGAACACAGGGCCAACCGCACCAGCGTATGGTCTCACAAGGGGTCTGAGGATCTCATCTTGGTACCTAATGGCAGTCAGGCTACCTCTGGCGAGCACATTGAGGGCTGTGCGGCACTCCAAAGAAATGCCACCCCACGCCATTACTGACCCACTGAGAACCGGTCATGCTGAAGGATGTTGCAGGCAGCAGATTGCTCTCCATGGCGTCTCCAGACTCTCTCACATCTGTCACATGTGCTCAGTGTGAACCTGCTTTCATCTGTGAAGAGAACAGGGAGCCAGTGCCAATCCTGGTGTTCTGTGGCAAATGCCTAGCGTTCTGCACGGTGTTGGGCTGTGAGCACAACCCCCATCTGTGGACGTTGGGCCTTCATACCACCCTCATATAGTCGGTTTCTAACCGTTTGTGCAGACACATGCACATTTGTGGCCTGCTGGAGGTCATTTTGCAGGGCTCTGGCAGTGCTCCTCCTGTTCCAACTTGCACAAATGCGGAGGTAGCAGTCCTGCTGGTGGGTTGTTGCCCTCCTATGGCCCCCTCCACATCTCCTGGTGTACTGTCCTGTCTCCGGGTAGTGCCTCCAGCCTCTGGACACTACGCTGACAGACACAGCAAACCTTCTTGCCACAGCTCGCATTGATGTGCCATCCTGGATGACCTGCACTACCTGAGCAACTTCTGTGGGTTGTAGAGTCCGTCTCATGCTACAGTACCATGAGTGTGAAAGCACAATCAACATTCAAAAGTGACCAAAACATCAGCCAGAAAGCAATGCTATTGAGATGTGGTTTGTGGTCCCCACCTGCAGAACCACTCCTTTATTGAGGGTGTCTTGATAATTGCCAATAATTTCCATCTATTGTCTTTTCCATTTGCACAACAGCATGTGAGGATCGATCCATGGAGGATACAGATTGAGTTGAATTCCCTAAAAATTGCGGTTTCAAGCTAATTTGAAAATTTTGACATTCAATTCACAGTTTGCAAAAAAAAACCTTGTCCAGCACAATTTTCCATCCTGCTAAAACATTAAGAATGGGCTAATACGATTTTGTGTTTCTATGCCTCATAATGGCCTGCAGCTTTGATATCTTATGGATTACCTGGTACAGTGGTGGTCAGTACCTAAGCCATCACAGATCAGAGGTTTCCAACAAAGCACAGTTTGCATGACAGAGGCATTTTCCATCTCTAGAATGACTAGATAAATCTTTCTTTTGTTGAGTATAATCTCTTATGGCCAGTATGATGCTTAGGATCCTTTGAAGCATAGGGAGGTGTGAAACGGCCGTCGTCCATTACGTGTTCTATTTCTCCTGCACCCATGTTTTAGATTTTTGTGCAATAAAGGAGTTTTTAAGGGACATGGAGTGCCAACTTTTCCTTCTTACGTTGATATTGATATATTTGGCCAATACACCAGAGCTGTACCCAGGATCCCTGGTGTTTTTTTCTGTGTTTTGGATTAATGGAACACTAAGGCGAACATATAGGACTGGAGTACCTCAACTAGTTCCTTTGGCTCTCTCTCTTTCCTGTAGAGTTTAAGTTATTATGATCAATGTGGTCCTTTCTCTTTCTCTTCTGTAGAGTAGAGTGTAAGCTCTTATGGTAGAGGGGTTCTCTATTTTCTCCTCATGTATATTTTCCAAGCAATTACAAGTTTTCCAGTGTTAAATTTATTTGCTGCAAATCAAATTTTATTGGAAAATTCTGCAATGTAAGCGAAGTAGAATTTCAAAAGAACCGCTTATCTTTACTGTTCAGCCATGAACAATCATGTTGATGGCTTCAAAGTTTCTCTGTAAAAATGCAGTTATACTGGTAAAATTATGCTGTAAATTAACCTCTTCCCAACATTGACAATTTCCATTTTTCCATTTTTGTTTCTTCAGCCTGTTTTTCCAAGGGCCACACATATTTTATTTTTTTCGTCAAAACAGACGTACTGTATGATGCCTTGTTTTTTTGTGAGATTAGTTGTAATTTTGAATGATACCATTCATTTTACCACATAATCTACTGGATCAATGAAAAAAAACATTCCAAGTGCAGTAAAATGGTGAAAAACCCACAATTCTGACATTGTTTTTTGGGAATTGTTTTTACACCACACATTGTTTAGTAACAATGGCATGGCACCATGGTTATCCACGTCAATATAATTAAGGTGATATAAAACTCGCCAAGTTTTTCTTATTTTATCTTTGAAAAAAATCAGAAATTAAAAAACATGTTTTTTGATTGTGTAGCCATTTTCCCAGAACCATATTCTTTTCATTTTTGTTTTGATGGGGCTGTTTGAAGGCTTGTTTTATGAGGGTACAGGCAAAGTTTTTATTTATATAATTATGAGATAGATATAATTCTTTGATCACTTCTCACCTCATGTTTTGTGGCGCTGTGGAAAGAAAAAAAAAGGCAATTTTGGTAACTTTCATTTTTTTTTGTTCACAGTGTAATTATATTATTATGGCTTGATAGATCAAACTTATTTTTGGACCTGAAAATCCATAATTAGATTGGTATGAGGCAGGCTCAGCCAGTGAGCCAGGTCCATACACTCATCCCCGACTTGCGCTGTACATGTATGGCAAATTTCGGTAAGGGGTTAACATTAAAAACCCTGACCACAACATATGGAAGCTGCAACATAAGGATATATTGTAGCTGCAATGATGAAGTTCCTAATGGATAGAACAAAAAATTGAAAGTTGAAATGATACACAGTAAGTTGCTTATGCCTAGATAGATTGTTTATTTCAGCTAACTAAAATACATTTACTATTATGGTTGTTAAAAACATAGTAGACTAGACTATGCTAGGGAATGGAGATGAGCCAATCTGTTCAAGGCAAATTGATTTTGTCTCATATTTTAACAAAAACTTGCATTCTCACGAATCTGAATTTTATGCATATGGCTGTGTAAAAATGTAGCAAAATAGTAGCCAGTTACTTGATGCAAACTGGATTATTCTATGTAGTATTTCAAGACCCCAGAGCACATAAAACATGGGTTGAAGAAAAAATGATCACTTTGCTGATCACCTGTCTGACTGCCACATCCACTTTCTAGTTCTTTGTGTGCCCAGTTTTTCACTCATTGGTTCTTCCACCATTGGGTCTTTCATCACCGTCACTTGGTGCAAGGGTTACCAGTGCCAAAAAGGCTCCTCGCGGCACAAATCTTGATGCCTCAGATCTAATCAGCTCCTTTGAGCAATGCACAACATAACGTTACAATGCTTGTCACCCAAAGCTTTGACTCTTGACATCTGAGGCCTACTTGGCACTGGAAGCCCTGGTACAAAGTGAAGATTGAGTAAAAATCAGAAGAGAAGGAGTGAAGTAGGTGGGTGAGTGCTGTGGTGAGACCTGAAAGTGGCTATGCAAGTAAAATTGAAGAAAAAACAGAGCATACTAGGGAACACTTGATTTACATCCTATAACTTCAATGCAAATCAAATTTCCTTTCCAAACTCAAGCAAGCTGACAAATATGAAATTTACGCATCACTATTGGTGAATAATATCCAATTTAACAAATGTCAGTTTTATTAAAATTACATCAATATTTAAAAAAAAATCTGTTTCAGGCTAGTTTTATCCATGTTAAAGTATTTTTTCTTTCACAAATGCTGTAGTCAAAATCTGAATTTGAAATCTATATTGAAATATAAAGTTACCATTTACAATACAGGTAACTACCATCCAGTATGTCTGGCATCAGTAGTGTGCAAAGTTTTTGAGGGCATTATAAAAGATAACCTGCAGAAATATATTGCAGAGAATAATATAATTCACAACTAGCATGGATTCATGAAAGATAAGTCATCTCTAACCATAATGTTGGGTTTCTATGAGGAGGTAAGTGCAAATCTGAATGTTGGTAATGAGGCTGATATGACTGGACTTTGCAAAGACATTTGAAACTGTACCACATAGCAGCCTTATACTGAAGCTACAGAAGCAAGGACTGGGAAAAACTATATTCAGATGGTTAAGGAACTGGTTAAAAGACAGGAAAGAAAGAGTCATCATAAATGGTACATTTGGAGTAATCCTATTGCTGCATATACATTAAATGGGAGTATACGCTGGACTACAGAGCAGTAAAAGGACTTGGGTATTTTGTATACAAGTAAGCTGAGCAGCAGTACTCAATGTCAAGCAGCAGCAAAAGCAAACAAGATTTTAGGGTGTATAAAAAGAGAGATAAAATCTCATGATCCAAATATATTGTTATCCTCTATACATCACTTGTAATGTCACATCTAGAAAATGGGATCCAGTTTTGGGCACCACATTTTAAAAAAGACATTCTAAAGTTACAGTCAGTTCAAAGGCGGGCAACTAGATTATTACAAGGGATGGAAGGCCTCTCATATGATGAGAGGTTGAAAAAGTTGAGCTTGTTTAGCTTAGAAAAAAGATATCTCAGAGGAGATCTCATTTATATGTATAAATACACGTGTGGTCAATACAAAGGACTGGCCCATGACTTATTCTTTCCAAAGACCATACTGAGGACCAGGGTGCACTCATTACGAGTGGAAGAAAGGCGATTCTGGCAGCTAAATAGGAAAGGGTTCTATACAGTTAGAGCAGTCAGATTGTGAAATGCCCTACCACAAGAGGTAGTGATGGCAGACACTATAACAGCTTTTAAAAAAGGGCTGGATGATTTTCTCAATATACATAAAAAGTCATGTTAAAGTTTGGGCACCCCTCGTCAAAATTCAAAATGACTGTTATTGTGAACAGTTAAGCAAGTTGAAGATGAAATGATCTCTAAAAAGCCTAAAGTTAAAAATGACACATTTCCTTTTTAATTTAGGCAAAAAAATAAACCATATATACTCGAGTATAAGCCGTCCCAAATATAAGCTGATGCACCTAATTTTACCACTAACAACTGGGAAAACTTATTGATTTGAGTATAGGCCTATGGTGGGAAATGCAGCAGCTTCTGGTAAATTTCCCCATCCTGGTACGCATTGCTTCCTCATCCCCAATCCTGATTTGCATGGCCCCCTCATCCCCAATCCTAGTATGTATGGCACCCTGATCTCCAATCCTGATATGTATGGCCCACTCATATCCAATCCTGGTATGTATGGCTCCCTCATCCCCAATCCTGGTATGCATGGCCTCCTCATCCCCCAATCCTAGTATGTATGTCTTCCCTCATCCCCCAATCCTGGTATGTATGGCACCCCTCATCCCCCAATCCTGGTATGTATGGCCCCTTCACTGCACACATACAAAAATAAACAATTATACTCACCTTCCTTCCTCACCTCTCCTCCAGCGCTTCGTCTGGTTCTGCTGCAGCAGCTCATGTCAGCATCTGAGCAGCACATGGCATCACTGCAATGTGCTCTCAGACACTGATGCGAGCTGCCGGCATATTTACTCCTCTCTACGCCGGGACTATGGGCATGGAGAAGAGTGAATATGCATAATATTCTTTAGTAGTGAGCACTGTTAGCAGGAGCTGCGGCTCAGAGCTCCTCTGTGCCTGCTACTAAAGAAAATAAATATACATTCTTCTCCACACCCATGGGAGTGGAGAATAGTGAATATTAATTTCCCTTTACCAGCGGGCACACGTGGTAGCTGCAGCAGCCGACTACTGCGTGTGCACCGCTCCTTCACCCCTGCAACCCCCCCACCATTATGCACCACCGGAAATTATATATACTCGAGTATATACCCGACTATAAGCTGAGGGGGGCTTTTTAAGCATAAAAAATGTGCTGAAAAACTTATACTCGAGTATATACAGTATATATATTCATCTTTTTAAAAATTACAAAAAGGAAAATAGGCAGATGCAAAAGTTTGGGCATCCTGCATTGTTAGTACCTAGTAGCATTCCTTTTTGAAAGTATCACAGCTTGTAAACACTTTATGTAAGCAAAACAAGAGTCTTTCAATTCTTGTTTGAGGGATTTTCATCTATTCTTCCATGGAAAATACTTCCAGTTAAGTGAGATTCCTGGGTAGTCTTGCATGTACTGCTATTTTCAGGTCTAGCCACAGATTTTAAATGATGTTCAGATCAGGGGACAGTGAAGGCCATTGAAAAACCTTCAGCTTGCACATTTTGAGGTAGTCAATTATGGATTTTGATGTGCGTTTTGGATCATTATCCATTTATAGAAGCCATCCTCTTTTCAACTTCAGTTTTTTTTACAGATGGTGGTTTGTTTGTATCAAGAATTTGTAGAAATTTCATTAAATCCATTCTTCCCTCTACCCATGAAATATTCCCCATGCCATTGGCTGCAACACAACCCCAAAGCATGATTGATCCACCCACCATGTTTAATGTTTGGTGAGATTTTCTTTTCCTGAAATTCTGTGCCCTTTTTTCTCCACACATACCTATGATCATTATGGCCAAAGAGTTCTATTTTAAACTCATCGGTCCATAAGACTTATTTCCAAAATACATCAGGCTTGTTTAGATTTTCCTTTGCATACAGTACTTCTAATGCTGAATTTTATGGTGAGGATGCACGAGAGGTTTTCCTCTGATGACTACAGATGAGCGAACATTTCAATATTTGGTTTGGAAATGTTTGCCGAATATATAAACATTCACCAAATTTATTCACCGAATGTTCGCCGAACATTTATGAACGCCAAAGGATTCAATGGGAAAAACATGTGAAAAGGGGTCACCAGCTGGTGCAAGAGGAGAGAAGACCCTGCCTGCGAAGGTGCACAAACATTGTACAAGGGATGCGTGAGGATACAGTAGGTCAGGGTACAGCTAGTCGTGCAGCAGTGTGCTGGAGCGAGGGTTAGCACAGATTGTATGCTTATCAGAAGAAGTGGATATTCAGCTTCGTTTTCAAGCTTTCCACAGTAGGTGACAGTCTGATATGTTGGGGTACAGTGTTACACAGTATGGGAGATGCACGGGACAAATCTGCTGAGAACCTAAATCACAGTAAGCTTCCAGGAGCTCACAAATGAGCAGATTAAACCCTGCACCAATTAATATGAAGGCGAAAGGCTTCTAATGACTGCAGGAGTGGGAGGAATCAGATGCTGCGGTCTTCTGGCTTCTGTCTGTCATGGTAAACCCATAGCACCTTGCAAGTTTAACACAATGTTCACAAGGTAGATAGCAGCTCTGGTCGGTCTTCTAGACAACAAGCTAACTCCTTTATGATGATAGAGGCCACCATCTCCTTAGCTTGCTGCTGGTGCTTTTCTGTGGGAATGAGCTCATTTCCAACCAGCCTGGAAAATTTCCAGTGAATTATGGCACGATGCCATGGTATTAACAGTGCACCCAGTACCAGAAATAAAGCCATCCACAATTTCCTTCTCAGGAATTTTATTTGGTAGACAGAGTGGCTGCACAAACATTAGTTTCTCACAAAAGAGCTGAAGACACTGAGTGGAAGTAGGTGTAAGTTTCTCCAGCATGTTAGATATCAGAGCCAGGAGAACAGAGAGAGCAGCATGGTGGCTCAGTGGTTAGCACTGCAGCCTTGCAGTGCTGGAGTCCTTGGTTCAAATCCCACCAAGGACAACATCTGCAAGTAGTTTGTATGTTCTCTCCGTGTTTGCGGGAGGTTCTCCGGTTTCCTCCTCAGTAAAAAAGCAGCCATACAGGAGTGTTCACAGTTCAAAAAATTAAGGCCTGATACAACCTTTTCCATGGCCAACAGATTGGAGATGGTTGAGTTCCATCTATTAGATTTGTAATGTGTAGGGCAAAACAATATTTTATGTAACCACAACTGCTGGACCGAGAGCTGGCTGCAGTGCTTAGAGAGGGCAGAGTATGGTGAAATGGACAAACTGGTGGACCGTGATTGAGGTGCAGGTGAAGATGTTATAGTGGATTGAGAAACATGTGGTGTGCTCAGTGAAACAAACACAGCAGGCATGTCCACTTCTGTTACATCTGACGGGTACTCATTCAGCCTGACAGGAGCTGGTTGAGAACTGAAGATTCTGCGGTGAAAGACCTGCATGACAATACTTGGCACAGTAACAGAGGAGGAGGAGGAACAAGCAGCAGATGGGGTTGATGGGACAGCTGATGGTTGTTGAGGTCCTCTGGTCCGCATTTCAGCGCGGTGAAATTCCCAGCATAACACATGTTGTTTACGCATGTGAAGGTTTATGCACGCAGTAGTCAAATTAATGCAGTTTTTTCCTATACTGAGTTTTTATTGCAAAGTATGCGGATAAAGTGATCTGGCACATCCTTTGCGGTCTCAAAAAAGGCCCAGGCTAGGCAACCCTTGCTGCCCCTGCGAGCTGCAGACCCACGACCGCTGCTGGTCACTGCTACGGTTGTGGGTAAGGATGCAGTGCTCCTCGTGCTTGCATCTCTCCGTGTCTGCATCATAGGACGCAACATAACTTCCTCATCTTCCTCCTCCTCCACCTCCTCAGATGAGCTGCTCAGCTGCGTGCCTCTGGGTTCAAACCAAGCTGGATGTACAACCTCTTCATCATCCAATGTGTTATCTCATTATTCGCCCTGAGAGTCACCCTCCTCCTCTTCTTGCCCTTACAGCACAGTACAGTCGAGGGTCAGGAAGTTACTCGGATCCAACCTATTTTTTTCCCCTGTATGGCGAACAATATTTGCCCCAAAGAATTTTAAGCAGAGATGTAGCCTGCTTCATATACCAATTTTGAGTTTATCATGTCTGTGTACCCCTGTATGGAAAAGAATATCTGCCCCAAACAATTTTAAGCAGAGACGTAGCCTGCTTTATATACCAATTTTGAGTTTATCATGTCTGTGTACGCCTGTGTGGAGAACAATATCTTCCAAAAAATAATTTTAAGTGGAGATGTAGCCTGCCTTATATACCAGTTTAGATTTTATCATGTCTGTGTAAGCCTGTGTGGAGAACAATATCTGCCCCAAAGAATTTGAAGTGGAGATGTAGCCTGCTTTATATACCGATTTTGAGTTTATCACGTCTGTGTACGCCTGTGTGGAGAACAATATCTTCCCCAAAGAATTTTAAGTGGAGATGTAGAATGCCTTATATACCAGTTTAGAGTTAATCATGTCTGTGTAGCCCTGTGTGGAGAACAATATCTGCCCCAAAGAATTTGAAGCGGAGATGTAGCCTGCTTTATATACCAATTTAGAGTTTCTCATGTCTGTGTACCCCTGTGTGGAGAAGAATATCTGCCCCAAAAAATTTTAAGCAGAGATGTAGCCTGCTTTATATACCAATTTTGAGTTTATCATGTCTGTGTACCCCTGTGTGGAGAACCATATCTGTCCCAAAGAATTTTAACAATTTTAAGCAGAGATGTAGCTTTCTTTATATACCAATTTTGAGTTAATAATGTCTGTGTACACCTGTATGGAGAAGAATATCTGCCCCAAACAATTTTAAGCAGAGATGTAGCCTGCTCTATATACCAATTTTGAGTTTTTCATGTCTGTGTAGCCCTGTGTGGAGAACAATATCTGCCCCAAACAAGTTTAGGTGGAGATGTAGCCTCCTTTATATACCAATTTTGAGTTTATCATGTCTGTGTACCCCTTTGTAGAGAAAAATATCTGCCCCAAATCATTTGAAGCGGAGACGTAGCCTGCTTAATATACCAATTTAGAGTTTCTCATGTCTGTGTACCCCTGTTTTGAGAATAATATCTGCCCCAAACAATTTTAAGTGGAGATGTAGACTACTTTATATACCAATTTTGAGATTATCATGTATATTTGCCCCTGTGTGGAGAAGAATATCTGCCCGAAACAAATTTAAGCAGAGATGTAGCCTGCTTGATATACCAATTTTGAGTTTGTCATGTCGCTGTACCCCTGTGTGGAGAACAATATCTGCCCCAAAGAATTTTAAGCAGAGATATAGCCTGCTTTATATACCAATTTTGAGTTTATCTTGTCTGTGTACCGCTGTGTAGAGAAGAATATCTGCCCCAAACAATTTCAACAATTTTAAGCGGAGATGTAGCTTTCTTTATATACCAATTTTGAGTTTATCACGTCTGTGTACCCTTGTTTGGAGAAGAATATCTGCCCCAAACAATTTTAAGCGAAGCTGTAGCCTGCTTTAGATACCAATTTAGATTTTATCATGTCTGTATACCACTATGTGGAGAAGAATATTTGCCAAAATGAATTTGAAGCAGAGTTGTAGCCTGCTTTATATACCAATTTATAGTTCATCATGTCTGTGTACCCCTGCGTGGAGAAGAATATCGGCACCAAAAAATTAATTTCACTAGAATTTAACTATTGTAAAGAAGACCAAAACCTCTTCCACTACAGCCAACCAAGTAGATGGAGACCCAAATAGGACAGTTCACATTTAAATAATAGGGTCTAACACCACTGAAGTGGCATCAATTTCACTAGAGTAAAAGTAGTATAATGGGGACTGATACCTCTTCCAGAACAGCCAGCCCAGTAAATGTAGACCCAATCAGGATTCTTCACATTTCAAAAAATCTGTGGCAAATACCAGCAAAGTGGTATCAATTTCAGTGCAGTGGAAATTGTAGAATTAGGAATATCACCTCTTCCACTACAGCCAACCCAGGAGATGGAGACCTAACCAGGAGTGTTCACATTTCCCTAAATTAGGGACTAACATTGGCAAAGTGGCATCAATTTCCGTTCAGTAAAAATTGTAAACTTAGGAACGACACCTTTTCCACTACAGCCAACCCAATAGATGGAGATCCAATCAGCATTCTCCACATTTCAAAAAATTAGGGCCTAAAACCTGCAGCAGTAGCAGCAAGATCAGACACTTAAGTCATATCAGACTGCAATTCCGCAAGATCAATGCAACACACTAAAAAATACAACATCTCCTAGTCTGTACAGTGTGCGATTGGGGTGCAAAAGTCCTTGGAGATCCATGACTTGCTCATCTTGATGAAAGTTATGTGGTCTACACTTCATGGGACAGCCGGCTGCACTTATTCCTCAGGACAGCACCAGCAGCGCTGAAGACTCTTTCTGAGAGAACGCTGGCTGTTGGGCATAATTAAACCTCCAAGGCGTGACAGGCGAGCTCAGGCCATTCATCCATTTTTGAAGACCAAAATGTAAAAGGGTCAAAATCCTCGTTGATTGTATTCATATTGAGCTCTAGAAACTTCTGCACCATCCTCTCCTGTTGTTCACCACATGTTAGACTTCTACTCTGTTGTGCTAGTGCATGAGCTGTTGCAAAAAATGTGTGAAAGGACTCAGAGAAATTGCTTCTGCCACTTACTCTGCTGCTGCTGCTAATGTTTTAGCATTGACAAACTGACGTGCCGGAGGTTGAGAGACTACAGCTGCGATGCACACTGTGTGCCTCTCGCCTATCTTGGGGAAAAGCTCTGTTAAGGTTGCTTAAAAGCTTGTTTCGATACTCCAACATTAGCGGGTCCCTTACTCTTATAATATGGTTCTGACTGAGTAGCAACCCAGTAGTCAATATTATTTTGAATCCTAACTATACGGGGATCATGTTGCAGCAACAAGAAGGCACTCATATGCCAGACTCTTCCAGGAGGTCCAAAACCAGGCTGTATTGTTGGCTGCATAACATTGATGCTTGTTTCCTCTGTCCCCTCCTGCTAACCACGATCAACAGAGAGGGGATGATTATTCTCTTCATCTTCTGACTGTTGCCCGCCCATCACCCCTTCCACCTCCATTTGTTCCTCAGCTCTTGCACCTTCACTAACAGTTTGTATGGTATCACCAAACCCCCTTGATCACAGGAATTCACCATCACTTGGTATCCGCCTGTGTGACGACAATTGGAACTTTGAGACGTTCTTATCCCTTCCACATCCTGCTTTTCTTCTGGGACAACCACTTCCTGCTGCACACTATCCCAAGTCTGCTCCATCATGTAGATGACCGGAATAGTGATGCTGATGACGGCATCATCAGCGCTAACCATTTTAGTAGTCATTTCAAAACTGTGCAGAAGGGTGCAGAGGGCCTTTAATCTGTTCCCACTCCATGAACTTGATATGCCCCACATCCATACTGCATTGCCAATGCTATACAACATGACACACTGCATCAGGGCTCGTTGCTGCTGACACAGTCGTTGCAACATGTGCAGAGTGGAATTCCACCGCATCAGCACATTGCATATCAACCTATTAACTGGCAAGGAGAAAGACCTCTGTATCAATGCAAGTCGATGACATGAGGGGTGCGAATGGCGGAAGTGAGCACACAGTTTCCATACTTTCTGAAGCAGCTCATCCAGGACGGGATAGTGGTGGAGAAATCGCTGTACCACCAGTTAGAGGATGTGAGCCATGCAAGGCACGTGTGTGAGCTTGCCTCGGCCTAGGGCTGCTAACAGGTTCGTACTGGTATCGCACATGGCCTTCTCTGGCTCTAGGTTCAGCGGAGACAGCCATTGCTGAAACTGAGCCTGGTGAGCTGTCCACAACTCTTCAGCTGTATGACTGCGATCTCCAAGGCATATTAATTTTGAAGACTGCCTGATTACAGTGAGCCATGATTGCGCAGTACGGAGGTGGTGTGGATTCGCTCTGCACTGTTGAAACGTGTGTCTCGTTAAGGCAGAAGTTGAATGAGCATGTAGAGGCCCTAGAGGAGGTGGAGGATGCAGAAGCAGTGGAGGAAGTGGGAAATACAAAGGTTTGTTCTGCAAGCCTTGGGGATTCCATGATTTGTTGAGCAACTCCTTTCCCGCCTGCCCCCACAGCCACCAGAGTCACTCAGTGCCCAGTCAGCGAGATGTAACACCCTTGGCCATGCTTACTCATCCAGGTGCCTGTGGTGGAATGCACCTATGCAGACATACATTTAGTCAAGGCATGGGTGATGTTGTCTGCAACATGCTAGTGTAGCACAGGCACAGCTTTCTTAGAGAAGTAATGGCGACAGAGCAACTTGTACTGTGGGACTGCGACGGCCATCAGCTTTCGGAAGCCCTCTGTATCTACAGGGCGGAAAGGCAGCATTTCCGTGGCCAACAGATTGGAGATGTTGGAGTTTAACTTCTTCGCTTTCTCATGTGTAAGATGAAACAATCTTTTACATGACCACAACTGGGAGCCCGAGGGCTGGCTGCAGTGCTGAGAGAGAGGAGTATGGTGAAATGGACCAACTGGTGGACTGTGAGTGAGGTGCAGGTGCAGATGTTATGGTGGATTGAGAAACATGTGGTGTGCTTGGTGAAACAAACACAGCAGGCATGTGTTAGAACTCTCCTGTTGGTTTTTTTTCTTGTTTGCTGGTCACATGACCTTTTTTGCCTATTTTATCTGGCTCCGCCCTCCTGGCCTTGCAGGACTTCATTGTAATTAATACTCTTGAGCTAGCTTGGTGCTCTGTTACCTTTCTCTGTTAGTTTTGCTAGGTCTTCTGACCTCTCTGTTCTATGTTGTGTGTTTGTCTTTTACTGCTACAATTTCTGCTAGGAGGTGTCCAACTTTATCCCAGTCCCTAGTTCTTGTAGGGATCCCTCCCTTGCATCTATAGGTCTTCGTACAGACTAGCTGAGGACTTTAGCGGGTCTGATCACAGGATCAGGTTCCGCGTTACATCGTAGGGATCCAGTTTAGTTCTATTGTAGGGACAGATCTCCTGTCTTTCCTTAGTGCTTGTAGCAGATCATAACAGCATGTCCACTTCTGCTACAGCTGACTGGCTCTCACTCAGCCTGACGGAACCGGGTAGAGAACCAGAGGTTCTGTGATGGGAGACCTGCGTGACAATACATAACATAGTAAAAGAGGAGGAGGAAGAAGCAGTGGATCTGGTTGATGGGGCAGCTGATGGTTGTTGAGGTCCGCTGGTCCGCATTTCAGTGCAGTGAGAATCCCAGCGTAAAGCATGTTGTTTGCGCATGTGAACGTTTATGCATGTGTCATGCAAGGTGTGGGAAAGACATAGTGCCACACAGCGGAAAGAGAGGGAAAGGGAGCCCAGACACTAGGGAAAGTGGGGAGTGGAGATCTCCTAGCCTGGTCTAGTGTCACCCTGCCTCAACTACTGTCCCTATATTGGCACTTCACCAATCTCCGCATGCATGCCTCGCCCTGGCTTTTCCTGGCAAATGGCTAAGGCTAAGGAAGGGAGAAGATAAGCATTAGTCGATCTCCACTAAACTATATGGACAACAAGAATAAACAAATAGGGGGATTGCTTTGCTTTTAATGACTCCAGACAAATGTGCAGATGGCCTCAAGCCTCAGAGAGGACGAAGTACTGCTCATGCTAAAGCCTCACAAGTAGTAATGAATATTGCTGGCACCTCCCTCTCTGACAAACCAGGTATTTATACACTTAGGTCAGGGAGCTAATTAGCTAGTGGGAGATAGCCTCTGGGTTCTAGAGACAGCCAACCTCTAAGAAGATGTCTGTAATGCCAAACATAGAGATCTCCTGCAACCAACTGCAGGGCAACTGTCTGTCATCTCTGACACACCTGTGATAGTAGCCTCTATGTGTGGCCTCTGGACACTTAGGACCAGGTTTCTAAGGAAAAGAGGTGTTAAATGAGCGAACCAATCTGGGAGTGTTCACCTCTGACAATGAAACCCACATACTCTCCTCTGGACCATAGCCTTTCCAGTGCACCAAGATTTAAAGGGAATGATGTTGGAGATGAAAATATACAATCCATGAAATCTGGAACTCCAGATTACCATCAACCATTCCTGGGGCAGTGGTAGAGATAAGGGCTCAAGAGGTTCCACATATTTGTTAAGTAAGGACGTACGGAACATGTTGTGGACTTTAACCTTCGTCAGGCTGCATAATTTTACAATGTTAACAGGCTGCAGAGGTTCAATTGTACCTTCATATATACCTCCACTGTGGGAAGACTTTCTCCTTTACTTGGTTTCAGAAACTAAAGTTCATTCAGCTTTGAAGCCTGGACTTGGCTTACATATATTTTGCATGAAACTTATCACTATAGGTATGATTTTTATATGAAAAATGGATAATAATTAGTATCTACATATTGTTTTACGATGTTTTACTTATATTCAGCACAAAATAAAGATGGTGGCTCTGTTACAATTTTCCTATTGGTCGAAAAAACAGTCAAAGATGGAATGAAAATTCTGAAACTGTATACGGTTTACATAATATATAAATGACATTTATAAATAATTATCACTAGAAATAATTTACTTTTTTATCTGCACTTTAGAATCGAGTTTCATTCTACTTGCCACGTGTTACTGAACTAAATTACGAAGCCAAAATTCATCTACCAAGTCATCATGAGTGATAGTGATGCTGGATCTAGTTTCCGCCATAATCCAAGAAAACGTGTTTGCAGGTTTGTATCATTTTGTGAAAAGCCAATATTGTAGTATTGTGTAGTATTTCGGAAAATTATTTATTTTTCATTTTTTCATATTTACAGATTTACGTCTGACGAAATAATGCGAATGCTAGAAGAATCTGATTCTGAGCATGAGGAAGAACCATATGTTGCATCTGATGATGAAAACTATGTACCACAAGTGGATGTTACTGAAGAAGATTCAGACATTGAACAAAAAATGGTCATAGAGCAGGAAAAAGAATACGACTCAGACCAAAGTGTTGAGGATGAGTCTGTGCCTCAAAGTGCAGGCGACATTTAGACTGCTAAGGATAAAACTCAATGGTGTAGTGATCCACTGCCAAATGCACAAACAAAATCTCGTAATGTCCTACTACAAAGAGGTGGCCCTGCAGCAATCAGCAACCTGTATACAGCAAAAGAGCTATTCAAGTCAATCATGACTCCCGAGATGTGTGACATCATATTACGAGAAACGAAACGAAAAGCCAAGAGAGTTTGTGATGTTTACAACAACGAACTGGTACAACGTTTTCCTGATTCTTCTGAATGGCCACCACAAAAAACATTCAAGCAATTTACTGAAACTGAACTCCATGCATTTTTGGGCATACTGATTGCTGCTGGTGTGCACAGAGACAACAAAGAGAATCTGGAGGAAATGTGGAATGTTGCTGCTCTGCCTCTTATACGTGCAGCCATGTCTCGTGACCGCTTCAAGATGATAGAAAAATCATACGAAGGTGACCTTGTCGTGGTTGATGGGCACACATAAATTGGCCAAATTATGCGCAAAAAACCTTCATTTTTCAAAGTGACATTAGTCCAGATACAATATTTCTTATATTTTCATGTATGGAGTGCCGAAGTTCTTTTTGCAATTGAGATTACTTTTTTCTTCAGAGCACCCGAACAGACCAGTGAGCGACCCCTCTCTTTTTTCTATTAATCATTTTTGGGATCCCGCTCCTGGAGCATTGCAGCAGGTACGTGTTCACACTATTAGAAGCTTGACAGCCTTTTTTCTGACCATGTGTCCCTCCCATTCAGTCACAGGTGGTTTTAACTAGCTCTACCAGCCCATACATTGTAGGTTAAAAGCCCAAGCAGAGACATATTGTCCATACAGGCTTACAGCCCAAGAGTGGCATATCCAGTGGTAGTGTAGTGTAGTTTCCCATCATACGAAGGTGACCTTGTCGTGGTTGATGGGCACACATAAATTGGCCAAATTAGGCGCAAAAAACCTTCATTTTTCAAAGTGACCTTAGTCCAGATACAATATTTCTTATATTTTCATGTATGGAGTGCCGAAGTTCTTTTTGCAATTGAGATTACTTTTTTCTTCAGAGCACCCGAACAGACCAGTGAGCGACCCCTCTCTTTTTTCTATTAATCATTTTTGGGATCCCGCTCCTGGAGCATTGCAGCAGGTACGTGTTCACACTATTAGAAGTTTGACAGCCTTTTTTCTGACCATGTGTCCCTCCCATTCAGTCACAGGTGGTTTTAACTAGCTCTACCAGCCCATACATTGTAGGTTAAAAGCCCAAGCAGAGACATATTGTCCATGCAGGCTTACAGCCCAAGAGTGGCATATCCAGTGGTAGTGTAGTGTAGTTTCCCATCATACGAAGGTGACCTTGTCGTGGTTGATGGGCACACATAAATTGGCCAAATTATGCGCAAAAAACCTTCATTTTTCAAAGTGACATTAGTCCAGATACAATATTTCTTATATTTTCATGTATGGAGTGCCGAAGTTCTTTTTGCAATTGAGATTACTTTTTTCTTCAGAGCACCCGAACAGACCAGTGAGCGACCCCTCTCTTTTTTCTATTAATCATTTTTGGGATCCCGCTCCTGGAGCATTGCAGCAGGTACGTGTTCACACTATTAGAAGTTTGACAGCCTTTTTTCTGACCATGTGTCCCTCCCATTCAGTCACAGGTGGTTTTAACTAGCTCTACCAGCCCATACATTGTAGGTTAAAAGCCCAAGCAGAGACATATTGTCCATACAGCTTACAGCGCAAGAGTGGCATATCCAGTGGTAGTGTAGTGTAGTTTCCCATCATACGAAGGTGACCTTGTCGTGGTTGATGGGCACACATAAATTGGCCAAATTATGCGCAAAAAACCTTCATTTTTCAAAGTGACATTAGTCCAGATACAATATTTCTTATATTTTCATGTATGGAGTGCCGAAGTTCTTTTTGCAATTGAGATTACTTTTTTCTTCAGAGCACCCGAACAGACCAGTGAGCGACCCCTCTCTTTTTTCTATTAATCATTTTTGGGATCCCGCTCCTGGAGCATTGCAGCAGGTACGTGTTCACACTATTAGAAGTTTGACAGCCTTTTTTCTGACCATGTGTCCCTCCCATTCAGTCACAGGTGGTTTTAACTAGCTCTACCAGCCCATACATTGTAGGTTAAAAGCCCAAGCAGAGACATATTGTCCATACAGGCTTACAGCCCAAGAGTGGCATATCCAGTGGTAGTGTAGTGTAGTTTCCCATCATACGAAGGTGACCTTGTCGTGGTTGATGGGCACACATAAATTGGCCAAATTATGCGCAAAAAACCTTCATTTTTCAAAGTGACATTAGTCCAGATACAATATTTCTTATATTTTCATGTATGGAGTGCCGAAGTTCTTTTTGCAATTGAGATTACTTTTTTCTTCAGAGCACCCGAACAGACCAGTGAGCGACCCCTCTCTTTTTTCTATTAATCATTTTTGGGATCCCGCTCCTGGAGCATTGCAGCAGGTACGTGTTCACACTATTAGAAGTTTGACAGCCTTTTTTCTGACCATGTGTCCCTCCCATTCAGTCACAGGTGGTTTTAACTAGCTCTACCAGCCCATACATTGTAGGTTAAAAGCCCAAGCAGAGACATATTGTCCATACAGCTTACAGCGCAAGAGTGGCATATCCAGTGGTAGTGTAGTGTAGTTTCCCATCATACGAAGGTGACCTTGTCGTGGTTGATGGGCACACATAAATTGGCCAAATTATGCGCAAAAAACCTTCATTTTTCAAAGTGACATTAGTCCAGATACAATATTTCTTATATTTTCATGTATGGAGTGCCGAAGTTCTTTTTGCAATTGAGATTACTTTTTTCTTCAGAGCACCCGAACAGACCAGTGAGCGACCCCTCTCTTTTTTCTATTAATCATTTTTGGGATCCCGCTCCTGGAGCATTGCAGCAGGTACGTGTTCACACTATTAGAAGTTTGACAGCCTTTTTTCTGACCATGTGTCCCTCCCATTCAGTCACAGGTGGTTTTAACTAGCTCTACCAGCCCATACATTGTAGGTTAAAAGCCCAAGCAGAGACATATTGTCCATACAGGCTTACAGCCCAAGAGTGGCATATCCAGTGGTAGTGTAGTGTAGTTTCCCATCATACGAAGGTGACCTTGTCGTGGTTGATGGGCACACATAAATTGGCCAAATTATGCGCAAAAAACCTTCATTTTTCAAAGTGACATTAGTCCAGATACAATATTTCTTATATTTTCATGTATGGAGTGCCGAAGTTCTTTTTGCAATTGAGATTACTTTTTTCTTCAGAGCACCCGAACAGACCAGTGAGCGACCCCTCTCTTTTTTCTATTAATCATTTTTGGGATCCCGCTCCTGGAGCATTGCAGCAGGTACGTGTTCACACTATTAGAAGTTTGACAGCCTTTTTTCTGACCATGTGTCCCTCCCATTCAGTCACAGGTGGTTTTAACTAGCTCTACCAGCCCATACATTGTAGGTTAAAAGCCCAAGCAGAGACATATTGTCCATACAGCTTACAGCGCAAGAGTGGCATATCCAGTGGTAGTGTAGTGTAGTTTCCCATCATACGAAGGTGACCTTGTCGTGGTTGATGGGCACACATAAATTGGCCAAATTATGCGCAAAAAACCTTCATTTTTCAAAGTGACATTAGTCCAGATACAATATTTCTTATATTTTCATGTATGGAGTGCCGAAGTTCTTTTTGCAATTGAGATTACTTTTTTCTTCAGAGCACCCGAACAGACCAGTGAGCGACCCCTCTCTTTTTTCTATTAATCATTTTTGGGATCCCGCTCCTGGAGCATTGCAGCAGGTACGTGTTCACACTATTAGAAGTTTGACAGCCTTTTTTCTGACCATGTGTCCCTCCCATTCAGTCACAGGTGGTTTTAACTAGCTCTACCAGCCCATACATTGTAGGTTAAAAGCCCAAGCAGAGACATATTGTCCATACAGGCTTACAGCCCAAGAGTGGCATATCCAGTGGTAGTGTAGTTTCCCATCATACGAAGGTGACCTTGTCGTGGTTGATGGGCACACATAAATTGGCCAAATTATGCGCAAAAAACCTTCATTTTTCAAAGTGACATTAGTCCAGATACAATATTTCTTATATTTTCATGTATGGAGTGCCGAAGTTCTTTTTGCAATTGAGATTACTTTTTTCTTCAGAGCACCCGAACAGACCAGTGAGCGACCCCTCTCATTTTTCTATTAATCATTTTTGGGATCCCGCTCCTGGAGCATTGCAGCAGGTACGTGTTCACACTATTAGAAGTTTGACAGCCTTTTTTCTGACCATGTGTCCCTCCCATTCAGTCACAGGTGGTTTTAACTAGCTCTACCAGCCCATACATTGTAGGTTAAAAGCCCAAGCAGAGACATATTGTCCATACAGGCTTACAGCCCAAGAGTGGCATATCCAGTGGTAGTGTAGCGTAGTTTCCCATCATACGAAGGTGACCTTGTCGTGGTTGATGGGCACACATAAATTGGCCAAATTATGGGCAAAAAACCTTCATTTTTCAAAGTGACATTAGTCCAGATACAATATTTCTTATATTTTCATGTATGGAGTGCCGAAGTTGATTTTGCAATTGAGATTACTTTTTTCTTCAGAGCACCCGAACAGACCAGTGAGCGACCCCTCTCTTTTTTCTATTAATCATTTTTGGGATCCCGCTCCTGGAGCATTGCAGCAGGTACGTGTTCACACTATTAGAAGTTTGACAGCCTTTTTTCTGACCATGTGTCCCTCCCATTCATTCACAGGTGGTTTTAACTAGCTCTACCAGCCCATACATTGTAGCTTAAAAGCCCAAGCAGAGACATATTGTCCATACAGGCT
Organism: Phyllobates terribilis; assembly: GCF_046119375.1. Classification (NCBI taxonomy): domain Eukaryota; kingdom Metazoa; phylum Chordata; class Amphibia; order Anura; family Dendrobatidae; genus Phyllobates; species Phyllobates terribilis. The sequence continues at coordinate 442,916,532 of NW_027362764.1, forward strand.
TACAGCCCAAGAGTGGCATATCCAGTGGTAGTGTAGTGTAGTTTCCCATCATACGAAGGTGACCTTGTCGTGGTTGATGGGCACACATAAATTGGCCAAATTATGCGCAAAAAACCTTCATTTTTCAAAGTGACATTAGTCCAGATACAATATTTCTTATATTTTCATGTATGTAGTGCCGAAGTTCTTTTTGCAATTGAGATTACTTTTTTCTTCAGAGCACCCGAACAGACCAGTGAGCGACCCCTCTTTTTTCTATTAATCATTTTTGGGATCCCGCTCCTGGAGCATTGCAGCAGGTACGTGTTCACACTATTAGAAGTTTGACAGCCTTTTTTCTGACCATGTGTCCCTCCCATTCAGTCACAGGTGGTTTTAACTAGCTCTACCAGCCCATACATTGTAGGTTAAAAGCCCAAGCAGAGACATATTGTCCATACAGGCTTACAGCCCAAGAGTGGCATATCCAGTGGTAGTGTAGCGTAGTTTCCCATCATACGAAGGTGACCTTGTCGTGGTTGATGGGCACACATAAATTGGCCAAATTATGCGCAAAAAACCTTCATTTTTCAAAGTGACATTAGTCCAGATACAATATTTCTTATATTTTCATGTATGGAGTGCCGAAGTTCTTTTTGCAATTGAGATTACTTTTTTCTTCAGAGCACCCGAACAGACCAGTGAGCGATCCCTCTCTTTTTTCTATTAATCATTTTTGGGATCCCGCTCCTGGAGCATTGCAGCAGGTACGTGTTCACACTATTAGAAGTTTGACAGCCTTTTTTCTGACCATGTGTCCCTCCCATTCAGTCACAGGTGGTTTTAACTAGCTCTACCAGCCCATACATTGTAGGTTAAAAGCCCAAGCAGAGACATATTGTCCATACAGGCTTACAGCCCAAGAGTGGCATATCCAGTGGTAGTGTATTGTAGTTTCCCATCATACGAAGGTGACCTTGTCGTGGTTGATGGGCACACATAAATTGGCCAAATTATGCGCAAAAAACCTTCATTTTTCAAAGTGACATTAGTCCAGATACAATATTTCTTATATTTTCATGTATGGAGTGCCGAAGTTCTTTTTGCAATTGAGATTACTTTTTTCTTCAGAGCACCCGAACAGACCAGTGAGCGACCCCTCTCTTTTTTCTATTAATCATTTTTGGGATCCCGCTCCTGGAGCATTGCAGCAGGTACGTGTTCACACTATTAGAAGTTTGACAGCCTTTTTTCTGACCATGTGTCCCTCCCATTCAGTCACAGGTGGTTTTAACTAGCTCTACCAGCCCATACATTGTAGGTTAAAAGCCCAAGCAGAGACATATTGTCCATACAGGCTTACAGCCCAAGAGTGGCATATCCAGTGGTAGTGTAGCGTAGTTTCCCATCATACGAAGGTGACCTTGTCGTGGTTGATGGGCACACATAAATTGGCCAAATTATGCGCAAAAAACCTTCATTTTTCAAAGTGACATTAGTCCAGATACAATATTTCTTATATTTTCATGTATGTAGTGCCGAAGTTCTTTTTGCAATTGAGATTACTTTTTTCTTCAGAGCACCCGAACAGACCAGTGAGCGACCCCTCTCTTTTTTCTATTAATCATTTTTGGGATCCCGCTCCTGGAGCATTGCAGCAGGTACGTGTTCACACTATTAGAAGTTTGACAGCCTTTTTTCTGACCATGTGTCCCTCCCATTCAGTCACAGGTGGTTTTAACTAGCTCTACCAGCCCATACATTGTAGGTTAAAAGCCCAAGCAGAGACATATTGTCCATACAGGCTTACAGCCCAAGAGTGGCATATCCAGTGGTAGTGTAGTGTAGTTTCCCATCATACGAAGGTGACCTTGTCGTGGTTGATGGGCACACATAAATTGGCCAAATTATGCGCAAAAAACCTTCATTTTTCAAAGTGACATTAGTCCAGATACAATATTTCTTATATTTTCATGTATGGAGTGCCGAAGTTCTTTTTGCAATTGAGATTACTTTTTTCTTCAGAGCACCCGAACAGACCAGTGAGCGACCCCTCTCTTTTTTCTATTAATCATTTTTGGGATCCCGCTCCTGGAGCATTGCAGCAGGTACGTGTTCACACTATTAGAAGTTTGACAGCCTTTTTTCTGACCATGTGTCCCTCCCATTCATTCACAGGTGGTTTTAACTAGCTCTACCAGCCCATACATTGTAGGTTAAAAGCCCAAGCAGAGACATATTGTCCATACAGGCTTACAGCCCAAGAGTGGCATATCCAGTGGTAGTGTAGTGTAGTTTCCCATCATACGAAGGTGACCTTGTCGTGGTTGATGGGCACACATAAATTGGCCAAATTATGCGCAAAAAACCTTCATTTTTCAAAGTGACATTAGTCCAGATACAATATTTCTTATATTTTCATGTATGGAGTGCCGAAGTTCTTTTTGCAATTGAGATTACTTTTTTCTTCAGAGCACCCGAACAGACCAGTGAGCGACCCCTCTCTTTTTTCTATTAATCATTTTTGGGATCCCGCTCCTGGAGCATTGCAGCAGGTACGTGTTCACACTATTAGAAGTTTGACAGCCTTTTTTCTGACCATGTGTCCCTCCCATTCATTCACAGGTGGTTTTAACTAGCTCTACCAGCCCATACATTGTAGCTTAAAAGCCCAAGCAGAGACATATTGTCCATACAGGCTTACAGCCCAAGAGTGGCATATCCAGTGGTAGTGTAGTGTAGTTTCCCATCATACGAAGGTGACCTTGTCGTGGTTGATGGGCACACATAAATTGGCCAAATTATGCGCAAAAAACCTTCATTTTTCAAAGTGACATTAGTCCAGATACAATATTTCTTATATTTTCATGTATGTAGTGCCGAAGTTCTTTTTGCAATTGAGATTACTTTTTTCTTCAGAGCACCCGAACAGACCAGTGAGCGACCCCTCTCTTTTTTCTATTAATCATTTTTGGGATCCCGCTCCTGGAGCATTGCAGCAGGTACGTGTTCACACTATTAGAAGTTTGACAGCCTTTTTTCTGACCATGTGTCCCTCCCATTCAGTCACAGGTGGTTTTAACTAGCTCTACCAGCCCATACATTGTAGGTTAAAAGCCCAAGCAGAGACATATTGTCCATACAGGCTTACAGCCCAAGAGTGGCATATCCAGTGGTAGTGTAGTGTAGTTTCCCATCATACGAAGGTGACCTTGTCGTGGTTGATGGGCACACATAAATTGGCCAAATTATGCGCAAAAAACCTTCATTTTTCAAAGTGACATTAGTCCAGATACAATATTTCTTATATTTTCATGTATGGAGTGCCGAAGTTCTTTTTGCAATTTCGCTTCAAGATGATACTCAGATTTATCAGATTTGACAACGAAAATACACGTGCAGAACGTTTGCAAACAGACAAAGCTGCACCAATACGGGACATCTGGACAATGCTGAACAGAAATCTGGAGAGAGCCTACAAGCCATATAATTGTATCACCATCAACGAGCAATTATTTCCATTTAGAGGCCATTCTTAATTTACCCAGTATATACCTTCAAAACCAGCTAAATATGGCATAAAGATTTTCTGGGCTTGTGACTCGTCAAACGCCTACCCATTACAAGGTCAGCTCTACACTGGGAAACCAACTGATGGTCCTCGACAAGAAAACATTGGTGAACGAACAGTACACAGTCCAAGCTTCAGGACAAAGGATCAACGAAGAAAGTTCCTGAAAGATCTCGCAAATCAGCTGTGTATGCCTGCAATTGAAGATCGTAGAATAAACCGAATGATTATGAGAAACCATTTTCTTCGAGGTGCAGTAGAAATGGTGCTTGGACGATGCATTCTGGAAGCATCGCAAGCAGAAGCTGGCCCTCAAATACCTCATGGTAGTCGTGGACCCTCCCCTGTTGTTGGTAGTTGCTATGTCTGCCGAGACCTGAGGCGATAACAACGTAAGACTAGAAAGTCTTGTGTGGTTTGTGTGAAACCCATTTGCGATGAACACTCGATAGCAAAGACAACATGCATTACTTGCGAAGAAAATCAATAAAAAAAGTTTCTTACATTTTCTTTTATAATGTAAATGAACAGTTTTTTACTTGTTTATAATAATAAAATAGCATTATCATTAAAAAAAATATTATTCTTTTTTCCTTGCATTATCTTCATTCAAAATATATGAGGGTGCATTTGTACCTATGCAGCTTGTTATGGATGCAAAAATATCTCGACCCCTTATCTCGGAAGGGGGTGGAGATATTTTACTGAAATTTGGCCAATATATTCTGGACCAAAACTGCAGAGATTTCACAAAATTTCAGCCCTCTACGACTTTTCGAAAAAAAGTTATTGCAATTTTAAAACTGACTAGTTACAATTGTACCTACTCAGCCGGACGAAGGTTAAGGGCCTGAGGAAGTTCAAGATGAAACGCTGCTGGGTTAATGACAGCGGTTATTCTATAGGGATCAATAAACCTAGGTCCCAGCTTCCAAGAAGGAACTTTCAATCTTATTTTCCTGGTAGACAACGACACAAAGTCATTCACATTCAAGTCCGGACCTGGCAAGCATTTTCTGTCAGCTATACGTTTATACCCGTCTCCCGTGATCTTTAAATTACTCAGCATACCCTGCCATACTGAGGAGAGCGACGAAGCAAACCGTTCCTCCTCAGGAACTCCTGAAGATCATCCACCACTAAAGGTACCAAACAGTGGGTGATAACCGTATGCACCGAAGAACAGGTGCCCTGCCAGTGGATTCTTGATGATGATTATTAATTGCAAATTCTGCCAGTGGTAGGTAGGATGCCCAATCCTCCTGATTTTCAGAAATGAAACACCTGAAGTAGGTCTCCAAATTCTGATTGGCATGCTCAGTCTGTCCATTCAACTGAGGGTGAAAGGCAGAGGAAAAGGACAGCTGCACCCCAAGAAGAGAACAGAATGTCTTGCTGAACTTGGAAACAAACTGGGTCCCCCGATCAGACACCACATTGGAGGGAACCCCATGAAGCTTTACGTTCTCATTTATGAACACCTGAGACAGTGTCTTGGCATTTGGAAGTGCAGGTAATGCAACAAAATGAACCATTTTACTGAACCTATCTACTACACCAAAACCACAGTTTCGCCTGCAGAAACCCGTAGGTCTGTAATAAAATCCATGAACAAGTGTGTTCATGGCCTACTAGGAATAGGTAGCGGAACAAGAGTACCACACACACGGGTAGGCGAAACCTTTGAACGCGCGCAAATACTACATGCAGCTAAGTGTTCAATTACATCCCAATGCAACCCCCGGCCACCAAAAATGATGAGAGAGGAAGTCTGCCGTTGTCTTACCACCTGGAGGCCCAGCAAGCACAGAGTTATGATGTTCCTTAATAACTTTGCAGAGCATATTGCATGGTGCAAATAACAGTCTTTAAGGGCAGGAGGCAAGGGCTTCCCCCTGTGCCTCCAAAACCTCACCCTCCAGTTCAGGATAACAGGATAAAGTGCCAAAATGACTACCCCTTTCTGTAATATGGGGGCACGGTTCTCATGATCACCACCAGGGAAGCACAGGGACAAAGTATCAGCCTTGACATTTTTGACCTCTGGACGAAAAGTGACAACCAAATTCAACATAGTAAAATACAGTTACCATCTGGCTTGCCTAGGGTTAAGACGTTTAGCTGACTGGAGATATGATAGGTTCTTATGGTCAGTAATAACAGTATTAGAATGAACAGCCCCCTCCAACCAATTTCACCATTCCTCGAATGCCAGTTTGATTGCCAAAAGTTCCCTATTGCCCACATCATAATTTCTCTCAGCTAAAGACAATTTTTTAGAAAAGAAGGCGCATGGACGCCATTTACCAGGGGACGAACCCTGAGACTGCACAGCCCCAACCCCAACATCCGAGGCATCTACCTCCAAGATAAAGGGTTGAGAAACATCGGGTTGACTGAGTATAGGTGCATTGGCAAAATGATTCTTTAAGGAAGAAAAAGCCTGGAGGGAAACATCCGACCATTTGGAAAAATCAGACCCCTTCTTAGTCATGTCATTAAGGGGTTTCACAATAACAGAGTAATTTTGGATGAATTTCCAGTAAAAATTAGTAAAGCACAGAAAACATTGCAGAGCCTTCAAGTTCTCGGGACATTCCCAGTCAAGGACTGAACGGATCTTCCCCAGATCCATCCGAAAACCCGAAGATGACAACAAGTACCCCAAAACTGCACCTCCTGAACAGCGAAAGCACATTTTTCCAGCTTGATATAAAGTTTATTATCCCTTAATATCTGGAGCTCCAGCTTAAAATGCCCCTGATGAGTCTCAAAATCAGGTGAGTAAACCAAAATATCATCCAGATAGATCACCAAAAACCTCCCCACAAAATGATACCTTAGCTCCCACAACCTGGCTGAACAAATCAGGAATCAGAGGAAAAGGGTATGGATCACGGATTGTAATTAGATTTAATTCCCGGAAATCTAAACAGGGACTTAGACCGCCATCTTTTTTCTTCACAAAGAAGAACCCTACCGATGAGGGTTTGATATGTCTCTTCATCCTTTCAGTAAGCCCCTCACAAAATGGACTTCTAAGGGCTGAGTCATTCCATTTGGAACCTGTTACCCATCTACGGAATTCCGAACTGTACTTTTGAACTGACTGATTCCGCTGCTGAAGGTGACATAGGCTACTGATAATCTCCCTGCAATAGAGAGATCACAATACCAACCAGTTGCTCCTCATTACCAGAGGAGTAAGGATGAAGTTTTAAATACAATTTGCATGCCTCCTTAAATACAAAAAACTTGTCCATACCTCCTGAAAACCTGTCCGAGAGGGCAACATTGGGTTCAGGCTGGACAGGCCTACCTGCAGAGACCCCCACATTTGTGACCTGTAACCACTGATGCTGCTGCGGAACCTCACAGCGGAGGTCATTCACCTCCAGAGGAAGACGGCGGAACTGCTCTGCGAGCTCTGCAGCTGAACCCATAACAAGGGAGAAAGGGAAAAAAAAGGTCCACTGCCAAAAACACACAGAGATAAAAAAAAAAAAAAAAATTTCAGTTTTTTTTTTCCTTTTCAAAACGTGCCCGGCCAGCGTTAATGTCACGCAGGGTGTGGGAAAGAATTCCAAGCGTAACGCATGTTGTTTGCGCATTTGAACGTTTATGCATGTGTCATGCAAGGTGTGGGACGACTTAGTGCAACACAGAGGAAAGAGGGGGAAAGGGAGCACAGACACTAGGGAAAGGGCGGAGTGGAGACCTCCTAGTCTGGTCTAGTGTCACCCTGTCTCAACTACCATCCCTATCTTGGCTCTTCACTAGTGATGAGCGAACATGCTCGCCACTGCTCGGTACTCGCCCGAGTATCTCTCTGCTCGAGATTCTCTACGCTCTGCGAGTATTTCCTGGTTGCTCGAGCGAGAGCTCGAGTCCCCTCCATGCGTGTTTGGCGCTCTTTAGAGAGCCAATGAGCATGCAGGGATTGACTTCCACACACTGTAATGTCGTAGCCAATATTGGTTGTGGCATTACAGTGATTGGCTGGCCGCACAGCATCATCAGGTGTATATAAGACCGGGCGCCGCCATGCTTGTCACAGTCTACCCCGGAATCAGGCAGAGTAGGGAGAGGTGCTGCTGCGCCAGGGAGAGATTTGCTTGTTTAGAGGTAGTATAGGTATTCCACGACATATATCTATAATATCCATCTGAACTAACAGTCCTTCTGAGGACTAATCCAGCTGCATATAATCAGTGGTGATAGCAGGAATTAGGCAGGCAGGCAGTGTATGTGAAAGACTACAGGTATTCCATAACATATATATATGTATGTGGCAGACTGCAGTGTATAATACATCACAAGAGGCTCCATTCCAGTTCTGTCTGCTGCTTCTGTTACAGATATTTCTACAAATAGCCCCAGGTATCAAGGGTCAGCGATAATTAGTTTTTTTATCTTAATCCTGATTATTTGGTTAAAAAGCAATCGAGAGAACATTGTTTTTCTGCTCCATGTGCTTGTTGCCACAGCAGAATGCAGCAAGATTTTTTTCCATATTACAGCGATAAAAATCCAGAAATTCATATCTCATTCATTGCATCAAATTTTGAAGTCATATTCATACAAGCTAATGGCTGCCAGCACAACTTGCTAGTAATAATATATCATGTTAGCCCATATCAATTTAGGCAATAAATTTGAGCACAAACCATATCTCAGTCTGACTTACCCATATTGCTGGGAAGCCACCACAAGCGGCCCCGATGCACGTTTCATACACACCAAAAGTGCTTTCTCAAGGGGAGAATTTTGTTTCAGTGTGTCAGTGAAGTTATTGACACGAAGTCGCTGTGAAAAATAGTAACCTACAGGCCTGCTAGTTAAAACTGTGGTTTTCCATCACACGTATCACATATAAGTGTGCTCCAAATTCAGGAATTTCAGGCCTCCATTTAAATTTTGTTGCAGTGTGTGTGCAAGTTATTGACACGAGGTCACTGTGAAAAATAGTAACCTACAGGCCTGCTATTTAAAACTGTGGTTTTCCGTCACATGTAGTTGACGCGCCCCTGGGCCTGTGTCGCGCTGCGTTGCGCACGCGGGAGCTTACCCGGAGCCGGATCTTTTGAGGGTTGTAGTCTCGTGGCGGTGATCCGGTCCGTGCCCAGGGAGTCAGACTAAGTGGCGCTGTATTATCGGTAGATGTTGGACGACTACGCCACCCGTTGAGTACAGCTAAGGAGCTGCTGCTGCAGGGCAGACCGCTGAGGCCGGTGGTAGGATTGTGCAGCGTGATAGTATAACCCCCAACGGGAGGGGTATGGCCTCAGGGCAGCCGACGTGGATGATGGGGGTAGCAGGAACCACTCGGAGACGGTGCGGTGTAGTTCAGGGTCTTTACTGGTGACAAAGATAGACCCTCCCGGAGTACTGGCTAGCGATTGGGGCCTGGTCAGTCCTTGAGCAGATGGGATCTCCCCTGGCCAGGCGGAGTTGTAGGCCTCCCAAACTAACGATACTCTTCTGGCTACCTTGCTAGAGTCGGGTATAAGTAGCCCACGTCCCTGAGTGTACTGTGTGGTGCTCACCCGTATGGCCGGTGACTCGGGGCCTTCTAGTAGCTTCCGCTCCACGACGGCGGTGCTGGTCCCACACGTGTGACCGTGCCTTCGGGTTTCTGGGCCAGAGGACCTGAAATCCCCTGTCGGTCGGTTTCTGCTGCTGGGTAGGAGTTAGTCCCCACAGCCTCGGACTCCGGGTCCGGTGATAGCTTCTCAGTCAGGGCGAGCTCTGCAGCTGCCAGCCCCTGACTCCTTGTAGCACTGCTCCCACAGAGCTCCTGTTGTTTCTTCCCATAGCTGCTTCTCTTCTCTGTCTCTACTTCTGGCATGGCCCAGGAGCTGGGCCCAGCCGGAGCCACAGCTCCCTGTCAGCCCTCCTGGCTGAACTCTCCCTCTGAACTCTCTAACCCTGCCTCAGCCCCAGGTTTATATAGGGGAAGTTCTTCCCCTCCCAGGACTGGGCAGGAGGTGTGGCATGCATAGGATTCCTGACCAAGAGACTTCCCACCTGCTCTCAGACATAACATTGCTGTTACTGTGGAAACCAGACCCCTGGGGTGCCACATATCACATATAAGTGTACTCCAAATTCAGGCACTTTAGGCCTCCATTTAAATTTTGCTGCTGTGTATCAGTGAAGTTATTGACCAAAGGTCGCTGTGAAAAATAGTAACCTACAGGTCAGCTATTTAAAACTGGTTTTCCGTCACATGTATCACATATACCTTATTTTTCGCACCATAAGAAGCACTTTTTCCCCCAAAATTTGGGAGGAAAATGGGGGGTGCATCTTATGGTTCGAACGTTGCGTACCTGCGGTGGTGGTGGAGCAGGTACTCCCTGCTTTAAGGTGGTGGCGGCAGCAAAGGAGGAGGAGGTGAGATGCTGCGGGTGTCTGGCTGGGGGCTGCTGGTGTCAGGCTGGGGGTCAGCGCGGGTTGGACTGAATGTGAGCAGTGTCTGGCTGCGGGCTGGGGCGGTGAGCGGCGCAGGTTTCCTGTGTGCGCGGTCACTTCCTGAAGCTGTGATCCACAGGAAAATGGCCGCCCGAGCCGGCGCATGCGCTGACTTGTAGCTCGGTCAGCCATTTTCCTATAGACCACAGCTTCAGGAAGATGGCCGCGCACACCGGAAACCTGCGCCGCTCACCGCCCCGACCAGCAGTGTAACCCCAGCCAGTCACCCGCAGCACCTCACCTCCTCCTCCTTTGCTGTTGCCACCACCAGTACCAACACCGGTCCCGGTCCCCGTCCCCAGGCAGGCCTCGGCGGCACGCAGCCAGACCCCGGTCCTTACCCTCAGGCAGGCCCCTATCGGCAAACACTGGCCCCGGCCCTCCGCCAAGCCCAGGGCCCGGCCCCCAGCCATGCACTGGGCCTCAGCCAGGCCCCCAGCCATGCACTGGGCCTCAGCCAGGACCCAGCCATGCACCGGGCCTCAGCCATTCCCCGGCCCCCAGCCAGCCCACAGCCTGGCATCGGGCCCCAGCCATCTCTTCTGCTGCTGCTGCCAGGTTCCTAAGGGAAGGAACAGAGGGCCCTGCAATCCTGCTCCACTGCGACTCCCCACTGCTGGAGCACTGGATTCCTAAAGGACCCTGCCTCCTGTGACCCTCGCTCCACCGACTCCCAGGTAAGATACTGTACCTATTATGACTATAAGATGGACCCCATCTAATAAAAATATATATTTTTTCTATATTCCACCCCAAAATTTGGGGTGCGTCTTATGGTCCGATGCTTCTTATAGTCCGAAAAATACGGTATGTGTGCTCCAAATTCAGGCACTTCAGGCCTCCATTTAAATTTTGTTGCAGTGTGTCAATGAAGTTATTGACACCAGGTCGCTGTGAAAAATAGAAACCTACAGGCCAGCTATTTAAAACTGTGGTTTTCCATCACAAGTATCACATTCAAGTTCGCTCCAAATTCAGCCATTTCTGGCCTCCATTTAAATTTTGAAGCAGTGTGTCAGTGAAGTTATTAACAAACAAAGCAGCACACTGCAACGCTAAGTATGCAAACATGAAATGTAAGAAATTTGAATAGCATTACTGCTCTAGAAAATAGAAATAAATGATAAATCTTAGCGCATAAATTGGCCAATTCATGTGTACCTGGTAGCCGCGATAAGGCGTTTCTCAAACTACCAGGACCCTACCAATGTGAACACAAAGGGACATCCGTCTGCTTATGTGTGAGAAAGTAAGATCCTTCTGCAATTAAAACCACCTGCGGCATAGAGGTGGAGTGCTCGGTCAAAGCTTAATTTCATATATTTCATGTTCGCATAATTAGCGTTGCAGTGTGCTGCTTTGTTTGTTAGTATTTTTTGGTGGTAGTGGCTCCTAGTAAGCGAATGTTTGCACCTATTTCTTGTATTGGAAGTGCCATCAGTTTTTTCTGTTTCTATATTTAAGCTTTGACTGAGTACTCCACCTCTATGCCACAGGTGGTTTTAATTGCAATAGGATCTTACTTTCCTACACATAAGCAGACGGATGTCCCTTAGAGAGATTTTCACATTGGTAAGGTCCTGGTACTTCGATAAATGCCTTATTGCGGCTACTAGGTACACATGAATTGGTCAATTTATGCGCTAAGATTTCTCATTTATTTCTATTTTCAAGAGCAGTAATGCTATTCGAATTTCATATATTTCATGTTTTCATACTTAGCGTTGCAGTGAGCTGCTTTGTTTGTTAGTATTTTATGGAGGTAGCGGCTCCTAATAAGCACCGGTTCAAACCTATTTCTTGTATTGGAAGTGCCGTCAGTTTTTTCTGTTTCTCATTGAAGTTATTGACACAAGGTCGCTGTGAAAAATAGCAACAGGCCAGCTATTTAAAACTGTGGTTTTCCATCACACATATCACATATAAGTTCGCTCCAAATTCAGCCATTTCTGGCCTCCATTTAAATTTTGTTGCAGTGTGTCAGCGAATTTATTGACACCAGGTTGCTGTGAAAAATAGTAATCTACAGGCCAGCAATTTAAAACTGTAATTTTCCGTCACACGTATCACATATCACTGCGTTTCAAATCCAGCCATTTATAGTGAACGTGGAAAAAATTGTCCTCCATTTAAAATGGGCAAGGCGTGTGGCAATGGACAGGGAAGTGGACGTGATGGTGATGCATGCAGAGGATGAGGTTGTTAGGCGTCGGTCTGGTGCTGGATTTGAAATGGGTCCAGGACCTTCTGTGGTCTTCCATTTTGGTCCAGCCAGGGCTGATGCTACTCAGCATTGTCGTCAGCCCCAACACCAAGCTGGTCCACGAGCACTGTTTATCTCCCAGGCAGTTGTGCCTAACAATGTTAAGCCTGGGTTGCAGAGAGAGACAGGGCTTGCGGAGTCTAAGTCCAGAGTTTGCCGCACTGAGCATGTCCGTGACCTGGCGGATCATGATTGGTGGTTTGGCACCCACCTGACCCGGTGACCTGGCACCGCCTGATTGTTTCACGGGTAACGTCACCAATGGCGCGTCGGTGGGCAGGGCTTAGTCTTTAAAAGGTCCGCCCACAAACATTGCGACGCGCTCAGATCATTTGAGCTGGTTGTTTGTGGTGTGCACGGTGAAACTCTTGGGCTCTAAGAGCCATAGCTTTATGCAGGCAGGTAGCTTGAGCCATATAGAGCGGGTCTGCTCATTCCGGTAGCACGCCGGCTGAGTGCACGAATACCCGACGGGTATCACACCCATATACTAGCGCCTTCTCCTATAGCGCAGCTCCTGTATCGAAGACAGGGCTACTGCTCCTAGTCCGGTCACACGTCTCCCTGCGGTTCTTGGAGATTGTGTGAACCGTCTTACCCTTCCGTGTGCATTAACACGAAGGGCTAAGATTGTTGATAGGTGTGTCGCCGGTCGCTCTCCCTCCGTGCAGTTAACGGAGATAGAGCGTACCGCTTAACCCGGTTCTGTGTGCAGTTAACACGGACGGGTTACCATTTTAGTTGGTTACTTCCCTTTCCACCCGGGAAGTGTTCAACAGCAGTCCACCAGGCTGCATCGCGGACCCCGGGGTCGGTTGCGTTCCATTTTAATAAAGTTGTCTGCAACCGCCCTCCTAACAGAGGTCGAGGCCGTGGGCAAGCTGAAATTGTGCAACAACAAACACACACATATTCTCGCTCGACCTTCCTGTCCCAATTAATAGGGGACCGCAGAACACCACTATTGAACACAGAGCAGTGTCAAAAGGTTATTGGTTGGATAGCAGATAATGCATCCAGTCACTTAGCCACCATCACCACCACCCCGTCTTCCACTCGGTCAAGTATCAGTAGCCATGAGTCTGGACTGCATATTTCTCAACCTGATCCTCTTTCCTCCCACCAGGCCGACTGCCCAGAGACAACTGATCCCACACTTGGACATTCCAAAGAGCTGTTCACTTTTCCATTTGTTGATTCGGGCCTCTCGCCCTGTCCACTTGCTACTTGAAGCGGGGAAAGAGGAGATCGCATGTAGCGATGCCAAAATATTTGAGCAGCCATGGTCACATGAAGGCGGCGGTGGGAAACTGTCACAAGAGGTGGATGATGATGAGACACAATTGCCAGAAAGTCACGAGGAGGACCAGGGTGCAGAAGTGGAAGATGAGGTGGTGGACGATGAAGTCACTGACCCAACCTGGCAAGGTGACATGCAGAGTGAGGACAGACACACACAGTGGGGGGTGTAGCACTACAACAGGTAAGAACAAGCTGTGTATTGGCTACAAACAGAAGGTGAGCAACAGTTCCCCGTAACATCAACACGACGGAAGTTGCCAGTAGAACTGTTAGGTCTTCCCGAGTCTGGATGTTTCTAAAAGACTCTGCCAATAACCCCAAAAAGCCCATTTGCACCACCTGCCAGGCCAGCATCAGCAGGGGTAGCAAAGCTAGTTGCTTAACTACAACCTGCATGATCAGGCACATGGCAGCAAAGCACCTGACTGAGTGGGCCGAACCCCAGGGTCCAGCAACAGTGTCTGTTGGTGACACCACTGCTTGGCCCGCTGTTGTGCATGCACGATAATCCCCTGTCCATGGCGCATGACAAGATTCCTCCCGCTGTGCACCTGTCGTTGAACACTCTCAACTAGCACCATCAGCAAGCACGTCCCCGTCCTTTTCCCAGCGCAGCATTCAGTTGTCCCTACCCCAGTCCTTAGCACAAATACGCAGCGACACAGGCCACACTATTAAATTCACACATTTCGCGCATACTTGCACTCAAAATGTTGTCTTTTAGGCTCATGGTTACGGAAGCTTTCCGCAACCTCATGGCGGCGGCCGTCCCTTGGTACTCAGTCGCAAGCCACCACTATTTATCCCGGTGTGCCATCCCTGCATTACACAAGCAGGTGTCCTCAACAACGCAGTTACTGGGAAAGTCTACCTAGCCACGAACATGTGCTTGTGGCCAGGGATGGTACATATCGCTAATGGCACACTGGGTTAACATAGTGGAAGCCGGGACCCAGTCGGTCCTTGGGACGGAACAAGTTCTCCCAAAACCGACGATTGCGGGCCCTTGGTCAATCAGGGTTGCCCCCACATTCAACAGCATGTACACCTCCTCCTCCTTTTCAGCATCCATCTCCAAAATGACCACATCAGTCGCAAGCTGGAAGCACTGCCGTACTGCCTCGGCCAAGTGGCAACAGGCTGTGCTGAAGCTAATATGCTTAGGTGACAAACCACACAATACTGAAGAGCTGTGGACAGCCCTGAAAGAGCAGGCAGATCTGTGGCTGACACTGCTTAACCTAAGCCAAGCATGGTCGTGTGTGAAAATGGCCCGAACCTGGTGGCGGCTCTGAGGCAAGGCTAGCTCACACATGTACCACGCCTGGCCCATGTACTTAACCTGGTTGTTCAGTGGTTTCTCAAAACCTACCCGGATCTGTCAGATCTGCTTATCAAAGTATGCCGCCTATGTACCCATTATAGAAAGTCAGCTACAGCTTCCATCGCTCTTGCCGAGTTTCAGCAGCATTTGCAGTTTCCGGCTTGCTGACTGGTGTGTGATGTCCCCACATGTTGGAACTCTACATTGCAGATGTTGGGAAGGATTTGTGAGCAGAAGAGGGCGTTGTTGACTACCTGCATCAACAAGGCCGTCAGTATTCAGGTCAGACTCCACACATAAAATCTCAGGAGTGGACATAGAGGTAAGACATCTGTGCCATCCTCCAAAAATTTTGAGGCCTCCACCAAGATGGTGAGCAGCGATGATGCCATAATTAGCATGACCATCCCACTTCTCTGTCTTCTGAAACTCTCTCTGCTCTCTATTAAAGAGGATGCATTGCAGGCATAACACGATGAGATGGAGCAAGGAAAAATACAGGGTGATTACACACAGCCCAGCCTCAGCTCATCCCAATGCTGATTGGGTGACAATGAGGAAGAGGAGGAGGAGGAAGAACAGGAGCTAGTTTCCTGCGCTACCTGCACAACTGCCATACTGTCTGTTCAGCGTGGATGGCCTGAGGACAGGGAGGAGGAGGAAGACGAGGAGGATGAGGAGGAGAGCATGGTCAGTCGTCCTTTAGGTGAGGACACGGAAGTCCTGCCTCTTTGCTGTCTGGCACACATGGCTGAGTTTATGTTACGCTTCCTTTCCCGTGACCCTCCTGTTGTCCAAATTTTGGGTGACAGTCATTACTGGTTGGTGACGATTCTAGACCCACGCTACTGGGAGAACTTTATGTCTCTTATGCCTTTGCAGGACAGGCCTAATAAAATGGGGCAGTACGAGAAGGCCCTTGTTGCGGATTAGTGAAAAAATTACCATTTGAAAACGCTGGAAACAGAAGTCACTGTTCGTTGGACAACCAAGGAATACAGGCGAGAGAACCACAAATGCAATCCAGCAGAGGCAGGGGAATACTATCAAAGTTCTGAGACAGTATTCTCAGACCCTCCCATCGCACAGGCCCTGAGGCGTGGGGTACTCTCACAAGGAGTGCAAAGTTTCAGAAGTTGGTGAGGGAGTACCTTGCCGACAGTACCTCCGTGATTCCTCTGTGCCTTATAATTATTGTGTAACCATGCTGGACACAAGGCATAAACTGGCTCTTTATGCCTTGGAGGTCCTTACCTGCACTGCCGCTAGCGTTTTGTCTAAGTGGGTTTTAGTGCCGCCGATGGAATTATAGCCGATAGGCTTATTCGCCTGTCAACTGAAAATGCTAACAGGCTGACTCTTATAAAAATGAATAAGGACTGGATTGGGTCAGGCTTCTCAACACCACCGAATTATAGCAGCGTAACATAAACTCAAATACAGTGTCTTTTTTTGTGGAGGTCGAAGTCTATTCCCATGCACCTCTGTCTTCACACCCAGACATGGGTATACGCTTCCTGATTTTGTCTATTTGCTCTTGTTCTCCTCCTTCTCCGCATCCTCATCCTCCACCACCGTATCACCACCATATGTACCATATCAACATATCTACGTCTATTGCAAAGAGCATTGGAATGCCTCCAAATTTTTGGTTGCCGTTGCTTCACTGCGTAGGCAAACACTATGGGAGATCCACTTTCTAATAATGGGAACATTGTTTTTAGGAGGCTCTCTGACCTCTACGTCTCTTGCAAGAGGCATTGGAGTTCCTCCAAATTTTTGGCAGCCATTGCTTCCCTGCACAGGCAAACACTATGGGAGACCCACTTCCTAGTAATGGTAAGATTGATTTTAGGAGGCTCTCTGACCTCTACATCTCTAGCAAGGGGCATTGGAGTGCCTCCAAATTTTTGGCAGCCATTGCAGTCACTGCATATGCAATAACAGTATAGGAGACCCACTCGTTAAAAATGGGAACAACAAAGCATAGCCGGCTGATGGCTTTCTAACAATAGCAAGGGCTGACTGATGGCCCTTTAAGAATAGTGATGGCCCTATAAAAATAGGTTTGTGACTTTCAGAGTCCCTCCATCATAATTGAAACACGATGTGTCTGATGATGTGTCACTCACCACATGGCCAGATAAGGTTGTAAAATGTTAAAATGACATTTCCCGGTGAATGCATTTGTCTAAAAAAATAACGTAAAAAAAAAACACAGTAGGAACTTTCTTTAGTATAAAAATCAGAGTCGCCAATGTAACATCAATGTAATGACATTGTTCAGCTCCTGCACCTCATCCTCCAGTTTGGCCTCCATCTCCGAAAGACCATATCAGTCACAAGTTGAAAACACTGCAGCACTGCCTTGGCCAAGCGGCATTAGGCTGTGCTGAAGAAAACATGCTTAATGTTTAGGTGACAAACCGCCCACCACTGCAGAGTTGTTGAAAGCTGTAACACAGCAGCCTGATCTACGGCTCTCACCACTGAACATAAAGCCAAGCATGGTAGTGTGTGACAAGGGGCAGTACCTTGTGACGGAGAAATGACAGCTGGAGTAGATACGGTTTCAAAGTCAGTCCTTTCACAGAGCTAAAAAATATGGCTGTGGTGAAATACAACTCACCGACAAGTTGTGGACTGGCTCTGTACCGTCCCTGGCCACATTTACTGTGTTTGTGGTTAGGCGGTCCTTCCGAGTAAGTGCACTGGGGAGGACACGGGTAATGTTGTAAGACCCATGCTTGTGGAAGGCGCAGACGACAACAGGACAACAAGTGGCGGCTGGGGACCGAGTATGGACACCAGGCCGCGCCGCCATGAGGTTGTGAAAAGCTTCTACCTCCACGAGACGAAAAGGCCACATTTCAAGTGCAAGCAGCTGCCCAGAAATCTGTCAATTTATTATTGCGTCCTGTGGGTGGGTGACTGGCTTCATACTTGCGCTTGCATTCCAAGTAATAAAAAACGAATCAAATGGTGGTCTCTATCATCATCATGGCCTCACGTCGGCACTTTAAACTCACCCAATGGAGAAGCCAGGGCCCACAGGAGGAGTCTCAGGTTCTCTGGTGGGCCCATCCAACCCTGCTGAGAAGCAGCCCTGGCTAAGAAAAGTGTGTGGGTGGTGAAAGTTTCCCGGACACTCTATGACTGCTTTTCTAATGTGGATTGGACGTGCTTATGCATGTTATTTCTTAAACTGCATTGCAGATGAGGTCATTGCCCAACTCTGTAGTCATGAAATTAAAGTGCAAAGAAAGATGTTTGTGTGTTGAAACACCACCGACAAGTGCGAGCTGATGTTTGACGGGCTGCCATTGCTTATGCGACAAGTTGCATTAGAGGACTTTCTGGGAGAAATGACAGCTGGAATAAATATGGTTTCCCAAGTCAGTCCTTTTCCTAAACTAAAAAATATGGCTGTGGTGAAATACAACTCACAGACAAGCTGTGGACTGGTTCCGTACTTTCCCTGGCCACATTCACTTGTCCACGTGTTTGTGGTTAAGTGGTCCTTCCCAGTAAGTGCACTGGGGAGGGCACGGGTAATGTTGTACGACCCGTGCTTGTGGAAGGTGGAGACGACACCGGAACAAATAGTGGTGGCTGGGGGCCGCCACCGCCATAAGGTTGTGGACAGCTTCCGCCTCCACAAGCATAAAAAGCCACATTTCAAGTGCAAGCAGCTGTCAATCATTTGGCAGCATAGTATTGCAGACTGTGGGTGGGTGGCTGGCTGGCGGGCTGCATACTTGCACTTGCATTCCAAGAAACAGAAAACTAAGCAAATGGTGGCCTCTATCATCATCATGGCCTTACCTCGGCACTATGAACACTATGAACTCTCCTGAAAATGACATTTCCCGGTGAATGCATTTGTCATGGTTGAAAGTAATGCAAAAGTAAAAAAACGCATCAAAAACGCTACGTGTGAATATAGCCCAAGGTGTGGAGGAGCATTTTTGTTTTTGGTTATTTATTATGCCTTATATGCAAGTCTTTACTCTGGAAAGGATGTTCTTTAACATATTTCCCAGGAAAATCCATTTTGGTTTCGTTTTTGCATGTTTTATTGTGAGTCCGTAAAAGTGGCATAAAGCTATGTGCCCACGATGCAGAAATGCTCCGGATTTTTCCTGAGAGTTTCTGCATCTCCCTGGCAGAAAAAACGCATGCGGATTGTACATGCGTTTTTCCTGCCAGGGACAAGCGGAAGTGAAGCGTTCTTCACATGCATTTTCGTATGCAGGTTGTCAAGCGCTTTCCAAGCGATTTTAGCATCACTTGGAAAGTGGAATTATATAGTATGACCGAAAGAATGGTAAAAAATAAAAAATAAATATTATACTTACCTTCTGATGGCCCTCTGTGTCCTTGTCTCGGCTTGCAGGCAGCTCGCGGTAGACTAAAGGACCTGCCGACATCAGTGGTCGTGTGACGCGTCACATGACTAAATGACGTCACCACAGGTCCTTTAGTCTACCTTGAGCTGCCGGCAAGCCGAGACAAGGACACATGGGGCCATCAGAAGGTAAATATAGTATTTATTTTTTATTTTATTCTTTTTTTTACAGGTACTATGGTACCCGGGTCCGGAGGAGAGTCTCCTCTTCTTCAAACCCGGGTACCATCTGCACATTGAAACGCATGGAATCCGCATGTACAGATTCAGTGATGCGGATGACATGCCTTTCAATGCAAGTCAATGGCGGCGAAAACGCCGAGCTTCTGCAAAATAATTGGTAGTGTTGCGGATTTTTCCGCAATGATAATCCGCAGTGGAAATTTTCACAGCATGTGCACAGCACATGCGGATTATCATTGGGGAACATGGCAGACTTTCTACCAAGCATTTTTTAAGCATTTCTCCAGTGGAATTGCTGCTGCGGAAATGCTTAAAAAACGCATAGTGGGCACACAGCCTGATACCTCTAACAACGTTGTTGACAGCAGTGACCTGGGAGTCACAAATGCTTCCAGGGGTCTTCCCCATGGTGTTCCCAAGTCATTTGACCACTGTTCTCGTCGATTTGGGCAATTTTTAGGCCCTCTGAGGACCACCGGGCGGAGCCGCTGGTGAAAGATGCTTCAGTTTCCCATAGACTTACATTGGGCTCGTTACTCGGACTGAGCACTTGAGCATTCCAACTTGCTCGACCTGAGCAATGAGTACCCGAGCATTTTAGTGCTCGCCCATCACTACTCTTCACCAATCGCCTCACGCCTGCCTTCGGCTTGACTTTCCCTGGCATATGGCTAAGGCTAGGGAAGTGAGGAGATGAGCACTAGTCAATCTCCACTAAACTCTATAGACAACAAGGTAGACAAACAGGGGGGGGATTGCTTAGCTTTAGATGACTCCAGACAATTGCGCACATGGCCTCAAGCTCCAGAGAGGATGAAGTACTGCTCTTGGTAAAGCCTCACAAGTAGTAATGAATATCGCCGGCACCTCCCTCTGAGACACACTAGGTATTTATACACTCAGGCTAGGGAGCTAATTAGCCAGAAGCCTCTGCCATACCCGTGACAGCATGTAGTAGTCAAATTATTGCAGTTTTTCCCTCTACTGAGTTTTCTATTGCAAAGTTTGCAGATAACGTGAGTTGGCTCATCCTTTGAATGACAAAAAAGGCCCAGGCAACCCTTGCCGCCCCTGCGACTGCTGCTGGCCACAGCCACTGTTGTGGGTAAGGATGCAGTGCTCCTCTTGCTGGCATCACTCCAAGTCTGCGCCTTTGGGCAAAACATTGAAAACTTAAGCAGTTGGAGCGCCAATGGTGAAGAGCCTAATGTTTGGGGAGGGAATGAAGGGGGAGGATGTTGTGACCACTCACCTGGTCCTGTTGTTCAAAGGAACCCCTCACAAGAAGGGAAAACTCTTCCAGGTGGGAGTCTGTAAGATGACCGCAGCTTAGCAGGAACTGCTGTAGGGAGTTTCTGTTTGCTTCAGTGGTCACATGACCAGGACCTTGTGACCGAAGTGAGCGTTCCACAATGACATCACGGCAGGTCCTGTAGTAGGCTAGATGTAAACAGAGCAGCTTCCACCGCTCTCTACAGCGGAGATTAGCAATCAAGAAAGAAGGAATTGTAATGTGTTACTGAAGCGCTACAACAACTAGACAGGGGATTAGATTATAACACACAAACCTTTTATTGTTTAGTACACTCTCTAACGCCACAACGCGTTTCAATAGCAGAAGCTATCTTCCTCAGGTAAACCTGAGGAAGATAGCTTCTGCTATCGAAACACGTCGTAGCGTTAGAGAGCATATTAAACAATAAAAGGTTTGTGTTTTGGGCAAAACGTAAACTCCTCATCTTCCTCCTCCTCTACCTTATCAGATGAGGTACTCGGCTGCGTGACTCTGGTTTCACATCAAGTAGGATCTTCAACCTCATCATTCCTCACCCTCAGAGTGACCATTCTTCTGTTGTTGCTCTGACAGCACAGTACAGTCCACATGAGCCTCAGGTATCTGAGTCTCATCAGGATCACCTCCCTCCCCGGTGGTTAACATTTGGAGACGAGGGGCAGGAACCTGCTCGGACCCTACTTCGTCCTGCCCCGAATCCAACTTGATAAAATTTTGGGCATCGGTGCAGATGCTTTCCTACTTTTGACTCTGTGAATGTTTGGAGTACACTTCTGATGTCCATGATATAGAATGGGTGAACAGTTCTACAGACTCGCCCATCTGTTGTTCCCTACAGTCAGTTGGGCAGTTGGACAGTTGTGATGCAAGGGAAACAAGAGTACTTGGGGTGCCACCTCTGTGGACTGTACTGTGTGTGATGTTGAACTGGAGGAATAAGAGGAGAGGCCACTTGAAGCAGCGCTTGCCATCCATTGGAACATCTGCTCTTTCTGGCCCTTATCAACAAGGCATATCACTGTGCAGCTGCCAAAGAAAGGGAGTGGGGTAGCCCGTCCAGTAACAGAAGTTGTCAGTTGTCTTTAGATAGGACATGACGGTGTTGATTCACTCGTGCTTTCACTAACATTACCGCCTAACCCCATTATACCTTGAACACCAAGCCTATTCCCCCTTCCACCATGACCAGTAGCATAGCTACCGGGTTGGCAGAGGGGGCAGTCGCCCCGGGCCCCCCGCCCTGAGGGGGCCCACCCAGAGCTACGCTAGGCACAGCACGCCTTTACATTTACATTCCGGGCAGAGCCGGGAGACTGGATGTCCCTGCTCTGCCCGGCAGCCGATATGCGGCCCTTGAGGAGGAAGGGGGCCCCTGGTGCCAGCATCGGGCTTCCCGCCTGTCACCGCCACAAGTTAACTGATGAGATAAGGAGCACGACGCTCCCTCTCCCATCAGTCTCCCCTCTGCGTCAATGACGTCATCACCTGGCGCCCGGCCGCTGTGCTGAAGATGCATGCGGGCTGGGTGCCCAGAGCACCGAGAGAACGAGGAGGAGAGGTGAGTACAGAGTTTATTTATTTATTTTTCCTATTGGGGGGGATATTATGCTACATACTTTGCTTATGGGGGGGAGAGATTATACTACAGCCTGCCTATAGGGGGGAGATTATACTACAGACAGCCTATGGTAGGGAGATTATACTACAAACTGCCTATAGGGGGAGATTATACTACAGACTGCCTATGGGGGGGAAGTAGATTATACTACACACTGAATATGGGGGGGAGATTATGCTACAGACTGCATATGGGGGGGGAGGAGATTATACTACAGACTGCCTGTGGGGGGAGATTATACTACAGACTTCCTATGGGGGGGAGATTATTCTACAGACTGCCTATGGGGGGAGGAAATTATACAACAAACTGCCTATGAGGGCGGAGATTATGCTACAGACTGCCTATGGGGAGGGGAGGAGATTATACAACAAACTGCCTATAGGGGGAGATTATACTACAGACTGCCTAGGGGGGGGAATATACTACAGACTGTCTATGGGGGGAGATTATTCTACAGACTGCCTATGGGGGGAGATTGTGCTACAGACTACCTATGGGGGAGGAGATTATACTACAGACTGCCTATGGGGGGAGGAGATTATACAACAGACTGCCTATGGGGGGAGATTATACTACAGACTGCCTATGGGGGGAGACTATACTACAGACTGCCTATGAGGGGGAGATTATACTACAGACTGCCTGTGGGGGGAAGATTAATCTACAGACTGCCTATGGGGGGATTATGCTACAGACTGCCGATGGGGGGGGAGATTATGCTACAGACTGCCTATGGGGGGAGATTATGCTACAGACTGCCTATGGGGGGATTATGCTATAGACTGCCTATGGGGGGGATTATGCTACAGACTGCCTATGGGGGGGGGATTATGCTACCTACTGCCTAGGCGGGATTATGCTACAGACTGCCTATGGGGGGAATTATGCTTCAGACTCTGCCTATGAGGGGATTATACTATATTAAGGACTATCGAGTGCATTATACTATATGTAGCCTATTTATACAGTGTGGAGATTACAGTTAGGGTCATTCAGTGTGGGAGATAATGTGGGGTCTTTGCGCAGTGTGGGGGCCATCATACAATGTGGGAGATAATGTGGGGTCTTTGCACAGTGTGGGGGTCATCATACAGTGTGGAAGATAATGTGGGGCTTTTTCATAGTGTGGGGGCCATCATACAGTGTGGGAGATAATGTGGGTGTTTGTGCAGTGTGGGGGCCATCATACAGTGTTGGAGCCATCAGTTTGGAGGCTACTATGGGGTCAGTATAATGTGTGGAGTACTATACATTGAGGGAGCATAATACTGTGTAGAGGGGAGCTGTACATGGGGGGAGACTCAAGACATTTTTTAAAGTTAAGTGGGCAGTTATCGTTATAGGGGAACTCAGGTTATTATGACTGTCAAAGGGGCACACAGGGGGCATTATTACTTTCTAGGGGGCAAAATGTGGGCACTGTTTTCTAGGGCACTTGCACATGGCATTACTATATTCTAGAGGTTTGTTTAACCATCTAGAGGGTGCACATCGGGTGCAGTAATAGGGACACATACAGCAGCGACTCAATATTGGGGTATCAATAGGATGAGGAGTTTATGCAGATTGGGAATAGATGGTCTTTGTTGTGATCTCTGCAGACTTGAGACTAAGTCCTGGATGGAGGAGTTGTCGTGTCGATCTGGGCCAGATGGAAAAGATGGGAAAAATTAACAATTTAATCAGAAAGAACGTCAGCTGTAAGTTACAATATACAGTATAACCGTGCTGTAATCTCTTATACGTTCTGCAGGACTGGCATCTATCAATATATGTCACCATATGGTGGTAGTATCACTTCTGGTCTTTGTATAGAGATTATTTTTAGTAACAGCGCTGTCATCTGCTGAGGTTTTCCTACATCCACTATCTGGGTGCGACACAAGGGTTACCTGGTAAGGGGCCTACTCCGAAGTTTCGCCCCCCCCGAACCAAAACCCTAGCTAACTCATGTTACTCAGATACGGTGGTAGGAGCACACTATTAAGAAAAGAAAATTAGATTTTTTCCTCTGCAACAGCTCTGCACACACATGAATTTCAACAGCACTAAATGACAAGGTAAGATATGGCTTGCTGTATAACGTTACTAACAAAAGTAAATATTTTTTTCGTTTTTAGTGTGGATGAAGCCGATATAACATACAAGATATTCTCCAAACTACAAGGGTCAGTCAATAAGTAATGCCTCCTATTTTTTTTCTCCTTAAATAAGGTACGAGGTTCAGTCAATAAGTAATGCCTCTTATTTTTTTTCACCTTTTAATTGGTAACAAATTCAAATGCAATTACATAGGTTGAAAACCACAATATTAACGATTAATTTGTCACTTTTCAATATAATCTCCATCCATTTCCACAGTCTTGGTCCACCGTTTAACAAGGGCATGTATTCCAGCATGGTAAAAAGCATTCTTGGGACCCACCGTGCACAAACTTTTCTGTATCCCAGTTGTCCAATAATTTTCATCACACTCCCTTTACTGAGGCAGAAAATGCCACACAATTCATCTGCAGTCACCCGGCGGTCACCATGAATGATGTCATCGACTCGCTGAATGTTGCTTGGAGTCACTGCGGTTACTGGCCTGCCACTCCGCATTTTGTCAGCCAATGGTGATTGCCATTCAGCTGTGTTACAGTGACGAACCCATCGTCTAACAATACTGACATGCACTGTTGCATCACCATACACATTTTTCAGTCTCTCATGAATTCGAATGGGGTTTCACCTTCTACATGCAAGAATTCAATCACAGAACATTGTCTAATATGAACATCGATGTCAGCCATATTGCTAATGGATACAGTCCTGACACCTGTTGGTGCAGGAAGTTGCAATTGCTGTGGATTGGAGAAGAAGGTTTGAGGAATTGTGCCAAATTCGAATATTTAACATAACTATCTTATTTAAGGAGAAAAAAAATAGGAGGCATAACTTATTGACAGACCCTCATATTTTTTGGACTCTCCCTAGCAAGAAATTTTTTTTTTTTATTTTAACTCTGAAAACAGCTGAACTTCAAAGCCACTAAGATAGTAGGTGGCTTTTAGCAGAGTGCATCACTCTTGAGACACTAAAAAAATCTTTGGTGAACTCTGGATAGCAACAGGAAAAATATATTTTTTTACTCTGAAAACAGCTGAAGTTCACTGCCAGTAGCATAGAAGCTGGCTTATAGTAGAGTGTATCACGTTTGTCACGCAAAAAAATATTTTTTGGACTCTACGTAGCAATAGAAAAACAATATTTTTTTTACTCTGAAACAGCTGAACTTCAATGCCACTAAAACAGTGGGTGGCTTTTAGCAGAGTGTATCATGTATGCCACACAAATAATTATTTTTAGACTCTGCCTAGCAATAGAAAAAATCTATTTTTTTTACTGTGCATAAAGCTGAATTTCACCGCCACTAACGTAGTTTATGATATTTTGCACCGCTGAACATACAGCCAGGCATGGTCGTGTGTGACAATGGGCGGAACCTTATGATGGAAAAATGACTGCCGGAGTAGATACAGTTTCCCAAAAGTCAATCCTATCATAGAGCTAAAAAATATGGCTGTGGTGAAATGCAACTCACCGACAAGCTGTGGACTGGCTACGTACCGTCCCTGGCAAAATTCACTTGACTACTTGTTTGTGGTAAGGCAGTCCTACCCAGTAAGTGCACTGGGGAGGGCAAGGGTAATGTTGTGGGACCCGTGCTTGTGGAAGGCGGAGATGACACAGGGAGAAATAGTGGTGGCTGGGGACCAAGTATGGACACCCAGCCGCCGCCATGAGGTTGTGGACAGCTTCCGCCTCCACGAGCCTAAAAGGCCACATTTCAAGTGCAAGCAGCATTAGAGGACTTCCTGGGAGAAATGACAGCTGGAGTAGATATGGTTTCCCAAGTCCTTTCACCAAGCTAAAGAATATGGCTGTGGTGACATACAACTCTCAGAAAAAAAGCTGTGTACTGGATCCGTACCGTCCCTGGCCACATTCACTTGACCAGGTGTTTGTGGTTCGGCGGTCCATCCCAGTAAGTACACTGGGGAGGTCACAGGTAATATTGTGGGACCCGTGCTTGTGGAAGGCGGACACGACACTGGGAGAAATAGTGGCGGCTGGAGACCGAGTATGAACACCCGGCCGCCACCACCATAAGGTTGTGGACAGTTTCAGCTTCCATGAGCCTAAAAGACCACATTTCAAGTGCAAGCAGCTGTCAAAAATTTTGCAGTATAGTATTGCAGACTGTGGGTGGCTGCATAATGGCGCTTGCATTCCAAGTAAAAGTAAACTAAGCAAATGGTGGTCTCTATCATCATCATCATGGCCTCACCTCGGCACTATGAACTTTCCTGAAGGAGAAGCCAGGGCCCATCGGAGGAGTCTCCAGGTCTCTGGTGGGCCCGTCCAACCCTGCCGAGAAGCAGCCCTGGCTAAGAAAAATGTGTGGGAAGGTTCCTGGACACTCTATGGCTGCTTTTTTTTAATGTGGATTTGATGTGTTTAATTGCATGTTATTTCAGAAACTGCATTCCTGATCAGGCCATTGCCCAACTATGTAGTCAAGAAATTAAAGGGCAAAGAAAGATGTTTGTGTGTCAAAGCACAAAGAAAGATGTTTGTGTGTTGAAGCACCACTGACAAGAGCGAGTTGATGTTGGATGGGCTGCCATTGCTTATGCGACAAGCTGCATTAGAGGACTTCCTGGGTGAAATGACAGCTGGAGTAGATACGGTTTCCCAAGTCAGTCCTTTCACTGAGCTAAAAAGTATGGCTGTAGTGAAATACAACTCACCGACAAGCTGTGGTCTGGCTCTGTACCATCCCTGGCCACATTCAATTGTCCACATGTTTGTGGTTAGGCGGTCCTTCCCAGTAAGTGCACTAGGGAGTACGAGTAATGTTGTAGGACCCGTGCTTGTGGAAGGCGCAGACGACACCGGGACAAATAGTGGAGGCTGGGGAGCGAGTACTGACACCCGGCCGCCGCCATGAGGTTGTGGAAAGTTTCTGCCTTTATGAGCCTAAAAGGCCACATTTCAAGGGCAAGCAGCTGCCCAGAAATCTGGCAGTTTACTATTGTGACCTGTGGGTGGGTGGCTGGCTGCATACTTGCGCTTGCATTCCAAGTAATAGAAAACTGAATAGATGGTGGCCTCTATCATCATCATGGCCTCACTTTGGCACTTTAAACTCTCCCGATGGAGAAGCCAGGGCCCATCGGAGGAGTCTCAGGTTCTCTGGTGGGCCCGTCCAACCCTGCCGAGAATCAGCCATGGATAAGAAAAGTGTGTGGGTGTGGGAAGGTTCCCGGACACTCTATGACTGTTTTTTTAATGTGGACTGACTCCGTACCATCCCTGGCCACATTCATCTGTCCACATGTTTGTTGTTAGGCGGTACTTCCCATAAAGTGCACTGGGGAGGGCACGGCTAATATTGTGAGACCCGTGCTTGTGGAAGGCGAAGATGACACCGTGAGAAATAGTGGTGGCTGGGGACTGAGTATGGACACCCGGCTGCAGCTGCCATGAGGTTGTGGACAGCTTCCACCTCCACGAGCCTAGAAGTGCAAGCAGCTGTCAAAAATTTGGCAGTATAGTATTGCAGCCTATAGGTGGGTGGGTGGCTTGCTACATACTTGTGCTTGCATTCCAAGGATTGGGGTAGGGACAACTGAACGCTGCGCTGGGACAAGGATGTGGACAGTGATTGTTGCAAGTCTGCAAGACAGGTGCATGTGGGAGAATCACTTATGATGGGCATACTTTTAGGCAGTGACCTGGGAGTCAGAAATGCTTTCAAGGGTCTTCCCCATGCTGTTCCCATGTCTTTTCAGCACTGTGTGCATGTGTCTGATGATGTGTCACACACCACATGGCCAGATAAGGTTGTAAAATGTTAAAATGACATTTCCCGGTGAATGCATTTGTCTTGGTTGAAAGCAATGCAAAAATGCAAAAACGCATCAAAATCGCTACGTGTGAGCATAGCCCAAGATGTGGAGGAGCATTTTTGTTTATTGGCAATTTATTTTGCTTTATATACAAGTCATTACCCTGGAAAGGATGTTCTTTAAAATATTTCCCAGGAAAATCTACTTTGGTTTCATTTTTAAAGCGGGGGGAAACAATGGTAATTGGAGTACCACCTCTGTGGACTGTACTGTGTGTGATGTTGAGTTGGAAGAAGAAGAGGAGAGGCCACTTGAGACTTCACTTGCCATCCATTGGAGCACCTGCTCTTTCTGGCCCTTATCAACAAGGCAAATCGCTGTGCAGCTGCCAAATAAAGGCAGTGGGGTAGCTCATCCAGTAACAGAAGTTGTCAAATGTCTTTAGATATGACTAGAGATGAGCGGTGTTCGACTTGAACTGTTCGCCAATCTCAAATTCGAGCTGTTTTGGGCGGTGTTCGAGCCGTTCGGCGAACACGAACGATTTGAAAAAAATTCGGCTGTTCGAGGTTATGTTCGATAACTGATCGTGCACCAAAATCATGACTGGATTTTTTCTCAGTAATGCTGAAAATTAATATTAATACGCAGTTGAGTGTACAGAGGGGCGGGGGGAGGGGCAGGGGATGGATCTCTGCAGAAATAATGAAGATCTCCATTTTTTTTTCTCTTTCCCGCACTTACAGTGGGGAGGTGCAATTTGTCAGCCTATCAGCAGCGCACACACGGAGAAAACTGCTTTTTTTCACACAAGCAAGGGCATGTGTCATTGACAGTGTATGTCACATGTCCTTGCCCTATAAGACCCAGACATTTTCCCCGTCGCCACCATTTTCTCACTGCCTCAGCTGCGTGTTAGACGGCACCGCTGTTGCTGTTTGCGCTATACTTTGTTAATTTCAAGCCAATTTTCGCACAAATCTACAGATAGCTTGGAAGTAGGGAATAGTTGTGATTGCAGTCCTTTTAAGGACTAGGTTACATCATTTCCTACGACTTTTATCATGCAGGTCTGTGCTCTTAAATAGAAAGGTTGGGAGTAAAGACTAATTGTAATTGCAGTCCTTTTCAGGGCTAGGTTACATCAGTTCCTATCACTTTTATCAGGCAGGTCTGTGCTATTAAATAGATAGGTTGGGAGTAAAGACTAACTGTAATTGCAGTCCATTTCAGGGCTAGATTACATCAGTTCCTATCACTTTTTGTAAGGCAGGTCAGTGCCAGTGCTGTGCAAGTTTTTTTCACAGCATTTGGCTAAATCTAGCAAAGCTAATCCTTTTTGTCCTCTTGCAGTGTGTGTTAGTAAGTGGAGAAGCCTATCTGTGTTGCAAGCTACACCACCTGTGTATAGAATACAATTTTTTTTACTGCACCTAGTGAAGAAAAAGCTTTTGGGCATAGCATCATTCTATTAGTCCATCTATACTAACCTCCATCAGGTTGCAAATTCAATATAATTTTTTTCTGCATCTAGCTCTGAAAAACTATTTCGGCTTCTAGCAGTGTGTGGGACTTGTTCTATTAGTCCATCCATACTAACCTCCATCAGGTTGCAAATTCAATATAATTTTTTTCTGCATCTAGCTCTGAAAAAATATTTCGGCTACTAGCAGTGTGTGGGACTTGTTCTATTAGTCCATCTATACTAACCTCCAGCAGGTTGCAAATTCAATATAATTTTTTTCTGCATCTAGCTCTGAAAAAATATTTGGGCTTCTAGCAGTGTGTGGGACTTGTTCTATTAGTCCATCTATACTAACCTCCATCAGGTTGCAAATTCAAAATAATTTTTATCTGCATCTAGCTCTGAAAAAATATTTGGGCTTCGGCTTGTAGCAGTGTGTGGGACTTGTTCTATTAGTCCATCTATACTAACCTCCATCAGGTTGCAAATTCAAAATAATTTTTATCTGCATCTAGCTCTGAAAAAATCTTTCGGCTTGTAGCAGTGTGTGGGACTTGTTCTATTAGTGCATCTATAATAACCTCCAGCAGGTTGCAAATTCAAAATAATTTTTATCTGCATCTAGCTCTGAAATAATATTTTGGCTTCTAGCAGTGTGTGGGACTTGTTCTATTAGTCCATCTATACTAACCTCCAGCAGGTTGCAAATTCAAAATAATTTTTATCTGCATCTAACCCAGCCAATGCTTTTGGGCTAATACCACAGTTTGGCCACTCAGCTCTGCTCGGTTCCCATCCATTGTTTTTTGTGCAAACAACTCCAGATTTGTGAATTAGTTAACCACCAAAATGAGTGGAAAATGGCCTACTGCTGGTGGAAAGGGGAATAGGCGTGTTGGGAAGGGAAAAAAGGTTGTGTCCATGGGGTAGGTGTTAAAGCAACAGTAACATCTGCAGAAGAAAGACCATCTTCCAGCCAAACTAAGATGTCTACTTCTTTTAGCGCACAATGTGATAAGAACCCTTTCTTACAGCCACACCAATCACTACAAATTCCAGATGAGGCACTAAAACAGCAGGTGCTTCAACGGATATCAAGTGCTCCTTTAAGTGGGCTCTCCTCCACCTCAACTTCAACATCACAAATACTCCAGTCCTCAGAGGTGTCACCCCAATCGCACTTGCTTCCTCAGAGCTCACAAGTCTCCAGCTGCCCGTTTAAGTGTGGGGTAGAACAGATGGTTGAGTCTGCAGAGCTGTTTACTCATACTATAGCCTGGCAATCAAAGGTCGGCTCCAGAGCTTCTGTGAATCCAGACGAGGAAATGATCTGCACTGATGCCCAAAATCTTTGAGTCGGATCCAGGACCAGACGCAGAAGGTTCTGACCATAATGTAGACCCTTGTTCCCAAACTGTAACTCCTGCTGGTGGAGACAATGAGGAAGATGATGATGAGACTCAAATACCTGATTGGAGCGACAACTTTAGTTTTTTGTCAGGGCAGGAAGAGGTTGGCTCTGAGGACGACGGGTGTGATAACACACAGGGTGATGATGACGAGGTGGAGATCCCACTTGCTGTCAACCCACAGTCAGCCAAGAGATGAGGTCAGCAGAGGAGGTGGAGGAGGATGCTAGTGACGACGAGGTGAGGTTGCGCCTTCCTGGACAGAGACGTAATACTGGAAGCACGTCAACAACTGCATCCTCAAACACAACTCTGCCTCTGACCACAGTCGTGGTGGCTCTTCAGTTCGCATGGGTTCCAAGCCTTGCATAGCCTGGGCATTTTTTAAGATCGATAAAGATGACCCAACTCGTGTTATCTGTAACATTTGTCAGCAAAAGCTAACTAGAGGCCAAAAAATACATAGTTTGAGTACTTCATGCATGAACCGGTACATGGATATGAAGCATAAGTTGCAGTGGGAAGCTCACTGTGCTACAATGCGGCCTAGCCGGCCGGGCCAACGGCCGTCTACCACATCTTGTGCATCCGCGGCCTCTTCATCCTCTGTGACTGGGGGGACAGCAGTCACACCTGTTTTGGGACACAGACCTGCCACCTCTTTACCCGCAACAACCAGCGTGATTGGCAGGTCATCATTTTCTTTGGAGGTGGAAACACCAGCTGGTGTTCAGCGCTGTCCGACTTCGATAGCACCACCTTTGGATCAAGGCAACCTAACATGTCCGCCTGCATCTTCCTCACAGACGGGCAGTTTTCCGGGGACACCCTTCTCAACCCCATCTAAGCACAACAGCCCGCCCTCAGTCCCTCAGATGTGGACAAGTAAAAGACCATTTCCTCCTAGCCATGAGAAAGCTAAGAGGTTGAATTTCACGATCTGCAAGCTCTTGGCTAAAGAAATGCTGCCTTTCCGCGTGGTGGACACAGAAGATTTTCGAGACCTTATGTCCATCGCAGTGCCCCAGTACCAGATGCCCAGTCGGCACTACTTCTCAAAGAAAGGTGTGCCTGCGCTCCACCAGCATGTCGCACACAACATCACCGCTTCTTTAAGAAACTCTGTGTGTGAGAGGGTGCATTTCACCACAGACTCTTGGACGAGTAGGCATGGACAGGGGCATTACATGTCGCTGACAGGGCACTGGGTAACTATGGTGACAGCAGGACAAGGGGCTGCTGTCCAAGTCTTGCCGTCCCCACGAGTTGTGCGTCAATCCTCTTTATCTCAAAGTTACTCCACTGCTACTGCCTCCTCAACCTCTTCTCGGTCCTCCACCTGCACCCAAAGCCTGTCTGGTCATGCCACAAGCTTTCTAACTGCGCAGAAGGGATCATGCACACCTCCTTACTATGCTGGCAGCAGGGCTCAACTTCATCAGGCGTTTTTTACTTTGAAATGTCTGGGAAATGTGAGTCACACAGCTGAGGAGTTGTGGACAGCTCTGGAGAACCAGTTTCATGAATGGTTGTCTCCACTGGACCTGAAACCAGGGAAAACCGTGTGCGACAATGCTGCAAACCTGGGTGCGGCCCTCCGCAAGGGCAATGTCACACATATGCCTTGTATGGCTCACGTGTTGAACCTGGTTGTCCAGGAATTTTTTGCCCACTATCCCGGACTAGATGGCCTTCTGCAGAGGGCACGGTCGCTGTGTGCAACTTCCGCTGTTCGCATCCCGCAGCTCAGTGACTTACATCTCTAAAGAAGTCGTTGGGCCTGCCACTTCACCGGCTAAAATGCGATGTGCCTACCCTGTGGAATTCAACTCTGCACATGTTGCAGCGACTGTGGCAGCACCGACAATCCCTGGTGCAATACGTTGTGATGTATAGCCTGGGCCAACGAGATCCAGAGGTGGGGCAAATCACGCTGGAGGAGTGGTCTCAGATCAGGGACCTATGCACCCTTCTGCACGGTTTTGAAATGGCGACGAAGATGTTTAGAGCTGACAATGCCATTATCAGCATGACTATTCCGGTGATTTACACGCTGGAGCACATGTTAAACAGAATTCGGAGTCAGGTGGTGGCACAAGGGGAGGTGGAGGAAGTAGAGGAGGAGCAGTTGTATGCGGAAGGGCTAACATCTGCAAGGTCCAGACGGTCGGCAGCACCAAGGCGGCAGGCATGTGAGGGTGGGGGAGATGGTTTTACCAGGGCGCATGGTAGCAGCCAAACTAGTGAGGAAGGTGCAGGAGCCCAGGAAGAAGTGGAGGACGAACTGATGGAAGACTCATCAGATGAGGGAGAACTTGATCACATTTCTGTTGTGAGAGGTTGGGGGGAGAGGGCAGAGGATGGAAGCATGATTGTTACCTCGCCACCAACACAACAGGGACTTGGTGCTCCTTGATGCGCAACACACATGAGTGCCATCTGGCTGCACTACATGCAACATGACCCTCGAATTGTGAGAATTAGAAATAATACTGACTACTGGGTTGCCACACTGTTAGATCCCCGGTACAAAAGTAAATTTGCAGAAATTATTCCTGCTATATAAAGAGATGGATGCATGCAGGAGTATCAGCAGAGACTGTTGCAGAATCTTACATGTGCTTTTCCCCAAAACACTAGTGGTATACGTAGTGAATCTCACAGTTCCAACTTGCCAACCTTGGGACCGTCGAGTGTTCAGCTCTCAAACCGTAACAGAACCACAGTATCTGCTGGTAACATCAATTTTGCGGAATCATTTCACCACTTTTTTAGCCCATCCTTTGCAAGGCCACAGGAGACAAGAAGTCTGACACATAGTCAACGCCTAGAGACGATGGTACAGGAGTATCTCCAAGTAAACATTGAAGCCATGACTGTGTCACTGGACCCTTGCTCTTTTTGGGCTTCCAATCTGGATAAATGGCCGGAGCTCGCCACTTACTCCTTGGAGATCTTGTCATGACCCGCAGCTAGCGTTCTGTCTGAACGTTTGTTCAGCGCTGCTGGTGGTGTGCTGACAGATAAGCGCACGCGGCTCTCCACTGATAATGTAGACAGACTCACGTTCATAAAGATGAACAAATCATGGATCTGAAACGAATTTTCTACCCCTGTGTCATCCTGGGGAGAGTAAAAGCTTGATGATTTGTTAAAATCACCTCACCAACCATTTTAAGCTATAAAATTACTAATCATGTTTATCTGTATCTTGGCTGGAAAATAATTTGGGCCTTGTAGCAGTGTGCAGTACTGATTCTATTAGGCCACCTATACTATACTCCACCAGATTTAAAATTACTAATCACGTTTATCTGTATCTTGGCTGGAAAATAATTTGGGCCTTGTAGCAGTGTGCAGTACTGATTCTATTAGGCCATCTATACTAAACTCCACCAGATTTAAAATTACTAATCATGTTTATCTGTATCATATTTGGAAAATAATTTGGGCTTTGTGTCAGTTTGCAGTACTGATTCTATTAGGCCATCTATACTAAACTCCACCAGATTTAAAATTACTAATCATGTTTATCTGTATCTTGGCTGGAAAATAATTTGGGCTTTGTAGCAGTTTGCAGGACTGATTCTATTAGGCCATCTATACTAAGCTCAACCAACTTTCAAATTAATAATAATTTTTAGCTGCATCTAGCCCGGAAAATAATTTTGGGGCTCCTAGATGCGCAAGACACATGAGTACCTTATTGCTGCACTACCTGCAACATGACCCTCAGATTGTCAGAATTCGAAGTAATCCTGACTACTGGGTTGCCACACTCTTAGATCCCCCACACTCTTCAGTCAACCTTTTCATTTTAATAAAGAACAAAAAAATGGTCATTTTTGAAATTGTAAGCAATAGCAGGTTATTAGAAACTGAAATCATACAGTTTTCAACTCAAAACTTTATTCTAGGTGATGGTACATTTTCACATAGGACCCCTTGTTCGAAAGGAGCTTCTGAACTCTCTCGTCCATTGAATTTGTCAGGTTTTGGATGGTTTCTGCTTCAATTGTTTTGCATGAGGACAGAATACCCTCCCAGAGCTGTTGCTTAGATGTGAACTGCCTCCCGCCATAATAGACACTCCTTTTGATGATGTTCCAGAGGTTCTGAATGGGGTTGAGGTCAGGGGAGCATGAGAGTCACACCATATGTTTGTCCCCTTTTATGCCCATATCAGCCAGCGATGCAGATGTGTTATGTGCAGCACGAGACGGTGCATTATCATGCATGAAAATGATCTTTCTGCGGAATACACGGTTCTTCTTCTTGAACCATGGCAGGAAGTGCTGTTTGAGAAACTCCACATACATTATGGAGTTCATCTTTACCCCTTCAGGGATCCTAAAGGGGCCGACAATCTCTCTCCCCATGATTCCAGCCCAAAGCATTACTCCACCTCCTCCTTGTTGGTGCCGTAGGTGTGTTTGCATGGGGTGTCCATCAACCAGCCATCCTCCACTCCATCCATCAGGACCATCGAGCGTTGCACGGCACTCATCGGTGAACAAAACAGTTTTGAAGTCAGTCTTCATGTATTGTTTGGCCCACTGGAGCCGTTTCTGCTTGTGTGCAGTGGATAGAGGAGGTCGACAGGATGGCTTACGCACAGCTGCAAACCTCTGTAGGACTCTGCATATTGTTGTTCGGGGGACCTTGGAGGCACCAGCAGCTTCAAAAACTTGTCTGCAGCTATGACAAGACTTTTTTGCCGCTGCTCTTTTAACCTGACGTAATTGCCTGTAGGAAAGAGTCCTCAATTTTCCCTTATCAGCACGCACACGTGTGTACTGTGAATCAGCTACATACTTCTTGATTGTGCGATGATCAGGATGAAGTGTCTTGGCAATGTTGATTGTAGTCATGGCCTTGACCTAAACACTCCACAATTTGTTGCTTGTCAGCAGCCGACACATCCTTTTTCTTTCCCATTTTGGCAGAAAATGTAGGCTGCTTAACAATGTGGGACAACCTTCTTAAGTAGTCTTTCCTTTCATTGGAGACAGCTGCCAAACTAATTAGCACAGGTGTCTGCAATTGCTTACAGTGATATAAAGAGCCCTGACACACATCACCATCAATGAGTTTAACTGACAAACAAAAAAATTCTTCCCTTATCACTCCTAACCACTTTTTGCATAATAATTTGGAACACAGTGTACATGTGATTTTGCACAAAACACCAGCGGTTCACGTAGTGAATCTTACAGTTCTAACTTGCCAACCGTTGTCTGTATGGAGTTGTTCAATAAAGGGCCCAAAATTAAGATAACATAGACGGGAGAGGTCTCTATGAGTAGGAATTTCTAAGTATTTGATACCCTGTGAGGGCCAGGCAAAGGGAAAGCTGGACTGGATGGAATCCTGTATGGATTTGGGGAGAGAGAAATCGAGGGCCTCAGACCTCTGACCATGTAACAAAGTGATCTATTTCAGCCATAACAGCAGGGATGGATATATGTGATTGAGTGATATATACTAGGACATCATCAGCAAACGCAGAGCACTTGTACTCGGTGCCTCCCACCTCAATCCACCTAATATTGGGGTTATGGCGAATTGATGAAAGCAGGTGCTCCATCACTAGGATGTATAAGAGAGGGGACAGAGGACATCCCTGCCTTGTCCCATTGGTGATTATGAAAGGTGATGAAAATGTTCCATTTATCTTCAGCCTAGGTGATGTATTGCAATACAGGGCCGTGATTTTGCCTATAAAATGGTCCCCTAGACCCCTACCCCAAGCTTTTTAAGGGAATAATATATGGAGTGCCAGGAGACTCTATGGAGTGCTTTCTCAGCATCCAAAGAGAGTATCTAATTACAAATTTTTAACTGCATCTAGCCTAGGAAATACTTTGTGCCTAGTAGCAGTGTCTGCTAGTCAGCGGATTATCCCAGCTGTTAAGCAAGCTACACCACCTGTAGTTTGGACACTTAATTTTTTCAAAGGAAATGGTTCGGGCCCCCGGGACACTCAGTGAAGAACATCGGGGAGGCACCCCAAGGCATAGGGGCTGGGACTGGCGGTAGGACGCCTTGCGGTGGACCGCCGAGCTCGATCCTTATAAAAGCTTTTTAACTGCAGCAGCTTTAGTGGACGCTACTGGAGCTGGAATTACGTGGCTGCTGGCATGAGACTTGCCCTCCAATAGATCCTTGTAAAAGGAATTAAAGTGTATTCATTCAAATTAGACTATTTAAGTTAAAAAGCTTAGACCTGCCTCCAGCGCAGGGGGGCTCGCTCGACCCACCAGCGGACAGCACCAGTATTGGGAGAGGGGGGCTGGCCATCAGGGTCCACCGCAGCTCTGGCACAAACCCGGCGACACGGAGGTCGCACGGGCAGGAACGGACTAGCCATGTCGGCTACGCACTTTTTTAGTTTTAGAAGAGCATGACATGCCTATATCTGTGTCTCCCCCTCCTTTTACTCCTCCACCTCTTTTCTTTTCACATGACTATATGTACTTGTCACTTTTCCATGTGTTAGTTGTGTCTTCTGAGCAGTTTGTCAGCTTTTGGACACCTTTGAAGATGTTTTCTATGTGTTTCTAGGTGTATTTGTTTGCCTGCCATTGGTTTTAACGGTGTTTGAAGGTGTTCGGCGAATAGTTCGGCGAACATACGGGTGTTCGACGAACCGAACCAAACTCGAACACTACAGGGGTGGCTCAACACTAGATATGACATGACGGTGTTGGTTCACTAGTGCTTTCACTAACATTGACACCTAACCCCAGTATACCTTGAACACCAAGCCTTATCCCCCTTTCACCATGACCTCTCTTTTTCTAACTCATGTTCCTCAGATACTGTGGTAGCAGCCCGCTATTAGCAAAAGAAAATTTGATTTTTTTTCCTCTGCAACAGCTCTGCACACACCTGAATTTCAGAGGCACTAAATGACAAGGTAAAATATGGCTGGCTGTATATTGTTATTAACAAAAGTAACTATTTTTTTAGTGTGAAGCTGATATATCATACGAGTTATTCTCCAAACTATTTCAAACTGTGATGTACCTGCTGAATAACGTTAGGAAACAAACAAAGTATTTTTTTAGTGTGGATGAGGCCTGTATAACATACAAGATATTCTCCAAAATATTTCAAACTGAGATGTCCCTGCTGTAGCTGTATAATATTAGGAACCGAGCAAAGTATTTTTTTTTGTGTGGATGAGGCCTGTATAACATACGTGATATTCTCCAAACTATTTCAAACTCAGATATAGCCTGCCGTATCACATTAGGAATAGCAAAAATAGATTTTTTTTTCTCTACATAAGCTCTGTATACAGCTGAATTTCACCGCCACTAAGATAGTAGGTGGCTTTTAGCAGAGTGTATCATGTTTGCGACACTAAAAAATCTTTGTTGAACTCTGGCTAGCAACAGGAAAAATATATTTTTTTACTCTGAAAACAGCTGAAGTTCACCGCCAGTAACGTAGAAGCTGGCTTATAGCAGAGTGTATCATGTTTGTCACACAAAAAAATATTTTTTTGATTCTGCCTAGCAATAGAAAAAAAATATTTTTTTTACTCTGAAAACAGCTGAACTTCAATGCCACTAAAATAGTAGGTGACTTTTAGCAGAGTGTATCATGTTTGCCACACAAATATTTATTTTTTGGACTGTGCCTAGCAAAAGAAAAAACTATTTTTTTTACTTTTGAATACAGCTGAACTTCAATGCCACTAAAATAATAGGTTGCTTTTAGCAGAGTCTATCACATTTGCCACTCAAATAATTATTTTTTGGACTCTGCCTAGCAATAGAAAAAATCTATATTTTTACTCTGCGTACAGCTGAAGTTCACCACCTCTAACGTAGTAGCCAGCTTATAGCAGAGTTTATGACATTTGTCACACAAAAAATATATTTTTTTGACTCTGCCTAGCAAGAGAAAAACATTTTTTTTTTACTCTGAAAACAGCTGAACTTCAACGCCACTAAAATAGTAGGTGGCTTTAGCAGCTTGCATTATGATTGCGACACTAAAAAATCTTTGGTGGACTCTGGCAGCTAGCAACAGAAAAAATATATTTTTTCTACTTTGAAAACAGCTGAAGTTCACCGCCACTAACTTAGTAGCTGG
This sequence comes from Phyllobates terribilis, assembly GCF_046119375.1. Taxonomy (NCBI): domain Eukaryota; kingdom Metazoa; phylum Chordata; class Amphibia; order Anura; family Dendrobatidae; genus Phyllobates; species Phyllobates terribilis. Next base: position 442,955,825 of record NW_027362764.1, read on the forward strand.
CTTATAGCAGAGTGTATCATGTTTGCGACACAAATAATTATTTTTTGGACTCTGCCTAGCAAGAGAAAAAAACAATTTTTTTTTACTGTGCATACAGCTGAAGTTCACCGCCACTAACATAGTAGCTGGCTTATAGAAGAGTGTATCACGTTTGTCACACAAAAAATTATTTTGTGGACTCTGCCTAGCAAGAGAAATAATCTATTTTTTTAATCTGAAAACAACTGAAGTTCAACACCACTAAAATAGTGGGTGGCTTTTAGCAGAGTGTATCACGTCTGCGACTCAAAACAATCTTTGGTCGACTCTGGCTAGCAAGAGAAAAAGAGCCGTGTATACAGCTGAATTTCACCCACCAAAAAATGACCAAGTCGGGTGCTATAGCTTGCAATATCACATTAGCAAATGAAAATAAAAGGTTTTTGTGCTCTGCACTGTGAAGATCTGCAGAGTCTGCATACAATTCAATTTCAACCCCACAAAATCAAAGGGTAGGCTGCAAGGGCTTGCTTGCTTGCTTGCTTGGTTTATCATATTAGGATGTTATAAAATAGATTGAAGGCATACTCGTGCATGGAGCATAATACAACCGGTGCACAACATTCTTCTAAGGCATGGACCCTCCTGTTTCTGTCAGAATCTCAGTAATAGCACAAGAAAAAAAAATGTGCTGCAACATCGATTTCACAGGTAAAAAGCACAGAACTTATCTACACTATCTGACTCCCCAACAAGCGCCCATCTATCTAGCTAAAATCTCTAAGTACACAGGGGCACACTGAGCAGGAGCGTCTGGCAGCAGACACTTGCTTAAAATGGCGCTGAGGAAACATGGCCACTCTTTATATAGAGAGGACCTGTGATTTCCACAGCCAATGGCAGAAGCCCCTGTGTCTGGACAGTGTGGATGCTTCCTGCGCTCTGATTGTCTAGCTGCGCTTTCCTCACTTAAAGTTACAGGGAAAAAAAAGATTACAAGTGCGCTGTTGCTCTGACCTCTTCTGAGCTTTCCCCAGCCTCTCCACTCATCTAACACATCCCCCCACTCATCATAAACAGGCACTATCCTAGCCAATCTGTTCAAAATGCTGTAGTTGCCCCACAATCATGTTCCCGCATTTATTCACCGAACGTTCACGATTTTCCCGAATCGCCTTTCCGATCACAAATCCGAGTGTGCCATAATCGTGTCGAATTTAAGTTGTAAGTTCAGATTTCGAACAAATTCGCTCAACACTACTAATGACTTTTCCATTAAGGCTATATTTGTGCAGGTGTCTGAACAGTAGATCAATGTACCACATCTCCAGAGTCTGCCAAATATTTCTGAAGGTCTTTTGCAGTCAAGCAGGGTTTCTGATTTGCCTCTCTAAAAATCCTTCGGGCAGCTCTCACTGAAATTTTGCTTGGTCTTCCGGATCTTATCTTGACCTCCAGTGTTCTGGTTAACTGCCATTTCTTAATTACATTTCAAACTGAGGAAAAGTCAACTTGCAAATGCTTGTCTATCTTCTTATAGCCTTTTCATGCTTTGTGAGCCTCACCATTTTCATTTTAAAAGTGCTAGGCAGCTGCTTAGAAGACCCCATGGCTGCTGTTTTTGGCACAAGGTTAGAGGAGTTTGGGCTTTTATAATGCTGGGAAATATGCATCACCTGGCCTTTCCCAATGATGATAGTTAACAAACCATAACGGTAACAGGTTAATTAAGGTCTGAAACCTTTGACAAAGTTATCTGAGCACACAAATCTCCAATGATGCCCAAACTTTTGCATTGGCCTATTTCCCTTTTTGTAATATTTAAAATGTAAAAAATGACAATATATATATATGCCCTTAACTTTGTGACTTAGTGCTATGGAGCAATTGCAGAAGTATATTAACTCTGGACATGCGCACTAGTGCTATGTAGATGCCCATGTTTGGCGCAAATGTAATGAAATATGGGGTGAGTCATTATGTCTACTTATTATATACAGCTGTTATTGAATGACTCATTAAGTATTAATATGAAGTTTGCTATTGTAATTTTTATGTATATTGTATCTTTTTGCACTTTTTGCTCTACACTATATTAATTATCCTATGGGATGATATATAATATGTATGTCATAACACACTGTTTGTGAATAATTGCTGCTAAATAAATTTTGTAATTGGTTTGTCTTTGTGTTACTTGCTTGAGAAAGGTCTCCACTGTGGACTAAAACGTCTCCATATGGGACATTAAAATCAACTTTTTTCACTGAATTGGAGAGCAAACTCCATAATTTCTGGATGTATTGTGGACTGCTATGTGCCTGGGGAGCTTTACATCAAAACTCTTTGCTGGTGCTGTTCATTACTTTCTTTTTCCATATACTCGTACATATTTACTCGTGTATATATATATATATACATACATACATATATATATATATATATATATATATATATATATATATATATATATATATATATATATATATATATATATATATATATATAAACATACACACATATATATATATATATATATATGTGTGTGTATATATGTGTGTGTATGTATGTATGTGTATATATATGTGTATATATATATATATATATATATATATATATATATATATATATATATATATATATATATATATATATACACAAACCAGAGAAACCTGACCAGCACCTCCTAGTGTGAACTGGTGCCAGCTGACGCAACGACAAAATATATCAAAAGAATGCAGCAGCACCCCAAAAGGACAAGATACGTCTTAACAATGAAAATATTAGATCTGAACTGTTTTGCTCAGCAACAAGTACTTACAAAAAATGAAGGTTTTTAGCGCATAAAAGAATATCTCGCATTCGGCGGTGACCTGAGACTGGGAGGGAGATTTATCTTCCAACAATACAATGATCCCAACCATAAAGCAAAATCTACAATGGAATGGTTCAAAAATAAATGTATCCAGGTGTTAGAATGGCCAAGTCAAAGTCCAGACCTGAATCCAATCGAGAATCTGTGGAAAAAGCTGAAAACTGCTGTTCACAAACGCCCTCCATCCAACCTCAATGAGCTCGAGCTGTTTTGCAAGGAAGAATGGGCAAGAATTTCAGCCTCTCGATGTGCAAAACTGATAGAGACATACCCCAAGCGACTTGCAGCTGTAATCGCAGCAAAAGGTGGCGCTATAAAGTATTAATTCAAGGGGGCCGAATAATATTGCATGCCCCACTTTTCATTTTTTATTTTTTTTAAAAAGTTTAAAATATCCAATAAATTTCGTTCCACTTCACGATTGTGTCCCACTTGTTGTTGATTCTTCCCAAAAAAATTGAATTTTATATCTTTATGTTTGAAGCCAGAAATGTGGCAAAAGGTAGAAAAGTTCAAGGGGGCCAAATACTTTCACAATGCACTGTGTATATACATATATATATATATATACAGTACAGACCAAAAGTTTGGACACACCTTCTCATTTAAAGATTTTTCTGTATTTTCTTGACTATTAAAATTGTACATTCACACTGAAGGAATCAAAACTATGAATTAACACATGTGGAATTATATACTTAACAAAAAAGTGTGACACAACTGAAAATATGTCTTATATTCTAGGTTCTTCAAAGTAGCCACCTTTTGCTTTGATGACTGCTTTGCACACTCTTGGCATTCTCTTGATGAGCTTCAAGAGTTAGTCAACGGAAATGGTCTTCCAACAATCTTGAAGGAGTTCCCAGAGATGCTTAGCACTTGTTGGCCCTTTTGCCTTCACTCTGCAGTCCAGCTCACCCCAAACCATCTCGATTGGGTTCAGGTCTGGTGACTGTGGAGGCCAGGTCATCTGCCGTAGCATTCTATCACTCTCCCCCTTGGTCAAATAGCCCTTACACAGCCTGGAGGTGTGTTTGGGGTCATTGTCCTGTTGAAAAATAAATGATGGTCCAGCTAAACGCAAACCGGATGGAATAGCATGCCGCTGCAAGATGTGTGGTAGCCATGCTGGTTCAGTATGCCTTCAATTTTGAATAAATCCCCAATAGTGTCACCAGCAAAGCACCCCACACCATCACACCTCCTCCTCCATGCTTCACGGTGGGAACCAGGCATGTAGAGTCCATCCGTTCACCTTTTCTACGTCGCACAAAGACACTGTGGTTGGAACCAAAGATCTCAAATTTGGACGCATCAGACCAAAGCTCAAATTTCCACTGGTCTAATGTCTATTCCTTGTGTTCTTTAGCCCAATCAAAACTCTTCTGCTTGTTGCCTGTCCTTAGCAGTGGTTTCCTAGCAGTTATTTTACCATGAAGGCCTGCTGCACAAAGTCTCTTCTTAACAGTTGTTGAAGAGATGTGTCTTCTGCTAGAACTCTGTGTGGCATTGACCTCGTCTCTAATCTGAGCTGCTGTTAACCTGCGATTTCTGAGGCTGGTGACTTGGATAAACTTATCCTCAGAAGGAGTGGTGACTCTTGGTCTTTCTTTCCTGGGTCAGTCCTCATGTGAGACAGTTTCTTTGTAGCGCTTGATGGTTTTTGCAGCTGCACTTGGGGACACTTTCAAAGTTTTCCAAATTTTTTGCACTGACTGACCTTCATTTCTTAAAGTAATGATGGCCACTTATTTTTATTTACTTAGCTGCTTTTTTCTTACCATAATACAAATTCTAACAGTCTATTCAGTTGGACTATCAGCTGTGTATCCACCAGACTTCTGCACAACACAACTGATGGTCCCAACCCCATTTATAAGGCAAGAAATCCCACTTATTAAACCTAACAGGGCACACCTGTGAAGGGAAAACCATTTAAAGTGGCTACCTCTTGAAGCTCATCAAGAGAATGCCAAGAGTGTGCAAAGCAGTCATCAAAGCAAAAGGTGGCTACTTTGAAGAACCTAGAATGTAAGACATATTTTCAGTTGTTTCACACTTTTTTGTTAAGTATATCAATCCACATGTGTTAATTCATAGTTTTGATGCCTTCAGTATGAATGTACAATTTTCATAGTAATGAAAATACAGAAAAATCTTTAAATGAGAAGGTGTGTCCAAACTTTTGGCCTGTACTATATATATATATATATGAGGGGCATTCATTAGAGATTTCCCATGACCCACTTCTATTTATCACAGGACGTTGAAACTTAACATGTGTAATGATATAAGTCTCTATGTGTTGCGTACCAATTTGCAACTCAGAACTGATAACAGTTTTCATTTTACAGGTGCTGAAGTGGTGTGAGGTATCATAATGGACCCAGTTGAATACAGAGCAGTCATCAAGTATCTTTACTTGAAAGGCTGCACACCAAAGGAGACATTTGATGAGATGAAAGAGGTTTATGGTGATGATTCCCTAGCATATGATATAGTCAAGAACTGGCCTCGTCAATTAAAATGTGGTCGGAGTTCGGTGCAAACAACTCCAATTCCAATGTGACCCTCTCTGCTATTGATAAACACACCTTCCAACAAGTGGAGGTTACCATTTTGGAAAATCGGCATGTAACCATTCGCCACCTAGCCCAAAATGTCAAGATTAGTGTGAAATCCATGGAAAAAATCATCCAAGACCATCTTCACATGCATAAGGTATCCGTTCACTGGGTTCCCCGGCTGCTCACACCTTTCCAGAAGCAGGAACGAGTCGAATGCTCTCAGACTCTATTGACGATGTGCCATGGAAACCAGGAGGACTTTTTCAACAGACTGATCAAACATGATGAAAGTTGGGTCCATCACTATGATCCTGAGACTAAAGTCCAGTCGATGGAAGCATCATGACTAGAGATGAGCGGTGTTCGACTCGAACTGTTCGCCAATCTCAAATTCGAGCTGTTTTGGGCGGTGATCGAGCAGTTTGGCGAACACGAATGATTTGAAAAAAATTCGGCTGTTCAAGGTTATGTTCGATAACTGTTCGTGCACCAAAATCATAACTGGATTTTTTCTCAGTAATGCTGAAAATTAATGTTAATACTCAGTTTGAGTGTACAGCGGGGCGGGGGGAGGGGCAGGGGTTGGATCTCTGCAGGAATAATGAAGATCTCCAATTTTTTTTCTATTTCCCACATTTACAGTGGGGAGGTGCAATCTGTCAGCCTATCAGCAGCGCACACACGGAGCGAACTGCTTTTTATCACGCAAGCAAGGGCATGTGTCATTGGCAGTGTATGTCACATGTCCTTGCCCTATAAGACCCAGCCATTTTCCCCGTCGCCACCATTTTCTCACTGCCTCAGCTGCGTGTTAGACGGCACCGCTGTTGCTGTGTGCGCTATACCTTGTTAATTTCAAGCCAATTTTCGCACAAATATACAGAAAGCTTGGGAGTAGGGAATAGTTGTGATTGCAGTCCTTTTAAGGACTAGGTTACAGCATTTCCTACGACTTTTATCAGGCAGGTCTGTGCTCTTAAATAGATAGGTTGGGAGTAAAGAATAATTGTAATTGCAGTCCTTTTCAGGACTAAGTTACATCAGTTCCTATCAGTTTTTGCCAGGCAGGTCTGTGCCAGTGCTGTGCAAGTTTTTTTCACAGCATTTGGCTAAATCTAGCAAAGCAAATCCTTTTTGGCCTATTGCAGAGTGTGTTAGTCAGTGGAGTAGCCTATCTGTGTTGCAAGCTACACCACCTGTGTATAGAATACCAATTTTTTTACTGCACCTAGTGAAGTCAAACCTTTTGGGCATAGCATCATTCTATTAGTCCATCTATACTAACCTCCACCAGGTTGCAAATTGAATTTAATTTTTTTCTGCATCTAGCTCTGAAAAAATATTTGGGCTTCTAGCAGTGTGTGGCACTTGGTCTATTAGTCCATCTATACTGACGTCCATCAGGTTGCAAATTAAAAATAATTTTTATCTGCATCTAGCTCTGAAAAAATATTTTGGCTTCTAGCAGTGTGTGGGACTTGTTCTATTAGTCCATCTATACTAACCTCCATCAAGTTGCAAATTGAATATAATTTTTTTCTTCATCTAGCTCTGAAAAAATATTTGGGCTTCTAGCAGTGTGTGGTACTTGTTGTATTAGTCCATCTATACTGACCTCCATCAGGTTGTAAATTGAATATAATTTTTTTCGGCATCTAGCTCTGAAAAAATATTTGGGCTTCTTGCAGTGTGTGGGACTTGGTCTATTAGTCAATCTATACTGACCTCCATCAGGTTGCAAAATAAAAATAATTTTTATCTGCATCTAACCAGCCAATACTTTTGGTCTAATACCACAGTTTGGCCACTCAGCTCTGCTCGGTTCCCATCCTTTGTTTTTTGTGCAAACAACTCCAGAGTTGTCAAATAGTTAACCACCAAAATGAGTGGAAAAAGGCCTGCTGCTGGTGGAAAGGGGAATAGGCGTGTTGGGAAGGGAAAAAAGTGTTGTGTCCGTGGGGTACGTGTTAAAGCAACAGTAAAATCTGCAGAAGAAAGACCATCTTCCAGCCAAACTAAAATGTCTACTTCTTTTAGCGGACAATGTGATAAGATCCCTTTCTTACGGCCACGCCAATCGCTACAAATTTCAGATGAGGCACAAAAACAGCAGGTGCTTCAACGGATATCAAGTGCTCCTTTAAGTGGGCTCTCCTCCACCTCAACTTAAACATCACAAATACTCCAGTCCCCAGAGGAGTCACCCCAATCGCACTTGCTTCCTCACAGCTCCCAAATCTCCAGCTGCCCATCTGAGTATGGGGTAGAACAGATGGTTGAGTCTGCAGACCTGTTTACTCATACTATAGCCTGGGAATCAGAGGTCGGCTCCAGAGCTTCTGTGAATCCAGCGAGGAAATGATCTGCACTGTTGCCCAGAATCTTTATGAGTCGGATCCAGGACCAGACGCAGAAGGTTCTGACCATAATGTAGACCCTCATTCCCAAACTGTAACTCCTGTTGGTGGAGACAATGAAGAAGATGATGATGAGACTCAAATACCTGATTGGAGCGACAACTTTAGTTTTTTGTTAGGGCAGGAACAGGTTGGCTCTGAGGACGACGGGTGTGATAACACATAGGGTGATGATGATGAGGTTGGAGATCCCACTTACTATCAACCCACAGTCAGCCAAGAGATGAGGTCAGCAGAGGAGGTGGAGGAGGATGCTAGTGACGACGAGGTGAGGTTGCGCCTTCCTGGACAGAGACGTAGTACTGGAAGCACGTCAACAACTGCATCCTCAAACACAACTCTGCCTCTGACCACAAGTCGTGGTGGCTCTTCAGGTCGCATGGGTGCTAAGCCTTGCATAGCCTGGGCATTTTTTCAGATTGATAAAGATGACCCAAATCGTGTTATCTGTAACATTTGTCAGCAAAAGCTAAGTAGAGGACAAAAAATACATAGTTTGAGTACTTCATGCATGAACCGGCACATGGACATGAAGCATAAGTTGCAGTGGGAAGCTCACTGTGCTACAATGCGGCCTAGCCGGCCGGGCCAACCACCGTGTGCCACATCTTGTGCATCCGCGGCCTGTTCATCCTCTGTGACTGGGGGGACAGCAGTCACACCTGTTTTGGGACACAGACCTGCCACCTCTTTGCCCGCAACAGCCAGTGTGATTGGCAGGTCATCATTTTCTTTGGAGGTGGTAACACCAGCTGGTGTTGAGCGCCGTCCGACATCGATAGCACCACCTTTGGATCAAGGCAACCTAACATGTCCGCCTGCATCTTCCTCACAGACCGGCAGTTTGCCGGGGACACCCTTATCAACCCCGTCTACGAACAACAGCCAGCCCTCGGTCCCTCAGATGTGGACAAGTAAAAGAACATTTCCTCCTAGCCATGAGAAAGCTAAGAGGTTGAATTTCACCATCTGCAAGCTCTTGGCTACAGAAATGCTGCCTTTCCGCCTGGTGGACACAGAGGATTTTCGAGACCTTATGTCCGTCGCAGTGCCCCAGTACCAGATGCCCAGTTGGCACTACTTCTCAAAGAAAGGTGTGCCTGCGCTCCACCAGCATGTCGCACACAACATCACCGCTTCTTTGAGAAACTCTGTGTGTGACAGGGTGCATTTCACCACAGACATGTCGCTGTCTGGGCACTGGGTAACTATGGTGACAGCAGGACAAGGGGCTGCTGTCCAAGTCTTGCCGTCCCCACGAGTTGTGCGTCAATCCTCTTTATCTCATAGTTCCTCCACTGCTTCTGCCTCCTCAACCTCCTCTCGGTCCTCCACCTGCACCCAAAGCCTGTCTGGTCATGCCACAAGCTTTCTAACTGCACAGAAGGGATCCTGCACACCTCCTTACTATGATGGCAGTAGGGCTCAACGTCATCAGGCAGTTTTTACTTTGAAATGTCTGGGAAATGTGAGTCACACAGCTGAGGAGTTGTGGTCAGCTCTGGAGAACCAATTTCATGAATGATTGTCTCCACTGGATCTGAAACCAGGGAAGGCTGTGTGCGACAATGCTGCAAACCTGGGTGCGGCCCTTCACCCGGGCAATGTCACACACGTGCCTTGTATGGCTCACGTGTTGAACCTGGATGTCCAGCAATTTTTAGCCCACTATCCCAGACTAGATGGCCTTCTGCAGAGGGCACGGTCGCTGTGTGCTCACTTCCGCCATTCGCATCCCGAAGCTCTGCAACTTACATCTCTACAGAAGTAGTTGGGCCTGCCACTTCACCAGCTAAAATGCGATGAGCCTACCCGGTGGAATTCAACTCTGCACATGTTGCAGCGACTGTGGCAGCACCGACAAGCCCTGGTGCAATACGTTCTGACGTATAGCCTGGGCCAACGAGATCCAGAGGTGGGGCAAATCATGCTGGAGGAGTGGTCTCAGATCAGGGACCTATGCACCCTTCTGCGCAGTTTTGAAATGGCGACGAAGATGTTTAGTGCTGACGATGCCATTATCAGCATGACTATTCCGGTGATTTACATGCTGGAGCACATGTTAAACAGAATTCGGAGTCAGGTGGTGGCACAAGAGGAGGTGGAGGAAGTAGAGGAGGAGGAGTTGTATGCGGAAGGGCTAACATCTGCAAGGTCCAGATGGTCGGCAGCACCAAGGCAGCAGGCATGTGAGGGTGGGGGAGATGGTTTTACCAGGGCGCATGGTAGCAGCCAAACTAGTGAGGAAGGTGCAGGAGCCCAGGAAGAAGTGGAGGACGAACTGATGGAAGACTCATCAGATGAGGGAGACCTTGATCACATTTCTGTTGTGAGAGGTTGGGGGGAGAGGACAGAGGAAGGAAGCATGATTGTTACCTCGCCACGAACACAACAGGGACTTGGTGCTCCTTGATGCGCAACACACATGAGTGCCTTCTTGCTGCACTACCTGCAACATGACCCTCGAATTGTGAGAATTAGAAATAATCCTGACTACTGGGTTGCCACACTGTTAGATCCCCAGTACAAAAGTAAGTTTTCAGAATTTATTCCTGCCATAGAAAGGGATGCACATATGCAGGAGTATCAGCAGAGACTGTTGCAGAATCTTACATGCTTTTTCCACAAAACACCAGTGGTGCACGTAGTGAATCTCACAGTTCCAACTTGCCAACCGTGGGACCGTCGAGTGTTCAGCACTCAAACCGTAACAGAAACCCAGTGTCTGCTGGTTACATCAATTTTGCGGAATCATTTCTCCACTTTTTTAGCCCATCCTTTGCAAGGCAACAGGAGACAAGAAGTCTGACACATAGTCAACGCATAGAGATGATGGTACAGGAGTATCTCCAAGTAAACATTGAAGCTATGACTGTGTCACTGGACCCTTGCTCTTTTTCGGCTTCCAATCTGGATAAATGGCCGAAGCTCGCCACTTACGCCTTGGACATCTTGTCATGCCCCGCAGCCAGCGTTCTGTCTGAACGTGTGTTCAGCGCTGCTGGTGGTGTGCTGACAGATAAGCGCACTCAGCTCTCCACTGATAATGTAGACAGACTCACGATCATAAAGATGAACAATTCATGGATCCGAAACGACTTTTCTACCCCTGTGTCATCCTGGGGAGAGTAAAAGCTTGATGATTGGTTAAAATCACCTCACCAACCGTTTTAAGCTTTCAAATTACTAATCATGTTTATCTGTATCTTAGCTGGAAAATAATTTGGGCTTTGTAGCAGTGTGCAGTACTGATTCTATTAGGCCATCTATACTAAGCTCCACCAGCTTTCATATTAATAATAATTTTTAGCTGCATCTAGCCCGGAAAATAATTTTGGGGCTCCTAGATGCGCAAGACACATGAGTGCCTTCTTGCTGTACTACCTGCAACATGACCCTCAGATTGTCTGAATTCGAAGTAATCCTGACTACTGGGTTGCCAAACTCTTAGATCCCCCACACTCTTCGATCAACCTTTTCATTTTAATAAAGAACAAAAAAATGGTCATTTTTGAAATGATAAGCATTAGCAGGTTAGAAGAAACTGAAATCAAACAGTTTTCAACTCAAAACTTTATTCTAGGTGATGTTACATTTGCACATAGGACCCGTTGTTCGAAAGGAGATTCTGAACTCTCTCGTCCATTGAATTTGTCAGGTTTTTGATGGTTTCTGCTTTAATTGTTTTGCATGAGAACACAATACCCTCCCAGAGCTGTTGCTTAGATGTGAACTGCCTCCCGCCATCATAGACCCTCTTTTTCATGATGCTCCACAGGTTCTCAATGGGGTTGAGGTCAGGGGAGCATGGGGGTCACACCACAAGTTTGTCCCCTTTTATGCCCATATCAGCCAGAGATGCAGATGCGTTATGTGCAGCATGAGACGGTGCATTATCATGCATGAAAATGATCTTGCTGTGGAATACACGGTTCTTCTTCTTGAACCATGGCAGGAAGTGCTGTTTGAGAAACGCCACATACATTATGGAGTTCATCTTTACCCCTTCAGGGATCCTAAAGGGGCCGACAATCTCTCTCCCCATGATTTCAGCCCAAAACATTACTCCACCTCCTCCTTGTTGGCACTGTAGCCGTGTTTGCGTGGGGTGTCCATCAACCAGCCATCCACCACTCCATCCATCTGGACCATCAAGCATTGCACGGCACTCATCCATGAACAAAACAGTTTTGAAGTTAGTCTTCATGTATTGTTTGGCCCACTGGAGCCGTTTTTGTTTGTGTGCAGTGGATAGAGGAGGTCGACAGGGTGGCTTATGCACTGCAGCAAACCTCTGAACGACCCTGCATCTTGTTTTTCCGGGGACCTTGGAGGCACCAGCAGCTTGAAAAACTTGTCTGCTGCTATGACAAGACTTTTTTGCCTCTGCTCTTTTAACCTGACGTAATTGCCTGTAGGAAAGAGTCCTCAATTTGCCGTTATCAGCACGCACACGTGTGTACTGTGAATCAGCTACATACTTCTTGATTGCCAAGACACTTCATCCTGATAATCGCACAATGTTGATTGTAGTCATGCCTTGACCTAAACACTCAACAATTTGTTGCTTCTCAGCAGCCGACACATCCTTTTTCTTTCCCATTTTGGCAGAAAATGTAGGCTGCTTAATAATGTGGGACAGCCTTCTTAAGTAGTCTTGCCTTTCATTGGATACACCTGCCAAACTAATTAGCACAGGTGTCTGCAACTGCTTACAGTGATATAAAGAGCCCTGACACACATCACCATAAATCAGTTTAACTGACAAATAAACAAATTCTTCCCTTATCACTCCTAAACAGTTTTTGCATAATAATTAGAAACATAGAGTACATGTGCTTTTCCACAAAACACCAGTGGTTTACGTAGTGAATCTTACAGTTCTAACTTGCCAACCATGGTCTGTATGGAGTTGTTCAATAAAGGGCCCAAAATTAAGATAACATAGACGGGAGAGGTCTCTATGAATAGGAATTCCTAAGTATTTGATACCCTGTGAGGGCCAAGCAAAGGGAAAGTTGGACTTGATGGAATCCTGTACGGATTTGGGGAGGGAGACATCGAGGGCCTCAGACTTCGCTGCATTGATTTTATAATTTGACCATGTAACAAAGTGATCTATTTCAGCCATAACAGCAGGGATGGATATATGTGATTGAGTGATATATACTAGGACATCATCAGCAAATAGACAGCACTTGTACTCGGTGCCTCCCACCTCAATCCACCTAATATTGGGGTTATGGCGAATTGATGAAAGCAGGTGTTCCGTCACTAGGATGTATAAGAGAGGGGACAGAGGACATCCCTGCCTTGTCACATTGGTGATTATGAAAGGTGATGAAAATGTTCTGACCCCCCCCCTGGGCCTTGGGAAACCAGGAGCCGGACCCTTTTTGGTGGATGCTGGTGGTTGCAGTCTCCGTGGCGGAGACCCGGTTCCGTGGCTCAGGGCGGTCAAACCAGTGGCGGAACCCCTTTCCAACCCTTGCCGTATTAGCACGCACATTTGCGTACCCCCCTGCTGCGCTGAGCCCTCACTGAACCGAGCACATGTCAGCTGATTCTTACAGCTGACATGTGCCCGCAACAGCCGCGGGTTGAATCGCAATCCACCTGCGGCTGTTAACATGTTAAATGCCGCTGTCAATCTCCGACAGCGGCATTTAACACGCGCTTCCGGGTTGCGCGTCATAAGCCCCGCCCATCGGCGACCCCGTCACGTGATCGCGGGTCACAGATGCCTGTTGTTGTCATGATCTGGTCGCTATGAGCTCCACCTAGTGGTCGGCGCACAAAGCACAGGACCATTTCTGCTGCATGCAGGGGATCTTCTCGTCCCCTGTATGTAGCAGAGATGATCAGACAACTGCTGCTTCTAGTCTCCTATGGAGACTATTGAAGTATGCAGTAAGTGAAAAAAAAAGTTTTTAAAAATATAAAAAAATAAAAAAAATATAAAAGTTTAAATCACCCCCCTTTCGTCCCATTCAAAATAAAATATAAAAAAAAAAAAAATCCCACATACACATATTTGGCATCGCCGCGTTTAGAATCGCCCCATCTATCAATATGAAAAAATAATTAATCCGATCAGTAAACGGTGTAACGATAAAAAAATTCTAAACGCCAGAATTACGTTTTTTGGTCGCCGCAAAATTGCAATAAAATGCAATAACGGACGATCAAAACATCGGATCTACGCCAAAATGTTATCAATAAAACGTCAGCCCGGCGCGCAAAAAATAAGCCCTCACTAGCCAAGGATCATGAAAAATGGAGACACTACAGGTCTCGGAAAATGGCGCTATTTTTTTTTAGGTTTTTATACCAAATTTTGGAATTTTTTTTCACCAATTAAATATAAAATAACCTATACATGTTTGGTGTCTACGAACTCGTAATGACCTGGAGAATAAGAATGGTGGGTCAGTTTTAGCATTCAGTGAACGTGTTAAAAAAAATAAATAAAAAACAACTGTGGTATTGCACTTTTTTGCAATTTTACCACACTTGGAATTTTTTTCCCGTTTTCCCGTAAATTATATGGTAAAACTAGTAATGGCGTTGAAAAGTACAACTTGTCCCGCAAAAAATAAGCCCTCAGACGGCCATATTGTCTAAAAAATAAAAAGCTATGGCTCTGGGAACAAGGGGAGCAAAAAACGAAAAAGCAAAAGCGACAAAACCCAAGGTTGCGAAGGGGTTAAATGTCCGACTACGCCACCCGTGGATTGCGGTCAGAGTGAACCGTCGCTGCAGGGCAGACCGCTGAGGCTGGTGTTGTGGGTGCAGCAGAGCGTAGTATAGCCTCAGGGCAGTGTATGCGGAGGATGGGGGTGATGGTGCAGGGCAGCAGCAGTAACGACACGGAGTTAGTGATGCAGTCCAGGGCCTTTACTCACAGTTCTTATTATCCAGACCACTTCTGCAGGTAACGGCTGCCACGTCGTACTGTGCTCACCAGGTGAGGGGCTCAGACAACTCCCAGATAACTTTGGAGCGCTTCACAGTACCCCCTTTGTGTGTCCTTTGTCTGGCCTTTCTTACCAATGCTTCTGTCCGGCTGCCTCGGGCCTCCTCTTGGTAAACTTGGCGCCAGTTTCCCTGACCCTATGTGGTGCCTTCCTAGCGGGTGTAGCGAGGGGCTGCGCCACATAAAATGTCACAGCCTCCGGTTTATAGCTGAGGGTCATTTCCCGCCTCCACTAGTTTCGGGGACCGGTCTCCCCCTTTGGCCTTACCCCTCCACGCAAGGGGATTCGGGCATGCGGTGGCGACTCGCCAGTCCGCACCCCTGGGATCCCTTCGTTCCTCATTCCTGGAGCCTTCTCCGCTCCTCTTCCTTCCTTCTCCCTCTTCCAGGCCTGGGCCTCGGTTACTAGGCCCATCTCCGGAGCAGAGCTCATGCAGAGCCCCTGCTCCCTGTCACTTCTGCTCAGACTTCTCTGCACTGAACTAAGATGGTGCCCACCTTTTATACTTCCATCTCAATGCACCCAAGAACTGCTTCCTCCCTGCTCCTGCACTTCAGGGTTCCCCTTCCTCAGTGTTCCCTCCCCCCACTCCAGCCAGGGACAGGGACTGTCGTGCCCATCTCAGGGGCATATTGGTCGCCTTGCCCCACGGCAATGTGGTGTAATGCATGCAGGTGTCAGGGTCCTGATCCACATTCCATCCTTACCTGAGCGTGAGATAACACACCTTTGGGTGAGGTGCAATACCTCGATAGCAACCGAGCCCTCGGGGTGCTACAGTTCCATTTATCTTCAACCTAGGTGACGTATTGCGATACAGGACCGTGATTTTGCCTATAAAAGGGTCCCCTAGACCCCTACCCCAAGCTTTTTAAGAGAATAATATATGGCGTGCCAGGAGACTCTATGGAATGCTTTCTCAGCATCAAACGAGAGTATCTAATTACAAATTTTTAACTTCATCTAGCCCAGGAAATACTTTGTGCCTAGTAGCAGTGTCTGCTAGTCAGTTGATTATCCCAGCTGTTAAGCAAGCTACACCACCTGTAGTTTGGACACTTCATTTTTTCAAAGGAAATGCTTCGGACCCCGGGACACTCAGTGAAGATACATCAGGAGGCACCCCAAGGCATAGGGGCTGAGACTGGCAGTAGGACGCCTTGCAGTGAACCGCCGAGCTCGTTCCTTATGAAAACTTTTTAACTGCAGCAGCTTTAGTGGACGCTACTGGATCTGGAATTACGTGGCTGCTGGCATGAGACTTGCCCTCCAATAGATCCTTGTAAAAGGATTTAAAGTGTATTCATTCAAATTAGAGAGACAATTTAAATTAAAAAGCTTAGACCTGCCTCCAACACAGGGGGGCTCGCTCGACCCACCAGCGGACAGGCACCAGTATTGGGAGAGGGGTGCTGGCCGTCAGGGTCCACCGCGGCTCTGGCACAAACCCGGCGACACGGAGGTGGCACGGGCAGGAACGGACTGGCCGTGTCGGCTTCTCACTTTTTGGATTTTAGAAGGGCATGACATGCCTATATCTGTGTCTCCCCCTCCTTTAACTCCTCCACCTCTTTTCTTTTCGCATGACTATATGTACTTGTCACTTTTTCATGTGTTAGTTATGTCTTCTGAGCAGTTTATCTGCTTTTGGACACCTTTGAAGGTGTTTTCTATGTGTTTCTATGTGTTTTTGTTTGCCTGCCATTGGTTTTTCGAAGGTGTTCGACGAACAGTTCGACGAACAGTTCGGCGAACACAAGGGTGTTCGACGAACCGAACCGAGCTTGAACACTACGGGGGTGGCTCAACATTAATCATGACTCTCCACCTCGAAAGAAGGCACGTGCCCAACCCTCGGCATGCAAGGTCATGCTCACAGTATTTTGGTACCAGCACGGAGTAGTATTTATGGATTTCCTAGCAAAGGGTACAATGGTCACTGGGGTATATTATGATTCACTGCTGCGGAAATTGCGGGAGGCCATCAAAACCAAGAGACGTGGCATGCTCACCAAAGTTCTCTGCCTTCTGCAAGACAATGCACGAGTTCACAACTTACATGTTGCGGAAATTGTAGAGTGCTCCTGTGGCTTTGAAATTCTACCACATGCTCCTTATTCACCTGACCTCGAACTATCGGACTTCCACCTCTTTCCAAAACTGAATTTATTTTTGATGGGCAACCATTTTCCAGATGATCAGACTGATTTCTGAAGTCACACCATGGCTTTTGGAGCAACCTGACGACTTCTACAAGCGAGGTGTTTACAGTTGCTTAAAAGGAGGGGAGAAGTGTGTGTCCCTAGGTGGCACCTATGTAGAGAAGGACTAATAAGTGTGCCAAGTTTCATTGATCTGTCCACAGGAAGTGGGTCAGGGGAAATCTTTAATGACAACCCTCGTGTGTGTGTATGTGTATATATATATATATATATATATACATATATATATATATATATATATATTTATATACAGTACAGACCAAAAGTTTGGACACACTTTCTCATTTAAAGATTTTTCTGTATTTTCCTGACTATGAAAGTCACTTTACCACAATTTAAATATATATATATATATAAATAAAATATAACCAGGGATGCATCCCTCTGTCCGAAGCCTCTATAGACTGCGTCTGCACAGTCTGGCACCAGACAGATGACTGCATCTAGCCGTTACAGGTAAGAGGAGTGTATGGCCCTGGAGATTGCAGTATGCGTAGTCACAGAACGCATACCGCGATATCCGGCGCCATAAGGACATACTTACCTGACCCAAAGGAGTGTTGCCGCGGCGCCTCTGTCCTGGCCGGAGGCGTCGGAATCGGAGCATGCGCATAGCGCGCTATCCGGCGCCAATTTACTGAAGACACATTTGCAGTGTGTCTTCAGCAAAATGGCGCCAGACAGCATGGTATGGGCACGCGAGTCCTTGGTGCCACACTCTTCCCCCGGCCTCCGGCAGAACGGGACACAGCGCTGGAGCACAGGGAAGAAAAGAGAGTAGAAGTGTTTGTTTTTTGTTTGTGTGCAGAGTTATGGGGATGAGGGGCCATGAATACCAGGATTGGGGGATAAGGAATACTTTGCTTACCAGGATACGAATATGGATGAGGGGGGCCATGCATACCAAGATTGGGAATGAGGGGGACTTGCATACCAGGATAGGGATGAGGGGTGCCATACATACCAGGATAGGGATGAGGGGACCATACATATCAGGATTGGGGATGAGTTGATTCCATGCATACCAGGATAGGGATGAGGGGTACCATGCATAACAGGATAGGGATGAGGGGATATCATGCATACGAGGATAGGGATGAGGGGTGCAATGCTTACCAGGATAGGGATGAGGGGCCATACATGCCAGGATTGGGGAATGAGGGGTACCATGCTTACCAGGATAGGGATGAGGGGCCATACATACCAGGATAGGTATGAGGTGGGACCAGGCACACCAGGATTGGGATGAGGGGGTACCAAGCATACCAGGACAGGGATGAAGGGTGCCATACATACCAGGATTAGGGGATGAGGGGTGCCATGCATACCAGGATAGGGATGAGGGGAGCCAAGCATACCAGGATAGGGATGAGGGGCCGTGCATACCAGGATTGGGGATGAGGGGGGCTATACATACCAGGATAGGGATGATGGGACCATATATATCAGGATTGGGGATGAGGGGATTCCATGCATACGAGGATTGGGGAAGAGGGGGTACCATGCATTCCAGGATAGGGATGAGGGGGTACCATGCATACCAGGATAGGGATGAGGGGTACCATGCATAACAGGATTGGGAATGAGGGGGACTTGCATACCAGGAAAGGGATGAGGGGTTCCATACATACCAGGATAGGGATGAGGGGACCATACATATCAGGATTGGGGATGAGGGGACACCATGCATACCAGGATAGGGATGAGGGGTACCATGCATAACAGGATAGGGATGAGGGGGTATCATGCATACCAGGATAGGGATGAGGGGTGCCATGCTTACCAGGATAGGGATGAGGGGCCATACATGCCAGGATTGGGGAATGAGGGGTACCATGCTTACCAGGATAGGGATGAGGGGCCATACATACCAGGATAGGGATGAGGGAGTACCAGGCATACCAGGATTGGGATGAGGGGGTACCAAGCATACCAGGATAGGGATGAAGGGTGCCATACATACCAGGATTGGGGGATGAGGGGTGCCATGCTTACCAGGATAGAGATGAGGGGAGCCAAGCATACCAGGATAGGGATGAGGGGCCATGCATACCAGGATTGGGGATGAGGGGTGCTATACATACCAGGATAGGGATGAGGGGACCATACATATCAGGATTGGGGATGAGGGGATTCCATGCATACCAGGATTGGGGATGAGGGGGTACCATGCATTCCAGGAAAGGGATGAGGGGGTACCGTGCATACCAGGATAGGGATGAGGGGTACCATGCATAACAGGAAAGGGATTAGTGGTACCATGCATACCAGGAGAGGGATGAGGGGTACCATGCTTACCAGGATAGGGATGAGGGGCCATACATGCCAAGATTGGGGGATGAGGGGTACCATGCTTACCAGGATAAGGATGAGGGGGACCATACATACCAGGATAGGGATGAAGGGTGCCATACATACTAGGATTGAGGGATGAGGGGTGCCATGCATACCAGGATAGGGATAAGGGGGGCCATGCATACCAGGATAAGGATGAGGGGTACCATGCATAACAGGATAGGGATGAGGGGTACCATGCTTTCCAGGATAGGGATGAGGGGCCATACATATCAGGATAGGGATGAGGGGGTACCATGCATACCAGGATAGGGATGAGGGGGTACCAAGCATACCAGAATAGGGATGAGGGGCCGTACATTCCAGGATAGGGATGAGGGGTACCATGCTTAACAGGATAGGGATGCGGGGGACCATGCATACCAGGATAGGGATGAAGGGTGCCATACATACCTGGATTGGGGGATGAAGGGTGCCATGCATACCAGGATAGGGAGAAGGGGGGCCAAGCATAGCAGGATAGGGATGAAGGGGCCATACATACCAGGATAGGGATGAGGGGGGCTATCCATACCAGAATAGTTATGAGGGTTACCATACATACCAGGATTGAGGATGAGGGGGCCATGCATACCAGGATAAGAATGATATGTGCCTTACATACCAGGATTGGGGATGAGGGGGTACAATGCTTACCAGAATAGGGATGAGGGGTACCATGCACACCACGATACAGATGAAGGACCATGCATACCAGGATACGGATGAGGGGCCATGCATACCAGGATTGGGGGTGAAGGATGCCATGCCTACCAGGATTGGGGATGAGGAGGCCATAAATACCAGGATAGGGATGAGGGGTGCCATGCATACCAGGATAGGGATAGTAGAATCGGCCTCTCTGCCTCCTGCCAGGCAGAGACGCTGTCCTTTTCACCTCCCCGCTCGCCGCGCGGCGTCCTCCTGTGCTCCTCTTCCTGCTGCTGCCGGCGCGAGCAGCTTCCCGGGCACTGTGCTTAGGGCACGCGCGCGCGCTCTCCCTCACTCTTAAAGGAGCCACGCGTTCCATCCTAAGGAGTCCCCGGCCAACAGCCTAGGGTCCTCCCATATATAAGGCACCTCCTCCAAAATGGAGGTGCCCGAGCAAAAGTTGATGCACAATATACTTACCTCTGCTTCAGCCCTCAGGTCCAGTTGCCGCCTGACTACTGTTCCAGTCCATCAGTCTGACTTTCCAGCCCGACAGTCTGCCTTCCGTTATGCCCGCCAGTCTGTCTATGGGCCAGTCTGCCTGCTTTCCCGGAAGCACCTGCCAGTTGCCTGCCAGCTATCTGCCGTGCCTGCAAGTCCGCTCACCTGGGAGCACTCGCCTGTTACCTGCCTGTTCCTGCCCGTTACCTGCCTGCTACCTGCCGTGCCTGCTAGCTCGCTCACCTGGGAGCACTCGCCTGTTACCTGCCTGTTACCTGATAGCCTACCTGGAGGCTCCTGCTGTCACTTGCCGTGACCACCTGTCTGTTACCTAGAGACTTCAACCTGCTCTGCCGTCATGTGCTGTGACCACCCGTCAACTATCCAGAGACTTCTGCCTGCCTGTTGTGTCCATCCGCTATACCGGTCAGTCCCAGTCTGCTGACCCGTGGGAGCCACCTGCTCTCTTACAAGGTCGTCCCCAGAGTAGCAACTGGTCCCTCTGCTCGGTCCCTCCCTGGTCACGGAGTCGTTAGCCGCCGTATGACCAGGGTCTGTCTGAGTTGATACTTAGTCACGCCCCTCTGGGTCCCTCTTTGTACCGCGGCACAGAGGTTCCACCACCCGGGATGAGGGGCCATACATACTAGGATTGGGGTTGAGGGGGTACCATGCATACCAGGATAGGGATGAGGGGGTGTCATGCATACCAGGATAGAGATGAGGAGTGCCATGCATATCAGGATAGGGATGAGTAGTGCCATGCATACCAGGATAGGGATGAGCGGTGCCATACATACCTGGATAGGGATGAGGGGTGCCATGCATACCAGGATAGCGATGAGCGGTGCCATACATACCAGGATAGGGATGAGGGGTGCCATGCATACCAGGATAGGGATGAGGGGTGCCATGCATACCAGGAAAAGGGGTGCCATGCATATCAGGATTAGGGGTGAGGAGGCCATACATACCGGGATAGGGATGAGGGGGGCCATGCATACTAGGATTGGGGATGAGAGGGTATCATGCATACCAGGATAGGGATGAGGGGGTGTCATGCATATCAGGATAGGGATGAGTGGTGCCATAAATACCAGGAAAGGGATGAGGGGTGCCATGCATACCAGGATAGGGATGAGGGGTGCCATGCATACCAGGAAAAGGGGTGCCATGCATACCAGGATTGGGGATGAGTGGTGCCATGCATTAAAGGATGAGGGGTGCCTTGCATACCAGGATGGGAATCAGGGGTGCCATGCATACCGAGATGGAGGGGTGCCATGCATACCGGGATGGATGGGTGCCATGCATACAATCATGGAGGGGTGCCATGCATACCAGGATGGAGGGGTGCCATGCATACCGTGATGGAGGGGTGCTAAGCATACCGGGATGGGGGATATTAACAGAATTGGGGGATATCTATAATGTAACCAGGGATGTGTCCTTCTGTCTGAAGCCTCTATAGACTGCACATTCTCGACGTGCCTGCGCAGTCTGGCTCCAGACAGAAGAACGCATCCAGCCGTTGCAGGTAAGAGAAGTATATGGCGCCGGAGATATATGCATTCAGTGTCTACGCATACCGCGAGTTCTGGCACCATAAATACATACCTGACCCGAAGGAATGTTGCCGCAGCACCTTGGTTTTGGCCAGAGTCCGAGGAGGAGTGCGGTGTCTGATTTGGCGCATCCGCATAATGCATGTGAAGACACATTGGCGCTGGACAGAGCGGTATGGGCCACGCATACTCTGGCACCACACTCCTCCCCCGGCCTCCGGATGGGGGCAGAACATAACAGGATGGGGGCAGCACATAACAGGATGGGGGCGCAGGATGGGGGCTGCTCATAACAGGATGGGGGCTGCACATAACAGGATGGGGGCAGCATATAAGAGGATGGAGCAGCACATAACAGGATGGGGGCTGCACATAACAGGAGGGGGGCGCAGGATAGGGGCTGCACATAGTAGGATGGGGGCTGCACATAACAGGATGGGGGCTTCACATAGCAGGATGGGAGCTGCACATACCAGGGCGGGGGCTGCATGTAACAGGATGGGGGTGGCACGTACCAGGATGGGGGAGTATATATATATATATATATATATATATATATATATATATATATATATATATTATATTTATATATACATGTATTTTTGCCTAAAATATAAAGGAATTGTGTCATCTTTAACTTTAGGTCTTTTAGAGATCATTTAATCTTCAACTTGCCTAACTGTTCACATAAACAGCAATTTTAACCAGGGGTGGCCAAATTTTTACATGCCACTGTAATATTGTGGGCTATGCATGATTTAGTGATGAAAATGTATAGTTGGTGGACAAAGGTTGAACTTGACGGACCTAGGTCTGTTTTCAACCTATGTTTTGTTTTGTAGGTTTTTTATTAGTGATGAGCGAGCATGCTCGCCACTGCTCGGTACTCGCCCGAGCATCTCAGTACTCGAGATGCTCGGAGCTCGGAGAGTACTTGCGCGATGCTCGGGCGGGAGCTCGGGTCCCTGTCTTGCATGTTTGGCGCTATTTAGAGGATCAATCATGCAAGGATTGTCTGCCACTCACTGTAATGTCACAGCCATGGTGGTTGTGGCATTACAGTGATTGCCCAAATCAATGGGAACAGTGCTCACAGTGAAACATGAAAAGCCAGCAATTCATCAGCGGCATACACCGGTACCCGACAATTTAGAACAGAAAGAATAGAGCATCACACATAGATTAGATAGATAGAAACAGGTCAGTCACATATATAATAAGTAGTGACAGTGTTGGTTACTGTACTTGTTATTTAGTGTTAGAATAAAGGATTTATTAAAAAAAACTAATAGTGTTTTTATGTACCCGTCTCTTTAAAAAAACATGTCAGTCACATATATAATAAACCTACAAAAGACAAAAAATATCTCATACCCTACCATCATTATATATAAATGTAAAGCAAGGTTGCATATGAAATATAGGGTACTTAGTGAACTATTTTTGATCCAAAAAAGTATACAAGCCGTCCCACCAGCGACAAGGTGACCCTAAATTGGGATGGTCCTACACTGTCTATATTAAAAACCTTACTGTATATCAAAGTTGAAGTAATGCATATAAAGTGTAGACAAATAGAACCGGGTCCCAAAATCAGACCACCTAAGCCCGTGGTAAGCTACATATATACTAACCAGCTCAACAAGGGGGATGCCACACCCCTAATTTGCACAGAATGCAAACAAGACAAAAAAACAAGCAATGTGAACTGAGGTCTAAGATGGTATACATGCAATAAATAGGAGCATGTTCACACTAGCAAAAAGATACAAAACCTACAAAAGACAAAAAATATCTCATACCCTACCATTAGTGTTGAGCGATACCTTCCGATATCAGGAAATATCGTATCGGATTGGATCGGGCCGATACCCAAAAAGTATCGGATATCGCCGATTCCGATACCGGAAACCAATGCAAGTCAATGGGACACAAATATCGGAATGAAAATAAACCCTTTCTTTCCTTGTAGGTTAATTCTACATGAAGTAAAACAACTAAGAATAATGTAGAATGACATGAAAAGCCGGCAATTCATCAGCGGCATTCACCGGTACCCGACAATTTACAACAGAAAGAATAGAGCTTCACACATAGATTAGATAGATAGAAACATGTCAGTCACATATATATGAAGTACAGTGACAGTGTTGCTTACTGTACTTGTCATTTAGTGTAAAGGATTTATTAAAAAAAATATTAGTGTTTTCGTGCACCGTCTCTTTAAAAAAGCCGGCCGGCAATTCAGCATCTGTACCCGACAATTTATAACAGACAGAATAGAGCTTCACACATAGATTAGATAGATAGAAACATGTCAGTCACATATATAAGAAGTACAGTGACAGTGTTGCTTACAGAACTTGTCATTTAGTGTAAAGGATTTATTTAAAAAAATAATAGTGTTTTCATGCACCGTCTCTTTAAGAAAGCCGGCCGGCAATTCAGCATCTGTACCCGACAATTTAGAATAGAAGGAATAGAGAATCACACATAGATTAGATAGATAGAAACATGTCAGTCACATATATATGAAGTACAGTGACAGTGTTGATTACTGTACTTGTCATTTAGTGTTAAAATAAAGGATTTATTTAAAAAAAAATTGGCGTGGGGTTCCCCTTAATTTTAGGCTCTAGCGGAGGTTAAGCAGACAGCTGGGGCAAATGTTTGAAGCCTGGGAAGGGGGTAATACCCACGGAGCTTCCCAGGCTACTAATATCAGCCCCCAGCTGAATACCTAGCCTTTACTAGCTATTAAAATGGGGGACCCCCCCAAAAAAATGACGTGGGGTCCCCCCTAATTTAATAGCTAGCACAGGCTAGGCAGACAGCTGGGGGCTGATATTAATAGCCCAGGAAGGGTGCCATGAATATTGGCCCCCTCCCAGGCTAGAAACACCAGCCGTCAGCCGCCCCAGAAATGGCGCATCCATAGGATGCGCCAATTCTGGCACTTAGCCTCGCTCTTCCACGCTGCCCTGGTGCGGTGGCAGGGGGTAATAGGGTTGGGGTTGATGTCAGCTTATAATGCCAGCTGACATCAAGCCCAGGTTAGTAATGGAGAGGCGTCTATAAGACACCCCCATTACTAACCCCATAGTCAAAGTTAAAAGAAAACACAAACACCCAGAGTAAAGTCCTTTAATTGAAATAAAGACACAATTCTTTATTGTTCTAAATTAAACCATACTTACCATCACGCCCATTCCAGCTGAAGCCAACGATCTCCTGCAATAAAAGTAAAATAATAAAGCAACCTCATCCTTACCTTTCGATGGTTCCCAGGACAGCTCCAGCTCTGCTACATCGAGATGACAGGCTGGACCGCAGCAGAACGCCGCCATCCAGCCTGTCATCCCGCAGACACTGAGAAGAGCAGGCATGCTTGCGCTCCTCAGTGTCTCTCTGTGACGTCATCCAGATGAGCCGAGTTCATGTCCAATGAACTCAGCTCACCTCATGCACGTCACTGACAGCGTGGGAAAATTCTCCTGCACTCAGCGCTTCAGCGTGAGAATTCTCCCACGCTGTCAGTGACATACATGAGGTGAGGTCATGTCCAATGAACTCAGCTCACCTCATGCACGTCACTGACAGCGTGGGAAAATTCTCACGCTGAAGTGCTGAGTGCAGGAGAATTTTCCCACGCTGTCAGTGACGTACATGAAGTGAGCGGAGTTCATTGGACATGACCTCGGCTCATCTGGATGCCGTCACAGCCAGACACTGAGGAGTGGAAGTATGCCTGCGCTTCTCAGTGTCTGCGGGATGACAGGATGGATGGCAGCGTTCTGCTGCGGTCCAGCCTGTCATCTCGATGTAGCAGAGCTGAAGCTGTCATGGGAACCATGGAAAGGTAAGGATGAGGTTGCTTTATTATTTTACTTTTATTGCAGGAGATCGTTGGCTTCAGCTGGAATGGGCGTGATGGTAAGTATGGTTTAATTTAGAACAATAAAGAATTGTGTGTTTATTTCAATTAAAGGACTTTTTTCTGGGTGTTGTGTTTTTTTAAATACTTTACTAGAAATTCATGGTGGTCATGTCTAATATTGGCGTGACCCCATGAATTTTGGGCTTAGGGCCAGCTGATAATGCCAAGCTGGCCTTAACCCCTTTATTACCCAGTGAGCCACCGCACCAGGGCCCTGGATGAGTTGGGTACAGCGCCAGAAGATGGCGCTTCTATGAACGCGCCATTTTCTGGGGCGGCTGCGGACTGCAATTTGCAGCGGGGGTGGCCCAGAAAGCTTGGGTCTCCCTGCGCTGCGGATTCCAGCCCCCAGCTGCCTAGTTGTATCTGGCTGGGCACAAAAATAGGGCGAAGCCCCACGCATTTTTTTTTAAAATTATTTCATGAAATTCATGGAATAATTAAGAAAAAAAGGGCTTCCCTATATTGTTGTGTCCGGCCAGGTACAAATAGGCAGCTGGTGGTTGGGGGCAGCCTGTTCCTGCCTGCTGTACCTGGCTGGACACAAATATAGGGCGAAGCCCCACGTCAATTTTTTTTAAAATAAGTCCTTTATTTTAACACTAAATGACATTTGAGGAGTTAATAAAGATGCAGTCCCTAAATTATTATTTATTTTTTAATTAATTTTTCCCAAAACTTTTGACGTGGGCTTCGCCATATTTTTGTATGCCAGCCAGGTACAGCATCCAGCTTCTATGAACGCGCCATTTTCCGGGGTGGCTGCGCACTGCAATTTTCAGCGGGGGGAGGGGGGGGGGCAGAAAGCTTGGGCCTCCCTGCGCTGCAGATTCCATCCCCCAGCTGCCTAGTTGTACCTGGCTGGACACAAAAATAGGGAGAAGCTTCACGTATTTTTTTTTTTTAATTATTTCATGAAATTCATGAAATAATTAAGAAAAAAAGGGCTTCCCTATATTGTTGTGTCCAACCAGGTACAAATAGGCAGCTGGTGGTTGGGGGCAGCCCGTTCCTGCCTGCTGTACCTGGCTGGACACAAATATAGTGCGAAGCCCCACGTCAATTTTTTTTAAATCATTTCAGGAAATTCATGAAATAATTTAAAAAAATTGATGTGGGGCTTCGCCCTATATTTGTGTCCAGTCAGGTACAGCAGGCAGGAACGGGCTGCCCCCAACCACCAGCAGCCTATTTGTACCTAGCCGGACACAACAATATAGGGAAGCCCTTTTTTTCTGAATTATTCCATGAATTTCATGAATTTAAAAAAAAAAAAACGTGGAGCTTCGCCCTATTTTTGTGTCCAGCCAGGTACAACTAGGCAGCTGGGGGCTGGAATCTGCAGCGCAGGGAGGCCCAAGCTTTCTGGGCCCCACCCGCTGCAAATTGCAGTCCGCAGCCGCCCCGGAAAATGGCGCGTTCATAGAAGCGCCATCTTCTGGCGCTGTACCCAACTCATCCAGGGCCCTGATGCGGTGGCTCACTGGGTAATAAAGGGGTTAAGGCCAGCTTGGCATTATCAGCTGGCCCTAAGCCCGAAATTCATGGGGTCACGCCAATATTAGACATGACCACCATGAATTTCTAGTAAAGTATTTAAAAAAAACACAAACACCCAGAAAAAAGTCCTTTAATTGAAATAAACACACAATTCTTTATTGTTCTAAATTAAACCATACTTACCATCACGCCCATTCCAGCTGAAGCCAACGATCTCCTGCAATAAAAGAAAAATAATAAAGCAACCTCATCCTTACCTTTCCATGGCTCCCACGACGGCTCCAGCTCTGCTACATCGAGATGACAGGCTGGACCGCAGCAGAACGCTGCCATCCAGCCTGTCATCCCGCAGACACTGAGAAGCGCAGGCATACTTCCACTCCTCAGTGTCTGGCTGTGACGGCATCCAGATGAGCCGACAATGAACTCGGCTCACCTCATGTACGTCACTGACAGCGTGGGAGAATTCTCCTGCACTCAGCGCTTCAGCGTGAGAATTTTCCCACGCTGTCAGTGACGTGCATGAGGTGAGGTCATGTCCCATGAACTCGGCGCACCTCATGCACGTCACTGACAGCGTGGGAGAATTCTCACGCTGAAGCGCTGAGTGCAGGAGAATTTTCCCACGCTGTCAGTGACGTGCATGAGGTGAGCTGAGTTCATTGGACATGACCTCGGCTCATCTGGATGACGTCACAGAAAGACACTGAGGAGCGCAAGCATGCCTGCGCTTCTCAGTGTCCGCGGGATGACAGGCTGGATGGCAGCGTTCTGCTGCGGTCCAGCCTGTCATCTCGATGTAGCAGAGCTGAAGCTGTCCTGGGAACCATGGAAAGGTAAGGATGAGGTTGCTTTATTATTTTACTTTTATTGCAGGAGATCGTTGGCTTCAGCTGGAATGGGTGTGGCGGTAAGTATGGTTTAATTTAGAACAATAAAGAATTGTGTCTTTATTTCAATTAAAGGACTTTTTTCTGGGTGTTTGTGTTTTTTTTAAATACTTTACTAGAAATTCATGGCGGTCATGTCTAATATTGGCGTGACCCCATGAATTTCGGGCTTAGGGCCAGCTGATAATGCCAAGCTGGCCTTAACCCCTTTATTACCCAGTGAGCCACCGCACCAGGGCCCTGGATGAGTTGGGTACAGCGCCAGAAGATGGCGCTTCTATGAACGCGCCATTTTCCGGGGCGGCTGCGGACTGCAATTTGCAGCGGGTGGGACCCAGAAAGCTTGGGTCTCCCTGCGCTGCAGATTCCAGCCCCCAGCTGCCTAGTTGTACCTGGCTGGACACAAAAATAGGGCGAAGCGCCACACATTTTTTTTTTTAATTATTTCATGAAATTCATGGAATAATTAAGAAAAAAAGGGCTTCCCTATATTGTTGTGTCCGGCTAGGTACAAATAGGCAGCTGGTGGTTGGGGGCAGCCCGTTCCTGCCTGCTGTACCTGGCTGGACACAATTATAGGGCGAAGCCCCACATAATTTTTTTTTTAATTATTTCATGAATTTCCTGAAATAATTAAAAAAAAATTGACGTGGGGCTTCACACTATATTTGTGTCCAGCCAGGTACAGCAGGCAGGAACGGGCTGCCCCCAACCACCAGCTGCCTATTTGTACCTAGCCGGACACAACAATATAGGGAAGCCCTTTTTTTCTTAATTATTCCATGAATTTCATGAAATAATTAAAAAAAAAAAAACGTGGAGCTTCTCCCTATTTTTGTGTCCAGCCAGGTACAACTAGGCAGCTGGGGGATGGAATCTGCAGCGCAGGGAGGCCCAAGCTTTTTGCCCTCCCCCCCCCCGCTGAAAATTGCAGTCCGCGGCCGCCCCGGAAAATGGCGCGTTCATAGAAGCTGGATGCTGTACCTGGCTGGCATACAAAAATATGGCGAAGCCCACGTCAAAAGTTTTGGGAAAAATTTATTAAAAAATAAATAATAATTTAGGGACTGCATCTTTATTAAGTCCTCAAATGTCATTTAGTGTTAAAATAAAGGATTTATTTAAAAAAAAAATGGCGTGGGATCCCCCATAATTTTAGTCTCTAGCGGAGGTTAAGCAGACGGCTGGGGCAGATGTTTGAAGCCTGGGAAGGGGGTAAAACCCACGGAGCTTCCCAGGCTACTAATATCAGCCCCCAGCTGAATACCTAGCCTTTACTAGCTATTAAAATGGGGGACCCCCCAAAAAAAAATGACGTGGGGTCCCCTCTATTTTAATAGCTAGCAAAGGCTAGGCAGACAGCTGGGGGCTGATATTAATAGCTCAGGAAGGGTGCCATGAATATTGGCCCCCTCCCAGGCTAGAAACACCAGCCGTCAGCCGCCCCAGAAATGGCGCATCCATAGGATGCGCCAATTCTGGCACTTAGCCTCGCTCTTCCACGCTGCCCTGGTGCGGTGGCAGGGGGTAATAGTGGTGGGGTTCATGTCAGCGCCAGCTGCCATGAAGCCCAGGTTAGTAATGATGGCCGTCTATATGACACCCCCATTACTAACCTACAAAGTGTTAAAAAGAAAAAACACACTACACCCAGAAAAAATAATTTATTTGAAATAAAACACCATTTTATTTAATTCTTAGTTTACTAAAAAAAAAATAGTTACCTGTCCACGTTCCTGCGCTGATCTCCCATGCACAGCTGTCACATCTGGAGATGGTGACAGCTGTGCATGGCTGCTGTAAGCTCAGGCTGCCGGGAACACGTCCGCTCCCGGCAGCGGGAGCCACTGACTGAGGTCACCGGAGTGCATTCAGGCAGCGCAGCTCCGGAGACCTCCTTTACGGCAGTGCTGTACCGTGGGAATTTCTCACGATACAGCAGTGCCGTAAAGGAGCTAACCGGAGCAGCGCTGCCTGAACTCCGGTGAACCCTTACGGCCCCGTCATTCTAGCGGCGGCAGCGGTTCAGAGCGGTCACATTCTATGTGGCTGCTCTGAACTGGAGATCTTCGTGGGACACTCGTGGACTACTACGGAGGGGTAAGGATAAGGTTGTGGTTTATTATTTTATATTTTATTACAGGAGATCGATGGCTTCGGGGAATTAGGTGTCTTGGTGAGTATAGGTGTAGTTTTTTATTTTTTACTTTATTTCAGGTGGCGATCGGCGGGGACAGGTAATGTATGAACTAATTTCTTTTAGGTAACCACTGGCCACCAATGACATGTTTTTAACATTTATTGGGGACACAGTAGGGCAATTTAAATAGCAGGATCAGTCTGATGGGAACTACTGCTCCCATCGAGCTGATCCTGCTGGCAGGAGTGGACGGGGGACAGACATAGGCCGATGGGAGTAGTAGTGTCACATCGGCCTATGTCTGCCCGCACACACACCCGCACACACACACACCCCGCACACACACACACCCCGCACACACACACACCCCGCACACACACACACCCCGCACACACACACACACACACCCCGCACACACACCCGCACACACACCCGCACACACACACCCCGCACACACACACACCCCGCACACACACACACCCCGCACACACACACACCCCGCGCACACACACACCCCGCACACACTAATCATGACGGGTCTGGGAGGTGAGGCTGACCTGTGCGGCCGTGGGAAAGTTCATGTGAGTTCATGCAGTCAAGCATGAACTCACATGAACCCTCTGAGGGCACCGCGGCTACTTCAAATGAACAGCTGATCGGCATCACCTGATACCTCAGCTGTTCATTTGAAATAACCGGCGGGAAAGCGCAGCACAGAACGGGAAAGCCGGCGGTGAAGTCTTTTCACTGCCGGCTTCCCCGCCCGGGTCCTTCGCTCCTTGGTGCTGCGCTCCCCGCCCGGTCCTAATTTACGATCGGGATGGGAGGTGGCGAGGGGAGCGGAGGATCGGGGTGGGAGGCTGCGGGGAAGCAGTATGGGGCTGCGTGATTGTTTAAAAGCCGGCGGCTTTTTACCGCGCGCCGGCTTTTAAACAATCAGGAGAATTCTCCCACGCTGGGATGGCATTCTGATGACAAGCTGGATCGCAGCTGAGCGCTGCCACCCAGCTTGTCATCCTTCACAGACACTGCAGAGCGCAGGCATTATGGGAACTTCCGATTCCGGTATTCGATATTATAAAAGTATCGGAATTAAGTATCGGAATTCCGATACAGTGAATATCGGCCGATACCCGATATTTCAGTATCGGAATGCTCAACACTACCTACCATCATTATATATAAATGTAAAGCAAAGTTGCATATGAAATATAGGGTGCTTAGTGAACTATTTTTGATCAAAAAAAGTATACAAGCTGTCCCACCAGCGACAAGGTGACCCTAAATTGGGACGGTCGTACACTGTCTATATTAAAAACCTTACTGTACATCAAAGTTGAAGTAATGCATATAAAGGGTAGACAAATAGAAACGGGTCCCAATATCAGACCACCTAAGCCCGTGGTAAGCTACATATATACTAACTTGCTCAACAAGGGGGATGCCACACCCCTAATTTGCACAGAATGCAAACAAGACAAAAAACCAAGCAATGTGAACTGAGGTCTAAGATGGTATACATGCAAAAAATAGGAGCATGTTCACACTAGCAAAAAGATACAAAACCTACAAAAGACAAAAAATATCTCATACCCTACCATTATTTTATATAAATGTAAAGCAAAGTTGCATATGAAATATAGGGAACTTAGTGAACTATTTTTGATCAAAAAAAGTATACAAGCCGTCCCACCAGCGACAATGTGACCCTAAATTGGGACGGTCCTACACTGTCTATATTAAAAGCCTTACTGTATATCAAAGTTGAAGTAATGCATATAAAGGGTTGACAAATAGAACCGGGTCCCAATATCAGACCACCTAAGCCCGTGGTAAGCTACATATATACTGACCAGCTCAACAAGGGGGATGCCACAACCCTAATTTGCACAGAATGCAAACAAGACAAAAAACCAAGCAATGTGAACTGAGTTCTAAAATGGTATACATGCAATAAACAGGAGCATGTTCACACTAGTAAAAAGATACAAAACCCTCAAAAGACAAAAAATATCTCATACCCTACCATCATTATATAAAAATGGAAAGCAAAGTTGCATATGAAATATAGGTTACATAGTGAACTATTTTTGATCAAAAAAAGTATACAAGCCGTCCCACCAGCGACAAGGTGACCCTAATAATAAGTAGAGTGACAGTGTTGGTTACTGTACTTGTCATTTAGTGTTAAAATAAAGGATTTATTAAAAAAAAATTGGCGTGGAGTTCCCTGTAATTTTAGTCTCTAGCGGAGGTTAAGCAGACGGCTGGGGCAGATGTTTGAAGCCTGGGAATGGAGTAATACCCACGGAGCTTCCCAGGCTACTAATATCAGCCCCCAGCTGAATACCTAGCCTTTACCAGCTATTAAAATGGGGGACCCCCCAAAAAAATAACGCGGGGTCCGCCCTATTTTAATCGCTAGCAAAGGCTAGGCAGACAGATGGAGGCTGATATTAATAGCCCAGGAAGGGTGCCATGAATATTGTCCCCCTCCCAGGCTAGAAACACCAGCCGTCAGCCACCCCAGAAATAGCGCATCCATAGGATGCGCCAATTCTGGCACTTAGCCTCGCTCTTCCCACTGCCCTGTAGCGGTGGCAGTGGGATAATAGGGTTGGGGTTGATGTCAGCTTGCCATCCTTCATAGACACTGCAGAGCGCAATCATGCTGGATGGCAGCGCTCAGCTGCGATCCAGCCTGTCATCTCAATGCCATCCCAGTGTAGGAGAATTCTCCTGCTGAATCGCTGAGCGCATTAGATTTCTCCCATGCTGTCAGTGATGTGCATGAGGTGAGCTGAGTTCATTGGACACGAACTCGGCTCATCTGAATGCTGTCACAGCCAGACACTGAGGAGCGCAAGCATGCCTGCGCTTCTCAGTGTCTGCGGCATGTCAAGCTGCATGGCAGCTTTCGGATGCGATCCAGCCTTTCATATGAATTTAGCAGAGCAGAAGCTATCCTGGGAGCCATGGAAATGTAAGGATGAGGTTGCTTTATTATTTTACTTTTATTGCAGAAGACATTGGCTTCAGCTGGATTGGGCGTGATGGTAAGTATGGTTTAATTTAGAACATTAAAAAATTGTGTGTTTATTTCAATTAAAGGACTTTATTCTGGGTGTTGTGTTTTTTTTAAATACTTTACTAGAAATTCATGGTGGTCATGTCTAATATTGGCGTGACCCCATGAATTTCGGGCTTAGGGCCAGCTGAAAATACCAAGCTGGCTCTAACCCCTTTATTACCCAGTGAGCCACCACACCAGGGCCCTGGATGAGTTGGGTACAGCACCAGAAGATGGCACTTCTATGAGCGTGCCATTTTCTGGGGTGGCTGCGGACTGCAATTTGCAGCGGGTGGGGCCCTGAAAACTTCGGCCTCCCTGCGCTGCGGATTCCAGCCCCCAGCTGCCTAGTTGTACCTGGCTGGACACAAAAATAGGGCGAAGCCCCACGTTTTTTTGTTTTTTTTTATTATTTCATGAAATTCATGAAATAATTTTAAAAAAAGGGCTTCCTTATATTGTTGTGTCCGGCCAGGTACAAATAAGCAGCTGGTGGTTGGGGGCAGCCCGTTCCTGCCTGCTGTACCTGGCTGGACACAAAAATAGGACGAAGCCCCACGTCAATTTTTTTTAATTATTTCAAGAAATTCATGAAATTATTTTAAAAAAATTGTGTCCAGCCAGGTACAGCAAGCAGGAATGGGCTGCCCCAACCCCCAGATGCCTATTTGTACCTGGCTGGAAAAAAAAATACAGGGAAGCCTTTTTTTAATTATTTCATGAATTTCATGAAATAATTAAAAAAAAAACTGATGTGGGGCTTCGCCCTATTTTTGTATGCAGCCAGCTACAGCAGGCAGGAACGGGCTGCCCCCAACCACCAGCTGCCTATTTGTACCTGGCCGGACACAACAATATAGGGAAGCCCTTTTTTTTTTTATTATTTCATGAATTTCATGAAATAATTTAAAAAAAAAATACGTGGGGCTTCGCCCTATTTTTGTGTCCAGCCAGGTACAACTAGGCAGCTGGGGGCTGGAATCCGCAGCGCTGGGAGGCACAAGCTTTCTGGGCCCCACCGGCTGCAAATTGCAGTCCGCAGCCACCCCAGAAAATGGCGCGTTCATAGAAGTGCCATCTTCTGGCGCTGTACCCAACTCATCCAGGGCCCTGGTGCGGTGGCTCACTGGGTAATAAAGGGGTTAGGGACAGCTTGGTATTATCAGCTGACCCTACGCCCGAAATTCATGGGGTCACTCCAATATTAGACATGACCGCCATGAATTTCTTGTAAAGTATTAAAAAAAAACACAACACCCAGAATAAAGTCCTTTAATTGAAATAAACACACAATTTTTTAATGTTCTAAATTAAACCATACTTACCATCACGCCAATTCCAGCTGAAGCCAATGTCTTCTGCAATAAAAATAAAATAATAAAGCAACCTCATCCTTATCTTTCCATGGTTCCCAGGACAGCTTCAGCTCTGCTACATTCACAGGACAGGCTGGATCGCAGCCGAAAGCTGCCATGCAGCTTGACATGCCGCAGACACTGAGAAGCGCAGGCATGCTTGCGCTCCTCAGTGTCTGGCTGTGACAGCATCCAGATGAGCCGAGTTCGTGTCCAATGAACTCAGCTCACCTCATGCACATCACTGACAGCATGGGAGAAATCTAATGCGCTCAGCGATTCAGAAGGAGAATTCTCCCACACCGGGATGGCTTTGAGATGACAGGCTGGATCGCAGCTGAGCACTGCCATCCAGCTTGCCATCCTTCAGAGACACTGCAGAGCGCAAGCATGCCATGGTGTTTGTGTTTTTTTTTTTACTTTGACTATGGGGTTAGTAATGGGGGTGTCTTATAGACGCCTCTCCATTACTAACCAGGGCTTGATGTCAGCTGGCATTATAAGCTGACATCAACCCCAACCCTATTACCCCACAGCCACCACTACAGGGCAGTGGGAAGAGCGAGGCTAAGTGCCAGAATTGGCGCATCCTATGGATGCGCCATTTCTGGGGCGGCTGACGGCTGGTGTTTCTAGCCTAGGAGGGGGCCAATATTCATGGCACCCTTCCTGGGCTATTAATATCAGCCCCCAGCTGTCTGCCTAGCCTTTGCTAGCTATTAAAATAGGGGGACCCCACGTCATTTTTTTGGGGGGTCCCACATTTTAGTAGCTGGTAAAGGCTAGGTATTCAGCTGGGGGCTGATATTAGTAGCCTGGGAAGCTCCGTGGGTATTACACCTTTCCCAGGCTTCAAACATCTGCCCCAGCCGTCTGCTTAACCTCCGCTAGAGACTAAAATTACGGGGAACCCCACGCCAATTTTTTTTTTTAATAAATCCTTTATTTTAACACTAAATGACAAGCACAGTCATCAACACTATCACTGTACTTATTATATATGTGACTGACATATTTCTATCCATCTAATCTATGTGTGATGCTCTATTCTTTCTGTTTTAAATTGTCGGGTACCGGTGTATGCCGCTGATGAATTGCCGGCCGGCTTTTTTAAAGAGACGAGTGCATGAAAATCGCAGAGCACTGGTGTGTTCCAAGTGCCCTGCTATGTTTTTCATGCACCCTCCTATATACCCTGCCTGCCTGTCAGCCTATATATTCTGCCTGCCTGACGTTTAACTGAGCACCGTTCCCATCGATTTGGGCAATTTTTGACCTTCTACAGACCGCCGGGGGGGACCACCAGAAAAATGCTCGAGTTTCCCATAGACTTACATTGGGCTCGTTGCTCGGGTCGAGCAGCCGAGTATTCCAATGTGCTCGACCCGATCTTTGAGCACCCGAGCATTTTAGTGCTCGCTCAGCACTATTTTTTATATATTTTTTTTAATTTAGCACACTGGTTATGGCTTAAAAAATGCTTGTGACAAAAACCACCCTATCACCCTGTCTAAGATGCACCATCCTCTTATTGCTTTCAATATTGTTAAATATTGCAGTAAAATATAATAAAATATTTGAAGAAAGCCTACTTTTATTTGTGGTAAGTATATATTTGGAGGAAAATATTTTTGTTTTATCGCAGCAACAATGAACAACCACACAAAACATAGTGCAAAGGCTCAAAGGAATAGCTTAAAATAAACAATGCTAATGGTGTACCAAAGCTATTTAAAGGTCATTTACATATTTGTATCAACTTTCTTAATTGCTGTATGCAGTCTTATGTGAATCAGAGGTTAAAAACTTCAAAAGAACCTTGTGGTGTGTAGGTGTTTTTTTCAAAAATGAGTCACTCTTTTCTCTTTGCTATGTCCCTTTTTCATAACATGAAGAAACTAAATTATATTTATGAAAGATTGACACCATTGTAGTTAAGTGTACAATCTTTATTACAGCACATGAATCCGTATTGCTAAAAATTAAAATTTAAAGAGATGCATACTTATAGGGGAATATTAATGAGGGCATTATTATACTGTAAAAATAAAGGAAAAACTGCAGTACACATATTACATTTTGTCAAAATACACGATAAAGTGCAAACTGAGTACTTAGTGAATGATCAAAGAAAAAAATAACACTCATTGCCAAGAATAAAATTGTCCCTTAAGTGTTATCACCATTAAATTATTATTTCAGCTACATTTACATATGGACAAAAGTATTGGGAGACCTTCACATTATACCTCTAAGAGATCTCATGACATCACATCCATAAGCATTAATATTAAGTTGGTCCCTTCTCATGCTCTTCTTACAGCCTCCACTCTTCTGGGAAGGCTTTCTACAAAACAAGGAGTGTGTCCTTCATAATTTTTGAACATTGGATGAAAGTGACTGGCTCACAATTTGTACTCCAAAGTGTAAAATTTGGTTGAATTTAGGACACTGTGGGCATCAATCAAGTTTTTCCACACCAAACTCACATGAACATGCCTTCACAAGCTTTGTTTTGTGATAGAAAAAGGCCATCTCAAACTGTCCTCACAAAGTTTGAAGCATCCAAAATTTCTTCATATGCTAAAACATTAATTCTTCACTGAAACTAAGGTATCTAGGCCAACCCCTGAGAAACCTACCACCTTCACCAAACTTTACAGTTGTCTTAATGTAGTAAAGCAGGTAACGTACCTCTAGTATTGGACAACTCAGACTCAACTATCAGATTGCAATATATGGAGGTATGCAATTTGTCACTCTACAGAACATGACAGAAACTGTGTTTAAAGGGAATCTGTCACCCCCTTGGCGATATCAGACCACTACTATGGCCATACAGGTGATAGAAAAGTAAATCTATACTTACCCGTATTGCCAATAGCAGTGGCCTGATTCCAGAGAAATCTTCTTTTATAAAGTTTCTTCTCCAGAGGGGGACACCAATCAAACCCCTCCTATCTGCTTATTATGCAGCTAAATCCCCGCCTCTGGGCTAAATTATCATCTCCCCCCCATTTCCGGAAAGTCACAGGGCCCTGTGACTGCCCTGTGACGTGCCCTGCTGTCTCCCTGACGCGCATGCGCACTGCGCCGCTCTCAATAAAAGGGCTGTGGTGCATTGTGGGTCAGGGAGAAACAAAGCTTGCTCCATGGGAGTGGCGCTTTGCGCATGCACGGCAGGGGAGACAGCAGGGCACGTCACAGGGCAGATTCTCTTTAAGAGTCCAGTGGTGGTTGCTATACATCACATTTTCCAACATTTCACTATGTATTTTGCTGCGTAACACATGCATGCAGGAACCATGGAAATCCATGCCATGCAGTTTCCAATGTAGTTTTTGTGCTGATGTTAATGCCATAATGTTAATACCATAAGAGTTATGGAACTTGGCAGTTATTTAGTCGGCAAAGTTTGCAACTGTTATGCATTGTACACCTGGTCTGTGACTTCATGGCATTAAAATTCAATGAGCTCTATAGAATGGCTGATTTTTTTAACAAATGGCTGTTAAGGCATTATGTATGGCTGAATGTTTGTTTCTATAACCCTTTGGCAAAAAGACTGAGTATTGAATATTGTACACCTTTAAAATTACATGAAAAAGAAGCCATTTTTTCATGCTTTTTAAAACCTTCAAAAATGTGTGTGTTAAAGAGGCCTTTGGCAGCTTTTCGGGGATTAGATTTAGACAAATAATGCTTTGAATGCTCATAATAAATAGATTCCCCCATTTCAAAATTTTAGAATTACCAGTTGGTATAGTACATAATAGATAGGTTTTGTGATGCAATATTAAGTCGTAGGTTATTCAATTCCTTGAAAATGTTGATTCTCCTTGCTGAGATCCAGCTGGTGTAGGCAGCCTTTCAAGCAATGCATCTTGGGAATAAGTATGCAAATTATCTTTCTTCTATTGTGATGAATGCTATCAATATAAAAGCAGGGTCTATTAAAAGAACTCACTCAGGTTGTTATATAGGGGGATTTAGGTTTTTGCTTGTGAAACACAAGTTATTGGATATGACGTAAAAGTAGTTTTGGCATAGCTAAATGAAACATTTGAAAGGTTGTTGATTATTGTAATTATTGTATTTTTTCTTTTTTTTTTAATATATTCAGTAGACCCTTAAAAAGTTAGCATGGTGTAAATACAGATAATTGTTTAACAAAAGGCTTCTATAAATTTGAACCAGGTGCAGTTCAAAATGAACAATAACTCTGCAGGAAAGAGAACTTTCTAATTAAAATCTCCCAAACATGGCATCAATAAAGGACCCTTAGGCTACTAAAATGTGAAGTTCATAGCCTATAAAATTGGCTTAGGACTTCAAAGTTTTCATGTTAAAGTAATAAACACGTATGAATTTTTGAAAATGAAGTTGCAATTGAAAAACAATGAGTCAAATCTATACTGTTTGTAATGTGGTACTGCATATATAACATAACTACATTCTTTATATGCTCTTGATATGATTATTTAAAGGTAATTGAAGAGTAACTGTTGTTTAAATTTTTACTTAAAAGATCAATAATACGGATTAAAATAAGCAGCTTTGTATTATATCATATCATGGAAATTTCTTCTTTCTTTGCCAGGACTGATTATTCACTCTCAAAATTTCAAATTCACAGGTTAAATGTGTTTAATGAAGACTGGTTTTTACATTATTGAGATATGAGACTGCAGTTTGTTTCTGATACGATTTCGTATAGATAGTAGTAGAATTTAATAGAATATTATTATAGAACATTATCAGTTGCAACTATGTGTAACGCACCTGTTCCGGATCCATGCTTTGCTTGGTTCACCCTGGTCCGCTAAACTCTGTGGTGCTCCACATTGGACTTTGCAGATGGTACTCCCATGTGATCATCTGCTTGGGCCTATTTAAGTCTCAACAAGACACACACCTGTATCTTGGCATTAAGAATTCAGTGCTACTAATACTCTTAATTTGTTGGTACACCTTCACCTGCTCTGCTTTTTTGTTTAAGGTCTACAGGCATGCTAGCTGCCTGTCTGTGGTCTCCTGGACATCCCCTGCCTGCCCTCAGTTTCAAGCATCCTGGCTGCCTGTCCGGGGTCTCCTGGATGTCTTCTGCCTGCCTATGGTTTCCAGCATCTCAGCTGCCTATCCATGTGTTCCTTGATGACTCTTGACAGCCTACAGTTTCTAGCATGTCAGCTGCTTATCAGTGGTCTCTTGGACATCTGCCTACCTGCCTATGGCTTCCAACATCCCAGTTGCCTTTCAGTGGTCTCCAGGACATCTTCTGTTTGCCTGTGGCTGCAAGTAAGTCTGTTACCTGTCTGGGGTCTCCCGGACATCTCCGGCCCTCCTGCAGCTTCCATTAACTTTGCTACCTGTATCATAGGTATGTATGTATCCTAAAGGCACAACAACAACACCACCATAGTCGTGGGATACGGATGAATTACCTGGAATTGTGTTGCAACTTGCTTCAAGTCAATGGGAGCTTGTCATTGCAATTTGGGATCTCACAGTTAGCGTGGATGCTCTGTCCCAGATTCCCTCAGCTTTACCACCAGCTCCTCAACACCTTCAGCAGCTTAATACCCACCTGCAACACTCTGCCTGAGAGACATCTACATATTTTCTGCACTATATGATAGTGACTTTAAGGCTATTTAGGTTTTGTGAATCAGTGCACAGTATACTTTGGGTTGTGTCCCCAGCAATTTTTCTTGGACTGGTCCTAAGTGGTTTACATTTTTTATTTGTTGTCTAGTGATGCTTTGGCGTGGGCTATGCCATTGTGGGAGTGAGATGACCTCATGTTGCATCCCCTAGCATCTTTCCTGTCTTTCTTCCAGAAAGTCTTTAATGATCAGGGTTGTGTTCACTCCACCACAGATTCCATTCTGCGGCTGAGACAAGGGACTCACTCTGTGGGACATTATTACATCCAGTTCTACACCCTGTCTGCTGAGTTGTCATGGAACAGAGACACTCTACTGGCCATCTTCTATTCCGGCCTGTCCAGTTGTGCCAAGAATGAACTTATAGGTAGAGACTTGCTGTCTTTACTTGAGTTGATTTTCCTTGCTACTCGTGTGGACTTATGTTTTAAAGAGCAGTCTAGGAAGAAAACTTTGAATTCTTGTATATCTCCTGCAAGATCATCTACAACATCCCTTTCAAGACCAACCACACTGGAACCTATAGAGACCGGCTGGAGCAGATTAACTCTGACTGAAACATCCTGTCAACTTTCACACGGACTCTGTATGTATTGTGATAAATAGGATCATTATCGCTCCAACTGTTGCTTCTACCCTAGGCAAAGAGGGAGGTATCGTTCAAGAATTAACTCTTTCTTCCACTGAAAATAAATGATTCCTGCCTGTGTCAGTTTCTTACAGTTCCTCTGTGTTCCCGGGACAAGCACTTCTTGATTCAGGAGCAGCTGAGAACTTCATGGACTTCTCTATGGCCAAAAGGATGAAAATTCCTTTAAGATACCCTTCCTTGGAGAAGCCTCAATGCTAATTTCCGTGAATGGCTCAACAATTCCAGGAGGTAAAATCCAATTCAGGACAGTGAAGGTAATCTCCTGATTTGTGCACTACATGTGGAGGACATTTCTTTTTAAGTTTTACCACTTTCTGATGCACCAATGCTTTTAAGACCTCCGTGGCTAATGCTTCATGCTCAGATCATTGACTGGTCATCTGACCAGATCACACAGCATGGTCTATATTGTCATAAATGTTTTAAGGTTCTCTCTCACACACCTTTTCAGAATCTCTGCTCTACATTCATTACTTCTATTGCTCATTCCTCCTGTAACAATTTTTCCTATCTGAGTGTCTGGACGCAGTGAGCTACAGTTCTGCCATGTCCAAATTAAGAATGGGATATGCTGAGCTGTCAGTATGATGATGGACAGCTCAGCTGGAGTGTGCTTAGCTATCAGTGTGTGAAGTGACAGTTTAGCTGTCCAATCAGGTCCAGGGTGTGCTAGGGCTTTCTCCATGTGTCTCTTGTCCTGAGTAATTAGCTGGCTATTTAACCAGCTCTCTGCCTTTGATTGCTGCCAATTGTAGCTTTGCTCATGAGCTATGTGCTTGCTCTGTGCTCCTTGTCTGGTTTCTGATCTTTGCTGCTCAAACTAGGATTTGTCTTGACTATCGATTTACCTAGCCCTTTTGTCGTGATCTGCTACCTTCTTGGAATATTGACC
Source organism: Phyllobates terribilis (assembly GCF_046119375.1). Lineage (NCBI taxonomy): Eukaryota > Metazoa > Chordata > Amphibia > Anura > Dendrobatidae > Phyllobates > Phyllobates terribilis. Next base: position 442,998,015 of record NW_027362764.1, read on the forward strand.
TTGCACTGTTTCCTGACTATGTTTTTGTCTCACCCCTCTGTCTATGATGTACTATCTTGGATTTTGACCTTGAACCTCTTGACTATCCAGCCTCATGTCTTGTCTGTGAGTAGTGACTAGAATCACATTACAATTGGCCTGACATTTTTTCCACCAGTATGAATCCTATTCGTACACTGTGCAACCAGGTGACAAATTTGACACAGGTGGTTCAGGATCTGGCCAGAGAGCATCAGAGACTGGAAACGTTGCAGTCCCAGCTGCAGGTTAGTTTTCTAGCTTGATGGATGCTTCCCAGAGCCCTCTGCTGCCAGCAGTAACATTGACTCCTGTATCTTCTGATGTGCTTGTGTTAGTTTCTCCCAAACCAGTAATAGCCCTCCCTGAAATATTTTCTGGGGATAAAAAAACAGTTTAGGATCTTGAGGGAGAACTGTAGGCTATATTTTACCCTGAGACTCTGGTCGGGTAGGAATAATCATGTCCTTACTGGGAAGGGGTCATCAGAGTTGGGCATTTCCTTTGTCTTCCCAAGCCCCAGAAATGTCATCTGTTGATGTTTTTTTTTACTTCTTAGGCTTAATCTATGACGAACCTGACAGAGTCCAGGTTGCAGAGACAAAGATCATGAACCTGACACGGGGGGGGGGGGCGCACCACTGAGGGCTATAGTACTGAGTTCCGGCAATGGTCTACTGAAGTTCTGTGGAATGATGCAGCTCTCAGGTATAAGTTTCACCAAGGCCTTTCGGGTGCACTTAAGGACACTCAGGCTCTGAATACTCCAACCTGTTCTTTGGGGGAAGTCATGACTTAACCCATAAGGAGATGCATGTGAGCGACAGGAGGTTTCAGTAATTTTCCCTGAATCTGCCCACATACTAAAGGCAGAATCGATGGAAGTTGGAGCTGCCAGCTCTCAGACCATTGAGAGGAGTCCTCGGCCTGATCTTGGACTCTTCTATTGTGGTCATGCTAGGCATCTTCTCAAGAACTGCTCAATATGCTCCAAAGCATGCAGGTTGATAACTTTGTCCAGTTGATAACTGTGGAATTCATATTTAAATTGGGAACACTTCACTGAGTTCATCTGTGTTATGTTTTGGATAATTTGTCTTCTGGGTTGGTATTGAGGTTTCCATGGCTGCATATACATAATCCTTTTATTGATTGCTGTCAAATGGATATTGTTTAATGTAGCCTCAACTGTTCTAAGAAATGTTTGGGTTCTTTACAAATTTGCTGCTCAAGTCTAAAGGGTCTACTGGGGTACCTGAAAGACTTTGGAGATGTGTTCTCAGAAAAAGAGGCAGAGATATTACGTTCCCATCATATTTTTGACTGCGCTATTAATCTTCTCCCTAATGCCAAATTACCTAAAGCTCGCCTGTGTAATTTATTGGGTCCTGAATGTACTACCATGAAAGAATATGTGAATGAAAGTTTACAGAAGGCTCATATCCATCCTTCCGCCCCTCCTGTAGTGGCTGGGTTTTTCTTTGTTAAAAATAAAGTGGGGTGACCGTCTTTGCCTCGATTTCTGTGAGTTAGACAAAATTATGGTTAAAAAACATACCCATTTCCACTCATCCTGACCTACATAATCAGCCTACTGGGGCTAAATGGTTTTCTAAACTAGATCTTAGAGGGGCTTATAATTTGATACACATCTGGGAGGGTGATGAGTGGAAAATGGAATTTTTAACATCTGAATATCTATTTGAAAAACCTGTCATGCCTTTCGGGTTAACCAATGCGCAAGCAGTTTTTCAAAATTTTATGAATAATATCTTGTTCATTCAAGGAGATACGGACCTGAAGAGAGATCCTGAGTCCTGGCTCATTGTATGAAGGCTAATCGTCTGATCAGGGCCTTCCATCGTAGGTCTCCTGGGAAACCTGGGGGTCCAATGCCCCCCCTAGCAGAGGGGGTACTGTCATGATTCCTCCTATCTGAGTGTTTGAACATAGTGAATGACAGTTCTACTGTCCAATGTAGGAATGGGGCATGCTGAGTTGTCAGTGTGGTGATGGACATCTCAGCCATCCAAGCTGACGATGAAGTTGGAGTGACAGTTTAGCCATCTGATCAGGACCAGGGTGTCCCGGGGCTTCATCCATGTGTCACTCATCCTGAGTAATTACATATTTAACCCTGCTGTTCTGTTTGGTTAAAAATGACCGAATTTGAAATTCTTGTGGTTAATTGACTTTTCCTCATTTGAGGGGTTCTTACTATGGGTATTTTTTTTGGTTTATTTACTTTCTGCTCCACGTTTTTTTTTACATTTATACTGTTCGGTCAAAAATGACCGATAGCCTTTTATACTAATCTCCAGACATTTTTTGAGTAAAATAAAGGAGTTATAATCTCATTTTGGACTACAGTATATATTGCATCTACTACTATTTATCAATTTATCTAGGTCCTTTTGGTCTATGCAGATTAACACATACATACATTTTCAAATTACAATACAGCAGATGGATTTGCTTCCAGTATAGTTATGTGCAAAATTGCGAGTAGTTTTCGATTTAACACACGGACTCAAAGGACAAAATGTTACATGCGACAATTTTTTCACATCATAACAACTGGGGCAGATGTTTCTGAAAAGAAAAATGACCATGCTGGGTACTGTTAGAAAAAATAAGTCAGAACTGCCTCAAGGTATCCTCAGTAAGAGACGTTTATAGTTCTATGTTTTACTTTACTAAGGATACAACAGTAGTTTCTTACCTTCCCAAAAAACACACACAGGTCTTTCTGAAGAGCACAATGCACCATGATAGTGCAATCAGTAATCGAGATGACAGAAAGCCGGACATGATTTTACATTACAATGCCACAAAAGGGGCAGTTGATACTCTAGATTAACTCATAGGCACTTACACCTGTAAACCCAAAACAAATCGGTGGCCAATGGTTGATTTTTGCAACATTCCTGATGTGTCGGCATACAATGCATTCATGTTATGGCGTAAAATACACCCAAATTGGAATAAAAATAAACTATATAAAAGAAGAATTTTTATTGAGGAGTTGGGAAAATCACTGGTTAGCCCATATATCAAAGAAAGAAAAGTAACACCCAGAGATGATGGAGAGGCAGCCATTGTCCACAGGATCCAACAGCATGCTAAAGAAAGTGAACCAATGGTTTCCACCAGCACTGCTACGATGCCCACTGCCTCCACCAGCAATGCAACCAGCCTAAAACTGAAACAATGCACCTTCTGTCCAACATTAAGTAATCACAAAACAAATGTGATATTTCGCAGTTGTGCAAAGTACTTATGCAAAAGACATGTAAATTATACTTGTGATGAATGCAAACAGTAAATTTAACACTGTGAACCTTATTTACCATGTTATATAGAAAAAACTGAAATTTTTATTTTTTTATTTATTTTTTTTTTTTTCAAATATATTTACGTACAGTTTGATGTTATTAGTTATAGTTAGTTATAGAATATTTTTTTATGTGCAATATGCATGACTATTGCAATAAGGCCATGTAACATTTTTTGATACAAAAAAAATCTAAATTAAGTTTTTGATTTCATTTTTCATTTGTTTATGAACAACCATGTTCACATACAATATAATAATGCAACAGGTATTCAAATAAAACACTTAAATTAGCTAAAAATCAAGAATTTAATAGGTCCGGTCAAAAATGACCGGAACATTATAAGTGTATAGTAGACCCGAACAGAACAGCAGGGTTAACCAACTCTCTGCCTTTGATTGCTGACAATTGTAGCATTGCTCATGATGTGTGTGCTTGCTCTGTGCTCCTTGTCTGGTATTTTGATTTTTGCTGCTCGACCAAAGATTTGTCTTGACTGTTTCATGACTATGCCTTCGTCTCACCTCTCTGTCTGTGATGTACTCTCTTGGCTTTTGACCTAGGACCTCTTGACTACCTAGCCTCATGGCTTTTCCGTGTGTAGTGACTAGAATCATAGTATGGTAGAGTTGGAGGGGTCCTCCTGGGTCATCTGGTCCAACCCCCTGCTCAAAGCAGGACTAGCTTCACACCTCCTATCAGAACTCCAAAAATGTGTTCCCTGGTCATGGGGCCAAAGAGATCCACAGAGAAAATATAACTAAGCCTGAGTTTGTCCTTGCTTTAAGGGTTAGAGACTCATTTGAGAGGGACCCTAAGAGATGGGGTACTGTTATGCTCCTGTGCAGGATCCGTGTTTTTCTTCCCTAACCTGAGCCGCTAAACTCTTTGGTGCTTCATGTCAGGCTTTGCAGATAGCCTGGCGTGCTCCCATATGATCATTTACCTGGGCCTATATAAGGCTCACCAAGACACACACCTTTGTCTTGATATTAAGACTTCAGTGCTACTAAGACTTTAAGTTTGTCGTTATACCTTGACCTGGTCTACTTGCTCTCTACGGTTTACAGGACGTCTCCAGGCTGCAGTTTCCAGCATCCCAGCTGCCTGTTCATTGTCTCCTGGATGTCTATTGCCTGTCTAAAGTTCCTAGCATCCCTACCATCCGTCTGCAGTCTTCCAAACGTCTCCGGTCCACCTGCAGCTTCCGGTAACTCTGCTACCTGTTTCCCACATGCAACACCAGCTTGATGTATCGACGACCGTGACCCATGTGCCCACCCAAACTTTGGGCTTACAGGATCCATCTCACCTAGTGAGCCTAACACTATCATCTCTTATTTCAGTAATATAAAAATCTGTCTTTAATAAAGACATATTTTACCCAGTTTAAGAGTGAATGATCAGTCCAGGCAAAGAAAAAAGCAGATTTCTCTGTACTATTGAATTATGAAATAACAATTAAAACAATAGTTACTCTTTAAAGGGAATGTGTCACAATATTTGACCTATCTAAACTATTAATATGGGAATACAAGTTATAGACTGCTGAAAAGAGTGATACCTGTATGTTTCACATCAGATGCCTTGCTGTTGATAAATCATCTTTATCACTTTATGTAAATTACCTCTTCCAGGCTATGGGGAGGATGTTGCCTAGAAGATAACTCTCCCTCAAGGGCTTACTTTACATGTAGGGGGAGTTATCAATGAGAGACATGTTAATAGCACAGAAAGGGTAATCCAAGCCCTAGAGCAAAATTTCAGGTCATGGAAAAGGAAAGACAAAAAAAAAAACTCTATAAACAGATATAATATAAAACGCACATATTACCAACCATTTAAACCATAAAGAAGAAAAAGACTCATTTTGATGTCCATTGCTAGGCATAATATTCCTCACCAAACAGGAAATAATTATTTTTGAGCACTAATTCAAGCAAATTTAGAATAAATTGTGAACTTCTTTGTGTATGAGTTGTATCATATAGCTATTTTATGCACAGCCATCAAACCCCTGTCATGATCGATTGAAGTATACAAGTTTACTACGTCAAAGTACGCTTGAAAGACATTATCCCTCAGTTCAATCTCAGACAATTTATGCAAAAATCTGTAGTATCCTGAACATATGAGGCATCACTTCTGGCTATGGGTACCAAAATTGTATCTAAAAATAGTACAATATGATTAAAAACCGATCCACTGCCTGACACTATAGGGCATCCAGGGGGGGTTTCCAATAATTTATGAATTTTTGGCGGTATATATATATGATTGCAATTTTAGGATTTTCGACCAGAAGATACTGACATAGGTGATCATCTTTTATACCCTCAAATTTAGCCTCATTAAATAGATTTTTTATTTTTTTGATTATATCAAACTTAAGATCACCATTTAACTTGCAATATACATCACCATCTGGTAATTGTCCTTTGATTTCAGCTGTATAGTCACTAGTGTCCATGATTACAACAGAACCACCCTTGTCAGCGGGTTTGGTAGTGATGTCTCTGTCAGGGACCAGATCACACATGGTTTTATACTCATCATGAGTCATGTTTGGCTTTCTCAGAGTTTTTTAAGCACCTTTTTTCAATCTCTGAATATCTTTATTAACTGCTGTAACAGGGACCTCAATTGCTGGCACATTAACAATAGGTGTGAAATTATTGCCCTTAAAAAGTGAGAATTTTTGTAAACACAATTGAGATGTATTGGGTTTAGTTATTTTTGAATTTTTTGAATACCAATATTGTAATTTGATAGATCTAAAAAAAAAATTTTGAGTTCCATCTCAAGATTAAATAAGTTCACATTAGTGATGAGCGAGCACTAAGATGCTTGGGTGCTCATTGGTCAGGTCGAGCAAATCGTAATGCGCGGGTGCTTGACCCGAGTAACGAGCCTAACGTAAGTCAATGGGAAACTTGAGCATTTTTCTGGTGTACCCCCCCGGAGGCTCACAGTGCTGAAATGACATGGGAGCAGCATGAAGAAGACCCCTGGAAGCATCTCTGACTTCCAAGTCACTGCTGTGAACAATGTTGTCAGAGTATTACGCCACTTTTACAGACTCACACTAAAACATACAAAAACAAAGCCAAAACAGATTTTCCAGGAAAAAAATGTTAAGAAACATTATTTCCAGGGTAATGACTTATATATGAGGAAAAATAAATAACCCAAAACAAAAATGCTTCTCCACACCTGGGCTATGCAGCATTTTTGATGCGTTTTTGTACTTTTGCATTGCTTTCAACTGTGAAAAATACATTCACCAGTAAATTAAATTTTAACATTTTACTACCTTATCTGGCCATGTGGTGTGTGAGACATGATCAGACACATCCAGAATGAACACTCATTTCCAGCTGATAATACCATCTAGCACCTGTCCCTATTTTAAAAGCAGCTAAGAGCATTATCAATAAGTAATAGATTTTTTTTTCAGCATTGAGTATAATACAATAACCCCTGACTAAATACCTGTAAAACGCTATCCTAACTGCTATAAGTCACTCATACTCGAATCTCAGATAAAAGAGGTAATATAGTAGAATAAAAAATAGAATTTAACTGGCTCCGAAGAGTTTTTTTTGGTACATTGCACCACCAAACTGTGGAGGAACGGAAGCAACCCTGTCTGGTTTCATCAATTTCTAATTACAGATCACTGTTAAAAATTAAGAATCAGTCAACGAATGCATGGAGAAAATCTATCAAGTTATAGATTGTTGTAGGGTATGCAACCAGAATGAGCACTCATTTCCAGCTGATAATACCATCTAGCACCTGTCCCTATTTTAAAAGCAGCTAACAGCATTATCAATAGGAAATAGATTTTTTTTTCAGCAAGGAGTACAATACAATAATCCCTGACTACATACCTGTAAGATGCTATTCCTACTGCTATAGGTCATAAGTACACAAATCTCAGATAAGAGAGGTAATATTGTACAATAAAATATAAATTTTAACCAGTCCCAAAAAGTTTTTTTCGGACATGACAGCAACAAACAGTGAAGTGACACAAGCAACCCTGCCTGCTTCTATGAATTTGTGAGTAAAGATCACCTTTAAAAAATATGAATCGGTCAACAAGTACATGGAGAATATGAATTAAGTAATGCACTGTGGAAAAAATGTATTCAACGACAATGAACAACACTCATCTCCAGCTGATGATACCTTGCACCTGTCCCTATTGTAAATGCAGTTAACAGTGGTATCAATAGGGAATAGAATAGATTATAATTGTTTTTTTTTGCAGCAGTACGCAGTCTAAGGCAATAATATCTGGCTGGATTGATGTAATACGCTATGCATACGCTACCTGTAAACGAATTTCAGATAAGAGAGGTAATATTGTAGAATATAGAATCGATTTGAATTGGCCTTCCCATTATTTATGAGTGGGTCTCCTATACTGTTATTGTGTATATGTTATAATACCCCTGGTGGCACTAAAAACTATCTCTGACAAAATGCTTGTGGCCAGGACCGCCAATGTATAGAGAGACAGTTCATGCCACGTGTCCAGCTTGGATACCCAATATTGTTAAGGCACAGAGGATTCACGAAAAGATGCTGGTTCAGTCGCCAAGGTAGTCCTTCAGCATCTTTCAAAACTTTTCCCTTCTTGTTAGAGTAACCCACGCATCAGGGCCTGGGCGTTGGGAGGGTCTGAGAAAACTGTCCCAGACCTTTGACACTGTTCCACTGCCTCTGCTGCATCATATTTGTGTCTCGCTCGCCTGTACTTCTTTGTTGTCCAACAAACTGTAACCTCTGCCACCAGCATTTTCAGATGGGAATTTTTTAAATAATTCTTCAATAAAAACCTTTTGGAACAGCAACATTTTAATAGACCTCTCCGCCACGGGAAGGAGAGATAGAAAGTTCTCCTTGTAGCATGGGTCTAGAAATGTGACCAACCAGTAATTAGTGTTGGCCAAAATGCATACAATGAAAGGGTCACGGGAAAGGCTGCGGAACATAAAGTCAGCCATGTGTGCCAGACTGCTAACAGCCAAGATTTCCCTGTCCTGACCAAGAGGATGACTGTCCATGCTCTCCTCATCACCCAGCTCCTGGTTCCCCTCCTCATTTTTCCTCTCCTCAGGCCATCCATGCTGAACAGAAGGTATGAATGTTGTGTGGGTAGTACCACCTGAAGCGCAGGAAACCAGCTCCTGTTCCTCCTCCTCTTCCTCCTCCTCCTCATTATCACCAAATCCACATTGAGGTTAGATGAGGCTGTGCTGTGTAGCATCACCCTGTATAGTTCCTTGCTCCATCTCATTGTGCTCCACCTGCAATGCCTCCTCTTTAATTATGAGCAGCGAGAGTTTCAGTAGACAGAGAAGCGCAATGGTGACGATAATGATGGCGTCATCATCGCTCACCATCTTGGTGGAGTCCTTAAACATTTGGAGGATGGCACAGATGTCAGACATCCATGCCCATTCATTAGCTCTTATGTGCAGAGTCTGAACTGAATAACAACAAGCATGTTGAAACTGGTACTCAACAATTGCCCTCTGCTGCTCACAAATCCTTCCCAACATATGCAATGTTGAGGTCCAACGAGTGGCGCCATTGCACACCAGTCGGTGAACTGGGAGCTGCAAATGCTGCTGAAGTACAGCGAGGGCGGAGGAAGCTGAAGCTGTCTTTCTAAAATGGGCAAACACGTGTACTTTCACAAGCAGCTTAGACAGATCCGGGTAGGTTTTGAGAAACTGTTGAACCACTAAGTGGAGCACATGGGCCAGGCATTGTACGCGTACAAGGTTGCCAAGCCTCAGAGCTGCCACCAGGTTCCGGCCATTGTCAAACATGACCATGCCTGGCTGTAGGTTCAGCGGTGAAAGCCACAGATCTGCCTGCTCTGTTACAGCTTTCAACAACTCTACACGGGTGTGCGGTTTGTCACCTAAGCATATTAGTTTCAGCACAGCCTGTTGCCGCTTGGCAGAAGTAGTGCTGCAGTGCTTCCAGCTTCTGACTGATGTGGTCATTTCAAAGATGGAGGCTGAAGAGGAGAAGGTGCAGGACCTGAAGTCTGTGGGGGCAACCCTGATTAACCTAAGGTCCACAATCCTTGGCATCAGGAGAACGTGTTCTGTCCCTGTGTCCAACTGTGTCCCGGCTTCCACAATGTTAACCCAGTGTGCCGTCAGCGAGATCTCCCGTCCCTGCCCACAAGCACTTGTCCAGGTGTCTGTGGTTAGGTAGACTTTCCCTGTACCTACATTGTTGAGGGCACGGCTAATATTTTGGGAGACGTGCTTGTGTAAAGCGGGGATGGCACACCGGGAGAAATAGAGGCAGCTGGGGACCGAGTGCCAAGGGATGGCCGCCGCCATCAGGTTGCGGAATGCTTCCATCTCTACAAGCCTAAAAGGCAACATTTCGAGCGCAAGCAGTCGTGAAATGTGGGAATTTAGTAGTGTGGCCTGTGGGCATTGGCTGCGTATTTGCACTTGCTTTCCAAAGACTGGGGTATGGACAACTGAATGCTGAGCTGGGACAAAGACGTGGATGTGCTTCCTGATGCTGCTAGTTGAGAGAGTGCAATGATAGGTGCAGGGCAGGAGGCATCTTCACATGCAACATGGACAGGGGTTTGGCTTGCATGCACAACAGCGGAAGAAGCAGTGGTGTCACCCGCAGACACTGTTCCTGGACCCTGGGGTTCAGCCCACAAAGTCGGGTGCTTTGCTGCCAATCATGCTGGTGGTTGTCAGGCTGGTAGTTTTGCCACCGCTGCTGATGCTGGCCTGGCAGGTGGTGCAAATGGCCTTTTTGAGTTTATCGGCAGAGGCTTTAAAAAACAACCTTTCTCGGGAAGACTAACAGTTGTACTGGCAACTTCCTTCGTGTTGGTGTTATGGGGATTGGTTGCCTTCCTTCTGTCTATGGCCACCACACTGCTTCTTCCTGCCTTTTGGGGTGCTCTACCTCCCTCCCTCTATGTGCTGCTGTCCTCGTTCTGCATGTCCTCCTGCCAGGTTGGGTCAGTTACTATATCATCCACCACCTCGTCTTCCACTTCCGCACCCTGATCCTCCTCCTGACATTCTGGCAATTGTTTCTCATCATCATTCACCTCTTGTGACACTTTCCCACCGTCGTCTTCGTGTGACCGTGGCTGCTCAAATATTTGGGCATCGCTACATGCGATCTCCTCTTGTCCTGCTTCAAGTGGACCGGGCGAGAGGCCCGAATCTACAGTATGAATGGAAAAGTGAACAGCTCTTCGGAGTGTCCAAGTGTGGGATCAGTTGTCTCTGGGCACTCGGCATGGTGGGAGGAAGGAGGTTAAGGGTGAGAAATATGCGGTCCAGACTGACGGCTACTGAGACTTGACCGTGTGGAAGACAGGGTGGTGGTGGTGGTGGCGGCTAAGTGACTGGAAGCATTATCTACTATCCAACCAATAACCTTTTCACACTGCTCTGTGTTCAATAGTGGTGTTCTGCTGTCACCTAATAATTGGGACAGGATGGTTGAGCGAGAAGATGTGGGTGTTTGTTGTGGCACAATTTCAGCTTGGCCTCGGCCTCTGCATGCACTATCACCATTACTATAACGTACAGTTCCCCGTCTCTTGCTACGTGCCTTGCCCATTTTAAATGCAGGACAATATCTTCCACGCTCACTAAAAATGGCTGAATTTGGAGCGAGCAGCAAACCGGTGTCAAAAACTTCGCTGACACACTGAAACAAATTTTTAATGAAAGCCAGAAATGGCAGTATTTTCTGAAAATGTATATGTGATCTGTGTGACAGAGAAAACACAATTTTAAATACCTGGTCTGTAGGTAACTAAAACAAAATTTCAATGGAGGCCAGAAATGGCAATATTTTCAGCACAATTATATGTGATCCATGTGAAAGACAAATCACAGTTTTAAATAGCTGGATTTTTAGTGCTGTAATATGGAAAGGACCTGGCTGTATTCTGCAGTGAAAACAAGCAAACAGTGTTCTCTGGATTGCTTTTTAAGCAAATAATGAGGATTAAGAGCCAAAAAAAAATTATTCCTGGCCCCTGAGGCCTTGGCCTATGTTTAGAAATATCTAGCAGCAGCAGACAGAACTGGAATGGAGCCTCTCGCTCTGTATGCACTGCAGTGTGCTATATACACTGCCTGCCTGCATATATACACTGCCTGCCTGATATCTCTACAGATGGATTAGTCCTCAGAAGTACTGCTTGGTGAGATGGATATGTGTCTCTAATATAGGTTGGTACACCTGCACTAACTAGAAAGAAGCAAATCTCTCCCTAGCTCAGCAGCACCTCTCCCCACACTGTCTGATTCCAGAGTGACTGTGAAGAGCACGGCGGCGCCAGGTCTGATATAGACCAGATGACACTGTGCGGCCAGCCAATCACTGCAATGCCACATCCAACATGGCTGCGGCACTACAGTGAGTGGCAGACAATCCCTGCATGTTCATTGGCTCTGTAAAGAGTGCCAAACATGCAGGGAGGGGACCCAAGCATCCACCTGAGCATCTTGCAAGTACTCGGCGAGCTCTGAGCAGTAGCGAGCATGCTCACTCATCACTACTCTTCACATTAAATAAAATCTTCTTCTCTGTTAAGTGCAGTGGACTTAGTATATCACGTTAAGCTGGATGCCATTAGGGTTGTTACTTTGCAGTGTGTACACTCCAATGTTGTTTGGTTATTTTTCACTTGTTCTGGTGGTTATTTGGTAGTGCGGCAGGACCCTATCTTTTTGTTTTTATTGTCGCTATACTTTACGGGCCAGCATACAGAGCTCGTTGGTCTACCAACAACTACATGTATAACTATTTCTTATAATGGGTGCTAGTGTTTATGTTTTTATATAAAGGAAATATATACATGGTTAGGGACTTTTGGGTCATAAACAGAATATAAAAAGTAAAAAATATATATATAAAATATAATTCTCAGGAGAGGTCACTTAAACAAGACTTGCTGAGCGATGTGACTAAGCTGCATGGATTTGGGTAGGTTCTTACTTATTATGCTGCTATCATGTTAGAAATGCTTAAGTTTATGCACGGTACACCTACAGTGGCATGTAAAATTTTGGCACCGTGGGTAAAAAATTACTGTTATTGTGAACAGTTAAGCAAATTGAAGATGAAATGATCTCTAAAAGGGCTAAAGTTAAAGATGACACATTTCTTTGTTATTTTAGGCAATAATAAATAAATTGTCATTTTTAACATGTGACCTGCCATTATGATTCTAAAGATCATTATGAGTTCATAGATACCGAACATGTATAGGTTCTTTTTTATTTAAGTGAAGAAAAAAAATCCAAACTTTCAAAAAAAAAAATATATATATATATTATACATATATATATATATATATATATATATATATATATATATACGTGGCTCCATTTTCCATTTTCCGAGACCTGTAACATCTCCATTTATGGGATCTGGGGCTGGGTAAATGATTATCTTTTGAGCGCCAAGCTGACGTTTTTATTGATATTTTTAGGGTAGATACAATGTTTTGATCGCCCGCTATTGCATTTTACTGCAATGTTGTGGCTACCAAAAAAACGTAATTCTGGAGTTTTTTTTTATCATTATGTCATTTACCAATCGGATAAATTATTTTTAGATTTTTATAGATTGGGCATTTCTGAATGCAGCAATACCAAGTACGTGTATTTTTTATTATTATTGTTTTATTTTGAGTTGTAGCAAAAGGGTTTTTTTTTTTACTTTTATATTTTTTTACTTTTTAAAGCATTTTTTAATTTTTTTTCACTTGTTTCAATAGTATCAATGGGAGACTAGAAGCTGCGATCTTCTGATCGTTTGTGTTACACATGTAGCAGAAATGATCGTCTGTTATGTACACCGGCAATAATAGCAGATCGGCAATGACAAGCACGGGGGTCTTCTCCAGACCCCCGGTTGTAATGCCAACCCATCGGCACCCCGCAATCATGTGACAGATGCGTCGATGGATTGCGATTCCACCCATGGCTTCTAGGGGCACATGACAGGTGGTCAAATCAGCTGTAATGTGCCTGAAAAGATGCAGGCTCAGCGTCAGAGCCCACATCAAAGAGGTAGAGGTGACCTATGATGTACCTATACATCATAGGGTGTAAAGTGGTTAATTATAGTCAAACATACCAAATTTTATAAATCTGGATCTGTCATTAAGTGACAACAGGCCCGTTCCATGAGGTTTAAGACTATTCTTTGTTATGCCCCAACTTCTTCTTTTACGTTTTGCCTATTTCAACGTTTAATTTGTACTAATTGAACTGTTTTTTTTCTTGGTTAGCAATTTTGGGTGCGGTTTTTGTAATTTAGATGTTTAGGGTTAATTCATTATGTGCGATTTTTAAAAAAGTAGCAAATTTTTGACCAAAAGTTCTCCAATTTCCCTCTAGAGTGATTTTTTTTGCAATCCAAAAATGTTTGTACAATTGTTAGAGCTGAATGCTCTAAAAAGACACAAAAAAGTTCAAAAAACAAAAAAAGATTTTGTTTCGCAGAGAAATTCATAAAACATATTGAGCCATTATTAAGAATTTAGAAGTAAAAAGGGCAGCAAACAAAACAAAACAAAAAAGAAAAATTATGCAAATGATGTCAGTCCAAAGATATGTCAAATTGTTATTTGCCTTGTGCCACTATGTTAAAATCTGGCACATGTTAAAACTGATTTATTTAAATTTGCACTGTCTAAATTTGCACAGTTTTAGAATTATTAGTATATAGCAATGTCTACTTTTATTGTCCATCTGTAAATATGGTCAGTGAAGAGAAAATAAATTTGTTGCCCAGTAGTAATACTAGTAATTAGTTGCCATATTTTTGCCATCATTCTCATCAAAACCTGACATGAATTACAGTTGGTCCTACATTTTATAAGCAGCAGCAACTATAACAAAGTTACCATAAATGGGTTATGGTATACAAAAAACAGTAACAGTGAGCAACAGACACAAATATACATTTAATTTTAAGTTTTCCAGAGTGTACGCTTTCCCCTGAATATCTGTTCTTATTTAAAAGCCAGCTCAATAATAATAGATGATGAATTGCATAACCAGCCAGTAAGAGACTGTCTTTTGATTATCAATAATAACACTGCAACTATACATTTAGATTCTTTCTATGAACACTACACACAAATATAATATCTAAAAATATATATAGATTTTTTGAAATACAACATAATATTAACTTTGGCAAACATTAAGGTTGACCAACAAAAAAATGGAAAACATTTTGGCAACAGATTTTCTTTAAAGAAAAAGTAATTTGAGCAATTCAAAGAAATAATAATAATAATAATAATAATAATATTAATAAATACATTAAGAGAATATTGATGGATAATGGAACTGAGACTTTATTTTAGGCAATGTCAAAATATTTATAAATGCTTTACTAAATTATAACTGAAAATTTAGCTATTTAAGAAAGCAATATTAACCATAATAGTTTATTTGAATATACCGTATCTACAGCAAAATACACAAAATTTAACATTGAGGGCAATTCAATTAGAACTATGGTGGAGTAAGATGCAAGGCCACCCCCTTTATCAATTTGACACATCTTTTAAGCAATCTGTTTGATAAAGTCAGAAAATGTGCTTCATTCATGGCTGTAGCACTCTTCTAAAATTTAGGCAACCTTCCACAGTAAATTATAGAGACTGTTCAGGCTGTACTAGTACACACACCCCTCCTCCTGGAAAGATTAGAGATCTGAGAGATGCTGAAACTACTATTGCACAGCTACTGCAGCCACACATCCCCTATCTACCTGTCCATTTTGTTTTATAGTGCAAGACTGTAATGCTGCTGGGCCTGCTGTTGTTGACCCTACACTGGCAGAAATCTCCTTGCATGATCATCTTTTTTCTCTTCTGTTTGGTTATTGCAAATGTCACTGTCACTATGCAGCCACACCAGTCATATATCTCCTGGTTTCCTGATCTCTGTGTTTTTTTAGTGTTGAACTGTACTTCTGATGCTGGGTCTGCCATTGCTATTCTAAACTGCCAGACATCTCATTGCCTGCTCCATCATAATTCTCTACTGTGCTGCTTTTGTCACTGACACTACACAGTTACACCAACCACATATGTCCTGGCTGCCTTCTCATTGTGTTTTATAGTGCTATTCTGTACTACTGCTACCTGGCCTGCAATTGCTGGCCCTATACTGCCAGCCATCTCCTTCCCTGCCTCGTATTAATTTTCTATCAGATGGCGTCTGTTGCTGCCAATTCCACTGTGCAGCTCTGCCAGCAATCTCTTGGCTGCCTGCCCACTGAGTTTTATGGTGCTTAACTGTACTGCTGCTGCTGGCTGAGCTGTAGCTTGCTTTACATTGCCAGACAACTCCTTGGCTACCCCGATATAATGCACAATCATGCAGCCTCTTTGTCTGGACTGCCATTGCACAGTCACTCCAGACACACATATTTTGGCTACCTGCCCACTATGTATTTTAAAGATTGACTGTACTGCTGCTGCTGTGCATGCCATTTCTGGCCCTGATCTACCATACATCTACTTGCCAAATTTTTCTTAATTCTTCACTGTGAAGCTTTTGTTGCTGCCACTGCCACTGCAGAGCCACACCAGCTATCCATCTTCTGACTGACATTATTCTTGGCCTTAAATTGCAAGACATTTCTTTGCCTGCTCACCCTTTTTATCTATTGTTTGACTCCTGTTTCTGCCACTGGCAATGCATAACCACACCTGCCACCCACATCCTGGCTGCTTATCCACTATCTATTACAGTGCTAGACTGCACTTCTGGTCCTGGGCCTGCAGTTGCTGGCCGTACACTGTCAAATTTTTTTTTGATTATCTTATCCTAATTCTCTACTATGTGAATCGAATCACAGAGTGTTCAAATCTACAGAGATCTGCAAATTTCTGGAAATTTGACTCAGAGTCAATTCTCTGAGGTGCAATTACAATGGCTTGTGAAAGTATGGAACCTCTTGGCTTTTTACCTATTTTGTTACATTGCAACCTGTGTTTAAATATTTTTGTAACCCGTTTTGTGTGTGATGCATTATCACTAAGTAGTCTAAGTTGGTGATGTGATGTGATAAAAATATGAGCATAATTTACATTTATGGGCTCAAATAACTAAAAAAGTGGCATGTGCATATATATTCACCCATTTTACTTTGAGGCCCCTAAATTTTTTGGTGCAAGAAATTGCATTTATAAGTCACATGCTTAGTGAAATTAAATCCACCTGTGTGCAATCTAAGTGTCAAGTGGTCTGTCAGTATATTCACACCTTTTCTAAAAGGCCACAGAGGCTGCAACATCATTGAACAAGAGGCACCACTAACCAAACAACACCATAAAGACCAAGTAGATCTCCAAACAAATCAGGGACAAAGTTGTTGAGAAGTACAAATCAGGGTTGGGTTATAAAAAAAAAATCCCAATCTCTGATGATCTCCTGAAGTACCATTATAAAGAACATGGCACCACAATAAACCACCCACCAAATCTCTCAACCTGGGCAAGGAGGACAGTAATCAGAAAGACAGAACAGAGACCAAAGGTAACCCTGAAGGAGCTGCAGAGATCCAAAGCAGAAACTGGAGTATCTGTCCATTTGACCACAATAAGCCATACACTCCATAGAGGTGGCCTTTATGCAAGAGTGGGCAGAAAAGAGCATTTAATTATACACAAAAGTTGTCTGGCTCCAAACCAACACAGCCCATCACCCCAAAAACACCATCCCTTCAGTGAAACATGGTGTTGGCAACATCATGCTGTGGCGATGTTTTTTGGCAGCAGGGACATGGGAAAATGGTCCTAGTCGAGAGGAAGATGGACTGTGCAAAATACAAGAATATTCTTGATCAAAACCTGTTTCAGTCTATCAGTGATTTGAGACTTGGATGGAGGTTCACCTTCCAACAAGACCATGACCCAAAGCATACTGCTAAAGCAACACTTGAGTGGTTTAAGGCAACATGTGTACATTTTTTGGAGTGGCCTAGTCAAAGTCCAGACCTTAATCCAATTGAGAATCAATTTGTGAGGTAGCAAAACACAAAAAATGCCAAGTGGGTGAATACTTTCACTGTATATTATCACTAATAGAGAAATCTTAATATATGTTAGCATTTACATTCTATTGAGAAGCTCTGGAATGGGACAGAATCGCACAGAAAGTGCACACTTGGTTTTTATAACTTGAGAAAGGCATCAGTCCAGCACAGAAATGTGTGGGTATTAATAAAAATCCAATTTGGAATCCCAAGATTGTTCATTCCTACTGTGCAGCCTGCCTAAATGTGACAGTTTCCATTTTGCTATTCGCATTCTATATAGCAGAGGCATTTTTTCTATTTATTTTTGAACTTTGTTTGTCCATTCGATCTCAATGCAATCAAGTGTTCTATAGAGTGAAAACCAGCTTACTGATATTACACCTGCAAACGTTGAAGGGAGAAAATGTCAATTCAATGCCCAAATATGGGATATCACAATCTGCCCAATGGAAGGGGGAAAGAAGTTGTAATTGATCTTTAATATTGGGGCGGTTTCCATGTTCAAATTTGAGGATTCTGCAGTAATGATTTAATAAAAATTAAATCCCCTAAAGCGTCAGTTACAATCAAAACACCAGGCAAGGACACCAATGGATCAGATTTATTTATTATAATGTTGTCTGCAAAAAGACCAACGCAAAAATTATTCTATCCTTTCATAATGCCCTTAATTTACAATACCCCTAATTCTTGGAGTCGACATACCGGCTTCAGAAAAAGACTACCTCATAAGTGCAAAGATCATGGAAGAAAGTGACAGCCCTGTCTGGTTGCAATAGTTACTACAGGTTTTTTAGATACTGCTCCAGAGGTATATGCATGGGATGACAGGTGAGTGTACAAAGATGTAATAACCTTCAGAATCCATTTGTGTAATCCAAATTTACAATGTGTCTCCCTTAAGCATCCCCAATAAACTCAGTTAAATGCCTTCGCCACATCCACGGTAAAGAACAGAGAAAGCCTCGATTGGGGCTGACCTTGGCTATAACATTTTTAAATCTGCAAGTACAATCCAAGGTCTGTCTGACAGTCCTTAACAAATCTCACCTGATCCCTATTGATAACCAGAGGGACCAGGTTGGACATTCTATTAGTTATAACTTTGCCACATTGTTAAAATCCACATAATGGATGGAAAAAGGTCTAAAATAAGAGGATTGGTTAAGTGATTTCCCTGGTTTAGGAAGTCGTTACAATTAAGACCTCAATCATTTTAAGTGTATGGGTGATTTCCCTTATTAACAGCTTCAATACCCTAGTAAACAAAGGGGTCAGTGTTTGGCAGTGCACTTTAAAAAGTAATTGGAAAGACACAGAGATGTATTGGATCGAGTGAGCTTATTGCTGATATTATCTCCACTGTTCCTGGTAGCTGCCATTTCTTAATTACATTTCGAACTGAGGAAAGAGCAACTTGAAAACGCTTTGCTATTTTCTTATAGCCTTCTCCGGCTTTGTGAGGCCTCCACCATTTTTATTTTCAGAGTGCTAGACAGCTGCTTAGAAGAACCCATGGCTGCTGTTTTTGGCACAAGGTTAGAGAAGGCTGGATTTTTATAAAACTGGTACATTTGTATCACCTGACCTTTTCTAGCGATGACAGTGAACAAGCCATATCCCTAAAAGGCTATTTAAGGTCTGAACCCTTGGTCAAAGTTATCTGAGCATACAAATCTCCAAGGGTGCCCAAACTTTTGTATCGTCTCATTTTCTTTTTTGTAATTTTTAAAATGCAAAACATGAAAATATATATATTTTTTTTCATAGAATGCAAACGAAATATGTCATCTATAACCTTAGGCCTCTTAGAGATCATTTCATCTTCAGCTTGCTTAACTGTTCACAATAACAGTAATTTTGACCAGGGGAGCCCAAACTTTTACATGTCACTGTATACACATTTAACTCATGGAATTGTCGATTGAGATGAGATAAAGTATTTCATCACCCCGGTGTGCAGAATAAAGGGTTTTGTTCTGTATTTATCAATGAGAAGCAATTGGATATGTGGTAAAGAGTGTATTCAATATTTTTTTTTATCAAAATGACCCAAAATTGAGGCCTTTTGGTCATAGCAAACAGTAGTTCAGTAGTTTCTGTGGTTTGTCAGTTATCATTTATCTTAAAGAATTGAGAATTATGTTAGTTGCAGAGTGATATTCAGGGTATTGATGGTTATATTTATTAAGCTGTCAAATGGAGACGAGAATAAAGTTCAAGGATTGGCAAAGTTATATGTGCGTGGTCTAACCATGTTATTTTTTTATGGATGAATTAACAACTTGTTTGGTTAGATGAGTATCAACAAAATAAGAATTCTTAGTGTATGATCTGTGAGGTTTAGAGAAAAAATTGCAATCACAGTCTGAGGGATGTTGGACCAGTCTGAGCTTTACTATGAAGGATATGAATGGGCTAAGCTCTGGATAAAACATTTTGCTTGTACAATCCACTGTGGGCCTCAAATACATGTTTAAATCACCAGCAATATTAGGTAAACCTATTTTAATTTGATTTTAAAAGATAGTAGCTTCCTTAACTAAATTGCTGCTTAGAATTAGGGACGTATACTAGTGTTTACTGTTAGCTGTTAATTGTGCATATTAGATTAATGTAACCATGATCGTCATACACTACTATTTTGGTTAAAGAGTACATATTGTATCTTTTATCAGAATTATAACCATTTTTTGGGGAATGTTCAAAAATTGGAGTATAGGTACCATCTGTGCTTCATTCTAAAGAGATCCTCTTTGTTTTGTTGCATTTCTTGAACTCGCTCATTATCTGTGTTGGTAGTTGGGGCCTCCTTCTACACTATGGATCTCTTACAATGATAATTCACGTCCATGGTATGAATTACCATATTAAACTCATTCCTAGCAGGTCACACTCTTTGCAAAGTTTTCAATTTCCTTCAATGTTTGTGCCTCATGTTTTGAGACATTTTTGGAAATTATTGTTTAACTGGGAAGCCCCATTAATATGGGATGTTTTAGTTATGCAGTATCTTTATACTCAGAGAAAGCCCTTATTTTGGTCTAGAGTAGAGGTTGATATGTCAGGAAAGAGCTTAAGATCTTTGAAGCGATAAAAAAATGATGTTGGGTTATGAGATCATCTTATTATTATCTCCATAATGTTGAAAAATGTTTCCTTGCAATAGTATTCCTCGAGATAGAGAAAAAATGTGACCTTGGAGGCCAGTGTGCATGATCAATATTTAAATTAGCTTGTGATTCACTACAGATTAAGCATAAACCGTAATCAAGAAGAAATTCCTTATGTCCAAGTATGTCTGCTTTCGTCAATGATCTATAAGCCTAATACCAGATAAGTTTTCATTGTTTTTGTAAAGTGTTAAGTTTTGCTTTTGCATAAAACAAATACTCAAAGAATGAAATATAATGTCCTATAAATGCATTGTTTGCAATAAACTTAAATTATTTTCTAAATTCTTGTATGTTTCATTTCAGAGAAACAAAGGGAAACAGTTTTGGAAGCAATGTCACCCACGTGACACATGAGTGGGTGAATGCCTGACATATAATACACTGAAGCAAAACACTCATTCTTCTGGTGAAATGCAAAAAATTATAATTCTCGGTGGTGTCCGGTCCTATACAAATAGGACTCTCACTGCTAAGAACAATGACAGCCTATGCTCACTGAACGATCAATTACAGATTGCTCAGTGCGCATCATTTTCTATGGTCTGCCTGTGGAAACTGTCAATTAAAGGACCACTGATCAGCAATGGTTTACCCATCAATGATTATTTAATGCCACCAGTAGTCTGAGTAAATAAACCCTTATACGGTGTTGGTAAAGAATACATATTTGTATCTAGTAACCATTGATGTCTCATTTGTGATTAGAGCAATTTTCTTTGTTTCTTTTCTATCTTGACAAACCTTCATAACAACGTCCAAAATCCTTGACACGGACACTGTAGAGTTTGCCACACTGATCACCGTGCCCCTAAAAATAAAAAAGGTCACAAATATGTATACATTTGTTTCCTGAGTAAAAAAATCCCCCACACTGTGCCATTGAATGTAATCATACAAATATATAATTAGCCATTGTGTAACTTACCATTCACAATGTAAACTGATAAGCCGACACTGTGCCTCCATTAACTATAATTAGCCACTTTTCCCCACCTAATAACAATATAAATTAAATTAGCCACAATACTCTTTACCCCAATTCTTTACTAGACTCTCTTCTGTGTCCTCAACTCCCCACCACTGTGCTCCTCTTGTTCCTCCTATTCATCAACTTATTATAATTATTCTTAATTCATTATAATTATATACCCCCAGTTCATTATGTCATGTCCTCTCTCCCACCTCAATTCTGTCATGACTAAGTTGTCGGGTATCCCGGGACCATTTAATATGTAGGAGAGGTGCTTCTAGTCAGTGCAGGAGTAGGAGAAATCAGATGGCACGGTCTTCCGGCTCCGCTCTGTTGCGGTAAACCCATGACAAATTCATTTTAAAGTAATGTCCTCTCTCCCTCTCACCCCGACCCTCATTTCATTATAATGTTATGTCATCTATCCCACACTTCACCCACAATTAATTCACTTTTAAGGAAAAAAATAATAATTACTTACCTCCACTAGCGATCCACCATGACTCTACTACCTTCCCGCTGTGGCTGACCCCTACATGCTAAATTATGCTGCTGACATGTTGATGTCATCATGCCAGATGTGTCATAGAGAAGGCAATGAGTAGGAAGCCCAGGATGACTTCTTGCAGCTACGCTGTGACTTTCTATAGGAACTATAGGATTGCTCCCTGCATGGTGATAAGTGCTATTGATATAGGCGAAAAACATGTAAGGATGAAGGCAATTTGGAGATGGGCCTCCTGGAGCTTTGGGCCCAGGTGGCATCTCTCATTGGCCTCATTATAATCCACCCCTGTTTATAATACACCGCAAATACTTATACAGGTATAGTTAATAAAACATTTCTTGGGAATGCTTCTTTAAATTGGCCAATAGAATGTAAAACCTATTTGTTTTACAACTGACTGTGAAGACAGAAAAGCTATAATTATTTTATATATCACGGTTTCAGGCATCAGCAACAATAATCAGCATCAAAATAAAACCATTTTGCAAAGAGAGATTTCTAAGTAAAATTGCTGAGAAATAAGTTGTCTAATTTAGTATATTTGTTGTAACAGCAAATACCTAAGTATTGCAGTTTAAATTGATGGACTATCTGTTGTCTGAGAGATTTTTCTAACAATTTTATAACCTTCTCTATAAGGTGACAATAAAAATATATGTTAGGAGAGCTGTAATCTATTGAGAGACTAATCCACAGGGGTCAATGAATGATGTAAGCATATTTTTTCCTTCTGTCCATGAGCTGATAAGATAAAGTTATTAATGGAGGTGTAGTATCTATGGGATTTAGTGTTAAAAACCTGTTTGAATGTATAAAATTGATGCCACCTGCAATCCTTTCCAGTTATTCCAGTTATTAAATTACTTAGAGAGGTGATGTTATTAAACATAGAAGAGATTATGTATTTGTATATTAGACATGTGTACCATTCTGTCCATCTAATCCATTTCCTTTCTCTATGAAGTAATAAGGTAAAAGTGTATTGTATAAAAGTTCAGAAATTAAATGATGAGGAGATTTGGTGACATTTAAGTTTTATTGAAGTTAGAGATGAGCAGATCATTTGAAATTTGAAATTACCAGCTTTGCTGAATTATCCCAAAATATTTGATTTGTGGTGAATAAATTTGCAACAAATTGCATAATTAAAATGCCTCTTCTTTCCTTGAATACATATCTATAACACACTGAGACCCCATCTAGTATATTAAAAATGTTTTAAACTCTGTAAAGTATGCATAGCCTTTTTAATATCCAAGTTATCTCAAATTATCTGGACAAGGGAAAACAGATAGTAAGCGCTGGCAGGTAGCAGCCTATTTACCCCCCAACTGCAGTTTCAGACGTTGTAGGCTACTTATATTGTATAAATGGTCAAAAACTTAACTAGTTTTTGGGGTAGATGCATGACTTAAAGTTGGAAAAAGTCGAGGTAATAAATGGAATGGGAGAAACAGTGACATTTTCACAAGGATGAATGGAAAAATGTATCTCTGTTTTGGGAGTATCAAGTGCTTAGCTCTTCACTAAACAAACAATAGCTTTTTTCACAAAGCATTAAAGTATTATATCTTTAATTAGAGAGACAAAATAGGCATCCTGTTTTGAATGCAACCAGGTGTATTGTTTTGAACATGTAAAAGTTAATGTTTCTCAAGTAGGAGTAAAAAGCAAATCTTTTTTGGCATCCTCAATAGATTTGCTAGTTAGAAAATTATCAAGCAATTATAAATGCTTTTTATCAATCCTTCCAAAAATTAGACCTTTTTCTTATGGAGGTGTAACAGATGACTGTTTTGAATGTTAAGAAGGTATGGTTTGTCAACTAAAAAATATTTTTTTTTTGAGTTACACAACTGATTTGCTAGACACAAAATGTTGAAATAATTAAAAAAGGCTTTTTATCAAGCATTCTAAAAATAATCCCCTTTTTTGTGTGACAAAACAGGAGTACTGTTTTCAAAGTGAAGAAGCTATGGCTTCTTGTCACCAATCCAAAAGCACTGTTTTGAATCAATAATATACCCTGTGCTTGTTGGAGATGTAATCATGTCATTTGAAACAGATCCAAAGGAGGTGTAGAAGGAGACAGATAACATGGAGGCCTCCCAACCTTTGCTGAAAACAGTTAATCATAAAATTCATGTATTATCACTGGCCAACGTTGCTACTCAATTAATCTATTTTGCAAAGCAATTTGGAGCTAAAAACAAATTTAAAGAGTGACATACATTCTCCTGCTTGTGAGAACAGAAATCAGGCATCACTTTTTTGATAAATAATGGTGGCTGAGTGCCTTAAAGCAAGGCTAAGTGCAAAATATAATTTCTAAAAAGGCAGCATGATCCACAAAATGTTAATGCAGTAAGTGCACCACAACCAACTTGACAAGGTGTGAATATAGTTGGTAAACCAACAAATGACTGGAAGTGTGCATGAAGCGCCCCCTGGGGCCGTGGGGTACTCGTTAGCCGGGCCGGTCAGTGCTGGGGATGTCACGGTGGCAGTGACCCGGTCCGTGACCTAGGGTGGTCAATTAAAGGGAAAGTAAAAGGGGAATAAAGTTTTTAGAGATAATGTTTGTGACGCCACCTGTGGTATGCGGCTCTATGGGGCCGCTACTGCACTGCAGATCCACTGGAACTGATGGTGACGCAGCCGAGTTGGTTCAGCTCTCCACAGGCAGAGCTTAGCTCCAGGGCAGTAGATGGTGATTTTATGAGATAGATGTTGTTGGTGCGGTGTAATGCAGGTGATGGCGCAGTTAATGACCAGTCCACAAGTTAATGGCGGTTTCCTCTTATCTTTACTTGCGGTTTGTTAAGCAGACCGGGGCATGGGTACTAGCTGGTAGTAGAGGTCTGGGCGGGCTGGAGGCAAGTTAGGGATCCACCTCACCAGGTGAAGTTGTAGGCCTTCCCTCTGCGCTAATCTCTTTGGCCCTGCTGCTTGAAGCAATGCTGTTGCCCTCGTCCCTGAGTAAAACGTCTTTTTCCTCACCCATATGGCAGGCAGCTCGGGCCTTCTTAGAGTGTCACTCCCATGTGTCGGTGCTGTGCCCTAGGTGCTGCTGAGCCTCCGGGTATCTGGTGGGGCCAGGAGACCTGCAATCTCCTGCCCTCCATATTTTGCTGCAGGGCCTTCAGTGCCCCATTGCCATGCACTCCGGTGTCTGGTTCACTTGCGCTTACCTCTGGGGTGAGCTTATTCACAGCTCCCTTTCCCAGGCCCTTCCTCATTGTCCTGTTTCCAACTCCTCTCAACTGACAACTCACCCATATTAACCCCACCTCCAGATTCCAGTTTGAAGGGGAGGGGCTCCCCTTTCTGGTCAGGAGCCAGGAAAGTGTTGAATGCTGGTAAACCTGATTAGGGGACCACTCCTTGCTTCCAGGCATGGCATCACCCCCTGTGAGGGAGGCAATGCCACTGTAGCAACCAGACCCCTGGGGTGCCACATACATGCACAATGTGGGAAAGACAAAGTGCATCACAAAGGGATGAGGGGAAGGGAGCCCAGGCACTGGGGAAAGGGGGAGTGGAGACCTCCTAGGCTGATCTAATATCACCCTGTCTTCCCTAGCATCCCTATATTGGTTACTCACCAATTGCCGAACAGAAAACCTAAGCCTTGTATATCCCTGGAGCTAGGCCCTGGATAGGGAAAGGGGGATGAGCCCTGGTCAGTCTCCATTATAAACTAAAGACAACAAGGGAGACAAACACAGGGGGAAGAAACTTAGCTTGAGCCGACTTCAGAGAGATTACACCAAACATCTTCCAAGAATCAGAGAGGAAGTAAGCAGACTGCAATAGCTCCAAGCCTTCACAAGGGAACATGTGAATATCACCGGCCCCTCCCTGCAGCAAACTGAAAGTATTTAAACACCCAGGCCAGGGTGTCAATCAGAGCAGGAGGGAGGTAGCCACTTGGTCCAAAAGTAATACAGATTTAAGAAGGCGTCTGTAATGCAAAACAAAGTGACCTTCAGCAACCAGCTGTAAACGACTGTCTGCTACATCTGCTACATCTGACACACCGGTAATAAAAACTTGTTTCCTAAACACACTAAGGGTGTGGATATTTGCCATTGTGAAGGAAAAAGGGGGAAGAGTCATACTTATAATACAAAATATATCAGACGAGAATAATGATGATGGCAATGATAACACTGAGTAAGTACTTCTTAAGAATGCAGCTTGGCTGACAGAGAGACAAGCATGATGAAAAGTTGCAGGAGGAAAACTTGATGCTTGCTTTGATTGCGGGTTTGCTTGACTTTGCAAAATGAAAAGGTGATCTCACTTCATTTATTGATGGAGAGCCTTAGTTTCTTATTTATATGATTAGGGATGTTCTCGTCTTATTTTCTTAATACAGAGTTGTCAGAGTGCCAACAATTTGCCTGTAGCAATGTGCAAAAGGCCTCCCTCACATGAGAAACCGGCATGTATGACTCGCCACTAGAAGGACCAAACCTTAGAGGTGCTATAGAATCTACTTGACCAACACCGACATGCGGAATCACCTACTTCAGAGCTGACCGCCGAAAAAGCTGATTTGCCCCTAAGGATGTATTTAACATATGTTGCCTGGGCCGTGTATCTCTGATGCCAGTAACCTTTTCCTATGATTACCTCACCTCTATAACGTAGCTGTGTCAGTATTCACCCAGAAACTTTAATAATGATTACTATGGACAGGCTTAGGGCAAGAAACTATGAGCCCACGGGTTGCCCTTACCTTCACTATTTAATTCCTTTACAGGCATTTGGATTTACACAAAGGGCCCTGAGTTGTGGCCATCGAGTTAATTGCTTGTTGATAGTGCTGACTGGCAAGGGTTGTCAGGTAAGAGCCAGGAAGGCAATATGGTACAAAATAAGCAAGCAGAGGAATGTTTAGGAAACAGGCTGCCATCAGACATCAAAGATACAATAAAACAAGAGGCAAGAGCTAAAATCAAAGTCTGAACAAGAAGATACAAAAATTCTTCTTTCAGCTAACAGCAGTAACCTGGGAATATTTGTAGGGTGTGGTGTTGTCCTATTGGCCAAGGCAGGGAGCTGATTACTTCCTCTGAACAGCAGAGAGGGAGCTGAATACTCCATCTGGACAGCGGAAACACCCATATAGTCAGATTGGATGTCACAACAGAGACCAGCCAGCCTAGTGGCTGGACAATGTCTGCACCACCATAAGCTTCTGCTCACAATGTCTCCCTCATCACCAGTGCTGCTAGCAGAATAAAAATGATGGCACCAAGTGACAGGAGCAGACAAAGCAGGGGAAGATCCTAAAGGAAATGTGACAATATCCTCATCACCACTGTCTAGTTCCTAGGTTTGGTCAAAGATAGAATCATCATCTTCATTTTCATCCCTGATTTAGCTCACAGGTACCACTGTAAAATGGACAGTGCTTCTTCCTATCCCCCATCTTTATCCAACCTTGTAATTTGCTCTGGCCTAGAGTTGTACTACCACAGTGACAGTGTCACTACTAGCACAGCTCGCAAAACCTACAAAATAGATTAGAGTAAGAATCGTGATCTCCATCTACATCCGCAGCATGTATTATGAGAACAAAGATTAACTGACCAATAAATAATCTGGAAGAAATTATTTTAGTGTAGTACTTCGTTTATCACCCAGGGTCCTGTGGGTTAGGGAATTATGGGACAGAATAGAAAATTAAGTCAATGACAGATTGGAAAATTTTACTATGTACAACATTAAAAATTATAGTGGTAGATAAAGTGGACTGAGTAGAACAATGCCTCTAGCTCATGGTATCGCTGTCAGAGGATACATAATCCAGTTGGATGGAGATGTACTCCATTATATCGCTTCTTACTGTCCTTTGCCAATGCCACGTTTGGGTTTACATCTTTTTTAAGACATGTGCAAAATTCTCTCTTTCTTAGCAAGATATGCTTAACCTTACATAAAGAAGTCAAAAATGGAAATTCATTTGCATCAACAGTCAGCCATATTATTGCAATGCCTCTGATTGTTAACTGCGGCTATTCAAACAGTTGCAAAACCTTAAACTTTGCTTTGTTTTGTTTGTTTTCTTTTTATTGTTTTTTTATTTTTTTATACTTTTTTTTTAATTATTAATGATCTTTACCCCTTCAGCCAAACTGAGATGTAATTAAAGGAAACCAAAAATTCTAGAATTGTTATGTTCTTGAAACAAGCTTAAAGCAATAGCTGGAATTATAGTCGTGGGGTGTACAATGTCTACAGTAGACAATTAAGACAGGTATTAAAAAAAAATAAAACTTTAACAATAAAGGTGAAAACAAATGATCACATATCTTTAGAAATAGCAGGGGATTAGAAAATCTTTGTAGAATCACATCCTAAAGGAAAGCGCTTGCAGTTGGCCACTGCATGCAGGTTTTGTGTGTATGCCTTTAACTAGCATGAGCACTTTGTTAGGTAAACAGTTTAAGTTTCAGGAATATAGTTTCTGAAAAAAAAAGTGTCTTGCGCATCTCATAATACAGGAATGACACTTTCAATGATGCACAAGCCTTAATTACAGAATTTGGTTTTATTTGCAAAATCAGCACTGAAAGGATTTATCACTGCCCTCCTTTCTTGCTTTGTCTTGAAAAAAAGTGAAGCTATTAACGTGCTGTTACTGCTGTGCAACAAAGATCTGTCAATTCACTGTCACACTGAGTGACTATACAGATACAGTAGTTCCCTATAAGTCACCTGAATCTTTGGATTTGCATTCACAGGCTTAGGCTGGGGTCAAAAGAGTGATTATTCTGTCCTGAGAGAGAATCAGCTCGATCATGTAAATAACAATTGGCTCATACTCTGTCAGAGTTTAAGCCGAGCGTTCGTTTACTGTGATCTGATTCTCTTGAAATGAAAAAATCAAAGCAGAGGTCTTTAGAAGATGGACTACTTCATTTCTCCATCTTCTCCATTGTCTGTGCCCACGTAAATCAAAATTCACTCAGATGACATTTGAGTGCAGTCTGATGTTTTACACGCACCCATAGACTTGTATGAGTGCACATAGTTCAATTTGTGGAGACACTTGCAACATGCTGCAATTTTTTTTCTCATGCCGAATCGGCATGAGAAAAAATTAGCAGATCTGTACTGCCCATAGTATAACATTGGTCCGAGTGCTATCTGATAAAAAATCCTATAGTACTCGGCCATGTTATATGCTCGTGTGAGTGGGCCCTTAGGCCCATAGATCCCTGCTATTTTCAATCTGGTACTTCAACACTAACATAGTACGCCACAATCCCAATAGGCCTTTTTCTATTTCTATGCTGTTTGAGTGCTTATCTCTAGAGTACAAGCATACAATTGCTCTTCGGTATCTTTCATACTGCCTGCGATAGCCCCCTCACTAGCTGGGCAAGATCATCTGAGCTGATTGCTACTGAGCATCATGAGGAAACCCTCTTCCGCCATTAGCACACTCACTGACTCTACGGCAGTGTGTGAAATGACGTTGGGGAATTTTATTTTGCCGATCCTTGCAAGTCGAATCTCCGAGTTCTAATTAGCACGGAACCAAGAATTTGACCCAAACTCAATTCTACACCGATCAATCCGCTCATGTATACTTGAAGTGGTATGTCTTTTGTTTTTCACTGACCACTGACATTTTACTGCTTCAAGTTTTTCAAAGCAGATTTGTAAAGTTGTAAGGATTTGGGGCAAAAGTTGTCAGAGAATACGGTAAGACACCATTTTGGAAAGCATTTGATATTATAATTGCTATTTTTTATCTTTTCTTGAGAAATGTGGTAGCAAAAAATGGAAATTCAGGAGTTCTGATTTTTTTCTTTTTGCCATTTATCCAATAGTTAAAATAATGTTATATTATATTTAAGACTTTTAGACATGATGATGCCAAATATGTTTATTTTTCTACTTTTTTATTTTTTTGCTTTTGAAAATGGTAGAGGAGATGATATAATTTTTTATGTATTTTTTTTTTCATCTTTTCTTCCCTTTTCATTCTATATTTTAGTCCCTTTGGTAGGTTTGAACCTGCCATAGTTCAATCGTATATATACTATATACAGCAATAAAGCAGGATTGCATTATATTGTGAACTTGCCATTCTCTTATGAAGCCTAGCCTGTGGTTAAGCTTTACAGGAGGACCAAGATGACAAATATAGGGGCCTTCAGCAGAATCCTTTCTGCAATAGCAGCCTATTGATTCTCAACTTTACCGTCATGGCAAGCCGATGAGATCAGGAGTACGTGAACATCTGAAATTGGATTATTTAAATAAAGCTTTCAGAGAGTGACAGTGGCATTTAAATGGTTAAACTTAAGCAATCAGACCTCAGTCTGGTCACTACAGTTACAGACAAATGCTAAGTGACACAGCTGGCATCTGCCTGGCATGAAGCAGGCTCAGTTAATGAACAAGCTTCATACTTTCCTTATTTACTTATGATGACAATATACTTCATAGATCATTAAGGAGTTAAAGTAGGAACAAATATGTTCACTGTATTTTTTTAGTATATGATTATAAAAAAATCATACTTCAAAATGTAAAAAAAAAGACTTCAGACAGCAACATCCACAAAAAGACTTGTTATTCGTATCTGATATGTTGAAGAACATGATTTCAGATTATTAAACCGTAGTAGCAGAATCAGAACAAATATGGTACATTGTAATGTATGGTGTCAGAGAAAAATTCTAGGGTAGATCTAAAAATTAGGTAACAAGATAGCAGAAAAACTGATGGCCTGATGGAACACAAAGTCGTCCTTTTCATACTCATAGTAATCGAGTGTATGACTCATACTCATCTTGCAGGATACTCACATATAGCTCAGCATTGAGACCACTATCAATACTTGTCAAGTACCCAATGACTTTCGCAGTGAAACAACCCAATATCATCAGGCTTCCTCAACCGAACTTGATAGTTCCTTCAAATTCTCAATCTGTTACCCCATTTCTCTTTTGTGTCTTCCAGACCCATTTGCCCCCATCAGTCTGGAAGTGAAGTGTTTGTGTAGCATAGCAACCCATTACACATGTATCGCCAATGCATGCGCTCACATAATTAGTGTGATGTACGCCGCGCAGGTGTCAAAATCCGACCGGTGCATTCATTGAAGCCAGGGAGTCAATCACTATGTCGACATGATGCTGAGCAATTCTCATCAAAGATAGTACATGCTTAGCTATCGCTGACAGCATAGGGGGAAAAGTGCAAAGAAATCAAATGGGTCTGTACTAACTACAGTGTGTAGGATTAATATTTAAAACATAGTAATCCAACAAAAAACAACATGTATATGAATCACGGGAGATGTTAATTAGAGATGAGCGAATATTTCATTGTTCAGTTCGGTTTACGATTGTCAAATTTGCAATTTTCGCCGATTAATTCGTCGAACATTCACTGAACATATCCGAACCCCAGTGGATTGAATGGGAGGCAAAGCCAAATGCATGCATAACACCTTCAAATGGGCCCAAAAGCTGCCAAAAGAGATAAAATTAGGGGCATCAATTGACCCATAGTACAAGTAGTATAATTATTATTGTTTATTATTAAAGCACCATTTATTCCATGGCGCTTTACATGTGAAAAGAGGTCACCGACTGGTACAAGAGGAGAGAGGACCTTGCCCGCTTAGGTGTACAAACAATCTACAAAGGGATGGGTGAAAATACACTAGGTGAGGGTACAGCTGGTCGTGCAATGGTATGGTGGAGCGAGGGTTACTGCAGGTTGGCAGAGACACTACAGTGGCAGAGACACTATCACCGGCCCAAAAACAACAGTGCAGAAAACTGCTGCATTGAAACTGAGACCTGTTCTCAGAGTTATCCGGATGTGAACAGGTTATGAAGCATGAGATCTTGACGGAACCGCATGTACGGGTGAACCAGAGGCCATACCGAATCCCCAAAGCCTGCCACGAGGTGATCTCCAAGGAGTAGAGATGAGCAAACATTTCAATATTCGGTTCGGATTACGATCGTCGAATCTGCAATATTCGCTGATTTATTCGCCGAAAATTCGCTGAACATAGCTGAACGCCATAGCATTCAATGGGAGACAGAAACAAACGCATATACAACACCTTCAAATGGGCCCAAAAGCTGCCAAAACACATCAAAATAGGGGTAGACAACAGGAAAGTGCCATCAATTGACACAGAACACAAGTACTATAATTATTATTATTATTACAGCGACATTTAATATGTGGTGCTTTACATGTGAAAAGGGGACACCAAATGGTACAAGAGGAGGGAGGATCCTGCCCGTGAGGGAGCACAAACAATCAACAAGGCATGGGTGAGGATACAGTAGGTCAGGGTACAGCTAGTTGTGCAGCGGTATGCTGGAGTAAGGCTTACAGCAGATTGTACGCTTGTCACAAGAAGTGGGTCTTCAGCTTCCTTTACAAGGTTTCCATGGTAAACGACAATCTGATGTGTTGGGGTACAGAGTTACACAGTAGGGGAGGTGCACGGGACAAATCTTGTATGCTATTGTGATAAGAATAGATAAGAGGGAAGTAGAGTAGGAGATCTTGGATGGATGGGAGGTTGCGTGCAGGTAACTACTACAGAGAGGCTAGGTCACACATGCATGGAGGAGACAGGTTTTCGATGGCTTGGTATGCCAAAGTTTGACTTTTCAGCTTGAGTCTCTAGGAATTGGAGCCAGTGAAGGGATTGACTTAGGGGAGACCTGTCAATCCAGCGGGGTGACAGGTAGATTAGTCAGCCAGCACAATTTAGGATAGATTGGAGGAGTGTGAGAGTGGTAGAAGGGAGGCTACAGAGAAGGAGGTTGCAGTAGTCTAGGTGGGAGATGATGAGGGCGTGCACTGGTGTTTTTGTAGATTCATGGTTGAAGAATGTGCGGATCCCAGAGATATATTGGAGTTGGAGTCAGCAGCACGTGGAAGGGGCTTGGCTCTGACGTTAGAAGGACAGATCAGAGTCAAGCTTGCGAGACTGGGGAGAGTGGGCAGCCATTGATTTTGATGGATAAGTCAGTTGGCGGGGATGAATGAGATGGTGGATAGATAATGAATTTGGTTTTATCCATATTAAGTTTTACAAATCTAGCTGAGAAGAAAGATGAAATAGCGGACACACATTGTGGGATTCTGGTTAGTAAGGAAGTGATATCAGGTCAAGAGAGGTAGATCTGTGTGTCATCAGCATAGAGGTGATACTGAAAGCCATGAGACTCTATGAGCTGTCCGAGGCCAAAGGTGTGAACGGAGAAGAGCAGGGGTCCTAGAACTGAACCTTGGAGGGCATCGACACATAGGGGGCAAGATGAGGAATGGTGTGTGAGTGGGAGGCACTGAATGTCCTGTCTGTTAGATACGAGGAGATACAACAAAGGGCCAAGTCTTTAATGCCAAGAGATCAGAAATTCTCTAGTAAGATGGAATGGTCCACTTTGTGGAAGGCAGATGCCAGGTGCAGGAGGAGGAGGACAAACTAGCGTCGCTTAGATTTGGCAGTTAGTAGGTCATTGGTGATTTCAATCAGGGCAGTTTCAGTGGAATGGCATGGTCGGAAGCCAAATTGTAAGCGGTCAAAGAAGGAGCACAAAAATAGTTAGGAGGACAGTTAAAAATGGACATGTTGTTCCAGTAGTTTGGTGGCATAGGGAAGAAGTGAGATGGGGCGATAGCTAGACACAGAGAATTGGTGAAGGGAGAGCTGTGGGGCAGGCAGGGAGAGGGCTGCTCCATGAATCTTGGAACCCCCAAGGCTTGCAGGGCACTTGGGGATGAAGAACTAAACCACTACCCACCAGAAGATGGAGAACTAAACTACTAGACTACAGGGGTTGGAGAATTAAACTACTAAACAGCTAGGGTTGGAGAACCAAACAAATACACACCAGAATATGGAGAAAAAAACTAATAGACAACAGGGGTTGGAGAACTAAACTACTACACACCAGGGCATGGAGAATTAAACCACTAGACAACAAGGTGTCACTAGACACCTAGTCTTGAAATCCCTAAGGCTAGCAGGACAAACCTCTGTATCCAACACTTCCTCTAGTGCTTCTGCATCCTGCACCTCCGCTAGGGCCTCTTCCTGCGCCCACAACCTCTGCTTTAATGAGACACACATTCCAACAGTGTAGATAGAATCCCCCCACCTCCATACTGCGCAGCCAGGGCTCACCGCAATCAGGCAGTGTTTCAATTAATATGCCTTGGATATCGCAATCAAACTGATCAAGAGTTGGGGACAGCTATCCATGTCGAGTTTGAGCAATGGCTGTCTTCACTGAACCTGGAGCCAGGGAAGGCAGTGTGCTAAATTGGTGCAAACCTGGTGATGACCCTATGCCGGGGCAACCTCACACACGTGCCTTGCATGGCTCGCATCCTCAACCTGATAGTACAGCAATTTCTCCACCACTATCCCGGCCTGGATGCACTACTGCAAAAATCACGTTTTCTGTGTGCTCACTTCCACCATTCGCAACCCGTGGGTAATCGACTTGAGTCACTACAGAAATCTTTTGGCCTACCGGTTAACTGGTTGATATGCGATGTGCCGATATGGTGTAATTCAACTCTGCACATGTAGCTGCGACTGTGGCAGCAGCGATGAGCCCTGATGCAGTATCCCATGTCGTATAGCCTGGGCAAATGCAGTACCGATGTGGTGCAAAGCACACTTGAGAAGTGGACACAGATGAAGGACCTCTGCACCCTTCCGCGCATTTTATAAATGGCTGCTAAGATGGTTAGTGCTGATGATGTCATCAGCATCACTTTTCCGGTCATGTACATACTGGAGCACACTTTGAATAGTCTACTAGAGGAGGAGGTGGTCCGAGGGGAAGAGGAGGAAGCAGAGGAGGATGCAGAAGGGTTAACAATATCTCTAAGTTCGATGTGTCGCCTCACAGTTTGTTTCCAAGGGAGGAACAAATGGAGAAGTACGAGGAAGAAGAGGGGAAGGATACGCAACAGTTAGGAGATGAAGAGGATAATGATTCCCTCTCTGTTGTCCATGATTGCCAGGAGGGGATGGAGGAAGCAAGCTTAAGTGTTATCCTGTCACCAACACACTATGGACTTGGACCTCATGAAAGAGACTGACCCATGAGTAACTTATTGCAGCACTATCTGCAACATGATTGCTGCCTGTATTGTTAGGATTGAAAATAGTGTTGACTACTGGGTTGCCAGTCTGTTCAATCCACAGTACAAAAGTAAATTTTGCCAGTAGCTTCTCCCCCTGGAAAGAGACGCTCCCATGCTGCAGTATCAAAACATACTTGAAGACAATCTTGAGAGTGGTCTTCCCCAAGACAGCTGTGAGGCACACAGTGTGCATCACAGTGATAGACTTCCAACCCGGGAACGTTGAGTTGTCAATGCAAAAACATTAGCAGCCTTGCAGCACTGGGGTCCTGAGTTCCAACCCCACCAATGACAACATCTACAAGAAGTTTGTATTTTCTCCCCATGTTTGCGAGGGTTTCCTCCGGTTACTCATTTTTCTTCCCACACTCCAAAGACATGCTGATAGGAAATTTAGATTGTGAGACCCAATGGGGCAGTGCCATTAATGTATGTAAATGTCATGTAAAAAATGAATTTTTATTGTGAAATGTGGACTCCTGGCTGGAGCACAATACTAGCACAAAATAATAAAAAAATAAAATGTGGCTTGATTTATGTGCATGGTAGTAACAGAAAAAATTAGATTTTTTACTATGGACAAGCCAGCAGAAACACAGCGCAAAAGAATTACAACCTCAGATGTGGTCTACTTTTAATAGCATCAGAACAAAATTTACATTTTATCATGTCAATCACTGTATGGAGAAGAATATCAGCACCAAAGAATTAAAAATGAAATGTAACCTGCTTTATATACCACGGTAGTAAGAATACCAACTTCGATTTTATCATGTGTACCGCTGTGTGGAGAACAATATCTGAGCCAAAGAATTAAAATATGAAATGTAACCTGCTTTATATACCACGGTAGTAAGAATACCAATTTCGATTTTATCATATGTACCCCTGTGTGGAGAACAATATCAGCACCCAAAAATTTGAAACTGATATCTGGCCTGCTGTATGACGTTACTAACAGAAGAATTTTTTTTTTTTTACTGTGGATGAGGCCTGTATGACATAAAATATATGCTCCAAACAATTCAAACTGAGATCTAGCCTTCTGTATCACATTAGTAACAGAAGAAAGTATTTTTTTACTGTGGATGAGGCCTGTATGCACTAGAATATATGCTCCAAGAAATTTCAAACTGAGATCTAGCCTGCTGTATCACGTTAGTTACAGAAGAAAGTTTTTTTTTTAATGTCGATGAGGCCTGTATACAATAGAATACATGCTCCAAATAATTTGAAACTCAGATCTAGCCTGCTGTATCACCTTAGTAACAGAAGAAACTATTTTTTTTACTATGTATGAGGCCTGCATAACAAACAATTTCAATCTGAGATCTGGTCTACTGTATCACGTTAGTAACAGAATTTTTTTTTTAAGTGGATGAGGCCTGTATTAAATAGAATATATGCTCCCAACAATTTCAAACTGAGATCTCACTTGCTGTATCACGTTAGCAACAGAAGAAATTATTATTTTTACTGTGGATGAGTATTGAATAACATAAAATTTATGCTGCAAGCAAATTCAAACTGAGATCTTCCCTACTGTATCACGTTAGTAACAGAAGAAAGTATTTTTTTTACTATGGATGAGGCCTGTATACAATGGAATATATGCTGCAAGAAATTTCAAACTGAGATATAGCATGCTATATCATGTTAGCAACAAAAGAAAGTATGCTGCAAGAAATTTCAAACTGAGATGTCCCCTACTGTATCACGTAGAAATAACAGAAGAAATATTTTTTTTTTATTGTGGATGAGGCCTTTATAACATTAGAATATATGCTCCAAACAATTTCAAACTGAGATCTTGCCTAATGTATTACAATAGTAACAGAATTTTTTTTGTTTTACTTTGGATGAGGCCTATATTAAATAGAGTATATGCTCCAAACAATTTCAAACTGAGATCTACCCTTCTGTATGACATCAGTAACAGAAAAAAATAGACTTTTTTATTCGAGCTCTGCATATAGCTGAATTTCACTGCCACAAAAGGACAAACAGATATGGCGTGCTGCATCATGTTAGCCACAGAAAAAAAATAGATTTTTTTACTCTGCATGAGTTCTGCATACAATTGAATTTCACAGCCCCAAAATGACAAGCTGGGATATGGCATGCAGTATCACGCTTGTCACATAAAAACATTTATTTTTTATTCTGCACCAGCTCTGCACACAGCTGAATTTCACCGCCACAAAATGACAAGGTGGGATATGACGTGTTGTATCACATTAGTCAAAGAAAATAATTTATTTTTACTCTGCATGAGCTCTGCACACAGTTGAGTTTCAGCGTCACAAAATGAGAAGGTGAGATATGGCGTGCTGTATCACCTTAGCAACAGAAAAAAAAAGATTGATTTTTAAAGTTGTATTCGTGCATGGAGAACAATAGAAGCAGTGCACAACAGAGTTCTTTGAAATATGCTGTCTTTGTCTGTACCTCACTTATGGCACAGGAAAAAAAAATCTGCTGGAAGGTCGATTTCACAGCCATACAGGACACAAGCTATCTAAACTATTTGACTTAGAAGCAACCACTTAGCTAGCTAGCTAAAATCTCTCATGAATCCAGGAGCAGACCAGGAGTATCCTCTCTGATCTCTTATAGTTACAAAATGGTGCTAAAAGAATATATCTGCTCTTTATATTTTGCTCTGTGATTTCATCAGCCAATGGCACAAGCCCTTGTGTCTGGACATTGTGGATGGTTCCTGCGCCCTTATCGGCTAGCCGCAATTATCACACATAAAGTTAGAAAAAAAAAACATTACAAGCACGCCGCTCCTCTGAGCTCTCTCCACTCCCTCCCCTCATCAAACAATTCCCCCCCCGCTCATCATACAACATCACTATCCTAGCCAAAGAGATAAAGTACTTTAGTGGCAATGCAATATTTTACCGCACTTTTACTGACTTTTTACCGAATTTTGATGATTTTAAGAAAAAATGCTCATATGTCCAATAACGAATCCGAATGTGCAATATCCGTGCCAAATTTGAAACTGGCAATCGTTTTTCGAATATATTTGCTCATCTCTGTATTTTGTTTTTTTAGCCACTGCTCTGTTTGAGGATTGCTATCTAAGTACTTTATGAGCTTGAGTGTTTGCTGCTATTCAATCCCTGGTTTAAAGACATTTTGATTTGCTTAGTCCATTAAATCAGCCTTTTTGGCATATATATATATTTATAACCTCTACGAGT
Organism: Phyllobates terribilis; assembly: GCF_046119375.1. Lineage (NCBI taxonomy): Eukaryota > Metazoa > Chordata > Amphibia > Anura > Dendrobatidae > Phyllobates > Phyllobates terribilis. The sequence continues at coordinate 443,036,501 of NW_027362764.1, forward strand.
GAGTCAGGGTTTTTCAATCTACTGCTTTACAATTTTTAGTGGATATACACAGTCTCCATACCTGGTGTTGACCATCTGGATTTGTTTATGTATATATCTGTATTTCAGCAATAAGCTCTGTTTGTGAATATTCTTAAGTATATGCACTTGCATTCCATCATTAGGCTCTGACAATTATTTTATGGTTTAAGGAAAGATAGGACATAGCCCTATTTGAATTTTAATTGTTTTTAATTACTGTGTGTGGCTTTTGTGCCTAAAAAAGTTTCATATTTTCACAACTATTTTTTGGTGATCCCTGGTGTCATGCATGTATTATTTTCCTTGCTCTGCTTAGAACTGATAGATCTTGTGATGAACCGACTTTTTGACTCTGATATTTTGCCTGGATGTCCACCTCTCAGCTTTTGAATGGCTAGACAGACTTAATTTTGTATTCTTCCAACTGTCTTGGCACTCACAATGATGCAGCTTGGCAATTTTCTTGGCTGAGAGACCACTATCAATGAGCTGGATGATGCAGTTTCTCTTTTTTTGGGAATTCTTCTTCATGGCTGCTGCTTGAATCAAACCAGTGACCGTTTGCTTGGGGATCAATCTACTAACATACTGAGCTGTTAGGCTATGTGAGAACAGGTTTTAATTTGGAGTATACAGAAAGAAAAAGATTTTTCCACCACCAGGAACATAACAGTAACAATGCAGTGTCATGACAAGAATATACATAGCTAATTTTATGCAAAATAAATGCAAGTCAAATTTACGTATGAAGTAGCCAACATTACTGTGTATAAAACTATTGTAGTCTCAAGCTTGAAGTAGTAGTGGTTGTGAGATATGGAGCCTGAAAGTTAAAATTTCAAAACATTGTTACCATTTTGCTTCTCAGTGTATTTGTTATAGTGGATGACTAGTCTGAGGCAAGTTGCCTGGCCCAAATACTTTTGACTGACAGTTCTTTCCTATGTACCCACATAAGCAACTGACATGAGGTGGTGAGATGACAAAGAGCACCAGACTTAGATAAGTCACCCATGACAGCTAGTCCCTGGCCAGCTTTTCAAATTACAGTGGCTTGCAAAAGTATTCACCCCCTTGGATTTTCTATCTATTTTGCTACATTACAACCTGTGTTTAAACATTTTTGTAATCTGATTTGTGTATGATGCATCAGCACTACATAGTCTAAGTTGGTGACGAGAAGGGAAAAAAATGTAGGCATAAATTTAATTTATGGGATCAAATAGCTAAAAATTGGCATGTGCAAATGTATTCACCCCTTTAGCTATGAAGCCCCTAAAAATTTCTAGCGCAAGCAATTACCTTCATAAGTCACATTCCTAGTGAAACAAAGTCCACCAGTGTTTAATCTAAGTTTGACATGGTCTGTCAGTATATAGATACCTTTACTGAAAGGACACAGAGGCTGCAACACCATTAAGCAAGAGGCACTACTAACCAAGCAACACCATTAAGACCAAGGAGATCTTCAAAAAAGCCAAGGACAAAGTTCTTGAGAAGTCAAGATTGGGTTATAAAAAAGTATCCCAGTCTCTGATGATCCTCTGGAGCATCATCAAATCCATTATCATCAAATGGAAAGAATATGGTACCCCAACAAACCTGGCAAGAGAGGGCCGCCCACCAAAACTTTCAGCCTGGGCAAGTAGGGCATTAATCAGAGAGGCAGCACATATACTGAAAGTAGCCCTGAAGAAGCTGCAGAGTTCCTAACCAGACACTGGAGTATCTGTCCATATGACCACAATAAGCCATACACTCCATAGAGGTGGCCTTTATGAAAGAGTAAGCAGAAAAAAAGCCTTTACTTACACACAAAAACTGTAAGTCTTATTTTGAATTTGCAAAAGACATGTGGGAGACCCCCCAAATGTATGAAGGAAGGTGCTGTTGTTAGATGAGGCCAAAATAGAACTTTTTGGCCACCAAAGTAAACACTATGTCTGCCGCCAAACAAACACAGCTCATAACCCTCAAGAACACAAACCACACAGTGAAATATGGAGGTGGAAGCATCATGCTGTGTGAAATATATTTTTTGGCAGTAGGGACAGGGAAAATGGTCCAAGTAGAGGGAAAGATGGATAGTGCAAAATACAGGGATATTCTTCAGCAAAACCTGGTTCAGACTGTCAATGATTTAAGACTGGCATGCAGGTTCACCTTCCAACTAGACAATGACCCAAACCATACTGCTAAAGCCACACTCAAGTGGTTTAAGGGGAAACATGTAAATGTTATGGAGTTGTCTAGTCAAAGCCCCAGCCTTAATCCAATTGGAATCTGTGATCACGCTTCAAGATTGCTTTTCACCAGAAGAAACCATCTAACTTGAAGGAGCTGGAGCAATTTTGCCTTGAGGAATGGGCAAAAATCCAAGTGGCGAGATGTGTAAAGCTCATAGAGACTTAACCAAAGAGACTTGCAGCTGTTATTGCCACAAAAGGAGGCTCTAAAAAGTACTGACTTTAGGGGGTGTAAATAGTGATGCACACTGAAGCTTTCCATTATTTTGTCCAATTTCTTGTTTGCTTCACAAATAATGGAAAACAAATATTTGCAGTTGTAGACATGTTCTTTCCATGAACTGATGCAAACCCTCTAAAGAAACAGTGAAATTCCAGGTTGTGAGGGAGCAGAACATGAAAACTGCCAAGAGAGATGAATGCTATTGATGAGTGACTGTGCTCGCCACTGCTGGGTACTCGCCCAAGCATATCTGTGCTCGACGAGTTCGGCCCTCGGTGAGTATTTCTGGGTTGCTCGGGTGGGAACTCAGGTCCCCTCCCTGCATGTTTGGCGCTCTTTAGAGAGAGCCAATGAACATGCAGGGATTGCCTGTCACGCACTGTAATGCTGTAGCCATATTGGTTGTGGGCATTACAGTGATTGTCTGGCCGCACAGCATCATCAGGTGTTTATAAAAGTGGGCGCCGCCATGCTCGTCACAGTCTAGCTCAGAATCAGGCAGAGTAGGGAGAGGTGCTGCTGCGTCAAGGAGAGATTTGCTTGTTTATAGTTAGTATAGGTATTCCACAACATATATCTATATCCATCTGAACTAACAGTCCTTCTGAGGACTAATCAGTGTATGTTGCAGACTACAGCACATGACACAGCACAAGAGGGTCCATTGAACGTCCTATTAGTATAGGTTTTCCACAACATATATAAATATGTAGATCCATCTGAACTAACAGTCCTTTTGAGGACTAATCCTGCTGCATATAATCAGTGCTAGGCAGGCAGGCAGTGTATGTGGCAGACTGCAGAGTATGATACAGCACATTGAACATACTGTCTGTTGCTGCTGTAATAGTTACAGATATTTCTTGACATAGAAAGGCAATTTTTTTTTTTATCTTAATCCTGGTTATTTCCTTAAAAAGCAATCCAGAGTACACTATTTTTCTGCTCACTGCAGAATAAAGGCAGATCTGTTCCATATTTCACAGATAAAAATCCAGAAAATTGAAATGAGCGTGGAGAATATTGGCCTCCTTTTCCATTCTGTAGCAGTGTGTCGGTGAAGCTATTCACACTAGGTCTCCGTGTAGAATAATATTAGTAAATTACGGACCTAAAATTTAAAGCCATGGTTCTCTGTCAGACATATCACTGAAATTACTTAAAAAAACATACATTTCTTCCATTTTCATTCCGTTGCAGTGTGTCGGTGAAGCTATTCACACTACTCCGTGTAGAATAATATTAGTAAATTACAGGCTTACAATTTAAAAGCCTTGGTTCTCTGTCAGACATATCAACTAAAAGACTGTTCAAAAATCATACATTTCTTCCATTTTCATTCCGTTGCAGTATGTCAGTGAAGCTATTCAAACTGCTTCTCCGTGTAGAATAATATTAATGAATTACAGGCCTGCTATTTAAAATCGTGGTTCTCTGTCAGACGTATCACATATAACTGCGTTCCAAAATCAGCGATTTCTCGTGAATGTGGAAAATATTGTCCTCCATTTAAAAAGGACAAGGTGAGTGGCAAGGGACAGGGAAGTGGACGTGACGGTGATGGTGCATGCAGAGGCCGACGACGTTGCCATGGGCAAGGTGAAATTTTGCCACAACAAACACCCACATTTTGTCACTCGACCTTCCTGCCCCAATTACTAGGGGACCAGTGAGCACCAGTACTGAACACAGAGCAGTGTGAAAGGGTTATTGGTTGTATAGCAGATAAGGCTTCCAGTCACTTGGCCATCATCACCTCCACCCCGTCTTCCACACGGTCAAATCTCAGTAGCTGTGAGTCTGGACAGCATATTCCTCACCCTGAGCCTCCTTCCTCCCACCATGCCAAGTACCTGGAGACAACTGAACCCACAATTGGACACTCTGAAGAGCTGTTCACTTTCCATTTGTAGATTTGGGCCTCTCGCCTGGCCAGCTTCAAGTGAGTCAAGAGGAGAACGCGTGTAGCGATGCCAAAATACTGGAGCAGCAACGGTCACGTGAAGGTGATGGTGGAAAAGTGCAATTATTGTCGCAAGAGGTGGATGATGATGATGAGACCCCATTACCAGAAAGTCAGCAGGAGGACCATGGTGCAGAAGTGGAGGACAAGGTGGTCTATGAGTACTCCACCAAGATGGTGAGCGTCGATGACGCCATGATTAGTGTCACCATCCCGCTTCTCTGTCTTCTGAAATGCTCTCTGCTCACAATTAAAGAGGGTGATTTGCAGGCGGAGCATGATGAGATAAAGCAAGGAACCAAACAGGGTGATTACACACAGCCCAGCCTCATCACATCCCAATGTGTATTGGGTGACAATGAAGAAGAAGAGGAGGAGGAAGAACAGGAGCTAGTTTCCTGCGCTATTTATGGTACTACCTGCACAACTGTTCAGCGTGGATAGCCTGAGGACAGGAAGGAGGAGGAGGAGGATGAGGAGGAGAGCATGGTCAGTCGTCCTCTTGGTGAGGACACGGACGTCTTGCCTCTTTGCAGTCTGGCACACATGGCTGAGGTTATGCCTTTCCCATGACCCTCGCATTGTTCACATTTTGGGTGACAATCATTACTGGTTGGTGACACTTCTAGACCCGCGCTACAGGGAGATCTTTTGGACTCTTATTCCCTTGCAGGACAGGCCTAATAAAATGATGCAGCACGGGAAGGCCCTTGTTGTGGATTTATAAAAATTCTCTTCTGAAAATGCTGGCGGCATAGGTCACAGTTCATTGGACAACCAAGAAGTACAGGTGAGAGAGCTACAAATGCAGTCCAGCAGAGGCAGGGGAACATTAGCAACAATGTTCTGGGGCACTCCCATTGCACAGGCCCTGAGGCGCCGGGTACTCTCACAAGGAGTGCAAAATTTCAGAAGATGGTGAGAGAGTACCTTGCCGACCGTACCAACATCCTCCGTGATTCCTCTGTGCCTTATAATTATTGTGTTTCCAACCTGGACATGTGGCATGGACTGGCTCTCTACACCTTGGAGATCCTTGCCTGCCCTGCCGCCAGCATTTTGTCAGAGCGGGTTTTTAGTGCCGCCGTTGGAATTATAACTGATAGGCACATTTGCCTGTCAACTGAAAATGCTGGCAGGCTGACTCTTATAAAAATGAACAAGGGCTGCTTTGGGCCAGCCTTCTCAACACCACCGAATAATAGCAGTGTAACATAAACTCAAATACAGTGGTTTTTTTTGGGAGGTCTAACTCTATTCCCATGCACCTCTGTCTTCACACCCAAACATGAGTATATGCTTCCTGATTTTGTCTATTTGCTCTTGTCCTCCTCCTTCTCCTCATCCTCTACCATCATATCGCCACCATATGTACCATATCAACATATCTACATCTCTTGCAAGGGTCATTGAAGTTTCTCCAAATTTTTGGCAGCCGTTGCTTCACTGCATAGGCAAACAGTATGGGAGACACATTTTCTAATAATGGGAGCATTGTTTGCAGGAGGCCCTATGACCTCTATGTCTCCTGCAAGAGGCATTGGAGTTCCTCCAAATTTTTGGCAACCGTTGCATTCACTGCATACCCTTTAACTGTATAGCAGACACTCTTCTTTCTAATGGGAACAGCTCTATGTGTCTTTAAATTGTTAGTGGGGTTTTTCACAAATTTTGGCAACCCTTGCAGTCACAGCATGGGTATGACCAATATAGGAGACCAGCTCCTTTATAATGGGGACATTTTTTTTACTGCGTCCTCCTCTATGTCTCTTCAAAGGGGTATTTGGTTGTGTCCAAATTTTTGGCAGCCCTTGCAGTCACTGCATAAGCAATAACAGTATAGAAGACTCACTCATTAATAATGGGAACAACAAAGCATAGCCAGCTGATGGCTCTCTAACAATAGCGAGGGCCGACTGCTTGCCCTTTAAGAATAGTAAGGGCCGCCTGATAACCCTATAAAAATAGGCTTTGTATCTTTCAGAGTCCCTCCATCATAAATGAAATAGCATGTGTCTGATGATGTGTCACGCACCACGTGGCCAGATAGGGTTGTAGAATGTTAAAATGGCATTTCCCGGTGAAGCATTTGTCTTAAAAAAGTAACGGAAAAAAAAAAAATTAATAAAAAATTTATAAAAACACAGTAGGATCTTTGTTTAGTATAAAAAGCAATACTCGCCAATGTAACCTCAATGTAATCACATTGCTCAGCTCCTGCAACTTCTCCAATTCGGCCTCCATCTCCAAAATGACCACATCAGTCACAAGCTGAAAGCACTGCAGCACTGCATTGGCCCAGCGCTAACAGGCTGTGCTGAAGATAACATGCTTAATGCTTAATTGACAAACCGCCCAGTGCTGCAGAGTTGTTGAAAGCTGTAACACAGCAGCCGGATCTGTGGCTCTCACCGCTGAACATACAGCCAGGCATTTTCGTGTGTGACAATGGGTGGAACCTGGTGGTGACGGAGAAATGACAGCCGGAGTAGATACGGTTTCCCTCTATGCCAGTCCTTTCACCAAGAATATGGCTGTGGTGAAATACAACTCCCACTGAGAAGCAGTTTCAAACTGAAAAACATTGGGCCTACCAAAGGATTTGATTCTGAGGGCTCAAATTTCTCCTTCGCTCAAGAGCCCCGCTTAGCTGCTGCAAAGTTTGCGGTATCATGAACTCTCCAGACGGAGAAGCCAGGGCCCACCCGAGGATTTTCTGGTAGGCCCGTCCAACCCTGCCAAGAAGCAACCCTGGCTAAGAAATGTGTTTGGGAAGTTTCCCAGACACTCTGTGGCTGCATTTTTAATGTGGACTGGCTCTGTACCTATGCTGGCCACATTCACCTGTTCACGTGTTTGTGGTTAGGTGGTACTTCCCACCTAAGTGCACTGGGGAGGGCATGGGTAATGTTGTGGGACCCATGCTTGTGGAAGGTGGAGACAACACCAGGAGAAATAGTGGCGGCTGGGGACCAAGTATGGACACCCGGACGCCGCCGCCATGAGGTTGTGGAAAGCTTCCATCTCTATGAGCCTAAAAGGCCACATTTCAAGTGCAAGCAGCTGCCCAGAAATCTGGCAGTTTACTATTTCAGCCTGTGGTTGGGTGGCTGGCTGCATACTTGCACTTGCATTCCAAGTAACAGAAAACTAAGCAGATGGTGGGCTCTATCATCATCATGGCCTCACCTCGGCACTATAAACTCTCCCGATGGAGAAGCCAGGGCCCAACGGAGGAGTCTCCGGTTCTCTGGTGGGCCCGTCCAACTGTGCCAAGATGCAGCCCTGGCTAAGAAAAGTGTGTGGAAAGGTTCCCGGACACTCTATGGCTGCTTTTTTAATATGGAATGGACGTGCTTATGCATGATATTTCTCAAACCGGTTTGCATATCAGGCTTTTGCCCAACTCTGTAGCCATAAAAATAAAGTCGCAAAGAAAGATGTTTGTGTGTTGAAGCTAGAGATGAGCGGTGTTCGACTTGAACTGTTCGCCAATCTCAAATTCGAGCTGTTTTGGGCGGTGTTCGAGTTGTTCGATGTACCCGAACGATTTGCAAAAAATTCGGCTGTTCGAGGTTATGTTCGATAACTGTTAATGCACCAAAAGCGTGTCCGGCATGTCTGGCGCTATTTAGAGCACTAATCATGCAGGGATTGTCTGCCACTCACTGTAATGCCACAGCCATGGTGGTTGTGGCATTACAGTGATTGCCCAAATCGATGGGAACAGTGCTCAAAGTGAGAGATTGAAAGCCGACAATTCAACAGCGGCATACAACGGTACCCGACAATTTAGAACAGAAAGAATAGAGCTTCACACATAGATTAGATAGATAGAAACATGTCAGTCACATATATATGAAGTACAGTGACAGTGTTGATTACTGTACTTGTCATTTAGTGTTAAAATAAAGGATTTATTAAAAAAAAAAATTGGCGTGGAGTTCCCCATAATTTTAGTCTCTAGCGGAGGTTAAGCAGACGGCTGGGGCAGATGTTTGAAGCCTGGGAAGGGGGTAATACCCACGGAGCTTCCATGGCTACTAATATCAGCCCCCAGCTGAATACCTAGCCTTTACTAGCTATTAAAATGGGAGACCCCCCAAAAAATGACTTGGGGTCCCCCTATTTTAATAGCTAGCAAAGGCTAGGCAGACAGCTGGGCGCTGATATTAATAGCCCAGGAAGGGTGCCATGAATATTGGCCCCCTCCCAGGCTAGAAACACGAGCCGTCAGCCGCCCCAGAAATGGCGCATCCATAAGATGCGCCGATTCTGACACTTAGCCTCGCTCTTCCCTCTCCCCTGCAATAAAAGTAAAATAATAAAGCAACATCATCCTTACCTTTCCATGGTTCCCACGATGGCTTCAGCTCTGCTACACTCACATGACAGGCTGGATCGCAGCAGAACGCTGCCATCCAGCTTGCCATGCCGCACACACTGAGAAGCGCAGGCATGCTTGCGCTCCCCATGGCAGCTGCAAATTTTGAGCCTATCATTAACTCTCCTGATGGAGAAGCCAGAGACAACCCAAGGATTCTCTGGTGGGCACATCCAACCCGTCCAAGAAGCAGCTCTGGCTAAAAAATGTGTTTGGGAAGGTTCTCGGACACTCTATGACTGCATTTTTAATGTGGACTGGTTCCATAACATCCCTGGCCACATTCACCTCTCCACGTATTTTTGGTTAGGCTATACTTCCCACCTAAGTGCACTGGGGAAGGCACTGGTAATATTGTGGGACCCGTGCTTTTGGAAGGCGGAGATGACACCGGGAGAAATAGTGGCGGCTCGGGACTGAGTATGGACACCCGGCCGCCACCATGAGGTTGTGAAAAGCTTCTGCCTCCACTAGCCTAAAAGGCCACATTTCAAGAGAAAGCAGCTGTCAAAAATTTGGCAGTATAGTATTGCAGCCTGTTGGTGGGTCAGTGGCTGGCTGCATGCCTGCACTTGCATTCCAAGGAATGAGGTAGGGACAACTGAACGCTGTGCTGGGACAAGGACGTGGACTGTGATTGTTGCTAGTCTGCAATGACAGGTGTATGGTGGGAGGCATCTTCGTATGCGCCAAGGATCACTTCTGATGAGCACACTTTTAGGCAGTGATCTGGGAGTCAGACATGCTTCCAGGGGTCTACCCCATGCTGCTCCCATGTCTTTTCAGCACTGAATGCTTGTGTCGGATGATGTGTCACACACCACATGGCCAGATGAGGTTGTAAAATGTTAAAATGACATTTCCCAGTGAATGAAATTGTCTTGGTTGAAATCAATGCAAAAGTGGAAAAACGCATCAAAAACGCTACATGTGAACATAGCCCATGGTGTGGAGGAGTATTTTTTTTTTGGTTATTTATTTTGCCTTATATACAAGTCATTACCTTGGAGAGAATGTTCTTAAACATATTTCCCAGAAAAAATCCATTTTGGTTTCGTTTTTGGGAGTCCTTAAAAGTGGCGTAATTCCTCTGACAACATTATTGACAGCAGTGACCTGGCAGTCAGAAATGATTCCAGGGGTCTTCCCCATGCTGTTCCCATGTCATTTGAGTACTGTTCCCATCGATTTGGGCAATTTTTATGCCCTCTGCAGACCGCCGGGGGGAGCACCTGAAAAATGCTCGAGTTTCCCATAAACTTACATTTGGCTTGTTAATCGGACCGAGCACTCAAGCATTCCAATTTGCTGAACTCGAACAACGAGTACCCAAACATTTTAGTGCTCGCTCATCACTAATGAATATTTTTGCAAGCCTCTGTTTGTTTGTTCTGAATTTTGAAGCAAATGGGAATAAAATACACATTGCTGCAATTGCACAACCAATTTATGATTCATACTGTTAAACAATGTCTTAACAAGACACATTGTACCTCATGATATTGGTGAATTTAAGACAACAAAATTTGCACGCATGAAAATATCTTAAATTTAGTTTACATCAGGATAATTTTTTTAATCATTCTTTTATTTTGTTATTAAGGTTAAAATTTTGTATAACTTTTCATTTTTTCAACAAAATATATTTTTACAGACCTATTCAGTTTTGAGTGACTTTATGGCCTATATGTCAGAACCCCCCTCCCCAAGCTGATAACATTTTGAAAACTGCATCCATCAAAATATTTACAACCACATTTAGGAAGCTTGTTTACTCTTTAGGTGTTTCCCATGAATTAACACAAAGTGGAATGAATAAATGAAAAAAGTACAGTCTTTCAACTAAAATTTTGTTTTAGCTTCAAATTCTTCATTTTCACAACTGTAATGAAAGAGAATGCACTAGCAGTTGTGTTCAGAAATTTCTTCTGAATCTGTCAAATGTAGTCATAATCTACAGTTTGGGCACATGGCATGACAAAGATGCGAATGAGTGCTATTAAACTTTTGAAGCAAACTTTTAGGCTGCAATTGATTCTGGATGCCATGTCACATTGGAAGAGGACCCAAGTTCAAAAAAACAGAAACCCCCACAAGTGACCTGATTTTGAAACTACATCCGACAAGGAATTCATCTAGGGGTGTAGTGACCTTTTTGGACTCAGATGCCTGACGAAAGTTTTTAACATTGGGACGTGAGAAAATTAAAAATTATTTGTTTTCTACAAACATGTTATTTTAGCCTCTAATTTTTCCATTTCACAAGGGTAACAAACGAAAATGAACAACAAGGTTTATAAGTAATTTTCTCCTGAGTACATTAATATTAAATATGTTTTTGAGCACATGACATGGCACAGATAGGAATGTGTGCTATTTGAATTTTGGAATGCAATTTTGGTTTGAATAGATTGTCGATGCTGTGTTGCATTTGCATAGCCTCCAAAGTGCCAAAACAGCGTAAACCCATCACATATGATAGAATTTTTAAAAGTAATTCCCCCAAGGAATTCATCTTGGTGTGTAATGACCTTTTTTGACTCACAAGTGCTCCACAAAAGTTTTCACTATTGAGACATGAAAATGAAAAATTACATTATTTTTGCCAAAATTTTGGTTTAGCTCCAAATGTTTCCCTTTCTCAAGGTAAGTAGAATTAAGTAGACCACATCATTTGTAAGGCAATTTCTCCTGAGTAGGCGAATACCTCACTTTTGGTCAGTAACTGTTTTGCCACACGCATGGTTCAGAAGAGAAGGTGTTCCACTCCACTTGGGGTCTCAAATTTGGCTTGAATAGATTGTGGACGCCATGTAATATTGGTGGAGCTCTAAGGTTCAAAATCAGCAGAAACCTCCAAAAGCGATCCATTTTTGAAAACTAAAGCCCTCAAGGAATTCACCTGTAGTAAAATTTTTGGATTAAAAGGTGCTTTATGAAAAATGATAACATTGGAACCTGAAAATCAAAAATAGCTCTTGGCACGGTACATACATGTACATCGTACATAAAATGGTTTGTACAACTGTTTCTCTTTCTTTTTCTGACTTTAAACTTTATTAAAGTCTAAGAGTTATATTGTTGTAAAACATTGAGCACATCTAATAATCCACAATTAGTTTGTAGTTGTCTGCAAACTCTTTCATTAAAGGTGATCTGTCACCCTCTGTGACATTTCAGACCTCTAATATCGGCATACAGGTGATAGAAATGTGAATCTATACTTACCTGTATGTCCCATATTAGAGGTTTGCTTGCTTTGAAATAACTTTTTATTTAATTAGTTTTGACAAGCTTTCTGTCCGGTGGATGCAAAGAAATCTCCGCCTATTAAATTAATTTCCGTAAGTCACTCTGCCATCCCGGTGCCGGCGCAGAAGTTTCCTGCTCCACAAGGCTACACAGACGGCAGGGATTACTGCACCTTCCATACAAGGTAAATTGCGCAGGCGCGGTATCCAGTTGGGAACTGTACATCATAGGGCACTGTGACATGCAGGGGAGGGGGGGGATATGGAAATTAAATTAATAGAGATTTCTTTGCGTCCCCAAGATGGGAAGCTTATCAAAACTAATTTAATAAAAAGCTATTTCAAAGCAAGCAAACCTCTAATATGGGACATACAAGTAAGTATAGATTCACATTTCTATCACCTATATTATCGCCCATATTAGAGGTCTGAAAAGTCCCAGGGGGTGACAAATTTAGTGTTGAGCCACCCCCGTAGTGTTCGAGTTCGGTTCGGTTCGTCGAACACCCGTGTGTTCGCCGAACTGTTCGTCGAACTGTTCGTCGAACACCTTCGAACACCGTTAAAACCAATGGCAGGCAAACAAAAACACATAGAAACACATAGAAAACACCTTCAAAGGTGTCCAAAAGCTGACAAACTGCTCAGAAGACAAAACTAACACATGGAAAAGTGACAAGTACATATAGTCATGCGAAAAGAAAAGAGGTGGAGGAGTAAAAGGAGGGGGAGACACAGATATAGGCATGTCATGCCCTTCTAAAATCCAAAAAGTGAGAAGCCGAGACGGCCAGTCCGCTCCTGCCCGTGCCACCTCCGTGTCGCCGGGTTTGTGCCAGAGCCGCGGTGAACCCTGACGGCCAGCCCCCCTCTCCCAATACTGGTGCCTGTCCGCTGGTGGGTCGAGAGAGCCCCCCTGTGGTGGAGGCAGCTCTAAGCTTTTTAATTTAAATTGTCCCTCTAATTTGAATGAATACACTTTAAATCCATTTACAAGGATCTATTGGAGGGCAAGTCTCATGCCAGCAGCCACGTAATTCCAGCTCCAGTAGCGTCCACTAAAGCTGCTGCAGTTAAAAAGCTTTTATAAGGATCGAGCTCGGCTGTCCACCGCAAGGCATCCTAGTGCCAGTCCCAGCCCCTATGCCTTGGGGTGCCTCCTGATGCTCTTCACTAAGTATCCCGTGGTCCCGAAGCATTTCCTTTGAAAAAATTAAGTGTCCAAACTACAGGTGGTGTAGCTTGCTTAACAGCCGGGATAATCCGCTAACTAGCAGACACTGCTACTAGGCACAAAGTATTTCCTGGGCTAGATGCAGTTAAAAATTTGTAAGTAGATACTCTCGTTGGATGCTGAGAAAGCATTCCATAGAGTCTCCTGGCACGCCATATATGATTCTCTTAAAAAGCTTGGGGTAGGGGTCTAGGGGACCCTTTTATAGCCAAAATCACGGCCCTGTATCACAATACGTCACCTAGGCTGAAGATAAATGGAACTGTAGCACCGAGGGCTCGGTTGCTACAGACGTATTGCACCTCACCCAGAGGTGTGATATCTCACTCTCAGATAAGGATGGAGTGTGGATCAGGACCCGACACCTGCATGCATTACACCACATTGCCGTGGGGCAGGGCGACCAATATGCCCCTGAGATGGGCACGACAGTCCCTGTCCCTGGCTGGAGTGGGGGGAGGGAACACTGAGGAAGGGGAACCCTGCAGTGCAGGAGCAGGGAGGAAGCAGTTCCTGGGTGCATTGAGAAGGGAGTATAAAAGGTGGGCACCATCTTAGTTCAGTGCAGAGAAGTCTGAGCAGAAGTGGCAGGGAGCAGGGGCTCTGCATGAGCTCTGCTCCGGAGGCGGGCCTAGTAACAGAGGCCCAGGCCTGCAAGAGGAAGAAGGAAGGAAGAGGAGCGGAGAAGGCTCCAGGAACGAGGAATGAAGGGATCCCAGGGGTGCGGACGGGCGAGTTGCCACCGCACGCCCGAATCCACCTGCGTGGAGGGGTCAGGCCAAAGGGGGAGACCGGTCCCCGAACTAGTGGAGGCAGGAAACGACCCTCAGCTAGAAACTGGAGGCTCTGACATTTTATGTGGCGCAGCCCCTTGCTCCACCCACTAGGAAGGCACCACATAGGGTCAGGGAAACTGGCGCCAAGTTTACCAAGAGGAGGCCCGAGGCAGCCGGACAGAAGTGTTGGTAAGAAAGGCCAGACAAAGGACACACAAAGGGGGTCCTGTGAAGCGCTCCAAAGTTATCTGGGAGTTGTCTGAGCCCCTCACCTGGTGAGCACAGTACGACGTGGGCAGCCGTTACCTGCAGACGTGGTCTGGATAATAAGAACTGTGAGTAAAGGCCCTGAACTGCATCACTGACTCCGTGTCGTTACTGCTGCTGCCCTGCACCATCACCCCCATCCTCCGCATACACTGCCCTGAGGCTATACTCCTCCCGTGGGGAGTTATGCTACGCTCTGCTGCACCCACAACACCAGCCTTAGCGGTCTGCCCTGTAGCGGCGGTTCACTCTGACCGCAATCCACGGGTGGCGTAGTCGGACATTTAAACATCAAAACCACATAAATAGTTCCGCCACTGGTTTGACCTCCCTGAGCCACGGAACCGGATCGCCGCCACGAAGACTACAACCACCAGCATCCACCAAAAAGGGTCCGGCTCCGGGTGTCCCAAGGCCCAGGGGGTGCGTCAGAACATTTTCATCACCTTTCACAATCACCAATGGGACAAGGCAGGGATGTCCTCTGTCCCCTCTCTTATACATCCTAGTGACGGAGCACCTGCTCTCATCAATTCGCCATAACCCCAATATTAGGTGGATTGAGGTGGGAGGCACCGAGTACAAGTGCTCTCTATTTGCTGATGATGTCCTAGTATATATCACTCAATCACATATATCCATCCCTGCTGTTATGGCTGAAATAGATCACTTTGTTACATGGTAAAATTTTAAAATCAATGCAGCGAAGTCTGAGGCCCTCGATGTCTCCCTCCCTAAATCCATATAGGATTCCATCCAGTCCAACTTTCCCTTTGCCTGGCCCTCACAGGGTATCAAATACTTAGGAATTCCTATTCATAGAGACCTCTCCCATCTATGTTATCTTAATTTTGGGCCCTTTATTGAACAATTCCATACAGACCACGGTTGGCAAGTTAGAACTGTAAGATTCACTACGTGAACCACTGGTGTTTTGTGGAAAAGCACATGTACACCGCGTTCCAAATTATTATGCAAAAAGTGTTTAGGAGTGATAAGGGAAGAATTTGTTTGTTTGTCAGTTAAACTCATTGATGGTGATGTGTGTCAGGGCTCTTTATATCACTGTAAGCAATTGCAGACACCTGTGCTAATTAGTTTGGCAGGTGTGTCCAATGAAAGGCAAGACTACTTAAGAAGGCTCTCTCACATTATTAAGCAGCCTACATTTTCTGCCAAAATGGGAAAGAAAAAGGATGTGTCGGCTGCTGAGAAGCAACAAATTGTGGAGTGTTTAGGTCAAGGCATGACTACAATCAACATTGTGCGATGATCAGGATGAAGTGTCTTGGCAATCAAGAAGTATGTAGCTGATTCACAGTACACACGTGTGCGTGCTGATAAGGGCAAATTGAAGACTCTTTCCTACAGGCAATTACGTCAGGTTGAAAGAGCAGCGGCAAAAAAGCCTTGTCATAGCAGCAGACAAGTTTTTGAAGCTGCTTGTGCCTCCAACGTCCCCCGAACAACAAGATGCAGGGTCCTTCAGAGGTTTGCAGCTGTGCATACGCCATCCTGTCGACCTCCTCTATCCACTTCACACAAGCAGAAACGGCTCCAGTGGGCCAAACATTACATGAAGACTGATTTCAAAACTGTTTTGTTCACGGATGAGTGCCGTGCAGCGCTCGATGGTCCAGATGAATGGAGTGGAGGATGGCTGGTTGATGGACACTCCACGCAAACACGGCTACAGCGCCAACAAGGAGGAGGTGGAGTAATGTTTTGGGCTGGAATCATGGGGAGAGAGATTGTCGGCCCCTTTAGGATCCCTGAAGGCGCTAAAGATGAACTCCATAATGTATGTGGATTTTCTCAAACAGCACTTCCTGCCATGGTTCAAGAAGAAGAACCGTGTATTTCACAGCAAGATCATTTTTCTGCATGATAATGCACCATCTCATGCTGCACATAAAACATCTGCATCTCTGGCTGATATGGGCATAAAAGGGGACAAACTTATGGTGTGACCCCCATGCTCCCCTGACCTCTACCCCATTCAGAACCTTTGGAGCATCATTAAAAGGAGTGTCTATGATGGCGGGAGGCAGTTCACATCTAAGCAACAGCTCTGGGAGGGTATTCTGTCCTCATGCAAAACAATTGAAGCAGAAACCATCCAAAACCTGACAAATTCAATGGACGAGAGAGTTCAGAAGCTCCTTTCGAACAAGGGGTCCTATGTGAAAATGTAACATCACCTAGAATAAAGTTTTGAGTTGAAAACTGTTTGATTTCAGTTTCTAACAAATTGCTAATGTTTATAATTTCAAAAATGACCATTTTTTTGGTTTTTATTAAAATGAAAAGGTTGATCGAAAAGTTTGGGGGATCTAAGAGTGTGGCAACCCAGTAGTCATGATTACTTCGAATTCTGACAATATGAGGGTCATGCTGCAGGTAGTGCAGCAAGAAGGCACTTATGTGTCTTGCGCATCTCGGAGCCCCAAAATTATTTTCCGGGCTAGATGCAGCTAAAAATTATTTTTAATTTTAAATCTGGTGAAGCTTATTATAGATGGCCTAATAGGATCAGTGCTGCACACTGCTACAAAGCCCAAATTATTTTCCAGTCAAGATACAGATAAACATGATTAGTAATTTGAAAGCTTAAAACGGTTGGTAGGGTGATTTTAACCAATCATCAAGCTTTTACTCTCCCCAGGATGACACAGGGGTAGAAAAGTCATTTCGGATCCATGATTTGTTCATCTTTATGAACGTGAGTCTGTCTACATTATCAGTGGAGAGCCGCGTGCGCTCATCTGTCAGCACACCACCAGCAGCGCTGAACACACGTTCAGACAGAACGCTGGCTGCGGGGCATGACAAGATCTCCAAGGCATAAGTGGCTAGCTCCGGCCATTTATCCAGATTGGAAGCCCAAAAAGAGCAAGGGTCCAGTGACACAGTCGTGGCTTCAATGTTTACTTGGAGATACTCCTGTACCATCGTCTCTAGGCGTTGACTATGTGTCAGACTTCTTGTCTCCTGTGGCCTTGCAAAGGATGGGCTAAAAAAGTGGTGAAATGATTCCGCAAAATTGATGTTACCAGCAGATACTGTGGTTCTGTTACGGTTTGAGTGCTGAACACTTGACGGTCCCACGGTTGGCAAGTTGGAACTGTGAGATTCACTACGTGCACCACAGGTATTTTGTGGAAAAGCACATGTAAGATTCTGCAACAGTCTCTGCTGATACTCCTGCATGCGTGCATCCCTTTCTATGGCAGGAATAATTTCTGCAAATTTACTTTTGTACCGGGGATCTAACAGTGTGGCAACCCAGTAGTCAGGATTATTTCTAATTCTCACAATTCGAGGGTCATGTTGCAGGTAGTGCAGCAAGAAGGCACTCATGTGTGTTGCGCATCCAGGATCACCAAGTCCCTGTTGTGTTGGTGGCGAGGTAACAATCATGCTTCCTTCCTCTGTCCTCTCCCCCCAACCTCGCACAACAGAAATGTGATCAAGGTCTCCCTCATCTGATGAGTCTTCCATCAGTTCATCCTCCACTTCTTCCTGGGCTCCTGCACCTTCCTCACTAGTTTGGCTGCTACCATGCGCCCTGGTAAAACCATCTCCCCCACCCTCACATGCCTGCCGCCTTGGTGCTGCCGACCGTCTGGACCTTGCAGATGTTAGCCCTTCCGCATACAACTCCTCCTCCTCTACTTCCTCCACCTCCTCTTGTGCCACCACCTGACTCCGAATTCTGTTTAACATGTGCTCCAGCATGTAAATCACCGGAATAGTCATGCTGATAATGGCATCGTCAGCACTAAACATCTTCGTCGCCATTTCAAAACTGTGCAGAAGGGTGCATAGGTCCCTGATCTGAGACCACTCCTCCAGCGTGATTTGCCCCACCTCTGAATCTCGTTGGCCCTGGCTATACGTCAGAACGTATTGCACCAGGGCTTGTCGGTGCTGCCACAGTCGCTGCAACATGTGCAGAGTTGAATTCCACCGGGTAGGCACATCGCATTTTAGCCGGTGAAGTGGCAGGCCCAACGACTTCTGTAGAGATGTAAGACGCTGAGCTGCGGGATGCGAACGGCGGAAGTGAGCACACAGCGACCGTGCCCTCTGCAGAAGGCCATCTAGTCTGGGATAGTGGGCTAAAAATTGCTGGACAACCAGGTTCAACACGTGAGCCATACAAGGCACGTGTGTGACATTGCCCCGGCGAAGGGCCGCACCCAGGTTTGCAGCATTGTCGCACACGGCCTTCCCTGGTTTCAGGTCCAGTGGAGACAACCATTCATGAAATTGGTTCTCCAGAGCTGACCACAACTCCTCAGCTGTGTGACTCACATTTCCCAGACATTTCAATGTAAAAACCGCCTGATGACGTTGAGCCCTACTGCCAGCATAGTAAGGAGGTGTGCAGGATCCCTTCTGCGCAGTTAGAAAGCTTGTGGCATGACCAGACAGGCTTTGGGTGCAGGTGGAAGACCGAGAGGAGGTTGAGGAGGCAGAAGCAGTGGAGGAAAAATGACATAAAGAGGATTGACGCACAACTCGTGGGGACGGCAAGACTTGGACAGCAGCCCCTTGTCCTGCTGTCACCATAGTTACCCAGTGCCCAGTCAGCGACATGTAACGCCCCTGTCCATGCCTACTCGTCCAAGTGTCTGTGGTGAAATGCACCCTGTCACACACAGAGTTTCTCAAAGAAGCGGTGATGTTGTGTGCGACATGCTGGTGGAGCGCAGGCACACCTTTCTTTGAGAAGTAGTGCCGACTGGGCATCTGGTACTGGGGCACTGCGACGGACATAAGGTCTCGAAAATCCTCTGTGTCCACCAGGCGGAAAGGCAGCATTTCTGTAGCCAAGAGCTTGCAGATGGTGAAATTCAACCTCTTAGCTTTCTCATGGCTAGGAGGAAATGGTCTTTTACTTGTCCACATCTGAGGGACCGAGGGCTGGCTATTGTGCTTAGACGGGGTTGATAAGGGTGTCCCCGGCAAACTGCCGGTCTGTGAGGAAGATGCAGGCGGACATGTTAGGTTGCCTTGATCCAAAGGTGGTGCTATCGATGTCGGACAGCGCTCAAGACCAGCTGGTGTTACCACCTCCAAAGAAAATGATGACCTGCCAATCACGCTGGCTGTTGCGGGTAAAGAGGTGGCAGGTCTGCGCCCCAAAACAGGTGTGACTGCTGTCCCCCCAGTCACAGAGGATGAAGAGGCCGCGGATGCACAAGATATGGCAGACGGTGGTTGGCCCGGCCGGCTAGACCGCATTGTAGCACACTGAGCTTCCCACTGCAACTTATGCTTCATGTCCATGTGCCGGTTCATGCATGAAGTACTCAAACTGTGTATTTTTTGGCCTCTACTTAGCTTTTGCTGACAAATGTTACAGATAACACGAGTTGGGTCATCTTTATAGATCTGAAAAAATGCCCAGGCTATGCAAGGCTTAGCACCCATGCGACCTGAAGAGCCACCACGACTTGTGGTGAGAGGCAGAGTTGTGTTTGAGGATGCAGTTGTTGACGTGCTTCCAGTACTACGTCTCTGTCCAGGAAGGCGCAACCTGACCTCGTCGTCACTAGCATCTTCCTCCACCTCCTCTGCTGACCTCATCTCTTGGCTGACTGTGGGTTGACAGTAAGTGGGATCTCCGACCTCATCATCATCACCCTGTGCGTTATCACACCCGTCGTCCTCAGAGCCAACCTGTTCCTGCCCTGACAAAAAACTAAAGTTGTCGCTCCAATCAGGTATTTGAGTCTTATCATCGTCTTCCTCATTGTCTCCACCAACAGGAGTTACAGTTTGGGAATGAGGGTCTACATTATGGTCAGAACCTTCTGCGTCTGGTCCTGGATCCGACTCATAAAGATTCTGGGCATCAGTGCAGATCATTTCCTCGTCTGGATTCACAGAAGCGCTGGAGTCGACCTCTGATTCCCAGGCTATAGTATGAGTAAACAGCTCTGCAGACTCAACCATCTGTTCTACCTCATACTCAGACGGGCAGCTGGAGATTTGGGAGCTGTGAGGAAGCAAGTGCGATTTGGGTGACACCTTTGAGGACTGGAGTATTTGTGATGTTGAAGTTGATGTGGAGGAGAGCCCACTTAAAGGAGCACTTGATATCCGTTGAAGCACCTGCTGTTTTTGTGCCTCATCTGGAATTTGTAGCGATTGGCGTGGCCGTAAGAAAGGGATCTTATCACATTGTCCGCTAAAAGAAGTAGACATTTTAGTTTGGCTGGAAGATGGTCTTTCTTCTGCACCTACCCCACGGACACAACCTTTTTTCCCCTTCCCAACACGCCTATTCCCCTTTCCACCAGCAGCAGGCCTTTTTCCACTCATTTTGGTGGTTAACTAATTCACAACTCTGGAGTTGTTTGCACAAAAAAACAATGGATGGTAACCGAGCAGAGCTGAGTGGCCAAACTGTGGTATTAGGCCAAAACTATTGGCTGGGTTAGATGCAGAAAAAAATTATTTTTAATTTGCAACCTGATGGAGGTCAGTATAGATGGACTAATAGACCAAGTCCCACACACCGCTAGAAGCCCAAATATTTTTTCAGAGCTAGATGCAGAAAATTTTTTTATTCAATTTGCAACCTGATGGAGGTCAGTATAGATGGACTAATAGACCAAGTCCCACACACTGCTAGAAGCCCAAATATTTTTTCAGAGCTAGATGCAGAAAAAAATTATTTTTAATTTGCAACCTGATGGAGGTCAGTATAGATGGACTAATAGACCAAGTCCCACACACCGCTAGAAGCCCAAATATTTTTTCAGAGCTAGATGCAGAAAAAAATTATTTTTAATTTGCAACCTGATGGAGGTCAGTATAGATGGACTAATAGACCAAGTCCCACACACCGCTAGAAGCCCAAATATTTTTTCAGAGCTAGATGCAGAAAAAAATTATATTCAATTTGCAACCTGCTGGAGGTCAGTATAGAAGGACTAATAGAACAAGTCCCACACACTGCTAGAAGCCCAAATATTTTTTCAGAGCTAAATGAAGAAAAAATTTATTTTTAATATGCAACCTGATGGAGGTCAGTATAGGTGGACTAATAGAACAAGTCCCACACACAGCTAGAAGGCCAAATATTTTTTCAGAGCTAGATGCAGAAAAAAATTATTTTTAATTTGCAACCTGATGGAGGTCAGTATAGATGGACTAATAGACCAAGTCCCACACACTGCTAGAAGCCCAAATATTTTTTCAGAGCTAGATGCAGAAAAAAATTATTTTTAATTTGCAACCTGATGGAGGTCAGTATAGATGGACTAATAGACCAAGTCCCACACACCGCTAGAAGCCCAAATATTTTTTCAGAGCTAGATGCAGAAAAAAATTATATTCAATTTGCAACCTGCTGGACGTCAGTATAGAAGGACTAATAGAACAAGTCCCACACACTGCTAGAAGCCCAAATATTTTTTCAGAGCTAAATGAAGAAAAAAATTATTTTTAATTTGCAACCTGATGGAGGTCAGTATAGATGGACTAATAGACCAAGTCCCACACACTGCTAGAAGCCCAAATATTTTTTCAGAGCTAGATGCAGAAAAAAATTATTTTTAATTTGCAACCTGATGGAGGTCAGTATAGATGGACTAATAGACCAAGTCCCACACACCGCTAGAAGCCCAAATATTTTTTCAGAGCTAGATGCAGAAAATTTTTTTATTCAATTTGCAACCTGATGGAGGTCAGTATAGATGGACTAATAGACCAAGTCCCACACACTGCTAGAAGCCCAAATATTTTTTCAGAGCTAGATGCAGAAAAAAATTATTTTTAATTTGCAACCTGATGGAGGTCAGTATAGATGGACTAATAGACCAAGTCCCACAAACTGCTAGAAGCCCAAATATTTTTTCAGAGCTAGATGCAGAAAAAAATTATTTTTAATTTGCAACCTGATGGAGGTCAGTATAGATGGACTAATAGACCAAGTCCCACACACCGCTAGAAGCCCAAATATTTTTTCAGAGCTAGATGCAGAAAAAAATTATTTTTAATTTGCAACCTGATGGAGGTCAGTATAGAAGGACTAATAGAACAAGTCCCACACACTGCTAGAAGCCCAAATATTTTTTCAGAGCTAAATGAAGAAAAAAATTATTTTTAATTTGCAACCTGATGGAGGTCAGTATAGATAGACTAATAGACCAAGTCCCACACACTGCTAGAAGCCCAAATATTTTTTCAGAGCTAGATGCAGAAAAAAATTATATTCAGTTTGCAACCTGATGGAGGTCAGTATAGATGGACTAATAGAATGATGCTATGCCCAAAAGATTTTACTTCACTAGGTGCAGTAAAAAAATTGGTATTCTATACACAGGTGGTATATCTTGCAACACAGATAGGCTACTCCACTGACTAACACACTCTGCAATAGGCCAAAAAGGATTAGCTTTGCTAGATTCAGCCAAATGCTGTGAAAAAAACTTGCACAGCACTGGCACAGACCTGCCTGGCAAAAACTGATAGGAACTGATGTAACCTAGTCCTGAAAAGGACTCCAATTACAATTAGTCTTTACTCCCACAATCTATCTATTTAAGAGCACAGACCTGCCTGATAAAAGTCGTAGGAAATGCTGTAACCTAGTCCTTAAAAGGACTGCAATCACAACTATTCCCTACTCCCAAGCTATCTGTATATTTGTGCGAAAATTGGCTTGAAATTAACAAGGAATAGCGCACACAGCAACAGCGGTGCCGTCTAACACGCAGCTGCAGCAGTGAGAAAATGGTGGCGACGGGGAAAATGGCTTGGTCTTATAGGGCA
This sequence comes from Phyllobates terribilis, assembly GCF_046119375.1. NCBI lineage: Eukaryota > Metazoa > Chordata > Amphibia > Anura > Dendrobatidae > Phyllobates > Phyllobates terribilis. Next base: position 443,059,656 of record NW_027362764.1, read on the forward strand.
AGGACATGTGACATACACTGCCAATCACACATGCCCTTGCTTGTGTGAAAAAAAGCACTTCGCTCCGTGTGTGCGCTGCTGATAGGCTGACAGATTGCACCTCCCCACTGCAAATGCGGGAAAGAGAAAAAAAAATGGAGATCTTCATTGTTCCTGCAGAGATCCATCCCCTGCCCCTCCCCCCGCCCCGCTGTACACTCAAACTGCGTATTAACATTAATTTTCATCATTACTGAGAAAAAATCCAGTTATGATTTTGGTGCACGAACAGTTATCGAACATAGGCGTTGACTATGTGTCAGACTTCTTGTCTCCTGTGGCCTTGCAAAGGATGGGCTAAAAAAGTGGTGAAATGATTCCGCAAAATTGATGTTACCAGCAGATACTGTGGTTCTGTTACGGTTTGAGTGCTGAACACTTGACGGTCCCACGGTTGGCAAGTTGGAACTGTGAGATTCACTACGTGCACCACAGGTATTTTGTGGAAAAGCACATGTAAGATTCTGCAACAGTCTCTGCTGATACTCCTGCATGCGTGCATCCCTTTCTATGGCAGGAATAATTTCTGCAAATTTACTTTTGTACCGGGGATCTAACAGTGTGGCAACCCAGTAGTCAGGATTATTTCTAATTCTCACAATTCGAGGGTCATGTTGCAGGTAGTGCAGCAAGAAGGCACTCATGTGTGTTGCGCATCCAGGATCACCAAGTCCCTGTTGTGTTGGTGGCGAGGTAACAATCATGCTTCCTTCCTCTGTCCTCTCCCCCCAACCTCGCACAACAGAAATGTGATCAAGGTCTCCCTCATCTGATGAGTCTTCCATCAGTTCATCCTCCACTTCTTCCTGGGCTCCTGCACCTTCCTCACTAGTTTGGCTGCTACCATGCGCCCTGGTAAAACCATCTCCCCCACCCTCACATGCCTGCCGCCTTGGTGCTGCCGACCGTCTGGACCTTGCAGATGTTAGCCCTTCCGCATACAACTCCTCCTCCTCTACTTCCTCCACCTCCTCTTGTGCCACCACCTGACTCCGAATTCTGTTTAACATGTGCTCCAGCATGTAAATCACCGGAATAGTCATGCTGATAATGGCATCGTCAGCACTAAACATCTTCGTCGCCATTTCAAAACTGTGCAGAAGGGTGCATAGGTCCCTGATCTGAGACCACTCCTCCAGCGTGATTTGCCCCACCTCTGAATCTCGTTGGCCCTGGCTATACGTCAGAACGTATTGCACCAGGGCTTGTCGGTGCTGCCACAGTCGCTGCAACATGTGCAGAGTTGAATTCCACCGGGTAGGCACATCGCATTTTAGCCGGTGAAGTGGCAGGCCCAACGACTTCTGTAGAGATGTAAGACGCTGAGCTGCGGGATGCGAACGGCGGAAGTGAGCACACAGCGACCGTGCCCTCTGCAGAAGGCCATCTAGTCTGGGATAGTGGGCTAAAAATTGCTGGACAACCAGGTTCAACACGTGAGCCATACAAGGCACGTGTGTGACATTGCCCCGGCGAAGGGCCGCACCCAGGTTTGCAGCATTGTCGCACACGGCCTTCCCTGGTTTCAGGTCCAGTGGAGACAACCATTCATGAAATTGGTTCTCCAGAGCTGACCACAACTCCTCAGCTGTGTGACTCACATTTCCCAGACATTTCAATGTAAAAACCGCCTGATGACGTTGAGCCCTACTGCCAGCATAGTAAGGAGGTGTGCAGGATCCCTTCTGCGCAGTTAGAAAGCTTGTGGCATGACCAGACAGGCTTTGGGTGCAGGTGGAAGACCGAGAGGAGGTTGAGGAGGCAGAAGCAGTGGAGGAAAAATGACATAAAGAGGATTGACGCACAACTCGTGGGGACGGCAAGACTTGGACAGCAGCCCCTTGTCCTGCTGTCACCATAGTTACCCAGTGCCCAGTCAGCGACATGTAACGCCCCTGTCCATGCCTACTCGTCCAAGTGTCTGTGGTGAAATGCACCCTGTCACACACAGAGTTTCTCAAAGAAGTGGTGATGTTGTGTGCGACATGCTGGTGGAGCGCAGGCACACCTTTCTTTGAGAAGTAGTGCCAACTGGGCATCTGGTACTGGGGCACTGCGACGGACATAAGGTCTCGAAAATCCTCTGTGTCCACCAGGCGGAAAGGCAGCATTTCTGTAGCCAAGAGCTTGCAGATGGTGAAATTCAACCTCTTAGCTTTCTCATGGCTAGGAGGAAATGGTCTTTTACTTGTCCACATCTGAGGGACCGAGGGCTGGCTATTGTGCTTAGACGGGGTTGATAAGGGTGTCCCCGGCAAACTGCCGGTCTGTGAGGAAGATGCAGGCGGACATGTTAGGTTGCCTTGATCCAAAGGTGGTGCTATCGATGTCGGACAGCGCTCAAGACCAGCTGGTGTTACCACCTCCAAAGAAAATGATGACCTGCCAATCACGCTGGCTGTTGCGGGTAAAGAGGTGGCAGGTCTGCGCCCCAAAACAGGTGTGACTGCTGTCCCCCCAGTCACAGAGGATGAAGAGGCCGCGGATGCACAAGATATGGCAGACGGTGGTTGGCCCGGCCGGCTAGACCGCATTGTAGCACACTGAGCTTCCCACTGCAACTTATGCTTCATGTCCATGTGCCGGTTCATGCATGAAGTACTCAAACTATGTATTTTTTGGCCTCTACTTAGCTTTTGCTGACAAATGTTACAGATAACACGAGTTGGGTCATCTTTATCGATCTGAAAAAATGCCCAGGCTATGCAAGGCTTAGCACCCATGCGACCTGAAGAGCCACCACGACTTGTGGTGAGAGGCAGAGTTGTGTTTGAGGATGCAGTTGTTGACGTGCTTCCAGTACTACGTCTCTGTCCAGGAAGGCGCAACCTGACCTCGTCGTCACTAGCATCTTCCTCCACCTCCTCTGCTGACCTCATCTCTTGGCTGACTGTGGGTTGACAGTAAGTGGGATCTCCGACCTCATCATCATCACCCTGTGCGTTATCACACCCGTCGTCCTCAGAGCCAACCTGTTCCTGCCCTGACAAAAAACTAAAGTTGTCGCTCCAATCAGGTATTTGAGTCTTATCATCGTCTTCCTCATTGTCTCCACCAACAGGAGTTACAGTTTGGGAATGAGGGTCTACATTATGGTCAGAACCTTCTGCGTCTGGTCCTGGATCCGACTCATAAAGATTCTGGGCATCAGTGCAGATCATTTCCTCGTCTGGATTCACAGAAGCGCTGGAGTCGACCTCTGATTCCCAGGCTATAGTATGAGTAAACAGCTCTGCAGACTCAACCATCTGTTCTACCTCATACTCAGACGGGCAGCTGGAGATTTGGGAGCTGTGAGGAAGCAAGTGCGATTTGGGTGACACCTTTGAGGACTGGAGTATTTGTGATGTTGAAGTTGATGTGGAGGAGAGCCCACTTAAAGGAGCACTTGATATCCGTTGAAGCACCTGCTGTTTTTGTGCCTCATCTGGAATTTGTAGCGATTGGCGTGGCCGTAAGAAAGGGATCTTATCACATTGTCCGCTAAAAGAAGTAGACATTTTAGTTTGGCTGGAAGATGGTCTTTCTTCTGCACCTACCCCACGGACACAACCTTTTTTCCCCTTCCCAACACGCCTATTCCCCTTTCCACCAGCAGCAGGCCTTTTTCCACTCATTTTGGTGGTTAACTAATTCACAACTCTGGAGTTGTTTGCACAAAAAAACAATGGATGGTAACCGAGCAGAGCTGAGTGGCCAAACTGTGGTATTAGGCCAAAACTATTGGCTGGGTTAGATGCAGAAAAAAATTATTTTTAATTTGCAACCTGATGGAGGTCAGTATAGATGGACTAATAGACCAAGTCCCACACACCGCTAGAAGCCCAAATATTTTTTCAGAGCTAGATGCAGAAAATTTTTTTATTCAATTTGCAACCTGATGGAGGTCAGTATAGATGGACTAATAGACCAAGTCCCACACACTGCTAGAAGCCCAAATATTTTTTCAGAGCTAGATGCAGAAAAAAATTATTTTTAATTTGCAACCTGATGGAGGTCAGTATAGATGGACTAATAGACCAAGTCCCACACACCGCTAGAAGCCCAAATATTTTTTCAGAGCTAGATGCAGAAAAAAATTATTTTTAATTTGCAACCTGATGGAGGTCAGTATAGATGGACTAATAGACCAAGTCCCACACACCGCTAGAAGCCCAAATATTTTTTCAGAACTAGATGCAGAAAAAAATTATATTCAATTTGCAACCTGCTGGAGGTCAGTATAGAAGGACTAATAGAACAAGTCCCACACACTGCTAGAAGCCCAAATATTTTTTCAGAGCTAAATGAAGAAAAAATTTATTTTTAATATGCAACCTGATGGAGGTCAGTATAGGTGGACTAATAGAACAAGTCCCACACACAGCTAGAAGGCCAAATATTTTTTCAGAGCTAGATGCAGAAAAAAATTATTTTTAATTTGCAACCTGATGGAGGTCAGTATAGATGGACTAATAGACCAAGTCCCACACACTGCTAGAAGCCCAAATATTTTTTCAGAGCTAGATGCAGAAAAAAATTATTTTTAATTTGCAACCTGATGGAGGTCAGTATAGATGGACTAATAGACCAAGTCCCACACACCGCTAGAAGCCCAAATATTTTTTCAGAGCTAGATGCAGAAAAAAATTATATTCAATTTGCAACCTGCTGGACGTCAGTATAGAAGGACTAATAGAACAAGTCCCACACACTGCTAGAAGCCCAAATATTTTTTCAGAGCTAAATGAAGAAAAAAATTATTTTTAATTTGCAACCTGATGGAGGTCAGTATAGATGGACTAATAGACCAAGTCCCACACACTGCTAGAAGCCCAAATATTTTTTCAGAGCTAGATGCAGAAAAAAATTATTTTTAATTTGCAACCTGATGGAGGTCAGTATAGATGGACTAATAGACCAAGTCCCACACACCGCTAGAAGCCCAAATATTTTTTCAGAGCTAGATGCAGAAAATTTTTTTATTCAATTTGCAACCTGATGGAGGTCAGTATAGATGGACTAATAGACCAAGTCCCACACACTGCTAGAAGCCCAAATATTTTTTCAGAGCTAGATGCAGAAAAAAATTATTTTTAATTTGCAACCTGATGGAGGTCAGTATAGATGGACTAATAGACCAAGTCCCACAAACTGCTAGAAGCCCAAATATTTTTTCAGAGCTAGATGCAGAAAAAAATTATTTTTAATTTGCAACCTGATGGAGGTCAGTATAGATGGACTAATAGACCAAGTCCCACACACCGCTAGAAGCCCAAATATTTTTTCAGAGCTAGATGCAGAAAAAAATTATTTTTAATTTGCAACCTGATGGAGGTCAGTATAGAAGGACTAATAGAACAAGTCCCACACACTGCTAGAAGCCCAAATATTTTTTCAGAGCTAAATGAAGAAAAAAATTATTTTTAATTTGCAACCTGATGGAGGTCAGTATAGATAGACTAATAGACCAAGTCCCACACACTGCTAGAAGCCCAAATATTTTTTCAGAGCTAGATGCAGAAAAAAATTATATTCAGTTTGCAACCTGATGGAGGTCAGTATAGATGGACTAATAGAATGATGCTATGCCCAAAAGATTTTACTTCACTAGGTGCAGTAAAAAAATTGGTATTCTATACACAGGTGGTATATCTTGCAACACAGATAGGCTACTCCACTGACTAACACACTCTGCAATAGGCCAAAAAGGATTAGCTTTGCTAGATTCAGCCAAATGCTGTGAAAAAAACTTGCACAGCACTGGCACAGACCTGCCTGGCAAAAACTGATAGGAACTGATGTAACCTAGTCCTGAAAAGGACTCCAATTACAATTAGTCTTTACTCCCACAATCTATCTATTTAAGAGCACAGACCTGCCTGATAAAAGTCGTAGGAAATGCTGTAACCTAGTCCTTAAAAGGACTGCAATCACAACTATTCCCTACTCCCAAGCTATCTGTATATTTGTGCGAAAATTGGCTTGAAATTAACAAGGAATAGCGCACACAGCAACAGCGGTGCCGTCTAACACGCAGCTGCAGCAGTGAGAAAATGGTGGCGACGGGGAAAATGGCTTGGTCTTATAGGGCAAGGACATGTGACATACACTGCCAATCACACATGCCCTTGCTTGTGTGAAAAAAAGCACTTCGCTCCGTGTGTGCGCTGCTGATAGGCTGACAGATTGCACCTCCCCACTGCAAATGCGGGAAAGAGAAAAAAAAATGGAGATCTTCATTGTTCCTGCAGAGATCCATCCCCTGCCCCTCCCCCCGCCCCGCTGTACACTCAAACTGCGTATTAACATTAATTTTCATCATTACTGAGAAAAAATCCAGTTATGATTTTGGTGCACGAACAGTTATCGAACATAACCTCGAACAGCCGAATTTTTCTCAAATTGTTCGTGTTCGCCGACCGGCTCGAACACCGCCCAAAACAGCTCGAATTTGAGATTGGCGAACAGTTCGAGTAGAACAACGCTCATCTCTAGACAAATTCCCTTTAACAACAGATATCAGAGGATCTCTAAAAATTAGAATTTTGGCGGCAATGACAAATTTACCTGAATAATTCAATTCAAAAGATTTCCATTTAATATGTACAGGTGCATCTCACAAAATTAGAATATCATCAAATAGTTAATTTATTTCAGTTCTTCAATACAAAAAGTGAAACTCATATATAGAGTCATTACAAACAGAGTGATCTATTTAAAATGTTTATTTCTGTTAATGTTGAGGATTATAGCTTACAGCCAATGAAAACACAAAAGTCATTATCTCAGTAAACTAGAATATTTAACAATAAATACCTGCAAAGGCTTCCTAAGCATTTAAAAAAGTCCCTTAGTTTTTTTCAGTAGCCTCCACAATCATGGGGAAGACTGATGACTTGACATATGTCCAGAAGGTAGTTATTGACACTAAGTAAATGCAAAGTAAATTTTGCATTTCATTTGGAAATCAAGGTCCCAGAGTCTGGAGGAAGAGTGGAGAGGCACACAATCCAAGGTGCTTGAGGTCTAGTGTGAAATTTGCACAATCAACGATGGTTTGGGGAGCCTTATCATCTGCTTGTGTAGGTCCACTATGTTTTATCAAGACTAAAGTCAGCACAACCGTCTACCAGAACATTTTAGAGCACTTCATGCTTCCCTCTGCCGACAAGCTTTTTGGAGATGGAAATTTCATTCTCCAGCAGGACTTGGCACCTGTCCATACTGCCAAAAGTACCAATACCTGGTTTAAAAACAACAGTATCACTGTGCTTGATTGGCCAGCAAACTTGCCTGAGCTTAACCCCATAGAGAATCTATGGGGTATTATCAAGGAGAAGATAAGAGACACCAGACCCAACAATGCAGACGAGCTGAAGGCTGCTATCAAAGCAACCTAGGCTTCCATAACACCTCAGCAGTGCCACAGGCTGATCGCCTCCATGCCACGCCGCATTGATGCAGTAATTGATGCAAGATGAGCCCCGACCAAGTATTGAGTGGATTTACTGAATATACATTTAAGTAGGCCAACATTTCAGATTTTAAAAACATTTTTCAAGCTGTTGTTATAAAGTATTTTAATTTACTGAGATAATGACATTTGTGTTTTCATTGGCTGTAAGAAGTAATGAGCGAGTATGTTCGGTTAACCCTTTCGGCAACTATGCTCGGGCGAGTACCGAATATCTTCAGCATACTCGGTGATATGTTTGAATCACTCTCGTGTGCATGATTTGCGACTGTTTGACAGCTTAAATATAATATATATATATAATGTAATGTGAGGAATGCTTAAGAACCAAGCATTCCTCACATGTATTAAAACTGTCAAGCAGTTGCAAATCATGCACACTGGAGTGATTCAAACATATCACTAAGTACGCTGAAGATACTCGGTACTCGCCCGAGCATACTCGCCGAAAGGGTTAACCGAACATACTCGCTCATCACTAGCTGTAAGCCATAGTCATCAACATTAACAGAAATAAACACTTGAAATAGATCACTCTGTTAGTAATCACTCTATATAATATATGAGTTTCACTTTTTGCATTGAAGAACTGAAATAAATTAACTTTTTTGATGATATTCTAATTTTGTGAGATGCAGCTGTATATTCCCCCACTCAGTGAGATCTGAAGATAGAAACCTATTATACAATTTGTTCCCGACTGTGCTCCAATAGGAATTGCTGATCTCTGATAACCCAGATACTGACCAGCAATGTACAAGGAATGAATATATTGTATAAAGTGCACCAATGTACAAGGTATTTTACAGCTTCAGGACATTTTGGGAAAGCCCGTGTGACAAAAAATAACATTAAATCATTCACTGATGTTTCAGCAAAGTGGGAAATTATGTCGGGCAAGGTTTTTTTTTCTGTCCTTATGTCACCACAGCTTTCCAGTCCTCCCCAACTGGTCTACTAGTGCACTACCTTCCAAGGCTGATGCCTATAAATAAAGCCTTATGGTCATGAACTTGGGCATAAGAAGAGGTTAGGGATGGGCTTAAGAAAGGTGAGTAACTCATGTTTCATATTTTTTAACCCCTTCTCTCATTTTCATTTATTATGATTTGGGAACAGGAGAGCATCTTTTTGAGACACTTGATTCATACTGATTTTACAGGAAACACATCAAGTCAGGAGAATGTGCCCAAAATGAATTTCAGAAACCTTCTGCATTTCTGACTCGAAGTATAAATTTTCTGAAGTACATGATACAGTATAAGTAGCATTGCTACATATATTTTATGTGAATTCCAAATATGTATTTTTTGTTATGCTTTACTACTTTTAATGAAATATAACAAATTTCCTATGAAAAATGGTCATATTCCAAGAGCCATTATTACACACACGCAGAAACGGACACACGCACACATATGCACACACTAGATGCCACAGTCAATATTAACTACAGCGTCTATGGGAGAATTAGGGTTCACATATAACTGGGATCACAGCTATTGCAGTGAGAGCTCAGCTGTACATCACAGTGAATAATCACTACAGATTGTGTTGGCATAGTTCCTTTACTCATGTTATCTACTGGCATAAGGCATTGTTAAAATAGACATGTGGATCTGTCCAAATATGGAAAAAGGTTAATACAGTTGTTACTTGAAAACATTATACATTTTACTATTCACTTAATCAAAATATAAAACATTTATAATTAGAATATTTTAACTAAAAATGTGCTTGTGTCTAAATTTTACTGTCAAATACATTGCTAATAGTGATGAGCGAATGTGCTAGCCACTGCTCTGTACTCGCCCGAGCATCACTGTGCTCGACAAGCTTGGCACTTGGCTAGTATTTCCGGGTTGCTCAGGTGTGAACTTGGGTCCCCTCCCTGCATGTTTGGTGCTGTTTAGAGAGGCAATGAACATGCAGGGATTGCTTGCCATGCACTGCAATGCCCTAGTCATGTTGGTTGTGGGCATTACAGTGATTGGCTGGCCGCAGAGCATCATGAGGTCTATATAAGACCTGGTGCTGCTATGCTCATCACAGTCTACCCTGGAATCAGGCAGAGTAGGGAGAGGCGCTGCTGACTCAGGGAGAGATTTTCTTGTTTATAGATAGTATAGGTATTTTACAACATATGTATATATATATATCCAAATGAACTATCAGTCCTTCTGAGGACTAATCCAGCTGCACATAATCAGTGCTAGGCAGGCAGTGTATGTGCAGACCGCAGTGTATGACACAGTACAAGAGGGTCCATTGAACGTCCTGTTAGTATGAGTATTCCACAACATATATATATATATATAGTAGGGATTTGTACTCACTGAGCCGCGTTGGAGGTAGGCACAGGTTCACACAGTGATGCAGTCCACGGGTTGAAATAAACTGGTGGTTTATTTTAGTGTCCATACACCAGTTAAGAAACAAAAGTAACAGCCTTTTCCTGGCACAAAAAGGAATAACGGAGCAAAGTTCAAAATAACATGTCCATGCAGCACGGCCTCAGCTGTTTAAACAAGGTGCTTTTCTCTGCCTCCTGCAGAGTCTAAGAAGAACCTGCAAGGTCTGCTCACCTTGCTCAACAAACACAGACCGACAGAGACAGGCGCAGCTGTCTTAAATTAGCCTTCCAAGACCTGGACTGTAGGTAAGTGAGCAGCTGCGCCCCCCCCAGCTCATTCAGCTGCTCGTAAAACCCGGCCCTGTAATCCGGGCCCATTAAATTCCTCTCAGCACTATGTGTGCTGGAGCCTGCTTCTCTGGGTCCTACATGACCGAAGCTTGGCACTTCGGGGACACATACCTCCTGTCCACGACCTGTCCAGCAGCCACCTTACATACCCCCCCTCTGCCCAAAGCCGGGGGGCATGGCACCTTCTGTCACCATACAATAAACCCTTGACAAGGCATCAGCATTCCCATGTTGTTTCCCAGGCCTATGCTCTACGCGGAAACTAAAATCTTGTAGAGCCAGGAACCACCTAGACACTCTAGCATTGTTCCCCTTCTTTTCTCGCATCCACCTCAGTGGGGCATAGTCTGACACTAACCTGAACCTTCTACCTAACATGTAATACCTCAGAGTGACTAGCGCCCACTTAATGGCCAAACATTCTTTTTCTACAATGTAGTAGTTCTTCTCACAAGCGGAGAGCTTCCGACTGAGGTATATTACAGGGTGTTCTTCTCCGTTAATCTCCTGGGACAAGACTGCTCCAAGCCCGACATCCGATGCATCCGTCTGGACCACAAACTCCTTGGAGAAGTTGGGCGCCACCAAGACTGGCTGTTTACAGAGGACCAGTTTCAATTCCTGGAAGGCCGCTTCTGCTTCCGGGGACCACTTGGCCATAGGTGACTTTGTCCCTTTCAGAAGATCCGTCAGTGGGGCTGCTATCAGGGCAAAGTTAGGGACAAATCTTCGATAGTAGCTCACAATGCCTAGAAACGCCCTGACCTGTTTCTTCGTGAGGGGCTGTGGCCAGTTCAAGATTGCCTCGACCTTATTTATTTGTGGTTTTATTTCCCCTCAACCAACCACGTACTTGGCTTCCTCCATCCCCATGGCACAATTCTTCGGGTTGATAGTAAAGTCCGCCTTCCTTAGGGCATCAAGTATGGCTTGAACTTTGTCCAGATGACTTTCCCAGTCCTGGCTTAATATGACGAAGTCATCTAGGTAGGCCGCTGCATACTTTTTGTGGGGTGCTAAGATCCGGTCCATGGCTCTCTGGAAGGTGGCCGGAGCGCCCTGCAACCAAAACAGCATCCTGACGTATTGATAACACCCGTCTGGCATCGAGAAGGCTGTCTTATCCTTGGCCTCTTTGGACAGGGGAATTTGCCAATATCCTTTGGTGAGGTCCAGAGTGGTGATGAACCGAACGGGTCCTAGCCTTTCGATAAGCTCATCTACCCTAGGCATTGGGTAGGCGTCGAACTTTGAGACCTCGTTCAGCTTCCTATAGTCGTTGCAAAACCGCCATTCCCCATCTGGTTTCGGCACTAAGACTATAGGACTGGACCATCCACTTTTGGACTCTTCAATGACTCCCAGGTTAAGCATCCGCCTCACTTCTTTTGAGATCACCTCTCTGCGGGCTTCAGGGATCCGGTATGGTTTTAGATTGACGCGAACATAAGGCTCTGTGAGAACCTCATGCTCTATGACCTGAGTGAGTCCTGGCAACTCCGAAAACAGGTCTTTATTTCGCTGTAACAACTCTTTGCACTGTTGCTTTTGGGCACGTGACAGTGACTCTGCCACCTTGACCTCTTTCACATCGGCCTCAGACTCAGCCACTAAACAGGGAGCTTCCGTGGGCTCTCTATCTTGCCATGGCTTAATCAAGTTAACAAGGTAAATTTGGTAGGGCTTCCTCTTCCCTGGTTGGTGGATTTTATAGTTGACTTCCCCCACTTTCTCTACCACCTCATAGGGGCCCTGCCACTTGGCCATGAACTTGCGCTCCACCGTGGGCACTAGCACAAGCACTCGATCTCCTGGGTTGAACGATCTCACCCTGGCCGACCTATTTTACACCCTGGACTGTGCCTCTTGTGCCTTGAGGAGGTGCTCCCTCACAATGGGCATCACGTGGGCAATCCTCTCTTGCATCTGGGCAACGTGCTCCACCACGCTCCTGTAGGGAGTGGTCTCAGCTTCCCAGGACTCTTTCACCACATCCAGGAGTCCTCGAGGGTGTCGTCCATAGAGTGCTTCAAACGGGGAGAAACCTGTGGAAGCTTGGGGAACTTCCCTGATGGTGAACAACATATAGGGAAGCACAAAATCCCAGTCTCAGCCATCCTTTTCCACTGCTTTCCTCAACATTGCTTTCAAGGTTTTGTTAAACCTCTCGACCAGTCCGTCCGTCTGGGGATGGTACACGGAGGTTCTCAGCTGTGCAATTTGCAGTGTCTTGCACAATTCCCTCATGACCTTCGACATAAATGGAGTTCCTTGGTCTGTTAGGATCTCCTTAGGCAACCCCGTTCTTGAAAACATGTGGACTAACTCCGGGCTATACACCAGGCGGAGGAGTTTCGTAGTGGTACAGCCTCCGGATACCGTGCAGCATAATCTAATACCACCAGGATATACTGATGCCCTCAGGCAGACTTGACCAGAGGCCCCACTAGATCCATTGCTATGCATTCGAATGGAACCTCAATGACGGGTAGGGCACTAGGGGACTGCGGAAGTGGGCCACTGGGGAGGTTATCTGGCATGTGGGGCAGGAACGACAATAACTCTTTTTTTCTCTATAGCAACCTGGCCAGAAGAATCTCTGGAGGATCCGTTCCTGAGTCTTGTCAGCACCCAGGTGACCACCCAACACATAAGAATGAGCCATGTCTAACACCCTGTGTCTATAGGGCCCTGGCACCAGCAACTGTTCTATTACCTCACCCCTTGGCCTGGTTACTCTGTACAGCAAATCCCCATTCACAGCAAAACGAGGGAACTGAGTGTTAGCCTCTGGTACCTGAGGCTCCCCATTTAACACAGTAACATTTTCAAAGGACCCTTTAAGAGTTAAATTCCTGAGTTGGGCAGTTCCAAAGTTTCCCTCGGACACCTCCAGCTCAGGGATATTGGCCTCAGGGGATGCTACTTCATCCTCATCGCTCACTAGCACACACATGGGAAACTCATCTACTATGTTCTGCGGGTAAGTTTCCTTAGGGGCGATCTGGCTGTCGTCCGAGCCACCAGGTGTCCCCGCTTTCCCCCACATTTCTCAGAATAATGCAAAGTCACATCCAATTATTATGGGATGCAATAGGTCCTTAACGACCGCCACTTCATGAGATGTGGTGCCACAGTCCGTGTTTACATCCACCTGGGCCACAGGATAGTTCTTAGCGTCCCCATGGATACACTGGACACCCACCACCTTCCCAGGAACCAGCCGATGAGGGAGTGTGGCCCTTACCAGGGTCACCAAACGTCCTGAGTCCAATAGTCCAGAGACTTGTGCCCCGTTTACTGACACTGAGCATGCCTGAGGGCCCTCGCCATGTTGAGGAACCGTGCTGCAGGCAGGGTAGGCAAAATAAGAGCAACGCCGGCCCATGTTGCAGTCCATTGTCCAGAGTTTATGGGACACCGGGCGGCAATATGGCCAGGAGTATGACATCTCCAACACACTATATTACACACTACCTTGGGCAGCAACTCAGACCCCTCCCGAACACTAGGACGCCCCCCAGGTGTGGCGCTAGCTCCCTTTTTTTGGGTGTCCGCCACCTTTTGGGAACCCCAGTATTGAGAGGCTATGACCCCTTGTTTTCCCAACGGACTTTCAACCGCCTGGTATCTTTCCACTAACCCCAAGTTATCGGCATTATGGGAATCTCCCTGGGCAACCCAGGATTTCACCGACTTCGGGAAAGAGTGTATAAACCTTTCTATAATGACCTTCTCCACCATCTGTGCTGGGGAGGAAGATTCAGGTTGCAACCACTTTTGGACCAGTTGTAGGAGGTCGAACATCTGGGACTGGGGAGGTTTGTCACTGCAATAGGCCCAGAGGCGCACACGTTGCGCCCTGACAGTCAGAGTTACTCCCAAGCGCACCAAAATCTCAGTTTTCAACTTAGCGTACTCTTTTGCGTCCTGCAAGGCCAAGTCATAATAGGCCTTCTGCGGCTCGCCTGTCAAATATGGCGCCAGTACCTCCGCCGACTGCTCTGAAGGCAATTTCTCCCACTCTGCCACCCTCTCAAAGACTGTCAGGAACGCCTCAACGTCATCACCCGGGGTCATCTTTTGTAATGCTCTTCTTACTGTCTTCCTGACGTGTGAGACATCACCTGGACCTGAGGATGTGGCGGTCGTCCTGCCACGGATCTGCTCTGCCAAGATTTCCATTTGTCTTTGCTGCTGTTGGATCTGCTGCATCAGAAGTTTATTTGTTTCCTGCTGCTGCTGCATCATCCTCTGCTGGCTCTGCAGGCTCTGCAGGTATTGCTGCTGGTGTTGCGCTTGCTGCTGCTGGTGCTGCGCTTGTTGCGCCTGCTGTGCCTGCAACAGATGTTTAAGCAGGTCCTCCATTTTTTCCGCCGACACTTGCTGGCTTATGGCCGACTTCATCCAGGACATATACGTCTTCTTGTAGCAGTCACACTGCCGCTTGGGATCTGTGCCCGTGCTTCTAGCACCAATTGTAGGGATTTGTACTCACTGAGCCGAGTTGGAGGTTGGCACGGGTTCACACAGTGATGCAGTCCACGGGTTCCAATAAACTGGTGGTTTATTTTAGTGTCCATACACCAGTTAAGAATCAAAAGTAACAGCCTTTTCCTGGCACAAAAAGGAATAACAGAACAAAGCTCAAAATAACATGTCCATGCAGCATGGCCTCAGCCATTTAAACAAGGTGCTTTTCTCTGCCTCCTGCAGAGTGTAAGAAGCACCTGCAAAGTCTGCTCAACTTGCCCAACAAACACAGACCAACAGAGACAGGCGCAGCTGTCTTAAATTAGTCTTCCAAGACCTGGACTGGAGGTAAGTGAGCAGCTGTTTCCCCCCCAGCTTTTCAGCAGCTTGTAAAACCCGGCCCTGTAATCCGGGCCCATTAAATTCCTCTCAGCACTATGTGTGCTGGAGCCTGCTTCTCCGGGTCCTACATCATCGAAACTTGGCACTTCGGGGACACATACCTACCGTCCACGACCTGTCCAGCAGCCACCTTACAATATATATATATATCTATATATATATATCTGTATATATATATCTATATATATCTATATATATATATATGTATATATATATGTATATATATATATATATATATATATATATATATATATATATAAATATATATATATAAATATATATATCTATATATATATCCGTCTGAACTAACAGTCCTTCTGAGGAATAATCCAGCTGATAATAATCAGTGCTAGGCAGACAGGCAGTGTATGTGGCAGAATGCAATGTATGATACAGCATAAGAGGGTCCATTGAACTTCCTGTCTGCTCCTGCTGTAATAATTGCAGATATTTGTAGACATAGCCCCAGATATCAGGGGCCAGGGAAATTTTTTTTTATCTTAATCCTGGTTATTTGCTTAAAAAGCAATACAGAGTACACAATTTTTCTGCTCAATTAGCTTTTTCTCACTGCAGAATAAAGCCAGATCTGTTCCATATTTCAGTGATAAAAGTCCAGAAATTTAAACTGAATGTGGAAATATTGGTCTCCTTTTCCATTCTGTTGCAGTGTGTCAGTCAAGCTATTCACACTAGGTGTCTGTGAAGAATAGTATTAATAAATTACAGGCCTGCTATTTAAAACCATGGTTCTCTGTCAGACATATCACCTATAAGACTATTCCAACATCAGACATTTCTTCCATTTCCATTCTGTTGCAGTGTATCGGTCAAGCTATTCACACTAGATCTCTGCGCAGAATAATATTAGTAAATTACAGGCCTGCTATTTAAAATCGTGATTCTCTGTCAGATGTATCACATATAACTGCATTCCAAAATTAGCCATTTCTCATGAAAGTGAAAAATATTGTCCTCCATTTAAAATGGGCAAGGTGCGTGGCAAGAGACAGGGAAGTGGACGTGGTAGTGATGGTACATGCAGAGGCTGAGGCCGAGGACGTGGCCATGGGCAAGCTGAAATTGTGCCTCAACAAACACCCACATCGTGTCGCTTGACCTTATAATCCCAATTACTAGGAGACCGCAGAACACCACTATTGAACACAGAGCTGTGTCAAAAGGTTATTGGTTGGATATCAGATAATGCTTCCAGTCACTTTGCCATCACCACCATTACCTGTCTTGCACATGGTCAAGTCTCAGTAGCCATGAGTTTGGACCGCATTTTCCTCACCCTGATCCTCCTTCCTCTCAAAATGCCGAGTGCCCGGAGACAACTGATCCCACACTTGGACACTCAGAAGAGCTGTTCCCTTTTCCATTTGTAGATTCGGGCCTCTCGCCCGGCCAGCTTCAAGTTAGTTAAGAGGAGAACGCATGTAGCGATGCCCAAATATTGGAGCAGCCACGGTCACATAAAGGCGACGGTGGGAAAGTGCAATTACTGTCACAAGAGGTGGATGATGATGATGATGAGACACAATTGCCAGAAAGTCAGGAGGAGGACCCGGGTGCGAAAGTGGAAGATGAGGTTGTGGAAGATATAGTAACTGACCCAACCTGGCAGGTGGACATACAGAGCAAGGACAGCAGCACACAAGGGGAGGGAGGCGTACCACCACATCAGGCCGCAAGAAGCAGTGTGGTGGCCGCAGACACAAGGCGGGAAAGCATTCCATGTAACGCCAACACAATGGAAGTTGCCAGTACAACTGTTAGATCTTCCCGAGTCTGATAATTTTTTAAAGTCTCTGCAGAAAACCCCAAAAAGGCCATTTTCACCACCTGCCAGGCCAGTATCAGCAGCGGTAGCAAAAATAGCAACCTGACCACCACCAGCATCATCAGGCACATGGCAGCAAAGCACCCCACTAAGTTTGCCGTACCCCAGGGACCAGCAACAGTGTCTGCGGGTGACACCACTGCTTGTTCCCCTGTTGTGCGTGCACACCAATCCCCTGTCCATGGTGCTTGCCAAGATGTCTCCCGCCCTGCATCTGTTATTGAACACTCTCAACTAGCACCATCTGCAAGCACATCCAAGTTCTTTTCCCAGCACAGCGTTCAGTTGTCCCTTCCCCAATCCTTGGAATGCAAGCACAAATACACAGCCAACGGTCCCACAGGCCACACTACTAAATTCATGCATTTCGGAAATTCTTGCGCTCAAAATGTTGCCTTTTATGCACGTGGAGAAGGAAGCTTTCCACAACCTGATTGCGCCAGCAGTCCCTCGGTACTTGGTCCCCAGCCGCCACTATTTCTCCCGGTTTGCCATCCCCGCATTACACGAGCACGTGTCCCACAACATTAGACGTGTCCTCAACAACGCAGTTGCTGGGAAAGTCAACCTAACCATGGACACGTGGACAAGTTCTTCTGGGCAGGGATGGTACATCTTACTGACGGCACACTGGGTTAATATAGTGGAAGGTGGGACAAACTCGGACGTTGGGACGGAACACGTCCTCCCTATGCCGAGGATTGCGGGCCCTGGGTCAATCAGGGTTGCCCCCACATTCTACAGCTCCTGCACCTCATCTTCCTACTCTTCTGCCTTCATCTTCAAAATGACCACATCAGTTGCAAGCTGGAAGCATTGCAGCCCTGCCACGGCCAAGCAGCAACAGGCTTTGCTGAAGCTAATATGCTTAGGTGACAAACCGCACAATGCTGAAGAGTTGTGGACAGCTCGGAAAGAGCAGGCAGATCTGTGGCTGACACCACTGGCCCTACAGCAAGGCATGGTTGTGTGTGACAATGGCTGGAACCTGGTGGCGGCTCTGAGGCGAGGCAAGCTCACACACATACCATGCCTGGCCCATGTGCTTAACCTCATGGTTCAGCGGTTTTTCAAAGCCTATCCGGATCTGCCAGATCTGCTTGTAAAAGTGCGCCACCTGTGTGCCCATTTTAGGAAGTCAGCTACAGCTTCCGCCACCCTTGCCATGCTTCAGCAGCATTTGCAGCTCACGGACTGATCTGTGATGTTCCCACGAGTTTGAACTCTACATTCAAGATGTTGGGAAGGATTTGTGAACACAATAGGGCAGTTGTTGACTACCAGCATCAGCAAGGCCATCGGTATTCATTTTAGACTCCACACATAAGACCTCAGGAGTGGACATGGATGTCAGACATATGTACCATCCTCCAAAACTTTATGGACTCCACCAAGATGGTGAGCGGCGATGACACCATAATTAGCATCACCATCCCGCTTCTCTGTCTTCTGAAACGCTCTCTGCTACCAATTAAAGAGGATACATTGCAGGCGGAGCACGATGAGATGGAGCAAGGTACCATACAGGGTGATTACACACAGCCCAGCCTCATCTCATCCCAACGTGGATTGGGTGACAATGAGGAAGAGGAGGAGGAGGAAGAACAGGAGCTAGTTTCCTGCACGATAGACGGTACTGCATTCACAACTGTCATACCGTTTGATCAGTGTGGATCGCCTGAGGACTGGGAGGAGGAGGAAGAGGAGGAGGATGAGGAGGAGAGCATGGTCAGTTGTCCTCTTGGTGAGGACATGGTAGTCTTGCCTCTTTGCAGTCTGGCACACATGGCTGAGTTTATGCTACACTGCCTTTCCTGTGACCCTCGAGTTGTCCAAGGTTTGGGTGACAATCATTACTGGTTGGTGACACTTCTAGACCCATGATACAAGGACAACTTTTTGTCTATTTTTCCCACTCTGGAAAGGCGTAATAAAATGGGGCAGTACCAGAATGCCCTTGTTGCGGAATTATTAAAAAATTTCCATCTGAAAACGCTGGTGGCAGAGGTCACAGTTCGTTTGACAACCAAGGAGTACAGGCGAGAGAGCCACAAATCCAATCTAGCAGAGGCAGGGAACACTGTCAAAGTCCTGGGAGAGTTTTCTCAGACCCTCCCATCTCACAGACCCTGAAGCGTGGGGTACTCTCCCAAAGAGGGAAAAGTTTTGGAAGATGGTGAGGGAATACCTTGCCGACTGTACCAACATCCTCCATGATTCCTCTGTGCCTTATAATTATTGGGTATCCAAGATGGACATGTGGCATGAGCTGGCTCTCTATGCCTTGGAGGTCCTGGCCAGCCCTGCCGCTAGTGTTTTGTCAGAGAGGGTTTTTACCGAATCACCGAATGATAGCAGCGTAACATAAACTCAAATCCAGTGTCTTTTTTTGGGAGGTCTAACTCTATTCCCATGCACCTCTGTCTTCACTCCCAGACATGGCTATACGCTTCTTGATTTTGGCTATTTGCTCTTGTCCTCCTCCTTCTCCGCATTCTCATCCTCCACCACCATATCACCACCATATGTACCATATCAATATATTAACGTCTCTTGCAAGGGACATTAAAGTTCCGCCAAATTTTTGGCAGCCATTGCTTCACTGCATAGGCAAACAGTATGGGAGACCCACTTCCTAATAATGGGAACATTGTTTTCAGGAAGCCTTCCAACCTCTACTTCTCTTGCAAGGGGCATTGGAGTTCCTCAAATTTTTTGGCATCCGTTGCTTCACTGCATAGACAAACAGTATGGGAGACCCACTTCCTGATAATGGGAACATTGTTTTAAGGAAGCCCTCCGACCTCTACGTACCTTGCAAAGGGCATTGGAGTTCCTCCAAATTTTTGGCAGCCGTTGCTTCACTGCTTAGTCAAATAGTATGGGAGACACACTTCCTAATAATGGGAACATTGTTTTCAGTAGGCCCTCTGACCTCTATGTCTCTTGCAAGGGGCATTTGAGTGCCTCCAAATTTTGGACAGCCATTGCAATCACTGCATAGGCAAACAGTAAACAATATGGGAGACCCTCTCCTTTCTAATAGGAATATGTCATTTCTGAGGCCCAGCTCTATGTGTCTTTAAATTGTTAGTGTGGTTTTTCCTAAATTTTGGCAGCTGTTGAACTCACTTCATACCCTTTAACTGTATAGCAGACCTTCTCCTTTCTAATGTGAACATATCGTTATTGTGGCCCAGCTCTATGTGTCTTTAAATTGTTAGTGGGATTTTCCCTAAATTTTGGCAGCCATTGGACTCACTGCATACCTTATAATTGAATAGCAGACCCTCTGCTTTCTAATGGGAACATGTTGTACTTGTTACTGTGGCCCTGTTCTATGTGTCTTTAAATTGTTAGAGGGGTTTTTCCTAAATTTTGGCAGCCGTTGGACTCACTGCATACCCTATAACTGAATAGCAGACCCTTGCCTTTCTAATGGGAACATGTCGTTACTGTGGCCCAGCTCTATGTGTCTTTAAATTGTTAGTGGCGTTTTTCTCAAATTTTGGCATCCCTTGCAGTCACAGTATGGGCATTACTAAAATAGGAGACCCACTCCCTTATAATGGGAACAATTTTTTTACTGATAGCCTCCTCTACATCTCTTTGAAGAGGTATTGGGTTACGTCCAAATTTTTGACAGCCCTTGCAGTCACTGCATGTGCAATAACAGTAAAGGAGACCCACTGGTTAATAATGGGAACAACAAAGCATAGCCGGCTGATGGCTCTCTAACAATAGCAAGGGTCGACTGCTGGCCCTTTAAGAATAGTAAGGGCCGTCTGATGGCCCTATAAAAATAGGCTTTGTGACTTTCAGAGTGCCTCCATCATAAATGAAACAGGATGCGTCTGATGATGTGTTACACACCACATGGTAAGATAAAGTTGTAAAATGTTAAAATGACATTTCCCGGCGAATCCATTTTGCACAGTTGAAAGCAATGCAAAAGTGCAAAAACGCACCAAAATTACTACGTGCGAACATAGCCCAAGGTGTGGAGGAGCATTTTTATGTTTTTGGTTATTTATTTTGCCTTATATACAAGTCATTACCCTGGAAAGGAAAATCCATTTTGGTTTTGCTTTTGTATGTTTTATTGTGAGTGCGTAAAAGTGGCGCAATACCTCTGACAACATTGTTGACAGCATTGACCTGGGAGTCAGAAGTGCTTCCACGGATCTTCCTCATACTGTTCCCATGTCATTTGAGCACTGTTCCTATCGATTTGGGCAATCTTTAGGCCCTCTGCAGACCGCCAGGGGAAGCCGCCAGAAAAATGCTTGAGTTTCCAATAGACTTACATTGGGCTCGTTACTCGGTCCGAGCACTCTAGCATTTCAATTTGCTCTACTCGAACAACAAGTACCCGAGCATTTTAGTGCTTGCTCATCACTAATTGCTAATAATAGTATCTGAATGTTCATTTGATTCCTCTTCATATGGACAGCATAATGTGTCAAGTGTGGTGAACGGTCCTTCTCCGAAGCTTGATCCCACTGCCTGGGTCTTCTTGTATACAGGAAACAGATTTGTATATTTCATTGTGCAGGCAAGATGAAAGAAGAAAGCGCACTAGAAGTAACTTCTAACCAGGGATGAACAAAAAAGAAATGCAAAAATATAAACACCAGAGGATACTATAACATTTGCATAACTGCAATACCATAGACACGAGAATTTTAAGCAGCTCCATTTGACTTCAACAATGCAGCTAAGCTTGTCACAACATGATGCTATGGTATTTTAGCTATGATTTTCCATGGTGTCATTTATGGTAAACTACTAGGATGTGAAAAGAAAGAGGAAAACATTTTAGGTAAGTAAAAACTTAACATGATAGCATGATTCAACGAGACATACAATGAAAAGTACCAACAACATGTAGGATGTACAGCAATACAATACATTTTGTTTCATTCTGATAATTCTAATAATTAATCTACTGTACATTGTAAAATGTTATCAATAAATTTTTGCTTGAGGAGATGTGATATTTCAAGGTTAAAAATAGTGTAATACTGCAGATATAACTTTAATTAAACTGTCAATCTCTATATCTGCTTCAAGCCTTTTGTACAATCTTATATTACATTTCTATAACATATCAGACAGAGCGGTTTAGTTGTACTTTAGGAAGTATAATGATATCTTCTCAAAAGTTTACACATTGTTTAAGTTGTGTTATAAACAGTATTAAGTTATAAAACGATACAATTTGAGTATGCATAATTATAAATACATTCATGCGCTAGTTCTCATTTTTTAAAAGCATGGCAAAGCCAGTTCTTTAAAATCAATTGGTATTTTCACCGCAAATTACCATAGTCATGTATGCTAGAGAAGCTCACATTTTTTGTCATTTAAATTACAGTGGCATGTAAAAGTTTGGGCACCCCTGGTCAAAATAACGGTTATTGTGAACAGATAAGCAAGCTGAAGAAATGATCTCTAAAGGGCCTAAAGTTAAAGATAACACATTTCCTTTGTATTTTAGGCAAAATATATATATATTTTCATGTTTTACATTTTAAGAATTCCAATAAGGAAAATGGTCCGATGCAAACGTTTGGGCACTTTTTGAGATTTGTGTGCTCAGATAACGTTGACCAAGATTTAAGACCTTAATTAGCTTGTCAAGGTTATGGCTTGTTCACTATTTTTGTTAGGAAAGGACAGGTGATGCAAATTTCTCAGCTTTATAAAAACTTAGCCTGTTCTAACCTTGGGCCAAAAAATTGTAGCCATTGTTCTTCTAGGCAGCTGCTTAGCACTCTAAAAATCGCGGATGCCCACAAAGCAGGAGAAGGCTATAAAAAGATAGAAAAGCATTTTCAAGTTGCACTTTCCACAGTTCAAAATGTAATTAAGAAATGGCAGTTCACAGGAACAGTGGAGGTCAAGATATATTCTAGAAATCGAAGCAAATTTTCAGCGATAGATGCTTGGAGGATTGCTAGAGAGGCAAATCAGAACCCCCGCTTGACTGCGAAAGACCTGGAGAAAGGTTTAGCAGACTCTTGAGCTGTGGTACATTGTTCTACTGTTCAGAGATACCTGCACAAATATGGCCTTCATGGAAGAGTCATCAGAAGAAAACCTCTCCTGCATCCTCACCATAAAATTCAGTCAGAAGTATGCAAAAAGAAAATCTAAATGTGTATGTGTATAATTAGTTTAAAGTAAAATAAAATGATAAATGTAATTTACACCAGAATTTATATTGTATAATAAGTTACCTGTCAATACTGAATATTCCTTGACAGAAAGTGGAGTTGTGGTATAGTGCAGAGCAATGATAGATAAATACTTATTGTTCATTATTTGTTCCCATCGGGTATCCTGAAATATTAACAGAAGGGGGCTTTCATGACCTCTGTATGGCACCCCAAACAGGAGTAGGTGATGTGGAGAGGTGTCCAAACATGAATGATTCTCTCTTCAGTGTAGGCTTAAGGGGGTAGTAAAACACACAATTTAACTACTCACATTAAAGGGGTTGACCTCTTTCACAAAATCTTGGTCTCCAGCTGCAGAATTTTATAAAAAAAACTGAGCATTGCAGGGACACACAAATAGAAAAATTGTTGTAACTTAGCAAACACGAGTTATTGCTATTTAATACGTGCAATTTTCTTTAACAAATTCTCAATGTTTGTAAAAAAAATGATTTCTTACAGTTGATTAAGGTTCCCTGGTAAAAAATTGTATAGGATTTGGCCCCTGCCGTGATCAGGGATCATAAAAGGCTCTGATAAGTTTTCTTTACTTATATTCCTTGCATTTACAATGAAATGATTATCAGGTAGCATTACAGTCAGATAGATCCTGCTGAAAACTGTCAGATACATCTTCAAGAGGTGGCAATATTAATCAGTTGTTTTTGAAGGTTTCACTTCCGCAAGGGTTTCAGGTTCAAAATATTTAGTTTACATTAGCAATGGCTTATTCTGTTATCAATGGAGTATTTATTGTCAGTTCTTCACTACAATAGCACAATTCTACAATGCAGGTTCTTCTCTTAGCAGTGTCGTTTGTTGATATTAAATCTAATGGATGTAAATACTTTTATGCCCAAAAATGACAAAAGTATTCTCGGAGTGATACTGTTATTGGCTAACCAGAAAAAAAATATATATGCAAGCTTTCAGAGCACAGAGGCTCCTTCGTCAGGAAATATTACAAATGATATCATAATGAATTAATTTGTAATATTGCCTGACAAAGGAGCCTCTGTGCTCTGAAAGCTTGCATATATATATTTTTTTTCTGGTTAGTCAATAAAAGTATCAGCCCAAGAATACTTTTGTCATTTTTGGGGATTAAAGTATTTACATCGATTTTTCTGGCTAACACGGTACCACAATATAACTTTGTATTGTACATCAATCTAAAGGAAGGAAAGGGTGATCACTTGAGGAATCAATCCCATATTCTCTGTTTCCCTCAGTATGGAAAGGAGGGAAAAATGAATTCAATGAAATTTCAACAAATACTTGATGCAAACATAACATCATCTGTAAAAAAGCTGAAGTTGAAAAGTAGATGGCTTCTACAAGTGGATCATGATCCTAAACAGATGTCAAAATCCACAATAGACTACCTCAAAAGGTGAAATCTGAATCTTGACCTCAAAATAGCCATGCATACAAGACGACTCAGGAATCTCACAGAACTGGAAGAATTTTCCAAGGAACAATGTATGATAATTCCTGAAACAAGAATTGAAAGACTCTTGTCTGGCTACAAAACGTGTTTACAAGCTGTGATACTTTTAAAAGGGGGCGCTACTAGATACTAACCATGCAGGATGCCGAACTTTTGCATTGGCTCATTTTACTTTTAGTAATTTTTAAAATGTAAAAGATGAAAATACATATGTATTTTTTTGCCTAACATAAAAAGGAAATTTGTCATCTTAAAACTTCAAGCCTTTTAGAGATCGCTTCACCTTCAACTTGCTTTGAGCCGGGGTGGCCAGACTTTTACTTGCATCCGTACATGTCAAAAGCCAAAAGACAAAGACAAGCATGTTTATGACCAGATGGTCAAAAAATAGCCTTAGGGGCCAAATGTGACCCCTGGGGTCAAATTGTGTAACTGTGCGGAATAATATTTTTTGTCACCTCACTTCCTGATGTTGCTAACACAAATGTTGCAACATATGAAGTGGTGGTGGCTCAGTGGTAGCACTGTTGCTTTGTAGCACTGGTGTCCTGGGTTCAAATCCCACCAAGGACAGCATCTGCAATGAGTTTGTATGTTTTCTCCATGTTTGTTTGCGATTCCTTCAGATTTTCCGATTTCCTCCACACTCCAAAAACATACAGATAGGAAATTTAGATTGTGAGCCCCATTGATGCATCAATGATAATGTATGTAAAGTGCTGTGGCATATGAAAGCGCTATATAAAATAAACAAAATAAGTGGTAAGTTTCATTTTCTCAAATCAACCAATGGCTCAGTCATACCTGTCGCTGCAAATCCTGGTGACTGTTCTTCACCATGTAAAACTGGTTGAAGTGATCACACTCACTTCAAAGCATTGTTTTGAAAAACATGTTGCATGGTCAAACTGAAGGTGTGTGCTTTACAGCGAGCATGTGTTACTTTGCCTAACTACATGGTATCCGCAATGTTTCTGGCATTGTCACTTTTTAGGCTGCCTTATTGTAGTTGACTAAGAATCATCTTGTGTGATATTTATATAGTTGGGCAGACCTTTTGAAATTAAAATTCGCCAGCTTTGCCAAATCTTCCTTACACCTTTTTGGAACTTTCAGCTGCACATTACTCTGCTCTTCTCATGACATCACCTCCTTGGTTCCCTGTCTCGTTCCCTAGTTTTGTTCATTATAGAATCTTCATAATCATCATTATTCTTGAATCGGCTTACAGTTTCCTCTGTGTGGGAAATGACCTGATCTCTTCAATCCCTTTGTTTTTATTGCCACCTCCTGATTTGCTTGGGCTCAGCGTCCTGCTACCATTGTCAGTGACCCTACTACCATGGTTCACAGAGTAAGCAATACTCGTAGCTTGGCTTTAGACTTATGTTCTCCATCACAAAGTCTGACTATTAATGTATTCCAATAAATCAACTGGAAGATGTTGTTCTGGTGTGGTATTTTCCTTAGCCCCCAGGGTGCATGGGGAAGGGCAATATAGGTTAGAACAGAAACAGACTGCAGACATTTGAATCCCCCTAGCAAAAGAAAAATTGCTTCATTGGGATTCACTGGTTTCTCAGCCGGGAAAGGCGATGATGTATGCGATATGGATACTCCTGGGCAGAAGTCGTCCAGTGGGTGCAGCCTCGCTCCATACACTTGAATGGAGCTAGGGCACGGCCATACAGTGGGTGCGGCTATCTAGATTCGCTCAATACACTAAACACATACATATCCTGACGAGCATTTATACTCACGAGCAAAAGGGTAACAATTTTTTGAACTTTTGACTTTCACGCTCTATATCTCACGATTCACTACTGCTTCGAACATGAGACTAGCATCATTTTATAGACAATCATCTTGGCTATCTCATACATAAATTTGACAAGCAACTATTTTGCATAACATTAGATATTGAGAAAATTAGAGTTGGAACCAGCTCAACACACAGGAGTAATTAAAAATTAACAAAATCTTTATTGGAAATGCTTTAAAAATAAAATTGCTGAAAAACTGTGCATCTCAGACAACAAAGCAATAAAGAGGGGTGGTGTGTATAACAGGAATCAGTCCATACGCATTTCAAGCTACATGGCTCTTGAATGTCTTTTTTCTTTGATAACCTGTCCATGGCCATGAGTATGCCATTTTTACGTTAGCATAACGCAATAATTTACTTCTTTCAGGGTCATATTGTACTTTGGAGCCTGAGTATCAAAACAAATGCATGTATTTGTCTGTGAATCTGTCTGAAGCGTTGTCCAGTGGTTTATCTGTAACATTTGGACATTTTGTTGATGTATTTTCAGTGTCCAAATCTGAAAAGATTCCACCACACAGACATTACGATTGACTCATTGATCTGGTACCAATCTCCTATCTTCCCTTGGGTAAAATATATAATCTTTCTTGACCAGAATGTCAGGCCATGAAAGATTATTTATGGAAAAATGCAAGAGCGCAATAGGGTCTTATCCAATTATTACATTTTACATAAGTATTAAAAACTGCTCACCTAGTAGGGTTGTGTGGAACACAACACCTATAAAGCATGGACTCCAAATGCTGCAGCTTCCTATGGATATGTTAGAGATAAATGCTGGGAAAGGAAGTTGTTTCTGTGCTCTCTGGAGTCACCTACTGGGTACCAAGTATGTTGATTACCCCGTTGTTTTGTATGGTTGTCCTTAGGAAGGAGTCGGTGGACTCTGAAATGCGTAGACAATAAACCTAAATTTTTATCCATACTAATGGTTTGTTGTGACTCCACAGAGCGCAGAACCAACTTCCTTTCCCAGCATCTATCTATGAAAGATAGTCTGAAAAAAGGGCTCATCGGAACTTCCATGTCACCAGTAGGTGCCAGTTTCTTTTTTGTTTATAACAAAGAAGGTGGTATTAGACCAAGTATTGTCTTATTGAGTACTGGGTATCTTACCAAATCACTATAAAGAGCTTTTAGGCAATTTCAATCCTCCTTCATCTACATCAGTTGCAACATGTCCTACTGACAAGCTGACCAAAATAGAAGCAGATCTTATTCCAGAAAATCCATTGGCCATATATTAACTCTGCTCCTTAATGCCATCTTCACCACCCCATACCTGAATGAATTACCTCCTTAACACCCAGATCTGGTTCCCAAGCATCATCAGCTGAATCCATGACTCACTGTGGGAAATATCCTAAGCTTCCGGACCCTACTCCTGATTGCTCCCTCTAGATTTGCCCAAACTCTGAGTTCCAATACCAAAGCCAGTACCTATAAGACAACGGCTTGCAGGCGCAAGAATGGGTCTTGGTATTTGAATTGTATCCTCCATCTCTTCCTACCCCATGTCATCAGTATACAAAGGATGACTGTTAGAGATGATTGAATCTTCTCAAATTCCAATTTGTTGGCTTACCTATATATCACATCTTTCACATTTTCAAAGTTCTTTGTCAGCATATTCTTATGGCTAGGACTTCTCCAAAAGATGCAGTGTGACCACAAGCTTCTGGCATGAAGGCATAGGTCCATTGCGAACATTTAAAGCTTCTATCTGTGGGATTTAGAGGTGAACATCTGATAGTCATGGCATGTGCAGCATGACCGCAAGGCTCTGGAACATAGGCATAGGTTCTTAGACATAGGTCCATTGTGCATGTCCAAATTTGCTGTGTTTAAAAGCGTCTGCAGTATTTAGAACTTAGGGAGAACAGTGTAAGGCAAGATCATAGAACACAGTCATACCTCATAAAGTGTGCTATAAGGGACTGGGCAGGACTGGTTCTATTGTAGTGTAGTGCATGTCATTTGAACTAGTTCTATTCATAGGAATATGCAAAGAAAGAACTTTGAAAACATGAGAATTGCAATATACTGTGACCTTTGCCCAAACAAATGGGTTGTCGGAAATGGCAATGTCTCTATCATTACATTGTATTCTTAGTGTTTCTGTTTTTTCAGTTTTTGGCTGCTAATTTGTGTGAGATGTTTCCAGTATTTATTTATTAGTAGTGACGGGTGAGCGGGCTCAGCACATCGAAGTGCTCTATCGAGTATTAAGCAGTGCCGAGTATCGCGTGGTGCTAGAGTGCTCGGCTCCCCGTAAGAAACTCATTTGAATCATCTGGGTCGAATTCCGCCCTGAAGAGGGATATTCTCTGTTGGGAGCAAAGGGATTCATCTGTTGGCAGGACTTTGTGCAAGCTTTTGAATGATAGAAAGAGAGATAGAGACCTCTGGAAAAATGCTCAAGTTTCACATTCCCTTCCATTATGCTCGCTACTCGAGTCCATCACATCTGAGAATTCGACGTGCTCGATTTGAGTACCAAGCACTTGAGCATTTCAGTGCTCGATCAAGATTATTCATTAGTATTTATAGCGTACTTTTGTGCATACTTTTTTGCATATACAGTATATTATAATAAATATCTTTACTATGATAAATGCTTTGCTTATTCATAAGACAATTTGTGTAATTGGCATCATATTTACATTTTATCTATGTCACATTTTAAAATATTACTTTTAATATTTAATTAATAAACTATTGTATGTTTTTATCTGGTTTCTTTGTAGGATTTATTATCAAATTTTTTTATGTGAATCGAATGTGCAGTATTTTGCTGTGAAGTCTCTCTATACTGCAGAGCATAACATCATTTTTTTTTTTAAATATATTCTTATTTCACTTTGCTCCTGACCTGCACTTGGCTCTCTGCCAATATACTATATACTAGGTCTCTTGCAATGTCATGTTTTGCATCACCCTGCAATGTAATGATGTTGAGTTTCCCTCGCAAGCACAGAAGGGCACAATTTTTCTGCACTCTAGTGAATCAAATAGCAAACGAAAATAATATCTGCTTATTCTAAATTTTTTTTGTAATTTGAAGTAATTTCTAATCATTGCTGTAAACTGCTGCTTAGGTGTATAATATCCTTTAGGTTACCTGCTATTAGGAGACATATAGGATACGAGCAAATACCCACTTTTTAATTTGTGTAATATCTGGTATTTTTGAAATGGCGGTACTAATATTCAGCTTGAATCAGGAATAATCACAGATATGAACATCATTAAAAAAAAATTCTCAAAAATATTCACTTTGACACTAAACCAAGAAAAATTGCTGTGTCTAAGAAGTCTTAGGGTACGTTCACCCATCACATTTTTTCATATTTTGCCACAAAAAAATCTACCATTTTACCATCCCAGCAAAGTGAGTGAGATTTTTGAAATCATATTCACATATTAAGAATTTTTTACTTGCAGATTTGAAACAGTTTCAAATTTGTAGCATGCCAATGCTTTTAGATTACTTTCCTATGATGAGTTTTTGGTGTATTTTTGATGCTGCATATTTTTGTTGCATCAAAAACGCAGCATCTTACAGTTCCAGTAAAGTGGAAGGGATTTATATAAATCTCATGCCCACAATGCTTCTATTTAGCACAGAGTTAACTGACCAGTGGTGTGTGTTTCAAATGCGCAGAATGTCAATTTCTCTGGAGGGTATGCTGAGCTTTTGCAATGTCAAAAACTAGATGATTTTAACACATGTTAAAAAAACGCATACATAAGTGCAATAAAAAATGCAAGTAATATAATAAATAATAGGTGCTGAAAAGGTGCAGATTAGTGATGAGCGAATATGTTCGAAATCAAGTCTCAAAAGTTAAGTTCAAAACGAATGTGGCACATTCGGATTCCTGAGAGTAAAATTTGTTAAATTGAGTCGAGCAAATTGGAATGCTCGGGTGCTCGACAGAGGGCCTAAAAGTTGCTCAAATCTATGGGAACAGTTCCCAAATGACATGGGAACAGCATGGGGAAGACCCCTGGAAGCATTTCTGACTCCCAGGTCACTGCTCTCAACAAGGTTGTCAGAGGTATTGGCCCTTGGAAGAGATGTGGAGGTCAGAGGGCCTCCTGAAAACAATGTTCCCATTATTAGGAAATGGGTATCCCATTATGTTTGCCTATGAAGTGAATGGAAGGGTTGCCAAATATTTGGAGGCACTCCAATGCCCCTTGGAAGAGACGTAGAGGGCCTCATGAAAAAATGTTCCCATTATTTGGAAGTGGGTCTCCCATAATTTTGGCTTATGCAGTGAATGCAAGGGCTGCCAAAAATTGGGAGGCACTCCAATGCACCTTGGAAAAGACGTGGAGGAGGGCCTCATAAAAAAATGTTCCCATTAGAAAGGAGCAGGTCTCTTATTCTTGTAATGCCCATGCACTAAGTGTATGGGCTGACAAACATTTTCCCCTGGGGGGTATACATGAACATACTGTATAAAAAAAAATTTTTACGGGCATCATAAACACCCTTTAAAAAAATTATGTGGGTGTTGCATCACAGTCCACAGTCACCCTAGTGATATGGTGGTGGAGGATGAGGAGAAGGAGGAGGGCAAGAGCAAATAGCCAAAATCAGGAAGCGTATACCCTTGTGTTGGTGTGAATAGGTGCACGGGAATACACCTCCCAAAAAAAGACACTGGATTTGAGTTTATGTTACACTGCTATCATTTGGTGTTGTTGAGAAGTCTAGCCCAATCAAGCCCTTGTTCATTTTTATAAGAGTAAGCCTGTCAGCATTTTCAGTTGACAGGCGGATGCGCTTATCAGTTATAACTCAACCAGTGGCACTAAAAACCCGCTCTGATAAAACGTTAGCGGCAGGGCAGGCCAGGACCTCCAAAGCATAGAGAGCTAGTTCATTCCACGTGTCCAGCTTGGATACCCAATAATTATAAGGCACAGATGAATCACGGAGAACGTTGGTACGGTCCGCAAGGTACTCCCTCAGCATCTTCCCAAACTTTGCACTCCTTGTGAGAGTACCCTGCGCCTCAGGGCCTGTGCGATGGGAGGGGCAGAGAAAGCTCTCCCAGAACTTTGACAGTGTTCCCCTTCCTCTACTGGATTGGAGTTGTGTCTCTCTCGGCTGTACTCCTTGGTTGTCCAACGTGGATTGGGTGACAATGAGGAAGAGGAGGAGGAAGAACAGGAGCTAGATGGGAATTTTTTTAATAGTTCCGCAACAAGGGCATTCTGGTACTGTCCCATTTCTGTAGACCTGTTCGCCTCAGGGATAAGAGATATAAAACTCTCCTTATAGCGTCGGTCTAAAAGTGTCACCAACCAGTAATGACTGACACCCAAAATTTTGAGAACGCGAGGGTCATGGGAAAGGCAGGGTAACATAAACTCAGCCATGCGTGCCAGACAGCTAACAGGCAAAACTTCCATGTAATCACCAAGAGGACGACTGACCATGCTCTCCTCCTCCTTCTTCTCTCTGTCCTCAGGCCATCCACGCTGAACAGATGGTATGACAGTTGTGCAGGTAGTACCATCTGTAGCGCATAAAACTAGCTCCTGTTCTTCCTCCTCCTCTTCCTCATTGTCACCCAATCCACTTTTGGATGAGATGAGGCTGGGCTGTGTGTAATCAACCTGTATGGTTCCTTGCTCCATCTCATCGTGCTCCACCTGCAATGCATCCTCTTTGATTGTAAGCAGAGAGCGTTTCAGAAGATAGAGAAGCGTGGAAACATCATACATGATTTGGTGTGCCGGAAGCTGCAAATGCTGCTGAAGCACGGCAAGGGGGGCGGAAGCTGTAGCTGACTTTATAAAAGGAGCACACAGGCGGCGTACTTTGACAAACAGTTCCGGCAGCTCCGGGTAGGTTTTGAGAAACCGCTGAACCACAAGGTTAAGAACATGGGCCAGGCATGGTACATTTGTAAGCTCGCCTCGCCTCAGAGCCGCCACCAGGTTCCGGTCATTGTCACACACGACCATGCCTGGCTGTAAGGTCAGCTGTGTCAGCTACAAATCTGCCTGCTCTTTCAGAGCTGTCCACAACTCTTCTGCATTGGGCAATTTGTCACCTAAGCATATTAGCTTCAGCTTGGCTGAGGCAGTGCTGCAGTGCTTACAGCTTGTGACTGATGTGGTCATTTCGGAGATGGATGCTGAAGAGGATGAGGCTGAGGTGGATGAAGTGCAGGAGCTATAGACTGTGGGGGCAACCGTGACTGACCTAGGGCCTGCAATCCTCAGCATTGGGAGGACGTGTTCCATCCCAAGGATGACTGTGTTATCTGTAGCGCCGGCGCCATTCCCCTCACCGCCGTGGTCCTACCCAGCATCCTCCAGTCCCCCTGCTGCTGTTGCGAGCACCGCGTGCAGCTTCCTGGGCACTGTGCTTGGGGCAAGCGCGCTCCCTTCCTCTTAAGGGGGCCGCGCATGCCATCCTAAAGAGTCCCCGGCCAATGGCTGGAGGACCACTCCTATTTTAAGCACCTCCTCCAAAATAGAGGTACCTGTGCAAGGTTGTTGTTTGTGTGCCAACACTCTCCTCAGCCCTCAGGTTCCAGTGCCTGCCTGTCTATCAGCCGTGCCTGTCTGCCTGTCTATCAGCCGTGCCCCCCTGCCTGTCTACCAGCCGTGCCCGCCTGTCTATCTATCAGCCGTGCCCGCCAGCCAGTCTACCTGCCATGCCTGCTGGCTTGCCTACCCGGACCACCTGTCAGGTTACCTGCTGTGCCCGCCTGCTTGCCTGCCTGGATCACCTGTCTGGCTACCTGCTGTGCCCACCTGCTTGCCTACCTGGATCACATGTCTGGCTCCCTGCCATGCCCGCCTGCTTGCCTACCTGGATAACCCATCTGGCTACCTGCTGTGCTCTCCCGCTGTCAGCTTCAGCCATCTGACCCGTGAGAGTCGCCTGCTCTCACAGAAGGTCGGTCCCAGAGTGGCACCTGATCCACTTGCCCGGTCCCTCCCTGGTTCACGGAGTCAACTAAGCCACCGTGTGGCCAGGGTCGGTCCGAGCTGGCACTTAGTTATGCCCTTCTGGTCCATCCTTGTATCTCAGCACAGAGGTTCCACCACCCGGATCCGTGACAATTTGCACAGGCCATGGGACCTGGAAGCTCCCAGGCTCCTTCGCTCTCCGACCTGTACCAAGAGGTCTCTCGTCAGAGATCCCAACAGGATACCATCCTGTCCTATCTGTGGACAGTCAACTCCCGCTTGGATGTGCTGTCCACCCTGACTGCGTCCGCCTCTGACCGAGCGGCACCCGTTCCGGCGGCACCTCAACCCATTGGCGCTGTGGCACCTGGCTTTGGACTCCGGCTTTCTGCATCTCCACGTTTTGATGGTAACCCTGTCCTATGTCAGGGCTTCATAAATCAGTGCACACTGTACTTTGAACTCCTGGCACATCAGTTCACCTCCAACAGGGCCAAAGTGGCATTCATCATGTCTCACGCGTTGGCGTGGCTTAACCCTCTGTGGGAGAGAGGGGATCCTCTGGTGTCCAATCTCCAGGCGTTCCTCTCGACTTTCCGGAATGTGTTCGATGAGCCCGGACGAAAATCTTCTACTGCCTCCTCACTCCTCCAACTCGGCCAAGGGAGTCTCTCTGTGGGCCAGTATGCTGTGCATTTCCGAACCCTCGAATCTGAACTTACCTGGAACAATGAAGCCCTGGTGTCCACCTTTTGGGAGGGCATTTTAGGACGGATCAAGGATAATCTAGCCGGTCGTAACATACCTTCCTCCCTGGACGACTTGGTGTCATTAGCTACCTGGATTGACATCCATTTTCTGGAACACGCTAAGGAGATGACCCATGAGAGGAAACCTCTGCGCCTCACTCACGTTCTCAAAAGCCCAGTCTCGCAAGCTGCACTCCCCCAGGTGTCTTCTCTAGAGACTATAAAAATTGACCAAGTAAAGATGGTCAAGTCTCGCCAGGAGACCCGTAGTGCCGAGGGGAGTTGCTTCTATTGTGGCAATATAGAGCATCAGGTCCACTCTTGCCCGGTGAGACCGTGAAACTCCAATGTCTAGGACCGCTCAGAGACGTCGTCCTAGGTAAGAGTTCTTCCTCTCCGCCCTTGAATCTGTCCGTTTCCGTTATCAGTGGTGAGACCCTCTTCTTCGAGACTGCCCATCTGGATTCCGGAGCCGCTGGGAATATCATTCAACAGGCCGTTGTGGAGCATTTTCAGATTCCTACCATACGTCTGGTGGATCCTTTAGCGGTTTCCTCTGTGAATGGAAAGCTTCTCCCTGAAACCATCTTGTTGGTCACTGAGCCAGTAACTCTTCAGGTGGGAATGCTGCACTCGGAGAAGATCTCCTTTTACATACTGTCCAGTCTCTCTCATCCCCTCTTGCTTGGCCTGCCTTGGTTACAGAGACATGAGCCCATCCTGAATTGGAGCTTGGGTGAGGTGCTCCGTTGGGGTCAGGAATGCCATAAGACCTGTCTGGTTCCGGTTTGTCCAGCATGACCCCCGTCTACTCCGGCTAACCTACCTGGCCTGCCAGCACCCTACTGGTCGTATACAGACATCTTCGATAAAAAGGAGGCAGAGACACTACCATCTCACAGGCCGTATGATTGCCCCATCGACCTAATACCTGGTGCTTCACCTCCTCGCGGGCGAATCTACCACTTGTTGCTTGCCAAGACTCGTGCCATATCTGAATACATTGAAGAAAATCTTGCTAAGGGATTTATACAGAAATCCACCTCTCCGGCTGGAGCAGTATTCTTCTTTGTCAAAAATAAAGATGGCACTCTTCATCCTTGTATCGACTATTGGGGCCTAAACCAGATTAGCATCAGCAATAAGTACCCCATGGCCTCTAATCTCAGAGATGTTTGATCGCCTAAAAGGCGCAAAGATCTTCACTAAGCTCAACCTGTGGGGGGTGCAATCTGGTCTGGATTCGCCAAGGAGACGTGTGGAAGACGGCATTCAACACTCGGGATGGTCACTACGAGTACCGCATGATGCCCTTCTGTCTTTGTAATGCTCCAGCCATCTTCCAAGCGTTAGTAAACAATATCTTTTGAGATCTCCTGTATTCCTGCGTGGTGGTTTACCTGGGCGATATCTCGGTGTTCTCCCCTGATCTTCCCTCTCACCGGTGGGATGTTTGTCAGGTCCTGCTGAGGCTCCGGAAGAATCTCCTGTATGCTACATTCGAGAAATGCCTCTTTGAGCAGACCACCCTGCCACTTCTGGGGTATATCATCTCTGAGACTGGACTGCGGATTGATCCCGAGAAGGTGTCTGCCGTCTTAAAGTGGCCTCAACCAGGGGGGTTGAAGGCAATTCAGCGGTTTCTGGGATTCCCTAACTATTACCGTCTCTTCATTCTTCTTTTCTCCTCCCGGACAGCTCCCATCTCTGCTCTTACCCGTAAGGGAGCAAATCCCAGGGAGTGGTCTTAAGAGGCAGAGAATGCCTTGCTTACCCAGAAATCTTCGTGCGGACGAATGGGGACCTGCGGCTTCTTTTCCAAACTCTTCTCTCCTTCCGAGTGCAATAACTCCATAGGAGATCGAGAACTGCTGGGCATCAAATTAGCCCTGGAGGAGTGGCACTACTTGCTTGAGGGGGCTCTGCACCCGGTGGTCATCTACACTGACCATAAAAACCTCTCTTATTTGCAGACTGCCCAAAGACTAAACCCGCGCCGGGCAGATGGTCTATGTTCTTTGCTTAATTCTGCTTCAATCTCCATTACCGCCAGGCAGACAAGAACATTAAAGCCAATGCTCTATCCCACTCTTTTCTGCCTTCCGACCTGGAGCAGGAGCCTCTACACATCATTGATCCTTCCAGAATTATGACTGTTGCTCCTTTTGATCTGTCTCACCTACCTCCTGGTAAGACCTTTGTAGCGGCTCAGGATCGGAAGAGGGTCTTACTCTGGGGCCATTCATCCAAACTGGCTGGCCATGCCGGCCAGAGGAAGACACTTCTGCTCATTGCCTGGCACTATTAGTGGCCCTCCCTGCTCAAGGATGTTGTGGATTTTGTTGCAGCTTGTTCCTCCTGTGCCCATAACAAGATACCTAGGCACCTTCCAGCCGGTCGCCTCCTTACTTTTCCCTTGCCTTCCGCTCCGTGGCAACATATTGCAATGGATTTCATCACGGATCCTCCTGTATCGGCCGGTTGTACTGTCATTTGTGTGGTCCCCGATCGCTTTTCCAAGATGGCTCACTTCATCCCTCTGCCCGATCTTACGTATGCACCTGTGCTGGCTAAGGACTTCATCCATCACATTTTCGGTCTCCACGGCTTACCCTTCCACATTGTCTTGGACCGAGGAGTTCAGTTCACTTCTCGCTTTTGGAGAGCCACGTACAAGCTCAAACCAGGGGAGGAGTCCTGAGGAGATAATTTGCATATTCCCACTGCATTTTGGGGTAAGTGAAGAGTCTCCGAGAGCTCAAAGAACACTGGATTTTGGCTGTTGGATCTGAAAAGAGGACATCGGTAAGCCACGCGCCGGTAGGCGCGCGCATTTTGAAGCTTTTTTTGAAGCTTTTTTCACTGTTTTCAGTACATTAACAGTAAGAACATGGAAGAGTTCAGGAGCCATTTGGAGAGCTGCATATCCTGCTACATGTTCACAGACTTGCCAGTGGAAAAGCCAAACTTCACATGCCAGAAATGCAAGCTTGTGTCCCTGTTGGAGGAAAAGTTGCGAAATCTAGAAGAGAGGTTAACTACCTTGAAAATCATTAAGGAAGGTGAAGAGTTCTTAGACAGAGCAGAATTATCTCTTCATGATTCAGAAAGAGAAAAAATTCGAACTGCACCTGAGGAAACAGAGAAATGGAAGCA
This sequence comes from Phyllobates terribilis, assembly GCF_046119375.1. Classification (NCBI taxonomy): domain Eukaryota; kingdom Metazoa; phylum Chordata; class Amphibia; order Anura; family Dendrobatidae; genus Phyllobates; species Phyllobates terribilis. The sequence goes on from NW_027362764.1 coordinate 443,096,922, forward strand.
TGTGACCCACAGAAGCAGGAGGATCGAGAGGCAGTCAGCACCCATACTGCTCAGGAACTAGTACCAGGCTCTCTCGCAGGAGAACCATGAAGAAATACAGCAAGATAAGACTTTTGCCAGCAATGAATAACCTTGTAAGCCCTCAGAATCCTCCTGGATGGAGAAAGAAGAATGTTGTGAAGAAAAAACGGAGAGTGGTGGTCATGGGGGATTCCCTGTTAAGAGGAACAGAGGCCGCTATCTGCAGACCAGACATAACCTCAAGAGAAATGTGCTGTCTTCCAGGAGCAAAAATTAAAGATGTGTCTGACAGGATATCAAGACTCTTCAGACCAACAGATCACTACCCATTCCTGCTAATACATGTGGGGACAAATGACACCGCAAGAAAGGACATGGAAACCATCTGCAGTGACTTTGAAGACTTAGGCAAGAAAGTGAAAGAATTGGGAGCGCAGGTGGTCTTCTCATCCATCCTCCCAGTGGATGGCCATGGAACAATGAGGTGGAATAAGATTCTACAGGTGAACAACTGGCTACGTCGATGGTGCCGTCAACAAGGATTTGGATTTCTGGATCACGGAATGAATTACCTATACGATGGACTACTTGCTAGAGATGGGGTGCACCTTACGAAGACTGGAAAACATGTATTTGGAAGTCGTCTTGCTACACTCATCAGGAGAGCTTTAAACTAGAACAATGTGGGAAGGGAAGCAAAAGGCCAGAAAAAGCCATACAGCTGACAAATACTATTGAGATCTCTGCTACTGGAAGAGGAAAGGAAGAACAAAGACAAAACAATTTAAATAATAAAAATATGGGAGGAAGAGAAACCAATCACAAACTAAAATGTTTTTATACAAATGCACAAAGCATGGGCAGCAAACAAGGACAATTGGAACTACTAATGCAGGAAAAGGAATATGATGTCATTGGAATCACTGAAACTTGGTGGGACGATACACATGATTGGAATAAAAGGCTAAAAGGATACAACTTATTTGCACGAAACAGACTTGATAAATGAGGAGGAGGTGTCGCATTGTATGTTAGAAAAGCGTATATCTGCACAGAGATTGAAGCTTCAGAGACTGGGAGTTCTGTGGAAACTGTTTGGGTAAGAATACAAGGAGAGAACAACGGAAAGGACACCATTGTAGGCATTTACTACAGGCCACCTGGGCAAGCTGAAGATATGGATGAACTCTTTATGCATCAAATGACCAAGTTCTCCAAAAAATATGACGTAGTGGTCATGGGAGATTTCAACTATCCAGACATTTGTTGGGAATCTCTCTCAAGTAAAACTAACAGGTCAAGCAAATTCTTATCCTCTCTTGCTGACAACTTTATCTTCCAAAAGGTAGGGGAGAAAACAAGGGGATCTGCTACTTTGGATCTAATCCTTATAAACAGGGAGGAAATGGTTGAGGAGGTAAAGGTGGCTGGGACCCTAGGAGGCAGCGATTATGCTATTATATAATTTTGGATAACTAGAGGAGGAAGACATGTGAAGACTCAAACTTCAAGGTTAGATTTTAGAAAGGCAGATTTTAAGAGACTCAGAAAGAGAATAGGAGGGATCCAATGGCTGGATGTCCTTAAGGACAAAAATGTCCAGGAAGGATGGGAAATTTTTAAAAATGAGATTCTCAAAGCACAATCGTTAACAATCCCGAAAAGTAGGAAGAATGGGAAGCATTTAAGGAAACCAGGATGGATGAACACAGAACTTAAACACATGCTAAAAAGAAAGAAAGAAATGTTTATTAAATGGAAAGAGGGAGGCATATCTAAAGAAGATTATAATGCAGTCTGCAGATCCTGCAGGGCACGTATCAGGTTAGCTAAAGCTGACAATGAATTAAGGCTTGCAAGAGATGTCAAAAGCAATAAAAAAGAATTTTGGGGGTATGTCAAAAGTAAAAGAAAAGTCAAAGATGCTATAGGATTTTTACATGATGAAAATGGAGAAATGGTAAGAGAGGATGTTGAGAAGGCCGAACTTTTAAATTCCTATTTTGCATCTGTTTTCTCTCAGAAAGAAAGTGCAACATCAACTGATCTTCACTGTCCTTTTAAAGGAATAGAGGAATCCAAGTTATCTGTAAACAGAAAGATTGTGAGGGAATATTTAGCTAACATAAATGAGTTCAAGTCTCCAGGTCCAGATGAATTACACCCCAGAGTACTGAAGGAGATCGTAGAAGAAATTTTAGAACCACTCTCCATAATCTTTGAAAATTCTTGGAGAACAGGAGAAGTCCCAGAAGACTGGAGAAGAGCAAATGTTGTTCCTATCTTAAAAAAGGGGAAGAAGGTGGACCCAGGGAACTATAGGCCGGTGAGTCTGACTTCTATACCAGGAAAGATCTTTGAACAAATTATTAAACAACATGTATGTAAGTACATGGATAAGAATGAAGTGATTAACCAGAGTCAGCATGGGTTTGTAACTAACAAGTCATGTCAGACTAACTTAATTTCCTTCTATGACAGAATCACTGACTGGGTGGATCAGGGAAATGCTGTAGATATAGTATATCTTGACTTCAGCAAAGCATTTGACAAAGTATCTCACACCATCCTTATTGAAAAAATGACCAAGTATGCAATGGACCAGGCAACTGTTAGGTGGATTCATAACTGGCTTAGTGATCGGACACAAAGGGTGGTTGTAAATGGCTTCACATCCAGCTGGATGTATGTCTCAAGTGGGGTACCACAGGGCTCCGTCCTGGGACCTGTATTGTTCAACATCTTTATCAATGATTTAGATGAAGGAATTGAGGGTAAACTGATTAAATTTGCTGATGACACAAAGCTAGGAGGGATAGCTAATACTAGAGAAGAGAGAGAGAGGATTCAAAAAGACCTAAATAAACTGGAGCAGTGGGCAGCAACCAACAGAATGGTTTTTAACAGGGAAAAATGCAAAGTACTACATCTGGGCAATAAAAATGAAAAAAGCATATACAGAATGGGAGGAATAGAGCTAAGCAACAGTACATGTGAAAAAGACTTAGGTATACTAATAGATCATAGACTGAACATGAGTCAACAGTCTGATGCAGCAGCAAAAAAGGCAAATACAATTCTGGGATGTATTAATAGAAGCATACAGTCTAGATCACGTGAAGTCATTATCGGTCTTTACTCCTCTTTGGTCAGACCTCATCTGGAATACTGTGTACAGTTTTGGGCACCACATTTTAAAAAAGACATAGACAAACTGGAGCAAGTTCAGAGAAGAGCGACCAGAATGGTGACTGGTCTGCAAACCATGTCCTATGAGGAACGGTTGCAGGATTTGGGAATGTTTAGCTTGCAAAAAAGAAGACTGAGAGGAGACTTAATAGCTGTCTACAAATATGTCAAGGGCTGTCACATTGTAGAAGGATCATCTTTATTCTCATTTGCACAAGGAAAGACTAGAAGCAATGGGATGAAACTAAATGGGAGGAGACACAGATTAGATATTAGAAAAAACTTTTTGACAGTTAGGGTGATTAATGAGTGGAACAGGCTGCCACGAGAGGTGGTGAGTTCCCCTTCAATGGACGTCTTCAAACAGAGGCTGGACAGACATCTGTCTGAGATGATTTAGTGAATCCTGCTTTGAGCAGGGGTTTGGACCAGATGACCCAGGAGGTCCCTTCCAACTCTACCATTCTATGATTATATGATTCTATGATAAGCTGCTAGATTTTTCTTCAGCCTATTATCCTCAATCCATTGGTCAAGTGGAACGCTTCAATCAGATCATTACTAGTGATGAGCGAGCACTAAAATGCTCGGGTGCTCGAAGCTCAGGTCAAGCACGTTGGAATACTCGTGTGCTCGACCCGAGCAGCGAGCCCAATGTAAGTCTATGGGAAACTCGAGCATTTTTCTGGCTGCCCCCCCCCCAGCGGTCTGCAGAAGGTCCAAAATTGCCCAAATCGATGGGAACATGTGCTCAATTAAACAGCAGGCAGGCAAAATATATAGGCAGGCAGAGTATATATGAGGGTGCGTGAAAAACATAGCAGGGCACTTGGAACACACTAGTGCCCTCCGATTTTCATGCGCCCGTCTCCTTAAAAAAGACGGCCGGCAATTCAGCAATATATGAAAAAATTAGCACCAAGGCACACTATAAAGTTCGTGACAACAATTTGAATATTTCAGTAAATGTTTATTGCCAACAACGTAGGACAGATTTTCAACCAACGTCAACGTTTCGGCTCGCAGAGCCTTTCTCAAGGTTTATCTGTATATAATAGATCAACAGATAATGTCATCAAACAAGCTACAAGCAAAATTGCTCATACAAAATAAAGTTTTTTTTAAATACAATTCTATATGTCCATGGCGTGGACAAACATCAGCACAAATAAAATAGAAATGAACACAATTTGCAGCAATAACGATGATGATATTGACATAGTGAAGGCCATCAGCTCCACATGAACTCCATTCTGTGAGCACATCAGAAGTGTAACTCTGTATACAGACATAAATGATAAAACATGTAGAAAGACATCAATTAAAGGAGCTCCTCATGCAGGCTAGACGAGAAGAAAAAGGGAAGAGAGAAGCATAAAAAATGGAAAATGAGTGAAGAAAAGGGGGGAAAAAAAGGAAAAACAGAAAAAGAAAAGAAAGAAAAGAAAAAAAGAAAAATAAGGTAAAAGAAGAAAAGGGAACAAAAAATGACAAAAGGAAACAGGAGTACAAGAATCTAAAGACTGAGAGCAATAGAAATATAGAAAGACAATAGAAATATACCGTATAATAGCCATATAGTTACCTATCCACTGGTGCTGGAGAGAATACATTTCTATAAGAAGTATAGTAATAATGAAAGAGTTAATGAAAAGGAATAGAAATAAGTAAGAGATAATCCAAAAGGCATAAGGAAATACCTGGCAAATCCTGCGTGATCCACGTGAGTCTATAGCCTGGGCTGGGCGGTGTGTGTGCGCTCTCAGTGCGCGCTCGTTTAAATGGGGCCGGGGCGGAAGTGTGTGCCTGGCAGAAATCAGCTGTGCGATGACGTGCGACGGACAGACTGCGCATGCGCAGAAGCGTCGGAGCCGGGGAAAGCCGGAAAAAGCCGAAGGCAGAGCGCGAATAAGACAAATAGGGGAACGGGAAGAAGTAAAGAGCACGCATCACAGGGCAGACCACAAAGAAAAGGATTAAGGACATAAGTACAGAGGAAATACATAGTAAATTAAAAAAAGGGGAGGGTATTAGCAAAAGAAAAAGAGAAATGTAAGAAACATAGGAGAAAACAATAATAGCTATAAGAGAATACATAAATACAGAGGAAATGCATAGTAGATAGAAAGAAGGAAAATATTATAAGAAACATAGAAAGGAACAATAATATCTATAAGACGAGCCATACCTGAGAAGCACCTAATTGACCTATGAAAACCAAATGATTTATTATGAGTAGATAAACATATCAAACATAATAAAAATAAAAACAATTAGAAAACCAAAAGACAAGTGAAGATAAAAATCGTATTACAAGGCATATATAACAGAAACAAAAAAAATGAAAAAAAGAGAAAAAATGACTACATAGAAGGAATGGAATCTTAATAAAATCTAAAAGGATTTCACTAAGTTTCCAATAAACAGGCCCTTAATTGAGGGAGACCTATAAAGTGAAATCCTCGTAAAGAGGGTTAAAGACAGAAAAAGAATATTTTTAAATCAATAAAAACCTCATATTCCCTATTCAGTCCGTATGGTTCCAATATATTCAGCCTATGGATCCAATAAGCCTCTCTTTCTCTCAACCTATGGATTCTATTGCCTCCACGTCTAAAGGGGGAAACATGCTCCAACACCTGAAAGCGAAGTTGAGAGATGTCATGTCCCCTCGAGACAAAATGTGCCGGTATGGGTAGCAGCATTATCTTACACCGTATTGTTGACTTATGTTGAGAGATGCGGTCTCGGATATGTTGGATAGTCTCTCCAACATATCCGAGACCGCAGGGGCACTTATTGAGATATATGACAAATGACGAGTCACATGTAAAAAATCCACGGATCGGGAACTTCTTACGCGATCGGGGATGTGTGAATGAATCGCCCTTAGATACATTCGAACATTGTGGACAATGAAGACAGGGGAATGTACCCCTTTTGGGTGTAGATAGAAAAGTCTGTATATCTTTAACTGTTTTAGAGCCAAGGTCGGCTCTAACGAGTATGTCTCGAAGGTTCTGAGATTTTTTATGACAAACTAAAGGTAAGTTTTGAAATTCAGATATGTTAGGGTAAGAGTTCCTTAGGAGGGCCCAGTGGGTACGAATAACTGTATGAATGGCATGCATAAAAGTATGGTAAGTATTGACAAATGTCACTCTAGGGCCTACTATACTTGGCCCGGAAATCTTGGGTGCAATAGAGAGACAAGTATCGGGATAACCCCGTTTCCGAAATTTGTTCTGCATTTCCTTAAGTCGGATATCACAGGTGTTACTGTCAGAGACAATACGGTTAACCCTCTGAAACTGTGAGCATGGTAATGCTCTCTTCATGTGTTTAGGGTGGCAACTCGAGAAATGTAAAAGACTATTCTTGTCTGTAGGTTTGATGAAAAGATCTGTAGACAGTGTTCCCTCCTTGTTCAAGTTGACATACGTATCAAGAAAACTATTCTTGTGAGAATGATAATGTAAAGTGAAGGTAAGCCTTGGGACTGCATGATTAATAGTTTCAAAAAACGTGTTAAGGGAAGATTGATCCCCATGCCAAATAAGGAAAATATCGTCAATGTACCTCTTCCAGATTAAAGCATGTCTCGGGAAGAAGACATTGGGATAAATATGAGAAAGTTCAAATTAAGCCATATAAATATTGGCATACGTAGGTGCCACATTAGAGCCCATCGCTGTACCAGTCATTTGCATAAAAAATTGGTCCTCAAACATGAAAAAGTTTTTTGACAAAACCAGCCTAAGTGTTGAAATGCAAAATTCCTTTTGTAAAGCATCAAAGTCGGTAAACGCGTCAAGGAATAATCCAACTGCCTGAATCCCTTTTCCATGCTCAATATTTGTGTACAAACTGTTTACATCAAGTGTCACAAGTATGCTGTCCAATGGGATGGAGGTCAAGTCTTTGATAGGCGACAAAAAATCGGAAGTGTCCCTAAGATATGAGGATATATGGCACAATAATGGTGTGAGAATCTTTTCAAAGGTAATAGCAAGGGGTGAGAGTAGAGAACACGTAGATGCTACAATTGGTCGCCCGGGGGGGAAAGACTGGTTTTTATGAATTTTTGGAAGGGTATAGAAAACCGGAATAACTGGATGTTGATTGATAAGAAAATGACTCAATTTGTCATCAATAACCCCCTGGGATTTAAAACTATCGACCAATTGTCGTATGTCTCGGGCTATACCATAGGTAGGGTCATGTGACAATCGTAAGTATGCATCTCTATCATTCAATTGTGAATTAATTTCTGAAGTGTAGTATCGTCTATCCATAACCCCAATGGAACCGCCTTTATCAGCAGGTTTAATCACGATTTGTTTATTAGATTTGAGGTCATTGAGTGACCGCATTTCCAACTGTGAGAAATTACGTTGGATCCGTAAATGTCCATGTTGAATGGATTGTAATTTAGCAGTGACATCTCTCTTGACCAAGGAAATGTAAGCCTCAACCGGGTGGTAAGATTTAGGTGGACTAAAGTTACTAGCCGTAAGTAGTTTCAAGCTCTTAAGTGTGAAACTCTGATTAGAGGGAGATGGATCCACATCAGTCCGAATGGGAAGACGTGTTTGACCAGCAATGATAGGATTTTCTTGAAAATGGACTTTTAAATGTAATGTCCTAAAGAAACGATGTAGCTCTTGGTCCAAGCGAAATTCGTTGAAATTGGGAGTAGGGCAGAAAGACAGACCTTTCTGTGGAATAGAAAGCTCTATAGGAGTTAAATTATATGATGAAATGTTGTAAACTATCTGTTCCATGGTACCTGTGATCGAGTCTGCATTCGAGGTGTAGTTGTCTGCTGGGTGTCTATTGCCCCTCCTGGTGGGTTTCTTGGACCTCTTCCACGTCTGCGTTCTAAAAAATAAGGGGTACGTTTAGAACCATCACTGTCGGAGCTGGAAGAAAAGGAAGAAGCACCATATCTCGGTGTCCTATATCCTCTGAACGGACTAGTATCCTGCCATCTCTAAACTTGGTTACGCTGATTATCCTCCGTATCTCTTAAAAATTGTAGTCTTTTACGTTCCTGTAAAAGGGTACGGAATTCACCAATATTCTTCTCTATTTTATTCTTAATCTCATTAAATTCTTCTGACGTCAGAGTGTTATTCATCTGCGTCTGAATACTGGAAATTTTGGTGTCGACCTCCATCAATTCCTTCTGTAAAAATTCGATAGTTAACAACATTATATCCATGGAACACTTATTAAGGATGCCCTCAAATTTAGAACAAAATTCTGGTTTCTCAGAAAACAAAGTTGGCCGTAAAGAAACCCTTAGACCCCGAGGGATCCTCTGTGCTCTGTAATATTCTGCCAGTGTAACATAATGCAATTCATGTGCTGTTCTTTTACGCAAAGTTTTTTCATAGTCCTTAAGACTAATCTCTTCAGCCGGGGTATGTAGAAATTGGCCAGGAATATGAACCTGGCCAATGATGGCTTCAGCTTCTGCTTGATTATACGATAGTAGATTAGATGCCATAATATCTGCAATAGGTTGCGCAATCCAAAAATAGAAACATATAACACGAAAAAGGGTATGCGCAGCTTCCTTAGGATGGTGCCTATATGATGCAAAAACAACTGTATGAAAAAATTAGCACCAAGGCACACTATAAAGTTTGTGACAACAATTTGAATATTTCAGTAAATGTTTATTGCCAATAACGTAGGACAGATTTTCAACCAACGTCAACGTTTCGGCTCGCAGAGCCTTTCTCAAGGTTTATCTGTATATAATAGATCAACAGATAAAGTCATCAAACAAGTTTCAAGCAAAATTGCTCATACAAAATAAAGTTTTTTTTAAATACAATTCTCTATGTCCATGGCGTGGACAAACATCAACACAAATAAAATAGAAATGAACACAATTTGCAGCAATAACGATGATGATATTGACATAGTGAAGGCCATCAGCTCCACATGAACTCCATTCTGTGAGCACATCAGAAGTGTAACTCTGTATACAGACTTAAATGATAAAACGTGTAGAAAGACATCAATTAAAGGAGCTCCTCATGCAGGCTAGACGAGAAGAAAAAAGGAAGAGAGAAGCATATCCTCCGCATGCCAATGTTTATATGGCTCAATTTGAACTTTCTCATATTTATCCCAATGTCCTCTTCCAGAGACATGCTTTAATCTGGAAGAGGTACATTGATGATATTTTCCTTATTTGGCATGGGGATCAATCTTCCCTTAACACGTTTTTCGAAACTATTAATCATGCAGTCCCACGGCTTACCTTCACTTTACATTATCATTCTCACAAGATTAGTTTTCTAGATACGTATGTCATCTTGAACAAGGAGGGAACACTGTCTACAGATCTTTTCATCAAACCTACCGACAGGAATAGTCTTTTACATTTCTCGAGTTGCCACCCTAAACACATGAAGAGAGCATTAACATACTCACAGTTTCAGAGGGTTAACCGTATTGTCTCTGGCAGTCACACCCGTGATATCCGACTTAAGGAAATGCAAAACAAATTTCGGAAACGGGGTTATCCCGATACTTGTCTCTCTATTGCACCCAAGATTTCCGGGCCAAGTATAGTAGGCCCTAGAGTGACATTTGTCAATACTTACCATCCTTTTATGCATGCCATTCATACAGTTATTCATACCCACTGGGCCCTCCTAAGGAACTCTTACCCTAACATATCTGAATTTCAAAACTTACCTTTAGTTTGTCAAAAAAAATCTCAGAACCTTCGAGACATACTCGTTAGAGCCGATCTTGGCTCTAAAACAGTTAAAGATATACAGACTTTTCTATCTACACCCAAAAGGGGTAGATTCCCCTGTCTTCATTGTCCACAATGTTCGAATGTATCTAAGGGCGATTCATTCACACATCCTCGATCGGGTAAGAAGTTCCCGATCCGTGGATTTTTTACATGTGACTCGTCATTTGTCATATATCTCATTAAGTGCCCCTGCGGTCTCGGATATGTTGGAGAGACTATCCAACATATCCGAGACCGCATCTCTCAACATAAGTCAACAATACGGTGTAAGAGAATGCTGCTACCCATACCGGCACATTTTGTCTCGAGGGGACATGACATCTCTCAGCTTCGCTTTCAGGTGTTGGAGCACGTTCCCCTCTTTAGACGTGGAGGCAATAGAATCCATAGGTTGAGAGAAAGAGAGGCTTATTGGATCCATAGGCTGAATACATTGGAACCATACAGACTGAATAGGGAATGTGAGGTTTTTTATTGATTTAAAAATATTCTTTTTCTGTCTTTAACCCTCTTTACGAGGATTTCACTTTATAGGTCTCCCTCAATTAAGGGCCTGTTTATTGGAAACTTAGTGAAATCCTTTTAGATTTTATTAAGATTCCATTCCTTCTATGTAGTCATTTTTTCTCTTTTTTTCATTTTTTTTGTTTCTGTTATATATGCCTTGTAATACCATTTTTATCTTCATTTGTCTTTTTGTTTTCTAACTGTTTTTATTTTTATTATGTTTGATATGTTTATCTACTCATAATAAATCATTTGGTTTTCATAGGTCAATTAGGTGCTTCTCAGGTATGGCTCGTCTTATAGATATTATTGTTCCTTTCTATGTTTCTTATAATATTTTCCTTCTTTCTATCTACTATGCATTTCCTCTGTATTTATGTATTCTCTTATAGCTATTATTGTTTTCTCCTATGTTTCTTACATTTCTCTTTTTCTTTTGCTAATACCCTCCCCTCTTTTTAATTTACTATGTATTTCCTCTGTACTTATGTCCTTAATCCTTTTCTTTGTGGTCTGCCCTGTGATGCGTGCTCTTTACTTCTTCCCATTCCCCTATTTGTCTTATTCGTGCCCTGCCTTCGGCTTTTTCCGGCTTTCCCCGGCACCGACGCTTCTGCGCATGCGCAGTCTGTCCGTCGCACGTCATCGCACAGCTGATTTCTGCCGGGCACACACTTCCGCCCCGGCCCCATTTAAACGAGCGTGCACTGAGAGCGCACACACACCGCCCAGCCCAGGCTATAGACTCACGTGGATCACGCAGGATGTGCCAGGTATTTCCTTATGCCTTTTGGATTATCTCTTACTTATTTCTATTCCTTTTCATTAACTCTTTCATTATTTCTATACTTCTTATAGAAATTTATTCTCTCCAGCACCAGTGGATAGGTAACTATATGGCTATTATACGGTATATTTCTATTGTCTTTCTATTTTTCTATTACTCCCAGTGTTTAGATTCTTGTACTCCTGTTTCCTTTTGTCAATTTGTGACCCCTTATCTTCTTTTACCTTATTTTTCTTTTTTCTTTTCTTTTTCTGTTTTTCCTTTTTTTCCCCCCTTTTCTTCACTCATTTTCCATTTTTTATGCTTCTCTCTTCCTTTTTTCTTCTTGTCTAGCCTGCATGAGGAGCTCCTTTAATTGATGTCTTTCTACACGTTTTATCATTTATGTCTGTATACAGAGTTACACTTCTGATGTGCTCACAGAATGGAGTTCATGTGGAGCTGATGGCCTTCACTATGTCAATATCATCATCGTTATTGCTGCAAATTGTGTTCATTTCTGTTTTATTTGCGCTGTTGTTTGTCCACGGCATGGACATATAGTATTGTATTTAATAAAACTTTATTTTGTATGAGCAATTTTGCTTGTAGTTTGTTTGATGACTTTATCTGTTGATCTATTATATACAGATAAACCTTGAGAAAGGCTCTGCGAGCTGAAACGTTGACGTTGGTTGAAAATCTGTCCTACGTTGTTGGCAATAAACATTTACTGAAATATTCAAATTGTTGTCACGAACTTTATAGTGTGCCTTGGTGCTATTTTTTTCATACAGTGGTTTTTGCATCATATAGGCACCACCCTAAGGAAGCTGCGCATACCCTTTTTCGTGTTATAGGCAATTCAGCAATTGCATACACCGGTACCCGACAATTTAGAACAGAAGGAATAGAGCATCACACATAGATTAGATAGATAGAAACATGTCAGTCACATATACAGTGTAATAAGTACAGTGACTGTGTTGGTTACTGTACTTGTCATTTAGTGTTAAAGGATTTATTAAAAAAAAATAATAGTGTTTTCATGCACCTGTCTCTTTAAAAAAGCCGGCTGGCAATTCAGCATTGGTACCTGACAATTTAGAACAGAAACAATAGAGCATCACACATAGATTAGATCGATAGAAACATGTCAGTCACATATATAATAAGTACAGTGATAGTGTTGATTACTGTACTTGTCATTTAGTGTTAAAATAAAGGATTTATTAAAAAAAAAAATTGGTGTGCGGTGCATGAAAACACTATTATTTTTTTTAATAAATCCATTAACACTAAATGACAAGTACAGTAACCAACACTGTCACTGTACTTATTATATATGTGACTGACATGTTTCTATCTATCTAATCTATGTGTGATGCTCTATTCTTTCTATTCTAAATTGTCGGGTACCGGTGAATGCCGTTGCTGAATTGCCGGCTTTTCATGATTCACTGTGAGTACTGTTCCCATCGATTTGGGCAATCACTGTAATGCCACAACCACCATGGCTGTGGCATTACAGTGAGTGGCAGACAATCACTGCATGATTGGTGCTCTAAATAGCGCCAGACATGCAGGATGGGGACCCGAGCTCCCGCTCGAGCATCGCGCAAGTACTCGGCGGGCTCCGAGAATCTCGAGTACTGAGATGCTCGCGCGAGTACTGAGCAGTGGCGAGCATGCTTGCTCATCACTAATCCTTACCAATTTTCTTCGGCACTTTGTCAACGATCACCATAGTGATTGGGTTGGGCTCTTTCCCTGGGGCGAGTTTTCCAATAACAACCATGTGAGTGAGTCTTCTGCTGAGTCTTCTGCTAAGTCTCCGTTTTTTGTGGTCTACGGTCAACACCCCCGGATTCCGTTTCCCGTCTCCTTTTCAGTGGACAATCCAGCCGCGGAGTCTCTTGTCAGTTAATTTTCTGCGATTTGGGAAGACACTAGATCTGCTCTCCTTCAGTCGTCCGAGCGGATCAAGAAGCATGCTGATAAGAGACGTCTGGATCCGCCTCAATTTCATCCAGGAGACAAGGTCTGGCTTTCCCCCAAATATGTCCGCCTCAAGATACCATCTTACAAGTTGGGACTGTGGTTCATCGGTCTGTTCGATATTCTGAACCAAATAAATCCACTGGCTTACAAGCTGAAACTCGCGGCCTCCTTACTGATCCCCAACTCCTTTCACATATCTCTCCTCAAACCAGTTGTCCTTATTTCTTTCTCTGATGATCCAGGTACCACTCCAGCTCCAGTCACCACTGAGGATGTCTTTCAGGTAGAAAACATTTTGGCCATCAAGAGGGTAAGTGGAAAGACTTTCTTTCTTGTGGATTGTGGATTGGGAGGGGTTTGGGCCTGAGGAGAGATCTTGGGAGCCCAAGGAGAACATTCATGCACCTTGTCTTCTAGAAAAATTTCTTGCAGGCCTAAAGAAGAGGGGGCATAAAGGTGGGGTACTGTAGCGCCGGCGTCTCTGCCTCCTGCTGGGCAGACGCCTTTCCCCTCACCGCCGCGGTCCTGGTCCGGCGTCCTTCAGTTCCCCTGCTGCTGTTGCATGCACCACACGCAGCTTCCTGGGCACTGTGCTTAGGGCACGCGTGAGTGATCCTCCCTCTTAAAGGGGCTGCGTGCGCCTTTCTAAAGAGTCCCTTGCCAATGACTGGAGGACCACTCCCATTTAAAGCAAATCCTCCAAAATGGAGGTGCCTGTGCAAGGTTGTTTTTTGTGTGCTAACACTCTTCTCAGCCGTCAGGTTCCAGTGCCCGCCAGCCTGTCTATCAGCCATACCCGCCAGCCTGTCTACCTGCCGTGCCCGCTCGCTTGCCTACCACCTGTCAGGTTACCTGCTGTGCCCACCTGCTTGCCTACCCGGATCACCTGTCTGGCTACCTGCTGTGCCCACCTGCTTGCCTACCTGGATCACCTGTCTGGCTACCTGCCGTGCCCGCCTGCTTGCCTACCCGGATCGCTCGTCAGGCTACCTGCCATGCTCTTCCGCTTGTACCTGTCAGCTTCAGACATCTGACCCGTGGGAGTCGCCTGCTCTCACACAAGGTCGGTCCAGAGTGGCACCTGGTCTACCTGCCCGGTCCCTCCCTGGTTCACAGAATCGACTAAGCCACCATGAGGCCATGGTTGGTCCGAGTTAGCACTTAGTTACGCCACTCTGGTCACTCCTTGCATCTCAGCACAGAGGTTCCACCACGCGGATCCGTAACATTAACCTAGTGTGCCGTCAGCGACATGTACCATCCCTACCCACAAGCACTTGTCCACGTGTCCGTGGTTAGGTAAATTTTCCCAGTAATTGCATTGTTGAGGGTATGGCTAATGTTGTGGGACACGTGCTTGTGTAATGCGGGGATGGCACACCGGGAGAAATGATGGCGGCTGGGGACCGAGTACCAATGGATGACCGCCGCCATCAGGTTGCGGAAAGCTTCCATCTCCACGAGCCTAAAAGGCAACATTAAGAGCGCAAGAAGTTGGGAAATGTTGGAATTCAGTAGTGTGGCCAGTGGGGCGTTGGCTGCGTATTTGCACTTGTGTTCCAAAGACTGGGGTATGGACATCTAAACACTGCGCTGGGACAAGGACATGGATGTGCTTGCTAATGGTGCTAGTTGAGAGTATTCAATGACAGGTGCAGGGCAGGAGGCATCTTGGCATGCGCCATGGACAGGGGATTGGTGTGCACGCACAACAGCGGAACAAACAGTGATGTCACCCCCAGACACTGTTGCTGGACCCTGGGGTTCAGCCCACTTAGTCGGGTCCTTTGCTGCCATGTGCCTGATCATGCTGGTGGTGGTCAGGCTGCTATTTTTGCTACTCTTACTAATGCTGACCTGGCAAGTGATGCAAATGGCCTTTTTGGGATTATCGGCAGAGTTTTAAAAAACAACCAGACTCGGGAAGACCTGGTGTTACTTGGAAAGGTTACCTTCTTTTATTTCTGTGGCCACCACACTGCTTATTCCTGCCTGGTGCTCTGCCTCTCTCACCTTGTGTGCTGCTGTCCTCGCTCTGCATGTCCTCCTGCCAGGTTGGGTCAGTTACGATCCACCACCTCATCTTCCACTTCCGTACCCTGGTCCTCCTCTTGACTTTTTGGCAATTGTGTCTCATCATTGTCCACCTCTTGTGACACTTTCCACGTCGCCTTTCTATGACCGTGGCTGCTCAAATATTTGGGCATCGCTACACACGATCTCCTCTTGCTCCGCTTAAAGTGGACAAGGCGAGAGGTCCGAATCTATAAATGGAAAAGTGAACAGCTCTTCGGAGTGTCCAAGTGTGCAATCAGTTGTCTCTGGGCACTCGGCATGGTCGGAGGAAGGAGGATCAGGGTGTGGAATATGCGGTCCAGACTCACGGCTACTGAGACTTGACCGTGTGGAAGGCAGGGTGGTGGTGGTGGCTAATTGACTGGAAGCGTTATCTGCTATTCAAGCAATAACCTTTTCACACTGCTCTGTGTTCAATAGTGGTGTTTTGCGGTCCCCTATTAATTGGGACAGGAAGGTGGAGCGAGAAGATGTGTTTGTTGTGTCGCAATTTCTGCTTGCCCACGGCCTCGGCCTCTGCATGCACCATCACCATCACGTCCAATTCCCTGTCCCTTGCCACGTGCCTTGCCCATTTTAAATGGAGGACAATATCTTCCACGCTCAGTACAAATGCCTGAATTTGAAGCAAAACTTATATGTGATCCATGTGACAGACAAACCACAGTATTAAATAGCTTGCCTGTAGGTACCTATTTTTAACAGCGCTGACCTTGTGTCAATAAGTTCACTGACACACTGAAGCAAAATTTTAATGGAGGCAAGAAATAGCAATATTTTCAGCCCAATTATATGTGATCAGTGTGACGGACAAACCACAGTCTTAAATAACTGAAATAACTGACCTGTAGGTAACTATTTTTAACAGCGCCGACCTCATGTCAATAACTTCACTGACACACTGCAACAAAATTTCAATGGAGGCCAGAAATGGCAATATTTACAGCCCAATTATATGTGAGTGATTCGTGTGACTGACATACCACAGTTTTAAATAGCTGGCCTGTAAGAAACTATTTTAAAAACAGCAAACTGGTGTAAATAACTTCACTGACACACTGAAACTAAATTTTAATGGAGGCCAGAAAAGGCAATATTTTCAGCCAATTTATATGTGATCCGTGTGATGGGCAAACCACAATTTTAATTTACTGGCCTGTTGGTAAATATTTTTAACAGCGCCAACCTCGTGTCAATAAGTTCACTGACACACTGCAACAAAATTTCAATGGAGGCCAGAAATGGCAATATTTTCAGCACAATTATATGTGATCCGTGTGATGGACAAACCACCATTTTAAATAGCTGGCCTGTAGGTACCTATTTGTAACAGCACCGACCTCGTGTAAATAAGTTCACTGAAACGCTTCAACAAAATTTCAATGGAGGCCAGAAATGGCAATATTTTTAGCCCAATTATATGTGATCTGTGTGACAGACAAACCACAGTTTTAAATAGCTGGATTTTTAGCGTTGTAATATGGAAAGTACCTAGCTGTATTCTGCAGTGCCAGCAAGCAAGTGGCTCAGAAAAACTGTGTTCTCTGTATAGCTTTTTAAGCAAATAATCAGGATTAAGATAAAAAAAAAATATTCCTTGCCCCTGATACCTGAGCCTATTTCTACAAATATCTGTAATAGCTCCAGCAGACAGAACTGGAATGGATCCTCTTGCTATGTGCACTGCAGTCTGCTATATACCATGGCTGCCTAGCACTGTTATCTCTACAGCTGGATTAGTCCTCAGAAGGACTGTTAGTTGAGATGGATATGTGTCTCTAATATAGTCTGGAATAACTACTAGTGTTGAGCCACCCCCGTAGTGTTCGAGTTCGGTTCGGTTCGTCGAACACCCGTGTGTTCGCCGAACTGTTCGTCGAACTGTTCGTCGAACACCTTCGAACACCGTTAAAACCAATGGCAGGCAAACAAAAACACATAGAAACACATAGAAAACACCTTCAAAGGTGTCCAAAAGCTGACAAACTGCTCAGAAGACACAACTAACACATGGAAAAGTGACAAGTACATATAGTCATGCGAAAAGAAAAGAGGTGGAGGAGTAAAAGGAGGGGGAGACACAGATATAGGCATGTCATGCCCTTCTAAAATCCAAAAAGTGAGAAGCCGAGACGGCCAGTCCGCTCCTGCCCGTGCCAACTCCGTGTCGCCGGGTTTGTGCCAGAGCCGCGGTGAACCCTGACGGCCAGCCCCCCTCTCCCAATACTGGTGCCTGTCCGCTGGTGGGTCGAGAGAGCCCCCCTGTGGTGGAGGCAGCTCTAAGCTTTTTAATTTAAATTGTCCCTCTAATTTGAATGAATACACTTTAAATCCATTTACAAGGATCTATTGGAGGGCAAGTCTCATGCCAGCAGCCGCGTAATTCCAGCTCCAGTAGCGTCCACTAAAGCTGCTGCAGTTAAAAAGCTTTTATAAGGATCGAGCTCGGCTGTCCACCGCAAGGCATCCTAGTGCCAGTCCCAGCCCCTATGCCTTGGGGTGCCTCCTGATGCTCTTCACTAAGTATCCCGTGGTCCCGAAGCATTTCCTTTGAAAAAATTAAGTGTCCAAACTACAGGTGGTGTAGCTTGCTTAACAGCCGGAATAATCCGCTGACTAGCAGACACTGCTACTAGGCAAAAAGTATTTCCTGGGCTACATGCAGTTAAAAATTTGTAAGTAGATACTATCGTTGGATGCTGAGAAAGCATTCCATAGAGTCTCCTGGCACGCCATATATGATTCTCTTAAAAAACATGGGGTAGGGGTCTAGGGGACCCTTTTATAGCCAAAATCACGGCCCTGTATCACAATACGTCACCTAGGCTGAAGATAAATGGAACTGTAGCACCGAGGGCTCGGTTGCTACAGACGTATTGCACCTCACCCAGAGGTGTGATATCTCACTCTCAGATAAGGATGGAGTGTGGATCAGGACCCGACACCTGCATGCATTACACCACATTGCCGTGGGGCAGGGCGACCAATATGCCCCTGAGATGGGCACGACAGTCCCTGTCCCTGGCTGGAGTGGGGGGAGGGAACACTGAGGAAGGGGAACCCTGCAGTGCAGGAGCAGGGAGGAAGCAGTTCCTGGGTGCATTGAGAAGGGAGTATAAAAGGTGGGCACCATCTTAGTTCAGTGCAGAGAAGTCTGAGCAGAAGTGGCAGGGAGCAGGGGCTCTGCATGAGCTCTGCTCCGGAGGCGGGCCTAGTAACAGAGGCCCAGGCCTGCAAGAGGGAGAAGGAAGGAAGAGGAGCGGAGAAGGCTCCAGGAACGAGGAATGAAGGGATCCCAGGGGTGCGGACGGGCGAGTCGCCACCGCACGCCCGAATCCACCTGCGTGGAGGGGTCAGGCCAAAGGGGGAGACCGGTCCCCGAACTAGTGGAGGCAGGAAACGACCCTCAGCTAGAAACCGGAGGCTCTGACATTTTATGTGGTGCAGCCCCTTGCTCCACCCGCTAGGAAGGCACCACATTGGGTCAGGGAAACTGGCGCCAAGTTTACCAAGAGGAGGCCCGAGGCAGCCGGACAGAAGTGTTGGTAAGAAAGGCCAGACAAAGGACACACAAAGGGGGTCCTGTGAAGCGCTCCAAAGTTATCTGGGAGTTGTCTGAGCCCCTCACCTGGTGAGCACAGTACGACGTGGGCAGCCGTTACCTGCAGACGTGGTCTGGATAATAAGAACTGTGAGTAAAGGCCCTGAACTGCATCACTGACTCCGTGTCGTTACTGCTGCTGCCCTGCACCATCACCCCCATCCTCCGCATACACTGCCCTGAGGCTATACTCCTCCCGTGGGGAGTTATGCTACGCTCTGCTGCACCCACAACACCAGCCTTAGCGGTCTGCCCTGTAGCGGCGGTTCACTCTGACCGCAATCCATGGGTGGCGTAGTCGGACATTTAAACATCAAAACCACATAAATAGTTCCGCCACTGGTTTGACCGCCCTGAGCCACGGAACCGGATCGCCGCCACGAAGACTACAACCACCAGCATCCACCAAAAAGGGTCCGGCTCCGGGTGTCCCAAGGCCCAGGGGGTGCGTCAGAACATTTTCATCACCTTTCACAATCACCAATGGGACAAGGCAGGGATGTCCTCTGTCCCCTCTCTTATACATCCTAGTGACGGAGCACCTGCTCTCATCAATTCGCCATAACCCCAATATTAGGTGGATTGAGGTGGGAGGCACCGAGTACAAGTGCTCTCTATTTGCTGATGATGTCCTAGTATATATCACTCAATCACATATATCCATCCCTGCTGTTATGGCTGAAATAGATCACTTTGTTACATGGTAAAATTTTAAAATCAATGCAGCGAAGTCTGAGGCCCTCGATGTCTCCCTCCCTAAATCCATATAGGATTCCATCCAGTCCAACTTTCCCTTTGCCTGGCCCTCACAGGGTATCAAATACTTAGGAATTCCTATTCATAGAGACCTCTCCCATCTATGTTATCTTAATTTTGGGCCCTTTATTGAACAATTCCATACAGACCACGGTTGGCAAGTTAGAACTGTAAGATTCACTACGTGAACCACTGGTGTTTTGTGGAAAAGCACATGTACACCGCGTTCCAAATTATTATGCAAAAAGTGTTTAGGAGTGATAAGGGAAGAATTTGTTTGTTTGTCAGTTAAACTCATTGATGGTGATGTGTGTCAGGGCTCTTTATATCACTGTAAGCAATTGCAGACACCTGTGCTAATTAGTTTGGCAGGTGTGTCCAATGAAAGGCAAGACTACTTAAGAAGGCTCTCTCACATTATTAAGCAGCCTACATTTTCTGCCAAAATGGGAAAGAAAAAGGATGTGTCGGCTGCTGAGAAACAACAAATTGTGGAGTGTTTAGGTCAAGGCATGACTACAATCAACATTGTGCGATGATCAGGATGAAGTGTCTTGGCAATCAAGAAGTATGTAGCTGATTCACAGTACACACGTGTGCGTGCTGATAAGGGCAAATTGAGGACTCTTTCCTACAGGCAATTACGTCAGGTTGAAACAGCAGCGGCAAAAAAGCCTTGTCATAGCAGCAGACAAGTTTTTGAAGCTGCTTGTGCCTCCAACGTCCCCCGAACAACAAGATGCAGGGTCCTTCAGAGGTTTGCAGCTGTGCATATGCCATCCTGTCGACCTCCTCTATCCACTTCACACAAGCAGAAACAGCTCCAGTGGGCCAAACATTACATGAAGACTGATTTCAAAACTGTTTTGTTCACAGATGAGTGCCGTGCAGCGCTCGATGGTCCAGATGAATGGAGTGGAGGATGGCTGGTTGATGGACACCCCACGCAAACACGGCTACAGCGCCAACAAGGAGGAGGTGGAGTAATGTTTTGGGCTGGAATCATGGGGAGAGAGATTGTCGGCCCCTTTAGGATCCCTGAAGGCGCTAAAGATGAACTCCATAATGTATGTGGATTTTCTCAAACAGCACTTCCTGCCATGGTTCAAGAAGAAGAACCGTGTATTTCACAGCAAGATCATTTTTCTGCATGATAATGCACCATCTCATGCTGCACATAAAACATCTGCATCTCTGGCTGATATGGGCATAAAAGGGGACAAACTTATGGTGTGACCCCCATGCTCCCCTGACCTCTACCCCATTCAGAACCTTTGGAGCATCATTAAAAGGAGTGTCTATGATGGCGGGAGGCAGTTCACATCTAAGCAACAGCTCTGGGAGGGTATTCTGTCCTCATGCAAAACAATTGAAGCAGAAACCATCCAAAACCTGACAAATTCAATGGACAAGAGAGTTCAGAAGCTCCTTTCGAACAAGGGGTCCTATGTGAAAATGTAACATCACCTAGAATAAAGTTTTGAGTTGAAAACTGTTTGATTTCAGTTTCTAACAACCTGCTAATGCTTATAATTTCAAAAATGACCATTTTTTTGGTCTTTATTAAAATGAAAAGGTTGATCGAAAAGTTTGGGGGATCTAAGAGTGTGGCAACCCAGTAGTCATGATTACTTCGAATTCTGACAATATGAGGGTCATGCTGCAGGTAGTGCAGCAAGAAGGCACTTATGTGTCTTGCGCATCTCGGAGCCCCAAAATTATTTTCCGGGCTAGATGCAGCTAAAAATTATTTTTAATTTTAAATCTGGTGAAGCTTATTATAGATGGCCTAATAGGATCAGTGCTGCACACTGCTACAAAGCCCAAATTATTTTCCAGTCAAGATACAGATAAACATGATTAGTAATTTGAAAGCTTCAAACGGTTGGTAGGGTGATTTTAACCAATCATCAAGCTTTTACTCTCCCCAGGATGACACAGGGGTAGAAAAGTCATTTCGGATGCATGATTTGTTCATCTTTATGAACGTGAGTCTGTCTACATTATCAGTGGAGAGCCGCGTGCGCTTATCTGTCAGCACACCACCAGCAGCGCTGAACACACGTTCAGACAGAACGCTGGCTGCGGGGCATGACAAGATCTCCAAGGCGTAAGTGGCTAGCTCCGGCCATTTATCCAGATTGGAAGCCCAAAAAGAGCAAGGGTCCAGTGACACAGTCGTGGCTTCAATGTTTACTTGGAGATACTCCTGTACCATCATCTCTAGGCGTTGACTATGTGTCAGACTTCTTGTCTCCTGTGGCCTTGCAAAGGATGGGCTAAAAAAGTGGTGAAATGATTCCGCAAAATTGATGTTACCAGCAGATACTGTGGTTCTGTTACGGTTTGAGTGCTGAACACTTGACGGTCCCACGGTTGGCAAGTTGGAACTGTGAGATTCACTACGTGCACCACTGGTATTTTGTGGAAAAGCACATGTAAGATTCTGCAACAGTCTCTGCTGATACTCCTGCATGCGTGCATCCCTTTCTATGGCAGGAATAATTTCTGCAAATTTACTTTTGTACCGGGGATCTAACAGTGTGGCAACCCAGTAGTCAGGATTATTTGTAATTCTCACAATTCGAGGGTCATGTTGCAGGTAGTGCAGCAAGAAGGCACTCATGTGTGTTGCGCATCCAGGAGCACCAAGTCCCTGTTGTGTTGGTGGCGAGGTAGCAATCATGCTTCCTTCCTCTGTCCTCTCCCCCCAACCTCGCACAACAGAAATGTGATCAAGGTCTCCCTCATCTGATGAGTCTTCCATCAGTTCATCCTCCACTTCTTCCTGGGCTCCTGCACCTTCCTCACTAGTTTGGCTGCTACCATGCGCCCTGGTAAAATCATCTCCCCCACCCTCACATGCCTGCCGCCTTGGTGCTGCCGACCGTCTGGACCTTGCAGATGTTAGCCCTTCCGCATACAACTCCTCCTCCTCTACTTCCTCCACCTCCTCTTGTGCCACCACCTGACTCCGAATTCTGTTTAACATGTGCTCCAGCATGTAAATCACCGGAATAGTCATGCTGATAATGGCATCGTCAGCACTAAACATCTTCGTCGCCATTTCAAAACTGTGCAGAAGGGTGCATAGGTCCCTTATCTGAGACCACTCCTCCAGCGTGATTTGCCCCACCTCTGAATCTCGTTGGCCCAGGCTATACGTCAGAACGTATTGCACCAGGGCTTGTCGGTGCTGCCACAGTCGCTGCAACATGTGCAGAGTTGAATTCCACCGGGTAGGCACATCGCATTTTAGCCGGTGAAGTGGCAGGCCCAACGACTTCTGTAGAGATGTAAGTCGCTGAGCTGCGGGATGCGAACGGCGGAAGTGAGCACACAGCGACCGTGCCCTCTGCAGAAGGCCATCTAGTCTGGGATAGTGGGCTAAAAATTGCTGGACAACCAGGTTCAACACGTGAGCCATACAAGGCACGTGTGTGACATTGCCCCGGCGAAGGGCCGCACCCAGGTTTGCAGCATTGTCGCACACGGCCTTCCCTGGTTTCAGGTCCAGTGGAGACAACCATTCATGAAATTGGTTCTCCAGAGCTGACCACAACTCCTCAGCTGTGTGACTCACATTTCCCAGACATTTCAATGTAAAAACCGCCTGATGACGTTGAGCCCTACTGCCAGCATAGTATGGAGGTGTGCAGGATCCCTTCTGCGCAGTTAGAAAGCTTGTGGCATGACCAGATAGGCTTTGGGTGCAGGTGGAAGACCGAGAGGAGGTTGAGGAGGCAGAAGCAGTGGAGGAAAAATGACATAAAGAGGATTGACGCACAACTCGTGGGGACGGCAAGACTTGGACAGCAGCCCCTTGTCCTGCTGTCACCATAGTTACCCAGTGCCCAGTCAGCGACATGTAACGCCCCTGTCCATGCCTACTCGTCCAAGTGTCTGTGGTGAAATGCACCCTGTCACACACAGAGTTTCTCAAAGAAGCGGTGATGTTGTGTGCGACATGCTGGTGGAGCGCAGGCACACCTTTCTTTGAGAAGTAGTGCCGACTGGGCATCTGGTACTGGGGCACTGCGACGGACATAAGGTCTCGAAAATCCTCTGTGTCCACCAGGCGGAAAGGCAGCATTTCTGTAGCCAAGAGCTTGCAGATGGTGAAATTCAACCTCTTAGCTTTCTCATGGCTAGGAGGAAATGGTCTTTTACTTGTCCACATCTGAGGGACCGAGGGCTGGCTATTGTGCTTAGACGGGGTTGATAAGGGTGTCCCCGGCAAACTGCCGGTCTGTGAGGAAGATGCAGGCGGACATGTTAGGTTGCCTTGATCCAAAGGTGGTGCTATCGATGTCGGACAGCGCTCAAGACCAGCTGGTGTTACCACCTCCAAAGAAAATGATGACCTGCCAATCACGCTGGCTGTTGCGGGTAAAGAGGTGGCAGGTCTGCGCCCCAAAACAGGTGTGACTGCTCTCCCCCCAGTCACAGAGGATGAAGAGGCCGTGGATGCACAAGATATGGCAGACGGTGGTTGGCCCGGCCGGCTAGACCGCATTGTAGCACACTGAGCTTCCCACTGCAACTTATGCTTCATGTCCATGTGCCGGTTCATGCATGAAGTACTCAAACTATGTATTTTTTGGCCTCTACTTAGCTTTTGCTGACAAATGTTACAGATAACACGAGTTGGGTCATCTTTATCGATCTGAAAAAATGCCCAGGCTATGCAAGGCTTAGCACCCATGCGACCTGAAGAGCCACCACGACTTGTGGTGAGAGGCAGAGTTGTGTTTGAGGATGCAGTTGTTGACGTGCTTCCAGTACTACGTCTCTGTCCAGGAAGGCGCAACCTGACCTCGTCGTCACTAGCATCTTCCTCCACCTCCTCTGCTGACCTCATCTCTTGGCTGACTGTGGGTTGACAGTAAGTGGGATCTCCGACCTCATCATCATCACCCTGTGCGTTATCACACCCGTCGTCCTCAGAGCCAACCTGTTCCTGCCCTGACAAAAAACTAAAGTTGTCGCTCCAATCAGGTATTTGAGTCTTATCATCGTCTTCCTCATTGTCTCCACCAACAGGAGTTACAGTTTGGGAATGAGGGTCTACATTATGGTCAGAACCTTCTGCGTCTGGTCCTGGATCCGACTCATAAAGATTCTGGGCATCAGTGCAGATCATTTCCTCGTCTGGATTCACAGAAGCGCTGGAGTCGACCTCTGATTCCCAGGCTATAGTATGAGTAAATGTAGCACCCTGAGGATTCGGCTGCTACAGGAGTATTGCACCTCAACCCAGAGGTGTGGTATTCCACTCCCGGGTAAGGATGGAGTGTGGAACTGAGCTCGGTAGGCTTCATGCACTACATACATCCCATTTCCGAGGAACAGGCCGACGGTACTCCCACTTAGAAATGTGCAGGTGCGACCGAGTCTGTTCCTGGCTGGAGTGGGAGGGGGGGTGGTACATCCCAAGTAGTGTAGGGGCAGATAGGGGGAGCAGCCTGGGTAAAGATAGGAGCTCATTGGGTGCTGGTCACCTGAGCTCACACTTAGAGGGTGTATATAAGGTGGGCACCAACTAAGATCAGGGTCAGTTGTAGAGAACAAGTCAGTTGGAGAGGAGCCTGTCTGATGCAGAGAACAAATCAGCAGAGAGAAGGAAACAGCAGCCCTGGAGAGAGAGAGTGGAGCAGAGAAAGACCCAGAGGGGGAAGACTGAAGGGACCCAAGAACCCAAAGTAGAGCACCGGGTGAGGAGTCAGCAAAAGGGTACCGGAACCCAAACTGGTGGGGGCTGAAAACACACCCCAGCCAGAGACCGGAGACCGTGGGCAGCGTCTGCCACGGTCACCCATCACATCCATCCCGAAGGCACACCACATGAAGGGTCAGGGAACCCAGGGCCAAGGGTGTCCCAACAGAAGGCCCGAGGGAGCTGGACCTAGGTGGATCACTGGTGGGGACGGCTGAAGAAAGGACAGAGGGAGAGCTCAGGGCCACGCTCCGGACTTGTTTGGGGGTTGGTTGGATCCAGGACCTGGTGGACGCAGCACGGCTCGGGTGGTCAGTAGCAGCTGGAGTGACCAGTACAACATCTGCAGTAAGTAAACACCCTTAACTGCACTACCCGACTCTGTCTTCATTGCCGTCTGCACTGCACCACCACAACCCCCATCCTCTGCACCTGTCCTCCATGAGGCTATACCCCTCCCGTTGGGGGTTATCCCACCAAGCTGCGCACCCACCATCAGCCTCAGCGGACCCTGCTGCAGCGGCGGCCACAGTGACCGCATCACAACGGGTGGCGTAGTCGACACAAAAGAACTTTAGTAACATCTGTAGAACTGCCACATCACACTGAGCTTGACGCCCTGGGCACGGGACCGGGTCACAGCCGCTCGGAGACTACAACCCCCCATCTGATCCGGTGCCGGGTATTCCCCTCAAAAAGGAATATGTCCCAGGGGGCGCGTCAACTTTGGCGTAGTTGGCAGGATTACGTGCCCGCAACACCCGGGTACTGCGTGCCTGATGAAAAGTGCAAGTTTACCTCAGAAAGAAGTCTCCCGCCGGTTCCGGAAGGTCCACGCCATCGGACTCCATCACCAGTCGTTTCCCGCCGATTGTCTGCCATTTCCAACTTGTTCCCGCCATCTGCAGAGTTTCCCGCCACTGGGCGACGCTTCCCGCCAAAACCGCAGATTTCCCGCCTTGGAAGAGCAGCGGACGCCATTATGGGCGTGCCAAAGGAGGGCAAGAGGCCACCTCCCATCGTGGGCCGGGACAGAAAATGGCGCCAAAAGTGGAAACCGCCCCCACCAACAGAGACTGTGATGCTGGAGGTGTCTGTCAGCGTGAAAGAACTACCCCTGGAGCTGACAGTCACCGAGTTGCCCCGGGACCGCCCTCGAAGTGGGAGGGGACGAAAGAGAAGAGAAAAGATGGGTGTCGCTTGGAGCAGTCTGGAGCGAGCGCACCCGGAGGCAAGAGGTCTAACGAGGAGTAGCGGAGGAGCTTACCCGGAGATGGAGAGAAAGCAGAAGAGCACCGGCCCGCTGGCCAGGAGTCTGCTAGAGACCGAGGAAGGAGGGCAGAGCAGCACCGGCCCGCTGGCCAGGAGCCTGCCGGAAGAAGAGCAGAGCAGCACCGACCCGATGGTCAGGAGCCTGCTAGAATCCACAACCCCGCTAGGTCTAGCGGAGATCTTAGCGCAGCTCCCCCGAGACCGGGAGTGTGCACAAACTGCCTTGGAGAGCCTCGCAAGGAGGATGGCCCGGGTGCAGCGCGAGATACTGGCGGAGTGGAGCCGGGAGATGACCCAGCAAGCTGAGACCAGTCAACGGAGCACGCTACCCTGGAAGAGGAAGCAGACCGCCTCTGAGGATGGCGCGGGAGGACCCAAGGCCGGAGACGGCGCCGAGAAGGGAGCCGAACGCATGGAGGCAGGTAAAGGGGACGCCTATACCCCAAGCCGTGACACCGCTTACCTGCCCCAGCTCCCCGTCGCAGAGCCCGAAAGTCCCCCTGCTGTGCCCGTAGCCGCCATGTCACCGCTATGGACTAGGCCCCGACCGGAAGCCGCCGCAGCGACCCCTGTGACGTCACGCGCCTTGACCCGGAGCGTGACAAAGCAGGAAATACCACCAGCCTGGTCGCAAGGCCTAGTACCCCCGGGCGCCGCATCACCAACAGCGCCCCCTACCTCCGCGGAGCCTCCGGCCTGGCCGCAAGGCCAGGTAGCCCAGGGCGCCGCCGTATTAACGGTGCCCTTCACCTTCCAGGTGCCCCAGGCCTGGCCGCAAGGCCTGGGCATCCCGGGCGCCACCACCACCGGCCCGCGCCCGTAAAACCAAGGGTGCCACACCTGGGGGAGGACTTGTTCAGCCAGCTCACATGGCCGGATGGGCGGCCCTTCATCTGGCCCGAAGGATACCATGAGCTGGAGCGGCAACAAAGACTAGGGCCCTTGTGTGAGCCCCTGATCCCGGCTCCGAAGCCCGTGACTCGGGTCTCGCCTCCTTTAGAAGAAGCCCAATTCGAGTGGGACCCCACGGGAGAAGATTTGATGGGGTTCACCGGAGAAACTCGGGCAGTCGCCGCTGAGCGTACTGAGTGTTGTCGTCAGCAGCTAGCAGAGTTTGCGAGAGAACGGGAGGAGAGGCGGGTCAGAGAACAACAGGCCCAAATCCGGAGCGCGGAGCAGAAGAGCCGGACTAGGAGGAACCCCCGTGCAGCGCACTGTCCCCGCACCATCGGGACGGTGATAAAGTTCAACCCGCAGCATGGGTGGGGCTTTATTCGGGACCGTAACAACCGCGGTGATGTTTTTGTGACCCGCAGAGACGTCGAGTCCCACCTGCCGGAAGGTCACAAAGGCCGTGACCTC
Source organism: Phyllobates terribilis (assembly GCF_046119375.1). Taxonomy (NCBI): domain Eukaryota; kingdom Metazoa; phylum Chordata; class Amphibia; order Anura; family Dendrobatidae; genus Phyllobates; species Phyllobates terribilis. Next base: position 443,124,973 of record NW_027362764.1, read on the forward strand.
TACGTAGGAGACGAGGTCACTTTCACCCGGCACAAGTGTGCCAAAGGACCTTATGCCCTCCACGTACACCGCTTGACGGAGGAGGAGTTGCGGTACGGGGAGGAGGAGCCAGAGGACCCGGACGGGTCTGAAGCAACACCGAATCGCCAAGAAAAAGCAGGAGGGAGCCGTCGTTGAGGACGGGAGTAGAGACTGTATATAGTTGCCCGTCGGGGCACAGTGAACCGTTGCTGCTAAAATAGTCCCCGTTGGGACCAGTGAACTGTTTACCCGTTAACCCCTTCATCCTACAGGCTGAGGACTGTGAGCAGCCATTCCCTTCCCCTCCTTAACTGGCCGAGGACTGAGAGCGGCCATATCCCTGTAAATAGTTGCGCGTCCTAAAGCGCCCCCTACCGGTTTTATAGAAAACCAGTTTTTCTAAGAGACTGTCGCACTTTTCCCGGACACACGTTGCACAGTGTCCGGAGGAGGAACCTGAAACCAGAGACGACGAGAATGTTTATATGAAAAGTTTTATATATATAATGTTTTATATGTTTTATTATGTTTATATGAAAATTTTGTGTGTTTTGGTGTTTGTGTCTTGCAGCCCGAGGACGTGCTGTGATTTACCAGGGGGGAATGTAGCACCCTGAGGATTCGGCTGCTACAGGAGTATTGCACCTCAACCCAGAGGTGTGGTATTCCACTCCCGGGTAAGGATGGAGTGTGGAACTGAGCTCGGTAGGCTTCATGCACTACATACATCCCATTTCCGAGGAACAGGCCGACGGTACTCCCACTTAGAAATGTGCAGGTACGACCGAGTCTGTTCCTGGCTGGAGTGGGAGGGGGGGTGGTACATCCCAAGTAGTGTAGGGGCAGATAGGGGGAGCAGCCTGGGTAAAGATAGGAGCTCATTGGGTGCTGGTCACCTGAGCTCACACTTAGAGGGTGTATATAAGGTGGGCACCAACTAAGATCAGGGTCAGTTGTAGAGAACAAGTCAGTTGGAGAGGAGCCTGTCTGATGCAGAGAACAAATCAGCAGAGAGAAGGAAACAGCAGCCCTGGAGAGAGAGAGTGGAGCAGAGAAAGACCCAGAGGGGGAAGACTGAAGGGACCCAAGAACCCAAAGTAGAGCACCGGGTGAGGAGTCAGCAAAAGGGTACCGGAACCCAAACTGGTGGGGGCTGAAAACACACCCCAGCCAGAGACCGGAGACCGTGGGCAGCGTCTGCCACGGTCACCCATCACATCCATCCCGAAGGCACACCACATGAAGGGTCAGGGAACCCAGGGCCAAGGGTGTCCCAACAGAAGGCCCGAGGGAGCTGGACCTAGGTGGATCACTGGTGGGGACGGCTGAAGAAAGGACAGAGGGAGAGCTCAGGGCCACGCTCCGGACTTGTTTGGGGGTTGGTTGGATCCAGGACCTGGTGGACGCAGCACGGCTCGGGTGGTCACTAGCAGCTGGAGTGACCAGTACAACATCTGCAGTAAGTAAACACCCTTAACTGCACTACCCGACTCTGTCTTCATTGCCGTCTGCACTGCACCACCACAACCCCCATCCTCTGCACCTGTCCTCCCTGAGGCTATACCCCTCCCGTTGGGGGTTATCCCACCAAGCTGCGCACCCACCATCAGCCTCAGCGGACCCTGCTGCAGCGGCGGCCACAGTGACCGCATCACAACGGGTGGCGTAGTCGACACAAAAGAACTTTAGTAACATCTGTAGAACTGCCACATCACACTGAGCTTGACGCCCTGGGCACGGGACCGGGTCACAGCCGCTCGGAGACTACAACCCCCCATCTGATCCGGTGCCCGGTATTCCCCTCAAAAAGGAATATGTCCCAGGGGGCGCGTCATAAACAGCTCTGCAGACTCAACCATCTGTTCTACCTCATACTCAGACGGGCAGCTGGAGATTTGGGAGCTGTGAGGAAGCAAGTGCGATTTGGGTGACACCTTTGAGGACTGGAGTATTTGTGATGTTGAAGTTGATGTGGAGGAGAGCCCACTTAAAGGAGCACTTGATATCCGTTGAAGCACCTGCTGTTTTTGTGCCTCATCTGGAATTTGTAGCGATTGGCGTGGCCGTAAGAAAGGGATCTTATCACATTGTCCGCTAAAAGAAGTAGACATTTTAGTTTGGCTGGAAGATGGTCTTTCTTCTGCACCTACCCCACGGACAAAACCTTTTTTCCCCTTCCCAACACGCCTATTCCCCTTTCCACCAGCAGCAGGCCTTTTTCCACTCATTTTGGTGGTTAACTAATTCACAACTCTGGAGTTGTTTGCACAAAAAAACAATGGATGGTAACCGAGCAGAGCTGAGTGGCCAAACTGTGGTATTAGGCCAAAACTATTGGCTGGGTTAGATGCAGAAAAAAATTATTTTTAATTTGCAACCTGATGGAGGTCAGTATAGATGGACTAATAGACCAAGTCACACACACCGCTAGAAGCCCAAATATTTTTTCAGAGCTAGATGCAGAAATTTTTTTATTCAATTTGCAACCTGATGGAGGTCAGTATAGATGGACTAATAGACCAAGTCCCACACACTGCTAGAAGCCCAAATATTTTTTCAGAGCTAGATGCAGAAAAAAATTATTTTTAATTTGCAACCTGATGGAGGTCAGTATAGATGGACTAATAGAACAAGTCCCACACGCTGCTAGAAGCCCAAATATTTTTTCAGAGATAAATGAAGAAAAAAATTATTTTTAATTTGCAACCTGATGGAGGTCAGTATAGATGGACTAACAGACCAAGTCCCACACACCGCTAGAAGCCCAAATATTTTTTCAGAGCTAGATGCAGAAAAAAATTATATTCAATTTGCAACCTGCTGGAGGTCAGTATAGAAGGACTAATAGAACAAGTCCCACACACTGCTAGAAGCCCAAATATTTTTTCAGAGCTAAATGAAGAAAAAAATTATTTTTAATTTGCAACCTGATGGAGGTCAGTATAGATGGACTAATAGACCAAGTCCCACACACTGCTAGAAGCCCAAATATTTTTTCAGAGCTAGATGCAGAAAAAAATTATATTCAGTTTGCAACCTGATGGAGGTCAGTATAGATGGACTAATAGAATGATGCTATGCCCAAAAGATTTTACTTCACTAGGTGCAGTAAAAAAATTGGTATTCTATACACAGGTGGTATATCTTGCAACACAGATAGGCTACTCCACTGACTAACACACTCTGCAACAGGCCAAAAAGGATTAGCTTTGCTAGATTCAGCCAAATGCTGTGAAAAAAACTTGCACAGCACTGGCACAGACCTGCCTGGCAAAAACTGATAGGAACTGATGTAACCTAGTCCTGAAAAGGACTCCAATTACAATTAGTCTTTACTCCCACAATCTATCTATTTAAGAGCACAAACCTGCCTGATAAAAGTCGTAGGAAATGCTGTAACCTAGTCCTTAAAAGGACTGCAATCACAACTATTCCCTACTCCCAAGCTATCTGTATATTTGTGCGAAAATTGGCTTGAAATTAACAAGGTATAGCGCACACAGCAACAGCGGTGCCGTCTAACACGCAGCTGCAGCAGTGAGAAAATGGTGGCGACGGGGAAAATGGCTTGGTCTTATAGGGCAAGGACATGTGACATACACTGCCAATCACACATGCCCTTGATTGTGTGAAAAAAAGCACTTCGCTCCGTGTGTGCACTGCTGATAGGCTGACAGATTGCACCTCCCCACTGCAAATGCGGGAAAGAGAAAAAAAAATGGAGATCTTCATTGTTCCTGCAGAGATCCATCCCCTGCCCCTCCCCCCGCCCCGCTGTACACTCAAACTGCGTATTAACATTAATTTTCATCATTACTGAGAAAAAATCCAGTTAAGATTTTGGTGCACGAACAGTTATCGAACATAACCTCGAACGAATTTTTCTCAAATTGTTCGTGTTCGCCGACCGGCTCGAACACCGCCCAAAACAGCTCGAATTTGAGATTGGCGAACAGTTCGAGTAGAACAACGCTCATCTCTAATAACTACACGATCTAGAAACAAGCAAATCTCTCCCTAGCTCAGCAGCAGCTCTCCCTACACTGTCTGAACCGGAGTGACTGTGACGAGCATGGCGGCGCCAGGTCAGATACAGACCTGATGACTCTGTGTGGCCAGCCAATCACTGTAATGGCACAACCAACATTGATGCGGCATTACAGTGTGTGGCAGACAATCCCTGCATGTTGATTGGTGCTCTAAAGAGAGCCAAACATGCATTGAGGGGACCCGAGCTCCCACCAAGCAACACTGGAAATACTCGGCGAGTGCCGAGCATGTCGAACAGTGAGAAGCTCAGGTGAGCACCGAGCAGTAGCGAGCATGCTTGCTCATCACTAGTGTTTATGTGATTACGGGGCAACTGCTGCGTTTTTTACAGTTTTGCTAGCATAGTGCTTTGCGTATGATGAGCGGGGAGACTTGGCAGATGAGTGGGGGGCTGGTGACAGCTCAGAACAGGTCAGATCAGTGGCACATTATTTTTTTTTCTTATTTCCTGTAGGCGAATACTTTAAGTAAGGAAAGTGCGTCTAGCCAATCAGAGCGCAGGAAGCATCCAATGTCACAGACACAAGGACTTCTGCAATTGGCTGCTGAAATCACGTGTCCTCCCTTTAAAAAAATTGACCCTGTCCCCTCAGCACCATTTTATGCATGTCACTGAAGGAGATAGACGCTGCTGAGTGTGCTGTGTCCTGTGTAATGAGAGATATTAGCTAGATAGATGGGTGCTTCTGTGGAAGTCAGATAGTGTAGATAAGTCCTATGCTGTGTACCTGTTCAATCGACCTTGCAGCCTTTTTTTTTTTTCTGTGTAATTACTGAGATTCTCACAAAAAGAGCAGGGTCTATGGCTCAGAACAGTGCTGTGCATAGGTTGTACTGTGCTCCATGCAGACCTTCAATCTATTTTTGCACTTGCTAATGTGATAAAGCAAGCAAGCCCTTATAGGCCACTTTTTGTTTTTGTGGGGTTGAAATTCAGCTATCGGCAGAGCTTGTCAGTGCAGAGCACAATTTTTTTTTTTCATTTTTTGCTAATATTATAGTGCAATCTATGTTAGCCCAGTTTGTTATTTTTTTGGTGGATGAACTTCAGCTTTACAAACAGTAAAATATTTCTTTTTCTGTTGCTAGCCACAGTCTATCAAAGATTTTTTTGTGTGGAAAATATGATACAGTCTACTAAAAGCCACACACTATCTTAGTCGCGGTGAACTTCAGCTGTTTTCAAAGAAAAAAATAGATTTTTTTGTCTTGCTGGGCAGAGTCCACAAACCTTTTTTTAGTGTGGCAAATGTCATACACTCTGCTATTCGTCAGCTACTACATTAGTGGTGGTGAAATTCATCTGTTTTCTGAGTAAAAAAATAGATTTTTCTGTTGCTAGCCAGTGCCACAGTCCACCAAAGATTTTTTTGTGTCGCAGATGTGATACAGTCTGCTAAAATCCACCTACTATTTTAGTGGCGATGAACCTCAGCTGTTTTCAAAGTAAAAACATTTTTTTTTGTCTTGCTAGGCAGAATCCACAAACGATTTATTTGTGTGGCAAACGTCATACACTCTGCTATACCTCAGCTACTACGTTAGTGGTGGTGAAATTCAGCTGTTTTCAGAGTAAAAAAATAAATTTTATCTCTGGCTTGACAGAGTCCAAAAATCGTTTTTTTCTGTCACAAACGTATTACACTCTGCTGTAAGCCACCTGGTCCTTTAAGTGGCGGTGACATTCAGCTGTATTCAGAGCTTGTGTAGCGTCAAAAAGTCAATTTTTTGCTGTTGCTTACGTTATACAGCAGCCTAGATCTGAGTTTGAAATAGTTTGGAGAATATCTCCTATGTTATACAGGTATCATCCACAATTAAAAAATACTTTGTTCAGTTCCTAACATTTTACAGCAGGGACATCTCAGTTTGAAATAGTTTGGAGAATATCTCCCATGTTATATAGTCGTCATCCACAGTAAAAATAGTACTTTGTTCAGTTAGTAACATTATACAGCAAGCCATATCTTACCTTGTCATTTAGTGCCGCTGAAATTCAGGTGTTTATAGAGCTGTTGCAGAGGAAAAAATCTAATTTTGTTTTGCTAATAACGTGCTCCTACTACAGTATCTGAGCAACATGAAAGGGAAAAAGAGAGGTCATGGTGGAAGGGGGAATAGGCTTTGTGTTAAGATATACATGGGATAGATAGTAATATAAGTGATAGCACTAGTGAACCGACACCGTCATGTCCTATCCAAAGACAACTGACAACTTCTGTTACTGGACAGGCTACTCCACTCCATTTATTTGGCAGCTGCACAGCGATATGCCTTGTTGATAAGGAACAGAAAGAGCAGGTGCTCCAGTAGATGGCAAGCGCTGCTTCAAGTGGCCTCTCCTCTTCTTCCTCCACCTTAACATCACACACAGTACAGTCCACAGAAAGGGCAATAATTTGACTACTACAGTCATGGCCAAAAGTTTTGAGAATGACACCAAAATTATATTTTCACATGATCTGCTAGCCTCTGGTTTTTATTAGTGTTTGTCTGATGTTTATATCACATACAGAAATATAATTGCAATCATATTATGAGTACCAATAGGTTATATTGACAGTTAGAATGAGTTAATGCAGCAAGTCAATATTTGCAGTGTTGCCCCTTCTTCTTCAAGACCTCTGTAATTCTCCCTGGCATGCTCTCAATCAACTTTTGGACCAAATCCTGAATGATAGCAGTCCATTCTTGCATAATCAATGCTTGCATTTTGCCAGAATTTGTTGGTTTTTGTTTGTCCACCGGTCTCTTGATGATTGACCACAAGCTCTCAATGGGATTAAGATCTGGGGAGTTTCCAGGCCATGGACCCAAAATCTCTATGTTTTGTTCAATGAGCCATTTTGTTATCACCTTTGCTTTATGGCAAGGTGCTCCATCATGCTGGAAATGGCATTTTTGGGCGCCAAACTGCTCTTGGACGGTTGGAAGAAGTTGCTCTTGGAGGACATTCTGGTACCATTCTTTATTCATGGCTGTGTTTTTAGACAAGACTGTGAGTGAGCCGATTCCCTTGGCTGAGAAGCAACCCCGCACATGAATGATTTCAGGATGCTTTACAGTTGGCATGAGACAAGACTGGTGGTAGCGCTCACCTCTTCTTCTCCAAATAAGCTGTTTTCCAGAAGTCCCAAACAATCGAAAAGGGGATTCATGAGAGAAAATGACTTTGCCCCAGTCCTCAGCAGTCCACTCCCTGTACCTTTTGCAGAATATCAGTCGGTCCCTGATGTTTTTTCTGGAGAGAAGTGGCTTCTTTGCTGCCCTCCTTGAAACGAGCCCTTGCTCAAAGAGTCTCTGCCTCACAGTGCATGCAGAAGCACTGACACCAGCCTGCTGCCATTCCTGAGCAAGCTCGGCACTGGTGGTAGTCCGATCCCGCAGCTGAAACAGTTTTAAGATACGGTCCTGGCGCTTGCTGGTCTTTCTTGGGCGCCCTGGAGCCTTTTTGACAACAATGGAAGCTCTCTCCTTGAAGTTCTTGATGATGCGATAGATTGTTGACTGAGGTGCAATCTTTGTAGCTGCGATACTTTTCCCTGTTAGGCCATTTTTGTGCAGTGCAATGATGGCTGCACGTGTTTCTTTAGAGATAACCATGGTTAACTGAAGAGAAACAATGATACCAAGAACCAGCCTCCTTTTAAAGTGTCCAGTGATGTCATTCTTACTTAATCATGACTGATTGATCGCCAGCCCTGTCCTCATCAACACCCACACCTGTGTTAATGGATCAATCACTAAAACGATGTTAGCTACTCCTTTTAAGGCAGGACTGCAATGATGTTGAAATGTGTTTTGGGGGTTAAAGTTCATTTTCTGGGCAAATATTGACTTTGCAAGTACAGTAATTGCTGTTAAGCTGATCACTCTTTGACATTCAGGAGTATATGCAAATTGCCATTACAAAAAATGAAGCAGGAAACTTTGGAAAAATTACTATTTGTCTCATTCTCAATACTTTTGGCCATGACTGTACATGCATGAACGTTCACATGCACACACAACATGTTTACATTGGGAATCTCACTGCGCTAAAATGCAGACCAGTGGACTTCAGCAGCTGTCAGCAGCCACATCAACCACATACTGTACGCTGCTTCTACCTCCTCTATTTCCGTGCCAAGTATTGGCACGCAGGTCTCCCACCGCAAAACTTCTGGTTCTCTACCTGCTCCAGTCAGGCTGAGTGAGAGTTCGTCAGCTGTAATGGAAGCGGACATGCCTGCTGTGTTTGTTTCACTGAGCACACCACACGTTTCTCAATCCACCGTAACATTTGTGCCTGCACCTCACTCACAGTCCAGCAGTTTGTCCTTTTCACCGTACTCCGCCCTCTCTCAGTACTGCAGCCAGCCGTCGGTCTTGCAGTTGTGGTCACGTAAAAGACTATTTTATCCTACACATGACAAAGCTTAGAGGTTGAACTCCACCACCTCAAATCTGTTGGCCACGGAAATGCTGCCTTTCCACCTGGTAGATACAGATGGTTTCCAAAAGCTGATGGCTGTTGTAGTCCCCCAGTACCAGTTGCCCAGTCGCCATTACATCTCTAAGAAAGCTGAGCCTGCGCTACACCAGCATGTCGCAGACAACATCACCCTTTCCTTTACTAAATCTATATCTGCCAGGGTGCATTTCACCATGAACACCAGGAGGAGTAAGTATGGCCAAGGGCAATACATCATGCTGACTGAGCACTGGGTGACTCTGGTGGCTGTGGGGACAGGCGGGGAAGAGACTGCTCCACAAATCTTGGAATCCCCAAGGCTTGCAGAACATACCTCTGTATTTGACACTTCCTCCACAACTTCTGCATCCTCCACCTCCTCTAGCACCTCCACCTGCACAATCAACCTCTGCCTTAGCTAGACACACATTCCAACAGTGCAGAGCAAATCACACCACCTCCATACTGTGCAGCCAGGGCTCCCGGCAATCAGGCAGTCTTAAAATTAATATGCCTTGGAGATCGCAGTCATACAGCTGAAGAGTTGTGGACAGCGCTCCAGGCTCAGTTTCAGCAATGGCTGTCTCCGCTGAACCTGGAGCCAGGGAATGCCGTGTGTGATAATGGTGCGAACCTGTTGGCGGTCCTACACCGAGGTGAATGCACACACGTGTCTTGTTTGGCTCACGTCCTCAACCTGGTGATACAGCGATTTCTCCACCACTATCCTGACCTGGATGAGCTGCTTCAGAAAGTATGGAATCTGTGTGCTCACTTCTGCCATTCGCATCCCTCATGTCATCGACTTGCATCGATACAGAGGTCTTTCTCCATGCCAGTTAACAGGTTGATATGCGATGTGCCGATGTGGTGAAATTCCACTCTGCACATGTTGCAGCGACTGTGGCAGCAGCAACGAGCCCTGATGCAGTACAGTATGTCATGTCGTATAGCCTAAGCCAACGCAGTACGGACGTAGAGCATATCACGTTCATGGAGTTGGACCAAATTAAGGACCTCTGCACCCTTCTGCACAGTTTTGAAATGGCTACTAAACTAGTTAGCGCTGACAATGCCGTCATCAGAATCACTATTACAGTCATCTACATGTTGGAGAAGACTTTGAATACCGTGCGGCAGGAGGTGATTGTCCCAGAAGAAGAGGAGGATGCTGAAGGGATAAGAATGTCTCAAAGTTCCAGACTGTTATCACACAGGCAGATGCCAAGTGACAGTGGCTTCCAGCAATAAAAGGGATTTGGTGATACCAGACATACTGTTAGTGAAAGTGCCAGAGACGAGGAACAAATGGAGAAGCAAGAGGTAATGGGTAAGCAACAGTCAGAAGATGAAGAGAATAATCATCCCCTCTCTGTTGTATGTGGTTGGCAGGAGGGGACGGAGGAAACATGCATCAGTGTTATGCAGCCAACAATAGAGTCTGGCTTTGGACCACCTGCAAGAGCCCGACATATGAGTGCCTTCTTGATGCGCTTTCTGCAACATGATCACCGTATAGTTAGGATTCAAAATAATGCTGACAACTGGATTATCACTCTGTTAGATCCACGTTATAAGAGTAAATTTTGCCAGATGCTTCTTGCTCTGAAAAGGGACATGCTAATATGGGAGTATTAAAACAATCTTTTAAGCAACCTTAATAGAGCTTTTTCCCAAGATAGGAGTGAGGCACACAGTGTGCATCGCAGTTGTAGTCTTTTAACCTCCGGCACGTCAGTTTGTCAGTGCCAAAACATTAGCAGCATCAGAGTAAGTGGCAGAAGCAATTTCTGTGAGTCATTTCACACATTTTTTAGACCAGCTCGTGCACCAGCACCTCAGAGAACAAGTCTGACACGTGGAGAATGACTGGAGAGGATTGTGGAGGACTATCTAGAGCTCAATACGAATACCATCAGTGTGGATTTTCACCCTTTTCCATTTTTGTCTTAAAAAATAGATGAATGACCAGAGCTCGCATGTCAAGCCTTGGAGGTTTTATCATGCCTGGCAGCCAGCGTTCTCTCAGAACGTGTGTTCAGCACTGCTGGTGGTGTCCTGATGGATAAGCACACCCGGATGTCCCCTGAAAGTGTTGACCGCCTAACTTTCATCAAGATGAACAAGTCATGAATCTCAAAGGACTTTTGCACCCCAATTGCAGACTGCACAGAGAATGCAATGATGTAGTTTTCAGTGTGCTGCATTGATCTTTTAGAATTGCATTCTGTGATATGGCTTGTGTGCCTGCTCTTGCTGCGTCTGCAGGTTTTAGGCCCTAATTTTTGGAAATGTATTTGGTTGGCTCTAGTGGAAGAGGTGTCGGTCTCCATTATACTACTTATACTCTAGTGAAATTGATGCCACTTTGCTGGTTTTAGGCCCAATTGTTTTCAAATGGTAACAGTCCTGATTGGGTCTCCATCTATTGGGTTTTCTTTAGGAGAAGAGGTGTCATTCCTAGTTGTACAATTTCTACTGTACTAAAATTGATGCCACTTTGTTGGTGTCTGCCAGTAATTTTTGGAAATGTGGGGAATCCTGATTGGGTCTCCCATCTATTGGACTGTCGGTCCTAATTATACTATTTCTACTGTACTGAAATTGGTGCCACTTTGGTTGTATTAGGCCCTAATTTAGGGAAACGTGAACACTCCTGATTGGGTCTTCATGTGCTGGTTGGCTGCAGTGGAAGAGGTTTTGGTCTCCTTTACAATAGTTATACTCTAGTGAAAATAATTTTTTGGTGCAGGTATGGTTCTCCACACAGGGGTACACAGACCTGATAAACTCAACATGGGTATATAAAGCAGACTGCATCTCAGCTTAAAATTGTTTGGGTCAGATATTCTTCTACACACAGGGGGAAAAAAAGGTTGGGTCTGAGCAGCTTCCTGACCCTCAACTGTACTGTGCTGTCACAGCAAGAACAAGAGGAGGGTGACTCTGAGGGTGAGGAATGGGATAACACATTGGATGATGATGAGGTTGCACATCCAGCTTGGTGTGAACCCAGAGGCACACAGCTGAGTAGCTCATCTGAGGAGGTGGAGGAAGAAGATGATGAGGTTACATTGTGTCTTATGGCGCAGACACGGCTTGATGCAAGCACGAGGAGCAATGCTACCTTAGCCACAACAGTGGCAGTGACCAGCAGCGATCGCGGGTTTCAGACCACAGGGGCGGAAAGGGTTTCCTAGCCGGGGCCTTTTTTGAGACCAAAAGGAATGAGCGAGCTCACTTTATCTGCAAACTTTGCCATAAAAAACTCAGTAGAAGGAAAAAGTGCAATAATTTGACTATTACATGCATGAACCTTCACATGCACAATCAACATGCATTACTCTGGCAATCTCACTGCGATAAAATGCAGACCAGCGGACCTCAACAACCATCAGCTGCCCCATCAACTGCATCCGCTGCTTCTTCCTCCTCCTCTGTTACTATGCCAAGTATTGGCACACAGGTCTCCCACTGTAGAACTTCTGCTTCTCTACCTCCTCCAGTCAGGATGAGTGAGAGCCCATCAGCTGTAATGGCAGTGGACATGCCTGCTTTGTTTGTTTCACCGAGCACACCACACATTTCTCAATCCACCATAACGTCTGCGCCTGAACTTCACTCACAGCTCACCAGTTTGTCTATTTCACCATACTCCGCCCTCTCTCAGCACCGCAGCCAGCCCTCAGTCCCGCATTTGTGGTCACGTAATTGATTGTTACCTCCCACACATGACAAAGCTAAGAGGTGGAAATCCACCATCTCCAATCTGTTGGCCATGTAGATGGTGGTGTCAGGCATTAATTTCTTGAACTGTGAACACTCCTGTATGGCTGTTTATTGACTGAGGAGGTAACCCGAGAACCTGAAGGAAAGCCCCACAAACACAGGGAGAACACACAAACTATGTGCAGATGCATTCCTCTATCATCTAAAAGGAGTTAGATCGTTGTCTAGGAGACCGACCACTGCTGCTGTCTACTTTGTGAACACTTTGTTGAAGCTTGCAAGGTGTCACGGGTTTACCGTGAGAGAGAGAAGCCAGAAGACCGCAGCATCTGATTACTCCAACTCCTGCAGTCATTAAAAAAAATCCTTTTGCCTTCATATTAATCTGTGCCGGGGTTAATCTGTTCCTGGAAGCTTAACGTGATTTAGACTCTCGACAGATTCGTCCCGTGCATCTTCCCTACTGTGATAACACTGTAATCCAATACATTAGACTGTTACCTACCGTGGAAACCTTTAAAACGAATCTGAAGATGCACTTCTGGTGACAAGTGTACAATCTGCAGTAAGCCTCGCTCCAGCATACTGCTGCATGACTAGCTATACCTACTGAATCCTCACCCATTCCTTGTAGATTGTTAGTGCGCCCTTGCGGGCAGGTTCCTCTCTCCATTTGTACCAGTCGGTGACCCCATTGGACATGTAAAGCGCCACAGAATGAATGTCACTCTAATAGTAATAATAATTATAGTACTTGTACTCTGGGTCAATTGATGGCACTTTCCAGGTGTCTACACCTAATTTGATGTGTTTTGGCAGCTTTTGGGCCTGTTTTAAGGTGTTGTTTATGCGTTTTTCTGTCCTCCCATTGAATCTTATGGCGTTCAGTAACGTTCGACTAACAGTCGATTAATAAATTGGCGAATATTGCAAATTCAACGATTGTAATCCAAATCGAATATTGAAATATTCGCTCATCTCTAGTGCATTATGGGAATGTAGCCTTCATATTTTTGTAGCATTTTCAACCGATTTTAATGAATGGGAATAAATGAATCAAAAATGAAGCAAAAACATACTTTCTATGCAGCGTTTTCATGAGAAAGAACATGTTTTGGATGGAGAAATGTTTGCTGTAAATACTTAATGAGTGCATAAACCCCGATGTCCCATTTTAACACCAGATAAGGATTATGATTTAAAGTTTTATTATATAATTCCATGTTATATTTGTAAATGTGAAAAGTAGAGATGAGAAAACTTGTTCGGAAAACGTTCGCCAATCTCAAAGATGGCACAAACATTGCTCTTTCAGATTCGTGTTCGGACCCCCGAGAATTTTCCTCGAAATCAGCAAAATTCTGCCAAAGTTCAGTAAATGATTGTGTTTCCACAAATGCTTTTGCTAGGACTTTGGTTAGGATAGTGGTGCTGTATAGTGTTGAGCGAACATGCTCGACACTGCTCGGTACTCGCCCGAGCATCACGCTACTCGGGATGTTCGGCGAGCACCGAACATTTCCGGGTTACTCGGGCGGGAGCTCGGGTCTCCGCCCTGCATGTTTGGCGCTCTTTACAGAGCCAATGAACATGCAGGGATTGCCTGCCAGTCACTGTAATGCTGCAGCCATGTTGCTTGTGGGCATTACAGTGATTGGCTGGCCGCACAGCGTCACCTCGAGTATTTAAAACCAGGCGCCTCCATCTTGGACACGGTCGCTCCGGATTAGACAGTGTAGGGACAGCGCTGCTGATTTAGGGAGAGATATAAACTGCGAAATAGTTAGTGTAGGGTCTGTAAAGGCTGCCAGAACAAACAAACAGTTTTTTCAGGACTAATATCCATCCATACCAGGCAGGCAGGCTGTATAGGAGACACAGTGGTTATACCAACAAACACTGCGTTACAGTCCTGTGTGCTCCTGTTGCTGAAATTGCTGGACTTAGCACCAGGTGTCGGGGGCCAGGAAAAATCCTTTTTTTTCATCTAAATCCTCCTTTTTTTTCCCTCCTTCACACTGTACAAATACCCGTCTTATTAACCTTTTGGCGTGTCCCCCCCCCCAAAAAAAAGTGTGTCTCTGATTTTTCAGACACAAATATAACAGTTGAAAATAGTCTGGGTAGGCTAGAGAAGCAGAAGTGTTGTTTTGCACTTCCACGGTTCAAACCTCTGCATTATCCATTTTGGACCATTTGTATCTAAAAAAAAAAACAGTTTGAGTGTGTCGCTCACTGTTTAGCCGCAAATATCTCTATTTAAAAAAGTGTGGTATACCCCAGTGAACAATAACTGTGGTTTTGCCATCCCACGGTAAAAAATCTCTATTATTCAGGTTTTGGTATATTTTCCGTAAAGAAAAACAGAAGTGTGTCGTGACTGTTGTGACACAAAAATATATCCGTTGAAAATAGTCTTGTGTAGGCCCGACATCCCAGTGTGGTTTCGCAGTTCCACGGGTCAAATCGATGTACTATCCAGTTTTGGGCCTTTGGTATCTAAAAAAAGCAGTTTGAGTGTGTCGCTCACTGTTCAGCCGCAAATATCTCTATTTAAAAAAGTGTGGTATAAACCAGTAAACAATAACTGTGGTTTTGCCATCCCACGGTAAAAAACCTCTATTATTCCGCTTTTGGTAGTTTTTTCCGTAAAGAAAAACAGTCGTGTCTCCTAACTGTTGTGACACAAAAAATATATCTGTTGAAAATAGTCTTGCGTAGGCCCGACATCCCATTGTGGTTTCGCAGTTCCACGGGTCAAATCGCTGTACTATCCAGTTTTGGGCTTTTGGTATCTAAAAAAAAGCAGTTTGAGTGTGTCGCTCACTGTTCAGCCGCAAATATCTCTATTTAAAAAAGTGTGGTATACCCCAGTAAACAATAACTGTGGTTTTGCCATCCCACGGTAAAAAATCTCTATTATTCAGCTTTTGGTAGTTTTTTCCGTAAAGGGAAACACTAGTGTCTCCAGACTGTTGTGACACAAAAAATATATCTGTTGTAAATAGTATTGCGTAGGCCCGACATCCCAGTGTGGTTTCGCAGTTCCACGGGTCAAATCGCTGTACTATTCAGTTTTGGGCCTTTGGTATCTAAAAAAAAAGCAGTTTGATGTGTCGCTCTCTGTTCAGCCGCAAATATCTCTAATTAAAAAAGTGTGGTATACCCCAGTAAACAATAACTGTGGTTTTGCCATCCCAGAGTAAAAAATCTCTATTATTCAGCTTTTGGTAGTTTTTTCCATAAAGAAAAACAGTAGTGTCTCCTGACTGTTGAGACACAAAAATATATCTGTTGAAAATAGTCTTGTGTAGGCTTGAGATCCCAGTGTGGTTTCGCTGTTCCACGGGTCAAATCGCTGTACTATCTAGTTTTGGGCCTTTGGTATCTAAAAAAAAGCAGTTTGAGTGTGTCGCTCACTGTTCAGCCGCAAATATCTCTATTTAAAAATTGTGGTATACCCCAGTAAACAATAACTGTGGTTTTGCCATCCCACGGTAAAAAATCTCTATTATTCAGCTTTTGGTAGTTTTTTCCGTGAAGAAAAACAGTAGTATCTCCTGACTGTTGTGACACAAAAATATATCTGTTGAAAATAGTCTTGTGTAGGCCCGACATCCCAGTGTGGTTTCGCAGTTCCACGGGTCAAATCACTGTACTATCCAGTTTTGGGCCTTTGGTATCTAAAAAAAAAGCAGTTTGAGTGTGTTGCTCACTGTTCAGCCGCAAATATCTCTATTTAAAAAAGTGTGGTATACCCCAGTAAACAATAACTGTGGTTTTGCCATCCCACGGTCAAAAATCTCTATTATTCAGCTTTTGGTAGTTTTTTCCATAAAGAAAAACAGTAGTGTCTCCTGACTTTTGTGACACAAAAATATATCTGTTGAAAATAGTCTTGTGTAGGCCCGACATCCCAGTGTGGTTTCGCAGTTCCACGGGTCAAATCGCTGTACTATCCAGTTTTGGGCCTTTGGTATAAAAAAAAAAGCAGTTTGAGTGTGTCGCTCACTGTTCAGCCGCAAATATCTCTATTTAAAAAAGTGTGATATACCCCAGTAAACAATAACTGTGGTTTTCCTCTTCCACGGTTCTAATCTACTCTTTATTACCCTTTTTCCATTGATAGTGCAAGTGTAAGCTATTATACTTCATTTACAATGGGCAAGGCGCGTGCCAAGGGACGTGGACGTGGACGTTCTGGTGATGGTTCATGCAGAGGACGGGGCCGTGGACAAGGTGAAAATGTGCCACAACCAACAGCCACATCTTCTCGCTCCCACTTCTTGACCGAATTACTAGGGAAGCACAGAACAACACCAGTATTGAGAACTGATCAGTATGAACAGGTTATTAATTGGATAGCAGATAATACTTCCAGTTACCTGGGCACCACCACCTCCTGTCTGTCTTCCACACGGTCAAGTCTTAGTAGCCGTGAGTCTCGACCGCATACTCCTCCTCACCCTGATGCTCCTGCCTCCCACCATGCCGAGTGTCGTCAGACAGCAAGTGATCCCACACTTGGACACTCTGAAGAGCTGTTCACTGGTCCATTTCCATATTTGGGCCCCTCGCCTGATACGCTTGAAGTGGTGGAAGAGGAGATCCCATGTTGCGATGCCCAAATATTTGAACAGCCACGGCCACAGGAAGTCGAAGTTGGCAATCTGTCACAAGAGGTGGACGATGACGAGACACAATTGCCAGGAAGTGAGGAGGAGGATCGTGGTGCGCAAGTGGAAGAGGAGGAGGTGGTGGATGATCTAGTAACTGACCCAACGTGGAAGGAGGACATGCAGATTGAGGCCAGCAGCACACAGGGGGAGGGAGGCAGAGTTCCCCAACAGGCAGGAAGAAGCAGTGTGGTGGCCGCAGACAGAAGGCAGGCAACCGTTCCCTGTAACACCAACACGTGGGACGTTGCCAGTACAAGCGGTAGGTCTTCCAGAGTCTGGAATTTTTTTAAAGACTCTGCTGATAATCCCAAAAAGGCCATATGTTCCACCTGCCATGCCAGCATCAGCAGGGGTGACAAAACTACCAGCCTGAGCACCACCAGCATGATCAGGCACATGGCAGCAAAGCACCCGACTTTGTGGGGCGAAACCTAGGGTCCACAACCAGTGTCAGCGGGTGTCACCACTGCTTCTTCCACTGTTGTGCGTGCAACAGAACCCCCTGTTGTGTGTGCAAGGCAATCCCCTGTCCATACTGCATGTAAAGATGCCCCCTCCTCTCAGTCTTCACTTGTTAGGGCAGTTTCTCAAGAAACTGCATCAACGTCCACGTCCACGTCCCACCGCAGCGTTCAATTGTCCATATCCCAGACCTTTGAACGAAAGCGGAAATTCGCAGCTAACGCCCCACAAGCCACAGTCCTAAATTCGCACATTTCACGACTGCTTGCGTTGGAAATGCTGCCTTTTAGGCTGGTGGAGACGGAATCCGTCCGCAATCTTATGGCGGTGGCCGTCCCTCGGTACTCGGTCCCCAGCCGACACTATTTTGCCTGGTGTGCCATCCCCGCACTACACAAGCACGTGTCCCAAAGCATCTGCCGTGCCCTCAACAACGCAGTTACTGGGAGAGTTCAAATGACAACGGACACGTGGACAAGTGCTTGTGGCCAGGGACGGAACATCTCTCTGACGGCATACTGGGTAAACATAGTGGAAGCCGGGACCCAGTCAGACCTTGGGACGGAACACATCCTCCCCACACCAAGGATTGCGGGCCCTATGTCAGTCAGAGTTGCCCCCACAGTGTACAGCTCCTGCGCATCCTCCTCCTCCTCCTGTTCAGCCTCCATCTCAGATATCACCACATCAGTTACAAGCTGGAAGCATTGCAGTACTGCCTCCGCCAAGCGGCAACAGGCTGTGCTGAAACTCATAAGCTTAGGTGATAAACCTCACACTGCTTGTGAGTTGTGGACAGCTGTGAAAGAGCAGGCAGATCTGTGGCTGAGACCGCTGAACCTACATCCCGGCATGGTCGTGTGTGACAATGGCCGTAACCAGGTGGCGGCTCTGAGGCGAGGTGAGATCACACACGTACCATGCCTGGCTCATGTGCTTAACCTCGTGTTTCAGGGGTTTCTTAAATCGTACCTCGAGTTGCCAGATCTGCTCGTGAAAGTACGCCGCCTGTCAGCTCATTTTTGCAAGTCGGCTACAGCTTTCGCCGCCCTTGCTGTGTTGCATCAGCGTTTGCAGCTTCCGGCACACCGACTGGTGTGTGATGTCCCCACACGTTGGAACTCTACCCTCCACATGTTGCAAAGGATTTGCGAGCAGAAGAGAGCAGTTGTGGAGTACCAGCTGCAACAAGGCCGTCGATATTCAGGTCAGACTCCACACATAAGACCTCAGGAGTGGACCTGGATGTCTGACATATGTACCATCATGACAAACTTTGAGGAGGCCACCAAGATGGTGAGTGGCGATGACGCCATCAATAGTGTCAGCATCCCACTTGTCTGTCTTTTGCAACGCTCTCTGCAGAGAATTAAAGAGGAGGCATTGCAGCCAGAGTATGATGAGATGGATCAAGAAGCCATAGCGGGCGATTACACACAGCCCAGCCTCATCTCATCCCAACGTGCATTGGGGGACAATGAGGGAGAGGAGGAGGAGGAGGAGGAGGAGGAAGAACAGGAGCTGGTATCATGCGTTGTAGACGGTAGTACCTGTACAAGTGTCATACCGTCGGTTCAGCGTGGCTGGCCTGAGGACAGGGGGGAGGAGGAAGAGGAGGAGGAGGAGGAGAGCATGGTCAGTCGTCATCTTGGTGAGGACACGGAAATCTTGCCCGTTACCAGTCTGGCACGCATGGCTGACTTTATTTTACGCTGCCTTAACCATGACCCTCGCGTTGTCAAAATGTTGGGTGACAGTCATTACTGGTTGGTGACACTTGTAGACCCCCGCTACAAGGAGAACTTTCACTCTCTTATTCCTGAGGTGGACAGGTCTACAAAAATAGGGCAGTACCAGAAGGCCCTTGCTGCAGAACTCTTAAAAAAATTCCCATCTGAACACGCTAGCTGCAGAGGTCACAGTTCGTTCCCCAACCAAGGCGTACAGGCGAGAGAGATGCAACTCCAATCCAGCAGAGGCAGGGGAACACTGTCAACGTTCTGGGACAGTTTTCTGACACCCGCCCAGCTTACAGGCCCTGAGGCGCGGGGTACTCTCACAAGGAGTGGAAAGTTTCAAAAGATGGTGAGGGAGTACCTTGCCGACCGTACCAGGGTCCTCCGTGATTCCTCTGTGCCTTTTAATTATTGGGTATCCAAGCTGGACACTTGGAATGAACTTGCTCTGTATGCCTTGGAGGTCCTGGCCTGCCCTGCCGCTATCGTGTTATCGGAGCGTGTTTTTAGTGCTGCTGGGGGAATTATAACTGAGAAGCGCACTCGCCTGTCAACTGACAATGCTGACAAGCTGACCCTTATCAAAATGAACAAGGGCTGGATTGGGCCAGACTTCTCATCACCACCAAATGACAGCAGAGTAACATAAAGTCAAATCCACTGTGTTATTTCGGGAGGTATATTCACATGCACCGCTTCTCACCCACACATGGGTATACGCTTCCTCGTTTCAGCTGTTTTATCTTCTTCTCCTTATCCTCAGCCTCCACCACCGATCTACCACCACGGTGCCAGCATTGAAAGTTCCTCCGTCCTTATTTTTGGCAGCTATTGCTTGCAAGGCATAAGCAAATACTATGGGACACCCACTCCCCAATAATGGGACTTATGTTTGTAATATGCTGTACTGCATGGCTCTTGTAAGGGGCATTGCAAGTTGCTCCATCCTAATTTTTGGCAGCTTTTGCTTGCAAGGCATAAGCAAATACTATGGGAGACCCACTCCCCAATAATGGGACTTATGTTTGTAATATGCTGTACTGCATGGCTCTTGTAAGGGGCATTGCAAGTTGCTCCGTCCTAATTTTTGGCAGCTTTTGCTTGCAAGGCATAAGCAAATACTATGGGACAACCACTCCCCAATAATGGGACTTATGTTTGTGATATGCTGTTCTGCATGGCTCTTGTAAGGGGCATTGCAAGTTGCTCCGTCCTAATTTTTGGCTGCTTTTGCTTGGAAAGCATAAGCAAATACTATGGGAGACCCACTCCCAAATAATGGGACTTATGTTTGTAATATGCTGTACTGCATGGCTCTTGTAAGGGGCATATCAGGTTGCTCCATCCTAATTTTTGGCAGCTTTTGCTTAGAAAGCATAAGCAAATACTATGGGCGACCCACTCCCCAATAATGGGACTTATGTTTGTAATATGCTGTACTGCATGGCTCTTTTAAGGGGCATTGCAAGTTGCTCCGTCCTAATTTTTGGCAGCTTTTGCTTGGAAAGCATAAGCAAATACTATGGGAGACCCACTCCCCAATAATGGGACTTATGTTTGTAATATGCTGTACTGCATGGCTCTTGTAAGGGGCATTGCAAGTTGCTCCGTCCTAATTTTTGGCAGCTTTTGCTTGGAAAGCATAAGCAAATACTATGGGAGACCCACTCCCCAATAATGGGACTTATGTTTGTAATATGCTGTACTGCATGGCTCTTGTAAGGGGCATTGCAAGTTGCTTCGTCCTAATTTTTGGCAGCTTTTGCTTGGAAAGCATAAGCAAATACTATGGGAGACCCACTCCCAAATAATGGAACTTATGTTTGTAATATGCTGTACTGCATGGCTCTTGTAAGGGGCATTGCAAGTTGCTCCGTCCTAATTTTTGGCAGCATTTGCTTGCAAGGCATAAGCAAATACTATGGGAGACCCACTCCCCAATAATGGGACTTATGTTTCTAATATGCTGTACTGCATGGCTCTTGTACGGGGCATTGCAAGTTGCTCCGTCCTAATTTTTGGCAGCTTTTGCTTGCAAGGCATAAGAAAATACTATGGGAGACCCACTCCCCAATAATGGGACTTATGTTTGTAATATGCTGTACTGCATGTGACTCGCCCCCTGGGCCGTGTGTACACGTGTGTGGGATACCCGGTGCCGGGTCTCTTGGGTCTGTAGTCTCCGTGGCGGTGACCCGGTCCCGTGGCTCAGGCTGGTCGAACCAGTGGCAGTCTTTCTTAGGTTTTGAGGTTAATTGTCTGACTGCGCCACCCGTGGATTGCGGTCAGGGAGTACCACTGCTGCGAGGCAGACCACTGAGGCTGGTGTTGTGTGCGCAGCAGAGAATGGGATAACTCCCCACGGGAGGAGTATAGCCTCAGGGCAGTGAGTGTGGATTATGGGGGTGATGGTGCACGAGCGCAGCAGGACCGACTCAGAGTCTTTGCAGTGCAGTTCAGGGTCTTTACTGATGATTATAAGGTAGACCCTCCCGGGAGTACTGGCTAGCATAAGAGGCCTGGTCAGTCTGTGAGCAAGCAGGAGTTCCCCTGGCCAGGTGGAGTTGTAGGCCTCCCCGTCTGTCTGCACTCTTCCTGGTTACCTTGCTGTAAGCGGGTAGAAGTAGCCCACGTCCCTGAGTGTACCGTGTAGTGCTCACCCGTATGGCTGGTGACTTGGGGCCTTCAGTTAGCCTCCTCTCCACGACGGCGGTGCTGGTCCCTTGCTTGTGACAGAGCCTCCGGGCTTCTATGGCCAGAGGACCTGAAATCCCCTGCCGGCTGGTTTCTGCTGCTGGATATAGAAGTCCTCACAGCCTCGGACTCCTGCGTCCGGTTCCTATAGTCTTCTGCCAGGGCGAGCTCTGCTCAGCTTCCAGCCCCTGGTCTTTAGCTCCTAGCTCCTACAGAGCTCCTTGCTGTTACTTTCCCTTGCTCTCACTCTGACTCTGACTGTTCTCTGTTCTCTGACTCACTCAACCCCGCCCCAGATCCAGTTTATGAGGGCAGAATTCTCCCCTCCCAGGACTGGGGCAGGAGGATGTTGCATGTTTAAGGGATCCTGACCAGGAAACCTCCCACTTGCTCTCCGACGTAATATCTCTATTACTGTGGTGACCAGACCCCTGGGGTGCCACACATGGCTCTTGTAAGGGGCATTGCAGTTCCTCATAATTTTTGGAAAGCCTTCCATTCACTGCTTAGGCCAACAGTGCACAGGAGACCCAGTTGCTATAAATGGAAAAAAGGTTTAGTTAACGCCCTCTGACCTCCATGTCATTTCCAAGGGGCATTGGAGTGCCTCGAAATTTTGGGTAGGCATTGCACTCACTGTATGCCCTATAACTGTGTAGCCGAACTGCTCCTATTGTTACAGAAACATATCCTACAAGACATATCTGGTTGACTGGCCTGATATTGATGTGAATGGTCCCTGTTCCTCCTTCTCTTTCTCCTTTGCCACTACCTCATCCATCATTTATCACCTGAAGCTTTGTTAAAACGGAAGTGATAGAACTTGGATAGTAGCAGGAAAACATCCAGCAATCCTCGGAGGAGGTAGGATATGCGCCAAAACGCTGACCACCTCAGGCCTAGCCGCTACTACATTCATGCGCTTGCATTACAACAAAACAAAGCAGATGGTAACTTCTATCATCCTCATCATGCTCCTCACCTTGGCACTCTCAACTCCCCTGATGGAGAAGCCAGGGCCCACTGGAGGAGTCTGATAGTCCGGTGGGCTCGGCCAATGCTGCCCTAAAGCAGGCCAGGCTAAAAAAAGTGTGGGAAAGGTTACCGGGACTAATAGGGGTGGCTGGGGACCAAGTATGGACACCCGGCCACCCCCCTGGAGGCTGGGGAGCAAGCGGGGACACCCGGCCACCAAGCAGCTGGGGACTGAGTATGGATACCAGGCCGCCGACACAGCCATGGCGTGGTGGCCAGATTCCGCCTCCACATGCCTAAAAGGCCCAATTTAAAGTGCAAGCAAGCAAGCAGTATGGTATTGCAGCCTGGGGGTGGGTGGGTGGCAGGCTGCATACTTGCGCTTGCATTGCAAGGAGTGGGAGAGGTGAGGTACAATTGAACACTGCCCTGGGACAAGGACTTGAATGGGGATAGTTGCAAGTCTGCAACGACAGGTGCAAGGTGGGAGGCATCTTCGCATGTACCATGAACAGGGGTTTGAGATGCACACACTACAGCGGAATAGGCTCTCCATCCCACTAAATGCATTGGGGAGGGCACAGGTAATGTTTTGGCATACGCGCTTAATCTTATGTATAAGGCACACCAGGACAAATAGGGGTGGCTGAGGACTAGTGTTGAGCCACCCCCATAGTGTTCGGGTTCGGTTCGGTTCGTCGAACACCGGGATGTTCGAGGAACTGTTCGTCGAACTGTTCGTCGAACACCTTAGAACACCGTCGAACACCGTTAAAACCAATGGCAGGCAAACAAAAACACATAGAAACACATAGAAAACACCTGCAAAGGTGTCCAAAAGCTGACAAACTGCTCAGAAGACACTCTCTTTAAAAAAGCCGGCCGGCAAATTCAGCAGCGGCATAAACCGGTACCCGACAATTTAGACAAGAAGAAATAGAGCATCACACATAGATTAGATAGATAGAAACATGTCAGTCACACATATAAGAAGCACAGTGACAGTGTTGGTTACTGCACTTGTCATTTAGTGTAAAGGATTTATTAAAAAAAATATTAGTGTTTTCATGCACCGTCTCTTTAAAAAAGCCGGCCGGCAATTCAGCATCTATACCCGACAATTTAGAACAGAAAGAATAGAGCTTCACACATAGATTAGATAGATAGAAACATGTCAGTCACATATATAATAAGTACAGTGATAGTGTTGCTTACTGTACTTGTCATTTGGTGTAAAGGATTTATTTAAAAAAATAATAGTGTTTTCATGCACTGTCTCTTTAAAAAAGCCGGCCGGCAATTCAGCAGCGGTACCCGACAATTTAGAACAGAAAGATAGAGCATCACACATAGATTAGATAGATAGAAACATGTCAGTCACATATATATGAAGTACAGTGATAGTGTTGGTTACTGTACTTGTCATTTAGTATTAAAATAAAGGATTTATTATTAAAAAAATTGGCGTGGGGTTCCCCTTAATTTTAGGCTCTAGCGGAGGTTAAGCAGACGGCTGGGGCAGATGTTTGAAGCCTGGGAAGGGGGTAATACCCACGGAGCTTCCCAGGCTACTAATATCAGCCCCCAGCTGAATACATAGCCTTTACTAGCTATTAAAATGGGGGACCCCCCAAAAAAAATGACATGGGGTCCCCCCTAATTTAATAGCTAGCAAAGGCTAGGCAGACAGCTGGGGGCTGATATTAATAGCCCAGGAAGGGAGCCATGAATATTGGCCCCCTCCCAGGCTAGAAACACCAGCCGTCAGCCGCCCCAGAAATGGCGCATTCATAGGATGCGCCAATTCTGGCACTTAGCCTCGCTCTTCCACGCTGCCCTGGTGCGGTGGCAGGGGGTAATAGGGTTGGGGTTGATGTCAGCTTATAATGCCAGCTGACATCAAGCCCAGGTTAGTAATGGAGAGGCGTCTATAAGACACCCCCATTACTAACCCCATAGTCAAAGTTAAAAAAAACACAAACACCCAGAATAAAGTCCTTTAATTGAAATAAAGACACAATCCTTTATTGTTCTAAATTAAACCATACTTACCATCACGCCCATTCCAGCTGAAGCCAACGATCTCCTGCAATAAAAGAAAAATAATAAAGCAACCTCATCCTTACCTTTTCATGGTTCCCACGACAGCTTCAGCTCTGCTACATCGAGATGACAGGCTGGACCGCAGCAGAACGCTGCCATCCAGCCTGTCATCCCGCAGACACTGAGAAGCGCAGGCTTGCTTGCGCTGCTCAGCGTCTCTCTGTGACGACATCCAGATGAGCCGAGTTCATGTCCAATGAACTCGGCTCACCTCATGCACGTCACTGACAGCGTGGGAAAATTCTCACGCTGAAGCGCTGATTGCAGGAGAATTTTCCCACGCTGTCAGTGACGTGCAGGAGGTGAGCTGAGTTCATTGGACATGAGCTCACCTCATGCACATCACTGACAGCGTGGGAGAATTCTCCTGCACTCAGCACTTCAGCGTGAGAATTTTCCCACGCTGTCAGTGACGTGCATGAGGTGAGCCGAGTTCATTGGACATGACCTCGGCTCATCTGGATGCCGTCACAGCGAGACAGTGAGGAGCGCAAGCATGCCTGCGCTTCTCAGTGTCTGCGGGATGACAGACTGGATGGCAGCGTTCTGCTGCGGTCCAGCCAGTCATCTCGATGTAGCAGAGCTGAAGCTGTCGTGGGAACCATGGAAAGGTAAGGATGAGGTTGGTTTATTATTTTTCTTTTATTGCAGGAGATCGTTGGCTTCAGCTGGAATGGGTGTGATGGTAAGTATGGTTTAATTTAGAACAATAAAGAATTGTGTCTTTATTTCAATTAAAGGACTTTATTCTGGGTGTTGTGTTTTTTTTAAATACTTTACTAGAAATTCATGGCGGTCATGTCTAATACTGGCGTGACCCCATGAATTTTGGGCTTGGGGCCAGCTGATAATACCAAGCTGGCCCTAACCCCTTTATTACCCAGTGAGCCACCGCACCAGGGCCCTGGATGAGTTGGGTACAGCGCCAGAAGATGGCGCTTCTATGAACGCGCCATTTTCTGGGGTGGCTGCGGACTGCAATTTGTAGCGGGGGGGGGCCCAGAAAGCTTTCTGGGCCTCCCTGCGCTGCAGATTCCAGCCCCCAGCTGCCTAGTTGTACCTGGCTGGACACAAAAATAGGGCGAAGCCCCACGTACTTTTTTTTTAATTATTTCATGAAATTCATGAAATAATTAAGAAAAAAAGGCCTTCCCTATATTGTTGTGTCCGGCCAGGTACAAATAGGCAGCTGGTGGTTGGGGGCAGCCCGTTCCTGCCTGCTGTACCTGGCTGGACACAAATATAGTGCGAAGCCCCACTTCAATTTTTTTTAATTATTTCATGAAATTCATGAAATAATTAAGAAAAAAAGGGCTTCCCTATATTGTTGTGTCCGGCCAGGTACAAATAGGCAGCTGGTGGATGGGGGCAGCCCGTTCCTGCCTGCTGTACCTGGCTGGACACAAATATAGTGCGAAGCCCCACTTCAATTTTTTTTAATTATTTCATGAAATTCATGAAATAATTAAGAAAAAAAGGGCTTCCCTATATTGTTGTGTCCGGCCAGGTACAAATAGGCAGCTGGTGGATGGGGGCAGCCCGTTCCTGCCTGCTGTACCTGGCTGGACACAAATATAGTGCGAAGCCCCACTTCAATTTTTTTAAATTATTTCAGGAAATTCATGAAATAATTTTAAAAAAATTGACGTGGGGCTTCGCACTATATTTGTGTCCAGCCAGGTACAGCAGGCAGGAACGGGCTGCCCCCAACCACCAGCTGCCTATTTGTACCTGGCCGGACACAACAATATAGGGAAGCCCTTTTTTTCTTAATTATTTCATGAAATAATTTAAAGAAAATTGACGTGGGGCTTCGCCCTGTTTTTGTGTCCAGCCAGGTACAACTAGGCAGCTGGGGGCTGGAATCCGCAGCGCAGGGAGGCCCAAGCTTTCTGGGCCACCCCCGCTGCAAATTGCAGTCTGCAGCCACCCCGGAAAATGGCGCGTTCATAGAAGCGCCATCTTCTGGCGCTGTACCCAACTCATCCAGGGCCCTGATGCGGTGGCTCACTGGGTAATAAAGGGGTTAGGGCCAGCTTGGCATTATCAGCTGGCCCTAAGCCCGAAATTCATGGGGTCACGCCAATATTAGACATGACCACCATGAATTTCTAGTAAAGTATTTAAAAAAAACACAACACCCAGAAAAAAGTCCTTTAATTGAAATAAACACACAATTCTTTATTGTTCTAAATTAAACCAAACTTACCATCACGCCCATTCCAGCTGAAGCCAACGATCTCCTGAAATAAAAGAAAAATAATAAAGCAACATCATCCTTACCTTTCCATGGTTCCCATGACAGCTTCAGCTCTGCTACATCGAGATGACAGGCTGGACCGCAGCAGAAAGCAGCCATCCAGCCTGTCATCCCGCAGACACTGAGAAGTGCAGGCTTGCTTGCGCTCCACAGTGTCTCTCTGTGAGGGCATCCAGATGAGCCGAGTTAATGTCCAATGAACTCGGCTCACCTCATGCACGTCACTGACAGCGTGGGAAAATTCTCCTGCACTCAGCGCTTCAGCGTGGGAGAATTCTCACACTGAAGCGCTGAGTGCAGGAGAATTCTCCCACGCTGTCAGTGACGTGCAGGACGTGAGCTGAGTTCATTGGACATGAGCTCACCTTATGCACGTCACTGACAGCGTGGGGGAATTCTCCTGCACTCACCGCTTCAGCGTGAGAATTTTCCCACGCTGTCAGTGACGTGCATGAGGTGAGCCGAGTTCATTGGACATTAACTCGGCTCATCTGGATGCCCTCACAGAGAGACACTGTGGAGCGCAAGCAAGCCTGCACTTCTCAGTGTCTGCGGGATGACAGGCTGGATGGCAGCTTTCTGCTGCGGTCCAGCCTGTCATCTCGATGTAGCAGAGCTGAAGCTGTCATGGGAACCATGGAAAGGTAAGGATGATGTTGCTTTATTATTTTTCTTTTATTTCAGGAGATCGTTGGCTTCAGCTGGAATGGGCGTGATGGTAAGTTTGGTTTAATTTAGAACAATAAAGGATTGTGTCTTTATTTCAATTAAAGGACTTTATTCTGGGTGTTTGTGTTTTTTTTAACTTTGACTATGGGGTTAGTAATGGGGGTGTCTTATAGACGCCTCTCCATTACTAACCTGGGCTTGATGTCAGCTGGCATTATAAGCTGACATCAACCCCAACCCTATTACCCCCTGCCACCGCACCAGGGCAGCGTGGAAGAGCGAGGCTAAGTGCCAGAATTGGCGCATCCTATGAATGCGCCATTTCTGGGGCGGCTGACGGCTGGTGTTTCTAGCCTGGGAGGGGGCCAATATTCATGGCTCCCTTCCTGGGCTATTAATATCAGCCCCCAGCTGTCTGCCTAGCCTTTGCTAGCTATTAAATTAGGGGGGACCCCACGTCATTTTTTTGGGGGGGTCCCCCATTTTAATAGCTAGTAAAGGCTATGTATTCAGCAGGGGGCTGATATTAGTAGCCTGGGAAGCTCCGTGGGTATTACCCCCTTCCCAGGCTTCAAACATCTGCCCCAGCCGTCTGCTTAACCTCCGCTAGAGCCTAAAATTAAGGGGAACCCCACGCCAATTTTTTTAATAATAAATCCTTTATTTTAATACTAAATGACAAGTACAGTAACCAACACTATCACTGTACTTCATATATATGTGACTGACATGTTTCTATCTATCTAATCTTTGTGTGAAGCTCTATTCTGTCTGTTATAAATTGTCGGGTACCGCTGCTGAATTGCCGGCCGGCTTTTTTAAAGAGACGGTGCATGAAAACACTATTATTTTTTTTGATAAATCCTTTACGCTAAATGACAAGTACAGTAAGCAACACTGTCACTGTACTTCGTATATATGTGGCTGACATGTTTATATCTATCTAATCTATGTGTGAAGCTCTATTCTGTCTGTTATAAAATGTCGGGTACCGCTGCTGAATTGCCGGCCGGCTTTTTTAAAGAGACGGTGCACGAAAACACTAATATTTTTTTTGATAAATCCTTTACGCTAAATGACAAGTACAGTAAGCAGCACTTTCACTGTACTTCGTATATATATGGCTGACATGTTTATATCTATCTAATCTATGTGTGAAGCTCTATTCTTTCGGTTCTAAATTGTCGGGTACCGGTGTATGCCGCTGCTGAATTGCCGGCTTTTCATGTTTCACTGTTGGCACTGTTCCCATCGATTTGGGCAATCACTGTAATGCCACAACCACCATGGCTGTGGCATTACAGTGAGTGGCAGACAATCCCTGCATGATTGGTGCTCTAAATAGCGCCAGCCATGCAGGACACGCTTTTGGTGCACGAACAGTTATCGAACATAACCTCGAACAGCCGAATTTTTTGCAAATCGTTCGGGTTCGTCGAACAACTCGAACACCGCCCAAAGCAGCTCGAATTTGAGATTGGCGAACAGTTCTAGTCGAACACCGCTCATCTCTACTGAGGACTGAGTATGGATACCTCGCTGCCGAAGCAGCCATGAGGTAGTGGCCAGCTTCGGCCTCCTCCAAACTAAAAGTCCCCATTTCAAGTGCAAGCTAGCAGTATGGAATTGCAGTCTGGGGGCGGGTGGGTGGGTGGCAGGCTGCACACTTACACTTGCATTAAAAGAAAACATAGCAGATGCTAACTTCTGTCATCATCATCATGCTCCTCACCTTGGCACTCTCAACTCCACCGATGGAGAAGTCAGGGCCCATCGGAGGAGTCTGGCTCTCTGGTGGGCTCGTCCAATGCTGCCTAAAGCAGGCCGGGCTAAGAAAAGTGTGTGGGGGGATGTTCCAAGTAGAAATAGGGGCGGCTGGGGACCGTTTATGGACACCCGGCTACCCCCAGGCGGCTGGGGACCGTGTGTGGACACCCGGCCGCGGGGCGGCTGGGGACCGAGTATGGACACCCGGCCGCCGGGCGGCTGGGGACTGAGTATGGATTCCAGGCCGCCAACACAGCCATGACGAGGTGGCCAGATTCCGCCTTTACATGCCTAAAAGGCCCAATTTCAAGTTCAAGCAAGCAAGCAGTATGGTATTGCAGCCTGGGGGTGGGTGGGTGGCAGGCTGCATACTTGCGCTTGTGTTGCAAGGAATGGGGGAGGTACAATTTAACACTGCCCTGGGACTAGAACTTGCATGGGGATAGTTGCAAGTCTGCATCTTCTGATGCGGCAAAGATCACTTATGATGGGCACACTTTTAGACAGTGACCTGGGAGTCAGAGATGCTTCCAGGGGTCTTCCCCATGCTGTTCCCATGACTTTTCAGCACTCTATGCATGTGTCACACAGCACATGGCCAGATAAGGTTGTAAAATGTTAAAATGACATTTCCCGGTGAATGCATTTGTCATAGTTGAAAGCAATACAAAAGTGCAAAAACGCATAAAAAATGCTACTTGTAAACATAGCCGAAGGTGTGGAGGAGTATTTTTGTTTTTGATGATTTATTTTAACTTATACACATGTCTTTTCCCTGGAAAGGAACTTCCTTAACATATTTCACAGGAAAAAAGTTTCACTTTCGTTTTTGAACGTTTTATTGTGAGCCCGTAAAAGTGGCTTAATACCTCTGACCACGTTGTTGACAGCAGTGACCTGTGGGTCAGAAATGCTTCCTGGGGCGATCCCCATGCTGTCCCCATGTCATTTGAGCACTGTCACTATCGTTTTGGGCACTTGTTAGGCTTTTAAAAGACTGCCGGGGGTGCCACCGCAAAAATGCTCGAGTCTCCCATAGACTAACATTGGGCTCGTTGCTCGGGTGGAGCACCCGAGTATCACGGCAAGCTCGGCCCGAGCTTCGAGCACCCAAGCATTTTAGTGCTCGCTCAACACTAGTGCTGTATGATGAGCTGGGAGAGGGCATGTTTGGAGATTCCGGTAGCCAATCAGGGTGCATAAATAATCTACAACATCCTGACGCAAGGGCTTGTGTCATTGGCTGCTGAAGTCACATGTCCCTCTCCATTTAAAGAGTGGACATGTAATTTTGGTGCCATTTTGTTAGTGTAACAGTGCAAAGAGGCTGCTTCTGCTGCTGCTACAGGATAGGAAGATAGTTATGTAGGCGGTTGATTGAAAGTCAGCTTGTTCAGATAGATAGGGTCCTGTGTGACTGAGAAATCGACCTTCCAGCAAATCAATACTATTTGCTAATAGTGTGGTCCAGAGACACCAGGCCACATTTCAGCATATAACTCTTTTGTGCTGCTAATACTGTGCCCCAGCCAGGAGTCCACATTTGAAAATCTAAATTCTTTGTGCTAATAGTGTGTTTCAGAAATAAAGATTCATTTCTGCATATAAATATTTTGTGCTGGTAATATGTTTGTCCAGCCAGGAGTCCACATTTGAAAATCTAAATTCTGTGTGCTAATACTGTTCTCCAGAAAGTAGGCCACATTTAAGTATATAAATATTTTGTTCTCATATTTTTGCTCCAGCCAGGAATCCACATTTAAGAATCTAAACTGTGCTAATACCGTGCTCCAGAAAGAAGTCCACATTTCTGGATATAAACATTTTGTGCTCATATTTTTGCTCCAGCCAAGAGTGCACATATCTAAATTCTCTGTGCTAATAGGGTGTTCCTGAAACCAGGCCACATTTCTGCATATAAATATTTTGTGCTCATATTTTTGAACCATTCAGCAGTCCACATTTGAGAATCTAAATTCTTTGTGCTAATAGCTTAGTTCTGAAACCAGGTCACATTTCTGCCTATAAATATTTTGCGCTCATACATATTTTTGCTCCAGTCAGGAGTCCACATTTGAGAATTTACATTGTTTGTTCTAGTTGGGTGCTCCAGAAAGTAGGCCACATTTCAGTATATAAATATTTTGTGCTCATATTTTTGCTCCAGCCATGAGTTCACATTTCAGCATCTAAATTGTTTGTGATAATTTTGTGGTCCAGACACTAATCCACATTTCAGCATCTAAATACTTTGTGCGAATTGTGTGGTCCAGACACCAGTCCACATTTCATCATGGGACAGGGCCTGGGACAGGGCTTGGACCAGCATTTCTAGCTTAAACATTGATCAGTAACAGGTGGATGAGTGACAGGCATATGCCTGGTGCTCTGAGAGCTCTGCTAAATTCAGACAACACACATGAAGGAGATTCAATTTGGAGTTCAAACATTTCCAAAACTTCAGACAGACACTGCTAAAATTGCATCAATTTCTCAAGAGTAGAAACAGTATAATGGGGCTCTGACACCCTGTCCACTACAGGAAACCCCCCAGATGGAGACTCGAATTGGGGTCTCCACATCTCAAACAATTGTTAGTAACAACATCAGTTCCAGCAGCAACTGTAGGCACAGAAGCCATGACAAAGATGTCACAGACTGAAATAACGCAAGATCACTGCAGCACACAGCACACTAAAAACTACACTAGTCTGCCCAGTCTGCTATTGAGGTGCAAAAGTCATTGTAGACCCATGACTTTTTCATCTTGATGAAAGTTAGGCAGTCTAAACTTTCAGGGGAGAGCTGGATGCACTTATCCAACAGGATACTACCAGCAGTGCTGAAGACATTTTCTGAGGCAACACTGGCTGCTTGGCATGATAAAACCTCGAAGGAATGAAAGGCAAGCTCAGGCCACTCTTCTATTTTTCTAGACCAAAATGCAAAAAGGTCCAAACCCCTCAATGACATTGTTATTGAGCTCGAGGTACTCCTGCACCATCTTTCCCAGTCATTCACTAAGTGTCAGACTTGTACTCTGCTCTGCAGGTGCACAGGCTGGTCTAAAAAATGAGTGAAACGACTCACAGAATTTGCTTCTGCCAGTTACACTGCTGCTGCTAATGTTTTTGCAATGACGACTCAACGTTCCCTGGCTTGAAAATCTTGAACTGCAATGCACGCTGTGTGACTCACTGCTGTCTTGGGGAAAACCACTCTCAAGATTATCTACAAGCATGTTAGGATACTCCACCCAGCGCACACCCCTTTCCAGAGAGGGAAGTGTCTGGCAAATTTACCCAACCCAGTAGTCAGCACTATTTCTAATCCTAACAATACGGTCAACAATCATGTTGCAGATAGTGCAGCAAGAAGGCACTCATGTGTTGGGCACTTCCATGAGGCACCAAGTCCATGGTGTGTTGGTTGTGGGGTAGCACTCATGCTTGCTTCCTCTGTCCCCTCCCGCCAACCACAGACAACAGAGAGGGGATCATTATCCTCTTCATCTCCTGACTGCTGAAAGCCCATCACCTCTTCCTCCTCGCCGTCCTCCATTTGTTCCTCGGCTCCTGCACCTTCACTAACAGTTTGTCTGGTACCAAGAGCACCCTTTGATCTCTGTAATCCACCCTCCCATGGCACCTGCCTGTGCGACGACAGTCCAGAACTTAAAGATATTGTTATCGTTTATACATCCTCCTTTGCTTCTTCCTCTTCTTCTAGGACCACGACCTCCACCCACACACTATTCAAAGTGTGCTCCAGCATGTAGATGACCAGAATAGTGATGCTGATGACGGAATCATCAGTGCTAAAAATCTTAGTAGCCATTTCAAAGCTGTGCAGAAAGGTGCAGAGGTACACCACGTCTGAACTGCATTAGACCAAGCTATGAAAAATAACATACTGCACCATTACTCATCGCTGCTGCCACAGTTGCTGCAATATGTGCAGCATGGAATTCTACTGTGTCGACATATCACATATCAACCTGTTAACCGGTAGGCCAAAAGATCTCTGTAGCAATGCAAGTCGATGACCCGTGGGGTACGAACAGCGGAAGTGAGCACACAGCAACCATGTATTTTGCAGCAGCACA
Organism: Phyllobates terribilis; assembly: GCF_046119375.1. Taxonomy (NCBI): domain Eukaryota; kingdom Metazoa; phylum Chordata; class Amphibia; order Anura; family Dendrobatidae; genus Phyllobates; species Phyllobates terribilis. The sequence goes on from NW_027362764.1 coordinate 443,158,676, forward strand.
TTCAGGCTGGGATAGTGTCAGAGCAATTGCTGTACCACCAGGATGAGAACGGGACCCATGCAAGGCATATGTGTGCGGTTGCCCTGGCAGAGGGCTGCCACCAGGTTTGCACCGTTATTGCTGAAACTCGGTCTGGATAGCTGTCCACAACTCTTGAGCTGTGTGACTGCAATCTACAAAGCATATTAATTTAAGTACTATTGCACTGTTGGAACATGTGTCTTATGAGGGGAGATGTTGAGGGCGCAGGTGGAGGCCCTAGAGGAGGTGGAAGAGGCAGAATCCATGGAGGAAGTGGAAGATACAGAGGTTTGTCCAGCAAACCATGGAGATTCCAAGACTTGGTGTCTAGTGACAATTTGGTGTCTAATGGATTAGTTCACCATCCCTTGGTGTGTAGTGGTTTAGTTCTCCATCCCCTGGTTGTCACTCAAGGTGTGGGAAAGACTTAGTGCAACACAAAGGGAAAAGAGAAAGGGAGTCCAGACACTAGGGAAAGGACGGGGGGTGAAGACCTCCTAGGCTGATCTAATATCACCCTGTCTCCACTAACATCCCTATATTGGTTCTTCACCAATCGCCGCACGCAAACCTCACCCTGTCTTTCCCTGGCGTTAGGCCCTGGCTAGGGAAGGGAGAGGGGTGAGCGCTAATCGATCCCCACTGACAACAAAGGGGAACAAACAAGGGAAGATAGCTTAGTTTTAGTTGACTTCAGAGAGATGAACACCCGTCCTCATAGTTCCAGAGAGTAAGAAGTAATGCACTTGCTCTGAGCCTTCACAAGGGGTAATGTGAGCATCGCCGGCACCACCATCTAGCAGACAGCAAATATTTATACACCCTGGCCAGGGTGTTAATTAGCCAGAGGAAGGTAGCCTCTGGGTCCTAGAGAGACAGCCTGTAAGAAGGTGTCTGTAATGCTAAACTAAGAGATCTCTGCAACCAACTGCAGGGCGACTGCCTTTTACTTCTGGCACACCCGTGACACTGGTATGTAGCGGTTTAGTTATCCAACTGTAGGTGTTTAGATCTCCAACCCCTATTGTCTAATACTTTATCTCTCCATCTTCTGGTGTGTAGTGGTTTAGTTCTCCATCCTCAAGCACTCTGCAAGCCTTGGAAATTCCAAGACTTGTGGAGCAGCCCATTCCCCGCCTGCCCCCACAACTACCAGAGTCACCCAGTGCCCAGTCAGCGAGATGTAACGCCACTTGCCATGCTTGCTTGCCAAGATGTCAGTGGTGAAATTCACTCTGTCAAACAGGTTATTTTCATGAAACTTTTTATGCTTTCTGTGACATTCTAGTGTAGCTCAGGCACAGCTTTCTTAGAGAAGTAATGGAGACTGGGCAACTGGTACTGGAGGACTGCGACAGCCATCGGCTTTCAGAAACTGTCTGTATCCACCAGGAGGAAAGGCAGCATTTATGTGGCCAACAGATTGGATATGGTGAAGTTCAATCGCTTAGCTTTGGCAGATGTAGCAGGAAACAATCTTTTACGTGACCGCAACTTCAGGACCGAGGGCTGGCTGCTGTGCTGAGAAAGGGTGGAGTAGAGTGAACACGACAAACTATTAGACTGTAAGAGAGGTGCAGGTGGAGATTAAATGGTGGATTGAGAAAGATGAGGTGTTCTCAGTGTCGGAAATTGGTCAAAAACAGCAGGCATATTCACTTACGTAACAGCTGACCGGCTCTCACTCAGCTTAACTGTAGTGGGTAAACAAGTGGAGGTTCTGCGGCCAGAGACCTGAGTGAGAACACTTGGCATGGTGATGGAGGAGGAATAAGCAGCAGATGTGGTTAATGGGGTTGCCAGTAATTGGCAAGGCCCGCAAGTCCGCTTTTTAGCTCAGTGAGATCCCCACACTAATGCATGTTAATTGCGTATGTGCCGGTTCATGTATGTACTAGTCAAATTATTGGATTTTTTGTTTCTACTGAGTCGTTTTTTGCAAAGTTGGTAGATAACTAGAGTTGGGTCATCCTTTGCGGTCTCAAAAAAGGCCCAGGCTAGGCAACTCTTAATGCCACTGTGAACTGCTGACCTGCAACTGCTGCTGGCCACAGCTAGAGTTGCGGCTGAGGAAGCAGTGCTTGTCGTGGTTGCAACATAACCTCCTCATCTTCCTCCTCCTCCACTTCCTCTGCTGAGCTACTCAGCTGTGTGACTCTGGGTTCACACCAAGTGGGATCTACAACCACATTGTCATCCTCTTTGTTCTCCCACTCCTCGCACTGAGAGTCACCCTCCTCCTCTTCCTGCCCTGACAGCACAGTACAGTCCGCATATGTCTCATTTATCTAAGTCTCATCAGGCTGACTTCCACCCAGTTAACGTCTGGTGACATGGGTCTGGATTCTGCTCAGATCCTACTTCGTCTGGCCCTGGATCCAACTGAAAAAATTGCTGGGCATCGGTGCCAATGCTTTCCTCCTCTTGAGTCTGTGAGTCTTTGGGGCAGACCTCTGATGCTCATGCTATAGAATGTGCAAACAGCTTTGCAGACTCACCCATCTGAGGTTCCCACAGTCAATAGATCTACAAGGCATCTACAAGCCATACCATTGTGCGGCTGCCAAAGAAAAAGAAGAGAGTAACCCACCCAACAACAGAAGTTGTCAAAATGTTTGCAATTACTCACTGCAGAAAAGCAAACCTACTTCTCATCTCTCATATCATCTCTGTCTCACAACCCTAAACAACTATTCAGTACTTTCATTTTTCTTCTCTGTCCCCCTGGTCCCCCTTCCTTTCCACTCATCTCAGCTGAAGACTATGCCACTAGTGATGAGCGAGTATTTTCTGTTAACCCTTTCAGTAAGCATGCTCGGGTGCTCGCCAACTATCTTCAGCATGCTAGGGTGTTATGTTTTAGTCACTCTGTGCTCATGATTTGCGACTGTCTGACAATTTTAATACATATTTAGATACAATTATCTACAGGCTATTTACATATATTTTTGAGTCTGCACTTTATTCGGATTCTTTGTCAGGAGCTAGTCCCTCATACTGGGCACTCTGTTTTTTTAGCCTTATATAGTTTTTAATATTTTATGTCTTATTCTTATTGGTTGATTAAATAAAATTGATCATTTTATATTTATTGATCTCATCGTTTCTCAACACTAGCAATGTAGGGCTGGATTGGTGGATTATGAATTTGTTTGAAGTGCCATTTTTTACTACATTCCCTCTTACTACAGACTCTCTCATCTCTTCGCATCACAGACGTGGCCCTATCTTGAATCTCCTCATACCAAACAGACAGGCCATTCAGTGTCTCCCACTCTCACACCATGTCCTCATCTCGTTCCCTATCTGTTGGGGTCCTCCAAGGTTCAGTTCTAGGACAACTGCTCTTCTCCATGTACACCTTCGGCCTGGGATAGCTCATAGCGTCTCACAGCTTTTAGTATCACCTGTATACTGATGACACATAGATCTACCTCTCTGGACCTGCTATCACCTCCCCACTAAATCCCACAATGTCTTTCCACTATTTTATCTTTCTTCTCTGCTAGGTTTCTAAAACTTAATGGATAAAACCAAATTCATCATCTTTCCACCGCATCATTCAACCCCCTCAACTCACCTAACCATCAAAGTCAATGGCTGCCAATTCACTCCAGTCCCAAAAACTAGATTTTGATCTTTCCTTCAAACCTGAGATCTAAGCCCTTTCCACTTTTTGCTGACTCCAATTCACATTCCTCAACCATGAATCTGCAAAAACGCTAGTGCATGCCCTTATCATCTCCTGCCTCGACTACTGTAACCTCCTGCTCTGTGGCTTCACTTCTAACACTCTTATACCCCTCCAATCTATCTTAAACTCTGTTCGCCAACTAATTCACCTGTGACCCCCGCTATTCCCAGCTTTTCCCCTCTGTCAATACCTGCACTGGCTCCCCATTGAGCAGAGAATCTAGTTGAAAACCATATCTTTGGCATACAAATCCATCGAGAAACTGTTTCTTCCATATATCTGTGACCTAGTCTCCTGGTACTTAAATGGACGCAACCTCCGATCCTCACAAGATCTCCTTCTCTACTCCCCTCTTATCTCCTCTTCCCACAATTGCATACAAGATTTGTCCCGTGTATCTCCCCTACTCTTGAATTCTCTTCCCCAACATATCAGACTCTCGCCTAAGGAGGAAACCTTCAAATGGAACCTGAAGACCTTCCTCTTCCAAAAAGAGTACAAAGTTCAGTAACCCGCGCTCCACCTTACCACTGCATGACCAGCTCTACCCTCACCTACCGTATCCTCACCCATCCTAGAGGGTCCTCTCTCCTCCTGTACCAGTCGGTGACTTGTTTTTGTTCAAGATTATTGTACTGCTTGTTTGCTATGTATACCCATTTTCACATGTAAAGTGCCATGGAATAAATGGCACTATAATAATAAATATTAATAAATATACTATTTGTACTCTGAGTCAATTGATGCCACTTTCCTAGTGTCTGCCCACAATTTGAGTTGTTTTTGCTGCTTTTGGGCCCCCTTGACGGTGTTGTCAATGTGTTTGCTTTTGCCTCTCATTGAATCCAATGAGATTTGAATATGTTCGACGAACTGTTCGTCGAACATCGTGATATATATATTACACCAATAAATACACATTTTTATGCAAAGAAATAAAAATGACAAAAAAAAGTACACATACAGCACAGACCAAAAGTTTGGACACACCTTCTCATTTGAAGATTTTTCTGTATTTTCATGACTATGAAAATTGTACATTCACACTGAAGGCATCAAAACTATGAATTAACACATGTGGAATTATATACTTAACAAAAAAATGTGAAACAACTGAAAATATGTCTTATATTCTAGGTTCTTCAAAGTAGCCACCTTTTGCTTTGATGACTGCTTTGCACACTCTGGGCAATCTCTTGATGAGCTTTAAGAGATTGTCACTGGAAATGGTCTTCTAACAATCTTGAAGGAGTTCCCAGAGATGCTTAGCACTTGTTGGCCCTTTTGCCTTCACTCTGCGGTCCAGCTCAACCCAAACCATCTCGATTGGGTTCAGGTCTGGTGACTGTGGAGGCCAGGTCATCTGGCGTAGCACCCCATAACTCTCCTTCTTGGTCAAATAGCCCTTACACAGCCTGGAGGTGTGTTTGGGGTCATTGTCCTGTTGAAAAATAAATGATGGTCCAACAAAACGCAAACCGGATGGAATAGCATGCCGCTGCAAGATGCTGGGGTAGCCATGCTGGTTCAGTGTGCTTTCAATTTTGAATAAATCCCCAACAGTGTCACCAGCAAAGCACCCCCACACCATCACACCTCCTCCTCCATGCTTCACGGTGGGAACCAGGCATGTAGAGTCCATCCGTTCATCTTTTCTGCATCGCACAAAGACACGGTAGTTGGAACCAAAGATTTCAAATTTCTACTCATCAGACCAAAGCACATATTTCCACTGGTCTAATTTCCATTCCTTGTGTTCTTTAGCCCAAACAAATCTCTTCTGCTTGTTGCCTGTCCTTAGCAGTGATTTCCTAGCAGCTATTTTACCATGAAGGCCTTCTGCACAAAGTCTCCTCTTAACAGTTGTTGAAGAGACGTGTCTGCTGCTAGAACTCTGTGTGGGATTGAGCTGGTCTCTAATCTGAGCTGCTGTTAACCTGTGATTTCTGAGGCTGGTGACTCGGATAAACTTATCCTCAGAAGCAGAGGTGACTCTTGGTTTTCCTTTCCTGGGGTGGTCCTCATGTGAGCCAGTTTCTTTGTAGTGCTTGATGGTTTTTGCAACTGCACTTGGGGACACTTTCAAAGTTTTCCAAATTTTTCGGACTGACTGACCTTCATTTCTTAAAGTAATGATGGCCACTCGTTTTTCTTTACTTAGCTGCTTTTTTCTTGCCATAATACAAATTCTAACAGTCTATTCAGTAGGAATATCAGCTGTGTATCCACCTGACTTCTGCACAACACAACTGATGGTCCCAACCCCATTTATAAGGCAAGAAATCGCACTTATTAAACCTGACAGGGCACACCTGTGAAGTGAAAACCATTTCCGGTGACTACTTCTTGAAGCTCATCAAGAGAATGCCAAGAGTGTGCAAAGCAGTCATCAAAGCAAAAGGTGGCTACTTTGAAGAACCTAGAATATAAGACATATTTTCAGTTGTTTCACACTTTTTTGTTAAGTATATAATTCCACATGTGTTAATTCATAGTTTTGATGCCTTGAGTGTAAATGTACAATTTTCATAGTCATGAAAATACAGAAAAATCTTTAAATGAGGTGTGTCCAAACTTTTGGTCTGTACTGTATTTGGTATTGCCACGTCCGGAATAACCTGACCTATAAAACTGTCACTCTAGTTTCACCCTTCAGTGAACTCCATAAAAAAAAAGTGGCAAATTATGTTTTTTCATCATAATGCTGGAAAAGAAGTGGAATAAAATGTGATCAAAAAGTTGAATGTAAATAAAAATTATATTTCTGAAAACATCATCTTGTCCCTCAAAAAACAAACTGCCATACAGCACCATTAGTGGAAAAAATAAAAAGTTATAACTCTCAGAATATAGCGAAGAAAAAAATAATTATTTTTCTATTAAATAATTTTTATTGTGTAAAAGCGCCAAAAACATTAAAAAATGGCATAAATGTGTTATTACTGTAATCGTACTGACCCAAGGAATGAAATTGTCTTATCAATTTTATGACATACAAATTGGCATAAAACCCCTTCAAAAAAACAATTCCTAAAGTGCTGGTTTTTGTTCATTCTGCCTCCCAAAAATCAAAATAGAAGCGATCAAAAAATGATTTGTGCCTGAAAATGGTACCAATAAAAACATCATCTCGTTCTGCAAAAACCAAGTCTCCAAATGAATCTGTTGGCAGAAATATAGAAAAATTATAGCTCTCAAAATATGGTGATGCAGATTTTGCAAAAAAAAGTGTCTTAGTGTGTGACAGCAGCCAAACAGAAATAAAGAGTATAAATCTGGTATCGCTGTAATCGCACCAATCTGAATAATAAAGTCACATAATCACTTAGACTGCACGAGGAACGGCGTAAAACATAAATAAAACCAATTCTTGACCTACTACTGATTTGTTTATTTGACCTTCCAAAAATCGCAGTAAGGTTCGGCTGATATTTACCCTGCGCTCTACACTCTACCAGGGTTTCCATGTAAACCTCTGATATACGTGATACTGACTGAACCCCTAACAGAAAATTCACTATTATGAGGCAGATGGAGACATTGTGGATGCTGTCTGGCCTATGATCTGGCTGTGACCATCTTTTTAGGCATGCATAAAAGTGTGGTCTGCCACAATTTTGTGCACCTCTAAAAAAAAGGACACCGCTGAACAGAAGGCAGATGGAGTTCAGAATATCAATGCTGCCTATTTATAGTGAATGGATCCCATGGAGGTTTAATCTGAACTACTTCATTAGGAGATTTAGAAGGAAACCCCCATTTAAGTGCTCAGCATAGAGCACAGGGAAAAATGTGATCCCAAATTTTATGTAAAATATTCCCAACAAAAGCTTCCACTCAATCCACAAAAAAGCAAGTCCCCACTCAGGTCCGCTGTCAATGGAAATTTAGAGGGCTTTCACGTTGCTGGTAGCATAAAGGCTTTGGAACAGCGAAATGGCTACAAATGTCTGCCAAAATTCAAATGTCCTCCTCATTTCTGAGGCTCACAGTGTGTCTAAACCAAATTCAGCATCCACATGTTTCATAGAGGTATAATTTCCAAAATGGGGTAACTTGAGGGGGGTATTTTGCTCTTCTACAACTTAGAAGCTCTTTATATGGAGTCCAGAAACTATTTTAGAAAAATCAGCTCTCCAGGAGACAAATAGTTCCCTGTCCCTTCCGAGTCTTGCCGTGTGGCTAAGCAGTACTGTACAGCCACATATTGAGTATTACCATTATTGAGTATTGTGTGACAAATTTTGTTGCCATTTTTACCCATTGTCCAATGTGAAAATGTAAAATCTGGGGCTAAAACAATTTTTTTGTGGTAAAAATTTAATAAATTATTCTTCACTGCCCAATGGTATAAAATTATGTGACACACCTGTGGTATCAATATGATCATTATTAGATTAATTCATTCAGAGGTATAATTTGTAGAATGGAGTCATTTATGGGGGGATTCTGCTGTCCTGGCATCTAAGGGACTCTTTCAGTGGTTCTTAAAGCCCACAAACCATAACAGTAAAATCTGCACTATAATATGACACTCCTTCCCTTCTGAGCTTGCACTGCGCCTCAAAAGTAGTTCCCGATTACATGTAGAGTATTGGCACAATCAGGATAAATTGCAGAATAAACATATATGTCCATTTTTTTCCTATTAGCCCTTATAAAAATTTGAAATTTGGGGCTAAATCAACATTTTAACAGTAAAAATGTAATTAATCTTTCTTCATCGCCCAATAGTATAAATTTCTGTGAGGCATATGTGTTGTCAACATGTTAACTGCACCCCTAAAGGAATTTGTTGAGAGGTGTAGTTTGTAAAATTATGTAAATTATTGGGGTTTCTTCTCTTCTGGTACCTCAGAGGCTTTGACAATGTGACAAGGCACCATCAATCCATTCCAGCAATATCTGAAATCCAATATGGCGCTTCTTCCACTCTTAGCGTTCCACTGGGCCTCAAAAGTACTTTTCAGCCACATATATGGTATTGATGAATTCAGGTGAAATTGCCCCCAAAATTATATGGTGCATTTTCTCCTGTTACCCTTGTGAAAAAAAAAATTGGGTCTAAAAGAACATTTTTGTGAGAAAAATATGATTTTTTATTTTCACAGCTCTACGTTATAAACTTCTGTAAAGCACCTGGGGGTTCAAGGTGCTCAGCACACATCTAGATACATACCTTGAGGGGTCTAGTTTCCAAAATGGGATCAATTGTTGGGGCTTTCTACTGTTTATGCACATCAATAGCTCTCCGCTCTCTATTCCAGCCATTTTTGCATTCAAAAAGTCAAACCGAGAGAGGATATCGGCGTACTCAGGAGAAATTAAACAATAAACTCTGAGGTTCATTTTTTCTTGGTACCATTGTGAAAATAACAAATTTGGGGCTAAAGTAAATGTTTTGTGAAAAAAAATAAAATGTTAATTTTTTCCTTTCAGTTTCCTTTAATTTCTGAATAGCACCTGAAGGGTTAATAAACTTCTTGAATGAGGTTTTGAGGACTTTAAGGGGTGCAGTTTTAGAATGGTGTCAATTTTGGGTATTTTCTTGCAATATAGGCCCCCCAAAGTCACTTAAAATGTGATGTGGTCCCTGAAAAAAATGGTTTTGTAAATTTTGCAGGAAAAATTAAAAATTGCTCATCAACTTTTAACCCTCTTAACATTCTAACAAAAAAAAATTGTTGTGTTTCAAAAATCGTGCTGATGTTAAGTAAAAATATGGGAATGTTATTTATTAATTATTTTGTGTGGTATAATTGTCTAATTTAAGGGCATAAAAATATAAATTTTGAAAATTGCAAAATGTGCCATTTTTTTGTCAAACTCTCAATATTTTCATAAGTATATCATATTATATCAACCAAAATTTACCATAACATGAAATAGACTATGTCACAAAAGTGGAGAGTGGACTTTGAGGTGCCTATATATTGAAAACAACCTAAAAGTGATACCATTTTTAAACACACACCCCTCAAATACTTTAAAACTGTTGTCAGGACATTTTTTAACCCTTCATTTTCTATACATGAATTAATGCAGAGTGGAATTAAAAAAAATTAATACATTTTACCTCTAAAATCTTAATTTTGAGCCAAATTTCTCACTTTTGCAAGAGGTAACACCAAAGAGTAGAAACCATAGTTTGTTACGCACTTTCTTACGAACACAGTGATACCCCACATGTAGTCAAAAAGTTCTGTTTGGACAAATGGTAGGAAGCAATATTTGAATTTTGGAACACAAATTTGACTGAAAGATAGTGGGCATCATGTCCTATTTGCAGAGCACCTAAGGTGCTTAACCAGGAGAATCTCCCCACAACTGACCCCATTTTGAAAACTACACCCCTCAAGGATTTTATTCAGAAGTATAGTGAGCATTTTGAACCCAAAGGTACAACACAGAATTTGATAACATTAGGTAGTCATATTGAATATGTCATCATTAGTATTGAGTGCAAGTGCTCACTACTCAAGTTTGTCTCATTTATTCAGGTATGCACTGAGCATCGCGGGTGCTCAAGTAACATGCTAGATTCCCCGCCTCACATGTTTAGCGGCTTTTAGACATCCAAAAAAAACAGGTGGAGATTGCCTGTGTATGGCAGGCAATCCTTGCATGTTTTTTTTCTGTCTAACAGCGGCAAAACATGCGGGGTGGGGACTCAAGCATGTCACTTGAGCACCCTCGATACTAGGTGCATACCTGTACACCCAATGCAAACTCAAGTGTCGAGCACTTGCACTCAACACTAGTCATCATATTGTCAGCATATTTTTTTTTAACTTTTGAAAAAAACTTAACACTAAGCTTAACCCTAACCTTTGGCCCAATCCTAACCCTTAGCCAAACCCTATCCCTATACCTAACCCTAATGACAAAGAATGAAAAAAATAAAAATTATAAAATAAAAATTTGACTGATGGGATGACACAGAACACAGTGGGGGTGATTTACTAATTATTGGCTTTTGATCACTGTGATAACGGCTATCACAGTGATCAAAAAGGAATCAGTAGAAAAAATAACTGCTGCTGCCATGTACCGTCCAGCAGATCTCGGCAGAAGCATTGCACATGTGCCCACCTTTTTTTTTCAGGCATAGGAGGCAAATTGCTGGAGGACAGAGCAGGAGGGTCCTGGGGATGGTGGAAGTAACGGGGCAGTGGCTTGGGGACATAATTTCTCTGTCCTCTGACATGTATATGATGTTAGAAGAGAGATGATTTTAATAAAATTATCTGCACTAATCCAAAATGTTTGGTAAGTATGACCTATCATTTCATGAGCAAGCAGTGTGTAAAAAGGTTTGTTCAGTCTCAGAATAAAATCCTGCAGTCACTCTATGTGACTGCAAACTGCCAAATCATAACAGTTTTCCATACAATAGAATATTGACAAGCAGAGGAGAGTCTAGTCGGCCTTAGACCACAATTGTGCAAATTGTATACAGTGGTATGTAAAAGTTTGGGCACCCATTGTCAAAATTTGTGTTTTTGTGAATAGTTATGCAAGTTGAAGATGAAATGATCTCTAAAAGGCCAAAAGTTAAAGATGACATATTTCCTTTATATTTTAGGCCCCCAAAAAATATATTGTCATTTTTTACATTTTAAAAATTACAAAAAGGAAAATGGGCTGATGCTAAAGTTTGGGCACCCTGCATGGTTATTACCTAGTAGCACCCCCTTTTGCAAGTATCACAGATTGAAAACACTTTTTTCAGCCAGTCAAGAGTCTTTCAATTCTTTTTTTGAGGGATTATCATCCACTGTTCCTTGGAAGATTCTACCAGTTCTGTGAGATTCCCGGGTAGTCTTGTATGCATGGCTATTTTGAGGTCTAGCCAAAGATTTTCAATGATCAGATCAGGGGACTTTGTAGGCCACTGTAAAATGTTCAGCTTGCGCCTTTTGAGATAGTCTATTGTGGACTTTGATGTGTGTTTAGGATCATTATCCATATGTAGAAACAAGCCTCTTTTAAACTTCAGCTTTTTTACTGATTGTGTTATGTTTGCTTCAAGAATTTGTTGAAATTTTTTACTAAATCCAATCTTCTCTCAAACTGTGAAATGTTCCCTATTCCTTTGGCTGCAACACAACCCCAAAGCATGACTGATCTGCACCCATGTTTAATGGTTGACAAGATATTATTTTCCTGAAATTCTGTACCTTTGATCATTGTGGCCAAAGAGTTCTATTTGATCCTCATCAGTCCACAGGACTTGTTTACCGAAATGCATCAAGCTTGTTTAGATGCTCTTTTGCATACTTCTGACACTGCATTTTATGGTGAGGACTCAGAAGAGGTTTTCTTCTGATGACTCTTCTTTGAAGGTCATATTTGTGCAGATATTTCTGAACAGTAGAACAATTTATCACAACTCCGGTGTCTCATAAATATTTCTGAAGGTCTTTTGCAGTCAAGCGGGGATTCTAATTTACCTCTCTAGTAATCCTGTGAGCATCTCTCACTGAAATTGTACTTCGTCTTCCAGACCTTATGGTGACCTCCACTGTTCCTGTTAACTGCAATTTCTTAATTATGTTTCAAATTGAGGAAAGGGCAACTAGAAAATGCTTTGCTGCCTTCTTATAGCCTTCTCCTGCTTTGTGGGCCTTCTTTACTTTCATTTTCACAGTGCTAGGCAGCTGCTTAAAAGAACCCATGGCAGCTGTTTTCTGGCACAAGGTTAGAGGAGACTGGGTTTTTATAAAGCTAGGAAGTTTGCATCACCTGGCCTTACCTACTGTAACAATGTCAGAGAATAAGACATAACCCTAACGGGCTAATTAAGGTCTGAAACCTTAGTCCAAGTTTTTTGAGCACACAAATCTCCTAGGGTACCAAAACTTTTGCACCAGTCCATTTTACTTTTTGTAGTTTTTAAAATATAAAAGATTAAAATATACAGTACAGACCAAAAGTTTGGACACACCTTCTCATTTAAAGATTTTTCTGTATTTTCATGACTATGAAAATTGTACATTCACACTGAAGGCATCAAAACTATGAATTAACACATGTGGAATTATATACTTAACAAAAAAGTGTGAAACAACTGAAAATATGTCTTATATTCTAGGTTCTTCAAAGTAGCCACCTTTTGCTTTGATGACTGCTTTGCACACTCTTGGCATTCTCTTGATGAGTTTCAAGAGGTAGTCACCAGAAATGGTCTTCCAACAATCTTGAAGGAGTTCCCAGAGATGCTTAGCACTTGTTGGCCCTTTTGCCTTCACTCTGCTGTCCAGCTCACCCCAAACCATCTCGATTGGGTTCAGGTCTGGTGACTGTGGAGGCCAGGTCATCTGGCATAGCACCCCATCACTCTCCCTCTTGGTCAAATAGCCCTTACACAGCCTGGAGGTGTGTTTAGGGTCATTGTCCTGTTGAAAAATAAATGATGGTCCTACTAAACGCAAACCAGATGGAATAGCATGCCGTGCAAGATGCTGTGGAAGCCATGCCGGTTCAGTATGCCTTCAATTTTGAATAAATCCCCAACAGTGACACCAGCAAAGCACCCCCACACCATCACATCTCCTCCTCCATGCTTCACGGTGGGAACCATGCATGTAGAGTCCATCCGTTCACCTTTTCTGCGTCGCACAAAGACACGGTGGTTGGAAACAAAGATCTCAAATTTGGACTCATCAGACCAAAGCACAGATTTCCACTGGTCTAATGTCCATTCCTTGAGTTCTTTAGCCCAAACAAGTCTCTTCTGCTTGTTGCCTGTCCTTAGCAGTGGTTTCCTAGCAGCTATTTTACCATGAAGGCCTGCTGCACAAAGTCTCTTCTTAACAGTTGTTGTAGAGATGCGCCTGCTGCTAGAACTCTGTGTGGCATTGACCTGGTCTCTAATCTGAGCTGCTGTTAACCTGCGATTTCTGAGGCTGGTGACTCGGATAAACTTATCCTCAGAAGCAGAGGTGACTTTTGGTCTTCCTTTCCTGGGGTGGTCCTCATGTGAGCCAGTTTCTTTGTAGCGCTTGATGGTTTTTGCAACTGCACTTGGGGACATTTTCAAAGTTTGCCCAATTTTTCGGACTGACTGACCTTCATTTCTTAAAGTAATGATGGCCACTCGTTTTTCTTTACTTAGCTGCTTTTTTCTTGCCATAATACAAATTCTAACAGTCTATTCAATAGGTCTATCAGCTGTGTATCCACCAGACTTCTGCACAACACAACTGATGGTCCCAACCCCATTTATAAGGCAAGAAATCCCACTTATTAAACCTGACAGGGCACACCTGTGAAGTGAAAACCATTTCCGGTGACTACCTCTTGAAGCTCATCAAGAGAATGCCAAGAGTGTGCAAAGCAATCATCAAAGCAAAAGGTGGCTACTTTGAAGAACCTAGAATATAAGACATATTTTCAGTTGTTTCACACTTTTTTGTTAAGTATATAATTCCACATGTGTTAATTCATAGTTTTGATGCCTTCAGTGTGAATGTACAATTTTTATAGCCATGAAAATACAGAAAAATATTTAAAAGAGAAGGTGTGTCCAAACTTTTGGTCTGTACTGTATATGTAGATGTTTTTTGCCGAAACTACAAAGGAAATGTGTCATCTTTATCTTTGGGCCTATTAGAGATAATTTCATCTTCAACTTGCTTAACTGTTCACAATAACAGTAATTTTGACCAGGCGTGCCCAAACTTTTACATGCTACTGTATTGACAGGTAACTTATTATACAATATTCATTCTTATGTAAGTTTATCATTTTTATTTTACTCTAAATATAACATATCATAAAATTTTTGTCTCAAGAGATTATTTCAACAGTTGGGTTCCTATTAGTGATGAGCGGACCTTTTAAAATTCTAATTTGCCCACCTTTTTGAATTTTTCCCCCAAATTTTTTAATACTGAAAAGCTTGCAATTGTATGTAAATAACATGTGAGTAAGAGGAGAGAATATCACTGACAATAAAGGCTTATACTTTAAAGATAGGAGAGATAGGAGCTTTTTGACCTTAAGAGCTTACACTTTACAGGCAAAAGATAGAAACAGCACCCTGTTGACCATAAAAGCTTACATTTTACAGAAGAGAGAGGACCCCAGTGACCAAAACAGTTTACACTCTACAATAGAGAGAGAATGTCTCTGATTAGAGCTTATATTCCACAGGCGGTAGAGAGAGGAGCTTGCCAACTATAAGAGCTTTTACTCTATAGTAGAAAGAGACTTAACCAATGTCTCTGGAGATGGAAAATGGGTCTGTAATTAAAAATTTGCTCCCCTGTGAACCAGTGATCTGTGATGGCCCAGGTACTGACCACCACTGTACATGGTTTGATAATTCATGAATGATATATCATGGCTATAGAACTTTATAGGGAATTCTTGTGCGGCAGTGCTAATTAACATTAGACTGCTCTCTGATGCTTCAGCAGTGTGGGAAGTGGTGCCAAGCAGTTATTTATTTTTGGAATCCCCCAATTGAATCTCAAAATATTCAAAATCGCATGAAATCAAGAATTTCAAAAAATTTGACTCAAACTCGATCCTACACAAATTGATCCACTAATCTCTAGTTCCGACACCTTATAGACTTTTACTTTTTTATTTGCAAGATTTCCTCAAATAGGAACAATAATTATCTTACAACTCTACATTTTTAATTGATTCTTTTCATTTATTTTATCTAATAGACACACAAATGAGTCTGTGGTTTTCTTATTTTATATTGGATGATTTTATTAACTAGTTCAAAGTCAGTGTTAAACACAAACTGTACTATTTGACTAAAATACTATGTATAGTTAATTGCATGTTAATAATGTAAATTACTTGTGAAAAACAACAATAAATGGGCATATTATTTATTACACTTAGCATTCTACCAGCCACTTCTATGAATTTGTTACCAAAATAAATAGGTTTTGCAGATATATGTCTATATTATCTTTTATGATTCACTTACAGATCTAAAGTTTCATATATTGGAAATAAAATGCACTGTAGATGAATATTGTTCCTGTCAATTTAGCTTTCCTATGGATTCTTGGATTACCATAAAGTCTACTGCGTAGTATGAATTAAATTAAATATTGAATAGCTGGTTGCATACTTATTGAGACAGAAAAGACATTAATATAAGGGTGTAGATATTTTTAGAAGCTGAAAATAAAAGAATAAATGCTGTGTAAATAAATATACAATTGTGCTCTTTTGCTTACATACTCCAGGTAAATTTTTTTACTAAAATATTTTTAACGTTTTTCAAATGAAACTATTTTGCATGATGGGGACTATTCATCAAAACATTTCCAGAAAAAATGTATAACAACCCCTAAAAGATATTAAAACTTTTTCACATTGCAAAGTTTTTTAAAAATTTGACACTTTTGTCAATTTCAGACCAGCTTGAAGCATCTTCAGCAATACATGCAGTAATGGAGAGGAGCCTTGGTTGGAAAAGGCGTGGCTAAACTGGCCCATCAATTTTTGCAAAAGTCCTGGCATCTTTTATGCCAGAAAGGCAAATATAGTTCCTAACTGAAGTAACTTTTTTTAACACAGTGGATTTTTTTGTTCACAGTTGTGAAGGTGAATTGGGTATTTACAAAATATGGACCATCACCCAGAATAATGGTGGTAAAATGCCTTAATCTATTTATTGAGTTTTAATCAGTGTTAACTGCCTTTAAGACTTTTCAATAATATACCCAAATTATATACCCAATGATAAAATAAACCGCATAAAATAAATGGTTTCCCGACTTGTCAATGCTGGACTTCTACTCTATATAAAATTAGTTTTATTAGTGAGAGTAAAACATTTTTCATTCTTCTCTTGTTTTTTAACACTAGCTGCTTTTCACTTTCAATCATATCCTACAGTATGGATGTATTTTCTCATGTTACTGTATTTAATGTAGACTCTGCAGGCACTGCAAGGCCTAGTGTGATGTGGCATGCTATGAAGGGAAGTCCAAACTGAGTTAAAGATGAGACAAATAGGGATAAAATTACGAGCCTAGGATGAAGAGCAACATTTTTTTTGCATAGTATCCCTAGTTTAACCAAGAACAATTTTTGGGCAACATACTGGCCTAGTGGTTAGTATACCTGCTTTTAAGTGTTGGAGTCATGGGTTCAAATTCAATCAAATACAACATTGATAAAGAGTTTGTATGTTCTCCCATTGTTTATATGGATTTTTCCTGAATATTTCCTTCTCCTACCACACTTTAAATACATACTGATTTGGAATTTAGACTGTGAGTACCAATTGGGACAGTAATGATAATATCTGTCCAGTGCTGCAGAATATAATGCTGCTATTAAAGCAAGTATAATAAATAATTTATTAGAGATAGCTAATAAAAGAATACATTTTCAAGAGAGGTTTACTTTGCAAATACGGAGAAGCAAGTCAAATGCTCGCCATAAAAGCATGTTCCACATAGGTCACTCTTGTGTGGCATGGAACACAAACCGAAACAATGTACTAATCTTTAAAAAGGCTGGCATTGCCAATGTTTTTTACATTTATTATAAATTATTACATATATCTATACTATAGAAAACTAATGATTAGGGATGAGCGGACCCGTGGATGTTCGGGTTCATCGGGTTCATCTGAACTGCATTCCAAAGTTCGGTTCGCGTAACAGAACTCTACCCGAACTTGAACCCAACCCCAAACCCCATAAAAGTCAATGGTGACACAAACTTTGGTGCTGTAAAATGGTCACAGTAAGGGCTAGAGGACTGCAAAAGGAAGTAAAATTAGGTTAAGAGCAGGACAATTGCCCTGGAAACAAATGTGGATAGGAAAATGACTTAAAAGGGTTTACCTACAAACAAAGTTAATTTTAAAGTTGATTTTAATCAATACATTTTGGACTAATAATTGATTCTACAATTGGATGTTTCTAAAAAAATGTTCCTGTGCGGAGATTAACCTTCTAAGGCTATGTGCTCACGAAGTAGATTTAATGCGCTTCCGCGGCGGCATTGTCTGCCATGCTACCCAATGATAATCCCCATATTCTGTGCGCATGCTGTGGAAATTTCCGCTGCGGATTATCATTGCGAAAAAATCTGCAGCACAACAATTTGTTGTGCAATTTTGCAGCGAAATCGCTGCCATTGACTTGCACTGAATCGCATAAAATCCGCATGTCTACATGTTAACATATGGATGTTATGCGGTTTAATGCGCAGATGGTACCCTCGTCTGGAGAAGAGGAGGTTGTACCTGCAAGTTAAAAAAGAATTTAAAGAAAAAAAAAATATATATATTCATACTCACCACTCCGGCGGCCCCCGTGATGATCCTCTCTCCTTGGCGGCCAGCGGCGTACTGGCAGGACCTGCGGTGACGTCATTTAGTCCGGCGATGGTCACGCGACCGCTGACATCAGCGGTCAGGTGATGGTCGCGTGACAGTCAGCTGACTAAATGACCTCACCGCAGATCCTGCCAGTACCCCGCTGGCTGCCAAGGAAAGAAGATCGTCTCGGGGATAAGACCGGGGGCCGCCGGAGAGGTGAGTATACGAGGGGCAAACCAAAAGTAATGATAATCAATACTAAACACAATGAATATAGTAAAAAAAAATGTATTTTTCTACATAGTCTCCTAACAAGTCTATACATTTAGTCCATCTCTTTTCTAAACTTAGAATTCCCTTCAAAAAAATTCTTGATCTTGACCCTCAAAAAAATCCCCAACAGCCGTTATCACGTCACTATTGTCGTCAAATTTCTTGTCCCGGAGGTGTTCCTTGAGCCGAGGAAAGAGAAAGAAGTCACTGGGGGCTAGATCTGGCGAATAGGGGGGGTGTTCCACCAGTTCAAAGCCCGTTTCTTGAATGGTAGCCATGGCAACTGCAGCTTTGTGAGCCGGCGCATTATCTTGGTGAAACAGCACTCCAGACCGCAGTTTGCCGCGCCTTTTCTCCTTGATAGCCTCCCGCAATCTTCTTACTTGTTCTGCGTAGTAGGAGCCCGTAATAGTGGCTCCCTTCTCCAAATAGTCCACCATAATAATTCCTTCAGCGTCCCAAAAAACAGACGCCATAACCTTCCCTGCTGAGCTTGACACTTGGAATTTCTTCGGCGTCGGTTCGTTGGCTCGTTTCCATGTCATCGATTGTTGTTTCGTTTCGGGATCAAAGTGGTGGATCCAGGTCTCATCCATGATCAAAAAACGTGACAAAAAAATCTATTGTCTGCTTGGAACTATTCGAAATTTGCTATTGAAATGTCAACTTGTTTCTTCTTTTGCTCGTCGGTTAACATTTTTGGCACCCAACGCGCCGAGACCTTTCTCTTATGCAATTCTTTTGCAAGGATTCTTTGAATACTGCCATATGAGATCCCTGTGACCTCAGCTACATGCCTGATAGTCACTCTTCAATCAGCCAATACAACTTCTTCATCTTTTTTCACGTTTTCTTCATTGAGGGACGTGGATGGGCGTCCTTCACGATGTTCATCTTCCGTCGATGTTCTTCCCAGCTTAAATTCCTTGGCCCAGCGTGCAACTGTGGAATATAGAGAAGAGTCCCCCAATGATTCCACCAAGTCACTGTGTATGTCTTTGGTAGTCATTTTTTTCAAGCAGAGGTATTTGATGACAGCTCTGAGCTCGTTTTTTTCCATTTTGATGTTCACTCCTCGGCAGTTCCTATTCAAATGAATGTAGCTCCCGGGAATCGTGGCCTATTTAAGTGATTTTTTTTTCCTGGACTAGTGGGTACCTAAGAGAGAAGAAAACATTTTATTTTAATTTCTGTGTGCAATAGAAATAACCGATTATCATTACTTTTGGATCGCCCCTTGTACATTTCTTTTTGTTTTTAACTTTTTTTTTTTTTTTTTTAGTAAGGATGCAGCATTTGCAAGCAGAACTCTCTGGTCATACAATATAAATCCATGCCAGTTGCATGGATTTATATTGTGTGACCACCTTGTCAAGCCCTTTTCCAAGTGATGCTCAAAATCGCTTGGAAAAGTGCTTGAAAAACCGCATGCATAAAAGCATGTAAAAACGTTTAGAAAACGCTTCTCCCTGGCAGAAAAAACGCATGTAAATTCTGCATGCATTTTTTCTGCCAGGGAGAGGAAAAAAAGCTCCAGAAATTTCTGCTTGTAATCTTCATGGTGGGCACATAGCCTTAATGTGCCCCTGCAATGTACTTTGTAGGGGCTGTTTAGCAGATTACACCCACAGAGGCTGCTTTGCAAAGTCCCCCCCACAGAGGCTGTTTTGCAGAGTTCACCCACACAGGCTGTTTTTCAGAGTACCCCCACAGAGCCTGTTTTGTAGAGTACCCCCACAGAACCTAACACTGTCCTTCACTCGAGCCGTGTCCTGTCCCAATGCTAGTAAAAACATAAAGGCGGTGCCACCCATGATCTGGCAGCTATACAGGCCAATTCACGTGGTGCGCCAGCCAATCACAACTGTGCCAATACTTGGCATGCTTGTGATGGCTGCAGAAGTGCCCACAGCCAAAAATCTTGTTGATTGGCTGTGCTGCAGTCTATCAACAAGCTTTATTCAGCACCAAGCCAAAATATAAACACTAAAACGAATTTTCATGAGAAGTCCATGTTCGGAGTTCAGCACTGGACACAAAGTGTCCAGTACAAACCCAAACTTTACAGTTTGGGTTTGCTAATCCCTGCTAATTATTAAATTGATAACTGTTTGAATGGCATTCTTTTACCTACTTTATCTATGCAAAAAGTCAATAGTAGCCAGCTTACCTTGATCGTAGTTTCTCCTTGGTCCGATCATCTGCTAGGAATCCACATGGAGATGAGGGAGGCATACCCTCCTGCAATCACTTAGAACCAAATCAAATAAAGTCCAGCAGAGGAACCCTTATTTTGGCATTTTTCTTCAAATCTTTTTATTCTTCAGCAATGCTTAAAAGAACATCATTCCTTTTCGGACCAGGTATGTACATACAGTGGGCACTTTATGGCAGAATAGAGGACACAGCTGTCTAGGAACAGACCACGCGTTTCAACCTTAAAGATCCTAGAATAATACCTTAACGCGTAATCTAATCTAAATTGGTGGTGCAATAGCAGCAAATGACATATAGCAGCACAGGTATAGGAAAATACATATACTAATGCATCACAGTACCATAGATACAGTATACTATAAGCAGTCAAAAGGAGAGGACAACTATTCATACATAAAAGGAGCAACCTTACCCATAATGTAAACCAGTGGACACCTGCTAATAGCGGCACAGCCCCCCGAGGAAGCCCACGCGAAACGCATACATTATGGGTAAGGTTGTTCCCTTTACGTATGAATATTTGTCCTCCCCTTTGGACTGCTTATAGTATATCTATGGTCCTGTGATGCATTAGTATATGTATTTTCCTATACCAGTGCTGCTATATTTCATTTGCTGCTATTGCACCAGCACTTTACTGAATATTGTTATCAATTACATGGATTACTGCATATGTATTCATTTCTATCCAAAATCCTTGTGCTATGTCAGTAGATTAACACTGTTTTTTGATATTTTGGACTAATGACTCTATGTCTCTTATGGGAATAAATTATTGAGGAGTATCCTGGTGGAATGTCCACTGCTTCAGCCTGACTTATTAGGGCTGTAGGCTGCATTGATATACTATGAATATTAAGTATGTGTTTGGGGTGTTATTTATCTCATTGATAGTTGAATGTATTACAGCAGAACTTTTGCTGGGCTTTATATTTCTACTAATACCATAGGTTTGCTACCTACCAGAAATGTCTGTCGAGGAAGAGAGATCGACTTGCCAAAAACCAGGAAGCAAGGAGACAGTGGAATTACTTGAGAAACAACCTAAGTATTACCCTTGATTGTAATGTATATGGTCAGAAAAATAATTGTCTTGTCTTTAACATGCAGAGGGCATTACTAATTTCAAGAAATTACGGATCCTGCGGCACAAAATATTTGGCTTTGCTACCTCATCATAAACAGGATGCCTGTTTTAATTTTTGAATATGTTGAATTGTAAAACTGACATCTTAGTCCTTACCACAGACTTAAGCGGTAACTATATTGCTAGCATTTACTTTGAGAATCACATTTTGCTTCTTGTCGGAGCAGGGTTTGTAAGTAGTTTTAAAATAAAAATTATATAATTTTAAATTCACATTTTTTTCTTACACTAACTTAACTTTCACTACCCATTCACTCATGGAACAGAGAGTGAAAGAGGGAAACCAAGAGATAAATATAGGCTAATGTACCAAAGCCATCAAAGATCAATGGCTCCCAGTGGAGCAGAGTTTGTAAGATAGAGTCATTTTCCAGCTCCAGTCATTGGGTAAAACACACTCTTCTGTAGAGTCTAAGCAGGGTTCTCTTTTTCTTCTCTTTCTCTCCTGTAGAGAGTATGTTTTTAATGTCAGGAGGGTTCTCAATTTAACTCTCTTGTAGAGTTTAAGCTCGTATGGTCAGCAGGGTCCTCTTTTTTTCTCATGTAGAGAGTAAGCTCTTATGATCAGCTGGGTCCCTACTCTCACTTAGTCAGTTGGGTTCTTTCTTTCCCTTCATGTGTATTTTTGAGGATTTATAAGTTTTCTAGTATTGAGATTTATGCAAATTTATTTGTTAGATATCACATTTTTGAGGAAAATTCAGCTAAGTCGGCAAATTTGAATTTCAATAGATCTGCTCATTATTAGTTACCTGGATTTAAAATTCCAAAGAGTCCTAATATAAACAACATATCAAAATAGATTTAAACATTGTCAGCAATGGATATGAGAAGATTAATTCATGGAGGATTAAGTTTGAGTCAAATTTCATGGCTCCCCCTTTTTGAGCTAGGCATTTCATCTATATAGCTTCCCATGGACACAGGTGTCTGAACAGTCAGACCTGGGCTCTGCTCTGCCCCGTCTACAGTACAGACCAAAAGTTTGAGCACACCTTCTCATTTAAAGATTTTTCTGTATTTTCATGACTATGAAAATTGTACATTCACACTGAAGGAATCAAAACTATGAATTAACACATGTGGAATTATATACTTAACAAAAAAGTGTGAAACAACTGAAAATATATCTTATATTCTAGGTTCTTCAAAGTAGCCACCTTTTGCTTTGATGACTTCTTTCCACACTCTTGGCATTCTCTTGATGAGCTTCAAGAGGTAGTCACCGGAAATGGTCTTCCAACAATCTTGAAGGAGTTCCCAGAGATGCTTAGCACTTGTTGGCCCTTTTGCCTTCACTCTGCGTTCCAGCTCACCCCGAACCATCTCGATTGGGTTCAGGTCTGGTGACTGTGGAGGCCAGGTCATCTGGTGTAGCACCCCATCACTCTCCTTCTTGGTCAAATAGCTCTTACACAGCCTGGAGGTGTGTTTGGGGTCATTGTCCTGTTGAAAAATAAATGATGGTCGAACTAAACGCAAACCAGATGGAACAGCATGCCGTGAAAAATGCTGTGGTAGCTATGCTGGTTCAGTATGCCTTCAATTTTGAATAAATCCCCAACAATGTCACCAGCAAAGCACCCCCACACCATCACACCTCCTCCTCCATGCTTCACGGTGGGAATCAGGCATGTAGAGTCCATCCATTCACCTTTTCTGCGTCGCACAAAGACACGGTGGTTGGAAACAAATATCTAAAATTTGGACTCATCAGACCAAAGCACAGATTTCTACTGGTCTAATGTCCGTTCCTTGTGTTCTTTAGCCCAAACAAGTCTCTTCTGCTTGTTGTCTGTCCTTAGCAGTGTTTTCCTAGCAGCTATTTTACCATGAAGGCCTGCTTCACAAAGTCTCCTCTTAACAGTTGTTGAAGAGATGTGTCAGCTGCTAGAACTCTGTGTGGCATTGACCTGGTCTCTAATCTGAGCAGCTGTTAACCTGCGATTTCTGAGGCTGGTGACTCAGATAAACTTATCCTGAGAAGCAGAGGTGACTCTTGGTCTTCCTTTCCTGTGGCGGTTCTCATTTGAGCCAGTTTCATTGTAGCGCTTGATCGTTTTTGTAACTGTACTTGGGGACACTTTCAAAGTTTTCCAAATTTTTCGCACTGACTGACCTTCATTTCTTAAAGTAATGATGGCCACTCGTTTTTCTTTACTTAGCTGCTTTTTTCTTGCCATAATACAAATTCTAACAGTCTATTCAGTAGTACTATCAGCTGTGTATCCACCTGACTTCTGCACAACACAACTGATGGTCCCAACCCTATTTATAAGGCAAAAAATCCCACTTATTAAACCTGACAGGGCACACCTGTGAAGTGAAAATCATTTCCGGTGACTACCTCTTGAAGCTCATCAAGAGAATGCCGAGAGTATGCAAAGCAGTCATCAAAGCAAAAGGTGGCTAGAATATAAGAACCTAGAATATAAGACATATTTTCAGTTGTTTCACACTTTTTTTTAAGTATATAATTCCACATGTGTTAATTCTTAGTTTTGATGCCTTCAGTGTGAATGTACAATTTTCATAGTCTTGAAAATACAGAAAAATCTTTAAATGAGAAGGTGTGTCCAAACATTTGGTCTGTACTGTATATTGAGAACGACTGACACAATGTGAGGTTTTAATATTATAGATAGGACCATACTGATTGGGCACACCTTATCACACTGTGATGGCTTTTACACTTTTTGATCAAATTAGTGTTAACTTAGTACCCTTTGTTATTTACATGGACTAGTTCTATTTATATCTTTACTTACTGCAGGGTATATACTCATTTTAATTTTACCTAATCCTAAAACTTAAACACAAATGTTCAACTACCAAAGTGTGTTCATTCTTTAAAATAATTTGTTGAGCCCTCCTGATTTCTCCAACTAGTCTAATATTAGACATGAACACATGCCAACTGAGCACAATGGTCAGTTGCACGTGCTTGCATATAGCAAATGATTTTACCTATTCTACCTACATTTTCTGGTCTCATCTGATTTTATAATGGCATATGGTATTTTTTTTCTTCAACTTTAATATAAATAGAATCTTTATTTTTGGAATATGTGTTTTATTGGTGTACTCAAGATACCATACATGACACGGCCATACTGCCATTATTTCCACATATTTATTTCAGTCAAGAACCCATGTACAGTGGTGTGAAAAAGTGTTTGCCCCCTTTCTGATTTCTTATTCTTTTGCATCTTTGTTAAACTTAAATGTTTCAGATCACAAAACAAATTTAAATATGACACAAATATAATACAAGTAAACACAAAATGCTGTTTTTAAATGAAGATCTTTATTATTAAGGGAAAAAGAAATCCAAACCTACAGGGCCCTGTATGAAAATGTGATTGCCCCCCTTAAAACATAAATTACTGTGGTTTATCACATTTTTAGAGAGCTGGGATAAATTCCCCTAGCCACATACAGACCTGATTACTGCCACACTTGTTTTCAATCAAGAAATCACTTAAATAGGACCTGCCTGACAAAGTAAAGTAAACCAAAAGATCCTCAAAATATACACATCATGCTGAGATCCAAAGAAATTCAGGAACAAATGAGAAACAAAGTAATTGAGATCTATCAGCGAACAACAGTGAGAGCCATTATCCTCAAATAGTGAAACCATGGAACAGTGGTGAACCTTCCCAGGAGTGGCCAGCCAACTCAAATTACCCAAACAGCACAGCGACGACTTATTCAAGAGGTCAAAAAAGACCCCACAACAGCATCAAAACAACTGCAGGCCTCAATTGTCTCAGTTAATATCAGTGTTCATGATTCCACCATAAAAAAAGAGACTGAGCAAAAATGGCATGCATGGCAGAGTTCCAAGATGAAAACCACTGCTGAGCAAAAAAGAGACATAAAGGTTTGTCTTTATTTTTTCCAGAAAACACCTTCAACAATGCCAAGACTTTTGGGAGAATATTCTGTGGACTAACAGGATAAAAGTTTAACTTTTTGGAAGGTGTTTGTCCCATTACATCTGGTATAGAAGTAACATAGCATTCCAGAAAAGGAACATCATACCAACAGTAAAATATGGTGGTGCTAGTGTGATGGTCTGGAGCTGTTTTGCTGCTTCTGGCCCTGAAGACTTTCTGTGGTAAATGTGGTAAATGGAACCATGAATTCTACTGTCTACCAAAAAATCCTAATGGAGAAGGTCCGGCCATCTGTTTGTGACCTGAAGCTGAAGCACACTTGGGTTATGCTGCAGGACAGTGATTCAAAACAGAAAAACAAGTCCACCTCTGAATGGCTTAAGAAAAACAAAAATAAGACTTTGGAGTGGCCTAGTCAAAGTCCTGACCTTAATGTGTCTTAGATGCTGTGGCATGACCTTAAAAAGTTGGTTCATGCTCACAAAGCCTTCAATGTGGCAGGATTGCAATGATTTTGTAAAGATTAATGGGCCAAAATTCCTTCAGAGCATTGTAAAAGACTCATTGCCAGTTATGGCAAATGCTTGATTGCAACTGTTGCTGATAAGGGTGGCCCAACCAGTTATTAGGTTTAGGGGGGAATCATTTTTTCACACAGAGTCCTGTAGTTTTGGATTTCTTTTCCCCTTAGTAATAAAGACCTTCATTTAAAAATGTATTTTGTGTTTACTTGTGTTATCCTTGTCTAATATTTAAATTTGTTTTGTGATCTGAAACATTTAAGAGTGACAAACATGCAAAAGAATAATAAATCAGGAAGGGGGCAAACACTTTTTCACACCACTGTATACCAGCTTCACAACCTAGCATTTTAGGTTTCCTTAAGTAACTGTTCTTTTTGGTTGAGCATCATTATTAAAAATAAATATACAAAACAACAAGAAGTTAAAGTTTTTCAACTGTTTGGCTAGTTGCATTTAACAAACATAGGCCCCACAGCAATGCTGTTGGCTGTTGCTGGAAATGACTTTCTTTGCATGTACTTACATAGAGTAGCTACTAGTGATGAGCGAGCATGTTCACTACTGCTCAGTGCTCGCCCGAGCATCTCGCTGCTAGAGATGCTCGGTGCTCGCCGAGTATTTCCGGGGTTGCTCGGCGGGAGCTCGGGTCTCCTCCCTGCAGGTTTGGCGCTCTTTACAGAGCCAATGAACATGCAGGGATTGCCTGCCACTCACTGTAATGCCACAGCCATGTTGGTTGTGGCATTACAGTGATTGGCTGGCCGCACAGCGTCATCAGGTCTATATCAGACCTGGCGCTGCCATGCTCGTCACAGTCACTCCAGAATCAGACAGTGAAGGGAGAGGTGTTGCTGAGCTAGGGAGAGATTTGCTTGCTTCTAGTTAGTGTAGGTGTAGTAATGCAGCAAAAATGGCAGAATAAAACATAACTTTTAATTTAATCATTAAAAAAGGGTAAGTACACATAAAAATATACACAGACAAATGTATATTGCAATGGCCCTGGCCCAATGGGGTAAAATACTACTGTTAATCACACAGTTCAAGGGCAACAATAATCTCATAATTCACTTTTCCTAAATCACAAAACACTCCTGTTGAGAGATAATATTGTGCATATATAGAAAACAAAGGCAAAAGTGAAGAAAAAGGAACAATCTCACCGCTCCCGCGGCAAGGGTCTCTCTCATCCATAGATGCCGAAGCTCTCTCGATGGTCATATAAAACTGACCCTATTATGCCCTGATTTCAGGCTGCCCCTAGGACCCCAAGATGCCCACCCTTACAAGGGCAGTCCACAGCTGACCCTCAATCACTAGTCAGCCCTACAATAACCCTAAATATGCCTCCCGACGCGTTTCCTCAACATCGGGTGATTCATCAGGGGAATAGCATATATAATCTCAGTTATGTGTGGTATGGTGACCCTCCATCAGGGTAAAGAAAAAAGGCAATGGCACCAGACCTTATGTGTGCTGCTTTAAATATGTTCACATACAATCAATCAAAACGCCTGCCATGTGTGTAATTCCAGATACCTGTGGGCCCATTGGACAGTGCCACAGGTGGGAGTGAACGCCGGCCAATCACGGCAAGTATGTAAATCCCCTCTATTTAACCAAAAAATGGTGTAAGAGTGCTATACGGGCAATAATCCCATCAGCGCTGGTCCCAGCATATGTCAGACATCCCACTCTCCCACCTCCCCCCCCCGAATGCGCAGCACGATCCGGATGCAAACCACATCAATTGGGTACATATTGCCAACCCTCTCCATCATAGCCCTTCCCCCCAGGCCCCCAGTGCCCCATCCCCATAATTAGGGAGTGCACGCCCCCAAAGAGTACAGATCAAGTCTCCACTATATCCGATCAACATGGCTGTGGAACGCATACTGTGTTCCACTGACATCACTTCTGGTCACTTGATCCAGGAACGGAATGTCATTTCCGGTTTCCTTATGTCTTAGATACAGCAGGGACATAAGTATCGGTATAAATAAAGGAAACACTAAGACCAGTGGGATCGGAATATAAATGGAAGAATTGAGGCCAAGATACAGTAATATCCATGATCCTAGTTATTACATAAATATTTCTCCACATTATTTGTTTTCTAGTTCCCAGGGGGGATCCAGTGGGACCAAGCCCTCATCTCCGAAGGTAGTGGGGAGGGGGGAGAAGGTGGGGGGGAGCAAACGTATCGATGTTTGCGAATTAAGCATGAGCCATAGTACATTGCTCCCAATTGCTCCATTAATCCAAAACCCAGTCCCATAGTTATAGGTTGTGTTCAGGGAGAGGGGGGGGGGTTACCCATACAGAGGGGAGAGGAAGAAGAGGGAAGCAAGATAATCCTAAATCATGAAAGATTGGTGTGTATCCATACCATTTGGTTTTGGTTAGGAAGATGGAATATGAATAGGGGGAAAGGTGGGGGAGGGGAGAAACGCACCCTTAGTAGAAGGGAATAGACATATAAATTTATGTTTAAAGGGTTCTTGTCAGACCCATGTTCACTCGATTAAAATGAATATGCGGCGTATCATTTAAATTAGTATCAAGGCAGGCATATATAGGATCAAGAAGGGGGCATATGCCTATATCTTACCAAAAACAAAAGAAAAATTATTATGAGAGATGAAACAATTGTCTTACCAGGGGAGGGTTTATGAATATGAGATATAAGCTTAAATAAAACAACCAAATGTAAGTTGTTCATTGAGGCCATTGGGGGCCATTGTTTTAAGTCAAAATATCCATCTTGCTTCATTCTGTAGGATTAGGTGATCCCAGTCACCTCCCCTCTGAGGTCTGGGAACCTTTTCAATCCCCATAAAAAGAATGGCATTTTTATTGCCTCCATGAGCTTCATTGATGTGTCTTGCAATTGGGGTCTCTCTTTTATGTTCTATATCAGCCAAGTGCTCACCTACCCTCCGTCTGTGCTCTCGTTTGGACTTGCCAATGTACTCAAGACCACATTGGCGTGTACCCTTGTAGACCACCACCTGTGTGCAACAATTGATGAAGTCCAGCACCCGGAATACTCTGTCGATATTCGTGCCCATGAATGTTTTACCGCATTGAATGTATAAGCATGCAACACACTTGCCACACTTATTGCATCACTTAGTCTGTGAACCCAGCCATGACTCCTGCCTAAGGGCAGAATAATGACTGTGTACCAGTCTGTCTTGAAGGGAACGACCCTTTTTGTAGGTGATATGAGGGTACCCTCCCAGAAATGGGGAAATATCCCCATCCATTTCCAGGATGGGAAAATATTTGCGGAGGATATCCTTCGCCTCCCTCGCTCCATTTCCAAAGGTCGCAATAAATCTCACCACCTCTCCATCACCATTCTTAACCCCAGGTGTCAACAAGCTAGATCTTCTTCTATATTTACTTTTCTTATAGGCCTGATGTACTATTTTCTTGGGATACCCCCTTTCATGGAACCTATTTCGAAGGTCAGTGGCCTGTTCCTCAATAGCCTGAATGGTAGAGCAGTTTCTGCTGTTATGATCTGCAAAATGTACAAAGGAAGATATGGGAAAGCTGTCCCTACAGTAAGAATAAGCTGAATCCCTACGATGTAGCGGGCTGCCTGTTCCTAGTGAAGAGACCCGCCTTAGTCCTCGGCTAGTCTGAACGAAGACCTATAGAATTAAGGGAGGGGTCCCTAAAAGAACTAAAGACTGGGACAAAAATGGGACACCTCCTTAACAGAAGTTGTTGCAGAACACAAGAAGACAAACTAACAAAAAGTACTAGAGGTCCAAGAGGACCCATAAAACTTGACAGATAAAGGCACAGAAGCACCAAGCAAGAGAAACAGTCAAACACTGATGTCCAGCACAGCCAGAAATGCGGAGCTGGAATATATAGGCAGATGGTCACGCGACCGCAAACCACAAGATATAAAAAACAAACAGGAGGGTTTTAACAGTACCCCCTCTTTTATGAGGATCCTCCAGATCCTCCAGGCACAGGCCTATCCAAAAACCTCCTGTGGAAAGCTTTAACAAGCCTAGGAGCAGAGACATCATCCGTCCTTACCGAGGAGTTGTCTTTGGGACTGAAACCCTTCCAGGAGACAAGATACTGTAATCTCCCTCTATGCCATCTAGAATTCAAGATACGAGAAATTTCATATTCGCCATCTTCCACCACAGGAGGAACTGTGACAGTGGCGTCCCTATCAGATACGTCAGCCTTTTTCAACAAGGAAACATGAAACACAGGATTAATCTTTCAGGAAGTAGGGACATCCAGCCTAACAGCAGACCGGTTAACAACCTGAAGCACTTTAAATGGACCCACAAACTTAGGACCCAGTTTTTAAGAGGGAATCCTCAACCGCAGGTTCTTCGAGGACAACCAAACCATGTCACCCACAGTAAACAAAACCTCTTTATGTTTCCTGTCAAAATACTTCTTGGACTTCTTGTTAGCCTCTTGAAGGTTACAATGTACATTAGTCCAAACTCTCTCCAAATCACTGGAAAAATTCTCCTCCTCCGGCACCGCCGACCTCAATTTGGAGAACGAACCAAAAGACGGATGTCTCCCAGTACAACAAAAAAAGGAGAACACCCAGCAGAGGAGGATGTATGATTGTTAAGAGCAAATTCTGGGGGAGGCAGAAACTCAGACCACATCTCTTGATTGTCTGCCACAAAACAACGCAAAAACTGTTCAACATCCTGGTTCTTTCTTTCAGTCTGTCCATTAGACTCAGGATGATAACCAGACGAAAATGACAAATGGACTCCCAACCTGTCTCAAAAAGCACGCCAAAAGTGAGCCACAAACTGAAGTCCTCTATCAGAAACAATATCCGTGGGAACGCCATGGAGCTTGACAATCTCCTCAACAAACGCCTTAGCGAGTGTCTTGGCGCAGGGCAACTTAATGAATGGAACCAAATGACACATCTTACTAAAACGGTCCACGACCACCCAGATGACAGTAAAACCCTCGGACACAGGAAGATCAGTAATAAAATCCATAGTGAGATGCGTCCAAGGCACACTAGGAACCTCCAGAGGGCAAAGAAACCCCGCAGCAGGAGTATGTGAAGCCTTTGACCTAGCACACACAGTACACTGACGCACCCACTTGATGACTTCCTTCTGCCATCCAGGCCGCCAAGAACTGCGACTGATAAGTCTCTTAGTCTCCGAAATTCCTGGATGACCTGCCAAGCCAGACTCATGACACTCCACAAACAAATCTCTCCTAAAGACTCTAGGCACGAACAACCTCCCATGGGGAGTGTTAGATGGAGCATCATCTTGAGCTTTCAGAATTCCATTCTCCAAAATGGAGTCCAAAGCTGCCACCACAACTCCTTTCTGTAAAATGCTCTCCTCCTCCTCGGCACCGACCGTAGGAGAGAAGCTGCGAGATAAAGCATCGGCTTTAACTTTCTTAGTACCAGGGATATAGGTAACAGAAAAATAAAACCGAGAAAAAAAAAGTGCCCACCTAGCTTGACAGGCATTCAAGCGCTTGACAGCATCCAGATAGATCAAATTATTATGATGTGTGAAAACCTGAATAGGAAATCTAGCGCCTTCCAAAAAATGACGCCAATGTTCAAATGCAAGTTTGATAGCCAGCAACTCCCAATTTCCAACATCATAATTCAGTTCGGTTTCCAAAAATTTTTTCGAGAAGAAGGCACAATTATGTACTCCACCCTTGTTCTCCTGAGACAAAACTGCTCCGACCCCCACCGATGAAGCGTTGACCTTGACCAAAAAAGACTTGGTCTCATCAGGCTGCATAAGGATAGGGGCCGAACTGAACCTCTCTTTGAGAAACTCAAACGCTTCAATGGGCTCAGTAGTCCACTGGGCCGTATTCGTACCTTTCCTTGTGAGATCGGTTAGAGTTTTAACAATTGCAGAAAAATTCTTAATGAATTTCCTGTAATAATTGGCAAAACCCAAAAATCTCTGTATAGATTTCAAACCAATAGGCCTAGGCCATTCCTGCACAGCCTGAACCTTCACAGGGTCCATCTCAAAGCCCTCACTGGAGACAATGTTGCCCAAAAAACTAATTTTCTGCACAGCGAACTCACATTTCTCCAGCTTAGCAAAGAGTGAATTATCACTCAATAACTGCAAAACTTCACTTACACTCTGCCAATGGGCCTCTAGATCTGGTGGATAAATCAAAATGTCATCCAAATACACAACCACATTCTTACCAATCAAAGGTCTCAGGATGTCATTAATAAGGTTCTGAAAAAATGCAGATGCATTGTTAAGACCAAAAGGCATCACCAGATTCTCAAAATGACCTACCGGAGTATTAAAAGCAGTTTTCCATTAATCACCCTCCTTCACACGTAACAAATTGTATGCCCCACGGATATCTATTTTGGAGAACCACTTGGCTCCCACTAACTGGTTAAACAAGTCAGGAATTAACGGCAATGGGTAGGAATTGCGTACGGTAATCTTATTCATTTTCATGAAAATCCAGACATGGACGTAAACCGCCATCCTTTTTTTTAACAAAGAAGAATCCAACTGCCACAGGCGAATCAGAAGGTCTAATGTGACCAGCAGCCAGGCTAGTCTCTATGTACTCCTCCAAGGCCTTTCTTTCAGGGATAGTCAGATTAAACAATCGACTTTTGGGAAGAGTAGCACCCGGAACAAACTCAATAGCGCAATCATAATCCCTATGAGGAGGTAAAACTTGCGACTCCTCCTCCGAAAAAACCCTACAAAAATCTTGATTAGGTACCAGTAATTCCCCTTTTTCCACAGCTGCAATGCGACCATTACAACATTTATCATAGTGTGGCGCCCCTGCTGCGCATGAGTACCACAAATCCTAGAGGGGTGCATGGATGGATTCCTCCACAAGAGGCCCTCATAGCACACACACTCCTCCACCTTCCACCTCAGACCACCAGAGGGAGCCCGTTAGGGATATAAATAGGGAAGGTGGAGCTAGGCAGTTTAGTCTGAGGAGAGCCCTTGCAGAAGTGATACTGCAGTGGAGCTCAGTCAGTTTAGTCAGATTCAGTTGTTGCTCAGTAGAGCCCAAGGCGTGCTGTCGCCATAAGAGCGGTGAAGCGCGGCAAGCTGCCGCTAGTGTCCATAGCCTAGTGAGGGCCCCGAGCGAGTCTGAAGGCTAGAGGAGTGAGTAGCATTTGGGGCAGAGGAACTGTACAAGCTCACCCCAGATAACATGTTCCGGACACCGGGTCCATGTCTATCGGGCCGTATACCCCCCTGTAGAGACAACCAGAGACCCCTGGAAGACTTCAGGTCCCAGGATCACCCTAGAGCTGATACGTACCAGAGCCAGGAGTAACGGAGGTCCCGCAAGCTGGGAGCGCGTACTCCAAAAGAAGGCCCTACCACAAAGTCAGCCGGTGCAGGACAGAGACAAAGTTAGGCCTAGCTCCAGGCAGGACAGAAACTTACTACACAAAGGCAAGAAACAGGAGGCCCTATACCCGCTCAGTGGGCAGAATCCTTATATGCACCCTTCACCCTACAGTGCTCCAGATTGTGCCCTGAATACCATCAGTAAAAGGTACTGAAGTGACTATCGTGTCTGTCTCTGTTCTTGCTCTGACCCGGCTGGGTCCCATCTGTCCTTCATCCTTACATCCCCGCTGCCCTGAGGACTAGCTCCACTTGTGGGGAGCTAGACCACCCAAGCTGCCTTAACACCAGCCTCAGTGGGCAGCCGCAGCGCTGGTGATCCTCACCAGACACCACAGGTGGCGTAACGAACTTTCATATAATTATCCACCCTTTTAAAGAGAGGCCCAGGGTACGGGCCCGGGAGCCGACTACCACGACATCCCCCAAAACTAACAACAAGGCCTGGGCGCCGAGTCCTCCCTATCCCCTAGGCGCGACAATAGCACTTCAGACTCCAAGATTTAATCACATTAGTAGACCAGTCCAATAAAAGATTGTGCAGTCTTAACCAAGGCAATCCTAGAACAACTGGAGAGGGCAAATTATTAAAAAACAACCAAGTCCAAAATTTCTTGATGAACTCCATTCATAGTGAGGGGAAATGCAGCAGTCTTGTGAGTAATACATTTCAAAGGAGTGTTATCAATTGCAACCACAGAAATAGGTGATGACAAAGGTTTGGATTTCAATTTAAGGTTTTCCAAAAACCCTTTATCAATCACATTAAGTGTTGAACCACAATCCACAAATACCTGAAATTCAATCAAATCTCCCTGCAGAGTAGTACTTCTAGAAAGAAATACTCCTGCAGAGCGTAAACAAGCTATACGGGCGTAACTGACCTTTTTTTTTTATTTACTTGAACGACGCTCACAATACTTAATCAAATGGTCAGCTTTACCACAATAAAGACACAATCCCTCGGCGAACCTCCGGTCCTGAGAGCGGAGTGACATCCCCCCACCCTCCATCGGTTCCCCACCATCAAAGCAGATTTCTGGGGACTAAGACCTGACATTACAGGAGTCTTTACCTCATTTAGCCTGCACCTCAGTCCCTGTCTATATGAACAGCTAACTGCTTAGCATCCTGCAGAGTCTCAGGTGCAGGGAATGCAATTAGCAAATCCTTAACCCTTTCACTCAGACCTGCAAGAAATAAACATCTCAGCGCCGGATCATTCCACTTAACTTCTGAAGCCCATCTTCTGAAGTGTGTGCAATAATTTTCAACATCATCTGACCCCTGATTCAAATGTCTAAGTTCTGATTCAGCAGATGAAATTCGATCAGGATCGTCATATAATAGCCCCATAGCAGAAAAAAATTCTTCAACAGACCTTAAAAATGGATCATTAGGCTGGAGAGAAAAGGTCCACCCCTGTGGTTCATTGCGCAAAAGAGACACAATTAGACCAATGCTCTTTGATTCATTCCCAGAGGATCTAGGTCTCAAATGAAAATATAACAAACATGCATTTTTAAAGGAAAAAAAATCTTGCTGTTTACCTTTAAAAACATCAGGCAGTCCTACCTTGGGTACCACAAAATGCGCTCCAGGACAGCTACTCACGTGTTGCTGAAGCTCGGCCACCTCCAGAGACAATCCCTGCAGGCGTTGAGCCAAATCCTGGATGGAAACCATACAGATCCCCGAATTTCTTTCCTTTTAGTTTTTTGTGCTGGACTTACTGTTATGATCTGCAACATGTACTAAGGAAAGATAGGGGAAAGCTGTCCCTACAGTAAGACTAAGCTGAATCCCTACGATGTAGCGGCTGCCTGTTCCAAGTGAACAGACCTGCCTTAGTCCTCGGCTAGTATGAACGAAGACCTATAGAATTAAGGTAGTGGTCCCTAAAAGAACTAAGGACTGGGACAAAATGGGACACCTCCTAAACAGAAGTTGTTGCAGAACAAAATAAGACAAACTGACAAAAAGTACTAGATGTCCCAGCGGACCAAGAAAACTTGACAGAGAAAGGCACAGAAGAACCAGGCTAGAGAAACAGTCAAACACTGAAGTCCAGCACAGCCAGAAGGGCGGAGCTGGAATATAAAGGCAGATGGTCATGTGACCGCAAACCACAAGATAGAAAAAACAAACAGGAGGGTTCTAACATCTGCAAGCCCGCAGATATTGGCCCGTAGGGATGCCTCTTTTTAAAGGGACCGGGTGATCACTTTCCCAACAGAGTAAAGAGTTGGTTGCCGTGGGTTTGCGGTAGGTATCGGTCTCAACAAGGCCATCCATGCCTTTACGGCTCAGAACGTCAAGGAAGGGTAAGCATGTGGGGTCCGCTTCACAGGTAAGTTTAAGGCCAATGGGATTATCATTAAGCCCCTTTACAAAACTTTGAAATTCCTCAACGGTGCCCCTCCAGTTGACAAATACATCATCTTTATACCGGGCCCACATGACTATCTTCTCGACATTTGGGTGGACCCCCTCACCAAAGACCATTGTTTCCTCCCACCAGCCCAGGAGCAGATCAGCATACGTGGGCACACAAGGGCTGCCCATTGCTGTGCCCCTGAGCTGGTGGAAGTACTTACGGTCAAAGGTGAAGAAGTTCCTTGTTAGACTAAAGTCAAGCGCTCTTAAAAGAAATTCATTATGCGCTCGGCATTGTATACTCCTCGTAGACAGATTTTACCTAACCGCCTTCAAACCTATGTTGTGCGGAATGGAGGAGTATAGTGCCTCCAAATCCACACTGGCAAAGATAGTATCAGGCCCCAGTACCACTCCCTCCAACTTCCGGAGTAGATTAACAGTGTCCCTAGTGTAGGACTGCAGGGACAGAACGAACGGTCGTAAGACTTGATCCAGATATAATCCCAGGTTCTGGCATAAACTATCAATCCTTGAGACTATCGGCCTCCCTCTAAGAGGATTAATCCGCTTGTGAATTTTTGGTAAACTGTAGAATGTTGCCATTACTGGGTTTTTTGGCAACGTAAAGTCAAATTCGTTCTTATCAATTAATTTACTTTCCAGACCTTCTTTTAGTAGATTTGTCAGTTCGCACAGAAAAACAGACATGGGGTCTCTTGCCTGTCCTGTAAGAGATCAGTGCACATACTGCAATATTGGTCGGCGTCCAGGACAACCACATTGCTCCCCTTATCCGAGGGTTTTTTGACAATGTGGCAGTCCTGTTTTAGCTGTCTGATTGCTTCCATTTCCTCCCTACCACAGTTGTACTTGGAGAATATTTTTGTTTTGTCCTTTTGTCCAGTGCCAATATATCCCTAGTTACCATATTTACAAATGCGTCAATGGATGACACATCCCCCTGAGTAGGTGGCATCTTTACTCTCTTCTTTTTCAAATCAGACAAAGGTCCCAGTCCCCTCAAATTTGGTCCTGGGGTCTCTATACTATTAAGGAGACATACATCTGGTAGTACAGTATATCTAGGGGGATACCCAGTTCCTCACAGGACCGTTGGACTTGTCTCATAAAGAACTTGCACCACCTCAACTTCCTCGCAAAGAGGTGCAAGTTCTTTATATATTCAAAATGATCAAAGTCAGAGGTAGGGACAAACGAAAGGCCTTTATTAACCACCGTTAGCTCTAGAGCTCAGTGTTCTAGATGATAGATTCAGGACCCTTGAGACTAATTTGGGTGTTACGTTCTCCCCAGGTTGATTCTGTTCCTCAGGGGGTACACCAAGTCTAAAAAATGTGTGTTCTGTCCTGTGTATTGTTGTCTCCCCCTGCCTGAGCCACAAGCCCGTCCCCGGCCCCTTTGCCTGCCCCTCTCTGACTTACTTCTATTATCAGTATCCGAGAACTCAGTGTCAGTAGAAGAAATGTTTGTGTCTGGTTCAACTGAAAAGATTTATTACTCAGGAAGAGATATGCTTTATTGTCTTTAAAGTCCTGTAAGTCCCTGAGGTATTGCTTGTGTTTCCTCTCCTTTATATGGTACTGAAATCGTTCAATGTCTGCCTGAAGTTTAGTCTCCCTTGCCTCAAAGTCAGTTTCCTGTGAGAATTTTTTTGTTATCTCTATTTGTTCTCTCAGCTTGTCATTAAGGGTTAGCAGAGTTTGTCTTATCTTGCTTCCCTACTTCTTCCTCTCCCCTCTATATGGGTAAACCCCCCCTCCCTGAACCCAAACTATAACTATGGGACTGGGTTTTGGATTAATGGAGTAATTAATGGAGCAATGTACTACAGCTCATGCTTAATTCGCAAATATCGATACGTTTGCTCCCCCACGCCTTCTCCCCCCTCCCCTCTACCTTTAGAGATGAGGGCTTGGTCCCATTGGACCCCCCTGTGAACTAGAAAATAAATAATGTGGAGAAATATTTATGTAATAACTAGGATCATGGATATTACTGTATCTTGGCCTCAATACTTCCATTTATATTCCGATCCCACTGGTCTTAGTGTTTCATGTGGGAACCCTTTATTTATACCGATACTTATGTCCCTGCTGTATCCAAGACATAAGGGGTTAAATCTATTGGCAGACTCCTGCAGTGAATGGAGCGCACGGAGACCGGAAATGACGTTCCGTTCCTGGATCAGGTGACCGGAAGTGACGTCAGTGGAACGCAGTATGCGTTCCACAACCTTGGTGATCGGAAATAGTGGAGACTTGGTGATCTGTACACTTTGGGGGCGTGCGCCCCCTAATTATGGGTATGGGGCACTGGGGGCCTGGGGGGTAGGGCTATGATGGAGAGGGTTGGCACTATGTGCCCAATTAATGCGGTTTGCATCCGGATCATGCTATTTATGCGGGGGGGGGTGGGAGAATGGGATATCTGACATGTGCTCGTATAGCACTCTTACACCATTTTTTGGTTAAATGGAGGGGATTTACATACTTGCCGTGTTTGGCCGGCGTTCACTCCCACCTGTGGCACTGGCCAATGGGACCACAGGTACCTGGAATTACACACATGGCAGGCGTTTTGATTGATTGTATGTGAACATATTTAAGGCAGCACACCTAAGGTCTGGTGCCATTGCCTTTCTTCTTTACCCTGATGGAGAGACACAATACCCCACATAACTGAGATTATATATGCTATTCCCCTGATGAATCACCTGATGTTGAGGAAACGCGTCGGGAGGCATATTTAGGGTTATTGTAGGGCTGACTAGTGATTAAGGGTCAGCTGTGGACTGCCCTTGTAAGGCCGGGTGTCTTGGGGTCCGAGGGCCAGCCTGAAATCAGGGCATAATAGGGTCAATTTTATATGACCATCGAGAGAGCTTCAGCATCTTTGGATGAGAGAGACCCGTGCGGCAAGAGCGGTGAGATTGTTCCTTTTTCTTCTGTTTTGCCTTTGTTTTCTACATATGCACAATATTATCTCTCAACAGGGGTGTTTTTGCCCTTGAACTGTATGATTAACAGTAGTATTTTACCCCATTGGGCCAGGGCTATTGCAATATACGTTTGTCTGTGTATATTTTATGTGTACTTACCCTTTTTTAATGATTAAATTAAAAGTTATGTTTTATTCTGCCATTTTTGCTCCATTACTATAATTGATTGGCAGTTCGCTGAACCTTGGGGCTTCTATTTTGATAACAGAGTGTATCTGTTGCTTTTTTCTCTTAGTGTAAGTGAACCAAACTATATTAGAGACACATATCCATCTCAACAAACAGTCCTTCTGAGGACTAATCCATCTGCAGAGATATCAGGCAGGCGGTGTATATAGGCAGGCAGGCAGGGTATATAGCAGACTGCAGTGCATATAGCACAAGAGGCTCTATTCAAGTTCTGTCTGCTGCTGCTGTTAGATATTTCTAGAAATAGGTCCAGGTCTCAGGGACCAGGAATAATTTTTTTTTGGATCTTAATCCTCATTATTTGCTTAAAAAGCTATCCAGAGAACACAGTTTTTCTGCACCATTTGCTTGCTGGCACTGCTGAATACAGCCAGGTCTTTTACATATTACAGCGCTAATGATCCAGCCATTTAAACTGTGTTTTGTCTATCACATGGATCACATATAATTGCGCTAAAAATACTGCCATTTCTGGCCTCCATTAAAAAATGTTTTCAGTGTGTCAGTGAAGCAATTGACACCAGTTTGCTGTTCAAAATAGTTACCTACATGCCAGGTATTTAAAACTGTCTTTTCTCTGTCACACGGAACGGAGGAGGACAAGGAAAAACTGGAGCTAGTTTCATTCTCTATAGACGGTACTACCAGCACAACTGTAATACCGTCTGTTCAGCGTGGATAGCCAGAGGACAGAGAGGAGGAGGAGAGCATGGTCAGTCATCCTTTTGGTGAGGACACGGAAGTCTTGCCTGTTAGCAGTCAGGCACGAATGGCTAAGTTTATGTTACGCTGCCTTTCCCATGACCCTCGCGTTCTCAAAATTTTGGGTGACAGTCATTACTGGTTGGTGACACTTCAAGACCCACACGATAAGAACTTTATATCTCTTATTCCTGAGTCGGAAAGGTCTACAAAAATTGGGCAGTATCAAAAAACAAAAAATTTAAGCTGTATAGGCCAAGTACAAAGGAAGATTAAATAGACGCATATAAAATCAATGCAATTTATTTCAATAATTTAAAATATTTTTTAAAAAAAACAAAAACAGGTGCCTTCAAATGTTACAACATCCAAACCTCCATTGTAGCTATATTAGCTGACCCATCTATGGCAAATTTGAAATCATGAACTTGGTATTGCACTAGCCCTACTATAAAGTGCTATCGTCAATTGATCCGTAAGTGAAAAAATATATATAAAGTCCCCTAAAAATAAGTAAAGTGCAAGTGCAAAAAAAGGGGGTTTTGTTTAAATATATACTAAATAGCATCAAAATAGCATCAAAAAGACATACATGTATAGAATCTTATACAAGTAGAAGTTCAAATGTTGAGGCATATGGCCTCTATATACTATAAGTATGTCAATTAATAAGTACAGGATATAAGAGCACCAAACTAATGCATGTTAAATGTACTAACTACTAAGACTGTGCATATGAAATAGCTGCATTAGGATGTGCTATAAGGGAACATAAATGGCAATAGGGGGTACTCACATGCAGCAGTTCAAGCAGTAGTAGGCTAACCAGAGGAGGGATAGTAAAGTTAACCCCGACTACGCTGTTTCGCCATAAGCTTCTTCAATGGGGCGCTAACGTGTATGCACAGGGTACTGTTTTTATACCTGTTCTAACCAACTGAGTGTGATATAATTAAATTTAATTACATGGGTCAGAGGGGTTACGGCGCATGCGTCAGCTACGTAGGTATCCCATCTGTAAATGAGAAATTCCGTAGTCCTGCGCGTGGCACGCATGCGATGGAACGAATAGTGTGTCTATTGCGCAGGACCGGAAGTTCAATGGGTCCGTTCACGCGCATGCGCGCTCTCTGTTTTGCAATCCTCATATGGAGGTAGCGATGTTTAAAGGAGGCGTGCCAATGATTACGGGGAGAGCATCGACATAAAAGCGGAGATAAGTGTGATAGTTAAAGAACAAGGGTCAAGGAAATATCATGGAGATATCAATCAGTGTACTACAAACATAGAGTAAAAAGGGGGGGGCAGTGGAAAGTGAGTAAAGAAGTAAAGTGAAATTAGTATGTATATATAAAGTGAGAAAATATGTGAAAAATAAAAAATATATAATACAAACACATGTATAAATTAAAATGTAAGGTGTGAGCCAAGTGAAGAGTGTATGAATGTATAAAAAACAAGGGGAGAATAAAGTGAAAAATGCATGTGGTATAAGAGTGCAAGGAAAAAGTGAATGTTAAATGTTAAAAAAATATAAAATAATAAATGCTAATAAAATGAATGTAAGATATAAAGGCGCTGACTTAATGAAAATGTATAAATATGTGAAAAAGGTGTAGTGAAAAAGTGCAATTAATGTATGTGTGTAAGAAGAATGAAAAGTTTAATAAATATAGAAAAATAATAAAATATTCAATGTATATGTATGAGCATAAAAATAAAATTAAGAAATAAGAAATAATAGTAACAAAATATGTGAATAAGTACATAACATTGAAATGGGAAAAACTAATAAAAAAATAAATACATATGTAAATGTCCTTAAGACAATAAATGGTAGAATAGAGTCCAAAGTTATAATTCTTCTTGTATCATTTTCCTCTCTTTGAGCCTCACGGGATCATCAGTTGACTTGATCCAATAACCACAGACATCACATCCTGGAGCCACCACCCAGAAACCGGACACTCCAAAGGACCACTCCAAAGGACTCCATGGCACGTCAAAAACAGCAGCAGGTAAGAACTAAATACAATAAAATAAAGTTAAAATCTATAAAAAACGGATTAAAAAAGGGAATGACCCAAGAAACAAGGGAAGCAAAATGACACATAACATATGTGACAATAGTACTACAATGGAAAGAGATGTGAAATCAATTAATAATAGATGGATAATAGATATATCAACAAATATGAGTATAAAAGTTATAGAAAGGCACCAAATCCAAATTGTTCATTCAGCCCCTGGGGTGATAGTGTGCCAAGCCTGAATATCCACCTGCTTTCAAGTTTGGCCAGGGCCTAACCCAAGTCTCCACCCCTGATGCCCATGTCAATTTGGTCAATACCTTTAATCTTAAGACCCTTAGGGTCACTATTGTGGTAAAGCTTAAAATGCCTGGGAAGAGTGCGCAGACCAGCCACCTAATCAGTTAGAGCCGATTTCTCTATGTCCAAAACATGCTCTCGTGTTCTTACCTTAAATTCTCGAGTTGTAAGGCCAATATAAATTTTTTTACACGGGCATTGTGCGTAATTAATTACACCCTTCGAGTTGCAGGATAAAATTTTCCTAATTTCAAATATCTTGGTGTTATTACAATTACTAAAGTTTTTCCCATT
Organism: Phyllobates terribilis; assembly: GCF_046119375.1. Lineage (NCBI taxonomy): Eukaryota > Metazoa > Chordata > Amphibia > Anura > Dendrobatidae > Phyllobates > Phyllobates terribilis. The sequence continues at coordinate 443,201,099 of NW_027362764.1, forward strand.
GGTCATGTTTTTACAAGCTTTACATCTGCCACATATGGAAAAACCAAATCTGGTTTTATCAATAGATCGTGAGCATGAGCCTTTCTCATAGTGGCTGTGTACTAAGGAATCTTTCAAATTTCTAGATCTTTTTGCTACCATAGAAGGCCTCTGGGGTAGAATTTTTTGCAATGTGGGATCCATTAATAAAACCTTCCAATGTTTTTTAATGATTTCCGTGAGTTCAGGCCACTGGACATTGTACTCGGTTATAAATCATATAGGACCATAGCTATCCTCATTTCTCTCTTTATTACTGTAAAGCAATTGTTCCCTACTGGTGCATATCGCCCTCTTATAACCGGCCTTTATACTTCTGTTGCTTTCTCCAATATCTCTTTTAATTGGGACTGGTATTGAGTCAGTGGATTATATGTTAATTTTTGATAGCAACCTGGAAAATCCAGAATCTTGGCGGCCTGTTTCTCATATAAATCATGTGGCCAAATAACCAGGTTACCACCTTTATCCGCTGGTTTTATGACCACATCCGGTAAATTTTTTAAATCCTCAAGGGCCAATCTCTCATCCATACTCATATTCAGTCTATCCTTAGGACTACGTGGAAGTGACTCAATCTCAGCTGTTACTATTTTTGTAAAAATGTCAACTGCCGGACACGTAGATAGTGGTGGAAAGGTTTTGGATTTCTGAATCAAGGACATAGGGAACCTACCTCCATCAATCTGCATATTTTCTGCCTCAAGATCCTCAAGATCCTTTAAGGCCCGTTTTTCAAGTTCAGTGGAAAAAAGTAGGTCCAAATCTGGTCTGTAATGAAGTTTTTGTAGGATGATTTTTCTGGCAAATAAATGCAGGTCCTTCATCACCGTGAACTGATCTAAGTGTGAGGACGGGGAAAAGGTTAGACCCTTTTCTAGAACTTTTTCTTGTGTCTCTGTTATGGTTAAGGCAGCTACCCAAGAAAAAAAGTCAAAACTCATTTAATGTGACTATTTCCTCTAATTATGTGAGAGTAGTGCCTCATGTAGTGAGAGTGAGGGATGCTCTGAATATACCAGACCCAATACGAGGCTGCAACAGAATAAGAACCTGGAAATATTTTCTAAGAGACCCAGCAGGAAACATAACAATCATCTAGTGCAATACCAAGTTCATGATTTCAAAATTGCCATAGATGGGTCAGCTAATATAGCTACGATGGAGGTTTGGTTGTTGTAACATTTGAAGGCACCTGTTTTTGTTTTTTTTTTAAAAATATTTTAAATTATTGAAATAAATTGCATTGATTTTATATGTGTCTATTTAATCTTCCTTTGAACTTGGCCTATACAGCTTGAGTTTTTTGTTTTTTGATACAAATTATTTTGGGAGTGATAATTTTGACCTTGTTGATCTATACTAATTATTTACGGATTTTCGAACAGATGGTCTTGTAATTCAAATGGATCTCAAAGCCAGGGAGACAGCCTGGAGATTTAAAGCATTGGACATATTCAAACAGGGCCTTTCAGGTTTTTCACAGGACATAATAAGGGAAAACAGGGATCTTACGCTACAATTAGTGTTGAGCATTCCGATACTGTAATATCGGGTATCGGCCGCTATTCGCGGTATCGGAATTCCGATACTTAATTCCGATACTTTTACAATATCGAATAAGGGAATCGGAAGTTCCCATAATGCCTGCGCTCTGCAGTGTCTGTGAAGGATGACAAGTTGGATGGCAGCGCGATCCAGCCTGTCATCAGAATGCCATCCCAACGGGGGAGAATTCTCCTGATTGTTTAAAAGCCGGCAGGCGGTAAAAAGCCGCCGGGTTTTAAACAATCACACAGCCCCATACTGCTTCCCCGCAGCCTCCCACCCCGATCCTCCGCTCCCCTCGCCACCTCCAATCCCAATCGTATATTAGGACCGGGCGGGGAGCGCAGCACCAAGGAGTGAAGGACCCGGGCGGGGAAGCCGGCAGTGAAAAGACTTCACCGCCGGCTTTCCCGTTCTGTGTTGCGCTTTCCCGCCGGTTATTTCAATTGAACAGCTGAGGTATCAGGTGATGCCGATCAGCTGTTCATTTGAAGTAGCCGCGGTGCCCTCAGAGGGTTCATGTGAGTTCATGCTTTACTGCATGAACTCACATGAACTTTCCCACGGCCGCACAGGTCAGCCTCACCTCCCAGACCATCAGACCGGTCATGATTAGTGTGTGTGCGGGTGTGTGTGCGGGGTTTGTGTGCGGGGTGTGTGTGCGGGGTGTGTGTGCGGGGTGTGTGTGCGGGGTGTGTGTACGGGGTGTCTGTGCAATGTTTGTGCGGGTGTGCGCGGTGTCTGTGCGTGCAGGCAGACATAGGCCGATGTGACACTACTACTCCCATCGGCCTATGTCTGTCCCCCGTCCACTCGTGCCAGCAGGATCAGCTCGATGGGAGCAGTAGTTCCCATCAGCCTGATCCTGCTATTTAAATTGCCCTACTGTGCCCCAATAAATTTTAAATACATGTCATTGGTGGCCAGTGGTTACCTACAATAAATTAGTTCATACATTACCTGTCCCCGCCGATCGCCACCTAAAATAAAGTAAAAAATAAAAAACTACACCTATACTCACCTAGACACCTAATTCCCCGAAGCCATCGATCTCCTGTAATAAAATATAAAATAATAAACCACAACCTTATCCTTACCCCTCTGTAGTAGTCCACGAGTGTCCCACGATGATCTCCAGTTCAGAGCAGCCACATAGAATGTGACCGCTCTGAACCGCTGCCGCCGCTAGAATGACGGGGCCGTAAGGGTTCACCGGGGTTCAGGCAGCGCTGCTCCGGTTAGCTCCTTTACGGCCCTGCTGTATCGTGAGAAATTCCCACGGTACAGCAGTGCCGTAAAGGAGGTCTCCGGAGCTGCGCTGCCTGAATGCACTCCGGTGACCTCAGTCAGTGGCTCCCGCTGCCGGGAGCGGACGTGTTCCCGGCAGTGTGAGCTTACAGCAGCCATGCACAGCTGTCACCATCTCCAGATGTGACAGCTGTGCATGGGAGATCAGCGCAGGAACGTGGACAGGTAACTATTATTTTTAGTAAACTAAGAATTAAATAAAATGGTGTGTTTTATTTCAAATAAATTATTTTTTTCTGGGTGTAGTGTGTGTTTTTTTTTTTTAACACTTTGTAGGTTAGTAATGGGGGTGTCTTATAGACGCCCATCATTACTAACCTGGGCTTCATGGCAGCTGGCGCTGACATGAACCCCACCACTATTACCCCCTGCCACAGCACCAGGGCAGCGTGGAAGAGCGAGGCTAAGTGCCAGAATTGGCCATATTTTTGTATGCCAGCCAGGTACAGCATCCAGCTTCTATGAACGCGCCATTTTCCGGGGCGGCTGCGGACTGCAATTTTCAGCGGGGGGGGGGGCAGAAAGCTTGGGCCTCCCTGCGCTGCAGATTCCATCCCCCAGCTGCCTAGTTGTACCTGGCTGGACACAAAAATAGGGAGAAGCTTCACGTATTTTTTTTTTTAATTATTTCATGAAATTCATGAAATAATTAAGAAAAAAAGGGCTTCCCTATATTGTTGTGTCCAACCAGGTACAAATAGGCAGCTGGTGGTTGGGGGCAGCCCGTTCCTGCCTGCTGTACCTGGGTGGACACAAATATAGTGCAAAGCCCCACGTCAATTTTTTTTAAATCATTTCAGGAAATTCATGAAATAATTAAAAAAAATTGATGTGTGGCTTCGCCCTATATTTGTGTCCAGTCAGGTACAGCAGGCAGGAACGGGCTGCCCCCAACCACCAGCTGCCTATTTGTACCTAGCCGGACACAACAATATAGGGAAGCCCTTTTTTTCTTAATTATTCCATGAATTTCATGAATTTAAAAAAAAAATACGTGGAGCTTCGCCCTATTTTTGTGTTCAGCCAGGTACAACTAGGCAGCTGGGGGCTGGAATCTGCAGCGCAGGGAGGCCCAAGCTTTCTGGGCCCCACCCGCTGCAAATTGCAGTCCGCAGCCGCCCCGGAAAATGGCGCGTTCATAGAAGCGCCATCTTCTGGCGCTGTACCCAACTCATCCAGGGCCCTGGTGCGGTGGCTCACTGGGTAATAAAGGGGTTAAGGCCAGCTTGGCATTATCAGCTGGCCCTAAGCCCGAAATTCATGGGGTCACGCCAATATTAGACATGACCGCCATGAATTTCTAGTAAAGTATTTAAAAAAAACACAAACACCCAGAAAAAAGTCCTTTAATTGAAATAAAGACACAATTCTTTATTGTTCTAAATTAAACCATACTTACAGTCACGCCCATTCCAGCTGAAGCCAACGATCTCCTTCAATAAAAGAAAAATAATAAAGCAACCTCATCCTTACCTTTCCATGGTTCCCACGACAGCTTCAGCTCTGCTACATCGAGATGACAGGCTGGACCGCAGCAGAACGCTGCCATCCAGCCTGTCATCCCGCAGACACTGATAAGCGCAGGCATGCTTGCGCTCCTCAGTGTCTGGCTGTGACGGCATCCAGATGAGCCGAGGTCATGTCCAATGAACTCGGCTCACCTCATGCACGTCAGGCTGGACCGCAGCAGAACGCTGCCATCCAGCCTGTCATCCCGCAGACACTGAGAAGCGCAGGCATGCTTGCGCTACTCAGTGTCTGGCTGTGACGGCATCCAGATGAGCCGAGGTCATGTCCAATATCAGTGACGTGCATGAGGTGAGCTGAGTTCATTGGACATGAACTCGGCTCATCTGGATGACGTCACAGAGAGACACTGAGGAGCGCAAGCATGCCTGCGCTTCTCAGTGTCTGCGGGATGACAGGCTGGATGGCAGCGTTCTGCTGCGGTCCATCCTGTCATCTCGATGTAGCAGAGCTGAAGCTGTCGTGGGAACCATGGAAAGGTAAGGATGAGGTTGCTTTATTATTTTTCTTTTATTGCAGGAGATCGTTGGCTTCAGCTGGAATGGGCGTGATGGTAAGTATGGTTTAATTTAGAACAATAAAGAATTGTGTGTTTATTTCAATTAAAGGACTTTATTCTGGGTGTTTGTGTTTTTCTTTAACTTTGACTATGGGGTTAGTAATGGGGGTGTCTTATAGACGCCTCTCCATTACTAACCTGGGCTTGATGTCAGCTGGCATTATAAGCTGACATCAACCCCAACCCTATTACCCCCTGCCACCGCACCAGGGCAGCGTGGAAGAGCGAGGCTAAGTGCCAGAATTGGCGCATCCTATGAATGCGCCATTTCTGGGGCGGCTGACGGCTGGTGTTTCTAGCCTGGGAGGGGGCCAATATTCATGGCACCCTTCCTGGGCTATTAAAATCAGCCCCCAGCTGTCTGCCTAGCCTTTTCTAGCTATTAAATGGGGGGGGGACCCCACGTTATTTTTTTTGGGGGGTTCCCCCATTTTAATAGCTAGTAAAGGCTAGGTATTCAGCTGGGGGCTGATATTAGTTGCCTGGGAAGCTCCGTGGGTATTACCCCCTTCCCAGGCTTCAAACATTTTCCCCAGCTGTCTGCTTAACCTCCGCTAGAGCCTAAAATTAAGGGGAACCCCACGCCAATTTTTTTTTAAATAAATCCTTTATTTTAACACTAAATGACAAGTACAGTAATCAACACTGTCCCTGTACTTCATATATATGTGACTGACATGTTTCTATCTATCTAATCTATGTGTGATTCTCTATTCTTTCTATTCTAAATTGTCGGGTACTGATGCTGAATTGCCGGCCGGCTTTCTTAAAGAGACGGTGCACGAAAACACTAATATTTTTTTAAATAAATCCTTTACACTAAATGACAAGTACAGTAAGCAACACTGTCACTGTACTTCATATATATGTGACTGACATGTTTCTATCTATCTAATCTATGTGTGAAGCTCTATTCTTTCTGTTGTAAATTGTCGGGTACCGCTGCTGAATTGCCGGCCGGCTTTTTTAAAGAGACGGTGCACGAAAACACTAATATTTTTTAAAATAAATCCTTCACACTAAATGACAAGTACAGTAAGCAACACTGTCACTGTACTTCATATATATGTGACTGACATGGTTCTATCTACCTAATCTATGTGTGAAGCTCTATTCTTTCTGTTGTAAATTATCGGGTACCGGTGGATGCCGCTGATGAATTGCCGGCTTTTCATGTCATTCTACATTATTCTTAGTTGTTTTACTTCATGTAGAATTAACCTACAAGGAAAGAAAGGGTTTATTTTCATTCCGATATTTGTGTCCCATTGACTTGCATTTTTTTCCGGTATCGGAATCGGCGATATCCGATACTTTTTGGGTATCGGCCCGATCCAATCCGATACGATATTTCCTGATATCGGAAGGTATCGCTCAACACTAGCTACAATACAAAACAGCAGCTCAGAAAAAACTCAAAATATGGTGGAATAGGATTACACTGGAGAATTATTATGAACAAAAAATTATCCCTAGAGGGTTGAGGGTACAAGTGTATCCCTCATTTGATTTGCAAGAGACAGAATTGACTAATAGATGGAAGGTAGCAGCCACTAATTGCTCCATGGAATTCCTGAGAATTATTGTTGACAAAAACACTTTATCTTTGAAAATCATTGATAAAACAATTGAGGACCTACATAGAAGTCTACAAAAAGAGATTAGCGTTGATAAGCTTGAAACTTATCTCAAAACCATTGAGAATGACATAGATAAGTGGGAATCTGACATTAGTAAAATAAAACACAAAAAAGAAATACTAGATGTACAGGATTATGGGAACGACAGGACTTTTAAATGGCAGCTACCCAAGATAAAAAGTCAAAACTCATTTAATGTGACTATGTCCTCTAATTATGAGCCACCTGGCTCTGAGAGTAGTGCCTCATGTAGTGAGAGTGAGGTGTGCTCTGAATATACCAGACTCAATACGAGGCTGCAACAGAAGAAGTACCCGGAAATATTTTCTAAGAGACCCAGCAGGAAACAGAACGATCGCCTAAAGGTAGTTAATCTGTCTGACTTAACATTAACAGAGACACAAGTAAAAGTTCTAGAAAAGGGTCTAACCTTTTCCCCGTCCTCACACTTAGATCAGTTCACGGTGGTGAAGGACCTGCATTTATTTGCCAGAAAAATCATGCCACAAAAACTTCATTACAGACCAGATTGGGACCTACTTTTTCCCACTGAACTTGAAAAACGGGCCTTAAAGGATCTTGAGGATCTTGAGGCGGAAAATATGCAGAGTGATGGAGGTAGGTTCCCAATGTCCTTGATTCAGAAATCCAAAACTTCCCACCACTATCTACGTGTCCGGCAGTTGACATTTTTACAAAAATAGTAACAGCTGAGATTGAGTCACTTCCACGTAGTCCTAAGGATAGACTGAATATGAGTATGGATGAGAGATTGGCCCTTGAGGATTTAAAACATTTACCGGATGTGGTCATAAAACCAGCGGATAAAGGTGGTAACCTGGTTATTTGGCCATATGATTTATATGAGAAACAGGCCGCCAAGATTCTGGATTTTCCAGGTTGCTATCAAAAATTAACATATAATCAACTGACTCAATACCAGTCCCAATTAATAGAGATATTGGAGAAAGCATTTGAAGATAATATTATACCTAAAAGATTGGTATATTTGATTACGAGGACACGACCAAGACAGTCAACTTTTTATCTGCTACCAAAATTACATAAAGATCAGTTGGACCCACCTGGGAGACCCATTATCTCAGGCAATGGTAGCTTGTGTGAGAATATATGTACCATCATAGACCATTTCCTCCAACCCTTGGTACACACTTTACCATTTTACATTAAAGATTCAACTGAAGCCCTAAAAAGGATAGATTCAATACAATTGGAAGCTGGATCTATTATGGTGACCACGGATGTTGAGGCCCTGTATTCCTCAATCAAGCATGATGACGGGCTTAGAGCGGTGTCTCTGTTTATGGAAGAAAGCAATATAGATAAACCCATGTCTATCTTGATTATAACATTACTGCGATTTGTTTTGGAACATAACGTCTTTATTTTCAGTAAGAAAATTTATCTACAGAAACAGGGAACTGCGATGGGGGCCTCATGTGCCCCTGTATACGCAAACCTGTTTCTGGGAGCATGGGAGAAGTACCTTTTCCAGAGCAATGAAGTCGATGACATCCACCTCATACAGGGGTGGATGAGGTTTATTGATGACATCTGGTCCATCTGGGAGGGTACAATTACCCAATTGGAGAAGTTCATGGAACAACTAAACAGGAACAACCTTAATATCAGACTCACCTATCAGTATGGGAGAAAAGTCAATTTTTTGGATCTGCACATCATTACCACTTCTAGTGGTTACATCATGACTGATGTGTACAGAAAGACGACTGCCACAAACTCATTTCTGCATAGTACCTCCCCTCATCTCCCCTCTACTATCAAAGGAATCCCTACTGGGCTATTCCTAAGATTAAGAAGGATTTGTACCACAAGGGAATAGTTTCAAAAACAGTCCCAGGATCTGACGATGCGTTTTAAAGACCGGGGCTACAGCAACAGAAGAATAAAGGCCGGTTATAAGAGGGCGATATGCACCCGTAGGGAACAATTGCTTTACAGTAATAAAGAGAGAAATGAGGATAGCTATGGTCCTATAAGATTTCTAACCGAGTACAATGTCCAGTGGCCTGAACTCATGGAAATCATTAAAAAACATTGGAAGGTTTTATTAATGGATCCCACATTACAAAAAATTCTACCCAAGATGCCTTCTATGGTAGCAAAAAGATCTAGAAATTTGAAAGATTCCTTAGTACACAGCCACTATGAGAAAGGCTCATGCTCACGATCTATTGATAAAACCAGATTTGTTTTTTCCGTATGTGGCAGATGTAAAGCTTGTAAAAACATGACCAATGGGAAAAACTTTAGTAATTATAATAACACCAAGATATTTGAAATTAGGAAAACTTTGTCCTGCAACTCGAAGGGTGTAATTTTTTACGCACAATGCTCGTGTAAAAAAATTTATATTGGCCTTACAACTCGAGAATTGAAGGTAAGAACACGAGGGCATGTTTTGGACATAGAGAAATCGGCTCTAACTGATGAGGTGGCTGGTCTGCGCACTCTTCCCAGGCATTTTAAGCTTTACCACAATAGTGACCCTAAGGGTCTTAAGATTAAAGTTATTGACCAAATTGACATGGGCATCAGGGGTGTAGACTTGGGTCAGGCCCTGGCCAAACTTGAATGCAGGTGGATATTCAGGCTTGGCACGCTATCCCCCCAGGGGCTGAATGAACAATTTGGATTTGGTGCCATTCTATAACTGTTATACTCATATTTATTGATATATCTATTATCCATCTATTATTAATTGATTTCACATCTCTTTCCATTGAAGTACTATTGTCACATATGTTATGTGTCATTTTGCTTCCCTTGTATCTTGGGTCGTTCCCTTTTTTAATCCGTTTTTTATAGATTTTAACTTTATTTTATTGTATTTAGTTCTTACCTGCTGCTGTTTTTGACGTGCCATGGAGTCCGGGTGGTCCTTTGGAGTGTCCGGTTTCTGGGTGGTGGCTCCGGGATGTGATGTCTGTGGTGATTGGATCGTGTCAACTGATGATCCCGTGAGGCTAAAAGAGAGGAAAATGATACAAGAAGAATTATAACTTTGGACTCTATTCTACCATTTATTGTCTTAAGGACATTTACATATGTATTTATTTTTTTATTAGTTTTTCCCATTTCAATGTTATGTACTTATTCACATATTTTGTTACTATTATTTCTTATTTATTTATTTTATTTTTATGTTCATACATATACATTGAATAATTTATTATTTTTCTATATTTATTATCCCTTTCATTCTTCTTACACACATACATTAATTGCACTTTTTCACTACACCTTTTACACATATTTATACATTTTCATTAAGTCAACGCATTTATATCTTACATTCATTTTATTAGCATTTTTTATTTGATATTTTTTTAACATTTAACATTCACTTTTTCTTTGCACTCTTATACCACATGCATTTTTCACTTTATTCTCCCTTTTTTTTTTATACATTCATACACTCTTCACTTGGCTCACACCTTACATTTTAATTTATACATGTGGTTGTGTTATATATTTTTTATTTTCACATATGTTCTCACTTTATATATACATACTTATTTCACTTTACTTCTTTACTCACTCTCCACGTTCCCCCCCTTTTTACTCTATGTTTGTAGAACACTGATTGATATCTCCTTGATATTTCCTTGACCCTTTTTCTTTAACTATCACACTTATCTCCGCTTTTATGTCGATGCACTCCCTGTAATCATTGGCACGCCTCCTTTAAACATTGCTACCTCCATATAGGGATTCCAAAACAGAAAGTGCGCATGTGTGTGAACGGACCCTTCGAACTTCCGGTCCTGCGCAATAGACACGCTATGCGTTCCATCACATGCGTGCCACGCGCAGGACTACGGAAGTTCTCATTTACAGATGGGATACCTACGTAGCTGACGCATGCGCCGTAACCCCTCTGACCCATGTAATTAAATTTAATTATATCACACTCAGCTGGTTAGAACAGGTATAAAAACGGTACCCTGTGCATACACGTTAGCGCCCCCATTGAAGAAGCATATGGCTTCGGGGTTAACTTTATCATCCCTCCTCTGGTTAGCCTACTACTCCTTGAACTACTGCATGTGAGTACCCCCTATTGGCATTTATGTTCCCTTATAGCACATCCTAATGCAGCTATTTCATATGCACAGTCTTAGTAGTTAGTACATTTAACATGTATTAGTTTGGTGCTTTTATATCCCCTACTTATTAATTGACATACTTATAGTATATAGAGGCCATATGCCTCAACATTTGAACTTCTACTTGTATAAGATTCTATACATGTATGTCTTTTTGATGCTATTTTGATGCTATTTCCTATATATTTAAACAAAAACCCCTTTTTTTCCACTTGCACTTTACTTACTTATTTTTAGGGGACTTTATATGTATTTTTTCACTTACGGATCAATTGACGATAGCACTTTATAGTAGGGCTAGTGCAATACCAAGTTCATGATTTCAAATTTGCTATAGATGGGTCAGCTAATATAGCTACGATGGAGGTTTGGTTGATGTAACATTTGAAGGCACCAGTTTTTGTTTTTTTAAAAAATATATTTTAATTTCTTGAAATAAATTGCATTGATTTTATATGTGTCTATTTAATCTTCCTTTGAACTTGGCCTATACAGCTTGAGTTTTTTGTTTTTTGACACAAATTATTTTGGGAGTGATAATTTTGACCTTGTTGAGCTATACTAAAAATTGGGCAGTACTAGAAGGCCCTTGTTGCAGAACTTGCAGAAAAATTCCTATCTGAAAACGCTGGCGGCAGAGGTCACAGTTCATTGGACAACCAAGGAGTACAGGCGGGAGAGACACAAATGAAAACCAGCAGAGGCAAGGGAACACTGTCAAAGTTCTGGGACCGTTCTCTCAGACCCTCCCAATGCACAGGCCCTGAGGTGCGGGGTTCTCTCACAAGTAGTACAAAGTTTGAGAAGATGCTGAGAGAGTACCTTGCCGACTGTACCAACGTCCTACATGATTCCTCTGTGCCTTATAATTATTAGGTATCCAAGCTGGAAACGTGAAATGAATGGGCTCTCTATGCCTTGGAGGTCCTGTGCTACCCTGCCTCTGGCGTTATATCAAAGTGGGTTTTTAGTGCCGCTGGTGGAATTTTAACTGATAAGCACATGCACCTGTCAACTGAAAATGCTGACAGGCTGACTTTTATAAAAATGAACAAGGGCTAGATTGGGCCTGACTTCTCAACAACACCGAATGATAGAAGCATAACATAAACTCAAATCCAGTGTCTTTTTTTGGGAGGTGTATTCCCATGCACCTCTTCACACCCACACATGGGTATATGCATCCTGATTTAGGCTATTGGCTCTTGTCCTCCTCCTTCTCCTCATTCTCACCCTCCACCACTATATTACCAGGGTGACCGTGGTCAATGATGCAACACTCACATAATTTTTTTAAAGGGTGTTTACGATGCCCATAATATATATATATATATATATATATATATATATATATATACAGTATGTTCATGTATAGCCCCCAGAGATAAATGTTTGTCAGCCCATACACTTAGTGAATCGGCATTACAAGTATAGGAGACCCACTCCTTTCTAATGGGAACATTTTTTTATGAGGCACTCTTCCACGTCTCCTCCAGTGCTTCCCAGTTATTGGCAGCCCTTGCATTCACTGCATAGGCCAACACTATGGGAGACCCTTTCCATTCTGATGGGAATTTGTCATTACTGTAGCTCTGCTCTATGTGTCTTTAAATTGTTAGTGAGGTTTTTCCTAAATTTGGTCAGCTGTTGGACTCACTGCATACCCTATAACTGTATAGCAGAACCTATTCTTTCTAATGTAAACATGTCGTAATTCTTACTGTGGCCCTGCTCTATGTGTCTTTAAATTGTTAGTGGGGTTTTTCCTAAAATTGGTCAGCCGTTGGACTCACTGTATACTATAGATGAGCGGTGTTCAACTAGAACTGTTCGCCAATCTCAAATTCGAGCTGTTTTGGGCGGTGTTAGAGCCGTTCGGCGAACACGAACAATTTGAACAATTTTTTCTCAGTAATGCTGAAAATTAATGTTACTACGCAGTTTGAGTGTACAGCGAGGCGGGGGGAGGGGCATGGGATGGATCTCTGCAGAAATAATGAAGATCTCCATTTTTTTTCTCTTTCCCGCATTTACCGTGGGGAGGTGCAATCTGTCAGCGTATCAGCAGCGCACACACGGAGCGAACTGCTTTTTTTCACAAAAGCAAGCGCATGTGTCATTGGCAGTGTATGTCACATGTCCTTGCCCTATAAGACGCAGCCATTTTCCCCACCGCCACCATTTTCTCACTGCTGCAGCAGCGTGTTAGACGGCACCGCTGTTGCTGTGTGCGCTATACTTTGTTAATTTCAAGCCAATTTTCACACAAATCTACAGATAGCTAGGGAATAGGGAATAGTTGTGATTGCAGTCCTTTTAAGGACTAGGTTACATCATTTCCTATGACTTTTATCAGGCAGGTCTGTGCTCATAAATCGATAGGTTGGGAGTAAAGACTAATTGAAATTGCAGTCCTTTTCAGAGCTAGTTTATATCAGTTCCTATCACTTTTATCAGGCAGGTCTGTGCTCTTAAATAGATAGGTTGGGAGTAAAGACTAATTGTAATTGCAGTCCTTTTGAGGGCTAGGTTACATCAGTTCCTATTACTTTTTGCCAGGCAGCTCTGTTTTAGTGCTGTGCAAGTTTTTTTCACAGCATTTTGCTAAATCTAGCAAAGCTAATCCTTTTTGGCCTCTTGCAGTGTGTGTTAGTCAGTGGAGTAGCCTATCTGTGTTGGAAGCTACACCACCTGTGTATAGAATACAATTTTTTTTACTGCACCTAGTGAAGCAAAACCTTTTGGGCATAGCATCATTCTATTAGTCCATCTAGACTAACCTCCACCAGGTTGCAAATTCAAAATAATTTGTATCTGCATCTAGCTCTGAAAAAATATTTTGGCTTGTAGCAGTGTGTGGGACTTGTTCTATTAGTCCATCTATACTAACCTCCTCCAGGTTGCAAATTCACTATAATTTTTTTCTGCATCTAGCTCTGAAAAAATATTTCGGCTTGTAGCAGTGTGTGGGACTTGTTCTATTAGTCCATCTATACTAACCTCCACCAGGTTGCAATTTCAATATAATTTTTTTCTGCATCTAACTCTGAAAAAACATTTTGGCTTGTAGCAGAGTGTGGGACTTGCTCTATTAGTCCATCTATACTAACCTCTACCAGGTTGCAAATTCAATTTAATTTTTTTCTGCTTCAAGCTCTGAAAAATTATTTCGGCTTGTAGCAGTGTGTGGGACATGTTCTATTAGTCCATCTATACTAACCTCCACCAGGTTGCAAATTCAATATAATTTTTTTCTGCATCCAGCTCTGAAAAAATATTTCGGCTTGTAGCAGTGTGTGGGACTTGTTCACTTAGTCCATCAATAATAACCTCCACCAGGTTGCAAATTCAATATAATTTTTTTCTGCATCTATCTCTGAAAAAATATTTTGGCTTGTAGCAGTGTGTGGGACTTTTTCTATAAGTCCATCTATACTAACCGCCACCAGGTTGCAAATTCAATATAATTTTTTTCTGCATCTAGCTCTGAAAAAATATTTCGGCTTGTAGCAGTGTGTGTGACTTGTTCTATTAGTCCATCTATACTAACCTCCACCAGGTTGCCAATTCAATATAATTTTTTTCTGCATCTAGCTCTGAAAAAATATTTCGGCTTGTAGCAGTGTGTGGGACTTGTTTTATTAGTCCATCTTCACTAACCTCCACCAGGTTGCAAACTCAATATAATTTTTTATTGCATCTATCTCTGAAAAAATATTTCGGCTTGTAGCAGTGTGTGGGACTTGTTCTAATAGTCAATCTATACTAACCTCCACCAGGTTGCTAATTCAATATAATTTTTTTCTGCATCTAGCTCTAAAAAAATATTTCAGCTTGTAGCAGTGTGTGGGACTTGTTCTATTAGTCCATCTATACTAACCTCCACCAGGTTGCAAATTCAATATAATTTTTTTCTGCATCTAACACAGCCAATACTTTTGGGCTAATACCACAGTTTGGCCACTCAGCTCTGCTCTGTTCCCATCCATTGTTTTTTGTGCAAACAACTCCAGAGATGTGAATTAGTTACCACTAAAATGAGTGGAAAAAGTCCTGCTGCTGGTGGAAAGGGGAATAGGCGTGTTGGGAAGGGAAAAAAAGGTTGTGTCCGTGGGGTAGGTGTTAAAGCAACAGTAACATCTGCAGAAGAAAGACCATCTTCCAGCCAAACTAAGATGTCTACTTCTTTTAGCGGACAATGTGATAAGATCCCTTTCTTACAGCCACGCCAATTGCTACAAATTCCAGATGAGGCCCAAAAACAGCAGGTGCTTCAGCGGATATCAAGTTCTCCTTTAAGTGGGCTCTCCTCCACCTCAACTTCAACATCACAAATACTCCAGTCCTCAGAGGTATCACCCCAATCGCACTTGCTTCCTCACAGCTCCCAAGTCTCCTGCTGTCCGTCTGAGTATGGGGTAGAACAGATGGTTGAGTCTGCAGAGCTGTTTACTCATACTATAGCCTGTGAGTCAGAGGTCAGCTCCAGAGCTTCTGTGAATCCAGACGAGGAAATGATCTGCACTGATGCCCAGAATCATTATGAGTCGGATCCAGAACCAGACGCAGAAGGTTCTGACCATAATGTAGACCCTTGCTCCCAAACTGTAACTCCTGTTGGTGGAGACAATGAGGAAGACGATGATGAGACTCAAATACCTGATTGGAGCGACAACTTTAGTTTTTTGTCAGGGCAGGAAGAGGTTGGCTCTGAGGACGATGGGTGTGATAACACACAGGGTGATGATGATGAGGTTGGAGATCCCACTTACTGTCAACCCACAGTCAGCCAGTCGATGAGGTCAGCAGAGGAGGTGGAGGAGGATGCTAGTGACGATGAGTTCAGGTTGTGTCTTCCTGGACAGAGACGTAGTACTGGAAGCGCGTCAACAACTGCATCCTCAAACACAACTCTGCCTCTGACCACAAGTCGTGGTGGCTCTTCAGGTCGCATGGGTGCTAAGCCTTGCATAGCCTGCGCATTTTTTCAGATCGATAAAGATGACCCAACTCGTGTTATCTGTAACATTTGTCAGCAAAAGCTAAGTAGACGCCAAAAAATCCATAGTTTGAGTACTTCATGCATGAACCGGCACATGGATATGAAGCATAAGTTGCAGTGGGAAGCTCACTGTGCTACAATTCGGCCTTGCCGGCCGGGCCAGCCACCATCTGCAACATCTTGTGCATCCGCGGCCTCTTCATCCTCTGTGACTGGGGGGACAGCAGTCACACCTGTTTTGGGACGCAGACCTGCCACCTCTTTACCCGCAACAGCCAGCATGATTGGCAGGTCATCATTTTCTTTGGAGGTGTAAACACCAACTGGTGTTCAGCGCTGTCCGACATCGATAGCACCACCTTTGGATCAGGACAACCTAACATGTCCACCTGTATCTTCCTCACAGACCGGCAGTTTGCTGGGGACACCCTTCTCAACCCGGTCTAAGCACAACAGCCAGCCCTCGGTCCCTCAGATGTGGACAAGTAAAAGACCATTTCCTCCTAGCAATGAGAAAGCTAAGAGGTTGAATTTCACCATCTGCAAGCTCTTGGCTACAGAAATGCTGCCTTTCCGCCTGATGGACACAGAGGATGTTCGAGACCTTATGTCCGTCGCAGTGCCCCAGTAGCAGATTCCCAGTCGGCACTACTTCTCAAAGAAAGGCGTGCCTGTGCTCAGCCAGCATGTCGCTCACAACATCACTGCTTCTTTGAGAAACTCTGTGTGTGACAGGGTGCTTTTCACCACAGACACTTGGACGAGTAGGCATCGACAGGGGCGTTACATGTCGCTGACTGGGCAATGGGTAACTATGGTGACAGCAGGACAAGGGGCTGCTGTCCAAGTCTTCCTGTCCCGACGAGTTGTGCGTCAATCCTCTTTATCTTGAAGTTCCTCCACTGCTTCTGCCTCCTCAACCTCCTCTCGGTCCTCCACCTGCACCCAAAGCCTGTCTGGTCATGCCACAAGCTTTCTAACTGCGCGGATCCTGCACACCTCCTTACTATGCTGGCAGCAGGGCTCAACGTCATCAGGCGGTTTTTACAATGAAATGTCTGGGAAATGTGATTCACACAGCTGAGGAGTTGTGGTCAGCTCTGCAGAACCAGTTTCATGAATGGTTGTCTCCACTGGACCTGAAACCAGGGAAGGCCGTGTGCGACAATGCTGCAAACCAGGGTGCGGCCCTTCGCCGGGCAATGTCACACACGTGCCTTGTATGGCTCACGTGTTGAACCTGGTTGTCCAGCAATTTTTAGCCCACTATCCCGGGCTAGATGGCCTTCTGCAGATGGCACGGTCGCTGTGTGCTCACTTCCGTCGTTCGCATCCCGCAGATCAGCGACTTACATCTCTACAGATGTCGTTGGGCCTGCCACTTCACCGGCTAAAATGCGATGTGCCTACCCAGTGGAATTCAACTCTGCACATGTTGCAGCGACTGTGGCAGCACCGACAAGCCCTGGTGCAGTACGTCCTGACGTATAGCCTGGGCCAACGAGATCCAGAGGTGGGGCAAATCAAGCTGGAGGAATGGTCTCAGATCAGGGACCTATGCACCCTTCTGCACAGTTTTGAAATGGCAACGAAGATGTTTACTGCTGATGATGCCATTATCAGCATGACTATTCCGGTGATTTACATGCTGGAGAACATGTTAAACAGAATTCGGAGTCAGGTGGTGGCACAAGAGGAGGTGGAGGAAGTAGAGGAGGAGGAGTTGTATGCGGAAGGGCTAACATCTGCAAGGTCCAGACGGTCGGCAGCACCAAGGCGGCAGGCATATGAAGGTGGGGGAGATGGTTTTACCAGGGCGCATGGTAGCAGCCAAACTAGTGAGGACGGTGCAGGAGCCCAGGAAGAAGTGGAGGACGAACTGATGTAAGACTCATCAGATGAGGGAGCCTTGATCACAGTTCTGTTGTGCGAGGTTGGGGGGAGAGGGCAGAGGAAGGAAGCATGATTGTTACCTCGCCACCAACACAACAGGGACTTGGAGCTCCTGGATGCGCAAGACACATGAGTGCCTTCTTGCTGCACTACCTGCAACATGACTCTCAAATTGTGAGAATTAGAAATAATCCTGACTACTGGGTTGCCACACTGTTAGATCCCCGGTACAAATGTAAATTTGCAGAAATTATTCCTGCTATAGAAAGAGATGCACGCATGCAGGAGTATCAGCAGAGACTGTTGCAGAATCTTACATGTGCTTTTCCACAAAACACTAGTGGTGCACGTAGTGAATCTCACAGTTCCAACTTGCCAACCGTGGGACCGTCGAGTGTTCAGCACTCAAAACGTAACAGAAACACAGTATCTGTTGGTAACTTCAATTTTGCGGAATCATTTCACGAATTTTTTAGCCCATCCTTTGCAAGGCCTCAGGAGACAAGACACATAGTCAACGCCTACAGACAATGGTACAGGAGTATATCCAAGTAAACATTGAAGCCATGACTGTGTCACTGGACCCTTGCTCTTTTTGGGCTTCCAATCTGGATAAATGGCCGGAGCTCGCCACTTACGCCTTGGAGATCTTTTCATGCCCCGCAGCTAGCGTTCTCTCTGAACATGTGTTCAGTGCTGCTGGTGGTGTGCTGACACAAAGCGCACGCGGCTCTCCACTGATAATGTAGACAGACTCACGTTCATAAAGATGAACAAATCATGCATCCAAAATGACTTTTCTACCCCTGTGTCATCCTGGGGAGAGTAAAAGCTTGATGATTTGTTAAAATCACCTCAACAACCGTATTAAGCTATCAAATTACTAATCATGTTTATCTGTATCTTGGCTGGAAAATAATTTGGGCCTGGTAGCAGTGTGCAGTACTGATTCTATTAGGCCATCTATACTAAACTCCACCAGTTTTAAAATTACTAATCATGTTTATCTGTATCTTGGCTGGAAAATAATTTGGGCATAGTAGCAGTGTGCAGTACTGATACTATTAGGCCATCTATAATAAACTCCACCAGATTTAAAATGACTAACCAAGTTTATCTGTATCTTGGCTAGAAAATAATTTGGGCCTTGTAGCAGTGTGCAGTACGGATTCTATTAGGCAATCTATACTAAACTCCACCAGATTTAAAATTACTAATCATGTTTATCTAGATCTTGGCTGGAAAATAATTTGGGCCTTGTAGCAGTTTGCAGTACTGATTCTATTAGGCCATCTATACTAAGCTCCACCAGCTTTCAAATTAATAATAATTTTTACCTGCATCTAGCCCGGAAAATAATTTTGGGGCTCCTAGATGCGCAAGACACATGAGTGCCTTCTTGCTGCTCTACCTGCAACATGACCCTCAGATTGTCAGAATTCGAAATGATCCTGACTACTGGGTTGCCACACTCTTAGATCCCCCACACTCTTCGATCAACCTTTTCATTTTAATAAAGAACAAAAAAATGGTCATTTTTGAAATTATAAGCATTAGCAGGTTATTAGAAACTGAAATCAAATAGTTTTCAACTCAAAACATTATTCTAGGTGATGTTACATTTGCATATAGGACCCCTTGTTCGAAAGGAGATTCTGAACTCTCTCGTCCATTGAATTTGTCAGGTTTTGGATGGTTTCTGCTTCAATTGTTTTGCATGAGGACAGAATACCCTCCCAGAGCTGTTGCTTAGATGTGAACTGCCTCCTGCCATCATAGACACTCCTTCTGATGATGCTCCAGAGGTGATCAATGGGGTTGAGGTCAGGGGAGCATGGGGGTCACACCATAAGTTTATCCCCTTTTATGCCCATATCAGCCAGAGATGCAGATGCGTTATGTGCAGCATGAGACGGTGCATTATCATGCATGAAAATGATCTTGCTGCGGAATACACGGTACTTCTTCTTGAACCATGGCAGGAAGTGCTGTTTGAGAAACTCCACATACATTATGGAGTTCATCTTTACCCCTTCAGGGATCCTAAAGGGGCCAACAATCTCTCTCCCCATGATTCCAGCCCAAAACATTACTCCACCTCCTCCTTGTTGTCGCCGTAGCCGTATTTGCATGGGGTGTCCATCAACCAGCCATCCTCCACTCCATCCATCTGGACCATCGAGCGTTGCACGGCACTCATCGGTGAACAAAACAGTTTTGAAGTCAGTCTTCATGTATTGTTTGGCCCACTGGAGCCGTTTCTGCTTGTGTACAGTGGATAGAGGAGGTCGACAGGATGGCTTGCGCACAGCTGCAAACCTCTTAAGGACCCTGCATCTTGTTGTTCGGGGGACGTTGGAGGCACCATCAGCTTCAAAAACTTGTCTGCTGCTATGACAAGGCTTTTTTGCCGCTGCTCTTTTAACCTGACGTAATTGCCTGTAGGAAAGAGTCCTCAATTTTCCCTTATCAGCACGCACACGTGTGTAGTGTGTATCAGCTACATACTTCTTGATTGTGCGATGATCAGGATGAAGTGTCTTGGCAATGTTGATTGTAGTCATGCCTTGACCTAAACACTCCACAATTTGTTGCTTCTCAGCAGCCGACACATCCTTTTTCTTTCCCATTTTGGCAGAAAATGTAGGCTGCTTAATAATGTGGGACAGCCTTCTTAAGTAGTCTAGCTTTTCATTGGACACACCTGCCAAATTAATTAGCACAGGTGTCTGCTATTGCTTACAGTGATATAAAGAGCCCTGACACACATCACCATCAATGAGTTTAACTGACAAACAAAAAAATTCTTAACCTTATCACCCCAATATTAGGTGGATTGAGGTGGGAGACACCGAGTACAAGTGCTCTCTATTTGCTGATGATGTCCTAGTATATATCACTCAATCACATATATCCATCCATGCTGTTATGGCTGAAATAGATCACTTTGTTACATGGTCAAATTTTAAAATCAATGCAGCGAAGTCTGAGGCCCTCGATGTCTCCCTCCCCAAATCCATACAGGATTCCATCCAGTCCAATTTTCTCTTTGCCTGGCCCTCACAGGGTATCAAATACTTAGGAATTCCTATTCATAGAGACCTCTCCCATCTATGTTATCTTAATTTTGGGCCCTTTATTGAACAACTCCATACAGACCACGGTTGGCAAGTTAGAACTGTAAGATTCACTACGTGAACCACTGGTGTTTTGTGGAAAAGAACATGTACACTGTGTTCCAAATTATTATGCAAAAAGTGTTTAGGAGTGATAAGGGAAGAATTTGTTTGTTTGTCAGTTAAACTCATTGATGGTGATGTGTGTCAGGGCTCTTTATATCACTGTAAGCAATTGCAGACACCTGTGCTAATTAGTTTGGCAGGTGTGTCCAATGAAAGGCAAGACTACTTAAGAAGGCTGTCCCACATTATTAAGCAGCCTACATTTTCTGCCAAAATGGGAAAGAAAAAGGATGTGTCGGCTGCTGAGAAGCAACAAATTGTGGAGTGTTTAGGTCAAGGCATGACTACAATCAACATTGTGCGATGATCAGGATGAAGTGTCTTGGCAATCAAGAAGTATGTAGCTGATTCACAGTACACACGTGTGCGTTCTGATAAGGGCAAATTGAGGACTCTTTCCTACAGGAAATTACGTCAGGTTGAAAGAGCAGCGGCAAAAAAGCCTTGTCATAGCAGCAGACAAGTTTTTGAAGCTGCTGGTGCCTCCAACGTCCCCCGAACAACAAGATGCAGGGTCCTTCAGAGGTTTGCAGCTGTGCATACGCCATCCTGTCGACCTCCTCTATCCACTTCACACAAGCAGAAACGGCTCCAGTGGGCCAAACATTACATGAAGACTGATTTCAAAACTGTTTTGTTCACGGATGAGTGCCGTGCAGCGCTCGATGGTCCAGATGGATGGAGTGGAGGATGGCTGGTTGATGGACACCCCACGCAAACACGGCTACAGCGTCAACAAGGAGGAGGTGGAGTAATGTTTTGGGCTGGAATCATGGGGAGAGAGATTGTCGGCCCCTTTAGGATCCCTGAAGGCGCTAAAGATGAACTCCATAATGTATGTGGATTTTCTCAAACAGCACTTCCTGCCATGGTTCAAGAAGAAGAACTGTGTATTTCACAGCAAGATCATTTTTTTGCATGATAATGCACCATCTCATGCTGCACATAAAACATCTGCATCTCTGGCTGATATGGGCATAAAAGGGGACAAACTTATGGTGTGACCTCCATGCTCCCCTGACCTCTACCCCATTCAGAACCTCTGGAGCATCATGAAAAGGAGTGTCTATGATGGCGGGAGGCAGTTCACATCTAAGCAACAGCTCTGGGAGGGTATTCTGTCCTCATGCAAAACAATTGAAGCAGAAACCATCCATAACCTGACAAATTCAATGGACGAGAGAGTTCAGAAGCTCCTTTCGAACAAGGGGTCCTATGTGAAAATGGAACATCACCTAGAATAAAGTTTTGAGTTGAAAACTGTTTGATTTCAGTTTCTAATAACCTGCTAATGCTTATAATTTCAAAAATGACCATTTTTTTGGTCTTTATTAAAATGAAAAGGTTGATCGAAAAGTTTGGGGGATCTAAGAGTGTGACAACCCAGTAGTCATGATTACTTCGAATTCTGACAATATGAGGGTCATGTTGCAGGTAGTGCAGCAAGAAGGCACTTATGTGTCTTGCGCATCTCGGAGCCCCAAAATTATTGTCCGGGCTAGATGCAGCTAAAAATTATTATTAATTTTAAATCTGGTGGAGCTTAGTATAGATGGCCTAATAGGATCAGTGCTGCACACTGCTACAAAGCCCAAATTATTTTCCAGTCAAGATACAGATAAACATGATTAGTAATTTTAAATCTGGTGGAGCTTATTATAGATGGCCTAATAGAATCAGTGCTGCACACTGCTACAAAGCCCAAATTATTTTCTAGCCAAGATACAGATAAACATCATTAGTAATTTGAAAGCTTAAAACAGTTGGTAGGGTGATTTTAACCAATCATCAAGCTTTTACTCTCCCCAGGATGACACAGGGGTAGAAAAGTCGTTTCGGATCCATGATTTGCTCATCTTTATGAACGTGAGTCTGTCTACATTATCAGTGGAGAGCCGCGTGCGCTTATCTGTCAGCACACCACCAGCAGCGCTGAACACACGTTCAGACAGAACGCTGGCTGTGGGGCATGACAAGACCTCCAAGGTGTAAGTGGCTAGCTCAGGCCATTTATCCAGATTGGAAGCCCAAAAAGAGCAAGGGTCCAGTGACACAGTCATGGCTTCAATGTTTACTTGGAGATACTCCTGTACCATCGTCTCTAGGCGTTGACTATGTGTCAGACTTCTTGTCTCCTGTGGCCTTGCAAAGGATGGGCTAAAAAAGTGGTGAAATGATTCCGCAAAATTGATGTTACCAGCAGATACTGTGGTTCTGTTACGGTTTGAGTGCTGAACACTTGACGGTCCCACGGTTGGCAAGTTGGAACTGTGAGATTCACCACGTGCACCACTGGTGTTTTGTGGAAAAGCACATGTAAGATTCTGCAACAGTGTCTGCTGATACTCCTGCATGCGTGCATCCCTTTCTATAGCAGGAATAATTTCTGCAAATTTACTTTTGTACCGGGGATCTAACAGTGTGGCAACCCAGTAGACAGGATTATTTCTAATTCTCACAATTCGAGGGTCATGTTGCAGGTAGTGCAGCAAGAAGGCACTCATGTGTGTTGCACATCCAGGAGCACCAAGTCCCTGTTGTGCTGGTGGCGAGGTAACAATCATGCTTCCTTCCTCTGTCCTCTCCCCCCAACCTCGCACAACAGAAATGTGATCAAGGTCTCCCTCATCTGATGAGTCTTCCATCAGTTCGTCCTCCACTTCTTCCTGGGCTCCTGCACCTTCCTCACTAGTTTGGCTGCTACCATGCGCCCTGGTAAAACCATCTCCCCCACCCTCACATGCCTGCCGCCTTGGTGCTGCCGACCGTCTGGACCTTGCAGATGTTAGCCCTTCCGCATACAACTCCTCCTCCTCTACTTCCTCCACCTCCTCTTGTGCCACCACCTGACTCCGAATTCTGTTTAACATGTGCTCCAGAATGTAAATCACAAGAATAGTCATGCTGATAATGGCATCGTCAGCACTAAACATCTTCGTTGCAATTTCAAAACTGTGCAGAAGGGTGCATAGGTCCCTGATCTGAGACCACTCCTCCAGCGTGATTTGCCCCACCTCTGGATCTCGTTGGCCCAGGCTATACGTCAGAACGTATTGCACCAGGGCTTGTCGGTGCTGCCACAGTCGCTGCAACATGTGCAGAGTTGAATTCCACATCGCATTTTAGCCGGTGAAGTAGCAGGCCCAACGACTTCTGTAGAGATGTAAGTCGCTGAGCTGCGGGATGCGAACGGCGGAAGTGAGCACACAGCGACCGTGCCCTCTGCAGAAGGCCATCTAGTCTGGGATAGTGGGCTAAAAATTGCTGGACAACCAGGTTCAACACGTGAGCCATACAAGGCACGTGTGTGACATTGCCCCGGCGAAGGGCCGCACCCAGGTTTGCAGCATTGTCGCACACGGCCTTCCCTGGTTTCAGGTGCAGTGGAGACAACCATTCATGAAATTGGTTCTCCAGAGCTGACCACAACTCCTCAGCTGTGTGACTTACATTTCCCAGACATTTCAAAGTAAAAACCGCCTGATGACGTTGAGCCCTACTGCCAGCATAGTAAGGAGGTGTGCAGGATCCCTTCTGCGCAGTTAGAAAGCTTGTGGCATGACCAGACAGTCTTTGGGTGCAGGTGGAAGACCAAGAGGAGGCTGAGGAGGCAGAAGCAGTGGAGGAACTTTGACATAAAGAGGATTGACGCACAACTCGTGGGGATGGCAAGACTTGGACAGCAGCCCCTTGTCCTGCTGTCACCATAGTTACCCAGTGCCCAGTCAGCGACATGTAATGCCCTGTCCATGCCTACTCGTCCAAGTGTCTGTGGTAAAATGCACCCTGTCACACACAGAGTTTCTCAAAGAAGCGGTGATGTTGTGTGCGACATGCTGGTGGAGCGCAGGCACACCTTTCTTTGAGAAGTAGTGCCGACTGGGCATCTGGTACTGGGAAACTGCGACGGACATAAGGTCTCGAAAATCCTCTGTGTCCACCAGGCGGAAAGGCAGCATTTCTGTAGCCAAGAGCTTGCAGATGGTGAAACTCAACCTCTTAGCTTTCTCATGGCTAGGAGGAAATGGTCTTTTACTTGTCCACATCTGAGGGACCGAGGGCTGGCTATTGTGCTTAGACCGGGTTGATAAGGGTGTCCCCGGCAAACTACCGGCCTGTGAGGAAGATGCAGGCGGACATGTTAGGTTGCCTTGATCCAAAGGTGGTGCTATCGATGTCGGACAGCGCTCAACACCAGCTGGTGTTACCACCTCCAAAGAAAATGATGACCTGCCAATCACGCTGGCTGTTGCGGGTAAAGAGGTGGCAGGTCTGCGCCCCAAAACAGGTGTGACTGCTGTCCCCCCAGTCACAGAGGATGAAGAGGCCGCGGATGCACAAGATATGGCAGGCGGTGGTTGGCCCGGACGGCTAGGCCGCATTGTAGCACACTGAGCTTCCCACTGCAACTTATGCTTCATGTCCATGTGCCGGTTCATGCATGAAGTACCCAAACTATGTATTTTTTGGCCTCTACTTAGCTTTTGCTGACAAATGTTACAGATAACACGAGTTGGGTCATCTTTATCGATCTGAAAAAATAACCAGGCTATGCAAGGCTTAGCACCCATGTGACCTGAAGAGCCACCACGACTTGTGGTGAGAGGCAGAGTTGTGTTTGAGGATGCAGTTGTTGACGTGCTTCCAGTACTTCATCTCTGTCCAGGAAGGCGCAACCTGACCTCGTCGTCACTAGCATCTTCCTCCACCTCCTCTGCTGACCTCATCTCTTGGCTGACTGTGGGTTGACAGTAAGTGGGATCTCCAGCCTCATCATCATCACCCTGTGCATTATCACACCAGTCGTCCTCAGAGCCAACCTGTTCCTGCCCTGACAAAAAACTAAAGTTGTCGCTCTAATCAGGTATTTGAGTCTCATCATCGTCTTCCTCATTGTCTCCACCAACAGGAGTTACAGTTTGGGAATGAGGGTCTACATTATGGTCAGAACCTTCTGCGTCTGGTCCTGGATCCGACTCATAAAGATTCTGGGCATCAGTGCAGATCATTTCCTCGTCTGGATTCACAGAAGCGCTGGAGTCGACCTCTGATTCCCAGGCTATAGTATGAGTAAACAGCTCTGCAGACTCAACCATCTGTTCTACCTCATACTCAGACGGGCAGCTGGAGATTTGGGAGCTGTGAGGAAGCAAGTGCGATTGGGGTGACACCTTTGAGGACTGGAGTATTTGTGATGTTGAAGTTGATGTGGAGGAGAGCCCACTGAAAGGAGCACTTGATATCCATTGAAGCACCTGCTGTTTTTGTGCCTCATCTGGAATTTGTAGCGATTGGCGTGGCCGTAAGAAAGGGATCTTATCACATTGTCCGCTAAAAGAAGTAGACATTTTAGTTTGTCTGGAAGATGAACTTTCTTCTGCAGATGTTACTGTTGCTTTAACACCTACCCCACGGACACAACCTTTTTTCCCCTTCCCAAAACGCCTATTCCCCTTTCCACCAGCAGCAGGCCTTTTTCCACTCATTTTGGTGGTTAACTAATTAACAACTCTGTTGAGCTGAGTGGCCAAACTGTGGTATTAGGCCAAAACTATTGGCTGGGTTAGATGCAGAAAAAAATTATATTCAATTTGCAACCTGATGGAGGTCAGTATAGATGGACTAATAGAACAAGTCCCACACACAGCTAGAAGCCCAAATATTTTTTCAGAGGTAGATGCAGAAAAAAATTGTATTCACTTTGCAACCTGATGGAGGTCAGTATAGATGGACTAATAGAGAAAGTCCCACACACTGCTAGAAGGCCAAATATTTTTTCAGAGCTAGATGCAGACAAAAAATTATTTTGAATTTGCAACCTGATGGAGGTCAGTATAGATGGACTAATAGAGAAAGTCCCACACACTGCTAGAAGGCCAAATATTTTTTCAGAGTTAGATGCAGATAAAAATTATTTTTAATTTGCAACCTGATGGAGGTCAGTATAGATGGACTAATAGAGAAAGTCCCACACACTGCTAGAAGGCCAAATATTTTTTCAGAGCTAGATGCAGAAAAAAATTATATTCAGTTTGCAACCTGATGGAGGTCAGTATAGATGGACTAATAGAACAAGTCCCACACACAGCTAGAAGCCCAAATATTTTTTCAGAGGTAGATGCAGATAAAAATTATTTTTAATTTGTAACCTGATGGAGGTCAGTATAGATGGACTAATAGAAAAAGTCCCACACACTGCTAGAAGGCCAAATATTTTTTCAGAGCTAGATGCAGAAAAAAATTATATTCAGTTTGCAACCTGATGGAGGTCAGTATAGATGGACTAATAGAACAAGTCCCACACACTGCTAGAAGCCCAAATATTTTTTCAGAGCTAGATGCAGAAAAAAATTATATTCAATTTGCAACCTGATGGAGGTCAGTATAGATGGACTAATAGAATGATGCTATGCCCAAAAGATTTTACTTCACTAGGTGCAGTAAAAAAATTGGTATTCTATACACAGGTGGTATATCTTGCAACACAGATAGGCTACTCCACTGACTAACACACTCTGCAATAGGCCAAAAAGGATTAGCTTTGCTAGATATCTTACCTGAGGAAGGCTGTTCTGTACCAATATATAGCCGAAACGCGTTGTTCTATGTATCTTTTTTTATGATGATTTTTATCTAAGTAAATTTCTGAAGACTTTTAATACCTCTGCCTGGTGCCTGTCTCCTGGGAGCTCTGAACTGACTGGATGAATCCTTTCATTTTCTCCTGATCTTCATTCCACGGTCTCCTGGCTGAGAGATCCATTGTATCCAGACTATAGCTGCGCACCAAGGAGTCAAGGCATCTCAGTCAGACCTCAGAGGTCGATACGCTATGCCACAAGCTACATCAAAGGTGAGCAAATTAGCTTCTAAAACATAGCTGAACCTAATAATCTGCACTTAGATCTGCGTCTGTGTTTTCTGTCTTTTCCCCTCTCCTAGACCCTATAGCCTTGGGGTCATATACCTCTGATCTATAACTCTATAGCAGACGCTCTCCTTTGTTATGGGAGCATGTCGTACTTGTTACGGTGTCCCTTCTCTATATGTCTACAAATTCTTATTGGGGATTTTCCTAAATTTAGTCTGCCGTTGGACACACTTCATACCCTATAACTGTATAGCAGACCCTCTCCTTTGTAATGGGAGCATGTCGTTCTTGTTACTGTTGCCCTGCTATATGTGTCTTTAAATTTTTAGTGGGGTTTTTCCTAAATTTGCTCAGCCATTGGACTCACTGCATACTCTATAACTGTACAGAAGACCCTCTCCTTTCTAAGGGGAATTTGTCATTACTGTGGCCCTGCTCTATGTGTCTTTAATTTCTTAGTGGGGTTTTTCATAAATTTGTTCAGTCGTTGGACTCACTGCATACCCTATAACTGTAGAGCAGATCCTCTCCTTTCTAATGGGAATTTGTTGTTACTGTGGCCCTGCTCTATGTGTCTTTAAATTCTTAGTGTGGTTTTTCCTAAAATTGGTCAGCCGTTGGACTCACTGCATACCCAATAACTGTATAGCAGACCCTCTCCTTTCTAATAGGAACTTTTCGTACTTGTTACTGTGGCCCTGCTCTTTGAGTCTTTAAATTCTTAGTGGGGTTTTTCCTAAAATTGGTCAGCTGTTGGACTCACTGCACACCCTATAACTGTATTTCAGACTCTCTCCTTTCTATTGGGAATTTGTAGTTATTGTGGCCCTGCTCTATGTGTCTTAAATTCTTAGTGGGGATTTTCCTAAATTTGGTCAGCTGTCAGACTCACTGCATACCCCTTAACTGTATAACACACCCTTTCCTTTCTAATGGGAGCAAGTAGTACTTGTTACTGTGGTCCTGCTCTATGTTTCTTTAAATTCTTAGTGGGGTTTTTCCTAATATTGGTCAGCCGTTGGACTCACTACCTACCCTATAACTGTATTTCAGACACTCTCCTTTCTAATGGAAATTTGTCATTACTGTGGCCCTGCTCTATGTGTGTTTAAATTCTTAGTGGGGTTTTTCTTAAATTTGGTCAGCCGTTGGACTCACTGCATACCCTATAACTGTATAGCAGACTCTCTCCTTTCTAATGGGAATTTGTTGTTACTGTGGCCCTGCTCTATGTGTCTTTAAATTCTCAGTGGGATGTTTGCTAAAATTGGTCAGCCATTGGACTCACTGCATACCCTATAACTGTATAGTAGATCCTCTCCTTTCCAATGGGAACATGTCGGACTTGTTACTGTGGCCCTGCTCTATGCATCTTTAAATTCTTAGTGGGGTTTTTCCTAAAATTGGTCAGCCGTTGGACTCACTGCATACCCTAAAACTGTATAGCAGACCCTCTCCTTTCTAATAGGAACTTGTCATACTCATTACTGTGGCCCTGCTCTATGTGTCTTCAAATTGTTAATGGGGTTTTTCCCAAATTTTGGCAGCCCTTGCAGTCACAGCATGGGCATTACCACTATAGGAGACCCGCTTCTTTATAATGGGAACATTTTTTTACTGAGACCCTCCTCTATGTCTCTTCAAAGGGGTATTGGGTTGCGTTCAAATTTTTTGGCAGCCCTTGCAGTCACTGCATACGCAATCACAGTATAGGATAACCACTTGTTAATAATGGGAACAACAAAGCATAGCCGGCTGATTGCTCTCTTACAATAGCGAGGGCCGACTGCTGGCTTTTTAAGAATAGTATGGCCCTATAAAAATAGGCTTTGTGACTTTCAGAGTCCCTCCATCATAAATGAAACAGGATGTGTCTGATGATGTTTCACACACCACATTGCCAGATAAGGTTCTAAAATGTTGAAATGACATTTCCCGGTGATTGCATTTGTCTTAAAAATTAACGTAAAAAAAAACAAAAACAGTAGGATCTTTCTTTAGTATAAAAAGCAGAGTCGCCAATGTAACCTCAATGTAATCACATTGTTCAGCTCCTGCACCTCCTCCTCCATCTCCGAAATGACCACATCAGTCACAAGATGAAAGCACTGCAGCACTGCCTTGGCCAAGCAGCAACAGGCTGTGCTGAAGATAACATGCTTAATGCTTAGGTGACAAACCTCCCAGCGCTGCAGAGTTTATGAAAGCTGGAACACAGCAGCTTGATCTGTGGCTCTCACCATTGAACATACTGTACAGCCAGGCATGGTCGTGTGTGACATTGGGCGGAACCTGGTGACGGAGAAATAACAGCCGGAGTAGATACAGTTTCCCTTTATGCCAGTCCTTTCACCAAGCTAAAGATTATGGCTGTGGTGAAATACAACTCCCACTGAGAAGCTGTTTCAGATTGAAAAACATTGGGTCCACCAGAGGATTTGATTCTGAGGGCTCACCTTTCTCCCCCACTCAAGAGACCCATAGCAGCTGCAAAGTTAACGCTGTTATGAACTCTCCTGAGGTAGAAGCTAGGGCAAACCAGAGGATTTTCTGGTGGGACCATCCAACCATGCCGATAAGCAGTCCTGGCTAGGCGAAGTTTGCAGGAAGGTTCCCGGACACTCCATGGCTGCTTTTTTACTGAGGTGGAAACCCACGCAAATACGGGGAGAACATACAAAGTCCTTGCAGATGTAGTCCTTGCTGGGATTTGAACCCAGGATCCCAGTGCTGCAAGACTCCAGTGCTAACCACTGATTCAATGTGCTGCCATTCCCCCCCTTTAATATCTAACAGGTAGGTAAAACTTGCACCTACTGCCACTCTATCTTCAGCTCCTTTGTGAGAAACTAATGTATTTGGGCTGCCCTTAGTCTACCAAATAAAATTCCTGAGAAGGAAATTGGGGATGGCTTCGCTACTTGTACTGGGGGCAATGATAATGCCATAGTGTCGTACCATAGTTTACGGGAAATATTCCAGGCTGGTAGGAAGAAAGCAAATTCCCACAGAAATGTACCAGCAGTAACGTTCAGGGACCCGCTCTTGTAGAAGGCGGAGACAACACCTGGAGAAATAGTGATGGCTGCGGACCGAGTATGGAAAGGAGTCATGAGGCATGAGGTTGTGAAAAGCTTCCATCTCCACAAGTATAAATGGCCACATTTCAAGTGCAAGCAACAGCCCAGAAATCTGGCAGGTTAGTATTGCGGCCTGTGGGTGGGTGGCTAGCTGCATACTTGTGCTTGCATTCCAAGTAACAGAAAACTAAGCAGATGTTGGCCTCTATCATCATCATGGCCTCACCTCAGCACTATGAACTTTCCTGAAGGAGAAGCCAGAGCACACCGGAGGAGTCTCCGGTTTTCTGGTGGGTCTGTCCAACACTGCCGAGAAGCAGCCCTAGCTAAGAAAAGTGTGGGGGAAGGTTCCCGGACACTCCATGGCTGCTTTTTAATGTGGATCGGCCATGCTTATGCATGTTATTTCTCAAACTGCATTGCAGCTCAGGCCATTGCCCAACTCTGTATTCATGAAATTAAATGCGCAAAGAAAGTTGTTTGTGTGTCAAAGCACCACCGACAAGTGCGAGTTGATGTTGGACGGGCTGCCATTGCTTCTGCAACAAGCTGCATTAGAGGACTTCCTGTGAGAAATGACACCCAAAGTAGATACGGTTTCCCTATATGCCAGTCCTTTATCCAAGTTAAAGAATATGGCTGTGGTGAAATACAATTCAGCAAAAAAAGCTGTGAACTGGCTCCGTACCCTCCCTGGCCACATTCACCTGTCCACGTGTTTGTGATTAGGCGCTCCTTCCCAGTAAGTGCACTGGGGAGGGCACAGGTAGTTTTGTTGGACCCGTGCTTGTGGAGGGCGGAGATGACACCGGGACAAATAGTGGCGGCTGAGGACCGAGTATGGATACCCGGTCGCTACCACCATAAGATTGTGGACAGCTTCCGCCTTCACGAGCCTAAAAGGCCATATTTCAAGTGCAAGCAGTTGTCAAAAATTTGGCAGTATAGTATTGCAGCCTGTGCTGTGGGTGGGTTGGTGGCTGGCTGCATACTTGCGCTTGCATTCCAAGGAATGGGGTAGGGACAACTGAACACTGCACTGGGACAAGGTCGTGTACGGTGATTGTTGTAAGTCTGCAACGACAGTTGAATGGCGAGAAGCATCTTCGCATGCGCCAAGGGTCACTTATGATGGGCACACTTTTAGGCAGTGACCTGGGAGTCAGAGATGCTTTCAGCGGTCTTCTCCATGCTGTTCCCATGTCTTTTCAGTACTGTATGCATGTGTCTGATGATGTGTCACACACCACATGGTCAGATAAGGTTGTAAAATGTTAAAATGCCATTTGCCAGTGAATGCATTTGTCTTGGTTGAAAGCAATGCAAAAGAGCAAAAACGCATCAAAAACGCTACATGTGAACATAGCCCAAGGTGTGGAAGAGTATTTATGTTTTTGGTTATTTATTTTGCCTTATATACAAGTCATTACCCTGGAAAGGATGTTCCCAGGAAAATCCATTTTGGCTTCTTGTTTGTATGTTTTATTGTGAGTCCGTTAAAATGGCGTAATACTCTGACAACGTTGTTGACAGTAATGACTCGGGAGTCAGAAATGCTTCCAAGGGTCTTCCCCATGCTGTTCCCATATCATTTGAGCACTGTTCCCATCGATTTGGGCAATTTTTAGGCCCTCTGCAGACCGCCGCGGGGAGCCACCTGAAAAATGCTTGAGTTTCCCATAGACTTACATTGGGCTTATTGCTCGTATCAAGCACCCAAGTATTCCAATTTGCTCGACAAGAGCATCGAGCACCCGAGCATTTTAGTGCTTGCTCATCACTACTAGCTACCTCTTTATTTATGGTTAAGGTTTTTTTGTCAAGTGTTGGAGAATTTCAAACCATAAATGTAAAAAATTTGTTAGCAAAGTTTATAAACAAATTTAACATTATATTTCCATCCAAAATGTATGCTAAAGCCAAACATAGTCTGGTTGACTGATGTGGCATCCTAACATCATGGATAACCACTTCTCGATCGCCCACTGTATATAAAAGTCGGTGCTTGCTGGGCTTTGTTCAGCGCCTACGTTTATAAACGGTCGGTGGTACCGCAGCCCTCAGGACCCCCAGGGTCCTGCAAGCGCTGGGGTGCGGTGCAGAGCAACAGCTCTGACAGGGGACATCATCGGGACCTGATTGGATCAGGTCCCAATGATGTTAACCTTTTGCTATCTTCTATATGCCGCGATCTATAGTGATAGCGGCATTTAGAAGATAGTGAGAGGAGAGGGGGTCGTCCACTTACCTCTCCGACGGCCCCCTGATGTCTGACAGGACCTGCCGTTGTCATGGCAGCCAGAGGTCACATGACCGCCTCTGGGTCTGCCATGTACGGTGTCCTTCTAGACTCAGCCTGCAGCTGAAGTCTAGCAGGAGACACAGACAGTGTGAAACTGTCAGCAAAGCTCTCATGCAATGCAATACATGTCTATTGCATTGCATGAGGACAGTGATTAGAAAAATAAAAATTTATGTCCCACAAAGGACTAAGTAAAAATGTTAAAAAAAAGTCTAAAAAATGTTTTAAAACTGTTAAAAAAAATCACAAAATAAATAAAAATAAATAAATAAAGTATAAACCAATAAATCCATATATTTATGCAAAAACAAAATAAGTACACATATTTGGTATTGCCGCATCAGAAAGAACCCGATCTATAAAACTGTCACACTAATTAACTCCTGTGCACACCGTAATAAAAATAAATAAAAAATGGAGCAAAAAACTATGCTTTTTCATCATATTGCCAAACAAAAAGTGGAAAAAAATGCGATCAAAAAGCAAAATGGAAATAAAAATAGTGCCGCTGAAAACGTCATCTTGTTCCACAAAAAAAAATAAAAAAGTTATAGCTCTCAGAATAAAGCGATGGCAAAAAAAATATTTTTTCTATAAAATTGTTTTATTGTGTAAAAGCGCCAAAACATAAAAAAAATATATGGTAAGTGTAGTATCGCTGTAAACGTACTGACCCGAAGAATAATGCTGCCTTATCACTTTTACCACACGCAGAACGGCATAAAAAAAAACCTCAAAAAACAATTCCTGAATTGTTGGTTTTTGTTAATGTTACCTCCCAAAAAACGGAATAGAAAGCGATCAAAAAATGTCACGTACCCAAAAATGGTATCAATAAAAATGTCAACTCGTCCAGCAAAAACAAGCTGTCACATGACTCTGTCGGCCGAAATATGTAAACATTATAGCTCTCAAAATATTGCGATGCATAAACTAGATTTTGCAAAAAAGCAATCTTTTAGTGTGTGACAGCTGTCAGTCATAAAACCCAATATAAATCTGGTATCTCTATAATCGCTCCGACCCGAAGAATAAAGTAATCTCATCACTTATACAGCACAAGGAACGGCGTAAAAAATAAATAAAATCAATTCTTCACCTGCTACTGATTAACTTATTATGTCTCCCAAAGATCGCAGTAAGGCTCTGCTCACATTTATCCTGCGCTCTGCGCTGAGCACTTACACCAGAGTTTCCGTGGAAATCTCTGAAATACGTGATTCAGACGGAGCCCATGACGGAAGATTCCCTGTAATGAGGCAGATATAGGCCACTGTGGATGCCGTCTGGCCTGTATTCCCACGGTGTCAGCTTTTTTAGGCGTGCATAAAAGTGCGGTTGGCCACAGTTTTGTGCACTTCTGAAAAAAAGGACACCGCTAAACAGAGACCAGACGGAGTCTGGAGTAACTCTGCTGCTTCATTACAGTGAATGGATCCTGCAGGGGTTTCATCAGAATTACATCACTTGGAAATTTAGATGGAAACCCCGATGTAAGTGCTCAGCATAGAGCGCCGGATAAACAATATGTAAAATGTTCCCAATAAAAGCTTCAACTCAGTCCTCAAAAAAAGCTAGTCCCACTCAGGTCCATTATATGTTCAAAATATAAGGGACTTCCAAGTTACTGGTAGCAGAAAGGCTCTGGAAAAGCGAAATGGCCCTTGCCCCTCAAAAGAAATTCAGAAAATTTTGTGCTCCCAAATCCAAATGCCTATTCTACAATAATTTGTTATCCAATTATCAAATAGCGCCCCGTCCCTCCCAGATCTCGCCGTATGGCTAAGCGGTACGATACAGCCACATATGGGGTATTGCCACTGTTAGAAGAAATTGTGTGACACATTTGCCCTGTGTGAAAATGTAAAATCTGAGGGTAAAACATTTTTTTGTAGTAAAAATATAATTATGTTTTCTTCACTGCCCAATGGTATATATTTAAAAATTAAAAATACTCACTACTTCCCTAGATGAATTCCTTGAGAGGTGTAGTTCACAAATGGGGTCACTTGTGGGGGTTTCTGCTGTTTTGGCATGTCAGCGACTCTTCAAATGTGACATGGTGTCTGCAACCTATCCCAGCCAACATAGCGCTCCTTTCTCTTCTAAACCCTGCCGCACACCAAAGCAGTGGTTTTCCCCCACATATGGGGTATCGGTGTACTCAGGAGAAATTGCACAACAAATTTCATGGTGCAATTTCTCCTGTTATCCTTATGATAATGCAAAATTAGGGGATGAAAAACATTTTTTGTGGGAAAAAAGTGAAAATTTTATTTTACAGCTCAATATTATAAACTTCTGTGAAGCACCTGGGGGTGCAAAGTGCTCACCACGCATCTACATAAGTTTCCTAAAGGGTCTAGTTTCCAAAATGGTGTCACTTGTGGGGGGTTTCCACTGTTTAGGCACATTAGGGGCTCCCCAAATGCGACATGGCGTCCGCTGATTATTCAAACAAATTTTACATTCAAAAAGTCAAATGTCGCTCCTTCCCTTCCAAACCTTTCAGTGTACCCAAATAGTGGTTTTCCCTCACATATGGGGTATCGGCATACTCAAGAGAAATTGCACAGCAAATTTCGTGGTGCAAATTCTCCGGTTACCCTTATGATAATACAAAATTAGGGGATGAAATACATTTTTTGTGGGAAAAATGTGAAAATTGTATTTTTACGGCTCAATATTATAAACTTCTGTGAAGCACTTGGGGGTGCAAGGTGCTCACCACACATCTAAATTAGTTCCATAAGGGGTCTAGTTTCCAAAATGGTGTCACTTGTGGGGGGTTTCCACTGTTTAGGCACATCAGGGGTTCCCCAAATGCAACATGGCGTCCGCTAATTATTCAAGCAAATTTTACATTCAAAAAGTCAAATGGCGCTCTTTTCCTTCCAAACCCTGACGTGCGCCCAAACAGTGGTTTTCATCCGCATATGGTGTATCAGCGTGTTCAGAAGAAATTGCACAACAAATTTCATGGTGCAATTTCTACTATTACTCTAATGATAATGAAAAATTAAGGGATGAAAAACGTTTTTGTGGGAAAAATGTGAAAATTTTATTTTTACAGCTCAATATTATAAACTTCTGTGAAGCACCTTGGGGTACAAGGTGCTCACCACACATATACATGTGTTCCCTAAGGGGTCTATTTTCCAAAATGGTGTCACTTGAGGGGGTTTCCACTGTTTAGGCACATCAGGAGCTCTCCAAACGCAACATGGCGTCCGCTAATTATTCAAACAAATTTTACATTCAAAAAGTCTAATGGCGCTCCTTCTCTTCCGTACCCTGCAGTGTGCCCAAACAGTGGTTTTCCCTCACATATGGGGTATCAGCGTGGTCATGAGAAATTGCACTACAAATTGTGCAGTCCATTTTTTCCTGTTACCCTTGTGAAAATAAAAAAATTGGGTCTAAAGTAAAATTTTTGTGAAAAAAAGTTAAATGTTCATTGTTTTCTTCCAAAAATTACCGTGAAACACCTGAAGGGTTAATAAACTTCTTGAATGTGGTTTTGAGCACCTTGAAGGGTGCAGTTTTTAGAAAGGTGTCACTTTTGGGTATTTTCTGTCATAAAGGCTCCTCAAAGTCACTTCAAATAAGATGTGGTCTCTAAAAAAATGTTTTTGCAAATTTTGTTGGAAAAATGAGAAATCGCTGGTCAAATTTTAACCCTTATAGCTTATTAACAAAAAAAATTTTGGTTCCAAAATTGTTCTGATGTAAAGTAGACATGTGGCAAATGTTATTTATTAACTATTTTGTGTGACATATCTCTCTGATTTAAAGGCATGAAAATTCAAAGTTTGAAAATTGCAAAATTTTCAAAATTTTTGCCAAATTTCCGATTTTTTCACAAATAAACGCAAGTGATATCGAAGAAATTTTACCACTATCATAAAGTACATTATGTCACGAAAAAACATTCTCAGAATCAGGGGAATCCGCTGAAGCGTTCCCCCGGCGGTCAACAGAGGGACTACAAATTGCCCAATTCGATGGGAACAGTGCTCAAATGACATGGGAACAGCATGGGGAAGACCCCTAGAATCATCTCTGACTCCCAGATCACTGCTGTCAACAACATGGTCAGAGTATTATGCCACTTTTACGGACTCACAATAAAACATAAAAAAAAGAAACCAAAATGGATTTTCCTGGGAAATATATTAAGGAACATCCTTTCCAGGGTAATGACTTGTATATAAGGCAAAATAAATAACCAAAACCAAAAATACTCAACCACAACTTGGGCTATGTTCACACATAGCGTTTTTGATGCGTTTTTGCACTTTTGCATTGCTTTCAATCAAGACAAATGCATTTACCAGGAAATGTCTTTTTAACATTTTACAACCTTATCTGGCCATGTGGTGTGTGACACATCATCAGACACATTCATACAGTGCTAAAAAGACATGGGAACAGCATGGGGAAAATCTCTGAAAGCATCTCTGACTCCCAGGTCACTGCCTAAAAGTGTGCTCATCAGAAGTGATCCTTGGCGCATGCGAAGATGCCTCCCTCCATGAACCTGTCATTGCAGACTTGCAACAATCACCACCCACGTCCTTGTCCCACTGCAGCGTTCAGTTGTCCTTACGCCATTCCTTGGAATGCAAGCGCAAGTATGCAGCCAGCCACCCACCCACAGGCTGCAATACTATACTGCCAAATTTTTGCAGCTGCTTGCATTTGAAATGTAGCGTTTTAGGCTCGTGGAGGTGGAAGCTTTTCACATACTCATGCCGGCGGCGGCCGGGTGTCCATACTCGGTCCCCATCCGCTACTATATTTCCCGGTATTGCCTCCACATTTCACATGCATGGGTCCCACAACATTACCCTTGCTCTCCCCAGTGCACTTACTGGGAAGGACGGCCTAATCACAAACACGTGGACAGGTGAATGCGGCCAGGGACGGTACGGAGCCAGTCCACAACTTTTTTTGCTGAGAGTCATATTTAGCTCTGTGAAAGGACTGGCATAGAGGAAAAACGTATCTACCCTGCATGTCATTTCTCTCAGGAAGTCCTCTAAAGCTGCTTGCACTTGAAATGTGGCCTGAACATTACTGCTGGCACTTTTCTGTGGGAATTTGCTTGCCTCCTACGGGCCTGGAATATTTCCAGCAAACTATGGTACGACGCCATGGTATTAGCACTGCCCCCAGTAACAGTAGTGAAGCCATCCCCAATTTCCTTCTCAGGAATTTTATTTGGTAGACTAAGTGGCTGCCCAAATACATTTTCTCACAAAGGAGCTGAAGATAGAGTGGCAGTAGGTGCAAGTTTCTCCAGCCTGTTAGAAATTAGAGGGTGAACGGCAGCACATTGGATCAGTGATTATCATTGAACCCTTGTAACACTAGGATCCCAGGTTCAAATCCCAGCAAGGACAACATCTGCAAGGACTTTGTATGTTCTCCCCGTGTTTGCGTGTGTTTCCTCCTCAGTAAAAAATACAGTGTCAGGGAACCTTCCCACACACTTTTCTTAGCCAGGACTGCTTCTCAGCAGAGATTCCTCTGGTGTGCCTTTGCTTCTACCTCAGGAGAGTTCATGATAGCGCTAACTTTGCAGCTGCTATGGGGCTCTTGAGCGGGTGAGAAAGGTTATCCCTTAGAATCAAATCCTCTGGTGGGCACAATGTTTTTCAATCTGAAACAGCTTCTCAGTGGGACTTGTATTTCAACACAGCCATATACTTTAGCTCGGTGAAAGGACTGGCATAGAGGGAAACCGTATCTACCCCGGCTATCATTTCTCCATCACCAGGTTCCGCCCATTGTCACACACGACCATGCCTGGCTGTATGTTCAGCGGTGAGAGCCACAGATCAGGCTGCTGTGTTACAGCTTTCAATAACTCTGCAGTGCTGGGCAGTTTGTCAATTAAGCATGTTATCTTCAGCACAGCCTGTTGTCGCTTGGCCAAGGCAGTGCTGCAGTGCTGTCAGATTGTGACTGATGTAGTCTTTTCAGAGATGGAGGAGGAGGTGCATGAGCTGAACAATGTGATTACATTGTGGTTAAAGTGGTGAAGCTGTTTTTTATGCTAAAGAAAGATTCTATTGTTTTGGGGTTTTTTTACGTTATTTTTTAAGACAAATGCATTCACCGGGAAATGTCATTTTAACATTTTACAACCTTATCTGGCAATGTGATGTGTGATACAACATCAGACACATTATGTTTTATTTATGATGGAGGGACTCTGAAAGTCATAAAGCCAATTTTTATAGGGCCATCAGACGGCCCTTACTATTCTTAAAATGCCAGCAGTCGGCCCTCGCTATTGTTAGAGAGCCATCAGCCGGCTATGCTTTGTTGTTCTTATTTTTAACAAGTGGGTCTCCTATACTGTTATTGCGAATCCAGTGACTGCAGGGCCTTCCAAAAATTTGGAAGCAACCCAATACCCCTTTGAAGAGACATAGAGGAGGGACTCAGTAAAAAAAATGTTCCCGTTATAAAGGAGCGGTTCTCCTATACTGGTAATGCCCATGCTGTGACTGCAAGGGCTGCAAAAATTTGGGAAAAACCCCACTAAGAATTTTAAGACACATAGGGCAGGGCCACAGTATCGACAAATGAGTCTGCTATATGGTTATAGGATATGCAGTGAGTCCAACGGCTGACCAATTTTAGGAAAAACCCCACTAAGAATTTAAAGACACACAGAGCATGTCCACAGTAACAAGTAAGACATATTCCCATTAGAAAGGAGAGGGTCTGCTATACAGTTATAGGGTATGCAGTGAGTCCAATGGCTGACCAATTTTAGGAAAAACCCCACTAACAATTTAAAGACACACAGAGCAGGGCCACAGTAACAAGTACGACATGTTCCCATTAGAAAGGAGAGGGTCTGCTGTACAGTTATAGGGTATGCAGTGAGTCCAACAGCTGACCAAATTTAGGAAAAACCCCACTAAGAATTTAAAGACACATATAGTAGGGACAGAGTAATGACAAATTTCCATTAGAAAGGAGAGAGAATGCTATACATTTATAGGGCATGCAGTGAGTCCAACGGCTGACCAGTTTTAGGAAAAACCCCACTAAGAATTTAAAGACACATAGAGCAGGGCCAGAGTAACGACAAATTGACATTAGAAAGGAGAGAGTCTCCCATAGTGTTGGCCTATGCAGTGAATGCAAGGGCGGCCAAAAATTAGGAGGCACTTCAATACCCCTTGGAAGAGACCTTGAGGAGTGCCTCATAAAATAATGTTCCCATTAGAATGGAGCTGGCCTCCGATACTTGTAATGCCCATGAAATAAGTGTATGGGCTGACAAACATTTACCCCTGGGGGGTATACATGAACATACTGTATTAAAAAAATTTTTTACGGGCATCATAAACACACTTTAAAAAATTATGTGGGTGTTGCATCACGGACCATGGTCACCCTGGTGATATGTTGGTGGAGGATGAGGAGAAGGAGGAGGACAAGAGCAAATAACCAAAATCAGGAAGAGTATACCCATGTGTGGGTGTGAAAAGCTGCATGAGAATACACCTCCCATGAAAAGACACTGGATTTGAGTTTATGTTACGCTGCTATCATTCGGTGGAGTTGAGAAGTCTGGCCCAATCTAGCCCTTGTTCATTTTTATAAGAGTCAGCCTGTCAGCATTTTCAGTTTATAGGCAGATTCGCTTATAAGTTAAAATTCCACCTGCGGCACTAAAAACCTGCTCTGATAAAAGGCTGACGGCAGGGCAGCCCAGGACCTCCAAGGCTAGAGAGCCAGTTCATTCCACGTATCCAGCTTGGATACCCAATAATTATAAGGAAGAGAGGAATCACGGAGGACGTTGGTACGGTCTGCAAGGTACTCACTCAGCATCTTCCCAAACTTTTCACTCCTTGTGCGAGTACCCCGTGCCTCAGGGCCTATGCGATGGGAGGGTCTGAGAAAACTCTCCCAGAACTTTGACAGTGTTCCCCTGCCTCTGCTGGATTAAAGTTGTGTCTCTCTAGGCTGTACTCCTTGCTTGTCCAACGAGGTGTGCCCTCTGCCGCCAGCATTTTCAGATGGGAATTTTTTTAATTGTTCCGCAACAAGGGCCTTCTGGTACAGCCCCATTTTTGTAGACCTGTCCGCCTCAGGAATAAGAGATATAAAGTTCTCCTTTTAGCGTGGGTCTTGAAGTGCCACCAACCAGTAATGACTGTCACCCAAGATTTTGAGAACGCGAGGGTCATGGGAAAGGCAGCGTAACTTAAACTCAGCCATGCATGCCAGGCTACTAACAGGCAAGACTTCTGTGTCCTCACCAAGAGGATGACTGACCATGCTCTCCTCCTCCTCCTCTCTGTCCTCTGGCCATCCATGCTGAACAGATGGTATGACAGCTGTGCAGGTAGTACCGTCTATAGTGCATGAAACTAGTTCCTGTCCTTTCTCGTCCTTCTCTTCCTCATTGTCACCCAATCCACGTTGGGTTGAGATGAGGCTTGGCTGTGTGTAATCACCCTGTATGGTTCCTTGCTCCATCTCATCGTGCTCTGCCTGCAATGCATCCTCTTTGATTGTGAGCAGAGAGCATTTCAGAAGACAGAGAAGCAGGATAGTGATGCTAATTATGGTGTCATCGCCGCTCACCATCTTGGTGGAGTCCTCAAAGTTTTGGAGGATGTTACATATGTCTGACATCCATGTCCACTCCTGACGTCTTATGTGTGGAGTCTGAACTGAATACCGATGTCTTTGTTGATGCTGGTACTCAACAACTTCCCTCTTCTGCTCACAAATCCTTCCCAACATCTGGAGTGTAGAGTTCCAATGCGTGGGGACATCACACACCAGTCTGTGAGCCGGAAGCTGCAGACGCTGCTGAAACACTGCAAGAGCGGCGGAAGCTGTAGCTGACTTTCTAAAATGGGCACACAGGCAGCATACTTTAATAAGCAGATCCGGCAGCTCCGGGTAGTATTTGAAAAACTGCTGATCCACAAGGTTAAGAACATGGGACAGGCATGGTACGTGTGTCAGCTCGCCTCGCCTCAGAGCCGCCATCAGGTTCCGGCCATTGTCACACATGACCATACCTGGCTGTACGTTCAGCGGTGTGAGTCACAGATCTGCCTGCTCTTTCAGAGCTGTCCACAACTCTTCAGCATTGTGCGTTTTTTCACGTAAGCATATTATCTTCAGCACAGCCTGTTGCCGCTTGGCCGAGGCAGTTCTGCAGTGCTTCCAGCTTGTGACTGATGTGGTCATTTCGGAGATGGAGGCTGAAGAGGAGGAGGCTCAGGAAGATGAGGTGCAGGAGCTGTACACCTTGGGGGAAACCCTGACTGACCTAGGGCCCACAAACCTTGCCGTCGAGAGGACGTGTTCCGTCCCAAGGTCCGACTGGGTCCCGGACTCCACTATGTTAACCCAGTGTGACATCAGTGAGATGTACCATCCCTGCTCAAAAGCACGTGTCCATGGTTAGGTGGACTTTCTTGGTTACTGCGTTGTTGAGAGCATGGCTAATGTTTTGGAACACGTGCTTGTGTAATGCGGGGACAGCACAATGGGAGAAATAGTGGCGGCTGGGGACCGAGTACTGAGGGACGGCCACCGCCATCAGATTGCAGAATGCTTCCATCTTCACGAGACTAAAAGGCAACATTTCGAGCGCAAGCAGTCGTGAAATGTGAGAATTTAGTAGTGTGGCCTGTGGGGCGTTGGCTCCATATTTGCGCTTGCGTTCCAAGGACTTGGATATGGACAACTGAACGCTGCGCAGGAACAAGGACATGGACATGCTTCCTGATGCTGCTGCTTGAGAGTGCTCAATGACAGATGGAGGTTAGGAGGCATCTTCGCATGCACCATGGACAGGGGATTGGCTTGCATGCACAACAGCGGAAGAAGCAATGTTGCCACCCGCAGACACTGTTCCTGGACCCTGGGGTTCAGCCCAAAATGTCTGGAGCTTTGCTGCCATGTGCCTGATCATGCTGGTGGTGGTCAGGCAGGTAGTTTTGCCACCCCTGCTGATGCTGGCCTGGCAGGTGGTGCAAATGGCCTTTTGGAGTTATCAGCAGAGACTTTGAAAATCAACCAGACTAGGGAAGACCTAACAGTTGTACTGGCAACTTCCTTTGTGTTGGTGTTATGGGGAATGATTGCCTGCCTTCCGTGGCTGCTCAAATATTTGGTCATCACTACACGCGATCTCCTCTTGCCCCGCTTCAAGTGGACCTTGTGAGAGGCCCAAATATATAAATGGAAAAGTGAACAGCTCTTCAGAGTGTCCAAGTGTGGGATCAGTTGTCTCTGGGTACTCGGCATGGTGGGAGGAAGGAGGATCAGGGTGAGGAATATGCGGTCCAGACTCACGGCTTCTGAGATATGACCGTCTGGAAGACAGGGTGGTGGTGATGGTGGCTAAGTGACTGGAAGCGTTATCCTCTATCCATCCATCAACCTTTTGACACTGCTTTGCGTTCAATAGTGGTGTGCTGCGGTCCCCTAGAAATTAGGACAGGAAGGTCAGGAGACACGGTGTTCTGTGTCAAATGCCAATCATCCTGCACGGTGTTGGGCTGAGAGTAAAACCCCCATCTGTGGACGTCGGGCCCTCATACCACCCTCATGGAGTTGGTTTCTAACCATTTCTGCAGACACATGCACATTTGCGATTCACTGACTGAGGACCAATAACTCAAAATATATTATAACCACCAACATACACAAAAATCACTGACTGAGGTGGAATAGCAATAATTAAAAAATGATACTTTATTATAAATATTAAAATATGATGAACAAAACCACCGTACTAAATGCAGCCTATCCTGTATGTCCCCTCTTTTATCACACGGGTCATACTCAGGATATTAATATTCCCAAAAACCAATCACCCAATGTGTAATAACTAGTGTTGAGCGATACCTTCCGATATCGGGAAATATCGGATCGGATTGGATCGGACCGATACCGAAAAAGTATCGGATATCGCCGATTCCGATACCGGAAACCAATGCAAGTCAATGGGACATAAATATCGGAATTAAAATAAACCCTTTCTTTCCTTGTAGGTTATTTCTACATGAAGGAAAACAACTAAGAATAATGTAGAATGTATTGGGGGAGGTGGGGGAGACAATAAAGGCATAGAGGTTTAGCCCAGTCAAATGGAATAGCAGGAATTAATATTTTTTTATTATGTTCTGAGTTACGGAAATATTAACTATGTTAAGTATTTTTATATTTTGTCAGATATTTATGTTTCACTACTTCCATGCTCTTCACCTTCTTTTTTACTTCTCCCACACTTTCTCCTTCATCATCCTCAGCATCTTTTTCATCCACTTCTTCTTCACCTTCTTCTTCTTCACCTTCTTCGTATTATTCTTTTTTTTACATTCTTCATATTCTACTTCTTCATCTTCTTCATATTCTTCTTCTTCATCATATTCTTATTTGTGACAGGCATTCCTGTAGTTGTTATCTATAAAAGGTTGGACATTACACCTTTCGTTCTGCCCGTCACAAAAGATTTACAACAGGATTTGTCCGCGTTCAGTTTGGCCTGCAGCAGCAGGTCTTTTCCAGGGGCACCACGAGGAGGAACGGACTCACCCCCATACACTGCTTAGTCATC
Organism: Phyllobates terribilis; assembly: GCF_046119375.1. Lineage (NCBI taxonomy): Eukaryota > Metazoa > Chordata > Amphibia > Anura > Dendrobatidae > Phyllobates > Phyllobates terribilis. The sequence continues at coordinate 443,245,878 of NW_027362764.1, forward strand.
TTCTGCTTATAATTTAGATATTATCTTTTGCTCTGATTTTTAGTCTTATGCTTAATGTTCTTCCGCTTTTTGTTCTGCAGCTTCTTGTATTTCTGCTTCTTGGTTTTCTGTCTCTTGTTTTTCTGTATCTTGGTGCTTGTCTTCTCTTCTTTGTCTTCTTGGTCAACTTCTTCAGGGTCATCTTCTTGGTCTTCTTCGGGGTGGTCTTCAGGGTCGTCGTCTTCGGGGGTCCTCGTCTTCGGGGTCCTCGTCTTCTTCGGGTTGGTCTTCTGGGTCCTCGTCTTCGGGGTCCTCGTCTTCTTCGGGGTGGTCTTCAGGGTCCTCGTCTTCTTCGGGGTGGTCTTCAGGGTCCTCGTCTTCTTCGGGGTGGTCTTCAGGGTCCTCGTCTTCAGGGTCATTGTCTTCGGGGTCCTCGTCTTCTTAGGGTTGGTCTTCAGGGTCCTCGTCTTCAGGGTCCTCGTCAGGGAGATCCAGAGTGATTACCAAGAACCATTTCAAAAAGCTTGAACTTGGAAATGTAGCAGAAGGTACAAGAAAGCTGAGGAACTACCGAAGACCAGCTGACGGTACTGGAACCCGGATGGATAGCAGAAGGTACAAGAGCCAATGGAACTACCGAGGACCAGCTGATGTTACTGGAACTCGGTTACTAAGCAGGAGGTACCTGTGCCAGAAAGCACTACCAAGGACCAGCAGACGTTGGTGGAACTTGGATACCGAGAAGGAGGCACCTAATCCAAAGGCACTGCCGAGAACCAGCTGACGGTACTGGAACCCGGATGGGTAGCAGAAGGTACAAGAGCCAATGGAACTACCGAGGACCAGCTGATGTTACTGGAACCCGGATGGGTAGCAGAAGGTACAAGAGCCAATGGAACTACCGAGGACCAGCTGATGTTACTGGAACTCGGTTACTAAGCAGGAGGTACCTGTGCCAGAAAGCACTACCAAGGACCAGCAGACGTTGGTGGAACTTGGATACCGAGAAGGAGGCACCTAATCCAAAGGCACTGCCGAGAACCAGCTGACGGTACTGGAACCCGGATGGGTAGCAGAAGGTACCCATGTAAAAAAAAAGTTCAAGGCCGCGAGCCGGCCGCAGTTACCAAAACCCACAGTCCTACAGAGGGTGCTTGTCCTATTGGCACTATGGAACCAGCCTTCATTGCCAGATCCCGCAGCCCACATAGGAGTCACCTAAACTGCAGGCACCATAGAGTCGGCTAACCCGACCGCAACACGACAGGACAACGCATTGGAGGCAAAGTGACGTTGACACTACCCGGAAACAGCTGGCGTGCTGGAACCAGGCTGGGCAGGAGGGAGTACCCGTGCCAAAGACACTGCCGAGAACCAGCTGACGGTACTGGAACCCGGATGGGTAGCAGAAGATACAAGAGCAAATGGAACTACCGAGGACCAGCTGACGGTACTGGAACCCGGATGGGTAGCAGAAGGTACAAGAGCCAATGGAACTACCGAGGACCAGCTGATGTTACTGGAACTCGGTTACTAAGCAGGAGGTACCTGTGCCAGAAAGCACTACCAAGGACCAGCAGACGTTGGTGGAACTTGGATACCGAGAAGGAGGCACCTAATCCAAAGGCACTGCCGAGAACCAGCTGACGGTACTGGAACCCGGATGGGTAGCAGAAGATACAAGAGCAAATGGAACTACCGAGGACCAGCTGACGGTACTGGAACCCGGATGGGTAGCAGAAGATACAAGAGCAAATGGAACTACCGAGGACCAGCTGACGGTACTGGAACCCGGATGGGTAGCAGAAGGTACAAGAGCCAATGGAACTACCGAGGACCAGCTGATGTTACTGGAACTCGGTTACTAAGCAGGAGGTACCTGTGCCAGAAAGCACTACCAAGGACCAGCAGACGTTGGTGGAACTTGGATACCGAGAAGGAGGCACCTAATCCAAAGGCACTGCCGAGAACCAGCTGACGGTACTGGAACCCGGATGGGTAGCAGAAGATACAAGAGCAAATGGAACTACCGAGGACCAGCTGACGGTACTGGAACCCGGATGGGTAGCAGAAGGTACAAGAGCCAATGGAACTACCGAGGACCAGCTGATGTTACTGGAACTCGGTTACTAAGCAGGAGGTACCTGTGCCAGAAAGCACTACCAAGGACCAGCAGACGTTGGTGGAACTTGGATACCGAGAAGGAGGCACCTAATCCAAAGGCACTGCCGAGAACCAGCTGACGGTACTGGAACCCGGATGGGTAGCAGAAGATACAAGAGCAAATGGAACTACCGAGGACCAGCTGACGGTACTGGAACCCGGATGGGTAGCAGAAGATATAAGAGCAAATGGAACTACCGAGGACCAGCTGACGGTACTGGAACCCGGATGGGTAGCAGAAGGTACAAGAGCCAATGGAACTACCGAGGACCAGCTGATGTTACTGGAACTCGGTTACTAAGCAGGAGGTACCTGTGCCAGAAAGCACTACCAAGGACCAGCAGACGTTGGTGGAACTTGGATACCGAGAAGGAGGCACCTAATCCAAAGGCACTGCCGAGAACCAGCTGACGGTACTGGAACCCGGATGGGTAGCAGAAGGTACCCATGTAAAAAAAAAGTTCAAGGCCGCGAGCCGGCCGCAGTTACCAAAACCCACAGTCCTACAGAGGGTGCTTGTCCTATTGGCACTATGGAACCAGCCTTCATTGCCAGATCCCGCAGCCCACATAGGAGTCACCTAAACTGCAGGCACCATAGAGTCGGCTAACCCGACCGCAACACGACAGGACAACGCATTGGAGGCAAAGTGACGTTGACACTACCCGGAAACAGCTGGCGTGCTGGAACCAGGCTGGGCAGGAGGGAGTACCCGTGCCAAAGACACTGCCGAGAACCAGCTGACGGTACTGGAACCCGGATGGGTAGCAGAAGGTACAAGAGCCAATGGAACTGCCGAGAACCAGCTGGCGGTGCTGGAGCCCAGGGTAAATACTAAAAACAGAAGAGCCAGAGGTGTATTTGGAGGAGGTTTTAAATCCGTACTACAGTGGATGTGGACAAAGCAGGAGAATTTGCCGGACACACAGCTGGGGATCAGCTGACGTTACTGAATCCCAATAACACTGGAGCAAGCGTTGACTGTGCAGACGGCACTTCTGAGCAGCAACTAGCGGTATTGGAGCCCAGGGTAAATACTAAAAACGGAGGAGCCAGAGGTGTAATTGGAGCAAGTTTTAAATAAGTAGCACAGTGAATATGGACAGAGCAGGAGAAATTGCCGTGAACACAGCAGGGGAACAGCTGACGTTACCGAACCCCAATAACACCGCAGCAAGTGTTGACTGTGCAGACGGCACTTCCGAGCGCCAACTGGCGGTGCTGGAGCCCAGGGATAAGAATGAAAACAGAGGAGCCAGAGGTGTAATTGGAGCAACTTTAAAATCTGTAGTAGTGAGAATGTGGACAGAGCAGGAGAAATTGCCGTCCGCACAGCAGGGGAACAGCTGACGTTACTGAACCCCAATAACATGGTAGCAAGTGTTGACTGTGCAGACAGCACTTCCGAGCGCCAACTGGCGGTGCTGGAGCCCAGGGATAAGAATGAAAACAGAGGAGCCAGAGGAGTAATTGGAGCAACTTTAAAATGTGTAGTACAGTGGATGTGGACAAATCAGGAGAAATTGCCGTCCGCACAGCAGGAGAACAGCTGACGTTACTGAACCCCAATAACACGGCAGCAAGTGTTGACTGTGCAGACGGCACTTCCGAGCGCCAACTGGCGGTGTTGGAGCTCAGGGATTACAGTTCAGGTGGTAGAAACATGAACAGAACAGGAGACCTGGATACTGTTGCCAACCAATTATTTATTCTGGAAGAGGACTGGCAAATTCATGAGAGATCCAGGCCTTGTTCATTTTGAGAAAAGTAAGCCGGTCAACGTTATCGGAGGATAGTCGCATGCGACGGTCTGTTAGTACACCACCTGCGGCACTAAAGACGCGTTCCGATAATACACTAGCAGCAGGGCAAGCTAGCACCTCCAGTGCATACTGACTAAGCTCTGGCCATGTATCCAGCTTACAGACCCAAAACTTGAAGGGAGAAGAGCCGTCTGGGAGTACACTAAGAGGGCAAGACATGTAGTCTGTCACCATCTGACGGAAACGTTGCCTCCTGCTGACTGGAGCTGTCTGTGATGGTGTAGACATTTGTGGCGGCGGGGACACAAAACTTTGCCACATTTCGGCCATACTGGTCTTGCCTTGTGCTGAGGCGCTGCTTCTGCTCCCTCTTTGTGCAGAGCTTCCTCCACTGCCTCGACGCACTGAGCTGCTTTGTAAAGCACTAGCAGCACTGCTCTCGGTTGGAATGGAGAACATGATGGAATGCACCAGTGCGTCTTGGTACTCCCGCATTTTACGCTCCCGGTTCAATGGTGTTATGAGGCTTTGTAAGTTGTCCCGGTAGCGAGGATCTAGGAGGGTGGACACCCAATAATCAGCCGTGTTGAGAATGTGGGCGATGCGGCGGTCGTTTCTGAGGCACTGCAGCATGAAATCAACCATGTGCTGCAGACTGCCAACTGGCCAAGAAACGCTGTCCCCTGCTTGAGGCATGATCTCTGCCTGCTCTGCATCACCCCACCCTCGCTCTAGATACTGACTACTAGAGCATTGTGTACCTCCCTCCTCTGGACAGATGTCTTCCTCATCCATTGACTCCTCCTCATCCTCCTCACAAAGTGTCCCCTGCCTAGGCCTTTGTGAGGAACCACGTTGCGCAGACTGTAGAGAAGCAGATGGCATTTGTGACTCCTCATCCTCCACCTCTTCCAAAACCTCGTCCCTTAGTGCTTGCAGTGTTTTTTCAAGCAGGCAGATAAGGGGGATAGTCATGCTGACTAGTGCATCATCTGCACTCGCCATCCGCGTGGAATAATCGAAGGCACGCAAAACGTGGCAAATGTCCTTCATAGAGGCCCACTCAGTGGTGGTGAAGTGTGAACGGCGCGCACTGCGACTTGTTTGCGCCTGCTGCAGCTGGTACTCCATTACTGCTGCCTGCTGCTCACACAACCTCTCCAACATATGTAACGTTGAATTCCACCTGGTGGGTAGGTCACATATGATGCGATGTTCCGGAAGACATAATCGGCGCTGCAGAGCTGCAATGCGTGATCTTGCATTGCTGGAACGCCGCAAGTGAGCGCACTCTATGCGGACCTTGTGAAGCAGTGCATCAAGATCCGGATAGTCCCTCAAAAAACTCTGCACGACCAAGTTGAGCACATGTGCCAGACATGGGATGTGAGTGAGGTTGCCTAGGCCCAGAGCTGCCACCAGATTTCGGCCATTGTCACACACTACCATGCCTGGCTGGAGATTCGCTGGCACAAACCACACGTCACTCTGCTGCTTGATGGCATTCCAGAGCTCCTGCGCTGTGTGGCTTCGATTCCCCAAAGAAATTAATTTTAATACGGCCTGTTGACGTTTGGCCACGGCTGTGCTCATATCGGTCATCATAACAGGTAACCGTTCACGGGTCGATGTGGAGGTAGACCGTGACGGCTCCTGCAGCGCTGATTCAGAGGAACTGGAGTATGAGGAGGAGTCAATGTGTACAGACTGGATTCCTGCAATCCTTGGAGTTGGCAGAACACGTACAGCGCCACTCTCAAGATCTGTACCCGGCTCCACAACATTTACCCAATGGGCAGTGAGGGAAAGGTATCGTCCCTGTCCATGCTTACTGGTCCACGCATCAGTGGTCAGGTGGACCTTGCTACTGACGGCGTTTTGTAGCGCATGTTTAATTTTTCCCTCCACATGATGTTGCAGGGCAGGGACGGCTTGCCTGCTGAAATAAAAGCGGCTGGGCACGTTGTATTGTGGGACTGCCAATGCCATAAAGTTACGGAATGTGTCAGTCTCCACCAGCCTGAATGATAGCATTTCAAGGGCCAGTAGTTTAGCAATGCCAGCATTCAGAGCCTGTGCTCGGGGGTGGTTTGCCGAGTATGGGCGCCTTTTCTCCCATGCCTGTGCTAACGATGGCTGTAGACTGGCCTGGGAGTGTGAGGATGACTGGGAAAGTGGTGCTGTGGGTGGAATTACACTGTGTCTCTGTACAACAGTGCCAGAGATTCTTCCATGGCGATCCTGTGAGGAAGCCGAACCAGCTGTGTGTGAGCTGGAGGAAGAGGCTACAACACGAGCTGAAGAGGTGGTAGGTGGCGCTGTAGGTTGGCCTAGGTCTTCAGTGTGTTTGTGTAACTCCACCACGTGCTTGGTCCGCACATGTTTCCACATATTTGTGGTATTGAGGTTGCTGACACTTTTCCCTCTTTTCACCTTCTGATTACACAGCTTGCATTTGACAAAGCAAATGTCATCTGCAACTGTGTCAAAAAAGGACCAGGCACTGCAAGTCTTGGGAGCGCCCGCTTTGGATTTTGGAAGAGCCATGCTCCTAATGGGTGCCGAAGTGGAGGCTACAGGCAACCAAGTCTGCCCCCTCCCTCTCCCTCCTTTTTGGGCCGTTCGGGGAATCTCTTCCTCAGAGCTGCTCCCACCACCTTCCTGTCCCTCACGCCAGGATGGGTCAAGGACCTCATCATCTACACCACCCTCTTCAAACAACTGCTTCTCCTGGGTAGTCTCGACAGCACAGTACGCACCAGAAAGTGGCACCTGAGTCTCATCATCAGATGCGTACTGAGGTGTGCTGCTGACCATAGGCACTGGCCCACCCGCCTCTTCAGATTCAGAGAGACAAAACGGTTGCGCATCACTGCATACTACCTCTTCTTCAAATTCTCGAATTCTGCTTGGCTGGCCCCCTCTTTCCAAGCCAAGAGATTCAGAGAACAGAAGTAGAGATGGCTCCTGTCCAGGGCTCTCTGACTGCCTGGGCAATTTGGCAGGTGGTGAAGAGACAGATGGGTGCTCTTCAGTGCTCAGGACCTGAGAGGATCTGGAACTAATTGAAGTCGATGCGTTAGCTGCCATCCATCCGACAACGGCTTCAATTTGGTCCTCGCGCAGCAGTGGGGTACGGCTAGCTCCTACAAAGCTGCGCATAAAGGACTGTTCCCTGGTAAAACTGGGGGATGCTGAGTCACTGGTGCCCGCAGCAGGCACAGAATCCCCACGTCCTCTCCCTGCAGGCACAGAATCCTCACGTCCTCTCCCTGCAGAAACTCCACGCCCACGCCCACGACCACGACCACATGCCTTACTCCCTGCCTTCTTCATCTTGGTAGACTGATAAAGATAGGCAGAAAAGTACTAAGGGCTTAGTGTGCTTATTCCTGAACAGCTGCTAACAGGTATAAGAAACACTAATTTTATAAAGTGTGGACTAGACTTTAATATGAGCTAATGTGGCCTACACAACTGTAAAGTGGAGTGTTTGGTGAACTTTATTTAGGTTTTTTTTGTCACAAAAAGACACTGGATGTGCCTAAAGATGTAATAACGATAGTATCACAAACTTTTTGTAGCTATTACAATGTAGGAAGGTAACCTACAATGCAATAGATGAGGCTGCAAAAAATAGGCTAATACTAATCTGGCTGGGGCTGCAGGGCCCAATGCTGCAGAAAGGCTCCTCTATCTACTCCTATATAGTGTGTTTGGAATCAATTTAGCTGAATATGGATGGAACCACCACACTAATAGGAGATATCAGGAAAAATTATGAATTGGCAATAAAGGACAATGTATGAGGCAGTGACACACACTGAGTGCACTACAACCAGACGGGGTTGAAGCACACACTACAGGGTGAGCTGCACTCACACACCAGACCTTGCAGACAGCGGTGAACAGTACAGATGCAGAGCACTGTGCACTAGTGCTGCAAGACGGAAAAAAATTCTCTATCTACTCCTATATAGTGTGTTTGGAACCAATTTAGCTGAATACAGATGGAACCACCACACTAATAGGAGATATCAGGAAAAATTATGAATTGGCAATAAAGGACAATGTATGAGGCAGTGACACACACTGAGTGCACTACAACCAGACGGGGTTGAAGCACACACTACAGGGTGAGCTGCACTCACACACCAGACCTTGCAGACAGCGGTGAACAGTACAGATGCAGAGCACTGTGCACTAGTGCTGCAAGACGGAAAAAAATTTCTCTATCTACTCCTATATAGTGTGTTTGGAACCAATTTAGCTGAATACAGATGGAACCACCACACTAATAGGAGATATCAGGAAAAATTATGAATTGGCAAAAAAGGACAATGTATGAGGCAGTGACACACACTGAGTGCACTACAACCAGACTTGGCTGAAGCACACACTACAGGGTGAGCTGCACTCACACACACAGACCTTGCAGATAGCGGTGAACAGCACAGGGAACTGTGCACTAGCACTGCAAGGCACAGTGATTTAGAAAGTAGCTTGGGTAAAGCAGTATAGAGCAAATAGGTAGCTAAAACTGTCCCTCAGAACAACAGCGTCCTATCCCTAACTGAATTCACAGCAGAGTGAGCTCAAAATGGCGGCGGTGGCTTTTATAGTGCATCATGACATCATTTCAGCAGCCAATCACAGCCATGCCATTAGTTAAGATGCCTACATGCCTAACAGGATGTGCCCACACTTCTTAGGATCCTCATTGGCTGAATAAAATGAAAATGTCTCATTGCATTATGGGAACTTCCGATTCCGGTATACGATATTGCAATAGTATCGGAATTAAGTATCGGAATTCCGATACCGCGAATATCGGCCGATACCCGATATTTCAGTATCGGAATGCTCAACACTAGTAATAACTGATGTCTAGACTACTCTCAATATATCTCTATCCTAAATTGCCAACCCTTAGACGAATATAAGTTATTTCCACAGTGGGAACATGGAATTATTATTGCACTTTGCCCTCTGCAGAATATCAGACTATAGACCCCTTCTTATCCTATATATAGTCGGGGTTATATGAGACAGGAGAAATATTAATTATTTCCATAGGGGGAGCATATAATTATTATTGCACCTTGCCCTCTGCAGAAAATATAGACCCCTTCTTATCTTGTGTATTGTCGTAGTTATATGAAAAAGGACGGATTTCTTTCCCCCTCCCCCCTCTAATCTTTTTTTAATACAAACTACAATCCACTAATAGAGGATACAGATAACATGATTCTATCTATATTGTGCTCTTGTCTAAAAGCAATTGGTATGCGATATCAGTTTACTGCCTGTAAATTTCTGTTGAATCACAGATGACTCAATGACAGCTCTACATCTACATAGGACACAGCTCGACATCTACATAGGACACAGCTCTACATCAACATAGGACACAGCTCTTTTTGTTTCACTTACAGACCTAATGAATCATCTGTCATTACGTTGTCCCTTTAAGTCTCTTAGCATGTACGTCCCTATTTCCACATACATGCCCCAAACATATGCCTCTACGCGTTTCACCCATCTAATAGGTCAGGATGCAGTCTGCCTATCTGTGCTGTGGTATCTATGATAACTCCGCCCCCCCTGTGACACGTGAATCCTTGCATGTGATGTGGCAGCTCCTTATTGGCCCCAAGGGAGGGGGTCTGTGAGTGGCCCATGCTGGGTTGCATCACTGGGAGGGGGGAGGAGTATTATCTATAAGAGTTCGGCGTCCGTGCTGCCGCATGGGGCTCTCATAATAGCCGGGAGCTGAGACTCCTGCAAATGTATTAGCAAGCAACATAGTGCCTGAGCCTCCTGATGTGCCCATAAAAATATTAGATGGGTGAAACGCGTAGAGGCGTACTTGTATGTTTGGGGCATGTATGTGGATATAGAGAAGTACATGCGAAGAGGCTGCTGTGATACCCTGAGTTATAAATAAAGGGGCAGCAAGTCTTAAAGGGACAGCGTAATGACAGATGATTCATTAGGTCTGTAAGTGAAACAAAAAGAGCTGTGTCCTATGTAGATGTCGAGCTGTCATTGAGTCATCTGTGATTCAACAGAAATTTACAGGCAGTAAACTGATATCGCATACCAATTGCTTTTAGACAAGAGCACAATATAGATAGAATCGTGTTATCTGTATCCTCTATTAGTGGATTGTAGTTTGTATTAAAAAAGATTAGAGGGGAAAAGAAATCCATCCTTTTTCATATAACTACGACAATACACAAGATGAGAAGGGGTCTATATTTTCTGCAGAGGGCAAAGTGCAATAATAATCATATGCTCCCCCTATGGAAATAATTAATATTTCTCCTGTCTCATATAACCCCGTCTATATATAGGATGAGAAGGGGTCTAGAGTTTGATATTTTGCAGAGGGCAAAGTGCAATAATAATTCTATGCTCCCCCTGTGGAAATAATTTAAACCTCTCCATTTTCATATAACTCCAAATATATACAGGATAACAAGGGGTCTAGAGTCTGATATTCTGCAGAGGGCAAAGTGCAATAATAATTCCATGTCCCCACTGTGGAAATAACTTATATTCGTCTAAGGGTTGGCAATTTAGGATAGAGATATATTGAGAGTAGTCTAGACATCAGTTATTACACATTGGGTGATTGGTTTTAGGGAATATTAATATCCTGAGTATGACCCGTGTGATAAAAGAGGGGACATACAGGATAGGCTGCATTTAGTACGGTGGTTTTGCTCATCATATTTTAATATTTATAATAAAGTATCATTTTTTAATTATTGCTTTTCCACCTCAGTCAGTGATTTACATGCACATTTGCGGCCTGCTGGAGGTCATTTTGCAGGGCTCTGGCAGTGCTCCTCCTGTTCCTCCATACACAAAGGCGGAGGTAGCGGTCCTGCTGCTGGGTTGTTGCCCTCCTACCGCCCCCTCCACGTCTCCTGGTGTACTGGCCTGTCTCCTTGTAGCGCCTCCATCCTCTGGACACTACGCTGACTGACACAGCAAACCTTCTTGCCACAGCTCGCACTGATGTGCCACCCTGGATGAGCTGCACTACCTGAGCAACTTCTGTGGGTTGTAGAGTCCGTCTCATGCTACCACGAGTGTGAAAGCACAACCAACATTTAAAAGTTACCAAAACATCAGCCAGAAAGTATTGGTACTGAGATGTGGTCTGTGGTCCCCACCAGCAGAAGCACTCCTTTATTGAGTGTGTGTTGATAATTGCCAATAATTTCCATCTATTGTCTATTCCATTTGCACAACAGCATGTGAAATTGATTGTCAATCAGTGTTGCTTCCTAAGTGGACCGTTTGATTTCGCAGAAGTTTGATTTACTTGGAGTTATATTCTGTTGTTTAAGTGTTCCCTTTATTTTTTTGAGCATCGTATATATTGTACCCATAAATAAAAAATGTTATGAAAAAAATAAAAATAAACAAAAAAGTATACATATTTTGTATCAACACATCCTGAAGGACCTGACCTATAAAATTATCCCTCTGGTGAAAACCTTAAAAAAACAAGGCAAAAAACGATGCTTCATGATCATACTGGCGAACAAAAATTAGAATAAAATAATTGGAATAAAACGCAATAAAAAGACAAATGTAAATAAAAATGGCACAACTTAAAGTGTCATCTTGTCCCGCAAAAAACAAGCTACCATATAGCTCCTTAAAATAAAAAAGTATGAATACAGCGATGCAAAAAATAATTATTTTTTCTATAAAATAGTTTTTATTGTGTAAAAGCGATAAAACATAAAAAAAATTACAATAAATGTGGTGCCGCTGTATTCATACTGACCCAAATGCTGCCTTATCAATTTTACCACATGCGAAAAGACTTAAAAAAAAAAACGAAAGAATTTGTGAATTGCTGTTTTTTTTCATTCTGCCTCCCAAAAATCAGAATAGAAAGCGATCAAAAAATGTCATATGCCTGAAAATGGTACCAATAAAAACATCAAGTCATCCTGCAAAAACAAGTCAACACATAACTCTGTTGGCCAAAATATGGAAAAATTATAGCTCTCAAAATATGGTGATAAAAACCGTCTTTTAGTGTGTGGCAGCAGCCAAACATAAAAATCTGATATAAATCTGGTATGGCTGTAATCGCACTGACCCAAAGAATAAAGTCGCCTAATCAATTATACCACATGAGGAATGGAATAAAAAATATGTAAAAGCAATTCTTCACCTGCTGTTGATTTATTCATTCTGCCTCCTAAAGATCGCAGTAATGCTGAGTTCACATTTATTCTGCGCTCTTATACCGGGGTTTCTGTATAAATATCTGAAATATGTGATTCAGACAGAACTGGCTGAATATTTCCTATAATGAGGCAGATGGAGGCACCATGTACGCCGTCTGGCCTATGATCTGTCAACGTCTGTCTTTTTATAAGGCATGCATAAAAGTGACGTCGCCCACAGTTTTGTGCACTTATGAAAAGGACAATGCAGAACAGAGGCCAGAAAGAGTCCAGAGTAACTCTGCTGCCTCATTATAGTGAATGGATCCCTCGGGGGTTCATCTGAATCCAGTCACTGGGAGATTTAGATGGAAACCCCAACATAAGTGCTCAGTGTAAAGCTTAGGATCCAAAAATGTTCCCAACCAAAGCTTCTACTCAATCCACAGAAAAAGCAAGTCCCCACTCAGGTGCATTATCAGTTATCGTAAATATAAGGGCTTCCACATTACTGGTAGCACAAAGGCTCTGGAAAAGCACCATGGCTCATCGCCTCCCCAAAAGAAATTGAGCAAATTCTGCACTCCCAAATCCATATGCCCCAGCTTTTGAACTCCAGTGTGTTCCTAAACCGCAGTTAGCATCCATATGTTTGGTATTTCTGTAGCAATGAGAGGCTGCCTAATTTACAGGTACGTGTCTCCAGAAGCATGAGCTGGGCACAACATACTCATCACTACAACATACTAGTCACTACAACAGCAGTTTGCAATTTTCACTCAGCAACATCCACTGCTGCTTGTTTCTCTAAAAGCCCCATGGAGTCAAAATCATCACTAGACCTATAAATAAATTCCCAAAGGAGTGTAATTTCCAAAATGGAGTCACTGGAGGGGGGATTATGCTATTCTTGCATGTATGGGCTCTGTATATGGAGTCTGCATACTATTCTAGAAAAATCTGCTCTCCAGGAGGCAAACTGCACTCCGTTCCTCCAGAGTCTAGCCGTATGGCTAAGCAGTACAGTACAGCCACATAGGGAGTATTTCTACATTCAGCAGAAATTGTTGGACAAATTTGGTGCCATTTTACCCATTTCCCAGTGTGAAAATGTAAAATCTTGGGCTAAAACAAAATTTTGGTGGTAAAAATGTAATTATTTTTTTCTTCACTGCCCAATGGTACAAAATTCTGTGATCCACCTGTGGTGTCAATATGCTTACTGCACCCATAGATTAATTTATTGAGAGGTGTAGTTTGCAAAATTGGGTCTCTTATGGAGGGTCTGCTGTTCTGGCACCGCATATGACATGGTACCCTCAAACCAGTCCAGCAAAATCTGAACTCAATATGGTGCTTCATCCCTTCTGAGCTTTGCACTGTGCATCAAAAGTAGTTTTTAACCACATATGTGGTATCGGCATGCATAGGAAAAATAGCACAACAAATTTAGGGGTCCATTTTCTCCTGCTATCCTTGTGAAAATGAAAAGATTTGAGGCTAAAACAACATTTTTGTGGGAAAAATATATTTTTTCATTTTTACAGATCCACGTTGTAAAATTCTGTGAAGCATCTGTGGGTTCAAGGTGCTCAGCACACATCTAAATAAATTCTTTGAGTTGTCTAGTTCCCAAAATGGGTCACTTTTTGGGGTTTTCCACTGTTTAGGCACATCAGGGGCTCTCCAAATACGATATGACACTTGCAGACCATTCCATGTACTTTTTACCTTTTGTGTCTCCCTCATTTCCTCATAGACTGTAAGCTTGCGAGCAGGGCCCTCACTCTTTTCGATATGAGATATGCTTATTCTGTATTGTCTGTATATGTCCCCCCTAAAATTTGTAAAGTGCTGCGGAATATGTTAGCGCTATAAAAATAAAAACTATTATTATTATTATTATTAATAGTATTCCATCAAAGTCTGCATTCCAAAATGTCACTCCTTCCTTTCTGAGCCCTGCTGTCCACCCAAACAATAGTTTTCCCCCACATATGGTGTATGTGTATGCTCAGGAGAAATTGCCAACATATTTTGATGTCCATTTTTTGCTGTTACCCCTTTGAAAATAAAAAAATTGGGGCTTAAAACATTTTTTGTGGGAAAAATGGGATTTTTTTATTTTCACGGCTCAATATTATAAACTTCTGTGAAGCTCACCACACATCTAGATAAGTTCTTTGTGGGGTCTAGCTTCCAAAATGGTGCCACTTGTGGTGGTTTCCACTGTTTAGGCACATCACGGGCTCCCCAAATGCGACTTGGCGTCCACTAATTTTTCAAGCAAATTTTACATTCAAAAAGTCAAATGGTTCTCCTTCCTTTCTGAGCCCTGCCGTGCGCCCAAACAGTAGTGTTCCCCCACATATCAGATATCGACATACTCAGGAGAAATTGCACAACAAATGGAATGGTGCAATTTCTTCTGTTACCCTTACGAAAATGCAAAATTGGGGTCTAAAAAACATTTTTGTGGGATAAATGTGAAGATTTTATTTTTACTGCTCAATGTTATAAACCTCTGTGAAGCACCTGGGGGTTCAAGGTGTTCACCACACATCTAAATAAGTTCCCTGAGGGGTCTCGTTTCCAAAATGGTGTAACTTGAGGGGGGTTTCCACTTTTTAGGTACAGCAAGGGCTCTCCAAATGCGACATGACGTCTGCTAATTATTCAAGCAAATTTTATATTCAAAAAGTCAAACGGCGTTCCTTTCCTTCCAAGCCATGCTGTGCACCCAAACAGTGTTTTTTTCCCCATATATGAGGTATCGGCGTGCTCAGAAGAAATTGCACAACAAATTTTGGGGTCCATTTTTTCTTGTTACCCTTGCGAAAATAAAAATATTTGGGTCTAAAGTAAAAGTTTTGTGAAAAAAAGTTTAATGTTTATTGTTTTCTTCCACATTCCAAAATTCCCTTTGAAGCACCTTAAGGGTTAATAAACTTCTTAAATGTGGTTTTAAGCACCTTGAAGGGTGCAGTTTTTAGAATGGTGTCACTTTTGGGTATTTTCTGTCATAAAGGCCACTCAAACTCATTCTAATTTAAGGGAATGAAAATTCAAAGTTTGAAAATTGCTAAATTTTCAAAATTTTAGCCAAATTTATGATTTTTTTCACAAATAAACGCCAGTCATAACAAATAAATTTTACCACTATCATGAAGTACAATATGATACAAAAAAATTCAGATTCAGTGGGATCCATTGAAGCATTCCAGAGTTATTACCTTATAAAGCAATACTGGTCAGAATTGCAAAAATTGGTCTGATCATTAACGTGCAAACAGCTATCGGAGATAAAGGGGTTAATATTAATGATTAATGTACTGAGTTTGTAGATCCAAAAAGGTTTATGTCTCTTCAAGATGTTAAATGTGTTTGGAACATGGGGTAAATTCATCAAAACTTTGATGCTAGACAACTGCTGTAAAATGCTTTAAAAAGTTGCAAAATCTTTGCACAACAGAAAGTTGGTCATAGATTGTGTGTCTTTTTGCATTTTCACATCAGTTTGAATTAATTTCACCAAAATGTGTGGAGCTGTAGAGGAGCCCTGGTGGGACAAAGAGTGGCTTTGCCAACCTGTCAAACTCTGCAAAAGTTCAACAGGGTGGGCCATTTATATGGATGCACCTAAATAAAATGGGAATGGTTGGTGATATCAACTTCCTGTTTGTGGCACATTAGTATATGGGAGGGGGAAAACTTTTCCAGATGGGTGGTGACCATGGTGGCCATTTTGAAGTCGGCCATTTTGGATCCAACTTAATTTTTTTCAATGGGAAGAGGGTCATGTGACACATCAAACTTATTGAGAATTTCATAAGTAAAACAATGGTGTGCTTGGTTTCTCCATCAGGGGAGTTAAGAGTGCCAAGGTGAGGAGCATGATGATGATGATAGAAGTTAGCATCTGCTTTGCTTTCTTGGAATGCAAGCATAAGTGTGCAACCTGCCACCCACCCACCCCCGGGTTGCAATACCATACTGCTAGCTTGCACTTGAAATGGGGCCTTTTAGTTTGGAGGAGGCCGAAGCTGGCCACTACCTCATGGCTGCTTTGGCAGCAAGGTATCCATACTCACTCCCCAGCCGCCCGGCAGCCGGGTGTCCACGCTCAGTCCCCAGCTGCCAGGGGGCGGCCGGGTGTCCATACCCGGTCCCCAGCCGCCCCACGGCTGGGTGTCCACACATGGTCCCCAGCCTCCTGGGGGCGGCGGGGTGTCCATAAACGGTCCCCAGCCGCCCCTATTTCTCCTTGGAAGTTCCCCCCACACTTTTCTTAGCCCGGCCTGCTTTAGGGCAACATAGGACGAGCCCACCAGAGAACCAGACTCCTCTGGTAGGCCCTGGCTTCTCCATCATGGGAGTTGAGAGTGCCAAGGTGAGGAGCATGATGATGAAGATAGAAGTTAGCCTCTGCTTTGTTTTCTTGGAATGCAAGCGCATGTATCTAGCAGTGGCTAGGCCTGAGGTGGTCAACGTTTTGGCATATATCCTACCTCCTTCGAGGATTGCTGCATGTTATCCTGCTACTATCCCAGTTCTATGACTCCGGTTAAAACAAAGCTTCAGGTGATGAATGATGGATGAGGTGGTGGCAAAGGAGAAAGAGCAGGAGGAACAGGGACCATTCACATCAATATCAGGCCAGTCAACCACACATGTCTTGTAGGATATGTTTCTGTACCAAAAGGAGCGGTCCGGCTACACAGTTATAGGGCATGCAGTGAGTGCAATGCCTACCAAAAATTTCAAGGCACTCCAATGCCCTTTGGAAGTGACATGGAGGTCAGAGGGCCTTAACTAAACCATTTTTTCCATTTATAGCAACTGGGTCTCCTGTGCACTGTTGACCTAAGCAGTGAATGGAAGGCTTTCCAAAAATTATGAGGAACTGCAATGCCCCTTGAAACAGATGTGGATTACAGCATACTAAAAACCTTCTACCCATTATTGGGGAGTGGGTCTCCCTTAGTGTTCGCCTATGCATTGAAAACCAAAAGCTGACTAAAATTAGGAGGAAATGCAATGCCCGTTGGAAGAATGGTGGCGGTCGCAGTGGAATAAAAAGACAATATCAATGCCCCTTGGAAAAGTGGTGGAGGTTGCAGTAGTTTTTTTTACGGCAAAAAATGCCGAAAGCAGGATAATACAGAGATTTGACCCGTGGAACTGCAAAACCACAGTTCTATTTCTCTGGCCTATACCAGACTCTTTTAAACAGATATATTGGTGTCTGAACAGTCAGGGAGACACTATTATAGTTTTTTTTTATGGCAAAAAATGCCAAAAGCAGGATAATACAGAGCTTTGACCCGTGGAACTGCAAAACCACAGTTCTATTTCTCTTGCCTACACCAGTCTCTTTTAAACAGATATATTGGTGTCTGACCAGTCAGGGAGACACTATCACAGTTTTTTTTTACGGAAAAAAATGCCAAAAGCAGGATAATACAGAGATTTGTCCCGTGGAACTGCAAAACCACAGTTCTATTTTTCTGGCCTACACCACACTCTTTTAAACAGATATATTGGTGTCTGAACAGTCAGAGACACAGTCAATTTTTTTTTTTTTTTTGGGGGGGGGAATACCAAAAGGTTAATAAGACGGTTGTTTGTACAGTCTGACTGAGGAAAAAAAAAAAGTATTTAGATGAAAAAAAAGGGAATAAGTCTAGCAATTTGACAAACAGGAGTACACAGGACTGTAATGCAGCGTTTGCTGGTATAACCACTGCGTCTCTTATACAGCCTGCCTGCCTCCCTGCCTGCCTGATATCTGGGATGGATATTAGTCCTGAGAAGGACTGTTTGTTTGATTTGGCAGGCTTTAGAGACCCTATATTACCTATTTCACACTATATACAGTGCCTACAAGTAGTATTCAACCCCCTGCAGATTTAGCTGGTTGACACATGCGGAATTAACTTGGCATTGTGACATTTGTACTGTAGATCAGCCTGGAAGTGGGAAATGCACTGCAGCAAATTTTGTTTTTGATTTTTTTTTATTTTTTTTTTTTAAAACGTAAAAAGCTAATTCAGAGTGTCATTTATTATTCAACCCCTCAAACCACAAGAATTCTGTTTGGTCCCCCTAAAGTATTAAGAAGTAGTTCAGGCACCAAGAATAATGAGCTTCACATGTGTGGATTAAAGATCTCTTTTGCCAGCCTTTTCTGACTATTTAAGACCCTCCCCAAACTTGTGAACAGCACTCAGACATGGTCAACATGGGAAAGACAAAGGAGCATTCCAAGGCCATCAGAGACAAGATCGTGGAGGGTCACAAGGCTGGCAAGGGGTACAAAAACCTTTCCAAGGAGTTGGGCCTACCTCTCTCCACTGTTGGGAGCATCATCCGTAAGTGGAAGGCTTATGGAACTACTGTTAGCCTTCCACGGCCAGGACAGCCTTTGAAAGTGTCCTCCCGTGCCGAGGCCAGGCTTGTCCGAAGAGTCAAGGCTAACCCAAGGACAACAAGGAAGGAGCTCCGGGAAGATCTCATGGCAGTGGGGACATTGGTTTCAGTCAATACCATAAGTAACGTACTCCACCGCAATGGTCTCCGTTCCAGACGAGCCCGTAAGGTACCTTTACTTTCAAAGCGTCATGTCAAGGCTCGTCTACAGTTTGCTCATGATCACTTGGAGGATTCTGAGACAGACTGGTTCAAGGTTCTATGGTCTGATGAGACCAAGATCGAGATCTTTGGTGCCAACCACACACGTGACGTTTGGAGACTGGATGGCACTGCATACGACCCCAAGAATACCATCCCTACAGTCAAGCATGGTGGTGGCAGCATCATGCTGTGGGGCTGTTTCTCTGCCAAGGGGCCTGGCCATCTGGTCCACATCCATGGGACGATGGATAGCACGGCCTACCTGGAGATTTTGGCCAAGAAACTCCGCTCCTCCATCAAGGATCTTAAGATGGGTCGTAATTTCATCTTCCAACAAGACAACGACCCAAGAAAACCAAGGCCTGGTTCAATAGGGAAAAAGTCAAGGTGTTGGAGTGGCCTAGTCAGTCTCCTGACCTTAACCCAATTGAAAACTTGTGGAAGGAGCTCAAGAATAAAGTCCACATGAGACACCCAAAGAACCTAGATAACTTGGAGAAGATCTGCATGGAGGAGTGGGCCAAGATAACTCCACAGACCTGTGCCGGCCTGATCAGGTCTTATAAAAGACGATTATTAGCTGTAATTGCAAACAAGTGTTATTCCACAAAATATTAAACATAGGGGTTGTATAATAATTGACCCACACTTTTATGTTTAAAATTTAATAAAATTCAACTGAGCAACATAACTTTTTGGTTTGTAAGATTTATTCTTCTGTTCATAAAACCTACTCTCGTTTGCAGTTTGAAGGCTCTAACTTATTTGCATCTTATCAAACCAGCTAAATCTGCAGGGGGTTGAATACTACTTGTAGGCACTGTATCTCTCCCTAACTCATCAGCACTCTCCCTACTCTGTATGATCTGGAGCGACTGTGTCCAAGATGGCGGCGCCCGGTTTTAAATACTCGAGGTGATGCTGTGCGGCCAGCCAATCACTGTAATGCCCACAAACAACATGGCTGCGGCATTACAGTGACTGGCTGGCAATCCCTTCATGTTCATTGGCTTTGTAAAGAGTGCCAAACGTGCCGGGCGGAGACCCGAGCTCCCGTCCGAGTAACCCGGAAATGCTCGTTGCTCGCCGAACATCCCGAGTAGTGAGATGCTCGGGAGAGTAATGAGCAATGTCGAGCATGCTTGCTCAATACTAATTCTTACCAATGCAATGTGTTATACTGTGCAATGGTAAATTCACTGGACACTAAGTTTATACTGTGGCATTCAGAGAACTTTGGTGTGGTAGGTGGGACTTTAGAGCAGAAGTTTGCATTACAGCAAATTAATGGGAAACAAAACTTTTAATAATAATAATAATAATAATAATGCAATAATGTATAAAATTATATTTTTTTATTGTATGAGTAAAGATATCAACTTAAATTGACATATTTTGTATAGCATTAACAGTTTTAATATTGTATGTTAAGAATGACTGGACCTTCAAAGCTTCAATTGGTGCTAAAACTGAAGTCTGAATTTCAAAAGATAATACATATTAATAATAAATAATATTTATAATGTTCTTGAGTATAAATATTGTCTTTTACATATTACAGTTAGTGTAATATTAGTAACACTATGAAAAACTAAAATATAATTCATTATACTATGAACATTTGTAACATTTTAATTTAACTTCAACTTGGGACACTGTGTATCCAGAGTACAGTGAATCTGAAAGTCTAAATTCCAAAGAGAAATCATTGAAACAAGAAAACCTGGTAATTTAAATTGATAGTACATGAGGACCTGATTAAATCTCCCATCAGAGTTCATGACCCACTATGAAATTTAGACACACTCTTTACTTCTTTAAAGTAATTGATTCAAGACCTATGGACTCTTCACACGATATACATAATTAATTTTGAACCTCTTCATTTGTTGCAATTCCTTCTACTTAATATTGCTCTGTATCATTATCCTTGAAGAACCATTCAAGTGTCCCTGTACAGTTTGGATAAATTTTGTACTTTATCAGTTGAGTTTTTAAAACTTGTCAGAAGCTGGATACACACAGAGCAACACAGCAATTTAAAGCATTTTTCACAGAGTTTTCTTGTTGTTTTTAACACAGTAAGGCTATGTGCCCACGATGCAGAAATGCTCCGGATTTTTCCTGAGTGTTTCTGCATCTCCCCTGGCAGAAAAAACGCATGTGGACTGTACATGCGTTTTTCCTGCCAGGGACATGCGGATGTGAAGCGTTCTTCACTTGCATTTCCGCATGCAGGTTGACAAGCGCTTTCCAAGCGATTTTAGCATCATTTGGAAAGTTCTGGTCAACTTGGTCACACTACATAAATCCATGCAACCGGCATGGATTTATATAGTGTGTCCTTAAAGAATGGTAAAAAATAAAAAAATAAATCTATACTTACCTTCCGATGGCCCCCGGTGTCTTGCTTCGTTCAGTGCTGACTGCCGGCAGATCGCGGTACACTAAAGGACCTGCCTACGTCAGCTTCGCGTGACCCGTCACATGACTATGACGTCAGCGCAGGTCCTTCAGTCCATTGTGAGCTGCTGGCAAGTGAAGACAAGGAGAACGGGGGCCGTCAGAAGGTAAATATTACATTTATTTTTTATTTTATTCTTTTTTTCACAGGTTCTATGGTACCCGGGTCCGGAGGAGGGTCTCCTCTCCTCTAGACTTGGGCACCATCCGCACATTGGAACGCATGGAATGCACATCTACAGATGCAGTGATGCGTAATCCATGCGTTCCAATGCAAGTCAATGGCGGCGAAAACGCAGGCAGCGCAGCACTTCCACAAAATAATTGGTAGTGCAGCGTTTTTTTCCGCAATGATAATACGCAGCGGAAATTTCCTCAGCATGTGCACAGCACATGCGAATTATCATTGGGGAACATGGCATGCCCTCTACCATGCATTTTTTAAGCATTTCTGTAGCGTTTTTGCCGCTGCGGAAATGCTTAAAAAATGCATCGTGGGCACACAGCCTAGCACAATATATCATATATATATAGTGTCTGTCTTTAGTGCTGGTAAGTTATTGCTCCATTAAGGATATACAGTCAAGCTGACCGAGTGAGTATTGCATGGGTCCCCGCTTGATCATGTGCTGAAGCCCAAATGAGATACAAAGTCATTCTTCGCTGTAACTGTTAAGATTGGCAAAAAACACAATTTATCCCCTCATATATGGCTGTTAATATGGACAACCACACAAGAGGAGTTAGAAAGGTGTACCCTCTGTCAACCTATCGCCTCTCCCACAGCACAGTCATCAGGTTCAGAAGGATTGCTATGTCCTTAGAACATACTTGTCAAACTCTGGCCCGTGGGCCAAATCTGGCCCACATGATGATTATATGATTATATTTGGACCGCAACACCAGAACCACCACTCCTATGTAGGGCCATTATTTTGTGTGGAGAACTTTGTGGGGCCCATTATACTATATGGAGGACTATGTGGGGCCCATTGTACTATATGGAAAGCTATGTGTGTTCATTATACTGTTTGGAGGACTTTGTGAGACCCATTATTCTGCACGGGGGACTGTGTGGGGCCCATTATACTGTATACTGGTTGGCCCACAAATATGTCCAAGTTTTTCATGTAGACCCTCTGTGTGTTTGAGTTTGTATATGAAAGCTGCAGTACATTTCATAAGTGAATAAATGATGTCATGTTTAAGTCTCATAAGGAGACTTATGAACATGGTAAAAAAAAGTAATTTTCAGGGAGATCAGGAAGATATCTGACCAGTGCCACCAAATGTCAGGACAATCACATAGATGGCTGATAATTGAAGGATGAGCCAACAGCTACTATTGCTGCTATACAGGCTATTGGTTGTTTCAACAGTGAACGTATAGTATATACACATCCGATTCCACCCGTGACTAGCAACCGTACCTGGAGAACACAACACATGGATATATATACAGTATATGCCAAACTCTGCAACAAGTACAGAACAACTAGCTGCCATCACCATTCATTCATTATAAGCTTATTGGACACCAATTACTGATAACATTGAGCCTCATGATGTGTGGTTTATAGAGCAAGAGGAACAAAGGTATTACTTTTCATATATTTAATCCAACAATTAGGCAGTTCTCATAAAAATATATAAAAGATGTGTAAAAGGGGACAAGACAATACAGTATAGACAGTCATCTAAAAAATAAAATGGTTATAAAAAGAAAGTTACAAGACCTGTTGTCATAGGAATGGCACAGATCTTCCGTTTAGAAAATGGTATAGTCCATACTGCATGCTGTGTTTCTTCCCAGCACTGAACATGGGTTCTAGGTCAGAATCTGCTTTTACAGGTACAAGCCTTTCCCACCTTCCTCACCTGGTGACCTCAGATGGGGACCAGTAAATAAGATGTGGTCTCGAGTAACAAAAATTATGAGATCCCCGATTTTAAGGATATCTGCCCCCACATGGAGGTCCAAGGTGGAAGATATTAACACCATATTCCCTATCACAATTTTAGCTTTCTATACATATGAGACATGGTATATACAACTTTATCCACCTGGACAATATTAATTCTAGCTTATTGCGCTGGCTGCACAGCAATGCAGGTGAATGCATTGCATTTGGCATTGCGCCCAGATGCCGCAAATATGTCTCCCATATTCCCATATCTATAGAATCTACACCTGTAACTAAAAACCCAATATTCATATCTGTAATTTGGCCAAATACCGCCTAAGATATTGACCATTTTGCTTTGAAGCTACGAAGAGCCTAATTACTCAGGGGTAAAATAGTGTCAACACACAAATCTGTTTTCTCCTATTAGCACTGAACACTGCAAAGGAGGTGGCCGCATCACAGACCGTCTGTTCAGCGGGAAAAGGGGGAAGATGTTGAGCAATTGGGAGGAAGAGACAGTCAGCTCTTTTTCTCATGGCCATGATTCACAATTCATAGTGAAGACCTTTTCTTACACTTGATATGATGGTGACAATTATCATGTGTTAAATAAAAAAATTGTAAAGAAAAATAAAAGTCTTCCCAATAAAAAATGGTTTAACTTGGAAAAAAGTGCCACAAAAGAGACAAATAGTTGGAATTATTATATCTGTAACAATGGTTTGTACTTCCAGTTATATACCGTAGTTACTACGTTTCAAAGTTAGTATAGTTTGAAAAAGACATATGTACTAGTGTTGAGGCACCCCCGTAGTGTTCGAGTTCGGTTCGGTTCGTCGAACTGTTCGTCGAACACCTTCGAACACCGTTAAAACCAATGGCAGGCAAACAAAAACACATAGAAACACATAGAAAACACCTTCAAAGGTGTCCAAAAGCTGACAAACTGCTCAGAAGACACAACTAACACATGGAAAAGTGACAAGTACATATAGTCATGCGAAAAGAAAAGAGGTGGAGGAGTAAAAGGAGGGGGAGACACAGATATAGGCATGTCATGCCCTTCTAAAATCCAAAAAGTGAGAAGCCGACACGGCCAGTCCTCTCCTGCCCGTGCCACCTCCGTGTCGCCGGGTTTGTGCCAGAGCCGCGGTGAACCCTGACGGCCAGCCCCCCTCTCCCAATACTGGTGCCTGTCCGCTGGTGGGTCGAGCGAGCCCCCCTGTGGTGGAGGCAGCTCTAAGCTTTTTCATTTAAATTGTCTCTCTAATTTGAATGAATACACTTTAAATCCATTTACAAGGATCTATTGGAGGGCAAGTCTCATGCCAGCAGCCGCGTAATTCCAGCTCCAGTAGCGTCCACTAAAGCTGCTGCAGTTAAAAAGCTTTTATAAGGATCGAGCTCGGCTGTCCACCGTAAGGCATCCTACTGCCAGTCCCAGCCCCTATGCCTTGGGGTGCCTGCTGATGCTCTTCACTGAGTATCCCGTGGTCCCGAAGCATTTCCTTTGAAAAAATTAAGTGTCCAAACTACAGGTGGTGTAGCTTGCTTAACAGCCAGGATAATCCGCTGACTAGCAGACACTGCTACTAGGCACAAAGTATTTCCTGGGCTAGATGCAGTTAAAAATTTGTAATTAGATACTCTCTTTGGATGCTGAGAAAGCATTCCATAGAGTCTCCTGGCACGTCATATATGATTCTCTTAAAAAGCTTGGGGTAGGTGTCTAGGGGACCCTTTTATAGCCAAAATCACAGCCCTGTATTGCAATACGTCACCTAGGCTGAAGATAAATGGAACTGTAGCACCCTGAGGGCTCGGTTGCTACAGAGGTATTGCACCTCACCCAGAGGTGTGATATCTCACTCTCAGGTAAGGATGGAGTGTGGATCAGGACCCGACTCCTGCATGCATTACACCACATTGCCATGGGGCAGGGCGACCAATATGCCCCTGAGATTGGCACGACAGTACCTGTCCCTGGCTGGAGTGGGGGGAGGGAACACTGAGGAAGGGGAACCCTGTAGTGCAGGAGCAGGGAGGAAGCAGTTCCTTGGTGCATTGAGAAGGGAGTATAAAAGGTGGGCACCATGTTAGTTCAGTGCAGAGAAGTCTGAGCAGAAGTGACAGGGAGCAGGGGCTCTGCATGAGCTCTGCTCCGGAGGCGGGCCTAGTAACAGAGGCCCAGGCCTGGAAGAGGGAGAAGGAAGGAAGAGGAGTGGAGAAGGCTCCAGGAATGAGGAACAAAGGGATCCCAGGGGTGCGGACGGGCGAGTCGCCACCGCACGCCCGAATCCACCTGCGTGGAGGGGTCAGGCCAAAGGGGGAGACCGGTCCCCGAAACTAGTGGAGGCAGGAAACGACCCTCAGCTAGAAACCGGAGGCTGTGACATTTTATGTGGCGCAGCCCCTCGCTACACCCGCTAGGAAGGCACCACATAGGGTCAGGGAAACTGGAGCCAAGTTTACCAAGAGGAGGACCGAGGCAGCCGGACAGACGGGCTGGTAAGAAAGGCCAGACAAAGGACACACAAAGGGGGTCCTGTGAAGTGCTCCAAAGTTATCTGGGAGTTGTCTGAGCACCTCACCTGGTGAGCACAGTACGACGTGGGCAGCCGTTACCTGCAGACGTGGCCTGGATAATAAGAACTGTGAGTAAAGGCCCTGGACTGCATCACTGACTCCGTGTCGTTACTGCTGCTGCCCTGCACCATCACCCCCATCCTCCGCATACACTGCCCTGAGGCTATACTCCTCCCGTGGGGAGTTATGCTACGCTCTGCTGCACCCACAACACCAGCCTCAGCGGTCTGCCCTGCAGCGGCAGTTCACTCTGACCGCAATCCACGGGTGGCGTAGTCGGACATTTAAACATCAAAACCACATAAATAGTTCCGCCACTGGTTTGACCGCCCTGAGCCACGGAACCAGGTCGCCGCCACGGAGACTACAACCACCAGCATCCACCAAAAAGGGTCCGGCTCCGGGTGTCCCAAGGCCCAGGGGGTGCATCAGAACATTTTCATCACCTTTCACAATCACCAATGGGACAAGGCAGGGATGTCCTCTGTCCCCTCTCTTATACATCCTAGTGACGGAGCACCTGCTCTCAGCAATTCGCCATAACCCGAATATTAGGTGGATTGAGGTGGGAGGCACCAAGTCCAAGTGCTCTCTATTTGCTGATGATGTCCTAGTATATATCACTCAATCACATATATCCATCCATGCTGTTATGGCTGAAATTGATCACTTTGTTACAACGTCAAATTTTAAAATCAATGCAGCGAAGTCTGAGGCCCTCGATGTCTCCCTCCACAAATCCATACAGGATTCCATCCAGTCCAACTTTCCCTTTGCCTGGCCCTCACAGGGTATCAAATACTTAGGAATTCCTATTCATAGAGACCTCTCCCATCTATGTTATCTTAATTTTGTGCCCTTTATTGAACAACTCCATACAGACCACGGTTGGAAAGTTAGAACTGTAAGATTCACTACGTGAACCACTGGTGTTTTGTGGAAAAGCACATGTACACTGTGTTCCAAATTATTATGCAAAAAGTGTTTAGGAGTGATAAGGGAAAAATTTGTTTCTTTGTCAGTTAAACTCATTGATGGTGATGTGTGTCAGGGCTCTTTATATCACTGTAAGCAATTGCAGACACCTGTGCTAATTAGTTTGGCAGGTGTGTTCAATGAAAGGCAAGACTACTTAAGAAGGCTGTCCCACATTATTAAGCAGCCTACATTTTCTGCCAAAATGGGAAAGAAAAAGGATGTGTCGGCTGCTGAGAAGCAACAAATTGTGGAGTGTTTAAGTCAAGGCATGACTACAATCAACATTGTGCGATGATCAGGATGAAGTGTCTTGGCAATCAAGAAGTATGTAGCTGATTCACAGTACACACGTATGCATGCTGATAAGGGCAAATTGAGGACTCTTTCCTACAGGCAATTACGTCAGGTTAAAAGAGCAGCGGCAAAAAGCCTTGTCATAGCAGCAGACAAGTTTTTGAAGCTGCTGGTGCCTCCAACGTCCCCCGAACAACAAGATGCAGGGTCCTTCAGAGGTTTGCAGCTGTGCATACGCCATCCTGTCGACCTCCTCTAACCTCTTCACACAAGCAGAAACGGCTCCAGTGGGCCAAACATTACATGAAGACTGATTTCAAAACTGTTTTGTTCACGGATGAGTGCCGTGCAACGCTCGATTGTCCAGATGGATGGAGTGGAGGATGGCTGGTTGATGGACACCCCACGCAAACACGGCTACAGTGCCAACAAGGAGGAGGTGGAGTAATGTTTGGGCTGGAATCATGGGGAGAGAGATTGTCGGCCCCTTTAGGATCCCTGAAGGGGTAAAGATGAACTCCATAATGTATGTGGATTTTCTCAAGCAGCACTTCCTGCCATGGTTCAAGAAGAAGAACCGTGTATTCCACAGCAAGATCATTTTTATGCATGATAATGCACCATCTCATGGTGCACATAAAACATCTGCATCTCTGGCTGATATGGGCATAAAAGGGGACAAACTTATGATGTGACCACCATGCTCCCCTGACCTCTACCCCATTCAGAACCTCTGGAGCATCATCAAAAGGAGTGTCTATGATGGCGGGAGGCAGTTCACATCTAAGCAACAGCTCTGGGAGGGTATTCTGTCCTCATGCAAAACAATTGAAGCAGAAACCATCCAAAACCTGACAAATTCAATGGACGAGAGAGTTCAGAAGCTCCTTTCGAACAAGGGGTCCTATGTGAAAATGTAACATCACCTAGAATAAAGTTTTGAGTTGAAAACTGTTTGATTTCAGTTTCTAATAACCTGCTAATGCTTATAATTTCAAAAACGACCATTTTTTTGGTCTTTATTAAAATGATAAGGTAGATCGAAAAGTTTGGGGCATCTAAGAGTGTGGCAACCCAGTAGTCAGGATTACTTCGAATTCTGACAATATGAGGGTCATGTTTCAGGTAGTGCAGCAAGAAGGCGCTTATTTGTCTTGCGCATTTCGGAGCCCCAAAATTATTTTCCGGGCTAGATGCAGCTAAAAATAATTATTAATTTTAAATCTGGTGGAGCTTAGTATAGATGGCCTAATAGAATCAGTGCTGCACACTGCTACAAAGCCCAAATTATTTTCCAGCCAAGGTACAGATAAACATGATTAGTAATTTTAAATCTGGTGGAGCTTAGTATAGATGGCCTAATAGAATCAGTACTGCACACTGCTACAAAGCCCAAATTATTTTCCAGCCAAGATACAGATAAACATGATTAGTAATTTTAAATCTGGTGGAGCTTATTATAGATGGCCTAATAGAATCAGTGCTGCACACTGCTACAAAGCCCAAATTAGTTTCCAGCCAAGATACAGATAAACATGATTAGTAATTTGAAAGCTTAAAATGGTTGGTGACGTGATTTTAACCAGTCATCAAGCTTTTACTCTCCCCTGTATGACACAGGGGTAGAAAAGTCATTTCGGATCCATGATATGTTCATCTTTATGAACGTGAGTCTGTCTACATTATCAGTGGAGAGCCGCGTGCGCTTATCTGTCAGCACATCACCAGCAGCGCTGAACACACGTTCAGACAGAACGCTGGCTGCGGGGCATGACAAGATCTCCAAGGCGTAAGTGGCTGGCTCCGGCCATTTATTCAAATTGGAAGCCCAAAAAGAGCAAGGGTCCAGTGACACAGTAATAGCTTCAATGTTTACTTGGAGATACTCCTGTACCATCGTCTCTAGGCGTTGACTATGTGTCAGACTTCTTGTCTCCTGTGGCCTTGCAAAGGATGGGCTAAAAAAGTGGTGAAATGATTCCGCAAAATTGATGTTACCAGCAGATACTCTGGTTCTGTTACGGTTTGAGTGCTGAACACTCGACGGTCCCACGGTTGGCAAGTTGGAACTGTGAGATTCACTACTTGCACCACTGGTGTTTTGTGGAAAAACACATGTAGGATTCTGCAACAGTCTCTGCTGATACTCCTGCATGCGTGCATCCCTTACTATGGCAGGAATAATTTCTGCAAATTTACTTTTGTATCGGGGATCTAACAGTGTGGCAACCCAGTAGTCAGGATTATTTCTAATTCTCACAATTCGAGGGTCATGTTGCAGGTAGTGCAGCAAGAAGGCACTAATGTGTGTTGCGCATCCAGGAGCACCAAGTCCCTGTTGTGTTGGTGGCGAGGTAACAATCATGCTTCCTTCCTCTGTCCTCTCCCCCCAACCTCGCACAACAGAAATGTGATCAAGGTCTCCCTCATCTGATGAGTCTTCCATCAGTTCGTCCTCCACTTCTTCCTGGGCTCCTGCACCTTCCTCACTACATTGGCTGCTACCATGCGCCCTGGTAAAACCATCTCCCCCACCCTCACATGCCTGCCGCCTTGGTGCTGCCCACCGTCTGGACCTTGCAGATGTTAGCCCTTCCGCATACAACTCCTCCTCCTCTACTTCCTCCACCTCCTCTTGTGCCACCACCTGACCCCGAATTCTGTTTAACATGTGCTCCAGCATGTAAATAACCAGAATAGTCATGCTGATAATGGCATCGTCAGCACTAAACATCTTCGTCGCCATTTCAAAACTGTGCAGAAGGGTGCATAGGTCCCTGATCTGAGACCACTCCTCCAGCGTGATTTGCACCACCTCTGGATCTCGTTGGCCCAGGCTATACGTCAGAACGTATTGCACCAGGGCTTGTCGGTGCTGCCACAGTCGCTGCAACATGTGCAGAGTTGAATTCCACCGGGTAGGCACATCGCATTTTAGCCTGTGAAGTGGCAGGCCCAACCACTTCGGTAGAGATGTAAGTCGCTGAGCTGCGGGATGCGAACGGCAGAAGTGAGCACACAGCGACCGTGCCCTCTGCAGAAAGCCATCTAGTCCGGGATAGTGGGCTAAAAATTGCTGGACAACCAGGTTCAACACGTGAGCCATACAAGGCACGTGTGGGACATTGCCCCGGCGAAGGGCCGCACCCAGGTTTGCAGCATTGTCGCACTTGGCCTTCCCTGGTTTCAGGTCAAGTGGAGACAACCATTCATGAAATTGGTTCTCCAGAGCTGACCACAACTCCTCAGCTGTGTGACTCACATTTCCCAGACATTTCAAAGTAAAAACCGCCAGATGACGTTGAGCCCTACTGCCAGCATAGTAAGGAGGTGTGCAGGATCCCTTCTGCGCAGTTAGGAATCTTGTGGCATGACCAGACAGGCTTTGGGTGCAGGTGGAGGACCGAGAGGAGGTTGAGGAGGCAGAAGCAGTGGAGGAACTTTGAGATAAAGAGGATTGACGCACAACTCGTGGGGACGGCAAGACTTGGACATCAGCCCCTTGTCCTGCTGTCACCATAGTTACCCAGTGCCCAGTCAGCGACATGTAACGCCCCTGTCCATGCCTACTCGTCCAAGTGTCTGTGGTGAATTGCACCCTGTCACACACAGAGTTTCTCAAAGAAGCGGTGATGTTGCGTGCGACATGCTGGTGGAGGGCAGGCACACCTTTCTTTGAGAAGTAGTGCCGACTGGGCATCTGGTACTGGGGCACTGCGACGGACATAAGGTCTCGAAAATCCTCTGTGTCCACCAGGTGGAAAGGCAGCATTTCTGTAGCCAAGAGCTTGCAGATGGTGAAATTCAACCTCTTAGCTTTCTCATGGCTAGGAGGAAATGGTCTTTTACTTGTCCACATCTGAGGGACCGAGTGCTGGCTATTGTGCTTAGATGGGGTTGATAAGGGTGTCCCCGGCAAAATGCCGGTCTGTGAGGAAGATGCAGGGGGACATGTTAAGTTGCCTTGATCCAAAGGTGGTGCTATCGATGTCGGACAGCGCTCAACACCAGCTGGTATTACCACCTCCAAAGAAAATGATGACCTGCCAATCACGCTGGCTGTTGCGGGTAAAGAGGTGGCAGGTCTGTGCCCCAAAACAGGTGTGACTGCTGTCCCCCCAGTCACAGAGGATGAAGAGGCCGCGGATGCACGAGATATGGCAGACGGCGGCTGGCCCGGCCGGCTAGGCCGCATTGTAGCACAGTGAGCTTCCCACTGCAACTTATACTTTATGTCCATGTGCCGGTTCATGCATGAAGTACTCAAACTATGTATTTTTTGGCCTCTACTTAGCTTTTGCTGACAAATGTTACAGATAACACGAGTTGGGTCATCTTTATCGATCTGAAAAAATGCCCAGGCTATGCAAGGCTTAGCACTCATGCGACCTGAAGAGCCACCACGACTTGTGGTGAGAGGCAGAGTTGTGTTTGAGGATGCAGTTGTTGACGTGCTTCCAGTACTACGTCTCTGTCCAGGAAGGCGCAACCTGACCTCGTTGTCACTTGCATCCTCCTCCACCTCCTCTGCTGACCTCATCTCTTGGCTGACTGTGGGTTGACAGTAAGTGGGATCTCCAACCTCATCATCATTACCCTGTGCGTTATCACACCTGTCGTCCTCAGAGCGAACCTGTTCCTGCCCTGACAAAAAACTAAAGTTGTCGCTCCAATCAGGTATTTGAGTCTCATAATCATTTTCCTCATTGTCTCCACCAACAGGAGTTACAGTTTGGGAATGAGGGTCTACATTATGGTCAGAACCTTCTGCGTCTGGTCCTGGATCCGACTCATAAAGATTCTGGGCATCAGTGCAGATCATTTCCTCGTCTGGATTCACAGAAGCGCTGGAGTCGACCTCTGATTCCCAGGCTATAGTATGAGTAAACAGCTCTGCAGACTCAACCATCTGTTCTACCTCATACTCAGATGGGCAGCTGGAGATTTGGGAGCTGTGAGGAAGCAAGTGCGATTGGGGTGACACCTTTGAGGACTGGAGTATTTGTGATGTTGAAGTTGATGTGGAGGAGAGCCCACTTAAAGGAACACTTGATATCCGTTGAAGCACCTGCTGTTTTTGTGTCTCATCTGGAATTTGTAGCGATTGGCGTGGCCGTAAGAAAGGGATCTTATCACATTGTCCCCTAAAAGAAGTAGACATTTTAGTTTGGCTGGAAGATGGTCTTTCTTCTGCAGATGTTACTGTTGCTTTAACACCCACCCCACGGACACAACCTTTTATCCCCTTCCCAACACGCCTATTCCCCTTTCCACCAGCAGCAGGCCTTTTTCCACTCATTTTGGAGGTTAACTAATTCACAACTCTGGAGTTGTTTGCACAAAAAAACAATGGATGGGAACCGAGCAGAGCTGAGTGGCCAAACTGTGGTATTAGGCCAAAACTATTGGCTGGGTTAGATGCAGAAAAAAATTATATTCAATTTGCAACCTGATGGAGGTCAGTATAGATGGACTAATAGAACAAGTCCCACACACAGCTAG
Source organism: Phyllobates terribilis (assembly GCF_046119375.1). Lineage (NCBI taxonomy): Eukaryota > Metazoa > Chordata > Amphibia > Anura > Dendrobatidae > Phyllobates > Phyllobates terribilis. The sequence goes on from NW_027362764.1 coordinate 443,278,344, forward strand.
ATGCCCAAATATTTTTTCAGAGGTAGATACAGAAAAAATATATATTCAGTTTGAAACCTGATGGAGATCAGTATAGATGGACTAATAGAGAAAGTCCCACACACTGCTAGAAGGCCAAATATTTTTTCAGAGCTAGATGCAGACAAAAAATTATTTTTAATTTGCAACCTGATGGAGGTCAGTATAGATGGACTAATAGAGAAAGTCCCACACACTGCTAGAAGGCCAAATATATTTTCAGAGCTAGAGGCAGATAAAAATTATTTTTAATTTGCAACCTGATGGAGGTCAGTATAGATGGACTAATAGAGAGAGTCCCACACACTGCTAGAAGGCCAAATATTTTTTCAGAGCTAGATGCAGACAAAAAATTATTTTGAATTTGCAACGTGATGGAGGTCAGTATAGATGGACTAATAGAACAATTCCCACACACTGCTAGAAGGCCAAATATTTTTTCAGATCTAGATGCAGAAAAAAATTATATTCAGTTTCCAACGTGATGGAGGTCAGTATAGATGGACTAATAGAACATGTCCCACACACTGCTAGAAGCCCAAATATTTTTTCAGAGCTAGATGCAGAAAAAAATTATATTCAATTTGCAACCTGATGGAGGTCAGTATAGATTGAATAATAGAGAAAGTCCCACACACTGCTAGAAGGTCAAATATTTTTTCTGAGCTAGATGCAGACAAAAAATTATTTTGAATTTGCAACCTGATGGAGGTCAGTATAGATGGACTAATAGAACAAGTCTCACACACTGCTAGAAGGCCAAATATTTTTTCAGAGCTAGATGCAGAAAAAAATTATATTCAGTTTGCAACCTGATGGAGGTCAGTATAGATGGACTAATAGAACAAGTCCCACACACAGCTAGAAGCCCAAATATTTTTTAAGATCTAGATGCAGAAAAAAATTATATTCAGTTTGCAACCTGATGGAGGTCAGTATAGATGGACTAATAGAACAAGTCCCACACACAGCTAGAAGCCCAAATATTTTTTCAGAGGTAGATGCAGAAAAAAAATATATTCAGTTTGCAACCTGATGGAGGTCTTTATAGATGGACTAATAGAGAAAGTCCCACACACTGCTAGAAGGCCAAATATTTTTTCAGAGCTAGATGCAGATAAAAATTATTTTTAATTTGCACCTGATGGAGGTCAGTATAGATGGACTAATAGAGAAAGTCCCACACACTGCTAGAAGGCCAAATATTTTTTCAGAGCTAGATGCAGAAAAAAATTATATTCAGTTTGAAACCTGATGGAGGACAATATAGGTGGACTAATAGAACAAGTCCCACACACAGCTTGAAGCCCAAATATTTTTTCAGAGGTAGATGCAGAAAAAAATTATTTTTAATTTGCAACCTGATGGAGGTCAGTATAGATGGACTAATAGAGAAAGTCCCACACACTGCTAGAAGGCCAAGTATTTTTTCAGAGCTAGATGCAGAAAAAAAATATATTCAGTTTGCAACCTGATGGAGGTCAGTATAGATGGACTAATAGAACAAGTCCCACACACAGCTAGAAGCCCAAATATTTTTTCAGATCTAGATGCAGAAAAAAATTATATTCAGTTTGCAACCTGATGGAGGTCAGTATAGATGGACTAATAGAACAAGTCCCACACACAGCTAGAAGCCCAAATATTTTTTCAGAGGTAGATGCAGAAAAAAAATATATTCAGTTTGCAACCTGATGGAGGTCTTTATAGATGGACTAATAGAGAAAGTCCCACACACTGCTAGAAGGCCAAATATTTTTTCAGAGCTAGATGCAGATAAAAATTATTTTTAATTTGCACCTGATGGAGGTCAGTATAGATGGACTAATAGAGAAAGTCCCACACACTGCTAGAAGGCCAAATATTTTTTCAGAGCTAGATGCAGAAAAAAATTATATTCAGTTTGAAACCTGATGGAGGTCAATATAGGTGGACTAATAGAACAAGTCCCACACACAGCTAGAAGCCCAAATATTTTTTCAGAGGTAGATGCAGATAAAAAATTATTTTTAATTTGCAACCTGATGGAGGTCAGTATAGATGGACTAATAGAGAAAGTCCCACACACTGCTAGAAGGCCAAATATTTTTTCAGAGCTAGATGCAGACAAAAAATTATTTTGAATTTGCAACGTGATGGAGGTCAGTATAGATGGACTAATAGAAAAAGTCCCACACACTGCTAGAAGGCCAAATATTTTTTCAGAGCTAGATGCAGAAAAAAATTATATTCAATTTGCAACGTGATGGAGGTCAGTATAGATGGACTAATAGAATGATGCTATGCCCAAAAGATTTTACTTCACTAGGTGCAGTAAAAAAATGTGTATTCTATACACAGGTTGTGTAGCTTTCAACACAGATAGGCTACTCCACTGACTGACACACACTGCAAGAGGCCAAAAAGGATTAGCTTTGCTAGATTCAGCCAAATGCTGTGAAAAAAACTTGCACAGCACTGGCACAGACCTGCCTGGCAATAACTGATAGGAACTGATGTAACCTAGTCCTGAAAAGGACTGCAATTACATTTAGTCTTTACTCCCACAACCTATCTATTTAAGAGCACAGACCTGCCTGATAAAAGTCGTAGGAAATGCTGTAACCTAGTCCTTAAAAGTACTGCAATCACAACTATTCCCTACGCCCAAGCTATCTGTAGATTTGTGCGAAAATTGGCTTGAAATTATCAAAGTATAGCGCACACAGCAACAGCGGTGCCGTCTAACACAAAGCTGCAGCAGTGAGAAAATGGTGGCGCGGGGAAAATGGCTTGGTCTTATAGGGCAAGGACATGTGACATACACTGCCAATGACACATGCCCTTGCTTGTGTGAAAAAAAGCACTTCGCTCCGTGTGTGCGCTGCTGATAGGCTGACAGATTGCACCTCCCCACTGTAAATTCGGGAAAGAGAAAAAAAAATGGAGATCTTCATTATTCCTGCAGAGATCCATCCCCTGCCCCTCCCCCCGCCCCGCTGTACACTCAAACTGCGTATTAACTTTAATTTTCATCATTACTGAGAAAAAATCCAGTTATGATTTTGGTGCACGAACAGTTATCGAACATAAACTCGAACAGCCAAATTTTTCTCAAATCGTTCGTGTTCGCCGAACGGCTCGAACACTGCCCAAAACAGCTCGAATTTGAGATTGGCGAACAGTTCGAGTCGAACAACGCTCATCTCTAATATGTACATCAGGTTCAACTGAGGCATAGGAAAGTGAAGAGGGTTTATGTTCATAATGCAGCATCCAATCTTCCCTAAACAGCAAGTTTTTTTTCCTCCTGATCCTGAGTGTCAATCAACGAACAACATTCAGAGCAACAATTTTACACACTTACATAAGTATTCATATTTTTTTTTTGGAAAGCATCTCAGCCCAATATGAACTCATCATCCATTCCCACTTCACCAACCACTGAGATAGGCTGTTCCATAGAATAATAGTTTGATTAATAAAGAAGCTTTGCCTACTATGGAGAATGAACCTGTGTATTTTCAGACAGAGGATGTTTTAACTTGTCTTTTGACCACCTTTTTACTTCAAACAGCTTTTGACCATGTGTTTTGTATGGACCATTTATCAGTGGAGTATCTTGAAGCTTAAAACAGTATTGATAATAATTTGTGCTGTACTAAGAGACAAGAACAAGGGATGTAAATAGATCGATAAAAGTGAAAAGAATCCGAGAGGGATAAAACAGTATCGGTTTATTAGATAAAGTTTAAAAGTAGAGAATTAAAATGACATAAAATAAGGCAGATAAAACATGAGCAGTAGTGAATTGAAATCCAGTTGGTCCAAATAATCACTGAAGTGTACACCAATTTAGTATGGTGGTGGTCTTCCCATGTAGCGCACAGAAAAAGGAGGGAAGAATTAGTATGAGAAAATGTAACCCTATTGAGAGTGTGCGTAGGTATTTAGGTACTAGCGGTTATGACCTGGAAGTCTGATATTTCTGATATTCTGCATACCGGTGGCAGGATCGTCCACACTTGCTTATAAAGGGGTGCTAGTTGGAACAAATTAGGATTATTAATAAAATAAACGGAAAGGGTGGTCTTTCGATTAGAGTATATTATATTTATCAGTCTCTAGGATAGGGCTTTAATTATAGTTAATGTCTTGTTCATGAAAATTGTAAGCAGGAGATTGAGAAAATGCAGTGATGGTTCCTGCTGTGAGCCTAGGTGGATGAAAATAGGCAGGTATAATGACAACCTAGTCAGGTAAAATTTGTGTGGAACCAAAAGGAGATACCTGCTATCTGAGAGTTGAATGGCAGCTAGGCGTCAGGGTAGTGGAGGGTTCTATAGAGAGTTTCTGGTAGTTGTGGTACCTGGCTAAAGAGGAAAATAATTGTTAAACCGGTACCAGTTGTAGGGTTACTTTAGGAGTACGATGCGTGGTTATAAAACTAATAACTCTGAAATACAACCATTTCAAAACTCCCGCCAAATAAAAGAGATGTGCCTGTCATGCCTATTGTATGTGACGCAGGGTTAATAATAATTTTTAGCTGCATTCAGCCCGGAAAATAATTTTGGGTCTCCTAGATGCGCAAGACACATAAGTGCCTTTTTGCTGCACTACCTGCAACATGACCCTCAGATTGTCAGAATTCGAAGTAATCCTGACTACTGGGTTGCCACACTCTTAGATCCCCCACACTCTTCGATCAACCTTTTCATTTTAATAAAGAACCAAAAAATGGTAATTTTTGAAATTATAAGCATTAGCGGGTTATTAGAAAATGAAATCAAACAGTTTTCAACTCAGAACTTTATTGTAGGTGATGTTACATTTGCACATAGGACCCCTTGTTCGAAAGGAGCTTCTGAACTCTCTCGTCCATTGAATTTGTCAGGTTTTGGATGGTTTCTGCTTCAATTGTTATGCATGAGGACAGAATACCCTCCCAGAGCTGTTGTTTTGATGTGAACTGCCTCATCATAGACACTCCTTTTGCTGATGCTCCAGAGGTTCTGAATGGGGTTGAGGTCATGGGAGCATGGGGGTCACACCATAAGTTTGTCCCCTTTTATGCCCATATCTGCCAGAGATGCAGATGTGTTATGTGCAGCATGAGACGGTGCATTATCATGCATGAAAATGATCTTGCTGCGGAATACACGGTTCTTCTTCTTGAACCATGGCAGGAAGTGCTGTTTGAGAAACTCCACATACATTATGGAGTTCATCTTTACCCCTTCAGGGATCCTAAAGGGGCCGACAATCTCTCTCCTCATGATTCCAGCCCAAAACATTACTCCACCTCCTCCTTGTTGGCGCTGTAGCCGTGTTTGCATGGATTGTCCATCAACCAGCCATCCTCCACTCCATCCATCTGGACCATCGAGCGTTGCACGGCACTCATCCGTGAACAAAACAGTTTTGAAGTCAGTCTTCATGTATTGTTTGGCCCACTGGAGCCGTTTCTGCTTGGGTGCAGTGGATAAAGGAGGTCAACAGGATGGCTTACCCACAGCTGCAAACCTCTGAAGGACTCTGCATCTTGATGTTCGGGGGACATTGGAGGCACCAGCAGCTTCAAAAACTTGTCTGCTGCTATGACAAGGCTTTTTTGCCGCTGCTCTTTTAACCTGACGTAATTGCCTGGAGGAAAGAGTCCTCAATTTTCCCTTTTCATTATGCACACGTGTGTACTGTGAATCAGCTACATACTTCTTGATTGTGCGATGATCAGGATGTAGTGTCTTGGCAATGTTGATTGTAGTCATGCCTTGACCTAAACAGTCCACAATTTGTTGCTTCTCAGCAGCCGACACATCCTTTTTCTTTCCCATTTTGGCAGAAAATGTAGGCTGCTTAATAATGTGGGACAGCCTTCTTAAGTAGTCTTGCCTTTCATTGGACACACCTGCCAAACTAATTAGCACAGGTGTCGGCAATTTCTTACAGTGATATAAAGAGCCCTGACACACATCACCATCAATGAGTTTAACTGACAAACAAACAAATTCTTCCCTTATCACTCCTAAACACTTTTTGCATAATAATTTGGAACACAGTGTACATGTGCTTTTCCACAAAACACCAGTGGTTCACGTAGTGAATCTTACAGTTCTAACTTGCCAACCGTGGTCTGTATGGAGTTGTTCAATAAAGGGCCCAAAATTAAGATAACATAGATGAGAGAGGTCTCTATGAATAGGAATTCCTAAGTATTTGATACCCTGTGAGGGTCAGGCAAAGGGAAAGTTGGACTGGATGGAATCCTGTATGGATTTGCAGAGCGAGACATCGAGGGCCTCAGACTTCGCTGCATTGATTTTAAAATTTGACCATGTAGCAAAGTGATCTATTTCAGCCATAACAGCAGGGATGGATATATGTGATTGAGTGATATATACTAGGACATCATCAGCAAATGCAGAGCACTTGTACTCGGTGCCTCCCACCTCAATCCAACTAATATTGGGGCTACGGCGAATTGATGAGAGCAGGTGCTCCGTCACTAGGATGTATAAGAGAGGGGACAGAGGACATCCCTGCCTTGTCCCATTGGTGATTATGAAAGGTGATGAAAATGTTCCATCTATCTTCAGCCTAGATGACGTATTGTGTTACAGGGCCGTGATTTTGCCTATAAAAGGGTCCCCTAGACCCCTACCCCAAGCTTTTTAAGAGAATAATATATGGTGTGCCAGGAGCCTCCATGGAGTGCTTTCTCAGCATCCAACGAGAGTATCTAATTGCAAATTTTTAACTGCATCTAGTCCAGGAAATACTTTGTGCCTAGTAGCAGTGTCTGCTAGTCAGTGGATTAGCCCAGCTGTAAAGCAAGCTATACCACCTGTTGTTTGGACACTTAATTTTTTCAAAGGAAATGTTTCGGGCCCCCGGGACACTCAGTGAAAAGAATCGGGGAGACACCCCAAGGCATAGGGGTTGGGACTGGCGGTAGGACGCCTTGCGGTGGACCGCCGAGCTCGATCCTTATAAAAGCTTTATAACTGCAGCAGCTTTAGTGGACGCTACAGGAGCTGGAATTACGCGGCTGCTGGCAAGAGACTTGCCCTCCAATAGATCTTTGTAAAAGGATATAAAGTGTATTCATTCAAATTAGAGAGACAATTTAAATGGAAAAGCTTAGACCTGCCTCCACCGCAGGGGGGCTCGCTCGACCCACCAGCGGACAGGCACCAGTATTGGGAGAGGGGGGCTGGCCGTCAGGGTCCACCGCAGATCTGGCTCAAACCCGGCGTCACTGAGGTCGCATGGGCAGGAACGGACTGGCCGTGTCGGCTTCGCACGTTTTTGGTTTTAGAAGGGCATGACATGCCTATATCTGTGTTTTCCCCTCCTTTTACTCCTCCGCCTCTTTTCTTTTCGCATGACTATATGTGCTTGTCACTTTTCCATGTGTTAGTTGTGTCTTCTGAGCAGTTTGTCAGCTTTTGGCACACCTTTGAAGGTGTTTTCTATGTGTTTCTATGTGTTTTTGTTTGCCTGTCATTGGTTTTAACGGTGTTCGAAAATGTTCGACTAACAGTTCGACGAACAGTTCGGCGAACATACGGGTGTTCGACAAACTGCACCGAACTCGAACACTATGGGGGTGGCTCAACACTAATAGGTACAGGTAATTCCCCATTTTCCACAGCCGCAATGCCACCATTACAACATTTATCATAGCACTTCGGACTCCAAGACTTAATCACATTAGTAGACCAGTCCAATAAAGGATTGTGCTGTTTTATCCAAGGCCATCCTAGAACAACTGGAGAGGGCAAATTATCCAAAACAACCAAGTCCAAAATTTCTTGGTGAATTCCATTGATAGTGAGGGAAAATGCAGCAGTCTTGTGAGTAATACATTTCAAAGAAGTGTTATCAATTGCAACCACAGAAATAGGTGATGACAAAGGTTTGGATTTCAATTTAAGGTTTTCCAAAAACCCTTTATCAATCACATTAAGTGTTGAACCACAATCCACAAATACAGTACCTGAAATTCAATCAAATCTCCCTGCAGAGTAGTACTCCCAGAATGAAATACTCCTGCAGAGCGTAAACAAGCTATACGGGCGTAACTGACCTTTTTTTTTTCTTTACTTAAACAACGCTCATAATACTTAATCAAATGGTCAGCTTTACCACAATAAAGACACAATCCCTCGTTGAACCTCCAGTCTCTTTCCTGAGAGCGGAGCGACATCCCCCCAACCTCCATCGGTTCCCCGCCATCAGAGCAAATTTTCTGGGGACTAGGACCTGACATTACAGGAGTCTTTACCTTATTGAGCCTGGACCTCAGTCTCCTGTCCACACGAACAGCTAACTGCATAGCTTCCTGCAGAATCTCAGGTGCAGGGAATGCAATTAGCAAATCCTTAACCCTTTGACTCAGACCAGCAAGAAATATACATCTCATCACACAATCATTCCATTTAACTTCTGAGGCCAATCTCCTGAAGTGTGTGCAATAATTTTCAACATCATCTGACCCCTGATTCCATCGTCTAAGTTCTGATGCAGCAGATGAGATTCGATCAGGATCGTCATATAATAGCCCCATAGCAGAAAAAAATTCTTCAACAGAACTTAAACATGGATCACTAGGTTGGAGAGAAAAGGCCCCCCCCTGTGGTCCTTTGCGCAAAAGTGACATAATAAAACCAATGCGCTGTGATTCATTCCCAGAGGATCTTGGTCTCAAGCGAAAATATAACAAACAAGCATTTTTAAAGGAAAAAAAATCTTGCTGTTTACCATAAAAAGCATCAGGCAGTCCTACATTTGGTTCGACAAAATGCGCTCCAGGACAGCTACTCACGTGTTGCTGAAGCTCGGCCACCTCCAGAGACAATCCCTGCAGACGTTGAGCCAAATCGTGGATGAAAACCATACTGATCGCCAAATTTCTTTCCTTTTAGTTTTTTTTGGGCTGGACTTACTGTTATGATCTGCAACAGAACTAAGGAAAGATAGGGGAAAGCTGTCCCTACAGTAAGACTAAGCTGAATCCCTACGATGTAGCGGGCTGCCTGTTCATAGTGAACAGACCTCGGCTAGTCTGAACGAAGACCAATAGAATTAAGGGAGGGGTCCCTAAATGAACTAAGGACTGGGACAATAATGGGACACCTCCTAAACAGAAGTTGTTGCAGAGCACAAAAGACAAACTGACAAAAAAGTACTAGAGGTCCCAGAGGACCAAGCAAACTGACAGAGATAGGCCCTGAAGCACCTGGCTAGAAAGACAAACAACACTGATGTCCAGCAAAGCCATATGGGTGGAGCTGGAATACATAGGCAGATGGTCACGTGACCGCAAAACACAAGATAGAAAAAACTAACAGGAGGGTTCTAACAGTGATGCCACTGTCACATGTTGAGCATGTGGTCTGGTTAGGTACGGAGTAGCAGAAAGACCAAAATCCAAAGAATTTGAAAAGCAGTGGCTTTCTTCATCAGGGATGGAGCAACTTCTGCCAGTGGTTCTTTATATAGAAGGTGTCCATTTGTTTAAATTAGTAATTCATTCCTTATTAATGAGTTCAAACATTAAGCAATTGTTACTCATTTAAAGCGAAGATCTCGATCTCACTATTGAGTACTTTTGACTTGAGTGTATCCAATTCAAGTATCCAAAAACTTTCAGTGTGGGACATGCTTTTTATGTAGTCACCTTTTTCGCCAGTTCCTTGGTACAATTTGTATCCCCATTATCTGAGTACCTGCTGTGCTACCTACATGTCTCTCTGAATAATGTACAGATAAAGGGTGTCCAGTAAAATGATTTCTAATGTTGCGTAGATGTTCATTGACATGTTTGAACATGGGGTGTTTGGTGCGCCCTATGTACATTTTGTCACATGGACACTTTAGAGAGTAGATAACACCTGGTGTAGAACAAGTTATAAATTCAGTGATGGGATATTCCTTGTGGTTTGTTTTGATTGCTTTTTGCTTGATAGTTAATGAATATTTGCATGCAGTACACTTTCTACACGGAAAGAAGCCCTTCGGGTTTTTTGTGAACATATTGAAGATACTATTAGAATTATATGGGTTTCTCACCGATGGAGCAATTATATTGCCCAAATTTTGAGCCTTTCTGAAGACAAACCTCAGATTTGGTGTTATTTTACAGCCCCAAATTTTGTCGTCCTTTAGTGTGTCCCAAAGATTTTTTACAATTTTTTGGATAAGGTGAGTATTAGAATTGAATTGCAAAATAATCGGGATATCTATAGTTGTTTCCTTACATCCAGGGTGGGATTTTACATTTTTGTCTATCAATAATTGGTTCCTAGGGATTTCATGGACTCTAGTTTTAGTTGATTCCAGGAATGGAGCTTGATAGCCTTTCTCTAAAAAATTTTTTGTCAGAGTCTTTGCTTTCACTTTGATGTCTTGAGGATGTGATCAATTGCGGTGGAGCCTGGTGTATTGGTTCCGAGGTATATTCAGTAGTTTCTAAGTTTCAAAGTTGGTATGGTTGAAAAAAGACATATGTACATCAGGCTCAACTGAGGCATAGGAAAATGAAAAAGGCTTATGTTCATAATGCAGGATCCAATCTTCCCTAAACAGCAAGTTTTTTTTTACCTCCTGATCCTGAGTGTCAATCAACGAACAACATTCAGAGCAACAATTTTACACACTTACATAAGTATTCATATTTTTTTTTTTTTGAAAGAATCTCAGCCCAATATGAACTCATCATCCATTCCCACTTCACCAACCCCTGAGATAGGCTGTTCCATAGATTAATAGTTTGATTAATAAAGAAGCTTTGCCTACTATGGCGAATGAACCTGTGTTTTTTCAGACAGAAGAAGTTTTAACTTGTCTTTTGACCACCTTATTACTTCAAACAGCTTTTGACCATGTGTTTTGTATGGACCATTTATCAGTGGAGTATCTTGAAGCTTGTTGGCCTCAATGCAAAATTTCGAATAAAGCCCTCAACTAACAGGTCTTTAATAGTAATAGTCTTTTCATATGGGGCAAAGAAACCTTTGGTGCCCCCCTAGTCTACAGAGAGGTGGGAGAGATATGTATATTGATGTTCATTGGACTAAGGGATTCCCTGACGAGACATGACCCATGTTCATGAGTGGCTGAGAGATGCTAAATAATGATTGGCTATGACTAGTGATGAGCGAGCATGCTCGCCACTGCTCGGTACTCGCCCGAGCATCTCAGTACTCGAGATGCTCGGAGCTCGCCGAGTACTTTCGAGATGCTCGGGTGGGAGCACGGGTCCCCTTCCTGCATATCTGGCACTATTTAGAGCACCAATCATGGAGGGATTGTCTGCCACTCAATGTAATGCCACAGCTATGGTGGTTGTGGCATTACAGTGATTGCCCAAATCAATAGGAACAGTGCTCACAGTGAAACATAAAAAGCCGGCAATTCATCAGCGACATACACGGGAACCCGACAATTTAGAACAGAAAGAACAGAGAATCACACAAAGATTAGATAGATAGAAACATGTCAGTCACATATATAATAAGTACAGTGACAGTGTTAGTTAATGTACTTGTTATTTAGTGTTAAAATAAAGGATTTATTAAAAAAAAAATTGGCATGGGGTTCCCCGTAATTTTAGTCTCTAGCGGAGGTTAAGCAGACGGCTGGGGCAGATGTTTGAAGCCTGGGAAGGGGGTAATACCCATGGAGCTTTCCAGGCTACTAATATCTGCCACCAGCTGAATACCTAGCCTTTACTAGCAATTAAAATGGGGGACCCCCAAAAAAAACAACGTGGGGTCCCCCCTATTTTAATAGCTAGCAAAGGCTAGGCAGACAGCTGAGGGCTGATATTAATGGCCCAAGAAGGGTGCCATGAATATTGGCCCCCTCCCAGGCAAGAAACACCAGCCGTCAGCCACCTGAGAAATGACGCATCCATAGGATGCGCCAATTCTGGCACTTAGCCTCGCTCTTCCCACTGCCCTGTAGCGGTGGCAGTGGGGTAATAGGGTTGGGGTTGATGTCTGCTTATAATGAGAGCTGACATCAAGCCCAGGTCAGTAATGGAGAGGCGTCTATAAGACACCCCCATTACTAACCCCATAGTCTAAGTTAAAAAAAAACACAAACACCCAGAATAAAGTCCTTTAATTGAAATAAGCATACAATTCTTTAATGTTCTAAATTAAACTATACTTACCGTATCGCCCATTCCAGCTGAAGCCAACGATCTCCTGCAATAAAAGTAAAATATTAAACCAACCTCATCCTTACCTTTCCATGGTTCCCAGGATGGCTTCAGCTCTACTACATTCACATGACAGGCGGGATCACAGCCAAAAGCTGCCATCCAGGTTGCCATGCCACAGACACTGAGAAGCGCAGGCATGCTTGCGCTCCTCAGTGTATCGCTGTGACGGCATCCAGATGAGCCGAGTTCATGTCCAATGAACTCAGCTCACCTCATGCACATCACTGACAGCGTGGGAGAATTCTCCTGCACATGCGTTGAGTGTGAGAGAATTCTCCTGCACATGCGGTGAGCGCAGGAGAATTCTCCCAAGCTGTGAGTGAAATGGGTGTGACGGTATGTATGGTTTAATTTAGAACATTAATGGAATGTGTGTTTATTTCAATTAAAGGACTTTATTCTGGGTGTTGTGTTTTTTTAAATACTTTACTAGAAATTCATGGCGGTCATGTCTAATATTGGCGTGACCCCATAAATTTCGAGCTTAGGGCCAGCTGATAATACCAAGCTGGCCCTAACCTCTTTATTACTTAGTGAGCCACTGCACCAGGGCCCTGGATGAGTTGAGTACAGAGCCAGAAGATGGCGCTTCTATGAACGCGCCATTTTCTGAGGTGGCTGCGGACTGCAATTTGCAGTGTGGGGGGGTGGCAGAAAGCTTTGGCCTCCCTGCGCTGCGGATTCCAGCCCCCAGCTGCCTAGTTGTACCTGGCTGGACACAAAAATAGGGCAAAGTATTTTTTTTTTTAAATTATTTCATGAAATTCATGAAATAATAAAAAAAGGGCTTCCCTTTATTGTTGTGTCCGGCCAGTTACAAATAGGCAGCCTTTTGGCTGGGGGCAGTCCGTTCCTGGATACTGTACCTGGCTGGCATACAAAAATATGGCGAAGCCCACGTCAAAATTTTTGGGAAAAATTAATTAAAAAATAATAAAAAAAATAATAATTTAGGGACGGCATCTTTATTAACCCCTCAAGTGGAGGGGTTAATAAAGATGCAGTCCCTAAATGTGTTATTTTTTACATTTTTTAATGAATTTTTCACCAAAAATTTGATGTGGCCTTCGCCCCTAACCCCGAGATGCCTATTTTTACCTGGCTGGAAACAAAAATACAGGGAAGCCCTTTTATTAATTATTTCATGAATTTCATGAAATAATTTACAAAAAATTGACGTGGGGCTTCGTCCTTTTTTATGTATAAAGTATTTAAAAATAACACAACACCCAGAATAAAGTCCTTTAATTGAAATAAACACACATTCCTTAAATGTTCTAAATTTAACCATACTTACTGTCACGCACGTTCCAGCTGAAGCCAATGTTATCTGCAAAAAGAGTAAAATAATAAACCAACCTCATCCTTACCTTTCCATGGTTCCCAGGACTTCAGCTCTGCTACACTGACATGACAGGCTGGATCGCAGCAGAAAGCTGCCATCCAGCTTGCCATGCCTCAGACACTGAGGAGAGCAGGCATGCTTGCGCTTCTCAGTGTCTCGCTGTCACGGCATCCAGATGAGCCGAGTTCATGTCCAATGAACTCAGCTCACCTCATGTACGTCACTGACAGCGTACTTATTATATATGTGACTGACATGTTTCTTTCTGTCTAATCTATGTGTGATGCTCTATTCTTTCTGTTCTAAATTGTCGAGTACCGATTCTGAATTGCTGGCAGGCTTTTTCAAAGAGACTGGAGCATGAAAACACTATTATTTTTTTTTGATAAATCCTTTAATACTAAATGACAAGTACAATAACCAACACTGTCACTGTACTTCTTATATATGTGACTGACATGTCTCTAGCTATCTAATCTATGTGTGATGCTCTATTCTTTCTGTTCTAAATTGTCGGGTACCGGTGTATGCCGCTGCAGAATTGCCGGCATGCTTTTTTAAAGAGAAGGGTGCATGAAAATCGGAGGGCACTAGTGTGTTCCAAGTGCCCTGCTATGTTTTTCATGCACCCTCCTATATACCCTGCCTGTCTGCCTATATATTCTGCCTGTTTTACCTTTAATTGAGCACTGTTCCCATCGATGTGGGCAATTTTTGACCTTCTGCAGACCGCCGGGGGGGACCGCCAGAAAAATGCTTGAGTTTCCTATAGACTTACATTGGGCTCGTTGCTCGGGTCGAGCACCCGAGTATTCCAATGTACTCAACCCGAGCTTCGAGAACCCGAGCATTTTAGTGCTCGCTCATCACTAGCTATGACCTGTCCTATGGCAGGTGAGCAGAGACTTTAAAAAGGTCAGTGGTCATGTCTGTGATTCACTTTAGCCTGAGCCCCCTGAGGAAGCCCCTGTGGCGAAACTAGTTGGCGTGGCTATTGGTGATTGTATTAATGTGCACTAAATATGTCAGTGAATAAGCGCACCAGTGATCAAATGAAGTATTAATAATAAACTGCATTTATGATGACCTAAGTATAGGGAAATACTAATGTAAATCTCTGGTGATAGATCGGCATGAGCAGGAGAAGATAAAATCACTGACACTGAAGTGTGTTTTAAAGGCACTATTTGTTACCATTATTTTAATTAAGTAATACAGTAAATACAAGTCAAGTTTTAACATGTTCCTAAAGTTGGGTTTAGTTGTCCCTTGTGGGCAATATGGTAATTAATCTAATTTATCCCTATGGGGGTGTGAACACCTTTTGTTAGGATTTAGCCCCTAGTCTCTAGGGTACAGGTGTGATGGCAACCCTTGCAGCTGTTATAGTTACTAGTGATGACCGAGTGTGTATTGTTAACCCTATTAACGCTCGGGTGCTCACTGAGTATTTGCGGCGTGCTTGGCATCTATGTTAGTGCCACTGTGGCTGCATGTGTCACGGCTGTTAGACAGCTGTGACACATGCAGGGATTGCCTGTTTGTTAGGCAATCCTTGCATGAGTCCCAGCTTTCTAAGAGCCGTGACACATGCAGCCGCGGCGGTACTAACATAGATGACGAGCATGTCGCAAATACTCGGCAAGCACCCGAGCATGCTCGCTGAAAGAGTTAACAATACACGATCGATCATCACTAATAGTTACACCTCTGTTATTTACTGTGTATTTATACAAGTTAATCAAGTCCTTATTTATACATAATTTCTCAAGATTAAATAAAAATAATTATTTTAATGTTTCCTCATAACTAAGATTCTCACAACCCTTACCAGTTTTGTGGCTTGTCTTTGTACTTTGTTTATCTGCAGGACAGTGAGGTATTTTGAAGCGCATGGGCTCAAATGTAAATCTTTTCATAGTGAAAATCAAGATCTAGGGAGCTTTTGTCCTCAATTATTACAAGTCATCAATTGTATTGGTCTTTTCATATAGGCAAAGAGACTTTTGGGGCCCCTTAGGCTCCATGGCCCAGGTGTGATAGTAACCCCAGCACCAACTGCAATTACGCTCCTGCTACAGGAGATCCTTGCTATGAATTACTGCGAATAACTGAACTGTACATTCCAGATGAGATTCACCAATGCTTTGTAAACTGGTAGCATTACATTCCTTTCCTGCGAGTACATTTCTCTATTAGTACATGACAATATCCTGGTGGCTTTAGAAGCTGATGATTAACTATGCACGCTTCTATTTAATCAGTGATCTGAAGATCTTTCTCTTCAAGTGATTATCCTAGTTCTTCCCCCATGAACATATGGTACCCTCAGATTACTGTAGTGCAGATACATAACTTTACAATTATCTACAATGACCCTCATCTGCTAAGTGGATGCCCAAGCACTCTGTCCAAATTAGCTTTTTTAACCCAATAAATTGATTGCAATTTATCCTGTGCTTTAAACCCACAGTATTGTAAGTTTATGTTGCAGGGTTAAAGGTCCTGATCCTGCAGTCTAGCAGCAACATGTACAGAGCACAAGTTTTAGGAAAGCATGGGAAAGATGCCGCAATGTAGTAATGCTTTCAAAAATATAACCAGTAATAGTTTATTATTTTCTGAATGTAGGCTTGCAAAAAATCCATCTGTCTCTTCATGTAATCTCACATAGCAATGCAACACCTCCTTGTCCTCTATTCTGGAACTGTCCTTTATAATACACTTCTCCTCACCGGATACTACTTAATTCCACCTCCCTGCTTTTTTCTTCATTTCAGACCTAGTATGACAAGCATATCACACTTTTCATCTCCTACATCCAACCACCTACTTAGATAACTTTGTCCCTTCCTCATACAACTGGAGTTTTAATACAGGGTGGGCCATTTATACGGATACACCTAGATTAAATGGGAATGGTTGGTGATATCAACTTCTGAAACAATGGATACTGGAAGCCTGTGCTAGCATTTCTTCTGCGGTGTTGCTATCAGTGTGTCAAGAGTGGGAGAAGAGGGTTGCATTGACAATACAACACAATGGGAAGCACTTTGAACACATTTTATAAGTGGTCATAAACTTGTAAAAATTCATGAAAGAATAAAGTTACGTTAAAGCTAAGCACACCATTATTTTTCTTATGAAATTCTTAATAAGTTTGAGGTGTCACATGACTCTCTTCCCACTGAAAAAAATAAAGTTGAATCCAAAATGGCCATCTTCAAAATGGCCTCCATGGTCACCACCCATCTGGAAAAGTTTTCCCCCTCCCATATACTAATGTGCCACAAACAGGAAGTTGATTTCACCAACCCATTAAAAGGAGGTGTATCCATATAAATGGCCCACCCTGTAGAATGCTAGCTTCATTCTCACAGATTACACATTACTTTATGACACATGTGACAATATAGAAATGTGTTTGTATATCTATATACAAAACCTGTGTTCTATGTGTGTGTATATATACAGTTGAAACCATAAGTTTACATAAACTATATAAAAAGACACATATGCATGTTTTTCTCAATATCTGACATGAAATCAGAATAAACCTTTCCCGTTTTAGGTTAATTAGGATTACCATAATTTTTACTATTGGCCAAATGCCAGAATAATGAGAGAGAGATAATGTTTTAAGGCATTTTTATTACTTACTGCAAAGTCAAAAGTTTGCATACATTTCATTAGTATTTGATACCATTGTCCTTAAACTGAATGACTTGGGTCAACTTGTGTTTGACTTGACTTGACTTGGGTCAAACGTTTGGGATATCCTTCCAAAAGCTTCTCATAATAGTTGGTCGGAATTTGGGCCCATTCCTCCTGACAAACCTGGTGTAACTGATCCAGGTTTGTATGTCGCCTTACTCGCACCTGCTTTTCAGCTGTGCCCATAAATTTTCAATAGGATTAAGATCAGGACTTTGTGATGGCCACTCCAAAACACTGACTTTGCTATCCTTAAGCCACTTTGTTACCATTTTGGCAATATGCTTCAGGTCATTGTCCATTTGGAAGACCCATTTTTGCCTAAGCTTTAACTTCCTTGCTGATGTCTTGAGATGTTGCTTCAGTATTGCCCCATAATCGTCTTTTCTTACGGTGCCATCTATTTTGTGAAGTGCACCAGTCCCTCCGGCAGCAAAACAACCCCACAACATGATGCAGCCACCCCCGTGTTTCACCACTAGGATGGTGTTCTTAGGCTTCCAAGCTTCTTCCTTTTTCCTCCAAAGTTAATGATGGTCATTATGCCCAAATAGTTCAATTTTAGTTTCATCAGACCATAGGACATGTCTCCAAAAATTAAGGACTTTGCTCCTGCATGCATTTGCAACCATTAATCTGGCTTTTTTATATTTGGCTCCTTCCTGGCAGAGTGGCCTTTCAGCCCATGTTGATACAATACTTGTTTCAGTGTGTATATTGACACAATCTTTCCAGCTTCCTCCATCATCTTCACAAGGTCTTTTGCTTTTGTCCTAGGGTTGATATGCACAAGTCAGACCAAAGCATGTTCATCTCTGGGACACAGAACCTGTCTCCTTTCTGAGAGGCATGATGGTTAAACATTCTCATATTGTTTGTTCTTGCATATAATTGTTTGTACAGATGAACAAGGCACCTTCAGGTATCTTGAAATTGTACCCAAGGATGAGCCAGACTTTTGCAAGTCCACTTCCTGATACCTTGGCTGATTTATTTAGACTTTCCCATGATACATGCTACACAAAGAAACAGTGTGTTTCAGGTGTGCATTAAAATACATCCACAGGTGTGTCTCTAATTTTCTCAGATGTTGCCAACCGCTTCCAAACACATGACATCTTCATATGGGCAATCTAGAATTGTTTAAAGGCATAGTAATCTTAGTGTATGTAAACTTTTGACTTTGCAGTAAGGAATAAAAGTGCCTTAAAACATTGTCTCTCTCTCATTATTCTTGCATTTGGCAAATGTTAAAAATGATTGTAATCCTAATTGACCTAAAACTGGAAAGGTTTATTCTGATTTCATGTCAGATATTGAGAAAAACATGCATATCTGTCTTTTTATATAGTGTATGTGAACTTCTGGTTTCAACTGTATATTTTTTTTCATTTTTTTCATGTACACAGTTTTATTTATACAGTTATGTCATCCTATAAATATTTGGACAGAGACACAAGTTTTGGCATAATATCTGTTTACCAAGACATATAATGAAGGTACAGTTGTATATAATCAATATGGACTTAAAATGCAGACTATCAGCTCTAATTTGAGGGTATTCACATCCCAATTGGAGTAAGGGTTTAGGAATTACAGCTCTTTAATCTGTAGCTGCCTCTTTTTAAAGGGACCAAAAGTAATTGGGCAATTATCATAAAAGTTCTTTAACTTCTTCACAATGTTTGATGCACCTATACATCATGGCTGGGTAGGGGTTCCTGACCAATGACATATAGGTCATATAGGAAAGTCATGGTGCTCGTGCGTGGTGCAGGAGCTGTGCCCGTGCAATTGCTGCTCGGAGCTTGGCTTACGAGATAGCTGAGCCCCAGCTATCACAGTCAGGAGCGGTGCCCACCCCATCCCTGGCTAATTAACCCCCTAAATGATGCAATTAATATTGATCGTAACATTTAGGAGGCTAGGAGAGGGAGGAGGCTCCCTATCCTGCCCGATCAGTGCCTCCATTTCATCATCTCGAGGGCCTGATGGTTGTTATGGCAACCCGGGGTCATCATGATGATCTCCGCATTTTCCAGCTACATTAGCCTGTTTAGACCATGACAGAAACATGATCTAAAAGGCTTCTGTCAGTGTAACATTGACAGGTATAATGCATTGCAATGCATTATACCAGCGATAGCAGTAATAAAAGTTAACGTCCCATAGAGGGACTAAGTAAAAAACTAAAAAATAAATTGTAAAAATGTTTAAAAAAAATCACAAAATAATAAAAGAATGAATAAAAACTATTATACCAATAAATATATGTATTTATGTAAAAACAAAAATAAACCAAAAAAGTACATACATTTGGTATCGCCATGTCTGCAATGAACTTATCTATAAAACTGTCCCACTAGTTAACCCCTTCTGTGAACACTGAAAAAAAAATACATACAAAATATGGCAAAAAAATTATGCTTTTTCATCATACCACCGAGCAAAAAGTGAAATAAAATGTGATCACAGAGTCGAATGTAAATAAAAATGATATCACTGAAAACTTCATCTTGTCCCGCAAAAAACAAGCCACTATTCAGCTCCATCATCTGAAAAATAAAAAAGCTATATCTCTCAGAAATATTGATGCAAAACCAATTCTTTTTCTATAAAATTGTTTATATTGTGTAAAAGCAGCAAAAAACATAAAAAAATAATATAAATGTGGAATCGTACCGACCCAAAGAATAAAGCTGCCTTATCACTTTTACCACATAGTGAACAAGATAAAATAAACAAAAAATGATTCCTGAATTGCTGTTTTTTTCATTCTGCCTCCAAAAAATAGGAATAAAAAGTGATCAAAAAATGTCATGTGCCTGAATATAGTGCCAATAAAAATGTCAACTCGTCCTGCAAAAAACAAGCCCTCACATGACTCTATTGGGAAAAATATAGAAAAATCATATGTCACAATATGACAAGACAAAACTTGTTTTTGCAAAAATAAAAAAAACGTCTGTTAATGCATGATAGCAGCCAAACATAAAAAAACAATATAAATCTTGTATAGCTTTAATTGCTCCCAAATAATAAAGTAATCCTATCACTTATGGTGCACGAGGAATGGGGTAAAAAAATATATAAAACCAATTCTTGACCTGCTGTTGATTTGTTCACTGTGCTTCCCAAAGGTTCGGCACACATTTATCCTGTGCTCTATTCACTCTGTGTGAATTTCTGAAATACATGATTCAGATGGATCCTCCATTGCAAGAGTCCCTATAAGTCAGCTAGAGACACTATGGATGCCATTTGGCCTATGATCCAGCTGTGTCCCTCTTTTTAATTGTGCATAAAAGTGTGATTGGCCACAGTTTAGCGCTCTTCTGAAGAGAACACTACTGAACAAAAGGCAGATGGAGTCCAGAGTAGCTCTGCTGCCTCATTATAGTGAATAGATCCTTCAGGTGTTTCATCTGAATCATGTCATTGGGAGATTTAGATGGAAACCCGATTTAAGTGCACAGCATAGAGCGCAGGATAAATGTGATCCACAATGTTATGTACAATGTCACCAATAAATGATTCAACTCAATCCACAAAAAAGCAAGTCCATTATCAGGTCTTTCACCTGTTGAGGGAAATATAGGTTGCTTTCATGTAACTGGTAGCACAAAGGCTCTGGAAAAGTGCTGTGACACCTTGTTCTCCAAAAGAAATCCAGCAAATTTTGCACTCCCAAGCACAAATGCCCGCTCCATTCTGAACCCATAAAACAAATCTGTGCCTAAAACAAATGTTTGGCAATTCAGAAATGATGAGAGTCTTCAGAAGCACAAAATGGGCATAATGTACTGGCCACTACAACATACCGGGCACTGCAATGTATGGGAACTACAATGGCAGGTTTCCAATTTTCACTTAGCAACATCCATTGTTCCTGCTCATCTCAGGAAAACACCCATGCAGTGCAAACCATCACTAAACCTGTAGATAAATTAAGGGTGTGATTAGAGATGAGCGGTGTTCGACTCAAACTGTTCGCCAATCTCAAATTCGAGCTGTTTTGGGCGGTGTTCGAGCCGTTTGGCGAACACGAACAGTTTGAAAAAAATTCGGCTGTTCGAGGTTATGTTCGATAACTGTTCGTGCAACAAAATCCTAACTGGATTGTTTCTCAGTAATGCAGAAAATTAATGTTAATACGCAGTTTGAGTGTACAGCGGGGGGGGGGGAGGGGCAGGGGATGGATCTCTGCATAAATAATGAAGATCTCCATTTTTTTTCTCTTTCCCACATTTACAGTGGGGAGGTGCAATCTGTCAGCCTATCAGCAGCGCACACACGGAGCGAACTGCCTTTTTTCACACAAGCAAGAGCATGTGTCATTGGCAGTGTATGTCACATGTCCTTGCCCTATAAGACCCAGCCATTTTCCCCATCGCCACCATTTTCTCACTGCTGCAGCTGCGTGTTAGATGGCACCGCTGTTAAAGTGTGCACTATACTTTGTTAATTTCAAGCCAATTTTCGCACAAATCTACAGATAGCTTGGGAGTAGGGAATAGTTGTGATTGCAGTCCTTTTAAGAACTAGGTTGCATCATTTCCTACGACTTTTATCAGGAAGGTCTGTGCTCTTAAATAGATAGGTTGGGAGTAAAGACTAATTGTAATTGCAGTCCTTTTCAGGACTAGGTTACATCAGTTCCTATCACTTTTATAAGGCAGGTCTGTGCTCTTAAATAGATAGGTTGGGAGTAAAGACTAATTGTAATTGCAGTCCTTTAGAGGGCGAGGTTACATAAGTTCCTATCACTTTTTTGCCAGGCAGGTCTGTTTTAGTGCTGTGCAAGTTTTTTTCACAGCATTTGGCTAAATCTAGCAAAGCAAATCCTTTTTGGTCTCTTGCAGTGTGTGTTAGTCAGTGGAGTAGCCTATCTGTGTTGCAAGTTACACCACCTGTGTATAGAATAACAATTTTTTTACTGCACCTAGTGAAGTAAAACCTTTTGGGCATAGCATCATTCTATTAGTCCATCTATACTAACCTCCATCAGGTTGCAAATTCAAAATAATTTTTATCTGCATCTAGGTCTGAAAAAATATTTCGGCTTGTAGCAGTGTGTGGGACTTGTTCTATTAGTCCATATATACTAATCTCTACCAGGTTGCAAATTCAAAATAATTTTTATCTGCATCTAGCTCTGAAAAAATATTTCGGCTTGTAGCAGTGTGTGGGACTTGTTCTATTAGTCCATCTATACTAACCTCCACCAGGTTGCAAATTCAATATAATTTTTTTCTGCGTCTAGCTCTGAAAAAATATTTCAGCTTGTAGCAGTGTGTGGGACTTGTTCTATTACTCCTCTACAGTCATGGCCAAAAGTTTTGAGAATGACACCAAAATTATATTTTCACATGATCTACTGGCCTCTGGTTTTTATTAGTGTTTGTCTGATGTTTATATCACATACAGAAATATAATTGCAATCATATTATGAGTACCAATAGGTTATATTGACAGTTAGAATGAGTTAATGCAGCAAGTCAATATTTGCAGTGTTTCCCCTTCTTCTTCAAGACCTCTGTAATTCTCCCTGGCATGCTCTCAATCAACTTTTGGACCAAATCCTGACTGATAGCAGTCCATTCTTGCATAATCAATGCTTGCATTTTGCCAGAATTTGTTGGTTTTTGTTTGTCCACCCGTCTCTTGATGATTGACCACAAGTTCTCAATGGGATTAAGATCTGGGGAGTTTCCAGGCCATGGACCCAAAATCTCTATGTTTTGTTTGTTCCATGAGCCATTTAGTTATCACCTTTGATTTATGGCAAGGTGCTCCATCATGCTGGAAAAGGCATTGTTGGGCGCCAAACTGCTCTTGGACGGTTTAGAGAAGTTGCTCTTGGAGGACATTCTGGTACCATTCTTTATTCATGGCTGTGTTTTTAGGCAAGACTGTGAGTGAGCCGATTCCCTTGGCTGAGAAGCAGCCCCACACATGAATGGTTTCAGGATGCTTTACAGTTGGCATGAGACAAGACTGGTGGTAGCGCTCACCTCTTCTTCTCCGAATAAGCTGTTTTCCAGATGTCCCAAACAATCGAAAAGGGGATTCATCAGAGAAAATGACTTTGCCCCAGTCCTCAGCAGTCCACTCCCTGTACCTTTTGCAGAATATCAGTCGGTCCCTGATGTTTTTTCTGGAGAGAAGTGGCTTCTTTGCTGCCCTCCTTGAAACCAGCCCTTGCTCAAAGAGTCTCCGCCTCACAGTGCGTGCAGAAGCACTCACACCAGCCTGCTGCCATTCCTGAGCAAGCTCGGCACTGCTGGTAGTCCGATCCCGCAGCTGAAACAGTTTTAAGATACGGTCCTGGCGCTTGCTGGTCTTTCTTGGGCGCCCTGGAGCCTTTTTGACAACAATGGAAGCTCTCTCCTTGAAGTTCTTGATGATGCGATAGATTGTTGACTGAGGTGCAATCTTTGTAGCTGCGATACTCTTCCCTGTTAGGCCATTTTTGTGCAGTGCAATGATGGCTGCACGTGTTTCTTTAGAGATAACCACGGTTAACTGAAGAGAAACAATGATACCAAGAACCAGCCTCCTTTTAAAGTGTCCAGTGATGTCATTCTTACTTAATCATGACTGATTGATCGCCAGCCCTGTCCTCATCAACACCCACACCTGTGTTAATGGATCAATCACTAAAAAGATGTTAGCTGCTCCTTTTAAGGCAGGACTGCAATGATGTTGAAATGTGTTTTGGGGGTTAAAGTTCATTTTCTGGGCAAATATTGACTTTGCAAGTACAGTAATTGCTGTTAAGCTGATCACTCTTTGACATTCAGGAGTATATGCAAATTGCCATTACAAAAAATGAAGCAGTAAACTTTGGAAAAATTACTATTTGTCTCATTCTCAATACTTTTGGCCATGACTGTATACTAACCTCCACCAGGTTGCAAATTCAACATAATTTTTTTCTGCATCTAGCTCTGAAAAAATATTTTGGCTTGTAGCAGTGTGTGGGACTTGTTCTATTTGTCCATCTATACTAACCTCCAAAAGGTTGCAAATTCAATATAATTTTTTTCTGCATCTAGCTCTGAAAAAATATTTTGGCTTGTAGCAGTGTGTGGGACTTGTTCTATTAGTCCATCTATACTAACCTCCACCAGGTTGCAAATTCAATATAATTTTTATCTGCATCTAGCTATGAAAAAATATTTGGGCTTCGACTTGTAGCAGTGTGTGGGGCTTGTTCTATTAGTCCATCTATACTAACCTCCACAAGTATGCAAATTCAAAATAATTTTTATCTGCATCTAGCTCTGAAAAAATATTTCGGTTTGTAGCAGTGTGTGGGACTTGTTGTATTAGTCCATCTATACTAACCTCCACCAGATTGCAAATTCAATATAATTTTTTTCTGCATCTAGCTCTGAAAAAATATTTTGGCTTGTAGCAGTTTGTGGGACTTGTTCTATTAGTCCATCTATACAAACCTCCACCAGGTTGCAAATTCAATATAATTTTTTTCTGCATCTAATTCTGAAAAAATATTTCGGCTTGTAGCAGTGTGTGGGACTTGTTCTATTAGTCCATCTATACTAACCACCACCAGGTTGCAAATTCAATATAATTTTTATCTGCATCTAGCTCTGAAAAAATATTTGGGCTTCGGCTTGTAGGTATGTGTGGGACTTCTTCTATTAGTCCTTCTATACTAACCTCCATCAGGTTGCAAATTCAAAATAATTTTTATCTGCATCTAGCTCTGAAAAAATATTTCGGCTTGAAGCAGTGTGTGGGACTTGTTCTATTAGTCCATCTATACTAACTTCCACCAGATTACAAATTCAATATAATTTTTTTCTGCATCTAGCTCTGAAAAAATCTTTCGGATTGTAGCAGTGTGTGGTACTTGTTCTATTAGTCCATATATACTAACCTCCACCAGGATACAAATTCAATATAATTTTTTTCTCCATCTAGCTGTGAAAAAATATTTCGGCTTGTAGCAGTGTGTGCGACTTGTTCTATTATTCCATCTATACAAACCTCCACCAGGTTGCAAATTCAATATAATTTTTTTCTGCATCTAGCTCTAAAAATATATTTCAGCTTGTAGCAGTGTGTGGGACATGCTCTATTAGTCCATCTATACTAACCTCCACCAGGTTGCAAATTCAATATAATTTTTATCTGCATCTAGCTCTGAAAAAATATTTGGGCTTCGACTTGTAGCAGTGTGTGGGACTTGTTCTATTAGTCCATCTATACTAACCTCCACCAGGATGCAAATTCAAAATAATTTTTATCTGCATCTAGCTCTGAAAAAATATTTTGGCTTGTAGCAGTGTGTGGGACTTGTTGTATTAGTCCATCTATACTAACCTCCACCAGATTGCAAATTCAACATAATTTTTTTCTGCATCTATCTCTGAAAAAATCTTTCAGATTGTAGCAGTGTGTGGTACTTGTTCTATTAGTCCATCTATACTAACCTCCACCAGGTTACAAATTCAATATAATTTTTTTCCGCATCTAGCTCTGAAAAAATATTTCGGCTTGTAGCACTGTGTGGGACTTGTTCTATTAGTCCATCCGTACTAACCTCCACCAGGTTGCAAATTCAATATAATTTTTTTCTGCATCTAGCTCTGAAAAAATATTTCAGCTTGTAGCAGTGTGTGGGACTTGTTCTATTAGTCCATCTATACTAACCTCCACCAGGTTGCAAATTCAATATAATTTTTATCTGCATCTAGCTATGAAAAAATATTTGGGCTTCGACTTGTAGCAGTGTGTGGGGCTTGTTCTATTAGTCCATCTATACTAACCTCCACCAGGATGCAAATTCAAAATAATTTTTATCTGCATCTAGCTCTGAAAAAATATTTCGGTTTGTAGCAGTGTGTGGGACTTGTTGTATTAGTCCATCTATACTAACCTCCACCAGATTGCAAATTCAATATAATTTTTATCTGCATCCAACTCAGCCAAAACTTTTGGGCTATTTCCACAGTTTGGCCACTCAGCTCTGTTATGTTCCCATCCATTGTTTTTGAGCAAACAACTCCTGAGTTGTGAATTAGTTAACCACCAAAATGATTGGAAAAAGGCCTGCTGCTGCTGGAAATGGGTATAGGCGTGTTGGGAAGGGAAAAATGGTTGTGTCCGTGGGGTAGGTATTAAAGCAACAGTAACATCTGCAGAAGAAAGACCATCTTCCAGCCAAACTAAGATATCTACTTCTTTTAGCGGACAATGTGAGAAGATCCTTTTCTTACAGCCACGCCAATCGCTACAAATTCCAGATGAGGCACAAAAACAGCAGGTGCTTCAACGGATATCAAGTGCTCCTTTAAGTGGGCTCTCCTCCAACTCAACTTCAACATCACAAATACTCCAGTCCTCAGAGGTGTCACCCCAATCGCATTTGCTTCCTCACAGCTCCCAAGTCTCCAGCTGCCTATCTGAGTATGGGGTAGAACAGATGGTTGAGTCTGCAGAGCTGTTTACTCATACTATAGCCTGGGAATCAGAGGTCGGCTCCAGAGCTTCTGTGAATCCAGACGAGGAAATGTTCTGCACTGATGCCCAGAATCTTTATGAGTCGGATCCAGGACCAGATGCAGAATGTTCTGACCATAATGTCGACCCAAGTTCCCAAACTGTAACTCCTGTTGGTGGAGACAATGAGGAAGACGATGATGAGACTCAAATACCTGATTGGTGCGACAACTTAAGTTTTTTGTCACGGCAGGAAGAGGTTGGCTCTGAGGATTACGGGTATGATAACACACAGGATGATGATGACGCGGATGGAGATCCCACTTACTGTCAACCCACAGTCAGCCAGTCGATGAGGTCAGCAGAGGAGGTGGAGAAGGATGCTAGTGACGACGAAGTCAGGTTGCGCCTTCCTGGACAGAGACGTAGTACTGGAAGCATGTCAACAACTGCATCCTCAAACACAACTCTGCCTCTCACCACAAGTCGTGGTGGCTCTTCAGGTCGCATGGGTGCTAAGCCTTGCATAGCCTGGGCATTTTTTCAGATCAATAAAGATGACCCAAGTTGTGTTATCTGTAACATTTGTCAGCCAAAGCTAAGTAGAGGCCAAAAAATACATAGTTTGAGTACTTCATGCATGAACCGGCACATGGATATGAAGTATAAGTTGCAGTGGGAAGCTCACTGTGCTACAATGTGGCCTAGCCGGCCGGGCCAACCGCCGTCTGCCACATCTTGTGCATCCACGGCCTCTTCATCCTCTGTGACTGGGGGAACAGCAGTCACACCTGTTTTGGGACGCAGACCTGCCACCTCTTTACCCACAACAGCCAGAGTGATTGGCAGGTCATCATTTTCTTTCCAGGTGGAAACTAGTGTTGAGCCACCCCCGTAGTGTTCGAGTTCGGTTCGGTTCATCGAACACCCGTGTGTTCGCCGAACTGTTCGTCGAACTGTTCGTCGAACACCTTCGAACACCGTTAAAACCAATGGCAGGCAAACAAAAACACATAGAAACACATAGAAAACACCTTCAAAGGTGTACAAAAGCTGACAAACTGCTCAGAAGACACAACTAACACATGGAAAAGTGACAAGTACATATAGTCATGCGAAAAGAAAAGAGGTGGAGGAGTAAAAGGAGGGGGAGACACAGATATAGGCATGTCATGCCCTTCTAAAATCCAAAAAGTGAGAAGTCGACACGTTCAGTCCGCTCCTGCCCTTGCCACCTCCGTGTCGCCGGGTTTGTGCCAGAGCCGCGGTGAACCCTGACGGCCAGCCCCCCTCTCCCAATACTGGTGCCTGTCCGCTGGTGGGTCGAGCGAGCCCCCCTGTGGTGGAGGCAGCTCTAAGCTTTTTAATTTAAATTGTCTCTCTAATTTGAATGAATACACTTTAAATCCATTACAAGGATCTATTGGAGGGCAAGTCTCATGCCAGCAGCCGCGTAATTCCAGCTCCAGTAGCGTCCACTAAAGCTGCTGCAGTTAAAAAGCTTTTATAAGGATCGAGCTCGGCTGTCCACCGCAAGGCATCCTACTGCCAGTCCCAGCCCCTATGCCTTGGGGTGCCTCCTGATGCTCTTCACTGAGCATCCCGTGGTCCCGAAGCATTTCCTTTGAAAAAATTAAGTGTCCAAACTACAGGTGGTGTAGCTTGCTTAACAGCCAGGATAATCCGCTGACTAGCAGACACTGCTACTAGGCGCAAAGTATTTCCTGTGCTAGATGCAGTTAAAAATTTGTAATTAGATACTCTCGTTGAATGCTGAGAAAGCATTCCATAGAGTCTCCTGGCACGCCATATATGATTCTCTTAAAAAGCTTGGGGTAGGGGTCTAGGGGACCCTTTTATAGCCAAAATCACGGCTCTGTATCACAATACGTCACCTAGGCTGAAGATAAATGGAACTGTAGCACCCTGAGGGCTCGGTTGCTACAGAGGTATTGCACCTCACCCAGAGGTGTGATATCTCACTCTCAGGTAAGGAGGAAGTGTGGATCAGAACCCGACACCTGCATGCATTACACCACATTGCCGTGGGGCAGGGTGACCAATTTGCCTCTGAGATGGGCATGACAGTCCCTGTCCCTGGCTGGAGTGGGGGGAGGGAACACTGAGGAAGGGGAACCCTGTAGCGCAGGAGCAGGGAGGAAGCAGTTCCTGGGTGCATTGAGAAGGGAGTATAAAAGGTGGGCACCATCTTAGTTCAGTGCAGAGAAGTCTGAGCAGAAGTGGCAGGGAGCAGGGGCTCTGCATGAGCTCTGCTCCGGAGGTGGGCCTAGTAACAGAGGCCCAGGCCTGGAAGAGGGAGAAGGAAGGAAGAGGAGCGGAGAAGGCTCCAGGAACAAGGAATGAAGGGATCCCAGGGGTGCGGACGGGCGAGTCGCCACCGCACGCCCGAATCCACCTGCGTGGAGGGGTCAGGCAAAAGGGGGAGACCGGTCCCCGAAACTAGTGGAGGCAGGAAACGACCCTCAGCTAGAAACCGGAGGCTGTGACATTTTATGTGGCGCAGCCCCTCGCTACACCCGCTAGGAAGGCACCACATAGGGTCAGGGAAACTGGCGCCAAGTTTACCAAGAGGAGGCCCGAGGCAGCCGGACAGAAGGGTTGGAAAGAAAGGCCAGACAAAGGACACACAAAGGGGGTACTGTGAAGCGCTCCAAAGTTATCTGGGAGTTGTCTGAGCCCCTCACCTGGTGAGCACAGTACGACGTGGGCAGCCGTTACCTGCAGACGTGGTCTGGATAATAAGAACTGTGAGTAAAGGCCCTGGACTGCATCACTGACTCCGTGTCGTTACTGCTGCTGCCCTGCACCATCACCCCCATCCTCCGCATACACTGCCCTGAGGCTATACTCCTCCCGTGGGGAGTTATGCTACGCTCTGCTGCACCCACAACACCAGCCTCAGCGGTCTGCCCTGCAGCGGCGGTTCACTCTGACCGCAATCCACGGGTGGCGTAGTCGGACATTTAAACATCAAAACCACATAAATAGTTCCGCCACTGGTTTGACCACCCTGAGCCACGGAACCGGGTCGCCGCCACGAAGACTACAACCACCAGCATCCACCAAAAAGGGTCCAGCTCCGGGTGTCCCAAGGCCCAGGGGGTGCATCAGAACATTTTCATCACCTTTCACAATCACCAATGGGACAAGGCAGGGATGTCCTCTGTCCCCTCTCTAAAACATCCTAGTGATGGAGCACCTGCTCTCATCAATTCGCCATAACCCCAATATTTTCGTGGATTGAGGTGGGAGGCACCGAGTACAAGTGCACTCTATTTGCTGATGATGTCCTCATATATATCACTCAATAACATATATCCATCCATGCTGTTATGGCTGAAATAGATCACTTTGTTACATGGCCAAATTTTAAAATCAATGCAGCGAAGTCTGAGGCCCTCGATGTCTCCCTCCCCAAATCCATATAGGATTCCATCCAGTCCAACTTTCCCTTTGCCTGGCCCTCACAGGGTATCAAATACTTAGGAATTCCTATTCATAGAGACCTCTCCCATCTATGTTATCTTAATTTTGGGCCCTTTATTGAACAACTCCATACAGACCACGGTTGGCAAGTTAGAACTGTAAGATTCACTACGTGAACCACTGGTGTTTTGTGGAAAAGCACATGTACACTGTGTTCCAAATTATTATGCAAAAAGTGTTTAGGAGTGATAAGGGAAGAATTTGTTTGTTTGTCAGTTAAACTCATTGATGGTGATGTGTGTCAGCGCTCTTTATATCACTGTAAGCAATTGCAGACACCTGTGCTAATTAGTTTGGCAGGTGTGTCCAATGAAAGGCAAGACTACTTAAGAAGGCTGTCTCACATTATTAAGCAGCCTACATTTTCTGCCAAAATAGGAAAGAAAAAGGATGTGTCGGCTGCTGAGAAGCAACAAATTGTGGAGTGTTTAGGTCAAGGCATGACTACAATCAACATTGTGCGATGATCAGGATGAAGTGTCTTGGCAATCAAGAAGTATGTAGCTGATTCACAGTACACACGTGTGCGTGCTGATAAGGGCAAATTGAGGACTCTTTCCTACAGGCAATTACGTCAGGTTAAAAGAGCAGCGGTAAAAAAGCCTTGTCATAGCAGCAGACAAGTTTTTGAAGCTGCTGGTGCCTCCAACGTCCCCCGAACAACAAGATGCAGGGTCCTTCAGAGGTTTGCAGCTGTGCATACGCCATCCTGTCGATCTCCTCTATCCACTTCACACAAGCAGAAACGGCTCCAGTGGGCCAAACATTACATGAAGACTGATTTCAAAACTGTTTTGTTCACGGATGAGTGCCGTGCAGCGCTCGATGGTCCAGATGGATGGAGTGGAGGATGGCTGGTTGATGGACACCCCACGCAAACACGGCTACAGCGCCAACAAGGAGGAGGTGGAGTAATGTTTTGGGCTGGAAACATGGGGAGAGAGATTGTCGGCCCCTTTAGGATCCCTGAAGGCGCTAAAGATGAACTCCATAATGTATGTGGATTTTCTCAAACAGCACTTCCTGCCATGGTTCAAGAAGAAGAACCGTGTATTTCACAGCAAGATCATTTTTTT
Source organism: Phyllobates terribilis (assembly GCF_046119375.1). Taxonomy (NCBI): domain Eukaryota; kingdom Metazoa; phylum Chordata; class Amphibia; order Anura; family Dendrobatidae; genus Phyllobates; species Phyllobates terribilis. The sequence goes on from NW_027362764.1 coordinate 443,309,689, forward strand.
GCATGATAATGCACCATCTCATGCTGCACATAAAACATCTGCATCTCTGGCTGATATGGGCATAAAAGGGGACAAACTTATGGTGTGACCCCCATGCTCCCCTGACCTCTACCCCATTCAGAACCTCTGGAGCATCATCAAAAGGAGTGTCTATGATGGCGGGAGGCAGTTCACATCTAAGCAACAGCTCTGGGAGGGTATTCTGTCCTCATGCAAAACAATTGAAGCAGAAACCATCCAAAACCTGACAAATTCAATGGACGAGAGAGTTCAGAAGCTCCTTTCGAACAAGGGGTCCTATGTGAAAATGTAACATCACCTAGAATATAGTTTTGAGTTGAAAACTGTTTGATTTCAGTTTCTAATAACCTGCTAATGCTTATAATTTCAAAAATGACCATTTTTTTGGTCTTTATTAAAATGAAAAGGTTGATCGAAAAGTTTGGGGGATCTAAGAGTGTGGCAACCCAGTAGTCATGATTACTTCGAATTCTGACAATATGAGGGTCATGTTGCAGGTAGTGCAGCAAGAAGGCACTTATGTGTCATGCGCATCTCGGAGCCCCAAAATTATTTTCCGGGCTAGATGCAGCTAAAAATTATTATTAATTTTAAATCTGGTGGAGCTTAGTATAGATGGCCTAATAGGATCAGTGCTGCACACTGCTACAAAGCCCAAATTATTTTCCAGTCAAGATACAGATAAACATGATTAGTAATTTTAAATCTGGTGGAGCTTATTATAGATGGCCTAATAGAATCAGTGCTGCACACTGCTACAAAGCCCAAATTATTTTCCAGCCAAGATACAGATAAACATGATTAGTAATTTGAAAGCTTAAAACGGTTGGTAGGGTGATTTTAACCAATCATCAAGCTTTTACTCTCCCCAGGATGACACAGGGGTAGAAAAGTCGTTTCGGATCCATGATTTGTTCATCTTTATGAATGTGAGTCTGTCTACATTATCAGTGGAGAGCCGCGTGCGCTTATCTGTCAGCACACCACCAGCAGCGCTGAACACACGCTCAGAGAGAACGCTGGCTGGGGGCATGACAAGATCTCCAAGGCGTAAGTGGCTAACTCCGGCCATTTATCCAGATTGGAAGCCCAAAAAGAGCAAGGGTCCGGTGACACAGTCATGGCTTCAATGTTTACTTGGAGATACTCCTGTACCATCGTCTCTAGGCGTTGACTAGGTGTCAGACTTCTTGCCTCCTGTGGCCTTGCAAAGGATGGGCTAAAAAAGTGGTGAAATGATTCCGCAAAATTGATGTTACCAGCAGATACTGTGGTTCTGTTACGGTTTGAGTGCTGAACACTTGACGGTCCCACGGTTGGCAAGTCGGAACTGTGAGATTCACTACGTGCACCACTGGTGTTTTGTGGAAAAGCACATGTAAGATTCTGCAACAGTCTCTGCTGATACTCCTGCATGCGTGCATCCCTTTCTATGGCAGGAATAATTTCTGCAAATTTACTTTTGTACCGGGGATCTAACAGTGTGGCAACCCAGTAGTCAGGATTATTTCTAATTCTCACAATTCGAGGGTCATGTTGCAGGTAGTGCAGCAAGAAGGCACTCATGTGTGTTGCGCATCCAGGAGCACCAAGTCCCTGTTGTGTTGGTGGCGAGGTAAGAATCATGCTTCCTTCGTCTGTCCTCTCCCCCCAACCTCGCACAACAGAAATGTGATCAAGGTCTCCCTCATCTGATGAGTAGAGATGAGTGTTGTTCGACTCGAACTGTTCGCCAATCTCAAATTCGAGCTGTTTTGGGCGGTGTTCGAGCCGTTCGGCGAACACGAACGATTTGAGAAAAATTCGGCTGTTCGAGGTTATGTTCGATAACTGTTCGTGCACCAATATCATAACTGGATTTTTTCTCAGTGATGATGAAAATTAATGTTAATACGCAGTTTGAGTGTACAGCGGGGTGGGGGGAGGGGCAGGGGATGGATCTCTGCAGGAATAATGAAGATCTCCATTTTTTTTTCTCTTTCCCGCATTTACAGTGGGGAGGTGCAATCTGTCAGCCTATCAGCAGCGCACACACGGAGTGAAGTGCTTTTTTTCACACAAGCAAGGGCATGTGTCATTGGCAGTGTATGTCACATGTCCTTGCCCTATAAGACCAAGCCATTTTCCCCGTCGCCACCATTTTCTCACTGCTGCAGCTGCGTGTTTGACGGCACCGCTGTTGCTGTGTGCGCTATACCTTGTTAATTTCAAGCCAATTTTCGCACAAATCTACAGATAGCTTGGGAGTAGGGAATAGTTGTGATTGCAGTCCTTTTAAGGACTAGGTTACAGCATTTCCTACGACTTTTATCAGGCAGGTCTGTGCTCTTAAATAGATAGATTGTGGGAGTAAAGACTAATTGTAATTGGAGTCCTTTTCAGGACTAGGTTACATCAGTTCCTATCAGTTTTTGCCAGGCAGGTCTGTGCCAGTGCTGTGCAAGTTTTTCTCACAGCATTTGGCTGAATCTAGCAAAGCTAATCCTTTTTGGCCTATTGCAGAGTGTGTTAGTCAGTGGAGTAGCCTATCTGTGTTGCAAGATATACCACCTGTGTATAGAATACCATTTTTTTTACTGCACCTAGTGAAGTAAAATCTTTTGGGCATAGCATCATTATATTAGTCCATCTATACTGACCTCCATCAGGTTGCAAATTGAATATAATTGTTTTCTGCATCTAGCTCTGAAAAAATATTTGGCCTTCTAGCAGTGTGTGGGACTTTCTCTATTTGTCCATCTATACTGACCTCCATCAGGTTGCAAATTAAAAATAATTTTTTGTCTGCATCTAGCTCTGAAAAAATATTTGGCCTTTTAGCAGTGTGTGGGACTTTCTCTATTAGTCCCTCTATACTGACCTCCATCAGGTTGCAAACTGAATATATTTTTTTTCTGCATCTACCTCTGAAAAAATATTCGGCTTCTAGCTGTGTGTGGGACTTGTTCTATTAATCCATCTATACAGACCTCCATCAGGTTGCAAACTGAATATAATTTTTTTCTGCATCTACCTCTGAAAAAATATTTGGGCTTCTAGCTGTGTGTGGGACTTGTTCTATTAATCCAACTATACAGACCTCCATCAGGTTGCAAACTGAATATAATTTTTTTCTGCATCTATCTCTGAAAAAATATTTGGGTTTCTAGTTGTGTGTGGGACTTTCTCTATTAGTCCATCTATACTGACCTCCATCAGGTTGCAAATTAAAAATAATTTTTATCTGCATCTAGCTCTGAAAAAATATTTGGCTTCTAGCAGTGTGTGGGACATTCTCTATTAGTCCATCTATGCTGACCTCCATCAGGTTGCAAATTAAAAATATTTTTTTGTCCGCATCTAGCTCTGAAAAAATATTTGGCCTTCTAGCAGTGTGTGGGACTTTCTCTATTAGTCCATCTATACTGACCTCCATCAGGTTACAAATTCAAAATAATTTTTTGTCTGCATCTAGCTCTGAAAAAATATTTGGCCTTCTAGCAGTGTGTGGGACTTTCTCTATTAGTCCATCTATACTGACCTCCATCAGGTTGCAAATTCAAAATAATTTTTTGTCTGCATCTAGCTCTGAAAAAATATTTGGCCTTCTAGCAGTGTGTGGGACTTTCTCTATTAGTCCATCTATACTGAGTTCCATCAGGCTGCAAATTAAAAATAATTTTTATCTGCATCTACCTCTGAAAAAAGATTTGGCCTTCTAGCTGTGTGTGGGACTTGTTATATTAGTCCATCTATACTGACCTCCATCAGGTTGCAAACTGAATATAATTTTTTTCTGCATCTAGCTCTGAAAAAATATTTGGCCTTCTAGCAGTGTGTGGGAATTTTTCTATTAGTCCATCTATACTGACCTCCATCAGGTTGCAAATTAAAAATAATTTATATCTGCATCTAGCTCTGAAAAAATATTTGGCCTTCTAGCAGTGTGTGGGACTTTCTCTATTAGTCCATCTATACTGACCTCCATCAGGTTGCAAATTAAAATTATTTTTTTGTCTGCATCTAGCTCTGAAAAAATATTTGGCCTTCTAGCAGTGTGTGGGACTTTCTCTATTAGTCCATCTATGCTGACCTCCATCAGGTTGCAAATTAAAAATAATTTATGTCTGCATCTAGCTCTGAAAAAATATTTGGCCTTCTAGCAGTGTGTGGGACTTTCTCTATTAGTCCATCTATACTGACCTCCATCAGGTTGCAAATTAAAAATAATTTTTTGTCTGCATCTAGCTCTGAAAAAATATTTGGCCTTCTTGCAGTGTGTGGAACTTTCTCTTTTAGTCCATCTATACTGACCTCCATCAGGTTGCAAACTGAATATATTTTTTTTCTGCATCTACCTCTGAAAAAATATTTGGGCTTATAGCTGTGTGTAGGACTTGTTCTATTAGTCCATCTATACTGACCTCCATCAGGTTGCAAACTGAATACAATTTTTTTCTGAATCTACCTCTGAAAAAAGATTTGGGCTTCTAGCTGTGTGTGGGACTTGTTCTATTAGTACATCTATACTGACCTCCATCAGGTTGCAAATTGAATATAATATTTTTCTGCAACTAACCCTGCCAATAGTTTTGGCCTAATACCACAGTTTGGCCACTCAGCTCTGCTCGTTTCCCATCCATTGTTTTTTTGTGCAAACAACTCCAGAGTTGTGTATTAGTTAACCACCAAAATGAGTGGAAAAAGGCCTGCTGCTGGTGGAAAGGTGAATAGGTGTGTTGGGAAGGGGAAAAAAGGTTGTGTCCGTGGGGTAGGTGTTAAAGCAACAGTAACATCTGCAGAAGAAAGACCATCTTCCAGCCAAACTAAAATGTCTACTTCTTTTAGCGGACAATGTGATAAGATCCCTTTCTTACGGCCACGCCAATCGCTACAAATTCCAGATGAGGCACAAAAACAGCAGGTGCTTCAACGGATATCAAGTGCTCCTTTAAGTGGGCTCTCCTCCACATCAATTTCAACATCACAAATACTCCAGTCCTCAAAGGTGTCACCCCAATCGCACTTGCTTCCTCACAGCTCCCAAATCTCCAGCTGCCCGTCTGAGTATGAGGTAGAACAGATGGTTGAGTCTGCAGAGCTGTTTACTCATACTATAGCCTGGGAATCAGAGGTCGACTCCAGCGCTTCTGTGAATCCAGACGAGGAAATGATCTGCACTGATGCCCAGAACCTTTATGAGTCGGATCCAGGACCAGACGCAGAAGGTTCTGACCATAATGTAGACCCTCATTCCCAAACTGTAACTCCTGTTGGTGGAGACATTGAGGAAGACGATGATGAGACTCAAATACCTGATTGGAGCGACAACTTTAGTTTTTTGTCAGGGCACGAACAGGTTGGCTCTGAGGACGACGGGTGTGATAACGCACAGGGTGATGATGATGAGGTTGGAGATCCCACTTACTGTCAACCCACAGTCAGCCAAGAGATGAGGTCAGCAGAGGAGGTGGAGGAAGATGCTAGTGACGACGAGGTCAGGTTGCGCCTTCCTGGACAGAGATGTAGTACTGAAAGCACGTCAACAACTGCATCCTCAAACACAACTCTGCCTCTCACCACAAGTCGTGGTGGCTCTTCAGGTCGCATGCGTGCTAAGCTTTGCATAGCCTGGGCATTTTTTCAGATCGATAAAGATGACCCAACTCGTGTTATCTGTAACATTTGTCAGCAAAAGCTAAGTAGAGGCCAAAAAATACATAGTTTGAGTACTTCATGCATGAACCGGCACATGGACATGAAGAATAAGTTGCAGTGGGAAGCTCAGTGTGCTACAATGCGGCCTAGCCGGCCGGGCCAACCACCGTCTGCCATATCTTGTGCATCCGCGGCCTCTTCATCCTCTGTGACTGGGGGGACAGCAGTCACACCTGTTTTGGGGTGCAGAGCTGCCACCTCTTTACCCGCAACTGCCAGCGTGATTGGCAGGTCATCATTTTCTTTGGAGGTGGTAACACCAGCTGGTGTTGAGCGCTGTCCGACATCGATAGCACCACCTTTGGATCAAGGCAACCTAACATGTCCGCCTGCATCTTCCTCACAGACCGGCAGATTGCCGGGGACACCCTTATCAACCCCGTCTAAGCACAATAGCCAGCACTCGGTCCCTCATATGTGGACAAGTAAAAGACCATTTCCTCCTAGCCATGAGAAAGCTAAGAGGTTGAAGTTCACCATCTGTAAGCTCTTGGCTACAGAAATGCTGCCTTTCCGCCTAGTGGACACAGAGGATTTTCGAGACCTTATGTCCGTCGCAGTGCCCCAGTACCAGATGCCCAGTCGGCACTACTTCTCAAAGAAAGGTGTGCCTGTGCTCCACCAGCATGTCGCACACAACATCACCGCTTCTTTGAGAAACTCTGTGTGTGACAGGGTGCATTTCACCACAGACACTTGGACGAGTAGGCATGGACAGGGGCGTTACATGTCGCTGACTGGGCACTGGGTAACTATGGTGACAGCAGGACAAGGGGCTGCTGTCCAAGTCTTGCCGTCCCCATGAGTTGATGCTTCAATCCTTTTTATGTCAAAGTTCCTCCACTGCTTCTGCCTCCTCAACCTCCTCTCGGTCTTCCACCTGCACCCAAAGCCTGTCTGGTCATGCCACAAGCTTTCTAACTGCGCAGAAGTGATCCTGCACACCTCCTTACTATGCTGACAGTAGGGCTCAACGTCATCAGGCGGTTTTTACTTTGAAATGTCTGGGAAATGTGAGTCACACAGCTGAGGAGTTATGGTCAGCTCTGGAGAACCAATTTCATGAATGGTTGTCTCCACTGGACCTGAAACCAGGGAAGGCCGTGTGCGACAATGCTGCAAACCTGGGTGCGGCCCTTCGCCAGGGCAATGTCACACACGTGCCTTGTATGGCTCACGTGTTGAACCTGGTTGTCCAGCAATTTTTAGCCCACTATCCCAGACTAGATAGCCTTCTGCAGAGGGCACTGTCGCTGTGTGCTCACTTCCGCCGTTCGCATCCCGCAGCTCAGCGACTTACATCTCTACAGAAGTGGTTGGGCCTGCCACTTCACCGGCTAAAATGCGATGTGCCTACCCGGTGGAATTCAACTCTGCACATGTTGCAGCGACTGTGGCAGCACCGACAAGCCCTGGTGCAATACGTTCTGATGAATAGCCTGGGCCAACGAGATCCAGAGGTGGAGCAAATCACGCTGGAGGAGTGGTCTCAGATCAGGGACCTATGCACCCTTCTGCACAGTTTTGAAATGGCGACGAAGATGTTTAGTGCTGACGATGCCATTATCAGCATGACTATTCCGGTGATTACATGCTGGAGCACATGTTAAACAGAATTCGGAGTCAGGTGGTGGCACAAGAGGAGGTGGAGGAAGTAGAGGAGGAGGAGTTGTATGCGAAAGGGCTAACATCTGCAAGGTCCCGACGGTCAGCAGCACCAAGGCGGCAGGCATGTGAGGGTGGGGGAGATGGTTTTACCAGGGCGCATGGTAGCAGCCAAACTAGTGAGGAAGGTGCAGGAGCCCAGGAGGAAGTGGAGGACGTACTGATGGAAGACTCATCAGATGAGGGAGACCTTGATCACATTTCTGTTGTGCGAGGTTGGGGGGAGAGGACAGAGGAAGGAAGCATGATTCTTACCTCGCCACCAACACAACAGGGACTTGGTGCTCCTGGATGCGCAACACACATGAGTGCCTTCTTGCTGCACTACCTGCAACATGACCCTCGAATTGTGAGAATTAGAAATAATCCTGACTACTGTGTTGCCACACTGTTAGATCCCTGGTACAAAAGTAAATTTGCAGAAATTATTCCTGCCATAGAAAGGGATGCACGCATGCAGGAGTATCAGCAGAGACTGTTGCAGAATCTTACATGTGCTTTTCCACAAAACACCAGTGGTGCACGTAGTGAATCTCACAGTTCCAACTTGCCAACCGTGGGACCGTCAAGTGTTCAGCACTCAAACCGTAACAGAACCACAGTATCTGCTGGTAACATCAATTTTGCGGAATCATTTCACCACTTTTTTAGCCCATCCTTTGCAAGGCCACAGGAGACAAGAAGTGTGACACATAGTCAACGCCTAGAGACGATGGTACAGGAGTATCTCCAAGTAATCATTGAAGCCATGACTGTGTCACTGGACCCTTGCTCTTTTTGGGCTTCCAATCTGGATAAATGGCCGGAGCTAGCCACTTACGCCTTGGAGATCTTGTCATGCCCCGTAGCCAACGTTCTGTCTGAACGTGTGTTCAGCGCTGCTGGTGGTGTGCTGACAGATAAGTGCACGCGGCTCTCCACTGATAATGTAGACAGACTCACGTTCATAAAGATGAGCAAATCATGGATCCGAAATGACTTTTCTACCCCTGTGTCATCCTGGGGAGAGTAAAAGCTTGATGATTGGTTAAAATCACCCTACCAACCGTTTTAAGCTTTCAAATTACTAATCATGTTTTTCTGTATCTTGGCTGGAAAATAATTTGGGCTTTGTAGCAGTGTGCAGCACTGATTCTATTAGGCCATCTATAATAAGCTCCACCAGATTTAAAATTACTAATCATGTTTATCTGTATCTTGACTAGTGTTGAGCCACCCCCGTAGTGTTCGGGTTCGGTTCGGTTCGTCGAACACCGGGATGTTCGAGGAACTGTTCGTCGAACTGTTCGTCGAACACCTTAGAACACCGTCGAACACCGTTAAAACCAATGGCAGGCAAACAAAAACACATAGAAACACATAGAAAACACCTGCAAAGGTGTCCAAAAGCTGACAAACTGCTCAGAAGACACTCTCTTTAAAAAAGCCGGCCGGCAAATTCAGCAGCGGCATACACCGGTACCCAACAATTTAGACAAGAAGGAATAGAGCATCACACATAGATTAGATAGATAGAAACATGTCAGTCACACATATAAGAAGCACAGTGACAGTGTTGGTTACTGCACTTGTCATTTAGTGTAAAGGATTTATTAAAAAAAATATTAGTGTTTTCATGCACTGTCTCTTTAAAAAAGCCGGCCGGCAATTCAGCATCTGTACCCGACAATTTAGAACAGAAAGAATAGAGCTTCACACATAGATTAGATAGATAGAAACATGTCAGTCACATATATAATAAGTACAGTGATAGTGTTGCTTACTGTACTTGTCATTTAGTGTTTAGGATTTATTTAAAAAAATAATAGTGTTTTCATGCACTGTCTCTTTAAAAAAGCCGGCCGGCAATTCAGCAGCGGTACCCGACAATTTAGAACAGAAAGATAGAGCATCACACATAGATTAGATAGATAGAAACATGTCAGTCACATATATATGAAGTACAGTGATAGTGTTGGTTACTGTACTTGTCATTTAGTATTAAAATAAAGGATTTATTATTAAAAAAATTAGCGTGGGGTTCCCCTTAATTTTAGGCTCTAGCGGAGGTTAAGCAGACGGCTGGGGCAGATGTTTGAAGCCTGGGAAGGGGGTAATACCCACGGAGCTTCCCAGGCTACTAATATCAGCCCCCAGCTGAATACATAGCCTTTACTAGCTATTAAAATGGGGGACCCCCCAAAAAAAATGACGTGGGGTCCCCCCTAATTTAATAGCTAGCAAAGGCTAGGCAGACAGCTGGGGGCTGATATTAATAGCCCAGGAAGGGAGCCATGAATATTGGCCCCCTCCCAGGCTAGAAACACCAGCCGTCAGCCGCCCCAGAAATGGCGCATTCATAGGATGCGCCAATTCTGGCACTTAGCCTCGCTCTTCCACGCTGCCCTGGTGCGGTGGCAGGGGGTAATAGGGTTGGGGTTGATGTCAGCTTATAATGCCAGCTGACATCAAGCCCAGGTTAGTAATGGAGAGGCGTCTATAAGACACGCCCATTACTAACCCCATAGTCAAAGTTAAAAAAAACACAAACACCCAGAATAAAGTCCTTTAATTGAAATAAAGACACAGTCCTTTATTGTTCTAAATTAAACCATACTTACCGTCACGCCCATTCCAGCTGAAGCCAACGATCTCCTGCAATAAAAGAAAAATAATAAAGCAACCTCATCCTTACCTTTCCATGGTTCCCACGACAGCTTCAGCTCTGCTACATCGAGATGACAGGCTGGACCGCAGCAGAACGCTGCCATCCAGCCTGTCATCCCGCAGACACTGAGAAGCGCAGGCTTGCTTGCGCTGCTCAGCGTCTCTCTGTGACGACATCCAGATGAGCCGAGTTCATGTCCAATGAACTCGGCTCACCTCATTCACGTCACTGACAGCGTGGGAAAATTCTCACGCTGAAGCGCTGATTGCAGGAGAATTTTCCCACGCTGTCAGTGACGTGCAGGAGGTGAGCTGAGTTCATTGGACATGAGCTCACCTTATGCACGTCACTGACAGCGTGGGAAAATTCTCCTGCACTCAGCGCTTCAGCTTGAGAATTTTCCCACGCTGTCAGTGACGTGCATGAGGTGAGCCGAGTTCATTGGACATGACCTCGGCTCATCTGGATGCCGTCACAGCGAGACAGTGAGGAGCGCAAGCATGCCTGCGCTTCTCAGTGTCTGCGGGATGACAGACTGGATGGCAGCGTTTTGCTGCGGTCCAGCCAGTCATCTCGATGTAGCAGAGCTGAAGCTGTCGTGGGAACCATGGAAAGGTAAGGATGAGGTTGGTTTATTATTTTTCTTTTATTGCAGGAGATCGTTGGCTTCAGCTGGAATGGGTGTGATGGTAAGTATGGTTTAATTTAGAACAATAAAGAATTGTGTCTTTATTTCAATTAAAGGACTTTATTCTGGGTGTTGTGTTTTTTTTAAATACTTTACTAGAAATTCATGGTGGTCATGTCTAATACTGGCGTGACCCCATGAATTTTGGGCTTGGGGCCAGCTGATAATACCAAGCTGGCCCTAACCCCTTTATTACCCAGTGAGCCACCGCACCAGGGCCCTGGATGAGTTGGGTACAGCGCCAGAAGATGGCGCTTCTATGAACGCGCCATTTTCCGGGGTGGCTGCGGACTGCAATTTGTAGCGGGGGGGGCCCAGAAAGCTTGGGCCTCCCTGCGCTGCAGATTCCAGCCCCCAGCTGCCTAGTTGTACCTGGCTGGACACAAAAATAGGGCGAAGCCCCACGTACTTTTTTTTTAATTATTTCATGAAATTCATGAAATAATTAAGAAAAAAAGGCCTTCCCTATATTGTTGTGTCCGGCCAGGTACAAATAGGCAGCTGGTGGTTGGGGGCAGCCCGTTCCTGCCTGCTGTACCTGGCTGGACACAAATATTGTGTGAAGCCCCACTTCAATTTTTTTTAATTATTTCATGAAATTCATGAAATAATTAAGAAAAAAAGGGCTTCCCTATATTGTTGTGTCCGGCCAGGTACAAATAGGCAGCTGGTGGATGGGGGCAGCCCGTTCCTGCCTGCTGTACCTGGCTGGACACAAATATAGTGCGAAGCCCCACTTAAATTTTTTTAAATTATTTCAGGAAATTCATGAAATAATTTTAAAAAAATTGACGTGGGGCTTCGCACTATATTTGTGTCCAGTCAGGTACAGCAGGCAGGAACGGGCTGCCCCCAACCACCAGCTGCCTATTTGTACCTGGCCGGACACAACAATATAGGGAAGCCCTTTTTTCTTAATTATTTCATGAAATAATTTAAAGAAAATTGACGTGGGGCTTCGCCCTGTTTTTGTGTCCAGCCAGGTACAACTAGGCAGCTGGGGGCTGGAATCCGCAGCGCAGGGAGGCCCAAGCTTTCTGGGCCACCCCCGCTGCAAATTGCAGTCCGCAGCCACCCCGGAAAATGGCGCGTTCATAGAAGCGCCATCTTCTGGCGCTGTACCCAACTCATCCAGGGCCCTGATGCGGTGGCTCACTGGGTAATAAAGGGGTTAGGGCCAGCTTGGCATTATCAGCTGGCCCTAAGCCCGAAATTCATGGGGTCACGCCAATATTAGACATGACCACCATGAATTTCTAGTAAAGAATTTAAAAAAAACACAACACCCAGAAAAAAGTCCTTTAATTGAAATAAACACACAATTCTTTATTGTTCTAAATTAAACCATACTTACCATCACGCCCATTCCAGCTGAAGCCAACGATCTCCTGAAATAAAAGAAAAATAATAAAGCAACATCATCCTTACCTTTCCATGGTTCCCATGACAGCTTCAGCTCTGCTACATCGAGATGACAGGCTGGACCGCAGCAGAACGCTGCCATCCAGTCTGTCATCCCGCAGACACTGAGAAGCGCAGGCTTGCTTGCGCTCCACAGTGTCTCTCTGTGAGGGCATCCAGATGAGCCGAGTTAATGTCCAATGAACTCGGCTCACCTCATGCACGTCACTGACAGCGTGGGAAAATTCTCCTGCACTCAGCGCTTCAGCGTGGGAGAATTCTCACACTGAAGCGCTGAGTGCAGGAGAATTCTCCCACGCTGTCAGTGACGTGCAGGAGGTGAGCTGAGTTCATTGGACATGAGCTCACCTTATGCACGACACTGACAGCGTGGGAAAATTCTCCTGCACTCAGCGCTTCAGCTTGAGAATTTTCCCACGCTGTCAGTGACGTGCATGAGGTGAGCCGAGTTCATTGGACATGAACTCGGCTCATCTGGATGTCGTCACAGAGAGACGCTGAGCAGCGCAAGCAAGCCTGCGCTTCTCAGTGTCTGCGGGATGAGAGGCTGGATGGCAGCGTTCTGCTGCGGTCCAGCCTGTCATCTCGATGTAGCAGAGCTGAAGCTGTCGTGGGAACCATGGAAAGGTAAGGATGAGGTTGCTTTATTATTTTTCTTTTATTGCAGGAGATCGTTGGCTTCAGCTGGAATGGGCGTGACGGTAAGTATGGTTTAATTTAGAACAATAAAAGACTGTGTCTTTATTTCAATTAAAGGACTTTATTCTGGGTGTTTGTGTTTTTTTTAACTTTGACTATGGGGTTAGCAATGGGGGTGTCTTATAGACGCCTCTCCATTACTAACCTGGGCTTGATGTCAGCTGGCATTATAAGCTGACATCAACCCCAACCCTATTACCCCCTGCCACCGCACCAGGGCAGCGTGGAAGAGCGAGGCTAAGTGCCAGAATTGGCGCATCCTATGAATGCGCCATTTCTGGGGCGGCTGACGGCTGGTGTTTCTAGCCTGGGAGGGGGCCAATATTCATGGCTCCCTTCCTGGGCTATTAATATCAGCCCCCAGCTGTCTGCCTAGCCTTTGCTAGCTATTAAATTAGGGGGGACCCCACGTCATTTTTTTTGGGGGGTTCCCCATTTTAATAGCTAGTAAAGGCTATGTATTCAGCTGGGGGCTGATATTAGTAGCCTGGGAAGCTCCGTGGGTATTACCCCCTTCCCAGGCTTCAAACATCTGCCCCAGCCGTCTGCTTAACCTCCGCTAGAGCCTAAAATTAAGGGGAACCCCACGCCAATTTTTTTAATAATAAATCCTTTATTTTAATACTAAATGACAAGTACAGTAACCAACACTGTCACTGTACTTCGTATATATGTGGCTGACATGTTTCTATCTATCTAATCTATGTGTGAAGCTCTAGTCTGTCTGTTATAAATTGTCGGGTACCGCTGCTGAATTGCCGGCCGGCTTTTTTAAAGAGACGGTGCATGAAAACACTATTATTTTTTTTGATAAATCCTTTACGCTAAATGACAAGTACAGTAAGCAACACTGTCACTGTACTTCGTATATATGTGGCTGACATGTTTATATCTATCCAATCTATGTGTGAAGCTCTATTCTTTCGGTTCTAAATTGTCGGGTATCGGTGTATGTCGCTGCTGAATTGCCGGCTTTTCATGTTTCACTGTTGGCACTGTTCCCATCGATTTGGGCAATCACTGTAATGCCACAACCACCATGGCTGTGGCATTACAGTGAGTGGCAGACAATCCATGCAGGACACGCTTTTGGTGCACGAACAGTTATCGAACATAACCTCGAACAGCCGAATTTTTTGCAAATCGTTCGGGTTCGTCGAACAACTCGAACACCGCCCAAAACAGCTCGAATTTGAGATTGGCGAACAGTTCTAGTCGAACACCGCTCATCTCTAATCTTGACTGGAAAATAATTTGGGCTTTGTAGCAGTGTGCAGCACTGATCCTATTAGGCCATCTATACTAATCTCCACCAGATTTAAAATTAATAATAATTTTTAGCTGCATCTAGCCCGGAAAATAATTTTGGGGCTCCGAGATGCGCAAGACACATAAGTGCCTTCTTGCTGCAATACCTGCAACATGACCCTCATATTGTCAGAATTCGAAGTAATCATGACTACTGGGTTGCCACACTCTTAGATCCCCCAAACTTTTCGATCAACCTTTTCATTTTAATAAAGACCAAAAAAATGGTCATTTTTGAAATTATAAGCATTAGCAGGTTATTAGAAACTGAAATCAAACAGTTTTCAACTCAAAACTTTATTCTAGGTGATGTTATATTTTCACATAGGACCCCTTGTTCGAAAGGAGCTTCTGAACTCTCTCGTCCATTGAATTTGTCAGGTTTTGGATGGTTTCTGCTTCAATTGTTTTGCATGAGGACAGAATACCCTCCCAGAGCTGTTGCTTAGATGTGAACTGCCTCCCGCCATCATAGACACTCCTTTTGATGATGCTCCAGAGGTTCTGAATGGGGTAGAGGTCAGGGGAGCATGGGGGTCACACCATAAGTTTGTCCCCTTTTATGCCCATATCAGCCAGAGATGCAGATGTTTTATGTGCAGCATGAGATGGTGCATTATCATGCAAAGAAATGATCTTGCTGTGAAATACACGGTTCTTCTTCTTGAACCATGGCAGGAAGTGCTGTTTGAGAAAATCCACATACATTATGGAGTTCATCTTTAGCGCCTTCAGGGATCCCAAAGGGGCCGACAATCTCTCTCCCAATGATTCCAGCCCAAAACATTACTCCACCTCCTCCTTGTTGGCGCTGTAGCCGTGTTTGCGTGGGGTGTCCATCAACCAGCCATCCTCCACTCCATCCATCTGGACCATCGAGCACTGCACGGCACTCATCCGTGAACAAAACAGTTTTGAAATCAGTCTTCATGTAATGTTTGGCCCACTGGAGCCATTTCTGCTTGTGTGAAGTGGATAGAGGAGGTCGACAGGATGGCGTATGCACAGCTGCAAACCTCTGAAGGACCCTGCATCTTGTTGTTCGGGGGACGTTGGAGGCACCAGCAGCTTCAAAAACTTGTCTGCTGCTATGACAAGGCTTTTTTGCCGCTGCTTTTTTAACCTGACGTAATTGCCTGTAGGAAAGAGTCCTCAATTTGCCCTTATCAGCACGCACACGTGTGTACTGTGAATCAGCTACATACTTCTTGATTGCCAAGACACTTCATTCTGATCATCGCACAATGTTGATTGTAGTCATGCCTTGACCTAAACACTCCACAATTTGTTGCTTCTCAGCAGCCGACACATCCTTTTTCTTTCCCATTTTGGCAGAAAATGTAGGCTGCTTAATAATGTGAGACAGCCTTCTTAAGTAGTCTTGCCTTTCATTGGACACACCTGCCAAACTAATTAGCACAGGTGTCTGCAATTGCTTACAGTGATATAAAGAGCCCTGACACACATCACCATCAATGAGTTTAACTGACAAACAAACAAATTCTTCCCTTATCACTCCTAAACACTTTTTGCATAATAATTTGGAACACAGTGTACATGTGCTTTTCCACAAAACACCAGTGGTTCACGTAGTAAATCTTACAGTTCTAACTTGCCAACCGTGGTCTGTATGGAGTTGTTCAATAAAGGGCCCAAAATTAAGATAACATAGATGGGAGAGGTCTCTATGAATAGTAAATCCTAAGTATTTGATACCCTGTGAGGGCCAGGCAAAGGGAAAGTTGGACTGGATGGAATCCTATATGGATTTGGGGAGGGAGACATCGAGGGCCTCAGACTTCGCTGCATTGATTTTAAAATTTGACCATGTAACAAAGTGATCTATTTCAGCCATAACAGCATGGATGGATATATGTGATTGAGTGATATATACTAGGACATCATCAGCAAATAGAGAGCACTTGTACTCGTTGCCTCCCACCTCAATCCACCTAATATTGGGGTTATGGCGAATTGATGAGCGCAGGTGCTCCGTCACTAACATGTATAAGAGAGGGGACAGAGGACATCCCTGCCTTGTCCCATTGGTGATTGTGAAAGGTAATGAAAATGTTCTGATGCACCCCCTGGGCCTTGGGACACCCGGAGCCGGACCCTTTTTGGTGGATGCTGGTGGTTGTAGTCTTCGTGGCGGCGACCCGGTTCCGTGGCTCAGGGTGGTCTAACCAGTGGCGGAACTATTTATGTGGTTTTGATGTTTAAATGTCCGACTACGCCACCCGTGGATTGCGGTCAGAGTGAACCGCCGCTGCAGGGCAGACCGCTGAGGCTGGTGTTGTGGGTGCAGCAGAGCGTAGCATAACTCCCCACGGGAGGAGTATAGCCTCAGGGCAGTGTATGCGGAGGATGGGGGTGATGGTGCAGGGCAGCGGCAGTAATGACACGGAGTCAGTGATGCAGTCCAGGGCCTTTACTCACAGTTCTTATTATCCAGACCACGTCTGCAGGTAACGGCTGCCCACGTCGTACTGTGCTCACCAGGTGAGGGGCTCAGACAACTCCCAGATTACTTTGGAGCGCTTCACAGGACCCCCTTTGTGTGTGCTTTGTCTGGCCTTTCTTACCAACCCTTCTGTCCGGCTGCCTCGGGCCTCCTCTTGGTAAACTTGGCGCCAGTTTCCCTGACCCTATGTGGTGCCTTCCTAGCGGGTGTAGCGATGGGCTGCACCACATAAAATGTCACAGCCTCCGGTTTCTAGCTGAGGGTCGTTTCCTGCCTCCACTAGTTTCGGGGACCGGTCTCCCCCTTTGGCCTGACCCCTCCACGCAGGTGGATTCGGGCGTGCGGTGGCGACTCGCCCGTCCGCACCCCTGGGATCCCTTCATTCCTCGTTCCTGGAGCCTTCTCCGCTCCTCTTCCTTCCTTCTCCTTTTCCAGGCCTGGGCCACTGTTACTAGGCCCGCCTCCGGAGCAGAGCTCATGCAGAGCCCCTGCTCCCTGCCACTTCTGCTCAGACTTCTCTGCACTGAACTAAGATGGTGCCCACCTTTTATACTCCCTTCTCAATGCACCCAGGAACTGCTTCCTCCCTGCTCCTGCACTACAGGGTTCCCCTTCCTCAGTGTTCCCTCCCCCCACTCCAGCCAGGGACAGGGACTGTCGTGTCCATCTCAGAGGCATATTGGTCGCCCAGCCCCACGGCAATGTGGTGTAATGCATGCAAGTGTCGGGTCCTGATCCACACTCCATCCTTACCTGAGAGTGAGATATCACACCTCTGGGTGAGGTGCAATACCTCTGTAGCAACCGAGCCCTCAGGGTGCTACAGTTCCATTTATCTTCAGCCTAGGTGACGTATTGTGATACAGGGCCGTGATTTTGGCTATAAAAGGGTCCCCTAGACCCCTACCCCAAGCTTTTTAAGAGAATCATATATGGCGTGCCAGGAGACTCTATGGAATGCTTTCTCAGCATCCAAAGAGAGTATCTAATTACAAATTTTTAACTGCATCTAGCCCAGGAAATACTTTGTGCCTAGTAGCAGTGTCTGCTAGTCAGCGGATTATCCTGGCTGTTAAGCAAGCTACACCACCTGTAGTTTGGACACTTAATTTTTTCAAAGGAAATGCTTCGGGACCATTGGATACTCAGTGAAGAGCATCAGGAGGCACCCCAAGGCATAGGGGCTGGGACTGGCAGTAGGATTCCTTGCGGTGGACAGCCGAGCTCGATCCCTATAAAAGCTTTTTAACTGCAGCAGCTTTAGTGGACGCTACTGGAGCTGGAAATACGCGGCTGCTGGCATGAGACGTGCCCTCCAATAGATCCTTGTAAATGGATTTAAAGTGTATTCATTCAAATTAGAGAGACAATTTAAATTAAAAAGCTTAGAGGTGCCTCCACCACAGGGGGGCTCGCTCGACCCACCAGCAGACAGGCACCAGTATTGGGAGAGGGGGGCTGGCCGTCAGGGTTCATCCCGGCTCTGGCACAAACCCGGCGACACGGAGGTGGCACGGGCAGGAGAGGACTGAACGTGTCGGCTTCTCACTTTTTGGATTTTAGAAGGGCATGACATGCCTATATCTGTGTCTCCCCCTCCTTTTACTCCTCCACCTCTTTTCTTTTCGCATGACTATATGTACTTGTCACTTTTCCATGTGTTAGTTGTGTCTTCTGAGCAGTTTGTCAGCTTTTGGACATCTTTGAAGGTCTTTTCTATGTGTTTCTATGTGTTTTTGTTTGCCTGCCATTGGTTTTAACGGTGTTCGAAGGTGTTCGACGAACAGTTCGACGAATAGTTTGGCGAACACACGCGTGTTCGACGAACCGAACCGAACTCGAACACTACGGGGGTGGTTCAACACTACTGATGAGTCTTCCATCAGTTTGTCCTCCACTTCTTCCTGGGCTCCTGCACCTTCCTCACTAGTTTGGCTGCTACCATGCGCCCTGGTAAAACCATCTCCCCCACCCTCACATGACTGCCGCCTTGGTGCTGCCGACCGTCTGGACCTTGCAGATGTTAGCCCTTCCGCATACAACTCCTCCTCCTCTACTTCCTCCACCTCCTCTTGTGCCACCACCTGACTCCGAATTCTGTTTAACATGTGCTCCAGCATGTAAATCACCGGAATAGTCATGCTGATAATGGCATCGTCAGCACTAAACATCTTCGTCGCCATTTCAAAACTGTGCAGAAGGGTGCATAGGTCCCTGATCTGAGACCACTCCTCCAGCGTGATTTGCCCCACCTCTGGATCTCGTTGGCCCAGGCTATACGTCAGAACGTATTGCACCAGGGCTTGTCGGTGCTGCCACAGTCGCTGCAACATGTGCAGAGTTGAATTCCACCGGGTAGGCACATCGCATTTTAGCCGGTGAAGTGGCAGGCCCAACGACTTCTGTAGAGATGTAAGTCGCTGAGCTGCGGGATGCGAACGGCGGAAGTGAGCACACAGCGACCGTGCCCTCTGCAGAAGGCCATCTAGTCTGGGATAGTGGGCTAAAAATTGCTGGACAACCAGGTTCAACACGTGAGCCATACAAGGCACGTGTGTGACATTGCCCCGGCGAAGGGCCGCACCCAGGTTTGCAGCATTGTCGCACACGGCCTTCCCTGGTTTCAGGTCCAGTGGAGACAACCATTCATGAAAATGGTTCTCCAGAGCTGACCACAACTCCTCAGCTGTGTGACTCACATTTCCCAGACATTTCAAAGTAAAAACCGCCTGATGACATTGAGCCCTACTGCCAGCATAGTAAGGAGGTGTGCAGGATCCCTTCTGCGCAGTTAGAAAGCTTGTGATATGACCAGACAGGCTTTGGGTGCAGGTGGAAGACCGAGAGGAGGTTGAGGAGGCAGAAGCAGTGGAGGAACTTTGACATAAAGAGGATTGACGCACAACTCGTGGGGACGGCAAGACTTGGACAGCAGCCCCTTGTCCTGCTGTCACCATAGTTACCCAGTGCCCAGTCAGCGACATGTAACGCCCCTGTCCATGCCTACTCGTCCAAGTGTCTGTGGTGAAATGCACCCTGTCACACACAGAGTTTCTCAAAGAAGCGGTGATGTTGTGTGCGACATGCTGGTGGAGCGCAGGCACACCTTTCTTTGAGAAGTAGTGCCGACTGGGCATCTGGTACTGGGGCACTGCGACGGACATAAGGTCTCGAAAATCCTCTGTGTCCACAAGGCGGAAAGGCAGCATTTCTGTAGCCAAGAGCTTGCAGATGGTGAAATTCAACCTCTTAGCTTTCTCATGGCTAGGAGGAAATGGTCTTTTACTTGTCCACATCTGAGGGACCGAGGGCTGTCTATTGTGCTTAGACGGGGTTGATAAGGGTGTCCCCGGCAAACTGCCGGTCTGTGAGGAAGATGCAGGCGGACATGTTAGGTTGCCTTGATCCAAAGGTGGTGCTATCGATGTCGGACAGCGCTCAACACCAGCTGATGTTACCACCTCCAAAGAAAATGATGACCTGCCAATCACGCTGGCTGTTGCGGGTAAAGAGGTGGCAGGTCTGCGCCCCAAAACAGGTGTGACTGCTGTCCCCCCAGTCACAGAGGATGAAGAGGCCGCGGATGCACAAGATATGGCATACTGTGATTGGCCTGGCCAGCTAGGCCGCATTGTAGCACACTGAGCTTCCCACTGCAACTTATGCTTCATGTCCATGTGCCGGTTCATGCATGAAGTACTCAAACTATGTATTTTTTGGCCTCTACTTAGCTTTTGCTGACAAATGTTACAGATAACACGAGTTGGGTCATCTTTATCGATCTGAAAAAATGCCCAGGCTATGCAAGGCTTAGCACCCATGCGACCTGAAGAGCCACCACGACTTGTGGTGAGAGGCAGAGTTGTGTTTGAGGATGCAGTTGTTGACGTGCTTCCAGTACTACGTCTCTGTCCAGGAAGGCGCAACCTGACCTCGTCGTCACTAGCATCTTCCTCCACCTCCTCTGCTGACCTCATCTCTTGGCTGACTGTGGGTTGACAGTAAGTGGGATCTCCAACCTCATCATCATCACCCTGTACGTTATCACACCCGTCGTCCTCAGAGCCAACCTGTTCCTGCCCTGACAAAAAACTAAAGTTGTCGCTCCAATCAGGTATTTGAGTCTCATCATTGTCTTTCTCATTGTCTCCACCAACAGGAGTTACAGTTTGGGAATGAGGGTCTACATTATGGTCAGAACCTTCTGAGTCTGGTCCTGGATCCGACTCATAAAGATTCTGGGCATCAGTGCAGATCATTTCCTCGTCTGGATTCACAGAAGCGCTGGAGTCGACCTCTGATTCCCAGGCTATAGTATGAGTAAACAGCTCTGCAGACTCAACCATCTGTTCTACCTCATACTCAGACGGGCAGCTGGAGATTTGGGAGCTGTGAGGAAGCAAGGGCGATTGGGATGACACCTTTGAGGACTGGAGTATTTGTGATGTTGAAGTTGATGTGGAGGAGAGCCCACTTAAAGGAGCACTTGATATCCGTTGAAGCACCTGCTGTTTTTGTGCCTCATCTGGAATTTGTAGCGATTGGCGTGGCCGTAAGAAAGGGATCTTATCACATTGTCCGCTAAAAGAAGTAGACATTTTAGTTTGGCTGGAAGATGGTCTTTCTTCTGCAGATGTTACTGTTGCTTTAACACCTACCCCACGGACACAACCTTTTTTCACCTTCCCAACACGCCTATTCCCCTTTCCACCAGCAGCAGGCCTTTTTCCACTCATTTTGGTGGTTAACTAATTCACAACTCTGGAGTTGTTTGCACAAAAAAACAATGGATGGGAACCGAGCAGATCTGAGTGGCCAAACTGTGGTATTAGGCCAAAACTATTGGCTCGGTTAGATGCAGAAAAAAATTATATTCAATTTGCAACCTGATGGAGGTCAGTATAGATGGACTAATAGAACAAGTCCCACACACAGCTAGAAGCCCAAATATTTTTTCAGAGGTAGATGCAGAAAAAAATTGTATTCAGTTTGCAACCTGATGGAGGTCAGTATAGATGGACTAATAGAACAAGTCCTACACACACCTAGAAGCTCAAATATTTTTTCAGAGGTAGATGCAGAAAAAAAATATATTCAGTTTGCAACCTGATGGAGGTCAGTATAGATGGACTAATAGAGAAAGTCCCACACACTGCTAGAAGGCCAAATATTTTTTCAGAGCTAGATGCAGACAAAAAATTATTTTTAATTTGCAACCTGATGGAGGTCAGTATAGATGAACTAATAGAGAAAGTCCCACACACTGCTAGAAGGCCAAATATTTTTTCAGAGCTAGATGCAGATATAAATTAATTTTAATTTGCAACCTGATGGAGGTCAGTATAGATGGACTAATAGAGAAAGTCCCACACACTGCTAGAAGGCCAAATATTTTTTCAGAGCTAGATGCAGAAAAAAATTATATTCAGTTTGCAACCTGATGGAGGTCAGTATAGATGGACTAATAGAACAAGTCCCACACACTGCTAGAAGGCCAAATATTTTTTCAGAGCTAGATGCAGACAAAAAATTATTTTTAATTTGCAACCTGATGGAGGTCAGTATAGATGGACTAATAGAGAAAGTCCCACACACTGCTAGAATGCCAAATATTTTTTCAGAGCTAGATGCAGATAAAAATTATTTTTAATTTGCAACCTGATGGAGGTCAGTATAGATGGACTAATAGAGAAAGTCCCACACACTGCTAGAAGGCCAAATATTTTTTCAGAGCTAGATGAAAAAAAAAATTATATTCAGTTTGCAACCTGATGGAAGTCAGTATAGATGGACTAATAGAAAAAGTCCCACACATAGCTAGAAGCCCAAATATTTTTTCAGAGGTAGATGCAGATAAAAATTATTTTTAATTTGCAACCTGATGGAGGTCAGCATAGATGGACTAATAGAGAAAGTCCCACACACTGCTAGAAGGCCAAATATTTTTTCAGAGCTAGATGCAGACAAAAAATTATTTTCAATTTGCAGCGTGATGGAGGTCAGTATAGATGGACTAATAGAGCAAGTCCCACACACTGCTAGAAGGCCAAATATTTTTTCAGAGCTAGATGCAGAAAAAAATTATATTCAGTTTGCAACCTGATGGAGGTCAGTATAGATGGACTAATAGAACAAGTCCCACACACTGCTAGAAGCCCAAATATTTTTTCAGAGCTAGATGCAGAAAAAAATTATATTCAATTTGCAACCTGATGGAGGTCAGTATAGATGGACTAATAGAATGATGCTATGCCCAAAAGATTTTACTTCACTAGGTGCAGTAAAAAAATTGGTATTCTATACACAGGTGGTATATCTTGCAACACAGATAGGCTACTCCACTGACTAACACAATCTGCAATAGGCCAAAAAGGATTAGCTTTGCTAGATTCAGCCAAATGCTGTGAAAAAAACTTGCATAGCACTGGCACAGACCTGCCTAGCAAAAACTGATAGGAACTGATGTAACCTAGTCCTGAAAAGGACTGCAATTACAATTAGTCTTTACTCCCACAATCTATCTATTTAAGAGCACAGACCTGCCTGATAAAAGTCGTAGGAAATGCTGTAACCTAGTCCTTAAAAGGACTGCAATCACAACTATTCCCTACTCCCAAGCTATCTGTAGATTTGTGCGAAAATTGGCTTGAAATTAACAAGGTATAGCGCACACAGCAACAGCGGTGCCGTCTAACACGCAGCTGCAGCAGTGAGAAAATGGTGGCGATGGGGAAAATGGCTTGGTCTTATAGGGTAAGGAAATGTGACATACACTGCCAATGACACATGCCCTTGCTTGTGTGAAAAAAAGCACTTCGCTCCGTGTGTGCGCTGCTGATAGGCTAACAGATTGCACCTCCCCACTGTAAATGCGGGAAAGAGAAAAAAAAATGGAGATCTTCATTATTCCTGCAGAGATCCATCCCCTGCCCCTCCCCCCACCCCGCTGTACACTCAAACTGCGTATTAACATTAATTTTCATCATTACTGAGAAAAAATCCAGTTATGATTTTAGTGCACGAACAGTTATCGAACATAACCTCGAACAGCCGAATTTTTCTCAAATCGTTCGTGTTCGCCGAACGGCTCGAACACCGCCCAAAACAGCTCGAATTTGAGATTGGCGAACAATTCCAGTCGAACAACGCTCATCTCTAGTGGAAACACCAGCTGGTGTTCAGCGCTGTCCGACATCGATAGCACCATATTTGGATCAAGGCAACCTAACATGTCCGCCTGCATCCTCCTCACAGACCGGCAGTTTGCCGGGGACACCCTTCTCAACCCCGTCTAAGCACAACCGCCAGCCCTCGGTCCCTCAGATGTGGTCAAGTAAAAGACCATTTCCTCCTAGCCATGAGAAAGCTAATAGGTTGAATTTCACCATCTGCAAGCTCTTGGCTACAGAAATGCTGCCTTTCCGCCTGGTGGACACAGAGGATTTTTGAGACCTTATGTCCGTCGCAGTGCCCCAGTACCAGATGCCCAGTCGTCACTACTTCTCAAAGAAAGGTGTGCCTGTGCTCCACCAGCATGTCGCACACATTATCACCGCTTCTTTGAGAAACTCTGTGTGTGACAGGGTGCATTTCACCACAGACACTTGGAAAAGTAGGCATGGACAGGGGAGTTACATGTCGCTGACTGGGCACTGGGTAACTATGGTGACAGCAGGACAAGGGGCTGCTGTCCAAGTCTTGCCGTCCCCACGAGTTGTGCGTCAATCCTCTTTATCTCAAAGTTCCTCCACTGCTTCTGCCTCCTCAACCTCCTCTTGGTCCTCCATCTGCACCCAAAGCCTGTCTGGTCATGCCACAAGCATTTTAACTGCGCAGAAAGGATCCTGCACACCTCCTTACTATGCTGGCAGCAGGGCTCAACATCATCAGGCAGTTTTTACTTTGAAATGTCAGGGAAAAGTGAGTCACACAGCTGAGTAGTTGTGGTCAGCTCTGGAGAACCAGTTTCATGAATGGTTGTCTCCACTGGACCTGAAACCAGGGAAGGCCGTGTGCGACAATGCTGCAAACCTGGGTGCGGCCCTTCGCCGGGGCAATGTCACACACGTGCCTTGTATGGCTCACGTGTTGAACCTGGTTGTCCAACAATTTTTAGCCCACTATCCCGGACTTGATGGCCTTCTGCAGAGGGCACGTTCGCTGTGTGCTCAATTCCGCCATTCGTATCCCGCAGCTCAGCGACTTACATCTCTACAGAAGTCGTTGGACCTGCCACTTCACCGGCTAAAATGCGATGTGCCTACCCAGTGGAATTCAACTCTGCACATGTTGCAGCGACTGTGGCAGCATTTACAAGCCCTGGTGCAATAAGATCTGACGTATAGCCTGGGCCAACGTGATCCAGAGGTGGGGCAAATCACGCTGGAGGAGTGGTCTCAGATCAGGGACCTATGCACCCTTCTACACAGTTTTGAAATGGCAACAAAGATGTTTAGTGCTGACGATGCCATTATCAGCATGACTATTCCGGTGATGTACATGCTGGAGAACATGTTAAACAGAATTCGGAGTCAGGTGGTGGCACAAGAGGAGGTAGAGGAAGTAGAGGAGGTGGAGTTGTATGTGGAAGTGCTAACATCTGCAAGGTCCAGACGGTTGGCAGCACCAAGGCGGCAGGCATGTGAGGGTTGGTAGATGGTTTTACCAGGGGGCACGGTAGCAGTCAAACTAGTGAGGAAGGTGCAGGAGACCATGAAGAAGTGGAGGATGAACTGATGGAAGACTCATCAGATCAGGGAGACCTTGATCACATTTCTGTTGTGCGAGGTTGGGGGGAGAGGGAAGAGTAAGGAAGCATGATTGTTACCTCGCCACCAACACAACAGGGACTTGGTGCTCCTGGATGCGCAAGACACAAGAGTGCCTTCTTGCTGCGCTACCTGCAACATGATCCTCGAATTGTGAGAATTAGAAGTAATCCTGACGACTGGGTGGCCACACTGTTAGATCTCCGGTACAAAAGTAAATTTGCAGAAATTATTCCTGCCATAGAAAGAGATGCAAGCATGCAGGAGTATCAGCAGAGACTGTTGCAGAAGCTTACATGTGCTTTTCCACAAAACACTAGTGGTGCACGTAGTGAATCTCACCGTTCCAACTTGCCAACCGTGGGACCGTCAAGTGTTCAACACTGAAAACGTAACAGAAACACAGTATCTGCTGGTAACATCAATTTTGCAGATCATTTCACCACTTTTTTAGCCCATCCTTTGCAATGCCACAGGAGACAAGAAGTCTGACACTTAGTCAATGCCTAGAGACGATGGTACTGGAGTATCTCCAAGTAAACATTGAAGCCATGACAGTGTCACTGGACCCTTGCTCTTTTTGGGTTTCCAATCTGGATAAATGGCCGGAGCTCGCCACTTACGCCTTGGAGATCTTGTCATGCCCTGCAGACAGCGTTCTGTCTGAACGTGTGTTCAGTGCTGCTGGTGGTGTGCTGACAGATAAGCGCACGAGGCTCTCCACTGATAATGTAGACAGACTCACGTTCATAAAGATGAACAAATCATGGATACGAAACGACTTTTCTACCCTTGTGTCATCCTGGGGAGAGTAAAAGCTTGATGATTTGTTAAAATCACCTCATCAACCGTTTTAAGCTTTCAAATTACTAATCATGTTTATCTGTATCTTGGCTGGAAAATAATTTGGGCCTTGTAGCAGTGTGCAGTACTGATTCTAATAGGCCATCTATACTAAACTCTACCAGATTTAAAATTACTAATCATGTTTATCTGTATCTTGGTTGGAAAATAATTTGGGCCTTGTAGCAGTTTGCAGTACTGATTCTATTAGGCCATCTATACTAAGCTCCACCAGCTTTCAAATTAATATTAATTTTTAGCAGCATCTAGGACGGGAAATAATTTTTTGGGGCTCCTAGATGCGCAAGACACATGAGTGCCTTCTTACTGCACTACCTGCAACATGACCCTCAGATTTTCAGAATTCAAAATAATCCTGACTACTGGGTTGCCACACTCTTAGATCCCCCACACTCTTCGATCAACCTTTTCATTTTAATAAAGAACAAAAAAATGGTCATTTTTTAAATTATAAGCATTAGCAGGTTATTAGAAACTGAAATCAAGCAGTTTTCAACTCAAAACTTTATTTTAGGTGATGTCACATTTGCACATAGGACCCCTTGTTCGAAAGGAGCTTCTGAACTCTCTCGTTCATTGAATTTGTCAAGTTTTGGATGGTTTCTGCTTCAATTGTTTTGCATGAGGACAGAATACCCTCCCAGAGCTGTTTCTTAGATGTGAACTGCCTCCTGCCATCATAGACACTTCTTTTGATGATGCTCCAGAGGTTCTCAATGGGGTTGAGGTCAGGGGAGCGTGGGGTTCACACCACAAGTTTGTCCCCTTTTATGCCCATATCAGCCAGAGATGCAGATGCGTTATGTGCAGCATGAGACTATGCATTATCATGCATTAAAATGATCTTGCTGCGGAATACACGGTACTTCTTCTTGAACTATTGCAGGAAGTGTTGTTTGAGAAACTGCACATACATTATGGAATTCATCTTTACCCCTTCAGGGATCCTAAAGGGGACGACAATCTCTCTCCCCATGATTCCAGCCCAGAACATTACTCCACCTCCTCCTTGTTGGCGCCGTAGCCGTGTTTGCATGGGGTGTCCATCAACCAGCCATCCTCCACTCCATCCATCGGGACCATCGAGTGTTGCACGGCACTCATCGGTGAACAAAACAGTTTTGAAGTCAGTCTTCATGTATTGTTTGGCCCACTGGAGCCGTTTATGCTTGTGTACAGTGGATAGAGGAGGTCGAAAGGATGGCTAACACACAGCTGCAAACCTCTGAAGGACCCTGCATCTTGTTGTTCGGGGGACGTTGGAGGCACCAGCAGCTTCAAAAACTTGTCTGCTGCTATGACAAGGCTTTTTAGCTGCTGCTCTTTTAACCTGATGTAATTGGGTGTAGGAAATAGAGATGAGCGGTGTTCGACTAGAACTGTTCGCCAATCTCAATTTCGAGCTGTTTTGGGCGGTGTTCGAGTTGTTCGACGAACCCGAACGATTTGCAAAAAATTCGGCTGTTCGAGGTTATGTTCGATAACTGTTCGTGCACCAAAAGCGTGTCCTGCATGTCTGGCGCTATTTAGAGCACCAATCATGCAGGGATTGTCTGCCACTCACTGTAATGCCACAGCCATGGTGGTTGTGGCATTACAGTGATTGCCCAAATCGATGGGTACAGTGCCAACAGTGAAACATGAAAAGCCGGCAATTCAGCAGCGGCATACACCTGTACCCGACAATTTAGAACCGAAAGAATAGAGCTTCACACATAGATTAGATAGATATAAACATGTCAGCCACATATATACGAAGTACAGTGAAAGTGCTGCTTACTGTACTTGTCATTTAGCGTAAAGGATTTATCAAAAAAATAATAGTGTTTTCATGCACTGTCTCTTTAAAAAAGCCGGCCGGCAATTCAGCAGCGGTACCCGACAATTTATAACAGACAGAATAGAGCTTCACACATAGATTAGATAGATAGAAACATGTCAGTCACATATATATGAAGTACAGTGATAGTGTTGGTTACTGTACTTGTCATTTAGTATTAAAATAAAGGATTTATTATTAAAAAAATTGGCGTGGGGTTCCCCTTAATTTTAGGCTCTAGCGGAGGTTAAGCAGACGGCTGGGGCAGATGTTTGAAGCCTGGGAAGGGGGTAATACCCACGGAGCTTCCCAGGCTACTAATATCAGCCCCCAGCTGAATACATAGCCTTTACTAGCTATTAAAATGGGGGACCCCCCAAAAAAAATGACG
Organism: Phyllobates terribilis; assembly: GCF_046119375.1. Lineage (NCBI taxonomy): Eukaryota > Metazoa > Chordata > Amphibia > Anura > Dendrobatidae > Phyllobates > Phyllobates terribilis. The sequence continues at coordinate 443,338,142 of NW_027362764.1, forward strand.
TGGGGTCCCCCCTAATTTAATAGCTAGCAAAGGCTAGGCAGACAGCTGGGGGCTGATATTAATAGCCCAGGAAGGGAGCCATGAATATTGGCCCCCTCCCAGGCTAGAAACACCAGCCGTCAGCCGCCCCAGAAATGGCGCATTCATAGGATGCGCCAATTCTGGCACTTAGCCTCGCTCTTCCACGCTGCCCTGGTGCGGTGGCAGGGGGTAATAGGGTTGGGGTTGATGTCAGCTTATAATGCCAGCTGACATCAAGCCCAGGTTAGTAATGGAGAGGCGTCTATAAGACACCCCCATTACTAACCCCATAGTCAAAGTTAAAAAAAACACAAACACCCAGAATAAAGTCCTTTAATTGAAATAAAGACACAATCCTTTATTGTTCTAAATTAAACCATACTTACCGTCACGCCCATTCCAGCTGAAGCCAACGATCTCTTGCAATAAAAGAAAAATAATAAAGCAACCTCATCCTTACCTTTCCATGGTTCCCACGACAGCTTCAGCTCTGCTACATCGAGATGACAGGCTGGACCGCAGCAGAACGCTGCCATCCAGCCTCTCATCCCGCAGACACTGAGAAGCGCAGGCTTGCTTGCGCTGCTCAGCGTCTCTCTGTGACGACATCCAGATGAGCCGAGTTCATGTCCAATGAACTCGGCTCACCTCATGCACGTCACTGACAGCGTGGGAAAATTCTCACGCTGAAGCGGTGAGTGCAGGAGAATTCTCCCACGCTGTCAGTGACGTGCATAAGGTGAGCTCATGTCCAATGAACTCAGCTCACCTCCTGCACGTCACTGACAGCGTGGGAGAATTCTCCTGCACTCAGCGCTTCAGCGTGAGAATTCTCCCACGCTGAAGCGCTGAGTGCAGGAGAATTTTCCCACGCTGCCAGTGACGTGCATGAGGTGAGCTGAGTTCATTGGACATGAGCTCACCTCCTGCACGTCACTGACAGCGTGGGAGAATTCTCCTGCACTCAGCGCTTCAGTGTGAGAATTCTCCCACGCTGAAGCGCTGAGTGCAGGAGAATTTTCCCACGCTGTCAGTGACGTGCATGAGGTGAGCCGAGTTCATTGGACATTAACTCGGCTCATCTGGATGCCCTCACAGAGAGACACTGTGGAGCGCAAGCAAGCCTGCGCTTCTCAGTGTCTGCGGGATGACAGGCTGGATGGCAGCGTTCTGCTGCGGTCCAGCCTGTCATCTCGATGTAGCAGAGCTGAAGCTGTCATGGGAACCATGGAAAGGTAAGGATGATATTGCTTTATTATTTTTCTTTTATTTCAGGAGATCGTTGGCTTCAGCTGGAATGGGCGTGATGGTAAGTATGGTTTAATTTAGAACAATAAAGAATTGTGTGTTTATTTCAATTAAAGGACTTTTTTCTGGGTGTTGTGTTTTTTTTAAATACTTTACTAGAAATTCATGGTGGTCATGTCTAATATTGGCGTGACCCCATGAATTTCGGGCTTAGGGCCAGCTGATAATGCCAAGCTGGCCCTAACCCCTTTATTACCCAGTGAGCCACCGCATCAGGGCCCTGGATGAGTTGGGTACAGCGCCAGAAGATGGCGCTTCTATGAACGCGCCATTTTCCGGGGTGGCTGCGGACTGCAATTTGCAGCAGGGGTGGCCCAGAAAGCTTGGGCCTCCCTGCGCTGCGGATTCCAGCCCCCAGCTGCCTAGTTGTACCTGGCTGGACACAAAAACAGGGCGAAGCCCCACGTCAGTTTTCTTTAAATTATTTCATGAAATAATTAAGAAAAAAAGGGCTTCCCTATATTGTTGTGTCCGGCCAGGTACAAATAGGCAGCTGGTGGTTGTTGGCAGCCCGTTCCTGCCTGCTGTACCTGGCTGGACACAAATATAGTGCGAAGCCCCACGTCAATTTTTTTTAAATTATTTCATGAATTTCCTGAAATAATTAAAAAAAATTGAAGTGGGGCTTCGCACTATATTTGTGTCCAGCCAGGTACAGCAGGCAGGAACGGGCTGCCCCCAACCACCAGCTGCCTATTTGTACCTGGCCGGACACAACAATATAGGGAAGGCCTTTTTTTCTTAATTATTTCATGAATTTCATGAAATAATTAAAAAAAAAGTACGTGGGGCTTCGCCCTATTTTTGTGTCCAGCCAGGTACAACTAGGCAGCTGGGGGCTGGAATCTGCAGCGCAGGGAGGCCCAAGCTTTCTGGGCCCCCCCCCGCTACAAATTGCAGTCCGCAGCCACCCCGGAAAATGGCGCGTTCATAGAAGCGCCATCTTCTGGCGCTGTACCCAACTCATCCAGGGCCCTGGTGCGGTGGCTCACTGGGTAATAAAGGGGTTAGGGCCAGCTTGGTATTATCAGCTGGCCCCAAGCCCAAAATTCATGGGGTCACGCCAGTATTAGACATGACCGCCATGAATTTCTAGTAAAGTATTTAAAAAAAACACAACACCCAGAATAAAGTCCTTTAATTGAAATAAAGACACAATTCTTTATTGTTCTAAATTAAACCATACTTACCATCACACCCATTCCAGCTGAAGCCAACGATCTCCTGCAATAAAAGAAAAATAATAAACCAACCTCATCCTTACCTTTCCATGGTTCCCACGACAGCTTCAGCTCTGCTACATCGAGATGACTGGCTGGACCGCAGCAGAACGCTGCCATCCAGTCTGTCATCCCGCAGACACTGAGAAGCGCAGGCTTGCTTGCGCTCCTCACTGTCTCACTGTGACGGCATCCAGATGAGCCGAGGTCATGTCCAATGAACTCGGCTCACCTCATGCACGTTACTGACAGCGTGGGAAAATTCTCACGCTGAAGTGCTGAGTGCAGGAGAATTCTCCCACGCTGTCAGTGATGTGCATGAGGTGAGCTCATGTCCAATGAACTCAGCTCACCTCCTGCACGTCACTGACAGCGTGGGAAAATTCTCCTGCAATCAGCGCTTCAGTGTGAGAATTCTCCCACGCTGAAGCGCTGAGTTCAGGAGAATGTTCCCACGCTGTCAGTGACGTGCATGAGGTGAGCCGAGTTCATTGGACATTAACTCGGCTCATCTGGATGCCCTCACAGAGAGACACTGTGGAGCGCAAGCAAGCCTGCGCTTCTCAGTGTCTGCGGGATGACAGGCTGGATGGCAGCGTTCTGCTGCGGTCCAGCCTGTCATCTCGATGTAGCAGAGCTGAAGCTGTCATGGGAACCATGGAAAGGTAAGGATGATGTTGCTTTATTATTTTTCTTTTATTTCAGGAGATCGTTGGCTTCAGATGGAATGGGCGTGATGGTAAGTATGGTTTAATTTAGAACAATAAAGAATTGTGTGTTTATTTCAATTAAAGGACTTTTTTCTGGGTGTTGTGTTTTTTTTAAATACTTTACTAGAAATTCATGGTGGTCATGTCTAATATTGGCGTGACCCCATGAATTTCGGGCTTAGGGCCAGCTGATAATGCCAAGCTGGCCCTAACCCCTTTATTACCCAGTGAGCCACCGCATCAGGGCCCTGGATGAGTTGGGTACAGTGCCAGAAGATGGCGCTTCTATGAACGCGCCATTTTCCGGGGTGGCTGCGGACTGCAATTTGCAGCGGGGGTGGCCCAGAAAGCTTGGGCCTCCCTGCGCTGCGGATTCCAGCCCCCAGCTGCCTAGTTGTACCTGGCTGGACACAAAAACAGGGCGAAGCCCCACGTCAATTTTCTTTAAATTATTTCATGAAATAATTAAGAAAAAAAGGGCTTTCCTATATTGTTGTGTCCGGCCAGGTACAAATAGGCAGCTGGTGGTTGGGGGCAGCCCGTTCCTGCCTGCTGTACCTGGCTGGACACAAATATAGTGCGAAGCCCCACGTCAATTTTTTTTAAATTATTTCATGAATTTCCTGAAATAATTAAAAAAAATTGAAGTGGGGCTTCGCACTATATTTGTGTCCAGCCAGGTACAGCAGGCAGGAACGGGCTGCCCCCAACCACCAGCTGCCTATTTGTACCTGGCCGGACACAACAATATAGGGAAGGCCTTTTTTTCTTAATTATTTCATGAATTTCATGAAATAATTAAAAAAAAAGTACGTGGGGCTTCGCCCTATTTTTGTGTCCAGCCAGGTACAACTAGGCAGCTGGGGGCTGGAATCTGCAGCGCAGGGAGGCCCAAGCTTTCTGGGCCCCCCCCCGCTACAAATTGCAGTCCGCAGCCACCCCGGAAAATGGCGCGTTCATAGAAGCGCAATCTTCTGGCGCTGTACCCAACTCATCCACGGCCCTGGTGCGGTGGCTCACTGGGTAATAAAGGGGTTAGGGCCAGCTTGGTATTATCAGCTGGCCCCAAGCCCAAAATTCATGGGGTCACGCCAGTATTAGACATGACCGCCATGAATTTCTAGTAAAGTATTTAAAAAAAACACAACACCCAGAATAAAGTCCTTTAATTGAAATAAAGACACAATTCTTTATTGTTCTAAATTAAACCATACTTACCATCACACCCATTCCAGCTGAAGCCAACGATCTCCTGCAATAAAAGAAAAATAATAAACCAACCTCATCCTTACCTTTCCATGGTTCCCACGACAGCTTCAGCTCTGCTACATCGAGATGACTGGCTGGACCGCAGCAGAACGCTGCCATCCAGTCTGTCATCCCGCAGACACTGAGAAGCGCAGGCTTGCTTGCGCTCCTCACTGTCTCGCTGTGACGGCATCCAGATGAGCCGAGGTCATGTAAAATGAACTCGGCTCACCTCATGCACGTCACTGACAGCGTGGTAAAATTCTCACGCTGAAGTGCTGAGTGCAGGAGAATTCTCCCACGCTGTCAGTGATGTGCATGAGGTGAGCTCATGTCCAATGAACTCAGCTCACCCCCTGCACGTCACTGACAGCGTGGGAAAATTCTCCTGCAATCAGCGCTTCAGCGTGAGAATTTTCCCACGCTGTCAGTGACGTGCATGAGGTGAGCCGAGTTCATTGGACATGAACTCGGCTCATCTGGATGTCGTCACAGAGAGACGCTGAGCAGCGCAAGCAAGCCTGCGCTTCTCAGTGTCTGCGGGATGGCAGGCTGGATGGCAGCGTTCTGCTGGGGTCCAGCCTGTCATCTCGATGTAGCAGAGCTGAAGCTGTCGTGGGAACCATGGAAAGGTAAGGATGAGGTTGCTTTATTATTTTTCTTTTATTGCAGGAGATCGTTGGCTTCAGCTGGAATGGGCGTGATAGTAAGTATGGTTTAATTTAGAACAATAAAGGATTGTGTCTTTATTTCAATTAAAGGACTTTATTCTGGGTGTTTGTGTTTTTTTTAACTTTGACTATGGGGTTAGTAATGGGGGTGTCTTATAGACGCCTCTCCATTACTAACCTGGGCTTGATGTCAGCTGGCATTATAAGCTGACATCAACCCCAACCCTATTACCCCCTGCCACCGCACCAGGGCAGCGTGGAAGAGCGAGGCTAAGTGCCAGAATTGGCGCATCCTATGAATGCGCCATTTCTGGGGCGGCTGACGGCTGGTGTTTCTAGCCTGGAGGGGGCCAATATTTATGGCTCCCTTCCTGGGCTATTAATATCAGCCCCCAGCTGTCTGCCTAGCCTTTGCTAGCTATTAAATTAGGGGGGACCCCACGCCATTTTTTTGGGGGGGTCCCCCATTTTAATAGCTAGTAAAGGCTATGTATTCAGCTGGGGGCTGATATTAGTAGCCTGGGAAGCTCCGTGGGTATTACCCCCTTCCCAGGCTTCAAACATCTGCCCCAGCCGTCTGCTTAACATCCGCTAGAGCCTAAAATTAAGGGGAATCCCACGCCAATTTTTTTAATAATAAATCCTTTATTTTAATACTAAATAAGTACAGTAACCAACACTATCACTGTACTTATTATATATGTGACTGACATGTTTCTATCTATCTAATCTATGTGTGAAGCTCTATTCTTTCTTTTCTAAATTGTCGGGTACAGATGCTGAATTGCCGGCCGGCTTTTTTAAAGAGACGGTGCATGAAAACACTAATATTTTTTTTAATAAATCCTTTACACTAAATGACAAGTGCAGTAACCAACACTGTCACTGTGCTTCTTATATGTGTGACTGACATGTTTCTATCTATCTAATCTATGTGTGATGCTCTATTCCTTCTTGTCTAAATTGTCGGGTACCGGTGTATGCCGCTGCTGAATTTGCCGGCCGGCTTTTTTAAAGAGAGTGTCTTCTGAGCAGTTTGTCAGCTTTTGGACACCTTTGCAGGTGTTTTCTATGTGTTTCTATGTGTTTTTGTTTGCCTGCCATTGGTTTTAACGGTGTTCGACGGTGTTCTAAGGTGTTCGACGAACAGTTCGACGAACAGTTCCTCGAACATCCCGGTGTTCGACGAACCGAACCGAACCCGAACACTACGGGGGTGGCTCAACACTAGTAGGAAAGAGTCCTCAAATTTCCCTTATCAGCACGCACACGTGTGTAGTGTGAATCAGCTACATACATCTTGATTGTGCGATGATCAGGATGAAGAGTCTTGGCAATGTTGATTGTAGTCATGCCTTGACCTAAACACTCCACAATTTGTTGCTTCTCAGCAGCCGACACATCCTTTTTCTTTCCCATTTTGGCAGAAAATGTAGGCTGCTTAATAATGTGGGACAGCCTTCTTAAGTAGTCTTGCCTTTCATTGGACACACCTGCCAAACTAATTAGCACAGGTGTCTGCAATTGCTTACAGTGATATAAAGAGCCCTGACACGCATCACCATCAAAGAGTTTAGCTGTCAAACCAAAAAATTCTTACCTCATCACTCCTAAACACTTTTTGCATAATAATTTGGAACACAGTGTACATGTGCTTTTCCTCCAAACACCAGTGGTTCACGTAGTGAATCTTACAGTTCTAACTTGCCAACCGTGGTCTGTATGGAGTTGTTCAATAAAGGGCCCAAAAGTAAGATAACATAGATGGGAGAGGTCTCTATGAATACGAATTCCTAAGTATTTGATACCCTGTGAGGGTCAGGCAAAGGGAAAGTTGGACTGGATGGAATCCTGTACGGATTTGGCGAGGGAGACATCGAGGGCCTCAGACTTCGCTGCATTGATTTTAAAATTTGACCATGTAACAAAGTGATCTATTTCAGCCATAACAGCAGGGATGGATATATGTGATTGAGTGATATATACTAGGACATCATCAGCAAATGCAGAGCACTTTTACTCGGTGAATCCCACCTCAATCCGCCTAATATTGGGGTTATGGCGAATTGATGAGAGCAGGTGCTCCGTCACAAGGATGTATAAGAGAGGGGACAGAGGACATCCCTGCCTTGTCCCTTTGGTGATTATGAAAGGAGATGAAAATGTTCCATTTATCTTCAGCCTAGGTGACGTATTGCGAAACAGGGCCATCATTTTGGCTATAAAAGTGTCTACTAGACCCCTACCTCAAGCTTTTTAAGAGAATAATATATGGTGTGCCAGGAGACTCTATGGAATGCTTTCTCAGCATCCAACGAGAGTATCTAATTACAAATTTTTAACTGCATCTAGCCCAGGAAATACTTTGTGCCTAGTAGCAGTGTCTGCTAGTCAGCGGATTATCCCAGCTGTTAAGCAAGCTACACCACCTGTAGTTTGGACACTTAATTTTTTCAAAGGAAATGGTTCGGGCCCCCGGGACACTCAGTGAAGAGCATCGGGGAGGCACCCCAAGGCACAGGGGCTGGGACAGGCAGTAGGACGCCTTGCGGTGGACTGCCAAGCTCGATCCTTATAAAAGCTTTTTAACTGCAGCAGCTTTAGTCGACGCTACTGGAGCTCGAATTACTGCAGCTTCTGGCATGAGACTTGCCCTTCAATAGATCCTTGTAAAAGGATTTAAAGTGTACTCATTCAAATTAGAGAGACAATTTAAATTAAAAAGATTAGACCTGCCTCCACCGCAGTGGGGCTCGCTCGACCCACCAGCGGACAGGCACAAGTATTGGGAGAGGGGAGCTGGCCGTCAGGGTCCACCGTGGCTCTGGCACAAACTCGGCGACAAGGAGGTCGCACGGGCAAGAACGGACTGGCTGTGTTGGCTTCGCACTTTTTTGGTTTTAGAAGTGCATGACATGCCTATATCTGTGTCTCCCCCTCCTTTTACTCCTCCACCTCTTTTGTTTTCCCATGACTATATGTACTTGTCACTTTTCCATGTGTTAGTTGTGTCTTCTGAGCAGTTGGTCAGCTTTTGGACACCTTTGAAGGTGTTTTCTACGTGTTTCTATGTGTTTTTGTTTGCCTGCCATTGGTTTTAATGGTGTTCGACGGTGTTCGACGAACAGTTCGACGAACAGTTCTTCGAACATACGGGTGTTCAACGAACCGAACCGAACTCGAACACTACGGGGGTGGCTCAACACTAGGTGTGATTTCCAAAATAGATCCAAATATCCAGCGAGGAAAAAGGGCCTGTACTTCGAGCTCCTCATAACTGAAGCAGGAAGCTGGCGGCGGCAAGAGTGGGGCAATGCTGAGGGCCCCTTGCTGGGAGAAGGGGGTGTTTGTTGGAGTGAGGCTGCAACAGACTCCAAGCTTTCAGAAAATGTCAGGAGTTCCCACATTTCCCTTCCTTTTCACTGTGGTGGACTTCGGGAGAATGGCCATTGGAAGAGGCGCATGAGCAGTTTGAAATCTCACCTCCCTAGATCTCATCTCACGACATCTCGGCTCCCAAGATATCAATATGCGCATGCGCCATCTCCGGAGACTATTCGCTCCATTCTGAGCCCTGCCTTGTGCCCATATAGTAGTTGTCCACTACATATGGTGTATCAGCGTACTCAGAAATAGGGATGAGTGAAATTGTGGATGTTCGAGTTTGTCTGGTTTCGCCGAACTGGCATTCAATGATCAGTTCAGTATCCCAACTTTACTCCGAACTTGACCCCAAACTCAAACCCAACAGAACTAAATGTCTACCTGAACTTTGGTGTTTAAAAAAGGCTGTAAAAGGGTCATAGTAAGGGCTAGGGAGCTGAAAAAAAAGAAGCTAAATAGGAATAAGAGCAGGACAATTGCCTGCTTACAAACGTGGATAGGAAATAAATTAAAATAACAGAATAAAAAAAAATTACTATCTTGTACCAGAAGTTGGAGGTCCAAGTGGAGCAGAAGGTTGAGAAGGAGGAGGAGATGGCGGTGTAGGTGGAAGAGCCGTAGAAGATAGCCAACACTGTTTTTGCATTTTTTTTATTGATTTTTTGAGGAGTTATCTGAAAATAGTCAGTGCAATTATCTGCTTGCCACTCTCTCTCTGTATACAGGCCATGTAATACTCTGCACTTTTTGGGGGTGAAAAACAATGAGGAGAGAAACAAATAGGGGATGTGGCTGTGTTGCAGCTGGTGGTGGTGTAGATGCTGCAGGCAGAGAGAGGCCATGGTCGTTCTGTGCCTGCTATGCACCCAAATGAAACACCTTCCTCTAGTGCATGTAGGTGACAGGATGTCCTGTGTAATTTCGTTGGCCCGAGTATCGCTGAATGAATGGTGAGGCCATAGCTAAGAGAGGTAGATTTGTTGGCTAAGAGTGCTTTCAATTCCTTCACTTTTTCTTCCATCCTGTCACCTGCTGAAAGTGCAGATTTTGCACCTGCGGCCCATGGACATCTGTCTTCCACCTCACCCTTTCTCAAATCAGGTGCAAGCAGTCTGAGCCCTAAGTCATGTAGCAGTCTCTTCTGCTTTTTGATAACTGCTGGCTGTTGTTCTGTGGCCTTGCCCCACAAGTGGAAGAGATTGAGTGCCCTGATGCCCAGCCACTTGTTATCTGTTTGAGGATGAGCATGTGGGAGGTGTAGTGAAAACAGTCAGTGGACCACCGCAGCACATCTCTGATGATGATGATGAAACACACGTGCCAACTGCAGCAGCTGTCTGTGGTGTGTAGTCTGGCAAGGAGGGCAGGGGTGAGAACTGGGTGGAAAATCATGCGGAGGATTATAATTATTATTTATTTTTAGAGCACCATTGATTCCATGGTGCAGCCCATGACGAGGGGTTACATACAAAACACAAATAGAAATTACAATGAACAAACTAATAGTGACAGACTGACAGACAGGTACATAGGGGAGAAGACCCTACCTTTCTGGCCTTACAGTCTACAGGATAATGGGGAAGGAGACAGAAGGTTTGCGGTTTGCAGCAGCTCTGGAGTTGGTGAGGTGGCAGAGGGATAATTGCTGGCTATAAGCTGATCTGAAGACATGGGTTTTCAAGTCCATCTGAGTGATGTGGGCAGTTCAGAGGAAGATGGTCATGCTGCCCCAGCTGCACAGCAAAAGAGGGAGCAGGATGCTAAAGCGCCGAGGCCGGCCCTTGTGAACGTTTTGACGTTTTCACCCTACTGCCTGCCTTTCTGCGGTGCAGCTTCACTTCTGACTTCCTGCTCCCCACCTCATTTGCGATGTGCCCACAAGGTGGAATTCCACCATGCATATGCCGAAGAGACTGTGAGCAGCAGCACACGATAGTGGAGTTTCAGCTGCAGAAAATGCGGGAATACAAGCGAACGCTGGTAGACGCACTACTGACAGCATCCTCAACTGACAGCGGGGGTGATCAGTGGAAGCACACGACAGAAAAAGAGGAAGCTGCCAACGGACCAGCACCTTCTCAGGAAGGGAGAGTTAGAATGCAGAAATGTGAAAACCTTACTCTGCACGTCGCAACGTTCAGCACCACCATATTGTACGGTCTGTATTAGCAGGAGGCAGCATTTAGGTTATGTTTTTGTAGCAACTCACTTTCGTTTAGTATGATAGACACAAAAAAATCTAAACTGAGCCTGCCAGTTCCTGTACAGACTAGATATCCTGACACCTCAGTCCCTGGTGGTGTCTGTGGGGACAAAGATAGCCCTAACTAAAGAATTATTAGATGACAACTCGGACATAAACTCCCTAAACGGCTGTTGAGCTGCATCAGGTTCCTCCTAAAGAACTGGAGGGAAAGCAAAGTGTGAATTAACCACAAGAGGAGAAGTGTGCTAAACAAAGGAAAGGTCTCTAGAGTGCGTAAAAGTAAATAAAATACCAAACAAAGAATAAAGCAATTACAAATATACAGCCCAGTTGCTAAAGTTAAACAGAAGAAAGGTACAAAGTTTAGCATAGAAACAACAAGGTGAAAATCCTTAGCTCAAAGCTCACAGTCTGACTCCAAACATCAATACAATGTCAGAACATCTCAATGAATCTATCATCAGCAGGGAACGCATGCTAGAGGACAGGAGATAAAACTTCACCAAAAAGGTGATAGGTGGACAATTTAAAACACCTGTGTTAAGCTAGACAGACTGCACCCAAAAAACAAAACCCAAACATCCAGAGAAAAAGTGTCTCCTGTGGTTCGGCAGAAAGCAAAACCGACCATAAAGCACAAGCTTACGGGATCAAATCCATGATACTGACAATTTAAACAACATGGTGGAGGAGTATGTCTTCATTAGTGGCAAGTATTTCCTGAATGCTCAGGCGGGAGCTCAAGTTCCCACCCCGTATGTTTGGCGCTGTTCCCACCCCTGAATTAACATGCGGGGATTGGCTATCAGTCACGGTAATGCCGCAGCCATGTTGGTTGTGGCATGACAGTGATTGGCAGGACACATAGCGTCATCGGGTCTATACAAGACCCGGTGACCCTATGCTCGTAACACTCTAACTTTTAGACAGTCAGAGTAGGGAAAGCTGCAGCTGAGTGAGGGAGAGAATTGGAGGATGATTTAGTCTGGTATTCCACAGCAATATACATCTAAGCTAACAGTCCTTCTAAGGACTAATTCAGAAGCATATTATTCCTGGTGATAGCAGGGGTTAGGCAGGCATAGTATGTGGAGAGTGTAAAGAGCAGAATAGGGTCCATTGCATGTTCTGTCTGCTGCTGTTACTGATATCCATGGCCCTAGATATCAGGGTGTCTGCTGCTGTTACTGATATCCATGGCCCTAGATATCAGGGCTAATATTCTTTTTGCTCCTAATCCTGATTATTTTGTTGAAAAGCAATATAATACACCATTTTTACTGCTCCATTTGCTAGTTAGCAGCATACAGCCAGATTTGTTTGATTTTCATAGCATTTCTGTATTGTGGAAGCAGAGAAACATGTCCATCATCTCAGGTGATCCTATATTACTGCGGTAATAATCCTGACATTTTGGGGAAAGTGAAAACTATTAAACTCCATTTAAAGTCTGCCTGTTGTGTGTTGTTCAAACCTGTTTACACTTGGTCGCTGACCAATACCATACTATTAGACCACTGTCTAAAACCGTAGTCATCAGACGTGATCCTATATTACTACGGTAATAATCCCAACATTTTTGGGAATGTGACAAATATTATACTCCATTTAAAGTCTGCCAGTTGTGTGCTGTTCAAACCTGTTCACACTTGGTCGCTGACCAATACCATACTATTAGGCCACTGCCTAAAACAATGGTCATCAGATGTGATCCTATATTACTGCGGTAATAATACAGGCATTTTTGGGAACGTGACAGATATTATACTCCATTTAAAGTCTGCCAGTTGTGTTTTGTTCAAACCTATTCACACTTGGTCGCAATCTGATTTAAGTCTTTCTATACCTATCTCTAATGGGATGTGTAAATCTAGAAGTGGGAAAGAGAGTGCACAGTCAAGTGCTACCCTATGGAGTAAGAGTGTACTGGTTATGCTCACCTAGTGGAGTGGTGATAGGTATAACTCCTATGTAGGTATGAAGAAAAAACGCTGCTGCTACCCTGAGGCTGGTGGATAAGTCATCTAGGACTGTTGGATACTGTTGGATGAACATTTAGGAGGGCTGCACTGCTGGAGTAAATATATTCTTCAGAAATTAGGATAAAAAAGGTTTGTTATTCACAATGCGCTTCAACGCCGTATCGGATTCTTTATCAAGTGAAGAAAAACAGAATATCTGTAAGGGCAGGTGAAGATGACCGTATTTTCTCTCATCAGAGAGAAATGAGTTGACTATGCAACTGACACTCTGATCAAACTCTAGTCAGATTTTGATCAGAGCGTGAGCATGCTGTGCTCCAATTCTCTTGGATGAGGAGAAGATGGGCAAAAAAATTGTCTTCATCTTCTCCATTATATCAGTTCGTGGAAATCAGATGTCATCTGAGTCAGTCTGATGGTTTTCGCAGACTCATTGACTTGCATGACCAAGTGTGAGCCAAATATCTGATGAAGGTTGGGCATGCATCAATCTTATCCTTGGACAGACTCTGTCTGAGAAAGGAATCCGACATGTGCACAGTCCATAGACTAATATTGGTTTGAGTGCAATCCCATGTTTTGTCAGATTGCACTCATAATGAAAATATGTCTGTCTGCACCTGCCCTAATGATGACCTGTGCACCATGACCTCCAATCCCAAGACTGTAAAATCCTAGAATCCTTCCAATCCCTAGATTCTTCACTGCTTTCCCTTTCCACATCTTTTGCCTCACCAGAGTAATAGTCCTCCCTGGTTTGCTGTACTATACCATGTAATATGATAGCTGCAAAGCATTGTGGGGAAACCCATGTCTGACATCATGTGAGTCCATTCTTTGATGGAATCTTTAGCAATGTAGGAAATGGCAGCTTGTTTGTTTTTTTGCGATCTACACAAATAGATTTGCAAATTGTTCAAGTTCACCCTGAAATGTGAATTTCATGAAATTATACCAGTTGCAAATTGACTTTGAATCGATTGAATCATCTCTAATGTTACGTATCAGGTAATGGCTGCAATGTCTGCAGTTTAATCCACTTCTAAAGGAATGCAGTTAGAATAAGAAAACTTTGTAACTTGCTGGTCTCCCAGGAATGGTGAATGGACACTACAAGCCAAATAAATAGTATGGGGTAAATTCTCCTAGTATTCCAACAACAAACTGACAAACAAATTATGTTTCAATAATACATAATAAATGTAAAATTCAATTTTCTTAACATCTTATCACAGATCAGACATATTATACACCTTATATTGTATGCAGCAAGTTCACACAAAGTTCATGTTTAATAGAACTATTCTTGTTACTACCACTGGAGGATTTTTCCATAATGTTGTACCAAAGGCATTTGACATAAGAAACCAATACAGAACCTGCTTAAAAATTATTTAATAGATTTTAAAAGATATGCTTATTGATTTCTTCTGAAATGAAAGCAGTATTTTAATGGTGTAAAGTCCAGGTCAATGTTTTCTGTATAATTAGATTAAAATGGAAGAAAGTATAGTGTAAAATGTTGGACTTACATTCTTATATAGAAAGAACATTCAGAATACATTTTTACCTTGCATTTCTCAGTCCCAAGATGCCTTTTATTTTAAAACACAATATACAAATCTAACAGTGGATTTAATATTCTCGCAGTATAGTGTAGTCTATTAAATTCATTTGCGATTAATATCTTGAGGATTCTATTGTAATTAAAAATTAGTATTCAGTGGTAAAACAGTCATTTTTTGTGATTTAATTGGAAGAAGTTAAATAATATTAGTTTGTTTTTTGTCACACATTAATGCATAAATGTTACTTCAGATTTTTATTAATGAACTTGTTGAATTGAAATAATGATATTTTTTTTTATTTTAAAAATAAATAAATTAAATAATTAAAAAAATCATTTTATTGGTGTATGTCTCATTTCCTTAGTGCTGTCTGTTAAGGTTTCTGAAAAGAAAGAAATGAAGATGTAGAATTAACCCCTTTTCCACCTTGGACATATGAGTACATCCAAGGTGGTATCACCGCACTCCATGCGGGCTCCGGCGATGAGCCCGCATGTTACCTGGCACATGACAGTTGATCAGATTGGCTGTCATGTGCCCCTAACAGCTGCCAGTGGAATCATGATCGCATTTAACATCTCCGCTCTCGTCATAAGTCCCGCCCATCGGTACCTGACCGCGAGTTGCCAATGGGTTGGCATGACAACCTGGGTTCTGCAGGAGACTCCTGTGGTTGTCATTGCTGGGATGCTATGAGAACCACTCAGCAGTTGGCTCTCATAACCAGTGAGCATTTCTGCTGAAGCCCTGCTGTGTGTTGCACAGGCGATCAGATGGTTGCAGCTTCTAGTCTCCTCTGGAGACTATTGAAGCAAGTGTAAAGTATAAAAAAAAGGTTAAAATCACGCCTCTTTTGCCCCATTCAAAATAAATAATAAAAAAAAAATCACATATACACATACTTGGTATCGCCGCATTCAGGATCGCCCGATCTATCAATATATAAAAGAAATTAATCGGATCAGTAAACAGCGTAATGAGAAAAAAAATCGAAATGCCAGAATTACTTTTTTTTGGTAGCCACAACATTGAAATAAAATGCAATAACAGGCGATCAAAAGATTGTATCTACCCCAAAAGAGTATCAGTAAAAAATATGAGCTTGGTGTGGAAAAATTAAATTCTCACCCGACCCTAGATCGCGAAAATTGTGACGCTAGGGGTCTCGGAAAATGGGGCTTTTTTTTTGCAAATTATGGATTTTTTTTCACCCCTTAAATAAAAAAAGAACCTATACTTGTTTGGTATCTATAAACTCATAATGACCTGGGGAATGAATCATAATAGCAGGTCAGTTTTAGCATTTAGTAAACATGGTAAAAAAAAAAAACAATTGTGGAATTTCACTTTTTTTGCAATTTCACCCACAATTTGAATTCTTTTCCTGTTTACCAGTACATTACATGATAAAACCCATGGTGTCGATCAAAAGTACAATGCTTCTCGCAAAAATCAAGCTCTCACATGGCCATATTGATGGAAAAATAAAAAAGTTATGGCTTTTGGAAAACAGGGAGCAAAAAACGAAAATCAAAAATGGAAAAACCCAAGGGGTTAAAAAACATCAATGTTGACAGTGTTACATGCAAAAATTAAAAATGACAAAGTTTTCTTTATTGCATAATAAAATAGATTAAAAAAAACCTTACAGAAGTTACAATTCACATGGTAGCCAAGATAATCTGATGTTTTCTGGCATAACAAAAGCGCCATTACTCATAGTTTGAATATTATGAATAAGGGCGCTATGATTATGCCAGAAATATATCATTCTATCACCTCAATCAAGTAAATTATACCTACTTTGTGGTTTTTCTATCTAATTAGTTGAGCAATAAAGAAGATATTGTTATTATACCATTTGGGTGTGCTGCACTTTTTCCTGATATTCTGCACAGTGGATGGTCTGTTGGAGCATTGGCACCCCTATATGTATGGACGTGCTCGACTCAAGTAGCAAGCCCAATGGAAGAGACTGTGAAACTCAAGCATTTTTCTGGAGAAGTGTCTCTCGCTCTCTCTTTCACTCTCTTCTAGGAGTTGTACAGCTCACAAAGAGTCCGGCCAACAGAGGAGTCTTATCGAAGCCTCTCCATTACTAACCTGTGGGCTTGATGTCAACTGACATTACAAAGCTGACATCAGCCCCACAGCTATTACTCTACTTGCAACTGCACCAGGGCAAGTGGGAAGAGACAGGCAAAGCGCCAGAATTGGTGAATCTAATAGATGCATCTTTTCTGGGGTGGCGACAGGCTGCTATTTTTAGGCTGGAGAGTGCCAATATTCATGGCTCCTTCCCAGTCTGAGAAAACCAGCCCTCAAATCTGTGCTTTAACTTGGCTGGTTGTCAAAAATGATTGGGAACTCAAATAGTTTTTTTTATTATTTATTTATTTAAATAATTTAAAAATATGACGTAGGACTCCTCTTCGTTTGATAACCAGCCAAAATAAAGCTGATAGCTGGGGGCTGTATTTACCTGCACCTGTTATCAAAAATAGAGGGGACAGCACATAATTTTTTTAAAAGCAATTTTTATATATAGCACAGGCGCCGACTGCTGAATACTCTCAATAGCCTTGTCTGCTCTCGCTACTATCAGTGAGACCAGGTATAGGATGATGGGATTAGTACTCTCTCATCAGCCAATGCCTGTGACCAGCGGTAACCTTTTTACCACCAGTTACTACTGCTGCTTGGGAACCGCAACAGTCTGACCGGCAGTAACAAACTTACCGCCGATCAGAGCCGGTGTTTCTCACATTGTCACACAGATGACAGCATGGGAAACACCTGATGTTTGGGCTGCCGAACCCAAATAGTAACACCTGAACCAGAACAGTAACACAGGCTTCCTAAAGAAGTCCATGTTAGGGGTCCAAGCATGGACATTAGGTGTTCGATGTGTACCCTGAACTTTACCCTGCATTTTACTACTGCAATTGAGTTGCAGCACAATGAAAATTGAATTGGTGGTCAGTCTGAGAATATTATTCCAAAAACTCAAGGAAGATAGGGAGTTGCTGTACCTGCATAGTTATGTGACTGTGATTTGCTGCAGCAACAGTAGCACAGCACCTGAATAACAGCAGTTTTTTAATCTTCACACAATGCATAATGTAAATGGCAGTTTAATACCCTGTTTCTTAACCTTGCTTGAAAATATTGTGTGTCACAGGCAGGGAAGCTACTTACATATCATAGAAATGTAGAATCATAGAATGTTTGAGTTGGAAGTGACCTCTACGGTCTTCGTGTCCTACCCACTGCTCAATGCAGGATTCATTAAACCATCTGTGCAGCCTGTTTGAAGACTTCCATTGAGGATAACTCACCACCTCTCGTGGAAGCATATTCCACTCATTAATCACCCTCATGGTCAAAAATCTTTTTATACTATATAATATGTATCTTCTCTCTTTCAGTTTCATTTCATTGCTTCAAGTGTTTCCATAGCATTTCAGAAAAGGAACATCATACCAACAGTAAAATATGGTGATGGTAGTGTGATGGTCTGGGGCTGTTTTACTGCTTTAGGACATGGAAGACTTGCTGTGGTAAATGGAATCATGAATTCTGCTGTCTACCAAGAAATCCTGAAGGAGAATGTCTGGCGGCTATCGGTTCGTGACCTCAAGCTGAGGCACACTTGGGTTATGCAGCAGGATAATGATCCAAACCACACAAGTAAGTCCACCTCTGATGGCTTAAGAAAAACAAATTAAGACTTTGTATTGGCCTAGTCAAATTCCTGACCTTTATCTCATTGAGATGCTGTGGCATGTGTTCATAATTGGAAACTGTCCAAGGTGACTGAATTACAACAATTTGGCAGAGATAAGTGGGCCCAAATTCCTCCAGAGCATTGTAAAAGACTCATTGCCAGTTAGTTCAAATGCTTGATTACAGTTGTTGCTGTAAAGGGTGGCCAATAGTGATGAGTGAGCCTGTATTGTTAACCCTTTTGGCGAGCAAGCTTGGGTGATCGCTAAGTATTTGCGTCATGCTTGGCATCTATGTTAGTGTCGCAGCGGCTGCATGTGTCACGGCTATTAAACAGCTGAGACACATGCGGCGGCTGCTTATCAAACAGGCAATCCCTGCATTTGTCACAGCTGTTTAACATCCGTGATAAATGCAGCTGCGGCAACACTAACATAAATGTCGAGTAGTGATGAGCGAATATGTTCGAAATCCAATCTCAAAAGTTATGTTCAGCACGAATATGGCGCATCCAAATTCATTATTGGAAAGGCAAGCATTTTTACTTAAATTCAAGAAAAATTGGCAACGTTCGGTGAATAAGTGCGGGAACGTGATTGCTAGGCAACTACAGCATTTTTAAAAGTTTGGCTAGCATAGTGCTTGTGTATGATGAGTGGGGGGACATATTAGATGAGTGGGGGGCTGGGGAGAGCACAGAAAAGGTCAGATCAGTGGAGCGCTTGTAAATTTTTTTTTTCCTGTAACTTTAAGTGAACACAGCGCGGCTAGCCAATCAAAGGGCAGGAAGCATCCACACTCTCCAGACACAATGGCTTCTACCATTGGTTGCTGAAATCAAATGTCCACTCTATATAAAAAGTGGCCATGTTCCCTCAGCGCCATTTAATGCATGTCACACTGCCGGTGATAGACGCCGCTCCTGCACCTTGCTCCTGTGCAATAAGGGATATTAGCTAGATGGATGGGCACTTGCTTGGAAGTCAGAGAGTGTAGATAAGTCCTGTGCTGTATACCTGTGAAATTGACCTTGCAGCACTTTTTTTTGTGCAATTACTGAGATTCAGAGTGAAACAGCAGGGCCCATGGCATAAAACTGTGTTGAACTGCTTTATTGTGCTGTAGGCACGAGTATTCCGTCATTCTATTTTTTCACTTGCTAATGTGATAAAGCAAGTAATCCCTTGTAGCCACCTTTTGATTTTCTGGGGTTGAAATTCAACTGTATGCCGACTCCGCAGAGCTTCTCAGTGCAGAACACAAAAACCTTTATTTTCATTTGCTAAAGTGATAGTGCAAGCTATAGTAGCCCACTTTGTCATTTTTGGTAGGTGAAATTCAGCTGTTTTCAGAGTAAAAACAATATATTTTTTTCTGTTGCTAGGCAGAATCCACAAAATATTTTTTTGTGTCGCAAACATGATACACTCTGCTATAAGCCACCTATTATTTTATAGGTGTTGAACGTCAGCTGTTTTCAGAGTAAAAAAAAATATTTTTTTATCTTGCTCCACAGAGTCCACAAAAGATATTTTTTCTCTCGCAAACGTGATACACTCTGCTATAAGCCACCAACTAGTTTAGTGGCGTTGAACTTCAACTGTCTTCAAAGTAAAAAGAAGATTTTTTGTCTTGCTAGGCAGAGTCCACAAAAGATTTTTTTGTGTCGCAAACATGATACACTCTGCTTTAAGCCACCTACTATATTAGTGGCATTGAACTTCAGCTGTTTTCAGAGCAAAAAATTTTTTTTTTCTGTTGCTATGCAGAGTCCACAAACGTGATAAACTCTGCTATAAGCCACCTACTATTTTAGTGGCAATGAACTTCAGCTGTTTTCAGAGTAAAAAATTTGATTTTTTCTGTTGCTAGCCAGAGTCTAAAAAATATTTTTTTTCTCTCGCAAATGTGTTAAACTCTGCTATAAGCCACCTAGCCCTTTAGTGGCGGTGAAATTCAGCTGTATGCAGACCTTATGCAGAGTAAAAAAATCTATTTTTTGCTGTGACTAATGGGATACAGCAGGCTAGATCTGAGTTTGAAATATCTTGGAGCATATATTCTATGTTATACAGGCCTCATCCACAGTAAAAAAAATACTTTCTTCGATTCCTAACGTTATACAGCAGGGGGCATCTCAGTTTGAAAAAGGTTGGAGAATATCTCATATGTTATACAGGCCTCATCCACACTAAAATATTGCTTTCTTCTGTTACTAATGTGATACAGCAAGGAACATCTCAGCTTGAAATTGTTCGTAGCACATCTCCTTTGTTATACAGGCCTCAGTCACACTAAAAAAAATACTTTCTTCTGTAACTAACGTCATACACCAGGGGACATCTCAGGGTGCCAAGGGAGGGTGGTTCACTGCAATCGAGGGGGGTTGGTGATACTAGAAAAACTGTTACTGAAAGTGCAAGAGGTGAGGAAGAACTGGAAGAGGAAGAGGTAATAGGCGAGCAATAGTGATAGGCGAACCATAGTTTGGGGTCCGTACCGAACACCTACTGTTCGAACACGGACCCCAAACACGGTTTTCCTCAGGAAATCCATGTTAATGTTTGGGTTCGGTGTTTACCACACTATCACTTGCGTGACAGCGCAGGAAACACAGGCTCAGATCGGCGGTAATGGCATTACCGTGGTCAGAGTGATGTGGCATCACGCTGACTCGTGTCAGCATGATGCCACAGCTGTGACAGTGACCCACGTAAAAAGCTTACCGTGTGTCATAGGCGCCAGCTGATGGTACTACTAGCACCCTCAGCCGGTGCCTACTGCCATAGGAAACAATGAGCGCAGGAGTCTCCCATCCATCGGTGCCTGTGCTCTACTGAGAGTAAAAAAAAAATGTTAAAATTAATAACAAAAAGTAAAAAAATAAATAAAACACATTATACTCACCTACACCTTGTCCCTGATGTTCCCCGCCCCTGCAAAAAATAAAAAAACACGATATACTTACCCTACAGCTAATCCCCGAAACCCATGATCATCTGTAATAAAAGTAAAATAATAAAGCAAAATCATCCTCACCTGTCCACCGCAGTCCAAATAGCAAGGGCCCCACGAAGATCCCACGAACAGAACGGCCACAATTAAAATGTGACCGCTCTGTTCAGCAGCGAGATCAACTCATTGCAAGCATGGGAAAATACTCACTGCGCATGCGCTGACCTCATTTGCCGGCAATACACTGAGCGTCAGTGCATTGCTGACAAATGAACAGAGCGGTTACATTTTACAATGTGGCCATTCCGTTCATGGGATCATCGTGGGACCCTTGATATTTGGACTGGGTCGGAAAAATAAAGATGAGGTTGGTTTATTATTTTATTTTTATTACAGGTCATCATGGGCTTCGGGAAATAGGTGTAAGGTGAGGATATGGTGCTTTTTTTGTTTGTTTTTTCTGCAGGGGCAGAGAACATCGGGGACAAGGTGTAGGTGAGTATAATGTGTTTTATTTTTATTTGAACTTTTTTTTATTAATTCTAACATTTTTTTTTACTTTGAGCAGAGCACAGGCGCCGGTGGATGGGAGACTACTGCTCCCATCGAGCAGTGCCTGCGCTCATTGTTTCCTATGGCAGTAGGCGCCGGATGATGGTGGTAATAGTGCCATCAGCCAGCGTCTATGTCCCGTGGTAAGCTTTTTACTGCGGGTCTCTGTCACAGCTTATAAGAAGGAAGAGAAAAGACTCAGGATATACAACCATGCACACCCAATATTAGAAAAATGAAAAAATCTTTATTACATGATTACAGACTGACAACACAGAAAAATAAAAACAATTAAAAACAAACAAAGCATAGCAATATTCATAGGGGAGGAATAATGTAGTGTTCCAAAGTAATAAATCCCCCTAAAGCCACAGGTATCATTTAATATAATATATTTACCATCTCATAATACAATACGGCTTATTGACCAAGCTATGTCACCCTAATGAAGGGTGGCACAATACCACTAGACCAAATATGGATAATAAACCACGTACTCCCAAATAATCGGACCATACATAATAATAAATAGATCAAAGAATAGAGGAATGAGTGGAAGTAGTAGTCTGCTTAAACTAGGGGCCCTTGTAATATCAGCGTATGTCAAAACATATCATCCCACCTGGTATACGATATGGGATCATAAATGAAGGCCCTATATATAACCAAGCAGACACTCTTAAGTGGTCAAAGGAAAAGGTCAAAAATAATAAAGTGACATAGTTACCTGTTGGCACCAGAGACCCTACGCGTTACGCTGCTAGACCGCAGCTTCGTCAGGGGTATGTTGTCAGTGGACACATGTGTATATTAAATAGTCTATCCAATTTAGTGTGATTCCCTTCAGGTGAAAATAAATACCCTCACTAAGTCTCTCCAGTATCGTGGCGGATCGAACGATCATTTCCTGTTTCCACAGCGTGCGGCCCACGTGCTATGGTATGACACAGCCGGAATTGAATAAGACGTCATATCCGGTCGGCGAAGCGCCGCCCCTTCCTACCACTCATGCGTTCCACCCAGACGCCATGGTGGAACGCAACCGGAACTAGACAGGAAACATCATATCCGGTTCTAGGAGCCGCCCCCATAGGGATCGCACGGGACATGGTCCCACAAAAACAAGGCGCAAAAAACATATATATATGTAAATAGACACCCCCGGAAGTAGCGCGTCCGCTACAAAAAATGCACCGGTACAGAGACAAGAGGGCTAGCCCTAATCAAGAAAAATGCCTGACTAGGCCAAGAACAAGATAAAAGATGTAATTAGAATCAGAAAGTCACCAAATGTGCATAAGAGTGTGACCAATCATGACAATACAAACATAGACATAAGACAAACCAACCACAAATGAACATAAAACAGACAATCATATACAGATTGTGGGCCATTACAAGGTGGCTGATAAAGTCTAATGACAATACATATAATATGCATATAGATGTAAGGACATGGCATTTGCAATGATGACCAGAGATTAGCCTGTTGTAAAATTAAAATTAAAATAAAGGAGATGCACAAGCCAGCCACACGAGAGGAGATAACCGGAAAAATGGAGGAGAAGGAGAAAGGAGGAAACCAAAGGGCCCTCAATCCAAAAACGGGACTCTAACAGAAAGGATACCATGGGAATTTAAGCCAAGTAACCAGTAAATGAAAAGTCCTCATTTATACCCCTAGGGGCCACTGTATCAAGAACAAAAATCCACCTTGATTCAGATCTCAGTAGATCCTTGGTGTGATCCGGGTTATGTAAATTAGGCCTCATTTTTTGAAGACCCGTAACTCGCATTTTATTAGGGCTACCAGAATGGCATTGGAAAAAGTGCAGGGCCACTGATGAGATGGCCCTGCCCTTTTTCAAATCCTGTTCAGCAAGATGGATGTTAGAGACATGTTGCTGTACCCGTCTACGGAGTTCCTGCGACGTTTGGCCTACATAAACCTTCGGACAGGGACAGGTCAATGCATATACAACATTTGTAGACCTGCAATTGATAAAGTCCCTCAAAGGATATTGATGGTTGTCAGTCGGATTAGTGAAAATTTTTCCAGATGAGAAGAATGGACAAGCAGAACAGTCGCCACAAGGGAATGAACCCTTAAATTTACTACCGCCCGAAGTACTACAAGTGGGGCGTGTATAATGACTATGCATAAGTTTATCCCTTAAATTAGGGGCGCGTCTAGCCGTCAACAACGGTCTCTCTGGTACAATGCTAGAAAGACGACTATCCGTTTTAAGTATATTCCAATGTTTCCGAAACAGACTACCCACTTCATTCCATTGATTATTGAACCTAGTAAAAAATCTAATCTGTGTATCCTCCATATTAACACGCGATTGTAGCAACATCTCCCGTGGCTTGACCAAAACCTTCTGATGAGCCTTGGAGATTACCGCTTTAGGATATCCACGTTCCCGAAAGCGTGAGGTTAAATTTCTGGCCTCGGTTTTGTAGTCCTCCTGTGTTGTACAGTTCCTTTTGGCCCTTGAAAACTGTCCCACCGGTATGCTGTCTCTCAAGTTTCTAGGATGAAAACTTTGGTAGTGTAGGAGACTATTAGTAGCAGTAGATTTCCTATGTAATTTCGATACAAGTGAGTCACCCACTTTCCTGATCTCCAAATCCAAGAAGTTAACTGCAGAGGAAGATATACAGTGGGTAAGATGAATGTTAAAATGAATGTTAAAATCATTTACGTTCAGCCTATCAATGAATGCAAGTGCCTCAGTTTCCGTACCCGTCCAGATAATCAGAATGTCATCTATGAAGCGTAACCATTTAAAGACCCCCCGGTTGTATGCCTGTGAGGGGTACACGTGTGTGTCCTCCCACCAACCCAGGAAAAGGTTGGCAAAGGAGGGCGCACAACGCGCCCCCATGGCGGTCCCAGAGATTTGTCGATAAAAGATATGATCAAACACAAAATAATTGTGAGTAAGAATGAAGTTCAAAAGGTCCACAATAAAAGAATCATGTAGGCGATTACCTCCACTTGTAGCATTCAGGAAATAAAGAACTGCCGCTATGCCATCTTTATGGGCTATATTTGAATATAGCGATTCAACGTCAACAGTGATGAGTAAGAAATGGTCAGGTAAACAAAGAGAGGTAAGAGTCCGTATCAGATGAGATGAGTCCCTGAGATAAGAGGGTAAACTGGTAACGAGGGGCTGCAAGAAAATACATGCCTTCTCACAAATACTTCCTATACCTGACACATTAGGTCGACCCGGTGGACATTCCAGATTTTTGTGGACTTTGGGCAAAATATAGAAAGTGGGTATGGAGGGTTTCCTCACTATCATAAATTCCCTCTCTTGTTTATTAATAGTTCCCATAGAAGAAGCCTTCAAGAGTAGTCGTTCAAGCTTAGCCGAGAAGACCTGTGTGGGGTCCGAAGGAAGTCTCAAATAAAATCTGGTGTTATTAAGCTGTCTATGTACTTCAGCAGTGTACATACCACGAGGCCATAAGACGATGTTGCCCCCCTTGTCTGCTTCCTTTATCAGGAATTCCTGGTTTTTCTGCAGACAGAGGAGGGCACGTCTCTCCATAGTGTTTAAATTTTGATGAGATATTTTATTAACAGGTAATCTCCTAATCTCATCTTTCATAACCTCAAAAAATGTAGAAACTGCTGGAACCAAAGACAAAGATGGTAAAATGTTAGATGGTGATCGATGCGGAATCTTTTTCCTACCTTGATAAGACTGATTGTCCTCAAGAAGTTCAAGTAAGTCTCGGAAGACCTGTTTATCAGTGGGGGAGGAGAGGTCTGAGAATAAATCAGATTTAGTATAGATGACCTTAAGAATAATTCTCCTACAAAAAAGATATAAGTCTTTTAGCAAGATAAATTTATCAACCGGTACCATGGGAGAGAAAGAAAGACCCTTCTGTAATACAGACCTTTCAACATCATTTAATGTATAAGAAGAAAGGTTGATAATCTGAAGTTGGTTAGAATTTTGACTTAGAATCTGTTTCTCTTCTTGTATGTCCTGGTGGCCATGGTCCTCACAGAATGTGATCCTGTTTTTTTGCTGCCGTTGCTTATGTTTCCCCCGTCTCGTCCGCCGTCGGTGTCGCTCGTGTCTGGGCTTAAAAAAATGATCACTATGACCTATACTTGACAAAGAACCTCCTTCCATGTATTTGACAGATGAAAGTTTGCACAAATTACCCCTATGTTTCCATTTATAGGCTTGATTCCTATCATAATCAGCTTTATCCCTATTTAACTTGGCTCTTTTCCTCTCCATGGTATCCTTATCAAAACGATCAATGGTGTCCCTCAATCTGGTTTGAAAGGGCACTATAAATTTGTTATAATCATATTTGGACATCTGAGTTTCCAATGATTTAATACGAATTTTCAATGTCTGAAAGAGATCCCTGTCATGTTGGATTAACATATTGACTAGGACATTAGAACACTGTAATAGACCTGATTCCCACGTGGCCTTAAATTCTGGGGTGGGTTCCCAGGCTGGAAATATCTGGACTCTCAGTCCACGTGAATAGATAGAGAGTCTTTGATATTCCTCAAGGCTAGATATATTCCACCAAACTCGTGTGACTGACTTGTGCAGATCCGTCAAATCCCGTGCGAGACGATTGAAATCATTGTCCTCCACCAATGTGGGGGAAGGAAAGGCAGTGAAGCTCTGTTTGCTCCAAGCCGCTTCCCTGGCCTCAAAATCAAACGCCATTATCCTTAAAAAAAAAAAAGGGAATCACAGTCAATCAGAAAATAATAATTGGCATCATGATGTCAGCATGATGTCACAGAGCTCTGTCCATGGTAATGTCATTACCGCCGATCAGAGCCTGTGTTTCCTGCGCTGTCAGGCAAGTGACAGCATGGGAAACACCGAACCCAAACCCGAACCCAAACATTAACATGAACTTCCTTAGGAAGTCCATATTTGGAGTCCGTGTTTGAACAGTAGGTGTTCGATACAGACCCCAAACTTTAGTGTTCTGGTTCGCCTATCACTATTGCTCGCCCAATACCTCTTCCTCTTCCATCTCACTTCTTCCCTATGCCTCCAAACTACTGGATCAACACGTCCATTTAGTGTTGAGCATTCCGATACTGAAATATCGGGTATCGGCCGATATTCGCGGTATCGGAATTCCAATACTTAATTCCGATCCTTTTGCAATATCGTATACCGGAATCGGAAGTTCCCATAATGCAATGAGCCATTTTCATTTTATTCAGCCAATGAGGATCCTAAGAAGTGTGGGCACATCCTGTTAGGCATGTAGGCATCTTAACTAATGGCATGGCTGTGATTGGCTGCTGAAATGATGTCATGATGCACTATAAAAGCCGCCGCCGCCATTTTGAGCTCACTCTGCTGTGAATTCAGTTAGGGATAGGACGTTTTTGTTGTGAGGGACAGTTTTAGCTACCTAATTGGTCTATTCTGCTTTACCCAAGCTACTTTATAAATCGCTGTGCCTTGCAGTGCTAGTGCACAGTTCTCTGTGCTGTTCACCGCTTTCTGCAAGGTCTCTGTGTGTGAGTGCAGCTCACCCTGTAGTGTGTGCTTCAGCCACGGCTGGTTATAGTGCACTCAGTGTGTGTCACTGCCTCATACATTGTCCTTTTTTGCCAATTCAAAATTTTTCCTGATATCTCCTATTAGTGTGGTGTTTCCACCCGTATTCAGCTAAATTGGTTCCAAACACACTATATAGGAGTAGATAGAGAAATTTTTTTGGTCTTGCAGCACTAGTGCACAGTGCTCTGCATCTGTACTGTTCATCGCTGTCTGCAAGGTCTGGTGTGTGAGTGCATCTCACCCTGTAGTGTGTGCTTCAACCACGTCTGGTTGTAGTGCACTCAGTGTTTGTCACTGCCTCATACATTGTCCTTTTTTGCCAATTCATAATTTTTCATGATATCTCCTATTAGTGTGGTGGTTCCATCCGTATTCAGCTAAACTGGTTCCAAACACACTATATAGTAGTAGATAGAGAAATTTTTTTGGTCTTGCAGTGCTAGTGCACAGTACTCTGCATCTGTACTGTTCACCGCTGTCTGCAAGGTCTGGTGTGAGTGCAGCTCACCCTGTAGCGTGTGCTTCAACCACGTCTGGTTGTAGTGCACTCAGTGTGTGTCACTACCTCATACATTGTCCTTTTTTGACAATTCATAATTTTTCCTAATTTCTCCTATTAGTGTGGTGGTTCCATCCGTATTCAGCTAAATTGGTTCCAAACACACTATATAGGAGTAGTTAGAGGAGCCTTTCTGCAGCATTGGGCCCTGCAGCCCCAGCCAGATTAGTATTAGCCTATTTTTTGTAGCCTCATCTATTGCATTGTAGGTTACCTTCCTACATTGTAATAGCTACAAAAAGTTTGTGATACTATCGTTATTACATCTTTAGTTTCATCCAGTGTCTTTTTGTGACAAAAAAAAACCTAAATAAAGTTCACCAAACACTCCACTTTACAGTTGTGTAGGCCACATTAGCTCATATTAAAGTCTAGTCCACACTTTATAAAATTAGTGTTTCTTATACCTGTTAGCAGCTGTTCCGGAATAAGCACACTAAGCCCTTTGTACTTTTCTGCCTATCTTTATCAGTCTACCAAGATGAAGAAGGCAGGGAGTAAGGCATGTGGTCGTGGGCGTGGGCGTGGAGTTTCTGCAGGGAGAGGACGTGAGGATTCTGTGCCTGCAGGGAGAGGATGTGGGGATTCTGTGCCTGCTGCGGGCACCAGTGACTCAGCATCCCCCAGTTTTACCAGAGAACAGTCCTTTATGCGCAGCTTTGTAGGAGCTAGCCGTACCCCACTGCTGCGGGAGGACCAAATTGAAGCCATTGTCGGATGGATGGCAGCTAACGCATCGACTTCAATTAGTTCCAGATCCTCTCAGGTCCTGAGCACTGAAGAGCACCCATCTGTCTCTTCACCGCCTGCCAAATTGCCCAGGCAGTCAGAGAGCCCTGGAAAGGAGCCATCTCTACTTCTGTTCTCTGAATCTCTTGGCTTGGAAAGAGGGGGCCAGCCAAACAGAATTCGAGAATTTGAAGAAGAGGTAGTATGCAGTGATGCGCAACCGTTTTGTCTCTCTGAATCTGAAGAGGCGGGTGGGCCAGTGCCTATGGTCAGCAGCACAGCTCAGTACGCATCTGATGATGAGACTCAGGTGCCACTTTCTGGTGCGCACTGTGCTGTCGAGACTACCCAGGAGAAGCAGTTGTTTGAAGAAGGTGATGTAGATGATGAGGTCCTTGACCCATCATGGCGTGAGGGACAGGAAGGTGGTGGGAGCAGCTCTGAGGAAGAGATTCCCCGAACAGCCCTAAAAGGTGGGAGAGGGAGGGGCAGACTTGGTTGCCTGTAGCCTCCACTTCGGCACCCATTAGGAGCATGGCTCTTCCAAAATCCAAAGCGGGCGCTCCCAAGACTTGCAGTGCCTGGTCCTTTTTTGACACAGTTGCAGATGACATTTGCTTTGTCAACTGCAAGCTGAGTAATCAGAAGGTGAAAAGAGGGAAGAGTGTCAGCAACCTCAATACCACAAATATGTGGAAACATGTGCGGAACAAGCACGTGGTGGAGTTACAAAAACACACTGAAGACCTAGGCCAACTACAGCGCCACGTACCACCTCTTCAGCTCGTGTTGTAGCCTCTTCCTCCAGCTCACACACAGCTGGTTCGGCTTCCTCACAGAATCGCCATGGAAGAATCTCTGGCACTGTTGTACAGAGACACAGTGTAATTCCACCCACAGCACCACTTTCCCAGTCATCCTCACACTCCCAGGCCAGTCTACAGCCATCGTTAGTACAGGCATGGGAGAAAAGGCGCCCATACTCGGCAAACCACCCCCGAGCACAGGCTCTGAATGCTGGCATTGCTAAACTACTGGCCCGTGAAATGCTATCATTCAGGCTGGTGGAGACTGACACATTCCGTAACTTTATGGCATTGGCAGTCCCACAATACAACGTGCCCAGCTGCTTTTATTTCAGCAGGCAAGCCGTCCCTGCCCTGCAACATCATGTGGAGGGAAAAATTAAACATGCGCTACAAAACGCCGTCAGTAGCAAGGTCCACCTGACCACCGATGCGTGGACCAGTAAGCATGGACAGGGACGATACCTTTCCCTCACTGCCCATTGGGTAAATGTTGAGGAGCCGGGTACAGATCTTGAGAGTGGCGCTGTACATGTTCTGCCAACTCCAAGGATTGCAGGAATCCAGTCTGTACACATTGACTTATCCTCATACTCCAGTTCCTCTGAATCAGCGCTGCAGGAGCCGTCACGGTCTACCTCCACATTGACCCGTGAACGGTTACCTGTTATGGTGACCAATATGAGCACAGCCGTGGCCAAACGTCAACAGGCCGTATTAAAATTTATTTCTTTGGGGAATCGAAGCCACACAGCGCAGGAGCTCTGGAATGCCATCAAGCAGCAGAGCGACGTGTGGTTTGTGCCAGCGAATCTCCAGCCAGGCATGGTAGTGTGTGACAATGGCCGAAATCTGGTGGCAGCTCTGGGCCTAGGCAACCTCACTCACATCCCATGTCTGGCACATGTGCTCAACTTGGTCGTGCAGAGTTTTTTGAGGGACTATCCGGATCTTGATGCACTGCTTCACAAGGTCCGCATAGAGTGCGCTCACTTGCGGCGTTCCAGCAATGCAAGATCATGCATTGCAGCTCTGCAGCGCCGATTACGTCTTCCGGAACATCGCATCATATGTGACCTACCCACCAGGTGGAATTCAACGTTACATATGTTGGAGAGGTTGTGTGAGCAGCAGGCAGCAGTAATGGAGTACCATCTGCAGCAGGTGCAAACAAGTCGCAGTGCGCGCCGTTCACACTTCACCACCACTGAGTGGGCCTCTATGAAGAACATTTGCCACGTTTTGCGTGCCTTCGATTATTCCACGCGGATGGCGAGTGTAGATGATGCACTAGTCAGCATGACTATCCCCCTTATCTGCCTGCTTGAAAAAACACTGCAAGCACTAAGGGATGAGGTTTTGGAAGAGGTGGAGGATGAGGAGTCACAAATGCCATCTGCTTCTCTACTGTCTGCGCAACGTGGTTCCTCACAAAGGCCTAGGCAGGGGACACTTTGCGAGGAGGATGAGGAGGAGTCAATGGATGAGGAAGACATCTGTCCAGAGGAGGGAGGTACACAATGCTCTAGTAGTCAGTATCTAGAGCGAGGGTGGGGTGATGCTGAGCATGCAGAGATCACGCCTCAAGCAGGGGACAGCGTTTCTTGGCCAGTTGGCAGTCTGCAGCACATGGTTGATTTCATGCTGCAGTGCCTGAGAAAAGACCACCGCATCGCCCACATTCTCAACACGGCTGATTATTGGGTGTCCACCCTCCAAATCCTCGCTACCGGGACAACTTACAAAGCCTCATAACACCGTTGAACCGGGAGCGTAAAATGCGGGAGTACCAAGACGCACTGGTGCATTCCATCATGTTCTCCATTCCAACCGAGAGCAGTGCTGCTAGTGCTTTACAAAGCAGCTCAGTGCGTCGAGGCAGTGGAGGAAGCTCTGCACAAAGAGGGAGCAGAAGCAGCGCCTCAGCACAAGGTAAGACCAGTATGGCCGAAATGTGGCAAAGTTTTGTGTCCCCGCCGCCACAAATGTCTACACCATCACAGATGGCTCCAGTCAGCAGGAGGCAACGTTTCGGTCAGATGGTGACAGACTACATGTCTTGCCATCTTAGTGTACTCCCAGACGGCTCTCCTCCCTTCAAGTTTTGGGTCTGTAAGCTGGATACATGGCCAGAGCTTAGTCAGTATGCATTGGAGGTGCTAGCTTGCCCTGCTGCTAGTGTATTATCGGAACGCGTCTTTAGTGCCGCAGGTGGTGTACTAACAGACCTTCGCGTGCGACTATCATCCGATAACGTTGACCGGCTTACTTTTCTCAAAATGAACAAGGCCTGGATCTCTCATGAATTTGCCAGTCCTCTTCCAGAATAAATAATTGGTTGGCAACAGTATCCAGGTCTCCTGTTCTGTTCATGTTTCTACCACCTGAACTGTAATCCCTGAGCTCCAACACCGCCAGTTGGCGCTCGGAAGTGCCGTCTGCACAGTCAGCACTTGCTGCCGTGTCATTGGGGTTCAGTAACGTCAGCTGTTCCCCGGCTGTGCGGACGGCAATTTCTCCTGCTTCGTCCACATTCTCACTACTACAGATTTTAAAGTTGCTCCAATTACACCTCTGGCTCCTCTGTTTTCAGTATTATCCCTGAGCTCCAACACCGCCAGTTGGCGCTCGGAAGTGCCGTCTGCACAGTCAACACTTGCTGCCGTGTTATTGGGGTTCAGTAACGTCAGCTGTTCCCCTGCTGTGCGGACGGCAATTTCTCCTGCTCTGTCCACATTCTCACTACTACAGATTATAAAGTTGCTCCAATTACACCTCTGGCTCCTCTGTTTTCAGTATTATCCCAGAGCTCCAACACCGCCAGTTGGCGCTCGAAAGTGCCGTCTGCACAGTCAACACTTGCTGCCGTGTTATTGGGGTTCAGTAATGTCAGCTGTTCCCCTGCTGTGCGGACGGCAATTTCTCCTGCTCTGTCCACATTCTCACTACTACAGATTTTAAAGTTGCTCCAATTACACCTCTGGCTCCTCTGTTTTCAGTATTATCCCAGAGCTCCAACACCGCCAGTTGGCGCTCGAAAGTGCCGTCTGCACAGTCAACACTTGCTGCCGTGTTATTGCGGTTCAGTAATGTCAGCTGTTCCCCTGCAGTGGGGACGGCAATTTCTCCTGCTCTGTCCACATCCACTGTACTACTGATTTAAAACCTCCTCCAAATACACCTCTGGCTCCTCTGTTTTCAGTATTATCCCTGAGCTCCAACACCGCCAGTTGGCGCTCGGAAGTGCCGTCTGCACAGTCAACACTTGCTGCCATGTTATTGGGGTTCGGTAACGTCAGCTGTTCCCCTGCTGTGCGGACGGCAATTTCTCCTGCTCTGTCCACATTCTCACTACTACAGATTTTAAAGTTGCTCCAATTACACCTCTGGCTCCTCTGTTTTCAGTATTATCCCTGAGCTGCTTAGTAACCGAGTTCCAGTACCGTCAGCTGGTCTTCGGCAGTTCCATTGGCTCTTGTACCTTCTACTACCCATCCGGGTTCCAGTACCGTCAGCTGGTTCTCAGCAGTGTCTCTGTCACGGGTACTCCCTCCTGCCCAGCCTGGTTCCAGCATGCTAGCTGTTTCCGGGTAGTGTCAACGTCACTTTGCCTCCAATGCGTTGTTCTGTCGTGTTGCGGTCGGGTTAGCCGACACTATGGTGCCTGCAGTTTAGGTGACTCCTATGTGGGCTGCGGGATGTGGCAATGAAGGCTGGTTCCATAGTGCCAATAGGACAAGCACCCCCTGTAGGACTGTGGGTTTTGGTAACTGCGGCCGGCTCGCGGCCTTGTACTTTTTTTTACATGGGTACCTTCTGCTACCCATCCGGGTTCCAGTACCGTCAGCTGGTTCTCGGCCGTGCCTTTGGATTAGGTGCCTCCTTCTCGGTATCCAAGTTCCACCAACGTCTGCTGGTCCTTGGTAGTGCTTTCTGGCACTGGTACCTCCTGCTTAGTAACCGAGTTCCAGTACCGTCAGCTGGTCTTCGGCAGTTCCATTGTCTCTTGTACCTTCTACTACCCATCCGGGTTCCAGTACCATCAGCTGGTTCTCGGCAGTGTCTTTGTCACGGGTACTTCCTCCTGCCCAGCCTGGTTCCAGCACGCCAGCTGTTTCCGGGTAGTGTCAACGTCACTTTGCCTCCAATGCGTTGTCCTGTTGTGTTGTGGTCGGGTTAGCCGACTCTATGGTGCCTCCAGTTTAGGTGACTCCTATGTGGACTGCGGGATCTGGCAATGAAGGCTGGTTCCATAGTGCCAATAGGACAAGCACCCCTGTAGGACTGTGGGTTTTGGTAATTGCGGCGGGCTCGAGGCCTTGAACTTTTTTTTACATGGGTACCTTCTGCTACCCATCCGGGTTCCGGCACCGTCAGCTGGTTCTCGGCAGTGCCTTTGGATTAGGTGCCTCTTTCTCGGTATCCAAGTTCCACCAACGTCTGCTGGTCCTTGGTAGTGCTTTCTGGCACAGGTACCTCCTGCTTAGTAACCGAGTTCCAGTACCGTCAGCTGGTCTTCGGCAGTTCCATTGGCTCTTGTACCTTCTACTACCCATCCGGGTTCCAGTACCGCAGGTGGTTCTCGGCAGTATCTTTGGCACGGGTACTCCCTCCTGCCCAGCCTGGTTCCACCATGCTAGCTGTTTCCGGGTAGTGTCAACGTCACTTTGCCTCCAATGCGTTGTTCTGTCGTGTTGCGGTCGGGTTAGCCGACTATATGGTGCCTGCAGTTTAGGTGACTCCTATGTGGGCTGCGGGATCTGGCAATGAAGGCTGGTTCCATAGTGCCAATAGGACAAGCACCCCCTGTAGGACTGTGGGTTTTGGTAACTGCGGCCGGCTCGCGGCCTTGAACTTTTTTTTACATGGGTACCTTCTGCTACCCATCCGGGTTCCAGTACCATCAGCTGGTTCTTGGCAGTGCCTTTGGATTAGGTGCCAGCTTCTCAGTATCCAAGTTCCACCAACGTCTGCTGGTCCTTGGTAGTGCTTTCTGGCACAGGTACCTCCTGCTTAGTAACCGAGTTCCAGTACCATCAGCTGGTCTTCGGCAGTTCCATTGGCTCTTGTACCTTCTGCTACCCATCCGGGTTCCAGTACCATCAGCTGGTCCTCGGTAGTTCCGTTTGCTCTTGTACCTTCTACTACCCATCCGGGTTCCAGTACCGTCAGCTGGCTCTCGGCAGTGACTTTGGCACGGGTACTCCCTCCTGCCCATCCTGGTTCCAGCACGCCAGCTGTTTCCGGGTAGTTTCAACGTCACTTTGCCTCCAATGCACTGTCCTGTCGTGTTGCGGTCGGGTTAGCCGACTCTATGGTGCCTGCAGTTTAGGTGACTCCTATGTGGGCTGCGGGATCTGGCAATGAAGGCTGGTTCCATAGTGCCAATAGGACAAGCACCCCCTGTAGGACTGTGGGTTTTGGTAACTGCGGCCGGCTCGCGGCCTTGAACTTTTTTTTACATGGGTACCTTCTGCTACCCATCCGGGTTCCAGTACCATCAGCTGGTTCTCGGCAGTGCCTTTGGATTAGGTGCCTCCTTCTCGGTATCCAAGTTCCACCAACATCTGCTGGTCCTTGGTAGTGCTTTCTCTCACAGGTACCTCCTGCTTAGTAACCGAGTTCCAGTACCGTCAGCTGGTCTTCGGCAGTTCCATTGGCTCTTGTACCTTCTGCTACCCATCCGGGTTCCAGTACCGTCAGCTGGTCCTCGGTAGTTCCTCAGCTTTCTTGTACCTTCTGCTACATTTCCAAGTTCAAGCTTTCTGAAATGGTTCTTGGTAATCACTCTAGATCTCCCTGACGAGGACCCTGAAGACGAGGACCCTGAAGACCATCCTTAAGAAGACGAGGACCCCGAAGATGACGACCCTGAAGACAAGGACCCTGAAGACCACCCCGAAGAAGACGAGGACCCTGAAGACCACCCCGAAGAAGACCAGGACCCTGAAGAACACCCCAAAGAAGACGAGGACCCCGAAGACGAGGACCCAGAAGACCAACCCGAAGAAGACGAGGACCCCGAAGACGAGGACCCCCGAAGGCGACGACCCTGAAGACCACCCCGAAGAAGACCAAGAAGATGACCCTGAAGAAGTTGACCAAGAGGACAAAGAAGAGAAGACAAGCACCAAGATACAGAAGAACAAGAGACAGAAAACCAAGAACCAGAAATACAAGAAGCTGCAGAACAAAAAGCGGAAGAACATTAAACATAAGACTAAAAATCAGAGCAAAAGATAATATCTAAATTATAAGCAGAAGATGACTAAGCAGTGTATGGGGGTGAGTCCGTTCCTCCTCGTGGTGCCCCTGGAAAAGACCTGCTGCTGCAGGCCAAATTGAACTCGGACAAATCCTGTTGTAAATCTTTTGTGACGGGCAGAACGAAAGGTGTAATGACCAACCTTTTATAGATAACAACTACAGGAATGCCTGTCACAAATAAGAATATGATGAAGAAGAAGAATATGAAGAAGATGAAGAAGTAGAATATGAAGAATGAAATAAAAAGAATAATATGAAGAAGGTGAAGAAGAAGAAGATGAAGAAGGTGAAGAAGAAGTGGATGAAAAAGATGCTGAGGATGATGAAGGAGAAAGTGTGGGAGAAGTAAAAAAGAAGGTGAAGAGCATGGAAGTAGTGAAACATAAATATCTGACAAAATATAAAAATACTTAACATAGTCAATATTTCCGTAACTCAGAACGTCTTAAAAAAATATTAATTCCTGCTATTCCATTTGATTGGGCTAAACCTCTATGCCTTTTTTGTCTCCCCCACCTCCCCCAAATACATTCTACATTATTCTTAGTTGTTTTCCTTCATGTAGAATTAACCTACAAGGAAAGAAAGGGTTTATTTTCATTCCGATATTTCTGTCCCATTGACTTGCATTGGTTTCCGGTATCGGAATCGGCGATATCCGATACTTTTTCGGTATCGGTCCGATCCAATCCGATCCGATATTTCCCGATATCGGAAGGTATCACTCAACACTACGTCCATTTTGTACTGTCCTCCCTCCTCTCCTCCTGCTCCCTCTTTGACTGCTTACAATCTGGCTTCCGACAACACCACTCCACTGAAACTGCCCTGACTAAAGTCACCAACGACCTACTAACTGTCAAATCCAAGCAAGACTACTCTGTCCTCCTCCTTCTAGATCTGCCTTCGACACAGTAGACCATTCCCTCTTACTACAGACTATAATCTCTTGACATCACAGACTTGGCCCTGTCTTGGATCTTTTTATACCTAACTGACAGGAAATTCAGTATCTCCAACTCACACACCACCTCCTCATCCCGCCCACTACGTGTGGGTGTCCCCCAAGGTTCAGTTCTAGGACCCCTGCTCTTCTCCATCTACACCTTCGGCCTGGGACAGCTCATAGTCTCACGGCTTTCAGTATCACCTCTATGTTGATGACACACAGATCTACCTCTCTGGACCTGATATCACCTTCTTACTAACCAGAATCCCACAATGTGTGTCCTCTATTTCATCTTTCTTCTCTGCTAGATTTGTAAAACTTCACATGGATAAAAGCAAGTGCATCATCTTTCCACCATCTCATTCATCTACACCAACTGACCTATATTTCAAAGTGAATGGCTGCCTACTCTCCCCAGTCCCACAAGCTTGACTCTGATCTGTCCTTTAAACGTCAGATCCAAGTGCTTTCCACTTGCTGCTGACTCCAACTCCAAAGTATCTCTGGGATCCGCACATTCCTCAACCATGAATCTAGAAAAGCACCAGTGCACACCCTCATCTTCTCCTGCCTCAACTACTACAAGCTCATGATCTGTGGCCTACCTTCTACCACTCTCGCACCCCTCCAATCTATCCTAAACTATGCTGGCTGATTAATCCACCTGTCACCCCGCTATTCCCAGGCTTCTCACCTCTGTCAATCCCTGTGCTGGTTCCCTGTTGCCCTGAGACTCCAGTTGAAAAGCCTTACATTGGCATACCTAGCCACCGAAAACCTGTCTCCTCCAGTTATGTGTGATCTAGTCTCCCTGTACTAGTTACCTGCACTCATCCTCCCATCCTTCCAAGATCTCCTCCTCTACTTACCTCTTATTTCTCCTTGCCACAATCACATACAAGATTTGTCCCGTGCATCTCCCCTACTGTGTAACTCTGTACCCCAACACATCAGACTGTCACCTACCGTGGAAACCTTGAAAAGGAAGCTGAAGACCTACTTCTTGTGACATGCGTACAATCTGCAGTAACCCTCACTGCAGCATACCGCTGCACTACTAGCTGTACACTGATCTACTGTATCCTCAACCATCCCTTGTACATTGCTTGTGCGCCCTCGCCGGCAGGGTCCTCTCTCCTCTTGTACCAGTCGGTAATCCCTTTTCACATGTAATGCATCACAGAGTAAATTTTGCTATAATAAGAATAATATTATTGTACTTGTACTCTTGGTCAATTGATGGCACTTTCCAGGTGTCTACCCCTAATTTGATGTGCTTTGGCAGCTTTTGGACCAGTTTGAAGTTGTTGTATATGCATTTTTTTGGCCCCCCCATTGAATCCTATGGCATTCAGTAATGTTCGGCGAATATTTGACGAATAAATCGGCAAACATTGCAAATTCAGTGAATGTAATCCCAACCAAACATTGAAACATTCGCTCATCCCTAATGCTGAGCACGTGGCAAATACTCGGCATGCTCGCCGAAAGGGTTAACAATACAGGCTCATTCATCACTAGAGGCCAAACATTTATTAGGTTTAGGGGGCAATAATTTTTCCACCCAGGATTTGACCTGTAGGTTTGGATTTCTTTTTTCCATAATAAAGACCTTCATTTAAAAACTGCATTTTGTGTTTACTTGTGTTATCTTTGTCTAATATTTAAATTTGTTTTGTGATCATTTAAGTGTGACAAGCATGCAAAAGAATAAGAAAGCAGGAAGGGGGAAAACACTTTTTCACACCACAGTATGTCTCAACTTCCAGAAAACTTTTTGTGAAATTATATTTGTTAGAATCAGCATCTGGGTTAAATTTCCCCAGGAGGACATCTTGCAGGATTGGGCCACTGTGCAGTTCTTAGCACAAAAAAATAAAAATGTTTCCAAAACAAAATTCATTGTGTTCTGTGCATGACATTTTTACTGCATTTCAACTTCTTTATATTTTTTGCGATATAAAAATTTTGTGCCTACATCTGTAGTGAATGTAAGAGGTTGGACCCTGCACAGCATTGTTACCCTTCTCAGAAATGGCAACAAGGGGAAAAATTTACTAAAACAGAATCCCAATTTTCTTTAGGTCTCTGCTTCTTTGTTATAACCTGCATCTTACTTCCATTAGTAGATTGTCATTACTCCAGTAAGCGCAAAACAATTTCCATTTTCCCAACATAAATTCCTGCCATTTGTTGGAAGCTGATGCATCTGGATAACTGTTTTTTTAGGTGTTTTGTCTCACACAACCCTATAATATGAGCGTTATTGCCTTTCTTCTACACTCTATCTACGTTGATTAGACCCTATTGCGCTTTTGTATTTTATATTCAGCTTCTTTAAACATTTAAGCATATGTAAGAATTTTTTATGGTCATCTACTGGAATAACTTTCTCCAGTACGAGTCTTTGCAGGATGGGACACATGGAATGTAGTTGACTTAAGAAAAATAGTTTGGATTCAAATACTCCCAATTTTCTTTACATTACTTTAGGGTTTGCTTCTCCATTATGTTTCACACATATAAAAGGTTTTTGGTTTGGATCTACTGGGCATCTCCTAGAACACTGCACATGATTGGGCCCTGTGATGGGAAAGGCACAAGAGAAAAAATTGTTGTAACTTATCAAACAAAAATTCATAGTATTTCTTTAATGCAGTTTTCTTTAACAATATTCTTATTTTTTTTATGAAATATTTAATCATTTTTTGGGGGTCGGATGATGTTACACGTAATAGTGTATCGAGGAGGGGGATGTTGTTGAGAACAATGAGTTGGAAAAGAATTGGTCAAGGCTGAGAGTTAAGGTAAAATGAGGATGATGACTCCGGCCATGACAACTAAACTTCCCAGCAGGGTGTGGAAAGTGAACCAACAGAACCCTCTGTTGTGCTGCCAAGTACTGAAGGTTGCATGTTGAAATACTTGTAGTATTAAAAGCCGATCATTACCATCAAGCAAAAATATAACTATTGGATAGTCATGTTTTTAGATAGTTGCTGTAAAATCAAAATAAGGGAATTTTTTGCTGCTTCTGAAAACGAATGTAAATTGACTCATTACTAGAGATGAGCGAAACTTTTGATGTTCGGGTTCGTCGACTTTACCCGAACATCAAAAAAAGGTTTGTGTTTGGGCACCTAACCCCGAACATGAACCCAAATGGAGCCCCGAACATCAGCGGTTTCCCATGCTGTCATTTGCATGACAGCAGGGGATTGTTCAGCGGTAACATTGTCAGCACGTGTCAGAGTGCTGATAGATAGGTACATAGATAGATTGATAGATAGATAGATAGGCTCTCTCAGCTGTACATGGAGGTAGACACGGAAACACTGTCTCTTTAAGTTCTACCCAGGTTTATTATACAGGCGGCATAAACCATGGTGAAGTAAAAAGAAACACGGCCCTTTGGGAAAAACAGGAAAAAAAAGCAAAACTCATTGGTAATACCATGCACAGTCCTTATGGCAGCGAGGATCCAACCGCTCAGGATTCAGCAAACACATTGTTCAGGTTCAATCCAAACATCTCTTGTCTGGAGCAAGCCTCTCCAGATACTGAACACTACATGACTCAACAGACTGGCTATTTATATCCCAGACAACACCCCAGAGTGGAGAAATGGTGAACAGCCTCCCACCCACTCTACAGCTATTCACATAAAACCTGTCCCTTTAAAAATGGCTGATTAACCCTCTCGACACAGCAATGGTTTCTCATTACTGAAGCCAACAGCCTTAGTGAAACATATCTCCCCTTCAGCACTCTGCCAGTGACTTTGTCACATATCCCCCCTCTGCCAAAGCCAGGGGTTTTGGCACCTTCATTTGCTAAACAGGGAAGTCTGGACAGGGCATCTGCATTACCTTGTAGTTTCCAAGACTTGTGCTCCACATGAAAACTAAAGTCCTGGAGGGCTAGAAACCTCCTAGTCACCTGGTCATTCTTTTCCTTTCTTACCCTCATCCATCTCAGGACTGCATGATCTGACACTAACCTGAACTTCAGACCTAAAAGGTAATATCTCAGAGTGTCAACTGTCCATTTGATGGCCAAGTACTCTTTCTAATATGGCATAGTTTTTCTCACAGGCAGAGAGTTTTCTGCTTAGATACAGGATGGGATGTTCCTTCCCGTTCCCTTCTTGGGACAACACAGCTCCTTATCTGACCTCTGAGGCATCCGTCTGGAGGACAACAAACTCTATACTGAAGTCAAGAGCAATCAAAACCGGCTGCTTAAACAGGGTGAGCTTAAATTCCTGGAAAGTTCCCCTCCACTTCAGAAGACCATTTGGCCAACGCCATCTTTGTACCTTTAAGATGGTCAGTCAGGGGTCTGGCTATCATGGCGAAATTCTGGATAAATCACCGATAGTATCCCACAATTCCCAGAAAAGCCCTAACCAGTTTCTTGGAAGCAAGTTGAGGACAATTTTGGATTGCTTCCACCTTATTCACTACCGGCTTTATTTCGCCTTTTCCGATGATGTAGCCAAAGTATTTTGCCTCTTCTCTTCTTTGGGTTTATTGTAATCCCGGCCTTTCTCAGAACATCCAGTACTGCTTGTACCTTCTGCAGGCGACTTCCCCAATCTGGGTTGAAGATCACAATGTTAGTGATGGCATACTTCTTGTGCAAGGCTGCAGACTGAACAGCATCCTTGTGTATTGAAAGCACCCATCATTTGCAGTGAAGTCCGTCTTCTCCTTGGCCCTTGAAGACATGAGAATTTGCCAGTACCCTATTGTCAGGTCCAGGGTGGTGCTCTATCTGGCTGGCAGTAGCCTCTCAATAAGCTCATTGACTCGGGGTATCGGGTATGCATCGGATTTGGAAACCTCATTTAGCTTCCTGTAGTAGTTACAGAAATGCCATTCTATGTCCAGCTTTGGCACAAGGACAATAAAGCTGGACCAACCACTCTTTGACTCCTCTATGACGCCCAGGCTCAACATTATCCTCATCTCTTTGGAGATCACCTCACAGCGGGCTTCGAGAATATGAAACAGCTTTTTGTCCGCTCTCACATGTGGTTCCGTAAGGACTTCATGCTTGACCACCTGCATACAACCAGGCAACTCTGAAAACAGGTCCCGTTTCCGCTGAAGAAGCTCTCAGCATTGTTGCTTCTGGGCCAGTGACAGTGCTACTTTGACATTCTCGGCCCTTGCTTCAGGATTGGTTCCCAGGCACGTAGTTTCCACTGGTTCCCTTTCTCGCCATGGTTTCATCAGGTTAATGTGGTACAACTGGAACGGCTTTCTTCTCCCTGGTTGGTGTGATCTGCTAGCATAGGAGATTACCTTTTCTCTTCAATTCAATAAATGGGATAGCACAGCTCCTAGTCCCGTGTTGCTAACATCGATGTGCACAATGAAAGGTCAACTGTATTCAGGATATGCCAAGACCTTTTTCCCGGTGAGGGCCTGTTTCAAGACTTGGAAAGTCTCTTCCAGCCATGCATTCCATTCGAAGGGAGTTATTTTGTGCCTTGTCTTCAGCAACCGGAACCTGCCAATTCCCACTAGTCAAGTTCAGGTTAGAGAAATACATAGCTTCCCTAAAAGCAGCCAGAGACTCCTCAATATAGGGTAATTTGTTTGCATCTTTATGGGTTACATTGATAATCTTATGGTAGTCCACACACATGCGGATGCTCCCATCCTTCTTTTAACCAATACCAAGCCCAGGGACTTTAGCTTTCTCCAATCACTCCTGCCTTTTTCATCTTCTGTAACATATCTTTTACCTGCTGGTAATTTGCAGGTGGGATTGGTCTATACTTTTCTTTTGTCAGCAGGTTTGTCCCTGTGGGTATGTGATGTTGGATGATGTTTGCTGAATACATGACCATACTCTTGTGCAGCCCTCAGAACACCATTTTTTATCATGCTGACAAGTAGTGTCAGTACCAATGTGCAACTCCTGACACCATTTCTCTAAGAACCCTAGATCATCATTACAACATTTGGGAGTTAGTGGTTTGGCAGCACTCACTGCATTAGTCCCATCCTATATAGCCTGGCTAATGTGGAGTACTGGGGCAGGCGGACCTCCTCCTCCCCACAGTTCAATATCTGTACCGGGACTCTTGCCTTGTGTATTTTTACCACTTGGTGTGCTACAAGGATACTGGGCGTACTAATTGAATACACTGGCTTTAGTAGGGCATCATAGTTTCTACCTCCTATACCTAAAGAAGTCCTGCACCACAGGATTGTCTGGCTCCTAAGGGGCAGAAAAATAGGGTTTGGGTTTGTAAGTCTCACAGCTCCTATCTCTCCACCAGATTATTCTTTCTGCTGATACTTTACTAGGACCAGGATGTCCCGCTGCAGGGCTTGTCTCTCCCCCTGTGGGACTGCATGCAAAGTGTCCCTGATCATTATTACAATATTATCCAGGCAGTTTTCCATCACACTGGTGCCTAAGGTCACTGCAGGAGCACCATCACCCCTCTCAACCTCTATGATCACCAATCCCTGGGAAGGCAGTTTAACTCATCCCACCTGGATAGTAGCATCTTTATAACCCACCTGCATCACCAGTAAGTCATTGCTTGCCAATAAGTGGGTCTCATCTTCATTATCCCAGGTAAAGTCTTTGGTGGCCCAGTGTCTTTCTTATAAGGTCAAAGGCATAGTTATTACCTGAGACCCAGTGTCCACCAGGGCCATCAAAAGAATGCCTTCAATCAGTACTGGAACCACCGGACGGCCGCCCACATACTTGCACTGCAGGTCACAGAGTGAATGTAGACTTATCGGTTTGGACCAGACAACCCTTTTAAGGAAATGTTTCACCCCTAAATAATCCACAATCAACTGTAAGTAGTATAATTGAAAGTGGAAGAATTCAGAAAATGGAGTAGTTGATGAGTTTGGGTTTGTAAATTCTGGAAAGCATTATCTACCTGACTGCTTTGTGCTGACCATAAAGTTTGATGGATAAACTATAAGGCTCTGGGGTTGATTTTTTAGCAGTTGGCCTCTGCATGTTAGTTTCATTGAAGGGAAATCTTAACGCTTCTGAATACTAAGGTATTTTAGATAATTGTATGCTTACAACTTTGTGGGAACAGTGTGGAAAGGTCTAGAGATGAGCGGTGTTCGACTCGAACTGTTCGCCAATCTCAAATTCGAGCTGTTTTGGGCGGTGTTCGAGCCGTTCGGCGAACACGAACAATTTGAAAAAAATTTGGCTGTTCGAGGTTATGTTCGATAACTGTTCGTGCACCTAAATCATAACTGGATTTTTTCTCAGTAATGCTGAAAATTAATGTTAATACGCAGTTTGAGTGTACAGCGGGGCGGGGGAAGGGGTAGGGGATGGATTTCTGCAGAAATAATGAAGATCTCCATTTTTTTTCTCTTTCCCGCATTTACAGTGGGGAGGTGCAATCTGTCAGCCTATCAGCAGTGCACACACGGAGCGAAGTGCTTTTTTTCACACTAGCAAGGGCATGTGTCATTGGCAGTGTATGTCACATGTCCTTGCCCTATAAGACCCAGCCATTTTCCC
The DNA here is from genome assembly GCF_046119375.1 of Phyllobates terribilis. Lineage (NCBI taxonomy): Eukaryota > Metazoa > Chordata > Amphibia > Anura > Dendrobatidae > Phyllobates > Phyllobates terribilis. Next base: position 443,382,115 of record NW_027362764.1, read on the forward strand.
CGTCGTCACCATTTTATCACTGCTGCAGCTGCGTGTTAGACAGCACCGCTGTTGCTGTGTGCACTATACTTTGTTAATTTCAAGCCAATTTTCGCACAAGTCTACAGATAGCATGGGAGTAGGAAATAGTTGTGATTGAAGTCCTTTTAAGGACTAGGTTACATAATTTCCAACAACTTTTATCAGGCTGGTCTGTGCTCTTAAATAGATAGGTTGGAAGTAAAGACTAATTGTAATTGCAGTCCTTCTCAGGGCTAGGTTACATCAGTTCCTATCACTTTTATCAGGCTGGTCTGTGCTCTTAAATAGTTAGGTTGGGAGTAAAGACTAATTGTAATTGCAGTCCTTTACAGGGCTAGGTGTCATCAGTTTCTATCACTTTTTGCCAGGCAGGTCTCTGCCAGTGCTGTGCAAGTTTTTTTCACAGCATTTGGCTAAATCTAGCAAAGCAAATCCTTTTTGTCCTCTTGCAGTGTGTGGTAGTCAGTGGAGAAGCTTATCTGTGTTGCAAGCTGCATCACCTGTGTATAGAATACAATTTTTTTTACTGCACATTGTGAAGTAAAACCTTTTGGGCATACCATCATTCTATTAGTCCATCTATACTAACCTCCACCAGGTTGCAAATTCAATATAATTTTTTTATGCATCTAGCTCTGAAAAAATATTTCGGCTTGTAGCAGTGTGTGGGACTTGTTGTTTTAGTCCATCCATACTAACCTCCACCAGGTTGCTAATTCAATATAATTTTTATCTTCATCTAGCTCTGAAAAATATTTCAGCTTGTAGCGGTGTGTGTGACTTGTTCTATTAGTCCATCTATACTAACCTCCACCAGGTTGCAAATTCAATATAATTTTTATCTGCATATAGCTCTGAAAAAGATATTTCGGCTTGTAGCAGTGTGTGGGACTTGTTCTATTAGTCCATCTAAACTAACCTCCACCAGGTTGAAAATTCAATATAATTTTTTTCTGCATCTAGCTCTGAAAAAATATTTCGGCGTGTAGCAGTGTGTGAGACTTGTTCTATTAGTCCATCTATACTAACGTCCACCAGGTTGCAAATTCAATATAATTTTTATCTGCATCTAGCTCTGAAAAAATATTTGGGCTTCGTCTTGTAGCAGTGTGTGGGACTTGTTCTATTAGTCCATCTATACTTACCTCCACCAGGTTGCAAATTCAATATAATTTTTATCTGCATCTAGCTCTGAAAAAATATTTTGGCTTGTTACATTGTGTGTGACTTGTTCTTTTAGTCCATCTATACTAACCTCTACCACGTTGCAAATTCAATATAATTTTTATCTGCATCTAGCTCTGAAAAAATATTTCGGCTTGTAGCATTGTGTGTGACTTGTTCTTTTAGTCCATCTATACTAACCTCCACCAGGTTGCAAATTCAATATAATTTTTTTCTGCATCTAGCTCTGAAAAAATAATTTGGCTTGTAGCAGTGTGGGACTTGTGCTATTAGTCCATCTATACTAACCTCACCAGGTTGCAAATTCAATAAATTTTTATCTGCATCTAGCTCTGAAAAAATATTTTGGCTTGTAGCAGTGTGTGTGACTTGTTCTATTAGCCCATCTATGCTAACCTCCACCAGGTTGCAAATTCAATGTTATTTTTATCTGCATCTAGCTATGAAAAAATATTTCGGCTTGTAGCAGTGTGTGGGACTTGTTCTATTAGTCCATCTATACTAAACTTCACCAGGTTGCAAATTCAATATAATTTTCATCTGCATCTAGCTCTGAAAAACTAATTCGGCTTCGGCTGGTAGCAGTGTGTGTGACTTGTTCTATTTGTCCATCTATGCTAACCTCCACACGGTTGCAAATTCAATATAATTTTTATCTGCATCTAGCTCTGAAAAAATATTTCGGCTTGTAGCAGTGTGTGAGACTTGTTCTATTAGTCCAACTATGCTAACCTCCACCAGGTTGCAAATTCAATATAATTTTTATCTGCACCTAGCTCTGAAAAGATGTTTGGGCTTCGTCTTGTAGCAGTGTGTGGGACTTGTTCTATTAGTCCATCTATACTATCCTCCACCAAGTTGCAAATTCAATATAATTTTTTTCTGCATCTAGCTCTGAAAAAATATTTCGGCTTGTAGCAGTGTGTGGGACTTGTTCTATTAGTCCATCTATACTAACCTGCACCAGGTTGCAAATTCAATATAATTTTTTTCTGCATCTAGCTCTGAAAAAATATTTCGGCTTGAAGCAGTTTGTGAGACTTGTTCTATTAGTCCAACTATGCTAACCTCCACCAGGTTGCAAATTCAATATAATTTTTATCTGCATCTAGCTCTGAAAAGATGTTTGGGCTTCGTCTTTTAGCAGTGTGTGGGACTTGTTCTATTAGTCCATCTATACTAACCTCCACCAGGTTGCAAATTCAATATAATTTTTTTCAGCATCTTGCTCTGAAAAAATATTTCGGCTTGTAGCAGTCTGTGAGACTTGTTCTATTAGTCCATCTATACTAACCTCCACCAGGTTGCTAATTCAATATAATTTTTATCTGCATCTAGCTCTGAAAAAATATTTGGGCTTTGGCTTGAAGCAGTGTGTGGGACTTGTTCTACTTGTCCATCTATACTAACCTCCACCAGGTTGCAAATTCAATATAATTTTTTTCTGCATCTAGCTCTGAAATAATATTTTGGCTTGTTGCATTGTGTGTGACTTGTTCTATTAGTCCATCTATACTAACCTCCACCAGGTTGCAAATTCAATATAATTTTTTTCTGCATCTAGCTCTGAAAAAATATTTCGGCTTGTAGCATTGTGTGTGACTTGTTCTTTTAGTCCATCTATACTAACCTCCACCAGGTTTCAAATTCAATATAATTTTTATCTGCATCTAGCTCTGAAAAAATATTTCGGCTTGTAGCAGTGTGTGGGACTTGTTCTATTAGTCCATCTATACTAACCTCCACCAGGTTGCAAATTCAATATAATTTTTATCTGCATCTAGCTCTGAAAAAATATTTCGGATTGTAGCAGTGTGTGTGACTTGTTCTATGAGTCCATCTATACTAACCTCCACCAAGTTGCAAATTCAATATAATTTTTATCTGCATCTAGCTCTGAAAAAATATTTCGGCTTGTAGCAGTGTGTGCGACTTGTCCTATTAGTCCATCTATGCTAACCTCCTCCAGGTTGCAAATTCAATGTTATTTTTATCTGCATCTAGCTCTGAAAAAATATTTCGGCTTGTAGCAGTGTGTGGGACTTGTTCTATTAGTCCATCTATACTAAACTTCACCAGGTTGCCAATTCAATATCATTTTTATCTGCATCTAGCTCTGAAAAACTAGTTCGGCTTTGGTTTGTAGCAGTGTGTGTGACTTGTTCTATTTGTCCATCTATGCTAACCTCCACACGGTTGCAAATTCAATATAATTTTTTCTGCATCTAGCTCTGAAAAAATATTTCGGCTTGTAGCAGTGTGTGAGACTTGTTCTATTAGTCCAACTATGCTAACCTCCACCAGGTTGCAAATTCAATATAATTTTTATCTGCATCTAGCTCTGAAAAGATGTTTGGGCTTCGTCTTGTAGCAGTGTGTGGGACTTGTTCTATTAGTCCATCTATACTATCCTCCACCAGGTTGCAAATTCAATATAATTTTTTTCTGCATCTAGCTCTGAAAAAATATTTCGGCTTGTAGCAGTGTGTGGGACTTGTTCTATTAGTCCATCTATACTAACCTGCACCAGGTTGCAAATTCAATATAATTTTTTTCTGCATCTAGCTCTGAAAAAATATTTCGGGTTGAAGCAGTGTGTGAGACTTGTTCTATTAGTCCAACTATGCTGACCTCCACCATGTTGCAAATTCAATATAATTTTTATCTGCATCTAGCTCTGAAAAGATGTTTGGGCTTCGTCTTGTAGCAGTGTGTGGGAGTTGTTCTATTAGTCCATCTATACTAACCTCCACCAGGTTGCAAATTCAATATAATTTTTTTCAGCATCTTGCTCTGAAAAAATATTTCGGCTTGTAGCAGTCTGTGAGACTTGTTCTATTAGTCCATCTATACTAACCTCCACCAGGTTGCTAATTCAATATAATTTTTATCTGCATCTAGCTCTGAAAAAATATTTGGGCTTCGGCTTGAAGCAGTGTGTGGGACTTGTTCTACTTGTCCATCTATACTAACCTCCACCAGGTTGAAAATTCAATATAATTTTTTTCTGCATCTAGCTCTGAAAAAATATTTTGGCTTGTTGCATTGTGTGTGACTTGTTCTATTAGTCCATCTATACTAACCTCCACCAGGTTGCAAATTCAATATAATTTTTATCTGCATCTAGCTCTGAAAAAATATTTCGGCTTGTAGCATTGTGTGTGACTTGTTCTTTTAGTCCATCTATACTAACCTCCACCAGGTTGCAAATTCAATATAATTTTTTTCTGCATCTAGCTCTGAAAAAATATTTCGGCTTGTAGCATTGTGTGTGACTTGTTCTTTTAGTCCATCTATACTAACCTCCACCAGGTTCCAAATTCATTATAATTTTTATCTGCATCTAGCTCTGAAAAAATAATTCGGCTTGTAGCAGTGTGGGACTTGTTCTATTAGTCCATCTATACTAACCTCCACCAGGTTGCAAATTCAATATAATTTTTATCTGCATCTAGCTCTGAAAAAATATTTTGGCTTGTAGCAGTGTGTGTGACTTGTTCTATCAGCCCATCTATACTAACCTCCACCAGGTTGCAAATTCAATATAATTTTTATCTGCATCTAGCTCTGAAAAAATATTTTGGCTTGTAGCATTGTGTATAACTTGTTCTATTAGTCCATCTATACTAACCTCTACCAGGTTGCAAATTGAATATAATTTTTTTCTGCATCTAGCTCTGAAAAAATATATCGGTTTGTCGCAGTGTGTGAGACTTGTTCTATTAGTCCATCTATGCTAACCTCCTCCAGGATGCAAATTCAATGTTATTTTTATCTGCATCTAGCTCTGAAAAAATATTTCGGCTTGTAGCAGTGTGTGTAACTTGTTCTATTAGTCCATCTATACTAACCTCCACCAAGTTGCAAATTCAATATAATTTTTATCTGCATCTAGCTCTGAAAAAATATTTTGGCTTGTAGCAGTGTGTGCGACTTGTCCTATTAGTCCATCTATGCTAACCTCCTCCAGGTTCCAAATTCAATGTTATTTTTATCTGCATCTAGCTCTGAAAAAATATTTCGGCTTGTAGCAGTGTGTGGGACTCGTTCTATTAGTCCATCTATACTAAACTTCACCAGGTTGCAAATTCAATATAATTTTTATCTGCATCTAGCTCTGAAAAACTAGTTTGGCTTCGGCTTGTAGCAATGTGTGTGACTTGTTCTATTTGTCCATCTATGCTAACCTCCACACGATTGCAAATTCAATATAATTTTTTCTGCATCTAGCTCTGAAAAAATATTTCGGCTTGTAGTAGTGTGTGAGACTTGTTCTATTAGTCCAACTATGCTAACCTCCACCAGGTTGCAAATTCAATATAATTTTTATCTGCATCTAGCTCTGAAAAGATGTTTGGGCTTCGTCTTGTAGCAGTGTGTGGGACTTGTTCTATTAGTCCATCTATACTATCCTCCACCAGGTTGCAAATTCAATATCATTTTTTTCTGCATCTAGCTCTGAAAAAATATTTCGGCTTGTAGCAGTGTGTGGGACTTGTTCTATTAGTCCATCTATACTAACCTGCACCAGGTTGCAAATTCAATATAATTTTTTTCTGCATCTAGCTCTGAAAAAATATTTCGGCTTGTAGCAGTGTGTGAGACTTGTTCTATTAGTCCAACTATGCTAACCTCCACCAGGTTGCAAATTAAATATAATTTTTATCTTCATCTAGCTCTGAAAAGTTGTTTGGGCTTCGTCTTGTAGCAGTGTGTGGGACTTGTTCTATTAGTCCATCTATACTAACCTCCACCAGGTTGCAAATTCAATATAATTTTTTTCAGCATCTTGCTCTGAAAAAATATTTTGGCTTGTAGCAGTCTGTGAGACTTGTTCTATTAGTCCATCTATGCTAACCTCCACCAGGTTGCTAATTCAATATAATTTTTATCTGCATCTAGCTCTGAAAAAATATTTGGGCTTCGGCTTGAAGCTGTGTGTGGGACTTGTTCTACTTGTCCATCTATACTAACCTCCACCAGGTTGCAAATTCAATATAATTTTTTTCTGCATCCAGCTCTGAAAAAATATTTCGGCTTGTAGCAGTGTGTGTGACTTGTTCTATTAGTCCATCTATACTAACCTCCACCAGGTTACAAATTCAATATAATTTTTATCTGCATCTAGCTCTGAAAAGATGTTTGGGCTTCGTCTTGTAGCAGTGTGTGGGACTTCTTCTATTAGTCCATCTGTACTAACCTGCACCAGGTTGCAAATTCAATATAACTTTTTTCTGCATCTAGCTCTGAAAAAATATTTCGGATTGTAGCAGTGTGTCAGACTTGTTCTATTAGTCCAACTATGCTAACCTCCACCAGGTTGCAAATTCAATATAATTTTTATCTGCACCTAGCTCTGAAAAGATGTTTGGGCTTCGTCTTGTAGCAGTGTGTGGGACTTGTTCTATTAGTCCATCTATACTATCCTCCACCAAGTTGCAAATTCAATATAATTTTTTTCTGCATCTAGCTCTGAAAAAATATTTCGGCTTGTAGCAGTGTGTGGGACTTGTTCTGTTAGTCCATCTATACTAACCTGCACCAGGTTGCAAATTCAATATAATTTTTTTCTGCATCTAGCTCTGAAAAAATATTTCGGCTTGAAGCAGTTTGTGAGACTTGTTCTATTAGTCCAACTATGCTAACCTCCACCAGGTTGCAAATTCAATATAATTTTTATCTGCATCTAGCTCTGAAAAGATGTTTGGGCTTCGTCTTTTAGCAGTGTGTGGGACTTGTTCTATTAGTCCATCTATACTAACCTCCACCAGGTTGCAAATTCAATATAATTTTTTTCAGCATCTTGCTCTGAAAAAATATTTCGGCTTGTAGCAGTCTGTGAGACTTGTTCTATTAGTCCATCTATACTAACCTCCACCAGGTTGCTAATTCAATATAATTTTTATCTGCATCTAGCTCTGAAAAAATATTTGGGCTTCGGCTTGAAGCAGTGTGTGGGACTTGTTCTACTTGTCCATCTATACTAACCTCCACCAGGTTGCAAATTCAATATAATTTTTTTCTGCATCTAGCTCTGAAATAATATTTTGGCTTGTTGCATTGTGTGTGACTTGATCTATTAGTCCATCTATACTAACCTCCACCAGGTTGCAAATTCAATATAATTTTTTTCTGCATCTAGCTCTGAAAAAATATTTCGGCTTGTAGCATTGTGTGTGACTTGTTCTTTTAGTCCATCTATACTAACCTCCACCAGGTTTCAAATTCAATATAATTTTTATCTGCATCTAGCTCTGAAAAAATATTTCGGCTTGTAGCAGTGTGTGGGACTTGTTCTATTAGTCCATCTATACTAACCTCCACCAGGTTGCAAATTCAATATAATTTTTATCTGCATCTAGCTCTGAAAAAATATTTCGGCTTGTAGCAGTGTGTGTGACTTGTTCTATTAGTCCATCTATACTAACCTCCACCAAGTTGCAAATTCAATATAATTTTTATCTGCATCTAGCTCTGAAAAAATATTTCGGCTTGTAGCAGTGTGTGCGACTTGTCCTATTAGTCCATCTATGCTAACCTCCTCCAGGTTGCAAATTCAATGTTATTTTTATCTGCATCTAGCTCTGAAAAAATATTTCGGCTTGTAGCAGTGTGTGGGACTTGTTCTATTAGTCCATCTATACTAAACTTCACCAGGTTGCAAATTCAATATAATTTTTATCTGCATCTAGCTCTGAAAAACTAGTTCGGCTTCGGCTTGTAGCAGTGTGTTTGACTTGTTCTATTTGTCCATCTATGCTAACCTCCACACGGTTGCAAATTCAATATAATTTTTTCTGCATCTAGCTCTGAAAAAATATTTCGGCTTGTAGCAGTGTGTGAGACTTGTTCTATTAGTCCAACTATGCTAACCTCCACCAGGTTGCAAATTCAATATAATTTTTATCTGCATCTAGCTCTGAAAAGATGTTTGGGCTTCGTCTTGTAGCAGTGTGTGGGACTTGATCTATTAGTCCATCTATACTATCCTCCACCAGGTTGCAAATTCAATATAATTTTTTTCTGCATCTAGCTCTGAAAAAATATTTCGGCTTGTAGCAGTGTGTGGGACTTGTTCTATTAGTCCATCTATACTAACCTGCACCAGGTTGCAAATTCAATATAATTTTTTTCTGCATCTAGCTCTGAAAAAATATTTCGGGTTGAAGCAGTGTGTGAGACTTGTTCTATTAGTCCAACTATGCTGACCTCCACCATGTTGCAAATTCAATATAATTTTTATCTGCATCTAGCTCTGAAAAGATGTTTGGGCTTCGTCTTGTAGCAGTGTGTGGGACTTGTTCTATTAGTCCATCTATACTAACCTCCACCAGGTTGCAAATTCAATATAATTTTTTTCAGCATCTTGCTCTGAAAAAATATTTCGGCTTGTAGCAGTCTGTGAGACTTGTTCTATTAGTCCATCTATACTAACCTCCACCAGGTTGCTAATTCAATATAATTTTTATCTGCATCTAGCTCTGAAAAAATATTTGGGCTTCGGCTTGAAGCAGTGTGTGGGACTTGTTCTACTTGTCCATCTATACTAACCTCCACCAGGTTGAAAATTCAATATAATTTTTTTCTGCCTCTAGCTCTGAAAAAATATTTTGGCTTGTTGCATTGTGTGTGACTTGTTCTATTAGTCCATCTATACTAACCTCCACCAGGTTGCAAATTCAATATAATTTTTTTCTGCATCTAGCTCTGAAAAAATATTTCGGCTTGTAGCATTGTGTGTGACTTGTTCTTTTAGTCCATCTATACTAACCTCCACCAGGTTCCAAATTCATTATAATTTTTATCTGCATCTAGCTCTGAAAAAATAATTCGGCTTGTAGCAGTGTGGGACTTGTTCTATTAGTCCATCTATACTAACCTCCACCAGGTTGCAAATTCAATATAATTTTTATCTGCATCTAGCTCTGAAAAAATATTTTGGCTTGTAGCAGTGTGTGTGACTTGTTCTATCAGCCCATCTATACTAACCTCCACCAGATTGCAAATTCAATATAATTTTTATCTGCATCTAGCTCTGAAAAAATATTTTGGCTTGTAGCATTGTGTATAACTTGTTCTATTAGTCCATCTATACTAACCTCTACCAGGTTGCAAATTCAATATAATTTTTTTCTGCATCTAGCTCTGAAAAAATATATCGGTTTGTCGCAGTGTGTGAGACTTGTTCTATTAGTCCATCTATGCTAACCTCCTCCAGGATGCAAATTCAATGTTATTTTTATCTGCATCTAGCTCTGAAAAAATATTTCGGCTTGTAGCAGTGTGTGTAACTTGTTCTATTAGTCCATCTATACTAACCTCCACCAAGTTGCAAATTCAATATAATTTTTATCTGCATCTAGCTCTGAAAAAATATTTCGGCTTGTAGCAGTGTGTGCGACTTGTCCTATTAGTCCATCTATGCTAACCTCCTCCAGGTTCCAAATTCAATGTTATTTTTATCTGCATCTAGCTCTGAAAAAATATTTCGGCTTATAGCAGTGTGTGGGACTTGTTCTATTAGTCCATCTATACTAAACTTCACCTGGTTGAAAATTCAATATAATTTTTATCTGCATCTAGCTCTGAAAAACTAGTTTGGCTTCGGCTTGTAGCAGTGTGTGTGACTTGTTCTATTTGTCCATCTATGCTAACCTCCACATGATTGCAAATTCAATATAATTTTTTCTGCATCTAGCTCTGAAAAAATATTTCGGCTTGTAGCAGTGTGTGAGACTTGTTCTATTAGTCCAACTATGCTAACCTCCACCAGGTTGCAAATTCAATATAATTTTTATCTGCATCTAGCTCTGAAAAGATGTTTGGGCTTCGTCTTGTAGCAGTGTGTGGGACTTGTTCTATTAGTCCATCTATACTATCCTCCACCAGGTTGCAAATTCAATATCATTTTTTTCTGCATCTAGCTCTGAAAAAATATTTCGGCTTGTAGCAGTGTGTGGGACTTGTTCTATTAGTCCATCTATACTAACCTGCACCAGGTTGCAAATTCAATATAATTTTTTTCTGCATCTAGCTCTGAAAAAATATTTCGGCTTGTAGCAGTGTGTGAGACTTGTTCTATTAGTCCAACTATGCTAACCTCCACCAGGTTGCAAATTAAATATAATTTTTATCTGCATCTAGCTCTGAAAAGTTGTTTGGGCTTCGTCTTGTAGCAGTGTGTGGGACTTGTTCTATTAGTCCATCTATACTAACCTCCACCAGGTTGCAAATTCAATATAATTTTTTTCAGCATCTTGCTCTGAAAAAATATTTTGGCTTGTAGCAGTCTGTGAGACTTGTTCTATTAGTCCATCTATGCTAACCTCCACCAGGTTGCTAATTCAATATAATTTTTATCTGCATCTAGCTCTGAAAAAAATTTGGGCTTCGGCTTGAAGCTGTGTGTGGGACTTGTTCTACTTGTCCATCTATACTAACCTCCACCAGGTTGCAAATTCAATATAATTTTTTTCTGCATCCAGCTCTGAAAAAATATTTCGGCTTGTAGCAGTGTGTGTGACTTGTTCTATTAGTCCATCTATACTAACCTCCACCAGGTTACAAATTCAATATAATTTTTATCTGCATCTAGCTCTGAAAAGATTTTTGGGCTTCGTCTTGTAGCAGTGTGTGGGACTTCTTCTATTAGTCCATCTGTACTAACCTGCACCAGGTTGCAAATTCAATATAACTTTTTTCTGCATCTAGCTCTGAAAAAATATTTCGGATTGTAGCAGTGTGTCAGACTTGTTCTATTAGTCCAACTATGCTAACCTCCACCAGGTTGCAAATTCAATATAATTTTTATCTGCATCTAGCTCTGAAAAGATGTTTGGGCTTCGTCTTGTAGCAGTGTGTGGGACTTGTTCTATTAGTCCATCTATACTAACCTCCACCAGGTTGCAAATTCAATATAACTTTTTTCAGCATCTTGCTCTGAAAAAATATTTCGGCTTGTAGCAGTCTGTGAGACTTGTTCTATTAGTCCATCTATACTAACCTCCACCAGGTTGCCAATTCAATATAATTTTTATCTGCATCTAGCTCTGAAAAAATATTTGGGCTTCGGCTTGAAGCAGTGTGTGGGACTTTTTCTCCTTGTCCATCTATACTAACCTCCACCAGGTTGCAAATTCAATATCATTTTTTTCTGCATCTAGCTCTGAAAAAATATTTTGGCTTGTAGCAGTGTGTGTGACTTGTTCTATTAGCCCATCTATACTAACCTCCACCAGGTTACAAATTCAATATAAGTTTTATCTGCATCTAGCTCTGAAAAAATATTTCGGCTTGTAGCATTGTGTGTGACTTGTTCTATTAGTCCATCTATACTAACCTCCACCAGGTTACAAATTCAATATAATTTTTATCTGCATCTAGCTCTGAAAAAATAATTTGGCTTGTAGCAGTGTGTGGGACTTGTTCTATTAGTCCATCTATACTAACCCCCACCAGGTTGCAAATTCAATATAATTTTTTTCTGCATCTAGCTCTGAAAAAATATTTCGGCTTGTAGCAGTGTGTGATACTTGTTCTATTAGTCCATCTATACTAACCTCCACCACGTTGCAAATTCATTATAATTTTTATCTGCATCTAGCTCTGAAAAAATATTTGGGCTTCGTCTTGTAGCAGTGTGTGGGACTTGTTCTATTAGTCCATCTATACTAACCTCCAGCAGGTTGCAAATTCAATATAATTTTTATCTGCATCTAGCTCTGAAAAAATATTTCAGCTTGTAGCAGTGTGTGTGACTTGTTCTATTAGTCCATGTATACTAACCTCCACCAAGTTGCAACTTCAATATAATTTTTATCTGCATCTAGCTCTGAAAAAATATTTTGGCTTGTAGCTGTGTGTGCGACTTGTTCTATTAGTCCATCTATGCTAACCTCCTCCAGGTTGCAAATTCAATATAATTTTTATCTGCATCTGGCTCTGAAAAAATATTTTGGCTTGTAGCAGTGTGTGGGACTTGTTCTCTTAGTCCATCTATACTAACCTCCACCAGGTTGCAAATTCAATATAATTTTTATCTGCATCTAGCTCTGAAAAACTATTTCGGCTTCGGCTTGTAGCAGTGTGTGCGACTTGTTCTATTTGTCCATCTATACTAAACTCCACAAGGTTGCAAATTCAATATAATTTTTATCTGCATCTAGCTCTGAAAAAATATTTCGGCTTGTAGCAGTGTGTGAGACTTGTTCTATTAGTCCAACTATACTAATCTCCACCAGGTTGCAAATTCAATATAATTTTTTTCTGCATCTAGCTCTGAAAAAATATTTGGGCTTCGGCTTGTAGCAGTGTGTGGGACTTGTTCTATTAGTCCATCTATACTAACCTCCACCAGGTTGCAAATCTATATAATTTTTTTCAGCATCTAGCTCTGAAAAAATATTTCGGCTTGTAGCAGTCTGTGAGACTTGTTCTATTAGTCCATCTATACTAACCTCCACCAGGTTGCAAATTCAATATAATTTTTATCTGCATCTAGCTCTGAAAAAATGTTTGGGCTTCGGCTTGAAGCAGTGTGTGGGACTTGTTCTACTAGTCAATCTATACTAACCTCCACCAGGTTGCAAATTCAATATCATTTTTTTCTGCATCTAACTCTGAAAAAATATTTGGGCTTGTAGCAGTGTGTGGTACTCATGTATTAGGCCATCTATACGAAGCTCCACCAGCTTTGAAATTAATAATAATTTTTAGCTGCATCTAGCCCTGAAAATAATTTTTCTTCCCAATAGTGGTAGCAATAGAAATATGGGGCGCTCTCCTGGCTAACAAAAATATACGCTTCACAACAAAAAACACCAGCCTAGCGCACTTCATTAATAAGATGGCATCATCGTCTCTCCCAGTGCTAGGCCTACTACGCCGGCTAGCATTCCTGTGCCTAAAACACAATGTATGGGTCCGCGCTAGCCACGATGCTGAGGGGTCTAAAGCTGCTGCTAACGCTTTATCACAATTCAGTTGGTAGATTTTCACAGAGCTCTTCACCAACGCCCACCCATCGGGCAACAGTTGCCCACCCTCCCTATGGGATCTAGTGGCGAATAGTTGATGCCATTAATCAGAGCGTCAGTTGCCCCATCGACGTGGCAAGCATACGGTAAGGCATGGGAAGAGTGGACTCGACTAGTAGCAGGCAGACGGGTTGACCAATGTGAACAAGCCAGATCACAAGTCACCATAGAATTTCTCCACCAGCTAATGACGAGGGGCATATCAGGGGCGTCAGCGCAGCGGTGTCTGACCGGAGTAGCATTTCACTTCCAAATACTGAATTGGGGACATGTGACAAAGATTCATCATCAGACAATCAATAAAAGGGTGGAAAAGGGGTCAGCCAAGTCAGGAGTGTAGACGTCCCGTCCCGTGTCACTAAAACTGATTTCTCACATTATATCCCTAACACCATTAACATGACACTCACAATTTGAAGCAACACTACTGTCTACTGCATTTGCTATCGCCTTCTTCGGGGCGCTATGGATAAGCGAATTAGTCCCTCAATCCAAAATTACCACCAGTGGAGGCTTATTACACCAGGACGTAGTCATAGCCAATAATGCAATACGTCTACGCATACGCCAGTTGAAAACGGTTCCAGCGGGCAGGGGCACTTGCGTACTTCTACAACCCACAAATGGTACACTGAGTCGGGTAACAATAGTAAAAACACATATAACCATCAGATCACAAAATAATTTCTTCCTATCACACATTGATGGAACGCCATTATCAAGATACCAGATTCAAGCTATATTTAATAAATGCATAACATCGGCAGGGAACCACCCCAAAGATTACGGGACACACTCATTCCGCGTAGGCGCGGCCATGGAAGCAGCAAGAGCAGGACTGTCAGAAACGGAAGTTCAGAGGATAGGGAGATGGCGATCCACGTGTTTGGATAGATACATAAGACCGGACTTGTTATCCTAACGTGGTTTGTTTCTTTTACAGGTGACGCTAAGCCAACAGTGTGGGTGATAGGCCTCTCGTATATATATTGGGCAGAAAAAAGGGCGAAAGTCCGCCCAGGCAGGAGGAAAGTAGAGTTTCATAACACATATTTCAACTGGAGATGTATTAGAGGCCTGCTATGGACACAGGTACTAATGGAGGTAATCAAGGTAGGGAGAGAGGCAAGAGGTCTGGTCATCTTAGTTATACAGGCCAGGGGAAACAACCTAGGTCATCACAAGAGCACATAACTAATGGCAATAATGAAACTAAACACTGAGCGCTTCAGAGAATTTTTCACAATACTTAATATAGTATGGTCAGAGATTGTGCCGATAGCAGTATGGCAAGGTGCGCGAGACATCACGGCCATCGAACGGACAAGGCGGGTAATAAATATTCGGATGGCAAAATTTAGAAGAGACAGAGGCGGTGTAGTGATACGACACCGACAACTGGAAGGAGATAAAGCAGGCCTCATACTGCCCGACGGTGTTCACTTAATGGATATTGGACTGGACATATTCCTGTCAGGACTCCAGGACGGAGTGGAACAAGCGTTAAGAGTGATGGGTGGGGGTCAGAGTCCTGCATATGAGTACGTAGGATCCTCCGTGGCCTGAAAATAGAAAGGACATGTTGGAGAGTTACACTTGTTGGCCAACTTGCCGGAGTGGAGACCCAGGGCATGCTGCAACAAGCTGAATTATTTTAGAAATAAAATGCCTTTCTAATGGAATGAGTATAAAGAGTTAATAAAGCTATGACCGATCCTCACCCATCCTGTTGTAAGAGTTACATTATTGTATTGTCAAGGAAAGGTGGGCGGTAGGGGGGCTGAGCGTCTGGGTTTGGTTGTGGGTCCCCACAGTCTGCCTAGGCTAGATGCATTTAAAAATTCTTATTAGATACACAGGCGGTGCAGCTTGCTTCGCAGCTGGGCTACTACGCCCAAAGTATTGCCTAGGCTAGATGCAGTTAAAAATTCTACGCTGACTAGCAGACACTGAAGCTTTGGAGCAGACCTCTGAGTAAACAGCTCTTCAGACTCAACCATCTGTGTTACCCCAAGCCATAGTGTATGTAATTTCTTACAGTTAAAAGGGGGGGGCGGGGCGACCCAACCCACCTGAAATTGACGATGCCAACGTCACGTAAGACACAGCAAGGGGACTCCAAAAAGAGTCTCCATTTTTTCCCAAAATTGTGGCACAGACACCACTTAACCCTAGAACGCATACCTGGGGCCTCGCAGGCCTGCCCTGTTAGTTGTTTTCTATTTTCTGCAAGATTACTTTAGTTAGAATTTTGAAACTATAGGTATTCTTCATGTATATAGTTGTTTGTCATTTGAGTTTGAGTTATTCCATGTTATTTGCACACGGGCTTAAAAGGCCCCAGGTATGTGAAAGTGTAGATTTTTATGGTCATGCGCTCTAGGGTTAAGTGGCATCAATTGCCCCACAGTTGCATAAAACTGTTGGTGAGGTGATTTTACCAAATCCTCAAGCTTTTAGTCTCCCCAGGATGACACAGGGGTAGAAAAGTCCTTGCGAATCCATGATTTGTTCATCTTTATGAACGTGAGTCTGTCTACATTCTCAGTGGACAGCCGCGTGCGCTTATCTGTCAGCACACCACAAGCTGCTCAGCGCTGAGAGAACGCTGGCTGCAGGGCATGACAAGATCTCCAAGGCGTGAGTGGCAAGCTCCGGCCACTTTTCCAGATTGGAATCCCAAAATGAGCAAGGGTCCAGTGACACAGTCATGGCTTCAATGTTCACTTGGAGATACTCCTGTACCATCCTCTCTAGTCGTTGACTATGTGTCAGACTTCTTGTCTCCTGTGGCCTTGCAAAGGCTGGTCTAAAAAAGTGGTGAAACGATTCCACAAAATTGCTGTTACCAGCAGATACTGTGTTACCGTTACGGTTTGAGTGATGAAGACTCGACAGTCCCACGGCTGGCAAGTTAGAACTGTGAGATTCACTACGTGCACCACTGGTGTTTTGTGGAAAAGCACATGTAAGATTCTGCAACAGCATCTGCATATACTCCTGCATGCGTGAATCCCTTTCTATGGCAGGAATTATTTAGGCAAATTTACTTTTGTACCGGGGATCTAAGAGTGTGGCAACCCAGTAGTCGGTATTACTTCCAATTCTGACAATCCGAGGGTCATGTTGCAGGAAGTGCAGCAAGAAGGCACTCATGTGTCTTGCGCATCCAGGAGGACCAAGTCCTTGTTGTGTTGGTAGCGAGGTAAGAATCATGCTTCCTTCCTCTGCCCTCTCCCCCCAACCTCGCACAACAGAAATGTGATCAAGGTCTCCCTCATCTGATGAGTCTTACATGCCCATCGCCAGTTCGTCCTCCACTTCTTCCTCGGCTCCTGCACCTTCCTCAACAGTTTGGCTGCTACCATGCGCTCTGGAAAATCCCTCTCCCCCACCCTCCCATGCCTGCCGCCTTGGTGCTGCCGACCGTCTGGACCTTGGAGATTTTATCCCTTCCGAATACGACTCCTCCTCTACTTCCTCCTCCTCCTCTTGTCCCACCACCTGACTCTGAATTCTGTTTAATGTGTGCTCCAGCATGTAAATCACTGGAATAGTCATGCTGATAATGGCATTGTCGTCAGCACTAAACATCTTCGTCATCATTTCAAAACTGTGCAGAAGGGTGTGTGGCACCCCTGAGGGTTCAGTCGCCACAGAGTTACTGCATCTCACCCAGAGGTGTGGTATCTCACCCTCAGGTAAGGAAGGAGTATGGCTCGGAACCCTAACACCTTCATCCAACACATACCCGCAGTGGGGGTAGGGCGAGATTGCTCCTAAGGGAGAGCACAGTCCCAGATCCCTAGCTGGCGAGAGGGTCCTATGTAGTGTGTGCTTAGGGGAGTACATGACAGGGAGAGTATAAATAGGAAGCCATCTTAGAAAGAGCAAGCTAGTCAGAGGAAGAGAAGTGACAGGAGCAGAGGCTCTGCATGAGCTCTGCTCCGGAGGCGGGCCTAGCCTGGGAGGCCCAGGACAAAAGGAGAGAAGAGAGGAGTGGGAGCAGGAAGGCTCCAGGAACCGAAGAGACCCTAGGGGTACGGGCCGTGTAGAAGGCCACCTGTACGCCCGCTGCTACCAGGAGGTAGAGGGGTCAGGCCAGATAAGGGGAACCGGTCCCTCAACTAGCGGAGAAACAGCAAGGCTCAACTAGAAACCGGAGGCTGCAGCATTTCATGTACTGCAGGCCAAAGTCCACACCAGTCTCACTTAGAAGGTAGTCACATAGGACCCAGGGGACGGAACACACGTTGCCCGCCAAGGCCCGAGGATACCGGATAGAAGTGTCACTGGGTGTGAGGTGCAGGGAGAAGGCCAGAGAAAGCACACACAGAAGGGAGTCCTGGTAAGTACTCCGGAGCTATCTGGGGTGGACTGAGCCCCTCACTGAGTATGCACAGCACGAAGAGGGAGATTGCTCTGGTACCTGTAATCTGGACTGCAACAACTCTGAGTAAAGATCTTGGGACTGCATCACACGGACTCTGTGTTCATTACTGACTCCCTGCACTACAACCACCATCATCCACCCACACTGCCCTGAAGCTACACTCTTCCTGTGGGGAGTAATAATACCATTGCTGCTAAACCACCAGCTTCGGAGGACTGTTGCGCAGCGGTGGCCCCTTTGGCCACACTCCACAGGTGGCATAGTCGGACATTATAAAACCCATATATACAAATTACCCTTAGATTGACCGCCCTGGGTCACGGACCGGGTCACCGCCACAGTGACAAAAACCACCAGCGTCTACCGGCCCGGCTCCGGGTACCCCACGGCCCAGGGGGCGCGTCAACTTCATAGGTCCCTGAACTGAGACCACGCCTGCAGCGTGATTTGCACCACCTCTGGATCTCGTTGGCCCAGGCTATACGTCAGAACATATTGCACCAGGGCTTGTCGATGTTGCCACAGACGCTGCAACATGAGCAGAGTTGAATTCCACCATGTCGGCACATCGCATTTCAGGCGGTGAACTGGCAGGCCCAACGACTTCTGTAGAGATGTAAGTCGTTGAGCTGCGGGATGCGAATAGCGGAAGTGAGCACACAACGACCGTGCCCTCTGCAGAAGGCCATCTAGTCCGGGATAGTGGGCTAAAAATTGATGGACAACCAGGTTCAATACGTGAGCCATACAAGGCACGTGTGAAACATTGCCCCGGCGAAGGGCCGCACCCAGGTTTGCAGCATTGTCGCACACGGCCTTCCCTGGTTGCAGGTCCAGTGGAGACAACCATTCATGAAACTGGGTCTCCAGAGCTGACCACAACTCCTCAGCTGTGTGACTCACATTTCCCAGACATTTCAAAGTAAACGCTGATGCCGTTGAGCCCTGCTTCCAGCATAGTAAGGAGGTGTGCAGGATTCCTTCTGCGCAGTTAGAAAGCAGGTGGCATTACCAGACAGGCTTTGGGTGCAGGTGGAGGACCGAGAGGAGGTTGAGGAGGCAGAAGCAGTGGAGGAACTTTGACATAAAGAGGATTGACACACAACTCGTGGGGACGGTAAGACTTGGACAACAGCCCCTTGCCCTGCTGTCACCATAGTTACCCAGTGCCCAGTCAGCGACATGTAACGCCACAGTCCATGCCTACTCGTCCAAGTGTCTGTGGTGAAATGCACCCTGTCACACAAAGAGTTTCTCAAAGAAGCGGTGATGTTGTGTGCGACATGCTGGTAGAGCGCAGGCACACCTTTCTTTGAGAAGTAGTGCCGATTGGGCATCTGGTACTGGGGCACTGCGACGGACATAAGGTCTCGAAAATCCTCTGTGTCCACCAGGCGGAAAGGCAGCATTTCTGTAGCCAAGAGCTTGCAGATGGTGAAATTCAACCTCTTAGCTTTGTCATGTCTAGGAGGAAATGGTCTTTTACTTGTCCACATCTGAGGGACCTAGGGCTGGCTGTTGTGCTTAGACCGGGTTGAGTAGGGTCTGTGAGGAAGATGCAGCCGGACATGTTAGGTTGCCTTGATCCAAAGGTGGTGCTCTCGATGTCGGAGAGCGCTCAACACCAGCAGGTGTGTCTACTTCCATATGAACTGATGACCTGCCAATCAAACTGGCTGTTGCGGGTAAAGAGGTGGCAGGTCTGCATCCAAAAACATGTGTGACTGCTGTCCCTCCAGTCACAGAGGATGAAGAGGCCGCGGTTGCACAAGATGGGGCAGACGGTGGTTGGCCCAGCCCGCTAGGCCGCATTGTAGCACAGTGAGCTTCCCACTGCAACTTATGCTTCATATCCATGTGACGGTTCATGCATGAAGTACACAAACTATGGATTTTTTGGCCTCTACTTAGCTTTTGGTGACAAATATTACAGATAACACGAGTTGGGTCATTCTTATCGATCTGAAAAAATGCCCAGGCTATGCAAGGCTTAGAGCCCATGCGACCTGAAGAGCCACTACGACTTGTGGTCAGAGGCTGAGTTGTGGTTGAGGATGCAGTTGTTGACGTGCTTCCAGTACTCCGTCTCTGTCCAGGAAGGCGCAACCTAACCTCGTTGTCAATAGCATCTGTGACGCCCCGCTGCGCTTGGTATCACAGATCCTAAAAGAGAGCATTGATGGAATCCTCCACAAGAGGCCCCCATAAACATTCACACATCTCCACCTTCCACCTCAGACCAGCAGAGGGAGCCCGTTAGGGATATAAATAGGGAAGGTGGAGCTAGGCAGTTCAGTTCCTCTGAAGAGTTCCTGCATTAGAGAAGCCTAAGAGAGGTCAGTCTGCAGTGGAGCTCAGTCTAGTCTAGAGAACTCAGTTAATAGTTCAGCAGTGGAGCACGAGGCTCCTGCTAGCTAGATTCAGGGAGCCCAGTTACAGCTTAAGGTGTGCCAGCGCCATAACATCGGTGAAGCGCGGCAAGCTGCCGTTAGTGTGTATAGCCTAGTGTGGGCCCGAGTAGGCCGAAGGCGAGTGGCGAGTTAGTACATAAGGGGCAGAGGAGTTTAACCAGCTCACCCCGATGCATTTCCGGACACCGGATCCGAGCTTACCGGGATCTCTATGACCCAGTAAGGCATAACCTGAATCCCTGGAGAACTTCAAGTCCCAGGATTGCTAAGGTGCTGATACGTAACAGAGCCAAGAGACGCTTAGGCCCCGCATACTGGGAGCGTGAACTCCAAGACAAGGCCCTACCACAAGGTCAGCCAGCGCAGGACAGAGACAAAGTTAGGCCTAGCTCCAGGCAGGTCAGAAACTTACTATGCAGAGGCAAGAAACAGGAGGCCCTACGCCCGCTCATTGGGGAGGATCCTGATATGCACCCTTCACCCTACAGTGCTCCGGGATGTGCCTGAATTTTCACCAGTAAAAGGAACTGAAGTGACTACCGTGTCAGTTCCCGTTCTTGCTCTGACCCAGCTGGGTCTTCCCTGTCCTGCATTCCCCCTGCATACGCTTTTCTGAGGCCTAGCTCCACCTGTGGGGAGCTATACCAATGAGCTGCCTTATCACCGGCCTCAGTGGACTGCTGCAGCGCTGGTGCTTCTCACCAGATACCACAGGTGGCATCACGAACTCTTATAAAATTAACAATTATCCACCCTTTTAAAGAGTGACCCCAGGGTATGGGCCAGGGAGCCGACCACCGCGACATCCCCAAGGCAAGGCAAAGGCCCGGGTACCGAGTCATCCCTATCCCCTGGGCTAGTCACATCCTCCTCCACCTCCTCTGCTGACCTCATCGACTGGCTGACTGTGGGTTGACAGTAAGTTGGATCTCCAACCTCGTCATCATCACCCTGTGTGTTTTCACACCCGTCGTCCTCAGAGCCAACCTCTTCCTGCCCTGACCGAAAAGTCAAGTTGTCGCTCCAATCAGGTATTTGAGTCTCATCATCATCTTCATCATTGTCTCAACCAACAGGAGTTACAGTTTGGGAATGAGGGTCTACATTATGCTCAGAACCTTCTTCATCTGGTCCTGGATCCGACTTATAAAGATTCTGGGCATCAGTGCAGAACATTTCCTCGTCAGGATTAACAGAAGCTCTGGAGCAGACCTCCATTTCCCAGGCTATAGTATGAGTAAACAGCTGTGCAGACTCAACCATCTGTGTTACCCCATACTCAGACGGGCAGCTGGAGACTTGGGAGCTGTGAGGAAGCAAGTGTGATTGGGGTGACACCTCTGAGGACTGGAGTATTTGTGATCTTGAAGTTGAGGTGGAGGAGAGCCCACTTGATGGAGCACTTGATATCCGTTGAAGCACCTGCTGTTTTTGTGCCTCATCTGGAATTTGTAGCGATGGGCGTGTCCGTAAGAAAGGAATCGTATCACATTGTCCACGAAAAGAAGTAGACATCTTAGTTTGGCTGGAAGATGGTCTTTCTTCTGCAGATGTTACTCCCCCCCCACCGCGGGGGGGCTCGACCCACCAGCTGACAGGCACCAGTATTGGGAGAGGGGGGCTGGCCGTCAGGGTCCACCGTGGCTCTGGCACAAACCCGGCGGCACGGAGGTGGCATGGGCAGGAACGGACTGGCCGTGTCAGCTTCGCACTTTTTTGGTTTTAGAAGGGCATGACATTCCTATATCTGTGTCTCCCCCTCCTTTTACTCCTCCACCTCTTTTCTTTTCGCATGACTATATGTACTTGTCACTTTTCCATGTGTTAGCTGTGTCTTCTGAGCAGTTTGTCTGCTTTTGGACACCTTTGAAGGTGTTTTCTATGTGTTTCTATGTGTTTTTGTTTGCCTGCCATTGGTTTTAACGGTGTTCGAAGGTGTTCAACGAACAGTTCGGCGAACATACGGGTGTTTGACGAACCGAACCGAACTCGAACACTACGGGGATGGCTCAACACTAGTAAGGTCCTTTTATATTACAGCATAACTATGTCTCATTGCACAAAGAAAGGTAAATAAATTCATGGTTGGATTATCTTGCTGTGGATGGTCCTGACTGGCCTGCGCAGAGAAGAGATCAAGACTAAAATTTTTACTAACAGGTTGCATCTTTTTAGACTACTCCCTCAACCATAAACAAATAGCAATTGTAACCAAAATTAACAGAACATTTTCCTGTATTCTTATGTAGCACAACAAAGAGCACAAAGTAATATAGAACTGATAATGTAGTAGGTTTCATAAAAGTATTTCACAAGATTATAATACACAGATTGCTCTGCACACCGATGTAGGACTCCCATTTTTCAAAACAAATACGACTCTCCACCCTTTGCAATACAAAGGTTTTATGTTAATAACATAAATACAGATGTTGTAATACTTAATTAGAAACACACCACCTTACTAACATAGCCCTATAAAACATAATCATAATAATACAAGTTTTCAATTGTTACAACTATGCAGAGTCTGAACCACCATCATTACCTGAATGCAGCAACAAACCTTCATCTGTACATGAAAACAGCATCAAAACCATCATCACTATAGTTAATTTATTTCAGTTCTTCAATACAAAAAGTCAAACTCATATAGTATATAGAGTCATTACAAACAGAGTGATCTATTTCAACTGTTTATTTCTGTTAATGTTGATGATTATGGCTTACAGCCAAAAAAAACACAAAAGTCATTATCTCAGTAAATTAAAATAATTAACAAAAAACACCTGCAATGGCTTCCTAAGCATTTACAATGGTCCGTTAGTCTGTTTCAGTAGGCTCCACAATCATGGGGAAGACTGCTGACTTGACAGATGTCCAGAAGGCAGTCATTGACACACTCCACAAGGTCCCAGAGTTCCAATGTTCATTTGGAAAACAAGGTCCCATAGACTGGAGGAAGAGTGGAGAGGCACACAATCCAAGCTGCTTGACGTCTATTGTGAAGTTTCCACAATCAGTGATGGTTTGGGGAGCCATGTCATCTGCTGCTGTAGGTCCACTGTGTTTTATCAAGACCAAAGGAGATAGAAATTTCATTCTCCAGCAGGACTTGGCACCTGTCCACACTGCCAAAAGTACCAATACCTGGTTTAAAAACAACAGTATCACTGTGCTTATTTGGCCAGCAAACTCACCTGACCTTAAGCCCATAGAGAATCTATTGGGCATCGTCAAGAGGAAGATAAGACACCTGACCCAACAATGCAAACAAGCTGAAGGCTGCTATCAAAGCAACCTGGGCTTCCATAAGACCTCAGCAGTGCCACAGGCTGATCGCCTCCATGCCACGCCGCATTGATGCAGAAATTGATGCAAAAGGAGCCCCGACCAAGTATTCAGTTCATTTACTGAACATACATTTCAGTAGGCCAACATTTCGGATTTTATAAACATTTTTCAAGCTGTTGTTATAAAGTATTCTAATTTACTGAGATAATGACTTTTGTGTCTTCATTGGCTGAAAGCCTTAATCATGAACATTAACAGAAATAAACACTTGAAATAGATCACTCTGTTTGTAATGACTCTATATAATATTGGAGTTTCACTTTTATTATTGCAGAACAGAAATAAATTAACTTTTTGATGATATTCTAATTTAGTGAGATGCACTTGTATATTGCACCAGGAATATCATCAGTAGATAAATCCAGCAGAAGAACCATTATTAGTATACATTAGAATATGAATACATCACCAGGACAAACATTAGTACATAAATACAGCACAATAACAATCATCAGTTCATCCATTCAGCAGCAAAACAAACATCAGCGCATGAATACATCACCAGGACCATCATCAGAACATGAGAACACTAGAAACATCATTAAAACATGAATATAGCACTATAATTATCATCAAAACATGAATACAGCACCAGAATCAAAAGCAAAACTTGAATACACAGCTAGATTTAACTTTCATACATAGATACAGCACAAAACCATCATCAGTACAGGAATACAGCACCAGAACCTTTATTGATACATAAATACAGCACTAACATCAGCCTCATTGTGACAGCAACACATACTGCCAATACTCATAAAAGTTGGCTTTGAGTGCCAACCATAATTTCCCTTCAGTACATGAATACAGCCAACACCACAACATTAATTCAGCACACTAAACATCATCAGTACATGAATATAGCATATAAATTTAGCACCAGAAGCCATCAATAATACAGTAGTGCATCACCAAAATCACCATCAGTATAAAAAATATCATACTAGAACCATCATTAATATATGAACAAAGCATCAGTACCATCATTAATACATAAATACATCAACAGTCCCATCATCAGTAAAAGAATACAGCACAAGAACCACCATAATTATATGAATTGAGAAAAAGGACAATTATCAGAACTTTGAAGCAGCACTAGAAGCATCACCACTAAATGAATAGAGCACCAGAACCAACATCAGTACATAAATACATCACAAGAACAACCATCTGTACATAAATTCCACCCCAGAACCATCATCAGTATATGAATACAGCAGAGGAAACATCATCAGTATATAAATACAGTGCCCAGAACCATCATCAGTATATGAATGCAGCATAAGCACCATCATCAGTATATAAATATAGCACCCAGAATCCTCATCAGTACATGAATATAACACAAAAATCACCATCATCTGTACCTAAATACAGCAACTGAACTGCAATGTAAAGTACATAAATCCAAAAAATCCATTGTCAGTTTATGAATGCAGCATCAGAACCATCATTAGTGCATAAATTAAAGCACCAGAACCACTGTCTGTACATGAATACAGTACCAGAACCACAGTCATTCTGCGGACAGGCATCATTTTATGTATGGTGAGCACTGTGGGGGCATTATACTGTATGTTCGGTACACTCTATTGGTCATCATACTGTGTGCGGTGCACACTGTTGGAGGCCAAGAAAGAAGTTTCATAGTGTGGGAATACTAAAGGTTTTCACTAGGACAGGAGTACAGTCACACAATCCTCCGCTCGGTGCAGTGAAGAAACTATATTTTAATTTTTTGAACATAGTCATGTCACTTTTTGGACTTTCAGGCTTTGTTAAATGGATTTAATAAAAATATACTGTAAGACGTTTAAGAATTGCAACTATTTTTCTGCAAAGCCTCCTCATTTTAGGGACTCAAAAGTAATTTGCCAAATTAACTTTACCATAAATAAAATGTTCGTTTTTAATACATTGTAGATACTCTTTTGCAGGCAATGACTGCCTGAAGTCTTGGATTCATGGACATCACCAAGCACTGGGTTTCCTCCTTTGTGATGCTTTTGCCAGGGCTTTACTGCAGCTGACTTTAGTTGCTTCTTGTCTGCGGGTCTTTCTGTTTTAAAAGGGTATTTCCATCTCCAAGATCCTATTCCAATATGTAGTAGGTGTAATATTAATAATATTAGCAAATACCTCCAATTAGAAATGTGGTATGGTTCTTCAGATTCGCTATGTCTCTTATCTCATATATGCCATTGCAATAGCTTAGGTATCCATGGTTACGACCATTCATATAGTGACAGTTAGTTAGACAGCTCTTAGTGGTCGTAACCTTGGATAACTAAGCTAATGGAATGCCATACATGCAGTAAGAGACATAGTGAATCTGAAGAACTATACTACATTTATAATTGCAGGTATTTGCTAAAATTAATAGTATTATTATTATTATTATTAAACCTTATTTATATTGGGACAGATCTTAGAGATGGGAATACTCCTTTTAGTTTTGTCTTAACCATGGAAATGCAGGCTCAATGGGGCTGAGATCTGGTGATTGACTCAGCCACTGCTGAATATTCCTCTTCTTTGCCTTAAAAAACTCCTATGTTGATTTTGTAATATGTTTTAGGTCATTGTCCATCTGTACTGTCAAGTGCTGTCCAATCAACCTTGCTGCATTTGATTGAATGTGAGCAGTAAGTATCGCTCTGTACGCTTCAGGATTCATGCTTCTGCTTCTGCCTTCAGTCACATCATCAATAAACACTAGTGACCCAGTGCCATTGCAAGCCATGCATGCCCAAGCCATCACACTGCCTACACTATATTTTACAGAGAATAAGGTTTGCTTTGGGTTATGAACCGCTCTGTTCCTTCTCCATACTTTCTTCTTCCAATCATTCTTGTACAGGTTGATCTTAGTTTCATCTGTCCAAAGAATGCTTTTCCATAACTGGGCTTACTTCTTTAGATGTTTTCTTTTTGAAAAGTCTAACTTGGCCTTTTTGTTTTTAAGGCTGATTCATTGTTTGCACTTTGTGGTGAACCCTCTGTATTTTCTCTCATGAAGTCTTCTCTTTATGGTAAACTTAGATACTGAAATACCTACTTCTTGAAGAGTGTTCTTCACTTGGGTGGATGTTGTGAAGAGTTTTTTCTTCACCTTGGAAGGATTCTGTAATCAACCACCACTATTGTCTTCCATGGACGTCCAGACTTTTTTGAGTTTCCAAGCTCGCCAGGGCGCTCTTTTTTTGCAGAATCTAACAAACTGTTGATCTGGCCACCCCTATATTTCTGCTATCTCGCTGATGGATATCATCTTTTTTTTCAGCCTAATGATGATCTGTTTAACTTCCTTTGAGAGCTCCTTTTACTGAATGTTGAGGGTTCACAGCAACAGCTTCCAAATGCAAGTGCCACACCTGGAATCAGCTCCAGACATTCTACCTGATTAATTGATGATAGATTAATAAGGGAATAGCCCATGCAGCCCATCAAATAGTTTTTTGAGATAATACTTTTGTTCCCTTTTAAAAGAGGCAGCTACATATTAATGAGTTGTAATTTCAAAATTCTTACTCCAATGATAATATAAGTATATCTTGAATATGTTTTGGTAAACAGCTGAAATGGCAAAACTTGTGTCACTGTCCATATATTTATGGACCTAACTGTAACTCTTTGAGTGAATCATTTACAATGGGAAATTTCATATTTTCATATATTTACATACATGTACAAGGTTTACATTTTAAAAATACGCGTAATTTAAAAGAGTAAACAATGTGAATTTGATGTATTTGTCAATGTTTGGATTAAAAGAGCAATGATAGATCCTCAGTTGGCACACTTGATTAAATGTGTTATAATTGAATTGAATTTTGCTTTGAAATTGAATGATGATAAATCCATTGAATGTATACCATGTGTGTCTGCCTTAAAGTTATGATTGCATGACAGTAAGGCTTGGTTTAGAGAAAAGCAGACCAGACAAAATTTGAATTTGCATATTTGCACAGATTTTCCTGGGAAATTCAATTGGCAGAGAATCTTTTCTCATTGAATTTAAAGTCCATTATTATTCTTTGGTGTTTTTTCAAATCTTATAGCATAATTAATATAACATGTAAAAAATAAAAAAATCCCTATACTTCTCTTACTGCTCACCTCTCCAGTCCTTCTGCTCTTTAGTGTCACCAGTCCAGTTGTCGAACACTGAGTGGAGATTCCCAGCTTTAACCCCTTTACAACCCAAGGTGGTTTGCACGTTAATGACCAGGCCAATTTTTACAATTCTGACCACTGTCACTTTATGA
This sequence comes from Phyllobates terribilis, assembly GCF_046119375.1. Classification (NCBI taxonomy): domain Eukaryota; kingdom Metazoa; phylum Chordata; class Amphibia; order Anura; family Dendrobatidae; genus Phyllobates; species Phyllobates terribilis. The sequence goes on from NW_027362764.1 coordinate 443,409,788, forward strand.
GGTAAAAACTATTGGAATTTTCAAAATTTGAATTTTTATGTCCTTAAATCAGAGAGATATGTCACACAAAATATTTAATAAATAACATTTCCCACATGTCTACTTTACATCAGCACAATTTTGGAACCAATTTTTTTTTTATTGGGTAGCTATAAGGGTTAAAAGTTGACTAGCGATTTCTCATTTTTCCAACAAAATTTACAAAACCATTTTTTTAGAGACCACATCATCTTTAAAGTTACTTTGAGGGGTCTTTATGACAGAATATACCCAAAAGTGACACCGTTCTAAAAACTGTACCCCTCAAGGTGCTAAAAACCACATTCAAGAACTTTATTAACCCTTCAGGTGCTTCACAGGAAGTTTTGGAATGTGGAAGAAAAAAATTAACATTTAACTTTTTTCACAAAAATGTTACTTTAGACCCAATTTTTTTTATTTTTGCAGGGGTAACAGGAAAAAATGGACCACAAAATTTGTTGTGCAATTCCTCCTGAGCATGCAGATACCCCATATGTGGGGGAAAACCACTGTTTTGGCGCACGGCAGGGTTCGGAATGGAAGGAGCGACATTTGACTTTTTGATTGTAAAATTTGCTTGAATAATTAGCGGACGCCATGTTGCATTTGGGGAGCCCCTGATGTGCCTAAACAGAGGAAACCCCCCACAAGTTACAACATTTCGGAAACTAGACCCCTCAGGGAACTTAACTAGATGTGTGGTGAGCACCTTGAACCCCCAGGTGCTTCACAGAAGTTTATAACATTGAGCCGTAAAAAAAAAAAAAATCACATTTTTCCCACCAAAATGTTTTTCAGCCCCCACTTTTGCATTTTCATAAGGGTAACAGGAGAAATTGCACCATGCAGTTTGTTGTGCAATTTCTCCTGAGTAATCAGATACCCCATATGTGGGGGAAAACCACTGTTTGGGCGCACGGCAAGGATCGGAATGGAAGGAGTGCCATTTGACTTTTCGAATGTAAAATTTGCTTGAATAATTAGCGGACGCCATATTGCATTTGGGGAGCCCCTGATGTGCCTAAACAGAGGAAACCCCCCACAAGTTACACCATTTTGTAAACTAGACCCCTCAGGAATCTTATCTAGATGTGTGGTGAGCACCTTGAACCCCCAGGTGCTTCACAGAAGTTTATAACATTGAGCCATAAAAATAAAATTTTCACATTTTTCCCACCAAAATGTTTTTCAGCCCCCACTTTTGCATTTTCATAAGGGTAACAGAAGAAATTGCACTATGCAGTTTGTTGTTCAATTTCTCCTGAGTTAGCAGATACCCCTTATGTGGGGGAAAACCTCTGTTTGGGCGCACGGCAGGGTTCAGAATGGAAGGAGCACCATTTGACTTTTTGATTGTAAAATTTGCTTGAATAATTAGCGGATGTGCCCCTGATGTGCCTAAACAGTGGAAACCCCCCAAAAGTGACACCATTTTGGAAACTATACCCCTCAGGGAACTTATCTAGATGTTCGGTGAGCACCTTGAACCCCCAAGTCCTTTACAGAAGTTTATAACATGGAGCCGTGAAAATAAAAAAATCAAATATTTTCCACAAAAATTATGTTTTATCCCCAATTTTTTTATTTTCACAAGGGTAAGAGGAGAAAATGGACCCCATAAACTTTTGTGCAATTTCTCCTGAGTACATCAATACCCCATATGTGGGGAAAATACAGTGTTTGGGTGCACGGCAGAGTTCAGAAGGGAATGAGCACTGTGTGACTTTTTGAACGCAAAATCGGCTGGAATCGAGAGCGGACGCCATGTCGCGTTTGGAGAGCCCCTGATGTGCCTAAATAGTTGAAACCCCCCACAAGTGACCCCATTTTGGAAACTACACCCCTCAAGGATTTTATCAAGGGGTATAGTGAACATTTTGAACCCAGAGGTACGACACAGAATTTGATGACATTAGGTCATCATATTGAATAAGTTGTCATTAGTCTTGAGCGCAATTGCTCGCTACTTGAGTTTGCATCGGGTACTCAGGTATGCACCATGTATCACAGGTGCTCAAGTGAAATGCTCGAGTCCCCACCCGCATGTTTCATGGTTTTTAGACACCCCAAAATAAACATGCGGGGATCGTTCGTGCATGGCAGGCAATCTCCGCAAGTTTTTTTTGGCCGCGAAGCATATGGGGAGGAGACTCGAGCACCCGCGATACTCAATGCATACCCGAGCACCCGATGCAAACTCAAGAAGCGAGCACTTGCGTTCAACACTAGTTGCCATATCGTCATCTTTTTTTTTTTTTTTTTACTTTTGAAAAAAAAAACAACCCTAACCCCAACCCTAACATTAGCACAACCCTAACCCCAACCCCAGCCCAAGTGTTTATTTTTTACGCCGTTCCTAGTGCAGTATAAGTGATTAGACGACCTTATTCTTCGAGTCAGTGCGACTACAGAGATACCAGAATGATATCAGGATTTTATGATTGACAGCTGTCACACACTAAAAGACACATATTTTGTAAAATCTAGTTTTTTCATCGCCATATTTTGAGAGCTATAATTTTTCCATATTTTGGCCGACAGAGTCATGTGAAAGCTTGTTTTTTGCGGGATGAGTTGACTTTTTTATTGGTGCCATTTTCAGGCACGTGAAATTTTTTGATCACTTTGTATTCCCGCTTTTGTGAGGCAGAATAAGCAAAAAACAACAATTCTGGAATTGTTTTTTTTTTTTTTTTTTGTATTCTACTCCGCGTGTGGCATTTTTTAAAAATATTTTTACAATTTTTTTTTTAATTTTTTTTTCACTTTTGAGAGTTTTTTTATTTGTTTACTTTGTCCCACTATGAGACTTTCACTTTTTTTATTCTGATCGCCTGCACAGCATGGGGATGGAGCATCATCCCTGTACCAAGCAGGCAGTCAGCGATGCACAGGGAGAAGATTGTTTGGTCATGCACTGCGCATGACCAAAAAATCTTACTGCTGTCTGGTGACCCGGATGTTGACATGATGACATTGGGTCGTCATGGCAACACCCGGGATGCCGCAGCAGACAGCGCTGGAGGTCGGAAGAGGAGGTGAGTATTGCGATCACCTCCCCTTAGCCACCGCAATGCTGCGATCGACTTCGATCGCAGCATTGCTGGGGTTAATGTGCCGGACCGCTCCCTGCACATAGTACCGGGTGTCAGCTGTGACAATCAGCTGATGCCTGGCGGCGATCGCGCCCGCACAGCCTGTGTGCGCGCGCGATCACGATGGCGCACTAATACAGGTCAGGCTCTTAAGTCCCAGGGCACAGACGTCATGGGCTTTAAAGGGGTTAAAAAGGTATGGGAGGGTTATTTGCAAGTGTGCAAAAGTTTGTCAAGATTTACAACATCACCTTGTGTACTCATGTGCAGAACCATCCTGAGCCTAATTGAAGGCAAAGGTTTTGGCTCAGTGTGAGATATCTGGGAATTTTAGCACTCAAGGCCTGAAAGGAAACTGGATAGGTGACACTGAAGAGCAGAAGGACCAGATAGGTGAGCAGTGAGGTGAATATAAGTATTTTTCATTTTTTTAAACTTTTTGATGGCATTTTACAGTACCAAAAAATGGCCAGTGGCCACCATATTGAAGCGAATTACAAAAAAAATCAGAATTTTTGGTGAGTGTGGATGTTTGTAAACTTCTTGTAGAATTTAATTCTGCTTATATTTATTTGCTCATTTCTAGCTTGCTTCACATATATCTTTTGCCTTATGATCAGCTTTTGAGCCTGTTAAAATGCAGCGGATCAACACTATTGGCAAATTGATGTATAAATACATCAGTTGTAGAGATGCACGAAGGATTGTGCTTGTGTTAAATTCCCTGATATTTGCAGTTTCAGGCAAATTGAACATTTTAAGATTCCATTTGCAGTTCCCCCAAAACGGGATATCTCCATTACCATTTCCCACAATGCTGAAGCATCAGAGCTTGGGCTTCACCATAATACCCTGTAGCTATGACATCTTACGGATTATCATACCTTGTGAAGTGGTGGTCAGTACCCAGCCCATCACAGATCAGAGATTCTCAGCAGAGCAGAGTTTGTGCCACAGAGTCATTTTCCATCTCGACAAAAAACGGAATGTGAACGCTTATGATCAGCAAGGTCCTCTTTTTCTTCCCTGTAGAGTGTAAGCTTTTATGGACAGTGGGGTCCTCTCTCTCCTTTAAAGTGTAATCTCTTTTGCTTAACAGAGTTCTCTCTCCTCTCCCCCATATGTATTTTCTGAGCAATTATAAGTTTTCCAATATTGAGATTTGAGCAAATTAATTTGCTGGAAATCAAAAAATTTTGGGGGGGGAATTTGTTGAAATTGGCAAATACAAATTTGAAAATAATCACTCATCTTTAATCTATTGCTATCACATCAGTTTTTTTTCCCAATTTTATCATAAGCACTGGCTCAGGGCCATATCCTAATGTTTCATAACTATTGTTTTCAGGTCACTGGTTTAGCATTTGCACCAGTCTAGAAATGTATGCACTGCACTGACAAGAATTGCCCAAAAGGAAACAATTGGATCAGTTTCCATTCAGCATTTTCGTAAAAGGCTAACGGGGTGTGGAAATCCCTTTCAAATTCAGGATGAACTAAAAAGGTGTGGTATCTGTCATTTCAATTGTCCCTTAGATAATATAGGACCTTGCTAAAAACTCTTCCTGAAAAGGCATAAAGTCAGAGTCAAAAAAACCCAGTCATAGTGTTGTTTCTCCAAGTGTAAGGCTATGTTCCTAGGATGAGTATTTCGTTAGTCTTTAATGTTGCAGACTTTCTACAGCATCTCTGCACCAATTATCTAAATTTGGTTACTTGTGTTTTTTTTTTTACTTTATTTTGCTTTTTGTTTTACATTAATATTTATATCCTTTTTGATGCTGCTGTTTTTGTCTTTTTTTGACCTGTCATATTTAAATCTTTCTACTTTGTTTTTGAAACTACCTTATATTTGTCTTTGAAAATTTTTTATTTATACAGTCAAATGAGTATTACGTGTGATTTCAGTGCATTTTCATAGCGAAAACACACAAAAAACCTCATGTGCATTTTTATTTACAGATTTTCCGCATCTAATGCGTCTATGAAAAAATTCATGCAAAAATTTATTGTACCTGCAAAAGAAATTGGTTAGTTTACGCAGCTTAAAAAAAAAGCATAATGGGCATGAGAGTTCTATAAATCCTGTTAACTTTACTGGAACTGTAAGATGCTGCATTTTTGCGTAGTGAAAATACACAGCATCAAAAACGCATTGTGTGAACTTAACCTTAAATGCAAAATCAGTCTTAAAATTTATTTTTACAATACAAAATTTTAATGCCAATTTTATGCCAGTTTATTTGTATAATTAAACAACTTCAACAACATTGAACACTAGCAGCAAGTTGTTGACATATGCCTTAAGCCATTTTCATAGTGTTGAACTCCATGCTAAATTGACATATGTTATCACAGCCAGGTACTTATTGGTCATGTATAGAAATCATTAATCACACCATGTATATCTATTGGAAATAAAATAAGATTGTTAGAAAAAGGAACCCTACTGATCTGAAAGAAATAGTTGAAATGGCACAGAATGTCAAATTATATTTTTAGCTTTGTAATCAAAATATATATGCACTAGCTTAACAAGTATAAATAATATTTGTGCATAAATTATATTATACAAACAGAAATTGAAAAAAAACTAAGCATACTAAGCAATAAGTGATAAGCTAGTAAAACTAACATAAAAACAATACTCATCATCTTTTAACTTTCACAGTAGGTTAACGCTTCTTTTCACCTTCACAAAATAAAATCATTGAACTGCTGATGAAAGTTGCTTTTTCTACAATCACAAGTGTTTTGGCAGCTTTTACCATCCTTTGTAAAATTGGAAAGGTCATATAAGCTTCGTTGTAAATAATTATATGGTTTTAGAAGGCATGTCCCAATAAAATGCCAAATGTCTCTTATATCCCAAGTACAGATTGTTTTAAGTAGACATCTTCTCTAGAAAGAAGAGAGATGAGGCAAGCTAACAAAGGAACATAAAAGTCAGAAGAACATAAATTGAGTTAGACCCCAGCGCAATTTTCCAACAAATTAACTATATATATCTTCTCCCTGTAAAATCTATTTCTGAAAAAAAATATTATTTTAACATATACAAATGATCTCCTGTTTGTTTTTTTTGTTTTTGTGTGGGTGCATCTCTGTTCATGTTGGTTTCCATCAAACATTTTTAACTTTTTATAAATACAAATGTATTTAAATATGCTAAAGATTAATACTGCTGTGTTAAAAATGTTTCACCATTGCATACATAATACATGTTTGGTCCTCTATTTACTCAACCTTTATATTCCTTTTGCCCTTTTTATTTTCTTTTTTTGCTTGTACCCAGTATATTTGAGCCTATATGACATATGATTATTTTCATCGTTGCATTCCAAAAGCCATACCTTTTTATTGTTTCAATTGATTTGGCTGTGTGATGTGACACTTGTCTCTACTCAGTGTGACACTAGTAACTGCTCAAGTACTTACCATGAGGCACGATAGTCAAGAGGTCCTGGGTCAGTACCAAAAGGGATTGTAATAGACAAAAGGAAAAGACAAAAGCGTAGTTAGGTAACAGTCTGAGGTCAGAGTATCAGGAATGTAGCACTTAAAGACAAAGGAGTAAGTCAAATAGAAGGTCAAAATGTAAATCCAAGGTCGGCAACAGAGATCAGGATACAATTCAGAGCACAGCACAAACACACACCACTTGAGGAAAGCTATAATTGGCAAAGGTCTGACAATCGAATTGTCAGAGTGCTAAATAGCCCTGTAATGACCCAGAATTCATGACAACTGGAGGAGATCACACAGAGTCAGCCAGATAAGATGACTGAGCTCTCAATCACAATACTCACACATCAGTCTCAGATTTTTGCACAAAAAACACGTTTTTAAATAATTTGTTTTCGTGTCCTGCATGCCAGATCTAGTTTAATATTTCTACTTTTTCATTGTACTCAAATGAATAAGGTATTTTTTTTTTATGGAATGAGTTATGGCATTAATTGGAATCATTTTCAAGTGTAAGACTTTTGATCTTTTTGCTATTTATTTAAATATCTTAAAGAGATGAGTGACGAAAATAAAAATTCTGCTAAGATTATTTTTTATCTTTTTTTTTACATTTTCAGCATGTAGCATATTAAAGATGATAATGTATTACTGCAATGATACCATGTACAGTGAGGAAAATAAGTACCATATATTGCAGATTATAAGACGCACGTTTTCCCCCCAAATTTGGGAGGAAAAAGGGGGTGAGTCTTTTAATTCAATCTTACGGTTCTACCTGATTTTCCCTGGGGAGGGGGCGGCATCGGATTGGGGTCCCAGACACAGGAGGTTGGTGGTGGCTGCAGGGGTAGTGGGGCGATGCTGCGGGCCCCTTGTTCAGAAGAAGTGTCGCTGATTAAATATGGTGATGGTGGCAGCAGTAGTGGGGATATGCTGTGGCCCTGTCCTCAGAAGAAGTTTTGCTGATTCAAGGCGGTGGTGGTGGAGGTAACAAGGCAAAGCTGCAGCCCCAGTGGGGGTGGAGTTATGCTACGGCCCCGTTCTCAGAAGTTGGCGGTGAGTGGAGGTGAGGTTCCCTATCCCGTACATAGCCCTGTGCTGTTCTTTGGCAAAATGGCCACCAGAGCATTTGCTGATGAGATCTTGGGAGATGAGATCTCAGCAGACGAGATCTCATCTTTCGAGGTCTTGATCTGCCATGCTCCAGCGGCCATTTTGCCGAAGCACAGGGCAGGTCTATATGCAGAATAGGAAACCTCATCTCCTCTCACCGCCAACTTCTAAAGATGGGGCAGCTGCATCGCTCCACCCCCACTGGGGCTGCAGCTTTGCCTCGTTACCTCCACCACCTTGAATCAGCAAAACTTCTTCTGAGGACAGGGCCACAGCATCTCCCCACTACTGCCGCCACCACCACCACCTTGAATCAGCGACACTTCCTCTGAGAATGGGGCCCGCAGCATCACCTGACTCCTGCTGCAGCCACCTCCGCAGCCAATCTCTGGTATGTGTGACTTCTACTCCACCACCGCTGCCCCCTCAGGTAAAAAGGATTATAAGGTGCACCATTTTATTTAAAAAAAAAAACATTTTTTCCTATTTTGCACCCCAAAATTTGGGGTGCATCTTATAATCCGGTGCGTCTTATAAGCGGCAAAATACAGTATTTGATACACTGCCAATTTTGCAAGTTTCCCCCCCTACAAAGAATGGAGAGGTCTGTAATTTTGATTGTAGGCATACTTCAACTGTGAGAGAATCTTAAAATAAAAACTAGAAAATTGCATTGTATGATTTTAAATAATTAAATTGCATTTTATTGTATTGTATTTGATCACCTACCAATCAGGAAGAATTGTAGCTCCCCCAGACCTGTTATTTTTTCTTTAAGAAGCCTGGTCTTCCAGCATGACAATGACCCGAAACACACAGTCAGAAGAAAGGTGTGGCTCTTTAAGAAGCATTTCATCATCCTGGAGTGGTCTAGCCAGTCTCCAGACCTGAACCCAATAGAAAATCTTTGGAGGGGGCTGAAACTCAATGTTGCACAGAGAAAGCCCAAAGCCTGGAAGAAATGGCACAAAGCAAAAACAAAATGCTTGGTATTTAATTCATGATATTTTGTACTATTGACTCTAATGTAACATCTAGTTGCAAAAAAAATTTTTTCAAATAACCACAGAAAATGCCACAAAATATATTTATATGATTAATTTGAATAAGATTAGGCTTTATTGCAATATTATGGCCAACAGTTTTTGTCAGAGTTAGTCCAAACGAGGAGTGGAGAGTCAGATTCGAAATGTGTCATATCTATTTTTCATCATGACTTTTACTAGAACCACTCGATGTCTAACAAGTAGTGATGAGTGAACCAGTGGCTGTTTAGGTTTGCAGGGTTCAATGAAAATACAGTAAAATGTTTGGTTCAGATCCAAACTTGACCCTGAACCTGAACCAATTAGAAGTCAATGTGGACCCGAATTTAGGTGCTTAAAATGGCTGTAAAATGGTCATAGTAAGAGCTAGGGGGCAGCATAAGGAAGCTAAATGTGGGTAAGAGCAGAACAAGTGCCCTCAAAATAAATGGGGATGTGGAAATGACTTAAAATAATAGAGAATGAAAAAAAATTATAATTGGAAACCAGAAGGAGAAGGTTCAAGTGGAGCAGGAGATTGAGGAGGAGGTGATGGTGTAAATGGAAGAGGCATACAAGGAGAAGGTAGCCAACACTTTTTTTTAATTGATTTATTTGGGGGTACTCTGAAATCAGGCAGTGTACCAATCTACTGGTCTCTCTCTCTCTGTATACAGGCCGAGTAATTCTCTGCAATTTTTTGGGTTGAAAACAATGAGGAGAGCATCAAATAAGAGATGTGGCCATGTTGATGGTGGTGGTGATGTAGCTGCTACAGGGAGAGAGAGGGTGTGGTCAATCTGTGTCTGTTACATGCCTAAATGAAACTACTTCCCCTGGTGCAAGCAGGCAACAGAACATTCCGTGTTATTTTGTAGGCAAGAGTACCATTGGATGAATCGTGAGGCCAGAACAAGTAGAGGTGGTTTTAGATTGGTTGGCTGAGAGTGCCTTTAGTCCCTTTGATTTGTCATCCAACCAGTCTCCCTTTGCACCTGAGGCCCATGGGCATCTGTCTTCTGTCTCACTCCCTTGCAAATCAGGCAAGCAGTCTGAGCCCCAAGTCATGCAGCAATCACTTCAGCTTTTGTTGATTCTGCGCTCTATGATTCTGTGGGCCATCCACCTGGCCTTGCCTCATAATTCTAAGAGATTGAGAACACTGATGCCCAACCACTTGTTGTGTTGGATGATAAGTACTTGGGAGACGTACCGCAAATGGTCAGCGGACCACCGCAGCATATCTCTGATGATTAAAACAAAGAATTCAAAAGCAACACTGGCGCTTCACTGTTGAATGAGAAATGGTGGGAGACGGAAAAGCTGCAGGTAGAACAAAGGTCCTGTTTGTACATTAGCCCACAAAAATAGTAAAATGCAAATGTCAGAAATGAACTACCGCACTAAACAAGGGGTTGTAAACTAAAATACAAGTACACTGTACATATAAACACAAATAGGACAAGAATATGCACAACTAGGATAGGAATATGCGGACCTCCTTCCTGTTCAAAGAAAACATGGACATAAATACCTACAATGCTATAAAGAGCAAATTAATACTTATTGATAAATGCCCACTGGGCGTATGGAGTAGGAAAAACAATGAGTGGCATGGCTAGTAAGCAGTGCAGAGTGTGCCTGCTTAATAGCACAGGACCCACTATTCCAGCGGGCAGATGTTGCTTTATCGTGCCACTTGCTGTGCCGCTCCGGTCGTACAATCTGATTGGAGCGAACCACCTTCTCCCAAGTAAGTGCCTCCTGTTTTAAGTACATTCCTAGTTATTGTGGGCCTTCTAAAGGGGGCTCATTGTTTTGCCTACACCATACCCCCAGTGGGTATTTATCAATAAGTATTAATTAGCATTTTTTAGCATTGTAGGTATTTATGTCCATGTTTTCTTTGAACAGGAAGGAGGTCCACATATTGTTATCCTAGTTGAGCATATTCTTGTCCTATTTGTGTCTATATGTACAGTGAACTTGTATTTTAGTTTACAATCCCTTGTTTAGCATGGTAGTACATTTTGATGTTTGCATTTTAATATCTCTGATGATACTGATGATGAAACAGAGGTGCCAACTGCTGCAGCTTTCTGCTGTGTGTACACCAGCAACTAGGGAAGGGGTGAAGACTTGGTGAAACATCATGCGGGGAATTATTATTATTATTTATTTTGACAGCACCATTGATTCCATGGTGCTGTACATAAGGAGGGGTTACATATAAAACACAAATAGAAATTACAATGAGCAAACTAATAGTGACAGACAGGTAGAGAGGGGAAAGGACCCTACTAGTGATGAGCGAGCATGCTCGCTACTGCTTGGGGCTCGCCCGAGCATCTCAGGGCTCGAGATGCTCGGCGCTCGCCGAGTATTTCCTGGATGCTCCGGCGGGAACTCGGGTCCCATATCTACATGTTTGGCGCTCTTTATAGAGCCTATGAACATGAAGGGATTGCCTGCCATGCACTGTAATTCCATAGCCATGTTGGTTGTGGGCATTACAGTGATTAGCTGGCCGCACAGCATCATCAGATCTATATCAGACCTGGCGTCACAGTCACTCCGGATCAGACAGTGTAGGGAGAGCTGCTACTGTGTCAGGGAGAGATTTGCTTGTGTATTAGGTATTGTAGGGAGAAAAACCGTACATTACACATATCCATCTTAGCAAACAGTCCTTCTGAGGACTAATCCATCTGCAGAGATATCAGGCAGGCAGGGTGTATAGGCAGGCAGTGCATATAGCAGATTGCAGTGCATATAGCACAAGAGGCTTCATTCCAATTCTGCCTTCTGCTGCTGTTAGATATTTCTATTCAAAGGCCCAGGTCCAGGGGCCAGGAATACTTTTCTTTGGATCTTAATACTCATTATTTGCTTAAAAAGCATTCCAGAGAACACCGTTTTTCTGTGCCATTTGCATGTTTTGGGAGAGGTGCTGCTGCGTCAGGGACAGATTTGCTTGTGTATTAGGTAGTGTAGCGAGAAAAATCGTACATTACACATATCCATCTTAACAAACAGTCCTTCTGAGGACAAAGGCCCGGTCTCAGGGGCCAGGAATACTTTTCTTTGGATCTTAATCCTCGTTATTTGCTTAAAAATCAATCCAGAGAACACCATTTTTTCTGTGCCATTTGCTTGTTGGCACTGCAGTATACAGCCAGGTCCTTTCCATATTAGAGCGCTAGAAATCCAGCTATTTAAAACTGTATTTTCTCCGTCAAACAGAGCACATATATATTGTCAGAAAATACTGCCATTTCTGGCCTCCATTAAAAATTTCCTTTAGTGTGTCAGTGAAGCAATTCCCACCAGTTTGCTGTTCAAACTAGTTACCTACAGGCCAGGTATTTAAAACTGTGTTTTCTCTGTCAAACGGATCACATATACGTTGTCAGAAAATCCTGCCATTTCTGGCCTCCATTAAAAATTTCCTTTCGTGTGTCATTGAAGCAATTCACCTCAGTTTGCTGTTCAAACTACTTACCTACAGGCCAGGTATTTAAAACTGTGTTTTCTCTGTCAAACGGATCACATATACGTTGTCAGAAAATACTGCCATTTCTGGCTTCCATTAAAAATTTCCTTTAGTGTGTCATTGAAGCAATTCACACCAGTTTGCTGTTCAAACTAGTTACCTACAGGCCAGGTATTTAAAACTCTGTTTTCTCCTTCACACGGATCACATATATGTTGTCAGAAAATACTGCCATTTCTGGCCTCCATTGAAAATTTCTTTCAGTGTGTCAGCAAAGTTTTTGACACTGGTTTGCTATTCAAAACAGTTACCTACAGGCCAGGTATTTAAAACTGTGTTTTCTCTGTCACACGGATTACATATACGTTTTCTCAAAATACTACCATTTCTGGCCTCCATTAAAAAATATTTTCAGTGTGTGAGTGAAGCAATTGACACCAGATTGCTATTCAAAATAGTTACCTACAGGCCAGGTATTCAAAATTATATTTTATGCGTCACACGGATTACATATACGTTTTAAGAAAATGCTGCCATTTCTGGCGTCCATTAAAAAAAAATTTCAGTGTGTCAGTGAAGCAATTCACAGCAGTTTGCTGTTCAAGCTACTTACCTACAGGCCAGGTATTTAAAACTGTGTTTTCTCCGTGACACGGCTCACATATAAGTTCGCTCCATACTCAGTCATTTGTAGTGAGCGTGGAAGATACTGTCCTCCATTTAAAATGGGCAAGGCACGTGGCAAGGGACGGGGAACGGGACGTGATGGTAATGGTGCATGCAGAGGCCGAGGACAAGGCCGTGGGCAAGTCGAAATTGTGCCACAACAAACACCCACATCTTCTCACCTGACCTTCCAGTCCCAATTTCTAGGGGACCGCAGCACACTACTATTGAACCCAGAGCAGTGTCAAAAGGTTGTTGGTTGGTTAGCGGATAATACTTCCAGTCACTTAGCCACCACCACCACCCTGTCTTCCACACGGTCAAATCTTAGTAGCTGTGAGTCTGGACCGCATATTCCTCACCCTGATCCTCCTTCCTCCCACCATGCCGAGTACCCAGAGACACTATGAAGAGCTGTTCACTTTTCCATTTATAGATTCGGGCCTCTTGCCCAGTCCACTTGAAGTGGGGCAAGAGGAGATCGCGTTTAGCGAAGCGCAAATATTTGAGCAGCCACGGTCACACGAAGGCGACGGTGGGAAAGTGTCACAAGAGGTGGACGATGATGAGACACAATTGACAGAAATTCAGGAGGAGGACCAGGGTGCGGAAGTGGAAGACGAGGTGGTGGACGATATAGTAACAGACCCAACCTGGCTGGAGGACATGCAGAGCGAGGACAGCAGCACACAGGGGGAGGGAGGGAGAGCATGAGAACAAGCAGGAAGAAGCAGTGTGGTGGCTGCAGACAGAAGGAAGTAACAGTTTCCCTTAACACATACACGAAGGTAGTTGCCAGTACAACTGTTAGGTCTTTCCGAGTCTGGTTGTTTTTTAAAGACTCTGCCGATAACCCCAAAAAGGCCATTTGCACAACCTGCCAAGTCATCATCAGCAGGAGTGGCAAAACGACCAGCCTGACCACCACCAGCAAGATCAGGCACACGGCAGCAAAGCACCCGACTTTGTGGGCCGAACCCCAGGGTCCAGGAACAGCGTCTACGGCTGGCACCATTGCTTCTTCTGCTGTTGTGGATGCAAGCCAATCCCCTGTCAATGGTGCATGCGAAGATGCCTCCTGCACTGCACCTGTCGTTGCACAGTCTCAAGTATCAGCATCAGGAAGCACGTGCATGTCCTTGTCCCAGCGCAGCGTTCAGTTGTCCATACCCCAGTCCTTGGAACGCAAGCGCAATTATGCAGCCAAGGCCCCTCAGGCCACACTACTAAATTCTCATATTTCACGACCGCTTGCGCTCGAAATGTTGCCTTTTAGGCTCGTGGAGAGGGTAGCATTCCACAACCTGATGGCGGTGACCGTCCCTCGGAACTCGGTCCCCAACCACCACTATTTCTCCCCATGTGCCGTTCCCGCATTACCCAAGCACGTGTCCCAAAACATTAGCCGTGCTCTCAACAACCCAGTTACCGGTAAAATCCTCCTAACCATTGACACCTGGACAAGTGCTTGTGGGCAGGGACAATACATCTCGCTGACGGCACACTGGGTTAACATAGTGGAAGCCAGGACCCAGTCGGACCTTGGGACTGAACACATCCTCCCGACGCCAAGGATTGCGGGCCCTAGGTCAATCAGGGTTGCCCCGATGGTCTACAGCTCCTGCACCTCTTCCTTCTCAGACTCCTCCTCCTCTTCAGGCTCCATCTCCGAAATGACCACATCAGTCACAAGCTGGAAGCACTGCAGCACTGACTTGGCCAAGCGGCAACAGGCTCTGCTGAAGCTAATATGCTTAGCTGAAAAACCGCACAATGCTGAAGAGTTGTGGACAGCTCTGAAAGAGCAGGCAGATCTGTGGCTCACACCACTCAAGCTACAGCCAGGCATGGTATTGTGTGACAATGTCCGGAATCTGGTGGCGGCCCTGAGGTGAGGCGAGCTCACACACGTACCATGCCTGGCCCATTTGCTTAACCTCGTGTTTCAGCAGTTTCTCAAATCCTACCCGGAGCTGCCGGATCTGCTTGTTAAAGTACCCCGCCTGTGTGCCCATTTTAGAAAGTCAGCTACAGCTTCCGCCGCCCTTGCAGTGTTTCAGCAGTGTTTGCAGCTTGTGGCTCAGAGACTGGTGAGTGATGTCTCCATGCATTGGAACTCTACACTGCCAATGTTGGGAAGGATTTGTGAGCAGAATAGGGCAGTTGTGAAGTACGAACATCAACAAGGCCGTCGGTATTCAGTTCAGACTCCACACATAAGACTTCAGGAGTGGACATGGATGTCAGACTTAAGTACCATCCTCCAAAACTTTGAGGACTCCACCAAGATGGTGAGCGGCGATGACGCCATAATTAGCATCACCATCCCGCTTCTTTGTCTTCTGAAATGCTCTCTGCTCACAATCAAAGAGGATGCATTGCAGGCGCAGCACGATGAGATGGAGCAAGGAACCATACAGGGTGATTACACACAGCCAAGCCTCATCTCATCCCAACATGGATTGGGTGACAATGAGGAAGAGGAGGAGGAGGAGGAGGAGGAAGGACAGGAGCTAGTTTCATGCCCTATAGACGGTACTACCTGCGCAGCTGTCATACCGTCTGTTCAGCGTAGATGGCCAGAGGACAGAGAGGAGGAGGAGGAGAGCATGGTCAGTCATCCTCTTGGTGAGGACACGGAAGTCTTGCCTGTTAGTAGTCTGGCACACATGGCTGAGTTTATGTTACGCTGCCTTTCCCATGACCCTCGCGTTCTCAAAATTTTGGGTGACAGCCATTACTGGTTGGTGACACTTCTAGACCCACTTTACAAGGAGCACTTTATATCTCTTATTCCTGAGGCGAACAGGTCTACAAAAATGGGGCGGTACCAGAAGGCCCTTGATGCGTAACTATTAAAAAAATTCCCATCTTAAAACGCTGATGGCAGAGGGCACACTTCGTTGGACAACCAAGGAGTACAGGCGAGAACGACACTTCTTTAATCCAGCAGAGGCAGGGGAACACTGTGAAAGTTCTGGGAGAGTTTTCTCAGACCCTCGCTTCGGAAAGGCCCTGAGGCACGGGGTACTCTCACAAGGAGTGCAAAGTTTAGGAAGATGCTGACGGAGTACCTTGACGACCGTGCCAACATCCTCCGTGATTCCGCTGTGCCTTATAATTATTGGGTATCAAAGCTGGATACGTATAACGAACTGGCTCTCTATGCCTTGGAGGTCCTGGCCTGCCCTGCCGCCAGCGTTTTATCAGAGCCAGTTTTTAGTGCTGCTGGTGGAATTATAACTGATAAGCACATCCGCCTGTCAACTGAAACTGCTGACAGGCTGACTCCTATAAAAATGAACAAGGGCTGGATTGGGCCAGACTTCTCAACACCACCGAAAGATAGCAGCGTAACATAAACTCCAATCCACTGTCTTTTCTTGAGAGGTGTATTCCCATGCACCTTTTCACACAAACACATTGGTATACGCTTGCTGATTTTGGCTATTTGCTCATGTCCTCCTCCTTCTCCTCATCCTCCACCAACATATCACCAGGGTGACCGTGGTCTGTGATGCAACACCCACCTTATTTTTTTAAAGGGTGTTTATGATGTCCGTAAAAAAAATTTTTGATGCACTATGTTCATGTATACCCTCCAGGGGTAAGTGTTTGTCAACCCATACACTTAGTGCATGGGTATTATAAGTATAGGAGGACCGCTCCTTTCTAATGGGAACATTTTTTTATGAGGCCCTCCTCCACATCTCTTCCAAGGGGCTTTGGAGTGCCTCCAAAATTTTGACAGCCCTTGCATTCACTGCATAGGCCAACAATATGGGAGACTCTCTCCTTTCTAATGGAAATTTGTCATTACCGTGGCCCTACTCTATGTGTCTTTAAATTCTTAGTGGGGTTTTTCCTAAAATTGTCAGCCGTTGGACTCACTGCATACCCTATAACTGAAGAGCAGACTCTCTCCATTGTAATGGGAACATGTCGTACCTTGTTACTGTGGCCCTGCTCTGTGTGTCTTTAAATTCTTAGTGGGGTTTTTCCTAAAATTGTCAGCCGTTGGACTCACTGCATACCCTATAACTGTATAGCAGACTTTCTCCTTTCTAATGGGAACATGTCGTACCTTGTTACCGTGGCCCTGCTCTATGTGTCTTTAAATTCTTAGTGGGGTTTTTCCCAAATTTTGGCAGCCCTTGCAGTCACAGCATGGGCTTTACCACTATAGGAGACCAGCTCCTTTATAATGGGAACATTTTTTTTACTGAGACCCTCCTCTATGTCTCTTCAAAGGGGTATTGGGTTGTGTCCAAATTGTTGGCAGCCCTTGCAGTCACTGGATACGCAATAACAGTATAGGAGAGTCCGTTGTTAATAATGGGAACAACAAAGCATAGCCGGTTGATGGCTCTCTAGCAATAGCTAGGGCCAACTGCTGGCCTTTTAAAAATAGTAAGGGCCGTCTGATGTCCCGGTAAAAATAGGCTTTATGACTTTCAGAGTCCCTCCATCATAAATAAAACGGGATGTGTCTGATGATGTGTCACACACCACATTGCCAGATAAGATTGTAAAATGTTAAAATGACATTTCCCGGTAAATGCACTTGTCTTAAAAAAAACGTTAAAAAAACAAAACAATAGGATCTTTCTTTAGTATAACAAACAGCGTCACCAATTTTACAACAATGTAATCACATTGTTCAACTCATGCACCTCCTCCTCCATCTCCGAAATGACCTATTCAGTCACAAGCTGACAGCACTGCAGCACTGCCTTGACCAAGCGGCAACAGGCTGTTTTGAAGAAAACATGCTTAATGCTTATTTGACAATCCGCCCAGCGCTGCAGAGTTGTTGAAAGCTTTAACACAGCAGCCTTATCTGTGGCTCTCACCGCTGAACATATAGAATCTTGAGATTCTTACATTTGCTTTAAGTCATAATTTTTTCACTTTTAAGGGGTCCTTCTTCCTGCAGCTCCAGGGGACAGCAATGGGCGCGGCCTTTGCGCCCGCCTATGCTAATCTGTTCCTGGGGCTGTGGGAAAGGGACCTCTGCCTGTCAGATCGTGAGGTGTCAATGTGTCATGTCCTTCTCTGGACGCGCTACATTGATGACATCCTCATGATCTGGCAGGGCTCTGAAGTATCCTTACAAAAATTTATGGACCAACTGAATATTAATGATTGTAATATACATCTTACTTACCAATCTAACACACGGCAGGTTGAATTTTTGGATGTATCTTTGAGACGGGATGATACCAATTGTTTGCAAACTACTTTGTTTCGTAAACCAACCTCTACCAACATGCTTCTGCATTCTAAATCTGCACACCCGAAACATATGACACAATCTGTTCCGGTGGGGCAGTTCCTCCGTATCCGGAGGATCTGCTCCACTGATGCTGATTTCGAGAGACAAGCTATTGAACTCAAGGAGAGATTTTATGCCAGAGGCTATAGCCATCGTAGTGTTAAGAAGGCATATAATAGAGCTAAATCTGCTTCTCGACATGAATTAATATATGGCAGTAAAAATATAAGGGATGGCAATGAGAAGGTGAGGTTTGTAACCAATTTCCACTCCCAATTTTCACGTATGAGGAAGATCTTGGCCCGTTCATGGCATATCCTTAAAGCTGATAATATTTTATCAAGATGTATTCCAGATAGACCATCTATTTCGATTAGGCGTTCTAGGAATCTACGTGATTACCTGGTACATTCACACTATGAGGGTCCAAAGGTTTTTACCTTTTTGGATGGGCAGACTAAAAAAAGTGGATGTGCTCCTTGTGGTCGGTGCGTAGCATGCCCGAACATTGTTAAATGCGACACTTTCTTCAAATCTGACGGGTCTAAAATCTATAATATCAACAGATCAATAACCTGCACCACAAAGCATGTGATATATTTTGCTACCTGCCCTTGTGGACTGATATATGTGGGCATGACCACCCGTCAGTTTAAGGTTCGTGTTCGTGAACATGTTTTGGGAATTATGGCTGCGGCCGACCAGACGGACACGTCCACCTTAAAGACCATACCCCGTCATTTCAGGACCCATCATAATTGTGATGCCTCTGGATTTAAAGTTAGGGGTATAGATTGTATTATGCCCAATATACGAGGTGGTAGAATGGGACTTAGACTTGCCCAAATGGAGTCTCGTTGGATCTGGACTCTTGATACCTTGCATCCCAATGGATTAAATGAAAGTATTAGTTACTCCTCCTTTCTGTAGTCAACCTATATACTCATGGATGCATGATATATTTGCATGTGCATATATTGATGTGTATGTTTTTGGTACTTTACACTGATAACTGGCCCAATATGCTTGAGGTTTTGTTTTTAATTTTTAATTTTTATTTGTGTTCTATTTTTACTTACCTATTATCTTTTTCTGCATTATGTAGGACCTCTTTTCTTCTGTTAGTATTGTGGTTCTTTGCCGGGATCGTCGCCTTCTTTTCATCAAGTCTTCATGTCCGGATGTGACTATGAGAGAGCATACATTATGGATGAATACGGACAAGATAGTAACATATACACCAATGCTTTATGTGGCGTATACACTCATAACCTTTCTGTATAACTGTTCCATTGTATAACGTTGAGTTAAATGACATAGATGGCATATAATTAAATAAGTATATATATCTATGTCTGCGTAAAGGAATGTGGTTGTATTGGTCCATGTGAATATTGTTGACTATCTAGATATTTATATTTTCATATTCAGACCTAAATAGGGATTCTCTCTGATTTTGATGTAGGTTGACCTGCTGGTGACCCCATATATATTGATGTGATATGTTGAGACTAATAATTCCATTTGCGATTGACCCTATAGTTATATCACTCGTCCTGGTACTATGCACGTAGTCTTAATGGTATTTCTATTACTTAGACCTGGCACGCATGCGCATTATGTGGGTCTCGGCGCTCTCCGGCTCTCCGTGTCTGTATTGGCGTTCGGCGCCGGGGCTCGTTGCCCCGCCTCCGGATGTCATGTGACGCGGACGCCGGCCGGCGTCTTGATTCCCATGGTGACGCATGCGTCACTTCCGGTCTTTAGTGCCGCCCGGCACCTATAAATTCTAACACAAAGTTTCTACTATACGCCCCCTGACGAAGGGAAGACCGAAACGCGCGTCGGGGCTTTTCCTGCCCCACGTGTACACTCCTTGGACGGACCCTTATCTTTCCCTGTGACTGCCTAGTGACCTTTGGTATGTACATCACTACCATACTATGAATGATTAGAGATTGGAATTGGAGGTAGTAAAGGGCAGTAGTCACTAATAGGTGCAATCATTAGCCGAATTATTAATGAATATGGATATGTTGCGTTTTAAATTGCGCAATTGAGGATCTGTCGTTAAGTTGTGTCATGTGGGGTGGGATATTTTATACTTCGCATATTTTGCACACATTACCCCCTTGTCTGTTGTATGCATATTTATAATAAACTTATGAATTTAATATGTTTATAATTTGAGGCTCTGGTTTCGTCTTTTTTTCTCTTTTTTTGTTTTGAACATATAGCCAGGCATGGTCGTGTGCGAGAATGGGCGGAACCTGGTGACGGAGAAATGACAGCTGGGGTAGATAGGGTTTCCCTCTATGCCAGTCCTTTCACCGAGCTAAAGAATATGGCTGTAGTGAAATACAACTCCCACTGAGAAGCTGTTTCAGATTGAAAAACATTGTGCCCACCAGAGGATTTGATTCTGAGGGTTAACCTTTCTCCCTCGCTCAAGAGCCCCATAGCAGCTGCAAAGTTAGCGCTATCATGAACTTTGCTGAGGTAGAAGCCAAGGCACACCAGAGGATTCTCTGGTGGGCCCATCCAACCCTGTCGAAAAGCAGCCCTTGCTAAGAAAAGTGTGGGGGAAGGTTCCCAGACACTCTATTGCTACTTTTTTATTGTGGATAGGCCATGCTTATGCATGTTATTTCTCAAACCGCATTACAGATCAGGCCATTGTCCAACTCTGTATTCAAGAAATTAAATGCGCAAAGAAAGATGTGTGTGTGTGTCAAATCACCAGCGACAAGGGCGAGTTGATGTTGGAAGGGCTGCCATTGCTTCTGCAACAAGCTGCATTACAGGACTTCCTGTGAGAAATGACACGCAGGGTAAATAGGGTTTCCCTCTATGCCAGTCCTTTCACCGAGCTAAATACAACTGTCAGCAAAAAAAAGTTGTGGACTGGCTCCGTACCGTCCCTGGCCACATTCACCTGTCCACGTGTTTGTGGTTAGGCGGTCCTCCCAGTAAGTGCACTGGGGAGGGCACAGGTAATGTTGTGGGACTTGTTGTTGTGGAAGGCGGAGGCGATACCGGGAAATATAGCGGCGGCTGGGGACCGAGCATGGACACCCGGCCACCGCCGGCATGAGGTTGTGAAAAGCTTCTGCCTCCACGAGCTTAAAAGGCCATATTTCAAGTGGAAAAAGCTGCCCAGAAATCTGGCAGTTTAGTGTTGCAGCCTGTGGGTGGGTGGGTGGCTGGCTGCATACTTGCACTTGAATTCCAAGTAATAGAAAACAAAGCAGATGGTGGCCTCTATCATCATCATGGACTCACCTCGGCACTATGAACTCTCCTGAAGGAGAAGCCAGGGCGCGCTGGAGGACTCTCCGGTCCTCTGGTGGGCCCATCCAACCCTGGCGAAAAGCAGCCCTGGCTAAGAAAAGAGTGAGGTAATGTTCTGGGACACTCTGTGGCTGCTTTTTTAATGTGGATAGGCCATGCTTATGCATGTTATTTCTCAAACTGCATTACAGATCAGGCCATTGTCCAACTCTGTATTCAAGAAATTAAATGCGCAAAGAAAGATGTGTGTGTGTGTCAAAGCACCACCGACAAGGGCAAGTTGATGTTGGATGGGCTGCCATTGCTTCTGCAACTAGCTGCATTACAGGATTTCCTGTGAAAAATGACACGCAGGGTAGATACGGTTTCCCATTATGCCAGTCCTTTCACCGAGCTAAATACAACTGTCAGCAAAAAAAAGTTGTGGACTGGCTCCGTACCATCCCTGGACACATTCACCTGTCCACGTGTTTGTGGTTAGGCGGTCCTTCCTAGTAAGTGCACTGGGGAGGGCACGGGTAATGTTGTGGGACCCGTGCTTGTGGAAGGCGGAGGCGATACCGGGAAATATAGTTGCCGCTGGGGACCGAGTATGGACACCCGGCCGCCACCAGCATTACGTTTTGAAATGCTTCCGCCTCCACGAGCTTAATAGGCCACATTTCAAGTGCAAGCAGCTGTCGAAAATTTGGCAGTATAGTATTGCAGCCTGTGGGTGGTTGGGTGGCTGGCTGCCTGCATACTTGCGCTTGCATTACAAGAAATGGGGTAGGGACAACTGAACGCTGCAGTGGGACAAGGATGTGGATGGTGATTGTTGCAAGTCTGCAACGAAAGGTGCATGGCGGGAGGCATCTTCGCATGTGCCAAGGATCACTTATGATGGGCACACTTTTAGGCAGTGAACTAGAAGTCAGAGATGTTTCCAGAGGTCTTCCCCATGTTGTTCCCATGTCTTTTCAGCATAGTATGCATGTGTCTGATGATGTTTCACAGACCACATGGCCAGATAAGGTTGAAAAATGTTAAAATTACATTTCCTGGTGAAGGCATTTGTCTTGGTTGAAAGCAATGCAAAAGTGCAAAAATACATCAAAAACACAATGTGTGAACATAGCCCAAAGTGTGGAGGAGTATTTTTGGTTTTGGTTATTTATTTTGCCTTCTATACAAGTCATTACCCTGGAAAGGATGTTCCTAAACATATTTCCCAGGAAAATCCATTTTGGTTTCATTTTTGTATGTTTTATTGTGAGTCCGTAAAAGTGGCGTAATACTCTGGCAACATTGTTAACAGCAGTGACCTGGGTGTCAGAAATGCCTCCAGGGGTCTTCCCCATGTTGTTCCCATGTTATTTGAGCACTATTCCCATTGATTTGGGCAATTTTCAAGCCCTCTGCAGACCTCCGGGGGGAGCCGCCTGAAAAATGCTCGAGTTTCCCATAGACTTACATTGGGTTCGTTGCTCGGGTCGAGCACCCGAGTGTTCCAATTTGCTTGACCCAAGCAATGAGCACCCGAGCATTTTAGTGCTCGCTCATCACTATTGATCACACATGATCACAAGAATTGTATTCACATGTGGCATAGACGTCTAGGACACAGACATCGTGAAAGTATAACGGAGCTAGAAAGGAAAGAATTGACAAAGGATCTATTGATATATGATTGCTCAATTACCGTAAGATGTGAATGTGGTATAAAATCCAAAGCCACAAGGATATCTATTCCTAAAGAAATTGAAATGAAAAGCAAAAGACCACTTGATTTAGTGCATACTGATGTATGTGGACCCATGAAAGTGACTACATCAGGAGGCAATAGATATATGGTGACTTTAATAGATGACTACTCAAGATACTTAGTCATATACTTGATCAAGAACAATACCAAAGTTTTCAGTAAACTAGTAGACTACGTGACAAAGTTGAATAACAAGTTTCAGAGGAAGCCAGTTGTCATTAGAAGTGATAATGGAGGTGAATTCACAGGACACCAAATAGAAAGCTACTTAAGAAAAAATGGTATAGAGCATCAAAAGATGGTTCCATACACACCTGAACATAATGGAGTAACAGAAAGGAAAAACAGAACTCTGACTGAAATGATAAGGTGTATGCTGACAGATTCCAAACTATCAGAGAAATATTGGGGTGAAGCAGCAATGACAGCTACATATCTACAGAATCGACTTTTTTTCCAGAAAACTGAAAAAAAAAACATATGAAATGTGGCAAGGTATGAAACCAAGTGCAAATCATTTAAGAGTTTTTGTTTGTAATGTTTTTGTATTCATTCCAACAGAAAAATGTTCCAAACTTTAAAATAGGTCCATGGAAGGAATATTTGTTGGATATAGTGAAAAGTGCAAAGGATATAATCCTAGATCCCGTAAAAGACAGAGTTATGGTGAGTAACAGTGTGACATTCATTGAGGATCTAAATGAAGACACTATAATTTCACTGGAAACAAAAAATGAGAAAAATGGCAATGATGTAGCTGAAGGAATATCTGATGAAAAAGAAGTTGAAATTAATAAAAAACAGAATACTGAAAGTGAAGAGATACAACTACAATCAGACACAGAACCAAGACATTCAATACGAGAAAACAAAGGAAAACCACCAATATACCTTTCATACAAGGCAAGTAAAGTAAAATTTATGAGCCTACCTATTGGGAAGACAAATCTCAACTTCCTGAAGAAGAATCCAATAAATGGATTGAGGCAACAGAAATAGAAATAAAATCCATGCATTACTCAAAAACATGGACACTAACAGAATTACCAGAAGGAAGAAAAGTTATAGGATGTATATGGATTATTAAAGTAAAGTACCGAACAGGAGGCTCAGATGAACGATACCGAGCAAGACTCGTAGCTAAATGTTATTCTCAAAAATATGGAGAAGACTATGATGAAACATTTGCTCCAGTTGTCAAACATACTAGAATAAGAACTTTGTAGTTGCAGCAATGAAACAAATGGAACTGAAACATCTGGATGTGAAGACAGCATTTTTTAATGGAAATTTAGCAGAAGATATTTACATGGAGCAAGCTCCAGGAATCAAAGATGAAAGTAAGCCAAACATGGTTTGCAAATTACAGAAAAGTATATACAGTTTAAAACAAGCTGCTAAAGCGTGGAATGATAAAATCACGGAGGTGCTCACAAATTAAAAATTTAAAAGAAGCAAAGGTGATCCTTGCCTCTACACAAAAAGACTAATGGACAGATGGATCTATGTACTCATATATGTTGATGAAATTTTAGTTTGTTTTGAAAAAGAAAGGGATAAAGAGGACTTACTAAAATCCTGAATCAATATTTAGAGATCAAAGACTTAGGAAATGTGAAACAGTACTTAGGAATACAGATAGAAAGAGAAGAAGATGGAAATTTCCTACTTAATCAAAATCACATGATTCAAGATATAACCGAAACATTAGGATTGAAGGATGGAAAACCAGCAAAGTCTCCAATGGAAACTAATTATCTTAAAGAAATGAGTAGTGAGAAAAATGTGTTACCAAATAATGAAGAGTACAGAATGGCGATAGAAAAATTACTGTATCTAGCGACTGTTACAAGGCCAGACATTGCAGCAGCAGTAGGAATTCTGAGTAGAAAAGTGTCTAAGCCAAATAAAGCGGATTGGAATGCTGTGAAGAGAGTAATAAGTTATTTGAAAGGAACCAGCAATGTTAAACTGAAGCTGCCTAGAAGTGATAAATGCATTTTAACTGGATACGCTGATGCAGATTGGGCTGGAGATCCAACTGACAGAAAATCTACCAGTGGCTATCTTTCTTTCTCTCAGGTGGACCAATTAGTAATACTAGTAAAAAACAATCAATAGTAACACTGTCGTCAACAGAAGAAGAATATGTTGCAGCTGCACATGCAAGTCAAGAAGTTCTATGGTTAAGACAATTGCTAACAGACCTAGGACAAGCACAGCTGGAGCCAACAAATATAAATGAGGACAATCAGGGATGTCTTGTTCTTGCTCAGATGGAAAGAGTTAACCCAAGAACCAAGCACATTGATGTGAAGTATCATTTCTTGAGGGACCATCAAGAACAAGGAATCCTGAAATTAGAATATTGTCCAACTGAAGATATGACAGCAGACATTTTCACAAAGGCATTGAATGCTTAAAAACATCAGAGACTAATGAAGAAATTAGGTTTAACTGAATATGTCTTACTGTTGAGAAAGCGTGTTGGTATATGCAACAGTTGTGGACTTCTTTGTTTGTGTGAAGGAGGACTTTATGCTGAACTGACAGTAGATGGCGATATTGTGTAAAGTTTCCTTGTTTACTGTATAGTAAAAGAAAAAAGTCTCTCTTGTACCGTCTGTTTTGTTCTTACTTCCTGGTGCAGTAATGTGTGACTGTGCATTTTTTCCCTTTACCTCATGTTCTGAGAAGTAAAAGCTTGTTATCCCATGTAATCTGCTCTGTGAAGTTTCTACCGCAACTGTGGGTATCTAGAAGCTGTGCAACAGTAGAGAAGGATGGCCAAGACTGGGACTGTCTACTTCTGTACCTTTTGTTCTACATCATGGAAGTTCCACAGGCCTTCACATTTGAACTCTTGTATTTTCGACACCCAGGTGAACTCCTGGATGTAGCAAAGAAGATCTGGGAGGCAGAGTCTACACCCTACAGGAGTGTAATTGAACATATTGCCCAGATGCAAGAGAGAATTGCTGAGGCAATGCCCATTGTGAAAGAACACCTCCTCAAAGCACAAGAGGCACAGATGAGGGTGTACAATAGATTGGTGAATGTGAGACACTCAACCCTGGGGATCGGGTATTGGTTCTGGTACCTACAGTGGACAGCAAATTTCTGGCCAAGTGGCAGGGCCCCTATGAAGTAATTGAAAAGGTTGCCTTCATCACCTATAAAGTCCACCAACCAGGGAGAAGGAAGACCTACCAGATGTACCATGTCAACCTGATTAAGCCTTGACAAGATAGGGAGCCAGTGGAGGCTGTGTTTGGAGGCTAAGTCTGAAGCCGACGTGAAAGAGGTCAAGGTGGCAGAGTCTGTGTCACGTGCCCAAAAGCAGCAGTGCCGAGAGCTGCTACATCAGAACAGAGACCTATTCTCAGATTAACCGGGTTGTACCCAGATCATAGAGCTTGAGGTTGTCACAGAGCATCATATTAGGTTGAACTTGAAGCCATATTGAATTCCCGAAGCTCGCTGAGAGGTGATCTCAAAAGAGGTGAAGCTGATGCTGAGCCTGGGTGTCATTAAAGAGTTCAAGAGTGGCTGGTTCAGTCCCATGTTATTATTTCCGAAATCAGATGGAGAATGGCAGTTTTGCATTGACTTCAGAATGCTTAATGAGGTCTCCAAGTTCAATACGTACCCAATGACCAGTGCCGATGAACTGATTGAAAGGCTAGGGCCGGCCCAGTACAATATCACCCTTGACCTCACGAAAGGGTATTGGCAAATTTCCATATCCCAAGATACCAAGGAGAAGACGACCTTCTCAACAGCAGACAGTTGTTTCCAGTACACAAAGATGACATTTGGGTAGCAAGGAGCTCCAGCCACTTTCCAAAAAGACATGAACCGGATGCTAGCTTCCCACAAGAACTATGCAGCTTCTTACCTGAAAGACATTGGGATCTTCAGCCAGGATTAGGGAAGCTATCTTAGCAAATTCCTTTCAATATTGGATGAACTATAGATGAATGGGGTTGTCCATAAACCCGAAGAAATGTTCCATGGGATTGGAGAAAGCTAAATGCTTGGGCTATGTTGTAGGGAGTAGTGAAATAAAGCCCCAAATGAATAAAGTTGGCCACAATCTCTCTCAAAGAAGCAGAGCCTTCCTCGGCATCGTGGGCTAGTACCGCCGTTTCATCCATAACTTTGCCACGATAGCCGCTCCTTTGATGGACCTATTTAAATGGACATTGTCAATGTCGGCTATGGCTAAATAGTATCTAGAAGCTGAAATGGCCTTCCAGGAACTGAAGCTAGCCCTGTGTAAACAATCAGTGTTGGTGGCACCAGATTTCTCTAAGGAGCTTGTGGTCCATATGGTCGGAAGCTGTCATCCTACAAAAAGAATAACTCCATAGTGGAGAAGTAATGTTTGGCCATCAAGTGGGCATGGGACACTCTGAGATACTACCTTTTAGGCTAGTGTTAGATCATGCCTCGCGGAGGTGAAGAGGGTAGAACAAGGGGAACAATGCCCAAATGACCAGATGGTTCCTAGAACTTCAGGATTTTAGCTTCCATGTAGAGCTTAGACCCGATAAACTGCATGGAAATGCTGACACACTGGGTCCACTGTTTGATGACGGAAAGTGGAAAGACCCCAGTTTTGGGCAGAGGGTGGATATGTAAGTTTTGACTTTTCTGGGGCAGCTGGGGATGTTACTTTTAGGCTAGGGAGGGCCAATATCCATGGCACCTTACCAGTTTGAGAATATCAACCCAGCTGCCTGTTTTAGCTTGGCTGGTTGTCAAAAATGGGGGGACCGTGCGCCCTTTTTTTCAATCATTTAAAAAAACAGCATGGGACTCCTCTATTTTTGGTAACCAGCCAAGCTGGTTAGCACAAATAGAGTGCACCCTACGACATTTTTTTTAACAGTGTGCCCCAGCCAATAACAGCCCAACAGTGCTCACACCGGCAAGGCTTGTTTATTGGCTGCGCTGCAGCCTTTTAACAAAGTTTGTTTGGGCTGCCGTACCCGAACAGTAGCACGGACTTCCTGGAGAAGTCCATGTTCAGCGTCCGTGCATTGACACTACACACCCCAAACTCTACCATTCAGTTTCGTCCATCCTTAGTTATAAATCAACAGAGATAATATCAAATAAAAGACAAATAAAATAGTTAAGAACTCCACATCAGAACCAGATCACTGGTGAACTTTTAATCTCATTTTACAATTCACAATTAGCAGAGGAACAAACCATTTTAAAAATATGGTATGTTATTTTTAAAATTATGTTTCCTTAAATTTCGCATCACAAGCGGTTTGCTTACCTGCTAATTTCTGGCTACCGAATGAGTTTATCGTTATTAGTATAAAATAATTACCATATTTTTTGGACTATAAGACGCACTTTTTTCCTCCAAAATAGTCCGAATGTTGCTGGGGGGTATATATATATATATAAATATATATATATATATATATATATATATATACTGTGCTGGGGGAGCGATTGCGGCGGAGGAGCGGGGCACAGGAGGCAGCAGCCGCCTGCTGCAGCCTACACTGTCTCCGCTGCTAAAGAAAATGAATATTCACTTCCATAGGCATGGGGAGCAGTGAATATTCATGCTCCTTAATAGCGGCACACAGCGTGTCAGCAGCGCAGCTCCTGCTGCTGCCGGGAGATCCAATATGCCCGCTATTAAAGGGCATGAATATTCACCCCCTCTCCACACCAATGGGCATCGGGAGGGGTGAATATTCATGCCCTTTATCAGCGGAAACACGTGATCGCCCGGCAGCAGCAGGAGCCGCGCTGCGGCTACGCTGTGCGCCGGCTATTAAGGAGCATGAAGTCACTGCTCCCCACGCACACCATCCCGGCATGGGAAGCAGTGATTTCCGGCAGCTGATCTCTCCTTGTGAGCAGCGCATGGCAGTGACATCATGCGCAGCTCACATGGAGAGATCAGTGCGGGCAGACAGTTCGCAGCACTGGAGGAGAGAAGAAAGGTGAGTAGGAGTGTTTATTTTTTTTATGTGTAGCCTGATGGGTATTAGGGTGACCATTAATACCAGGGTAATGATGAGGGGGCCATACATACCAGGGTAAGGATGAGGGGGCCATACATACCAGGGTAAGGATTACGGGTGCCATGCATACCAGGATAGGGATGAGGGATGCCATGCATACCAGGATAGGGATGAGGGGTGCCATGCATACCAGGATAGGGATGAGGGGTGCCATGCATACTAGGATAAGGATGAGGGGTGCCATGCATACCAGGATAAGGATGCGGGGTGCCATGCATATCAGGATAGAGGGGTGCCATGCATATCATAATGGGGATGGGAGCCATGTATAATAGGAAGGGGGGGCATATCTACCAGAATGGGGGATATTATCAGAATTGGGGGACATTACTGCTATTTCAGTGTCAGCAGCAGACCCGCTCCACCTTAACAGCACATCGTGACAACATTGTTTGCTTATTTTTTTTTCTATTTTCCTCCTCTAAAACCTAGGTGAGTCTTATGGTCCAGTGAGTCTTATAGTCCGAAAAATACGGTAGTATCTATACCTCTATACTAACAGCTGGGAACAGTCAGGGGATCTGACTGATTTCTTTTAACTAAGAATCCACCGTGTTAGCCAATTCTAACATGAAGTTTGTAATTCTTCTTTTTGTCTTTTATAGAATTCCTTTCAGCTCATTTGTGAATGCAAATTAAATCACATAAAAGTTTAATTTTTATGTGATTATAAATCAGTAGAGAACAGCTCAGTTAAAGGGAACCTGTCACCAGAAAATATGATATTAACATGCAGACACTGGCTCTGCATTAAGGCCAGTTGTCAGTCAATGCCAATGGTGCGATTACAGTCATCGCTCTGTATACTCAGAGCAGTGACTGAACTAGGGCCGGTGCCACCCCCTGTGACTGAAACTGAATGCTGCCCGGGAGAATAAAGTTAATTTTCTCCCCGCAGCGTTAGGCTAAGTCAGATGCCGAGCAGGTTAGTAAACCTATTAACCTGTAGATTGACTCCTTATTTGCAGTTTTTTCTCTGGTGACAGGTTCCCTTTAAAAACTCTGTCAGAATGTACTCACTGGTGAATTATTTTCTTAGTTAAAGACAACTTGTCAGATTCCCTGGCTGTGCCCAACTGTTACTAAAACGTAATAGACACCAAGTACTTTATTCTAATAAGGAGTTGGTTTGTTGTACCTTATTAATGATCCAATCTTTAAAGAGTGAACTATTATCTTGTTGCATCCTATATGTTAATGAGGAAGGACTAGTCTGTTGGGGAATATCTTTCCTCTTGACTAGTCCTGCCTCGAATCTTCTAATCACACCTCCCTAGCTGTGATTGACAGGCAGTACACAGTTATTCTTGTGGTAGAACCCTTAAACAGTGGCATGTTTGCTGGTGCTGAAGTATCCTTGAATGTAATTAGCAGCAGTTCAGTCGCGATTCTTGTATAGAAAATAGAATTAAAAAAATGATCATCATAAGATAGAAAGACTACAAAATAATAACGAATTATAATAATAACTAATAATATTTATTAATGTTTGGCTTTAATTAGTTTAACATTTATGATAAAAAAAGTATTCACTTGATAACTGTGTAAACTTATTTATCCTTGCAATTCAGTATTTGCTGAAATGCCCCTGTACTCACTGTTGGATTTGGTAAGCTAATTTGGTGGAAGAAATTATGAATAAAATATATTTTGCTTCTACTTTCTCCCTCAAGACATATTTCATGGTAAACAAGTGTGGAATAATACTCCTTACTTTTTAAATAAAAATATGCACGATCAGTAATTAAAGAGGTTAAATGTTAATCTGTGTTTGTTTTGAGCAAATTATAACATTACATAATGGATTTCTGTTACAGTCATGTTGTCACTCATTTATCATCTTCAGAAGTATGATATAAATCCATAACTGCAGCCTTTATTAAGTTAAATTTTTATTGGTATGTATTTTTCATCTACCTACACTCTTTCAATAAATAAAATTATCTTTTAAAGTATGTGTATTGTATGTAAAAAAAAGCACCTAAACTGCCAACATTCATATGAAAAAGAAATGTAATTATATTTTTAATATATCAGGATTTTGATGATGAAAAAGCAGAAGTTCATTTGTGTTCTATCAATCTTCAAAATTGCATGGCCATAAGCCATCATAAAATAAATTACAATACATATCTTTTATAAATTACTAGAATGTTAATCAACAAGCATTTTAAAAATAAACTCATAAGTATCATAATTGCACAATATCACAAAAAGGACCAATAAAATAAACATATCTTGCCATATTTATTGATCCTTAATTTCTGAATGTCACCAAACTCACTATTATCAGATTGTTGGGTATCCCATTATTCAGTCTTACAAAGAAAAAATCTCTTACTATGAAATAGTAAATACTTTAATGGATATGCATTGAAAATACCAAAACAGGAAACAAGAAAATGGCCCACTTGCCGGCATCTATACAATTGTATGGAGTGAGGCAATGCCCACTGGTTGGGGGTATGTATAACACATACATAGCCTCTGTTACCGAGTCTGAAACTGGCGGATACTCGAAGCGAACAGTGCGCGCGCTGGGGGAATTCATAAGTCTGCAGTCACACAGAGTGACTGCAGACTTATCAGTTTTGACCGGACAACCCATTTAAAGAGTCACCTGTATAACCAACGCATAAAATATGGGATACGACTTTCAATTGCGGCACCTCTAATTTCAAGGTGCCTGTGGTCCCCCTTCTGTCTTCCCTCTCGCTTATTTGATTCCCCATGTCTCAAGGTATTTATTTTATCTGATGATTAAACCCTACTTTTCTTAAGAGATATCCTCTATTTTGGGTCTATGTTTTTAAATCGATGTCGAATGTTGTTTCACATATTTTTTATTCTAATATTATTACTACGTGGATAATTGTATTATTATTGATGCATTTTGCGCTCTATCGTCTCTTGATATTTTGCATGATTTCATCATTACATTCCTTGCTCATTTTCATGCACTTCATATTTTGTTATTATGGTTACTACTGCCATTTAGGAGCACAGTTATATGGGGCTCTTTCTTGCCTCTTTTTATAGGGATTGATTGATTCTTATTGTGGATCTGATTCCATCCCATGCACTCCACATACTGCACAATACAGTATAATGCGCCCCATTATGCCAGTTTATTGTGACATAGCTGAGCTGAGTCAGCGTGTTCAGAGCATAGCAATGTGATGATTTCTCTGCTAGAGCTCAATACAGTATTGTGGCCCCACATTCCTTTTCGGACCAGGTATGTACATACAGTGGGCACTTTATGGCAGTATAGAGGACACAGCTGTCTAGGAACAGACTACACATTTCAACCATATAGGTCTTCTTCTTGGTCATAATGCACTCCACATAGTCCACTATACATTATAATGTGTCCCACAAAATGTTCAATACAGTATAATGCGCTTCACATAGGTCGCCATACAGTATAATGGCGCCACATAGTGTACCATACAGTATAATGGACCCACATAGTGCTTTATGCAGTATAATGTCCCCACATAATGCTAAGTACAGTATAATGGTCCCATATAGTCACCATGATGGGTGTTAGATACACGGTTCTATGTCAGTTTACAGTGTGTTCAGAGCAAAGCAGTGTGATGATTTCTCTGTTGTGCACTGAACATGGAGGAGGCGGTGAGTGGCGATTTGCAGCCTTGCATTGTGCTACAAATGTCAGTCTGTGACCACCGCTACCCACCTCTGATACTCACCTCATCCAAGACCTCTGATTCCCACATCTCATGTCACCACTCCCTGCCTGCCAGCTCCTGTCACTACTCGGCTCGCACTGATTAAGCACAGAGTGGTGAAAAGTGCTGACTGAGCACTGAGGGGAAAATGTAGTGGGGAAAAATGGTGCCAATCTCTTTCCACAGCTATAACCTGGACAGCCTAGGGGGTGTGCCCAGGTCAAAGCAGAAGGCAGCAACAATGTAGGAGATGTGGTTGGACAGTGACCACAGATTTCTATGTACAGTGCAAGTGTCTTTACAAACTACAAAAGGCAATGGCAGCCCCCAGTGGCTTCAGAAAAAAAGTAAAAAAAAAAAAAAAGATTCACTTTGCATTTTGTTAAATGATAAAAATAAAGGATTAAAATTACATTTTTGAAAGCATTTATACTTTGCAGCATTTTTTCTATCTATGGATGCGTAATTTCTGGGGCGGCTGACGGCTGGTGTTTCTAGTCTGGGAGGGGGCCAATATTCATGGCACCCTTCCTGGCCTATTAATATCAGCCCCAAGCTGTCTGCCTAGCTATTAAAATAGGGGGGGACCCCACATCATTTTTTTGAGCGGTCCCCCATTTTAATAGCTAGTAAAGGTTGGTATTCAGCTGGGGGCTGATATTAGTAGCCTGGGAAGCTCCGTGGATATTACCCCCTTCCCAGGCTTCAAACATCTTCCCCAGCCGTCTGCTTAACCTCCGCTAGAGACTAAAATTACGGGGAACCCCACGCCAATTTTTTTTTTTTAATAAATCCTTTATTTTAACACTAAATGACAAGTACAGCAATCAACACTATCACTGTACTTATTATATATGTGACTGGCATGTTTGTATCTATCTAATCTATGCGTGATGCTCTATTCCTTCTGTTCTAAATTGTCGGGTACCGATGCTGAATTGCCGGCCGGATTTTTTAAAGAGACGGTGCATGAAAACACTATTATTTTTTTTAAGAAATCCTTTAACACTAAATGACAAGTACAGTAACCAACACTGTCACTGTACTTCTTATATATTTGACTGACATGTTTCTATCTATCTAATCTATGTGTGATGCTCTATTCTTTCTGTTCTAAATTGTCGGGTACCGATGCTGAATTGCCGGCCGGCTTTTTTAAAGAGAGTGTCTTCTGAACAGTTTGTCAGCTTTTGGACACCTTTGAAGGTGTTTTCTATGTGTTTTTATTTGCCTACCATTGGTTTTAACAGTGTTCGACAGTGTTCTAAGGTGTTCGACGAACAGTTCCATGAACATCCCGGTGTTCCATGAACCGAACCGAACCCGAACACTACGGGGTGGCTCAACACTAGTTGCTAGTACAACTGTTAGGTCTTCTTGATTCTGGTTCTTTTTTAAAGACTGTTTAGAAAACCCCAAAAAGACCATTTGCAACATCTGCCAGGCCAGAATCAGCAAGAGCATCAAACTACCAGCCTGACCACCATCAGCAGGCTCAGGCAGATGACAGCAAAGCATCCGACTAGCTGGGCCTAACACCAAGATCCAGAAACAGTGTCTGCGGGTGACACCACTGCCTCTAGCACTGTTATGTGTGCACGCCAATCCCCTGTCCATGGCGCATGCGAAGATGCCTCCCACCCTGCACCTGTCATTGCAGATTAGCAACCATCACCGTCCATGTCCTTGTCCCTTTGCAGCAGTCAGTTGTCCCTACCACAGTCCTTAGAATGCAAGCGCAAGTATGCAGCCAGACACCCACCCACCTACAAGCCGCTACACTAAACTGCCACATTTCTGGACTGCTTACACTTGAAATGTTACCTTTTAGGCTCGTGCAGGCGGAAGCTTTCCACCACCCCATGGCAGCAGCGGTTGGGTGTCCATACTCGGTCCCCACCCACCACTATTTCTCCCAGTATCGTCTCCGCCTTCCACAACCGTGGGTCCCAGAACATTACACGTGCCCTCCCCAGTACACTTACAGGGAAAGGCCGCCTAACCACAAACATGTGGACAGGTAAATGTGGCCAGGGACAGTTTGGAGCTAGTCCACAGTAAAAAAAAACAGTCATAGAGTGTCCAGAACCTTCTCACACTCTTTTCTTAGCCAGGGCTGCTTCTCGGCAGGGTTGGACAGTGCCACCAGAGAACCGGAGAATCCTCCGATGGGCCCTGGCTTCTGCTTCAGGTGAGTTCATAGCGCAAACCTTTCAGGTTGTGATGATGATGAGCCCACCATCCCCATAATTTTCTGTTACTTGGAATGCAAGTGCAAGAATGCCACATTTCTGGACTGCTTGCACTTGAAATGTTGCCTTTTAGGTTCGTGGAGGCGGAAGCTTTCCACAACCTCACGGTGGCAGCGGCCAGGTGTCCATACTGGGTCCCCATCCGCCACTATTTCTACTGGTATCTTCTCTGCCTTCCACAAGCGTGGATCCAAGAACATTACCCGTGCCCTCCCCAGTGCACTTACTGGGAAGGACCACCTAGCCACAAACATGTAGACAGGTGAATATGGCTAGAGATGTTTCATCTCGCTGACGCATTCCACTGGGTTAATATTGTGGAAGCCGGTACCCAGTGGGACCCTGGGATAGAACACGTCCTCCCGATGCAGAAAATTGCAGGCCCTGGGTCAATCAGGATTGCCCCTACCTACTAGAGCTCCTTCTCCTCCTCTTCAGCCTCCTTCTTCATTCCTTGATTCATTTTTTCAGGACATATTCCAGATTATTTACTTAAACTTTATGTGTGCCAATAACAATAAGCAGGAATGTATGTTTAGGCGACAAACCGCACACCATTGCAGAGTTGTTGAAATCTATATCAGAGAACCTGGTGGCGGCTCTGAAGCTATACAAGCTCGCCCATATACCATGCCTGGCCCATGTGCTCAACTTAGTGTTTCTGCAGTTTCTCAAAATCTACAGGTGTCTGCCAGTGCGGCTTGTGAAAGTACAAAGTGTGTGCCCATTTCAGAAAGTCAGTTATAGCTTCTGCTGCCCTGGCAGGGTTTCAGCAGCTTTTGCAGCTTCCAGCTCACCAACTTGTGTGCAATGTAACTACAGTTGAAAATCAAAGTTGCAGATGTTTGGAATGATTTTGAGCAGCAAAGAGCAGTTGTTGAGTACCAGCTTCAACACGTCCGTCAGCATTCAGGTCAGCCTCCGCACATAAGAGCTGATGAGTGGGCATGGATGTCTGACATCTGTGCCTTCCTCCAAAATTTTGCGGACTCCACAAAGATGGTGAGCGGCGATGATTCCATAATTAGCATCACCATCCCGCTTCTCTGTCTTCTGAAACACTCGCTGCTCACAATTAAAGAGGAGGCATTGCAGGCAGAGCAAGGAACTATACAGGGTGATGCTACCCAGCCCATCCTCATCTCAATGCGGAATGGGTGATAATGAGGAGGCGGAGGAAGAAAACATAGACATAGACATAGTCGTACTCTTGGTGAGAACAGGGAAGTCTTGGCTGTTGGCAGTCTGGCACACAAGGCCGACTTTATGTTCCCCTGCCTTTACCATGACATTCGCGTTGTACGCATTTTGGGCATTACAGAAAACTGTCACGGCACAAGAAAATTTGTGGAAACAGAGGTGTGATATTCTGATTAAGGAGGATTTCAGTCCTCGATTAGTTGCAGAATGGAGGGCATAGGAGGGGTGATACACAGAAATGAGGGAAGAGATATATGTCGGTGCAGAACTGTGGACAGCTTGGTCGGTGAGAGAGATGAGTTTGTATTGTATTCTATAGTGATTGTTTAACCTAATTCGTGCAATTACTGGCACAGGGCAGAGGCATCGGTGAAGCGGCTTGTTAGAAATACAACCCTGGCTGCTGCTTTCAGAAGGGATTGGAGAGTAAAAAGTTTGTTTAGAGGGAGACCGAGTAGAAGAGAGTTGCACTAGTGAATAAGAGCGACAGTAAGACTTTTTGCAGTTTCAAAGGTGAGAAAAGGTCGACTTCTGGAAACATTTTTAAGGTGCAGGTGACATGAGCGAGTGAGTAATTTTTCAAGTTGAATAAAGGAAAGTTGTGTGTCAAATATGACTCCAAAATGGCAGGCGTGCTTAGTAGGAGTTATGGTCACACTCCCTAATGGAAATTGCAAAGTCAGGTATCGGTAGGTTAGTAGAGGGAAAAAACC
Organism: Phyllobates terribilis; assembly: GCF_046119375.1. Taxonomy (NCBI): domain Eukaryota; kingdom Metazoa; phylum Chordata; class Amphibia; order Anura; family Dendrobatidae; genus Phyllobates; species Phyllobates terribilis. Next base: position 443,446,898 of record NW_027362764.1, read on the forward strand.
GAAGGAGTTCATTTTTGGAGATATTAAGTTCAGGCTCTTGTCGAAGAATTATAGCAAAAAAAAATTTAATTGAACAATCAAGGAGTACAAGCGAAAGAGACACAAACCAGATGTGGCAGAGGCAGGAATATGCTGTCAAAGGTCTGAGACAGTTTTCTCAGACCCTCCCAGTGCCCAGGCGCTGATACACAGGGTACTCTGACAATGAGGGAAAATTTTTGGAAGATGCAAGCTGGACACCTGGCTTGTACAGTCTTTCTATGCCTTGGAGGTCCTGGTGCCTAGCGTTTTGTCAGAGATGGTTTTTAATGTCGTCGGGGGCACTATAACTGATAAAACTGATAAGCGCATCCGCCTGTCAACTGAAAATACTTACTGACAGACTGACTCTTATAAAAAAGAAAAAGGGCTGGATTGGGCCAGACTTCTTAACACCACCAGATGATAGCATCAAACATAAACTCAAATCCAGACTAGGTCACAGTTGTATGGAGGAGACAGGTTGTGGATGGCTTTGCAAGTCATAGTTATGGTTTTGAACTGAAGTCTCTGGCCAATAGGGAGCCAGTGAAGGGATCATAGATTACAATCTGATAGATTGCTGGAGAGAGTCCACAGAAAAAAACAGCCATAGAGTGTCCAGGAACCTTCCCACAGACTTTTATTAGTCAGGGCTGCCTCTCGGCAGGGTTGGACAGGCCCACCAGAGAACCAGAGACTCCTCTGGTGGGCCCAGGCTTCTCCTTCAAGACAGATCATAGTGCTGAAGTGAGGCTATGATGATGATAGAGGCCACCATCTCCTTAGCTTGCTGCTGGTACTTTTCTATGGGAATCAGCTTGGCTCCAACCAGCCTGGAATATTTCCAGTGAACTATGCCACGACGCAATGGTAATAGCAGTGCCCCCAGTACCAGTAGCGAAGCCATCCACAATTTCCTTCTTAGGAATTTTATTTGGTAGACTAAGTGCCTGCCCAAATACATTCGTTTCTCACAAAAGAGCTGAAGATACTGAGTGGCAGTAGGTGCAAGTTTCTCCTGCATGTTAGATATTAGAGGGAGAGCAGAGAGGGCAGAACAGTGGGTCAGTGGTTAGAACTGAAGCCTAGCAGTGCTGGGGTACTGGGTTCAAATCCCCCCAAGGACAACATGTTCAAGGATTTGGTATGTTCTCCCCGTGTTTGCGTGCATTTCCCTCTCAGTAAAAAAGTAGCCATAAAGTGTCTGGGAACCTTCCCACAGACTTTTCGTAGCCAGGTCTGCTTCTTGGCAGGATTGGACAGGCCCACCACAGAACCCTTGGGTTGGCCCTGGCTTCTCCATCAGGAGAGTTCATGATAGCGTAAACTTTGCAGCTGCTATGGCGCTCTTGAGCGTGTGAGAAGGGTGGGCCCTCAGAATCAAATCCTCTGGTGGGCCCAATGTTTTTCAGTCTGACACTGCTGCTCGGTGAGAGCTGTATTTCACCACAGCCATATTCTTTAGCTTGGTGAAAGGACTGACATAGAGGAAACCGTATCTACTCTGGTTGTCATTTCTCCGCCACCAGGTTCTGCCCATTGTCTCACATGACCATGCCTGGCTGTATGTTCAGTGGTGAGATCCACAGATCTGTCTGCTGTGTTACAGCTTTCAACAACTCTGCAGCGGTGGGCGGTTTGTCACCTAAGCATTAAACATATTATCTTCAGCACAGCCTGTTGCCACTTGACAAAGGAAATGCTGCAGTGCTTCCAGCTTGTAACTGATGTGGTCATTTCGGAGATGGAGGCCGAACTGGATTAGGAGGAGGTGCAGGGTGAACAATGTGATTACATTGAGGTTACATTGGCGAGTCTGGTTTTTATACTAAAAAGATCCTACTGTGTTTTTTTTTATTTATTTTTCTTACATCTCTTCAAAATGTGTATTGGAGTTTGTCCTAACTTTTGGCAACCCTTGAAATTTCTGCATATGCAAAAACAGTATAGGATACACACTCCTTAATAATGGGAAGGACAATTCAAATAGATTCTATATTCTAGAATATTAACTGTCTTATCTGAAATTCTTTAACGGGTGAGGTATCGCAGTATGGATAGCGTATTACAGTGGGTACGGAAAGTATTCAGACCCCTTTAAATTTTTCACTCTGTTTCATTGCAGCCATTTTGACTGAAAAAAAAACAGAAATGTAGAAATTTTTGCAAATTTATTAAAAAAGAAAAACTGAAATAGCACATGGTCATAAATATTCAGACCCTTAACACAGTGTTGAGTAGAAGCACCCTTTTGAGCTAGTACAGCCATGAGTCTTCTTGGGAATGATGCAACAAGTTTTTCACACCTGGATTTGGGGATCCTCTGCCATTCTTCCTTGCAGATCCTCTCCAGTTCCGTCAGGTTGGATGGTGAATGTTGGTGTACAGCCATTTTCAGGTCTCTCCAGAGATGCTCATTTGGATTTAGGTCAGGGCTCTAGCTGAGTCAGTCAAGAATGGTCACAGAGTTGTTCTGAAGTCACTCATTTGTTATTTTAGTTGTGTGCTTAGGGTCATTGTCTTGTTGGAAGGTGAACCTTCTGCCAAGTCTGAAGTCCAGAGCACTCTGGAAGAGGTTTTCATCCAGGATATCTCTGTACTTGGCCGCATTCATGTTTCCTTCACTTGCAAGCAGTAGTCCTGTCCCTGCAGCAGAAAAACACCCCATAGCATGATGCTGCCACCACCATGTTTGACTGTTGGGATTTTATTGGGCAGGTGATGAGCAGTGCCTGGTTTTCTTTATCTTAGAATTATCACCAAAAAGTTCTATCTTCATCTCATCAGACCAGAGAATGTTATTTCTTATAGTCTTGGCATCCTTCATGTGTTTTTGAGCAAACTCTATGCGGGTTTTCAGATGTCTTGCACTGAGGAGAGGCTTCCGTCAGGCCACTCTGCCATAAAGGCCCGACTGATGGAGGGCTGCAGTGATAGTTGACGTTGAGGAACTTTCTCCCATCTCCCTACTGCATGTCTGGAGCTCAGCCACAGTGATCTTGGGTTTCTTCTTTACCTCACTCACCAAGGCTCTACTCGCGCGATTGCTTAGTTTGGCTGGATGCCCAGGTCTAGGAAGACTTCTGGTAGTCCCAAATAGAGATGAGCGGTGTTCGACTAGAACTGTTCGCCAATCTCAAATTCGAGCTGTTTTGGGCGGTGTTCGAGTTGTTCGACGAACCCGAACGATTTGCAAAAAATTCGGCTGTTCGAGGTTATGTTCGATAACTGTTCATGCACCAAAAGCGTATCCTGCATGTCTGGCGCTATTTAGAGCACCAATCATGCAGGGATTGTCTGCCACTCACTGTAATGCCACAGCCATGGTGGTTGTGGCATTACAGTGATTGCCCAAATCGATGGGAACAGTGTCAACAGTGAAACATGAAAAGCCGGCAATTCAGCAGCGGCATACACCGGTACCCGACAATTTAGAACCGAAAGAATAGAGCTTCACACATAGATTAGATAGATAGAAACATGTCAGCCACATATATATGAAGTACAGTGACAGTGTTGCTTACTGTACTTGTCATTTAGTGTAAAGGATTTATTAAAAAAAATAATAGTGTTTTCATGCACTGTCTCTTTAAAAAAGCTGGCCGGCATTTCAGCATCTGTACCCGACAATTTAGAATAGTAGGAATAGAGCATCACACATAGATTAGATAGATAGAAACATGTCAGTCACATATATAAGAAGTACAGTGATAGTGTTGATTACTGTACTTGTCATTTAGTGTTAAAATAAAGGATTTATTTAAAAAAAAATTGGCGTGGGGTTCCCCGTAATTTTAGGCTCTAGCGGAGGTTAAGCAGACGGCTGGGGCAGATGTTTGAAGCCTGGGAAGGGGGTAATACCCACGGAGCTTCCCAGGCTACTAATATCAGCCCCCAGCGGAATACCTAGCCTTTACTAGCTATTAAAATGGGGGACCCCCCCCCAAAAAATGACGTGGTGTCCCCCCTATTTTAATAGCTAGCAAAGGCTAGGCAGACAGCTGGGGGCTGATATTAATAGCCCAGGAAGGGTGCCATGAATATTGGCCCCCTCCCAGGCTAGAAACACCAGCCGTCAGCCGCCCCAGAAATGGCGCATCCATAGGATGCGCCAATTCTGGCACTTAGCCTCGCTCTTCCCACTGCCTTGTAGCGGTGGCAGTGGGGTAATAGGGCTGGGGTTGATGTCAGCTTATAATGCCAGCTGACATCAAGCCCAGGTTAGTAATGGAGAGGCGTCTATAAGACACCCCCATTACTAACCCCATAGTCAAAGTTAAAAGAAAACACAAACACCCAGAATAAAGTCCTTTAATTGAAATAAAGACACAATCCTTTATTGTTCTAAATTAAACCATACTTACCACCACGCCCATTCCAGCTGAAGCCAACGATCTCCTGCAATAAAAGTAAAATAATAAAGCAACCTCATCCTTACCTTTCCATGGTTCCCAGGACAGCTTCAGCTCTGCTACATCGAGATGACAGGCTGGACCGCAGCAGAACGCTGCCATCCAGCCTGTCATCCCGCGGACACTGAGAAGCGCAGGCATGCTTGCGCTCCTCAGTGTCTCGCTGTGACGGCATCCAGATGAGCCGACAATGAACTCGGCTCACCTCATGCACGTCACTGACAGCATGGGAGAATTCTCCTGCACTCAGCGCTTCAGCGTGAGAATTTTCCCACGCTGTCAGTGACGTGCATGAGGTGAGCCGAGTTCATTGGACATGAATGAGCTCACCTCATGCACGTCACTGACAGCGTGGGAAAATTCTCACGCTGAAGCGCTGAGTGCAGGAGAATTTTCCCACGCTGTCAGTGACGTGCATGAGGTGAGCCGAGTTCATTGGACATGAATGAGCTCACCTCATGCACGTCACTGACAGCGTGGGAAAATTCTCACGCTGAAGCGCTGAGTGCAGGAGAATTTTCCCACGCTGTCAGTGACGTGCATGAGGTGAGCTCATTCATGTCCATTGAACTCAGCTGACCTCATGTACGTCACTGACAGCGTATGAGAATTCTCACGCTGAAGCGCTGAGTGCAGGAGAATTCTTCCACGCTGTCAGTGACGTACATGAGGTGAGCTGAGTTCATTGGACATGACCTCAGCTCATCTGGATGCCGTCACAGCCAGACACTGAGGAGCGCAAGCAAGCCTGCGCTTCTCAGTGTCTGCTGGATGACAGGCTGGATGGCAGCATTCTGCTGCGGTCCAGCCTGTCATCTCGATGTAGCAGAGCTGAAGCTGTCGTGGGAACCATGGAAAGGTAAGGATGAGGTTGCTTTATTATTTTTCTTTTATTGCAGGAGATCGTTGGCTTCAGCTGAATTGGGCGTGACGGTAAGTATGGTTTAATTTAGAACAATAAAGAATTGTGTGTTTATTTCAATTAAAGGACTTTTTTCTGGGTGTTGTGTTTTTTTTAAATACTTTACTAGAAATTCATAGTGGTCATGTCTAATATTGGCGTGACCCCATGAATTTCGGGCTTAGGGCCAGCTGATAATGCCAAGCTGGCCCTAACCCCTTTATTACCCAGTGAGCCACCGCACCAGGGCCCTGGATGAGTTGGGTACAGCGCCAGAAGATGGCGCTTCTATGAATGCGCCATTTTCCGGGGTGGCTGCGGACTGCAATTTGCAGCTGGGGGGACCCAGAAAGCTTGGGCCTCCCTGCGCTGCACATTCCAGCCCCCAGCTGCCTAGTTGTACCTGGCTGGACACAAAAATAGGGCGAAGCCCCACGTATTTTTTTTTTAATTATTTCATGAAATTCATGAAATAATTAAGAAAAAAAGGGCTTCCCTATATTGTTGTGTCCTGCCTGCTGTACCTGGCTGGACACAAATATAGTGCGAAGCCCCACGTCAATTTTTTTTTAAATTATTTCATGAAACTAGATGGTGGCCCGATTCTAACGCATCGGGTATTCTAGAATATGTATGCGGCAGACCCGGCGCAATAAGCAGAGCGGTGTTTAAATTTGGCGCCAAAATCGCTGACTGGTCGCGGCCAGCAACCGCGACCAATCAGCAAAGCGGTGTTGAAATTTGGCGACTATATCACTGATTGGTCACGGCCGGCGGTCGCGACTAATCAGCAGAGCGGGGTTTAAATTTTGCGCCAATAATGCTGATAGGTTGTGGTCGCGACCAATCAGCAAAGCGGTGTTTAAATTTGGCGCCAATAATGGTGATTGGTCGCGACCTTGACCATTCAGCAGAGCGGTGTTTAAATTTGGCGGCAACAATGTTGATTAGTCGCGGCCGGCGGTCGCGACCAATCAGCAGAGCGGGGTTTAAATTTGGCGCCAATAATGCTGATTGGTCGCAATCGCCGGCCGCGACCAATCAGCAGAGCGGTGTTTAAATTTGGCGTCAAAATCGCTGATTGGTCGCGGAAGGCAACTGTGACCAATCAGCAGAGCGGGGTTTAAATTTGGCGCCAATACTGCTGATTGGTCGCGGCCGGCAACCGTGACCAATCAGCCGAGCAGGGTTTAAATTTGGCGCCAATACTACTGATTGGTCGCGGACGGCGACCGCGATCAATCAGCAGAGCGGTGTTTAAATTTGGCGCCAATAATGCTGATTATTCGCGGCCGGCATCCGCGACCAATTAGCAGAGCGGGGTTTAAATTTGGCGCCAATCTCGCTGATTGGTCGCGGCTGGAGTACGCGACCAATCAGCAGAGCGTTGTTTAAATTTGGTGCCAATCTCACTGATTGGACGCGTCTGGCGTCCGCGACCAATCAGCAGAGCGTTGTTTAAATTTGGCGCCAAGCTCGCTGATTGGTCGCGGCCGCTATTTAAATGTGGCGCCCAAATCGGTGATTGGTCGCGGGCAGCGTCCGCGATCAGTCAGCAGAGCGGTGTTTAACTTTAGCGCCAAGATCACTGATTGGTCGCGTGCGGAGAGCGCGACCAATCAGCTAATCATATTGGTGAGGACCGGGGAGCGCCGCTGCCTGGTCGGATACTTCCGTTGCGAGAAGCCGGGAGATGAGCGACTGCTCGCAGCAGAAGTATCCCGACTCGCAGCGCCGCTCCCCGGTCCTCCCTTGACACCCTAGCCGCTGATGTCCCCACAGTATCCGCATGGTGTTAGGCTGTGTGCCCACGTAGCGTTTTTCAAGCGTTTTTGATGCGGAATTTCCGCAGCGGAAACGCTTGTAAAACGCTTGGTAACCCGCACCCCATGGTCCCCAATGGGATTCCGCAAGTTCTATGCACATGCTGCGGATTTTTCTGCAGCGTTTATGCTGCGTTCAAAAATCCGCAGCATGTCATTTAATTTTGCGTTTCCGCAAGCAGAATTGCCTTTGTCCAATGCATAAAAAACGCAAGGCAATTCCGCATGTGGAAAACGCGCGATAAACGCGTGCGGAATTCCGCATGCGTTTTTCCGGGAGAGGACTTGCAGAAATGAAGCAGAAATTTTCTGCTTCATTAATGCAACGTGGGCACATAGCCTCACAAAGATCCGGACATTTGTGTTAACAATCGCTGATTGGTCGCTGGCGCTGCCCGCGACCAATCACCGATTTGGGCGTCAAATTTAAATATCGGCCGCAACCAATCACCGATCTTGGCTCCACATTTAAACACCGCTGTGCTGATTGGTCGCCGACGCTGGGCGCGACCAATCACCGATTTTGGCGCCACATTTAAATAGCGTCCGCGACCAATCAGTACAGCGGTGTTTACATGTGGAGCCAAGATGGGTGATTGGTCGCGGACGATATTTAAATTTGGCGCCCAAATCGGTGATTGGTCGCGGTCTTGGCGCGCGACCAATCACTGATCTTGCCGCCAAAGTTAAACACTACCGTGCTGATTGGTCGCGGACGCTGCCCGCGACCAATCACCGATTTGTGCGCCAAATTTAAATATCAGCCTCATGCACGTCACTGACAGCGTGGGAAAATTCTCCTGCACTCAGCGCTTCAGCGTGAGAATTCTCCCACGCTGTCAGTGACGTACATGAGGTGAGCTGAGTTCATTGGACATGAGCTCACCTCATGCACGTCACTGACAGCGTGGGAAAATTCTCACGCTGAAGTGCTGAGTGCAGGAGAATTCTCCGACGCTGTCAGTGACGTGCATGAGGTGAGCCGAGTTCATTGTCAGCTCATCTGGATGCCGTCACAGAGAGACACTGAGGAGCACAAGCATGCCTGCGCTTCTCAGTGTCTGCGGGATGACAGGCTGGATGGCAGCGTTCTGCTGCTGTCCAGCCTGTCATCTCGATGTAGCAGAGCTGGAGCCGTCCTGGGAACCATGGAAAGGTAAGGATGAGGTTGCTTTATTATTTTTCTTTTATTGCAGGAGATCGTTGGCTTCAGCTGGAATGGGCGTGACGGTAAGTATGGTTTAATTTAGAACAATAAAGAATTGTGTGTTTATTTCAATTAAAGGACTTTATTCTGGGTGTTTGTGTTTTTTTTTTTTACTTTGACTATGGGGTTAGTAATGGGGGTGTCTTATAGACGCCTCTCCATTACTAACCTGGGCTTGATGTCAGCTGGCATTATAAGCTGACATCAACTCTAGCCCTATTACCCCACTGCCACCGCACCAGGGCAGCGTGGAAGAGCGAGGCTAAGTGCCAGAATTGGCGCATCCTATGGATGCGCCATTTCTGGGGCGGCTGACGGCTGGTGTTTCTAGCCTGGGAGGGGGCCAATATTCATGGTACCCTTCCTGGGCTATTAATATCAGCCCCCAGCTGTCTGCCTAGACTTTGCTAGCTATTAAAATAGGGGGGACCCCACGTCATTTTTTTTGGGGGGTCCCCCATTTTAATAGCTAGTAAAGGCTAGGCATTCAGCTGGGGGCTGATATTAGTAGCCTGGGAAGCTCCGTGGGTATTACCCCCTTCCCAGGCTTCAAACATCTGCTCCAGCCGTCTGCTTAACCTCCGCTAGAGAGTAAAATTACGGGGAACCCCACGCCAATTTTTTTTTTAATAAATCCTTTATTTTAACACTAAATGACAAGTACAGTAACCAACACTATCACTGTACTTCTTATATATGTGACTGACATGTTTCTATCTATCTAATCTATGTGTGAAGCTCTATTCTTTCTGTTCTAAATTGTCGGGTACAGATGCTGAATTGCCGGCCGGCTTTTTTAAAGAGACGGTGCATGAAAACACTATTATTTTTTTAAATAAATCCTTTACACTAAATGAGAAGTACAGTAACCAACACTATCACTGTACTTATTATATATGTGATTGGCATGTTTATATCTATCTATGTGTGAAGCTCTATTCTTTCTGTTATAAATTGTCGGGTACCGCTGCTGAATTGCCGGCCGGCTTTTTTAAAGAGACGGTGCATGAAAACACTATTATTTTTTTAAATAAATCCTTTACACTAAATGACAAGTACAGTAAGCAACACTGTCACTGTGCTTCTTATATGTGTGACTGACATGTTTCTATCTATCTAATCTATGTGTGATGCTCTATTCCTTCTTGTCTAAATTGTCGGGTACCGGTGTATGCCGCTGCTGAATTGCCGGCCGGCTTTTTTAAAGAGAGCGTCTTCTGAGCAGTTTGTCAGCTTTTGGACACCTTTGAAGGTGTTTTCTATGTGTTTCTATGTGTTTTTGTTTGCCTGCCATTGGTTTTAACGGTGTTCGACAGTGTTCTAAGGTGTTCGACGAACAGTTCGACGAACAGTTCCTCGAACATCCCGGTGTTCGACGAACCGAACCGAACCCGAACACTACGGGGGTGGCTCAACACTAGTCCCATACTTCTTCCATTTAAGGATTATGGAGGCCACTGTGCTCTTATGAACCTTGAGTAATGCAGAAATTCTTTTGTTACCTTGGCCAGATCTGTGCCTTGCCACAATTCTGTCTCTGAGCTCCTTGGGCAGTTCCTTTCAGCTCATGATTCTCATTTGGTCTGACATGCACTGTGAGCTGTGAGGTCTTATATAGACAGGCGTGAGCCTTTCCAAATCAAGTCCTATCAGTTTAATTAAACACAACTGGATTCCAATGAAGGAGTATAACCCTTTCAAGGAGGAACACAAGGAATTGGACAGCATGTGACTTAAATATGAGTGTCTGAGCAAAGGGTCTGAATATTTATGACCATGTGATATTTCAGTTTTTCTTTTTTTAAAAATTTGTAAAATTTTCTACTTTTCTGTTTTTTTTCAGTCAAGATGGGGTGCAGAGTGTACTGTAATGAGAAAAAATGAACTTTTTAGAATTTACAAAATGGCTGCAATGAAACAAAGAGTGAAAAATTTAAAGGGGTCTGAATACCCACTGTACATCGATCAGCCAGGTATTATTGTCTTATACTGCGTGCTGCTGGTGCCCAAAAAAATATAATATCTATTCTATTCCCTATCAATAACGCTGTTAGATGAATTTACAATAGGGCAGGTGCTGCTAAGTGGTATCATTACCATCTACATATGATTGTTCATTCTGGTCTCATAAATGTCTTCCATAGTCCATAACTTTATTTTTTTTATTTCTTTGGCCTTATATACAAGTCATTAGCCTGGAAAGAAAGTTTCTAAGCATTTTTTCCATTTTAGCTTGTTTTTTGGATGTTTTTTTCTGTTAGTCAGCAAAAGTGGCTTAATACTCTGAAAACATTGTTCACAGATATGCTATTTGTCAGAGGCCAACTGTGAATAGGTTTGAACCCACAACTGCAGTACTTTAAATGGAGTGTAATATTTGACACGCTCAAATATTAGGGCAGTCATATGGGATAACATCTGATGACCACTGTTTCAGTCTGTCACCTAATGGTACAATTCAATACGAAAAAATCCGGCACCAAAGTGATTTGTTCCAAAGCTTTATTACAAAAAATTCTTAGATGTAAAAACACAGGCAAACATTTTAGAGGTGGAGGGCTTGATACAGCAAGGTCCCAGGACACTAGTTTACGCGTTTCAGGGCTATATGTGCCCCTTAATCATAGCCTAGCTTTATGACTATGGCATGGGGAATTTATCCTAGCCGGACAAATATGTCCCGCCTCTCTTTTCACATGACTTACAAAACCTCTGTATCAAACACATTTTAAAATGCCAATACAAAACACATATATAAGTTTAAAAACAGATTACAATATTGAAACAAGGTGCTATAAATGGGATTAGTGAACGGTTCTAATAGAATAGAATCAAGTCCGAACGTTTATTTAGGCCGATGGGGTGGGCGGTCTCCATCATCAGGATCCAGTGGGTTTCCCGACTCAGGAGTTTCTGTCTCCAAACCCCAACTCTCCTAGGCTTGTTGACTCTTTCCATCCCAAAGAATTGGAAACCCCTCAGATCTCCTCCATGTACTTGAAAAAAATGCTTGGATTCACTGAATCCCGGAGATGCTTATTGATATGCTGTCGCAATTTCCTCGTAGTGCAGCCTATGTATGAGAGATTACTGACATTACAGGTAATTATATATATAACATGTGAACTATTGCAGTTAATAAAGTTTTGAATTTTGACCATTTCTAGCTTCGCTACCTTTTGGAACTGTTTAGTGTTCACTGCATATGTACATGTTCCACACTTATTATTACCACACCTAAAAAAAAACCTTGTTGAAAGCCATGTTCTATTTCCCAAACCTGTCATCACCAAACTTGGTGATAAAAGGTTGGACAAGGTTGGCGCTTTCCTAGTTGAAAATAGACAATCTTCCTTCAGAATATTGTCTAGGATTGGGTCGCTTTTAACATTGGCAAGTACTTTTTAACAATTTACTCAATCTGACAATATTCCTTGCTGTATGCTGTTACAAATACCGTTTTTTTGTTTTTCTGTCTCAGCTGTTTTTTGCACTTGCCCATCATATCTGACCAGGGGATATTTTCCACTGATTTGATTTCCCTAATAAGAGACCTATCCTGATAACCTCTTTCTCTCAGTCTATTGCAAATATCCTTTCTCTCCTGGACATAGCACTCGTGGTCACTGCAGTTTCTTTTAGATCTATGCATCTCACCTCTTGGAATGTTAATCTTTACATGCCTTGGATGGCAAGAATAAGCTCTAAGGGTCATATTTCCCAGGTTTCCTTGTGGAAAGTCGATGTTTTTACTTTACCATCAGATGCACTTGCGGAAATTTTTAAGTCCAAAAGACTAATCTCTGTCTTACTACACTTGTAAGTAAAAAAGAGATTGCAGTTGTTAGCATTTATATATTCCATAAATTGAGGAACAGTAGCAGCGTATGTGGACCACAGGATAACCATATCATCCATATATCTTGCATAATTCAATATACTAGACTGAAAAGGGCTATTGGCGGAAAAAATACTTGACTCCTCCCACCAAGAAATAAACAAATTGGCAAAAAACAGGAAAAATGTTGTGCCCATTGAGGCACCCCGGCATTGTAAAAAATATTTATTATCATACAAACAGTAATGAAGTCAAGTGCCAAACAAACAAAGGAAATCAAATCTGGGGAACACTTTAAATATTTCTGCAACATCTCAGAGACAGCTTTTATTCCCAGGGCATGTGGAATACAGGAATAAAATGATTCAATATCACATGTAACCCATGTATGTTTTTCCTCCCATACAACCTGTTCCAAAAGGGTTAACAGGTGGTTCGTATCCTTTATGTATCCTGGACAAATTCGTACCACCGGCTCCAAAAGAGAGTCCACCCATTCGGACAGATGTTCACCATATGACTCTATCCCAGAGACAATGGGTCTCATGGGTGGGGGGAACCTCTCTTTATGAAGTTTAGGTACAGAATGGAAAATAGGGACCACCTGTTCACTTTCATATACATACTCTACCTCTTTTTCGGTCATAACCCCCATAAATCGACCCATACTGATAAGTTGCTTCAATTCCTCATTTAAGCTCACAGTAGGATCACCTTGTAAGACAGAATAAGTTTTAGTGTCTTCTAGGATCTGGTAATTTAAGCTACTGTACAAATATTTGTTTAACAAGACCACTGCCCTCCCCTTATGAGCTTTTCTTATTACAAACTCAGAATTATTTTTTAGGGAGGAAACAACACTGTTTTTTTGTTTGTTTGATGAGGAATTCAAATAAAATTCCTTCAAATCACTCTGGATCAGATCCTGAAAACGGTCCAGCACAGGAACTCTTGGATTGGACCGGATAAAAAAAAGGGTTTTTAGTCCGGAAATTTTCAGCAGTAGATACAGTCACTGTTTCCCTCCTCAATTCTATATCCAACTGCACCAAATTATTGTAGGTGGTCTGGTCATCCAGGCTCATAGAGGTAGAAGGGCAAATAAGGTTAATGATTTCTTGCTCCTCATTTTCAAATTCCTTGAAAAAATGTCTCTTAACAGTTAAGGCTTGCACAAAGCGGTTAACAACGAGGATTGTATGTAAAAAATTAAAAAGAAAGTCAGGTACATAACCTAGCCCCTTGGACAAAAATTTCAATTGGTCGGTGCTAATGATGAAGGAAGACAAATTCACTATATTTTTAATGGGGTCTAAAACGTTTTCCGTTTGCCCCTGTGCCGCTGTGGATATCTCTTTGGTTTTTTGGTTTTTGAATTCCAGATCCCACGTTTCCCCCCCCCTTAAGTATCCCTTTTTTGAATGTGTAGTAGTGATATATGAATTGCTGGGGGTATTTTCTGGTGATGTACCTTCATCTGGGTCATCACTATAACCCCTGATGTATCCAAATCTCTAAATGCTACTTTTGTACTTGTAGATCTGGGCACCTCTGTAGTCACTAGAAATGAGCGGTGTTCGACTAGAACTGTTCGCCAATCTCAAATTCGAGCTGTTTTGGGTGGTGTTCGAGCCATTCGGCGAACCCGAACGATTTGAAAAAAATTCGGCTGTTCGAGGTTATGTTCGATAACTGTTCGTACACCGAAATCATAACTGGATTTTTTCTCAGTAATGATGAAAATTAATGTTAATACGCAGTTTGAGTGTACAGCGGGGCGGGGGGAGGGGCAGGGAAAGGATCTCGGCAGGAATAATGAAGATCTCCATTTTTTTTTCTCTTTCCCGCATTTACAGTGGGGAGGTGCAATCTGTCAGCCTATCAGCAGCGCATACACGGAGCGAAGTGCTTTTTTTCACACAAGCAAGGGCATGTGTCATTGGCAGTGTATGTCACATGTACTTGCCCTATAAGACCCAGCCATTTTCCCCGTCGCCACCATTTTCTCACTGCTGCAGCTGCGTGTTAGACGGCACCGCTGTTGCTGTGTGCGCTATACCTTGTTAATTTCAAGCCAATTTTCGCACAAATCTACAGATAGCTTGGGAATAGGGAATAGTTGTGATTGCAGTCCTTTTAAGGACTAGGTTACATCATTTCCTATGACTTTTATCAGGCAGGTCTGTGCTCTTAAATAGATAGGTTGGGAGTAAAGACTAATTGTAATTGCATTCCTTTTCAGGGCTAGGTTACATCAGTTCCTATCACTTTTATCAGGCAAGTCTGTGCTCTTAAATAGATAGGTTGGGAGTAAATACTAATTGGAATTGCAGTCCTTTTCAGGGCTAGGTTGTTCTATTAGTCCATCTATACTAAACTCCAGCAGGTTGCAAATTCAATATAATTTTTTTCTGCATCTAGCTCTGAAAAAATATTTCGGCTTGTAGCAGTGTGTGGGACTTGTTCTATTATTCCATCTATACTAACCTACAGCAGGTTGCAAATTCAAAATAATTTTAATCTGCATCTAGCTCTGAAAAAATATTTGGGCTTCGGCTTGTAGCAGTGTGTGGGACTTGTTCTATTATTCCATCTATACTAACCTCTAGCAGGTTGCAAATTCAATATAATTTTTTTCTTCATCTAGCTCTGAAAAAATATTTGGGCTTTGGCTTGTAGCAGTGTGTGGGACTTGTTCTATTAGTCCATCTATACTAACCTCCATCAGGTTGCAAATTCAATGTTTTTTTTTCTGCATCTAGCCCTGAAAAAATATTTCAGCTTGTAGCAGTGTGTGGGACTTGTTCTATTAGTCCATCTATACTAACCTCTATCAGGTTGCAAATTCACTATAATTTTTTTCTGCATCTAGCTCTGAAAAAATATTTCGGCTTGTAGCATTTTGTTGAACTTGTTCTATTAGTCCATCTATACTGACCTCCAGCAGGTTGCAAATTCAAAATAATTTTTATCTGCATCTAACGCAGCCAATACTTTTGGGCTAATACCACAGTTTGGCCAGTCAGCTCTGCTCGGTTCCCATCCTTTGTTTTTTGTGCAAACAACTCCAGAGTTGCCAATTAGTTAACCACCAAAATGAGTGGAAAAAGGCCTGCTGCTGGTCGAAAGGGGAATAGGCGTTTTGGGAAGGGAAAAAAAGGTTGTGTCTGTGGGGTAGGTGTTAAAGCAACAGTAAAATCTGCAGAAGAAAGACCATCTTCCAGCCAAACTAAGATGTCTACTTCTTTGAGCGGACAATGTGATAAGATCCCTTTCTTACGGCCACGCCTATCGCTACAAATTCCAGATGAGGCACAAAATCAGCAGGTGCTTCAATGGATATCAAGTGCTCCTTTAAGTGGGCTCTCCTCCACCTCAACTTAAACATCACAAATACTCCAGTCCTCAGAGGTGTCACCCCAATCGCACTTGCTTCCTCACAGCTCCCAAGTCTCCAGCTGCCCGTCTGAGTATGGGGTAGAACAGATGGTTGAGTCTGCAGAGATGTTTACTCATACTATAGCCTGGGAATCAGAGGTCGTCTCCAGAGCTTCTGTGAATCCAGATGAGGAAATGATCTGCACTGATGCCCAGAATCTTTATGAGTCGGATCCAGGACCAGACGCAGAAGGTTCTGAACTTAATGTAGACCCTCGTTCCCAAACTGTAACTCCTGTTGGTGGAGACAATGAGGAAGATGATGATGAGACTCAAATACCTGATTGGAGCGACAACTTTAGTTTTTTGTCAGGGCAGGAAGAGGTTGGCTCTGAGGACGACGGGTGTGATAAAACACAGGGTGATGATGATGAGGTTGGAGATTCCACTTACTGTCAACCCACAGTCAGCCAAGAGGTGAGGTCAGCAGAGGAGGTGGAGGAGGATGCTAGTGATGACGAGGTCAGGTTGCGCCTTCCTGTACAGAGACGTAGTACTGGAAGCACGTCAACAACTGCATCCTCAAACACAACTCTGCCTCTGACCACAAGTCGTGGTGGCTCTTCAGGTCGCATGGGTGCTAAGCCTTGCATAGCCTGGGCATTTTTTCAGATCGATAAAGATGACCCAACTCGTGTTACCTATAACATTTGTCAGCAAAAGCTTAGTAGAGGCCAAAAAATACATAGTTTGAGAACTTCATGCATGAACCGGCACATGGATATGAAGCATAAGTTGCAGTGGGAAGCTCACTGTGCTACAAGGCGGACTAGCCGGCCGGGCCAAACGCCATCTGCCACATCTTGTGCATCCGCGGCCTCTTCATCCTCTGTGACTGGGGGGACAGCAGTCACACCTGTTTTGGGACGCAGACCTGCCACCTCTTTACCCGCAACAGCCAGTGTGATTGGCAGGTCATCATTTTCTTTGGAGGTGGAAACACCAACTGGTGTTCAGTGCTGTCCGACATCGATAGCACCACCTTTGGATCAAGGCAACCTAACATGTCCGCCTGCATCTTCCTCACAGACTGGCAGTTTGCCGGGGACACCCTTCTCAACCCCGTCTAAGCACAACAGCCAGCCCTCGGTCCCTCAGATGGGGACAGTAAAAGACCATTTCCTCCTAGCTATGAGAAAGCTAAGAGGTTGAATTTCACCATCTGCAAGCTCTTGGCTACAGAAATGCTTCCTTTCCGCCTGGTGGACACAGAGGATTTTCAAAACCTTATGTACTTCGCAGTGCCCCAGTACCAGATACCTAGTCGACACTACTTCTCAAAGAATGGTGTGCCTGCGCTCCACCAGCATGTCGCACACAACATAACAGCTTCTTTGAGAAACTCTGTGTGTGACAGGGTGCATTTCACCACTGACACTTGGATGAGTAGGCATTGACAGGGGCGTTACAAGTTGCTGACTGGGCACTGGGTATCTATGGTGACAGCAGGACAAGGGGCTGCTGTCCAAGTCTTGCCGTCCCCACGAGTTGTGCGTCAATCCACTTTATCTCAAAGTTCCTCCACTGCTTCTGCCTCCTCAACCTCCTCTCAGTCCTCCACCTGCACCCAAAGCCTATCTGGTCATGCCACAAGCTTTCTATTTGCCCAGAAGGGATGCTGCACACCTCCTTACTATGCTGGCAGCAGGGCTCAACGTCATCAGGCGGTTTTTACTTTGAAATATCTGGGAAATGTGAGTCACACAGCTGAGGAGTTGTGGTCAGCTCTGGAGAACCAGTTTCATGAATGGTTGTCTCCACTGGACCTGAAACCAGGGAAGGCCGTGTGCGACAATGCTGCAAACCCCGGTGCAGCCCTTCGCCGGGGCAATGTCACACACGTGCCTTGTATGGCTCACGTGTTGAACCTGGTTGTGCAGCAATTTTTAGCCCTCTTTCCCGGACTAGATGGCCTTCTGCAGAGGGCACGGTTGCTGTATGCTCACTCCCGCCATTCGCATCCCGCAGCTCAGCGACTTTCATCTCTACAGAAGTCGTTGGGCCTGCCACTTCACCGGCTAAAATGCGATGTTCCTACCCGGTGGAATTCAACTCTGCAGCGACTGTGGCAGCACCGACAAGCCCTGGTGCAATATGTTGTGATGTATAGCCTGAGCCAACGAGATCCAGAGGAGGGGCAAATCACGCTGGAGGAGTGGTCTCAGATCAGGGACCTATGCACTCTTCTGCACAGTTTTGAAATGGCGATGAAGATGTTTAGTGCTGACGATGCCATTATCAGCATGACTATTCCGGTGATTTACATGCTGGAACACATGTTAAACAGAATTCGGAGTCAGGTGGTGGCACAAGAGGAGGTGGAGGAAGTAGAGGAGGAGGAGTTGTATGCGGAATGGCTAACATCTGCAAGGTCCAGACGGTAGGCAGCACCAAGGCGGCAGGCATGCGAGGGTGGGGGAGATGGTTTTACCGGGGCGCATGGTAGCAGCCAAACTAGTGAGGAAGGTGCAGGAGCCCAGGAAGAAGTGGAGGACGAACTGATGGAAGACTCATCAGATGAGGGAGACCTTGATCACATTTCTGTTGTGCGAGGTTGGGGGTAGAGGGCAGAGGAAGGAAGCATGATTGTTACCTCACCACCAACACAACAGGGACTTGGTGCTCCTTGATGCGCAAGACACATGAGTGCCTTCTTGCTGCACTACCTGCAACATGACCCTCGAATTTTGAGAATTAGAAATAATCTTGACTACTGGGTTGCCACACTGTTAGATCCCCGGTTCAAAAGTAAATTTGCAGAAATTATTCCTGCCATAGAAAGTGATACACGGATGCAGGAGTATCAGCAGAGACTGTTGCAGAATCTTACATGTGCTTTTCCCCAAAACACTAGTGGTGCACGTAGTGAATCTCACAGTTCCAACTTGCCAACCGTGGGACCGTCGAGTGTTCAGCACTCAAAACGTAACAGAAACACAGTATCTGCTGGTAACATCAATTTTGCAGAATCATTTCACTACTTTTTTAGCCCATCCTTTGCAAGGCCACAGGAGACAAGAATTCTGACACATAGTCAACGTCTAGAGACGATGGTACAGGAGTATCTCCAAGTAAACATTGAAGCCATGACTGTGTCACTGGACCCTTGCTCTTTTTGGGCTTCCAATCTGAATAAATGGCCGGAGCTCGCCACTTACGCCTTGCAGATCTTGTCATGCCACGCAGCCAGCGTTCTGTCTGAACGTGTGTTCAGCACTGCTGGTGGTGTGCGGACAGATAAGCGCACGTGGCTCTCCACTGATAATGTAGACAGACTCACATTCATAAAGATGAACAAATCATGGATCCAAAACCACTTTTCTACCCCTGTGTCATCCTGGGGAGAGTAAAAGCTTGATGATTTGTTAAAATCACCTCACCAACCATTTTAAGCTTTCAAATTACTAATCATGTTTATCTGTATCTTGGCTGGAATATAATTTGGGCCTTGTAGCAGTGTGCAGTACTGATTCTATTAGGCCATCTATACTAAACTCCACCAGATTTAAAATTACTAATCATGTTTATCTGTATCTTGGCTGGAAAATAATTTGGGCCTCGAAGCCGTGTGCAGTACTGATTCTATTAGGCCATCTATACTAAACTCAACCAGATTTAAAATTACTAATCATGTTTATCTGTATCTTGGCTGGAAAAAAAATTGGGCTTTGTAGCAGTTTGCAGTACTGATTCTATTAGGCCATCTATACTAAGCTCCACCAGCTTTCAAATTAATAATAATTTTTAGCTGCATCTAGCCCGGAAAATAATTTTGGGGCTCCTAGAGGCGCAAGACACATGAGTGCCTTCTTGCTGCACTACCTGCAACATGACCCTCAGATTGTCAGAATTCGAAGTAATCCTGACTACTGGGTTGCCACACTCTTAGATCCCCCACACTCTTCGATCAACCTTTTCATTTTAATAAAGAACAAAAAAATGGTCATTTTTGAAGTTATAAGCATTAGCAGGTTATTAGAAACTGAAATCAAACAGTTTTCAACTCAAAACTTTATTCTAGGTGATGTTACATTTGCACATAGGACCCCTTGTTCGAAAGGAGCTTCTGAACTCTCTCGTCCATTGAATTTGTCAGGTTTTGGATGGTTTCTGCTTCAATTGTTTTGCATGAGGGCAGAATACCCTCCCAGAGCTGTTGCTTAGATGTGAACTGCCGCCCGCCATCATAGACACTCCTTTTGATGATGCTGCAGAGGTTCTGAATGGGGTTGAGGTCAGGGGAGCATGGGGGTCACACCATAAGTTTGTCCCCTTTTATGCCCATATCAGCCAGAGATGCAGATGTGTTATGTGCAGCAGGAGACGGTGCATTATCATGCATGAAAATGATCTTGCTGCAGAATACACGGTTCTTCTTCTTGAACAATGGCAGGAAGTGCTGTTTGAGAAACTCCACATACATTATGGAGTTCATCTATAGCCCTTCAGGGATCCTAAAGGGGCAGCCAATCTCTCTCCCCATGATTCCAGCCCAAAACATTACTCCACCTCCTCCTTGTTGGTGCCGTAGCAGTGTTTGCATGGGGTGTCCATCAACCAGCCATCCTCCACTCCATCCATCGGGACCATCGAGCGTTGCACGGCACTCATCGGTGAACAAAACAGTTTTGAAGTCAGTCTTCATGTATTGTTCGGCCCACTGGAGCCGTTTCTGCTTGAGTGCAGTGGATAGAGGAGGTCGACAGGATGGCTTGCTTACAGCTGCAAACCTCTGAAGGACTCTGCATCTTGTTGTTCGGGGGACGTTGGAGGCACCAGCAGCTTCAATAGCTTGTCTGCTGCTATGACAAGGCTTTTTGCCGCTGCTCTTTTAACCTGACGTAATTGCCTGCAGGAAAGAGTCCTCAATTTTCCCTTATCAGCACGCACACGTGTGTACTGTGAATCTGCTACATACTTCTTGATTGTGCGATGGTCAGTATGAAGTGTCTTGGCAATGTTGATTGTAGTCATGCCTTGACCTAAACACTCCACAATTTTTGCTTCTCAGCAGCCGACACATCCTTTTTCTTTCCCATTTTGGCAGAAAATGTAGGCTGCTTAATAATGTGAGACAGCCTTCTTAAGTAGTCTTGTCTTTCATTGTACACACCTGCCAAACTAATTAGCACAGGTGTCTGCAATTGCTTACAGTGATATAAAGAGCCATGACACACATCACCATCAATGAGTTTAACTGACAAACAAAAAAAATTCTTACCTTATCACTCCTAAACACTTTTGCATAATAATTTGGAACACAATGTACATGTGCTTTTCCACAAAACACCAGTGGTTCACGTAGCTAATCTTACAGTTCTAACTTGCCAACCGTGGTCTGTATGGAGTTGTTCAATAAAGGGCATAAAAATTAAGATAACATAGATGGTAGAGGTCTCTATGAATTCGAATTCCTAAGTATTTGATACCCTGTGAGGGCCAGGCAAAGGGAAAGTTGGACTGGAAGGAATACTGTATGGATTTGGGGAGGGAGACATCGAGGGCCTCAGACTTCGCTGCATTGATTTTAAAATTTCACCATGTAACAAAGTGATCTATTTCAGCCATAACAGCAGGGATGGATATATGTGATTGAGTGATATATACTAGGACATCATCAGCAAATGCAGAGCACTTATACTTGGTACCTCCCACCTCAATCCACCTAATATTGGGGTTATGGCGAATTGATGAGAGCAGGTGCTCCGTCACTAGGATGTATAAGAGAGGGGACAGAGTACATCCCTGCCTTGTCCCATTGGTGATTATGAAAGGTGATGAAAATGTTCCATTTATCTTCAGCCTAGGTGACGTATTGCGATTCAGGGCCGTGATTTTGGCTATAAAAGGGTCCCCTAGACCCCTACCCCAAGCTTTTTAAGAGAATAATATATGGCGCACCAGGAGACTCTATGGAATGCTTTCTCAGCATCCAACGAGAGTATCTAATTACAAATTTTTAACTGCATCTAGCCCAGGAAATACTTTTGTGCCTAGTAGCAGTGTCTGCTAGTCAGCGGATTATCCCAGCTCTTAAGCAAGCTACACCACCTGTAGTTTGGACACTTAATTTTTTCAAAGGAAATGGTTCGGGCCCCTGTGACACTCAGTGAAGAGCATTGGGGAGGCACCCCAAGGCATAGGCGCTGGGACCGGCGGTAGGACGCCTTGCGGTGGACCGCCGAGCTCGATCCTTATAAAAGCTTTTTAACTGCAGCAGCTTTAGTGGACGCTACTGGAGCTGGAATTACGTGGCTGCTGGCATGAGACTTGCCCTCCAATTGATCCTTGTAAAAGGATTTAAAGTGTACTTATTCAAATTAGAGAGACAATTTAAATTAAAAAGATTAGACCTGCCTCCACCGCAGAGGGGCTCGCTCGACCCACCAGCGGACAGACACCAGTATTGTGAGAGGGGGGCTGGCCGTCAGGGTCCACCGCGGCTCTGGCACAAAGCCGGCGACACGGAGGTCGCACAGGCAGGAACGGACTGGCCGTGTCGGCTTTGCACTTTTTGGGTTTTAGAAGGGCACGACATGCCTATATCTGTGTCTCCCCCTCCTTTTACTCCTCACCTCTTTTCTTTTCGCATGACTATATGTACTTGTCACTTTACCATGTGTTAGTTGTGTCTTCTGAGCAGTTTGTCAGCTTTTGGACATCTTTGAAGGTGTTTTCTATGTGTGCCTGCCATTGGTTTTAACGGTGTTTTAAGGTGTTCAACGAACAGTTCGGCGAACATACGGGTGTTCGACGAACCGAACCGAACTCGAACACTTCAGGGGTGGCTCAACACTAGTAGTCACCTAATAGTATGGCATTTGTCAGCGACCAAGTGTCAATTGGTTCAACAAAACACAGGTGCCTGACTTTAAATGGAGTGGAATATTTGCCACTCTCCAGAAAATTTCTGTATTATTACGGCAGTCATATGGATCACGTGCGTCTGATCATTGAAAAGAAATCCTCTGCTTCCACATTACAGTAATATGAATAAAACAAAAAAAATCTGGTTGTATTCTGCAAACAAGCAAATAGAGATGTAAAATCGTGTACACTGACACACTGCTACAATATAGAATAAACATAGAATAGAAAACGAGGCCAATACTTTCCATGTTCAGTGCAAATTTCTGGATTTTTTTCACTGAAATATGGAACAGATCTGGCTGTATTCTGCAGTGCTAACAAGCAAATGAAGCAGAAAATGGGGTACTCTGGATTGCTTTTTAGGCAAATAACCAGGATTAAGATAAAAAAAAAATTTCCCTGGGTCCTGATATACGGGACTATGTTTACAAATATATGTAAGAACAGCCAGAAGCATCAGGAGCATGCTATGGACACTCTTGCACTATATGCAGTGCAGTCTGCCACATACATTGCCTGCCTGCCTAATTCCTGCTATCAACTCTGAATATATTCAGCTGTATTAGTCCTCAGAAGGACTATTAGTTCAGATGGATATATAGATATGCTGTGGAATACTTTTACTAACTCTAAACAAGCAAATCTCTCCCTGACTCAGTAGCAGCTCTCCCTACTCAGCCTGATTCTGGGGTAGACTGTGACGAGCATAGCGGTGCCATGTCTTATATAGACCTGATGACTCTGTGCGGCCAGGCAATTACTGTAGTGCCCACAACTAACATTACTATGGCATTACAGTGCGTGGCAAGCAATCCATGCATGTTCATTGGCTCTCTAAAGATCGCCAAACACAGGGCGGGGACCTGAGTTCCTGCCCGAGCAACCCGGAAATACTCGCCGAGCTTGTCGAGCACCGTGATGCTCCGGCGAGTACCGAGCAGTGGCGAGCATGTTTGCTCATCACTAGTCACGGCCAGAACTGGATAAAGACAACTTATGTTAGCATAGTTACAGAGCATAATGTTTTCAAAAACATTATAACTAGTGTTGAGTGAGCAAGCTCGACACTGCTCGGTGCTACTTGGGATGTTCGGCGTGCACCGAGTATTTCCGGGTTACTCGGGCGGGAGCTCGGGTCTCCGCCCTGCATGTTTGGAGCTCTTTACAGAGCCAATGAACATGCAGGGATTGCCAGCCAGTCACTTTAATGCCGAAGCCATGTTGTTTGTGGGTATTACAGTGATGGGCTGGCCGCACAGCATCACCTCGAGTATTTAAAGCCGGGCACCGCCATCTTGGACACAGTTGCTCTTGATCAGACAGTGTAGGGTCAGTGCTGCTGAGCTAGGGAGAGATTTATACTCCAAAATAGTTAGTGTAGGGTCTCTAAAGCCTGCCAAATCAAACAAACAGTCCTTCTCAGGACTAATATCCATCCCAGATATCAGGCAGGCAGGCAGGCTGTATAGGAGATGCAGTGGTTATACCAGCAAACGCTGCATTACAGTCCTGTGTGCTCCTGTTGGTCAAATTGCTAGACTGATCACCCCGGTCTCAGGGGCCAGGAATTTATTTTTTTTTTCATCTAAATCCTGTATATTTTTTTTCCTCAGTCAGTCTGTCCAAATACGCGTTTTATTAACCTTTTAATATTCCCCCCCCCAAAAAAAAAGTGAGTGTGTCTGTAACTGCTCAGACACCAATATATCTGTTTAAAAGAGTCTGGTGTAGGCCATAAAAATATAACTGTAGTTTTGCAGTTCCACGGGTGAAATCTCTGCATTATCCTGTTTTTGGCATTTTTTGCCGTAAAAAAAACTGTAATTGTGTCTCCCTGACTGGTCAGACACCAATATATCTGTTTAAAAGAGTCTGGTGTAGGCCAGAAAAATATAACTGTGGTTTTGCAGTTCCACGGTTCAAATCTCTGTATTATCCAGCTTTTGGTATTTTTTCCGTAAAGAAAAACAGTAATAGTGTCTCCCTGATTGTTCAGACACAAATATATCTGTTTGAAAGATTCTGGTGTAGGCCAGAAAAATATAACTGTGGTTTTGCAGTTCCACGGTTCAAATCTCTGTATCATCCAGCTTTTGGTATTTTTTCCGTAAATAAAAACAGTAATAGTGTCTCCGTGATTGTTCAGACACAAATATATCTGTTAGAAAGATTCTGGTGTAGGCCAGAAAAATATAACTGTGGTTTTGCAGTTCCACGGTTCAAATCTCGGTATTATCCACTTTTGGGCCTTTTTTACATAAAAAAAAACAGTTTGAGTGTGTCACTGACTGTTCAGCCCCAAATATATCTATTAAAAAAAGTCTGGTATACGCCAGTAAATTAGAACTGTGGTTTTGCAGTTCCACGGTTCAAATCTCTGTATTATCCAGCTTTTTGCCTGTTTTACATAAAAAAAAAATATATATAGTGTCTCCCTGTCTGTTCAGTCACAAATTTATCTGTTTAAAAGAATCTGGTGTAGGCCAGAGAAATAGAACTATGGTTTTCCTCTTCCACGGTTCTAATCTCCTTTTTGTTATCCTTTTTCCATTGATAGTGCGAGTGTAAGCTATTTTACTTAATTTACAATGGGCAAGGTGCGTGGCAAGGGACGTGGCACTGGACGTTCTGGTGATGGTGCGTGTAGAGGACGGGGCCGTGGCCAAGGTGAAAATGTGGCACAATCAACAGCCACATCTTCTCGCTGCCACTTCTTGACCGAATTACTAGGGAACCACACTACAACAGCAGTATTGCGAACTGATCAGTGTGAACAGGTTATTAATTGGATAGCAGATAATACTTCCAGTTACCTGGGCACCACCACCTCCGGTCTGTCTTCCACACGGTCAAGTTTTTGTAGCCGTGAGTCTCGACCGCATACTCCTCCTCACCCTGATTCTCCTTCCTCCCACCATGCCGAGTGTCATCAGACAGCAACTGATCCCACAGTTGGACTCTCTGAAGAGATGTTCACTGGTCCATTTCCATATTTGTGCCCCTCGCCTGCTCCGCTTGAAGTGGTGGAAGAGGAGATCCCATGTAGCGATGCCAAAATATTTGGACAGCCACGGCCAGAGGAAGTCGACGCTGGCAATTTGTCACAAGAGGTGGATGATGACGAGATACAATTGCCACGAAGTAAGGAGGAGGATTGTGGTGCGCAATTGGAAGAGGAGGAGGTGGTGGATGATCTAGTAATTGACCCAACGTGGCAGGAGGACACGCAGAGCGAGGCCAGCAGCACACAGGGGGAGCGAGGCAGTGTACCCCAACAGGCAGGAAGAAGCAGTGTGGTGGCCACACACAGAAGGCGGGCAACAGTTCCCCGTAACACCAACACGAGGGACATTGCCAGTACAACCGGTAGGTCTTCCACAGTCTGGAATTTTTTTAAAGACTCTGCTGATAACCCCAAACAGGTCATTTGTACCACCTGCCATGCCAGCATCAGCAGGGGTGACAAAACTACCAGCCTGACCACCACCAGCATGATCAGGCACATGGCAGCAAAGCACCCGACTTTGTTGGGCGAACCCCAGGGTCCACAACCAGCGTCAGCGGGTGTCACCACTGCTTCTTCCACTGTTTTGCGTGCAATAGAACCCCCTGTTGTGTGTGAAAGGCAATCTCCTGTCCATACTGAATGCAAAGATGCCCCCTCCTCTCAGTCTTCACTTGTTATGGCAGGTTCTCAAGAAACAGCATCAACGTCCACGTCCACGTCCCACCGCAGCGTTCAATTGTCCATATCCCAGAGCTTTAAACGAAAGCGCAATTTCGCAGCCAATGCCCCACAGGCCACAGTCATAAATTCACACATTTCACGACTGCTTGCATTGGAAATGCTGCCTTTTAAGCTGGTGGAAACGGAATCCTTCCGCAATTTTTTGGCGGTGGCTGTCCCTCGGTACTCGGTCCCCAGCCAACACTATTTTGCCTGGTGTTCCATCCCCGCACTACACAAGCACGTGTCCCAAAACATCTGCCATGCCCTCAACAAAGCAGTTACTGGGAGAGTCCACCAGACAACGGACACCTGGACAAGTGCTTGTGGCCAGGGATGGTACATCTCCCTGATGGCACACTGGGTAAACATAGTGGAAGCTGGGACCCAGTTGGACCTTGGGAGGGTACACATCCTCCCCACACCGAGGTTTGTGGGCCCTATGCCAGCCAGAGTTGCCCCCACAGTGTACAGCTCCAACACCTCATACTCCCCCTCCTCCTCATGTTCAGCCTCCATCTCAGATATCACCACATCAGTAACAAGCTGGAAGCACTGCAGTACTGCCTCAGCCAAGCGGCAACAGGCTGTGCTGAAACTCAAAATCTTAGGTGATAAACCTCACACTGCTTGTGAGTTGTGGACAGTTGTGAAAGAGCAGGCAGATCTGTTGCTGAGACCGCTGAACCTACATCCAGGCATGGTCGTGTGTGACAAAGGCTGTAACCTGGTGGCGGCTCTTAGGCGAGATCACACACGTACCATGCCTGGCTCATGTGCTTAACCTCGTGGTTCAGCGGTTTCTTAAATTGTACCCCGAGTTGCCAGATCTGCTCGTCAAAGTACGCCGCCTGTCAGCTCATTTTCGCAAGTGGCCTACAGCTTCCGCCGCCCTTGCTTTGTTGCAGCAGCGTTTGCAGCTTCCTGCACACTGACTGGTGTGTGATGTCCCCACACGCTGGAACTCTACCCTCCACATGTTGCAAAGGATTTGTGAGCAGAAGAGAGCAGTTGTGGAGTACCAGCTGCAACAAGGCTGTCGATATTCAGGTCAGATTCCACACATAAGACCTCAGGAGTGGACCTGGATGTCTGACATATGTACCATCCTGACAAACTTTGAGGAGTCCACCAAGATGGTGAGTGGCGATGACGCCATAATTGGCATCAGCATCCCACTTGTCTGTCTTTTGCAACGTTCTCTGCAGAGAATTAAAGAGGAGGCATTGCAGCCAGAGTATGATGAGATGGATCAAGAAGCCGTAGCGGGCGATTACACACAGCCAGCCTCATCTCATCCCAACGTGCATTGGGGGACAATGAGGGAGAGGAGGAGGAGGAGGAGGAGGAAGAACTGGAGCTGGTATCATGCGCTGTAGACTGTAGTACCTGTACAACTGTCATACCGTCGGTTCAGCGTGGGTGGCCTGAGGACAGGGGGGCGGAGGAGGAGGATAGCATGGTCAGTCGTCATCTTGGTGAGGACACGGAAGTCTTGCCCGTTACCAGTCTGGCAGGCATGGCTGACTTTATGTTACGCTGCCTTAACAGTGACCCTCGCATTGTAAAAATGTTGGGTGACAGTCATTACTGGTTGGTGACACTTTTAGACCCCCGCTACAAGGAGAACTTTCACTCTCTTATTCCTGAGGTGGAGAGGTCTACAAAAATGGGGCAGTACCAGAAGGCTCTTGCTGCAGAACTGTTAAAATAATTCCCATCTGAACACACTAGCGGCAGAGGTCACAGTTCGTTGACCAACCAAGTTGTACAGGTGAGAGAGACGCAACTCCAATCCACCAGAGGCAGGGGAACACTGTCAACAATCTGGGACAATTTTCTGAGACACGCCCAGCTAACAGGCCCTGAAGCGCGGGGTACTTTCACAAGGAGTGGAAAGTTTCAAAAGATGGTGAGGGACTACCTTGTCGACCGTACCAGCGTCCTCCGTGATTCCTCTCTGCCTTTTTTATTATTGGGTATCCAAGCTGGACACTTGGAATGAACTCGCTCTGTATGCCTTGGAGGTCCTGGCCGGCCCTGCCGCTAGCGTGTTATCGGAGCGTGTTTTTAGTGCCGCTGGGAGAATTATAACTGATAAGCGCACTCGCCTGTCAACTGACAATGCTGACAAGCTGACCCTTTTCAAAATGAACATGAGCTGGATTGGGCCAGACTTCTCATCACCACCAAATGACAGCAGAGTAACAAAGTCAAATCCAGTTTGTTATTTTGGGAAGTGTATTCCCATGCATCGCTTCACACCCACACATGTGGATATGCTTCCTCATTTCGGCTGTATTTTGCTCTTCTCCTTATCCTCAGCCTCCACCACCACTATACCACCAGGGTGACCTTGGTCCGTGTTGCCAGCAATGCAAGTTCCTCCCTCCTAATTTTTGGCAGCTTTTGCTTGGGAGGCATAGGCAAAGACTATGGGAGACCCACTCCTCAATAATAGGAATAATGTTTTTAAGATGCTGTACTGCATGGCTCTTCCAAGGGGTATTAAAACCGTTTTGTTAAGCTACTGCAACCTCCACCATTCTTTCAAGGGGCATTAAAACCGTGTTGTTAAGCTACTGCAACCTCCACGTCTCTTCCAATGGGCATTAAAACTGTCTTGTTGAGCTACTGTGACCTCCACCACTGTTCTAAGAGGGATTAAATCCATCTTGTTAAGCTACTGCGACCTCCACCACTTCTCCAAGGGGCATTAAAACCGTCTTGTTAAGCTACTGCGACCTCCACCACTTCTCCAAGGGGCATTAAAACCGTCTTGTTAAGCTACTGCGACCTCCATCGCTCTTCCAAGGGGCATTAAAACCATGTTGTTAAGCTACTGCTACCTCCACGTCTTTTCCAAGGGGCATTAAAACCATCTTGTTAAGCTACTGCAACCTCCACGTCACTTCCAAGGGGCATTAAAACCTTCTTGTTAAGCTACTGCAACCTCCACGTCTCTTCCAAGGGGCATTAAAACTGTGTTGTTAAGCTACTGCGACCTCCTCGTCTCTTCCAAGGGGCATTAAAACCGACTTGTTAAACCACTCTGAACTCCACAGCTCTTCCAAGGGTCACTGAAATGTTGTTTTTAATTAACTCTAACCTCCATGACTCTTCCAACTGGCTTTGCATTTCCTCCTAATTTTAGTCAGCTTTTGCTTTTCAATGCATAGGCGAACACTAAGGGAGACCCACTCCCCAATAATGGGTAGAAGATTTTTAGTATGCTGTAATACACGTCTGTTTCAAGGGCCATTGCAGTTCCTGATAACTTTTGGAAAGCCTTCCATTCACTGCTTAGGCCAGCAGTGCACAGGAGACCCAGTTGCTATAAATGGAAAAAACAGTTTAGTTAAGGCCCTCTGACCTCCATGTCACTTTAAAGGGTCATCGGAGTACCTCGAAATTTTTGGTAAGCATTGCACTCACTGTATGCCCAATAACTGTGTAGCCGAACCACTCCTTTTGTTACAGAAACATATCCTGCAAGACATGTGTGGTTGACTGGCCTGATATTGATGTGAATGGTCCCTGTTCCTCCTGCTTTTTCTCCTTTGCCACCACCTCATCCATCATTCATCTCCTGATGCTTTGTTTTAACGGGAGTTATAGAACTGGGATAGTAGCAGGAAAACATCCAGCAATCCTCGGAGGAAGTAGGATATGCGCCAAAACGCTGACCACCTCAGGCCTAGCCGCTACTACATACATGCGCTTGCCTTCCAAGGAACAGAAAGCTAAGGAGAAGGATGGCCTCATGATCATGAATAATTTACTCATTGTGTAGGAGGCCGACCACTGCTGCTGTCTACCTTTTGAACTTTGTGTTGAGGCCTGATTGACCCAGGACCCGCAATCCTCTATGTCTGGAGGACGTGTTGCATCCCAGTGTCCAACTGTGTCCCGACTTTCACAATATTAACCCAGTGTGAAGGCATCAGATGGACCATCCCTTGCCACATTCACTTGTCCACGTGTTTGTGGTTAGCCTGTCCTTCAAATAGGGGCGGCTGGGAACCGTTTATGGATACCCGGCCGCCCCCAGGCGGCTGGGGACCGTGTGTGGACAACCGGCCGCCAGGAGGCTGGGGACTGAGTATGGATACCAGGCCACTGATGCAGCCATGACGTGGTGGCCAGATTCCGCCTCCACATGCATAAAAGGCCCAATTTGAAGTGCAAGCAAGCTATCAGTATGGTATTGCAGCCTGGGGGTGGTTGGGTGGCTGGCTGCACACTTACGCTTGCATTCCAAGAAAACAAAGCAGATGCTAACTTCTATCATTATCATGCTCCTCACCTTGGCACTCTCAACTCCCCTGATGGAGAAGACAGGGCCCACCAGAGGAGTCTGGTTCTCTGGTGGGCTCGTCCAATGATGCCCTAAAGCATGCCGGGCTAAGCTAAGAAAATTGTGTGGGGGGAAGTTGACAGGAGAAATAGAAATAGGGGCCGCTGGGTACCGTTTATGGACACCCGGCCGCCCCAGGAGGCTGGGGACCGTGTGTGGACCCCCAGCCGCGGGGCAGCTGGGGACCGAGTATGGACACCCGGCCGCCCCCTGGAGGCTGGGGACCGAGCGTGGACACCCGGCCGCCGTGCGGCTGGGGGCTGAATATGGATACCAGGCCGCCGACGCAGCCATGACGTGGTGGCCAGATTCCGCCTCCACATGCCTAAAAGGCCCAATCTTAAGTGCACACAAGCTAGCAGTATGGTATTGCAGCCTGGGGTGGGTGGGTGGCAGGCTGCACACTTACGCTTGCTTTCCAAGAAAACAAAGCAGATGCTAACTTCTATCATCATCATGCTCCTCACCTTGGCACTCTTAATTCCCCTGATGGAGAAGCCAGGGCCCACCGGAGGAATCTGGTTTTATGGTGGGCTCGTCTAATCCTACGCTAAAGCAGGCCGGGCTAAGAAAAGTGTGTGGGGGTAAGATGACAGGAGAAATAGGGGCTGCTGGGGACCATTTATGGACACCCGGCTGCCCCCTGGCGACTGGGGACCGAGCGTGGACACCCGGCCGCCGGGCGGCTGTGGACTGAGTATGTATACCAGGCCGCTGATGCAGCCATGACGTGGTGGCCAGATTCCGCCTCCACTTGTCTAAAAGGCCCAATTTCAAGTGCAAGCAAGCAAGCAGTGTGGTATTGCAGCCTGGGGGTGGGGGGTGGCAGGCTGCATACTTGCGCTTGCATTGCAAGGAATGGGGGAGGTACAATTGAACACTGCCCTGGGACAAGAACTTGCATGGGGATAGTTGCAAGTCTGCATCTCCTGATGCGGCAAGGATCACTTCTGATGGGCACACTTTTAGGTACTGACTAGAGATGAGCGTTGTTCTACTCGAACTGTTCGCCAATCTCAAATTCGAGCTGTTTTGGGCGGTGTTCGAGCCGGTCGGCGAACACGAACAATTTGAGAAAAATTCGGCTGTTCGAGGTTATGCTCGATAACTGTTCGTGCACCAAAATCATAACTGGATTTTTTCTCAGTAATGATGAAAATTAATGTTAATACGCAGTTTGAGTGTACAGCGGGGCGGGGGGAGGGGCAGGGGATGGATCTCTGCAGGAACAATGAAGATCTCCATTTTTTTTTCTCTTTCCCGCATTTGCAGTGGGGAGGTGCAATCTGTCAGCCTATCAGCAGCGCACACACGGAGCGAAGTGCTTTTTTTCACACAAGCAAGGGCATGTGTGATTGGCAGTGTATGTCACATGTCCTTGCCCTATAAGACCAAGCCATTTTCCCCGTCACCACCATTTTCTCACTGCTGCAGCTGCGTGTTAGACGGCACCGCTGTTGCTGTGTGCGCTATACCTTGTTAATTTCAAGCCAATTTTCGCACAAATATACAGATAGCTTGGGAGTAGGGAATAGTTGTGATTGCAGTCCTTTTAAGGACTAGGTTACAGCATTTCCTACGACTTTTATCAGGCAGGTCTGTGCTCTTAAATAGATAGATTGTGGGAGTAAAGACTAATTGTAATTGGAGTCCTTTTCAGGACTAGGTTACATCAGTTCCTATCAGTTTTTGCCAGGCAGGTCTGTGCCAGTGCTGTGCAAGTTTTTTTCACAGCATTTGGCTGAATCTAGCAAAGCTAATCCTTTTTGGCCTATTGCAGAGAGTGTTAGTCAGTGGAGTAGCCTATCTGTGTTGCAAGATATGCCACCTGTGTATAGAATACCAATTTTTTTACTGCACCTAGTGAAGTAAAATCTTTTTGGCATATCATCATTCTATTAGTCCATCTATACTGACCTCCATCAGGTTGCAAACTGAATATAATTTTTTTCTGCATCTAGCTCTGAAAAAATATTTGGGCTTCTAGCGGTGTGTGGGACTTGGTCTATTAGTCCATCTATACTGACCTCCATCAGGTTGCAAATTAAAAATAATTTTTTTCTGCATCTAGCTCTGAAAAATTATTTGGGCTTCTAGCAGTGTGTGGGACTTGGTCTATTAGTCCATCTATACTGACCTCCATCAGGTTGCAAATTAAAAATAATTTTTTTCTGCATCTAGCTCTGAAAAAATATTTGGGCTTCTAGCAGTGTGTGGGACTTGGTCTATTAGTCCATCTATACTGACCTCCATCAGGTTGCAAATTAAAAATAATTTTTTTCTTCATTTATCTCTGAAAAAATATTTGGGCTTCTAGCAGCGTGTGGGACTTGTTCTATTAGTCCATCTATACTGACCTCCATCAGGTTGCAAATTAAAAATAATTTTTTTCTGCATCTAGCTCTGAAAAAATATTTGGGCTTCTAGCAGTGTGTGGGACTTGGTCTATTAGTCCATCTATACTGACCTCCATCAGGTTGCAAATTAAAAATAATTTTTTTCTGCATCTAGCTCTGAAAAAATATTTGGGCTTCTAGCGGTGTGTGGGACTTGGTCTATTAGTCCATCTATACTGACCTCCATCAGGTTGCAAATTAAAAATAATTTTTTTCTGCATCTAGCTCTGAAAAAATATTTGGGCTTCTAGCAGTGTGTGGGACTTGGTCTATTAGTCCATCTATACTGACCTCCATCAGGTTGCAAATTAAAAATAATTTTTTTCTGCATCTAGCTCTGAAAAAATATTTGGGCTTCTAGCAGTGTGTGGGACTTGGTCTATTAGTCCAT
This sequence comes from Phyllobates terribilis, assembly GCF_046119375.1. NCBI lineage: Eukaryota > Metazoa > Chordata > Amphibia > Anura > Dendrobatidae > Phyllobates > Phyllobates terribilis. The sequence continues at coordinate 443,480,279 of NW_027362764.1, forward strand.
CTATACTGACCTCCATCAGGTTGCAAATTAAAAATAATTTTTTTCTGCATCTAGCTCTGAAAAAATATTTGGGCTTCTAGCAGTGTGTGGGACTTGGTCTATTAGTCCATCTATACTGACCTCCATCAGGTTGCAAATTAAAAATAATTTTTTTCTGCATCTAGCTCTGAAAAAATATTTGGGCTTCTAGCGGTGTGTGGGACTTGGTCTATTAGTCCATCTATACTGACCTCCATCAGGTTGCAAATTAAAAATAATTTTTTTCTGCATCTAGCTCTGAAAAAATATTTGGGCTTCTAGCAGTGTGTGGGACTTGGTCTATTAGTCCATCTATACTGACCTCCATCAGGTTGCAAATTAAAAATAATTTTTTTCTGCATCTAGCTCTGAAAAAATATTTGGGCTTCTAGCAGTGTGTGGGACTTGGTCTATTAGTCCATCTATACTGACCTCCATCAGGTTGCAAATTGAATAAAAAAAATTTCTGCATCTAGCTCTGAAAAAATATTTGGGCTTCTAGCAGTGTGTGGGACTTGGTCTATTAGTCCATCTATACTGACCTCCATCAGGTTGCAAATTGAATAAAAAAAATTTCTGCATCTAGCTCTGAAAAAATATTTGGGCTTCTAGCGGTGTGTGGGACTTGGTCTATTAGTCCATCTATACTGACCTCCATCAGGTTGCAAATTAAAAATAATTTTTTTCTGAATCTAGCTCTGAAAAAATATTTGGGCTTCTAGCAGTGTGTGGGACTTGGTCTATTAGTCCATCTATACTGACCTCCATCAGGTTGCAAATTAAAAATAATTTTTTTCTGCATCTAGCTCTGAAAAAATATTTGGGCTTCTAGCAGTGTGTGGGACTTGGTCTATTAGTCCATCTATACTGACCTCCATCAGGTTGCAAATTAAAAATAATTTTTTTCTTCATTTATCTCTGAAAAAATATTTGGGCTTCTAGCAGCGTGTGGGACTTGTTCTATTAGTCCATCTATACTGACCTCCATCAGGTTGCAAATTAAAAATAATTTTTTTCTGCATCTAGCTCTGAAAAAATATTTGGGCTTCTAGCAGTGTGTGGGACTTGGTCTATTAGTCCATCTATACTGACCTCCATCAGGTTGCAAATTAAAAATATTTTTTTTCTGCATCTAGCTCTGAAAAAATATTTGGGCTTCTAGCGGTGTGTGGGACTTGGTCTATTAGTCCATCTATACTGACCTCCATCAGGTTGCAAATTAAAAATAATTTTTTTCTGCATCTAGCTCTGAAAAAATATTTGGGCTTCTAGCAGTGTGTGGGACTTGGTCTATTAGTCCATCTATACTGACCTCCATCAGGTTGCAAATTAAAAATAATTTTTTTCTGCATCTAGCTCTGAAAAAATATTTGGGCTTCTAGCAGTGTGTGGGACTTGGTCTATTAGTCCATCTATACTGACCTCCATCAGGTTGCAAATTAAAAATAATTTTTTTCTGCATCTAGCTCTGAAAAAATATTTGGGCTTCTAGCGGTGTGTGGGACTTGGTCTATTAGTCCATCTATACTGACCTCCATCAGGTTGCAAATTAAAAATAATTTTTTTCTGCATCTAGCTCTGAAAAAATATTTGGGCTTCTAGAAATGTGTGGGACTTGGTCTATTAGTCCATCTATACTGACCTCCATCAGGTTGCAAATTAAAAATAATTTTTTTCTGCATCTAGCTCTGAAAAAATATTTGGGCTTCTAGCAGTGTGTGGGACTTGGTCTATTAGTCCATCTATACTGACCTCCATCAGGTTGCAAATTAAAAATAATTTTTTTCTGCATATAGCTCTGAAAAAATATTTGGGCTTCTAGCAGTGTGTGGGACTTGGTCTATTAGTCCATCTATACTGACCTCCATCAGGTTGCAAATTAAAAATAATTTTTTTCTTCATTTATCTCTGAAAAAATATTTGGGCTTCTAGCAGCGTGTGGGACTTGTTCTATTAGTCCATCTATACTGACCTCCATCAGGTTGCAAATTAAAAATAATTTTTTTCTGCATCTAGCCCAGCCAATAGTTTTGGCCTAATACCACAGTTTGGCCACTCAGCTCTGCTCGGTTACCATCCATTGTTTTTTTGTGCAAACAACTCCAGAGTTGTGAATTAGCTAACCACCAAAATGAGTGGAAAAAGGCCTGCTGCTGGTGGAAAGGGGAATAGGCGTGTTGGGAAGGGGAAAAAAGGTTGTGTCCGTGGGGTAGGTGCAGAAGAAAGACCATCTTCCAGCCAAACTAAAATGTCTACTTCTTTTAGCGGACAATGTGATAAGATCCCTTTCTTACGGCCACGCCAATCGCTACAAATTCCAGATGAGGCACAAAAACAGCAGGTGCTTCAACGGATATCAAGTGCTCCTTTAAGTGGGCTCTCCTCCACATCAACTTCAACATCACAAATACTCCAGTCCTCAAAGGTGTCACCCAAATCGCACTTGCTTCCTCACAGCTCCCAAATCTCCAGCTGCCCGTCTGAGTATGAGGTAGAACAGATGGTTGAGTCTGCATAGCTGTTTACTCATACTATAGCCTGGGAATCAGAGGTCGACTCCAGCGCTTCTGTGAATCCAGACGAGGAAATGATCTGCACTGATGCCCAGAATCTTTATGAGTCGGATCCAGGACCAGACGCAGAAGGTTCTGACCATAATGTAGACCCTCATTCCCAAACTGTAACTCCTGTTGGTGGAGACAATGAGGAAGACGATGATAAGACTCAAATACCTGATTGGAGCGACAACTTTAGTTTTTTGTCAGGGCAGGAACAGGTTGGCTCTGAGGACGACGGGTGTGATAACGCACAGGGTGATGATGATGAGGTCGGAGATCCCACTTACTGTCAACCCACAGTCAGCCAAGAGATGAGGTCAGCAGAGGAGGTGGAGGAAGATGCTAGTGACGACGAGGTCAGGTTGCGCCTTCCTGGACAGAGACGTAGTACTGGAAGCACGTCAACAACTGCATCCTCAAACACAACTCTGCCTCTCACCACAAGTCGTGGTGGCTCTTCAGGTCGCATGGGTGCTAAGCCTTGCATAGCCTGGGCATTTTCTCAGATCGATAAAGATGACCCAACTCGTGTTATCTGTAACATTTGTCAGCAAAAGCTAAGTAGAGGCCAAAAAATACATAGTTTGAGTACTTCATGCATGAACCGGCACATGGACATGAAGCATAAGTTGCAGTGGGAAGCTCAGTGTGCTACAATGCGGCCTAGCCGGCCGGGCCAGTCACCGTCTGCCATATCTTGTGCATCTGCGGCCTCTTCATCCTCTGTGACTGGGGGGACAGCAGTCACACCTGTTTTGGGGCGCAGACCTGCCACCTCTTTACCCGCAACAGCCAGCGTGATTGGCAGGTCATCATTTTCTTTGGAGGTGGTAACACCAGCTGGTGTTGAGCGCTGTCCGACATCGATAGCACCACCTTTGGATCAAGGCAACCTAACATGTCCGCCTGCATCTTCCTCACAGACCGGCAGTTTGCCGGGGACACCCTTATCAACCCCGTCTAAGCACAATAGCCAGCCCTCGGTCCCTCAGATGTGGACAAGTAAAAGACCATTTCCTCCTAGCCATGAGAAAGCTAAGAGGTTGAATTTCACCATCTGCAAGCTCTTGGCTACAGAAATGCTGCCTTTCCGCCTGGTGGACACAGAGGATTTTCGAGACCTTATGTCCGTCGCAGTGCCCCAGTACCAGATGCCCAGTCGGCACTACTTCTCAAAGAAAGGTGTGCCTGCGCTCCACCAGCATGTCGCACACAACATCACCGCTTCTTTGAGAAACTCTGTGTGTGACAGGGTGCATTTCACCACAGACACTTGGACGAGTAGGCATGGACAGGGGCGTTACATGTCGCTGACTGGGCACTGGGTAACTATGGTGACAGCAGGACAAGGGGCTGCTGTCCAAGTCTTGCCGTCCCCACGAGTTGTGCGTCAATCCTCTTTATGTCAAAGTTCCTTCACTGCTTCTGCCTCCTCAACCTCCTCTCGGTCTTCCACCTGCACCCAAAGCCTGTCTGGTCATGCCACAAGCTTTCTAACTGCGCAGAAGGGATCCTGCACACCTCCTTACTATGCTGGCAGTAGGGCTCAACGTCATCAGGCGGTTTTTACATTGAAATGTCTGGGAAATGTGAGTCACACAGCTGAGGAGTTGTGGTCAGCTCTGGAGAACCAATTTCATGAATGGTTGTCTCCACTGGACCTGAAACCAGGGAAGGCCGTGTGCGACAATGCTGCAAACCTGGGTGCGGCCCTTCGCCGGGGCAATGTCACACACGTGCCTTGTATGGCTCACGTGTTGAACCTGGTTGTCCAGCAATTTTTAGCCCACTATCCCAGACTAGATGGCCTTTTGCAGAGGGCACGGTCGCTGTGTGCTCACTTCCGCCGTTCGCATCCCGCAGCTCAGCGACTTACATCTCTACAGAAGTCGTTGGGCCTGCCACTTCACCGGCTAAAATGCGATGTGCCTACCCGGTGGAATTCAACTCTGCACATGTTGCAGCGACTGTGGCAGCACCGACAAGCCCTGGTGCAATACGTTCTGACGTATAGCCTGGGCCAACGAGATTCAGAGGTGGGGCAAATCACGCTGGAGGAGTGGTCTCAGATCAGGAACCTATGCACCCTTCTGCACAGTTTTGAAATGGCGACGAAGATGTTTAGTGCTGACGATGCCATTATCAGCATGACTATTCCGGTGATTTACATGCTGGAGCACATGTTAAACAGAATTCGGAGTCAGGTGGTGGCACAAGAGGAGGTGGAGGAAGTAGAGGAGGAGGAGTTGTATGCGGAAGGGCTAACATCTGCAAGGTCCAGACGGTCGGCAGCACCAAGGCGGCAGGCATGTGAGGGTGGGGGAGATGGTTTTTCCAGGGCGCATGGTAGCAGCCAAACTAGTGAGGAAGGTGCAGGAGCCCAGGAAGAAGTGGAGGACGAACTGATGGAAGACTCATCAGATGAGGGAGACCTTGATCACATTTCTGTTGTGCGAGGTTGGGGGGAGAGGACAGAGGAAGGAAGCATGATTGTTACCTCGCCACCAACACAACAGGGACTTGGTGCTCCTGCATGCGCAACACACATGAGTGCCTTCTTGCTGCACTACCTGCAACATGACCCTCGAATTGTGAGAATTAGAAATAATCCTGACTACTGGGTTGCCACACTGTTAGATCCCCGGTACAAAAGTAAATTTGCAGAAATTATTCCTGCCATAGAAAGGGATGCACGCATGCAGGAGTATCAGCAGAGACTGTTGCAGAATCTTACATGTGCTTTTCCACAAAATACCAGTGGTGCACGTAGTGAATCTCACAGTTCCAACTTGCCAACCGTGGGACCGTCAAGTGTTCAGCACTCAAACCGTAACAGAACCACAGTATCTGCTGGTAACATCAATTTTGCGGAATCATTTCACCACTTTTTTAGCCCATCCTTTGCAAGGCCACAGGAGACAAGAAGTCTGACACATAGTCAACGCCTAGAGACGATGGTACAGGAGTATCTCCAAGTAAACATTGAAGCCACGACTGTGTCACTGGACCCTTGCTCTTTTTGGGCTTCCAATCTGGATAAATGGCCGGAGCTAGCCACTTACGCCTTGGAGATCTTGTCATGCCCCGCAGCCAGCGTTCTGTCTGAACGTGTGTTCAGCGCTGCTGGTGGTGTGCTGACAGATAAGCGCACGCGGCTCTCCACTGATAATGTAGACAGACTCACGTTCATAAAGATGAACAAATCATGGATCCGAAACGACTTTTCTACCCCTGTGTCATCCTGGGGAGAGTAAAAGCTTGATGATTGGTTAAAATCACCCTACCAACCTTTTTAAGCTTTCAAATTACTAATCATGTTTATCTGTATCTTGACTGGAAAATAATTTGGGCTTTGTAGCAGTGTGCAGCACTGATCCTATTAGGCCATCTATAATAAGCTTCACCAGATTTAAAATTAAAAATAATTTTTAGCTGCATCTAGCCCGGAAAATAATTTTGGGGCTGCGAGGTGCGCAAGACACATGAGTGCCTTCTTGCTGCACTACCTGCAGCATGACCCTCATATTGTCAGAATTCGAAGTAATCATGACTACTGGGTTGCCACACTCTTAGATCCCCCAAACTTTTCGATCAACCTTTTCATTTTAATAAAGACCAAAAAAATGGTCATTTTTGAAATTATAAGCATTAGCAGGTTGTTAGAAACTGAAATCAAACAGTTTTCAACTCAAAACTTTATTCTAGGTGATGTTACATTTTCACATAGGACCCCTTGTTCGAAAGGAGCTTCTGAACTCTCTCGTCCATTGAATTTGTCAGGTTTTGGATGGTTTCTGCTTCAATTGTTTTGCATGAGGACAGAATACCCTCCCAGAGCTGTTGCTTAGATGTGAACTGCCTCCCGCCATCATAGACACTCCTTTTAATGATGCTCCAAAGGTTCTGAATGGGGTAGAGGTCAGGGGAGCATGGGGGTCACACCATAAGTTTGTCCCCTTTTATGCCCATATCAGCCAGAGATGCAGATGTTTTATGTGCAGCATGAGATGGTGCATTATCATGCAGAAAAATGATCTTGCTGTGAAATACACGGTTCTTCTTCTTGAACCATGGCAGGAAGTGCTGTTTGAGAAAATCCACATACATTATGGAGTTCATCTTTAGCGCCTTCAGGGATCCTAAAGGGGCCGACAATCTCTCTCCCCATGATTCCAGCCCAAAACATTACTCCACCTCCTCCTTGTTGGCGCTGTAGCCGTGTTTGCGTGGGGTGTCCATCAACCAGCCATCCTCCACTCCATTCATCTGGACCATCGAGCGCTGCACGGCACTCATCCGTGAACAAAACAGTTTTGAAATCAGTCTTCATGTAATGTTTGGCCCACTGGAGCCGTTTCTGCTTGTGTGAAGTGGATAGAGGAGGTCGACAGGATGGCATATGCACAGCTGCAAACCTCTGAAGGACCCTGCATCTTGTTGTTTGGGGGACGTAGGAGGCACAAGCAGCTTCAAAAACTTGTCTGCTGCTATGACAAGGCTTTTTTGCCGCTGCTGTTTCAACCTGACGTAATTGCCTGTAGGAAAGAGTCCTCAATTTGCCCTTATCAGCACGCACACGTGTGTACTGTGAATCAGCTACATACTTCTTGATTGCCAAGACACTTCATCCTGATCATCGCACAATGTTGATTGTAGTCATGCCTTGACCTAAACACTCCACAATTTGTTGCTTCTCAGCAGCCGACACATCCTTTTTCTTTCCCATTTTGGCAGAAAATGTAGGCTGCTTAATAATGTGAGAGAGCCTTCTTAAGTAGTCTTGCCTTTCATTGGACACACCTGCCAAACTAATTAGCACAGGTGTCTGCAATTGCTTACAGTGATATAAAGAGCCCTGACACACATCACCATCAATGAGTTTAACTGACAAACAAACAAATTCTTCCCTTATCACTCCTAAACACTTTTTGCATAATAATTTGGAACGCGGTGTACATGTGCTTTTCCACAAAACACCAGTGGTTCACGTAGTGAAACTTACAGTTCTAACTTGCCAACCGTGGTCTGTATGGAATTGTTCAATAAAGGGCCCAAAATTAAGATAACATAGATGGGAGAGGTCTCTATGAATAGGAATTCCTAAGTATTTGATACCCTGTGAGGGCCAGGCAAAGGGAAAGTTGGACTGGATGGAATCCTATATGGATTTAGGGAGGGAGACATCGAGGGCCTCAGACTTCGCTGCATTGATTTTAAAATTTTACCATGTAACAAAGTGATCTATTTCAGCCATAACAGCAGGGATGGATATATGTGATTCAGTGATATATACTAGGACATCATCAGCAAATAGAGAGCACTTGTACTCGGTGCCTCCCACCTCAATCCACCTAATATTGGGGTTATGGCGAATTGATGAGAGCAGGTGCTCCGTCACTAGGATGTATAAGAGAGGGGACAGAGGACATCCCTGCCTTGTCCCATTGGTGATTGTGAAAGGTGATGAAAATGTTCTGACGCACCCCCTGGGCCTTGGGACACCCGGAGCCGGACACTTTTTGGTGGATGCTGGTGGTTGTAGTCTTCGTGGCGGCGATCCGGTTCCGTGGCTCAGGGCGGTCAAACCAGTGGCGGAACTATTTATGTGGTTTTGATGTTTAAATGTCCGACTACGCCACCCGTGGATTGCGGTCAGAGTGAACCGCCGCTACAGGGCAGACCGCTAAGGCTGGTGTTGTGGGTGCAGCAGAGCGTAGCATAACTCCCCACGGGAGGAGTAAAGCCTCAGGGCAGTGTATGCGGAGGATGGGGGTGATGGTGCAGGGCAGCAGCAGTAACGACACGGAGTCAGTGATGCAGTTCAGGGCCTTTACTCACAGTTCTTATTATCCAGACCACGTCTGCAGGTAACGGCTGCCCACGTCGTACTGTGCTCACCAGGTGAGGGGCTCAGACAACTCCCAGATAACTTTGGAGCGCTTCACAGGACCCCCTTTGTGTGTCCTTTGTCTGGCCTTTCTTACCAACACTTCTGTCCGGCTGCCTCGGGCCTCCTCTTGGTAAACTTGGCGCCAGTTTCCCTGACCCTATGTGGTGCCTTCCTAGCGGGTGGAGCAAGGGGCTGCGCCACATAAAATGTCAGAGCCTCCGGTTTCTAGCTGAGGGTCGTTTCCTGCCTCCACTAGTTCGGGGACCGGTCTCCCCCTTTGGCCTGACCCCTCCACGCAGGTGGATTCGGGCGTGCGGTGGCGACTCGCCCGTCCGCACCCCTGGGATCCCTTCATTCCTCGTTCCTGGAGCCTTCTCCGCTCCTCTTCCTTCCTTCTCCCTCTTGCAGGCCTGGGCCTCTGTTACTAGGCCCGCCTCCGGAGCAGAGCTCATGCAGAGCCCCTGCTCCCTGCCACTTCTGCTCAGACTTCTCTGCACTGAACTAAGATGGTGCCCACCTTTTATACTCCCTTCTCAATGCACCCAGGAACTGCTTCCTCCCTGCTCCTGCACTGCAGGGTTCCCCTTCCTCAGTGTTCCCTCCCCCCACTCCAGCCAGGGACAGGGACTGTCGTGCCCATCTCAGGGGCATATTGGTCGCCCTGCCCCACGGCAATGTGGTGTAATGCATGCAGGTGTCGGGTCCTGATCCACACTCCATCCTTATCTGAGAGTGAGATATCACACCTCTGGGTGAGGTGCAATACGTCTGTAGCAACCGAGCCCTCGGTGCTACAGTTCCATTTATCTTCAGCCTAGGTGACGTATTGTGATACAGGGCCGTGATTTTGGCTATAAAAGGGTCCCCTAGACCCCTACCCCAAGCTTTTTAAGAGAATCATATATGGCGTGCCAGGAGACTCTATGGAATGCTCTCTCAGCATCCAACGAGAGTATCTACTTACAAATTTTTAACTGCATCTAGCCCAGGAAATACTTTGTGCCTAGTAGCAGTGTCTGCTAGTCAGCGGATTATCCCGGCTGTTAAGCAAGCTACACCACCTGTAGTTTGGACACTTAATTTTTTCTAAGGAAATGCTTCGGGACCACGGGATACTTAGTGAAGAGCATCAGGAGGCACCCCAAGGCATAGGGGCTGGGACTGGCACTAGGATGCCTTGCGGTGGACAGCCGAGCTCGATCCTTTTAAAAGCTTTTTAACTGCAGCAGCTTTAGTGGACGCTACTGGAGCTGGAATTACGCGGCTGCTGGCATGAGACTTGCCCTCCAATAGATCCTTGTAAATGGATTTAAAGTGTATTCATTCAAATTAGAGGGACAATTTAAATTAAAAAGCTTAGAGCTGCCTCCACCACAGGGGGGCTCTCTCGACCCACCAGCGGACAGGCACCAGTATTGGGAGAGGGGGGCTGGCCGTCAGGGTTCACCGCGGCTCTGGCACAAACCCGGCGACACGGAGGTGGCACGGGCAGGAGCGGACTGGCCGTCTCGGCTTCTCACTTTTTGGATTTTAGAAGGGCATGACATGCCTATATCTGTGTCTCCCCCTCCTTTTACTCCTCCACCTCTTTTCTTTTCGCATGACTATATGTACTTGTCACTTTTCCATGTGTTAGTTGTGTCTTCTGAGCAGTTTGTCAGCTTTTGGACACCTTTGAAGGTGTTTTCTATGTGTTTTTGTTTGCCTACCATTGGTTTTAACGGTGTTCGAAGGTGTTCGACGAACAGTTCGACGAACAGTTCGGCGAACACACGGGTGTTCGACGAACCGAACCGAACTCGAACACTACGGGGGTGGCTCAACACTAGTACTGACCTGTGTGTCAGAGATGCTTCCAGTGGTCTTCCCCATGCTGTTCCCGTTTGAAAGCAATACAAAAGTGCAAAAACACATAAAAAATGCTACGTGTGAACATAGCTCAAGGTGTGGAGGAGTATTTTTGTTTTTGGTTATTTATTTTACCTTATACACAAGTCTTTACCCTGGAAAGGAAGTTCCTTAACATATCTCACAGGAAAACCGTTTCAGTTTCGTTTTTTAACGTTTTATTGTGAGCCCGTAAAAGTGGCTTAATACCTCTGACCACGTTGTTGACAGCAGTGACCTGGGGGTCAGAAATGCTTCGTGGGGCGATGCTCATGCTGTCCCCATGTCTTTTGAGCACTGTCACTATCGTTTTGGGTACTTTTTAGGCTTTCTACAGACTGCCGGGGGTGCCGCCGCAAAAATGTTCTGGTCTCCCATAGACTAATATTGGGCTCGTTGCTTGGGTTCAGCACCCGAGTATCACGGCGAGCTCGGCCCGAGGTTCGAGCACCCGAGCATTTTAGTGCTTGCTCAACACTAAGTATAACCAAATGTTAAGACAGGTTGAGTTGGACAGAGAAGTAGCCGGTTTTAATAACAAATACATATTGGGTAGCCTAGTAAAAATAATGGTATTCATCTTAGAAGAGCACTAAGTATTGAATAGTATGATAGCAAAACCAAGTATCAGCCTACACCCAGACAGTATTAAAACTGCATGTAACTGAAAGATATGGGTATTGCTAATCCCACCTTTATGATAATAGGTCTTTCAACCTAATACAGAGGTCTAAGGGGTAACGTTTTTCCTTGTGGAGAGTGACATGCCTGTATGAGGAGGCATTTAAATGCTCTTCTGGGATTTTAAAATATCCAAATTACCTCTTCACACAGGAAGAGCACTAGAACTCGAGTGCCACCTATTGGAAGTAGCAATCCCAAAAGTCAATATCGGCATTTTAACAAGCCTTGCCACTTGACTTAGGATCAAAGCCAAACCAGAATCTTAATTTGCAGACACAGTGAAAACCCCAAAACACCGGGTGTAGTTAAATGAGTAAAAAATAATAGCTGGACTGCAGACTTACCAGCATTACTTTTTAAGTACAGTAATGGCTTCAATTCAGAGCATGAATAAGGTGAGATAGCATTTGCATTGGCAAAGTAGGACTTTTCCTGATAACCAGTACGGCACCTGAATTAGAGTAAGTGATGTGATGAACACTAACCGGAAGCTTGCAATTTGAGTGGTTGCTATCAGATGTGACAAGACTTGGTTTCTTATTCCCCATCACATCCACCAGGTCAAACACTTTGTTTCTCAACTTAGACATCAAGTTATCCTACAAGTAACATAGTTTTTAAGGTTGAAGGAAGACTAAGTCCATCTAGTTCAACCCATAGCCTAACTTGTTGATCCAGAGGAAGGCAAAAAAAAAACCATGTGGCAAACACTAAGCTCCACATTGGGGAAAAAAATTCCTTCCCGACTCCATACTACAATCAGACTAGTTCCCTGGATCAACGCCCTATCAAGGAATCTAGTATTTATAACCTGTAATATTATACTTTTCAAGAAAGGCATCCATGCCCTTCTTAAATTTTAACAGTGGCAGAGAGTTCCATAGTCTCACTGCTCTTACAGTAAAGAATCCCTGTCTGTGATTATGATTAAACCTTCTTTCCTCCAGACGTAGAAGATGCCCCCTTGTCCCCGTCTCAGGCCTCAGAGTAAAAAGATCAGTAGAAAGGTCTTTGTACTGTCCCCTCATATACTTGTACATAGTAATAAGATCACCCCTAAGCCTTCTTTTTTTCACAGTAAATAACCCCAAGTGTAATAACCTGTCTTGGTATTGCAGACCCCCCAGTCCTCTAATAACCTTGGTCGCTCTTCTCTGCACCCACTCTAGTTCAGCTATGTCTTTCTTATACACCGGAGACCAGAACTGTACACAGTATTCTAAGTGTGGTCGTACTAATGACTTGTATAGAGGTAAAATTATGATCTCCTCATGAGCATCTATGCCTCTTTTAATACATCCCATTATTTTATTTGCCTTTGCAGCAGCAGCCTGACACTGGCCACTAAACGTGAGCTTGTCGTCCACCAATACAACCAGGTCTTTTTCAGTTACAGTTTTGCCCAGTGTTTTACAATTAAGCATATACAGTACTGGCCAAAAGTATTGGCACCCCTGCAATTCTGTCAGATAATACTCAGTTTCTTCCTGAAAATGATTGCAATCACAAATTCTTTGGTATTATTCTCTTCATTTAATTTGCTTGCAAGGAAAAAACACAAAAGAGAATGAAGCAAAAATCAAATCATTGATGATTTCACACAAAACTCCAAAAAAGGGCGGACAAAAGTATTGACACCCTCAGCCTAATACTTGGTTGCACAACCTTTAGCCAAAATAACTGCGAACAACCGCTTCCGGTAACCATCAATCAGTTTCTTACAATGCTCTGCTGGAATTGTAGACCATTCTTCTTTGGCAAACTGCTCCAGGTCCCTGATATTTGAAGGGTGCCTTCTCCAAACTGCCACTTTGAGATCTCTCCACAGGTGTTCTATGGGATTCAGGTCTGGACTCATTGCTGGCCACCTTAGAAGTCTCCAGTGTTTCTCTAAAACCATTTTATAGTGCTTTTGGAAGTGTGTTTTGGGTCATTGTCCTGCTGGAAGACCCATGACCTCTGAGGGAGACCCAGCTTTCTCACACTGGGCCCTACATTATGCTGCAAAATTTGTTGGTAGTCTTCAGACTTCATAATGCCATTCACACGGTCAAGCAGTCCAGTGCCAGAGGCAGCAAAGCAACCCCAAAACATCAGGGAACCTCCGCAATGTTTGACTGTAGGGACCGTGTTCTTTTCTTTGAATGCCCTTTTTTTTCCTGTACACTCTATGTTGATGCTTTTTCCCTAAAAGCTCTACTTTTGTCTCATCTGACCAGAGAACATTCTTCCAAAACGTTTTAGGCTTTCTCAGGTAAGTTTTGGCAAACTCCAGCCTGGCTTTTTTATGTCTCGGGGTAAGAAGTGGGGTCTTCCGGGGTATCCTACCATACAGTCCCTTTTCATTCAGACGCTGACAGATAGTACGGGTTGACATTGTTGTACCCTCGGACTGCAGGGCAGCTTGAACTTGTTTGGATGTTAGTCGAGGTTCTTTATCCACCATCCGCACAATCTTGCGTTGAAATCTCTCGTCAATTTTTCTTTTCCGTCCACATCTAGGGAGGTTAGCCACAGTGCCATGGGCTTTAAACTTCTTGATGACACTGTGCACGGAAGACACAGGAACATTCAGGTCTTTGGAGATGGACTTGTAGCCTTGAGATTGCTCATGCTTCCTCACAATTTGGTTTCTCAAGTCCTCTGACAGTTCTTTGGTCTTTCTTTTCTCCATGCTCAATGTGGTACACACAAGGACACAGGACAGAGGTTGAGTCAACTTTAATCCATGTTAACTGGCTGCAAGTGTGATTTAGTTATTGCCAACACCTGTTAGGTGCCACAGGTAAGTTACAGGTGCTGTTAATTACACGAATTAGAGAAGCATCACATGATTTTTGAAAGGGTGCCAATACTTTTGTCCACCCCAATTTTTAGGTTTGGTGTGGAATTATATCCAATTTGGCTTTAGGACAATTCTTTTTGTGTTTTTTTCATTGAAGACAAATTAAATGAAGAGAATAATACCAAAGAATTTGTGATTGCAATCATTTTCAGGAAGAAACTGAGTATTATCTGACAGAATTGCAGGGGTGCCAATACTTTTGGCCAGCACTGTAATTATACATTTTATTTCCTCTGCCCAAGTGCATTACCTTACATTTATCCCAATTAAAGCTCATTTGCCATTTATCAGCCCAAGCTTCTAGTTTACATAGATTCTCCTGTAATATATAATTGTCCTCCTCTGTATTGATTACCCTGCAGAGTTTAGTGTCATCTGCAAATATTTTAATATTACCCTGTATGCCCCCTACAAGGTCATTAATAAATATGTTAAAAAGAAGGGGGCCCAATACTGACCCCTGTGGTACCCCACTGTTAACTGAGACCCAGTCTGAGTGTTTTCCATTAATAACCACTCTTTGTTTCCTATCACTGAGCCAATTCTTAACCCACATACATATATTTTCCCCTATCCCCATTGTTCTCATTTTATGTATCAACCTTTTGTGTGAAATCGTATCAAAAGCTTTTGAAAAGTCCATATACACAACATCCACTGCATTTCCTTGGTCCAGTCCAGAACTTGCCTCCTCATAAAAACTGATCAGATTAGTTTCACAGGAACGGTCCCTCGTAAACCCATGTTGATATTGGGTCATGGGGTTATTCTTCTTCAGATACTCTAGTATAGCATCTCTTAGGAAACCCTCTAGGATTTTACCCACAGTAGAGGTTAAGCTTACCGGCCTATAATTTCCAAGTTCAGTTTTTGTCCCCTTTTTGAATATTGGCACCACATTTGCTTTACGCCAGTCCTGTGGTACAGACCCTGTTATTATGGAATCTTTAAAGATTAAAAATAATGGTCTATCTATGACGTTACTTAATTCCTGCAGTACTCGCGGGTGTATCCCATCCGGGCAGGGGATTTGTCAACTTTAGTGATTTTTAGACGCCGCCGTTCTTCCTGCTGGGTTAAGCAAGTGACATTTACTGGAGAATTTTTGTCATCTTTAATGACCTTCCACCTACCTCTAACTTTGTCATTTGTGCCAATGTGCACCATGACCGCTGGGTCCTCACCAGCCCCTCCCAGTAATCTGTCCACCCGATCAGCGATGTGCCAGACTCGAGCGCCAGGTAGGCAGCACACAGTTCGATGATCCCTGTCTTTGTGACAGATTGCCCTATCTGTTCCCCTAATAATTGAGTCCCCCACTACCAGCATCTGCCTGGCCTGCCCTACTCTCCTATTTCCCTCTTTTCTGGAGCTGACACTCCTTCGGCTTTCAGGGGACATGCCTTGCTGCAGGAGTGCTACCCCTGTACCGTCACTCCCCTCATCTGCCAACTTTGCAAACTTATTGGGGTGTGCCAGATCAGGACTAGCCTCCCTGGCACTCTTCCCTCTACCACCCCTTCTAACTGTCACCCAACTAGCGACCTCACTGTCCTGCAGCTCCCAACTACCACCCTCCCCCACATCTAACCCTGTGAGCTGCTGCTCAGTGAGCAGCAGACTCTTTTCCATGTTGTCAATGGATCTCAGTGTTGCCAGCTGCTCATTTAGATCCAGTATCTGGGCTTCCAAACGCACAACGTGCACACATCTCGCGCAGCAGTAAGCAACTTCGACCGGCTTTTCAAGGAATACATACATGTGGCAAGATGTACACTGTATAGCATTGTCAATAATGGAGCTCATTTCCTAATGGGGATTGCAATATACAGAATGTTAAGTAAAAAGTAAATTAAAGAATTAATGAAATACAGTCAGCAATTCAGTCCAAAGTCCTCCCTTCCAAACTCCCTGAATACAAAGTCACTGAAAAACAAGTCACACACTTACTTTCGTTCGCACTTATGCTCCGGACAAACGCAGCTCGTTCACACTCGCAAACTAAGAGATTTAAAGAGTTTTTTTTTTGTTTTTTTCCCTTTTCCAGCAATGCACCCTTCACCTCAATGCACTTCCAAAGGAAGTATCAAGACCTAAGAGAGTAAGGGATCTTATGAGGTATGAATTCATAATCTACAAACCCCTACACCAAAGGCTTTTGTGATTTTGACTTACTAACATGAATATGCAGTCATAACATTCATTGTTGTTTCTCCTTTTCCCCAGACATGCTGAATTTACTAATAGTTATTTGCATGGGTGAGTATGCAAGCATATCTGAAACTATGCTATCCTCTATTCTACAATCTATGCTCAACCTATATGCTATCTATTGCATTCATGTGTAACTGTGCTATTTTTAGCCATACCACTTGGTAATATATGTACATGATTTAAAAAAAAGGAGTTAAAGATCTTTAAGAAGGATTGGAGTTAGCGAGAGACAAGAGAACAATTGTCCTTTGGTCCCATTTACAGAGAGAGCCCCCTGTATCTGCTGTGCTACCTGCACAAACAGGCAAGTAGCTGCTTGCCAATCCTTGTCTTCAGTTTGAAGACTCAAACTATCTGCAGATGATGTCAATTGTTTCTGCATCCTAAAAATATGAAAGCCATTGAACAAAATGATCGAGTAGGAAGCCATTAGATCCCTGCTCCACAATTCAAATTGGTCGAGGCAGAAAGACTTGCTGGAATTCCATCATGTTGCTTGGTAGCAGAGATTGCCCAGAAGCAAAGATTCAAGTCTCCTGATTCAGGAAAGTGCTGAGATTTTGAGAGATCACTTATGTGGACTGGATGTCAGTACACTGGAGGCACATGGGGAGTTTATGAGGGTACCCCATACACAACACAAAACGTGTCTCTTTTTGCTTTCTTGCAAAGTTGGGAGGTATTGCAATGAGGCAAAAGTCAGGAGCAGACCTTTGCCATTTTTTTTCTTGCACCTGCCTGGACACCACACTGCCAGTTTTGTACCTTGTCATTATAGTTGCCATTCAGCACCAGGACATAGCAGTGTTTAAAGGGGTTGCGATGGGTGATGTCCATATAGCTATGGCGTTGCATAGAAGCACCTGTCGGAAATCAGCACAGCAGTTGGGTTGAAAACAATTGTTCTCACTCACCACCCTTTAAAATAATGAAAATAAACACAATATTAGCTCTTTTAAAGTGTCCAACTTTGAATTTTGCCCAAGGCTATACTTTATCCAGAAATGTCCCTCTATTAACGTTTTCCTACTTTACAATACTTTTTACTTTTTTGTTTGATTAAATGGTAGATAGCAGGAGGAGATTTCCTTCAGTACCATCTGCCATATTTATGTACAACGGGAGCAAGAGTCCAGGATTGAAACCACTATGACAGATGTGAGCATGTGGCTTGCGTGGAAACCTGCATTAGATATTCAGAAGAGCCCAATGTACTGAATGTGATTGGCAATTTTGAGAGTAACATGCTTCTCAAACAAATAGTCTGGGTGAAATGGGGGTGACAAAGTGGATCAGGTGGGGCAGGCAAGTAGTTACGTGAATGTAGTAAGGGGGAATGTAGGCAACATTTTCAAATTGTGCAATAATTAAAGATGAGCAAATCTGCCAAAATTCGGATTCGGCAAATCACTCAAATTTTACAGGGAAGTTCGATTTGTATTGAAGTAAGTTTATGTGAATTGAATGTTCCTTATTAGGCTCTGGTGTAAATTTAGTATTAAGAATAAACGTCTAAGGGGGAACATGAGTAACTTGTTCATGCATAAATAACCCATCAAAAATGTATGGTCAAAAACTGTTTCTTGAAAAAAAATCCTCAACAGACAAGAGTGAAATTACTTTTTAGGAGAAAAAAAACATCTCCATATGAGATGATGTTTCTTAATCATGAGAACTATTAATCTGCAAAACAGCATAACTCAGGAAAAGGTCATAGAGGGAACCATTGATGGTTTCAAAAATTGCTTGGATACTTTTCAGAAGTAAATAAAAAATGCTTACGTAAATGTGTAATATTCTAATTCTATGAAAAAAAGAAAATAAAGTCCGCTCACCATTGGGGTGTGGCACAGTCTCAGCCTCAATCGGATCCAGTAAGAGCAGCCTGGTTCATGAATCAGAAAATAGGAGAAATGATCCAGTGTATCAGGCTATAAACTTGAATAAAACATAGCTTTTATTGAGCCATTAAAAATGCTGCTACCACCATAATGAATTTTAGTGCACACAAGGATCACAGCTGTCTCGACCTACGCGTTTCGATGTGCAGTCTTAACCATGGTCTGTCTGAACTGTGGACTAGTGAGCATATAAAAATAGGATGTAATTAAAGATAATAGTTATCGTGGGCTCACTAGGCTCTGAGGCCAGTATGATTAGCATACACAAGAGTGAAATAAAAACGTTAGTGACACACATATATCATTATCATCCAAAATGAATATCATTGACATATAGAAAAAGTACATATATTTGTGATACAAATATAGAATAAATATTAGTGATGAGCGAGCACTAAAATGCTTGGGTACTCGTTGCTCGGGTCGAGCAAATTGGAATATTCGGGTGCTCGACCGGAGCAACGAGCCCAATGTAAGTCTATGGGAAACATAATCATTTTTCAGGCGGCGGTCTGCCTAAAAATTGCCCAAATCAATGGAAACAGTGCTCAAATGACATGGGAACAGCATGGGGAAGACCCCTGGAAGCATTTCTGACTCCCAGGTCACTGCTGTCAACAACATTGTCAGAGTATTACGCCACTTATGGACTCACAATAAAACATACAAAAACGAAACCAAAATGGATTTTCCTGGCAAATATGTTAAGGAACATCCTTTCCAGGGTAATGGCTTATATAGAAGGCAAAATAAATCACCAAATACTCCTCCATAGCTTGGGCTATGTTCATACTTAGCGTTTTTGATGCGTTTTTGCACTTTTGCATTGCTTTCAACCAAGACAAATGCATTCACTGGGAAATGTGATTTTAACATTTTACAACGTTATCTGGCCATGTGGTGTGTGACACATCATCAGACACATGCATACAGTGCTGAAAAGACACTGGAACAGCATGGGGAAGACCTCTGGAAGCATCTCTGACTCCCAGGTCACAGAGTAAAAGTGTGCCCATCATAAGTGATCCTTGGCACATGCGAAGATGCCTCCTGCCATGCGTCCTTGTCCCAGTGCAGCGTTCAGTTGTCCCTACCCCATTCCAAATTTTTGACAGCTGCCTGCACTTGAAGTGTGGCCTTTTTGGCTCATGGAGACGGAAGCTGTCCACAATCTTATGGTGGCGGCTACCGGGTATCCATACTCAGTCGACAGCCGCCACTATTTTTCCTGATATGGTCTGCGCCTTCCACAAGCACGGGTCCCACAACATTATCCGTGCCCTCCCCAGTGCACTTACTGGGAAGAACCGCCTAACCACAAACATGTGGACAGGGACGGTATGGAGCCAGTCCACAGCTTTTTTTGGTAAGTTGTAATTCACCACAGCCATATTCTTTAGTTTGGTGAAAGGACTTGAGAAACCATATCTACCCAGCTGTCATTTCTCCCAGGAAGTCCTCTAAAGCTGCTTTCACTTGAAATGTGGCCTTTTAGGCTCGTGGAGGCAGAAGCTTTTCATAACCTCACGCCAGCGGCAGCTGGATGTCCATACTCGGTCCCGAGCCGCCACTATTTCTCCCGGTATCATCTGCGCCTTCCACAAGCACGGGTCCCACATTACATGTGCCCTCCCCAGTGCACTTACTGGGAAGAACCGCCTAACCACAAACAAGTGGACAGGGACAGTATGGAGCCAGTCCACAGCTTTTTTTGCTGAGTTGTATTTAGCTCCGTGAAAGGACTGGCATAGAGGGAAACCGTATCTACTCTGGGTGTCATTTCTCCCAGGAAGTCCTCTAATGCAGCTTGCAGCTTGTTGCAGAAGCAATGGCAGTCGGTCCAACATCAACTCGCACTTGTCGGTGGTGCTTTGACACACAAACATCTTTCTTTGCGCATTTAATTTCATGATTACATAGTTGGGCAATGGCCTGATCTGCAATGCGGTTTGAGAAATAACATGCGTAGCACATCCGATCCACATTAAAAAATCAGCTATAGAGTGTCCGGGAATAGTGTTGAGCCACCCCCGTAGTGTTCGAGTTCGGTTCGGTTCGTCGAACACCCGTGTGTTCGCCGAACTGTTCGTCGAACTGTTCGTCGAACACCTTCGAACACCGTTAAAACCAATGGCAGGCAAACAAAAACACATAGAAACACATAGAAAACACCTTCAAAGGTGTCCAAAAGCTGACAAACTGCTCAGAAGACACAACTAACACATGGAAAAGTGACAAGTACATATAGTCATGCGAAAAGAAAAGAGGTGGAGGAGTAAAAGGAGGGGGAGACACAGATATAGGCATGTCATGCCCTTCTAAAATCCAAAAAGTGAGAAGCCGAGACGGCCAGTCCGCTCCTGCCCGTGCCACCTCCGTGTCGCCGGGTTTGTGCCAGAGCCGCGGTGAACCCTGACGGCCAGCCCCCCTCTCCCAATACTGGTGCCTGTCCGCTGGTGGGTCGAGAGAGCCCCCCTGTGGTGGAGGCAGCTCTAAGCTTTTTAATTTAAATTGTCCCTCTAATTTGAATGAATACACTTTAAATCCATTTACAAGGATCTATTGGAGGGCAAGTCTCATGCCAGCAGCCGCGTAATTCCAGCTCCAGTAGCGTCCACTAAAGCTGCTGCAGTTAAAAAGCTTTTATAAGGATCGAGCTCGGCTGTCCACCGCAAGGCATCCTAGTGCCAGTCCCAGCCCCTATGCCTTGGGGTGCCTCCTGATGCTCTTCACTAAGTATCCCGTGGTCCCGAAGCATTTCCATTGAAAAAATTAAGTGTCCAAACTACAGGTGGTGTAGCTTGCTTAACAGCCGGGATAATCCGCTGACTAGCAGACACTGCTACTAGGCACAAAGTATTTCCTGGGCTAGATGCAGTTAAAAATTTGTAAGTAGATACTCTCGTTGGATGCTGAGAAAGCATTCCATAGAGTCTCCTGGCACGCCATATATGATTCTCTTAAAAAGCTTGGGGTAGGGGTCTAGGGGACCCTTTTATAGCCAAAATCACGGCCCTGTATCACAATACATCACCTAGGCTGAAGATAAATGGAACTGTAGCACCGAGGGCTCGGTTGCTACAGACGTATTGCACCTCACCCAGAGGTGTGATATCTCACTCTCAGATAAGGATGGAGTGTGGATCAGGACCCGACACCTGCATGCATTATACCACATTGCCGTGGGGCAGGGCGACCAATATGCCCCTGAGATGGGCACGACAGTCCCTGTCCCTGGCTGGAGTGGGGGGAGGGAACACTGAGGAAGGGGAACCCTGCAGTGCAGGAGCAGGGAGGAAGCAGTTCCTGGGTGCATTGAGAAGGGAGTATAAAAGGTGGGCACCATCTTAGTTCAGTGCAGAGAAGTCTGAGCAAAAGTGGCAGGGAGCAGGGGCTCTGCATGAGCTCTGCTCCGGAGGCGGGCCTAGTAACAGAGGCCCAGGCCTGCAAGAGGGAAAAGGAAGGAAGAGGAGCGGAGAAGGCTCCAGGAACGAGGAATGAAGGGATCCCAGGGGTGCGGACGGGCGAGTCGCCACCGCACGCCCGAATCCACCTGCGTGGAGGGGTCAGGCCAAAGGGGGAGACCGGTCCCCGAACTAGTGGAGGCAGGAAACGACCCTCAGCTAGAAACCGGAGGCTCTGACATTTTATGTGGCGAAGCCCCTTGCTCCACCCGCTAGGAAGGCACCACATAGGGTCAGGGAAACTGGCGCCAAGTTTACCAAGAGGAGGCCCGAGGCAGCCGGACAGAAGTGTTGGTAAGAAAGGCCAGACAAAGGACACACAAAGGGGGTCCTGTGAAGCGCTCCAAAGTTATCTGGGAGTTGTCTGAGCCCCTCACCTGGTGAGCACAGTACGACGTGGGCAGCCGTTACCTGCAGACGTGGTCTGGATAATAAGAACTGTGAGTAAAGGCCCTGAACTGCATCACTGACTCCGTGTCGTTACTGCTGCTGCCCTGCACCATCACCCCCATCCTCCGCATACACTGCCCTGAGGCTATACTCCTCCCGTGGGGAGTTATGCTACGCTCTGCTGCACCCACAACACCAGCCTTAGCGGTCTGCCCTGTAGCGGCGGTTCACTCTGACCGCAATCCACGGGTGGCGTAGTCGGACATTTAAACATCAAAACCACATAAATAGTTCCGCCACTGGTTTGACCGCCCTGAGCCACGGAACCGGATCGCCACCACGAAGACTACAACCACCAGCATCCACCAAAAAGGGTCCGGCTCCGGGTGTCCCAAGGCCCAGGGGGTGCGTCAGAACATTTTCATCACCTTTCACAATCACCAATGGGACAAGGCAGGGATGTCCTCTGTCCCCTCTCTTATACATCCTAGTGATGGAGCACCTGCTCTCATCAATTCGCCATAACCCCAATATTAGGTGGATTGAGGTGGGAGGCACCGAGTACAAGTGCTCTCTATTTGCTGATGATGTCCTAGTATATATCACTCAATCACATATATCCATCCCTGCTGTTATGGCTGAAATAGATCACTTTGTTACATGGTAAAATTTTAAAATCAATGCAGCGAAGTCTGAGGCCCTCGATGTCTCCCTCCCTAAATCCATATAGGATTCCATCCAGTCCAACTTTCCCTTTGCCTGGCCCTCACAGGGTATCAAATACTTAGGAATTCCTATTCATAGAGACCTCTCCCATCTATGTTATCTTAATTTTGGGCCCTTTATTGAACAATTCCATACAGACCACGGTTGGCAAGTTGGAACTGTGAGATTCACTACGTGCACCACTGGTGTTTTGTGGAAAAGCACATGTAAGATTCTGCAACAGTCTCTGCTGATACTCCTGCATGCGTGCATCCCTTTCTATGGCAGGAATAATTTCTGCAAATTTACTTTTGTACCGGGGATCTAACAGTGTGGCAACCCAGTAGTCAGGATTATTTCTAATTCTCACAATTCGAGGGTCATGTTGCAGGTAGTGCAGCAAGAAGGCACTCATGTGTGTTGCGCATCCAGGAGCACCAAGTCCCTGTTGTGTTGGTGGCGAGGTAACAATCATGCTTCCTTCCTCTGTCCTCTCCCCCCAACCTCGCACAACAGAAATGTGATCAAGGTCTCCCTCATCTGATGAGTCTTCCATCAGTTCGTCCTCCACTTCTTCCTGGGCTCCTGCACCTTCCTCACTAGTTTGGCTGCTACCATGCGCCCTGGTAAAATCATCTCCCCCACCCTCACATGCCTGCCGCCCTGGTGCTGCCGACCGTCTGGACCTTGCAGATGTTAGCCCTTCCGCATACAACTCCTCCTCCTCTACTTCCTCCACCTCCTCTTGTGCCACCACCTGACTCCGAATTCTGTTTAACATGTGCTCCAGCATGTAAATCACCGGAATAGTCATGCTGATAATGGCATCGTCAGCACTAAACATCTTCGTCGCCATTTCAAAACTGTGCAGAAGGGTGCATAGGTCCCTGATCTGAGACCACTCCTCCAGCGTGATTTGCCCCACCTCTGAATCTCGTTGGCCCAGGCTATACGTCAGAACGTATTGCACCAGGGCTTGTCGGTGCTGCCACAGTCGCTGCAACATGTGCAGAGTTGAATTCCACCGGGTAGGCACATCGCATTTTAGCCGGTGAAGTGGCAGGCCCAACGACTTCTGTAGAGATGTAAGTCGCTGAGCTGCGGGATGCGAACGGCGGAAGTGAGCACACAGCGACCGTGCCCTCTGCAGAAGGCCATCTAGTCTGGGATAGTGGGCTAAAAATTGCTGGACAACCAGGTTCAACACGTGAGCCATACAAGGCACGTGTGTGACATTGCCCCGGCGAAGGGCCGCACCCAGGTTTGCAGCATTGTCGCACACGGCCTTCCCTGGTTTCAGGTCCAGTGGAGACAACCATTCATGAAATTGGTTCTCCAGAGCTGACCACAACTCCTCAGCTGTGTGACTCACATTTCCCAGACATTTCAATGTAAAAACCGCCTGATGACGTTGAGCCCTACTGCCAGCATAGTAAGGAGGTGTGCAGGATCCCTTCTGCGCAGTTAGAAAGCTTGTGGCATGACCAGACAGGCTTTGGGTGCAGGTGGAAGACCGAGAGGAGGTTGAGGAGGCAGAAGCAGTGGAGGAAAAATGACATAAAGAGGATTGACGCACAACTCGTGGGGACGGCAAGACTTGGACAGCAGCCCCTTGTCCTGCTGTCACCATAGTTACCCAGTGCCCAGTCAGCGACATGTAACGCCCCTGTCCATGCCTACTCGTCCAAGTGTCTGTGGTGAAATGCACCCTGTCACACACAGAGTTTCTCAAAGAAGCGGTGATGTTGTGTGCGACATGCTGGTGGAGCGCAGGCACACCTTTCTTTGAGAAGTAGTGCCGACTGGGCATCTGGTACTGGGGCACTGCGACGGACATAAGGTCTCGAAAATCCTCTGTGTCCACCAGGCGGAAAGGCAGCATTTCAGTATCCAAGAGCTTGCAGATGGTGAAATTCAGCCTCTTAACTTTCTCATGGCTAGGAGGAAATGGTCTTTTACTTGTCCACATCTGAGGGACCGAGGGCTGGCTATTGTGCTTAGACGGGGTTGATAAGGGTGTCCCCGGCAAACTGCCGGTCTGTGAGGAAGATGCAGGCGGACATGTTAGGTTGCCTTGATCCAAAGGTGGTGCTATCGATGTCGGACAGCGCTCAACACCAGCTGGTGTTACCACCTCCAAAGAAAATGATGACCTGCCAATCACGCTGGCTGTTGCGGGTAAAGAGGTGGCAGGTCTGCGCCCCAAAACAGGTGTGACTGCTGTCCCCCCAGTCACAGAGGATGAAGAGGCCGCGGATGCACAAGATATGGCAGACGGTGGTTGGCCCGGCCGGCTAGACCGCATTGTAGCACACTGAGCTTCCCACTGCAACTTATGCTTCATGTCCATGTGCCGGTTCATGCATGAAGTACTCAAACTATGTATTTTTTGGCCTCTACTTAGCTTTTGCTGACAAATGTTACAGATAACACGAGTTGGGTCATCTTTATCGATCTGAAAAAATGCCCAGGCTATGCAAGGCTTAGCACCCATGCGACCTGAAGAGCCACCACGACTTGTGGTGAGAGGCAGAGTTGTGTTTGAGGATGCAGTTGTTGACGTGCTTCCAGTACTACGTCTCTGTCCAGGAAGGCGCAACCTGACCTCGTCGTCACTAGCATCTTCCTCCACCTCCTCTGCTGACCTCATCTCTTGGCTGACTGTGGGTTGACAGTAAGTGGGATCTCCGACCTCATCATCATCACCCTGTGCGTTATCACACCCGTCGTCCTCAGAGCCAACCTGTTCCTGCCCTGACAAAAAACTAAAGTTGTCGCTCCAATCAGGTATTTGAGTCTTATCATCGTCTTCCTCATTGTCTCCACCAACAGGAGTTACAGTTTGGGAATGAGGGTCTACATTATGGTCAGAACCTTCTGCGTCTGGTCCTGGATCCGACTCATAAAGATTCTGGGCATCAGTGCAGATCATTTCCTCGTCTGGATTCACAGAAGCGCTGGAGTCGACCTCTGATTCCCAGGCTATAGTATGAGTAAACAGCTCTGCAGACTCAACCATCTGTTCTACCTCATACTCAGACGGGCAGCTGGAGATTTGGGAGCTGTGAGGAAGCAAGTGCGATTTGGGTGACACCTTTGAGGACTGGAGTATTTGTGATGTTGAAATTGATGTGGAGGAGAGCCCACTTAAAGGAGCACTTGATATCCGTTGAAGCACCTGCTGTTTTTGTGCCTCATCTGGAATTTGTAGCGATTGGCGTGGCCGTAAGAAAGGGATCTTATCACATTGTCCGCTAAAAGAAGTAGACATTTTAGTTTGGCTGGAAGATGGTCTTTCTTCTGCACCTACCCCACGGACACAACCTTTTTTCCCCTTCCCAACACGCCTATTCCCCTTTCCACCAGCAGCAGGCCTTTTTCCACTCATTTTGGTGGTTAACTAATTCACAACTCTGGAGTTGTTTGCACAAAAAAACAATGGATGGTAACCGAGCAGAGCTGAGTGGCCAAACTGTGGTATTAGGCCAAAACTATTGTCTGGGTTAGATGCAGAAAAAAATTATTTTTAATTTGCAACCTGATGGAGGTCAGTATAGATGGACTAATAGACCAAGTCCCACACACCGCTAGAAGCCCAAATATTTTTTCAGAGCTAGATGCAGAAATTTTTTTTATTCAATTTGCAACCTGATGGAGGTCAGTATAGATGGACTAATAGACCAAGTCCCACACACTGCTAGAAGCCCAAATATTTTTTCAGAGCTAGATGCAGAAAAAAATTATTTTTAATTTGCAACCTGATGGAGGTCAGTATAGATGGACTAATAGACCAAGTCCCACACACCGCTAGAAGCCCAAATATTTTTTCAGAGCTAGATGCAGAAAAAAATTATTTTTAATTTGCAACCTGATGGAGGTCAGTATAGATGGACTAATAGACCAAGTCCCACACACCGCTAGAAGCCCAAATATTTTTTCAGAGCTAGATGCAGAAAAAAATTATATTCAATTTGCAATCTGCTGGAGGTCAGTATAGAAGGACTAATAGAACAAGTCCCACACACTGCTAGAAGCCCAAATATTTTTTCAGAGCTAAATGAAGAAAAAAATTATTTTTAATTTGCAACCTGATGGAGGTCAGTATAGATGGACTAATAGACCAAATCCCACACACTGCTAGAAGCCCAAATATTTTTTCAGAGCTAGATGCAGAAAAAAATTATTTTTAATTTGCAACCTGATGGAGGTCAGTATAGATGGACTAATAGACCAAGTCCCACACACTGCTAGAAGCCCAAATATTTTTTCAGAGCTAGATGCAGAAAAAAATTATTTTTAATTTGCAACCTGATGGAGGTCAGTATAGATGGACTAATAGACCAAGTCCCACACACCGCTAGAAGCCCAAATATTTTTTCAGAGCTAGATGCAGAAAAAAATTATATTCAATTTGCAACCTGCTGTAGGTCAGTATAGATGGACTAATAGACCTAGTCCCACACACTGCTAGAAGCACAAATATTTTTTCAGAGCTAGATGGAGAAAAAAATTATTTTTAATTTGAAACCTGATGGAGGTCAGTATAGATGGACTAATAGACCAAGTCCCACACACTGCTAGAAGCCCAAATATTTTTTCAGAGCTAGATGCAGAAAAAAATTATTTTTAATTTGCAACCTGATGGAGGTCAGTATAGATGGACTAATAGAACAAGTCCCACACGCTGCTAGAAGCCCAAATATTTTTTCAGAGATAAATGAAGAAAAAAATTATTTTTAATTTGCAACCTGATGGAGGTCAGTATAGATGGACTAATAGACCAAGTCCCACACACTGCTAGAAGCCCAAATATTTTTTCAGAGCTAGATGCAGAAAAAAATTATTTTTAATTTGCAACCTGATGGAGGTCAGTATAGATGGACTAATAGACCAAGTCCCACACACCGCTAGAAGCCCAAATATTTTTTCAGAGCTAGAGGCAGAAAAAAATTATATTCAATTTGCAACCTGCTGGAGGTCAGTATAGAAGGACTAATAGAACAAGTCCCACACACTGCTAGAAGCCCAAATATTTTTTCAGAGCTAAATGAAGAAAAAAATTATTTTTAATTTGCAACCTGATGGAGGTCAGTATAGATGGACTAATAGACCAAGTCCCACACACTGCTAGAAGCCCAAATATTTTTTCAGAGCTAGATGCAGAAAAAAATTATATTCAGTTTGCAACCTGATGGACGTCAGTATAGATGGACTAATAGAATGATGCTATGCCCAAAAGATTTTACTTCACTAGGTGCAGTAAAAAAATTGGTATTCTATACACAGGTGGTATATCTTGCAACACAGATAGGCTACTCCACTGACTAACACACTCTGCAATAGGCCAAAAAGGATTAGCTTTGCTAGATTCAGCCAAATGCTGTGAAAAAAACTTGCACAGCACTGGCACAGACCTGCCTGGCAAAAACTGATAGGAACTGATGTAACCTAGTCCTGAAAAGGACTCCAATTACAATTAGTCTTTACTCCCACAATCTATCTATTTAAGAGCACAGACCTGCCTGATAAAAGTCGTAGGAAATGCTGTAACCTAGTCCTTAAAAGGACTGCAATCACAACTATTCCCTACTCCCAAGCTATTTGTATATTTGTGCGAAAATTGGCTTGAAATTAACAAGGTATAGCGCACACAGCAACAGCGGTGCCATCTAACACGCAGCTGCAGCAGTGAGAAAATGGTGGCGACGGGGAAAATGGCTTGGTCTTATAGGGCAAGGACATGTGACATACACTGCCAATCACACATGCCCTTGCTTGTGTGAAAAAAAGCACTTCGCTCCGTGTGTGCGCTGCTGATAGGCTGACAGATTGCACCTCCCCACTGCAAATGCGGGAAAGAGAAAAAAAAATGGAGATCTTCATTGTTCCTGCAGAGATCCATCCCCTGCCCCTCCCCCCGCCCCGCTGTACACTCAAACTGCGTATTAACATTAATTTTCATCATTACTGAGAAAAAATCCAGTTATGATTTTGGTGCACGAACAGTTATCGAACATAACCTCGAACAGCCGAATTTTTCTCAAATTGTTCGTGTTCGCCGACCGGCTCGAACACCGCCCAAAACAGCTCGAATTTGAGATTGGCGAACAGTTCGAGTAGAACAACGCTCATCTCTATCCGGGAACCTTCCCACACACTTTTCTTAACCAGGACTGCTTCTAGGCAGGGTTGGACGGTCCCACCAGAGAATCATCTGGTGTGCCCTGGCTTCTACCTCAGGAGAGTTCATGATAGCGCTAACTTTGCAACTGCTATGGGGTTCTCGAGGGGGGAAGAAAGGTGAGATCTCAGAATCAAATCCTCTTGTGGGCACAATGTTTTTCAATCTGAAACAGCTTCTCAGTGGGAGTTGTATTTCACCACTGCCATATTCTTTAGCTCAGTGAAAAGACTGGCATGGAGGGAAACCGTATCTACTCTGGCTGTCATTTATCCATCACCAGGTTCCGCCCATTGTCACACATGACCATGCCTTGCTGTATGTTCAGCGGTGAGAGTGACAGATCAGGCTGCTCTGTTGCAGCTTACAAAACTCTACAGCGCTGGGCGGTTTGTCACCTAAGCATTAAGCATGTTATCTTCAGCACAGCCTGCTACCGCTTGGCCAAGGCAGTGCTGTAGTTCTGTCAGCTGATGTGGTCATTTCGGAGATGGAGGAGGTGCAGGAGCTCAACAATGTGATTACATTGAGGTTAAATTGGTGACACTGTTTTTTAAACTAAAGAGAGAACCTTTGTTTTGGGGCTTTTTACTTTACTTTTTAAGACAAATGCATTCACCGGGAAATGTCATTTTTACATTTTACAACCTTATCTGGCAATGTGGTGTGTGATACATCATCAGACACATCCTGTTTTATTTATGATGGAGTGACTCTGAGAGTCATAAAGCCTATTTTTATAGGGCCGACGCTCTTACTATTCTTAAAAGGCCAGCAGTCGGCCCTCGCTTTTGTTAGAGAGCCATCATCTGGCTATGCTTTATGGTTCGTATTATTAAGTGGGTCTGCCATAATGTTATTGCATATGCAGTGACTGCAAGGGCTGCCAAAAATTTGGTCGCAACCCAATACCCCTTTGAAGAGACATAGAGGAGAGTCTCAGTAAAAAAAATGTTCCTAATATAAAGAGTCGGTATCTTATATTGGTAATGCCCCTGCTGTGAATGCAAGGGCTGCCAATATTTGGGAAAAACCCCTCTAAGAATTTAAAGACTCATAGAGCAGGGCCACAGTAATGACAAATTCCCATTAGAAAGAAGAGGGTCTGCTATACAGTTATAGGGTATGCAGTGAGTCCAAGGGCTGACCAGTTTTAGGAAATACCCCACTAAGAATTTAAAGACATATAGAGCAGGGCCACAGTAACAAGTACGACATGTTCCCATTAAAAAGTAGAGGGTCTTCTATACAGTTATAGGGTATGCAGTGAGTCCAACGGCTGACCAATTTTAGGAAATACCCCACTAAGAATTTAAAGACACATAGAGCAGGGCCACAGTAACAAGTAACACATGTTCCCATTAGAAAGCAGAGGGTCTGCTATACAGTTGTAGGGTATGCAGTGAGTCCATCGGCTGACCAATTTTAGGAAAAACCCCACTAAGAATTTAAAGACACATAGAGCAGGGCCACAGTAATGACAAATTCCCATCAGAAAGGAGAGAGTCTGCTATACAGTTATAGGGGATGCAGCGAGTCCAACGGCTGACCAAATTTAGGAAAAACCCCACTAAGAATAGACACATAGAGCAGGGCCACAGTAACGACAAATTCCCATTAGAAAGGAGAGAGTCTGCTATACAGTTATAGGGGATGCAGCGAGTCCAACGGCTGACCAAATTTAGGAAAAATCCCATTAAGAATTTAAAGACACATAGAGCAGGGCCACAGTAATGACAAATTCCCATTAGAAAGGAGAGAGTCTGCTATATAGTTATAGGGGATGCATAGAGTCCAACGGCTGACCAAATTTAGGAAAAACCCCACTAAGAATATAAAGGCACATAGAGCAGGGCCACAGTAAAGACAAATTCCCATTAGAAGGTTGATAGTATGATATATTGTTATAGGGTATGCAGTGAGTTCAACGGCTGACCAAATTTAAGAAAAACCCCACTAAGAATTTAAAGACACATAGAGCAGGGCTACTGTAATGACAAATTCTGTTTACAAAGGAGAGGGTCTCCCATAGTGTTGGCCTATACATTGAATGCAAGGGCTGCCAAAAATTGGGACGCACTCCAATGCCCCATGGAAGAGACTAGAGGGCCTCATAAAAAAATGTTCCCATTAGAAAGGAGCAGGTCTCCTATACTTGTAATGCACATGCACTAAGTGTATAGGCTGACAAACATTTACGCCGGGGGGGTATACATGAACGTACTGTATATTTTTATTTTTACAGGCATCATAAACACCCTTTAAAAAAATTATGTGGGTGTTGCATCATGGACCACGGTCTCCCTGGTGATATGGTGGTGGAGGATGAGGATGAGGAGAAGAAGGAAGACAAGAGCAAATAGCCAAAATCAGGATGAGTATACCCATGTGTGGGTGTGAAGAGGTGCATGGGATACACCTCCCAAAAAAAAGACACTGGATTTGAGTTTATGTTACGCTGCTATCATCAGCTGCTATCATCAGCCCTTGTTCATTTTTTTAAGAGTCAGCCTGTCAGCATTTTCAGTTGAAAGTCAAAATGCTAGCGCCATGGCAGCTAGGACCTCCAAGGCGTAGTGAGCCAGTTCATTCCACGTATCCTGCCTGGATACCCAATAATTAAAAGGCACAGAGGAATCACGGAGGATGATGGTACGGTCGGCAAGGTCCTCTCTCAGCATCTTCCCAAACTTTGCACTCCTTGTGAGAGTACCCCGCACCTCAGGTCCTGTACGATGCGAGGGGCTGAGAAAACTGTCCCAGAACTTTGACAGTGTTCCCCTGCCTCTGCTTGATTGCATTTGTGTCTTTCTTGTCTGCACTCCTTGGTTGTCCAACGAACTGTGACCTCGGCCGCCAGCGTTTTCAGATGGGAATTTTTTTAATAATTCCGCAAAAAGGGCCTTCTGGTACTGCCCCATTTTTGTAGATCTCTCCGCCTCAGGAATAAGAGACTGTCACCCAAAATTTTGTGAATGCAAGGGTCATGGAAAAGGCACCGAAACATAAACTCATCCATGCGTACCAGACTGCTAACTGGCAAGACTTCCGTGTCCTCACCAAGAGGATGACTGACCATGCTCTCCTCCTCCTCCTCTCTGTCCTCTTGCCATCCACGCTGAACAGATGGTATGACAGCTGTTCAGGTAATACCGTCTATAATGCATTGTCATCCAATCCATGTTGGGATGAGATGAGGCTGGGCTGTGTGCAATCACCCTGTATGGTTCCTTGCTCCATCTCATAGTGCTCCGCCTGCAATGCATCCTCTTTGATTGTGAGCAGAGAGCACTTCAGAAGACAGAGAAACGGGATGGTGATGCTAATTATGGTGTCATCGCCGTTCACTATCTTGGTGGAGTCCTCAAAGTTTTGGAGGATGGTACATATGTCTGACATCCATATCCACTCCTGAGGTCTTATGTGTGGAGTCTGACCTGAATACCGATGGCCTTCTTGATGCTGGTACTCAACAACTGCCCTCTTCTGTAGTGTTGAGCCACCCCCGTAGTGTTCGAGTTCGGTTCGGTTCGTCGAACACCCGTGTGTTCGCCGAACTGTTCGTCGAACTGTTCGTCGAACACCTTCGAACACCGTTAAAACCAATGGCAGGCAAACAAAAACACATAGAAACACATAGAAAACACCTTCAAAGGTGTCCAAAAGCTGACAAACTGCTCAGAAGACACAACTAACACATGGAAAAGTGACAAGTACATATAGTCATGCGAAAAGAAAAGAGGTGGAGGAGTAAAAGGAGGGGGAGACACAGATATAGGCATGTCATGCCCTTCTAAAATCCAAAAAGTGAGAAGCCGAGACGGCCAGTCCGCTCCTGCCCGTGCCACCTCCGTGTCGCCGGGTTTGTGCCAGAGCCGCGGTGAACCCTGACGGCCAGCCCCCCTCTCCCAATACTGGTGCCTGTCCGCTGGTGGGTCGAGAGAGCCCCCCTGTGGTGGAGGCAGCTCTAAGCTTTTTAATTTAAATTGTCCCTCTAATTTGAATGAATACACTTTAAATCCATTTACAAGGATCTATTGGAGGGCAAGTCTCATGCCAGCAGCCGCGTAATTCCAGCTCCAGTAGCGTCCACTAAAGCTGCTGCAGTTAAAAAGCTTTTATAAGGATCGAGCTCGGCTGTCCACCGCAAGGCATCCTAGTGCCAGTCCCAGCCCCTATGCCTTGGGGTGCCTCCTGATGCTCTTCACTAAGTATCCCGTGGTCCCGAAGCATTTCCTTTGAAAAAATTAAGTGTCCAAACTACAGGTGGTGTAGCTTGCTTAACAGCCGGGATAATCCGCTGACTAGCAGACACTGCTACTAGGCACAAAGTATTTCCTGGGCTAGATGCAGTTAAAAATTTGTAAGTAGATACTCTCGTTGGATGCTGAGAAAGCATTCCATAGAGTCTCCTGGCACGCCATATATGATTCTCTTAAAAAGCTTGGGGTAGGGGTCTAGGGGACCCTTTTATAGCCAAAATCACGGCCCTGTATCACAATACGTCACCTAGGCTGAAGATAAATGGAACTGTAGCACCGAGGGCTCGGTTGCTACAGACGTATTGCACCTCACCCAGAGGTGTGATATCTCACTCTCAGATAAGGATGGAGTGTGGATCAGGACCCGACACCTGCATGCATTACACCACATTGCCGTGGGGCAGGGCGACCAATATGCCCCTGAGATGGGCACGACAGTCCCTGTCCCTGGCTGGAGTGGGGGGAGGGAACACTGAGGAAGGGGAACCCTGCAGTGCAGGAGCAGGGAGGAAGCAGTTCCTGGGTGCATTGAGAAGGGAGTATAAAAGGTGGGCACCATCTTAGTTCAGTGCAGAGAAGTCTGAGCAGAAGTGGCAGGGAGCAGGGGCTCTGCATGAGCTCTGCTCCGGAGGCGGGCCTAGTAACAGAGGCCCAGGCCTGCAAGAGGGAGAAGGAAGGAAGAGGAGCGGAGAAGGCTCCAGGAACGAGGAATGAAGGGATCCCAGGGGTGCGGACGGGCGAGTCGCCACCGCACGCCCGAATCCACCTGCGTGGAGGGGTCAGGCCAAAGGGGGAGACCGGTCCCCGAACTAGTGGAGGCAGGAAACGACCCTCAGCTAGAAACCGGAGGCTCTGACATTTTATGTGGCGCAGCCCCTTGCTCCACCCGCTAGGAAGGCACCACATAGGGTCAGGGAAACTGGCGCCAAGTTTACCAAGAGGAGGCCCGAGGCAGCCGGACAGAAGTGTTGGTAAGAAAGGCCAGACAAAGGACACACAAAGGGGGTCCTGTGAAGCGCTCCAAAGTTATCTGGGAGTTGTCTGAGCCCCTCACCTGGTGAGCACAGTACGACGTGGGCAGCCGTTACCTGCAGACGTGGTCTGGATAATAAGAACTGTGAGTAAAGGCCCTGAACTGCATCACTGACTCCGTGTCGTTACTGCTGCTGCCCTGCACCATCAACCCCATCCTCCGCATACACTGCCCTGAGGCTATACTCCTCCCGTGGGGAGTTATGCTACGCTCTGCTGCACCCACAACACCAGCCTTAGCGGTCTGCCCTGTAGCGGCGGTTCACTCTGACCGCAATCCACGGGTGGCGTAGTCGGACATTTAAACATCAAAACCAGATAAATAGTTCCGCCACTGGTTTGACCGCCCTGAGCCACGGAACCGGATCGCCGCCACGAAGACTACAACCACCAGCATCCACCAAAAAGGGTCCGGCTCCGGGTGTCCCAAGGCCCAGGGGGTGCGTCAGAACATTTTCATCACCTTTCACAATCACCAATGGGACAAGGCAGGGATGTCCTCTGTCCCCTCTCTTATACATCCTAGTGACGGAGCACCTGCTCTCATCAATTCGCCATAACCCCAATATTAGGTGGATTGAGGTGGGAGGCACCGAGTACAAGTGCTCTCTATTTGCTGATGATGTCCTAGTATATATCACTCAATCACATATATCCATCCCTGCTGTTATGGCTGAAATAGATCACTTTGTTACATGGTAAAATTTTAAAATCAATGCAGCGAAGTCTGAGGCCCTCGATGTCTCCCTCCCTAAATCCATATAGGATTCCATCCAGTCCAACTTTCCCTTTGCCTGGCCCTCACAGGGTATCAAATACTTAGGAATTCCTACTCATAGAGACCTCTCCCATCTATGTTATCTTAATTTTGGGCCCTTTATTGAACAATTCCATACAGACCACGGTTGGCAAGTTAGAACTGTAAGATTCACTACGTGAACCACTGGTGTTTTGTGGAAAAGCACATGTACACCGCGTTCCAAATTATTATGCAAAAAGTGTTTAGGAGTGATAAGGGAAGAATTTGTTTGTTTGTCAGTTAACACTAGAACTACTAATGGAGTCATTTTGACTCCTTTCGTTTTTTATTTCTCTTCTGTGACTACATTTTTCAGAATTCCGGCTTGAAACTCGGTGACTTTTCCTCAAATATGATGTGAAAAAAGATTTTGTGAGAATAAATAATTTTGGTGAAAAATTTGCGCGTTTTTTTCAAAATTTAAAAAGAACTACTGAAGGGAGTCATTTTGACTCCCTACTATATTTTGAGGTCCTTTTGTCACTAAATGTTGCTATAAAGTTTTGTGCATAATTTTTTCACTCTGTCTTATTTACCCTGATGTTCATATAGATGTAGCTCAATTTACATGTCAACTTTTCACATTTTCCTTGTGTTTTACCTGCTTGTATTACTGTGTAATGCAGAACAAACTCTATCTGATGAGGAGCTAGATGCATTCATTGCGATATTCTATGCTCGTGGAATATCTGGCACGAACCGTCACTCGATTAGCAGTATTTGGTGTAATGACTGGGGAATACCGTTTTGCAAAGCGACAATGTCTAGGGACCGCTTTGTTGAAATTATGAGGGTTCTCAGATTTGATGAGAAATCTACTCGATCGGAGAGACTGCAAACGGACAAGTTTGCTCTATTTTCTACTGTGTGGGACAGGTTTATTGAAAATTGTATTGCGTGTTACAAACCTGGCCCATACATAATGGTGGATGAGAAACTTTTCCCAAGCAAAACTAGGTGTCCATTCACGCAGTACATGCCTTCCAAACCAGATAAATATGGCCACAAATATTGGCTAGCTGTTGATAAGAGGAGCAAATATCTGGCAAATGGCTTCCCTTATCTAGGCAAAGATGACACACGCCGTGCTGAGGACCGTTTAGCTGACCATGTGGTAATGAAGTTATTGGACCCGTTTTTGAAAAAAGGTTGCAATGTTACAACCGATAATTATTTTACTTCAGTAAAATTAGCTAAACAGCTAAAAAGCAAAGGAACAACCATCGTGGGAACACTGAACAAGATAAGGCGAGAAGTGCCTAAAGAAATAAAATCCATGAAAGAGGAATTGTACAACACTAAAGTGTTTAGAAATGAAGACAATTTTACACTTACAGTATATCAAGGAAAGCCCAACAAAAATGTTGTCATTTTGAGTTCCGTCCATCCAGATATTGTTGTTGCGGCTGATTCCGCTAAAAAAACTCCAGAAACGGTAAAGTTTTACAATGAAACAAAATATGGAGTAGATGTAGTGGATCAGATGGCACGAAAATATACCACACGAACATGCACAAGGAGATGGCCTGTTCATGCATTTGAAAATGCCTTAGACTTTGCGGGTATAAATGCATGGATAATATTCAAGGAGATTACCCACCAAAAAATGTCACGCAAGGCATTTTTGCAAACGCTTGTGAGAGAGTTGAGTGGTCCTTATGTCACAGATAGGGAAAAGGGTTCCACGTCCCAAGTTTCTACATGCTCAGAAGTGATGGTTCAAACAAAATTTTGCCAGATCAAAGAAAAGTGCAAGAAAAATAGATCTGTCGGAAATTGTAAGACTTGTGGTAAGTCTCTTTGTGTGGGCAATGTACTGCCATAAATCAAAGGCAATGCCTAAAATGCGAAACACCAAATGTTTAGAAGGTGAATTCTGTGCCATATTTTCATTTTTATGCTCCTCCACCTACATTTTCTCTGCTTTTTGTTCTTCAGTTGTTGTTTATATGTGTGCACTTGAATAAAAAAAAAATGTTTGAAAAACGTCTATTATAATTATTGTTATTTTCTGTAGAAAAATAAGAAAAGCAGAAAAAAACCAATCAAAAGCATTACTGTTGGATCTCACAATAATAATACATTACAAAAAATATAATTATTAATAAATAACCACAAATGAAACTCTAAAAATAAACGAAAACAAGCAAGGAGTCAAAATGACTCCTTTCAGTAGTTCTAGGCGGGGTCACGAGTCCAGTAGTCCTAGTGTTAAACTCATTGATGGTGATGTGTGTCAGGGCTCTTTATATCACTGTAAGCAATTGCAGACACCTGTGCTAATTAGTTTGGCAGGTGTGTCCAATGAAAGGCAAGACTACTTAAGAAGGCTCTCTCACATTATTAAGCAGCCTACATTTTCTGCCAAAATGGGAAAGAAAAAGGATGTGTCGGCTGCTGAGAAGCAACAAATTGTGGAGTGTTTAGGTCAAAGCATGACTACAATCAACATTGTGCGATGATCAGGATGAAGTGTCTTGGCAATCAAGAAGTATGTAGCTGATTCACAGTACACACGTGTGCGTGCTGATAAGGGCAAATTGAGGACTCTTTCCTACAGGCAATTACGTCAGGTTGAAAGAGCAGCGGCAAAAAAGCCTTGTCATAGCAGCAGACAAGTTTTTGAAGCTGCTTGTGCCTCCAACGTCCCCCGAACAACAAGATGCAGGGTCCTTCAGAGGTTTGCAGCTGTGCATACGCCATCCTGTCGACCTCCTCTATCCACTTCACACAAGCAGAAACGGCTCCAGTGGGCCAAACATTACATGAAGACTGATTTCAAAACTGTTTTGTTCACGGATGAGTGCCGTGCAGCGCTCGATGGTCCAGATGAATGGAGTGGAGGATGGCTGGTTGATGGACACCCCACGCAAACACGGCTACAGCGCCAACAAGGAGGAGGTGGAGTAATATTTTGGGCTGGAATCATGGGGAGAGAGATTGTCGGCCCCTTTAGGATCCCTGAAGGCGCTAAAGATGAACTCCATAATGTATGTGGATTTTCTCAAACAGCACTTCCTGCCATGGTTCAAGAAGAAGAACCGTGTATTTCACAGCAAGATCATTTTTCTGCATGATAATGCACCATCTCATGCTGCACATAAAACATCTGCATCTCTGGCTGATATGGGCATAAAAGGGGACAAACTTATGGTGTGACCCCCATGCTCCCCTGACCTCTACCCCATTCAGAACCTTTGGAGCATCATGAAAAGGAGTGTCTATGATGGCGGGAGGCAGTTCACATCTAAGCAACAGCTCTGGGAGGGTATTCTGTCCTCATGCAAAACAATTGAAGCAGAAACCATCCAAAACCTGACAAATTCAATGGACGAGAGAGTTCAGAAGCTCCTTTCGAACAAGGGGTCCTATGTGAAAATGTAACATCACCTAGAATAAAGTTTTGAGTTGAAAACTGTTTGATTTCAGTTTCTAACAACCTGCTAATGCTTATAATTTCAAAAATGACCATTTTTTTGGTCTTTATTAAAATGAAAAGGTTGATCGAAAAGTTTGGGGGATCTAAGAGTGTGGCAACCCAGTAGTCATGATTACTTCGAATTCTGACAATATGAGGGTCATGCTGCAGGTAGTGCAGCAAGAAGGCACTTATGTGTCTTGCGCATCTCGGAGCCCCAAAATTATTTTCCGGGCTAGATGCAGCTAAAAATTATTTTTAATTTTAAATCTGGTGAAGCTTATTATAGATGGCCTAATAGGATCAGTGCTGCACACTGCTACAAAGCCCAAATTATTTTCCAGTCAAGATACAGATAAACATGATTAGTAATTTGAAAGCTTAAAACGGTTGGTAGGGTGATTTTAACCAATCATCAAGCTTTTACTCTCCCCAGGATGACACAGGGGTAGAAAAGTCGTTTCGGATCCATGATTTGTTCATCTTTATGAACGTGAGTCTGTCTACATTATCAGTGGAGAGCCGCGTGCGCTTATCTGTCAGCACACCACCAGCAGCGCTGAACACACGTTCAGACAGAACGCTGGCTGCGGGGCATGACAAGATCTCCAAGGCGTAAGTGGCTAGCTCCGGCCATTTATCCAGATTGGAAGCCCAAAAAGAGCAAGGGTCCAGTGACACAGTCGTGGCTTCAATGTTTACTTGGAGATACTCCTGTACCATCGTCTCTAGGCGTTGACTATGTTTCAGACTTCTTGTCTCCTGTGGCCTTGCAAAGGATGGGCTAAAAAAGTGGTGAAATGATTCCGCAAAATTGATGTTACCAGCAGATACTGTGGTTCTGTTACGGTTTGAGTGCTGAACACTTGACGGTCCCACGGTTGGCAAGTTGGAACTGTGAGATTCACTACGTGCACCACTGGTATTTTGTGGAAAAGCACATGTAAGATTCTGCAACAGTCTCTGCTGATACTCCTGCATGCGTGCATCCCTTTCTATGGCAGGAATAATTTCTGCAAATTTAATTTGGACCGGGGATCTAACAGTGTGGCAACCCAGTAGTCAGGATTATTTCTAATTCTCACAATTCGAGGGTCATGTTGCAGGTAGTGCAGCAAGAAGGCACTCATGAGTGTTGCGCATCCAGGAGCACCAAGTCCCTGTTGTGTTGGTGGCGAGGTAACAATCATGCTTCCTTCCTCTGTCCTCTCCCCCCAACCTCGCACAACAGAAATGTGATCAAGGTCTCCCTCATCTGATGAGTCTTCCATCAGTTCGTCCTCCACTTCTTCCTGGGCTCCTGCACCTTCCTCACTAGTTTGGCTGCTACCATGCGCCCTGGTAAAATCATCTCCCCCACCCTCACATGCCTGCCGCCCTGGTGCTGCCGACCGTCTGGAACTTGCAGATGTTAGCCCTTCCGCATACAACTCCTCCTCCTCTACTTCCTCCACCTCCTCTTGTGCCACCACCTGACTCCGAATTCTGTTTAACATGTGCTCCAGCATGTAAATCACCGGAATAGTCATGCTGATAATGGCATCGTCAGCACTAAACATCTTCGTCGCCATTTCAAAACTGTGCAGAAGGGTGCATAGGTCCCTGATCTGAGACCACTACTCCAGCGTGATTTGCCCCACCTCTGAATCTCGTTGGCCCAGGCTATACGTCAGAACGTATTGCACCAGGGCTTGTCGGTGCTGCCACAGTCGCTGCAACATGTGCAGAGTTGAATTCCACCGGGTAGGCACATCGCATTTTAGCCGGTGAAGTGTCAGGCCCAACGACTTCTGTAGAGATGTAAGTCGCTGAGCTGCGGGATGCGAACGGCGGAAGTGAGCACACAGCGACCGTGCCCTCTGCAGAAGGCCATCTAGTCTGGGATAGTGGGCTAAAAATTGCTGGACAACCAGGTTCAACACGTGAGCCATACAAGGCACGTGTGTGACATTGCCCCGGCGAAGGGCCGCACCCAGGTTTGCAGCATTGTCGCACACGGCCTTCCCTGGTTTCAGGTCCAGTGGAGACAACCATTCATGAAATTGGTTCTCCAGAGCTGACCACAACTCCTCAGCTGTGTGACTCACATTTCCCAGACATTTCAATGTAAAAACCGCCTGATGACGTTGAGCCCTACTGCCAGCATAGTAAGGAGGTGTGCAGGATCCCTTCTGCGCAGTTAGAAAGCTTGTGGCATGACCAGACAGGCTTTGGGTGCAGGTGGAAGACCGAGAGGAGGTTGAGGAGGCAGAAGCAGTGGAGGAAAAATGACATAAAGAGGATTGACGCACAACTCGTGGGGACGGCAAGACTTGGACAGCAGCCCCTTGTCCTGCTGTCACCATAGTTACCCAGTGCCCAGTCAGCGACATGTAACGCCCCTGTCCATGCCTACTCGTCCAAGTGTCTGTGGTGAAATCCACCCTGTCACACACAGAGTTTCTCAAAGAAGCGGTGATGTTGTGTGCGACATGCTGGTGGAGCGCAGGCACACCTTTCTTTGAGAAGTAGTGCCGACTGGGCATCTGGTACTGGGGCACTGCGACGGACATAAGGTCTCGAAAATCCTCTGTGTCCACCAGGCGGAAAGGCAGCATTTCTGTAGCCAAGAGCTTGCAGATGGTGAAATTCAACCTCTTAGCTTTCTCATGGCTAGGAGGAAATGGTCTTTTACTTGTCCACATCTGAGGGACCGAGGGCTGGCTATTGTGCTTAGACGGGGTTGATAAGGGTGTCCCCGGCAAACTGCCGGTCTGTGAGGAAGATGCAGGCGGACATGTTAGGTTGCCTTGATCCAAAGGTGGTGCTATCGATGTCGGACAGCGCTCAACACCAGCTGGTGTTACCACCTCCAAAGAAAATGATGACCTGCCAATCACGCTGGCTGTTGCGGGTAAAGAGGTGGCAGGTCTGCGCCCCAAAACAGGTGTGACTGCTGTCCCCACAGTCACAGAGGATGAAGAGGCCGCGGATGCACAAGATATGGCAGACGGTGGTTGGCCCGGCCGGCTAGACCGCATTGTAGCACACTGAGCTTCCCACTGCAACTTATGCTTCATGTCCATGTGCCGGTTCATGCATGAAGTACTCAAACTATGTATTTTTTGGCCTCTACTTAGCTTTTGCTGACAAATGTTACAGATAACACGAGTTGGGTCATCTTTATCGATCTGAAAAAATTCCCAGGCTATGCAAGGCTTAGCACCCATGCGACCTGAAGAGCCACCACGACTTGTGGTGAGAGGCAGAGTTGTGTTTGAGGATGCAGTTGTTGACGTGCTTCCAGTACTACGTCTCTGTCCAGGAAGGCGCAACCTGACCTCATCGTCACTAGCATCTTCCTCCACCTCCTCTGCTGACCTCATCTCTTGGCTGACTGTGGGTTGACAGTAAGTGGGATCTCCGACCTCATCATCATCACCCTGTGCGTTATCACACCCGTCGTCCTCAGAGCCAACCTGTTCCTGCCCTGACAAAAAACTAAAGTTGTCGCTCCAATCAGGTATTTGAGTCTTATCATCGTCTTCCTCATTGTCTCCACCAACAGGAGTTACAGTTTGGGAATGAGGGTCTACATTATGGTCAGAACCTTCTGCGTCTGGTCCTGGATCCGACTCATAAAGATTCTGGGCATCAGTGCAGATCATTTCCTCGTCTGGATTCACAGAAGCGCTGGAGTCGACCTCTGATTCCCAGGCTATAGTATGAGTAAACAGCTCTGCAGACTCAACCATCTGTTCTACCTCATACTCAGACGGGCAGCTGGAGATTTGGGAGCTGTGAGGAAGCAAGTGCGATTTGGGTGACACCTTTGAGGACTGGAGTATTTGTGATGTTGAAGTTGATGTGGAGGAGAGCCCACTTAAAGGAGCACTTGATATCCGTTGAAGCACCTGCTGTTTTTGTGCCTCATCTGGAATTTGTAGCGATTGGCGTGGCCGTAAGAAAGGGATCTTATCACATTGTCCGCAAAAAGAAGTAGACATTTTAGTTTGGCTGGAAGATGGTCTTTCTTCTGCACCTACCCCACGGACACAACCTTTTTTCCCCTTCCCAACACGCCTATTCCCCTTTCCACCAGCAGCAGGCCTTTTTCCACTCATTTTGGTGGTTAACTAATTCACAACTCTGGAGTTGTTTGCACAAAAAAACAATGGATGGTAACCGAGCAGAGCTGAGTGGCCAAACTGTGGTATTAGGCCAAAACTATTGGCTGGGTTAGATGCAGAAAAAAATTATTTTTAATTTGCAACCTGATGGAGGTCAGTATAGATGGACTAATAGACCAAGTCCCACACACCGCTAGAAGCCCAAATATTTTTTCAGAGCTAGATGCAGAAAAAAAATATTTTTAATTTGCAACCTGATGGAGGTCAGTATAGATGGACTAATAGACCAAGTCCCACACACCGCTAGAAGCCCAAATATTTTTTCAGAGCTAGATGCAGAAAAAAATTATATTCAATTTGCAACCTGCTGGACGTCAGTATAGAAGGACTAATAGAACAAGTCCCACACACTGCTAGAAGCCCAAATATTTTTTCAGAGCTAAATGAAGAAAAAAATTATTTTTAATTTGCAACCTGATGGAGGTCAGTATAGATGGACTAATAGACCAAGTCCCACACACTGCTAGAAGCCCAAATATTTTTTCAGAGCTAGATGCAGAAAAAAATTATTTTTAATTTGCAACCTGATGGAGGTCAGTATAGATGGACTAATAGACCAAGTCCCACACACCGCTAGAAGCCCAAATATTTTTTCAGAGCTAGATGCAGAAATTTTTTTTATTCAATTTGCAACCTGATGGAGGTCAGTATAGATGGACTAATAGACCAAGTCCCACACACTGCTAGAAGCCCAAATATTTTTTCAGAGCTAGATGCAGAAAAAAATTATATTCAGTTTGCAACCTGATGGAGGTCAGTATAGATGGACTAATAGAATGATGCTATGCCCAAAAGATTTTACTTCACTAGGTGCAGTAAAAAAATTGGTATTCTATACACAGGTGGTATATCTTGCAACACAGATAGGCTACTCCACTGACTAACACACTCTGCAATAGGCCAAAAAGGATTAGCTTTGCTAGATTCAGCCAAATGCTGTGAAAAAAACTTGCACAGCACTGGCACAGACCTGCCTGGCAAAAACTGATAGGAACTGATGTAACCTAGTCCTGAAAAGGACTCCAATTACAATTAGTCTTTACTCCCACAATCTATCTATTTAAGAGCACAGACCTGCCTGATAAAAGTCGTAGGAAATGCTGTAACCTAGTCCTTAAAACGACTGCAATCACATCTATTCCCTACTCCCAAGCTATCTGTATATTTGTGCGAAAATTGGCTTGAAATTAACAAGGTATAGCGCACACAGCAACAGCGGTGCCGTCTAACACGCAGCTGCAGCAGTGAGAAAATGGTGGCGACGGGGAAAATGGCTTGGTCTTATAGGGCAAGGACATGTGACATACACTGCCAATCACACATGCCCTTGCTTGTGTGAAAAAAAGCACTTCGCTCCGTGTGTGCGCTGCTGATAGGCTGACAGATTGCACCTCCCCACTGCAAATGCGGGAAAGAGAAAAAAAAATGGAGATCTTCATTGTTCCTGCAGAGATCCATCCCCTGCCCCTCCCCCCGCCCCGCTGTACACTCAAACTGCGTATTAACATTAATTTTCATCATTACTGAGAAAAAATCCAGTTAGGATTTTGGTGCACGAACAGTTATCGAACATAACCTCGAACAGCCGAATTTTTCTCAAATTGTTCGTGTTCGCCGACCGGCTCGAACACCACCCAAAACAGCTCGAATTTGAGATTGGCGAACAGTTCGAGTAGAACAACGCTCATCTCTACTCTTCTGATCGCAAATCCTTCCCAACATCTGCAGTGTAGAGTTTCAATGCATGGAGACATCACACACCAGTCTGTGAGCTGAAACACAGCAAGTGCAGCGGAAGCTGTAGGTGACTTTCTAAAATGGGCACACAGGCAGCATACTTTAATAAGAAGATCCAGCAACTCCGGGTAGAATTTGAGAAACCACTAAATAACGAGGTCAAGCACCTGGGCCAGGCATGGTGCGTGTGTGAGCTACCGCCTCTCCTCAG
Source organism: Phyllobates terribilis (assembly GCF_046119375.1). Classification (NCBI taxonomy): domain Eukaryota; kingdom Metazoa; phylum Chordata; class Amphibia; order Anura; family Dendrobatidae; genus Phyllobates; species Phyllobates terribilis. Next base: position 443,524,644 of record NW_027362764.1, read on the forward strand.
AGTCGCCACCAGGTTCCTACCATTGTCACACACGACCATGCCTGGCTGTAGGTTCAGTTGTGTGAGCCATAGATATGCCTACTCTTTCAGAGTTGTCCACAACTCTTTAGCATTGTGCGGTTTGGCACCTAAGCATATTAGAATCAGCACAGCCTGTTGCCGCTTGGCCGAGGCAGTGCTGCAGTGCTTCCAGCTTGTGACTGATTTGGTCTTTTCAGAGATGGAGGCTGAAGAGGAGGAGGAGGTTGAGGAGGATGAGGTGCAGGAGCTGTAGACTGTGGGGGCAACCCTGATTGACCTAGGGCCCGCAATCCTTGACGTCGGGAGGACGTGTTCCGTCCCAAGGTCCGACTGGGATCCGGCTTCCACAATGTTAAACCAGTTTGCCGTCAGCGAGATGTACCATCCCTAACCTCAAGCACTTGGCCCACATTTCCGGGGTTAGGTGGACTTTCCCAGTAAGACCTTTGTTGAGGGCACGGCTAATGTTTTGGGACACGTGCTTGTGTAATGTGGGGACCGCAAACCGGGAGAAATAGTTGCGGCTGGGGACTGAGTACTGAGGGATGGCCGCCGCCATCAGGTTGCGGAGTGCTTCTGTCTCCATGAGCCTAAAAGGCAACATTTCAAGCGTAAGCAGTTGTGAAATGTGGGAATTTAGTACTGTGGCCTGTGGGACGTTGGATGCGTATTTGCGCTTGCGTTCCAAGGACTTGGGTATGGACAACTGAACGATGCGCTGGGACAAGGACGTGGATGTGCTTCCTGATGCTGCTACTTGAGAGTGTGCAACGACAGGTGCAGGGAAGGAGGCATCTACGCATGCAGCAGGGATAGGGGATTGGCTTGCATGCACAACAGCGGAAGAAGCAATGGTGCCACGCGCAGACACTGTTCCTGGACCCTGGGGTTTGTCCCACAAAGTCGGGTGCTTTGCTGCCATGTGCCTGATCATGTTGGTGGTGGTCAGGCTGGTCATTTTGCCACCCCTGCTGATGTTGGCCTGGCAGGTGGTGCAAATGGCCTTTTTGGGGTTATCGGCAGAGTCTTTAAAAAACAATCAGACTCGGGAAGACCTAACAGTTGTACAGGCAACTTCCTTCGTGTTGGTGTTACGGGGAATGGCTGCCTGCCTTCTTTCTGCGGCCAACACAATGCTTCTTCCTGCCTGTTGGGGTGCTCTACCTCCTTACCCCTGTGTGCTGCTGTCCTCGCTCTGAATGTCCTCCTGCCAGGTTGGGTCAGTTAATATATCATCCACCACCTCGTCTTCCATTTCCGCACTCTGGTCCTCCTCTTGACATTCTGGCAATTGTGTCTCATCATCGGTAACCTCTTGTGACACTTTCTCACCGTCACCTTCGTGCGACCGTGGCTGCTCAAATATTTGGGCATTGCTACATGCGATCTTCTCTTGCCCTGCTTCAAGTGTACCGGGCGAGAGGCCTGAATCTATAAATGAGAAAGTGAACAGCTCTTCGGAGTGTCAAAGTTTGGGATCAGTTGTCTCTGGGCACTCGGCATGGTGGGTGGAAGGAGGTTCAGGGTGAGGAATACACGGTCAAGACTCACAGCTACTGAAAATTGACCGTGTGGAAGACAATGTGGTGGTGGTGGCTAAGTGACTGGAAGCATTATCTGCTATCCAACCAATAATCTTTTCACACTGGTCTGTGTTCAGTAGTGGTGTTTTGCTGTCCCCTATTAATTGGGACAGGAAGGTCGAGCGAGAAGCTGTGGGTGTTTGTTTTGACACAATTTCAGTTTGCCCACGGCCTCGGCCTCTGCATGCACCAACATCACCATCACATCCCTTGTCATGTGCCTTGCCCATTTTAAATGGAGGACAATTTCTTCCACACTCACAACAAATGACTGAATTTGGAGAGAACTTATATGTGATCCGTGTGATGGACAAAACACAGTTTTAAATACCTGGAATGTAGGAAACTATTTTGAACAGCAATGTGGAGTTAACTGCTTCATTGACACGTTGAAACAAATTTTTAATGGAGGCCAGAAATGGCAGTATTTTCAGAAAACGTATATGTGATCCGTATGACGGAGAAAAGACAGTTTTAAATACCTGGCCTTTAGGTAGCTATTTTGAACAGCAAACCAGTGTCAAAAACTTTGCTGACACACTGAAAAAAAAAATTAATGGAGGCCAGAAATGGTAGTATTTTCTGAAAACGTATATGTGATCCGTGTGATGGAGAATACACAGTTTTAAATACCTGGCCTGTAGGTAACTATTTTGATCAGCAATCTAGCGTCAATTGCTTCACTGACACACTGAAACAAATTTTTAATGCAAGTCAGAAATGGCAGTATTTTCTGAAAATGTATATGTGATCCTTGTGATGGAGAAAACACAGTTTTCAATATCTGGCCTGTAGGTAACTATTTTGAACAGCAAACCGGTATCAAAAACGTTGCTGACACACTGAAAAAAAATGCAATGGAAGCCAGAAATGTCAGTATTTTCTGAAAACGTATATGTGATCCGTGTGACGGAGAAAACACAGTTTTAAATACCAGGCCTGTAGGTAACTATTTTGAACAGCAATCTGGTGTCAATTGCTTCACTGACACACTGAAACAAATTTTTAATGAAGATCAGAAATGGCAATATTTCATGAAAACATATATTTGAACCGTGTGCCGGAGAAAACAGAGTTTTAAATACCAGGCCTGTAGGTAACTATTTTGAACAGCAATCTGGTGTCGATTGCTTCACTGACACACTGAAACAAATTTTTAATGGAGGCCATAAATGGAAGTATTTTCTGAAAACGTATATGAGATCTGTGTGACAGAGAAAACACACTTTTAAATACCTGGCCTGTAGGTAACTATTTTGAACAGCAAACCGGCGTCAAAAACTTTGCAGACACACTGAAAAAAAGATTTAATGGAGGCCAGAAATGGCAGTATTTTCTGAAAACGTATATGTAGTCCTTGTGACAGAGAAAACACAGTTTTAAATAGCTGAATTTTTAGCGCTGTATTATGGAAAGGACCTGGTTGTATTCTGCAGTGCTAACAAGCAAATGGTGCAGAAAAATTGTGTTCTCTGGATTGCTTTTTAAGCAAATAATGATGAGTAAGATCCAAATAAAAATTATTCCTGGCCCCTGAGACCTGTGTCTATTTCTAGAAATATAACAGCAGCAGACAGAACTGGAATGGAGCCCCTTGTGCTAAATGCACTGCAGTCTGCTATGTACCCTGCCTGCCTATATACACTGCCTGCCTAATATCTCTGCAGATGGATTAGTCCTCAGAAGGACTGTTTGTTGAGATGGATATGTGTCCCTAATATAGTTTGGTACACCTACACTAACTAGAAACAAGCAAATCTCTCCATAGCATAGCAGCGGCTCTCCCTATACTGTCTGATTCCGGGGTAGACTGTGTGATTAGCATAGCGGTGCCAGGTCTGACAAAGACCTGATGACGCTGTGCGGCCAGCCAATCACTGTAATGCCACAACCAAAATGGCTATGGCAGTACAGTGAGTGGCAAGCAATTTCTGCATGTTCATTGGCGCTCTAAAGAGTGCCAAACATGCAGGGAGGAGACTCAAGCTCCCGCCGAGCAACCCCGGAAATACTCGGCGAGCACCGATCATGTCGAGCAGTGAGATGCTCTGGCGAGCATCGAGCAGTAGCGAACATGCCCGATTATCACTAATAAATATAAAAACTAGCGATATACCATGTCCAAGTTGTAAACAAAACTGTCATTAATATTGTAGCATGAGATCCTGCCTGAGATTCAATCCAAAGGGTACTCGGGTTTTTAACATAAAAATCCAATATGATTCCCTATTTAGCAGTTTGCATCTATGGTCTTCCCCCTGAATAGGTCTATACACTTTTTCTATGCCTTGAAATTTCAGTGCTGAAACTTCCCTGTTATGGAACGTTCGGAAGTGTTTTGACACTGCAGAAATATTTGTGGCCAAACGATTAACCGCATCGGGTATAAGTCTTCTTATCCGTACTTTTTAAGGGCTCGTAGTACAACCAATGTATTGAATCTTACATGTAATACATTCAACAAGTTATTGTATAACCCAGGGCCTTTGAAAAAGTCATGTATTTTGTTCATACGATTATTATATAGTGAATAGTGATGAGCGAATGTACCCACCACTGCTTGGTTCTCGCCCGAGCATCATGGTGCTCGACAAGTTCAGCTTTCGGTGAGTATTTCCGGGTTGCTCAGGAGAGATCTCGAGTCCCCATCCTGCATGTTTGGCACTCTTTAGATAGCCAATGAACATGTAGGGATTGCTTGCCAGGCACTCTAATGCCGTAGCCATGTTGGTTGTGGGCATTACAGTGATTGGCTGGCCGCAAACAGCGTCATCAGGTCTATATAAGACCTGGTGCTGCCATGCTCGTCACAGTCTACCCCGGAATCAGGCAGAGTAGTTAGAGGTGCTGCTGTGTCAGGGAGATATTTGCTTGTTTAGAGTTATTATAGGTATTCCACAACATATATCTATATATCCATCTGAACTAACAGTCCTTCTGAGGACTAATCCAGGTGCGTATTTTCAGTGGTGAAGGTGATAGCAGGAGTTTTGCAGGAAGGTAGTGTATGTGGCAGACTGCAGTGCATATAGTGCAAGAGGGTCCATAGCACGTTCCTGCTGCTGCTGTTCTTACATATTTGTAGACATAGCCCCATATATCAGGGGCCTGGGCCAATTTTTTTTTATCTTAATCTTGATTATTTGCTTTAAAAGCAATCCAGAGTACACATTTTTTCTGCTCCATTTGCCTGTTAGCACGGCAGAATACAGCCAGATCTTTTCCATATTACAGCAATAAAAATCCAGAAATTTGAACTGAACGTGGAAAATATTGACTTACATTTTCATTTTGTTACAGTGTGTCGGTCAAGCCATTCACACTAATTCTCTGAGAAGAATAGTATTACTGAACTACAGATCTGCTATTTAAAACCGTGGTTCTATGTCAGACGTATCTCGCATATAACTGTGTTCCAAAATCAGCCATTTCTGCCTTCCATTTCGTTGCAGTGTGTCAGACAAGTTATTCACTCTAGGTCTCTGTGAAGAATATAAATAACACTTCACCCACTATAGGCAACACTAGGGGGTATAAAGGAGTCTAGACACCATGAAATTTAAAATTACTATTTTTATTGAATCATAATAAAATATTACACAGAAACAATTAAGAAGTTAAGCAGGAAAATTTCAGCTAACCAAGGTTATACATAAGGGGCTCAATCCAAAGGTTCACTTATGTGAGAAATAGAGTTGAGGCATGTATTAAGTGCCAACAGTCTAGCTATTGGTAATCAATGATTTTTTTTTGGGGACAATAAGTGCTGTTACTATATAATGAACAGGGAACATAAAGTGCAAATGCCCTATAAAGTGTCAGTGCCAGCAGCATAGAAAATATTGCCTAGATATTCCTCTATAGCCTTGATGGGCCTAATAGAAAAGTTGGTAAACAGTGTCAGATCCAATGCTGTTTTATCAAAATAAATTAATCATAGTGGACTACATGAAAAGGACAATGCCCACAGCAGAGTTTTAACAACTGTAAGCCCAGGGAATATCAATAGCAATATGTGCTGTCTCTATGTAATAAACAAGGAACATAAAGTGTAAATGCCCTAAAAAGTGTCAGTGCCAGTAGCGTAAAAATATAGTCTGGATATTCATATATTGTTCTGATAGCCCTAATAGAGAAGTTGGTAAACAGTGTCAGATCCAATGCTGTTTTATCAGAATTAATTTAATCATAGTAAACTACATACAAAGGCAATGACCGCAGCAGAGATCTAACAGCTATATGCCCACATGATATCAATACATCTATTACTTACAACCAGAGGTGGGAGAAAGTGACCCAGTGATCCTGGTGCTGCACCCTCGACGACGCCGTTTTGCCACGCTTCTTCCAGGAGGCGTCGGGTCGGGCCAAATTGAAATCATTGGTGGGGTCTCTGGTTAGTTCCAAATACACATTAGTATTTCTTAAATCAATCAAATTGAGCTTTTTATATAAACTAGAATTTAATACCACTATTGTGTCCCCCTTGTCTGCTTGAAGGATTGTCAAATCCATATTGGTTTTGAGTTCCCTCGGGGTAATTTTTTTGCTTTTTTTTATTTCATTTTTTAAGAGAAACCAAATCCTTTTCAATAAGATCCCGAAACTGGTCTAAAACCATGGGACGTGATTGCAGTGGATAAAATTACGGATTTCCCCTATGAAACAGACTAGAGAGGTATCAGATTTCATGGATTTCCTCTCCAATGATTAGTGTTTCTTTCAAATGCGGAGTGAAGCGCTGTAAAGCGTGTTCGCACGCAGTGAAAAAGGATACTTTTACTTCACTACATAATAATCGTATGAACAAAATACAGTGGTGGCCAAAAGTGTGTTTTTTCACTGAAGACAAATTAAATGAAGATAATAATACCAAAGAATTTGTGATTGCAATCATTTTCAGGAAGAAACTGAGTATTATCTGACCGAATTGCAGGGGTGCCAATACTTTTATCTCCACTGTAAATGACTTTATTAATTGCAGCGCGCCCTGGGTTATATGACTTGTTGAATGTATTACATGTAAGATTCAATACATTGGTTGTACTATGGGCCCTTTAAAAGTACGGATTAGAGAAATATATCCGATGCGGTTAATCGTTTGGCCACAAATATTTCTGCAGTGTCAAAACACTTCCGAACGTTCCATAAAGGGGAAGTTTGAGCATTGAAATTTCAAGGCATAGAAAAAGTGTATAGACCTATATAGGAGGGAGATTATAGATGCAAACTGCTAAATAGGGAATCATATTGGATTTTTATGTTAGAAACCCGAGTAACCTTTGGATTGAATCTCAAGCAGGATCTAATATTACAATATTAATGACAGTTTTGTTTACAGCTTTGACATGGTATATCGCTAGTTTTTATATTTATTCTATATTTGTATCACAAATATTTTTACTTTTTCTACACGTCAATGATATCAATTTTAGAGGATAATAATATATGTATGTCACTAACGTTTTTATTTCACTCTTGTCTATGCTAATCATACTGGCTAGTGAGCACATGATAACTATTATCTTTAAATACAACCTACCTTTATATGCTCACTCTATGGTTCAGAAAGACCATGATTAAGACTGCACATCGAAACGTGTAGGTCGAGGCTGTGATCCTTGTGTGCATTAAGACTTATTATGGTGGTAGCAGCATTTTTTAATGGCTCAATAAAAGCTATGTTTTATTCAAGTTTATAGCCTGATACCCTGCATCATTCCTCCTGTTTTCTGATTCAAATTCTATGTGTTGATCCCAGGGCCGGCTCCAGGTTTTTCTGGGCCCCGGGCGAAAGAGTCTCAGTGGGCCCCTTTAACACATACCACGATTCATGATGCAGAGATACAGCGGAGAAATATATATATATATATATATATATATATATATATATATATATATAGTACAATGCAAAGATTTCACTTCTTACATTACATGAGTGATATCTATTGTAAATTCCACAATAGCTCAGAAACCGGTGAATCGCTCCACACAGAATACTGGCCCCCATATAAGGCTCCATACGGAATACTGGCCCTCATATAACGCTTCATACAGGATACTGGCCCCCATATAACGCTCCACACAGAATACTGGCCCCCATATAACGCTCCATACAGGATACTGGTCCCCTTATAACGCTCCATAAAGGATACTGGCCCCCATATAACGCTCCATACAGGATACCGGTCCCCTTATAACGCTCCATACAGGATACCGGTCCCCTTATAACTCTCCATACAGGATACTGGCCCCCATATAATGCTGCATGCAGGCTGTTACCCCCCACATAATGCCCCATACAGGCTGTCCCCCCCTTATAATGCTCCATGCAGGCTGTTACCCCCCACATAATGTTCCATACAGGCCCCCCCCTTTTAATGCTCCATGCAGGCTGTTACCCCCCACATAATGCCCCATACAGGCCCCCCCTTTTAATGCTCCATGCAGGCTGTTACCCCCCACATAATGCCCCATACAGGCTGCCCCCCCCTTATAATGCTCCATGCAGGCTGTTCCCCCCCACATAATGCACTATGCAGGCTGCCCCCCCTTTATAATGCCCCATGCAGGATGCCCCCCCTTCTCTTTATAATGCCCCATGCAGGCTGTTCCCCCCCTCCTCTATATAATGCCCCATGCAGGATGCCCCCCCCTTTATAATGCCCCATGCAGGATGCCCCCCCCTTCTCTTTATAATGCCCCATGCAGGCTGTCCCCCCCCTTCTCTTTATAATGCCCCATGCAGGCTGTCCCCCCCCCTCTATATAATGCCCCATGCAGGATGCCCCCCCCTCTATATAATGCCCCATGCAGGCTGTCCTCCCCCTCTATATAATGCCCCATGCAGGCTGCCCCCCCTCTATATAATGCCCCATGCAGGCTGCCCCCCCTCTATATAATGCCCCATGCAGGATGTCCCCCCCACTCCCTCTTTATAATGCCCCATGCCTCCATACATTAAAAAAAAATAAAAAAATACTCACCTCCCTTCTCACCTGCTGCCGCTGCTCAGCTTCGAACTACAGCGTTGTCGGCGTCTTCCCGTTCAGCGCTCCCTGTGACGGCTCAGGGGAGGGCGCGGTGAAAAGACGTCACCGCGCCCTCTGACCTGAGACGTCACAGGTAGCGCAGAGCAGGAAGACAGCGGATCTGCGGAGGCACGGGGAGAGGTAAGTATCGGGCTGCCGGGGCCCTGAGCAAGCGGCGGAGAAGGGAGGGCGCTGACACCGCTCTCCTCCGCCCATAGCCCAGCGGGGTGCGCGACCGCCAGTGGGCCCCTCTGCCTGCTCAGGGTCCTGGCATTTGCCCGGGTGCGCCGGGTGCTGACGCCTGCCCTGGTTGATCCAGACAAACTACACTTTTAATCAGAAGCAAAAAAATTTGCTGTTTGAGAGAAAAGTGAGTCACACATTATGGTCATACTTATAACTAGTGATGAGCAAGCATGCTCACTACTGCTCGGTGCTCACCCGAGCATCTCACTGCTCGAGATGCTTGGCGCACGCCGAGTATTTCCGGAGTTGCTCGGCGGGAGCTCTGTTCTCCTCCCTGCATGTTTGGCACTCTTTAGAGCGCCAATGAACATGCAGGGATTGCCTGCCACTCATTGTAATGCCGCAGCCATGGTGGTTGTGGCATTACAGTGATTGAATGACCGCACAGCGTCATCAGGTCTATATTAGACCTGGCGCCGCTATGCTCGTCCCAGTCACTCCGGAATCAGGCAGAGTAGGGAGAGGTGCTGCTGCGTCAGGCAGAGATTTGCTTGTGTATTAGGTAGTGTAGGGAGAAAAAACGTATATTACACATATCCATCTTAACAAACAGTCCTTTTGAGGACTAACTAATCCATCTGCAGAGATATCAGGCAGGCAGGGCATATAGGCAGGCAGGCAAGGTATACAGCAGACTGCAGTACATAAAGCACAAAAGGCTCCATTCCAATTCTGCCTTCTGCTGCAGTTAGATATTTCTATACAAAGACCCAGTTCTCAGGGGCCAGTAATACTTTTTTTTGGATCTTAATCCTCATTATAAAAGCAATCCAGAGAATACCGTTTTTCTGCGCCATTTGCTTGTTGGCACTGCAGAATACAGACAGGTCCTTTAGATATTATAGCGCTAGAAATCCAGCTATTTAAAACTGTGCTTTCTCCGTCACACGGATCACATATACGTTTTCAGAAAATACTGCCATTTTTGGCCTCCATTCCAATTTTTTTTCATTGTGTCAGCGAAGTTTTTGACACTGGTTTGCTGTTCAAACTAGTTACCTACAGGCCAGGTATTTAAAACTCTATTTTCTCCGTCACACGGATCACATATAAGTTCGCACCAAACTCAGTCATTTGTAGTGAGCGTGGAAGATACTGTCCTCCATTTAAAGTGGGCAAGGCACGTGGCAAGTGATGGGGAACTGGACGCAATGGTGATGGTGCATGCAGAGGCTGAGGATAAGGCCGTGTGCAAGCTGAAATTGTGCCAAAACAAACAGCCACATCTTCTCTCCCGACCTTCCTGTTCCAATTCCTAGGGGGCCGCAGCACAAAACTATTGAACCCAGAGCAGTGTCAAAAGGTTATTGGTTGGATAGCGGATAATATTTCCTGTAACTTAGCCACCGCCACCACCAGCACCCTGTTGTCCACATGGTCAAGTCTCAGTAGCCGTGAGTCTGGACCGCATATTCCTCACCCTGATCCTCCTTCCTCCCACCATGCCAAGTGCCCGTAGACAACTGATCCCACATTTGGACACTCTGAGTAGCTGTTCACTTTTCCATTTTCTCGCCCGGTACACTTGAAGCGGGGCAAGAGGAGATCATGTGTAGCGATGACCAAATATTTGAGTAGCCACGGTCACACGAAGACGGCGGTGGGAAAGTGTCACAAGAGGTGGACGATGATGTGACACAATTGCCAGAAAGTCAGGAGGAGGACCAGGGTGTTGAAGTGGAAGATGAGGTGGTGGATGATTTAGTAACTGACCCAACCTGGCAGGAGGACATGCAGAGCGAGGACTGCAGCACACAGTGGTAGGGAGGCAGAGCACCCCAACAGACAGGAAGAAGCAGTGTGGTGGCCACATACAGAAGGCAGGCAATTGTTCCCCGTAACACCAACACGAAGGAAGTTGCTAGTACAACTGTTAGGACTTCCCGAGTCTGATTGTTTTTTAACTACTCTGCCGATAACCCCAAAAGGCCATTTCCACCACCTGCCAGGCCAACATCAGCAGGGGTGGCAAAACGACCAGCCTGACCACCACCAGCATGATGAGGCTCATGGCAGCAAAGCACCCGACTTTGTGGACCGAACCCCAGGGTCCAGGAACAGTGTCTTCAGGTGGCACCATTGCTACTTCTGCTGTTGTGCATGCAAGCCAAGCCCCTGTCCATAATGCATGCGAAGATGCCTCCTGCCCTGCACCTGTCATTTCGCACTGTCAAGTAGCAGCATTAGGAAGCACGTCCATGTCCTTGTCCCAGTCCAGCGTTCATTTGTCCATTACCCAGTCCTTTGAACTCAAGCGCAAATATGCAGCCAACACCCCACAGGCCACACTACTAAATTCTCACATTTCACGACTGCTTGCGCTCGAAATGTTGCCTTTAGGCTTGTGGAGACGGAAGCATTCCGCAACCTGATGGCGGTGGCGGTCCTTCAGTACTTGGTCCCTAGTCACCACTTTTTCTCCCGGTGTGCCGTACCCGCATTACACAATCAAGGGTACCAAAACATTAGACGTGCCCTCAACAACGCAGTTACCGGGAAAGTCCACCTAACCGAGGAAACGTGGACAAGTGCTTGTGGGCAGGGATGGTACATCTCGCTGACGGAACGCTGGGTTAACATGGTGGAAGCGGGGACCCAGTCGGACCTTGGGGCGGAACACGTTCTCCCGACGGCAAGGATTGAGGGCCCTAGGTCAATCAGGGTTGCCCCCACTGTCTACAGCTCCTGCACCTCATCCTCCTCAGCCTCCTCCTCCTCTTCAGCCTCCATCTCTGAAATGACCACATCAGTCACAAGCTGGAAGCACAGCAGCACTGCCTCAGCCAAGTGGCAACAGGCTGTGCTGAAGCTAATATGTGTAGGTGTTAAACTGCACAATGCTGGAGAGTTGTGGACAACTCTGAAAGAGCAGGCAGATCTGTGGCTCACACCGCTGAACCTACAGCCAGGCATGGTCGTGTGTGACAGTGGCCGGAACCTTTTGGCAGCTCTGAGGCAAGGCGAGCTCACACATGTTCCAAGCCTGGCCCATGTGCTTAACCTCGTGGTTCAGCGGTTTCTCAAATCCTAGCTGGAGCTGCCGGATCTGCTCGTTAAAGTACGCCTCCTGTGTGCCCATTTTAGAAAGTCAGCTACAGCTTCCGCCGCCCTTGCCGTGTTTCAGCAGCGTTTGCAGCTTCCGGTTCACAGACTGGTGTGTGATGTCCCCACGCGTTGGAACTCTACACAGCAGATGTTGGGAAGGATTTGTGAGCAGAAGAGGGCAGTTGTTCAGTACCAGCATCAACAAGGCAGTTGGTATTCAGTTCAGACTCCACACATAAGACCTCTGGAGAGGACATGGATGTCAGACATATGTACAGTACCATCCTGAAAAACTTTGAGGACTCCACCAAGATGGTGAGCGGCGATGAAGCCATCATTAGCATAACCATCCCGCTTCTCTGTCTTCTGAAACGCTCTCTGCTCACAATCAAAGAGGATGCATTGCAGGCAGAGCACGATGAGATGGAGCAAGGAACCATACAGGGTGATTACACACAGCCAAGCCTCATCTCATCCCAACATGGATTGGGTGACCATGAGGAACAGGAGGAAGAGGAGGAGGAAGGACAGGAGCTAGTTTCATGCTCTATAGACGGTACTACCAGCACAGCTGTCATACCATCTGTTCAGCTTGGATGGCTAGAGGACACAGAGGAGGAGGAGAGCAAGATCAGTCATCCTCTTGGTGAGGACACGGAAGTCTTGCCTGTTAGTTGTCTGGCACGCATGGCGGAGTTTATGCTACGCTGCCTTTCACATGACCCTCGCGTTCTCAAAATTTTGGGTGACAGTCATTACTGGTTGGTGACACTTCTAGACCCACGCTACAAGGAGAACTATATATCTCTTATTCCTGAGGCGGACAGGTGTACAAAAATGGGGCTGCACCAGAAGACCCGTGTTGCGGAACTATTAAAAAAATTTCTATCTGAAAACGCTGGCGGCAGAGGGCACCCTTCATTGGACAACCAAGGAGTACAGGCGAGAGAGACACAACATCAATACAGCAGAGTCAGGGGAACACTGTCAAAGTTCTGGGAGAGTTTTCTCAGCCCCTCCCATCGAACAGGCCCTGAGGCGCGGGGTTCTCTCACAATGAGTGTAAAGTTTGGGAAGATGCTGAGGGAGTACCTTGCTGACTGTACTAACGTCCTCCGTGATTCCTCTGTGCCTTATAATTATTGGGTATCCAAACTGGATACGTGGAATGAACTTGCTGTCTATGCCTTTGAGGTCCTGGCCTGCCCTGCCGCAAGCGTTTTATCAGAGCGGGTATTTAGTGCTGCTGGTGGAATTATAACTGATAAGTGCATCCGCCTGTCAACTGAAAATGCTGACAGGCTGACTCTTATAAAAATGAACAAGGGCTGGATTGGGCCAGACTTATCAACACCACCGAATGATAGCAGCGAAACATAAACTCAAATCCAATGACTTTTCTTGGGAGATGTATTCCCATGCACCTTTTCACACCCAGACATGGGTATACACTTCCTGATTTTGGCTATTTGCTCTTTTCCTCCTCCTTCTCCTCATTCTCCACCACCATATCACCAGGGTGACCATGGTCCGTGATGCAACACCCACATAATTTTTTTAAAGGGTGTTTATGATGCTCGTAAAAAACATTTTTTTACAGTATGTTCATGTATGCCCCCCAGGGGTAAATGTTTGTCAGCCCATACACTTAGTGCATGGGCATTACAAGTATAGGAGGCCCGCTCCTTTCTAATGGGAACATTTATTTTTTTCCTCCACGTCTCTTCCAAGGGGCATTGGAGTGCCGCCAAATTTTTGGCAACCCTTGCATTCACTGCATAGGCCAACGCTATGGGAGACCCACTTCCTAATAATGGGAACATTGTTTTCAGGAGGCCCTCTGACCTCCATGTCTCTTCCAAAGGGCATTGAAGTGCCTCCAAATTTTTGGCAGCCCTTGCATTCACTGCATAGGCGAACACTATGGGAGAGTCTCTCCTTTCTAATGGGAATTTGTTGGTACTGTGGCCTTGCTCTATGTGTCTTTAAATTATTAGTGGGGTTTTTCCTAAATTTGGTCAGCCATTGGGCTCACTGCATACCCTATAACTGTGTTGCAGACTCTCTCCTTTCTAATTATTATTATTATTATTATTTTATAAAGTGCCATTGATTCCATGGCACTGTACATAAGGGGTTACATACAAAATAGGAATATCACTACAGTAAACAGACTAACAAAGATAGACTAGTACGGAGGGAAGAGGACCCTGCCCTTGCGAGCTTACATTCTACGTGAATGGGGAGGAGACAGTAGGTTGGGTGGTTGCAGTAGTAGTAGCTTCGGCGTTGTTGAGGAGGCAGCGGGGTCATGGTAGGCTGTAAGCTTGTTTGAAGAGATGGGTTTTCAGGTTCCGTCGGAAGGATCCGGATGTGTTGGATAATCGGAAGTGTTGAGGGAATGGGAATTTGTCGTTACTGTGGCCCTTCTCTATGTCTCTTTAAATTGTTAGTGGGTGTGAGGAGCTGCCCACTTACTAAAGACTATGATACTTTTTCAGCAACGGACCACCATTTTTGTCAATATTATTATTGTACATTATTAGTGATTTACTTGTTATGTTTTATATAGTTCTGCTTATTTGTCAGTATGGAAGATTCACTTGTAAAAAGTCCAGCATTCCACTAATCTCATCTTTATGTCAGGAGTCCATTGTTTCAACAGCCAATGGTCTCATTAGGTGAGTGTGGATTGAGACATAATGGAGCTATCACCACTGGGGGTCTTACAGGGAAGTCTCAGATGAAGGCTTCTAGAAAATTCTTCATTGCTTTTTGGCTTACAGTGAATGCTTGAGGGGGAGGGTGATCACTTCTGACCTGGGAGGGGACTGATCCCAGGGAAAGAAAGGAGAGTCATGTTTTAGTGAGAGTGGTGTGGAAGGATTGAAGGAAAAGGATGGAGACCGTGGACTTGGAAGGATGAATGGATGAACATGTTACCATTATGGATTATGTCATTTGGATTTTCACTTTCTTAAAAGGACTGCTGCTACTGATACCTGTGCTTTCATCGTTTTATCTGCCGTCTAGAGGATCATGGACTGTGGCTACAGACTATACTGGCTGGAGAAATGAAATCTGTGGGCAAACCAAAAGTTGGGAGACAGTGAGTATGGCCTCATGCAAAGCCAGTGGAACTACTGAACCCAGATTGAGAATTTGAGGACTGAGAGATCTGTCTTTTGGCCATTTATCTGGAATTGCTTTATTACCATGGCTGTGATCAATAAAATATTGTTGCATTGTTAACCTGCATAGGTGATTACTTACAACCCACAACCTCAGATCTTTACAATTGGTGGCAAGTGGTGGGATCACCTATTTCTGGACAGCATACCAAGGAAAGTTACTGAGAGGTGACTTGGCAGAAAAAATGGCAGACTCCATCTACAAGAGGCTCAAAAATGAGGAGCTGAGAGCCCTTTGCTCTGAGAGAGAACTAGAGTGGTTGCCGGATTACAATCGGGCGACCCTAATGCAACGATTGGATGATTGGAACCAGGAACAACCACATGAGGAGGTCAGTTCAGATGTGGATGAGGGACAACAGCCCAGGGCTGTCATCCAAATGGTGGAGGATCGACCAACTGAGTTGAGGCGGATGCTGAACGCGCTAGGAGATCGGGCTACGGAGATAGAGCGGGCGGCAGTGTTAAGCAAATATCTGGGTGTGCATGTAGCAGTACCCCAACCCGCCCCATTGCAGAGGACAGTGGATAACAGGTGAGAGGGGCCGCATTTTTAAGGTACCGGGATATACCACAGTTCAATGAGGACACCTCAGATATTGATGAACATCTTAGGTTATTTGAGAACCTCTGTCTGCTGCATGAGGTATCAGTCAGTGACTGGCTTAGATTTTTGAGTGTTGGCCTAACCGGAAAAGCAAGAGAAGCTTTTAATAACTTGTCTTCAGTGGATCAGAGATTTTACTCCACCATTCGCAGCACATTACTAGAGAGGTATGCGATCACGCCGGAAACCTACAGGAGGAAACTTCAGGAGACTGACAAGCCCGCTGCACACACACATCCGGAGTTTGCCAACGCACTACGTACGGCATGCACTCGGTGGATAGAAGAACTGAGGGCTCGGGAAGCAGAACATGTAATGGATATAGTCATGCTGGAACAATTTATGTCAAAGCTCCCAGGTAATTTAAAAGAATGGGTGGCAGAGAGAAAACCACTCAGCCTGGATAAGGATGCAAGATTGGCTGATGATTGGTCTGCTAATTGACCAGGGCAACGTGGAAGTACAGAACCAGTAAGTCGGGAACAGGAGCTTACAGGGAGGCCATTGAAACCCATGGACTGGCCAGAGGAGGAACGGCAGGGAGTTTGGACTTCACAAAGAAGGGGAGGTTGCCCAAGCCCCCAAGTACGGCCCGTGTGGGGGCGAGGAAGGCTTAACTGTCATAACTGTGGATGCATGGGACATTTTGCCAGGGAATGCTGGGAACGTTCTAGTCCACATCATCCGCGCCCCCAGCCTGTGAACACTGTGCTGCAATGGGGCTGGAATGCTGTGGGAGAGGATCCCACTACGCCGACCGGAAGAAGAAGAGGCATATGTTGTACAAGGAGAAGTGTCTCGGACTAGATGGGATACCTCAGAGTCTATTAACCAGCATCTGCAGCCAGTCTGGGTAGAGGGTGTGGAGGCTGTGGGGCTCCGTGACACTGGAGCCTCAGTCACATTGATAAAAGACCATTTAGTACCTGACCAATGTAGTGTCCCCAGCAGCCGTATGTTAGTCAATGTAGCCGGAGGAGAATCTGTGAACATTCGAAGGGCCCAGCAACATTTAGACTGGGGTCACAGTCATGGAATGGTGGATGTAGGAGTAGTGCGGCACCTACCAGTAGATGTGTTGCTGGGAAACAATCTGGGAGCAGGATTGGTGTGCCACTGAGCCAATGACGTAACCGGAAGCCAAGGACCGGTTCACACTGCATCAGCCGATAGGAAAAGGAGCAATATCAACATGTCAGCGGTGAGTGATACACAAAATGCAATGACTGTCACAATGAAGGAATATAATCTGGGGGAGGTAAATTACATCAGGGAGGAGGCCCAGGGATACTGGATCAACCATCACCCTGGTCAGCCCAGATACTGTTCCCCCAGAGCTCCCTTTACCAGGCCGCCAAGTGACCATCCCCCTAATTGGGTGTCAGCACTCTGGGGTTGGTCGCAATGCACACAATTTTGGTTCTCATTCGGCGCGTGGGGAGTTTACCAGGATAAACTGCGGATCGGGGGAAGGATAAGGAAAACCCCGAAGAATGAATAGACCCCTGATCCAGCGAATTAAATACAGAGTCTTCGTCTCAGGGCTTCCCCCATTGGGAAGTTGACAGGATCTGAAAGACCATATGAGAGAAGCGGGAGATGTCTATAACACTGATATATACCAGGGTGGAATGAGGACTGTGGAGTATATTCGCAAGGACGACATGGAATATGCTTTGAGGAAACTGGATGATACAAAGTTTCGTTCTCATAAAGGCGAGACCTCTTACATTTGTGTCCATGCTGAAAAAGTGGGGGAGGTATGTAATGAGCTGCCCACTTACTAAAGACTATGATACAATTTCAGCAAAGGACCACCATTTTTGTCGATATTATTATTGTGCATTATTAGTGATTTACTTGTTATGTTTTGTATAGTTCTGCTTACTTGTCAGTATAGGAGATTCACTTGTAAAATGTCCAGCATTCCACTAATCTCATCTTTATGTCAGGAGTCCATTGTTTCAACAGCCAATGGTCTCATTAGGTGAGTGTGGATTGAGACACAGTTGAGCCGTCACCACAGGGGGTCTTACAGGCAATCTCACATGAAGGCTTCTTGAAAATTCTTCATTGCTTTTTGGCTTACAGTGAATGCTTGAGGGGGAGGGTGATCACTTCTGACCTGGGAGGGGACTGATCCCAGGGAAAGAAAGGAGAGTCATGTTTTAGTGAGAGTGGTGTGGAAGTATTGAAGGAAGAGAATGGAGACCGTAGAATTGGAAGGATGAATTGATGAACATGTTACCATTATGGATTATGTTGTTTGGATTTACACTTTCTTAAAAGGACTGCTGCTACTGGATACCTGTGCTTTCATCGTTTTATCTGCCGTCTAGAGGATCATGGACTGTGGCTACAGACTATACTGGCTGGAGATACGAAATCTGTGGGCCAACCAAAAGTTGGGAGACAGTGAGTATGGCCTTATACAAAGCCAGTGGAACTACTGAACCCAGATTGAGAATTTGAGGACTGAGAGATCTGTATTTTGGTCATTTAACTGGAATTGCTTTATTACCATGGCTGTGATCAATAAAATATTGTTGCATTGTTAACCTGCCTAGGTGATTACTTACAACCCACAACTTTAGATCTTTACAGTGGGGTTTATCCTAAATTTGGTCAGCCGTTGGACTCACTGCAAACCCTACAATTGTATAGCAGACTCTCTCCTTTCTAATGGGAACATGTCGTACTCGTTACTGTGGCCCTGCTCTGTGCGTCTTTCAGAGTCCCTCCATCATCAATGAAATAGGATGTGTCTGATGATGTGTCACACACCACATTGTCAGATAAGGTTGTAAAATGTTAAAATGACATTTCCCGGTGAATGCATTTGTCTTAAAAAATAACGTAAAAAAATAAAAACAGTAGGATCTTTCTTTAGTATAAAAAAAAGAGTCACCAATGTAACCTCAATGTAATCTCATTGTTCAGCTCCTGCACCTCCTCCTCCATCTCCGAAATGATCACATCAGTCACAAGCTGAAAGCAGTACAGCTTTGCCTTGGCCAAGCGGCAACAGGCTGTGCTGAAGATAACATGCTTAATGCTTAGGTTACAAACCTCCCAGCGCTGCAGAGTTTTTGAAAGCTGGAACACAGCAGCCTGATCTGAGGCTCTCACCGTTGGACATACTGTACAGCCAGGCATGGTCGTGTGTGACATTGGGCGGAACCTGGTGACGTAGAAATAACAGCCGGAGTAGATACGGTTTCCCTCTATGCCAGTCCTTTCACCGAGCTAAAGAATATGGCTGTGGTGAAATACAACTCCCACTGAGAAGCTGTTTCAGATTGAAAAACATTGTGCCCACCAGAGGATTTGATTCTGAGGGCTCACCTTTCTCCCCCGCTCAAGAGCCCCATAGCAGCTGCAAAGTTAGCGCTATCATGAACTGTCGTGAAGTAGAAGCCAGGGCACACCAGAGGATTCTCTGGTGGGCCCGTCCAACCCTGCCGAGAAGCAGTTCTGGCTAAGAAAAGTGTGTGGGAAGGTTCCCGGACACTCTATGGCTGCTTTTTTACTGAGGTGGAAACCCACGTAAACATGGGGAGAACATATAAATAGAGATGAGCGTTGTTCTACTCGAACTGTTCGCCAATCTCAAATTCGAGCTGTTTTGGGCGGTGTTCGAGCCGTTCGGCGAACACGAACGATTTGAGAAAAATTCGGCTGTTCGAGGTTATGTTCGATAACTGTTCGTGCACCAAAATCATAACTGGATTTTTTCTCAGTAATGATGAAAATTAATGTTAATACGCAGTTTGAGTGTACAGCGGGGTGGGGGGAGGGGCAGGGGATGGATCTCTGCAGGAATAATGAAGATCTCCTTTTTTTTTTCTCTTTCCCGCATTTGCAGTGGGGAGGTGCAGTCTGTCAGCCTATCAGCAGCGCACACACGGAGCGAACTGCTGTTTTTCACACAAGCAAGGGCATGTGTCATTGGCAGTGTATGTCACATGTCCTTGCCCTATAAGACCAAGCCATTTTCCCCGTCGCCACCATTTTCTCACTGCTGCAGCTGCGTGTTAGACGGCACCGCTGTTGCTGTGTGCGCTATACCTTGTTAATTTCAAGCCAATTTTCGCACAAATCTACAGATAGCTTGGGAGTAGGGAATAGTTGTGATTGCAGTCCTTTTAAGAACTAGGTTACAGCATTTCCTACGACTTTTATCAGGCAGGTCTGTGCTCTTAAATAGATAGATTGTGGGAGTAAAGACTAATTGTAATTGCAGTCCTTTTCAGGACTAGGTTACATCAGTTCCTATCAGTTTTTGCCAGGCAGGTCTGTGCCAGTGCTGTGCAAGTTTTTTTCAAAGCATTTTGCTGAATCTAGCAAAGCTAATCCTTTTTGGCCTATTGCAGAGTGTGTTAGTCAGTGGAGTAGCCTATCTGTGTTGCAAGATATACCACCTGTGTATAGAATACCAATTTTTTTACTGCACCTAGTGAAGTAAAATCTTTTGGGCATAGCATCATTCTATTAGTCCATCTATACTGACCTCCATCAGGTTGCAAATTGAATATAATTTTTTTCTGCATCTAGCTCTGAAAAAATATTTGGGCTTCTAGCAGTGTGTGGGACTTGTTCTATTAGTCCATCTATACTGACCTCCATCAGGTTGCAAACTGAATATAATTTTTTTCTGCATCTAGCTCTGAAAAAATAATTGGCCTTCTCGCAGTGTGTGGGACTTTCTCTATTAGTCCATCTATACTGACCTCCATCAGGTTGCAAATTAAAAATAATTTTTATCTGCATCTAGATCTGAAAAAATATTTGGCCTTATAGCAGTGTGTGGGACTTTCTCTATTAGTCCATCTATACTGACCTCCATCAGGTTGCAAATTAAAAATAATTTTTATCTGCATCTACCTCTGAAAAAATATTTGGGATTCTAGCTGTGTGTGGGACTTGTTCTATTAGTCCATCTATACTGACCTCCATCAGGTTGCAAACTGAATATAATTTTTTTCTGCATCTAGCTCTGAAAAAATATTTGGCCTTCTAGCAGTGTGTGGGACTTTCTCTATTAGTCCATCTATACTGACCTCCATCAGGTTGCAAATTAAAAATAATTTTTATCTGCATCTAGCTCTGAAAAATTATTTGGCCTTCTAGCAGTGTGTGGGACTTTCTCTATTAGTCCATCTATACTGACTTCCATCAGGTTGCAAATTAAAAATAATTTTTATCTGCATCTAGCTCTGAAAAAATATTTGGCCTTCTAGCAGTGTGTGGGATTTTCTCTATTAGTCCATCTATACTGACCTCCATCAGGTTGAAAATTAAAAATAATTTTTATCTGCATCTACCTCTGAAAAAATATTTGGGCTTCTAGCTGTTTGTGGGACTTGTTCTATTAGTCCATCTATACTGACCTCCATCAGGTTGCAAACTGAATATAATTTTTTTCTGCATCTAGCTCTGAAAAAATATTTGGCCTTCTAGCAGTTAGTGGGACTTTCTCTATTATTCCATCTATACTGACCTCCATCAGGTTGCAAATTAAAAATAATTTTTATCTGCATCTAGCTCTGAAAAAATATTTCGCCTTCTAGCAGTGTGTTGGACTTTCTCTATTAGTCAATCTATACTGACCTCCATCAGGTTGCAAATTAAAAATAATTTTTATCTGCATCTAGCTCTGAAAAAATATTTGGCCTTCTAGCAGTGTGTGGGACTTTCTCTATTAGTCCATCTATACTGACCTCCATCAGGTTGCAAACTGAATATAATTTTTTTCTGCATCTAGCTCTGAAAAAATATTTAGCCTTCTAGTAGTGTGTGGGACTTTCTCTATTAGTCCATCTATACTGACCTCCATCAGGTTGAAAATTAAAAATAATTTTTATCTGCATCTAGCTCTGAAAAAATATTTGGCCTTCTAGCAGTGTGTGGGACTTTCTCTATTAGTCCATCTATACTGACCTCCATCAGGTTGCAAATTAAAAATAATTTTTATCTGCATCTAGCTCTGAAAAAATATTTGGGCTTCTAGCTGTGTGTGGGACTTGTTCTATTAGTCCATCTATACTAACCTCCATCAGGTTGCAAACTGAATATAATTTTTTTCTGCATCTACCTCTGAAAAAATATTTGGCCTTCTAGTAGTGTGTGGGACTTTCTCTATTAGTCCATCTATACTGACCTCCATCAGGTTGCAAATTAAAAATATTTTTTATCTGCATCTAGCTCTGAAAAAATATTTGGCCTTCTAGCAGTGTGTGGGACTTTCTCTATTAGTCCATCTATCCTGACCTCCATCAGGTTGCAAATTAAAAATATTTTTTATCTGCATCTACCTCTGAAAAAATATTTGGGCTTCTAGCTGTGTGTGGGACTTGTTCTATTAGTCCATCTATACTGACCACCATCAGGTTGCAAACTGAATATAATTTATTTCTGCATCTAGCTCTGAAAAAATATTTGGCCTTCTAGCAGTGTGTGGGACTTTCTCTATTAGTCCATCTATACTGACCTCCATCAGGTTGCAAATTAAAAATAATTTTTATCTGCATCTAGCTCTGAAAAAATATTTGGCCTTCTTGCAGTGTGTGGGACTTTCTCTATTAGTCCATCTATACTGACCTAGATCAGGTTGCAAATTAAAAATAATTTTTATCTGCATCTAGCTCTGAAAAAATATTTGGCCTTCTTGCAGTGTGTGGGACTTTCTCTATTAGTCCATCTATACTGACCTCCATCAGGTTGCAAATTAAAAATAATTTTTATCTGCATCTAGCTCTGAAAAAATATTTGGCCTTCTAGCAGTGTGTGTTACTTTCTCTATTAGTCCATCTATACTGACCTCCATCAGGTTGCAAATTAAAAATAATTTTTATCTGCATCTACCTCTGAAAAAATATTGGGCTTCTAGCTGTGTGTGGGACTTGTTCTATTAATCCATCTATACAGACCTCCATCAGGTTGCAAACTGAATATATTTTTTTTCTGCATCTACCTCTGAAAAAATATTTGGGCTTCTAGCTGTGTGTGGGACTTGTTCTATTAGTCCATCTATACTGACCTCCATCAGGTTGCAAATCGAATATAATTTTTTTCTCCATCTAACCCAGCCAATAGTTTTGGCTTAATACCACAGTTTGGCCACTCAGCTCTGCTCGGTTCCCATCCATTGTTTTTTTGTGCAAACAACTCCAGAGTTGTGAATTAGTTAACCACCAAAATGAGTGGAAAAAGGCCTGCTGCTGGTGGAAAGGGGAATAGGCGTGTTGGGAAGGGGAAAAAAGGTTGTGTCCGTGGGGTAGGTGTTAAAGCAACAGTAACATCTGCAGAAAAAAGACCATCTTCCAGCCAAACTAAAATGTCTACTTCTTTTAGCGGACAATGTGATAAGATCCCTTTCTTACGGCCACGCCAATCGCTACAAATTCCAGATGAGGCACAAAAACAGCAGGTGCTTCAATGGATATCAAGTGCTCCTTTAAGTGGGCTCTCCTCCACATCAACTTCAACATCACAAATACTCCAGTCCTCAAAGGTGTCACCCCAATCGCACTTGCTTCCTCACAGCTCCCAAATCTCCAGCTGCCCGTCTGAGTATGAGGTAGAACAGATGGTTGAGTCTGCAGAGCTGTTTACTCATACTATAGCCTGGGAATCAGAGGTCGACTCCAGCGCTTCTGTGAATCCAGACGAGGAAATGATCTGCACTGATGCCCAGAATCTTTATGAGTCGGATCCAGGACCAGACGCAGAAGGTTCTGACCATAATGTAGACCCTCATTCCCAAACTGTAACTCCTGTTGGTGGAGACAATGAGGAAGACGATGATGAAAGTCAAATACCTGATTGGAGCGACAACTTTAGTTTTTTGTCAGGGCAGGAACAGGTTGGCTCTGAGGACGACGGGTGTGATAACGCACAAGGTGATGATGATGAGGTTGGAGAACCCACTTACTGTCAACCCACAGTCAGCCAAGAGATGAGGTCAGCAGAGGAGGTGGAGGAAGATGCTAGTGACGACGAGGTCAGGTTGCGCCTTCCTGGACAGAGACGTAGTACTGGAAGCACGTCAACAACTGCATCCTCAAACACAACTCTGCCTCTCACCACAAGTCGTGGTGGCTCTTCAGGTCGCATGGGTGCTAAGCCTTGCATAGCCTGGGCATTTTTTCAGATCAATAAAGATGACCCAACTCGTGTTATCTGTAACATTTGTCAGCAAAAGCTAAGTAGAGGCCAAAAAATACATAGTTTGAGTACTTCATGCATGAACCGGCACATGGACATGAAGCAAAAGTTGCAGTGGGAAGCTCAGTGTGCTACAATGCGGCCTAGCCGGCCGGGCCAACCACCGTCTGCCATATCTTGTGCATCCGCGGCCTCTTCATCCTCTGTGACTGGGGGGACAGCAGTCACACCTGTTTTGGGGCGCAGACCTGCCACCTCTTTACCCGCAACAGCCAGCGTGATTGGCAGGTCATCATTTTCTTTGGAGGTGGTAACACCAGCTGGTGTTGAGCGCTGTCCGACATCGATAGCACCACCTTTGGATCAAGGCAACCTAACATGTCTGCCTGCATCTTCCTCACAGACCGGCAGTTTGCCGGGGACACCCTTATCAACCCCGTCTAAGCACAATAGCCAGCCCTCGGTCAACCAGATGTGGACAAGTAAAAGACCATTTCCTCCTAGCCATGAGAAAGCTAAGAGGTTGAATTTCACCATCTGCAAGCTCTTGGCTACAGAAATGCTGCCTTTCCGCCTGGTGGACACAGAGGATTTTCGAGACCTTATGTCCGTCGCAGTGCCCCAGTACCAGATGCCCAGTCGGCACTACTTCTCAAAGAAAGGTGTGCCTGCGCTCCACCAGCATGTCGCACACAACATCACCGCTTCTTTGAGAAACTCTGTGTGTGACAGGGTGCATTTCACCACAGACACTTGGACGAGTAGGCATGGACAGGGGCGATACATGTCGCTGACTGGGCACTGGGTAACTATGGTGACAGCAGGACAAGGGGCTGCTGTCCAAGTCTTGCCGTCCCCGCGAGTTGTTCGTCAATCCTCTTTATGTCAAAGTTCCTCCACTGCTTCTGCCTCCGCAACCTCCTCTCGGTCTTCCACCTGCACCCAAAGCCTGTCTGGTCATGCCACAAGCTTTCTAACTGCGCAGAAGGGATCCTGCACACCTCCTTACTGTGCTGG
This sequence comes from Phyllobates terribilis, assembly GCF_046119375.1. NCBI lineage: Eukaryota > Metazoa > Chordata > Amphibia > Anura > Dendrobatidae > Phyllobates > Phyllobates terribilis. Next base: position 443,549,551 of record NW_027362764.1, read on the forward strand.
CAGTAGGGCTCAACGTCATCAGGCGGTTTTTACTTTGAAATGTCTGGGAAATGTGAGTCACACAGCTGAGGAGTTGTGGTCAGCTCTGGAGAACCAATTTCATGAATGGTTGTCTCCACTGGACCTGAAACCAGGGAAGGCCGTGTGCGACAATGCTGCAAACCTGGGTGTGGCCCTTCGCCGGGGCAATGTCACACACGTGCCTTGTATGGCTCACGTGTTGAACCTGGTTGTCCAGCAATTTTTAGCCCACTATCCCAGACTAGATGGCCTTCTGCAGAGGGCACGGTCGCTGTGTGCTTACTTCCGCCGTTCGCATCCCGCAGCTCAGCGACTTACATCTCTACAGAAGTCGTTGGGCCTGCCACTTCACCGGCTAAAATGCGATGTGCGTACCCGGTGGAATTCAACGCTGCACATGTTGCAGCGACTGTGGCAGCACCGACAAGCCTTGGTGCAATACGTTCTGACGTATAGCCTGGGCCAACGAGATCCAGAGGTGGGGCAAATCACGCTGGAGGAGTGGTCTCAGATCAGGGACCTATGCACCCTTCTGCACTGTTTTGAAATGGCGACGAAGATGTTTAGTGCTGACGATGCCATTATCAGCATGACTATTCCGGTGATTTACATGCTGGAGCACATGTTAAACAGAATTCGGAGTCAGGTGGTGGCACAAGAGGAGGTGGAGGAAGTAGAGGAGGAGGAGTTGTATGCGGAAGGACTAACATCTGCAAGGTCCAGACGGTCGGCAGCACCAAGGCGGCAGGCATGTGAGGGTAGGGGAGATGGTTTTACCAGGGCGCATGGTAGCAGCCAAACTAGTGAGGAAGGTGCAGGAGCCCAGGAAGAAGTGGAGGACGAACTGATGGAAGACTCATCAGATGAGGGAGACCTTGATCACATTTCTGTTGTGCGAGGTTGGGGGGAGAGGACAGAGGAAGGAAGCATGATTGTTACCTCGCCACCAACACAACAGGGACTTGGTGCTCCTGGATGCGCAACACACATGAGTGCCTTCTTGCTGCACTACCTGCAACATGACCCTCGAATTGTGTGAATTAGAAATAATCCTGACTACTGGGTGGCCACACTGTTAGATCCCCGGTACAAAAGTAAATTTGCCGAAATTATTCCTGCCATAGAAAGGGATGCACGCATGCAGGAGTATCAGCAGAGACTGTTGCAGAATCTTACATGTGCTTTTCCACAAAACACCAGTGGTGCACGTAGTGAATCTCACAGTTTCAACTTGCCAACCGTGGGACCGTCAAGTGTTCAGCACTCAAACCGTAACAGAACCACAGTATCTGCTGGTAACATCAATTTTGCAGAATCATTTCACCACTTTTTTAGCCCATCCTTTGCAAGGCCACAGGAGACAAGAAGTCTGACACATAGTCAACGCCTAGAGACGATGGTACAGGAGTATCTCCAAGTAAACATTGAAGCCATGACTGTGTCACTGGACCCTTGCTCTTTTTGGGCTTCCAATCTGGATAAATGGCCGGAGCTAGCCACTTACGCCTTGGAGATCTTGTCATGCCCCGCAGCCAGCGTTCTGTCTTAAGTTTTGTTCAGCGCTGCTGGTGGTGTGCTGACAGATAAGCGCACGCGGCTCTCCACTGATAATGTAGACAGACTCACGTTCATAAAGATGAACAAATCATGGATCCGAAACGACTTTTCTACCCCTGTGTCATCCTGGGGAGAGTAAAAGCTTGATGATTGGTTAAAATCACCCTACCAACCGTTTTAAGCTTTCAAATTACTAATCATGTTTATCTGTATCTTGGCTGGAAAATAATATGGGCTTTGTAGCAGTGTGCAGCACTGATTCTATTAGGCCATCTATAATAAGCTCCACCAGATTTAAAATTACTAAATATGTTTATCTGTATCTTGGCTGGAAAATAATTTGGGCTTTGTAGCAGTGTGCAGCACTGATCCTATTAGGCCATCTATACTAAGCTCCACCAGATTTAAAATTAATAATAATTTTTAGCTGCATCTAGCCCGGAAAATAATTTTGGGGCTCCGAGATGCCCAAGACACATAAGTGCCTTCTTGCTGCACTACCTGCAACATGACCCTCATATTGTCAGAATTCGAAGTAATCATAACTTCTGGGTTGCCACGCTCTTAGATCCCCCAAACTTTTCGATCAACCTTTTCATTTTAATAAAGACCAAAAAAATTGTCATTTTTGAAATTATAAGCATTAGCAGGTTATTAGAAACTGAAATCAAACAGTTTTCAACTCAAAACTTTATTCTAGGTGATGTTACATTTTCACATAGGACCCCTTGTTCGAAAGGAGCTTCTGAACTCTCTCGTCCATTGAATTTTTCAGGTTTTGGATGGTTTCTGCTTCAATTGTTTTGCATGAGGACAGAATACCCTCCCAGAGGTGTTGCTTAGATGTGAACTGCCTCCCGCCATCATAGACACTCCTTTTGATGATGCTCCAGAGGTTCTGAATGGGGTAGAGGTCAGGGGAGCATGGGGGTCACACCATAAGTTTGTCCCCTTTTATGCCCATATCAGCCAGAGATGCAGATGTTTTATGTGCAGCATGAGATGGTGCATTATCATGCAAAAAAATGATCTTGCTGTGAAATACACGGTTCTTCTTCTTGAACCATGGCAGGAAGTGCTGTTTGAGAAAATCCACATACATTATGGAGTTCATCTTTAGCGCCTTCAGGGATCCTAAAGGGGCCGACAATCTCTCTCCCCATGATTCCAGCCCAAAACATTACTCCACCTCCTCCTTGTTGGCGCTGTAGCCGTGTTTGCGTGGGGTGTCCATCAACCAGCCATCCTCCACTCCATCCATCTGGATCATCGAGCGCTGCACGGCACTCATCCGTGAACAAAACAGTTTTGAAATCAGTCTTCATGCAATGTTTAGCCCACTGGAGCCATTTCTGCTTGTGTGAAGTGGATAGAGGAGGTCGACAGGATGGCGTATGCACAGCTGCAAACCTCTGAAGGACCCTGCATCTTGTTGTTCGGGGGACGTTGGAGGCACCAGCAGCTTCAAAAACTTGTCTGCTGCTATGACAAGGCTTTTTTGCACTGCTCTTTTAACCTGACGTAATTGCCTGTAGGAAAGAGTCCTCAATTTGCCCTTATTAGCACGCACACGTGTGTACTGTGAATCACCTACATACTTCTTGATTGCCAATACACTTCATCCTGATCATTGCACAATGTTGATTGTAGTCATGCCTTGACCTAAACACTCCACAATTTGTTGCTTCTCAGCAGCCGACACATCCTTTTTCTTTCCCATTTTGGCAGAAAATGTTGGCTGCTTAATAATGTGAGACAGCCTTCTTAACTAGTCTTTCCTTTTATTGGACACACCTGCCAAACTAATTAGCACAGGTATCTGCAATTGCTTACAGTGATATAAAGAGCCCTGACACACATCACCATCAATGAGTTTAACTGACAAACAAACAAATTCTTCCCTTATCACTCCTAAACACTTTTTGCATAATAATTTGGAACACAGTGTACATGTGCTTTTCCACAAAACACCAGTGGTTCACGTAGTGAATCTTACAGTTCTAACTTGCCAACCGTGGTCTGTATGGAGTTGTTCAATAAAGGGCCCAAAATTAAGATAACATAGATGGGAGAGGTCTCTATGAATAGGAATTCCTAAGTATTTGATACCCTGTGAGGGCCAGGCAAAGGGAAAGTTGGACTGGATGGAATCCTTTATGGATTTGGGGAGGGAGACATCGAGGGCCTCAGACTTCGCTGCATTGATTTTAAAATTTGACCATGTAACAAAGTGATCTATTTCAGCCATAACAGCATGGATGGATATATGTGATTGAGTGATATATACTAGGACATCATCAGCAAATAGAGAGCACTTGTACTCGGTGCCTCCCACCTCAATCCACCTAATATTGGGGTTATGGCGAATTGATGAGAGCAGGTGCTCCGTCATTAGGATGTATAAGAGAGGGGACAGAGGACATCCCTGCCTTGTCCCATTGGTGATTGTGAAAGGTGATGAAAATGTTCTGATGCACCCCTTGGGCCTTGGGACACCCGGAGCCGGACCCTTTTTGGTGGATGCTGGTGGTTGTAGTCTTCGTGGCGGTGACCCGGTTCCGTGGCTCAGGGTGGTCAAACCAGTGGCGGAACTATTTATGTGGTTTTGATGTTTAAATGTCCGACTACGCCACCCGTGGATTGCGGTCAGAGTGAACCGCCGCTGCAGGGCAGACCGCTGAGGCTGGTGTTGTGGGTGCAGCAGAGTGTAGCATAACTCCCCACGGGAGGAGTATAGCCTCAGGGCAGTGTATGCGGAGGATGGGGGTGATGGTGCAGGGCAGCAGCAGTAACGACACGGAGTCAGTGATGCAGTCCAGGGCCTTTACTCACAGTTCTTATTATCCAGACCACGTCTGCAGGTAACGGCTGCCCACGTCGTACTGTGCTCACCAGGTGAGGGGCTCAGACAACTCCCAGATAACTTTGGAGCGCTTCACAGGACCCCCTTTGTGTGTCGTGTCCTTTGTCTGGCCTTTCTTACCAACCCTTCTGTCCGGCTGCCTCGGGCCTCCTCTTGGTAAACTTGGCGCCAGTTTCCCTGACCCTATGTGGTGCCTTCCTAGCGGGTGTAGCGAGGGGCTGCGCCACATAAAATGTCAGAGCCTCCGGTTTCTAGCTGAGGGTCGTTTCCTGCCTCCACTAGTTTCGGGGACCGGTCTCCCCCTTTGGCCTGACCCCTCCACGCAGGTGGATTCGGGCGTGCGGTGGCGACTCGCCCGTCCGCACCCCTGGGATCCCTTCATTCCTCGTTCCTGGAGCCTTCTCCGCTCCTCTTCCTTCCTTCTCCCTCTTCCAGGCCTGGGCCTCTGTTACTAGGCCCGCCTCCGGAGCAGAGCTCATGCAGAGCCCCTGCTCCCTGCCACTTCTGCTCAGACTTCTCTGCACTGAACTAAGATGGTGCCCACCTTTTATACTTCCTTCTCAATGCACTCAGGAACTGCTTCCTCCCTGCTCCTGCACTACAGGGTTCCCCTTCCTCAGTGTTCCCTCCCCCCACTCCAGCCAGGGACAGGGACTATCGTGCCCATCTCAGAGGCATATTGGTCGCCCTGCCCCACGGCAATGTGGTGTAATGCATGCAGGTGTCGGGTCCTGATCCACACTCCATCCTTACCTGAGAGTGAGATATCACACCTCTGGGTGAGGTGCAATACCTCTGTAGCAACCGAGCCCTCAGGGTGCTACAGTTCCATTTATCTTCAGCCTAGGTGACGTATTCTGATACAGGGCCGTGATTTTGGCTATAAAAGGGTCCCCTAGACCCCTACCCCAAGCTTTTTAAGAGAATCATATATGGCGTGCCAGGAGACTCTATGGAATGCTTTCTCAGCATCCAACGAGAGTATCTAATTACACATTTTTAACTGCATCTAGCCCAGGAAATACTTTGTGCCTAGTAGCAGTGTCTGCTAGTCAGCGGATTATCCCGGCTGTTAAGCAAGCTACACCACCTGTAGTTTGGACACTTCATTTTTTCAAAGGAAATGCTTCGGAACCACGGGATACTCAGTGAAGAGCATCAGGAGGCACCCCAAGGCATAGAGGCTGGGACTGGCAGTAGGATGCCTTGCAATGGACAGCCGAGCTCGATCCTTATAAAAGCTTTTTAACTGCAGCAGCTTTAGTGGACGCTACTGGAGCTGGAATTACGCGTCTGATGGCATGAGACTTGCCCTCCAATAGATCCTTGTAAATGGATTTAAAGTGTATTCATTCAAATTAGAGAGACAATTAAAATTAAAAAGCTTAGAGCTGCCTCCACCACAGGGGGGCTCGTTCGACCCACCAGCGGACAGGCACCAGTATTGGGGGAGGGGGGCTGGCCGTCAGGGTTCACCGCGGCTCTGGCACAAACCCGGCGACACGGAGGTGGCATGGGCAGGAGCGGACTGAACGTGTCGGCTTCTCACTTTTTGGATTTTAGAAGGGCATGACATGCCTATATTTGTGTCTCCCCCTCCTTTTACTCCTCCACCTCTTTTCTTTTCGCATGACTATATGTACTTGTCACTTTTCCATGTGTTAGTTGTGTCTTCTGAGCAGTTTGTCAGCTTTTGGACACCTTTGAAGGTGTTTTCTATGTGTTTCTATGTGTTTTTGTTTGCCTGCCATTGGTTTTAACGGTGTTCGAAGGTGTTCGACGAACAGTTCGGCGAACACACGGGTGTTCGACGAACCGAAACGAACTCGAACACTACGGGGGTGGCTCAACACTACATATAAAGTCCTTGTAGATGTTGCTCTGGCTGGGATTTGAACCCAGGATGCTAGCGCTGCTAGGCTTCAATGCTAACCACTGATCCAATGTGCTGCCGTTCACCCTCTAATATCTAACAGGCTGGAGAAACTTGCACCTACTGCCACTCTATCTTTAGCTCCTTTGTGAGAAACTAATGTATTTGGGCAGCCACTCAATTTACCAAAAAAAATTCCTGAGAAGGAAATTGGGGATGGCTTTGCTACTGGTACTGGTTGCAATGCTTATACCATGGCGTCATACCTTAGTTTACAGGAAATATTCCAGACTGGTAGGAGGCAAGCAAATTCCCACAGAAAAGTACCAGCAGAAATATTCAGGGACCCGCTCTTGTAGAAGGCGGAGACAACACCAGGAGAAATAGTGATGGCTAGGGACCGAGTATGGACACGAGGCATGAGGCATGAGGTTGTGAAAAGCTTCAGCCTCCACAAGCCTAAAAGGCCATATTTCAAGTGCAAGCAGCTGCCCAGAAATCTGGCAGTTGAGTATTGCAGCCTGTGGGTGGGTGACTGGCTGCATACTTGCCCTTGCATTCCAAGTAACAGAAAACTAAGCAGATGGTGGCCTCTATCAACATCATGGCCTCAGCTCGGCACTACGAACTCTCCTGAAGGAGAAGCCAGGGCCCGACGGAGGTGTCTCCGGCTCTCTGGTGGGCCCATCCAACCCTGCTGAAAAGCAGCCCTGGCTAAGAAAAGTGTGGGGGAAGGTTCTATGGCTGCTTTTTTAATGTGGATTGGCCATGCTTATGCATGTTATTTCTCAAACCGCATTACAGATCAGGCCATTGTCCAACTCTGTATTCAAGAAATTAAATGCGCAAAGAAAGATGTGTGTGTGTCAAAGCACCACCGACAAGTGCGAGTTGATGTTGGACGGGCTGCCATTGCTTCTGCAACAAGCTTAATTACAGGTCTTCCTGGGAGAAATGACACGCAGGGTAGATACGGTTTCCCTCTATGCCAGTCCTTTCACCGAGCTAAATACCACTGTCAGCAAAAAAAGTTGTGGACTGGCTCCGAACCGTCCCTGGCCACATTCACCTGTCCACGTGTTTGTGTTTAAGCAGTCCTTCCCAGTAGTGCACTGGGTAGGGCACGGGTAATGTTGTGTTACCCGTGCTTGTGGAAGGTGGAGGAGATACCGGGAAATATAGTGGCGGCTGGGGACCGAGTATGGAGATCCGGCCACCGCCGGCATGAGGTTGTGAAAAGCTTCCACCGCCACGAGCCTAAAAGGCCATATTTCAAGTGCAAAGAGTTGCCCAGAAATCTGGCAGTTTAGTGTTGCGGCCTGTGGATGGGTGGGTGGCTGGCTGCATACTTGCGCTTGCATTCCAAGGAATAGGGTAGGGACAACTTAACGCTGCATTGGGACAAGGACATGGACGGTGACTGTTGCAAGTCTGCAACGACAGGTGCATGGCGGGAGGCATCTTCCCATGTGCCAAGGATCACTTATGATGGGCACACATTTAGGCAGTGACCTTGGAGTCAGAGATGCTTCCACAGGTCTTCCCCATGCTGTTCCCATGTCTTTTCAGCACTGTATGCATGTGTCTGATGATGTGTCACACAACACATGGCCAGATAAGGTTTTAAAATGTTAAAATGACATTTCCTGGTGAATGCATTTGTCTTATTTGAAAGCAATTCAAAAGTGCAAAAACGCATCAAAAACGCTACGTGTAAACATAGCCCAAGTTGTGGAGGAGTATTTTTGTTTTTGGTTATTTTTTTTGCCTTATATACAAGTCATTACTCTGGAAAGGATGTTCCTTAACATATTTCCCAGGAAAATCCATTTTGGTTTCGTTTTTGTATGTTTTATTGTGAGTCCGTAAAAGAGGCGTAATACTCTGACAACGTTGCTGACAGCAGTGATCTGGGAGTCAGAGATGCTTCCAGGGGTCTTCCCCATGCTGTTCCCATGTCACTTGAGCACTGTTTTCATCGATTTGGGCAATTTTTAGGCCCTCTGCAGATCGCCGGGGGAGCCGCCTGAAAAATGCTCGAGATTCCCATAGACTTACATTGGGCTCTTTGCTCGGGTCGAGCACCCGAGTATTCCAATTTGCTCGACCCAAGCAATGAGTACCCGAGCATTTTAGTGCTCGCTCATCACTAGTCTCTTCACAAAATTTGAGAAATGTCTCTTCGAGCAGACTTCCCTTCTGTTCCAGGGATATATTATCTCCGAGACTTGTCTTCGGATGGATCCCGAGAAGGTTTCTGCCGTCTTAAAATGGTCCCGACCGGAGGGGTTGAAGGTGATTCAGCGATTCCTGGGCTTTGCATATTATTACCGCTTCTTCATCCCTCATTTCTCCTCCCGGACTGCTCCCATCTCCGCGCTCACCCGTAAGATAGCAAATCTTCTCTGGGGACATTCGTCCAAACTAGCCGGCCATGCAGGCCAGAGGAAGACCTTCCTGCTCATCGCCCGGCATTACTGGTGGCCCTCTCTGCGCAAGGATGTTGCGGATTTCGTTATGGCTTGTTCCTCCTGTGCCCGTAACAAAGTTCCCAGGCATCTTCCCGCCGGACGTCTCCTGCCTTTATCGGTGTCTTCCGCCCCGTGGCAACACATAGCTATGGACTTTATTACGGATCTCCCTGTTTCTGCCGGTTGTACTGTCATTTGGGTGACTGCTTTTCTAAAATGGCCCACTTCATCCCTCTGCCTGGTCTCCCGTCCGCATCTGAGCTGGCTAAGGACTTCATCCATCACATCTTTCGTCTCCATGGCCTTCCCCTCCACATTGTGTCTGATCGTGGGGTTCAGTTCACTTCGCGCTTCTGGAGAGGTACGTGTAAGCTGCTGGATATCACTCTGGATTTCTCCTCTGCTTATCATCCCCAGTCCAATGGTCAAGTAGAACGTATCAACCAGGTCCTTACCAGCTTTCTCTGGCATTTTGTCAATGCTCACCATAACGATTGGGTTGAGCTCCTTCCCTGGGCCGAGTTCTCCTATAGCAACCATGAGAATGAGTCTTCTTCCAAATCCCAGTTCTTTGTGGTCTATGACTAACACCCCTGGATTCCATTTCCTGTCTCAGCTCCTGTGGACAATCCTGCCGCGGAGTCTCTGGTCAATTTTCTACTATTTGGGAGAACACTAGATCCACATTTCTTCTGTCCTCTGAGTGGATGAAGAAACATGTCGATAAGAGACGTCTGGATCCGCCTCAATACCATCCAGGAGACAGGGTCTGGCTTTCCTCCAAACATGTTCGGGTCAAAATACCATCGTATAAGTTGGGTCCGCGGTTCATCGGTCCATTTGAGGTTCTCAAGCAAATCAATCCCGTGGCTTACAAGCTAAAACTCCAGGCCACCTTACAGATTCCCAACTCCGTCCACGTATCTCTCCTCAAACCAATTGTTCTTAATTCTTTTTCTGATGATCCAGGTACTATTCCAGCGCCAGTCTCCGCTGAGGACGTCTATGAGGTAGAGAACATGTTGGCCACCAAAAGGGTAAGAGGAAAAATCTTTTTTCTGGTGGATTGGAAGGGGTTTGGTCTGGAGGAGAGGTCTTGGGAACCCAGGGAGAACATTCATGCCCCTCTTCTTCTTAAAGAATTTGTTGCTGGCCTAAAAAAGAGGGGGCATAAAGGTAGGGGGTACTGTAGCATCGGCGTCTCTGCCCCCTGCCAGGCAGAGACGCTGTTCCCCCTACCACCGTGGTCCTACTCCAGCGTCTTCCGGCCTCCCTGCTGCTGCTGGTACATGCAGCTTCCCTGGCACTGTGTTTAGGCACGCACGCACTCGCTCCCTCTTAAAGGGGCCGCGCACCATCCTAAAAAGTCCCCGACCAATGGCCGGAGGACTTTCTTTATAAAGGCACCTCCTCCAATATGGAGGTGCCCATGCAAGGTTGCTGCTCTGTTATACTTACTTTGCTTCAGCCCTCAGGTCCTCTGCAAGTCAGTCCTGCCCGCCAGTGTGTTATTCAGTCCAGTCCGCCTGTCTGACTACTTTCCAGCCAGACAGTCTGCCTACAGTCCAGTCCGCCAGTCTGTCAATGGGCTCTGCCCGCCTGCTAACCTGGAAGCACCTGCCTGTTACCTGCCGTGCCCGCCAGCCTGCTTACCTGGAAGCACCTGCCTGTTACCTGCCGTGCCCGCTTGCCTGCTTACCTGGAAGCACCAGCCTTTACCTGCAGTGCCCGCTTGCCTCCTTCCCTGGAAGCACCTGCCTGTTATGCCCGCCAGCTTGCCTACCTGGAGCACCTGTCTGGCTATCAGCTGAATCAGCCAGCCTGACTACCTTGACCACCCGTCAGCCTGCCTGCCGTGCTCTTCCGGTGTACCGGTCAGTTCCTTCCTTCTGACCCATGGGCATCACCTGCTCTCATACAAGGTCAGTCCCAGAGTGGCACCTGGTCCCTCTGCTCGGTCCCTCTCAGGTTCACGGAGTCAACTGAGCTGCCGTGCAACCTTGGTCAGGCCGAGTAGATACTTAGTCACTCCCCTCTGGTCCCTCCTTGCACTGCAGCACAGAGGTTCCACCACCCGGATCCTTATTACAACTATTTCAGACCGCACTCTTCTCTTAGGGACTTAACAGTTCCATTTAAATGCATCATTTAGTGAAATCCAGGTATGGCTTTACCTGATATTTTCATGCTTTTTATTACATATTGCTCTAGTTAGATTTATACTTGGCTGTCCTTATGTATTTCTTATGTCTGGCGGGAAGTCTAATCTGTCCTCACATTTGGTTATTTATAAATTAATAAGATTATGTTTTGCAACAATGATTTCCCAGGTAACCTTTGTCCAGGCTGCGACTCTTATTTTGTATACTTGCAAGATGTGTACAACATTAACTTCATAAGATGCAATTGTTTTTATATATATACAGTAGTGATTGAAAGTTTTTATTTCTGCATAAATTTGTCCTAAAACTACAGCAGAATTTCATTCAAGTCCTAAAGGTAGATAAAGAAAACCAAATCAAACAAATGAGACAAAACTATTAGACTGTCATTTTTTAAATGCAGAAAATGATGCAAAATCACATTTGTGAAAGGCAAAATTATGCAAACCTTTGTTTTGAGCGTTTACTGTGACCTCCTTGTGTATCAATAACTGCATTTAAATGTTTTTGGAAATTGTTGATTAATCTTGTGTTTCAGCTTGGAGGAATTTTAACTCAATTATTGCTATGAAACAGCTTCAACAATAAACTGCTCACTTCTGTTCCTTTCACAACATTTCTATATGTTTAAGGAAATGACATTACCTTGGCCATTCCAAGGCTTTAACTTTATTCTTCTTTATGCATATGCTGTTTTAGAAAAAAAAAATGTGCGCTTTCATTGATTTCCTTGCTGTATGATCCATGTTCTCTTGAGATTCAGCTGATGGACAGCTTTCCTGCCATTTTCCTTAAGAATTAAATGGTATAAATTAAAATTCCTTATTCAATCAAAGATTTCAAGCTTTTCTGGCCTAGATAGAGCAAAACAGGCCCAAACCGTGATACAACTACCACTGTGCTTCTCGGATGGTATGAGGTTTTAAAGCGGTACTGCATTGTTTTTCTTTTTCCAAATAAAACACTTCTCATTTAAACAAAAAAATTCTATTTTGATCTCATCAGACCTAAAAACTTTGTTGCAATAGCTTTCAGACTTGTCCAGGTTATCTTTAGCGAACTGCAGATGGGCGGCAATGTTATCTTTGGAGAGCAGTGGCTTTCTCTTTTGCAATTATATTATGAACACCATTATTGGTTGACTCATGAACTTTATTATTGGCTAAAATAAGAGGGGCCTTTAGAGCCATCTCTTTAGAGATGGTTTTGTGACCTTTTCCTTCTTGCTTCAAAAACTCATCTTCTAAGGTCCTCAGAAATCTCTTTTCTTCGTGCCATCATACACTTCCACAAACATATGTTGTGAAGATCATACTTTCATAAATCGATGTTCTTTAAATAAAACAGATCACCCATTCACATCTGATTGACTTCTCATTAACTAAAAACACTAGAATAATTTCATTTTTAAATTATCTGCTAATTCTAAAGATTCATACAATTTTGACAATGACGGATATGGTTTTAGAACATTCTCATTTAAAAATAACAAAGTCTAATATTTGTAACTCATATTTTTTATTTAATTGTCTCTATCTACTGTTATACATATATCAAAGATTGACCGTCAATTACAAACAGAAAAATGGGTGTGAACAGGTACAAGCTAAGAAAGCTACTTCCATATGTAACTAACAAATTAAAGCTGCACTCTGTGACGCTATAGTATGCAAACATGGAATATTCCATGTTTCCATACAAAGTGTCAAAGACTGTAGCTTTAATTTGTTTAATATCTACTGTTATGACTTGAGAGACAATCTGATGAAGTTTTAAGTTAAATTTTTTGCATAAATTTAGAATTTTCTGAGTGTTTCACAAATGTTCAAGTACCAAAACTGCTACAGTAAGAGTGCATTCAAAAATAGAAGTGTTAATAGTTTATTTTTGTGAATTAACTAAATGCAAAGTGAATGAACAAAATAGAAATAGAAATCTAAATAAAATCAATATTTAATGTGACCACTACAGATGATTGGATTATTCATCAAAATTCGACTTTGAGATGAATTTCTTGAAATGTGAGGTTCCATGTGATTTCAAAAACTTTGTAATTTGATTTGGAAGGATTGCAAAAACAAAAACATTCCCCCCCATAATTTCCCATACTGATGAAGCATCAGGGAATGGACTAATGTTGTCTTGCGCAGCCTTTTGGGATTCTTGATAATGCCATGCAGCTTTGAAATAGCATGATGTATCCCAGTTTATCTCCCTCTATTTTCCGAGAATTAAAAGCTTTCTAGAATTGCAATTTGCTGAAGATTTAGCATCCAATTCCTCCAGGTACACTTACACACAGTTATTAAAGGAATTCAGCAGAGATGTTGGTCCAAACGCCATGGAGAACTAACCACAATCTTCTGTGGATGTAGGTTTCACAGAATCTTCTGTCTCTGCATGTATACTAACACAGACTCAATGATGCTGCGATCAAGGCTCTGTGGTGCCTTTTAATTAATTCCAGGACTTTTTTTTCGTCCTTACACTGAAGATAATTTATAATGACATTCGCCGCTGTAAGCTTCGAGTTGTTGTCCAGGTACAGAATAAATTTGGAGCCAACTAAGGGCCCCCTTGATAGAATTGCATGATGGATAATATCAGCCTTTATTTTTCAAAATTAAAGACACCAAAAAATGGTTAAAGCGCACCTGTCTGCAGGATTGTGCTCAGTAAACTACATACACTGTCAGGTAGGCGCCGTTACACTGATTAAAACGATACCTTGGATTGATGAAATCTGTCCTGTAGTTCTTGTGTAATCTTTACTTTCAGTTTGGAGATTATGCTCGTGCTCGGGGGCAGCCAGTGGGGTGGGCTTTATTTGGTGCTCTGCTTACTTATTCATGTATATGCTCTTATGACAGGTCACTGATCATTCAGTGACCTGCCTCCTATTTTACATAATGTATCTAGTAGTGTTGGGTTATGTAAAGTAGGAGGCAGGTCAGTGAAGGCACAGTCATCTGTCATAAGAGCATACAGATGAATATGTAAGCAAAGCACCAGATAGAGCGCCCCCACAGGCTGCCACGAAGCATGAGCATATCATTATCTCCAAACTGAGGGACTGTCCCACTAGACTGGCGCCAAGCAAATGTGGTACCAATATTCAAAAAGGGGTCTAAAAGTGACCCTGGGAACTATAGATCAGTAAGCTTAACGTCTGTTGTGGGTAAATTGTTTGAAGGATTTCTTAGAGATGCTATTGTAGAATATCTTAATGATAACTGTCTAACTCCATATCAACATGGATTCATGAGGGATCGCTCCTGCCAAACAAACCTGATCGCCTTCTATGAGGAGGTGAGCTCACAGCTGGACCGGGGAGAGTCAGTGTATGTTGTATACCTTGACTTCTCCAAAGCATTTGATACCGTGCCACACAAAAGGTTGGTATATAAAATGAGAATGCTTGGTCTGGGGGATAATGTGTGCAAGTGGGTAAATAGCTGGCTGAGTGATAGAAAGCAGAGGGTGGTTATCAATGGAGTAAGCTCAGGGTGTGTCAGGGTTACTAGCGGGGTGCCTCAAGGGTCTGTCTTGGGCTCTATATTATTTAATATATTTATTAATGATCTAGAGGAAGGGTTGCATAGTAAAATAGCAATATTTGCAGATGATACTAAACTTTGTAAAGTAGTTAATACAGATGAGGATAGGACACAGCTACAGGAGGATTTAGATAAATTGGGGAGTTGGGCCAAAAAATGGCAAATGGGGTTCAATGCCGATAAATGTAAGGTCATACACATGGGAAAGAAATACAGCAGTCACCCATACATATTAAATGGGAAACCGTTGGGGAAATCTGACATGGAGAAGGACCAGGGAGTCTTGATTAACGGCAAATTAAATTGGAGTGCCCAGTGTCAGGCAGCAGCTGCGAAGGCAAATAGAGTCATGGCATGCATCAGAAGAGGAATAGGGGCATATGATGAGAACATTGTTCTTCCTCTGTATAAAGCGCTGGTAAGGCCGCACTTAGAATATTGTGCACAGTTCTGGGCTCCGGTGCTCAGGAAAGACATATTGGAGCCAGAGAGGGTACAAAGGAGGGCGACTAAGGTAATAAAGGGAATGGAGGGACTAGAATACCCAGAGAGGTTGTCAAAATTAGGCCTATTTACGTTGGAAAAGAGAAAGCTTAGGGGAGACCTCATAAACATGTATAAATACATCAGGGGGCAGTACAGAGATCTCTCCCATGACCTGTTTATACCAAGGATGGTGACAAAGACGAGGGGGCACACTATGCGTCTAGAGGAAAGGAGGTTCCTGCACCAGCATAGAAGGAGATTCTTTACGGTCAGAGCCGTGAGACTCTGGAACTCTCTGGGAGAGGAAGTGGTGATGTCCAACCCGCTTAATGAGTTCAAGAGAGGCCTGGACGCCTTTCTTGAGAACAATAAAATTACATCTTATGCTTAGTGATAGTTAATTAACCCAGGGATTTAATCTGACTGCCAGATTGGAGTCGGGAAGTGAATTTTTCCTCAATGATGTAAATTGGCCTATAACGCATGTTTTTTTTTGCCTTCCCCTGGATCAACGCTGCAGAATAGCTGCAGTGCACAAGAAATAGGCTGAACTGGATGGACGCTTGTCTTTTTTCGGCCTTATAAGCTATGTGACTATGTAACTATGTAACTATGTAAAACTGAAAGTAAAGATTACACAAGAACCACAGGACAGATTTCATCAACCCAAGGTATCGTTTTAATCAGTGTAACAGCGCCCTCCTGACAGTCTATATAGTTTACTGAGCACAATTCTGCTGACAGGTGCAGTTTAACTTTGAGGACTGTGGATGTAATGGTCAGCCAAAGAAACTTCGCACAGCATTTGAAAGACATATCACAATTACTTCCCCTCTAAAATGGAAGATGTCCAACAATGCTAACATACTATGAATCAACAAGTGGGACACAACTACACCACCAACTGTTTGAAGAAGTCAGGACAGTGGTCTTCATGGAATATTTTTAACCAAAACCCATATCTATGACATGGAAACAAGGCCAAATGACTCAGCTATGCACAAAAACATAAAAACTGGGATACAGAAAATGTCATCAGGTGCTCTGGACTGATGAGTCAATATTAGGGTTGAGCGAGCATGCTTGACACTGCTTGGTAATCGCCCGAGCATCTCACTACTCAGGATGTTCGGCGAGCACCAAGCATTTCCGGGTTACTCGGGCGGGAGCTTGGGTCTCAGCCCTGCATGTTTGGCGCTCTTACAGAGCCAATGAACATGCAGGGATTGCCAGCTAGTCACTGTAATGCCGCAGCCATGTTGGTTGTGGGCATTACAGTGACTGGCTGGCCGCGCAGCATCAACTCGAGTATTTAAAACCAGGCGCCGTCATCTTTGACACTGTCGCTCCAGATCAGAAAGTGTAGGGAGAGTGCTGCAGAGCTAGGGAGAGATTTATGCTGTGAAAAAGGTAGTGTAGGGTCTCTAAAGCCTGCAAAATCAAACAAACAGTCCTTCTGAGGACTAATATGCATCCCAGATATCAGGCAGGCAGGCAGGCAGTATAGGAGATGCAGTGGTTATACCAACCAACACTGCATTACCGTCCTGTGTGCTACCGCTGCTCAAATTGCTAGACTTAGCCCCAGGTCTCAGCGGCCAGGAAAAATCCTTTTTTTTTCATCTAAATCCTCTTTTTTTTTTTTTCCTCAGTCAGACTGTACAAATACCCGTCTTATTAACCTTTTGGTAATTCCCCTCCCCCCCAAAAAAATTGAGTGTGTCTGTGAGTGTTCAGACACAAATATATCTGTTTAAAAGAGTCTGGTTTCGGCCAGATAACTAGAACTGTGGTTTCGCAGTACAACGGTTCGAATCTCTGTATTATCCACTTTTTTACCTTTTTTCCATAAAAAAAACAGCTTGAGTGTCTCGCTGACTGTTCAGACACAAATATATCTGTTTAAAAAAGTCTGGAATATGCCAGGAAATTAGAACAGTGGTTTTCCTCTTCCACGGTTCAAATCTGGGTGTTATCCACCTTTTTGCCTTTTTTACATAAAAAAACAACAGTTTGAGTGTCTCGCTGACTGTTCAGATACAAATATATCTGTTTAAAAGATTCTGGTGTAGACCAGAGAAATAGAAATGTGGTGTTCCTCTTCCACGGTTCAAATCTGGGTGTAATCCACCTTTTTGCCTTTTTTACATAAAAAAAAAAGTTTCAGTGTCTTGCTGACTGTTCAGACACAAATATATCTGTTTAACAGATTCTGGTGTAGACCAGAGAACTAGAACTGTGGTTTTCCTCTTCCACGGTTCAAATCTGGGTGTAATCCACCTTTTTGCATAAAAAAAACTGTTTCAGTGTCTCGCTGACTGTTCAGACACAAATATATCTGTTTAAAGATTCTGGTGTAGGCCAGAGAATGAGAACTGTGGTTTTCCTTTTCCACAGCTCAAATCTGGGTGTAATCCACCTTTTTGACTTTTTTTACCAAAAAAAAACAGTTTGAGTTTCTCGTTGGCTGTTCAGACACAAATATATCTGTTTAAAAGTTTCTGGTGTAGGCCATAGAACTAGACCTGTGGTCTTCCTCTTTCACGGTTCAAATCTGGGTGTAATCCACCTTTTTGACTTTTTTTACCTAAAAAAAACAGTTTGAGTTTCTCGTTGGCTGTTCAGACACAAATATATCTGTTTAAAAGATTCTGGTGTAGGCCAGAGAAATAGAATTGTGGTTTTCCTCTTCCACGGTTCAAATCTGGGTGTAATCCACCTTTTTGCCTTTTTTACATAAAAAAAAAACGTTTCAGTGTCTCGCTGACTATTGAGACACAAATATATCTGTTTAAAAGATTCTGGTGTAGGCCACAGAACTACAACTGTGGTTTTCCTCTTCCACGGTTCAAATCTGGGTGTTATCAACATTTTTGCATTTTACGTAAAAAAAAAAGTTTGAGTGTCTCGCTGACTGTTCAGACACAAATATATCTGTTTAAAAGATTCTGGTGTAGGCCAGAAAAATAGAACTGTGGTTTTCTCTTCCACGGTTCAAATCTGGGTGATATTCACCTTTTTGCATAAAAAAAAACAGTTTGAGTGTCTCGCTGACTGTTTAGACACAAATGTATCTGTTTAAAAGATTCTGGTGTGGGCCAGCGAACTAGAACTGAGGATTTCCTCTTCCACGGTTCAAATCTGGGTGTTATCCACCTTTTTGCCTTTTTTACATTAAAAAAACAGTTTGAGTGTCTCGCTGATTGTTCAGGCACAAATATATATCTTTAAAAGATTCTGGTATAGGCCAAAGAACTGCAACCCTGGTTTTCCTCTTCCACGGTTGAAATCTGGGTGTTGCCAACCTTTTTGCATTTTTTACAGAAAAAAAAACAGTTTGAGTGTCTCGCTGACTGCTCAGACACAAATATATCCATTGAAAAGATCTGGTGCAGGCCAGAGAACTAGAACTGTGGTTTTCTCTTCCACGGTTCAAATCTGGGTGTAATCCACATTTTCGCATAACAAAAACATTTTCAATGTCTCGCTGACTGTTCAGACACAAATGTACAGTATCTGTTTAAAAGATTCTGGTGTAGGCCAGAGAACTAGAGCTTTGGTTTCCCTCTTCCAAGGTTCAAATCTGGGTGTAATCCAACTATTTGCCTTTTTTACATAAAAAAAACTGGAACTGTGGTTTCCCTCTTCGACAATTTTCTACCTTTTTGCATTAAAAAAACTGTTTGAGTGTCTCGTTGACTGTTCAGACACAAATATATCTGTTTAAACGATTCTGGAGTAGGCCTGAGAACTAGAACTGTGGTTTACCTCTTCCATGGTTCAAATCTGGGTGTAATCCACCTTTTTGCCTTCTTTACATAAGAAAAAAAACGTTTCAGTGTCTCGCTGACTGTTCAGACACAAATATATCTGTTTAAAAGATTCTGATGTAGGCCAGAGAAATATAACTGTGTATTTTGTCTTCCATGTTTCAAATCTGGGTGTAATTCACCTCTTTTCCTTTTTTACATTAAAAAAACATTTTCAATGTCTTGCTGACTGTTCAGACACAAATAAATCTCTTTAAAAGATTCTGGTGTAGGCCAAAGAACTACAACTGTGGTTTTCCTCTTCCATGGTTCAAATCTGCGTGCTGTCCACCTTTTTGCCTTTTTTACAGAAAAAAAACTGTTTGAGTGTCTCGCTGACTGTTCAGACACAAATTTATCTGTTTAAAAGATTCTGGGGTAGGCCAGAGAACTAGAACTGTGGTTTTCTCTTCCACGGTTCAAATCTGGGTGTAATCCACATTTTCGCATAACAAAAACATTTTCAATGTCTCGCTGACTGTTCAGACACAAATGTACAGTATCTGTTTAAAAGATTCTGGTGTAGGCCAGAGAACTAGAGCTTTGGTTTCCCTCTTCCAAGGTTCAAATCTGGGTGTAATCCAACTATTTGCCTTTTTTACATAAAAAAAAACAGTTTGAGTGTCTCCCTGACTGTTCAGACACAAATATATTTGTTTAAAAGATTCTGGTGCAGGCCAGAGAACTGGAACTGTGGTTTCCCTCTTCGACAGTTTAAATCTGGGTGTATTCCACCTTTTTGCATTAAAAAAACTGTTTGAGTGTCTCGCTGACTGTTCAGATACAAATATATCTGTTTAAACGATTCTGGAGTAGGCCTGAGAACTAGAACTGTGGTTTACCTCTTCCATGGTTCAAATCTGGGTGTAATCCACCTTTTTGCCCTTTTTACATAAGAAAAAAAATGTTTCAGTGTCTCGCTGACTGTTCAGAGACAAATATATCTGTTTAAAAGATTCTGATGAAGAACAGAGAAAGAGAACTGTGTATTTTGTCTTCCATGGTTCAAATCTGGGTGTAATTCACCTCTTTTCCTTTTTTACATAAAGATTCTGATGTAGGCCAGAGAAATATAACTGTGTATTTTGTCTTCCATGTTTCAAATCTGGGTGTAATTCACCTCTTTTCCTTTTTTACATTAAAAAAAACAGTTTCAGTGTCTTGCTGACTGTTCAGACACAAATAAATCTCTTTAAAAGATTCTGGTGTAGGCCAAAGATCTACAACTGTGGTTTTCCTCTTCCATGGTTCAAATCTGCGTGCTGTCCACCTTTTTGCCTTTTTTACAGAAAAAAAAAGTTTGAGTGTCTCGCTGACTGTTCAGACACAAATATATCTGTTTAACGATTCTGGGGTAGGCCAGAGAACTAGAACTGTGGTTTCCCTCTTCCACCGTTTAAATCTGGGTGTAATCCACCATTTTGCATAAAAACAACTGTTTGAGTGTCTCGCTGACTGTTCAGACACAAATATATCTGTTTAAAAAATTCTGGTGTAGGCCAGAGAACTAGAACTGTGGTTTTCCTCTTCCACGGTTCAAATCTGGGTGTAATCCACCTTTTTACCTTTTTTACATTAAAAAAAAGTTTCACTTTCTCGCTGACTGTTCAGACACAAATATATCTGTTTAAAAGATTCTAAAGTAGGCCAGAGAAATAAAACTATGGTTTTCCTCTTCCACGGTTCAAATCTGGGTGTAATCCACCTTTTTGCCTTTTTTACATTAAAAAAAAATATTTCAGTGTCTCGCTGACTGTTCAGACACAAATATGTATCTGTTTAAAAGAATCTGATGCAGGCCAGAGAAATAGAACTGTGGTTTTCCTTTTCCATGGTTCAAATCCGGGTATTATCCATCTTTTTGCCTTTTTTACATAAAAAAAAACAGCTTGAGTGTCTCGCTGACTGTTGAGACACAAACATATCTGTTTAAAAGATTCTGGTGTTTGCCAGAGAACTACAACTGTGGTTTTCCTCTGCCACGGTTCAAATCTGGGTGTTGTCCACCTTTTTGCCTTTTTTACATAAAAAAAACAGTTTGAGTATCTCGTTGACTGCTCAGACACAAATATATCCGGTTAAAAGATCGGGTGTAGGCCAGAGAACTAGAACTGTGGTTTTCTCTTCCACGGTTCAAATCTGGGTGTAATCCACTTTTTTACACAACAAAAACAGATTCAGTGTCTCGTTGACTGTTCAGACACAAATGTACAGTATCTGTTTAAAAGATTCTAGTGTAGGCCAGAGTACTAGAGCTATGGTTATCATCTTCCACGGTTAAAATCTGGGTATAATCAAACTTTTTGCCTTTTTTACATAAAAAAAACAGTTTAAGTGTGTCGCTGACTGTTCAGACACAAATATATTTGTTTCAAAGATTGTGGTGTAGGCCAGAAGAACTAGAACTGTGGTTTCCCTCTTCCACGGTTTAAATCTGGGTGTAATCCACCATTTTGCATAAAAAAAACTGTTTGAGTGTCTCGCTGACTATTCAGACACAAATATATCCGTTTAAAAGATTCTGGTGTAGGCCAGAGAACTAGAACTGTGGTTTTCCTCTTCCCCAGTTCAAATCTGGGTGTAATCCACCTTTTTCCCTTTTTTACATTAAAATAAAACATTTCAGTGTCTCGCTGACTCTTCAGACACAAATATATCTGTTTTAAAGTTTCTGATGTAGGCCAGAGAACTACAACTGTGTTTTTCCTCTTCCACGGTTCAAATCTGGGTGTTATCCACCTTTTTCCTTTCTTACGTAAAAAAAAGAAGTTTGAGTGTCTCGCTGACTGTTCAGACACAAATATATCTGTTTAAAAGATTCTGGTGTAGGCCATAGATATAGAACTGTGGTTTTTCTCTTCCACGGTTCAAATCTGGGTGTTATGAAACTTTTTGCCCATTTTTACTTAAAAAAAACAGTTTGAAAGTCTCCCTGACTGTTCAGACACAAATATATCTGTTTAAAAGATTCTGGGGTAGGCCAGAGAATTAGCACTGTAGTTTTCCTCTTCCACTGTTTAAATCTGGGTGTAATCCAGCTTTTTGCATAAAAAAAAACAGTTTGAGTGTCTTGCTGACTGTTCAGGCACAAATATATCTGTTTAAAAGATTCTGATGTAGGCCAGAGATATAGAACTGTGGTCTTCCTCTTCCACAGTACAAATCTGGGTGTTATCCACCTTTTTGCCCTTTTTTACATAAAAAAAAAACGTTTCAGTGTCTCACTGACTGTTAACACACAAGTGTATCTGTTTAAAAAATTCTGGGGTAGACCAGAGAACTAAAACTGTGTTTTTCCTCTTCCACGGTTCAAATCTGGGTATAATCCACTTTTTGCTTAAAAAAATAACAGTTTGAGTGTCTCGCTGACTGTTCAGACACAAATATATCTGTTTAAAAGATTTTGATGTAAGCCAGAGAAATAGAACTGTTGTTTTCCTCTTCCACGGTTCAAATCTGGGTGTTATCCACCTTTTTGCCTTTTTTACATTAAAAAAAACGTTTCAGTGTCTCACTGACTGTTCAGATCCAAATGTAACTGTTTAAAAGATTCTAGTGTAGGCCAGAGAACTAGAACTGTGGTTTTCCTTTTCCACGATTCAAATCTGGGTGTTATCCACCTTTTTGCATTTTTTACATAAAAAAAACAGTTTGAGTGTCTCGCTGACTGTTCAGACACAAATATATCTGTTTAAAAGATTCTGGTGTTGGCCAGAGAAATAGAACTATGGTTTTCTCTTCCACGGTTCAAATCTGGGTGTTATCCACGTTTTTGCCCTTTTTTACATAAAAAAAAACAGTTTGAGCGTCTCGCTGACAGTTCAGGCACAAATATATCTCTTTAAAAGATTCTGGTGTCGGCCAAAGAACTACAACTCTGGTTTTCATCTTCCACGGTTGAAATCTGGGTGTAATCCACCTTTTTGCCTTTTTTACATAAAAAAAAAATTTCAATTTCTCGCTGTCTGTTCAGACACAAATATATCTGTTTAAAAGATTCTGAAGTAGGCCAGAGAAATAAAACTGTGGTTTTCCTCTTCCACGGTACAAATCTGGGTGTAATCCACCTTTTTGCCTTTTTTACATAAAAAAAAAATGTTTCAGTGTCTCGCTGACTGTTCAGACACAAATATATATCTGGTAAAAAGAATCTGATGTAGGCCAGAGAAATACAACTGTGGTTTTCCTCTTCCACGGTTCAAATCCGGGTATTATCCATCTTTTTGCCTTTTTTACATAAAAAAAGAAAGCTTGAGTGTCTCGCTGACTGTTCAGACACAAATATATCTGTTTAAAAGATTCTGGTGTAGGCCAGAGAACTACAACTGTGGTTTTCCTCTTCCATGATTCAAATCTGGGTTTTATCCACCTTTTTGCCTTTTTTACATAAAAAAAACAGTTTGGGTATCTCGCTGACTGCTCAGACACAAATATATTCGTTTAAAAGATCGGATGTAGGCCAGAGAACTAGAACTGTGGTTTTCTCTTCCATGGTTCAAATCTGGGTGTAGTTCGCTTTTTTACACAACAAAAACAGATTCAGTGTCTCGTTGACTGTTCAGACACAAATGTACAGTATCTGTTTAAAAGATTCTAGTGTAGACCAGAGTACTAGAGCTATGGTTATCATCTTCCACAGTTCAAAACTTGGTATAATCAAACTTTTTACCTAAATAAAACCAGTTTGAGTGTTTCGCTGACTGTTGAGACACAAATATATTTGTTTTAAAGATTGTGGTGTAGGCCAGAGAACTAGAACTGTGGTTTCCCTCTTCCACGGTTTAAATCTGGGTGTATTCCACCTTTTTGCATAAAAAAAAACAGTTTGAGTGTCTTGCTGACTGTTCAGACACAAATATATCTGTTTAATCGATTCTGGAGTAGGCCTGAGAACTAGAACTGTGGTTTACATCTTCCATGGTTCAAATCTGGGTGTAATCCACCTTTTTGCCTTTTTACATTAAAAAAAAGTTTCAATTTCTCGCTGTCTGTTCAGACACAAATATATCTGTTTAAAAGATTCTGAAGTAGGCCAGAGAAATAAAATTGTGGTTTTCCTCTTCCACGGTTCAAATCTGGGTGTAATCCACCTTTTTGCCTTTTTACATAAAAAAAAAATGTTTCAGTGTCTCGCTGACTGTTCAGACACAAATATATATCTGGTAAAAAGAATCTGATGTAGGCCAGAGAATTACAACTGTGGTTTTCCTCTTCCACGGTTCAAATCCAGGTATTATCCGTCTTTTTGCCTTTTTAACATAAAAAAAAACAGCTTGAGTGTCTCGCTGACTGTTCAGACACAAATATATCTGTTTAAAAGATTCTGGTGTTGGCCAGAGAACTACAACTGTGGTTTTCCTCTGCCAAGGTTCAAATCTGGGTGTTGTCCACCTTATTGCCTTTTTTACATAAAAAAAAAACAGTTTGAGTATCTCACTGACTGCTCAGACACAAATATATATGTTTAAAAGATCGGGTGTAGGCCAGAGAACTAGAACTGTGGTTTTCTCTTCCACGGTTCAAATCTGGGTGTAGTTCACTTTTTTACACAACAAAAACAGATTCACTGTCTTGTTGACTGTTCAGACACAAATGTACAGTATCAGTTTAAAATATTCTAGTGTAGACCAGAGTACTAGAGCTATGGTTATCATTTTCCACGGTTCAAATCTGGATATAATCAATCTTTTACCTAAAAAAAAAACAGTTTGAGTGTCTCGCTGACTGTTCAGATACAAATATATTTGTTTAAAAGATTGTGGTGTAGGCCAGAGAACTAGAACTGTGGTTTCCCTCTTCCACGGTTTAAATCTGGGTGTAATCCACCATTTTGCATAAAAAAAACTGTTTGAGTGTCTCGCTGACTGTTCAGATACAAATATATCTGTTTAAAAGATTCTGGTGTAGGCCAGAGTACTAGAACTGTGCTTTCCCTCTTCCCCGGTTCAAATCTGGGTGTAATCCACCTTTTTGCCTTTTTTACATTAAAATAAAACATTTCAGTGTCTTGCTGACTGTTCAGACACAAATATATCTGTTTAAAAGATTCTGATGTAGGCCAGAGAACTACAACTGTGTTTTTCCTCTTCCATGGTTCAAATCTTGGTGTTATCCACCTTTTTGCCTTTTTTACGTAAAAAAAAAAGTTTGAGTGTCTCGCTGACTGTTCAGACACAAATATATCTGTTTAAAAGATTCTGGGGTAGGCCAGAGAATTAGAACTGTAGTTTTCCTCTTCCACAGTTTAAATCTGGGTGTAATCCAGCTTTTTGCATAAAAAAAAAAGGTTGAGTGTCTCGCTGACTGTTTAGACACAAATATATCTGTTTAAAAGATTCTGATGTAGGCCAGAGAAATAGAACTGTGGTCTTCCTCTTCCACAGTTCAAATCTGGGTGTTATCTAACTTTTTGCCCTTTTTTACATTAAAAAAAAAACGTTTCAGTGTCTCACTGACTGTTAACACACAAGTCTATCTGTTTAAAAGATTCTGGGGTAGGCCAGAGAACTAAAACTGTGTTTTTCCTCTTCCACGGTTCAAATCTGGGTGTAATCCACCTTTTTGTCTTTTTTACATTAAAAAAACAGTTTCAGTGTCTTGCTGACTGTACAGACCCAAATGTAACTGTTTAAAAGATTCTGGTGTAGGCCAGAGAACTAGAACTGCGGTTTTCCTCTTCCATGATTCAAATCTGGGTGCTATCCACCTTTTTGCCTTTTCTACATAAAAAAACAGTTTGAGTGTCTCGCTGACTGTTCAGACACAAATATGACTGTTTAAAAGATTCTGGTGTTGGCTAGAGAAATAGAATTATGGTTTTCCTCTTCCATGGTTCAAATTTGGTTGTTATCCACGTTTTTGCCCTTTTTTACATAAAAAAAAACAGTTTGAGCGTTTCGCTGACTGTTCAGGCACAAATGTGTCTCTTTAAAAGATTCTGGTGTCGGCCAAAGACCTACATCTCTGGTTTCCCTCTTCAACGGTTGAAATCTGGGTGTTGTCCACCTTTTTGCCTTTTTTACAGAAAAAAAAACAGTTTGAGTGTCTCGCTGACTGCTCAGACACAAATATATCCGTTTAAAAGATCTGGTGTAAGCCAGAGAACTAGAACTGTGGTTTTCTCTTCCACGGTTCAAATCTGGGTATAATCAAACTTTTTGCCTCTTTTACCTAAAAAAAAAACAGTTTGAGTGTCTCGCTGACTGTTCAGATACAAATATATTTGTTTAAAAGATTGTGGTGTAGGCCAGAGAACTAGAACTGTGGTTTCCCTCTTCCACGGTTTAAATCTGGGTGTAATCCACCATTTTGCATAAAAAAAACTGTTTGAGTGTCTCGCTGACTGTTCAGATACAAATATATCTGTTTAAAAGATTCTGGTGTAGGCCAGAGTACTAGAACTGTGCTTTCCCTCTTCCCCGGTTCAAATCTGGGTGTAATCCACCTTTTTGCCTTTTTTACATTAAAATAAAACATTTCAGTGTCTTGCTGACTGTTCAGACACAAATATATCTGTTTAAAAGATTCTGATGTAGGCCGAGAACTACAACTGTGTTTTTCCTCTTCCATGGTTCAAATCTTGGTGTTATCCACCTTTTTGCCTTTTTTACGTAAAAAAAAAAGTTTGAGTGTCTCGCTGACTGTTCAGACACAAATATATCTGTTTAAAAGATTCTGGGGTAGGCCAGAGAATTAGAACTGTAGTTTTCCTCTTCCACAGTTTAAATCTGGGTGTAATCCAGCTTTTTGCATAAAAAAAAAAGGTTGAGTGTCTCGCTGACTGTTCAGACACAAATATATCTGTTTAAAAGATTCTGATGTAGGCCAGAGAAATAGAACTGTGGTCTTCCTCTTCCACAGTTCAAATCTGGGTGTTATCTAACTTTTTGCCCTTTTTTACATTAAAAAAAAAACGTTTCAGTGTCTCACTGACTGTTAACACACAAGTCTATCTGTTTAAAAGATTCTGGGGTAGGCCAGAGAACTAAAACTGTGTTTTTCCTCTTCCACGGTTCAAATCTGGGTGTAATCCACCTTTTTGTCTTTTTTACATTAAAAAAACAGTTTCAGTGTCTTGCTGACTGTACAGACCCAAATGTAACTGTTTAAAAGATTCTGGTGTAGGCCAGAGAACTAGAACTGCGGTTTTCCTCTTCCATGATTCAAATCTGGGTGCTATCCACCTTTTTGCCTTTTCTACATAAAAAAACAGTTTGAGTGTCTCGCTGACTGTTCAGACACAAATATGACTGTTTAAAAGATTCTGGTGTTGGCTAGAGAAATAGAATTATGGTTTTCCTCTTCCATGGTTCAAATTTGGTTGTTATCCACCTTTTTGCCCTTTTTTACATAAAAAAAAACAGTTTGAGCGTTTCGCTGACTGTTCAGGCACAAATGTGTCTCTTTAAAAGATTCTGGTGTCGGCCAAAGACCTACATCTCTGGTTTCCCTCTTCAACGGTTGAAATCTGGGTGTTGTCCACCTTTTTGCCTTTTTTACAGAAAAAAAAACAGTTTGAGTGTCTCGCTGACTGCTCAGACACAAATATATCCGTTTAAAAGATCTGGTGTAAGCCAGAGAACTAGAACTGTGGTTTTCTCTTCCACGGTTCAAATCTAGGTTTAATCCACCTTTTTGCATAACAAAGACAGTTTCAGTGTCTCGCTGACTGTTCAGACACAAATGTACAGTATCTGTTTAAAAGATTCTGGTGTAGGCCAGAGAACTAGAGCTATGGTTTTCCTCTTCCACGTTTCAAATGTGGGTGTAATCCAACTACTTGCCTTTTTTACATAAAAAAAAACAGTTTGAGTGTCTCGCTGACTGTTCAGACACAAATATATTTGCTTAAAAGATTCTGGTGTAGGCCAGAGAACTAGAACTGTGTTTTTCCTCTACCACGGTTCAAATCAGGGTGTAATCCACCTTTTTGCCATTTTTACATAAAAAAAAACGTTTTAGTGTCTCGCTGACTCTTCAGACACAAATATATCTGTTTAAAAGATTCTGGTGTAGGCCAGAGAACTAGAACTGTGTTTTTCCTCTTCCACGATTCACACCACCTTTTTACCTTTTTTACAATATAAAAAAACATTTCAGTGTCTCGCTGACTGTTCAGACACAAATATACCTGTTTAAAAGATTCTGATGTAGGCTAGAGAAATAGAACTGTGGTTTTCCTCTTCCACGGTTCAAATCTGGGTGTATTCCATCTTTTTGCCTTTTTTCATAAAAAAAAACGTTTCAGTGTCTCGCTGACATTTTAGACACAAATATATCTGTTTAAAACATTCTGGTGTAGGCCATAGAACGAGAACTGTGGTTTTCCTTTTTCACGGTTCAAATCTGGGTGTAATCCACCTTCTTGCCTTTTATACATAAAAAAAACGTTTCACTGTCTCACTGACTGTTCAGACACAAGTATATCTGTTCAAAGATTCTGGGGTAGGCCAGAGAAATAGAACTGTGGTTTTCCTCTTCCACGGTTCAAATCTGGGTGTAATCCACTTTTTGCATAAATAAAAGCAGTTTGAGTGTCTCGCTGACTGTTCAGACACAAATGTATCTGTTTAAAATATTCTGGTGTAGGCCAGAGAAATAGAACTGTGGTTTTCCTCTTCCACGGTACAAATCTGGGTGTAATCCACCTTTTTGCCTTTTTTGCATAAAAAAAAAAACGTTTCAGTGTCTCGCTGACTGTTGAGACACAAATATATCTGTTTAAAAGATTCTAGTGTAGGCCAGAGAACTACAACTGTGGTTTTCCTATTCCACAGTTCAAATCTGGGTGTTATCCACCGTTTTGCCCATTTTTACATAAAAAAAACAGTTTGGTGTCTCGCTGAATGTTCAGACACAAATATATCTGTTTAAAATATTCTGGTGTAGGCCAGAGAAATAGAACTACGGTTTTGCTCTTCCACGGTTCAAATTTGGGTGTTATCCACCTTTTTGCCCATTTTTACATAAAAAAAACAGTTTGAGTGTCTCGCTGACTGTTCAGAGAAAAATATATCTGTTTAAAAGATTCTGGTGTAGGCCAGAGAACTAGAACTGTGGTTTTCCTCTTTCACGATTCAAATCTGGGTGTAATCCACCTTTTTGCCTTTTTTACACTATAAAAAAACATTTCAGTGTCTCGCTGACTGTTCAGACACAAATGTATCTGTTTAAAATATTCTGGTGTAGGCCAGAGAAATAGAACTGTGGTTTTCCTCTTCCACGGTACAAATCTGGGTGTAATCCACCTTTTTGCCTTTTTTGCATAAAAAAAAAAAACGTTTTAGTGTCTCGCTGACTGTTGAGACAAAAATATATCTGTTTAAAAGATTCTAGTGTAGGCCAGAGAACTACAACTGTGGTTTTCCTATTCCACAGTTCAAATCTGGGTGTTTTCCACCTTTTTGCCCATTTTTACATAAAAAAAACAGTTTGGTGTCTCGCTGAATGTTCAGACACAAATATATCTGTTTAAAATATTCTGGTGTAGGCCAGAGAAATAGAACTATGGTTTTGCTCTTCCACGGTTCAAATTTGGGTGTCATCCACCTTTTTGCCCATTTTTACATAAAAAAAACAGTTTGAGTGTCTCGCTGACTGTTCAGAGAAAAATATATCTGTTTAAAAGATTCTGGTGTAGGCTAGAGAACTAGAACTGTGGTTTTCCTCTTCCACGATTCAAATCTGGGTGTAATCCACCTTTTTGCCTTTTTTACACTATAAAAAAACATTTCAGTGTCTCGCTGACTGTTCAGACACAAGTATACCTGTTTAAAAGATTTTTATGTAGGCCAGAGAACTATAACTGCGGTTTTCCTCTTCCACGGTTCAAATCTGGTTGTTATCCACCTTTTTGCCTTTTTTACATAAAAAAAACAGTTTTAGTGTCTCGCTGACTGTTCAGAGCCAAATATAACTGTTTAAAAGATTCTGATGTAGGACAAAGAACTACAACTCTGGTTTTCCTCTTCCACGGTTGAAATCTGGGGGTTGTATACCTTTTTGCCTTTTTTACAGAAAAAAAAACAGTTTGAGTGTCTCGCTCACTGCTCAGACACAAATATATCCGTTTAAAAGATCTGGTGTAAGCCGGAGAACTAGAACTGTGGTTTTCTCTTCCACGGTTCAAATCTGGGTGTAAGCCACTTTTTTGCACAATCAAAACAGTTTCAGTGTCTTGCTGACTGTTCAGACACAAATGTACAGTATCTGTTTAAAAGATTCTGGTATAGGCCAAAGATCTAGAGCTATGGTTTTCCTCTTCCACGGATCAAATCTGGGTGTAATCCAACTATTTGCCTTTTTTACATAAAAAAAAAACAGTTTGAGAGTCTCGCTGACTGTTTAAACACAAATATATTTGTTTAAAAGATTGTGGTGTAGGCCAGAGTACTAGAACTGTGGTTTCCCTCTTCCATGATTTAAATCTGGGTGTAATCCACCTTTTTGCATAAAAAAAAACTGTTTGAGTGTCTTACTGACTGTTCAGACACAAATATATCTGTTTAAACAATTCTAGTGTAGGCCAGAGAACTAGAACTGTGGTTTTCCTCTTCCACAGTTCAAATCTGGGTGTAATCCACCTTTTTGCCTTTTTTACATAAAAAAAAATGTTTCAGTGTCTCGCTGACTGTTGAGACACAAATATATCTGTTTAAAAGATTCTGATGTAGGCCAGAGAAATAAAACTGTATTTTTCTCTTCCATGGTTCAAATCTGGGTGTAATTCACCTCTTTTCCTTATATACATAAAAAAAACAGTTTGAGTGTCTCGCTGACTGTTCAGACACAAATATATCTGTTTAAAAGATTCTGGGGTAGGCCAGAGAACTTGAACGGTGGTTTCCCTCTTCCACGGTTCAAATCTGGGTGTAATTCACATCTTTTACATTTTACATAAAAAAAACTGTTTCAGTGTCTAGCTGACTGTTCAGACACAAATAAATCTCTTTAAAAGATTCTGGTGTAGGCCAAAGAACTACAACTGTGGTTTTCCTCTTCCACGGATCAAATCAGGGTGCTGTCCACCTTTTTGCCTTTTTTACAGAAAAAAAAACAGTTTGAGAGTCTCGCTGACTGTGCAGACACAAATATATCTGTTTAAAAGATTCTTGTGTAGGCCAGAGAAATAGAACAGTGGCTTTCCTCTTCCACGGTTCAAATCTGGGTGTAATCAATCTTTTTGCCTTTTTTACATAAAAAAAACAGTTTCAGTGCCTCGCTGACTGTTCAGTCCCAAACATAACTGTTTAAAAGCTTCTGCTGTAGGCAATAGAACTAGAACTGTTGTTTTCCTCCTCCACGGTTGAAATGTGGGTGTAATCCACCTTTTTGACATTTTTGCATAAAAAAAAACTGTTTGAGTGTCTCGCTGACTGTTCAGACACAAATATAGTTGTTTAAAAAATTCTGGTGTAGGCCAGAGAACTAGAAATGTGATTTTCCTCTTCCACGGTTCAAATCTGAGGGTAATCCACTTTTTTGCATAAAAAAAAACTGTTTGAGTGTCTCGGTGACTGTTCAGACACAAATATATCCGTTTATAAGATACTGGTGTAGTCTAGAGAAATAGAACTGTGGTTTTCTCTTCCACGGTTCTAATTTGGGTGTAATCCACCTTTTTGCATAAAAAAACAGTTTTAGTGTCTCGCTGACTGTTCAGACACAAATGTACAGTATCTGTTTAAAAGATTCTGGTGTAGGCCAGAGAACTATAACTGTGGTTTTCCTCTTCCACGGTTCAAGTCTTGGTGTAATCCACCTTTTTGCCTTTTTTTACAAAAAAAAAACAGATTGAGTGTCTCGCTGACTGTTCAGACACAAATATATCTGTTTTAAAGATTCTGTTGTTGGCCAGAGAACTACAACTTTGATTTTCCTCTTCCATGGTTCAAATCTGGCTGTTGTCCACCTTTTTGCATTTTTTACATAAAAATACAGTTTCAGTGTCTCGCTGACTATTCAGACACAAATATATCTCTTTAAAAGATTCTGGTGTAGGCCAAAGAACTACAACTGTGATTTTCCTCTTTCACAGTTCAAATCTGGGTATAATCAACCCTTTTGCCTTCTTTACATAAAAAAAATAGTTTCAGTGTCTCACTGACTGTTCAGACACAAATATAACTGTTTAAAAGATTCTGGTGTAGGCCAGAGAGCTAGAACTGTGGTTTTCCTCCTCCACTGTTCAAATCTGGGTGTAATCCACTTTTTTGACTTTTTTACATTAGAAAAAAAATGTTTCAGTGTCTCACTGACTGTTCAGACACAAATATATCTGTTTAAAAGATTCTGGTGTAGGCCAGAGAAATAGAACTGTGGTTTTCCTCTTCCACGTTTCAAATCTGTGTGTAATCCACCTTTTTGCCTTTTTTACATAAAAAAAAACAGTTTGAGTATCTCGCTGACTGTTCAGACACAAATATAGTTGTTTAAAAAGTTCTGGTGTAGGCCAGAGAAATAGAACTGTGATTTTCCTCTTCCACGGTTCAAATCTGAGGGTAATCCACTTTTTTGCATGAAAAAAAACAGTTTAAGTGTCTCGCTGACTGTTCGGACACAAATATATCTGTTTAAAAGATTCTGGTGTAGGCCAAACAACTACAACTGTGGTTTTCCTCTTCCACAGATCAAATCAGGGTGCTGTCCACCTTTTTGCCATTTTTACAGAAAAAAAAAACAGTTTGAGTGTCTCGCTGACTGTTCAGACACAAATATATCTGTTTAAAAGATCTGGTGTAGACCAGAGAACTAGAACTGTGTTTTTCCTCTTCCACGGTTCAAATCAGGGTGTAATCCACCTTTTTGCCATTTTTACATAAAAAAAAAACGTTTTAGTGTCTCGCTGACTCTTCAGACACAAATATATCTGTTTAAAAGATTCTGGTGTAGGCCAGAGAACTAGAACTGTGTTTTTCCTCTTCCACGATTCACATCTGGGTGTAATCCACCTTTTTGCCTTTTTTACATTATAAAAAAACATTTCAGTGTCTCGCTGACTGTTCAGACACAAATATATCTGTTTAAAAGATTCTGATGTAGGCTAGAGAAATAGAACTGTGGTTTTCCTCTTCCACTGTTCAAATCTGGGTGTATTCCATCTTTTTGCCTTTTTTCATAAAAAAAACTGTTTCAGTGTCTCGCTGACATTTTAGACACAAATATATCTGTTTAAAAGATTCTGGTGTAGGCCATAGAGCGAGAACTGTGGTTTTCCTTTTTCACGGTTCAAATCTGGGTGTAATCCACCTTCTTGCCTTTTTTACATTAAAAAAAACGTTTCACTGTCTCACTGACTGTTCAGACACAAGTATATCTGTTTCAAAGATTCTGGGGTAGGCCAGAGAAATAGAACTGTGGTTTTCCTTTTCCACGGTTCAAATCTGGGTGTAATCCACCTTTTTGCCTTTTTTACATTAAAAAAAAGTTTCACTTTCTCGCTGACTGTTCAGACACAAATATATCTGTTTAAAAGATTCTGAAGTAGGCCAGAGAAATATAACTGTGGTTTTCCTCTTCCACGGTTCAAATCTGGGTGTATTCCATGTTTTTGCCTTTTTTCATAAAAAAAACTGTTTCAGTGTCTCGCTGACATTTTAGACACAAATATATCTGTTTAAAAGATTCTGGTGAAGGCCATAGAACGAGAACTGTGGTTTTCCATTTTCACGGTTCAAATCTGGGTGTAATCCACCTTCTTGCCTTTTTTACATTAAAAAAACTGTTTCACTGTCTCGCTGACTGTTCAGACAAAAGTATATCTGTTACAAAGAATCTGGGGTGGGCCAGAGAAATAGAACTGTGGTTTTCCTCTTCCACGGTTCAAATCTGGGTGTAATCCCCTTTTTGCATAAATAAAAGCAGTTTGAGTGTCTCGCTGACTGTTCAGACACAAATATATCTGTTTAAAAGATTCTGGTGTAGGCCAGAGAAATAGAACTGTGGTTTTCCTCTTCCACGTTTCAAATCTGTGTGTAATCCACCTTTTTTCCTTTTTTACATAAAAAAAAACAGTTTGAGTATCTCGCTGACTGTTCAGACACAAATATAGTTGTTTAAAAAGTTCTGGTGTAGGCCAGAGAAATAGAACTGTGATTTTCCTCTTCCACGGTTCAAATCTGAGGGTAATCCACTTTTTTGCATGAAAAAAAACAGTTTAAGTGTCTCGCTGACTGTTCGGACACAAATATATCTGTTTAAAAGATTCTGGTGTAGGCCAAACAACTACAACTGTGGTTTTCCTCTTCCACAGATCAAATCAGGGTGCTGTCCACCTTTTTGCCATTTTTACAGAAAAAAAAAACAGTTTGAGTGTCTCGCTGACTGTTCAGACACAAATATATCTGTTTAAAAGATCTGGTGTAGGCCAGAGAACTAGAACTGTGGTTTTCCTCTTCCATGGTTCAAATATGGTTGTAATTCACCTTTTTGCCTTTTTTACATAAAAAAAAAATGTTTCAGTGTCTCGCTGACTGTTCAGACACAAATACAGTATATCTGTTTAAAAGATTCTGATGTAGGCCAGAGAAATAGAACTGTGGCTTTCCTCTTTCACGGTTCAAATCTGGGTATTATCCACCTTTTTGCCTTTCTTACATAAAAAAAAACACTTTGAGTGTCTCGCTGACTGTTCAGACACAAATATATCTGATTAAAAGATTCTGGTGTAGGCCAGAGAACTAAAACTGCAGTTTTACTCTTCCACAGTTCAAATCTGGGTGTTATCTACCTTTTTGCCCTTTTTTACATAAAAAAAAAACGTTTCAGTGTCTCACTGACTGTTAACACACAAGTCTATCTGTTTAAAAGATTCTGGGGTAAGCCAGAGAACTAAAACTGTGTTTTTCGTCTTCCACGGTTCAAATCTGGGTGTAATCCACTTTATGCATAAAAAATAACAGTTTGAGTGTCTCGCTGACTGTTCAGACCCAAATGTAACTGTTTAAAAGATTCTGGTGTAGGCCAGAGAACTAGAACTGCGGTTTTCCTCTTCCACGGTTCAAATTTGGGTGTTGTCCACCTTTTTGACCTTTTTTACATAAAAAAAAACAGTTTGAGCGTCTCGCTGACTGTTCAGGCACAAATATATCTCTTTAAAAGATTCTGGTGACGGCCAAGGACCTACAACTCTGGTTTTCCTCTTCCACGGTTGAAATCTGGGTGTTGTCCACCTTTTTGCCTTTTTTACAGAAAAAAAAACAGTTTGAGTGTCTCGCTGACTGCTCAGACAAAAATATATCCGTTTAAAAGATCTTGTGTAAGCCAGAGAACTAGAACTGTGGTTTTCCTCTTCCACGGTTTAAATCAGGGTGTAATCCACCTTTTTGCCATTTTTACATAAAAAAAAAACGTTTTAGTGTCTCGCTGACTCTTCAGACACAAATATATCTGTTTAAAAGATTCTGGTGTAGGCCAGAGAACTAGAACTGCGGTTTTCCTCTTCCACGGTTCAAATTTGGGTGTTGTCCACCTTTTTGACCTTTTTTACATAAAAAAAAACAGTTTGAGTATCTCGTTGACTGCTCAGACACAAATATATCCGGTTAAAAGATCGGGTGTAGGCCAGAGAACTAGAACTGTGGTTTTCTCTTCCACGGTTCAAATCTGGGTGTAATCCACTTTTTTACACAACAAAAACAGATTCAGTGTCTCGTTGACTGTTCAGACACAAATGTACAGTATCTGTTTAAAAGATTCTTGTGTAGACCAGAGTACTAGAGCTATGGTTATCATCTTCAACGGTTCAAATCTGGGTGTAATCCAACAATTTGCCTTTTTTACATAAAAAAAAACAGTTTGAGAGTCTCGCTGACTGTTCAGACACAAATATATTTGCTTAAAAGATTCTGGTGTAGGCCAGAGAACTAGAACTGTGATTTTCCTCTTCCACGCTTCAAATCTGAGGGTAATGCACCTTTTTGCATAAAAAAAACAGTTTGAGTGTCTCGCTGACTGTTCAGACACAAATATATCTGTTTAAAAGATCTGGTGTAGACCAGAGAACTAGAACTGTGTTTTTCCTCTTCCACGGTTCAAATCAGGGTGTAATCCACCTTTTTGCCATTTTTACATAAAAAAAAAACGTTTTAGTGTCTCGCTGACTCTTCAGACACAAATATATCTGTTTAAAAGATTCTGGTGTAGGCCAGAGAACTAGAACTGTGTTTTTCCTCTTCCACGATTCACATCTGGGTGTAATCCACCTTTTTGCCTTTTTTACATTATAAAAAAACATTTCAGTGTCTCGCTGACTGTTCAGACACAAATATATCTGTTTAAAAGATTCTGATGTAGGCTAGAGAAATAGAACTGTGGTTTTCCTCTTCCACTGTTCAAATCTGGGTGTATTCCATCTTTTTGCCTTTTTTCATAAAAAAAACTGTTTCAGTGTCTCGCTGACATTTTAGACACAAATATATCTGTTTAAAAGATTCTGGTGTAGGCCATAGAGCGAGAACTGTGGTTTTCCTTTTTCACGGTTCAAATCTGGGTGTAATCCACCTTCTTGCCTTTTTTACATTAAAAAAAACGTTTCACTGTCTCACTGACTGTTCAGACACAAGTATATCTGTTTCAAAGATTCTGGGGTAGGCCAGAGAAATAGAACTGTGGTTTTCCTTTTCCACGGTTCAAATCTGGGTGTAATCCACCTTTTTGCCTTTTTTACATTAAAAAAAAGTTTCACTTTCTCGCTGACTGTTCAGACACAAATATATCTGTTTAAAAGATTCTGAAGTAGGCCAGAGAAATATAACTGTGGTTTTCCTCTTCCACGGTTCAAATCTGGGTGTATTCCATGTTTTTGCCTTTTTTCATAAAAAAAACTGTTTCAGTGTCTCGCTGACATTTTAGACACAAATATATCTGTTTAAAAGATTCTGGTGAAGGCCATAGAACGAGAACTGTGGTTTTCCTTTTTCACGGTTCAAATCTGGGTGTAATCCACCTTCTTGCCTTTTTTACATTAAAAAAACTGTTTCACTGTCTCGCTGACTGTTCAGACAAAAGTATATCTGTTACAAAGAATCTGGGGTGGGCCAGAGAAATAGAACTGTGGTTTTCCTCTTCCACGGTTCAAATCTGGGTGTAATCCACTTTTTGCATAAATAAAAGCAGTTTGAGTGTCTCGCTGACTGTTCAGACACAAATATATCTGTTTAAAAGATTCTGGTGTAGGCCAGAGAAATAGAACTGTGGTTTTCCTCTTCCACGTTTCAAATCTGTGTGTAATCCACCTTTTTTCCTTTTTTACATAAAAAAAAACAGTTTGAGTATCTCGCTGACTGTTCAGACACAAATATAGTTGTTTAAAAAGTTCTGGTGTAGGCCAGAGAAATAGAACTGTGATTTTCCTCTTCCACGGTTCAAATCTGAGGGTAATCCACTTTTTTGCATGAAAAAAAAACAGTTTAAGTGTCTCGCTGACTGTTCGGACACAAATATATCTGTTTAAAAGATTCTGGTGTAGGCCAAACAACTACAACTGTGGTTTTCCTCTTCCACAGATCAAATCAGGGTGCTGTCCACCTTTTTGCCATTTTTACAGAAAAAAAAAACAGTTTGAGTGTCTCGCTGACTGTTCAGACACAAATATATCTGTTTAAAAGATCTGGTGTAGGCCAGAGAACTAGAACTGTGGTTTTCCTCTTCCATGGTTCAAATATGGTTGTAATTCACCTTTTTGCCTTTTTTACATAAAAAAAAAATGTTTCAGTGTCTCGCTGACTGTTCAGACACAAATACAGTATATCTGTTTAAAAGATTCTGATGTAGGCCAGAGAAATAGAACTGTGGCTTTCCTCTTTCACGGTTCAAATCTGGGTATTATCCACCTTTTTGCCTTTCTTACATAAAAAAAAACACTTTGAGTGTCTCGCTGACTGTTCAGACACAAATATTTCTGATTAAAAGATTCTGGTGTAGGCCAGAGAACTAAAACTGCAGTTTTACTCTTCCACAGTTCAAATCTGGGTGTTATCTACCTTTTTGCCCTTTTTTACATAAAAAAAAAACGTTTCAGTGTCTCACTGACTGTTAACACACAAGTCTATCTGTTTAAAAGATTCTGGGGTAAGCCAGAGAACTAAAACTGTGTTTTTCGTCTTCCACGGTTCAACTCTGGGTGTAATCCACTTTATGCATAAAAAATAACAGTTTGAGTGTCTCGCTGACTGTTCAGACCCAAATGTAACTGTTTAAAAGATTCTGGTGTAGGCCAGAGAACTAGAACTGCGGTTTTCCTCTTCCATGATTCAAATCTGGGTGTTATCCACCTTTTTGCCTTTTTTACATAAAAAAACAGTTTGAGTGTCTCGCTGACTGTTCAGACACAAATATATCTGTTTAAAAGATTCTGGTGTTGACCAGAGAAATAGAATTATGGTTTTCCTCTTCCACGGTTCAAATTTGGGTGTTGTCCACCTTTTTGACCTTTTTTACATAAAAAAAAACAGTTTGAGCGTCTCGCTGACTGTTCAGGCACAAATATATCTCTTTAAAAGATTCTGGTGACGGCCAAGGACCTACAACTCTGGTTTTCCTCTTCCACGGTTGAAATCTGGGTGTTGTCCACCTTTTTGCCTTTTTTACAGAAAAAAAAACAGTTTGAGTGTCTCGCTGACTGCTCAGACAAAAATATATCCGTTTAAAAGATCTTGTGTAAGCCAGAGAACTAGAACTGTGGTTTTCTCTTCCACGGTTCAAATCTGGGTGTAATCCACCTTTTTGCATAACAAAAACAGTTTCAGTGTCTCACTGACTTTTCAGACACAAATGTACAGTATCTGTTTAAAAGATTCTTGTGTAGACCAGAGTACTAGAGCTATGGTTATCATCTTCCACGGTTCAAATCTGGGTGTAATCCAACAATTTGCCTTTTTTACATAAAAAAAAAACAGTTTGAGAGTCTCGCTGACTGTTCAGACACAAATATATTTGCTTAAAAGATTCTGGTGTAGGCCAGAGAACTAGAACTGTGATTTTCCTCTTCCACGCTTCAAATCTGAGGGTAATGCACCTTTTTGCATAAAAAAAACAGTTTGAGTGTCTCGCTGACTGTTCAGACACAAATATATCTGTTTAAAAGATCTGGTGTAGACCAGAGAACTAGAACTGTGTTTTTCCTCTTCCACGGTTCAAATCAGGGTGTAATCCACCTTTTTGCCATTTTTACATAAGAAAAAAAACGTTTTAGTGTCTCGCTGACTCTTCAGACACAAATATATCTGTTTAAAAGATTCTGGTGTAGGCCAGAGAACTAGAACTGTGTTTTTCCTCTTCCACGATACACATCTGGGTGTAATCCACCTTTTTGACTTTTTTACATTATAAAAAAACATTTCAGTGTCTCGCTGACTGTTCAGACACAAATATATCTGTTTAAAAGATTCTGATGTAGGCTAGAGAAATAGAACTGTGGTTTTCCTCTATCACTGTTCAAATCTGGGTGTATTCCATCTTTTTGCCTTTTTTCATAAAAAAAACTGTTTCAGTGTCTCGCTGACATTTTAGACACAAATATATCTGTTTAAAAGATTCTGGTGTAGGCCATAGAACGAGAACTGTGGTTTTCCTTTTTCACAGTTCAAATCTGGGTGTAATCCACCTTCTTGCCTTTTTTACATTAAAAAAAACGTTTCACTGTCTCACTGACTGTTCAGACACAAGTATATCTGTTTAAAAGATTCTGGGGTAGGCCAGAGAAATAGAACTGTGGTTTTCCTCTTCCACGGTTCAAATCTGGGTGTAATCCACCTTTTTGCCTTTTTTACATTAAAAAAAAGTTTCACTTTCTCGCTGACTGTTCAGACACAAATATATCTGTTTAAAAGATTCTGAAGTAGGCCAGAGAAATATAACTGTGGTTTTCCTCTTCCACGGTTCAAATCTGGGTGTATTCCATGTTTTTGCCTTTTTTCATAAAAAAAACTGTTTCAGTGTCTCGCTGACATTTTAGACACAAATATATCTGTTTAAAAGATTCTGGTGTAGGCCATAGAACGAGAACTGTGGTTTTCCTTTGTCACGGTTCAAATCTGGGTGTAATCCACCTTCTTGCCTTTTTTACATTAATAAAACCGTTTCACTGTCTCACTGACTGTTCAGACACAAGTATATCTGTTTCAAAGATTCTGGGGTAGGCCAGAGAAATAGAACTGTGGTTTTCCTCTTCCACGGTTCAAATCTGGGTGTAATCCACCTTTTTGCCTTTTTTACATTAAAAAAAAGTTTCACTTTCTCGCTGACTGTTCAGACACAAATATATCTGTTTAAAAGATTCTGAAGTAGGCCAGATAAATAAAACTGTGGTTTTCCTCTTCCACGGTTCAAATCTGGGTGTATTCCATCTGTTTGCCTTTTTTCATAAAAAAAAACGTTTCAGTGTCTCGCTGACATTTTAGACACAAATATATCTGTTTAAAAGATTCTGGTGTAGGCCATAGACCGAGAACTGTGGTTTTCCTTTTTCACGGTTCAAATCTGGGTGTAATCCACCTTCTTGCCTTTTTTACATTAAAAAAAACGTTTCACTGTCTCACTGACTGTTCAGACACAAGTATATCTGTTTCAAATATTCTGGGGTGGGCCAGATAAATAGAACTGTGGTTTTCCTCTTCCACGATTCAAATCTGGGTGTAATCCACTTTTTGCATAAATTAAAGCAGTTTGAGTGTCTCGCTGACTGTTCAGACACAAATATATCTGTTTAAAATATTCTGGTGTAGGTCAGAGAAATAGAACTGTGGTTTTCCTCTTCCACGGTTCAAATCTGGGTGTAATCCACCTTTTTGCCTTTTTTTTTAAAAAAAAAAACGTTTCAGTGTCTCGCTGACTGTTGAGACACAAATATATCTGTTTAAAAGATTCTGGTGTAGGCCAGAGAACTACAACTGTGGTTTTCTTATTCCACGGTTCAAATCTGGGTGTTATCCACCTTTTTGCCCATTTTTACATTAAAAAAAACAGTTTGGTGTCTCGCTGAATGTTCAGACACAAATATATCTGTTTAAAATATTCTGGTGTAGGCCAAAGAAATAGAACTATGGTTTTTCTCTTCCACGGTTCAAATTTGGGTGTTATCCACCTTTTTGCCCATTTTTACATAAAAAAAACAGTTTGAGTGTCTCGCTGACTGTTCAGAGAAAAATATATCTGTTTAAAAGATTCTGATGTAGGCCAGAGAACTAGAACTGTGGTTTTCCTCTTCCACGATTCAAATCTGGGTGTAATCCACCTTTTTGCCTTTTTTACACTATAAAAAACATTTCAGTGTCTCGCTGACTGTTCAGACACAAGTATATCTGTTTAAAAGATTTTTATGTAGGCCAGAGAAATAGAACTGTGGATTTCCTCTTCCACTGTTCAAATCTTGGTGTAATCCACCTTTTTGCCTTTTTTACATAAAAAAAACAGTTTTAGTGTCTCGCTGACTGTTCAGGCACAAATATATCTCTTTAAAAGATTCTGGTGTAGCACAAAGAACTAAAACTCTGGTTTTCCTCTTCCACGGTTGAAATCTGGGGGTTGTATACCTTTTTGACTCTTTTACAGAAAAAAAAACAGTTTGAGTGTCTCGCTGACTGCTCAGACACAAATATTTCCGTTTAAAAGATCTGGTGTAAGCCAGAGAACTAGAACTGTGGTTTTCTCTTCCACGGTTCAAATCTGGGTGCAAGCCACTTTTTTGCATAATCAAAACAGTTTCAGTGTCTGGCTGACTGTTCAGACACAAATGTACAGTATCTGTTTAAAAGATTCTGGTATAGGCCAAAGATCTAGAGCTATGGTTTTCCTCTTCCACGGATGAAATCTGGGTGTAATCCAACTATTTGCCTTTTTTACATAAAAAAAAACAGTTTGAGAGTCTCGCTAACTGTTTAAACACAAATATATTTGTTTAAAAGACTGTGGTGTAGGCCAGAGAACTAGAACTGTGGTTTCCCTCTTCCATGGTTTAAATCTGGGTGTAATCCACCTTTTTGCATAAAAAAAAACTGTTTGAGTGTCTCACTGACTGTTCAGACACAAATATATCTGTTTAAACAATTCTGGTGTAGGCCAGAGAACTAGAACTGTGGTTTTCCTCTTCCACGGTTCAAATCTGGGTGTAATCCACCTTTTTGCCTTTTTTACATAAAAAAAACGTTTCAGTGTCTCGCTGACTGTTGAGACACAAATATATCTGTTTAAAAGATTCTGATGTAGGCCAGAGAAATAAAACTGTGTTTTTCTATTCCATGGTTCAAATCTGGGTGTAATTCACCTCTTTTCCTTATTTACGTAAAAAAAACAGTTTGAGTGTCTCGCTGACTGTTCAGACAAAAATATATCTGTTTAAAAGATTCTGAGGTAGGCCACAGAACTAGAACTGTGGTTTCCCTCTTCCACGGTTCAAATCAGGGTGTAATTCACATCTTTTACATTTTACATAAAAAAAAAACGTTTCAGTGTCTAGCTGACTGTTCAGACACAAATAAATCTCTTTAAAAGATTATGGTGTAGGCCAAAGAACTACAACTGTTGTTTTCCTCTTCCACGGATCAAATCAGGGTGCTGTCCAACTTTTTGCCTTTTTTACAGAAAAAAAAACAGTTTGAGTGTCTCGCTGACTGTGCAGACAAAAATATATCTGTTTAAAAGATTCTGGTGTAGGCCAGAGAAATAGAACAGTGGCTTTCCTCTTCCACGGTTCAAATCTGGGTGTAATCAACCTTTTTGCCTTTTTTACATAAAAAAACAGTTTCAGTGC
Organism: Phyllobates terribilis; assembly: GCF_046119375.1. Classification (NCBI taxonomy): domain Eukaryota; kingdom Metazoa; phylum Chordata; class Amphibia; order Anura; family Dendrobatidae; genus Phyllobates; species Phyllobates terribilis. Next base: position 443,592,096 of record NW_027362764.1, read on the forward strand.
CTCTCTGACTGTTCAGACCCAAATATAACTGTTTAAAAGATTCTGCTGTAGGCAATAGAACTAGAACTGTCGTTTTCCTCCTCCACGGTTAAAATCTGGGTGTAATCCACCTTTTTGACATTTTTGCATAAAAAAAACAGTTTGAGTGTCTCGCTGACTGTTCAGAAACAAATATAGTTGTTTAAAAAATTCTGGTGTAGGCCAGAGAACTAGAAATGTGATTTTCCTCTTCCATGGTTCAAATCTGAGGGTAATCCACTTTTTTGCATAAAAAAAACACTGTTTGAGTGTCTCGGTGACTGTTCAGACACAAATATATCCGTTTATAAGATTCTGGTGTAGGCCAGAGAACTAGAACTGTGGTTTTCTCTTCCACGGTTCTAATTTGGGTGTAATCCACTTTTTGCATAAAAAAAACAGTTTTAGTGTCTCGCTGACTGTTCAGACACAAATGTACAGTATCTGTTTAAAAGATTCTGGTGTAGGCCAGAGAACTACAACTGTGGTTTTCCTCTTCCACGGTTCAAGTCTTGGTGTAATCCACCTTTTTGCCTTTTTTTACATAAAAAAAACAGTTTGAGTGTCTTGCTGACTGTTCAGACACAAATATATCCCTTTAAAAGATTCTGGTGTAGGCCAAAGAACTACAACTGTGGTTTTCCTCTTCCACGGTTCAAATCTGGGTTTTATCCATCTTTTTGCCTTTTTTTACATTAAAAAAACAGTTTGAGTGTCTCGCTGACTGTTCAGATACAAATATATCTGTTTTAAAGATTCTGTTGTTGGCCAGAGAACTACAACTTTGGTTTTCCTCTTCCATGGTTCAAATCTGGGTGTTGTCCACCTTTTTGCATTTTTTACATAAAAATACAGTTTCAGTGTCTCGCTGACTATTCAGACACAAATATATCTCTTTAAAAGATTCTGGTGTAGGCCAAAGAACTACAACTGTGATTTTTCTCTTTCACAGTTCAAATCTGGGTGTAATCAACCTTTGTGCCTTCTTTACATAAAAAAAATAGTTTCAGTGTCTCACTGACTGTTCAGACACAAATATAACTGTTTAAAAGATTCTGGTGTAGGCCAGAGAACTAGAACTGTGGTTTTCCTCCTCCACGGTTCAAATCTGGGTGTAATCCACCTTTTTGCCTTTTTTACATAAAAAAAAAATTTTCAGTGTCTCGCTGACTGTTCAGACACAAATATATCTGTTTAAAAGATTCTGGTGTAGGCCAGAGAAATAGAACTGTCGTTTTCCTCTTCCACGTTTCAAATCTGTGTGTAATCCACCTTTTTTACATAAAAAAAAACAGTTTGAGTGTCTTGCTGACTGTTCAGACACAAATATAGTTTTTTAAAAAATTCTGGTGTAGGCCAGAGAACAAGAACTGTGATTTTCCTATTCCACGGTTCAAATCTGAGGGTAATCCACTTTTTTGCATAAAAAAAAACAGTTTGAGTGTCTCGCTGACTGTTCAGACACAAATATATCTGTTTAAAAGATTCTGGTGTAGGCCAAAGAACTACAACTGTGGTTTGCCTCTTCCACGGATCAAATCAGGGTGTTATCCACCTTTTTGCCCTTTTTAGATAAAAAAAAAACGTTTCAGTGTCTCGCTGACTGTTCAGACACAAATACAGTATATCTGTTTAAAAGGTTCTGATGTAGGCCAGAGAAATAGAACTGTGCTTTTTCTCTTCCACGTTTCAAATCTGTGTGCAATCCACCTTTTTGCCTTTTTTGCTTAAAAAAAACAGCTTGAGTGTCTCGATGACTGTTCAGACTCACATATATCTGATTAAAAGATTCTGGTGTAGACTAGAGAACAAAAACTGTGTTTTTCCTCTTCCACGGTTCAAATCTGGTGTAATTCATGTCTTTTACATTTTACATAAAAAAACCTGTTTCAGTGTCTAGCTGACTGTTCAGACACAAATAAATCTCTTTAAAAGATTCTGGTGTAGGCCAAAGAACTACAACTGTGGTTTTCCTCTTCCACGGATCAAATCAGGGTGCAGTCCACCTTTTTGCCTTTTTTACAGAAAAAAAAACAGTTTGAGTGTCTCGCTGACTGTGCAGACACAAATATATCTGTTTAAAAGATTCTGCTGTAGGCAAGAGAACTAGAACTGTCGTTTTCCTCCTCCACCGTTGAAATCTGGGTGTAATCCACCTTTTTGCCATTTTTACATAAAAAAAAACAGTTTGAGTGTCTCGCTGACTGTTCAGACACAAATATAGTTGTTTAGAAAATTTTGGTGTAGGCCAGAGAACTAGAAATGTGATTTTCCTCTTCCACGGTTCAAATCTGAGGGTAATCCACTTTTTTGCATAAAAAAAACAGTTCGAGTGTTTCGGTGACTGTTCGGACACAAATATATCCGTTTATAAGATTCTGGTGTAGGCCAGAGAACTAGAACTGTGGTTTTCTCTTCCACGGTTCAAGTCTTGGTGTAATCCACCTTTTTGCCATTTTTTACATAAAAAAAACAGTTTCAGTGTCTTGCTGACTGTTCAGACACAAATATATCCCTTTAAAAGATTCTGGTGTAGGCCAAAAAACTACAACTGTGGTTTTCCTCTTCCACGGTTCAAATCTGGGTGTTATCCATCTTTTTGCCTTTTTTTACATAAAAAAAACAGTTTGAGTGTGTCGCTGACTGTTCAGACACAAATATATCTGTTTTAAAGATTCTGGTGCTGGCCAGAGAACTACAACTTTTGTTTTCCTCTTCCATGGTTCAAATCTGGGTGTTGTCCACCTTTTTGCATTTTTTACATCAAAACACAGTTTCAGTGATTCGCTGACTTTTCAGACACAAATATATCTCTTTAAAAGATTCTGGTGTAGGCCAGAGAACTAGAACAGTGGTTTTCCTCCTCCACGGTTCAAATCTGGGTGCAATCCACCTTTTTGCCTTTTTTACATAAAAAAAAAATGTTTCAGTGTCTCGCTGACTGTTCAGACACAAATATATCTGTTTAAAAGATTCTGGTGTATGCCATAGAAATAGAACTGTGTTTTTCCTCTTCCACGTTTCAAATCTGTGTGTAATCCACCTTTTTGCCTTTTTTACATAATAAAAACAGTTTGAGTGTCTCGCTGACTGTTCAGACACAAATATAGTTGTTTAAAAAATTCTGCTGTAGGCCAGAGAGCTAGTATTGTTGTATTCCTCTTCCACGGTTCAAATCTGGGTGTAATCCACATTTTTGCCTTTTTTACATAAAAAAAAAAAAGTTTCAGTGTCTCGCTGACTGTTCAGACACAAATATATCTGTTTAAAAGATTCTGTTGTAGGCCAGAGAAATAGAACTGTGTTTTTCGTCTTCCACGTTTGAAATCTGTGTGTAATCCACCTTTTTGCCTTTTTCACTTAAAAAAAACAGCTTGAGTGTCTCGCTGACAGTTCAGACTCAAATATATCTGTTTAAAATATTCTGGTGTAGACCAGAGAGCAAAAACTGTGTTTTTCCTCTTCCACGGTTCAAATCTGGGTGTAATTCACCTCTTTTACTTTTATACATAAAAAAAACTGTTTCAGTGTCTAGCTGACTGTTCAGACACAACCAAATCTCTTTAAAAGATTCTGGTGTAGGCCAAAGAACTACAACTGTGGTTTTCCTCTTCCATGGATCAAATCAGGGTGCTGTCCACCTTTTTGCCATTTTTACAGAGAAAAAAACAGTTTGAGTGTCTCGCTGACTGTTCAGATACAAATATATCTGTTTAAAAGAGCTGGTGAAGGCCAGAGAACTAGAACTGTGGTTTTCCTCTTCCACGGTTCAAATCTGGGTGTAATCCACCTTTTTGCCTTTTTCACTTAAAAAAAACAGCTTGAGTGTCTCGCTGACAGTTCAGACTCAAATATATCTGTTTAAAATATTCTGGTGTAGACCAGAGAACAAAAACTTTGTTTTTCCTTTTCCACGGTTCAAATCTGGGTGTAATTCACCTCTTTTACTTTTATACATAAAAAAAACTGTTTCAGTGTCTAGCTGACTGTTCAGACACAACCAAATCTCTTTAAAAATTCTGGTGTAGGCCAAAGAACTACAACTGTGGTTTTCCTCTTCCATGGATCAAATCAGGGTGCTGTCCACCTTTTTGCCATTTTTACAGAAAAAAAAACAGTTTGAGTGTCTCGCTGACTGTTCAGATACAAATATATCTGTTTAAAAGAGCTGGTGAAGGCCAGAGAACTAGAACTGTGGTTTTCCTCTTCCACGGTTCAAATCTGGGTGTAATCCACCTTTTTGCCTTTTTTACATAAAAAAAAAAACGTTTCAGTGTCTCGCTGACTGTTCAGACACAAATACAGTATATCTGTTTAAAAGATTCTGATGTAGGCCAGAGAAATAGAACTGTGGCTTTCCTCTTCCACGGTTCAAATCTGGGTGCAAACCACCTTTTTGCAAAAAAAAAAAAGTTTGAGTGTCTTGCTGACTGTTCAGACACAAATATAACAGTTTAAAAGATTCTGGTGTAGGCCACAGAACTAGAACTGTGGTTTTCCTCCTCCACGGTTCAAATCTGGGTGTAATCCACCTTTTTGCCATTTTTACATAAAAAAAAAACAGTTTGAGTGTCTCGCTGACTGTTCAGACACAAATATAGTTGTTTAAAAAATTCTGGTGTAGGCCAGAGAACTAGAAATGTGATTTTCCTCTTCCACGGTTCAAATCTGAGGGTAATCCACTTTTTTGCATAAAAAAAAACTGTTTGAGTGTCTCGCTGACTGTTCAGACACTAACATATCCGTTTATAAGATTCTGGTGTAGGACAGATAACTAGAACTGTGGTTTTCTCTTCCACGATTCTAATTTGGGTGTAATCCACCTTTTTGCATAAGAAAAACAGTTTTAGTTTCTCACTGACTGTTCAGACACAAACGTACAGTATCTGTTTAAAAGATTCTGGTGTAGGCCAGAGAGCTAGAACTGTGGTATTCCTCTTCCACGGTTAAAATCTGAGACTAATCCACCTTTTTTACATAAAAAAAACTGTTTCAGTGTCTAGCTGACTGTTCAGACACAAATAAATCTCTTTAAAAGATTCTGATGTTGGCCAAAGAACTACAACTGTGGTTTTCCTCTTCCACGGATCAAATCAAGGTGCTGTCCACCTTTTTGCCTTTTTTACATAAAAAAACCAGTTTGAGTGTCTCGCTGACTGTGCAGACACAAATATATCTGTTTAAAAGATTCTGGTGTAGGCCAGAGAAATAGAACTGTGGCTTTCCTCTTCCACGGTTCAAATCTGGGTGTAATCAACCTTTTTGCCTTCTTTACATAAAAAAAACAGTTTCAGTGTCTCGCTGACTGTTCAGACACAAATATAACTGTTTAAAGGATTCTGGTGTAGGCCAGAGAACTAGAACTGTGGTTTTCCTCGTCCACGGTTCAAATCTGGGTGTAATCCACCTTTTTGACATTTTTACATAAAAAAGACAGTTTGAGTGTCTCGCTGACTGATCAGACACAAATATAGTTGTTGAAAAAATTCTGATGTAGGCCAGAGAACTAGAACTGTGATTTTCCTCTTCCACGGTTCAAATCTGAGGGTAATCCACTTTTTTGCATAAAAAAAAACAGTTTGAGTGTCTCGTTGACTGTTCAGACACAAATATATCCGTTTATAAGATTCTGGTGTAGGCCAGAGAACTAGAACTGTGGTATTCCTCTTCCACGGTTGAAATCTGGGTGTAATCCACCTTTTTGCCTTTTTTACAAAAAAAAAAAAAAAAAAACGTTTCAATGTCTCGCTGACTGTTCAGACACAAATATATCTGTTTAAAAGATTCTGGTGTAGGCCAGAGAAATAGAACTATGTTTTTCCTCTTCCACGGTTCAAATCTGTGTGTAATCCACCTTTTTGCCTTTTTTACTTAAAAAAAACAGCTTGAGCGTCTCGCTGACTGTTCAGACTCAAATATATCTGTTTATAAGATTCTGGTGTAGACCAGAGAACAAAAACTATGTTTTTCCTCTTCCACGGTTCAAATCCTGGTGTAATTCACCTCTTTTACTTTTTTACATTAAAAAAACTGTTTCAGTGTCTAGCTGACTGTTCAGACACAAATAAATCTCTTTAAAAGATTCTGGTGTAGGCCAAAGAACTACAACTGTGGCTTTCCTCTTCCATGGATCAAATCAGGGTGCTGTCCACCTTTTTGCCATTTTTACAGAAAAAAAAACAGTTTGAGTGTCTCGCTGACTGTTCAGACACAAATATATCTGTTTAAAAGATTCTGGGCTAGTCCAGAGAACTAGAACTGTGGTTTCCCTCTTCCACGGTTTAAGTATGGGTGTAATTCAGCTTTTTGCATAAAAAAACTGTTTGAGTATCTCGCTGACTGTTCAGACACAAATATATCTCTTTAAAAGTTTCTGGTGTAGGCCAGAGAAGTAGAACTGTGGTTTTCCTCTTCCACGGTTCAAATCTGGGTGTAATCCACCTTTTTGCCTTTTTTACATAAAAAAAAACGTTTCAGTGTCTCGCTGACTGTTCAGACACAAATACAGTATATTTGCTTAAAAGATTCTGGTGTAGGCCAGAGAACTAGAACTGTGGATTTCCTCTTCCACGGTTTAAATCTGGGTGTTATCCACCTCTTTGCCCTTTTTTACATTAAAAAAACCCGCTTCAGTGTCTCGCTGATTATTCAGACACAAATACAGTTATATGAAAAAGTTTGGGCACCCCTATTATTTTAAGCTTAATGTTTTATAAAAATTGGTGTTTTTGCAACACCTATTTCAGTTTGATATATGTAATAACTGTTGGACACAGTAATGTTTCTGCCTTGAAATGAGGTTTATTGTACTAATAGAAAACATGCAATCTGCATTCAAACAAAATTTGACAGGTGCATAAGTATGGGCAACTCACCAGAAAAGTGACATTAATATTTAGTAGATCCTCCTTTTGCAAAAATAACAGCCTCTAGTCGCTACCTGTAGCTTTTAATGAGTTTCTGGATCCTGGATGAAGGTATTTTTGACCATTCCTCTTTACAAAACAATTCCAGTTCAGTTAAGTTTGATGGTCGCCGAGCATGGACAGCCCTCTTCAAATGATCCCACAGATGTTCAATGATATTCAGGTCTGGGGACTGGGATGGCCATTCCAGAACATTGTAATTGTTCCCCTGCATGAATGCCTGAGTAGATTTCAAGCGGTGTTTTGGATCATTGTCTTGCTGAAAGATCCATCCCCTGCGTAGCTTCAACTTTGTCACTGATTCTTGAACATTATTGTTAAGAATCTGCTGATACTGAGTGGAATCCATGCGTCCCTCAACTTTAACAAGATTCCCGGTGCCGGCACAGCCCCAAAGCATGATGGACCTCCACCAAATTTTACTGTGGGTAGCAAGTGTTTTTCTTGGAATGCTGTGTTTTTTTGCCGCCATGCATAACGCCTTTTTGTATGACCAAACAACTCAGTCTTGGTTTCATCAGTCCACAGGACCTTCTTCCAAAAAGAAATTGGCTTCTCCAAATGTGCTTTTGCATACCTCAGCCGGACTCTGTTTGTGGCATGCTTGCAGAAACGGCTTCTTTCGCATCACTCTCCCATACAGCTTCTCCTTGTGCAAAGTGCGTTGTATAGTTGACCGATGCACAGTGACACAATCTGCAGCAAGTTGATGCTGCAGCTCTCTGGAGGTGGTCTGAGAATTGTCCTTGACTGATCTCACCATTTTTCTTCTCTGACTTTCTGATGTTTTTCTTGGCCTGCCACTTCTGGCCTTAACAAGAACTGTCCCTGTGTTCTTCCATTTCCTTACTATGTTCCTCGCAGTGGAAACTGACAGGTTAAAACTCTGAGACAGCTTTTTGTATCCTTCCCCTGAACAACTATGTTGAATAATCTTTGTTTTCAGATCATTTGACAGTTGTTTTGAGGAGCCCATGATGCCACTCTTCAGAGGAGATTCAAACAGGAGAACAACTTGCAAGTGGCCACTTTAAATAGTTTTTCTCATGATTGCATACACCTGGCTATGAAGTTCAAAGCTCAATGAGGTTACAAAACCAAAAAAAGTGCTATAGTAAGTCAGCAAAAAGTAGGTAGGAGTTTTTAAAACAAGAAAATGATAAGGGTGCCCATACTGTCAAATTTTGTTTGAATGCAGATTGCACATTTTCTGTTAGTACAATAAACCTCATTTCAAGGCAGAAACGTTACTGTGTCCAACAGTTATTACATATATCAAACTGAAATAGCTGTTGTAAAAACACCAATTTTAATAAAACATTAAGCTTAAGATTAATAGGGGTGCCCAAACTTTTTCATATAACTGTATATCTGTTCAAAAGATTCTGGTGTAGACAAGAGAACTAGCACTGTGGTTTTCCTCTTCCACGGTTCAAATCAGTGTGTTATCCACCTTTTTTACATAAAAAAACAACTTTGAGTGTCTCGCTGACTGTACAGACACAAATATATGTTTAAAAGATTCTGGTGTAGGCCAGAGAACTAAAACAGTGGTTTTCCTCTTCCATGGTTTAAATCTGGGTGTAAACCACCTTTTTGCATAGGAAAAAAAAGTTTGAGTGTCTCGCTGACTGTTCAGACACAAATATATCTGTTTAAACGATTGTGGTATACGCCAGCGATCTAAAACTGTGTTTTTCCTCTTCCACGGGTCTAATATAGGTGTAATCAACCTTTTTGACTTTTTTGCATAAAAAAAAAATGTTTCAGTGTCTCGCTGATTGTTCAGACATAAATATAACTGTTTAAAAGATTCTGGTGTGGGCCAGAGAGCTAGAACAGTGGTTCTCCTCTTCCACGGATCAAATCTGGGTGTAATCCATGTTTTTCCCTTTTTTGCATAAAAAAAAACACTTTGAGTGTCTCGCTGACTGTTTAGACACAAATATATCTGATTAAAAGATTCTGGTGTAGGCCAGAGAACTAAAACTGCGGTTTTCCTCTTCCACAGTTTAAATCTGGGTGTAGACCACCTTTTTGCATAAAAAAAAAAGTTTGAGTGTCTCGCTGACTGTTCAGACACAAATATATCTGTTTAAAAGATTCTGGTGTAGGCCAGAGAAATAGAACTGTGGCTTTCCTCTTCCATGGTTCAAATCAGGGTGTAATCAACCTTTTTGCTTTTTTTACATAAAAAAAACAGATTGAGTGTCTAGCTGACTGTTCAGACTCAAATATATCTGTTTAAAAGATTCTGGTGTAGACCAGAGAAGAAAAACTGTGTTTTTCCTCTTCCACGGTTCAAATCAGGGTGTAATTCACCTCTTTTACTATTTTACATAAAAAAACCTGTTTCAGTGTCTTGCTGACTGTTCAGACGCAAATAAATCTGTTTAAAAGATTCTGGTGTAGGCCAAAGAACTAGAACTGTGGTTTTCCTCTTCCACGGTTCAAATCAGGTTGCTCTCCACCTTTTTGCCTTTTTTACAGAAAAAAAAACAGTTTGAGTGTCTTGCTGACTGTTCAGACACAAATATATCTGTTTAAAAGATTCTGGGGTAGGCCAGAGAACTAGAACTGTGGTTTCCCTCTTCCACGGTTTAAACATGGGTGTAATTCAGCTTTTTGCATAAAAAAAATGTTTCTGTGTTTCGCTGACTGTTCAGACATAAATATAACTGTTTAAAAGATTCTGGTGTGGGCCAGAGAGCTAGAACTGTGGTTCTCCTCTTCCACAGTCCAAATCTGGGTGTAATCCATGTTTTTCCCTTTTTTATATAAAAAAAAACAGTTTGAGTGTCTCGCTGACTGTTCAGACACAAATATATTTTGTTTAAAAGATTCTGTTGTAGGCCAGAGAACTATAACTTTGGTTTTCCTCTTCCATGGTTCAAATCTGAGAGTAATCCACCTTTTTGCATTAAAAAAAACAGTTTCAGTGTCTCGCTGACTGTTCAGACACAAATATATCTCTTTAAAAGATTCTAGTGTAGGCCAGAGAAATAAAATTTTGTTTTTCCTCTTCCACGGTTCAATTTTGGGTGTAATTCACCTTTCTTCCTTTTTTACATGAAAAAAACAGTTTCAGTGTCTTGCTGACTGTTCAGACACAAATAAATCTCTTTAAAAGATTCTGGTGCAGGCCAAAGAACTACAACTTTGATTTTCCTCTTCCAAGGTTCACATCTGGGTGCTGTCCACCTTTTAGCCTTTTTTACAGAAAAAAAAAGCAATTTGAGTGTCTCCCTGACTGTTCAGATACAAATATATCCATTTATCAGATTCTGGTGTAGGCCAGAGAACTAGAACTGTGGCTTTCTCTTCCATGGTTCAAATTTGGGTGTAATCCACCTTTTTGCATAAAAAAACAGTTTCTGTGTCTCGCTGACTGTTCAAGCGCAAATGTACAGTATCTGTTTAAAAGATTCTGGTGAAGGCCAGAGAACTACAACTGTGGTTTTCCTCTTCTACAGTTCAAATCTCGGTGTAATCCACCTTTTTGCCTTTTTTACATGAACAAAAACAGTTTGAGTGTCTCGCTGACTGTTCAGACACAAATATATCTGTTTAAAAGATTCTGGTGTTGGCCAGAGAACTACAACTGTGGTTTTCCTCTTCCATGGTTCAAATCTGGGTGTTGTCCACCATTTTGCCTTTTTTACATAAAAAAACAGTTTCAGTGTCTCGCTGACTGTTCAGACACAAATATATCTGTTTAAAAGATTCTGGTGTAGGCCAGAGAACTACAACTGTGGTTTTCCTCTTCCATGGTTCAAATCTGGGTGTAATCCACCTTTTTGTATAAAAAAAACAGTTTGAGTGTCTCTCTGACTGTTCAGACACAAATATATCTGTTTAAAAGATTCTGGTGTAGGGCAGAGAAATAGAACTGTGGCTTTCCTTTTCCACAGTTCAAATCTGGGTGTAATCCCCTTTTTTGCCTTTTTTACAGAAAAAAAAACAGTTTGAGTGTCTCGCTGACTGATCAGACACAAATATATCCATTTATAAGATTCTGGTGTAGGCCAGAGAACTAGAACTGTGGTTTTCTCTTCCACGGTTCAAATATGAGTGTAATCCACTTTTTTGCATAAAAAAAAACAGTTTGAGTGTCTCGCTGACTGTTCACACACAAATGTACAGTATCTGTTTAAAAGATTCTGGTGTAGGCCAGAAAACTACAACTGTGGTTTTCCTCTTCCATGGTTCAAATCTGGGTGTTATCCATCTTTTTGTCTTTTTTACATAAAAAAAAACAGTTTGAGTGTCTCGCTGACTGTTCAGACACAAATATATCTGTTTAAAAGATTCTGGTGTAGGCCAGAGAGCTAGATCTGTGGTTTTCCTCTTCCATGGTTCAAATCTGGGTGTTATCCACCTTTTTGCCTTTTTTACATTAAAAAAAAAAACGTTTCAATGTCTCGCTGACTGTTCAGACACAAATACAGTATATCTGTTAAAAAGATTCTGATGTAGGCCAGAGAAATAGAGCTGTGGCTTTCCTCTTCCATGGTTTAAATCTGGGTGTTATCCACCTTTTTGCCCTCTTTTACATTAAAAAAACCAGCTTCAGCGTCTCGCTGAATATTCAGACACAAATATATCTGTTTAAAAGATTCTGGTGTAGGCAAGAGAACTAGAGCTGTTGTTTTCTTCTTCCACGGTTCAAATCTGGGTGTAATCCACCTTTTTGAATAAAGAAAACTGTTTGAGTGTCTCGCTGACTGTTCAGACACAAATATATTTGTTTAAAAGATTGTGGTGTAGGCCAGAGAACTAGAACTGTGGTTTCCCTCTTCCACGGTTTAAATCTGGGTGTAATCCACCTTTTTGAATAAAAAAAACTGTTTGAGTGTCTCACTGACTGTTCAGACACAAATATATCTGTTTAAAAGATTCTGGTGTAGGCCAGAGTACTAGAACTGTGTTTTTTCTCTTCCACGGTTTAAATCTGGGTGTTATCAACCTTTTGCCCTTTTTAACATTAAAAAAAAAAGTTTGAGTGTCTCACTGACTGTTCAGACACAAATAAATCAGTTTAAAAGATTTTGGTGTAGGCCAGAGAAATAGAACTGTGGTTTTCCTCTTCCACGGTTCAAATCTGGGTGATATCCACCTTTTTGCTTAAAAAAACAGTTTGAGGGTCTCGCTGACAGTTCAGACACAAATATATCTGTTTAAAGATTCTGGTGTAGGCCAGAGAAATGGAACTGTGGTTTTCCTCTTCCACGGTCAAATCTGAGTGTTATCCACCTTTTTGCCTTTTTTACATAAAAAAAAACAGTTTGAGTGTCTCGCTGACTGTTCAGTCACAAATATATCTGTTTAAAAGATACTGGTGTAGGCCAGAGCTAGAACTGTGGTTTTCCTCTTCCACGGTTCAAATCTGGGTGTTATCCACCTTTTTGCCTTTTTTACATAAAAAAAAAACAGTTTGAGTGTCTCGCTGACTGTTCAGACACAAATATATCTGTTTAAAAGATTATAGTGTAGGCCAGAGAACTAGAACTGTGGTTTTCCTCTTCCACGGTTCAAATCTGAGTGTAATCCACCTTTTTGCATAAAAAAAACAGTTTCAGTGTCTCGCTGACTTTTCAAACGCAAATGTACAGTATCTATTTAAAAGGTCCTGGTGTAGGCCAGAGAACTACAACTGTGGTTTTCCTCTTCCACGGTTCAAATCTGGGTGTAATCCTCCTTTTTGTCTTTTTTACATGAACAAAAACAGTTTGAGTGTCTCGCTGACTGTTCAGACACAAATATATCTGTTTAAAAGATTCTGGTGTTGGCCAGAGATCTACAACTGTGGTTCTCCTCTTCCATCGTTCAAATCTGGGTGTTGTCCACCTTTTTTCCTTTTTTACATAAAAAAACAGTTTCAGTGTCTTGCTGACTGTTCAGACACAAATATATCTGTTTAAAAGATTCTGGTGTAGGCCATAGAACTACAACTGTGGTTTTCCTCTTCCATGGTTCAAATCTGGGTGCAATCCATCTTTTTGTATAAAAAAAACAGTTTGAGTGTCTCTCTGAAGGTTCAGACACAAATATATCTGTTTAAAAGATTCTGGTGTAGGCCAGAGAAATAGAACTGTGGTTTTCCTCTTCCACGGTTCAAATCTGGGTGTTATCCACCTTTTTGCCTTTTTTACATAAAAAAAACAGTTTGAGTGTCTTGCTGACTGTTTGTTATGATCTGCTACAAGCACTAAGGAAAGAGAGGAGATCTGTCCCTACAATAGAACTAAGCTAAATCCCTACGATGTAACGGGGAACCTGATCCTGCTATCAGACCCGCTAAAGTCCTCGGCTAGTCTGTACGAAGACCTATAGATGCAAGGGAGGGATCCCTACAAGAACTAGGGACTGGGATAAAGTTGGACATCTCCTAGCAGAAATTGTAGCATTAAAAGAAAAACACACAACATAGAACATAAAGGTCCGAAGACCTAGCTAAACTGACTGAGAAAGGTAACTAAGCACCAGGCTATCTTAAGAGTAGAAATTACAATGAAGTCCAGCAAGGCCAGGTGGGCGGAGCAGGATTAAATCGTCAAAAAAGTTCATGTGACCAGCAAGATAGAAAAAAACTAACAGGAGAGTTCTAACAGTACCCCCTCTTCTATGAGGATCCTCCGGATCTCCTAGGCCCAAGCTTATCAGGAAACCTCTTGTGAAATGCTCTGACAAATCTGGAAGCAGAAACATCTTCCGCCCTCACCCATGAGTTATCCTGGGGTCCGAAACCCATCCAAGCGACGAGATACTGCAAACTCCCTCTATACCGTCTAGAATTTAGGATGCGGGAAATTTTGTATTCCCCGTCCTCCACCACCGGAGGATCAGTGGCAGAGGCGTCTCCATCCGACACATAAGCTCATTTCAACAGAGAAACATGAAACACCGGATTAATCTCCCCGGAGGTAGGAACCTCCAAACTAACAGCAGATTGGTTAACTACCTGAAGCACATTAAAGGGCCCTACAAACTTGGGACCCAATTTTTTAGAAGGAATCCTCAAAAGAAGATTCTTAGAGGACAACCAAACGATGTCACCAATAGCAAACAAAACCTCTTGCCATTTACTATCAAAGTACCTCTTAGACTTTTTGTTAGCCTCCTGAAGATTACCACGCACATCCGTCCAAACTGTCTCCAAATCACCGGAAAAACTCTCCTCCTCAGGCACAGCCGATACCTATTTGGAGAATGACCCAAAAGACGAATGTCTCCCAGAACAACAAAAAAAAGGCGAACAACCAGAAGAAGAGGATGTATGGTTGTTAAGACCAAACTCAGCAAGTGGCAGAAACTCAGACCACCCCTCCTGATTGTCTGCCACAAAACAACGCAAGAACTGATCAACATCCCGATTCTTCCTTTCTGTCTGGCCATTAGACTCAGGATGATATCCGGATGAAAACGACAAATGAACTCCCAACCTGTCACAAAAAGCACGCCAAAAACGAGCCACGAACTCAGGTCCCCTATCCGAAACAATGTCAGTAGGAACGCCATGTAGTCTGACAATTTCGCTGACAAAGGCCTTAGCGAGTGTCTTAGCGCAGGGCAGTTTGATGAAAGGAACCAAGTGACACATCTTGCTAAAACTGTCAACGACCACCCAGATGACTGTGAAACCCTCAGAGGGGGGAAGGTCAGTAATAAAGTCCATAGCCAGATGTGTCCAAGGTGCACTAGGAACCTCCAGAGGGCAAAGCAACCCCGCTGCAGGAGTATGTGAAGACTTAGATCTAGCACACACCGTACATTGACGCACCCACTTAATGACTTCCTTCTGCCATCCAGGCAACAAAAAACTGCGACCCACAAGTCTCTTGGTCTCAGAAATTCCTGGATGACCTGCCAACTGAGACTCATGACACTCAACAAACAAATCTCTCCTAAAGGTCCTAGGCACAAACAACCTCCCATGGGGAGTGTTAGATGGGGCATTCTCCTGTGCTTTAAGAATCTCATCTTCCAAAACAGAGTCCAATGCAGCAATCACAACACCTTCTTGTAAAATGCTCCCCTCCTCCTCAGCAAAAACTCTCCAAAAATCCTGAATAAGTATAGGTAATTCCCCTTTTTCCACCGCAGCAATACGTCCGTTACAACACTTGTCATAACACTTAGGGCTCCAGGACTTAATTTCATTGGTAGACCAATCCAGTAAAGGATTGTGCAATTTTAACCAGGGTAACCCCAAAACTACTGGAGAAGGCAAATTATTTAATACTACCAAATCCAAATTTTCTTGGTGAAAACCATTAATAGTGAGGGGAAATTCACAGACCTTGTGAGTAACACTCTTCAAGGGGGAGCCATCGACAGAAACCACAGCAATAGGGGATGACAAAGATTTGGGTTTTAATTTAATTTTTTCCAAGAATCCCCCATAAATCACATTCAGAGTAGAACCACAATCCACAAATACCCGAAATTCAATTAATTCTTCCTGAGCAGCAGTAGTAGCAGAAAGAAATACCCCCTTAGTATTTAAACAGGCTATACGGGCGTGACTGACCTTTTTTTTTTCTTTGTTCATACGAAACACACAGTTCTTAATAAAATGGTCAGATTTCCAACAATAAAAGCACAAACCTTCAGAAGACCTGCGGTCTTTTTCCTGAGAGCGGGGTGCCATCGCCCCAATCTCCATCGGCTCTCCAATGTCAGTACAGACCCTCTCAAGACTCGGAGCTGACATGGCAGAGGATTTACTCTCATTAACCCTTGCACGCAGTCTCCTGTCCACCCGTATAGCTAATTGCATTGCCTCCTGCAAGTTTCCAGGTGTGGGATAAGCAATCAGCAAATCCTTAACCCTTTCACCTAGTCCCGCAAGAAACAAACTTTTCAAAGCTGAATTGTTCCACCCCACCTGGGCAGACCACAGATGGAAGAGAGAACAATATTTTTCCACATTACCTGATCCCTGCCTCAAACGTCTCAATTCAGTCTCAGCTGATGAGACACGATCAGTATCATCATACAACAAACCCAAATCAGAAAAAAAACTATCCACTGATCTAAAGCATGGATCACTAGTAGTGTTGAGCCACCCCCGTAGTGTTCGGGTTCGGTTCGGTTCGTCGAACACCGGGATGTTCGAGGAACTGTTCGTCAAACTGTTCGTCGAACACCTTAGAACACCATCGAACACCGTTAAAACCAATGGCAGGCAAACAAAAACACATAGAAACACATAGAAAACACCTTCAAAGGTGTCCAAAAGCTGACAAACTGCTCAGAAGACGCTCTCTTTAAAAAAGCCGGCCGGCAATTCAGCAGCGGCATACACCGGTACCCGACAATTTAGACAAGAAGGAATAGAGCATCACACATAGATTAGATAGATAGAAACATGTCAGTCACACATATAAGAAGCACAGTGACAGTGTTGCTTACAGTACTTGTCATTTAGTGTAAAGGATTAATTAAAAAAAATAATAGTGTTTTCGTGCACCGTCTCTTTAAAAAAGCCGGCCGGCAATTCAGCAGCGGTACTCGACAATTTATAACAGAAAGAAAAGAGCATCACACATAGATAGATATAAACATGCCAATCACATATATAATAAGTATAGTGACAGTGTTGGTTACTGTACTTGTCATTTAGTGTAAAGGATTTATTAAAAAAAATAATAGTGTTTTCATGCACCGTCTCTTTAAAAAAGCCGGCCGGCAATTCAGCCTCGGTACCCGACAATTTAGAACAGAAAGATAGAGCATCACACATAGATTAGATAGATAGAAACATGTCAGTCACATATATAAGAAGTACAGTGATAGTGTTGATCACTGTACTTGTCATTTAGGTTTAAAATAAAGGATTTATTAAAAAAAAAATTGGCGTGGGGTTCCCCGTAATTTTAGTCTCTAGCGGAGGTTAAGCAGACGGCTGGGGCAGATGTTTGAAGCCTGGGAAGGGGGTAATACCCACGGGGCTTCCCAGGCTACTAATATCAGCCCCCAGCTGAATACCTAGCCTTTACTAGCTATTAAAATGGGGGACCCCCCCAAAAAAATGACGTGGGGTCCCCCCTATTTAAATAGCTAGCAAAGGCTAAGCAGACAGCTGGGGGCTGATATTAATAGCCCAAGAAGGGTGCCATGAATATTGGCCCCCTCCCAGGCTAGAAACACCAGCCGTCAGCTGTCCCAGAAATGGCGCATCCGTAGGATGCGCCAAATCTGGCACTTTGCCTCGCTCTTCCCACTGCCCTGTAGCGGTGGCAGTGGGGTAATAGGGCTGGGGTTGATGTCAGCTTATAATGCCAGCTGACATCAAGCCCAGGTTAGTAATGGAGAGGCATCTATAAGACACCCCCATTACTAACCCCATAGTCAAAGTTAAAAGAAAACACAAACACCCAGAATAAAGTCCTTTAATTGAAATAAACACACAATTCTTTATTGTTCTAAATTAAACTATACTTACCATCACGCCCATTCCAGCTGAAGCCAACGATCTCCTGCAATAAAAGTAAAATAATAAACCAACATCATCCTTACCTTTCCATGGTTCCCACGACAGCTTCAGCTCTGCTACATCGAGATGACAGGCTGGACCACAGCAGAACGCTGCCATCCAGCCTGTCATCCCGCAGACACTGAGAAGCGCAGGCTTGCTTGCGCTCCTCAGTGTCTGGCTGTGACGGCATAAAGATGAGCCGAGGTCATGTCCAATGAGCTCGGCTCACCTCATGCACGTCACTGACAGCGTGGGAGAATTCTCACGCTGAAGCGCTGAGTGCAGGAGAATTTTCCCACGCTGTCAGTGACGTGCATGAGGCTGATATTTAAATTTGGCGCACAAATCGGTGATTGGTCGCGGGCAGCGTCCGCGACCAATCAGCACAGTAGTGATTAACTTTGGCGGCAAGATCAGTGATTGGTCGCGGTCAAGACGGCGACCAATCACCGATTTGTGCGGCACATTTAAATAACGGCCGCGACCAATTGGATGTCAGCGCCGCTCCCCGGTCCTCCCTTCACGCCCTAGCCGCATGGATGTCAGCGGCACTGCCTGTGCAGATCCTTCCGCTTCGAGAACCCGGGACATGAGCGGGCGCTCGGAGCAGAAGTATCCCGACCCGCAGCGCCGCTCCCCGGTCCTCCCTTCACACCCTAGCCGCTGATGTCCCCACAGTATCCGCATGGTGTTACAAAGGTCTGGACATTTGTGTTAAAAATCGCTGATTGGTCGCTGGCGCTGCCCGAGACCAATCACCGATTTGGGCGCCAAATTTAAATATCGGCCGCGACCAATCACCCATCTTGGCTCCACATTTAAACACCGCTGTACTGATTGGTCGCGGACGCTATTTAAATGTGGCGCCAAAATCGGTGATTGGTCGCGCCCAGCGTCGGCGACCAATCAGCACAACGGTGTTTAAATGTGGAGCCAAGATCGGTGATTGGTTGCGGCCGATATTTAAATTTGGCGCCCAAATCGGTGATCGGTCGCTGGCAGCGCCAGCGACCAATCAGCGATTTTTAACACAAATGTCCGGATCTTTGTAACACCATGCGGATACTGTGGGGAGATCAGCGGCTAGGGTGTCAAGGGAGGACCGGGGAGCGGAGCTGCGGGTCGGGATACATCTGCTGCGAGCAGTCGCTCATCTCCCGGTTTCTCGCAGCGGAAGTATCCGACCAGACAGCGGCGCTCCCCGGTCCTCACCAATACGATTCGCTGATTGGTCGCGCTCTCCGCACGCGACCAATCAGTGATCTTGGCGCTAAAGTTAAACATCGCTCTGCTGATTGGTCACGGAAACTACCCGCGACCAATCACCGATTTGGGCGCCACATTTAAATAGCGGCCGCGACCAATCAGTGAGATTGGCGCCAAATTTAAACAACGCTCTGCTGATTGGTCGCGGACTCCAGCCGCGACCAATCAGCGAGATTGGCGCCAAATTTAAACCCCGCTCTGCTAATTGGTCGCGGATGCCGGACGCAACTAATTAGCATTACTGGCGCCAAATTTAAACACCGCTCTGCTGATTGATCGCGGTCGCCGTCCGCAACCAATCAGCAGTATTGGCGCCAAATTTAAACCCTGCTCGGCTGATTTGTCACGGTTGCCGGCCGCGACCAATCAGCAGTATTGGCGCCAAATTTAAACACCGCTCTGCTGATTGATCGCGGTCACCGTCCGCAACCAATCAGCAGTATTGGTGCGAAATTTAAACCCTTCTCTGCTGAAGGGTCACGGTTGCCGGCCGCGACCAATCAGCGATTTTGGCGCCAAATTGAAACACCGCTCTGCTGATTGGTCGCGGCCGGCGATTGCGACCAATCAACATTATTGGCGCCAAATTTAAACCCCGCTCTGCTGATGGGTCGTGACCGCCGGCCGCGACTAATCAACATTGTTGCCGCCAAATTTAAACACCGCCCTGCTGAATGGTCGCGGTCGTGACCAATCACCGTTATTGGCGCCAAATTTAAACACCGCTTTGCTGATTGGTCGCAACCGCAACCAATCAGCATTATTGGCGCAAAATTTAAACCCCGCTCTGCTGATTAGTCGCAACCGCCGGCCGTGACCAATCAGCGATATAGTCGCCAAATTTCAACACCGCTTTGCTGATTGGTCGCGGTTGCTGGCCGCAACCAGTCAGCGATTTTGGCGCCAAATTTAAACACCGCTCTGCTGATTGCGCCGGTTCTGCCGCATACATATTCTAGAATACCCGATGCGTTAGAATCAGGCCACCATCTAGTTTCATGAAATAATTTTAAAAAAATTGACGTGGGGCTTCGCACTATATTTGTGTCCAGCCAGGTACAGCAGGCAGGAACGGGCTGCCCCCAACCACCAGCTGCCTATTTGTACCTGGTTGGACACAACAATATAGGGAAGCCCTTTTTTTCTTAATTATTTCATGAATTTCATGAAATAATTAAAAAAAAAATACGTGGGGCTTCGCCCTATTTTTGTGTCCAGCCAGGTACAACTAGGCAGCTGGGGGCTGGAATCTGCAGCGCAGGGAGGCCCAAGCTTTCTGGGTCCCCCCCGCTGCAAATTGCAGTCCGCAGCCACCCCGGAAAATGGCGCGTTCATAGAAGCGCCATATTCTGGCGCTGTACCCAACTCATCCAGGGAACAGGTGCGGTGGCTCACTGGGTAATAAAGGGGTTAGGGCCAGCTTGGCATTATCAGCTGGCCCTAAGCCCGAAATTCATGGGGTCACGCCAATACTAGACATGACCACCATGAATTTCTAGTAAAGTATTTAAAAAAAACACAACACCCAGAATAAAGTCCTTTAATTGAAATAAACACACTATTCTTTATTGTTCTAAATTAAACCATACTTACCGTCACGCCCACTCCAGCTGAAGCCAATGTCTTCTGCAATAAAAGTAAAATAATAAAGCAACCTCATCCTTACCTTTCCATGGTTCCCACGACAGCTTCAGCTCTGCTACATCGAGATGACAGGCTGGAGCACAGCAGAACGCTGCCATCCAGCCTGTCATCCCGCAGACACGGAGAAGGGCAGGCATGCTTGCGCTCCTCAGTGTCTCGCTGTGACGGCATAAAGATGAGACGAGTAGTGTTGAGCCACCCCCGTAGTGTTCGAGTTCGGTTCGGTTCGTCGAACACCCGTGTGTTCGCCGAACTGTTCGTCGAACTGTTCGTCGAACACCATCGAACACCGTTAAAACCAATGGCAGGCAAACAAAAACACATAGAAACACATAGAAAACACCTTCAAAGGTGTCCAAAAGCTGACAAACTGCTCAGAAGACACAGCTAACACATGGAAAAGTGACAAGTACATATAGTCATGCGAAAAGAAAAGAGATGGAGGAGTAAAAGGAGGGGGAGACACAGATATAGGCATGTCATGCCCTTCTAAAATCCAAAAAGTGAGAAGCCGACATGTTCAGTCCGCTCCTGCCCGTGCCACCTCCGCGTCGCCGGGTTTGTGTCAGAGCCGCGGTGAACCCTGACGGCCAGCCCCCCTCTCCCAATACTGGTGCCTGTCCGCTGGTGGGTCGAGCGAGGCCCCCTGTGGTGGACGCAGCTCTAAGCTTTTTAATTTAAATTGTCTCTCTAATTTGAATGAATACACTTTAAATCCATTTACAAGGATCTATTGGAGGGCAAGTCTCATGCCAGCAGCCGCGTAATTCCAGCTCCAGTAGCGTCCACTAAAGCTGCTGCAGTTAAAAAGCTTTTATAAGAATCGAGCTCGGCTGTCCACCGCAAGTCATCCTACTGCCAGTCCCAGCCCCTATGCCTTGGGGTGCCTCCTGATGCTCTTCACTGAGTATCCCGTGGTCCCGAAGCATTTCCTTTGAAAAAATTAAGTGTCCAAACTACAGGTGGTGTAGCTTGCTTAACAGCCTGGATAATCCGCTGACTAGCAGACACTGCTACTAGGCACAAAGTATTTCCTGGGCTAGATGCAGTTAAAAATTTGTAATTAGATACTCTCGTTGGATGCTGAGAAAGCATTCCATAGAGTCTCCTGGCACGCCATATATGATTCTCTTAAAAAGCTTGGGGTAGGGGTCTAGGGGACCCTTTTATAGCCAAAATCACGGCCCTGTATCGCAATACGTCACCTAGGCTGAAGATGAATGGAACTGTAGCACCCTGAGGGCTCGGTTGCTACAGAGGTATTGCATCTCACCCAGAGGTGTGATATCTCACTCTCAGGTAAGGATGTAGTGTGGATCAGGACCCGACACCTGCATGCATTACACCACACTGCCGTGGGGCAGGGCGACCAATATGCCACTGAGATGGGCACGACAGTACCTGTCCCTGGCTGGAGTGGGGGGAGGGAACACTGAGGAAGGGGAACCCTGTAGTGCAGGAGCAGGGAGAAAGCAGTTCCTGGGTGCATGGAGAAGGGAGTATAAAAGGTGGGCACCATCTTAGTTCAGTGCAGAGATGTCTGAGCAGAAGTGGCAGGGAGCAGGGGCTCTGCATGAGCTCTGCTCCGGAGGCGGGCCTAGTAACAGAGGCCCAGGCCTGGAAGAGGGAGAAGGAAGGAAGAGGAGCGGAGAAGGCTCCAGGAACGAGGAGCGAAGAGATCCCAGGGGTGCGGACGGGCGAGTCGCCACCGCACGCCCGAATCCACCTGCGTGGAGGGGTCAGGCCAAAGGGGGAGACCGGTCCCCGAAACTAGTGGAGGCAGGAAACGACCCTCAGCTAGAAACAGGAGGCTGTGACATTTTATGTGTGCAGCCCCTCGCTACACCCGCTAGGAAGGCACCACATAGGGTCAGGGAAACTGGCGCCAAGTTTACCAAGAGGAGGCCCGAGGCAGCCGGACAGAAGGGTTGGTAAGAAAGGCCAGACAAAGGACACACAAAGGGGGTCCTGTGAAGCGCTCCAAAGTTATCTGGGAGTTGTCTGAGCCCCTCATCTGGTGAGCACAGTACGACGTGGGCAGCCGTTACCTGCAGACGTGGTCTGGATAATAAGAACTGTGAGTAAAGGCCCTGGACTGCATCACTGACTCCGTGTCGTTACTGCTGCTGCCCTGCACCATCACCCCCATCCTCCGCATACACTGCCCTGAGGCTATACTCCTCCCGTGGGGAGTTATTCTATGCTCTGCTGCACCCACAACACTAGCCTCAGCAGTCTGCCCTGGAGAGGCGGTTCACTCTGACCGCAATCCACGGGTGGCGTAGTCGGACATTTAAACATCAAAACCACACAAATAGTTCCGCCACTGGTTTGACCGCCCTGAGCCACGGAACCGGGTAGCCGCCACGGAGACTACAACCACCAGCATCCACCAAAAAGGGTCCGGCTCCGGGTGTCCCAAGGCCCAGGGGGCGCGTCAGAACATTTTCATCACCTTTCACAATCACCAACGGGACAAGGCAGGGATGTTCTCTGTCCCCTCTCTTATACATCCTAGTGACGGAGCACCTGCTCTCATCAATTCGCCATAACCCCAATATTAGGTGGATTGAGGTGGGAGGCACCGAGTACAAGTGCTCTCTATTTGCTGATGATGTCCTAGTATATATCACTCAATCACATATATCCATCCATGCTGTTATGGCTGAAATAGATCACTTTGTTACATGGTCAAATTTTAAAATCAATGCAGCGAAGTCTGAGGCCCTCGATGTCTCCCTCCCCAAATCCATATAGGATTCCATCCAGTCCAACTTTCCCTTTGCCTGGCCCTCACAGGGTATCAAATACTTAGGAATTCCTATTCATAAAGACCTCTCCCATTTATGTTATCTTAATTTTGGGCCCTTTATTGAACAACTCCATACAGACCACGGTTGGCAAGTTAGAACTGTAAGATTCACTACGTGAACCACTGGTGTTTTGTGGAAAAGCACATGTACACTGTGTTCCAAATTATTATGCAAAAAGTGTTAAGGAGTGATAAGGGAAGAATTTGTTTGTTTTTCAGTTAAACTCATTGATGGTGATGTGTGTCAGGGCTCTTTATATCACTGTAAGCAATTGCAGACACCTGTGCTAATTAGTTTGGCAGGTGTGTCCAATGAAAGGCAAGACTACTTAAGAAGGCTGTCTCACATTATTAAGCAGCCTACATTTTCTGCCAAAATGGGAAAGAAAAAGGATGTGTCGGCTGCTGAGAAGCAACAAATTGTGGAGTGTTTAGGTCAAGGCATGACTACAATCAACATTGTGCGATGATCAGGATGAAGTGTCTTGGCAATCAAGAAGTATGTAGCTGATTCACAGTACACACGTGTGCGTGCTGATAAGGGCAAATTGGGGACTCTTTCCTACAGGCAATTACGTCAGGCTGAAAGAGCAGCCGCAAAAAAGCCTTGTCATAGCAGCAGACAAGTTTTTGAAGCTGCTGGTGCCTCCAACGTCCCCCGAAGAATAAGATGCAGGGTCCTTCAGAGGTTTGCAGCTGTGCATACGCCATCCTGTCGACCTCCTCTATCCACTTCACACAAGCAGAAACGGCTCCAGTGGGCCAAACATTACATGAAGACTGATTTCAAAACTGTTTTGTTCACGGATGAGTGTCGTGCAGCGCTCGATGGTCCAGATGGATGGAGTGGAGGATGGCTGGTTGATGGACACCCCACGCAAACACGGCTACAGCGCCAACAAGGAGGAGGTGGAGTAATGTTTTGAGCTGGAATCATGGGGAGAGAGATTGTCGGCCCCTTTAGGATCCCTGAAGGCGCTAAAGATGAACTCCATAATGTATGTGGATTTTCTCAAACAGCACTTCCTGCCATGGTTCAAGAAGAAGAACCGTGTATTTCACAGCAAGATCATTTTTTTGCATGATAATGCACCATCTCATGCTGCACATAAAACATCTGCATCTCTGGCTAATATGGGCATAAAAGGGGACAAACTTATGGTGTGACCCCCATGCTCCCCTGACCTCTACCCCATTCAGAACCTTTGGAGCATCATTAAAAGGAGTGTCTATGATGGCGGGAGGCAGTTCACATCTAAGCAACAGCTCTGGGAGGGTATTCTGTCCTCATGCAAAACAATTGAAGCAGAAACCATCCAAAACCTGGCAAATTCAATGAACGAGAGAGTTCAGAAGCTCCTTTCGAAGAAGGGGTCCTATGTGAAAATGTAACATCACCTAGAATAAAGTTTTGAGTTGAAAACTGTTTGATTTCAGTTTCTAACAACCTGCTAATGCTTATAATTTCAAAAATGACCATTTTTTTGGTCTTTATTAGAATGAAAAGGTTGATCGAAAAGTTTGGGGGATCTAAGAGTGTGGCAACCCAGTAGTCATGATTACTTCGAATTCTGACAATATGAGGGTCATTCTGCAGGTAGTGCAGCAAGAAGGCACTTATGTGTCTTGCGCATCTCGGAGCCTCAAAATTATTTTCCGGGCTAGATGCAGCTAAAAATTATTATTAATTTTAAATCTGGTGAAGCTTTAGTATAGATGGCCTAATAGGATCAGTGCTGCACACTGCTACAAAGCCCAAATCATTTTCCAGTCAAGATACAGATAAACATGATTAGTAATTTTAAATCTGGTGGAGCTTATTATAGATGGCCTAATAGAATCAGTGCTGCACACTGCTACAAAGCCCAAATTATTTTCCAGCCAAGATACAGATAAACATGATTAGTAATTTGAAAGCTTAAAACGGTTGGTAGGGTGATTTTAACCAATCATCAAGCTTTTACTCTCCCCAGGATGACACAGGGGTAGAAAAGTCGTTTCGGATCCATGATTTGTTCATCTTTATGAACGTGAGTCTGTCTACATTATCAGTGGAGAGCCGCGTGCGCTTATCTGTCAGCACACCACCAGCAGCGCTGAACACACTTTCAGACAGAACGCTGGCTGCGGGGCATGACAAGATCTCCAAGGCGTAAGTGGCTAGCTCCGGCCATTTATCCAGATTGGAAGCCCAAAAAGAGCAAGGGTCCAGTGACACAGTCATGGCTTCAATGTTTACTTGGAGATACTCCTGTACCATCGTCTCTAGGCGTTGACTATGTGTCAGACTTCTTGTCTCCTGTGGCCTTGCAAAGGATGGGCTAAAAAAGTGGTGAAATGATTCCGCAAAATTGATGTTACCAGCAGATACTGTGGTTCTGTTACGGTTTGAGTGCTGAACACTTGACGGTCCCACGGTTGGCAAGTTGGAACTGTGAGATTCACTACATGCACCACTGGTATTTTGTGGAAAAGCACATGTAAGATTCTGCAACAGTCTCTGCTGATACTCCTGCATGCGTGCATCCCTTTCTATGGCAGGAATAATTTCTGCAAATTTACTTTTGTACCGGGGATCTAACAGTGTGGCAACCCAGTAGTCAGGATTATTTCTAATACTCACAATTCGAGGGTCATGTTGCAGGTAGTGCAGCAAGAAGGCACTCATGTGTGTTGCGCATCCAGGAGCACCAAGTCCCTGTTGTGTTGGTGGCGAGGTAACAATCATGCTTCCTTCCTCTGTCCTCTCCCCCCAACCTCGCACAACAGAAATGTGATCAAGGTCTCCCTCATCTGATGAGTCTTCCATCAGTTCGTCCTCCACTTCTTCCTGGGCTCCTGCACCTTCCTCACTAGTTTGGCTGCTACCATGCGCCCTGATAAAATCATCTCCCCCACCCTCACATGCCTGCCGCCTTGGTGCTGCCGACCGTCTGGACCTTGCAGATGTTAGCCCTTCCGCATACAACTCCTCCTCCTCTACTTCCTCCACCTCCTCTTGTGCCACCACCTGACTCCGAATTCTGTTTAACATGTGCTCCAGCATGTAAATCACCGGAATAGTCATGCTGATAATGGCATCGTCAGCACTAAATATCTTCGTCGCCATTTCAAAACATGTGCAGAAGGGTGCATAGGTCCCTGATCTGAGACCACTCCTCCAGCGTGATTTGCCCCACCTCTGAATCTCGTTGGCCCAGGCTATACGTCAGAACGTATTGCACCAGGGCTTGTCGGTGCTGCCACAGTCGCTGCAACATGTGCAGAGTTGAATTCCACCGGGTAGGCACATCGCATTTTAGCCGGTGAAGTGGCAGGCCCAACGACTTCTGTAGAGATGTAAGTCGCTGAGCTGCGGGATGCGAATGGCGGAAGTGAGCACACAGCGACCGTGCCCTCTGCAGAAGGCCATCTAGTCTGGGATAGTGGGCTAAAAATTGCTGGACAACCAGGTTCAACACGTGAGCCATACAAGGCACGTGTGTGACATTGCCCCGGCGAAGGGCCACACCCAGGTTTGCAGCATTGTCGCACACGGCCTTCCCTGGTTTCAGGTCCAGTGGAGACAACCATTCATGAAATTGGTTCTCCAGAGCTGACCACAACTCCTCAGCTGTGTGACAGTTTCAGTGTCTCGCTGACTGTGCAGACACAAATATATCTGTTTAAAAGATTCTGGTGTAGGCCAGAGAAATAGAACTGTGGTTTTCCTCTTCCATGGTTCAAATCTGGGTGTTATCCACCTTTTTGCCTTTTTTACATAAAAAAAACAGTTTGAGTGTCTCGCTGACTGCTCAGACACAAATGTATCTGTTTAAAAGATTCTGGTGTAGATCAGAGAACTAAAACTGTGGTTTTCCTCGACCACGGTTCAAATCTGGGTGTAATTCACCTGTTGACTTTTTTACATAAAAAAAAACAGTTTGAGTGTCTCGCTGACTTTTCAGACACAAATATATCTGTTTGAAGATTCTGGTGTAGGCCAGAGAAATAGAACTGTGATTTTCCTCTTCCACGGTTCAAATCTGAGTGTAATCCACCTTTTTGCCTTTTTTACAAAAAAAAAACAGTTTGAGTGTCTCGCTGACTGTTCAGACACAAATATATCTGTTTAAAAGATTCTGGTGTAGGCCAGAGCTAGAACTGTGGTTTTCCTCTTCCACGGTTCAAATCTGGGTGTAACCCACCTTTTTGTCTTTTTTACAAAAAAAAAACAGTTTTAGTGTCTCGCTGACTATTCAGACACAAATATATCTGTTTAAAAGATTCTGGTGTAGGCCAGAGCTAGAACTGTGGTTTTCCTCTTCCACGGTTCAAATCTGGGTGTAATCCACCTTTTTGCCTTTTTAAAAAAAAAAAAAACAGTTTTAGTGTCTCGCTGACTATTCAGACACAAATATATCTGTTTAAAAGATTCTTGTGTTGGCCAGAGAAATAGAACTGTGGTTTTCCTCTTCCGCGGTTCTAATCTACTTTTTATTACCCTTTTGCCATTGATAGTGCGAGTGTAAGCTTTTTACTTCATTTACAATGGCAAGGCGCCTGGCAACAGACATGGAACTGGACGTTCTGGTGATGGTGCGTGAAGCGGATGGGGCCATGGCCAAGGTGAAAATGTGCCACAACCAACAGCCACATCTTCTCACTCCCAGTTCTTGACCGAATTACTAGGGAAGCACAGAACAACACCAGTATTGAGAACTGAACAGTGTGAACATGTTATTAATTGGATATCAGATAATACTTCCAGTCACCTGGGCACCACCACCTCCGGTCTGTCTTCCACACAGTCAAGTGTTAGTAGCCGTGAGTCTCATCCACATACTCTTCCTCACCCTGATGCTCCTTCCTCCCACCATGCCGAGTGTCGTCAGACAGCAACTGATCCCACAGTTGGACACTCTGAAGAGCTGTTCACTGGTCCATTTCCATATTTGGGCCCCTCGCCTGCTCCACTTGAAGTGGTGGAAGAGGAGATCCCATGTAGCGATAGACAAATATTTGAACAGCCACGGCCACAGGAAGGCGACGCTGGCAATTTGTCACAAGAGGTGGACGATGAAGAGACACAATTGCCATGAAGTGAGGAGGAGGACCGTGGTGCAGAAGTGGAAGAGGAGGAGGTGGTGGATGATCTAGTAAGTGACCCAACGTGGCAGGAGGACACGCAGAGCGAAGCCAGCAGCACACAGGGGAGTGAGGCAGAGTACCCCAACAGGCACGAAGAAGCAGTGTGGTGGCCGCAGACAGAAGGCGGGCAACCGTTCCCCGTAACACCGACACGAGATATGCTGCCAGTACAACCGGTAGGTCTTCCAGAGTCTGGAATTTTTTTAAAGACTCTGCTGATCACCTGAGAAAGGCCATTTGTACCACCTGCCAGGCCAGCATCAGCAGGGGTGACAAAACTACCAGCCTGACCACCACCAGCATGATCAGGCACATGTCAACAAAGCACCCGACTTTGTGGGGCGAACCCCAGGGTCCACGACCATTGTCAACGGGTGTCACCACTGCTTCTTCCGCTGTTGTGCATGTAAGAGAACTCCCTGTTATGCATGCAAGGCAATCCTCTGTCCATACTGAATGCAAAGATGCCCCCTCCTCTCAGTCTTCACTTATTATGGCAGTTTCTCAAGAAACAGCATCAACATCCACATCCCACCGCAGCGTTCAATTGTCCATATCCCAGATCTTTGAATGAAAGCGCAAATTCGCAGCCAACGCCCCACAGTCCACAGTCCTAAATTCGCACATTTCACGACTGCTTGCGTTGGAAATGCTGCCTTTTAGGCTGGTGGAGACGGAATCCTTCCGCAACCTTATGGCGGTGGCCATCCCTCGGTACTCGGTCCCCAGCCGACACTATTTTGCCCGGTGTGCCATCCCCGCACTACACAAGCACGTGTCCCAAAACATCTGCCATGCCCTCAACAACGCAGTTACTGGGAGAGTCCACCAGACAATGGACATGTGGACAAGTGGTTGTGGCCAGGGACGGTACATCTCCCTGACGGCACACTGGGTAATCATAGTGGAAGCCGGGATCCAGTCGGACCTTGGGATGGAATCTATCCTCCCCACACCAAGGATTGCGGGCCCTATGTCAGTCAGAGTTGCCTCCACAGTGTACAGCTCCTGCGCATCATCCTACTCCTCCTCCTCATGTTCAGCCTCCTTCTCAGATATCACCACATCAGTTACAAGCTGGAAGCACTGCAGTACTGCCTCCGCCAAGCGGCAACAGGCTGTGCTAAAACTCATAAACTTAGGTGATAAACCTCACACTGCTTGTGAGTTGTGGACAGCTGTGAAAGAGTAGGCAGATCTGTGGCTGAGACCGCTGAACCTACATCCAGGCATGGTCATGTGTGACATTGGCCGTAACCTGGTGGCGGCTCTGAGGCGAGGCTAGATCACACATGTACCATGCCTTTCTCATGTGCTTAACCTTGTGGTTCAGCGGTTTCTTAAATCTTACCTCAAGTTGCCAGATGTGCTCGTCATATTACGCCGCCTGTCAGCTCATTTTCGGAAGTCGGCTACAGCTTCCGCCGCCCTTGCTGTGTTGCAGTAGCGTTTGCAGCTTCCGGCACATCGACTGGTGTGTGATGCCCCCACACGTTGGAGCTCTACCCTCCACATGTTGCAAAGGATTTGTGAGCAGAAGAGAGCAGTTGTGGAGTAGCAGCTGCAACAAGGCCATCGATAATCAGGTCAGACTCCACACATAAGACCTCAGGAGTGGACCTGGATGTCTGACATATGCACCATCCTGACTGGTGTTGAGCCACCCCCGTAGTGTTCGAGTTCGGTTCGGTTCGTCGAACACCCGTTTGTTCGCTGAACTGTTCGTCGAACTGTTCGTCGAACACCTTCGAACACCGTTAAAACCAATGGCAGGCAAACAAAAACACATAGAAACACATAGAAAACACCTTCAAAGGTGTCCAAAAGCTGACAAACTGCTCAGAAGACATAACTAACACATGGAAAAGTGAAAAGTACATATAGTCATGTGAAAATAAAAGAGGTGGAGGAGTAAAAGGAGGGGGAGACACAGATATAGGCATGTCATGCCCTTCTAAAATCCAAAAAGTGAGAAGCCGACACGGCCAGTCCGCTCCTGCCCGTGCCACCTCCGTGTCGCCGGGTTTGTGCCAGAGCCGCGGTGAACCCTGATGGCCAGCCCCCCTCTCCCAATACTGGTGCCTGTCCGCTGGTGGGTCGAGCGAGCCCCCCTGTGGTGGAGGCAGCTCTAAGCTTTTTAATTTAAATTGTCTCTCTAATTTGAATGAATACACTTTAAATCCATTTACAAGGATCTATTGGAGGGCAAGTCTCATGCCAGCAGCCGCGGTAATTCCAGCTCCAGTAGCGTCCACTAAAGCTGCTGCAGTTAAAAAGCTTTTATAAGGATCGAGCTCGGCTGTCCACCGCAAGGCATCCTACTGCCAGTCCCAGCCCCTATGCCTTGGGGTGCCTCCTGATGCTCTTCACTAAGTATCCCATGGTCCCGAAGCATTTCCTTTGAAAAAATTAAGTGTCTAAACTACAGGTGGTGTAGCTTGCTTAACAGCCGGGATAATCCGCTGACTAGCAGATACTGCTACTAGGCACAAAGTATTTCCTGGGCTAGATGCAGTTAAAAATTTGTAATGAGATACTCTCGTTGGATGCTGAGAAAGCATTCCATAGAGTCTCCTGGCACGCCATATATGATTCTCTTAAAAAGCTTGGGGTAGGGGTCTAGGGGACCCTTTTATAGCCAAAATCACGGCCCTGTATCGCAATACGTCACCTAGGCTGAAGATAAATGGAACTGTAGCACCCTGAGGGCTCGGTTGCTACAGACGTATTGCACCTCACCCAGAGGTGTGATATCTCACTCTCAGGTAAGGATGGAGTGTGGATCAGGACCCGACACCTGCATGCATTACACCACATTGCCATGGGGCAGGGCGACCAATATGCCACTGAGATGGGCACGACAGTCCCTGTCCCTGGCTGGAGTGGGGGGAGGGAACACTGAGGAAGGGGAACCCTGTAGTGCAGGAGCAGGGAGGAAGCAGTTCCTGGGTGCATTGAGAAGGGAGTATAAAAGGTGGGCACCATCTTAGTTCAGTGCAGAGAAGTCTGAGCAGAAGTGGCAGGGAGCAGGGGCTCTGCATGAGCTCTGCTCCGGAGGCGGGCCTAGTAACAGAGGCCCAGGCCTGGAAGAGGGAGAAGGAAGGAAGAGGAGCGGAGAAGGCTCCAGGAACGAGGAATGAAGGGATCCCAGGGGTGCGGACGGGCGAGTCGCCACCGCACGCCCGAATCCACCTGCGTGGAGGGGTCAGGCCAAAGGGGGAGACCGGTCCCCGAACTAGTGGAGGCAGGAAACGACCCTCAGCTAGAAATCGGAGGCTCTGACATTTTATGTGGCGCAGCCCCTCGCTACACCCGCTAGGAAGGCACCACATAGGGTCAGGGAAACTGGTGCCAAGTTTACCAAGAGGAGGCCCGAGGCAGCCGGACAGAAGTGTTGGTAAGAAAGGCCAGACAAAGGACACACAAAGGGGGTCCTGTGAAGTGCTCCAAAGTTATCTGGGAGTTGTCTGAGCCCCTCACCTGGTGAGCACAGTACGACGTGGGCAGCCGTTACCTGCAGACGTGGTCTGGATAATAAGAACTGTGAGTAAAGGCCCTGGACTGCATCACTGACTCCGTGTCGTTACTGCTGCTGCCCTGCACCATCACCCCCATCCTCCGCATACACTGCCCTGAGGCTATACTCCTCCCGTGGGGAGTTATGCTACGCTCTGCTGCACCCACAACACCAGCCTCAGCGGTCTGCCCTGTAGCGGCGGTTCACTCTGACCGCAATCCACGGGTGGCGTAGTCGGACATTTAAACATCAAAACCACATAAATAGTTCCGCCACTGGTTTGACCGCCCTGAGCCACGGAACCGGGTAGCCGCCACGAAGACTACAACCACCAGCATCCACCAAAAAGGGTCCGGCTCCGGGTGTCCCAAGGCCCAGGGGGTGCGTCAGAACATTTTCATCACCTTTCACAATCACCAATGGGACAACGCAGGGATGTCCTCTGTCCCCTCTCTTATACATCCTAGTGACGGAGCACCTGCTCTCATCAATTCGCCATAACCCCAATATTAGGTGGATTGAGGTGGGAGGCACCAAGTACAAGTGCTCTCTATTTGCTGATGATGTCCTAGTATATATCACTCAATCACATATATCCATCCCTGCTGTTATGGCTGAAATAGATCACTTTGTTACATGGTAAAATTTTAAAATCAATGCAGCGAAGTCTGAGGCCCTCGATGTCTCCCTCCCCAAATCCATATAGGATTCCATCCAGTCCAACTTTCCCTTTGCCTGGCCCTCACAGGGTATCAAATACTTAGGAATTCCTATTCATAGAGACCTCTCCCATCTATGTTATCTTAATTTTGGGCCCTTTATTGAACAATTCCATACAGAGCACGGTTGGCAAGTTAGAACTGTAAGATTCACTACGTGAACCACTGGTGTTTTGTGGAAAAGCACATGTACACTGCGTTCCAAATTATTATGCAAAAAGTGTTTAGGAGTGATAAGGGAAGAATTTGTTTGTTTGTCAGTTAAACTCATTGATGGTGATGTGTGTCAGGGCTCTTTATATCACTGTAAGCAATTGCAGACACCTGTGCTAATTAGTTTGGCAGGTGTGTCCAATGAAAGGCAAGACTACTTAAGAAGGCTCTCTCACATTATTACGCAGCCTACATTTTCTGCCAAAATGGGAAAGAAAAAGGATGTGTCGGCTGCTGAGAAGCAACAAATTGTGGAGTGTTTAGGTCAAGGCATGACTACAATCAACATTGTGCGATGATCAGGATGAAGTGTCTTGGCAATCAAGAAGTATGTAGCTGATACAGTACACACGTGTGCGTGCTGATAAGGGCAAATTGAGGACTCTTTCCTACAGGCAATTACGTCAGGTTAAAAGAGCAGCGGCAAGAAAGCCTTGTCATAGCAGCAGACAAGTTTTTGAAGCTGCTGGTGCCTCCAACGTCCCCCGAACAACAAGATGCAGGGTCCTTCAGAGGTTTGCAGCTGTGCATACGCCATCCTGTCGACCTCCTCTATCCACTTCACACAAGCAGAAACGGCTCCAGTGGGCCAAACATTACATGAAGACTGATTTCAAAACTGTTTTGTTCACGGATGAGTGCCGTGCAGCGCTCGATGGTCCTGATGGATGGAGTGGAGGATGGCTGGTTGATGGACACCCCACGCAAACACGGCTACAGCGCCAACAAGGAGGAGGTGGAGTAATGTTTTAGGCTGGAATCATGGGGAGAGAGATTGTCGGCCCCTTTAGGATCCCTGAAGGCGCTAAAGATGAACTCCATAATGTATGTGGATTTTCTCAAACAGCACTTCCTGCCATGGTTCAAGAAGAAGAACCGTGTATTTCACAGCAAGATCATTTTTCTGCATGATAATGCACCATCTCATGCTGCACATAAAACATCTGCATCTCTGGCTGATATGGGCATAAAAGGGGACAAACTTATGGTGTGACCCCCATGCTCCCCTGACCTCTACCCCATTCAGAACCTTTGGAGCATCATTAAAAGGAGTGTCTATGATGGCGGGAGGCAATTCACATCTAAGCAACAGCTCTGGGAGGGTATTCTGTCCTCATGCAAAACAATTGAAGCAGAAACCATCCAAAACCTGACAAATTCAATGGACGAGAGAGTTCAGAAGCTCCTTTCGAACAAGGGGTCCTATGTGAAAATATAACATCACCTACAATAAAGTTTTGAGTTGAAAACTGTTTGATTTCAATTTCTAACAACCTGCTAATGCTTATAATTTCAAAAATGACCATTTTTTTGGTCTTTATTAAAATGAAAAGGTTGATCGAAAAGTTTGGGGGATCTAAGAGTGTGGCAACCCAGTAGTCATGATTACTTCGAATTCTGACAATATGAGGGTCATGCTGCAGGTAGTGCAGCAAGAAGGCACTTATGTGTCTTGCGCATCTCGGAGCCCCAAAATTATTTTCCGGGCTAGATGCAGCTAAAAATTATTTTTAATTTTAAATCTGGTGGAACTTATTATAGATGGCCTAATAGGATCAGTGCTGCACACTGCTACAAAGCGCAAATTATTTTCCAGTCAAGATACAGATAAACATGATTAGTAATTTGAAAGCTTAAAACGGTTGGTAGGGTGATTTTAACCAATCATCAAGCTTTTACTCTCCCCAGGATGACACAGGGGTAGAAAAGTCGTTTCGGATCCATGATTTGTTCATCTTTATGAACGTGAGTCTGTCTACATTATCAGTGGAGAGCCGCGTGCGCTTATCTGTCAACACACCACCAGCAGCGCTGAACACATGTTCAGACAGAACGCTGGCTGCGGGGCATGACAAGATCTCCAAGGCGTAAGTGGCTAGCTCCGGCCATTTATCCAGATTGGAAGCCCAAAAAGAGCAAGGGTCCAGTGACACAGTCGTGGCTTCAATGTTTACTTGGAGATACTCCTGTACCATCGTCTCTAGGCGTTGACTATGTGTCAGACTTCTTGTCTCCTGTGGCCTTGCAAAGGATGGGCTAAAAAAGTGGTGAAATCATTCCGCAAAATTGATGTTACCAGCAGATACTGTGGTTCTGTTACGGTTTGAGTGCTGAACACTTGACTGTCCCACGGTTGGCAAGTTGGAACTGTGAGATTCACTACGTGCACCACTGGTATTTTGTGGAAATGCACATGTAAGATTCTGCAACAGTCTCTGCTGATACTCCTGCATGCGTGCATCGCTTTCTATGGCAGGAATAATTTCTGCAAATTTACTTTTGTACCGGGGATCTAACAGTGTGGCAACCCAGTAGTCAGGATTATTTCTAATTCTCACAATTCGAGGGTCATGTTGCAGGTAGTGCAGCAAGAAGGCACTCATGTGTGTTGCGCATCCAGGAGCACCAAGTCCCTGTTGTGTTGGTGGCGAGGTAACAATCATGCTTCCTTCCTCTGTCCTCTCCCCCCAACCTCGCACAACAGAAATGTGATCAAGGTCTCCCTCATCTGATGAGTCTTCCATCAGTTCGTCCTCCACTTCTTCCTGGGCTCCTGCACCTTCCTCACTAGTTTGGCTGCTACCGTGCGCCCTGGTAAAACCATCTCCCCCACCCTCACATGCCTGCCGCCTTGGTGCTGCCGACCGTCTGGACCTTGCAGATGTTAGCCCTTCCGCATACAACTCCTCCTCCTCTACTTCCTCCACCTCCTCTTGTGCCACCACCTGACTCCGAATTCTGTTTACCATGCGCTCCAGCATGTAAATCACCGGAATAGTCATGCTGATAATGGCATCGTCAGCACTAAACATCTTCGTCGCCATTTCAAAACTGTGCAGAAGGGTGCATAGGTCCCTGATCTGAGACCACTCCTCCAGCGTGATTTGCCCCACCTCTGAATCTCGTTGGCCCAGGCTATACGTCAGAACGCATTGCACCAGGGCTTGTCGGTGCTGCCACAGTCGCTGCAACATGTGCAGAGTTGAATTCCACCGGGTAGGCACATCGCATTTTAGCCGGTGAAGTGGCAGGCCCAACGACTTCTGTAGAGATGTAAGTCGCTGAGCTACGGGATGCGAACGGCGGAAGTGAGCACACAGTGACCGTGCCCTCTGCAGAAGGCCATCTAGTCTGGGATAGTGGGCTAAAAATTGCTGGACAACCAGGTTCAACACGTGAGCCATACAAGGCACGTGTGTGACATTGCCCCGGCGAAGGGCCGCACCCAGTTTTGCAGCATTGTCGCACACGGCCTTCCCTGGTCTCAGGTCCAGTGGAGACAACCATTCATGAAATTGGTTCTCCAGAGCTGACCACAACTCCTCAGCTGTGTGACTCACATTTCCCAGACATTTCAAAGTAAAAACTGCCTGATGACGTTGAGCCCTATTGCCAGCATAGTAAGGAGGTGTGCAGGATCCCTTCTGCGCAGTTAGAAAGCTTGTGGCATGACCAGACAGGCTTTGGGTGCAGGTGGAAGACCGAGAGGAGGTTGAGGAGGCAGAAGCAGTGGAGGAACTTTGACATAAAGAGGATTGACGCACAACTCGTGGGGACGGCAAGACTTGGACAGCAGCCCCTTGTCCTGCTGTCACCATAGTCACCCAGTGCCCAGTCAGCGACATGTAACGCCCCTGTCCATGCCTACTCGTCCAAGTGTCTGTGGTGAAATGCACCCTGTCACACACAGAGTTTCTCAAAGAAGCGGTGATGTTGTGTGCGACATGCTGGTGGAGCGCAGGCACACCTTTCTTTGAGAAGTAGTGCCGACTGGGCATCTGGTACTGGGGCACTGCAACGGACATAAGGTCTCGAAAATCATCTGTGTCCACCAGGCGGAAAGGCAGCATTTCTGTAGCCAAGAGCTTGCAGATGGTGAAATTCAACCTCTTAGCTTTCTCATGGCTAGGAGGAAATGGTCTTTTACTTGTCCACATCTGAGGGACCGAGGGCTGGCTATTGTGCTTAGACGGGGTTGATAAGTGTGTCCCCGGCTAACTGCCGGTCTGTGAGGAAGATGCAGGCGGACATGTTAGGTTGCCTTGATCCAAAGGTGGTGCTATCGATGTCGGACAGCGCTCAACACCAGCTGGTGTTACCACCTCCAAAGAAAATGATGACCTGCCAATCACGCTGGCTGTTGCGGGTAAAGAGGTGGCAGGTCTGCGCCACAAAACAGGTGTGACTGCTGTCCCCCCAGTCACAGAGGATGAAGAGGCCGCGGATGCACAAGATATGGCAGACGGTGGTTGGCCCGGTCGGCTAGGCCGCATTGTAGCACACTGAGCTTCCCACTGCAACTTATGCTTCATGTCCATGTGCCGGTTCATGCATGAAGTACTCAAACTATGTATTTTTTGGCCTCTACTTAGCTTTTGCTGACAAATGTTACAGATAACACGAGTTGGGTCATCTTTATTGATCTGAAAAAATGCCCAGGCTATGCGAGGCTTAGCACCCATGCGACCTGAAGAGCCACCACGACTTGTGGTGAGAGGCAGAGTTGTGTTTGAGGATGCAGTTGTTGACATGCTTCCAGTACTACGTCTCTGTCCAGGAAGGCGCAACCTGACCTCGTCGTCACTAGCATCTTCCTCCACCTCCTCTGCTGACCTCATCTCTTGGCTGACTGTGGGTTGACAGTAAGTGGGATCTCTAACCTCATCATCATCACCCTGTGTGTTATCACACCCGTCGTCCTCAGAGCCAACCTGTTCCTGCCCTGACAAAAAACTAAAGTTGTCGCTCCAATCAGGTATTTGAGTCTTATCATCGTCTTCCTCATTGTCTCCACCAACAGGAGTCACAGTTTGGGAATGAGGGTCTACATTATGGTCAGAACCTTCTGCGTCTGGTCCTGGATCCGACTCATAAAGATTCTGGGCATCAGTGCAGATCATTTCCTCGTCTGGATTCACAGAAGCGCTGGAGTCGACCTCTGATTCCCAGGCTATAGTATGAGTAAACAGCTCTGCAGACTCAACCATCTGTTCTACCTCATACTCAGACGGGCAGCTGGAGATTTGGGAGCTGTGAGGAAGCAAGTGCGATTTGGGTGACACCTTTGAGGACTGGAGTATTTGTGATGTTGAAGTTGATGTGGAGGAGAGCCCACTTAAAGGAGCACTTGATATCCTTTGAAGCACCTGCTGTTTTTGTGCCTCATCTGGAATTTGTAGCGATTGGCGTGGCCGTAAGAAAGGGATCTTATCACATTGTCCGCTAAAAGAAGTAGACATTTTAGTTTGGCTGGAAGATGGTCTTTCTTCTGCAGATGTTACTGTTGCTTTAACACCTACCCCACGGACACAACCTTTTTTCCCCTTCCCAACACGCCTATTCCCCTTTCCACCAGCAGCAGGCCTTTTTCCACTCATTTTGGTGGTTAACTAATTCACAACTCTGGAGTTGTTTGCACAAAAAAACAATGGATGGTAACCGAGCAGAGCTGAGTGGCCAAACTGTGGTATTAGGCCAAAACTATTGGCTGGGCTAGATGCAGAAAAAAATTATATTCAATTTGCAACCTGATGGAGGTCAGTATAGATGGACTAATACAACAAGTCCCACACACAGCTAGAAGCCCAATATTTTTTCAGAGGTAGATGCAGAAAAAAATATATTTAGTTTGCAACCTGATGGAGGTCAGTATAGATGGACTAATACAACAAGTCCCACACACAGCTAGAAGCCCAATATTTTTTCAGAGGTAGATGCAGAAAAAAATATATTCAGTTTGCAACCTGATGGAGGTCAGTATAGATGGACTAATACAACAAGTCCCACACACAGCTAGAAGCCCAAATATTTTTTCAGAGGTACTGTAGATGCAGATAAAAATTATTTTGAATTTGCAACCTGATGGAGGTCAGTATAGATGGACTAATAGAGAAAGTCCGACACACTGCTAGAAGGCCAACTATTTTTTCAGAGCTAGATGCAGAAAAAAATTATATTCAGTTTGCAACCTGATGGAGGTCAGTATAGATGGACTAATACAACAAGTCCCACACACAGCTAGAAGCCCAATATTTTTTCAGAGGTAGATGCAGAAAAAAATATATTCAGTTTGCAACCTGATGGAGGTCAGTATAGATGGACTAATACAACAAGTCCCACACACAGCCATAAGCCCAATATTTTTTCAGAGGTAGATGCAGAAAAAAATATATTCAGTTTGCAACCTGATGGAGGTCAGTATAGATGGAATAATACAACAAGTCCCACACACAGCTAGAAGCCCAAATATTTTTTCAGAGGTACTGTAGATGCAGATAAAAATTATTTTGAATTTGCAACCTGATGGAGGTCAGTATAGATGGACTAATAGAGAAAGTCCGACACACTGCTAGAAGGCCAAATATTTTTTCAGAGCTAGATGCAGAAAAAAATTATATTCAGTTTGCAACCTGATGGAGATCTGTATAGATGGATTAATAGAACAAGACCCACACACAGCTAGAAGCCCAATATTTTTTCAGAGGTAGATGCAGAAAAAAATATATTCAGTTTGCAACCTGATGGAGGTCAGTATAGATGGACTAATACAACAAGTCCCACACACAGCTAGAAGGCCAAATATTTTTTCAGAGGTACTGTAGATGCAGATAAAAATTATTTTGAATTTGCAACCTGATGGAGGTCAGTATAGATGGACTAATAGAGAAAGTCCGACACACTGCTAGAAGGCCAAATATTTTTTCAGAGGTACTGTAGATGCAGATAAAAATTATTTTTAATTTGCAACCTGATGGAGGTCAGTATAGATGGACTAATAGAGAAAGTCCGACACACTACTAGAAGGCCAAATATTTTTTCAGAGCTAGATGCAGAAAAAAATTTTATTCAGTTTGCAACCTGATGGAGGTCAGTATAGATGGACTAATACAACAAGTCCCACACACAGCTAGAAGCCCAATATTTTTTCAGAGGTAGATGCAGAAAAAAATATATTCAGTTTGCAACCTGATGGAGGTCAGTATAGATGGACTAATACAACAAGTCCCACACACAGCTATAAGCCCAATATTTTTTCAGAGGTAGATGCAGAAAAAAATATATTCAGTTTGCAACCTGATGGAGGTCTGTATAGATGGACTAATACAACAAGTCCCACACACAGCTAGAAGCCCAAATAATTTTTCAGAGGTACTGTAGATGCAGATAAAAATTATTTTGAATTTGCAACCTGATGGAGGTCAGTATAGATGGACTAATAGAGAAAGTTCGACACACTGCTAGAAGGCCAAATATTTTTTCAGAGCTAGATGCAGAAAAAAATTAGATTCAGTTTGCAACCTTATGGAGGTCAGTATACATGGACTAATAGAATGATGCTATGCCCAAAAGATTTTACTTCACTAGGTGCAGTAAAAAAATTGGTATTCTATACACAGGTGGTATATCTTGCAACACAGATAGGCTACTCCACTGACTAACACACTCTGCAATAGGCCAAAAAGGATTAGCTTTGCTAGATTCAGCCAAATGCTGTGAAAAAAACTTGCACAGCACTGGCACAGACCTGCCTGGCAAAAACTGATAGGAACTGATGTAACCTAGTCCTGAAAAGGACTCCAATTAAAATTAGTCTTTACTCCCACAACCTATCTATTTAAGAGCACAGACCTGCCTGATAAAAGTCGTAGGAAATGCTGTAACCTAGTCCTTAAAAGGACTGCAATCACAACTATTCCCTACTCCCAAGCTATCTGTATATTTGTGCGAAAATTGGCTTGAAATTAACAAGGTATAGCTCACACAGCAACAGCGGTGCCGTCTAACACGCAGCTGCAGCAGTGAGAAAATGGTGGCGACGGGGAAAATGGCTTGGTCTTATAGGGCAAGGACATGTGACATACACTGCCAATGACACATGCCCTTGCTTGTGTGAAAAAAAGCACTTCGCTCCGTGTGTGCGCTGCTGATAGGCTGACAGATTGCACCTCCCCACTGTAAATGCCAGAAAGAGAAAAAAAAATGGAGATCTTCATTGTTCCTGCAGAGATCCATCCCCTGCCCCTCCCCCCACCCCGCTGTACACTCAAACTGCGTATTAACATTAATTTTCATCATTACTGAGAAAAAATCCAGTTATGATTTTGGTGCACGAACAGTTATCAAACATAACCTCGAATAGCCGAATTTTTCTCAAATTGTTCGTGTTCGCCGAACGGCTCGAACACCGCCCAAAACAGCTCGAATTTGAGATTTGCGAACAGTTCGAGTAGAACAACGCTCATCTCTAATCCTGACAAACTTTGAGGAGTCCACCAAGATGGTGAGTGGCAATGACGCCATCATTCACGTCAGCATCCCACTTGTCTGTGTTTTTCAACGATCTCTGCAGAGAATTATAGAGGAGGCATTGAAGCCATAGTATGATGAGATGGATCAAGAAGCTGTAGCGGGCGATTACACACAGCCCAGCCTCATCTCATCCCAACGTGCATTGGGGGACAATGAGGGAGAGGAGGAGGAGGAGGAAGAACAGGAGCTTGTATCATGCGCTGTAGATGGTAGTACCTGTACAACTGTCATACCGTCGGTTCAGCGTGGGTGGCCTGAGGACAGGGGGGAGGAGGAGGATAGTATGGTCAGTCGTCATCTTGGTGAGGACACGTAAGTCTTGCCCGTTGCCAGTCTGGCACGCATGGCTGACTCCATGTTATGCTGCCTTAACCGTGACCCTCATGTTGTCAAAATGCTGGGTGACAGTCATTACTGGTTGGTGACACTATTAGACCGCCGCTACAAGGAGAACATTCACTCTCTTATTCCTGAGGTGGAGAGGTCTACGAAAATGGGGCAGTACCAGAAGGCCCTTGCAGCAGAACTGTTACAAAAATTCCCATCTGAACACTAGACATGATTGGTGTTCGACTCGAACTGTTCGCCAATCTCAAATTCGAGCTGTTTTGAGCGGTGTTCGAGCCGTTCGGCGATAACTGTTC
The DNA here is from genome assembly GCF_046119375.1 of Phyllobates terribilis. Lineage (NCBI taxonomy): Eukaryota > Metazoa > Chordata > Amphibia > Anura > Dendrobatidae > Phyllobates > Phyllobates terribilis. The sequence continues at coordinate 443,633,775 of NW_027362764.1, forward strand.
GTGCACCAAAATAATAACTGGATTTTTTTCACAGTAATGCTAATAATCAAGGTTAATACGCAGTTTGAGTGTACAGCGGGGCGGGGGGAGGGGCAGGGGATGGATCTCTGCATAAATAATGAAGATCTCCATGTTTTTTTCTCTTTCCCGCATTTACAGTGGGGAGGTGCAATCTGTCAGCCTATCAGCAGCGCACACACGGAGAGCGAACTGCTCTTTTTTCACACAAGCAAGGGCATGTGTCATTGGCTGTGTATGTCACATGTCCTTGCCCTATAAGACCCAGCCATTTTCCCCGTCGACACCATTTTCTCACTGCTGCAGCTGCGTGTTAGACAGCACCGCTGTTGCTGTGTGCGCTATACTTTGAGTGTTAATTTCAACCCAATTTTAGTTGTGATATAGTTGTGATTGCAGTCCTTTTGATGACTAGGTTACAGCATTTCCTACGACTTTTAGCAGGCAGGTCTGTGGTCTAAAATAGATAGGTTGGGAGTAGGGACTAAATGTAATTGCAGTCCTTTTGAGGACTAGGTTACAGCATTTCCTAGGACTTTTTGCCAGGCAGGTCTGTGCCAGTGCTGTGAAAGTGTTTTTCACAGCATTTGGCTAAATCTAGCTAAGCAAATCCTTTTTGGCCTCTTGCAGTGTGTGTTAGTCAGTGGAGTAGCGTATCTGTTTTGCAAGCTACACCACCTGTGTATAGAATACAATTTTTTTTACTGCTCCTAGCCAAGTAAAACCTTTTGGACATAGCATCATTCTATTAGGCCATCTATACTAAGCTCCACCAGCTTGCAAATTACTAATAATTTTTATCTGCATCTAGCACGGAAAAAAATTTTGGGCTTGTAGCAGCGTGTGGGACTTATTCATAGTCCATGTATACTAAGCTCCACCAGCTTGCAAATTACAAATAATTTTTAGTTGCATCTTGTCTGGAAAATAATTTTGGGCATAGTAGCAGTGTGTGGTACTCATTGTATTAGGCCATCTATACCAAGCTCCACCAGCTTTGAAATAAATAATAATTTTTAGCTGCATCTTGCCTGTAAAATAATTTTGGGCATATTAGCAGTGTGTGGTACTCATTCTATTAGGCCATCTATACTAAGCTCCACCAGCTTTCAAATTACTAATAATTTTTAGCTGCATCTTGCCTGGAAAATAATTTTGGGCATAGTAGCAGTGTGTGGTACTCATTGTATTAGGTCATCTATACCAAGCTCCACCAGCTTTGAAATTAATAATAATTTTTAGCTGCATATGGCCTGTAAAATAATTTTGGGCATATTAGCAGTGTGCAGTACTCATTCTATTAGGCCATCTATACTAAGCTCCACCACCTTTCAAATTACAAATACTTTTTTTCTGCATCTTGTCTGGAAAATAATTTTGGGCATAGTAGCAGTGTGTGGTTCTCATTCTATTAGGCTATCTATACTAAGATCCACCAGCTTGCAAATTACAGATAATTTTTATCTGCATCTAGCTCAGAAAATAATTTTGGGATTGTAGCAGTGTGTGGGACTTATTCTTATTCCATCTGTACTAAGCTCCACCAGCTTGCAAATTACAGATAATTTTTATCTGCATCTAGCTCGGAAAAAATTTTGGGCTTGTAGCAGTGTGTGGGACTTATTCTTAGTCCATCTATACTAAGCTCCATCAGCTTTCAAATTACTAATAATTTTTAGCTGCATCTTGCCTGGAAAATAATTTTGGGCATAGTAGCAGTGTGTGGTACTCATGCTATTTTGCCATCTATACTAAGCTCCACCAGCTTTCAAATTAATAATAATTTTTAGCTGCATCTTGCCTGGAAAATAATTTTGGGCATAGTAGCAGTGTGTGGTACTCATTGTATTAGGCCATCTATACCAAGCTCCAACAGCTTTGAAATTAATAATAATTTTTAGCTGCATCTTGCCTGTAAAATAATTTTGGGCATATTAGCATTGTTTGGTACTCATTCTATTAGGCCATCTATACTAAGCTCCACCAGCTTTCAAATGACTAATAATTTTTAGCTGCATCTTGCCTGGAAAATAATTTTGGGCATAGTAGCAGTGTGTGGTACTCATTGTATTAGGCCATCTATACCAAGCTCCAACAGCTTTGAAATTAATAATAATTTTTAGCTGCATCTTGCCTGTAAAATAATTTTGGGCATATTAGTAGTGTGTGGTACTCATTCTATTAGGCCATCTACACTAAGCTCCACCAGCTTTCAAATTACAAATAATTTTTATCTGCACCTTGTCTGGAAACTAATTTTGGGCATAGTAGAAGTGTGTGGTACTCATTCTATTAGGCCATCCATGCTAAGCTCCACCAGCTTGCAAATTGCAAATAATTTTTATCTGCATCTAGCTCGGAAAATAATTTTGGGCTTGTAGCAGTGTGTGGGACTTATTCTTAGTCCATCTATACTAAGCTCCACCAGCTTGCAAATTTCAAATAATTTTTATCTGCATCTAGCTCGGAAAATAATTTTTAGGCTAGTAGCAGTGTGTGGGACTTATTCTTAGTCCATCTATACTAAGCTCCACCTCCTTTCAAATTACTAATAATTTTTATCTGCATCTTGCCTGGAAAATAATTTTGGGCATAGTAGCAGTGTGTAGTACTGATTGTATTAGGCCATCTATACCAAGCTCCACCAGCTTTGTAATTAATAATAATTTTTAGCTGCATCTAGCCCGGAAGATAATTTTTCTTCCCAATAGTGGTAGCAATAGAAATATGGGACGCGCGCCTGGCTAACAAAAATATACGCTTCCTAGCAAAAAACACCAGCCTAGCGCACTGCATTAATAAGATGGCATCATCGTCTCTCCCAGTGCTAGGCCTACTACGCCGGCTAGCATTCCTGAGCCTAAAATACAATGTATGGGTCCGCGCTAGCCACGATGCTGAGGGGTCTATAGCTGCTGCTAACGCTTTATCACAATTCAATTGGCAGATTTTCACAGAGCTCCTCCCCAACGCCCACCCATCGGGCAACAGTTGTCCACCCTCCGTATGGTATCTAGTGGCGAATAGTTGATGCCAATAATCAGAGCGTTAGTTGCCCCGTCAACGTGGCAAGCATACGGTAAGGCATGGGAAGAGTGGACACGACAAGTAGCAGGCAGACGGGTTGACCAATGTGAACAAGCCTGATTACAAGTCACCATAGAATTTCTCCAGCAGCTAATGATGAGGGGCATATCAAGGGTGTCAGCGCTGCGGTGTCTGACCGGAGTAGCATTTCACTTCCAACTACTGTATTGGGGAGATGTGACAAAGAGATTCATCATCAGACAATCCATAAAAGGGTGGAAAAGGGGTCAGCCAAGTCAGGAGTGTAGACGTCCCGTATCGTGTCACTAAAACTGATTTCTCACATCATATCCCTAACACCATTAACATGACACACACAATTTGAAGCAACACTGCTGTCTCATGCATTTGCGATCGCCTTCTTCGGGGCGCTATGCATAAGCGAATTAGTCCCTCAATCCAAAATTACCACCAGTGGAGGCTTATTACACCAGGACGTAGTCATAGCCAATAATGCAATACATCTACGCATACGCCAATCGAAAACGGTTCCAGTGGGCAGGGGCACTTGGGTACTTCTACAACCCACAAACGGTACACTGAGTCGGATAACAATAGTAAAAACATATATAACCATCAGATCACAACGTAATTTCTTCCTATCACACATTGATGGAATGCCATTATCAAGATACCAGTTCCAAGCTATATTTAATAAATGCATAAAATCGGCAGGGAACCACCCCAAAGATTATGTGACACACTCATTCCGCATAGGCGCGGCCACGTTAGCAGCAAGAGCAGGACTGTCAGAAACGGAAGTTCAGAGGAGAGGGAGATGGTGATCCACGTGTTTGGCGAGATAGATAAGACCGGACTTGTTATCCTAACGTGGTTTGTTTCTTTTACAGGTGACGCTAAGCCAACAGTGTGGGTGATAGGCCACTCGTATATATATTGGGCAGAAAAAAGGGCAAAAGTCCGCCCAGGCGGGAGGATATTAGAGTTTCATAACACATATTTCAACTGGAGAGGTATTAGAGGCCTGCTATGGCCACAGGTACTAATGAAGGTAATCAAGGTAGGGAGAGAGGCAAGAGGTCCGGTCATCTTAGTTTTACAGGCCGGGGTAAACAACCTAGGTTATCACAAGAGCGCATAACTAATGGCAATAATGAAACTAGACACTGAGCGCTTCAGAGAATTTTTCACAAAACTAACTATAGTATGGTAAGAGATTGTGCCGATAGCGGTATGGCAAGGTGCGCGAGACATCACGGCCATCGAACGCACAAGGCGGGTAATAAATATTCGGATGGCAAAATTTAGAAGAGACAGAGGCGGTGTAGTGATACAACACCGACAACAGGAAGGAGATAACGCAGGCCTCATACGGCCCGACGGTGTTCACTTAATGGATATTGGACTGGACATATTCCTGTCAGGACTCCAGGACGGAGTAGAACAAGCATTAAGAGTGATGGATGGGGGTCAGAGTCCTGCATACGAATACGCAGGATCCTCCATAGCCTGGAAATAAAAAGGACATGTTAGAGAGTTACACTTGTTGGCCAACTTGCCGCTGTGGAGACCCAGGGCATGCTGCAACAAGCTGAATTATTTTAGAAATAAAATGCCTTTCTAATCGAATGAGTATAAAGAGTTAATAAAGCTGTGACCGATCCTCACCCATCCAGTTGTAAGAGTTACATTATTGTATTGTCAAGGAAAGGGGGGCGGTAGGGAGGCTGAGCATCTGGGTTTGGTTGGGGGTCCCCACAGTCTGCCTAGGCTAGATGCATTTAAAAATTCTACGTTGACTAGCAGACACTGAAGCTTTGGTGCAGACCTCTGAGTAAACAGCTCTTCAGACTCAACCATCTGTGTTACCCCAAGCCATAGTGTATGTAGTTTCTTACAGTTAAAAGGGGAGGGGACGACCCAACTCACCTGGATTTGGCGATGCCAACGTCATGTAAAACACACCTAAGGGACTCCTAAAAGAGTCTAAATTTTTTCCAAAAATTGTGGCTCAGACACCACTTAAATGGCATCAATTGCCCCAGAGTTGCTTAAAACGGTTGGTGAGGTGATTTTACCAAATCCTCAAGCTTTTAGTCTCTGCAGGATGACACAGGGGTAGAAAAGTCCTTGCGGATCCATGATTTGTTCATTTTTATGAACGTGAGTCTGTCTACATTCTCAGTGGACAGCCGCGTGCGCTTATCTGTCAGCACACCACCAGCAGCGCTGAACACACATTCAGAGAGAATCCTGGCTTCAGGGCATGACAAGATCTCCAAGGAATGAGTGGCGAGCTCCGGACATTTATCCAGATTGGAATCCCAAAATGAGCAAGGGTCCAGTGACACAGTCATGGCTTCGATGTTCACTTGGAGATACTCCTGTACCATCCTCTCTAGGCGTTGACTATGTGTCAGACTTCTTGTCTACTGTGGCCTTGCAAAGGATGGTCTAAAAAAGTGGTGAAACGATTCCACATAATTGCTGTTACCAGCAGATACTGTGTTACTGTTGCGGTTTGAGTGATGAAGACTCGACAGTCCCACGGTTTGCAAGTTAGAACTGTGAGATTCACTACGTGCTCCACTGGTGTTTTGTGGAAAAGCACATGTAAGATTCTGCAACAGCCTCTGCTTATACTCCTGCATGCGTGAATCCCTTTCTATGGCAGGAATTATTTCGGCAAATTTACTTTTGTACCGGGGATCTAAGAGTGTGGCACTGGCAACCCAGTAGTCAGGATTACTTAGAATTCTGACAATCCAAGGGTCATGTTGCAGGTAGTGCAGCAAGAAGGCACTCATGTGTCTTGCGCATCCAGGAGGACCAAGTCATTGTTGTGTTGGTAGCGAGGTAAGAATCATGCTTCCTTCCTCTGCCCTCTCCCCCCAACCTCACACAACAGAAATGTGATCAAGGTCTCCCTCATCTGATGAGTCATCCATGCCCATCGCCAGTTCATCCTCCACTTCTTCCTCGGCTCCTGCACCTTCCTCAACAGTTTGGCTGCTACCACGTGCCCTGGTTAATCCTTCTCCCCCACCCTCCCATGCCTGCCGCCTTGGTGCTGCCGACCGTCTGGAACTTGGAGATGTTTTCCCTTCCGCATACGACTCCTCCTCTACTTCCTCCACCTCCTCTTGTCCCACCACCTGACTCTGAAATCTGTTTAACGTGTGCTCCAGCATGTAAATCACCGCCGGAATAGTCATGCTGATAATGGCATCGTCAGCACTAAACATCTTTGTCGCCATTTCAAAAATGTGCAGAAGGGTGTGTGGTGCCCCTGAGGGTTCAGTCGCCACAGAGGTACTGCATCTCACCCAGAGGTGTGGTATCTCACCCTCAGGTAAAGAAGGAGGATGGCTTGGGACCATAACACCTGCATCCAACAAATACCCGCAGTGGGGGTAGGGCAGATTGCTCCTAAGGGAGAGCACAGTCCCAGGTCCCTAGTTGGCGGGAGGGTCCTATGTAGTGGGTGTGGGTGGAGAAAGCAGCTTTGGGGAGCACATGACAGGGAGAGTATAAATAGGAAGCCATCTTAGAAAGAGCAAGCCAGTCAGAGGAGGAGAAGTGATAGGAGCAGAGGCTCTGCATGAGCTCTGCTCCAGAGGCGGGCCTAGCCTGGGAGGCCCAGAACTAAAGGAGAGAAGAGAGGAGTGGGAGCAGGAAGGCTCCAGGAACTGAAGGGACCCTAGGGGTATGGGCGGTGCAGAAGGTCACCCGTACGCCCGCTGCTACCAGGAGGTAGAGGGGTCAGGCCAGATAAGGGGAACCGGTCCCTCAACTAGCGGAGAAACAGCAAGGCTCAACTAGAAAACGGAGGCTGCAGCATTTCATGAACTGCAGGCCAAAGTCAACACCAGTCTAACTAAAAGCCACAAAGGACCCAGGGGACGGAACACACGTCGCCTGCCAAGGCGAGAGGATACCGGATCACAGTCACTGGGTGTGAGGTGCAGGGAGAAGGCCAGAGCTATCTGGGGGTGGACTGAGCACCTCACTGAGTACACACAGCACGACGGGGGAGATTGCTCTGGTACCTGTAATCTGGACAGCAACAACTGTGAGTAAAGTTCTTGGGACTGCATCACACGTACTCTGTGTTCATTAATGACTCCCTGCACTACAACCACCATCATCCACCCACACTGCCCAGAAGCTACACTATTCCTGTGGGGAGTAATAATACCATTGCTGCAAAACCACCAGCTTCAGAGGACTGTTCCGCAGCGGCGGCCCCTTTGGCCGCACTCCACAGGTGGAGTAGTCGGATATTATAAAACCCATATATACAAATTACCCTTGGATTGACCGCCCTGAGTCATGGACCGGGACACCGCCACAGTGAATACTACCCCCAGCGTCTACCGGCCCGACTCCGGGTACCCCATGGCCCAGGGGGCTCGTCATCTTCATAGGTCCCTGATCTGAGACCACTTCTGCAGCGTGATTTACCCCACCTCTGGATCTCGTTGGCCCAGGCTATATGTCAGAACGTATTGCACCAGGGCTTGTCGGTGCTGCCACAGTCGCTGCAACATGTGCAGATTTGAATTCCACCATGTCGGCACATCGCATTTCAGCCGGTGAACTGGCAGGCCCAACGACTTCTGTAGAGATGTAAGTCATTGAGCTGCGGGATGCGAACAGCGGAAGTGAGCACACAGCGACCGTCCCCTCTGCAGAAGGCCATCTAGTCCGGAATAGTGGGCTAAAAATTGCTGGACAACCAGGTTCAACACGTGAGCCATACAAGGCACGTGTGTGACATTGCCCCGGCGAAGGGCCACACCCAGGTTTGCAGCATTGTCGCACACGGCCTTCCCTGGTTGCAGGTCCAGTGGAGACAACCATTCATGAAACTGGTTCTCCAGAGCTGACCACAACTCCTCAGCTGTGTGACGCACATTTCCCAGACATTTCAAAGTAAACACCGCCTGATGCCGTTGATCCCTGCTGCCAGCATAGTAAGGAGGTGTGCAGTATTCCTTCTGCGCAGTTGGAAATCTGGCGGCATGACCAGACAGGCTTTGGGTGCAGGTGGAGGACCGAGAGGAGGTTGAGGAGGCAGAAGCAGAGGAGGAACTTTTAGATAAAGAGGATTTACGTACAACTCGTGGGGACGGCAAGACTTGGACAGCAGCCCCTTGTCCTGCTGTCACCATAGTTACCCAGTGCCCAGTCAGCGACATGTAACGTCCCTGTCCATGCATACTCGTCCAAGTGTCTGTGGTGAAATGCACCTTGTCACACACAGAGTTTCTCAAAGAAGCGGTGATGTTGTGTGCGACATGCTGGTGGAGCACAGGCACACCTTTCTTTGAGAAGTAGTGCCAACTGGGCATCTGGTACTGGGGCACTGCGACGGACATAAGGTCTCGAAAATCCTCTGTGTCCACCAGGCGGAAAGGCAGCAATTCTGTAGCCAACAGCTTGCAGATGGTGAAATTCAACCTCTTAGCTTTCTCATGGCTAGGAGGAAATGGTCTTTTACTTGTCCACGTCTGAGGGACCGAGGGCTGGCTGTTGTGCTTAGAAGTGGTTGAGTAGGGTGTCTCCTGCAAACTGCCGGTCTGTCAGGAAGATGCAGGCGGAAAAGTAAGGTTGCCTTGATCCAAAGGTGGTGCTCTCAATGTCGGAGAGCGCTAAACACAAGCTGTTGTTTCCACTTCCAAATGAAAGGATGACCTGCCAATCACACTGGCTGTTGCGGGTAAAGAGGTGGCAGGTCTGCGTCCAAAAACATGTGTGACTGCTGTCCCCCCTGTCACAGAGGATGAAGAGGCCACGGATTCACAAGATGGGGCAGACGGTGGTTGGCCCGGCCCGCTAGGCCACATTGTAGCACAGTGAGCTTCCCTCTGCAACTTATGCTTTATATCCATGTGACGGTTTATGCATGAAGTACTCAAACTTTGGATTTTTTGGCCTCTACTTAGCTTTGGGTGACAAATATTACAGATAACACGAGTTGGGTCATCCTTATCCATCTGAAAAAATGCCCAGGCTATGCAAGGCTTAGAACCCATGCGACCTGAAGAGCCACTACGACTTGTGGTCAGAGGCAGAGTTGTGGTTGAGGATGCAGTTGTTGACGTGCTTCCAGTACTCCGTATCTGTCCAGGAAGGCGCAACCTAACCTCGTCGTCAATAGCATCTGTGACGCCCAGCTGCGCTTGGTATCACAGATCCTAGAAGAGTGCATTGATGGAATACTCCACAAGAGGCCCCCATAAATATTCATACATCTCCACCTTCCACCACAGACCAGCAGAGGGAGCCCATTAGGAATATAAATAGGCAAGGTGGAGCTAGGCAGTTCAGTTCCTCTGAAGAATTCCTGCAGTAGAAAAGCCTAAGAGAGGTCAGTCTGCAGTGGAGCTCAGTCTAGTCTAGAGAACTCAGTTAATAGTTCAGCAGTGGAGCACGATGCTCCTGCTAGCTAGATTCAGGGAGCCTAGTTAGAGCTTAAGGTGTGCTGGCGCCATAAGATCGGTGAAGCGCGGCAAGCTGCCATTAGTGTGTATAGCCTAGTGAGGGTCCGAGTAGGCCGAAGGCGAGTGGAGAGTTAGTACATAGGGGGCAGAGATGCTTAACCAGCTCACCCCGAAACATTTACCGGACACCGGATCCGAGCTTACCGGGATATCTATGACCCAGTAAGGCATAACCGGAATCCCTGGAGAACTACAAGTCCCAGGATCACTAAGTTGCTGATACGTAACAGAGCCAGGAGACGTTTAGGCCCCGCATACTGGGAGCGTGAACTCCAAGACAAGGCCCTACCACAAGGTCAGCCAGCGCAGGACAGAGACAAAGTTATGCCTAGCTCCAGGCAGGTCAGAAACTTACTACGCAGAGGCAAGAAACAGGAGGCCCTACACCCGCTCATTGGGGAGGATCCTGATATGCACCCTTCACCCTACAGTGCTCCAGGATGTGCCTGAATTTCCACCAGTAAAAGGTACTGAAGAGACTACCGTGTCCATTCCCGTTCTTGGTCTGACCCAGCTGGGTCTCGCCTGTCCTGCATTCCCCCTGCATACTCTTTTCTGAGGCCTAGCTCCACCTGTGGGGAGCTATACCATCGAGCTGCCTTATCACTGGCCTCAGTGGACTGCTGCAGCGCTGGTGCTTTTCACCAGATGCCACAGGTGGCGTCACAAACTCTTATAAAATTAACAATTATCCACCCTTTTAAAGATTAACCCCAGGGTACGGGCCCGGGAGCCAACCACCGCGACATCCCCAAGGCCAGGCAAAGGCCCAGGTACCCAGTCATCCCCATCCCCTTGGCTAGTCACATCCTCCTCCACCTCCTCTGCTGACCTCATCAACTGGCTGACTGTGGGTTGACAATAAGTGGGATCTCCAACCTCGTCATGATCACCCTGTGTGTTCTCACGCCCGTCGTCCTCAGAGCCAACCTCTTCCTGACCTGACCGAAAAGTCAAGTTGTCGTTCCAATCAGGTATTTGAGTCTCATCATTGTCTTCATCATTGTCTCCACCAACAGGAGTTACAGTTTGGGAACGAGGGTCTACATTATGCTCAGAACTTTCTTCATCTGGTCCTGGATCCGACTCATAAAGATTCTGGGCATCAGTGCAGATCATTTCCTCGTCAGGATTAAGACAAGCTCTGGAGCAGACCTCCGTTTCCCAGGCTATAGCATGAGTAAACAACTGTGCAGACTCAACCATCTGTGTTACCCCATACTCAGACGGGCAGCTGGAGACTTGGGAGCTGTGAGGAAGCAAGTGCGATTGGGGTGACACCTCTGAGGACTGGAGTATTTGTGATGTTGAAGTTGAGGTGGAGGAGAGCCCACTTGAAGGCGCACTTGATATCCCTTGAAGCACCTGCTGGTTTTGTGCCTCATCTGGAATTTGTAGCGATGGGCGAGTCCGTAAGAAAGGGATTTTTATCACATTGTCCACGAAAAGAAGTAGACATCTTAGTTTGGCTGGAAGATGGTCTTTCTTCTGCAGATGTTGCTCCCCCCCACCGCAGGGGGGCTCGACCCACCAGCGGAGAGGCACCAGTATTGGGAGAGGGGGGCTGGCCGTCGAGGTCCACCGCGGCTCTGGCACAAACCCGGCGACAAGGAGGTGCACGGGCAGGAACGGACTGGCCGTGTCGGCTTCGCACTCCAGCGTAGTCCCTCTGCCCGCTCGCACCTGTAACCTCAAAGGGATGCACAAGCGGATTTTCTTCCCAGGGCTGTTTCCCGCCCAGCAGGAATGTGGGTGAGCTCAGGTCGGCCTTCCACAGTACTCCCTTACCTCCCTCGCCCTCTGTCCTTCTTCCGTTCTCCATCTAACCCCTCGGCTCTGTGGTGTCCGCTCTCCCTCCAGCTCTCTCCTTTTCACAGGTGGACTACCGCGTGTAATCACACTGTGGCAAATCTTTTGGGCCCAGGCATAAGAAGTTGTCGAGGTAATGGATAATTTGTGCCCCCTTAGAAACGTCCATTACAACCCATTTGAGGAAGCAACTAAACGCCTCAAATAGTGAGCAGGATCTGGAGCACCCCATAGGAAAACAACGATCTATATAGTATGCTCCTTCCCAGAAGCAGCCCAATAGGTGGACACTATTCGGAGGCACAGGTAGTAAGTAACCGGAATGCCGCATCAATGTCTGTATTGGCCATTAGGGTGACCCTTCCCTACCTCTTGATCCGCCTGATTGCCTTGTCAAAGGATGTACAGTATATACTACTGTACTTGGTTCCGCGTCAATGTTGTCGTTTACTGACCTGCCCCTTGGATATGACAAATGGTGGATTAGTCCGAATGTATTGGGTTCCGTTTTTGGCACAACTCACAACGGGGATACCACTACATCTTGTAAGGAAAGAGTTCTGAATGGAGCCGCCATTCTACCTAAAGATATTTCTTTTTTTCATTTTCTTGTCACGACGTCTGGGTGTTGATAGGCTGATTTTAGACTTTTACCCCAGCCTTTCTTGATTTTAGAAGGGCATGACATGCCTATCTGTGTCTCCCCCTCCTTTTACTCCTCCACCTCTTTTCTTTTCGCATGACTATATGGACTTGTCACTTTTCCATGTGTTAGTTGTGTCTTCTGAGCAGTTTGCCAGCTTTTGGACACCTTTGAAGTGTTTTCTATGTGTTTTCTATGTGTTTCTATGTGTTTTGTTTGCCTGCCATTGGTTCTAATGGTGTTTGAAGGTGTTCGACGAACAGTTCGACGAACATATGGGTGTTCGACGAACAGAACTCGAACACTACGGGGGTGGCTCAACTCTTCTGAACACGCTAGCGGCAGAGGTCACAGTTCGTTGCCCAACCAGGGTGTACAGGCGAGAGAGACGCAACTCCAATCCAGCAGAGGCAGGGGAGCACAGTCAACATTCTGGGACAGTTTTCTGAGACCCGCCCAGCTTACAGGCCCTGAGGTGCAGGGTACTCTCACAAGGAGTGGAAAGTTTCAAAAGATGGTGAGGGAGTACCTTGCCAACCGTACCAGCGTCCTCTGTGATTCCTCTGTGCCTTTTAATTATTGGGTATGTACGCCTTGGTGGTCCTGGCCTGCCCTGCCGCTAGCGTGTTATCGGAGTGTGTTTTTAGTGCCGCTGGGGGAACTATAACTGATAAGCGCACTCGCCTGTCAACTGACAATGCTGACAAGCTGACCCTTATCAAAATGAACAAGGGCGGGATTGGGCCAGACTTTTCATCACCACCAAATGACAGCAGAGTAACATAAAGTCAAATCCACTGTGTTATTTCGGATGGTGTATTCCCATGCACAGCTTCACACCCACACATGGGTATACGCTTCCTCATTTCGGCTGTTTTTTCCTCTTCTCCTTATCCTCAGCCTCCACCACCACTATACCACCAGGGTGACCGTTTTCCATGTTGCCAGCATTGCAAGTTCCTCCGTCCTAATTTTTGGCAGCTTTTCCTTGGAAGGCATAGGCAAAGACTATGGGAGACCCACTCCCCAATAAAGGGAATAATGTTTTTAATATGCTGTATTGCATGGCTCTTGTAAGGGCCATTGCAAGTTCCTCCGTCCTAATTTTAGGCAGCTTTTGCTTGGAAGGCATAGGCAAAGACTATGGGAGACCCACTCCCCAATAATGGGAATAATGTTTTTAATATGCTGTACTGCATGGCTCTTGTAAGGGGCATTGCAAGTTCCTCCGTCCTAATTTTTGGCAGCTTTTGCTTGGAAGGAATAGGCAAAGACTATGGGAGACCCACTCCCCAATAATGGGAATAATGTTTTTAATATGCTGTACTGCATGGCTCTTGTAAGGGGCATTGCAAGTTCCTCCGTCCTAATTTTTGGCAGCTTTTGCTTGGAAGGAATAGGCAAAGACTATGGGAGACCCACTCCCCAATAATGGGAATAATGTTATTAATATGCTGTACTGCATGGCTCTTGTAAGGGGCATTGCAATTTCCTCCGTCCTAATTTTTGGCAGCTTTTGCTTGGAAGGCATAGGCAAAGACTATTGGAGACCCTCTCCTCAATAATGGGAATAATGTTTTTAATATGCTGTACTGCATGGCTCTTGTAAGGAGCATTGCAAGTTCCTCCATCCTAATTTTTGGCAGCTTTTGCTTGGAAGGCATAGGCAAAGACTATGGGAGACCCATTCCCCAATAATGGGAATAATGTTTTTAATATGCTGTACTGCATGGCTCTTGTAAGGGGCATTAAAATCGTCTTGTTAAGCTACTGTGACCTCCATGTGTCTTCCAAGGGTCATTCATATTGTCTTTTTATTCCACTGGGACCTCCACCACTCTTCCAAGGGGCATTGATATTGTCTTTTTATTCCACTGCGACCTCCACCACTCTTCCAAGGGGCATTGATATTGTCTTTTATTCCACTGTAACCTCCACCACTCTTCCAAGGGGCATTGATATTGTCTTTTTATTCCACTGGGACTGCCACGTCTCTTCCAAGGGGCATTAAAACCGTCTTGTTAAACCACTCAGAACTCCACGTCTTTTCCAAGGGGCATTAAAACCATGTTGTTAAGCTACTGTGACCTCCACGTCGCTTCAAAGGGGCATTAAAACCATCTTGTTAAACCACTCTGAACCCCACATCTCTTCCAAGGGGCATTAAAATCGTCTTGTTAAGCTACTGTGACCTTCATGTCTCTTCAAAGGGTCATTGATATTGTCTTTTTATTCCACTGGGACCTCCATCACTCTTCCAAGGGGCATTGATATTGTCTTTTTATTCCACTGGGACCTCCACGTCTCCTCCAAGGGGCATTAAAACCATCTTGTTAAACCACTATGAACTCCACGTCTCTTCCAAGGGGCATTAAAATCATCTTGTTAAGCTACTGTGACCTCCACGTCTCTTCCAAGGGTCATTGATATTGTCTTTTTATTCCACTGGGACCTCCACCACTCTTCCAAGGGGCATTGATATTGTCTTTTTATTCCACTGCAACCTCCACCACTCTTCCAAGGGGCATTGATTTTGTCATTTTATTCCACTGCGACCTCCGCCACTCTTCCAAGGGGCATTCATATTGTCTTTTTATTCCACTGGAACCTCCACCACTCTTCCAAGGGGCATTGATATTGTCTTTTTATTCCACTGGGACCGCCACGTCTCTTCCAAGGGGCATTAAAACCGTCTTGTTAAACCACTCTGAACTCCACATCTCTTCCAAGGGGCATTAAAAGCGTCTTGTTAAGCTACTGTGACCTCCATGTCTCTTCCAAGGGTCATTGATATTGTCTTTTTATTCCATTGGGACCTCTACCACTCTTCCAAGGGGCATTGATAATGTCTTTTTATTCCACTGGGACCTCCACCATTCTTCCAAGGGGCATTGATATTGACTTTTTATTCCACTGGGACCTCCACAACTCTTACAAGGGGCATTAAAATCGTCTTGTTAAACCACTCTGAACTCCACGTCTCTTCCAAGGGGCATTAAAACCATCTTGTTAAGCTACTGTGACCACCATGTCTCCACCAAGGGGCATTAAAACCGTCTTGTTAAACCACTCTGAACTCCACAGTAGTGTTGAGCCACCCCCGTAGTGTTCGGGTTCGGTTCGGTTCGTCGAACACCGGGATGTTCGAGGAACTGTTCGTCGAACTGTTCGTCGAACACCTTAGAACACCGTCGAACACCGTTAAAACCAATGGCAGGCAAACAAAAACACATAGGAACACATAGAAAACACCTTCAAAGGTGTCCAAAAGCTGACAAACTGCTCAGAAGACGCTTTCTTTAAAAAAGCCGGCCCGCAATTCAGCAGCGGCATACACCGGTACCCGACAATTTAGACATGAAGGAATAGAGCATCACACATAGATTAGATAGATAGAAACATGTCAGTCACATATATATGAAGTACAGTGACAGTGTTGCTTACTGTACTTGTCATTTAGTATAAAGGATTTATTAAAAAATATAATAGTGTTTTCGTGCACCGTCTCTTTAAAAAAGCCGGCCGGCAATTCAGCAGCGGTACCCGACAATTTATAACAGACAGAATAGAGCTTCACACATAGATTAGATAGATAGAAACATGTCAGTCACATATATATGAAGTACTGTGACAGTGTTGCTTACTGTACTTGTCATTTACTGCAAAGAATTTATTTAAAAAAATAATAGTGTTTTCATGCACCGTCTCTTTAAAAAAGCCGGCTGGCAATTCAGCATCTGTACCCGACAATTTAGAATAGAAGGAATAGAGAATCACACATAGATTAGATAGATAGAAACATGTCAGCCACATATATACGAAGTACAGTGACAGTGTTGCTTACTGTACTTGTCATTTAGTGTAAAGGATTTATTAAAAAATATAATAGTGTTTTCGTGCACCGTCTCTTTAAAAAAGCCGGCCGGCAATTCAGCAGCGGTACCCGACAATTTATAACAGACAGAATAGAGCTTCACACATAGATTAGATAGATAGAAATATGTCAGTCACATATATATGAAGTACAGTGACAGTGTTGCTTACTGTACTTGTCATTTACTGCAAAGGATTTATTAAAAAAAATAATAGTGTTTTCATGCACCGTCTCTTTAAAAAAGCCGGCCGGCAATTCAGCATCTGTACCCGACAATTTATAACAGACAGAATAGAGCTTCACACATAGATTAGATAGATAGAAACATGTCAGTCACATATATAATAAGTACAGTGACAGTGTTGGTTACTGTACTTGTCATTTAGTATTAAAATAAAGGATTTATTATTAAAAAAAAATTGGCGTGGGGTTCCCCGTAATTTTAGTCTCTAGCGGAGGTTAAGCAGACAGCTGGGGCAGATGTTTGAAGCCTGGGAAGGGGGTAATACCCACGGAGCTTCCCAGGCTACTAATATCAGCCCCCAGGTGAATACCTAGCCTTTACTAGCTATTAAAATGGAGGACCCCCCCAAAAAAATGACGTGGGGTCCCCCCTAATTTAATAGCTAGCAAAGGCTAGGCAGACAGCTGGGGGCTGATATTAATAGCCCAGGAAGGGAGCCATGAATATTGGCCCCCTCCCAGGCTAGAAACACCAGCCCTCAGCCGCCCCAGAAATGGCGGATGCGCCAATTCTGGCACTTAGCCTCGCTCTTCCACGCTGCCCTGGTGCGGTGGCAGGGGGTAATAGGGTTGGGGTTGATGTCAGCTTATAATGCCAGCTGACATCAAGCCCAGGTTAGTAATGGAGAGGCGTCTATAAGACACCCCCATTACTAACCCCATAGTCAAAGTTAAAAAAAAAAACACAAACACCCAGAATAAAGTCCTTTAATTGAAATAAAGACACAATTCTTTATTGTTCTAAATTAAACCATACTTACCATCACACCCATTCCAGCTGAAGCCAACGATCTCCTGCAATAAAAGAAAAATAATAAAGCAACCTCATCCTTACCTTTCCATGGTTCCCAGGACAGCTTCAGCTCTGCTACATCGAGATGACAGGCTGGACCGCAGCAGAACGCTGCCATCCAGCTTGCCATGCCGCACACACTGAGAAGCGCAGGCATGCTTGCACTCCTCAGTGTCTGACTGTGACGGCATCCAGATGAGCCGACAATGAACTCGGCTCACCTCATGTACGTCACTGACAGCGTGGGAAAATTCTCCTGCACTCAGCGCTTCAGCGTGAGAATTTTCCCACGCTGTCAGTGACGTGCATGAGGTGAGCCGAGTTCATTGGACATGACCTCGGCTCATCTGGATGCCGTCACAGCCAGACACTGAGTAGCGCAAGCATGCCTGCGCTTCTCAGTGTCTGCGGGATGACAGGCTGGATGGCAGCGTTCTACTGCGGTCCAGCCTGTCATCTCGATGTAGCAGAGCTGAAGCTGTCGTGGGAGCCATGGAAAGGTAAGGATGATGTTGCTTTATTATTTTACTTTTATTGCAGGAGATCATTAGCTTCAGCTGGAATGGGCGTGGCGGTAAGTATGGTTTAATTTAGAACAATAAAGAATTGTGTGTTTATTTCAATTAAAGGACTTTTTTCTGGGTGTTTGTGTTTTTTTTAAATACTTTACTAGAAATTCATGGTGGTCATGTCTAATATTGGCGTGACCCCATGAATTTCGGGCTTAGGGCCAGCTGATAATGCCAAGCTGGCCTTAACCCCTTTATTACCCAGTGAGCCACCGCACCAGGGCCCTGGATGAGTTGGGTACAGCGCCAGAAGATGGCGCTTCTATGAACGCGCCATTTTCCGGGGTGGCTGCGGACTGCAATTTGCAGCGGGTGGGGCCCAGAAAGCTTGGGCCTCCCTGCGCTGCAGATTCCAGCCCCCAGCTGCCTAGTTGTACCTGGCTGGACACAAAAATTAGGCGAAGCTCCACGTATTTTTTTTTTAAATTCATGAAATTCATGGAATAATTAAGAAAAAAAGGGCTTTCCTATATTGTTGTGTCCGGCTAGGTACAAATAGGCACCTGGTGGTTGGGAACAGCCCGTTCCTGCCTGCTGTACCTGACTGGACACAAATATAGGGCGAAGCCCCACATCAATTTTTTTTTCATTATTTCATGAATTTCCTGAAATAATTTAAAAAAAATTGACGTGGGGCTTCGCCCTATATTTGTGTCCAGTCAGGTACAGCAGGCAGGAACGGGCTGCCCCCAACCACCAGCTGCCTATTTGTACCTGGCCAGACACAACAATATAGGGAAGCCCTTTTTTAAAAAAATTATTTCATGAAATAATTAAAAAAAAATTGACGTGGGGCTTTGCACTATATTTGTGTCCAGCCAGGTACAGCAGGCAGGGACGCGCTGCCCCCAACCACCAGCTGCCTATTTGTACCTGGTTGGACACAACAATATAGGGAAGCCCTTTTTTTTTTAATTATTCCATGAATTTCATGAAATAATTTAAAAAAAAAATGCGTGGGGCTTCGCCCTATTTTTGTGCCCAGCCAGGTACAACTAAGCAGCTGGGGGCTGGAATCTGCAGCGCAGGGAGGCCCAAGCTTTCTGGACCCCACCCGCTGCATATTGCAGTCCGTAGCCGCCCCGGAAAATGGCGCATTCATAGAAGCGCCATCTTCTGGCGCTGTACCCAACTCATCCAGGGCCTTGGTGCGGTGGCTCACTGGGTAATAAAGGGGTTAAGGCCAGCTTGGCATTATCAGCTGGCCCTAAGCCCGAAATTCATGGGGTCACGCCAATATTAGACATGACCACCATGAATTTCTAGTAAAGTATTTAAAAAAACACAACACGCAGAATAAAGTCCTTTAATTGAAATAAACACACAATTCTTTATTGTTCTAAATTAAACCATACTTACCGTCACGCCCATTCCAGCTGAAGCCAATGTCTTCTGCAATAAAAGTAAAATAATAAAGCAACCTCATCCTTACCTTTCCATGGTTCCCACGACAGCTTCAGCTCTGCTACATCGAGATGACAGGCTGGACCGCAGCAGAACGCTGCCATCCAGCCTGTCATCCCGCGGACACTCAGAAGCGCAGGCATGCTTGCACTCCTCAGTGTCTCGCTGTGACGGCATAAAGATGAGACAAGCTCATGTCCAATGAACTCGGCGCACCTCATGCACGTCACTGACAGCGTGGAAGAATTCTCCTGCACTCAGCACTTCAGCGTGAAAATTCTCCCACGATGTCAGTGACGTACATGAGGTCAGCTGAGTTCATTGGACATGAATGAGCTCACCTCATGCACGTCACTGACAGCGTGGGAAAATTCTCACTCTGAAGCGCTGAGTGCAGGAGAATTTTCCCACGCTGTCAGTGACATGCATGAGGTGAGCTCATTCATGTCCAATGATCTCAGCTCACCTCATGCACGTCACTGACAGCGTGGGAAAATTCTCCTGCACTCAGCGCTACAGCGTGAGAATTCTCCCACGCTGTCAGTGACGTGCATGAGGTGAGCTCATTCATGTCCAATGAACTCAGCTGACCTCATGCACGTCACTGACAGCGTGGGAGAATTCTCACGCTGAAGTGCTGAGTGCAGGAGAATTCTCCCACGCTGTCAGTGACGTGCATGAGGTGCGCCGAGTTCATTGGACATGAACTCGTCTCATCTTTATACTGTCACAGCCAGACACTGCAGAGCGCAAGCATGCCTGCGCTTCTCAGTGTCTGCGGGATGACAGGCTGGATGGCAGCGTTCTGCTGCGGTCCAGCCTGTTATCTCGATGTAGCAGAGCTGAAGCTGTCGTGGGAACCATGGAAAGGTAAGGATGAGGTTGCTTTATTATTTTTCTTTTATTGCAGGAGATCGTTGGCTTCAGCTGGAATGGGCGTGACGGTAAGTATGGTTTAATTTAGAACAATAAAGGAATGTGTCTTTATTTCAATTAAAGGACTTTATTCTGGGTGTTTGTGTTTTCTTTTAACTTTGACTATGGGGTTAGTAATGGGGGTGTCTTATAGACGCCTCTCCATTACTAACCTGGGCTTGATGTCAGCTGGCATTATAAGCTGACATCAACCCCAACCCTATTACCCCCTGCCACCGCACCAGGGCAGCGTGGAAGAGCGAGGCTAAGTGCCAGAATTGGCGCATCCTATGGATGCGCCATTTCTGGGGCGGCTGACGGCTGGTGTTTCTAGCCTGGGAGGGGGCCAATATTCATGGTTCCCTTCCTGGGCTATTAATATCAGCCCCCAGCTGTCTGCCTAGCCTTTGCTAGCTATTAAATTAGGGGGGACCCCACGTCATTTTTTTGGGGGGTCCCCCATTTTAATAGCTAGTAAAGGCTAGGTATTCAGCTGGGGGCTGATATTAGTAGTCTGGGAAGCTCCGTGGGTATTACCCCCTTCCCAGGCTTCAAACATCTGCCCCAGCTGTCTGCTTAACCTCCGCTAGAGACTAAAATTACGGGGAACCCCACGCCAATTTTTTTTAATAATAAATCCTTTATTTTAATACTAAATGACAAGTACAGTAACCAACACTGTCACTGTACTTATTATATATGTGACTGACATGTTTCTATCTATCTAATCTATGTGTGAAGCTCTATTCTGTCTGTTATAAATTGTCGGGTACAGATGCTGAATTGCCGGCCGGCTTTTTTAAAGAGACGGTGCATGAAAACACTATTATTTTTTTTAATAAATCCTTTGCAGTAAATGACAAGTACAGTAAGCAACACTGTCACAGTACTTCATATATATGTGACTGACATGTTTCTATCTATCTAATCTATGTGTGAAGCTCTATTCTGTCTGTTATAAATTGTCGGGTACCGCTGCTGAATTGCCGGCCGGCTTTTTTAAAGAGACGGTGCACGAAAACACTATTATATTTTTTAATAAATCCTTTACACTAAATGACAAGTACAGTAAGCAACACTGTCACTGTACTTCGTATATATGTGGCTGACATGTTTCTATCTATCTAATCTATGTGTGATTCTCTATTCCTTCTATTCTAAATTGTCGGGTACAGATGCTGAATTGCCGGCCGGCTTTTTTAAAGAGACGGTGCATGAAAACACTATTATTTTTTTTGATAAATCCTTTACATTAAATGACAAGCACAGTAAGCAACACTGTCACTGGGCTTCTTATATGTGTGACTGACATGTTTCTATCTATCTAATCTATGTGTGATTCTCTATTCTTTCTGTTCTAAATTGTCGGGTACCGGTGTATGCCGCTGCTGAATTGCCGGCTTTTCATGTTTCACTGTGAGCACTGTTCCCATCGATTTGGGCAATCACTGTAATGCCACAACCACCATGGCTGTGGCATTACAGTGAGTGGCAGACAATCCCTGCATGATTGGTGCTCTAAATAGCACCAGACATGCAGGACACGCTTTTGGTGCACGAACAGTTATCGAACATAACCTCGAACAGCCGAATTTTTTGCAAATCGTTCGGGTTCGTCGAACAACTCGAACACCGCCCAAAACAGCTCGAATTTGAGATTGGCGAACAGTTCTAGTCGAACACCGCTCATCTCTACTCCACAGCTCTCCCAAGGGGCATTGAAATGTTGTTTCTAATTACCTCTAACCTCCACGACTCTTCCAACGGGCATTGCATTTCCTCCCAATTTTAGTCAGCTTTTGCTTTTCAATGCATAGGCGAACAATAAGGGAGACCCATTCCCCAATAATGGGTAGAAGGATTTTAGTACGCTGTAATCCACGTCTGTTTCAAGGGGCATTGCAGTTCCTCATAATTTTTGGAAAGCCTTCCATTCACTGCTTAGGCCAACAGTGTACAGGAGACCCAGTTGCTATAAATGGAAAAAACGGTTTAGTTAAGGCCCTCTGACCTCCATGTCACTTCCAAGGAGCATTGGAGTGTCTCGAATTTTTTGGTAGGCATTGCACTCACTGTATGCCCTATAACTGTGTAGCCGAACCGCTCCTTTTGGTACAGAAACATATCCTACAAGACTTGTGTGGTTAACTGGCCTGATATTGATGTGAATGGTCCCTGTTTCTCCTGCTCTTTCTCCTTTGCCACCACCTCATCCATCATTCATCACCGGAAGCTTTGTTTTAACGGGAGTCATAGAACTGGGATAGCAGCAGGAAAACATCCAGCAATCCTCGGAGGAGGTAGGATTTGCACCAAAACGCTGACCACCTCAGGCCTAGCCGCTACTACATATATGCACTTGCATGACAAGGAACAGAAAGCTAAGGAGATGGATGGCCTCATGATCATGAATAATTTACTCGTTGTGTAGGAGGCCGACCACTGCTGCTGTCTACCTTCTGAACTTTGTGTTGAAGCCTGATTGACCCAGGACCCGCAATCCTCTATGTCTGGAGGACGTGTTGCATCCCAGTGTCCAACTGTGTCCCGGCTTCCACAATATTAACCCAGTGTGAAGGATGTCAGTGAGATGGACCATCCCAGACCACATTCACTTGTCCACGTGTTTGTGGTTAGGCTGTCCTTCCCACTAAATGCACTGGGGAGGGCACAGGTAATGTTTTGGCATGCGCGCTTGTGTATAAGGTGCACCGGGACAAATAGGGGCGGCTGGGGACCGTTTATGACCACCCGGCCGCCCCCAGGTGGCTGGGGACCGTGTGTGGGCACTCGGCCACCCCCTGGTGGCTGGGGACCAAGTACGGACACCAGGCCGCCGGGCGGCTGGAAACTGAGTATGGATTCCAGGCCGCCGAGGCATCCATTACGTGGTGGCCAGATTCCGCCTCCACATGCCAAAAAGTCCCAATTTCAAGTGCAAGCAAGCAGTATGGTATTGCAGTCTGGGGGTGGGTGGGTGGCAGGCTGCAAACTTGCGCTTACATTGCAAGGAATCGGGGAGGTACAATTGAACACTGTCCTGGGACAAGGACTTGCACGGGGATAGTTGCATGTCTGCATCTTCTGATGCGGCAAGGATCACTTCTAATGGGCACACGTTTAGGCAGTGACCTGGGTGTCAGAGATGCTTCCAGGGTTCTTCCCCATGCTGTTCCCATGTCTTTTCAGCACTGTATGCATGTGTCACACAGCACATGGCCAGATAAGGTTGTAAAATGTTAAAATGACATTTCCCGGTGAATGCATTTGTCATGGTTGAAAGCAATACCAACGTGCAAAAACGCATAAAAAATGCTACTTCTGAACATAGCCCAAGGTGTGGAGGAGTAATTTTGCTTTTTGATATTTATTTTACCTTATACACAAGTCTTTATCCTGGAAAGGATGTTCCTTATCATATTTCAAAGGAAAACAGTTTCAGTTTCGTTTTTGAACGTTTTGTTGTGAGCCCGTAAAAGTGACTTAATACCTCTGACCACATTGTTGACAGCAGTGACCTGGGGGTCAGAAATGCTTCCTGGGGCATTCCCCATGCTGTCCCCATGTCATTCGAGCACTGTCACTATCGTTTTGGGCACTTTTTAGGCTTTCTACATACTGCCGGGGGTGCCGCCGCAAAAATGCTCGGGTCTCCCATAGACTAACATTGGGCTCGTTGCTCGAGCACCCGAGTATCACGGTGAGCTCGGCCCAAGCTTCGAGCACCCGAGCATTTTAGTGATCGCTCAACACTAGTCAATTTGTAAAATATTTAGCTGTAACATAAAGCAGCTTATGTGCTGAAATACAGGAGAACTTGTCAATAATGAGTGTCTGTGTGCCACCAGCCACTTAATTTTTCTGCTGAGCATGCTCACATGCGCACAGCATCTACTTTTGAATGCTACTATTGCTGGATTACACCCTGACACTGGCCAGTGCCACCATCAGGACATTTTTTGTTGGTGGAATTAGCATGCTCTACACTCAAGTCCCCCTCCTGTCTTTGATGCAGCAGTTTCATTTTCTCCTACGTGATGCAAACAGTTTCAGTATATCCTATGTTATGTGTGCAGGAGTGTCATATGTGTTGTATGCAGCAGTTACAGTATCTCTTATGTTATATACAGCAGATGCAATGTTTCCTATGTGATGTATACAACAGTCACAGTGTATCCAGTTTGATGCATATACAACAGTTTTAGTGTCTCCTATTAGTAAATATGGAGTGCACAACAGCAAACAGCAGTGTCGCCTATTCAATGTTTATACAGCAGTCTCAGTGTCTCCTAAGTGAGGTATACAGCAGTAACAGTGAATCCTTCATGATGCACATACAGCTGTCTTAGTGTCTCCTATGCCATGTATATACTGTTGTCTCAATGTCTACTATGTGATGAACACAGCCATCTCGGTGTCTCATATGTGATGTGTATACAGCAATCACAGCGTCTCCTTTGTGATGTCTGTACAACAGTCTCATTGTATTGTATGTGATATATATACAGTAGCTGCAGTGCATTGTATGTTATGTACACAGCAGTTTTAGTGTCTCCTATGTGATTTCCATATCACATAGGATACTCTGAGACTGCTGTATATACATCCCATGGGAGACACTGAAACTGCTGTACACATATCACATATGAGACCCCGAAACTGCTGTACACTGATGAGCAAAAGAGTAACAATGTTTTGAACTTTTGACTTTCAGGCTCTATATCTCCCCATCCACAATTGCTTCAAACGTGATACTGCCATTCTTTTATAGACAATCATCTTGGCTATATAATACATACATTTATTTAGCATATGATTAGTTATGCAGATTCTTGTCATGTCATTGAATTGTTACTGTTTTGCTTCAGGTGGTAGAAAAATCTTTTTCTGTTTGTATACTACAAAATACAGTCTGTACATAGAAACAGCATTAGAGAAACAGCCTCATCCAGCTCATTGATAGCTGTCTTTCGGCCAAGAAAGTTGCCAAACTAACTCATGACAGTTAGAAGAATAAGAAATTAAGTCTGTCCATCCATTAAAAAGCCAAGAGGCAAAATATCGGAGTCAACAAGTTGGCTTATTACAAGGTCTAACAGTTCTGGAGCAACAAACACGGCAGAGGAGGTGACTCGTATGCTTCATAATAGTGAGATCACAAATGACCATGCAAGCACTGTGTGAAGCACATTACACAAGTCTGGAATGGTGGCCCAAAAAAAGGTGAAGAAGCCTCGACTGTAATATCGTCATTAGAAGTGTCAGCTAGAGTTTGCAAAAAAGTACGAAAAGTGGACAGTGGAAGATTGGAAACTGGTGATTTGAAGCCATGAGACGAAAGTAAATAGACTAGGCTTTGATGGGTGCAAATGGGTCTGGAAGAAACAAAGGAAAAGGTGCAAAAGGATAGAGAAATTGAAGGATCTGTCAAGTTCGGTGGAGCAATCCTGATGATAAGGTGTTTTTTCACAATCAAAGTCATTGGATACTTGACCAAGATCGATGGCGGTCTCAATCCTGAGCTATATGTGAGTATCCTACGTTGTACACTTGAGTACTATAGGCATGAAAAGGATGACATAGTGTTCCAGCAGGACAACGATCCGAAGCATACATAGAGATTGATGTAAAAATGGTTCAATGAGAATGAAGTTGAGGTGCTGGATTTGCCCCCACGGTCCCCAGACCTCAACCCAATGGAACACTTGTGGGTAGAGTTGAAGAAAAAGCTGTATACATACCCAACTGAGTCAACCAGTATGCATCAACTTTGGGAACTTGTAGAAGAGACCTGGGATCAGATTTCGGTCAAGACAAGTTTGAATCTGATCGAGAGCATGCCCAGAGGGATTCAGGCAGTGTTTGAAAGCAAATGTGGATTTACAAAATACTAACAAAATAATAAAAATTTATATTTTGATTTTTAGTAGCAAAACAGTAACAATGCAGACACATGAGAAAAATCTGCATAATTAATAATACGCTAAATAATTGCAAGTCAATGTATGTTTTATATAGCCAAGATGATTGTCTATTAAAGAACGGTAGTCTCACAGTCTCGCAGTAGTGGATGGTGAGATACGGAGCCTGAAAGTCAAAAGTTCTAAACATTGTTGCCCTTTTGCTCGTCGGTGTATCCAATTTGATGTATACAGAAGTCTTAATGTCTGCTATGTGATGTATACAGCAGAGTCTAAGTGAAGCATATGTGATGTACATATTGTACCAGACCTCCCACTGATTGAGTTCTATAAACATTACTTAAGTAATGATGAATTTTCCATTTTAAAATAAATGCATTACAATATACTACTGTGTTTGGAGCAACTTACTAGTAGAGATGAGCGGTGTTCGACTCGAACTGTTCGCCAATCTCAAATTCGAGCTGTTGTGGGAGGTGTTCAAGCCGTTCAGCGAACACGAGCGATTTGAAAAAAATTCAGCTGTTCGAGGTTATGTTCGATAGCTGTTCGTGCACCAAAATCATAACTGGATTTTTTCTCAGTAATGCTGAAAATTAATGTTAATACACAGTTTGAGTGTACAGCGGGGCGGGGGCTGGGGCAGGGGTTGGATCTCTGCATAAATAATGAAGATCTCCATTTTTTTTCTCTTTCCCGCATTTACAGTGGGGAGGTGCAATCTGTCAGCCTATCAGCAGCGCACACACGGAGCGAACTGCTTTTTTTCACACAAAGAGAGAGAGAGCGCAAAGCCCAATAGGGTTACACCTGTAGACATAGGGAATAATAGTAAAATGGTGGTTCTCACCTGGTTGGGTTGTGTGAGGACACAACTACCATAACATATAAAAGGCAGCTGCATCGGATCTCCAATAGGTGTCCTACAGGATCAGAATAAATCCAAAGGCGGTGAAGGTAGAGATATACGTCCACGCCGCTGAAAAATCCTCAAATCAGGAACATATAATAAAATCCTTGTTTATTGGTAAATGCCTACGCGTTTCTGGGTGTTCCACACCCCTTCATCAGGGCACCAACAGATATATATATATACAGATATGTATATATATGAGGATTTTTCAGGGGCACGGACGTATATCTCTACCTTCACTGCCTTTGGATTTTTTCACACAAGCAAGGGCTTGTGTCTTTGGCAGTGTATGTCATATGTCCTTGCCCTATAAGACCCAGCCACTTTCCACGTAGCCACCATTTTCTCACTGCTGCAGCTGCGTGTTAGACGGCACCGCTGTTGCTGTGTGTGCTATACTTTGAGTATTAATTTCAAGCCAATTTTCGCACAAATCTACAGATAGCTTGGGAGTAGGGAATAGCTGTGATTGCAGTCCCTTTGAGGACTAGGTTACATCATTTCCTACGACTTTTATCAGGTAGGTCTGTGCTCTTAAATAGATAGGTTGGGAGTAGGGACTAATTGTAATTGCAGTCCTTTTGGGGGCTAGGTTACATCAGTTCCTATCACTTTTTGCCAGGCTGGTCTGTGCCAGTGCTTTGCAACTTTTTTTCACAGTATTTGGCTAAATCTAGCTAAGCAAATCTTTTTTGGCCTCTTGCAGTGTGTGTTAGTCAGTGGAGTAGCCTATCTGTGTTGCAAGCTACACCACCTGTGTATAGAATATAAATTGTTTTACTGCACCTAGCCAAGTAACACCTTTTGGGCATAGCATCATTCTATTTGTCCATCTATACTAACCTCCACCAGGTTGCAAATTAAAAATATTTTTTTTCTGCATCTAGCTCTGAAAAAATATTTGGTCTTGTAGCAATGTGTGGGACTTGTTCTATTAGTCCATCTATACTAACCTCCACCAGGTTGCAAATTAAAAACAATTTTTATCTGCATCTAGCTCTGAAAAATATTTGGGCTTGTAGCAGTGTGTGGGACTTGTTCTATTAGTCCATCAATACTAACCTCCACCAGGTTGCAAACTAATTTTTTTTTTTATCTGCATCTAGCTCTGAAAAAATATTTGGGCTTGTAGCAGTGTGTGGGACTTGTTTTATTAGTCCATCTATACTTACCTCCACCAGGTTGCAAATTAAAAATAATTTTTATCTTCATCTAGCTATGAAAAAATATTTGGGCTTGTAGCAGTGTGTGGGACTTGTTCTATTAGTCCATCTATACTAACCTCCACCAGGTTGCAAATTAAAAATAATTTTTTTCTGCATCTAGCTCTTAAAAAATATTTGGGCTTGTAGCAGTGTGTGGGACTTGTTCTATTGGTCCATCTATACTGACCTCCATCAGGTTGCAAATTCAATATAATTTTTTTCTGCATCTAGCTCTGAAAAAATATTTGGGCTCCTAGCAGTGTGTGGGACTTTTTCTATTAGTCCATCTATACTAACCTCCACCAGGTTGCAAGTTAAATATAATTTTTCTCAACATCTAGCTCTGAAAAAATATTTGGGCTTGTAGCAGTGTGTGGGATTTGTTCTATTAGTCCATCTATACTAACCTCCACCAGGTTGCAAATGAAAAATAATTTTTTTCTGCATCTAGCTCTTAAAAAATATTTGGGCTTGTAGCAGTGTGTGGGACTTGTTCTAATAGTCCATCTATACTAACCTCCACCAGGTTGCAAATTAAAAATAATTTTTATCTGCATCTAGCTCTGAAAAAATATTTGGGCTTCTAGCAGTGTGTGGAACTTGTTCTATTAGTCCATCTATACTAACCTCCACCACCTGTCTATGTAATAAAATTGTTTTACTGCATCTAACCTAGCCAATACTTTTGGACTAATGCCACAGTTTGGCCACTCAGCTCTGCTCGGTTCCCATCCATTGTCTTTTGTGCAAACAACTCCAGAGTTGTCAATTAGTTAACCACCAAAATGATTGGAAAAAGGCCTGCTGCTGGTGGAAAGGGGTATAGGCATGTTGGGAAGGGAAAAAAAGGTTGTGTCCATCGGGTAGGTGTTAAAGCAACAGTAACATCTGCAGAAGAAAGACCATCTTCCAGCCAAACTAAGATGTCTACTTCTTTTAGCAGGCAATGTGATACGATCCCTTTCTTACGGCCATGCAAATCGTTACAAATTTTAGATGAGGCACAAAAACAGCAGGTGCTTCAACGGATATCAAGTGCTCCTTTAAGTGGGCTCTCCTCCACCCCAACTTCAACATCACAAATACTCCAGTCCTCAGAGGTGTCACCCCAATCGCACTTGCTTCCTCACAGCTCCCAAGTCTCCATCTGCCCGTCTGAGTATGGGGTAGAACAGATGGTTGAGTCTGCTGAGCTGTTTACTCATACTATAGCCTTGGAATCAGAGGTCGGCTCCAGACTTTCTGTGAATCCAGACGAGGAAATGATCTGCACTGATGCACAGAATCTTTATGAGTCGGATCCAGGACCAGATGCAGAAGGTTCTGACCATAATGTAGACCATCGTTCCCAAACTGTAACTCCTTTTGGTGGAGACAATGAGGAAGATGATGATGAGACTCAAATATCTGATTGGAGAGACAAGTTGAGTTTTTTGTCAGGGCAGTAAGAGGTTGGCTCTGAGGACAACGAGTGTGAGAACACACAGGGTGATGATTACAAGGTTGGAGATCCCACTTACTGTCAACCCACAGTCAGCCAGTCGATGAGGTCAGCAGAGGAGGTGGAGGAGGATGCTAGTGATGACGGGGTCAGGTTGCGCCTTCCTGGACAGAGACGTATTACTGGAAGCACGTCAACAACTGCATCCTCAAACACAACTCTGCCTCTGACCACAAGTCGTGGTGGCTCTTCAGGTCGCATGGGTGCTAAGTAGAGATGAGCGTTGTTCTACTCGAACTGTTCGCCAATCTCAAATTCAAGCTGTTTTGGGCGGTGTTCGAGCCGGTCGGCGAACACGAACAATTTGAGAAAAATTCGGCTGTTCGAGGTTATGTTCGATAACTGTTCGTGCACCAAAATCATAACTGGATTTTTTCTCAGTAATGATGAAAATTAATGTTAATACGCAGTTTGAGTGTACAGCGGGGCGGGGGGAGGGGCAGGGGATGGATCTCTGCAGGAACAATGAAGATCTCCATTTTTTTTTCTCTTTCCCGCATTTGCAGTGGGGAGGTGCAATCTGTCAGCCTATCAGCAGCGCACACACGGAGCGAAGTGCTTTTTTTCACACAAGCAAGGGCATGTGTGATTGGCAGTGTATGTCACATGTCCTTGCCCTATAAGACCAAGCCATTTTCCCCGTCGCCACCATTTTCTCACTGCTGCAGCTGCGTGTTAGACGGCACCGCTGTTGCTGTGTGCGCTATACCTTGTTAATTTCAAGCCAATTTTCGCACAAATATACAGATAGCTTGGGAGTAGGGAATTGTTGTGATTGCAGTCCTTTTAAGGACTAGGTTACAGCATTTCCTACGACTTTTATCAGGCAGGTCTGTGCTCTTAAATAGATAGATTGTGGGAGTAAAGGCTAATTGTAATTGGAGTCCTTTTCAGGACTAGGTTACATCAGTTCCTATCAGTTTTTGCCAGGCAGGTCTGTGCCAGTGCTGTGCAAGTTTTTTTTCACAGCATTTGGCTGAATCTAGCAAAGCTAATCCTTTTTGGCCTATTGCAGAGTGTGTTAGTCAGTGGAGTAGCCTATCTGTGTTGCAAGATATACCACCTGTGTATAGAATACCAATTTTTTTACTGCACCTAGTGAAGTAAAATCTTTTGGGCATAGCATCATTCTATTAGTCCATCTATACTGACCTCCATCAGGTTGCAAACTGAATATAATTTTTTTCTGCATCTAGCTCTGAAAAAATATTTGGGCTTCTAGCGGTGTGTGAGACTTGGTCTATTAGTCCATCTATACTGACCTCCATCAGGTTGCAAATTAAAAATTTTTTTTTTCTGCATCTAGCTCTGAAAAAATATTTGGGCTTCTAGCAGTGTGTGGGACTTGGTCTATTAGTCCATCTATACTGACCTCCATCAGGTTGCAAATTAAAAATAATTTTTTTCTTCATTTATCTCTGAAAAAATATTTGGGCTTCTAGCAGCGTGTGGGACTTGTTCTATTAGTCCATCTCTACTGACCTCCATCAGGTTGCAAATTAAAAATAATTTTTTTCTGCATCTAGCTCTGAAAAAATATTTGGGCTTCTAGCAGTGTGTGGGACTTGGTCTATTAGTCCATCTATACTGACCTCCATCAGGTTGCAAATTAAAAATAATTTTTTTCTGCATCTAGCTCTGAAAAAATATTTGGGCTTCTAGCGGTGTGTGGGACTTGGTCTATTAGTCCATCTATACTGACCTCCATCAGGTTGCAAATTAAAAATAATTTTTTTCTGCATCTAGCTCTGAAAAAATATTTGGGCTTCTAGCAGTGTGTGGGACTTGGTCTATTAGTCCATCTATACTGACCTCCATCAGTTTGCAAATTAAAAATAATTTTTTTCTGCATCTAGCTCTGAAAAAATATTTGGGCTCCTAGCAGTGTGTGGGACTTGGTCTATTAGTCCATCTATACTGACCTCCATCAGGTTGCAAATTAAAAATAATTTTTTTCTTCATTTATCTCTGAAAAAATATTTGGGCTTCTAGCAGCGTGTGGGACTTGTTCTATTAGTCCATCTATACTGACCTCCATCAGGTTGCAAATTAAAAATAATTTTTTTCTGCATCTAGCCCAGCCAATAGTTTTGGCCTAATACCACAGTTTGGCCACTCAGCTCTGCTCGGTTACCATCCATTGTTTTTTTGTGCAAACAACTCCAGAGTTGTGAATTAGTTAACCACCAAAATGAGTGGAAAAAGGCCTGCTGCTGGTGGAAAGGGGAATAGGCGTGTTGGGAAGGGGAAAAAAGGTTGTGTCCGTGGGGTAGGTGCAGAAGAAAGACCATCTTCCAGCCAAACTAAAATGTCTACTTCTTTTAGCGGACAATGTGATAAGATCCCTTTCTTACGGCCACGCCAATCGCTACAAATTCCAGATGAGGCACAAAAACAGCAGGTGCTTCAACGGATATCAAGTGCTCCTTTAAGTGGGCTCTCCTCCACATCAACTTCAACATCACAAATACTCCAGTCCTCAAAGGTGTCACCCAAATCGCACTTGCTTCCTCACAGCTCCCAAATCTCCAGCTGCCCGTCTGAGTATGAGGTAGAACAGATGGTTGAGTCTGCAGAGCTGTTTACTCATACTATAGCCTGGGAATCAGAGGTCGACTCCAGCGCTTCTGTGAATCCAGACGAGGAAATGATCTGCACTGATGCCCAGAATCTTTATGAGTCGGATCCAGGACCAGACGCAGAAGGTTCTGACCATAATGTAGACCCTCATTCCCAAACTGTAACTCCTGTTGGTGGAGACAATGAGGAAGACGATGATAAGACTCAAATACCTGATTGGAGCGACAACTTTAGTTTTTTGTCAGGGCAGGAACAGGTTGGCTCTGAGGACGACGGGTGTGATAACGCACAGGGTGATGATGATGAGGTCGGAGATCCCACTTACTGTCAACCCACAGTCAGCCAAGAGATGAGGTCAGCAGAGGAGGTGGAGGAAGATGCTAGTGACGATGAGGTCAGGTTGCGCCTTCCTGGACAGAGACGTAGTACTGGAAGCACGTCAACAACTGCATCCTCAAACACAACTCTGCCTCTCACCACAAGTCGTGGTGGCTCTTCAGGTCGCATGGGTGCTAAGCCTTGCATAGCCTGGGCATTTTTTCAGATCGATAAAGATGACCCAACTCGTGTTATCTGTAACATTTGTCAGCAAAAGCTAAGTAGAGGCCAAAAAATACATAGTTTGAGTACTTCATGCATGAACCGGCACATGGACATGAAGCATAAGTTGCAGTGGGAAGCTCAGTGTGCTACAATGCGGCCTAGCCGGCCAGGCCAATCACCGTCTGCCATATCTTGTGCATCCGCGGCCTCTTCATCCTCTGTGACTGGGGGGACAGCAGTCACACCTGTTTTGGGGCGCAGACCTGCCACCTCTTTACCCGCAACAGCCAGCGTGATTGGCAGGTCATCATTTTCTTTGGAGGTGGTAACACCAGCTGGTGTTGAGCGCTGTCCGACATCGATAGCACCACCTTTGGATCAAGGCAACCTAACATGTCCGCCTGCATCTTCCTCACAGACCGGCAGTTTGCCGGGGACACCCTTATCAACCCCGTCTAAGCACAATAGCCAGCCCTCGGTCCCTCAGATGTGGACAAGTAAAAGACCATTTCCTCCTAGCCATGAGAAAGCTAAGAGGTTGAATTTCACCATCTGCAAGCTCTTGGCTACAGAAATGCTGCCTTTCCGCCTGGTGGACACAGAGGATTTTCGAGACCTTATGTCCGTCGCAGTGCCCCAGTACCAGATGCCCAGTCGGCACTACTTCTCAAAGAAAGGTGTGCCTGCGCTCCACCAGCATGTCGCACACAACATCACCGCTTCTTTGAGAAACTCTGTGTGTGACAGGGTGCATTTCACCACAGACACTTGGACGAGTAGGCATGGACAGGGGCGTTACATGTCGCTGACTGGGCATTGGGTAACTATGGTGACAGCAGGACAAGGGGCTGCTGTCCAAGTCTTGCCGTCCCCACGAGTTGTGCGTCAATCCTCTTTATGTCAAAGTTCCTCCACTGCTTCTGCCTCCTCAACCTCCTCTCGGTCTTCCACCTGCACCCAAAGCCTGTCTGGTCATGCCACAAGCTTTCTAACTGCGCAGAAGGGATCATGCACACCTCCTTACTATGCTGGCAGTAGGGCTCAACGTCATCAGGCGGTTTTTACATTGAAATGTCTGGGAAATGTGAGTCACACAGCTGAGGAGTTGTGGTCAGCTCTGGAGAACCAATTTCATGAATGGTTGTCTCCACTGGACCTGAAACCAGGGAAGGCCGTGTGCGACAATGCTGCAAACCTGGGTGCGGCCCTTCGCCGGGGCAATGTCACACACGTGCCTTGTATGGCTCACGTGTTGAACCTGGTTGTCCAGCAATTTTTAGCCCACTATCCCAGACTAGATGGCCTTCTGCAGAGGGCACGGTCGCTGTGTGCTCACTTCCGCCGTTCGCATCCCGCAGCTCAGCGACCTACATCTCTACAGAAGTCGTTGGGCCTGCCACTTCACCGGCTAAAATGCGATGTGCCTACCCGGTGGAATTCAACTCTGCACATGTTGCAGCGACTGTGGCAGCACCGACAAGCCCTGGTGCAATACGTTCTGACGTATAGCCTGGGCCAACGAGATTCAGAGGTGGGGCAAATCACGCTGGAGGAGTGGTCTCAGATCAGGAACCTATGCACCCTTCTGCACAGTTTTGAAATGGCGACGAAGATGTTTAGTGCTGACGATGCCATTATCAGCATGACTATTCCGGTTATTTACATGCTGGAGCACATGTTAAACAGAATTCGGAGTCAGGTGGTGGCACAAGAGGAGGTGGAGGAAGTAGAGGAGGAGGAGTTGTATGCGGAAGGGCTAACATCTGCAAGGTCCAGACGGTCGGCAGCACCAAGGCGGCAGGCATGTGAGGGTGGGGGAGATGGTTTTAACAGGGCGCATGGTAGCAGACAAACTAGTGAGGAAGGTGCAGGAGCCCAGGAAGAAGTGGAGGACGAACTGATGGAAGACTCATCAGATGAGGGAGACCTTGATCACATTTCTGTTGTGCGAGGTTGGGGGGAGAGGACAGAGGAAGGAAGCATGATTGTTACCTCGCCACCAACACAACAGGGACTTGGTGCTCCTGGATGCGCAACACACATGAGTGCCTTCTTGCTGCACTACCTGCAACATGACCCTCGAATTGTGAGAATTAGAAATAATCCTGACTACTGGGTTGCCACACTGTTAGATCCCCGGTACAAAAGTAAATTTGCAGAAATTATTCCTGCCATAGAAAGGGATGCACGCATGCAGGAGTATCAGCAGAGACTGTTGCAGAATCTTACATGTGCTTTTCCACAAAATACCAGTGGTGCACGTAGTGAATCTCACAGTTCCAACTTGCCAACCGTGGGACCGTCAAGTGTTCAGCACTCAAACCGTAACAGAACCACAGTATCTGCTGGTAACATCAATTTGCGGAATCATTTCACCACTTTTTTAGCCCATTCTTTGCAAGGCCACAGGAGACAAGAAGTCTGACACATAGTCAACGCCTAGAGACGATGGTACAGGAGTATCTCCAAGTAAACATTGAAGCCACGACTGTGTCACTGGACCCTTGCTCTTTTTGGGCTTCCAATCTGGATAAATGGCCCGGAGCTAGCCACTTACGCCTTGGAGATCTTGTCATGCCCCGCAGCCAGCGTTCTGTCTGAACGTGTGTTCAGCGCTGCTGGTGGTGTGCTGACAGATAAGCGCACGCGGCTCTCCACTGATAATGTAGACAGACTCACGTTCATAAAGATGAACAAATCATGGATCCGAAACGACTTTTCTACCCCTGTGTCATCCTGGGGAGAGTAAAAGCTTGATGATTGGTTAAAATCACCCTACCAACCGTTTTAAGCTTTCAAATTACTAATCATGTTTATCTGTATCTTGACTGGAAAATAATTTGGGCTTTGTAGCAGTGTGCAGCACTGATCCTATTAGGCCATCTATAATAAGCTTCACCAGATTTAAAATTAAAAATAATTTTTAGCTGCATCTAGCCCGGAAAATAATTTTGGGGCTCCGAGATGCGCAAGACACATAAGTGCCTTCTTGCTGCACTACCTGCAGCATGACCCTCATATTGTCAGAATTCGAAGTAATCATGACTACTGGGTTGCCACACTCTTAGATCCCCCAAACTTTTCGATCAACCTTTTCATTTTAATAAAGACCAAAAAAATGGTCATTTTTGAAATTATAAGCATTAGCAGGTTGTTAGAAACTGAAATCAAACAGTTTTCAACTCAAAACTTTATTCTAGGTGATGTTACATTTTCACATAGGACCCCTTGTTCGAAAGGAGCTTCTGAACTCTCTCGTCCATTGAATTTGTCAGGTTTTGGATGGTTTCTGCTTCAATTGTTTTGCATGAGGACAGAATACCCTCCCAGAGCTGTTGCTTAGATGTGACTACCTCCCGCCATCATAGACACTCCTTTTAATGATGCTCCAAAGGTTCTGAATGGGGTAGAGGTCAGGGGAGCATGGGGGTCACACCATAAGTTTGTCCCCTTTTATGCCCATATCAGCCAGAGATGCAGATGTTTTATGTGCAGCATGAGATGGTGCATTATCATGCAGAAAAATGATCTTGCTGTGAAATACACGGTTCTTCTTCTTGAACCATGGCAGGAAGTGCTGTTTGAGAAAATCCACATACATTATGGAGTTCATCTTTAGCGCCTTCAGGGATCCTAAAGGGGCCGACAATCTCTCTCCCCATGATTCCAGCCCAAAACATTACTCCACCTCCTCCTTGTTGGCGCTGTAGCCGTGTTTGCGTGGGGTGTCCATCAACCAGCCATCCTCCACTCCATTCATCTGGACCATCGAGCGCTGCACGGCACTCATCCGTGAACAAAACAGTTTTGAAATCAGTCTTCATGTAATGTTTGGCCCACTGGAGCCGTTTCTGCTTGTGTGAAGTGGATAGAGGAGGTCGACAGGATGGCATATGCACAGCTGCAAACCTCTGAAGGACCCTGCATCTTGTTGTTCGGGGGACGTTGGAGGCACAAGCAGCTTCAAAAACTTGTCTGCTGCTATGACAAGGCTTTTTTGCCGCTGCTGTTTCAACCTGACGTAATTGCCTGTAGGAAAGAGTCCTCAATTTGCCCTTATCAGCACGCACACGTGTGTACTGTGAATCAGCTACATACTTCTTGATTGCCAAGACACTTCATCCTGATCATCGCACAATGTTGATTGTAGTCATGCCTTGACCTAAACACTCCACAATTTGTTGCTTCTCAGCAGCCGACACATCCTTTTTCTTTCCCATTTTGGCAGAAAATGTAGGCTGCTTAATAATGTGAGAGAGCCTTGTTAAGTAGTCTTGCCTTTCATTGGACACACCTGCCAAACTAATTAGCACAGGTGTCTGCAATTGCTTACAGTGATATAAAGAGCCCTGACACACATCACCATCAATGAGTTTAACTGACAAACAAACAAATTCTTCCCTTATCACTCCTAAACACTTTTTGCATAATAATTTGGAACACGGTGTACATGTGCTTTTCCACAAAACACCAGTGGTTCACGTAGTGAATCTTACAGTTCTAACTTGCCAACCGTGGTCTGTATGGAATTGTTCAATAAAGGGCCCAAAATTAAGATAACATAGATGGGAGGGGTCTCTATGAATAGGAATTCCTAAGTATTTGATACCCTGTGAGGGCCAGGCAAAGGGAAAGTTGGACTGGATGGAATCCTATATGGATTTAGGGAGGGAGACATCGAGGGCCTCAGACTTCGCTGCATTGATTTTAAAATTTTACCATGTAACAAAGTGATCTATTTCAGCCATAACAGCAGGGATGGATATATGTGATTGAGTGATATATACTAGGACATCATCAGCAAATAGAGAGCACTTGTACTCGGTGCCTCCCACCTCAATCCACCTAATATTGGGGTTATGGCGAATTGATGAGAGCAGGTGCTCCGTCACTAGGATGTATAAGAGAGGGGACAGAGGACATCCCTGCCTTGTCCCATTGGTGATTGTGAAAGGTGATGAAAATGTTCTGACGCACCCCCTGGGCCTTGGGACACCCGGAGCCGGACACTTTTTGGTGGATGCTGGTGGTTGTAGTCTTCGTGGCGGCGATCCGGTTCCGTGGCTCAGGGCGGTCAAACCAGTGGCGGAACTATTTATGTGGTTTTGATGTTTAAATGTCCGACTACGCCACCCGTGGATTGCGGTCAGAGTGAACCGCCGCTACAGGGCAGACCGCTAAGGCTGGTGTTGTGGGTGCAGCAGAGCGTAGCATAACTCCCCACGGGAGGAGTATAGCCTCAGGGCAGTGTATGCGGAGGATGGGGGTGATGGTGCAGGGCAGCAGCAGTAACGACACGGAGTCAGTGATGCAGTTCAGGGCCTTTACTCACAGTTCTTATTATCCAGACCACGTCTGCAGGTAACGGCTGCCCACGTCGTACTGTGCTCACCAGGTGAGGGGCTCAGACAACTCCCAGATAACTTTGGAGCGCTTAACAGGACCCCCTTTGTGTGTCCTTTGTCTGGCCTTTCTTACCAACACTTCTGTCCGGCTGCCTCGGGCCTCCTCTTGGTAAACTTGGCGCCAGTTTCCCTGACCCTATGTGGTGCCTTCCTAGCGGGTGGAGCAAGGGGCTGCGCCACATAAAATGTCAGAGCCTCCGGTTTCTAGCTGAGGGTCGTTTCCTGCCTCCACTAGTTCGGGGACCGGTCTCCCCCATTGGCCTGACCCCTCCACGCAGGTGGATTCGGGCGTGCGGTGGCGACTCGCCCGTCCGCACCCCTGGGATCCCTTCATTCCTCGTTCCTGGAGCCTTCTCCGCTCCTCTTCCTTCCTTCTCCCTCTTGCAGGCCTGGGCCTCTGTTACTAGGCCCGCCTCCGGAGCAGAGCTCATGCAGAGCCCCTGCTCCCTGCCACTTCTGCTCAGACTTCTCTGCACTGAACACCTTTTATACTCCCTTCTCAATGCACCCAGGAACTGCTTCCTCCCTGCTCCTGCACTGCAGGGTTCCCCTTCCTCAGTGTTCCCTCCCCCCACTCCAGCCAGGGACAGGGACTGTCGTGCCCATTTCAGGGGCATATTGGTCGCCCTGCCCCACGGCAATGTGGTGTAATGCATGCAGGTGTCGGGTCCTGATCCACACTCCATCCTTATCTGAGAGTGAGATATCACACCTCTGGGTGAGGTGCAATACGTCTGTAGCAACCGAGCCCTCGGTGCTACAGTTCCATTTATCTTCAGCCTAGGTGACGTATTGTGATACAGGGCCGTGATTTTGGCTATAAAAGGGTCCCCTAGACCCCTACCCCAAGCTTTTTAAGAGAATCATATATGGCGTGCCAGGAGACTCTATGGAATGCTTTCTCAGCATCCAACGAGAGTATCT
Organism: Phyllobates terribilis; assembly: GCF_046119375.1. Classification (NCBI taxonomy): domain Eukaryota; kingdom Metazoa; phylum Chordata; class Amphibia; order Anura; family Dendrobatidae; genus Phyllobates; species Phyllobates terribilis. The sequence continues at coordinate 443,672,589 of NW_027362764.1, forward strand.
ACTTACAAATTTTTAACTGCATCTAGCCCAGGAAATACTTTGTGCCTAGTAGCAGTGTCTGCTAGTCAGCGGATTATCCCGGCTGTTAAGCAAGCTACACCACCTGTAGTTTGGACACTTAATTTTTTCAAAGGAAATGCTTCGGGACCACGGGATACTTAGTGAAGAGCATCAGGAGGCACCCCAAGGCATAGGGGCTGGGACTGGCACTAGGATGCCTTGCGGTGGACAGCCGAGCTCGATCCTTATAAAAGCTTTTTAACTGCAGCAGCTTTAGTGGACGCTACTGGAGCTGGAATTACGCGGCTGCTGGCATGAGACTTGCCCTCCAATAGATCCTTGTAAATGGATTTAAAGTGTATTCATTCAAATTAGAGGGACAATTTAAATTAAAAAGCTTAGAGCTGCCTCCACCACAGGGGGGCTCTCTCGACCCACCAGCGGACAGGCACCAGTATTGGGAGAGGGGGGCTGGCCGTCAGGGTTCACCGCGGCTCTGGCACAAACCCGGCGACACGGAGGTGGCACGGGCAGGAGCGGACTGGCCGTCTCGGCTTCTCACTTTTTGGATTTTAGAAGGGCATGACATGCCTATATCTGTGTCTCCCCCTCCTTTTACTCCTCCACCTCTTTTCTTTTCGCATGACTATATGTACTTGTCACTTTTCCATGTGTTAGTTGTGTCTTCTGAGCAGTTTGTCAGCTTTTGGACACCTTTGAAGGTGTTTTCTATGTGTTTCTATGTGTTTTTGTTTGCCTGCCATTGGTTTTAACGGTGTTCGAAGGTGTTCGACGAACAGTTCGACGAACAGTTCGGCGAACACACGGGTGTTCGACGAACCGAACCGAACTCGAACACTACGGGGGTGGCTCAACACTAGTGCTAAGCCTTGCATGGCCTGGGCATTTTTTCAGATCGATAAGGATGACCCAACTCATGTTATCTGTAAGATTTGTCAGCAAAAGCTAAGTAGAGGCCAAAAAATACATACTTTGAGTACTTCATGCATGAACCGGCACATGGATATGAAGCATAAGTTGCAGTGGGCAGCTCACTGTGCTACAAGGCGGCCTAGCCAGCAGGGCAAACCACCGTCTGCCACATCTTGTGCATCAGCAGCCTCTTCATCCTCTGTGACTGGGGGGACAGCAGTCACACCTATTTTGGGATGCAGACCTGCCACCTCTTTACCCGCAATAGCCAGCGTGATTGGCAGGTTATCATTTTCTTTGGAGGTGGAAACACCAGCTGGTGTTGAGCGCTGTCCGACATCGATAGCGCCACCTTTGGATCAAGGCAACTCAACATGTCCACCTGCATCTTCCTCACAGACTGGCAGTTTGCCGGGGACACCCTTCTCAACCCCGTCTAAGCACAACAGCCTGCCCTCGGTCCCTCAGATGTGGACAAGTAAAAGACCATTTCCTCCTAGCCATGAGAAAGCTAAGAGATTGAATTTCACCATCTGCAAGCTCTTGGCTGCAAAAATCCTGCCTTTCCACCTGGTGGACACAGAGGATTTTCGAGACCTTATATCCGACGCAGTGCCACAGTTCCTGATGCCCAGTTGGCACTACTTCTCAAAGAAAGGTGTGCCTGCGCTCCACCAGCATGTCGCACACAACATCACCGCTTCTTTGAGAAACTCTGTGTGTGACAGGGTGCATTCCACCACAGACACTTGGACGAGTAGGCATGGACAGGGGCACTGGGTAACTATGGTGACAGCAGGACAAGGGTCTGCTGTCCAAGTTTTGCCGTCCCCACGAGTTGTGTGTCAATCCTCTTTATCTCGAAGTTCCTCCACTGCTTCTGCCTCCTCAACCTCCTCTCAGTCCTCCACCTGCACCCAAAGCCTGTCTGGTCATGCCACATGCATTCTAACTGCGCAGAAAGGATCCTGCACACCTCCTTACTATGCTGGCAGCAGGTCTCAACGTCATCAGGCGGTTTTTACTTTGAAATGTCTAGGAAATGTGAGTCACACAGCTGAGGAGTTGTGGTCAGCTCTGGAGAACCAGTTTCATGAATGGTTGTCTCCACTGGACCTGAAACCATGGAAGTGTGTGACAATGCTGCAAAACTCGGTGTGGCCCTTCGCCGGGGCAATGTCACACAGGTGCCTTGTATGGCTCACGTGTTGAACCTGGTTGTCCAGCAATTTTTAGCCCACTATTCCGGACTAGATGGCCTTCTGCAGAGGGCACGGTCACTGTGTGCTCACTTCCGCCGTTTGCATCCCGCAGCTCAGCTACTTACATCTCTACAGAAGTAGCTGGGCCTGCCACTTCACCGGCAAAAATGCGATGTGCCTACCCGGTGGAATTCAAATCTGCACATGTTGCAGCGACTGTGGCAGCACCGACAAGCCCTGGTGCAATATGTTCTGACGTATAGCCTGTGCCATCGAGATCCAGAGGTGGGGCAAGTTAGGAGTGGTCTCAGATCAGGGACCTATGCACCCTTCTGCACAGTTTTGAAATGGCGACGAAGATGTTTAGTGCTGATGATGCCATTATCAGCATGACTATTCGGGTGATTTACATGCTGAAGCACATGGTAAACAGAATTCGGAGTCAGGTGGTGGCACAAGAGGAGGTGGAGAAAGTAGAGGAGGAGGAGTTGTATGCGAAAGGGCTAACATCTGCAAGGTCCAGACGGTCGGCAGCACCAAGGTGGCAGGCATGTGAGGGTGGGGGAGATGGATTTACCAGGGTGCATGGTAGCAGCCAAACTAGTGAGGAAGGTGCAGGAGCCCAGGAAGAAGTGGAGGACGAACAGATGGAAGACTCATCAGATGAGGGAGACCTTGATCACATTTCTGTTGTGCGAGGTTGGGGGGAGAGGGCAGAGGAAGGAAGCATGATTGTTACCTCTCACCGACACAAAAGGGACTTGGTGCTCCTGGATGTGCAAGACACATGAGTGCCTTCTTGCTGCACTACCTGCAACATGACCCTCGAATTGTGAGAATTAGAAATAATCCTGACTACTGTGTTGCCACACTGTTAGATCCCCGGTACAAAAGTAAATTTGCAGAAATTATTCCTGCCTTAGAAAGGGATTCATGCATGCAGGAGTATCAGCAGAGACTGTTGCAGAATCTTACATGTGCTTTTCCACAAAACACCAGTGGTGCACGTAGTGAATCTCACAGTTTCTACATGCAAACCGTGGGACTGTCGAGTGTTCAGCACTCAAAACGTAACAGAAACACAGTATCTGCTGGTAACATCAATTTTGCGGAATCATTTCACCACTTTTTTAGCCCATCCATTGCAAGGCCACAGGAGACAAGAAGTCTGACACATAGTCAACGCCTAGAGATGATGGTACAGGAGTATCTCCAAGTAAAAATTGAAGCCATGACTGTGTGACTGGACCCTTGCTCTTTTTGGGCTTCCAATCTGGATAAATGGTCGGAGCTCGCCACTTACGCCCTGGAGATCTTGTCATGCCCCGCAGCCAGCGTTCTGTCTGAACGTGTGTTCAGCGCTGCTGGTGGTGTGCTGACAGATAAGCGCACACAGCTCTCCACTGATAATGTAGACAGACTCACGTTCATAAAGATGAACAAATCATGGATCCAAAAGGACTTTTCTACCCCTGTGTCATCCTGGGGAGAGTAAAAGCTTGATGATTTGTAAAAATCACCTCACCAACCGTTTTAAGCTTTCAAATTACTAATCATGTTTATCTGTATCTTGGCTGGAAAATAATTTGGGCCTTGTAGCAGTGTGCAGTACTGATTCTATTAGGCCATCTATACTAAACTCCACCAGATTTAAAATTACTAATCATGTTTATCTGTACGTTGGCTGGAAAATAATTTGGGCCTTGTAGCAGTTTGCAGTATTGATTCTATTAGGCCATCTATACTAAACTCCACCAGATTTAAATTACTAATCATGTTTATCTGTATCTTGGCAGGAAAATAATTTGGGCCTTGTAGCAGTTTGCAGTACTGATTCTATTAGGCCATCTATACTAAACTCCACCAAATTTAAAATTACTAATCATGTTTATCTGTATCTTGGCAGGAAAATAATTTGGGCCTTGTAGCAGTTTGCAGTACTGATTCTATTAGGCCATCTATACTAAACTCCACCAGATTTAAAATTACTAATCATGTTTTTCTGTATCTTGGCTGGAAAATAATTTGGGCCTTGTAGCAGTTTGCAGTACTGATTCTATTAGGCCATCTATACTAAACTCCACCAAATTTAAAATGACTAATCATGTTTATCTGTATCTTGGTTGGAAAATAATTTGGGCCTTGTAGCAGTTTGCAGTACGGATTCTCTTAGGCCAGCTCTACTAAACTCCACCAGATTTAAAATTACTAATCATGTTTATCTGTATCTTGTATGGAAAATAATTTGGGCCTTGTAGCAGTTTGCAGTATTGATTCTTTTAGGCCATCTATACTAATCTCCACCAGTTTTCAAATTAATAATAATTTTTAGCTGCATCTAGCCCGGAAAATAATTTTGGGGTTCCTAGATGCGCAAGACACATAAGTGCCTTCTTGCTGCACTACCTGCAACATGACCCTCAGATTGTCAGAATTCGAAATAATTCTGACTACTGGGTTGCCACACTCTTAGATCCCCCACACTCTTCGATCAACTTTTCATTTTAATAAAGAACAAAAAAATGGTCATTTTCAAAATTATAAGCATTAGCAGGTTATTAGAAACTAAAATCAAACAGTTTTCAACTCAAAACTTTATTCTAGGTGATGTTACATTTGCACATAGGACCCCTTGTTCGAAAGGAGCTTCTGAACTCTCTCGTCCATTGAATTTGTCAGGTTTTGGATGGTTTCTGCTTCAATTGTTTTGCATGAGGACAGAATACCCTCCCAGAGCTGTTGCTTAGATGTGAACTGCCTCCCGCCATCACAGACACTCCTTTTGATGATGCTCCAGAGGTTCTCAATGGGGTTGAGGTCAGGGGAGCATGGGGGTCACACCATAAGTTTGTCCCCTTTTATGCCCATATCAGCCAGAGATGCAGATGTCTTATGTGCAGCATGAGACGGTGTATTATCATGCATGAAAATGATCTTGCTGCGGAATATACTGTTCTTCTTCTTGAACCATGGCAGGAAGTGCTGTTTGAGAAACTCCACATATATTATTTGCAGCATTTTTTCCATGCTTGCCTAAAACTTTTGCACATTATTCTATATGGGAACATGGGTACATTTTATTTCTCACTTACAAGCTCATATTTAATGCCACAAAGCAATTAAAGGAAAGCATCAGCACTGACAATGTGAAAGAGAGCGTAGACACCACTATGAACTTGATCTAACAGTGACTATTACCATTTTCTATTAGCGAGACTGGGATAAAGACACAAGACAGATGAAATGTCAAATGTCCATTGATGCCACTGCATCTCAATATATATTTTTTCAAACACCTTTGTGCAATCATGGTATACAGGTGCATCTCACTAAATTAGAATATCATCAAAAAGTTAATTTATTTGAGTTCTTCAATACTAAAAGTGAAACCCATATATTATATAGAGTCATTACAAACAGAGTAACCTATTTCAAGTGTTTATTTCTGTTAATTTTGATGATTATGGCTTACAGCCAATGAAAACACAAAAGTCATTTTCTCAGAAAATTAGAATACTTTATAACAATAGCTTGAAAATGTTTTTAAAATCTGAAATGTTGGCCAACTGAAATGTATGTTTGGTTAATGCATTCAATACTTGGTTGGGGCTCCTTTTGCATCAATTACTGCATCAATGTGGTATGGAATAGAGGCAATCAGCCTGTGGCACTGCTGACGTGTTATGGAAGCCCAGGTTGCTTTGATATCAGCCTTCAGTTTGTTTGCATTGTTGTATCTGGTGTCTCTTATTGTTAAGTGTTGGGTGTTTGCTGGATTTGAAATTGGTTCAGAACCATCAGTGGATTATGTGGTCTCCCATTCCAGTCCAGCTGGGGCTGATGCTGCTCAGCATCGTCATCAGTCCCAATGCCTAGCTGGTGCACAAGATGGACAAGATGTCTTTTGGGTCTTTCTTCCTAGCAACATGAAGCGTAGGTTGCGGAGGGAAACAGGGCTTCTACATCCTAAGTTCAGGATTCACTGCACTGAGCATGCCCGTGACATGGCGGACCGTGATTGGTGGTTTCTGGGTCAGCCGATCCTGTGACCTGGCACCGCCTGATTGGTCGCGGGTGACGTCACCAATAGTGCAACGGTGGGCAGGGCTTAATATTTAAATAGCCCACCCACAAACAGGGCGGCGCGCTCTGATCATTGAGCTGTGATGGTGTTGTTGTGTGGACGCTTGGTCGTTTGGGCTCCACGTGTGCTTTAGCTTCTGTCAGGCAGGTTTAGCGGGGATAGGCAGCCTTAGAGGGAGGGAGGCAGGTAGCTTCGTCTGGCAGTCTGGCTTTGACAAAGGGGTTGCCATACACCCCGAGCAGTCTGCAGATGCCGTATTCCCGGCACCGCCTGTAAGCCACGTGGAGAGGCGGAGAGATTGTTTCAGATGTGCAGCATCTGAAACAATGGATACTGGAAGCCTGTGCTAGCATTTCTTCCGTGGTGTTGCGATCAGTGTGTCAAGAGTGGGAAAAGAGGGTTGCATTAACAATCCAACACAATGGGAAGCACTTTGAACACATTTTATAAGTGGTCATAAACTTGTAAAAAACTCATGAATGAATAAAGTTACGTTAAAACCAAGCACACCATTGTTTTTCTTATGAAATTCTCAATAAGTTTGATGTGTCACATGACCCTCTTCCCATTGAAAAAATAAAGTTGGATCCAAAATGGCCACCACCCATCTGGAAAAGTTTTCCCCCTCCCATATACTAATGTGACACAAACAGGAAGTTGATATCACCAACCATTCCGATTTTATTTAGGTGTATCCATATAAATGGCCCAACCCTGTATATTGAATGCACAAAAATCAGAACCTTTTTTTCCAATTGGCTTGTGTCAGCATATTCTAAAACATGAAACTTTTTTATTTTTTTGTTAATGGAGCTATATAATGGGTTGTGCTTTACAGTCTACAACTGTTCAGTTCCAGCTGCCACTGGTAACAGAAACAGCTGATCAGCGGAGGCACCAGGTATCACATCTCCACTGATCAGACATTTATGACTTATGCTAAGAATAGGTCCACAATGTTAAAGTTATGGACAACCCCTTTAATATTGCAAAGTATCTTTGGTTTGTGTCATCATTTTCATAATATTCTATTTTTCAGTCGATGGAGGGCTTGTGGGGTGAACTGTTATTATTGATAATATTTTGGGGTGCAAAATATGTTTTGGTGTTTTAGTAGCTTTTTATTACATTTTTCTTGCTTTATGTGGTTTACCATATGGGTTAATAAATTGTATATTTTTCTACATCTGACTTTTATAGCTGCAGTGATATATATATTTTTTATTATGCCTTTATTTTTGAATTTGGAAGAGCGGGGAAATCAAAACCTTATATTTTTATTTTTTATTATTTGACATACTTTTTTAATATTTTACATTCTTTTTTAAATAAATGTAATACATTTCACTTTATTTTTTAGCAATCTAGTGGACTTGAGATTGCTTATATTATTCATACTAAATACTGCAAATATTATACTATATATAGCGTTATATAGTGAAATTAATAGCTGGAGTACAAAGATAGCAGTGACATGGGCTTTTAGAAGGTCAATGGCTGTCAAGACAATTATAGACACTTAGCAATCACATTGCAAGGTTGACAAAACCATTGAAATGTCACTATTTTTGACTGATGATGGCACCAGAGCTAGATCTAGTCTGTGATGTTAGAGTCAGGTGCTGGCTGTATAACGAAGCCTGAACCCACAGTGTATGAGTGAGCTTATTTCCTGATCCTAACCTATACACCTATATCTAAAGTAGGACTTACTGGTCCATCCTACATCAGGAATTGGTATCCAGCCTCTCACTTTTGAATGAGACTTTCAAGTTTATGTATTAATATGTATTCCTGCCTTTAGTTTCTTTATAGTACTCCAGTTATAATACTGTTTATGATAAACTTCCTCTGGTGACCATGTGGGTACAATGGAATTGCTGAGATGATCACTTTTTCATAACAATAGATTGACTCTCGACCAGCTGAGGCTAATGACATAATGTCAAGGTGCATAATGAGTTAATTTGGTGATGCTAATAAATGTCTCTTTCTTTATATCATTCAATTTAAATATCATTTGCTCTTTGTTATTTTTACTTTTTGTTTACTATAGTAATTCATTTTTATAAGACTATAGTAAAGTTGAAAGCATACTTACTAAAAATCTTTATTCTTCATTTTTACAGACATAATATTTCTGGGACTACGTTGTTTCCTCCAGAGACTCATTCAGGCCACAAAGTCTATTATTCCAGTCAGTTTACTAGGAATCCACAAGTGTATTCTCAGCTATTGTTTTGCTGCATATCAATACATTTCAAAATCTTTGAAATTGTTGACATAAAGTCCATAGAATGTGAAAGGTCAAGCTGGGTTTTTTATCATCCACGTGTCCTTCACAATATTTAGTAATCTTCTCAGAAATGACATCCCTCTTTATATAATAAAGTCACAATGATCCTCCCTCACTTTTATTTTTACAAGACATTGATTACAGCATAGGATATATTCATCATAGTATTTTTTGACCAAGCATTAATATTTTCCTTATCACTATTAATATGAATGCCTCTTTATAAAATGTATCACCTTATCTATATACTTTTTCATTATTGAAAATAAAATACGGTTCGATATTCTTTTTTACAATCTATTAAATGTTATAAATCTATTTTCTGTTTGTGAGTTTGGGTACAGTCATCTGGTCTGAGATGCAGCAGTCACATTAGGTTTAAGCATGTAGAATTAAGATGTTCTTCTGTATTCACTGTGATCTGTGCACAGAACATTGCGTAAGGAGGGGAAAAGGTAAATTATCTCCATCAACTTCAAGGAATGGTGTCATTTTGTCATCTATCTATCTATCTATCTTTCTATCTATCTGTCTGTCTGTCTATCTATCGAATCATATTTATATACAATTTTGCCAACTTTACCATGATGCTCCATCCATCTGTAAAGTGACCAAGAGCTGCTGCTCCATAACACCCTGGCACTTTACAGAAAAACCGTGTCCCAGTCCCAATGTGCTGTGAGGTGTGGGGTGTAGCACACTCACTTACAGGCCGCAAGCCTCCGCTGTTCAAGGGCCTACATCTTCCGAAGTTGCAGCACATAACTGAGGGGATGTGCAGTTCATTTCAACACAAACAAGCTTATTGGATAGTTCAAGTTCATCGGATTGTAACAAGTAGTTTCGGGCATAATAATTCTTATTTCCTTAGTACAGTACATATTCAGCATCACAATCCGTTCCTCTTGGACTTTATCCCCATGTTTACTGACTCTGTCAGCCCGAGGGATTTCCCATCCAGTTCCACAGTACACCCAGGATCCGTTAAATTCCCATAGCATGGTTCCATGTCCAACTTTCTCTGCACGCCAGAGGATAAAGCACTCCATGTAGTACCAGCCCTTGAGCTCCAGACGTTGCAGGAATGTTCGCAAGAGATACCTGTAAGGCCTCCCACTGCACCGAACGATACATTCTCGCACACTTGAACTTGATCTTGGTTTCCTATTTCCCTCCTATCAGGAAGCAGTCCCTTTTTACTTGACCCTCCCCTCCCACTGTGGGCTAGTCCCAAACTTTTAACTATGTCTTATCTTATTATCACTATCTTATGTACTACTTCCTAGTCTGTCTTTATCCTAAGCATTAAACTATACCTTACCCTGCACTATACACTAAGCATTACTGATACATTACTTATTATCAATTCACAATACTATACAGAGTATATGCCTAAAATGACACTATTCACATTATAATAAACAGCACAGCGTGATTGGTATCTTCAGGGGCAGGAACACAACAGTACAGTCCACCACTTGTACACATCCTCAGCCATTAATTCTAAATTTCCCCCCTGAATCTATGGAATACTGTACAACAATTTGCAGAAATTGATTCCTTACCAAATGAACAATAAAAATGCCTTTATGTAGAGGCTTTGTGATAAACTGTTTGAACCTTTATAGATGTTGACGAGACAAATCTGCAAGTTCTAAAAGTTCAAGGAGTATGGATATGCGATGAATTTACCGTGTCCAGTTATTTAGCGAGCAGGGCGCTCTAGTTATGTCATCTGAACACTTATCCTATTGTCAGTTTTACTCTGTTCTTCCTTCAAATGGTTGCTGTTTTATTGTTTATACTGTCTGTCCTGTTCAGATCATCTGGACAACATCTTGCCTGCAATCTGATGCTTGTAATTTTCTTGGTCATGACTCCTGGCTAGTGTTGAGCCACCCCCGTAGTGTTCGAGTTCGGTTCGGTTCGTCGAACACCCGTGTGTTCGCCGAACTGTTCGTCGAACTGTTCGTCGAACACCTTCGAACACCGTTAAAACCAATGGCAGGCAAACAAAAACACATAGAAACACATAGAAAACACCTTCAAAGGTGTCCAAAAGCTGACAAACTGCTCAGAAGACACAACTAACACATGGAAAAGTGACAAGTACATATAGTCATGCGAAAAGAAAAGAGGTGGAGGAGTAAAAGGAGGGGGAGACACAGATATAGGCATGTCATGCCCTTCTAAAATCCAAAAAGTGAGAAGCCGAGACGGCCAGTCCGCTCCTGCCCGTGCCACCTCCGTGTCGCCGGGTTTGTGCCAGAGCCGCGGTGAACCCTGACGGCCAGCCCCCCTCTCCCAATACTGGTGCCTGTCCGCTGGTGGGTCGAGAGAGCCCCCCTGTGGTGGAGGCAGCTCTAAGCTTTTTAATTTAAATTGTCCCTCTAATTTGAATGAATACACTTTAAATCCATTTACAAGGATCTATTGGAGGGCAAGTCTCATGCCAGCAGCCGCGTAATTCCAGCTCCAGTAGCGTCCACTAAAGCTGCTGCAGTTAAAAAGCTTTTATAAGGATCGAGCTCGGCTGTCCACCGCAAGGCATCCTAGTGCCAGTCCCAGCCCCTATGCCTTGGGGTGCCTCCTGATGCTCTTCACTGAGTATCCCGTGGTCCCGAAGCATTTCCTTTGAAAAAATTAAGTGTCCAAACTACAGGTGGTGTAGCTTGCTTAACAGCCGGGATAATCCGCTGACTAGCAGACACTGCTACTAGGCACAAAGTATTTCCTGGGCTAGATGCAGTTAAAAATTTGTAAGTAGATACTCTCGTTGGATGCTGAGAAAGCATTCCATAGAGTCTCCTGGCACATCATATATGATTCTCTTAAAAAGCTTGGGGTAGGGGTCTAGGGGACCCTTTTATAGCCAAAATCACGGCCCTGTATCACAATACGTCACCTAGGCTGAAGATAAATGGAACTGTAGCACCGAGGGCTCGGTTGCTACAGACGTATTGCACCTCACCCAGAGGTGTGATATCTCACTCTCAGATAAGGATGGAGTGTGGATCAGGACCCGACACCTGCATGCATTACACCACATTGCCGTGGGGCAGGGCGACCAATATGCCCCTGAGATGGGCACGACAGTCCCTGTCCCTGGCTGGAGTGGGGGGAGGGAACACTGAGGAAGGGGAACCCTGCAGTGCAGGAGCAGGGAGGAAGCAGTTCCTGGGTGCATTGAGAAGGGAGTATAAAAGGTGGGCACCATCTTAGTTCAGTGCAGAGAAGTCTGAGCAGAAGTGGCAGGGAGCAGGGGCTCTGCATGAGCTCTGCTCCGGAGGCGGGCCTAGTAACAGAGGCCCAGGCCTGCAAGAGGGAGAAGGAAGGAAGAGGAGCGGAGAAGGCTCCAGGAACGAGGAATGAAGGGATCCCAGGGGTGCGGACGGGCGAGTCGCCACCGCACGCCAGAATCCACCTGCGTGGAGGGGTCAGGCCAAAGGGGGAGACCGGTCCCCGAACTAGTGGAGGCAGGAAATGACCCTCAGCTAGAAACCGGAGGCTCTGACATTTTATGTGGCGCAGCCCCTTGCTCCACCCGCTAGGAAGGCACCACATAGGGTCAGGGAAACTGGCACCAAGTTTACCAAGAGGAGGCCCGAGGCAGCCGGACAGAAGTGTTGGTAAGAAAGGCCAGACAAAGGACACACAAAGGGGGTCCTGTGAAGCACTCCAAAGTTATCTGGGAGTTGTCTGAGCCCCTCACCTGGTGAGCACAGTACGACGTGGGCAGCCGTTACCTGCAGACGTGGTCTGGATAATAAGAACTGTGAGTAAAGGCCCTGAACTGCATCACTGACTCCGTGTCGTTACTGCTGCTGCCCTGCACCATCACCCCCATCCTCCGCATACACTGCCCTGAGGCTATACTCCTCCCGTGGGGAGTTATGCTACGCTCTGCTGCACCCACAACACCAGCCTTAGCGGTCTGCCCTGTAGCGGCGGTTCACTCTGACCGCAATCCACGGGTGGCGTAGTCGGACATTTAAACATCAAAACCACATAAATAGTTCCGCCACTGGTTTGACCGCCCTGAGCCACGGAACCGGATCGCCGCCACGAAGACTACAACCACCAGCATCCACCAAAAAGGGTCCGGCTCCGGGTGTCCCAAGGCCCAGGGGGTGCGTCAGAACATTTTCATCACCTTTCACAATCACCAATGGGACAAGGCAGGGATGTCCTCTGTCCCCTCTCTTATACATCCTAGTGACGGAGCACCTGCTCTCATCAATTCGCCATAACCCCAATATTAGGTGGATTGAGGTGGGAGGCACCGAGTACAAGTGCTCTCTATTTGCTGATGATGTCCTAGTATATATCACTCAATCACATATATCCATCCCTGCTGTTATGGCTGAAATAGATCACTTTGTTACATGGTAAAATTTTAAAATCAATGCAGCGAAGTCTGAGGCCCTCGATGTCTCCCTCCCTAAATCCATATAGGATTCCATCCAGTCCAACTTTCCCTTTGCCTGGCCCTCACAGGGTATCAAATACTTAGGAATTCCTATTCATAGAGACCTCTCCCATCTATGTTATCTTAATTTTGGGCCCTTTATTGAACAATTCCATACAGACCACGGTTGGCAAGTTAGAACTGTAAGATTCACTACGTGAACCACTGGTGTTTTGTGGAAAAGCACATGTACACCGCGTTCCAAATTATTATGCAAGAAGTGTTTAGGAGTGATAAGGGAAGAATTTGTTTGTTTGTCAGTTAAACTCATTGATGGTGATGTGTGTCAGGGCTCTTTATATCACTGTAAGCAATTGCAGACACCTGTGCTAATTAGTTTGGCAGGTGTGTCCAATGAAAGGCAAGACTACTTAAGAAGGCTCTCTCACATTATTAAGCAGCCTACATTTTCTGCCAAAATGGGAAAGAAAAAGGATGTGTCGGCTGCTGAGAAGCAACAAATTGTGGAGTGTTTAGGTCAAGGCATGACTACAATCAACATTGTGCGATGATCAGGATGAAGTGTCTTGGCAATCAAGAAGTATGTAGCTGATTCACAGTACACACGTGTGCGTGCTGATAAGGGCAAATTGAGGACTCTTTCCTACAGGCAATTACGTCAGGTTGAAAGAGCAGCGGCAAAAAAGCCTTGTCATAGCAGCAGACAAGTTTTTGAAGCTGCTTGTGCCTCCAACGTCCCCCGAACAACAAGATGCAGGGTCCTTCAGAGGTTTGCAGCTGTGCATGCGCCATCCTGTCGACCTCCTCTATCCACTTCACACAAGCAGAAACGGCTCCAGTGGGCCAAACATTACATGAAGACTGATTTCAAAACTGTTTTGTTCACGGATGAGTGCCGTGCAGCGCTCGATGGTCCAGATGAATGGAGTGGAGGATGGCTGGTTGATGGACACCCCACGCAAACACGGCTACAGGGCCAACAAGGAGGAGGTGGAGTAATGTTTTGGGCTGGAATCATGGGGAGAGAGATTGTCGGCCCCTTTAGGATCCCTGAAGGCGCTAAAGATGAACTCCATAATGTATGTGGATTTTCTCAAACAGCACTTCCTGCCATGGTTCAAGAAGAAGAACCGTGTATTTCACAGCAAGATCATTTTTCTGCATGATAATGCACCATCTCATGCTGCACATAAAACATCTGCATCTCTGGCTGATATGGGCATAAAAGGGGACAAACTTATGGTGTGACCCCCATGCTCCCCTGACCTCTACCCCATTCAGAACCTTTGGAGCATCATTAAAAGGAGTGTCTATGATGGCGGGAGGCAGTTCACATCTAAGCAACAGCTCTGGGAGGGTATTCTGTCCTCATGCAAAACAATTGAAGCAGAAACCATCCAAAACCTGACAAATTCAATGGACGAGAGAGTTCAGAAGCTCCTTTCGAACAAGGGGTCCTATGTGAAAATGTAACATCACCTAGAATAAAGTTTTGAGTTGAAAACTGTTTGATTTCAGTTTCTAACAACCTGCTAATGCTTATAATTTCAAAAATGACCATTTTTTTGGTCTTTATTAAAATGAAAAGGTTGATCGAAAAGTTTGGGGGATCTAAGAGTGTGGCAACCCAGTAGTCATGATTACTTCGAATTCTGACAATATGAGGGTCATGCTGCAGGTAGTGCAGCAAGAAGGCACTTATGTGTCTTGCGCATCTCGGAGCCCCAAAATTATTTTCCGGGCTAGATGCAGCTAAAAATTATTTTTCATTTTAAATCTGGTGAAGCTTATTATAGATGGCCTAATAGGATCAGTGCTGCACACTGCTACAAAGCCCAAATTATTTTCCAGTCAAGATACAGATAAACATGATTAGTAATTTGAAAGCTTAAAACGGTTGGTAGGGTGATTTTAACCAATCATCAAGCTTTTACTCTCCCCAGGATGACACAGGGGTAGAAAAGTCGTTTCGGATCCATGATTTGTTTATCTTTATGAACGTGAGTCTGTCTACATTATCAGTGGAGAGCCGCGTGCGCTTATCTGTCAGCACACCACCAGCAGCGCTGAACACACGTTCAGACAGAACACTGGCTGCGGGGCATGACAAGATCTCCAAGGCGTAAGTGGCTAGCTCCGGCCATTTATCCAGATTGGAAGCCCAAAAAGAGCAAGGGTCCAGTGACACAGTCGTGGCTTCAATGTTTACTTGGAGATACTCCTGTACCATCGTCTCTAGGCGTTGACTATGTGTCAGACTTCTTGTCTCCTGTGGCCTTGCAAAGGATGGGCTAAAAAAGTGGTGAAATGATTCCGCAAAATTGATGTTACCAGCAGATACTGTGGTTCTGTTACGGTTTGAGTGCTGAACACTTGACGGTCCCACGGTTGGCAAGTTGGAACTGTGAGATTCACTACGTGCACCACTGGTATTTTGTGGAAAAGCACATGTAAGATTCTGCAACAGTCTCTGCTGATACTCCTGCATGCGTGCATCCCTTTCTATGGCAGGAATAATTTCTGCAAATTTAATTTTGTACCGGGGATCTAACAGTGTGGCAACCCAGTAGTCAGGATTATTTCTAATTCTCACAATTCGAGGGTCATGTTGCAGGTAGTGCAGCAAGAAGGCACTCATGTGTGTTGCGCATCCAGGAGCACCAAGTCCCTGTTGTGTTGGTGGCGAGGTAACAATCATGCTTCCTTCCTCTGTCCTCTCCCCCCAACCTCGCACAACAGAAATGTGATCAAGGTCTCCCTCATCTGATGAGTCTTCCATCAGTTCGTCCTCCACTTCTTCCTGGGCTCCTGCACCTTCCTCACTAGTTTGGCTGCTACCATGCGCCCTGGTAAAATCATCTCCCCCACCCTCACATGCCTGCCGCCTTGGTGCTGCCGACCGTCTGGACCTTGCAGATGTTAGCCCTTCCGCATACAACTCCTCCTCCTCTACTTCCTCCACCTCCTCTTGTGCCACCACCTGACTCCGAATTCTGTTTAACATGTGCTCCAGCATGTAAATCACCGGAATAGTCATGCTGATAATGGCATCGTCAGCACTAAACATTTTCGTCGCCATTTCAAAACTGTGCAGAAGGGTGCATAGGTCCCTGATCTGAGACCACTCCTCCAGCGTGATTTGCCCCACCTCTGAATCTCGTTGGCCCAGGCTATACGTCAGAACGTATTGCACCAGGGCTTGTCGGTGCTGCCACAGTCGCTGCAACATGTGCAGAGTTGAATTCCACCGGGTAGGCACATCGCATTTTAGCCGGTGAAGTGGCAGGCCCAACGACTTCTGTAGAGATGTAAGTCGCTGAGCTGCGGGATGCGAACGGCGGAAGTGAGCACACAGCGACCGTGCCCTCTGCAGAAGGCCATCTAGTCTGGGATAGTGGGCTAAAAATTGCTGGACAACCAGGTTCAACACGTGAGCCATACAAGGCACGTGTGTGACATTGCCCCGGCGAAGGGCCGCACCCAGGTTTGCAGCATTGTCGCACACGGCCTTCCCTGGTTTCAGGTCCAGTGGAGACAACCATTCATGAAATTGGTTCTCCAGAGCTGACCACAACTCCTCAGCTGTGTGACTCACATTTCCCAGACATTTCAATGTAAAAACCGCCTGATGACGTTGAGCCCTACTGCCAGCATAGTAAGGAGGTGTGTAGGATCCCTTCTGCGCAGTTAGAAAGCTTGTGGCATGACCAGACAGGCTTTGGGTGCAGGTGGAAGACCGAGAGGAGGTTGAGGAGGCAGAAGCAGTGGAGGAACTTTGACATAAAGAGGATTGACGCACAACTCGTGGGGACGGCAAGACTTGGACAGCAGCCCCTTGTCCTGCTGTCACCATAGTTACCCAGTGCCCAGTCAGCGACATGTAACGCCCCTGTCCATGCCTACTCGTCCAAGTGTCTGTGGTGAAATGCACCCTGTCACACACAGAGTTTCTCAAAGAAGCGGTGATGTTGTGTGCGACATGCTGGTGGAGCGCAGGCACACCTTTCTTTGAGAAGTAGTGCCGACTGGGCATCTGGTACTGGGGCACTGCGACGGACATAAGGTCTCGAAAATCCTCTGTGTCCACCAGGCGGAAAGGCAGCATTTCTGTAGCCAAGAGCTTGCAGATGGTGAAATTCAACCTCTTAGCTTTCTCATGGCTAGGAGGAAATGGTCTTTTACTTGTCCACATCTGAGGGACCGAGGGCTGGCTATTGTGCTTAGACGGGGTTGATAAGGGTGTCCCCGGCAAACTGCCGGTCTGTGAGGAAGATGCAGGCGGACATGTTAGGTTGCCTTGATCCAAAGGTGGTGCTATCGATGTCGGACAGCGCTCAAGACCAGCTGGTGTTACCACCTCCAAAGAAAATGATGACCTGCCAATCACGCTGGCTGTTGCGGGTAAAGAGGTGGCAGGTCTGCGCCCCAAAACAGGTGTGACTGCTGTCCCCCCAGTCACAGAGGATGAAGAGGCCGCGGATGCACAAGATATGGCAGACGGTGGTTGGCCCGGCCGGCTAGGCCGCATTGTAGCACACTGAGCTTCCCACTGCAACTTATGCTTCATGTCCATGTGCCGGTTCATGCATGAAGTACTCAAACTATGTATTTTTTGGCCTCTACTTAGCTTTTGCTGACAAATGTTACAGATAACACGAGTTGGGTCATCTTTATCGATCTGAAAAAATGCCAAGGCTATGCAAGGCTTAGCACCCATGCGACCTGAAGAGCCACCACGACTTGTGGTGAGAGGCAGTGTTGTGTTTGAGGATGCAGTTGTTGACGTGCTTCCAGTACTACGTCTCTGTCCAGGAAGGCGCAACCTGACCTCGTCGTCACTAGCATCTTCCTCCACCTCCTCTGCTGACCTCATCTCTTGGCTGACTGTGGGTTGACAGTAAGTGGGATCTCCGACCTCATCATCATCACCCTGTGCGTTATCACACCCGTCGTCCTCAGAGCCAACCTGTTCCTGCCCTGACAAAAAACTAAAGTTGTCGCTCCAATCAGGTATTTGAGTCTTATCATCGTCTTCCTCATTGTCTCCACCAACAGGAGTTACAGTTTGGGAATGAGGGTCTACATTATGGTCAGAACCTTCTGCGTCTGGTCCTGGATCCGACTCATAAAGATTCTGGGCATCAGTGCAGATCATTTCCTCGTCTGGATTCACAGAAGCGCTGGAGTCGACGTCTGATTCCCAGGCTATAGTATGAGTAAACAGCTCTGCAGACTCAACCATCTGTTCTACCTCATACTCAGACGGGCAGCTGGAGATTTGGGAGCTGTGAGGAAGCAAGTGCGATTTGGGTGACACCTTTGAGGACTGGAGTATTTGTGATGTTGAAGTTGATGTGGAGGAGAGCCCACTTAAAGGAGCACTTGATATCCGTTGAAGCACCTGCTGTTTTTGTGCCTCATCTGGAATTTGTAGCGATTGGCGTGGCCGTAAGAAAGGGATCTTATCACATTGTCCGCTAAAAGAAGTAGACATTTTAGTTTGGCTGGAAGATGGTCTTTCTTCTGCACCTACCCCACGGACACAACCTTTTTTCCCCTTCCCAACACGCCTATTCCCCTTTCCACCAGCAGCAGGCCTTTTTCCACTCATTTTGGTGGTTAACTAATTCACAACTCTGGAGTTGTTTGCACAAAAAAACAATGGATGGTAACCGAGCAGAGCTGAGTGGCCAAACTGTGGTATTAGGCCAAAACTATTGGCTGGGTTAGATGCAGAAAAAAATTATTTTTAATTTGCAACCTGATGGAGGTCAGTATAGATGGACTAATAGACCAAGTCCCACACACCGCTAGAAGCCCAAATATTTTTTCAGAGCTAGATGCAGAAATTTTTTTTATTCAATTTGCAACCTGATGGAGGTCAGTATAGATGGACTAATAGACCAAGTCCCACACACTGCTAGAAGCCCAAATATTTTTTCAGAGCTAGATGCAGAAAAAAATTATTTTTAATTTGCAACCTGATGGAGGTCAGTATAGATGGACTAATAGAACAAGTCCCACACGCTGCTAGAAGCCCAAATATTTTTTCAGAGCTAGATGCAGAAAAAAATTATTTTTAATTTGCAACCTGATGGAGGTCAGTATAGATGGACTAATAGAACAAGTCCCACACGCTGCTAGAAGCCCAAATATTTTTTCAGAGCTAGATGCAGAAAAAAATTATTTTTAATTTGCAACCTGATGGAGGTCAGTATAGATGGACTAATAGACCAAGTCCCACACACCGCTAGAAGCCCAAATATTTTTTCAGAGCTAGATGCAGAAAAAAATTATATTCAATTTGCAACCTGCTGGAGGTCAGTATAGAAGGACTAATAGAACAAGTCCCACACACTGCTAGAAGCCCAAATATGTTTTCAGAGCTAAATGAAGAAAAAAATTATTTTTAATTTGCAACCTGATGGAGGTCAGTATAGATGGACTAATAGACCAAGTCCCACACACTGCTAGAAGCCCAAATATTTTTTCAGAGCTAGATGCAGAAAAAAATTATTTTTAATTTGCAACCTGATGGAGGTCAGTATAGATGGACTAATAGAACAAGTCCCACACACTGCTAGAAGCCCAAATATTTTTTCAGAGATAAATGAAGAAAAAAATTATTTTTAATTTGCAACCTGATGGAGGTCAGTATAGATGGACTAATAGACCAAGTCCCACACACTGCTAGAAGCCCAAATATTTTTTCAGAGCTAGATGCAGAAAAAAAATATTTTTAATTTGCAACCTGATGGAGGTCAGTATAGATGGACTAATAGAATGATGCTATGCCCAAAAGATTTTACTTCACTAGGTGCAGTAAAAAAAATGGTATTCTATACACAGGTGGTATATCTTGCAACACAGATAGGCTACTCCACTGACTAACACACTCTGCAATAGGCCAAAAAGGATTAGCTTTGCTAGATTCAGCCAAATGCTGTGAAAAAAACTTGCACAGCACTGGCACAGACCTGCCTGGCAAAAACTGATAGGAACTGATGTAACCTAGTCCTGAAAAGGACTCCAATTACAATTAGTCTTTACTCCCACAACCTATCTATTTAAGAGCACAGACCTGCCTGATAAAAGTCGTAGGAAATGCTGTAACCTAGTCCTTAAAAGGACTGCAATCACAACTATTCCCTACTCTCAAGCTATCTGTATATTTGTGCGAAAATTGGCTTGAAATTAACAAGGTATAGCGCACACAGCAACAGCGGTGCCGTCTAACATGCAGCTGCAGCAGTGAGAAAATGGTGGCGACGGGGAAAATGGCTTGGTCTTATAGGGCAAGGACATGTGACATACACTGCCAATCACACATGCCCTTGCTTGTGTGAAAAAAAGCACTTCGCTCCGTGTGTGCGCTGCTGATAGGCTGACAGATTGCACCTCCCCACTGCAAATGCGGGAAAGAGAAAAAAAAATGGAGATCTTCATTGTTCCTGCAGAGATCCATCCCCTGCCCCTCCCCCCGCCCCGCTGTACACTCAAACTGCGTATTAACATTAATTTTCATCATTACTGAGAAAAAATCCAGTTATGATTTTGGTGCACGAACAGTTATCGAACATAACCTCGAACAGCCGAATTTTTCTCAAATTGTTCGTGTTCGCCGACCGGCTCGAACACCGCCCAAAACAGCTCGAATTTGAGATTGGCGAACAGTTCGAGTAGAACAACGCTCATCTCTACTCCTGGCTAGTCGTGAATGAACTCCTGTCTTTTGTTTTTGGTTCCACATCTTATACTTATAGTTCTTCTAGGCCTAACTCTTAACTACTCTCCTGTTTTGACATGTGAAAACTATGTCTGATTCTTAAAGTTCTCCTGGTTTTGACAAGAGTTATTTCTGACTCCACTTTGGCCTTTAACACAATGCAGTGCATCCTTAGTGCTTTTATTGGTGACTGTACCATTGCTTTACTTAACTACATAACTATTTTGACCACTTTACTACTGGCAATTGTCAACTATTCTAGGAACCACAACCTAGGCATTCCACTGAAGCCAGTTTCATCCTTCACTGCAGGGTCATGAATGGAAACAGAAGGATTCCTTAGAATCTGAATTTCAGTCTAAACTGAAAAAAGACAATTGAAGATTTCCTGTCTATGTCTCATGTAAGAAGAACATCATAAAAAGTATTCAGTTTATCCTTTACTTAGTAATATACTGAAAAGTGCTGACATTTGTTCTCAAAATTTCCCCCAAAAGCATTATTGCTCCTCTTATGCATTTCATGAGCATCACGGCATAACATTTTATATTTGTATTTATATTCTAAACACGTTTTTTCATTTAAAGGAAAAAATGTGTTTTAGTAAAAAAACATTAAATTGTAGTATGAACCGTTTTAATGCTGCATTTGCACTTTGCTTAAGCTTATTAAATTGTCATTTAGAAAATTATTAAATTATACCAAATCTCTAATGGAGTGCTTGCTGCAAAATGATCAAACACTTACTTCAAACTTCATCATGTTCATTCATTAATATAAAAATAATTATTGAGAAAAATGTACATGATATACTGGATTTTGAGATTTTTTTTGCAAGTTGACCAAATTTGCAGAAAGCTTAATCTAATATAATTTATTCAGGAAAAAATGCTGTTGTTACAAAGCACAAATCAAATGGGAATTTACAAGCTACTTCAGTACTGTACAGATTAGCATAATCATGAATATGCCAAGGGATATTAAACATATTTGTTTGTACAATATTAGTTTTGAAGATGCCACATAACTGGAAGTAATTTAAACAAACTTTTCAAAGTGTACTATATCCAAAGTAATTTATCACAATAATTTGAAATAATTTGTTTTTGAGGTGTTGTTATATATAGTCTACTGACTGCAGACCGTTCATTGTACAATATAACTTCACTTAAGAGTTACACTTCTCACTCAATAAAAGAAAATTGATTTTAAAACAACTTTCTAATATCTCTACATTAGCAAATATCATCTGTTTTAAATGTATGGCATTAAAGAGGCTGAAGAGAGAATAAGAACTTTCTGGGCTTTCTCAAATTAAATTCAGCTTTCCAAAAGTGACAATAAGTAGTGTCTTCTTGATGGGTAGCACCTTGAATTAACTTTACAGTAACTTACATCTTCAGTATCTGTCAATTTGTCAGTACGTATTTTAATAACACATTGTAATTCAAAATGGGGTACAGCCAATATGGCTTCACATTCGGCTGTCAGTTTTGCAAAAATG
This sequence comes from Phyllobates terribilis, assembly GCF_046119375.1. Taxonomy (NCBI): domain Eukaryota; kingdom Metazoa; phylum Chordata; class Amphibia; order Anura; family Dendrobatidae; genus Phyllobates; species Phyllobates terribilis. The sequence goes on from NW_027362764.1 coordinate 443,694,763, forward strand.
ACTGCCACAACTGAATAGAAAAATATCATATCTTTCTAAGTAAAAAAAAATAATATATATATATATATATATATATGAATATCAAGCATAATAAAGTATGTTTTATTTTTATTTTTTAATAGAAATATTGTTTAAAGGGGTTGTCCACTGCATCTAAAAAATTATATTTTTTTATTTAAACATTGATCCACCTTTGTAAAGTTATAAATCATTATTTTGCTTTCTTCTTTCTCTAACGCAATGTTTAAAATGCTGGCTTATCTGAAAAGCTCATGCTGTCTTAGTAACTGATCTGACTACATGCCTAACAAAGACCCATGCTCAAAGGCTGCCCATATCCCCTTGCTAAGGCATATAGAATGTTTATAAATAGTATTTAAGCATGGAGACGTAGAACAGAGGTGTAAAGATTTTTCTAGACCTGAAGTTCGAATCAGCCACTAAGAGAGCATGAATAAGGCAGGTGAGTACTTTCAGTACAATGGTAAATATGGAAGGAAGGAAAATGAGGTAGTAAAGCATATTATAAAGATTCAGAACTTTTCAAAATCTGAACAATAATTAAAGGAACCTGTCATGTGAAAAAAAACGCTATTAACCTGCAGATATGGGGTTAATCTGCAGGTTAATAGTGTTCTGAATCTGCCCTGCTGCTAAGAGGAAATGAACTTTATTCCTCCCATTAAGGTTTCAGTGACAGGATGGAGCCGGTGTTGGTTCAGTCACCTTTCTGTGTATAGAGAGCGCTGCCTGTAACCGCACCCTCGGCACTGACACTTCTTATGTATTTTTTGCACAGGCACTTTACTATAAGAATACACCCATATATAAAATTGAGATTTAACTCAGTACTATGTACTCTGTTGCACATGCACTTTACCAATATTGATTGCATTGAGTATATATGTTGACTTTATACCACATACTTAGATATGGATTACATTTTAATACTTATACTGCATTTCTGTCAACAGCAATCCCCTTGCCAGTTGTAATTTTGCAATGTGTTTTGCTTTTTGACTTCTTTAAGGGTTCTTGTGATTCAATTCTGACATTATTTTATATCATATGTACCCCCCTGTTGCTCAGACCATTTTTGTAGCAGCTTGTCACAACTTTATATACTGTCTTTGTGTACAGTTCTTTATGATATTGAATCTCGATATGTACCTCATTTTTTTTGTTGCACAACTACTGCATAGCTGTTTAATTAATAAATAATTACTTTTATTATTTGACCGCAATTTCAGTTTCCTTTTCTCTTCTTTCAGTTTGTATAGTATCTCTATACAGAATAAATATTTACATCCAGTAACTTACCACTGATGTCTCGTCTGATTACTCTTTTTTTCTTCTCCATCTTGTCAAACTTTCATGTCTATGTTCTGTTACTGGGACTTGGTCACTGCAGAGTTTTCTGCACTGATCACCGTGGAAGATCACATATATGCACATTTGTTTCCAGCATAAAAAATGATCTACACTGTGCTGATGAATATAGACTTGCACCCACCATTAATGGGGTTGTCCGGTCAAAAGTGATAAGTCTGCTGTCATTCCCTGTGACTGCAGACTTATGAATCCCTCAAATGCGTGGACTGTATGCTGCGGGGATTCACCGGTATGAGACCTGGGACCAGAGGCTATGTTTACGTTATACATACCACAGGCTATTCAGTGCCTCTTCGCTCCATAAATTTGTATGGAGCGAGGCCATGCCCCGTCGAGTGGCTTGGATGGCCATTGAGCGAATCCGACTAGAAGGTATAGCAACGCTCAATACAAGTGTATGGAGAGTGAGGCCACGTCCACTGGCAAGGGGTATGTATAAAACATACATACCCTCCGTGACCGGTTCTCATACCGGCGAATCCCTGCAGTGCACAGTGCCTGCACTGGGGGATTCATAAGTCTACAGTCACATAGAGTGATTGGAGACTTATCCTTTTTGACCAGACAACCCCTTTAATATGTAATTTGCTATTATGGAACCCACCATTCCAAGTGTAAGTTGATAATTCACCACTGTGCCTCTTGTTAACTGTAATTGGTCACTTTTCTCTGCCTAATAAATCTGTAAATTAATTAGCCACTGTATTGCTTCCCCCAAATAGTTACCAGTCATTCGTCTACATCCTCAAGCCCCCACCATTATGCACCTTCCTCTCCCCCAAATCATTATATTTACATGCCCCTCAAATTCATTAGATTTATATGCCACCCTCTCCCAATTCATTATGTCATGTCCCTTTCTCCCTCTCCCCACTTTCAATTCTTTATAATATAATGTCCTCTCTCCCTCCACCCTCAATTCATTATTATTTACTTTCTTACATACCCAGTTCATTTACTTTATTAAAAATAAAGGTCATAAAAAAAGGTTGTCAATGACATTATCACGTGACATCATTGCACTGGTGACGATTTACATCACAGAGAAGGTGACCAGAGCTCCATTGTAGCTTTGCTGTCGTTCTCTATTACTAGCAGTGGAGCTTCAGGAAAGCTCCCTGCCCTGGGATTAGTGCACAAAATATTATAATGAGGGCAATCTCTCTATGGGCTATGCCAAAAGTATTGGGCCCTGGGCGGTAGCCCAGATTGCCCTTATTATAATTTTTGAGTGGGAGCTCTGCCACTAGCTGTTTCTTCTTCTTTCTTACTCCCTTCTACATAGAATCTTATCATTAACAGCTGAAAATTTTACTGAATACAATTTTACCGCAAATTGATAATTTTTAGAATGAACGATCAATCCTGCTTGAGAAAGAGGCAGATTTCTCTGATAGTATATAATGAAAAGTTGCTTATTTTCCTGTGTATTGGTAATTTGCAAAATAAAAAATAAAGCAACAATTACTCTTTAAATATGAATGTATTTTCATTCACCGGAAAAAGATTAACAATTTTTTCCTATTGAATTGCTTTTTATCATCTAGTAAATGAATATACATATTTTTCACATTAAAGAAAGTCAGAAGGTATCATAAAAATGTATATTTCTCTTGGTTGTTTATCTAAGTAGCTGCTTAGAACATTTATTACAGTAATATAATTTATTAAGCATCTTCATTTCTTAGGAGAATACCTTTCTCAAGTAATTGACAATCTGCAGTTCAAGCTATCCAAGTAAATTTCATGTCCTGTTTTCATTCTCCTTTAATATGATCTGAAGCTGGATATTAGACAGAGAAACAACACAATGCAAATATTTTAATTGTAGAATTTTTGTCCCATTAAAATATGTCATTATTTTAAATAATGCATTTGCTTCTGTTCAAACATTTCTAATTCTTACATTATGTAAAACCTAGACAAAAAAAAATGAAGAGAACCTTTTTTTAGCTTTGTGGTTTAATTTTGTATATGGTCTGCATAGAATTGATAGAAATATGGATGCCACCATGTACAAGGATATATTGGAGAATGTAATGTTGCCACATGGTAAAACCAAAGTAAGCAGGGGATGGAAATTCCAGCATGACAATGATCCTAAGCACAATTTAGTCAAAAACTGGTTAGCAAAGAAAAATGTTCACCTACTGCAATGGCCAAGGCAATCACCTGATTTAAACCCTATAGAGCACCTTTGGGATGAGTTAGGGTGATGAGTTGGGGCCCATACTCATAGCAATGAAGATGCAATGTTTGCAGATTTGCAAATGGCATGGAGCAAGATCCCTCCAGATGTCTTGAATACCTTGCTGGCTTCAATGCTCAATCGGTGTGGTGCAGTAATTATAGCAAGAGTTTATGATCCGAAATACTAAGTTATGGCATTGTAAACAATTAATTACTCTCTATGTTGTGATCAATAAATAGTATATGCAAAACTTTTGGCAATCAGTTCTCTTTAATTAAATTACCATACCTTTATTCAAAAGCATTTCAGTTAAAATTAAGGTCTTTCATGATGACAACTTTATTCACTTTCAATTCAACACCAGGGAAATGGCATCACAACAACCAGACAGAAGGAATCACACTTTAAAAAAAATACAAAACTTTTGATCGCAACTGTACATATACAACACCTTTTTCGCAGGCATGATTAAGCCCAGAAAAACTCATAGTTTAAACCAAAATAATTTTTATTATACAGGGTGGGCCATTTATATGGATAGACGTAAATTAAATGGGAATGGTTGGTGATATCAACCATTAATATCACCAACTATTCCCATTTAATTTAGTTGTATCCATATAAATGGCGCAGGCCCTGTATATTAAGTTTAAAAGCAATAACAAATCAGAGTGCCTCTCAAGAATGCAGGGATATATAGGCGTACCCATTACCAGTCAAAACAATGTATTTTCCACATAGTACGATACAAACAGGTTGCTCACAATAAATAGAGATTTTATATATTGTATATAATGTACCCCAAACTAATTCCACCTAATACAAATCATTATTAACCTAATGCTGTCATAATTAGACACTGGTTGCTTGTAGTTGAACCAAAGTATCTATTAGTAGTATAGTACTATCATGTGTGTCCTGCAGACTAATTCCAGCAGAGGTTAGACTAATAGTGTCTTACTATAGCTGTATATAGAAGGGTAAAGTAGATTGGATAAACGATGTAAGAGTATTTACAAGTGGACTCAGGTAAGGTGCCTGCTCTTCCACCCCAACATGCCTTTCTTCATCAGGGGGCATGTCTACATGTGGAGGAGGATAATTATATATATGTTCTGTAGTGATGAGCGAGTATGTTCTGTTAACCCTTTTGGCGAGCATGCTCGGGTGCTCGCCGAGTATCTTCAGCATGCTCGGATGTTATGTTTGAATCACTCCATGTGCATGATTTGCGACTGTTTGACAGATTCAATACATGTGAGGAATTCCTAAGAAACACGCATTCCTCACATGTATTGAAGCTGTCAAACAGTTGCAAATCATGTGCACAGAGTGACTCAAACATAACACCTGAGCACGCTGAAGATACTCGGAAGACACCTGAGCATGCTCGTAAATCTCGAGTAACGAGCATGATTGCTCATCACTAATGTTCTGTCATCCAATCTATTATCCAGTCCAATCCAATTGGTCTGGAAGACGTTCTGTTATTCAGTATAATAGAGAAGCACCATCATATTCTACACCACTTTAGAGATATTGTCATCGCTGTCTCCATTTTTGCTCACAATCTAAATTCCCTATAAATATGTCTGCGCAATGTGGGAGGAAACCCATGCAAACACAGAGAGAACATGAAAACTCCTTGCAGATGTAGTCCTTGTTGGAATTTGAATGCAGGAACCATGCTACACATATAGGAAATGAGAGCAAAAACAGATGTCTGAATAAGCCTTTAAAGCATAGGGTGTACAGTGTTAAAGTATAAATGATGTCAAAGTATAACACTGTGAAAACAATATATTTGTACCTACATATTAATAATGAAATAAAAAAGTAAACAGAAAATATATATTTAACAGAGCTTGCATTTCTTGTAGTGGCATAATACTAAATTAAAATTTTGTATAGAAAATTTCAGGGGTTTTCTCAACATTGATTGATAAAATTGCAAAAAGCTTGTAAAAACAAGTAGCTTTGCAATTTACTTAAAAATCCTGTCGATACTCAAGAATTGACGGATTTCCAATTTTATTATTTTGTGGTAGTTTTTTAGGATGTGAGCATTATATCAGCGATGGCAAGTCTCGAAGTCAAGGAGTGCAGCACTTAAAAGATTTTTTCTTTAAAGCTTGGAAGTGCTGATCTGATGCTGTCAGCATCTCTTGATTAGTGTTGAGCCACCCCCGTAGTGTTCGAGTTCGGTTCGGTTCGTCGAACACCCGTGTGTTCGCCGAACTGTTCGTCGAACTGTTCGTCGAACACCTTCGAACACCGTTAAAACCAATGGCAGGCAAACAAAAACACATAGAAACACATAGAAAACACCTTCAAAGGTGTCCAAAAGCTGCCAAACTGCTCAGAAGACACAACTAACACATGGAAAAGTGACAAGTACATATAGTCATGCGAAAAGAAAAGAGGTGGAGGAGTAAAAGGACGGGGAGACACAGATATAGGCATGTCATGCCCTTCTAAAATCCAAAAAGTGAGAAGCCGACATGTTCAGTCCGCTCCTGCCCGTGCCACCTCCGTGTCGCCGGGTTTGTGCCAGAGCCGCGGTGAACCCTGACGGCCAGCCCCCCTCTCCCAATACTGGTGCCTGTCCGCTGGTGGGTCGAGCGAGCCCCCCTGTAGTGGAGGCAGCTCTAAGCTTTTTAATTTAAATTGTCTCTCTAATTTGAATAAATACACTTTAAATCCATTTACAAGGATCTATTGGAGGGGAAGTCTCATGCCAGCAGCCGCGTAATTCCAAATCCAGTAGCGTCCACTAAAGCTGCTGCAGTTTAAAAGCTTTTATAAGGATCGAGCTCGGCTGTCCACCGCAAGGCATCCTACTGCCAGTCCGAGCCCCTATGCCTTGGGGTGACTCCTGATGCTCTTCACTGAGTATCCCGTGGTCCCGAAGCATTTCCTTTGAAAAAATGAAGTGTCCAAACTACAGGTGGTGTAGCTTGCTAAACAGCCGGGATAATCCGCTGACTAGCAGACCCTGCTAATAGGCACAAAGTATTTCCTGGGCTAGATGCAGTTAAAAATTTGTAATTAGATACTCTCGTTGGATGCTGAGAAAGCATTCCATAGAGTCTCCTGGCACGCCATATATGATTCTCTTAAAAAGCTTGGGGTAGGGGTCTAGGGGACCCTTTTATAGCCAAAATCATGGCCCTGTATCGCAATACGTCACCTAGGCTGAAGATAAATGGAACTGTAGCACCCTGAGGGCTCGGTTGCTACAGAGGTATTGCACCTCACCCAGAGGTGTGATATCTCACTCTCAGGTAAGGATGTAGTGTGGATCAGGACCCGACACCTGCATGCATTACACCACATTGCCGTGGGGCAGGGCGACCAATATGCCCCTGAGATGGGCACGACAGTCCCTGTCCCTGGCTGGAGTGGGGGGAGGGAACACTGAGGAAGGGGAACCCTGTAGTGCAGGAGCAGGGAGGAAGCAGTTCCTTGGTGCATTGAGAAGGGAGTATAAAAGGTGGGCACCATCTTAGTTCAGTGCAGAGAAGTCTGAGCAGAAGTGGCAGGGAGCAGGGGCTCTGCATGAGCTCTGCTCCGGAGGCGGGCCTAGTAACAGAGGCCCAGGCCTGGAAGAGGGAGAAGGAAGGAAGAGGAGCGGAGAAGGCTCCAGGAACGAGGAACGAAGGGATCTCAGGGGTGCGGACGGGCGAGTGGCCACCGCACGCCCGAATCCACCTGCGTGGAGGGGTCAGGCCAAAGGGGGAGACTGGTCCCCGAAACTAGTGGAGGCAGGAAACGACCCTCAGCTAGAAACAGGAGGCTGTGACATTTTATGTGGCGCAGCCCCTCGCTACACCCGCTAGGAAGGCACCACATAGGGTCAGGGAAACTGGCGCCAAGTTTACCAAGAGGAGGCCCGAGGCAGCCGGACAGAAGGGTTGGTATGAAAGGCCAGACAAAGGACACACAAAGGGGGTCCTGTGAAGCACTCCAAAGTTATCTGGGAGTTGTCTGAGCCCCTCACCTGGTGAGCACAGTACGACGTGGGCAGCCGTTACCTGCAGACGTGGTCTGGATAATAAGAACTGTGAGTAAAGGCCCTGGACTGCATCACTGACTCCGTATCATTACTGCTGCTGCCCTGCACCATCACCCCCATACTCCGCATACACTGCCCTGAGGCTATACTCCTCCCGTGGGGAGTTATGCTACGCTCTGCTGCACCCACAACACCAGCCTCAGCGGTCTGCCCTGGAGCGGCGGATCACTCTGACCACAATCCATGGGTGGAGTAGTCGGACATTTAAAGATCAAAACCACATAAATAGTTCCGCCACTGGTTTGACCGCCCTGAGCCACGGAACCGGGTTGCCGCCACGGAGACTACAACCACCAGCATCCACCAAAAAGTGTCCGGCTCCGGGTGTCCCAAGGCCCAGGGGGCGCGTCAGAACATTTTCATCACCTTTCACAATCACCAATGGGACAAGGCAGGGATGTTCTCTGTCCCCTCTCTTATACATCCTAGTGACGGAGCACCTGCTCTCATCAATTCGCCATAACCCCAATATTAGGTGGATTGAGGTGGGAGGCACCGAGTACAAGTGCTCTCTATTTGCTGATGATGTCCTAGTATATATCACTCAATCACATATATCCATCCATGCTGTTATGGCTGAAATAGATCACTTTGTTACATGGTCAAATTTTAAAATCAATGCAGCGAAATCTGAGGCCCTCGATGTCTCCCTCCCCAAATCCATATAGGATTCCATCCAGTCCAACTTTCCCTTTGCCTGGCCCTCACAGGGTATCAAATACTTAGGAATTCCTATTCATAGAGACCTCTCCCATCTATGTTATCTTAATTTTGGGCCCTTTATTGAACAACTCCATACAGGCCACGGTTGGCAAGTTAGAACTGTAAGATTCACTACGTGAACCACTGGTGTTTTGTGGAAAAGCACATGTACACTGTGTTCCAAATTATTATGCAAAAAGTGTTTAGGAGTGAAAAGGGAAGAATTTGTTTGTTTGTCAGTTAAACTCATTGATGGTGATGTGTGTCAGGGCTCTTTATATCACTGTAAGCAATTGCAGACACCTGTGCTAATTAGTTTGGCAGGTGTGTCCAATGAAAGGCAAGACTACTTAAGAAGGCTGTCTCACATTATTAAGCAGCCTACATTTTCTGCCAAAATGGGAAAGAAAAAGGATGTGTCGGCTGCTGAGAAGCAACAAATTGTGGAGTGTTTAGGTCAAGGCATGACTACAATCAACATTGTGCGATGATCAGGATGAAGTGTCTTGGCAATCAAGAAGTATGTAGCTGATTCACAGTACACACGTGTGCGTGCTGATAAGGGCAAATTGACGACTCTTTCCTTCAGGCAATTACGTCAGGTTGAAAGAGCAGCGGCAAAAAAGCCTTGTCATAGCAGCAGACAAGTTTTTGAAGCTGCTTGTGCCTCCAACGTCCCCCGAACAACAAGATGCAGGGTCCTTCAGAGGTTTGCAGCTGTGCATACGCCATCCTGTCGACCTCCTCTATCCACTTCACACAAGCAGAAACGGCTACAGTGGGCAAAACATTACATGAAGACTGATTTCAAAACTGTTTTGTTCACGAATGAGCTAATGCTTATAATTTCAAAAATGACCATTTTTTTGGTCTTTATTAAAATGAAAAGGTTGATCGAAAAGTTTGGGTGATCTAAGAGTGTGGCAACCCAGTAGTCATGATTACTTCGAATTCTGACAATATGAGGGTCATGCTGCAGGTAGTGCAGCAAGAAGGCACTTATGTGTCTTGCGCATCTCGGAGCCCCAAAATTATTTTCCGGGCTAGATGCAGCTAAAAATTATTATTAATTTTAAATCTGGTGAAGCTTTAGTATAGATGGCCTAATAGGATCAGTGCTGCACACTGCTACAAAGCCCAAATTATTTTCCAGTCAAGATACAGATAAACATGATTAGTAATTTTAAATCTGGTGGAGCTTATTATAGATGGCCTAATAGAATCAGTGCTGCACACTGCTACAAAGCCCAAATTATTTTCCAGCCAAGATACAGATAAACATGATTAGTAATTTGAAAGCTTAAAACGGTTGGTAGGGTGATTTTAACCAATCATCAAGCTTTTACTCTCCCCAGGATGACACAGGGGTAGAAAAGTCGTTTCGGATCCATGATTTGTTCATCTTTATGAACGTGAGTCTGTCTACATTATCAGTGGAGAGCCGCGTGCGATTATCTGTCAGCACACCACCAGCAGCGCTGAACACACGTTCAGACAGAACGCTGGCTGCGGGGCATGACAAGATCTCCAAGGCGTAAGTGGCTAGCTCCGGCCATTTATCCAGATTGGAAGCCCAAAAAGAGCAAGGGTCCAGTGACACAGTCGTGGCTTCAATGTTTACTTGGAGATACTCCTGTACCATCGTCTCTAGGCGTTGACTATGTGTCAGACTTCTTGTCTCCTGTGGCCTTGCAAAGGATGGGCTAAAAAAGTGGTGAAATGATTCCGCAAAATTGATGTTACCAGCAGATACTGTGGTTCTGTTACGGTTTGAGTGCTGAACACTTGACGGTCCCACGGTTGGCAAGTTGGAACTGTGAGATTCACTACGTGCACCACTGGTATTTTGTGGAAAAGTACATGTAAGATTCTGCAACAGTCTCTGCTGATACTCCTGCATGCGTGCATCCCTTTCTATGGCAGGAATAATTTCTGCAAATTTACTTTTGTACCGGGGATCTAACAGTGTGGCAACCCAGTAGTCAGGATTATTTCTAATTCTCACAATTCGAGGGTCATGTTGCAGGTAGTGCAGCAAGAAGGCACTCATGTGTGTTGCGCATCCAGGAGCACCAAGTCCCTGTTGTGTTGGTGGCGAGGTAACAATCATGCTTCCTTCCTCTTTCATCTCCCCCCAACCTCGCACAACAGAAATGTGATCAAGGTCTCCCTCATCTGATGAGTCTTCCATCAGTTCGTCCTCCACTTCTTCCTGGGCTCCTGCACCTTCCTCACTAGTTTGGCTGCTACCATGCGCCCTGGTAAAACCATCTCCCCCACCCTCACATACCTGCCGCCTTGGTGCTGCCGACCGTCTGGACCTTGCAGATGTTAGCCCTTCCACATACAACTCCTCCTCCTCTACTTCCTCCACCTCCTCTTGTGCCACCATCTGACTCCGAATTCTGTTTAACATGTGCTCCAGCATGTAAATCACCGGAATAGTCATGCTGATAATGGCATCGTCAGCACTAAACATCTTCGTCGCCATTTCAAAACTGTGCAGAAGGGTGCATAGGTCCCTGATCTGAGACCACTCCTCCAGCGTGATTTGACCCCACCTCTGGATCTCGTTGGTCCAGGCTATACGTCAGAACGTATTGCACCAGGGCTTGTCGGTGCTGCCACAGTCGCTGCAACATGTGCAGAGTTGAATTCCACCGGTTAGGCACATCGCATTTTAGCCGGTGAAGTGGCAGGCCCAACGACTTCTGTAGAGATGTAAGTCGCTGAGCTGCGGGATGCGAACGGCGAAAGTGAGCACACAGCGACCGTGCCCTCTGCAGAAGGCCATCTAGTCTGGGATAGTGGGCTAAAAATTGCTGGACAACCAGGTTCAACACGTGAGCCATACAAGGCACGTGTGTGACATTGCCCCGGCGAAGGGCCGCACCCAGGTTTGCAGCATTGTTGCACACGGCCTTCCCTGGTTTCAGGTCCAGTGGAGACAACCATTCATGAAATTGGTTCTCCAGAGCTGACCACAACTCCTCAGCTGTGTGACTCACATTTCCCAGACATTTCAATGTAAAAACCGCCTGATGACGTTGAGCCCTACTGCCAGCAAAGTATGGAGGTGTGCAGGATCCCTTCTGCGCAGTTAGAAAGTTTGTGGCATGACCAGACAGGCTTTGGGTGCAGGTGGAAGACCGAGAGGAGGTTGAGGAGGCAGAAGCAGTGGAGGAACTTTGACATAAAGAGGATTGACGCACAACTCGTGGGGACGGCAAGACTTGGACAGCAGCCCCTTGTCCTGCTGTCACCATAGTTACCCAGTGCCCAGTCAGCGACATGTAACGCCCCTGTCCATGCCTACTCGTCCAAGTGTCTGTGGTGAAATGCACCCTGTAACACACAGAGTTTCTCAAAGAAGCGGTGATGTTGTGTGCGACATGCTGGTGGAGCGCAGGCACACCTTTCTTTGAGAAGTAGTGCCGACTGGGCATCTGGTACTGGGGCACTGCGACGGACATAAGGTCTCGAAACTCCTCTGTGTCCACCAGGCGGAAAGGCAGCATTTCTGTAGCCAAGAACTTGCAGATGGTGAAATTCAACCTCTTAGCTTTCTCATGGCTAGGAGGAAATGGTCTTTTACTTGTCCACATCTGAGGGACCGAGGGCTGGCTATTGTGCTTAGACGGGGTTGATAAGGGTGTCCCCGGCAAACTGCCGGTCTGTGAGGAAGATGCAGGCGGACATGTTAGGTTGCCTTGATCCAAAGGTGGTGCTATCGATGTCGGACAAAGAAAATGATGACCTGCCAATCACGCTGGCTGTTGCGGGTAAAGAGGTGGCAGGTCTGCGCCCCAAAACAGGTGTGACTGCTGTCCCCCCAGTCACAGAGGATGAAGAGGCCGCGGATGCACAAGATATGGCAGACGGTGGTTGGCCCGGCCGGCTAGGCCGCATTGTAGCACACTGAGCTTCCCACTGCAACTTATGCTTCATGTCCATGTGCCGGTTCATGCATGAAGTACTCAAACTATGTATTTTTTGGCCTCTACTTAGCTTTTGCTGACAAATGTTACAGATAACACGAGTTGGGTCATCTTTATCGATCTGAAAAAATGCCCAGGCTATGCAAGGCTTAGCACCCATGCGACCTGAAGAGCCACCACGACTTGCGGTGAGAAGCAGAGTTGTGTTTGAGGATGCAGTTGTTGACGTGCTTCCAGTACTACGTCTCTGTCCAGGAAGGCGCAACCTGACCTCGTCGTCACTAGCATCTTCCTCCACCTCCTCTGCTGACCTCATCTCTTGGCTGACTTTGGGTTGACAGTAAGTGGGATCTCCAACCTCATCATCATCACCCTGTGCGTTATCACACCCGTCGTCCTCAGAGCCAACCTGTTCCTGCCCTGACAAAAATCTAAAGTTGTCGCTCCAATCAGGTATTTGAGTCGTATCATCGTCTTCCTCATTGTCTCCACCAACAGGAGTTACAGTTTGGGAATGAGGGTCTACATTATGGTCAGAACCTTCTGCGTCTGGTCCTGGATCCTACTCATAAAGATTCTGGGCATCAGTGCAGATCATTTCCTCGTCTGGATTCACAGAAGCGCTGGAGTCGACCTCTGATTCCCAGGCTATAGTATGAGTAAACAGCTCTGCAGACTCAACCATCTGTTCTACCTCATACTCAGACGGGCAGCTGGAGATTTGGGAGCTGTGAGGAAGCAAGTGCGATTGGGGTGACACCTTTGAGGACTGGAATATTTGTGATGTTGAAGTTGATGTGGAGGAGAGCCCACTTAAAGGAGCACTTGATATCCGTTGAAGCACCTGCTGTTTTTGTGCCTCATCTGGAATTTGTAGCGATTGGCGTGGCCGTAAGAAAGGGATCTTATCACATTGTCTGCTAAAAGAAGTAGACATTTTTGTTTGGCTGGAAGATGGTCTTTCTTCTGCAGATGTTACTGTTGCTTTAACACCTACCCCACGGACACAACCTTTTTTCCCCTTCCCAACACGCCTATTCCCCTTTCCACCAGCAGCAGGCCTTTTTCCACTCAGTTTGGTGGTTAACTAATTCACAACTCTGGAGTTGTTTGCACAAAAAAACAATGGATGGGAACCGAGCAGAGCTGAGTGGCCAAACTGTGGTATTAGGCCAAAACTATTGGCTGGGTTAGATGCAGAAAAAAATTATATTCAATTTGCAACCTGATGGAGGTCAGTATAGATGGACTAATAGAGAAAGTCCCACACACTGCTAGAAGGCCAAATATTTTTTCAGAGCTAGATGCAGATAAAAATTATTTTTAATTTGCAACCTGATGGAGGTCAGTATAGATGGACTAATAGAGAAAGTCCCACACACTGCTAGAAGGCCAAATATTTTTTCAGAGGTAGATGCAGAAAAAAATATATTCAGTTTGCAACCTGATGGAGGTCAGTATAGATGGACTAATACAACAAGTCCCACACACAGCTAGAAGCCCAATATTTTTTCAGAGGTAGATGCATAAAAAAATATATTCAGTTTGCAACCTGATGGAGGTCTGTATAGATGGATTAATAGAACAAGTCCCACACACAGCTAGAAGCCCAATATTTTTTCAGAGGTAGATGAAGAAAAAAATATATGCAGTTTGCAACCTGATGGAGGTCAGTATAGATGGACTAATACAACAAGTCCCACACACAGCTAGAAGCCCAATATTTTTTCAGAGCTAGATGCAGAAAAAAATTATATTCAATTTGCAACCTGATGGAGGTCAGTATAGATGGACTAATAGAATGATGCTATGCCCAAAAGATTTTACTTCACTAGGTGCAGTAAAAAAATTGGTATTCTATACACAGGTGGTATATCTTGCAACACAGATAGGCTACTCCACTGACTAACACACTCTGCAATAGGCCAAAAAGGATTAGCTTTGCTAGATTCAGCCAAATGCTGTGAAAAAAACTTGCACAGCACTGGCACAGACCTGCCTGGCAAAAACTGATAGGAACTGATGTAACCTAGTCCTGAAAAGGACTCCAATTACAATTAGTCTTTACTCCCACAATCTATCTATTTAAGAGCACAGACCTGCCTGATAAAAGTCGTAGGAAATGCTCTAACCTAGTCCTTAAAAGGACTGCAATCACAACTATTCCCTACTCCCAAGCTATCTGTAGATTTGTGCGAAAATTGGCTTGAAATTAACAAGGTATAGCGCACACAGCAACAGCGGTGCCGTCTAACACGCAGCTGCAGCAGTGATAAAATGGTGGCGACGGGGAAAATGGCTTGGTCTTATAGGGCAAGGACATGTGACATACACTGCCAATGACACATGCCCTTGCTTGTGTGAAAAAAAGCACTTCGCTCCGTGTGTGCGCTGCTGATAGGCTGACAGATTGCACCTCCCCACTGTAAATGCGGGAAAGAGAAAAAAAAATGCAGATCTTAATTGTTCCTGCAGAGATCCATCCCCTGCCCCTCCCCCCACACCGCTGTACACTGAAACTGCGTATTAACTTTAATTTTCATCATTACTGAGAAAAAATCCAGTTATGATTTTGGTGCACGAACAGTTATCGAACATAGCCTCGAACAGCCGAATTTTTCTCAAATTGTTCGTGTTCGCCGAACGGCTCGAACACCGCCCAAAACAGCTCGAATTTGAGATTGGCGAACAGTTCGAGTAGAACAACGCTCATCTCTACTCTTGATCCAGCCAGCTTCATTAACACTGCACTCTTCTCATGTTTCAGAACCATGCCTCTACTTGCAGAGAAAATATTTGAGCCACTGAAACAACCATTCCACTGGCCCGAGCTGTCAATCAATCAAAAGACCATTCCTAGCGAACATGAAGCTTAGATGCTGGGTAATGGTTCACTCCTGAGTTGCCATGTTGAAGGAGAACCTTTAATTG
Organism: Phyllobates terribilis; assembly: GCF_046119375.1. Lineage (NCBI taxonomy): Eukaryota > Metazoa > Chordata > Amphibia > Anura > Dendrobatidae > Phyllobates > Phyllobates terribilis. The sequence goes on from NW_027362764.1 coordinate 443,709,992, forward strand.
TAAATTTGATAATCTAATGATATTTTGAGCAATACATAGAATATATACAAAAGTCTTGAATAGTATATATTGTATCACATGTTTAATGTTTCTACTTTTGTTTATATGACACCTAGTTAGTAGAGTAAAATAATAATAATCTTTATTTATATAGCTCCAACATATTCCGCAGCTCTTTACAATTCAGAGGTTCATATACAACAGTCTTAAGTAACAGTTAAAGATAATACAATAATTAAAGCAAAAAAAATTACGACCCTGCTCGTAAGAGCTTACAATCTACAATGAGGTGGGGGTGACACAAAGTACAGGGATTATTTACAATGATGGTCCAGCCATCTTGAGGGGATGAGGGATAGATAAAGGCTGCATGAGTTCATCACCAGCTAGTATCTGTAATGATTTTGGGTTCGGTGGAGATTTATGTCTGAAGAAGTAAGGGAATGGGCTATAAGAATATAAAAGGACTTCGATTAGGGAGCGTGATAGGCCGTCCTAAATAGAGATGAGCGTTGTTCTACTCGAACTGTTCGCCAATCTCAAATTCGAGCTGTTTTGGGCGGTGTTCGAGCCGGTCGGCGAACACGAACAATTTGAGAAAAATTCGGCTGTTCGAGGTTATGTTCGATAACTGTTCTTGCACCAAAATCATAACTGGATTTTTTCTCAGTAATGATGAAAATTAATGTTAATACGCAGTTTGAGTGTACAGCGGGGCGGGGGGAGGGGCAGGGGATGGATCTCTGCAGGAACAATGAAGATCTCCATTTTATTTTCTCTTTCCCGCATTTGCAGTGGGGAGGTGCAATCTGTCAGCCTATCAGCAGCGCACACACGGAGCGAAGTGCTTTTTTTCACACAAGCAAGGGCATGTGTGATTGGCAGTGTATGTCACATGTCCTTGCCCTATAAGACCAAGCCATTTTCCCCGTCGCCACCATTTTCTCACTGCTGCAGCTGCGTGTTAGACGGCACCGCTGTTGCTGTGTGCGCTATACCTTGTTAATTTCAAGCCAATTTTCGCACAAATATACAGATAGCTTGGGAGTAGGGAATAGTTGTGATTGCAGTCCTTTTAAGGACTAGGTTAGAGCATTTCCTACGACTTTTATCAGGCAGGTCTGTGCTCTTAAATAGATAGATTGTGGGAGTAAAGACTAATTGTAATTGGAGTCCTTTTCAGTACTAGGTTACATCAGTTCCTATGAGTTTTTGCCAGGCATGTCTGTGCCAGTGCTGTGCAAGTTTTTTTCACAGCATTTGGCTGAATCTAGCAAAGCTAATCCTTTTTGGCCTATTGCAGAGTGTGTTAGTCAGTGGAGTAGCCTATCTGTGTTGCAAGATATACCACCTGTGTATAGAATACCAATTTTTTTACTGCACCTAGTGAAGTAAAATCTTTTGGGCATAGCATCATTCTATTAGTCCATCTATACTGACCTCCATCAGGTTGCAAACTGAATATAATTTTTTTCTGCATCTAGCTCTGAAAAAATATTTGGGCTTCTAGCAGTGTGTGGGACTTGGTCTATTAGTCCATCTATACTGACCTCCATCAGGTTGCAAATTAAAAATATTTTTTTTCTTCATTTAGCTCTGAAAAAATATTTGGGCTTCTAGCAGTGTGTGGGACTTGTTCTATTAGTCCTTCTATACTGACCTCCAGCAGGTTGCAAATTGAATATAATTTTTTTCTGCATCTAGCTCTGAAAAAATATTTGGGCTTCTAGCGGTGTGTGGGACTTGGTCTATTAGTCCATCTATACTGACCTCCATCAGGTTGAAAATTAAAAATAATTTTTTTCTGCATCTAGCTCTGAAAAAATATTTGGGCTTCTAGCAGTGTGTGGGACTTGGTCTATTAGTCCATCTATACTGACCTCCATCAGGTTGCAAATTAAAAATAATTTTTTTCTTCATTTATCTCTGAAAAAATATTTGGGCTTCTAGCAGCGTGTGGGACTTGTTCTATTAGTCCATCTATACTGACCTCCATCAGGTTGCAAATTAAAAATAATTTTTTTCTTCATCTAGCTCTGAAAAAATATTTGGGCTTCTAGCGGTGTGTGGGACTTGGTCTATTAGTCCATCTATACTGACCTCCATCAGGTTGCAAATTAAAAATAATTTTTTTCTGCATCTAGCTCTGAAAAAATATTTGGGCTTCTAGCAGTGTGTGGGACTTGGTCTATTAGTCCATCTATACTGACCTCCATCAGGTTGCAAATTGAATAAAAAAATTTTCTGCATCTAGCTCTGAAAAAATATTTGGGCTTCTAGCGGTGTGTGGGACTTGGTCTATTAGTCCATCTATACTGACCTCCATCAGGTTGCAAATTAAAAATAATTTTTTTCTGCATCTAGCTCTGAAAAAATATTTGGGCTTCTAGCAGTGTGTGGGACTTGGTCTATTAGTCCATCTATACTGACCTCCATCAGGTTGCAAATTAAAAATAATTTTTTTCTGCATCTAACCCAGCCAATAGTTTTGGCCTAATACCACAGTTTGGCCACTCAGCTCTGCTCGGTTACCATCCATTGTTTTTTTGTGCAAACAACTCCAGAGTTGTGAATTAGTTAACCACCAAAATGAGTGGAAAAAGGCCTGCTGCTGGTGGAAAGGGGAATAGGCGTGTTGGGAAGGGGAAAAAAGGTTGTGTCCGTGGGGTAGGTGCAGAAGAAAGACCATCTTCCAGCCAAACTAAAATGTCTACTTCTTTTAGCGGACAATGTGATAAGATCCCTTTCTTACGGCCACGCCAATCGCTACAAATTCCAGATGAGGCACAAAAACAGCAGGTGCTTCAACGGATATCAAGTGCTCCTTTAAGTGGGCTCTCCTCCACATCAACTTCAACATCACAAATACTCCAGTCCTCAAAGGTGTCACCCAAATCGCACTTGCTTCCTCACAGCTCCCAAATCTCCAGCTGCCCGTCTGAGTATGAGGTAGAACAGATGGTTGAGTCTGCAGAGCTGTTTACTCATACTATAGCCTGGGAATCAGAGGTCGACTCCAGCGCTTCTGTGAATCCAGACGAGGAAATGATCTGCACTGATGCCCAGAATCTTTATGAGTCGGATCCAGGACCAGACGCAGAAGGTTCTGACCATAATGTAGACCCTCATTCCCAAACTGTAACTCCTGTTGGTGGAGACAATGAGGAAGACGATGATGAGACTCAAATACCTGATTGGAGCGACAACTTTAGTTTTTTGTCAGGGCAGGAACAGGTTGGCTCTGAGGACGACGGGTGTGATAACGCACAGGGTGATGATGATGAGGTCGGAGATCCCACTTACTGTCAACCCACAGTCAGCCAAGAGATGAGGTCAGCAGAGGAGGTGGAGGAAGATGCTAGTGACGACGAGGTCAGGTTGCGCCTTCCTGGACAGAGACGTAGTACTGGAAGCACGTCAACAACTGCATCCTCAAACACAACTCTGCCTCTCACCACAAGTCGTGGTGGCTCTTCAGGTCGCATGGGTGCTAAGCCTTGCATAGCCTGGGCATTTTTTCAGATCGATAAAGATGACCCAACTCGTGTTATCTGTAACATTTGTCAGCAAAAGCTAAGTAGAGGCCAAAAAATACATAGTTTGAGTACTTCATGCATGAACCGGCACATGGACATGAAGCATAAGTTGCAGTGGGAAGCTCAGTGTGCTACAATGCGGTCTAGCCGGCCGGGCCAACCACCGTCTGCCATATCTTGTGCATCTGCGGCCTCTTCATCCTCTGTGACTGGGGGGACAGCAGTCACACCTGTTTTGGGGCGCAGACCTGCCATCTCTTTACCCGCAACAGCCAGCGTGATTGGCAGGTCATCATTTTCTTTGGAGGTGGTAACACCAGCTGGTCTTGAGCGCTGTCCGACATCGATAGCACCACCTTTGGATCAAGGCAACCTAACATGTCCGCCTGCATCTTCCTCACAGACCGGCAGTTTGCCGGGGACACCCTTATCAACCCCGTCTAAGCACAATAGCCAGCCCTCGGTCCCTCAGATGTGGACAAGTAAAAGACCATTTCCTCCTAGCCATGAGAAAGCTAAGAGGTTGAATTTCACCATCTGCAAGCTCTTGGCTACAGAAATGCTGCCTTTCCGCCTGGTGGACACAGAGGATTTTCGAGACCTTATGTCCGTCGCAGTGCCCCAGTACCAGATGCCCAGTCGGCACTACTTCTCAAAGAAAGGTGTGCCTGCGCTCCACCAGCATGTCGCACACAACATCACCGCTTCTTTGAGAAACTCTGTGTGTGACAGGGTGCATTTCACCACAGACACTTGGACGAGTAGGCATGGACAGGGGCGTTACATGTCGCTGACTCGGCACTGGGTAACTATGGTGACAGCAGGACAAGGGGCTGCTGTCCAAGTCTTGCCGTCCCCACGAGTTGTGCGTCAATCCTCTTTATGTCATTTTTCCTCCACTGCTTCTGCCTCCTCAACCTCCTCTCGGTCTTCCACCTGCACCCAAAGCCTGTCTGGTCATGCCACAAGCTTTCTAACTGCGCAGAAGGGATCCTGCACACCTCCTTACTATGCTGGCAGTAGGGCTCAACGTCATCAGGCGGTTTTTACATTGAAATGTCTGGGAAATGTGAGTCACACAGCTGAGGAGTTGTGGTCAGCTCTGGAGAACCAATTTCATGAATGGTTGTCTCCACTGGACCTGAAACCAGGGAATGCCGTGTGCGACAATGCTGCAAACCTGGGTGCGGCCCTTCGCCGGGGCAATGTCACACACGTGCCTTGTAAGGCTCACGTGTTGAACCTGGTTGTCCAGCAATTTTTAGCCCACTATCCCAGACTAGATGGCCTTCTGCAGAGGGCACGGTCGCTGTGTGCTCACTTCCGCCGTTCGCATCCCGCAGCTCAGCGACTTACATCTCTACAGAAGTCGTTGGGCCTGCCACTTCACCGGCTAAAATGCGATGTGCCTACCCGGTGGAATTCAACTCTGCACATGTTGCAGCGACTGTGGCAGCACCGACAAGCCCTGGTGCAATACGTTCTGATGTATAGCCTGGGCCAACGAGATTCAGAGGTGGGGTAAATCACGCTGGAGGAGTGGTCTCAGATCAGGGACCTATGCACCCTTCTGCACAGTTTTGAAATGGCGACGAAGATGTTTAGTGCTGACGATGCCATTATCAGCATGACTATTCCGGTGATTTACATGCTGGAGCACATGTTAAACAGAATTCGGACTCAGGTGGTGGCACAAGAGGAGGTGGAGGAAGTAGAGGAGGAGGAGTTGTATGCGGAAGGGCTAACATCTGCAAGGTCCAGACGGTCGGCAGCACCAGGGCGGCAGGCATGTGAGGGTGGGGGAGATGATTTTACCAGGGCGCATGGTAGCAGCCAAACTAGTGAGGAAGGTGCAGGAGCCCAGGAAGAAGTGGAGGACGAACTGATGGAAGACTCATCAGATGAGGGAGACCTTGATCACATTTCTGTTGTGCGAGGTTGGGGGGAGAGGACAGAGGAAGGAAGCATGATTGTTACCTCGCCACCAACACAACAGGGACTTGGTGCTCCTGGATGCGCAACACACATGAGTGCCTTCTTGCTGCACTACCTGCAACATGACCCTCGAATTGTGAGAATTAGAAATAATCCTGACTACTGGGTTGCCACACTGTTAGATCCCCGGTACAAAAGTAAATTTGCAGAAATTATTCCTGCCATAGAAAGGGATGCACGCATGCAGGAGTATCAGCAGAGACTGTTGCAGAATCTTACATGTACTTTTCCACAAAATACCAGTGGTGCACGTAGTGAATCTCACAGTTCCAACTTGCCAACCGTGGGACCGTCAAGTGTTCAGCACTCAAACCGTAACAGAACCACAGTATCTGCTGGTAACATCAATTTTGCGGAATCATTTCACCACTTTTTTAGCCCATCCTTTGCAAGGCCACAGGAGACAAGAAGTCTGACACATAGTCAACGCCTAGAGACGATGGTACAGGAGTATCTCCAAGTAAACATTGAAGCCACGACTGTGTCACTGGACCCTTGCTCTTTTTGGGCTTCCAATCTGGATAAATGGCCGGAGCTAGCCACTTACGCCTTGGAGATCTTGTCATGCCCCGCAGCCAGCGTTCTGTCTGAACGTGTGTTCAGCGCTGCTGGTGGTGTGCTGACAGATAAGCGCACGCGGCTCTCCACTGATAATGTAGACAGACTCACGTTCATAAAGATGAACAAATCATGGATCCGAAATGACTTTTCTACCCCTGTGTCATCCTGGGGAGAGTAAAAGCTTGATGATTGGTTAAAATCACCCTACCAACCGTTTTAAGCTTTCAAATTACTAATCATGTTTATCTGTATCTTGACTGGAAAATAATTTGGGCTTTGTAGCAGTGTGCAGCACTGATCCTATTAGGCCATCTATAATAAGCTTCACCAGATTTAAAATTACTAAATAATTTTTAGCTGCATCTAGCCCGGAAAATAATTTTGGGGCTCCGAGATGCGCAAGACACATAAGTGCCTTCTTGCTGCACTACCTGCAGCATGACCCTCATATTGTCAGAATTCGAAGTAATCATGACTACTGGGTTGCCACACTCTTAGATCCCCCAAACTTTTCGATCAACCTTTTCATTTTAATAAAGACCAAAAAAATGGTCATTTTTGAAATTATAAGCATTAGCAGGTTGTTAGAAACTGAAATCAAACAGTTTTCAACTCAAAACTTTATTCTAGGTGATGTTACATTTTCACATAGGACCCCTTGTTCGAAAGGAGCTTCTGAACTCTCTCGTCCATTGAATTTGTCAGGTTTTGGATGGTTTCTGCTTCAATTGTTTTGCATGAGGACAGAATACACTCCCAGAGCTGTTGCTTAGATGTGAACTGCCTCCCGCCATCATAGACACTCCTTTTAATGATGCTCCAAAGGTTCTGAATGGGGTAGAGGTCAGGGGAGCATGGGGGTCACACCATTAGTTTGTCCCCTTTTATGCCCATATCAGCCAGAGATGCAGATGTTTTATGTGCAGCATGAGATGGTGCATTATCATGCAGAAAAATGATCTTGCTGTGAAATACACGGTTCTTCTTCTTGAACCATGGCAGGAAGTGCTGTTTGAGAAAATCCACATACATTATGGAGTTCATCTTTAGCGCCTTCAGGGATCCTAAAGGGGCCGACAATCTCTCTCCCCATGATTCCAGCCCAAAACATTACTCCACCTCCTCCTTGTTGGCGCTGTAGCCGTGTTTGCGTGGGGTGTCCATCAACCAGCCATCCTCCACTCCATTCATCTGGACCATCGAGCGCTGCACGGCACTCATCCGTGAACAAAACAGTTTTGAAATCAGTCTTCATGTAATGTTTGGCCCACTGGAGCCGTTTCTGCTTGTGTGAAGTGGATAGAGGAGGTCGACAGGATGGCGTATGCACAGCTGCAAACCTCTGAAGGACCCTGCATCTTGTTGTTCGGGGGACGTTGGAGGCACAAGCAGCTACAAAAACTTGTCTGCTGCTATGACAAGGCTTTTTTGCCGCTGCTCTTTCAACCTGACGTAGTTGCCTGTAGGAAAGAGTCCTCAATTTGCCCTTATCAGCACGCACACGTGTGTACTGTGAATCAGCTACATACTTCTTGATTGCCAAGACACTTCATCCTGATCATCGCACAATGTTGATTGTAGTCATGCCTTGACCTAAACACTCCACAATTTGTTGCTTCTCAGCAGCCGACACATCCTTTTTCTTTCCCATTTTGGCAGAAAATGTAGGCTGCTTAATAATGTGAGAGAGCCTTCTTAAGTAGTCTTGCCTTTCATTGGACACACCTGCCAAACTAATTAGCACAGGTGTCTGCAATTGCTTACAGTGATATAAAGAGCCCTGACACACATCACCATCAATGAGTTTAACTGACAAACAAACAAATTCTTCCCTTATCACTCCTAAACACTTTTTGCATAATAATTTGGAACGCGGTGTACATGTGCTTTTCCACAAAACACCAGTGGTTCACGTAGTGAATCTTATAGTTCTAACTTGCCAACCGTGGTCTGTATGGAATTGTTCAATAAAGGGCCCAAAATTAAGATAACATAGATGGGAGAGGTCTCTATGAATAGGAATTCCTAAGTATTTGATACCCTGTGAGGGCCAGGCAAAGGGAAAGTTGGACTGGATGGAATCCTATATGGATTTAGGGAGGGAGACATCGAGGGCCTCAGACTTCGCTGCATTGATTTTAAAATTTTACCATGTAACAAAGTGATCTATTTCAGCCATAACAGCAGGGATGGATATATGTGATTTAGTGATATATACTAGGACATCATCAGCAAATAGAGAGCACTTGTACTCGGTGCCTCCCACCTCAATCCACCTAATATTGGGGTTATGGCGAATTGATGAGAGCAGGTGCTCCGTCACTAGGATGTATAAGAGAGGGGACAGAGGACATCCCTGCCTTGTCCCATTGGTGATTGTGAAAGGTGATGAAAATGTTCTGACGCACCCCCTGGGCCTTGGGACACCCGGAGCCGGACCCTTTTTGGTGGATGCTGGTGGTTGTAGTCTTCGTGGCGGCGATCCGGTTCCGTGGCTCAGGGCGGTCAAACCAGTGGCGGAACTATTTATGTGGTTTTGATGTTTAAATGTCCGACTACGCCACCCGTGGATTGCGGTCAGAGTGAACCGCCGCTACAGGGCAGACCGCTAAGGCTGGTGTTGTGGGTGCAGCAGAGCGTAGCATAACTCCCCACGGGAGGAGTATAGCCTCAGGGCAGTGTATGCGGAGGATGGGGGTGATGGTGCAGGGCAGCAGCAGTAATGACACGGAGTCAGTGATGCAGTTCAGGGCCTTTACTCACAGTTCTTATTATCCAGACCACGTCTGCAGGTAACGGCTGCCCACGTCGTACTGTGCTCACCAGGTGAGGGGCTCAGACAACTCCCAGATAACTTTGGAGCGCTTCACAGGACCCCCTTTGTGTGTCCTTTGTCTGGCCTTTCTTACCAACACTTCTGTCCGGCTGCCTCGGGCCTCCTCTAGGTAAACTTGGCGCCAGTTTCCCTGACCCTATGTGGTGCCTTCCTAGCGGGTGGAGCAAGGGGCTGCGCCACATAAAATGTCAGAGCCTCCGGTTTCTAGCTGAGGGTCGTTTCCTGCCTCCACTAGTTCGGGGACTGGTCTCCCCCTTTGGCCTGACCCCTCCACGCAGGTGGATTCGGGCGTGCGGTGGCGACTCGCCCGTCCGCACCCCTGGGATCCCTTCATTCCTCGTTCCTGGAGCCTTCTCCGCTCCTCTTCCTTCCTTCTCCCTCTTGCAGGCTGGGCCTCTGTTACTAGGCCTGCCTCCGGAGCAGAGCTCATGCAGAGCCCCTGCTCCCTGCCACTTCTGCTCAGACTTCTCTGCACTGAACTAAGATGGTGCCCACCTTTTATACTCCCTTCTCAATGCACCCAGGAACTGCTTCCTCCCTGCTCCCGCACTGCAGGGTTCCCCTTCCTCAGTGTTCCCTCCCCCCACTCCAGCCAGGGACAGGGACTGTCATGCCCATCTCAGGGGCATATTGGTCGCCCTGCCCCACGGCAATGTGGTGTAATGCATGCAGGTGTCGGGTTCTGATCCACACTCCATCCTTATCTGAGAGTGAGATATCACACCTCTAGGTGAGGTGCAATACGTCTGTAGCAACCGAGCCCTCGGTGCTACAGTTCCATTTATCTTCAGCCTAGGTGACGTATTGTGATACAGGGCCGTGATTTTGGCTATAAAAGGGTCCCCTAGACCCCTACCCCAAGCTTTTTAAGAGAATCATATATGGCGTGCCAGGAGACTCTATGGAATGCTTTCTCGGCATCCAACGAGAGTATCTACTTACAAATTTTTAACTGCATCTAGCCCAGGAAATACTTTGTGCCTAGTAGCAGTGTCTGCTAGTCAGCGGATTATCCCGGCTGTTAAGCAAGCTACACCACCTGTAGTTTGGACACTTAATTTTTTCAAAGGAAATGCTTCGGGACCACGGGATACTTAGTGAAGAGCATCAGGAGGCACCCCAAGGCATAGGGGCTGGGACTGGCACTAGGATGCCTTGCGGTGGACAGTCGAGCTCGATCCTTATAAAAGCTTTTTATCTGCAGCAGCTTTAGTGGACGCTACTGGAGCTGGAATTACGCGGCTGCTGGCATGAGACTTGCCCTCCAATAGATCCTTGTAAATGGATTTAAAGTGTATTCATTCAAATTAGAGGGACAATTTAAATTAAAAAGCTTAGAGCTGCCTCCACCACAGGGGGGCTCTCTCGACCCACCAGCGGACAGGCACCAGTATTGGGAGAGGGGGGCTGGCCGTCTGGGTTCACCGCGGCTCTGGCACAAACCCGGCGACACGGAGGTGGCACGGGCAGGAGCGGACTGGCCGTCTCGGCTTCTCACTTTTTGGATTTTAGAAGGGCATGACATGCCTATATCTGTGTCTCCCCCTCCTTTTACTCCTCCACCTCTTTTCTTTTCGCATGACTATATGTACCTGTCACTTTTCCATGTGTTAGTTGTGTCTTCTGAGCAGTTTGTCAGCTTTTGGACACCTTTGAAGGTGTTTTCTATGTGTTTCTATGTGTTTTTGTTTGTCTGCCATTGGTTTTAACGGTGTTCGAAGGTGTTCGACGAACAGTTCGACGAACAGTTCGGCGAACACACGGGTGTTCGACGAACCGAACCGAACTCGAACACTACGGGGGTGGCTCAACACTAGTCCTAAACAGGTGTGTTTTTAGGGAGCGCCTAAAACTGTGTAAGTTGTGGTTCGTCCTAATTTCTTGGGGTAGAGCATTCCAAAGAATAGGTGCAGCTCGGTAGAAGTCTTGAAACCGGGAGTGGGAGGTACGAATTAGTGCAGATGTTAGTCAAAAGTTTAAAATTGGGACTTTTAAACATGTCTAAAATCACAAAAATAAGGCATTCTATTAAAAAACAGCTCAAATTTAGATAATAAATATAAAATAGTGGAAACATTATAAACAAAAAGAAAATTAAAATCAATAATAAATGGGATCATATGCATAGTTACAGCGCAGTGAAAGTGCGTCCTTAGTCATCTTAGTATAGCGTTCAGGTCTGGACTAGGACCAAAACGTTAAATATTATTTTGGATTGCCAGGAAAAACTTTTTGTTCACTCACTGCAAAACTGAGTGCTACATTTTTTCCCATCATAAGGTGGTTAACCCTTTAAAACATAAAGAATGTGTTGTCACAAAGGGAACACCTCAATATACAATTTTATAAATGACATCAGCTTCCTTATAATGGGCAAACTGGATGCGCTTTACAGTAAAACTGCAAAGTGAAGGTCCAGATTAGGACCGAAATGTTAAATATTATTTTGGATTGCCATTAAAACTTTTTTATTCACTCATTTCAAAACTAAGTGCCAAGTTTTTCTCATTATATTTACTGACTGGTCCCCTACTCGAGCTTCTCATTTTCCCTGATGGTGTGCCATATAGTTCAACAGGAGCCCTTTATAACCGAGCCATTATTTTTTTTAATTCTGTTCTTCTATGAGCTATAGCTTGTTGTCGACATATCAGAACTTTTGACAACAAGCTATTTTTTTTTTCTTTAATGACACAATTAACTATGAAACAGAAAAAAAGCAGAATAAAATGCACAATGTTCCCCCCCCTCCCCTGCACGTCAAAGTGCCCTGTCACATGCAGTCTCGTCTTCCAGATCCTGCACATGTGCAACTGTAACTCCCTGGCACCTGCGCACAAGATCACTGCTGGAAAGAATATAGCTGGGAGAAAAAAAATGAGCCTTGCATTATATGTGATTTGTGCATGCACGGGATCTGGAAGACGAGACTGCACGTCACAGGACACTGTGACTAGCAGGGGGGGGGGTATTGCAATTAGCAGAGTAGGCGGGGACTTCTTCCCATCCCCCGGTGTGAAGAATGAGAAAACGGACTGAATAAAAAGACATTTAAAAGCAACCAGACCTCTAATATGGGGCATACAGGTATGCATAGATTTACATTTCTATCACCTGTACACCCATATTAGAGGTCTGATAAGTCCCAGGGGGTGACAGATTCCCTTTAAGATGAATTGATGTAAAATAAACACATGTAACTTTTTCATTTTTTTGTGTTTCCTTTTAAGTCATGTTGTTTGTGGCAAAATTGACATAAACATGATTATTTAGGGGCATTACACTATGTGCATAATTATTAGGCAAGTAATTATTTTGAGCATATCACAATTTTTCTTACAATTTTCCAACTCCAAGATGTATAAACTTGAATGCTTACTAGACGAAGCATATGAGGTGATGAGTATTTGTGTAATGAGAGAGGGTCTATCCAAAGGATGCAACGCCCTTTATCAAGATGTGCAGAATTATTAGGCAACTCTTTTGATTCTATGACTTGCCTACTTTGAACACATCATGCAAAGAGAGCAATCACTGGAGAATGACATCTTGATTGGAAGAATAGAAATAATAAGGCGAAGAGGATGACCAGCAACCCAATGGCTTTATACTTTCAAGACAATGGCAGAGAAGACCCTGATTGGCCTATCTAGGCTTTTACAAGTTAGATCTTCCATCATCCAGCAATCATCCATCAAGTCACCGTGGCTCAAGATCGAGCTGAAGGCCATTATAATAAGAAAAATGGTTTTACTCTGACTCTGAAATGAAATGTTAAATTCTTAATTGTTTAAAGTCTTACACAGTGATGCAGCACTCTTGAAATTGCTGAGATACTGATGCATAACACATCAAAAGTTTTATTGCAAATAGCTAAAAGGGTATACAATGAAGTTGAGAAAAAAAGATGCACATTTAGTGATAAAGGTTTGAGAAGAATCAAACATGAAGCCACCTGGGACTTGTTATCCTTCAGTGCTGTCATATTTCAAGGTTTTAAGTGCTCAAAGACATTGTCAAGCTAATGAAAGCTAAAACCTGACAACCACTGTACAAGACACAAGTTATAAGACAAGTTTTTCAAAGGTTTTATGGACTGATGAGATGAGAGTGACTATTGATGGACCAGATGGATGAATCAATAATGGGTGCAGACCTCCACTTCGACTCAGATACCAGCAAGGGGGAGTTGGGTACTGCTATGGGCTGGAATTATTTATGATAAGCTAGTTTGATCTTTTCTGGTTGAATATAAACTGAAAATCAACTTCCAAGCCTGCTGCCAGTTTTTTTAAGACTTTTTCTTCAAGAAGTGGTGCATGAAATAGTCTGCCTCTTTACAAAAAAACACATTTTTTATGCAGGACTATGCTCCATCACATGCATCAATGTACTCTACTGCTTATCTATCCAGCATAGGCTTTAAGGTTGAACAAAATTACATGACCCCTTTCACACCTGGCCTAAACCCTTTTGAAAACTTGTGGTCCCTTCTTAAACAGGAGATTGATGGTCAAGGAAAACAGTACATCTCTCTGAACATTGGTTGGGATGTTGTGGTTGGTGCTGCTTAAAAAGCTGATCATCAACAGATTAAGAAACTGACAGACTCCATGAATAGAAGACTTATAACTGATATTGAAAAGAAAGGTTGGTCATGAGGGTGGTCCTTACTTTCGAAAGTGTGTTTTCTTCAGTAGGCACCCCTTGATTTTGTTTCTGTATGTAAACTAAAAATGCAGAAAATAATTCAGCCAGATAGACACAGTTTTAGGGGTCCTTTCCTACCATCAAACTTTCTGGATTTTTGCCATGGCCGAGTCCCATTTGCACCTCGTCTAAAAGATATGGTTGTGGCAGGACGGTGTAAATTTTGCTGAATATATCCTGACATGAATAACACCCTCCTTCTCCAGCTTGCTTAGCTAATCAGTTCTGTCTGATGCTGCTTCTCTTCCCCAGGCTACCAAGGCAATACAGCTCTGAGATGATCAATGTCTCTTACTGAGAAGCACTGTCTGTTTCTGTTTGCATCAGTTCTTGTACACCATACTCCCTTTACAGGGGTTACAAAAATAAAACATCAAGCATAGCAGCTAGCACTGCAGTATGTCAAAGCCAACAACCTGAAGCGAAACATATCTGTGACTTATTGGACAAATGTCAGATGGTAGTTTATATTCAACTAAACAACCATCCGAGTGAGAGGTTATGTCACTGTTCTACTACTACAATAAAATGACTAAACAGACAATGTGATGCAGCTTGTTTAACAGCTAATGATGTTCTTGATGTCAAGGCAAACGCAAGCATCCCCACCAGACTGAAAAAACATGTGGTTGAAAAAGTGAAAGGTCTCTTCAAAGAATGTGACAAGCTGAGGAAAAACAAAGAAAGCAAAACTAAATATTCTGATAGTCTGAAGAAGAAGGAGGAAGAATGGAACGCAGGTATAAACAACTTGTTTGATATCACGCGTGCTAGAACTATTGATATGACAAATATAACAAACAAGGAGTTTTTGCTAGCTCAGAGACAAACTGGACGCCATGAAAAAATTGGAGGTGTTGACAAAGAGTTTGAGAAAAAACAAAGAAATTTTGAAGAAAGGGAGGCAAATTGCAAGAAAAGAATCGAGAAAGAGAGACAAGAAAGAAGTGCCAGACAGGAAAAGGTGGTGTTGCAGTCATCATATGATGAAGCAGATAGAGATATGGAAGACAATGAAACATATGAAACATCAGTGGTACTGCCATCAGAAAAACAAGCCAAAAGAGGAAGAGTCAGTGTAGTAGATGACAAACTGTCAGCAAGACTTGACATGGTCAAAGTTAGTGACAGAAATGCAGCATTAATTCTCACACAAACCCTTCAGCACCTTGGCCATGATCCTGCAGATTTCAATGTAAATTGTCCATCAGTTCATAGAGAAAGAATAAAACGCCGTCAGACAATGGTTCTAAACCTGAAACCGGAGCTTCAGTCAACTCTACCTTTAAAAAATCACTGGGATAGAAATCTCTTTGAAGACATCAGCATCAGGAAAACTGTAGACCATCCTTCCATTCTGATATCAGAATTTCTGATTGCTTGGATTTCCAAAGCTTGCTAAAGGAATAGGAGAAACTTGTGCTAATGCTGTTTATACTGCATCAGTGACCTAGAATGTTACTAACAATGTGAAGTGCATGTGTATTGATACCACATCTGTCAACAAGGGTTTCAGGAATGGCGCCTGCAAACTTCTAGAGCAGAAGCTTGACAAGGACATGCTGTGGTTTGTATGCCACCATCATATTCTAGAAATAATGTTGGAAGCAGACATAGTTCATTGGCTTGGCCATTGAAAGGTCCAGAAAAAATAATCTTCAGCAGGTTCAAGAACAACTGGCATATCATTGACTTGACTACCTTTCAGACAGTGCTATTAGACCAGATCATGTCAGATATAACTGCTTCAGTACCAACCCAAGAGGACTACTGAGAATAATTGGAGTTAACAATCATTTTCCTTGGTGGTGTTCCATTTAGAGGGATTTCATTCAAAGCTTCAGTTGGACTTCACCGGACTTCACCGAGCCAGATGACTGGCAAAGGTCATCTATGGCTACAAATGTGGATGTTCAGGAGTTAGTTCCTGCTGACAAATGAGAAAGAAAAGGATATCACAAACATCTGTCAACATCTGACATCTTCTTTAGCATCTCCGACATGTCATCGGCGTTCCTGTCTAAAGATGAAGATCTATGATCTATGATGAAGGGTACCAGGCTGCCAAGAAATCAGTCAGTGGTATGAGAGTGACTACAGATACTACAGAATGAGGAGCAGCACTCATGGATATATATAACAAGCTACATACAACAAATGAAGAACAGAAGCAATTTCTGCTGCTGGTAGGCTAGGGGTATCAAGAACGATATAGAGACAGAACAAAAAAGACACTCATGAACTGCAAATAATAAGTGATGCTGTCAAACAAGTATTTAACTGTCAGGCATCAAAAGTAACCATTTTTATTGAGAAATAAGCATGATTTGTAATTGCCAATCATAATGGTTAATTTTTACCAAGATATGTTCAAACGGCTATATATCTTGATTGGTAGGGACCTGTAAAATTGAAAATCTTTTTAAAATATTTGTAGTTTAATTAGTTTTTTACCCATATGAATCATTTCAGAGGGTTCCCCATCAAAACAATGAAAATATAATTTTTTGCTTGCATTAAGGACCACCCTAGTGGTTATATTGGTCACTGATATTTTTATATACCATATTTTTTGGACTTTAAGACGCACTGGACCATAAGATGCACCCGAAATTTTCAGTAGGAAATTAGGGAAAAATCTTAATGTGTTAAATGGGGGTAAGTCTTACAGTCCGAAATCAGCTTACCAGTGAGGGGGGGGTGGAGGGGGACACAGGAGGTGCTCGGAGGTGTGACGCTGTGGGATAATGCTGGAGGTCCCATCCCAGGCTGGAATAAGGGGGTGCTTGGTGGCAGAAGTCGGGCGATACTACAATTGATGCGCTTGGAGGAGGGGATGTCTGGAGGTGCGATGCTGCATGTCCCAGGGTGGTAGGAGGGGGTGTTTTACAGTCCTCGGCAATACAGAGGCTCCACCGACAATTTGTGAAAGTCTGGAGCCCCGGCACTTCCATGTTCTCTTTATGGTGGACTCCCACCAGAGGCCATGCATGCGCAGATTTTTGATCTTGGGAGCCGAGATCTTGGGAGACGAAATCTCCGGCGGCCCTTTTCCCAGAGTCCACAACATAGAGAACATAGAAGTGCGGGGGCTCCGAACTTTCACAAAATGTTGGTGGAGCCCCTGCACCATGGGGTATCACAAAGGACCATCAAACGCTCCTTCCTATCACCCTGGGCATTGTACCTCTGGACATCCCCTCTTCCAAGCGCAGGACTCGCAGCATCGACCGCAGTATCGCCTAACTCCTGCTGCCACCTCCCTGGTAAGCTACATTCGGTCTAAAAGACGCACCCCAATTTTTCTCAAAAATTTTTGGAGAAAAAAGTGAGTCTTATAGTCCAAAAAATAAGGTAAATGTCAGAATTGTATTTTTTTTTCATTTTGAGACGTTTAGTTTTTTGACAGTGTGAGTCCAGATGCTTGATTCTGATCTTTGCAGTAGCCATTCAATAGTCTACCGAAATCTACTTGTAAACAATGAATGTTATATTTACTATGGGGTACCCTGTTCTAGTGTCTTCCTAGTCAGTAGAGTTCAAAAGTCTAGATCCTCTGTGCCCGATTCTGGATGAAGGATGCACAGTTCGCAATAGATATACTGTGTGAGATAGATAAATATCACTACAAACTTCATCCTAAATTCAACTAGTTTGTCTGTTATTGGGAGTCATCACCAAGTTTGAAATGAGCCTTCCCTTTCGGAATGCCCCCCTTTGTAACTGGACAGTAGGGAAATTAGCTTTGGATTCTATTCTGTCCCTTCCTGTTCTAGTTTTACCTGCTTGTGTGGGACGTGTATCTAAGAGGTCCTTTCGGTTATTTGAACTGCAGTGGGGTAGTGAGTTGGATTTGGTATGGACCTTCCCATCAGGGTTGATGCCAGTTTTTCCTTTTTATGACCTTTATCAGGATCCAGTCTTCTGATTTCACAGCGGTGTATTAAGCCAATGGTTCTCCTGGAATTGCATTTGGGAAAGAAACTTCTTGCGAAGTTAGTATTCTTACCATGTAATCAACTAGAGTAAAATTAGTTCTTCATCTGACCTCATAAACACTTTTAAGTGAGGAATCAAGGAATCACATAAAGTCTGCCGCACAACAGTAAAAAAGTAGTAAGACCTGACGCTGTCAGTGTTACATGCATATTAAGAACAACCAGTGGTAGGCAATAAAGCCAAATTTTCCCAGTTTCATCCATTGTCTTTCTTAGCCTGTCTTCGGTATTCGATTGTGTGTCTCTAATAATTCTGCAGATTTAGGGTGGTAAGCACAATGGTTTTTTAATTCAATTTTGAAGTTTTTTGCCACCATAGATATTGCATTGTTTACAAAGTGTAATCCATTGTCACTGTATATTCTCTCTGGTATTCCAAACCTAGGGATAATCTCTTTTACCAGTGCTTTGGCTACCCTGATGGCATATGGGTTAGCCAAAGGGAATACCTTTATCCATAAATATTTGATACACTGCCAATTTTGCAAGTTTTCTCACCTACAAATAATGGAGAGTGCTGTAATTTTTATTGTAGGTAAACTTTAACTGTGAGAGACAGAATCTAAAAATAAAAAACAGAAAATCACATTGTATGATTTTTAAATAATTGAATTGTATTTTATTGCTTGAAATATGTATTTGATCACCAACCAGGAAGAATTGTGGCTCTCACAGACCTGTAAGTTTTTTCTTTAAGAAGCCGTACTATTCTGCACTCATTACCTGTATTAATTGCACCTGTTTGAACTTGTTACTTGTATAAAAGACACCTGTCCGGACACTCAATCAATCACACTCCAAGCTCTCCTCCTTAACCAAGACCAAAGAACTGGCTAAGGACACCAGGGACAAAATTGTAGACCTGCACCAGGCTGGGATGGGTTACAGGACAATAGGCAAGCAGCTTGGTTAGAAGGAAACAACTGTTAGCACAATAATTAGAAAATGAAAGAAACATAAAATAACTGTCAATCTACTTAGAGCTGGGGCTCCATGCAAGATCTCGCCTCATGGGGTAAGGATGATTCTGAGAAAGCTCAGGAATCAGCCCAGAACTACATGGGAGTACCTGGTAAATGACCTGAAGAGAGCTGGGACCACAGTCTCAAACATTACCATTAGTAACACACTATGCCATCATTGATTAAATTTCTGCAGGGCATGCAAGGTGTCCATGCTCACGCTACATGCTAGCACATGTCCAGGCTAGTTTGAAGTTTGCAATGACCATCTGGATGATCCAGAAGAGGCATAGGAGAAGGTCATGTGGTCAGATGAGACCAAACCAGAACTTTTTTGCATTAACTCCACTTGCCCTGTTTTGAGGAAGGAGAAGGATGAGTAAAACCCAAAAAACACTGTCCCAACAATGAATCATGGGGGGAAAAACATCAACTTAGGGGGTGCTTTTCTATAAAGGGGACAGGACGACTTCACCATATTGAAGGGATGATGGATGAGGTCATGTATCGCAAAATTTTATCCAACAACTTCCTTCCCTCAGCAAGATGGGTCTTTCAGCATGACAATGACACAAAACACACAGCCAGGGCAACTAGGGTTTGGCTCTGTAAGAAGCATTTTAATGTCCTGGAGTGGCCTTGCCAGACCTGAACTCAATAGAAAAACTTTGGAGGGAGTTGAAACTCAGTTTTTCCCAGCGACAGCCCTGAAACCTGAAAGATCTGGAGAAGATCTGTATGGCGCAGTGAGCCAAAATCCCTTCTGCAGTGTGTGCAAACTTGGTCAAGAACTACAGGAAACGTCTGACCTCTGCAATAGAAAGCAAAGGTTTCTGTACCAAATGTTAAGTTCTGTTTTTCTATTGTATCAAATACTTATTTTATGCAATAAAATGCTAATTCATTATGTAAAAATCATGCAATGTATTTTTCTGGATTTTTTTTAGATTCTGTCTCTCCATTCTTTGTAGGTGGGAAAACTTGCAAAACTGCCAGTGTATCAAATATTTATATGTATATAAATATTTGATACACTTAACCTGTATATGACAGGTTAAGCAAACATTTTGAATAATTAATAATTCCATATGCTGCAAACACTCTTTATATTAATTCTACCATGCCCCTTGTTGATACATGACTTTTTCCAATATAGCTGCATAACTGAAAAGATTACTGGGCAGAATGTATTTTCCAAGGGGCAGACATAGAGGCCATCTTGTATTGTGACTCCTCTATTTGTCCATATTTGTTGTTCCTGTTTAGGTAAGTATTTTGTCATGTCTTTTAAGATTTATAAATCAGTCCCCAATGCAGAGTGAGTGTCAGTCAGGGTTGGGGGTGTGGTTACAGTCGCTGTTCTCTATACTCAGAGCAGTGACTGAACCAGCGCCAGCATCACCCCCATGACTTAAACCAGAACGCTGCAGGGGGAATAAAGTTAATTTTCTTCCCATAGTGTTCAGGTAAGTGCGGTTGCCGGGCAGGATAATAAAGCTTTTAACCTGCAGATTAACCCCGTATCTGCAGGTTAATAGCGTTTCTTCCAGTGACAGGTTCTCTTAAATGTCAGACATTAGACAAAAAAAAATAAAAGAAAATGATGGTAGGGCGGAGGTGTTTTTGAACTTAGGGGCCAGGGAGTGTTTTCCTATAAGTTATTCTTCAAATCTAATGGGATCCTTTATTCATTCAAGGAGTGATTCATTTATCCCCCACAGTCTTGCACACACTCACTCAAGATGTAAGAATATGAGATCGAGAACCACTTACAAAAAACTTTATTCTCCCTGAATTTTAGTGCTCACTGCACCCTGTTCACACAGGTTATCTAAACAAAGTGATAAGATAGTGCGGTTTCTCACCCTAGGTGACCACGACAAGCTTTTGTAAGTGACTGTCTCAACTCTTAATTCAGGTGAATGGTCCTGTATCCAAAGAATATGATTACGAACCCGTCACCTCTCATCTGTCCTGGTCGACCTGTATTTGTTTAGCGGCAATTCAGCTGGAGGTCTTTACCTTCATAATTCCCAGACATCCCCATGCATGGTTTCGGACCACTTCTGGATCAGAAATGATGATGATGAGGTCTGGTTCAAAGGACCAAGATGTTCTGGAAATTTGTTCTACCAAATCAGGACCCGAATCATCTGAATTAAGCGTATGGTGGTTTATTGACTTGCTAGCAGGTAGACATCATATGTAATAACTGCTTCAAGGAGAAGTCTGACAGGTATATTATAATCAATTCTTATATACCATTTTTACAAAGTATCTATATGAGACATATGTAAAAGATCTGTACTTTCTTGTGGTTACAGCTGCAGGCATAGAAGAACTGTTTAAGTATTGTGACAAGACAAATTCTTGACTAGAATGCAGTTAAGCAAGTTTTCAGCATCATCTTTTTTACTTGCTCAATGCCCGCTAACTTTTTGCTAAAGCTTTGATAACCCTTTATTATACATTTAAAATAACTTTTCCAACAGATGTGGTCCTGCCCCTATTTGGAATCCTTTTAGAAAGGTATATTAGAAAAGATTAAAAGGATTTATTCAGTCAATATTGATCGTACACCTTTTGTATGTGTATTGGGGTATATTGAAGATTTACGTAAGGATGACCATGGCAAGACTGGGGTGTTACGTATGCTGTTTACGGCCATGAAATGATTACCCCGACACTGGATATCAGACCTTGCACCCACAATCCCAGTATTCATAAATAATATTAATTGGTTAGTGAACTTGGAGAGGCATATTTATTTGAAGTGAAATACCATTACTAAGTTTGAAAAGCTATGGGCCATGTGGATCCATGGCTCAGGTTTGACATCAAGAGAGTTGCAGAAACATCGTCTAGGTCTCTTCCGATGAATATATTATCTATTATAACAGATCCCTATGCCTTGAATTAAACATAATCACCTCTGAAGGGTCCATCCTAGAACAATCGCAACAGTTTGAAACTATTTTAGATGCCTTTGGTTTGAATGCAAATAACTATTATGAAAATTCTTATAATGTTTAAACTCTTTTGTAAATTGACATAACTTGTTATTTATTTTTTGGAGTGGTGTTGGGGGCTAGGGCTTGGGGTTTGTGTACCTTTGTATGTACGGTTTTACATTTTTGAAAAGTTCAATAACAAACAATTGATTTAAGAAAAATAGATATTTTACATTGATGAATATACAGTATACGTTGAAATGTGTTACTATGATCCCATCATCTATTTATGTGCTGTTCAAGACGAGCTAATAATCCTGAGAGCGTGAGCATTTATTTCATCATTTATAAATATATATTTTTTTACATTATTAAGTTGTCTTATTATTTTGCTGAGAATAAGAAGTGAATTGATTCTCTCTACCATTTAAATTTGCACCCATCAATCCTATCATAATTAATGAAAAGCTGAACCCTACGTACCTGCGTCAGTTATCACAGTGGCGTCTATATTATTTAGTAACATCTCAAAATACATCTATTCATTAAGATGAGAATTAAAATAGCATTGACATTTCCAAGGTAACATATTCTTGAACTGAAGATTGCAATCTCCAATAAATAACAATAAAATAGCACAAATAATGAGGTTTACAGTGCAGGGTAAACCAGCACTTACAATGAATTGTTAACAGCATGACCCTGTAATTATTGTGTGCAATTTAACATAACAACATAACAACACTTAATGACAAGTAGTGAAATACACCTACTACACCTACTGTATATATGTATTAAATAGCAATCACACAAAGGCCACCGAAAGAGAGTACAACATGTCCTTGCTTCCTTGCTCTGTTGTGCTGGAATTTCTCTGGTTAGACTATGAATCTAGACTTTGAAATGTGTGAACAACATACATCTGTATAACTTTGCAGAAGATAATTTTGACAATTTTTGTAATGTGGCTTTTGTAAAATGACTAGAATAACAAGAATAAAATACATATTCTTTTTATTGTGAGGACAAGGCCCATTCCAGTAATTGCTTGTACAAAGGCTTCATTAACTAGTACATTAAGAAAATTTGATTTGTACCTCCAGATCTCTCTTTTAAGAGTCCATTACATTCTTAATGACCCTCAACAGAGGAAGCACTGCATTTGCTCACAATGGGAGGTCTATATGCCAGGTTGTTAAGGCTGATTTATTGCAATGTTGATTAGCAACTGTAAGGTGAAGTGTTTTAACAGATAGACCACCTTCCTTAAACTTTGAAAATTCTAAATTTTAAGAATGCATATTTTACATAGCCGACACAGCACATAATTATCTAGATATTATAATGCAAGACAGATACATTTGTAAAATGTCATAGTTTATTGTTGCAGATAGCAACAAAATACAACGACAAGTGCATATTACCGGGTACAGTATGCTACTATGTTAATTACCTTTCTTACACAGTGTTATAAAAAGTCAAAAATGTCATGTTTTACATGCTATACAGCATTTGCCATGTACTTTTAATGGTTGTACAACTTTTGTAACTCAAACAATGATGGCTGGAAAGTATTAAAAAATATGCACATGAACAAAATATTAATCTGAGTTTTATCTATATACCATTTGTCCTGCATTATGCAATATTGAATAATTTAAGGTCCTTTTACTAAAGTGTAATATTAAAATAAGACCTGAAAAATGTTTATTTTTTGTGTTTGCATTTGTTTATGTAAATAACTAAACAAAGGAGTATATGTATTGAAAAATAATATGTATATCTTTTATTACTTTTATTATTAACTATTTAAATTACACCCAAAAATTATTAGTGTACCATTAGCAACCAACTCTGCATTTCTCTGCTTCAATCAGCTCTAAAAGCAAATCCCTTCATACAAAATTACTCTATTATCTTGAAATTGAAATCTCTTTAATGGAAACTTACCTTATCACACCATGTTTAACCCCTATCCTTACTAAGAATTTATTTCTTAGATACTTTTGAATTTCTTCTAGAATATAGAGACTAGGGATGAGGTATGAGAAGGACATTATGCAGAAATATGTTCACACTTATTTTATTTGTGGAGTGCTGCTAAAGAAAACAAATGCTGGCAACCAGAGGCAGGATACACTAAAAACATCAATATATTTTAAAGTTATCAGAAACCACTCATTTTGGACAGACAGGCTAACAATCTGATTTTTATAGTGTCCCCAATCTCCCTTGACAGATGATGTCTTTGAGAGAAGGATCAAACAGTTTCAGATGAGCCACTACTAAATGTATCTGGCAATATCATATTCCTCTATACCTTTTGAAGCCAAGCCAAGTGCTCATGTATAATGAAGAGTGCGTAATACATGTTTAACAAATGTCCTGTCAATTTTGCCCACAATGGCTTCTTTCTGCATCAGCAATCTTTATTAGGCACGATGTTCACCGCTTTGGCATCATATAGATGAAGAACATAAAAGATGCCAGTAGCCATTTGGTGAGCTGTATTACATGCTACATGTTCACAGACTTACCAGGGGAAAAGCCAAACTTCACTTGCCAGAAATGCAAGCTTGTGTCCCTGTAGGAGGAAAAGTTGCTAGAAGAGAGAATAGCTACATTGAAATTTATTAAGGAAGGTGAGGAATTCTTAGACACTGCAGAAGTATCTCTTCAGAACATAGAAAGAGAAGAAATTTGTAGTGCACCTGAAACCGAAGAATGGAATCATGTGACCCAGAGAAACAGGAGGATCGGGAGGCAGTCAGCACCCATACTACTCAGGAACCAGCACAAGGCTCTCACGCAGGAGAAGGATGATCAAACACATCAAGATAAGACTTTGCCAACAAAGAACAAACTTGCAAGCACTCAAAGTCCTCTTAGATGGAGAAAGAAAAATGTTGCGAAGAGGAAACGGAGAGTGGTGATCATGGGGGATTCCCTTTTTGAGAGGAACAGAGGTTGCTATATGCAGACCGGATATAACCTCAAGAGAAATGTGCTGTCTTCCATGTGCAAAAATCAAAGATGTGTCTGACAGGATATCAGGACTTTTCAGACCTACAGATGACTACACATTCCAGCTAATACATGTGGGGACAAATGCCACCGCAAGAAATGACCTTGAAACCATCCACAGTGACTTTGAAGACTTAAGCAAAAAAGTGAAAGAACTGGGAGCGCAAGTGGTCTTCTCATCCATCTTCCCAGTGGATGGCCATGGAACAAGGAGGTGGAACAAGATTCTACAGGTAATCAACTGGCTATGTCTATGGTGCCGTCAGCAAGGATTTGGATTTCTGGATCACAGAGTGAATTACTTATATGATGGACTACTTGCTACACTCATTAGGAGAGCTTTAAACTATAACATTGTGGGAAGAGAAGCAAAAGGCCAGGGAAATCCATAGAGTGAATAAATACTATTGAGACCTCTGCTATTAGAAGGGGAAAGGAAGAATAAAGACAAAAATGTCAGAATAAAAAAATATTGGAGAAACAGAAACCAATCACAAACTAAGATGTTTCTATACAAATGCACAGAGCATGTGCAGCAAACAAGGAAAATTGGAGCTACTAAAGCAGGAAAAGAAATTTGATGTAACTGAAACTTGCTGGGACGATACACCTGATGGCAATACAAGGCTAGAAGGATACAACTTATTTGCAAGAAACAGACTTAATAAACGGCGAGGAGGTGTCACATTGTATGTTAGAAAAGCGTATATCTCCACTGAGATTGATTTTTCAGAGACTGGAAATTCTGTGGAAACTGTTTGGGTAAGAATACAAGGAGAGAACAATGGAAAGGACACCATTATAGGCGTTTGCTATAGGCCACCTGGGTGAGCTGAAGATATGGATGAACTCTTTATAAATCAGATGGCCAAGTTATCAAAAAAATATAACACAGTGATCATGGGAGTTTTCAACTATCCAAACATGTGTTGGGAATCTCTCTCAGGCAAAAGTGACAGATCCAGCAAATTCTTAACCTCTCTTGCTGACAACTTTATCTTCCAAAAGGTAGATGAGAGAACAAGGGTATCTGCTAACTTGGATCTAATCCTCATAAACAGGGAGGAAATGGTTGAGGAGGTAAGGGTGGCTGGGACCCTAGGAGGCAGTGATCTTAGAAGTTTGGAGGAAGAACTGTGAAGAGTCAAATTTTAAGGTTGGACTTCAGAAAAGCAGATTTTGAGAGACTCAGAAAAAGGATAGGAGGGCTCTAATAACTGTATGTCCTTAAAGACAAAAATGTCCAGGATGGATGGGAAATTTTGAAAAATGAGATTCTGAAAGCACAATCATTAACAATCCCTAAAAGATGTAAGAATAGGAAGTCAAATCTCCAGGTCCAGATGAATTACATCCTAGGGTACTGAAGGCGATAACAGAAAAAAGATTTGGACCACTCTCCGTAATCTTTGAAAATTCTTGGAGAACAGGAGAAGTCCCAGAAGACTGGACAAGAGCGAATGTTGTCTCTATCTTCAAAGAGGGGAAGAAGGTGGACCCAGGAAACTATAGACCTGTGAGCATTATTTGATTACCAGGAAAGATCTTTGAACAAGTTATTAAACAAAATTTATGCAAGTACCTTTATACGAATGAAATGATTAACCAGAGCCAACATGGGTTTGTAACTAGTAAGTCATGTCAGACTAGCTTAATTTTCTTCTATGACAGAATCACTGATTAGATGGATCAGGGAAACACAGTAGATATACTATATCTTGACTTCACCAAAGCATTTGACAAAGTATCTCATACCATTCTTATTGAAAAAATGACCAACTATGGAATGGACAAGGCAACTGTTAGGTGGATTCATAACTGGCTTAGTGATCGGACCCAAAGAGTGGTCATAAATAGTTGCACATCCAGTTGGAAGAATGTCTCCAGAGGGGTAGCACAAGGCTCTGTCCTCGGCCCTGTGTTGTTCAACATCTTTATCACTGATTTCATTGAATGAATTGAGCTTAAACTGATTAAATGTGCTAATTATACAAAGCTAGGCGGGATAGCTAATACTAGAGAAGAGAGAGAGAGAGGATTCCAAACGATCCTAACAAACTGGAACTGTGGGCAGCAACTAACAGAATGGTTTTTAACAAGGAGAAATGCAAAGTCTTACATCTGGGCAGGAAAATGAAAAAATCATAAACAGAAAGGGAGGAATAGGGTTAAGCAATAGTACATGTGAAAAAGACTTTGATATATTAATAGATCCCAGACTGAACATGAGTCAACAGTGTGATGCTACAGCAAAAAAGATAAACACAATTCTGGGTTGCATTAATAGAAGCATAGAGTCTAGATCACTTGAAGTAATTATTCCCCTCTACTCCTCTTTGGTCAGACCTCATCTGGAATACCGTGTTCAGTTCTGGGCACCACATCTTAAAAAAGACATGAAGAAACAGGAAGAAATTCAGAGAAGAGCGACCAAAATGGTGACCGGTCTGCAAACAATGTCCTATGTGGAATAGTTAGAGGATTTGGGAATGTTTAGCTTGCGAAAGAGAAGACTGAGAGGAGACTTAATAACTTTCTACAAATATTTCAAGGGCCCTCACACTGTAGAGGGATCAGCTTTATTCTCATTTGCACAAAGAAAGACTAGAAGCAAAGGGATGAAACTGAAAGGGAGAAGATACAGATTAGATAATATAAAAAACATTTTGACAGGGAGGGTGATTATCGAGTGGAACAGGCTACCACGAGAGGTGGTGAGTTCTCCTTCAATGGACGTCTTCAAACAGATGCTGGACAGATATCTGTCTGAAATAGTTTAGTGAATCCCACATTGAGCAGGGGGTTGGACCAGATGACTCTGGAGGTCCCCTCCAACTCTAACATTCTATGATTCTATTTAAAAAGTGTAATTACAATTATTTACTAAAATGCATGCAGTGTGCCATATATTTTTAACATTTCCTTCTCAGAATTATTATATACTAATTTAATGTATCTATACAGTACCTTAGTCTCAGCTATACCATTAAGCTTCTAAAAACAGACAACAGATTTTGTTTTGATTGCTTGTGGATTTGATATTCATCTTCATTATAGCCTTGAGGGAAATGAATTAGGTAAGATTTAGAAAGCTGTGAACATATTAACACCTTTAAAGAAAAACAAACATGAAAAATGTATTTTTTTTATTTTTGTTTGTTTTCTTAAAAACATATACTATCCTAATAAAAATATAATCTTTTAATTACAACAGAAAAATAGAGCAATATGTCACTGAGCTCTCATTATACAGTTAATTTCAAATACTTTCAAAGATTAGGAAAGTGACTTAAATATGGAAACAGTATGGAGCTTTTGGTATAAATGAAAAGTGATTACAATTACAGTGACTCACATATTTTGGTTTAATTTAAACAAAACCTGTAGTGTAAGAAGAGGAAAAATGAGTTGTGATGAGAACCATCTGCTCTTATGTTGTTACATAACAATCTGCATAAAAATGTTGCCATTTTTTATGTGACATGCTCCAAGAACATAATAACTTAAAATTCTTTTATGTTAAATTTAATAATTGAAGCGGAGATTTCCCTTTAGAATTTTAATATTTGCATTGACAGTTTTCCAATCACAAGGCCAATTTGGTTATGTATTTATTTTGGTTGGCTTGTAAAACCCCATACTTACTAGCTTAGGACAATCCCTTCAATTTTATGCAACACTTGTTAAATTCAAAGTAATTGAATTAGAAAATATTGCAGTGACTGATTTAGAAATAATATAAAGCAATCGTAGTAATTTAATATTTGTAATAACAGAAAAACAGGATAAAACAGCAAAAACATATATTAAACAGTCATCCTCATCTCAATGCAAGAAATAGTTTTTAATTTGATATCAATGTATTATAAATTTCTAAATCATATATATAAAATATCCCATAGAGGTTATTGTTATAACCTACATCTAAGAACACAATTCTCCCTTTATGCCTGTCTCCTGCTTTCCAGGGGGCAGTGCACAACTAACAATCCAGCAGCATGGTAGAAGTGGAAGTGTCAACCTTATCTCTAAAATATCATAGGACAGCAGCAGCACTAAAGAGGAGCTTCAGAGCAGCGCTTATAGGCTTTATCACAAAAAGCTTGTAATTGCTGTGCTCCATGCCTTGAAGACTTAGACAGAGGCCGGTAGACAATGAGCCAATCTAGACAATCTAAAATAGAAAGCTATAGAATTTAAAATCCTTCCAATTTTGACATTTTTGAGAAATTTAATATATGGTGCATTGCAAAGTTTTGGTTATTTTACTTTCAGTTTGAAATTTTAACCATCAATTTGCATATTTCCCAGAGGAGCATTGCAGCTTTAAAAGTCTGCTCACCGTGACATGCTTAACATGTCACTCTCCGCAAGGAAAAATGTTACCCCTTAGATACCGGTCTGACGCCTCTCACCCAGCCACACGAGAACTCACATTTTCCACTGACGAGGTGCAGTACCCCGAAACACAGTGTCTGCAAATTGAGGTTCTGGTTCTGGCTTATATCCTAAGTCATGTGATAAGGCTTGTTATAGGCTCACTATTGACTTTTAGGATTGATACTTTCTGTAGGTGGCACTGGAGTTCTGGTCCTCTTCCCTTCTTAAGAAACAATTAACCATTTAAGTGGGTGAAAAAGTCCTTTTAATGCATAAATGCATATTAGAACTCAATATTTATTATAATTATTGGATAATGATTTCCTCAACTGTGTTAATATACAGTATGTAGAGAACACCGATAGATTTAAAGCACATTAAGTTTTGTAAAGCAAACAAGCAACACCCTCAGTTATACTAATCTGCTTAGCAGCAATCACAAAGTCCCAGGCCATTTTCTTATAGAACATTCTTGATTAATTATGTTGATTAGTCATTGATCATCCATGAACTTATTAAACTGCTTTGTGAGCTCCACTATCGCTTCACCCTATCCCTCTTGTCTCTGTCAATTAAAACAAGAGAACATTTATTTTTGAAAGTTTGCCTATTTTATCTTTATCTTAATTTTTGTATTTATTTTATGTGTTGAAAACGTGATTTTGATCCACCATACTTGTCTTCTCTAATTGAAAAATCACGACAAGTGGAAAACGTGTTTTTCAATTGGAGGAGGCTAATGGACAAATGTGATAATGTCTCTTCATCAACTGCCAAATTGTGAACCGAAAAGCTGTGTAGTCTATGTGAAAGGCTGTATTAACAAGAAGTTGGAATTCACAAAAGAGAAGAATCTGTAATTTATTAGTCCGTACCACCTTGTTTATCTTATATAGACTGAAAAGACATAGATTCATATTCAACATTTCACAATTAAATGCATATCATCTAGTGTTAATTATTTATAGCTCACAATGTCATTTGTTTTGAGAAAAAAACATCTAGTTCTTCTTTAAATGCTGATATAGTATCTGCCTTTATTAAATCTTGTGGTAGGTCATTCCACAGTCTGACTACTTTAACTGTAAAAAATCTTTCATATTTAGAATCCTTAATCACCTTTCCTCCTAAGGTAATGAATGCCCCCTGGTCTTTTGTAAAGTACTTGCAATGAATAAATCATGGCAAATTATTTGTATCAATCACACATGTAAATGAGATGACCCCTGAGGCATCAATTTTCTATGCTAAACATGCCCAACTTTTCCAACCTTTCATTATATTAGAGACCGTCAATCCTTTTCCTTTGATCCAACACTAGAATTCAAATATCTTTTTCTTAGAATGCATATTCCAAAACTGGGTTGCATAGTCAAGGTGTGACCTTATAAGAGATTAATAGAGGGAAATATTACATTGGGATCACAGGTTTGTATTCATTTTTATACAACCAGAAATCTTATTAACTTTTGCTGCTGTTTCTTGGCACGGAGTACTGATGCTAAGCTTACCAGTAACCAGAATATTCAAATCCTTCTCCTGAACAGTAATCCCAAGTACATTTCCATTTAAAAACACGCTATTTCACCGCCTATTTTCCTGCCATTAACTGCATTGATATCAAAACATACACATTTTAAATACAGATTACGGCAGTGAATGAGTCAATTCATCAACTGTGTCTCACAAAGGGCTCACTCACATGAGCATATACTGTAACACTGATAAAACATAGGATAGCACTCGGACCAACGTTATACCATGGGGCAGTGAAGATCTGCAAAAATGCAGCAACCTACGAGTGACTCCAGAATTCAGATCAAGCAAACTTATTCAAGTCTACAGGTGCATGTGAAATATCAGACTGCACTTGGATGACATTTGAGTGCAGTCCGACATTCTCGGACTCAGACTATGAAGAAGATGGAGAAATTAAGTTCTCAATCTTCTCCACACCTGTGCTCTGATTCTCGCATTTGAGAGAATAGGATCACACTGAGATCACACTCGGCTCAAATTCTGACAGAGTAGGAGCCAAGTTTCATTGGTATAATCGAGCCAATTCTTTCACATGAGAGAATCATCTTTGCTCGTGTAACCCAAGCCTAACTCTGAGGTTAAGCCTGCTGCATGAAATTCTTATTATTAGCAGAACACTCAGAGTGGGAAATGATTACTGACATTTTCACTCCTATAAGCTTTACTGTAAACCCTCCTGCAGAGCTCCTTCATCTCTGATTGCATTTGCCGAACCTCGCTAGTCAAGATAGATTCGGTGGGCAGGTCCATGTCCCACTTCTTCCTGTGTCCTAATTGGAGGAGGCTCAACTTGGACAAGAGGGACAGTTGATACCCCTACAACTGGGTGGCTACCTTTTTCTATGAAGAAGTTGTCCATTTTGAGGGTGGAACAGCAACTGGAGGGACTCAAGTCTGATTTTTGTAAGTCATTGTTATCCACAAACTCATCAGAGCTTAGTAGAAATTGGAGTCCATTACAAGACTCCATGCAGACACACTTAAAACTATGTGGGATAATGTGTCACTGGTTGATCAACAATACAAGGACTTGTCATGGATGGTGATACAGGGCAGGCTGCCCATCTGGTCATTCATGCATACCCATTACCTGTGCAAAACCTGGTACTACCCAAGATGACATTCTGTGGAGGTAATATCTCTGCCTGTCTTTTGGGATTGCTGCTTTGACCATGCCTGTTGGTTGCCCTGCAGGATGACCTGAAGAACTCTGTCCCTGGGGAGGCTATATTACCATTCTGGACTTTACACAATTTTCCCTGGTGTGCACATCCAGGAGGCTTGGCGCCTTATAAACTACTTTAAGGATGCTATTTTAGTCACCAGGAACCACTTAATTTTTTGGAGGGAGAGCATGTCCACCCGGGACTGCCGCAGGCTGATCCACAGCCTTCTCAGGGACTATTCCATCTTGAATGATTTGGATGACTATAACGAGAATGAGAATAAAATCCTTCTACTTCCTCTTCACCACCATCTCCCCTCCTTGTGTGTTGTCTGTCAATAAAGCTTTTGATCTTTGATTTCCCTCCTTCCAATTTCCCCTCCCTCTATCAAGGCTTGTTGTACTTTGTTGTTTGACTTGTTTTTTTTTCTGTCTCAGTGTTTTGTGTAGTGTGCAATGTACATTGTAGGTTTACCTGTGCAGTACTTTACATTCATATGCTATATATGATTGATGTAGAATAATTTATGTATTGCGCTGTGGCACAGTACACTTTTTGTTACTTTTTGATGAATGACTGTAATAAATTTTTATTAAATACAAAATCTGCACTCTAAATGAGCATGTTCTGATAGTAAGTCAGCTAATGTCTGACAAATAGACTGAGTTTAAAAAACACTTAAATGCAATTTTTTTTCAGGAATAAAGACAAATCATCTAATAAAGTGATTTGCAAAGTTTCAGAACTTTCCATGCTGGAAAAATTCTAAGAAAAAATATATTAGTTACTGTTAAGTGGACGGTTGCAAACAACTTTATTAAATAATGGAAAGCAACCGAACCCGGGGTCCGCGATGCAGCCTGGTGGACTGCGGCCGAACACCTTCCGGGTGAGAAGGTAAAACAACCAGCTTAAATAGCAATCCCCTCCGTGTTACTGCACACCGGAGCAGGAATAGGGATTCGCACTATCTCTGTTAACTGAACGGGGTGTAAGGCGACCCCTTTGTCGGAGCCAGACTGTCAGATGAAGCTACCTGCCTATTTCATCTAAGCTTGCCTATTTCCACTAAACCTGCCTGCCAGAAACTAAAGCACACATGGAGCCCAAGAGACGAAGAGTCCACACAACACCATCACAGCTCAATGATCAGAGCGTGCCGCCATGTTTCTGGGCGGGCTTTTTAAATATTAAGCCCTGCCCACCGTCGCACCATTGGTGACGTC
The DNA here is from genome assembly GCF_046119375.1 of Phyllobates terribilis. Lineage (NCBI taxonomy): Eukaryota > Metazoa > Chordata > Amphibia > Anura > Dendrobatidae > Phyllobates > Phyllobates terribilis. The sequence continues at coordinate 443,742,876 of NW_027362764.1, forward strand.
ACCCGTGACCAATCAGGCAGTGCCAGGTCACCGGATCAGCTGACTCCCAAACAACCAATCACGGTCCGCCATGTCACGGGCATGCTCAGTACAGAGAATCCTGGACTTAAGCTTTAACAGCCCTGTCTCCCTCCGCAACCTATCCTTCATGTTGCTAGGAACAAAGACCCAAGAGACAACCTGTACATCTCGTGGACCAGCTAGGCGTTGGGACTGATGACAATGCTGAGCAGCATCATCCCCAGCTGGGCCAGAATGGGAGTCCACAGAAGGTTCTGGACCCATTTCATATCCAGCAAACACCTAACATTATCCACCCTTCTAACATCCTCCTCCACTTGACACTCATTCTCCTCAAAGAGCAGGGGAGCATGAATGTGGTCCACTGATTCCCAGGGGTGATCCTCAGATCCATGACCACTCCAGTGTAGTGGGTAACTTTTTTTTTCACGAACCATCTTAGACCCCATAATAGCCTGCACCTTGAGATTATCACCCCTGGTGTCTGTAGCAGGTTGGGGTTCAGCGAGTTTTGTCAGGTGAACGGGTTTAAGGAGCGACACAAGGAAAGTGTCATGCCTCCTCAGGTGTCGTGGTAACTGTAACCGGTACATTACGGAGTTTACTTGGGCAAAAATCTTGAAATGACCAATAAAGTGGGAGGCAAACCTAGCAGATTCCCCGCGTACTTTAGTATTGCGAGCCGTGAGCCACACTCTGTCGCCCGGATAGAATACGGGAGCAGGACGACGAAGAGTGTCAGCCGACTCTCTCATTCGATTCTGGGAGGCTAATACAGCCTGCTGACTATGGTTCCAAACCTCCCACGCCTCCAGAGCCAAATCTGTGACCCCTGGTTTCTTAGAGGGAACTGGCATAGGAACCGGAATGCGCGAATGTTGGCCATTATTCAGAAGAAGCGGAGTCAAATCTGTGGAGTCCGCCACGGGTAACGGGTGGAGAAGGCCAGCCGGACTCTGATGGGATGATTTACCTCTCGCACAGAAGGCACACGCAAGAACATATTCCTTAACGTCCTGGCGCCACCGGGCCACCAATAGGACCGTTTAAGGAACTTTGTGGTACGTTCGACCCCAAAATGACGTCCAATCTTAGGGGCATGTGCCCAGGAGAGCACCTCATTTTGTAGATTAGGGGGAACGAACGTCCTCCCCGAAGGAACCTGGTTTAAGGACACTGGAGCCACCCTCCGCATACTTCCCGAAGGAACTGTGAGCCTGGGCTCGTCATCGTAACCCAGCCGTATCCATAGACTGGGACAAAAGGTCTTCCCGAGGGTTCTTTTGACATAATCTGACAAGACCTGGGTTTCAGGGACAGACAGAGGATCTGTGTCGGGGGCCACATCGGTAGAAGGGTCAGAGACTACCCTCCGGGTGACTGTAACCATACACTGAGACTCACAATTCTCACTCCAGGAAGAAATTCTCCCCGTATTCCAGTCAATGTGTGGAGTGTGACAATGTAACCATGGAAGACCCAATAACACCTCATCTAATCCACCGGGAATAATAAGAAAGGAGATAACCTCCCGGTGACCATGAGGAAATGACTTGGTGAGGTGAATCGACTGGTAGGTGATTTGCGTGTCCAGGAGTGAACCGTTGACTACCCTAATGTTCATTGGTCTTGGCAGTAACTCTATAGGGATGGCATGCTTCTGGGCAAAAGTAGATGACAAAAAATTGCCATTGGCGCCAGAATCCACCCACGCCTTGGCAGTAACCAGGGATTGAAGCTTGAAGAGGACAATTTGCATATTCCAGGTGCCTTCTGGGAAAAGCAAAGAGTCTCCTTCAGCTAGAAGATTGTTGGGTACAGCCAGGACCAGCTGCTTGGAAAGCATCGCCAAACCAGGGATTGAAGCTTGAAGAGGACAATTTGCATATTCCAGGTGCCTTCTCGGAAAAGCGAAGAGTCTCCTTCAGCTAGAAGATTGTTGGGTACAGCCGGGACCAGCTGCTTGGAAAGCATCGCCAAACCAGGGATTGAAGCTTGAAGAGGACAATTTGCATATTCCAGGTGCCTTCTGGGAAAAGTGAAGAGTCTCATTCAGCTAGAAGATTGTTGGGTACAGCCGGGACCAGCTGCTTGGAAAGCATCGCCAAACCAGGGATTGAAGCTTGAAGAGGACAATTTGCATATTCCAGGTGCCTTCTGGGAAAAGCAAAGAGACCAGCTGCTTGGAAAGCATCACCAAACCGCCCGCCTGAAGGCGCACAAATTTGTTTAATTTGTTTATCCTAGGGTATCACAAGAAAGAAGACAGACATCAAGTCAGCAGGGACAAGGAGCAGCATGGCAGATGTGACAACCTACATGGTGAGCTGCAACATGTGCTACATGTTCACAGATCGACCAGAAGCTGGAACCAACTTCACCTGCCAGAAGTGTAGACTACTGACTCTTTTAGAAGAAAAGGTGCGGGGACTGGAAGAAAGAATTGCGACATTAAAACTCATCAAGGAAAATGAAGACTTCCTGGACAGAACAGAAGCGTCACTACTGGTCACGGAAAGTGAAGGAAGCGTCAGAGAACCTCCAGAGGCAGACAAGTGGAGGCAAGTGACCAAAAGAAGCAAGAAGACCATGGCGACACCACCAACTACACAACTGAGAAACAGATTCCAAGGACTTGTGGAGGACGAAGATGGCACACCTAAGGATGAGGAACTACCAGCAAGCAAAAAAGAAAAGAGCACCCAGAAACACCCAGAAGGGACAAGTAAAAGGACAGCCAAGAAGGGAAGAAGACTGGTGGTGGTGGGAGACTCACTACTGAGAGGAACAGAAGCAGCTATCTGCAGACCGGACATAACCGCAAGAGAAGTATGCTGCCTCCCAGGGGCGAAGATCAAGGATGTTACCGATAGGATACCGAAGCTCATCAGTTCCAAGGATGTCCACCCATTTCTTCTGATACATGTTGGCACCAATGACACGGCAAAGAAGGACCTACCGACAATCTGCAAGGACTTTGAAGCATTGGGGAAGAAAGTAAAAGAACTGGATGCGCAGGTAGTTTTTTCTTCTATCCTTCCAGGAAACGGGCATGGCGTCAGGAGATGGAACAGGATCCTTGATGTGAACAACTGGCTGAGACGATGGTGCAGACAACAAGGATTTGGATTCCTGGACCACGGTGTGAATTACCTCTATGACGGACTCCTTGCCAGAGATGGACTACACCTCAACAAACCCGGGAAACACACATTAGCCAGGAGACTCGCAACACTCATCAGGAGGGCGTTAAACTAGAAGAAGAGGGGATGGGAAGAAAAACGCCGGACACGAACATGCAACCAAAGAACATACTAATGAAAGATATGAAGTGCGACAAAGACGGTCCAAGACAAGAAACTTGGAAGGGAGGTAAGAAAATTTCTAATACAATCCACAGGGAGAAGATTGGAACAAAACAAAATCGTGTAAACTGCGTGCTAGCAAATGCCAGGAGCCTGACAAACAAGATAGATGAACTGGAAGCAGAAATATCTACAGGTAACTATGACATAGTGGGAATAATCAAGACATGGTTAGATGAAAGCTATGACTGGGCAGTTAACTTACAGGGTTACAGTCTGTTTAGAAGGGATCGAAGAAGTCGGAAAGGGGGTGGAGTCTGTCTATATGTAAAGACGTGTCTAAAGCCTGCAATACGGGAGGATGTATGGGAGGGAAATGAGGAGGTCGAGTCCTTATGGATGGAGATACATGGGGCAAAAAACAATAATAAAATTATCATAGGAGTCTGTTATAAACCACCAAATATAGCAGAAGACACGGAAAGTCTATTAATGAGACAAATAGACGAAGTAGAAAAAATAACGAGGTGATTATTATGGGGGACTTCAACTACCCCGATATAGACTGGGAAACCGAAAGCTATAGATCTCAGAAAGGAAACAGGTTTCTGTCAATTATCAAAGACAATTATTTGTCACAACTTGTGCAGGAACCAACTAGAGGGATGGCCCTTTTAGACTTAATATTAACTAACAGGCCAGACAGAATAACTGAGGTGCAGGTCAGGGGGCACCTGGGAAATAGTGACCACAACATTATACAATTCCACATGTGCTTCAGTAGGGTGCCCAGCAAGGGAGTCACAAAAACACTGAACTTCAGGAGGGCAAAGTTTGATCAGCTAAGAGATGCCCTTCACCTTATAGACTGGGATAGTATCTTCAGTGATAGGAGCACGGATAGAAAATGGGAAATTTTCAAAACAGTCCTACATAGTCACTGTAGAAGGTACATACCTTATGGGAATAAAAGGGCTAGGAATAGGAGGAAGCCAATGTGGCTAAATAAGGAAGTCAAGAGGGCAATGAAAAACAAAAAAAGGGCTTTCGGTAAACGTAAACAAGAGGGCAGCGAGGAAGCGCTAATATCTTATAGGGAAAAAAAACAAAATCTGTAAGAAACAAATAAGAATAGCAAAAGAGGAGACAGAGAGACTAATTGCCAAGGAAAGTAAAACGAATCCCAAGCTGTTCTTTATCTATATAAACAGTAAAAGGATTAAAACTGATGGAGTTGGCCTATTGAAAAATAACCTGGGTAAAATCATAGAGGGCGATGAGGCTAAAGCAAACCTACTCAATAGCTTCTTCTCCACTGTTTTCACAAAAGAAAACAATTTATCGGAGGAAATGCAGAGTGATAAAGTAAACTCTCTGCTAAATATCACCCACCTAACCCAGGAGGAAGTTCTGAAACGCCTAAATAATATCAAAATAGACAAGTCACCAGGCCCAGATGACATACACCCCCGGGTACTAAAAGAATTAAGTAATGTGATAGACAGGCCGCTGTATCTTATATTCAAGCACTCTTTATGGACAGGGACTGTCCCACTAGACTGGCGCCAAGCAAATGTGGTACCAATATTCAAAAAAGGGTCTAAAAGTGACCCTGGGAACTATAGACCAGTCAGCTTAACGTCTGTTGTGGGTAAATTGTTTGAAGGATTTCTTAGAGATGCTATTGTAGAATATCTTAATGATAATAACTGTCTAACTCCATATCAACATGGATTCATGAGGGATCACTCCTGCCAAACAAACCTGATCGCCTTCTACGAGGAGGTGAGCTCACAGCTGGACCAGGGAGAGTCAGTGGATGTTGTATACCTTGACTTCTCCAAAGCGTTTGATACCGTGCCACACAAAAGGTTGGAATATAAAATGAGAATGCTTGGTCTGGGGGATAATGTGTGCAAGTGGGTAAATAGCTGGCTGAGTGATAGAAAGCAGAGGGTGGTTATCAATGGAGTAAGCTCAGGGTGTGTCAGGGTTACTAGCAGGGTGCCTCAAGGGTCTGTCTTGGGCCCTATATTATTTAATATATTTATTAATGATCTAGTGGAAGGGTTGCATAGTAAAATAGCAATATTTGCAGATGATACTAAACTTTGTAAAATAGTTAATACAGATGAGGATAGGGCACAGCTGCAGGAGGATTTAGATAAATTGGGGAGTTGGGCCAAAAAATGGCAAATGGGGTTCAATGCCGATAAATGTAAGGTCATGCACATGGGAAAGAAAAACAGCAGTCACCCATACATATTAAATGGGAAACCGTTGGGGAAATCTGACATGGAGAAGGACCTGGGCGTCTTGGCTAATAGCAAATTAAATTGGAGTGCCCAGTGTCAGGCAGCAGCTGCGAAGGCAAATAGAGTCATGGCATGCATCAGAAGAGGAATAGGGACATATGAGGAGAACATTGTTCTTCCTCTGTATAAAGCGCTGGTAAGGCCGCACTTAGAATATTGTGCACAGTTCTGGGCTCCGGTGCTCAGGAAAGACATATTGGAGCTAGAGAGGGTACAAAGGAGGGCGACTAAGGTAATAAAGGGAATGGAGGGACTAGAATACCCAGAGAGGTTGGCAAAATTAGGCCTATTTACGTTGGAAAAGAGAAGGCTTAGGGGAGACCTCATAAACATGTGTAAATACATCAGGGGGCAGTACAGAGATCTCTCCCATGACCTGTTTATACCAAGGATGGTGACAAAAACGAGGGGGCACACTATGCGTCTGGAGGAAAGGAGGTTCCTGCACCAGCATAGAAGGGGATTCTTTACGGTCAGAGCCGTGAGACTCTGGAACTCTCTGGGAGAGGAAGTGGTGATGTCCAACTCACTTAATGAGTTCAAGAGAGGCCTGGATGCCTTTCTTGAGAACAATAAAATTACATCTTATGCTTAGTTAATTAATCCAGGGATTTAATTTGACTGCCAGATTGGTGTTGGGAAGTAGTGTTGAGCCACCCCCGTAGTGTTCGAGTTCGGTTCGGTTCGTCGAACACCCGTGTGTTCGCCGAACTGTTCGTCGAACACCTTCGAACACCGTTAAAACCAATGGCAGGCAAACAAAAACACATAGAAACACATAGAAAACACCTTCAAAGGTGTCCAAAAGCTGACAAACTGCTCAGAAGACACAACTAACACATGGAAAAGTGACAAGTACATATAGTCATGCGAAAAGAAAAGAGGTGGAGGAGTAAAAGGAGGGGGAGACACAGATATAGGCATGTCATGCCCTTCTAAAATCCAAAAAGTGAGAAGCCGAGACGGCCAGTCCGCTCCTGCCCGTGCCACCTCCGTGTCACCGGGTTTGTGCCAGAGCCGCGGTGAACCCTGACGGCCAGCCCCCCTCTCCCAATACTGGTGCCTGTCCGCTGGTGGGTCGAGAGAGCCCCCCTGTGGTGGAGGCAGCTCTAAGCTTTTTAATTTAAATTGTCCCTCTAATTTGAATGAATACACTTTAAATCCATTTACAAGGATCTATTGGAGGGCAAGTCTCATGCCAGCAGCCGCGTAATTCCAGCTCCAGTAGCGTCCACTAAAGCTGCTGCAGTTAAAAAGCTTTTATAAGGATCGAGCTCGGCTGTCCACCGCAAGGCATCCTAGTGCCAGTCCCAGCCCCTATGCCTTGGGGTGCCTCCTGATGCTCTTCACTAAGTATCCCGTGGTCCCGAAGCATTTCCTTTGAAAAAATTAAGTGTCCAAACTACAGGTGGTGTAGCTTGCTTAACAGCCGGGATAATCCGCTGACTAGCAGACACTGCTACTAGGCACAAAGTATTTCCTGGGCTAGATGCAGTTAAAAATTTGTAAGTAGATACTCTCGTTGGATGCTGAGAAAGCATTCCATAGAGTCTCCTGGCACGCCATATATGATTCTCTTAAAAAGCTTGGGGTAGGGGTCTAGGGGACCCTTTTATAGCCAAAATCACGGCCCTGTATCACAATAAGTCACCTAGGCTGAAGATAAATGGAACTGTAGCACCGAGGGCTCGGTTGCTACAGACGTATTGCACCTCACCCAGAGGTGTGATATCTCACTCTCAGATAAGGATGGAGTGTGGATCAGGACCCGACACCTGCATGCATTACACCACATTGCCGTGGGGCAGGGCGACCAATATGCCCCTGAGATGGGCACGACAGTCCCTGTCCCTGGCTGGAGTGGGGGGAGGGAACACTGAGGAAGGGGAACCCTGCAGTGCAGGAGCAGGGAGGAAGCAGTTCCTGGGTGCATTGAGAAGGGAGTATAAAAGGTGGGCACCATCTTAGTTCAGTGCAGAGAAGTCTGAGCAGAAGTGGCAGGGAGCAGGGGCTCTGCATGAGCTCTGCTCCGGAGGCGGGCCTAGTAACAGAGGCCCAGGCCTGCAAGAGGGAGAAGGAAGGAAGAGGAGCGGAGAAGGCTCCAGGAATGAGGAATGAAGGGATCCCAGGGGTGCGGACGGGCGAGTCGCCACCGCACGCCCGAATCCACCTGCGTGGAGGGGTCAGGCCAAAGGGGGAGACCGGTCCCCGAACTAGTGGAGGCAGGAAACGACCCTCAGCTAGAAACCGGAGGCTCTGACATTTTATGTGGCGCAGCCCCTTGCTCCACCCGCTAGGAAGGCACCACATAGGGTCAGGGAAACTGGCGCCAAGTTTACCAAGAGGAGGCCCGAGGCAGCCGGACAGAAGTGTTGGTAAGAAAGGCCAGACAAAGGACACACAAAGGGGGTCCTGTGAAGCGCTCCAAAGTTATCTGGGAGTTGTCTGAGCCCCTCACCTGGTGAGCACAGTACGACGTGGGCAGCCGTTACCTGCAGACGTGGTCTGGATAATAAGAACTGTGAGTAAAGGCCCTGAACTGCATCACTGACTCCATGTCGTTACTGCTGCTGCCCTGCACCATCACCCCCATCCTCCGCATACACTGCCCTGAGGCTATACTCCTCCCGTGGGGAGTTATGCTACGCTCTGCTGCACCCACAACACCAGCCTTAGCGGTCTGCCCTGTAGCGGTGGTTCACTCTGACCGCAATCCACGGGTGGCGTAGTCGGACATTTAAACATCAAAACCACATAAATAGTTCCGCCACTGGTTTGACCGCCCTGAGCCACGGAACCGGATCGCCGCCACGAAGACTACAACCACCAGCATCCACCTAAAAGGGTCCGGCTCCGGGTGTCCCAAGGCCCAGGGGGTGCGTCAGAACATTTTCATCACCTTTCACAATCACCAATGGGACAAGGCAGGGATGTCCTCTGTCCCCTCTCTTATACATCCTAGTGACGGAGCACCTGCTCTCATCAATTCGCCATAACCCCAATATTAGGTGGATTGAGGTGGGAGGCACCGAGTACAAGTGCTCTCTATTTGCTGATGATGTCCTAGTATATATCACTCAATCACATATATCCATCCCTGCTGTTATGGCTGAAATAGATCACTTTGTTACATGGTAAAATTTTAAAATCAATGCAGCGAAGTCTGAGGCCCTCGATGTCTCCCTCCCTAAATCCATATAGGATTCCATCCAGTCCAACTTTCCCTTTGCCTGGCCCTCACAGGGTATCAAATACTTAGGAATTCCTATTCATAGAGACCTCTCCCATCTATGTTATCTTAATTTTGGGCCCTTTATTGAACAATTCCATACAGACCACGGTTGGCAAGTTAGAACTGTAAGATTCACTACGTGAACCACTGGTGTTTTGTGGAAAAGCACATGTACACCGCGTTCCAAATTATTATGCAAAAAGTGTTTAGGAGTGATAAGGGAAGAATTTGTTTGTTTGTCAGTTAAACTCATTGATGGTGATGTGTGTCAGGGCTCTTTATATCACTGTAAGCAATTGCAGACACCTGTGCTAATTAGTTTGGCAGGTGTGTCCAATGAAAGGCAAGACTACTTAAGAAGGCTCTCTCACATTATTAAGCAGCCTACATTTTCTGCCAAAATGGGAAAGAAAAAGGATGTGTCGGCTGCTGAGAAGCAACAAATTGTGGAGTGTTTAGGTCAAGGCATGACTACAATCAACATTGTGCGATGATCAAGAAGTATGTAGCTGATTCACAGTACACACGTGTGCGTGCTGATAAGGGCAAATTGAGGACTCTTTCCTACAGGCAATTACGTCAGGTTGAAAGAGCAGCGGCAAAAAAGCCTTGTCATAGCAGCAGACAAGTTTTTGAAGCTGCTTGTGCCTCCAACGTCCCCCGAACAACAAGATGCAGGGTCCTTCAGAGGTTTGCAGCTGTGCATACGCCATCCTGTCGACCTCCTCTATCCACTTCACACAAGCAGAAACGGCTCCAGTGGGCCAAACATTACATGAAGACTGATTTCAAAACTGTTTTGTTCACGGATGAGTGCCGTGCAGCGCTCGATGGTCCAGATGAATGGAGTGGAGGATGGCTGGTTGACGGACACCCCACGCAAACACGGCTACAGCGCCAACAAGGAGGAGGTGGAGTAATGTTTTGGGCTGGAATCATGGGGAGAGAGATTGTCGGCCCCTTTAGGATCCCTGAAGGCGCTAAAGATGAACTCCATAATGTATGTGGATTTTCTCAAACAGCACTTCCTGCCATGGTTCAAGAAGAAGAACCGTGTATTTCACAGCAAGATCATTTTTCTGCATGACAATGCACCATCTCATGCTGCACATAAAACATCTGCATCTATGGCTGATATGGGCATAAAAGGGGACAAACTTATGGTGTGACCCCCATGCTCCCCTGACCTCTACCCCATTCAGAACCTTTGGAGCATCATTAAAAGGAGTGTCTATGATGGCGGGAGGCAGTTCACAACTAAGCAACAGCTCTGGGAGGGTATTCTGTCCTCATGCAAAACAATTGAAGCAGAAACCATCCAAAACCTGACAAATTCAATGGACGAGAGAGTTCAGAAGCTCCTTTCGAACAAGGGGTCCTATGTGAAAATGTAACATCACCTAGAATAAAGTTTTGAGTTGAAAACTGTTTGATTTCAGTTTCTATCAACCTGCTAATGCTTATAATTTCAAAAATGACCATTTTTTTGGTCTTTATTAAAATGAAAAGGTTGATCGAAAAGTTTGGGGGATCTAAGAGTGTGGCAACCCAGTAGTCATGATTACTTCGAATTCTGACAATATGAGGGTCATGCTGCAGGTAGTGCAGCAAGAAGGCACTTATGTGTCTTGCGCATCTCGGAGCCCCAAAATTATTTTCCGGGCTAGATGCAGCTAAAAATTATTTTTAATTTTAAATCTGGTGAAGCTTATTATAGATGGCCTAATAGGATCAGTGCTGCACACTGCTACAAAGCCCAAATTATTTTCCAGTCAAGATACAGATAAACATGATTAGTAATTTGAAAGCTTAAAACGGTTGGTAGGGTGATTTTAACCAATCATCAAGCTTTTACTCTCCCCAGGATGACACAGGGGTAGAAAAGTCGTTTCGGATCCATGATTTGTTCATCTTTATGAACGTGAGTCTGTCTACATTATCAGTGGAGAGCCGCGTGCGCTTATCTGTCAGCACACCACCAGCAGCGCTGAACACACGTTCAGACAGAACGCTGGCTGCGGGGCATGACAAGATCTCCAAGGCGTAAGTGGCTAGCTCCGGCCATTTATCCAGATTGGAAGCCCAAAAAGAGCAAGGATCCAGTGACACAGTCGTGGCTTCAATGTTTACTTGGAGATACTCCTGTACCATCGTCTCTAGGCGTTGACTATGTGTCAGACTTCTTGTCTCCTGTGGCCTTGCAAAGGATGGGCTAAAAAAGTGGTGAAATGATTCCGCAAAATTGATGTTACCAGCAGATACTGTGGTTCTGTTACGGTTTGAGTGCTGAACACTTGACGGTCCCACGGTTGGCAAGTTGGAACTGTGAGATTCACTACGTGCACCACTGGTATTTTGTGGAAAAGCACATGTAAGATTCTGCAACAGTCTCTGCTGATACTCCTGCATGCGTGCATCCCTTTCTATGGCAGGAATAATTTCTGCAAATTTACTTTTGTACCGGGGATCTAACAGTGTGGCAACCCAGTAGTCAGGATTATTTCTAATTCTCACAATTCGAGGGTCATGTTGCAGGTAGTGCAGCAAGAAGGCACTCATGTGTGTTGCGCATCCAGGAGCACCAAGTCCCTGTTGTGTTGGTGGCGAGGTAACAATCATGCTTCCTTCCTCTGTCCTCTCCCCCCAACCTCGCACAACAGAAATGTGATCAAGGTCTCCCTCATCTGATGAGTCTTCCATCAGTTCGTCCTCCACTTCTTCCTGGGCTCCTGCACCTTCCTCACTAGTTTGGCTGCTACCATGCGCCCTGGTAAAATCATCTCCCCCACCCTCACATGCCTGCCGCCCTGGTGCTGACGACCGTCTGGACCTTGCAGATGTTAGCCCTTCCGCATACAACTCCTCCTCCTCTACCTCCTCCACCTCCTCTTGTGCCACCACCTGACTCCGAATTCTGTTTAACATGTGCTCCAGCATGTAAATCACCGGAATAGTCATGCTGATAATGGCATCGTCAGCACTAAACATCTTCGTCGCCATTTCAAAACTGTGCAGAAGGGTGCATAGGTCCCTGATCTGAGACCACTCCTCCAGCGTGATTTGCCCCACCTCTGAATCTCGTTGGCCCAGGCTATACGTCAGAACGTATTGCACCAGGGCTTGTCGGTGCTGCCACAGTCGCTGCAACATGTGCAGAGTTGAATTCCACCGGGTAGGCACATCGCATTTTAGCCGGTGAAGTGGCAGGCCCAACGACTTCTGTAGAGATGTAAGTCGCTGAGCTGCGGGATGCGAACGGCGGAAGTGAGCACACAGCGACCGTGCCCTCTGCAGAAGGCCATCTAGTCTGGGATAGTGGGCTAAAAATTGCTGGACAACCAGGTTCAACACGTGAGCCATACAAGGCACGTGTGTGACATTGCCCCGGCGAAGGGCCGCACCCAGGTTTGCAGCATTGTCGCACACGGCCTTCCCTGGTTTCAGGTCCAGTGGAGACAACCATTCATGAAATTGGTTCTCCAGAGCTGACCACAACTCCTCAGCTGTGTGACTCACATTTCCCAGACATTTCAATGTAAAAACCGCCTGATGACGTTGAGCCCTACTGCCAGCATAGTAAGGAGGTGTGCAGGATCCCTTCTGCGCAGTTAGAAAGCTTGTGGCATGACCAGACAGGCTTTGGGTGCAGGTGGAAGACCGAGAGGAGGTTGAGGAGGCAGAAGCAGTGGAGGAAAAATGACATAAAGAGGATTGACGCACAACTCGTGGGGACGGCAAGACTTGGACAGCAGCCCCTTGTCCTGCTGTCACCATAGTTACCCAGTGCCCAGTCAGCGACATGTAACGCCCCTGTCCATGCCTACTCGTCCAAGTGTCTGTGGTGAAATGCACCCTGTCACACACAGAGTTTCTCAAAGAAGCGGTGATGTTGTGTGCGACATGCTGGTGGAGCGCAGGCACACCTTTCTTTGAGAAGTAGTGCCGACTGGGCATCTGGTACTGGGGCACTGCGACGGACATAAGGTCTCGAAAATCCTCTGTGTCCACCAGGCGGAAAGGCAGCATTTCTGTAGCCAAGAGCTTGCAGATGGTGAAATTCAACCTCTTAGCTTTCTCATGGCTAGGAGGAAATGGTCTTTTACTTGTCCACATCTGAGGGACCGAGGGCTGGCTATTGTGCTTAGACGGGGTTGATAAGGGTGTCCCCGGCAAACTGCCGGTCTGTGAGGAAGATGCAGGCGGACATGTTAGGTTGCCTTGATCCAAAGGTGGTGCTATCGATGTCGGACAGCGCTCAAGACCAGCTGGTGTTACCACCTCCAAAGAAAATGATGACCTGCCAATCACGCTGGCTGTTGCGGGTAAAGAGGTGGCAGGTCTGCGCCCCAAAACAGGTGTGACTGCTGTCCCCCCAGTCACAGAGGATGAAGAGGCCGCGGATGCACAAGATATGGCAGACGGTGGTTGGCCCGGCCGGCTAGACCGCATTGTAGCACACTGAGCTTCCCACTGCAACTTATGCTTCATGTCCATGTGCCGGTTCATGCATGAAGTACTCAAACTATGTATTTTTTGGCCTCTACTTAGCTTTTGCTGACAAATGTTACAGATAACACGAGTTGGGTCATCTTTATCGATCTGAAAAAATGCCCAGGCTATGCAAGGCTTAGCACCCATGCGACCTGAAGAGCCACTACGACTTGTGATGAGAGGCAGAGTTGTGTTTGAGGATGCAGTTGTTGACGTGCTTCCAGTACTACGTCTCTGTCCAGGAAGGCGCAACCTGACCTCGTCGTCACTAGCATCTTCCTCCACCTCCTCTGCTGACCTCATCTCTTGGCTGACTGTGGGTTGACAGTAAGTGGGATCTCCGACCTCATCATCATCACCCTGTGCGTTATCACACCCGTCGTCCTCAGAGCCAACCTGTTCCTGCCCTGACAAAAAACTAAAGTTGTCGCTCCAATCAGGTATTTGAGTCTTATCATCGTCTTCCTCATTGTCTCCACCAACAGGAGTTACAGTTTGGGAATGAGGGTCTACATTATGGTCAGAACCTTCTGCGTCTGGTCCTGGATCCGACTCATAAAGATTCTGGGCATCAGTGCAGATCATTTCCTCGTCTGGATTCACAGAAGCGCTGGAGTCGACCTCTGATTCCCAGGCTATAGTATGAGTAAACAGCTCTGCAGACTCAACCATCTGTTCTACCTCATACTCAGACGGGCAGCTGGAGATTTGGGAGCTGTGAGGAAGCAAGTGCGATTTGGGTGACACCTTTAAGGACTGGAGTATTTGTGATGTTGAAGTTGATGTGGAGGAGAGCCCACTTAAAGGAGCACTTGATATCCGTTGAAGCACCTGCTGTTTTTGTGCCTCATCTGGAATTTGTAGCGATTGGCGTGGCCGTAAGAAAGGGATCTTATCACATTGTCCGCTAAAAGAAGTAGACATTTTAGTTTGGCTGGAAGATGGTCTTTCTTCTGCACCTACCCCACGGACACAACCTTTTTTCCCCTTCCCAACACGCCTATTCCCCTTTCCACCAGCAGCAGGCCTTTTTCCACTCATTTTGGTGGTTAACTAATTCACAACTCTGGAGTTGTTTGCACAAAAAAACAATGGATGGTAACCGAGCAGAGCTGAGTGGCCAAACTGTGGTATTAGGCCAAAACTATTGGCTGGGTTAGATGCAGAAAAAAATTATTTTTAATTTGCAACCTGATGGAGGTCAGTATAGATGGACTAATAGACCAAGTCCCACACACCGCTAGAAGCCCAAATATTTTTTCAGAGCTAGATGTAGAAATTTTTTTTATTCAATTTGCAACCTGATGGAGGTCAGTATAGATGGACTAATAGACCAAGTCCCACACACTGCTAGAAGCCCAAATATTTTTTCAGAGCTAGATGCAGAAAAAAATTATTTTTAATTTGCAACCTGATGGAGGTCAGTATAGATGGACTAATAGACCAAGTCCCACACACCGCTAGAAGCCCAAATATTTTTTCAGAGCTAGATGCAGAAAAAAATTATATTCAATTTGCAACCTGCTGGACGTCAGTATAGAAGGACTAATAGAACAAGTCCCACACACTGCTAGAAGCCCAAATATTTTTTCAGAGCTAGATGCAGAAAAAAATTATATTCAGTTTGCAACCTGATGGAGGTCAGTATAGATGGACTAATAGAATGATGCTATGCCCAAAAGATTTTACTTCACTAGGTGCAGTAAAAAAATTGGTATTCTATACACAGGTGGTATATCTTGCAACACAGATAGGCTACTCCACTGACTAACACACTCTGCAATAGGCCAAAAAGGATTAGCTTTGCTAGATTCAGCCAAATGCTGTGAAAAAAACTTGCACAGCACTGGCACAGACCTGCCTGGCAAAAACTGATAGGAACTGATGTAACCTAGTCCTGAAAAGGACTCCAATTACAATTAGTCTTTACTCCCACAATCTATCTATTTAAGAGCACAGACCTGCCTGATAAAAGTCGTAGGAAATGCTGTAACCTAGTCCTTAAAAGGACTGCAATCACAACTATTCCCTACTCCCAAGCTATCTGTATATTTGTGCGAAAATTGGCTTGAAATTAACAAGGTATAGCGCACACAGCAACAGCGGTGCCGTCTAACACGCAGCTGCAGCAGTGAGAAAATGGTGGCGACGGGGAAAATGGCTTGGTCTTATAGGGCAAGGACATGTGACATACACTGCCAATCACACATGCCCTTGCTTGTGTGAAAAAAAGCACTTCGCTCCGTGTGTGCGCTGCTGATAGGCTGACAGATTGCACCTCCCCACTGCAAATGCGGGAAAGAGAAAAAAAAATGGAGATCTTCATTGTTCCTGCAGAGATCCATCCCCTGCCCCTCCCCCCGCCCCGCTGTACACTCAAACTGCGTATTAACATTAATTTTCATCATTACTGAGAAAAAATCCAGTTATGATTTTGGTGCACGAACAGTTATCGAACATAACCTCGAACAGCCGAATTTTTCTCAAATTGTTCGTGTTCGCCGACCGGCTCGAACACCGCCCAAAACAGCTCGAATTTGAGATTGGCGAACAGTTCGAGTAGAACAACGCTCATCTCTATTGGGAAGTGAATTTTTCCTCAATGATGTAAATTGGCCTATACCACATGGGTTTTTGTTGCCTTCCCCTGGATCAACGCTGGGGAATAGCTGCAGTGCACAAGAAAAAGGCAGAACTGGATGGACGCTTGTCTTTTTTCGGCCTTATAAACTATAAACTATGTAACTATGTAACAATGTCACCTTATACAATAATTTGGAGGAAGAAGCCCCGGAATCTAGCATACCTCCTCCAATGATGGTTAGACACACTCATTTTCCCGGCTACTTGGAACCCTTATTACCGGGGTACTCCAAGAGATGTGCAGGTCGAGAACGAGAGGGGCTAGAGTCAGTTCGGGATATATCCATAGCCTCAGTCTCCGGGTCGGGAGTCGCGGGTTTGGAAATGGGTCTAGAGAATGATGGTGCCAACCGACACTGAGGTCTGGGGCCTCCAGCTCTAACTTGTGTTCTGCATGATGCAAATCTATTCGGTTAGCGAGAGAGATTACCTCCTCCAGGGAGGTTGGAAACTCTCTGGTAGATAGAGCATTTTTAATATGCCCAGCCAGACCCTTCCAGAACACCGTGATTAAATACCGCTCAGACCAATCCAATTCAGCCGCTTAGGTTCTGAACTGGATGGCATAGTGGCTGGCGGTGACCGAACCCTGGACGAACACAAGAATCTTAAGAGCCGTATCATGCGTGACCTGAGGACCTAAGAAAACACTCGCTAGGGCATTAAGAAAGAGGCCCGCATTAGCCACTACCGGGTCATTGCGCTCCCACAGAGGGGTAGCCCACTCCAGAGCCCTGTGGGATAGTAACGAGATGACATAACCCACTTTGGCACTTTTGGAGGGGAACCATGCCTCAATCATCTCCAACTGAATTGAGCATAGGTTAATAAAACTTTTGCAGATTCTGCTGTCACCAGAAAATTTTTCCAGGAGAGCAAAACAGGGTAATGGGGCAATTGCAGCTGCCGCAGCATTTACCGCAGCAGAGTTAACCAGATTGGCTGCTTGAGAAGCCGCCTGGGTAGCTACTGCAGTGATATCAGCTACCGGGTCAGCTTGTTCCAGAGTCCTAAGTCTGGCCTCAATTTGCTGTGTATAGTGCTGCAGTTGCTGGTTGTCAGCCATGTTCGGCAAGACCCTGGCGCTCTGATACTGTTAAGGGGGCGGTTGAAAACAACTTTATTAAATAATGGAAAGCAACCGAACCCGGGGTCCGCGATGCAGCCTGGTGGACTGCGGTCGAACACCTTCCGGGTGAGAAGGTAAAACAACCAACTTAAATAGCAATCCCCTCTGTGTTACAGCACACTGGAATGGGAATAGAGATTCGCACTATCTCCGTTAACAGAACGAGAAATGTGCAATAAATAATGTATCTGTAGCACTGTTGCAGCACAGGGACTACACAGTTGGCGCTAGGATGCGTGTACGACTCACGCCGGCAAATACGTGCTCCCAGCCGGCGTGGTTCCAGACTGAGGAGTATCTCTACACGTGGCTTACAGGTGGTACCGGGAATAGGATGTCTGCAGACTGCTCGTGGTGTAAGGCGACCCCTTTGTCGGAGTCAGACTGTCAGATGAAGCTACCTGCCTATTTCATCTAAGCCTGCCTATTTCCACTAAACCTGCCTGCCAGAAACTAAAGCACACGTGGAGCCCAAGAGACCAAGCGTCCACACAACACCATCACAGCTCAATGATCAGAGCGCGCCGCCATGCTTCTGGGCGGGCTTTTGAAAGATTAAGCCCTGCCCACCGTCGCACCATTGGTGACGTTACCCGCGACCAATCAGGCGGTGCCAGGTCACCGGATCAGCTGACTCCCAAACCACCAATCATGGTCCGCCATGTCACGGGCATGCTCAGTACAGAGAATCCTGGACTTAGGCTTTAACAGCCCTGTCTCCCTCCGCAACCTATCCTTCATGTTGCTAGGAACAAAGACCCAAGAGACAACCTGTACATCTCGTGGACCAGCTAGGCGTTGGGACTGATGACAATGCTGAGTAGCATCAGCCCTGGCTGGGCTGGAATGGGAGATCACAGAAGGTTCTAGACCCATTTCAAATCAAACAAATGTCCAATGCCTAACAGTTACTTTTTTAACAAGTTATTTATTCATGTGTGATTAGTGTCCTTTTGCACCTGCTTTTGAAACTTCAGTACAAGGCTGGGTTGTGGCATAATATCAAATTCCTCTGCAAAGCCAAAATATAAAACATCATCCATATGTCCAATAATCATATTTGCAATTTCCTCCTCATAGAAACCCAGCTGGTTGGGTAGACACAACTTGTGTTTCATAAAAACATGCTGGTAGTCAGTTATTATCTTGTTCAATGGCATATAGCTTTGCACGTCATATCTTATAATTTGTTCAATAATTTTGAACACTACTCATGCCAAACTGGCCAGATGGTAGTTGCATAGATCCACCTTCTCACTTATCTTAATCATGTGGCACCTTGTTATAGTGATGGTGCTAAATATTAATTGGTTGTTTCTAGAGATAAATTAATCCATTAAAATTCAAATCAGCCAGGATCTGCAACGTTTTCAAAAAATATGATTTTCACCATGAATCGCAAGGTACTCTGGTTGTCCTAAAAAGATGTGTATAACACTCTTAAGTCTTGTAGGAATGTATCCATCCACTTTCAATTGTTTTATTGAAAAAACACAGCTTTAGTAAAGTTAAGTTACCTTAACTTAGAAGAGATGGTAACCTGGTAATAAATAACATCCTATTTAATAAAAAAGTGCACTGAGAGACGTTTTTAAATTTTTCAAGATTAAAACTTGTCCAAAAATTATCCCCATTAGTCATTTTTAATCAGGCAGATCATTCTGTGCAGAACATTAACTTCAACTGACTTTGTCACTGTTAGAGGTAACATTATCCTGTCCTGGCTGTGACAAATTATATGTCATAAATTTCATAATGCCCTCTGCTTTATCCCAAATTGCCAAACACAATATAGGCCAATTGTGGCCTACGTTTGGTGATACTACTGCAAGGTTGGTTAGAACTAGTGGTGGTGCTTTTGCAAGTGACTACAACGTTCTTAGCCAAGGTTTGAGATTTTACTTCCTTTATAATACCACATCAATTGCCATTACAACTTTTTATTTTACCAAATATTTTGAACAACAATATAATTGATTTTTGACAATCTTATGAACCCCAATTATTCAACCATTGCCAAAATTGCAATAATAAGAAATATTAGTTAGGTACACATACAAAAAGCAAAAATGAAGCTGTAGGCCATGGCAGAGTTGCAATATTAGACTATAAAAATAGGTGTTTAAAACTGGATATGCACAGTTAAATGTCTACAGTTTTTAAACTTTTTATTTTTAAACTAAATTCACTCCCTTTTCCAACTTTGTACTAAGAAATGTTATTTAGGTGTAAACAAAGAGCCATCACCTGCAACACTTATCTGTATGGTTGTGTTGTGTACTGATGTAACATTTGACTAGTAAAACACATGTGAAAAAAACAAATAATATATGAAACATATAAACATTTAGGTGTATATCACCATATAAGACATGTCAAAACGGTCATAAAGAAAAACAAATTAAACGAGTATGACTAGTGTTGAGCGATACCTTCCGATATCAGGAAATATCAATCGGATTGGATCGGACCGATACTCAAAAAGTAACGGATATCGCCGATTCCGATACCGGAAACCAATGCAAGTCAATGGGACAGAAATATCGGAATGAAAATAAACCCTTTCTTTCCTTGTAGGTTAATTCTACATGAAGTAAAACAACTAAGAATAATGTAGAATGTATTATGCGAAAAGCCGGCAATTCATCAGCGCATACACCGGTACCCGACAATTTAGAATAGAAAGAATAGAGCTTCACACATAGATTAGATAGATAGAAACATGTCAGTCACATATATAATAAGTACAGTGATAGTGTTGATTACTGTACTTGTCATTTAGTGTAAAGGATTTATTTAAAAAAATAATAGTGTTTTAATGCACCTTCTCTTTAAGAAAGCCGGCCGGCAATTCAGCATCTGTACCCGACAATTTAGAATAGAAAGAATAGAGAATCACACATAGATTAGATAGATAGAAACATGTCAGTCACATATATATGAAGTACAGTGACAGTGTTGCTTACTGTACTTGTCATTTAGTGTTAAAATAAAGGATTTATTTAAAAAAAAATTGGCGTGGGGCTCCCCTTAATTTTAGTCTCTAGCGGAGGTTAAGCAGACAGCTGGGGCAGATGTTTGAAGCCTGGGAAGGGGGTAATACCCACGGAGCTTCCCAGGCTGCTAATATCAGCCCCCAGCGGAATACTTAGCCTTTACTAGCTATTAAAATGGGGGACCCCCCAAAAAAAATGACGTGGGGTTCCCCCTAATTTAATAGCTAGAAATGCTAGGCAGACAGCTGGGGGCTGATATTAATAGCCCAGGAAGGGTGCCATGAATATTGGCCCCCTCCCAGGCTAGAAACACCAGCCGTCAGCCGCCCCAGAAATGGCGCATCCATAGTATGCGCCAATTCTGGCACTTAGCCTCGCTCTTCCCACTGCCCTGTAGCGGTGGCGGTGGGGTAATAGGGTTGGGGTTGATGTCAGCTTATTATACCAGCTGACATCAAGCCCAGGTTAGTAATGGAGAGGCGTCTATAAGACACCCCCATTACTAACCCCATAGTCAAAGTTAAAAAAAAAACACAAACACCCAGAATAAAGTCCTTTAATTGAAATAAACACACAATTCTTTATTGTTCTAAATTAAACCATACTTACCGTCACGCCCATTCCTGCTGAAGCCAATGATCTCCTGCAATAAAAGAAAAATAATAAAGCAACCTCATCCTTACCTTTCCATGGTTCCCACGACAGCTTCAGCTCTGCTACATCGAGATGACAGGCTGGACCGCAGCAGAACGCTGCCATCCAGCCTGTCATCCCGCAGACACTGAAAAGTGCAGGCATGCTTGTGCTCCTCAGTGTCAGGCTGTGACGGCATCCAGATGAGCCGAGTTCATGTCCAATGAACTCAGCTCACCTCATGCACGTCACTGACAGCATGGGAGAATTCTGAAGCGCTTTGTGCAGGAGAATTTTCCCACGCTGTCAGTGACGTGAATGAGGTGAGCCGAGTTCATTGGACATGACCTCACCTCATGCACGTCACTGACAGCGTGGGAAAATTCTCCTGCACTCAGCGCTTCAGCGTGAGAATTTTCCCACGCTGTCAGTGACGTGCATGAGGTGAGCTGAGTTCATTGGACATGAACTCGGCTCATCTGGATGACGTCACAGCCTGACACTGAGGAGCACAAGCATGCCTGCACTTTTCAGTGTCTGCGGGATGACAGGCTGGATGGCAGCGTTCTGCTGCGGTCCAGCCTGTCATCTCGATGTAGCAGAGCTGAAGCTATCCTGGGAACCATGGAAAGGTAAGGATGAGGTTGGTTTATTATTTTTCTTTTATTGCAGGAGATCATTGGCTTCAGCTGGAATGGGCGTGATGGTAGGTATGGTTTAATTTAGAACAATAAAGAATTGTGTCTTTATTTCAATTAAAGGACTTTATTCTGGGTGTTGTGGTTTTTTTAAATACTTTACTAGAAATTCATGGTGGTCATGTCTAATATTGGCGTGACCCCATGAATTTCGGGCTTAGGGCCATCTGATAATGCCAAGCTGGCCTTAACCCCTTTATTACCCAGCGAGCCACCGCACCAGGGCCCTGGATGAGTTGGGTACAGCGCCAGAAGATGGCGCTTCTATGAACGCGCCATTTTCCGGGGCGGCTGCGGACTGCAATTTGCAGCGGGTGGGGCCCAGAAAGCTTGTGCCTCCCTGCGCTGCAGATTCCAGCCCCCAGCTGCCTAGTTGTACCTGGCTGGACACAAAAATAGGGCGAAGCTCCACGTATTTTTTTTTTTAATTATTTCATGAAATTCATGAAATAATTAAGAAAAAAAGGGCTTCCCTATATTGTTGTGTCCGGCCAGGTACAAATAGGCAGCTGGTGGTTGGGGGCAGCCCGTTCCTGCCTGCTGTACCTGGCTGGACACAAATATAGTGCGAAGCCCCACATCAATTTTTTTTTAATTATTTCATGAATTTCCTGAAATAATTAAAAATAAATTGACGTGGGGCTTCGCACTATATTTGTGTCCAGCCAGGTACAGCAGGCAGGAACGGGCTGCCCCCAACCACCAGCTGCCTATTTGTACCTGGCTGGACACAACAATATCGGGAAGCCCTTTTTAAAAAAAAATATTTCATGAAATAATTTAAAAAAAAAATACGTGGGGCTTCTCCCTATTTTTGTGTCCAGCCAGGTACAACTAGGCAGCTGGGGGATGGAATCTGCAGTGCAGGGAGGCCCAAGCTTTCTGGGCCTCCCCCCCACTGCAAATTGCAGTCCACAGCCACCCCAGAAAATAGCGCGTTCATAGAAGCTGGATGCTGTACCTGGCAGGCATACAAAAATATGGCAAAGCCCAAGTCAAAATTTTTGGGAAAAATTAATTAAAAAATAAATAATAATTTAGGGACTGCATCTTTATTAACTCCTCAAAAGTCATTTAGTGTTAAAATAAAGGATTTATTTTAAAAAAAAATTGGCGTGGGATGCCCCATAATTTTAGTCTCTAGCGGAGGTTAAGCAGACGGCTGGGGCAGATGTTTGAAGCCTGGGAAGGGGGTAATACCCACGGAGCTTCCCAGACTACTAATATCAGCCCCCAGCTGAATACCTAGCCTTTACTAGCTATTAAAATGGGGGACCCCCCAAAAAAAATGACGTGGGGTCCCCCCTATTTTAATAGCTAGCAAAGGCTAGGCAGACAGCTGGGGGCTGATATTAATAGCCCAGGAAGGGTGCCATGAATATTGGCCCCCTCCCAGGCTAGAAACACCAGCCGTCAGCCGCCCCAGAAATGGCGCATCCATAGGATGCGCCAATTCTGGCACTTAGCCTCGCTCTTCCACGCTGCCCTGGTGCGGTGGCAGGGGGTAATGGGGTTGGGGTTCATGTCAGCGCCATGTCCACGTTCCTGCGCTGATCTCCCATGCACAGCTATCACATCTGGAGATGGTGACAGCTGTACATGGCTGCTGTAAGCTCACGCTGCCGGGAACACGTCCGCTCCCGGCAGCGGGAGCCACTGACTGAGGTCACCGGAGTGCATTCAGGCAGCGCAGCTCCGGAGACCTCCTTTACGGCACTGCTGTACTGTGGGAATTTCTCACGATACAGCAGGGCCGTAAAGGAGCTGACCGGAGCAGCGCTGCCTGAACTCCGGCGAACCCGCTTATGCAATGACGGGGCTGCTTTACTGCCCCGTCATTCTAGCGGCGGCAGCGGTTCAGAGCGGTCACATTCTATGTGGCTGCTCTGAACTGGAGATCTTCGTGGGACACTCGTGGACTACTACGGAGGGGTAAGGATAAGGTTGTGGTTTATTATTTTATATTTTATTACAGGAGATCGATGGCTTCGGGGAATTAGGTGTCTAGGTGAGTATAGGTGTCGTTTTTTTATTTTTTACTTTATTTTAGGTGGCGATCGGCGGGGACAGGTAATGTATGAATTAATTTATTGTAGGTAACCACTGGCCACCAATGACATGTATTTAACATTTATTGGGGACACAGTAGGGCAATTTATATAGCAGGATCAGGCTGATGGGAACTACTGCTCCCAACGAGCTGATCCTGCTGGCACGAGTGGACAGGGGACAGACATAGGCCGATGGGAGTAGTAGTGTCACATCGGCCTATGTCTGCCTGCACGCACACACCCCCAGACATCGCACAGACACCGCGCACACCCGCAGACATCGCACAGACACCGCACAGACCCGCAGACATCGCACAGACATCGCGCACACCCGCAGACATCGCGCAGACACCGCACAGACACCGCACACACCGGCAGACACTGCACAGACACCGCACACACCCGCAGACACCGCACAGACACCGCACACACCCGCAGACACCGCACAGACACCGCACACACCCGCAGACACCGCACAGACACCCCACACACCGCGCACACCCGCACAGACACCCACACACACCAATCATGACCGGTCTGGGAGGTGTGGCTGACCTGTGCGACCGTGGGAAAGTTCATGTGAGTTCATGCAATGCAGTGAAGCATGAACTCACATGAACCCTCTGAGGGCACCACGGTGACTTCAAATGAACAGCTGATCGGCATCACCTGATACCTCAGCTGTTCATTTGAAATAACCGGCGAGAAAGCGCAGCACAGAACGGGAAAGCCGGGGGTGAAGTCTTTTCACTGCCGGCTTCCCCGCCCGGGTCCTTCGCTCCCCGCTCCTTTGTGCTGCACTCCCCACCCGGTACTAACTTACGATCGGGATGGGAGGTGGCGAGGGGAGCGGAGGATCGGGGTAGGAGGCTGCGGGGAAGCAGTATGGGGCTGTGTGATTGTTTAAAAGCCGGCTGCTTTTTACCGCCCGCCGGCTTTTAAACAATCAGGAGAATTCTCCCACTCTGGGATGGCATTCTCATGACAGGCTGGATCGCAGCTGAGCGCTGCCATCCAGCTTGTCATCCTTCAGAGACACTGCAGAGCGCAGGCATTATGGGAACTTCCGATTCCGGTATTCGATATTGTAAAAGTATCGGAATTAAGTATCGGAATTCCGATACCGCGAATATCGGCCAATAACCGATATTTCAGTATCGGAATGCTCAACACTAAGTATGACTAAAGAAAATTCTTAGTTCAATTAATCGGCAATCAATATGAGGAATACATCATTCGTCTGTGGCAATATTTAAAATGTAAATACAAAACACCCTGAGGAAGGAATCCGTAGTTTCCGAAACGCGTAGGTTTTTGGTCCTCCTAGGTCCCGGTACCGGTATATATCACATAACCTGATGTCAAGTATGTCTTTTTAACTTTTGTCACGCACCAAGTACAAGTCCTCTAATCTACCACCACGCGCCGACAATAGGAGAGCCACCAGGAGAAGCCGATCACCAGCTGAGACCCTGATTCTCCCCTCTCCTACCCACGCAACACAAAACGCCAACAGGAAGACCCCAGCCAGCTGGACAGTGCCTCTCACAGATCCTCAAGCGCCGGGACTCCACTACCACTATAGGAAAGATGAGACAGGACGGGTACATCTCAACTGTAAGTTCACCAAGACTGATTCTTCTATCTTGTACAGTTCCTTGGACTAGCGTGATTGTGCTATACCAGCACCCTATGCAAGTACCTCTATTTTCTACATCAGAATAATCACCCATCACCTGTGCACCACCAAGGGATCCAACCGCTTACTGTATACCCTCATTATCACCGATAACTTTAAAATGCAACAATTGACATTACTGCCAAGCAGCAATGGACTAGTGCAGCAGCAGTACAGCTCTCTCTACTCAGCTGCCAGCAACAAAGGAGTTTTCTTTGCCACAGTTAAAATCAGGTGTCACCTACTTCTGACTTATAGTCCACCAAGCACTCCTTTGCTTCCAAGGTCTCTCTGGAATTATCCAACTTTGATGGCTGCTATCCACTGACCTTACGATTACAGGTAAACCCATCACCTGCACTTCCAGCAGGCCATTTATTCTCCTCGACCACATTAACCCATCTTGCCTTTTTCTCCTTAGGATAGCCTACCATCCAAGTAGTCCCTCCCCTACTAGTCCCTCTCCCCACTTAACTACCCTTCAAGCAAGGCTACTACCGCCAACAGTTGTATGACTGCCCTCCAGATAAACTATTAACATATTTAGCTTGTGGCCTCACCTTTAAACCTTTATTCACAGTCCTAATCTACCCCAAGGATTCCTTATCAAGCCGGATCAATTCTCTCCACCTCTGATCCTACAGGTAAAATCCTCGCTTCAAAACTTACTTAAGGCCAGTCTCTCTGATTTACCGCAACAGCACTTTTTCCTCCTAGGGGACCACCCCAAACTAGGAACATGCCACATAATGACTACAGAAGGATGTTACACCTGTTATCTGGGACCACAATGGTCCCCACCATCTACTGTATTTTACTTAATCGTTTTTATACTTTACTTTAAATACTTAGCCTTATCCATGTTTCCTTATATGTTTTAAAACCTTTAATAAAATTGTTCACCTTTATTTTATATCCTCCAGACTCTGCTATTTCTATTCCTCACTGCCCTACGTTATCAGCACAAGTATATAATTTATAATATATAGAAACTTGCCACTTAGATGTGATTTATAAGGATGCAAGTTTATTCACAGTAACATCCAGAAAATAATATGTTTTGGTCTACAACTCAACCTTCATCAGTCTACAGGAAAAGTATATATGAAATATATAAACATATAAACTTGATGGACCTAGGTCTTTATTCAACCTACGTTACTATGTTACTTATTTAGGTATATATCACCATATAAGACATGTCAAAAAGGATAGTCATAAAGAAAAACAATTTAAACGAGTATGACTAAAGAAAATTCTTAGTACTATTAATTGGCAATCGATATATGAAAAATACATCATTCGTCTGTGGCAATATTTAAAATGTAAATACAAAAGATCAATCCATTAAATAATTGCAAAGTGAAATGCTTGGTGAAAAAATTGACCAAAGTTTGGAATAGTTTGGAATGGTTAAGACCACAAATGTAAAAACTGAAAAGAAGATAAAAGAAAACAAAAACAGGAAAAATGGGGAAAAAACAAGGCCCAGAGCAATAAAAAAGGGGGGAAGGGAAAAAAGGGGGGCTGAGGAAAAAAGTTGAAAGGATACAAAAAGGACAGCCTGGCGAATCAAAGGCATCAGGAACCTAAATTCACCATGGAAAATACTGCAGGAAAATGGCAAGAAGTCAGAGAGATTCAAGGGATGGACGCTTATTCAATAATAAGGACAAGAAATTTCAGAATTCATTGTGATAGAGCAGGTGTGTGTAAAAGAGTTAATGAAATCGGTAAAATAAGCAGTGGCATAGAAGACTGGAAGAATAAATATGAAAATAGGCATAAGAATGTTCACCAGTACTACATGAAGGATGCTAGAGCACAGGGTGAAAGCAATTGGACTGCCTAGTAGCAAATAGTGGTATACCAGTGATACAGGCAATGGGATTGACAGGTGTTATAACGTGCAGGGAAAACATACCAGCTGAATAGGAGAGTGACCACATATGCAGTGCTGGGTAGAGCTATGTGGTATCCACCCCTATGCAGGAGAAGTACTACAATACTGTGATGTTAAGGAGATTAAATCACCTGGTGAGTCAGAAAAGGCATTGGCTAAATGAACCTATCAGGAAACAGGAGGTGCAGTCTATGATGTGTCATGGTGGGTGTGACCTCAGGATCTGTAGGTATCAGGAGAAATGCACTGACTGAATAGATGCGATTGAGGAAACGTCACTAGGGGCGTGACGAAGAAGGAAGATGGTGCAGTAGTAACACCTATGATAGGTGGGGTAACTTAGGGCATCTGTTTTGATCATAGCAGCACATGAGGAAACCAGTGTAAAATGGCGTGATACTGCCTGATGCGGTAACCATATCCCACAGAAATTGGCTCTGGGACATATAAAAAAGAAGGATAATGTCAAAAAGAGAAATAAGCAGATGAATTCAGATACAGCAGATACAATACCTGGTAGAAGTGGTCCCTAGCTGAAAAAATGAAAGGAATCTAAAACATCTAAGGCTGTATATTAGACACGTGAGCATCCCAGTGAATTTCATTAGATGTGGAAAAGACGTATGATCTATGTGAGTGATCTCAAAAAGGAATAAAAGACATCGAGATAACACAGGCCACGTTGAGGACATGGATGATGCAAGTAAAATATACACGGAAGGCTGTTTGTTATAAAAAAACACAAACAATGAGTCGGAGAGATGAGGCATAATACAATGGGAATACTCAAACGTATTCTACCACAGTTTTAATTAAAGTAACATATGAATACAGTAGTTAATTAGAACCATGGAGTCTGACTACTAACAAATAAAATTACTCACAGAATTTTAATTGGGATCAAAGGTCCAAAAGAAATAATAAAGTTGATCGTGGAAAATAAAAACATGGTTCATAATGTAAAACAACACAACAAGTCATGACTAGAGTTGAGCCACCAACGTAGTGATCGAGTTTGGTTCGTCGAACACCCGTATGTTCATCGCCAGGCGGTTGCAGTATCTGAAATGGGTTCACAATCATCAGTGGACTCGGTGGTCTCTCATTCAGGTTCAGCCAGGGCTGATGTTGCACAGAATCATCATCAGTCCCACCACCTAGCTAGTGCACTAGATGTGCAAGTTGTACCTTGGGTGCTTGTGCCTAGCTCTATGAAGCATAGGTTGAGGAGGGAGTCAGGGCTCCGGTAGCCTAAGTCCAAGATGCATCACACTGAGCATGCCCGTGACATGGTGGACCGTTATTGGTGGTTCGGGAACTAGCTGATCCGATGACCTGGCACCGCCTGATCGGTCACAGGTGATGTCACCAATGGTGCGACAGTGGGGCAGGGCTTAGTCTTTAAAAGGCCCGCCCACAAACATGGCAGCGCGCTCAGATCATCGAGCATGATGCTGTTGTGTGGATGTCTGTGCTCCACGTGTAGTTTCTGCTAGGCAGGTTAGCTCCATAGAGGCAGGTTAGCTCCATAGAGGCAGGCTAGTGAAAGTAGGCAGGTAGCTTCACCTTGCAGTCTGGCTCTGTCAGAGGGGGTCGCCTTACACCCCGATCAGCCAGCAGTCCTCCTACTCTCTGTAGACTCCTGGGGACCACGTGGAGAAACACTCCTCTGTCCCGTAGCACGCCGGCAGAGGGCACGTACCCGTCGGTGTGAGTCACACGCATCTTAGCGCCAACTCCTACTGCGTAGCGCCTGTATCAAAGACAGGGCTACTGCTTTCCCTCAGTCGCACGTCTCCCTGCGGTTCTTGGAGATTGTGTGAACCGCTGAAACCCGCTCCGTGTGCTTTAACACGGAGTGGTTTATCAGTTAAGTAGGTGCTATCCCGGTCGCTCTTCTCCCGTGCAGTTAACGGAGATAGAGCCAACAGCTATACCCATTCCTGTGTGCAGAAACACGGAAAGGTTTAACATTTAAGTTTGTCGTTTTCCTTTTCACCCGGGAAGTGTTCGGCAGCAGTCCTCCAGGCTGCATTGCGGACCCCGGGGTCGGTTGCGTTCCATTTTATTAAAGTTGTTTGCAACCGCCCCCTTAACAGAAATGTTCATCGAACACCTTCGAACAGCGTTAAAACCAATGGCAGGCAAACAAAAACACATAGAAACACATAGAAAACACCTTCAAAGGTGTCCAAAAGCTGACAAACTGTTCAGAAGACACAACTAACACATGGAAAAATGACAAGTACATATAGTCATGCGAAAAGAAAAGAGGTGGAGGAGTAAAAGGAGGGGGAGACACAGATATAGGCATGTCATGCCCTTCTTAAACCAAAAAAGTGCGAAGCTGACACGGCCAGTCCGTTCCTGCCCGTGCGACCTCCGTGTCGCCAGGTTTGTGCCAGAGCTGTGGTGGACCCTGACGGCCAGCCCCCCTCTCCCAATACTGGTGCCTGTCTGCTGGTGGGTCGAGTGAGCCCCCCTGCGGTGGAGGCAGGTCTAAAGTTTTTAAATTAAATTGTCTCTGTAATTTGAATGCGTACACTTTAAATCCTTTTACAAGGATCTATTGGAGGGCAAGTCTGATGCCAGCAGCCGTGGGAATTCCAGCTCCAGTAGCATCCACTAAAGCTGCTGCAGTTAAAAAGCTTTTATAAGGATCGAGCTTGGCGGTCCACCGCAAGGCGTCCTACCGCCAGTCCCAGCCCCTGTGCCTTGGGGTGCCTCCACGATGCTCTTCGCTGAGTGTCCCGGGGGCCCGAAGCATTTCCTTTGAAAAAATTAAGTGTCCAAACTATAGGTGGTGTAGCTTGCTTAACAGGTGGGATAATCCGCTGACTAGCAGACACTGCTGCTAGGTCCAAAGTATTTCCTGGGCTAGATGCAGTTAAAAATTTGTAATTAGATCTACAGGCGGTGGCTACTCCGCTGACTAGCAGACACTGCTACTAGGCCCAAAGTATTGCCTGGGCTAGATGCAGTTAAAAATTTGTAATTAGATAGTCTCGTTGGATGCTGAGAAAGCATTCCATAGAGTCTCCAGGCACACCATATATTATTCTCTTAAAAAGCTTGGGGTAGGGGTCTAGGGGACCTTTTTATAGCCAAAATCAAGGCCCTGTATCGCAATCCGTCAGCTAGGCTGAAGATAAATGGAACATTTTCATCACCTTTCATAATCACCAATGGGACAAGGCAGGGATGTCCTCTGTCCCCTCTCTTATACATCCTAGTGATGGAGCACCTGCTCTCATCAATTCGCCATAACCCCAATATTAGGTGGATTGAGGTGGGAGGCACCGAGTACAAGTGCTCTGCATTTGCTGATGATGTCCTAGTATATATCACTCAATCACATATATCAATCCCTGCTGTTATGGCTGTAATAGATCACTTTGTTACATGGTCAAATTTTAAAATCAATCCAGCGAAGTCTGAGGCCCTCGATGTCTCCCTCCCCAAATCCATACAGGATTCCATCCAGTCCAACTTTCCCTTTGCCTGGCCCTCACAGGGTATCAAATACTTATGAATTCGTATTCATAGAGACCTCTCCCGTCTATTTTATCTTAATTTTGGGCCCTTTATTGAACAACTCCATGAAGATCTTACTTCTTGGATGGTTAAGGATTTTTCCTGGTTCGGCAGAATAAGTATACTAAAAATGAACGTCCTACCTAAACTCTTATACCTCTTCCAAACCATTCCCGTGGTAATTCCCTCAAATTTTTGGAAAAGACTACGCAGTAGCTTTTAGTATCCCCAGGATGACATAGGTGGGGCAGATGGTGGTTGTCCCGGCCCGCTAGGCCGCATTGTAGCACAGTGAGCTTCGCACTGCATCTTATGCTTCATATCCATGTGACGGTTCATGCATGAAGTACTCAAACTATGGATTTTTTGGCCTCTACTTAGCTTTTGGTGACAAATGTTACAGATAACACGAGTTGGGTCATCCTTAGCGATCTGAAAAAATGCACAGGCTATGCAAGGTTTAGAGCCCATGCGACTCTGCTACTAGCAATACTATCAAATATTTGGCTGGGTTAGATGCAGAGCGTCTGGGTTTGGTTGGGGGTCCCCACAGTCTGCCTCGGCTAGATGCAGTTAAAAATTCTCATTAGATACACATGCGGTGCAGCTTGCTTCGCAGCAGGGCTAATGCGCCCAAAGTATTGGTAGACTTTATAGTAAATAAGGAAGGATTCACTGAGTGTGGTGGCCCCTCCGTGGGCCGTGGTGATTGGTGGAGACTTGGTGGATGATTATAGGAGAAAGCTCCTTAATAGAGAAAGTTGGTGGATTTATACTTTAAATACACGTGTACCAGCGGGTTTAAACATCAGACAAGATTTGATGTATCATTATGAGTGATCATTTATAGATTATTATTATATATGTTCCTTTTTTCTTCTTTTCTTTTTCTTTTTGATTATTTACATTTATATGCATTGTTTCTATGCTATATGATTTTAACATGGTATGTGTGTTTAAATTTCTGATTAACTCAGCCTTGAACAGGTGCATAGCAGGACATGTCATATACATACCACTTCCTTGCTGTTTTTTCGCTGTGCAATGATTATGAACTCGTATATATATTGTGCAGAAAGAAGGGTGAAAATCCGCCCAGGCAGGAGGAAATTGTAGTTTCATAACACATATTTGAACTGGAGAGGTATTAGAGGCCTGCAATGGCCACAGGTACTAATGGAGGTAATCAAGGTAGGGAGAGAGGCAAGAGGTCCGGTCATCTTAGTTATACAGGCCGGGGGAAATGACATAGCTTATCACAAGAGCGCATAACTAATGGCAATATTGAAACTTGACACTGATCGCTTCAGAGAATTTTTCACAAAACTAACTATAGTATGGTCAGAGATTGTGCCGAGAACGGTATGGCAAGGTGCGTGAGACATCACGGCCATCGAACGGACAAGGCAGGTAATAAATATTCGGATGGCAAAATTTATAAGAGACAGAGGCTGTGTAGTGATACGACACCGACAACTGGAAGGAGATAAAGCAGGCCTCATACGGCCCGACGGTGTTCAGTTAATGGATATTGGACTGGACATATTACTGTCAGGACGCCAGGACGGAGTGGAACAAGCATTAAAAGTGATGGATGGGGGTCGGAGTCCTGCATACGAGTAAGCAGGATCCTCCCTGGCCTGGAAATAGAAAGGACATGTTGGAGAGTTACTCTTGTTGGCCAACTTGCCGTTGTGGAGACTGGAGACACAGGGCATGCTGCAACAAGCTGAATTATTTTTTAAATAAAAGGCATTTCTAATGGAATGAGTATAAACAGTTAATAAATCTGTGACCGATCCTTACCCATCCAGTTGTAAGAGTTACATGATTGTAATGTCAATGAAAGGGGGCGTTAGGGGGCTGAGCATCTGGGTTTGGTTAGGAGTCCGCACAGGCTGCCTAGGCTAGATGCATTTAAAAATCAATAATAGATACACTGGCGGTGCAGCTTGCTTCGCAGCTTGGTTACTACGTTGACTAGCAGACACTGAAGCTTTGGAGCAGACCTCTGAGTAAACAGCTCTACAGACTCAACCATCTGTGTTACCCGAAGCCACAGTGTATGTATTTTCTTACGGTTAAAAGGGGAGGGGGAGATGCACCTCTAAATGATGATGGCAACGTCACGTAAAACAAAGCAAGGGGACTCCAAGAAGACTCTCCATTTTTTCCAAAAAATTGTGTGCACAGACACCACTTAAGTGGCATCAATTGCCCCAGGGTTGCTTAAAACGGTTGGTTAGAATGAGTACCACACACTGCTACTATGCCCAAAATTATTTTCCAGACAAGATGCAGCTAAAAAATATTCGTAATTTGCTAGCTGGTGGAGCTTAGTATAGATGGCATAATAGAATGAGTACTGCACACTGCTACAGGCCCAAAATTATTTTCCAGACAAGATGCAGCTAAAAATTATTAGTAATTTGCAAGCTGGTGGAGCTTAGTATAGATGGCATAATAGAATGAGTACCGCACACTGCTACAGGCCCAAAATTATTTTCCAGGCAAGATTCAGCTAAAAATTATTAGAAATTTGCAAGCTGGTGGAGCTTAGTATAGATGGCATAATAGAATGAGTACCGCACACTGCTACAGGCCCAAAATTATTTTCCAGACAAGATGCAGCTAAAAATTATTAGTAATTTGCAAGCTGGTGGAGCTTAGTATAGATTGCATAATAGAATGAGTACCGCACACTGTTACAGGCCCAAAATTATTTTCCAGACAAGATGCAGCTAAAAATTATTAGTAATTTGCAAGCTGGTGGAGCATAGAATAGATGGAATAATAGAATGAGTGCTGCACACTGCTACAGGCCCAAAATTATTTTCCAGACAAGATGCAGCTAAAAATTATTAGTAATTTGCAAGCTGGTGGAGCTTAGTATAGATGGAATAATAGAATGAGTGCCGCACACTGCTACAGGCCCAAAATTATTTTCCAGACAAGATGCAGCTAAAAATTATTAGTAATTTGAAAGCTTAAAACGGTTGGTGAGGTGATTTTACGAAATCCTCAAGCTTTTATTCTCCCCAGGATGACACAGGGGTAGAAAAATCCTTGCGGATCCATGATTTGTTCATCTTTGTGAACATGAGTCAGTCTACATTCTCAGTGGACAGCCGCATGCGCTTATCCGTCAGCACACCACCAGCAGCGCTGAACACACGTTCAGAGAGAACGCTGGCTGCAGGGCATGACAAGATCTCCAAGGCGTAAGTGGCGAGCTCCAGCCATTTATCTAGATTGGAAGCCCAAAAAGAGCTAAGGTGCGGTGACACAGTCATGGCTTCGATGTTTACTTGGACATACTCCTATACCATCGTCTCTAGGCGTTGACTTTATGTCAGAATTCTTGTCTCCTGTGACCTTGCAAAGGATGGGCTAAAAAAGCTGTGAAATGATTCCGCAAAATTGCTGTTACCAGCAGATACTGTGTTTTTGTTACGGTTTGAGTGCTGAACACTTGACAGTCCCACGGTTGGCAAGTTAGAACTGTGAGATTCATTACGTGCACCACTGGTGTTTTGTGGAAAAGCACATGTAAGATTCTGCAACAGTCTCTGCTGATACTCCTGCATGTGTGATCCCTTTCTATGGCAGGAATTATTTCAGCAAATTTATTTTTGTACCGGGGATCTAAGAGTGTGGCAACCCAGTAGTCAGGATTATTTCGAATTCTGACAATTCGAGGGTCATGTTGCAGGTTGTGCAGCAAGAAGGCACTCATGTGTCTTGCGCATCCAGGAGCACCAAGTCCCTGTTGTGTTGGTGGCGAGGTAACAATCATGCATCTTTCCTCTGCCCTCTGCCCCCAACCTCGCACAACAGAAATGTGATCAAGGTCTCCCTCATCTGATGAGTCTTCCATCAGTTCGTCCTCCACTTCTTCCTGGGCTCCTGCACCTTCCTCACTAGATTGGCTGCTACCATGTGCCCTGGTAAATCCATCTCCCCCACCCTCACATGCCTGCTGCCTTGGTGCTGCTGACCGTCTGGGCTTTGCAGATGTTAGCCCTTCCGCATACAACTCCTTCTCCTCTACTTCCTCCACCTCCTCTTGTCGCACCACCTGACTCCGAATTCTGTTTAACATGTGCTCCAGCATGTAAATCACCTGAATAGTCATGCTGATAATGGCATCATCAGCACTAAACATTTTCGCCGCCATTTCAAATCTGTGCAGAAGGGTGCATAGGTCCATGATCTGAGACCACTCCTCCAGCGTGATTTGCCCCACCTCTGGATCCAGTTGGCCCAGGCTATAGGTCAGAATGTATTGTACCAGGGCTTGTCGGTGCTGCCACAGTCGCTGCAACATGTGCTGAGTTGAATTCCACCGGGTAGGCACATCGCATTTTAGCCAATGAAGTGGCAGGCCCAACGACTTCTGTAGAGATATAAGTCGCTGAGCTGCGGGATGCGAATGGCGGAAGTGAGCACACAGCGACTGTGCCCTCTGCAGAACGCCATCTAGTCTGGGATAGTGGCCTAAAAATTGCTGGACAACCAGGTTCAACACGAGAGTCATACAAGGCACGTGTGTGACATTGCCCTGGCGAAGGGCCGCACCCAGGTTTGCAGCATTGTCGCACACGGCCTTCCCTTATTTCAGTGGAGACAACCATTCATGAAACTGGTTCTCCAGAGCTGACCACAACTCCTCAGCTGTGTGACTCACATTTCCCAGACATTTCAAAGTAAAAACCGCCTGATGACGTTGAGCCCTGCTGCCAGCATAGTAAGGAGGTGTGCAGGATCCCTTCTGCGCAGTTAGAAAGCGTGTGGCATGACCAGACTGGCTTTCGGTGCAGGTGGAGGACCGAGAGGAGGTTGAGGAGGCAGAAGCAGTGGAGGAACTTCGAGATAAAGAGGATTGACGCACAACTCGTGGGGACGGCAATACTTGGACAGCAGCCCCTTGTCCTGATGTCACCATAGTTACCCAGTGCCCAGTCAGCGACAGGTAACGCGCCTGTCCATGCCTACTCATCCAAGTGTATGTGGTGAAATGCACCCTGTCACACACAGAGTTTCTCAAAGAAACGGTTATGTAGTGTGCGACATGCTGGTGGAGCGCAGGGACACCTTTCTTTGAGAAGTAGTGCCGACTGGGCATCTGGTACTGGGGCACTGTGACGGACATAAGGTCTCGAAAATCCTCTGTGTCCACCAGGCTGAAAGGCAGCATTTCTGTAGCCAAGAGCTTGCAGATGGTGAAATTCAACCTCTTTGCTTTCTCATGGCTAGGAGAAAATGGTCTTTTACATGTCCACATCTGAGGGACTGAGGGCTGGCTGTTGTGCTTAGACGGGGTTGAGAAGGGTGTCCCCAGCAAACTGCTGGTCTGTGAGGAAGAAGCAGGCGGACATGTTAGGTTGCCTTGATCCAAAGGTGGTACTCTCGATGTCGGAAAGCGCTCAACACCAGCTGGTGTTTCCACCTCCAAAGAAAATGATGACCTGCCAATCACGCTGGCTGTTGCGGGTAAAGAGGTGGCAGGTCTGCGTCCCAAAACAGGTGTGACTGCTGTCCCCCCAGTCACAGAGGATGAAGAGGCTTGGGATGCACAAGATGGGGCAGACGGTGGTTGGCCAGGCACGCTAGGCCGCATTGTAGCACAGTGAGCTTCCCACTGCCACTTATGCTTCATATCCATGAAGTACTCAAACTATGGATTTTTTGGCCTCTACTTAGCTTTTGGTGACAAATCTTACAGATAACACGAGTAGGGTCATCCTTATCGATCTGAAAAAATGCCCAGGCTATGCAAGGCTTAGCACCCTTGCGACCTGAAGAGGAACCACGACTTGTGGTCAGAGGCACAGTTGTGTTTGAGGATCCAGTTGTTAATGTGCTTTCAGTACTACATCTCTGTCCAGGAAGGCGTTACCTGACCTCGTCGTCAATGACTTCCTCCTCCACCTCCTCTGCTGACCTCATCGACTGGCTGTGGGATGACTGTAAGTGGGATCTGCAACCTCATCATCATCACCCTGTGTGTTCTCATACCTGTCGTCCTCAGAGCCAACCTCTTCCTGCCCTGACAAAAAACTCAAGTTGTCGCTCCAATCAGGTATTTGAGTCTCATCATCGTCTTCCTCATTGTCTCCACCAACAGGAGTTACAGTTTTGGAATGAGGATCTACATTATGGTCAGAACCTTCTCCGTCTGGTCCTGGATCCGACTCATAAAGATTCTGCGCATCAGTGCAGATCATTTCCTCGTCTGGATTCACAGAAGCTCTGGAGCCTACCTCTCATTCCCAGGCTATAGTATGAGTAAACAGCTCTGCAGACTCAACCATCTGTTCTACCCATACTCAGACGGGCAGCTGGAGACTTGGGAGCTGTGAGGAAGCAAGTGCGATTGGGGTGACACCTCTGAGGACTGGAGTATTTGTGATGTTGAAGTTGAGGTGGAGGAGAGCCCACTTAATGGAGCACTTGATATCCGTTGAAGCACCTGCTGTTTTTGTGCCTCATCTGGAATTTGTAATGATTGGCGTGGCCATAAGAAAGGGATCATATCACATTGTCCGCTAAAAGAAGTAGACATCTTAGTTTGGCTGGAAGATGGTCTTTCTTCTGTAGATGTTACTGTTGCTTTAACACCTAATCCACGTACACAACCTTTTTTTCCCTTCCCAACAAGCCTATTCCCCTTTCCACCAGCAGCAGGCCTTCTTCCACTCATTTTGGTGGTTAACTAATTGACAACTCTGGAGTTGTTTGCACAAAAAACGATGAATGGGAACCGAGCAGAGTTGAGTGGCCAAACTGTGGTATTAGCCCAAAAGGATTGGCTGGGTTAGATGCAGTAAAACAATTTTATTACATAGACAGGTGATGGAGCTTAGTATAGATGGACTAATAGAATGAGTCACACACACTGCTACAAGCCCAAAATTATTTTCCAAGCTAGATGCAGCTAAAAATTATTTGTAATTTGCAAGCTGGTTGAGCTTGGTATAAATGGACTAAGAATAAGCTCCACACACTGCTACAAGCAAAAAATTATTTTCCGAGCTAGATGCAGATAAATATTATTTGTAATTTGCAAGCTGGTGGAGCTTGGTATAGATGGACTAAGAATAAGTCCCACACATTGCTACAACCCCAAAATTATTTTCCGAGCTAGATGCAACTAAAAATTATTTGTAATTTGCAAGCTGGTGGAGCTTTGTATAGATGGACTAAGAAAAAGTCCCACACACTGCTACAAGCCCAAAATTATT
This sequence comes from Phyllobates terribilis, assembly GCF_046119375.1. NCBI lineage: Eukaryota > Metazoa > Chordata > Amphibia > Anura > Dendrobatidae > Phyllobates > Phyllobates terribilis. Next base: position 443,780,749 of record NW_027362764.1, read on the forward strand.
TTCTTAGCAAGATGCAGATAAAAATTAGTTGTAATTTGCAAGCTGGTGGAGCTTAGTATAGATGAACTAAGAATAAGTCCCACACACTGCTACAAGCCCAAAATAGTTTTCCAAGCTACATGCAGATAAAAATTATTTGTAATTGGCAAGCTGGTGGAGCTTAGGATAGATGGACTAAGAATAAGTCCCACACACTGCTACAAGCCCAAAATTATTTTCCGAGCTAGATGCAGCCAAAAATTATTTGTAATCTGCAAGCTGGTGGAGCTTAGTATAGATGGACTAAGAATAAGTCCCACACACTGCTACAAGCCCAAAATTATTTTCCAAGCTAGATGCAGATAAAAATTATTTGTAATTTGCAAGCTGGTGGAGCTTAGTATAGATGGACTAAGAATAAGTCCCACGCACTGCTAAAAGCCCAAAATTATTTTCCGAGCTAGATTCAGCTAAAAATTAATTGTAATTTGCAAGCTGGTGGAGCTTAGTATAAATGGACTAAGAATAATTCCCACACACTGCTACAAGCCCAAAATTATTTTCCGAGAAGATGCAGTTAAAATTATTTGTAATTTTTAAGCTGGTTGAGCTTAGTATAGATGGACTAAGAATAAGTCCCACACACTGCTACAAGCCCAAATTTTATTTTCCGAGCTAGATGCAGATAAAAATTATTAGAAATTTGCAAGCTGGTGGAGCTTAGTATAGATGGACTAAGAATAAGTCCCACACACTGCTACCAGCCAAAAAAAATTTTCCAAGCTAGGTGCAGCTAAAAGTTATTTGTAATTTGCAAGCTGGTGGAGCTTAGTATAGATGGACTAAGAATAAGTCCCACACACTGCTACAAGCCCAAATTTATTTTCCGAGCTAGATGCAGCTAAAAATTATTTGTAATTTGCAAGCTGGTGGAGCTTAGTATAGATGGTCTAAGAATAAGTCCCACACACTGCTACAAGCCCAAAATTATTTTCCGAGCTAGATGCAGATGAAAATTATTTGTAATTTGCAAGCTGGTGGAGCTTATTATAGATGGACTAAGAATAAGTCCCACACACTACTACAAGCCCAAAAATTATTTTCCGAGCTAGATGCAGCTAAAAATTATTTATAATTTGCAAGCTGGTGGATCTTAGAATAGATGGACTAAGAATAAGTCCCACACAAAGCTACAAGCCCAAAATTATTTTCTGAGCTACATGCAGCTAAAAGTTATTTGTAGTTTGCAAGCTGGTGGAGCTTAGTATAAATGGACTAAGAATAATTCCCACACACTGCTACAAGCCCAAAATTATTTTCCGAGCTAGATGCAGTTAAAATTATTTGTAATTTTCAAGCTGGTTGAGCTTAGTATAGATGAACTAAGAATAAGCCCCACTCACTGCTACAAGCCCAAAATTATTTTCCGAGCTAGATGCAGATAAAAATTATTAGAAATTTGCAAGCTGGTGGAGCTTAGTATAGATGGACTAAGAATAAGTCCCACACACTGCTACCAGCCCAAAATTATTTTCCGAGCTAGATGCAGCTAAAAACTATTTGTAATTTGCAAGCTAGTGGAGCTTAGTATAGATGGTCTAAGAATAAGTCCCACACACTGCTACAAGCCCAAAATTATTTTCCGAGCTAGATGCAGATGAAAATTATTTGTAATTTGCAAGCTGGTGGAGCTTATTATAGATGGACTAAGAATAAGTCACACACACTACTACAAGCAAAAAATTATTTTCCGAGCTAGATGCAGCTAAAATTTATTTGTAATTTGCAAGCTGGTGGATCTTAGTATAGATGGACTAAGAATAAGTCCCACGCACTGCTAAAAGCCCAAAATTATTTTCCAAGCTAGATGCAGCTAAAAATTATGTTTAGTTTGCAAGCTGGTGGAGCTTAGTATAAATGGACTAAGAATAATTCCCACACACTGCTACAAGCCCCAAATTATTTTCCGAGCTAGATGCAGTTAAAATTACTTGTAATTTTCAAGCTGGTTGAGCTTAGTATAAATGGACTAAGAATAAGTCCCACACACTGCTACAAGCCCAAAATTATTTTCCGAGCTAGATGCAGATGAAAATTATTTGTAATTTGCAAGCTGGTGGAGCTTAGTATAGATGGACTAAGAATAAGTCCCACACACTGCTACCAGCCCAAAAAAAATTTCCAAACTAGATGCAGCTAAAAATTATTTTTAATTTGCAAGCTGGTGGAGCTTATTATAGATGGACTAAGAATAAGTCCCACACAATGCTACAAGCCCAAATTTATTTTCCGAGCTAGATGCAGCTAAAAATTATTTGAAATTTGCAAGCTAGTGGAGCTTAGTATAGATGGTCTAAGAATAAGTCCCACACACTGCTACACTCCCAAAATTATTTTCCGAGCTAGATGCAGATGAAAATTATTTGTAATTTGCAAGCTGGTGGATCTTAGTATAGATGGACTAAGAATAAGTCCCACGCACTGCTGAAAGCCCAAAATTATTTTCCGAGCTAGATGCAGCTAAAAATTATTTGTAATTTGCAAGCTGGTGGAGCTTAGTATAAATGGACTAAGAATATTTCCCACACACTGCTACAATCCCAAAATTATTTTCCGAGAAGATGCAGTTAAAATTATTTGTAATTTTCAAGCTGGTTGAGCTTAGTATAGATGGACTAAGAATAAGTCCCACACACTGCTACAAGCCCAAAATTATTTTGCGAGCTAGATGCAGATAAAAATTATTAGAAATTTGCAAGCTGGTGGAGCTTAGTATAGATGGACTAAGAATAATTCCCACACACTGCTACCAGCCAAATTTTTTTTTCAAAACTAGATGCAGCTAAAAGTTATTTGGAATTTGCAAGCTGGGGGAGCTTAGTATAAATGGACTAAGAATAAGTCCCACACACTGCTACAAGCCCAAAATTATTTTCCGAGCTAGATGCAGATGAAAATTATTTGTAATTTGCAAGCTGGTGGAGCTTAGTATAGATGGACTAAGAATAAGTCCCACACACGGCTACAAGCCCAAAATTATTTTCTGAGCTAGATGCAGCTAAAAATTATGTTTAGTTTGCAAGCTGGTGGAGCTTAGTATAAATGGACTAAGAATAATTCCCACACACTGCCACAAGCCCCAAATTATTTTCCGAGCTAGATGCAGTTAAAATTACTTGTAATTTTCAAGCTGGTTGAGCTTAGTATAAATGGACTAAGAATAAGTCCCACACACTGCTACAAGCCCAAAATTATTTTCCGAGCTAGATGCAGATGAAAATTATTTGTAATTTGCAAGCTGGTGGAGCTTAGTATAGATGGACTAAGAATAAGTCCCACACACTGCTACCAGCCCAAAAAAAAATTTCCAAACTAGATGCAGCTAAAAATTATTTGTAATTTGCAAGCTGGTGGAGCTTAGTATAGATGGACTAAGAATAAGTCCCACACAATGCTACAAGCCCAAATTTATTTTCCGAGCTAGATGCAGCTAAAAATTATTTGTAATTTGCAAGCTGGTGGAGCTTAGTATAGATGGTCTAAGAATAAGTCCCACACACTGCTACACTCCCAAAATTATTTTCCGAGCTAGATGCAGATGAAAATTATTTGTAATTTGCAAGCTGGTGGATCTTAGTATAGATGGACTAAGAATAAGTCCCACGCACTGCTGAAAGCCCAAAATTATTTTCCGAGCTAGATGCAGCTAAAAATTATTTGTAATTTGCAAGCTGGTGGAGCTTAGTATAAATGGACTAAGAATATTTCCCACACACTGCTACAAGCCCAAAATTATTTTCCGAGAAGATGCAGTTAAAATTATTTGTAATTTTCAAGCTGGTTGAGCTTAGTATAGATGGACTAAGAATAAGTCCCACACACTGCTACAAGCCCAAAATTATTTTGCGAGCTAGATGCAGATAAAAATTATTAGAAATTTGCAAGCTGGTGGAGCTTAGTATAGATGGACTAAGAATAATTCCCACACACTGCTACCAGCCAAAAATTTTTTTCCAAACTAGATGCAGCTAAAAGTTATTTGGAATTTGCAAGCTGGGGGAGCTTAGTATAAATGGACTAAGAATAAGTCCCACACACTGCTACAAGCCCAAAATTATTTTCCGAGCTAGATGCAGATGAAAATTATTTGTAATTTGCAAGCTGGTGGAGCTTAGTATAGATGGACTAAGAATAAGTCCCACACACGGCTACAAGCCCAAAATTATTTTCTGAGCTAGATGCAGCTAAAAATTATTTTTAGTTTGCAAGCTGGTGGAGCTTAGTATAAATGGACTAAGAATAATTCCCACACACTGCTACAAGCCCCAAATTATTTTCCGAGCTAGATGCAGTTAAAATTACTTGTAATTTTCAAGCTGGTTGAGCTTAGTATAGATGGACTAAGAATAAGTCCCACACACTGCTACAAGCCCAAAATTATTTTCCGAGCTAGATGCAGATAAAAATTATTAGAAATTTGCAAGCTGGTGGAGCTTAGTATAGATGGGCTAAGAATAAGTCCCACACACTGCTACCAGCCCAAAAAATTTTTCCAAGCTAGATGCAGCTAAAAATTATTTGTAATTTGCAAGCTGGTGGAGCTTAGTATAGATGGACTAAGAATAAGTCCCACACACTGCTACAAGCCCAAATTTATTTTCCGAGCTAGATGCAGCTTAAAATTATTTGTAATTTGCAAGCTGGTGGATCTTAGTATAGATGGACTAAGAATAAGTCCCACACACGGCTACAAGCCCAAAATTATTTTCTGAGCTAGATGCAGATGAAAATTATTTGTAATTTGCAAGCTGGTGGAGCTTATTATAGATGGACTAAGAATAAGTCCCACACACTACTACAAACCCAAAATTATTTTCCGAGCTAGAAGCAGCTAAAAATTATTTGTAATTTGCAAGCTGGTGGATCTTAGTATGGATGGACTAAGAATAAGTCCCACGCACTGCTAAAAGAACAAAATTATTTTCCGAGCTAGATGCAGCTAAAAATTATTTGTAATTTGCAAGCTGGTGGAGCTTAGTATAAATGGACTAAGAATAATTCCCACACACTGCTGCAAGCCCAAAATTATTTTCCGAGAAGATGCAGTTAAAATTATTTGTAATTTTCAAGCTGGTTGAGCTTAGTATAGATGGACTTAGAATAAGTCCCACACACTGCTACAAGCCCAAAATTATTTTCCGAGCTAGATGCAGATAAAAATTATTAGAAATTTGCAAGCTGGTGGAGCTTAGTATAGATGGACCAAGAATAAGTCCCACACACTGCTACCAGCCAAAACAAATTTTCCAAGCTAGATGCAGCTAAAAGTTATTTGTAATTTGCAAGCTGGTGGAGCTTAGTATGAATGGACTAAGAATAAGTCCCACACACTGCTACAAGCCCAAAATTATTTTCCGAGCTAGATGCAGATGAAAATTATTTGTAATTTGCAAGCTGGTGGAGCTTAGTATAGATGGACTAAGAATAATTCCCACACACTGCTACCAGCCCAAAAAAAATTTCCAAGCTAGATGCAGCTAAAAATTATTTGTAATTTGCAAGCTGGTGGAGCTTAGTATAGATGGACTAAGAATAAGTCCCACACACTGCTACAAGCCCAAATTTATTTTCCGAGCTAGATGCAGCTAAAAATTATTTGTAATTTGCAAGCTAGTGGAGCTTAGTATAGATGGTCTAAGAATAAGTCCCACACACTGCTACAAGCCCAAAATTATTTTCCGAGCTAGATGCAAATGAAAATTATTTGTAATTTGCAAGCTGGTGGAGCTTATTATAGATGGACTAAGAATAAGTCCCACACACTACTAAAAGCCCAAAATTATTTTCCGAGCTAGATGCAGTTAAAAATTATTTGTAATTTGCAAGCTGGTGGATCTTAGTATAGATGGACTAAGAATAAGTCCCACACACGGCTACAAGCCCAAAATTATTTTCTGAGCTAGATGCAGCTAAAAATTATTTTTAGTTTGCAAGCTGGTGGAGCTTAGTATAAATGGACTAAGAATAATTCCCACACACTGCTACAAGCCCAAAATTATTTTCCGAGCTAGATACAGTTAAAATTATTTGTAATTTTCAAGCTGGTTGAGCTTAGTATAGATGGACTAAGAATAAGTCCCACACACTGCTACAAGCCCAAAATTATTTTCCGAGCTAGATGCAGATAAAAATTATTTGTAATTTGCAAGCTGGTGGAGCTTAGAATAGATGGACTAAGAATAAGTCCCACACACGGCTTCAAGCCTAAATTTATTTTCCGAGCTAGATGCAGCTAAAAATTATTTGTAATTTGCAAGCTAGTGGAGCTTAGTATAGATGGTCTAAGAATAAGTCCCACACACTGCTACAAGCCCAAAATTATTTTCCGAGCTAGATGCAGATGAAAATTATTTGTAATTTGCAAGCTAGTGGAGCTTAGTATAGATGGTCTAAGAATAAGTCCCACACACTGCTACAAGCCCAAAATTATTTTCCGAGCTAGATGCAGATGAAAATTATTTGTAATTTGCAAGCTGGTGGAGCTTATTATAGATGGACTAAGAATAAGTCCCACACACTACTACAAGCCCAAAATTTTTTTCCGAGCTAGATGCAGCTAAAAATTATTTGTAATTTGCAAGCTGGTGGATTTTAGTATAGATGGAATAAGAATAAGTCCCACACATGGCTACAAGCCCAAAATTATTTTCTGATCTAGATGCAGCTAAAAATTATTTGTAGTTTGCAAGCTGGTGGAGCTTAGTATAGATGGACTAAGAATTAGTCCCACACACTGCTACAAGCCCATAATTATTTTCCTAGCTAGATGCAGATAAAAATTATTTGTAATTTGCAAGCTGGTGGAGCTTAGGATAGATGGACGAAGAATAAGTCCCACACACTGTTAAAAGCCCAAAATTATTTTCAGAGCTAGATGCAGTTAAAATTATTTGTAATTTTCAAGCTGGTTGAGCTTTGTATAGATGGACTAAGAATAAGTCCCACACACTGCTACAAGCCCAAAATTATTTTCCGAGCTAGATACAGATAAAAATTATTAGAAATTTGCAAGCTGGTGGAGCTTAGTATAGATGGACTAAGAATAAGTCACCACACACTGCTACCAGCCCAAAAAAATTCTCAGAGCTAGATGCAGATAAAAATTATTTGTAATTTGCAAGCTGGTGGAGCTTAGTATAGATGGACTAAGTATAAGTCCCACACACTGCTACAAGCCCAAAATTATTTTCCGAGCTAGATGCAGCTAAAAATTTTTTGCAATTTGCAAGCTGGTGGAGCTTAGTTTAGATGGACTAAGAATAAGTTCCACACACTACTACAAGCCCAAATTTATTTTCCGAGCTAGATGCAGCTAAAAATTATTTGTAATTTGCAAGCTGGTGGAGCTTAGTATAGATGGACTAAGAATAAGTCCCACACACGCTAGATGCAGCTAAAAATTATTTGTAATTTGCAAGCTGGTGGATCTTAGTATAGATGGACTAAGAATAAGTCCCACACACGGCTACAAGCCCAAAATTATTTTCTGAGCTAGATACAGCTAAAAATTATTTGAAATTTGCAAGCTGGTGGAGCTTAGGATAGATGGACTAAGAATAAGTCCCACACACTGCTAAAAGCCCAAAATTATTTTCTGAGCTAGATTAAGATAAAAATTATTTGTAATTTGCAAGCTGGTGGAGCTTAGTATAGATGACCTAATAGAATGATGCTATGCCCAAAAGGTTTTACTTGACTAGGTGCAGTAAAAAAAATTGTATTCTATACACAGGTGGTGTAGCTTGCAACACAGATACACTACTCCACTGAATAACACACACTGAAAGAGGCCAAAAAGGATGCTTAGCTAGATTTAGCCAAATGCTGTGAAATACAGTTGCACAGCACTGGCACAGACCTGCCTGGCAAAAAGTCCTAGGAAATGCTGTAACCTAGTCCTCAAAAGGACAGCAATTACAATTAGTCCCTACTCCCAACCTATCTATTTAAGAGCACAGACCTGCCTGCTAAAAGTCATAGGAAATGCTGTAACCTAGTCCTCAAAGGACTGTAATCACAACTATTCCCTACTCCCAAGCTATCTGTATATTTCAGAGAAAATTGGCTTGAAATTAACACTGAAAGTATAGCGCACACAGCAACAGCGGTGCCGTCTAACACACAGCTGCAGCAGTGAGAAAATGGTGGCGACGGGGAAAATGGCTGGGTCTTATATGGCAAGGACATGTGACATACACAGCCAATGACACATGCCTTTGCTTGTGTGAAAAAAAAGCAGTTTGCTCTATGTGTGCGCTGCTGATAGGCTGACAGATTGCACCTCCCCACTGTAAATGCAGGAAAAAGAAAAAAAAATGGAGATCTTCATTATTTATGCAGAGATCCATCCCCTGCCCCTCCCCCCGCCCCGCTGTACACTCAAACTGCTTATTAACATTGATTATCAGCATTACTGTGAAAAGATCCAGTTATGATTTTGGTGCACGAACAGTTATCGAACATAACCTCGAACAGTCTGATTTTTTTCAAATCGTTCGTGTTCGACGAACGGCTCGAACACCGCCCAAAACAGCTCGAATTTGAAATTGGCACACAGTTCGAGTCGAACACCGCTCATCTCTAGTCATAATACACTACAGGACGATAAGAGTGATGGAACCTCTGCTCAATGGAATAACTGTAGGTTATAATCCCTATCCAGGCCTTTGGGTGCTAGAGATTGTAACTCCTCGTATTTCTTAAGGGGCAAAAGAAGACCCCTCTCCATCTGGATTGCTTAACTTGCGTGGGTTTCCTCCGGGTTCTCCGGTTTCCCCCCCACACTCCAAGGACATACTGATAGGGAATTTAAATTGTGAGCCCCATTGTGGACAACAATAATAATAATAAAGTATGTAAAGCGCTACAGAAGTATGGCAGAATATGATAGCGCTATATAAGTAATGCATAATAAATAATAATTAATGATGAATCTTGTCTCCTTTAAGTACATTGTTACACTGATAGTAAAGTAGGCAGTGGAAAGTGCCACATCTAGGTGTGGATAGGAACCACTGGCATGGGATATGTGAGGATGGATCTATGTCAACTCCAACAAGTTTATAATTAAGATTTGGGGGATGTCTGAAGCATGATAAGAAGCGTCATTGAAACTCCCTGTTATGGGGGTAAAATGTTTGAATGATATGCCAATATTTGCATATGGATCTATGGATCTTATATGCACTAGAACGGAAGGTATGCACAAAGGGAATGCAATTGGGATTATTCCTTTTAGAAGATGGAGTGGCTCAAAGGCATGGTTAATGACCCCAGAGGAATAGCCCTTTAGAACTCATTTCTTCTAAGCGATTTCAACATCTTGGTTCTTCCTAAACAATCCTCTTAATGCATTGGTGTTGAGAGATTGGTATTGATGATCTTTTCACAGATAGAGGGTGGAAACTATTCTAATGGAGAAGATTATTTTGATCAGTGTCCTTTACAAATAAGTCAGTTGTAAGTCTGCCAGACTGGAATATTTGTGTCTAGGAAATGAAGTTTGCGCTGATTCATATGTATAATAAACCCAAGACCAGGCCATGCTGCATTGAGTGAATCAAAGTACTGGAGGAGAGAATCGGAAGAACCCCTCCAAATACACAAGATGGCGGAGGTACAGTGTAAACCTTTACATCACCCCAAGAACACCAGCCCCACAGTGAAACATGGTGGTGGCAACAACATGCCGTGGGGATGTTTTTCGGCAGCATGGACAGGGAAAATGGTCCGAGTTGAAAGGAACATGGTTGGTGCAAAATACAGGGATATTCTTGAGCAAAACCTGTTTCAGTATGTCAGTGATTTGAGACTGGAATGAAGGTTCACCATCCAACAAGACAATGACCAAATCATACTGCTAAAGCAACACTGGAGTGGTTTAAGAGGAAAGGTGTACATGTTTTGGAGAGGCATAGTCAGAGTCCAGACCATAATCCAATTGAGGATATCTGATCAGACTTGAAGATTGCTGGTGACTAGAGAAAACCATTAGTGATGAGCGAGCATGCTCGCTACTGCTCGGTGCTCCCCCGAGCATCTCACTGCTTGAGATGCTCTGCGCTCGCCGAGTATTTCCGGGGTTGCTTGGGGGAGCTTGGGTCCCCTCCCTGCATGTTTGGCACATTAAAAATTTCCTTTAGTGTGTCAGTGAAGCAATTCACACCAGTTTGCTGTTCAAACTACTTACCTACAGGCCAGGTATTCAAAACTCTGTTTTCCCCATCACATGGATGACATATACGTTGTCAGAAAATACTGCCATTTTTGGCTTTCATTAAAAATTTCTTTCAGTGTATCAGTGAAGCAATTCCCACCAGTTTGCTGTTTAAACTACTTATTTACAGGCCAGGTAATTAAAACTGTCTTCTCTGTCTCACGGATCACATATACATTGTCAGAAAATACTGCCATTTCGGGCCTCCATTAAAAATTTCCTTTAGTGTGTCAGTGAAGCAATTCAGACCAATTTGCTGTTCAAACTACTTACCTACAGGCCAGGTATTTAAAACTCTGTTTTCTCAGTCACACGGATCACATATACGTTGTCATAAAATACTGCCATTTCGGGCCTCCATTAAAAATTTCCTTTAGTGTGTCAGTGAAGCAATTCATACCAGTTTGCTGTTTAAACTGCTTACCTACAGGCCAGGTATTTAAAACTCTGTTTTCTCCATCACACGGAACACATATACGTTGTTAGAAAATACTGTCATTTCTGACCTCCAATAAAAATTTCCTTTAGTGTGTCAGTGAAGCTATTCACACCAGTTTGCTGTTCAAACTACCTACCTACTGGCCAGGTATTTTAAAATCTGTTTTCTCCGTCACATGGATCACATATATGTTGTCAGAAAATACTGCCACTTCTGACCTCCAATAAAAATTTTCTTTAGTGTGTCAGTGAAGCAATTCACACCAGTTTGCTGGTCAAGCTACTTAACTACAGACCAGTTACTTAAAACTCTGTTTTCTCCGTCACATGGATCACATATATGTTGTCAGAAAATACTGCCATTTCTGGCCTCCATTAAAAATTTCCTTAATGTGTCACTAAAGCAATTCACACAAGTTTGTTATTAAGCTACTTACCTACAGGCCAGGTATTTAAAACTCTGTTTACTACGTCACACGGATCACATATACGCTGTCAGAAAATACTGCCATTTCTGGCCTCCATTAAAACTTTCCTTTAGTGTGTCAGTGAAGCAATTCCCACCAGTTTGCTGTTCAAATTACTTACCTACGGGATAGGTATTTAAAACTCTGTTTTCTACGCTACACGGATCACATATACGTTATCAGAAAATACTGCCATTTCTGGCCTCCATTAAAAATTTCCTTAAGTGTGTCAGTGAAGCAATTCATACCAGTTTGCTGTTCAAACAACCTACCTACAGGCCAGGTATTTAAAACTCTGTTTTCTCTGTCACACGGATCACATATAAGTTCGCTCCAAACTCAGTCATTTGTAGTGAACGTGAAAGATACTGTCCTCGATTTAAAATGGCCAAGGCACGTGGCAAGGGACGGGGAACTCGACATGATGGTGATGGTGCATGCAGAGGCCGAAGAGAAGGCCGTGGGCAAGCTGAAATTGTGCCACAACAAACACCCACATTTTCTTGCCTAACCTTCCTGTCCCAATTCCTAAGGGACCGAAGCACACCACTATTGAACCCAGAGCAGTGTCAAAAGGTTGTTTGTTGGATAGCGGATAATGCTTCCAGTCTCTTAGCCACCACCACCACCACCACCCTGTCTTCCACACGGTCAAGTGTCAGTAGCCGTGAGTCTGGACCGCATATTCCTCGCCCTGATCCTCCTTCCTGCCACCATGCTGAGTGCCCGGAGACAACTGATCCCACACTCAGACAATTTGAAGAGCTGATCACTTTTCCATTTATAGATTCGGGCCTCTCGCCCGCTCCACTTGAAGCGGTGCAAGAGGAGATCGCGTGTAGCGATGCCCATATATTTGAGCAGTCACATGAAGGCGACGGTGGGAAAGTGTCACAAGAGATGGATGATGATGAGACACAATTGCCAGAAAGTCAGGAGAAGGACCAGGGTGCGGAAGTGGAAGATGAGGTGATGGATGATATAGTAACTGACCCAACCTGGCAGGAGAACATGCAGAGCGAGGACAGCAGCATACAGGGTTAGGGAGGCAGAGCATCCCAATAGGCAGAAAGAATCAGTGTGGTGGCCGCAGACAGAAGGCAGGCAACCATTCACCGTAACACCAACACGAAGGAAGTTGCCAATTCAACTGTTAGGTCTTACCGAGTCTGGTTGTATTTTAATGACTCTGCCAATAACCCCAAAAAGGCCATTTGCACCTCCTGCCTGGCCCTGCATCAGCAAGGGTGGCAAAACGACCAGCCTGACCACCACCAGCATGATCAGGCACATGGCAGCAAAGCACCCAACTTTGTGGGCCGAACCCGAGGGTCCCGGAACAGTGTCTGCAGGTGGCACCATTGCTTCTTCCGCTGTTGTGCATGCAAGCCAATCCCCTGTCCATAGTGCATGTGAAGATGCCTCCTGCCCTGCACCTGTCTTTTTGCACTCTCAAGTAGCAGCATCAGGAAGCAAGTCCAAGTCCTTGTTCCAGCGCAGCGTTCAGTTGTCCATGCCCCAGTCCTTGGAACGCGAGCGCAAATATGCAGCCAATGCCCCACAGGCCACACTACTAAATTCTCACATTTCACGACTGCTTGCGCTTGAAAGGTTACCTTTTAGGCTCATGGAAATGGAAGCATTCCGCAACCTGATAGCGGCTGCCATTCCTCGGTACTCAGTCCCCAGCCACCACTGTTTCTCCAGGTGTGTCGTTCCCGCATTACAGAAGCTCGTTTCCCAACACATTAGCCGTGCCCTCAATAATGCAGTTACTGGGAAAGTCCACCTAAACACAGACTCGTGGACAAGTGCTTGTGGGTAGGGATGGTACATCTCGCTGACGGCACACTGGGTTAACATAGTGGAAGCCGGGACCCAGTTGAACCTTAGAACGGAACACGTCCTCCCGACGCCAAGGATTGCAGGCCCTAGGTCAATCAAGGTTGCCCCCACGGTCTACAACTCCTGCGCCTCATCCTCTTCAGCCTCTTCCTCCTCTTCAACCTTCATCTCCGAAATGACGATATTAGTCACAAGCTGGCAGCATTGCAGCACTACCTCAGCCAAGCGGCAACAGGCTGTGCTGAAGCTAATATGCTTAGGTGACAAACTGCACAATGCTGAAGAGTTGTGGACAGCTCTGTGGCTCACACCGCTGAACCTACAGCCAGGCATGGTCGTGTGTGACAATGACCGGAACCTGGTGGCATCTCTGAGTGCTTTACCTTGTTGTTCAGCGGTTATTCAAATCCTACCAGGAGCTTCTGGATCTGCTTGTTAAAGTACGCCGCCTGGGTGCCCATTTTAGAAAGTCAGCTACAGCTTCCGCTGCCCTTGCCTTGATTCAGAAGCATTTGTGGCTTCCAGCTCACAGACTGGTGTGTGATTTCCCCACGTGTTGGAACTCTACACTGCAGATGTTGGCAAGAATTTGTGAGCAGAAGAGGGCAGTTGTTGAGTACCTGCATCAACAAGGCCGTTGGTATTCAGTTCAGACTCCACACATAAGACCTCAGGATTGGACATGGATGTCAGACATATGTACCATCCTCCAAAACTTTGAGGACTCTACCAAGATGGTGAGAGACGATGACGCCATAATTAGCATCACCATCCCACTTCTCTGTCTTCTGAAATGCTCTCTGCTCATAATCAAAGAGGATGTATTGCAGGCGGAGCACGATGAGATGGAGCAAGGAACCATACAGGGTGATTACACACAGCCAAGCCTCATCTCATCCCAACGTGGATTGGGTGACAATGAGGAAGAGGAGGAGGAGGAAACACAGGAGCTAGTTTCATGCACCATAGACTGTACTACCTGCACAGCTGTCATACCATCTGTTCAGCATCGATGGCCAGAGGACAGAGAGGAGGAGGAGGAGAGCATGGTCAGTCATCCTCTTGCCTGTTAGTTGTCTGGCATGCATGGCTGAGTATATATTAGACTGTCTTTCCCATGACCCTCGCATTCTCAAAATTTTGGGTGACAGTCATTACTGGTTGGTGACACTTCTAGACCCATGCTACAAGGAGAACTTTATATCTCTTATTCCTGAGGAGGACAGGTCTAGAAAAATGGGGCTGTACCAGAAGGCCCTTGTTGTGGAACTGTTATAAAAATTCTCATCTGAAAACACTGGCAGCAGAGAGCATACTTTGTTGGACAACCAAGGAGTACAGGTGAGAGAGACACAACTTGAATCCAGAAGAGGCAAGGGAACACTATCAAAGTTCTGGGAGAGTTTTCTCAGACCCTCCCATCGCACAGGCCCTGAGGAGTGGGGTACTCTCCCAAGGAGTGCAAAGTTTGGGTAGATGCTGAGGGAGTACCTTGCCAACCATACCAACATCCTCTGAGATTCCGCTGTGACTTATAATTATTGGGTATCCAAGCTGGATTCGTAGAATGAGCAGGCTCTCTATGACAGTGGTCCGTGATGCAATACCCACAAAAATTTTTTAAAGGGTGTTTTTGATGCCCGTAAAAAATGTTTTTTATACACTATGTTCATGTATATCCCCCAGGGGTAAATGTTTGTCAGCCCATACACTTAATGCATGGGCATTAAAAGTATAGGAGGCCCGCTCCTTTCCAATGGGAACATTTTTTTATGAGTCACTCCTCCACGTCTCTTCCAAGGGCCATTGAAATGCCTCCCAATTTTTGGCAGCCCTTGCATTCACTGCATAGGCCAACACTATGGGAGACTCTCTCCTTTCTAATGGGAATTTGTCATTACTGTGTCCCTGCTCTATGTCTCTTTTAATTGTTAGTAGGGTTTTTCCTAAATTTTGTCAGCTGTTAGACTCACTGCATTCCCTATAACTGTATAGCAGACTCTCTCATTTCTAATGGGAATTTGTCGTTACTGTGGCCTTACTCTATGTGTCTTTAATTTCTTAGTGGGGTTTTTCCTAAATTTGGTCAGCCGTTGAACTCACTGCATACCCTATAACTGTATAGCAGACTCGCTCCTTTCTAATGGGAATTTGTTGTTACTGTGGCCCTTCTCTCTGTGTCTTTAATTTCTTAGTGGGGTTTTTCCAAAATTTTGGCAGCTGTTGGACTCACTGCATACCCTATAATTGTATAGCAGACTCTCTCCTTTCTAATGGGAATTTGTCATTACTGTGGCCCTGCTCTAGGTGTCTTTAATTTCTTAGTGGGGTTTTTCCTAAATTTGGCCAGCCGTTGGAGACTCTGTATACCGTATGACTGTATAGCAGACTCTCTCCTTTCTAATGGGAATTAGTCATTACTGTGGCCCTGCTCTAAGTGTCTTTAATTTCTTAGTGGGGTTTTTCCTAAATTTAGCCAGCCGTGGGACTCACTGTATACCCTATGACTGTATAGCAGACTCTCTCCTTTCTAATGGGAATTTGTAATTACTATGGCCCTGCTCTATGTGTCTTTAATTTCTTAGTGTGGTTTTTCCTGAATTTGGTCAGTCGTTGGACTCTGCATTCCCTATAACTGTATAGCAGACTATTTCCTTTCTAATGGGAACATGTCGTACTTGTTACTATGGCCCTGCTCTATGTGTCTTTCAGAGTCCCTCCATCATCAATGAAACAGGTTGTGATTGATGATGTGTCACACACCACATTGCCAGATAAGGTTGTGAAATGTTAAAATGACATTTCCCGGTAAATGCATTTGCCTTAAAAAATAATATAAAAAAAAAACAGTAGGATCTTTTTTTGGTATAAAAACAGAGTCGCCTATGTAACCGCAATGTATTTACATTGTTCAGCTCCTGGACCTCCTCCTCCATCTCAGAAATGACCACATCAGTCACAAGCACTGCAGCACTGCCTTGGCCAAGCGGCAACAGGCTGTGCTGAAGATGACATGCTTAATGCTTAGGTGACAAACCGCCCAGTCCTGCAGTTGTTGAAAGCTGTAACACAGCAGCCTGATATATGGCTCTCACCGCTGAAGATACAGCCAGGCATGGTCGTGTGTGACAATGGGCGGAACCTGGTGACGGAGAAATGACAGCCGGAGTAGTTATGGTTTTCCTTTATGCCAGTCCTTTCACCGAGTTAAAGAATATGGCTGTGGTGAAATACAACTCCCACTGAGAAGCTGTTTCAGATTGAAAAACATTGTGCCCACCAGAGGATTTGATTCTGAGGGCTCACCTTTCACCCCCACTCAAGAGCCCCATAGCAGTTGCAAAGTTAGCGCTATCATGAACTCTCCTGATGTAGAAGCCAGGGCACAGCAGAGGATTCTCTGGTGGGACCGTCCAACCCTGTGGAGAAGAAGTCCTGGCTAAGAAAAGTGTGTGGGAAGGTTCCCGGACACTCTATGGCTGCTTTTTTACTGAGGAGGAAACCCACGCAAACACAGGGAGAACATACAAAGTCCTTGCAGATGTTGTCCTTGCTGGGATTTGAACCTAGTGCAAGGCTAAGTGCTAAACACTGAGCCAATGTGCTACCATTCACCTGATATCTAACAGGCTTGAGAAACTTCCACCTACTGCAACTCTATCTTCAGCTCCTTTGTGAGAAACTAATGTATTTGGGCAGCCACTAAGTCTGCCAAATAAAATTCCTGAGAAGGAAATTGGGGATGGCTTTGCTGCTGATACTCAGGGCAGTGCTAATACCATGGCGACTTACCATAGTTTATTGGAAATACTCCAGGCTGGTAGGAGGCAAGCAGATTCCCACAGAAAAGTACCAGCAGTAATGTTCAGGGACCCGCGCTTGTAGAAGGTGGAGACAACACCGGGAGAAATAGTGGCGGCTGGGGTAAGGACACGAGGCATGAGGTTGTGAAAAGCTTCATCCTCCATGAGCCTAAAAGGCCACATTTCAAGTGAAAGCAGCTTTAGAGGACTTCCTGGGAGAAATCACAGCAGGAGTAGATATGGTTTCCCAAGTCCTTTCACCAAGCTAGAGAATATGGCTGTGGTGAAATACAACTCAGCAAAAAAAGCTGTGGACTGGCTCCGTACCATCCCTGGCCACATTCACTTGACCACGTGTTTGTGGGTAGGCGGTCCTTCTCAGTAAGTTCACTGGGGAGGGCATGCGTAATGTTTTGGGACCCGTGCTTGTGTAAGGCGGAGACGATACCAGGAGAAATAGTGGCGGCTGGGGACTGAGTATTGACACCCGGCCGCCGCCGGTATGAAGTTGTGAAAAGCTTCCACCTCCTCGAGCGTAAAAGGCCATATTTCAAGTGCAAGCAGGTGCCCAGAAATCTGGCAGTTTAGTAATGCAGCCTGTGGGTGGGTGGTTGGCTGGCTGCATAATTGCACTTGCATTCCAAGTAACAGAAAACTAAGCAGATGGTGGCCTCTATCATCATCATTGCCGCACCTCAGCACTATGAACTTTCCTGAAGGAGAAGCCAGGGCCCACCGGCCGGAGTAGTTACGATTTTCCTCTATGCCAGTCCTTTCACCGAGTTAAAGAATATGGCTGTGGTGAAATACAACTCCCACTGAGAAGCTGTTTCAGATTGAAAAACATTATGCCCACCAGAGGATTTGATTCTGAGGGCTCATATTTCTCACCCGCTCTAGAGCCCCATAGCAGCTGCAATATTTGCGCTATCATGAACTCTCCTGATGTAGAAGCCAGGGACCACCAGAGGATTCTCTGGTGGGACCGTTCAACCATACAGAGAAGCAGTCCTAGCTAAGAAAAGTGTGTGGGAAGGTTCTAGGACATTCTATGGCTGCTTTTTTACTGAGGTGGAAACCCACACAAACACGAGGAGAACATACAAAATCCTAAGTGCTAACCACTGAGCCAATGTGCTGCCGTTCACCTGATATCTAACAGGCTTGAGAAACTTCCACCTACTGCAACTCTATCTTCTGCTCCTTTGTGAGAAACTAATGCATTTGGGCAGCCACTAAGTCTACCAATTAAAATTCCTGAGAAGGAAATTGGGGATGGCTTTGCTGCTGATACTCAGGGCAGTGCTAATACCATGGCGTCTTACCATAGTTTATTGGAAATATTCCAGGCTGGTAGGAGACAAGCAGATTCCCACAGAAAAGTACCAGCAGTAATGTTCAGGGACCCGCGCTTGTAGAAGGTGGAGACAACACCGGGAGAAATAGTGGCGGCTGGGGTATGGACACGAGGCATGAGGTTGTGAAAAGCTTCCGCCTCCATGAGCCTAAAAGGCCACATTTCAAGTAAAAGCAGCTTTAGAGGACTTCCTGGGAGAAATCACAGCAGGAGTAGATATGGTTTCCCAAGTCCTTTCACCAAGCTAGAGAATATGGCTGTGGTGAAATACAACTCAGCAAAAAAAGCTGTGGACTGGCTCCGTACCGTCCCGGGCCACATTCACTTGACCACTTGCTTGTGGGTAGGCGGTCCTTCTCAGTAAGTTCACTGGGGAGGGCATGCGTAATGTTGTGGGACCCGTGCTTGTGTAAGGCGGAGACGATACCAGGAGAAATAGTGGCGGCTGGGGACCGAGTATTGATACCCGGCCGCCGCCGGCATGAAGTTGTGAAAAGCTTCCACCTCCTTGAGCGTAAAAGGCCATATTTCAAGTGCAAGCAGGTGCCCAGAAATCTGACAGTTTAGTAATGCAGCCTGTGGGTGGGTGGTTGGCTGGCTGCATAATTGCACTTGCATTCCAAGTAACAGAAAACTAAGCAGATGGTGGCCTCTATCATCATCATGGCCGCACCTCAGCACTATGAACTCTCCTGAAGGAGAAGCCAGGGCCCACCGGCCGGAGTAGTTACGGTTTTCCTCTATGCCAGTCCTTTCACCGAGTTAAAGAATATGACTGTGGTGAAATACAACTCCCACTGAGAAGCTGTTTCAGATTGAAAAACATTATGCCCACCAGAGGATTTGATTCTGAGGGCTCACATTTCACCCCCACTCAAGAGCCCCATAGCAGCTGCAAAGTTAGCGCTATTATGAACTCTCCTGATGTAGAAGCCAGGGCACACCAGAGGATTCTCTGGTGGGTCCGCCCAACCCTGCCGAAAAGCAGCCCTGGCTAAGAAAAGTGTGGGGGAAGGTTCCCGGACACTCAATGGCTGTTTTATTAATGTGGATCGGACGTGCTTATGCATGTTATGTCTCAAACCGGATTGCAGATCAGGCCATTGCCCAACTCTGTAGCCATGAAATTAAATGCGCAAAGAAGATGTTTGTTTGTCAAAGCTCCACCGAGAAGTGCGAGTTAATGTTGGTCTGGCTGCCATTGCTTCTGCAAAAGTTGCTGTAGAGGACTTACTGGGAGAAATGACACCCAGAGTAGATACAATTTCCCTCTATGCCAGTCCTTTCACCGAGCTAAAGAATATGGCTGTGGTTAAATACAACTCAGCAAAAAAAGCTGTGGACTGGCTCCGTACCATCCCTGGCCACATTCACCTTTCCACGTGTTTGCGGATAGGCGGTCTTTCTCAGTAAGTGCACTGGGGAGGGCACGGGTAATGTTGTGGGACCTGTGCTTGTGGAAGGCGGAGAAGACTCCGGGAGAAACAGTGGCACCTGGGGACCGAGTATGGACACCCGGCCACCGCCGGTATGAGGTTATGAAACGCTTCTGCCTCCACGAGCCTAAAAGGCCACATTTCAAGTGTAAGCAGCTGTCAAAAATTTGGCAGTATAGTATTGCAGCCTGTAGGTTGGTGGGTGGCTGGCTGCATACTTGCGCTTGCATTCCAAGGAATGGGGTAGGGACAACTTAACGCTGAACTGGGACAAGGACGTGGATGTTGATTGTTACAAGTCTGCAATGACAGGTGCATGGCGGGATGCATCTTTGCATGCGCCAAGGATCACTTATGATGAGCACACTTTTGTCAGTGACATAGCAGTCAGAGATGCTTCCAGAGGTCTTCCCCATGCTGTTCCCATGTCTTTTCAGCACTGTATGCATGTGTCTGATGATGTGTCACACACCACATGGCCAGATAAGGTTGTAAAATGTTAAAATGACATTTCCTGGTGAATGCATTTGTCACAGTTGAAAGCAATGCAAAAGTGCAAAAACGCATCAAAAATGCTACGTGTGAACATAGCCCAAGGTGTGTAGGAGTATTTTTGTTTTTGGTTATTTATTTTGCCTTATATACAAGCCATTACCCTGGAAAGGATGTTCCTTAACATTTTTCCCATGGAAATCCATTTTAGTTTCGCTTTTGTATGTTTTATTGTGAGTCCGTAAAAGTGGCATAATACTCTGACAATGTTGTTGACAGCAGTGATCTGGGAGTCAGAGATGCTTCCAGGGGACTTCCCCATGCTGTTCCCATGTCATTTGAGCACTGTTCCCATCGATTTGGGCAATTTTTCAGCCCTCTGCAGACCGTCGGGGGGGAGCCGCCTGAAAAATGTTCGAGTTTCCAATGTGCTCGACCCGAGCATCGAGTACCTGAGCATTTTAGTGCTCTCTCATCACTAGAAACTGACTAACTTGAAGGAGCTGGAACAGTTCTTGAGTAGTTGGCAAAATCCAAACCTCATAGAGACTTATCCAAAGTGTCAAAATAATGACTTTGGGGGTGAATAGTTATGCACACTGAAGTTTTCAGTGTTTTTGTCCTATTTGTTGTTTGCTTCACAATAAGAAGAAAACCAAATGTTCACAGCTGTAGGCATGTTATTTACATGATCTGATGTAAACCATAAAAAAAAGTGAAATTCCAGGTTGTGAGGAAGCAAAAATGAAAAATGCCAATGGGGCGAATACTTTTGCAAGCCACTGCACGTAAATATGTAACTGAGTAATCAAACTGAAACTGTCAATACTGGAACTGATACCTGTGCGATCTCTCACTCCCTGAGGTCATGTCAGCTTGTTGTGATTAATGTGATCTTATGTAAAGTCAGCAGGTATTTTTTTGGCAATTCATGCAAATTGAACCACAAATTGTTCCAAATCACTGGGACTTGTACATTTTATAACATTTTTTCACAAATTTGTTTTGCATTGAATTAATTTGACCATCTCTAGCTGTTTTCCCATTGCTGCAGGTAAAAAGTTTAACTAATTAGGGAAGAAGAACAGAAAGTTATGAAGGTCAACCTCATGATTGATATAGTGTTGATCTTTGTCAATATACACAGTTGTATGTACTTTTCTAATTGTTTTTAAAGTAATTGGTGTATTTAGGGTGCATGTTTTACTATTAACATTTTTTTCTTAATAGGTTACAGTGGCTGTGTTAAGGGGACGGTTGCAAACAACTTTATTAAATAATGGAAAGCAACCGAACCCCGGGTCCGCGATGCAGCCTGAAGGACTGCGGCCAAACACCTTCCGGGTAAGACGGCAAAACAACCAACTGAAATAACAATCCCCTCCGTGTTACTGCACACTGGAACGGGAATAGGGATTTGCACTATCTCCGTTAACTGCACGAGAGATGTGCGATAAATAATGTATCCGTAGCCCTGTTTACTGCACAGGGACTACGCAGCAGGCGCTAGGATGCGTGTGTGATTTACGCCGGCATATACGTGCTCCCAGCCAGCGTGCTACCGGACTGAGGAATATCTCTCCACGTGGCTTACAGGCGGTGCCGGGAATACGACGTCTGCAGACTGCTCGGGGTGTATGGCGACCCCTTTGTCGGAGCCAGACTGTCAGACAAAGCTACCTGCCTCCCACCATCTAAGACTGCCTATCCCCCGCTAAACCTGCCTGACAGAAGCTAAAGCACACATGGAGCCCAAACGACCAAGCGTCCACACAATAGCACCATCATAGCTCAATGATCAGATCGCGCCGCCATGTTTGTGGGCGGGCTATTTAAAGATTAAGCCCTGCCCACCATCGCATTATTGGTGACGTCACCCGTGACCAATCAGGCGGTGCCAGGTCACCGGATCAGCTGACTCCCAAACCACCAATCACGGTCCGCCATGTCATGGGCATGCTCAGGGCAGTGAATCCTGGACTTAGGCTGTAGCAGCCGTTTCCCTCCGCAACCTACAGTACGCTTCATGTTGCTAGGAACAAAGACCCAAGAAACAACTTGTCCTTTTCGTGCACCAGCTAGGTGTTGGGACCAATGATGATGCTGAGCAGTATCAGCCCTGGCTGGACTGGAATGGGAGACCACAGAATCCAGTGATGGTTCTGAACCCATTTCAAATCCAGCAGACGCCTAACAAGCTGTTTATTCTTTTATTCTATGATTGTGTCAGTTGAAATATATAAGCTACATATGTGACTTTGGGTGTTATGTAACATTTTGAATTCAACATTTATAGTCATATTGGTAGAGAATTCAATATGAATAAGATAACATCACTGCTATAATATATTATAACGGTGTTCTTTATATTTAACTTTTATGGATAATTACTTGTCGCTAGTACTGTTTACATTTTCAACATGTTTTAATTGAGGAACTTAACCTAGGATGTCTGATGGGAATGTCTCAGCAGACATGCAAATTGAGCACTCCTCCTTGGGCTGGATGCTGGCACATCTGAGCATACTGTAAAAGATAACTTGTTGAGATTCATACTATAACTTACCATTATTTTGAGTTGTAAAATACATCCTACTGATATTACGGTGTCAGAAAAATGCGTGTCAAGTATATTGTTTATTTTTACGCATGAGTGCTATCCCATTTTTTTATGGATAGAACTTGTATTCATAGTAGTGAGTTGGCTGTTCACACGTTCATGATTTTTCGCGGTCGGAGCAATCCACACAAAATCGTGGAGACATGTCCAATTTTGAGGAGAGTGTCTGTTCAAAGTCAGCAATGCAAGCGAAAAAAATTGGATAACACACAGATACTGAGATACAATCCAGATGCAGTCCAATTTTCATGGACTATAAGATAGGCAAAGGTGGAGTAACTTTTTTCCTCACATACAAGAAAAATTTATGAAAATTAGACAAAACTATGCAGAAATTCCTATGACACTGATGAAAATGTAATGAAACTATATAAAAAAAAGTTTTAAAAAAAAGCAGACAGCGGAGAAAGAATGAGAGTTCTAGGAATTTGTAAGATGCTGCTTTTTTGGCATAAAGAAAATATGCAGCATCAAATAATCACCAAAAACTCATTGTGGAAACTTAACCTAAATAAAAAAAGTTATGTCCTCTCATCTCATTGTGATGCCCTTGAATGAAAGAACCAGACTCTTAATATCAGCTTCAAATTTGATGGTAGTCCTAAAGGTACACATACTTTTGCCTCTCAGAAAAAGGTGCTTGGATAATTTTCCTCATTTAAAAAAATTACAAAATGTGATAGAATTTACGTACTTGTTTTATTTGGTCTGCATTTAGGATATGTGTGAAAATCTGATGTAGTTTTAGAGCAATTATATGTAGCAAAATTGGAAATTCCCAAACTTTCAAGAACCACTATATATACAGTATTAGAGATGTTTTTCCATTTTGTAAATCTATATCATCTATTGGTTGTCTAATCACACGAATGATCCAGTCACTAAATATTGCCTTATAGTAAGTATAAAAACCTGGTACATTCATATGGTACAATAATAGGGAAATGAATGCCTATAGGAAATTATTGTGAAATTGCATTCTGTGAATGCTGATGAAGTATTAACAATTGATGTGTTCAAGGTCACTTCATGTTAAACACTGATCACAGCAAATCATACATCAGTGATTTGCTCTTGCCTTTGGAGAATAAATGAAACAATTGTTAATTCGTTAATTAAGAATACCTAGATAAAAATACAGCCTACTGAAAATTTTTGAATTTTTAAGTTAGTAAATTTCAAGAACATGAATAAACTGATGTAGTCATACTGTACATAGCTATATGGCTATATTTCCACTGCACACTTCATTTTCCCAAAAAATTAGGTCATGGTTTGTCACGATTAAGCGGGATCTGTCACCAGATCTGACAATGTAGACGGCATTTATTTAAAGACGACCTTTCACAAATTGTTGCATGATAAACTGGCCACATCGTGCAATAGCGACTGCATAACTGAATAATTGTGAAAAAACAGTAATCTTGTCCAGCACTCAACTCCAAATCTATAAGTAATAAAAGAGCTTTAATGATCCATTAAAAAGATGAGAAAAACACACAAGTTTAAAAATTTGAAATATTTACGGTTCTTTATCAAGCCATGGCATGACATAGGATAAAGTTCTTTTTTTTTACTTGGAAATTCGGAGACTGAGCGCTGGACAAGATCACTGGTATTTTTCACATATGTTCTATCACCCTTCCAAGTGGGATTCATGGGATCAGTGTCTGTGCACATCATGAGAATTCTAAGCTTTTTTTCCTCAGATGAGCTGAACATTTCTTTTTTTGTGAATAACTGAATAATACATTTTTTTTCATTTTTCATGTACATTGCAGAGATATTAGCTTGTAAAGTTTAGAATTATATTTCCCATTTAGCTAAAGTGTAAGCAGAGATTCGTCTCTAGGAGCATATACTTTTTAGTAAGGCGGCTAGGCAGCTTTGTCATGTCATTCACTTACAGATAAACCCTACATCTGCAGGTAAATAGCGTTTTCTTAGAAGAAAGGTTCTCTTTAAAGATTAGATAGTCTTAGGGCATAAACAGATTCTTAAGGTAGTAAGATCATACACAGGGATTAAGCAGGACACTGTCATCTCATAGGAATGTAGTTAAAAAAACGGAAAAGGGAAAAATTGTAAAAAAAAATGGCTGCGGAAGTAGAGATTCAATCCAGGATATTGTTCACCTGTATTGATGTAACAAAATCAGGTTAGAAGGATACATGTTTTAAAGTTGTACCGATTCCTTCCTCAGGTAGAATATTTAGATCAATAGACATGAGCAGTTTATTTGGTAAAAAGTGCAAGAAAACAGTAACAATAAGGGAGAGGACACATACAAATCATGTGTCATATTAGAAGAGAGCTGCAAGAGATGTTCGCAATGACACTCAGCTCTGCTCTACTCCTCTCCTCTGATTATAACCATAGTAGATGCTAGCACTGAGATCACTGATGAGAGCAGTGCTGGATATGATTAACTCTTGAGGCATGTTTTTTTACCCCTGCATGACACCTCCTGCTTATGATTGATCAACATCTTGCAGGGGAAAAAGCAATTGCCCACAGAAAAACATCTCTGCTAATGCCCCCATGGTTGAAATTAGAATTTAACCCCTTAAGCCCCGGAGCATTTTTCGTTTTTGCATTTTCGTTTTTGCTCCCCTTGTTCCCAGAGCCATAGCGTTTTTATTTTTTGGTCAATATGGCCATGTGAGGGCTTATTTTTTGTGGGACGAGTTGTACTTTTCAATGCCATTACTAGTTTTATCATATCCTGTACGGGAAAACAGGAATAAAATTCCAAGTGCGGTAAAATTGCAAAAAAAGTGCAATACCCCAGTTGTTTTTTATTTATTTTTTATACCATGTTCACTGAATGCTAAAACTGACCTGCCCTTCTTATTCTACAGGTCATTACGAGTTCACAGATACCAAACATGTATAGGTTCTTTTATATTTAAGTGGTGAAAAAAAATTCCAAAATTTGGTAAAAAAAAAAATAAAAAAATAGCGCCATTTTCTAAGACCCGTAGCGTCTCCATTTTTCGTGATCTGGGGCTGGTTGATGGCTTTTTTTTTGCGTGCCAGGCTGACGTTTTTATTGATAACATATGGGGTAGATCCCATGTTTTGATCGCCCGTTATTGCATTTTATTGCAATTTTGCGGCGACCAAAAAACGTAATTCTGGCGTTTAGAATTTTTTTCTCGCTACGTCGTTTACCGATCGGAATAATTCTTTTTTTATTTTGATAGATCGGGCGATTCTGAACGCGGCGATACCAAATATGTGTATGTGGGTTTTTTTTATATATATTTTATTTTGAATGGGGCGAAAGGGGGGTGATTTAAACTTTTATATTTTTTTATTTTTTTTTATATTTTTAAAAACTTTTTTTTTTTACTTTTTGCATGCTTCTATAGTCTCCATAGGAGACTAGAAGCAGCAACTGTCCGATCGCCTCTGCTACATACAGGGGACCAGCAGATCCCCTGCATGCAGCAGAAATGGTCCTTTGCTATGAGCGCCGACCACAAGGTGGCGCTCATAGCGACAAGATCATGACAACCACAGGCGTCTGCTGCAGACCCTGGGTTGTCATGCACGCCCATCGGCGACCCGCGATCACGTGACGGGGTCGCCGGTGGGCGGGGCTTATGACGCGCTACCCGGAAGCGCGCGTTAAATGCTGCTGTCGGAGATTGACAGCAGCATTTAACTGGTTAACAGCCGCGGGTGGATCGCGATTCCACCCGCGGCTGTTGCGGGCACATGTCAGCTGTAAGAATCAGCTGACATGTGCTCGGTTCAGTGAGGGCTCAGCGCCGGAGCCCTCACTGAACCGGCGGTACGCAGATATGCGTACTAATACGTCCCCGGTAAGTAAGGGGTTAACCTTCACAAACTAATATCTCTGCAACGCAGATGAGAAAAAAAAACATATATTTTTCAGCTTTGCAGACACTTTTCAATGATATGGCCTGTTTTATATGTTTCCGATTCATTACAACTGTTACGCCAGTATTCTGGTGTAAAAAGCTTTAAAAAGTAGAACCTGTGTGGCAACTAGTGGCTTGTGCTGATATTTTGCAAGTTTTGGAGTATTCACACCATTTTTGCCAAGCTCTGACAAATAGGGCATCCACTACACCACAAATCTTACTCCAGCAGGGCCTGGAGTAGGATTTGTGGTGAGTCACGCACAGAGGAGTATGCCACTCTTCATGAATTAGGAACATGTGACTCCAGCATCAAAATGCCAGACTTGATTAATTGGGCCTTTTGTGTTTTAGGTTAAGTGAAAGTAAGTAGAACACCTACATTTTGATAATAACCCTCGAGTCATGCTTAGACTTTGATGCAGTGCATTTCCTTATTTTTTGGCTGTCCACATTTCAACAGCCACATAAACTGCATATTTCCTAGCTTCCTGCTTGTGCTGGTGGTGGTGAGCTCCTGCTTGATTGACAGTTTGAACCTACAGGATTGTTACATTGCTGACCAGAAACATGCATTCTTTAATGCTACAAACATAGGCAACTTTTCCTCTGTAGCTTCTGAACAGTGCAGTAGCACTTCAGAGCAGTGCAGCTTCAGATCAGCACTTTTGCATTAAATATCTCTACTTTCTTGAGAATGGAGACAATTTTTAATAGAAAAGTAAATTGTAAAGGTGCCTGCTTTTACAAGTACTTTGCAATTTTAACCATGTATGATGATTATAATCTTAGAAAACAATGATTATTAATATATCTTAAAGCAGTTGATTATTAAGCTCTGTTTATTAGAATGTGGACAACCCAAATTCTGTAATGAAGTATCGTCACTAATAAAAGTAGGGCTTAGTTTAAAAACTATCAGAGTTATATTTGTATCCACTGCAATTTCAAAAAGTAATTAGATGGTTACAGAACTAACTCAGTGTGACTCTACTAGGGTGAGTAATAATCTCTGTTATGTGCTGTCATTTTCCCATTACATGATATTTGGTATAGCTTTCGCATAATATAATGAGTAGGTTGAATTTACATTAAATTTCTACTCAATATTATCTATATATATTATTACATTTTTATCTACACAGGATTCAAGTGTACATATGGAAAATGTAAAGATATGTTAACATTTAATCAAACAAAAGGAAAAAGAAATGAAATAAAAAAGTTCACCTTCATCAGAAATTTTGTACACAGACAAACTTATCCTATTCCCTATCCATCTGGATCAGTTACAATTATCTCCTCTTTTTTATCAATTGCACTCTTCTCAGTAGCATAGCTACTGGTGGGGCAGAGGGGGCAGTTTCCCTGGGCCCCACGCACTGAGGGGCCCACCGTGAGCTCTAAGAGAGCAACTGTATGGGCGTGCAAAGCACGCCCATACTGTTACACTCTGAGACAGAGCAGGGAAACTCGATGTCCCTGCACTGCCAAGTGGCCTATATGGGGTCCTTGAGCAGGAAGGCAGGGGGCCCCCATGACAGCATCGGGCCTCCTGCCCATCACCACAAGTTCACTGATGAGAGAAGGAGCGAATGCTCCATCTCAAGAGGGACGCTCCCTCTCCCATCCATCTGCATCTGATGTCACTGACACGCAGACACTGACTGTGGGTGTGATGCTGTTACCACTTGGCGCATGCTGTCCTGAGATGAGTGGGTGCTCTGAGCAGCAGGGGAGCGAGAAAGAGAGGTGAGTATTGTATTTATTTTTTTTTTTCATGGGAAGTGCATTATCCTATATATAGGCCTAAGGGGGTGCATTATACTATTTAGAGTCTGTCTATGGGGGTGCATTATACTATAGAGGCCTATTGGAAAGCATTATACTATATAGAGTCTGCCTATGGGGAATGCATTAAACTAGATAGAGTCTTCCTATGGGGAGTGCATTATACTGTATGGAGTCTGTCTATGGGGGTGAATTATACTATATAGAGCCTGCCTATGAGGGGTGCATTATACTATATAGAGTCTGCTTATGGGGGTGTATTATACTATATAGAGTCTACTTATGGGGTGTATTATACTATATAAAGTCTGCGTATGGGGGTGCATTATACTATATAGAGTCTGCGTATGGGGTTGTATTATACTATATAGAGTCTGCCTATGAGGAGTACATTATACTATATAGAGTCTGCTTATGGGGGTGTATTATACTTTATAGAGGTCTATGGGGAGTGCATTATGCTATGTAGAGTTTTCCTATGGGGTGCATTATACTATATAGAGTCTGCCTATGAGGAGTGCATTATACTATATAGAGTGTGCCTATGGGGGTGTATTAAACTATATAGAGTCTGCCTGTGGGGGTGTATTATACTACATAGAGTATGCTTATGGGGTTGTATTATACTATATAGAGTCTGCCTATGGGCAGTGCATTATACTATATAGAGACCTATGAGGAGTGCATTATAGAGTATTCCTATTGGAAGTGCATTATACTATATAGAGTCTGCCTATAAGGAGTGCATTATACTATATAGAGTCTGCCTATTGGGGTGTATTATACTATATAGAGTCTGCCTGTGGGGGTGTATTATACTATGTAGAGTATGCCTATGGGGTTGTATTATACTATATAGAGTCTGCCTATGGGCAATGCATTATACTATGTAG
The DNA here is from genome assembly GCF_046119375.1 of Phyllobates terribilis. NCBI lineage: Eukaryota > Metazoa > Chordata > Amphibia > Anura > Dendrobatidae > Phyllobates > Phyllobates terribilis. The sequence continues at coordinate 443,810,036 of NW_027362764.1, forward strand.
AGGCCTATGAGGAGTGAATTATAGAGTCTTCCTATGGGGAGTGCATTATACTATATAGAGTCTGTCTATGGGGGTGCATTATCCTATATAGAGGCCAATAGGGGTGTATTATACTATATAGAGTCTGCCTATGAGGGTGTATTATACTATATAGAGTCTGCCTATGGGGTTGTATTATACTATAGAGAGTCTGCCTATGGGCAGTGCATTATACTATATAGAGGCCTATGAGGAGTGCACTATACTATATAGAGGCCTAAGAGGAGTGCATTATAATATATGGAGGACTATGGGGAGTGCATTATACTATATTGAGGGTTGTCTGGTCCGTTATACTAGAAGGAGGCTATTTAGGGGGCCATCATGCAGTGTGGGGATTACAGTGAGGGCCATCATACAGTGTGGGAGATAATGTGGTGTCTTTGAGCAGTGTGGGGGCCATGATACAGTGTTGGAGCCATCAGTTTAAGGTGTTAATAAGTGGTCAGTATAATGTGTAGGGGTTACTATACAGTGAGGGGGCATTATACTCTGTATAAGAGAGCATCATATTGTGTATAGAGGAGCTGTATATGGGGGGAGACTATGAACATTATTAAATATTAAGTGGGCAATTATTGTTATAGGGGAACTCAGGTTATTGTGACTGTCAAAGGGGCACACAGAGGGCATTACTACTTTCTAGGGGGCAAAATGTGGGCACTGTTTTCTAGGGCACTTGTACAGGGCATTATTAAGATATAGAGGTTTGTTTTACCATTTAGAGGGCACACAGTACCACACAGTAGGTGCAGTATAAGGGACACATGCGGCAGCAGCAGCTCAGTATTGGGGTATCAGCAGGATGAGGTGTTTGTGCAGGTTGGGAATAGGAAATGTGAAGGAAATGTGAGAAGTCTACACTGCGTGCAGAATTATTAGGCAAGTTGTATTTTAGAGGATTATTTTTATTATTGATCAACAACTATGTTCTCAATAAACCGAAAAGACTCATAAATATCCAAGCTTAATATTTTTGGAAGTTGGAGTGGGTTTTTTTTAGATTTGGCTATCTTAGGAGGATATCTGTTTGTGCAGGTAACTATTACTGTGCAGAATTATTAGGCAGCTTAATAAAAACCAAATATAATCCCATCTCACTTGTTTATTTTCACCAGGTAAACCAATATCAGTGCACAAAATTTAGAAATAAACATTTCTAACATGCAAAAACAAAAACCAAAAAAATTAGTGATGAATATAGCCACCTTTCTTTATGATGACACTCAGCAGCCTTCCATCCATAGATTCTGTCAGTTGCTTGATCTGTTTTCGATCAACATTGCTTGCAGCAGCCACCACAGCCTCCCAGACACTTCTCCGAGAGGTGTACTGTTTGCCCTCCCTGTAGACCTCACATTTTATGATGGACCTCAGGTTCTCTATGGGGTTCAAATCAGGTGAACAAGGGGCCATGTCATTATTTTTTCTTCTTTTAGACCATTACTGGCCAGCCACGCTGTGGAGTAGTAGGATGCATGTGATGGAGCATTGTCCTGCATGAAAATCATGTTTTTCTTGAACGATTCCGACTTCTTCCTGTACCACTGCTTGAAGAAGTTGTCTTCCAGAAACTGGCAGTAGGTCGGGGAGTTGAGCTTCACTCCATCCTCAACTCGAAAAGGTCCCACAGGTTCATCTTTGATGATACCAGCCCATTCCAGTAACCCACATGTACAACATGTATAAAAAGTATCATGTGATCAAAATACTCATTTGCCAAATAATTCTGCACACAGTGTAACGTGTCTTTGTTGTAATCTCTGCAGCTGAGTCCTTGCTAAAGAAGTTGTCGTTTTATACAGGGAAGAACGGCACTCCTAGTATACGTTAGGCGCACGGATAGGGTCCCACTCCTTAAACTTCAAAAAACAATGGAATCTGGCACTTTTTTCATGATTTTATTTGTGTTCTAGTAGTGCCTACAGATATACAGTTATATGAAAAAGTTTGGGCACCCCTATTAATCATAAGATTAATGTTTTATAAAAATTGGTGTTTTTGCAACAGCTATTTCAGTTTGATATATGTAATAACTGTTGGACACAGTAATGTTTCTGCCTTGAAATGAGGTTTATTGTACTAACAGAAAATGTGCAATCTGCATTCAAACAAAATTTGACAGGTGCATAAGTATGGGCACCTCACCAGAAAAGTGACATTAATATTTAGTAGATCCTCCTTTTGCAAAAATAACAGCCTCTAGTCGCTTCCTGTAGCTTTTAATGAGTTCCTGGATCCTGGATGAAGGTATTTTTGACCATACCTCTTTACAAAACAATTCCAGTTCAGTTAAGTTTGATGGTCGCCGAGCATGGAAAGCCCTCTTCAAATGATCCCACAGATGTTCAATGATATTCAGGTCTGGGGATTGTAATTGTTCCTCTGCATGAATGCCTGAGTAGATTTGGAGCGGTGTTTTGGATCATTGTCTTGCTGAAAGATCCATCCCCTGCGTAACTTCAACTTTATCACTGATTCTTGAACATTATTATCAAGAATCTGCTGATACTGAGTGGAATCTATGCGTCCCTCAACTTTAACAAGATTCCCGGTGCCGGCATTGGCCACACAGCCCTAAAGCATGATTGAACCTCCACCAAATTTTACTGTGGGTAGCAAGTGTTTTTCTTGGAATGCTGTGTTTTTTTGCCGCCATGCATAACGCCTTTTTGTATGAGCAAACAACTCAATCTTGGTTTCATCAGTCCAAATGTGCTTTTGCATACCTCAGCCGACTCTGTTTGTGGCGTGCTTGCAGAAATGGCTTCTTTCGCATCACTCTCCCATACAGCTTCTCCTTGTGCAAAGTGCGTTGTATAGTTGACCGATGCACAGTGACACCATCTGCAGCAGTTGATGCTGCAGCTCTCGGGAGGTGGTCTGAGGATTGTCCTTGACGGATCTCACAATTCTTCTTCTCTGCCTTTCTGATGTTTTTCTTGGCCTGCCACTTCTGGCCTTAACAAGAACTGTCCCTGTGTTCTTCCATTTCCTTACTATGTTCCTCACAGTGGAAACTGACAGGTTAAATCTCTGAGACAGCTTTTTGTATCCTTCCCCTGAACAACTATGTTGAATAATCTTTGTTTTCAGATCATTTGACAGTTGTTTTGAGGAGCTCATGATGCCACTCTTCAGAGGAGATTCAAACAGGAGAACAACTTGGAAGTAGCCACTTTAAGTAGATTTTTTCATGATTGCATACACCTGGCTATGAAGTTCAAAGCTCAATGAGGTTACAAAACCAAAAAAAGTGCTTTAGTAAGTCAATAAAAAGTAGGTAGGAGTATTTAAAACAAGAAAATGATAAGGGTGCCCATACTTATGCACCTGTCAAATTTTGTTTGAATGCAGATTGCACATTTTCTGTTAGTACAATAAACCTCATTTCAAGGCAGAAACATTACTGTGTCCAACAGTTATTACATATATCAAACTGAAATAGCTGTTGCAAAAACACCAATTTTAAGAAAACATTAAGCTTAAGATTAATAGGGGTGCCCAAACTTTTTCATATAACTGTAAATAACGTTTCGGTTTTGTCGACCTTCTTCAGATTGTACGCTAGTTTTCTACATGTGTGGAATAGTGATTCCGGCTGTTTCAGAATTCAGAAAGCAGTTTACAGGCTCCTGGACACAGGGGTATAGTTTCAGCTGCTGTTATGCAGCTATAATGAGGAACATGGTACATGTTAATCCCCCGTGTGGCCCTAGGTGTCTGTGCTGCAGAGCAACCTCAATCGCTATAAACGTCCATGAGGACGTTTCTGAATTCTGAAACAGCCAGAATCGCTGTTCCACACATGTGTATATAGAACACTAGTGTACAATCTGAAGAAGGTCGACTTGACCGAAACGTAATTTATATCTATCTATGCACACTACTAGAATACCAATAAAGTCATGAAAAGAGGGCCGGATTCCATTGTTTTTTTAAGACCTTGTTGAGTCGGTCTGGGCCAAATGGAAAAGATGGTAAAAGTGAACGATTTCATCAGAAAGAACGTCATCTCTAAGTTACTAACTGTTTTGTGATCACTTATATATCCTGCAGGACTGGCATCTATCAAAATATGGCAGTAATATCAGAATTGTTCTTTGTATAGAGATTATTTTTAGTAACAACACGATCATCTGCTGAGGTTCTCCTACATCCACTATTATGGTGCGCCACCTAAGTTGTAATCAGGGTTAACTGGATAAGGGCCCACTCTGAAGTTTTGCCCCCCTGAACCCTAGCTACGCCTCTGACTCTTCTTCAGCCAAATTGCTTCAGAGACATAAACAGTTGAACATATCTAATTGTGTGGTGTTGAAAACGGATATGATGCTTAAATTTGCTGATTGGCTGTAATTTTCAAGATCCAAAGGAGGCTGTAATTACTTATGACTAGTGATGAGCGAACGCGTTCTCCACTGCTCGGTACTCGCCCGAGCAGCACTCTGCTCAACGAGCGCGGTGAGTATTTCTGGGTTGAAGTGAAGTGAAAACCATTTCTGGTGACTACCTCTTGAAGCTCATCAAGAGAATGCCAAGAGTGTGCAAATCAGTCATCAAAGCAAAAGGTGGCTACTTTGAAGAACCTAGAATATAAGACATATTTTCAGCTGTTTCACACTTTTTTGTTAAGTATATAATTCCACATGTGTTAATTCATAGTTTTGATGCCTTCAGTGTGAATGTAAATTTTTCATAGTCATGAAAATGCAGAAAAATCTTTAAATGAGAAGGTGTGTCCAAACTTTTGGTCTGTACGGTATATGGATAAAGATTCAATGTGTTGTTTATTGAATGAGTGAGTAGAGCAAATTATATATATATTTTTTTAATACAATCAGCATACCCCAGCAACCTAAAATAAATGTTTACCTGTAAGTTTATGCAAGTGTTGTTCTATTTTCTTCAGTTGTAAAGAACCATCAATGGGTACACATTATTTGTGAACAATTTCATCTAAACAATATTTTTATCATTAGGATATTTGCATCAAATAATACATTCTAAAAACAATATTGTAATTAGAGGAAAACCCTGATGATTTTGATTTTTTTGTTCTCCTGTAAAGTATTTCAAATTGCAGAAATGAAATATTTGCCACATACTGTGTGAATACTGATTATGAATATGTTCTATAGATTTGATGAATCACTTTCATTTGCCAAGAGGTCTTGACTCACTTGACAGAAGGTGCTTTGCATAGATCAGCGTTTTGAAATGAAAAATAGTTAGCAAAATGGCAATGTTATATAATGTTCTCATTCACCTATGGTATGTGTTTGCATTCTGGGACCTTTCAACAATAAATCACCATTGCATCTGGTTATATTCAGGGTAGATTAAGCTACATAATCCAAGTATTAACATTTTTGATCCTTTTAAATGGAAAAAGCTTTTTGTCTATTAATGCCATAAAAGTAATTGTGATTTGAGCATGTCATCACTGATGCACAGACTAAGCAATTCAATGACATTGAAAAAAATCTCAGACACCATTACTTTGATTTTAACCTCATTGACCTTTTAGACTTTGATCATTTACATAGTTTTATTCTGTCATTTATGACAGTTGTATTAATTGTGTTAAGTTAAAATGTAATTATACAATGACATTTTATTGTAATATACTTATTTCAGAATGTTTTTTCTTTATTCTATAAGCAATACCCTTAAAAAATGTTAATTTTGTTAAATGATAATATTCTGCTACATAGAACATTTTCATTTATGTGACATACAGTAATTTCAGACTGTATTTGATGATTACATTTTTTTTATAATTTATGGATTTTCTTATAGATATTGTATTGTATTTAAATTAATTAAAAGAAAATTATATAAAACGATGAACCTTTTTGATCACATAAGGATGATATGTCACGAAAACAACATTCTTAGTAAAGATGGCTGACCTTCAGTTGATGACAATAGGTCCTTCATTAGTCTGGGTTCAGATGGCAATGTAAAAAAGTAAAAAACAGGCCATTCATGTTTGTAAATTACTGGCTATGTGTGCTGTTCTGTATGCCCATCAGAATATTGTATGGGTGCAAGAACGACCTGGTTTGCCTTTACATTCACTAGTCTGATTTGTTAAATGGAGCAGACTAGTGCATGCTGCAATTTTTTTTTCACAAGGACCTCTGCTGGTGTACACAGGTACAATTGGTTCATTGAGCTATCATACTGACAGAATATACACTCATTTCAATGTGTGCTTAGAAAGTTCAGTTATTAAAGGGAATCTGACACCACATTTGACCTATCTAAACTATTAATATGGGCATACAGGTTATATATAGATTGCTGAGAAAAGTGATATCTGTATGCCTCATATCAGATGCCTTGTTATTAAGAAATCCGCTTTTATCCAATTATGAAGATGACCTCTTCCAAGCTATGGGAAGGATGCTGCCTGGATGATAACTCTGTCTTTGCACTTTAATATCCCATGTATCACCTCTCACAGTGTCATTTCATTATCCCAAGTACGAAGGTTCACAGAGTCACTCAGTCCCTGTGATGTCAGTTGCACATCTGGAAATCTTGCGCCTGCGCATTCCATCTCCCGATGTTCCTCTTAAGTTTTCCGCCCACCAATGGGTATAGGTGTCACATACTACTGTGCATGTGCCAGCGAGTCACTGGTATGGTACTTCTGCTCCCAGTCTTCTCTGGCGCACAGAAAAGGTGCACTACACAAGCATTAGTGACTTTCCGGCACCTGCGCAGTAGGAATGTAAAGCCTATGCCCATAGAAGTGTGCAACAATGAAGAAGAACACCGGGAGATGGAATTCACAGGTGTAAGATTTCTGGATGAGCACTCGACGTCACAGAGACAGAGTGACACTGTGAGCGGTAATACATAGGATAATGTAGTACAGAGGCAGAGTTATCTTCTAGGAAGCATTCTCCCCATAGACTGGAAGAGATCATTTACATAATCAGATAAAATCAGATTTCTCAACAAGCCATCTGATATGAGGCATACAGGTAGGAATTTTTCAGCAGTTTATAACCTGCATGCCCATATCAATAGGTTAGATAGCTCAAATGTCATGACAGATTCCTTTTAATGATGTTTAACAATTTACATTTTTTGAGAAAATGTCATCTAAATACCATATATTGAATGGAATACTTTATTAAAGCAGGAGCTGTTTTGACTAAGTGACTCTCTGATATGGCTCATACTGTTAGAGATATTAGGAACTCTGTAAAGTGAGCATGTATGCATGTTTAAATTCATTTTAGATGCTAAATTATTTTACATTGTTTTTTTCTACAATAAATTCTTATTATTCAGGAGCTGAAAAAATGTTCTAACTGTGGATTCTCATGATAAATGGTGTCAATGTTGACAACAAAATCCATTACTGGAATCTCATTTATTTTTCAAGTAGAAACAATTGTGCTGGAACTTACTTAACTGTACTTAACTAAGTGATAATCAGTGATCAAGTAAATTGCTTTGAGAATAAAATGCACAACAGACCTACAAGTTACTGGACTTATTTAAAAGTAGCAACATAAAAAGGTGAATATATACCTATAAAGCGTAGTCAAGGCTGCTTTAATAAAGGTCCCTGTTTAAGTAGCTGAATAAATCAACAGTGGACAGAAGCAAGTGAATAAAGAGGAACATATCGAAAGGAAGTTGGGTGAATAATAATAGAATACATGTCCCTATATTCATTAGATTAAAGTTAAACTGCAGATACTGACTAATTTGGTTAACTAGGTAATTTTTAAGGGGACTCCAGACCACCACCCGACACATGATGAATAGTGATGAGCATTAGGATGGTAAGGAACACTCGCTCCTCGGCTGAGTATCGAGGGTGCTCGAATGCAATGCTTGAGTCCCTGTCTCACATGTTTCGCAACTGTTAGACAGCCAATCAACATATGAGGATTGTTTGCCATACACACTAATGCAAAGAAAAAACAAAAAATTTGAGCTTGGTTTAAGATGGTTTACATGCAGCACATAAATGCATGTTTCACAATGGCCATGAATCAGAAAAACCAACAAGAAGCAAAATGAAAATAAACCCTGCTGTAAATAAATAAAAAGCAAGTGCATTTAAATAAAATAGGATTCTTAGTAACACTGTTTTTGATCAAAAATAGTCTATAAGCCATCCCACCATTGACAAGGTGAATGTTTTGCGACTGTTAGACAGCCTATCAACATATGGGGATTGCCTGCTATACACACTAATGCAGTAGCCATGCTGGCTCCTGGCATTACTGTGATTGGCCAGCTGCATCACATGATTGGGTCTATCTAAGACCCAGGGACCCAATGCTCAGCCCACTGACCTCTGAAATCAGAGGATAAAATGAATATTCGCCGATTCCCCTATCCATATCTTGGTACCGGAAGATGGGCGGTGGAATCAGTGAATATTCATAAACCGTTTACATCTGTTTTAACTGGCAGATGAGTTATTTAAAAAAAAAATAAACATACACAAAAGATCTTTATTTAAAACAGCAATCCTCTCATTTACCCATTTATTAGAAACTAAAGGTCACGCGCAGGTCTGACGTACTCCCCGGCACCACGAGCACCGTTCTGACATCTGCAGCATATGAAGTCTTATTCACAGCTGTAGCAGCTGCTGGTTTTCACACTGAGGGTAGTGTGAGAGATGGCCGCTGTGATGAGCAGTGACATCAGGAAGGTTATTGCGTGTCAAAGACTCTGTGTGACAGCAAGAGAAACAGCGCCTGTGACCAGCGGTAACCTTACTGATGACATCATAGGTTATAGACACAGACAGCTGTTATGGAGAGCTGTGAGATCCTGCAGTGTGCGCTGATTTGACAGCCTGTAAAGCCTCATTATCTGAGCGGGGCTCTATATGCTGAAATTTTAGATGGGATGTGGATTAGAATGGGTCCACTGGACTATGACGGATGGCATGGGATTTTTTGGGGGAAATAAATTTGGTGAAAGTGGCTGTCTGGGCTTTTTAAAAAATAAAAAATTAAGGACTTTTCTATGTGTTTGTGTGTGTTTATTAATTTTTACTTACAAGTTTAGTAATTGGGGTGTCTGCCTGATACTTCTCTATTACTAACCCGAGTGCTTGGTGTCAGCACCAGCTGCTGACATCAACCCTAATCCCATTTCCCTGATTGCTACCACACCAGGAAAGTCAGGAAAAGTTAAGACAGGGCGCCAGAGTTGGAGCATCTAATGTGATGTGCCAGTTCTGTGGCATCTGAGGGCTGGTATTTTTAGGTGGGGAGGGGCCAATAACCATGGCCCTTCCCAGCCTGATATCATCCCACAGCCTGTCTGCTTTGCTTTAGCTGGTTATTAAAAATAGGGAGACCCCAACTTAATTTTTTATTTATTTATTACTAGAAATCTGACAGATATCTGTCTATTTCTCTCTATCTATCTAGCTATCGAGCTATCTATTTATCTTGCTATCCCTCGTTCTATCTCTTTAACTAAACATTTTTTCCTGTTTCTTCCAACTAGCTTTAAACAGCATTAATTGCTGTGCAAAAATGCAGGAAAAAAACACAATAAAAAATCCGGTAAAAACGCAACGTGTATGCACAAATGGGAGACTTTAAGGTTATTGGAGTTCCCAGCTGCTGGAACATTTGGAGGATGTGAACTAAGGTTACCAGAGTTCACAACCTCCAGGTGATTCTGCAGCTGGGAATTCAAGTAATGTTAAAGTCTTCCTTAAAGGCTCCCTTAAGGTTACTGTGCCTCAGAGTTACTGGGTCATACAGATCGCTGTCTGGCAGTCCGGAAATCCACATGGGCCAGCAGAATTGCTGTAATATGTCAGACTGCCAGACTGCACTTTGTGTGACATGGCGGCACCTCACTCCGTAAGACCCAGGCGGTTGTGAACTGATGTAACCTCACTGACATCACTTAGGTTTCATCAGTTCATAGCGGGCCCAGCAGTGGCAGTTTGGAAAACCTATGGAGCATCTCTATAGTGCTCCATATGCTCATATGCTTCAGACAATATGGGATATGGTGGGATCTTTCGACTTTTTTGAATGGGATTTTTTTTAAGAAACAGGAGAATGAGGGCATTTGTTGGGGAGTGTTTTTGTGAATAAAAGGTTTTTGTGTGGATTTCTTTCCTTTTTCTTACTTGGTCAGTAATTGGGTTGGCTGACAGTCACCTCTCCTTTATTAACCCTAGGGGTTCATTCCAGCTGTGATTTCTGACAAATCACAGCTGTCATCAACCCCAAATCCCATTACCCGATTGCCACCATTTCCCTGCAATCTGGAAGAGCTGAGCCAGGGCCCCAGAATTTGCACATCTAATGTGATGTGTCAGCTCTGAGACAGCTGCGCACTAGTATTTTTAGGCTGGGAAGGAACCGATAACCATGGCCCTTACCAACCTGATAATTGTTATGCACACGCCCGGGCTAAGCGGCGTGTGCGTGTGATTGTAGTGATTCCACTGGACCGTGCCGGAGAGTGAATGCCTGGAGGGGCGTGACTAAGTATTCACCCGATCCGACCAGGGTCGCACGACGGCATACGACGCCAGTGCACCAAGGAGGAACCGAGCAGAGGGACCAGGTGCTACTCCAGGACAGACCCCGGACACGGCTGTTGACCCACACAGGGGAATACAGGAACAGGCTGGTAGGCTGGCACACAGACTGGTGGGTATAGGCAGGCACGACTGGTATGCAGGCAGGCGGGTATGCAGGCAGGGGGGTAAAGGCAAGCACAGCTAGAGTGCAGACAGGGAGGCACTAGCAGGTAGGAACACAGACGGGATAGGACCCAGTACACACCGGGACTCAGGAACAATACAGGCAGAGGGTTACAGGCAAGCACAGCTAGAGTGCAGACAAGGCTGAGCAGGGAGGACAGGGCTCTGTTCACACGGAACAGACAGGAAGGGAAAGACAGAGCCAGATACTCACACAGTACTTGCAGAGACAACAAGCAGGAGTTAGGTACGAGTTCAGACTCTGCAGAAAAAGGAAGGGAACGGACATAGAGGCAAAACAGGTAAAGGACAGGAGAGAGTTCAGACTGGAACTGAGTGTACGGAGGAGACCGACACTGCAGAGGGATACAGGAGCGGGTCTGGGAATACGGCCCCCAGAGAGGCGGAACGAACAGGCAAGGAGCGTGTTCAGACAGGACAGACCAGACGCAGGAGCGGGTCTAGGAAATCGGCCACTAAAAGGCGGAACGAACAGGCAAGGAGCGTGTTCAGACAGGACAGACCAGAGAACACAAAAAGGACACAGTTCAGACACGGGAGCTGATACCGCAAAGCAGGAGACATACAGGACTCAGTTCAGACACGGGAGCTGAAACCGCAAAGCAGGAGACATACAGGACTCAGTTCAGACACGGGAGCTGATACCGCAAAGCAGGAGACATACACTACACAGTTCAGACACGGGAGCTGATACCGCAAAGCAGGAGACATACAGGACTCAGTTCAGACACGGGAACTGATACAAAAAGCAGGAGACAAGAGACGGGACCTGGCACCTTCAGAGTGCAAGCACACACTGAAGGAAACACTATGCTCAGGCAGGGATAGAAGGGAGCTGCTGAGCTATATACCAAGTGACAGACAGCAATAGGCTGAGGACGCACAAGGGGTGTAACCCACAGCAGGTACAAAAGGCAGGAAGTGATCGGGCGCCGCCCTTAAGCAGCAGAAACAGACACAAACAGACAGCATGGAGGGAAGCCAGAGAGACATTCTGGACAGGAGATCAAGTGCGCCCTCTTGCACAGTGGGAGATGGACCACCATGCAAGGACGCCGCCAGGTATGTTACAGTACCTCCCCCCTTACGCCTCCTCTTCTTCAGGCCTGCCAGAATCTTCCGCAGGGAATTCGAGGGCCAGTCGTTCACTGGGTTGGAGGGGGACAGAGACTTAAGGGTAATCTCTGCTTCGAGGTACATCTTGTCAAGCTCACAGGAAGAAATAGACGGGTTATCAGGTACATAATGAGGAAAAGTCACTGTCTCTTTGTTATCTGGTGGTATCCCGGAGGATTCAGGAAACAACTGGAGGTCCTCCGCCGGGTCAGAAGAGTGCAGAGGCTCAGAGAAAACAACTGCTTCAGAATACACTAGGTCGGACTCACTGGAGGAAGCAGGCGAGGTATCGGGTACCGAGTATAGGAAAGTCTCTGTCCATTCACCACCAGGTGGCACCCCGAAGGGTTCTGGAGACAGCTGGCGGTCCTCCGCCTGGTCAGAGGGGTGTAGAGACTCACGGGTAACCTCTGCTTCAGAGTACACTAGGTCGGACTCACTGGACGAAGCAAGCGAGGTATCAGATCCAGGATATAGGAAAGTCTCTGTCCATTCACCACCAGGTGGCACCCCGAAGGATTCTGAACACAACTGGAGGTCCTCCGCCTGGTCGGAGGGGTGTAGAGACTCAGGAGTAACCTCTGCTTCGGAGTACACTAAGTTGGACTCACTGGACGAAGCGAGCGAGGTATCATGTACAGGGTATAGGAGAGTCTCTGTCCTTTTGCTACCAGGTAGCACCCCGAAGGTTTCAGGAGACAACTGGAGATCCTCCGCCTGGTCGGAGGGGTGTAGAGACTCGGAGGTAACTACCACTTTGGGGTACCCATTGTCAGGCTCACAGGACGAAGCGGACAAAGTATTGAGTACCGGGTGTAGAGAAGTCTCTCTCCATTTGTCATCGAGTGGTATCCCGGAGGGTTCAGGAGGCAACAGGGGATCCTCCGCCAGGTAGTAGAGGTGCACAGACTCTGAGGTAACCACAGCTTTGGAGCATCCTTGGACATGCACACCGGTTAAAGAGAAAGAAGCATCTGATGCCGGGTGCAGGAAGTTCTCCTGTGTGGAGTCTGGATGGGCAGAAGTCTCTTCGGCCAGGAGAACTGGTGCACTACCCACGCACATTACCCATTGGGGTTTCTCCGGGATACAGGGAGATGAAGCTTCAGTAGGGACTTCAAGGTTGGGGTCAGGAGGTCTCAGGGAGGACAGACCCTGGCGTGACGGCTTGCCTCTAAGTCTAGCACGTCTGGACTGCCTCTTGAGGTTGAGAGAAGTATTCCGGAAAGCGTAGTCACCCTGTGAGGATTCTGGGTGGGCAGTAGTCTCATTGGGCTGGAGGACTATTGCGCTACCCACACACATTACCCGTCGGGGCTGCTCCGGGATATTGGGAAGTGAAGCTTCAGCAGGGGCTTCAGAGTTAGGGTCCTCGAAGACCATACGAAAGGCCACCAGGAAGGCCTGCAGGTCAAGGATGACAGGATCCCATGCTTCCCATAGGGGGGTGACCCATTTCAAGGCATCACCCGCTAGGTAGTCAATCATAAAGGCCACTTTAGCCCAATCGGAAGGAAAATAGAGAGGGTAGGCCTTAAAGTGTAGCATGCATTGCTCCACAAATGCACGACACTGTCTTGGATCCCCATAGTAACGTGGCGGATCCGCAGGAACGAGGGCTGATAGATCCATCTGGACGGGTGCGTAATTCGCCTGGAACTCAGCTAAAGGGGGAAAAAAAAATTATTTATTTTATTTTAATGCATGTATTCGCTGGAAAAACTTCTCAAAGAGCGAAGGCCGTGGGGCTCAACGGGAACCATGGCCTGAGCATGCTGTTATGCACACGCCCGGGCTAAGCGGCGTGTGCGTGTGATTGTAGTGATTCCACTATACCGTGCCGGAGAGTGAATGCCTGGAGGGGCGTGACTAAGTATTCACCCGATCCGACCAGGGTCGCACGACGGCATACGACGCCAGTGCACCAAGGAGGAACCGAGCAGAGGGACCAGGTGCTACTCCAGGACAGACCCCGGACACGGCTGTTGACCCACACAGGGGAATACAGGAACAGGCTGGTAGGCTGGCACACAGACTGGTGGGTATAGGCAGGCACGACTGGTATGCAGGCAGGCGGGTATGCAGGCAGGGGGGTAAAGGCAAGCACAGCTAGAGTGCAGACAGGGAGGCACTAGCAGGTAGGAACACAGACGGGATAGGACCCAGTACACACCGGGACTCAGGAACAATACAGGCAGAGGGTTACAGGCAAGCACAGCTAGAGTGCAGACAAGGCTGAGCAGGGAGGACAGGGCTCTGTTCACACGGAACAGACAGGAAGGGAAAGACAGAGCCAGATACTCACACAGTACTTGCAGAGACAACAAGCAGGAGTTAGGTACGAGTTCAGACTCTGCAGAAAAAGGAAGGGAACGGACATAGAGGCAAAACAGGTAAAGGACAGGAGAGAGTTCAGACTGGAACTGAGTGTACGGAGGAGACCGACACTGCAGAGGGATACAGGAGCGGGTCTGGGAATACGGCCCCCAGAGAGGCGGAACGAACAGGCAAGGAGCGTGTTCAGACAGGACAGACCAGACGCAGGAGCGGGTCTAGGAAATCGGCCACTAAAAGGCGGAACGAACAGGCAAGGAGCGTGTTCAGACAGGACAGACCAGAGAACACAAAAAGGACACAGTTCAGACACGGGAGCTGATACCGCAAAGCAGGAGACATACAGGACTCAGTTCAGACACGGGAGCTGAAACCGCAAAGCAGGAGACATACAGGACTCAGTTCAGACACGGGAGCTGATACCGCAAAGCAGGAGACATAGAGGACACAGTTCAGACACGGGAGCTGATACCGCAAAGCAGGAGACATACAGGACTCAGTTCAGACACGGGAACTGATACAAAAAGCAGGAGACAAGAGACGGGACCTGGCACCTTCAGAGTGCAAGAACACACTGAAGGAAACACTATGCTCAGGCAGGGATAGAAGGGAGCTGCTGAGATATATACCAAGTGACAGACAGCAATAGGCTGAGGACGCACAAGGGGTGTAACCCACAGCAGGTACAAAAGGCAGGAAGTGATCGGGCGCCGCCCTTAAGCAGCAGAAACAGACACAAACAGACAGCATGGAGGGAAGCCAGAGAGACATTCTGGACAGGAGATCAAGTGCGCCCTCTTGCACAGTGGGAGATGGACCACCATGCAAGGACGCCGCCAGGTATGTTACAATAATATCAGCCCATAGCTGTATGCTTTGCCTTAGCTGGTTATTAAAAATAGGGGGGACCCCACGTCAATTTTTTAAATTATTTATTGCTAAAAACGACAGGGAAATACGGTGAGAGATGGCATGTTTTTTTTTTCTTCACTTTTTTATTTTGCTTTATATACAATTCATTATACAGGAAATAATGTTTACTAACATTTTTTCTTGTAAAATCCATTTTATCTCCAGTTTTGTATGTTTTATTGTCAGTCCATAAAATTGGCGTAATACTCTGACAACATTGTTACTAGCAGCGATCTGTGAGTCAGAAATGCATACTTGGGTCTTCCTCATGCTGTTCCCATTCAATTTCAATGGTGTTTCCATCCTTTTCAGCAATTTTCCAGCCCCTCCAGACCCCCTGGTAGGGTCAGTTTGAATTTAAATGCTCGAACATTTAGTTCTCTGGGAGATAAGCTGCAGATACAGTCATCTGAAATTGACTTTCTTCTCTCTCACCATTGAAATGTGTATGGGGCAATTGTGAGACAAAGCTTTCAGCCAACCAACAACTATTGCATGAATGTGACCAGCTAAAAAGGAGAGGAAATAAAAGGTTATGAAAAAACAAAACAGCAGACTTATTGTCTTAAATTTTGTCAGCTTGAAACTAGAAAAGGCAGGAACAAGGGAGGATTTTGATTGACAAATTAGACACTTTTTTCTTCTTTACACCACCTGCTGGTTGAAATACTTTTAAAATAGCATTATTTACCAAAATTAAACATTTTCTACGACCACTTTTCAGAATACAAAC
This sequence comes from Phyllobates terribilis, assembly GCF_046119375.1. Classification (NCBI taxonomy): domain Eukaryota; kingdom Metazoa; phylum Chordata; class Amphibia; order Anura; family Dendrobatidae; genus Phyllobates; species Phyllobates terribilis. The sequence continues at coordinate 443,825,917 of NW_027362764.1, forward strand.
CTTGTCTAAGGCCTCATTTAGACATCACTTCTGCAAAAATATGGTACCGGTGTCACCAGTTTTTTTGATCCATATGTCATCAGTGTATGGTCCGTATGTCATCAGTGTTTCATCAGTGTTTTTCACGTATGGATAAAAACAATAACTTGCAAAGCTTTCTCTATGCTTTGCAATGTTAAAGATGAATAGCACATGGATGCCATCTGTGCACTGCACATGTTTTTTTACAGACCCTGTCATAGAAAATATTAAGAATTTCTCTCTTCCTCTGGAATCCCTCTACCTCTTCCCTCCTCCCCTATCTACCATCTGTCAGAGTAGAAGAGCTCACAATCTATGGAGCTGTTGCAGGGTCAGCTAAGGAACAATATGCACATGTTAGAGCCCTGCCGGTGAGCTATAATGCAAAAGTACCAAAATAATGGACAGCAGCCATGTCAAGTCTGGTCTCTACAGAACGGCAAATTCACAATAAAAAATATGGTGTCACTTGCGAACTTCTGTGATCAACCAGCGAGAAGTTATCGCAGAAGTTAGAGATTTTAATAAAAGCGTGAAGGGTGGAGCCGAGCCCACGTGAGGTCATCACAGGGGAGTGTGTGGGCAGGGCCCCCCTTCGGCATGAAGGATCCAGCTGAGCCTGGATCCATACTCATGTCGGGAGGTATATATTCTATAAGCAGGGCTCCCGTTCGATAACGATCCATAGAACACCTCCCCACCAGCTAAACTTAATCCTCTCTGCGATCTGTCCAGAAAGTCTTCTATTAATCCCTTTTATTTTGTGTAACTGTATATCCTGTATTGTATTGTCCCCCTTTGTAAAATCTTTGTATATTTTTCATAAGCACTGCCTCCCTTTTGGATTAAATATAAAATTTAATAGTTCGATTTCTTCTGTTTTGTAATCGTTCCTCCCCCAAAGCCATATATGCTACCAGAAAGCAGGCATCTGCTCAGGTCTGTATTATATTTTAAAACTGATCGGTGGTGGCAACAAATAATAGTAATTGGGCTATTGTGAAGCTGGTAGTGATCGTACGGGGGCATACACACATATTCCATGTGCTGGAATTCGGAGGTATGTACGCTCACTGCTCGCTTGCCGCTAGCTACATAGAGAGTAATCGGGATCGTCTCTGTGTCGAATCCCTGACAAACTTGACAAAGTGATGGCAGCAGTGGGATATTGTATGGTCCTGCCGGTGTTGTCCCTGACGTTCCTGACAGACCCTTAGACTTGGATTGGTACCTGTCATCTATGCTGGACATTTTATGAACACATAGTACCGTGAAAAAACATGAACATATGAACAGCACCAGAGACCATAAGTATGTATTGTAGCTGTGAAAAACATTGAAAGAACAAGTATTTACTAGTGACAGGTGAGCGTGCTCTGCACTGCTCCATACTCGATTGAGCATAGGGGTGCCCGATTGAGCATCGAGCAGTGCCAAGTATCACATGGTGCTCAAGTGCTCGTGTCCCTTTAATAAGCTCATTTGAATTATCTGAGCCGTGTGGTCCATTAGAGCACTGACGCGGGGTATTCTTCTGCTCGGAGCTTAGGGACTGCTCTGTCAACCGGACTCTTTGTGAGCTGTAGAAATCCGAGGATGTGGAGAGAGATAGTCCTTTGGAAAAATGTTAGAGTTTCATATTTACTTCCATAGTTCTTTTCTTGTAACTCGAGTCAAGCACATCCAAGCATCCGACGTGCTTGATTCGAGCATTTCAATGGTTGATCTAAACTAGGAGATATGCGTAAAAGGAACTGAATGAGGCCTGAAACACATAAGAAATCTGGTACATGTCAAGCTTGAACTTACATTAGCAAATGCCCCTCATTGACTTTTGGCCAAGACAAGTCAAAAGATCACATTTGTTGACCTTATTCAGATGTCAGAGCATTTGTCACAGGCAAAAAAATGTTATCAGCGACATCAGAGTTTTGGATCCATGTGTCATCCCCATAGACTTAAACGGGAACGTGGTGTATTTTTGAAAAACACAAACAGAACACAAATGTGCAACACGGACGTGAGAATGAGTCTTAGATCTAGTCTTCTGCTTATGGCCTCATTCAGAAGTCTGTGTTACACATGCAAGTTTTATCCATATTTTTCATTATAATCCATGCTGCTATTCACATTTCTTTGTTTTTTTTTCAGGACAGTGCTTAACCTACGCTAGAGACTAAAATTACGCGGAACCCCACACCAATTTTTTTTTTAATAAATCCTTTATTTTAACACTAAATGACAAGTACAGTAACCAACACTGTCACTGTACTTATTATTTATGTGACTGACATGTTTCTATCTATCTAATCTATGTGTGATGCTCTATTCTTTCTGTTCTAAATTGTCGGGTACCGGTGTATGCTGCTGATGAATTGCCGGCTTTTCATGTTTCACTGTGAGCACTGTTCCCATCGATTTGGGCAATCACTGTAATGCCACAACCACCATGGCTGTGACATTACACTGAGTGGCAGACAATCCATGCATGATTGGCGCTCTAAAGAGCGCCAAACATGCAGGATGGTGATCCGAGCTCCCGCCCGAGCATCGCGCAAGTACTCGGCGAGCTCCGAGCATCTCAAGTACTGAGATGCTCGGGCGAGTACCGAACAGTGGCTCGTTCATCACTAGTTACATGCAAAAATCACAAAGACATATCTGCTTTTTCCCAACAGCATTCTGAGCGAAAAATAAAGCTTATAGTACTTTTTGTATTGTGTATGTTGTTTGTTTTTTGTTACCCGATGAAGGCTGCACTGTAAAAATAGCAGCCGAAACGCGTTGTACTGTATTTTAACATTTTTTCTTTGAGAAATTAAATTTATTTTTTGGAACATATTTTTCACTGGAATTGGATGTATTTAAGAAATCCTAAGGTGACTAGTGGCACATTTGTCTGGAGTTTCTTTTTCACTCAGAATTTACTACCTATATAGATCCGGATCAGGATCAGTATATAGTTCTCCAAAGTGAGCTGCACACCTTATTGGACTATACAAGACATGGAGGACAGGTGCCCAAAGAATTGATTCCTTGAGAATTTCAAAGTGCATTTCTTACTGATTAAAAGTGAGCATAACCACAATGAAAATAATTTTTTACTGTTAGTAAAAACGTTTTACGCTCAGAGGAATCGCTGCACTTGTCTTTCTTCCCTCTCTCCCTATTAGGGTTCTTTTTAAGGTTTTCCCAACAGTATGGATAAAAAGTACCAATACAAGTCTATGGATCTGTAATAAACACAGAAAGAACAACGATGGCATCCATGTGCCATCTAAGTGCTGTCCATGTTTAACCCCTTTACCCCGCAGGGTAGTTTGCATGTTAATGACCAGGCCAATTTTTACAATTTTGACCATTGTCACTTCATGAGGTAATTACTCTGGAACGCTTCAATGGATCCCCCTGATTCTGAGATTCTTTTTTTCATGACATATTGTACTTCATGAAAGTGGTAAAATTTCTTCAATATCACTTTATTAATGAAAAAAGCAGAAATTTGGCAAAAAATTTTGAAAATTTCACAATTTTCAAACTCTGAATTTCCATGCTCTTAAATCAGAGAGATATGTCACACAAAATAGTTAATAAATAACATTTCCCACATGTCTACTTTACATCAGCACAATTTTGGAACTTGAGGGGCATTTATGACTAGTGTTGAGCCACCCCCGTAGTGTTCGAGTTCGGTTCGGTTCGTCGAACACCCGTGTGTTCGCCGAACTGTTCGTCGAACTGTTCGTCGAACACCTTCGAACACCGTTAAAACCAATGGCAGGCAAACAAAAACACATAGAAACACATAGAAAACACCTTCAAAGGTGTCCAAAAGCTGACAAACTGCTCAGAAGACACAACTAACACATGGAAAAGTGACAAGTACATATAGTCATGCGAAAAGAAAAGAGGTGGAGGAGTAAAAGGAGGGGGAGACACAGATATAGGCATGTCATGCCCTTCTAAAATCCAAAAAGTGAGAAGCCGAGACGGCCAGTCCGCTCCTGCCCGTGCCACCTCCGTGTCGCCGGGTTTGTGCCAGAGCCGCGGTGAACCCTGACGGCCAGCCCCCCTCTCCCAATACTGGTGCCTGTCCGCTGGTGGGTCGAGAGAGCCCCCCTGTGGTGGAGGCAGCTCTAAGCTTTTTAATTTAAATTGTCCCTCTAATTTGAATGAATACACTTTAAATCCATTTACAAGGATCTATTGGAGGGCAAGTCTCATGCCAGCAGCCGCGTAATTCCAGCTCCAGTAGCGTCCACTAAAGCTGCTGCAGTTAAAAAGCTTTTATAAGGATCGAGCTCGGCTGTCCACCGCAAGGCATCCTAGTGCCAGTCCCAGCCCCTATGCCTTGGGGTGCCTCCTGATGCTCTTCACTAAGTATCCCGTGGTCCCGAAGCATTTCCTTTGAAAAAATTAAGTGTCCAAACTACAGGTGGTGTAGCTTGCTTAACAGCCGGGATAATCCGCTGACTAGCAGACACTGCTACTAGGCACAAAGTATTTCCTGGGCTAGATGCAGTTAAAAATTTGTAAGTAGATACTCTCGTTGGATGCTGAGAAAGCATTCCATAGAGTCTCCTGGCACGCCATATATGATTCTCTTAAAAAGCTTGGGGTAGGGGTCTAGGGGACCCTTTTATAGCCAAAATCACGGCCCTGTATCACAATACGTCACCTAGGCTGAAGATAAATGGAACTGTAGCACCGAGGGCTCGGTTGCTACAGACGTATTGCACCTCACCCAGAGGTGTGATATCTCACTCTCAGATAAGGATGGAGTGTGGATCAGGACCCGACACCTGCATGCATTACACCACATTGCCGTGGGGCAGGGCGACCAATATGCCCCTGAGATGGGCACGACAGTCCCTGTCCCTGGCTGGAGTGGGGGGAGGGAACACTGAGGAAGGGGAACCCTGCAGTGCAGGAGCAGGGAGGAAGCAGTTCCTGGGTGCATTGAGAAGGGAGTATAAAAGGTGGGCACCATCTTAGTTCAGTGCAGAGAAGTCTGAGCAGAAGTGGCAGGGAGCAGGGGCTCTGCATGAGCTCTGCTCCGGAGGCGGGCCTAGTAACAGAGGCCCAGGCCTGCAAGAGGGAGAAGGAAGGAAGAGGAGCAGAGAAGGCTCCAGGAATGAGGAATGAAGGGACCCCAGGGGTGCGGACGGGCGAGTCGCCACCGCACGCCCGAATCCACCTGCGTGGAGGGGTCAGGCCAAAGGGGGAGACCGGTCCCCGAACTAGTGGAGGCAGGAAACGACCCTCAGCTAGAAACCGGAGGCTCTGACATTTTATGTGGCGCAGCCCCTTGCTCCACCCGCTAGGAAGGCACCACATAGGGTCAGGGAAACTGGCGCCAAGTTTACCAAGAGGAGGCCCGAGGCAGCCGGACAGAAGTGTTGGTAAGAAAGGCCAGACAAAGGACACACAAAGGGGGTCCTGTGAAGCGCTCCAAAGTTATCTGGGAGTTGTCTGAGCCCCTCACCTGGTGAGCACAGTACGACGTGGGCAGCCGTTACCTGCAGACGTGGTCTGGATAATAAGAACTGTGAGTAAAGGCCCTGAACTGCATCACTGACTCCGTGTCGTTACTGCTGCTGCCCTGCACCATCACCCCCATCCTCCGCATACACTGCCCTGAGGCTATACTCCTCCCGTGGGGAGTTATGCTACGCTCTGCTGCACCCACAACACCAGCCTTAGCGGTCTGCCCTGTAGCGGCGGTTCACTCTGACCGCAATCCATGGGTGGCGTAGTCGGACATTTAAACATCAAAACCACATAAATAGTTCCGCCACTGGTTTGACCGCCCTGAGCCACGGAACCGGATCGCCGCCACGAAGACTACAACCACCAGCATCCACCAAAAAGGGTCCGGCTCCGGGTGTCCCAAGGCCCAGGGGGTGCGTCAGAACATTTTCATCACCTTTCACAATCACCAATGGGACAAGGCAGGGATGTCCTCTGTCCCCTCTCTTATACATCCTAGTGACGGAGCACCTGCTCTCATCAATTCGCCATAACCCCAATATTAGGTGGATTGAGGTGGGAGGCACCGAGTACAAGTGCTCTCTATTTGCTGATGATGTCCTAGTATATATCACTCAATCACATATATCCATCCCTGCTGTTATGGCTGAAATAGATCACTTTGTTACATGGTAAAATTTTAAAATCAATGCAGCGAAGTCTGAGGCCCTCGATGTCTCCCTCCCTAAATCCATATAGGATTCCATCCAGTCCAACTTTCCCTTTGCCTGGCCCTCACAGGGTATCAAATACTTAGGAATTCCTATTCATAGAGACCTCTCCCATCTATGTTATCTTAATTTTGGGCCCTTTATTGAACAATTCCATACAGACCACGGTTGGCAAGTTAGAACTGTAAGATTCACTACGTGAACCACTGGTGTTTTGTGGAAAAGCACATGTACACCGCGTTCCAAATTATTATGCAAAAAGTGTTTAGGAGTGATAAGGGAAGAATTTGTTTGTTTGTCAGTTAAACTCATTGATGGTGATGTGTGTCAGGGCTCTTTATATCACTGTAAGCAATTGCAGACACCTGTGCTAATTAGTTTGGCAGGTGTGTCCAATGAAAGGCAAGACTACTTAAGAAGGCTCTCTCACATTATTAAGCAGCCTACATTTTCTGCCAAAATGGGAAAGAAAAAGGATGTGTCGGCTGCTGAGAAGCAACAAATTGTGGAGTGTTTAGGTCAAGGCATGACTACAATCAACATTGTGCGATGATCAGGATGAAGTGTCTTGGCAATCAAGAAGTATGTAGCTGATTCACAGTACACACGTGTGCGTGCTGATAAGGGCAAATTGAGGACTCTTTCCTACAGGCAATTACGTCAGGTTGAAAGAGCAGCGGCAAAAAAGCCTTGTCATAGCAGCAGACAAGTTTTTGAAGCTGCTTGTGCCTCCAACGTCCCCCGAACAACAAGATGCAGGGTCCTTCAGAGGTTTGCAGCTGTGCATACGCCATCCTGTCGACCTCCTCTATCCACTTCACACAAGTAGAAACGGCTCCAGTGGGCCAAACATTACATGAAGACTGATTTCAAAACTGTTTTGTTCACGGATGAGTGCCGTGCAGCGCTCGATGGTCCAGATGAATGGAGTGGAGGATGGCTGGTTGATGGACACCCCACGCAAACACGGCTACAGCGCCAACAAGGAGGAGGTGGAGTAATGTTTTGGGCTGGAATCATGGGGAGAGAGATTGTCGGCCCCTTTAGGATCCCTGAAGGCGCTAAAGATGAACTCCATAATGTATGTGGATTTTCTCAAACAGCACTTCCTGCCATGGTTCAAGAAGAAGAACCGTGTATTTCACAGCAAGATCATTTTTCTGCATGATAATGCACCATCTCATGCTGCACATAAAACATCTGCATCTCTGGCTGATATGGGCATAAAAGGGGACAAACTTATGGTGTGACCCCCATGCTCTCCTGACCTCTACCCCATTCAGAACCTTTGGAGCATCATTAAAAGGAGTGTCTATGATGGCGGGAGGCAGTTCACATCTAAGCAACAGCTCTGGGAGGGTATTCTGTCCTCATGCAAAACAATTGAAGCAGAAACCATCCAAAACCTGACAAATTCAATGGACGAGAGAGTTCAGAAGCTCCTTTCGAACAAGGGGTCCTATGTGAAAATGTAACATCACCTAGAATAAAGTTTTGAGTTGAAAACTGTTTGATTTCAGTTTCTAACAACCTGCTAATGCTTATAATTTCAAAAATGACCATTTTTTTGGTCTTTATTAAAATGAAAAGGTTGATCGAAAAGTTTGGGGGATCTAAGAGTGTGGCAACCCAGTAGTCATGATTACTTCGAATTCTGACAATATGAGGGTCATGCTGCAGGTAGTGCAGCAAGAAGGCACTTATGTGTCTTGCGCATCTCGGAGCCCCAAAATTATTTTCCGGGCTAGATGCAGCTAAAAATTATTTTTAATTTTAAATCTGGTGAAGCTTATTATAGATGGCCTAATAGGATCAGTGCTGCACACTGCTACAAAGCCCAAATTATTTTCCAGTCAAGATACAGATAAACATGATTAGTAATTTGAAAGCTTAAAACGGTTGGTAGGGTGATTTTAACCAATCATCAAGCTTTTACTCTCCCCAGGATGACACAGGGGTAGAAAAGTCGTTTCGGATCCATGATTTGTTCATCTTTATGAACGTGAGTCTGTCTACATTATCAGTGGAGAGCCGCGTGCGCTTATCTGTCAGCACACCACCAGCAGCGCTGAACACACGTTCAGACAGAACGCTGGCTGCGGGGCATGACAAGATCTCCAAGGCGTAAGTGGCTAGCTCCGGCCATTTATCCAGATTGGAAGCCCAAAAAGAGCAAGGGTCCAGTGACACAGTCGTGGCTTCAATGTTTACTTGGAGATACTCCTGTACCATCGTCTCTAGGCGTTGACTATGTGTCAGACTTCTTGTCTCCTGTGGCCTTGCAAAGGATGGGCTAAAAAAGTGGTGAAATGATTCCGCAAAATTGATGTTACCAGCAGATACTGTGGTTCTGTTACGGTTTGAGTGCTGAACACTTGACGGTCCCACGGTTGGCAAGTTGGAACTGTGAGATTCACTACGTGCACCACTGGTATTTTGTGGAAAAGCACATGTAAGATTCTGCAACAGTCTCTGCTGATACTCCTGCATGCGTGCATCCCTTTCTATGGCAGGAATAATTTCTGAAAATTTACTTTTGTACCGGGGATCTAACAGTGTGGCAACCCAGTAGTCAGGATTATTTCTAATTCTCACAATTCGAGGGTCATGTTGCAGGTAGTGCAGCAAGAAGGCACTCATGTGTGTTGCGCATCCAGGAGCACCAACTCCCTGTTGTGTTGGTGGCGAGGTAACAATCATGCTTCCTTCCTCTGTCCTCTCCCCCCAACCTCGCACAACAGAAATGTGATCAAGGTCTCCCTCATCTGATGAGTCTTCCATCAGTTCGTCCTCCACTTCTTCCTGGGCTCCTGCACCTTCCTCACTAGTTTGGCTGCTACCATGCGCCCTGGTAAAATCATCTCCCCCACCCTCACATGCCTGCCGCCCTGGTGCTGCCGACCGTCTGGACCTTGCAGATGTTAGCCCTTCCGCATACAACTCCTCCTCCTCTACTTCCTCCACCTCCTCTTGTGCCACCACCTGACTCCGAATTCTGTTTAACATGTGCTCCAGCATGTAAATCACCGGAATAGTCATGCTGATAATGGCATCGTCAGCACTAAACATCTTCGTCGCCATTTCAAAACTGTGCAGAAGGGTGCATAGGTCCCTGATCTGAGACCACTCCTCCAGCGTGATTTGCCCCACCTCTGAATCTCGTTGGCCCAGGCTATACGTCAGAACGTATTGCACCAGGGCTTGTCGGTGCTGCCACAGTCGCTGCAACATGTGCAGAGTTGAATTCCACCGGGTAGGCACATCGCATTTTAGCCGGTGAAGTGGCAGGCCCAACGACTTCTGTAGAGATGTAAGTCGCTGAGCTGCGGGATGCGAACGGCGGAAGTGAGCACACAGCGACCGTGCCCTCTGCAGAAGGCCATCTAGTCTGGGATAGTGGGCTAAAAATTGCTGGACAATCAGGTTCAACACGTGAGCCATACAAGGCACGTGTGTGACATTGCCCCGGCGAAGGGCCGCACCCAGGTTTGCAGCATTGTCGCACACGGCCTTCCCTGGTTTCAGGTCCAGTGGAGACAACCATTCATGAAATTGGTTCTCCAGAGCTGACCACAACTCCTCAGCTGTGTGACTCACATTTCCCAGACATTTCAATGTAAAAACCGCCTGATGACGTTGAGCCCTACTGCCAGCATAGTAAGGAGGTGTGCAGGATCCCTTCTGCACAGTTAGAAAGCTTGTGGCATGACCAGACAGGCTTTGGGTGCAGGTGGAAGACCGAGAGGAGGTTGAGGAGGCAGAAGCAGTGGAGGAAAAATGACATAAAGAGGATTGACGCACAACTCGTGGGGACAGCAAGACTTGGACAGCAGCCCCTTGTCCTGCTGTCACCATAGTTACCCAGTGCCCAGTCAGCGACATGTAACGCCCGTGTCCATGCCTACTCGTCCAAGTGTCTGTGGTGAAATGCACCCTGTCACACACAGAGTTTCTCAAAGAAGCGGTGATGTTGTGTGCGACATGCTGGTGGAGCGCAGGCACACCTTTCTTTGAGAAGTAGTGCCGACTGGGCATCTGGTACTGGGGCACTGCGACGGACATAAGGTCTCGAAAATCCTCTGTGTCCACCAGGCGGAAAGGCAGCATTTCTGTAGCCAAGAGCTTGCAGATGGTGAAATTCAACCTCTTAGCTTTCTCATGGCTAGGAGGAAATGGTCTTTTACTTGTCCACATCTGAGGGACCGAGGGCTGGCTATTGTGCTTAGACGGGGTTGATAAGGGTGTCCCCGGCAAACTGCCGGTCTGTGAGGAAGATGCAGGCGGACATGTTAGGTTGCCTTGATCCAAAGGTGGTGCTATCGATGTCAGACAGCGCTCAAGACCAGCTGGTGTTACCACCTCCAAAGAAAATGATGACCTGCCAATCACGCTGGCTGTTGCGGGTAAAGAGGTGGCAGGTCTGCGCCCCAAAACAGGTGTGACTGCTGTCCCCCCAGTCACAGAGGATGAAGAGGCCGCGGATGCACAAGATATGGCAGACGGTGGTTGGCCCGGCCGGCTAGACCGCATTGTAGCACACTGAGCTTCCCACTGCAACTTATGCTTCATGTCCATGTGCCGGTTCATGCATGAAGTACTCAAACTATGTATTTTTTGGCCTCTACTTAGCTTTTGCTGACAAATGTTACAGATAACACGAGTTGGGTCATCTTTATCGATCTGAAAAAATGCCCAGGCTATGCAAGGCTTAGCACCCATGCGACCTGAAGAGCCACCACGACTTGTGGTGAGAGGCAGAGTTGTGTTTGAGGATGCAGTTGTTGACGTGCTTCCAGTACTACGTCTCTCTCCAGGAAGGCGCAACCTGACCTCGTCGTCACTAGCATCTTCCTCCACCTCCTCTGCTGACCTCATCTCTTGGCTGACTGTGGGTTGACAGTAAGTGGGATCTCCGACCTCATCATCATCACCCTGTGCGTTATCACACCCGTCGTCCTCAGAGCCAACCTGTTCCTGCCCTGACAAAAAACTAAAGTTGTCGCTCCAATCAGGTATTTGAGTCTTATCATCGTCTTCCTCATTGTCTCCACCAACAGGAGTTACAGTTTGGGAATGAGGGTCTACATTATGGTCAGAACCTTCTGCGTCTGGTCCTGGATCCGACTCATAAAGATTCTGGGCATCAGTGCAGATCATTTCCTCGTCTGGATTCACAGAAGCGCTGGAGTCGACCTCTGATTCCCAGGCTATAGTATGAGTAAACAGCTCTGCAGACTCAACCATCTGTTCTACCTCATACTCAGACGGGCAGCTGGAGATTTGGGAGCTGTGAGGAAGCAAGTGCGATTTGGGTGACACCTTTGAGGACTGGAGTATTTGTGATGTTGAAGTTGATGTGGAGGAGAGCCCACTTAAAGGAGCACTTGATATCCGTTGAAGCACCTGCTGTTTTTGTGCCTCATCTGGAATTTGTAGCGATTGGCGTGGCCGTAAGAAAGGGATCTTATCACATTGTCCGCTAAAAGAAGTAGACATTTTAGTTTGGCTGGAAGATGGTCTTTCTTCTGCACCTACCCCACGGACACAACCTTTTTTCCCCTTCCCAACACGCCTATTCCCCTTTCCACCAGCAGCAGGCCTTTTTCCACTCATTTTGGTGGTTAACTAATTCACAACTCTGGAGTTGTTTGCACAAAAAAACAATGGATGGTAACCGAGCAGAGCTGAGTGGCCAAACTGTGGTATTAGGCCAAAACTATTGGCTGGGTTAGATGCAGAAAAAAATTATTTTTAATTTGCAACCTGATGGAGGTCAGTATAGATGGACTAATAGACCAAGTCCCACACACTGCTAGAAGCCCAAATATTTTTTCAGAGCTAGATGCAGAAAAAAATTATTTTTAATTTGCAACCTGATGGAGGTCAGTATAGATGGACTAATAGACCAAGTCCCACACACTGCTAGAAGCCCAAATATTTTTTCAGAGCTAGATGCAGAAAAAAATTATATTCAATTTGCAACCTGCTGGACGTAAGTATAGAAGGACTAATAGAACAAGTCCCACACACTGCTAGAAGCCCAAATATTTTTTCAGAGCTAAATGAAGAAAAAAAATATTTTTAATTTGCAACCTGATGGAGGTCAGTATAGATGGACTAATAGACCAAGTCCCACACACTGCTAGAAGCCCAAATATTTTTTCAGAGCTAGATGCAGAAAAAAATTATTTTTAATTTGCAACCTGATGGAGGTCAGTATAGATGGACTAATAGACCAAGTCCCACACACCGCTAGAAGCCCAAATATTTTTTCAGAGCTAGATGCAGAAAAAAATTATATTCAATTTGCAACCTGCTGGAGGTCAGTATAGAAGGACTAATAGAACATGTCCCACACACTGCTAGAAGCCCAAATATTTTTTCAGAGCTAAATGAAGAAAAAAAATATTTTTAATTTGCAACCTGATGGAGGTCAGTATAGATGGACTAATAGACCAAGTCCCACACACTGCTAGAAGCCCAAATATTTTTTCAGAGCTAGATGCAGAAAAAAATTATATTCAGTTTGCAACCTGATGGGGGTCAGTATAGATGGACTAATAGAATGATGCTATGCCCAAAAGATTTTACTTCACTAGGTGCAGTAAAAAAATTGGTATTCTATACACAGGTGGTATATCTTGCAACACAGATAGGCTACTCCACTGACTAACACACTCTGCAATAGGCCAAAAAGGATTAGCTTTGCTAGATTCAGCCAAATGCTGTGAAAAAAACTTGCACAGCACTGGCACAGACCTGCCTGGCAAAAACTGATAGGAACTGATGTAACCTAGTCCTGAAAAGGACTCCAATTACAATTAGTCTTTACTCCCACAATCTATCTATTTAAGAGCACAGACCTGCCTGATAAAAGTCGTAGGAAATGCTGTAACCTAGTCCTTAAAAGGACTGCAATCACAACTATTCCCTACTCCCAAGCTATCTGTATATTTGTGCGAAAATTGGCTTGAAATTAACAAGGTATAGCGCACACAGCAACAGCGGTGCCGTCTAACACGCAGCTGCAGCAGTGAGAAAATGGTGGCGACGGGGAAAATGGCTTGGTCTTATAGGGCAAGGACATGTGACATACACTGCCAATCACACATGCCCTTGCTTGTGTGAAAAAAAGCACTTCGCTCCGTGTGTGCGCTGCTGATAGGCTGACAGATTGCACCTCCCCACTGCAAATGCGGGAAAGAGAAAAAAAAATGGAGATCTTCATTGTTCCTGCAGAGATCCATCCCCTGCCCCTCCCCCCGCCCCGCTGTACACTCAAACTGCGTATTAACATTAATTTTCATCATTACTGAGAAAAAATCCAGTTATGATTTTGGTGCACGAACAGTTATCGAACATAACCTCGAACAGCCGAATTTTTCTCAAATTGTTCGTGTTCGCCGACCGGCTCGAACACCGCCCAAAACAGCTCGAATTTGAGATTGGCGAACAGTTCGAGTAGAACAACGCTCATCTCTATTTATGACAGAAAATACCCAAAAGTGACACCATTCTAAAAACTGCACCCCTCAAGGTGCTGAAGACCACATTCAAGAAGTTTTCTAACCCTTGAGGTGCTTCACAGAAATTTTTGGAATGTGGAAGAAAAAAATGTACATTTAAATTTTTTCACAAAAATTTTACTTTAGACATAATTTTTTTGTATTTTTGCAAGGGTAACAGGAAAAAATTTACCCCAAAATTTGTTGTGCAATTCTTCCTGAGCACACCAATACCCCATATGTGGGGGAAAACAACTGTTTGGGCGCACAGCAGAGTTCGGAAGAAAAGGAGTACCATTTGACTTTTTGAATCTAAAATTTGCTTAAATAATTAACCATGTTGCATTTGGAGAGCCCCTGATGTGCCTAAACAGAAGTTTATAACATTGAGCCATAAAAATAACATTTTCACCTTTTTCCCACAAAAAAAGGTTTTCAGCCCCCAATTTTGTATTTTGATAAGGGAAACAGGAGGAATTACACCAAACCATTTGTTGTTCAATTTCTCCAGAGTAAGCTGATACCCCATATGTGGAAGAAAACCGCTGTTTGGGCGCACAGCAGGGTTCGGAAGGGAAGGAGCACCATTTGACTTTTTGAATGTAAAATTTGCTTGAATAATTAGCGGATGCCATGTTGCATTTGGAGAGCCCCTGATGTGCATAAATAGTGAAAAAACCACACAAGTGGCACTATTTTTGGAAACTAGACCCCTCAGGGAACTTTCTAGATGTGTGGTGAGCACTTTGAACCCCCAAGTGCTTCACAGAAGTTTATAACATGGAGCCGTGAAAATAAAAAAATCTAGTTTTTTCCACAAAAATTATGTTTTAGCCCCAATTGTTTTATTTTCACAATGGTAAGAGGAGAAAATGGATGCCAAAAACTTTTGCGCAATTTCCCCTGAGTATATCGATACCTCAATCCAATGCCCCTTGGAAGAGAAGTGGAGGTCAGAAGGCCTCCTGAAAAAAAAATGTCCACATTATTAGGAAGTGGGTCTCCCATTGTGTTTGCCAATGCAGTGAAAGCAAGGTTTGCCAAAAATTTGGAGGCACTCCTATGCCCCTTGGAAGAGACGTAGAGGGCCTCATAAAAAATTATTCCCATTATTGGGAAGTGGGTCTCCCATTGTGTTGGCCTATGCAGTGAGTGCAAGGGCTGCCAAAAATTGGGAGGCACTCGAATGCCCCTTGGAAGAGACGTGGAGGAGGGCCTCATTAAAAAAATGTTCCCATTAGAAACGAGCGGGCCTCCTATACTTGTAATGCCCATGCACTAAGTGTATGGACTGACAAACATTTTCCCCGGGGGGGTATACATGAGCATACTGTATAAAAAATTTTTTTTACGGGCATCATAAACACCCTTTAAAAAAATTATGTGGGTGTTGCATCACGGACAATGGTCACCCTGGTTATATGGTGGTGGAGGATGAGGAGAAGGAGGAGGACAAGAGCAAATAGCCAAAATCAGGAAGCGTATATCCATGTGTGGGTGGGAAAAGGTGCATGGGAATACATCTCCCAAGAAAAGACACTGGATTTGAGTTTATATTACACTGTTACCATTCGGTGGTGTTGAGAAGTCTGGCCCATCCAGCCCTTGTTCACTTTCATAAGAGTCAGCCTGTCAGCATTTTCAGTTGACAGGCGGATGCGCTTATCAGTTATAATTTCACCAGCGGTACTAAAAACCCGCTCTGATAAAACGATGGTGCAGGGCAGGCCAGGACCTGCAAGGCATATAGAGACAGTTCATTCCATGTATCCAGCTTGGATACCCAATAATTATAAGGCACAGAGGAATCACGGAGGATGTTGGTAAGGTCGGCAAGGTACTTCCTCAGCATCTTCCCAAACTTCGCACTCCTTGTGATAGTACCCAGCACCTCAGGGCCTGTGCGATGGGAGGGGCTGAGAAAACTCTCCCAGAATTTTGACAGTGTTCCCCTGAATCTGATGGATTGAAGTTGTGTCTCTTGGTTGTCCAACGAAGTGTGCCCTCTACCGCCAGTGTTTTCAGATGGGAATTTTTTTAATAGCTCCGCATCAAGGGCCTTCTGGTACAGCCCCATTTTTGTAAACCTGTCCGCCTCAGGAATAAGAGATATAAAGTTTTCCTTGTAGTGTGGGTCTAGAAGTGTCAAAAACCAGTAATGATTGTCACCAAAAATTTTGAGAATGCGAGGGTCATAGGAAAGGCAGCGTAACATAAACTCAGCCATGCGTTCCAGACTACTAACAGGCAAAACTTCCGTTTCCTCAACAAGAGGATGACTGACTATGCTCTCCTCATCCTCTCTGTCCTCTGACGATCCATGCTGAACAGATGGTATGACAGCTGTGAAGGTAGTAGCATCTATAGTGCATGAAACTAGCTCCTCTCCTTCCTCCTCCTCTTCCTCATTGTCACCCAATCCACATTGGGATGAGTTGAGGCTGGGCTGTGTGTAATCACCCTGTATGGTTACTTGCTCCATCTCATCATGCTCCGCCTGCAATGCATCCTTTTTGATTGTGAGCACAGAGCGCTTCAGAAGACAGAGAAGTGGTATGGTGACGCTAATTATGGCGTCATCTCCTCTCACCATCTTGGTGGAGTCCTCAAAGTTTTGGAGGATGGTACATATCATATGTCGGACATCCATGTCCACTCCTGAGGTCTTATGTGTGGAATCTGAACTGAATACCGATGCTGGTACTCAACAATTGCCCTCTTCTGCTCATAAATCCTTCCCAATATCTGCAGTGTAGAATTCCAACACGTGGGAACATCACACACCAGTCTGTGAGCTGGAAGCTGCAAACGCTGCTGAAACATGGCAAGTGCGGCGGAACGTGTAGCTGACTGTCTAAAATGGGCACACAGGCGGCGTTCTTTAACAAGAAGATCCAGCAGCTCCAGGTAGGATTTGATAAACTGCTGAACCACGAGGTTAAGCACATGAGCCAGGCATGGTACATGTGTGAGCTCGCCTCGCCTCAAAGCCGCCACCAGGTAGCGCCCATTGTCACACACGACCATGCCTGGCTGTAGGTTCAGCAGTGTGAGATCTGGCTGCTCTTTCAGAGCTGTCCACAACTCTTCAGCATTGTGTTTTTTGTCACCTAAGCATATTAGCTTCAGCACAGCCTGTTGCCGCTTGGCCGAGGCAGTGCTGCAGTGCTTCAAGCTTGCGACTGATGTGGTCATTTCGGAGATGGAGGCTGAAGAGGAGGAGGAGGCTGAGGAGGATGAGATGTAGGAGCTGTAGACCGTGGGGGCAACCCTGATTGACCTATGGCCCGAAATCCTTTACGTCGGGAGGACGTGTTCCGTCCCAAGGTTCAACTGGGTCCCGGCTTCCACTATGTTAACCCAGTGTGCCGTCAGTGAGATGTACCATCCCTGCCCACAAGCACTTGTTCTCTTGTCCGTTGTTAGGTGGACTTTCCCGGTAACTGCGTTGTTGAGGGCACGGTTAATGTTTTGGGACACGTGCTTGTGTAATGCGGAGACGGCACACCAGGAGAAATAGTGGCGACTGGGGACCGAGTACTAAGGGACGTTCGCCGCCATCAGGTAGCGGAATGCTTCCATCTCCACTTGCCTAAAAGGCAGCATTTCGAGCGCAAGCAGTCGTGAAATGTGAGAATCAAGTAGTGTGGCCTGTGGGGCGTTGGCTGTGTATTTGCGCTTGCGTTCCAAGGACTGGGATATGGACAACTGAACGCTGCACTGAGACCATGACGTGGACATGCTTCCTGATGCTGCTACTTAAGAGTGTGCAATGACAGGTGCAGGGCAGGAGGCATCTTCGCATGCACCATGGACAGGAGATTGGCTTGCATGCATGACAGCGGAAGAAGCAATGGAGCCATCCACTGTTCCTGGACCCTGAGGTTCGGCCCACAAAGTCGGGTGCTTTGCTGCCATGTGCCTCATCATGCTGGTTGTGGTCAGGCTGGTCGTTTTGCCACACCTGCTGATGCTGGCCTGGCAGGTGGTGCAAATGACCTTTTTGGGGTTATCGGCAGAGTCTTTAAAAAACAACCAGACTCTGGAAGACCTAATAGTTGTACTGGAAACTACCTTCGTGTTGGTGCTATGGGGAACAGTTGCCTTCCTTCTGTCTGCGGCCACCACACTGCCTCTTCCTGCCTGTTGGAGTGCTCTGCCATTCTCCCCCTGTGTGCTGTTTTCCTCGCTCTGCATGTCCTCCTGCCAGGTTGGGTCAGTCACTATATCAGCCACCACCTCGTCTTCCACTTCCACACCCTGGTCCTCCTCCTGACTTTCTGGCAATCGTGTCTCATCATCGTCCACCTCTTGTGACACTTTCCCACCGTCGCCTTCGTGTGACTTTGGCTGCTCAAATATTTGGGCATCGCTAGATGCGATCTCCTCTTGCCCCACTTCAAGTGAATCCAGCAAGAGGCCCGAATCTGTAAATGGAAAAGTGAACCGCTCTTCAGAGTGTCCAAGTGTGGGATCAGTTGTCTCCGGGAACTCGGCATGGTCGGAGGAAGGAGGATCAGGGTGAGGAATATGCGGTCCAGACTCACTGCTACTGAGAATTGACCATGTGTAACACAGGGTGGAAGTGGTCGCTAAGTGACTGGAACATTATGGGCTATCCAACCAACAACCTTTTGACACTGCTCTGGGATCAACAGTGGTATGCTGCGGTCCCATGCGAATTGTGGGTGTTTGTTGTGGCACAATTTCAGCTTGCCCACGGCCTTTTCCTTGGCCTCTGCATGCACCATCACCATCACGTCCAGTTCACCGTCCTTTGCCACATGCCTTGCCCATTTTTAATGGAGGACAATATCTTCCACGCTCACTACAAATGACTGAGTTTGGAGTGAACTTATATGTGATCCTTGTGAAGGAGAAAACAGAGTTTTGAATACCTGGCCTGTAGGAAGCTAGTTTGAATAGCAAACTTGTATGAATTTCTTCACTGACAACACTGAAAGAAATTTTTAATGGAGGCCAGAAATGGCAGTATTTTCTGACAACGTATATGTGATCCGTGTGATGGAGAAAAGAGAGTTTTAAATACCTGGCCTGTAGGTAACTATTTGAACAGCAAACTGGTGTGAATTGCTTCACTGACATACTGAAAGAAATTTTTATTGGAGGCCAGAAATGGCAGTATTTACTGACAACGCATATGTGATCCTTGTGACGGGTTAAACAGAGTTTTAAATACCTGGCCTGTAGGTAGCTAGTTTGAACAGCAAACTGGTATGAATTGCTTCACCGACATACTGAAAGAAATTTTTAATGGAGGCCAGAAATGGCAGTATTTTCTGACAACGTATATGTGATCCATGTGGCGAATAAAACAGAGTTTTAAATACCTGGCCTGTAGGTAGCTAGTTTGAACAGCAAACTGGTATGAATTGCTTCGCTGACACACTGAAAGAAATTTTTAATGGAGGCCAGAAATGGCAGTATTTTCTGACAACGTATATGTGATCCATGTGACGGAGAAAACAGACTTTTAAATTCCTGGCCTCTAGGCAAGTACTTTGAACAGCAAACTGCTATGAATTGCTTCACTGACACACTGAAAGAAATTTTTAATGGAGACCAGAAATGGCAGTATTTTCTGAAAACGTATATGTGATCCATGTGACGGAGAAAACACAGTTTTAAATAGCTGGATTTTTAGCGCTGTAATATGGAAAAGACCTGGCTGTATTCTGCAATGCCAACAAACAAATGGTGCAGAAAAACAGTGTTCTCTGGATTGCTTTTTAAGCAAATAATAAGGATTAAGATCCAAAGAAAAGTATTCCTGGCCCCTGAGACCTGGGCCTTTGTATAGAAATATCTAACAGCAGCAGAAGGCAGAATTGGAATGGAGCCTCTTGTGCTATATGCACTGCAGTCTGCTATATACAATGCCTGCCTATATACCCTGCCTGCATGATATCTCTGCATATGGATTAGTCCTCAGATGGACTGTTTGTTTAGATGGATATGTGTACTGTACGGTTTTTCTCCCTACACTACCAAATAAACAAGCAAATCTCTCCCTACCTACCCAGCGCCTGATTCCAGAGTGATGGTGACGAACACAGTGGCGCCAGGTAGGATATAGACCTGATGACGTTGTGCGGCCAGCCAATCACTGAAATGCCACAATCACCATGGCTGTGGCATTACAATGAGTGGCAGGCAATCCCTGCATGTTGATTGGTGCTCTAAAGAGCGCCAAACATGCAGGTAGGGGTCCCGACCATCCGCCCGAGCATCTCGCAAGTACTCGGCGAGTACCGAGCGTCTCAAGTACTGAGATGCTTGGGTGAGTATGCTTGCTCATCACTACTCAACACTAGTCACCATATCGTCATCTTTTTTTTCATTACTTTCGAAAAAATCCCAACCCCATCACAACCCTAACCCTAGCAAAACCCTGACCCTAGAACAACCCTAACACTAGCACAACCCCAACCCTAGCACAGCACCAACCCTAGTACAACCCCAACGCTAGCACAACCCTAACTCTACCACAACCCTAACCCTAGCACAAACACAACCCTAGCACAACCCTAACCCTAGCGCAAACCTAACCCTTGCACAACCCTAACCCTAGCACAAACCTAACCCTAGCAAAACGCTAACCCTAGCACAACCCTAACCCTAATCCTAGCACAACCCTAACTCTAGGACAACCCTAACTCTAACCTAACCCTAACCATAGAGTTTATTTTTTACGCCGTTCCTCGTGCTATTTAAGTGATCAGATGACTTTATTCTTCGGGTAAGTGCGATTACTTTGATACCAGATTCATAGCGGGTTTTTATTATTGACAGGTGTCACACACTAAAAGACTTCTTTTTTTTTTGCAAAGACTAGTTTTTGCATCGCCATATTTTGAGAGCTATAATTTTTCCATATTTCGGCCGACAGAGTCATATGAGGGCTTGTTTTTTGCGGGACAAGTTGACGTTTTTATTGGTACCATTTTCAGGCATGTGTCATTTTTTGATCACTTTCTAGTACGATTTTTTGGGAGGCAGAATAAACAAAAACGAACAATTCAGGAATTGTTTTTTTTTTATTTTTTATGCTTTATGCGTGTGGTAAAATTGGAAAGGCAGCTTTATTCTTCAGGTCAGTACATTTACACCGGTACCATATTTATATAGTTTTTCTATGTTTTGGCGCTTTTACACAATAAAAGCTATATTCTAGAAAAAATAATATTTTTTGCATCCCTTTATTCTGAGAACTGTAACTTTTTTATTTTTCGGCTAATGGAGCTGTATAGCAGCTTGTTTTTTGTGGGACAAGATGATGTTTTCAGCTATACCATTTTTATTTATATTCATCTTTATTTCATTTTTTGTTTGGCGGTATGATGATAAAGCATCGTTTTTTGCTTTTTTTTTTATTTAATTTTTTTACTAAAAAGAGGGTTAACTAGTGGGACATTTTTATAGGTCAGGTTGTTCCGGACGCGGCGATACCAAACATGTGTACTTTTATTGTTTTTTTTGTTTTTTTTTCATAATAATATTCATTGATGGGTACATTATATTTTTATTTTTTGAAGATAATTTTTTTGATTTTTTTTATATTTTTACAATTTTTTTTTTCTTCATTTTCTAACACTTTTTTTAACTTTTATACTTTGTACCACTATGGGGCTTTCACTTTTTTTACTCTGATCACCTGTATAGCGTAGGGATGGAGCCCCGTCCCTGTGCTATACAGGATGTCAGCGCTGCAGAGACAGAAGATACTTTGATCGTGCATTGCTCATGGTCAAAGTATCTTCCGGCTGTCTGGTGACCCGGATGTTGTCATGACGATATCTGGGTCACCATGACAACCATGGGACCCGGCCTCAGACAGTGCGGAATGCCGGGGAAGAGTTGACTTCAATTGCAGCATTCCGGGGGTTAATGTGCCGGGAGCTGTATGGGACTGCTCCCAGCACAGAGTACCCAGTGTCAGCTGATACCCGGTGGCGATTGCGCCTTCACAGCCTGTGTGCGGGCGCAATCGCCAGGGCGTATTTATACGTACCTGGCTCTTAAAGTCCAGGGCGCAGGTACATATTAGTATGCCCTGGCCTTTAAAGGGGTTAACACTGCAAAGAATAGGAGAGACTTTTACATTTATTCATTTACTGTATCGATATAAGAAAAATACTGATAAAACACTGATAACACACTGACCAAACGATGATAACGCACGTACCATTTTTTGCATATCTGAAAAACACTGATGTCTGAATGAGGCCTAATGGTGAGACTCTCCTCAATGTCAGACATGTCAAGTTATTTATAGTCACATAATTATCTTTAGATAGAGATGAACAGATAGGTGAAATTTATATTCACATGTTTGCGCGGATTTTCTCAGGAAATTTGATTCACAGTGAAGCTGAATTTTCCGTATTATGCTCTGTGGCCTCTCTAGACCCCAGAGCTGAATAATTGTAAGATGGTAAAAAAATATAATAATATGTATATTTACCTTTCTAGTCCCTTCGCTCATCACTTTCACCGGTTTGGTCCTCGGCACATCTTTTTTTCATTGTCACAAGCGCTGAATCCCTTTATGCTATGTTAGGACTTTCAGCTGTGATGAGGCCTGGGTTGGTTTTGAACAAGTGCATGCAAAGTCAAAATGTCATTACATCATGGAGTGCGTCATCAGCTTGTGCAGACACAGTGATAAGAAGATAAGCTGAATAAGCTGATGACCAGGCAGGAAACAGTGAGGAGTGGAGAGGACAGATAGGTAAGCGGAAAGGTGGGTGTAAATATTTTTTTTATTTTTAACCTTTTAAATGACCCATTACCCGCTTGCTGAATCTGTGCAGAAGCAAATTACAAAGCATCAACATTTTGGTGTATGCAGAGTTTTGTAATATTCAAATAGAAATCAATTCAATTCAAATATATTCATTCTTCTCTATTATGGACTTATAATACAGAAGGACACAATTGACGTAATTGACATTGATGTCCAAATCTTCAGATAACATGCTTTTGGAAAAGCACTATAGAGTTTTCTATAATTTTCAGTGTGGCCATACACCGGGGGCCCAATTAGGCAATTCTGAACAATGCTACTGAATGTAGATTCCAAGAAATGCTACTTAAGTATGACTTTATTTCTTTATTCTATTGTTCTTTCTCTTTGTTAAATGGAACATGAGTTATTAGGCAGTTGTTGCAATGCCAAAGGTAAATTAACAGATTTTTTGATTATCAACAGTAATTGTTATTGTTATGCACACGCCCGGGCTAAGCGGCGTGTGCGTGTGATTGGTAGTGATTCCACTGGACCGTGCCGGAGAGTGAATGCCTGGAGGGGCGTGACTAAGTATTCACCCGATCCGACCAGGGTCGCACGACGGCATACGACGCCAGTGCACCAAGGAGGAACCGAGCAGAGGGACCAGGTGCTACTCCAGGACAGACCCCGGACACGGCTGTTGACCCACACAGGGAAATACAGGAACAGGCTGGTAGGCTGGCACACAGACTGGAGGGTATAGGCAGGCACGACTGGTATGCAGGCAGGCGGGTATGCAGGCAGGGGGGTAAAGGCAAGCACAGCTAGAGTGCAGACAGGGAGGCACTAGCAGGTAGGAACACAGGCGGGATAGGACCCAGTACACACCGGGACTCAGGAACAATACAGGCAGAGGGTTACAGGCAAGCACAGCTAGAGTGCAGACAGGGAGGCACTAGCAGGTAGGAACACAGGCGGGATAGGACCCAGTACACACCGGGACTCAGGAACAATACAGGCAGAGGGTTACAGGCAAGCACAGCTAGAGTGCCGACAAGGCTGAGCAGGGAGGACAGGGCTCTGTTCACACGGAACAGACAGGAAGGGAAAGACAGAGCCAGATACTCACACAGTACTTGCAGAGACAATAAGCAGGAGTTAGGTACGAGTTCAGACTCTGCAGAAAAAGGAAGGGAACGGACATAGAGGCAAAACAGGTAAAGGACAGGAGAGAGTTCAGACTGGAACTGAGTGTACGGAGGAGACCGACACTGTAGAGGGATACAGGAGCGGGTCTGGGAATACGGCCCCCAGAGAGGCGGAACGAACAGGCAAGGAGCGTGTTCAGACAGGACAGACCAGACACAGGAGCGGGTCTAGGAAAACGGCCACTAGAAGGCGAGAGGAACAGGCTAGGAGCGAGTTCAGACAGGTCAGACAAGATACAGGAACGGGTCTAGGTAATCGGCCCCTAGAAGGCAGGAGGAACAGGCTAGGAGCGTGTTCAGACAGGACTGACAAGAGACAGGAGCGGGTCTAGGTAATCGGCCCCTAGAAGGCGGGGGGAACAGGCTAGGAGCGTGTTCAGACAGGACAGACAAGATACACAGAAAGGACTCAGTTCAGACACGGGAACTAATACCGCAAAGCAGGAGACATACAGGACACAGTTCAGACAGGCCTGGAAATACAGCCTCCAGGAAAGGCAGACAAGGAAACAAAGGACGGGACCTGGCACCTTCAGAGTGCAAGCACACACTGAAGGAAACACTTATGCTCAGGCAGGGATAGAAGGGAGCTGCTGAGCTATATACCAAGTGTCAGACAGCAATAGGCTGAGGACGCACAAGGGGTGTGACCCACAGCAGGTACAAAAAGCAGGAAGTGATCGGGCGCCGCCCTTAAGCAGCAGAGACAGACACAAACAGACAGCATGGAGGGAAGCCAGAGAGACACTCTGGACAGGAGATCAAGTGCGCTCTCTTGCACAGTGGGAGATGGACCACCATGCAAGGACGCCGCCAGGTATGTTACAGTACCTCCCCCCTTACGCCCCCTCTTCTTCAGGCCTGCCAGAATCTTCCGCAGGGAATTCGAGGACCAGTCGTTCACTGGGTTGGAGGGGGACAGAGACTTGAGGGTAATCTCTGCTTCGAGGTACATCTTGTCAAGCTCACAGGAAAAAATAGACGGGTTATCAGGTACATAATGAGGAAAAGTCACTGTCTCTTTGTTATCTGGTGGTATCCCGGAGGATTCAGGAAACAACTGGAGGTCCTCCGCCGGGTCAGAAGAGTGCAGAGGCTCAGAGAAAACAACTGCTTCAGAGTACACTAGGTCGGACTCACTGGAGGAAGCAGGCGAGGTA
Organism: Phyllobates terribilis; assembly: GCF_046119375.1. Taxonomy (NCBI): domain Eukaryota; kingdom Metazoa; phylum Chordata; class Amphibia; order Anura; family Dendrobatidae; genus Phyllobates; species Phyllobates terribilis. The sequence continues at coordinate 443,850,763 of NW_027362764.1, forward strand.
TCGGGTACCGAGTATAGGAAAGTCTCTGTCCATTCACCACCAGGTGGCACCCCGAAGGGTTCTGGAGACAGCTGGCGGTCCTCCGCCTGGTCAGAGGGGTGTAGAGACTCACGGGTAACCTCTGCTTCAGAGTACACTAGGTCGGACTCACTGGAGGAAGCAGGCGAGGTATCGGGTACCGAGTATAGGAGAGTCTCTGTCCTTTCGCTACCAGGTAGCACCCCGAAGGGTTCAGGAGACAACTGGAGATCCTCCGCCTGGTCGGAGGGGTGTAGAGACTCGGAGGTAACTACCACTTTGGGGTACCCATTGTCAGGCTCACAGGACGAAGCGGACAAAGTATTGAGTACCGGGTGTAGAGAAGTCTCTCTCCATTTGTCATCGAGTGGTATCCCGGAGGATTCAGGAGGCAACAGGGGACCCTCCGCCAGGTAGTAGAGGTGCACAGACTCAGAGGAAACCACAGCTTTGGAGCATCCTTGGACATGCACACCGGTTAAAGAGAGAGAAGCATCTGATGCCGGGTGCAGGAAGTTCTCCTGTGTGGAGTCTGGATGGGCAGAAGTCTCTTCGGGCAGGAGAACTGGTGCACTACCCACGCACATTACCCATTGGGGTTTCTCCGGGATACAGGGAGATGAAGCTTCAGTAGGGACTTCAAGGTTGGGGTCAGGAGGTCTCAGGGAGGACAGACCCTGGCGTGACGGCTTGCCTCTAAGTCTAGCACGTCTGGACTGCCTCTTGAGGTTGAGAGAAGTATTCCGGAAAGCGTAGTCACCCTGTGAGGATTCTGGGTGGGCAGTAGTCTCATTGGGCTGGAGGACTATTGCGCTACCCACACACATTACCCATTGGGGCTGCTCCGGGATATTGGGAAGTGAAGCTTCAGCAGGAGCCTCCGGGTTAGGATCATCGAAGACCACTAGAAAGGCCACCAGGAAGGCCATTAGGTCCCGGAGGATCGGATCCTGTGTTTCATATAGGGGGTTGATCCATTCCAAGGCATCACCCGCCAGGTAAGACATCATAAAGGCCACTTTAGCCCAATCGGAAGGAAAATAAAGAGGGTAGGCCTTAAAGTGTAACATGCATTGCTCCACAAATGCACGACACTGTCTTGGATCCCCATAGTAACGTGGCGGATCCGCAGGAACGAGAGCTGATAGATCCATCTGGACGGTGCGTAATTCGCCTGGAACTCAGCTAAGGGAAAAAAAATTTATTTATTTTAATGCATGTATTCGCTGGAAAAACTTCTCAGAGAGCGAAGGCCGTGGGGCACAACGGGAACCATGGCCTGAGCATGCTGTTATGCACACGCCCGGGCTAAGCGGCATGTGCGTGTGATTGGTAGTGATTCCACTGGACCGTGCCGGAGAGTGAATGCCTGGAGGGGCGTGACTAAGTATTCACCCGATCCGACCAGGGTCGCACGACGGCATACGACGCCAGTGCACCAAGGAGGAACCGAGCAGAGGGACCAGGTGCTACTCCAGGACAGACCCCGGACACGGCTGTTGACCCACACAGGGAAATACAGGAACAGGCTGGTAGGCTGGCACACAGACTGGAGGGTATAGGCAGGCACGACTGGTATGCAGGCAGGCGGGTATGCAGGCAGGGGGGTAAAGGCAAGCACAGCTAGAGTGCAGACAGGGAGGCACTAGCAGGTAGGAACACAGGCGGGATAGGACCCAGTACACACCGGGACTCAGGAACAATACAGGCAGAGGGTTACAGGCAAGCACAGCTAGAGTGCAGACAGGGAGGCACTAGCAGGTAGGAACACAGGCGGGATAGGACCCAGTACACACCGGGACTCAGGAACAATACAGGCAGAGGGTTACAGGCAAGCACAGCTAGAGTGCCGACAAGGCTGAGCAGGGAGGACAGGGCTCTGTTCACACGGAACAGACAGGAAGGGAAAGACAGAGCCAGATACTCACACAGTACTTGCAGAGACAATAAGCAGGAGTTAGGTACGAGTTCAGACTCTGCAGAAAAAGGAAGGGAACGGACATAGAGGCAAAACAGGTAAAGGACAGGAGAGAGTTCAGACTGGAACTGAGTGTACGGAGGAGACCGACACTGCAGAGGGATACAGGAGCGGGTCTGGGAATACGGCCCCCAGAGAGGCGGAACGAACAGGCAAGGAGCGTGTTCAGACAGGACAGACCAGACACAGGAGCGGGTCTAGGAAAACGGCCACTAGAAGGCGAGAGGAACAGGCTAGGAGCGAGTTCAGACAGGTCAGACAAGATACAGGAACGGGTCTAGGTAATCGGCCCCTAGAAGGCAGGAGGAACAGGCTAGGAGCGTGTTCAGACAGGACTGACAAGAGACAGGAGCGGGTCTAGGTAATCGGCCCCTAGAAGGCGGGGGGAACAGGCTAGGAGCGTGTTCAGACAGGACAGACAAGATACACAGAAAGGACTCAGTTCAGACACGGGAACTAATACCGCAAAGCAGGAGACATACAGGACACAGTTCAGACAGGCCTGGAAATACAGCCTCCAGGAAAGGCAGACAAGGAAACAAAGGACGGGACCTGGCACCTTCAGAGTGCAAGCACACACTGAAGGAAACACTTATGCTCAGGCAGGGATAGAAGGGAGCTGCTGAGCTATATACCAAGTGTCAGACAGCAATAGGCTGAGGACGCACAAGGGGTGTGACCCACAGCAGGTACAAAAAGCAGGAAGTGATCGGGCGCCGCCCTTAAGCAGCAGAGACAGACACAAACAGACAGCATGGAGGGAAGCCAGAGAGACACTCTGGACAGGAGATCAAGTGCGCTCTCTTGCACAGTGGGAGATGGACCACCATGCAAGGACGCCGCCAGGTATGTTACAGTTATTATGGCATTTATTGATCACTTAAAGGTGTTAAAAAAGTTTTATTTATAAATAAAGCTGTCATCATAAAAAAACTACTTCGTAATTTATATGTTAGTTCTGCTGTGCATCATAATACCGTATCTTTCTAAATGCAGGTAGTAAAAAAACAGTAAAAAAAGTGTGGACTTTTTTCTGTCTATACAGAGTCATATAGACACATATTTTCCTCTGGTCTTTTCTATGCATACTAAAACACACTACATGTAAATGTATTGTATTTCTGAACTTACAGTAAGCAACAATGAATGGCCTGACTGAGGATATGAGCAGACATGCTGTTGCTGTGCTCCTGCTGCTGAGTATCCTGATATTTAATTATGGATCTAATTCCCCTAAGCACTATGGATGGTTTGCAGAAAGGTCAGAGTCAGATCTCACACCCTTAAAAACTGGAGATATGTTCAAAATTATCCCTAAACTAGCACCTCTTTGCATTGACTAATTAGTGCAATAACACAAGCAAAATTGCCTAGAGTAGCTCCAAACCCTAAACTTTGAGGCAGCAGAAGCTGATGAGGCAAACAAAACTGAAGAGGAACCTGAACTTACTGTCCACCAGGTATCTACTAAACTTCTAACAGTGATCGTTTAATGTCAAGCTAGTTACTGGGAAAATAAAGGAGATATATGTTGACCTGGGTTTACTATGCCATTAGATGCAAAAACTGCTTGAGTTCATAACTGAAATTTAATACCTTGTCTCTGATATAGAAGATCAAGTCAGACCTCTTAAAACCTGGGTTGATGACATTACTGCACAAGCCTCAGCCTAACACAGCAAAGCTGATGACCTAGAAAATGGCCACTGATGAAATAATGTGCTGATCATAGAGTTCCCATGAGACAGCTACTATTTGGAGCATTATCTAGACCCTTCTTCATGTGGCTTCTCAACTGCAAAGATGGCACAAGATCCTCACCTTAAATAAGGGTGCTACGCAGCATAATTATGTCCATGTCTCATTCTTACCTGATTTCTCCATAAAGCTACAGAAGAGAATTTATTTGAGACAGAGGAATTATCTACTCTATGACATTCCTTGCCTAATAATAAATACAATGAGATGACAAAGTCCATGTCTTTGAGACACCAATGGATGCCTCATTTTGGATGAAATGTTAAAACATCAAGCACTGAGTATCTGTAGATGGCTACAATTATTTTACAGTGCTGATACTTGGATGTTTTCCAATTTCACACTTGGCCAATATTCTTATTCCATACTCAACCTGCCTAATATGCTATACTCCTAGCTCATCTTTCCTGGCAGCAAAGTAGGGAAAGAGTGGGGTGATCTGCAGTATCATGTTACAGCAGGTAGGTGGGAGGGTGTGAGATGTTATGCACTCCCGATTAAAATAATGAGCTCCACTATTGACAATGCCAACCAGTGTACATCATCTTACATGTATACAATCTTTGAACAGTTTTTTGACATTGCATACTGCTGTGCAAAATGTGTGTATGTTGAGCAATTTCAAGTCCAAATATTGAACCTAAATGAGCTTACAACACTGAGACCCATAAATAATAATGATGGGGGGGTTCTGCCCACTAAGCAGGTGCTCATTTTAGTAGATGAAGGGAAGGATAGTAACATGAAGCTGCAGGACAATGAGGCAGCTAGCTGGCTGACGGAAAGTGGGGTAAAAGGAAGAATGTCAGGGAGGCTAGGACTGATCTGGGACACCCCAACCAGTTTCTTAAATTGGAAAAGATGGACAATATCAGTAAATGGGTAGCATTGTTGAAAAACAGGGGTATGTTAGTTCTTATAAGTAAGGGAACAGGCCAGAAAGTGAAAAAGCCACCTGGCGAAACATGCATTGGAGTTCTGGGTGTCCTTATATGGTATTTATTTATGCTTGAAAAAGGCCGCTTGCTGGCCGAAACGTTGGTTTTATGAAGCCTTTTGGATGAATAAAGGAAGAGAACTATCTCTCTGGTGCCTTGGAAATGATTTGTCTCTGAATTTTCTGGTGACTTGGTGGGAAGTAGCCCCAAAGAAGCACAGAGCCTGTGGAGTGGTGCAATGGGAGCTACCATTATGGACATTATGTCTAGTAGGTGATATATTTATTGCAGTATGCTTATGCGATTACAGTTAAATTATCCACTTAAATTTACTGTGTTTATTATATATATTTCTCTAATGTGCTTATGTAATGTATATGTATTTATTCTGTTGCTATATTTATATCTGTATATGTATGTATTATATGTAATCAGGGAAATTACCATTCATCTAATAATGCCCACTCCCTATACACATTTCTGGGAATATGTCTTTATCATGTAAGTTTCTCCTCTATATATCTCCCCCTAGTTCCAATTGTATCTTTGTATATTAATAAAAGTTACATTTTATATTGAATATTTGAAGTGTCTATTCACTTTTCTTCTTTGAGTAGGATTTATCTGAAATCATACTTTTATCATATGCCATGCTCGACAGGCAGCAGGAGATTAGGGAGGTAAATAAGTTGCTCTGGAATTAGTGTAGGAAGGAGTTTTTCAGTTCCTATGGAACTGGGCTGACTTTTCTATTAGCTACAGGCTCTATACAAGAGATGGGTTGCACCTTAATAGGGAGAGTGCAGTTGTGCTGGCGGAAAGAATAGCTAAAAGATTAGAGAAATGTTAAAATTATTGAGGGGGAGAGGGCAATTAATGTACAGAAAGATAAGGTAGTGTGTCAGAAGCCTGTCCATTAAGATTAATGAATTAAAATTAATAATGTTGAAGAAAAGTAAGATATAGCATGGATAACAGAGACATGGTTGGACAACAGCCTTGGCTGGACTGTAATTTTACAGGGTAGTCTGCTTAGGAATAACCATACAAATAAACAAAGGGGATTCATAAATGCATGAGACCCCTGATAAGAACTAAAAAATTACACATATTTGATATCTCTGCATCTGACCCAATCTATAAAACTGTCACACTGATTAACCCCTACAGTGAACACTGTAAAGAAAAGTGCCAAAAACTATGGTTTTTCATCTTATCAATGGAAAAAAAGTGGAATTAAATGCAAATGTAAATAAAAATGGTATCACTGAAATTATCATCTTGTAATGCAAATAACAAGCCATCATACAACTCTATCGGTGGAAAAATTAAAAAGTTATAGCTCTCAGAATAAAGCGATGCAAAAACAATATTTTTTCTATAAAATATTTTTTATTGTGTAGAAGCAACAAAATATAAACAAATTATATAAATGTGGCATTGCTGTAATCACACTGACCCAAAGAATAAAGCGGCTTTATCACTTTTACCACATGGTGAACAGCATAAAAAAATAAATAAATAAACAAGCTCTGAATTGTTGTTTTTTGTTCATTCTGACTCCCAAAAATCAGAATAGAGAGTGATCAAAAAATGTTACGTGCCAAAAAATGATACCAATAAAAATTTCAACTTGTCCCGAAAAAAGCAAGCCCTCACATGTCTCTTTTCAGCAGAAATATAGAAAAATTATAGCTCTCAAAATAAAGCAATGCAAAATCTTGTTTTTGTTAAAAAAAAACACGTTTTTTTAGTGTGTGACAGTAGCCAAGCATAAAAAATAAATAAATCTGTTATTGCTGTAGTCACACCGGCCTGAAAAATAGTCATATAATTACTTGTACTGCACAAGAAAAGGTGTAAAAAATAAATGAAGTCAATTCTTGACATGCTGTTGATTTGTTTGTTCTGCCTCCAAAACATCGCTATAAGGCTCATCTCACATTTATTCTGTGCTTTATGCTGAGCACTTACACCAGGGTTTCCATGTAAATTTCTGAAATACGTGATTTAGATGGAACCCCCGACAGAAGATTCTCTATAATCAGGCATATGGAGACACTGTATACTCTGTCTGGCCTATGATCCGACCATGCCAGTATTTTTAGGCATGCATAAATGCATGGTCAATCATAACTTTGTGCACTGCTGAATAGAAGACACTCAGAGTCCAGAGTATCTCTTCTGCCTCATTAGTGGATGGATCCTTCAGAGGTTTCATTCGAATCATGCATTTTGTAGATTTAGATGGAAACCCCGATGAACAAGCCCAAACTGTATAGACTTTTCCCCAGAAGTCAATTTTTTTGTTCGGGCTCTGTGCCAAATAAAGTTTGTTGAAAGGCTGCAGCACATCCAATCAACAAGCTTTTAGGCTGTGTGCACTTCCGGAGCCATCACAGCCATGTCAAGTATTGGGACAGTGTAAAATACATAAATAATTAAAAAAACAACATGGGGTCCCCCTTATTTTTAACCTCTTTCTGACGTGTGACCTAATAGTACCTCATGGTGACTTGGGCTGTTTGAACCAATGATGTACTATTAGGTCATATGGCGATCGTGCCCACACACAAGTGGTGCGGGGCGATCGCGGTCGGGTGTCAGCTGATAGTCACAGCTGACACTCGGTGCTATGTGCAGGGAGTGGTCCCGCACCGCTCCCGGCACACTAACCCCCTCAATGCAGCAATCGAAGTTGATCGCAGCATTGGGGGGACAAGAGGGGGTGATCGCAATACTCACCTCCTCTCCTGGCCTCCAGCGCTGTCTGCCGTGGCTACCCGGATGTTGCCATGACGACCTAATGTCGTCATGACAACATCCGGGTCACCAGACAGTAGGAAGATATTTTGGTCATGCGCAGTGTATGACCAAAGTATCTTCTGCAGCTGCAGCACTGACAGCCTGCATAGCACAGGGATGGTGCTCCATCCCTGTGCTATACGGGCGATCATAATAAAAAAAATGAAAGTTCCATAGTGGGACAAAGAATAAAAGTCCAAAAAAGTGTTAAAATATGAAAAAAATAAAAAAATTGTAAAAATATAAAAAAAAATAAAAAAAATAATCCACCAAAAATAAAAATATAATGTACCCATCAATAAATATTATTATGAAAAAAAAACAAAACAATAAAAGTACACATATTTGGTATCGCCGCGTCCGGAACAACCTGACCTATAAAATTGTCTCACTAGTTAACCCCTTTAGTGAACACGATAAAAAAAAAAAAAAGAACGAAGCAAGAAACAATGCTTTATCATCATACTACCAAACAAAAAATGGAATAACACGCGATCAAAAACACAAATATAAATAAAAAGGGTACCGCTGAAAACGTCATTCCACAAAAAACAAGCTGCCATACAGGTCCATCAGCCAAAAAATAAAAAAGTTATAGCTCTCAGAATAAAGCGATCCAAAAAATATTTTTTTCTATAAAATAGCTTTTATTGTGTAAAAGTGCCAAAACATAAAAAAAACTATATAAATGTGCTACCGCTGTAAACGTACTGAACCAAATAATAAAGCTACCTTATCAATTTTACCACACACTGAACAGCATAAAAAAAAAACATTAAAACAATTCCAGAATTGCTGGTTTTTGTTTATTCTGCCTCCCAAAAATCAGAATAGAAAGCGATCAAAAAATGTCAAGTGCCTGAAAATGGTACCAATAAAAACATCAACTCATCCCGCAAAAAACAAGCTGTCACATGACTGTGTCGGCCAAAATATGGAAAAATTATAGCTCTCAAAATATGGCGATGCAAAAGCTAGATTTTACAAAAAAATGCGTCTTTTAGTGTGTGACAGCTGTCAATCATAAAAACCCGATATGATTCTGGTATCGCTGTAATCGCACTGACCCAAAGAATAAAGTCGTCTAATCACTTACACTGCACGAGGAACGGTGTAAAAAATAAACTAGGGTTAGGGTTGTGTTAGGGTTAGGGTTGGGGTTGTGGTTAGGGTTGGGCTACGGTTAGGGATAGGGTTGGGGTTATGGTTGGGCTAGGGTTAGAGTTGGGCTAGGGTTGAGCTAGGATTAGTGTTGGGCTAGGGTTAGGGTTGGGGTTAGGGCTGGGCTAGGGTTAGGGTTGTGCTAGGGTTGGGGTTAGGGTTGGGCTAGGGTTAGGGTTGGGGTTGGGGTTAGGGTTGGGGTTGGGGTTAGGGTTGGGATTTTTTTCAAAAGTAAAAAAAAAAAGATGACGATATGGCAACTAGTGTTGAGCGCAAGTGCTCGCTACTTGAGTCTGCATCGGGTGCTTGGGTATGCACTGAGTATCACGGGTGCTCGAGTGACATGCTCGAGTCTCTGCCCCATATGCTTTGGCCAAAAAAACCTTGGGTGGATTGCCTGCCATGCTTGAGAGATCCCCGCATGTTTTTTTTTACTGTGTAATAACCGTGAAACTTGCGGGGCAGGGACTCGAGCATGTCACTTGAGCACACGCGATACTTGGTGCATACCTGAGTACCCGATGCAAACTCAAGTAGTGAGCACTTGCGCTCAAAACTAATGACAACTTATTCAATATGATGACCTAATGTTATCAAATTCTGTGTCGTACCTCTGGGTTCAAAATGTTCACTCCACCCCTTGATAAAATCGTTGAGGGGTGTAGTTTCCGAAATGGGGTCGCTTGTGGGGGGTTTACACTATTTAGGCACATCAGGGGCGCTCCAAACGCTACATGGAGACCACTTTCAATTCCAGCCAATTTTGCGTTCAAATTTTCACATAGTGCTCCTTCCCTTGTGAACGCTGCCGTGTGCCCAAACACTGTATTTTACCCACATATAGGGTGTTGGCGTACTCAGGAGTAGAGATGAGCGTTGTTCTACTCGAACTGTTCGCCAATCTCAAATTCGAGCTGTTTTGGGCGGTGTTCGAGCCGGTCGGCGAACACGAACAATTTGAGAAAAATTCGGCTGTTCGAGGTTATGTTCGATAACTGTTCGTGCACCAAAATCATAACTGGATTTTTTCTCAGTAATGATGAAAATTAATGTTAATACACAGTTTGAGTGTACAGCGGGGCGGGGGGAGGGGCAGGGGATGGATTTCTGCAGGAACAATGAAGATCTCCATTTTTTTTTCTCTTTCCCGCATTTGCAGTGGGGAGGTGCAATCTGTCAGCCTATCAGCAGCGCACACACGGAGCGAAGTGCTTTTTTTCACACAAGCAAGGGCATGTGTGATTGGCAGTGTATGTCACATGTCCTTGCCCTATAAGACCAAGCCATTTTCCCCGTCGCCACCATTTTCTCACTGCTGCAGCTGCGTGTTAGACGGCACCGCTGTTGCTGTGTGCGCTATACCTTGTTAATTTCAAGCCAATTTTCGCACAAATATACAGATAGCTTGGGAGTAGGGAATAGTTGTGATTGCAGTCCTTTTAAGGACTAGGTTACAGCATTTCCTACGACTTTTATCAGGCAGGTCTGTGCTCTTAAATAGATAGATTGTGGGAGTAAAGACTAATTGTAATTGGAGTCCTTTTCAGGACTAGGTTACATCAGTTCCTATCAGTTTTTGCCAGGCAGGTCTGTGCCAGTGCTGTGCAAATTTTTTTCACAGCATTTGGCTGAATCTAGCAAAGCTAATCCTTTTTGGCCTATTGCAGAGTGTGTTAGTCAGTGGAGTAGCCTATCTGTGTTGCAAGATATACCACCTGTGTATAGAATACCAATTTTTTTACTGCACCTAGTGAAGTAAAATCTTTTGGGCATAGCATCATTCTATTAGTCCATCTATACTGACCTCCATCAGGTTACAAACTGAATATAATTTTTTTCTGCATCTAGCTCTGAAAAAATATTTGGGCTTCTAGCAGTGTGTGGGACTTGGTCTATTAGTCCATCTATACTGACCTCCATCAGGTTGCAAATTAAAAATAATTTTTTTCTTCATTTATCTCTGAAAAAATATTTGGGCTTCTAGCAGCGTGTGGGACTTGTTCTATTAGTCCATCTATACTGACCTCCATCAGGTTGCAAATTAAAAATAATTTTTTTCTGCATCTAGCTCTGAAAAAATATTTGGGTTCTAGCAGTGTGTGGGACTTGGTCTATTAGTCCATCTATACTGACCTCCATCAGGTTGCAAATTAAAAATAATTTTTTTCTGCATCTAGCTCTGAAAAAATATTTGGGCTTCTAGCAGTGTGTGGGACTTGGTCTATTAGTCCATCTATACTGACCTCCATCAGGTTGCAAATTGAATAAAAAAAATTTCTGCATCTAGCTCTGAAAAAATATTTGGGCTTCTAGCGGTGTGTGGGACTTGGTCTATTAGTCCATCTATACTGACCTCCATCAGGTTGCAAATTAAAAATAATTTTTTTATGCATCTAGCTCTGAAAAAATATTTGGGCTTCTAGCGGTGTGTGGGACTTGGTCTATTAGTCCATCTATACTGACCTCCATCAGGTTGCAAATTAAAAATAATTTTTTTCTGCATCTAGCTCTGAAAAAATATTTGGGCTTCTAGCAGTGTGTGGGACTTGGTCTATTAGTCCATCTATACTGACCTCCATCAGGTTGCAAATTGAATAAAAAAATTTTCTGCATCTAGCTCTGAAAAAATATTTGGGCTTCTAGCGGTGTGTGGGACTTGGTCTATTAGTCCATCTATACTGACCTCCATCAGGTTGCAAATTAAAAATAATTTTTTTCTGCATCTAACCCAGCCAATAGTTTTGGCCTAATACCACAGTTTGGCCACTCAGCTCTGCTCGGTTACCATCCATTGTTTTTTTGTGCAAACAACTCCAGAGTTGTGAATTAGTTAACCACCAAAATGAGTGGAAAAAGGCCTGCTGCTGGTGGAAAGGGGAATAGGCATGTTGGGAAGGGGAAAAAAGGTTGTGTCCGTGGGGTAGGTGCAGAAGAAAGACCATCTTCCAGCCAAACTAAAATGTCGACTTCTTTTAGCGGACAATGTGATAAGATCCCTTTCTTACGGCCACGCCAATCGCTACAAATTCCAGATGAGGCACAAAAACAGCAGGTGCTTCAACGGATATCAAGTGCTCCTTTAAGTGGGCTCTCCTCCACATCAACTTCAACATCACAAATACTCCAGTCCTCAAAGGTGTCACCCAAATCGCACTTGCTTCCTCACAGCTCCCAAATCTCCAGCTGCTCGTCTGAGTATGAGGTAGAACAGATGGTTGAGTCTGCAGAGCTGTTTACTCATACTATAGCCTGGGAATCAGAGGTCGACTCCAGCGCTTCTGTGAATCCAGACGAGGAAATGATCTGCACTGATGCCCAGAATCTTTATGAGTCGGATCCAGGACCAGACGCAGAAGGTTCTGACCATAATGTAGACCCTCATTCCCAAACTGTAACTCCTGTTGGTGGAGACAATGAGGAAGACGATGATAAGACTCAAATACCTGATTGGAGCGACAACTTTAGTTTTTTGTCAGGGCAGGAACAGGTTGGCTCTGAGGACGACGGGTGTGATAACGCACAGGGTGATGATGATGAGGTCGGAGATCCCACTTACTGTCAACCCACAGTCAGCCAAGAGATGAGGTCAGCAGAGGAGGTGGAGGAAGATGCTAGTGACGACGAGGTCAGGTTGCGCCTTCCTGGACAGAGACGTAGTACTGGAAGCACGTCAACAACTGCATCCTCAAACACAACTCTGCCTCTCACCACAAGTCGTGGTGGCTCTTCAGGTCGCATGGGTGCTAAGCCTTGCATAGCCTGGGCATTTTTTCAGATCGATAAAGATGACCCAACTCGTGTTATCTGTAACATTTGTCAGCAAAAGCTAAGTAGAGGCCAAAAAATACATAGTTTGAGTATTTCATGCATGAACCGGCACATGGACATGAAGCATAAGTTGCAGTGGGAAGCTCAGTGTGCTGCAATGCGGTCTAGCCGGCCGGGCCAACCACCGTCTGCCATATCTTGTGCATCCGCGGCCTCTTCATCCTCTGTGACTGGGGGGACAGCAGTCACACCTGTTTTGGGGCGCAGACCTGCCAACTCTTTACCCGCAACAGCCAGCGTGATTGGCAGGTCATCATTTTCTTTGGAGGTGGTAACACCAGCTGGTCTTGAGCGCTGTCCGACATCGATAGCACCACCTTTGGATCAAGGCAACCTAACATGTCCGCCTGCATCTTCCTCACAGACCGGCAGTTTGCCGGGGACACCCTTATCAACCCCGTCTAAGCACAATAGCCAGCCCTCGGTCCCTCAGATGTGGACAAGTAAAAGACCATTTCCTCCTAGCCATGAGAAAGCTAAGAGGTTGAATTTCACCATCTGCAAGCTCTTGGCTACAGAAATGCTGCCTTTCCGCCTGGTGGACACAGAGGATTTTCGAGACCTTATGTCCGTCGCAGTGCCCCAGTACCAGATGCCCAGTCGGCACTACTTCTCAAAGAAAGGTGTGCCTGCGCTCCACCAGCATGTCGCACACAACATCACCGCTTCTTTGAGAAACTCTGTGTGTGACAGGGTGCATTTCACCACAGACACTTGGACGAGTAGGCATGGACAGGGGCGTTACATGTCGCTGACTGGGCACTGGGTAACTATGGTGACAGCAGGACAAGGGGCTGCTGTCCAAGTCTTGCCGTCCCCACGAGTTGTGCGTCAATCCTCTTTATGTCATTTTTCCTCCACTGCTTCTGCCTCCTCAACCTCCTCTCGGTCTTCCACCTGCACCCAAAGCCTGTCTGGTCATGCCACAAGCTTTCTAACTGCGCAGAAGGGATCCTGCACACCTCCTTACTATGCTGGCAGTAGGGCTCAACGTCATCAGGCGGTTTTTACATTGAAATGTCTGGGAAATGTGAGTCACACAGCTGAGGAGTTGTGGTCAGCTCTGGAGAACCAATTTCATGAATGGTTGTCTCCACTGGACCTGAAACCAGGGAAGGCCGTGTGCGACAATGCTGCAAACCTGGGTGCGGCCCTTCGCCGGGGCAATGTCACACACGTGCCTTGTATGGCTCACGTGTTGAACCTGGTTGTCCAGCAATTTTAGCCCACTATCCCAGACTAGATGGCCTTCTGCAGAGGGCACGGTCGCTGTGTGCTCACTTCCGCCGTTCGCATCCCGCAGCTCAGCGACTTACATCTCTACAGAAGTCGTTGGGCCTGCCACTTCACCGGCTAAAATGCGATGTGCCTACCCGGTGGAATTCAACTCTGCACATGTTGCAGCGACTGTGGCAGCACCGACAAGCCCTGGTGCAATACGTTCTGACGTATAGCCTGGGCCAATGAGATTCAGAGGTGGGGCAAATCACGCTGGAGGAGTGGTCTCAGATCAGGGACCTATGCACCCTTCTGCACAGTTTTGAAATGGCGACGAAGATGTTTAGTGCTGACGATGCCATTATCAGCATGACTATTTCGGTGATTTACATGCTGGAGCACATGTTAAACAGAATTCGGAGTCAGGTGGTGGCACAAGAGGAGGTGGAGGAAGTAGAGGAGGAGGAGTTGTATGAGGAAGGGCTAACATCTGCAAGGTCCAGACGGTCGGCAGCACCAAGGCGGCAGGCATGTGAGGGTGGGGGAGATGGTTTTACCAGGGCGCATGGTAGCAGCCAAACTAGTGAGGAACGTGCAGGAGCCCAGGAAGAAGTGGAGGACGAACTGATGGAAGACTCATCAGATGAGGGAGACCTTGATCACATTTCTGTTGTGCGAGGTTGGGGGGAGAGGACAGAGGAAGGAAGCATGATTGTTACCTTGCCACCAACACAACAGGGACTTGGTGCTCCTGGATGCGCAACACACATGAGTGCCTTCTTGCTGCACTACCTGCAACATGACCCTCGAATTGTGAGAATTAGAAATAATCCTGACTACTGGGTTGCCACACTGTTAGATCCCCGGTACAAAAGTAAATTTGCAGAAATTATTCCTGCCATAGAAAGGGATGCACGCATGCAGGAGTATCAGCAGAGACTGTTGCAGAATCTTACATGTGCTTTTCCACAAAATACCAGTGGTGCACGTAGTGAATCTCACAGTTCCAACTTGCCAACCGTGGGACCGTCAAGTGTTCAGCACTCAAACCGTAACAGAACCACAGTATCTGCTGGTAACATCAATTTTGCGGAATCATTTCACCACTTTTTTAGCCCATCCTTTGCAAGGCCACAGGAGACAAGAAGTCTGACACATAGTCAACGCCTAGAGACGATGGTACAGGAGTATCTCCAAGTAAACATTGAAGCCACGACTGTGTCACTGGACCCTTGCTCTTTTTGGGCTTCCAATCTGGATAAATGGCCGGAGCTAGCCACTTACGCCTTGGAGATCTTGTCATGCCCCGCAGCCAGCGTTCTGTCTGAACGTGTGTTCAGCGCTGCTGGTGGTGTGCTGACAGATAAGCGCACGCGGCTCTCCACTGATAATGTAGACAGACTCACGTTCATAAAGATGAACAAATCATGGATCCGAAACGACTTTTCTACCCCTGTGTCATCCTGGGGAGAGTAAAAGCTTGATGATTGGTTAAAATCACCCTACCAACCGTTTTAAGCTTTCAAATTACTAATCATGTTTATCTGTATCTTGACTGGAAAATAATTTGGGCTTTGTAGCAGTGTGCAGCACTGATCCTATTAGGCCATCTATAATAAGCTTCACCAGATTTAAAATTAAAAATAATTTTTAGCTGCATCTAGCCCGGAAAATAATTTTGGGGCTCAGAGATGCGCAAGACACATAAGTGCCTTCTTGCTGCACTACCTGCAGCATGACCCTCATATTGTCAGAATTCGAAGTAATCATGACTACTGGGTTGCCACACTCTTAGATCCCCCAAACTTTTCGATCAACCTTTTCATTTTAATAAAGACCAAAAAAATGGTCATTTTTGAAATTATAAGCATTAGCAGGTTGTTAGAAACTGAAATCAAACAGTTTTCAACTCAAAACTTTATTCTAGGTGATGTTACATTTTCACATAGGACCCCTTGTTCGAAAGGAGCTTCTGAACTCTCTCGTCCATTGAATTTGTCAGGTTTTGGATGGTTTCTGCTTCAATTGTTTTGCATGAGGACAGAATACCCTCCCAGAGCTGTTGCTTAGATGTGAACTGCCTCCCGCCATCATAGACACTCCTTTTAATGATGCTCCAAAGGTTCTGAATGGGGTAGAGGTCAGGGGAGCATGGGGTTCACACCATAAGTTTGTCCCCTTTTATGCCCATATCAGCCAGAGATGCAGATGTTTTATGTGCAGCATGAGATGGTGCATTATCATGCAGAAAAATGATCTTGCTGTGAAATACACGGTTCTTCTTCTTGAACCATGGCAGGAAGTGCTGTTTGAGAAAATCCACATACATTATGGAGTTCATCTTTAGCGCCTTCAGGGATCCTAAAGGGGCCGACAATCTCTCTCCCCATGATTCCAGCCCAAAACATTACTCCACCTCCTCCTTGTTGGCGCTGTAGCCGTGTTTGCGTGGGGTGTCCATCAACCAGCCATCCTCCACTCCATTCATCTGGACCATCGAGCGCTGCACGGCACTCATCCGTGAACAAAACAGTTTTGAAATCAGTCTTCATGTAATGTTTGGCCCACTGGAGCCGTTTCTGCTTGTGTGAAGTGGATAGAGGAGGTCGACAGGATGGCGTATGCACAGCTGCAAACCTCTGAAGGACCCTGCATCTTGTTGTTCGGGGGACGTTGGAGGCACAAGCAGCTTCAAAAACTTGTCTGCTGCTATGACAAGGCTTTTTTGCCGCTGCTCTTTCAACCTGACGTAATTGCCTGTAGGAAAGAGTCCTCAATTTGCCCTTATCAGCACGCACACGTGTGTACTGTGAATCAGCTACATACTTCTTGATTGCCAAGACACTTCATCCTGATCATCGCACAATGTTGATTGTAGTCATGCCTTGACCTAAACACTCCACAATTTGTTGCTTCTCAGCAGCCGACACATCCTTTTTCTTTCCCATTTTGGCAGAAAATGTAGGCTGCTTAATAATGTGAGAGAGCCTTCTTAAGTAGTCTTGCCTTTCATTGGACACACCTGCCAAACTAATTAGCACAGGTGTCTGCAATTGCTTACAGTGATATAAAGAGCCCTGACACACATCACCATCAATGAGTTTAACTGACAAACAAACAAATTCTTCCCTTATCACTCCTAAACACTTTTTGCATAATAATTTGGAACGCGGTGTACATGTGCTTTTCCACAAAACACCAGTGGTTCACGTAGTGAATCTTACAGTTCTAACTTGCCAACCGTGGTCTGTATGGAATTGTTCAATAAAGGGCCCAAAATTAAGATAACATAGATGGGAGAGGTCTCTATGAATAGGAATTCCTAAGTATTTGATACCCTGTGAGGGCCAGGCAAAGGGAAAGTTGGACTGGATGGAATCCTATATGGATTTAGGGAGGGAGACATCGAGGGCCTCAGACTTCGCTGCATTGATTTTAAAATTTTACCATGTAACAAAGTGATCTATTTCAGCCATAACAGCAGGGATGGATATATGTGATTGAGTGATATATACTAGGACATCATCAGCAAATAGAGAGCACTTGTACTCGGTGCCTCCCACCTCAATCCACCTAATATTGGGGTTATGGCGAATTGATGAGAGCAGGTGCTCCGTCACTAGGATGTATAAGAGAGGGGACAGAGGACATCCCTGCCTTGTCCCATTGGTGATTGTGAAAGGTGATGAAAATGTTCTGACGCACCCCCTGGGCCTTGGGACACCCGGAGCCGGACCCTTTTTGGTGGATGCTGGTGGTTGTAGTCTTCGTGGCGGCGATCCGGTTCCATGGCTCAGGGCGGTCAAACCAGTGGCGGAACTATTTATGTGGTTTTGATGTTTAAATGTCCGACTACGCCACCCGTGGATTGCGGTCAGAGTGAACCGCCGCTACAGGGCAGACCGCTAAGGCTGGTGTTGTGGGTGCAGCAGAGCGTAGCATAACTCCCCACGGGAGGAGTATAGCCTCAGGGCAGTGTATGCGGAGGATGGGGGTGATGGTGCAGGGCAGCAGCAGTAACGACACGGAGTCAGTGATGCAGTTCAGGGCCTTTACTCACAGTTCTTATTATCCAGACCACGTCTGCAGGTAACGGCTGCCCACGTCGTACTGTGCTCACCAGGTGAGGGGCTCAGACAACTCCCAGATAACTTTGGAGCGCTTCACAGGACCCCCTTTGTGTGTCCTTTGTCTGGCCTTTCTTACCAACACTTCTGTCCGGCTGCCTCGGGCCTCCTCTTGGTAAACTTGGCGCCAGTTTCCCTGACCCTATGTGGTGCCTTCCTAGCGGGTGGAGCAAGGGGCTGCGCCACATAAAATGTCAGAGCCTCCGGTTTCTAGCTGAGGGTCGTTTCCTGCCTCCACTAGTTCGGGGACCGGTCTCCCCCTTTGGCCTGACCCCTCCACGCAGGTGGATTCGGGCGTGCGGTGGCGACTCGCCCGTCCGCACCCCTGGGATCCCTTCATTCCTCGTTCCTGGAGCCTTCTCCGCTCCTCTTCCTTCCTTCTCCCTCTTGCAGGCCTGGGCCTCTGTTACTAGGCCCGCCTCCGGAGCAGAGCTCATGCAGAGCCCCTGCTCCCTGCCACTTCTGCTCAGACTTCTCTGCACTGAACTAAGATGGTGCCCACCTTTTATACTCCCTTCTCAATGCACCCAGGAACTGCTTCCTCCCTGCTCCTGCAGTGCAGGTTTCCCCTTCCTCAGTGTTCCCTCCCCCCACTCCAGCCAGGGACAGGGACTGTCGTGCCCATCTCAGGGGCATATTGGTCGCCCTGCCCCATGGCAATGTGGTGTAATGCATGCAGGTGTCGGGTCCTGATCCATACTCCATCCTTATCTGAGAGTGAGATATCACACCTCTGGGTGAGGTGCAATACGTCTGTAGCAACCGAGCCCTCGTTGCTACAGTTCCATTTATCTTCAGCCTAGGTGACGTATTGTGATACAGGGCCGTGATTTTGGCTATAAAAGGGTCCCCTAGACCCCTACCCTAAGCTTTTTAAGAGAATCATATATGGCGTGCCAGGAGACTCTATGGAATGCTTTCTCAGCATCCAACGAGAGTATCTACTTACAAATTTTTAACTGCATCTAGCCCAGGAAATACTTTGTGCCTAGTAGCAGTGTCTGCTAGTCAGCGGATTATCCCGGCTGTTAAGCAAGCTACACCACCTGTAGTTTGGACACTTAATTTTTTCAAAGGAAATGCTTCGGGACCACGGGATACTTAGTGAAGAGCATCAGGAGGCACCCCAAGGCATAGGGGCTGGGACTGGCACTAGGATGCCTTGCGGTGGACAGCCGAGCTCGATCCTTATAAAAGCTTTTTAACTGCAGCAGCTTTAGTGGACGCTACTGGAGCTGGAATTACGCGGCTGCTGGCATGAGACTTGCCCTTCAATAGATCCTTGTAAATGGATTTAAAGTGTATTCATTCAAATTAGAGGGACAATTTAAATTAAAAAGCTTAGAGCTGCCTCCACCACAGGGGGGCTCTCTCGACCCACCAGCGGACAGGCACCAGTATTGGGAGAGGGGGGCTGGCCGTCAGGGTTCACCGCGGCTCTGGCACAAACCCGGCGACACGGAGGTGGCACGGGCAGGAGCGGACTGGCCGTCTCGGCTTCTCACTTTTTGGATTTTAGAAGGGCATGACATGCCTATATCTGTGTCTCCCCCTCCTTTTACTCCTCCACCTCTTTTCTTTTCGCATGACTATATGTACTTGTCACTTTTCCATGTGTTAGTTGTGTCTTCTGAGCAGTTTGTCAGCTTTTGGACACCTTTGAAGGTGTTTTCTATGTGTTTCTATGTGTTTTTGTTTGCCTGCCATTGGTTTTAACGGTGTTCGAAGGTGTTCGACGAACAGTTCGACGAACAGTTCGGCGAACACACGGGTGTTCGACGAACCGAACCGAACTAGAACACTACGGGGGTGGCTCAACACTACTCAGGAGAAATTGCACAACAAATTGTATGGTGCAATTTCTAATGTTACCCTTATGAAAATGCAAAATTGGGGGCTGAAAAACATTTTTGTGGGAAAAATGTGAAAATTTTATTTTTACACCTCAATGTTCTAAACTTCTGTGAAGCACCTGGGAGTTCAAGGTGCTCACCACACATCTAGATAAGTTCCCTGATGGGTCTAGTTTCCAAAATTGTGTCACTTGTAGGGGGTTTCTACTCTTTAGGCACATCAAGGGCTCTCCAAACGAAGCATGGCTTCCTCTAATTATTCAAGCAAATTTTACATTCAAAAAGTCAAATGGCGTTCCTTCTCTTCCAAGCCCTGCCGTGCACCAAAAGAGTAGTTTTCCCCCACATATGGGGTATCAGCATGCTCAGAAGGAATTGCACAACAAAATGCATGGTGCAATTTCTCCTGTTACCCCTGCGAAAATAAAAAAAATTGGATCTAAAATAACATTTTTATGAAAAAAGTTAAATGTTAATTTTTTTCTTCCACATTCCAAATATTCCTGTGAAGCACCTGAAGGGTTAATAAAGTATTTGAATGTGGTTTTGAGCAACTTGAGGGGTGCAGTTTTAGAAAGGTGTCACTTTTGGGTATTTTCTGTCATAACGATCCCTCAAAGTGACTTCAAATGTGATGTGGCACCTAAAAAATGGTTTTGTAAATTTTGTTTGAAAATGAGAAATTGCTGGTTAACTTTTAACCCTTATAGCTACCTAATGAAAAAAAATATGGTTCCAAAATTGTGCTGATGTAAAGTAGACATGTGGGAAATGTTATTTATTAACCATTTTGTTTGACATACAGTACAGACCAAAAGTTTGGACACACCTTCTCATTTAAAGATTTTTCTGTATTTTCATGACTATGAAAATTGTACATTCACACTGAAGGCATCAAAATTATGAATTAACACATGTGGAATTATATACTTAACAAAAAAGTGTGAAACAACTGAAAATATGTCTTATATTCTAGGTTCTTCAAAGTAGCCACCTTTTGCTTTGATGACTGCTTTGCACAATCTTGGTATTCTCTTGATGAGGTTCAAGAGGTAGTCACCGGAAATGGTCTTCCAACAATCTTGAAGGAGTTCCCAGAGATGCTTAGCATTTGTTGGCCCTTTTGCCTTCACTCTGCGGTCCCGCTCACCCCAAATCATCTTGATTTGGTTCAGATCTGGTGACTGTGGAGGCCAGGTCATCTGGCGTAGCAACTCATCACTCTCCTTCTTGGTCAAATAGCCCTTACACAGCCTGGAGGTGTGTTTGGGGTCATTGTCCTGTTTGAAAATTAAATGTTGGTCCAACTAAACGCCAACCATATGGAAGAGCATGCCGCTGCAAGATGCTGTGGTAGCCATGCTGGGTCAGTATGCCTTCAATTTTGAATAAATCCCCAACTGTGTCACCAGAAAAGCAACCCCACACCATCACACCTCCTCCTCCATGTTTCACAGTGGGAAACAGGCATGTAGAGTTCATCCGTTCACGTTTTTTGCATCGCACAAAGACACGGTGGTTGGAACAAAAGATCTCAAATTTGGACTCATCAGTCCAAAGCACTGATTTCCACTGTCTAATGTCCATTCCTTGTGTTCTTTATCCCAAACAAGTCTCTTCTGCTTGTTGCCTGTCCTTAGCAGTGATTTCCCAGCAGCTATTTTACCATGGAGGCCTGCTGCACAAAGTCTCCTCTTAACAATTGTTGAAGAGATGTGTCTGCTGCTAGAACTCTGGGTGGCATTGACATGGTCTTTAATCTGAGCAGCTGTTAACCTGCAATTTCTGAGGCTGATGACTCGGATAAACTTATCCTCAGAAGCAGAGGTGACTCTTGGTCTTCCTTTCCTGGGGCGATCCTCATGTGAGACAGTTTCTTTGTAGTGCTTGATGGTTTTTGCAACTGCACTTGGGGACAATTTCAAAGTTTTCCCAATTTTTCGTGTTGACTGACCTTCATTTCTTAAAGTAATGATGGCCACTTGTTTTTCTTTACTTAGCTGCTTTTTTCTTGCCATAATACAAATTTTAACAGTCTATTCAGTAGGACTATCAGCTGTGTATCCACCAGACTTCTGCACAACTCAACTGATGGTCCCAACCCCATTTATATGGCAAGAAATCCCACTTATTAAACCTGACAGGGCACACCTGTGAAGTAAAAACCATTTCCGGTGAATACCTCTTGAAGCTCATCAAGAGACTGCCAAGAGTGTGCAAAGCAGTCATCAAAGCAAAAGGTGGCTACTTTGAAGAACCTAGAATATAAGACATATTTTCAGTTGTTTCACACTTTTTTGTTAAGTATATAATTCCACATGTGTTAATTCATAGTTTTGATGCCTTCAGTGTGAATGTACAATCTTCATAGTCATTAAAATACAGAAAAATCTTTAAATGAGGTGTGTCCAAACTTTTGGTCTGTACTGTATCTCTCCGATTTAAGGGCATAAAAATTCAATTTTTGAAAATTGCAACATTTTCACCAAATTTCAGTTTTTTTCACAAATAAACGCAAGTGATATCGAAGAAATTTTACCATAATCATGTAGTACAATATGTAATGAAAAAGCAATGTCAGAATCAAAGGGATCCATTGAATCATTCCAAAGTAATTACCTCATACCTCAAGTGACAGTGGTCAGAATTGTAAAAATTGGCCCTGTCATTAACGTGCAAACCACCCTCAGCAGTAAAGGGGTTAACCAGCCAAGGGAAAGAAGACAGCTGGCTGTGAGCTGATCTTATTATGCTGGAAAAAGACCAATATCCATGGACTTCCCAGCCTATTAATATCAACCCCCAGCTGTCTGTTTTGACTTTGCTGGTTTTTAAAAATGGAACGACACCCCTAAAAAAAATTATGTGGGGTCCCCCCTATTTTTAATAACCAGCAAAGGCAAAGCCGGCAGCTGCTGGCTGGAAAGGTCCATGGATATTGGCCCCTCCCAAGCCTAATAAGACCAGCCCTCAGCTATTCCTGAAATGGCACAGCTATTGAATGCTCCATTTCTGACACTTATCCTGAGCTCTTTCTGATTGCCCTAGTGTGGTAGCAATTGGGGTAATAGTTTTTGGGGTTGATGTCAGCTGGCATCAAGCCCAGGGGTTAGTATTGGAGAGGCATCTATCAGACGTCCCCACTATTAACCCCATATTTAAAAAAAAAATACACACACAGGAAAAAAAGTTTACTTTAAAAAATACTCTCCCAGACATTCCCTGTTTTACCCATTTATTATTAAAAAATATTCCGCTCTGACGTAACCTATTGTGGTTCCCACAACGTCCAGTGATTATCTCCTACAACCTATGAAGCATCGTCCTGAGAACGATGCTTCATAGGTTACTCAAAGTCATGTCTTACTAGCGATGACGTATGTGACCTATGCAGCCTCAGGTTCTTGTACCCGAACTGAACTTTGGACTAATGTTCAGCCGAACCCAATGGTCTCAAACATCTATGGGTCCGCTCAACCCTACTCTTGTGTGATCATTAGTTTCCTATACTCTTGTGTTGAACTATGATATTGTGCTTTTCTATCCACTTATCTGACCCTTATACTTTAATGCACCCCTTGTTTCACTCAGCAGGCCTTGCTTGGAGTCTCTGGAATTTGTTGTACACTAAATTAGAAAGGTGCAGGTGTAGCCACTAGAGCCACTAATTAGCACTGATAACACAGAAAACCCTTTATTTTATCTAATCTTTTACTAAAATCTTTTATTACAAAACAAAAAACAAACAGGCAATGCCCCAAATACATCAATTGCACAGTTATCAAATTCTGTGATATTGCATTTAATTATTCACTTATCTGACTCTTCACACTTTAATGCAGCCCTCACTTCACTCATTCAGCCTCACTTGGATTCTCTGGAACTTGTTGTTCACTAAATTATCAAGGCGCAGGTTTAGCCACTAGAGCCACTAATTAACACTGAGAACACAGAAACCCACATTTTTTGTTCTGGCCACTACTTTTTATGATTGCCCCAATCGATGGACCCTGTGCCCCTAAGTGTTTTTCTAATTACATCCTGCTGTCCTTCTTGCCTGTGAGCGGCGCTACCGCTGACTGCTCACAGGCATCACGTGACTCGCTGTTAATGTCACGTCAAGTGAGGCGTGACATCAGTGACAAGGTCCCCACTGTGGCTGATGAGCTGTGGGCGCGGTTACCACATGCATCACACCCAGCATCCACTGCGCGCTTACCCATTGAATGGGGAGAGGGAGAGCACGTGGTGGATGTTGGGTGTGATGCTTGAGGTAACCCCGCCCACAGCCCAGCATCCACTATGGAGCGAAGAAGTAAGTCACCCCCGGCTGCAGCCGGAACTTGACGTGGCATCAGCTGATGTCAGCGCCGGCTGCTGCCGGCAGGTCACGTGATGCCTGTGAGCGGCCAGTGAAAGTGCCGCTCACAGGCAAGAAGGACAGCAGGAGGTAATTAGAAAAACACTTAGGGGTACAGAGTCCATCGATTGGGGCAATCATAAAAGTAGCGGCCAACTTCTTTAATCAGTCAATATATGAAAACTACAGTACTGTTACAATGACCCAGAGCATGAATCAGGTTCTCTACCATTACTCTTTATTAATGTATTATTTAACAGCCTTCAGCTTAATCTCGAGCCATGATGGATAAACCCTCTGTAGGAAGATCGATCTTGTGCAATCCTAGATAGGTCCATCAGGGTCTTTTCCATTATTTTGATAGTATCAAGCCATAGGGTTGCTGGTCTTCCTCATTGCCTTGTTTCTTTTCTTCTTCTAATCATGATGTCCTTCTCCAATGATTGCTCTCTTCGTATGATGTGTCCAAAGTAGGCAAGTCATAGCTTGCTAATCCTTGCTTCGAGTGACATGCCTGGCTTGATTTGTTCAAAAAAACTACTCTCAAAGGCCAGCGTAAAAATGATAACAGATTCCTTTAAGTGATAAAACTTCTCAGACTTTCTATTTTTATAATTCTTCCACCACTACATCCCCACAACTTTTTTAGAGCAAGCATTTCTGAAAACGATTATTCAGGATTGGTGGATATTAAAACTACTACTTTTTTCTTTTAAAATATTCCACCTCACTCATTCTCAAATTGGCAAACTGTTCATAGTCATGAATATATTATAAATGTATCTTTTGAAGGTATTTGATAAGGCAATCATAGTAAAGCAGAAATTATTTTCAAGGGCAAATACCAACTGCTGAAAAAATTGTAGAAAGATTTTTTGAACGAATAAAAAAAACTAATACTACAAAAATAAAGCAACATAATGTGAAAACAATGTATTATGAATAACAATTTTTATGTCAATACAATATCATGTGGATTATTTAGTTAAATGTTTACATTTTCTTTTTGTTTTTCCATTTTCTTAAAAATATAAAGGTAACCGGGTTACCCCAGACTATCCCTGCCTTGGAGCTTATAACAGGCAACATCACCATCAGCAACTATTGTGCATGAGCGCAATGTTTTGACTTTCTCATTATGCACAGTAAACGCAACAGGTGTAATATCTCTGGTTTCATTAGTGCATCAGTTGGGGACAAAGGTTCAGAAAAAACAGTGATGTCAATGATGGAAATGAAAGTCCTCCATGGAAAATTAACTCTTTCAGTGTCGGAGAAGGTGGAATGTGCAGAATACTGACTCAAACTGACTGCATAACTGTCAGAAGTAATGTAATCCTACTGTGATTGAGATTAATGATGAGCCACAAATTCAATATCATCCTCCACTTTCTCCCCACTTACATACTTTTCAGATTCAAAGTGGGGCAATTGTGACCTGTATTTGATTAGTACTACTATCCTGAATGCTGGTGCCTGTAGTGATGTTGCTGCAGCTGCTATGGCTAACACAATCTTAATGCCAAATTTCGTGCTGTGGTTATTCTCTGTTTTACATTACTCAGTCCATTGCAATTGCAATTTTTCTACTGACATACTTTTATCTTACTACACTAAAATTCTCAACTTGTTCATGAATTAGATTTGTGTTGAATCTATTTCCTCTTCTACAATAATACATTTAAAAAGGAGTTCATTTCTAACTTTTTGAAATTTTTATTTGCAGATTGATTTCATGTCCTTTATTATGCTGGTAAATCATTGTCACTTCTTGCCTTGTCTATACATAAAAAAATCGAATTTTAATTTGCATCTCTAATAATTAAAACATCACTTAAGTAGTACAAATGTAAAATTACAACATGTCAAGGTATGAAAATCCCTTGTTAGTAATTACATTTCATGTCAATCATGTCATTTTATAACTGAGACAATGTATTATGTATATGCTGTAATTACAAGTCTGGCTAATTACAAACACCACTATAACTTGATTTTCAAATAACTTAGTCATTAACAAGTATCCAAATGTATCTTTTTTGAGTTTCTGTTTTCTACTTACTAGTAATACACATAAGTGAGTATACAGTGGGGAAAATAAGTACTTGATAAACTGCCGATTTTGCAAGCTTTCCCACCTATAAAGAATGGAGAGGTCTGCAATTGTTATTTAGCTACACTTCAGCTGTGAAAGACAGAATCTAAAAATAAAAACCAGAAAATCACATTGTTTGATTTTTAAATAATTAAATTGCATTTTATTGCATGAAATACGTATTTTATCACCAACCAGCAAGAATTCTGTCTGTCACAGACTTGTTAGGTTTTCTTTTAGAAGCCCTCTTACTCTGCACTACTTACCTGTATTAATTGCACCTGTTTGAACTCATTACCTGTATTAAAGACACCTGTCCAAACACTCAATCACACTCCAACCTCTCCACCATAGCCAAGAACAAAGAGCTGGCTAAAGACACCAGGGACAAAATTGAAGACCTACATACATCTGAGATGGGCTACAGGACAATAGGCAAGCAGCTAAAATGGAAGAAACACAAGATGACTGTCAATCTTCCTCAGTCTGGGGCTTCATGCAAGATCTCGCCTCATGGGATAAGGATGGTTCTAGAAAAGGTCAGGAATCAGCCCAGACCTACACGGGAGGACCTGGCCAATGACCTGAAGGGAGCTGGGACCACAGTCTCAAACATTACCTTTAGTAACACACTATGCCGTCATGGATTAAAATCCTGAAGGGCACTCAATGTCCCCCATGTTCACGCCAGCATAAGTCCTGTCCAATTTGAAGTTCACCAATGACTATCTGGATGATCCAGAGGAGGCATGGGAGAAGGTCATGTGGTCAGATGAGACCAAAATAGAACTTTTGGTATCAACTCCACTTGAAATGTTTGACGGAAAAAGAACGCCAAGAACACCGTCCCAAGTAGGAAGCATGGTGGGGGAAACATCAAACTTTGGGGGTGCTTTTTAGGCAAAGGGGACAGAGCGACCGCATCATATTGAAGGGAGGATGGATGAGGTCATGTATTGTGAGATTTTGGCCTCCTTCCCTCAGTAAGAGCATTGAAGATGGGTCTTGGCTGGGTCATCCAGCATGACAATGACAGAGCAACTAAGGAGTGGCTCTGTAAGAAGCATTTTAAGGTCCTGGAGTGGCCTAGCCAGTCTCCAGACCTGAACCCAATAGAAAATCTTTGGAGGGAGCAGAAACTCAATGTTGCCCAACAACAAACCCAAAACCTGAAAGAGCTGGAGAAGATCTGTATGGAGGAAAATCCTTGCTGCAGTGTGTGCAATCTTGGTCAAGAACTAAAGGAAACGTCTGATCTCTGTAATTGCAAACAAAGGTTTCTGTTAGTGATGAGCGAGCACTAAAATGCTCGGGTACTCATTGCTCGGGTGGAGCAAATTGGAAAACTCGGGTGCTCGACCCAAGCAACGAGCCCAAAGTAGTCTCTGGCATTTTTCAAGCGGCTCCCCCCGGAGGTCTGCAGAGGGCCTAAAAATTGCCCAAATCGATGGGAACAGTGCTCAAATGACAGCATGGGGAAGACCCCTGGAAGCATCTCTGACTCCCAGATCACTGCTGTCAACAACGTGGTCAGAGTATTACGCCACTTTTACAGACTCACAGTAAAACATACAAAAAGAAGCCAAAATGCATTTTCCTGGGAAGTATGTTAAAGAACATTCTTTCCAGGGTAATGACTAGTATATAAGGCAAAATAAATAACCAAAAACCAAAATACTCCTCCACACCTTGGGCTATGTTCACACGTAGCGTTTTTGATGCGTTTTTGCACTTTTGCATTGCTTTCAACTGTGACGAATGCATTCACCAGGAAATGTCATTTTAACATTTTACAACCTTATCTGGCCATGTGGTGTGTGACACATCATGAGACACATGCATACAGTGCTGAAAAGACATGGGAACAGCATGGGGAAGACCTCTGGAAGCATCTGTGACTACCAGGTCACTGCCTAAAAGTGTGCCCATCATTAGTGATCCTTGGCGCATGTAAAGATGCCTCCTGCCATGCACCTGTTGTTGCAGACTTGCAAAAATAACCGTCCACGTCCTTGTCCCACTGCAGCATTCAGTTGTCCCTACCCCATTCCTTGGAATGCAAGCGCAAGTATGCAGCCAGCCACCCACCCACCCACAGGCTGCAATACTATACTGCCAAATTTTTGACAGCTGCTTGCACTTGAAATGTGGCCTTTTAGGCTCGAGGAGGTGGAAGCTTTTCATAACCTCATGCCGGCGGCGGCCGTGTGTCCATACTCTGTCCCCAGCCACCACCACTATATTTTCCGGTATCGCCTTCGCCATCCACAAGCACGAGTCCCACAACATTACCCGTGCCCTCCCCAGTGCACTTACTGGGAAGGACCGCCTAACCACAAACACCTGGACAGGTGAATTTGGCCAGGGACGGTAGGGAGCCACTCCACAACTTTTTTTGCTAAGAGTTGTATTTAGCTCGGTGAAAGGACTGGCATAGAGGGAAACCATATCTACCCTGTGTGTTGTTTCTTCCAGGAAGTCCTGTAATTGAGCTTGTTGCAGAAGCAATGGCAGCCCATCCAACATCAGCTCGCACTTGTCGGTGGTGCTTTGACACACACACATCTTTTTCTGCGCATTTAATTTCTTGAATAAAGAGTTGGACAATGTCCTGATCTGTAATGCATTTTGAGAAATAATATGCATAAGCATGGCCGATCCACATTAAAAAAGCAGCCATAGTGTGTCCGGGAACCTTCCCACCCACTTTTCTTAGCCAGGGCTGCTTCTCGGCAGGGTTGGACGGTCCCACCAGAGAATTCTCTTGTGTGCCTTGGCTTCTACCTCAGGAGAGTTCATGATAGCGCTAACTTTGCAACTGCGATGGGGCTCTTGAGCAGGGGAGAAAGGTTAGCCCTCAGAATCAAATCCTCTGGTGGGCACAATGTTTTTCAATCTGAAACAGCTTCTCCACAGCCATATTCTTTAGCTCGGTTAAAGGACTGGCATAGAGGGAAACCGTATCTACTCTGGCTGCCATTTCTCCGTCACCAGGTTCCACCGATTGTCACACACGACCATGCCTGGCTGTATGTTCAGTGGTGAGAGCCACAGATCAGGATGCTGTGTTACAGCTTTCAAAAACTTTGCAGCGCAGGGCTGTTTGTCAATTAAGCATTAAGCATGTTATTTTCAGCACAGCCTGTTGCCCCTTGGCCATGGCAGTGCTGCAGTGCTGTCAGCTTGTTACTGATGTGGTCATTTCGGAGATGGAGGAGGAGGTGCATGAGCTGAACAATGTTGTTACACTCGCGACCGGACTGACTGGCATGAGCGTGATTAGTGATCCCACTGTACCATGAACCGAGGAGTGCCTGGAGGGGCGTAACTAAGTATCAACCCGGTCCGACCCAGGTCGCACGGCGGCTCAGTCGACTCCGTGAACCAGGGAGGAACCGAGCAGAGGGATCAGGTGCTACTCAACGTCAGACCCCGGTCACAGCTGTTGACCCACAGGAACAGGCAGGTTAGCAGGTACGCAGAAAGGTGAGTACTGGCAGGCATGGCTGGTATGATGGCAGGTGGGTACTTAGTAGGAACGGCTGGTATGAAGGCAGGTGGGTACTTAGCAGGCTTGGCCGGTATGCAGACCGGCGGGTGCTGACAGGCACAGCTGGAATGCAGACAGGCAGATACTGGCAGGTATAAATGCAGGCTGGATTGGGAGCAGTACAGACTAGGATACAGGAACAGAGCCGCAGGTGCGGTGGACTAGCACAGCAAGACCGAAGGTGCGGTGAGCAAGCAGAACGGAGCAAAAACGCAGGTGCGGTGAACAAGCAGAGCGCAGCAAAACTGCAGGTGCAGTGAACAAGCAGAGCAAAACGGCAGGTGCAGTGAACAAGCATTTCGGAGCAAAACCGCAGGTGCGGTGAACAAGCGGAGCAGAGCGGGACCGCCAGAGCGGTGAACAAGCAGAGCAGAACAGAACCGCAGGTGCGGTAAACAAGTGAAGCAGAGTGGAACCGCCGGAGCGGTGAACAAGCAGAGCAGAACAGAACCGCAGGTGCGGTAAACAAGCAGAGCAGAGCGGAACCGCCGGAGAGGTGAACAAGCACAGCAGAACAGAACCGCAGGTGCGGTAACAAGCAGAGTGGAGCAAAACCGCAGATGCGGTGAAAAATCAGAGCAGAGAAAAACCGCACGTGCGGTAAACAAGCAGAGCAGAGCGGAACCGCCGGAGCGGTGAACAAGCAGAGCAGAACAGAACCGCAGCTGTGGTAAACAAGCGGAGCAGAGCGGGACCGCTGGTGAACAAGCAGAGCAGAACAGAGCAGAAGGTGAAGGCAGACAGGACAGGGCTCTATTTACATGGAACAGACTGGAAAATACAGGAAGATTGTTAGACCACAGGAGGTAGATACGGAGGCAGGGAAACGGGACAAGCAGAACCATATACACACAAGGTACTTGCAATGAAGTAGCGAGTGGACACAAAACTCACAAACAGAAGTACAGAGACAACAAGTTGGAGTTAGGTGCAGGTTCAGACACTGCAGGAAAAGGGAAGGTACGGACATAGAGAGAAACCAGTAACGGGCTAGGACACTGTTCAGACAGTAACTGAACCGGGAACAAGATACAGGAACGAGCCTGGGAACTCAGCCCCCAGGGTTGTGGAAACAGACTAGAAGTCAGAGATACAGGTAGCGGCCCTGAGTACTCGGCCCCCAGGGTGGCAGAGACAGACTAGAAGTCACAGGTACAGGAAAAGGCCCTGGGTACTCAGCCCTCTGGATGGCGGACAGACTAGAGTCAGGACAGGACCTGGCACCTCAGTTGCAAAAGACAAACTGAGTGAAAGTGTTGCTCAGGCACCTCCTACTGGGTGGAGGGGGTTTAAGTATCCAGTGACTCTCAGCAATAGGCTGGGGATGCATTAGGACTGTGCACACAATAGCTATAAGATGCAAGCAGAAAGCCGCACTGACGCCCTAAGCAATCAGACAAGAGACATGGACACAGCAGGTACTGGAGCAAAAAGTGCAGCATGGACTGACAGGTAGGATTGCGGTCTTGCATGGTGGGATTTGGTGCACCATGCAAGCACACCGCCTGGGATGTCACCGTACCCCCCCATTACGCCCCCTCTTTCTCCAGCCAGTAAGGATTTTCTGCAGAGAATTTGGAGGCCAATCCTTCCCTTCAAGACGATTTCCTCTTCTGTCCACTAGAGGGAACAAAGCTGGTCTCAACATCTTGGTAACTAGGATGCTTCCTTCCATTGGGCCATCCTCAGCAACAGATGAAGTGGGCGAGGTACCAGGAACAGGACACAGGAAAGTCTCTCTCCACTTATTAATATCGGGTAGCACCCCAAAGGATTCACGGGACAACTGGTTGGAGGGGTGCTGAGACTCGGGGTTAACCACTGCTTTGACGTACACTTTGCCAAGCTTACTGGATGAAGTGGGCGAAGTAACAGGTACATGGTGCAGAAAAGTCTCTCTCCATTTGTTATCAGGCAGCACCCCTGAGGATTCAGGAGACAACTGGAAGTCCTCCGCCTGGTTGGAGGGGTGCAGAGACTCGGGGGTAACCACCTCTTTAACGTACACTTTGCCAAGCTTACTGGATGAAGTGGGCGAAGTACCAGGTACAGGGTGCAGAAAAGTCTCTCTCCATTTGTTATCAGATAGCACCCTGGAGGATTCAGGAGGCAACTGGAGGTCCTCCGCTTGGTTGGAGGGGTGCAGAGACTTGTAGGTAGCCACCCCCTTGATGGACTTATTGCCAGATTTGTTAAAGATGGAGGATCCTTTCTTAGGGACGAACTTCAGTCTGGTTTCTGTGAGGCGGGGCGGTGCCTAAATCCAGATCATTGGTACAATCGTCGAGACTGTGTGGGGAAAATGCCTCCGCTTCCCTTCCTTCGGAGACTTCAGTGCACAGCGAGTCAGCGACTAGCAGATCTGGTGAAGAAGAAGAAGAAACTGCTGACTGTCCTGTAGATATGGGGACTGGAAAACCCTTGCACCTCAGCAGTCCCCCAGGAAACACCATGCAGGATCTCCAGACCTGAGCGGGCACTAGATCTCTCGGCTCTGGACGACCTGTGGGTAAACCAGACATCACCTGAAATGTGAACTTCTTCATGTGTAATGCTCCAATCTGGATCTTAATTTGTACAGACATATTTTGACTGTTTCTGAGTAGGGCTCATCCTTCTGCTGACAATGCCCAAACCGGCTTCTGGAGTTGTCGGACGGGAATCAGACACTGACTCTTCAAGGCTTTAAGCCTGAAACTTCTGGTTAATCTGAGGCCTTCACTTGCCACGGAGACAGTCATGGTCATCTGTGAAGAGGAAACACTAACGCCAAGGGCAGCCTCTCCCACAAGCCTAATGTCTTGGGATTCTCCAACCTTCGCTGGACAAAGACCGTCCGGGGTTCCCAAACAACCGCAGCGGGACCGCAATCCAACTTTGTGACAGAGTTCTGGCCTCTGCTTTGCCTGACGAACACATTCATCCTTCATGGACTCTGTGCAGATAGCTGCCTCCACAGGCTAGGGAACAGGAGGTCTTTGGGAGGACAGGCCTCGCCGTTCCGCTTTACCTCTATGCCTTGCACGTCTGGACTGCCTCTTGAGGTTGTGATGGGAAGTATTCTGTGGAGCATTGTCATCCTGTGTGAATTCTATGTAGGCAGCAGTCTGTTCAGGCTGGAGAACTGGTAGGCTACCTACACACATCACCCATCAGGTCTGCTCCAGGATATTGGGAAGGGAAGCTTTAGCAGAAGCTTCAGGATTAGGGTCATCGAAGACCATTAGAAAGGCTACCAGGAAGGCCTGCAGGTCAAAGACGATAGGATCCCATCCTTCCCATTGGGGGGTGATCCATTTCAAGGCATCACCCGCTAGGTAGGACATCATGAATGCTACTTTAACCCGATTGGTAAGAAAATAGTGAGCATAGAATTTGAAATGCAGCATGCATTGCTCCACAAATGCACGGCTTCGTTTTGGATCCCCATAGTACCGTGGTGGATACGCAGGAACGAGTGCTGAAATCGCCTGAACCTCTGCTTGAAAAAATTTTTTATCTTAGTGCACGTATTCGCCAGACAAGGATTCACATGTCTCTGAGAGCGAAGGGCTGTGGGGCTCAACGGGAACCATGGCCTGAGCAAACGGTTACGCTCGTGCCCGGACTGACTGGCGTGAGCGTGATTAGTGATCCCTCTGTACCATGAACCGAGGAGTGCCTGGAGGGGCGTAACTAAGTATCAACCCGGTATGACAAAGGTCGCACGGCAGCTCAGTCGACTCCATGAACCAGGGAGGAACCGGTCACAGCTGTTGACCCACACCGGGGAATGCAGGAACAGGCAGGTTAGCTGGTATGCAGACAGGTGGGTACTGGCAGGCACGGCTGGTATGATGGCAGGTGGGTACTTAGTAGGCACGGCTGGTATGAAGGCAGGTGGGTACTTGGCAGGCACAGCTGGTATGGAGACAGGCGGGTGCTGACAGGCACGGCTGGAATGCAGACAGGCAGATACTGGCAGGTGTAAACTCAGGCTGGATTGGGACAGACTGGGATACAGGAACAGAGCCGCAGGTGCGGTGGACTAGCAGAGCAGAAAAGCAGGAGCGACGAACAAGCAGAGCGGCGCAAAACCGCAGGTGCGGTGAACAAGCAGAGCGGAGCAAAACCGCAAGAGCGATAAAAAAGCAGAGCGGAGCAAAACCGCAAGAGCGGTGAACAAGAAAAGCGGAGCAAAACCGCAGGTGCGGTGAGCAAGCAGAGCGGAGAAAAACCGCAGGTGCGATAAGCAAGCAGAGCGGAGCAAAACCGCAGGTGCGGTAAACAAGCGGAGCAGAGCGGGACCGCCGGAATGGTGAACAGGCAGAGCAGAACAGAACCGCAGGTGCGGTAAACAAGCAGGGCAGAGCGGAACCGCCGGAACGGTGAACAAGCAAAGCAGAACAGAACCGCAGCTGCAGTAAACAAGTGGAGCAGAGTGGAACTGCCAGAGCGGTGAACAAGCAGAGAAGAACAGAGCAGAAGGTGAAGGCAGACAGGACTGGGCTCTGTTCACATGGAACAGATTGGAAAATACAAGAAGATGGTTAGCCCACAGGAGGTAGGTACGGAGGCAGGGAAAGGGGACAAGCAGAACCAGATGCACACAAGGTACTTGCAATGTAGTAGCGAGTGGACACAAAACTCACAAACAGAAGTACAGAGACAACAAGTTCGAGTTAGGTGCAAGTTCAGTCACTGCAGGAAAAGGGAAGGTATGGACATAGAGAGAAACAAGTAATGGGCTAGGACACTGTTCAGACAGGAACTGAACCGGGAACAAGATACAGGAACGAGCCTGGCAACTCACCCCCCAGGGTGGCGGAAACAGACTAGAAGTCAGAGATACAGGTAGCGGCCCTGGGTACTCGGCCCCCAGGGTGGCGGAAACAGACTAGAAGTTACAGGTACAGGAAAAGTCCCTGGGTACTCAGCCCCCATGGTGGCAGACAGACTAGAGTCAGAACAGGACCTGGCACCTCAGTTGCAAAAGACAAACTGAGTGAATGTGTTGCTCAGGCACCTCCTACTGGGTGAAGGGGGTTTAAGTATCCAGTGACTCACAGCAATAGGCTGGGGACGCATTAGGACTGTGCACACAGTAGCTATAAGAAACAAGCATAAAGCCGCACCGATGCCCTAAGCAATCAGACAAGAGACTTGGACACAGCAGGTAGTGGAGCAAAGAGTGCAGCATGGACTGACAGGTAAGATTGATGTCTTGCATGGTGGGCGGTGGTGCACCATGAAAGCACGCCGCCAGGGATGTTACAAATGTGATTACATTGAGGTTAAATTGGTGACGCTGTTTTTTATACTAAAGAAAGATCCTATTGTTTTGTTTTTTTACGTTATTTTTTAAGACAAATGCATTCACCGGGAAATTTCATTTTAACATTTTACAACCTTATTTGGCAATGTGGTGTGTGACACATCATCAGACCCATCCTGTTTTATTGATGATGGAGGGACTCTGAAAGTCATAAAGCCTATTTTATAGAGATATCAGACGGCCCTTACTATTATTAAAAGGCCAGCAGTCGTCCGTAGCTATTGCTAGAGAGCCATCAGTCAGCTATGCTTGTTGTTCCCATTATTAACAAGTGGGTCTCCTATACCGTTATTGCGTATCCAGTGACTGCAAGGGCTGCCAAAAATCTGGACGCAACCCAATACCCCTTTGAAGAGACATAGAGGAGGGTCTCAGTAAAAAAAATGTTCCCATTATAAAGGAGCGGGTCTCCTATAGTGGTGATGGCCATGCTATGACTGCAAGGACTGCCAAAATTTGGGAAAAACCCCACTAAGAATTTAAAGACTCATAGAGCAGGGCAACAGTAACAAGGTACGACACGTTCCCATTAGAAAGGAGAGGGTCTGCTATACAGTTATAGGGTATGCAGTGAGTCCAGCGGCTGACCAATTTTAGGAAAAACCCCACTAAGAATATAAAGACACAAAGAGCAGGACCACAGTAACAAGGTACAACATGTTCCCATTAGAAAGGAGAGGGTCTGCTGTACAGATATAGGGTATGCAGTGAGTCCAACGGCTGACCAATTTTAGGAAAAACCCCACTAAGAATTTAAAGACACATAGAGCAGGGCCACAGTAACAAGGTACGACATGTTCCAATTAAAAAGGAGAGAGTCTGCTATACAGTTATAGGGTATGCAGTAAGTCCAACGGCTGACCAATTTTAGGAAAAACCCGAATAAGAATTTAAAGACACACAGAGCAGGGCCACAGTAACAAGATACGACATGTTCCCATTAGAAAGTAGAGGTTCTGCTATACAGTTATAGGGTAAGCAGTGAGTTCAACGGCTGACCAATTTTAGGAAAAACCCCACTAAGAATTTAAAGACACACAGAGCAGGGCCACAGTAACAAGGTAGGACATGTTCCCATTAGAAAGGAGAGGGACTGCTATACAGTTATAGGGTATGCAGTGAATCCAACGGCTGACCAATTTTAGGAAAAACCAAACTAAAAATTTAAAGACACACAGAGCAGGGCCACAGTAACAAGGTACGGCATGTTCCCATTAGAAAGGATAGGGTCTGCTATAGTTATAGGGTATGCAGTGAGTCCAACGGCTGACCAATTTTAGGAAAAACCCCACTAAGGATTTAAAGACACATGGAGCAGGGACACAGTTTCAAGGTAAGTCATGTTCCCAATAGAAAGGAGAGACTCTGCTATACAGTTATAGGGTATGCAGTGAGTCCAACGGCTGACAAATTTTAGGAAAAACCCCACTAAGGATTTAAAGACACACGGAGCAGGGACACATTTACAAGGTAAGACATGTTCCCATTAGAAAGGAGAGAGTCTGCTATACAGTTATAGGGAATGCAGTGAGTCCAACGGTGGACCAATTTTAGGAAAAACCCCACTTAAAATTTATAGACACACAGAGCAGGGCCACAGTAACAAGGTACGACATGTTCCCATTAGAAAGGAGAGGGTCTGCTATACAGTTATAGGGTATGCAATGAGTCCAACGGCTGACCAATTTTAGGAAAAACCCCACTAAGGATTTAAAGACACAC
This sequence comes from Phyllobates terribilis, assembly GCF_046119375.1. Lineage (NCBI taxonomy): Eukaryota > Metazoa > Chordata > Amphibia > Anura > Dendrobatidae > Phyllobates > Phyllobates terribilis. The sequence goes on from NW_027362764.1 coordinate 443,887,488, forward strand.
GGAGCAGGGACACAGTTTCAAGGTCAGTCATGTTCCCAATATAAAGGAGAGAGTCTGCTTTACAGTTATAGGGTATGCAGTGAGTCCAACGGCTGACAAATTTTAGGAAAAACCCCACTAAGAATTTAAAGACACACAGAGCAGGGCCACAATAACAATGTACGACATGATCCCATTAGAAAGGAGAGTGTCTGCTATACAGATATGGGGTATGCAGTGAGTCCAACGGCTGACCAATTTTAGGAAAAAGCTCACAAAGAAATTAAAGACACACAAAGCAGGGCCACAGTAATAAGGTACGACATTTTCCCATTAGAAAGGAGAGGGTCTGCTATACAGTTACAGGGTATGCAATGAGTCCAACGGCTGACCAATTTTAGGAAAAACCCCACTCAGGATTTAAAGACACACGGAGCAGGGACACATTTACAAGGTAAGGCATGTTCCTATTAGAAAGGAGAGAGTCTGCTATACAGTTATAGGGAATGCAGTGAGTCCAACGGTGGACCAATTTTAGGAAAAACCCCACTAAGGATTTAAAGACACACAAAGCAGGGCCACAGTAACAAGGTAAAACAAGTTCTCATTAGAAAGGAGAGGGTCTGCTATACAGTTATAGGGTATGCAGTGAGTCGAACAGCTGACCAATTTTCGGCAAAAACTCCACTAAGAATTTAAAGACACACAGAGCAGGGCCACAGTAACAAGGTACGACAAGTTAACATTATAAAGGAGAGGGTCTGCTATACAGTTATAGGGTATGCAATGAGTCCAACGGCTGACCAATTTTAGGAAAAACCCCACTAAGAATTTAAAGACACATAGAGCAGGGCCACAGTATCAAGGTACAACATGTTCCCATTAGAAAGGAGAGGGTCTGCTATAGAGTTATAGGGTGTGCAGTGAGTCCAACCGCTGACCAATTTTAGGAAAAACCCCACTAAAAATTTAAAGACACACGGAGCAGGGCCACAGTAACAAGGTACGACATGTTCCCATTAGAAAGGAGAGGGTCTGCTATACAGTTATAGGGTATGCAGTGAGTCCAACGGCTGACCAATTTTAGGAAAAACCCCACTAAGAATTTAAAGACACACAGAGCAGGGCCACAGTGACAAGGTACGACAAGCTCCAATTAGAAAGGAGAAGGTCTGCTATACATTTATAGGGTATGCAATGAGTCCAACGGCTGACCAATTTTAGGAAAAACCCCACTAAGAATTTAAAGACACATAGAGCGGGGCCACAGTAACAAGGTACGACATGTTCCCATTAGAAAGGAGAGGGTCTGCTATACAGTTATAGGGTATGCAGTGAGTCCAACGGCTGACCAATTTAAGGAAAAACCCCACTATGAATTTAAAGACACACAGAGCAGGGCCACAGTAACAAGGTACGACAAGCTCCCATTAGAAAAGAGAGGGTCTGCTATACATTTATAGGGTATGCAATGACTCCAACGGCTGACCAATTTTAGGAAAAACCCCACTAAGAATTTAAAAACACATAGAGCAGGGCCACAGTAAAGACAAGTTCCGATTATAAAGGAGAGAGTCTCCCATAGTGTTGGCCTATGCAATGAATTCAAGGCCTGCCAAAAATTTGAAGGCACTTCAATGACCCTTGGAAGAGAATTGGAAGAGGGCCTCATAAAAAATGTCCCAATTAGAAAGGAGCTGGCCTCCTAAACTTGTAATGCCCATGCACTGAAGTGTATGGGCTGACAAACATTTACCCCAGGGGGGGTATACATGAACAAACTGTATAAAAAAAATGTATTATGTGGGTGTTGCATCACGGACCACGGTCACCCTGGTGATATTATGGTAGAGGATGAGGAGATTGAGGAGGACAAGAGCAAATAGCCAAAATCAGGAAGCATATACCCATGTGTGGGTGTGAAAAGGTGCATTGGAATACACCTCCCAAGAAAAGAAAATGGATTTGAGTTTTTGCTACACTGCTATCATTCGGTGGTGTTGAGAAGTCAGGCCCAATCCAGCCCTTGTTCATTTTTATAAGAGTCAGCCTGTCAGCATTTTCAGTTGACAGGCGGATACGCTTATTAGTTATAATTCCACCAGCAGCACTAAAAACCCGCTCTGATAAAACGCTGGCGCAGGGCAGGCCAGGACCTCCAAGGCATAGAGAGCCAGTTCATTCCACATATCCAGCTTGGATATCCAATAATTATAAGGCACAGAGGAATAACGGAGGACAATGGTACGGTCGGCAAGGTACTCCCTCACCATCTTCCCAAACTTTACACTCCTTGTTTGATAACTCCGCACCTCCGGGCCTGTGCGATGCGAGGGACTGAGAAAACTCTCCCAGTGTTCCCCTGCCTCTGCTGGATTGAAGTTGTGTCTTTCTCACCTGAACTCCTTGGTTGTCCAATGAAGTGTGCCCTCTGCCGCCAATGTTTTCAGATGGGAATTTTTTTAATAGTTCTGCAATAAGGGCCTTCTTGTAAAACCCCATTTTTGTAGACCTGTCCGCCTCAGGAATAAGAGATAGAAATTTCTCCTTGTAGCGTGGGTCTAGAAGTGTCACCAACCAGTAATGACTGTCACCAAAAGTTTTGAGAACGCGAGGGTCATGGGAAAGGCAGCGTAACATAAACTCAGCCATGCGTGCCAGACTACTAACAGGCAAGACTTCCATGTCCTCACCAAGAGAATGACTGTCCATGCTCTCCTCCTCCTCCTCTCTGTCCTCTGGCCACCCACGCTGAACAGACAGTATGACAGCTGTGCAGGTAGTAGCGTCTATAGTGCATGAAACTAGATCCTGTCCTTCCTCCTCCTCCTCCTCTTCCTCATTGTCACCCAATCCACATTGGGATGACATGAGGCTTGGCTGTGTGTAATCACCCTGTATGGTTCCTTGCTCAATCTCATCGTGCTCCGCGTGCAATGCATCCTCTTTGATTGTGAGCAGAGAGCGTTTCAGAAGACTGAGAAGCAGGATGGTGATGCTAATTATGGCATCATTGCCGCTCACCATCTTGGTGGAGTCTTCAAAGTTTTGGAGGATGGTACATATGTCTGACTTCCATGTCCACTCCTGAGGTCTTATGTGTGGAGTCTGAACGGAATAGCGACGGCCTTGTTGATGCTGGTACTCAACAACTGCCCTCTTCTGCTCACAAATCCTTCCCAAAATCTGCAGTGTAGGGTTCCAATGCGTGGGGACATCACACACCAGTCTGTGAGCCGGAAGCGGCAAACGCTGCTGAAATACTGCTAGGGCGGTGGAAGCTGTAGCTGACTTTCTAAAATGTGCACACAGGCAGCGTACTTTAACAAGCAGATCCGTCAGCTCCAGGTAGGATTTGAGAGACTGTTGAAAAACGAGGTTAAGCACATGGGCCAGGCATGGTACGTTTGTGAGCTTTCTTCGCCTCAAAGCCGTCACCTGGTTCCGGCCATTGTCACACCATGCCTGGCTGTAGGTTCAACGGTGTGAGCCACAGATCTGCCTGCTCTTTCAGAGCTGTCCACAACTCTTCAGCATTGTGCGGTTTGTCACCTAAGCATATTAGCTTCAGCACAGCCTGTTGCCACTTGTGCGAGGCAGTGCAGCAGTGCTTCCAGCTTGTGACTGATGTGGTCATTTCGGAGATGGAGGCTGAAGAGGAGGAGGAGGTTGAGGAGGATGAGGTGCAGGAGCAGTAGACTGTAGGGGCAACCCTGATTGACCTAGGGCCCGCAATTCTTGGTGTCGGGGGGATCGTGTTCCGTCCCAAGGTCCGACTGGGTCCCGGCTTCCACTATGTTAACCCGGTGAGCCGTCAGCGAGATGTACCATCCCTGCCCACAAGCACTTGTCCACGTGTCCGTGGTTAGGTGGACTTTACCGGTAACTGCGTTGTTGAGAGCACGGCTAATATTTTGGGACACGTGCTTGTGTAATGTGAGGATGGTGCATCGGGAGAAATAGTGGCGATTGGGGACCGAGGGACGGCCGCCGCCATCAGGTTGCGGAATGCTTCTGTCTCCATGAGCCTAAAAGGCAACATTTCGAGCGCAAGTAGTCGTGAAATGTGAGAATTTAGTAGTGTGGCCTGTGGGGCGTTGGCTGCATATTTGCGCTTGCGTTCCAAGGACTGGGGTATGGACAACTGAACGCTGAGCTTGGACAAGGACATGGACGTGCTTCTTGATGCTGCTACTTGAGAGTGTGCAATGACAGATGCAGGGCGGGAGGCATTTTAGCATGCACCATGGACAGGGGATTGGCTTGCATGCACAACAGCTGAAGAAGCAATGGTGCCACCCGCAGACACTGTTCCTGGACCCTGGGGTTCAGCCCACAAAGTCGGGTGCTTTGCTGCCATGTGCCTGATCATGCTGGTGGTGGTCAGGCTGGTCATTTTGCCACCACTGCTGATGCTGGTCTGGCAGGTGGTGCAAATGGCCTTTTTGGGGTTATTGGCAGAGTCTTTAGAAAACAACCAGACTCGAGTAGACCTAACAGTTGTACTGGCAACTTCCTTCGTGTTGGTGTTACGGGGAACTGTTGCCTGCCTTCTGTCTGCGGCCACCACACTGCTTCTTCCTGCCTGTTGGGGTGCTCTGCCTCCCACCCCCTGTGTGCTGCTGTCCTCACTCTGCATGTTCTCTTGCCAGGTTGGGTCAGTTACTATATCATCCACCACCTCGTCTTCCACTTCCGCACCCTGGTCCTCCTCCTGACTTTCTGGCAATTGTGTCTCATCATCGTCCACCTCTTGTGACACTTTCCCACCATCGCCTTTGTGTGACTGTGGCTGCTCAAATATTTGGGCATCGCTACTCGCGATCTCCTCTTGTGCAGCTTCAAGTGGACTGGGCGAGAGGGCCGAGTATATAAATGGAAAAGTGAACAGCTCTTCAGTGTCCAAGTGTGGGATCAGTTGTCTCTGAGTATTCAGCATGGTGGGAGGAAGGAGGATCAGGGTGAGGAATATGCGGTCCAGACTCACGGCTGCTGAGACTTGACCGGGTGGAAGACCGGGTGGTAGTGGTGGCTAAGTGACTATAAGCATTATCCGCTATCCAACCAACTACCTTTTGACACTACTCTGGGTTCAATAGTGGTGTGCTGTGGTTCCCTAGAAATTTGGACAGGAAGGTCAGGCGAGAAGATGTGGGTGTTTGTTGTGGCATAATTTTGGCTTGCCCACGGCCTTGTCCTCTGCCTCTGCATGCACCATTACTATCACGTCCAGTTCCCCATCCCTTGCCAAGTGCCTTGCCCATTTTAAATGGAAAACATTATCTTACACGCTCACTACAAATGACTGAGTTTGGAGCAAACTTATATGTGATCCGTGTGATGGAGAAAACAGAGTTTTAAATACCTAGCCGGTAGGTAACTAGTTTGCGTTGCAAACTGCTGTGAATTGTTTCACTGACACACTGAAAGAAATTTTTAATGGAGGCCGGAAATGGCAGTATTTTCTGACAACGTATTTGTGAACTGTGTGATGGAGAAAACAGAGTTTTAAATACCTGGCCTGTTGGTAAGTAGTTTGAACAGCAAACTGCGGTGAATTGCTTCACTGACACACTAAAGGAAATTTTTAATGGAGGCCAGAAATGGCAGTATTTTCTGACGTGTATGTGACTCGTGTGACGGAGAAAATACCTTGCCTGTAGGTAACTAGTTTGACGAGCAAACTGCTGTGAATTGCTTCACTGACACACTGAAAGAAATTTTTAATGGAGGCCAGAAAAGGCAGTATTTTCTGACAACGTATATGTGATCCGTGTGATGGAGAAAACATTGTTTTAAATACCTGGCCTGTAGGTAAGTAGTTTGAACAGCAAACTGGTGTGAATTGCTTCACTGACACACTGAAAGAAATTTTTAATGGAGGCCAGAAAAGGCAGTATTTTCTGACAACGTATATGTGATCCGTGTGATGGAGAAAACATTGTTTTAAATACCTGGCCTGTAGGTAAGTAGTTTGAACAGCAAACTGGTGTGAATTGCTTCACTGATACACTAAAGGAAATTTTTAACGGAGGCCAGAAATGGCAGTATTTTCTGACAACGTGTATGTGACTCGTGTGACGGAGAAAATACCTTGCCTGTAGGTAACTAGTTTGAGTTGCAAACTGCTGTGAATTGCTTCACTGACACACTGAAAGAAATTTTTAATGACGGCCAGAAATGGCAGTATTTTCTGACAACGTATATGTGATCCATGTGATGGAGAAAACATTGTTTTAAATACCTGGCCTGTTGGTAAGTAGTTTGAACAGCAAACTGCGGTGAATTGCTTCACTGGCACACTAAAGGAAATTTTTAATGGAGGCCCGAAATGGCAGTATTTCCTGACAACGTGTATGTGACTCGTGTGACGGAGAAAATACCTTGCCTGTAGGTAACTAGTTTGACCAGCAAACTGCTGTGAATTGCTTCACTGACACACTGAAAGAAATTTTTAATGGAGGCCAGAAATGGCAGTATTTTCTGACAACATATATGTGATCCGTGTGATGGAGAAAGCATTGTTTTAAATACCTGGCCTGTAGGTAAGTAGTTTGAACAGCAAACTGGTGTGAATTGCTTCACTGATACACTAAAGAACATTTTTAACGGAGGCCAGAAATGGCAGTATTTTCTGACAACGTATATGTGATCCGTGTGACGGAGAAAACAGATTTTTAAATACCTGGCCTGTAGGTAACTAGTTTGACCAGCAAACTGCTGTGAATTGCTTCACTGACACACTAAAGAAAATTTTTAATGGAGGCCAGAAATGGCGGTATTTTCTGACAACTTATATGTGATCCGTTTGATGGAGAGAACACAGTTTTAAATAGCTGCATTTCTAGCGCTGTAATTTGTAAAGGCCCTGGCTGTATTCTGCAGTGCCAACAAGCAAATGGCACAGAAAAAACGGTGTACTCTAGATTGCTTTTTAAGCAAATAATGAGAATTAAGATCCAAAGAAAAGTATTCCTGGCCCCTGAGACCTGGGCCATTGTATAGAAATATCTAACAGCAGCATAAGGCAGAATTGGAATGGAGCCTCTTGTGCTATATGCACTGAAGTCTACTATATACACTGCCTGCCTATACACCCTGCCTGCCTGATATCTCTGCAGATGGATTAATCCTCAGAAGGACTGTTTGTTAAGATGGATATGTGTAATGTACGGTTTTTCTCCCTACACTACCTAATACACAATCAAATCTCTCCCTATCGCAGCAGCAGCTCTCCCTACACTGTCTGAACCGGAGTGACTGTGACGAGCATGGCGGCGTCAGGTCTGATATAGACCTGATGACGCTGTGTTGCCAGCCATTCACTGTAATGCCCACAACCAAAATGGCTACAGCATTTAAGTGCATGGCAGGCAATCCCTGCATGTTCCTTGGTTCTCTAAAGAGTGTCAAAGATGCAGGGAGGGGACCCGAGTTCCCGCCAGAGCAACTAGGAAATACTCAGCGAGCACCGAGCAGTAGCAAGCATGCTTGCTCATCACTAGTTTCTGTATCAAATATTTAGTTGTGTTTTTCTATTGAATCAAATACTTATTTCATGCAATAAAATGTAAATTGATTGTATAAAAATCATACAATAAGATTTTCTGAAATTTTTTTTATCATTCTGTCTCTCACAGTTGAAATGTACCTACAATGTACTCTCCATTCTTTGTAGGTGGGAAAACTTGCAAACTCTGCAGGGTATCAAATATTTAATTTCCCCACTGCATATTTATATGCTACTTTTACACATCATTTTTTGATGTTAAATCACACATGATATATATATTTTTTTTTTTAAACAAGCAAATCTCTTCTGATACCCTGACACGTATGTATGCATATACAGTATGTATGCGATAGTTTACTTTTTCTTTACCCCTTACAGGCCTTGGATGTACATATTCGTCACAGGATATACGGAGCTTTGATCAAGACACCAGACACCTCCATACCAAGCAAATGCTGATGTGTTACACAGAAGACTTCTGGAAGGATCAGAGAAAACTCAGATTTTTGCTGTTTAACCATTCAGATGCTGCTTATAATCATTTACTGCCAGATTTAAAAGGCATAATCGCCAGTGCAGGTAAGCAGAATACCTCCTATCAGCCCTCTTGTTAGGTGATAGCCTGGTACTGGTGGGTTACAATGGCATTCAGGGGTCTGTTGAAGAACTGGCCAATTTTGTTCTTACTGCCACCCTTAGGATAACTCCTACAACTTGTGTTATTTTTTGAGAACGTTACTTTGTTAAGCAGTTGAAAAAAGATTGATTGCTCTCAGTGGGAGAAAAAAATGATAATATTGTAATTACAGTGGGTATGGAAAGTATTCAGACCACTTTAAATTTTTCACTCTTTGTTTCTTTGCAAACATTTGGTAAATTCTAAAAAGTTCATTATTTTTCTCATTAAAGTACACTCTGCACCCCATCTTGACTGAAAAAAAATAGAAATGTAGAAATTTTTGCAAATTTAATAAAAAAGAAAAACTGAAATATCACATGGTCATAAGTATTCAGACCCTCATATTTAAGTCACATGCTGTCGATTTCCTTGTGATCTTCCTTGAGATGGTTCTACTTCTTCATTGGAGTCCAGCTGTGTTTAATTAAACTGATAGGACTTGATTTGGAAAGGCACACACATGTCTATATAACACTTCACAGCTCACAGTGCATGTCAGACCAAATGAGAATCATGAGCTCAAATGAACTGCCCAAGGAGCTCAGAGACATAATTGTGGCAAGGCGCAAATCTGGCTAAGGTTACAAAAGAATTTCTGCATTACTCAAGGTTCCTAAGTGAACTGTGGCCTCCATAATGCATAAATGAAGGAAGTTTGGGACCACCAGAAGTCTTCCTAGACCTGGCCATCCAGCCAAACTGAGCAATTGTGGGAGAAGAGTCTAGGTGAGAGAGGTAAAGAAGAACCCCAAGTCAACTATCACTGCAGCCCTCCACCAGACGGGCCTTTATGGCAGAGGGGCCCAACGGAAGCCTCTCCTCAGTGCAAGACATAGGAAAGCCGCATAGAGTTTGCTGAAAAACACATGAAGGACTCCCAGACTATGAGAATTAGGATTCTCTGGTATGATGAGATGAAGATAGAACTTTTCGGTGTTTGAAGAAAACCAGGCACTGCTAATCACCTGCCCAAAACAATCACAACACTGAAACATGATATGGGGGTGTTTTTCAGATGCAGGGACAGGATGACTGGTTGCAATTGAGGAAACATGAATGCGGCATAGTACAGAGATATCCTGGATGAAAACCTCTTCCAGAGTTCTCTGGACCTCAGAAATGGCCGAAGGTTCACCTTCCAACAAGACAATGACCCTAAGCACACAGCTAAAATAACAAAGGAGTGGCTTCCGAACAACTCTGTGACCATTCTTGACTGGCCCAGCCAGAACCCTGACCTAAACCCAATTGAGCATCACTGGAGAGACCTAAAAATGGCTGTCCACCAATGTTCACCATCCAACCTGACGGAACTGGAGAGGATCTGCAAGGAAGAATGGCAGAGGTTCCCCAAATGCAGGTGTGAAAAACTTGTTGCATCATTCCCAAGAAGACTCATGGGTGTACTAGCCCAAAAGGGTGCTTCTACTCAATACTGAGCAAAGGGTCTGAATACTTATGACCATGTGATATTTCAGTTTTTCTTCTTTAACACAGGGAAAATATTTATTTTTGTACCATGTTAGCCAGTAGATAGAAAAATATTTAGATTTGAGAGTCCTCAGTTTTAAATTTGAAAAAATTTCTACATTTCTGTTTTTTTCAGTCAAGATGTTGTGCAGAGTGTACTTTAATGAGAAAAAAATGAACTTTTTAGAATTTACTAAATGGCTGCAATGAAACAAAGAGTGAAAAATTTAAAGGTGCCTGAATACTTTCCATGCCCACTGTATGATAACTTTTAAATGGCTAACAAAAATAAAATAAGTGATATTACAAAACAAGCTAAATATCATTTCTGAAGAAACACAAATATATGCACAAAAAGAGCAGAGACTTGACATAATAAATTGACATTTAAGAAAACAAACAAACAGCTCAGAGAGTAAATCAAACAGCTCCGTGAGTAAATCCTTAAATATCATGGGTTCAGAGAGGCCCAAAATATAAAGAATCCAATTTTCATCTCCAAAACAGGTGTAATTGTGCAATATGATGAGCTATTGGACTGCAAAATGCCCAATGTACTATTTTTGCACAGGGGTCATCTGCTGTCTGTGTCCGCCAGCGGTGGTGTGAAAGCTTTATCATCCAACTAACCATGTAAGATCAGAGACCGGATGCCTTCACTGTCTCTGGAGCAGGTTCCTCTGACTTTGTAGTAAATCAAAAATCCTTGTGAAGTCCTTTTTAGTCCTATGTGGAAAGTATCAAAAACAGTTATAAATTTATACACTTTTATACTTCAGTGATTTGAAGTTGCCTTTTAATATGACAACTTTCATATTGTTGATGCTGTGCCCAGGGACCACAAAGATGCTTAGTCATAGGTATAGGGGTATCTTTTATCTGTAATCGTGTGGTGTTGACACTTCATCCTTGCTTTCAGTTTCTGTCCTGTTTCTACAACATAGAGACCCCCAGGAGAAAATATAGTGCACAGAATTAAATAACACCACATTGAAAGAAGACCATGTAAATGTTACAGGAATCCTATAGTCCTGCAGTGCATTGCGGATATGTAGCTTGCCTGTGGTCATTACATGAGTGCAGATTTTGGAGCTCTTCAAGGATTGCAAATGATAAGTTCCTCTTGGTGTATCAGACTGCATTGAGCTTCTAATTATGATATTTCTTAGAATTGGAGATTATCTGTATCATAGCAAGTGAGGGTCATTTAATATTAGTTTTAGCCCATCTTGTTTGTATAGGATATGAAACTTTTTACCAGTTTTTCTCAACACTTCAAGCTGTGGGCTGTAGATCACCACCAGAGTGGTGGTGTTTTCCGCTTTTTCTCCATATTGAAGTAGTTGAATTCTAGTGATGCTGTGACTATGTGACTGTGTTTATCTTTAACCCAACTTAAAAAGGCATTTTTAAAACAAGGCTACCACCACACCTCCATCCTTGCGATGTGAAGAGCTGAAAAACCTGCATTCAAGTAAAAATCACAGATGGATTATGACAAATCAATTCCAATGATAAGGTGTGGCTATAAGTCTGATTTAGGCATGAAGGTAAAGTAATGTAAGGCTTAGTGATGAGCGAGCATACTCGCAAGTACTCGGTACACGCCCGAGCATCTCAGTACTTGAGATGCTCGGAGCTCGCCGAGTACTTTTGAGATGCTCGGGCGGATGCTCGTGTTTCCTCCCTGCATGTTTGGCACTCTTTAGAGTGCCCATCAACATGCAGGGATTGTCTGCCACACATTGTAATGCCGCAGCCATGTTGGTTGTGACATTACAGTGATTGGCTGGCCGCACAGTGTCATCAGGTCTATATCCTACCTGGCGCCGCCGTGCTCATCAGTCTACTCCACAAACAGGAAGTGTAGGGAGAGGTGCTGCTGAGCTAGGGAGAGATTTGGTTGTTTATTAGTTAGTGTAGGTATTCCACAAGATTCTCTACACATATCTATCTCAACTAACAGTGTTTCTGAGGACTAATCTAGCTGCAGAGATATCAGTGCTAGGCAGGTAAGAAGGGTATATAGAAAACTGCAGTGCATATAGCAAGAGGATCCTTTCCAGTTCTGTCTGCTGGTGCTTTTACAAATATTATATTTGTAGAAATAGACCCAGGGGCCAGAAATATTTTTTTTTATCTTAATCCTGATTATCTGCTTAAAAAGCAATCCAGAGAACACTGTTTTTCTGCGCCATTTGCTTGTTGGCACTACAGAATACAGCCAGTTCCTTTCTATATTACAATGCTAAAAATCCAGCTATTTAAAAGTGTGGTTTGTCCGTCACACGAATCACATATAATTGCGCTGAAAATTCTGCCATTTCTAGCCTCTATTGAAATTTTGGTTCAGCGTGTCAGCGAACTTATTGACACGAGGTCGCTGTTAAAAATAGTTACCTACAGGCCAGCTATTTAAAAGTGTGGTTTGTCCGTCAGACGGATCACATATAATTGCGCTAAAAACCCTGTCATTTCTGGCCTCCATTGAAATTTTGTTGCAGTGTATCCGCGAAGTTATTGACATGAGGTAGCTGTTAAAAATAGTTACCTACAGGCCAGCTATTTAAAACTGTGGTTTGTCCGTCACACGGATCTCATATAAGTTCCCTCTAAATTCTGCCATTTCTTGCCTCCATTAAAATTTTGGTTCAGCGTGTCAGCGAATTTATTGACATGAGGTCGCTGTTAAAATGTTAAAAATAGTTACCTACAGGCCAGCTATTTAAAACTGTGGTTTGTCCGTCAAACGGATCACATATAAGTTCACTAAAAATTCTGCCATTTCTGGCCTCCATTGAAATTTTGTTGCAGTGTGTCAGCCAAGTTATTGACACGAGTTCGCTGTTAAAAATAGTTACCTACAGGTCAGCTATTTAAAACTGTGGTTTGTCCGTCACGCGGATCACATAGAAGTTCGCTGAAAACTCTGCCATTTCTGGCCTCCATTAAAATGTTGTTTCAGTGTGTCAGTGAAGTTATTGACACCAGTTTGCTGTTAAAAATAGTTACCCACAGGAAAGCTATTTAAAATTGTGGTTTGTCCATCACACGGATCACATATAGGTTCGCTCTAAATTCTGCCATTTCTGGCTTCCATTAAAATTTAGTTTCATTGTGTCAGTGAAGTTATTGACACCAGTTTGCTGTTAAAAATAGTTACCTACAGGCCAGCTATTTAAAACTGTGGTTTGTCTGCCATATGAATCACATATAAGTTCGCTCTAAATTCTGCCATTTCTAGCTTCCATTAAAATTTTGTTTCAGTGTGTCAGCGAACTTATTAACACGAGGTCGCTGTTAAAAATAGTTACCAACAGGCCAGCTATTTAAAACTGTGGTTTTTCCATCACATGGATCACATAAAAGTTCACTGAAAATTCTGCCATTTCTGTCCTCCATCAAAATACTGTTTCAGTGTGTCAGTGAAGTTATTGACACCAGTTTGCTGTTAAAAATAGTTACCTACAGGCCTGTTATTTAAAACTGTAGTTTGTCCTTCACATGGATTACATATAAGTTCTCTCCAAATTCAGCCATTTGTAGTGAGCATGGAAGATATTGTCCTCCATTTATAATGGTCAAGGCGAGCGGCAAAGGACAGGGAACTGGACTTGACGGTGATGGTGAATGCAAAGTCTGAGGCCGTGGGCAAGCTGAATTTGTACTACAAGAAACACCCACATCTTCTCGCTCGACCTTCCTGTCCCAATTAATAGGGGACCGCAGAACACCACTATTGAACACAGAGCAGTGTGAAAAGGTTATTGGTTGTATAGCAGATAATGCTTCCGTTCTCTTAGCCAACACCACCACCACCCTGTCTTCCACACGGTCAAGTCTCAGTAGATATGAATCTGGACTGCATATTCCTCACCCTTATTCTCCTTTCTCCCACCATGCCGAGTGCCCAGAGACAACTGATCCCACACTTGGACACTGTGAAGAGCTGTTCACTTTTCCATTTATAGATTCAGGCCTCTCGCCTGGTCCACTTGAAGCATGGCAAGAGGAGATCACATGTTGTGATGCCCAAATATTTGAGCAGCCATGATCATACGAATGCGACGGTGGGAAACTGTCACAAGAGGTGGACGGTGATGAGACACCATTACCAGAAAGTCAGGAGGAAGACCACAGTGAGGAAGTGGAAGACGAGGTGGTGGATGATATATTAACTGACTCAACCTGGCAGGAGGACATGCAGAGCGAGAACAGCAGCACAGGGGGGGGCAGAGCACCCCAACAGGCAGGAAGAAGTAGTGTGGTGGCCACAGAAAGAAGGCAGGCAACCGTTCCCCGTAACACCAACACAATGGAAGTTGCCAGTACAACTGTTAGGTCTTCCTAAGTCTGGTTGTTTTTGAAATAGTGTTCCAATAACCCCAAAAAGGCCATTTGCACCACCTGCCAGGCCAGCTTCAGCAGGGGTAGCAAAACTATCAGCCTGACCACCACCAGCATGATCAAGTACATGGCAGAAAAGCACCTGACTTTATGGGCCGAACCCCAGGGTCCAGGAACAATGTCTATGGGTGACACGACTTCTTCTTCTGCTGTTGTGCGTGCAAGCCAATCCCCTGTCTATAGTGCATGCAAAGATGCATCTTGCCCTACACCTGTCGCTGCACACTCTCAACTAGCACCATCAGCAAGCACGTTCTTGTCCCAGCGCAGCGTTCAGTTGTCTATACCCCAGTTCTTGGTACGCAAGCGCAAATACACAGCCAACACCCCACAGGCCACTCTACTAAACTCCCACTTTTCGAGACTGCTTGCACTCGAAATGTTGCCTTTTAGACTCATGGAGATGGAAGCTTTCCGCAAATTGATGGTGGCGGCCGTCCCTTGGTACTCGGTTCCCAGCCTCCACTATTTCTTCCGGTGTGCCGTCCCTGCATTTCACAAGCACGTGTCCCACAACAATAGCCGTGCCCTTAACAATGCAGTTGCTGGGAAATTCCACCTAACCATGGACATGTGGACAAGTTCTTGAGGGCAGGGATGGTATATCTCGCTGACGACACTCTGGGTTAACATAGTGGAAGCTGGGATCCAGTCGGACCTTGGGATGGAACACATCCTCCCGAATCTGAGGTTTGCGTGCCCTAGGTCAATCAGGGTTGCTTGTTAAAGTACGCCGCCTGTGTGCCCATTTTAGAAATTCAGCTACAGCTTCCGCCGCCCTTGCCGTGCTTCAGCAGCGTTTGCAGCTTTCGGCTCACCGACTGATGTGTGATGTCCTACACTGCAGATTTTGGGAAGAATTTGTGAGCAGAAGAGGGCAGTTGTTGACTACCAGCATCAACAAGGCCGTCGGAATTCAGTTCAGACTCCACACATAAGGCCTCAGGAGTGGATATGGATGTCAGATATCTGTACCATCCTCCAAAACTTTGAGGACTCCACCAAGATGGTGTGCAGCGATGATGCCATAATTACCGTCACCATCCCGCTTCTCTGTCTTCTGAAATGCTCTCTGCTCACAATCAAAGAGGATGCATTGCAGGCGAAGCACAATGAGATGGAGCAAGGAACAATACTGGGTGATTACACACAGCCAAGCCTCATCTTAACCCAACGTGGATTGGGTGACAATGAGGAAGAGGAGGAGAAGGATGAACAGGAGCTAGTTTCATGCAGTATAGAAGGTACTACCTGCACAATTGTCATACCGTCTGTTCTGTGTGGATGGCCTGAGGACAGGAAGGAGTAGGAGGAGGAGGAGTGCATGGTCAGTCATCCTCTTGGTGATGACACAGAAGTCTTGCCTGTTAGCAGTCTGTCACGCATGGCTGAGTTTATATTACGCTGCCTTTCAGTGACCCTTGCGTTCATTACAGGTTGGTGACGCTTCTAGATTCACGCTACAAGGAGAACTTTATATCTATTATTCCTGAAGCGGAGAGATCTACAAAAATGGGGCAGTACCAGAAGGCCCTTGTTGCGGAACTATTAAAAAAATTACCCATCTGAATACATTGACAGCAGAGGTCTCAGTTCGTTGGACAACCAACAGTACAGGTGAGAGAGACACTACTCCAATCCAGCGGAGGCAGGGGAACACTGCCAAAATTCTAGGAGTGTTTTCTCAGCCCCTTCCATCGCACAGGCCCTGAGGCATGGGGTACTCTCACAAGGAGTGCAAAGTTTGGGAAGATGCTGAGGGAGAACCTTGCCGACTGTACCAAAGTTCTCCGTGATTTCTCTGTGCCTTATAATTATTGGGTATCCAAACTGGATATGTGGAATGAACTGGCTTTCTACGCATTGGATGTCTTGGTCTGCCCTGCCACTAGTGTTTTATTAGAGCGGGTTTTTAGTGCCGCTCATTGAATTATAACTGATAAGCGCATCCGCCTGTCAACTGGAAATGCTGACAGGCTGACTCTTATAAAAATGAACAAGGGCTGGATTGTGCCTGACTTCTCAACACCACCCAATGATAGCAACATAACATAAACTCAAATCCAGCGTCTTTTTTGGAAGGTGTATTTCCATCTACCTTTTCACACCTACACAAGGGTATACACTTCCTGATTTTGGCTATTTGCTCTTGTCCTCCTCCTTCTCCTCATCCTCATCCACCACCATATCACCAGGGTGACCATGGTCCGTGATGCAACACCCACATAATTTTTTTAAAGGGTGTTTATGATGCCCGTAAAAAAAAAAAATTATACAGTATGTTCATGTATACCCCCCAGGGGTAAATGTTTGTCAGCCCATACACTTAGTGCATGGGCATTACAAGTATAGGATGCCCGCTCCTTTCTAATGGGAACATTTTTTTATCAGGCCCTCCTCTACGTCTTTTCCAAGTGCCTCCAATTTTTGGCAGCCCTTGCATTCACTGCATAGACCAACACTATGGGAGACCCACTTCCTAATAATGGGAATATTTCTTCATGATGCTCTCTACGTCTTTTCCAAGGGGCATTGGAATGCCTCCAAAGTTTTGGCAGCCCTTGTATTCACTGCATATGCCAACACAATTGGAGACCCACTTCATAATAATGGGAACATTGTTTTCAGGAGGCCCTCTGACCTCCACGTTTTTTCCAAGGGGCATTGGAGTGCCTCTAAATTTTTGGCAACCCCTGCATTCACTGCATAGGCAAACCGTATGGGAGACCCACTTCCTAATAATGGGAACATTGCTTTCAGGAGGCCCTCCTTTAACGCTCTTCAAAGGGGTATTGGGGTGCATCTAAATTTTCAAAGGGGTATTGGGGTGCGTCCAAATTTTGGGCAGCCCTGCCACTCACTGCATATGCAATAACAGTATAGGAGACCCACTCTTTAGTATTGGGAACAACAAAGCATAGCCGGCTGATGACTCTCTAAGAATAATGAGGGCCGACTGCTGGCCCTATAAAAATAGTCTTTGTGACTTCCAGAGTCCCTCCTTCATCAATGAAACAGGATGTGTTTGATCATGTCTCACACATCACATGGCCAGATAAGGTTGTAAAATGTTAAAATGACATTTCCTGGTGAATGCATTTGTCACGGTTGAAAGCAATGCAAAAGAGCAAAAATGCTACGTGTGAACATAGACCAAGATGTGGAGCAGTTTTATTGTCTTTGGTTATTTATTTTGCCTTATGTACAAGTCATTACCCTGAAAACGATGTTCCTTAACATATTTTCCTGGAAAATCCATGTTGGTTTTGTTTATTTATGTTTTATTGTGAGTTTGTAAAAGTGGCGTAATACCTCTGACAACGTTATTCACAGCAGTGACCAGGGAGTCAGAAATGCTTCCAGGGGTCTTCCCAATGCTCTTTCCAAATCATTTGAGCACTGTTCCCATCGATTTGGGCAATTTTTAGACCCTCTCCAGATCGCCAGGGGGAGAGGCCTGAAATATGCTCGAATTTCCCATAGACGTACATTGGGCTTGTTGCTCAGGTCGAGCACCCGAGTATTACAATGTGCTCGACCCGAGCAATGAGCATCCGAACATTTTAGTACTCGCCCATCACTAGTAAGGCCGAAAATTATGTATTGTATACAGAAGAATGATTTTAAATATTCCAAAAATATATGAAGAGTCAGGTAAGTAGATGAAATTGGCAGGTGATAAAATAATGACTTAAATCAGAATATATGTTATAAATGTACATAAATATGTACAGTATACATCTACAGTGGTGTGAAAATTTTTTTTGCCCTTTCCTCATTTTTTATTCTTTTGCATGTTTGTCACACTTACAGTGAAGGAAATAATTATTTGATCCCTTGCTGCTTTTGTAAGTTTGCCCACGGATAAAAACATGAACAGTGTAAAATTTTAAGGGTAGGTTAAATTTAACATTGAGAGATAGAATATCCACAAAAAAAATCAAGAAAATCACATTGTATAAATTAGATACATTAAGGCTATGTTCACACTATACGGTTTTGATGCATTTCCGTGGCATTTTTTCTGCTGCAGAAACGCATTAAAACCACTTGTTAATAGGTCTGCCATGTATAGCAATGATAATCCGCATGTGCTGTGCACATGATGCGGAAATTTGACAGCTTTAATAAATGTCAGGAATGCTTAAGAAACAAGCATTCCTCACATGTATTAAAGCTGTCAAACAGTCACAAATCATGCACACGGGAGTGATTCAAACATATCACCGAGTACGCTGAAGATACTTGGTACTTGCCCGAGCATAGTCGTCGAATTGGTTAACCAAACATACTCGCTCATCACTATTCATGGCCCCTTCCCTGGCTATTAATATCAGCCTGCAGCTGTCTAGTTTAGACTTTGCTGGGTAGATTTTATAGGGGTACTCCACGTCAATTTTTTTCTGGGGTCGACCTGTAATCTAGCAAGTAAAGACTAAACAAACAGTTGTGGGCTGATATTAATTGCCAGGGAACATTGTTGGCTAATGGCCCTTTCTACGGCTACTAATGTCAGCCCCCAGTGGTTGGCTTTCCCTCTGCTGGTTATAAAAATGACGTGGGAGCCCTCAACATTTTATTTTTATTTTAGGCTCTGTATTTATAATTCAGATGTAGCAGCACTTTGGATGCAAATTTTTGCTGCATCCAAAATGTTGCATTCTATTGAATGCAGGTGCATCACATGTGTTCACTGAACCATGCTTATTTACCGCATTCAATACATTCTAGTGGTCAAATTTCTGTTGGGAAGACTAGCGACTCCACAAGAGAATTTGACATGCTGCAGTTCTAAAAGACATCCCGCATGTCAGTGTCCACGAGTGATTCGCAGCCTCTGATACACGCATAGTGGACATGGGATTTCTAGAGATCCAATCCACTATGCTGTAACATCTGGACACTGTGGGTTTAATGCTGTATAAACACGCAGCATCAAACCTGCAGCGGCTCCTGATCGTGGCCATGTACCCAATCTCATCTGCAGCATGTCAATTTCTGTAGCGGATACGCTAGTCTCCGCTGCAGATTTTCACAGATTGAAGTTTCATTATATGCAGTGAATTCACATGTACCAACAACAAAAGTGCGGCATTAGAACACAGCGTTTTGTATGCACCAAAGATATGCTGTGTCCAAAGTGCTGTTGAGTGCTCATCGGGGCGAAGTAGTAGCTAACGAACCAGCTGTGAGATGTTAATATTGGCCAGGGACCACGTTTGCAATTGGCACCTTCCCAGGCTAAAAAAGCAGCTCACAGCAGCCGCATAAATTACATGAATAGAAATGCTAATGAAAATTGGGTGAATGGGACTAGCTGACACCCAGCTCTTTTGTTTGGATTTGACAAGGTGTCAATAAGACCTTTTCATGACCAAACTTAATTAAAGTAAATTAAAGAGTTAAATAGACACACAGACACAGTGTAAACACTTTATTTAGAATACAGAAGACCCATTCTTTAATCATTTAAATGAACCAATATGCTCACCCCAGTTCTCATGGTAATCCAAGGATTTAAGCAATGTCCCACCAAATAACTTTATTTAGCTGCAAAAAGCATTCATTGATGTACGAAAATGCTTAAAAAAAAGTATGTAAAAACGCATCAAAAACGTGTTAAAAACGCATGTAAATCTGCATGAGTTTTTTCTGCCAGGGAGATGCTAAAACTCTCAGGGAATTTCTGCTTCAAATCTGCATCGTTCGCACATACCCTTATTTGCATTTTGCAGTGAGAAATAAGTATTTGATTCCTCTGGCAAACAACACTTAATACTTAGTGGCAAAACCCTTATTGGCAAGCACAGCAGTCAGATATTTTTTGTAGTTGATGATGAGGGTTGCGCACATGTCAGGAGGAATGTTGGTCCACTCCTCTTTGCAGATAATCTCTAAATCATTCAGATTTTGAGGCTGTCACTTGGCAACTCGGAGCTTCAACTCCCTCCATAAGTTTTCTATGGGATTAAGGTCTGGAGACTGGCTAGCCCACTCCATGACCTTAATGTGCTTCTTTTTGAGCCACTCCTTTGTTGCCTTGGCTGTATGTTTTGGGTCATTGTCTTGCTGGAAGTTCCAGCCAAGACCCATTTTTAATGTCTTGGGGGAGGGAAGGAGGTTGTCACTCAGTATTTTACGGTACATGGCTCCATTCATTCTTCCATTGATGCAGTGAAGTAGTCCTGTGCCCTTAGCAGAGAAGCACACCAAAACATAATGTTTCCATCTCCAAGCTTGACAGTGGGGACAGTGTTCTTTGGGTCATAGGCAGCACTTCTCTTCCTCCAAACACGTCAAGTTGAGTTAATGCCCAAGAGCTCAATTTTTGTCTTATCTGACCACAGCACTTTTTCCCAATAACTCACAGAATCATCCAGGTGTTCATTGGCAACCTTCAGATGGGCCTGCACATGTGCCTTCTTGAGCAGGGGGACCTTGCGGGCACTGCAGGATTTTAAACCTTTAAGTCGTAATGTGTTACCAATGGTGTTCTTGGTTACTGTTGTCCCAGCTGCCTTGAGATCATTCGCAAGTTCCCCCTGTGTAGTTTTAGACTGATCTCTCACTTTCCTCATGATCAAGGATACCCCACGAGGTGAGATTTTGCATGGTGCCCCAGATCATGTTGATTGACAGTCATTTTGTATTTCTTCCATTTTCTTACTATTGCACCAACAGGTGTCCCCTTCTCACCCAGTGTCTTACTTATGGTTTTGTAGCCCATTCCAGTTTTGTGCAGGTCTATGATCTTGTCCCTGACATCCTTAGAAATCTATTTGGTCTTGTCCATGTTGTAGAGGTTAGAGTCTGACTGATTAATTGAGTTTGTGGATAGGAGTTTTTTATACAGGTGACTATGTAAGACAGTTGTTTTTAATGCAGGTAACGAGTTGATTAGGAGTGTCTAACTGGTCTGTAGGAGCCAGAACTCATAATGGTTTGTAGGGGATCAAATACTTATTTCTCACTGCAAAATGCAAATAAATGTATCTAATTTATACAATGTGATTGTCTTGATTTTTTTGGATATTCTATCTCTCAATGTTAAAATTAATCTACTCTTAAAATTATAGACTGTTCAGGTTTTTCTCAGTGGACAAACTTACAAAAACAGCAAGGGAGCAAATAATTATTTCCATCACTGTAAATGTTTCAGATTCTAAAACAAATTTAAATATTAGACAAAGATAACACAAGTAAACATAAAATGCAGTTTTTAAATTAAGGTATTCATTATTAAGGGTAAAATAAATCCAAACCTACAGGGCCTTGTGTGAATATTTGATTGCCCATGAACTTAAAAACTGGTTGAGCCACCCTTAACAGCAGCAACTGCAATCAAGCATTTGTAATAACTGGCAATGAGTCTTTTACATCGCCCTGGAGGAATTTGGGCAAAATTGTTGTAATTCAGCCACATTGGAGGGTTTCCGAGCATGAACCTCCTTTTTAAGCTCATGCCACAGCATCTCAACCGAATTAAGGTCAGGATTTTGTCTAGGCCACTCCAAAGTCTTAATTTTGTTTTTCTTAAACCATTCAGAGGTGGACTTGCTGGTGTTTTTTGAATCATTGTCCTGCTGCATAACCCACGAACAGAGGTCACAAATTCTCCTTCAGGAACAGAGGCCACAAACAGATGGCCAGACATTCTACTTTAGGGCTTTTTGGTAGACAGCATAATTTATGGATCCATTTGCCACAGAAAGTCTTCCAGGTCCTCAAGCAGTAAAACAGCCCCAGACCATCAGACTACCACCATCATATTTTTTTGTTGGTATGATGTTCCTTTTCTGAAATGCTGTGTTACTTACTGTATATGCCAGACGTAATGGGACATACACCTTCCAAAAAATTAAACTTTTGTCTCGTCAGTCCACAGAGTATTGTCCCAAAAGTCATGGCGATCATTAAGATGTTTTCTGGCAAAACTGAGATGAGCCTTTATGTTCTTTTTGCTCAGCATTGCTTTTAATCTTGGAACTCTGCCATGCATGCCATTTTTTACCTTAACTGAGGCAAGTGAGTCCTGCTGTTTGGATGTTGTTGAGGGGTCTTTTGTGACCTCTCGGATGAGTCGTCGCTGCTCTTTTTGGCTAATTTTTGTAAGCTGGCTACTCCTGGGAAGGTTCTCCACTGTCCATGTTTTCACCATTTGTGGATAATTGCTCTCATTGTGGTTGGCTTGAGTCCCAAAGCTTTGGAAATGGCTTTATAACCTTTTCCAGACTGATAGATCTCAATTACATTTTTTCTAATATGTTCCTGATTTTCTTTGTTTCGCAGCATGATATCTAGCTTTAAGGGATCTTTTGGTCTACTTCACTTTGTCAGGCAAGTCCTATTTAAGTGATTTCTTGATTGAGAACTGATGTGGAAGTAATCAGGTCTGTGTGTGGCTAGGGAAATTGAACTCAGCTTCCCAAAGATGTGATAAACCACAGTTAATTTATGTTTCAATGGACAAAGACAATCACTTTTTCACACAGGGCCCTGTAGGTTTGGAAGAACAAAGTAGGCCATGTCATCAATCAGGTGACAATGGCACTGAGTGTCAGTGTTGAGGCACATGCTCATAGAGAGATAAGCATGGGGTGAGTGAGCATGTGGTTAGGGGGTGTGGGTGTATGAGGAGCATAGCGATGAGTTAATAGGCAGGAGATATGTACAAAAGATGGAGAAGTAAAGGCCTATCAAGCAGGAATTGAATATAAAATATAAAATAGGGAAATATGCATATAACAGAAATATATAATGAAAAGATGGTAAACAGAGGGAAATATAAAAAAGGGTGAGAACACAATAAATAGAATGAGAAAAGTAAAATAAAGGAAGAGAAAAAATGGAGGAAAGATCTTCACATACTATAACTGAAGGTCCTAGGGAGAAATTAATTTTAGTGAAAAATTAATCCTATGGTTTGGAATTAGGAGATATGGAGAAAGAATATGAGATATATAGTTATGAAAATAAATATGTAGTTACTAAAGATCTAAGAAAAGCTGTAATAAAGCATTGCCTGGTTGGTTTTTGAAATAAGTCATAGGAAATGTGAAAATAGAATGTAAAATAGAAACACAGGCATAAGCATTCTATATTAGCAATATTATAATGGCTCCAATATGATACTGTTTTAGTCTTCAAGTTTGAACAATAATTTAAATTTTAAAATTTCATATTCATGGATGAGACCTAGTAATTCAGTGGTTTGTAGAGTGTGTATCCAGAAGGCTTCTCATTCTTTCTATGGATATGATTAAGTCCTCTTCATGCTGCTGAAATGTCTTCACTAACTTGAAATTAAAGTTGCAACATTGAAAGTTGATTTGCAGTGAAGTAGGCTGGAGGGGGGGAAATATGGTCCTCCCATGTGCTATGAGACTCAGTCCCTTATATGTTGGTTGGTTTCCACTACATATTCAATGCTACATGAACATTTGATCAGGTAAAAAATAGCAACTTGAATAGCAAGAAAATAGTCTGTGACCTGGAATTATTTCCTGTGTCTGGGAATGCAAAAGACTCACCCATAGTGATAATGTACCACTACGTGTGGGGAGTAATATTCTTTGAACCTGTTTCAGCCACTGGGACACTATATTTGCAGTCTCGAAGGTTCCAGGAATATTTATGATAAATAAATGGTAGACTTGGAAACCATTTACATTTGGGTATGCTTTTGATAAAAGTGTTTGCGAAGGCAAACCGATGTTCATTTCATTCTCTGGATTGTCACGGGTATATCAGAGGTGACAGACAGTTGCCCTGCAGTTGGTTGCAGGACATCTCTACGTTTGGCATTGCAGACAGCTTCTTAGATGCTGACTGTCTCTAGGACCCAACGGCTACCTCCCTCTGGCTAATTAGCACCCTGGCCTGAGTGTATAAATACCTTATGTGTCTGAGAGGGAGGTGCCAGCAATATTCATTACTACTTGTGAGGCTTTAGCAAGAGCAGTATGTCATCCACTCTGGAGCTTGAGGCTGTATGCACATTTGTCTGGACTTGTCTAAAGCTAAGCAATTCCCCCCTACTTGTCTACCTGTGTTGTCTGTAGAGTCTAGTGGAGATCGACTAGTGATCATCTCCTCCCATCCCTAGTCTTAGCCATACGCCAGGGAAAGTAAGGTCGAGGCACGCGTGCTGCAACTGGTGCAGAGACAATATAGGGATGGTAATTGAGACAGGGTAACACTAGACAAGACTAGGAGGTCTCCATTCCTGCCTTTCCCTAATGTCTGGGCTCCCATTCCCTCTATGTTGCATTAAGTCTTTCCCACACCTGGCGTGACATTATCGCTGGCCGAGCACGTTTTGAAAAGGAAAAAAAAAAGGGTGAAAACTTACATTTTTTTTTTAGTGTGAGTGGACCTTTTTTTTTTTCCTTTTTCCCTTGGTATGGTTTCAGTTGCAGAGCTTGCTGAGCAGTTCCATTGTCTGTCTCTGCAGGTAGGCCTGTCCAGCCTGAACCCAAGGTTGCCTTACGGGACAGGTTTTCAAGAGGTAAGGACAAGTTTTTTGTATTTAAGGAGGCATGCAAATTGTACTTTAAACTTCATTCTTACTCCTCCGGTAATGAGGAGCAATGGGTTGGTATTGTGATCTCTCTATTGCAGGGAGATCCTCAGTCATGGGCATTTTCTTTACCTCAGGACTCAGTTTGTCTCCAGTCTGTGGAGGGGTTTTTCGGGGCTCTGGCTCTCATCTATTATGACCTTGACTGAGTCGCCTTGGCTGAGTCAAGGCTACGTCACCTTCAGCAGGGGAATTGGTCAGTGGACATGTACAGTTTGGAATTGCGTAGATGGGTAACGGATTCCAAATGGAATGACTCAGCCCTTAGAAGTCAATTTTGTGAATGGCTTACTGACAGGATGAAAGATGCCTTGGCAGTATATGAAATCCCTCAGTCCTTGGAGGCTGCCATGTCTTTGGCCATATGTCTTGATTGACACCTTTGGGAAAGATGGGTGAGACCACCTTCTCCAGGGCATTCTTGTAGGGTTTGTGCATCTCTGCCGGGGGAGCAGTCTGGGGGTGAACCAGTACTGGGAGAGGTGGAATAACCCATGCAGTTAGGGGGTGTCTCTGCATCATACATCTCCCTGGAGATTTGCAAGAAAAAAGGGGTATGTTTTTTTGTGGGAAAAAGGGACATTTTGTTAGGACCGGTCCTTCAATTCAAAATTTCCGGAAAAATCAGGAGCACTACCAATTATTTTGCGGAATCGCGGCATTTTCGCCACCATTCACTTTTATTGAATCGCATAATATCCGCATATCATGCGGTTCAATGTGCGGATGGTACCCAGGTTTGGAGAAGAGGAGACTCTCCTCCAGACCCGGGTATCATAGTACCTGTAAAAAAAGAATAAAATAAAAAATATACATTATACTTACCTTCTGATGGCCCCCGGTTTCCATAGCGATCCATCCTGGCTCACCGGCAGCTCGCAATGGTCTAAAAGGACCTGCCATGATGTCATTTAGTCATGTGATGGGTCACGCGACCGCCGACATCAGTGGTCGCGTGACCCGTCACATTACTAAATGACGACATGGCAGGTCCTTTTAGACCACCGCTGGATACCGGATGGATCGGATAAGGACACCAGGGGCCATCAGAAGGTAAGTATAATATTCATTTTTTATTTTTTATCATTCTTTTACGGTCACACTACAGTGCCTACAAGTAGTATTCAACCCCCTGCAGATTTAGCTGGTTGACACATGTGGAATTAACTTGGCATTGTGACATTTGTACTGTAGATCAGCCTGGAAGTGGGAAATGCACTGCAGCAAATTTTTTTTTTTTTTTAAAACGTTAAAAGTTAATTTAGAGTGTCATTTATTATTCAACCCCTCAAACCACAAGAATTCTGTTTGGTCCCCCTAAAGTATTAAGAAGTAGTTCAGGCACCAAGAATAATGAGCTTCACATGTGTGGATTAAATATCTCTTTTACCAGCCTTTTCTGACTATTTAAGACCCTCACCAAACTTGTGAACAGCACTCAGACATGGTCAACATGGGAAAGACAAAGGAGCATTCCAAGGCCATCAGAGACAAGATCATGGAGGGTCACAAGGCTGGCAAGGGGTACAAAACCCTTTCCAAGGAGTTGGGCCTACCTGTCTCCACTGTTGGGAGCATCATCCGTAAGTGGAAGGCTTATGGAACTACTGTTAGCCTTCCACGGCCTGGACAGCCTTTGAAAGTGTCCTCCCGTGCCGAGGCTAGGCTTGTCGAGTCAAGGCTAACCCAAGGACAACAAGGAAGGAGCTCCGGGAAGATCTCATGGCAGTGGGGACATTGTTTTCAGTCAATACCATAAGTAACGTACTCCACCGCAATAGTCTCCGTTCCAGACGAGCCCGTAAGGTACCTTTACTTTCAAAGCTTTTGGAAAAATTCAGTAAATCTGGCAAATTTGAATTTCAAAAGATTCTCTCAGCTCTAGTCTTTGCAAATCCTATTTAGATAGCATTATTTTAAGCATTTTTTTATTTTACAAAACATGTGAGTAATATGTCATGTGATTTAAATATTACTCCAGAATCCCATATTGCATTCAAAGTTTATGACCTTCCTGTCCTGAGTAAGATGTACAGCGGCCTGTTGGCACTGCTAATTTTGTTACATTTACTTAGCTTTTCTTGGTCACTCCCTTTTGAAAAAGAAATAATTACGGTTCAGTAAGCAAAAGTTAATTCTAGTGAAGTAATATAATGTATGGTGAAAGAAAAAGTGACAATGACAAAGGACAGGGTAATGTAAAAGAATAAAAAAAGTGAGAGTTGTTATGGACTATACAGTATGTTTCACCACTCATCTCAGCCACTGCAGGATGATGTTACATATGATAGTGAAACTGTTAAATTGAGTCAGTGTTCGGCACATTTATCCTCCTCCAACACTGTGACAAATAATCTTTTCAATTATGGACATTCAATTTCATCAATGACCTATTAGTCTTTTCCGACTCATAGTCAGGTACATTTTTCCCTAAGCCACAGTACTCAAGGTGCTAAGAAAAGGTATTTCACATCTTCTTCACTTTAATATAATGTATAAGAACACTAAGCATTTGGAGTTGGATATGATAGGAGTGGAGTAGGTGGGGGATTTGACTTAAACACCTAGATGTGCTGTTGGTGGGGGTAGTGGAATTGGAGGAAAATACCCTGGCATTGGCAAATGAGGTGCATCAAGAGGTGGGAATCAGGAGATGGGAAAATTAGCTCAGGACATTTCCTACACTAAGACAACTGTCAACTGAGCAACAATGATGTTGATTGTCTGTTGGACAAGACATGGAAAGCAGATCAAGTTGACGAGGAGTTGATGTCATCAGAGGAGGAGGGTAAGTGCTTTAATAATAAAGAGAGAGGCCTAAAGATCTTCATTTAGCTGATGTGCTGCTTCTTTGTTCAACTTAGAAGCAGGTGATGATATAGCTGATGCTGGTGGAGGTGGCTCAATAGCACCTGAAAGCTTTAGTTGAAGTTGTCTACATGGTGATGAGTCCTATATTTGGGCATGGCAATTTATTTCCACATGATTCTTTTGCAGTTTTCAAGCTTTGCGGTAAGAATATGTGTTGTGGATGTCCCAATACAAATTGAATAGGGACTATGGCTCTCCATCAGCACATTAAGAGGCATCCCCAAATTAAAATGGGGAAAAACAATCTCGATAGCAATATGAGACATGTTCAAGCTATCCTCCACCTCCTTCTCTGTCAAAATGTAAGATAGTAATACCTGTATTAATACCTGATGCAGGAAACAGCCATTCTTGCCCAGTCATCTGCATGTGTTCAAAATCAACGACCATCTGGTTAAGTTGCTGCTGGTACAGTCACTGCCATATTATTTAATTGATTCCATTGCCTTTCAGAAAATTATGGCATGCATTCACCCTAAGTGGTGTTTACCAAGGGGCCATTACTTTTAACAGAATGAGATGCATGCACTGTTATATTTCCAGCAGAAGAACTTGGGCCTTTTCCTTATTTTATCATTGAATTTGAAAATGCACTGCACTGTCAACATCTGCAGCAGAAATTTTGGAAAGGGACAGTACATGTCCTTCATTGCTCACTTGGTCAATGTTTTGAGTGGCAGGTGATGATACCTCAATGCTTTGGCACTAGGACTAGTTCCAACACCAGGCAATACTTATCCACCTCTTACTTCATGTTATCCACATCCTCCTGAATAGACATCATCTTTTCTTCAACAGCAACCATGCAGAATGTTGCATCAATTCCTTGCCCTTTTCCTCTTGCATCCACTCTGCCTCTTGCATCCACGCCTTGGCCTCTGTTGCTATTGTAAGATGAACACCTGCCAAGCTGTAATACAGCTTATGAACAAAGGCAAAAAAATCAATAACATGGAAGAATTGATCAGCATCATTAACAAATGTCATGCTGTATGGCGGCTGATCAAATGAAAAATAGCATTGTATTAAGCGACAGCATTGTGACTGCAATTCATTTGGTCAAACAAACACATACTCCCTTCATGGTGGCCTCTTAAATTTGATGCAAATTTTCTTAAGGAAATACAATTGCTTGAAGGATCTGATGCTGATGACCAAGATAGTGTTTGGGTTCTCCAATTGTTCTTACGTGGTATATTAAATCTTTAAGGCTTTGCAGAAACAGAATCTAGCGCCTGACTAACACCTTATTTGCAACATGACGGAACTCAATGCTGCATATGTGGAACATCTGTAGGAACAAAGTAAAGGGGTATCATGCAGCAAACAAACTGGAGCGTATTTAGTTTATAATCTGCTGGCAACATTTGTTGCTCTTTAAAGCTCTTTGTCAATTGGGGACAACTGTGGCATCAATGAAGCCACCCTCCCTCTTCTATCTCCAAAGGAAAAAAACCTTCACAATCATGCAACAAGTCATGGACGAAGAACAGCAACATCTCCTTTTTCAATGCTGATTGAGTTGGGGATTTTCACCAATAATGTCACATGCAGCAAAATATGGAATAGCAGCAGCATAGGCAGGAGATGAGTTTGACGGTCAATATAAAATTGATGAAGACTATAGTTCTGCTGGGAACTGTTCTGCACAGGATAAATATAAAACTTCAAACTGCTTGCAAGAAGAGTATATTTAAAAAAAAAAAAAACATTTTTAAATAATTTCTTAAAAAGCCCTTATTGAGGGGAAGGAAAAAGAGACCCTTTTATTGCTGCCCCCCAGTAATTATTTTATCAGTGTTACAGCTAAAAATAAATAAACTGTTTTTTTATGGGCCATACTGTCTGAGCCCTGGACGTGGGCCACACTGTTTGGGCCCAGGTTTTTCCCATTGCATATTCACCTTACAAAGAAAACCAAACCTATTCTATGAAAATTAAGTCTTTTGATGGTTAACATAAGCTAATTCATTGCTACTTCAGTTTCTAAATGCCAAGGCCATGACTTATCAAAGCATTTATGCCAGAAAATTTGAGTAAAAAGGCCAAAAACTCCAAAATTCTTGCAAAATGCGAGGCTGTGCAAGAATTTTGCGATTTTAGGCACTTTTACTGCATTTTTATCTGACTAGGTGTGATACAGGCATGGTGAGGTGAGGCAACCTTCCACTCGTCAAATTCATGATGAGAATAGTGTTCATGAAAAAAGTATCTCTCACTTAACTCGGCCTCCTCATCACCGGCATGAAAAACATCTGCACAGGCTTCTTCCAGCAAAAGAGATCAATGTTTGGAATGATTTTTAATTTTAAAAATCCTAAAAATGGGATAATGCATTGTGTTATTAAAGACCCTATTTGTTACAACAGGTTGCTACCTGTTTATCCTAGCCACAGATATCATTTTGATACCGCTATAGGCTATGATTTTATTAAAAAGCTTAAAAATGGCTTGATACAAATCTAGGAGACATAGAAGTATCATGCATATGTTTTCAGGAAAACTGGTGGCTTTGGAGTATTTTCAATGTGCAGCTTATTTATTTGCTGTGAAATGAATTTGTGCAAAATTCGATAAAGCTGATGAGTTTGAATTAGAAAGGATAAATTCAAATCTATTCTTTAGTGTTTTCTGCACTGTATACCAAAATAAAATATGAAATTATGGATGCTGGCAGACAGAGCTTCCCTTGGCTTATGTTCCCACTTTGGGACCGGAGCCTCAGTCGGCCCTTATTCACACAGAGGTCAACTTTGACACATGGTAAGATTTTTAATATTAGACAGAGTAGGTACTATCACGAATGGGCTCACCTTGTTGCTGGTGGGATAGCTTTCATACTATTTTTGATCAAAAACAGTGTTACTAAGTACTCTATTTTATTTAAATGCACTTGCTTTTTATTTATTTACAGCAGGGTTTATTTTCATTTTGCTTCTTGTAGGTTTTTCTGATTTATGGCCATTGTGAAACATGTACTTATGTGCTGCATGAATACCATTTTAAACCAAGCTCAAATTTTGTGTATGTGGTAAACAGAGATGAGCAGACCTTTTTAAATTCAAATTTGCAGGCTTTGCAGAACTTTCTCCAAAAATCAAATTTGCAAGTTACGGTATTATAAAGCCTCTAATTGTCTGAATAGCATTCTTAATACCACTTGGAGTCTATTGAACCCATGTTGATCTCTGTAATGCAACCACAGTCTTATTCAGGGTTGGACTGGCCTGGCTGAGGAGAGAGGGAAAAAATGGAAATATACATACTGTATATATTTGTGGCCGCGGGTCCTTTAAAAGTGCAGGGACGCGTGCGACACTCAGGACAATGGAGGGCTGGGCCAGTATAGCCAAGGAGCAAAACTTACAAAAGACAAAAAATATATCTCATACCCTACCATCATTATATATAAATGTAAAGCAAAGTTGCATATTAAATATTGGGTACTTAGTGAACTATTTTTGATCAAAAAAAGTATACAAGCCGTCCCATGAGCGGCAAGGTGACCCTAAATTGGGACGGTACCTACACTGTCTATATTAAAAACCTTACTGTATATCAAAGTTGAAGTAATGCATATAAAAGGGTAGACAAATAGGACCGGGTCCCAAATTCTAACAGTGTATTTTGTTGGACTATCAGCTGTGTATCCACCAGACTTCTGCACAACACAACTGATGGTCCCAACCCCATTTATAAGGCAAGAAATCTCACTTATTAAACCTGACAGGGCACATCTGTGAAGTGAAAACCATTTCCGGTGACTACCTCTTGAAGCTCATCAAGAGAATGCCAAGAGTGTGCAAAGCAGTCATCAAAGTAGAAGGTGGCTACTTTGAAGAACCTAGAATGTAAGACATATTTTCAGTTGTTAAACACTGTTTTGTTAAGTATATAATTCCACATGTGTTAATTCATAGCTTTGATGCCTTCAGTGTGAATGTACATTTTTCATAGTCATGAAAATACAGAAAAAAATTTAAATGAGAAGGTGTGTCCAAACTTTTGGTCTGTACTGTATGTGCATATCTGCACACACATGTATGTGTGCGTGTGTTTATGCGTGCTTCTGCATGACTGTGTATCTGCGTGTGTCTTTGTAAATGCTTGCCTTTGAGCATGTGTGTCTGTGTGCTCTTCTGAAGATTTAATATAATTGGAGAGAGATGGGAGAGAAATTTTAGAAGACAGGATGGGGAGAATGTGTGAAGAAACAAGATAGTGAATGGGTGAAGGAACAGAATGGGGAAGGGAGATGTATGACGAGACAGTATGGAGAGTGGGGGGGATGTATGAGGAGTCTATTGAGGGGAATTATGTGAGGAGACAGTATGGGGAGAGAAAAGTGTGAGTGGGCACAGAACAGAGACTAGGTAGTGTGGGGGAGGTATAGAGAGGAAGCACTATGGGGGGGACAGTGTGAGGGTGCAGCAAGGAGGGAACAGTATGCTGAGGAGGGTTAGTGTGATGAAGGGGTGCAGTATAGGGGAGACAACGTGTGAGAGTCAGTCTGAAGAGTGGGCCCAGTGTAGAAAAGCGGGGACAGTGTGGCAAGCATGTACTATAAGAGAGACAGTGTGGGGGTCATATTTTGTGCAAGGAATATAGTGAGGAGCAATTATTTATTCAGGGGCTCTGCGTAGGGCAGATATTTTTATTCAGAAGTATTATAATGACCCTGCTATCTTTAAGGGCATCATGTGAGGATGTGCTGGAGAAGACCAGAGAAGATGGAAGTCTGCAGAGACATGCTGTGGATGAGAAAAGTCATCCTGGCGTCTGGTCAAGATGGAGACGAAAAGAAAGAGAGCGACTCAAATCAAAGGCATCATTTATCAGGTACCTGGTTGTAAATGTTTATTTGTGGTACTGCCTGTATCTCATCAGTACTGTGATTCCTATATTGTACAGTCTGATGAGGACTGATAACAAAAACTCCCATATCCCGTATCTCCATTTTTAAGGACATACAGGGAGTTTTAGGTTCATACTATACAAAGGTATGTGGGGTTGACCTGACATTACAGTTGATGTACCATGTACATGAACTGATGATTCAGGTGATGTATTTATGTACTGATGTGTGTACACATATCTGCATGTGAATGCATGTCTGCATATATGTCTGTGCAGCTGTAATTATATGTATTTTGTAAGATGCGTATATGTAACAGTGCATTGTGGTGTGTAAAAACAATTATATGTTTGGGGCACATTTACTAAATCTTTAGGGCTCTTTCACATGTGTTAGGGAATTCCATTTGTCTTTCCACGTTTAGGAACAGACAAGTGAAGTTTGCTAACCTTGACATAACTGTCACCTTAGGGACGTGCTTTTATGGAGCAGGTTCAGGGGCTGGGCCTGCTCCATACTGGGCAGATGTTGGCATTGATACATAGCCGGCGTCTGCCTGTAACAGCAGTGATCACAGCTCACCTTGACTGCTGCTTTTAAGTATCTAAATGCCCTTATCAATCACTGACAGCAGCAGTTAAATAGCACGATGGCTGATGCAAGCACTCACCAGTAGAGATGAGCGAACATATTCAGCAAACATTCTTTTTTTTCAAATTCGGTACGAACGTTACACACTCAGATTTGTGCTCCCGAGCATTTTGCGCAAAAGTCGGCCTGGACATGAACATAACAAGTTTCCCATCCTGTCTACTGTGTGACAGCATGGGAAACAGGGGCTGTGATCGGCAGTAACATTGCTACCGCCAATCACAGTGCTGCTGGATGACACTGTCAGATGTCAGGGTGGTACCGCAGCTGTAACAGTGACCCACAGTAAAAAGCTTACCACGGGTCATAGGCGCCGGCTGATGGGACTACTACTCCCATCCACTGACACCTTCTGTCACTGTAAACAAGCAGTGATCTGTAAACAAGGAGTAATCGCTCATCAGTGCACAGTGAAGGTATCAAAAAAGAGTTAAAATAAATAATTATTTAAATAAAAATAATAAATACATTATACTCACCTACACATGAGTGAATCTCATCCCCTATAAAAAATAAAAAACACCACATACTCACCTTACATCTAATCCCCGATTCCCATGTCTCCTGAAATAAAGAAAAAATAATAAACCACCATAATGCTCACCTGTCCACCGTAGTTGAGGTAATATTGAGCATCACACAACAATCTCGTTGATAACACAAACACATCCAGCGATGTGACCATGCCATTCGTCCCGCAGTGTATCGCGATGAGCTGCCAGCACTGAGGTCACTGGAGTACTGGAGCTGTCGGCTTTCCCTCTGCTGATTCTGAAAATGATGCAGGAGCCCACACCATTTTTTCTATTTAATTCTTCAGTTTATTTCGTTTATAAGAAATCCCATGCCCACTGTACTTGTTTTTGATGCTGCGTAAACTCACCCACAGCATGTAAATTTCTGTAGTGGAGACGCAAGTCTACGCTGCAGATTTTGACCAATTGAAATCTCATTACATGCAGTAGATCCGCATGTACTGACAAAACAAGTGCGGCATTAGAATGCAGCGCTTTGAAAATACCCACCCCAGGTCCAATGGTAATCCAAGGGTTAAAGCGATGTCCCACGTTTCTTTTTTTCAAATATCTTTATTTAGCTAAAAAAAGCATTCAACTGTATGCAAAAACCCATAAAAAATGCATGCAAAAAATGCATGCAAAATTGCACCAAAAATTTGTTTTTTCTGCAGCAAAGTGAATGAGATACGTGAAGTGTCATGCACACAAGTATTTTTTGACTTGCAGATTTGGTACTGAAAATGTTCATCAGCATGTCAATTCTCTGTGCATTTTTGCAGCGTTTTTTGCCTGCATTTTTTCAGTGCATTCAATGGGTGAAAAAAC
Source organism: Phyllobates terribilis (assembly GCF_046119375.1). NCBI lineage: Eukaryota > Metazoa > Chordata > Amphibia > Anura > Dendrobatidae > Phyllobates > Phyllobates terribilis. The sequence continues at coordinate 443,921,835 of NW_027362764.1, forward strand.
AAGGGCAAAACACACCAAAAGTGTGAAACTAGAAAATTATATTCAGCATGTCAATTCTCTATGCATTTTTGCCTGTGTTTTTCACCCATTGAATGCACTAAAAAACACATGCAAAATCGCAACAAAAAATGCATCAAAATCTAGGCAAAATTGTGGCAAAAATTCAGTCAAGAAAATGCATCAAAATAGAGGCAAAACTGCAAGCAATAAAAAGCATCAAAATTGTCGCAAAAATACAAGAAATAAAAGACATCAAAATTGCGGCAAAAACGCAGGCAATAAAATCGTGGCAAAAACGCAGGCCATAAGATGCATCAAAATCGCGGCAAAATCGCGGCAAAAACGCAAGTAGGAAAACGCAACAAAATAGCAGGCAATAAAATGCATCAAAATTGCGGCAAAATAGTGGCAAAAACAAAGGAAAAAAACACATAAAAAATGCGGCAAAAAAGCAGGCAGTAAAATCGTGCCAAAAACGTGGGCAATAAAATCATTGCAAAAACGCAGACAATACAATGCATCAAAATCTCAGGCAATCTTGCTGTAAAAATGCAGCCAAGAAAATGCATCAAAATCGCAAGCAAAAAATAGCATTAAAATCACGGCAAAACTGCAGGCAATAAAATTGCAACAAAAATGCAGGCAATAAAATTGTGGCAAAAATGCAAGCAATAAAATGCATCAAAATCGCAGGCAAAATCGCGACAAAAATGCAGACAAGAAAACACATCAAAATCACGGCAAAATTGCAAGCAATAATACGCATCAAGATCAAGATAAAATCGCGGTAAAAATGCTAACAAGAAAACGCATCAAACTCGCGGCAAAAACGCAGGCAAAAAAAAACATCAAAATCACTGCAAAAATGCAGGCAATAAAATTGAGGCAAAAACATAGGTAATAAAATTGTGGCAAAAACGCAGGCAATAAAGTGCATCAAAATTGCAGGCAATATTGCAGCAAAAAAAATGCCTCGGAATCGGGGCAAAATCGCAGCCAATAAAATGCAGCAAAATCATGAAAAATTCTCAACAAAAACGCCAACAATAAAAAACAGCAAAAACACAAGCAATAAAATTGCATTAATAACGCAGGCAAGAAAATGCATCAAAATCACTGCAAGAACACAAGCAATAAAACGCATCAAAATTGTGTAAAAAACTTACAACAAAATGCCAGGCAATAAAACACATCAAAAACGCAAGCTAGAAAAAGCATAAAAAAAATCGCAGCAAAAACCAGGCAATAAGAAAGCATGACACAGGGATGGTGCTGCATTCCTGTGCCATGCAGGCGATCAGAGAAAAAAAAGTGAAAGTCCGATAGTTTGACAAAGTAATAAAGTATTAAAAGTATCAGAAAGTGGAAAAAAAAATTGTAAAAATATAAAAAAAAAAAAAAAGAAAAAAAATAATCCACCAAAAATAAAAATATAATGTACCCATCAATAAATATTATTATAAAAAAATAAAAATAAAAGTACACATATTTGGTATCGCCGCATCCAGAACAACCCGACCTATAAAACTGTCCCACTAGTTAACCCCTTCAGTGAACACGGTAAAAAAAAAAACGAAGCAAAAAACAATGCTTTATCACCATACTGCTAAACAAAAAGTGGAATAACACGCGATCAAAAAGACAAATATAAATAAAAATGGTACCGCTGAAAACGTCATCTCATCCCACAAAAAACAAGCCACCATACAGCTCCATTAGCCGAAAAATAAAAAAGTTATAGCTCTCAGAATGAAGCTATGCTAAAAAATATTTTTTTCTATAAAATTGCTTTTATTATGTAAAAGTGCAAAAAATGTTTTTTTTTTCATTTTTACGAATCAATTTGTGAAGCACCTGGGGGTCCCAAGTGCTCAATATGCATCTAGATAGGTGCCTTGGGGGGTCTAGTTTCCAAAATGGGGTCACTTGTGGGGGAGCTCTAATGTTTGGGCACACAGGGGCTCTCCAAACGCAACATGACGTCCGCTAATTATTCAAGCAAATTTTACAATCAAAAAGTCAAATGGTGCTCCTTCCCTTCCGAGCCCTGTCGTGCGCCCAAACAGTGTTTTTTCCCCACATATGGGGTATCTGCGTGCCCAGGGGAAATTGCACAACAAATTTAGGGGTCCATTTTTTCTTGTTACCCCTGTGAAAATTAAAAAAATTGGGTCTAAAGTAACATTTTTGTGAAAAAAGTTAAATGTTCATTTTTTTCTTCCACATTCCAAAAATTCCTGTGAAGCACCTGAAGGGTTAATAAACTTATTGAATGTGGTTTTGAGCACCTTGAGGGGTGCAGTTTTTGAATGCTGTCACTTTTGGGTATTTTCTGTCATAAAGACCTCTCAAAGTGACTTCAAATGTGATGTGGTCCCTAAAAAAATGGTTTTGTAAATTTTGTTGGAAAAATGAGAAATCGCTGGTCAACTTTTAACCCTTATAGCTCCCTAACAAAAAAAAATTTTTGTTCCAAAATTGTGCTGATGTAAAGTAGACATGTGGGAAATGTTATTTATTAACTCTTTTGTGTGACATATCTCTCTGATTTAAGGGCATAAAAATTCAAATTTTGAAAATTGCAAAATTTTCCAAATTTTCGCCAAATTTCCGTTTTTTTCACAAATAAATGCAAATGATATCAAAGAAATTTTACAACAATCATGAAGTACAATATGTCATGAAAAAACAGTCTCAGAATCAGGGGGATCCGTTGAAGCGTTCCAGAGTAATTACCTCATAAAGTGACAGTGGTCAGAATTGTAAAAATTGGCCTGGTCATTAACGTGCAAACCACCCTCGGCGGTTAAGGGGTTAATGCCTGTGTTTTTGCCTCGATTTTGCTGTGATTTTCATGTGTTTTATTGCCTGCATTTTTTATACGTTTTTTTGCCTTTGATTTTGCCGCGACTTTGATGCGTTTTATTGTCTGTGATTTTGCCGCGATTTTGATGTGTTTTATTGCCTGCATTTTTGCCGTGATTTTATTTCCTGCATTTTTGCCTCGATTTTATTGCCTGTATTTTTTCTGCGGTTTGATGCGTTTTATTGCCTGTGTTTTTTAAGCGATTTTGACGTGATTTTGTGGGGTTTTATTGCCTGCAATTTTGATGCATTTTCTTGCCTGTGATTTTGCCACCATTTTGCTGCAATTTGGATTTATTTATTGCTTGTGTTTTTGCAGCCATTTTGATGCAATTTTTAATGTGTTTTTGTCAAAATTTTGTCGCAATTTTGATGAGTTTAAATCCCTGCGATTTTGCCGTGATTTTGATGTGTTTTATCGCCTTTGTTTTTGCCACAATTTGATGCGTTTATTGCCTGCATTTTTGCCGCAATATTGATGTGTTTTTTTGCTTGCATTTTTAACATGATTTTGTCACGTGTTTGTCGCGATTTTGCCTGCATTTTTTCAGTGCATTCAATGAGTGAAAAATGCAGGAAAAAATGCACAGAGAATTGACTTGCTGAAGATTATTTTCTATTTTCACTTTGGTGCGTTTTTCCTGTGTTTTTCACCCATTGAATGCACTGTAAAAACGCAAGCAAAAAATGCGGCAAAAACGCATAAAAAATTTACATGCTGATGATTATTTTCTGCACCAAATCTGCAAGTCAAAAAATACTTAACGTTTGCATGACAGTTCACTTTTCTCATTCACTTTGCTGCAGAAAAAAAAGCATTTTTGGTGCTTTTTTGCATGCATTTTTGATGCGTTTTTGCACAGCAGTTTTTGGAGCTAAATAAATATATTTGAAAAAAGAAACATGGGACATCGCTTTAACCCTTGGATGAGAAAAATTACTGACCAAATACTGAGAGTGGGGCCATGACCTAAAGAGAAGTCCAGTACACTTGAAGGATTTTACTCTGACTTTGACATTGTATATAATGCACCCGGCATTATACAGTGGGGAAGCTAAGTATGTGATATAATGCCGATTTTGCAAGTTTTCCAACCTACAAAGAACTGAGATGTCTGCAATTTTTATCATAGGTACACTTCAACTGTGAGAGACAGAATCTAAAAAAAATCCAGAAAATCACACTGTATGATTTTTACATAATTAATTAGCATTTTATTGCATGAAATAAGTATTTTATACAATAGAAAAACAGAACTTGGTACTTGGTACAGAAACCTTTGTTTGCAATTACGGAAGTCAGATATTTCCTGTAGTTCTTGACCTAGTTTGCACACACTGCAGCAGGGATTTTAGCCCACTCCTCCATACAGATGGTTTCCAGATCTTTCAGGTTTTGGGGCTGTCGCTGGGCAACATTGCTTTTCAGCTCCCTCCAAAGATTTTCTATTGTATTCAGGTCTGGAGACTGGCTAGGTCACTCCTGGACCTTGAAATTCTTCTTATGGAGCCACTCCTTAGTAGCCCTTGCTGTGTGTTTTGGGTCATTGTCATGCTGGATGACCCAGCCATGACCCATCTTCAATACTCTTACTGAGGGAAGGAGGCTGTTGGCCAAAATCTCATGACTCCATCCATGCTCCCTTCAGAATGGTGCAGTTGTTCTATCCCCTTTGGAGAAAGGCACCCCCAAATTATGATGTCTCTCCCACCATGCTTCACGGTTGGGATGGTATTCTTGGGATTGTACTCATCCTTCTTAATCCAAACACGGCTAGTGGAGTTGATAACAAAAAGTTATATTTTGGTCTCATCTGACCACATGACCCTTTCCGGTGCCTCCTCTGGATCATCCAGATGGTCATTGGTGAACTTGAAATGGGACTAAACATTTGCTGGCATGAGCAGGGGAACCTTGCGTGCCCTGCAGGATTTTATTCCATGACGGCGTAGTGTGTTACTAATGGTAATGTTTGAGACTGTGGTCTCAGCTCTCTTCAGGTTATTTACCAGGTCCTCCCATGTAGTTCTGGGCAGATTTCTGACCTTTTTCCGAAACATCCTTACCCCACAAGGCGAGATCTTGCATAGAGCCCAAGACCGAGGAAGATTGACAGTCATCTTGTGTTTCTTCCATTTTAACAAAAAACACTTTTAGATAGTGCATTGCACATTACAGTTATTTTGCACACTGTATAGTTTGCTAAAATGCATATATTTTAGTGAGAGAGGACGAAAAATTAACAAGTTATAAAACCATTTAAAGTAGCTGTAGTGTGGGCCCCTAGAGTCAATTCCCCTGGTGGGCCCTAAGCACACCACTCCGACTCTGGTCATATTAATGTACCAGTGATCTCAAACTATCTGGCCAAGGAAAAACTACTGGTAAGCAGTGGTGCCTGTATCCTATTTACCCACATACAACAGTTTTCAACTTTGTCGATGTATTGTAAAGAGGTCCACAAATTATCCCTATTTGGGGGCAGATGACTGCAGTGCTCTTGTTTATACACAGATAGTGCAAACAGAGAATTCTGTGGCATTTTAACACATTGGGGTGCAAAAATAATCCCTTTTTGGGAAGTATAAAAAGCATAGCACTTTGCTAAATTAAGAAGTTATACATTTTTCTTAAGCCTTCAAAATATTTTCTCTTTTATAAGGGAAACAAAACAGATGTGCTGTTTTGAACATGAAGGAGTTATTGTTTCTCAACAAGAATTCAAAAATGATACTTTTTTGAGGTATGCAATATGTTTGCTAATTCCAGCAATTACAAATGTTTTTAATCAAGCTATGGCTTGTTGTCATGAAGCCTTTCAAAAAATGAGCCTATATTTTTAGAGATGCTTCATTTTTGTGTTCCAAAAAGAAAGTACATTTCCCAGTATTAGTAGTACAGAAACAGTAGTACTGTACAGTACTATATGAAACAGTGGGAAACTCGGAGATGCATGGCTGGTAATGCTTTACAGTAGCTGCAGCAGAAGCAGCATAGATATGGAGATGTGTGGCCTTTTAGGGCCAACAATGGCAGCCTGGTCATCATCAGTACGCTTTAGCACTATGAAGTATAGTGGGCAGCAAAGAGATGTATGTCACGCAAGGTGTTTGAAAGACTAAGTGTAACATAAAGGAAAGAGGGGAAGGGAGCCCAGACTCTAGGGAAAGGAGTGAGTGGAGACATCCTAGTCTGATCTGATATCACCCTGTCTCCCCTACCATCTCTATATTGGTTCTTCACAAATCGCCGCACAGGAACCTATTACTGTAATTCCCTAGTGCTTGGCCCCGGATAAGGAAGGGGGGGATGAACACTAGTCGATCCCCACTAACAACTAAAGACAACAAGATAGACAGACATGGGGGAAAGATAACTTAGCTTGAGCCAACTTCAGAGAGATAACAAACACGTGATTTTAGCACCAGAGAGGAAGTAAACAGACTGCACTCGCTCCAAGCTTTCACAAGGAAACATGTGAATATCAGCGGCAATGCCCTGTAGCAAAGTGAAACTATTTAAACACCCAGGCAAGGGTGTCAATTAGAGCAGGAAGGAGGTAGCCACTGGGTCCTAGAGTGAAACAGCTAAGAAGGTGTCTGTAATGCCAAACGAAGAGTTCTTCTGCAGCCAACTGCAGGGTGATAGTCTGTCACATCTGACACACCCGCGACAATGTATAGCTGGCAAGGCTGCAGTTGGAGCAGGATGGTAGAAAGTTAAGACAAGGTAGGTAAGGAGATGTGTGGCACTTTATGGCCAGAAACAGCAGCCATGGGAGCAGGACTACAGTATTGATGAAATTATGGACAAGGAATGGATGTCTGGCTGAGCATGTACCATGAGGAAAGGTGATAGAAGAACAATGTAGAAGACAAACAACGGACAGTTAGGCAGACAGTTGGTATGTCCAATGATAATTATTGAAAGGAAATTTCACTTCAGGAACTCAAAGAATTTTGGCTTAATAATTTCAGACAATTTTTCCCTTTCTGACCTACTCTGTCCAGGAGCTACACATGCAGGTAAGTATTGACTTTGCAGTGAGCAGAGAGGGGTGATCTGTGGTGGTCTGCAACTGTCCTATGTATGAAAGTTTAATTTATTAGGGAACACAGATTTTCCTGCTCATAAGCCAATTCTCATAGCCCAGAAAAATTCTGAAACAGTTTTTGAAAAAATATATGTTTTTAAAGAAAATTTATTTTAAGAAATATTTTTGGTTTGATAATTGATTTGATAATTTTGTCTTTTTTCTCAATCTTGATCAGGGTGTTAACTGGAAATTCACTCCAGATGCATTCACAATAATATTTAATTTTAACCCAAAATTAGAAAGAAGTTGAGTTGTATGCACTATTGAAAAATTGATAAACATAAGAAGATAAATTTTGCTGCTGAAAAGTTTTGCATTTTATGCCCAAACCAAAAGTGATGGCTTTTTAGTGTAATAAATATTGGCGGCTACATATCTTCCATTAAACCAGAATACACACTATTCGTTTGCATAAGGCAATACAATCCAGGTGGTCTGGCATGAATTGTGGTGAATTTGGACTCATAGGACTACAATTTCCATTTAATTAGACAATTAAACACATTTTTATTGGGAACACAAAATGAGAATAGACAATGCAATAGAGTTATAGCAGGAAGTTTATGGAAAGCAGTAGGTGATGAGGATGATGGGGCATATGACAACAAGTCCCTATATGTGGGTTGACTGGTTACCAGAAAGATGATCACAAAGAGAAGGAGGACAGAATAAAGGCCCCGTCACACTAAGTGATGCAGCAGCGATCCCAACAACGATACGACCTGTCAGGGATCGTTGCTGCATCGTTAATACATCGCTGGTGAGCTGTCAAACAGGCAGGCTCACCAGCGATCAGGGGAGCAGCGATATCGTGGAAAGAATCGTTCCACGATGTCCTGCTCCCGTTACCAGCCTGCTGCTTAAGCAGGAGCAGGCTGGTAACTATGGTAAACATCGGGTTACTAAGTGCGCGTGTGCCCCTAGTAACCCGCTGTTTACCATGGATACCACTCTGCTACGGTGCGCGGAGGCTACCGTTCACCTTAGCAGAGTCGTATCCATGATCAACATCGGGTTACTAGGGGCACACGCGCACTTAGTAACCCGATGTTTATCATGGATACGACTCTGCTAAGGTGAACGGTAACCTCCGCGCACCGTAGCAGAGTGGTATCCATGGTAAACAGCGGGTTACTAAGTGCGCGTGTGCCTCTAGTAACCCGCTGTTTATCATGGTTACCAGCCAGATCGTTGGTCCCGCTGGTAACACACAGCGATGTGTGCTGGCCAGCGGGAGGCCAACGACCAAAAAATGGTCCAGTACACTTTGCAGCGATCAGCGACCTCACAGCCGGGGCCTGATCGCTGCAAAGTGTCACACATAGCGACATCGCTGGTGAGGTCGCTGGTGAGTCACCAAAACCGTGACTCAGCAGCGATCTCGCTAGCGATATCGCTATGTGAGACGGGGGCTTAAGTCTTGCTTATCTTGCTGATTAGTTTGCTTTCTCCACATGATGCCATTACATGTGCTAAGTGATGTATTTCCTTTTAGATGTAGCAGGCTTATTTTCAATGAACACAGCCTCTACAATGCAATATTGTCCTCTAGCAAGGTGGAAAAGAATTCACACACAAAAAGTCCATTGGCAGGTATTCCTCAGAGATGACACAAAGGACATCAAACAAAACCTCAGCATGCCGTCACTCTGTCAGGATTTCATCAGGGATCCGCGAGCACACGGTCCCCACTACTCACTACACAGGTATCGGCAAGCAACCAGTGAGCATACGGCGTCACACCTCTGGATTCCAACTCATGGAATATGTGTTTACGCCATCCATATGTTCACTGTCAGCTTCACGATAGCCCGATTATTAATATTATTCACTGCCACCACTGGCCGAGTTTGAAATATAATACAGGCCTGGCCGGGTGCCTGCATTGTGGTAGCATATGGCTTCGGGGAAGGGAATGATTACAGGACCAAAAAAACAGAACAATTAAATGTTATATTTAATCCAAAAGGGAGGCAGTGTTTAGGAAAAATATACAAAAGATTTTACAAAAGGAGACAATACAATACATAACCAATTACACAAAATAATAACAATTAAGGAAGAAACTAACTATAAGATCGCTAAGTCGATTCAATATAAGTGGAGGAGTGGCTCCCCAATTTGATGTGAACTTTATCAAACGTGACCCGTTTCTTATAGTATCTTTTCCCCCTTGGCAATGAGTATTGATCAATCCTCCGTTGGTTCTCTTATGCCGAAGGGGAAGATCAGCCCACACATCCTTGCAATGACATCATGTGGGCTTGGGCTACTCCCTTCATTTTTCTATTAAAAATCAGTTTTTTGGGATAACTTATCGCTGGTTGATCCCAGAAGCTCAAAAGCAGTACCATATTTTCTACTATGATTTTACCTTTCTTTAGTGACCAAGCATGATGTAGTTGTGATCTGCTAATCTGATACTTTTGCATTACCGCTCCCAAAGGTGCTTACAGAAATGAAAACATAAGCATATGGTTCCTTGGCTGACCCTGCCACTAAAAATATAGGTCTCATTATTATTGGACACATGGAACTTTAGTTATTCCATATTTCATATAGGCTCTGAAAATACTGCAGTCTGCAGCTGGGTAATTGTCTTAAAAATTTGTGAGTGCCTTTGAACTTAACAAGCTATGTCCTCCTCTCTGTGTCAGAGGACAACACATTTGCATGCTAAATGGGTTCTGTAACACCTCTCTTGTGCCAGTATTTGTCTACCTAGACACTTTACTTGTGTGCTGAGACTGGCATACAGTCATCTGCCTGAAGTGTTAATTTGCATAGGAGACATTGTAGATTGTCATCTCTGGACAAATACTATAGGGGAGTGGTGAGAGGGAATGAGGAGTCTGGGAGAAAGAGACTTCTTTATATCCTCTTAATATCTATGTCAGGGAAGAAGAAATATTTTCAATATTTCTCAATATTTCCCTGACACCCATGTAGATCGCCACTAGCATTACAAGACACCGCAATATAAAGCCTCCTCCATTAATAGAATGTGTATCATTACCTGCTCCCGTGTTGACTGCAGGAAAAGCTAATTTGACCCCAGAGGGAAATTTTAACGCTCAATGTCTGAGCTATGTATCATTGATGCCAGCAACCTCCTCTGATGACCTCAACTAATCATCACCCCTATTTGGTGTCCACATTTTGTCTAACACAGAATCATCATCTTCATCGTTATCCATATTTCGCCTCACATGTGCCTCTGTGTGTGAAATAGACAGCACTTCTTGCCACTCCTTGATTCACATCCCAAGGTTTGCGCTGGCTCAGAGTGCTATTACCACAAACAGTGTCACGACTACCTCGGCTCACAATGCCTAGAACACAGATTGGCATGTTATCCATCTCTTCCAGTAACATGTATTCAGAGAACAAAGGCGAACTGTTCATGTTTTACAAAATAGAACAGGAAAAAGTTTTTCTTTGGTAGTAAGTTCCTTATCCCCCAGGGTACTGTGGATTAGGAGATTTGGGGGCAGAATAGAAATAGATGTCATTAATGGATTGAAAATTTCTCTCTTCTCAGCATAAACTGTTATGGCGACAGAGGAGGTGGACTGAGCAAAAAGTTGACTTAAGCTCATGGTGTTGCTGTCAGAGGCTATATCATCTTGCTGTGATTGAGATAAGCAATGGGACATATATTCCAATATGACCTCCACTCCTTCCTTGCTAATGCGCTTGCCAAAGTTTGCAGAAGAGGCCAAATATGACTTGCGTTTGGTACTGCTTCTGCCGGGACAGTTTATTGCCAGTTCTACTGGTAGTGTTAGAGCTGTTGCTAGCAGCAACCACATTCTTATCGTTGATAATAGAGCTATTTTTCTATTACCCTGCCACGTCTGTTGCCCATGTCATGTTTGGGTATAGCATACATTTTGGACAAAAGTATAATTTTTATTTTTTTGCAAACTTTATTAACAAACTTAATCCATTTTTGATTCAAAATTCTCCCACTCTTGACAAAAAAGCTTAATCCTAAATAAAGAGGTCGCTATGTAGCTACACGCATAGACCTTGCAGCAACAGCCAGCAAAATCTGAAATGTGTGGTTTAATACTACCATTTCTTGTTGTCACTGTGTGAAAATAAAAAAAATAAAGCAGTTATTAATGTACTGTTTCTGCTGTTTATCACAGATCACACCAAAATAAATGAAGGCAAAAGCAACTATAAGACCCAAAGTTGAAAAATTGCCAATACTTTAATGAAATACATATTAAAAAATACATACAATAATAATAAAAGCAAGACACACCACAGATGAAAAAAGTGGTGGGGTGCCTGGACCCATAATGTGTATAAGCTGACAGCTATGTCATACAGATAGCTAACATAAGCATATGATTAATAATCAATACAAAACACGGTATACAATATCTCGAGCAACGGAGAAGAAATATATATACTTATCACAGAGAGTAATAACAATCCATAAATATATGCATTAGTAATTAGCAGATAGCCTCTGTTGGTCCAATATCCAAGTACAGTCACATATATAAATATCAATGCCCAAAAGGACTATAAAAAAGACTGAGTTATAACCATAGTTACCAATGAGCTCAGGTCAGAGGTCCAGGCACCCACCACACCAAGACCACGCCTAGTCCTTTTGGGCATTGATATTTATATATGTGACTGTACTGGGATATTGGACCAACAGAGGCTATCTGCTAATTACTAATGCATATATTTATGGATTGTTATTACTCTCTGTGATAAGTATATATATGTGTTCTCCATTGCTCGAGATATTGAATACCGTGTTTTGTATTGATTATTAATCATATGCTTATGTTAGCTATCTGTATGACATAGTTGTCAGCTTATACACATTTTGGGTCCAGGCACCCCACCACTTTTTTCATCTGTGGTGTGTCTTGCTTTTATTACTATTGTATGTATTTTTTAATATGTATTTCATTAAAGTATTGGCAATTTTTCAACTTTGGGTCTTATAGTTGTTTTTTGCCTTCATTTATTTTGGTGTATTCTAGGTCAGTTTTGCCCATTTGATTTATTGGTGTCTATTGTTTATCACAGATGTAGTAATTCACAATCACACACTGAATGTTGATTAAGAGACTGCTGCAACAGTTCCCTGTATATCACTTGAATCTTGGATTTCTATTCACAGACTGAGACTATCAATTGCGTAATCTGGTACATCAGCACTCAAGTACTACATCACAATTGCAAGCGGCCTTTATCTATCTCTATCCTGTGTGCTCCGAGCACTCCTATCCCTATACAGTACAGACATAAAATGAAGTCCTTTGGCAGGTCCCTATATAATATACTGCCTGTGATAGCCCCTTGAATGTCTGTCAAGCCAGACGCCAATAGCCCATCATTCACTGAGTGTATAACATATGTGAAATGACGCTCGGTATATTTTTTTGCAATTGTGATCCTCAAATCTTAATGAAGATTGTTCAAATTCATGTGAAAATGTGGATTACAGAAAATTTGAATCGATCTCAATCCTCTCCTCTCTATAAAGCGAGGTTTAATACTGATCCTCCCTGCTTGTAATGTGTAAAAAAATGCAGATATTAAGAGATTGTCAATGCACTATATAACCAATTTATTAATTCACAGTCAGACTGAGTAACTATTCAGCTATGGCAGTTCCGTTACATATCACTTGAATCTTGGCTTTCTATTCACAGACTGATACCGTCACTCTTATTTTCAGTCTGGTACATCAGCACTGAAGTATTACATCAGAATCACATTAGGTCTTTATCTATCCTTATGCTGTGTGCTCCGACCTTCTATTCTTTCATGATACAGACATAAAATGATGTTTCCCAGTTGGCCTCTTTCTTTTATACGGGTTTTGAAAATTCCGCTTCCCCCTCCTGATTGTCTGGGCTAGGCCTTATGAACTGCTTACTGTGGAAGCCCACATGCCTGCACCCCTTGCCATTAGCATGATCACTAAGTCTTCAGCAGTGTTAAATGGTGTTGGGCACATTTTTGTTATGATCGTCACAAACTTAATTATAGAGTTTTCGAATTTGCATGGAACCACGAAATTCAACTCCAACTCAATCTTTGTGGATTGATCTGCTCATCTCTAGTGGCAACATAGTACGTTTCTATAACATCAAGAAGATCTTTTTATTTTAAGAACTGATATTTTGAAAGATTTTCAGATATCTTAAAATTAAAATGAATGCAGCTAATTATGGGAAAGCTGTATGACATTGACAGACATTGTTATATAAGGAAATATTCTAATTGCTATAATTGTAAGACATTTCTATCATTAAAAAAAGCCAATTATTTTTCTCAATCGTCATTGGACTTAACAGCTTGTTATCTTTCCATACATGCTAAATTTTCTTATTAATCAAGCCATTTAGATAATACCTGTACATTGTGTTATACCTACATAAGGCCTGAGGAATGGTACATCACAAAGACTCAAAAATATCACAAAGAGAAGAGAATCTTTGCATTTTCCTCAATTGACTCAGACTTTCCACTAAATCGTAAAATCATAACACATACTAATAGTTTTGCATCCAATATTTAGTTTGTGAAATGGTTTCAAATCTTAAATTGTGTCATTAATCTTATTAATACCGTATAATGTATGTGACTAGCATTGATTTTCTCAATCAGATAATTTTTTATTGTGAAATGTAACGACATACACATTTTAATTTTGTATTTAGAAACAATCAAAACTAAAGAAAAGAAACACACAAATACAAAACATAAGTCATTGCCAACCAATTAACAACCGGTTCATAGTAACATTCATTGTAGGTATTGTCATTCGCATACTACAATCTACATATATGAATACAAATATAAATGAATACCATCTGACTGCTTGTATATTGAATTAAAATACGGAGAATTATAGCATTTACATATAATTATCTAGGACCCTTTTGATTCCCAACATTTAACACTTTGGGTATGGGAGTTAGGGACTTGAGATGAGTTAGGAGATTTTACAGGTTTATGACTAGGAGATGTACAGACGGTCTTTCATAGTGTTTCTGAGAAGGCTTTCCGATGCAATTCCACTGAGTAGTTAACAATTGTTCCCATATCTTTATTAAAAATTTGAGGGCGTTTCTTTTAATATATGTTCCTCTTTTCATACATAAGACATTATTTCTTCTGGACTTCAATTCTTCTATTGTTTGGGGAGATTGTTCTATCCAGTGTAGTGCTAATAGTTTCCTAGCTTGAAATAGCACTTGGGTGATAGCTATAGCTATAGGGGAATACGAATCCAGCCCCTCCTCTTACAGACCGAGTATGCAGATTTTGGGTTCCAACTATATATGGATTCTAAACACAGATTTTATTAAGTCAACTGCCCCCTTCAAATAGTTCCCAATGTTTACACACTCCCACATCATGTGCATTAAGTGAACGTTATTTTTCCCGCATCTTGGACACGTGTTGTCCACTCTTATACTAATTTTAAATAGGATATTTAGTGTCCTAAATACACTATGAATAAGAAAGATTTGGGACAGTGTTTGTGATTCGGACAAGGATAATTTAGGAGTTAGATCAAGCACCTCTTCCCATTATAGCATTGATCTTTCAATATTATATGTACCCAATATTTCTGACTATGACCATTACTTTCTATGAGTGATGAGGACAGTTATGCTCCGTACATTGTAGAACATGATTGAGTCTTTAAGATCTCTGAGAAATGTTTAACGGGAACATGAATCGTCTAGAAATGATATTTACCTGCAAATAGAGTGCTATTTACCTGCACGTAAATAGCATTTAAATCCTGTTTGGCCAGCTTTCTATGAGTGGCTATAGGGAGAAAACAAAGTTTCATCCTCCCTGCAGCCGCTTGCTTTTAATCATCAGAGCTGTAGAGAGAGAAGTTACAGTCACTTCTCACTATAGAGTTTGTATGCAATCAGTCCCTGCAGCTCTTCAGAATATTTGTGTAGATTAGATTGTCAATCAAAATTCAGGTGAATGATTACAGCCACGCTCACTGTGTAGTGAGAGGCGATTTTTACAGCTCCCTGCACCACTTCAATGACTGGAAGTGGCTGTAGTGAGAATAAAACTTAATTTTCTCTTTGGAGGACCTTCTCCAATTAACAAGATTTAAATGCAATTTAACTGCAGATTAACCCTATATTTGCAGGTAAATAGTGTTTTTGGAGGTGACAGGCTGCCTTCAAAAATAGTCAGGCTGACAAGAATCAAAGACACACTCATGATGATATACCAGAAGACCACTTTTATAATATTTTACTGTCAAATTTCAAAATGATCCTGATATTACTCTTCATTCAAAAGTGTTATGCTATATTTATATACCATATGTAGGATATTAAACATTCTGAAAACACACATTAAGTGTTATAACCCCCCTACCGAGAAAATGTAAATGACATGTTTCTTCTCATGATTATAATAGATTGCTATTAGTTAATACTGCGTAAATTATTCAAATTGTTTTAGTTTGAAAGGATGATTGATTATCTATTGACTGTGTGTTTTGTGACATGGTACTTAAATAGATTTTATAAACTTTATGGCACACAATTTTATAACATGATATTCAGTTCCAGAGCTTAATCTGCAGTTCATTAACTTCCCACTCCTAACATCTGTGAGCCATTACCAGAACATGCAAAAATCTTGAATCAATAATGTATTTTAACACCAAAGCAGCAAAGTAATCAGACCTAGATGGAAATACTGACAAGTGAGTTCAATATCTTCAGAGTACACAATATTATACACAATATTATACAGAAAAACAAATTTTTCTCTATGTACCCACTATTAACGTACATTGGCAACTCTAAGTAAAGCCTTATTCAGATGTACTGTATATGTTGCACTTACATCTTCTATCAATTTTTTCATGGATAGAACATGTACCCTTTATAATCAATGGTGTTATTCACATGTCCATGATTTTTGACAGACTGTGTGTCTGGGCAAAACTCACGGAGACATATTCATTTTTTCTGACAGCACACATGAAAAGGGCCAATACAAGTCTATGGGTCTGTGTGTCATCGGAGTGCTGCATGTATTTAAAATGATAGAAGTTTTGTAATTTATTCATTTGTCCATTCATCTACCGATGACACATTTTTGTCAACATAAGTGATGTAGGGTCCTCCATATTTTTAAAACCAGCAAAGGCTAAACACCAGCCTTCAGCCGCCCTAGAAATGGCACATCCATTAGATGCACCAATTTTGGCGCTTAGCCGCAGCTCTTCCCACTTACCTTGGTGTGTTGGCAAGTTGGGCACGTTGACACCACATAATTTTTTTGGGATCCCGACTTTTTAATAACCAGTAAAGGCTAAGAAAACAGTTGTGAGCTGTTCTTAATAGGCTTGGAACCGTTATGGCTATTGGCCCCTTCCCAGAATAATAACAACAGTTTCCAGCTGTCTGCTTTACCTCGTCTGTTTAGTAAGATTAAGGGGGACACTACGGATTTTTTTTAAATTAATTTATTTAATATGCGCTATTTACAGATGGGTGTGCTGACTCCATCTCTTATCAGTGTCACCTGGTCGCGCTAATCACAGGAAGACCAGAAGATGATGAAGAGAGTAGGATTCAGCACCTGGCGCCTGGGAACAGCGCTGACTGTACTGCTTTTCCTAGATGCCGGTGCGTGTCATCATGTCATCCGTGTGTCATCAGTGTGCACGTGTGCTGGACATATTGCGGACCATGCTGCCAGAAACAAATGGACATGTCTACATGTTTTGCACATGAACACACTGACATGTGCCCAGACCCATACATTTGAATTGGTCAACGTGTGTAAGTGTCTGCAGTACATGTGAAAACTGTCATCACACATACTGGAGACACTGACATGTGAAGGGGGTCTTAAACACATTTTAATCACATTTTTGGCACTGCATTTTTTATCTTTTTTTGGTATGTTATATTTTAAATAAAGCTGTTTTGTTTTTGATACTTCTTGGTGTTAAAAATGCCAAAACTATGGGTTGCATAAAAATATCTGTGAAATTTTAAAACAGGTTTACTCTGGAATTCTGGCTAAAACTGGTTGATGCACAGTGACCCAAATCTACAATACCAAGTTTATCAACTTGTATTGTTTATAACTATGTCTTGTGATGTTAAGGGATGCTAAAATAAATGTATATTTCTAATATTGTCTATTGGAAAATAATTTAAAAAAAGATTTGTATTCCCCAAACATATATTTGCTATTATAAAACAGTTGTATATGTTCAGTCTGTTCTACATCTGAACTTGCTGTTTAGCACATATTATAAAAATAATAATTAATTACAGAAAAAAAGCATTTTAAAGTCTGGTGGGTGCCGGCAATGGTTCATATTTTGCGAAAAGTAAGTTGCTGACCTTCTCATGTGAAGTACTGCTTGTATTTATACCAATATTTGATATAATCCCCAGGTGTGAAACCAGCAAAGCTGACATTTTTCTGCACTATTTGTTTTCTCATGAATATAGCATAATCTCTTATATAACTGAGAAATTCTCACTAATTAGAGCTTTTCAGTCCTGATTGTGATTGAAAGCAATGCCTCACTGTGACTATGAGCAAATAGTAAATCAAAAGTCTATGGCTCTGACTTATCAACAGTTTCTGCAAAAATTCTAGCATAAAACTACTGCTAGTCTTATTATGCACCTCTTTATTGTGCAAAAATGTGGCAATTTTTGGTAAGTGGTACTTGCATTTCTTTCAGTGATTCACAGTAGCTGAAAGGTGAACCTAGCCAGAAATGTTAGGATGCTTTCACATTGCATTCTGTTCAAAGTTCAGTAGTCCCATCTGGACTTGTGTCTGAACATACCCTGCAAAACAGCATTCAGGCATATTCACCATAGGGGCAATTGATTATAATGGTCCTGACTAGTGTTGAGCCACCCCCGTAGTGTTCGAGTTCGGTTAGGTTCGTCGAACACCCGTGTGTTCGCCAACTGTTCGTCGAACTGTTCGTCGAACACCTTCGAACACCGTTAAAACCAATGGCAGGCAAACAAAAACACATAGAAACACATAGAAAACACCTTCAAAGGTGTCCAAAAGCTGACAAACTGCTCAGAAGACACAACTAACACATGGAAAAGTGACAAGTACATATAGTCATGCAAAAAGAAAAGAGGTGGAGGAGTAAAAGGAGGGGGAGACACAGATATAGGCATGTCATGCCCTTCTAAAATCCAAAAAATGAGAAGCCGACACGTTCAGTCCGCTCCTGCCCGTGCCACCTCCGTGTCGCCGGGTTTGTGCCAGAGCCGCGGTGAACCCTGACGGCCAGCCCCCCTCTCCCAACACTGGTGCCTGTCCGCTGGTGGGTCGAGCGAGCCCCCCTGTGGTGGAGGCAGCTCTAAGCTTTTTAATTTAAATTGTCTCTCTAATTTGAATGAATACACTTTAAATCCATTTACAAGGATCTATTGGAGGGAAAGTCTCATGCCAGCAGCCGCGTAATTCCAGCTCCAGTAGCGTCCACTAAAGCTGCTGCAGTTAAAAAGATTTTATAAGGATCGAGCTCGGCTGTCCACCGCAAGGCATCCTACTGCCAGTCCCAGCCCCTATGCCTTGGGGTGCCTCCTGATGCTCTTCACTGAGTATCCCGTGGTCCCGAAGCATTTCCTTTGAAAAAATTAAGTGTCCAAACTACAGGTGGTGTAGCTTGCTTAACAGCCGGGATAATCCGCTGACTAGCAGACACTGCTACTAGGCACAAAGTATTTCCTGGGCTAGATGCAGTTAAAAATTTGAAATTAGATACTCTCGTTGGATGCTGAGAAAGCATTCCATAGAGTCTCCTGGCACGCCATATATGATTCTCTTAAAAAGCTTGGGGTAGGGGTCTAGGGGACCCTTTTATAGCCAAAATCACGGCCCTGTATCACAATACGTCACCTAGGCTGAAGATAAATGGAACTGTAGCACCCTGAGGGCTCGGTTGCTACAGAGGTATTGCACCTCACCCAGAGGTGTGATATCTCACTCTCAGGTAAGGATGTAGTGTGGATCAGGACCCGACACCTGCATGCATTACACCACATTGCCGTGGGGCAGGGCAACCGATATGCCTCTGAGATGGGCACGACAGTCCCTGTCCCTGGCTGGAGTGGGGGGAGGGAACACTGAGGAAGGGGAACCCTGTAGTGCAGGAGCAGGGAGGAAGCAGTTCCAGGGTGCATTGAGAAGGGAGTATAAAAGGTGGGCACCATCTTAGTTCAGTGCAGAGATGTCTGAGCAGAAGTGGCAGGGAGCAGGGGCTCTGCATGAGCTCTGCTCCAGAGGCGGGCCTAGTAACAGAGGTCCAGGCCTGGAAGAGGGAGAAGGAAGGAAGAGGAGCGGAGAAGGCTCCATAAATGAGGAATGAAGGGATCCCAGGGGTGCGGACGGGCGAGTCGCCACCGCACGCCCGAATCCACCTGCGTGGAGGGGTCAGGCCAAAGGGGGAGACCGGTCCCCGAAACTAGTGGAGGCAGGAAACGACCCTCAGCTAGAAACTGGAGACTGTGACATATTATGTGGCGCAGCCCCTCGCTACACCCGCTAGGAAGGCACCACATAGGGTCAGTGAAACTGGCGCCAAGTTTACCAAGAGGAGGCCCGAGGCAGCCGGACTGAAGGGTTGGTAAGAAAGGCCAGACAAAGGACACACAAAGGGGGTCCGGTGAAGCGCTCCAAAGTTAACTGGGAGTTGTCTGAGCCCCTCACCTGGTGAGCACAGTACGACGTGGGCAGCCGTTACCTGCAGACGTGGTCTGGATAATAAGAACTGTGAGTAAAGGCCCTGGACTGCATCACTGACTCCGTGTCGTTACTGCTGCTGCCCTGCACCATCACCCCCATCCTCTGCATACACTGCCCTGAGGCTATACTCCTCCAGTGGGGAGTTATGCTACGCTCTGCTGTACCCACAACACCAGCCTCAGCGGTCTGCCCTGCAACGGCGGTTCACTCTGACCGCAATCCACGGGTGGCGTAGTCGGACATTTAAACATCAAAACCACATAAATAGTTCCGCCACTGGTTTGACCACCCTGAGCCACGGAACCGGGTCGCCGCCACGAAGACAACAACCACCAGCATCCACCAAAAAGGGTCCGGCTCCGGGTGTCCCAAGGCCCAGGGGGTGCATCAGAACATTTTCATCACCTTTCACAATCACCAATGGGACAAGGCAGGGATGTCCTCTGTCCCCTCTCTTATACATCCTAGTGATGGAGCACCTGCTCTCATCAATTCGCCATAACCCCAATATTAGGTGGATTGAGGTGGGAGGCACCGAGTACAAGTGCTCTCTATTTGCTGATGATGTCCTAGTATATATCACTCAATCACATATATCCATCCATGCTGTTATGGCTGAAATAGATCACTTTGTTACATGGTCAAATTTTAAAATCAATGCAGCGAAGTCTGAGGCCCTCGATGTCTCCCTCCCAAAATCCATATAGGATTCCATCCAGTCCAACTTTCCCTTTGCCTGGCCCTCACAGGGTATCAAATACTTAGGAATTCCTATTCATAGAGACCTCTCCCATCTATGTTATCTTAATTTTGGGCCCTTTATTGAACAACTCCATACAGAACACGTTTGGCAAGTTAGAACTGTAAGATTCACTACGTGAACCACTGGTGTTTTGTGGAAAAGCACATGTACACTGTGTTCCAAATTATTATGCAAAAAGGGTTTAGGAGTGATAAGGGAAGAATTTGTTTGTTTGTCAGTTAAACTCATTGATGGTGATGTGTGTTAGGGCTCTTTATATCACTGTAAGCAATTGCAGACACCTGTGCTAATTAGTTTGGCAGGTGTGTTCAATGAAAGGCAAGACTACTTAAGATGGCTGTCTCACATTATTAAGCAGCCTACATTTTCTGCCAAAATGGGAAAGAAAAAGGATGTGTCGGCTGCTGAGAAGCAACAAATTGTGGAGTGTTTAGGTCAAGGCATGACTACAATCAACATTGTGCGATGATCAGGATGAAGTGTCTTGGCAATCAAGAAGTATGTAGCTGATTCACAGTACACACGTGTGCATGCTGATAAGGGCAAATTGAGGACTCTTTCCTACAGGCAATTACGTCAGGCAAAAAGAGCAGCGGCAAAAAAGCCTTGTCATAGCAGCAGACAAGTTTTTGAAGCTGCTGGTGCCTCCAACGTCCCCCGAACAACAAGATGCAGGGTCCTTCAGAGGTTTGCAGCTGTGCATACGCCATCCTGTCGACCTCCTCTATCCACTTCACACAAGCAGAAATGGCTCCAGTGGGCTAAACATTACATGAATACTGATTTCAAAACTGTTTTGTTCACGGATGAGTGCCGTGCAGCGCTCGATGGTCCAGATGGATGGAGTGGAGGATGGCTGGTTGATGGACACCCCACGCAAACACGGCTGCAGCGCCAACAAGGAGGAGGTGGAGTAATGTTTTGGGCTGGAATCATGGGGAGAGAGATTGTCGGCCCCTTTAGGATCCCTGAAGGCGCTAAAGATGAACTCCATAATGTATGTGGATTTTCTCAAACAGCACTTCCTGCCATGGTTCAAGAAGAAGAACCGTGTATTTCACAGCAAGATCATTTTTTTGCATGATAATGCACCATCTCATGCTGCACATAAAACATCTGCATCTCTGGCTGATATGGGCATAAAAGGGAACAAACTTATGGTGTGACCCCCATGCTCCCCTGACCTCTACCCCATTCAGAACCTCTGGAGCATCATCAAAAGGAGTGTCTATGATGGCGGGAGGCAGTTCACATCTAAGCAACAGCTCTGGGAGGGTATTCTGTCCTCATGCAAAACAATTGAAGCAGAAACCATCCAAAACCTGACAAATTCAATGGACGAGAGAGTTCAGAAGCTCCTTTCGAACAAGGGGTCATATGTGAAAATGTAACATCACCTAGAATAAAGTTTTGAGTTGAAAACTGTTTGATTTCAGTTTCTAATAACCTGCTAATGCTTATAATTTCAAAAATGACAATTTTTTTGGTCTTTATTAAAATGAAAAGGTTGATCGAAAAGTTTGGGGGATCTAAGAGTGTGGCAACCCAGTAGTCATGATTACTTCGAATTCTGACAATATGAGGGTCATGTTGCAGGTAGTGCAGCAAGAAGGCACTTATGTGTCTTGCGCATCTCGGAGCCCCAAAATTATTTTTCGGGCTAGATGCAGCTAAAAATTATTATTAATTTTAAATCTGGTGGAGCTTAGTATAGATGGCCTAATAGGATCAGTGCTGCACACTGCTACAAAGCCCAAATTATTTTCCAGCCAAGATACAGATAAACATGATTAGTAATTTTAAATCTGGTGGAGCTTATTATACATGGCCTAATAGAATCAGTGCTGCACACTGCTACAAAGCCCAAATTATTTTCCAGCCAAGATACAGATAAACATGATTAGTAATTTGAAAGCTTAAAACGGTTGGTAGGGTGATTTTAACCAATCATCAAGCTTTTACTCTCCCCAGGATGACACAGGGGTAGAAAAGTCGTTTCGGATCCATGATTTGTTCATCTTCATGAACGTGAGTCTGTCTACATTATCAGTGGAGAGCCGCGTGCGCTTATCTGTCAGCACACCACCAGCAGCGCTGAACACACGTTCAGACAGAACGCTGGCTGCGGGGCATGACAAGATCTCCAAGGCGTAAGTGGCTAGCTCCGGCCATTTATCCAGATTGGAAGCCCAAAAAGAGCAAGGGTCCAGTGACACAGTCATGGCTTCAATGTTTACTTGGAGATACTCCTGTACCATCGTCTCTAGGCGTTGACTATTTGTCAGACTTCTTGTCTCCTGTGGCCTTGCAAAGGATGGGCTAAAAAAGTGGTGAAATGATTCGGCAAAATTGATGTTACCAGCAGATACTGTGGTTCTGTTACGGTTTGACGGTCCCACGGTTGGCAAGTTGGAACTGTGAGATTCACTACGTGCACCACTGGTGTTTTGTGGAAAAGCACATGTAAGATTCTGCAACAGTCTCTGCTGATACTCCTGCATGCGTGCATCCCTTTCTATGGCAGGAATAATTTCGGCAAATTTACTTTTGTACCGGGGATCTAACAGTGTGGCAACCCAGTATTCAGGATTATTTCTAATTCTCACAATTCGAGGGTCATGTTGCAGGTAGTGCAGCAAGAAGGCACTCATGTGTGTTGCGCATCCAGGAGCACCAAGTCACTGTTGTGTTGGTGGCAAGGTAACAATCATGCTTCCTTCCTCTGTCCTCTCCCCCCAGCCTCGCACAACAGAAATGTGATCAAGGTCTCCCTCATCTGATGAGTCTTCCATCAGTTCGTCCTCCACTTCTTCCTGGGCTCCTGCACGTTCCTCACTAGTTTGGCTGCTACTATGCGCCCTGGTAAAACCATCTCCCCCACCCTCACATGTCTGCCGCCTTGGTGCTGCCGACCGTCTGGACCTTGCAGATGTTAGCCCTGCCGCATACAACTCCTCCTCCTCTACTTCCTCCACCTCCTCTTGTGCCACCACCTGACCGAATTCTGTTTAACATGTGCTCCAGCATGTAAATCACCGGAATAGTCATGCTGATAATGGCATCGTCAGCACTAAACATCTTCGTCGCCATTTCAAAACTGTGCAGAAGGGTGCATTGGTCTCTGATCTGAGACCACTCCTCCAGCGTGATTTTCCCCACCTCTGGATCTCGTTGGCCAAGGCTATACATCAGAACATATTGCACCAGGGCTTGTCGGTGCTGCCACAGTCGCTGCAACATGTGCAGAGTTGAATTCCACCGGGTAGGCACATCGCATTTTAGCCGGTGAAGTGGCAGGCCCAACGACTTCTGTAGAGATGTAAGTCGCTGAGCTGCGGGATGCGAACGGCAGAAGTGAGCACACAGCGACCGTGCCCTCTGCAGAAGGCCATCTAGTCTGGGATAGTGGGCTAAAAAATGCTGGACAACCAGGTTCAACACGTGAGCCATACAAGGCACGTGTGTGACATTGCCCCGGCGAAGGGCCGCACCCAGGTTTGCAGCATTGTCGCACACGGCCTTCCCTGGTTTCAGGTCCAGTGGAGACAACCATTCATGAAATTGGTTCTCCAGAGCTAACCACAACTCCTCAGCTGTGTGACTCACATTTCCCAGACATTTCAAAGTAAAAACCGCCTGATGACGTTGAGCCCTACTGCCAGCATAGTAAGGAGGTGTGCAGGATCCCTTCTGCGCAGTTAGAAAGCTTGTGGCATGACCAGACAGGCTTTGGGTGCAGGTGGAAGACCGAGAGGAGGTTGAGGAGGCAGAAGCAGTGGAGGAACTTTGACATAAAGAGGATTGACGCACAACTCGTGGGGACGGCAAGACTTGGACAGCAGCCCCTTGTCCTGCTGTCACCATAGTTACCCAGTGCCCAGTCAGCGACATGTAACGCCCCTGTCCATGCCTACTCGTCCAAGTGTCTGTGGTGAAATGCACCCTGCCACACACAGAGTTTCTCAAAGAAGCGGTGATGTTGTGTGCGACATGCTGGTGGAGCGCAGGCACACCTTTCTTTGAGAAGTAGTGCCGACTGGGCATCTGGTACTGGGGCACTGCGACGGACATAAGGTCTCGAAAATCATCTGTGTCCACCAGGCGGAAAGGCAGCATTTCTGTAGCCAAGAGCTTGCAGATGGTGAAATTCAACCTCTTAGCTTTCTCATGGCTAGGAGGAAATAGTCTTTTACTTGTCCACATCTGAGGGACCGAGGGCTGGCTATTGTGCTTAGACGGGGTTGATAAGGGTGTCCCCGGCAAACTGCCGGTCTGTGAGGAAGATGCAGGCAGACATGTTAGGTTGCCTTGATCCAAAGGTGGTGCTATCGATGTCGGACAGCGCTCAACACCAGCTGGTGTTACCACCTCCAAAGAAAATGATGACCTGCCAATCACGCTGGCTGTTGCTGGTAAAGAGGTGGCAGGTCTGTGCCCCAAAACAGGTGTGACTGCTGTCCCCCCAGTCACAGAGGATGAAGAGGCCGCGGATGCACAAGATATGGCAGACGGTGGTTGGCCCGGCCGGCTAGGCCGCATTGTAGCACACTGAGCTTCCCACTGCAACTTATGCTTCATGTCCATGTGCCGGTTCATGCATGAAGTACTCAAACTATGTATTTTTTGGCCTCTACTTAGTTTTTGCTGACAAATGTTACAGATAACACGAGTTGGGTCATCTTTATCGATCTGAAAAAATGCCCAGGCTATGCAAGGCTTAGCACCCATGCGACCTGAAGAGCCACCACGACTTGTGGTGAGAGGCAGAGTTGTGTTTGAGGATGCAGTTGTTGACGTGTTTCCAGTACTACGTCTCTGTCCAGGAAGGCGCAACCTGACCTCGTCGTCACTAGCATCTTCCTCCACCTCCTCTGCTGACCTCATCTCCTGGCTGACTGTGGGTTGACAGTAAGTGGGATCTCCAACCTCATCATCATCACCCTGTGCGTTATCACACCTGTTGTCCTCAGAGCCAACCTGTTCCTGCCCTGACAAAAAACTAAAGTTGTCGCTCCAATCAGGTATTTGAGTCTCATCATCGTCTTCCTCATTGTCTCCACCAACAGGAGTTACAGTTTGGGAATGAGTGTCTACATTATGGTCAGAACCTTCTGCGTCTGGTCCTGGATCCGACTCATAAAGATTCTGGGCATCAGTGCAGATCATTTCCTCGTCTGGATTCACAGAAGCGCTGGAGTCGATCTCTGATTCCCAGGCTATAGTATGAGTAAACAGCTCTGCAGACTCAACCATCTGTTCTACCTCATACTCAGACGGGCAGCTGGAGATTTGGGAGCTGTGAGGAAGCAAGTGCGATAGGGGTGACACCTTTGAGGACTGGAGTATTTGTGATGTTGAAGTTGATGTGGAGGGGAGCCCACTTAAAGGAGCACTTGATATCCGTTGAAGCACCTGCTGTTTTTGTGCCTCATCTGGAATTTGTAGCGATTGGCGTGGCCGTAAGAAAGGAATCTTATCACATTGTCCGCTAAAAGAAGTAGACATTTTAGTTTGGCTGGAAGATGGTCTTTCTTCTGCAGATGTTACTGTTGCTTTTACACCTACCCCACGGACACAACCTTTTTTCCCCTTCCCAACACGCCTATTCCCCTTTCCACCAGCAGCAGGCCTTTTTCCACTCATTTTGGTGGTTAACTAATTCACAACTCTGGAGTTGTTTGCACAAAAAAACAATGGATGGGAACCGAGCAGAGCTGAGTGGCCAAACTGTGGTATTAGGCCAAAACTATTGGCTGGGTTAGATGCAGAAAAAAATTATATTCGATTTGCAACCTGATGGAGGTCAGTATAGATGGACTAATAGAACAAGTCCCACACACTGCTAGAAGGTCAAATATTTATTCAGAGCTAGATGCAGACAAAAAATTATTTTGAATTTGCAACCTGATGGAGGTCAGTATAGGTGGACTAATAGAACAAGTCCCACACACAGCTAGAAGCCCAAATATTTTTTCAGAGGTAGATGCAGAAAAAAATTATATTCAGTTTGCAACCTGATGGAGGTCTGTATAGATGGATTAATAGAACAAGTCCCACACACAGCTAGAAGCCCAATAATTTTTCAGAGGTAGATGCAGAAAAAAAAATATTTTTAATTTGCAACCTGATGGAGGTCAGTATAGATGGACTAATAGAGAAAGTCCCACACACTGCTAGAAGGCCAAATATTTTTTCAGAGCTAGATGCAGAAAAAAATTATATTCAGTTTGCAACCTGATGGAGGTCAATATAGATGGACTAATAGAACAAGTCACACACACACCTAGAAGCCCAAATATATTTTCAGAGGTAGATGCAGATAAAAATTATTTTTAATTTGCAACCTGATGGAGGTCAGTATAGGTGGACTAATAGAGAAAGTCCCACACACTGCTAGAAGGCCAAATATTTTTTCAGAGCTAGATGCAGAAAAAAATTATATTCAGTTTGCAACCTGATGGAGGTCAGTATAGATGGACTAATAGAACAAGTCCCACACACAGCTAGAAGCCCAAATATTTTTTCAGAGGTAGATGCAGATAAAAATTATTTTTAATTTGCAACCTGATGGAGGTCAGTATAGATGGACTAATAGAGAAAGTCCCACACACTGCTAGAAGGCCAAATATTTTTTCAGAGCTAGATGCAGATAAAAATTATTTTTAATTTGCAACCTGATGGAGGTCAGTATAGATGGACTAATAGAGAAAGTCCCACACAGTGCTAGAAGGCCAAATATTTTTTCAGAGCTAGATGCAGAAAAAAATTATATTCAGTTTGCAAACTGATGGAGGTCAGTATAGATGGACTTATAGAACAAGTCCCACACACAGCTAGAAGCCCAAATATTTTTGCAGAGGTAGATGCACATAAAAATTATTTTTATTTTGCAACCTGATGGAGGTCAGTATAGATGGACTAATAGAGAAAGTCCCACACACTACTAGAAGGCCAAATATTTTTTCAGAGCTAGATGCAGAAAAAAATTATATTCAGTTTGCAACCAGATGGAGGTCAGTATAGATGGACTAATAGGACAAGTCCCACACACTGCTAGAAGCCCAAATATTTTTTCAGAGCTAGATGCAGAAAAAAATAATATTCAATTTGCAATCTGATGGAGGTCAGTATAGATGGACTAATAGAAGGATGCTATGCACAAAAGATTTTACTTCACTAGGTGCAGTAAAAAAACTGGTATTCTATACACAGGTGGTATATCTTGCAACACAGATAGGCTACTCCACTGACTATTACACTCTGCAATAGACCAAAAAGGATTAGCTTTGCTAGATTCAGCCAAATGCTGTGAAAAAAACTTGCACAGCACTGGCACAGACCTGCCTGGCAAAAACTGATAGGAACTGATGTAACCTAGTCCTGAAAAGGACTGCAATTACAATTAGTCTTTACTCCCACAATCTATCTATTTAAGAGCACAGACCTGCCTGATAAAAGTCGTAGGAAATGCTGTAACCTAGTCCTTAAAAGGACTGCAATCACAACTATTCCCTACTCCCAAGCTATCTGTAGATTTGTGCGAAAATTGGCTTGAAATTAACAAGGTATAGCGCACACAGCAACAGCGGTGCCGTCTAACATGCAGCTGCAGCAGTGAGAAAATGGTGGCGACGGGGAAAATGGCTTGGTCTTATAGGGCAAGGACATGTGACATACACTGCCAATGACACATGCCCTTGCTTGTGTGAAAAACAGCAGTTCGCTCCGTGTGTGCGCTGCTGATAGGCTGACAGACTGCACCTCCCCACTGCAAATGCGGGAAAGAGAAAAAAAATGGAGATCTTCATTATTCCTGCAGAGATCCATCCCCTGCCCCTCCCCCCACCCCGCTGTACACTCAAACTGCGTATTAACATTAATTTTCATCATTACTGAGAAAAAATCCAGTTATCATTTTGGTGCACGAACAGTTATCGAACATAACCTGGAACAGCCGAATTTTTCTCAAATCGTTCGTGTTCACCGAACGGCTCGAACACCGCCCAAAACAGCTCGAATTTGAGATTGGCGAACAGTTCGAGTAGAACAACGCTCATCTCTAGTCCTGACAGTCAACATGTGTCCTTTTCTGGCATATGCGCCTACTGGAAGCAGGCACTCAGATGTAATAGATTTGCAGATTATATTCACTTTCCCTGTTTGCGCATACACCCAAATCCTGTTTTGTGGATATTTGGATGAAAGCCTAGATTTGACCACTGAACATGGGACAGAACCCAATGTGAAAGGAGCCTTACTCTCATCATAGACTGGGGTAACATTTTTAGCATAATGTACATGCCCACTTTTAATGAAATTGTTGCCACACCACATCCTGCCCTAACTCTTCTCAAACTCCGTCTACTTTAATGTAGCTAAACAAAATATTGAGAAAACGCCAAAGGTTGCTTATATTCTATGCACCGCTTCCTTTTTCGCAAACATTTTGCAACTTTTTAAAGTATTTTGGGCTAGAATTCTGACTTACTTCATTCTCACTCTCACTCGCACTTGAGAAATCAGAGCCTATCTGTCTTTTATGGAATTCACTCAAAATATTTATAAAATCCACTTATAATCCATATCTCATATATTTGAATTATATGATAAATTTCTACCTGCATTTAAGTAAACAATCTGCTGTAGAAATAAGTAGCATGCTAACTTTTTTTTTCAAGATTTTGCATATAAAGTCTACTGCACAGCAACATGTCTGTAAATGTGTGGCACAAATCTGAATATCGGCTTTGAATCTCTGCCGCAAATCATGTAATAATTAAATATAATTTGTAACATGCAACTCTTACATTTGTGAACAGTTTGTATTTGGACACTGCACCTATGCAAAATGTTAGTTTGAAATTTCAGTAATACAAAATTGATAGATTCAGCATTTTCATTCCACCATGAACGTTAGGTTGCCTCAAAGAAATGTATTGTTTGCTTTCACTATACACTCCATCCGATTCTTCCGTTTAGCTGTTATTTCTTGTTGGCTGTTTTACTTCTCTAAAAATCCTTTATACAGCGGGAAATAAAATGTGCAGCCATAAGCTAAATATATTTACAAACACATTCAAGTGAATTTATAGAACTAATAAACATATTAAAGAAAGCAACAAAATGTAATCTAAATTCTAGAATTTAAACCTTGTATAAAAATGATACTGTACATCAAACATTTTTGAAATCTCAACCTGTGATCATAATAAAAAAAAAAATTTGCAAAGTAAATATTACTGAACAAATGATGCTGATTTACTTGAACACATACTGGCATTAGCATAACTGCATTATGCATTTGTTGACTACAGAAGGACTTCATATACCTTCCTTTTCATATTATGGGATGCATGTTTATACAAAGCACAAGAAATAGCAATGATTTCATTGGAATTGCTACATCTGCATACATAAACACATATTTTTAAAGCATCAGAGAAACTGCAGCAGGATTTTTTTTCAAGCAATGTTATTTTAAAACTGTGCTTTCCATTATAATTATCCACATGGCAACAATGTTCCAATATTAAGTTCACATTTCCTTAGAATTTTAACATATTCAAATATAAAGTACAAATGAAGGTGGCAATTCATCAAGCTAATTATATCATGGTGGTTTAAAACATTAAAAAATCTCTGTGTAACTCGAAAATTGCACAAATATTTTCAACTTTTGACATTTTTACACTTGTCGCGGACAGCTCCAGCAATTTTTTGAAAAGTGTGGAGTTTGGCTCAGAGTGAAGCGTACTCAAGCATGCTCATCAAGTTAATCATAATTTACGCCACACAATTGACATAAATTATGACTACAGTGTCCATTTTAGGACATAATCAGATATCAAAATCAAACTTTAGAATGATGTCAGTTTGAGGCTAAATACCATATGAGAACTGATTTTGATGAATGACTTTGACAAGTGACTTTGATAAGGTACTTTTACAACTGCAATAATAATAATAAAGTTACTGTTCGGTGATGGGACTTGAACCCGAAACTATGTCTAGAAGCCAATGCACTAACCATTGAGCGATAAACTCAGTTGAAGAATTCTAGGCGTTTTATTTGATTATGGCATTTTTAGTGCAAACCTGTTTGAAACTCATTGAGAAATACCTGCTTGAGGTCAAATTCAAATGATGTGTGATTTTTATGTGTGAGTCTGATGTGTGACTTTCTTCAAACATCAGAATCAGAATCACAATGAGCTTTAGTCACCCTGAGTGTTTTCATGGTTGATCTCATAAGACAAGAACAGCTACCAGTCACTATCACTTGATCTGATATCTTAATGGTAAAGCATTAGCCTCTGAAGCTACAGTGTCTGAGTTCAAATCCCAAAGCACAAGGCCAAGTCGACCTGTCATTGGCTACAGGTTGACTTGGGCTGTGTAGCATGAACTGTGCGCTTGAGATCTCCCCAGAGTGGCTCAATGATTTTGAGGTCAGGAGACTGAGATGGCCACTCCAGAACATTCCCTTTGTTCTGCTGTAGCCAATGAAAGGTCGACTTGGCCTCGTGTTTTGTATCGTTGTCATGTTGAAACGTCCAAGTAAGCTCAGCTTCCAGAAAAATTCTGCCGGGGTATGTAAACTTTTGAGAACTACTGTATTAAAAGTAAAACACCCCTGTAGTTTGTGTGCTAACTAGGCATAATTAAAAAACAAAAAATCTACTTCTATTGGGATTTAAACCCAGACACTGTAGCTTTGGAGGCTGATGCAATACCATTAAGCCATCAGGTGAAGTGATAGTGACTGGTAGCTTTTCTTGTCTTATGAGATCAACCATGAAAATACTCAGGGTGACTAAAAGTCATTGTGATTCTGATTCTGTTTAAAGAAAGCGACACATCAGACTCACACATCAAAATCACACATCATTTGAACTTGGCTTGGAGGAGGTATTTCTGAAAGTCACAATGGGTTTCAGACAGGTTTGCACTGAAAATCACATAGCCAAATAGAATGCCTAGATTTCTTCACCTGAGTTTATAGCTCAATGGTTAGTGCACTGGCTTCTAGACAAAGAACTTTGGGTTCAAGTCCCATTAGCGAACAGTGATTTTTTTTTATTATTATTACAGTTGTAAAAGTCCCTTATCAAACTCAGTTATCCAAGTCAGATGTCAATGTCACTTAGCAAAGTCACTTATCAAAATCAGTTCTCAGACAGGGTATTTAGCCTCAAACTGACATCATTCTGATGTTTGATTTTGATATCTGATCATATCCTAAAATGGACACTGTAAATGACACATATGTAAGATGATGGCATGCAGCAATTGAAATTAGCAAATTAATTAAGGCAGTGCATGCCTCTTAATGAATCCTGCACACTACACTAGTGCTTCCATTTTTAAGACTGGTGTACAAATCAGTAGTCTATCGTAGTAGTAGTGAATTGAGGTTGAATTATTTGAAAACATTGACACTGATAAAATGTACACTGGAGTGGGATGCACAAAATTTATTAAGTGAAGTGCACCTCTTAATGAATTTGGCGCATCTACTAGCTGTCATGCTCCACTGTAAGTTTTGTATTCCAGTCACAAAAGTCTTGCAAATTATTATGAATTTTCCAGGTATACTTGATCATGTCCTAGAACCATCTTTTCAAATAGTTGGCAGAGCTATTCTCTTGGAGCCCTTTTTTTAAATAAAAAAGCAGAGCAGAGCTGTTCATGAGTAGTGTAAAAATGCCAAAAGTAGCAAAGGTTTTGCACAACTACGAAATCTTATGGCAAGCACTGTTTGACTAATTGGGGTCCATGGGCTCTGTATTTTGGCTTTGTACAAGTGAAAGGTTAAAAAAGGTTGTCCTCCCTCTAAAAAAATATTTTAGTAGGCTGCATTAGGTCTAAGAAAACAAACCGAGTCTTATTTGCTATCCTGGGTCCAGCACTGGCTCTCCATTATAACCATAGTCTTTGTTGTTTGTTAACATTGACAGTTTGACTAGTTTGACAGTGCTGCAGCCAATCAGTTAGCTCAGCGGATGAGCCAGTGTAGATGTCACGAGCCACTGAGCAACTTCAGTGCTGTCAAAATGACAGGAACTACATATGTGCTGCAGACAAAGAACAAACACCAGGGCAGCAGCGGACAGCCAGCAGTGGAATAAGGGAAAGTAGGCAACATTGGGAATGTTATTTTATAGCTACCACAGTCTATGAAAGAAAGTTTTCTGAAAGGAGGCAACCCTTTTAAACACTTGCATGCAAGACTTGTTTCAAGTTCTCAGGACTCTATTCCTTGTACACCAATCTAATTGCTGCACTAATAAAAGTTTGTTCTTAATCAATATTTTTCAGGATCCAGTTATCAACTGCATGAAAATAAATGAAATGTGTTTGTACTGTAATAATAGCCAGATAGCAACCAAGCATTGGAGATTGATGGCTTTCGGTCCTGGGCTTTATCTCCATGCCAATGTAAATTTACACAGTATGGTTTAAGCTTCTACTCCTGCACTCTAACCTGTGGAGAAGACAGAAATGGTTTATTACTACTTTTGTCTTCTTTTCTGGCTACATAGCGCTCAGATGATTGCTGGTTCTCTACTGGCATAGAGAAAAGCTGCTGGCTCTTAGCATACCCAGATCAAATCTGCTATCACTCCTATGGATGCCCCAGTTACTGAGGAAATAAAAGACAAAAATGTTCCAAGAAATATTTTAATAAATATAAATATTTATTAAAGATCTGCAAATTAAAAAATAAAAAATGAAGCCTGATTTATTAAGCTTACCATTGCACACTCCATAATGAGCAAATTTACTAAATAATAATGTACCTAACTAATTAAAAGATGCATTCCAATTGATGAATAAGGAAAAAGGGAACATGCAGCCATAGCGATCCAGTATAAAGAGATTATTTGACTTTATTAAATTATTCCCAAAATACAACACATGCAGGAACACCTATATAAACAGGATGTTTTCTTATATTATTATTTCTCCACAGTTTTTATTTGCATTGTATTTTATATATTTTCTTAAGAATAAGTTCATATTTGGATTTTATATGTTGTTTTTATTATGTTAAACAGAAAAAACTGACCGTCACATCCAAAATTTGGATGTGCCGGTCAGTTTTTTCTGTTCATATGTATATTGTTCTTGTATGTATACCCCTTTTTCGCATGTAAAGTGCCATGGAATAAATGGCGCTATAATAATAAATAATAATAATAATAATATAGACTTTGACTGAGCACTCCGCCTCTAGGCCATAGGTGGTTTTAATTGCAGCAGGATCTTGCTTTCCAATACACATGCAGGCTTTTATCTCTTAGAGTGGAGTTCACATTGGCAAGGTCCTGGTATAACGATAAACACCTTATCGTGGCTACCAGGTACATATGAATTGGCCAATTTATGCGCTAAGATTTCTCAGTTATTTCTATTTTATAGAGCAGTAATGCTATTCAAATGTTATATATTTCATGTTCATATACTTAGTATTGCAGAGTGCAACTTTGTTAACTTTTATTATTTTGTCATGTTATCAGGTTCTTTTTCCACTCATAACTTACACTTATTTTTACTTAATAACCTTATTTACATTACCTTAGAACGTTTACGTGATTTGTGTTACTAACGAGTGGAAGTTGGACACCATATAAAACGCCCCCAAACTTGTACATGTCTTGTGCTATGATTAAGATTTATAATTGATTTGAAACGCATCATTTACTATACCTGTTTCTTAATTGGTACTGTATTTTGTAGATACTTCAATAAAGCAAAGTAAGGATTAGTTAATATAATGTTATTGTCATATATTGTATTTTTCCTGTTGCACCATAATGGCTATGTGATCTGTACACTTACTGGTGAGTGGGCAGGACTTTTGACTCTATATTTAATA
Source organism: Phyllobates terribilis (assembly GCF_046119375.1). Taxonomy (NCBI): domain Eukaryota; kingdom Metazoa; phylum Chordata; class Amphibia; order Anura; family Dendrobatidae; genus Phyllobates; species Phyllobates terribilis. Next base: position 443,956,219 of record NW_027362764.1, read on the forward strand.
AATTAGGTGCATCTCTTAACTGGCGCATACCTCTGCCACAAATGTACAAGTAGCCAGGCCTGGTGTGAAAACTCAAAATGTAGAAAATGTTTGCACAACTTCCAAATTTAAAAGATAAGCATAAAAAAAAAATAAAAAAAACGGTGGATCATTAATACTGACAAGCTCAATTTAATGAACAATATTGCTGATGTACGATGTGCCTAATTTATTAAAAGGGTCACACCACTTTATAAATTAGGAGCATGTCTTAACTGGCGTTTGCCTCCATTGAAAATGTACTCCAGTCTGGGACTGAAATAAATTACTAGTAACATTTATGCCACTAAAGTGGCATAAATTCTAATAAATTAGTCAGACTGGCCTAACCATGTCTTGCCCAACCCATGCTCCACACATTTTGGTAAAGCTGGCAGAGAACGGAGGGAATACCCAAAATGTTGCAATTTTTTTGTGCAACTTTCAAGTTTCACAAAAAATTTTGTAACACATTAACACTGGTGTAAACACTTACATGAATTGCGCCCTAAACGTCTAAGAAAAAAATAAAAAATTAATCATTTTATAGAAAATTCATTATATTAAGTATACATAGCAAAAAAAAACACAAAATAGATATCCACACAACTGTAGAGACATGGTTACTTCACTCAACAGGTTATTTGGCTCTTAAAAGGTGTTTTCCACTGCTAGGACATCCACTTCTTGATCCAAATGTTTGGCCCCAATAAAATAAAAAAGCTTATACTCTGCTCTTGTGCCAGTGCTGTTACAGCGGTGTAGGCACTCACGGTTCCGGGGCTCCTGTGCGTTTGTTGTGACACTTGAGCCAGGCACCTAATCAGTGCCGGCGTCACTGTCCCTGCCTTCTGTCGAATTGATCATGAAGAGGAAGTCTGGGCTGCACCTGATCTGTGACTTCCTCTTCATGTTTAATTCATATGAAGGAGGGGACAGTGATGCCAGCACTGATTGGGCGCCGGGCTCCATTGTAACAACAACCGCATGGGAGTCACAGGATCATGAGTGCTGACACCGCTGGAACGACACCGGCACGGGAGGTGAGTATAAGCTTTTTTATCTTATCGGGGCTAAGCATGGGGTATGATAAGGAGTTGTCCAAATAATGGACAACTTCTTTAAGGCTTGGTCAGAATGAAATTAATGAACTTTTTACAAGACCTTTTTAATTAAATGTAGTTATAAAATATAAGTTGTTTTTAGAGGTGTTCAAAAATTTGAGGGGTATTTTACCTTTTTCTGCTTTTTATTCATTTTAATATTGTGGGCTAGTGTTATTGTGTGCAAGTAATCTCAATTCAATGGGTCATTGAGATATTAGTGAGAAAATAAAATCCTACAAATATGAAGTTTTACCAGTTTTACCAGTTTAAATGCATGCAAAGAGAAAGGTATGTGTAAACCTATCTTTAAAGATGAGCGGATCAATCTCAAGCTCAATCTCAATCTTAATAGGTTTGAGTTCAGTCAAATTTCCTGAAAATTCGAACATTTTGAAATTTGATTTACAATTCATAAAGAAAATAAAAAATTCTCCAGCACCAATCCCCACACTGCTGAAGAATTAAAGATCAGGCTAATGTCATTTTGCATTGCAGCATGGGCCTCCCCATAATATCCTGCAGCTATGTTATCTTGCGGATTATCATATCTTATATAAATGGGTCAGTACCCGGGCTATACCAGATCACTGGTTCCCATATAGAACAATTTGTATGGCAAAGTCGTTTTCCAACTCCAGATTCACTGGATAAGCCTAATTCCTCTCTCTCTCCTATAGAGTGTAATCTTTTATGGTCAGCTGAATTCTCTCTCTCCTGTATAGGGTAAGGGCGAGTTTTTATTTGCCGAAAATCAAATTTTGGGGGAAAATTGAGTGAAGTTGGCAAATTTAAAAAGATCCGCTCATCTCTACTTTTCATATCAATATTTGAATATTCTATGTAAAAGTATATGCTGTGATATAGTGCCCAAGTGGCTGGGGTTAGCATTTCATGCTTTTCCATTTCAATTTTAACACTGGTGTAAATACTTACATGAATTGGGCCTTGTACAACAAAAATCTGAAAAATTTATTTTTTTATATATAAAATACATTTTATTAAGTACACATAACAATAAAACACAAAATAGATGTATCACAAACTATTCTACATCCATAACTTTTTCCTTTCAAATTCCAATAACTTTGAGACTCTTACTGAAACCTGAATCTATCAGTCAAACACCACCTCTGCTGGTGCTCTTTCGTGTTGTGGCCCTACATTTTTCACATGCACCCAAAACTGAGAAAGTTGCAGGTGTTGATTCGCTTCTTTGTGTGAGATGTGCCTTTCAGATCCTCCCTCCAGTACTCTCACTTATGATCCTACCTTTTGAGGTCCACACTTTGCCCCCTGTCTTCCCCACTTTCTATCCTGTTATATAATCCCACTCTAATCATAGGAGACCTAAACATCTTTATGAATTATCTGCTCTCCCCATCTGCCACCCATATTTTATTTCCAACCTCCTCTGTCTGCATTTTACAGCTAACTCTCCTACATATGAAGACTAGAATAGACTAGACCTAGTCTTCTCCTTGCTCTGTTCTTTGCATAATTTTACCATGTCACGCCTTCCACTTTCAGACCACAACCTTCCTTTATTCTCTGTCACTATCAATAACTGTCACCCTGTTCAGGACGCTCATATTTACCACACTTATAGTAATATTCATGCCATCAATGCCCAGCAACTAATGAAGAATTTGCAGTCATCATGGGCCCAAATCTCCTCCCACTCATGTCCTGATTCAGCTCTAAAACATTATAATAAAGCACTGGAAAGTACCCTTGATAAAACTGCACTCCCTACACTTTGACACAGACAACAGCAACTCTGGCACACACTGCAAACATGTTTTCTACAAAGGTGCTCTAGGTCTGCAAAATCTCTGTGGAGAATATCCTTTACGGTGGAAAATTATATCCTTTATAAGTTTATGCATTCTTTACCTCTACAAACAAACCTGCTTCACTGCCATTTTCACCTCACTAACAATCCTAAATGACTCTTTGACACTTTTACTCTTTCCTCAGTCCTAAAGTATAGGCCCCTGTCACCAACCTCAGTGCTGACGACCTGTCCATTTATTTTAAAAAAGAAATTGACTGTATCTGAGAGGACATTTTCTCCCAATCCCCTGATATCATGCATTCTCTTCCCTATTGTACTTCATCAATGTCACTTTCTGTCTTTGAACCAGATACAGAAGAAGTTAACAGACTCCTCACTTCTTCTCTCCCTTCAACCTGCACCACTGACCCTATTCCCTCTCATCTCCTCCAGCCCTCTATTTAGCTGCCACTATTCATCTAACTATTTACCTTATTTCTTTCCCTACTCTTTCAAACATACCATCATACACCCATTACTTAAAAAAACATCTCTTGACCAGAACTGTGTTGGTAACTACAGACCTGTCTCTAATCTCTCATTCATCTCTAAACTCCTGGAATGCTTGGTCTACTCCTGTCTAATCTATTACCTTTCAGATAACTCCCTTTCTGACAATTACAATCCAGTTTCTATCACTTACACTCTAGAGAAACTTCCCTTACTAAAGTCTCTAATGATCTACTAACAGCTAAATCTAATGGCCACTACTCCCTGCTGATTTTTGTGAATCCCTCTATATCATTTGAAACTGTAGATCACCAACTTCTCTTTACTATACGCTGCTCTCTCAATCTCAAAGGATACTTCTCTCTATTGGTTCTATCTTACCCCAAAGGAGAAAACCGAACACCTAGGTCATAGTGACAGAAAATAAAGAATTAGCCAAACAATATTTCAGACTAAAAAACCTTTATTAGAAATATCAAATGGTTCTTGGTGGCACTAAGGAATAAGTGCACACACGGATATATACAAAACACATAATAACTTCATGTGAAGTACAATTGTAAAAACAAAGGACCAAACTACACCATAGTATATTGATGCTGCAGATGCAGTATGAGATATATACTGTATTAGACCCACATACTTTAGTATACAAAGTGTAAAAAGTACAAAAAAGTTCAACGTCGCCTTATCAAAGTTAAATTGTATATAAGGTCAATGACCAAATAAGGCTACAAATCTCATACACCTAAACCATTGTCGTTGCAGGTAAAATTACTCAGAGTAGAACTAGAGTTATACATCTTGACCAAATAGAAAGTCTAGAGGGTATAAATATAGACTGGTAAATAAATTAGCCCTATAATTCAATCAGACACAGCATGGAATGGAAATATCTCAATACCTGGTGGTATGTCACTCCGTGTGCTGCACACCGACCCCCAGGACCCCTCACTGACAGCCCCATCACTGTATTTTTACTGGCTCCTCTTCCTCTCCTCTTCCCCATACTGTCGGTATTCCTCAGGGTTTAGTCCTTGGCCCCTTCCTCTTTTCTTTATACATCCCTCCAATGGAAAAACCATCAGCAGATGTGGTTTTCAGTACCATCTCTATTTTCCATTTCTTTACCTTTTTCTCTGCAAAAACTCTCACTGTTGCTTTAATTTATTCTCATCTGGACTATTGCAACTCTCTGTTAATCAGTCTCCCTCTTTTTCAACTCTTTCCTCTGAAATCTATTCTAGATGTCTCATCCAGGATCAAATTCCTGTCCAACTACTACACTGATGCCTTCACCCTGTGCCTGTCACTGCACTGCTTGCCCAGAGTGCAGTATAAAGTTATCACTCCCACCCACAAAGCTCTCCACAGTTCTGCACTGCTCTACATTTCCTCCCTCATCTCTGTCTACACCCTACCCATGCTCTCCTTTCCACTAATAATCTAAGACTTACATTCTCAATAATTTGAACCTCGCACTCCCGTCACCAAGATCTATCTCATGCTGCACCCGTTCTCTGGAATGCACTGCCCCTGACAATTTGATTAATTCCCAGTATCCAAAGTTTTAAGTTTTGTCCCAAAAACCTGTTTCGCTAAACTGGCCTAACTGCACTAATCTAGCTATTTCCTTTTTGCCCTTCCTAAATTTTCCTCAAAATCTGGTTCATCAAATCATCTGTTTACACTGCACTTAATAAGACTCTGTATTTGTACTAATACATATACTGGCTGGTTACTAGTTTGTGCACTGTTTTGTGAATACCAAATTTATTGTATTGATGGCTGGACCATAGAATGCATGAACTTTTTAACATTTACCTTTTGTGTCCTATTTCTTCATAGATTGTGACCTTACGAGCAGGGTTTTCACTCCTCTTGGTACTATATGTGTTGAATTATGTTTTACTGTGTATTGTCTGCTATTGTATGTACATGTCCCCTTGAATTGTAAAATCCAGCAAAAAAATGTTGACAATTTAGAAATAAAAATTATTATTATTATTATTATTATTATTATAGGTGTGGTGACCTGCAAGTGCTATAGTCTGGATATCTTTTTTTTTATTTTTACCATATAATATTCAAGCAGTAGACTTTTTAGCATCTCACGCACAAAGCATTTTTGTTATGAGTTTTATTGCTACCAATACTAGTGATACTCAACAGTAACTCATTATGACTTTCTATCAATTCATGGTACATGATTTAATATTTACAACAATTAATATTATGCTTTTCTTAGTATCAGTAGAAATGGGAGGTATATCTAGGATTTAAATCCCAGTTTGTGCACCTACTCCTCTCCTATTTAAACAATCCAGTCTCTTTTCTTCTTCATCTGCCTCCTATACCTGCAATTAGTTTTCTCTGCGTGTAGAGTTGTCATTTTACAGTCAAATTATTGTGTTTCCACAACAAAATTACAGCAAAAAAAAGCTCATCACAGCATTTATTGATGTACAGAATGAAGAGGACTATTAATGCTAAGCGGACCAATTTCTTCAGTAAACACCAGCAAATGGATGTGTTTATTGAGGTTTTAAAAACCAGGAGATTGCAAACAATAAAAAGCATATATCTAGAGCAGATATATCTTCTAAGCAATGTTTTATTCTTTAATAGGAGGATACCTGTTTTAAATTCTATACATGGAGTGTTGAAATGGATCAATATGATTTTATTCCTGATTATATATGGTATGATTTAAAAAATATCCATTGTCAATGTAACATGCAATATTTTGTTTGCTTTTTTAGGCAAGTGAGAAAAATATTGATAGAATATTTTCAACCAAATTGTAAAACCTTTTATGAATAAATAACCCGTCAAGAGCTTTAGCGCCACAAAACTAATTACATTGTTGGGTTGGCTGGTTAAAGACAAGATCAAGGATTTTCTAAAGCTGAAAATCAACTTTAGGTCTGTATGTAAATAAGATTATAAGTGCACTGAGGACAGGAAGAATCCCAGTTAGTGCTTTGATCCTCCTCATTATTCCCTGTTTAGCACCACTCCTTGGTAATTGATTGACTCCCCTCATGTACAACAATATCTTCCATGGCACAGATTGGATGTCAATCAGTCTCCTTTGCATAAAGATTCATTGTTGATTTCTCTTGAAGATGTGGCCAGGAAGGTATACTTTACTACCTTACCAACCAATGTAATTATTTTCATGCCCCTAGAGCTCCTGACAAGTTATTTTTAATAGCAACAAGAAAACATTTACTGTTAACTTTAATGATAATCTTATGATGAAGCACACTATATATTGCAATAGCACTGCAGTATATAACATGACTGAATAAGAGATCACAGGATTTAATTCCCCCAAAAAATAAATAAGTAAAAATACATGCTTAAAAAATCTTAATTAATATATAAAAATTTAAATTATGTCCTTTTTATTATTTAAAGATAAAGAAATTAAAAATAAATAAACCCTTTTGTTATGGACATGTTTTAAAAGTCAAAATTATCAAAATATATCTTTGATGAAAAAATAAAACATTACCACAAACATCGAAGAGAAAATAATAGGAAATTTCAGAATTGGGGTTTATTTTTGCGTACCCCGCTAATCCCTAATATGGATAGATCAATGGTAAACTTAAAAAAATGACAGGTCTCAGAAAATGGGGAGAGAAACAATTTTTTTCTTTACAATGTTCACAATATTTTTAACTACTGAATTTTTTTTTTATAAGTTTGATATGGCCAAAATGAACTGGTTGAATTATATTATTAGATTATTATTAAAATAAATCGAATGCTGTTAAAAAAAAGCCCCCAAAACTGTCAGAATTGCTGTATTTTTCATTATTTCTACCTCCTTGGCATTGTTTTCCTATATTTCAATACTTTATATGATAAAATGAACAGTGCCATTCAAAATCACAAATCATCCTGCAAAAAAACAATTTATCATAAAGCTATGTGAACAGAACAACAAAAAATGTTTCTTGAAAAAAGGAAGGAAAAAATTAAAGCACAATGAAAAGCTTTTGAAAGAGTTAAATGGTCACTGATGTTTCAACAAACTTTAATAGTATAGCTCAGTATTTCCCAAACTCGAGAGGAATGAGAAACACTCAGCACAGTGAGAGATCAGAGCGAAACAGACAGATTGACCTGCAACTTCTTGCAAATGTATCTTACTTTATCTCTGGACTTATAGCCACACAGCTCATAATTTCTGCATAATGTCTGCCTAAGTGTTGCTGCTGCTTCTGCCTGATTGCTACCAGTAAGATCAGGAATCCAATTTCTTTTTGTGATGTATTTAGGAGACATCATAGTAGCTAGTCTCCATTCACCAACACAGAGACAACTAAAAATTAGAGATGGAGCTGAAATAATATGGAGAAAAATGTAGGGTACAAGTCAATCATATAATTAATTAAGATAAATTATGTTTTTTCTTATCCCAACAACATCATGTTATGAAAAATCACATGAAATGAAAGGAATGCTTTATCTCCTTCGCCAAAAGTGCAAAAAAATGCAGAAAAACATTAAATACATCCCCAAGATCACAATATATTGTCTCTAGTTGCACTAAATACCACAGCCGAAGCACTAAATATCTCCACAAGAGAGGCAAAAATCACAGTTGGTGATGAGCGAGCACTAAAATGCTCAGGTACTCATTACTCAGGTCGAGCAAATCGTAATGCTAGGGTGCTCAATACGAGTAAAATGTAAGTCAATGGGAAACACAGGCATTTTTCTGCCCCCCCCCACAAAGGTATGGAGGGGGTCTAAAAATTGGTCAAATCAATGGAAACAGTGCTGAAATGGCATGGGAACAGAATAAGGAAGACCCCTGAAAACATCTCTGAATCCCAGGTAAGCCACTTTTACAGAAAATAAAACATAAAAAACAAAGATGAAATGCATTTTCCTACAAAAATTTTTAAGAAACATTCTTTCCAGGATAATGACTTGTATATAAGGCTAAATAAATAACAGAAAAAAATGCTCCTCCAAATCTCGGGATATGTTCACACATAGTGTTTCCACTGCATTTTTGCACATTCGCATTGCTTTCAAAGGTGAAAAATACATTCACCAGTAAATGTAATGTTAACATTTTACTGCCTGATCTGGCTATGTGGTGTGTGAGACTTGATCAGACACATCCTGTTTATTTTATGAAGGAGGGACTCTGAAAGTCACAAAGCCTATTTTTACAGGGCCATCAGGCGGCCCTCACTATGTGAAGAGGGCTATCAGGTGGCCATTACTATTACTAGAGGGCCTGCAGCCGGCTATGCATTGCAAAATATGCATATATTTCTACTGCAATATGATTTATCCATCTGAGATGGTCAAATTTTCTTTTTCGTATTAATACTGTAAAATTTGAAACTTGGTCGGCCAGTAGGCAGCTATTCTTGGAATGGCTATGTATTGCTGCTGCAATATAACATATCCATCTGAGGTGGCCAAATTTTCTTTTTCCTATATATTCCGTAAAGTTTGAAACTTGGATGTCCAGGAGGTGGCCCTCATAATTTATAGAGTGCCAGCAGGCAGCCTCGACTATTTTTAGAGGGCCAGCAGGCGTCTTGGGGACAGATGAGACCAAGATAGAGATTTTTGGTAAAGCACATCATGCAACTGTTTACTGTAAATGGAATGAGGCCTGCAAATTAAAGAGCACAGTACTTAAATTCAAATATGGTGGAGGTTCAAAGATATCAAGGCCTTGCTTTGCTGCCTCTGGCACTAGGTGGCTTGACTGTTTGCAAGGCATCATGAAATGGGAAGATTTCCAAAGTATTTTGGGTCGCAATGTAGTGTCCAGTGTCATAAAGCTGGATTTCCATCCTAGGTCATGGGTCTTCCTGCAGGACAATGACCCCAAACATACTTCAAGAAGAACACATAAATGGATGGAAACAAAGCACTGGAGAGTTTGGAAGTGGTAATTCCAGCTCCAGTAGCGTAAAGCCTCCAACCACTACCTCTTACATACAGAAGCAGTAGAGAAACTATGAATGACACATTAAATCATTACATTTTTTTAACTTTGATTAATTTCTGTCAAATTTGAAAAATTTCTGCCAATTTTGATGCATTTCTGTCAACTATGATAAATTTCTGTCAAGCTTGGTGAATTTATGAATCAGACAATGAGTGAATGAAAAAAAAATCAATCTAGTTATGGACTGTAGAAGAGATGTATGCGACCAGAATGAACACTCATTTCCAGCAGATGTTACCACCTAGCACCTGCCGCTATTCTAAATTCAGCTAACAGCGGTATTAATAGGGAATATAATGGATTTTTTTTGTTTGCAGCAGCAAGGAGTATAAAGCAATAATCCCATTTTGCAGTTTCCAAAAAATTGCAGGATTATTACTGCAGTAATATTTGATCACCTTTGATGACCAAGTTTCTCTGTAGTAGTGTTATAGCGATTAGTGATGAGCGAGCGTGTTCTGTTAACCGTTTTGGCCAGCCGAGTATTTACGGCGTGCTCGAATGTTATGTTTTAGTCACTTCATGTGCATGATTTGCGACTGTTTGACAGCTTTAATATATATGAGGAATAACTAATAAACAGGCATTCCTCACATGTATAAACGCTGTCAAACAGTCGCAAATCATGCACACGGATTGACTAAAACATAACATTCGAGCACACTGCAAATACTCGGAAAACACCCGAGAATGCTTGTTAATCTCGAGTTATGAGCATGCTCGCTCATCACTAATAGCGATGCTATTGGTCAGCGGCCCAGTCTGGATATATGTTTTGAATGCACAACTGGCACACTTTAAATGGAGTATAGTATTTCACAGCTTTCAAAAAATTACAGGATTATTACCGCAGTAATATTTGACCACCTGAGATGATGGACATGTTTCTCTGCTTGCACTATACTGCAATGCTATTCAAGTCAATCAATTCTAGCTGTATGCTGTTAACATGCAAATGGACAAGTATAAATGGTGCATTATATTGCTTTTCACAAAAATTATCAGGAATAAGAGCAAAATGAATATTATTAGCCCTGATATCTAGGGCTATTGATAGGAGTTCCTGCAGAAGAAAGAACGTGCAATGAACCCTATTCTGCACCATATTAGCTCTCCACAAACTCTGCCTAACTGCTGTTATCAGCAGTACTAATATTCATCAGAATGAGATCTTACAAGGACTGTTGGTGCAGATGAAATTAATAATAGTGGTGTGGAATCCCTGCCAAAATGCAGCTAAAATTCTCTTCCTCGCTTAGCAGCAGCTCTCCCTACTATGCCTGTTTCCGGGGTAGACTGTGACTAGCATAGGGTCCCGGGTCTTATATTGACCCGATGACGATATGTGGCCAGCCAATCACTGTAATGCCACTACCAACATGGCTAAAGCATTACAGTGACTAGCAGGCAATCACTGCATGTTAATTGGCTGCCTAAAAAATGCCAAACATGCGGGGCTGGGACTTGAGCTCCTGCCGAACATTCAAAAAACACTCGCCGAGTAACGAGCATCCCGCGACTTGGTCTGTAGTTTTTTAAAATGTATTGATAATAGTGCACGTTTGGAGTTTTTAATAGAATTAATTAAAAGTTATTTTTTAATATTATTCCAATTGGATAAGTCTGTGAATTACCCTAAATTTTCTACTTTGGAGACACAAATAGTAATTTTTAGAGCAGTGAATTTATTAATGTGTCCCTTTTCTAATCCTTTCTCGCTGCTTACATTGTTGACCCATACTAAAGCCTTTTTCAATGGCAGTAACACTCCACCATACAAAACCCTTTCCCACTAGCACTAGAAGTTTCCTACTTCTGATCTTCTCAAATACTGTACATTGGTTGAGGAGCCTTCCAGGTTCCTCTCTTACCACCTTTAATGTCTATGTCTACCTTGGTCGCTGACAAGGAGACTGCCATGACCTGAGGGCATCCTATTGGTGAACTTTGCAGTCAGTTTTTATTATTTGAGTTTCGTTTTGGTGCTAAGGCATTTCAGGAATATACTAAATACTGTGGATATTTTAAAGGAGTTATCCCATGAACAATGTACATTTTAATCAATGGATTTTGAATTTAAATAAGTGCCACAATTGGAAGAGTTAAAAAAATATCCTGTGCTGAGATAATCTTATAAATGTGCCCCTGCTTTGTACTATGCAATTTCTGTGTCTGACCGTGCAGGAACATGACCTTAACATACCACATCTCCTGGCCAGAGGAGGAAGCAAGAGAGAGGATATAGACAGGACAGCACGGGATCACAAATGTTTCTTTCTTTCAAGTAAAACATTGCTTTAAATCAGACAGTGAAATGTTTTGCCTCACAAAAAGTAACAGCTGTGATCCAATGCTGTCCTGTCTGTATACGCTTTTGCTTCCTCCCCTTACACAGGGGCACATTTATAAGATTATCTCAGGACAGAAACATTTTTTATAAAAGCATGGGAACACAGCTGATTCTTTCTGTGAGGTAAAACATTTTCCTTCCTGTTTAAATCCTTATCCATGTTCATTATGTTATTGTTATTATTATTATTATTATTTACAGTCATTTGTGATTATTATTAAATATTTATGAGGCCAACAGTAATGGTGAGTAAAAAGGACAATAAATGCATGTGTTTGCATAGCCTAAAGCTGCTATTTCCACCTATTGTATACATTGCATATGTTGTATCTTCCCTTTTATATAGGTAGAGAAAAATGAATAACAATTATGTTTATTGCATATATGGTGAAAAGTTGCAGAGAAAAAGAAAATAAAGCAATTTGAAAACATAATCATGAACAAGCAGGAATATGAATATCACAAGGCTAAAGTCAAAAGAAAGAACTGGCACAGATGTTTCATGTACAATTGAATCTCAACATTATTTATTTTTCTTTTACAATATGCATACTTTAATGAATGCAGGAAAATAAGCATCAGTAACAATGAATCATGTTACACATTAAATCGATCAATATTTCTAGCGGTATTACTGTAAATGAAGGAATACTTCATTTGTACTATACATCTAACTTCTCTTATTGAGTTTTATTATATCTGCATTCATAGCTACTACTATAATAGTGTTAAATTTGACATAAAATAGAAAGAAGAACTATATGTTTGAGCTACGTTAATGTGCTATAAATCAATCCATGTACTGTATAACTACTGTATGTTCACTAAAGAGCTTTAAGATGGAAAACATAGTGAGAAAGGGCAGTGTACAGTACTATACATATTTTTAGAATGCAGCTTCTAACTCCACATGGTGTTAATGATAATTGCATTTGTCAGCAGATTGCCAAGGGCTTTTCACATTATTGGTTTTAAAAAGACATGGTATATTGAAACCCCCACCTGTTGTTAGTGGGTGGTATTACTATTATTACTGTGTTGATATCAATAATTTCTACTAAAAGTATAATTAGAGTTTATTTGTCATGGGATTCAGCCATCAGATATTTGAAATATGAATCTGTACAGTATGTACAAAATAATAATCTTTCATTGTGTCATATAATTTAATGCAAATAGATAAATATATTTTTTATCTGTAGGTATTCAGAGTATTTAACAGATGGTTAGATAGAAAGACAGATAGATAGATAGATAGATAGATAGATAGATAGATAGATAGATATGGAGATAGAAAGATCCTCAATTGTACCGAAACACTGCCATCACTATGGGCCATTCAACTTTTCATTTTTCTAATTTGTGAGTGTTGCTTTCATTTTGTACATCTATTGGAGAATTGGTTTATGCCTGGAAGGCTTTTCATCCTTGCCTGTTTGCTGGTGCTGCCATGATTTTCTATAGATATATGGATAGATAGATTCTGATAGAACAATGTGGGTTTCACACCATACCCAAAAATAAAAGTTAAGTTTTTAAAAGCTGGTTGGTTCCTCTGGAGCCGACCACTATGCTCCATAGTCATCTGTATCACAAACTCATATAGAGAAGCCAAACCTTGATTAGCTCAAGTGATTTTATTGGCTTCTTATTATATCCAATTTACACACCATTGTAGCTCTTTCACATAAGGTGACAATTAACATAGCAATATTTTGTTTTTTTTCATCCTTTAACAGGTCTAGGAAAGTCTAAGAAAGGATACTGTTATGGCCATATCACACGATCTCTTTTTCCCCACAGGATGAATGACAAAAGGGGTGGTATTGGTGGACACCACCTCAGACCATGAACTCCTTTACACAGTCTTCCATATTGACTTGGTGATTTTATTAAGCCTGATAATGGGTTCAAAAAAATATTGCCTTGCTAATTGTCATCAACTACAATGGTGTGGGAATTGAATATGAAAAGGAACCAAGAAAAAGTTTTGAGCAGATAGAATCATAGACACATAAGATAGATAGATATAGATAGATATATATTATTACACTGACAGATAGATAATAGATAGATAGATATATAGATACATATGGATACATAGATAGAGAGATAAATAGATATGGATAGATAGATATGATAGATAGATAATAGAGAGATAGATAGATATGAATAGATAGATAGATAGATAGATAGATAGATAGATATGGATAGATAGATAATAGAGAGATAGATAGATATGAATAGATAGATATGAATAGATAGATAATAGAGAGATAGATAGATATGGATAGATAGAAACATAGATATGATAGATATGGATACATAGATAATAGATGGAGAGAGATAGATAGATAGATAGATAGATAGATATGGATAAATAGATAGATAGATAGATATGGACACATAGATAGATAGCTAAATAGATATATATAGATATGAATAGATAGATAATAGAGAGACAGATAGATATGAATAGATAGATAGATATGAATAGATAGATAATAGAGAGATCGATCGATATGAATAGATAGATAGATAGATAGATATGAATAGATAGATATGATAGATAGATCGATAGCTAGATAGATAGATAAATAGATATATAGATAGATATGATAGATAGATAGATAGATATGGATGCTTAGATAGATGGATACATAGATAGATAAATAGATATATAGATAGATAATAGAGAGATAGATATGATAGATAGATAGATAGATAGATAGATAATAGAGAGATAGATAGATAGATAGATATGGATGAATAGATAGATAGATAATAGAGAGATAGATATGATAGATAGATATGGATAGATAGATAATAGAGAGATAGATATGATAGATAGATATGGATACATAGATAGATAATAGAGAGATAGATATGATAGATAGATATGGATACATAGATAGATAGAAATAGATACAGAGATAAATAATAGATAGATAGATGATAGATAGATAGATAGATAATAGATGGATAGATATATAGATAGATAGATAGATAATAGATGGATAGATAGATACATCATGAAAATTTGAATTACAGAAGAATATTCAGGGCATAGGCTATATAACCATCATCAATGTATTTATTGATTTTCTTAGCAAGCTGCAGTTTAATCTACAGAATAACTCTATCTCACAGTGAAACAATACAATGCTTTAGTGTTTATAATAAAAATCCATATTTCCATTCAAATTTTTTTTGCTATTCGCAAAGGTAATGTGCTGAGTTTAAAAATGACACATGGACCTCTCCAAGTCTTACGCAGTCTTAAGCACCAGTAAGTAGCCACTGAAGCTTTCATGAGACTATTCCCTATTCACCTAAAAACTTAACTGCACAGTACGTGTAAATGTCCCTTCAAACATATAAACATATCACTGAGTATATCTGCTGTAAAAATGAGAAAAATAAATTAGATCACTACTTCTTGCTCTGTTCCAGACATTTTAGCTACTCAAACTGTGGGTTTCCCCAAGGACAGGTTTAAAAGGGTAAGTAGTAGATGTGCCGTGCCGCAATTACTGTAGTAGGAGGTTTAGCGTATTCTTATCATGGACTACAAACTTGGCCTGTAGACCAATGCTTTGCAATTTTTTTTTACTCAACTTGAGAATTATCCCATAACTTCCAAGCCTATTCTACCTAAGGACCTCTTGTCAGGATTCCAACAGACATAGCTCAGACTACAAAAATTCTCCAGAAGAATCTTTCTGTAGAAGAGATTTTAGCTCTGGTTGTCATTTGGTGTCCTATGTTTTTAATTCAAAATGGCTAATTATGCAGGTCAGTGAGGGTCTTCTTCCTTTTTTGTCTGCTGGATCACATTCACTGGTGAAAGGGTTATAATTCCAGGATGGATCACAGAAGAATGTGATATTTTGATGCCTTGTGAAGATATAAAAATGTGAACCAAAAGTTCCATCAAATATATCTACAGGTGCATCTCACTAAATTAGAATATCATCAAAAAATTAATTTATTTCAGTACTTCAATACAAAAAGTGAAACTCATAAATTATATAGAGTCATTACAAACAGAGTGATCTATTTCAAGTGTTTATTTCTGTTAATGTTGATGATTATGGCTTACAGCCAATGAAATCACAAAAGTCATTATCTCAGTAGATTAGAATACTTTATAACAACAGCTGGAAAAATGTTTTTAAAATCTGAAATGTTGGCCTACTGAAATGTATGTTCAGTAAATGCACTCAATACTTGGTCGGGGCTCTTTTTGCATCAATTGTTGCATCAATGCGGCGTGACATGGAGGCGACCAGCCTGTGGCACTGCTGAGGTGTTATGGAAGCCCAGGTTGCTTTGATAGCAGCCTTCAGCTCGTCTGCATTGTTGGGTCTGGTGTCTCTCATCTTCCTCTTGATAATACCCCATAGATTCTCTATTGGATTAAGGTCAGGCGAGTTTGCTGGGCAATCAAACACAGTGATACTGTTGTTTTTAAGCCTGGTATTGGTACTTTTGGCAGTGTGTGCAGGTGCCAATTCCTGCTGGAGAATGAAATTTCCATTTCCAAAAAGCTTGTCCGCAGAGGGAAGAAAAAAGAGCTCTAAAATTTCCTGCTGATGGCTGCGCTGACTTTGGTCTTGATAAAACGCAGTAGACCTACACCAGCAGATGACACGGCTCCCCAAACCATCACTGATTGTGAAACCTTCACACTAGACCTCAAGCAGCTTGGATTATGTGCCTCTTCCTCCAGACTCTAGGACCTTGATTTCCAAATGAAAATTGGAACTCTGGGACCTTGTGGAGTGCATCAATGACTGCCTTCTGGACATCTGTCAAGTCAGCGGTCTTCCCCATGATAGTGGAGCCTACTGAAACAGACTAAGGGACCTTTTTAAACGCTTAGGAAGCATTTGCAGGTGTTTTTTGTTAATTATTTTAATTTACCGAGATAATGACTTTTGTGTTTTCATTGGCTGCAAGCCATAATCATCAACATTAACAGAAATAAACACTTGAAATAGATCACTATGTTTGTAATGACTCTATATAATATATGGCTTTCACTTTTTGTATTGAAGGACAGAAATAAATTAACTTTTTGATGATATTCTAAGTTAGTGAGGTATACCTGTACATATGCTTGTCTAGCATATTTAGAATAGAATATAGAATCTAACATTAGGTTTAGAGATGAGCGGTGTTCGACTCAAACTGTTCGCCAATCTCAAATTCGAGCTGTTTTGGGCGGTGTTCGAGCCGTTCGGCGAGCACGAACAAATTGAAAAAAATTCGGCTGATCGAGGTTATGTTCGATAACTGTTCGTGCACCAAAATCATAACTGGATTTTTTCTCAGTAATGCTGAAAATTAATGTTAATACACAGTTTGAGTGTACAGCGAGGCAAGGGGAGGGGCAGGGGATGGATCTCTGCAGAAATAATGAAGATCTCCATTTTTTTTTCTCTTTCCCGCATTTACAGTGGGAGGTGCAATCTGTCAGCCTATCAGCAGCGCACACATGGAGCGAACTGCTTTTTTTCACACAAGCAAGGGCATGTGTCATTGGCAGTGTATGTCGCATGTCCTTGCCCTATAAGACCCAGCCATTTTCCCCGTCGCCACCATTTTCTCACTGCTGCAGCTGCATGTTAGATGGCACCGCTGTTGCTGTGTGTGCTATACTTTGTTAATTTCAAGCCAATTTTCGCACAAATCTACAGATTGCTTGGGAGTAGGGAATAGTTGTGATTGCAGTCCTTTTCAGGACTAGGTTACATCATTTCCTATGACTCTTATCAGGCAGGTCTGTGCTCTTAATAGATAGGTTGGGAGTAAAGACTAATTGTAATTGCAGTCCTTTACAGGGCTAGGTTACATCAGTTCCTATCACTTTTATGAGGCAGATCTGTGCTCTTAAATAGATTGGTTGGGAGTAAAGACTAATTGTAATTGCAGTCCTTTTGAGGGCTAGGTCACATCAGTTCCTATCACTTTTTGCCAGGCAGGTCTGTGCCAGTGCTGTGCAAGTTTTTTTCACAGCATTTGGCTAAATCTAGCAAAGCAAATCCTTTTTGGCCTCTTGCAGTGTGTGTTAGCCAGTGGAGTATCCTATCTGTGTTGCAAGCTACACCACCTGTGTATAGAATACAAATTTTTTTACTGCACCAAGTGAAGTAAAACCTTTTGGGCATAGCATCATTCTATTAGTCCATGTATACTAACCTCCACCAGGTTGCAAATTCAATATAATTTTTATCTGCATCTAGCTCTAAAAAAATATTTCAGCTTGTAGCAGTGTGTGGGACTTGTTCTATTAGTCCATCTATACTAACCTGCACCGGGTTGCAAATTCAATATAATTTTTTTCTGCATCTAGCTCTGAAAAAGTATTTCGGCTTGTAGCAGTGTGTGGGACTTGTTCTATTAGTCCATCTATACTAACCTCCACCAGGTTGCAAATTCAAAATAATTTTTTTCTGCATCTAGCTCTGAAAAAATATTTCGGCTTGTAGCAGTGTGTGGGACTTGTTCTATTAGTCCATCTATACTAACCTCCACCAGGTTGCAAATTCAAAATATTTTTTTTCTGCATCTAGCTCTGAAAAAATATTTCGGCTTGAAGCAGTGTGTGGGACTTGTTCTCTTTGTCCATCTATACTAACTTCCACCAGGTTGCAAATTCAATATAATTTTATTCTGCATCTAGCTCTGAAAAAATATTTTGGCTTGTAGCAGTGTGTGGGACTTGTTCTATTAGTCCATCTATACTAAGCTCCACCAGGTTGCAAATTCAATATAACTTTTTTATGCATCTAGCTCTGAAAAAATATTTCAGCTTGTAGCAGAGTGTGGGACTTGTTCTATTAGTCCATCTATACTAACCTCCACCAGGTTGCAAATTCAATATAATTTTATTCTGCATCTAGCTCTGAAGAAATATTTCGACTTTTAGCAGTGTGTGGGACTTGTTCTATTAGTCCATCTATACTAACCTCCACCAGGTTGCAAATTCAATATAATTTTTTTCTGCATCCAACTCTGAAAAATATTTTGGCTTGTAGCAGTGTGTGGGACTTGTTCTATTAGTCCATCTATACTATCCTCCACCAGGTTGCAAATTCAATATAATTTTTTTCTGCATCTAGCTCTGAAAAAATATTTCGGCTTGTACCAGTGTGTGGGATTTGTTCTATTAGTCCATCTATACTAACCTCCACCAGGTTGCAAATTCAATACAATTTTTTTCTGCATCTAGCCCTGAAAAAATATTTTGGCTTGTAGCAGTGTGTGGGACTTGTTCTATTTGTCCATCTATACTAACCTCCACCAGGTTGCAAATTCAATATAATTTTTTTCTGCATCTAGCTCTGAAAAAATATTTTGGCTTGTAGCAGTGTGTGGGACTTGTTCTATTAGTCCATCTATACTAACCTCCAAAAGGTTGCAAATTCAATATAATTTTTTTCTGCATCTAGCTCTGAAAAAATATTTTGGCTTGTAGCAGTGTGTGGGACTTGTGCTATTAGTCAATTTATCTAGTCCTTCTTCTCCGAGAGATTTCTAAAACTCAACATGGATAAAACAGAGTTCATCATCTTTCCACCCTCTCATTCACATCCCCCATCCGACCTATCCATCATCGTCAATGGCTGTTCACTCTCCCCAGTCCCACAAGCTCGCTGCCATGGGGTAACCCTGGACTCTGATCTCTCCTTCAAGCCACATATCCAAGCCCTTTCCACCTCCTGCCGACTCCAACTCAAAAACATCACCCGGATCCGTGCATTCCTCAGCAAAGACTCTGCAAAAACACTAGTGCATGCCCTCATCATATCCCGCCTCGACTACTGCAACCTCCTGCTCCGTGGCCTCCCTTCCAACACTCTTGCACCTCTCCAATCTATCCTAAACTCTGCTGCTCGACTAATCCACCTGTCCCCCCGCTATTCCCCGGCCTCTCCTCTCTGTCAATCTCTTCACTGGCTCCCCATTGCCCAGAGAATTCAGTTCAAAACTCTAACCATGGCATACAAAGACATCCACAACCTGTCTCCCCCATACATCTGTGACCTAGTCTCCCGGTACTTACCTGCACGCATCCTCCGATCCTCACAAGATCTCCTTCTCTACTCCCCTCTTATCGCGTCCTCCCACAATCGTATACAAGATTTCTCCCGTGCTTCCCCCCTACTCTGGAACTCTCTACCCCAACATATCAGACTCTCGCCGACCGTGGAAACCTTCAAAAGGAACCTGAAGACCCACCTCTTCCGACAAGCCTACAACCTGCAGTAAACACCACTGCACGACCAGCTCTACCCTCACCTACTGTATCCTCACCCATCCCTTGTAGACTGTGAGCCCTCACGGGCAGGGTCCTCGCTCCTCCTGTACCAGTCGCTGACTCGTTTTGTTAAGATTATGTAAATGCTTTTGTTATGTATATCCCTATCACATGTAAAGCGCCATGGAATAAATGGCGCTATAATAATAAATAATAATAATAATAATAATCTATACTAAGCTCCACCAGGTTGCAAATTCAATATAACTTTTTTTATGCATCTAGCTCTGAAAAAATATTTCAGCTTGTAGCAGAGTGAGGGACTTGTTCTATTAGTCCATCTATACTAACCTCAACTAGGCTGCAAATTCAATGTAATTTTTTTCTGCATCTAGCTCTGAAAAAATATTTCGGCTTGAAGCAGTGTGTGGGACTTGTTCTATTTGTCCATCTATACTAACTTCCACCAGGTTGCAAATTCAATATAATGTTTTTCTGCATCCAACTCTGAAAAAATATTTCGACTTGTAGCAGTGTGTGGGACTTGTTCTATTAGTACATCTACACTATCCTCCACCAGGTTGCAAATTCAATATAATTTTTTTCTGCATCTAGCTCTGAAAAAATATTTTGGCTTCTAGCAGTGTGTGGGATTTGTGCTTTTAGTCCATCTATACTAACCTCCACCAGGTTGCAAATTCAATACAATTTTTTTCTGCATCTAGCCCTGAAAAAATATTTCGGCTTGTAGCAGTGTGTGGGACTTGTTCTATTTGTCCATTTATACTAACCTCCACCAGGTTGCAAATTCAATATAATTTTTTTCTGCATCTAGCTCTGAAAAAATATTTTGGCTTGTAGCAGTGTGTGGGATTTGTTCTATTTGTCCATCTATACTAAACTCCACCAGGTTGCAAATTCAATATAATTTTTTTCTGCATCTAGCTCTGAAAAAATATTTTGGGTTGTAGCAGTGTGTGGGACTTGTGCTATTAGTCCATCTATACTAAGCTCCACCAGGTTGCAAATTCAATATAACTTTTTTATGCATCTAGATCTAAAAAAATATTTCAGCTTGTAGCAGAGAGTGGGACTGGTTCTATTAGTCCATCTATACTAACCTCCACCAGGTTGCAAATTCAATATAATTTTTTTCTGCATCTAGCTCTGAAAAAATATTTCGGCTTGAAGCAGTGTGTGGGACTTGTTCTATTTGTCCATCTATACTATCTTCCACCAGGTTGCAAATTCAATATAATTTTATTCTGCATCTAGCTCTGAAAAAAAAAATTTCGGCTTGTAGCAGTGTGTGGGACTTGATCTATTAGTCCATCTATACTAACCTCCACCAGGTTGCAAATTCAATATAATTTTTTTCTGCATCTAGCTCTGAAGAAATATTTCGGCTTGTAGCAGTTTGTGGGACTTGTTCTATTAGTCCATCTGTACTAACCTCCACCAGGTTGCAAATTCAATATAATTTTTTTCTGCATCCAACTCTGAAAAATTATTTTGGCTTCTAGCAGTGTGTGGGACTTATTCTATTAGTCCATCTATACTAACCTCCACCAGGTTGCAAATTCAATATAATCTTTTTCTGCATCTAGCTCTGAAAAAATATTTTGGCTTGTATCAGTGTGTGGGACTTGTGCTATTAGTCCATCTATACTAAACTCCACCAGGTTGCAAATTCAATATAATTTTTTTATGCATCTAGCTCTGAAAAAATATTTCAGCTTGTAGCAGTGTGTGGGTCTTGTTCTATTAGTCCATCTATACTAACCTGCACCGGGTTGCAAATTCAATATAATTTTTTTCTGCATCTAGCTCTGAAAAAGTTTTTCGGCTTGTAGCAGTGTGTGGGACTTGTTCTATTAGTCCATCTATACTAACCTGCACCGGGTTGCAAATTCAATATAATTTTTTTCTGCATTTAGCTCTGAAAAAGTATTTCGGCTTGTAGCAGTGTGTGGGACTTGTTCTATTTGTCCATCTATACTAACCTCCACCAGGTTGCAAATTCAATATAATTTTTTTCTGCATCTAGCTCTGAAAACATATTTTGGCTTGTAGCAGTGTGTGGGACTTGTTCTATTAGTCCATCTATACTAACCTCCAAAAGGTTGCAAATTCAATATAATTTTTTTCTGCATCTAGCTCTGAAAAAATATTTTGGCTTGTAGCAGTGTGTGCGACTTGTGCTATTAGTCCATGTATACTAACCTCCACCAGGTTGAAAATTCAATATAATTTTTTTCTGCATCTAGCTCTGAAAAAATATTTTGGCTTGTAGCAGTGTGTGGGACTTGTGCTGTTGGTCCATCTATACTAAGCTCCACCAGTTTGCAAATTCAATATAACTTTTTTATGCATCTAGCTCTGAAAAAATATTTCAGCTTGTAGCAGAGTGTGGGACATGTTCTATTAGTCCATCTATACTAAGCTCCACCAGGTTGCAAATTCAATATAATTTTTTTCTGCATCTAGCTCTGAAAAAATATTTTGGCTTGTAGCAGTGTGTGGGACTTGTTCTATTAGTCCATCTATACTAACCTCCACCAGGTTGCAAATTCTATACAATTTTATCTGCATCTAACCCAGCCAATACTTTTGGGCAGATACCACAGTTTGGCCACTCAGCTCTGCTCGGTTCCCATCCATTGTTTTTTTGAGCAAACAACTCCAGAGTTGCGAATTAGTTAACCACCAAAATGAGTGGAAAAAGGCTTGCTGCTGGTGTAAAGGGGAATAGGCATTTTGGGAAGGGAAAAAAAGGTTGTGATAGGTGTTAAAGCAACAGTAACATCTGCAGAAGAAAGAACATCTTCCAGCCAAACTAAGATGTCTACTTCTTTTAGCGGAGAATGTGATAAGATCCCTTTCTTACGGCCATGCCAATCACTACAAATTCCAGATGAGGCACAAAAACAGCAGGTGCTTCAACGGATATCAAGTGCTCCTTTAAGTGGGCTCTCCTCCACCTCAGCTTCAACATCACAAATACTCCAGTCCTCAGAGGTGTCACCCCAATCGCACTTGCTTCCTCACAGCTCCCAAGTCTCCAGCTGCCCATCTGAGTATGGGGTAGAACAGATGGTTGAGTCTGCAGAGCTGTTTACTCATACTATAGCCTTGGAATCAGAGGTCGGCTCCAGAGCTTCTGTGAATCCAGACGAGGAAATGATCTGCACTGATGCCCAGAATCTTTATGAGTCGGATTCAGGACCAGTCACAGAAGGTTCTGACCATAATGTAGACCCTTGTTCCCAAACTGTAACTCCTGTTGGTGGAGACAATGAGGAAGACGATGATGAGACTCAAATACCTGATTGGAGCGACAACTTTCGTTTTTTGTCAGGGCAGGAACAGGTTGGCTTTGAGGATGACGGGTGTGATAACACACAGGGTGATGATGACGAGGTTGGAGATTCCACTTACTGTCAACCCACAGTCAGTCAAGAGATGAGGTCAGAAGAGGAGGTGGAGGAGGATGCTAGTGACGACGCGGTCAGGTTGAGCCTTCCTGGACTGAGACATAGTACTGGAAGCAATTCAACAACTGAATCCTCAAACACAACTCTGCCTCTGACCGCAAGTCGTGGTGGCTCTTCAGGTCGCATGGGTGCTAAGCTTTGCATAGCCTGGGCGTTTTTTCAGAACGATAAAGATGACCCAACTCGTGTTATCTGTAACATTTGTCAGCAAAAGCTAAGTAGAGGCCAAAAAATACATAGTTTGAGTACTTTATGCATGAACAGGCACATGGATATGAAGTATAAGTTGCTGTGGGAAGCTCACTGTGCTATAATGCGGCCTAGCCGGCCGGGCCAACCACCATCTGCCCCATCTTATGCATCCACGGCCTCTTCATCCTCTGTGACTGGGGGGACAGCAGTTACACCTGGTTTGGGACGCAGACCTGCCACCTCTTTACCCGCATCAGCCAGCGTGATTGGCAGGTCATCATTTTCTTTGGAGGTGGAAACACCAGCTGGTGTTCTGCACTGTCCGACATCGATAGCATCACCTTTGGATCAAGGCAACCTAACATGCCCGCCTGCATCTTCCTCACAGACCGGCAGTTTGCCAGGGACACCCTTGTCAACCCCTTCTAAGCACAACAGCCAGCCCTCGGTCCCACAGATGTGACAAGTAAAAGACCATTTCCTCCTAGCCATGAGAAAGCTAAGAGGTTGAATTTCACCATCTGCAAGCCCTTGCCGCAGAAATGCTTCCTTTCCGCCTGGTGGACACAGAGGATTTTCAAGACCTTATGTCAGTCGCAGTGCCCCAGTACCAGATGCCCAGTCGGCACTACTTCTCAAAAAAAGGTGTGCCTGCGCTCCACCAGCATGTCGCACACAACACCACCGCTTCTTTGAGAAACTCTGTGTGTGACAGGGTGCATTTCACCACAGACACTTGGACGAGTAGGCATGGACACGGGCGTTACATGTCACTGACTGGGCAATGAGTAACTATGGTGACAGCAGGACAAGGGGCTGCTGTCCAAGTCTTGCCGTCCCCACGAGTTGTGCGTCAATCCTCTTTATCTCAAAGGTTCTCCACTGCTTCTGCTTCCTCAACCTCCTCTCGGCCCTCCACCTGCACCCAAAGCCTGTCTGGTCATGCCACAAGCTTTATAACTGCGCAGAAGGGATCCTGCACACCTCCTTACTATGCTGGCAGCAGGGCTCAACTTCATCTGGCAGTTTTTACTTTGAAATGTCTGGGAAATGTGAGTCAGACAGCTGAGGAGTTGTGGTCAGCTCTGGAGAACCAGTTTCATGAATGGTTGTCTCCACTGGACCTGAAACCAGGGAAGGCCGTGTGCGACAATGCTGCAAACCTGGGTGCGGCCCTTCACCGGGGCAATGTCACACACGTGCCTTGTATGACTCACATGTTGAACCTGGTTGTCCAGCAATTTTTAGCCCACTGTCCCGGACTAGATGGCCTTCTGCAGAGGGCATGTTCGCTGTGTGCTCACTTCCGCCGTTCGCATCCCGCAGCTCAGTGACTTACATCTGCACATGTTGCAGCGACTGTGGCAGCACCGACAAGCCCTGGTGCAATACGTTGTGACGTATAGCCTGGGCCAACGAGATCCAGAGGTGGGACAAATCACGCTATAGCAGTGGTCTCAGATCAGGGGCCTATGCAGCCTTCTGCACAGTTTTGAAATGGCGACGAAGATGTTTAGTGATGACGATGCCATTATCAGCATGACTATTCCGGTGATTTAAATGCTGGAGCACATGTTAAACAGAATTCGGAGTCACGTGGTGGCACAAGAGGAGGTGGAGGAAGTAGAGGAGGAGGAGTTGTATGCGGAAGGGCTAACATCTGCAAGGTCCAGATGGTCGGCAGCACCAAGGCAGCAGGCATGTGAGGGTGGGGGAGATGGTTTTACCAGGGTGCATGGTAGCAGCCAAACTAGTAAGGAAGGTGCAGGAGCCCAGGAAGAAGTGGAGGACGAACTGATGGAAGACTCATCAGTTGAGGGAGACCTTGATCACATTTCTGTTTTGCGAGGTTGGGGGGAGAAGGCAGAGGAAGGAAGCATGATTGTTACCTCGCCACCAACACAACAGGGACTTGGTGCTCCTGGATGCGCAACACACATGAGTGCCTTCTTGCTGCACTACCTGCAACATGACCCTCGAATTGTGAGAATTAGAAATAATCCTGACTACTGGGTTGCCACACTGTTAGATCCCCGGTACAAAAGTAAATTTGCAGAAATTATTCCTGCCATAGAAAGAGATGCACGCATGCAGGAGTATCAGCAGAGACAGTTGCAGAATCTTACATGTGCTTTTCCCCAAAACACTAGTGGTGCACGTAGTGAATCTCACAGTTCCGACTTGCCAACTGTGGGATAGTCGAGTGTTCAGCACTCAAAACGTAACAGAAACACAGTATCTGTTGGTAACATCAATTTTGCGGAATCATTTCACCACTTTTTTAGCCCATCCTTTGCAAGGCCACAGGAGACAAGAAATCTGACACATAGTCAACGCCTAGAGACGATGGTACAGGAGTATCTCCAAGTAAACATTGAAGCCATGACTGTGTCACTGGACCCTTGCTCTTTTTGGGCTTCCAATCTGGATAAATGGCCGGAGCTCGCCACTTACGCCTTAGAGATTTTGTCATGCCCCGCAGCCAGCGTTCTGTCTGAACGTGTGTTCAGCGCTGCTGGTGGTGTGCTGACAGATAAGCGCACGCGGCTCTCCACTGAAAATGTAGACAGACTCACGTTCATAAAGATGAACAAATCATGGATCCGAAACGACTTTTCTACCCCTGTGTCATCCTGGGGAGAGTAACAGCTTGATGATTTGTTAAAATCACCTCACCAACAATTTTAGGCTTTCAATTTAATAATCATGTTTATCTGAATCTTGGCTGGAAAATAATTTGGGCCTTGTAGCAGTGTGCAGTACTGATTCTATTAGGCCATCTTTACTAAACTCCACCAGATTTAAAATTACTAATCATGTTTATCTGTATCTTGACTGGAAAATAATTTGGGCCTTGTAGCAGTTTGCAGTACTGATTCTATTAGGCTATCTATACTAAGCTCCACCAGCTTTCAAATTAATAATAATTTTTAGCTGCATCTAGCACGGAAAATAATTTTAGGGCTCCTAGATGCGCCAGACACATGAGTGCCTTCTTGCTGCACTGCCTGCAACATGACCCTCAGATTGTCAGAATTCGAAATAATCCTGACTACTGGGTTGCCACACTCCTAGATCCCCCACACTCTTCGACCAACCTTTTCATTTTAATAAAGAACAAAAAAATGGTCATTTTTGAAATTATAATTATTAGCAGGTTCTTAGAAACTGAAATCAAACAGTTTTCAATTCAAAACTTTATTCTAGGTGATGTTACATTTGCACATAGGACCACTTGTTCGAAACGAGCTTCTGAACTCTCTCGTCCATTGAATTTGTCAGGTTTTGGATGGTTTCTGCTTCAATTGTTTTGCATGAGGACAGAATACCGTCCCAGAGCTGTTGTTTAGATGTGAACTGCCTCACGCCATCATAGACACTCCTTTTGATGATGCTCCAGAGGTTCTCAATGGGGTTGAGGTCAGGGGAGCAAGGGGGTCACACCACAAGTTTGTCCCCTTTTATGCCCATATCAGCCAGAGATGCAGATGTGTTATGTGCAGCATGAGACGGTGCATTATCATGCATGAAAATGATCTTGCTGCGGAATACACGGTTCTTCTTCTTGAACCATGGCAGGAAGTGCTGTTTGAGAAACTCTATATACATTATGGAGTTCATCTATATCCCGTCAGGGATCCTAAAGGGGCCGACAATCTCTCTCCCCATGATTCCAGCCCAAATCATTACTCCACCTCCTCTTTGTTGGTGCCGTAGCCGTGTTTGCATGGGGTGTCCATCAACCAGCCATCCTCCACTCCATCCATCTGGACCATCGAGCGTTGCACGACACTCATCGGTGAACAATACAGTTTTGAAGTCAGTCTTCATGTATTGTTTGACCCACTGGAGACATTTCTGCTTGTGTACAGTGGATAGAGGAGGTAGACAGAATGGCTTACGCACAGCTGCAAACCTCTGAAGGACCCTGTATCTTGTTGTTCGGGGGACGTTAGAGGCACCAGCAGCTTCAAAAACTTGCCTGCTGCTATGACAAGGCTTTTTTGCCACTGCTCTTTTATCCTGACGTAATTGCCTGTAGGAAAGAGTCCTCAATTTTCCCTTATCAGCACGCACACGTGTGTACTGTGAATCAGCTATATACTTCTTGATTGTGCGATGATCAGGATGAAGTGTCTTGGCAATGTTGATTGTAGTCATGCCTTGACCTAAACACTCCACAATTTGTTGCTTCTCAGCAGCCGACACATTCTTTTTCTTTCCCATTTTGGCAGAAAATGTAGGCTGCTTAATAATGTGGGACAGCCTTCTTAAGTAGTCTTGACTTTCATTGGACACACCTGTCAAACTAATTAGCACAGCTGTCTGCCATGGCTTACAGTGATATAAAGAGCCCTGACACACATCACCATCAATGAGTTTAACTGACAAACAAACAAATTCTTCCCTTATCACTCCTAAATAGTGTTGAGCCACCCCCGTAGTGTTCGAGTTCGGTTCGGTTCGTCGAACACCCGTGTGTTCGCCGAACTGTTCGTCGAACTGTTCGTCGAACACCTTCGAACACCGTTAAAACCAATGGCAGGCAAACAAAAACACATAGAAACACATAGAAAACACCTTCAAAGGTGTCCAAAAGCTGACAAACTGCTCAGAAGACATAACTAACACATGGAAAAGTGACAAGTACATATAGTCATGCGAAAATAAAAGAGGTGGAGGAGTAAAAGGAGGGGGAGACACAGATATAGGCATGTCATGCAATTCTAAAATCCAAAAAGTGAGAAGCCGACATGGCCAGTCCGCTCCTGCCCGTGCCACCTCCGTGTCGCCGGGTTTGTGCCAGAGCCGCGGTGAACCCTGACGGCCAGCCCCCCTCTCCCAATACTGGTGCCTGTCCGCTGGTGGGTCGAGCGAGCCCCCCTGTGGTGGAGGCAGCTCTAAGCTTTTTAATTTAAATTGTCTCTCTAATTTGAATGAATACACTTTAAATCCATTTACAAGGATCTATTGGAGGGCAAGTCTCATGCCAGCAGCCGCGGTAATTCCAGCTCCAGTAGCGTCCACTAAAGCTGCTGCAGTTAAAAAGCTTTTATAAGGATCGAGCTCGGCTGTCCACCGCAAGGCATCCTACTGCCAGTCCCAGCCCCTATGCCTTGGGGTGCCTCCTGATGCTCTTCACTAAGTATCCCATGGTCCCGGAGCATTTCCTTTGAAAAAATTAAGTGTCTAAACTACAGGTGGTGCAGCTTGCTTAACAGCCGGGATAATCCGCTCACTAGCAGACACTGCTACTAGGCACAAAGTATTTCCTGGGCTAGATGCAGTTAAAAATTTGTAATTAGATACTCTCGTTGGATGCTGAGAAAGCATTCCATAGAGTCTCCTGGCACGACATATATGATTCTCTTAAAAAGCTTGGGGTAGGGGTCTAGGGGACCCTTTTATAGCCAAAATCACGGCCCTGTATCGCAATACGTCACCTAGGCTGAAGGTGAATGGAACTGTAGCACCCTGAGGGCTCGGTTGCTACAGACGTATTGCACCTCACCCAGAGGTGTGATATCTCACTCTCAGGTAAGGATGGAGTGTGGATCAGGACACCTGCATGCATTACACCACATTGCCGTCGGGCAGGGCGACCAATATGCCCCTGAGATGGGCACGACAGTCCCTGTCCCTGGCTGGAGTGGGGGGAGGGAACACTGAGGAAGGGGAACCCTGTAGTGCAGGAGCAGGGAGGAAGCAGTTCCTGGGTGCATTGAGAAGGGAGTATAAAAGGTGGGCACCATCTTAGTTTAGTGCAGAGAAGTCTGAGCAGAAGTGGCAGGGAGCAGGGGCTCTGCATGAGCTCTGCTCCGGAGGCGGGCCTAGTAACAGAGGCCCAGGCCTGGAAGAGGGAGAAGGAAGGAAGAGGAGCGGAGAAGGCTCCAGGAACGAGGAATGAAGGGATCCCAGGGGTGCGGACGGGGGAGTCGCCACCGCACGCCCGAATCCACCTGCGTGGAGGGGTCAGGCCAAAGGGGGAGACCGGTCCCCGAACTAGTGGAGGCAGGAAACGACCCTCAGCTAGAAACCGGAGGCTCTGACATTTTATGTGGCGCAGCCCCTCGCTACACCCGCTAGGAAGGCACCACATAGGGTCAGGGAAACTGGCGCCAAGTTTACCAAGAGGAGGCCCGAGGCAGCCGGACAGAAGTGTTGGTAAGAAAGGCCAGACAAAGGACACACAAAGGGGGTGCTGTGAAGTGCTCCAAAGTTATCTGGGAGTTGTCTGAGCCCCTCACCTGGTGAGCACAGTACGACGTGGCAGCCGTTACCTGCAGACGTGGTCTGGATAATAAGAACTGTGAGTAAAGGCCCTGAACTGCACCACTGACTCCGTGTCGTTACTGCTGCTGCCCTGCACCATCACCCCCATCCTCCGCATACACTGCCCTGAGGCTATACTACTCCCGTGGGGAGTTATGCTACGCTCTGCTGCACCCACAACACCAGCCTCAGTGGTCTGCCCTGTAGCTGCGGTTCACTCTGACCGCAATCCACGGGTGGCGTAGTCGGACATTTAAACATGAAAACCACATAAATAGTTCCGCCACTGGTTTGACCGCCTTGAGCCACGGAACTGGGTCGCAGCCACGAAGACTACAACCACCAGCATCCACCAAAAAGGGTCCGGCTCCGGGTGTCCCAAGGCCCAGGGGGTGCGTCAGAACATTTTCATCACCTTTCACAATCACCAATGGGACAAGGCAGTGATGTCCTCTGTCCCCTCTCTTATACATCCTAGTGATGGAGCACCTGCTCTCATCAATTCGCCATAACCCCAATATTAGGTGGATTGAGGTGGGAGGCACCGAGTACAAGTGCTCTCTATTTGCTGATGA
The DNA here is from genome assembly GCF_046119375.1 of Phyllobates terribilis. Classification (NCBI taxonomy): domain Eukaryota; kingdom Metazoa; phylum Chordata; class Amphibia; order Anura; family Dendrobatidae; genus Phyllobates; species Phyllobates terribilis. The sequence continues at coordinate 443,986,772 of NW_027362764.1, forward strand.
TGTCCTAGTATATATCACTCAATCACATATATCCATCCATGCTGTTATGGCTGAAATAGATCACTTTGTTACATGGTAAAATTTTAAAATCAATGCAGCGAAGTCTGAGGCCCTCGATGTCTCCCTCCCCAAATCCATATAGGATTCCATCCATTCCAACTTTCCCTTTGCCTGGCCCTCACAGGGTATCAAATACTTAGGAATTCCTATTCATAGAGACCTCTCCCATCTATGTTATCTTAATTTTGGGCCCTTTATTGAACAACTCCATACAGACCACGGTTGGCAAGTTAGAACTGTAAGATTCACTACGTGAACCACTGGTGTTTTGTGGAAAAGCACATGTACACTGCGTTCCAAATTATTATACAAAAAGTGTTTAGGAGTGATAAGGGAAGAATTTGTTTGTTTGTCAGTTAAACTCATTGATGGTGATGTGTGTCAGGGCTCTTTATATCACTGTAAGCAATTGCAGACACCTGTGCTAATTAGTTTGGCAGTTGTGTCCAATGAAAGGCAAGACTACTTAAGAAGGCTCTCTCACATTATTAAGCAGCCTACATTTTCTGCCAAAATGGGAAAGAAAAAGGATGTGTCGGCTGCTGAGAAGCAACAAATTGTGGAGTGTTTAGGTCAAGGCATGACTACAATCAACATTGTGCGATGATCAGGATGAAGTGTCTTGGCAATCAAGAAGTATGTAGCTGGTTCACAGTACACACGTGTGCGTGCTGATAAGGGCAAATTGAGGACTCTTTCCTACAGGCAATTACGTCAGGTTGAAAGAACAGCGGCAAAAAAGCCTTGTCATAGCAGCAGACAAGTTTTTGAAGCTGCTTGTGCCTCCAACGTCCCCCGAACAACAAGATGCAGGGTCCTTCAGAGGTTTGCAGCTGTGCATGCGCCATCCTGTCGACCTCCTCTATCCACTTCACACAAGCAGAAACGGCTCCAGTGGGCCAAACATTACATGAAGACTGATTTCAAAACTGTTTTGTTCACGGATGAGTGCCGTGCAGCGCTCGATGGTCCAGATGGATGGAGTGGAGGATGGCTGGTTGATGGACACCCCACGCAAACACGGCTACAGCGCCAACAAGGAGGAGGTGGAGTAATGTTTTGGGCTGGAATCATGGGGAGAGAGATTGTCGGCCCCTTTAGGATCCCTGAAGGCGCTAAAGATGAACTCCATAATGTATGTGGATTTTCTCAAACAGCACTTCCTGCCATGGTTCAAGAAGAAGAACCGTGTATTTCACAGCAAGATCATTTTTCTGCATGATAATGCACCATCTCATGCTGCACATAAAACATCTGCATCTCTGGCTGATATGGGCATAAAAGGGGACAAACTTATGGTGTGACCCCCATGCTCCCCTGACCTCTACCCCATTCATAACCTTTGGAGCATCATTAAAAGGAGTGTCTATGATGGCGGGAGGCAGTTCACATCTAAGCAACAGCTCTGGGAGGGTATTCTGTCCTCATGCAAAACAATTGAAGCAGAAACCATCCAAAACCTGACAAATTCAATGGACGAGAGAGTTCAGAAGCTCCTTTCGAACAAGGGGTCCTATGTGAAAATGTAACATCACCTAGAATAAAGTTTTGAGTTGAAAACTGTTTGATTTCAGTTTCTAACAACCTGCTAATGCTTATAATTTCAAAAATGACCATTTTTTTGGTCTTTATTAAAATGAAAAGGTTGATCGAAAAGTTTGGGGGATCTAAGAGTGTGGCAACCCAGTAGTCATGATTACTTCGAATTCTGACAATATGAGGGTCATGCTGCAGGTAGTGCAGCAAGAAGGCACTTATGTGCCTTGCGCATCTCGGAGCCCCAAAATTATTTTCCGGGCTAGATGCAGCTAAAAATTATTTTTAATTTTAAATCTGGTGAAGCTTTAGTATAGATGGCCTAATAGGATCAGTGCTGCACACTGCTACAAAGCCCAAATTATTTTCCAGTCAAGATACAGATAAACATGATTAGTAATTTGAAAGCTTAAAACGGTTGGTAGGGTGATTTTATCCAATCATCAAGCTTTTACTCTCCCCAGGATGACACAGGGGTAGAAAAGTCGTTTCGGATCCATGATTTGTTCATCTTTATGAACGTGAGTCTGTCTACATTATCAGTGGAGAGCCGCGTGCGCTTATCTGTCAGCACACCACCAGCAGCGCTGAACACACGTTCAGACAGAACGCTGGCTGCGGGGCATGACAAGATCTCCAAGGCGTAAGTGGCTAGCTCCGGCCATTTATCCAGATTGGAAGCCCAAAAAGAGCAAGGGTCCAGTGACACAGTCGTGGCTTCAATGTTTACTTGGAGATACTCCTGTACCATCGTCTCTAGGCGTTGACTATGTGTCAGACTTCTTGTCTCCTCTGGCCTTGCAAAGGATGGGCTAAAAAAGTGGTGAAATGATTCCGCAAAATTGATGTTACCAGCAGATACTGTGGTTCTGTTACGGTTTGAGTGCTGAACACTTGACGGTCCCACGGTTGGCAAGTTGGAACTGTGAGATTCACTACGTGCACCACTGGTATTTTGTGGAAAAGCACATGTAAGATTCTGCAACAGTCTCTGCTGATACTCCTGCATGCGTGCATCCCTTTCTATGGCAGGAATAATTTCTGCAAATTTACTTTTGTACCGGGGATCTAACAGTGTGGCAACCCAGTAGTCAGGATTATTTCTAATTCTCACAATTCGAGGGTCATGTTGCAGGTAGTGCAGCAAGAAGGCACTCATGTGTGTTGCGCATCCAGGAGCACCAAGTCCCTGTTGTGTTGGTGGCGAGGTAACAATCATGCTTCCTTCCTCTGTCCTCTCCCCCCAAACTCGCACAACAGAAATGTGATCAAGGTCTCCCTCATCTGATGAGTCTTCCATCAGTTCGTCTTCCACTTCTTCCTGGGCTCCTGCACCTTCCTCACTAGTTTGGCTGCTACCATGCGCCCTGGTAAAACCATCTCCCCCACCCTCACATGTCTGCCGCCTTGGTGCTGCCGACTGTCTGGACCTTGCAGATGTTAGCCCTTCCGCATACAACTCCTCCTCCTCTACTTCCTCCACCTCCTCTTGTGCCACCACCTGACTCCGAATTCTGTTTAACATGTGCTCCAGCATGTAAATCACCGGAATAGTCATGCTGATAATGGCATCGTCAGCACTAAACATCTTCGTCGCCATTTCAAAACTGTGCAGAAGGGTGCATAGGTCCCTGATCTGAGACCACTCCTCCAGCGTGATTTGCCCCACCTCTGAATCTCGTTGGCCCAGGCTATACGTCAGAACGTATTGCACCAGGGCTTGTCGGTGCTGCCACAGTCGCTACAACATGTGCAGAGTTGAATTCCACCGGGTAGGCACATCGCATTTTAGCCGGTGAAGTGGCAGGCCCAACGACTTCTGTAGAGATGTAAGTCGCTGAGCTGCGGGATGCGAACGGCGGAAGTGAGCACACAGCGACCGTGCCCTCTGCAGAAGGCCATCTAGTCTGGGATAGTGGGCTAAAAATTGCTGGACAACCAGGTTCAACACGTGAGCCATACAAGGCACGTGTGTGACATTGCCCCGGCGAAGGGCCGCACCCAGGTTTGCAGCATTGTCGCACACGGCCTTCCCTGGTTTCAGGTCCAGTGGAGACAACCATTCATGAAATTGGTTCTCCAGAGCTGACCACAACTCCTCAGCTGTGTGACTCACATTTCCCAGACATTTCAATGTAAAAACCGCCTGATGACGTTGAGCCCTACTGCCAGCATAGTAAGGAGGTGTGCAGGATCCCTTCTGCGCAGTTAGAAAGCTTGTGGCATGACCAGACAGGCTTTGGGTGCAGGTGGAAGACCGAGAGGAGGTTGAGGAGGCAGAAGCAGTGGAGGAACTTTGACATAAAGAGGATTGACGCACAACTCTTGGGGACGGCAAGACTTGGACAGCAGCCCCTTGTCCTGCTGTCACCATAGTTACCCAGTGCCCAGTCAGCGACATGTAACGCCCCTGTCCATGCCTACTCGTCCAAGTGTCTGTGGTGAAATGCACCCTGTCACACACAGAGTTTCTCAAAGAAGCGGTGATGTTGTGTGCGACATGCTGGTGGAGCGCAGGCACACCTTTCTTTGAGAAGTAGTGCCGACTGGGCATCTGGTACTGGGGCACTGCGACGGACATAAGGTCTCGAAAATCCTCTGTGTCCACCAGGCGGAAAGGCAGCATTTCTGTAGCCAAGAGCTTGCAGATGGTGAAATTCAACCTCTTAGCTTTCTCATGGCTAGGAGGAAATGGTCTTTTACTTGTCCACATCTGAGGGACCGAGGGCTGGCTATTGTGCTTAGACGGGGTTGATAAGAGTGTCCCCGGCAAACTGCCGGTCTGTGAGGAAGATGCAGGCGGACATGTTAGGTTGCCTTGATCCAAAGGTGGTGCTATCGATGTCGGACAGCGCTCAACACCAGCTGGTGTTACCACCTCCAAAGAAAATGATGACCTGCGAATCACGCTGGCTGTTGCGGGTAAAGAGGTGGCAGGTCTGCGCCCCAAAACAGGTGTGACTGCTGTCCCCCCAGTCACAGAGGATGAAGAGGCCGCGGATGTACAAGATATGGCAGATGGTGATCGACCCGGCCGGCTAGGCCGCATTGTAGCACACTGAGCTTCCCACTGCAACTTATGCTTCATGTCCATGTGCCGGTTCATGCATGAAGTACTCAAACTATGTATTTTTTGGCCTCTACTTAGCTTTTGCTGACAAATGTTACAGATAACACGAGTTGGGTCATCTTTATCGATCTGAAAAAATGCCCAGGCTATGCAAGGCTTAGCACCCATGCGACCTGAAGAGCCACCACGACTTGTGGTGAGAGGCAGAGTTGTGTTTGAGGATGCAGTTGTTGACGTGCTTCCAGTACTACGTCTCTGTCCAGGAAGGCGCAACCTGACCTCGTCGTCACTAGCATCTTCCTCCACCTCCTCTGCTGACCTCATCTCTTGGCTGACTGTGGGTTGACAGTAAGTGGGATCTCCGACCTCATCATCATCACCCTGTGCGTTATCACACCCGTCGTCCTCAGAGCCAACCTGTTCCTGCCCTGACAAAAAACTAAAGTTGTCGCTCCAATCAGGTATTTGAGTCTTATCATCGTCTTCCTCATTGTCTCCACCAACAGGAGTTACAGTTTGGGAATGAGGGTCTACATTATGGTCAGAACCTTCTGCGTCTGGTCCTGGATCCGACTCATAAAGATTCTGGGCATCAGTGCAGATCATTTCCTCGTCTGGATTCACAGAAGCGCTGGAGTCGACCTCTGATTCCCAGGCTATAGTATGAGTAAACAGCTCTGCAGACTCAACCATCTGTTCTACCTCATACTCAGACGGGCAGCTGGAGATTTGGGAGCTGTGAGGAAGCAAGTGCGATTTGGGTGACACCTTTGAGGACTGGAGTATTTGTGATGTTGAAGTTGATGTGGAGGAGAGCCCACTTAAAGGAGCACTTGATATCCGTTGAAGCACCTGCTGTTTTTGTGCCTCATCTGGAATTTGTAGCGATTGGCGTGGCCGTAAGAAAGGGATCTTTTCACATTGTCCGCTAAAAGAAGTAGACATTTTAGTTTGGCTGGAAGATGGTCTTTCTTCTGCAGATGTTACTGTTGCTTTAACACCTAACCCACGGACACAACCTTTTTTCCCCTTCCCAACACGCCTATTCCCCTTTCCACCAGCAGTAGGCCTTTTTCCACTCATTTTGGTGGTTAACTAATTCACAACTCTGGAGTTGTTTGCACAAAAAAACAATGGATGGTAACCGAGCAGAGCTGAGTGGCCAAACTGTGGTATTACGCCAAAACTATTGGCTGGGTTAGATGCAGAAAAAAATTATTTTGAATTTGCAACCTGATGGAGGTCAGTATAGATGGACTAATACAAATAGTCCCACACACTGCTAGAAGCCCAAATATTTTTTCAGAGGTACTGTAGATGCAGATAAAAATTATTTTTAATTTGCAACCTGATGGAGGTCAGTATAGATGGACTAATAGACCAAGTCCTACACACTGCTAGAAGCCCAAATATTTTTTCAGAGCTAGATGCAGAAAAAAATTATTTTTAATTTGCAACCTGATGGAGGTCAGTATAGATGGACTAATAGACCAAGTCCCACACACCGCTAGAAGCCCAACTATTTTTTCAGAGCTAGATGCAGAAAAAAGTTATATTCAATTTGCAACCTGCTGGAGGTCAGTATAGAAGGACTAATAGAACAAGTCCCACACACTGCTAAGAGCCCAAATATTTTTTCAGAGCTAAATGAAGAAAAAAATTATTTTTAATTTGCAACCTGATGGAGGTCAGTATAGATGGACTAATAGACCAAGTCCCACACACTGCTAGAAGCCCAAATATTTTTTCAGAGCTAGATGCAGAAAAAAATTATTTTTAATTTGCAACCTGATGGAGGTCAGTATGGATGGACTAATAGACCAAGTCCCACACACCGCTAGAAGCCCAAATATTTTTTCAGAGCTAGATGCAGAAAAAAATTATTTTTAATTTGCAACCTGATGGAGGTCAGTATAGATGGACTAATAGACCAAGTCCCACACACTGCTAGAAGCCCAAATATTTTTTCAGAGCTAGATGCAGAAAAAAATTATTTTTAATTTGCAACCTGATGGAGGTCAGTATAGATGGACTAATAGACCAAGTCCCACACACTGCTAGAAGCCCAAATATTTTTTCAGAGCTAGATGCAGAAAAAAATTATTTTTAATTTGCAACCTGATGGAGGTCAGTATAGATGGACTAATAGACCAAGTCCCACACACCGCTAGAAGCCCAACTATTTTTTCAGAGCTAGATGCAGAAAAAAATTATATTCAATTTGCAACCTGCTGGAGGTCAGTATAGAAGGACTAATAGAACAAGTCCCACACACTGCTAGAAGCCCAAATATTTTTTCAGAGCTAGATGCAGAAAAAAATTATTTTTAATTTGCAACCTGATGGAGGTCAGTATAGATGGACTAATAGACCAAGTCCCACACACTGCTAGAAGCCCAAATATTTTTTCAGAGCTAGATGCAGAAAAAAATTATTTTTAATTTGCAACCTGATGGAGGTCAGTATAGATGGACTAATAGACCAAGTCCCACACACCGCTAGAAGCCCAACTATTTTTTCAGAGCTAGATGCAGAAAAAAATTATATTCAATTTGCAACCTTCTGGAGGTCAGTATAGAAGGACTAATAGAACAAGTCCCACACACTGCTAGAAGCCCAAATATTTTTTCAGAGCTAAATGAAGAAAAAAAATATTTTTAATTTGCAACCTGATGGAGGTCAGTATAGATGGACTAATAGACCAAGTCCCACACACTGCTAGAAGCCCAAATATTTTTTCAGAGCTAGATGCAGAAAAAAATTATATTCAGTTTGCAACCTGATGGAGGTCAGTATAGATGGACTAATAGAATGATGCTATGCCCAAAAGATTTTACTTCACTAGGTGCAGTAAAAAAATTGGTATTCTATACACAGGTGTTATATCTTGCAACACAGATAGGCTACTCCACTGACTAACACAGTCTGCAATAGGCCAAAAAGGATTAGCTTTGCTAGATTCAGCCAAATGCTGTGAAAAAAACTTGCACAGCACTGGCACAGACCTGCCTGGCAAAAACTGATAGGAACTCATGTAACCTAGTCCTGAAAAGGACTCCAATTACAATTAGTCTTTACTCCCACAACCTATCTATTTAAGAGCACAGACCTCCCTGATAAAAGTCGTAGGAAATGCTGTAACCTAGTCCTTAAAAGGACTGCAAACACAACTATTCCCTACTCCCAAGCTATCTGTATATTTGTGCAAAAATTGGCTTGAAATTAACAAGGTATAGCGCACACAGCAACAGCGGTGCCGTCTAACACGCAGCTGCAGCAGTGAGAAAATGGTGGCGACGGGGAAAATGGCTTGGTCTTATAGGGCAAGGACATGTGACATACACTGCCAATGACACATGCCCTTGCTTGTGTGAAAAAAAGCACTTCGCTCCGTGTGTGCGCTGCTGATAGGCTGACAGATTGCACCTCCCCACTGCAAATGCGGGAAAGAGAAAAAAAAATGGAGATCTTCATTGTTCCTGCAGAGATCCATCCCGTGCCCCTCCCCCCACCCCGCTGTACACTCAAACTGCGTATTAACATTAATTTTCATCATTACTGAGAAAAAATCCAGTTATGATTTTGGTGCACGAACAGTTATCGAACATAACCTCGAACAGCCGAATTTTTCTCAAATTGTTCGTGTTCGCCGAACGGCTCGAACACCGCCCAAAACAGCTCGAATTTGAGATTGGCGAACAGTTCGAGTAGAACAACGCTCATCTCTACTCCTAAACACTTTTTGCATAATAATTTGGAACACAGTGTACTTGTGCTTTTCCACAAAACACCAGTGGTTCACGTAGTGAATCTTACAGTTCTAACTGGCCAACCATGGTCTGTATGGAGTTGTTCAATAAAGGGCCCAAGATTAAGATACCATAGACGGGAGGGGTCTCTATGAATAGGAATTCCTAAGTATTTGATACCCTGTGAGGGCCAGGCAAAGGGAAAGTTGGACTGGATGGAATCCTGTATGGATTTGGGGAGGGAGACATCGAGGGCCTCAGACTTCGCTGCATTGATTTTAAAATTTGACCATGTAACAAAGTGATCTATTTCAGCCATAACAGCAGGGATGGATATATGTGATTGAGTGATATATACTAGAACATCATCAAATGCAGAGCACTTGTACTCGGTGCCTCCCACCTCAATCCACCTAATATTGGGGTTATGGCGAATTGATGAGAGCAGGTGCTCCATCACTAGGATGTATAAGAGAGGGGACAGAGGACATCCCTGCCTTGTCCCATTGGTGATTATGAAAGGTGATGAAAATGTTCCATTTATCTTCAGCCTAGGTGACATATTGCGACACAGGGCCGTGATTTTGGCTATAAAAGGGTCCCCTAGACCCCTACCCCAAGCTTTATAAGAGAATAATATATGGCGTGCCAGGAGACTCTATGGAATGCTTTCTCAGCATCCAACGAGAGTATCTAATTGCAAATTTTTAACTGCATCTAACCCAGGAAATACTTTGTGCCTAGTAGCAGTGTCTGCTAGTCAGCGGATTATCCCAGCTGTTAAGCAAGCTACACCACCTGTAGTTTGGACACTTAATTTTTTCAAAAGAAATGGTTCGGGCCCCCTGGACACTCAGTGAAGAGTATCAGGGAGGCACCCCAAGGCATAGGGACTGGGACTGGCGGGAGGACGCCTTGCGGTGGACCGCCAAGCTCGATCCTTATAAAAGCTTTTTAACTGCAGCAGCTTTAGTGGATGCTACTGGAGCTTGAATTACCACGGCTGCTGGCATGATACTTGCCCTTCAATAGATCCTTGTAAAAGGATTTAAAGTGTACTCATTCAAATTAGAGAGACAATTTAAATTAAAAAGATTAGACCTGCCTCCACCGCAGGGGGGCTCGCTCGACCCACCAGCGGACAGGCACCAGTATTGAGAGAGGGGGGCTGGCCGTCATGGTCCACCGCAGCTCTGTCACAAACCCGGCGACACGGAGGTCGCACAGGCAGGAACGGATTTGTCGTGTCGGCTTCGCACTTTTTTGGTTTGAGAAGGGCATGACATGCCTATATCTGTGTCTCCCCCTCCTTTCACTCCTCCACCTCTTTTCTTTTCGCATGACTATATGTACTTGTCACTTTTCCATGTGTTAGTTGTGTCTTCTGAGCAGTTTGTCAGCTTTTGGACACCTTTGAAGGTGTTTTCTATGTTTTTCTATGTGTTTTTGTTTGCCTGCCATTGGTTTTAACGGTGTTCGAAGGTGTTCGACGAACAGTTCGACGAACATACGGGTGTTCGACGAGCCGAACCAAACTCGAACACTACGGGGGTGGCTCAACACTAATTAGGTTGCACTTTTTGTTTCAAGTAATTCATTTTCTTTAGCACTTAAATCAATTTTCATGTATAGAAACATGTTTCTGTTAATTGTCACCAAGATATTTAAAGAAAAATAACAGATCAAGCCTTTTTACAATAAAACAATATAATTAAAAGTGATTGAGAAAGAATAAAAAAATAAATTAAATACACTTCACACTTTCCAAATATATAAGACAATCAGATAATGTTAAGTCTCCAAGGAAAACTGATCATGACAAAAATAGTATCCCTTGTCTGATACTCACAGCTGTATGTAATGAATGCATTATTAGGCTATTATCTTACATTGTTAATGCAATCAAAACATGTCCGTAAGACCTGAATAGCTGATGATTTGACATTAATTTTCTGGATTGTTTCTTTTATATTTTTAGGATTGAAAACAGTACCATGTAAAAAAAAGCAAGATAATGCAGTAAAACAGACTAAAATGGGTGATTTTATTAATATACATTAATTATCAAAAATCCATGCTTAGGCTGAAATAAACCCTGGTCATTGGCCAAGAGGATCCTAACTCGTATTTTTCTGCTTTTATTTTTCTTATTTCCCTAATCTAATTCCCTTCTCCACTTTTCACACATAGCAGAAGTCCTTTCCTCCACTGATAGGCAACATGTATGAGTGAGGAGGCAAGTGTCCTTCACACATCATCCTCAAAGAAGACTCCTGTTTTCAAGACTGGCTGCAGAATATATAACTCCCATTGCAAATTGATATATTTTGATGACCCCTTCCTCACTTTCCTCAATAGAGATTTATGCCAAGTTTGCACTTTGCGTTGAGTTGTAATTGCGCATTTTTTTAACAAGTAAGTTACTTAAGAAATTACTTAAGGATATATGATGAATTAAGAAATATATACGTCATTGTTACTTTGTGAGTCACAGGAGCTGTTACCACTTGATCATTATCTCCATTTGGCAATTCTCTACCAAGCCTGGTATTCTTATCCTGACAAAGTTCTACATAACTGTCCAGTAATCGGACTTTAGATAAGAATCAGCAAATATCAAGCAATTTTTATGCAAAGCAAATATTCTACTATCATTCAGATAATTGATTAAAAGTAAAAAAAACTACCTATAATCTAGGGCATGTTGACCATGGAGGCTGACCACACGACCATTACAGAGTCAAACCCTCCCGGTGTCTGGGTTTCTATAGTAAATGCATCCTCAAAATGCAGATACAGTTGAATATAATGGTGTAGGAAAGAGACGGTGGCTTTCTCTTCCTCCATGTAGACCCTGCATCTGAGGCTTGATGCAACAGGCACAATGATGTCACTAAACAGCACCTACCATGTGAGGCCTCAGGCTTACACTGCACACAGTGGAGCATTGCATTCAGAGAACATGGCTTGTTAAGTAGCTTTTTATTATTTTGTCAGTCAGTACTTATGGAGGCTGTGGGGTGCTCATAATGTGTACATAGGAGTGAATGCCAGCACACTGTGTATAGGGAGAGTTGGTAAGGCTATTATACTGTGTATATCGACTATCATGCTGCATATAGAAGGTTTGTGGTACATCAAACCTAATATAGGCATGCTATGGGAGCATCATACTGTATTTAAGGGGGTGTGAAGCTATCTAACTGTTTCCAGCGGGGTTGTGGGGTCATCATGCTGATATAGGGGGTTTCCGGGCCATCATACTGCATGTGGGGGGCTGATAAGCCATCATACTGGGCTTAAGCCATTATATTGTGTATAGGTGGGTGGGGATGCATTATACTATGTGTGAGGGGCTGTTGGAGCACCATACTACATCAAATTGTTTGGTGGTCTGTGAAAAAATTACACTGCATTATACTGTATGTGCATTATACTGTGAAGGGATCATAGAGTCTGGGAGGTGATGAAGGACATAATACTGTGGGGGCTTATTGTTGGGACTTCATAATGTGCATAAGGGGCTGTGAGGATAGCATACTATATAGGAGACTGTGAGCCATCATACAGTGGGGTTGTGAGAGCATCACACCACAGTAGGAAGTACCCATATTGCACCCCCACAGAATAATGCATGTGGTTACTCTCAGATCTTCATGCTCTGCCTGTGAGGGATGCTGTGGGGGGAAATGTTTGGTGGAATTCACTGTAAGAATATTATGCTGTATAGGTGGATTCTATTTTCAGAGGCATCATACTCTATGGGAATATTAAAGTAAAGAGCAGCCTAGAAGATTTTCTGTTCTCATCCACCATATTGTACATCACACTTCATTTAGTGATTTCTCTCTCTCTCTCTTTCTAATATGAACTCAAAATAGCTAAAGCAATATTATCAAAATGAAACCAGCAGTTTTGATAGCAATTCCAAGAAGATGAGTCATGCAGCGTGACTCTGTACTACGTGACTTACAGTGGGGAAAAAAAGTATTTAGTCAGCCACCAATTGTGCAAGTTCTCAAACATAAAAAAGATGAGAGAGGCCTGTAATTAACATCATAGGTAGACCTCAACTATGAGAGACAAAATGAGAAAACAAATCCTGAAAATCACATTGCCTGATTTGGAAATATTTTTTTTTCAAATTTTGGTGGAAAATAAGTATTTGGTCAATTACAAAAGTTCGTCTCAATACTTTGTTATATATTTTTTGTTGGCAATGAAAAAGGTCAAACATTTTCTGTAAGTCTTCACAAGGTTGGCACACACAGTTGCTGGTCTGTTGGCCCATTCCTCCATGCAGATCTCCTCTAGAGCAGTGATGTTTTGGGGCTGTCGCTGGGCAACACGGACTTTCAACTTCCTCCAAAGGTTTTCTATAGGATTTAGATCTGGAGACTGGCTAGGCTACTCCAGGACCTTGAAATGCTTCTTACAAAGCCACTCCTTCATTTCCCTGGTGGTGTGCTTGGGATCATTGTCATGCTGAAAGATCCAGCCACGTTTCATCTTCATTGCCTTTGCTGATGGAAAGAGGTTTGCAGTCAAAATCTCGCGATACATGGCCCAATTTATTCTTTCATGTACACGAATCAGTCATCCTAGTCCCTTGGCAGACAAACAGCCCCAAAGCATGAAGTTGTCATCCCCATGCTTCACACTAGGTATGGTGTTCTTTGGATGCAACTCAGCATTTTTTTCTCCTCCAAACACAACGAGTTGTGCTTCTACCAAACAGTTCAAATTTGGTTTCTTCTGACCATATGACATTCTCCCAATACTCTTCTGGATCATCCAAATTCTCTCTAGCAAACTTAAGACGGACCCGGACATGTAATGGCTTAAGCAGGATCTGAGTCCCTGGCGGCGTAGTGTGTTACTGATGGTAGCCTGTGTAATGTTGGTTCCAGCTCTCTGCAGGTCATTCACTAGTTCCCCCCTTGTGGTTCTGGGATTTTTGCTCACTGTTCTTGAGATTATTTTGACTCCACCGGGTGAGATCTTGTGTGGAGCCCCAGATCGAGGGAGATTATCAGTGGTCTTGTGTGTCTTCCGTTTTCTAATTATTGCTCCCACAATTGATTTCTTCACACCAAGCTGCTTGCCTATTGCAAATTCAGTCTTCCGAGCCAGGTGCAGGGCTACAATTTTGTTTCTGGTGTCCTTCGACAGCTCTTTGGTCTTCACCATAGTGGAGTTTGGAGTGTGACAGTTTGAGGTTGGGGACAGGTGTCTTTTATATTAATAATAAGTTCAAACAGGTGCTAGTACTACAGGTAATGAGTGAAGGACAGAGGAGCCTCTTAAAGAAGAAGTTACAGGTTTGTGAGAGCCAGAAATCTTGCTTGTTTGTAATTGACCAAATACTTATTTTCCCCCAAAATTTGAAAAAAAATTCTTTCCAAATCAGACAATGTGATTTTCAGGATTTGTTTTCTCATTTTGTCTCTCAGAGTTGAGGTCTGCCTATGATGTCAATTACAGGCCTCTCTCATCTTTTTAAGTGGGAGAACTTGCACAATTCGTGGCTGACTAAATACTTTTTTCCCCACTGTACCTATGTGTATATGGTACTTTTTATTGCATACAAGTGTAAAGGTGGAGAAGATGTCATAACACCCCTTCTGAAGACCCCTGTTTTTTTTTGTGTGTAAATTATTTTTTACTGCATGTTTTACCCTCATATAGGATGCAAGTTTCTGTTAGTTAGGGGTGACTGGGTTAACTGTATGGCCAGTCCGTAGTTGGGGAGGAGTAAATGGGCACTAGTGCTTTAATTCCTGGTTTTAAGAGCAGTTGAGAGAACTAGAGAGAAAGAAAGGACTCCCTCAGAAGACACCAGCCTTCTGACAAATTGAACATCAAGAGGAAAACAGCTGCAGCCCTGGATTCCTGTTGATGTTCAATACATCTGAAGGTGTGGACAGTGATGCCAGCATTGATTGGGAACAGGGTTTACATGTCAAAACAACCGCATGAGAGCCCATGAGTGTCAACACCGCTGGAATGGCGCCGGCACAGGAGGAGAGTATAAGTGTTTTTATTTTATTGACACCAAACATTCTGATCGAGAAATTGTTGCTCTAGTAGTGGACAACCCCTTTAAGTCAACCACTCATATCTTTATGTATATAACTGATGTTGAGTAACTGGTTACTATTAGAGATGATAAATATACTTAAGTGGAATTGATTTCTACTCAAATATTACAAAAATCCACATTCGCCAAAGTGCAGATTCAGCAAAATATGATACATTGGTTGCCATTTTGCTGAATCATAAAAGGCAATTAAAAGATCTATAGATAAAAAAACACAGTTTTATTCACCTAACCACTCACCTTTCCATCCCCATCGGCACCTCACCTGCATCCGTCTGGACTTGGACACAGCTTATCATCGCCACGAGCAGGACTACCATGTCACGGGTGTGACAGTCATTCTGGATCCGGCTGTAGAAGGTTGCTGCACTTGGCTTTGCAGACACCTTCGTAATCCTTCCCTCTCTAGGATCCAGCGGTGAGCTCTCCTTTCTGCTGCTAATTAGAACACCCTTGTTAAATATTTAAATAATACTCAGTCTCTCCAGAGAATCGCTGGTGACAGAAGCATTTTCCTCTATTCAGGCCTGGAGTTCTAGCAGTCGGCTAGTTTCTTCTTGGAGTTCCTTTGTGATCATTGTTGTGATCACTCTGGTGTCTTCTCAAAGCTAAGTGTATCCCCTTGTCTGTATACCTTGTTTGTCTTTACAGTAGTTGCAGTGGGGCTGACTAGTGCTCACTCCTTCCATTCCCTACCTAGGACCTAGCTCTATGGTCAGTAGGGATTAAGTATCCTGCTTGGCGATAGGTGAGGAGCCTACTTAGGGATGATAGGGGAGCCAGGGTGTTGAAAGATCTACCTAGGGGTCTCCACTCCCTCTTTTCCTAGTTGCTGGACTTCCCCCACTTTTCCCCTCATCGTATGTCGAGTCCTTCCCATACCTAACATGACATTATCACCAGCCTTTTAAAAGAAAAAAAAATTACACGTGTTTATTTTTGTTGTGGTTTTTTTGGTTTTTTTTGGGTGTGGCTTTTTTTCCCCTGATTCCATTTAGGTGCTGGCATAGCAGCTTAGGAGTTTGTCACCGGAGGTGACTGACCTTCGATCTGAGGTTCAGCAGCAATGGCAGCGGCTGCAGACTCCTAATGTTGGGTACTCAGCGGGTAGGTTGGTCAAGCTCGAACCCAAAATTACCCTCCTGGACAGGTTTTCAGGAGGTAGAGAAAAGTCTTTTTGTATTTAAAGAAGCTTGTAAGTTCTATTTTAAGCTTCGACCTTACTCCTCTGGAGATGAGGAGCAATGAGTGGAGATTGTGATCTCACTGCTGCAGGGAGATCCTCAATCCTGGGCTTTCTCTTTGTCAAAGGGTTGTGTTTGTCTCCAGACAGTAGAAGGGTTTTTCGGGGCTCTGGCCCTCATCTATGATGATCCTGACGGAATTTCCTTGGCTGAATCGAGGCTGCGTCACCTTCAGCAGGGGAATCTGTCAGTGGAGACTTATAGTTCCAAATTCCGCAGATGGGCAATCAATATCAAATGGAATGACCGGGTTCTTAGAAGCCAATTTTGTCACGTTCTTTCAGAAAAGTTGAAAGATGCCTTGGCCATTTACGAAACCCTGGGGTCCATGGAGGCTGCCATGTCATTGGCCATACGTGTGGATAGACGCCTTGGAATAGGTGGTTGAATGCACCTTCTCCTGAACCCTTTTTTCAGGGCAGCGCCCCTTTGCCGGGAGGGCGGTCGGGGGGGTGAACCTGTGCTTATGGAGTTGGAGGAACCCATGCAGTTAGGGCATGCTTCTGCATCGCGTATTTCCCCTGAAATCTGCAAGAGTAAAGGGGTGTGTTTTATTGTGAGAACTCATGGGCTTGCTTGCTATACATTAACTAAGCCCATTCCTATTTATGCTATCGACTCAGTGACACTTGCACAGACAGTTCTGACTCAGATGGGTGTGTCGAGTGTGACAGACAGTCATTCTGGATCCGGCTGTAGAAGGTGTCTGCAAAGCCAAGCGCAGTGACCTTCTACAGCAAGATCCAGAATGATTGTCTGTCACACCCGACACACCCGTGACATTCCAGCTCTAATGAGGCCCGAGACAGTTCACAATGCAACTCTTGAACTTATGACATTGTAACATTATGTGCACTTGTGCAAAACTGTCCAGGGCTCCATAAAAGACAAATGTCCGGGCCAAGCATAAAGAGTCTATTATTCACCTAAGTGATAAGAAGATATGATGAGGATTGGATGGGTAAAAGTGAGAAGTGCATGGCTAGAGATAGAGAGGTGAGCGGTATAAGAATTTTAAAACTTTTTGTTACATTTATTATGCTCTGGGGTCTCTGTCTCTTTAAAAAAAACAGAACATTCAATTTGTGGTAAACAACTTCTCCCTGAAACAAATTTCCTCATGAACAGATAAATTAAAATTCTTTAGCTGTACGGTAACCCTCTTTTATGACAACGAATACAAATATTAAATCTAATAAAAGATAGATGTTCAATTCCTACATCATCTTTCTAAACTGGTCTCTTTTTTGAGATGATCACCTCCTAGGAGATCATTTGTCATTCCAATTTTACTTGGCAATTTTTAATAGAATTTTTGCATAATTTATATCTAAACTTAAAATTCAACTCAAAAAGTTTTTTGTTTATTTGTAAATAATGAATAGATATAGCAAATATTTCTTAACTAATTTCTAGCGTCCAATGACACCATAATGACAAATGTAAGATACTAGGACAAGCATTATGTCACACCTATATTTCTATAAATGACTGTGCATTTGTAGGCATTTTCTTACTCTAGAAAAATATATATGGTTGAAATATCTGAGTATATTTTATGAAAATTTCCATAAAAAATGCACAGATGGTAAAATACAAGTAACTGTGAGGCGTCTACTTATAAAGGTGGCTTCTTAAAACTCAATTATGGTACTAATTGAGTATATGACATTATGTTTCACAATCCCTGGCTATATTCTATCAGTCTATAAATAAATATAAGTTCTTTTTTTCTGCATTTGCCTTCAAAAATTGATAAATAATATTATTCAGCGTGAATGTGTCTAAAACTTGCCAGTTTTCACTAATTTTGCTTGTAGCATAAATTGTATTTGGCAGAAGTATGATGGCATGCTTGTATGCATGTGACCTTTTCATAAAGCCATACTTCTGACCTAAAGTGATTGATTTTTTTTTCCTCAGCTCGTTTAAATGTATGAATGTGATATTTTGCTAAGTATATTAGATAAGTTGCACAATATGTTGACATCTTCTAATACAAAATTTTCAAAGTAGATTTACTTTTATTCTCATTATTTTCTCTCTACAAGTTATTACCCTAATGTTTTGCCATTTAAAACTATAGCTGAGAGTTTTGACAATTTTTATAATTTACACTCCCTAACCTTTAGAAATACTGTAACATTTTCAGTCTTCATGCTACACATGTTGTTTATGTTGCAGCAGAGACTTCAGTATCCCATTTAGTTTAATTATTCTCTCTTATTTAGCTCTCATTTTCCTTTAGATATGTCAGAATATCCAAAGTTTAACGTTGTCAGCTTCATCTACTATAAACTCAGTAAAGTCATAAACTTTTCTAACATCATAGAATTAGAATTCGTATGACAGGTAGATGCCTTTGTAATGTATAAAAAGTTTAGAGACATTTTGAAAAAGTCGATCATAGTATCATTCACGACTAATAACTTCTACAGATGCTAATATTAGTAATATTAATAACAAGAGTAATATCAATAGCATTGTGTAACAATTATGCCAAATAAATTATATTATTTATTTAACACTTTGCACTGTAAGCCAGTTTTACCCAAACAATAGCATTTTTGGTAACTAATTTTATGTATTTGGTTACAATGTTTTATTAGTACTTTTTTATATATGGTCTTTAACTCTACTATAACCCTTTTTATCAATTTATTGCTAGGATTGAAAATTGTAGGATGTTTCAATATTCATTATTATGATAATATGTGCTGAAAAGCGATGTTACATGAAGTTTTTTTTAGTTAAAATGAAATAAAATTTGAGTAATTATGATGCAGAGTTGTGTGAGTTAAAAAGCTGAAGGATAATATCCTACAAGGATTAATGGCAATTTTGGAAACGACTTGTTTCAGGGCAAGTACTTTATATCACAAACAAGTTCTAAATTAAGGATGAGAACTTGTATGAATCAAGCAGCATATTTTGTGTTCTGTGTTCAGTCAATTAATTTCATAAGTAGAGATGATAAAAATAATTTGAAACTAAGTAAATTATCTACAAATTTCACCAAATAATACAGATTAACCAAAATCCAAATTTTTGTCAATTCACTGTAAGCCAGCAAAATGGTGGCTAACTTGCTTCCATTTTGCTGGATTATTTTTTGGGTCAGGAAGGAATGAAATATTATAATCCAAAATACTATGCTCACTCTACCACTCACCTATCTTGTTACCACAGCATACCATTCGGTCCTCTGTTGGTTCCTTCTCTCTGACGCCATTCATTTTCTCTTAAGTCTTCACTCTATGGTGCTTTTGGTGCTGATTTGACTTCAATCGATGTCATAAGGTGACACACCTTGTGGTGTCACAGGAGGTCTTGTCTTTAGTAGAGGCGTCAGAGTTAACACTAATAAGAAGAAGAAGGGACCTAAAGAAGAGGGAGCCAGCGGATGACTGGGCTGGAAACTGCAGTGGGGGCATGGCCAGTGGCACAAATTATTTCACTCTCCTGGCTTGACTTAGGCTATGTGCCCACGATGCAGAAATGCTCAGGATTTTTTCCTGAGCATTTCTGCATTTCCCTGGCAGAAAAAATTGCATGCGGATTGTACATGCGTTTTCCTGCCAGGGACATGTGGAAATGAAGCGTTCTTCACTTGCATTTCCGCATGCCGGTTGACAAGTTCTTTCCAAGCGATTTTTTCATCAATTGGAAAGTGCTTGTCAACTTGGTCACACTATATAAATCCAACAGCATGAATTTATATAGTGTGACCCGAGAGAATGTAAAAAACTAAAAAAATAAATATATACTTACCCTCTGATGGCCCCCGCAGTCTTGCTTCACCGTCCCGGCTGCCGGCACCGGTACACTGAAGGACCTGCCTACATCAGGTTTGCGTGACCCGTCACATGACTATGACGACAGCGCAGGTCCTTCAGCTCATTGCGAACTGCCGGCAAGCAAGGAGGAGTGCAGCAGGGGCCGCCAGAAGGTAAGTATATAATTATTTTTTATTTTATTCTTTTTTTTTTAAGTTTTCTATGGTACCTAGGTCTGGATGAGAGTCTCCTCTCCTCTAGACCTGGGTACCATCCGCACATTAGAAAGCATGGAATGCAAATCTACATATACAGTGAATCCATGCGATCTAATGCTAGTCAATGGCGGCGAAAACGCAGCACTACCAATTATTTTGCGGAAGTGCTGCGTTTTTTTCTGCAATGATAATCCGCAGTGGAAATTTCCGCAGCATGTGCACAGCACATGCGGATTATCATTGGGGAACAAGGCAGGCCTTCTACCATGCATTTTTTAAGCATTTCTGCAGCGTTTTTTGCCACTGCAGAAACGCTTAAAAAATGCATCATGGGCACACAGCCTTACCAGCATTTAAAAGACACAAATTAGCTGAACCTGTCTAAAGCAGACTTCATTGTATCGTGCTGAATCTTGGTAGAACTTGGAGAATGTTATGACTAGAGGAAAACAAAAGAAGACTCCACTTAAAATTATGAGGTATTCCACAGTTACAGCCTTTCATTATGGTGATTACTATATGTGATTGGATTGATCCATTGATCCATAGAGTATAGAATTTGAGATAACTTTCCTGAAATTCGTAGGTCCACTTGAATTTGAACAATTTGCTATTCAATTTGTGCTGATTGGCCAAAAAGTAAAAAAAAAGTCTGAAGCCATTTCACACACTGCTGAAAATTTACAAAGTGGGCATATGACACAGTCAGATGGGTTTCCTCAAAATGCCCTGTAATTATAACATCTCATGGTCTAGCGTAAACATTCAGGAGAGACTATCACAGCCTGTTTAAAGGATGAGGACTGGCAAAGCAGCACTATTTTATGCTTTTACAGTGAAAGGAAAAGATGACAATTTATTCAATTTAGGGATAGAAAAGGCCTAAATTTAATTGTGATGTACTCCTGCACTAATGTTGAAAATCATTGAAAATGGGTATGGTAGATAGTCTGAGAATACTAATCCTAATTTTCAAGTGAGATAGCGAGTTGTCATAGCTTCACCTTTGGTGTGAGTTTGTAAATTCATCGATCTGTTATACCCTGCATTTGCAAAACTGCATCTAAAGACTGTCAATGTCATCTCAACTAATAAGGTCACAGAAACTGAAAAAAAGCAGGTCGATTAGCCACACAATATAACATACAGTAGCAATACAAGAGTAAAAAACTCCAAAAGTCAATATAACTGATACAGAAAACATGGAGTCATAAATCCACCAACCACATAAAATTGCAAGTTTTATAAAACATTACAAAAGTGGAGGTACATATACAAAGTAGCAGAAAAATTTGAACCCAAGGTTAAACCTCAAGTATGAACAGGGACATGGTTTAAATGCACTATTTATGGAGGGGTGGCAGGAACAGGAGAATCAGTCTGCTGTAAATGCAAAGTATCTCAAGATAAATAAGAAAAGTATCAATGACCAGTGAGCAGTATGGTAGAAAGTAGTGTGAAGTTTCAAATGAACCCCTGAAATCTTTAGTTAGATTTAAAATGGATTCTCATCTTTAGATAGTAGAACAGCTCATATTAAAAACAAAATGACTGAGCCAACAATAATAGATAAGTTGATCTTTCCATTTCCAATACACTAGATGAAGTGGTGGAAATTCTGAAATTGAAAGATGTAGAACTTGAAGACAGAGGCCATCATAGCAACGTCAGAAGCATACTAGAGATGGCCCAAACGGATGTATTGAAAGAATACTTGGTGGTCTTAATCACTGCAATAATACCAAATACCTCAGAATGTAAACTTAGAATTGGATGTGCATGCCACCTACCTAAAGTGAAAACCTTCTAACCATTAAACTAATGGATGCTTGCATGCATCCATTTTTTTCCACATTAACCCATTACTGCAAAATGACCTACAAGTAAATCAGCCCTGGGTTCATTGTGGATGGGGCCAAGAAGCTGAGCTCTCTCCACATTCAGTTAATGCCAGCTATGTTGCATTTCGGCATTTGCCTCTAGCTCTAACAGCAATGGCTGGACCTGAGCTCTGATCTGATTAACCATTTAGATGTCACTGTCAATATCTGGCAGTGCCATTTAAAAAGAGTAGGGGGAATAAATGCAGACTAATGATGGGTTACCATTACAACCACGGATAAGCTGAAACCCATCTAGAGGCTTTATTTAATAGGTGATTATGATGTACATTGCGATCTATTCTGGTATACTGTGGTGTTATAATCTATAGTATAAATGATCAAAAGTTCAAGTATCCTAAGTAGGCTAAAAAATTAGGTAAAAAAAAATAACTATATATAACAAATTAAAATATATAAAATATAAATCATCCCTTATTCCCCCATTAATTATTAAAGAGAGTAAAAAAAATGGTATTGGGGTGTTTGTAAAAGTCCAGTCTATCAATTTTTTGGGGAAAACTTCTGTTTTTTTTTACCACTTACATTAAAAAATAAATGTTTATCTCTATTTCAACTGAAAAATTAAATAAATTATGGCATTTGGAATCAGGGAGGGAAAATGCAAATGTAAAAACTAAACTGGCTATAAAGGCAAGGGATTAAAGAAAGATTAAAGGAGCTAACTTGTCTCTCAGTGCCAATTCCACCATGGTTCATGGTGGAATTGGCACTGGTTCATGGTTCATGGTTTCTCTCTTTACTAATTTATCAGTGGTCTCCTCTTAGGAATACCTATCATGGATGCAATCGTTCTCCTCCGGTTTCCAGACTTCTCAGCCTTTCTGTCCATGCTGGGGGAGGAGCTACTGGGGACTTGTTTTCACGGATTTCACAGCTCCGTAGACATGGGATTCTGCCTTGCCCGGTGTTAACCATTGGTGAGAATGTGTGAACCCTGCTGTTCAGGTGAGCAAGGAGTGTCTCTCTGGACATGACTTGGAGGAATGTTTCACCTGATTGTTATATTTAGTTTTTGGGCTGGCTATTTAAAGCCTGCTTCTAATCCAGTTCAGTGCTGTTTATACAGTTCCCCTGCATAGGTTTATGGTGGGTGCTTCCTGGTTGAGCTCTGGTTACTTGTCAGTTGTTGCTAATGGTCATTATTGGTTCTTCTTTATCAGCTATTTTCCCAGGATTTCCTTTTGGTTTTCATTTGGGTTTTTTGCTAGCTTCAGTTTTACTCGTGTACCTGACTCCACATCGACAGCAGTCTGGGAAGGGCTCTGTAAAATTCCTTTCTCCTTTGGGAGTGAGTGAAGAATATCCAGGCTCCTAAGGACTTGCCTATCAGTGGTGGCTTGTGCAAAATGCATCTGTGACTGTGCTTTTGCTGCTCCGATGTGAGTCGCTACGAGAAGCTATTCCTATGCATAACACCACCTTAGCCCATAGAAGAGCCTTCTCTTCATGCAGCAAAGTATTACAGGATAATAATGAAGTAACTAAAAAATTAATGGATGCCTATTGTTAAGCTGGCGTGTCCTTTAATAAAATAAAATAAAACTTAAAGGACAAGTCGGGGTCCACCGGACTGCAGAGGAGCTGCAGCAGCTGAGTCCCAGAAGAATGTTCAGCTAAGCATAGAAAAAGAAATGAACTAGTGTGTTAAGTGCACACACTAGTAGTAACTAAACAAGGTACAATGCTGTGAGTTAACAACACTCCAGAAACTAAACTAATAAACTTCTGTACTGCAAGACACCACTTGCAGAGCAGGAAGGATTTGGCAGCAAGAAACACCTGCGCACTAGATGACGGCATATAGATCTACAGATAGCTGTAGGTCAGGAAAGGCCTGGAACCTGAGTTCCTAAAGAGGGGGAGATTCTCTGCAGCACCCAACACATGGGTGTAAAAGCGGCAGTGTGACCACACATACAATGGCGGACCCTGGAATACTGGATCGGTAGCAAGGACGCCTCTGTGGCGTGGACACCAACCTGTGAACCAACACGGTAGAGCGTGCTGCTCACAGCATTCCCCTAGCCCTAATTGATGGCTAGGATGACTAGGGAGCTTTCAGCAGGAACCCTTGACAACGACTTTCACACACTGCATTTACTGCCAGAGACCTCACCCCAGGTTAGAAAGAGATAGACTAGGCACCGGGGCGGAGCCCACGGAGCCCTTAAATATACTAGAGACAGCCCCAGCCCCCCAGGACAACCAACCACGCTGTACCAGACAGCAGGGGGCATGGCTTAGCGGCACATGACTGCAAGGGGGCGTGGCCTAGCGACACAAGTCTGCAAGGGGGCATGGCTTATCGGCACATGACCGCAAGGTGGCGTGGCTTAGCGGCACATGACCACAAGGGGGCGTGGCTTACTAGCACATGAGCAGAAACGCAGAAACCGCACTTAGAATCCCTAGAACGCAACCTAAATGCTGACAATTACTGACCAGCAGGAAAGGGCCTGGCTGGACGCCGCGAAAAAGCCCTTGTCCTGTGTACCGGCCAACCACCTATCTAGATTCATATTGAGTGGTAAATCCCCAACCTGTGTCCTCCACACATCTCCATCAGGTGTTTGCAATCCCTTTGTATTTTCCTTAGCATGATCTTTTTCCTTCTAACTGGTTAAGTATGCTCTATGCATTGCTTTTTTGTAGCTTATATTTTTGTGCTGTTAATAATTTTCAAGGAATTTTTTGAATAATGTTACAAAAAATTGCTTGATGAATAACAGAAAAGACACTCTAGTATTCTTGTATTCACCAAATACTAAAAAATACACTTTCCTTAAAAGAGTGTTAAGCCTAGTTAACCAAACAAAAGCAGGTTCTTTAGTAGGTTATTTAATAAAACATCTTGGACAGTTTTAGATCCTTCATTAACCCATGTGCATAAAGAACCAAATTATGAACATTTTTCACAAACATAACTGACATAACATCTGGCGCTTACTACATTTAAATTTGAGGCATTATACCTCCTTTTCTAATCCATATAAACTATATATCAAGATAGACTTTTCTTTATAGTAAAAAAGTTCTTAATTTCTCAAGTACACTCAACATCAATTGTAAAAGTATTTTTCTGGTAAAATCACATTCTTATTATTATGACTCCTAAAGGATTATACAACGCTTTCTCCAATTACATATTACTTCAGGTAAAATAATAAACCAGGAGCAATTCTAGCAGGCAATGAAATCTCGTGCTGTAAAGATGAGAATTACATTCCGTCATCATTTCAATAGTAGGAAAGTAATGGTCCATCAAGGTGTTGACAATCTATTTTTACAATTTATACCTCATTGTGTTAAGGATATTAATACACAATGACAATATACAAAATGGCGCTTCTTGGTCCTGTACCACACCTGTGTTTAGGCTCCGAGTTCGTATAAGAATAAGACATGTCATGCTGATAAGAATATTGATCTACTTACATGGAAATTATAGTTAGAAAAATATCCCAAATGTCAAAAAATGGGTGTAAGTGGGGGAAAAACGTCCCCCCGAAAACCCTCCTATGCAGACTCCAAAGCAACATTTGTTAACAAGAGAAAAACAGAGTCATCATGGTTTAGAGAAAAATATACATATTTTATTTAAACATTCATTTAAAAATATAGCCCAAAAAGAACAAAAGTGAAAAGCAAGGTAGACAATGAAAATATCCGAACTAGCCAGAACAAAGCCTGCCCTAATATTAAATATTTAATCAAATTGGCATAAATTTACAAGTAGGGAAAAGTTAGGGCAATAAACCATAAAGATGCAAACACATGAGAAAACATGGAAGAACTGTACCAAAAAAATCCTGACCAAAAGAGTAAGAATTGTAAAGAGTTTTTTTGTAGTTAAAATTTAATAAAGTGCATGGTAATGTCAGGATTAGCAGGTTGTTCTTAGACTGACCACATGGTGGTGCACTTTATAGTGCAATGCCGATAAACAGTCAGACCAAACCTGTCAGATAAGGTGCAATGTGCATGTTTCCAATGATGGGAAGTTTTGGCCAATAGCAAGACATTTTAGACAGAATTCCCCAAAGACAAAAAGAGGGAAAATAACCTCTTTTAACTAGATATCTTAATGACAGGGGAAATCCATCATAAATGGTTGACCTAAAAAAAATGGTATTCTTACCAATGGTAGCAGGCTGAAGTGGGTGATCGGACAAGGATAATAATGCGTCCCTCGACGCGCGTTTCACGGCAGCTGGGGCTTCTTTCTCAAGGGGAAAGTAATCTGTTTGCTCTGATTTCACTAATGGAGATTTATTACAAATTACCAATAACAGAATGATGAAAAACACTGACCACGTTGATTGAAACTTGAACTAGAAACGTAATAGTTGCAGCTGTCAGCAATAACTAGGATAACTAGCCATAGTTTATAAAAAACTGTGTACCCTTCTTAAGAAACAGAATTTATGCTTTGACTCCATTCTGGCAATCTGGTGTCATTTTCTCCACGAGTGCATGCATGTACTTTATATCAAATTTGGCAGCAGACAATTAAGAGGATTGCACGCCCTTAGAGTGTGTCCAAGATCAGATGGTACCCAAACGTCGGGCTAGGACACGGCGTCCAGATGATGGCAGCTGCACCAGAACATCTACTCCCAGGACGGACCATACCCGAGGGGGAGACTGCAGATCCGCTAAAAGGTAAGAAAATTATTTATCTTGCCTAGCACCCTTTCATGTCTCTGTGCAGAGATAGAGGCAGTTGGCTGTCAGACTCGGAAATAGTGACTGAACTGATAAAGTCCTAGGGCCTGAAGCCCTGGTCAAAACAGTTTCCTTAATTGTCTGCTTTATTTTTTTATGCGTCTATGTAACACCCCTGCAGAATGCTTGCATGGCTTACCATCTCCCACCATGCAAGACCGCAATCTTGCCTTTCAGGCCAGGCTGCACACTTTTGCTCCAGTACCTGCTGTTTGTATGTCTCTGGTCTGCTGGCTTAGGGCGTCGGTGCTGTTGCTTACTGATTCTTAAAGCTAAAGTGTGCGCAGTCCTAATGCATCCCCAGCCTATTGCTGTGAGTCGCTGGATACTTAAACCCCCTCCACCAAGTAGGAGGGGCCTGAGCAACACTTTCTTACAGTTTGTGCTGTGCAAATGTGAGTTGCCAGGTCCTGTCCTGACTCTAGTCTGTCTGCCACCCTGGGGGCTGAGTACCCAGGGCCTCTACCTGTACCTGTGACTTCAAGTCAGTTTCTGCCACCCTGGGGGCTGAGTTCCCAGGCTCGTTCCTGTATCTTGTTCCTGGTTCAGATCCTGTCTGAACAGTGTCCTAGTCCATTACTTGTTTGTCTCTATGTCTGTATCTTCCCTCTTTCCTGCAGTTTCTGAACCTGCACCTAACTCCAATTCGTTGTCTCTGTACTTCTGTTTGTGAGTCTTGTGTCCACTCGCTACTTCATTGTAAGTACCTTGTGTGTATCTGGTTCTGCTCATTCTGTTTCCCTCCCTCTGTATCTAACTCCTGTGTTCCAGCTATCTTCTTGTGTTTTCCAGTCTGTTTCATGTGAACATAGCCCTGTCCTGTCTACCACATCTGCGGTTTTGCTCTGCTTTGCTTGCTCACCGCATCTGCGGTTTTGCTCTACTTTGATTGTTCACCACATCTGCGGGTTTTGCTCTGCTTTGCTTGTTCACCGCATGTGCGGTTTTGCTCTGCTTTGCTTGTTCACCGCATCTGCGGTTTTGCTCTGCTTTAATTGTTCACCACATCTGCGGGTTTTGCTCTGCTTTGCCTGTTCACCGCATTTGCGGGCTTTGCTCTGCTTTACTAGTTCACTGCATCTGCGGTTTTGCTATGCTTTGCTTGTTCACCGCATCTGCAGGTTTTGCTCTGCTTTGCTTGCTCACTGCATCGGCAGTTTTGCTCTGCTTTGCTTGTTCACCGCATCTGTGGGTTTTGCTCTGCTTTGCTAGTTCACCGCATCTGCGGTTTTGCTCTGCTTTGCTTGTTCACCTCATCTGCGGGTTTTGCTCCACTCTGCTTGTCTACCGCACCTGCGGCTCTGTTCCTGTATCCCAGTCTGTACTGGTCCCTATCCTGCCTATGTTTCTACTTGCCAGTACCAGCCTGTCTGCATGTCAGCCGTGCCTGCCAGTGTCCACCTGTCTGCATACCAGCTGTGCCTGTCAATATCCACCTGTCTGCATACCAGCCGTGCCTGCCAGTACCCACCACAATATGCCAGTTTAACCTGCCTATTCCTGCATTCCCTGGTGTGGGTCAACAGCTGTGACCAGGGTCTGACCTGCAGTAGCACCTGGTCCCTCTGCTCGGTTCCACCCTGGTTCACGGAGTCGACTGAGCCGCCGTGTGACTTTGGTCAGATCGGGTTGATACTTACTTACACCCCTCCAGGCACTCCTCGGTTCATGGTACAGTGGGATCACTAATCACCCTCATGCCAGTCTGCCTGAGCAGGTGCGTAACAGTCGCTAAAACTGAATGTTGTATTTGCCAGCCTGAAAAGACAGGGAGACATTCTACGTTGATGATCCACAATCACTCTGGTTCCAGCCACTGGTACGGCTGATGTGTTTTATGGTTCCAGCCTCTAAGGTTGATTACTTTAAAGTCTCCCTCAAGAAACTGCCTAACTAAGGTTTGCATCCCAGTTGTATTACATGGGCGGAAGGATAAATACATTGAATGTAGTGAAGTGATTGCTGTCTCCCTGCTTGATTACATGTATATTTTGCTAACAGAACAGCGTAGAACTTGTTATTTCAGCATCAGGCTGGCTGATAAGTGAGAGTTCTGGATGCACCCTTTGTAAGACAGGATACTGGTTATAAACTGTTATTCAGGACCAAGAGTGTTAAGAGTAAATATTCCTGCAAGAGAGAGTTTTAGGCTGTGTGCCCGCAATGCATTTTTAAGCATTTCCACAGCGGCAAAAATGCTGCAGAAATGCTTAAAAAATGCATGCAGAAGGCCTGCCATGTTCCCCAATGATAATCTGCATGTGCTGTGCACATGCGGAAATTTCCGCTGCGGGTTATCATTGCGGAAAAGGACGCAGCACAACCAATTATTTTGCGGAAGTGCTGCATTTTTGCCGCCATTGAATTGCATTGAAACGCATGGATTACGCATCACTGCATCTGTAGATGCGGAATACAAGTGTTTCAATGTGCGGATAGTACCTGGGTCTGGAGGACAGGAGACTCTCCTCCGGACCCGGGTATCATAGAACCTGTAAAAAAAAAAAGAATAAAATAAAAAATAAATATCATATTTACCTTCTGATGGCCCCCACTGCGCTTGTCTTCCCTTGCCAGCAGCTTCCGGTGGACTGAAGGACCTGCGCTGACGTCATAGTCATGTGACGGCAGGTCCTTCAGTGTAGTGCACCTTGAGCTGCCGGCAAGCCAGGACGGAGCGAAGCAAGACTGAGGGGGCCATCAGAAGTTAAGTATATATATATTTTTATATTTTTTACCATTCTTTAAGGTCTCACTATATAAATCCATGCCGTTTGCATGGTTTTATATAGTGTGACCAAGTTGACAAGCACTTTCCAAGTGATGCTATAATCGCTTGGAATGCACTTGTCAACCCGCATGCGGAAATGCATGTGAAGAACGCTTAACATCCGCAAGTCCCTGGCAGGAAAAACGCATGTACAATCCGCATGAGTTTTTTCTGCCAAGGAGATGCAGAAACGCTTAGGAAAAATCCTGAGCATTTCTGCATCGTGGGCACATAACCTTAAAGTGATAACATTGTGTTTGTTTTAACTTGTATTACCCACACAGTAGCTTGAGAATTCATGTCTAGTGGAGTTAATAATTTACTAGCATTCTGTCTGCCATCTGCCTAATTGAGGTTTGAAATCCCGGTTGCGGAGGCAACTGAGATAAATAGATTTTAATAGCTATTTAGCATCTTAGATGTCTTAGATGATGTGTTCTCTCTGTGTTTTAGCCCTCGTACTGGCCATATTGGAGGGTGGTTGGCATGTCACCATTTAGCGTAAATTTATATTCTAACATTCCTTAACTTAATCAGTTAGTCTTAAAAACAGTTATTGACCATTTAAACCTCACTTAACTATCACAGACCAAACTATGTGAAACTTCCCAACCTATTTCTTCCAAAGAAGTTTTTCTGGCTATTAAAAGATTTAAATTGGGAAAATGCCCAGGTTTAGATGGGCAGACAAGCAAATGTTATAAAATGCATAAATTCCTAGTGACCCCTTATTTTATTAGGTTTATTTACAAGAGCTTTAATTGTGACTTTTCCCAAGTCACCAAGACGCTGGATACTCCAGCTAATTTCCAGTCTGTATCTTAACTAATATGTAAAAATCTGGTTGGCTTCACAAAGGGAGATAAACCATCTATTGAACATGATGTTTCATCACTGTTTCAGAAGTGGACCACTGGCCAATGCCTTTTATGTTTCTAGCTTTGGAAATATGGAAGATATTTGATTGGGTCTATTGAGGGTACTTTTAATAGGTCATCAAAAAAATTTGTTTAAGCCATAGAATACTCTCTTCTATCTTGGTTTTATAGTTATTGCCTTCAGCAGACACGTATTCTCAGAGTGTAATTCCAGACACTTTATTTATAACACTCAGAACCCAACAGAGCAGTCCTCATGTCTACGTGAATCTATGCTTTAGTAATGGAGCCAAATTCAATAGCTACAATATCCTTTGTACATTTAAGAAATCAAAATGGTGCAAGTGAACATCTCAATGGACTCTTCAATAAATTTTAACTTTTTTCTGTTTCCTGTTTTAAAATGTTATCTCTATGAATTTTGAGGCCTGATTTCAGAAATGTAATCAGAATTTCTGTAGCACGTACCATTTCCGAGATATTTTCATTTTACGATTATAATGATAAGGACTGTACATAGTGCATAATAAATTGGCACTTATATTAAACTTTTTTATTTCAGAAATGTATTTTTGGTTGAAATAACCAATGAAATTGATAATATGGACTCTCTTTATTATAATATACAGCACTTAAGCCATGTCCAATTATGCATTGCATTAGTTGTGCACTCTCAGGCATGTCCAGACACAACTGTAAGACTTTGGTCTATTTCCATGTAGCATTATATAATAGCAGCAGTAACCATGTTGTAATCTTCATGTGTTTCTTCTGTTTTGCAGAAAATTTCATAAGGAGCAAAGCTATTCAATAAGTAATGAGCTTCAGAATGTCGAGTCAATGTCGCAATAGCAATGACTAGTGATGAGCGAGCACTAAAATGCTCAGGTACTCGTTGCTTGGGTCGAGCAAATTGGAATACTCAGGTGCTCGACCCGAGCAACGAGCCCAATGTAAGTCTATGGGAAACTCGAGCATTTTTCAGGCGGCTCCCCCCAGCCGTCTGCAGAGGGCCTAAAAATTGCCCAAATCGATGGGAACAGTGCTCAAATGACATGGGAACAGCATGAGTAAGACCCCTGGAAGCATCTCTGACTCGCAGATTACTGCTGTCAGCAACGTGGTGAGAGTATTACACCACTTTTACGGACTCACAATTAAACATACAAAAAACGAAACCAAGAAGGATTTTCCTGGGAAATATGTTAAGGAACATCCTTTCCAGGGTAATGACTTGTATATAAGGCAAAATAAATAACCAAAAACAAAAATATTCCTCCACACCTTGGGGTATGTTCACACGTAGCGTTTTTGATGCATTTTTTCACTTTTGAATTGCTTTCAACCAAGACAAATGCATTCACTAGGAAATGTCATTTTAACATTTTACAACCTTATCTGGCCATGTAATGTGTGACACATCATCAGACACATGCATACAGTGCTGAAAAGACATGGGAAAAGCATGGGGAAGACCTCTGGAAGCATCTCTGACTCCCAGGTCACTGCCTAAAAGTGTGCCCATCATAAGTGATCCATGACGCATGCAAAGATGCCTCTCGCCATGCACCTGTCATTGCAGACTTGTAACAATCACCGTCCATGTCCTTGTCCCACTGCAGCGTTCATTTGTCCCTACCCCATTCCTTGGAATGCAAGCGCAAGTATGCAGGCAGCCACCCACAGGCTGCAATACTATACTGCCAAATTTTTGACAGCTGCTTGCACTTGAAATATGACCTTTTATGCTCGTGGAGGCAGAAGCTTTTCACAACCTCATGCCGGTGGCGGCCGAGTGTCCATACATATATAGGGTCCCCAGCCGCCGCTATATTTCCCGGTATCACCTCCGGCTTCCACAAGCACGGGTCCCACAACATTACCCGTGCCTTCCCCAGTGCACTTACTGGGAAGGACCGCCTAACCACAAACACGTGGACTTGTGAATGTGGCCAGGGACGGTACGGAGTCAGTACACAACTTTTTTTGCTAAGAGTTGTATTTAGCTCGGTGAAAGGACTGGCATAGAGGGAAACCATATCGACCCTGCGTGTAATTTCTCCTAGGAAGTCCTGTAATTGAGCTTGTTCCTGAAGCAATGGTGGCAGCCCATCCAACATCAACGCGCAATTGTC
Source organism: Phyllobates terribilis (assembly GCF_046119375.1). Lineage (NCBI taxonomy): Eukaryota > Metazoa > Chordata > Amphibia > Anura > Dendrobatidae > Phyllobates > Phyllobates terribilis. The sequence continues at coordinate 444,018,936 of NW_027362764.1, forward strand.
GGTGGTGCTTTGACACACACACACATCTTTCTTTGTGGGAATTTGCTTGCATCCTACCAGCCTGGAATATTTCCAGCGAAATATGGTACGACGCCATGGTATTAGCACTGCCCCCAGTACCAGTAGCGAAGCCATCCCCAATTTCCTTCTCAGGATTTTTATTTGGTAGACTGAGTGGCTGCCCAAATACATTTTCTCACCAAGGAGCAGAAGATAGAGTGGCAGTAGGCACAAGTTTCTCCAGCCTGTTAGATATTAGAGGATGAACGGCAGCACATTGGATCAGTGGTTAGCACTGAAGCCTTGCAGTGCTGAGATACTGGGTTCAAATCTCAGCAAAGATAACATCTGCAAGGACATTGCATTTTCTCCCCGTGTTTGCGTGTGTTTCCTCTTCAGTAAAAAAGCAGCTATAGAGTGTCCAGGAACCTTCCCACACACTTTTCATAGCCAGGACTGCTTCTCAACAGGGCTGGACGGTCCCAACAGAGAATCCACTGGTTTTCCTTGGCTTCTACCTCAGGAGAGTACATGATAGCGCTAACTTTGCAGCTGCTATGGGGCTCTTGAGCGGGTGAGAAAGGTTAGCCCTCATAATCAAATCCTCTGGTTCGCACAATGTTTTTCAATCTGAAACAGCTTCTCAGTGGGAGTTCTATTTCACCACAGCCATATTCTTTAGCTCGGTGAAAGGGCTGGAATAGAGGGAAACTGTATCTACCCCGGCTGTCATTTCTCCGTCACCAGGTTCCACCCATTGTCACACACGACTATGCCTGGCTGTTTGTTCAGCAGTGAGAGCCACAGATCAGGCTGCTGTGTTACAGCTTTCAACAACTCTGCAGCGCTGGGCAGTTTGTCAATTAAGGATTAAGCATGTAATCTACAGCATAGCCTGTTGCCGCTTGGCCAAGGCAGTGCTGCAGTGCTGTCAGCTTGTGACTGATGTGATCATTTCGGAGATGGAGGAGGAGGTGCATGAGCTGAACAATGTGATTACAATGAGGTTAAATTGGTGACGCTGTTTTTTATACTAAAGAAAGATCCTATTGTTTTGTTTTTTTTACGTTATTTTTTAAGACAAATGCATTCACCGGGAAATGTCATTTTAACATTTTACAACCTTATCTGGCAATGTGGTGTGTGACACATCATCAGACACATCCTTTTTTATTTATGATGGAGTGATGGAGGGACTCTGAAAGTCATAAAGCTTATTATTACAGGTACATCAGATGGCCCTTACAATTCATAAAAGGCCAGCTGTAGGCCGTAGCTATTGTTAGAGAGCCATCAGCCGGATATGCTTTGTTGTTCCCATTATTAACAAGTTGGTCTCATATACTGTTATTGCGTATCCAGTGACTGCAAGGGCTGTCAAAAATTTGGACGCAACCCACTACTCCTTTGAAGAGACATAGAGGAGCGTCTCAGTAAAAAAAATGTTCCCATTATAAAGGAGTAGGTCTCCAATAGTGGTAATGCCCATGCTGTGACAGGAAGGACTGCCAAAATTTGGGAAAAACCCCACTAAGAATTTAAAGACACATAGAGCAGGGCCACAGTAACAAGGTACAACATGTTTCCATTAGAAAGGAGAGGGTCTGCTATACAGTTATAGGGTATACAGTGAGTCCAACGGCTGACCAATTTTAGGAAAACCACACTAAGAATTTAAAGACACACGGAACAGGGCCACAGTAACAAGTACGACATGTTCCCATTAAAAAGGAGAGGGTCTGCTGTACAGTTATAGGGTGTGCAGTGAGTCCAACGGCTGACCAATTTTAGGAAAAACCCCACTAAGAATTTAAAGACACACAGAGCAGGGCCACAGTAACAACAAATTCCCATTAGAAAGGAGACAGTCTCCCATAGTGTTGGCCTATGCAGTGAATGCAAGGGCTGCCAAAAATTTGGAGGCACTTCAATGCCCCTTGGAAGAAACGTGGAGGAGGGCCTCATAAAAACATGTTCCCATTAGAAAGGAGAGTGCCTCCTATACTTGTAATGCCCATGCACTAAGTGTAAGGGCTGACAAACATTTACCCCTGTGGGGTATACATGAACATACTGCATAAAAAATTTTTTTCACGGGCATCATAAACTGTCTTTAAAAAAATTATGTGGGTGTTGCATCATGGACCACGTTCACCCTGGTGATATGTTGGTGGAGGATGAGAAGAAGGAGGAGGACAAGATCAAACAGACAAAATCAGGTAGCATATACCTAAGTGTGGGTGTGAAAAGGTGCAATGGAATACACCTCCCAAGAAAAGACACTGGATTTGAGTTTATGTTACGCTGCTATCATTCGGTGGTGTTGAGAAGTCTGTCCCAATCCAGCCCATGTTTATTTTTAGAGTTATTTTAAGAGTCAGCCTGTCAGCATTTTCAGTTGACAGGCGGATGCGCTTATTAGTTATTATTCCACCAGCGGCACTAAAATCCCTCTCTGATAAAACGCTGTCGGCAGGGCAGGCCTGAACCTCCAAGGCATAGAGAGCCAGTTCATTCCACGTATCCAGCTTGGATACCCAATAATTATAAGGCACAGAAGAATCACGGAGGACGTTGGTACCGTCGGCAAGGTACTCCTTCAGCATCTTACCAAACTTTGCACTCCTTGTAAGAGTACCCCACGCCTCAGGGCCTGTGTGATGGGAGGGTCTGAGAAAACTCTCCCAAAACTTTGACAGTGTTCCTCTGCCTCTACTGGATTAAAGTTGTGTCTCTCTCACCTGTATTCCTTGGTTGTTCAACGAATTGTGCCCTCTGCCGCCAGCGTTTTCAGATGGGAATTTTTTTAATAGTTCCGCAACAAGGACCTTCTGGTACTGCACCATTTTTGTAGACCTGTCCGCCTCAGGAATAAGAGATATAAAATTCTCCTTGTAGTGTGGGTCTAGAAGTGTCACCAACCAGTAATGAACTGTCACCCAAAATTTTGAGAACGCAAGGGTCATGGGAAAGGCAACGTAACATAAACTCAACCATGCGTGCCAGACTACTAACAGCAAAGACTTCCGTGTCCTCACCAAGAGGATGACTGACCATGCTCTCCTCCTCCTCATCTCTGCCCTCTGGCCATCCACGCTGACGGTATGACAGCTGTGCAGGTAGTACCGTCTATAGTGCATGAAACTAGCTCCTGTCCTTCCTCCTCCTCCTCCTTTTCCTCATTGTCACTCAATCCACGTTGGGATGAGATGAGGCTTGGCTGTATGTAATCACACTGTATGGTTCCTTGTTCCATCTCATCATGCTTCGCCTGCAATGCATCATCTTTGATTGTGAACAGAGAGCATTTCAGAAGGTAGAGAAGCGAGATGGTGACGCTAATTATGGCATCATTGCCGCTCAACATCTTGGTGAAATCCTCAAAGTTTTGGAGGATGGTCAATATGTCTGACATCCATGTCCACTCCTGAGGTCTTATGTGTAGAGCCAGAACTGAATACCAACGGCCTTGTTGATGCTGGTACTCAACAACTGCCCTCTTCTGCTCACAAATCCTTCCCAACATCTGCAATGTAGAGTTCCAACGCGTGGGGACATCACACACCAGTGTGTGAGCCGGAAGCTGCAAACGCTGCTGAAACACTGCAAGAGCGGCGGATACTGTAGCTGACTTTCTAAAATGGGCACACAGGTGGCGTACTTTAACAAGCAGATCCAGAATCTCCGGGTAGGATTTGAGAATCTGCTGAACCACGAGGTTAAGCACATGGGTCAGGCATGGCACGTGTGTGAGCTCGACTCGCCTCAGAGCCACCACCAGGTTCTGGCCATTGTCACACACGACCATGCCTGGTGTGAGCCACAGATCTGCCTGCTCTTTCAGAGCTGTCCACAACTCTACAGCATTGTGCGCTTTTTCAGCTAAGCATATTAGCTTCAGCACTGCCTGTTGCTGCTTGCCCGAGGCAGTGCTGCAGTGCTTCCAGCTTGTTACTGATGTGGTCATTTCGGAGATAGAGGCTGAAGAGGAGGAGGAGGTTGAGGAGGATGAGGTGCAGGAGCTGTAGACCGGGGGGCAACCCTGATTGACCTAGGGCCCGCAATCCTTGGCGCCGGGAGGACGTGTTCCGTCCCAAGGTCCGACAGGGTCCCGGCTTCCACTATGTTAACCCAGTGTGCCGTCAGCGAGATGTACCGTCCCTGCCCACAACCACTTGTCCACGTGTCCGTGGTTGGGTGGACTTTGCCGTTAACTGCGTTGTTGAAAGCACGGCTAATGTTTTGGACACGTGCTTGTGTAATGCGGGGACCGCACACACTGGGAGAATTAGTGGCATCTGGGGACCGAGTACCGAGGGACGGCAGCCACCATCAGGTTGCGGAATGCTTCCATCTCCACGAGCCTAAAAGGCAACATTTCGAGTGCAAGCAGTCGTGAAATGTGAGAATTTAGTAGTGTGGCCTCTGGGGCGTTGGCTGCATATTTGTGCTTGCGTTCCAAGGACTGGAGTATGGACAACTGAACTCTGCGCTGGGACAAGGACATGGACGTGCTTCCTGATGCTGCTACTTGAGAGTGTGCAATGACAGGTGCAGGGAAGGAGGCGTCTTCGCATGCACCATGGACAGGGGATTGGCTTGCATGCACAACAGCGTAAGAAGCAATAGTGCCACCTGCAGACACTGTATCTGGACATGGGGGTATGGCCCACAAAGTCTGGTGCTTTGCTGCAATGTGCCTGATCATGCTGGGGGTGGTCAGGCTGGTCATTTTGCCACCCCTGCTGATGCTGGCCTGGCACGTGTTGCAAATCGCCTTTTTGGAGTTATCGGCAGATTCGGGAAGACCAGCAGTTGTACTGGCAACTTCCTTTGTGTTGGTGTTACGGGGAACGGATGCCTGCCTTCTGTCTGCGGCCACCACACTGCTTCTTCCTGCCTGTTGGGGTGCTCTGCCTCCCTCCCCCTGTGTGCTGCTGTCCTCGCTCTGTATGTCATCCTGCCAGGTGGGGTCAGTTACTTAATCATCCATCACCTCGTCTTCCACTTCCGCATCCTGGTCCTCCTCCTGACTTTCTGGCAATTGTGTCTTATCATCGTCCACCTCTTTCCCACCATCGCCTTCGTGTGACCATAGCTGCTCAAATATTTGGGCATCGCTACATGCGATCTCCTCTTGCCCCGCTTCAAGTTGACCGGGCGAGAGGCCTGAATCTATAAATGGAATAGCGTGTCCAAGTGGGGGATCATTTGTCTCTGGGTGGGAGGAAGGAGGATCAGGGTGAGGAATTTGTGGTCCAGACTCACGGCTACTGAGACTTGACCGTGTGGTAGACAGGGTGTTGGTGGTGGTGGCTAATTGAAAGGAAGCATTATCCGCTATCCAACCAACAACCTTTTGACACTACTCTGGGTTCAATAGTGGTGTGCTGCAGTTCCCTAGAAATTGAGACAGAAAGGTCAGGCGAGAAGATGTGGGTGTTTGTTGTGGCACAATTTTGGCTTGCCCATGACCATGTCCTCAACCCCTGCATGCAGCAATACCATCACGTCCTGTTCCCCATCCCTTGCCACGTGCCTTGCCCATTTTAAATGGAGGACAGTATCTTCCACGCTCACTACAAATGACTGAGTTTGGAGAGAACTTATATGTGATCCGTGTGATAGAGAAAACAGAGTTTTAAATACCTGGCCTGTAGGTAAGTAGTTTGAACAGAAAATGCTGTGAATTGCTTCAATGACACACTAAAGAAAATTTTTAATGGAGGCCAGAAATGGCAGTATTTTCTGATGACGTATATGTGATCCGTTTGACGGAGAAAACACTGTTTTAAATACCTGGCCTGTAGGTAAGTTAGATTGAACAGCAAACTGCGGTGAATTGCTTCAATGACACACTAAAGGAAATTTTTAATGGAGGCCAGAAATGGCAGTATTTTCTGACGACGTATATGTGATCCGTTTGAAGGAGAAAACACAGTTTTGAAAAGCTGGATTTCTAGCGCTCTAATATAGAAAGGACCTGTCTGTATTCTGCAGTGCCAACAAGCAAATGGCGCAGAAAAAATTGTGCTCTCTGGATTGCTTTTTAAGCAAATAACACACTGCCTGCCTATACACCCTGCCTGCCTGATATCTCTGTAGATAGATTAGTCCTCTGAAGGACTGTTTGTTAAGATGGATATGTCTAATGTATGGTTTTTCTCCCTACACTACCTAATACATAAGCAAATCTGTCCCTGACGCAGCAACACCTCTCACAAAACAAGCAAATTTGCAGAAAAACGGTGTTCTCTTGATTGCTTTTTAAGCTAATAATGAGGATTAAGATCCAAAGAAAAGTATTCCTAGCCACTGATCCCTTTTTCATGGTATAGAAATATCTAACAGCAGCAGAAGGCAGAATTGGAATGGAGCCTCTTGTGCTATATGCACTGCAGTCTGCTATATACACCGCCTGCCTATACACCCTGCCTGCCTGATATCTCTGCAGATGGATTAGTCCTCAGAAGGACTGTTTGTTAAGATGGATATGTGTAATGTATGTTTTTTCTCCCTACACTACCTGATACATGATCAAATCTCTCACTGACACAGCATTTGCTCTGTCTGATTCGGAGTGACTGTGACGAGCATGGCGGTGCCAGGTCTGATATAGACATGATGACGCTGTGCAGCCAGCCAATTACTTTAATGCCCTCAAACAACATGGCTACGGTATTACAGTGCATGGAAGGCAATCTCTGCATGTTTATTGGCTCTCTAAAGAGCGCCAAGCATGCAGGGAGGGGACCCGAGTACCCGCCTGAGCAACCTGGAAATACTCGACGAGCGCCGAGCATCTCGAGTGAGATGCTCGGGTGAGCACCGAGCAGTAGCGAGCTTGCTCGCTCATCACTAACAATGACCTCTTTGTTATATATGTGGAGATAATAACCATAAAGCCCTGAAAAGGAGTATAACTGCATTAGTTAAGAAGGCATAGGAGTCATATTTTGGATGCAAAATTGGTGACCAAGACAGAGCATGGGCTCCTCATTTATATGCTGCTCATCTTGCGCTATGGGTTTGAGGTCTTGGCTGAAGGGTGTGCGATCATTGATGCCGTTTGCCATTTCAATGATCTGGAGGGAGCAGAGGGACCATATAACCGATTGTTACTGCTGAATAACAAATGTATCTGGTTTTTCTTCTAATAACAGGAGGTCTATTGAATATCTCAACCTTGCTTCTGCCATTAGACCAGTGGCGCACAATGAAAGTCTGCCAGTTCCAAAACCACTGCAGGTGTGGAAAATAGAAGATGACGATGAAATGATGATTGATTCATTAGAGATGGAATCTGCTGCTGATTCAGATTTCGAACCATCAGTATCAACTGCTCCACATTTAATATCTCAAGCAAGGCTCAACGATCTGGTCAGAGATTTTGGTTTATCAAAGTGTCAGGCAGAACATGTTGGATCAAGGTTGCAAGGGTGGAATCTGTTTCAGCCAGGCACAACAATCTCAGTATTTCTCAGTCATCATGAAGATTTGACCAAATATTTCAGTCAAGCTGACTGTCTCACTTTTTGCAGTGATATTACTGGATTGTTTTCTGTCCTTGCAGTTGACCATGACCTAAGGGAATGGCGACTGTTTATTGATTCACCGGTCTAAAGTTTTACGGCTGTCTTGCTGCACAATGGCAATGTCTACCCTTCTATACCTATCGAAGAACAGGTTGAAAGTCTTCTTCAGGCTTACAAGTCAATGAAGTGCAACATGTCACTTAAATACATTTCTAAACTTGATCGCTGTTGCTGACTTTTGCATTCGGAATAACACATGCCACTACGAATTTGACAGTATTCAATGCATACATATAATTGCAATTTTCTCAAAAAACTTACATAATAGAGAAATTCTAAAGTCATTTCTGATCTCAGCATGACAATTCCGATTAGATTCACCCAATTTCATGCAAGAAACAAAAACCTTTTGAACAGTGTATCCTGTCTGACATCTCTATCACAGTCTTTATTGTAGGTAACTAGCATGATTGAATATTTTAATGGCATTAATAACTACAAAATAGATATAACCAAATAACTTATTCTTAATATAGGTAACCTCCTGATTAGGCAACTCAAGTCATTTGACCATTTTTACTTAAATAGTAAGATGGGGTCATTCCATATTTAGAGATCATTTCAACACTTCCACAGAACCAATTTTTGCTTAATCATAATGCCTTTCATGTGGCTTAGGTCGGTTTTGCGCATGCATGTGTAAGGTCACAAAGTATCCAAATGAGTTGTGACCTTATGCATGTATAAGTGAAACCGTCCCAGGCCTCATCAGAGCTGTAAGTCCGAGCTTAGTGTGAAGAGACCTGAGATTTAAGCACTTGTGGTGGGGATAAGAAGATGCGACAGGGTGACAGTGAAGACCAGAAGGGCAGGAGTGGTAAGTGCCAAGGTGAATAAAAGCATTGTTATTTCTTCACATATTATTTTTATTATCCTTTGGGGTCTGAAAAGACCATAGAGGATAGTAAAGGACATTCAGTTTGCAGAGAATAGCTTCACTGTTTTGGAATTTCCTGGAAATATCCTCACAGCATGATATGGCGAGTTTGAATTTTGGCAAAATCTTTCATCTCATTAGTTACTGATCAAACTGAATCCAGGCATTGTGATAATCACAGATGCATAGTGCCACAATGCAGTGGTTCCTTCACCATCCACTTATTACACATATAAATATCTTCCCCAGGTATTTATAAACACGTATGCATCTGCTTTCAAGATATTAAGCAAGAAACTGAAGGTTAGTAGCTATGATTGCACTACAGGGTAGGCCATTTATATGGATACACCTAAATTAAATGGGAATGGTTGGTGATATCAACTTCCTGTTTGTGGCACATTAGTATATGGGAGGGGGAAAACTTTTCCAGATGGGTGGTGACCATGGTGGCCATTTTGAAGTTGGCCATTTGGATCCAACTTTTTTTTTTCAATGGGAAAAGGGTCATGTGACACATCAAACTTATTGAGAATTTCATAAGAAAACAATGGTGTCCTTCGTTTTAACGTAAGTTTATTCTTTCATTAGTTTTTCACAAGTTTATGACCACTTATAAAATGTGTTCAAAGTGCTGCGAATTGTTTTGGATTGTTAATGCAACCCTCTTCTTCCACTCTTGACACACTGATAGCAACACCATAGAAGAAATGCTAGCACAGGCTTCCAGTACCCATTGTTTCAGATGCTGCACATCTTGTATCTTGATGGTATGGTGTGGTATATGGGGTACAAAGATAGTGGGGCCATTCTTCATCAATGGAAACCCCAATACCACTGAATATCTGAAATTGCTACATGATGATGTGTTGTCTTCTTTTCGCACAGAAGATGGCACGTTCCCTGAGTTTTTCCAACAAGATGGTGCATCACCACATTATGGGTGTCAGGTCCGAGCATTCCTACATGAACAGTTTCCTGGAAAGTGGATTGGTCATCATGGGCCAGTTGAATGGCCACCAAGGTCTCCCGATCTGACCCCCTTAGAATTTTATCTCTGGGGTCATCTGAAGGCAATTCTCTATGCTGTGAAGATGCGAGATGTGCAGCATCTGAAACAATGGATACTGTAAGCCTCTGCTAGCATTTCTGCTGCGGTGTTGCTATCAGTGTGTCAAGAGTGGGAGAAGAGGGTTGCATTGACAATCCAACACAATGGGCAGCACTTTGAACACATTTTATAAGTGGTCATAAACTTGTAAAAAACTACTCATGAAAGAATAAAGTTACATTTAAATCAAGCACACCATTGTTTTTCTTATGAAATTCTCAATAAGATTGATGTGTCACATGACCCTCTTCCTTTTGAAAAAAATAAAGTTGGATCCAAAATGGCCAACTTCAAAATGGCCACCATGGTCACCACCCATCTGGAAACGTTTTCCCCCTCCCATATACTAATGTGCCACAAACAGGAAGTTGATATCACCAACCATTCCCATTTAATTTAGGTGTATCCATATAAATGGCCCACCCTGTATTATGTTGATCGTTTATTTTTTTCTACATTTTAAAGTAGTTTTCCACATTTATTTAATTAGTTTTACACTGGAAAATGTTAAGTAGTTAATATTATAATGTTCTATTTCTTCATATAGAGTTGTAAAGTTGTAGGCTTAATCAATAAGATAAAAAATGATAAATATTATTACATTGTCTAATGTTTGAAATGACAGCCCTGTTTATTGTGTAGAAATTTACAACACGTGCACATAAACCACAATACGATTGCAACATTAGTCAATTATTTATTTTTTTTGTGGAGAAGAGGTTAATAACAAAGTATGTTGTACTTCAAGAAAAGAACAATAGCTATTTGAATAATAAGAGTGCATGCTAGAAGGTATAATAAAAAATATGTAATTTTATTATGGCTCAAAAACAAAACTCAAAGAACTAACCTTCAAACTGAATTTTTTTCTTGAGTTTTTGAGAACTAATGATTTTCTGATGAGGACATAGTTAAGTTTCGATCCAAGATCTCAGCAAAAAAGTGTGAACAAACCCTAAAGCAACTATTTTGCCTCACTCAGAACTCCAACTGACATAAAGTTATGTGCAAAATAATAGCAGTTTAACATCACTAGGTGAGTAATGGCCAACCAACAAAATCAACAGTCATGACATGCACACTGCAAATTGGGTATAATTGGCTCATTTAATAAAAGCAGGGGAGTTCTAATTAATAGCAGTGCAGAGTATAATTAGTGAGGTCATTCATTCTGTGAAGAAACATGGGTCAATTATGGCCTTTTTTCAAGAAGTAGGACAGAAAATGTTGTACCTGCTGGCTTTAGCCCTTGCTCAGTGAGGTTTGTTCCACGCATTGTACCGAAGGAGAAAGATCTTTGATCAAGAAGTTGATTTGAGAGAGGAAATAATTAGCTGCTCAGCTAAAAAGATTTAAAGTGCTTTAAAGCATTTTAACCCAAAAAGATGAACGCCTGTGTCTGAGCAAATTAAACATTGACAAATCCCCTGGCCCAGATGGTATTCTTCCACGGATACTGAGGGAATTGAGCTCAGTAATTGATAAACTGCTGAATCTCATTTTCTTAGACTCTCTGGTAACAGGGGTAGTGCCACAGGATTGGAGGATAGCCAATGTGGTACCAATATTTAAGAAAGGTAAGAAGGTGGATCCAGGTAACTACCATCCGGTAAGTCTGGCATCAGTAGTGTGCAAAGTTTTTGAGGGCATCATAAGAGATAACCTGCAGAGTTATATCACAGAGATTAATATAATAAATGATACTCCGCATGGATTCATGAAAAATAGTTTGTGTCTAACCAACATGTTGGGGTTCTATGAGGAGGTAAGTGCAAAGCTGGATGTTGGTAATGCGGCTGATGTGATTTATCTGGACTTTGCAAAGGCATTTAATACTGTACCACATAGTAGCCTTATACAAAAGCTACAGAAGCAAGGACTTGGGAGAACTATATGCAGTTGGGTAAGGAATTGGCTAAATGACAGGAAACAAATAGTCATCATAAATGGTATGTTCTCTAAATGGGACATAGCAGTGGGGTGCCGCAGGGATCTGTGCTAGAACTGATTCTTTTTAACCTTTTTATTAATGACCTTGTGGATGGGATTGAGAGTAAAGTGTCTGTCTTTGTTGATGACACCAAACTATGTAGGATATTAAAATCTGATCTTGACAATACGATATTGCAGAATGATCTGGATTAGATGACTGAATGGGCAAATGTGGCACCCCAGTGGTCCGGTTGCCTCAGTGGCATTGACTTCCTCACAAGAGGTGATGCCACGCCTGGAAGCAAGCAGGGGTCCCCTAATCAGGTTTTGTTAAGCATGAAACACTTTCCTGGCTCCAGACCAGCAAGTGGAGTTCCTCCCCTTGGCAACTGGGATCTGGAGGCGGGGTTTGTTAGTCTTAGTGCGAGGAGTTGAAGTCAGGATGTCGAGCAGAGAGGAGCTGGGGACTGGAGCTGCGTGGCAGCTCACCCCAAAAGAACCAGCACAGAAAAACCGGACACGGGAGTCCGAGGCTGTGGGGCACCGACGGCACAGCAGTAGAAACCGGAGGGCAGGAGACTGCAGGTCTCCTGGCCCCACCAGACGCCCAGAGGCTCAGCAGCACCACAGGGTCCAGCACCGCCGCGTGGGAGCGATGCACCAGCAAGGCCCAAGCTGCCTGCCATACGGGTGAGCACAGAAACGTTACACTCAGGGACAAGGGCCACCGCACAGCTACAAGCAGCAGGGCCAAAGAGTTTAGTGGAAAGGGAAGGCCTCCAACTTAACCTGGCAAGGAGGATTCTTTACTTGCTTCCAGGCTGCCCGGACTTCCACTTCTAGCCAGTACCCTAGTCCCGGCTTGTCTAGTCACCACCAGTAAAGATAAGAGGAAACCGCCATTAAGTTGTGGACTGATTATTGCTGCGCCATCAATCTCTGCACTACAATGCCCAGCATAACCTATAACATCTACACTGCCCTGGAGCTAAGCTCTACCTGTGGAGAGCCACACCATCCCTGCTGCACTCACATCAGCTCCAGAGGACCTTCTCCGCAGCGGCGGTTCCCTTTAGCCGCATACCACAGGTGGCGTCACGAACTTTATACAATCACTATAAATTCCCTATCAATTACCCCTTTTATTGACCGCCCTGGGTCACGGACCGGGTCACCGCCACTGTGACTTCTCCCCCAGCATCTACCGGCCCGGCACTGGGTACCCCATGGCCCAGGGGGCGCATCACAAACACTGGGCAGATGAAGTTTATCATAGATAAATGTAGAGTAATGCACCTAGGAGGAAGTAATCCTATTTCTGCATACACATTAAATGGTATTATACTCGGACTACAGAACAGGAGAAGGACTTGGGTATTCTGGTAAAAAGTATACTGAAAACAGTACTCAATGTCAAGCAGCAGCCGCAAAAGCAAACAAGATTTTAGGATGTATAAAAAGATAAATAAAATCCTGCGATCCCAAGGTATTGTTGCCCCTTTCTAAATCACTGGTGAGGTCACATCTTGAATATGGGATCCAGTTTTGGGCTCCACATTTTAAAAAGGATATTCAGAAGTTAGAGTCAGTTCAAATGCGGGCAACTAGATTATTACAAGGGATGGAAGGTCTCTCATATGATGAGAGGTTGAAAAAGTTGAGCTTGTTTAGCTTAGAAAAATGATGCCTCAGAGGGGATCTCATTTACATGTATAAATATTTGTGGGATCAGTATAAAGATCAAGCACATGACTTATTCCTTCCAAAGACCATACTAAGGACTAGGGGGCACTCGTTACGGGTGGAAGAAAGGTGATTCCAGGACCTAAACAGGAAAGGGTTCTTTACAGTCAGAGCAGTTGGACTGTGGAATGCCCTATCAAAAGAGTTAGCAATGGCAGACACTATAACAGCTTTCAAAAAAGGGCTGGATGATTTCCTCGATACACATAACATTGTGGGTTACAGTTAAATTAGACAAAACGCTACACCTATAGTAGTACATTTAATACAGTAATAATAATTACATAACTAGTATCATAATTAGCTTTGATCCAGGGTTCCAGGACTGATCGCCTTTTCTTGGGGTCAAGAAGGAATTTTTCCCAATGGCACAAATTGGCTGAATGTGTCCAGAGGATTTTGCCTTCTTCTGGATAAATAGATTTAGGCATAGGGATTTTAGTAATACCTTTATTAGGACACCTAAAGTAATACAAAATAGAAAACTAATTAAAAAATTATAAACGGGTTAATTTTTCATTGTAAAAGAGCAGCAATAATAAAAATGGTAATATTAATACATTGGTGAGGTCTAGTCCAAGTTAATTTGTAGGTTAGTGTAGTGTAAGTGTAGGGAGTACAATTGGGGGAGGAAGGTTGAACTTGATGGACCTAGGTCTTTATTTAACCTATGTTACTATGTACTATGTACGAAATTGGCTGACAAAACCCGAAATATGTAGTAAGAATATAAATATTATCATCTGCATAGATCATAGAATCACAAGAATGGCAAAGAAGCATCCCATGATCAGTTCCAAGGAGATCAAAGAAGATCTTCAGTTACCTATGAATCCTGCAACCATCAGAAGATGCCTATGTGAAGCTATTTACAAGAAACCCTTGTATAGTATTATTGCAGAAAAATAGGCATGTCTACTTGAAAAGATTACAGTTTGTCAAAGATCACATTGATTAGCCTAAAGAGAATTGGCACAACATTCTTTGAAGAGATGTTCTTATTGGGTCTAAAAGCCACAGACAGTTTGTGAGACAACCTATACACACTTAATTCAAGCCACAGTACACTGTGAAGATTGTAAAACTTTGAGGTGCAAACATAAGGGTTTGGGGATGTTTCTCATGCTACTGAGTTGGGCCCATTTATCGCATATCAGGCAATATTGACCAGTTTGAATATATCAAAATACTGGAAGAGGTCATGTTGCCTTATGCTGAAGAAGAAATGCCCTTGAAATTGGTATTTCAGCAGGACAATGACCCCAAACATACCAGCAAGCAGGCTTGTTATGAAGTGGCCAGCCAAATGCCAAAACCTCAATCTGATTGAGAATTTATAGAGTGACACCAAAAATGCTGATTTTGATACAAAATCTAAGAATGTAAAAGAACTGTGGAATGTAGTCCAGTCTGCTTGTGCTGGAATATCTGTTCGTAGGTGTCAGTTGTTAGTTGACTCCAGGCCACCCAGATGTAAAACAGTTATCAGAAATAAAAATTATATGACTAAATATTAGTTGAGTGATTAACAGAAAAGCTAAGTATGTAAACAAATTTCTGTTTATGACAAGTAGTAATTCGCACTTGGGGGGAGGGATACAGACACAGAGAGAGGTGTTGGAAGTTAAAAAGTTGGTCTTTATTAGGATATCAAGGCATAAAATATAAATAAAAATATATAGAGAATATATAAGGAGGGGGGGTTTTACGAGTAAGGGCTTAAAAGTGGATAAAAATAGGGGGTCTAGAGTCTAAAAAGCATACACTGGGGTGTGTATAGCGAAGCAGTGATCCTGAGGAAACAATATTGCTGGGTTCAAACAGATCCTTTGTGTAGCTCAGAGTAGGAGGACCTGTAGGGAGAAGGAGTGGGTGGTTAGGATATTTGAAGAAGTGGTCATGGGGGAATTTTTGAGGTGGTGTGAGTGCAATATTACCTGATCAGATAGGTAGAGATGATCGGGTGGGTCGTCTCAGGCGGTCCTCAGGTAAACACCTATGGTTAGTGTATCATATATCATGAGAAGCTGGTATGATACAGTATTATGGTACAATGTAGAGGCCTTAGTACCTGTGTATGGGGTCGTGCTCCTGGGTCCAATTGGTCGATCAAGAAGTAGGGATGCGACCTGTTGGGGGGTTAGTTAAACTACTCGATGGTTTGGTTCCAATGAAGGTGGTACCTATGAAGGATAACAGATGGAAAGGTGAGACCAGTGAGAGGGTGGTGGGTTGGGTATACTGGTCTGAAATAGGGGGGAGATGGAGGTTACCTTACTTCCGTCGTGCTCAGGTATGTTGAGGTTTGGTTGTAAGTGGCCCAGAAGAGTCTGGTATTAAAATTGCCGTAGGGTTCCACAGGTAGTATTAATGCATTAGTGTTCACCTGTAAATGGGAGTACAGTATTAAGAGTTGGGCAGAGATGAGGCTCAGGAGGAATAAGTGGTTGTTGATTACCTGGGTCGCTTGGTATTTGGTGTTATCCTAATGTATTCCCGATGAAATAGTAGTGAGCTGGTGGTGGCTTAAAGCCTCTGGTCCAGTATGTCCAGTGGGGCACGGAAGTGGATGGTACCGTCTTAGAGAAATCGCCCCTGGTAGAGGTAGGTAGTTGTGGGTGTTGTGGCGATCGGTCGTCCAGGGTGTACTGCTGTCTGGTGAGGCGGGAAGGGGTTTCCTGGATCCGGAGCGAGAGCGGAGTCCCGGCCGGTGACTACCACTTCCCGCATCTTCCGGATATAGATACAAGTATGCTCCCTGCAGAGAGCGCTTGAGGACCTGGGTCACGTGATGCCACGTGACGCTCAGGATACGGTGGCTGTAGTGGGGCAGTCTCCAACGCGTTTTGAAAGACTCGGCTTTCTTCTTCAGGGATAGTCCCACACAGCGCTATGGCACCTTTATATAGCATGATGGGGGAGTAGTCCTATAGGTGCCTGTCAATCATGAGTGCGTCTGTCAGTCAGTAAATGCAAATAATTCGATTTCGCTGTTGAGTCCTCTGGGTTTGAGGGTGTTTAATTGAAAAATCCATTTACTTTCTGTTCTAGACATAGTTTTGATAAAATCACCCGATCTCCAATGTTTCGGTACAATTTGGATCCCTGTGATCTGGGTCCCATTGGGGCATCTTTTATGTTTCTCCATATAGTGTTTGGATAGTGGGTGTCCGATATATTTGTTTTTTATATTTCTTAGATGTTCATTAATTCTGATGTTCATAGGTCGTTTCGTTCTCCACACATACATTTTTTTGCATGGGCATAGTATACTGTGTATCACCCCTGTAGTGGTACATGTGATAAAGTCCTCAATGGGGTATGACTCAGGTCCGTGACTGACAGTACCTTGTTTGGGTATTTTTAATGTTTTGCACATTTTACATTTTTTGCACGGAAAAAAACCTTTAATTTTTTGTTGAAAGGGGGTGTGTGGTTGGTTGGGTTGTTGGCAGTTGCTTATAGTTGGGGCTATGATGTTTCCTAGGTTCCGTGCTCTTTTGTATATGAATTTTGGTTTGTCAGTAAGTAGTTCTCCGATTATTTTATCATCCCTAAGTATGTGCCAGTGTTTAGTGACAATTTTACTGAGCAGGTGAGTATTGGAGCAGTATGGTGTGATTATTGGAATATTTAACTGGTGTTTCACCGATTTTTCATATAGGGTTTTTTTATTTTCATTAGGTATCCCCAAGAGGTTTTCTCGTGGTATTTTGGCTACCAAATTTACCGTTTCTTTCAGGAATTTTGCGTTATATCCTTTTTCAATGAACTTCTTAGTTAGTTGGTCGGCCTCTTCTTCAAAGTCTGGACCCTTAGAACAGTTCCTATGTAGTCGTATAAATTGGCTACGGGGAACATTGTGTAGCCAATTTGGAAGGTGGCAGCTGTCCAGTGGTATGTATCCGTTAGTATCTGTTGGTTTACAGTATGTGCGGGTGCGGATATGGTTATCCTCAATATAAATTTTTAGGTCCAGAAACTTCACCGTTTGGGTGCTGGTAGTTGATGTAAAATGTAGGAAGTAGTCATTAGTATTTATATTTAATAAAAATTGGTCAAGGGAGGGTTGGTCACCTGACCATATGAAGAGTATGTCATCTATGAAGCGCCGCCATAAGACCTAGCCCGCGTGTAGGACTCCACCTGGGTGGATGGCTGTGGCTTCCCACTCACCTACATAAAGGTTAGCGTAGCTAGGCGCGAACCTGGTTCCCATGGCGGTGCCCCACTGCTGGGAGTAGTAGTTCCCCTGATAAACAAAGTAGTTATGGGTGAGGATGAAGGCCATACATTCCGTGATGAATAGACTTTGTTCGGTTGACATTTTTTCTAGTAGAAAACGGTGGGAGGCCTCGCATCCCTTTTTGTGCTGGATGTTAGTGTATAGCGAGGTGATATCTAATGTTCCTAAGATATCGTTTTTTTGCCTTGAGATTTGATTTAATATTTAGATAGTATGTTTGCTGTCCTTAAGGTGAGATGGTAATAGGGGCACCAGGTCCTGGAGGTGGTGATCCACTAGTCTAGAGAGGTTCGCAGTAAGGCATTGTATTCCTGAGATGATAGGTCTCCCTGGTGGGTTTTTTTGGTCCTTATGAATTTTTGGTAGGTGGTAAAAAGCAGCTAATCTTGGATGTGGAATATTGACATACTCATACTCGTCCTTCGCAAGGAAACCTGCCTCCAGTCCTTTATTCGTTAGAGTTTTCAATTCCTGTAGGTAGGTGTTGGTTGGGTCATGGGGAATGATTTGGTATGTCTGTGGGTCACTCAGGAGTCTTAGTGACTCTCTGTGGTAGTATTCATAGTCTAGGATGACTAGGCCACCTCCCTTGTCTGCTGGGCGAATGACTATGTCATTATTTTGTTGTAAATTTTTCATGGCGGTTAGTTCAGGTATGGTGAGATTTTTCTTGTATCTAGCACACTTCTTATCATTGAGTTGACGGATGTCGTCAATAACATTTTTTTCAAAAGTATTGAGGGCCTCTGAATATTCTTGGATGGGGTGAAAGTGTGATTTGTTTTTTAGAAGGGTGTGTAGGGTAGCAGGCGGGGTGATTGGTGGATTATTTATTGTCGCTGGTCTGGTTTCCCCTTCTTTTTTGATGTAATACTTTTTTAGGGCCAGCTGTCTCATGAATTTCTTTACCCCTATGAATGCCTGAAATTTGTTTAATTTGGATGAAGGGGCGTACTTAAGTCCTTTGGCTAGTAGGGTGGTCTCATTCTGTGTTAGGGTATGTTGACTAAGATTGAATATGGATTGTGTATTGATTATTTCTTTCGATTTGTTCTTTTTCTTTTGGTTGAGTTTCCCTCCCCGACAGCCTCTTTGGCGTTTTTTCGGGTGGCCTTCTGAAAAAAATTAGAGTTACTCATGCGCTTCCTTACCAGGGGGTATGAAGTAGTGGTTTCAGGTGGAGTGAGTATTGGTCGAGAGGGGAAAGGAGTGGGGGATTTACTGGTAGGTGGAGGGGGATATGTTCTGGGTGAAAGGGGGGTCGGTGGGTTTCCGGCTGCTTCCTGAGTATCCCTTAGTGGTAGAAACCTGTTTTGGGTTATGACTGGGGATTGTGGTTCCTGTTGTAAAGGGTTTGGGTTGCTAGTAGTTATTCCACAATTGAGGTCACAGATTTGAGAGGATTCGATGTCAGGGGTGGGGTGGATTGAAATTTCTTCTAAAGAAGTAGTGGGACTGCCCACCACCTCATCAAGGATTTCAAAGAAGTTGCGTTGTGGGCTCTCGCAACGTTGGTCGGGTAGCGGTACAGCGTCTCTCCCAAATTTGGTCCTTTTTCTTTGCACTATTTCTAATTCTTTCTGATTAATTCTACTTTTTATATTATTTGTGAGGCCCACAATATCGGGGTGGTTCTGGTGGGGTTTAATTTCATTAAATAGTGAGTTTATTTTGTTTTTGTTTTCTAGGAGTGTTCTTTTTCTCTTATTGATAATGAAGCGCATTGCTTGTTTGGAAAACTCTTTGAACATGTGTTCCATTCCTCTAGGGTATTTGGGTCCCCGATATCCCCTGATAAAGCTTTTGTAACTACTAGGCCCGGGGGAACAATGTTAAAGGCCAAGTAGTGTTCGAGAGTGGCGACCTCCCAAAGGTCCCTCATCTCTTTCAGTAGTAGTTGTTCCAGTATTTTCAATGATTCCCTGGTAGCTTTTATTGTTTCTGGGTCAGTATTGGGGGATTTTTTTTGGCTACTATGAAAGAATTGCTGGATATTCTCTATGCGTTCTTTCCTGTCATACCAGAGGTCTCCCATGGTGTAAGGAGTAGATTCCCAGTCGGTGGGGGGAAAAGGAGCACAGGAGGGTGTATGACAAGCCTAGCAGCCTCTTATGTGGTTGTGAAAAAGTGTAAAATGGTACGAGTAAGGAGGCGCTAGCAGGCTAGTCAATTTGCAGCAGTGAATTTGGGAGACACAAACCACTATGTGTCAACGAGTAAAGATATCAATATGACAAGTAGTAATTCGCGCATGGGGGGAGGGATACAGACACAGAGAGAGGTGTTGGAAGTTAAAAAGTGGGTCTTTATTAGGATATCAAGGCATAAAATATAAATAAAAATATATAGAGAATATATAAGGAGGGGGGGGGTTTACGAGTAAGGGCTTAAAAGTGGATAAAAATAGGGGGTCTAGAGTCTAAAAAGCACACACTGGGGTGTGTACAGCGAAGCAGTGATCCTGAGGAGACAATATTGCTGGGTTCAAATAGATCCTCTGTGTAGCTCAGAGTAGGAGGACCTGTAGGGAGAAGGAGTGGGTGGTTAGGATATTTGAAGAAGTGGTCATGGGGGAATTTTTGAGGTGGTGTGAGTGCAATATTACCTGATCAGATAGGTAGAGATGATCGGGTGGGTCGTCTCAGGCGGTCCTCAGGTAAACACCTATGGTTAGTGTATCATATATCATATATCATGAGAAGCTGGTATGATACAGTATTATGTTACAATGTAGAGGCCTTAGTACCTGTGTATGGGGTCGTGCTCCTGGGTCCAATTGGTCGATTTATTTCTGTTTATACTGCAAATATTTGAGATTGTAAATGAAAATGCAGATTTTGCTATGTTTTTGATTGGTCTATTATTCCCTTTTCTTCATTTTCAGTTTACAAATTTATATTTTGTTCATGTTTTTCATTTAGAATTGAATGTGCAGTGCTCCCAGTGCCTTTTTGTATATGGAAATAAATGTCATTATGAGGATTGAGCTTTTCCTCACTTATTTTAAACACACTGCTATTATTCTGCACATAACTGTACTATGAAAAGTAGCCAGAATTAGACCTTACATCCATAGTGAAAATAGAAATAATACAGACCCTCCTTAGCTCCATATGTTTTGTTTTTTAAGTCTCATGATATTTATTTCTTGCACTAACACACTACATTGCCTGATGCTGGATTTTATGATATTATCTATAATATATGCATATGCCTTGTTACACTACAGAGACATTTATTTATAGGCGGTACTAGTAATTCTGACCACTTACCATGGTGAGACAGTTTGAGTTCTGTAAAAATGAAATAATCAATGACACATATAAATCCACCTAGAAATATAGATTTTAATAATATTTTCAAATAATAAATAATTTCATACAGACTGAATGTAGATAAAAAACACTACCACTGGGCTCTCATGGAACAAAGTTAAAATGAATCTTTATCGAGTTAATATCAATGTTGGAGATGCTTTAAAGCAAAATAAAATATTAACTCCTATATCTTGAAAATCGGCATATTCAGTCTAACGTGTAAGAAACACTATGATAAATGTATGGGTAGGTTCACAAGACCGTTTAAAATAATTTTTAGAGTTTCACTCAGAAAAGTAGGACGATTATTTCTCACTTGTCATCTATGTTCAGTATGTGTGCTGCCCATATACAATCTGCTTTTTCCACCAGCAGCTATTAATCATTTACAAGACCATTTGGTTTCCTATGTTACACTATGTTCCTTTAAATCTTCATGTTGGTTTATTACCTCATGAACCTGGCAGAAGTAAAGGAATACAAACAGCCTTTAGGTCAGGCAAAACAAAGTAAAATGTCCATTAAGCAAGTCTCTGCTGAAGCCTTCCATCTCCCCAAGCTACCCATAACCCAGTCCCAGGTGCACCAATTAGTCCTCTTAATGCTTACATGCACTAGAGAAACACTCCAGCTTACATCACAGAGGACAACCATCTCTGTGACACATACCTCCCATTCACTATGCAACCATTAGCTACCTTACATACCTCCCCCTCTGCCTAAAGCTGTAGGGCTTATCTCCTTCTACTACTAGACAGGGCATTCTCGAGAAGGCATCGGCATTACCATGTAGATTGCCTGCTCTATGCTCTACATGGAAGTTGAAATCCTGTAGGGCTAAGAACCAGCGGGTGACCCTAGCATTTTTCCCCTTTCTTTCCCTCATCCATCTGAGTGGGGCATGGTCTGACACCAATTTAAACTTTCTTCCCAATAGATACTACCATAGCATGTCCACCGCCTAGTTTATGTCCAAGCATTTCTTTTCTATGACATCATAATTCTTTTCAGCTTCCTACTCACGTAGAGAACAGGGTGCTCCTCCCTGTGTATGTCCTGGTAAAGGACTGTTCCTAATCTGATATCTGAGGCATCTGTCTGGAGTATAAACTCTTAAAGTGGGGGCAACAAGGACCGGTTGCTTACAGAGCCACTTTCATTTTTTGAAAGGCCGCCTCTGCCTCTACAGACCACTTGGCCATTGCTGATTTTGTCCCTTAACAAGGTCAGTCAGGGGTGCAGCCATCATGTCGAAGTTTGGGATGAACCTCCTGTAATGTCTTCATCTGCACATGATGAAGGCATTGAAGTGAAATGCACAGAACACAAGGATTGGCAAAGTCACCACTGGCGCCCTGTGCTCTTCACAGATGAAAGCAGGTTCACACTGAGCACATGTGACAGATGTGACAGAGTCTGGAGACGCCGTGGAGAGTGATCTGCTGCCTGCAACATACTTCAGCATGACTGAGGCCGCACAGCCCTCCATGTGCTCGCCAGAGGTAGCCTGACTGCCATTAGGTACGAGATGAGATCCTCAGATCCCTTGTGATACCATATGCTGGTGTGGTTGGCCCTAGGTTCCTCCTAATGCAGGACAATGTCAGACCTCATGTTGCTGGAGTCTGTCAGCAGTTCCTGCAAGATGAAGGTATTGAAGCTATGGACTGGCCCGCCCGTTCCCCAGACCTGAAACCGATTGAACACATCTGGGACATCATGTCTCGCTCCATCCACTAACGTTACATTGCACCACAGACTGTCCAGGAGTTGGCGGATGCTTTAGTCAAGGTCTGGGAGGAGATCCCACAGGAGACCATCTGTAACCTCACCAGGAGCATGCCCAGTCATTGTAGGGAGGTCATAAAGGCACGTGGAGGCCATACACAATAATGAGCCTCATTTTGACTTGTTTTAAGGACTTTACATCAAAGTTGGATCAGTCTGTAGTGTGTTTTTCCACTTTAATTTTGGTGGTGACTCCAAATCCAGGCCTCCTTTGGTTAATAAATTTGATTTCCATTGATGATTTTTGTGTGATTTTGTTGTCAGCACAATCAACTTTGTACAGAGCAAAGTATTCAATGACAATATTTCATTCATTCAGATATAGGATGTGTTATTTGAGTGTTCCCTTTATTTTTTTGAGCATTGTATAATGAGGAAGCAGAGTTTTAATGGTTGAAAGATACATACTTTATTTTATTATAGATATAAAAATACAAGTGGACAGAATATAGTAAAAAAAATGACAGCAAAAATAGGTGTGCGGCAGCTCAACCCACCAGCACACAAGGGGTACCTGGTAGCAAATTTATATAAAGAATAGCTGACAGTATTAGTCTAAAGTGCAGCACAAGTAGGGCAAGACCAGTCACTTATAATAATAAGGTGCCTATATTAATCCTATCAGTAACATTCATGCTCAGTTTTCTATATAGCTAGGAAAATTATCACAAAGACGGTCTAAAAAAAAGGGACTGTGGGCAGACACGCAGCACCCCAGAGGCGGTGGATTAAAACTGATGCGCATTTCACGGCATCAGCAGCTGCTTTGTCAAGGGACGGTAAGTGTTGGTGGAAAAAAGACCTTCTTATACCCCAAATCCCAGTCACGTGTATCCTTACGTGACCGACCACGTCAGCAATAAGAGGCGGGTATCTGTGTCTCCTGGACACTGAAGTGACAGATGCGCACCCAAACCACGGCACCAGACACACACCCAGGCCGTCAAGACTGACCGCGCATGGGCGTGCGGCATCGAAGCACCCAAGCACCGCAGATGTCATGGAGACAGCCGGGGGCGGCGGCAAGCAGTGCATGCGCATTGTATCTAAGATTAATGGCAGGGAAATCTTCTAATGGGGGAATTACTATTTTCTGTCCACTTGTATTTTTATATCTGTAATAAAATAAAGTACTGCCTCGGCCAAGCGGCAGCAGGCTGTGCTAAAGATAATATGCTTAGGTGACAAATCGTACACCGCTGCAGAGTTGTTGTAAGCTGTAACAGAGAAGGCAGATCTGTGGCTCTCCCCGCTAAACATACAGCCAGGCTTTGTCATGTGTGACAATGGCCGGAACCTGGTGGCAGCTCTGAGGCTTGGCAACCTTGCACATGTACAATGGCTGGCCCATGTGAGCAGCCAGTGCACCCTACGAGCCTCAGATATGGCTCAACTCTGTAAATAAGAAAAACAAAAGCTGGGCTCATCGAGTGAATGGGGAGATCTAATGTATCACTGGTGCAAGAGAATGGAGAAAGGAAATATGGTGGACCCCCTCCAGGTTGGGTTGGAGAAGCTCCTCCACATGGTTTTGAAATTTTTATTGGCAATATTCCTCAGGAGATATATGAAGATTAGTGATGAGCAAGCAATAAGATGCTCCGTTACTCGTTGTTCAAGTCAAGCAAATTAGAATGCTTGAGTGCTTGGTCCGAGTAACGAGCCCAATGTAAGTCAATGGGAAACCCGATCATTTTTATGGCGGCTCCCCCGGCGGTCGGCAGAGGGCCTAAAAATTGCCCAAATCGATGGGAACAGTGCTCAAATGCCATGGGAACAGCATGGCAAAGACCCCTGGAAGCATTTCTGACTCCCAAGTCACTGCTGTCAACAATATTGTCAGAGATATTAAGCCACTTTAACTGACTCGCAATAAAACATACAAAAATGAAACCAAAATGGATTTTCCTGGGAAATATGTCAAGGTTAATCCTTTCCAGGGTAATGACTTGTATATAAGGCAAAATAAATAACCAAAAATAAAAATACTCCTCCACACCTTGGGCTATGTTCACACGTAGCGTTTTTTATGCGTTTTTGCACTTTTGAATTGCTTTCAACCAAATGCATAAACCAGGAAATGTAATGTTAACATTTTACAACCTTATCTGGCCATGTGGTGTGTGACATCATTAGACACATCCTGATTCATTTATGATGGAGGGACTCTGAAAGTCACAAAGCCTATTTTTATAGGGCCATCAGGCAGCCCTTACGATTCTTAAAGGGCCAGCAGTCGGCCCTCGCTATTGTTAGAGAGCCATCAGCTGGCTATGCTTTGTTGTTCCCATTATTAATGAGTGGGTCTCCTATACTGCTATTGCGTATGCAGTGACTGCAAAGGCTGCCAAAAATTTGGACACAACCCAATACACCTTTGAAGAGACATAGAGGAGGGTCTCAGTAAAAAAAATGTTCCCATTATAAAGGAGCGGGTATCCTATAGTGGTAATACCCATGCAGTGACTACAAGGGCTGGCATACAGTTATAGGGTATGCAGTGAGTCTAATGACTGCCAAATTTTAGGAAAAACCCCACTAACAATTTAAAGACACATACAGCTGGGTCACAGTAATGACACGTTCCCATTAGAAAGGAGAGGGTCTGCTATTCAGTTATAGGGTATGCAGTGAGTCCAAAGACTGCTAAAATGTAAGAAAAACTCCACTAACAATTTAAAGACACATAGAGGTGGGCCTCAATAATGACAAATTCCCATTAGAAAGGAGAGGGTCTCCCATACTGTTTGCCTATGCAGTGACTGCAATGGCTGTCAAAAATTTGGAGGCACTCCAATGCCCCTTGCAAGAGTCATAGAGGTTGGAGGGCATCCTGAAAAGAATGTTACCATTATTAGCAAGTGGGTCTCCCATACCTTTCCCTATGCAGTGAAGCAGCGGCTGCAAAAAATTTGGAGGAATTTCAATGCCCCTTACAAGAGACATAGAGGTCGGAGGGCCTCCTGAAAACAATATTCCCATTATTAGTAAGTGGGTCTCCCATACTGTTTGCCTATGCAGTGAAGCAACGGCTGCCAAAAATTTGGAGGAACTCCAATGACCCTTACAAGAGATGTAGATATGTTGATATGGTACATATGGTGGTGATTTGGTGGTGGAAGATGAGGATGCAGAGAAGGAGGAGGACAAGAGCAAATAGACAAAATCAGGAAGGATATACCCATGTCTTTGTATGACGACAGAGGTGCATGGGAATAGAGCTAGACCTCCAAAAAAATGACACTGTATTTGAATTTATGTTATGCTGCTATCATTCGGTGGTGTTGAGAAGTCTCGCCCAATCCAGCCCTTGTTCATTTTTATAAGAGTCAGCCTGTCAGGATTTTCAGTTGACAGGCGGATGCGCTTATCAGTTAAAATTCCACCGGCGGCACTAAAAACCCACTCTGACAAAACGCTAGTGGCAGGGCAGGCCAGGACTTCCAAGGCGTAGAGAGCCAGTTCATGCCACGTGTCCAGCTTGGATACCCAATAATTATAAGACACAGAGGAATCACGGAGGATGTTGCTATGGTCAGCAAGGTAATCCCTCAGCATCGTCCACAACTTTTCCCTCCTTGGAATAGTACCCTGCGCATCAGGGCTTGTGCGATGGGACGGTCTGAGAAAACTGTCCCAGAATTTTGACAGTGTTCCTCTGCCTCTGCTGGATTGCATTTGTGTCTCTCTCGTCTGTAGTCCTTGGTTGTCCAAAGAACTGTGACCTCTGCCGCCAGCATTTTCTGACAGGAATTTTTTTAATAATTCTGCAACAAGGGCCTTCTGGTATTGCCCCATTCTATTAGGCCTGTCCTGTGCGGGAATAAGAGACAGAAAGTTCTCCTTGTAGCATGGGTCTAGAAGTGTCACCAACCAATAATGACTGTCACCCAAAATTTGGACAACGCGAGGGTCATGGGAAAGGCCACGTAACAAGAGGGCGAATGACCATGCTGTCCTCCTCATCCTCCTCCTCTTCCTCTGTGTCCTCAGGCCATCCATGCTGAATAGACGATATGACAGTTGTGCAGGTAGTACCTTCTATAGCCCAGGAAACTAGCTCCTGTTCTTCCTCCCCCTCCTTCTCTTCCTCCTTGTCACCCAATCCACATTGGGATGAGATGAGGCTTGGTTGTGTGGAATCACCCAGCATGGTTCCTTGCTCCATATCTCCACATCCTCTTTAATTGTGAGCAGAGAGCATTTCAGAAGACAGAGAAGCAGGATGGTGAAGCTAATTATGATGACATCGCCACTCACCATCTTGGTGGAGTCCTCAAAGTTTTGGAGGATGGTACATACTGTATGTCTGACATCCATGTCCACTCCTGAGGTTTTATGTGTGGAGTCTGACCTGAATACCGATGGCCTTGTTGATGCTGGTAGTCAACAACTGTCCTCTTCTGCTAACAAATCCTTCCCAACATCTGCAATGTAGAGCTCCAACTAGAGATGAGCGGTGTTCGAATCGAACCATTCGCCAAATTCAAATTCGAGCTGTTTTGGGCAGTGTTCAAGCCGTTCGATGAACCCAAACTATTTGAGAAAAATCCGGCTGTTCGAGGTTATGTTCGATAACTGTTCGTGCACCAAAATCGTAACTGGATTTTTTCACAGTAATGCTGATAATCAATGTTAATACACAGTTTGAGTGTACAGCGGGGCGGGGGGAGGGGCATGGGATGGATCTCTGCAGAAATAATGAAGAGCTCCATTTTTTTTTCTCTTTCCCGCATTTACAGTGGGGAGGTGCAATCTGTCAGCCTATCAGCAGCGCACACACGGAGCAAAGTGCTTTTATTCACACAAGCAAGGGCATGTGTCATTGGCAGTGTATGTCACATGTCCTTGCCCTATAAGACCCAGCCATTTTCCCCGTTGCCACCATTTTCTCACTGCTGCAGCTGAGTGTTAGATGGCACTGCTGCTGCTTTTAGTGCTATATTGTGTAACTGAATTGCAAGCGAATTTTCTCTTAAATAGACAGAAAGGTTTAGGGAATAGGGACTAGTTTGTAATTGCAGCCCTTTTGAGGGCTAGGTTACATCAGTTCCTATCACTTTTTGCCAGGCAGGTCTGTTTTAGTGCTGTGCAAGTGTTTTTCACAGCATTTGGCTAAATCAAGCTAAGCAAATCCTTTTGGGAATCTTGCAGTGTGTGTTAGTCAGTGGAGTAGCGTATCTGTGTTGCAAGCTATACCACTTGTGTATGTAATACAAATTTTTTACTGCACCTAGCCAAGTAAAACCTTTTGGGCATAGTAGCAGTGTGTGGTACTCATTGTATTAGGCCATCTATACCAAGCTCCACCAGCTTTGAAATTAATAATAATTTTTAGTTGCATCTAGCCCAGAAAATAATTTTGGGCATAGTAGCAGTGTGTGGTACTCATTGTATTAGGCCATCTATACTAAGCTCCACCAGCTTTCAAATTCCTAATAATTTTTAGCTGCATCTTGCCTGGTCACTTTCCCCTTGAAGAAGGTGCTATATGCACCGAAACGTGCGTAGGGGCACAGGATTTTGAATTAGCAGTGCAAACACGCAGGGTAGGTAAACCCGATATGGAGATTTCTCCATTCCATGATTAGTATTGTGTACAACTACCTCTGAGTTTGAATTGGGGACTTGGTGTTCATGGTATGCCTTATGAAAATCATGTTTTAATAATAGGAATTGTTTTCTGCCAGTATCCAGAGCTACTTTAATGTTCTATATGCAATTGGCAACTCATAGACACAATTATGATGTGGGGTATATGACAGATACCGAGTATTGTGTGACACATGAGGCTCTTTGAATCCCCTTTCCTCTTTCTCCCCTGCTTAACTGTGACTTGCACTGCATTTTCTGTGGAACCTTTATCCGGACCTCGTCTTAAAACTTTATGGGTAACTTTACTCTTGTTCTGATGTTCAAATGATCACAGTCCTCTTACTGTATTTGTATGTTTTATATTTAATAAAATTTTGCTTATCTTTAAAACTACTGACTCATTTTGGATCTTATCATGACTCTTAGGTGTCATATTGTAGGTATTAGAATTTATGAGTCTTGATCCACAATGAAAGCTGTTGCCCTCAACTATTTTTTGTTCTATAGAAAGGTTTAGGGAGTAGGGACTAGTTTGTAATTGCAGCCCTTTTGAGGGCTAAGTTACATCAGTTCCTATCACTTTTTGCCAGGCAGGTCTGTTTTAGTGCTGTGCAAGTGCTTTTCACAGCATTTGGCTAAATCTAGCTAAGCAAATCCTTTTGGGCCTCTTGCAGCGTGTGTTAGTCAGTGGAGTAGCATATCTGTGTTGCAAGCTACACGACCTGTATGTAATACAAATTTTTTACTGCACCTAGCCAAGTAAAACCTTTTGGGCATATTAGCAGTGTGTGGTACTCATTCTATTAGGTAATCTATACTAAGCTCCAACAGCTTTCAAATTCCTAATAATTTTTAGCTGCATCTTGCCTGGAAAATAATTTTGGGCATATTAGCAGTGTGTGGTACTCATTCTATTAGGCCATCTATACTAAGCTCCACCAGCTTTCAAATTCCTAATAATTTTTAGCTGCATCTTGCCTGGAAAATAATTTTGGGCATATTAGCAGTGTGTGGTACTCATTCTATTAGGCCATCTATACTAAGCTCCACCAGCTTTCAAATTCCTAATATTTTTTAGCTGCATCTTGCCTGGAAAATAATTTTGGGCATATTAGCAGTGTGTGGTACTCATTCGATTAGGCCATTTATACTAAGCTCCACCAGCTTTCACATTCCTAATAATTTTTAGCTGCATCTTGCCTGGAAAATAATTTTGGGCATATTAGCAGTGTGTGGTACTCATTCGATTAGGCCATCTATACTAAGCTCCACCAGCTTTCACATTCCTAATAATTTTTAGCTGCATCTTGCCTGGAAAATAATTTTGGGCATATTAGCAGTGTGTGGTACTCATTCTATTAGGCCATCTATACTAAGCTCCACCAGCTTTCAAATTCCTAATAATTTTTAGCTGCATCTTGCCTGGAAAATAATTTTGGGCATATTAGCAGTGTGTGGTACTCATTGTATTAGGCCATCTATACCAAGCTCCACCACCTGTGTATCTAATAAAATTGTTTTACAACTTCTAACCCAGCTAATCCTTTTGGGCTAGTACCACAATTTGGCCACTCAGCTCTGCTTGGTTTCCATCTATCGTTTTTTGTGCAAACAACTCCAGAGTTGTCAATTAGTCAACCACCAAAATGAATGGCAAAAGGCCTGCTGCTGGTGGAAAGAAGAATAGGCGTGTTGGGAAGGGAAAAAAAGGTTGTGTCCGTGGGGTAGGTGTTAAAGCAACAGTAACATATGCAGAAGAAAGACCATCTTCCAGCCAAACTAAGATGTCTACTTCTTTAAGTGGACAATGTGATACAATCCCTTTCTTACGGCTACGCCCATCGCTACAAATTCCAGGTGAGGCACAAAAACAGCAGGTGCTTCAACGGATATCAAGTGCTCCTTTAAGTGAGCTCTCCTCCACCTCATCTTCAACATCACAAATACTCCAGTCCTCAGAGGTCTCACCCCAATCGCACTTGCTTCCTCACAGCTCCCAAGTCTCCAACAACTGCATCCTCAAACACAACTCTGCCTCTGACCACAAGTCGTGGTGGCTCTTCAGGTCGCATGGGTTCTAAGCCATGCATAGCCTGGGCATTTTTTCAGATCGATAAGGATGACCCAGCTCGTGTTATCTGTATCATTTGTCACCAAAAGCTAAGTAGAAGCCAAAAAATCCATAGTTTGAGTACTTCATGCTCGAACCATCAAATGGATATGAAGCATAAGTTGCAGTGGGAAGCTCACTGTGCCACAATGTGGCCTAGCAGGCCGGGCCAACCACCGTCTGCCCCATCTTGTGCATCCGCGGCCTCTTCATCCACTGTGACTGGGGGGACAGCAGTCACACCTGTTTTGAGACTCAGACCTGCCACCTCTTTACCCGCAACAGCCAGTGTGATTGGCAGGTCATCATTTCATTTGGAAGTGGAAACACCAGCTGGTGTTGAGCGCTCTCCGACATCGAGACCACCACCTTTGGATCAAGGCAACCTAACTTTTCCGCCTGCATCTTCCTCACAGACCGTCAGTTTGCTGGGGACACCCTACTCAACCCCGTCTAAGCACAACAGCCAGCCCTCGGTGCCTCAGAAGTGGACAAGTAAAAGACCATTTCCTCCTAGCCATGAGAAAGCTAAGAGGTTGAATTTCACCATCTGCAAGCTCTTGGCTACAGAAATGCTGCCATTCCGCCTGGTGGACACAGAGGATTTTCAAGACCTTATGTCCTTCGCAGTGCCCCAGTAACAGATGCCCAGTCAGCACTACTTCTCAAAGAAAGGTTTGCCTGCGCTCCACCAGCATGTCGCACACAACATCACACCTTCTTTAAGAAACGCTGTGTGTGACAGGGTGCATTTCACCACAGACACTTGGACGAGTAGGCATAGACATGGGCGTTACATGTCGCTGACTGGGCACTGGGTAACTATGGTGACAGCAGGACAAGGGGCTGCTGTCGAATCTTGCCATCCCCACGAGTTGTGCGTCAATCCTCTTTATCTCGAAGTTCCTCCACTGCTTCTGCCTCCTCTCGGTCCTCCACCTGCAACAAAAGCCTGTCTGGTCATGCCACCCGCTTTCTAACTGTGCAGAAGGGGTCCTGCACATCTCCTCTCAGGCGGTTTTTACTTTGAAATGTCTGGGAAATGTGAGTCACACAGCTGAGGAATTGTGGTCAGCTTTGGAGAACCAGTTTCATGAATGGCTGTCTCCACTGGACCTGCAACCAGGGAAGGCCGTGTGCGACTATGCTGCAAACCTGGGTGTGGCCCTTCGCCGGGGCAATGTCACACAAGTGCCTTGTATGGCTCATGTGTTGAACCTGGTTGTCCAGCAATTTTTAGCCCACTATCCCGGACTAGATGGCCTTCTGAAGAGGGCACGGTCACTGTGTGCTCACTTCCGCCGTTCGCATCCCGCAGCTCAGCGACTTACATCTCTACAGAAGTCGTTGGGCCTGCCACTTCACTGGCTAAAATGCGATGTGCCAGCACGGTGGAATTCAACTCTGCACATGTTGCAGCGACTGTGGCAGCACCGACAAGCCCTGGTGCAATACGTTCTGAATTATAGCCTGGGCGAACGAGATCCAGAGGTGGGGCAAATCACGCTGGAGGAGTGGTCTCAGATCAGTGACCTATGCATCCTTCTGCACAGTTTTGAAATGGCAACGAAGATGTTTAGTGCTGATGATGCCATTATCAGCATGACTATTCCGGTGATTTACATGCTGGAGCACATGTTAAACAGAATTCGGAGTCAGGTGGTTGGACAAGAGGAGGTGGAGGAAGTATAGGAGGAGGAGTTGTATGCGGAAGGGCTAACATCTGCAAGGTCCAGATGGTCGGCAGTACCAAGGCGGCAGGCATGGGAGGGTGGTGGAGAGGGATTAACCAGAGCGCATGGTAGCAGCCAAACTAGTGAGGAAGGTGCAGGAGCCCAGGAAGAAGTGTAGGACGAACTGGCGATGGGCATGGAAGACTCATCAGATGAGGGAGTCCTTGATCACATTTCTGTTGTGCGAGGTTGGGGGGAGAAGGCAGAGGAAGGAAGCATGATTCTTACCTCGCCACCAGCACAACAGGGACTTGGTGCTCCTGGATGCCCAAGACACATGAGTGCCTTCTTGCTGCACTACCTGCAACATGACCCTCGAATTGTCAGAATTCAAAATAATCCTGACTACTGGGTAGCCACACTCTTAGATCCCCGGTACAAAAGTAAATTTGCAGAAATAATTTCTGCCATAGAAAGGGATTCATGAATGCAGGAGTATCAGCAGAGACTGTTGCAGAATCTTATATGTGCTTTTCCACAAAACACCAGTGTTGCACGTAGTGAATCTCACAGTTCTAACTTGCCAACCGTGGGACTGTCGAGTCTTCAGCACTCAAACCGTAACAGAAACACAGTATCTGCTGGTAACAGCAATTTTGCAGAATCCTTTCACCACTTTTTTAGCCCATCCTTTGCAAGGCCACAGTAGACAAGAAGTCTGACACATAGTCAACACCTAGAGACGGAGGTACAGGAGTATCTCCAAGTGAACATCGAAGCCATGACTGTCTCACTGGACCCTTGCTCTTTTTGGGTTTCCAATCTGGATAAATGTCCGGAGCTAGCCACTCACGCCTTGGAGATCTTGTCATGCCCTGCAGCCAGCGTTCTCTCTGAACGTGTGTTCAGTGCTGCTGGTGGTGTGCTGTAAGATAAGCGCACGCGGCTGTCCACTGACAATATAGACAGACTCACGTTCATAAAGATGAACAAATCATGGATCCACAAGGACTTTTCTACCCCTTTGTCATCCTGGGAAGAGTAAAAGCTTGAGGATTTGTTAAAATCACCTCACCAACCGTTTTAAGCAACTCTGGGGCAATTGATGCCACTTAAGTGGTGTCTGTGCCCCAAATTTTTGGAAAAAATGGAGACTCTTTTTGGAGTCCCCTTGCTGTGTTTTACGTGACGTTGGCATCATCAATTACAGGTGAGTTGGGTCTCCCCCCCCCCTTTTAACCGTAAGAAACTACATACACTAGGGCTTGGGGTAACACAGATGGTTGTGTCTGAAGAGCTGTTTACTCAGAGGTCTGCTCCAAAGCTTCAGTGTCTGCTAGTCAGCGTAGTAACCCAGCTGCGAAGCAAGCTGCACCCCCTGTGTATCTAATGATGATTTTTAACTGCATCTAGCCTAGGCAGACTGTGGTGACCCCCAACCACACCCAGAGGCTCATCCCCCTACCGCCCCCCTTTCATTGACAATGCAATCATGTAACTCTTACAACTGGATGGGTGAGGATCGGTCACAGCTTTATTAACTTTTTATACTCATTACATTAGAAAGGCATTTTATTTCTAAAATAATTCAGCTCGTTGCAGCATGCCCTGTGTCTCCAGTCTCCATGACGGCAAGTTGGCTAAAAGTGTAACTCTCCAAAATGTCCTTTCTATTTCCAGGCCACGGAGGATCCTGCGTACTCGTATGCAGGACTCTGACCCCCATCCATCACTCTTAACGCTTGTTCTACTCCGTCCTGGAGTCCTGACAGGAATATGTCCAGTCCAATATCCATTAAGTGAACACAGTCGGGCCATATGAGGCCTGCTTTATCTCCTTCCAGTTGTCCGCCTCTGTCTCTTATAAATTTTGGCATCCAAATATTTATTAGCCGCCTTGTCCGTTTGATGGCCGTGATGTCTCGGGCACCTTGCCATACCGCGCTCGGCACAATCTCTGACTATTTTTGTGAAAAATTCTCTGAAGCGCTCAGTGTCTAGTTTCATTATTGCCATTAGTTATGTGCTCTTGTGATAACCTAGGTCATTTCCCCCGGCCTGTATAACTAAGATGACCGGACCTCTTGCCTCTCTCTCTACCTTGATTACCTCCATTAGTACCTGTGGCCATTGCAGGCCTCTAATACCTCTCCAGTTCAAATATGTGTTATGAAACTCTAATTTCCTCCTGCCTGGGCGGACTTTCGCCCTTTTTTCTGCCCAATATATATACGAGTGGCCTATCACCCACACTGTTGGCTTAGCGTCACCTGTTAAAGAAACAAACCACGTTAGGATAACAAGTTCGGTCTTATGTATCTCGTCAAACACGTGGATCGCCATCTCCCTATCCTCTGAACTTCTGTTTGTGACAGTCCTGCTCTTGCTGCTTCCGCGGCTGCGCTTATGCGGAATGAGTGTGTCCCATAATCTTTTGGGTGGTTCCCTGCCGATGTTATGCATTTATTAAATATAGCTTGGAACTGGCATCTTGATAATGGCGTTCCATCAATGTGTGATAGGAAGAAATTACTTTGTGATCTGATGGTTATATATGTTTATACCATTGTTACCCGACTCAGCGTACCATTTGTGGGTTGTAGAAGTACCCAAGTGCCCCTGCCCGCTGGAACCGTTTTCGATTTGCATATGCGTAGACTTATTGTATTATTGGCTATGACTACGTCTTAGTGTAATAAGCCTCCACTGGTGTTAATTTTGGATTGAGGGACTAATTTGCTTATGCATAGCGCCCCAAAGAAGGCAATCGCAAATACAGTAGACAGTAGTGTTGCTTCGAATTGTGAGTATCATGTTAATGGTGTTAGGGATATGATGTGAGAAATCAGTTTTAGTGACACGGGACGGGACGTCTACACTCCTGACTTGGCTGACCCCTTTTCCACCCTTTCATGGATTGTCTGATGATGAATCTCTTTGTCACATATCCCCAATTCAGTAGTTGGAAGTGAAATGCTACTCCGGTCAGCCACCACTGCCCTGACACCCCTGATATGTCCCTCATCATTAGCTGGTGGAGAAATTCTATAGTGACTTGTAATCTGGCTTGTTCACATTGGTCAACCCGTCTGCCTGCTACTAGTCGTGTCCACTGTTCCCATGCCTTACCGTATGCTTGCCACATCGACGGGGCAACTGACGCTCTGATTAATGGCATCAACTATTCTCCACTAGATCCCATAGGGAGGCTGGGCAACTGTTGCCCGATGGGTGGGCGTTGGGGAGGAGCTCTGTGAAAATCTGCCAATTGAATTGTGATAAAGCGTTAGCAGCAGCGTTAGACCCCTCAGCATCGTGGCTAGCGCGGACCCATACATTGTGTTTTAGGCACAGGAATGCTAGCCAGCATAGTAGGCCTAGTACTGGGAGAGACGATGATGCCATATTATTAATGAAGTGCGCCAGGCTGGTGTTTTTTGTTATGAAGAGTATATTTTTGTTAGCCTGGCGCACGCCCCATATTTCTATTGCTACCACTATTGGAAACAGTTCCAGGACTGTCTGTTTTTTTGTCAGCACTTGTTCTGCCCAATATGGAGGCCATAAGCTTGTGCACCATTGGTTATTTAGTATCGCTGCATATCCACCTGATTTTGCTGCCCCGGTGAATGATCTTAGTTGAATGTTGGACTGTTCTGCTGACTTAAATAACGTGTGACTGTTGAATGATTATAAGAAGGTTTTCCACACCTCTAAGTACACCCATAGCTGCCTGCTGATTCTGATTGCATGACTCGGTTTAGATGCCCCTTTTGTTGCGGGCGATAAATGAAGAGAAAAAACCCTTCCGACTGGCATCACCCGGCTCGCAAACACGAGGAGACCTAGTAATACTTGCATCTGCTGTAGTGTTACTTTCCATACTGCGCAAAACACCTAGATCAGGTGTAATGTTTTGGTATTTTTTCCCATGGGAGGCGGAACAACCTTGCTGTGGTGTCGATTTCGATGCCTAAGAACGATTTTTTTTAGTTGTGGGGCCTATGTATTTGGTTGGGCATAATGGGACTCCAAACCGACGGGAGATGTTTGTGAATTCATTGAGTAAGGGGCAGCGAAAGTGGATGACCAATCGCCACATGGCAGAAAAAGAAAGGAAAAAATCAGCTCACCCACCTAGAAGATCAACAGCAAGGAGCCAGGAGTGCTACCAGAAGAACATGAGGAACCAGGAAGATCCAGCTGAACAAATATTCTAAAATCCACTTTTTATTGGGTCATACAAAAAATATTTTAAAAGTCCACCTTGGAGAAGAACAGCAAACGCGTTTCGAACTAAAGGTTCTTAATCATTGCATAGCAAAAAAACAGCAAGGAAGTGGTATTTATATGTCATGTCCTGCTATGCATCTGTTCAAGGCTGAGTTAATCAGAAATGTAAACACACATACCATGTTAAAATCGTATAGCATAGAAACAATGCATATAAATGTAAATAATCCAAAAGAAAAAGAAAAGAAAAGAAGAAAAAAGGAACATATATATATAATAATAATCTATAAATGATCATTCATAATGATACATCAAATCATGTCTGATGCGTAAACCCGCTGGTACATGTGTATTTAAAGTATAAATCCACCAACTTTCTCTATTATGGAGCTTTCTCCTATAATCATCCACCAAATCTCCACCAATCACCACGGCCCACGGAGGGGACACCACAGTCAGTGAATCCTTCCTTATTTAGTATAGCGTCTACCAATACTTTTGGCGTATTAGCCCCGCTGCGAAGCAAGCTGCACCGCCTGTGTATCTAATAATAATTTTTAACTGCATCTAGCCTAGGCAGACTGTGGAGACCCCCAAACAAACCCAGACGCTCTGCATCTAACCCAGCCAATCATTTGATAGTAGCAGAGTCGCATGGGCTCTAAACCTTGCATAGCCTGTGCATTTTTTCAGATCGATAAGGATGACCGAGCTCATGTTATCTGTAACATTTGTCACCAAAAGCTAAGTAGAGGGAAAAAAATCCATAGTTTGAGTACTTCATGCATGAACCGTCACACGGATATGAAGCATAAGTTGCAGTCCGATGCTCACTGTGCTACAATGCAGCCTAGCGGGCCGGGACAACCACCATCTGCCCCACCTGTGTCATTCTGGGGAGACTAAAAGCTTGAGGATTTTGGAAAATCACCTCACCAACCATTTTAAGCAACTCTGGGACAATTGATGCCACTTAAGTGGTGTCTGTGCCACAATTTTGGGAAAAAATGGAGACTCTTTTTGGAGTCCCCTTGCTGTGTTTTACATGACGTTGCCATCGTCAATTCCAGGTGGGTCGGGTCTCCCCCCCCCCCTTTTAACCGTAAGAAACTACATACACTATGGCTTGGGGTAACACAGATGGTTGAGTCTGAAGAGCTGTTTACTCATACTATAGCCTGGGAATCAGAGGTCTGCTCCAAAGCTTCAGTGTCTGCTAATCAGCAGAGTAGCCACAATTTTTTTTTAATTTTTGCGTTGAAAAAGTACAAGAAAATACCAAAATACATAGTAAAATGGGTAGTATAACTATAAATCTATGTATAACGACAGTACATTGGGGGTACAGGGAGGGTTTTCCATCAATATCCAGATCAAGCATGTATTTTACCATATGAAAGATAGAGAGAGAGGGAGCGGACTACGGCAGACCACCAATCAATAGAGTGCGATTATGATCATTGTTGTGCCAACATCACGGATAACTTTAGTTGGGGGCTAGATTGTAGGTGTCAGAGTTTTGCAAATCAATCCAATCCCTCCAAATCACACAGTATCTATCAACATCAGCCGATGAGATGGCAATCAGATGCTCCATCCTATTAAGGAGGGAGATCTCCGCAAACCATTCCTCCACAGTGGGTGGGTCTCTGCTTTTCCAGTGTCGTGGAATGACATTCTTAGCCGCCTGTATTAGGTAGCCTATTGATGACCTTTTATAACTACGTTTACTTATTGGTAACATTGATAAAAGGAGGGCCTCTGTCATATTAGGGATAGTCAAACCAGTTATTTTCTCAATCATGGGAACCACCTTTGCCCAAAATGCATTTATTATAGGGCATGCCCACCATATGTGTGACATTGTCCCTTCCTCCTCCCCACATCTCCAACATCTATCTGAGACCACTGGATACCATCTATGAAGGACTGCTGGTACCCGGTACGATCTAGAGATAATTTTGAAGAAGGTTTCCTGAGCTTTGGACCCTATTGAGGTTTTATGTGTTAGGAAGAAACATTTATCCCATTGTGAATCAGAGAAGGACTTCCCCCGTTCCCTTTCCCATGCACCGCAGAATCCTGGTCTATTGTCAATTACCTGGGCAATGAGGAGATTATACAGTAGGGAGATGGAGCGTGTAGGGGGTGACAATGATAGGCTCAATTTTTCAAAGTCTGTGAGATCTCTATGAAGATGTGTGCGCTTCTTCACAGTTGAATAGAAGTGTTGTAACTGGCTATATTCAAAATTAGCCTTGGGGAAGTGGCTCTTCCCTGTATCAAGTCATTGAGGGGGAGCAGCGAAGTATTAAAGATGACATGAGAAAATAATATCGGATGGGATTTATTTGAAACGAGAAATCTATTTGCAGATAGTCCTGGTGGGAAATCTGGATTATCTGAAATCGGGAGCAAGGGGCCCTGGGGGTCGATTGAGGATAAACTTTTTTTGGGGGATCTCAAAGCCAAAGCAGTGGCATAAGTACTATATGACATGAGGCAAAGAGAGGGGACAATTAAATGGGCGCACCATGGGAGAGTGGTAAGAGCTTTAGGACAAATGGATTGAGCTATTTTGACCCACAATTTCCCCTCCGAATGATGGAAGAAGTCCAGGATTCAAGCGTGTATTGCTGCCATGTAATGCCTTCTACAATCCGGAAGGCTAAGGCTCCCCTTTTGTTGGGTCTGATCAGAACGTCCCCCTGAATGCGTGGACGCCCACTTGCCCAGATAAATCTGCAAAAGCTACTGCGTAGTCTTTTCCAAAAATTTGAGGGAATTACCACGGGAATGGTTTGGAAGAGGTATAAGAGTTTAGGTAAGACGTTCATTTTTAGTATATTAATTCTGCCGAACCAGGAAAAATCCTTCACCGGCCAAGAAGTAAGATCTCTATGGAGTTGTTCAATAAAGGGCCCAAAATTAAGATAAAATAGACGGGAGAGGTCTCTATGAATACGAATTCCTAAGTATTTGATACCCTGTGAGGGCCAGGCAAAGGGAAAGTTGGACTGGATGGAATCCAGTATGGATTTGGGGAGGGAGACATCGAGGGCCTCAGACTTCGCTGCATTGATTTTAAAATTTGACCATGTACCAAAGTGATCTATTTCAGCCATAACAGCAGTGATGGATATATGTGGTTGAGTGATATATACTAGGACATCATCAGCAAATGCAGAGCACTTGTACTCGGTGCCTCCCACCTCAATCCCCCTAATATTGTGGTTATCGTGAATTGATGAGAGCAGGTGCTCCATCACTAGGATGTATAAGAGAGGGGACAGAGGACATCCCTGCCTTGTCCCATTGGTGATTATGAAAGGTGATGATAATGTTCCATTTATCTTCAGCCTAGCTGACGGATTGCGATACAGGGCCATGATTTTGGCTTTTGGGTCCCCTACCCCAAGCTTTTTAAGAGAATAATATATGGCGTGCCAGGAGACACTATGGAATGCTTTCTCAACATCCAGTGAGAGTATCTAATTACAAATTTTTAAATGCATCTACCCCAAGCAATACTTTGGGCCTAGTAGCAGTGTCTGCTAGTCAGCGGATTATCCCAGCTGTTAAGTAAGCTACACCACCTGTAGTTTGGACACTTAATTTTTTCAAAGGAAATGGTTCGGGCACCAGGGACACTCAGTGAAGAGCATCGGGGAGGCACCCCAAGGCACAGGGGCTGGGACTGGCGGTAGGACGCCTTGCAGTGGACCGCCAAGCTCGATTCTTATAAAAGCTTTTTAACTGCAGCAGCTTTAGTGGACGCTACTGGAGCTGGAACCCTTTTTTTATTTTATAGAAAAAGTACAAAAACATAAAAACCCCGCAACACTCCATCAAACCCTCCCCATGTCATATATCACCAACAATTTTCCAGAACAAAAGAGAGGCTAAGCCACCAATAAATAAATAACACACAACATGTAAACCCAGAAACTATAACCCCCCTATGTCATACAATAACCAAACTGAAAAGAAGGCTAAGCTGCCTTAAAAATAAGCAAGGAACGATACTAAGCATACCATGAAAGTCCCCGCTAGGTCCAGATGAAAGTCTAGGTGCGGGTTCTCCATTCAGAGCCACAGGAGTCCATTGAGTCCGTAAGAGTCCTTGAGAGAGTCCCAGAGTCCTAGAGTCTGTGAGTCCTCACATTAAAGTTTATGCTCGGCTCGGCTCTGCTCCGCTCCACCCCTGCTCTTTTCGCTCTTTTTTGCTCCTCTCCCTTGCCCTTGCTACTTTCTTATTCCCTTTCCATCCGCCTCTTTCCCGGCTCGATGTTCCATATAGGAAGAGAAACAGAAAAAGGGGACCGCATTACCATACCTTCAGACGAACCACAGACAACTTTAACACACAACCTGAAAATAAAACCTGGTCCATCGCCCAACATAACATACCCAACATAAGCATAATAATCACTGTGGAAAAAAAACAACCCTAACTGAAACTTAGAACCCTAAATACACACCAATGTGTTGTTTTTTTTTGTTTTTGTTTTTTTTTCCAACTGGCATAAAATATGACATTCGCTAATACTACCACATGATAATACTACTACATAACAATACTACTACTTAAATAATTAATTTAATTTTTTTTTTTTTGCTTTTTTTTTTGCGATATCTCGGTGGGGTTTACCTTCACCCCACCTTATTACCCTTCTACCCTACTGCCTTATATGGAATACCTTACAACTTAGCATAATAACACAACTTAACAACATTATAACCTGACGACAATCTAACACCTACCACTTACACTTTAAGCCATGGCTCGGTGCTTGCGAGCCCCATACACCTCAGTACTTCTTGAAAACAAAAAGCTAAAAGTGAAAGTTGACAGCCCACCACCGGGAGCCAGAAAAGCAGGCACTCTCCCTGATACAAGGAAAAATATAAATATAAACCTACCTTTCTCTTGCTATCTAAAAAGCTATCCCTAATTTAAAAGACATGTCTGTATCTGTCCCTCCCTGCCCCTATCGCCCAATCTACCTCCCTCCTCTGTCCCTAACTGTCAATATGAATATCTCTCCCTACTGCCTAAATACCTGCCCCTACTACTATAAAAATAAAATTAATCTGGCCCTCAATGCACTTCAAATGAGAGACCCCTCCAAAGGCGGGAGGCCTTCCCAGTGCCCAGCCTGTCAAATTCCAGCGAGCGCATTTTACCGAGGTCACCCAGAATGTTCCTAACCACCTCTTCCATGGGAAGGTTTTTCTATTGGGTAGAAACTAAACAGCGTGCGTTCCACGTGTAGAACCTAACCACTAAGCTGACTAGAAATAACGCGCCCCGATCTTGGCCTCCCAGTGACCCGAATGCTCTGTACGCTCACTCCGGATAGGAGAGGCGAGCCAGCCTAGGCCAGCCTATGGAAGCACCCACCCTGTTGCAGACCCCTGTATTAAAGGAGCACTGAAGGAGAAAGTGCTCCATGCTTTCCAGCACGTTGCAGCATTCCTCACGGGGGAAACCCCGGTCATCGGAATTCCAGTACTTCAAATTGCCCCTTACATACAGCCTCCCGTGAAAGCAGCGCCGGGCCAAGTCCCAAAACTTCAAGGGGATCCAAGTAGAATTTAACAACCTCAGCCCCACCTCCAGATCCCGACCTGGGCAATCCTTGAGGGCCAGAGGCTTTTGGAAATGGGTCAACAGAACCCTCCTGTCAAGGAATTTCCTCCGCATTGCTCTGATCTCCCATATTCCCAGACCCCACCGGCGTATCACTTTCAAAACCAGGGTAGCATAAGCCGGGAGATGCCCGTGCGGTGTGCGTAGGTCCTTCACTCGCCCTCCTGACTCCCATTCCTGGAAGAAGGGTCGAAGCCATCCCCTGCAGGAGAATACCCACAGAGGAGCCCTCTCTGGCCAGAGGTTCGCTATGTTGATTTTAAGGAAGGCATTCACTAAGACCATATCCAACCCGCCTAGTCTCCTCGTACGGTACGTGACCTCTCTTTTGACTAGGTTGAGCCTGTTTCCTCATAACATCTGAAAAAACAGGCCGTTGACCCGTGTCCAAAGAGGCTCTGGCAAAATGCAGACGCTGCCCAAATAGTTCAGCAAAGGCAGAAGGTAACCCTTGATCAGGTTCACCCGCTCCCTTAGGGTCAAAGTCCAACCCTTCCACTGGTCCACCTTTTGAGCGGCAATCTTCAGCCTGCCCTCCCAATTTAGCTGGGGGTAATCACCCGGA
The DNA here is from genome assembly GCF_046119375.1 of Phyllobates terribilis. Classification (NCBI taxonomy): domain Eukaryota; kingdom Metazoa; phylum Chordata; class Amphibia; order Anura; family Dendrobatidae; genus Phyllobates; species Phyllobates terribilis. The sequence goes on from NW_027362764.1 coordinate 444,061,374, forward strand.
CCGAAATTGATGCCTAAGATCTTAGCTGTTGGTTGAGGTTCTGGGAGGGTGTCCGGGAGACCAAAACTAGGGTCTCCCCCTCCCAGACAGAGACTCTCACACTTCTCCTGGTTGATCTTAGACCCAAATGCCTCCGAGTAGCGGTCAACCTCAGACATCACCCAGTCAGCCTCCACTTTCGAGGATACAAACAAGGAGACATCATCGGCGTATGCCACTGCCCTCAAGGTGGCTTCCGGAGCCGCCTGGTCCATCCGGACTCCTGCCAACGGTCCACCCTCGATCCTCTTTAAAAAGGGGTCGATGGCGAACACGTATAACAACGGGCTCAACGGACAGCCCTGGCGAACCCCAGATTGCACCTCAAAAGGGCGGCCAGACCAACAATTCACCAGCCAGAAAGTCTCAGCCCCTGCATACAATGCCTTTACCCAATTTACGAACCTCCCGGGCAGACCGTACCTCAAAAGGACAGACCAGAGGTAGCCGTGGTTCACCCGATCAAAAGCCTTTGCCTGATCTAGGGACAGCAGAAACCCCTTCCAGAGGCCCGCCCTACCCTGCTCCACTGCCTCCCGGACACCGAGTACAGCACTAAATGTGCTGCAGCCTGGAACAGAGCAATACTGGGACCCCGAAAGGAGCCGGGGCGCAAATTTCACCAACCGATTAAAGAGCACCCTTGCCAGAACCTTCCGGTCCGTATTGAGAAGCGCTATGGGACGCCAGTTCTCAATACGGGACGAGTCCTTACCCTTTGACAGGATAATCAGGGCAGACCTCCTCATTGAACGGGGAAGAGCACCCGAGGAAAGGCACTCGTTGAACACCTCCGTCAAGAGGGGGACCAAGGAGTCCCTAAAGGTCTTATAAAATTCAGACGTTAAGCCGTCTTGGCCTAGCGATTTCTTTAGCTGAAGCACATCAATGGCCAGTCTCACTTCCTCTCCCCTGATTGCCTCAGTCAAAACGCTGAGAGAGGGGTCATCCCCTGGCTCAGGAACGGCTTCGGCCAGGAAAGTCAACGTCATGTCTCGATCTAGTTCCTGCTTTCCCAAGAGGCGTGAGTAGAACGACCTGATGACTTCCAGGATCCCTGATTTGGATCTGTTCAGGGAACCTGTACTATCGATCAGGCCGGTCACTACTTTACGATTCACTGACATCTTACAGTTTCTGTAGGGGTCAGGCGAGCAGTACTTCCCGAAATCCCTCTCAAAAACCAAAGATGTGTGTCTATCATACTGACTCCTCTTGAGCAAAGACTTCACTCTGGAGATCTCCTCACGGTCACCTCCAGTCGAGACAAGCTGTTCAAGTTTCCTCCTCAGGCTCTGGTACAAGCGGTACCTGCTCAGGCTCCTGAGGCTAGAGAGCTGGCGGAAGAAACTCGCAACCCGATATTTGAACATCTCCCACCACTCAGATTTAGTGCTACACAGATCCAACAGCGGTACCTGGCTCTGAAGAAAATCCTCAAAGGATTGTCTCACCTCCGCTTCTTCCAGCAGTGATGAATTCAGCTTCCATATTCCTCTCCCCATCCAGGGGGTTTCTGAAACATTCAAGGAAAAGAAAATTAGACAGTGATCGGAGAATTCCACCTCCACAGCGGACACTGCTGAAGAGACAGTCTCCTCCTTTAAAAAAAACTGTCTATTCTAGACCTACAACTACCCCTATAATAGGTGAAACCACTGTGACCTGGGGTGTGCCGGATGTGGACATCCACCAGGCGAGCATCACTAGCTATGCTATTCAGAGTCACGCTATCATAAGCCAGCCGGCCATTGTAGCCTCCCGGGTCACGTAATCTTGTGACGGTGTTGAATTCCCCTCCAAAGACCACCTGCCGACTCGTAAAAAGATAGGGCTTGATCTTCAGGAGGCGACATTTGCGGTCCCACTTTGATTGGGGACCGTAGATGTTTATGAGCCGAAGCTCCTGTCCCCCCATGAATATGTCTAAAACCAAGCACCTACCCATTTCTACTTCGATAACCCTCCGGCATTCTACCGCTGCGGTCTTAAAAAGGACCACCACCCCGCTATATGGCTCGGCCGCAAGAGACCAGTATGAGTGCCCACACCTCCACTCACTCCTTGCCTTGTGAATGGCCCCCATGTCCGTTAGTCTGGTCTCCTGCAAAAATAAAATTTCAGCCTCAAACCGGGTGAGAAAATCAAAGGCCGTAAATCTAGCCACATCTGATTTTATGCTGGTGACATTAATGGACGCCAGCGTCAACGGGGTGGGTGCAGCCATTGGCTGATCGAATTAGATGGCTTTTTTCTTCCCTCCACCCCCTCACTGTCCAACAAAGACCCCTTGCTGTCACGCTCACAGCGTTTGAGGGACACTGTCATATCCATAGAACCCCCCCTCCCCTTTCTACCTCACCTCCAGGTTCAGGGACAGTCCCTCCCCCAGAAGAAGATGGTATACTCCCCGAGGGAAGGACTTCGCCGTCCCCCCACAGGCCCCTCAGGTGGCTCCCCCAGCTCTTTGCCCTCGACCCCCGCCACATCAGGGTCCTCAAGGACTCCAAACCGGTTGGAGACAGAGATCAGAGGGGAGATCGTGGAGCCTTCCGCCGGCACCTTGCTGGTCAGGGGGGGGCAGATTTTTTAACCCCCTTCCCATTGATCTTCCTCTTCCTCCTTCGCCTTTTATTTTGGGTTTCACTGTCACCCTTTGCTGTAGGCTGCGCATACTCATCCTCCTCAACACTTTCATATTGAGAGGAATCTGAGAGCGCAGCCGCCTCCTCCCTCTCCATCCTACTGGTCTCTTCGCTCAGTGCTTCCTCCCCCAGGGCCTCAGTGGCAGCGGTCGAGACCCCTGGAGGGGGGACAGTCATCACCCTAGTTGCCTGGGGATCCCCCTGCCCTTCCCCAACCAGGCGCCTCTCCTGCCTCCGAGGATAAGAGGGGCCCCGGACCTTCCTGTTCTTCACTGGCCCCTCAGCCCCCTTGCTTCCACCAGCCCCAGGCTCAGCAGAGGGTGCACTGCCGGGATCCACCCCAACACGGCCACCCTCTGCTTGACCAAAGACGGCGTTGGTGAAAGAACAAGGGCAGCGACTGAACGGATGCCCGACGGCATCACACAGGTGGCACCGAACCCTACCACAGGAGGCGGCAAGATGGCCTATCCCACCACACAGGGTGCACTTCTGCACCCTGCATGCTGCACTAAAGTGCGTGGGATCACCGCACCTGTGGCACACTTTCGGCTGCCACTGGTAGAAAACCAGGATCCTGTCCCTCCCAAGGAAAGCCGAGGAAGGGATGTGAGTGACAGTGCCGCCGGACCTCTTCAACCTCATCATGAAGGTCCAGCCCCCTGACCAAATGCCCTCATCCATTATTTTTTTGGGTACCTCCACCACTTCTCCGTGCCTACTGAGCCAGGTCATAATGTCGACTCCTGAAAGTGACTCATTGCATGTCAGGACGGTCACCTTCTTGGGCCCATTCTGTCAGGAAATCGCCTCCGCGACCAGACCCCGCCAGCCGGGCGTCTCCTTTGTCAGCTCGTAGTTCGACCAGAAAAGCTCCATGCCCTCCGGCCGAACAAAGCTAACATCAAAGAAGGGGGTGCCAAAAGGATGTATCAGGGCAAAGATGTAATTCGCCCTGAAACCCATCTCCAGGAGGAGCTTCACCACCCTTGATCTTGATGGGCACGCATCATCACCCCCCCACCGGAGACGGACTACATTCCTCCTGGACACCCCCGGCCTGGCTGTAGGGAGAGACCATACAGTCTCTACCCCCCTTTTCTCTTGGAAGGCAGCCTGTCCGAATTTGTCCAACCAAAAGGACAGGTCCGCATCCCTTCCCTCTACTGAGATCGTCCGATCCCCACGCCTCAGGGCCTGCACGAGACAGAGGTGGAAATCTCCGTCTCCTGAGCCTGAAGGTGATGAAGACCCCGCCACAGCCCCAGAAAAATTCAAAACATTGCCTGCAGGGGGCAATGGACCGGCCCCCACACTGTCACCACTCACCCCTCTTGTATCACCTCTCACATTGCCCCCCCCTGGCAGGGCTGGCCATTCCTCCATTTCTATACACTCCCCATTCTCTCCAATCACACTTCCACCTAAACCCTCATTCACACCATGCGCTTTTTTCCCTCCCACCACATCATTCAAACCATGTGTTTTTTCCCCTCCCCCCACATTATTCACACCCTGCGTTTTTTTCCCTTCCCCCACATTATTCACACCCTGCGTTTTTTTCCCTCCCCCCACATTATTCACACCCTGCATTCTCCCTGCTCCACTTACAGGTGCAGCCCCTTTCTCTGCTCTTCCCTTGCCGATGTTGTTACTTCCTGGACTTTTGCTTGGGAGATTCTGACTGGTTGCCGCTTTAAGATTTTTCTCGCGTACTGCCACTTTAAGGGATTCACAGCCACTGCTGGAAATAGATACACCCAGCTTTCCAGCAGAGCATGCAGCAGCAACAGCCAGCTCAGCAACAGAACATTTCTCGTGCACTACATGCTGCAAGACATCGCGCCCTGAGGACCGCCAAGGACCCTGCCGACCCAGGTGACAAAATGCCAACAGGGGACCCCGACGGTGCGACACCCCCCCCTGCGGCTGTGGGCGGGGCTTCCATGTTTACTACTTTGGATGTTTTTTGGGATGTTTTTGATGTTATTTTCACCTCATTTGCACTGCACAAGTCCTTTACTTTAACCGGCACTGGGGTCCCTGCCACCATAGGTGGTACAAGGCTGGCAGGAGAGCCCGGCAGCACCGCACCCCCTGCCGGGGTTGCAATCAGGGACGCGGCCGGCCATGTTGCCACGGTTTTAACTCTTAAGCTCCCGCCCTTACATATTGTCGGCGAAAAGGCCCCTGTATCCCCAGATGGTGGAAGGCACACAGGGGACCCCGGAAACACCGCCCCCACCGCCGGTGGTGCGGTCCGGGACACGGCCGGCTGTACCTCAGCCACGACACTCCTCTTGCCCTTTGATGTTACTGGCGCCAAGGCCCCCTCAGCCCCAGGTGGAAGCGGGCTCACAGGAGGCCCCGGCGGGCCAGCCCCCCCTGCCGAGGGTGCAGGCGGGGGTAGTATGGCGGCGGCTATCACGTCCGACCCCTTGCTCTTACTAGTTGGCCCCGGGGCCCCCGCAGACCCAGTAGATGACACACTTTCCAGGGACCCCAGCAGCACAACCTCCCCCACCAAGGTGGGGTCGCGGGTCAGCCGGACCTCCGGCACCATCCTCATGTTAGGTCCCTTTCCCCCATCCATGCTATGATCAGCATGGATGGTAGCCTTCACCGTGATTACATTTCTCTTCCCACCCCTTTGCACTGAGCCCACACCAGAACCCAGGCAGGGGTGGGAAGCGGGCACATAGTGGGACCGGGGGGTCCCAGGAAGGGGGACATACACAAGTTTTTCCTCCATTCTGATCTTATTCTTCCTTTTTTTATTCCTCCCCTTCCCAGTTGCCTATTCCAGGCAGCCCTCGTCCCCAAATGTAAGCTGGTCGAAATCCACTCCCGGGGACTCGAGCTGCCAGATCTGGTGCATGAGGGAACCCCCCTCGCTACCACTGTCACTACTCCCATCATCATCCTCCACACTGCTGGCGTCCGATGGGAGCACGACTTGGTGAGGATCTAATTGCCCACTATGTGTGACCTGGTGATCACTTACCAGGTCCCCAGGCATGCTGTCCAGCTTCTCCTCCTCCTCCTCCTCCATAGCAGACTCCCCAGCCTCCTCCTCCTCCTCCTCTGCCTGGGTCGAGCGGCCAGACCCCTCTAGCGCCCCTCTGGCGGCGGTGGTGGTGGTTATTCCCAAGAACCTCTCATCGTTGTTAAGTTTCTCATGGAAGGGACCGGCATTAGCCAGAATCTCTTGCTTCCTCTTCTCCAAGGCCTTTATTAAGCTTTTCAGCTCCTTTACTTTAGCTGACAGGGCCAACTTAGGGCCACGAGATGCGCTGTTTGCAGCTGGCTGAGCACACCGCAGCTCCTCCCGAAGCCGCCTTAAGGTCTTTATGGCTTCCCCGTGCTCACTGAGGTACATGCCCAGGCGGGAGCCGAAGGTGAAAGTTGGCTCCCCCATCTGCCTGGACTCCCCAGTCCTTATGGACGGCCATTGTACCCCGGCAAGCACCAGGTTCTTCTCCAGGAGGAGAGATCTGTCCCACTTGCAGCCCGGCTACGGCCCCGGCCGGTACCCTGCCGCCCCTCTTTGCCTGTTTAGCCTCCTTGGCCTTAGCCTCCATCGCTCTCTCCTCTTTGGCTTCTCCTTCCTTGGCCTTTTTGGCCTTCGAGGTGCTGACTTTCATTGTAGGGGCTCAGTACAAAATAAAGTCACAATAAAGTTCAAGATAAAGTCCGAAAACTGGACTCCCACTCCCGGTATCAACCAAGGGGTGGGAGACGGGAACAAGCCCCACTGCTGTCCTCAACCACCCTACCTCTCCTGGATCCAAGAGGGGGGAGGTCCTTCCAGATGAAAAACAAGCCTCACGGCCCAGGAGCTCCTCAGTCCACCACCTCTCTCCTCAGCTGCAGTCCACACACTGACACACCCAGGAAGTGCCGCGGCTGTGGGCATCAGACTTGCCCTCCAATAGATCCTTGTATAAGGATTTAAAGTGTACTCATTCAAATTAGTGAGAGAATTTAAATTAAAATGATTAGACCTGCCTCCACTGCAGGGGGGCTCGCTCGACCCACCAGCAGACAGGCACCAGTAGTGGGAGAGGGGAGCTGGCCGTCAGGGTCCACCGCGGCTCTGGAACAAACCCGGCGACATGGAGGTCGCACGGGCAGAAACGGACTGGCCGTGTCGGCTTCGCAATTTTTTGGTTTTAGAAGGGCATGACATGCCTATATCTGTCTCCCCCTCCTTTTACTCCTCCACCTCTTTTCTTTTCGCATGACTATATGTACTTGTCACTTTTCCATGTGTTAGTTGTGTCTTCTGAGCAGTTTGTCAGCTTTTGGACACCTTTTGAAAAGTTTTCTATGTGTTTTCTATGTGTTTCTATGTGTTTTTGTTTGCCTGCCATTGGTTTTAACGGTGTTCGAAGGTGTTTGATGAACAGTTCGACGAACATACGGGTGTTCGACGAACCGAACCGAACTCGAACACTACGGGGGTGGTTCAACACTAGTTTCAATGCGTGGGGACATCGCAGATCAGTCGGTGAGCTGGAAGCTGCAAATGCTGCTGAAGCATGGCAAGGGCGGCGGAAGCTGCAGCTGACTTTCTAAAATGGGCACACAGTCGCCGTACCTTGACAAGCAGATCTGTCCGATCCGGGTAGGTTTTGAGAAACCGCTGAACCCCGAGGTTAAGCACATGGGCTATGCATGGTACGTGTGTGAGCTCGCCTCGCCTCATTGCCGCCACCAGGTTCCGGCCATTGACTCACACGACCATGCCTGGATGTAGGGTCAGCGGTGTGAGCCACAGATCTGCCTGCTCTTTCAGAGCTGTCCACAACTCTTCAGCATTGTGCGGTTTGTCACCTAAGCATATCGTCAATGTATCACAGCCTGTAGCCGCTTGGCCAGGGCAGTGCTGAAGTGCTTCCAGCTTGCAACTGATGTGGTCATTTTAGAGATGTAGGCTAAAGAGGAGGAAAAGGAGGAAGAGGTGCAGGAGCTGTAGAATATGGGGGCAACCCTGATTGACCCAGGGCCTGCAATCCATGGCGTCGGGAGGACGTGTTCCATCCCAAGTTCTGACTGGGTCCCTGCTTCCACTATGTTAACCCAAGGTGCCGTCAGCGAAATGTACTGTACTTGCCCACAAGAACTTGTCCAAGTGTCCGTGGTAAGGTGGACTTTCCCAGTAACTGCGTTGTTGAGGGCACATCTAATGTTGTAGGACATGTGCTCATGTAATGTGGGGATGACACACCGGGAGAAATAGTGGCGGCTGGGTACCGAGTACCGAGGGACGGCCGCCACCATCAGGTTATGGAAAGCTTCTGCCTCCACGAGACGGAAAGACAACATTTCAAGCGCAAGCATTCGCGAAATGTGTGAATTTAGTAGTGTGGCCTGTGGGGCATTGTCTGCGTATTTGCAATTGCGTTCCAAGGATTGGGGTAGGAACAACTGAACGCTGCGCTGGGACAAGGAAGTGGACGTGCTATCTGATTGTGCTAGTTAAGAGTGTTCAACAACAGATGCAGAGTGAGATGCATCTTGGCATGCACCAGGGACAGGGGATTGGCATGCATGCACAACAGTGAAACAAGCAGTGGTGTCACACGCAGACACTGTTACTGGACCGAGGGGTTTGGCCCACTTAGTCGGGTGCTTTGCTGCCATGTGCCTGATCATGCTGGTGATGTTCAGGCTGCTAGTTTTGCTACCCCTGCTGATGCTGGCCTGGAAGGTGATGCAAATGGCCTTTTTGGGGTTATCTGCAGAGACTTTAAAAATTAACCAGACTCAGGAAGACCTAACAGTTGTACTGGCAACTTCTGTCATGTTGGTGTTATGAGAAACACTTCCCTGCCTTGTGTCTGTGGCCAAAACACTGCTTCTTCCTGCCTGTTGGGGTGGTCTGCCGCCCACCCACTGTGTGCTGCTGTCGTCGCTCTGCATGTCGTCCTGCCAGGTTGGGTCATTTAGTATATCATCTACCACCTTGTCTTCCACTTCCTCACCCTGGTCCTCCTCCTGACTTTCTGACAACTGTGTCTCATCATCATCCACCTCTTGCAACAGTAATTGTACTTTCCCACCATTGTCTTTGTGTGACCGTCGCTGCTACAATATTTAGGCATCGCTACACACGTTCTCCTCTTGACTCGCTTGAAGCTGGCTGGGTGAGAGACCTGAATCTACAAATGGAAAAGAGAACAGCTCTTCTGAGTTTGCAAGTGTGGGATCAGTTGACTCCGGGCACTCATCATGGTGGGAGGATGGAGGATCAGGATGAGGAATATGTGGTCCAGACTCACAGCTACTGAGACTTGACCGTGTGGAAGACTGGGTGGTGGTGGTGGCAAAGTGACTGGAAGCATTATCAGCTATTCAACCAACAACGTTTTGACACTGCTCTGGGTTCAATAGTGGTGTACTGCAGTCCCCTAGAAATTGGGACAGGAAGGTCTAGCAACAAGATGTGGGTGTTTGTTGTGGAACATTGTCAGCTCGCCCACAGCCACAACCTCGGCCTCTGCATGCATCATCACCATCACGTCCACTTCCCCATCCCTTGCCATGCACCTTGCCCATTTTAAATTAAGAACAATATTTTTCACGTTCACGAGAAATGGCTGATTTTGGAACCCAGTAATATGTGATACATCTGACAGAGAACCACAATTTTTAAATAGCAGGCCTGTAATTTACTAATACTATTCTTGACAGACACCTAGTGTGAATAGCCTGACCGACACACTGCAACGAAATGAAAATGGAAGAAATGGCTGATTTTGAAACACTCCTCTAAGTGTTATGTCTGACAGAGATCCACGGTTTTAAATAGCAGGCCTGTAAATTGCTAATACTATTCTTGACAGACACCTAGTGTGAATAGCTTGACCGACACACTGCAACGGAATGAAAATGGAAGAAATGTCTGATTTTGGAACAGTCTTATAGATGATATGTCTGAAAGAGAAACATGGTTTTAAATAGCAGATCAGTAATTTACTAATACTATTCTTCCCAGACACCTAGTGTGAATAGTCTAACCGACGCACTGCAACAGAATGGAAAAGGAGGCCATTATTTTCCTCGTTCAGTTCAAATTTCTGGATTTTTATCGCTGAAATATGGAACATATATGGCTAAATTCTGCAGTGAGAACAAGCCAATGAAGCAGAAAAATGGTGTACTCAGGATTGCTTTTGAAGCAAATAACCAGGATTAAAATAAAAACAAAATTGCCCTGGCCCCTGATATCTGGGGCTATGTTTACAAATATCTGTAATTATTACAGCAGCAGCAGACAGGACATTCAATGGACCCTCTTGTGTTGTATCATACACTGAAGTCTACCACATACACAGCCTGCCTACCTAGCATTGATTATGTGCAGCTGAATTAGTCTTCAGAAGGACTGTTAGTTCAGATGGATATATATATATATATATGTTGTGGAATACCTATACTAGCAGGACATTCAATGGACTATCTTGCACTATATGCACTGCAGTCTGCCACATACCATGCCTCCCTGCCTAACTCCTGCTATCACCACTGAATATATGCAGCTGGATTAGTCCTCAGAAGGACTGTTGGTTCAGTTGGATATATATATGTTGTGGAATACCTATACTAACTATAAAGAAGCAAATCTCTTCCTAACGCAGCAGCAGCTCTACCCTCTCTGCCTGATTCCAGGGTACACTGTGATGAGCATAGCGGCGCCAGGTCTTATATAAACCTGATGATGCTGTACGACCAGCCAATCACTGTAATGCCCACAGCCAACATGGCTACGGCATTACAGTGTGAGGCAGGCACTTTAGAGAGCCAATGAACATGCAGGGAGGGAACCCGAGTACTCGCCCGAGCAACCCGTAAATACTCGCCGAGCGATTGATGCTCGGGCGAGTACCGAGCAGTGGTGAGCACGTTCACTCATCACTAATGAAGATTCATTGATACACCTCTTTCAGTCTGTGGTAAAGGTGTATGATTTTCACTTAATGATAACCTTCGGTGGCCTAAACCTTGGCGGTGGGGTGAGTGGATGTATGGGGGCCTGTGTCGATATATGGGGGGGCCAGGCTAGACATGAAGGGGGTGCAGACTGGACACATGGAGGGCAGGCTGGACACATGGGGGGGCAGGCTGGATACATGGAGGGGCCAGGCTGGACACTTGGGGGGCCTGGATGGGTATATGGGGTGTAGCAGGTGGGGGTTCCTAGATGGACCTATGGGGGTCTGTTTTGGTATAATGGGGGGCCAGGCTGGACACACGAAGGGGGGCCAGGCTGGACACATGGGGGGCCTGGATGGGTATATGGGGTGGGGCGTGTGGGGCTTCCTAGATGTATGTATGGGGGTCTGTGTTGATATATGGGGGGCCAGGATGGACACATGAAGGGGGGTTATAGCAAAAGATCCCAAAAACATATTGTTAGTGGGCCCATAAATCCGTCGGGACCCGTTGTGCACCACTGCAAACAGGCAATTCCAAAGAACCATGAAATAAACAGAGAACATGGAGTTTTTCAGATTATATATAAAGATAAATACAACTTTATTAGTGCATACATTTGATAAATACATATAAATATAAAAAGGGGGAGACATGGATAGTAGTGTTGAGCCACCCCCGTAGTGTTCGAGTTCGGTTCGGTTCGTCGAACACCCGTGTGTTCGCCGAACTGTTCGTCGAACTGTTCGTCGAACACCTTCGAACACCGTTAAAACCAATGGCAGGCAAACAAAAACACATAGAAACACATAGAAAACACCTTCAAAGGTGTCCAAAAGCTGACAAACTGCTCAGAAGACACAACTAACACATGGAAAAGTGACAAGTACATATAGTCATGCGAAAAGAAAAGAGGTGGAGGAGTAAAAGGAGGGGGAGACACAGATATAGGCATGTCATGCCCTTCTAAAATCCAAAAAGTGAGAAGCCGAGACGGCCAGTCCGCTCCTGCCCGTGCCACCTCCGTGTCGCCGGGTTTGTGCCAGAGCCGCGGTAAACCCTGACGGCCAGCCCCCCTCTCCCAATACTGGTGCCTGTCCGCTGGTGGGTCGAGAGAGCCCCCCTGTGGTGGAGGCAGCTCTAAGCTTTTTAATTTAAATTGTCCCTCTAATTTGAATGAATACACTTTAAATCCATTTACAAGGATCTATTGGAGGGCAAGTCTCATGCCAGCAGCCGCGTAATTCCAGCTCCAGTAGCGTCCACTAAAGCTGCTGCAGTTAAAAAGCTTTTATAAGGATCGAGCTCGGCTGTCCACCGCAAGGCATCCTAGTGCCAGTCCCAGCCCCTATGCCTTGGGGTGCCTCCTGATGCTCTTCACTAAGTATCCCGTGGTCCCGAAGCATTTCCTTTGAAAAAATTAAGTGTCCAAACTACAGGTGGTGTAGCTTGCTTAACAGCCGGGATAATCCGCTGACTAGCAGACACTGCTACTAGGCACAAAGTATTTCCTAGGCTAGATGCAGTTAAAAATTTGTAAGTAGATACTCTCGTTGGATGCTGAGAAAGCATTCCATAGAGTCTCCTGGCACGCCATATATGATTCTCTTAAAAAGCTTGGGGTAGGGGTCTAGGGGACCCTTTTATAGCCAAAATCACGGCCCTGTATCACAATACGTCACCTAGGCTGAAGATAAATGGAACTGTAGCACTGAGGGCTCGGTTGCTACAGACGTATTGCACCTCACCCAGAGGTGTGATATCTCACTCTCAGATAAGGATGGAGTGTGGATCAGGACCCGACACCTGCATGCATTACACCACATTGCCGTGGGGCAGGGCGACCAATATGCCCCTGAGATGGGCACGACAGTCCCTGTCCCTGGCTGGAGTGGGGGGAGGGAACACTGAGGAAGGGGAACCCTGCAGTGCAGGAGCAGGGAGGAAGCAGTTCCTGGGTGCATTGAGAAGGGAGTATAAAAGGTGGGCACCATCTTAGTTCAGTGCAGAGAAGTCTGAGCAGAAGTGGCAGGGAGCAGGGGCTCTGCATGAGCTCTGCTCCGGAGGCGGGCCTAGTAACAGAGGCCCAGGCCTGCAAGAGGGAGAAGGAAGGAAGAGGAGCGGAGAAGGCTCCAGGAACGAGGAATGAAGGGATCCCAGGGGTGCGGACGGGCGAGTCGCCACCGCACGCCCGAATCCACCTGCGTGGAGGGGTCAGGCCAAAGGGGGAGACCGGTCCCCGAACTAGTGGAGGCAGGAAACGACCCTCAGCTAGAAACCGGAGGCTCTGACATTTTATGTGGCGCAGCCCCTTGCTCCACCCGCTAGGAAGGCACCACATAGGGTCAGGGAAACTGGCGCCAAGTTTACCAAGAGGAGGCCCGAGGCAGCCGGACAGAAGTGTTGGTAAGAAAGGCCAGACAAAGGACACACAAAGGGGGTCCTGTGAAGCGCTCCAAAGATATCTGGGAGTTGTCTGAGCCCCTCACCTGGTGAGCACAGTACGACGTGGGCAGCCGTTACCTGCAGACGTGGTCTGGATAATAAGAACTGTGAGTAAAGGCCCTGAACTGCATCACTGACTCCGTGTCGTTACTGCTGCTGCCCTGCACCATCACCCCCATCCTCCGCATACACTGCCCTGAGGCTATACTCCTCCCGTGGGAAGTTATGCTACGCTCTGCTGCACCCACAACACCAGCCTTAGCGGTCTGCCCTGTAGCGGCGGTTCACTCTGACCGCAATCCACGGGTGGCGTAGTCGGACATTTAAACATCAGAACCACATAAATAGTTCCGCCACTGGTTTGACCGCCCTGAGCCACGGAACCGGATTGCCGCCACGAAGACTACAACCACCAGCATCCACCAAAAAGGGTCCGGCTCCGGGTGTCCCAAGGCCCAGGGGGTGCGTCAGAACATTTTCATCACCTTTCACAATCACCAATGGGACAAGGCAGGGATGTCCTCTGTCCCCTCTCTTATACATCCTAGTGACGGAGCACCTGCTCTCATCAATTCGCCATAACCCCAATATTAGGTGGATTGAGGTGGGAGGCACCGAGTACAAGTGCTCTCTATTTGCTGATGATGTCCTAGTATATATCACTCAATCACATATATCCATCCCTGCTGTTATGGCTGAAATAGATCACTTTGTTACATGGTAAAATTTTAAAATCAATGCAGCGAAGTCTGAGGCCCTCGATGTCTCCCTCCCTAAATCCATATAGGATTCCATCCAGTCCAACTTTCCCTTTGCCTGGCCCTCACAGGGTATCAAATACTTAGGAATTCCTATTCATAGAGACCTCTCCCATCTATGTTATCTTAATTTTGGGCCCTTTATTGAACAATTCCATACAGACCACGGTTGGCAAGTTAGAACTGTAAGATTCACTACGTGAACCACTGGTGTTTTGTGGAAAAGCACATGTACACCGCGTTCCAAATTATTATGCAAAAAGTGTTTAGGAGTGATAAGGGAAGAATTTGTTTGTTTGTCAGTTAAACTCATTGATGGTGATGTGTGTCAGGGCTCTTTATATCACTGTAAGCAATTGCAGACACCTGTGCTAATTAGTTTGGCAGGTGTGTCCAATGAAAGGCAAGACTACTTAAGAAGGCTCTCTCACATTATTAAGCAGCCTACATTTTCTGCCAAAATGGGAAAGAAAAAGGATGTGTCGGCTGCTGAGAAGCAACAAATTGTGGAGTGTTTAGGTCAAGGCATGACTACAATCAACATTGTGCTATGATCAGGATGAAGTGTCTTGGCAATCAAGAAGTATGTAGCTGATTCACAGTACACACGTGTGCGTGCTGATAAGGGCAAATTGAGGACTCTTTCCTACAGGCAATTACGTCAGGTTGAAAGAGCAGCGGCAAAAAAGCCTTGTCATAGCAGCAGACAAGTTTTTGAAGCTGCTTGTGCCTCCAACGTCCCCCGAACAACAAGATGCAGGGTCCTTCAGAGGTTTGCAGCTGTGCATACGCCATCCTGTCGACCTCCTCTATCCACTTCACACAAGCAGAAACGGCTCCAGTGGGCCAAACATTACATGAAGACTGATTTCAAAACTGTTTTGTTCACGGATGAGTGCCGTGCAGCGCTCGATGGTCCAGATGAATGGAGTGGAGGATGGCTGGTTGATGGACACCCCACGCAAACACGGCTACAGCGCCAACAAGGAGGAGGTGGAGTAATGTTTTGGGCTGGAATCATGGGGAGAGAGATTGTCGGCCCCTTTAGGATCCCTGAAGGCGCTAAAGATGAACTCCATAATGTATGTGGATTTTCTCAAACAGCACTTCCTGCCATGGTTCAAGAAGAAGAACCGTGTATTTCACAGCAAGATCATTTTTCTGCATGATAATGCACCATCTCATGCTGCACATACAACATCTGCATCTCTGGCTGATATGGGCATAAAAGGGGACAAACTTATGGTGTGACCCCCATGCTCCCCTGACCTCTACCCCATTCATAACCTTTGGAGCATCATTAAAAGGAGTGTCTATGATGGCGGGAGGCAGTTCACATCTAAGCAACAGCTCTGGGAGGGTATTCTGTCCTCATGCAAAACAATTGAAGCAGAAACCATCCAAAACCTGACAAATTCAATGGACGAGAGAGTTCAGAAGCTCCTTTCGAACAAGGGGTCCTATGTGAAAATGTAACATCACCTAGAATAAAGTTTTGAGTTGAAAACTGTTTGATTTCAGTTTCTAACAACCTGCTAATGCTTATAATTTCAAAAATGACCATTTTTTTGGTCTTTATTAAAATGAAAAGGTTGATCGAAAAGTTTGGGGGATCTAAGAGTGTGGCAACCCAGTAGTCATGATTACTTCGAATTCTGACAATATGAGGGTCATGCTGCAGGTAGTGCAGCAAGAAGGCACTTATGTGTCTTGCGCATCTCGGAGCCCCAAAATTATTTTCCGGGCTAGATGCAGCTAAAAATTATTATTAATTTTAAATCTGGTGAAGCTTATTATAGATGGCCTAATAGGATCAGTGCTGCACACTGCTACAAAGCCCAAATTATTTTCCAGTCAAGATACAGATAAACATGATTAGTAATTTGAAAGCTTAAAACGGTTGGTAGGGAGATTTTAACCAATCATCAAGCTTTTACTCTCCCCAGGATGACACAGGGGTAGAAAAGTCGTTTCGGATCCATGATTTGTTCATCTTTATGAACGTGAGTCTGTCTACATTATCAGTGGAGAGCCGCGTGCGCTTATCTGTCAGCACACCACCAGCAGCGCTGAACACACGTTCAGACAGAACGCTGGCTGCGGGGAATGACAAGATCTCCAAGGCGTAAGTGGCTAGCTCCGGCCATTTATCCAGATTGGAAGCCCAAAAAGAGCAAGGGTCCAGTGACACAGTCGTGGCTTCAATGTTTACTTGGAGATACTCCTGTACCATCGTCTCTAGGCGTTGACTATGTGTCAGACTTCTTGTCTCCTGTGGCCTTGCAAAGGATGGGCTAAAAAAGTGGTGAAATGATTCCGCAAAATTGATGTTACCAGCAGATACTGTGGTTCTGTTACGGTTTGAGTGCTGAACACTTGACGGTCCCATGGTTGGCAAGTTGGAACTGTGAGATTCACTACGTGCACCACTGGTATTTTGTGGAAAAGCACATGTAAGATTCTGCAACAGTCTCTGCTGATACTCCTGCATGCGTGCATCCCTTTCTATGGCAGGAATAATTTCTGCAAATTTACTTTTGTACCGGGGATCTAACAGTGTGGCAACCCAGTAGTCAGGATTATTTCTAATTCTCACAATTCGAGGGTCATGTTGCAGGTAGTGCAGCAAGAAGTCACTCATGTGTGTTGCGCATCCAGGAGCACCAAGTCCCTGTTGTGTTGGTGGCGAGGTAACAATCATGCTTCTTTCCTCTGTCCTCTCCCCCCAACCTCGCACAACAGAAATGTGATCAAGGTCTCCCTCATCTGATGAGTCTTCCATCAGTTCGTCCTCCACTTCTTCCTGGGCTCCTGCACCTTCCTCACTAGTTTGGCTGCTACCATGCGCCCTGGTAAAACCATCTCCCCCACCCTCACATGCCTGCCGCCTTGGTGCTGCCGACCGTCTGGACCTTGCAGATGTTAGCCCTTCCGCATACAACTCCTCCTCCTCTACTTCCTCCACCTCCTCTTGTGCCACCACCTGACTCCGAATTCTGTTTAACATGTGCTCCAGCATGTAAATCACCGGAATAGTCATGCTGATAATGGCATCGTCAGCACTAAACATCTTCGTCGCCATTTCAAAACTGTGCAGAAGGGTGCATAGGTCCCTGATCTGAGACCACTCCTCCAGCGTGATTTGCCCCACCTCTGAATCTCGTTGGCCCAGGCTATACGTCAGAACGTATTGCACCAGGGCTTGTCGGTGCTGCCACAGTCGCTGCAACATGTGCAGAGTTGAATTCCACCGGGTAGGCACATCGCATTTTAGCCGGTGAAGTGGCAGGCCCAACGACTTCTGTAGAGATGTAAGTCGCTGAGCTGCGGGATGCGAACGGCGGAAGTGAGCACACAGCGACCGTGCCCTCTGCAGAAGGCCATCTAGTCTGGGATAGTGGGCTAAAAATTGCTGGACAACCAGGTTCAACACGTGAGCCATACAAGGCACGTGTGTGACATTGCCCCGGCGAAGGGCCGCACCCAGGTTTGCAGCATTGTCGCACACGGCCTTCCCTGGTTTCAGGTCCAGTGGAGACAACCATTCATGAAATTGGTTCTCCAGAGCTGACCACAACTCCTCAGCTGTGTGACTCACATTTCCCAGACATTTCAATGTAAAAACCGCCTGATGACGTTGAGTCCTACTGCCAGCATAGTAAGGAGGTGTGCAGGATCCCTTCTGCGCAGTTAGAAAGCTTGTGGCATGACCAGACAGGCTTTGGGTGCAGGTGGAAGACCGAGAGGAGGTTGAGGAGGCAGAAGCAGTGGAGGAAAAATGACATAAAGAGGATTGACGCACAACTCGTGGGGACGGCAAGACTTGGACAGCAGCCCCTTGTCCTGCTGTCACCATAGTTACCCAGTGCCCAGTCAGCGACATGTAACGCCCCTGTCCATGCCTACTCGTCCAAGTGTCTGTGGTGAAATGCACCCTGTCACACACAGAGTTTCTCAAAGAAGTGGTGATGTTGTGTGCGACATGCTGGTGGAGCGCAGGCACACCTTTCTTTGAGAAGTAGTGCCGACTGGGCATCTGGTACTGGGGCACTGCGACGGACATAAGGTCTCGAAAATCCTCTGTGTCCACCAGGCGGAAAGGCAGCATTTCTGTAGCCAAGAGCTTGCAGATGGTGAAATTCAACCTCTTAGCTTTCTCATGGCTAGGAGGAAATGGTCTTTTACTTGTCCACATCTGAGGGACCGAGGGCTGGCTATTGTGCTTAGACGGGGTTGATAAGGGTGTACCCGGCAAACTGCCGGTCTGTGAGGAAGATGCAGGCGGACATGTTAGGTTGCCTTGATCCAAAGGTGGTGCTATCGATGTCGGACAGCGCTCAAGACCAGCTGGTGTTACCACCTCCAAAGAAAATGATGACCTGCCAATCACGCTGGCTGTTGTGGGTAAAGAGGTGGCAGGTCTGCGCCCCAAAACAGGTGTGACTGCTGTCCCCCCAGTCACAGAGGATGAAGAGGCCGCGGATGCACAAGATATGGCAGACGGTGGTTGGCCCGGCCGGCTAGACCGCATTGTAGCACACTGAGCTTCCCACTGCAACTTATGCTTCATGTCCATGTGCCGGTTCATGCATGAAGTACTCAAACTATGTATTTTTTGGCCTCTACTTAGCTTTTGCTGACAAATGTTACAGATAACACGAGTTGGGTCATCTTTATCGATCTGAAAAAATGCCCAGGCTATGCAAGGCTTAGCACCCATGCGACCTGAAGAGCCATCACGACTTGTGGTGAGAGGCAGAGTTGTGTTTGAGGACGAAGTTGTTGACGTGCTTCCAGTACTACGTCTCTGTCCAGGAAGGCGCAACCTGACCTCGTCGTCACTAGCATCTTCCTCCACCTCCTCTGCTGACCTCATCTCTTGGCTGACTGTGGGTTGACAGTAAGTGGGATCTCCGACCTCATCATCATCACCCTGTGCGTTATCACACCCGTCGTCCTCAGAGCCAACCTGTTCCTGCCCTGACAAAAAACTAAAGTTGTCGCTCCAATCAGGTATTTGAGTATTATCATCGTCTTCCTCATTGTCTCCACCAACAGGAGTTACAGTTTGGGAATGAGGGTCTACATTATGGTCAGAACCTTCTGCGTCTGGTCCTGGATTCGACTCATAAAGATTCTGGGCATCAGTGCAGATCATTTCCTCGTCTGGATTCACAGAAGCGCTGGAGTCGACCTCTGATTCCCAGGCTATAGTATGAGTAAACAGCTCTGCAGACTCAACCATCTGTTCTACCTCATACTCAGACGGGCAGCTGGAGATTTGGGAGCTGTGAGGAAGCAAGTGCGATTTGGGTGACACCTTTGAGGACTGGAGTATTTGTGATGTTGAAGTTGATGTGGAGGAGAGCCCACTTAAAGGAGCACTTGATATCCGTTGAAGCACCTGCTGTTTTTGTGCCTCATCTGGAATTTGTAGCGATTGGCGTGGCCGTAAGAAAGGGATCTTATCACATTGTCCGCTAAAAGAAGTAGACATTTTAGTTTGGCTGGAAGATGGTCTTTCTTCTGCACCTACCCCACGGACACAACCTTTTTTCCCCTTCCCAACACGCCTATTCCCCTTTCCACCAGCAGCAGGCCTTTTTCCACTCATTTTGGTGGTTAACTAATTCACAACTCTGGAGTTGTTTGCACAAAATAACAATGGATGGTAACCGAGCAGAGCTGAGTGGCCAAACTGTGGTATTAGGCCAAAACTATTGGCTGGGTTAGATGCAGAAAAAAATTATTTTGAATTTGCAACCTGATGGAGGTCAGTATAGATGGACTAATAGACCAAGTCCCACACACTGCTAGAAGCCCAAATATTTTTTCAGAGCTAGATGCAGAAAAAAATTATTTTTAATTTGCAACCTGATGGAGGTCAGTATAGATGGACTAATAGACCAAGTCCCACACACTGCTAGAAGCCCAAATATTTTTTCAGAGCTAGATGCAGAAAAAATATATTTTTAATTTGCAACCTGATGGAGGTCAGTATAGATGGACTAATAGACCAAGTCCCACACACCGCTAGAAGCCCAAATATTTTTTCAGAGCTAGATGCAGAAAATTTTTTTATTCAATTTGCAACCTGATGGAGGTCAGTATAGATGGACTAATAGACCAAGTCCCACACACTGCTAGAAGCCCAAATATTTTTTCAGAGCTAGATGCAGAAAAAAATTATTTTTAATTTGCAACCTGATGGAGGTCAGTATAGATGGACTAATAGACCAAGTCCCACACACTGCTAGAAGCCCAAATATTTTTTCAGAGCTAGATGCAGAAAAAAATTATTTTTAATTTGCAACCTGATGGAGGTCAGTATAGATGGACTAATAGAACAAGTCCCACACGCTGCTAGAAGCCCAAATATTTTTTCAGAGATAAATGAAGAAAAAAATTATTTTTAATTTGCAACCTGATGGAGGTCAGTATAGATGGACTAATAGACCAAGTCCCACACACCGCTAGAAGCCCAAATATTTTTTCAGAGCTAGATGCAGAAAAAAATTATATTCAGTTTGCAACCTGATGGAGGTCAGTATAGATGGACTAATAGAATGATGCTATGCCCAAAAGATTTTACTTCACTAGGTGCAGTAAAAAAATTGGTATTCTATACACAGGTGGTATATCTTGCAACACAGATAGGCTACTCCACTGACTAACACACTCTGCAATAGGCCAAAAAGGATTAGCTTTGCTAGATTCAGCCAAATGCTGTGAAAAAAACTTGCACAGCACTGGCACAGACCTGCCTGGCAAAAACTGATAGGAACTGATGTAACCTAGTCCTGAAAAGGACTCCAATTACAATTAGTCTTTACTCCCACAATCTATCTATTTAAGAGCACAGACCTGCCTGATAAAAGTC
Source organism: Phyllobates terribilis (assembly GCF_046119375.1). Taxonomy (NCBI): domain Eukaryota; kingdom Metazoa; phylum Chordata; class Amphibia; order Anura; family Dendrobatidae; genus Phyllobates; species Phyllobates terribilis. The sequence continues at coordinate 444,082,079 of NW_027362764.1, forward strand.
GTAGGAAATGCTGTAACCTAGTCCTTAAAAGGACTGCAATCACAACTATTCCCTACTCCCAAGCTATCTGTATATTTGTGCGAAAATTGGCTTGAAATTAACAAGGTATAGCGCACACAGCAACAGCGGTGCCGTCTAACACGCAGCTGCAGCAGTGAGAAAATGGTGGCGACGGGGAAAATGGCTTGGTCTTATAGGGCAAGGACATGTGACATACACTGCCAATCACACATGCCCTTGCTTGTGTGAAAAAAAGCACTTCGCTCCGTGTGTGCGCTGCTGATAGGCTGACAGATTGCACCTCCCCACTGCAAATGCGGGAAAGAGAAAAAAAAATGGAGATCTTCATTGTTCCTGCAGAGATCCATCCCCTGCCCCTCCCCCCGCCCCGCTGTACACTCAAACTGCGTATTAACATTAATTTTCATCATTACTGAGAAAAAATCCAGTTATGATTTTGGTGCACGAACAGTTATCGAACATAACCTCGAACAGCCGAATTTTTCTCAAATTGTTCGTGTTCGCCGACCGGCTCGAACACCGCCCAAAACAGCTCGAATTTGAGATTGGCGAACAGTTCGAGTAGAACAACGCTCATCTCTAATGGATAGGAGGGATATAGAGGAAGGGTGCAAGCACTACCAGGGAAATGTGTGATAGCACGTAAATTTAGGGCTAGGAAAAGCTCCAGGCTCAGGCTTCATGTAGAGCAGGAAAATCCCAACACAGCTTAGTGGTCAATGACCGATGTATTTAACATTAATTGGCCATAATGGTAGTACAAAAATGGAACCTGGAGCGGACATCCTTATCAGCACAAAAATATCCAAACAATATGCATAGACAGCAACATTGCTTACCCTGAAAGAGCGCGGCGCCCCAGATGTCAAGTGAATTTTTATCGCTTCCAGACGCGCGTTTCGCGTGGAGTCTATACGACTTTATCAAGGGAAGGTAAGCAATGTTGCTGTCTATGCATATTGTTTGGAGACTTTTGTGCTGATAGGGATGTACGGTCCAGGTTCCATTTTTGTACTGCCATTATGGCCAATTAATGTTAAATATATCGGTCATTGACCACTAGGCTGTGTTAGATTTTCCAGCTCTACAGTCATGGCCAAAAGTATTGAGAATGAGATAAATAGTAATTTTTCCAAAGTTTACTGCTTCATTTTTTGTAATGGCAATTTGCATATACTCCTGAATGTCAAAGAGTGATCAGCTTAACAGCAATTACTGTACTTGCAAAGTCAATATTTGCCCAGAAAATGAACTTTAACCCCCAAAACACATTTCAACATCATTGCAGTCCTGCCTTAAAAGGAGCAGCTAACATCGTTTTAGTGATTGATCCATTAACACAGGTGTGGGTGTTGATGAGGACAGGGCTGGCGATCAATCAGTCATGATTAAGTAAGAATGACATCACTGGACACTTTAAAAAGAGGCTGGTTCTTGGTATCATTGTTTCTTTTCAGTTAACCATGGTTATCTCTAAAGAAACACGTGCAGCCATCATTGCACTGCACAAAAATGGCCTAACAGGGAAGAGTATCGCAGCTACAAAGATTGCACCTCAGTCAACAATCTATCGCATCATCAAGAACTTCAAGGAGAGAGCTTCCATTGTTGTCAAAAAGGCTCCAGGGCACCCAAGAAAGACCAGCAAGCGCCAGGACCGTATCTTAAAACTGTTTCAGCTGCGGGATCGGACTACCAGCAGTGCCGAGCTTGCTCAGGAATAGCAGCAGGCTGGTGTGAGTGCTTCTGCACGCACTGTGAGGCGGAGACTCTTTGAGCAAGGGCTGGTTTCAAGGAGGGCAGCAAAGAAGCCACTTCTCTCCAGAAAAAACATCAGGGACCGACTGATTTTCTGCAAAAGGTACAGGGAGTGGACTGCTGAGGACTGGGGCAAAGTCATTTTCTCTGATGAATCCCATTTTCGATTGTTTGGGACATCTGGAAAACAGCTTATTCGCAGAAGAAGAGGTGAGAGCTGCCACCAGTCTTGTCTCATGCCAACTGTAAAGCATCCTGAAACCATTCATGTGTGGGGTTGCTTCTCAGCCAAGCGAATCGGCTCACTCACAGTCTTGCCTAAAAACACAGCAATGAATAAAGAATGGTACCAGAATGTCCTCCAAGAGCAACTTCTCCCAACCGTCCAAGAGCAGTTTGGCGCCCAACAATGCCTTTTCCAGCATGATGGAGCACCTTGCCATAAAGCAAAGGTGATAACTAAATGGCTCATGGAACAAAACATAGAGATTTTGGGTCCATGGCCTGGAAACTCCCCAGATCTTAATCCCATTGAGAACTTGTGGTCAATCATCAAGAGACGGGTGGACAAACAAAAACCAACAAATTCTGGCAAAATGCAAGCATTGATTATGCAAGAATGGACTGCTATCAGTCAGGATTTGGTCCAAAAGTTGATTGAGAGCATGCCAGGGAGAATTACAGAGGTCTTGAAGAAGAAGGGGCAACACTGCAAATATTGACTTGCTGCATTAACTCTTTCTAACTGTCAATATAACCTATTGGTAGTCATAATATGATTGCAATTATATTTCTGTATGTGATATAAACATCAGACAAACACTAATAAAAACCAGAGGCCAATAGATCATGTGAAAATATAATTTTGGTGTCATTCTCAAAACTTTTGGCCACGACGGTACATGAAGCCTGAGCCTGGAGCTCTCCCTAGCCCTTAATTTATGTGTTATCACACATTTCCCTGGTAGTGCTTGCACCCTTGCTGCTATCCTCTATATCCCTCCTATCTATGTCTCCCCATTTTTATATTTATATGTATTGATCAAATGTATGTACTAATAAAGTTGTATTTATCTTTATATAGAATCTGAAAAACTCCGTGTTCTCTGTTTATTACATGAAGGGGGGAACAGGCTGGACACATGGGGAGCCTGGATGGGTATATGGGGTTAGGTGGGTGGGGGTTCCTGGATGGACATGTGGGCCTGTGTGGGTATATGCGGGGCCAACCTGGACATATGAAGGAGGGCCAGGCTGGACACATGAAGGGGGGTGCAGGATGGACACATGGGGGGCCTGGCTGGACACATGGGGGCTAGGCTGGACACATTGGGGGCAGGCTGGACACATGAAGTGGGGTGCAGGCTGGACACATGGAGGGACTGGATGGGTATATGGTGTGGGGTGGGGGTTCCTGTATGGACATATGGGGGCCAGTGTGGGTATATGGGGGGCTAGGCTGTACACATGAAGGGGGGTGCAGGCTGGAAACATGGGGGGCCAGGCTGGACTAATGGGGGGGCCAGGCTGGATACATGGGGGGCCTGGATTGGTATATGGGGTGGGATGGGGGTTCCTGGATCGACATATGGGGACCTGAGTGGGTATATGGAGGGGCCAGACTGGACACATAGGGGGCCAGGCTGGACACATGGGGCAGGCTGGAAACATGAAGTGGGGTGCAGGCTGGACACATGGGGGGACTGGATGGGTAAATGGCTTGGGGGAGGTGGGGTTTACTGAAAGGACGTATGGGGACCTGGGGACCTGTTTGGGTATATGGGGGTTCCAGGATGGACATATGGGGACCTGTGTGGGTATATGGGGTTCCTGGATGTACATATGGGGACCTGTGTGGGTATATGAGGTGCCAGGCTGGACATATGGGGACAAGCTGGACGCATGGGGCAGGCTGGACACATGAAGTGGGGTGCAGGCTGGACACATGGGGGGCCTGAATGGTTATATGGGGTGGGTTGGGTGGGTGGCGGTTCCTGGATGAACGTATGGGGACCTGTGTGGGTATATGGGGGTTCCGGGATGGACATATGGGGACCTGTGTTGGTATAAGTGAGGCCAGGTTGGACACATGGGGGCAGGCTGGACACATGGAGCAGACTGGACACATTGGGGCAGGCTGGACACATGGGGGGTGCAGGCTTGATGCATGGGGGGCCAGGCTGGATACATGGGGTCTGGATGGGTATATGGGGAGGGGAGGGTGGGAGTTCCAGGATGGACATATGGGGACCAATGTGGGTAAATGGCGGGCCAGGCTGGACACATGAAGGGGGACCAGGCTGGACACATGGGGGGCCTGGATGGGTATATGGGGTGGAGTGGATGGGGGTTCCTAGATGAACATATGGGGGTCTGTGTTGGTATATGGGGGGCCAGACTGGACACATGAAGGGGGGTGCAGGGTGAACACATGAAGGGACTGGATGGGTATATGGGGTGGGGGTTCCTGGATGCACCTATGGGGGCCAGTGTGGGTATATGGGGGGCCAGACTGGACACATGAAGGGGGGTGCAGGCTGGAAACATGGGGGGCCAGGCTGGACACATGATGGGGCCAGACTGGACACATGAGGGGGCCAAGTTGGGCACTTGGGGGGTGCAAGCTTGATGCATGGGGGGCCTGGCTGGACACATGGGGGTCCTGGATGGGTATATGGGGCGGGGTGGGTGGCGGTTCCTAGATGGACATATGGGGACCTGTGTGGGTATATGGAGAGCCAGGCTGGACACATGGGGGGCAGGCTGGACTCATGAAGTGGGATGCAGGCTGGACACATGGGGGGCCTGGATGGGTATATGGGGTGGGGTGGGTGGTGGTTCCTGGATGGCTATATGTGGACCTGTGTGGGTATATGGGGGTTCCTGGATGGACATATGGTGACCTGGGTGGGTATATGGGGGGCCAGCCTGGACACACGAAGAAGGGTGCAGGCTGGACACATGGAGGGCCAGGCTGGACACATGGGGGGCAGGCTGGACACATGAAGTGGGGTGCAGACTGGACACGTGAAGTGGGGTGCAGACTGGGCACATGGGGTGGGGTGGGTGGTGGTTCCTGGATGGACATATGGGGACCTGTGTGGGTATATGGGGGTTCCTGGATGGACATATGGGGACCTGAGTGGGTATATGGGGGGCCAGGCTGGACACATGAAGAAGGGTGCAGGCTGGACACATGGGGGGTGAGGCTGGACACATAGGGGGCAGGCTGGAAACATGGGGCAGGCTGGACACATAAAGTGGAGGCCAGGCTGGACACATGAAGAAGGTGCCAGGCTGGACACATGGGGGGGCCAGGCTGTACACTTGGGGGGCCAGGCTGTACACTTGGGGGGCCAGGCTGGACACTTGGAGGGCCAGGCTGGACACTTGGGGGGCCAGGCTGGACACATGAAGTGGGGCAAGGCTGGACACATTGGGGGCCTGGATGGGTATATGCTGTGTGGTGGGTGGGGGTTCCTGGATGGACGTATCAGAGCCTGTGTGACTGTATGGGGGGCCAGGCTGGACACATGAAGGGGGGCCAGGCTGGACACATGAAGGGGGGTGCAGGCTTGACGCATGGGGGGCCTGGATGGGTATATGGGATAGGGGTTCCTGGATGGACATGTGGGGGCCTGTGTGGGTATGTGGGGGGCCAGGCTGGACACATGGGGGGCCAGACTGGACACATGGGGGGCCAGACTGGACACATGAGGGGGCCAGGCTGGGCACTTGGGGGTGCAAGCTTGATGCATGGGGGGCCTGGCTGGACACATGGGGGTCCTGGATGGGTATATGGGGTGGGGTGGGTGGCGGTTCCTAGATGGACATATGGGGACCTGTGTGGGTATATGGAGAGCCAGGCTGGACACATGGGGGGCAGGCTGGACTCATGAAGTGGGATGCAGGCTGGACACATGGGGGGCCTGGATGGGTATATGGGGTGGGGTGGGTGGTGGTTCCTGGATGGCTATATGTGGACCTGTGTGGGTATATGGGGGTTCCTGGATGGACATATGGTGACCTGTGTGGGTATATGGGGGGCCAGCCTGGACACACGAAGAAGGGTGCAGGCTGGACACATGGAGGGCCAGGCTGGACACATGGGGGGCAGGCTGGACACATGAAGTGGGGTGCAGACTGGACACATGAAGTGGGGTGCAGACTGGGCAAATGGGGTGGGGTGGGTGCTGGTTCCTGGATGGACATATGGGGACCTGTGTGGGTATATGGGGGTTCCTGGATGGACATATGGGGACCTGAGTGGGTATATGGGGGGCCAGGCTGGACACATGAAGAAGGGTGCAGGCTGGACACATGGGGGGTGAGGGTGGACACATAGGGGGCAGGCTGAAAACATGGGGCAGGCTGGACACATAAAGTGGAGGCCAGGCTGGACACATGAAGAAGGTGCCAGGCTGGACACATGGGGGGCTAGGATGGACACATGGGGGCCAGGCTGTACACTTGGGGGGCCAGGCTGTACACTTGGGGGGCCAGGCTGGACACTTGGAGGGCCAGGCTGGACACTTGGGGGGCCAGGCTGTACACATGAAGTGGGGCAAGGCTGGACACATTGGGGGCCTGGATGGGTATATGCTGTGTGGTGGGTGGGGGTTCCTGGATGGACGTATCAGAGCCTGTGTGACTGTATGGGGGGCCAGGCTGGACACATGAAGGGGGGCCAGGCTGGACACATGAAGGGGGGTGCAGGCTTGACGCATGGGGGGCCTGGATGGGTATATGGGATAGGGGTTCCTGGATGGACATGTGGGGGCTTGTGTGGGTATATGGGGGGCCAGGCTGGACACATGGGGGGCCAGGCTGGACACATGGGGGGCCAGGCTGGACACATGGGGGGCCAGGCTGGACACATGGGGGGCCAGGCTGGACACATGAAGTGGGGTGCAGGCTTGATGCAAGGGGGGCCTGGATGGGTATATGGGGTGCCAGGCTGGACACAAGGGGTGCCAGGCTGGACACATAGGGGGCCAGGCTGGACACATGGGGGCAGACTGGATAAGGAACTTAATTACTGTTTGGGGGCCATATTGAAGAACATGCATTATTACTTCATGGGGGCAAGTGGGGAACAGTATTACTTTAGGGTCCAATTAGGGACATTATTACTTTTGTAATATAATTTACTTTTTAGGAAATGGTTTTCCATGGGTGAGGGGGACAAAAAGTGGTCCTGTTACTGTGCAGGGTGGCAATTTGCCACTTTTTTTCTTCATCTGGTGCAGTGTAGAAGTCAGGTAAAAAGTGTGGAATGTGCTCTAGAAGAGATCACTTATTGATAACTGTGTGTTATTTTCTGCAGAGATGAGTCCTGGCTGGAGGAAGTGATAGCGGTCTGTGCCAGATGAAGAAGAAGAGCGAAGATGAAGGACTTAAGTTAATGAGATGCTGGCCTCTATTATCATGAAGGAGTTTGCTCGCTGTCTAGGAGACCAACCACTGCTGCTGTTTACCTTGTGAAAATTGTGCTGAAGCTTGATTGACCCAGGGCCCACAATCGACGGGAGAACGTGTTCCATCCCAGGGTCCGACTGGGTCCCAGCATCCACAATATTAACCCAGTGTGCCGTCAGTGAGATGTAGTGTCCCTCGCCACAAGCACTTATGCACGTGTCTGTGGTTAGGTGGTCCTTCCCAGTAACTGCGCTGGTGAGGATATGGGTAATGTTCTGGAACCCGTGCTTGTAAAAGGTGGGGATGGAACACCGGGAGAAATAGTGACGGCTGTGGACCAAGTACCGAGGGACAGCAGCCATGAGGTTGCGGAAAGCTTCCACCTCCATGAGCCTAAAAGGCAAAATTTCTTTTCCAAGTAGTTGAGAAATGTGGCAGTATAATATTGTGGCCTCTGGGTGACTGCGTATTTGCTCTTGCGTTCCAAGGACTGGGGTAGGGATAACTGAATGCTGCGCTGGGACAAGGACGTTGAGGAGGATGTAGACTGTGATGGTTGCAAATGTACAACGAAAATTGCAGGGTCGAAGGCATCTTCGCCTGCATCATGGATGGAGGCTTGGCATGCACATGCAACAGGGGAAGAGGCAGTGGTGCCACCCACAGACACTGTTTCTGGACCCTGGCGTTTGGCTCATCGTCTTCATCATCCACCACCTCATCTTACACTCCCACACCATCGTCCTCCTTCTCACTTTCTGTCCATTGTGTCTCATCATCATACACCTCTTGCAACAGTAATTACACTTTCCCACTGTCACCTTCGGGTGATCATGGCTGCTCAAATATTTGGGCATCGCTACATGAGATCTTCTGTTGCCTCACTTGAAGCGGACCGAGTTAGAGGCCAGAATCTATGAATGGAAAGATGAATAGAACAGCTATTCGGAGAGTCCTAGTGTGGGATGAGTTGTCTCCGGGCACTCGGCATGGTGGGAAGAAGGAGAATCAGGGTGAGGATTATGCCAACTCAAAGTAAAAAAAATCTCCTGGATCTGCACATTTCTCAAACAAGAATCCGCAAAAACACTAGTGCATGTTCTCATCATCTCCCGCATTGACTACTGCAAGCTCCTGCTCTGTGGCCTCCCTTCTAACACTCTCGCACCCCTCTAATCTATCCTAAATTCTGCAGCCCGACTAATCAACCTGTCCCCCTGCTATTCCCTGACCTCTCCTCTCTGTCAATCCCTTCACTGGCTCCCCATTGCCCAGAGACTCCAGTTCAAAACCCTAACCTTGGCATGCAAAGCCATCAACAACCTGTCTCCTCCATGCATCTTTGACCTAGTCTCCTGGCACTTACCTGCACACAACCTCCGATCCTCACAAGATCTCCTTCTCTACTCCCCTCTTATCTCCTTTTCCCAAAATTTCATACAAGATTTCTCTCGTGCATCCCCCCTACTCTGCAAATCTACCCCAGCATATCAGACTCTCATCTACTGTTAAAACCTTCAAAAGGAAGCTGAAGACCCACCTCTTCTGACAAGCGTACAACCTGCAGTAACCCTCGCTCTACCATACCGCTGCACAACCAGCTCTACCCTCACGTTCTGTATCCTCACAAATTCCTTGCAGACAGTTGGCCCTCACGGGCAGGGTCCTCTCTCTTCCTGTACCAGTCACCATCACGTTTTTGTTCAAGATTATTGTAATTGTTTTTGCTAAGTATATCCCTTTTCACATGTAAAGTGCCATGGAATAAATGTCACTCTAATAATAATAATAATGTGATCCAGACTCATGGTTACTGAGGCTGGACTGTGTGGAAAACAGAGTGATGGTGGTGGTTGCAAACTGACTGGAAGCATTATCTATTTATCTGCTATCCAACTAACAACCTTTTCACACTGGTCTGAATTCAAGAGTGGTATTCCGTGGCACCCTAGAAGGTGGGACAGGAAGCTAGGTCAACATGATGTGGGTGCTTGTTGTGCTCCCTCAGCAGGTACAGTTTCATCTTGCCCACGGCTTCAGCCTCTGCGTGCACCATAACCATTGAGTTCACTTTCCTGTCCCTTGCCCTGCCCCTTGCCCATTTTAAATGGAGTTTAACATTTTTCACGTTGTCAAAAATGTCTGTATTATTACCGCAGTAATATAGGATCACGTCTGATGACCACGATCCAAGACAATGACCAGGGATGCAGAGATGCTTCCAGCGGTCTTCCCCATGCTGTTCCCATGTCATTTCAGAAGTGTATGGATGTGTCTGATCATGTCTCACACACCACATGACTAGATAAGGTAGTAAAATGTTAAAATTACATTAACTGGTAACCATATTTTCCACTTTTTAATCAATGCAAAAGTGCAAAAATGCATCAAAAACACTTCATGTGAACATAGCCCAAGGTATGGAGGAGCATTTAGTTTTTTTGCTATTTTTTGCCTTATATACAAGTCATTACCCTAGAAAGAATGTTCCTTAACATTTTTTCTAGGAAACGCCATTTTGGTTTTGTTTTTGAATTTTTTATTGTGAGTCCGTAAAAGTGGAGTAAAACTCTCATGACATTGTTCACAGTAGTGACCTGGGAGTCAGACATGCTTCCAGAAGTCTTCCCCATGCTGTTCCCATGTCATTTCCGCATTGTTACCATTGATTTGGCCAAATTTAAGGCCACCTCCAGACCTCCGGGGAGGGCCGCCTGAAAAATGCTTGAGTTTCCCATTGACTTACATTGGGCTCGTTGCTCGGGTCGAGCACCCGAGCATTACTATTTGCTCGGCCTGAGCAATGAGCACCCGAGTATTTTAGTGCTTGCCCATCACTGATAATAATATATTCACATATTTTTCTCTATGCTGTCTTTTGATTTTTTTGATTTTTAACCACTTTACGACATAGGGCATATTACTATGTATCTGTGCCCTGGGCCTTATGGACCAGATGCGTATTAATATGCCCTATCGATTTCGCCCGCACACAGGCTGCGCGGGCGCGATCGCCGCCGGGTGTCAGCTGATTGTCACAACTGACATCCGGGGCTATGTGCAGAGAGCAGTCCCGCACCGCTCCCGGCACATTAACCCCCACAATGCTGCAATCGAAGTTGATCGCAGTCGATTGCAGCATTGCGGTGGCTAAGGGGAGGTGATCAGTGTACTCACCTCCTCTACCGGCCTCCAGCGCTGTCTGCCGTGGCTTCCTGGATGTTGCCATGATGACCCGATGTCGTCATGATAACATCCGGGTCACAAGACAACAGGAAGATTTTTTGGACATGCGCAGTGCATTTCCAAACTATCTTCTCCCTGTCCAGCGCTGACAGCCTGCATGGCACAGGGATGGTGCTCCATTCCTGTGCCATGCAGGCGATCAGAGAAAAAAAAGTGAAAGTCCCATAGTGGGACAAAGTAAAAAAGTTAAAAAACTGTCATAAAGTGAAAAAAAATAAAAAAAATTGTAAAAACATAAAAAAAAATTAAAAAAAATAATCCACCAAAAATAAAAATATAATGTACCCATCAATAAATATTATTATGAAAAAAAACAAAAAAAACAATAAAAGTACACATATTTGGTATCTCCACGTCCGGAAATACCTGACCTATAAAACTGTCCCACTAGTTAACCCCTTAAGTGAACACGGTAAAAAAAAAAGAAAAAAAACGAAGCAAAAACAATGCTTTATCACCATACCGCCAAACAAAAAATGGAATAACACGCGATCAAAAAGACAAATATTAAAAAATATGGTACCGCTGAAAACGTCATCTCGTCCTGCAAAAAACAAGCCACCATACAGCTCCATCAGCCAAAAAATAAAAAAGTTATAGCTCTCAGAATAAAGCGATGCTAAAAAATATTTTTTTCTATAAAATTTCTTTTATTATGTAAAAGTGCAAAACATAGAAAAACAATATAAAAGTGGTACCGCTGTAAACGCACTGACCCAAAGAATAAAGCTGCCTTATCAATTTTAGCACACGCGGAACAGAATTAAAAAAAAACAAAAAAAAAATCAATTCCTGAATTGTTGGTTTTTGTTTATTCTGCCTCCCAAAAATCTGAATAGAACGCAATCAAAAAATGTCACATGCCTGAAAATGGCAGTAATAAAAACGTCAACTCATCCTGCAAAAAACAAGCCATCACATGACTCTGTCTGCCAAAATCTGGAAAAATTATAGCTCTCAAAATATGGCGATGCAAAAACTAGATTTTACAAAAAATGCGTCTTTTAGTGTGTGAAGCTGTCAATTATAAAAACCCCATATGATTCTGGTATCGCTGTAGTCGCACCGACCCGAAGAATAAAGTCGTCTAATCACTTATACCGCACGAGGAACGGCATAACAAATAAACTCTCGGGTTAGGGTTGTGCTAGGGTTAGGGCTGGGGTTGGGGTTAGAGTTGGGGTTGGGGTTAGAGTTGGGGTTAGGGTTGTGATGGGGTTGGGATTTTTTTCAAAAGTAAGAAAAAAAGATGACGATATGACTAGTGTTGAGCGCAATTGCTCACTACTTGAGTTTGCATTGCGTGCTTGGGTATGCATTGAGTATCGTGGGTATTTAAGTGACATGCTCGAGTCTCCGCCCCATATGCTTCACGGCCAAAAAAACTTTGCGGGGATTGCCTGCCATGCACGAGCGATCCCAGCATGCTTTTTTTTTGGTGTCTAATAATCATGAAACATGCGGGGCAGGGACTCGAGCATGTCACTCGAGCACACACAGTACATGGTGCATACCTGTGTACCCGATGTAAACTCAAGTAGCGAGCACTTGCACTCAAGACTAATGACAACTTATTCAATATGATGACCTAATGTTATCAAATTCTGTGTAGTACCTCTGGGTTCAAAATGTTCACTATACCCCTTGATAAAATCCTTGAGCGGTCTAGTTTCCAAAATGGGGTCACTTGTGTGGGAGCTATAATGTTTAGGCACACAGGGGATCTCCAAACGCGACATGGTGTCTGCTAACAAATTGGAACCATGTCGGGTTTGGAGAGCCCTTGTGTGCCTAAACATTGGAGCTCCCCCACAAGTGACCCCATTTTGGAAACTAGACCCCCCAAGTCACCTATCAAGATGCATAGTGAGCACTTGGAACCCCCAGGTGCTTCACAAATTGATTCGTAAAAATGAAAAAGTGGAAAAAAAAAACAATTTTTTATTTTTGCGGATTAATTTGTGAAGCACCTGGGGGTTCCAAGCCGATTTTCCATTCAATTTGATAGCGGACACCATGTCGCGTTTGGAGAGCCCCTGTGTGCCTAAACATTTGAGCTCCCCCACAAGTGACTCCATTTTGGAAACTAGACCCCCCAATGCACCTATCTAGATGCATAGTGAGCACTTGGAACCCCCAGGTGCTTCACAAATTAATCAGTAAAATAAAAAAAGTGGTTTTTTTTCCACTTTTTCATTTTTACGGATTAATTTGTGAAGCAGCTGGGGGTTCCAAGTACTCACTATGCATCTAAATAGGTGCCTTGGGGGTTCCAGTTTCCAAAATGGGTTCACTTGTGGGGGAGCTCCAATGCTTAGGCACACAGGGGCTCTCCAAACGCAACATGGCGTCCGCTAATTATTCAAGCAAATTTTACAATCAAAAAGTCAAATGGCGCTCCTTCCCTTCCGAGTCCTGCCGTGTGCCCAAACAGTGGTTTTTCCCCACATATTGTATTTCTGCGTGCCCAGGGGAAATTGCACAACAAATTTTGGGGTCCATTTTTTCTTGTTACCCCTGCAAAAATAAAAAAAATTGGGTCTAAAGTAACATTTTTGTGAAAAAAGTTAAATGTTAATTTTTTTCTTCCACATTCCAAAAATTCCTGTGAAGCACCTGAAGGGTTAATAAAATTCTTGAATGTGGTTTTGAGCACCTTGAGGGGTGCAATTTTAGAAAGGTGTCACTTTTGGGTATTTTCTGTCATAAATACCTCTCAAAGTGACTTCAAATGTGATGTGGTCCCTAAAAAAATGGTTTTGTAAATTTTGTTGGAAAAATGAGAAATCGCTGGTCAGCTTTTAACCCTTATAGCTCCCTAACAAAAAAAAATTTTGGTTCCAAAATTGTGCTCATGTAAAGTAAACATGGGGGAAATGTTATTTATTAACTATTTTGTGTGAAATATCTCTCTGATTTAAGGGAATAAAAATTCAAATTTTGAAAATTGCAAAATTTTCAAAATTTTTGCCAAATTTCCATTTTTTTCACAAATAAACGCAAGTGATATCGAAGAAATTTTACCACAATCATGAAGTACAATATGTCACGAAAAAACAGTCTCAGAATCAGGGGGATCCGTTGAAGCGTTCCAGAGTAATTACCTCATAAAGTGACAGTGGTCAGAATTGTAAAAATTGGCCCGGTCATTAACGTGCAAACCACCCTCGGGGGTAAAGGGGTTAAGCTGAAATAGTATCTCTTGCAGTTTGTATTGCGATTTGTTTGCATTTTATAGGCTGCATTGTTGATATAGTGAGACAAATATGATCTTAATACCTAAGACACCACAGTAGTATGAAAGTGTCTTATCATAGTATATGATATGGTATAAATCATATTTATATCTCCCACCACGCTTTACAATGTGGTATCCAAATCAGCCTGTTGTATCCTCAATGACATTATAATAGGAGCAGTGTCTGATCCTGGCATAACAAGACAAGTGTTCCCTATTTGTGTCCCGTTAGGATAATGATACTGCGGATCCAGTTGCTTTGTTGAATAACATCAGTGTTCACTCAAAGATATCAAAAACTTCATAAATAATGAGAGCTAATGTCTGCAGTGCAAATATAACAGGTGGCAATAAATAGCATCCAACAATTAACTAGACCTATTTCAAAACAACATAAGTTTCTTTCTCAAAAGTGATTTAATTTCCTATGTGAGAACATTTTAACTCATGATAGAGGTCAACAAAAAATACAGAATTTATCATGAGCAAAACAATATAGAAAGTATGTGATATAGCCTGACGATAATATAAAAAAGCAGAAAAAGTTATATATGAAAAAGGTACAAACACAAATAGTTAGTGATGGGCGAACCCATGTCTGTTCGGGTTAGACGGGTTCAGTCAAACGCCGAACAGTTTATTAAAAGTTTGAGATCGGGTACCATAACAGTATCTGAACCCAAACATGGAACCCATTCATATGAATGGGAGACCCAAACATCCCTGGTTTCCAGCGCTGTCATCTGCGTGACAGAGCGGGAAACAGGGCCTCTGATCGGCGGTAATATCATTATCACCGGTCAGAGTGGTGCAGGATCACGCTGTCAGATGTCAGCATGATCCCGCAGCTGTGACTTACCACAGGTGAAAGGCGCCGACTGATGAGACTACTACTAGTGAGGAGAGAGCATGCTCATCACTACTTATTACTTGCCCGAGCATCACAGTGCTCAAGATGCTCGTTACACAGCAAATATTTTTTGAATGTTTGAGCTGCGAGTCCCCGCCCTGCATGTTTGGTGCTTATTAGGCAGCCAATTAACATACAGGGATTGCCTGACAGCCACTGTAATGCTGTAGCCATGTTGGTTGTGGAATTACAGTGAATGGCTGGTCGCATTACGTTATCGGGTTTATGTAAGATCCTGGGACCCTATGCTCGTCACAGTCTACAAGTCAAATAGGCAGAGTAGGGAGAGGTGCTGCTGAGCGAGGGAGAGAATTGGCACTTATTTTATGCAGGAATTCCATACCACTATTATTTATTTCATCTACCTTAACAGTCCTTGTAAGGGCTCATTCTGATGAATATTAATCCTGCTGACAGCACAGAGTTTGTGGAGAGCTAGTATAGTACAGTATAGGGTACATTGAACATTTTTTCTGCTGCTGAAACTCATATCAATAGCCCTACATATCAGGGCTAATAATATTTTTTTACTCTTAATCCTGACAATTTTGGTGAAAGGCAATATAATACACCATTTATACTGGTCCATTTGCGTGTTAGCAGCATACAGCCAGATTTGGTTCATTTGAATAGTATTGCTGTATTCTCTAAGCACTGAAACTTGTCCATCATCTCAGGTGGTCAAATCTTACTGCGGTAATAATCCTGAATTTTATTGCAAGCTTCAAAATATTATACTCCATTAAAAGTGTGCCACTTGTCCGTTCAAAACATATCCAGACTTGGTCGCTGACCAATAGCATCGTTACACAGCCACTGCATAAAAATTGGTCATCAGACATGATCAAATATTACTGAGGTTATAATACTGAAATTTTTTGCAAGCTTCAAAATATTACACTCCATTTAAAGTGTGCCAGTGGTGTGTTGAAAACTTACTCAGACTTGGCCGCTGACCAATAGCTTGCAATACCACCACGACAGCAAAATGTGGTCATCACTAGTGTTGAGCATTCCGAAACTGAAATATTGGGTATCGGCCGATATTCGCGGTATCGGTATTCCGATACTTAATTCCGATACTTTTGCAATATCGTATACCGGAATCGGATGTTCCCATAATGCAATGAGCCAGTTTCATTTTATTCAGCCAATGAGGATCCTAAGAAGTGTGGGCACATCCTGTTAGGCATGTAGGCATCTTAACTAATGGCATGGCTGTGATTGGCTGCTGAAATGATGTCATGATGCACTATAAAAGCCGCCGCCGCCATTTTGAGCTCACTCTGCTGTGAATTCAGTTTGGGATAGGACGCTGTTGTTCTGAGGGACAGATTTAGCTACCTATTTGGTCTATTCTGCTTTACCCAAGCTACTTTATAAATCGCTGTGCCTTGCAGTGCTAGTGCACAGTTCTCTGTGCTGTTCAACGCTTTCTGCAAGGTCTGTGAGTGTGAGTGCAGCTCACCCTGTAGTGTGTGCTTCAACCATGTCTGGTTGTAGTGCACTCAGTGTGTGTCACTGCCTCATACATTGTCCTTTTTTGCCAATTCATAATTTTTCCTGATATCTCCTATTAGTGTGGTGGTTCCATCCGTATTCAGCTAAATTGGTTCCAAACACACTATATAGGAGTAGATAGAGAAATTTTTTTGGTCTTGCAGCGCTAGTGCACAGTGCTCTGCATCTGCACTGTTCACCGCTGTCTGCAAGGTCTGTGTGTGTGAGTGCAGATCACCCTGTAGTGTGTGCTTCAACCACGTCTGGTTGTAGTGCACTCAGTGTGTGTCACTGCCTCATACATTGTCCTTTTTTGCCAATTCATAATTTTTCCTGATTTCTCCTATTAGTGTTGTGGTTCCATTCGTATTCAGCTAAATTGGTTCCAAACACACTATATAGGAGTAGGAGCCTTTCAGCAGCATTGGGCCCTGCAGCCCCAGCCAGATTAGTATTACCCTATTTTTTGTAGCCTCATCTATTGCATTGTAGGTTACCTTCTTACATTGTAATAGCTACAAAAAGTTTGTGATACTATCGGTATTACATCTTTAGGCACATCCAGTGTCTTTTTGTGACAAAAAAAACTGAATAAAGTTCACCAAACACTCCACTTTACAGTTGTGTAGGCCACATTAGCTCATATTAAAGTCTAGTCCACACTTTATAAAATTAGTGTTTCTTATATCTGTTAGCAGCTGTTCAGGAATAAGCACACTAAGCCCTTAGTAGTTTTCTGCCTATCTTTATCAGTCTGCCAAGATGAAGAAGGCAGGGAGTAAGGCATGTGGTCGTGGGCGTGGGCGTGGAGTTTCTGCAGGGAGAGGACGTGAGGATTCTGTGCCTGCAGGGAGAGGATGTGGGGATTCTGTGCCTGCTGCGGGCACCAGTGACTCAGCATCCCCCAGTTTTACCAGGGAACAGTCCTTTATGCGCAGCTTTGTAGGAGCTAGCCGTACTCCACTGCTGCGGGAGGGCCAAATTGAAGCCATTGTCGGATGGATGGCAGCTAACGCATCGACTTCAATTAGTTCCAGATCCTCTCAGGTCCTGAGCACTGAAGAGCACCCATCTGTCTCTTCACCACCTGCCAAATTGCCCAGGCAGTC
The DNA here is from genome assembly GCF_046119375.1 of Phyllobates terribilis. Classification (NCBI taxonomy): domain Eukaryota; kingdom Metazoa; phylum Chordata; class Amphibia; order Anura; family Dendrobatidae; genus Phyllobates; species Phyllobates terribilis. The sequence goes on from NW_027362764.1 coordinate 444,099,279, forward strand.
AGAGAGCCCGGGACAGGAGCCATCTCTACTTCTGTTCTCTGAATCTCTTGGCTTGGAAAGAGGGGGCCAGCCAAGCAGAATTCGAGAATTTGAAGAAGAGGTAGTATGCAGTGATGCACAACCGTTTTGTCTCTCTGAATCTGAAGATGCGGGTGGGCCAGTGCCTATGGTCAGCAGCTCACCTCAGTACGCATCTGATGATGAGACTCAGGTGCCACTTTCTGGTGCATACTGTGCTGTCGAGACTACCCAGGAGAAGCAGTTGTTTGAAGAGGGTGGTGTAGATGATGAGGTCCTTGACCCATCATGGCGTGAGGGACAGGAAGGTGGTGGGAGCAGCTCTGAGGAAAAGATTCCCCGAACAGCCCAAAAAGGAGGGAGAGGGAGGGGGCAGACTTGGTTGCCTGTAGCCTCCACTTCGGCACCCATTAGGAGCATGGCTCTTCCAAAATCCAAAGCGGGCGCTCCCAAGACTTGCAGTGCCTGGTCCTTTTTTGACACAGTTGCAGATGACATTTGCTTTGTCAAATGCAAGCTGTGTAATCGGAAGGTGAAAAGAGGGAAAAGTGTCAGCAACCTCAATATCTCAAATATGTGGAAACATGTGCGGACCAAGGACGTGGTGGAGTTACAAAAACACATTGAAGACCTAGGCCAACCTACAGCGCCACCTACCACCTCTTCAGCTCGTGTTGTAGCCTCTTCCTCTAGCTCACACACAGCTGGTTTGGCTTCCTCACAGGATCGCCATGGAAGAATCTCTGGCACTGTTGTACAGAGACACCGTGTAATTCCACCCACAGCACCACTTTCCCAGTCATCCTCACACTCCCAGGCCAGTCTACAGCCATCGTTAGCACAGGCATAGGAGAAAAGGCGCCCATACTCTGCAAACCACCCCCGAGCACAGGCTCTGAATGCTGGCATTGCTAAACTACACTGGCCCTTGAAATGCTATCATTCAGGCTGGTGGAGAATGACACATTCCGTAACTTTATGGCATTGGCAGTCCCACAATACAACGTGCCCAGCCGCTTTTATTTCAGCAGGCAAGCCATCCCTGCCCTGCAACATCATGTGGAGGGAAAAATTAAACATGCACTACAAAACGCCGTCAGTAGGAAGGTCCACCTGACCACCGATGCGTGGACCAGTAAGCATGGACAGGGACGATACCTTTTCCTCACTGCCCATTGGGTAAATGTTGTGGAGCCGGGTACAGATCTTGAGAGTGGCACTGTACGTGTTCTGCCAACTCCAAGGATTGCAGGAATCCAGTCTGTAAACATTGACTCTTCCTCATACTCCAGTTCCTCTGAATCAGCGCTGCAGGAGCCGTCATGGTCTACCTCCACATCGACCCGTGAACGGTTACCTGTTATGATGACCGATATGAGCACAGCCGTGGCCAAACGTCAACAGGCCGTATTAAAATTAATTTATTTTGGGAATCGAAGCCACACAGCGCAGGAGCTCTGGAATTCCATCAAGCAGCAGAGCGACGTGTGGTTTGTGCCAGCGAATCTCCAGCCAGGCATGGTAGTGTGTGACAATGGCCGAAATCTGGTGGCAGCTCTGGGCCTAGGCAACCTCACTCACATCCCATGTCTGGCACATGTGCTCAACTTGGTCGTGCAGAGTTTTTTGAGGGACTATCCGGATCTTGATGCACTGCTTCACAAGTTCCGCATAGAGTGTGCTCACTTGCGGCGTTCCAGCAACGCAAGATCATGCATTGCAGCTCTGCAGCGCCGATTACGTCCTCCGGAACATCGCATCATATGTGACCTACCCACCAGTTGGAATTCAACGTTACATATGTTGGAGAGGTTGTCTGAGCAGCAGGCAGCAGTAATGGAGTACCAGCTGCAGCAGGCGCAAACAAGTTGCAGTGCGCGCCCTTCACACTTCACCACCACTGAGTGGGCCTCTTTGAAGGACATTTGCCACATTTTGCGTGCCTTCGATTATTCAATGCGGATGGCGAGTGCATATGATGCACTAGTCAGCATGACTATCCCCCTTATCTGCCTGCTTGAAAAAACACTGCAAGCACTAAGGGACGAGGTTTTGGAAGAGGTGGAGGAGGAGGAGTCACAAATGCCATCTGCTTCTCTACAGTCTGCACAACGTGGTTCCTCACAAAGGCCTAGGCAGGGGACACTTTGTGAGAAGGATGAGGAGGAGTCAATGGATGAGGAAGACATCTGTCCAGAGGAGGGAGGTACACAATGCTCTAGCAGTCAGTATCTAGAGCGAGGGTGGGGTGATGCAGAGCAGGCAGAGATCACGCCTCAAGCAGGGGACAGCGTTTCTTGGCCAGTTGGCAGTCTGCAGCACATGGTTGATTTCATGCTGCAGTGCCTGAGAAACCACCGCCGCATCGCCCACATTCTCAACATGGCTGATTATTGGGTGTCCACCCTCCTAGATCCTCGCTACCGGGACAACTTACAAAGCCTCATAACACCATTGAACCGGGAGCGTAAAATGCGGGAGTACCAAGACGCACTGGTGCATTCCATCATGTTCTCCATTCCAACCGAGAGCAGTGCTGCTAGTGCTTTACAAAGCAGCTCAGTGCGTCGAGGCAGTGGAGGAAGCTCTGAACAAAGAGGGAGCAGAAGCAGAGCCTCAGCACAAGGCAAGACCAGTATGGCCGAAATGTGGCAAAGTTTTGTGTCCCCGCCGCCACAAATGTCTACACCATCACAGACGGCTCCAGTCAGCAGGAGGCAACGATTCCGTCAGGTGGTGACAGACTACATGTCTTGCCCACTTAGTGTACTCCCAGACGGCTCTTCTCCCTTCAAGTTTTGGGTCTGTAAGCTCGATACATGGCCAGAGCTTAGTCAGTATGCATTGGAGGTGCTAACTTGCCCTGCTGCTAGTGTATTATCGGAACGCGTCTTTAGTGCCGCAGGTGGTGTACTAACAGACCGTCGCATGTGACTATCCTCCGATAACGTTGACCGGCTTACTTTTCTCAAAATGAACAAGGCCTGGATCTCTCATGAATTTGCCAGTCCTCTTCCTGAATAAATAATTGATTGGCAACAGTATCCAGGTCTCCTGTTGTGTTCACTTTTCTACCACCTGAACTGTAATCCCTGAGCTCCAACACCGCCAGTTGGCGCTCGGAAGTGCCGTCTGCACAGTCAACACTTGCTGCCGTGTTATTGGGGTTCAGTAACGTCAGCTGTTCCCCTGCTGTGCGGACGGCAATTTCTCCTGCTCTGTCCACATTCTCACTACTACAGATTTTAAAGTTGCTCCAATTACACCTCTGGCTCCTCTGTTTTCAGTATTATCCCTGAGCTCCAACACCGCCAGTTGGCGCTCGGAAGTTCCCTCTGCACAGTCAATGCTTGCTCCAGTGTTTTTGGGGTTCAGTAACGTCAGCTGTTCCCCTGCTGTGTGGACGGCAATTTCTCTTGCTCTGTCCACATTCTCACTACTACAGATTTTAAAGTTGCTCCAATTACACCTCTGGCTCCTCTGTTTTCAGTATTATCCCTGAGCTCCAACACCGCCAGTTGGCGCTCGTAACTGCCGTCTGCACAGTCAACACTTGCTGCCGTGTTATTGGGGTTCAGTAACGTCAGCTGATCCCCTACTGTGCGGACGGCAATTTCTCCTGCTCTGTCCACATTCTCACTACTACAGATGTTAAAGTTGCTCCAATTACACCTCTGGCTCCTCTGTTTTCAGTATTATCCCAGAGCTCCAACACCGCCAGTTGGCGCTCGGAAGTGCCGTCTGCACAGTCAACACTTGCTGCCGTGTTATTGGGGCTCAGTAACGTCAGCTGTTCCCCTGCTGTGCAGATGGCAATTTCTCCTGCTCTGTCCACATTCTCACTACTACAGATGTTAAAGTTGCTCCAATTACACCTCTGGCTCCTCTGTTTTCAGTATTATCCCTGAGCTCCAACACCGCCAGTTGGCGCTCGGAAGTGCCGTCTGCACAGTCAACGCTTGCTCCAGTGTTTTTGGGGTTCAGTAACGTCAGCTGTTCCCCAGCTGTGTGTCCGGCAAATTCTCCTGCTTTGTCCACATCCACTGTACTACTGATCTAAAACTTGCTCCAATTACACCTCTGGCTCCTCTGTTTTTAGTCTTTACCCTGGGCTCCAATACTGCTAGTTGCTGCTCAGAAGTGCCGTCTGCACAGTCAACGCTTGCTCCAGTGTTATTGGGGTTCAGTAACGTCAGCTGTTCCCCAGCTGTGTGTCCGGCAAATTCTCCTGCTTTGTCCACATCCACTGTACTACTGATTTAAAACTTGCTCCAATTACACCTCTGGCTCCTCTGTTTTTAGTATTTACCCTGGGCTCCAATACCGCTAGTTGCTGCTCAGTAGTGCCGTCTGCACAGTCAATGCTTGCTCCAATGTTTTTGGGGTTCAGTAACGTCAGCTGTTCCCCAGCTGTGTGTCCGGCAAATTCTCCTGCTTTGTCCACATCCACTGTACTACTGATTTAAAACTTGCTCCAATTACACCTCTGGCTCCTCTGTTTTTAGTCTTTACCCTGGGCTCCAATACTGCTAGTTGCTGCTCAGAAGTGCCGTCTGCACAGTCAACGCTTGCTCCAGTGTTATTGGGGTTCAGTAACGTCAGCTGTTCCCCAGCTGTGTGTCCGGCAAATTCTCCTGCTTTGTCCACATCCACTGTACTACTGATTTAAAACTTGCTCCAATTACACCTCTGGCTCCTCTGTTTTTAGTATTTACCCTGGGCTCCAATACCGCTAGTTGCTTCTCAGAAGTGCCGTCTGCACAGTCAACGCTTGCTCCAGTGTTATTGGGGTTCAGTAACGTCAGTTGTTCCCCAGCTGTGTGTCCGGCAAATTCTCCTGCTCTGTCCACATTTGCACTACTACAGATTTTAAAGTGGCTCCAATTACGCCTCTGGCTCCACTCTGTTTTTAGTATTTACCCTGGGTTCCAGCACCGACAGCTGTTTCCTAGCAGTGTCTTTGGCACGGGTACTCCCTCCTGCCCAGCCTGGTTCCAGCACGCCAGCTGGTTCCGGGTAGTGTCAATGTCACTTTGCCTCCAATGCGTTGTCCTGTCGTGTTGCGGTCGGGTTAGCCGACTCTATGGTGCCTGCAGTTTAGGTGACTCCTATGTGGGCTGCGGGATCTGGCAATGAAGGCTGGTTCCATAGTGCCAATAGGACAAGCACCCCCTGTAGGACTGTGGGTTTTGGTAACTGCGGCCTGCTCGCGGCCTTGAAACTTTTTTTTCCATGGGTACCTTCTGCTACCCATCCGGGTTCCAGTACCGTCAGCTGGTTCTCGGCAGTGCCTTTGGATTAGGTGCCTCCTTCTCGGTATCCAAGTTCCACCAATGTCTGCTAGTCCTTGGTACTGCTTTCTGGCACAGGTACCTCCTGCTTAGTAACCGAGTTCCAGTACCGTCAGCTGGTCTTCGGCAGTTCCATTGGCTGTTGTACCTTCTGCTACCCATCCGGGTTCCAGTACCGTCAGCTGGTCCTCGGTAGTTCCATTTGCTCTTGTACCTTCTACTACCCATCTGGGTTCCAGTACCATCAGCTGGTTGTCGACAGTGTCTTTGGCACGGGCACTCCCTCCTGCCCAGCCTGGTTCCAGCACGCCAGCTGTTTCCGGGTAGTGTCAACGTCACTTTGCCTCCAATGCTTTGTCCTGTCGTGTTGCGGTCGGGTTAGCCGACTCTATGGTGCCTGCAGTTTATGTGACTCCTATGTGGGCTGCGGGATCTGGCAATGAAGGCTGGTTCCATAGTGCCAATAGGACAAGCACCCCCTGTAGGACTGTGGGTTTTGGTAACTGCGGCCGGCTCGCGGCCTTGAAACTTTTTTTTATATGGGTACCTTCTGCTACCCATCCGAGTTCCAGTACCATCAGCTGGTTCTCGGCAGTGCCTTTGGATTAGGTGTCTCATTTTCGGTATCTAAGTTCCACCAACGTCTGCTGGTCCTTGGTAGTGCTTTCTGGCACAGGTACCTCCTGCTTAGTAACCGAGTTTCAGTACCGTCAGCTGGTCTTCTGCAGTTCCATTGGCTCTTGTACCTTCTGCTACCCATCCGGATTCCAGTACCGTCAGCTGGTCCTCGGTAGTTCCATTTGCTCTTGTACCTTCTACTACCCATCAGGGTTCCAGTACCGTCAGCTGTTCTCGGCAGTGTCTTTGACACGGGTACTCCCTCCTGCCCAGCCTGGTTCCAGCACGCCAGCTGTTTCCGGGTAGTGTCAACGTCACTTTGCCTCCAATGCGTTGTCCTGTCGTGTTGCGGTCGGGTTAGCCGACTCTATGGTGCCTGCAGTTTATGTGACTCCTATGTGGGCTGCGGGATCTGGCAATGAAGGCTGGTTCCATAGTGCCAATAGGACAAGCACCCCCTGTAGGACTGTGGGTTTTGGTAACTGCGGCCAGCTCGCGGCCTTGAAACTTTTTTTTACATGGGTACCTTCTGCTACCCATCCGGGTTCCAGTACCGTCAGCTGGTTCTCGGCAGTGCCTTTGGATTAGGTGCCTCCTTCTCGGTATCTAAGTTCCACCAACGTCTGCTGGTCCTTGGTAGTTCTTTCTGGCACAGGTACCTCCTGCTTAGTAACCGAGTTCCAGTACCGTCAGCTAGTCTTCGGCAGTGCCATTGGCTGTTGTACCTTCTGCTACCCATCCGGGTTCCAGTACCGTCAGCTGGTCCTCGGTAGTTCCATTTGCTCTTGAACCTTCTACTACCCATCCGGGTTCCAGTACTGTCAGCTGGTTCTCGGCAGTGTCTTTGGCACAGGTACTCCCTCCTGCCCAGCCTGGTTCCAGCACGCCAGCTGTTTCCGGGTAGTGTCAACGTCACTTTGCCTCCAATGCGTTGTCCTGTCGTGTTGTGGTCGGGTTAGCCGACTCTATGGTGGCTGCAGTTTAGGTGACTCCTATGTGGGCTGCGGGAACTGGCAATGAAGGCTGGTTCCATAGTGCCAATAGGACAAGCACCCCCTGTAGGACTGTGGGTTTTGGTAACTGCGGCCGGCTCGCGGCCTTGAAACTTTTTTTTACATGGGTACCTTCTGCTACCGATCCAGGTTCCAGTACCGTCAGCTGGTCCTCGGTAGCTCCATTGGCTCTTGTACCTTCTGCTACCCATCCGGGTTCCAGTACCGTCAGCTGGTCCTCGGTAGTTCCTCAGCCTTCTTGTACCTTCTGCTACATTTCCAAGTTCAAGCTTTTTGAAATGGTTCTTGTTAATCACTCTGGATCTCCCTGACGAGGACCTTGAAGATGAGGACCCTGAAGACCAACCCGAAGAAGACGAGGACCCCGAAGACGATGACCCTGAAGACGAGGACCCTGAAGACCACCCCTAAGAAGATGAGGACCCTGAAGACGAGGACCCAGAAGACCAACACGAAGAAGACGAGGACCCCGAAGATGACGACTCCCGAAGACGACGACCCTGAAGACCACCCCGAAGAAGACCAAGAAGATGACCCTGAGGAAGTTGACCAAGAGGTCAAAGAAGAGAAGACAAGCACCAAGATACAGAAGAACAAGAGACAGAAAACCAAGAAGCAGAAAGACAAGAAGCTGCAGAACAAAAAGCGGAAGAACATTAAACATAAGACTAAAAATCAGAGCAAAAGATAATATCTAAATTATAAGCAGAAGATGACTAAGCAGTGTATGGGGGTGAGTCCGTTCCTCCTCGTGGTGCCCCTGTAAAAGACCTGCTGCTGCAGGCCAAACTGAATGCAGACAAATCCTGTTGTAAATCTTTTGTGACGGGCAGAGCGAAAGGTGTAATGTCCAACCTTTTATAGATAACAACTACAGGAATGCCTGTCACAAATAAGAATATGATGAAGAAGAAGAATATGAAGAAGATGAAGAAGTAGAATATGAAGAATGTAAAAAAAAGAATAATATGAAGAAGGTGAAGAAGAAGAAGATGAAGAAGGTGAAGAAGTGGATGAAAAAGATGCTGAGGATGATGAAGGAGAAAGTATGGGAGAAGTTAAAAAGAAGGTGAAGAGCATGGAAGTAGTGAAACATAAATATCTGACAAAATATAAAAATACTTAACATAGTCAATATTTCCGTAACTCAGAACGTCTTAAAAATAATATTAATTCCTGCTATTCCATTTGATTGGGCTAAACCTCTATGCCTTTATTGTCTCCCCCACCTCCCCCAATACATTCTACATTATTCTTAGTTGTTTTCCTTCATGTAGAATTAACCTGCAAGGAAAGAAAGGGTTTATTTTCATTCCGATATTTCTGTCCCATTGACTTGCATTGGTTTCCGGTATTGGAATCGGCGATATCCGATACTTTTTCGGTATCGGTCCGATCCAATCCGATCCGATATTTCCCGATATCGGAAGGTATCGCTCAACACTAGTCATCACACATTATCAAATATTACTGCGGTAATAATCTTGACATTTTTTGCAAGCTGAAAAATATTACACTTCCTTTAAAGTCTGCCAGCTGTGCGTTGAAAACATACCCAGACTTGGCCGCAGACCAATAGCATCCCTATACCCGCAACGCATAAAAACTTGGTCTTCACAGGTGATCAAAAATTGCTGCGGTAATAATCCTAACATTTTTTGCAAGCTGCAAAACATTATACTCCATTTAAAATAGGCAAGGCGCGTTGTAAACGACTGGGAAGTAGATGTGATGCTGATGGTGCACACAGAGACCGAGGCCGTGAGCAAAGTGAAACTGTGCCTGCTGCGGGAGCACAACAAGTACCCACATCATGTTGACCTAGCTTCCAGTCCCACTTTCTAGGGGGCCACGGAACACCACTCTTGAATCCAGACCAGTGTTAAAAGGTTGTTGGTTGGATAGCAGATGATGCTTCCAGTCAGTTGCCACCACCACCCTGTCTTCAACACAGTCCAGTCTCAGTAGCCATAAATCTGGGCCACATATTCCTCACCTTGATCCTCCTTCATCACACCATGCCGAGTGCCCGGAGACAACTGATCCCACACTTGGATACTCCGAAGATCAGTTCACATTTCCATTTATAAATTTTGGCCTCTCACCCTGCCCGCTTCAAGCAAGACATGAGGAGATCGAATGTAGTTATGACAAAATATTTGAGCAGCAACGGTCACAAGAAGGCGATAGTGGGAAATTGCAATTACTGTCGCAAGAGGTGGATGATGATGAGACACAATTGCCAGAAAGTCAGGAGGAGGATGAAGGTGTGTACGTGGAAGACGAGGTGGTGGACGATGAAGTCACTGATCAAACCTGGGAAGGTGACATGCATAGTGAGGACAGCAACAAAGAGATGGAGGGATCCGTAGCACCACAACAGGCAGGAAGAAGCAGTGGGGTGGCTACAGACGCAAGGTGGGCAACTGTTCCCCAGAACACCAATACAAGGGAAGTTCCCAGTCCAAGGGTTAGGTCTTTCCAAGTCTGGCTCTTTTTCAGAGACTGTCCAGTTAACCTAAACATGGTCATTTTCCACATCTGCCTTGCCAGCATCAGCAGAGGCAGCAAAACTACGAGCCTGACCACCACCAGCATGCTCAGGCACATGACAGCAAAACACCCAACTAGTTGGGCCGAATGCCAGAAACAGTTATAGCCAATATTGTATGAAAATATAAATAGTGAAATCCCATAAATCATAAAGGCGAAATAAACCTAGAAACATAAGGATTGCAAAAATCATGTCACAGTTTATTAATAAAGATATATACATTCATGATAAATACAAAAATACATGACTTGAAAGAGGGGAGAAACGCAGATAAAAAGAACGGGAGAAACAGTGTCTGCGGGTGACACCACCGCCTGTTCTGCTGTTGTGCGTGCATGCCAATTAGAGATGTTTTGATGTTTGGGTTTGGCGAATAAACCCTAGCATCAAAAAAAGTTAGTGTTCGGGCACCCGATCACAAACCCGAACGGGGACCCAAACATTTCAGGTTTGCCGCACTGTCATCTGTGTGACAGCACGGGAAACAGGGGTTGTGACCAGCGGTAAGATCGCTACCGCCAGTCACAGCACTGCGGGATCATGCTGTCAGGGGTCACCATGATCCAGCAGCTGTGACAATGACACGTGGTAAAAAGCTTACCATGGGTCATAAGAACCGGCTGATGGGAATACTACCCCTATCATCCAGTGCCTGCTGTCCCTGTACACAAGCTGAACAAGTGCCGCAGATGGGAGAAATAATCTCTCATCAACTGGCGCAGTGAAAGTAAAAAAAAAAGTTAAAATAAATAATTATTTAAATATAAATAATAAATGCATTATATTCACCTACCTCTTACCTATACCTTGACCCGGATGTTCTCATCCACTGTGAAAAAATAAAAATTAAAACAACACCATATACTCACCTTACAGCTAATCCTCAAAGCCATTGTCCCCTGCAATAAAGCTAAAATAATAAACCACCATATTCCTCATCTATCCGTCATAGTCCATATAATATCGAGTGTCCCACGACGATCTCACTGATAGCACAGCCACATCTGAAGATGTGACCGTCCTATCAGGCAGCTGTCGATACACTGACAGGATGGCGCTCGCTCCCGCAGTGTATCATGAGAAGCTGCCGGCACTGAGGTCAATGGAGCTCAAACAGCTGAAGATAAGCTTAGAGCTCTGTGTGAGAATTTCCAACACTGATGCAGTAAGTGATAACCTGGAGCTCTCAGCTGATCATCTGCTGTTTTAACTCAAGTGAACTCAGCCTCAGCAGCGCAGCACTATACACTGACAGGAGTGATTATACTCCTATCAGTGTATACAGTGTTGTCTTCTGCAGCAGTGACATCAGTGATTGCTGATGTGATTGCTGTAAAAGTGACCCGGATCCCTGTGGGACACTGGGATTACTTCATGATGGTGGACAGGTGAGGGATATATTTGTTTTTTATTTTTGGTTTCTTACAGGAGACGAGGGCTTCGGGGACAGGGCGTTAAGTGAGTATACAGTGTTTTTTATTTTTAAATAAATTATTAAAACCGTGTGGAATTATATTTAAATAAAAGACTGTATTCTGGCCGTGCCTTTATTGCAAAAATTTCAAAAACTTTACTACAGGGTTAGTCTTATAGAGGCCTCTCCATTACTAACCTGGGCTTCATGTCAGCCACCAATACAAGGTTGACATGAACCTTACCCTATTAGCTCATTCTCCACTGCTACATGGCAGAGGCTAAGCACCAGAATTGGCGCATCTTATGGATGACCCATTTCTGGGGCCGCTGTGGGCTGATACTACTAGCCTCGGAGGGGGCCGGGATCTGACATTAAGTTGAGCCGGGTGGATATCATATGAACGCCGCTCAACTCATTGACGTCATGGCGAGCGTGGGAAAGTTCTCAAAGTCTCTGTGCCAGCAAATGACGATAGCGCATGCACGCTGAGAAATTTCCCACCTTCGCGCTGAGGTCAATGAGATGAATGGAGCACGAGTGTTGGAGAGTTCTCACCGCGCATGCGCTGACGTCATTTGCCGGCAAATTGAACGTGAGAACTTCCCCACGCTCGTGCTGACATACTACATGAACCCCGCTCAACTTATTGATGGCACTGCGAGTCACTGAGGTGCACAAGCATGTGCTGCTCAGTGTCTCTGCAGGATGGCAGGCTGGACAGTCACATCAAGCTACTATGCAGCCTGGCATCTAGATGTAGCAGAGCTGGACCCATCGCAAGACACATGGATTATGTTCTTCACATCGGAGATGTGAGGATGAGGTTAGTTTTTTATTTTATTTTTATTGCAGGTGACATGGGATTCAGAGGAATGGGCATTGTGAGTAGCTGCCCACTTAATAAAGACTATGATATTTTTCCAGCACGGATCACCATTTCTGTCAACAATATTATTGTGTGTTATTACTTAATAGTGATTTACTTGTTATGTTTTATATAGTTCGGCTTACTTGTCAGTATGTAAGATTCACTTGTAAAATGTCCAGCAATCCACTAATCTCATCTTTATCTCAGGAGTCCATTGTTTTAGCAGCCAATAATCTCATTAGGCGAGTGTAGATTGTAGACACAGTGGAGCCGTCACCAAAGGGGGTGTTACAGGCAGTCTCAGATGAAGGTTTCTAGAATATTCTTCATTGTTTTAGCAAACAGTAAATGCTTAAGGGGAAGGGTGTCATCACTTCTTAGCTGGGAGAGTGCTGACCCCAGGGAGGGAAAGGAGAGACACGTTTTAGTCTAAGAGTTGGTGGAAGGATGCTGGAGGGTTAGGATCTGTAGCTGTGGACCTGGAGCAGTGGATTGATGGCTTACTGAGTGTTGAAGATCTATTATCAACTAAAGTGGATAAACGTGCTTCAGTTGTGGATATGTCATTTGGATTTAAACTTTATTGAAGGACTGCTGCTACTGGATATCTGTGCTTTCATTGTTTTATCTGTCGTTGGTAGGATCATGGACTGTAGCTACAGACTATACTGGCTGGACATACGAAATCTGTGGGCCTACCAAAAGTTGGGAGACAGTGGGTATCACCTGATACAAAGCCAGTGGAACTACTGATCCCAGGTTGGGAACTTAAGGACTGAGAGAACTTTATTTTGGCAATTTACTTGGAATTGCTGCCTTACCATGGAGGTGATTAATAAAATATTGTTGTATTGTTAACCTGCCTAGGTGATTACTTATAACCCACAACCTCCGATCTCTACAGGCGTAATGGTAAGTAGTGTTTAATTTAGAATATTAAAGGAGTCTGTGTGTTTATTTCAAATAAATTGTTTCATTCTGGGTGTTTTTCTTCGCTATTTCACTTCTACTCAAAACAACTGCTCAAAAATGCAAAATAATTCATAATATAATTTTTAATAAGGACACCAATGGACAATTAAAATCACACAAAAAGACAAAAGCATGCAGTAGATAAAATTAGAAAAAGGGGCAAAACACTCCCTGAGGTAGCAACATGTGAAACGCGCATTGGAGTGTGAGGAGCTTGTGGACAGCATGCACAGTACAAATTTGGGTTAGTTTTTCTGCCCCTATTGTGGAGCTTCATAATTATCTACTATTTATTTCACTATATTACTTTATGCCTTTCTTTTTTAGTGCACTGCACTTTATATATTAACTTGACACACTGATTTTCCTTTATCCTTTATGTGCAGCATCTCAATGAATTTATTTATATTGTACATGTCATCACTTTGGGCTATTGTGCACTGCTCTTTATACACTACCGTTCAAAAATTTGGGGTCACCAAGACAATTTTGTGTTTTCCATGAAAGCCCATTCTTTTATTAATCAAATCAGTAGCAAAATGATTAGAAAATATAGTCCAGACAAGGTAATAATAATGATTTTTATTTGAAAGAATAATTTTCTCCTTCAAATTTTGCTTTCGTCACAGAATGCTCCCTTAGCAGCAATTCCAGCATTGCAGACCTTTGGCATTCTAGCTGTTAATTTGCTGAGGTAATCTTGAGAAATTTCCCCCCATGCTTCCTGAAGCCCCTCGCATAAGTTGGATTGGCTTGGCTTGATGGGCACGTTTTGCGTACCATACAGTCAAGCTGCTCCCACAACAGCTCAATGGGGTTGAGATCTGGTGACTGCGCTGGCCACTCCATTACAGATAGAAAACCAGCTGCCTGCTTCTTCCCTAAATAGTTCATGCATAATTTGGAGGTGTGCTTTGGATCATTGTCCTGTTTTAGGATGAAATTGGCTCCAATCAAGCGCTGTCCACAGGCAATGGCATGGCGTTGCAAAATAGAGTGATAGCCTTCCTTATTCAAAATCCCATTTACCTTGTACAAATCTCCCACCTTACCAGCACTAAAGCAACCTCAGACCATCACATTACCTCCACCATGCTTGACAGAAGGCGTCAGGCACTCTTCCAGCATCTTTTCAGTTGTTCTGCGTCTCACAAATGTTCTTCTGTGTGATCCAAACACCTCAAACTTTGATTCCTCTGTCCATAAAACATTTTTCCAATCTTCCTCTGTCCAATGTCTATGTTCTTTTGCTCATATTAATCTTTTCCTTTTATTAGCCAGTCTCAGATACGTTTTTTTTATTTGCCACTTTGCCCTGAAGGCCAGCATCCCGGACTCGCCTCTTCACTGTAGATGTTGACACTCGCATTTTGCGTGTACTATTTAATAAAGCTGCCAGTTGATGAGCTGTGAGGCGTCAATTTCTCACACTAGAGACTCTAATGTACTTGTCCTGTTGCTCAGATGTGCAGCGGGGCCTCCCACTTCTCTTTATACTCTGGTTAGAGCCTGTTTGCGCTCTCCTCTGAAGGGAGTAGTACACACCGTTGTAGGAAATCTTCAGTTTCTTGGCAGTGTCTTGCATGGAATAGCCTTCATTTCTAAGAACAAGAATAGACTGTCGAGTTTCACATGAAAGTTCTCTTTTTCTGGCCATTTTGAGAGTTTCATAGAACAAACAAATGTAATGCTCAAGATTCTCAACTAGCTCAAAGGAAGGTCAATTATATAGCTTCTCAAATCAGCCAAACCGTTTTCAGCTGGGCTAACATAGTTGTGCAAGGGTTTTCTAGGGTTTTCTAAACATCCATTAGCCTTCTTACAAAATTAGCAAACACAGTGTAGCATTAAAACACTGGAGTGGTGGTTGTTGGAAATGGACCTCTATACACCTATGTAGATATTACAATTAGTGTTGAGCGAGCACTGCTTGGTACTCGCCCGAGCATCACGCTACTCGGGATGTTCGGCGAGCACCGAGCATTTCTGGGTTACTCGGGCTGGAGCTCGGGTCTCCTCCCTGCATGTTTGGCGTTCTTTACAGAGCCAATGAACATGCAGGGATTGCCAGACAGTCACTGTAATGCTGCAGCCATGTTTTTTGTGGGCATTACAGTGATTGGCTGGCCACACAGCGTCACCTTGAGTATTTAAAACTGGGCGCCGCCATCTTGGACACAGTCGCTCCGGATTAGACAGTGTAGGGACAGCGCTGCTGAGCTAGGGAGAGATTTTTCCTGCGAAATAGTTAGTATAGGGTATGTAAAGGCTACTAGAACAAACAAACAGTCCTTCTCAGGACTAATATCCATCCTAGATATCAGGCAGGCAGGCTGTATAGGAGACGCAGTGGTTATACCAGCAAACGCTGCATTACAGTCCTGTGTGCTCCTGTTTATGAAATTGCTGGACTTAGCTCCAGGTCTTGGGGGCCAGTAAAAATCCTCTTTTTTCATCTAAATCCTCTTTTTTTTTTCCTCCTTCACACTGTACAAATACCCGTCTTATTAACCTATTGGTGTCCCCCCCCCCCCCGCAAAAAAAAAGTGTGTCTCTGATTTTTCAGACACAAATATATCTGTTAAAAAGAGTCTGGTATAGGCCACAGAAACAGAAGTGTGGTTTTGCAGTTCCACCGGTCAAATCTCTGTATTATCCAGGTTTGGGCCTTTTGTATGTAAAAAAAAACAGTTTGAGTGTGCCGCTCACTGTTCAGCCGCAAATCTATATATTTAAAAAAGTCTGTTATACACCAGTAAATTATAACTGTGGGTTTGCTGTTCTACGGTAAAAAATCTCTATATTCTGTTTTTAGCATTTTTTGCAGTAAAAAAATACAGTAGTGTCTCCTGACTGTTGAGACACAAAAATATATCTATTGAAAATAGTCTGGTGTAGGCCCCACAAATCCCAGAGTGGTTTTGCAGTTCCACGGGTCAATCTCTGTAGTATCCAGTTTTGGGCCTTTTGTACCTAAAAAAAAACAGTTTGAGTGTGTCGCTCACTGTTCAGCCACAAATCTATATTTTTAAAAAGTCTGGTATACACCAGTAACTTAAAACTGTGGTTTTGCTGTTCCATGGTAAAAAATCTCTATTATCCTGTTTTTCGCATTTTTTGCCTAAAAAAACCCAGTAGTTTCTCCTGACTGTTGTGGCACAAAAATATATCTGTTGAAAATAGTCTGGTGTAGGCCCCACAAATCCCAGTGTGGTTTTGCAGTTCCACGGGTCAAATCTCTATAGTATCCAGTTTTGGGCCTTTTGTATCTTAAAAAAAAAACCTTTGAGTGTGTCGCTCACTGTTCAGCCGCAAATATATATATATATATATATATATATATATATATATATATATATATATATATATATATATATATATATATATATATATATATATAAAATTTTATGGCATACCCCAGTAAACAATAACTGTGGTTTTGCCATTCCATGGTAAAAAATCTCTATTATTCAGGTTTTGGTATCTTTCCTTAAAGAAAAGCAGTAATAGTTTCTCCCTGATTGTACTGATTGTATAAAAGAGTCGGGTGTAGGCCAGAGAAATAGAACTGTGTTTTTTCTCTTCCACGGTTCAAATTTCCTTTTTATTACCCTTTTTCCATTGATAATGCGAGTGTAAGCTATTTTACTTCCTTTACAATGGGCAAGGCGCGTGGCAAGGGACGTGGAACTGGACGTTCTGGTGATGGTGCGTGCAGAGGACGGGGCCGTGGCCAAGGTGAAAATGTGCCACGACCAACAGCCACATCTTCTCGCTCCCACTTCTTGACCGAATTACTAGGGAAGCACAGAACAACAAAAGTATTGCGAACTGATCAGTGTGAACAGGTTATTAATTGGATAGCAGATAATACTTCCAGTTACCTGGACACCACCACCTCTGGTCTGTTTTCCACACGGTCAACTCTTAGTAGCCATAAGTCTCAATCGCATAATCCTCCTCACCCTGATGCTCCTTCCTCCCACCATGCCGAATGTCGTCAGACAGCAACTGATCCCATACTTGGACACTCTGAAGAGCTGTTCACTGGTCCATTTCCATATGCGTGCCCCTCGCCTGCTCCGCTTGAAGTGGTGGAAGAGGAGATCCCATGTAGCGATGCCCAAATATTTGAACAGCCACGGCCACAGGAAGTCGACGCTGGCAATTTGTCACAAGAGGTGGACGATGACGAGACACAATTGCCAGGAAGTGAAGAGGAGCATCGTGGTGCGCAAGTGGAAGAGGAGGATGTGGTTGATGATCTAGTAACTGACCCAACCTGGCAGGAGGACATGCAGAGTAAGGCCAGCAGCACACAGGGGGAGGGAGGCAGAGTATCCCAACAGGCAGGAAGAAGCAGTGTGGTGGCCGCAGACAGAAGGTGGGCAACCGTTCCCCGTAACACCAACACGAGGGACGTTGCCAGTACAAGCGGTAGGTCTTCCAGAGTCTGGAATTTTTTTAAAGACTCTGCTGATAACTCCAAAAAGGCCATTTGTACCACCTGCCATGCCAGCATCAGCAGGGGTGACAAAACTACCAGCCTGACCACCACCAGCATGATCAGGCACATGGCAGCAAAGCACCCGACTTTGTGTGGCGAACCCCAGGGTCTGCGACCAGTGTCAGCCGGTGTTACCACTGCTTCCTCCGCTGTTGTGCGTGCAATAGAACCCCCTGTTGTGTGTGCAAGGCAATCCCCTGTCCATACTGCATGTAAAGACTGGTGTGTGATATCCCCACACGTTGGAACTCTACCCTCCACATGTTGCTAAGGATTTGTGAGGTGAAGAGAGCAGTTGTGGAGTACCAGCTGCATCAAGGCCGTGATATTCAGGTCAGACTCCACACATAAGACCTCAGGAGTGGACCTGGATGTCAGACATATGTACCATCCTGACAAACTTTGAGGAGGCCAACAAGATGGTGAGTGATGATGATGCCATCATTAGAGTCAGCATCCCACTTGTCTGTCTTTTGCAATGCTCTCTGCAGAGAATTTAAGAGGAGGCATTGCAGCCAGAGTACGATGAGATGGATCAAGAAGCCATAGTGGGTGATTACACACAGCCCAGCCTCATCTCATCCCAGCATGCATTGGAGGACACTGAAGGAGATGAGGAGGAGGAGGAGGAGGAAGAACAGGAGCTGGTATCATGCGCTGTAGACGGTAGTACCTCTACAACTGTCATACCGTCGGTTCAGCGTGGGTGGCCTGAGGACAGGGGGGAGGAGGAGGAGGAGAGCATGGTCAGTCGTCATCTTGGTGAGAAAACGGAAATCTTGCCCGTTACCAGTCTGGCACGCATGGCTGACTTTGTGTTACGCTGCCTTAACAGTGACCCTCGCGTTGTCAAAATGTTGCGTGACAGTCATTACTGGTTGGTGATACTTGTAGACCCCCGCTACAAGGAGAACTTTCACTCTCTTATTCCTGAGGTGGAGAGGTCTACAAAAATGGGGCAGTACCAGAAGGCCCTTGCTGCAGAACAGTTAAAAAAATTCCCATCTGAACACGATAGCGACAGAGGTCACAGTTAGTTGTTGCCCATCCAAGGCGTACATGTGAGAGAGACGCAACTCCAATCCATCAGAGGCAGGGGAACACTGTCAACGTTCTAGGACAGTTTTCTCAGGCCCTCCCTTTGGACAGACCCTGAGGCACGGGGTACTCTCACAATGAGTGGAAAGTTTCAAAAGATGGTGAGGGAGTACCTTTCCAACCGTACCAGCGTCCTCCATGATTCCTCAGTGCCTTTTAATTATTGGGTATCCAAGCTGGACACTAGGAATGAACTCGCTCTGTACGCCGTGGAGGTCCTGGCCTGTCCTGCCGCTAGCGTGTTATCGGAGCGTGTTTTTAGTGCCGCTGGGGGAATTATAACTGATAAGCGCACTCGCCTGTCAACTGACAATGCTGACAAGCTGACCCTTATCAAAATGAACAAGGGCTGGATTGGGCCAGACTTCTAATCACCACCAAATGACAGCAGAGTAACATAAAGTCAAATCCACTGTGTTATGTTCTTCTCCTTATCCTCACCCTCCTCCACCACTATACCACCAGGGTGAACGTGGTCCGTGTTGCCACTATTGAAAGTTCCTCAATCCTGATTTTTGTCAGCTTTTGCTTGAAAGGCATAAGCAAAGACTCTGGGAGACCCACTCCCCAATAATGGGAATAATATTTTTAAGATTCTGTACTGTATGGCTCTTACAAAGGGCATTAAAAGCGTCTTGTTATACCACTCTGACCTCCACATCTCTTCCAAGGGGCATTAAAAGCGTCTTGTTATACCACTCTGACCTCCACGTCTCTTCTGAGGGGCATTAAAACCATCTTGTTATACAACTCTGACCTCCAAGTCTCTTGTAACGGGCATTAAAACCATTTTGATATACCACTATGACCTCCACGTCTCTTCTGAGGGGCATTAAAAGCGTCTTGTTATACCACTCTGACCTCCACGTCTCTTCTGAGGAGCATTAAAACCATCTTGTTATACAACTCTGACCTCCATGTCTCTTGTAACGGGCATTAAAACCATCTTGATATACCACTATGACCTCCACGTCTCTTCTGAGGGGCATTAAAAGAGTCTTGTTATACCACTCTGACCTCCACGTCTCTTCTGAGAGTCATTAAAAGCGTCTTGTTGTACAACTCTGACCTCCATGTCTCTTGTAAGGCGCATTAAAACCATCTTGTTATACCACTCTGACCTCCACGTCTCTTGTAAGGGGCATTAAAAGCGTCTTGTTATACCACTCTGACCTCCATGTCTCTTCTGAGGGGCATTAAAAGTGTCTTGTTATACCACTCTGACCTCCACGTCTCTTGTAAGGGGCATTAAAACCGTCTTTTTATACCACTCTGACCTCCACGTCTCTTGTAAGGGGCATTAAAACCGTCTTATTATACCACTCTGACCTCCACGTCTCTTGTAATGGGCATTAAAAGTGTCTTGCTATACCACTCTGACCTCCATGTCTCTTCTGAGGGGCATTAAAACCATCTTGTTAAACCACTCTGACCTCTACGTCTCTTGTAAGGGACATTAAAACCGACTTGTTATAACATTCTGACCTCCACGTCTCTTGTAAGGGGCATTAAAACTGTCTTGTTATACCACTCTAACCTCCACGACTCTTCGAACGGGCATTGCATTTCCTTATAATTTTTGGAAGCTTTTGCTTGGAAGGCATAAGCAAATACTATGGGAGACCCACTCCCCAATAATGAGACTTATGTTTGCAATATGCTGTACTGCATGGCTCTTGTAACGGGCATTGCAAGTTGCTCCATCCTAATTTTTGGAAGCTTTTGCTTGGAAGGCATAAGCTAATACTCTGGGAGACCCACTCCCCAATAATGAGACTTATGTTTGTAATATGCTGTACTGCATGGCTCTTGTAAGGGGCATTGCAAGTTGCTCCGTCCTAATTTTTGGAAGCTTTTTCTTGGAAGGCATAAGCAAATACTATGGGAGACCCACTCCCCAATAATGGGAATAATGTTTTTAAGATGCTGTACTGTATGGCTCTTGTAAGGGGCATTAAAACTGTCTTGTTAAGCTACTGTGACCTCCACGTCTCTTCCAAGGGGCATTAAAAGCATCTTCTTAAGCCACTCTGAACTCCACAGCTCTTCCAAGGGGCATTGAAATTTTGTTTTTAATTACCTTACCTCTAATCTCCACGACTCTTCCAACGGGCATTGCATTTCCTCCTAATTTTAGTCAACTTTTGCTTTTCAATGCAAAGGTGACAACTAAGGGAGACACACTCCCCAATAATGGGTAGAAGGTTTTTAGTACACTGTAATCCACGTCTGTTTCAAGGGGCATTGCAGTTCCTCATAATTTTTGGAAAGCCTTCCATTCACTGCTTAGACCAACAGTGTACAGAATACCCAGTTGCTATAAATGGCTGGGGACTGAGTATGGATACCTTGCTCCCGAAGCAGCCATGAGGTAGTGGCCAGCTACGGCCTCCACATGCCTAAAAGGCCCAATTTCACGTGCAAGCAAGCTAGCAGTATGGTATTGCAGCCTGGGGGTGGTGGGTGGCAGGTTGCACACTTATGCTTGCATTCCAACAAAACAAAGCAGATGCTAACTTCTATCATCATCATGCTCCTCACCTTGGCACTCTCAACTCCCCTGATGGAGAAGCCAGGGCCCACCGGAGGATTCGTTTTCTCTAGTGGGCTTGTCCAATGCTGCCCTAAAGCAGGCCAGTCTAAGAAAAGTGTGTGGGGATGTTCCGTGGAGAAATCGTGGCAGCTGGGGACCGTGTGTGGACACCCGGCCGCGGGGCGGCTGGGGACCGAGTGTGAACACCCGGCCGCCCCCTGGTGGCTGGGGACCGAGTGTGGATACCTGGCCGCTGGGCGGCTGGGGACTGAGTATGGATAACTAGCTGCAGAAGCAGCCATGAGGTAGTGGCCAGCTTCGGCCTCCTCAAAACTAAAAGGCCCCATTTCAAGTGCAAGCTAGCTGTATGGTATTGCAGCCTGGGGGTGGGTGGGTGGTTGCTGCATATTTGCGCTTACATTGCCAGGAATGGGGGAGGTACAATTGAACACTGCCCTGGGACAACGACTTGCACAGGGGGCAAGTCTGCATCTTCTGATGCGGAAAGGATCACTTCTGATGGGCACACTTTTAGGCAGTGACCTGGGAGTCAGAGATGCTTCCAGGGGTCTTCCCCATGCTGGCCCCATGTCTTTTCAGCACTGTATGCATGTGTCACACAGCACATGGCCAGATAAGGTTGTAAAATTTTAAAATGACATTTCCCGGTGAATGCATTTGTCACAGTTGAAAGCAATACAAAAGTGCAAAAACGCATAAAAAATGCTACTTGTGAACATAGCCCAAGGTGTGTAGGAGTATTTTTGTTTTTGGTTATTTATTTTAGCTTATACACAAGTCTTCACCCTGGAAAAGAAATTCCTTAACATGTTTCACAGGAAAAAAGTTTCACTTTCATTTTTGAACGTTTGATTATGAGCTTGTAAAAGTGGCTTAATACCTCTGAAGCGGGATCAGGATTGTAAATATCTTTTAAAACTTCACTTTTAATTACGTATCATAAAAGCCATGACATAATGACATTTCTAAATGACCCCAGACTTTTGAACGGTAGTGTATATTACATATCTTATCGTGAATGTGCTTTATTTATACATTCTCTGATATTATCATGCTGTGTGTGCTGTTTTGCCCCTTTTTCTAATTTTATTTACTTCATGTTTTTGTCTTTTGCTTGATTTTAATTGTCCTTTGGTTTCCTTAATAAAAATTCTAATATGAATTATTTTGTATTTTTGAGCAGTTCTTTTTAGGTATATTGGTCTTGTAGATCTGCTTGCTTTACGCCCTTGATGGCGTTTTGTTATATTATATGATTTCTTTGGAGACTTTAATCCTTCCTTATTTTTTGGTAAATAGTTTCCTCTCCATTACTAACCTGGGCTTGATTTCAGCTGCCAATATAAGCTGACATCAACCCCCACCCTATATTTCCACTTGCCACCACCACAGAGCATTGGGCAGAGAGGAGGCTAAGTGTCAGAATTGGCGCGTCTTAAGGATGTGCCATTTCTGGGATGGCTGAGAGCTGGTGTTTATAGTCTGGGAGGGGGCCAATATTTATGGCTCATTCCTAGGCTATTAATATCAGTCCCCAGCTGTCTACCTAGCTTTTGCTGGTTGTTTAAATAAGGGGACACTATGTCAATTTTTTGGGCTGTCCCCCATTTTAGTAGTGAGTAAAGGCTAATTATACAGTTGGGGGCAGATGTTAATAGCCTGGGAAGCTCCATGGGTATTACCCCCTTCCCAGGCTTCAAATATCTGCTCACAGCTGTCCGCTTAACCTCTGCCAGTGTGTAAAATTATGGGGGACCCCACGCCATTTTTTTTTTAATTCTTTAATTTAGCAATAAATTACATATACAGTAAGCAACACAGTCACTGTACTACTTATATATGTCACAGACATCTTTCTATCTAACTATTCTAGGTATGTATAGCTATTCTCTCTATTCTATAATGTTGGGTACCGCAGTGATTTTACAGTACACAGCTGACGAATTGTCGGATTTCAAGGAGATGGGTGAGTGAAAATTGGATGGCACTCGCATGGTCCGAGTGCTGTGAGAATTTTTCACGTACCCATTGGCTTGCATTGGCGAGTCTCGTCAGAGATACACGGCAATGCGCAGCATGCTGTGATTCTTTTCTCAGTCCGATTTCAGCTGAGAAAAATAATCACAGATGAGATGTGCCTCATAGAATAATATTGGTCAAAGTGCAATCCTATTTTTATGTGATTGCACTCATCCGTTTTTCTCGAATATGAGTATGAGTCCTTAAAGCGATGTCCCACATTTCTTTTTTCAAATATCTTTAATTATCTCCAAAAAACATTCATTGCTTTACAAAAATGTATAAAGAAAAACACATGAAAATATGCATGCAAAAACACACCAAAAACTCTATGGCAAAGTGAATGAGAAACGTGAAGTGTCATGCACACATTGAGTATTTTTGACTTGCAGATTAGGTGCAGAAAATAATCATCAGCATGTTAATTCTCTGTGTGTTTTTGCCACAATTTTTGCCTGCATTTTTTCAGTGCATTCATGGGTGAAAAATGCAGGCAAAACACACCAAAATTGAATATATAAAATAATCTTCAGCATGTCAAATGAGAAACAAAGTAATTGAGATCTATCATATCAACAGTAAAAAATAGTGGTGGTAGTGTGATAGTCTGGGGCTATTTTGCTGCTTCGGGACTTGGAAGACTTGCTGTGGCAAATGGAACCATGAAATTTGCTGTCTACCTAAAAATCATGAAGGAGAATGTCCAGCCATCTGTTCTTGACCTCAAGCTGAAGCGCACTTGGTTTATGCAGCAGGACAATGGTCCAACACACACCAGCAAGTCCACTTGTGAATAAATTAAGAAAAATAAAATTAAGACTTTGGTGTAGCATACACACATGGTTAAAATTGTTGCTACCCCTCGTTTAATGAAAGAAAAACCAACAATGGTCACAGAAATAACTTGAATCTGACAAAAGTAATAATAATTAAAATTTAAAAATCTATGAAAATGAACAAATGAAAGTCAGACATTGCTTTTCAACCCTGCTTACACAGAATTTTAAAAAATTAAACTCATGAAATAGGCCTGGACAGAAATGATGGTACTCCAAACTTAATATTTTGTTGAACAACCTTTTGAGGCAATCACTGCAATTAAACGATTCCTTTAACTGTCAATGAGACTTCTGCACCTCTCAACAGGCATTTTGGCCCACTCCTTATGAGCAAACTGCTCCAGTTGTCTCGTGTTTGAAAGTTGCTTTTTCCAGACGGCATGTTTCAGCTCTTTCCAAAGATACTGAATAGGATTTAGGTCAGGACTCATAGAAGGCCACTTCAGAATAGTACAATGTTTTCCTCTTAGCCATTCTTGGGTGTTTTTAGCTGCGTGTTTTGGGTTATTATCCTGTTGCAAGACCCATGACCTGCGACTGAGACCTAGCTTTCGCTTTCTGACACTGGGCAGCCCATTTCTCTCTAGAATCCCTTGAAAGTCTTGATATTTCATTGTACCCTGCACAGATTCAAGACACCCTGAGCAAGATGCAGTAAAGCAGCCCCAGAACATAACAGAGCCTCCTCCATGCTTCACAGTAAGGACAGTGTTCTTTTCTTGATATGCTTTATTTTTCCATCTGTTAACATAGAGCTGATGTGCCTTGCCAAAAACTTCCATTTTGTCTCATCTGTCCATACATAGGATATTCTCACAGAAGCTTTGTGGCTTTTCAACATGTAGTGTGGAAAATTCCAGTCTGGCTTTTTTATGATTTTTTTTCAACAATGGTGTTCTCCTTGGTTGACTCCCATAAAGTCCACTTTGGATCAAACAACAATGGATGGTGCGATCTGACACTGATGTTCCTTGAGCTTGAAGTTCAACTTTAATGTTACGGATGCAGGTGGTGGAACCTCTGTGCCGCGGTGCAACTAAGTATCAACTCAGACCGACCCTGGTCGTACGGCGGCTAACGACTCCGTGACCAGGGAGACTGAGCAGAGGGACCAGGTGCTACTCTGGGGACGACCTTGTAAGAGAGCAGGTGGCTCCCACGGGTCAGATGACAGGGACAGACCCGTATAGCGGATGGGCACAACAAGCAGGCAGAAGTCTCTGGGTTAGCTGACAGATGGTCACGGCACGTGACGGCAGAGCAGGCAGAAGTCTCTAGGATAGCAGACAGGTGGTCACGGCAAGTGGCAGCAGGAGCCTCCAGGTAGGCTATCAGGTGGTCACGGCAAGTGACGGCAGAGCAGGCTGGAGTCTCTAGGTTAGTAAACAGGTGGTCACGGCAAGTGACAGCAGGAGCCTCCAAGTAGGCTATCACGTGGTCACGGCAAGTGACGGCCGAGCCTCCAGGTAGGCTAGCAGGTAACAAGCAGGTAACAGGCGAGTGAAGTAGAGGTAAGTATACTGTGCATCAACTATTGCTCGGGCACCTCCATTTTGGAGGAGGTGCCTAATATATGGGAGGTCCTCTAGCTATTGGCCGGGGACTCCTTAGGATGGCGCGCGCGGCCCCTTTAAGAGAGAGGGAGCGCGCGCACACCCTAAGCACAGTGAATGGGAAGCAGAGCGCGCAGACAGCAGCAGCAGGAAGAGGAGCGCTGGAGGACGCCGCGCGGGGAGCGAGGAGGTGAGAGGGACGGCGTCTCTGCCTGGCAGGGGGCAGAGACGTCGATGCTACAGTACCCCCCCTTATGCCCCCTCTTTTTTAGGCCAGAAAGAAATTTTTCAAGGAGAAGCGGGGCGTGGATGTTCTCCTTGGATTCCCAAGTTCTCTCCTCTGGGCCAAACCTCTTCCAATCCACCAGAAAAAAGGTTTTCCCTCTTACCCTCTTGGTGGCCAGAATACTCTCTACCTCAAAAACGTCCTCAGTGGAAACCGGGGCAGGGGAAGTACCTGGGTTGTTGGAAAAAAAATTAAAGACAACTGGTTTGAGGAGAGATACGTGGAAGGAGTTGGGAATCCGCAAGGTGGCTGGAAGCTTTAACTTGTAGGCCACTGGATTGATTTGTTTAAGGATTTCAAATGGACCCATGAACCGAGGACCCAACTTGTAGGAGGGTATTTTGAGCCGAACATGTTTGGAGGAAAGCCAAACCTTGTCTCCCAGACGGAATTGAGGCGGATCCAGACGTCTTTTGTCAGCAAATCTCTTCATCCGCTTGGAGGACTGAAGAAGTGCGGACCTAGTATTCTCCCAAAATGGTGGAAAATTCGCTGACCAGAGACTCCGCAGCAGGGTTGTCCACAGAAGCGGAGACGGGAAACGGAATCCGGGGATGTTGACCATAGACTATAAAGAACGGGGTCTTGGAAGTCGATTCGCTCTCATGGTTATTGTAGGAGAATTGTGTTATGTTCTGCTACCAGAGCTAAGGAAAGAGAGGAGATCTGTCCCTACGATAGAACTCAGCTGAATCCCTACGATGTAACAAGGAACCTGATCCTGCGATCAGACCTGCTAAAGTCCTAAGCTAGTCTGTACGGAGACCTATAGATGTGGGGAAGGAATCCCTACAAGTACTAAGGACTGGGAGGAAAATGGGACACCTCCTAACAGAAATAGTAGCAGACAGACGAACAAACAAAATATATAGAACATAGAGGTCCTTAGACCAAGCAAACTAACAGAGTTAGATACAGCGCACAGGCTAGCTAGAAAGTAGTTATACAATGAAGTCCAGCAAAGCCAGAAGGGCGGAGCAGGATTAAATAGGCCAACAAGGTCATGTGACCAGCAAAGGAAAAAACCTAAGAGCAAGGTTCTAACAGTACCCCCCCTTCTAAGAGGATCCTCCGGATCCCCTAGGACCAGGCTTATCAGGAAATCTCCTGTGAAATGCTCTGATAAGTCTGGACGCGGAAACATCATCTGACCTCACCCAAGAGTTATCCTCGGGTCCGAAACCTTTCCAGGCCACAAGATACTGCAAACTACCTCTATACCGTCTAGAGTTAAGGATGCGAGAAATTTCATATTCCCCGTCCTCCACCACCGGAGGAACAGAGGCAGAGGCGTCACCATCCGACACAACAGCTTTTTTTAACAGAGAGACATGAAATACCGGATTAATTCTCCAGGAGGTAGGAACCTCCAACCTAACAGCAGATTGGTTGACAACCTGAAGCACCTTAAAGGGCCCTACAAACTTGGGACCCAATTTCTTAGAAGGAATCCTCAACCGCAGATTCTTAGAGGACAACCAAACCATGTCACCAACAGCGAACAAAACCTCCTGTCGTTTCCTATCAAAGTAGTCTTTAGATTTTCTGTTGGCCTCCTGAAGATTACCACGCACATCCGTCCAAACTCTCTCCAAATCACCGGAAAAATTCTCCTCCTCAGGCACGGCAGATCCCAACTTGGAGAACGACCCAAACGACGGATGTCTCCCAGAACAACAAAAAAAAGGCGAACAACCAGCAGAAGAAGATGTATGATTGTTCAGAGCAAATTCAGCAAGTGGCAGAAACTCAGACCACCCCTCTTGATTGTCTGCCACAAAACAACGCAAGAACTGCTCAACATCCTGGTTTTTCCTTTCTGTCTGGCCATTAGATTCAGGATGATATCCGGATGAGAACGACAAATGAACTCCCAACCTGTCACAAAAGGCACGCCAAAAACGAGCCACGAACTGAGGACCCCTATCAGAAACAATGTCAGTAGGAACGCCATGAAGTCTGACAATTTCCTTGACAAAGGCCTTAGCGAGAGTTTTAGCGCAGGGCAGTTTGACGAAGGGAACCAAGTGACACATCTTGCTAAAACGGTCCACGACCACCCAGATGACAGTAAAACCCTCAGAGGGGGGAAGGTCAGTTATAAAGTCCATAGCCAAATGTGTCCAAGGAGCATTGGGAACCTCCAAAGGACAAAGCAACCCCGCAGCAGGAGTATGTGAGGACTTAGATCTAGCACATATAGTACATTGACGCAACCACTTAATGACCTCCTTCTGCCATCCAGGCCACCAAAAACTGCGACCCACCAGTCTCTTGGTCTCAGAGATTCCGGGATGACCTGCCAACCGAGACTCGTGACACTCAACAAACAAATCTCTCCTAAAGGTCCCAGGCACAAACAACCTCCCATGAGGAGTGTTAGATGGGGCATTCTCCTGTGCTTTAAGAATCTCATCTTCCAAAATGGAGTCCAAAGCAGCTATCACAACACCTTCATGTAAAATATTCTCCTCTTTCTCAGCACCGACTATGGGAGAAAAACTGCGAGACAAGGCATCCGCCTTAACATTCTTAGTACCAGGGATATAAGTAACGGAGAAATTAAACCGCGAGAAAAACAGTGCCCACCTAGCCTGACGGGCATTCAGGCGCTTGGCAGCATCAAGATATATCAGATTTTTATGATCCGTAAGAACCTGAACGGGAAATTCCGCACCTTCCAAGAAGTGGCGCCAGTGTTCAAATGCGAGTTTAATACCCAATAATTCCCGATTACCAATATCGTAATTCAGTTCAGTCTCCGAAAATTTTTTGGAAAAAAAGGCACAGGGATGTAATCCATCCCCGTTATCCTGAGACAATTCTGCGCCAACCCCCACAGAGGAAGCATCAACCTCAACCAAAAACGGCTTAGTCACATCAGGCTGCATAAGGATGGAAGCAGAGGTGAACCTCTCCTTGAGATACACAAAAGCTTCAATGGCCTCAGAAGACCACTGAACCGCATCAGCACCTTTCCTGGTGAGATCGGTCAGAGGTTTGACAATACTAGAAAAATTTTTTATGAATTTTCTGTAATAATTGGCGAAACCTAAAAACCTCTGTATCGATTTCAAACCAATAGGCCTAGGCCATTCCTGTACAGCTTGAACTTTAACCGGGTCCATCTCAAAACCTTCGCTGGAGATAGTGTAACCCAAAAAACTAATTCTCTGTACAGCGAACTCACATTTCTCCAGCTTAGCAAAAAGCGAATTGTTCATTAATAACTGTAATACCTCACGTACGCTCCGCCAATGAGACTCCAGATCCGGCGAATAAATCAAAATGTCATCCAAATACACAACCACATTTTTGCCGATCAAAGGTCTAAGGATGTCATTAATAAGATTCTGAAAATTGCAGGAGCATTAGTAAGACCAAAAGGCATAACCAGATTCTCAAAATGACCCACAGGAGTGTTAAAAGCAGTCTTCCATTCGTCACCCTCCTTCATGCGCAACAGATTGTATGCCCCCTTAAGGTCAATTTTAGAGAACCACTTGGCCCCCATTAACTGGTTAAACAGATCAGGAATCAATGGCAGTGGGTAAGGATTGCGTACAGTAATTTTTTTAATCTCACGAAAATCCAGACAAGGACGTAAACCGCCGTCCTTTTTTTTTACAAAAAAAAATCCAACCGCCACAGGAGACTTAGAGGGCCTAATGTGACCGGCGGCCAAGCTTGTCTGTATGTATTCCTCCAAAGCCTTCCTCTCAGGAATAGTAAGGTTAAATAAACGACTTTTAGGAAGAGTCGCTCCAGGGACAAATTCAGTAGAACAATCATAGTCTCTATGGGGAGGCAAAACCTGCGATTCCTTCTCAGAAAAAACTCTCCAAAAATCCTGAATAGGAACAGGCAATTCTCCCCTATCCAAAGCTGCAATACGCCCGTTACAACACTTGTCATAACATTTATGGCTCCAGGATTTAATTTCACTGGTAGACCAATCCAGTACAGGATTGTGAAATTTTAACCAGGGCAATCCCAATATTACTGGAGAAGGCAAGTTATTGAAAACTACCAAATCCAATTTCTCATGGTGAACACCATTAATAGTGAGAGGAAATTCACAGACCTTGAGAGTAATATTCTTCAAAGGGGAACCATCCACAGAAACCACAGCAATGGGGGATGATAAAGGTTCGGGTTTTAAATTGAGTCTTTCCAAGAATCCCCCATCAATTACATTCAGAGTAGACCCACAATCAACAAACACCCGAAATTCCATTAATTTTTCCTGAGCAATCGTGGAAGCAGCTAAAAATACACCCTTGGAATTTAAACAGGCAATACGGGCATGACTGACCATTTTTTTTTCTTTCTTCATACGAAGCTCACAGCCTTTAACCCCTTACTGACATCTGACGTACTAATACGCGTCTGTGCCCTGGGACTTAATACCCAGACCCGTATTAGTACGTCATGGCGATCGCGCGCGCACACAGGCTGTGCGGGCGCGATCGCCGCCGGGTGTCAGCTGATTGTCACAGCTGACACCCAGTACTATGTGCAGGGAGCGGTCCTGCACCGCTCCCAGCACATTAACCCCCGCGATGCTGCGATCGAAGTCGATCGAAGTCGATCGCGGCATTGCGGGGGCAAGGGGAGGTGATCGGCGATACTCACCTCCTCTTCCGGCTTCCAGCGCAGTCTGCAAAGGCTTCCCGGGTGTTGCCATGACGACCCGATGTCGTCATGACAACATCCGGGTCACCAGAGAGCAGGAAGATTGCTTGGACATGCGCAGTGCATCTCCAAGCAATCTTCACACTGTGCACTTCTGACAGCCTTCATGGCATAGGGATGGTGCTCCATTCCTGTGCCATGCAGGCGATCAGAAAAAGAAAAGTGAAAGTGCCAGAGTGGGACAAAGTAATAAAGTGTATAAACTGTGTGAAAGTGGAAAAAAAAAAAAAAAAAAATGTGCAAAAATATTATAAAAAAAAAAAATAAATAATACACCAAAAAGAAAAATATAATGTACCCATCAATAAATATCATTATAAAAAAAATTAAAAAAAAAACAATAAAAGTACACATATGTGGTATCGCCGCGTCCGGAACAACCTGACCTATAAAACTGTCCCACTAGTTAACCCCTTCAGTGAACACGGTAAAAAAAAAAAAAAAAAAACGAAGCAAAAAACAATGCTTTATCACCATACCGCCAAACAAAAAGTGGAATAACACGCGATCAAAATGACGCATATAAATAAAAATGATACCGCTGAAAACGTCATCTCGTCCCGCAAAAAACAAGCCATGATACAGCTCCATCAGCCGAAAAATAAAAAAGTTATAGCTCTCAGAATAAAGAGATACTAAAAAATATTTTTTTCTATAAAATAGCTTTTATTGTGTATAAGCGCCAAAACATAGAAAAATGATACAAATGTGGTACCGCTGTAAACGTACTGACCCGAAGAATAAAGCTACCTCATCAATTTTACCACACGCGGAACAGAATAAAAAAAAAAAAAAAAACAATTCCTGAATTGTTGGTTTTTGTTTATTCTGCCTCCCAAAAATCGGAATAGAAAGCGATCAAAAAATGTCACGTGCCTGAAAATGGCACCAATAACAACGTCAAGTCATCCCTCAAAAAACGAGCCATCACATGACTGTCTGCCAAAATGTTGAAAAATTATAGCTCTCAAAATATGGCGATGCAAAAATTAGATTTTACAAAAAATGCGTCTTTTAGTGTGTGACAGCTGTCAGTCATAAAAACCCCATATGATTCTGGCATTGCTGTAATCACACCGACCCGAAGAATAAAGTCGTCTAATCACTTATACCGCACAAGGAACGGCGTCAAAAATAAACTCTTGGGTTAGGATTGACCTAGGGTTAGGGCTGGGTTTGGGGCTAGGGTTGTGCTGGGGCTAGGGTTGTGCTGGGGCTAGGGTTGTGCTGGGGCTAGGGTTGTGCTAGGGTTAGGGCTGGGGTTGGGATTTTTTTCAAAAGTAAGAAAAAAAGATGACGATATGGCGACTAGTGTTGAGAGCAAGTGCTCGCTACTTGAGTTTGCATCGGGTGCTCTGGTATGCATTAAGTATCGTGGGTATTTGAGTGACATGCTCGAGTCTCTGCCCCATATGCTTCGCGGCCAAAAAACTTTACGGGGATTGCCTGCCATGCACGAGCGATCCCCCCATGTTTTTTTTTGGGTGTCTAATAACCGTGAAACATGCGGAGCAGGGACTCGAGCATGTCACTCGAGCACACGCTGTACATGGTGCATACCTGAGTACCCGATGCAAACTCAAGTAGCGAGCACTTGCGCTCAAGAATAATGACAACTTATTCAATATGATGACCTAATGTAAACAAATAATGTGCCGTAACTCTGGGTTCAAAATGTTCACTATACACCTTAATAAAATCCTTGAGGGGTATAGTTTCCAAAATGGGGACACTTGTGGGGGAGCTCCACTGTTTAGGCACATCACGGGCTCTCCAAACGCGACATGGTGTCCGCTAACAAATTGAATGGAAAATCGGCTCAAATTGTTAGCGGACGCCATGTTGTGTTTGGAGAGCCCCTGTGTGCCCAAACATTAGAGCTCCCCCACAAGTGACCCCATTTTGGAAACTAGACCCCCCAAGGCACCTATCTAGATGCATAGTGAGCACTTGGAACCCCCAGGTGCTTCACAAATTGATTCGTAAAAATGAAAAAGTGAAAAAAAAAACACTTTTTCATTTTTATGAATCAATTTGTGAAGCACCTGGGGTTCCAAGTGCTCACTATGAATCTAGATAGGTGCCTTGGGGGGTCTAGTTTCCAAAATGGGGTCACTTGTGGGGGAGCTCCAATGTTTGGGCACACAGGGACTCTCTAAATGCAACATGGTATCCGCTAACAAATTGAATGGAAAATCGGCTCAAATTGTTAGCGGACACCACATTGCGTTTGGAGAGCCCCTCTGTGCCCAAACTTTGGAGCTCCCCCACAAGTGACCCAATTTTGGAAACTAGACCCCCCAAGGCACCTTTCTAGATGCATAGTGAGCACTTGGAACCCCCAGGTGCTTCACAAATTGATTCGTAAAAATGAAAAAGTGAAAAAAAAAATACTTTTTCATTTTTATGAATCAATTTGTGAAGCACCTGGGGTTCCAAGTGCTCACTATGAATCTAGATAGGTGCCTTGGGGGGTCTAGTTTCCAAAATGCGGTCACTTGTGGGGGAGCTCCAATGTTTGGGCACACAGGGACTCTCCAAATGCAACATGATATCCGCTAACAAATTGTTGGCTCAAATTGTTAGCGGATATCATGTTGCATTTGGAGAGTCCCTGTGTGCCCAAACATTGGAGCTCCCCCACAATTGACCCCATTTTGGAAACTAGACCCCCCAAGGCACCTATCTAGATGCATAGTGAGCACTTGGAACCCCCAGGTGCTTCACAAATTGATTCGTAAAAATGAAAAAGTGAAAAAAAAAACACGTTTTCATTTTTATGAATCAATTTGTGAAGCACCTGGGGTTCCAAGTGCTCACTATGAATCTAGATAGGTGCCTTGGGGGGTCTAGTTTCCAAAATGGGGTCACTTGTGGGGGAGCTCCAATGTTTGGGCACACAGGGACTCTCCAAATGCAACATGATATCCGCTAACAAATTGTTGGCTCAAATTGTTAGCGGATATCATGTTGCATTTGGAGAGTCCCTGTGTGCCCAAACATTGGAGCTCCCCCACAAGTGACCCCATTTTGGAAACTAGACCCCCCAAGGCACCTATCTAGATGCATAGTGAGCACTTGGAACCCCTAGGTGCTTCACAAATTGATTCGTAAAAATGAAAAAGTGTTTTTTTTTTCACTTTTTCATTATTACGAATCAATTTGTGAAGCACCTGGGGGTTCCAAGTGCTCACTATGCATCTAGAAAGGTGCCTTGGGGGGTCTAGTTTCCAAAATGGGGTCACTTGTGGGGGAGCTCCAAAGTTTGGGCACAGAGGGGCTCTCCAAACGCAATGTGGTGTCCACTAACAATTTGAGCCGATTTTCCATTCAATTTGTTAGCGGATACCATGTTGCATTTAGAGAGTCCCTGTGTGCCCAAACATTGGAGCTCCCCCACAAGTGACCCCATTTTGGAAACTAGACCCCCCAAGGCACCTATCTAGATGCATAGTGAGCAGTTGGAACCCCCAGGTGCTTCACAATTGATTCATAAAAATGAAAAAGTGTTTTTTTTTTCACTTTTTCATTGTTACGAATCAATTTGTGAAGCACCTGGGGGTTCCAAGTGCTCAAGATGAATCTAGATAGGTGCCTTGTGGGGTCTAGTTTCCAAAATGTGGTCACTTGTGGGGGAGCTCCAATGTTTGGGCACACAGCGGCTCTCCAAACGCAACATGGTGTCGCTAACAATTTGAGCCAATTTTGCGTTAAATTTGTTAGCGGACACCATGTTGCATTTAGAGAGCCGCTGTGTGCCCAAATATTGGAGCTCCCCCACAAGTGACCCCATTTTGGAAACTAGACCACCCAAGGCACCTATCTCGATGCATAGTGAGCACTTGGAACCCTCAGGTGCTTCACAAATTGATTCATAAAAATGAAAAAGTGTTTTTTTTTTCACTTTTTCATTGTTACGAATCAATTTGTGAAGCACCTGGGGGTTCCAAGTGCTCACTATGCATCTAGATAGGTGCCTTGGGGGGTCTAATTTCCAAAATGGGGTCACTTGTGGGGGAGCTCCAATGTTTGGGCACACAGGGACTCTCTAAATGCAACATGGTGTCCTCTAACAAATTTAACGGAAAATTGGCTCAAATTGTTAGTGACACCATGTTGCGTTTGGAGAGCCGCTGTGTGCCCAAACATTGGAGCTCCCCCACAAGTGACCCCATTTTGGAAACTAGACCCCCCAAGGCACCTATCTAGATGCATTGTGAGCACTTGGAACCCTCAGGTGCTTCACAAATTGATTCATAAAAATGAAAAAGTGTTTTTTTTTTTCACTTTTTCATTGTTACGAATCAATTTGTGAAGCACCTGGGGGTTCCAAGTGCTCACTATGCATCTAGAAAGGTGCCTTGGGGGGTCTAGTTTCCATAATGGGGTCACTTGTGGGGGAGCTCCAAAGTTTGGGCACACATGGGCTCTCCAAACACAACATGGCGTCCGCTAATTATTCAAGCAAATTTTACAATCAAAAAGTCAAATGGCGCTCCTTCCCTTCCGAGCCCTGCCGTGCGCCTAAACAGTGTTTTTTCCCCAAATATTGGGTATCTGCGTGCCCAGGGGAAATTGCACAACAAATTTTGGGGTCCATTTTTTCTTGTTACCCCTGTGAAAATAAAAAAAATTGGGTCTAAAGTAACATTTTTGTGAAAAAAGTTAAATGTTCATTTTTTTCTTCCACATTCAAAAAATTCCTGTGAAGCACCTGAAGGGTTAATAAAGTTCTTGAATGTGGTTTTGAGCACCTTGAGGGGTGCAGTTTTTAGAATGGTGTCACTTTTGGGTATTTTCTGTCATACAGACCTCTCAAAGTGACTTCAAATGTGATGTGGTCCCTAAAAAAATGGTTTTGTAAATTTTGTTGGAAAAATGAGAAATCGCTGGTCAATTTTTAACCCTTATAGCTCCCTAACAAAAAAAAATTTTGGTTCCAAAATTGTGCTGATGTAAAGTAGACATGTGGGAAATGTTATTTATTAACTCTTTTGTGTGATATATCGCTCTGATTTCAGGGCTTAAAAATTCAAATTCTGAAAATTGCAAAATTTTCAAAATTTTCGCCAAATTTCCGTTTTTTTCACAAATAAACGCAAGTGATATTGAAGAAATTTTTCCACAATCATGAAGTACAATATGTCACGAAAAAACATTCTCAGAATCAGGGAGATCCGTTGAAGCGTTCCAGAGTAATTACCTCATAAAGTGACAGTAGTCAGAATTGTAAAAATTGGCCCGGTCATTAACGTGCAAACCACCCGCGGGGCTTAAGGGGTTAATCAAATGACCAGATTTTCCGCAATAGAAACACAAGCCTTCAGAAAATCTACGGTCTTTTTCTTGAGAGCGAGGTGCCACCGATCCAATCTCCATCGGTTCACCACTGTTAGTACACACATTCTCATAACCAGAAACTGACATAGCAGAGGATTTGCTCTCATTAACCCTTGCACGCAGTCTCCTATCCACCCGTATAGCTAATTGCATAGCCTGTTGAAAATCTTCAGGTGTAGGATAAGCAATTAGCAGGTCTTTAACCCTTTCATTGAGCCCAGCAAGAAATAGACTTTTCAGAGCAGAATCGTTCCACCCTGTTTGAGTAGACCAACGACGGAAATGAGTACAATATTTTTCCACATTACTTGATCCCTGTTTCAAACGTCTCAACTCAGTCTCAGCTGATGCGACACGGTCAGGATCATCATATAATAGTCCCAAAGCAGAAAAAAAACTATCCACTGATCTGAAGCATGTATCACTAGGTTGCAAAGAAAAGGCCCACTCCTGAGGCTCTTTGCGCAAAAGTGACATTATGAACCCTATGCGCTGGGATTCATCCCCAGAGGACTTGGGTCTCAAACGAAAATACAATAAGCAAGCATTTTTAAATGAAAAAAATTCTCGGTGTTCACCAAAAAATAAATCCGGCAAACATACCTTAGGCTCCAAGAAATGTGCTCCAGGACAGTTACTCACGTGCTGACGGAGCTCGGCCACCTCCAGAGAGAGTCCCTGCAGGCGATGAGCCAAATCCTGAACCGACACCATGATGGAACAGAAAAATCTTTCCTTAGAGAATTTGCAGGCTGGACTTACTGTTATGTTCTGCTACCAGAGCTAAGGAAAGAGAGGAGATCTGTCCCTACGATAGAACTCAGCTGAATCCCTACGATGTAACAGGGAACCTGATCCTGCGATCAGACCTGCTAAAGTCCTAAGCTAGTCTGTACGGAGACCTATAGATGTGGGGAAGGAATCCCTACAAGTACTAAGGACTGGGAGGAAAATGGGACACCTCCTAACAGAAATAGTAGCAGACAGACGAACAAACAAAATATATAGAACATAGAGGTCCGTAGACCAAGCAAACTAACAGAGTTAGATACAGAGCACAGGCTAGCTAGAAAGTAGTTATACAATGAAGTCCAGCAAAGCCAGAAGGGCGGAGCAGGATTAAATAGGCCAACAAGGTCATGTGACCAGCAAAGGAAAAAACCTAAGCGCAAGGTTCTAACAAATTCGGCCCATGGTAGGAGGTCAACCCAATCAGTATGGTGAGCATTAACAAAGTGCCGGAGGCAGCCGGTAAGGATCTAATTGATCCCCTCCACTTGACCATTGGACTGTGGATGGTAAGCGGAGGAGAAATCAAGGGTGACATCCAGCAGCTTACACGTAGCTCTCCAGAAACGTGAGGTGAACTGAACCCCTCGATCCGACACGATGTGGAGGGGTAGACCATGGAGACGGAAGATATGAAGGAAGAAGTCCTTAGCTAGCTCTGATGCAGACGGGAGACCAGGCAGAGGGATGAAGTGAGCCATTTTAAAAAAACGGTCGGTGACCACCCAAATGACTGTACAACCGGCAGAGACAGGGAGATCTGTAGTGAAGTCCATAGCAATGAGTTGCCACGGGGAATGAGGTACGGGAAGAGGTAGTAGATGACCGGCTGGTAGATGTCTGGGAACTTTGTTGCGGGCACAAGACGAACAGGCTGAGATGAAGTCTACCACATCCTTGCGCAGGGTAGGCCACTAGTAATGCCGGGTAATGAGAAGGAAGGTCTTTTTCTGGCCAGCATGGCCAGCTAGTTTAGATGAATGACCCCAGTGAAGAACCTTCTTACGATCTGGTACTGCTACAAACGTCTTACCAGGTGGAAGACAAGTCAGATCCAATGGGGCCACATTCATCACTTTGGAGGGGTCGATAATGTGCATAGGCTCCTCCTCTTGATCGGAGGAAAGGAAGGATCGGAACAAGGCGTCGGGCAGAAATGTAGGACGAAGTCGAAGCGGGCGAAGAACAAAGACCACCGGGCCTGACGCGGATTGAGTCTTTGGGCATTTTGGAGATATGCCAGATTTTTGTGATCCGTATAGATGATCACCGGGTATAGAGCCCCTTCAAGCAAGTAATGCCACTCCTCCAGTGCCAACTTGATGGCTAACAATTCTCGGTCTCCAATAGTGTAGTTGCGCTCAGACGAGGAGAAGAGTTTGAGAAGAAGCCGCAGGTTGCCATTCTCCCGGATGAAGATTTTTGGGCGAGCACCGCTCCGGCTCCAGAGGAGGAAGCATCAACCTCCAGGAAGAGCTGTTTGTTGCAGTCCGCACGGTGCAGTACTGGGGCAGAGGAGAAGGCTTGCTTTAAGGAAAGGAAGGCCTCCACAGCTTCGGGCGACCATACCTTTGGATATGCTCCCTTACAGGTAAGCGGAGATATGGGAGCAGTCCGGGAAGAGAAGTGCGGAATGAAGAGACGATAGTAGTTGGCGAAGCCCAGAAATCGCTGAATCACCTTCAACCCCTCCGGACGGGGCCACTTTAGGACAGCATAGAGCTTCTAAGGATCCATTCGTAGGCCTATCTGGGAGATGACATAGCCCAGAAATGGAAGAGAGGTCTGCTCAAAGAGGCACTTCTCGTATTTTGCATAGAGGTGGTTCCGCCTGAGCCTAAGCAGGACCTGACAAACATCCCTCCTGTGTGTAGGAAGATCCAGAGAGAAGACCAAGATATCATCCAGGTATACCACCACGCAGGAGTAGAGAAGATCACGGAAGATGTCATTGACCAATTCTTGGAAGATGGCGGGAGTATTGCAGAGACCGAAGGGCATCACACGGTATTCATAGTGACCGTCTCGGGTATTGAATGCCGTCTTCCACTCGTCTCCTTGACGGATACGGACCAGGTTATACGCTCCACGTAGAGTCAACTTGGAAAAGATCCTGGCGCCCTTAAGGTGATCAAACAATTCGGAGATGAGCGGCAGGGGGTATTTGTTTTTTACCATGATCTGATTGAGTCCTCTATAATCAATACAGGGCGTAGCGAGCCATCCTTCTTCTTGACAAAGAAGAATCCGGCTCCAGCCTGTGAGGTAGATTTCTGGACGAATCCCCTAGCCAGATTCTCCTCAATGTATTCAGACATGGCCCGGGTTTCGGCCGCCGACAACGGATAAATACGCCCATGGGGTGGAGTGACGCCAGGTACCAGTTCGAACGGGCAATCATATGGCCTATGGGGTGGCAGTGTCTCGGCTTCCTTTTTACCTGAAGACATCCGCATAGGACCATTAAGGAGCCGGAAGACCGGGTAAATTAGCTGGGGTAGGTGGTGGACGAGCCGGGCGAACGGGAACCAGGCAGGTCCTGTGACAGTCCTGACCCCACTGGAGTACTTCACCGGATTGCCAGTTCAGCACGGGTTCATGTGTCTGGAGCCAGGGTAGACCTAGCAATAGGGAGTGGGAGAGTCCTGGTAGCACATGGAAGGAGATTTTCTCAGAGTGCAGCATTCCCACCTGCATGGTTATGAGTACAGTGATGAGCAGGATGAACACCGGAAGAAGTCCTCCATCCACGGCGGCGACAGCCAATGGTTCAGCTCGAGGTTTGGTGGGGATGTGATATCTCTCTACCAGAAACTGGGAGATGAGGTTCCCAGCAGCTCCAGAATTAATGTGTGCAAGTTCAAAATAGCGGTTCTCTCCCCAGCAGATAGAGACAGACAAAGTCAGGGAAGGAGAGGATTTACTTTTGCCTAGGATGACCTCTCCGAGGGGTCCTAGACACTGGCTTTTCCCGGCCTCACCCGGCAGGAACGGATGAAGTGCTCCTTAATGCCACAGTATAAACAGCTCCCCTCGGCTCGGCGACACTCTTGGCGAGATTCGACCATCTTGGTCTGGTCGACCTGCATAGGTTCGGGCGAGCGTGCCCGGGAAGTGGCTGATTGAGAGACAGGTCTCTGGAAGGTAGGAGCCTGACGGGGAAATCTTCGCTCCCGGGTGGTCTCTTTAGCACGCTGCAGGAAACGGATATCAATCCGGGTAGCTAGAGACACCAGGTCATCCAGGGTTGTAGGAATGTCCCGTCCAGCTAACTCGTCATTAATCCGACTGGAAAGGCCCTCCCAGAAGATGGACACCAGGGCCTCATTGTCCCAGGCGAGCTCAGAAGCGAGGATACAGAACCGTATGGCATGTTGGCCCACGGTTAGACTCCCTTGGCGGATACAAAGCAGAGAGGAGGCTGAAGAGGATTTACATCCAGGTTCTTCGAAGACTCTCCAGAAAGCAACGAGGAAAGACGACAGATCAGACACCACGGGATCCCCTCTCTCCCACAGGGGATTCAACCATGCCAGTGCTTCTCCAGAGAGGTGGGACGTGATGAAGGCCACCTTGGCCCGATCAGAGGGAAACTGGTGTGCCAAAAGTTCAAAGTGCAGGGTGCGCTGATTTATGAAATCCCGAGCTAGAGTGGGGTCACCTCCGAAACGAGGAAGTGCAGAAAGCCCGGGACCTGGGCTGGATGCCATGGCACTAGTGGGCAGGGCGCTGCCGGAGCGACAGTCGTACGACTCGCGGCTAGTGTTGAGCATTCCGATACTGAAATATCGGGTATCGGCCGATATTCGCGGTATCGGAATTCCGATACTTAATTCCGATACTTTTGCAATATCGTATACCGGAATCGGAAGTTCCCATAATGCAATGAGCCAGTTTCATTTTATTCAGCCAATGAGGATCCTAAGAAGTGTGGGCACATCCTGTTAGGCATGTAGGCATCTTAACTAAGGGCATGGCTGTGATTGGCTGCTGAAATGATGTCATGATGCACTATAAAAGCCGCCGCCGCCATTTTGAGCTCACTCTGCTGTGAATTCAGTTAGGGATAGGATGCTGTTGTTCTGAGGGACAGTTTTAGCTACCTATTTGGTCTATTCTGCTTTACTCAAGCTACTTTATAAATCGCTGTGCCTTGCAGCGCTAATGCACAGTTCTCTGTGCTGTTCACCGCTGTCTGCAAGGTCTGTGTGTGTGAGTGCAGCTCACCCAGTAGTGTGTGCTTCAGCCACGTCTGGTTGTAGTGCACTGAGTATGTGTCACTGTCTCATACATTGTCCTTTTTTGCCAATTCATAATTTTTCCTGATTTCTCCTATTAGTGTGGTGGTTAGATCCGTATTCAGCTAAATTGGTTCCAAACACACTATATAGGAGTAGATAGAGAATTTTTTTTTGTCTTGCAGTGCTAGTGCACAGTGCTCTGCATCTGTACTGTTCACCGCTGTCTGCAAGGTCTGTGTGTGTGAGTGCAGCTCACCCTGCAGTGTGTACTTCAGCCATGTCTTGTTGTAGTGCACTCAGTGTGTGTCACTGCCTCATACATTGTCCTTTTTTGCCAATTCATAATTTTTCCTGATTTCTCCTATAAGTGTGGTGGTTCCATCCGTATTCAGCTAAATTGGTTCCAAACACACTCTATAGGAGTAGTTAGAGGAGCCTTTCTGCAGCACTGTGCCCTGCAGCCTCAGCTAGATTAGTATTAGCCTATTTTTTGTAGCCTCATCTATTGCATTGTAGGTTACCTTCCTACATTGTAATAGCTACAAAAAGTTTGTGATACTATCGGTATTACATCTTTGGGCACATCCAGTGTTTTTTTGTGACAAAAAAACCTAAATAAAGTTCACCAAACACTCCACTTTACAGTTGTGTAGGCCACATTTGCTCATATTAAAGTCTAGTCCACACTTTATAAAATTAGTGTTTCTTATACCTGTTAGCAGCTGTTCAGGAATAAGCACACTAAGCCCTTAGTACTTTTCTGCCTATCTTTATCAGTCTACCCAGATGAAGAAGGCAGGGAGTAAGGCATGTGGTCGTGGTCGTGGGCGTGGGCATGGAGTTTCTGCAGGGAGAGTACGTGAGGATTCTGTGCCTGCAGGGAGAGGATGTGGGGATTCTGTGCCTGCTGCGGGCACCAGTGACTCAGCATCCCCCAGTTTTACCAGGGAACAGTCCTTTATGCGCAGCTTTGTAGGAGCTAGCCGTACCCCACTGCTGCGGGAGGACCAAATTGAAGCCGTTGTCGGATGGATGGCAGCTAACACATCGACTTCAATTAGTTCCAGATCCTCTCAGGTCCTGAGCACTGAAGAGCACCCATCTGTCTCTTCACCACCTGCCAAATTGCCCAGGCAGTCAGAGAGCCCTGGACAGGAGCCATCTCTACTTCTGTTCTCTGAATCTCTTGGCTTGGAAAGAGGGGGCCAGCCAAGCAGAATTCGAGAATTTGAAGAAGAGGTAGTATGCAGTGATGCGCCACCATTTTGTCTCTCTGAATCTGAAGAGGCGGGTGGGCCAGTGCCTATGGTCAGCAGCTCACCTCAGTACGCATCTGATGATGAGACTCAGGTGCCACTTTCTGGTGCGTACTGTGCTGTCGAGACTACCCAGGAGAAGCAGTTGTTTGAAGAGGGTGGTGTAGATGATGAGGTCCTTGACCCATCATGGCGTGAGGGACAGGAAGGTGGTGGTTGCAGCTCTGAGGAAGAGCTTCCCCGAACAGCCCAAAAAGGAGGGAGAGGGAGGGGGCAGACTTGGTTGCCTGTAGCCTCCATTTCAGCACCCATTAGGAGCATTGCTCTTCCAAAATCCAAAGCTGGCGCTCCCAAGACTTGCAGTGCTTGGTCCTTTTTTGACACAGTTGCAGATGACATTTGCTTTGTCAAATGCAAGCTGTGTAATCAGAAGGTGAAAAGAGGGAAAAGTGTCAGCAACCTCAATACCACAAATATGTGGAAACATGTGCGGACCAAGCACGTGGTGAAGTTACAAAAACACACTGAAGACCTAGGCCAACCTACAGCGCCACCTATCACCTCTTGAGCTCATGTTGTAGCCTCTTCCTCGAGCTCACACACAGCTGGTTCGGCTTCCTCACAGGATCGCCATGGAAGAATCTCTGGCACTGTTGTACAGAGACACAGTGAAATTCCACCCACAGCACCACTTTCCCAGTCATCCTCACACTCCTAGGCCAGTCTACAGCCATCGTTAGCCTAGGCATGGGAAAAAAGGCGCCCATACTTGGCAAACCACCAACGAGCACAGGCTCTGAATGCTGGCATTGCTAAACTACTGGCCCTTGAAATGCTATCATTCAGGCTGGTGGAGACTGACACTTTCCGTAACTTTATGGCATTGGCAGTCCCACAATACAACTTGCCCTGCCGCTTTTATTTCAGCAGGCAAGCAGTCCCTTTCCTGCAACATCATGTGGAAGGAAAAGTAAACAAGCGATACAAAACGCCGTCAGTAGCAAGGTCCTCCTGACCACCGATGTGTGGACCAGTAAGCATGGACAGGGACGATACCTTTCCCTCACTGCATATTGGGTATTTGTTGTGGAGCTGGGTACAGATCTTGAGAGTGGGGTTGTACGTGTTCTGCCAACTCCAGGGATTGGAGGAATCCAGTCTGTACACATTGACTCCTCCTCACACTCCAGTTCCTCTAAATCAGCGCTGCAGGAGCCGTCACGGTCTACCTCCACATCGACCCGTGAACGGTTACCTGTTATGATGACCGATATGAGCACAGCCGTGGCCAAACGTCAACAAGCCATATTAAAATTAATTTCTTTGGGGAATCGAAGCCACACAGCGCAGGAGCTCTGGAATGCCATCAAGCAGCAGAGCGACGTGTGGTTTGTGCCAGCGAATCTCCAGCCAGGCATGGTAGTGTGAGACAATGGCCGAAATCTGGTGGCAGCTCTGGGCCTAGGCAAACTCACTCACATCCCATGTCTGGCACATGTGCTCAACTTGGTTGTGCAGAGTTTTTTGAGAGACTATCCGGATCTTGTTGCACTGCTTCACAAGGTCCGCATAGAGTGCGCTCACTTGCGGCGTTCCAGCAACGCAAGATCACGCATTGCAGCTCTGCAGCGCCGATTACGTCTTCCGGAACATCGCATCATATGTGACCAACCTACCAGGTGCAATTCAACGTTCCATATGTTGGAGAGTTTATGTGAGCAGCAGGCAGCAGTAATGGAGTACCCGCTGCAGCAGGCGCAAACAAGTCGCAGTGCGCGCCGTTCACACTTCATCACCACTGAGTGGGCCTCTATAAAGGATATTTGCCACGTTTTGCGTGCCTTCGATTATTCCACGCGGATGGCGATTGCAGATGATGCACTAGTCAGCATGACTATCCCCCTTATCTGCCTGCTTGAAAAAACACTGCAAGCACTAAGGGACGAGGTTTTGGAAGAGGTGGAGGATGAGGAGTCACAAATACCATCTGCTTCTCTACAGTCTGCGCAACGTGGTTCCTCACAAAGGCCCAGGCAGGGGACACTTTGTGAGGAGGATGAGGAGGAGTCAATGGATGAGGAAGACATCTGTCCAGAGGAGGGAGGTACACAATTCTCTAGTAGTCAGAATCTAGAGCGAGGGTGGGGCGATGAAGAGCAGGCAGAGATCAGGCCTCAAGCAGGGGACAGTGTTTCTTGGCCAGTTGGCAGTCTGCAGCACATGGTTGATTTCATGCTGCAGTTCCTGAGAAACGACCGCCGCATCGCCCACATTCTCAACACGGCTGATTATTGGGTGTCCACCCTCCTATATCCTCGCTACCGGGACAACTTACAAAGCCTCATAACACCGTTGAACCGGGAGCGTAAAATGCGGGAGTACCAAGACGCATTGGTGCATTCCATCATGTTCTCCATTCCAACTGAAAGCAGTGCTGCTAGTGCTTTACAAAGCAGCTCAGTGCGTCGAGGCAGTGGAGGAAGCTCTGCACAAAGAGGGAGCAGAAGCAGCGCCTCAGCACAAGGCAAGACCAGTATGGACGAAATGTGGCAAAGTTTTGTGTCCCCGCCGCCACAAATGTCTACACCATCACAGACGGCTCCAGTCAGCAGGAGGCAACTTTTCCGACAGATGGTGACAGACTACATGTCTTGCCCACTTAGTGTACTCCCAGACGGCTCTTCTCCCTTCAAGTTTTGGGTCTGTAAGCTGGATACATGGCCAGAGCTTAGTCAGTATGCATTGGAGGTGCTAGCTTGCCCTGCTGCTAGTGTATTATCGGAACGCGTCTTTAGTGCCGCAGGTGGTGTACTAACAGACCGTCGCATGCGACTATCCTCCGATAACATTGACCGACTTACTTTTCTCAAAATGAACAAGGCCTGGATCTCTCATGAATTTGCCAGTCCTCTTCCAGAATAAATAATTGTTGGCAACAGTATCCAGGTCTCCTGTTGTGTTCATGTTTCTACCACCTGAACTGTAATCCCTGCGCTACAACACCGCCAGTTGGCGCTCGGAAGTGCCG
Source organism: Phyllobates terribilis (assembly GCF_046119375.1). Lineage (NCBI taxonomy): Eukaryota > Metazoa > Chordata > Amphibia > Anura > Dendrobatidae > Phyllobates > Phyllobates terribilis. The sequence goes on from NW_027362764.1 coordinate 444,144,235, forward strand.
TCTGCACAGTCAACACTTGCTGCCGTGTTATTGGGGTTCAGTAACGTCAGCTGTTCCCCTGCTGTGCGGATGGCAATTTCTCCTGCTCTGTCCACATTCTCACTACTACAGATTTTAAAGTTGCTCCAATTACACCTCTGGCTCCTCTGTTTTCAGTATTATCCCTGAGCTCCAACACCGCCAGTTGGCGCTCGGAAGTGCCGTCTGCACTGTCAACACTTGCTGCCGTGTTATTGGGGTTAAGTAACGTCAGCTGTTCCCCTGCTGTGCGGACGGCAATTTCTCCTGCTCTGTCCACATTCTCACTACTACAGATTTTAAAGTTGCTCCAATTACACATCTGGCTCCTCTGTTTTCAGTATTATCCCTGAGCTCCAACACCGCCAGTTGGCGCTCGGAAGAGCCGTCTGCGCAGTCAACACTTGCTGCCGTGTTATTGGGGTTCAGTAACGCCAGCTGTTCCCCTGTTGTGCGAACGGCAATTTCTCCTGCTCTGTCCACATTCTCACTACTACAGATTTTAAAGTTGCTCCAATTACACCTCTGGCTTCTCTGTTTTCAGTATTATCCCTGGGCTCCAATACCGCTAGTTGCTGCTCAGAAGTGCCGTCTGCACAGTCAATGCTTGCTCCAGTGTTATTGGGGTTCAGTAACATCAGCTGTTCCCCAGCTGTGTGTCCGGCAAATTCTCCTGCTTTGTCCACATCCACTGTACTACTGATTTAAAACTTGCTCCAATTACACCTCTGGTGCCTCTGTTTTTAGTATTTACCCTGGGCTCCAATACCGCTAGTTGCTGCTCAGAAGTGCCGTCTGCGCAGTCAACGCTTGCTCCAGTGTTATTGGGGTTCAGTAACGTCAGCTGTCCCCCAGCTGTGTGACCGGCAAATTCTTCTGCTTTGTCCACATCCACTGTACTACTGATTTAAAACTTGCTCCAATTACACCATTGGCTCCTCTGTTTTTAGTATTTACCCTGGGCTCCAATACCGCTAGTTGCTGCTCAGAAGTGCCCTCTGCACAGTCAACGTTTGCTCCAGTGTTATTGGGGTTCAGTAACGTCAGCTGATACCCAGCTGTGTGTCCGGCAAATTCTCCTGCTCTGTCCACATTCACACTACTACAGATTTTAAAGTTGCTCCAATTACGCCTCTGGCTCCACTCTGTTTTTAGTATTTACCCTGGGTTCCAGCACCGCCAGCTGTTTCCCTGCAGTGTCTTTGGCACGAGTACTCCCTCCTGCCCAGCCTGGTTCCAGCACGCCAGCTGTTGCCTCCTTCTCGGTATCCAAGTTCCACCAACGTCTGCTTGTCATTGGTAGTGCTTTCTGGCACAGGTACCTCCTGCTTAGTAACTGAGTTCCAGTACCGTCAACTGGTCTTCGGTAGTTCCATTGGCTCTTATACCTTCTGCTACCCATCCGGGTTCCAGTACAGTCAGCTGGTCTTCGGTAGTTCCATTTGCTCTTGTACCTTCTACTACCCATCCGGGTTCCACTACCGTCAGCTGGTTCTCGGCAGTGTCTTTGGCACGGGTACTCCCTTCCTTCCCAGTCTGGTTTCAGCACGCCAGCTGTTTCCAGGTAGTGTCAACGTCACTTTGCCTCCAATGCGTTGTCCTGTTGTGTTGCGGTCGGGTTAGCCGACTCTATGATGCCTGCAGTTTAGGTGACTCCTATGTGGGCTGCGGGATCTGGCAATGAAGGCTGGTTCCATAGTGCCAATAGGACAAGCACCCCCTGTAGGACTGTGGGTTTTGGTAACTGCGGCCGGCTCGCGGCCTTGAAACTTTTTTTTACATGGGTACCTTCTGCTACCTATCCGGGTTCCAGTACCGTCAGCTGGTTCTCGGCAGTGCCTTTGGATTAGGAGCCTCCTTCTCGGTATCCAAGTTCCACCAACATCTGCTTGTCCTTGGTAGTGCTTTCTGGCACAGGTACCTCCTGCTTAGTAACCGAGTTCCAGTACCGTCAGCTGGTCTTCGGTAGTTCCATTGGCTCTTGTACCTTCTTGACCCATCCGGGTTCCAGTACCGTCAGCTGGTTCTCGGCAGTGTCTTTGGCACGGGTACTCCCTCCTGCCCAGCCTGGTTCCAGCACGCCAGCTGTTTCCAGGTAGTGTCAACGTCACTTTGCCTCCAATGCGTTGTCCTGTTGTGTTGCGGTCGGGTTAGCCGACTCTATGGTGCCTGCAGTTTAGGTGACTCCTATGTGGGCTGCGGGATCTGGCAATGAAGGCTGGTTCCATAGTGCCAATAGGACAAGCACCCCCTGTAGGACTGTGGGTTTTGGCAACTGCGGCCGGCTCGCGGCCTTGAAACTTTTTTTTCCATGGGTACCTTCTGCTACCCATCCGGGTTCCAGTACCGTCAGCTGGTTCTCGGCAGTGCCTTTGGATTAGGTGCCTCCTTCTCGGTATCCAAGTTCCACCAACGTCTGCTGGTCCTTGGTAGTGCTTTCTGGCACAGGTACCTCCTGCTTAGTAATCGAGTTCCAGTACCGTCAGCTGGTCTTCGGTAGTTCCATTGGCTCTTGTACCTTCTGCTACCCATCCGGGTTCCAGTACCATCAGCTGGTCCTCGGTAGTTCCATTTGCTCTTGTACCTTCTGCTACATTTCCAAGTTCAAGCTTTTTGAAATGGTTCTTGGTAATCACTCTGGATCTCCCTGACGAGGACCCTGAAGACGAGGACCCTGAAGACCAACCTGAAGAAGACGAGGACCCCGAAGACGACGACCCTGAAGGCGAGGACCCTGAAGACCACCCCGAAGAAGACGAGGACCCTGAAGACCACCCCCGAAGAAGACGAGGACGCCAAAGACGAGGACCCCGAAGACGACAACCCTGAAGACGAGGACCCCGAAGACGACGACCCTGAAGACCACCCCGAAGAAGACCAAGAAGATGACCCTGAAGAAGTTGACCAAGAGGACAAAGAAGAGAAGACAACAACCTAGATACAGAAGAACAAGAGACAGAAAACCAGGAAGCAGAAGTACAAGAAGCTGCAGAGCAAAAAGCGGAAGAACATTAAGCATAAGACTAAAAATCAGAACAAAAGATAATATCTAAATTATAAGCAGAAGATGACTAAGCAGTGTATGGGGGTGAGTCCGTTCCTCCACGTGGTGCCCCTGGAAAGGACCTGCTGCTGCAGGCCAAACTGAACGCGGACAAATCCTGTTGTAAATCTTTTGTGACGGGCAGAACGAAAGGTGTAATGTTCAAACTTTTATAGATAGCAACTACAGGAATGCCTGTCACAAATAAGAATATGATGAAGAAGAAGAATATGAAGAAGATGAAGAAGTAGAATATGAAGAAGAATAATAGTTGAATAAGAAGAATATGAAGAATGTAAAAAAAAAGAATAATACGAAGAAGGTGAAGAAGAAGATGAAGAAGGTGAAGAAGAAGTTGATGAAAAAGATGCTGATGCTGAGGATGATGAAGGAGAAAGTGTGGGAGAAGTAAAAAAGAACGTGAAGAGCATGGAAGTAGTGAAATTAAATATCTGACAAAATTTAAAAATACTTAACATAGTCAATATTTCTGTAACTCAGAACGTTTTAAAAAAAATATTAATTCCTGCTATTCCATTTGATTGGGCTAAACCTCTATGGCTTTATTGTCTCCCCCACCTACCCCAATACATTCTACATTATTCTTAGTTGTTTTACTTCATGTAGAATTAACCTTCAAGGAAATAAAGGGTTTATTTTCATTCCGATATTTCTGTCCCATTGACTTGCATTGGTTTCCGGTATCGGAATCGGCGATATCCGATACTTTTTGGGTATCGGTCCGATCCAATCCGATCCGATATTTCCCAATATCGGAAGGTATCGCTCAACACTACTCATGGCAGATGCAGGTGGGACATTCAGTGTGTCCAGGCGAGAGTTTACTGTGCATCAACTATTTCTCTGGCACCTCCATTTTGGAGGAGGTGCCTTATATATGGGAGGTCTCTGGCTATTGGCCGGGGACTCCTTAGGATGGCGCGCGCGGCCCCTTTAAGAGAGAGGGAGCGCGCGCGCCCTAAGCATAGTGCCCGACAGCAGCAGCAGGAAGAGGAGCACTGGAGGACGCCGCGCGAGGAGCGAGGAGCTGAGAGGGACGGCGTCTCTGCCTGGCAGGGGGCAGAGACGCCGATGCTTCAGTACCCCCCCCTTTATGCCCCCTCTTTTTTTAGTCCAGAAAGAAATCTTTCAAGGAGAAGCGGGGCGTGGATATTCTCCTTGGGTTCCCAAGTTCTCTCCTCTGGGCCAAACCCCTTCCAATCCATCAGAAAAAAGGTTTTCCCTCTTACCCTCTTGGTGGCCAGAATACTCTCTACCTCAAAAACGTCCTCAGCAAAAACCGGGGCAGGGGAAGTACCTGTGTTGTTGGAAAAGAAATTAAAGACAACTGGTTTGAGGAGAGATACGTGGAAGGAGTTGGGAATCCGCAAGGTGGCTGGAAGCTTTAACTTGTAGGCCACTGGATTGATTTGTTTAAGGATCTCAAATGGACCGTTGAACCGAGGACCCAACTTGTAGGAGGGTATTTTGAGCCAAACATGTTTGGAGGAAAGCCAAACCTTGTCTCCCGGACGGAATTGAGGCGGATCCAGACTTCTTTTGTCAGCAAATCTCTTCATCCGCTCAGAGGACTGAAGAAGTGCGGACCTAGTATTCTCCCAAATTGTGGAAAATTCTCTGACCAGAGACTCCGCGGCAGGGTTGTCCACAGAAGCGGAGATGGGAAACGGAATCTGGGGATGTTGACCATAGACTATAAAGAACGGGGTCTTGGAAGTCGATTCGCTCTCATGGTTATTGAAGGAGAATTCGGCCCATGGTAGGAGGTCCACCCAATCAGCATGGTGAGCATTAACAAAGTGCCAGAGGTAGATGATAAGGATCTGGTTGATCCGCTCCACTTGACCATTGGACTGTGGATGGTAAGCAGAGGAGAAATCCAGGGTGACATCCAGCAGGTTACACGTAGCTCTCCAGAAACGTGAGGTGAACTGAAACCCTCGATCCGACACGATGTGGAGGGGTAGACCATGGAGACGGAAGATATGAAGGAAGAAGTCCTTAGCTAGCTCTGATGCAGACGGGAGACCAGGCAGAAGGATGAAGCGAGCCATTTTAGAAAAGCGGTCGGCGACCACCCAAATGACTGTACAACCGGCAGAGACAGGGAGTTCTGTAATAAAGTCCATAGCAATGTGTTACCAAGGGGCATCAGGTACGGGAAGAGGTAGGAGATGACCGGTTGGTAGATGTCTGGGAACTTTGTTGCGGGCACAAGACAAACAGGCTGAGACGAAGTCTACCACATCCTTGCGCAAGGTAGTCCACCAGTAATGCCGGGTAATGAGAAGGAAGGTCTTTTTCTGGCCAGCATGGCCGGCTAGTTTAGATGAATGACCCCAGTGAAGAACATTCTTACGATCTGGTACTGCTACAAACGTCTTATTAGGTGGAAGACGAGTCAGAACCAATGGGGCCAGATTCATCACTTTGGAGGGGTCGATGAGGTGCATAGGCTCCTCCTCTTGATCGGAGGACAGGAAGGATCGTGACATGGCGTCAGGCGGAAATGTAGGACGAAGTCGAAGCGGGCGTAGAAGAAAGGCCACCGGGCCTGACGCGGATTGAGTCTTTGGGCATTTTGGAGATATGCCAGATTTTTGTGATCCGTATAGATGATCACCGGGTATAGAGCCCCTTCAAGCAGGTAACGCCACTCCTCCAGTGCCAACTTGATGGCTAACAATTCTCGGTCTACAATGGAGTAGTTGCGCTCAGACGAGGAGAAGAGTTTGGAGAAGAAGCCGCTGGTCACCATTCTCCCGGATGAAGATTTTTGGGTGAGCATTGCTCCGGCTCTGGAGGAGGAAGCATCAACCTCCAGGAAGAACTGTTTGTTGCAGTCCGCACGGTATAGTACTGGAGCAGAGGAGAAGGCTTGCTTTAAGGAAAGGAAGGCCTCCACAGCTTTGGGCGACCATACCTTGGGATTTGCTCCCTTACAGGTAAGCTCAGATATGGGTGCAGTCCGGGAAGAGAAGTGCGGAATGAAGAGACGATAGTAGTTGGCGAAGCCCAGAAATCGCTGAATTGCCTTCAACCCCTCCGGACGGGGCCACTTTAGGACAGCATAGAGCTTCTCAGGATCCATTCATAGGCCTGTCTGGGAGATGACATATCCCAGAAATGGAAGAGACGTCTGCTCGAAGAGGCACTTCTCGTATTTTGCATAGAGGTGGTTCCGCCTGAACCAAAGCAGGACCTGACGAACATCCCTCCGGTGTGTGGGAAGATCCGGAGAGAAGACCAAGATATCGTCCAGGTATACCACCACGCAGGAGTAGAGAAGATCACGGAAGATGTCATTGACCAATTCTTGGAAGACGGCGGGAGCATTGCAGAGACCGAAGGGCATCACACGGAATTCATAGTGACCGTCCCGGGTATTGAATGCCGTCTTCCACTCGTCTACTTGACGGATACGGACCAGGTTATACGCTCCACGTAGATCCAACTTGGAAAAGATCCTGGCGCCCTTAAGGCGATCAAACAATTCGGAGATGAGCGGCAGGGGGTATTTTTTTTTTACCATGATCTGATTGAGTCCTCTATAATCAATACAGGGGCGTAGCGAGCCATCCTTCTTCTTGACAAAGAAGAATCCGGCTCCAGCCAGTGAGGTAGATTTCCGGACGAATCCCCTAGCCAGATTCTCCTCAATGTATTCAGACATGGCCCGGGTTTCGGCCGCCGACAACGGATAAATACGCCCACGGGGTGGAGTGGCGCCAGGTACCAAGTCGATCGGGCAATCATATGGCCTATGGGGTGGCAGTGTCTCTGCTTCCTTTTTACCGAAGATATCCGCATAAGACCAGTAAGGAGCCGGAAGACCGGGTAAATTAGCTGGGGTAGGTGGTGGACGAGCCGGGCGAACCGTAACCAGGCAGGTCCTGTGACAGTCCTGACCCCACTGGAGTACTTCACCGGATTGCCAGTTCAGCACGGGTTCATGTGTCTGGAGCCAGGGTAGACCTAGCATTAGGGAGTGGGAGAGTCCGGGTAGCACATGGAAGGAGATTTTCTCAGAGTGCAGCATTCCCACCTGCCAGGTTATGAGTTCAGTGATGAGCAGGATGGACTCCGGAAGAAGTCCTCCATCCACGACGGCTACAGCCAATGGTTCAGGCAGAGGTTTGGTGGGGATGTGATATCTCTCTACCAGAGACTGGGAGATGAGGCTCCCAGCAGCTCCGGAATCAAGGTGTGCAAGTTCAAAATAGCGGTTCTCTCCCCAGGAGATTGAGACAGACAAAGTCAGGGAAGGAGAGGATTTACTTTTGCCTAGGATGACCTCTCCGAGTGGTCCTAGACACTGGTGTTTCCCGGCCTCACCGGGCAGGAACAGATGAAGTGCTCCTTACTGCCACAGTAGAAACAGCTCCCCTCGGCTCGGCGAGACTCTTGGCGAGATTCCACCATCTTGGTCTGGTTGACCTGCATAGGTTCGGGCGAGCGTGCCCGGGAAGTGGCTGATGGAGAGACAGGTCTCTGGAAGGTAGGAGCCAGACTGGGAAATCTTCGCTCCCGGGTAGTCTCTTTAGCACTCTCCAGGAAATGGATATCAATCCGGGTAGCTAGCGACACCAGGTCATCCAGGGTTGTAGGAATGTCCCATCCAGCTAACTCATCCTTAATCCAACTGGAAAGGCCCTCCCAGAAGATGGACACCAGGGCCTCATTGTCCCAGGCGAGCTCAGAAGCGAGGGTACGGAACCGTATGGCATGTTGGCCCACGGTTAGACTCCCTTGGCGGATACGAAGCAGAGAGGAGGCTGAAGAGGATTTACTTCCAGGTACTTCGAAGACTCTCTGGAAAGCAACGAGGAAAGACGACAGATCGGACACCAGGGGATCCCCTCTCTCCCCCAGGGGATTCAGCCATGCCAGTGCTTCTCCTGAGAGGTGGGACATGATGAAGGCCACCTTGGCCCGATCGGAGGGAAACTGGTGTGCCAAAAGTTCAAAGTGCATGGTGCACTGATTTATGAAACCCCGAGCTAGTGCGGGGTCGCCTCTGAAACGAAGAAGTGCAGAAAGCCGGGGACCAGGGCTGAATGCCATGGCACTGGTGGGCAGTGGCACTGCCGGAGCGGGAGTCGTACGACTTGCGGCAGACGCAGGTGGAACATTCAGTGTGTCCAGGCGGGAGTTGACACTCTGCAGGTAGTTTAGGAAGGTTTCCTGTTGGGAGCTCTGACGGGACACCTCCTGGAATAGGTCAGAGAGCGATGGAGCTTGGGTGCCACCGGGTTCCATGGCCCGAGCAAACTGTTACGGATCCGGGTGGTGGAACCTCTGTGCTGCGGTGCAAGGAGGGACCCAGAGCGGCGTAACTAAGTATCAACTCAGACCGACCCTGGTCGTACAGCGGCTAACGACTCCGTGACCAGGGAGGGACCGAGCAGAGGGACCAGGTGCTACTCTGGGGACGACCTTGTAAGAGAGCAGGTAGCTCCCACAGGTCAGATGACTGGGGCTGACCAGTATATCGGATGGGCACAACAAGCAGGCAGAAGTATCTGGGTTAGCTGACAGGTGGTCACGGCATGTGACGGCAGAGCAGGCTGAAGTCTCCAGGATAGCAGACAGGTGGTCATCGCAAGAGACAACAGGAGCCTCCAGGTAGGCTATCAGGTTGTCACGGCAAGTGACGGCAGAGCAGGCTGGAGTCTCTAGGTTAGCAGACAGTTGGTCACGGCAAGTGACAGCAGGAGCCTCCAGGTAGGCTATCAGGTGGTCACGGCAAGTGATGGCCGAGCCTCCTGGTAGGCTAGCAGGTAGCAAGCGAGTGCTACCAGGTGAGCGGGCTAGCAGGCATGGCAGGTAGCAGGCAGGTAACAGGCGAGTGCTCCCAGGTGAGCGGGCTAGCAGGCACGGCAGGTAGCAGGCAGGTAAGTGGTAGGTGCTTCCTGGTAAGCAGGCGGACTTGCCCATAGACAGACTGGCGGATTGAACGGACGACAGACTGTCGGGCTGGAGGGTACTCAGGCTGGCGGACTGGAACAGTAGTCAGGCTGGCAACTGGACCTGAGGGCTGAAGCAGAGGTAAGTATACTGTGCATCAACTATTGCTCAGGCACCTCCATTTTGGAGGAGGTGCCTTATATATGAGAGGTCCTCTGGCTATTGGCCGACAGCAGCAGCAGGAAGAGGAGCCATGGAGGACCCCGCGCGGGGAGCGAGGAGGTGAGAGGGACGGTGTCTCTGCCTGGCAGGGGGCAGAGACGCCGATGCTACTTTTAATTTCTTTAAAAGTTATCCTGGACTCTTTTGTTACCATTCGTATTATCCGTCTCTTTGATTTGTCATCAATGCGGCCACGTCCAGGGAGGTTGGCTACAGTCCCATGGATCTTACATTTCTGAATAATACAGTATGTGCAACTGTAGTCACAGGAACATCGACCTGCTTGGAGATGGTCTTATAACCTTTACCTTTAACATGCTTGTCTATAGTTTTCTTTCTAATCTCCTGAGGCAACTCTTTCCTTTGCTTCCTCTCGTCCATGTTGAGTGTGGTACACACCATGTCACCAAACAGCGCAGTGAGTATCTGTAGCCCTATATAGAGGCCAACTGGCTGATTACTAGATTGTAGACACCTGTGATGCTAATTAGTGGACACAACTTCATTAAACATGTCCCTTTTGTCACATTATTTTCAGGGGTACCAATATTTCTGTCCAGGCCTATTTCATGAGTTTAATTTTTTTTTAAATTCTGTGGAAGCAGGGTTGAAAAGCAATGTCTGACTTTCATTTGTTCATTTTCATAGATTTTTAATTTATTATTACTTTTGTCAGATGCAAGTTATTTCTTTGACCAATATGGGTTTTTCTTTCATTAAACGAGGGGTACCAACAATTTTGACCATGTGTTTAGTCAAAGTCCTGACCTTAATCCGATTGAGATGCTGTGGCATTGCAGTGAGCTGGCCGGCTCTGGCTGTTCTGTGATTATTGATATAGAGCCTGTTACAGAAGTAATTACACAGGATGATGTTGCCACCTTGTGGCCAGAGGTTGCACCTGCGCAGGGTGTGATGACAGAGAAAAAGACTGAGCCTCCTGTGTCCGGCCCTAGAGAGTCACGTGACCAAAGTGGGAAGCAGAAAAAAGCGCGAAAAGAGTTTGCTGTGGTCTGTGAAAAGAGCCAGGACGGTGTGCAGGCCCTCGTGCGTGGTGCAGGAGAGACTCTCAACGGGATTTCTTTTACCTGACACCATATCCTCGGGGCCTTCCCCAGCTTCTTCACTGCTGAGGGATACTGCTATTACACTCCCTGCTACTGGAGTGTGGACTACATAAGGGATCCACCAAAGCTGCTATCCGGATCAGAGAGACTGTAAGCGGGTCCTCTGGTGAGAGGCCGAAGTATTCCCTCCTTTCAGCGTAATTTGTTGTTCCTGTTTTTTTCTCCGGCTGGGACCCCTTCCTGCAAAGACAGACAGGCCTGCGACGGGGGACACATCCTTCTGGAGTAAAGGACTGGTAACGTGTGAGTAGGGACAGTGAGGGTCAGCTTATCACTACACGTTATTACTGTGCATATTTACGGTTGTCACTTATTGTTTTTTTTTTTTTTGCTGTGTTAAAAATGTATACGAGTAAAGATACGATTATCAAGATGGAGTCTGTGTGTGGGGATCTTGCTTGGCCAGATCATAGATACCAATGCGCGGCCTTGCCCGCGGTCACTTCATCTGGCGTAGTCGGCAGGATCTGTGACCAACAAGATTCCCACCCAGGCCATGTGTACAGTCAGAAATCCCCGCCAGTGTCTATTGTGAATCAGGTCAGGAAATTTGGCGGACGAAACTACCCTGTACCAGAGTGGGCGGAACAAGTACGTATACTGGGGGAAATGTATAATATTGACCCTAAGACCTTGGCAGAAATGGCGGTACTGACGCTAGAGGGGGAGGCATGGACGACAGTCAGACTGGAGACGGTCAGGGGCCAGCGTACAGTAGATGATTTGGTGCGGGTGCTGGAGAACACCTATGGGCCGACCACATACCAGGGAACACTGCGACACATGTTCTTTAGACGGATGCAGCTTGAATGGGAGGATATTCCCCAATATGCGAACGCCCTTCAGGTACTCCTTGAACAAACCTGTGGAAAAGGGGAGCAACTAGCTGGTATGGCTTCTCGTGACCTGGTACTGAGAGACCAATTTGTAATAGGACTGAGAGACCAGTATCTTAACCGCACGTTACAGGACTTGATCCGGATGATGCCGGCTCTTACTTTTGCTGAAGTCAAACAGGAAGCCATAGAACGTTCAAGGGGACCCGTCATGGATGTGGGGATTCAAGGTGCTGCGTGCAGATCCATATCTGACATTAAAAATCCGAACAGTGACACGGAAGACCTGAAACAGATGGTAGCAGACTTACAGAGACAGATATTACAGTTAACATTAGACCGACAGGGAGACCAGCGAAGACAGCCTAGTCGTCCCGTGCGACAGTGTTGGTCATGCGGTGATCCTCGCCATTGGGCAAATCGTTGTCCTCAACACTTCCCTCCGCAACAACCTCCGTCGCACCAACGAACAAACACTCAGTCACCCCAGCAAAGGGAATTTCGATCAGACCAGCGAATTGAACCCCAGCCATATCCACAAGCAGAGCTACCACGCCGGGCCTCACCACAATGGCCGCCGTTAAACTAGACACCCCTGCAGCTGAGGCTCGCGCAGCAGGGGAGGCCAAGGAGAGGGGTGTGGAAAAACAGAGCCGATGGCGGAGTGCTCTTGCCTCGAATAGCCCGACACTTGAAGTTGTCCTGGAAGGAATTGCCGTACAGGGACTGATGGACACCGGGTCACAAGTGACCACGATCTCTGAACAGTTTTACGAAAATTACCTCAAACCAAGAACTGCTCGTGACCCAGACACCACCATTAAGATTATTGCGGCTAATAATCTACCCATTCCAGTGACCGGAGTTGCTTGGATGGACACAAAGGCCTGCGGACAGGACTTAGGGAAACGAGGGATCGTCATCGTCAAGGAAGGTTTCGGCTCCGAGACCCCAGTGATAGTTGGAATGAACATCTTGAAAGACCTGGATCTTATGCTGTTGACAAGAAAAGGACCCAAATACTGGCAGAAGGTCACCAAACATAAGCCGACTCGTCTGGCGTTCCAGCGCGTAATCCGGACCGTTGGACTTCAACAGATGGCAGAGGAACAACTACCCCTAGCTGCCATTACGGTGCCACGCCGTACTCGGATTACTTTGCCCGCTGAAAAAGAGACAGTCATTTCCTTACCCCTTAACACCCACCGACAACTTGAGGGGGTTGAAGTGTTGATCGAGCCGAGGACCCCAAGTGGGGGTAAGCTAAACCCACTAGTTGCTCGCACTCTAGCTGTCGTGAGGAACGGGAGAGTCCCTGTCAGGCTAAACAACACCGCAGACGTAGGCCTAGCCCTTGAAGCCGGCACTCAACTTGCCCGGGTATATGCTCTACCCACGGAAGTGAATCCCATTGGACCCCTAGGATTCACCCCGTCTACAGAAGGCGACTGGACGGTAACCGTCTCAGCCATAAACGCTCAAGTAGACGATGAAGACATTGGGCGAAAACTACGGGAAAAAGTGCAGCTAGACACGTCTCAGTACACCAAACAAGAAGTGTTTCAAGTGGAGGAACTTCTGCGGGAACACCAAGACTCCTTTGCAAAGCATGACACAGACTTTGGGTGTACCACCAGTATCCAGCACGAGATACCCACGGGCGATAACCCCCCTATCCGCGAGAGGTACCGGCAGATACCACCTCAGCAATACCAGGAGGTGAAAAGCCTGTTAGAATCTATGCTACACGCCGGAGTGGTACGTGAAAGCCAGAGCCCGTGGGCTGCACCCGTGGTGATAGTCAAAAAGAAAGATGGTTCCCTAAGTTTTTGCGTGGACTACCGTAGGCTGAACGCTTGCACTATCCGGGACTCATATCCACTTCCTCGGATCGAAGAGTCACTGACCGCCCTGAAGAAGGCCAAATATTTTTCGTCCCTAGACCTGGCCAGTGGATATTGGCAGGTTCCAATGAGTGAGAAGGACAGGGAAAAGACCGCCTTCATCCTTCCCATGGGCCTGTATGAGTTCGACCGGATGCCGTTCGGCTTGAATAACGCACCGGGGACCTTTCAAAGACTAATGGAACGCTGTCTGGGAGACTTCAACTTTGAGTTTACGCTGATATACCTTGACGACATCGTGGTATATTCTGCCACCTTTGAGGATCATCTTCATAAGCTTGGCCAAGTGTTCCAGCGCTTGAGGAGACACGGCTTGAAGTTGAAGCCCAGCAAGTGCCGTTTGTTCCAGCAGGAAATCGACTACTTGGGCCACCGGATCTCGGCCGAAGGTGTCCAGCCCTCTCCGGAGAAGATAGCAGCCGTTCAAGAGTGGCCGCAGCCAACTACCGTCAAAGAAGTCCGGGCTTTTCTGGGGCTGGCAGGCTACTACCGTCGGTTTGTCAAGGACTTTGCTCGGCTTGCTGAACCACTGCATGAGGTTCTCCGAGGGACCGCGAACAGCCCCAGAGGACGACGCATCAGTTGGGGGCCTGACCGAGAAAAATCCTTTCAGGCACTTAAGGCTGCTCTAACATCACCCCCTGTTCTGGCATATGCAGACTACACATTACCGTTTCAGTTGCACACCGACGCCAGCCTTCAAGGTCTAGGTGCGGTCCTCTCTCAAGTTCAAGATAATAAAGAACGCGTGATAGCCTATGCCAGTAGGTCTCTCCGTGACACCGAAAAGAATCCCGTCAACTACAGCTCCTTCCGCTTGGAACTCTTGGCTCTGACTTGGGCTATGACGGAGAAATTTGCCGGCTATCTGACAGGAGCGGAAGTGCTGGTCATGACGGACAACAATCCTCTTGCCCACCTAGAGAATGCCAAACTAGGGGCAATGGAACAGCGCTGGATGGCCAGGCTCTCTAGATTCCAGTACAAAATTAAATACAGAGCGGGGAATGAGAATCAGAATGCTGACAGCCTGTCTAGAGTGACATCATCCCCGCCAGTGGGGGACCGGGATGAAGAGTTGGAGGAAGATGAGATGCCTGACTTTGCCCGTCTCGCAAAGCAAATAGAAGACAGCCGCCAGTATGCGGTAGGAGGGATTGAAGCCATAGTGGGATCTCCCCTGTCCCAGCAAGAATGGGCCAAGCTTCAAGATCGAGATCCCGAGCACGTCTTACTGAAACAGTATGTGAATAAACAAGAGAAACCGCCCTCCGAAGTGAGAGCCCGACTATCGACCGGAGCCTTGGCTCTGCTTGCCCAGTGGGATCGGCTGATCGTGAAAGATGGAGTCCTGTGTCGCAGGGCCCTTTTATCCCATATGCTGGAGGAGTGTTTGCAGATTGTCGTCCCGATGCAGTTGGCCCATGAGATGGTGGGCGAAGCTCACAGGAGGAACGGCCACTTCGGCATAGACAAGATCCTCCGGTGGACCCAGCAGTTCATTTTTTGTCCGGGGCTCCGTAAGTTGGTTGAAAACGTCTGTCAAGCATGCCGTACCTGTGAATTCCACAAGTCCGCGGAGCAGCGTGCCCCCGTTCAGACTATTAAGACGTCGAGGCCCCTCGAGCTGTTGATGGTGGACTATCTGTTGATCGGAACGGCGAATAGTGGCTACCAGTACTGTCTGGTGATGGTGGACCACTTCACGAAATTCGCTGTCGCTGTTGCTACGAAGGATCAGACTGCTGAATCAGCTGCACAGGCTATCTGTCAGCAATTCGTTCGGGTCTACGGGTGTCCGGAGCGGCTACACTCTGATCAGGGGGCTTGTTTCGAAGGGCGAGTCATTGAAGAAATCCAACGGATGTATGGAATCAAGAAGTCCAGGACCACCCCTTACCATCCACAAGGGAATGGGGCGTGTGAACGCTTTAACCGGACCCTCTTACAACTGATCCGGACTTTGGCTGAAGACAAAAAGCCCGACTGGCCTCGATTCCTCCCGGAATTGCTGTGGGCCTATAATAATCAGGTCCATTCCGTCACCGGATACACCCCATACACCCTTCCCTTTGGCCGTCCAGGCAAAGACATCCATGAGTTGCAACTGTCTAGCTCCGAAGAAGATACCTGTGGTACCTATCCTTCCTGGCTACAAACACACCGCCAGAGAATGGAGACTGTCTACCGGCTAATAGGCCGACAAATTCAGGATCAAGTGCACGCTGACCCACTCCCGGTACAAGAAGACCCACTGAATGTAGGTCAACTGGTCCTAGTCCGAATAAAGAAGCCGCAAGGGAAACTCCGGCCCAAGTGGGAGACCGAAGTCTATCGAGTAATTGGACAGCCGTACCCCGGTGGCCCCGTCTATCGAGTGCAGGGCGAAGACAGCGGCAGCATCCGAACTTTGCACCGTAATATGTTGCGCCCCTGCCGTTCCCAGCCTGACTCCCCTACTGTGATACCTAGAGAGATGGATATCACTAATACTGTCGGAGACACTGACCCCGGGGATGTAGAGACTGAATGCATGCCTACCCCTGTCCGTCCGACTGACGCACTTGAACCGATTACCTCCTCTACTGACATGTCGACTGGGAAAGAGAGTGGGGTGACTGATAGGAGAGAGGGGATCCAACCCGTTAGGCGGACAATGAGGACCACTGCAGGGGTACCTCCAGGACAGTCTTACAGAGACCAATATGTGTGGCCCTCTTCCCAGCGGCCCCCTGTCACATCCACAGCCATCGCCGCCCTGGAGCCGGTCGTTGGCAGGGACTGCCAACCTTTGAGTGGGGGGACGTGTAGTGAGCTGGCCGGCTCTGGCTGTTCTGTGATTATTGATATAGAGCCTGTTACAGAAGTGATTACACAGGATGATTTTGCCACCTTGTGGCCAGAGGTTGCACCTGCGCAGGGTGTGATGACAGAGAAAAAGACTGAGCCTCCTGTGTCCGGCCCTAGAGAGTCACGTGACCAAAGTGGGAAGCAGAAAAAAGCGCGAAAAGAGTTTGCTGTGGTCTGTGAAAAGAGCCAGGACGGTGTGCAGGCCCTCGTGCGTGGCGCAGGAGAGACTCTCAACGGGATTTCTTTTACCTGACACCATATCCTCGGGGCCTTCCCCAGCTTCTTCACTGCTGAGGGATACTGCTATTACACTCCCTGCTACTGGAGTGTGGACTACATAAGGGATCCACCAAAGCTGCTATCCGGATCAGAGAGACTGTAAGCGGGTCCTCTGGCGAGAGGCCGAAGTATTCCCTCCTTTCAAAGTAATTTGTTGTTCCTGTTTTTTTCTCCGGCTGGGGCCCCTTCCTGCAAAGACAGACAGGCCTGCGACGGGGGACACATCCTTCTGGAGTAAAGGACTGGTAACGTGTGAGTAGGGACAGTGAGGGTCAGCTTATCACTACACGTTATTACTGTGCATATTTACGGTTGTCACTTATTGTTTTTTTTTTTTTGCTGTGTTAAAAATGTATACGAGTAAAGATACGGTTATCAAGATGGAGTCTGTGTGTGGGGATCTTGCTTGGCCAGATCATAGATACCAATGCTCGGCCTTGCCCGCGGTCACTTCAGCATCACCACAAAAAGGCTGTTCATGCTCAGAAACCCTCCCATGTGGCAGAATTAGAACATTTTTTCAAAGATGAGTGGCCGAAATTCCTCAAGAGAGTTGTAAAAGACTCATTGCCAGCTATCGCAAACAATTGATTGACTGCCAAGGGTGGCCCAGCCAGTTATTAGGTTTAGGGGGCAAGCACTTTTTCACATAGTTCCCTGTAGGTTTGAATTTCTTTTTTCCCTTAACTATAAAGACCTTCATTTAAAAACTGCCTTTTGTGTTTACTTGTGTCATCTTTGTCTAATATTTAAATTTGTTTTGTGATCTGAAACATTTAAGTGCAACAAACATGCAAAAGAAAAAGAAATCAAAAAGGGGGCAGACACTTTTTCACACCTCTGCCAAAACAAAATGATTGGCTGTCCAAAAATAGACATGCAGGCTCTTTACAATTTGGAGGCCCCTATATACATTAGGCTGTTGGCTGGGTCCGCTGACATTGGATTGTTTGGTTGTCCAATAGTCTACTGTGTATGGGAGACTTAGAGGCGTAGATACTTTTAGAGAAATGACAAAATTAACTCAATTCCAGATATCTGCGCAGGATGGCTACTTTCAATTACGTCTGCCCTTAAGGCTGTGTGCCCACGTAGCGTTTTTCAAGCGTTTATGCTGCGGAATTTCCGCAGCGGAAACGCTTGTAAAACGCTAGGTAATCCGCACCCCATGGTCCCCAAGGGGATTCCGCATGTTCTATGCACATGCTGCGGATTTTTCCGCAGCGTTTATGCTACGTACAAAAATCCGCAGCATGTCATTTAATTTTGCGGAAGTGCAGCGGAACTCCCGCCATTGACTTGCACTGAGACGCATAGAAACCGCGACTGTACATTTTTACAAGCGGCTTCTATGCGTCTCTATGTGCGGATGGTACCCAGTTCTGGAGGAGAGAAGACTCTCATCCAGACCTGGGTACCATTGTACCTGTAAAAAAAGTATAAAATAACAAATAAAGTTTATACTCACCTGTCCGGCGTCTTCTCTCTGAATGCCAGCAGCGCTGAAGGACCTTCGGTGACGTTACAGTCATGTGACCGCAGGCGCTTCACCGCTCTGTCTTGCGATATGCCGGCAGCCGGGAACCAGCCAGGAAGCAGCGCTGCAGCCACCCGGGCATCGGGGGTGAGTATAGCTTTATTTGTTTTAATTTTTACGGTTCACACTGTATAAATCCATGCTGTTTGCATGGATTTATACAGTGTGACCTAGTTGTCAAGCACTTTCCAAGTGATGCTATCGCCTGGAAAGTGCTTGTCAATCTGCATGCGGACACGCATGTGAACCCGCATGTGGATCCGCATGTATTCTGCAGGAAAAACGCATGCACAATCTGCATGCGTTTTTTTCTGCCAGGGAGACGCAGAAATGCTGCAGAAATTTTCTGCTTCATTTCTGCATCGTGGGCACATAGCCTTAGAAGTTAATTCGGTGAGCAAAGGCTTTGTTCACTACATAATGACATTTTCTCCCCACCACACTGTTTGCTGTAAAGCCTATAGATATGGAGTTACAGCTGCTGTCTTGATAGGGAAGTGGAAAGAGGAATGGTAGGTAAGTATTCCTAATTTTGCTGTTTCACAGCATAAATCCTGCCTTATAATGGAAAGCCAAACACTTTCAACCAATTGGTACATATAAGTCTCATTTATTCTTTGTCATTGCACCTTAAGAATAGCTCCTATATTAAAACAACTTCTGAGAATATGCCATGTATGTTATCATTTTAAGAATGATTCCTGACAAAACAAGTAAGAAATTTTGCTAATTAGGTAATTCACTGCACATTTTACTAATTACTGTTGGTAATTTGAAAATAGGTATTGTAGGAAGATACAAAGGGGCAATAAAAAAATCTCAATTTCTTGCTAATTCTAAATTAGGTTTTTGTTTTCTCGGAAGGTACTATGTTTTCAAAATTATGGCAATTCTGGTTTATACATTTCATTATATTACCTGAGAGTATTCAAAAGCTTTATATAGTCTCTAAAATAAGAATGCCAGCTTTAGGATCAAATGAAAAAAACATCATCTGCACATAGGGAAAGTTTTGCATATTTATCACCTATCTGTATTCCATGGCATCTATTTTATAGATCCCATACTAATGACTTTAAAGCCATAGACGAGGGAATATGGCTCAGAGATGTCACATTACATTTTAAAAAGACCATACAAGATAAATAATTGTTGCTTTAGTTGCTGTATAATAAGTCTTGAACATGCAAATGAAACATCCTCGGAATATAAAATGAATTAGTGATGTTTTCAAGTGGGACTATTAATTCAGTTCATATGTTTTCTCTGAGTCTGGAGATATTATTCATTGGTGTAAAAACTGATAAACCCTTTCCCAAAGTGACCTACAGTGATGGATGACACCTCAATTATGTGCTCATATGGTGCCTTTATAATGAACAGCAGGAGAACACAGTGAAAATGGTCCTTAAAGAAGTTGATACATTATCATATAAATCACTCTCCTCAATATATATATTGTCATGATTCCACCCCTCACTGTGTCTGGGATGCAGTTGCTGACAGCTCAGCCGTCTAATCTTGTACAGGGGCATGCTGGAGCTGTCAGTACTGTGATTGACAGCTCGACTGACTAATTTGGTGCAGGGCAGGGCCGTATTTGGAGTTTCTGCTGCCCTAGGCACTGTCAGTGGTCACCCCCCCGGTCACGCCCACCCTCACCCCCCATCACGTCCCCCCCACGTTGTGCCCCCTCGCATCCAATATCTCCCCCCCCGTCGCTGCCGTTTCCCCAAGTTTCATGTAGCTTCCCCCCCCCATTCCATGTAGCACATATAAAAGGTTGGGGTGGGGGGGGTGGGAGCGGCCCACACAAACCACAGGGCTGCAGCATTGAATATGGGGGTGGGGGGGATGGGAGCGGCCCACACAGACCACAGGGCTGCAGCATTGAATATGGGGGTGGGGGGGGATGGGAGCGGCCCACACAAAACTGGGCTGCAGCAGGCACTGCAGCATTGCATATGGCCCATATGCAATGCTACAGTGCCTGATGTAGCCCATGTCTGGGATTCAGACCCCACTGTGTCCCTCCCTGCTGCTGCCTGCCATCATGTCTGACCAGTGACAACAGTCACAGACTAGTCAGACTCCTCAGAGTCTGAGACTAGTCAGAGACTCAGGCAGTCTGGGCTCTGTAAGGCTGGCACTGCTGCCCGCTGGCAGTACTGTTTGTGCACAGCACAGAACACAGCACCGGCGGCAGCTGCTGACTGCGCGTCTGCGCTTAAACTATGATCCCGCCGCCCGCCTCGTCGCCTGCCGCCCGCCATCATCAATTATGCTGCAGAGCAGACTGTCTGCAGAAGCGGCAGCTCCACAGCCAGCATCATGCACCAGCACCACGGCCCGGGTGGCAGTGTCGGTGCAATGGCACATCACAACAGGACACAATTACCGGCTCTGCCTGCTGAGATGTGCCGCCACCAGCAATGTGCTGCCCAGGCCTCCGCGGGAACTTCAAGTGCCTGGGCTCCTTCTCTTCTTTCCAGATCGCAGCAGCAGAGCAGACTAGAGAGGTGAGGTGGCTGGGCATGACCGGAGGACGAGAGGGCGCGATGACCGGGGGGGGGGACCGAGCCACTGGGCCGGTTCGGGGCACGAACAAAAAAAAAAAAAACACGCTCAGGCGCCGCCCTCCCCGAATTCTGGCGCTCTAGGCACGTGCCTACAAGTGACTAAGGGCAAATATGGCCCTGCCAAGGGCCATTTGGATATTTATACCATCCTTTTGGGGCCGTACAAATTGCACCCTAACTCCACCCACAAAGTGCGTCCTGATGCTGGCACTGGTGTCAGGGCGTAATCTAACATTGCATGCGCCTCAGCGTTCTGTAGTGAACACTGTGTGCGCGGCCCATTAATCAAAATACAGCGGCCGGCCCAAGCACTGTGGTCCCCAGGAGTCTGCTCGGGGGCCGGATAAAAGGTCATCGAAGGTCATAAATGGCCCACGGGCCTGAGGTTCCCCACCCCTGACCTAAACTAACAGCACCATATATGCTTTGGATAAGGTGGTGAAATACAGATGAGAAGACCCAGGTGCTATAGACTCATGTGAAGAAGCCCTTAAAGGGGGTTTTCGGCCCAGATTTTTTTTGTTTTAAGCGTGCAGCATGGTCAGAATATAAGAAGTTTTCCCCACCACTCTTCTCTCTACAGTGCAATGAGGGGAGAGAGAGGTGAAGGATTGCTAAGGCGAGTAGGTTTTGTTTAATTTAACCATCCTGCAAGTTTTGAAAACAAAAGACATAGCTTGAACTGGAGGCCAGAAATTTATTACTGTAAACTCTTTTATGGCTCATTCACACGTCCGTTTTTCACATGTGTGTTTTATCCATGAGCCTACTGAGCTGTTCACATGTCAGTCTTTTGGTGGAAGGGGTGTCCTGAAAAGAACCCCTTAATAGACAGAACACCCCTCCATTGTTGCAGAACTTGATGTTACACTTGTTTCATTTCTTCACCACTGAGAAATATTTAGACTTGTGTAAAGAGTTGAAACCAATTCTTTATGAGCAGCACCACCTCCGAAGAACATCAAGAAAGTTCCTATTCACTGTCAGTAAACATCTTAGAAATGGTGAAACAATGAAATACAAAATATATTAGAAAGTTGCAGAACTGCTCATTGTACAATTTGCTTTTTCTATAAAACTGGAACCCTTTACGTGTTCCAAAAACATTCAGCATCCTCCCACCCTAAGAACCATAGGACCACCTGATAGCACATTAAAATCTGGAACTCTGGTCACAGACAGATCAGCACAAGAGGGACAGATCGGATTGTAGCTTGTCAAATTATTTGACAACTTGAGGAGAAGTCAGAAAGTAGCCATGGACAGAACCTACAAGATCAGACACATTGTGTTACCTTGGCAACCAAGTATAATAGTATCTAGCATTATGCCAATACACCAATCACATTGCAGCAGTTTTCCAGGGCTCCTGAATGGTGGAATACAGAGGCAGAGTCGCCATTCAGAGGTCTCAGAAGGTTAGAGGTGGTCACCAGCAGTGGAGGCACATCCCCCTTACCGACACCCGCAGCACCCCCAGCACACCTTCCTTACCTACACTGTTTACCCCATGCACCCCAGTTTCCCCAATGTCCCTGCAGAGGGGACACTTTCCACGTGGCCAGGTGACCAGTGGCTGCACTGTTAACCCCTTGCTGCCCCCGCTACCCCGCAGAGGAGCTTTTCTTACCTATCCAGGTGACTGGGAGCAGTCGGCGCCACTAGCAAGCAGGAGAAGGGGCGGCGGTGCCTCTGCTGTCCCTCCTGTAAGTCCTACTGCATACGATGGAGGGACGTGACTACAACTCGGTGAAAACTGCAGATAAACAAAAAAAAGCAGAAGCTACATGTGAAAGCAGAAGGAGGGGGCGCCACTTCCTGGTCCAAGCTTCTTGTCAGGGAGAAGTAGAAGAGGGCAGAGACTGGGTTACAGCGCTCCACCGCCACCACCAGTGCCGAAAGAGGAGGGGGCACCGAGTCCGGCCGGTCTGGAGCTGGCGCCGTGCTTCTGTGGAGCCATGAGGCCTCAGCGCCGGGACAGCGGCATCAGCGGAATCCTGAGTCCCGGAGCCCGGTAATACCACGCTGTGCACTCACACAATGCGGCTCCGCCCACTGCCCACATTGGTCGCCCGGCTCCCGGCTCACAGCTCTCATTGGTTCTGAGACACATCACTCATCATACCAGTGACATCACCCGTGCGCCCGCACTCTTCCTCGAATTGAAACCGCGGGATGATGCCGCGCTGCAATGTGAGGTGAGGTGGTGGGAGTGACCGGAGGGCGAGAGGGCGCGATGACCGGTGGGAGCGGAGCCACCCGGCTGGCTCGGGGCACAAACCAAAAAAAAAAACACACACAAAAAAAAAAAAAATACGCTCAGGCGCCGCCCTCCCCGAATTTCAGCGCCCTAGGCACGTGCTTACAAGTGCACAAGGGCAAATACGGCCCTGGTACAGGGGCGTGCAATAGCTCAGTGTGGTGATTGACAGCTCGGCTGTCCAATCTGAGACTGGGAAGCACTGGCTATCTTCAGGAGTTCATTGTCCCAGGTGGATGCCTGGCTACTTAACTGAGCTGTTTGTCCCAGATCTCTGCCAGACGTACAGTACAGACCAAAAGTTTGGACACACATTGTCATTTAAAGATTTTTCTGTATTTTCATGACTATGAAAATTGTACATTCACACTGAAGGCATCCAAACTATGAATTAACACATGTGGAATTCTATATTTAACAAAAAAGTGTGAAACAACTGAAAATATGTCTTATATTCTAGGTTCTTCAAAGTAGCCACCTTTTGCTTTGATGACTGTTTTGCACACTCTTGGCATTCTCTTCATGAGCTTCAAGAGGTAGTCTCCGGAAATGGTTTTCACTTCACAGGTATGCCCTGTCAGGTTTAATAAGTGGGATTTCTTGCCTTATAAATGGGGTTGGGACCATCAGTTGTGTTGTGCAGAAGTCAGGTGGATATACAACTGATAGTCCTACTGAATAGACTGTTAGAATTTGTATTATGGCAAGAAAAAAGCAGCTAAGTAAAGAAAAACGAGTGGCCATCATTACTTTAGGAAATGAAGGTCAGTCAGTCCGAAAAATTGGGCAAACTTTGAAAGTGTCCCCAAGTGCAGTTGCAAAAACCATCAAGCGCTACAAAGAAACTGGCTCACAAGAGGACCGCCCCAGGAAAGGAAGACCAAGAGTCACCTCTGCTTCTGAGGATAAGTTTATCCGAGTCATCAGCCTCAGAAATCACAGGTTAACAGCAGCTCAGATTAGAGACCAGGTCAATGCCATGCAGAGATCTAGCAGCAGACGCATCTCTACAACAACTGTTAAGAGGAGACGTTGTGCAGCAGGCCTTCATGGTAAAATAGCTGCTAGGAAACCACTGCTAAGGACAGGCAACAAGCAGAAGAGACTTGTTTGGGCTAAAGAACACAAGGAATGGATATTAGACCAGTGGAAATCTGTGCTTTGGTCTGATGAGTCCAAATTTGAGAACTTTTGTTCCAACCACCGTGTCTTTGTGCGAAGCAGAAAAGGTGAACAGATGGACTCTAGATGCCTGGTTCCCACCATGAAGCATGGAGGAGGAGGTGTGATTGTGTGGGGTTGCTTTGCTGATGACACTGTTGGGGATTTATTAAAAAATGAAGGCATACTGAGCCAGCATGGCTACCACAGCATTTGCAGCGGCATGCTATTCCATCCGGTTTGCGTTTAGTTGGACCATAATTTTTTTTCAACCGGACAATGACCCCAAACACACCTCCAGGCTGTGTAAGGGCTATTTGACCAAGAGGGAGAGTGATGGGGTGCTACGCCAGATGACCGGGCCTCCACAGTCACCAGACCTGAACCCAATCAAGATGGTTTGGACTGCAGAGTGAAGGCAAAAGGGCGAACAAGTGCTAAGCATCTCTGGGAACTCCTTCAAGATTGTTGGAAGACCATTTCCGGTGACTACGTCTTGAAGCTCATCAAGAGAATGCCAAGAGTGT
Source organism: Phyllobates terribilis (assembly GCF_046119375.1). Taxonomy (NCBI): domain Eukaryota; kingdom Metazoa; phylum Chordata; class Amphibia; order Anura; family Dendrobatidae; genus Phyllobates; species Phyllobates terribilis. The sequence goes on from NW_027362764.1 coordinate 444,168,506, forward strand.
GCAAAGCAGTCATCAAAGCAAAAGGTGGCTACTTTGAAGAACCTAGAATATAAGATATATTTTCAGTAGTTTCACACTTTTTTGTTAAGTATATAATTCCACATGTGTTAATTCATAGTTTTTATGCCTTCAGTGTGAATATACAATTTTCATAGTCATGAATATACAGAAAAATCTATAAATGAGAAGGTGTGTCTAAACTTTTGGTCTGTACTGTACATTCAGCTAGTGTGTGTGGTTTGTTCTCTGTGCCTTGTTCTGTTTATTGATCTTCTGCTGCCTGACCTTGGACTTTGTTTTGACCATCCGTATGTTAAACCCCTTCTGCTCTGATCTGCTGTCCTCCTGGAATTCTGACCAATGGTACGTTACCTGACTATGCCTTTGCCTCTTCCCTCTGTTTATGATGTACCCACCTGGCTTTGAATTGGGACTCCTTGACTATCCCGTCTCACGGCCTGACCGTGAAAAGTGACTCAGCATCACGTTACATCTGGTCCATACGTTTTTCTCTTTTGCCAGTATGGAGACTGTCCACACTCTCTGTGATCAGGAGGTAAATCTGAAGCAGATGACTCAGGATCTGGCTAAAGAATGCCAGAGTCTGGAGTCATCACAATGTCAGTTGCAGGGTCAGATAACTAATTTAATGAAGACCTCCCATAGCCCTCCACTGCCGGCAGTGGTTGTGATGTCAGTACCCTCTGATGTACGGTTGGTCTCTCCCGAATCTGTAGTAGCCCTCCCTGATAAATTTTCTGGAGAGAAAGACCAGTTTAGAATCTTTAGGGAGAGCTGTATGTTATTTTTTACCCTGCGCCCACGATCGTCAGGGGAGGAGTTCCAGCGGGTGGGAATAATCATGTTTTCCTTGTCCCCACAAGCCCCAGAATGGTTTTCTGTTGACGCCTTCTTTGACAGTTTACGACTGATATATGATGACCCCAACAGGATCCAGGTCGCTGAGGCTAAGATCACGAACCGGGCACAAGGGGGTCGTACAGCTGAGGACTACTGTATTGAGTTCTGGCAGTGCTCCAGTGCAGCTCTGTGGAATGATGCAGCTCTCAGGAACCAGTTCCACAAAAGCCTTTCTGAAACCATTAAAGACGCCCTGGTCCTGCATGATTCCCCTTGTTCTCTGGCAGAGGCCATGACCCAGGCCATATGAATGGACAGTAGAATCTGTGAGATACGGGATGAACAGCAGGCTGCCCATTATTCTTCCCCGGAGCAGGTCCATTTACCGGAAGTGAAGCCATTGGAGATCAGAGTTGCCACTCTTCATGTTGAAGAGAAAAAACGTAGAAAGATCTCAGACTCTGTCTGTACTGTGGTCTCTCTGGACATTTTCTCAAGAATTGCCTAACTCGTCCTCAGACTGCAAACCATCAGGAGAATGTCTGAGTCTGGGTGATGGCCAAGGAGGTCACCCAGACTCCAAGGTACCTTTTTCTTCCTCTACTAAAGTACTGATAAATAGTGATGGGCGAGCACTAAAATGCTCGTGTGCTAGATACTCGGGTCAAGCAAGTTGGAATACTCGGGTGCTCGACCCGAGCAACGAGGCCAATGTAAGTCTATGGGAAACTCGAGCATTTTTCAGGCGGCTCCCCCTAGTGGTCTGCAGAGGGCCTAAAAATTGCCCAAATCGATGGGAACAGTCCTCAAATGACATGGGAACAGCATGGAGAAGACCCCTGGAAGCATTTCTGACTCCCAGGTTACTGCTGTCAACAACGTTGTCAGAGGTATTACGCCACTTTTACGAACTCACAATAAAACATACCTAAACAAAACCAAAATGTATTTTCCTGGGAAATATGTTAAGGATCATCTTTTCCAGTGTAATGTCTTGTATATAAAGCAAAATAAATAACCAAAAACAACAATGCTCCTCCACACCTTGGGCTATGTTCACACATAGTGTTTTTCATGCGTTTTTTCACTTTTGCATTGCTTTCAACCGTGACAAAAGCATTCACCAAGAAATGTCATTTTAACATTTTACAACCTTATCTGGCCATGTGGTGTGTGAGATATCATCAGACACATCCTGCTTCATTTATGAAGGACGGACTCTGAAAGTCACAAAGCCTATTTATATAGGGCCATCAGGCGGCCTTTACTATTCTTAAAGGGCCAGCAGTCGGACCTCACTATTCTTAGAGAGCCATCAGCCGTCTATGTTTTATTGTTCCCATTACTAAAGAGTGGGTCTCCTATACTGTTATTGCATATGCAGTGAGTGGCAGGGCTGCCCGTAGCATTTTTAATGCGTTTTTGCACTTTTGCATTGCTTTCAACCAAGACAAATGCATTCACTGGGAAATGTCATGTTAACATTCTACAACCTTATGTGGCCATGTGGTGTGTGTCACTTCAGCAGACACATGCATACAGTGCTAAAAAGACATGGGAACAGCATGGGGAAGAAGCCTGGAAGTATCTCTGACTCCCAAGTCACTGCCTAAAAGTGTGCCCATCATAAGTGATCCTTGGCGCATGCGAAGATGGCTCCCGCCATGCACCTGTCATTTCAGACTTGCAACAATCACCGTCCACGTCCTTGTCCCACTGCAGTGTTCAATTGTCCCTACCCCATTCCTTGGAATGCAAGCGCAAGTATGCAGCTAGCCACCCACCCTCACACAGGCTGCAATACTATACTGCCAAATTTTTGACAGCTGTTTGCACATGAAATGTGGCCTTTCAGGCTCGTGGAGGCAGAAGCTGTCCACAATCTTATGGCGGCCGCCGTGTATCCATAATCGGTCCCAGCCGCCACTATTTGTCCCGGTGTTGTCTCCACCTTCCACGAGCACGGGTCCTACAACATTCCCGTGCGCTCCTCAGTGAATTTACTGGGAAGGACCGCCTACCCACAAACACGTGGTCAAGAGAATGTGGCCAAGGATGGTACGGAGCCAGTCCACAGCTTTTTTTGCTGAGAGTTGTACTTCACCACAGTCATATTCTTTAGCTAAGTGAAAAGAATGGCATAGAGGGACCAGTATCTACTCTGGGTGTTATTTCTCCCAGGAAGACCTCTAATGCAGCTTGTTGCAGAAGAAGCAATGGCAGCCCGTTCACCGTCAGTTTGCACTTGTCGGTGGTGTTTCGAAACACAAACATCTTTCTTTGCGCCTTTAATTTCATGACTACAAAGTTGGGCAATGTTCAAACCAAGGAGAAAATATGGAGTAAATCAATCAGAAAAATATTTATAAAATACATAAATATAAAAGATGCATATTCAAATCACAGCATTTCATAGATAGTGATACATAGGGTCAAGGGATAGCAGCAACAAATAGCTCATGATCCCCCCACACACCCACACGGTAAATTGTAAATTATGGGGTGGGGGCTCCTCAGGTAAGGTAACTAGCATAAATAGAAATGGCCAGGGAACAGTATCACTGAGAATATTCTGGGCTTAAGGCCGTCCACAACCTCATAATGTACCCACAGTCCAAAAATACATAAAGGGAACCTTACCAGGGAATAGACCACGAAGCTAAGGTGCTGAGAGCAATTGGCCCAGGGAAGCAAAGCCTCAACGTGCATTTCGCCTGATTTGATGTGGCTTTCTCAAGAGGCTGAGGTGCCAATGCGTATGAGGACCTTAAGTATGTAGATTACGTGGTCATGTGACGCATCACATAACCGTCAAACTTCCGCACGGCGGCGCATGAACGGTAGGTATCCTGTCGCACGCGAGAGCGCCCAAGCCATCACGCCCCCTGCGCGTGCGCGAAACCGCACTAAGGAGGAGGCGACAGACAGCGGGGTGCGAGCACACCGAAGGAAACTGACAGCCCGCATGCGCACAGCGATAGTCAGCATGGTAAAAATAAGGTGTATAACATAATGTGGGAATGACATATTAACTCCTATTATACTTATCCAATATATTTTACCAAATCATCAGTACTAGTGCACATGATTATTATTATTGTACATCAACAGATTGCATAATACAGTATTTTCACATTTAAGTTACAACAATTGGCAACAAATGTCAAATATTATAAATTTCCGTGCAAAGGATCTTCATCCCTGTAGCTGAAGATAGGATACGTAATTTTAAGAAGCATAACCACAGAAAGATCTGTACAGAGGTATACATCGCATCGTCACTAGGGTAGAAGTAAAAATAATAGAATTTAAAAACACGCCATAACACAAAATTATGAAAATGATAACAAAAATAATAAAATAATCATAATAAAATTCATCACATGGGAATATTTTACAGAGAGCAGGAGAGTAGAGCTTTGAACCGTCCTAAATCATAAAAACGCAGCAAAGCTTAAAGCCTCATTCACACCTCGTGGGCTAACTGTGTCCAGACTAACAATCCATCTTGCCTCCCTTTGGGCTAGACGTTGTTTAATATTCCCACCCCGAGAGCCAAGACGCACCACCTCAATACCACGTATCTGCAGTGTTTTGGGATCACAATCATGTACTGCCTTAAAATGTCGTGGTAGCGTCTTCAGCTCCCGGGGATCAGTCGCCGTCCTGGCCGCGCCAATGTCCCGCACGTGCTCACGCACGCTGACGCGAAGCTCCCGTGATGTCAGACCTATGTATATCAAATTGCAGCCACAGGTCGCATAGTTTATGACATTGTTTGTACTGCATGAAATATAGTGCAAGATTTTAAATTCACGGGAGCCATCAGAGGATGTGAAAGAACCACTGTGCCGGACATTGGCTCGAGCAAGACAGTGACCACGCGGAAAACATCCTACAGGGGGATCCTGGGACCCAAATGGGTTAGATATAGGGGGAACATAGTGACTGGAGACTAATAGATATCTCAAATTTTTTCCCCAGCGAGCTGTCATTGGAGGAAAAGACTCAAGGTGGTCTCGTAATGCGGGTTCCGTGCCCAGAATTGCCCAATGGCGGTTGAGAATCCGTCGCATCATCTCCCACTCGTGATTAAAAGACGAGATATACCGAACATATCCACTCGTATCTTTCCCCCGTTTAGCCTGATTTGAATATAGGAGACCACTGCGGGGGGTATCTCGTGCCCTCTCATTGCCCCGTCTGATGCTTCGGTTACTGTATCCCCGTTGTTTGAACCGTCTAGTTAGATAGGCAGCCTGGGCCTCAAATCTAGAATCTGTGGAGCAGATCCTCCTCATCCTCCGGTACTGTCCAACCTGGATGGCCCGAATCGTGGGAAAGTAATGTGCCCGTCCACCTCCAGACTAACGCCCAGGAAGTCAATACGTTCAGTATGATAGGTGTAAGTTAATCTGATACCACGTGAGTTGGCATTAAGTCGTGCCCTAAACTCCTCAAGCTCCCCCACTGTTCCCCGCCAAAAAAATAAAATATCACCAATATATCTCATCCATGACATGACGTGGTCTGCGGCGAGTCCGCCATCGTCACCAAAAATCTCCCTCTCCCATGCACCTAGGAAGAGATTAGCGTACGATGGCACACAAGCCGCCCCCATCGCCGTGCCACGTCTTTGGAGATATATTGCATCTTTGAGCAAAAAATAATTTAAAGTGGAGCAGCTCGAGGAGAAATTCCCAGGACAGGCCTTTCAGGTTGGAGGTCCCGAGGAACAGGCAGACCGCCTCGAGACCCAGGTCATGTCGGATACATGTATATAAACTCTCCACATCAGCGGTGACCATGAGAGTGCCCTGCTCCACGAGGACGCCATAAACGCGTGTAAGGACATCCGTTATGTCTTTCACAAATGAGGGAAGAGCCTCGACAAGTGGTTTTAAATAATTGTCGATATATCTACAGATACAGGAGGAGATACAGAGTTGCAACATCAGGTGGGTCTCTTTCGAGTATCAGCTCCAGGTCTACACGGTTCCTTCCCTTGTCCTTGCGTCCAGCTGTGGAAATTCTTGTGCAGCTGGTGGTTGAGGAGTTCAAAAAACTCTCTAGACGGAGGAAATATGATAACATCACCCACCGCCAACAAACGGCTATTAAACAACTTCAGGCGTACGATGATATAGTTATCAAGCCAGCGGACAAGGGAGGGAATATTGTCATGTGGCCTTGTATGATATACGAAAGGGAGGCCCTTCGGCAATTAAGGGTCTCCGATACCTATCTAAAGTTATCATTCAATCCCACGGCATCCTATTCTGCGGCACTCCAGAAGATTCTGGGTGAGGCATACGACCAGGGAATAATCGATAAGAAGACAGTGGAGGCACTCACCGTTCGTTATACTAGGACAGCAACTCTGTATCTCCTCCCTAAAATCCACATGGATGCTGTCAACCCACCGGGATGTTTGATCGTGTCAGGACAGGGGAGTTAATGTGAACCTATCTGTAGATATATTGACAATTATTTAAAACCACTTGTCGAGACTCTTCCCTCATTTGTGAAAGACACGATGGACATCCTTACACGGGTTGATGGCGTCCTCATGGAGCAGGGCACTCTCATGGTCACCGCTGATGTGGAGAGTTTATATACATGTATCCGACATGACCTTGGTCTCGAGGCGGTCCGCCAGTTCCTCGGGACCTCCAACCTGGACAGCCCGTCCCGGGAATTTCTCCTCGAGCTGCTCCACTTTATCCTTTCGTATAATTATTTTTTGTTCAAAGATGCAATATATCTCCAACAACATGGCACGGCGATGGGGGCGGCTTGTGCGCATCGTATGCTAATCTCTTCCTAGGTGCATGGGAGAGGCAGATTTTTGGTGACGATGGCGGACTCGCCGCAGACCACGTCATGTCATGGATGAGATATATTGATGATATTTTATTTTTTTGGCGGGGAACAGTGGGAGAGCTTGAGGAGTTTATGGCACGACTTAATGCCAACTCACGTGGTATTAGATTAACTTACACCTATCATACTGAACATATTGACTTCCTGGCCGTTAGTCTGGAGGTGGACGGGCATTCCGCCATCCAGACTGACGTCTTCAGGATGTCCACGTCAGTGAATTCTTTGATCCACGCAGAGTCGGCACATTACTTACCCACGATTCGGGCCATCCAGGCTGGACAGTTCCTGAGGATGAGGAGGATCTGCTCCACAGATTCTAGATTTGAGGCCCAGGCTGCTGATCTAACTAGACGGTTCAAACAACCGGGATACAGTAACCGAAGCATTAGATGGGGATATGAGAGGGCACCAGATACCCTCCGCAGTGGTCTCCTATATTCAAATCAGGCTAAATGGGGGAAAGATACGAGTGGAAAAATTCGGTATATCTCGTCTTTTAATCACGAGTGGGAGACGATGAGACGGATTCTCAACCGCCATTGGGCAATTCTGGGCACGGAACCCGCATTACGAGACCACCTTGAGTCTTTTCCACCAATGACAGCTCGCTGGGGGAAAAATTTGAGAGATCTATTAGTCTCCAGTCGCTATGTTCCTCTGTATCTAACCCATTTGGGTCCTGGGGTCCCACTGTAGGATGTTTTCCGTTGCTGGCTTGCTTGCGCCAATGTCCAGCGCAGTGGTTCTTTCACGTCCTCTGATGGCTCCCGTGAATATAAAATCTTGCACTATATTTCATGCAGTACCAACAATGTCATAAACTATGCGACCTGTGGCTGCAATTTGATATACATAGGTCTGACATCACGGGAGCTTCGCGTCAGGGTGGTGAGCACGTGCGGGACATTGGAGAGGCCAGGACGGTGACCGATCCCCGGGAGCTGAAGACGCTACCACGACATTTTAAGGCAGTACATGATTGTGATCCTAAAACACTGCAGATATGTGGTATTGAGGTGGTGCGTCTTGGAACTCAGGGTGGGAATACTAAACAACATCTAGCCCAAAGGGAGGCGAGATGGATGGTTCGTCTGGACACAGTTAGCCCACGAAGTTTGAATGAGGCTTTAAGCTTTGCTGCGTTTTTATGATTTAGGACGGTTCAAAGCTCTACTCTCCTGTTCTCTGTAAAATATTCCCATGTGATCAATTTTATTATGATTATTTTATTATTTTTGTTTTCATTTTCATAATTTTGTGTTATGGCGTGTTTTTAAATTCTATTATTTTTACTTCTACCCTAGTGATGAAGCGATGTATACCTCTGTACAGATCTTTCTGTGGTCATGCTTCTTAAAATTACGTATCCTATCTTCAGCTACTGGGATGAACATCCTTTGCACGGAAATTTATAATATTTGACATTTGTTGCCAAGTGTTGTAACTTAAATGTGAAAATACTGTATTATGCAATCTGTTGATGTACAATAATAATAATCATGTGCACTAGTACTGATGATTTGGTAAAATATATTGGATGAGTTTATTAGGAGACAATATGTCATTCCCACATTATGTTATACACCTTATTTTTACCATGCTGACTAACGCTGTGCGCATGCGGGCCGTCAGTTTTCCTCGGTGTGCGTGCGCCCCGCTGTCTGTCGCCTCCTGCTTAGTGCGGTTTGCGCACGCGCAGGGGGGCGTGATGACTTGGGGGCGCGCTTGACAGGATACCTACGGGGGCATGCGCCGCCGTGCGGAAGTTTGACGGTCATGTGATGCATCACATGACCATGTAATCTACATACTTAAGGTCCTCATACGCATCGGCACCTCAGCCTCTTGAGAAAGCCACATCAATTCAGACAAAACGCTCTTTGAGGCATTTGCTTCCATGGGCCAATTGCACTCAGCACCTCAGCTTCATGGTCTATTCCCTGGTAAGGTGTCCCTTTATGTATTTTTGGGCTGTGGGTACATTATGAGGTTGTGGACGTCCTGCAGCCCAGGATATACTCAGTAATACTGTTCCCTGGCCATTTCTATTCATGCTAGTTACCTTACCTGAGGAGTCCCCACTAGAGATGAGCGTTGTTCTACTCGAACTGTTCGCCAATCTCAAATTCCAGCTGTTTTGGGCGGTGTTCGAGCCGGTCGGCGAACACGAACAATTTGAGAAAAATTCGGCTGTTCGAGGTTATGTTCGATAACTGTTCGTGCACCAAAATCATAACTGGATTTTTTCTCAGTAATGATGAAAATTAATGTTAATACGCAGTTTGAATGTACAGCGGGGCGGGGGGAGGGGCAGGGGATGGATCTCTGCAGGAACAATGAAGATCTCCATTTTTTTTTCTCTTTCCCACATTTGCAGTGGGGAGGTGCAATCTGTCAGCCTATCAGCAGCGCACACACGGAGCGAAGTGCTTTTTTTCACACAAGCAAGGGCATGTGTGATTGGCAGTGTATGTCACATGTCCTTGCCCTATAAGACCAAGCCATTTTCCCCGTCGCCACCATTTTCTCACTGCTGCAGCTGCGTGTTAGACGGCACCGCTGTTGCTGTGTGCGCTATACCTTGTTAATTTCAAGCCAATTTTCGCACAAATATACAGATAGCTTGGGAGTAGGGAATAGTTGTGATTGCAGTCCTTTTAAGGACTAGGTTACAGCATTTCCTACGACTTTTATCAAGCAGGTCTGTGCTCTTAAATAGATAGATTGTGGGAGTAAAGACTAATTGTAATTGGAGTCCTTTTCAGGACTAGGTTACATCAGTTCCTATCAGTTTTTGCCAGGCAGGTCTGTGCCAGTGCTGTGCAAGTTTTTTTCACAGCATTTGGCTGAATCTAGCAAAGCTAATCCTTTTTGACCTATTGCAGAGTGTGTTAGTCAGTGGAGTAGCCTATCTGTATTGCAAGATATACCACCTGTGTATAGAATACCAATTTTTTTACTGCACCTAGTGAAGTAAAATCTTTTGGGCATAGCATCATTCTATTAGTCCATCTATACTGACCTCCATCAGGTTGCAAATTAAAAATAATTTTTTTCTGCATCTAGCTCTGAAAAAATATTTGGGCTTCTAGCAGTGTGTGGGACTTGGTCTATTAGTCCATCTATACTGACCTCCATCAGGTTGCAAATTGAATAAAAAAATTTTCTGCATCTAGCTCTGAAAAAATATTTGGGCTTCTAGCGGTGTGTGGGACTTGGTCTATTAGTCCATCAATACTGACCTCCATCAGGTTGCAAATTAAAAATAATTTTTTTCTGCATCTAGCTCTGAAAAAATATTTGGGCTTCTAGTAGTGTGTGGGACTTGGTCTATTAGTCCATCTATACTGACCTCCATCAGGTTGCAAATTAAAAATAATTTTTTTCTGCATCTAGCTCTGAAAAAATATTTGGGCTTCTAGCAGTGTGTGGGACTTGGTCTATTAGTCCATCTATACTGACCTCCATCAGGTTGCAAATTAAAAATAATTTTTTTCTTCATTTATCTCTGAAAAAATATTTGGGCTTCTAGCAGCGTGTGGGACTTGTTCTATTAGTCCATCTATACTGACCTCCATCAGGTTGCAAATTAAAAATAATTTTTTTCTGCATCTAGCTCTGAAAAAATATTTGGGCTTCTAGCAGTGTGTGGGACTTGGTCTATTAGTCCATCTATACTGACCTCCATCAGGTTGCAAATTAAAAATAATTTTTTTCTTCATTTAGCTCTGAAAAAATATTTGGGCTTCTAGCAGTGTGTGGGACTTGTTCTATTAGTCCTTCTATACTGACCTCCAGCAGGTTGCAAATTGAATATAATTTTTTTCTGCATCTAGCTCTGAAAAAATATTTGGGCTTCTAGCGGTGTGTGGGACTTGGTCTATTAGTCCATCTATACTGACCTCCATCAGGTTGCAAATTAAAAATAATTTTTTTCTGCATCTAGCTCTGAAAAAATATTTGGGCTTCTAGCAGTGTGTGGGACTTGGTCTGTTAGTCCATCTATACTGACCTCCATCAGGTTGCAAATTGAATAAAAAAATTTTCTGTATCTAGCTCTGAAAAAATATTTGGGCTTCTAGCGGTGTGTGGGACTTGGTCTATTAGTCCATTTATACTGACCTCCATCAGGTTGCAAATTAAAAATAATAATAATTTTTTTCTGCATCTAACCCAGCCAATAGTTTTGGCCTAATACCACATGAGTGGAAAAAGGCCTGCTGCTGGTGGAAAGGGGAATAGGCGTGTTGGGAAGGGGAAAAAAGGTTGTGTCCGTTGGGTAGGTGCAGAAGAAAGACCATCTTCCAGCCAAACTAAAATGTCTACTTCTTTTAGCGGACAATGTGATAAGATCCCTTTCTTACGGCCACGCCAATTGCTACAAATTCCAGATGAGGCACAAAAACAGCAGGTGCTTCAACGGATATCAAGTGCTCCTTTAAGTGGGCTCTCCTTCACATCAACTTCAACATCACAAATACTCCAGTCCTCAAAGGTGTCACCCAAATCGCACTTGCTTCCTCACAGCTCCCAAATCTCCAGCTGCCCGTCTGAGTATGAGGTAGAACAGATGGTTGAGTCTGCAGAGCTGTTTACTCATACTATAGCCTGGTAATCAGAGGTCGACTCCAGCGCTTCTGTGAATCCAGACGAGGAAATGATCTGCACTGATGCCCAGAATCTTTATGAGTCGGATCCACGACCAGAAGCAGAAGGTTCTGACCATAACGTAGACCCTCATTCCCAAACTGTAACTCCTGTTGGTGGAGACAATGAGGAAGACGATGATAAGACTCAAATACCTGATTGGAGCGACAACTTTAGTTTTTTGTCAGGGCAGGAACAGGTTGGCTCTGAGGACGACGGGTGTGATAACGCACAGGGTGATGATGATGAGGTCGGAGATCCCACTTACTGTCAACCCACAGTCAGCCAAGAGATGAGGTCAGCAGAGGAGGTGGAGGAAGATGCTAGTGACGACGAGGTCAGGTTGCGCCTTCCTGGACAGAGACGTAGTACTGGAAGCACGTCAACAACTGCATCCTCAAACACAACTCTGCCTCTCACCACAAGTCGTGGTGGCTCTTCAGGTGGCATGGGTGCTAAGCCTTGCATAGCCTGGGCATTTTTTCAGATCGATAAAGATGACCCAACTCGTGTTATCTGTAACATTTGTCAGCAAAAGCTAAGTAGAGGCCAAAAAATACATAGTTTGAGTACTTCATGCATGAACCGGCACATGGACATGAAGCATAAGTTGCAGTGGGAAGCTGAGTGTGCTACAATGCGGCCTAGCCGGCCGGGCCAACCACCGTCTGCCATATCTTGTGCATCCGCGGCCTCTTCATCCTCTGTGACTGGGGGGACAGCAGTCACACCTGTTTTGGGGCGCAGACCTGCCACCTCTTTACCCGCAACAGCCAGCGTGATTGGCAGGTCATCATTTTCTTTGGAGGTGGTAACACCAGCTGGTCTTGAGCGCTGTCCGACATCGATAGCACCAACTTTGGATCAAGGCAACCTAACATGTCCGCCTGCATCTTCCTCACAGACCGGCAGTTTGCCGGGGACACCCTTATCAACCCCTTCTAAGCACAATAGCCAGCCCTCGGTCCCTCAGATGTGGACAAGTAAAAGACCATTTCCTCCTAGCCATGAGAAAGCTAAGAGGTTGAATTTCACCATCTGCATGCTGTTGGCTACAGAAATGCTGCCTTTCCGCCTGGTGGACACAGAGGATTTTCGAGACCTTATGTCCGTCGCAGTGCCCCAGTACCAGATGCCCAGTCGGCACTACTTCTCAAAGAAAGGTGTGCCTGCGCTCCACCAGCATGTCGCACACAACATCACCGCTTCTTTGAGAAACTCTGTGTGTGACAGGGTGCATTTCACCACAGACACTTGGACGAGTAGGCATGGACAGGGGCGTTACATGTCGCTGACTGGGCACTGGGTAACTATGGTGACAGCAGGACAAGGGGCTGCTGTCCAAGTCTTGCCGTCCCCACGAGTTGTGCGTCAATCCTCTTTATGTCAAAGTTCCTCCACTGCTTCTGCCTCCTCAACCTCCTCTCGGTCTTCCACCTGCACCCAAAGCCTGTCTGGTCATGCCACAAGCTTTCTAACTGCGCAGAAGGGATCCTGCACACCTCCTTACTATGCTGCCAGTAGGGGTCAACGTCATCAGGCGGTTTTTACATTGAAATGTCTGGGAAATGTGAGTCACACAGCTGAGGAGTTGTGGTCAGCTCTGGAGAACCAATTTCATGAATGGTTGTCTCCACTGGACCTGAAACCAGGGAAGGCCATGTGCGACAATGCTGCAAACCTGGGTGCGGCCCTTCGCCGGGGCAATGTCACACACGTGCCTTGTATGGCTCACGTGTTGAACCTGGTTGTCCAGCAATTTTTAGCCCACTATCCCAGACTAGATGGCCTTCTGCAGAGGGCACGGTCGCTGTGTGCTCACTTCCGCCGTTCGCATCCCGCAGCTCAGCGACTTACATCTCTACAGAAGTCGTTGGGCCTGCCACTTCACCGGCTAAAATGCGATGTGCCTACCCGGTGGAATTCAACTCTGCACATGTTGCAGCGACTGTGGCAGCACCGACAAGCCCTGGTGCAATACTTTCTGACGTATAGCCTGGGCCAACGAGATTCAGAGGTGGGGCAAATCACGCTGGAGGAGTGGTCTCAGATCAGGGACCTATGCACCCTTCTGCACAGTTTTGAAATGGCGACGAAGATGTTTAGTGCTGACGATGCCATTATCAGCATGACTATTCCGGTGATTTACATGCTGGAGCACATGTTAAACAGAATTGGGAGTCAGGTGGTGGCACAAGAGGAGGTGGAGGAAGTAGAGGAGGAGGAGTTGTATGCGGAAGGGCTAACATCTGCAAGGTCCAGACGGTCGGCAGCACCAAGGCGGCAGGCATGTGAGGGTGGGGGAGATGGTTTTACCAGGGCGCATGGTAGCAGCCAAACTAGTGAGGAAGGTGCAGGAGCCCAGGAAGAAGTGGAGGACGAACTGATGGAAGACTCATCAGATGAGGGAGACCTTGATCACATTTCTGTTGTGCGAGGTTGGGGGGAGAGGACAGAGGAAGGAAGCATGATTGTTACCTCGCCACCAACACAACAGGGACTTGGTGCTCCTGGATGCGCAACACACATGAGTGCCTTCTTGCTGCACTACCTGCAACATGACCCTCGAATTGTGAGAATTAGAAATAATCCTGACTACTGGGTTGCCACACTGTTAGATCCCTGGTACAAAAGTAAATTTGCAGAAATTATTCCTGCCATAGAAAGGGATGCACGCATGCAGGAGTATCAGCAGAGACTGTTGCAGAATCTTACATGTGCTTTTCCACAAAATACCAGTGGTGCACGTAGTGAATCTCACAGTTCCAACTTGCCAACCGTGGGACCGTCAAGTGTTCAGCACTCAAACCGTAACAGAACCACAGTATCTGCTGGTAACATCAATTTTGCGGAATCATTTCACCACTTTTTTAGCCCATCCTTTGCAAGGCCACAGGAGACAAGAAGTCTGACACATAGTCAACGCCTAGAGACGATGGTACAGGAGTATCTCCAAGTAATCATTGAAGCCACGACTGTGTCATTGGACCCTTGCTCTTTTTGGGCTTCCAATCTGGATAAATGGCCGGAGCTAGCCACTTACGCCTTGGAGATCTTGTCATGCCCCGCAGCCAGCGTTCTGTCTGAACGTGTGTTCAGCGCTGCTGGTGGTGTGCTGACAGATAAGCGCACGCGGCTCTCCACTGATAATGTAGACAGACTCACGTTCATAAAGATGAACAAATCATGGATCCGAAACGACTTTTCTACCCCTGTGTCATCCTGGGGAGAGTAAAAGCTTGATGATTGGTTAAAATCACCCTACCAACCGCTTTAAGCTTTCAAATTACTAATCATGTTTATCTGTATCTTGACTGGAAAATAATTTGGGCTTTGTAGCAGTGTGCAGCACTGATCCTATTAGGCCATCTATACTAAAGCTTCACCAGATTTAAAATTAAAAATAATTTTTAGCTGCATCTAGCCTGGAAAATAATTTTGGGGCTCCGAGATGCGCAAGGCACATAAGTGCCTTCTTGCTGCACTACCTGCAGCATGACCCTCATATTGTCAGAATTCGAAGTAATTATGACTACTGGGTTACCACACTCTTAGATCCCCCAAACTTTTCGATCAACCTTTTCATTTTAATAAAGACCAAAAAAATGGTCATTTTTGAAATTATAAGCATTAGCAGGTTGTTAGAAACTGAAATCAAACAGTTTTCAACTCAAAACTTTATTCTAGGTGATGTTACATTTTCACATAGGACCCCTTGTTCGAAAGGAGCTTCTGAACTCTCTCGTCCATTGAATTTGTCAGGTTTTGGATGGTTTCTGCTTCAATTGTTTTGCATGAGGACAGAATACCCTCCCAGAGATGTTGCTTAGATGTGAACTGCCTCCCGCCATCATAGACACTCCTTTTAATGATGCTCCAAAGGTTCTGAATGGGGTAGAGGTCAGGGGAGCATGGGGGTCACACCATAAGTTTGTCCCCTTTTATGCCCATATCAGCCAGAGATGCAGATGTTTTATGTGCAGCATGAGATGGTGCATTATCATGCAGAAAAATGATCTTGCTGTGAAATACACGGTTCTTCTTCTTGAACCATGGCAGGAAGTGCTGTTTGAGAAAATCCACATACATTATGGAGTTCATCTTTAGCGCCTTCAGGGATCCTAAAGGGGCCGACAATCTCTCTCCCCATGATTCCAGCCCAAAACATTACTCCACCTCCTCCTTGTTGGCGCTGTAGCCGTGTTTGCGTGGGGTGTCCATCAACCAGCCATCCTCCACTCCATCCATTTGGACCATCGAGCGCTGCACGGCACTCATCCGTGAACAAAACAGTTTTGAAATCAGTCTTCATGTAATGATTGGCCCACTGGAGCCGTTTCTGCTTGTGTGAAGTGGATAGAGGAGGTCGACAGGATGGCGCATGCACAGCTGCAAACCTCCGAAGGACCCTGCATCTTGTTGTTCGGGGGACGTTGGAGGCACAAGCAGCTTCAAAAACTTGTCTGCTGCTATGACAAGGCTTTTTTGCCGCTGCTCTTTCAACCTGACGTAATTGCCTGTAGGAAAGAGTCCTCAATTTGCCCTTATCAGCACGCACACGTGTGTACTGTGAATCAGCTACATACTTCTTGATTGCCAAGACACTTCATCCTGATCATCGCACAATGTTGATTGTAGTCATGCCTTGACCTAAACACTCCACAATTTGTTGCTTCTCAGCAGCCGACACATCCTTTTTCTTTCCCATTTTGGCAGAAAATGTAGGCTGCTTAATAATGTGAGAGAGCCTTCTTAAGTAGTCTTGCCTTTCATTGGACACACCTGCCAAACTAATTAGCACAGGTGTCTGCAATTGCTTACAGTGATATAAAGAGCCCTGACACACATCACCATCAATGAGTTTAACTGACAAACAAACAAATTCTTCCCTTATCACTCCTAAACACTTTTTGCATAATAATTTGGAACGCAGTGTACATGTGCTTTTCCACAAAACACCAGTGGTTCACGTAGGGAATCTTACAGTTCTAACTTGCCAACCGTGGTCTGTATGGAGTTGTTCAATAAAGGGCCCAAAATTAAGATAACATAGATGGGAGAGGTCTCTATGAATAGGAATTCCTAAGTATTTGATACCCTGTGAGGGCCAGGCAAAGGGAAAGTTGGACTGGATGGAATCCTATATGGATTTGGGGAGGGAGACATCGAGGGCCTCAGACTTCGCTGCATTGATTTTAAAATTTGACCATGTAACAAAGTGATCTATTTCAGCCATAACAGCATGGATGGATATATGTGATTGAGTGATATATACTAGGACATCATCAGCAAATAGAGAGCACTTGAACTCGGTGCCTCCCACCTCAATCCACCTAATATTGGGGTTATGGCGAATTGATGAGAGCAGGTGCTCCGTCACTAGGATGTATAAGAGAGGGGACAGAGGACATCACTGCCTTGTCCCATTGGTGATTGTGAAAGGTGATGAAAATGTTCTGACGCACCCCCTGGGCCTTGGGACACCCGGAGCTGGACCCTTTTTAGTGGATGCTGGTGGTTGTAGTCTTCGTGGCGGCGACCCGGTTCCGTGGCTCAGGGCGGTCAAACCAGTGGCGGAACTATTTATGTGGTTTTGATGTTTAAATGTCCGACTACGCCACCCGTGGATTGCGGTCAGAGTGAACCGCCGCTACAGGGCAGACCGCTGAGGCTGGTGTTGTGGGTGCAGCAGAGCGTAGCATAACTCCCCACGGGAGGAGAATAGCCTCAGGGCAGTGTATGCGGAGGATGGGGGTGATGGTGCAGGGCAGCAGCAGTAACGACACGGAGTCAGTGATGCAATTCAGGGCCTTTACTCACAGTTCTTATTATCCAGACCACGTCTGCAGGTAACGGCTGCCCACGTCGTACTGTGCTCACCAGGTGAGGTGCTCAGACAACTCCCAGATAACTTTGGAGCACTTCACAGGACCCCCTTTGTGTGTCCTTTGTCTGGCCTTTCTTACCAACACTTCTGTCCGGCTGCCTCGGGACTCCTCTTGGTAAACTTGGCGCCAGTTTCCCTGACCCTATGTGGTGTATTCCTAGCGGGTGTAGCGAGGGGCTGCGCCACATAAACTGTCAGAGCCTCCGGTTTCTAGCTGAGGGTCGTTTCCTGCCTCCACTAGTTCGGGGACCGGTCTCCCCCTTTGGCCTGACCCCTCCACGCAGGTGGATTCGGGCGTGCGGTGGCGACTCGCCCGTCCGCACCCCTGGGATCCCTTCATTCCTTGTTCCTGGAGCCTTCTCCGCTCCTCTTCCTTCCTTCTCCCTCTTCCAGGCCTGGGCCTCTGTTACTAGGCCTGCCTCCGGAGCAGAGCTCATGCAGAGCCCCTGCTCCCTGCCACTTCTGCTCAGACTTCTCTGCACTGAACTAAGATGGTGCCCACCTTTTATACTCCCTTCTCAATGCACCCAGGAACTGCTTCCTCCCTGCTCCTGCACTACAGGGTTCCCCTTCCTCAGTGTTCCCTCCCCCCACTCCAGCCAGGGACAGGGACTGTCGTGCCCATCTCATGGGCATATTGGTCGCCCTGCCCCACGGCAATGTGGTGTAATGCATGCAGGTGTCGGGTCCTGATCCACACTCCATCCTTACCTGAGAGTGAGATATCACACCTCTGGGTGAGGTGCAATACGTCTGTAGCAACCGAGCCCTCAGGGTGCTACAGTTCCATTTATCTTCAGCCTAGGTGACGTATTGCGATACAGGGCCGTGATTTTGGCTATAAAAGGGTCCCCTAGACCCCTACCCCAAGCTTTTTAAGAGAATCATATATGGCGTGCCAGGAGACTCTATGGAATGCTTTCTCAGCATCCAACGAGAGTATCTAATTACAAATTTTTAACTGCATCTAGCCCAGGAAATACTTTGTGCCTAGTAGCAGTGTCTGCTAGTCAGCGGATTATCCCGGCTGTTAAGCAAGCTGCACCACCTGTAGTTTAGACACTTAATTTTTTCAAAGGAAGTGCTTCGGGACCATGGGATACTTAGTGAAGAGCATCAGGAGGCACCCCAAGGCATAGGGGCTGGGACTGGCAGTAGGATGCCTTGCGGTGGACAGCCGAGCTCGATCCTTATAAAAGCTTTTTATCTGCAGCAGCTTTAGTGGACGCTACTGGAGCTGGAATTACCGCGGCTGCTGGCATGAGACTTGCCCTCCAATAGATCCTTGTAAATGGATTTAAAGTGTATTCATTCAAATTAGAGAGACAATTTAAATTAAAAAGCTTAGAGCTGCCTCCACCACAGGGGGGCTCGCTCGACCCACCAGCGGACAGGCACCAGTATTGGGAGAGGGGGGCTGTCCGTCAGGGTTCACTGCGGCTCTGGCACAAACCCAGCGACACGGAGGTGGCACGGGCAGGAGCGGACTGGCCGTGTCGGCTTCTCACTTTTTGGATTTTAGAAGGGCATGACATGCCTATATCTGTGTCTCCCCCTCCTTTTACTCCTCCACCTCTTTTATTTTCGCATGACTATATGTACTTGTCACTTTTCCATGTGTTAGTTATGTCTTCTGAGCAGTTTGTCAGCTTTTGGACACCTTTGAAGGTGTTTTCTATGTGTTTCTATGTGTTTTTGTTTGCCTGCCATTGGTTTTAACGGTATTCGAAGGTGTTCAACGAACAGTTCGACGAACAGTTCGGCGAACACACGGGTGTTCGACGAACCAAACCGAACTCGAACACTACGGGGGTGGCTCAACACTATGTGTGGGACTTGTTGTATTAGTCCATCTATACTGACCTCCATCAGGTTGCAACTGAATATATTTTTTTCTGCATCTACCTCTGAAAAAATATTGGGCTTCTAGCTGTGTGTGGGACTTGTTCTATTAATCCATCTATACAGACCTCCATCAGGTTATAAACTGAATATATTTTTTTCTGCATCTACCTCTGAAAAAGTATGTGGCCTTCTAGCAGTGTGTGGGACTTTCTCTATTAGTCCATCTATACTGACCTCCATCAGGTTGCAAACTGAATATAATTTTCTTCTGCATCTAGCTCTGAAAAAATATTTGACCTTCTAGCAGTGTGTGGGACTTTCTCTATTAGTCCATCTATACTGACCTCCATCAGGTTGCAAATTAAAAATAATTTTTATCTGCATCTACAGTACCTCTGAAAAAATATTTGCGCTTCTAGCTGTGTGTGGGACTTGTTCTATTAGTCCATCTATACTGACCTCCATCAGGTTGCAAATTGAATATAATTTTTATCTGCATCTAGCTCTGAAAAAATATTTGGCCTTCTAGCAGTGTGTGGGACTTTCTCTATTAGTCAATCTATACTGACCTCCATCAGGTTGCAAATTGAATAAAATTTTTATCTGCATCTAGCTCTGAAAAAATATTTGGCCTTCTAGCAGTGTGTGGGACTTTCTCTATTAGTCCATCTATACTGACCTCCATCAGGTTGCAAATTAAAAATAATTTTTATCTGCATCTACCTCTGAAAAAATATTTGGGCTTCTAGCTGTTTGTGGGACTTGTTCTATTACTCCATCTATACTGACCTCCATCAGGTTGCAAACTGAATATATTTTTTTCTGCATCTACCTCTGAAAAAATATTGGGCTTCTAGCTGTGTGTGGGACTTGTTGTATTAGTCCATCTATACTGACCTCCATCAGGTTGCAAATTAAAAATTATTTTTATCTGCATCTACAGTACCTCTGAAAAAAATATTTGGGCTTCTAGCTGTGTGTGGGACTTGTTCTATTAGTCCATCCATACTGACCTCCATCAGGTTGCAAATTGAATATAATTTTTATCTGCATCTAGCTCTGAAAAAATATTTGGCCTTCTAGCAGTGTGTGGGACTTTCTCTATTAGTCCATCTATACTGCCCTCCATCAGGTTGCAAATTAAAAATAATTTTTATCTGCATCTACCTCTGAAAAAATATTTGGGCTTCAAGCTGTGTGTGGGACTTGTTCTATTACTCCATCTATACTGACCTCCATCAGGTTGCAAACTGAATATATTTTTTTCTGCATCTACCTCTGAAAAAATATTGGGCTTCTAGCTGTGTGTGGGACTTGTTGTATTAGTCCATCTATACTGACCTCCATCAGGTTGCAAATTAAAAATAATTTTTATCTGCATCTACAGTACCTCTGAAAAAATATTTGGGCTTCTAGCTGTGTGTGGGACTTGTTCTATTAGTCCATCTATACTGACCTCCATCAGGTTGCAAATTAAAAATAATTTTTATCTGCATCTAGCTCTGAAAAAATATTTGGCCTTCTAGCAGTGTGTGGGACTTTCTCTATTAGTCCATCTATACTGACCTCCATCAGGTTGCAAATTAAAAATAATTTTTATCTGCATCTACCTCTGAAAAAATATTTGGGCTTCTAGCTGTGTGTGGGACTTGTTCTATTAATCCATCTATACAGACCTCCATCAGGTTGCAAACTGAATATAATTTTTTTCTGCATCTAGCTCTGAAAAAATATTTGGCCTTCTAGCAGTGTGTGTGACTTGTTCTATTAGTCCACCTATACTGACCTCCATCAGGTTGCAAATTCAAAATAATTTTTTGTCTGCATCTACCTCTGAAAAAATATTTGGGCTTCTAGCTGTTTGTGGGACTTGTTCTATTACTCCATCTATACTGACCTCCATCAGGTTGCAAACTGAATATATTTTTTTCTGCATCTACCTCTGAAAAAATATTGGGCTTCTAGCTGTGTGTGGGACTTGTTGTATTAGTCCATCTATACTGACCTCCATCAGGTTGCAAATTAAAAATTATTTTTATCTGCATCTACAGTACCTCTGAAAAAAATATTTGGGCTTCTAGCTGTGTGTGGGACTTGTTCTATTAGTCCATCTATACTGACCTCCATCAGGTTGCAAATTGAATATAATTTTTATCTGCATCTAGCTCTGAAAAAATATTTGGCCTTCTAGCAGTGTGTGGGACTTTCTCTATTAGTCCATCTATACTGACCTCCATCAGGTTGCAAATTAAAAATAATTTTTATCTGCATCTACCTCTGAAAAAATATTTGGGCTTCAAGCTGTGTGTGGGACTTGTTCTATTACTCCATCTATACTGACCTCCATCAGGTTGCAAACTGAATATATTTTTTTCTGCATCTACCTCTGAAAAAATATTGGGCTTCTAGCTGTGTGTGGGACTTGTTGTATTAGTCCATCTATACTGACCTCCATCAGGTTGCAAATTAAAAATAATTTTTATCTGCATCTACAGTACCTCTGAAAAAATATTTGGGCTTCTAGCTGTGTGTGGCACTTGTTCTATTAGTCCATCTATACTGACCTCCATCAGGTTGCAAATTAAAAATAATTTTTATCTGCATCTAGCTCTGAAAAAATATTTGGCCTTCTAGCAGTGTGTGGGACTTTCTCTATTAGTCCATCTATACTGACCTCCATCAGGTTGCAAATTAAAAATAATTTTTATCTGCATCTACCTCTGAAAAAATATTTGGGCTTCTAGCTGTGTGTGGGACTTGTTCTATTAATCCATCTATACAGACCTACATCAGGTTGCAAACTGAATATAATTTTTTTCTGCATCTAGCTCTGAAAAAATATTTGGCCTTCTAGCAGTGTGTGTGACTTGTTCTATTAGTCCACCTATACTGACCTCCATCAGGTTGCAAATTCAAAATAATTTTTTGTCTGCATCTAGCTGTGAAAAAATATTTGGCCTTCTAGCAGTGTGTGGGACTTTCTCTATTAGTCCATCTATATTGACCTCCATCAGTTTGCAAACTGAATATATATTTTTTCTGCATCTACCTCTGAAAAAATATTGGGCTTGTAGCTGTGTGTGGGACTTGTTCTATGAATCCATCTATACAGACCTCCATCAGGTTGCAAACTGAATAAAAAAAATTTCTGCATCTACCTCTGAAAAAATATTTGGGCTTCTAGCTGTGTGTGGGACTTGTTCTATTAGTCCATCTATACTGACCTCCATCAGGTTGCAAATTGAATATAATTTTTTTCTGCATCTAAGCCAGCCAATAGTTTTGGCCTAATACCACAGTTTGGCCACTCAGCTCTGCTCGGTTCCCATCCATTGTTTTTTTGTGCAAACAACTCCAGAGTTGTGAATTAGTTAACCACCAAAATGAGTGGAAAAAGGCCTGCTGCTGGTGGAAAGGGGAATAGGCGTGTTGGGAAGGGGAAAAAAGGTTGTGTCCGTGGGTTAGGTGGTAAAGCAACAGTAACATCTGCAGAAGAAAGACCATCTTCCAGCCAAACTAAAATGTCTACTTCTTTTAGCGGACAATGTGATAAGATCCCTTTCTTACGGCCATGTCAATCGCTACAAATTCCAGATGAGGCACAAAAACAGCAGGTGCTTCAACGGATATCAAGTGCTCCTTTAAGTGGGCTCTCCTCCACATCAACTTCAACATCACAAATACTCCAGTCCTCAAAGGTGTCACCCCAATCGCACTTGCTTCCTCACAGCTCCCAAATCTCCAGCTGCCCGTCTGAGTATGAGGTAGAACAGATGGTTGAGTCTGCAGAGCTGTTTACTCATACTATAGCCTGGTAATCAGAGGTCGACTCCAGCGCTTCTGTGAATCCAGACGAGGAAATGATCTGCACTGATGCCCAGAATCTTTATGAGTCGGATCCAGGACCAGAAGCAGAAGGTTCTGACCATAATGTAGACCCTCATTCCCAAACTGTAACTCCTGTTGGTGGAGACAATGAGGAAGACGATGATGAGACTCAAATACCTGATTGGAGCGACAACTTTTGTTTTTTGTCAGGGCAGGAACAGGTTGGCTCTGAGGACGACGGGTGTGATAACGCACAGGGTGATGATGATGAGGTTGGAGATCCTACTTACTGTCAACCCACAGTCAGCCAAGAGATGGGGTCAGCAGAGGAGGTGGAGGAAGATGCTAGTGACGACGAGGTCAGGTTGCGCCTTCCTGGACAGAGACGTAGTACTGGAAGCACGTCAACAACTGCATCCTCAAACACAACTCTGCCTCTCACCACAAGTCGTGGTGGCTCTTCAGGTCGCATGGGTGCTAAGCCTGCATAGCCTGGGCATTTTTTCAGATCGATAAAGATGACCCAACTCGTGTTATCTGTAACATTTGTCAGCAAAAGCTAAGTAGAGGCCAAAAAATACATAGTTTGAGTACTTCATGCATGAACCGGCACATGGACATGAAGCATAAGTTGTAGTGGGAAGCTCAGTGTGCTACAATGCGGCCTAGCCGGCCGGGCCAACCACCGTCTGCCATATCTTGTGCATCCGCGGCCTCTTCATCCTCTGTGACTGGGGGGACAGCAGTCACACCTGTTTTGGGGCGCAGACCTGCCACCTCTTTACCCGCAACAGCCAGCGTGATTGGCAGGTCTTCATTTTCTTTGGAGGTGGTAACACCAGCTGGTGTTGAGCGCTGTCCGACATCGATAGCACCACCTTTGGATCAAGGCAACCTAACATGTCCGCCTGCATCTTCCTCACAGACCGGCAGTTTTCCGGGGACACCCTTATCAACCCCGTCTAAGCACAATAGCCAGCCCTCGGTCCCTCAGATGTGGACAAGTAAAAGACCATTTCCTCCTAGCCATGAGAAAGCTAAGAGGTTGAATTTCACCATCTGCAAGCTCTTGGCTACAGAAATGCTGCCTTTCCGCCTGGTGGACACAGAGGATTTTCGAGACCTTATGTCCGTCGCAGTGCCCCAGTACCAGATGCCCAGTCGGCACTACTTCTCAAAGAAAGGTGTGCCTGCGCTCCACCAGCATGTCGCACACAACATCACCGCTTCTTTGAGAAACTCTGTGTGTGACAGGGTGCATTTCACCACAGACACTTGGACGAGTAGGCATGGACAGGGGCGTTACATGTCGCTGACTGGGCACTGGGTAACTATGGTGACAGCAGGACAAGGGGCTGCTGTTCAAGTCTTGCCGTCCCCACGAGTTGTGCGTCAATCCTCTTTATGTCAAAGTTCCTCCACTGCTTCTGCCTCCTCAACCTCCTCTCGGTCTTCCACCTGCACCCAAAGCCTGTCTGGTCATGCCACAAGCTTTCTAACTGCGCAGAAGGGATCCTGCACACCTCCTTCCTATTCTGGCAGTAGGGCTCAACGTCATCAGGCGGTTTTTACATTGAAATGTCTGGGAAATGTGAGTCACACAGCTGAGGAGTTGTGGTCAGCTCTGTAGAACCAATTTCATGAATGGTTGTCTCCACTGGACCTGAAACCAGGGAAGGCCATGTGCGACAATGCTGCAAACCTGGGTGCGGCCCTTCGCCGGGGCAATGTCACACACATGCCTTGTATGGCTCACTTGTTGAACCTGGTTGTCCAGCAATTTTTAGCCCACTATCCCAGACTAGATGGCCTTCTGCAGAGGGCACGGTCGCTGTGTGCTCACTTCCGCCGTTCGCATCCCGCAGCTCAGCGACTTACATCTCTACAGAAGTCGTTGGGCCTGCCACTTCACCGGCTAAAATGCGATGTGCCTACCCGGTGGAATTCAACTCTGCACATGTTGCAGCGACTGTGGCAGCACCGACAAGCCCTGGTGCAATACGTTCTGAAGTATAGCCTGGGCCAACGAGATCCAGAGGTGGGGCAAATCACGCTGGAGGAGTGGTCTCAGATCAGGGACCTATGCACCCTTCTGCACAGTTTTGAAATGGCGACGAAGATGTTTAGTGCTGACGATGCCATTATCAGCATAACTATTCCGGTGATTTACATGCTGGAGCACATGTTAAACAGAATTCGGAGTCAGGTGGTGGCACAAGAGGAGGTGGAGGAAGTAGAGGAGGAGGAGTTGTATGCGGAAGGGCTAACATCTGCAAGGTCCAGACGGTCGGCAGCACCAAGGCGGCAGGCATGTGAGGGTGGGGGAGATGGTTTTACCAGGGCGCATGGTAGCAGCCAAACTAGTGAGGAAGGTGCAGGAGCCCAGGAAGAAGTGGAGGACGAACTGATGGAAGACTCATCAGATGAGGGAGACCTTGATCACATTTCTGTTGTGCGAGGTTGGGGGGAGAGGACAGAGGAAGGAAGCATGATTGTTACCTCGCCACCAACACAACAGGGACTTGGTGCTCCTGGATGCGCAACACACATGAGTGCCTTCTTGCTGCACTACCTGCAACATGACCCTCGAATTGTGAGAATTTGAAATAATCCTGACTACTGGGTTGCCACACTGTTAGATACCCGGTACAAAAGTAAATTTCCAGAAATTATTCCTGCCATAGAAAGGGATGCACGCATGCAGGAGTATCAGCAGAGACTGTTGCAGAATCTTACATGTGCTTTTCCACAAAATACCAGTGGTGCACGTAGTGAATCTCACAGTTCCAACTTGCCAACCGTGGGACCGTCAAGTGTTCAGCACTCAAACCGTAACAGAACCACAGTATCTGCTGGTAACAGCAATTTTGCGGAATCATTTCACCACTTTTTTAGCCCATCCTTTGCAAGGCCACAGGAGACAAGAAGTCTGACACATAGTCAACGCCTAGAGACGATGGTACAGGAGTATCTCCAAGTAAACATTGAAGCCATGACTGTGTCACTGGACCCTTGCTCTTTTTGGGCTTCCAATCTGGATAAATGTCCGGAGCTAGCCACTTACGCCTTGGAGATCTTGTCATGCCCCCAGCCAGCGTTCTGTCTGAACGTGTGTTCAGCGCTGCTGGTGGTGTGCTGACAGATAAGCGCACGCGGCTCTCCACTGATAATGTAGACAGACTCACGTTCATAAAGATGAACAAATCATGGATCCGAAACGACTTTTCTACCCCTGTGTCATCCTGGGGAGAGTAAAAGCTTGATGATTGGTTAAAATCACCCTACCAACCGTTTTAAGCTTTCAAATTACTAATCATGTTTGTCTGTATCTTGGCTGGAAAATAATTTGGGCTTTGTAGCAGTGTGCAGCACTGATTCTATTAGGCCATCTATAATAAGCTCCACCAGATTTAAAATTACTAATCATGTTTATCTGTATCTTGACTGGAAAATAATTTGGGCTTTGTAGCAGTGTGCAGCACTGATCCTATTAGGCCATCTATACTAAAGCTTCACCAGATTTAAAATTAATAATAATTTTTAGCTGCATCTAGCCCGGAAAATAATTTTGGGGCTCCGAGATGCGCAAGACACATAAGTGCCTTCTTGCTGCACTACCTGCAGCATGACCCTCATATTGTCAGAATTCGAAGTAATCATGACTACTGGGTTGCCACACTCTTAGATCCCCCAAACTTTTCGATAAACCTTTTCATTTTAATAAAGACCAAAAAAATGGTCATTTTTGAAATTATAAGCATTAGCAGGTTGTTAGAAACTGAAATCAAACAGTTTTCAACTCAAAACTTTATTCTAGGTGATGTTACATTTTCACATAGGACCCCTTGTTCGAAAGGAGCTTCTGAACTCTCTCGTCCATTGAATTTGTCAGGTTTTGGATGGTTTCTGCTTCAATTGTTTTGCATGAGGACAGAATACCCTCCCAGAGCTGTTGCTTAGATGTGAACTGCCTCCCGCCATCATAGACACTCCTTTTAATGATGATCCAAAGGTTCTGAATGGGGTTGAGGTCAGGGGAACATGGGGGTCACACCATAAGTTTGTCCCCTTTTATGCCCATATTAGCCAGAGATGCAGATGTTTTATGTGCAGCATGAGATGGTGCATTATCATGCAAAAAAATGATCTTGCTGTGAAATACACGGTTCTTCTTCTTGAGCCATGGCAGGAAGTGCTGTTTGAGAAAATCCACATACATTATGGAGTTCATCTTTAGCGCCTTCAGGGATCCTAAAGGGGCCAACAATCTCTCTCCCCATGATTCCAGCCCAAAACATTACTCCACCTCCTCCTTGTTGGCGCTGTAGCCGTGTTTGCGTGGGGTGTCCATCAACCAGCCATCCTCCACTCCATCCATCTGGACCATCGAGCGCTGCACGGCACTCATCCGTGAACAAAACAGTTTTGAAATCAGTCTTCATGTAATGTTTGGCCCACTGGAGCCGTTTCTGCTTGTGTGAAGTGGATAGAGGAGGTCGACAGGATGGCGTATGCACAGCTGCAAACCTCTGAAGGACCCTGCATCTTGTTGTTCGGGGGACGTTGGAGGCACCAGCAGCTTCAAAAACTTGTCTGCTGCTATGACAAGGCTTTTTTGCCGCTGCTCTTTCAACCTGACGTAATTGCCTGTAGGAAAGAGTCCTCAATTTGCCCTTATCAGCACGCACACGTGTGTACTGTGAATCAGCTACATACTTCTTGATTGCCAAGACACTTCATCCTGATCATCGCACAATGTTGATTGTAGTCATGCCTTGACCTAAACACTCCACAATTTGTTGCTTCTCAGCAGCCGACACATCCTTTTTCTTTCCCATTTTGGCAGAAAATGTAGGCTGCTTAATAATGTGAGACAGCCTTCTTAAGTAGTCTTGCCTTTCATTGGACACACCTGCCAAACTAATTAGCACAGGTGTCTGCAATTGCTTACAGTGATATAAAGAGCCCTGACACACATCACCATCAATGAGTTTAACTGACAAACAAACAAATTCTTCCCTTATCACTCCTAAACACTTTTTGCATAATAATTTGGAACACAGTGTACATGTGCTTTTCCACAAAACACCAGTGGTTCACGTTGTGAATCTTACAGTTCTAACTTGCCAACCGTGGTCTGTATGGAGTTGTTCAATAAAGGGCCCAAAATGAAGATAAAATAGATGGGAGAGGTCTCTATGAGTAGGAATTCCTAAGTATTTGATACCCTGTGAGGGCCAGGCAAAGGGAAAGTTGGACTGGATGGAATCCTATATGGATTTGGGGAGGGAGACATCGAGGGCCTCAGACTTCGCTGCATTGATTTTAAAATTTGACCATGTAACAAAGTGATCTATTTCAGCCATAACAGCATGGATGGATATATGTGATTGAGTGATATATACTAGGACATCATCAGCAAATAGAGAGCACTTGTACTCGGTGCCTCCCACCTCAATCCACCTAATTTTGGGGTAATGGCGAATTGATGAGAGCAGGTGCTCCGTCACTAGGATGTATAAGAGAGGGGACAGAGAACATCCCTGCCTTGTCCCATTGGTGATTGTGAAAGGTGATGAAAATGTTCTGACGCGCCCCCTGGGCCTTGGGACACCCGGAGCCGGACCCTTTTTGGTGGATGCTGGTGGTTGTAGTCTCCGTGGCGGCGACCCGGTTCCGTGGCTCAGGGCGCTCAAACCAGTGGCGGAACTATTTAAGTGGTTTTAATGTTTAAATGTCCGACTACGCCACCCGTGGATTGCGGTCAGAGTGAACCGCCACTCCAGGGCAGACCGCTGAGGCTGGTGTTGTGGGTGCAGCAGAGCGTAGCATAACTCCCCATGGGAGGAGTATAGCCTCAGGGCAGTGTATGCGGAGGATGGGGGTGATGGTGCAGGGCAGCAGCAGTAACGACACGGAGTCAGTGATGCAGTCCAAGGCCTTTACTCACAGTTCTTATTATCCAGACCACATCTGCAGGTAACGGCTGCCCACGTCGTACTGTGCTCACCAGGTGAGGGGCTCAGACAAATCCCAGATAACTTTGGAGCGCTTCACAGGACCCCCTTTGTGTGTCCTTTGTCTGGCCTTTCTTACCAACCCTGCTGTCCGGCTGCCTCGGGCCTCCTCTTGGTAAACTTGGCGCCAGTTTCTCTCTCCCTATGTGGTG
Source organism: Phyllobates terribilis (assembly GCF_046119375.1). Classification (NCBI taxonomy): domain Eukaryota; kingdom Metazoa; phylum Chordata; class Amphibia; order Anura; family Dendrobatidae; genus Phyllobates; species Phyllobates terribilis. The sequence continues at coordinate 444,197,626 of NW_027362764.1, forward strand.
CCTTCCTAGTGGGTGTAGCGAGGGGCTGCGCCACATAAAATGTCACAGCCTCCGGTTTCTAGCTGAGGGTCGTTTCCCGCCTCCACTAGTTTCGGGGACCGGTCTCCCCCTTTGGCCTGACCCCTCCACGCAGGTGGATTCGGGCGTGCGGTGGTGACTCGCCCGTCTGCACCCCTGGGATCCCTTCGTTCCTCGTTCCTGGAGCCTTCTCCGCTCCTCTTCCTTCCTTCTCCCTCTTCCAGGCCTGGGCCTCTGTTACTAGGCCTCCCTCCGGAGCAGAGCTCATGCAGAGCCCCTGCTCCCTGCCACTTCTGCTCAGACTTCTCTGCACTGAACTAAGATGGTGCCCACCTTTTATACTCCCTTCTCAATGCACCCAGGAACTGCTTCCTCCCTGCTCCTGCACTACAGGGTTCCCCTTCTTCAGTGTTCCCTCCCCCCACTCCAGCCAGGGACAGGGACTGTCGTGCCCATCTCAGGTGCATATTGGTCGCCCTGCCACACGGCAATGTGGTGTAATGCATGCAGGTGTCGGGTCTTGATCCACACTACATCCTTACCTGAGAGTGAGATATCACACCTCTGGGTGTGGTGCAATACCTCTGTAGCAACCGAGCCCTCAGGGTGCTACAGTTCCATTTATCTTCAGCCTAGGTGACGTATTGCGATACAGGGCCATGATTTTGGCTATAAAAGGGTCCCCTAGACCCCTACCCCAAGCTTTTTAAGAGAATCATATATGGCGTGCCAGGAGACTCTATGGAATGCTTTCTCAGCATCCAACGAGAGTATCTAATTACAAATTTTTAACTGCATCTAGCCCAGGAAATACTTTGTGCCTAGTAGCAGTGTCTGCTAGTCAGCGGATTATCCCGGCTGTTAAGCAAACTACACCACCTGTAGTTTGGACACTTAATTTTTTCAAAGGAAATGCTTCGGGACCACGGGATACTCAGTGAAGAGCATCAGCAGGCACCCCAAGGCATAGGGGCTGGGACTGGCAGTAGGATGCCTTGCGGTGGACAGCCGAGCTCGATCCTTATAAAAGCTTTTTAACTGCAGCAGCTTTAGTGGACGCTACTGGAGCTGGAATTACGCGGCTGCTGGCATGAGACTTGCCCTCCAATAGATCCTTGTAAATGGATTTAAAGTGTATTCATTCAAATTAGAGAGACAATTTAAATTAAAAAGCTTAGAGCTGCCTCCACCACAGGGGGGCTCGCTCGACCCACCAGCGGACAGGCACCAGTATTGGGAGAGGGGGGCTGGCCGTCAGGGTTCACCGCGGCTCTGGCACAAACCCGGCGACGCGGAGGTGGCACGGGCAGGAGCGGACTGAACGTGTCGGCTTCTCACTTTTTGGATTTTAGAAGGGCATAACATGCCTATATCTGTGTCTCCCCCTCCTTTTATTCCTCCACCTCTTTTCTTTTCGCATGACTATATGTACTTGTCACTTTTCCATGTGTTATTGTGTCTTCTGAGCAGTTTGTCAGCTTTTGGACACCTTTGAAGGTGTTTTCTATGTGTTTCTATGTGTTTTTGTTTGCCTGCCATTGGTTTTAACGGTGTTCGAAGGTGTTCGACGAACAGTTCGACGAACAGTTCGGCGAACACACGGGTGTTCGACGAACCGAACCGAACTCGAACACTACGGGGGTGGCTCAACACTAGTGTTCAGATGGGAATTTTTTTAACAGTTCTGCAGCAAGGGCCTTCAGGTACTGCCACATTTTTGTAGACGTCTCCACCTCAGGAATAAGAGAGTGAAAGTTCTCCTTGTAGCAGGGGTCTAAAAGTGTCACCAACCAGTAATGACTGTCACCCAACATTTTGACAATGCGAGGGTCACGGTTAATGCAGCGTAACATAAAATCAGCCATGCGCGGTAACGGGCAAGACTTCCGTGTCCTCACCAAGATGACGACTGACCATGCTCTCCTCCTCCTCCTCCTCCCCTCTGTCCTCAGGCCACCCATGCTGAACCGACGGTATGACAGTTGTACAGGTACTACCGTCTACAGCGCATGATACCAGCTCCTGTTCTTCCTCCTCCTCCTCCTCCACCTCTCCCTCATTGTCCCCCAATGCACGTTGGGATGAGATGAGGCTGGGCTGTGTGTAATCGCCTGCTATGGCTTCTTGATCCATCTCATCTTACTCTGGCTGCAATGCCTCCTCTTTAATTCTCTGCAGAGACCGTTGCAAAAGACAGACAAGTAGGATGCTGATGGCATTATCGCCACTCACCATCTTGGTGGACTCCTCAAAGTTTGTCAGGATGGTACATATGTCAGACATCCAGGTCCACTCCTAAGGTCTTATGTGTGGAGTCTGACCTGAATATCGACAGCTTTGTTGCAGCTGGTACTCCACAACTGCTCTCTTCTGCTCACAAATCCTTTACAATATGTGGAGGGTAGAGTTCCAACGTGTGGCGACATCGCACACCAGTCGGTGTGCCGGAAGCTGCAAACGCTGCTGCAACACAGCAAGGGCAGCGGAAGCTGTAGCCAACTTCCGAAAATGAGCTGACAGGCGACTTACTTTGATGAGCACATCTGGCAACTCAGGGTACGTTTTAAGGAACCGATGAACCACGAGGTTAAGCACATGAGCCAGGTATGGCACGTGTGTGATCTCGCCTCGCCTCAGAGCCGTCACCAGGTTACGGCCATTGTCACACACGACTAAGCCTGGATGTAGGTTCAGCGGTCTCAGCCACAGATCTGCCTGCTGTTTCACAGCTATCCACAACTCACAAGCAGTGTGAGGTTTATCACCTAAGCTTATGAGCTTCAGCACAGCTTGTTGCCACTTGGCTGAGGCAGAACTGCAGTGCTTCCAGCTTGTAACTGATGTGGTGTTATCTGAGATGGAGGCTGAACATGAGGAGGAGGAGGAGAAGGATGATGCGCAGGAGCTGTACACTGTGGGGGCAACTCTGACTGACATAGGGCCCGCAATCCTCGGTGGGGGGGGATGTGTTCCGTCCCAAGGTCCGACTGGGTCCCGGCTTCCACTATGATTACCCAGTGTGCCGTCAGGGAGATGTACCGTCCCTGGCAACAAGCACTTGTCCAAGTGTCCGTTGTCAGGTGGACTCTCCCAGTAACTGCGTTGTTGAGGGCACGGCAGATGTTTTGGGACACGTGCTTGTGTAGTGCGGGGATGGCACACTGGGCAAAATAGTGTCGGCTAGGGACCCAGTACCGAGGGACGGCCACCGCCATAAGGTTGCAGAAGGACTCTGTCTCCACCAGCCTAAAAGGCAGCTTTTCCAACGCAAGCAATCGTGAAATATGCGAATTTAGGACTGTGGCCTGTGGGCTGTTGGCTACGAATGTGCGCTTTCATTCAAAGGTCTTGGATATGGACAATTGAACACTGCGGTGGGACGTGGACGTGGACGTTGATGCTGTTTCTTGAGAAACTGCCATAACAAGTGAAGACTGAGAGGAGGGGGCATCTTTGCATGTAGTATGGACAGGGGATTGCCTTGCACGCACAACAGGGAGTTATCTTACATGCACAACAGTGGAAGAAGCAGTAGTGACACCCGCTGACACTGGTCATGGACCCTGGGGTTCGCCCCACAAAGTCGGGTGCTTTGCTGACATGTGCCTGATCATGATGATGGTGGTCAGGCTGGTAGTTTTGTCACCGCTGCTGATGCTGGCCTGGCAGGTGGTTCAAATGGCCTTTTTGGGGCTATCAGCAGAGTCTTTAAAAAATTCCAGACACTGGAAGATCTACCGTTTGTACTGGCAACGTCCCTTGTGTTGGTGTTACGGGGAATGGTTGCCCGCCTTCTGTCTGCTGCCACCACACTGCTTCTTACTGCCTGTTGGGGTTCACTGCCTCCCTCCCCCTGTGTGCTGCTGGTGTTGCTCTGTGTGTCCTCCTGCCACGTTGGGTCAGTTGGACTCTCCCAGTAACTGCATTGTTGAGGGCAAGGCAGATGTTTTGGGACACGTGCTTGTGTAGTGCGGGTATGGAACACCGGGCAAAATAGTGTCGGCTGGGGACTGAGTGCCGAGGCAAGGCCACCGCCATAAGGTTGCGGAACGATTCTGTCTCCACCAGCATAAAAGGCAGCATTTCCAATGCAAGCAATTGTGAAATGTGCGAATTTAGGACTGTGGCCTGTGGGGCGCTAGCTGCTAATTTACGCTTTCGTTCAAAGGTCTGGGATATGGACAATTGAATGCTGCGGTGGGACTTGGACGTGGACGTTGATGCTGTTTCTTGAGAAACTCCCATAACAAGACTGAGACGAGGGGGCAACTTTGCATGCAGTATGGACAGGGGATTGCCTTGCACGCACAACAGGGGGTTCTGTTGCACACACAACAGCGGAAGAAGCAGTGGTGACACCCGCTGACACTGGTCGTGGACCCTGGGGTTCGCCCCACAAAATCGGGTGCTTTGCTGCCATGTGCCTGATCATGCTGGTGGTGGTCAGGCTGGTAGTTTTGTCACCCCTGCTGATGCTGGCATGGCAGGTGGTACAAATGGCCTTTTTGGAGTTATCAGCAGAGTCTTTAAAAAAATTCCAGACTCTGAAAGACCTACAGGTTGTACTGGCAACGTCCCTCGTGTTGGTGTTACGGGGAACTGTTGCCTGCCTTCTGTGTGCGGCCACCACACTGCTTCTTCCTACCTGTTGGGGTACTCTGCCTTCCTCACCCTGTGTGCTGCTGGCCTCGCTCTGCATGTCCTCCTGCCACATTGGGTCAGTTACTAGATCATCCACCACCTCCTCCTCTTCCACTTCCACACACGGTCCTCCTCCTCACTTCGTGGCAATTGTGTCTCATCATCGACCACCTCTTGTGACAAATTGCCAGTGTCGACTTCCTGTGGCCGTGGCTATTCAAATATTTGGCCATCGCTACATGGGATCTCCTCTTCCACCACTTCATGCGGAGCAGGTGAGGGGCACACATATGGAAATGCACCAGTTTACAGCTCTTTAGAGTGTCCAAGTGTGGGATCAGTTGCTGTGTGATGACACTCGGCATGGTGGGAGGAAGGAGCATCAGGGTGAGGAGGAGTATTCAGTCGAGACTCATGGCTACTAACACTTGACCGTGTGGAAGATAGACCGGAGGTGGTGGTGCCCAGGTGACTGGAAGTAATATCTGCTATCCAATTAATAACCTGTTCACCCTGATCAGTTCGCAATAGTGGTGCTGTTGTGTGCTTCCCGAGTAATTCGGTCAAGAACTGGGAGCGAGAAGATGTGGCTGTTGGTTGTGGCACATTTTTACCTTGGCCATTGCCCAGTCCTCTGCACGCACCATAACCAGAATGTCCAGTTCCACGTCTCTTATGGAAAAAAAGACAAAAAAGTGGATAATACAGAGATTTGAACCGTGGAACTGCAAAACCACAGTTATAATTTCCTGGTGTATACCAGACTTGTTAAAATAGATATATTTGTGTCTGAACAGCCAGCAACACACTCAAACTGTTTTTTTTTATGGAAAAAAGGCGAGCAGGTTGATAATACCCAGATTTGAACCATGGAAGAGGAAAACCACAGTTCTATTTCTCTGGCCTACACCAGACTCTTTTAAACAGATATATTGGTATCTGAACAGTCAGCGAGACACTGAAAATGTTTTTTTTTTTATGGAAAAAACACAAAAAGTGGATAATACATAGATTTGAACCGTGGAACTGCAAAACCACAGTTATAATTTCCTGGTGTATACCAGACTTGTTAAAATAGATATATTTGTGTCTGAACAGTCAGTAACACACTCAAACTGTTGTTTTTTATGGAAAAAAAGGAAGCAGGTTGATAACACCCAGATTTGAACCGTGGAAGAGGAAAAACACAGTTCTAGCTATCTGGCCTACACCAGACTCTTTTAAACAGATATATCGGTGTCTGAATAGTCAGCGAGACACTGAAAATTTTTTTTTATGGAAAAAATACAAAAAAGTGGATAATACAGAGATTTGAACAGTTGAACTGCAAAACCACAGTTATAATTTCCAGGTGTATACCAGACTCATTAAAATAGACATATTTGTGTCTGAACAGTCAGCAACACACTCAAACTGTTTTTTTTTATGGACAAAAGGCAAGCAGGTTGATAACACCCAGATTTGAACCATGCAAAAGGAAAACCACAGTTCTAGTTCTCTGGCCTACACCAGACTCTTTTAAACAGATATATTGGTGTCTGAACAGTCAGCGAGACACTGAAAATGTTTTTTTTTATGGAAAAAAGACAAAAAAGTGGATAATACAGAGATTTGAACCGTGGAACTGCAAAACCACAGTAATAATTTCCTGGTGTATACCAGACTTGTTAAAATAGATATATTTGTGTCTGAACAATCAGCGACACAGTCAAACTGTTTTTTTTTTATGGAAAAAAGGCAAGCAGGTTGATAACACCCAGATTTGAACTGTGGAAGAGGAAAAACACAGTTCTAGTTCTCTAGCCTACACCAGACTCTTTTAAACAGATATATTTGTGTCTGAACACTCACAGACACACTCAATTTTTTTTTTTGGGGGGGGGGGGATACCAAAAGGTTATTAAGATGGGTATTTGTACAGTCTGACTGAGGGAAATCAAAACAAAACAGAATTTAGATGAAAAGAAAGGATTTTTCCTGGTACCTATGACCTGGGGATAAGTCTAGCAATTTGACCAGCAGGAGCACACAGGACTGTAATGCAGTGTTTGTTGGTATAACCACTGCGTCTCCAATACAGCCTGCCTGCCTGCCTGATATCTGGGATGGATATTAGTACTAAGAAGGACCGTTTGTTTGATTTTGCAGGCTTTAGAGACCCTACACTAACTATTTTGCAGTATAAATTTCTCCCTAGCTCAACAGCACTGACCCTACACTGTCTGATTCGGAACGACTGTGTCCAAGATGGCGGTGCCCGGATTTAAATACTCGAGGTGACGCTGTTCGGCCAGCCAATCACTGTAATGCTCACAAACAACATGGCTGCGGAATTACAGTGACTGGCTGGCAATCCCTGCATGTTCATTGGCTCTGTAAAGAGCGCCAAACATGCAGGGCGGAGACCCGAGCTCCCGCCCGAGTAACCCAGAAATGCTCAGTGCTCGCCGAACATCCCGAGTAGTGAGATGCTCGGGCGAGTACCGAGCAGTGTCGAGCATGCTCGCTCAACACTACATATAATAATTTGATGCTGAGTATTTGTATCGAAGCAAATTTAGCACACCTCAGATTGACTTTTTTCACTGCTTGCACTATAAAGCGATGTTATTCCAATCAACCAAATCTGGCTGTATGCCTTTAATGGACAACGTGAGCAGTTTAAATGGCATATAATATTTTGAGGCTGAGAAAATTTTGCACTATTTGTATCGCAGCAAATTTAGCACACCTCAGATGGACTTTTCCACTGTTTGGACTGTATAACCATGATGTTCCAATCAACCAAGTCTGGCTTTATTGTTTTAATGCACAACTTGAGCAGTTTAAATGGATTAAAATATCTATTTTCACAACAATTTTCAGGATTAAAAACAAAAAAAATAATAGTAACTAGTGTTGAGCCACCCCCGTAGTGTTCGGGTTCGGTTCGGTTCGTCGAACACCGGGATGTTCGAGGAACTGTTCGTCGAACTGTTCGTCGAACACCTTAGAACACCGTCGAACACCGTTAAAACCAATGGCAGGCAAACAAAAACACATAGAAACACATAGAAAACACCTTCAAAGGTGTCCAAAAGCTGACAAACTGCTCAGAAGACGCTTTCTTTAAAAAAGCCGGCCGGCAATTCAGCAGCGGCATACACCGGTACCCGACAATTTAGACAAGAAGGAATAGAGCCTCACACATAGATTAGATAGATAGAAACATGTCAGTCACATATATATGAAGTACAGTGACAGTGTTGCTTACTGTACTTGTCATTTAGTGTAAAGGATTTATTAAAAAATATAATAGTGTTTTCATGCACTGTCTCTTTAAAAAAGCCGGCCGGCAATTAAGCATCTGTACCCGACAATTTATAACAGACAGAATAGAGCCTCACACATAGATTAGATAGATAGAAACATGTCAGTCACATATATATGAAGTACAGTGATAGTGTTGCTTACTGTACTTGTCATTTAGTGTAAAGGATTTATTAAAAAATATAATAGTGTTTTCATGCACTGTCTCTTTAAAAAAGCCGGCCGGCAATTCAGCATCTGTACCCGACAATTTATAACAGACAGAATAGAGCCTCACACATAGATTAGATAGATAGAAACATGTCAGTCACATATATATGAAGTACAGTGACAATGTTGCTTACTGTACTTGTCATTTAGTGTAAAGGATTTATTTAAAAAAATAATAGTGTTTTCATGCACCGTCTCTTTAAAAAAGCCGGCCGGCAATTCAGCATCTGTACCCGACAATTTATAACAGACAGAATAGAGCTTCACACATAGATTAGATAGATAGAAACATGTCAGTCACATATATATGAAGTACAGTGATAGTGTTGGTTACTGTACTTGTCATTTAGTATTAAAATAAAGGATTTATTATTAAAAAAAATTGGCGTGGGGTTCCCCTTAATTTTAGTCTCTAGCGGAGGTTAAGCAGACAGCTGGGGCAGATGTTTGAAGCCTGGGAAGGGGGTAATACCCACGGAGCTTCCCAGGCTACTAATATGAGCCCCCAGCTGAATACATAGCCTTTACTAGCTATTAAAATGGGGGACCCCCCCAAAAAAATGACGTGGGGTCCCCCCTAATTTAATAGCTAGCAAGGGCTAGGCAGACAGCTGGGGGCTGATATTAATAACCCAGGAAGGGAGCCATGAATATTGGCCCCCTCCCAGGCTAGAAACACCAGCCGTCAGCCGCCCCAGAAATGTCGCATCCATAGGATGCGCCAATTCTGGCACTTAGCCTCGCTCTTCCACGCTGCCCTGTAGCGGTGGCAGGGGGTAATAGGGCTGGGGTTGATGTCAGCTTATAATGCCAGCTGACATCAATCCCAGGTTAGTAATGGAGAGGCGTCTATAAGACACCCCCATTACTAACCCCATAGTCAAAGTTAAAAGAAAACACAAACACCCAGAATAAAGTCCTTTAATTGAAATAAAGACACAATCCTTTATTGTTCTAAATTAAACCATACTTACCATCACGCCCATTCCAGCTGAAGCCAACGATCTCCTGCAATAAAAGAAAAATAATAAAGCAACATCATCCTTACCTTTCCATGGTTCCCACGACAGCTTCAGCTCTGCTACATCGAGATGACAGGCTGGACCACAGCAGAATGCTGCCATCCAGCCTGTCATCCCGCAGACACTGAGAAGCGCAGGCATGCTTGCGCTCTGCAGTGTCTGGCTGTGACGGCATAAAGATGAGACGAGTTCATGTCCAATGAACTCGGCGCACCTCATGCACGTCACTGACAGCGTGGGAAAATTCTCACGCTGAAGCGCTGAGTGCAGGAGAATTCTCCCACACTGTCAGTGACTTGCATAAGGTGAGCTCATGTCCAATGAACTCAGCTCACCTCCTGCACGTCACTGACAGCGTGGGAGAATTCTCCTGCACTCAGCGCTTCAGCGTGAGAATTCTCCCACGCTGAAGCGCTGAGTGCAGGAGAATTTTCCCACGCTGTCAGTGACATGCATAAGGTGAGCTCATGTCCAATGAACTCAGCTCACCTCCTGCACGTCACTGACAGCGTGGGAGAATTCTCCTGCACTCAGCGCTTCAGTGTGAGAATTCTCCCACGCTGAAGCGCTGAGTGCAGGAGAATTTTCCCACGCTGTCAGTGGCGTGCATGAGGTGAGCCGAGTTCATTGGACATGAACTCGGCTCATCTGGATGCCCTCACAGAGAGACACTGTGGAGCGCAAGCAAGCCTGCGCTTCTCAGTGTCTGCGGGATGACAGGCTGGATGGCAGCATTCTGCTGCGGTCCAGCCTGTCATCTCGATGTAGCAGAGCTGAAGCTGTCATGGGAACCATGGAAAGGTAAGGATGATGTTGCTTTATTATTTTTCTTTTATTTCAGGAGATCGTTGGCTTCAGCTGGAATGGGCGTGACGGTAAGTATGGTTTAATTTAGAACAATAAAGAATTGTGTGTTTATTTCAATTAAAGGACTTTTTTCTGGGTGTTGTGTTTTTTTTAAATACTTTACTAGAAATTCATGGTGGTCATGTCTAATATTGGCGTGACCCCATGAATTTTGGGCTTAGGGCCAGCTGATAATGCCAAGCTGGCCCTAACCCCTTTATTACCCAGTGAGCCACCGCATCAGGGCCCTGGATGAGTTGGGTACAGCGTCAGAAGATGGCGCATCTATGAACGCGCCATTTTCCGGGGTGGCTGCGGACTGCAACTTGCAGCAGTGGTGGCCCAGAAAGCTTGGGCCTCCCTGCGCTGCGGATTCCAGCCCCCAGCTGCCTAGTTGTACCTGGCTGGACACAAAAACAGGGCGAAGCCCCACGTCAATTTTCTTTAAATTATTTCATGAAATAATTAAGAAAAAAAGGGCTTCCCTATATTGTTGTGTCCGGCCAGGTACAAATAGGCAGCTGGTGGTTGGGGGCAGCCCGTTCCTGTCTGCTGCACCTGACTGGACACAAATATAGTGCGAAGCCCCACGTCAATTTTTTTTTAATTATTTCATGAATTTCCTGAAATAATTTAAAAAAATTGAAGTGGGGCTTCGCACTATATTTGTGTCCAGCCAGGTACAGCAGGCAGGAACGGGCTGCCCCCAACCACCAGCTGACTATTTGTACCTGGCCGGACACAACAATATAGGGAAGGCCTTTTTTTCTTAATTATTTCATGAATTTCATGAAATAATAAAAAAAAAAATACGTGGGGCTTCGTCCTATTTTTGTGTCCAGCCAGGTACAACTAGGCAGCTGGGGGCTGGAATCTGCAGCGCAGGGAGGCCCAAGCTTTCTGGGCCCCCCCACCGCTGCAAATTGCAGTCCGCAGCCACCCCGGAAAATGGCGCGTTCATAGAAGCGCCATCTTCTGGCGCTGTACCCAACTCATCCAGGGCCCTGGTGCGGTGGCTCACTGGGTAATATAGGGGTTAGGGCCAGCTTGGTATTATCAGCTGGCCCTAAGCCCAAAATTCATGGGGTCACGCCAGTATTAGACATGACCGCCATGAATTTCTAGTAAAGTATTTAAAAAAAACACAACACCCAGAATAAAGTCCTTTAATTGAAATAAACACACAATTCTTTATTGTTCTAAATTAAACCATACTTACCATCACGCCCATTCCAGCTGAAGCCAACGATCTCCTGCAATAAAAGAAAAATAATAAACCAACCTCATCCTTACCTTTCCATGGTTCCCACGACAGCTTCAGCTCTGCTACATCGAGATGACAGGCTGGACCGCAGCAGAACGCTGCCATCCAGCCTGTCATGCCGCAGACACTGAGAAGAGCAGGCATGCTTGCGCTCCTCAGTGTCTCGCTGTGACGGCTTCCAGATGAGCCGAGGTCATGTCCAATGAACTCGGCTCACCTCATGCACGTCACTGACAGCGTGGGAAAATTCTCACGCTGAAGTGCTGAGTGTAGGAGAATTCTCCCACGCTGTCAGTGACGTGCATGAGGTGAGCTCATGTCCAATGAACTCAGCTCACCTCATGCACCTCACTGACAGCGTGGGAAAATTCTCCTGCACTCAGCGCTTCAGCGTGAGAATTCTCCCACGCTGTAAGTGACGTGCATGAGGTGAGCCGAGTTCATTGGACATGACCTCGGCTCATCTTTATGCCGTCACAGAGAGACAATGTGGAGCGCAAGCAAGCCTGCTCTTCTCAGTGTCTGCGGGATGACAGGCTGGATGGCGGCGTTCTGCTGCGGTCCAGCCTGTCATCTCGATGTAGCAGAGCTGAAGCTGTCGTGGGAACCATGGAAAGGTAAGGATGAGGTTGCTTTATTATTTTATTTTTATTACAGGAGATCGTTGGCTTCAGCTGGAATGGGCGTGATGGTAAGTATGGTTTAATTTAGAACAATAAAGAATTGTGTCTTTATTTCAATTAAAGGACTTTATTCTGGGTGTTTGTGTTTTTTTTAACTTTCACTATGGGGTTAGTAATGGGGGTGTCTTATAGACGCCTCTCCATTACTAACCTGGGCTTGATGTCAGCTGGCATTATAAGCTGACATCAACCCCAGCCCTATTCCCCCCTGCCACCGCACCAGGGCAGCGTGGAAGAGCGAGGCTAAGTGCCAGAATTGGCGCATCCTATGAATGCGCCATTTCTGGGGCGGCTGACGGCTGGTGTTTCTAGCCTGGGAGGGGGCCAATATTCATGGCTCCCTTACTGGGCTATTAATATCAGCCCCCAGCTGTCTGCCTAGCCTTTGCTAGCTATTAAATTAGGGGGGACCCCACGTCATTTTTTGGGGGGGGTCCCCCATTTTAATAGCTAGTAAAGGCTATGTATTCAGCTGGGGGCTGATATTAGTAGCCTGGGAAGCTCCGTGGGTATTACCCCCTTCCCAGGCTTCAAACATCTGCCCCAGCTGTCTGCTTAACCTCCGCTAGAGACTAAAATTAAGGGGAACCCCACGCCAATTTTTTTAATAATAAATCCTTTATTTTAATACTAAATGACAAGTACAGTAACCAACACTATCACTGTACTTCATATATATGTGACTGACATGTTTCTATCTATCTAATCTATGTGTGAAGCTCTATTCTGTCTGTTATAAATTGTTGGGTACAGATGCTGAATTGCCGGCCGGCTTTCTTAAAGAGACGGTGCATGAAAACACTATTATTTTTTTTAATAAATCCTTTACACTAAATGACAAGTACAGTAAGCAACACTGTCACTGTACTTCATATATATGTGACTGACATGTTTCTATCTATCTAATCTATGTGTGATTCTCTATTCCTTCTATTCTAAATTGTCGGGTACCGCTGCTGAATTGCCGGCCGGCTTTTTTAAAGAGACGGTGCATGAAAACACTATTATTTTTTTTTGATAAATCCTTTACGCTAAATGGCAAGTACAGTAAGCAGCACTTTCACTGTACTTCATATATATGAGGCTGAAATGTTTATATCTATCTAATCTATGTGTGAAGCTCTATTCTTTCGGTTCTAAATTGTCGGGTACCGGTGTATGCCGCTGCTGAATTGCCGGCTTTTCATGTTTCACTGTTGGCACTGTTCCCATCGATTTGGGCAATCACTGTAATGCCACAACCACCATGGCTGTGGCATTACAGTGAGTGGCAGACAATCCCTGCATGATTGGTGCTCTAAATAGCGCCAGACATGCAGGACACGCTTTTGGTGCACGAACAGTTATCGAACATAACCTCGAACAGCCGAATTTTTTGCAAATCGTTCGGGTTCGTCGAACAACTCGAACACCGCCCAAAACAGCTCGAATTTGAGATTGGCGAACAGTTCTAGTCGAACACCGCTCATCTCTAATAGTAACCCTGAGAAGGGCTGTTGATATGTGTTCCAGCAGCAGAAACGACGTGCAATGAACCGTACCTACCCTGTCCTAAACCCAGCCTCTGGCACAATCTCACCCTGACTACTGTTAACAGCAGTATTAATATTGATTATATTGAGCCCTAATAAGGGCTGTTGTTGCAGATGAAAGAAATAAAATTGTTGTCGAATCGCTGCCTATCCGCAGCTAAAACCCTTTCTCTCATTTTGCAGCAACTCTCTCTACTCTGCCTGTTTACAGGGTAGACTGTGACGATCATAGGATCTTATATAGACCCAATGACGCTTTTCGGCCAGCCAATCACAATAATGGCACTACCAACAGGGCTACGGAATTAAACTGACTGACGTGCTCAGTGCATGATCTACCTAACTTGTGTCTGCAGGGGTTGACAGTCTGCATAGCATAAGGATGCTGCTGCATCCCTAAGCTATACAAGCAATCAGCCTGTAAAAAATGAAAGTCCCATAGTGGAACAAAGTGTAAAAGTAAAAAACAGTGTCAGAAAGTGAAAAAAAAAATTGTAAAAATATTTAAAAAACAAAATGAAAAAATAATCCAAAAAAATAAAAACCATAAACGTAAACTGTAACCATAAAAAATATTATGAAAAAAAAAACAACAAACCAATCAAAGTACACATATGTGGTATCACCGCATCCGGAACGACCTGACCTATAAAATTGTCACACTAGTTAACCGCTTTAGTGAACAAGTTAAAAAATCTAAATAAAAAACGAAGTAAAGAACTATGTTTTATCATCATACTGCCGAACAAAAAATGGAATAAAACGCAATAAAAAATACAAATGTAAATAAAAATGGTACCGCTGAAAACATCATGTTCTCCAGCAAAAAGCAAGCCACCATAATGCTTTATAAGCCGAAAAATAAAAAAGTTATAGCTATCAGAATAAAGCGATACAAAAAAAAGTTTCTATAAGTACTTTTATGGTGTAATAGCGCCAAAACATAAAAAAACTATATAAATGTGGTATCTCTGTAAATGTACTGACCTGAAGAATAAAGATGTCTTATCAATTTTACAACACTTGGAACAGCATAAAAAAAAAAAAATCTTGAATTGTTGGTATTTGTTTATTCTGCTTCCCAAAAATCGGAATAGAAAGCGATCAAAAAATGTAATTTGCCTGAAAATGGTACCAATAAAAACGTCAACTTTTCCCTCAAAAAACAAGCCCTTATATGACTCTGTTGGCCAAAATATGGAAAAATGATTGCAAAAATTAGTCTTTGCAAACAAACGCGTCTTTTGGTGTGTGGCAGCTGCCAAACATAAAAACCCGATATGAATCTGGTATTGCTGTAAACGCACCGACCCAAAGAATAAAGTCATCTAATCACTTATACTGTACGAGGAATGGCATAAAAAATAAACTGTAGGGTTAGGGTTGTGCTAGGGTTAGGGTTGTGATAGGGTTATGGTTGTGCTAGGGTTAGGGTTAGGGCTTAGGTTAGGGTTAGGGTTAGGGCTGTGCTAGGCTTAGGGTTAGGGTTGTGCTAGAATTAGGGTTGTGCTAGGGTTAGGGTTGTGCTTGGTTTAGGGTTGTGCTTGGGATATGGTTGTGCTAGGGTTCTGTTAGTGTTGAGGTTGGGATTTTTTAAAAGTAAAGAAAAAAAAAATGATCACTATATGGAGACTAATGTTGAGCGCAAGTGCTCGCTACTTGTGTTTGCATTGGGTGCTCGGTTATGCACCGAGCACCGCGGGTGCTCCAGTGGCATGCTTGAGTCTCCGCCCCATATGTTTCACGGCTGTTTTACAGCCAAAAAACCTTACAGGAATTGACTGCCATGCACGAGCGATCCCCGCATGGTTTTTCTTGGGTGTCTAACAACCGTGAAACATGTGGGGTGGAGACACGAGTATGTCACTCGAGCACCCAAGGTACATGGTGCATACCTGACTACCCGATGCAAACTCAAGTAGCGAGCACTTGCGCTCAAGACTAATGACAACTTATTCAATATGATAACCTAATGTTATCAAATTCTGTGTCATACCTCTGGGTTCAAAATGTTCACTATACCCCTTGATAAAATCCTTGAGGGGTCTAGTTTCCAAAATGAGATCACTTGTGGGTGCTTTCCACTGTTTAGGCCCATCAGGGGCTCTCCAAACGTGACATGATGTCTGCTCTCGATTCCAGACAATTTTGGTTTCAAAAAGTCACAAAGTGTTCCTTCCCTTCTGAACCCTGCCATTCGTCCAGACAGTGTATTTTCCCCACATATGGTGTATCAGCGTACTCAAGAGAAATTGCATAACAGTTGTTGCAGTCCATTTTCTCCTTTGACCTTTGTGAAAATAAAAAATTTGGGGCTAAAAGATATTTTTGTGGAAAAAAAGTTAGATTTTTTTTATTTTCACGGCTCTATGTCATAAGTACTGTTGAGCCACCCCGGTAGTGTGCGAGTTCGGTTCGGTTCGTCGCACACCCGTATGTTCACCGAACTGTTCGTTGAACTGTTCGTCGAACACCTTCGAACACCGTTTGGCAGGCAAACAAAAACACATAGAAACACATAGAAAACACCTTCAAAGGTGTCCAAAACCTGACAAACTGCTCAGAAGACACAACCAACACATGGAAATGTGACAAGTACATATAGTCATGCGAAGAGAAAAGAGGTGGAGGAGTAAAAGGAAGGGGAGACACAGATATAGGCATGTCACGCCCTTCTAAAACCAAAAAAGTGTGAAGCCGACACGGCCAGTCCGTTCCTGCCCTTGCGACCACCGTGTCGCCGGGTTTGTGCCAGAGCTGTGGTGGACCCTGACGGCCAGCCCCACTCTCCCAATACTGGTGCCTGTGCGCTGGTGGGTCGAGCCCCCCCGCGGTGGGGGGGAGTAACATCTGCAGAAGAAAGACCATCTTCCAGCCAAACTAAGATGTCTACTTCTTTTCGTGGACAATGTGATACGATCCCTTTCTTACGGACACACCCATCGCTACAAATTCCAGATGAGGCACAAAAACAGCAGGTGCTTCAAAGGATATCAAGTGCTCCTTCAAGTGGGCACTCCTCCACCTCAACTTCAACATCACAAATACTCCAGTCCTCAGAGGTGTCACCCCAATCGCACTGGCTTCCTCACAGCTCCCAAGTCTCCAGCTGCCCGTCTGAGTATGGGGTAACACAGATGGTTGAGTCTGCACAGCTGTTTACTCACTCTATAGCCTGGGAAACGGAGGTCTGCTCCAGAGCTTCTGTTAATCCAGATGAGGAAATGATCTGCACTGATGCCCAGAATCTTTATAAGTCGGATCCAGGACCAGATGAAGAAGGTTCTGAGCATAATGTAGACCCTCGTTCCCAATCTGTAACTCCTTTTGGTGGAGACAATGATGAAGACGATGATGAGACTCAAATACCTGATTGGAGCGACAACTTGACTTTATGGTCAGGGCAGGAAGAGGTTGGCTCTGAGGACGACGGGTGTGAGAACACACAGGGTGATGATGACGAGGTTGGAGATCCCACTTACTGTCAACCCACAGTCAGCCAGTTGATGAGGTCAGCAGAGGAGGTGGAGGAGGATGTGACTAGCCCAGGGGATGGGGATGACTTGGTACCCGGGCCCTTGCCTGACCTTGGGGATGTCGCGGTGGTCAGCTCCCTGGCCCGTACCCTGGGGTCACTATTTAAAAGGGTGGATAATTGTTCATTTTATAAGAGTTTGTGATGCCACCTGTGGTATCTGGTGAGAAGCACCAGCGCTGCAGCAGTCCACTGAGGCCGGTGATAAGGCAGCTCGATGGTATAGCTCCCCACAGGTGGAGCTAGGTCTCAGGGCAGCGTATGCAGGGGGAATGCAGGACAGGCGAGACCCAGCTGGGTCAGAGCAAGAACGGGAACGGACACGGTAGTCACTTCAGTGCCTTTTACTGGTGGAAATTCAGGCACATCCCGGAGCACTGTAGGGTGAAGGGTGCATATCAGGATCCTCCCCAATGAGCAGGTGTATGGCCTCCTGTTTCTTTCCTCTGTGTAGTAAGTTTCTGATCTGCCTGGAGCTAGGCCTAACTTTGTCTCTGTCCTGCACTGGCTGACGTTGTGGTAGTGCCTTCTCTTGGAGTTCACGCTCCCAGTATGCGGGGCCTCAGCGTCTCCTGGCTCTGTTACATATCAGCACCTTAGCGATCCTGGGACTTGTAGTTTTCCAGGGATTCCGGTTATGCCTTACTGGGTCTAAGAGATCCCGGTAAGCTCAGATCCGGTGTCCGGTAAATGCTTCGGGGAGAGCTGGTTAAGCTCCTCTGCCCCCTATGTACTAACTCTCCACTCGCCTTCGGCCTACTCGGGCCCTCACTAGGCTATACACACTAACGGCAACTTGCCGCGCTTCACCGATCTTATGGCGCTGGCACACCTTAAGCTCTAACTGGGCTCCCTGAATCTAGCTAACAGGAGCCTCGTGCTCCACTGCTGAACTATTAACTGAGTTCTCTAGACTAGACTGAGCTCCACTGCAGACTGACCTCTCTTAGGCTTCTCTACTGCAGGAACTCTTCAGAGGAACTTAACTGCCTAGCTCCACCTTCCCTATTTATATCCCTAACGGTCTCCCTCTGCTGGTCTTAGGTGGAAGGTGGAGATGTGTGAATGTTTATGGGGGCCTCTTGTGGAGGATTCCATCAATGCACTCTTCTAGGATCTGTGATACCAAGCGCAGCGGGGCATCACAGATGCTATTGACGATGAGGTTAGGTTGCTCCTTCCTGGACAGAGACAGAGTACTGGAAGCACGTCAACAACTGCATCCTCAACCACAACTCTGCTTCTGACCACAAGTCGTAGTGGCTCTTCAGGTCGCACGGGTTCTAAGCCTTGCATAGCCTGGGCATTTTTTCAGACAGATAAGGATGACCCAACTCGTGTTATCTGTAATATTTGTCACCAAAAGCTAACAAGAGGCCAAAAAATACTTAGTTTGAGTACTTCATGCATGTACCATCACATGGATATGAAGCATAAGTTGCAGTGGGAAGATCACTGTGCTACAATGCGGCCTAGCCGGCCGGGCCAACCACCGTCTGCCCCATCTTGTGCATCCGCAGCCTCTTCATCCTCTGTGACTGGGGGGACAGCAGTCACACATGTTTTTGGACGCAGACCTGCCACCTCTTTACCCGCAACAGCCAGTGTGATTGGCAGGTCGTCAGTTCATTGGGAAGTGGAAACACCTGCTGGTGTTGAGCGCTCTCCGACATAGATAGCACCACCTTTGGATCAAGGCAACCTAACATGTCCGCCTGCATCTTTCTCACAGACCGGCAGTTTGCCGTGGACACCCTACTTAACCCCGTCTAAGCACAACAGCCAGCCCTCAGTCCCTCAGATGTGGAAAAGTAAAAGACCATTTCCTCCTAGCCATGACAAAGCTAAGAGGTTGAATTTCACCATCTGCAAGCTGTTGGCTACAGAAATGCTGCCTTTCCGTCTGGAGGACACAAAGGATTTTCGAGACCTTATGTCCGTCGCAGTGCCCCAGTACCAGATGCCCAGTCGGCACTACTTCTCAAAGAAAGGTGTGCCTGCACTCCACCAGCATGTCGCACACAACATCACCGCTTCTTTGAGAAACTCTGTGTGTGACAGGGTGCATTTCACCACAGACACTTGGACGAGTAGGCATGGACAGGGGCGTTACATGTCACTGACTGGGCACTGGTTAACTATGGTGACAGCAGGACAAGTGGCTGCTGTCCAAGTCTTACCATCCCCACGAGTTGTGTGTCAATCCTCTTTATCTCGAAGTTCCTCCACTGCTTCTGACTAGTGTTGAGCCACCCCCGTAGTGTTCGAGTTCGGTTCGGTTCGTCGAACACCTTCGAACACCGTTAAAACCAATGGCAGGCAAACAAAAACACATAGAAACACATAGAAAACACCTTCAAAGGTGTCCAAAAGCTGACAAACTGCTCAGAAGACACAACTAACACATGGAAAAGTGACAAGTACATATAGTCATGCGAAAAGAAAAGAGGTGGAAGAGTAAAAGGAGGGGGAGACACAGATATAGGCATGTCATGCCCTTCTAAAATCCAAAAAGTGAGAAGCCGAGACGGCCAGTCCGCTCCTGCCCGTGCCACCTCCGTGTCGCCGGGTTTGTGCCAGAGCCGCGGTGAACCCTGACGGCCAGCCCCCCTCTCCCAATACTGGTGCCTGTCCGCTGGTGGGTCGAGCGAGCCCGCCTGTGGTGGAGGCAGCTCTAAGCTTTTTAATTTAAATTGTCCCTCTAATTTGAATGAATACACTTTAAATCCATTTACAAGGATCTATTGGAGGGCAAGTCTCATGCCAGCAGCCGCGTAATTCCAGCTCCAGTATCGTCCACTAAAGCTGCTGCAGTTAAAAAGCTTTTATAAGGATCGAGCTTGGCTGTCCACCGCAAGGCATCCTAGTGCCAGTCCCAGCCCCTATGCCTTGGGGTGCCTCCAGATGCTCTTCACTGAGTATCCCGTGGTCCCGAAGCATTTCCTTTGAAAAAATTAAGTGTCCAAACTACAGGTGGTGTAGCTTGCTTAACAGCCGGGATAATCCGCTGACTAGCAGACACTGCTACTAGGCACAAAGTATTTCCTGGGCTAGATGCAGTTAAAAATTTGTAAGTAGATACTCTCGTTGGATGCTGAGAAAGCATTCCATAGAGTCTCCTGGCACGCCATATATGATTCTCTTAAAAAGCTTGGGGTAGGGGTCTAGGGGACCCTTTTATAGCCAAAATCACGGCCCTGTATCACAATACGTCACCTAGGCTGAAGATAAATGGAACTGTAGCACCGAGGGCTCGGTTGCTACAGACGTATTGCACCTCACCCAGAGGTGTGATATCTCACTCTCAGATAAGGATGGAGTGTGGATCAGGACCCGACACCTGCATGCATTACACCACATTGCCGTGGGGCAGGGCGACCAATATGCCCCTGAGATGGGCACGACAGTCCCTGTCCCTGGCTGGAGTGGGGGGAGGGAACACTGAGGAAGGGGAACCCTGCAGTGCAGGAGCAGGGAGGAAGCAGTTCCTGGGTGCATTGAGAAGGGAGTATAAAAGGTGGGCACCATCTTAGTTCAGTGCAGAGAAGTCTGAGCAGAAGTGGCAGGGAGCAGGGGCTCTGCATGAGCTCTGCTCCGGAGGCGGGCCTAGTAACAGAGGCCCAGGCCTGCAAGAGGGAGAAGGAAGGAAGAGGAGCGGAGAAGGCTCCAGGAATGAGGAATGAAGGGATCCCAGGGGTGCGGACGGGCGAGTCGCCACCGCACGCCCGAATCCACCTGCGTGGAGGGGTCAGGCCAAAGGGGGAGACCGGTCCCCGAACTAGTGGACGCAGGAAACGACCCTCAGCTAGAAACCGGAGGCTCTGACATTTTATGTGGCGCAGCCCCTTGTTCCACCCGCTAGGAAGGCACCACATAGGGTCAGGGAAACTGGCGCCAAGTTTACCAAGAGGAGGCCCGAGGCAGCCGGACAGAAGTGTTGGTAAGAAAGGCCAGACAAAGGACACACAAAGGGGGTCCTGTGAAGCGCTCCAAAGTTATCTGGGAGTTGTCTGAGCCCCTCACCTGGTGAGCACAGTACGACGTGGGCAGCCGTTACCTGCAGACGTGGTCTGGATAATAAGAACTGTGAGTAAAGGCCCTGAACTGCATCACTGACTCCGTGTCGTTACTGCTGCTGCCCTGCACCATCACCCCCATCCTCCGCATACACTGCCCTGAGGCTATACTCCTCCCGTGGGGAGTTATGCTACGCTCTGCTGCACCCACAACACCAGCCTTAGCGGTCTGCCTGTAGCGGCGGTTCACTCTGACCGCAATCCACGGGTGGCGTAGTCGGACATTTAAACATCAAAACCACATAAATAGTTCCGCCACTGGTTTGACCGCCCTGAGCCACGGAAGCGGATCGCCGCCACGAAGACTACAACCACCAGCATCCACCAAAAAGGGTCCGGCTCTGGGTGTCCCAAGGCCCAGGGGGTGCGTCAGAACATTTTCATCACCTTTCACAATCACCAATCGGACTAGGCAGGGATGTCCTCTGTCCCCTCTCTTATACATCCTAGTGACGGAGCACCTGCTCTCATCAATTCGCCATAACCCCAATATTAGGTGGATTGAGGTGGGAGGCACCGAGTACAAGTGCTCTCTATTTGCTGATGATGTCCTAGTATATATCACTCAATCACATATATCCATCCCTGCTGTTATGGCTGAAATAGATCACTTTGTTACATGGTAAAATTTTAAAATCAATGCAGCGAAGTCTGAGGCCCTCGATGTCTCCCTCCCTAAATCCATATAGGATTCCATCCAGTCCAACTTTCCCTTTGCCTGGCCCTCACAGGGTATCAAATACTTAGGAATTCCTATTCATAGAGACCTCTCCCATCTGTGTTATCTTAATTTTGGGCCCTTTATTGAACAATTCCATACAGACCACGGTTGGCAAGTTAGAACTGTAAGATTCACTACGTGAACCACTGGTGTTTTGTGGAAAAGCACATGTACACCGCGTTCCAAATTATTATGCAAAAAGTGTTTAGGAGTGATAAGGGAAGAATTTGTTTGTTTGTCAGTTAAACTCATTGATGGTGATGTGTGTCAGGGCTCTTTATATCACTGTAAGCAATTGCAGACACCTGTGCTAATTAGTTTGGCAGGTGTGTCCAATGAAAGGCAAGACTACTTAAGAAGGCTCTCTCACATTATTAAGCAGCCTACATTTTCTGCCAAAATGGGAAAGAAAAAGGATGTGTCGGCTGCTGAGAAGCAACAAATTGTGGAGTGTTTAGGTCAAGGCATGACTACAATCAACATTGTGCGATGATCAGGATGAAGTGTCTTGGCAATCAAGAAGTATGTAGCTGATTCACAGTACACACGTGTGCGTGCTGATAAGGGCAAATTGAGGACTCTTTCCTACAGGCAATTACGTCAGGTTGAAAGAGCAGCGGCAAAAAAGCCTTGTCATAGCAGCAGACAAGTTTTTGAAGCTGCTTGTGCCTCCAACGTCCCCCGAACAACAAGATGCAGGGTCCTTCAGAGGTTTGCAGCTGTGCATACGCCATCCTGTCGACCTCCTCTATCCACTTCACACAAGCAGAAACGGCTCCAGTGGGCCAAACATTACATGAAGACTGATTTCAAAACTGTTTTGTTCACGGATGAGTGCCGTGCAGCGCTCGATGTTCCAGATGAATGGAGTGGAGGATGGCTGGTTGATGGACACCCCACGCAAACACGGCTACAGCGCCAACAAGGAGGAGGTGGAGTAATGTTTTGGGCTGGAATCATGGGGAGAGAGATTGTCGGCCCCTTTAGGATCCCTGAAGGCGCTAAAGATGAACTCCATAATGTATGTGGATTTTCTCAAACAGCACTTCCTGCCATGGTTCAAGAAGAAGAACCGTGTATTTCACAGCAAGATCATTTTTCTGCATGATAATGCACCATCTCATGCTGCACATAAAACATCTGCATCTCTGGCTGATATGGGCATAAAAGGGGACAAACTTATGGTGTGACCCCCATGCTCCCCTGACCTCTACCCCATTCAGAACCTTTGGAGCATCATTAAAAGGAGTGTCTATGATGGCGGGAGGCAGTTCACATCTAAGCAACAGCTCTGGGAGGGTATTCTGTCCTCATGCAAAACAATTGAAGCAGAAACCATCCAAAACCTGACAAATTCAATGGACGAGAGAGTTCAGAAGCTCCTTTCGAACAAGGGGTCCTATGTGAAAATGTAACATCACCTAGAATAAAGTTTTGAGTTGAAAACTGTTTGATTTCAGTTTCTAACAACCTGCTAATGCTTATAATTTCAAAAATGACCATTTTTTTGGTCTTTATTAAAATGAAAAGGTTGATCGAAAAGTTTGGGGGATCTAAGAGTGTGGCAACCCAGTAGTCATGATTACTGACATGATTCTGACAATATGAGGGTCATGCTGCAGGTAGTGCAGCAAGAAGGCACTTATGTGTCTTGCGCATCTCGGAGCCCCAAAATTATTTTCCGGGCTAGATGCAGCTAAAAATTATTTTTAATTTTAAATCTGGTGAAGCTTATTATAGATGGCCTATTAGGATCAGTGCTGCACACTGCTACAAAGCCCAAATTATTTTCCAGTCAAGATACAGATAAAGATGATTAGTAATTTGAAAGCTTAAAACGGTTGGTAGGGTGATTTTAACCAATCATCAAGCTTTTACTCTCCCCAGGATGACACAGGGGTAGAAAAGTCGTTTCGGATCCATGATTTGTTCATCTTTATGAACGTGAGTCTGTCTACATTATCAGTGGAGAGCCGCGTGCGCTTATCTGTCAGCACACCACCAGCAGCGCTGAACACACGTTCAGACAGAACGCTGGCTGCGGGGCATGACAAGATCTCCAAGGCGTAAGTGGCTAGCTCCGGCCATTTATCCAGATTGGAAGCCCAAAAAGAGCAAGGGTCCAGTGACACAGTCGTGGCTTCAATGTTTACTTGGAGATACTCCTGTACCATCGTCTCTAGGCGTTGACTATGTGTCAGACTTCTTGTCTCCTGTGGCCTTGCAAAGGATGGGCTAAAAAAGTGGTGAAATGATTCCGCAAAATTGATGTTACCAGCAGATACTGTGGTTCTGTTACGGTTTGAGTGCTGAACACTTGACGGTCCCACGGTTGGCAAGTTGGAACTGTGAGATTCACTACGTGCACCACTGGTATTTTGTGGAAAAGCACATGTAAGATTCTGCAACAGTCTCTGCTGATACTCCTGCATGCGTGCATCCCTTTCTATGGCAGGAATAATTTCTGCAAATTTACTTTTGTACCGGGGATCTAACAGTGTGGCAACCCAGTAGTCAGGATTATTTCTAATTCTCACAATTCGAGGGTCATGTTGCAGGTAGTGCAGCAAGAAGGCACTCATGTGTCTTGCGCATCCAGGAGCACCAAGTCCCTGTTGTGTTGGTGGCGAGGTAACAATCATGCTTCCTTCCTCTGTCCTCTCCCCCCAACCTCGCACAACAGAAATGTGATCAAGGTCTCCCTCATCTGATGAGTCTTCCATCAGTTCGTCCTCCACTTCTTACTGGGCTCCTGCACCTTCCTCACTAGTTTGGCTGCTACCATGCGCCCTGGTAAAATCATCTCCCCCACCCTCACATGCCTGCCGCCTTGGTGCTGCCGACCATCTGGACCTTGCAGATGTTAGCCCTTCCGCATACAACTCCTCCTCCTCTACTTCCTCCACCTCCTCTTGTGCCACCACCTGACTCCGAATTCTGTTTAACATGTGCTCCAGCATGTAAATCACCGGAATAGTCATGCTGATAATGGCATCGTCAGCACTAAACATCTTCGTCGCCATTTCAAAACTGTGCAGAAGGGTGCATAGGTCCCTGATCTGAGACCACTCCTCCAACGTGATTTGCCCCACCTCTGAATCTCGTTGGCCCAGGCTATACGTCAGAACGTATTGCACCAGGGCTTGTCGGTGCTGCCACAGTCGCTGCAACATGTGCAGAGTTGAATTCCACCGGGTAGGCACATCGCATTTTAGCCGGTGAAGTGGCAGGCCCAACGACTTCTGTAGAGATGTAAGTCGCTGAGCTGTGGGATGCGAACGGCGGAAGTGAGCACACAGCGACCGTGCCCTCTGCAGAAGGCCATCTAGACTGGGATAGTGGGCTAAAAATTGCTGGACAACCAGGTTCAACACGTGAGCCATACAAGGCACCCAGGTTTGCAGCATTGTCGCACACGGCCTTCCCTGGTTTCAGGTCCAGTGGAGACAACCATTCATGAAATTGGTTCTCCAGAGCTGACCACAACTCCTCAGCTGTGTGACTCACATTTCCCAGACATTTCAATGTAAAAACCGCCTGATGACGTTGAGCCCTACTGGCAGCATAGTAAGGAGGTGTGCAGGATCCCTTCTGCGCAGTTAGAAAGCTTGTGGCATGACCAGACAGGCTTTGGGTGCAGGTGGAAGACCGAGAGGAGGTTGAGGAGGCAGAAGCAGTGGAGGAACTTTGACATAAAGAGGATTGACGCACAACTCGTGGGGACGGCAAGACTTGGACAGCAGCCCCTTGTCCTGCTGTCACCATAGTTACCCAGTGCCCAGTCAGCGACATGTAACGCCCCTGTACATGCCTACTCGTCCAAGTGTCTGTGGTGAAATGCACCCTGTCACACACAGAGTTTCTCAAAGAAGCGGTGATGTTGTGTGCGACATGCTGGTGGAGCGCAGGCACACCTTTCTTTGAGAAGTAGTGCCGACTGGGCATCTGGTACTGGGGCACTGCGATGGACATAAGGTCTCGAAAATCCTCTGTGTCCACCAGGCGGAAAGGCAGCATTTCTGTAGCCAAGAGCTTGCAGATGGTGAAATTCAACCTCTTAGCTTTCTCATGGCTAGGAGGAAATGGTCTTTTACTTGTCCACATCTGAGGGACCGAGGGCTGGCTATTGTGCTTAGACGGGGTTGATAAGGGTGTCCCCGGCAAACTGCCGGTCTGTGAGGAAGATGCAGGCGGACATGTTAGGTTGCCTTGATCCAAAGGTGGTGCTATCGATGTCGGACAGCGCTCAAGGCCAGCTGGTGTTACCACCTCCAAAGAAAATGATGACCTGCCAATCACGCTGGCTGTTGCGGGTAAAGAGGTGGCAGGTCTGCGCCCCAAAACAGGTGTGACTGCTGTCCCCCCAGTCACAGAGGATGAAGAGGCCGCAGATGCACAAGATATGGCAGACGGTGGTTGGCCCGGCCGGCTAGGCCGCATTGTAGCACACTGAGCTTCCCACTGCAACTTATGCTTCATGTCCATGTGCCGGTTCATGCATGAAGTACTCAAACTATGTATTTTTTGGCCTCTACTTAGCTTTTGCTGACAAATGTTACAGATAACACGAGTTGGGTCATCTTTATCGATCTGAAAAAATGCCCAGGCTATGCAAGGCTTAGCACCCATGCGACCTGAAGAGCCACCACGACTTGTGGTGAGAGGCAGAGTTGTGTTTGAGGATGCAGTTGTTGACGTGCTTCCAGTACTACGTCTCTGTCCAGGAAGGCGCAACCTGACCTCGTCGTCACTAGCATCTTCCTCCACCTCCTCTGCTGACCTCATCTCTTGGCTGACTGTGGGTTGACAGTAAGTGGGATCTCCGACCTCATCATCATCACCCTGTGCGTTATCACACCCGTCGTCCTCAGAGCCAACCTGTTCCTGCCCTGACAAAAAACTAAAGTTGTCGCTCCAATCAGGTATTTGAGTCTTATCATCGTCTTCCTCATTGTCTCCACCAACAGGAGTTACAGTTTGGGAATGAGGGTCTACATTATGGTCAGAACCTTCTGCGTCTGGTCCTGGATCCGACTCATAAAGATTCTGGGCATCAGTGCAGATCATTTCCTCGTCTGGATTCACAGAAGCGCTGGAGTCGACCTCTGATTCCCAGGGTATAGTATGAGTTAACAGCTCTGCAGACTCAACCATCTGTTCTACCTCATACTCAGACGGGCAGCTGGAGATTTGGGAGCTGTGAGGAAGCAAGTGCGATTTGGGTGACACCTTTGAGGACTGGAGTATTTGTGATGTTGAAGTTGATGTGGAGGAGAGCCCACTTAAAGGAGCACTTGATATCCGTTGAAGCACCTGCTGTTTTTGTGCCTCATCTGGAATTTGTAGCGATTGGCGTGGCCGTAAGAAAGGGATCTTATCACATTGTCCGCTAAAAGAAGTAGACATTTTAGTTTGGCTGGAAGATGGTCTTTCTTCTGCACCTACCCCACGGACACAACCTTTTTTCCCCTTCCCAACACGCCTATTCCCCTTTCCACCAGCAGCAGGCCTTTTTCCACTCATTTTGGTGGTTAACTAATTCACAACTCTGGAATTGTTTGCACAAAAAAACAATGGATGGTAACCGAGCAGAGCTGAGTGGCCAAACTGTGGTATTAGGCCAAAACTATTGGCTGGGTTAGATGCAGAAAAAAAATATTTTTAATTTGCAACCTGATGGAGGTCAGTATAGATGGACTAATAGACCAAGTCCCACACACCGCTAGAAGCCCAAATATTTTTTCAGAGCTAGATGCAGAAAATTTTTTTATTCAATTTGCAACCTGATGGAGGTCAGTATAGATGGACTAATAGACCAAGTCCCACACACTGCTAGAAGCCCAAATATTTTTTCAGAGCTAGATGCAGAAAAAAATTATTTTTAATTTGCAACCTGATGGAGGTCAGTATAGATGGACTAATAGACCAAGTCCCACACACCGCTAGAAGCCCAAATATTTTTTCAGAGCTAGATGCAGAAAAAAATTATATTCAATTTGCAACCTGCTGGAGGTCAGTATAGAAGCACTAATAGAACAAGTCCCACACACTGCTAGAAGTCCAAATATTTTTTCAGAGCTAAATGAGGAAAAAAATTATTTTTAATTTGCAACCTGATGGAGGTCAGTATAGATGGACTAATAGACCAAGTCCCACACACTGCTAGAAGCCCAAATATTTTTTCAGAGCTAGATGCAGAAAAAAATTATTTTTAATTTGCAACCTGATGGAGGTCAGTATAGATGGACTAATAGAACAAGTCCCACACGCTGCTAGAAGCCCAAATATTTTTTCAGAGATAAATGAAGAAAAAAATTATTTTTAATTTGCAACCTGATGGAGGTCAGTATAGATGGACTAATAGACCAAGTCCTACACACTGCTAGAAGCCCAAATATTTTTTCAGAGCTAGATGCAGAAAAAAATTATTTTTAATTTGCAACCTGATGGAGGTCAGTATAGATGGACTAATAGAACAAGTCCCACACGCTGCTAGAAGCCCAAATATTTTTTCAGAGATAAATGAAGAAAAAAATTATTTTTAATTTGCAACCTGATGGAGGTCAGTATAGATGGACTAATAGACCAAGTCCCACAAACTGCTAGAAGCCCAAATATTTTTTCAGAGCTAGATGCAGAAAAAAATTATTTTTAATTTGCAACCTGATGGAGGTTAGTATAGATGGACTAATAGACCAAGTCCCACACACCGCTAGAAGCCCAAATATTTTTTCAGAGCTAGATGCAGAAAAAAATTATATTCAATTTGCAACCTGCTGGAGGTCAGTATAGAAGGACTAATAGAACAAGTCCCACACACTGCTAGAAGCCCAAATATTTTTTCAGAGCTAAATGAAGAAAAAAATTATTTTTAATTTGCAACCTGATGGAGGTCAGTATAGATGGACTAATAGACCAAGTCCCACACACTGCTAGAAGCCCAAATATTTTTTCAGAGCTAGATGCAGAAAAAAAATATTTTTAATTTGCAACCTGATGGAGGTCAGTATAGATGGACTAATAGACCAAGTCCCACACACCGCTAGAAGCCCAAATATTTTTTCAGAGCTAGATGCAGAATTTTTTTTTATTCAATTTGCAACCTGATGGAGGTCAGTATAGATGGACTGATAGACCAAGTCCCACACACTGCTAGAAGCCCAAATATTTTTTCAGAGCTAGATGCAGAAAAAAATTATTTTTAATTTGCAACCTGATGGAGGTCAGTATAGATGGACTAATAGACCAAGTCCCACACACTGCTAGAAGCCCAAATATTTTTTCAGAGCTAGATGCAGAAAAAAATTATCTTTAATTTGCAACCTGATGGAGGTTAGTATAGATGGACTAATAGAACAAGTCCCACAAGCTGCTAGAAGCCCAAATATTTTTTCAGAGATAAATGAAGAAAAAAATTATTTTTAATTTGCAACCTGATGGAGGTCAGTATAGATGGACTAATAGACCAAGTCCCACACACTGCTAGAAGCCCAAATATTTTTTCAGAGCTAGATGCAGAAAAAAATTATTTTTAATTTGCAACCTGATGGAGGTCAGTATAGATGGACTAATAGAATGATGCTATGCCCAAAAGATTTTACTTCACTAGGTGCAGTAAAAAAATTGGTATTCTATACACAGGTGGTATATCTTGCAACACAGATAGGCTACTCCACTGACTAACACACTCTGCAATAGGCCAAAAAGGATTAGCTTTGCTAGATTCAGCCAAATGCTGTGAAAAAAACTTGCACAGCACTGGCACAGACCTGCCTGGCAAAAACTGATAGGAACTGATGTAACCTAGTCCTGAAAAGGACTCCAATTACAATTAGTCTTTACTCCCACAATCTATCTATTTAAGAGCACAGACCTGCTTGATAAAAGTCGTAGGAAATGCTGTAACCTAGTCCTTAAAAGGACTGCAATCACAACTATTCCCTACTCCCAAGCTATCTGTATATTTGTGCGAAAATTGGCTTGAAATTAACAAGGTATAGCGCACACAGCAACAGCGGTGCCGTCTAACACACAGCTGCAGCAGTGAGAAAATGGTGGCGACGGGGAAAATGGCTTGGTCTTATAGGGCAAGGATATGTGACATACACTGCCAATCACACATGCCCTTGCTTGTGTGAAAAAAAGCACTTCGCTCCGTGTGTGCGCTGCTGATAGGCTGACAGATTGCACCTCCCCACTGCAAATGCGGGAAAGAGAAAAAAAAATGGAGATCTTCATTGTTCCTGCAGAGATCCATCCCCTGCCCCTCCCCCTGCCCCGCTGCACACTCAAACTGCGTATTAACATTAATTTTCATCATTACTGAGAAAAAATCCAGTTATGATTTTGGTGCACGAACAGTTATCGAACATAACCTCGAACAGCCGAATTTTTCTCAAATTGTTCGTGTTCGCCGACCGGCTCGAACACCGCCCAAAACAGCTCGAATTTGAGATTGGCGAACAGTTCGAGTAGAACAACGCTCATCTCTACTTCTGACTCCTCAACCTCCTCTCGGTCCTCCACCTGCACCCAAAGCCTGTCTGGTAATGCCACCTGCTTTCTAACTGTGCAGAAGGAATCCTGCACACCTCCTTACTATGCTGGCAGTAGGGATCAATGGCGTCAGTGTTTACTTTGAAATGTCTGGGAAAAGTGAGTCACACAGCTATGGAGTTGTGGTCAGCTCTGGAGACCGAGTTTCATGAATGGTTGTCTCCACTAGGCCTGCAACCCGGGAAGGCCGTGTGCGACAATGCTGCAAACTTGGGTGCGGCCCTTCGCCGGGGCAATGTCACTCACGTGCCTTGTATGGCTCACGTGTTGAACCTGGTTGTCCATCAATTTTTAGCCCACTATCCCGGACTAGATGGCCTTCTGCAGAGGGCACGGTCGCTGTGTGCTCACATCCGCCATTCGCATCCCGCAGCTCAATGACTTGCATCTCTTCAGAAGTCGTTGGGCCTGCCAGTTCACCGGTAGAAATGCGATGTGCCGACACGGTGGAATTCAACTCTGCACATGTTGCAGCGACTGTGGCAGCACCGACAAGACCTGTTGCAATACGTTCTGACGTATAGCCTGGTCAACGAGATCCAGAGGTGGGGCAAATCACGCTGCAGGAGTGGTCTCAGATCAGGGACCTATGAAGTTGACGTGCTCCCTGGGCCGTGGAGTACCCCGAGCCGGGCCGGTAGACGCTGGGGGTTGTAGTCACTGTGGCAGTGACCCGGTCCGTGACCCAGGGTGGTCAATCCAAGGGCAATTTGTATATATTGGTTTTATAATGTCCGACTACACAACCTGTGGAGTGCGGCCAAAGGGGCCGCCGCTGCGAAACAGTCCTCGGAAGCTGGTGGTTTTGCAGCAATGGTATTATTACTCCCCACAGGAAGAGTGTAGCTACAGGGCAGTGTGGTTATATGATGGTTGTTGTAGTGCAGGGAGTCAGTAATGAACACAGAGTCCGTGTGATGCAGTCCCAAGATCTTTACTCACAGTTGTTGCCGTCCAGATTACAGGTACCAGAGCAATCTTCCCCGTCGTGCTGTGCGTACTCATTGAGGGGCTCAGTCCACCCCCAGATAGCTCTGGAGTACTTAGCAGGACCCCCTTCTGTGTGTCCTTTCTCTGGCCTTCTCCCTGCACCTCACACCCAGTGACACTTCTATCCGGTATCCTCGGGCCTTGGCGGGCGACGTGTGTTCCGTCCCCTGGGTCCTATGTGGCTACCTTCTTAGTGAGACTGGTGTGGACATTGGCCTGCAGTACATAAAATGCTGCAGCCTCCGGTTTCTAGTTGAGCCTTGCTGTTTCTCCGCTAGTTGAGGCACCGGTTCCCCTTATCTGGCCAGACCCCTCTACCTCCTGGTAGCAGCGGGAGTACGGGTGGCCTTCTGCACGGCCCGTACCCCTAGGAACCCTTCGGTTCCTGAAGCCTTCCTGCTCCCACTCCTCTCTTCTCTCCTTCAGTCCTGGGCCTCCCAGGTTAGGCCCGCCTCCGGAGCAGAGCTCATGCAGAGCCTCTGCTCCTGTCACTTTTCCTCCTCTGACTGGCTTGCTCTTTCTAAGATGGCTTCCTATTTATACTCTCCCTGTCATGTGCTCACCTAAGCTGCTCCCCTAAGCACCCACTACATAGGACCCTCCCGCCAGCTATGGACCTGGGACTGTGCTCTCCCTTAGGAGCAATCTCGCCCTACCCCCACTGCGGGTATGTGTTGGATGCAGGTGTTAGGGTCCTGAGCCATACGCCTTCCTTACCTGAGGGTGAGATACCACACCTCTGGGTGAGATGCAGGAACTCTGTGGCGACTGAACCCTGAGGGGCGCCACACACCCTTCTGCACAGTTTTGAAATGGCGACGAAGATGTATAGTGCTGACAACGATGCCATCATCAGCATGACTATTCCGGTGGTTTACATGCTGGAGCACACATTAAACAAAATTCAGAGTCAGGTGGTGGGACAAGAGGAGGTGGAGGAAGTAGAGGAGGAGTCGTATGCGGAAGGGATAACATCTCCAAGGTCCAGACGGTCGGCAGCACCAAGGCGGCAGGCATGGGAGGGTGGGGGAGAGGGATTAACCAGGGAGCATGGTAGCAGCCAAACTATTGAGGAAGGTGCAGGAGCCGAGGAAGAAGTGGAGGGCAAACTGGCGATGGGCATGGAAGACTCATCAGATGAGGGAGACCTTGATCACATTTCTGTTGTGCGAGGTTGGGGGGAGAGGGCAGAGGAAGGAAGCATGATTCTTACCTAGCTACCAACACAACAAGGACTTGTTCCTCCTGGATGCGCAAGACACATGAGTGCCTTCTTGCTGCACTACCTGCAACACGACCCTCGGATTGTCAGAATTCGAAGTAATCCCGACTACTGGGTTGCCACACTCTTTGATTCCCGGTACAAAAGTAAATTTGACGAAATAATTCCTGCCATAAAAAGGGATTTACGCATGCAGGAGTATCTGCAGACGCTGTTGCAGAATCTTACATGTGCTTTTCCACAAAACACCAGTGGTGCACGTAGTGAATCTCACAGTTCTAACTTGCCAACCGTGGGACTGTCGAGTCTTCATCCCTCAAACCGTAACAGTAACACAGTATCTGCTGCTAACAGCAATTTTGTGGAATTGTTTAACCACTTTTTTAGACCATCCTTTGCAAGGCCACAGGAGACAAGAAGTCTGACACATAGTCAACCCCTAGAGAGGATGGTACAGGAGTATCTCCAAGTGAACATCGAAGCGATGACTGTGTCACTGGACCCTTGCTCATTTTGGGATTCCAATCTGGAAAAATGACCGGAGCTCGCCACTCACGCCTTGGAGATCTTGTCATGCCCTGCAGCCAGCGTTCTCTCTGAACGTGTGTTCAGCGCTGCTGGTGGTGTGCTGACAGATAAGCACACGCGGCTGTCCACTGAGAATGTAGACAGACTCACGTTCATAAAGATGAACAAATCATGGATTCGCAAGGACTTTTCTACCCCTGTGTCATCCTGGGGAGACTAAAAGCTTGAGGATTTGGTAAAATCACCTCACCAACTGTTTTAATCAACTGTGGGGCTATTGATGCCACTTAACCCTAGAATGCATGACCATAAAAATCTACACTTTCACATACCTGGGGCCTTTTAGGCCCGTGTGCAAATAACATGGAATAACTCAATCTCAAATGACAAACAACTATATACATGAAGAATACCTAGAGTTTCAAAATTCTAACTTAAGTGATCTTGCAGAAAATAGAAAACAATTAACATGGCGAGCCTGCGAGGACCCAGGAATGCGTTCTAGGGTTACGTGGTGTCTGTGCCACAATTTTGGGAAAAAATGGAGACTCTTTTTGGAGTCCCCTTGCTGTGTCTTACGTGACGTTGGCATCGTCAATTCGAGGTGGCTTGGGTCGCCCCCCCCCCCCTTTTAACTGTAAGAAATTACATACACTATGGCTACGGGTAACACAGATGGTTGAGTCTGAAAGCTGTTTACTCAGCGGTCTGCTCCAAAGCCTTAGTGTCTGCTAGTAAGCGTAGAATTTTTAACTGCATCTAGCCTAGGCAATACTTTGGGCGTAGTAGCCCAGTTGCGTAGCAAGCTGCACCGCCCGTGTATCTAATAAGAATTTTTAAATGCATCTAGCCTAGGCAGACTGTGGGGACCCCCAACCAAACCCAGACGCTCAGCCCCCCTACCGCCCCCCTTTCCTTGACAATACAATAATGTAACTCTTACAACTGGATGGGTGAGGATCGGTCACAGCTTTATTAACTCTTTATACTCATTCCACTAGAAAGGCATTTTATTTCTAAAATAATTCAGCTTGTTGCAGCATGCCCTGGGTCTCCACATCGGCAAGTTGGCCAACAAGTGTAACTCTCCAACATGTCCTTTCTATTTCCAGGCCATGGAGGATCCTGCATACTCGTATGCAGGACTCTGACCCCCCACCCATCACTATTAATGCTTGTTCCACTCTGTCCTGGAGTCCTGACAGGAAAATGTCCAGTCCAGTATCCATTAAGTGAACACCGTCGGGCCGTATGAGGCCTGCTTTATCTCCTTCCAGTTGTCGGTGTCGTATCACTACACCGCCTCTGTCTCTTCTAAATTTTGCCATCCGAATATTTATTACCCGCCTTGTCCGTTCGATGGCCGTGATGTCTCACGCACCTTGCCATACCACTATCGGCACAATCTCTGACCATACTATAGCTAGTTTTGTGAAAAATTCTCTGAAGCGCTCAGTGTCTAGTTTCATTATTGCCATTAGTTATGCGCTCTTGTGATGACCTAGGTTGTTTCCCCTGGCCTGTATAACTAAGATGACCGGACCTCTTGCCTCTCTCCCTACCTTGATCACCTCCATTAGTACCTGTGGCCATAGCAGGCCTCTAATACCTCTCCAGTTGAAATATGTGTTATGAAACTCTAATTTCCTCCCGCCTGGGTGGACTTTTGCCCTTTTTTCTGCCCAATATATATACGAGTGGCCTATCACCCACACTGTTGGCTTAGTGTCACCTGTAAAAGAAACAAACCACGTTAGGATAACAAGTCCAGTCTTATGTATCTCGCCAAACACGTGGATCGCCATCTTCCTATCCTCTGAACTTCCGTTTCTGACAGTCCTGCTCTTGCTGCTTCCGTGGCCGCACCTATGCGGAATGAGTGTGTCCCGTAATTTTTGGGGTGGTTCCCTGCCGATGTTATGCATTTATTAAATATAGCTTGGAACTGGTATCTTGATAATGGCGTTCCATCAATGTGTGATAGGAAAAAATTACTTTGTGATCTGATGGTTAGATATGTTATTACTATTGTTACCCGACTCAGTGTACCGTTTGTGGGTTGTAGAAGTACCCAAGTGCCCCTGCCCGCTGGAACCGTTTTTGATTGGCGTATGCGTAGACGTATTGCATTATTGGCTATGACTTCGTCCTGGTGTAATAAGCCTCCACTGGTGGTAATTTTGGATTGAAGGACTAATTCGCTTATGCATAACGCCCCGAAGAAGGCTATCACAAATGCAGTAGACAGTAGTGTTGCTTCAAATTGTGAGTGATATGTTAATGGTGTTAGGGATATGATGTGAGAAATCAGTTTTAGTGACACGGGATGGGACATCTACACTCCTCACTTGGCTGACCCGTTTTCCACCCTTTTATGGATTGTCTGATGATGAATCTTTGTCACATCTCCCCAATTCAGTAGTTGGAAGTGAAATGCTACTCCGGTCAGACCCCGCTGCGCTGACACCCCTGATATGCCCCTCATCATTAGCTGGTGGAGAAATTCTATGGTGTCTTGTGATCTGGCTTGTTCACATTGGTCAACCTGTCTGCCTGCTACTAGTCATGTCCACTCTTCCCATGCCATACAGTATGCTTGCCACGTCGACGGGGCAACTGACGCTCTGATTAATGGCATAATCTATTCGCCACTAGATCCCATAGGGAGGGTGGGCAACTGTTGCCCGATGGGTGGGCGTTGGGGAAGAGCTCTGTGAAAATCTGCCAATTGAATTGTTATAAAGCGTTAGCAGCAGCTTTAGACCCCTCAGCATAGTGGCTAGCGCGGACCCATACATTGTGTTTTAGGCACAGGAATGCTAGCTGGTGGAGTAGACCTAGCACTGGGAGAGACGATGATGCCATCTTATTAATGCAATGCGCTAGGCTGGTGTTTTTTGTTATGAAGGGTATATTTTCGTTAGCCTGGCGAGCGCCCCATATTTCTATTGCTACCACTATTGGGAAGAAAAATTATTTTAAGGGCTAGATGCAGATAAAAATTATTATTAATTTCAAAGCTGGTGGAGCTTGGTATAGATGGCCTAATACAATGAGTACTACACACTGCTACAAGCCCAAATATTTTTTCAGAGCTAGATGCAGATAAAAATTAATTTTAATTTGCAACCTGGTGGAGCTTAATATAGATGGAATAATAGACTAAGTCCCACACACTGCTAGAAGCCAAAAAATTTTTCAGAGTTAGATGCAGAAAAAAATTATATTGAATTTGCAACCTGATGGAGGTCAGTATAGATGGACTAATAGAACAAGTCCCACACACTGCTAGAAGCCTAAATATTTTTTCAGAGCTCGATGCAGAAAAATATTATATTGAATTTGCAACCTGGTGGAGGTTAGTATAGATGGACTAATAGAATGATGCTATGCCCAAAAGGTTTTACTTCACTAGGTGCAGTAAAAAAAATTGTATTCTATACACAGGTGGTGTAGCTTGCAACACAGATAGGCTACTCCACTGACTAACACACTCTGCAATAGGCCAAAAAGGATTCCGTGTGTGCGCTGCTGATAGGCTGACAGACTGCACCTACCCACTGTATATGCGGGAAAGAGAAAAAAAAATGGAGATCTTCATTATTCATGCAGAGATCCATCCCCTGCCCCTCACCCCACCCCGCTGTACACTCAAACTGCGTATTAACATTAATTTTCATCATTACTGAGAAAAAATCCAGTTATGGTTTTTGTGCACGAACAGTTATCGAACATAACCTCGAACAGTCGAATTTTTTTCAAATTGTTCGTGTTCGCCGAACGGCTCGAACACTGCCCAAAACAGCTCGAATTTGAGATTGGCGAACAGTTAGAGTCGAACACCGCTCATCTCTAGTCATAAGCTTCTGTGAAGCATTTGGGGGTTCAGAGTGCTCAACACACATCTAGATAAGTTCCCTAAGGGGTTTAGTTTCCAAAATGGTGTCACTTGTGGGGGGTTTCCACTGTTTAGGCACATCAGGGGCTCCCCAAATGCGACATGGCGTCCGTTAATTATTCAAACAAATTTTACAAACAAAAAGTCAAATGGCGCTCCTTTCCTTCTGAACCCTGCCTTGAGCCCAAACAGTGGTTTT
Source organism: Phyllobates terribilis (assembly GCF_046119375.1). Classification (NCBI taxonomy): domain Eukaryota; kingdom Metazoa; phylum Chordata; class Amphibia; order Anura; family Dendrobatidae; genus Phyllobates; species Phyllobates terribilis. The sequence goes on from NW_027362764.1 coordinate 444,234,876, forward strand.
CCCCCACATATTGGGTATTGGCTTACTCAGGAGAAATTGCACAACAAATTTTATGGTGCAATTTATCCTTTTACCTTTATGAAAATGCAAAATTGGGGGCTGAAAAGCATTTTTGTGGGAAACATGTGAAAATTTAATTTTTAGGCTCAATGTTTTAAACTTCTGTGAAGCACCTGGGTGTTCAAAGTGCTCACCACACATCTAGATACGTTCCCTCAGGGGTCTATTTTCCAAAATGGTGTCACTTGTGGGGGTTTCCACTGTTTAGGCACATCACGGGCTCCCCAAACGCAACATGGCATCAGCTATTTATTCAAGCAAATTTTACATTCAAAAAGTCAAATGGTGCTCCTTCACTTCCGAACCCTGGAGTGTGCCCAAACAGTAGTTTCCCCCCACATATGGGGTTTTGGCATGCTCAAAAATATTGCACAACACATTTTGGGGTCCATTTTTTCCTGTTAACCTTGCGAAAATAAAAAAAATGGGTAAAAAGTAACATTTTTGTGAAAAAAGTTAAATGTTCATTTTTTTTCTTCCACATTTTAAAAATTCCTGTGAAGCACCTGAAGGGTTAATAAAGTTCTTAAATGTGCTTTTGAGCACCTTGAGTGGTAACAGTTTTTAGAATGGTGTCACTTTTGGGTATTTTCTGTCATAAAGGCCACTCAAAGTCACTTGAAATGTGATGTGGTCCCTAAAAAATGGTTTTGTAAATTTTGTTGGAAAAGTGAGAAATCGCTGGTCAACTTTTAACCCTTATAACTTCCTAATAAAAAAAAATTTGGTTCCAAAATTGTGCTGATGTAAAGTAGACATGTGGTAAATGTTATTTATTAACTATTTTAGGTGACATATTCCTCTGAATTCAGGCCATGAAAATTAAAATTTAGAAAATTGCGAAATTTTCAAAATTTTTACCAAATTTCAGATTTTTTCACAAATAAATGCAAATCATATCGAATATATTTTACCACTATCATGAAGTACAATATCTCACGAAAAAACCTTCTCAGAATCAATGGGATCTGTTTAAGCGTTCCAGAGTTATTACTTCATAATGTGACAGTGTTCCGAATTGTAAAAATTGGCCTGGTCATTAACGTGCAAACCAACTTCGGGGGTAAAGGGGTTAAAGGGAGTTTTTCAGTATAAAATGAAAAGTGTGCAGTCACTCTGTGTATGGAGTGAGGGTATGGCCATCTAGTAGGCATGGCTGTACAGTGGGTGTGGTTATCCAATAGGCGAATCTTTGCTCAAATCACACGTATGAAGCAATGCCACACCCACTAGATGGCTTCTGCCCAGGCGTATGCATATTGCATACATAACTGCCATTCCCGACTCACAAACTGGTAAATGCTCGCAGAGCATAGTGCATGAGCTGGGGGATTTAAAAGTTTGCAGTCACATAGACTGCACCACCCCCTTAAAAAAAAAAAAGTTTATGGCCTACTTTTTCAGTTTGTGTGTGTAAGCGGAACGCTTAAAGAGATGGTGTCACAATACCACAGACTTGAATTTGAACTGCTAAGAACATTCACTTAGCATTTAGGGACCATACTGTTGGTAGTGATAAAGGTTGGATCCTGTAAACATTTGCATGCATGAAGCAATGTTAGTTAAAGAGGTAATTATGTCAAGAGTAGCAGTCTAACAGTTACAAGGATCACTGAAGAACCAGGTGTTTCCTAAAAAATAGCAGGTGCAATCCTCAATCAATAAAAGAGTAGGCAGGTTAGACTACTGCATGGAAAAGTCTTCTAGAGACCTATAATGACATAGAAGATTAGGGCAAGTGCTGGCAGCCATATTGGTAGGAATATAGGCATTTCAATCATTTTAACCTTTATGCTTCAAATAATTTACATACAGTACAGACCAAAAGTTTGGACACACTTTGTCATTTAAAGATTTTTCTGTATTTTCATGACTATGAAAACTGTACATTCACACTGAAGGCATCAAAACTATGACTTAACACATGTGGAATTATATACTTAACAAAAAAGTGGGAAACAACTGAAAATATGTCTTATATTCTAGGTTCTTCAAAGTAGCCACCTTTTGCTTTGATGACTGCTTTGCACACTCTTGGCATTCTCTTGATGAGCTTCAAGAGGTAGTCACCAGAAATGGTCTTCCAACAATCTTGAAAGAGTTCCCAGAGTTGCTTAGCACTTGTTGGCCCTTTTGCCTTCACTCTGCAGTCCAGCTCACCCCAAACCATCTCGATTGGGTTCAGGTCTGGTGACTGTGGAGGCCAGGTCATCTGGCGTAGCACCCCATCACTCTCCTTCTTGGTCAAATAGCCCTTACACAGCCTGGAGGTGTGTTTGGGGTCATTGTCCTGTTGAAAAATAAATGATGGTCCAACTAAACGCAAACCGGATGGAATAGCATGCCGTTGCAAGATGCTGTGGTAGCCATGCTGGTTCAGTATGCCTTCAATTTTGAATAAATCCTCAACAATGTCACCAGTAAAGCACCCCCACACCATCACACCTCCTCCTCCATGCTTCATGGTGGGAACCAGGCATGTAGAGTCCATCCGTTCACCTTTTCTGCGTTGCACAATGACACGGAGGTTGGAACCAAAGATCTCAAATTTGGACTCATCAGACCAAAGCACAGATTTCCACTGGTCTAATGTCCATTCCTTGTGTTCTTTAGCCCAAACAAGTCTCTTCTGCTTGTTGCCTGTCCTTAGCAGTGGTTTCATAGCAGCTATTTTACCATGAAGGCCTGCTGCACAAAGTCTCCTCTTAACAGTTGTTGAAGAGATGTGTCTGCTGCTAGAACTCTGTGTGGCATTGACCTGGTCTCTAATCTGAGCTGCTGTTAACCTGCGATTTCTGAGGCTGGTGACTCGGATAAACTTATCCTCAGAAGCAGAGGTGACTCTTGGTCTGTCTTCCTTTCCTGGGGCGGTCCTCATGTGAGCCAGTTTCTTTGTAGCACTTGATAGTTTTTGCAACTGCACTTGGGGATACTTGGTCTGACCTTCATTTCTTAAAGTAATGATGGCCACTCGTTTTTCTTTACTTAGCTGCTTTTTTCTTGCCATAATACAAATTCTAGCGGTCTAATCAGTACGACTATCAGTTGTGTGTCCACCAGACTTCTGCACAACACAACTGATGGTCCCAACCCTATTTATAAGGCAAGAAATCCCACTTACTAAACCTGACAGGGCACACCTGTGAAGTGAAAACCATTTCCGGTGACTACCTCTTGAAGCTCATCAAGAGAATGCCAAGAGTGCGCAAAGCAGTCATCAAAGCAAAAGGTGGCTACTTTGAAGAACCTAGAATATAAGACATATTTTCAGTTGTTTCACACTTTTTTGTTAAGTATATAATGCCACATGTGTTAATTCATAGTTTTGATGCCTTCAGTGTGAATGTACAATTTTCAAAGTCATGAAAATACAGAAAAATCTTTAAATGAGAAGGTGTGTCCAAACTTTTGGTCTGTACTGTATATGAAAAATGCACAGCGTAATATTGAGATAAAATGACAAATAATAGAAGAAAATGAAATAATTTTACATGAAAAAATTGTAGTTTTTATAGTTACTAGTGATGAGCGAGCACTGAAATGCTCGGGTGCTCGTTGCTCAGGTCGAGCAAATCGTAATGCTCGGGTGCTCTACCTGAGCAACGAGCCCAATTTAAGTCAATGGGAAACTCAAGCATTTTTCCGGTGGCACCCCATGAAGGTCTGTAAGGGGCCTAAAAATTGGCCAAATCGATGGGAACAGTGCTAAAATGATATGAGAACAGCATGGGGAAGACCCTTGAAAGCATCTCTGACTCCCAGGTCACTGCTGTGAACAATGTTGTAAGAGTATTACGCTACTTTTACAGACTCACAATAAAACATACTAAAACTAAGACAAAATGGATTTTAATGGAAAAAATGTAAAGGAACATTCTTTCCAGGGTAATGACTTGTATATAAGGCAAAACAAATAACCAAAAACAAAAATGCTCCTCCACACCTTGGCCTACGTTCACACTTAGCGTTTTTGATGCATTTTTACACTTGCATTGCTTTCAATGGTGAAAAATACATTCATCAGAAAATGTAATTTTAACATTTTACTACCTTATCTAACTATGTGCTGTGTGAGACATGATCAGACACATCCTGTTTAAATTTTGAAGGACGGACTGTAAATGTCACGAAGTCACAAAGCCTATTTTTACAAGGACATCAGGCGGCCCATATTATTGTTAGAGGGACAGCAGTCGTCCCTCAGTTTTGTTAGCGGAAATGTCTGCAGTTACATACTGAATAAAACAGCACCCCTATTTGGGTGTGTCATATTGGAAATTCCACACGGAAGGTGTAGAGGGTTCAGTACATAAGACAATATACATCATATAGGACAAACATGTACAAAGGAACCACATAGACAAAGTAATCATATCAACTCTTTATTTAGAAAAATTATATAAAAGTTAAAATCATATAAAAAACATGCAAACAACTAGGTAGCTACTATGTGGCACCACAACCTCACCTCACATGATTCAAATTGGCAAATGATTACATTTGTGCTCTACATATACCTCATTACCATTCTGGTATTACTACTGCCACCATTGCCAAATAGAACCCATAAACAAATGTAAACCCAACAATGTGGAGATAAGATGTAGTACCTGTGGAGGAATGTGGTGTGAATCCCAGATTTAAAAAAAAAATTACGTACATTTCGGTGTCTACCTTATTTTGGGGTTGACATCACACTGGTAAGAGCAACCATTTATGCTGTGAAGTCGCCAATCAGCTGGTATGTGCACACATGGGGACTAATTATAGGAAGGGTTGAAACTCAGACTGAGGTTATGGGTGGAACCTATCATGCATAATCATTCTCGTCAAGTGTCTCACATAGTGATCATCATTATACAAGATCGTCCCTTATGTCCTGTGACACTCCCACCCATGCACCCAGATTATCACCCTCTGTATATTAAGTCGTGTCCCTAAATCATATTGTATCAGTATACCAAACTGCTCTAACCTACAGTCATCATGGCATACTACACGCCAGTATCTAAATGAGGGAAAGGAAGGTTACACCACCCTCATAAATAGTGGAACTTTCCAATTACCATATCAATCTATTCAATATAGGGATTACACGTATTAATTTGATGTAATATTCTCTACCATGCACTAGATGGCCACAGTGTATTAGCGTATGAAATTTAAAAGGATGAAATAGTACTCTTTTGGTTCCTCTACCATGCATGGCTAGCTTTGGCTGTTTGTAATTATACTTGGTGAGGTGTCACTCTGTGTTATATTTTTTTCCCCATATCTATTTTTTAATATATTTTATTTTTTTCAATAAAAATTATACTCAATCTATTGGTGCATTACTCCTGTTTTTCTTGGATATATATAGGCTCTTTAATTGTGATCAGCAAGCGTTTCAGAAGACAGGGAAGCGGGATGGTGATACTTATTATGGTGTCATCACCGCTCATCACCTTGGTGCAGTCTTCAAAGATTGGGAGGATGGCACAGATGTCAGACATCCATGCCTACTCATCAGCTCTTATGTGCAGAGGCTGACCTGAATGCCAACAGGCGTGTTGAAGCTGGTACTCAACAACTGCCCTCTGCTGCTCACAAATCCTTCCCAACATGTGCAACATTTAGTTCCAATGCATCATGACATCGCACACCAGTCAGTGAGCTGGAAGCTGCAAACACTGCTGAAGCACGGCGAGGGCAGTGGAAGCTGTAGGTGACATTCAGAAATTGGCACACACGCGGTGTACTTTCACAACCAGATCAGGCAAATCCGATTAGGTTTTGAGAAACCGCTGAACCACTAGGTTGAGCACATGGGCCAGGAATGGTACTTGTGCGAGCTTGCCTAGCTTCAGAGCCACCACCAGGTTCCGGCCATTGTCACAAACGACCATTTCTGACTGTAGGTTCAGTGGTCACAGCCACAGATCTGCCTGCTCTGTTACAGCTGTCAACAACTCTGAAGCAGAGTGCGGATTGTCCCCTAAGCATATTAGCTTCAGCACAGCCTGTTGCCGATCTGGCGAGGCAGTGCTGCAGTGCTTACGGCTTCTGACTGATGTGGTCATTTCGGATATGGATGCTGAAGAGAAGGAGGAGGACATGAAGATGCAGTAGATTGTGAGGGTGACCCTGATTGACCCAGGGACCGCAATCCTCAGCATCGGGAGGACGTTTTCCATCCCATGGTCCGACTGGGTCAAGACATCCACTATTATATCCCAGTATGCCATTAGTGGGATGTACCATCTCTGGCCACAAGCACTTGTCCACGTGTTTGTGGTTAAGTGGGCCTTCCCAGTAACTGCATTGTTGAGGGCACGGGTAATGCTGTGGGACACGTTCTTGTTTAAGTTGGGGACGGCAAACCGGGAGAAATAGTGGTGCCTGGGGACCAAGTATTGAGGGACGGCAGCCACATTGAGGTTGCAGAAAGATTCGATCTCCACATGCCTACAAGGCAACATTTCAAGTGCAAGCAGTCTAGAAATGTGGCAGTTTAGCGCTGTTGACTGTGGGTGGTTGGCTGCGTACTTGGGCATGCGTTCAAAGGACTGGGGTAAGGACAACTGAATGTTGCGCTGGGACAAAGACGTGGATGTGGTTGCTGATTGTGGTGGTAGCAAGTGCACAATGACAGGTGCAGGGTGGGAGGCAGCTTTGTCTGTGCCATGGAAAGGGGATTGGCATGCACGCACAACAGTGGAACAGGCAGTACTGTCACCCGCAGACACTGTTCCTGGACTCTGGCTTTCAGCCCAATTAGTCGGGTGCTTTGCTGTTATGTGCCTGAGCATGCTACTGGTGGTGAGACTGGTAGTTTTGCTGCCCCTGCTGATGCTGGCATGGCAGATGTTGCAAACAGCCTTTTTGGGGTTATCTGGATAGTCTTTAAAAAGAGCCAGACTCTGGAAGACCTAACAGTTGGACTGGCAACTTTCCTCATGTTGGTGTTATTGGGGACAGTTGCCCACCTTGTGTCTGTGGCCACCCCACTGCTTGCTCCTGACATTTGTGGTGCTATGCCTCCCTTGCCCTCTGTGCTGCTGTCCTTACTATGAATGTCACCTTTCCAGGTTGAGTCAGTGACTTCATCGTCCACCATCTCGTCTTCCAAGTACGCACCCTCGACCTCCTCCTGACTTGTTGGCAATTGTGTCTCATCATCATCATCCACCTCTTGCAACAGTAATTGCACTTTCCCACCATTGCCTTCACATGACTGTGGCTTCTCTAATATTTGGGCATCGCTACATGTGATGTTCTTTTGCCCCTCTGGAAGCAGGCTGGGTGAGAGGCCCAAATCTATAAATGGAAAAGTCAAGAGATCTTCGGAGTGTCCAAGTGTGGGATCACTTGTCTTTGGGCACTCAGCATGGTGAGAGGAAGGAGGATCAGGGTGAGGAATATGTGGTCCAGATTTGTTGCTACTGAGACAGGACCATGTGGAAGAAAGGGTGCTGGTGGTGGCAAACTGACTTGATGTATTATCTGCTATCAAACCAACAACCATTTCACACTGCCCTGGCTTTAAGAGTGGTGTTCCGTGGCCCCCTAGAAATAGGGATAGGAACGTAGTTCTGCATGATGTCGGTGTTTGTTGTACTCATTCAGCAGGCAAAGTTTTATCTTGCCCATGGCCTCAGCCTCTGCATGTACCATCAGCATCCCTTGTCCACTTCCCTGTCCCTTGTCACACGGCTTGCCCATTTTAAATGGAGTGTAATATTTGGTTCCCTTCAAAAATTTGACAATTATTGAGGCAGTAATATTGGCTCACGTCTGATGACCATGGTTTTAAGCAGTGGCCTTATAGATGTGGTATTGGTCAGCGACCCAGTGTCAATAGGTTGAACAACACACAACTGGCAGGATTTAACTAAAGTGTAATATCTGGCACGTTCCAAGACATGTCACAATTATTACAGCAGTAATATTGGATCATTCATGTCTGATGACCATGGTTTTAGGCAGTGGCCTTATAGATGTGGTATTGGTCAGCGTCCAAGTGTGAATAGATTGGACAACACAACTGGCAGACTTTAACTGGAGTGTAATATTTGGCACGCTACAAAAAATATGATGATTATTATGGCAGTAATAACGGATCATGTCAGATGACCACGGTTTTAGGCAGTGGCGTTAGAGATATGGTATTGGTCAGCGACCAAGTGTGAATAGGTTGAACAACACACAACTGGCAGACTTTAACTGGAGTGTATTATTTGGCACACTCTAAAAAATGTGATGATTATTACCGCAGTTATATCAAATCACGTCTTCTGATCATCACGGTTTTAGGCAGGGGCATTAGAGATATGAATAATCAGGATTAAGCAAAAAAAATAGACCTGATATCTAAGGCTATGGATATCTGTAACAGCAGCAGACAGAACATGAAATGGACCCTACTCTGCTGTATACAATGTCCACAAACTCTGCCTGCCTAAGTCCTGCTATCACCAGGAATAATATATGCAGCTGGATGAGTCCTTTGGAGGACTGTCAGTTCAGATGTGTATATATATATATATATATATATATATATACAGTACAGACCAAAAGTTTGGACACACCTTCTCATTTAAAGATTATTCTGTATTTTCATGACTATGAAAATTGTATATTCACACTGAAGGCATCAAAACTATGAATTAACACATGTGGAATTATATACTTAACAAAAAGTGTGAAACAACTGAAAATATGAATTATATTCTAGGTTCTTCAAAGTAGCCAACTTTTGCTTTGATGACTGCTTTGCACACTCTTGGCATTTTCTTGATGAGCTTCAAGAGGTAGTCACCGGAAATGGTCTTCCAACAATCTTGAAGGAGTTCCCAGAGATGCTTAGCACTTGTTGGCCCTTTTGCCTTCACTCTGCTGTCCAGCTCACCCCAAAACATCTCGATTTGGATTCAGGTCTGGTGACTGTGTAGGCCAGGTCATCTGGCGTAGCATCCCATAACTCTCCATCTTGGTCAAATAGCCCTTACACAGCCTGGAGGTGTGTTTGGGGTCATTGTCCTGTTGAAAAATAAATGATGGTCCAACTAAACGCAAACCGGATGGTATAGCATGCCGCTGCAAGATGCTGGGGTAGCCATGCTGGTTCAGTATGCCTTCAATTTTGAATAAATCCTCAACAGTGTCACAAGCAAAGCACCCCTACACCATCACACCTAGTCCTCCATGTTTCACGGTGGGAACCAGGCATGTAGAGTCCATCCATTCACATTTTCTGCGTCGCACAAAGACACTGTGGTTGGAACCAAAGATCTCAAATTTGGACTCATCAGACCAAAGCACAGATTTCCACTGGTCTAATTTCCATTCCTTGTGTTCTTTAACCCAAACAAGTCTCTTCTGCTTGTTGCCTGTCCTTAGCAGTGGTTTCCAAGCAGCTATTTTACCATGAAGGCCTGCTGTACAAAGTCTCCTCTTAACAGTTGTTGTAGAGATGAGTCTGCTGCTAGAACTCTGTGTGGCATTGACCTGGTCTCTAATCTGAGCTGCTGTTAACCTGCGATTTCTGAGGCTGGTGACTTGGATAAACTTATCCTCAGAAGCAGAGGTGACTCTTGGTCTTCCTTTCCTGGGGCGGTCCTCATGTGAGACAGTTTCTTTGTAGCGCTTGGGGACACTTTCAAAGTTTGCCCAATTTTTCGCACTGACTGACTTTCATTTCTTAAAGTAATGATGGCCACTCGTTTTTCTTTACTTAGCTGCTTTTTTCTTGCTATAACACAAATTCTAACAGTCTATTCAGTAGGACTATCAGCTGTGTATCCACCAGACTTCTGCACAACACAACTGATGGTCCCAACCACATCTATAAGGCAAGAAATCCCACTTATTAAACCTGACAGGCCACCTGTGAAGTGAAAACCATTTCCGGTGACTACCTCTTGAAGCTCATCAAGAGAATGCCAAGAGTGTGAAAAGCAGTCATCAAAACAAAAGGTGGCTACTTTGAAGAACCTAGAATATAAGACATATTTTCAGTTGTTTCACACTTTTTTGATGAGTATATAATTCCACATGTGTTAATTTATAGTTATGATGCCTTCAGTGTGAATGTACAATTTTCATAGTCATGAAAATACAGAAAAATCTTTAAATGAGAAGGTGTGTCCAAACTTTTGGTCTGTACTGTATATATATATATATATATATATATATATATATATATATATACAGTGCATTGTGAAAGTATTTGGCCCCCTTGAACTTTTCTACCTTTAGCCACATTTCTGGCTTCAAATATAATGATATAAACTTCTAATTCTTTTGGGAAGAATCAACAACAAGTGGGGCACAATTGTGAAGTGGAACGAAATTTATTGGATATTTTAAACTTTTTTAACAAATTCAAAACTGAAAAGTGGGGCAAGCAATATTATTTGGTCCCCTGGAGTTAATACTTTGTATCGCCACCTTTTTCTGTGATTACAACTGCAAGTCGCTTGGGGTATGTCTCTACCAATTTTGCACATCGAGAGGCTGAAATTCTTGCCCATTCTTCCTTGCAAAACAGCTTGAGCTCATAGAGGTTGGATGGAGGGCGTTTGTGAACAGCAGTTTTCAGCTCTTTCCACAGATTCTCGATTGGATTTAGGTCTGGACTTTGACTTGGCCATTCTAACACCTGGATACTTTTATTTTTGAACCATTCCATTGTAGATTTTGCTTTATGTTTGGGATCATTGCCTTGTTGGAAGAAAAATCTACGTCCCAGTCTCAGGTCTTTTGCAGACTCCAACAGGTTTTCTTCCAAAATGGTCCTGTATTTGGCTCCGTCCATCTTCCCATCAATTTTAACCATCTTCCCTGTCCCTGCTGAAGAAAAGCAGGCCCAAACCATGATGCTGCCACCACCATGTTTCACAGTGGGGATGGTGTTTTGAGGGTGATGAGCTGTGTTGCTTTTACGCAAAACATATAGTTTTGCATTGTGGCCAAAAGTTCGATTTTGGTTTCATCTGACCAGAGCACCTAATTCCACATGTTTGGTCTGTCTTCCAGGTGGCTTGTGGCAAACTTCAAATGAGAGTTTTTATGGATATCTTTGAGAAATGGCTTTCTTCTTGCCACTCTTCCATAAAGGCCAGATTTTTGCACTGTACGACTGATTGTTGTCCTATGGACAGACTCTCCCACCTCAGCTGTAGATCTCTGCAGTTCATCCAGAGCGATCATGGGCCTTTTGTCTGCATCTCTGATCAGTCTTCTCCTTGTTCGAGATGAAAGTTTAGAGGGATGGCCGAGATTTGGTAGATTTACAGTGGTCTGATACTCCTTCCATTTCAATATGATCGCTTGCACAGTGCTCCTTGAGATGGTTAAAATTTGGGAAATCTTGTTGTATCCAAATCCGGCTTTAAACTTTGCCGCAACAGTATCTCTGACTTGCCTGGTGTGTTCCTTGGTCTTCATGATGCTCTCTGCACTTGAAACAGAACCATGAGACTATCACAGAGCAGGTGTATTTATACAGAGACTTGATTACACACAAGTGGATTCTATTTATCATTACCAGTCTTTTAGGACTACATTGGATCATTCAGATCCTCACTGAGCTTCTGGAGTGAGCTTGCTACACTGAAAGTAAAGGGGTCGAATAATATTGCACGTCCCACTTTTCAGTTTTGAATTTGTTAAAAAAGATTAAAATAGCCAATAAATTTCATTCTACTTCACGATTGTGTCGCATTTGTTGTTGATACTTCCCCAAAAAATTATAATTTTATATCTTTATGTTTGAAGCCAGAAATGTGGCAAAAGGTAGAAAAGTTCAAGGGGGCCAAATACTTTCACAATGCACTGTGTATATATATATATATATATATGTATATATATATATATATATATATATATATATGTATATATATACTGTACATATATATATATATATATATATATATATATATATATATATATATTGCTGTGGATGTGGAATATCTATACCTAACTAACACACTGCCAATTCTCTCCCTAGCTAAGCAGCACCTCTCCCTACTCTGCCTATCTGAAGGGTAGACTGTGATGAGCATAGGGTCACCGGATCTGATATAGACCCGATGACGTTATGCAGCCAATCACTGTAATGCCACAACCAACATGGCTGTGGCACTACAGTGAGTGGCAAGCAATCCCCGAATGTTTATTCACTGTTAAAACAGTGACAAACATGAGGGGCAAGGACTCAAGCTCCTGCCCGAGCATCCTGGAAGTACTCGCCCAGCGCAAAGCAGTGAGATGCTTGGGCGAGTACAGAGCAGAAGCTAGCACACTCGCTCATCACTAATAGCTACATATTTATATAGGTTTAAAAAAGATAGATCCAATAAACTCAACCTTTCTTCATCAATTATACATTCTCTATCACTAAATTATTTTTAATGCACAATGCAATTTGTTGTGAACAACGCATTACTACCTCTTGAAGTACGGCATTCCACAGTCTGATTGCTCCGACTATAAAGAACCCTTTCCTGTTTAGCTGCCTTTCCTACACATATTAGAAATGTCCCTTTGTCCTTTGTAAGGATTTTGGAAAGAATGAGCCTTTTGTATTGACCACAGATGTAAAAGAGATGCCTCTGAGGCATCTTTTTCCAAGCTAAGCAATCTATGCATTGATTCATTTATTATGATAAACAATCAGAGCCCTTGACATGGTTTGTGAGCTTGCTTATATTGTCTAGAATGTCAATATCTGAACATATACAGTACAGAGCAAAAGTTTGGACATACCTTCTCATTTAAAGATTTTTCTGTATTTTCATGACTATGAAAATTGTACATTCACACTGAAGGCATCAAAACTATGAATTAACACATGTGGAATTATATACTTAATAAAAAAGTGTGAAACAACTGAAAATATGTCTCATATTCTAGGTTCTTCAAAGTAGCCACCTTTTGCTTTGATGACTGCTTTGCACACTCTTGGCATTCTCTTGATGAGCTTCAAGAGGTAGTCACCGGAAATGGTTTTCACTTCACAGGTGTGCCCTCATAGGTTTAATAAGTGGGATTTCTTGCCTTATAAATGGGGTTGGGACCACCAGTTGTGTTGTGCAGAAGTCAGGTGGTTACACAGCTGATAGTCCTATTGAATAGAATGATAGAATTTGTGTTATGGCAAGAAAAAGGCAGCTAAGTAAAGAAATACGAGTGGCCACCATTACTTTAAGTAATGAAGGTCAGTCAGTCCGAAAACTTGGGCAAACTTCGAAAGTGTCCCCAAGTGCAGTTGCAAAAACCATCAAGCGCTGCAAAGAAGCTGGCTCACATGAGGACCGCCCCAGGAAAGGAAGACCAAGAATCAACCCTGCTTCTAAGGATAAGTTTATTCGAGTCACCAGCCTCAGAAATCGCAGCTTAGATTAGAGACCAGGTCAATGCCACACAGAGTTCTAGCAGCAGACACATCTCTACAACAACTGTTAAGAGGAGACTTTGTACAGCAGGCCTTCATGGTAAAATAGCTGCTAGGAAACCACTGCTAAGGACAGGCAGCAAGCAGAAGAGACTTGTTTGGGCTAAAGAACACAAGGAATGGACCTTAGACCAGATGAAATCTGTGCTTTGGTCTGATGAGTCCAAATTTGAGATCTTTGGTTCCAACCACCGTGTCTTTGTGCGACGCAGAAAAGGTGAACGGATGGACTCTACATGCCTGGTTCCCACCGTGAAGCATGGAGGGGGAGGTGTGATGGTGTGGGGGTGCTTTGCTGGTGACAAACCATTGGGGATTTATTCTAAATTGAAGGCATACTGAACCAGCATTGCTACCACAGCATCTTGCAGCGGCATGCTATTCCATCCGGTTTGCGTTTAGTTGGACCATCATTCATTTTTCAACAGGACAATGACCCCAAACACACCTCCAGGCTGTGTAAGGGCTGTTTGACCAAGAGGGAGATTGATGGGGTGCTACGCCAGATGACCTGGCCTCCAGTCACCAGACCTGAACCCAATCGAGATGGTTTGGGGTGAGCTGGACCGCAGAGTAAAGGCTAAAGGGCCAACAAGTGCTACGCATCTTTGGGAACTCCTTCAAGATTGTTGGAAGACCATTTCCGGTGACTACCTCTTGAAGCTCATCAAGAGAATGCCAAGAGTGTGCAAAGCAGTCATCAAAGCAAAAGGTGGCTACTTTGAAGAACCTAGAATATAAGACATATTTTCAGTTGTTTCCCGCTTTTTTGTTAAGTATATAATTCCACGTGTTAATTCATAGTTTTGATGCCTTCAGTGTGAATGTACAATTTTCATAGTCATGAAAATACAGAAAAATCTTTAAATGAGAAGGTGTGTCCAAACTTTTGGTCTGTACTGTATATTTTTTCCTTTTAAAGCAGGTACTATAAAGTACCTTCAAACCTTCAACTAGTATGCACTTTTTCTGAAATAGGAAATACATTTGCTTACCACATATGCAATTCACTAACGCATTACCATTTTGATTATCTATCCAAGACATGGACATATGATTACATTTACAGCTTTTTTTTTTTCTGCCAATGCTCTCTACCGCAACAGATAGTGATCAATACCTGATTGCATTATCTTCCATTATTTTCAATGAGAATATTGCAACATAAATTTAAATACTGATTGCTTCATTTTTTTCATAAATCAATAGTGCAAGAAAAGAAAAGCCACTTTATAATATAATCTCTTATTAGGGAAAATACTTCTTTACTCAATTATCAGAATTTTCATTTCCACATCCTTTTCACACAGTCATTTTGTGTTCACTTCCCAAATCTGTCCTCGGTAAAGAAAGGTTATTAAAGAAGTTGTTTACTGCTTGGACAACCCCTTCTCATTCCTCATGTTTGGCACCATTAAAGTAAAAATGCCTATACTCATCTCTGGTGCTGGCGCTATTCCAGCAGCAACGGCACTCACAATCCCAGGGCTCATGTGAGGTTATTATGTCATGTGAGCCCTGTACACAATCAACGCTGCATCACTATACCCGCCTTCAGACAAATCGAACATCAAGAGGAAGTCAGAGAGCAGCCACAGCTCTCCTTTTCTTTTGATTACTTTTACGTCCGAAGGCGGGGATAGTGAAAATAGCACTGATTGGATGCAGGGCTCAGGGCTCGCGTGACATAATAACCTCACGCTGGAATGCGGTGAGTGCCGACACTACTGCAACTCTGCCAGCACGGAAGGTGAGTATAGGTGTTTTTATTTTAACGGAGCCAAACATGAGAAATGAGAAGGGGTTGTCCAACCCTTTAACTCCCTGACAATAAGATTACAGTTGCATCCTATGAAAGTCTATTGAGGAGGAGGGGGAAGAGAAAGAGATACTGGAGGGAAATAAATGCTGAAAACACAGAGATGGTGTTGCAGAGTAAGTGTCTGTATCTACCCTGATCTGGAATCACACCTACACAGTTCTCTACTATCGTATAATGTTTTCTATGTTGCTGATGATTTTGGGGGTTTGAGGGTACAGATGGATAGATATATGAATATGATCTCTTTTCTACGTGTTTTGTATAGAAAGCCACTTAGCATCTAATTGCTATTCACTTTTGTACTGACTAGGGAAAGCTAATATATGCAGTTGGAGCATGCAGAATGAGAGAACTAGTGAAAAATGTAGGTTTCAAGTGATATCATGGAATTCCTTATGTACACACTGGATAATTTATTCTAAAAAGACATCTGAAGCATCAGTTACACTTTAACCAGTGTTGAGATTTGTTTTTTTATTACAGCTTATTTTGTTAGTAAAACAACAATCTAAACTGTAATGAAACCAATATCCTATGTAGTTTATTCTGGTATTTTAATTAACTTATTTGTTATTAGTCCTTGGTTACTTACTGAATACATTATTCCAAACACTCATAACATTTACTAGTTTTAGTCCTTCACTATATGCTTTTTTTTTATTTCACACATTTATAACAAAGATCCAATTAAAAATAACATTTCAAACAAAAAATAGCTGCAAGAATCACTACAAATTTGATGCAGTCTTTTGAGCCAAAGCAGTTCCATACCTATGCTCAATCCGTCTGCCTCTGCTTCTGTTGACTGTTTTGTGTCATGCCACTGTGGCGCCCAGCTGCGCTTGGTACCACAGATCCTAGAGGAGTGCATTACCGGATTTCTCCACAAGAGGCCCCCACAGCATACACACACCTCTACCTTCCACATCAGACCACCAGAGGGAGCCCGATAGGGATATAAATAGGGAAGGTGGAGCTAGGCAGTTGAGTGATTCAGCAGTTCCTGCTCAGACACAGAAGGAGTCAGTGCAGTCGAGCCAGAGCCTAGCAGTTTCAGCAGAAAGAGTTCAGTATAGTCTGTAGAGTGAGTCCAGACTAGAACTCACAGAGCTCAGGATAGAGAGCTAGGAGTGTGCCGACACTCTGAGAGCAGCGAAGAAGAGCAGCGTCCCAGCTGCAGTGTGTGTAGCCTAGTGAGGGCCCAAGCGGGGCCGAGGGCGAGTGGAAAGTGAGTATCATAGGGGGCAGAGGAGCTTAACCAGCTCACCCCAGAAGCATATACCGGACACCGGGTCTGAGTCAACGTGGATCTTCATGACCAGAAGAAAAAAAACGGAACCCCTGGCGAACTACATGTCCCAGGATCACCAAAAGCTGATACGTACCAGGGTCAGGAATCACGGAGACCCCAGAGAATAGGGAGAGTGATCTCCAACAGAAGGCCCTATCACCAAGTCAGCAGGTGCAGAACAGAAACCAAGTTAGGCCTAACTCCAGACAGGTCAGAAACTTACTACAGAGAGGCAAGAAACAGGAGGCCCTACACCCGCTCATTGGAGAGAATCCGGACGTGCATCTCTCACCCTACAGTGCTCCGGGATGTGCCTGAATTTCCATCAGTAAAAGGTACTGAAGTGACTTTCGTGTGTGCTCCTATTCTTGCTCTGACCCAGCTGGGTCCCCTCTGTCCAGCATCCCCCCCTCCTATGCTGCCCTGAGGCCCTGCTCCACCTGTGGGGAGCGATACCATCTAAGCTGCCACAACACCGGCCTCAGTGGACTGCTGCAGCGCTGGTGATCCTCACCAGACACCACAGGTGGCGTCAATAACATTTACAAACCTATTATCCCGATATACATTCCCCTCTTTTCAGTTGTCCGCCCTGGGCCACGGACCGGGCCAGCCACCGTGATACCCCCCAAGCTTCTGAAGGCCCGGTGCCGAGTACCCCACGGCCCCGGGGGCGCGACACCACCACTAGAAGATTTAGCAGTAAGTAGAAGTAAACACTTTTCATTTTAATTTTCCACTCTTTTTCTGGTTCAAGAACTACATAAAAAATGCTCAAAAATAGTGCAGAACATTGCAGAACATAGAGCATTATGGATAAAAACATTCTAAATACAATAGATTTATATAAAAGTTGGGCAGATCGATTCTCATAACTCCCATTCGTTAGCCTGGTTTGTAGTTTCTGAATGATGTACAGGAGGTTCGCAAAACTCTTACCTTCTTTTATTACCGATGAGGCTTTTGATTAGCCCGGTTGGCATGATGTCATCATTGAGGCGTGACACACAGATGATGTCACAACTAGAGATGAGCGTTGTTCTACTCGAACTGTTCGCCAATCTCAAATTCGAGCTGTTTTGGGCGGTGTTCGAGCCGTTCAGCGATCACGAACAATTTGAGAAAAATTCGGCTGTTCGAGGTTATGTTCGATAACTGTTTGTGCACCAAAATCATAACTGGATTTTTTCTCAGTAATGATGAAAATTAATGTTAATACGCAGTTTGAGTGTACAGCGGGGTGGGGGGAGGGGCAGGGGATGGATCTCTGCAGGAATAATGAAGATCTCCATTTTTTTTTCTCTTTCCCGCATTTACAGTGGGGAGGTGCAATCTGTCAGCCTATCAGCAGCGCACACACGGAGCGAAGTGCTTTTTTTCACACAAGCAAGGGCATGTGTCATTGGCAGTGTATGTCACATGTCCTTGCCCTATAAGACCAAGCCATTTTCCCCGTCGCCACCATTTTCTCACTGCTGCAGCTGCGTGTTAGACGGCACCGCTGTTGCTGTGTGCGCTATACCTTGTTAATTTCAAGCCAATTTTCGCACAAATCTACAGATAGCTTGGGAGTAGGGAATATTTGTGATTGCAGTCCTTTTAAGGACTAGGTTACATCATTTCCTACGACTTTTATCAGGCAGGTCTGTGCTCTTAAATAGATAGGTTGTGGGAGTAAAGACTAATTGTAATTGGAGTCCTTTTCAGGACTAGGTTACATCAGTTCCTATCAGTTTTTGCCAGGCAGGTCTGTGCCAGTGCTGTGCAAGTTTTTTTCACAGCATTTGGCTGAATCTAGCAAAGCTAATCCTTTTTGGCCTATTGCAGAGTGTGTTAGTCAGTGGAGTAGCCTATCTGTGTTGCAAGATATACCACCTGTGTATAGAATACCAATTTTTTTACTGCACCTAGTGAAGTAAAATCTTTTGGGCATAGCATCATTCTATTAGTCCATCTATACTGACCTCCATCAGGTTGCAAATTGAATATAATTTTTTTCTGCATCTAGCTCTGAAAAAATATTTGGCCTTCTAGCAGTGTGTGGGACTTTCTCTATTAGTCCATCTATACTGACCTCCATCAGGTTGCAAACTGAATATATTTTTTTTCTGCATCTAGCTCTGAAAAAATATTTGGCCTTCTAGCAGTGTGTGGGACTTTCTCTATTAGTCCATCTATACTGACCTCCATCAGGTTGCAAATTAAAAATAATTTTTATCTGCATCTAGCTCTGAAAAAATATTTGGGCTTCTAGCTGTGTGTGGGACTTGTTCTATTACTCCATCTATACTGACCTCCATCAGGTTGCAAATTGAATATAATTTTTTTCTGCATCTAGCTCTGAAAAAATATTGGGCTTCTAGCTGTGTGTGGGACTTGTTGTATTAGTCCATCTATACTGACCTCCATCAGGTTGCAAACTGAATATATTTTTTTCTGCATCTACCTCTGAAAAAATATTGGGCTTCTAGCTGTGTGTGGGACTTGTTCTATTAATCCATCTATACAGACCTCCATCAGGTTGCAAACTGAATATAATTTTTTTCTGCATCTAGCTCTGAAAAAATATTTGGCCTTCTAGCAGTGTGTGGGACTTTCTCTATTAGTCCATCTATACTGACCTCCATCAGGTTGCAAACTGAATATAATTTTTTTCTGCATCTAGCTCTGAAAAAATATTTGGCCTTCTAGCAGTATATAATTTTTTTCTGCATCTAACCCAGCCAATAGTTTTGGCCTAATACCACAGTTGGGCCACTCAGCTCTGCTCGGTTCCCATCCATTGTTTTTTTGTGCAAACAGCTCCAGAGTTGTGAATTAGTTAACCACCAAAATGAGTGGAAAAAGGCCTGCTGCTGGTGGAAAGGGGAATAGACGTGTTGGGAAGGGGAAAAAAGGTTGTGTCCGTGGGGTAGGTGTTAAAGCAACAGTAACATCTGCAGAAGAAAGACCATCTTCCAGCCAAACTAAAATGTCTACTTCTTTTAGCGGACAATGTGATAAGATCCCTTTCTTACGGCCACGCCAATCGCTACAAATTCCAGATGAGGCACAAAAACAGCAAGTGCTTCAACGGATATCAAGTGCTCCTTTAAGTGAGCTCTCTTCCACATCAACTTCAACATCACAAATACTCCAGTCCTCAAAGGTGTCACCCCAATCGCACTTGCTTCCTCACAGCTCCCAAATCTCCAGCTGCCCGTCTGAGTATGAGGTAGAACAGATGGTTGAGTCTGCAGAGCTGTTTACTCATACTATAGCCTGGGAATCAGAGGTTGACTCCAGTGCTTCTGTGAATCCAGATGAGGAAATGATCTGCACTGATGCCCAGAATCTTTATGAGTCGGATCCAGGACCAGATGAAGAAGGTTCTGACCATAATGTAGACCCTCATTCCCAAACTGTAACTCCTGTTGGTGGAGACAATGAGGAAGACGATGATGAGACTCAAATACCTGATTGGAGCGACAACTTTAGTTTTTTTGTCAGGGCAGGAACAGGTTGGCTCTGAGGACAACGGGTGTGATAATGCACAGGGTGATGATGATGAGGTTGGAGATCCCACTTACTGTCAACCCACAGTCAGCCAAGAGATGAGGTCAGCAGAGGAGGTGGAGGAAGATGCTAGTGACGACGAGGTCAGGTTGCGCCTTCCTGGACAGAGACGTAGTACTGCAAGCACGTCAACAACTTCATCCTCAAACACAACTCTGCCTCTCACCACAAGTCGTGGTGGCTCTTCAAGTCGCATGGGTGCTAAGCCTTGCATAGCCTGGGCATTTTTTCAGATCGATAAAGATGACCCAACTCGTGTTATCTGTAACATTTGTCAGCAAAAGCTAAGTAGAGGCCAAAAAATACATAGTTTGAGTACTTCATGCATGAACCGGCACATGGACATGAAGCATAAGTTGCAGTGGGAAGCTCAGTGTGCTACAATGCGGCCTAGCCGGCCGGGCCAGCCACCGTCTGCCATATCTTGTGCATCCGCGGCCTCTTCATCCTCTGTGACTGGGGGGACAGCAGTCACACCTGTTTTGGGGCGCAGACCTGCCACCTCTTTACCCGCAACAGCCAGCGTGATTGGCAGGTCATCATTTTCTTTGGAGGTAGTAACACCAGCTGGTGTTGAGCGCTGTCCGACATCGATAGCACCACCTTTGGATCAAGGCAACCTAACATGTCCGCCTGCATCTTCCTCACAGACCGGCAGTTTGCCGGGGACACCCTTATCAACCCCGTCTAAGCACAATAGCCAGCCCTCGGTCCCTCAGATGTGGACAAGTAAAAGACCATTTCCTCCTAGCCATGAGAAAGCTAAGAGGTTGAATTTCACCATCTGCAAGCTCTTGGCTACAGAAATGCTGCCTTTCCGCCTGGTGGACACAGAGGATTTTCGAGACCTTATGTCCGTCGCAGTGCCCCAGTACCAGATGCCCAGTCGGCACTACTTCTCAAAGAAAGGTGTGCCTGCGCTCCACCAGCATGTCGCACACAACATCACCGCTTCTTTGAGAAACTCTGTGTGTGACAGGGTGCATTTCAGCACAGACACTTGGACGAGTAGGCATGGACAGGGGCGTTATATGTCGCTGACTGGGCACTGGGTAACTATGGTGACAGCAGTACAAGGGGCTGCTGTCCAAGTCTTGCCGTCCCCACGAGTTGTGCGCCAATCCTCTTTATGTCAAAGTTCCTCCACTGCTTCTGCCTCCTCAACCTCCTCTCGGTCTTCCACCTGCACCCAAAGCCTGTCTGGTCATGCCACAAGCTTTCTAACTGCGCAGAAGGGATCCTGCACACCTCCTTACTATGCTGGCAGTAGGGCTCAACGTCATCAGGCGGTTTTTACATTGAAATGTCTGGGAAATGTGAGTCACACAGCTGAGGAGTTGTGGTCAGCTCTGGAGAACCAATTTCATGAATGGTTGTCTCCACTGGACCTGAAACCAGGGAAGGCCGTGTGCGACAATGCTGCAAACCTGGGTGCGGCCCTTCGCCGGGGCAATGTCACACACGTGCCTTGTATGGCTCACGTGTTGAACCTGGTTGTCCAGCAATTTTTAGCCCACTATCCCAGACTAGATGGCCTTCTGCAGAGGGCACGGTCGCTGTGTGCTCACTTCCGCCGTTCGCATCCCACAGCTCAGCGACTTACATCTCTACAGAAGTCGTTGGGCCTGCCACTTCACCGGCTAAAATGCGATGTGCCTACCCGGTGGAATTCAACTCTGCACATGTTGCAGCGACTGTGGCAGCACCGACAACCCTGGTGCAATACGTTCTGACGTATAGCCTGGGCCACCGAGATCCAGACGTCTCAGATCAGGGACCTATGCACCCTTCTGCACAGTTTTGAAATGGCGACGAAGATGTTTAGTGCTGACGATGCCATTATCAGCATGACTATTCCGGTGATTTACATGCTGGAGCACATGTTAAACAGAATTCGGAGTCAGGTGGTGGCACAAGAGGAGGTGGAGGAAGTAGAGGAGGAGGAGTTGTATGCGGAAGGGCTAACATCTGCAAGGTCCAGACGGTCGGCAGCACCAAGGCGGCAGGCATGTGAGGGTGGGGGAGATGGTTTTACCAGGGCGCATGGTAGCAGCCAAACTAGTGAGGAAGGTGCAGGAGCCCAGGAAGAAGTGGAAGACGAACTGATGGAAGACTCATCAGATGAGGGAGACCTTGATCACATTTCTGTTGTGCGAGGTTGGGGGGAGAGGACAGAGGAAGGAAGCATGATTGTTACCTCGCCACCAACACAACAGGGTCTTGGTGCTCCTGGATCCGCAACACACATGAGTGCCTTCTTGCTGCACTACCTGCAACATGACCCTCGAATTGGGAGAATTAGAAATAATCCTGACTACTGGGTTGCCACACTGTTAGATCCCCGATACAAAAGTAAATTTGCAGAAATTATTCCAGCCATAGAAAGTGATGCACGCTTGCAGGAGTATCAGCAGAAACTGTTGCAGAATCTTACATGTGCTTTTCCACAAAACACTAGTGGTATACGCAGTGAATCTCACAGTTCCAACTTGCCAACCGTGGGACCGTCATGTGTTCAGCACTCAAACCATAACAGAACCACAGTATCTGCTGGTAACATCAATTTTGCGCAATCATTTCACCACTTTTTTAGCCCATCCTTTGCAAGGCCACAGGAGACAAGAAGTCTGACACATAGTCAACGCCTAGAGACGATGGTACAGGAGTATCTCCAAGTAAACATTGAAGCCATGACTGTGTCACTGGACCCTTGCTCTTTTTGGACTTCCAATCTGGATAAATGGCCGGAGCTAGCCACTTACGCCTTGGAGATCTTGTCATGCCCCGCAGCCAGCGTTCTGTCTGAACGTGTGTTCAGCGCTGCTGGCGCTGTGCTGACAGATAAGCGCACGTGGCTCTCCACTGATAATGTAGACAGACTCACGTTCATAAAGATGAACAAATCATGGATCCGAAACGACTTTTCTACCCCTGTGTCATCCTGGGGAGAGTAAAAGATGGATGATTGGTTAAAATCAACCTACCAACCGTTTTAAGCTTTCAAATTACTAATCATGTTTATCTGTATCTTGGCTGGAAAATAATTTGGGCTTTGTAGCAGTGTGCAGCACTGATTCTATTAGGCCATCTATAATAAGCTCCACCAGATTTAAAATTACTAATCATGTTTATCTGTATCTTGGCTGGAAAATAATTTGGGCTTTGTAGCAGTGTGCAGCACTGATCCTATTAGGCCATCTATACTAAGCTCCACCAGATTTAAAATTAATAATAATTTTTAGCTGCATCTAGCCCGGAAAATAATTTTGGGGCTCCGAGATGCGCAAGACACATAAGTGCCTTCTTGCTGCACTACCTGCAACATGACCCTCATATTGTCAGAATTCGAAGTAATCATGACTACTGGGTTGCCACACTCTTAGATCCGCCAAACTTTTCGATCAACCTTTTCATTTTAATAAAGACCAAACAAATGGTCATTTTTGAAATTATAAGCATTAGCAGGTTATTAGAAACTGAAATCAAACAGTTTTCAACTCAAAACTTTATTCTAGGTGATGTTACATTTTCACATAGGACCCCTTGTTCGAAAGGAGCTTCTGAACTCTCTCGTCCAATGAATTTGTCAGGTTTTGGATGGTTTCTGCTTCAATTGTTTTGCATGAGGACAGAATACCCTCCGAGAGCTGTTGCTTAGATGTGAACTGCCTCCCGCCATCATAGACACTCCTTTTGATGATGCTCCAGAGGTTCTGAATGGGGTAGAGGTCAGGGGAGCATGGGGGTCACACCATAAGTTTGTCCCCTTTTATGCCCATATCAGCCAGGGATGCAGATGTTTTATGTGCAGCATGAGATGGTGCATTATCATGCAAAAAAATGATCTTGCTGTGAAATACACGGTTCTTCTTCTTGAACCATGGCAGGAAGTGCTGTTTGAGAAAATCCACATACATTATGGAGTTCATCTTTAGCGCCTTCAGGGATCCTAAAGGGGCCGACAATCTCTCTCCCCATGATTTCAGCCCAAAACATTTCTCCACCTCCTCCTTGTTGGCGCTGTAGCCGTGTTTGCGTGGGGTGTCCATCAACCAGCCATCCTCCACTCCATCCATCTGGACCTTCGAGCGCTTCATGGCACTCATCCGTGAACAAAACAGTTTTGAAATCAGTCTTCATGTAATGTTTGGCCCACTGGAGCCGTTTCTGCTTGCGTGAAGTGGATAGAGGAGGTCGACAGGATGGCGTATGCACAGCTGCAAACCTCTGAAGGACCCTGCATCTTGTTGTTCGGGGGACGTTGGAGGCACCAGCAGCTTCAAAAACTTGTCTGCTGCTATGACAAGGCTTTTTTGCCGCTGCTCTTTTAACCTGACGTAATTGCCTGTAGGAAAGAGTCCTCAATTTGAACTTATCAGCACGCACACGTGTGTACTGTGAATCAACTACATACTTCTTGATTGCCAAGACACTTCATCCTGATCATCGCACAATGTTGATTGTAGTCATGCCTTGACCTAAACACTCCACAATTTGTTGCTTCTCAGCAGCCGACACATCCTTTTTCTTTCCCATTTTGGCAGAAAATGTAGGCTGCTTAATAATGTGAGACAGCCTTCTTAAGTAGTCTTGCCTTTCATTGGACACACCTGCCAAACTAATTAGCACAGGTGTCTGCAATTGCTTACAGTGATATAAAGAGCCCTGACACACATCACCATCAATGAGTTTAACTGACAAACAAACAAATTCTTCCCTTATCACTCCTAAACACTTTTTGCATAATAATTTGGAACACAGTGTACATGTGCTTTTCCACAAAACACCAGTGGTTCACGTAGTGAATCTTACAGTTCTAACTTGCCAACCGTGGTCTTTATGGAGTTGTTCAATAAAGGGCCCAAAATTAAGATAACATAGATGGGAGAGGTCTCTATGAATAGGAATTCCTAAGTATTTGATACCCTGTGAGGGCCAGGCAAAGGGAAAGTTGGACTGGATGGAATCCTATATGGATTTGGGGAGGGAGACATCGAGGGCCTCAGACTTCGCTGCATTGATTTTAAAATTTTACCATGTAACAAAGTGATTTATTTCCGCCATAACAGCATGGATGGATATATGTGATTGAGTGATATATACTAGGACATCATCAGCAAATAGAGAGCACTTGTACTCGGTGCCTCCCACCTCAATCCACCTAATATTGGGGTTATGGCGAATTGATGAGAGCAGGTGCTCCGTCACGAGGATGTATAAGAGAGGGGACAGAGAACATCCCTGCCTTGTCCCATTGGTGATTGTGAAAGGTGATGAAAATGTTTTGACGCGCCCCCTGGGCCTTGGGACACCCGGAGCCGGACCCTTTTTGGTGGATGCTGGAGGTTGTAGTCTTCGTGGCGGCGACCCGGTTCCGTGGCTCAGGGCGGTGAAACCAGTGGCGGAACTATTTATGTGGTTTTGATGTTTAAATGTCCGACTACGCCACCCGTGGATTGTGGTCAGAGTGAACCGCCGCTCCAGGGCAGACCGCTGAGGCTGGTGTTGTGGGTGCAGCAGAGCGTAGCATAACTCCCCACGGGAGGA
The DNA here is from genome assembly GCF_046119375.1 of Phyllobates terribilis. Lineage (NCBI taxonomy): Eukaryota > Metazoa > Chordata > Amphibia > Anura > Dendrobatidae > Phyllobates > Phyllobates terribilis. The sequence goes on from NW_027362764.1 coordinate 444,260,589, forward strand.
GTATAGCCTTAGGGCAGTGTATGCGGAGGATGGGGGTGATGGTGCAGGGCAGCAGCAGTAACGACACGGAGTCAGTGATGCAGTCCAGGGCCTTTACTCACAGTTCTTATTATCCAGACCACGTCTGCAGGTAACGGCTGCCCACGTCGTACTGTGCTCACCAGGTGAGGGGCTCAGACAACTCCCAGATAACTTTGGAGCGCTTCACAGGACCCCCTTTGTGTGTCCTTTGTCTGGCCTTTCTTACCAACCCTTCTGTCCGGCTGCCTTGGGCCTCCTCTTGGTAAACTTGGCGCCAGTTTCCCTGACCCTATGTGGTGCCTTCCTAGCGGGTGTAGCGAGGGGCTGCGCCACATAAAATGTCACAGCCTCCGGTTTCTAGCTGAGGGTCGTTTCCTGCCTCCACTAGTTTCGGGGACCTGTCTCCCCCTTTGGCCTGACCCCTCCACGCAGGTGGATTCGGGCGTGCGGTGGCGACTCGCCCGTCCGCACCCCTGGGATCCCTTCATTCCTCTTTCCTGGAGCCTTCTCCGCTCCTCTTCCTTCCTTCTCCCTCTTCAAGGCCTGGGCCTCTGTTACTAGGCCCTCCTCCGGAGCAGAGCTCATGCAGAGCCCGTGCTCCCTGCCACTTCTGCTCAGACTTCTCTGCACTGAACTAATATGGTGCCCACCTTTTATACTCCCTTCTCAATGCACCCAGGAACTGCTTCCTCCCTGCTCCTGCACTACAGGGTTCGCCTTCTTCAGTGTTCCCTCCCCCCACTCCAGCCAGGGACAGGGACTGTCGTGCCCATCTCAGGGGCATATTGGTTGCCCTGCCCCACGGCAATGTGGTGTAATGCATGCAGGTGTCGGGTCCTGATCCACACTCCATCCTTACCTGAGAGTGAGATATCACACCTCTGGGTGTGGTGCAATACCTCTGTAGCAACCGAGCCCTCAGGGTAATACAGTTCCATTTATCTTCAGCCTAGGTGACGTATTGCGATACAGGGCCGTGATTTTGGCTATAAAAGGGTCCCCTAGACCCCTACCCCAAGCTTTTTAAGAGAATCATATATGGCGTGCCAGGAGACTCTATGGAATGCTTTCTCAGCATCCAACGAGAGTATCTAATTACAAATTTTTAACTGCATCTAGCCCAGGAAATACTTTGTGCCTAGTAGCAGTGTCTGCTAGTCAGCGGATTTTCCCGGCTGTTAAGCAAGCTACACCACCTGTAGTTTTGACACTTAATTTTTTCAAAGGAAATGCTTCGGGACCACGGGATACTCAGTGAAGAGCATCAGGAGGCACCCCAAGGCATAGGGGCTGGGACTGGCACTAGGATGCCTTGCGGTGGACAGCCGAGCTCGATCCTTATAAAAGCTTTTTAACTGCAGCAGCTTTAGTGGACGCTACTGGAGCTGGAATTACGCGGCTGCTGGCATGAGACTTGCCGTCCAATAGATCCTTGTAAATGGATTTAAAGTGTATTCATTCAAATTAGAGAGACAATTTAAATTAAAAAGCTTAGAGCTGCCTCCACCACAGGGGGGCTCGCTCGACCCACCAGCGGACAGGCACCAGTATTGGGAGAGGGGGGCTGGCCGTCAGGGTTCACCGCAGCTCTGGCACAAACCCGGCGACACGGAGGTGGCACGGGCAGGAGCGGACTGAACGTGTCGGCTTCTCACTTTTTGGATTTTAGAAGGGCATGACATGCCTATATCTGTGTCTCCCCCTCCTTTTACTCCTCCACCTCTTTTCTTTTCGCATGACTATATGTACTTGTCACTTTTCCATGTGTTAGTTGTGTCTTCAGAGCAGTTTGTCAGCTTTTGGACGCCTTTGAAGGTGTTTTCTATGTGATTCTATGTGTCTTTGTTTGCCTGCCATTGGTTTTAACGGTGTTCGAAGGTGTTCGACGAACAGTTCGGCGAACACGCGGGTGTTCGACGAACCGAACCGAACTCGAACACTATGGGGGTGGCTCAACACTAGTCACAACCAGGCCAGCTAATCAAAAGCTACGACAAGGATCCTGGAAGCTAAGAGATTCATGAGTCTTTCATCCAAAGGCCAGAGATAGGTTAGTTTATAATTATTGTTATAGGGTAGGTGGTAGGTTAAATTGTAACTGTAAAAATATGAATTTGCTGCAGCATGTCTGTGTCTGCCTCTTGCTCCCCTCTCCTTCATATACATTTAACAACAGCCAGTGTCATCTCATATCTCACTGAGCTGAAAATCTGTAATCACTGAAGACAGATATTACCAGTGATTTCAGAGTGAATTATCAGTCCTGGAGGAGATCAAAGCATAATAATTTAACAAGGTATATTTTAAGGTTTCTTATATTCGCCTGGTTACTCTTTAAATAAGAAAAATAATGATCTTCATTCACAAAAATACAATCGTGAAAAAGCTTCACAAATTAAATATACTAATATTAACAAATGTAGCAATGGATTATTCTTGTCTATCTTTATTAAAAATAATCAATAACTAATTTGGCTACATTTTACTTGTGTATCTCTAAAATTGCTAATTTTGTGGAAATTAACTTATTTTCAGTTTTAATATGTTTTGAAATTAATATTTTAAAGGAACATACTGAAAAAGTTGCCATTTTAAAATAATATTCTGTAGAGTAAAGTTCTGTATGCTATGACAACCCCATACATCATTCAAAACCCAGTGATACAAACAATTTATTATTCACTGATGATTTATATCCTTACCTTTAAACTCCACAACAGTTTGCAGCCTTTGTTCATTTATATCTTAAATTATAAACGTAGTATTTACCTTCAAGTTACGGTTGTTTCACTTTAGATATTAGGTAGCTTTTAACTGTGCATGAGAATAAAATGTATATACTTCTAGATAGAATACTAAGATCTGAATATTTAAGAAAATTGCTGTTTATTAATTTATACCTTTCAAATCCCTTTTAATATGTATTTGTCCTTGTTTTCAGACATACTTAACTGTTAAAGCTACAGAGCCAAAAAGATGAAGTATGTCAAACTAATACTAATACCCTCTCTGTGACATAAGTCATGAACCTCTGACAGTACGCTGCGTGATTTGTCCATTCATATATGACAAGTGCTGCTCTTAGTACCAGCATGAAACCAAATATTCAAACAGAAGTAAATAATGTACACTGTATAAAAACCTTGGCAAAAATCCTAAGTGTATTGTACCTGTTTTAAAGAATTTGATTTTGCATCTGGATTAACATCTTGTTAATTTGAGGAACCAGAACATCTATGTCAGAAATATGTCAAAGTCTTTTACTTTTATTGGAATTGGCACTCTTGGAATTCAGGATTTTCCATGGTGCAAGTTTACCGGCGTTTAAACGCTTCTAAATCGCAAAGCAGCAGAGAAAAGCAAATTTCTTTCTAGCGTTCTGATAATTAATGGACAAATCCAGTAGATAAGTTGAAGCACAAATCATAATGACGGCTATGCTTCATAATACATTGGTCCATGAATCTGCATGGTGGCTCAATGTTTAACAATGTTGCTTAACAGTGAGGGGGTCTTGAGTTAAAATCTCATCAAAAGCAACAGGTATAAGAAGTCTTGTGTTCAAATCCTACCAAGGGCAACATCTGCAAGGAATTTGTATATTCTTCTTGAGTTTCCTCTGGGAACTCTGGTTTCCAGCCATATTTCAAAGACATTTAGTACTGATTAGTGATGAGCAAGCATGCTCGTCACTGCTCGGTACTAGTCCGAGCATCTCACTGCTCAAGATGATCGGCGTTCGGCAAGTATTTCCGAGATGTTCGGGCACGAGCTTGAGTCCCCTCCCTACATGTTTAGCTCTCTTTAAAGAGCCAATTGGCATGCAGTGATTGCCTGACAGTCACTGTAATGCCGTAGCCATGTTAGTTGTGGCATTACAGTTATTGGCTGGCCACATAGCGTCATCGGGTCTATATAAGACCTGGGACCCTATGCTCATCACAGTCTAACCTGGAAACAGGCAGAATAGGGAGAGGTGCAGCTGAGCGAGGGAGAGAACTGGCGCTTATTTTAAACAGGGATTCCACATCACTGTTATTATTCTACTCTAACAGTCCATGTAAGGGCTCATTCTGACAAATATTTACCCTGCTGACAGCAGTAATTAGGCAGAGTTTGTGGAGACCTAGTATAGTACAGAATAGGGTCCATTTCATGTTCTTTCTGCTGCTGGAACTCCTATCAATAGCCCTAGATATGAGGACTAATAATATTATTTTTGTTCTTATTCCTGCTAATTTTGGTAAAAAGCAATGTAATACACCATTTTTACTGCTCCATTTGCTTGTTAGCAGCATACTGCCAGATTTGGTTGATTTGAATAGCATTGCTGTATTGTGCAAGCAGAGAAACTTGTCCATCATCTCAGGTGGTCAAATATTACTTCCTTAATAATCCTGAATTTTTTTAGAAGCTGACAAATATTATACTAAATTTAAAGTGTGTCAGTTGTGCTTTCAAACCATATCCACACTTGGTCACTGATCAATAGCATCGCTATAGTGCCACTGCATAAAAAACATGGACTTCAGATGTCAGCAAATAATACTGCGGTTATAAACCAGTAATTATTTGCAAGCTGGAAAATATTATACTCCATTTAAAGTGTGGCAGTTGTGCGTTGAAAACATATCCACACTTCGTCGCTGACAAATAGCATCGTTATAATGGCACTGCATGAAAAAATTGGTCAGCAGTAGTGATGAGCGAGCATACTCGCAAGTATTCGGTACTCGCCCGAGCATCTCAGTACCAGAAATGCTCGGAGCTCGCTGAGTAATTGCGAGATGCTCGAGCGGATGCTCGGGTCCCCTCCCTGCATGTTTAGCACTCTTTAGAGCGCCAATCAACATACAGGGATTGCCTGCCACTCATTGTAATTCCACAGCCATGGTGGTTGTGGCATTACAGTGATTGGCTGGCCGCACAGCGTCATTAGGTCTATATCAGACCTGGCGCCACTGTGCTCATCAGTCTACTCCACAATCAGGCAGTGTAGGGAGAGGTGCTGCTGAGCTAGGGAGAGATTTGGTTGTGTATTAGGTAGTGTAGAGAGAAAACAAGTACATTACACATATCCATCTCAACAATCAGTTCTTCTGAGGACTAATCCATCTGCAGAGATATCAGGCAGGCAGTGTATATAGGCAGGCAGGCAGTGTATGTAGCAGACTACAGTGCATATAGCACAAGAGGCTTCATTTCAGTTCTGCCTTCTGCTGCTGTTAGATATTTCTAGACAAAGGCCCAAGTCTCAGGGGCCAGGAATAATTTTTTTTGCATCCTAATTCTCATTATTTGCTTAAAAAGCAATCAAGAGAACACCGTTTTTCTGCACCATTTGCTTGTTGGCACTGCAGAATAAAGCCAGGTCCTTTCCATATTACAGCGCTAAAAATCCAGCTTTTAAAACTGTGGTTTGTCCATCACACGGATCACATATAATTGCGAAGAAAATACTGCCATTATTGGCCTCCATTCAAATTTGTTTTCTGTGTGTCAGTGAAGTTTTTGACACCCGTTTGCTGTTCAAAATAGTTACCTACAGGCAAGGTATTTAAAACTGTGGTTTCTCCATCACACGGATTACAAATAACTTCGCTCCAAATTCAGCTATTTGTAGTGAGCGTGGAAGATATTGTCCTTCATTTAAAATGGGCAAGGCGCGTCGCAAGGGACGGGAAACTGGACGTTATGGTGATGCTGCATGCAGAGGCCGAGGCCAAGGCCGTGGGCAAGCTGAAATTGTGCCACAACAACACCCACAACTTCTCGCCCGACCTTCCTGTTCCAATTCCTAGGGGACCACAGCACACCACTATTGAAACCAGAGCAGTGTCAAAAGGTTGCTGGTTGGATAGCGGATAATGCTTCCAGACACTTAGCCACCATCACCACCACCACCCTGTCGCCCACACGGTCAAGTCTTAGTAGCCGTGAGTCTGGTCTGCATATTCCTCACCCTGATCCTCCTTCCTCCCACCATGCCGAGTGCCCGGAGATAACTGATCCCACACATGGACACTCTGAAGAGCTGTTCACTTTTCCATTTATAGATTCGGGCCTCTCACCCGGTCCACTTGAAGCGGGGCAAGTGGAGATCGCATGTATCGATGCCCAAATATTTGAGCAGCCACGTTCTCATGAAGGCGACGGTGTGAAAGTGTCACAAGAGGTGGACGATGATGAGACACAATTGCCAGAAGGTCAGGAACAGGACCAGGGTGCAGAAGTAGAAGATGAGGTGGTGGATGATATAATAACTGACCCCAACAGGCAGGAGGACCTGCAGAGCGAGGACAGCAGCACACTGGGTGAGGGAGGCAGAGCACCCCAATAGGCAAGAAGAAGCAGTGTGGTGGCTGCAGAAAAAAGGCAGGCAACCATTCCTCGTAACACCAACACAAAGGAAGTTGCCAGTACAACTGTTAGGTCTTCCCGAGTCTGGTTGTTTTTAAAAGACTCTGCCGAAAACTCCAAAAAGGCCATTTGCACCACCTGCCAGGCCAACATCAGCAGGGGTGGCAAAACGACCAGCCTGACCACTACCAGCATAATCAGGCACATGGCAGCAAAGCACCCGACTTTGTGGGCCGAACACCAGGGTCCAGGAACAGTGTCTGTGGGTGGCACCATTACTTCTTCCACTGTTGTGCATGCAAGCCAATCCCCTGTCCATGGTGCATGCGAAGATGCCTCCTGCCCTGCACCTGTCCTTGCACACTATCAAGTAGCAGCATCAGGAATCATGTCCATGTCCTTGTCCCAGCCCAGCGTTCAGTTGTCCATACCCCAGTCCTTGGAATGCAAGCGCAAATACACAGCCAACGCCCCACAGGCCACACTACTAAATTCCCACATTTCACGACTGCTTGTGCTCAAAATGTTACCTTTTAGGCTGGTGGAGACGGAAGAATTCCGCAACCTGATTGCGGCGGCCATCCCTTGTTACTCGGTCCCCAGCCGCCATTATTTCTCCCGGTGTGCCCTCCCCGCATTACTTAAGCACGTGTCCCAAAACATTAGCCGTGCACTCAACAATGCAGTTACCGGGAAAGTCCACCTAACCACGGACACGTGGACAAGTGCTTGTGGGCAGGGACGGTACATCTCGCTGATGGGACCCTGGGTAAACATAGTGAAAGACGGGACCCAGTCGTCCCTTGGGACGGAACACGTCCTCCCAACGCCAAGGATTGCGGGCCCTAGGTCAATCAGGGTTGGCCTCACGGTCTTCAGCTCCTGCACCTCATCCTCCTCAGCCTTCTCCTCCTCTTCAGCCTCCATCTCCGAAATGACCACATAAGTCACAAACTGACAGCACTGCAGCACTGCCTCGGCCAAGCGGCAACAGGCTGTGCTGAAGCTAATATGCTTAGGTGACAAATCGCACAATGCTGAAGAATTGTTGACAGCTCTGAAATAGCAGGCAGATCTGTGGCTCACACCGCTGAACCTACAGCCAGGTATGGTCATGTTTGACAATAGGCGCAACCTGGTGGCGACTCTGAGGCTAGGTGAGCTCACACACGTACCATGCCTGGCCTATGTGCTTAACATCGTGGCTCAGCGGTTTCTCAAATCCTACCCGGAGCTGCCTGATCTGCTTGTTAAAGTACGCCGCCTGTGTGCCCATTTTAGAACGTCACCAACAGCTTCCACCGCCCTTGCCGTGCTTCAGCTGCATTTGCAGCTTCTGGCTCACAGACTGGTGTGTGATGTCCCCACGCTCTGGAGCTCTACACTGCAGATGTTGGGAAGGATTTGTGAGCAGAATAGGGCAGTTGTTGAGTACCAGCATCAACAAGGCCGTCGGTATTCAGTTCAGACTCCACACATAAGACCTCAGTAGTGGACATGGATGTCAGACATATGTACCATACTCCAAAACTTTGAGGACTCCACCAAGATGGTGAGTGGCGATGATGCCATAATTAGAGTGACTATCCCGCTTCTCTGTTTTCTGAAATCCTTCCTTCTCACAATTAAAAAGGATGCATTGCAGGTGGAGCACAATGAGATGGTGCAAGGAACCATACAGGGTCTGTAAAGTGCTGTGGAATTAATGGTGCTATATAAGTGAGTAAAATAAATAAATACAGGGTGATTACATACAGCCCAGCCTCTTCTCATCCCAACATGGATTGGGTGACAATGAGAAAGAGGAGGATTAAGAATAGGAGCTAGTTTCATGCACTATAGATGGTACTACCTGCACAGCTGTCATAGTGTCTGTTCAGTGTGGATGGCCAGAGGACAGAGAGGAGGAGGAGGAGAGCATGGTCAGTCATCCTCTTGGTGAGGACACAGAAGTCTTGCCTTTTAGTAGTCTGGCATGCATGGCTGAGTTTATGTTACGCTGCCTTTCCCATGACCCTCGCGTTCTCAAAATTTTGGGTGACAGTCATTACAGGTTGGTGACACTTCTAGAACCACGCTACAAGGAGAACTTTATATCTCTTATACCTGAGGCGGACAGGTCTACAAAAATGGGGCTGTACCAGAAGGTCCTTGTTGCGGAACTATTAAAAAAATTCCCATCTGAAAATGCTGGCGGCAGAGGTCACATTTCTTTGGACAACCAAGGATTACAGGCGAGAGAGACACAACTTCAATCCAGCAAAGGCAGGGGAGCACTGTCAAAGTCCTTGGAGAATTTTATTAGCCCCTCCCATCGCACAAGCCCTGAGGCGCGGGGTACTCTCACGAGTAGAGCAAAGTTTGGGAAGATGCTGAGGGAGTACCTTGCCGACCATACCAATGTCCTCCATGATTTCTCTGTGCCTTATAATTATTGGGTATCCAAGCTGGATACGTGGAATGAACTGGCTCTCTATGCCTTGAAGGGCCAGGCCTGCCCTGCCACCAGCGTTTTATCAGAGCGAGTTTTTAGTGCCGTTGGTGGAATTATAACTGATAAGCGCATCCGCCTGTCAACTGAAAATGCTGACAGGCTGACTCTTATTAAAATGAACAAGGGCTGGATTGGGCCAGCAGCGTAACATAAACTCAAATCCAGCGTCTTATTTTGGAAAGTGTATTCCCATGCACCTTTTCACACCCACACATGGGTATATGCTTCCTGATTTTGTCTATTTGCACTTGTCCTCCTCCTTCTCCTCATCCTCCACCACCACATCACCTGGGTGACCGTAGTCCGTGATGCAACACCCACATAATTTTTTTGAATGGTGTTTATGATGCCCGTAAAAAAAATTTTTTATACAGTATGTTCATGTATACCCCACAAGGGTAAATGTTTGTCAGCCCATACACTTAGTGCATAGGCATTACAAGTATAGGAGGCCCGCTCCTTTCTAATGGGAACATTTTTTTATGAGGCTGTCCTCCACGTCTCTTACAAGGGGCATTGAAATACCTCAAAATATTTGTTAGCCTTTGCATTCACTGCATAGGCCAACACTATGGGAGACTCTCTCCTTTCTAATGGGAATTTGTCGTTACTGTGGCTCTGATCTGTGTGTCTTTAAATTCTTAGTGGGGTTTTTCCTAAAATTGGTCAGCTGTTGGACTCACTGCATACCCTATAACTGTATAGCTGACTCTCTCCTTTCTAATGGGAACATGTCGTACTTGTTACTGTGGCCCTGCTCTGTGTGTCTTTAAAATCTTAGTGGGGTTTTTCCTAAAATTGGTCAGCTGTTGGACTCACTGCATACCTTATAACTGTATAGTAGACTCTGGCATGCATCAGAAGAGGAATAGGGGCATATGATGAGAACATTGTTCTTCCTCTGTATAAAGCGCTGGTAAGGTCGCACTTAGAATATTGTGCACAGTTCTGGGCTCCGGTGCTCAGGAAATACATATTGGAGCTAGAGAGGGTACAAAGGAGGGCGACTAAGGTAATAAAGGGAATGGAGGGACTAGAATACCCAGAGAGGTTGTCAAAATTAGGCCTATTTACGTTGGAAAAGAGAAGGCCTAGGGGAGACCTCATAAACATGTATAAATACATCAGGGGGCAGTACAGAGATCTCTCCCATGACCTGTTTATACCAAGGATGGTGACAAAGACGAGTGGGCACACTATGCGTCTGGAGGAAAGGAGGTTCCTGCACCAGCATAGAAGGGGATTCTTTACGGTCAGAGCCGTGAGACTCTGGAACTCTCTGGGAGAGGAAGTGGTGATGTCCAACTCACTTAATGAGTTCAAGAGAGGCCTGGACGCCTTTCTTGAGAACAATAAAATTACATTTTATGCAAGGTGATAGTTAATTAATCCAGGGATTTAATCTGACTGCCAGATTAGTGTCGGGAAGTGAATTTTTCCTCAATGATGTAAATTGGCCTATACCGCATGGTTTTTTTTTTGCCTTCCCCTGGATCAACGCTGCGGAATAGCTGCAGTGCACAAGAAATAGGCTGAACTGGATGGACGCTTGTCTTTTTTCGGCCTTATAAACTATGAAACTATGAAACTATGAAACTTTCTAATGGGAACATGTCATACTTGTTACTCTGGCCCTGCTTTGTGTCTTTAAATTCCTAGTGGGATTTTTCCTAAAATTGGTCAGCCGTTGGACTCACTGAGTACCCTCTAACTGTATAGCAGACCCTCTCCTTTCTAATGGGAACATGTTGTACTTGTTACTGTGGCCCTGCTCTGTGTGTCTTTAAATTCTTAGTGGTGTTTTTCCTAAAATTGGTCAGCCGTTTGACTTACTGCATACCCTATAACTCTATAGTAGACTCTCTCCTTTCTAATGGAAACATGTTGTACCTTGTTACTGTGACCCTGCTCCATGTGTCTTCAAATTCTTAGTGGGGTTTTTCCCAAATTTTGGCAGCCGTTGCAGTCACAGCATGCGCATTACCACTGTAGGAGTCCCGCTCCTTTATAATGGGAACATTTTTTTTACTGAGACCCTCCTCTATGTCTCTTCAAAGGGGTATTCGGTTGCGTCAAAATTTTTGGCAGCCATTGCAGTCACTGGATACGCAATTACAGTATAGGAGACCCACTTTTTAATAATGGGAACAACAAAGCATAGCCGGCTGATGGCTCTCTAACAAAAGCTAGGGCCGACTGCTGGCCTTTTAAGAATAGTAAGTGCCATCTGATGTCCCTATAAAAATAGGCTTTATAACTTTCAGAGTCCCTCCATCATAAATAAAAAAGGATGTGTCTGATGATGGGTCACACACCACATTGCCAGATAAGGTTGTAAAATGTTAAAATGACATTTCCCGGTGAATGCATTTGTCTTAAAAAAATAGCGTAGAAAAAACAAAACAGTAGGATCTTTCTTTAGTATAAAAAACAGCGTCACCAATTTAACCTCAATGTAATCACATTGTTCAGCTCATCCACCTCCTCCTCCATCTCCGAAATGACCACATCAGTCACAAGCTGACAGCACTGCAGCACTGCCTTGGCCAAGCGGCAACAGGTTGTGCTGAAGATAACATGCTTAATGCTTAATTGACAAACCACCCAGCGCTGCAGAGTTGTTGAAAGCTTTAACACAGCAGCCTGATCTGTGGCTCTCACCGCTGAACATACAGCCAAGCATGGTCGTGTGTGACAATGGGCGGAACCTGGTGATGGAGAAATGACAGCAGGGTTAGATACGGTTTCCCTCTATGCCAGTCCTTTCACCGAGCTAAAGAATATGACTGTGGTGAAATACAACTCCTACTGAGAAGCTGTTTCAGATTGAAAAACATTGTGCCCACCAGAGGATTTGATTCTGAGGGCTAACCTTTCCTACCCGCTCAAGAGACCCATAGCAGCTGCAAAGTTAGCACTATCATGAACTCTCCTGAGGTAGAAGCCAAGGCACAACAGAGGATTCTCTGGTGGGTCCCTCCAACCCTGCCGAGAAGCAGTCCTGGCTAAGAAAAGAGTGTGGGAGGTTCCCGGACACTCTGTGGCTGCTTTTTTACTGAGGAGTGTAAGGCAGCGGTGTTCACACCATGCAGTAACTGAGGCAGTGACCCATGCAAGTCCAACATAAACAGCTTTATTCATTCAGCAGCTCACGGGTAAACAGGACAGTCCTCTGGTTCGCAGCTGGCTTAACACAAGTCTTTAAACAACTGTTGCCATGGGCAACGGCCGCGCCGGGCAGCTCAGAGCCTGACAGGAGGAGAGGCCTCCCAGGCGTGGGTTCAGCCACCCTCAATCCTGCTGAGCTTCCCTGCTATGCTCCTAGCAGGTTCCAACATAGAACAGCCCTAATCCTTAGTGCAGGGGTTTTAAAGGACCTGTGGCAAGAGCCACTGGAAAACCCGGGTTGGAGGTAGGAGGCCGCCCCACTGCCTCCTGTGACCTCCTCCATTAAATGAAGGCCCTGCCAGGTTTTACTTTATCTGCCTTAGCCAGGTAGTCTGACCAGGTCATTGCTCACCTTCAGTCCTGCATTGCAGCTGCAGGTGAGTTTGTGACTGCAATGCACTCTAATGGATTTAATAGGTTTCTGTACACATTCTGGGGGATATATAACGTCCCTCGTATACGATCCTGGTCACTGCCTCACAGGAGGAAACACACGCAAACAAGGGGAGGACATACAATGTCCTTGCAGATGTTGTCCTTGCTGGTATTTGAACCCAGGATCCCAGCACTGCAAGGCTTCAGTGCTAACCACTGATCCAATGTGCTGCCGTTCACCCTCTAATATCTAACAGGCTGGAGAAACTTACACTTACTGCCACTCTATCTTCAGCTACTTTGTGAGAAAATGTATTTGGGCAGCCACTCAGTCTACCAAATAAAATTCCTGAGAAGGAAATTGGGGATGGCTTCGCTACTGATACTGGGGCAGTGCTAATACCATGGTGTCGTACCATAGTTTGCTGGAAATATTCCAGGCTGGTAGGAGGCAAGCAAATTCCCACAGGAAAGTACCAGCAGTATTATTAAGGTCATATTTCAAGTGCAATCAGCTTTAGAGGACTTCCTGGGAGAAATGACATGCAGGGTAGATATGGTTTCCCTCTATGCCAGTCCTTTCACCAAGCTAAATACAACTCTTAGCAAAAAAGGTTGTGGACTGGCTCCGTACCATCCCTGGCCACATTCACCTGTCCACGTGTTTGTGGTTAGGCGGTCCTTCCCAGTAAGTGCACTGGGGAGGGCACGGGCAATGCTGTGGGACCCGTGCTTGTGGAAGGAGGAGGCGATACCGGGAAATATAGTGGTGGCTGGGGATCGAGTATGGACACCCGGCCGCCGCCGACATGAGGTTGTGAAAAGCTTCTGCCTCCATGAGCTTAAAAGGCCATATTTCAAGTGCAAAGAGCTGCCCAGAAATCTGGCAGTTTAGTGTTGCGGCTTGTGGGTGGGTGGCTGGCTGGCTGCATACTTGCACTTGCATTCCAAGTAACAGAAAATCAAGCAGATGGTGGCCTCTATCATCATCATGGCCTCACCTCAGCACTATGAACTCTCCTGAAGAAGAAGCCAGGGCTCGTCGGTGGTGTCTCCGGTTCTCTGGTAGGCCCGTCCAACCTTGCCAAAAAGCAGCCCTGGCTAAGAAAAGTGTGAGGGAAGGATCCCAGACACTCTATGGTTGCTTTTTTAATGTGGATCGGCCATGCTTATGCATGTTATTTCTCAAAACGCATTGCAGATCAGGCCATTGTCCAACTCTGTATTCATGAAATTAAATGCGCAAAAAAGATGTGTGTTTGTCAAAGCACCACCGACAAGTGCGAGTTGATGTTGGACAGCCTGCTATTGCTTCTGCATCAAGCTCAAGTACAGGACTTCCTGGGAGAAATGACACGCAGGGTACATACAGTTTCCCTCTATGCCAGTCCTTTCACCAAGCTAAATACAACTCTTAGCAAAAAAAGTTGTCGACAGGCTCCGTACCGTCCCTGGCCATATTCACCTATCCACGTGTTTGTGGTTAGGCTGTCCTTCCCAGTAATTGCACTGGGGAGGGCACGGGTAATGTCGTGGGACTCGTGCTTGTGGAAGGCGGAGGCGATACCGTGAAATATAGTGGCGGCTGGGGACCGAGTATGGTCATCCGGCCGCCGCCGGCATGAGGTTATGAAAAGCTTCCACCTCCACGAGCTTAAAAGGCCACATTTCAAGTGCAAGCAGCAAATTTGGCAGAATAGTATTGCAACCTGTGGGTGGGTGGCTGGCTGCATGCTTGCACTTACATTCCAAGGAATGGGGTAGGGACAACTGAATACTGCGCTGGGACAAGGACGAGGACAGTGATTGTTGCAAGTCAGCAACGACAGGTGCATGGCGGGAGGCATCTTTGCATGCGCCAAGGATCACTTTTGATGGGCACACTTTTAGGCAGTGACCTGGGAGTCAGAGATGCTTCCAGAGGTCTTCCCCATGCTGTTCCCATGTCTTTTCAGCACTGTATGCATGTGTCTGATGATGTGTCACATACCACATGGCCACATAAGGCTGTAAAATTTTAAAATGCCATTTCCTGGTGAATGCATTTGTCTTGGTTGACAGCAATTCAAAAGTACAAAAACGCATCAAAAACGCTACGTGTGAACATAGCCCAAGTTGTGGAGGAGTAGTTCTGTTTTTGGCTATTTATTTAGCCTTATATACAAGTCATTACCCTGGAAAGGGTGTTCCTTAACATATTTCCCAGGAAAATCCATTTTGGTTTCGTTTTTGTATGTTTTATTGTGAGTCCGTAAAAGTGGCGTGATACTCTGACCATGTTGCTGACAGCAGTGATCTGGGAGTCAGAGATGCTTCCAGGGGTCATCCCCATGCTGTTCCCATGTTATTTGAACTCTTTTGATTTTTAGGCCTTTGCAGACCGCCAGGGGGAGCCACCTGAAAAATGCTTGAGTTTCCCAAAGACTTACATTGGGCTCGTTGCTCGGGTCGAGCACCCGAGTATTCCAATTTACTTGACTCGAGCAATGAGTACCCGAGCATTTTAGTGCTCGCTTATCACTAATTTTGACATGATGTGAGTGTTTGTTTTTCTCCCTCAGCAGGCACAGTTTCATCTTGCCCATGGATTCAGCCTTTGCATGCACCATTAGCATTTACATCCCCATCCCTTGCCATGCACCTTGCTCATTTTAAATGGAGTGTAAGATTTGAGACACTCCTAATAATGTGATGATTATTACCACAGTAATATGGGATCACATCTGATGACCACAGTTTTAGGCAATGGCCCATTAATATGATATTGGTCAGCGACCAAGTGTGAATAGGTTTGAACAACACATAACTGGCAGACTTTAACTGAAGTGTAATATTTGGCACGCTCCAAAAAATGTCACGATTATTATCTTAGTAATAGCAGAGGCATTAGATATGAAATTGGTCAGCGACCAAATGTCAATAGGTTGAACAACACTCATTTGGCAGACTTTAACTGGAGTGTAATATTTGGCACGCTCCAAAAAATGTCACGATTATTACCGCAGTAATATGGGATCACATCTGATGACCACGGTTTTAGGCAGTGCCCTTATAGATGTGGTATTGGTCAGCAACCAAGTGTGAATAGGTTGAACAGCACACAACTGGCAGAATTTAACAGCAGTGTAATATTTGGGAGACTCCAGAAAAGGTGACGATTATTATTGCAGTAATTTGGGATCATGTCTGGTGACCACAGTTTTAGGCAATGGCCTATTAGTTTGATAATGGTCAGCGACCAAGTGTGAATAGGTCTGAACAACTCACAACTGGCAGACTTTAACTGGAGTGTAATATTTGGCACGCTCCAAAAAATGTCACAATTATTACCACAGTAATATCAGATCACGTCTGATGATGAAAAAGTTTCTCTGCTTTCACAATACGGCAATGCAAATAAAATCTAAAAAATTTGGCTGCATTCTGCTAACAAGCAACTGGAGCAGCAAAATGGTGTACTGTATTGCTTTTTAAGCAAATAATCAGGATTAAGAGCAAAAAAAAAATTGCCCTGATATCGGGGGATATGAATATCAGTAACAGCAGCAGTTAGAACGTGCAATGGACCACATTCTGCTGTATACAGTGTACACAAACTCTGCCTGCCTAACTCCTGCTATCACAAGAAATAAATATATACATCTGAATTAGTCCTTAGAAGGACTGTTAGCTTAGATGTACACTGTGTGCAGAATTATTAGGCAAGTTGTATTTTAGAGGATTATTTTTATTATTGATCATCAACTATGTTCTCAATCAACCCAAAAGACTCATAAATATCCACGCTTAATATTTTTGGAGGTTGGAGTGGGGTATTTTTTTTATTTGGCTATCTTAGGAGGATATCTGTTTGTGCAGGTAACTATTACTGTGCAGAATTATTAGGCAACTTAATAAAAACCAAATATAATCCCATCTCACTTGTTTATTTTCACCAGGTAAACCAATATCAGTGATCAAAATTTAGAAATAAACATTTCTGACATGCAAAAACAAAAACCAAAAAGATTAGTGATCAATATAGCCAACTTTCTTTATGATGACACTCAACAGCCTTCCATCCATAGATTCTGTCAGTTGCTTGATCTGTTTTCGATTAACATTGCGTGCAGCAGCCACCACAGTCTCACAGACACTGTTCCGAGAGGTGTACTGTTTTCCCTCCCTGTAGATCTCACATTGTATGATGGACCACAGGTACTCTATGGGGTTCAGATCAGGTGAACAAGGGGGCCATGTCATTATTTTTTCTTCTTTTAGACCTTTACTGGCCAGCCATGCTGTGGAGTAGTTGAATGCTTGTGATGGAGCATTGTCCTGCAAGAAAATCATGGTTTTCTTGAACGATACCAACTTCTTCCTGTACCACTGCTTGAAAAAGTTGTCTTCCAGAAACTGGCAGTAGGTCTGGGAGTTGAGCTTCACTCCATTCTCAACCCGAAAAGGTCCCGCAAGTTCATCTTTGATGAGACCAACCCATACCAGTACGCCACCTCCACCTTGCAGGCATCTGAGTTAGAGTGGAGCTCTCTGCCCTTTACTGACCCAGCCTTTGGCTCTTCCATCTGGCTCATCAAGAGACACTCTCAATTCATCAGTCCATAAAACCTTTGAAAAATCAGTCTTAACACAATTCTTGGCCCATTCTTGACGTTTAAACTTATGTTTCTTGTTCAAAGGTGGTCGTTTTTCAGCCTTCCTTACCTTGGCCATGTCCCTGAGTATCGCACACTTTGTGATTTTTGATACTCCAATAACATTGCAGCTCTGAAATATGGCAAAACTGGTGGCGAATGGCATCTTGGCAGCTTTCCTCAATTCATGGGCAGTTATTTTGCGCCTTTTTTGGCCAACATGCTTCTTGCCACGCCGTTGGCTATTTGCCATGAAACACTTGATTGTTCGGTGATCACGCTTCAAAAGTTTGGAAATTTCAAGACTGCTGCATCCCTCTGCAAGACATCTCACAATTTTGGACTTTTCAAAGCCTGTCAAATCTCTCTTCTGACCCATTTTGCCAAAGGAAAGGAAGTTGCCTAATAATTAAGCACACCTTATATAGGATTTTGATGTCATTAGTCAACACCCCTCCTCATTACAGAGATGCACATCACCAGATTTAATTAATTGGTAGTTAGCTCTCAAGCCTATGCAGCTTGGAGAAGGACAACATGTATAAAAAGTATCATGTGATCAAAATTACTCATTTGCATAATAATTCTGCACACAGTGTATATTTCTGTGGAATACCAAATACCTGATTAAAACAACCGCAAATTCTCTCCCTCATCCAGCTGCAGCTCTCCTTTCTCTGCCTGTCTGAAGGGTAGATTGTGACAAGCATAGGGTCACCTGGTCTGATATAGACCCGATGATACCATGCGACCAGCCAATCACTGTAATTCCACAACCAACATGCCTGCGGCATTACAGTAAGTGGCAGGCAATCCCAGCATGTTTATTTGCTGTTAAAACAGCGCCAAACATGCAGGGCAGTGACTCAAGCTTCATCCCGAACATCCCGGAAGTACTCGCCAAGCTTCAAGCATCTCGAGCAGTGAGATGCTCAGGCAAGTATCAAGCAGTTGCGAGCACGCTCGCTCATCACTAGTAACAATAGTCAATTTTTGAACAATCAAATTTCTACACCTACAGCAAGCCAATTTTGTTATAAAATTTAAAATCACCGAAATTTCACAGTACCCAAGTTCTACAATATATATGACAAGTAACCCACCTTTTTTCTCCATTATTTTAATTTTTTTAACCGTACAGTTTCCAAGAAGTGAAACATCTTTTACTGAAAAGATTGTTAACTAAACAAAGCTGTGTGACAAAATATCTTTGTTGTAAAAAAAAATCTTGAAGGTAGTAGTCAATTTTTGAGCAAGCAAATATGTACACCCACTGTTATTTAACCCACTGTTAAAAAGCACCTTAAACTGTACGGATGACTAATTCAAGCCAGAAAAAAAAAGTAACATTTTTTGCAGTTTCAGACACCACGGTAATGTAATAATAACCGCAATAAAATGTAAGGATTACAACTTAAATCCTGAAAATGTTTTAGAACATATACAGTTGTGCTCAAAAGTTTACATACCCAGGCAGAATTTTTCCTTTCTTAGCAGTGATTCAGAGAATATGAATGATAACAAAAAACTTTTTCTCTTTTTAAATCTTAATGACAACCAAAAACATCCAAATAACCCTGATCAATAGTTCACATACCCTGGTGATTTTGGCCTGATAACATGTGCAGAATTTGACTCAAATGGGTTTGAATGGCTACTAAAGGTAACATCCTCATCTGTGACCTGTTTGCTTGTAATCAGTGTGTGTGCATAAATGCAGAGTGAGTTTCTGGGATCCTGACAGACTCTTGCATCTTTCATCCAGCCACTGACGTTTCTGGATTGTGAGTCATGGGGAACGCAAAAGATTTGTCAACGGATCTACGGGAAAAGGTAGTTGAATTGTATAACACAGGAATGGGATACAAAAAAATATCCAAGGAATTAATAATGCCAGTCAGTAGCATTCAAACTACGATTAACAAATGGAAAAACAGGGGCTCTGTAAAAACCAAACCACGGTAAGGTAGACCAACATAAATTTCCGCCACAACTGCAAGGAAAATTGTTCGGGATGCAAAGAAAAACCCACAAATAACATCAGCTGAAATTCAGAAATCTCTGAACCTAACGGTGTGGTTGTTTCAAGATGCATAATAAAGAGGCACTTGAAGAAAAATAGGCTGCATGGGCGAGTCGCAAGAAGAAAGCCATTATTGCGCAAAGGCCACAATGTATCTCGCCTGCAATACGCCAAACAGCACAGAGACATGCTTCAAAACTTCTGGTACAAGGTAATTTGGAGTGATAAGACCAAAATTGAACTTTTTGGCCACAACCATAAACGTTACATTTGGAGAGAGGTCAACAAGGCCTATGATAAAAAGAACACCATTCCTACAGTAAAGCACAGAGGTGGATTGCTGATGTTTTGGGTATGTGTGAGCTACAAAGGAACCGGAAACTTGGTGAAAGTTGAAGGAAAGATGAATGCAGCACGTCATCAGCAAATACTGGAGGCAAATTTGCACTCATAAGCCTGGAAGCTGTGCATGGAATGTACTTGGACGTTCCAACATGACAACGATCTAAAACACAAGGCCAAGTCAACCTGTCATTGGCTACAGCAGAACAAAGTGAAGGTTCTGGAGTGGCCATCTCAGTCTCCTGACCTCAATATCATTGAGACACTCTGGGGAGATCTCAAGAGTGCAGTTCATGCCAGACAGCCCAGGAATTTACAGGAACTGGAGGCTTTTTGCCAAGGAGAATGGGCAGCTTTACCATCTGAGAAATTAAAAAACCTCATTCACAACTACCACAAAAGACTTCAAGCTGTCATTGATGTTAGAGGGGGCAATACATGGTATTAAGAACTGGGGTATGTGAACTTTTGATCAGGGTCATTTTGATGTTTTTGGTTGTCATTAAGATTTAAAAAGAGAAAACACAGTAGTTTGACAATAAATGGCTTCACCCAACCAATAAATATGAGTGGAGAAAAAGTTTTTTTGTTATCATTCATATTTTCTGAAACAAGGCAGAGAAAGGAAAAATTCTGCCAGGGTATGTAAACTTTTGAGCACAAGTTTATATATGATTGATGTACTCCTACATTCCTAGACCCTTTGCTGAAAGTGCAAATCCAGGAAAAAAATTGTAAGGAGGGTAATACAGTTATCCTCTTCAGGTGTTCGCTTCTTCTTCTACTTCCTCGTGAGGCTGGGGGGACTGCCTCCACCTGCTTCTTGAAACCTAATTCTCAGGTGTCTGGGCTGTAAGTGACCCTGCTTTGGGTAGTGCCAAAGCCTCTGACATGTAGAAATGGGCAACATCCCCCTGTGTCACCTGCACCATCGCCTGCTCCCACGTAGCAGGAGAAGAACTCCAAGGAAATATGATCTTTTAGGGGTGGTCGTAGCCCCATCTTGAGCCGCCTTGAGGAGTCTTTACTAGAGATGAGCGTTGTTCTACTCGAACTGTTCGCCAATCTCAAATTCGAGCTGTTTTGGGCGGTGTTCGAGCCGGTCGGCGAACACGAACAATTTGAGAAAAATTCGGCTGTTCGAGGTTATGTTCGATAACTGTTCGTGCACCAAAATCATAACTGGATTTTTTCTCAGTAATGATGAAAATTAATGTTAATACGCAGTTTGAGTGTACAGCGGGGCGGGGGGAGGGGCAGGGGATGGATCTCTGCAGGAACAATGAAGATCTCCATTTTTTTTTCTCTTTCCCGCATTTGCAGTGGGGAGGTGCAATCTGTCAGCCTATCAGCAGCGCACACACGGAGCGAAGTGCATTTTTTAACACAAGCAAGGGCATGTGTGATTGGCAGTGTATGTCACATGTCCTTGCCCTATAAGACCAAGCCATTTTCCCCGTCGCCACCATTTTCTCACTGCTGCAGCTGCGTGTTAGACGGCACCGCTGTTGCTGTGTGCGCTATACCTTGTTAATTTCAAGCCAATTTTCGCACAAATATACAGATAGCTTGGGAGTAGGGAATAGTTGTGATTGCAGTCCTTTTAAGGACTAGGTTACAGCATTTCCTATGACTTTTATCAAGCAGGTCTGTGCTCTTAAATAGATAGATTGTGGGAGTAAAGACTAATTGTAATTGGAGTCCTTTTCAGGACTAGGTTACATCAGTTCCTATCAGTTTTTGCCAGGCAGGTCTGTGCCAGTGCTGTGCAAGTTTTTTTCACAGAATTTGGCTGAATCTAGCAAAGCTAATCCTTTTTGGCCTATTGCAGAGTGTGTTAGTCAGTGGAGTAGCCTATCTATTTTGCAAGATAAACCACCTGTGTATAGAATACCAATTTTTTTACTGCACCTAGTGAAGTAAAATCTTTTGGGCATAGCATCATTCTATTAGTCCATCTATACTGACCTCCATCAGGTTGCAAACTGAATATAATTTTTTTCTGCATCTAGCTCTGAAAAAATATTTGGGCTTCTAGCAGTGTGTGGGACTTGGTCTATTAGTCCATCTATACTGACCTCCATCAGGTTGCAAATTAAAAATAATTTTTTTCTTCATTTAGCTCTGAAAAAATATTTGGGCTTCTAGCAGTGTGTGGGACTTGTTCTATTAGTCCTTCTATACTGACCTCCAGCAGGTTGCAAATTGAATATAATTTTTTTCTGCATCTAGCTCTGAAAAAATATTTGGGCTTCTAGCGGTGTGTGGGACTTGGTCTATTAGTCCATCTATACTGACCTCCATCAGGTTGCAAATTAAAAAAAAATTTTTTCTGCATCTAGCTCTGAAAAAATATTTGGGCTTCTAGCAGTGTGTGGGACTTGGTCTATTAGTCCATCTATACTGACCTCCATCAGGTTGCAAATTAAAAATAATTTTTTTCTTCATTTATCTCTGAAAAAATATTTGGGCTTCTAGCAGCGTGTGGGACTTGTTCTATTAGTCCATCTATACTGACCTCCATCAGGTTGCAAATTAAAAATAATTTTTTCTGCATCTAGCTCTGAAAAAATATTTGGGCTTCTAGCAGTGTGTGGGACTTGGTCTATTAGTCCATCTATACTGACCTCCATCAGGTTGCAAATTAAAAATAATTTTTTTCTGCATCTAGCTCTGAAAAAATATTTGGGCTTCTAGCAGTGTGTGGGACTTGGTCTATTAGTCCATCTATACTGACCTCCATCAGGTTAAAAATTGAATAAAAAAAATTTCTGCATCTAGCTCTGAAAAAATATTTGGGCTTCTAGCGGTGTGTGGGACTTGGTCTATTAGTCCATCTATACTGACCTCCATCAGGTTGCAAATTAAAAATAATTTTTTTCTGCATCTAGCTCTGAAAAAATATTTGGGCTTCTAGCAGTGTGTGGGACTTGGTCTATTAGTCCATCTATACTGACCTCCATCAGGTTGCAAATTAAAAATAATTTTTTTCTTCATTTAGCTCTGAAAAAATATTTGGACTTCTAGCAGTGTGTGGGACTTGTTCTATTAGTCCTTCTATACTGACCTCCAGCAGGTTGCAAATTGAATATAATTTTTTTCTGCATCTAGCTCTGAAAAAATATTTGGGCTTCTAGCGGTGTGTGGGACTTGGTCTATTAGTCCATCTATACTGACCTCCATCAGGTTGCAAATTAAAAATAATTTTTTTCTGCATCTAGCTCTGAAAAAATATTTGGGCTTCTAGCAGTGTGTGGGACTTGGTCTATTAGTCCATCTATACTGACCTCCATCAGGTTGCAAATTAAAAATAATTTTTTTCTGCATCTAGCTCTGAAAAAATATTTGGGCTTCTAGCAGTGTGTGGGACTTGGTCTATTAGTCCATCTATACTGACCTCCATCAGGTTGCAAATTGAATAAAAAAAATTTCTGCATCTAGCTCTGAAAAAATATTTGGGCTTCTAGCGGTGTGTGGAACTTGGTCTATTAGTCCATCTATACTGACCTCCATCAGGTTGCAAATTAAAAATAATTTTTTTCTGCATCTAGCTCTGAAAAAATATTTGGGCTTCTACAAGTGTGTGGGACTTGGTCTATTAGTCCATCTATACTGACCTCCATCAGGTTGCAAATTAAAAATAATTTTTTTCTTCATTTATCTCTGAAAAAATATTTGGGCTTCTAGCAGCGTGTGGGACTTGTTCTATTAGTCCATCTATACTGACCTCCATCAGGTTGCAAATTAAAAATAATTTTTTTCTGCATCTAGCTCTGAAAAAATATTTGGGCTTCTAGCAGTGTGTGGGACTTGGTCTATTAGTCCATCTATACTGACCTCCATCAGGTTGCAAATTAAAAATAATTTTTTTCTTCATTTAGCTCTGAAAAAATATTTGGGCTTCTAGCAGTGTGTGGGACTTGTTCTATTAGTCCTTCTATACTGACCTCCAGCAGGTTGCAAATTGAATATAATTTTTTTCTGCATCTAGCTCTGAAAAAATATTTGGGCTTCTAGCGGTGTGTGGGACTTGGTCTATTAGTCCATCTATACTGACCTCCATCAGGTTGCAAATTAAAAATAATTTTTTTCTGCATCTAGCTCTGGAAAAATATTTTGGCTTCTAGCAGTGTGTGGGACTTGGTCTATTAGTCCATCTATACTGACCTCCATCAGGTTGCAAATTAAAAATAATTTTTTTCTGCATCTAGCTCTGAAAAAATATATGGGCTTCTAGCAGTGTGTGGGACTTGGTCTATTAGTCCATCTATACTGACCTCCATCAGGTTGCAAATTGAATAAAAAAATTTTCTGCATCTAGCTCTGAAAAAATATTTGGGCTTCTAGCGGTGTGTGGGACTTGGTCTATTAGTCCATCTATACTGACCTCCATCAGGTTGCAAATTAAAAATAAGTTTTTTTCTGCATCTAGCTCTGAAAAAATATTTGGGCTTCTAGCAGTGTGTGGGACTTGGTCTATTAGTCCATCTATACTGACCTCCATCAGGTTGCAAATTAAAAATAATTTTTTCCTTCATTTAGCTCTGAAAAAATATTTGGGCTTCTAGCAGTGTGTGGGACTTGTTCTATTAGTCCTTCTATACTGACCTCCAGCAGGTTGCAAATTGAATATAATTTTTTTCTGCATCTAGCTCTGAAAAAATATTTGGGCTTCTAGCGGTGTGTGGGACTTGGTCTATTAGTCCATCTATACTGACCTCCATCAGGTTGCAAATTAAAAATAATTTTTTTCTGCATCTAGCTCTGAAAAAATGTTTGGGCTTCTAGCAGTGTGTGGGACTTGGTCTATTAGTCCATCTATACTGACCTCCATCAGGTTGCAAATTAAAAATAATTTTTTTCTGCATCTAGCTCTGAAAAAATATTTGGGCTTCTAGCAGTGTGTGGGACTTGGTCTATTAGTCCATCTATACTGACCTCCATCAGGTTGCAAATTGAATAAAAAAATTTTCTGCATCTAGCTCTGAAAAAATATTTGGGCTTCTAGCGGTGTGTGGGACTTGGTCTATTAGTCCATCTATACTGACCTCCATCAGGTTGCAAATTAAAAATAATTTTTTTCTGCATCTAGCTCTGAAAAAATATTTGGGCTTCTAGCAGTGTGTGGGACTTGGTCTATTAGTCCATCTATACTGACCTCCATCAGGTTGCAAATTAAAAATATTTTTTTTCTTCATTTATCTCTGAAAAAATATTTGGGCTTCTAGCAGCGTGTGGGACTTGTTCTATTAGTCCATCTATACTGACCTCCATCAGGTTGCAAATTAAAAATATTTTTTTTCTTCATTTAGCTCTGAAAAAATATTTGGGCTTCTAGCAGTGTGTGGGACTTGTTCTATTAGTCCTTCTATACTGACCTCCAGCAGGTTGCAAATTGAATATAATTTTTTTCTGCATCTAGCTCTGAAAAAATATTTGGGCTTCTAGCGGTGTGTGGGACTTGGTCTATTAGTCCATCTATACTGACCTCCATCAGGTTGCAAATTAAAAATAATTTTTTTCTGCATCTAGCTCTGAAAAAATATTTGGGCTTCTAGCAGTGTGTGGGACTTGGTCTATTAGTCCATCTATACTGACCTCCATCAGGTTGCAAATTAAAAATAATTTTTTTCTGCATCTAGCTCTGAAAAAATATTTGGGCTTCTAGCAGTGTGTGGGACTTGGTCTATTAGTCCATCTATACTGACCTCCATCAGGTTGCAAATTGAATAAAAAAATTTTCTGCATCTAGCTCTGAAAAAATATTTGGGCTTCTAGCGGTGTGTTGGACTTGGTCTATTAGTCCATCTATACTGACCTCCATCAGGTTGCAAATTAAAAATAATTTTTTTCTGCATCTAACCCAGCCAATAGTTTTGGCCTAATACCACAGTTTGGCCACTCAGCTCTGCTCGGTTACCATCCATTGTTTTTTTGTGTAAACAACTCCAGAGTTGTGAATTAGTTAACCACCAAAATGAGTGGAAAAAGGCCTGCTGCTGGTGGAAAGGGGAATAGGCGTGTTGGGAAGGGGAAAAAAGGTTGTGTCCGTGGGGTAGGTGCAGAAGAAAGACCATCTTCCAGCCAAACTAAAATGTCTACTTCTTTTAGCGGACAATGTGATAAGATCCCTTTCTTACGGCCACGCCAATCGCTACAAATTCCAGATGAGGCACAAAAACAGCAGGTGCTTCAACGGATATCAAGTGCTCCTTTAAGTGGGCTCTCCTCCACATCAACTTCAACATCACAAATACTCCAGTCCTCAAAGGTGTCACCCAAATCGCACTTGCTTCCTCACAGCTCCCAAATCTCCTGCTGCCCGTCTGAGTATGAGGTAGAACAGATGGTAGAGTCTGCAGAGCTGTTTACTCATACTATAGCCTGGGAATCAGAGGTCGACTCCAGCGCTTCTGTGAATCCAGACGAGGAAATGATCTGCACTGATGCCCAGAATCTTTATGAGTCGGATCCAGGACCAGACGCAGAAGGTTCTGACCATAATGTAGACCCTCATTCCCAAACTGTAACTCCTGTTGGTGGAGACAATGAGGAAGACGATGATAAGACTCAAATACCTGATTGGAGCGACAACTTTAGTTTTTTGTCAGGGCAGGAACAGGTTGGCTCTGAGGACGACGGGTGTGATAACGCACAGGGTGATGATGATGAGGTCGGAGATCCCACTTACTGTCAACCCACAGTCAGCCAAGAGATGAGCTCAGCAGAGGAGGTGGAGGAAGATGCTAGTGACGACGAGGTCAGGTTGCGCCTTCCTGGACAGAGACGTAGTACTGGAAGCACGTCAACAACTGCATCCTCAAACACAACTCTGCCTCTCACCACAAGTCGTGGTGGCTCTTCAGGTCGCATGGGTGCTAAGCCTTGCATAGCCTGGGCATTTTTTCAGATCGATAAAGATGACCCAACTCGTGTTATCTGTAACATTTGTCAGCAAAAGCTAAGTAGAGGCCAAAAAATACATAGTTTGAGTACTTCATGCATGAACCGGCACATGGACATGAAGCATAAGTTGCAGTGGGAAGCTCAGTGTGCTACAATGCGGCCTAGCCGGCCGGGCCAACCACCGTCTGCCATATCTTGTGCATCCGCGGCCTCTTCATCCTCTGTGACTGGGGGGACAGCAGTCACACCTGTTTTGGGGCGCAGACCTGCCACCTCTTTACCGGGGACACCCTTATCAACCCCGTCTAAGCACAATAGCCAGCCCTCGGTCCCTCAGATGTGGACAAGTAAAAGACCATTTCCTCCTAGCCATGAGAAAGCTAAGAGGTTGAATTTCACCATCTGCAAGCTCTTGGCTACAGAAATGCTGCCTTTCCGCCTGGTGGACACAGAGGATTTTCGAGACCTTATGTCCGTCGCAGTGCCCCAGTACCAGATGCCCAGTCGGCACTACTTCTCAAAGAAAGGTGTGCCTGCGCTCCACCAGCATGTCGCACACAACATCACCGCTTCTTTGAGAAACTCTGTGTGTGACAGGGTGCATTTCACCACAGACACTTGGACGAGTAGGCATGGACAGGGGCGTTACATGTCGCTGACTGGGCACTGGGTAACTATGGTGACAGCAGGACAAGGGGCTGCTGTCCAAGTCTTGCCGTCCCCACGAGTTGTGCGTCAATCCTCTTTATGTCAAAGTTCCTCCACTGCTTCTGCCTCCTCAACCTCCTCTCGGTCTTCCACCTGCACCCAAAGCCTGTCTGGTCATGCCACAAGCTTTCTAACTGCGCAGAAGGGATCCTGCACACCACCTTACTATGCTGGCAGTAGGGCTCAACGTCATCAGGCGGTTTTTACATTGAAATGTCTGGGAAATGTGAGTCACACAGCTGAGGAGTTGTGGTCAGCTCTGGAGAACCAATTTCATGAATGGTTGTCTCCACTGGACCTGAAACCAGGGAAGGCCGTGTGCGACAATGCTGCAAACCTGGGTGCGGCCCTTCGCCGGGGCAATGTCACACACGTGCCTTGTATGGCTCACGTGTTGAACCTGGTTGTCCAGCAATTTTTAGCCCACTATCCCAGACTAGATGGCCTTCTGCAGAGGGCACGGTCGCTGTGTGCTCACTTCCGCCGTTCGCATCCCGCAGCTCAGCGACTTACATCTCTACAGAAGTCGTTGGGCCTGCCACTTCACCGGCTAAAATGCGATGTGCCTACCCGGTGGAATTCAACTCTGCACATGTTGCAGCGACTGTGGCAGCACCGACAAGCCCTGGTGCAATACGTTCTGACGTATAGCCTGGGCCAACGAGATTCAGAGGTGGGGCAAATCATGCTGGAGGAGTGGTCTCAGATCAGGGACCTATGCACCCTTCTGCACAGTTTTGAAATGGCGACGAAGATGTTTAGTGCTGACGATGCCATTATCAGCATGACTATTCCGGTGATTTACATGCTGGAGCACATGTTAAACAGAATTCGGAGTCAGGTGGTGGCACAAGAGGAGGTGGAGGAAGTAGAGGAGGAGGAGTTGTATGCGGAAGGGCTAACATCTGCAAGGTCCAGATGGTCGGCAGCACCAAGGCGGCAGGCATGTGAGGGTGGGGGAGATGATTTTACCAGGGCGCATGGTAGCAGCCAAACTAGTGAGGAAGGTGCAGGAGCCCAGGAAGAAGTGGAGGACGAACTGATGGAAGACTCATCAGATGAGGGAGACCTTGATCACATTTCTGTTGTGCGAGGTTGGGGGGAGAGGACAGAGGAAGGAAGCATGATTGTTACCTCGCCACCAACACAACAGGGACTTGGTGCTCCTGGATGCGCAACACACATGAGTGCCTTCTTGCTGCACTACCTGCAACATGACCCTCGAATTGTGAGAATTAGAAATAATCCTGACTACTGGGTTGCCACACTGTTAGATCCCCGGTACAAAAGTAAATTTGCAGAAATTATTCCTGCCATAGAAAGGGATGCACGCATGCAGGAGTATCAGCAGAGACTGTTGCAGAATCTTACATGTGCTTTTCCACAAAATACCAGTGGTGCACATAGTGAATCTCACAGTTCCAACTTGCCAACCGTGGGACCGTCAAGTGTTCAGCACTCAAACCGTAACAGAACCACAGTATCTGCTGGTAACATCAATTTTGCGGAATCATTTCACCACTTTTTTAGCCCATCCTTTGCAAGGCCACAGGAGACAAGAAGTCTGACACATAGTCAACGCCTAGAGACGATGGTACAGGAGTATCTCCAAGTAAACATTGAAGCCACGACTGTGTCACTGGACCCTTGCTCTTTTTGGGCTTCCAATCTGGATAAATGGCCGGAGCTAGCCACTTACGCCTTGGAGATCTTGTCATGCCCCGCAGCCAGCGTTCTGTCTGAACGTGTGTTCAGCGCTGCTGGTGGTGTGCTGACAGATAAGCGCACGCGGCTCTCCACTGATAATGTAGACAGACTCACGTTCATAAAGATAAACAAATCATGGATCCGAAACGACTTTTCTACCCCTGTGTCATCCTGGGGAGAGTAAAAGCTTGATGATTGGTTAAAATCACCCTACCAACCGTTTTAAGCTTTCAAATTACTAATCATGTTTATCTGTATCTTGACTGGAAAATAATTTGGGCTTTGTAGCAGTGTGCAGCACTGATCCTATTAGGCCATCTATAATAAGCTTCACCAGATTTAAAATTAAAAATAATTTTTAGCTGCATCTAGCCCGGAAAATAATTTTGGGGCTCCGAGATGCGCAAGACACATAAGTGCCTTCTTGCTGCACTACCTGCAGCATGACCCTCATATTGTCAGAATTCGAAGTAATCATGACTACTGGGTTGCCACACTCTTAGATCCCCCAAACTTTTCGATCAACCTTTTCATTTTAATAAAGACCAAAAAAATGGTCATTTTTGAAATTATAAGCATTAGCAGGTTGTTAGAAACTGAAATCAAACAGTTTTCAACTCAAAACTTTATTCTAGGTGATGTTACATTTTCACATAGGACCCCTTGTTCGAAAGGAGCTTCTGAACTCTCTCGTCCATTGAATTTGTCAGGTTTTGGATGGTTTCTGCTTCAATTGTTTTGCATGAGGACAGAATACCCTCCCAGAGCTGTTGCTTAGATGTGAACTGCCTCCCGCCATCATAGACACTCCTTTTAATGATGCTCCAAAGGTTCTGAATGGGGTAGAGGTCAGGGGAGCATGGGGGTCACACCATAAGTTTGTCCCCTTTTATGCCCATATCAGCCAGAGATGCAGATGTTTTATGTGCAGCATGAGATGGTGCATTATCATGCAGAAAAATGATCTTGCTGTGAAATAAACGGTTTTTCTTCTTGAACCATGGCAGGAAGTGCTGTTTGAGAAAATCCACATACATTGTGGAGTTCATCTTTAGCGCCTTCAGGGATGCTAAAGGGGCCGACAATCTCTCTCCCCATGATTCCAGCCCAAAACATTACTCCACCTCCTCCTTGTTGGCGCTGTAGCCGTGTTTGCGTGGGGTGTCCATCAACCAGCCATCCTCCACTCCATTCATCTGGACCATCGAGCG
The DNA here is from genome assembly GCF_046119375.1 of Phyllobates terribilis. Taxonomy (NCBI): domain Eukaryota; kingdom Metazoa; phylum Chordata; class Amphibia; order Anura; family Dendrobatidae; genus Phyllobates; species Phyllobates terribilis. Next base: position 444,290,538 of record NW_027362764.1, read on the forward strand.
CTGCACGGCACTCATCCGTGAACAAAACAGTTTTGAAATCAGTCTTCATGTAATGTTTGGCCCACTGGAGCCGTTTCTGCTTGTGTGAAGTGGATAGAGGAGGTCGACAGGATGGCGTATGCACAGCTGCAAACCTCTGAAGGACCCTGCATCTTGTTGTTCGGGGGACGTTGGAGGCACAAGCAGCTTCAAAAACTTGTCTGCTGCTATGACAAGGCTTTTTTGCCGCTGCTCTTTCAACCTGACGTAATTGCCTGTAGGAAAGAGTCCTCAATTTGCCCTTATCAGCACGCACATGTGTGTACTGTGAATCAGCTACATACTTCTTGATTGCCAAGACACTTCATCCTGATCATCGCACAATGTTGATTGTAGTCATGCCTTGACCTAAACACTCCACAATTTGTTGCTTCTCAGCAGCCGACACATCCTTTTTCTTTCCCATTTTGGCAGAAAATGTAGGCTGCTTAATAATGTGAGAGAGCCTTCTTAAGTAGTCTTGCCTTTCATTGGACACACCTGCCAAACTAATTAGCACAGGTGTCTGCAATTGCTTACAGTGATATAAAGAGCCCTGACACACATCACCATCAATGAGTTTAACTGACAAACAAACAAATTCTTCCCTTATAACTCCTAAACACTTTTTGCATAATAATTTGGAACGCGGTGTACATGTGCTTTTCCACAAAACACCAGTGGTTAACGTAGTGAATCTTACAGTTCTAACTTGCCAACCGTGGTCTGTATGGAATTGTTCAATAAAGGGCCCAAAATTAAGATAACATAGATGGGTGAGGTCTCTATGAATAGGAATTCCTAAGTATTTGATACCCTGTGAGGGCCAGGCAAAGGGAAAGTTGGACTGGATGGAATCCTATATGGATTTAGGGAGGGAGATATCGAGGGCCTCAGACTTCGCTGCATTGATTTTAAAATTTTACCATGTAACAAAGTGATCTATTTCAGCCATAACAGCAGGGATGGATATATGTGATTGAGTGATATATACTAGGACATCATCAGCAAATAGAGAGCACTTGTACTCGGTGCCTCCCACCTCAATCCACCTAATATTGGGGTTATGGCGAATTGATGAGAGCAGGTGCTCCGTCACTAGGATGTATAAGAGAGGGGACAGAGGACATCCCTGCCTTGTCCCATTGGTGATTGTGAAAGGTGATGAAAATGTTCTGACGCACCCCCTGGGCCTTGGGACACCCGGAGCCGGACCCTTTTTGGTGGATGCTGGTGGTTGTAGTCTTCGTGGCGGCGATCCGGTTCCGTGGCTCAGGGCGGTCAAACCAGTGGCGGAACCATTTATGTGGTTTTGATGTTTAAATGTCCGACTACGCCACCCGTGGATTGCGGTCAGAGTGAACCGCCGCTACAGGGCAGACCGCTAAGGCTGGTTTTGTGGGTGCAGCAGAGCGTAGCATAACTCCCCACGGGAGGAGTATAGCCTCAGGGCAGTGTATGCGGAGGATGGGGGTGATGGTGCAGGGCAGCAGCAGTAACGACACGGAGTCAGTGATGCAGTTCAGGGCCTTTACTCACAGTTCTTATTATCCAGACCACGTCTGCAGGTAACGGCTGCCCACGTCGTACTGTGCTCACCAGGTGAGGGGCTCAGACAACTCCCAGATAACTTTGGAGCACTTCACAGGACCCCCTTTGTGTGTCCTTTGTCTGGCCTTTCTTACCAACACTTCTGTCCGGCTGCCTCGGACCTCCTCTTGGTAAACTTGGCGCCAGTTTCTCTGACCCTATGTGGTGCCTTCCTAGCGGGTGGAGCAAGGGGCTGCGCCACATAAAATGTCAGAGCCTCCGGTTTCTAGCTGAGGGTCGTTTCCTGCCTCCACTAGTTCGGGGACCGGTCTCCCCCTTTGGCCTGACCCCTCCACGCAGGTGGATTCGGGCGTGCGGTGGCGACTCGCCCGTCCGCACCCCTGGGATCCCTTCATTCCTCGTTCCTGGAGCCTTCTCCGCTCCTCTTCCTTCCTTCTCCCTCTTGCAGGCCTGGGCCTCTGTTACTAGGCCCGCCTCCGGAGCAGAGCTCATGCAGAGCCCCTGCTCCCTGCCACTTCTGCTCAGACTTCTCTGCACTGAACTAAGATGGTGCCCACCTTTTATACTCCCTTCTCAATGCACCCAGGAACTGCTTCCTCCCTGCTCCTGCACTGCAGGGTTCCCCTTCCTCAGTGTTCCCTCCCCCCACTCCAGTCAGGGACAGGGACTGTCGTGCCCATCTCAGGGGCATATTGGTCGCCCTGCCCCACGGCAATGTGGTGTAATGCATGCAGGTGTCGGGTCCTGATCCACACTCCATCCTTATCTGAGAGTGAGATATCACACCTCTGGGTGAGGTGCAATACGTCTGTAGCAACCGAGCCCTCGGTGCTACAGTTCCATTTATCTTCAGCCTAGGTGACGTATTGTGATACAGGGCCGTGATTTTGGCTATAAAAGGGTCCCCTAGACCCCTACCCCAAGCTTTTTAAGAGAATCATATATGGCGTGCCAGGAGACTCTATGGAATGCTTTCTCAGCATCCAACGAGAGTATCTAATTACAAATTTTTAACTGCATCTAGCCCAGGAAATACTTTGTGCCTAGTAGCAGTGTCTGCTAGTCAGCGGATTATCCCGGCTGTTAAGCAAGCTACACCACCTGTAGTTTGGACACTTAATTTTTTCAAAGGAAATGCTTCGGGACCACGGGATACTCAGTGAAGAGCATCAGGAGGCACCCCAAGGCATAGGGGCTGGGACTGGCACTAGGATGCCTTGCGGTGGACAGCCGAGCTCGATCTTTATAAAAGCTTTTTAACTGCAGCAGCTTTAGTGGACGATACTGGAGCTGGAATTACGCGGCTGCTGGCATGAGACTTGCCCTCCAATAGATCCTTGTAAATGGATTTAAAGTGTATTCATTCAAATTAGAGGGACAATTTAAATTAAAAAGCTTAGAGCTGCCTCCACCACTGGGGGGCTCTCTCGACCCACCAGCGGACAGGCACCAGTATTGGGAGAGGGGGGCTGGCCGTCAGGGTTCACCGCGGCTCTGGCACAAACCCGGCGACACGGAGGTGGCACGGGCAGGAGCGGACTGGCCGTCTCGGCTTCTCACTTTTTGGATTTTAGAAGGGCATGACATGCCTATATCTGTGTCTCCCCCTCCTTTTACTCCTCCACCTCTTTTCTTTTCGCATGACTATATGTACTTGTCACTTTTCCATGTGTTAGTTGTGTCTTCTGAGCAGTTTGTCAGCTTTTGGACACCTTTGAAGGTGTTTTCTATGTGTTTCTATGTGTTTTTGTTTGCCTGCCATTGGTTTTAATGGTGTTCGAAGGTGTTCGACGAACAGTTCGACGAACAGTTCGGCGAACACACGGGTGTTCGACGAACCGAACCGAACTCGAACACTACGGGGGTGGCTCAACACAAGTCTTTACCAGACCTGTTCATTTCTCAAGAAGGGTTCATCCTGGTCCCTTCCTTCTGGGATCACACCCTCAGCATACCAGTGATGTGGCCCCTCCATTACAGAAAGCACATAATACGCTAAGGATGTGTAATTGCATACTGCAAAATTTTTAACTCTTTTTTGGAGTGTTGTATAACAACGAAATGTAACAGATGTCATGTAATACTCTATGGATGAGTAATTGAATCCAGATACCTTTTTGAACATTTTTTTTTAGTTTTTCATACCACCATAATGTACGTAATTGAACAATGATTGATATTTGAACGCTTTTTTGGATGGTTATATACAAACGAAATGTACCCCAGAGGACTTAATACTCAATGGATGAGTAATTGAATACTGAATGATTTCTGAACGCTTTTTGAAGTATTATATACCAACGAAATGTAACCGATAGCGTGTAATACTATGTGGATGAGTAATTGAATTCAGATAAATTTTTGAATGCTTGTTTTGAGTTTTACATACCACCGAAATGTACCCCAGAGCACGTAATAGTATAGAGATGAGTAATTGAATGCAGAAAAAAATTTGATATCTTTTTTTGAGGGTTACATACTAGAGATGAGCGAATATTTCAATATTCGATTCAGATTTCGATTGCAGAATTTGCAATATTCGCAGATTTATTCATCGAATGTTCGTTGAACATTACCGAACGCCATAGGATTTAATGGGGGGGACAAAAAAAAGCATATGCAATACCTTTAAATGAGCCCAAAAGCTGCCAAAACACATCAAATTATGGGTAGACACCTGGAAAGTGCAATCAATTGACCCAGAGTACGAGTACTGTAATTATTATTACTATTACAGCCACATTTATTCCATGGCGCTTTACAAGCCAAAAGGGGTCACCGATTGGTACAAGAGGAGAGAGGACCCTGCCCGCTAGGGTGCAAAAACAATCTACAAGGGATAGATGAGGATACAGTAGGTCAGGGTACAGCTAGTTGTTCAGGAGTATGCTGGAGAGAGGGTTACCGCAGATTGTACACTTGTCACAAGAACTGGGTTTTCGGCTTTCTTTTCAAGGTTTGCACAGTAGGCAAGAGTCTGATGTGTTGATGTACAGAGTTACACAGTAGCGGAGATGCACGGGACAAATCTTTTATGCGATCGTGACAAGAAGAGATAAGAGAGAAGTAGAGACGGAGATCTTGGGAGGATGGGAGGTTGCGTGCAGGTAACTAGTACAGAAAGACGAGGTCACACATGTATGTAGGAAACAGGTTTTCGATGGTTTGGTATGCCAAATTTAGGCTTTTCAACTGGAGTCTCTGGGCAACAGGGAGCCAGCGCAGGGATTGACAGAATGGAGAAGCCTGGGAATAGCAGTGTGACAGGTGGATTAATCGGACAGCACAGTTTAGGATAGATTGGAGGGGTGTGAGTGTGGTTGAAGGGAGGCCACAGAGCAGGAGCTTGTAGTAGTCGAGGCGGGAGATGATGAGGGTGTGCACTGGTGTCTTTCTAGATTCATGGTTGAGGAATGTGCGGATCCAAGAGATATTTTGGAGTTGGAGTCATCAGCAAGTGGAAAGGGCTTGGATCTGACATTTGAAGGACAGATCAGAGTCAAGCTTGCGGGACTGGGAAGAGTGGGCAGTCATTCACTTTGATGGATAGGTCAGTTGGGGGGGGGTGAATGAGGTGGTGGTAAGATGATGCATTCTGTTTTATCCATGTTAATTTTTAAAAGTCTAGAAGCTAACAAAGATGAAATACAGGACATACATTGCGGGATTTGGGTTAGCAAGGAGGTGATATCGGGTCCAGAGAGGTAGATCTGTGAGTCATCAGCATAGAGGTGATACTGAAAGCCGTGAGACCATGAGCTGTCACAGGCTGAAGGTGTAGATGGAGAAGAGCCTGGGTGCTTCATCTTAACCTTAGGTAACAGCGACACATAGGGGGTGAGATGAGGAGGTGGTGTGTGAGTGTGAGACACTGAATGTCCTGTCTATTAGGTATGAAAAGATCCAAGACAGGGCAAAGTTGGTGATGCCGAGAGATGAGAGTCTGTAGTAAGAGGGTATGGCCTACTTTGTTGAAGGCAGATGACAGGTCTAGGAAGAGGAAGACAGAGTATTCTGGCTTGGATTTGGCAGTTAGTAGCTCATTGGTGACTTTAGTCAGGGCAGTTTCAGCCGAATGGTGAGGACGGAAGCCTGATTGTAAGCGGTCAATGAGGTAGCAGGAGGAGAGGTGGGAGGACAGTTCAAAATAGACATGTTGATCCAGTAGTTTGGAGGCATAGGGAAGAAGTGAGATGGGGTGAAAGCTAAACATAATATGGGTCAAGGGAGGGCTTTTTGAGAATGGGTGTGATCGAGGTATGTTTGATTCATGATGGGAAGACGCAAGTTGTTAGTGACAGGTAGAAGTTTGGTTTGGAATGAGGTGTGATGGTATTAGGTCAAGATCACAGGTAGTGAGATGTGATTTGGAGAGTAAAGATGAAATCCGTGATGGCAGAGAAGATGGTTTTGGAGGAGGAGAGTTGAGTCATTATGAGAAGGGGCTGTTGGTATTTTAAGCAAAAGCTTTGTCCTGTGTTGTCAATCTTCTGCTTGAAGAATGAGGCTAAATCCCCCGTCTCACATAGTGAGATCGCTAGCGAGATCGCTGCTGTGTCACGGTTTTGGAGACGCAACAGCGACCTCACCAACGATGTCGCTATGTGTGACACTTTGCAGCAATCAGGCCCCTGCTGTGAGGTCGCTAATCACTGCAAAGTGTCCTGGACCATTTTTTGGTCGTTGCCCTCCCGCTGGTCAGCACACATCACTGTGTGTGACCAGCGGGAGCAGCGATCAGGTTGGTAACCAAGATAAACATCGGGTTACTAGGGGCACACGCGCACCTAGTAACCCATTGTTTATCATGGTTACGAGCCTGCTAAAGTGAGCTGTAACCTCCCGCTCACAATAGCAGAGTGGTAACCATGATAAACAGCGGGTTACTAGGTGCGTGTGTGCCCCTAGTAACCCGATGTTTATCATGGTTACCAGCTTGCTCCTGCTTCAGCAGGCTGGTAACCGGAGCAGGACATCATGGAAAGATTCTTTCCACGATGTCGCTGCTCCCCTGATCGTTGGTGAGCCTGCCTGTTTGACAGCTCACCAGCGACCACATAGCGACGCAGCAATGATCCCTGACAGGTCGTATCGTTGTCGGGATCGTTGCAGCGTCGCTAAGTGTGATGGGGCCTAAAGTCTTCAGCTGAGATGAGAGGAGAGGAGAGGGAGGGGGAGCTGGTGGACAGAGAAGTGACTTGAAAGTACTGAATAGCTGTTTAGGGTTGTATGACACGTCTGATATGTAAGATGGGAAGTAGGTTTTTTTTCTGCAGTGAGCAATTGTGCACCATTTTTAAAACTTCTGTTACTGGACTCCACTCTCTTTCTTTGGCAGGCGCACAGTGGTACACCTTGTAGATGAGGGGCAGGAACAACATGTGCTCCAGTAGATGAAAAGTGCTACATCAAGTGTCTTCTGCTCTTCTTCCTCCACCTTAACATCACACAAAGTACAGTCCTCAGAGGTGGTACCCCAATTTCCCTTGTTTTCACCCACATCACAACTCTCCAACCAGCTAACTGACTATGGGGAAGCACAGATGGGTGAGTCTGCAGAGCTGTTCACACATTATATTCAAGGGCATCAGAGGTTTGATTCAAAGCTTCACAGTCTCAAGAGGGGGAAAGCATGTGTAGCGATGCCCAAAATTTTTTTCAGTTTATCCAGGCCCAGACAAGGTAGGGTCCAAGAAGAATCCAAACCCTCATTACCAGACGTTAACCCCTGGGGGTGGCATGGATGGGTTGGAGAAAGAAATAAATACACACCAGAACATGGAGAACTAAACTAATATACAACAAGGCTTGAAGAACTAAATGACTAAACAGCTAAGGTTGGAGAATGAAACAAATACACAACAGAGCATGGATAACTAAACTAATAGAAAACAGAGATTGGAGAACTAAACTAATAAGACAACAGGGGTTGGAAAACTAACCTACTAAACAGCTAGGGCTGGATATCTAAACCACTACACACCAGGGAATGAAGAACTAACCACTAGACACCAAAGTGTCATTAGACAGCAAGTGTTGGAATCCCCAAGTCTTGCGGGACAAACCTCTGTTTCTAACACTTCCTCTAGTGGTGCTGCATCCTCCACCTCCTCTAGGGCCTCCACCTGCACCCTCAACCTCTGCCTTACTGAGACACATGTTCCAACAGTGCAGAGAGAATCCCCCCCCACCTCCATACTGCACAGACAGGGCTCACCACAATCAGGCAGTGTTAAAATTAATATGCCTTGGAGATCGTAGTCATACAGCTGAAGAATTGTGGACAGCTCTCCAGGCCGAGTTTGAGCAATGGCTGTCTGCACTGAACCTGGATCAATCGAAAGCTGTGTGCAAACCTGGTGGTGGCCCTATGCCGGGGCAACCTCAGACACGTGCATTGCATGGCTCAAATCCTCAACCTGATGGTACAGCACTTTCTCCGCCACTTTCCCGGCCTGGATGCACTGCTGCAGAAACCACTGTCTCTGCATGATCACTTAAAACTATAAAAATGAGCAGGATCTTTAGTATAAAAGCCAGACTACTAGACAATGAGCAAACTCCTTCATGATGATAGAGGCCATCATCTACTTAGCTTGCTGGTACTTTTTGTGGGAATGAGTTTGTCTCCAACCAGCCAGGAATATCCAGTGAATGGCACGCCACGGTTTAGTATTAGCACCCAGTCCCAAAAGCAAAGCCATCCACAATTTCCATACCTCAGGAATATTATTTGGTAGACAGGCTGAGCAAACATTAGTTCTCACAAAGGAGCTGAAGACACTGAGTAGCAGTATGTGCAAGTTTATCCAGCATGACATGTTTGCTATTGTTAGATATCAGAAGGAGAACAAAACAGGGCTTTGCCTAGGTGCCGTATTGCATTTTAAGTCTTATAGACCCTGCACTTGCGGCCTTACATTCTACAGGATAGTGGGGAAGGAGACAGTAGGTTGTGGAGTTGCATTTGTATTAACACTTTTCTTAGCCAGGGCAGCTTCTCGGCAGGATTGGATGGGCCCACCAGAGAACCGGAGAATCTTCCGGTGGGCCCTGGCTTCTCCATCAGGGGAGTTCATAGTGTAAACCTTTCAGGTTGTGATGATGATGAGGCCATCCATCTCCTTAGTTTCCTGTTACTTGGAATGCAAGCACAAGTATGCAGCAAGCCACCCACCCACAGTCCGCAATACTAAACTGCCACATGTCTGGACAGCTGCTTGCACTTGAAATGTTGCCTTTTAGGCTGAAGGAGGCGGAAGCTTTTCACAACCTCATGGCGGCGGCGGCCGGGTCTCCATACTCGGTCCTCAGCCACACTATTACTCCCGGTGTCGTTCCCGCCTTCCACAATCACAGGTCCCAGAACATTACTGCTGGTACTTTTCTGTGGGAATCTGCTTGGCTCCTACCAGCCTGGAACATTTACAGTGAACTGTGGTGCGACACCATGGTATTACCAGTGTCCCCAGTACCAGTAGCGAAGCTATCCCCAATTTCCTTCTCAGGAAATTTTTTGGTAGACTGAATGGCTGCCCAAATACATTACTATCTCACAAAGTAGCTGAAGATACAGAGTGGCAGTAGTTTCAAGTTTATCCAGCATATTAGATATCAGAGGGAGAACAGAGAGGGCAGCACAGTGGCTCAGTGGTTAGCACTGAAGCCTTGCAGCGCTGGGATCCTGGGATCAAATCCCCGCAAGGACAAGATCTGCAAGGATTTTGTATGTTCTCCCCGTTTTTGCGTGGGTTTCCTTCTCAGTAAAAAAGCAGCCATAGCGTGTCGGAGAACCTTCCCACACACTTTTCATAGCCAGGGCTGCTTCTTGGCAGGGTTCGACGGGTCCACCAGAGAACCGGAGAATCCTCCGGAGGGCCCTGGCTTCTCCATCAGGAGAGTTCATAGCGCAAACCTCTTAGGTTGTGATGATGATGAGGCCATCCATCTCCTTAGTTTTCTGTTACTTGGAATGCAAGTGCAAGTATGCAGCCAGCCACCCACCCATCCACAGGCCGCAATACTAAACTGCCACATTTATTTACAGCTGCTTGCACTTGAAATGTTGCCTTTGAGACACGTGGAGGTAGAAGCCTTTCACAACCTCATGGTGGTAGCGGCTGAGTCTCCATACTTGATGCCCAGCCGCCACTATTTCTCCTGGTGTCATCCCCGCCTTCCACAAGCATGGATGCCAGAATATTATCCATGCCCTCCCCAGGGCACTTTCTGGGAAGGACCGCCTAAACACAAACAAGTGGACAAGTAAATGTGGCCAGGGACGATACGGAGCCAGTCCACAGTAAAAAAAAAACAGCCAAAGAGTGTCCGTGAATCTTCCCCTTCACTTTTCTTAGCCACGGATGGTTCTCGGCAGGGTTGGACGGGCCCACCAGAGAGCCGGAGAATCCTCCGGTGGGCCCTGGCTTCTCCTTCAGGAGAGTTCATAGCCAAACCTTGCAGCTACTATGGGGCTCTTTACCGGGGAAGAAAGGTGGTCCCTCAGAATCAAATCCTCTGGTGGGCCCAATATTCTTCAGTCTGACCCTGCTTCTCGGTGAGAGTTGTATTTCACCACAGCCATATTCTTTAGCTCGGTAAAAGGACTGGCATAGAGGCAAATCATATCTACTCCGGCTGTCATTTTTCCCAGGAAGTCCTCTAATACAGCTAGTTGCATAAGCAATGGCAGCCCGTCCAACATCAGCTCACACTTCCCGGTAGTGCATAGTCACAGACAAAGATCTTTCTTTACGCCTTGAATTTAATCACTACAGAGTTGGACAATGGCCTGATCTGCAATGCGTTTTGAGAAATAATGTGCATAAGCAAAGCCACGGTTTAGGGCACTGAAGGTCATTAAGCAAAACTCAAACAGCTTTCCCACAGACTGAAAGAGGGGTATCAAGACATCCAAGACAGCCAAGACATCCCTGTCCTCCCCAAGAGGACGACTGTCCATGTTCTCCTTCTCCTCATTCTCACCCAATCCGCATTGAGATGAGATGAGGCTGGGCTGCATAGTTCCTTGCTATGCCTGCAATGCCTCTTCTTTAACTGTGAGTACCGAGCATTTTAGTAGACAGAAAAGCAGGTTGGTGGCGCTAATTATGGCATCATCGCTGATCACCATCTTGGTGGAGTCCTCAAAGTTTTGGAGGACAGCACAGATGTCAGACATCCATGCCCACTCATTAGTTCTTATGTGCGGAGGCTGACCTGAATGCCAATGGGCGTGTTGAAGGTGGTGCTCAACAACTGCCCTCTGCTACTCACAAATCCTTCCCAACATCTGTAACGTTGATTTCCAACATGTGGTGACATTGGTCAACAGTCGGTGAGCTGGAAGCTGCAAATACTGCTGAAGCACTGCCAGGGTGGCAGAAGCTATAGCTGACTTTCTTAAATGGGCACACATGCACTTTCACAAGCAGCCCTGGCAGATATGGGTAGGTTTTGATAAACCGCTGAACCACTAAGTTGAGCACATTTAGTGCTCTCTCATTACTAATGTGTACCCCTGTATGGACAACAATATCAGCACAGAAAAGTTAAAAGATGAAATATAGCCTGCTTTATAAACCACGGTACTAAGAAAACCAAGTTTGATTATATCTTTTTTACCCTGTGACAAAAATATCTTAAGCAACAATTAATTTCACTAGCGTAGAACTAGTATAATGGTGATCGACACCGCTTCCACTACAGCAAACCCAATAGATGGAGACCCAATCAGGATTCCCCACATTTCCAAAAGTTAATGGCAGACACCAGCAAAGTGGCATCAATTTCACCAGAGTAGAAGTAGTTTAATGGAGACAGAAATCTCTTCCACTACAGCCAACCCAATAGATGGAGACATAATCAGAAGTGTTCACATTTTAAAAATGAGGGCATAAAACCACCAAAGTGGCATCAATTTCACTAGAGTTTAAGTAGTATAATGGGGACCGACACCGCTTCCACTACAGCCAACCCAATAGATGGAGACCCAATCAGGATTTCCCACATTTCCAAACATTAGTGGCAGACACTAGCAAAGTGGCATCAATTTCATTACAGTAGAAATTGTAGTATTAGGAATGACACCTCTTCCCCAACAGCCAACACAGTAGATTGAGACCCAGTCAGGAGTGTTCACATTTTAATAAATGAGGGCCTAACACCACCAAAATGGCATCAATTTCAGTAGAGTAGAAGTAGTATAATGGAGACCAAAACCTCTTCCACTACAACCAACCCAGCAGATAGAGACTTAATCAGGAGTGCACCATCCTCTCCAGTCATTCACCTCATGTCAGACTTGTACTCTGTTGTGCAGGTGCATGAGCTGGTCTAAAAATGTTTGTGAAAGTACTCACAGAAATTGCTTCTGCCACTAACACTACTGCTGCTGCTAATATTTTGGCGTTGACGAATTGACGTGCCGGAGGTTGGAAGTGTAGAGCTGCAATGAACTCTGTGTGCCTCACTGCTGGCTTGGGGAAAACCTATCTTAAGGTTGTGTAAAAGTGTGTTTCGATACTCCAGAATTCGCGGGTGCCTTTCCAGGGTGGGAAGCATCTGGCAAAATTTGCTCTTCTAACAGGGATCTAACAAAGTGACAACCCAGTCTTCAGCACTATTTCAAATCATAACTATTCTGGGATCATGTTGCATATAGTGCAGCAAGAACGCATTCATATGTCAGACTCTTTCATGAGGTTCAAGCCCATGCGGTGTTGGTGGCTGGGTAATTCTGATGCTTGTTTCCTCCATCCCCTTCCTCCAAACATGAAGAGAGTGGATGATTATCCTCTTCATATTCTGACTGTTGCTCGCCCATCACCTCTTCCTCTTCCATTTGTTCCTCGCCTCCACTAACACCTTCACCAACAGTTTTTCTGGTATCGCCAAGCCCCTCGATCGCAGTGAACCACCCTCCCTTGGCACCCTGAGATGTCCCCTAGTGTATGACGTTAGTAACAGAAGAAAGTATTATTTTAATGTTGTTGTGGCCTGTATGACATAGGAGATATTCTCCAAACTATTTCAAACTGAGATGTCCCTGCTGTATATCGTTAGGAATCAAACAAAGTATTTTTTTTACTGTGGATGACGCCTGTATAACATACGAGATATTCTCCAAGCTATTTCAAGCTCACATCTAGCCTGCTGTATCAGGTTAGGAACAGCAAAAAGTAGATTTTTTGACGTCGCACAAGCTCTCAATACACATGAATTTCACTGCCACTAAAAGGACTAGGTGGCTTATAGCAGCGTGTAAAACGTTTGCGACAGAAAAAAAAATTTTGGGGACTGTGGCTAGCAAGACAAAAAATTATTTTTTTTACTCTGAAACAGCTGAGGTTCACAGCCACTAAGATTGTAGGTGGCTTTTATCAGTGTATCACGTTTACCACACAAAAAAATCTTTGGTAGACTGTGACTAGCAATAGAAAAAAAATATTTGTTTTACTGTGCATGAAGCTGAAGTTCACCGCCACTAACGTAGTAGCTGACGTATAGCAGAGTGTATAACATTTTCTACACAAAAAAACTTTGGTGGACTCTGTCTAGCAAGTCAAAAAAATATTTTTTTTTACTTTGAAAACAGCTGAGGTTCACCGCCACTAAGATAGTAGGTGGTTTTTAGCAGACTGTATCATGTTTTCCACACAAAAAAATCTTTGGTGGACTGTGGCTAGCAACAGAAAAAAAATATTTGTTTTACTGTGCATAAAGCTGAAGTTCATCCACCAAAAAAATGACAAACTGAGCTAACACAGTTTGAACATTAGCAAATGAAAAAAAAAAGTTTTTTGTGCTCTGCACTCAGAATCTCTGCAGATAGCTGAATTTCAACCCCATAAAATCAAAAAGTGGCCTGCAAGAGCTTTCTTGCTTGCTTTATCACATTAGCAAGTGCAAAAATAGATTGAAGGTATACCCCTGCATGGAGCACAGACAATACAACCGGTGTACAACACTGTTCTATGCCTTAGGCCCTGCTCTTTCTGTCAAAATCTCAGTAATTGCACATGAACAAAAAAAAGTGCTACAAGGTCGAGTGAAAAGGTACACAGCACAGGACTTATCTATGCTATCTGACTTCCACAGAAGCACCCATATATCAAGCTAATATCTCTCATTACACAGGAGCAGCATCTGTCTCCAGCAGTGACATGCATAAAATGTTTTTATATAGAGAGGACATGTGATTTCAGCAGCCACTTGCAGAAGCCCTTGTATCTGGGACCCTGTGGATGCTTCCTGCACTCTGATTAGCTAGATGTGCTTTCCTGACTTAAAGTTACTGCCTACAGGAAAAAAAAACAGCGCGCCGCTGATCTGACCTGTTCTAAGCTATCACCAGCCCCCCACTTATCTACCACGTCCCCTCACCCATCATACACAAGCAATATGCTAGCCACACTGTTAAAAGCACTGTAGTTGCTCTGCAATCACGTAAATTCGCCGAAAGTTAAGATTTTTCCAAATGTAACAAATTTTGCTCGCTTTTCCGATCACGAATCCGAATGTGCTACCTTCGTGCCGAACTTTGGAGATCGGATTTCTAACATATTCGCTCATCACTATTACATACCACCAAAATTTACCCCAAAGAATGAAATACTCGATGGATAAGTAATTGAATACTGAAAGATTTTTGAACACTTCTTTGGAGGGTTATATACAGGTGCTTCTCACTAAATTAGAATATCATCAAAAAGTTAATTTATTTCAGTTCTTCAATACAAAAAGAGAAGCTCATATATTATATAGAGTCATTACAAACAGAGTGATCTATTTCAAGTGTTTATTTCTGTTAATGTTGATGATTATGGCTTACAGCCAATGAAAACACAAAAGTCAGTAACTCAGTAAATTAGAATACTTTATAACATCAGCTTTAAAAATGTTTTTAAAATCTGAAATGTTGGCCTACTGAAATGTATGTTCAGTGAATGCACTCAATACCTGGTCGGGGCTCCTTTTGCATTAATTACTGCATCAGGGCGGCGTGGCATGGAGGCGATCAGCCTGTGGCACTGCTGAGGAGTTATGGAAGCCCAGATTGCTTTGATAGCAGCCTTCAGCTCGTATGCATTGTTGGGTCTGGTGTCTCTCAACTTCCTCTTGACAATACCCCATAGATTCTCTATGGGGTTAAGGTCAGGCGAGTTTGCTGGCCAATCAAGCACAGTGATACTGTTGTTTTTAAACCAGGTATTGGTACTTTTGGCAGTGTGTGCAGGTGCCAAGTCCTGCTGGAGAATGAAATTTCCATCTCCAAAAAGCTTGTCGGCAGAGGGAAGCATGGAGTGCTCTAAAATTTAATGGTAGACGGCTGTGCTGACTTTGGTCTTGATAAAACACAGTAGACATAAGCCAGCAGATGACATGGCTCCCCATCCATCACAGATTAAGGAAACTTCACACTAGACCTCAATCAGCATGGATTGTGTGCCTCTCCATTCTTCCTCCAGACTCTGGGACCTTGATTTCCACATGAAATGCAACATTTACTTTCATCTGAATACAATACCTTAGACCACTGAGCAACAGTCCAGGTCTTTTTCTCCTTGGCCCAGATAAGATGCTTCTGGCATTGTCTGCTGGTCATGAGTAGCTTGACATGAGGAATGCAACACTTGTAGCCCATGTCCTGGATACGTTTGTGTGTGGCCTGTTCTTAACAATACTTTCAAGGCTGATGTTATCCCAGTTGCTTGTGCACCTTTTTCTACCACATTTTTTCCTTCCAATCAACTTTCCATTAATATGCTTGGATACAGCACTCTGTGAACAGCCAGCTTCTTTAGCAATGATCTTTTGTGGCTTACCATCCTTGTGGAGTGTGTCAATGAATGCCTTTTGGACATCTGTCAAGTCAGCAGTCTTCCCCATGATTGTGGAGCCTACTGAAACAGAATAAGGGACCCTTTTAAATGCATCGGAAACCTTTGCAGGTGTTTTTTATTAATTGTTCTAATTTACTGAGATAATGACTTTTGTGTTTTCATTGACTGTAAGCTATAATCATCAAGATTACCAGAAATAAACACTTAAAATAGATCACTCTGTGTGTAATGACTCTATATAATATATGAGTTTCACTTTTTGTATTGAAAAACTGAAATAAATTAACTGTTTGATGATATTCTAATTTAGTGAGATGCACCTGTACCAACAAAATGTAACAGATGCTCTATGGATGAGTAATTGAATTCCGATATATTTTTGAACGCTTTTTGGAGTTTTACATACCACAGTAATGTACTCCAGAGCACATAAACCTCTATGGATAGGTAATCGAATACTGATTGATTTTGAATGCTTTTTTGGAGGCTTATACACCACGGAAATGTACCGCAGAGCACGTAATACTGTAAGGATGAGCAATATAGTACCATACACTTTTTTGGAGTGTTGTATACCACCGAAAGTTACCCCAGAGCATGTAATACTCTAGAGATGAGTAATTGAATCACACATATTTTTCAACTCTTTTTTGTAGTTTTACATACCACCGTAATGTAACAATAACCGCATTCAACTGTATGAATGACTAATTGAATCCAGAAAATGTTATCGAACGTAAATATTTTGAAACTGTAGTTGATGTATTTCTATGCTCATAAAGGCTTTACAGAAAGTGCAAAGCAAGAAAAAAAATGATATGAATGGTTATCCATAGACATCTGAAAGGCAACAACTGGTGGGCCTCAATCAAATATTTTTAAAGTGTAGTTTCTTTACTCATACACTCATAAAGGCTTTGCAAAAAGTTCAAAGCAAGGAAAAAATTATAAGGAAGGTCATTCATATACCCCTGAAAGGCAACATCTGGCGTGCCTCATTCAAATATTTTTAAAGTGTTGTTGCTGTATCCCTACACTCATAAAGGCTTTCCACAAAGTACAAAGCCAGGAAAAATTATAAGGTGGGTAATACAGTAATCATCTTCTGGTGTCTGTTTCTTCTCCTATACTCTACTCCTTCCTCGGGAGGCTGAGGGGACTGCCTCCATCTGCTTCCACAGCCTGATTCCACACTCCTAGATAATCACTCTCTCCCTCCAATAACAACAGTCACAGAGCTGTGAAATAGCGTTACTGTGCCGAGCCTGGCAGCGCCTGTCCTTTTAAAACCCTTGATGATGTCATACAGCCAACCGATCACAGCTCACAGTACTGCCACTGCCAACATAGCTACGGCATTTCAGTGACTCACAGGCAATCCCCGCATGCTTATTGGCTGTGTAACAGGTGCCATACAAGCGGAGAGGTGGTTTGAGTTTGAAATCAAGCACCAGCTAATACTCGCCGAGTAACGAGCACCCAGATACTCGAGTGCTATCCGAGTATCACCGAGCACATTTGCTCATTTCTATACATCAGTGATTTTAGACTGCTATTATTTTGCATATACATATATATATATATATATATATATATATATATATATATATATATATATATGTAGACAGTGGCTTGTGAAAGTATTCACCCCCTTGGCTTTTAACCTATTTTGTTATATCACAACTTGTGTTTAAATATTTTTTTTGCGTGTGATGCATCAGCACTAAATTGTCTAAGTTATGAAGTGAAATAAGAAAAATACTGACATAAATTTAATTTATGGAATCAACTAAAAACGTACATGTGCATATATATCCCAATCCCTTTTGCTATGAAGCCTCTAAACATTTCTTGTGCATGCAATTATCGTCATAAGTCACATGCTTATTGAAACGAAGTCCACCTGTGTGAAATCTAAGTGTCACATGGTCTCTCAGTAAATACACACCTTTTCTGAAAGGCCACAAAGGCTTCATTATTATTAAGCAAGAGGCATCGCTAACAAAAAAACACCTTGAAGACCAATGAGATCTTCAAACAAGTCAGGGACAAAGTTGTTGAGTAGTACAAGTCAATGTTGGGTTATAAAAAAATATCCCTATCTCTAATGATCCCCCGGAGCACAATCAATCCATTATCATCAAAAGGAAAGAACATGGTACCACAACAAACCTACCAAAAAAGGGCCTCCCCACAAAATGCTCTGCCCAGGCAAGGAAAGCATTAATCAGAAAGACAACAGATAGACCAAAATTAACCCTGAAGGAGCTTGCAGCGTTCCCAAGCACAGACGTATGTGTCCATATGACCACAATAAGACCAACACTCCATAGAGGTGGCCTTTATGGAAGTGTGTCCAGAAAAAAAGCCTTTACTTACAATTTTTGTGTTTATGTCTCGCTTTGAATTTAACAAAAGACATGTGGGAGTCATCCCAAATGTATGTAGGAAGGTACTGTGGTCAGATGAGACCAAACTTGAACTTTTTGGCCACCAAGATAAACGCTATATCTGGCTCCAAACCACCTCATCTCCCCAAAAATATCATCCCCACATTGAAACATGGTAGGGGCAGCTTTATGCTGAATGGATGTTTTTTTTGGCAGCAGGGACAGGGAAAATTGTCAAGTTGAGGGGAAGATGGATGGTGAGAAATACAGGCATATTCTTGAGCAAAATCTAATTTAGTCTGTCAGTGATTTGAGACTGGGATGGGTGTTCACCTTCCAACAAGACAATGAAACAAAGCATACTGTTAAAGCAACAATCGAGTGGTTTAACAGGAAACATGTAAATGGCTTGGAGTAGCCTAGTCAAAGCCCAGACCTTAATCCCATTGGGATTCTGTGGTCAGAATTGAAAATTGCTGTTCACCAGAGGAAACCGTCTAACTTAAAGGAGCTGGTGCAGTTTTCCCTTGAGGAATGGGCAAAAATTCCAGTGGACAGATGTGGAAAGCTCATAGAAAGTTATCCAAAGTGACCTGGAGCTGTAATTGATGCAAAAGGAGGCTCTACAAAGTACTAACTTTAGGGTGGTGAATAGTTATGCACACTGAAGTTTTCAGTTATTTTGTTCTATTTGTTGTTTCCTTCAAAATAAAAAGAAAACCAAATGTTCACAGTTGTAGTTCTTTACATGAACTTACCTATCCTAAAAAAAATTAAATTTCAGGTTGTGAAGTAGGAAAACACAGAAAATGACAAGGGGGTGAATACTTTTGCTAGCCACTATATATTTATACATATACTGTATATACTCAGTAAATATATGTGGTTTAAGCAGATATGGATTTATATTTACAGTACATATATATGTATAAATACACTGCTCAAAAAAATAAAGCGAACACTTAAACAACAGAATATAGCTCCAAGTAAATCAAAGTTCTGTGAAATCAAACTGTCCACTTAGGAAGCAACACTGATTGACAATCAATTTCACATGCTGTTGTGCAAATGGAATAAACAATAGATGGAAATTATTGGCAATTATCAAGACACCCTCAGTAAAGGAGTTGTTCTGCAGGTGGGGACCACAGACCACATCTCAGTACCAATGCTTTCTGGCTGAGGTTTTGGTCACTTTTGAATGTTGGTTGTGCTTTCACACTCATGGTAGCATGAGATGGACTCTACAACCTACAGAAGTTGCTCAGGTAGTGCAGCTCATCCAGGATGGCACATCAATGTGAGCTGTGGCAAGAAGGTTTGCTTCGTCTGTCAGCGTAGTGTCAAGAGGCTGAAGGCACTACCAGGAGACAGGCCAGTACACCAGGAGATGTGGAGGGGGCCATAGGAGGGCAACAACCCAGCAGCATGACTGCTACCTCCTCCTTTGTGCAAGGAGGAACGGGAGGAGCACTGCCAGAGTCCTACAAAATGACCTCCAGCAGTCCACAAATGTGCATGTGTCTGCACAAACAGTTAGAAACTGACTCCATGAGGGTGGTATGAGGGCCCGACATCCACAGATAGGGGTTGTGCTCACAGCCCAACACTGTGCAGGACGCTTTGCATTTGCCACAGAACACCAGGATTGGCAAAGTCGCCACGGGCTGCCTCTGCTCATCACAGATGAAAGCAGGTTCACACTGAGCACATGTGACAGATGTGACAGAGTCTGGAGATGCCGTGGAGAGTGATCTGCTGCCTGCAACATCCTTCAGCATGACCGGTTTGGCAGTGGGTCAGTAATGGTGTGGGGTGGCATTTCTTTGGAAGGCCGCACATCACTTCATGTGCTTGCTAGAGGTAGCTTGACTGCCATTAGGTACCAAGATGAGATCCTCAGACCCCATGTGAGACCATATGCTGGTGCCGTTGGCCCTGGGTTC
The DNA here is from genome assembly GCF_046119375.1 of Phyllobates terribilis. Classification (NCBI taxonomy): domain Eukaryota; kingdom Metazoa; phylum Chordata; class Amphibia; order Anura; family Dendrobatidae; genus Phyllobates; species Phyllobates terribilis. The sequence continues at coordinate 444,310,287 of NW_027362764.1, forward strand.
CTCCTAATGCAGGACAATGCCAGACCTCATGTGGCTGAAGTGTGTCAGCAGTTCCTGCAAGATGAAGGCATTGAAGCTATGGACTGGCCGACCCGTTCCCTAGACCTGAATCTGATTGAGCACATCTGGGACATCATGTCTCGCTCCATCCACCAATGTCACGTTGTACCACAGACTGTCCAGGAGTTGGCGGATGCTTTAGACCAGGTATGGGAGGAGATGCCACAGGAGACCATCCGCAACCTCATCAGGAGCATGCTCAGGCGTTGTAGGAAGGTCATACAGGCACATGGAGGCCACACACAATACTGAGCCTCATTTTGACTTGTTTTAAGGGCATTACATCAAAGTTGGATCAGCCTGTAGTGTGTTTTTCTACTTTAATTTTGGGGGTGACTCCAAATCCAGGCCTCCATTGGTTAATAAATTTGATTTCCATTGATGATTTTTTTGTGTGATTTTGTTGTCAGCACATTCAACTTTGTGCAGAACAAAGTATTCAATGACAATATTTCATTCATTCAGATCTAGGATGTGTTGTTTGAGTGTTCCCTTTATTTTTTTGAGCAGTGTATATACATATATATATACACGTGGTCAAAATTGTTAATACCCCTTGTTTAATGAAAGAAAAACCCACAATGGTCACAGAAATAACTTGAATCTGACAAAAGTAATAAAAAATTTAAAATCTATGAAAATGAACAATTGAAAGTCAGACATTGCTTTCAACCCTACTTCCACAGAATTTAAAAAAAAATTAAACTCATGAAATAGGCCTGGACAAAAATGATAATACCCCTAAAAATAATATGACTAGTGATGAGCGAGCATGCTCGCCACTGCTCGGAACTCGCCCGAGCATCTCAGTACTCAAGATGCTCGGAGCTCGACGAATACTTGTGCGATGCTCGGGCAGGAGCTCGGGTCCCTGTCCTGCATATCTGACGCCAATCATGCAGGGATTGTCTGCCACTCACTGAAATGCCACAGCCATGGTGGTTGTGGCATTACAGTGATTGCCCAAATCCATGGGAACAGTTCTCGCAGTGAAACATGAAAAGACGGCAATTCATCAGCGCCATACACAGTTACCCGACATTTTAGAACAGAAAGAATAGAGCATCACACATAGATTAGATAGATAGAAACATGTCAGTCACATATATAATAAGTACAGTGACAGTGTTGGTTACTGTACTTGTCATTTAGTGTTAAAGGATTTATTTGAAAAAATAATAGTGTTTTCATGCACCCGTCTCTTTAAAAAAGCCGGCTGGCAATTCATAATCGGTACCCGACAATTTAGAACAGAAAGAATAGAGCATCACACATAGATTAGATAGATAGAAACATGTCAGTCACATATATAATAAGTACAGTGATAGTGTTGGTTACTGTACTTGACATTTAGTGTTAAAATAAAGGATTTATTAAAAAAAAAATTGGCGTGGGGTTCCCCATAATTGTAGTCTCTAGCGGAGGTTCAGCAGAAGGCTGGGGCAGATGTTTGAAGCCTGGGAAGGGGGTAATACCCACGGAGCTTCCCAGGCTACTAATATCAGCTCCCTGCTGAATACATAGCCTTTACTAGCTATTAAAATGGGGGACCACCAAAAAAATGACATGGGGTCCCCCTTATTTAATAGCTAGCAAAGGCTAGGCAGACAGCTGGGGGCTGATATTTATAGCCCAGGAAGGGTGCCATAAATATTGGCCCCCTCCCAGGCTAGAAACACCAGCCGTCAGCCACCCCAGAAATGGCGCATCCATAGGATGTGCCAATTCTGGCACTTAGCCTCGCTCTTCCCACTGCCCTGTAGAGGTGGCAGTGGGGTAATAGGGTTGGGGTTGATGTCAGCTTATAATACCAGCTGACATCAAGCCCAGGATAGTAATGGAGAGGCATCTATAAGACACCCACATTACTAACCCATAGTCAAAGTTAAAAAAAAACACAAACACCCAGAATAAAGTCCTTCAATTGAAATAAAGACACATTCCTTTAATTTTCTAAACTAAACCCTACTTACCGTATCGCCCATTCCAGCTGAAGCCAACGATCTCCTGCAATAAAAGTAAAATAATAAACCAACCTCACCCTTACCTTTCCATGGTTCCCAGGACTACTTCAGCTCTGCTACATTGACATGACAGGCTGGATCGCAGCAGAACGCTGCCATCCAGCTTGCCATGCCGCAGACACTGAGAAGCTCCTCAGTGAAGCTCCTCAGTGTCTGGCTGTGACGGCATCCAGATGAGCCGAGTTCATGTCCACATCACTGACAGCGTGGGAGAATTCTCCTGCGCTCACTGCTTGAGCAGGACAATTCTCCCATTCTGGGAAGGCATTAAGATGACAGGCTGGATCGCAGCTAAGCACTGCCATCCTGCTTGTCATCCTTCAGAGACACTGCAGAGCCCTTCCTGGGCTATTAATATCAGCCCCCAGCTGTCTGCCTAGCCTTTGCTAGCTATTAAAATAGGGGGACAATACGTAATTTTTTGGGGGTCTACCATTTTAATAGCTAGTAAAGGCTAGGTATTCAGCTAGGGGCTGATATTAGTAGCCTGGGAAGCTCCGTGGGTATTACCTCCTTCCCAGGCTTCAAACATCTGCCCCAGCCATCTGCTTAACAACCGCTAGAGACTAAAATTACGGGGAACCCCACGCCAATTTTTTTTTAAATAAATCCTTTATTTTAACACTAAATGACAAGTACAGTAACCAACACTATCACTGTACTTATTATATATATATGACTGACATGTTTCTATCTATCTAATTTATGTGTGATGCTCTATTCTTTCTGTTCTAAATTGTCTGGTACCGATGATGAATTGCCGGCCGGCTTTTTTAAAGAGACTGGTGCATGAAAACACTATTATTTTTTTTTAATAAATCCTTTAACACTAAATGACAAGTACAGTAAGCCAAAACACTGTCACTGTACTTATTATATATGTGACTGACATGTTTCTATCTATCTAATCTATGTATGATGCTCTATTCTTTCTGTTCTAAATTGTCGGGTACCGGTGTATGCCGCTGCTGAATTGCCGGCCGCTTTTTTAACCCCTTCCTGACCCGTGTCACAGCGTCTGTGACATGGAAATCGGTGCATTCCCGACCCATGTCACAGCGTCTGTGACATGGAGGGATCGCGCCCCTGCAGCGCGTGTGAGCGGGGTCACTCAGGTGTCACAGTTGCTGATGCAACTAGACAACCTGAAGTTGACCCCACGGGGGGTGGATTAACCCCCCCGTGCCTAGGACCCCTCCAATTGGCAGTTTCACTTTCACTTTTAGTGAAACTGCCAAACGGATTGAATGAAATATTTCACCAATGAAAATTGGTGAAATATTTACAATCTGGGCATGGCCTGATGCTTATAGCATCAGCCATTGGCTGCGGGGAGTGTCACCTCTGTCCCCTCCCCCAGATCTGATTGGGGCTAGTGTCCATGTGACGCTAGCCCTCCAATCAGATGTGGAGGAGGATGTTTAATATGGCTAATCAAACTCCGCAGCTTTCATCCCATCCGTGGAAGCTGAGGAGTTTGGTTACCCGCCGCCAACGTCGACCCCGGACCCGCCAGCGACCCGCTAGTTACCCCGCCAGCAACCCCCGCCGCCAGCGATCCGCCACCAGCAGCGATCCGCCGCCGCCCCCCATTGCCGCCGCTGTCACCGCCGGTAATTATTTCCCCCCTTGTCGGACTCCAGCCCCCACTTAGCCCCCGACCACCCCTCCATCCCCTACCACCCCCCCTCCACCCCAGTCAAATTTTCTACCGCTCCCTCTGCTCCCTCTCCCACATCTTCATCCTTCGGCTGGTGCTCTCCTTCTGCCAGCCGGTGTACGGTGATCACAGGCAGCAGCAGGCTTACTGTAAATCCCATGCGCCTGTGATCACCGATCATCCCCCCTGTACCAGTGATCATCCCCCTGTCCCAGTCATCACCCCCCTGTCCCAGTGATCACCCCCCGTCCCCAGTAATCACCCCCCAGTCCCCAGTGATCACCCCCTCAGTCTCCAGTGATCACACCCCCCAGTCCCCAGTGATCACCCCCCAGTCCCCAGTGATCACCCCCCGTCCCCAGTGATCACACCCCCAACCCAGTGATCAACCCCACCTGCTGCTACCGGCCACCTACCACCCTTGCTGCTGTCGGCTCCTGCCCCCCTTTCTGCCCCCTTCTGCCCCAGTGATCACCCCCCCTGCTGCTGCTACTGCCGGCTTCCTGCCCCCCCTTTCTGCCCCCTCCTATGCCTCAGGTCCCCTACACCTGATTGCAGAAGTTTACACCAAGCACTCACACATACACACACGTACACTCACACTAATAGTAAAGTTTTGATTTTTTTTTTGCACACAGCACACAAAATGTCCCGCCCGTCCCGCTCAACCCAGTCTAGGGTGTACACAGCTGAGGAGGCATATTCTATTATTGCCTCCGAAGCTGATAGTGAGGGAGAGGACCCCACGTTCCTCTATTCCTCCCTTTCTTCCTCCTCCAGTGACACCGAGCCGGCACCAATATGATGTCAGAGGTCAAGCCATCGTCCGGAGTCCGTGGAAGAAGACCCACAGCCATCTGTGAGTAACCCTCCACCTGGTGCTAGTCACGTCCAACCTAGCACCAGGGCCACAGTGTGGACCCCCGTCCCTGAAAATTACACCCCACGGATTCCTGATTTCCTTCCCCAATCAGGAATCCAGTTTGAGACAGCAAACCTCAGGGAAATAGACTTTTTCAAAGTCTATTTCTCTGAGGCCATTGTCAGTCTCATGGTGGAGCAGACCAATATCTACGCCCAACAATTATTGACTGCAAAAACAAATTCAATGTTTTCTACTTGGAGTCCCATTGACTCAGTAGAAATGTTGAAATATTGGGGACTGGTACTTCACATGGGGATTGTGAAGAAACCAGAAATCCGCCAATACTGGAGTACAGATATTTTATATCAAACTCCAGTGTTCGGAATGGTGATGACCCGCAAAAGATTTGAGGTCATTCACAAATTTTTACATTTCAGGGATAACGCGGACAGCCTTCCCCGCGATGACCCGAATTTTTACAGACTGTTCAAAATTCGTACGGTCATCGAACACTTCAGCAACAAGTTTGCTGAACTGTACATTCCCCAAAGGGAAATTTCTGTGGATGAATCCCTCATCCACTTCAAAGGGCGGCTTCAATTCCGACAATACCTGCCCAGTAAGAGGGCGAGGTACGGAATAAAACTCTACAAGCTGTGCGAGGGTGCCTCAGGGTACACTCACAGCTTTAGAGTGTATGAAGGAAAGGATTCGAGGAACAAGCCCCCAGAATGTCCACCTGCTCTGAAGGTAAGTGGGAAAATAGTCTGGGATTTGATCCACCCACTGCTTGATAAAGGTTATCATCTATACGTTGATAACTTTTACACAAGCATCCCACTATTTCAGTCCCTCTGTGCCAGAGCTACCGCCGCTTGCGGTACTGTGCGCAGAACCCAGAGGGGTCTCCCTTTGACGCTAATTGAGCTGCCTCTCTCAAAGGGTGAGAGCCGAGCCCAATGTAGCAGCAACATGGTTGTGGTGAAGTTCAAAGACAAAAGGGACGTCTTTTTCTTGACCACAATCCATGGTCCCGGCACCACGGCCACCACCGTTAGAGGTACCCCAGCACCGGTCCACAAACTGGACTGTGCTCTGGGGTACAACAAGCACATGGGGGGAGTTGATCTTTCTGATCAAGTCCTCCAGCCCTACAGTGCGATGCGGAAGGCGAAAGTCTGGTATAAAAAACTGGCCGTGCACATCGTTCAAATGGCACTGCATAATGCATACGTGCTATCACGATGTGCAGACCACCAACACCTTCCTCAACTTCCAGGAGGCGGTGATAAAGGCCCTGATTTTTAGAGGTGAGGAAGAAGCGGGCCCCAGCACCCCTGGAACTCAAGTCTCCCGTGTGGTACCAGGGCAACATTTTCCCGGTGAGGTCACAGTTAGAAAATGGTGCCGGGTCTGCCATAAAAGGGGGATAAGAAAGGTCACCCGTTTCCAATGTGAAATGTGTCCTGACAAACCGGGACTGTGTTTGAATGAATGCTTCAAAATTCATAACATGTCCCCGGACTAAAAACATCCTGACCTTCCCTACAGAACTCACCCACACTAGCATGACATACACAACATCACACACACACAACAACCTCACATACACTACAACACACACACCAACCTAAGTCAGGTTGGTGTGTGTGTTGTAGCGTATGTGAGGCTGTTTGTGTGTGTGTGGTGTATACACTACACTATACCACACCGCACACCAACCTGACATACACTACACAATTTGTTATGCACCTGCGAGTGCTCACTATAAATCTAGATAAGTTCCCAGGGGGGTCTAGTTTCCAAAATGGGGTCACTTGTGGGGGAGCTCCAATGTTTAGGCACACAGGGGCTCTCCAAACGCGACATGGTTCCAATTTGTTAGCGAACACCATGTCGTGTTTGGAGAGCCCCTGTGTGCCTAAACATTGGGGCTCCCCAACAAGTGACCCCATTTTGGAAACTAGACCCCCCCAGGGAACTTATCTAGAAGGGTGGTGAGCATTGTGAACCCCCATGTGCTTCACAAATTGATTCGGATAAGTGAAAAAAAAAATTTCCAGAAAAATTTTCTTTTTTCATTTTTACAGATTAATTTGTGAAGCACATGGGGGTTCAAAATGCTCAACACTCATCTAGATAAGTTCCCTGGGGGGTCTAGTTTTCAAAATGTGGTCACTTGTGGGGGAGCTCCAATGTTTAGGCACACAGGGGCTCTCCAAACGCGACATGGTGTCCGCTAACAATTTGACCCGATTTTCCATTAAATTTGTTAGCGGACACCGTGTCACGTTTGGAGATCCCCTGTGTGCTTAAACATTGGAGCACCCCTACAAGTGACCCCATTTTGGAAACAAGACCCCGCAGGGAACTTATCTAGAAGGGTGGTGAGCATTGTGAACCCCCATGTGCTTCACAAATGGATTCGGAAAAATGAAAAAAACAAAAATTTCCAGAAAAATTTTCTTTTTTCATTTTTACGGATTAATTTGTGAAGCACCTGGGGGTTCAAAATGCTCATCATCCATTTGCGCTCCTTCCCTTCTGAGCCCTGCCGTGCGCCCAAACAGTGGTTTATGACCACATATTAGGTATCGGTGTACTCAGGAGAAATTGCCCAACAAATTTTAGGATGCATTTTATCCTGTTACCCATGTGAAAATTGAAAAATTTAGGCTCAAAAAAATTTTTGTTAGAAAAATTAAAATGTTCATTTTTTTCTTCCATGTTGCTTTAGTTCCTGTGATGCACCTGAAGGGTTAATAATCTTCTTGAATGTAGTTTTGAGTAGCTTGAGCGGTGCAGTTTTTTGAATGGTGCCACTTTTGGGTGTTTTCTCTCATGTACACCCCTCAAAGGGACTTCAAATGTGATGTGGTCACTAAAAAATATGGTTTTGTAAATTTTGCTGGAAAAAAGATAAATTGCTGATGAACTTTGAGCCCTTCAAACTTCCTACCCCAAATTTTTTTTTTTCCAAAATTGTGCTGATGTCAAGTAGACATGTGGGAAATGTTATTTATTAACTATTTTGTGTCACATCACTCTCTGGTTTAGCAGAATAAAAATTCAAAATTTGAAAATTGCGAAATTTTCCACATTTTTCCCATATTTTTGATTTTTTCACAAATAAACGCAAATATTGTCGACCTAAATTTAATACTAACATGAAGCCCAATATGTCGTGAAAAAACAATCTCAGAATCGCTAGGATCTGTTGAAGTGTTCCAGAGTTTTTACTTCGTATAGGGTCACTGGTCAGAATTTACAAAAATGCCAAGGTCTTTAGTGTCAAAATAAGCTGGGTCCGGAAAGGTTAAAGAGACGGGTGCATGAAAATCGGAGGGCACTAGCCTATACATTCTGCCTGCCTGACGTTTAATTGAGCACTGTTCCCATCGATTTGGGCAATTTTTGACCTTCTGCAGACCGCCGGGGGGGACCGCCTGAAAAATGCTCGAGTTTCCCATAGACTTACATTTGGCTCATTGCTCGAGTCGAGCTCCCGAGTATTCCAATGTGCTCGACCCGAGCTCCGAGCACCCGAGCATTTTAGTGCTCGCTCATCACTAAATATGACAAAAGGGACATGTTAAATCAAGTTGTGTCCACTAATTAGCACCACAGGTGTCTAAAATCATGTAATCAGTCAGTGGGCCTGTATATAGGGCTACAGATACTCACTGTGCTGTTTGGTGACATGGTGTGTACCACACTCAACATAGACCAGAGGAAGCAAAGGAAAGAGTTGTCTCAGGAGATTAGAAAGAAAATTATTGACAAGCATCTTAAAGGTAAAGGTTATAAGACCATCTCCAAACAGCTTCATGTTCATGAGACTACAGTTGCACATATTATTCAGAAATTTAAGATCCATGGGACTGTAGCCAACCTCCCTGGACGTGGCCGCAGGAGGAAAATTGATGACAAATAAAAGAGACGGATAATACGAATGGTAACAAAAGAGCCCAGGATGACTTCTAAAGAGATTCAAGGTGAACTTGAAGCTCATGGAACATCAATGTCAGATCGCACCATCAGTCGTTGTTTGATCCAAAGTGGACTTCATGGAAGACGACCAAGGAAAACACTATTGTTGAAAAAGAATCATAAAAAAGCCACACTGGAATTTGCCAAACTACATGTTGACAAGCAACAAAGGAGAATGTCCTATGGATAGGTGAGATAAAAATGGAAGTTTTTGGTAAGGCACATCAGCTCTATGTTCACACACGGAAAAATTAAGCAAATCAAGAAAAGAACACTATCCCTATTGGGAAACATGGAGGAGGCTCTGTTATGTTCTGGGACTGCTTTGCTGCATCTGGCACAGGGTGTCTTGAATCTCTGCAGGGTTCAATGAAATCTCAAGATTATCAAGGGATTCTAGAGAGAAATGTGCTGCCCAAAGTCAGAAAGCTTGGTCTCAGTTGCAGGTCATGGGTCTTGCAACAGGATAATGACCCAAAACACACAGCTAAAAACACCCAAGAATTACTAAGAGGAAACCATTGGACTCTTCTGAAGTGGCCTTCTATGAGCCCTGACCTAAATCCTATTGAGCTGAAACATGCCGTCTGGAAAAGGCAATCTTCTAACACGAGACAACTGGAGCAGTTTGATCATGAGGAGTGGGCCAAAATACCTGTTGAGAGGTGCAGAAGTCTCATTGACAGTTACAGGAATCGTTTGATTGCTGTGATTGCCTCAAAAGGTGGTTCAGCAAAATATTAAGTTAAGAGTACCATAATTTCTGTTCTCTGTTCAGGCCTATTTCATGAGTATAATTTTTTTTTTTAATTCTGTGGAAGCAGGGTTGAAAAGCAATGTCTGACTTTCATTTGTTCATTTTCAAAGATCTTTAATTTATTATTACTTTTGTCAGTCAGATGAACAAGTTATTTCTGTGACCATTGTGGGTTTTCTTTCATTAAACGAGGGGTACCAACAATTTTGACCACGTGTGTATACTGTGTGCGTGATATATATGTATATATATATATATATATATATATGTGTATACTGTATATGCTTTAGGCAGGTGTGAGTATATTTAAATGTAAAAACATAAAAACAAACCAAGGAGAAGAAGCACATACTTTTGAGTAGGATTGAATTCCATATTAATATCACTGTGATTTAAATGCAAAGCCAGCAGCTTAAATTCAATTTCAGTCCTTTTACATGTCAAACAGATCATGATTCTGAGTCATGGATGGGTTTTAATATTTCAGTCAAATTTATTATCAAACTGATAAATATTTCACTTTTCACAATGAGTCAGAAGTAAATTTGTGGACACTACATGAATCCTCACATTTCTTCAAGCAAGAATATGGAACCCATATTTGTCAAATTTAAAAGGATTATAGGTAAAACAGATTTTAGTGGCACTCAAACAAATTAAATTGTAGCATCATCCTTATTTTCATGAAAAAAACAGTTACAGCATCAACAGAAGAGTAGAAACTTCTATTTTAAGATTATTTATTTTCAAAATGGGCACAAAGAGTCTGTAAGAGACATAATTTTTACCTATTTCACACAACTAGTCATACATCTCAAACCATGACTTGCATGTTAGCATTGTATTAAAAGGAGTTTGTCAGCAAAAAAAATCAACAATAGAAAAAAGTGTAAAGCTTTAATTTGATTTAACAAAAAATGTACTTATATAATATATGAAAAATTCTTTAAAATGTTTTGAAAGTTTAACTTTTTAACAATAAGGGAAGCTGCAGTCTTCCATTAGTGTTGAATTGTTGAACCTTTCAAACTTTTGGAAGGATATCACTTTTTGTGATGTGAGCATGTGATATTATTTTGGAAGACCTCATTTTAGATACATTAGGTACTGTAATTTTGGACACAAAGCTATCTTGAAGATATTGTTTTTTTCTAACCTAGGCTTTAGGCTATGTGCGCACGTTCAGGAATTGCTTGTAGAAATTTCTGCAGCGTTTTTGCACCTCTTGGCAGCAAAAACGCTGCGGAAAATCCACATAGTTTTTGATGCATTTTTGATGCATTTTTGTGTGTTTTTTGCCTGCGGATTTGCCATGCGGTTTTTCCAATGCATTGTATAGGCAAAAATGCATGCGGAAACGCACAAAGAATGGACATGCTGCGTTTTATTCCACACATTAAATCCGGTCAGGAGAATTCCTGATCATGTGCACAGAACTTGCAAAATGTCATAGCAAGTCATGAGATAAGGTATGCAATGCATTTTTGGCCCATTTCCACAATGAAAAGACGCACAAAAATGCACTGTGTGCACTAAACCTTAGGCAGAATGCAAAAAATGTTTTTTTGATAAGTAGTTTATCTAAAAGATCCTTAACCAATAGAGGAATTAAAATTATCTTTGAAATTTTGGATATAGTTTTTTATGCTGTCAAATTAAATACTCCACATAAACAAACATTATTTTATCCCGTCTTCCTTTTCTTGGTCTTCAAATACGATAAGAATTGGTACATTAAATGGAGGTAGTTTGATGCTGTATGGTCTTGGCAAGCAATAACTCCATTAGAGATGAGCGGTGTTCGACTCGAACTGTTCGCCAATCTCAAATTCGAGCTGTTTTGAGCGGTGTTCGAGCCGTTCGGCGAACATGAACAATTTGAAAAAATTCCGGCTGTTCGAGGTTATGTTCGATAACTGTTCGTGCACCAAAATCATAACTGGATTTTTTCATAGTAATGCTTATAATCAATGTTAATACGCAGTTTGAGTGTACAGAGGGGCGGGGGGAGGGGCAGGGGATGGATCTCTGCTTAAATAATGAAGATCTCCATTTTTTTCTCTTTACCGCATTTACAGTGGGGAGGTGCAATCTGTCAGCCTATCAGCAGCGCACACATGGAGCGAAGTGCATTTTTTCACACAAGCAAGGGCATGTGTCTTTGGCTGTGTATGTCACTTGTCCTTGCCCTATAAGACCCAGCCATTTTCCCCGTCGCCACCATTTTCTCACTGCAGCAGCTGCATGTTAGACGGCACCGCTGATGCTGTGTGTGCTATACTTTCAGTGTTAATTTCAAGCCAATTTTCACAGAAATATACAGATAGCTTGGGAGTAGGGAATATTTGTGATTGCAGTCCTTTTGAGGACTAGGTTACAGCATTTCCTACGACTTTTAGCAGGCAGGTCTGAGCTCTTAAATAGATAGGTTGGGAGAAGGGACTAATTGTAATTGCAGTCCTTTTGAGGACTAGGTTACAGCATTTCCTAGGACTTTTTGCCAGGCAGGTCTGTGCCAGTGCTGTGCAAGTGTTTTTCACAGCATTTGGCTAAATCTAGCTAAGCAAAACCTTTTTGGCCTCTTGCAGTGTGTGTTAGTCAGTGGAGTAGCGTATGTGTGTTGCAAGCTACACCACCTGTGTATAGAATACCATTTTTTTTACTGCACCTAGCCAAGTAAAATCTTTTGGGCATAGCATCATTCTATTAGGTCATCTATACTAAGCTCCACCAGCTTGCAAATTACTTATAATTTTATTCTGCATCTAGCTCGGAAAATAATTTTGGCTTGTAGCAGTGTGTGGGACTTATTCTTAGTCCATCTATACTAAGCTCCACCAGCTTGCAAATTACAAATAATTTTTATCAGCATCTAGCTCGGAAAATAATTTTCGTCTTGTAGCAGTGTGTGGGACTTATTCTTAGTCCATCTATACTAAGCTCCACCAGCTTGCAAATTACAAATAATTTTTATCTGCATCTAGCTCGGAAAATAATTTTGGTCTTGTAGCAGTGTGTGGGACTTATTCTTAGTCCATCTACTAAGCTCCACCTGCTTGCAAATTACAAGTAATTTTTAGCTGCATCTAGCTCGGAAAATAATTTTGGGCTTGTAGCACTGTGTGGGACTTATTCTTAGTCCATCTATACTAAGCTCCACCAGCTTGCAAATTACAAATAATTTTTATCTGCATATAGCTCGGAAAATAATTTTGGGCTTGTAGCAGTGTGTGGGACTTATTCTTAGTCCATCTATACTAAGCTCCACCAGCTTGCAAATTACAAATAATTTTTATCTGCATCTTGTCTGGAAAATAATTTTGGGCATATTAGCAGTGCGTGGTACTCATTATATTAGGCCATCTATACTAAGCTCCACCAGCTTTCAAATTACTAATAATTTTTAGCTGCATCTTGCCTGGAAAATAATTTTGGGCATAGTAGCAGTGTGTGGTACTCATTGTATTAGGCCATCTATACCAAGCTCCACCAGCTTTGAAATTAATAATAATTTTTAGCTGCATCTTGCCTGTAAAATAATTTTGGGCATATTAGCAGTGTGTGGTACTCATTTTATTAGGCCATCTATACTAAGCTCTACCAGCTTTCAAATTACAAATAATTATTATCTGCATCTTGTCTGGAAAATAATTTTGGGCTTAGTAGCAGTGTGTGGTACTTATTCTATTAGGCCATCTATACTAAGCTCCACCAGCTCGCAAATTTCAATAATTTTTATCTGCATCTAGATTGGAAAATAATTTTGGGCTTGTAGCAGTGTGTGGGACTTATTCTTAGTCCATCTATACTAAGCTCCACCAGCTTGCAAATTACAAATAATTTTTATCTGCATCTTGTCTGGAAAATAATTTTGGGTATATTAGCAGTGTGTGGTACTCATTCTATTAGGCCATCTATACTAAGCTCCACCAGCTTTCAAATTACTAATAATTTTTAGCTGCATCTTGCCTGTAAAATAATTTTGGGCATATTAGCAGTGTGTGGTACTCATTCTATTAGGCCATCTATGCTAAGCTCTACTAGCTTTCAAATTACAAATAATTTTTATCTGCATCTTGTCTGGAAAATAATTTTGGCCTTAATAGCAGTGTGTGGTACTCATTCTATTAGGCCATCTAAACTAAGCTCCACCAGCTTGCAAATTACAATAATTTTTATCTGCATCTAGCTCGGAAAATAATTTTGGGTTTGTAGCAGTGTGTGGGAATTATTCTTATTCCATCTATAATAAGCTCCACCAGCTTGTAAATTACAAATAATTTTTAGCTGCATCATGTCTGGAAAATAATTTTGGGCACATTAGCAGTGTGTGGTACTCATTCTATTAGGCCATCTATACTAAGCTCCAGCAGCTTTCAAATTACTAATAATTTTTAGCTGCATCTTGCCTGAAAAATAATTTTGGGCATAGTAGCAGTGTGTGGTACTCATTGTATTAGGCCATCTTTACCAAGCTCCACCAGCTTTGAAATTAATAATAATTTTTAGCTGCATCTTGCCTGTAAAATAATTTTGGGCATATTGGCAGTGTGTGGTACTCATTGTATTAGGCCATCTATACTAAGCTCCACCAGCTTGCAAATTACAAATAATTTTTATCTGCATCTAGCTCGGAAAATTATTTTGGGCTTGTAGCAGTGTGTGTGTGACTTATTCTTAGTCCATCTATACTAAGCTCCACCAGCTTTCAAATTACTAATAATTTTTAGCTGCATCTTGTCTGGAAAATAATTTTGGGCATAGTAGCAGTGTGTGGTACTCATTGTATTAGGCCATCTATACCAAGCTCCACCAGCTTTGAAATTAATATTAATTTTTAGCTGCATCTAGCCCGGATAATAATTTTTCTTCCCAATAGTGGTAGCAATAGAAATATGGGGAGCGCGCCTGGCAAACAAAAATATACGCTTCATAACAAAAAACACCAGCCTAGCGCACTGCATTAATTAGATGGCATCATTGTCTCTCCCAGTGCTAGGCCTACTACGTCGGCTAGCATTCCTTTGCCTAAAGCACAATGTATGGGTCCGCGCTAGCCACGAAGCTGAGGGGTCTAAAGCTGCTGCTAACGCTTTATCAATATTCAATTGCCAAATTTTTACAGAGCTCATCTCCAAAGCCCACCCATCGGGCAACAGTTGCCCACCCTCCCTATGAGATCTAGTGGCGAATAGTTGATGCCATTAAACAGAGCGTCAGTTGCCCCGTCGACGTGGCAAGCATGCGGTAAGGCATGGGAAGAGTGGACACGACTAGTAGCTGGCAGACGAGTTGACCAATGTGAACAAGCCAGATTACAAGTCACCATAGAATTTCTCCACCAGCTAATAATGAGGGGCATATCAGGGGCATCAGCGCAGCGGTGTCTGATCGGAGTAGCATTTCACTTCCAACTGCTGAATTGAGGAGATGTGACAAAGAGATTCATCATCAGACAATCCATAAAAGGGTGGAAAAGGGGTCAGCCAAGTCAGGAGTGTAGACGTCCCGTCCCGTGTCACTAAAACTGATTTCTCACATCATATCCCTAACACCATTAACATGACACTCACAATTTGAAGCAACACTACTGCATTTGCGATCGCCTTCTTCGGAGCGCTATGCATAAGTGAATTAGTCCCTCAATCCAAAGTTACCACCAGTGGAGGCTTATTACACCAGGACGTAGTCATAGCTAATAATGCAATACGTCTACGCATATGCCAATCGAAAACGGTTTCAGCGGGTAGGGGGACTTGGGTACTTCTACAACCCACAAACGGTACACTGAGTTGGGTAACAATAGTAAAAATATATATAACCATCAGATCACAAAGTAATTTATTCCTATCACACATTGATGGAATGCCATTATCAAGATACCAGTTCCAAGCTATATTTAGTAAATGCATAACATCGGCAGGGAACCACCCTAAAGATTATGGGACACACTCATTCCACATAGGCGCGGCCACGGAAGAAGCAAGAGCAGGACTGTCAGAAACGGAAGTACAGAGGATAGGGAGATGGCGATCCACGTGTTTGGCGAGATACATAAGACCGGACTTGTTATCCTAACGTGGTTTGTTTCTTTTACATGTGACGCTAAGCCAACAGTGTGGGTGATAGGCCACTCGTATATATATTGGGCTGAAAAAAGGGAGAAAGTCCGCCCAGGCGGGAGGAAATTAGATTTTCATAACACATATTTCAACTGGAGAGGTATTAGAGGCCTGCTATGGCCACAGGTACTAATGGAGGTGATCAAGGTAGGGAGAGAGGCAAGAGGTCCGGTCATCTTAGTTATACAGGCCGGGGGAAACAACTTAGGTAATCACAAGAGCGCATAACTAATGGCAATAATGAAACTAGACACTGAGCGCTTCAGAGAATTTTTCACAAAACTAACTATAGTATGGTCAGAGATTGTGCCGATAGCGGTATGGCAAGGTGCGCGAGACATCACGGCCTCATACGGCCCGACAGTGTTCACTTAATGGATATTGGACTGGGCATATTCCAGTCAGGACTCAAGGAGGGAGTGGAACAAGCGTTAAGAGTAATGGATGGGGGTCAGAGTCCTGCATACGAGTACGCAGAATCCTCTGTGGCCTGGAAATAGAAAGGAAATGTTGGAGAGTTACACGTGCTGGCCAACTTGCCGATGTGGAGACCCAGGGCATGCTGCAACAAGCTGAATTATTTTAGAAATAAAATGCCTTTCTAATGGAATGAGTATAAACAGTTAATAAAGCTGTGACCGATCCTCACCCATCCAGTTGTAAGAGTTACATTATTGTATTGTCAAGGAAAGGGGGGCGGTAAGGGGGTGAGCGTCTGGGTTTGGTTGGGGGTCCCCACAGTCTGCCTAGGCTAGATGCATTTGAAAATTCAACGCTGACTAGCAGACACTGAAGCTTTGGAGCAGACCTCTAAGTAAACAGCTCTTCAGACTCAACCATCTGTGTTACCCCAAGCCATAGTGTATGTAGTTTCTTACAGTTAAAAGGGAGGGGGCGACCCAACCCACCTGGAATTGATGATGCCAACGTCACGTAAATCACAGGAAGGGGACTCCAAAAAGAGTCTCCATTTTTTCCAAAAATTGTGGCACAGACACCACTTAAGTGGCATCAATTTCCCCAGAGTTGCTTAAAACGGTTGGTGAGGTGATTTTACCAAATCCTCAAGCTTTTAGTCTCCCCAGAATGACACAGGGGTAGATAAGTCCTTGCGGATCCATGATTTGCTCATCTTTATGATCGTGTGTCTGTCTACATTCTCAGTGGATAGCCGCGTGCGCTTATCTGTCAGCACACCACCAGCAGCGCTCAACACACATTCAGAGAGAAGGCTGGCTTCAGGGCATGACAAGATCTCCAAGGCGTGAGTGGCGAGCTCCGGACATTTTTCCAGATTGGAATCTCAAAATGAGAAAGGGTCCGGTGACACAGACATGGCTTCGATGTTCACGTGGAGATACTCCTGTACCATCCTCTCTAGGCGTTGACTATGTGTCAGACTTCTTGTTTCCTGTGGCCTTGCAAAGGATGGTCTAAAAAAGTGGTGAAACGATTCCACAAAATTGCTGTTACCAGCAGATACTGTGTTACTGTTACGGTTTGAGTGATGAAGACTCGACAGTCCCAGGGTTTGCAAGTTAGAACTGTGAAATTCACTACGTGCACCACTGGTGTTTTGTGGAAAAGCACATGCAAGATTCTGCAACAGCCTCTGCTGATATTCCTGCATGCGTGAATCCCTTTCTATGGCAGGAATTATTTCGGCAAATTTACTTTTGTACCGGGGATCTAAGAGTGTGGCACTGGCAACCCAGTAGTCGGGATTACTTCGAATTCTGACAATCCAAGGGTCATGTTGCAGGTAGTGCAGCAAGAAGGCACTCATGTGTCTTGCACATCCAAGAGGACCAAGTCCTTGTTGTGTTGGTAGCGAGGTAAGAATCATGCTTCCTTCCTCTGCCCTCTCCCCCCAACCTCACACAGCAGAAATGTTATCAAGTTCTCCCTCATCTGATGAGTCTTACATTCCCATCGCCAGTTCGTCCTCCACTTCTTCCTCGGCTCCTGCACCTTCCTCAACAGTTTGGCTGCTACCATGCGCCCTGGTTAATCCCTCTCAAATACCTGATGGGAGCAACAACTTTAGTTTTTTGTCAGGGCAGGAACAGGTTTGCTCTGAGGACGATGGGTGTGATAACGCACAGGGTGATGATGATGAGGTTGGAGATCCCACTTACTGTCAACCCACAGTCAGCAAAGAGATGAGGTCAGCAGAGGAGGTGGAGTAGAATGCTAGTGACGACGAGGTCAGGTTGCGCCTTCCTGGACAGAGACGTAGTACTGGAAGCACGTCAACAACTGCTTCCTCAAACACAACTCTAACTCTCACCACAAGTCGTGGTGGGTCTTCAGGTCGCATGGGTGCTAAGCCTTGCATAGCCTGGGCATTTTTTCAGATCAATAAAGATGACCCAACTCGTGTTATCTGTAACATTTGTCAGCAAAAGCTAAGTAGATGCCAAAAAATACATAGTTTGAGTACTTCATGCATGAACCTGCACATGGACATGAGGCATAAGTTGCAGTGGGAAGCTCACTGTGCTACAATGCGGCCTAGCTGGCCGGGCCAACCACCGTGTGCCATATCTTGTGCATCCACGGCCTCTTCATCCTCTGTGACTGGGGGGACAGCAGTCACACCTGTTTTGGGACGCAGACCTGCCACCTCTTTACCCGCAAGAGCCAGCATGATTGGCAGATCATCACTTTCTTTGGAGGTGGTAACACCAGCTGGTGTTGAGCGTTCTCCGACATCGATAGCACCACCTTTGGATCAAGGCAACCTAACATGTCCGCCTGCATCTTCCTCACAGACCGGCAGTTTGCCGGGGACACCCTTATCAACCCCGTCTAAGCACAATAGCCAGCCCTCGGTCCCTCAGATGTGGACAAGTAAAAGACCATTTCCTCCTAGCCATGAGAAAGCTAAGAGGTTGAATTTCACCATCTGCAAGCTCTTGGCTACAGAAATGCTGCCTTTCCGCCTGGTGGACACAGAGGATTTTCGAGACCTTATGTCCTTCGCAGTGCCCCAGTACCAGATGCCCAGTCGGCACTACTTCTCAAAGAAAGGTGTGCCTGCGCTCCACCAGCATGTCGCACATAACATCAACGCTTCTTTGAGAAACTCTGTGTGTGACAGGGTGCATTTCACCACAGACACTTGGACGAGTAGGCATGGACAGGGGCGTTACATGTCGCTGACTGGGCACTGGGTAACTATGGTGACAGCAGGACAAGGGGCTGCTGTCCAAGTCTTGCCGTCCCCACGAGTTGTGCGTCAATCCTCTTTATGTCAAAGTTCCTCCACTGCTTCTGCCTCCTCAACCTCCTCTCGGTCTTCCACCTGCACCCAAAGCCTGTCTGGTCATGCCACAAGCTTTCTAACTGCGCAGAAGGGATCCTGCACACCTCCTTACTATGCTGGCAGTAGGGCTCAACGTCATCAGGCGGTTTTTACATTGAAATGTCTGGGAAATGTGAGTCACACAGCTGAGGAGTTGTGGTCAGCTCTGGAGAACCAATTTCATGAATGGTTGTCTCCACTGGACCTGAAACCAGGGAAGGCCGTGTGCGACAATGCTGCAAACCTGGGTGCGGCCCTTCGCCGGGGCAATGTCACACACGTGCCTTGTATGGCTCACGTGTTGAACCTGGTTGTCCAGCAATTTTTAGCCCACTATCTCAGACTAGATGGCCTTCTGCAGAGGGCACGGTCGCTGTGTGCTCACTTCCGCCGTTCGCATCCCGCAGCTCAGTGACTTACATCTCTACAGAAGTCGTTGGGCCTGCCACTTCACCGGCTAAAATGCGATGTGCCTACCCGGTGGAATTCAACTCTGCACATGTTGCAGCGACTGTGGCAGCACCGACAAGCCCTGGTGCAATACGTTCTGACGTATAGCCTGGGCCAACGAGATTCAGAGGTGGGGCAAATCACGCTGGAGGAGTGGTCTCAGATCAGGGACCTATGCACCCTTCTGCACAGTTTTGAAATGGCGACGAAGATGTTTAGTGCTGACGATGCCATTATCAGCATGACTATTCCAGTGATTTACATGCTGGAGCACATGTTAAACAGAATTCGGAGTCAGGTGGTGGCACAAGAGGAGGTGGAGGAAGTAGAGGAGGAGGAGTTGTATGCGGAAGGGCTAACATCTGCAAGGTCCAGACGGTCGGCAGCACCAAGGCGGCAGGCATGTGAGGGTGGGGGAGATGGTTTTACCAGGGCGCATGGTAGCAGCCAAACTAGTGAGGAAGGTGCAGGAGCCCAGGAAGAAGTGGAGGACGAACTGATGGAAGACTCATCAGATGAGGGAGACCTTGATCACATTTCTGTTGTGCGAGGTTGGGGGGAGAGGACAGAGGAAGGAAGCATGATTGTTACCTCGCCACCAACACAACAGGGACTTGGTGCTCCTGGATGCGCAACACACATGAGTGCCTTCTTGCTGCACTACCTGCAACATGACCCTCGAATTGTGAGAATTAGAAATAATCCTGACTACTGGGTTGCCACACTGTTAGATCCCCGGTACAAAAGTAAATTTGCAGAAATTATTCCTGCCATAGAAAGGGATGCACGCATGCAGGAGTATCAGCAGAGACTGTTGCAGAATCTTACATGTGCTTTTCCACAAAATACCAGTGGTGCACGTAGTGAATCTCACAGTTCCAACTTGCCAACCGTGGGACCGTCAAGTGTTCAGCACTCAAACCGTAACAGAACCACAGTATCTGCTGGTAACATCAATTTTACGGAATCATTTCACCACTTTTTTAGCCCATCCTTTGCAAGGCCACAGGAGACAAGAAGTCTGACACATAGTCAACGCCTAGAGACGATGGTACAGGAGTATCTCCAAGTAAACATTGAAGCCACGACTGTGTCACTGGACCCTTGCTCTTTTTGGGCTTCCAATCTGGATAAATGGCCGGAGCTAGCCACTTACGCCTTGGAGATCTTGTCATGCCCCGCAGCCAGCGTTCTGTCTGAACGTGTGTTCAGCGCTGCTGGTGGTGTGCTGACAGATAAGCGCACGCGGCTCTCCACTGATAATGTAGACAGACTCACGTTCATAAAGATGAACAAATCATGGATCCGAAACGACTTTTCTACCCCTGTGTCATCCTGGGGAGAGTAAAAGCTTGATGATTGGTTAAAATCACCCTACCAACCGTTTTAAGCTTTCAAATTACTAATCATGTTTATCTGTATATTGACTGGAAAATAATTTGGGCTTTGTAGCAGTGTGCAGCACTGATCCTATTAGGCCATCCATACTAAAGCTTCACCAGATTTAAAATTAAAAATAATTTTTAGCTGCATCTAGCCCGGAAAATAATTTTGGGGCTCCGAGATGTGCAAGGCACATAAGTGCCTTCTTGCTGCACTACCTGCAGCATGACCCTCATATTGTCAGAATTCAAAGTAATCATGACTACTGGGTTGCCACACTCTTAGATCCCCCAAACTTTTCGATCAACCTTTTCATTTTAATAAAGACCAAAAAAATGGTCATTTTTGAAATTATAAGCATTAGCAGATTGTTAGAAACTGAAATCAAACAGTTTTCAACTCAAAACTTTATTCTAGGTGATGTTACATTTTCACATAGGACCCCTTGTTCGAAAGGAGCTTCTGAACTCTCTCGTCCATTGAATTTGTCAGGTTTTGGATGGTTTCTGCTTCAATTGTTTTGCATGAGGACAGAATACCCTCCCAGAGCTGTTGCTTAGATGTGAACTGCCTCCCGCCATCATAGACACTCCTTTTAATGATGCTCCAAAGGTTCTGAATGGGGTAGAGGTCAGGGGAGCATGGGGGTCACACCATAAGTTTGTCCCCTTTTATGCCCATATCAGCCAGAGATGCAGATGTTTTATGTGCAGCATGAGATGGTGCATTATCATGCAGAAAAATGATCTTGCTGTGAAATACACGGTTCTTCTTCTTGAACCATGGCAGGAAGTGCTGTTTGAGAAAATCCACATACATTATGGAGTTCATCTTTAGCGCCTTCAGGGATCCTAAAGGGGCCGACAATCTCTCTCCCCATGATTCCAGCCCAAAACATTACTCCACCTCCTCCTTGTTGGCGCTGTAGCCGTGTTTGCGTGGGGTGTCCATCAACCAGCCATCCTCCACTCCATCCATCTGGACCATCGAGCGCTGCACGGCACTCATCCGTGAACAAAACAGTTTTGAAATCAGTCTTCATGTAATGTTTGGCCCACTGGAGCCGTTTCTGCTTGTGTGAAGTGGATAGAGGAGGTCGACAGGATGGCGCATGCACAGCTGCAAACTTCTGAAGGACCCTGCATCTTGTTGTTCGGGGGACGTTGGAGGCACAAGCAGCTTCAAAAACTTGTCTGCTGCTATGACAAGGCTTTTTTGCCGCTGCTCTTTCAACCTGACGTAATTGCCTGTAGGAAAGAGTTCTCAATTTGCCCTTATCAGCACGCACACGTGTGTACTGTGAATCAGCTACATACTTCTTGATTGCCAAGACACTTCATCCTGATCATCGCACAATGTTGATTTTAGTCATGCCTTGACCTAAACACTCCACAATTTGTTGCTTCTCAGCAGCCGACACATCCTTTTTCTTTCCCATTTTGGCAGAAAATGTAGGCTGCTTAATAATGTGAGAGAGCCTTCTTAAGTAGTCTTGCCTTTCATTGGACACACCTGCCAAACTAATTAGCACAGGTGTCTGCAATTGCTTACAGTGATATAAAGAGTAGTGTTGAGCCACCCCGGTAGTGTTCGGGTTCGGTTCGGTTCGTCGAACACCGGGATGTTCGAGGAACTGTTCGTCGAACTGTTCGTCGAACACCTTAGAACACCGTAGAACACCGTTAAAACCAATGGCAGGCAAACAAAAACACATAGAAACACATAGAAAACACCTGCAAAGGTGTCCAAAAGCTGACAAACTGCTCAGAAGACACTCTCTTTAAAAAAGCCGGCCGGCAAATTCAGCAGCGTCATACACCGGTACCCGACAATTTAGACAAGAAGGAATAGAGCATCACACATAGATTAGATAGATAGAAACATGTCAGTCACACATATAAGAAGCACAGTGACAGTGTTGGTTACTGCACTTGTCATTTAGTGTAAAGGATTTATTAAAAAAAATATTAGTGTTTTCATGCACTGTCTCTTTAAAAAAGCCGGCCGGCAATTCAGCAGCGGTACCCGACAATTTAGAACAGAAAGATAGAGCATCACACATAGATTAGATAGATAGAAACATGTCAGTCACATATATATGAAGTACAGTGATAGTGTTGGTTACTGTACTTGTCATTTAGTATTAAAATAAAGGATTTATTATTAAAAAAATTGGCGTGGGGTTCCCCTTAATTTTAGGCTCTAGCGGAGGTTAAGCAGACGGCTGGGGCAGATGTTTGAAGCCTGGGAAGGGGGTAATACCCACGGAGCTTCCCAGGCTACTAATATCAGCCCCCAGCTGAATACATAGCCTTTACTAGCTATTAAAATGGGGGACCCCCCAAAAAAAATGACGTGGGGTCCCCCCTAATTTAATAGCTAGCAAAGGCTAGGCAGACAGCTGGGGGCTGATATTAATAGCCCAGGAAGGGAGCCATGAATATTGGCCCCCTCCCAGGCTAGAAACACCAGCCGTCAGCCGCCCCAGAAATGGCGCATTCATAGGATGCGCCAATTCTGGCACTTAGCCTCGCTCTTCCACGCTGCCCTGGTGCGGTGGCAGGGGGTAATAGGGTTGGGGTTGATGTCAGCTTATAATGCCAGCTGACATCAAGCCCAGGTTAGTAATGGAGAGGCGTCTATAAGACACCCCCATTACTAACCCCATAGTCAAAGTTAAAAAAAACACAAACACCCAGAATAAAGTCCTTTAATTGAAATAAAGACACAATCCTTTATTGTTCTAAATTAAACCATACTTACCATCACGCCCATTCCAGCTGAAGCCAACGATCTCCTGCAATAAAAGAAAAATAATAAAGCAACCTCATCCTTACCTTTCCATGGTTCCCACGACAGCTTCAGCTCTGCTACATCGAGATGACAGGCTGGACCGCAGCAGAACGCTGCCATCCAGCCTGTCATCCCGCAGACACTGAGAAGCGCAGGCTTGCTTGCGCTGCTCAGCGTCTCTCTGTGACGACATCCAGATGAGCCGAGTTCATGTCCAATGAACTCGGCTCACCTCATGCACGTCACTGACAGCGTGGGAAAATTCTCACGCTGAAGCGCTGATTGCAGGAGAATTTTCCCACGCTGTCAGTGACGTGCAGGAGGTGAGCTGAGTTCATTGGACATGAGCTCACCTCATGCACATCACTGACAGCGTGGGAGAATTCTCCTGCACTCAGCACTTCAGCGTGAGAATTTTCCCACGCTGTCAGTGACGTGCATGAGGTGAGCCGAGTTCATTGGACATGACCTCGGCTCATCTGGATGCCGTCACAGCGAGACAGTGAGGAGCGCAAGCATGCCTGCGCTTCTCAGTGTCTGCGGGATGACAGACTGGATGGCAGCGTTCTGCTGCGGTCCAGCCAGTCATCTCGATGTAGCAGAGCTGAAGATGTCGTGGGAACCATGGAAAGGTAAGGATGAAGTTGGTTTATTATTTTTCTTTTATTGCAGGAGATCGTTGGCTTCAGCTGGAATGGGTGTGATGGTAAGTATGGTTTAATTTAGAACAATAAAGAATTGTGTCTTTATTTCAATTAAAGGACTTTATTCTGGGTGTTGTGTTTTTTTTAAATACTTTACTAGAAATTCATGGCGGTCATGTCTAATACTGGCGTGACCCCATGAATTTTGGGCTTGGGGCCAGCTGATAATACCAAGCTGGCCCTAACCCCTTTATTACCCAGTGAGCCAACGCACCAGGGCCCTGGATGAGTTGGGTACAGCGCCAGAAGATGGCGCTTCTATGAACGCGCCATTTTCCGGGGTGGCTGCGGACTGCAATTTGTAGCGGGGGGGGGCACAGAAAGCTTGGGCCTCCCTGCGCTGCAGATTCCAGCCTCCAGCTGCCTAGTTGTACCTGGCTGGACACAAAAATAGGGCGAAGCCCCACGTACTTTTTTTTTAATTATTTCATGAAATTCATGAAATAATTAAGAAAAAAAGGCCTTCCCTATATTGTTGTGTCCGGCCAGGTACAAATAGGCAGCTGGTGGTTGGGGGCAGCCCGTTCCTGCCTGCTGTACCTGGCTGGACACAAATATAGTGCGAAGCCCCACTTCTATTTTTTTTAATTATTTCAGGAAATTCATGAAATAATTTAAAAAAAATTGACGTGGGGCTTCGCACTATATTTGTGTCCAGCCAGGTACAGCAGGCAGGAACGGGCTGCCCCCAACCACCAGCTGCCTATTTGTACCTGGCCGGACACAACAATATAGGGAAGCCCTTTTTTTCTTAATTATTTCATGAAATAATTTAAAGAAAATTGACGTGGGGCTTCGCCCTGTTTTTGTGTCCAGCCAGGTACAACTAGGCAGCTGGGGGCTGGAATCCGCAGCGCAGGGAGGCCCAAGCTTTCTGGGCCACCCCCGCTGCAAATTGCAGTCCGCAGCCACCCCGGAAAATGGCGCGTTCATAGAAGCGCCATCTTCTGGCGCTGTACCCAACTCATCCAGGGCCCTGATGCGGTGGCTCACTGGGTAATAAAAGGGTTAGGGCCAGCTTGGCATTATCAGCTGGCCCTAAGCCCGAAATTCATGGGGTCACGCCAATATTAGACATGACCACCATGAATTTCTAGTAAAGTATTTAAAAAAAACACAACACCCAGAAAAAAGTCCTTTAATTGAAATAAACACACAATTCTTTATTGTTCTAAATTAAACCATACTTACCATCACGCCCATTCCAGCTGAAGCCAACGATCTCCTGAAATAAAAGAAAAATAATAAAGCAACATCATCCTTACCTTTCCATGGTTCCCATGACAGCTTCAGCTCTGCTACATCGAGATGACAGGCTGGACCGCAGCAGAACGCTGCCATCCAGCCTCTCATCCCGCAGACACTGAGAAGCGCAGGCTTGCTTGCGCTCCACAGTGTCTCTCTGTGAGGGCATCCAGATGAGCCGAGTTAATGTCCAATGAACTCGGCTCACCTCATGCACGTCACTGACAGCGTGGGAAAATTCTCCTGCACTCAGCGCTTCAGCGTGGGAGAATTCTCACACTGAAGCGCTGAGTGCAGGAGAATTCTCCCCCGCTGTCAGTGACGTGCAGGAGGTGAGCTGAGTTCATTGGACATGAGCTCACCTTATGCACGTCACTGACAGCGTGGGAGAATTCTCCTGCACTCACCGCTTCAGCGTGAGAATTTTCCCACGCTGTCAGTGACGTGCATGAGGTGAGCCGAGTTCATTGGACATGAACTCGGCTCATCTGGATGTCGTCACAGAGAGACGCTGAGCAGCGCAAGCAAGCCTGCGCTTCTCAGTGTCTGCGGGATGAGAGGCTGGATGGCAGCGTTCTGCTGCGGTCCAGCCTGTCATCTCGATGTAGCAGAGCTGAAGCTGTCGTGGGAACCATGGAAAGGTAAGGATGAGGTTGCTTTATTATTTTTCTTTTATTGCAGGAGATCGTTGGCTTCAGCTGGAATGGGCGTGACGGTAAGTATGGTTTAATTTAGAACAATAAAGGATTGTGTCTTTATTTCAATTAAAGGACTTTATTCTGGGTGTTTGTGTTTTTTTTAACTTTGACTATGGGGTTAGTAATGGGGGTGTCTTATAGACGCCTCTCCATTACTAACCTGGGCTTGATGTCAGCTGGCATTATAAGCTGACATCAACCCCAACCCTATTACCCCCTGCCACCGCACCAGGGCAGCGTGGAAGAGCGAGGCTAAGTGCCAGAATTGGCGCATCCTATGAATGCGCCATTTCTGGGGCGGCTGACGGCTGGTGTTTCTAGCCTGGGAGGGGGCCAATATTCATGGCTCCCTTCCTGGGCTATTAATATCAGCCCCCAGCTGTCTGCCTAGCCTTTGCTAGCTATTACATTAGGGGGGACCCCACGTCATTTTTTTTGGGGTGTCCCCCATTTTAATAGCTAGTAAAGGCTATGTATTCAGCTGGGGGCTGATATTAGTAGCCTGGGAAGCTCCGTGGGTATTACCCCCTTCCCAGGCTTCAAACATCTGCCCCAGCCGTCTGCTTAACCTCCGCTAGAGCCTAAAATTAAGGGGAACCCCACGCCAATTTTTTTAATAATAAATCCTTTATTTTAATACTAAATGACAAGTACAGTAACCAACACTATCACTGTACTTCATATATATGTGACTGACATGTTTCTATCTATCTAATCTATGTGTGAAGCTCCATTCTGTCTGTTATAAATTGTCGGGTACCGCTGCTGAATTGCCGGCCGGCTTTTTTAAAGAGACGGTGCATGAAAACACTATTATTTTTTTTGATAAATCCTTTACGCTAAATGACAAGTACAGTAAGCAGCACTTTCACTGTACTTCGTATATATGTGGCTGACATGTTTATATCTATCTAATCTATGTGTGAAGCTCTATTCTTTCGGTTCTAAATTGTCGGGTACCGGTGTATGCCGCTGCTGAATTGCCGGCTTTTCATGTTTCACTGTTGGCACTGTTCCCATCGATTTGGGCAATCACTGTAATGCCACAACCACCATGGCTGTGGCATTACAGTGAGTGGCAGACAATCCCTGCATGATTGGTGCTCTAAATAGCGCCAGACATGCAGGACACGCTTTTGGTGCACGAACAGTTATCGAACATAACCTCGAACAGCCGAATTTTTTGCAAATCGTTCGGGTTCGTCGAACAACTCGAACACCGCCCAAAACAGCTCGAATTTGAGATTGGTGAACAGTTCTAGTCGAACACCGCTCATCTCTAATAAAGAGCCCTGACACACATCACCATCAATGAGTTTAACTGACAAACAAACAAATTCTTCCCTTATCACTCCTAAACACTTTTTGCATAATAATTTGGAACGCAGTGTACATGTGCTTTTCCACAAAACACCAGTGGTTCACGTAGTGAATCTTACAGTTCTAACTTGCCAACCGTGGTCTGTATGGAGTTGTTCAATAAAGGGCCCAAAATTAAGATAACATAGATGGGAGAGGTCTCTATGAATAGGAATTCCTAAGTATTTGATACCCTGTGAGGGCCAGGCAAAGGGAAAGTTGGACTGGATGGAATCCTATATGGATTTATGGAGGGAGACATCGAGGGCCTCAGACTTCGCTGCATTGATTTTAAAATTTTACCATGTAACAAAGTGATCTATTTCAGCCATAACAGCATGGATGGATATATGTGATTGAGTGATATATACTAGGACATCATCAGCAAATAGAGAGCACTTGTACTCGGTGCCTCCCACCTCAATCCACCTAATATTGGGGTTATGGCGAATTGATGAGAGCAGGTGCTCCGTCACTAGGATGTATAAGAGAGGGGACAGAGGACATCACTGCCTTGTCCCATTGGTGATTGTGAAAGGTGATGAAAATGTTCTGACGCACCCCCTGGCCTTGGGACAAACGGAGCCGGACCCTTTTTGGTGGATGCTGGTGGTTGTAGTCTTCGTGGCGGCGACCCGGTTCCGTGGCTCAGGGCGGTCAAACCAGTGGCGGAACTATTTATGTGGTTTTGATGTTTAAATGTCCGACTACGCCACCCGTGGATTGCGGTCAGAGTGAACCGCCGCTACAGGGCAGACCGCTGAGGCTGGTGTTGTGGGTGCAGCAGAGCGTAGCATAACTCCCCACGGGAGGAGTATAGCCTCAGGGCAGTGTATGTGGAGGATGGGGGTGATGGTGCAGGGCAGCAGCAGTAACGACACGGAGTCAGTGATGCAGTTCAGGGCCTTTACTCACAGTTCTTATTATCCAGACCACGTCTGCAGGTAACGGCTGCCCACGTCGTACTGTGCTCACCAGGTGAGGGGCTCAGACAACTCCCAGATAACTTTGGAGCACTTCACAGGACCCCCTTTGTGTGTCCTTTGTCTGGCCTTTCATACCAGCACTTCAGTCCGGCTGCCTCGGGCCTCCTCTTGGTAAACTTGGCGCCAGTTTCCCTGACCCTATGTGGTGCCTTCCTAGTGGGTGTAGCGAGGGGCTGCGCCACATAAAATGTCAGAGCCTCCGGTTTCTAGCTGAGGGTCGTTTCCTGCCTCCACTAGTTCGGGGACCTGTCTCCCCCTTTGGCCTGACCCCTCCACGCAGGTGGATTCGGGCGTGCGGTGGCGACTCGCCCGTCCGCACCCCTGGGATCCCCTGCTCCCTGCCACTTCTGCTCAGACTTCTCTGCACTGAACTAAGATGGTGCCCACCTTTTATACTCCCTTCTCAATGCACCCAGGAACTGCTTCCTCCCTGCTCCTGCACTACAGGGTTCCCCTTCCTCAGTGATCACTCCCCCCACTCCAGCCAGGGACAGGGACTGTCGTGCCCATCTCAGGGGCACATTGGTCGCCCTGCCCCACGGCAATGTGGTGTAATGCATGCAGGTGTCGGGTCCTGATCCACACTCCATCCTTACCTGAGAGTGAGATATCACACCTCTGGGTGAGGTGCAATACGTCTGTAGCAACCGAGCCCTCAGGGTGCTACAGTTCCATTTATCTTCAGCCTAGGTGACGTATTGCGATACAGGGCCGTGATTTTGGCTATAAAAGGGTCCCCTAGACCCCTACCCCAAGCTTTTTAAGAGAATCATATATGGCGTGCAGGGAGACTCTATGGAATGCTTTCTCAGCATCCAACGAGAGTATCTAATTACAAATTTTTAACTTCATCTAGCCCAGGAAATACTTTGTGCCTAGTAGAAGTGTCTGCTAGTCAGCGGATTATCCCGGCTGTTAAGCAAGCTGCACCACCTGTAGTTTAGACACTTAATTTTTTCAAAGGAAATGCTTCGGGACCATGGGATACTTAGTGAAGAGCATCAGGAGGCACCCCAAGGCATAGGGGCTGGGACTGGCAGTAGGATGCCTTGCGGTGGACAGCCGAGCTCGATCCTTATAAAAGCTTTTTAACTGCAGCAGCTTTAGTGGACGCTACTGGAGCTGGAATTACCGCGGCTGCTGGCATGAGACTTGCCCTCCAATAGATCCTTGTAAATGGATTTAAAGTGTATTCATTCAAATTAGAGAGACAATTTAAATTAAAAAGCTTAGAGCTGCCTCCACCACAGGGGGGCTCGCTCGACCCACCAGCGGACAGGCACCAGTATTGGGAGAGGGGGGCTGGCCGTCAGGGTTCACCGCGGCTCTGGCACAAACCCGGCGACACGGAGGTGGCACGGGCAGGAGCGGACTGGCCGTGTCGGCTTCTCACTTTTTGGATTTTAGAAGGGCATGACATGCCTATATCTGTGTCTCCCCCTCCTTTTACTCCTCCACCTCTTTTATTTTCGCATGACTATATGTACTTGTCACTTTTCCATGTGTTAGTTATGTCTTCTGAGCAGTTTGTCAGCTTTTGGACACCTTTGAAGGTGTTTTCTATGTGTTTCTATGTGTTTTTGTTTGCCTGCCATTGGTTTTAACGGTGTTCGAAGGTGTTCGACGAACAGTTCGACGAACAGTTCGGCGAACACACGGGTGTTCGACGAACCGAACCGAACTCGAACACTACGGGGGTGGCTCAACACTAATATTAACATTAATTTTCATCATTACTGATAAAAAATCCAGTTGTGATTTTGGTGCACGAACAGTTATCGAACATAACCTCGAACAGCAGAATTTTTTTAAAATCGTTCGTGTTCGCAGAACGGCTCGAACACTGCCCAAAACAGCTCGAATTTGAGATTGGCGAACAGTTCGAGTCGAACAACGCTCATCTCTAGCGAGGATACCGGATAGAAGTGTCACTGAGTGTGAGGTGCAGGGAGAAGGCCAGAGAAAGGACACACAGAAGGGGGTCCTGCTAAGTACTCCGGAGCTATCTGGGGGTGGACTGAGCCCCTCACTGAATACGCACCGCTCGACGGGGGAGATTGCTCTGGTACCTGTAATCTGGACTGCAACAACTGTGAGTAAAGATCTTGGGACTGCATCACACGGACTTTGTGTTCATTACTGACTCCCTGCACTACAACCACCATCATTCACCCACACTGCCCTGAAGCTACACTCTTCCTGTGGGGAGTAATAATACCATTGCTGCAAAACCACCAGCTTCAGAGGACTGTTCCGCAGCGGCGGCCCCTTTGGCCGCACTCCAGAGGTGACGTAGTCGGACATTATAAAACCCATATATACAAATTACCCTTGGATTGACCGCCCTGGGTCACGGACAGGGTCACCGCCACAGTGACTACAACCCCCAGCGTCTACCAGCCCGGCTCCTGGTACCCTATGACCCAGGGGGCGCGTCAACTTCATAGGTCCCTGATCTGAGACCACTCCTGCAGCGTGATTTGCCCCACCTCTGGATCTCGTTGGCCCAGGCTATACGTCAGAACGTATTGCACCAGGGCTTGTCGGTGCTGCTACAGTCGCTGCAACATGTGCAGAGTTGAATTACACCGTGTCGGCACATCGCATTTCAGCCGGTGAACTGACAGGCCCAACGACTTCTGTAGAGATGTAACTCGTTGAGCTGCGGGATGCGAATGGCGGAAGTGAGCATACAGCGACTGTGCCCTCTGCAGAATGCCATCTAGTCCGGGATAGTGGGCTAAAAATTGCTGGACAACCAGGTTCAACACATGAGCCGTACAAGGCACGTGTGTGACATTGCCCCGGCGAAGGGCCGCACCCAGGTTTGCAGCATTGTCGCACACGGCCTTCCCTGGTTGCAGGTCCAGTGAAGACAACCATTCATGAAACTGGGTCTCCAGAGCTGACCACAACTCCTCATCTGTGTAACTCACATTTCCCAGACATTTCAAAGTAAACACCGCCTGATGCCGTTGAGCCCTGCTGCCAGCATAGTAAGGAGGTGTGCAGGATTCCTTCTGCGTATTTAGAAAGCGGGTGGCATAACCAGACAGCTTTGGGTGCAGGTGGAGGACCTAGAGGGGGTTGAGGAGGCAGAAGCAGTGGAGGAACTTCTAGATAAAGAGGATTGACGTACAACTCTTGGGGACGGCAAGACTTGGACAGCAGCCCCTTGTCCTGCTGTCACCATAGTTACCCAGTGCCCAGTCAGCGACATGTAACGCCCCTGTCCATGCCTACTTGTCCAAGTGTCTGTGGTGAAATGCACCATGTCACACACAGAGTTTCTCAAAGAAGCGGTGATGTTTTGTGCGACATGCTGGTGTAGTGCAGGCACACCTTTCTTTGAGAAGTAGTGCCGACTGGGCATCTGGTACTGGGGCACTGTGACGGACATAAGGTCTCGAAAATCCTCTGTGTCCACCAGGCGGAAAGGCAGCATTTCTGTAGCCAACAGCTTGCAGATGGTGAAATTCAACCTCTTAGCTTTGTCATGGCTAGGAGGAAATGGTCTTTTACTTGTCCACATCTGAGGGACCGAGGGCTGGCTGTTGTGCTTAGACGGGGTTGAGTAGGGTGTCCCCGGCAAACTGACGGTCTGTGAGGAAGATGCAGGTGAAAAGTTAGGTTGCCTTGATCCAAAGGTGGTGCTCTCGATGTCGGAGAGCGCTCAACACCAGCTGGTGTTTCCACTTCCAAATGAAATGATGACCTGCCAATCACACTAGCTGTTGCGGGTAAAGAGGTGGCAGGTCTGCGTCCAAAAACATGTGTGACTGCTGTCCCCCCAGTCACAGAGGATGAAGAGGCCGCGGATGCACAAGATGGGGAAGACGGTGGTTGGCCCCGCCCACTAGGCCACATTGTAGCACAGTGAGCTTCCCACTGCAACTTTTGCTTCATATCCATGTGACGGTTCATGCATGAAGTACTCAAACTATGGATTTTTTGGCCTCTGCTTAGCTTTGGGTGACAAATATTACAGATAGCACGAGTTGGGTCATCCTTATCGATCTGAAAAAATTCCCAGGCTATGCAAGGCTTAGAGCCCATGCGAACTGAAGAGCCACTACGACTTGTGCTCAGAGGCAGAGTTGTGGCTGAGGATGCCGTTGTTGACGTGCTTCCAGTACTCCGTCTCTGTCCAGGAAGGCACAACCTAACCTCATCATCAATAGCATCTGTGACGCCCAGCTGCTCTTGGTATCACAGATCCTAGAAGAGTGCATTGATGGAATCCTCCACAAGAGGCCCCCATAAACATTCACATATCTCCACCTTCCACCTCAGACCAGCAGAGGGAGCCCATTAGGGATACAAATAGGGAAGGTGGAGCTAGGCAGTTCAGTTCCTCTGAAGAGTTCCTGCAGTAGAGAAGCCAAAGAGAGGTCAGTCTGCAGTGGAGCTTAGTCTAGTCTAGAGAACTCAGTTAATAGTTCAGCTGTGGAGCACGAGGCTCCTGCTAGCTAGATTCAAGGATCCCAGTTAGAGCTTAAGGTGTGTCGAAGCCATAAGATCGGTGAAGCGCGGCAAGCTGCCGTTAGTGTGTATAGCCTAGTGAGGGCCCGAGTAGGCCGAAGGCGAGTGGAGAGTTAGTACATAGGGGGAAGAGGAGCTTAACCAGCTCACCCCAAAGCATTTACCGGACACCGGATTCGAGCTTACCGGGATCTCTATGACCCAGTAAGGCATAACCGGAATCCCTGGAGAACTACAAGTCCCAGGATCGCTAAGGTGCCGATATGTAACAGAGCCAGCAGATGCTTAGGCCCCGCATACTGGGAGCGTGAACTCAAAGACAAGGCACAACCACAAGGTCAGCCAGCGCAGGACAGAGACAAAGTTAGGCCTATCTCCAGGCAGGTCAGAATCTTACTACGCAGAGGCAAGAAACAGGAGGTCCTACACCCGCTCATTGGGGAGGATCGTGATATGCAGCCTTCACCCTACAGTGTCCGGGATGTGCCTGAATTTCCACCAGTAAAAGTACTGAAGTGACTACCGTGTCCGTTCCCGTTCTTGCTCTGACCCAGCTGGGTCTCGCCTGTCCTGCATTCCCCCTTCATACGCTTTTCTGAGGCCTATCTCCACCTGTGGGGAGCTATACCATCAATCTGCCTTATCACTAGCCTCAGTGGACTGCTGCAGCGCTGGTGCTTCTCACCAGATAGCACAGGTGGCGTCACGAACTCTTATAAAATTAACAATTAACCACCCTTTTAAAGAGTGACCCCAGGGTAAGAAGTTGTCCAGGTAATGGATAATATGTGCCCCCTTAGAAACATCCATTACAACCCATTCAAGGAAGCAACTAAACGCCTCAAATAGTAAGCAGCATCTGGAGCACCCCATGGGCAAACAGCGATCTATATAGTGTGCTCCTTCCCAGAATCAGCCCAATAGGTGGACACTATTCGGAGGCACAGGTAGTAAGTTACCGGAACGCCGCATCAATGTCTGTTTTGGCCATTAGGGTGACCCTTCCCAACTTCTTGATCCGCCTGATTGCCTTGTCAAAGGATGTACAGTATATACTATTGTACTTGGTTCCGCATCGATGTTGTCGTTTACGGACCTGCCCCTTGGATATGACAAATGATGGATTAGTCCGAATGTATTGGGTTCCGTTTTTGGCACAACTCACAAAGGGGATACCACTACGTCTTGTAAGGAAAGTGTTCTGAATGGAACCGCCATTCATCCTAAAGATATTTCTTTTTATAATTTTCTTGTCACGACGTCTGGGTGTCGGTAGGCTGATTATAGATTTTCACTCCAGCCTTTCTTGATTTTAGAAGGGCATGACATGCCTATATCTGTGTCTCCCCCTCCTTTTACTCCTCCACTTCTTTTCTTTTCGCATGACTATATGTACTTGTCACTTTTCCATGTGTTAGTTGTGTCTTCTGAGCAGTTTGTCAGCTTTTGGACACCTTTGAAGTGTTTTCTATGTGTTTTCTATGTGTTTCTATGTGTTTTTGTTTGCCTGCCATTGGTTTTAACGGTGTTCGAAGGTGTTCGACGAACAGTTCGACGAACATACGG
This sequence comes from Phyllobates terribilis, assembly GCF_046119375.1. Classification (NCBI taxonomy): domain Eukaryota; kingdom Metazoa; phylum Chordata; class Amphibia; order Anura; family Dendrobatidae; genus Phyllobates; species Phyllobates terribilis. The sequence goes on from NW_027362764.1 coordinate 444,344,738, forward strand.
GTGTTCGACGAACCGAAACGAACTCGAACACTTCGGTCGTGGCTCAACTCTAAACTCCATATCAAAATTTTTGGACTGAATTCTTGACCGTGCAGTAAAACAGGTGAGCTGAAACACTAACTCTTTCTGCATTACTATTGGAGGCGTTTGCTACGCTTGTTTTTTTGTGCTCCCTGTTGGCTTATTTCCACTAATAAGGAAAATAGTGAGTCCGGATGTGGACCCCTATTCCGAGATGTGGAAGATTGTACAGATAGAATGAGTAAAATCTCTCGTATATTTGACAGCAGTGATAATGCACTGGAAAAGGGCACCCCTCAGGAGTGCATGATCACTATGGAGAAGAAATTAGTGTGTGAACTGAAAACCTAATGGGATCTTACCACATTGAAAAGCTATGTGGAAAAGAAAATGATACCGAGAGGGTTAAGATTAAAGAAAGTTCCTACTACAGTGTATTCAGAATCATTTGTGAAAGACTGGAATATAATTTTATCTGAATGTTCCTTGAGACTAATGTCATTGATTATTAAACATGAAAAGGATTCCCTAAAGAAGGTTAAGAGGGATATCAAGTCGCTGCAGGATAAACTGTTACCTTTTAAAAACAATCAGGATTTAAAAGACTTGGATGATAAAATCAAGATAAATATTCAAAAACTGGAAGACAACATTATTGCTACAAAGGAACAGAAATTTAAGAGAGACAAGAATGACTATGATAGTAAATGTGTTTATGAATAGGGAAGATGGGATCGAGGGTATTTTACTCCAAAGTCTATCCTCAAGAACAGGATTGGTAACAGCAATAATAAGAATAAAAATCGAGATCATTCACCATATGAATTTCAACGTACTAGACAATGTCAAAGGGTTAACTTCAGCTCTGCAGAAATGGAAAGCTCTGAGGGTGGTTCAAATCAAGAAGAAGAAGATTCAGATTTGGAGGAGGAGAGTGTGGATACTACACTTTCGTATTATGCAAAACCTCCCAGAACAAGACCACCAAAAACGGGGAAGGAGAGGGGGCAGGATACAAAGGAAGAAGATACCCCCCGAGGAAAAAGAAGTAGAGGACTTTAATGTTGCTAATTTATCTTCCTATATTGTAAGTCAATCACAAATTTCAGTGTTATCGAGGGGGTTAAACTTTGCACCGACATATCATTTTGACCTATATGCCACTATCTTGGATGTCAATCATTTTGTAAGGGCTATAACTGTAAAGAACATTTTTTGCAGGAACAGAACTCAGAGTGTAATGAAGGTAGCTTGGTGGAGGGCAGTAGTAGATTGGTTTCTTCTGATAATGCTAACGTGATGGTATGTAATTTTCAAGATCAGATTGTGTGCAGGAATCAGTCATTTAGACTCGAAAATTCAGAGAGAAAACAATAATGAAATCAATAGCTCAGAGAATTTTAGGATTAAAAATACATCTTTTTATCCTATTCAAACTAGGTCTAAAGTAATGGATAATTTTCAGGAGATGGTACAAAAGGAATTAATCAAATTATATGGTGAAGTAAACAGTAAATTTTTTGGTAATATTTCTGCAGTGGAAAAGAGAGCTATATGTGATTTAGAAAAGCATCCGGACCTTACTATAAGAGTGGCGGATAAGGGGGGTTCGGAGGAGCTTTTAGATACGCGTTTGTACACCATATTGGATAAAAATAATCTTAATGTTCTTAATGATGATGTAACATATCCATTACTGTCTAAGTCTAATGACCCAACAATTGTTTTTCAGAAGGAATTATTTGATCTCTTGATGGAAGGCATTTCACTTTAGGTAATCTCTAAAAAACAGTTTGATTATTAGTATGTTGTTAACCCTGTAGCGCCTGCGTTCCATTCTCTCCCTAAGCTTCACAAGAAAAGATTCCCGACGCCTATGAGACCCATAGTGGAGGGTATTGATTCACTGAATAAGAATCTACACTGTGTGCAGAATTATTAGGCAAGTTGTATTTTAGAGGATTATTTTTATTATTGATCAACAACTATGTTCTCAATCAACCCAAAAGACTCATAAATATCCAAGCTTAATATTTTTGGAAGTTGGAGTGTTTTTTTTTAGATTTGGCTATCTTAGGAGGATATCTGTTTGTGCAGGTAACTATTACTGTGCAGAATTAGTAGGCAACTTAATAAAAACCAAATATAATCCCATCTCACTTGTTTATTTTCACAAGGTAAACCAATATCAGTGCACAAAATTTAGAACTAACCATTTCTGACATGCAAATACAAAAACAAAATAAATTAGTGATCAATATAGCCACCTTTCTTTATGATGACACTCAACAGCCTTCCATCCATTGATTCTGTCAGTTGCTTGATCTGTTTTCGATCAACATTGCGTGCAGCAGCAACCACAGCCTCACAGACACTGTTCCGAGAGGTGTACTGTTTTCCCTCCCTGTAGATCTCACATTTTATGATGGACCACAGGTTCTCTATGGGGTTCAGATCAGGTGAACAAGGGGGCTATGTCATTATTTTTTCTTATTTTAGACCTTTACTGGCCAGCCACGCTGTGGAGTAGTTGGATGCATGTGATGTAGCATTGTCCTGCATGAATATCATGTTTTTCTTGAACGATACCGACTTCTTCCTGTACCACTGCTTGAAGAAGTTGTCTTCCAGAAAATGGCAGTAGGTCAGGGAGTTGAGCTTCACTCCATCCTCAACCCGAAAAGTTCCCACAAGTTCATCTTTGATGATACCAGCCCATACCAGTACCCCACCTCCACCTTGCTGGCGTCTGAGTCACAGTGGAGCTCTCTGCCCTTTACTGATCCAGCCTCTTGCCCATCCATCTGGCCCATCAAGAGTCACTCTCATTTCATCAGTCCATAAAACCTTTGAAAAATCAGTCTTAAGATATTACTTGGCCCTTTCTTGACGTTTTATCTTAGGTTTCTTGTTCAAAGATGGTCGTTTTTCAGCCTTCCTTACCTTGGCCATGTACCTGAGTATCGCACACCTTGTGCTTTTTGATACTCCAGTAATGTTGCAGATCTGAAATATTGCAAAACTGGTGGTGAATGGCATCTTGGCAGCTTTACGTTTGATTTTCCTCAATTCATGGGCAGTTATTTTGCGCCTTTTTTGGCCAACACGCTTGGGCAACATGCTTCTTGCGACCCTGTTGGCTATTTGCCATGAAACAGTTGATTGTTCGGTGATCACACTTCAAATGTTTGGAAATTTCAAGACTGCTGCATCCCTCTGCAAGACATCTCACAATTTTGGACTTTTCAGAGCCTGTCAAATCTCTCTTCTGACCTATTTTGCCAAAGGAAAGGAAGTTGCCTAATAATTAAGCACTAGAGATGAGCGTTGTTCTACTCGAACTGTTCGCCAATCTCAAATTCGAGCTGTTTTGGGCGGTGTTCGAGCCGTTCGGCGAACACGAACAATTTGAGAAAAATTCGGCTGTTCGAGGGTATGTTCGATAACTGTTCGTGCACCAAAATCATAACTGGATTTTTTCTCAGTAATGATGAAAATTAATGTTAATACGCAGTTTGAGTGTACAGCGGGGTGGGGGGAGGGGCAGGGGATGGATCTCTGCAGGAACAATGAAGATCTCCATTTTTTTTTCTCTTTCCCGCATTTGCAGTGGGGAGGTGCAATCTGTCAGCCTATCAGCAGCGCACACACGGAGCGAAGTGCTTTTTTTCACACAAGCAAGGGCATGTGTCATTGGCAGTGTATGTCACATGTCCTTGCCCTATAAGACCAAGCCATTTTCCCCGTCGCCACCATTTTCTCACTGCTGCAGCTGCGTGTTAGACGGCACCGCTGTTGCTGTGTGCGCTATACCTTGTTAATTTCAAGCCAATTTTCGCACAAATATACAGATAGCTTGGGAGTAGGGAATAGTTGTGATTGCAGTCCTTTTAAGGACTAGGTTACAGCATTTCCTATGACTTTTATCAGGGAGGTCTGTGCTCTTAAATAGATAGGTTGTGGGAGTAAAGACTAATTGTAATTGGAGTCCTTTTCAGGACTAGGTTACATGAGTTCCTATCAGTTTTTGCCAGGCTGGTCTGTGCCAGTGCTGTGCAAGTTTTTTTTCACAGCATTTGGCTGAATCTAGCAAAGCTAATCCTTTTTGGCCTATTGCAGAGTGTGTTAGTCAGTGGAGTAGACTATCTGTGTTGCAAGATATAACACCTGTGTATAGAATACCAATTTTTTTACTGCACCTAGTGAAGTAAAATCTTTTGGGCATAGCATCATTCTATTAGTCCATCTATACTGATTTTTTTCTGCATCTAGCTCTGAAAAAATATTTGGGCTTCTAGCAGTGTGTGGGACTTGGTCTATTAGTCCATCTATACTGACCTCCATCAGGTTGCAAATTAAAAATAATTTTTTTCTGCATCTAGCTCTGAAAAAATATTTGGGCTTCTAGCAGTGTGTGGGACTTGGTCTATTAGTCCATCTATACTGACCTCCATCAGGTTGCAAATTAAAAATAATTTTTTTCTGCATCTAGCTCTGAAAAAATATTTGGGCTTCTAGCAGTGTGTGGGACTTGGTCTATTTGTCCATCTATACTGACCTCCATCAGGTTGCAAATTAAAAATAATTTTTTTCTTCATTTAGCTCTGAAAAAATATTTGGGCTTCTAGCAGTGTGTGGGACTTGTTATATTAGTCCTTCTATACTGACCTCCAGCAGGTTGCAAATTGAATATAATTTTTTTCTGCATCTAGCTCTGAAAAAATAGTTGGGCTTCTAGCGGTGTGTGGGACTTGGTCTATTAGTCCATCTATACTGACCTCCATCAGGTTGCAAATTAAAAATAATTTTTTTCTGCATCTAGCTCTGAAAAAATATTTGGGCTTCTAGCAGTGTGTGGGACTTGGTCTATTAGTCCATCTATACTGACCTCCATCAGGTTGCAAATTAAAAATAATTTTTTTCTGCATCTAGCTCTGAAAAAATATTTGGGCTTCTAGTGGTGTGTGGGACTTGGTCTATTAGTCCATCTATACTGACCTCCATCAGGTTGCAAATTAAAAATAATTTTTTTCTGCATCTAGCTCTGAAAAAATATTTGGGCTTCTAGCAGTGTGTGGGACTTGGTCTATTAGTCCATCTATACTGACCTCCATCAGGTTGCAAATTAAAAATAATTTTTTTCTGCATCTAGCTCTGAAAAAATATTTGGGCTTCTAGCGGTGTGTGGGACTTGGTCTATTAGTCCATCTATACTGACCTCCATCAGGTTGCAAATTAAAAATAATTTTTTTCTGCATCTAGCTCTGAAAAAATATTTGGGCTTCTAGCAGTGTGTGGGACTTGGTCTATTAGTCCATCTATACTGACCTCCATCAGGTTGCAAATTAAAAATAATTTTTTTCTTCATTTAGCTCTGAAAAAATATTTGGGCTGCTAGCAGTGTGTGGGACTTGTTCTATTAGTCCTTCTATACTGACCTCCAGCAGGTTGCAAATTGAATATAATTTTTTTCTGCATCTAGCTCTGAAAAAATAGTTGGGCTTCTAGCGGTGTGTGGGACTTGGTCTATTAGTCCATCTATACTGACCTCCATCAGGTTGCAAATTAAAAATAATTTTTTTCTGCATCTAGCTCTGAAAAAATATTTGGGCTTCTAGCAGTGTGTGGGACTTGGTCTATTAGTCCATCTATACTGACCTCCATCAGGTTGCAAATTAAAAATAATTTTTATCTGCATCTACACTACCTCTGAAAAAATATTTGGGCTTCTAGCAGTGTGTGGGACTATTTGTATTAGTCCATCTATACTGACCTCCATCAGGTTGCAAATTCAAAATAATTTTTTTCTGCATCTAACCCAGCCAATAGTTTTGGCCTAATACCACAGTTTGGCCACTCAGCTCTGCTCGGTTACCATCCATTGTTTTTTTGTGCAAACAACTCCAGAGTTGTGAATTAGTTAACCACCAAAATGAGTGGAAAAAGGCCTGCTGCTGGTGGAAAGGGGAATAGGCGTGTTGGGAAGGGGAAAAAAGGTTGTGTCCGTGGGGTAGGTGTTAAAGCAACAGTAACATCTGCAGAAGAAAGACTATCTTCCAGCCAAACTAAAATGTCTACTTCTTTTAGCGGACAATGTGATAAGATCCCTTTCTTACGGCCACGCCAATCGCTACAAATTCCAGATGAGGCACAAAAACAGCAGGTGCTTCAACGGATATCAAGTGCTCCTTTAAGTGGGCTCTCCTCCACATCAACTTCAACATCACAAATACTCCAGTCCTCAAAGGTGTCACCCAAATCGCACTTGCTTCCTCACAGCTCCCAAATCTCCAGCTGCCCGTCTGAGTATGAGGTAGAACAGATGGTTGAGTCTGCAGAGCTGTTTACTCATACTATAGCCTGGGAATCAGAGGTCGACTCCAGCGCTTCTGTGAATCCAGACGAGGAAATGATCTGCACTGATGCCCAGAATATTTATGAGTCGGATCCAGGACCAGACGCAGAAGGTTGTGACCATAATGTAGACCCTCATTCCCAAACTGTAACTCCTGTTGGTGGAGACAATGAGGAAGACGATGATAAGACTCAAATACCTGATTGGAGCGACAACTTTAGTTTTTTGTCAGGGCAGGAACAGGTTGGCTCTGAGGACGACGGGTGTGATAACGCACAGGGTGATGATGATGAGGTCGGAGATCCCACTTACTTTCAACCCACAGTCAGCCAAGAGATGAGGTCAGCAGAGGAGTTGGAGGAAGATGCTAGTGACGACGAGGTCAGGTTGCGCCTTCCTGGACAGAGACGTAGTACTGTAAGCACGTCAACAACTGCATCCTCAAACACAACTCTGCCTCTCACCACAAGTCGTGGTGGCTCTTCAGGTCGCATGGGTGCTAAGCCTTGCATAGCCAGGGCATTTTTTCAGATCGATAAAGATGACCCAACTCGTGTTATCTGTAACATTTGTCAGCAAAAGCTAAGTAGAGGCCAAAAAATACATAGTTTGAGTACTTCATGCATGAACCGGCACATGGACATGAAGCATAAGTTGCAGTGGGAAGATCAGTGTGCTACAATGCGTCCTAGCCGGCCGGGCCAATCACCGTCTGCCATATCTTGTGCATCCGCGGCCTCTTCATCCTCTGTGACTGGGGGGACAGCAGTCACACCTGTTTTGGGGCGCAGACCTGCCACCTCTTTACCCGCAACAGCCAGCGTGATTGGCAGGTCATCATTTTCTTTGGAGGTGGTAACACCAGCTGGTGTTGAGCGCTGTCCGACATCGATAGCACCACCTTTGGATCTAGGCAACCTAACATGTCCGCCTGCATCTTCCTCACAGACCGGCAGTTTGCCGGGGACACCCTTATCAACCCCGTCTAAGCACAATAGCCAGCCCTCGGTCCCTCAGATGTGGACAAGTAAAAGACCATTTCCTCCTAGCCATGAGAAAGCTAAGAGGTTGAATTTCACCATCTGCAAGCTCTTGGCTACAGAAATGCTGCCTTTCCGCCTGGTGGACACAGAGGATTTTCGAGACCTTATGTCCGTCGCAGTGCCCCAGTACCAGATTCCCAGTCGGCACTACTTCTCAAAGAAAGATGTGCCTGCGCTCCACCAGCATGTCGCACACAACATCACCGCTTCTTTGAGAAACTCTGTGTGTGACAGGGTGCATTTCACCACAGACACTTGGACGAGTAGGCATGGACAGGGGCGTTACATGTCGCTGACTGGGCACTGGGTAACTATGGTGACAGCAGGACAAGGGGCTGCAGTCCAAGTCTTGCCGTCCCCACGAGTTGTGCGTCAATCCTCTTTATGTCAAAGTTCCTCCACTGCTTCTGCCTCCTCAACCTCCTCTCGGTCTTCCACCTGCACCCAAAGCCTGTCTGGTCATGCCACAAGCTTTCTAACTGTGCAGAAGGGATCCTGCACACCTCCTTACTATGCTGGCAGTAGGGCTCAACGTCATCAGGCGGTTTTTACATTGAAATGTCTGGGAAATGTGAGTCACACAGCTGAGGAGTTGTGGTCAGCTCTGGAGAACCAATTTCATGAATGGTTGTCTCCACTGGACCTGAAACCAGGGAAGGCCGTGTGCGACAATGCTGCAAACCTGGGTGCGGCCCTTCGCCGGGGCAATGTCACACACGTGCCTTGTATGGCTCACGTGTTGAACCTGGTTGTCCAGCAATTTTTAGCCCACTATCCCAGACTAGATGGCCTTCTGCAGAGGGCACGGTCGCTGTGTGCTCACTTCCGCCGTTCGCATCCCGCAGCTCAGCGACTTACATCTCTACAGAAGTCGTTGGGCCTGCCACTTCACCGGCTAAAATGCGATGTGCCTACCCGGTGGAATTCAACTCTGCACATGTTGCAGCGACTGTGGCAGCACCGACAAGCCCTGGTGCAATACGTTCTGACGTATAGCCTGGGCCAACGAGATTCAGAGGTGGGGCAAATCACGCTGGAGGAGTGGTCTCAGATCATTGACTTATGCACCCTTCTGCACAGTTTTGAAATGGCGACGAAGATGTTTAGTGCTGACGATGCCATTATCAGCATGACTATTCCGGTGATTTACATGCTGGAGCACATGTTAAACAGAATTCGGAGTCAGGTGGTGGCACAAGAGGAGGTGGAGGAAGTAGAGGAGGAGGAGTTGTATGCGGAAGGGCTAACATCTGCAAGGTCCAGACGGTCGGCAGCACCAAGGCGGCAGGCATGTGAGGGTGGGGGAGATGGTTTTACCAGGGCGCATGGTAGCAGCCAAACTAGTGAGGAAGGTGCAGGAGCCCAGGAAGAAGTGGAGGACGAACTGATGGAAGACTCATCAGATGAGGGAGACCTTGATCACATTTCTGTTGTGCGAGGTTGGGGGGAGAGGACAGAGGAAGGAAGCATGATTGTTACCTCGCCACCAACACAACAGGGACTTGGTGCTCCTGGATGCGCAACACACATGAGTGCCTTCTTGCTGCACTACCTGCAACATGACCCTCGAATTGTGAGAATTAGAAATAATCCTGACTACTGGGTTGCCACACTGTTAGATCCCGGTACAAAAGTAAATTTGCAGAAATTATTCCTGCCATAGAAAGGGATGCACGCATGCAGGAGTATCAGCAGAGACTGTTGCAGAATCTTACATATGTTTTTCCACAAAATACCAGTGGTGCACGTAGTGAATCTCACAGTTCCAACTTGCCAACCGTGGGACCGTCAAGTGTTCAGCACTCAAACCGTAACAGAACCACAGTATCTGCTGGTAACATCAATTTTGCGGAATCATTTCACCACTTTTTTAGCCCATCCTTTGCAAGGCCACAGGAGACAAGAAGTCTGACACATAGTCAACGCCTAGAGACGATGGTACAGGAGTATCTCCAAGTAAACATTGAAGCCACGACTGTGTCACTGGACCCTTGCTCTTTTTGGGCTTCCAATCTGGATAAATGGCCGGAGCTAGCCACTTACGCCTTGGAGATCTTGTCATGCCCCGCAGCCAGCGTTCTGTCTGAACGTGTGTTCAGCGCTGCTGGTGGTGTGCTGACAGATAAGCGCACGCGGCTCTCCACTGATAATGTAGACAGACTCACGTTCATAAAGATGAACAAATCATGGATCCGAAACGACTTTTCTACCCCTGTGTCATCCTGGGGAGAGTAAAAGTTTGATGATTGGTTAAAATCACCCTACCAACCGTTTTAAGCTTTCAAATTACTAATCATGTTTATCTGTATCTTGACTGGAAAATAATTTGGGCTTTGTAGCAGTGTGCAGCACTGATCCTATTAGGCCATCTATACTAAAGCTTCACCAGATCTAAAATTAAAAATAATTTTTAGCTGCATCTAGCCCGGAAAATTATTTTGGGGCTCCGAGATGCGCAAGGCACATAAGTGCCTTCTTGCTGCACTACCTGCAGCATGACCCTCATATTGTCAGAATTCGAAGTAATCATGACTACTGGGTTGCCACACTCTTAGATCCCCCAAACTTTTCGATCAACCTTTTCATTTTAATAAATACCAAAAAAATGGTCATTTTTGAAATTATAAGCATTAGCAGGTTGTTAGAAACTGAAATCAAACAGTTTTCAACTCAAAACTTTATTCTAGGTGATGTTACATTTTCACATAGGACCCCTTGTTCGAAAGGAGCTTCTGAACTCTCTCGTCCATTGAATTTGTCAGGTTTTGGATGGTTTCTGCTTCAATTGTTTTGCATGAGGACAGAATACCCTCCCAGAGCTGTTGCTTAGATGTGAACTGCCTCCCGCCATCATAGACACTCCTTTTAATGATGCTCCAAAGGTTCTGAATGGGGTAGAGGTCAGGGGAGCATGGGGGTCACACCATAAGTTTGTCCCCTTTTATGCCCATATCAGCCAGAGATGCAGATGTTTTATGTGCAGCATGAGATGGTGCATTATCATGCAGAAAAATGATCTTGCTGTAAAATACACGGTTCTTCTTCTTGAACCATGGCAGGAAGTGCTGTTTGAGAAAATCCACATACATTATGGAGTTCATCTTTAGCGCCTTCAGGGATCCTAAAGGGGCCGACAATCTCTCTCCCCATGATTCCATCCCAAAACATTACTCCACCTCCTCCTAGTTGGCGCTGTAGCCGTGTTTGCGTGGGGTGTCCATCAACCAGCCATCCTCCACTCCATCCATCTGGACCATCGAGCGCTGCACGGCACTCATCCGTGAACAAAACAGTTTTGAAATCAGTCTTCATGTAATGTTTGGCCCACTGGAGCCGTTTCTGCTTGTGTGAAGTGGATAGAGGAGGTCGACAGGATGGCGCATGCACAGCTGCAAACCTCTGAAGGACCCTGCATCTTGCTGTTCGGGGGACGTTGGAGGCACAAGCAGCTTCAAAAACTTGTCTGCTGCTATGACAAGGCTTTTTTGCCGCTGCTCTTTCAACTTGACGCAATTGCCTGTAGGAAAGAGTCCTCAATTTGCCCTTATCAGCATGCACACGTGTGTACTGTGAATCAGCTACATACTTCTTGATTGCCAAGACACTTCATCCTGATCATCGCACAATGTTGATTGTAGTCATGCCTTGACCTAAACACTCCACAATTTGTTGCTTCTCAGCAGCCGACACATCCTTTTTCTTTCCCATTTTGGCAGAAAATGTAGGCTGCTTAATAATGTGAGAGAGCCTTCTTAAGTAGTCTTGCCTTTCATTGGACACACCTGCCAAACTAATTAGCACAGGTGTCAGCAATTGCTTACAGTGATATAAAGAGCCCTGACACACATCACCATCAATGAGTTTAACTGACAAACAAACAAATTCTTCCCTTATCACTCCTAAACACTTTTTGTATAATAATTTGGAACGCAGTGTACATGTGCTTTTCCACAAAACACCAGTGGTTCACGTAGTGAATCTTACAGTTCTAACTTGCCAACCGTGGTCTGTATGGAGTTGTTCAATAAAGGGCCCAAAATTAAGCTAACATAGATGGGAGAGGTCTCTATGAATAGGAATTCCTAAGTATTTGATACCCTGTGAGGGCCAGGCAAAGGGAAAGTTGGACTGGATGGAATCCTATATGGATTTGGGGAGGGAGACATCGAGGGCCTCAGACTTCGCTGCATTGATTTTAAAATTTTACCATGTAACAAAGTGATCTATTTCAGCCACAACAGCATGGATGGATATATGTGATTGAGTGATATATACTAGGACATCATCAGCAAATAGAGTGCACTTGTACTCGGTGCCTCCCACCTCAATCCACCTAATATTGGGGTTATGGCGAATTGATGAGAGCAGGTGCTCCGTCACTAGGATGTATAAGAGAGGGGACAGAGGACATCACTGCCTTGTCCCATTGGTGATTGTGAAAGGTGATGAAAATGTTCTGACGCACCCCCTGGGCCTTGGGACACCCGGAGCCGGACCCTTTTTGGTGGATGCTGGTGGTTGTAGTCTTCGTGGCGGCGACCCAGTTCCGTGGTTCAGGGCGGTCAAACCAGTGGCGGAACTATTTATGTGGTTTTCATGTTTAAATGTCCGACTACGCCACCCGTGGATTGCGGTCAGAGTGAACCGCCGCTACAGGGCAGACCACTGAGGCTGGTGTTGTGGGTGCAGCAGAGCGTAGCATAACTCCCCACGGGAGGAGTATAGCCTCAGGGCAGTGTATGCGGAGGATGGGGGTGATGGTGCAGGGCAGCAGCAGTAACGACACGGAGTCAGTGATGCAGTTCAGGGCCTTTACTCACAGTTCTTATTATCCAGACCACGTCTGCAGGTAACGGCTGCCCACGTCGTACTGTGCTCACCAGGTGAGGGGCTCAGACAACTCCCAGATAACTTTGGAGCACTTCACAGGACCCCCTTTGTGTGTCCTTTGTCTGGCCTTTCTTACCAACACTTCTGTCCGGCTGCCTCGGGCCTCCTCTTGGTAAACTTGGCGCCAGTTTCCCTGACCCTATGTGGTGCCTTCCTAGCGGGTGTAGCGAGGGGCTGCACCACATAAAATGTCAGAGCCTCCGGTTTCTAGCTGAGGGTCGTTTCCTGCCTCCACTAGTTCGGGGACCGGTCTCCCCCTTTGGCCTGACCCCTCCACGCAGGTGGATTCGGGCGTGCGGTGGCGACTCGCCCGTCCGCACCCCGGGGATCCCTTCATTCCTCGTTCCTGGAGCCTTCTCCGCTCCTCTTCCTTCCTTCTCCCTCTTCCAGGCCTGGGCCTCTGTTACTAGGCCCGCCTCCGGAGCAGAGCTCATGCAGAGCCCCTGCTCCCTGCCACTTCTGCTCAGACTTCTCTGCACTGAACTAAGATGGTGCCCACCTTTTATACTCCCTTCTCAATGCACCCAGGAACTGCTTCCTCCCTGCTCCTGCACTACAGGGTTCCCCTTCCTCAGTGTTCCCTCCCCCCACTCCAGCCAGGGACAGGGACTGTCGTGCCCATCTCAGGGGCATATTGGTCGCCCTGCCCCACGGCAATGTGGTGTAATGCATGCAGGTGTCGGGTCCTGATCCACACTCCATCCTTACCTGAGAGTGAGATATCACACCTCTGGGTGAGGTGCAATACCTCTGTAGCAACCGAGCCCTCAGGGTGCTACAGTTCCATTTATCTTCAGCCTAGGTGACGTATTGCGATACAGGGCCGTGATTTTAGCTATAAAAGGGTCCCCTAGACCCCTACCCCAAGCTTTTTAAGAGAATCATATATGGCGTGCCAGGAGACTCTATGGAATGCTTTCCCAGCATCCAACGAGAGTATCTAATTACAAATTTTTAACTGCATCTAGCCCAGGAAATACTTTGTGCCTAGTAGCAGTGTCTGCTAGTGAGCGGATTATCCCGGATGTTAAGCAAGCTGCACCACCTGTAGTTTAGACACTTAATTTTTTCAAAGGAAATGCTTCGGGACCATGGGATACTTAGTGAAGAGCATCAGGAGGCACCCCAAGGCATAGGGGCTGGGACTGGCAGTAGGATGCCTTGCGGTGGACAGCCGAGCTCGATCCTTATAAAAGCTTTTTAACTGCAGCAGCTTTAGTGGACGCTACTGGAGCTGGAATTACCGCGGCTGCTGGCATGAGACTTGCCCTCCAATAGATCCTTGTAAATGGATTTAAAGTGTATTCATTCAAATTAGAGAGACAATTTAAATTAAAAAGCTTAGAGCTGCCTCCACCACAGGGGGGCTCGCTCGACCCACCAGCAGACAGGCACCAGTATTGGGAGAGGGGGGCTGGCCGTCAGGGTTCACCGCGGCTCTGGCACAAACCCGGCGACACGGAGGTGGCACGGGCAGGAGCGGACTGGCCGTGTCGGCTTCTCACTTTTTGGATTTTAGAAGGGCATGACATTCCTATATCTGTGTCTCCCCCTCCTTTTACTCCTCCACCTCTTTTATTTTCGCATGACTATATGTACTTGTCACTTTTCCATGTGTTAGTTATGTCTTCTGAGCAGTTTGTCAGCTTTTGGACACCTTTGAAGGTGTTTTCTATGTGTTTCTATGTGTTTTTGTTTGCCTGACATTGGTTTTAACGGTGTTCGAAGGTGTTCTACGAACAGTTCGACGAACAGTTCGGCGAACACACGGGTGTTCGACGAACCGAACCGAACTCGAACACTACGGGGGTGGCTCAACACTATTAAGCACATCTTATATAGGGTGTTGATGTCATTAGTCAACACCCCTCCTCATTACAGAGATGCACATCCCCAGATTTATTTAATTCGTAGTGGGTAGAGATGAGCGTTGTTCTACTCGAACTGTTCGCCAATCTCAAATTCGAGCTGTTTTGGGCGGTGTTCGAGCCGTTCAGCGAGCACGAACGATTTGAGAAAAATTCGGCTGTTCGAGGTTATGTTCGATAACTGTTCGTGCACCAAAATCACAACTGGATTTTTTATCAGTAATGATGAAAATTAATGTTAATACGCAGTTTGAGTGTACAGCGGGGTGGGGGGAGGGGCAGGGGATGGATCTCTGCAGGAATAATGAAGATCTCCATTTTTTTTTCTCTTTCCCGCATTTAAAGTGGGGAGGTGCAATCTGTCAGCCTATCAGCAGCGCACACACGGAGCGAAGTACTTTTTTCACACAAGCAAGGGCATGTGTCATTGGCAGTGTATGTCACATGTCCTTGCCCTATAAGACCAAGCCATTTTCCCCGTCGCCACCATTTTCTCACTGCTGCAGCTGCGTGTTAGACGGCACCGCTGTTGCTGTGTGCGCTATACCTTGTTAATTTCAAGCCAATTTTCGCACAAATCTACAGATAGCTTGGGAGTAGGGAATAGTTGTGATTGCAGTCCTTTTAAGGACTAGGTTACAGCATTTCCTACGACTTTTATCAGGCAGGACTGTGCTCTTAAATAGATAGATTGTGGGAGTAAAGACTAATTGTAATTGCAGTCCTTTTCAGGACTAGGTTACATCAGTTCCTATCAGTTTTTGCCAGGCAGGTCTGTGCCAGTGTTGTGCAAGTTTTTTTCACAGCATTTGGCTGAATCTAGCAAAGCTAATCCTTTCTGGCCTATTGCAGAGTGTGTTAGTCAGTGGAGTAGCCTATCTGTGTTGCAAGATATACAACCTGTGTATAGAATACCAATTTTTTACTGCACCTAGTGAAGTAAAATCTTTTGGGCATAGCATCATTCTATTAGTCCATCTATACTGACCTCCATCAGGTTGCAAATTGAATATAATTTTTTTCTGCATCTAGCTCTGAAAAAATATTTGGGCTTCTAGCAGTGTGTGGGACTTGTTCTATTAGTCCATCTATACTGACCTCCATCAGGTTGCAAACTGAATATAATTTTTTTCTGCATCTAGCTCTGAAAAAATATTTGGCCTTCTAGCAGTGTGTGGGACTTTCTCTATTAGTCCATCTCTACTGACCTCCATCAGGTTGCAAACTGAATATATTTTTTTTCTGCATCTACCTCTGAAAAAATATTGGGCTTCTAGCTGTGTGTGGGACTTGTTCTATTAATCCATCTATACAGACCTGCATCAGGTTGCAAACTGAATATAATTTTTTTCTGCATCTACCTCTGAAAAAATATTTGGGCTTCTAGCAGTGTGTGGGACTTGTTCTATTAGTCCATCTATACTGACCTCCATCAGGTTGCAAACTGAATATTTTCTTTTCTGCATCTACCTCTGAAAAAATATTGGGTTTCTAGCTGTATGTGGGACTTGTTCTATTAATCCATCTATACAGACCTCCATCAGGTTGCAAACTGAATATAATTTTTTTCTGCATCTACCTCTGAAAAAATATTTGGGCTTCTAGTTGTGTGTGGGACTTGTTCTATTAGTCCATCTATACTGACCTCAATCAGGTTGCAAACTGAAAATAATTTTTTGTCTGCATCTAGCTCTGAAAAAATATTTGGCCTTCTAGCAGTGTGTGGGACTTTCTCTATTAGTCCATCTATACTGACCTCCATCAGGTTGCAAATTAAAAATAATTTTTATCTGCATCTACCTCTGAAAAAATATTTGGGCTTCTGTCTGTGTGTGGGACTTGTTCTATTAGTCCATCTATACTGACCTCCATCAGGTTGCAAACTGAATATAATTTTTTTTCTGCATCTAGCTCTGAAAAAATATTTGGCCTTCTAGCAGTGTGTGGGACTTTCTCTATTTGTCCATCTATACTGACCTCCATCAGGTTGCAAATTAAAAATAATTTTTATCTGCATCCAGCTCTGAAAAAATATTTGGCCTTCTAGCAGTGTGTGGGACTTTCTCTATTAGTCCATCTATACTGACCTCCATCAGGTTGCAAATTAAAAATAATTTTTATCTGCATCCAGCTCTGAAAAAATATTTGGCCTTCTAGCAGTGTGTGGGACTTTCTCTATTAGTCCATCTATACTGACCTCCATCAGGTTGCAAATTAAAAATATTTTTTTGTCTGCATCTAGCTCTGAAAAAATATTTGGCCTTCTAGCAGTGTGTGGGACTTTCTCTATTAGTCCATCTATACTGACCTCCATCAGGTTGCAAACTGAATATAATTTTTTTCTGCATCTAGCTCTGAAAAAATATTTGGCCTTATAGCAGTGTGTGGGACTTTCTCTATTAGTCTATCTATACTGACCTCCATCAGGTTGCAAATTAAAAATAATTTTTATCTGTATCCAGCTCTGAAAAAATATTTGGCCTTCTAGCAGTGTGTGGGACTTTCTCTATTTGTCCATCTATACTGACCTCCATCAGGTTGCAAATTAAAAATAATTTTTATCTGCATCCAGCTCTGAAGAAATATTTGGCCTTCTAGCAGTGTGTGGGACTTTCTCTATTTGTCCATCTATACTGACCTCCATCAGGTTGCAAATTAAAAATATTTTTTTGTCTGCATCTAGCTCTGAAAAAATATTTGGGCTTCTAGCAGTGTGTGGGACTTTCTCTATTAATCCATCTATACAGACCTCCATCAGGTTGCAAACTGAATATAATTTTTTTCTGCATCTACCTCTGAAAAAATATTTGGGCTTCTAGCTGTGTGTGGGACTTGTTCTATTAGTCCATCTATACTGACCTCAATCAGGTTGCAAACTGAAAATAATTTTTTGTCTGCATCTAGATCTGAAAAAATATTTGGCCTTCTAGCAGTGTGTGGGACTTTCTCTATTAGTCCATCTATATTGACCTCCATCAGGTTGCAAATTAAAAATAATTTTTATCCGCATCTACCTCTGAAAAAATATTTGGGCTTCTAGCTGTGTGTGGGACTTGTTCTATTTGTCCATCTATACTGACCTCCATCAGGTTGCAAACTGAATATAATTTTTTTCGGCATCTAGCTCTGAAAAAATATTTGGCCTTCTAGCAGTGTGTGGGACTTTCTCTATTAGTCCATCTATACTGACCTCCATCAGGTTGCAAATTAAAAATAATTTTTATCTGCATCCAGCTCTGAAAAAATATTTGTCCTTCTAGCAGTGTGTGGGACTTTCTCTATTAGTCCATCTATACTGACCTCCATCAGGTTGCAAATTAAAAATAATTTTTTGTCTGCATCTAGCTCTGAAAAAATATTTGGCCTTCTAGCAGTGTGTGGGACTTTCTCTATTAGTCCATCTATACTGACCTCCATCAGGTTGCAAACTGAATATATTTTTTTTCTGCATCTACCTCTGAAATAATATTTGGGCTTCTAGCTGTGTGTGGGACTTTCTCTATTAGTCCATCTATACTGACCTCCATCAGGTTGCAAATTGAATATAATTTTTTTCTGCATCTAACCCAGCCAATAGTTTTGGCCTTATACCACAGTTTGGCCACTCAGCTCTGCTCGGTTCCCATCCATTGTTTTTTTCTGCAAACAACTCCAGAGTTGTGAATTAGTTAACCACCAAAATGAGTGGAAAAAGGCCTGCTGCTGGTGGAAAGGGGAATAGGCATGTTGGGAAGGGGAAAAAAGGTTGTGTCCGTGGGGTAGGTGTTAAAGCAACAGTAACATCTGCAGAAGAAAGACTATCTTCCAGCCAAACTAAAATGTCTACTTCTTTTAGCGGACAATGTGATAAGATCCCTTTCTTACGGCCACGCCAATCGCTACAAATTCCAGATGAGGCACAAAAACAGCAGGTGCTTCAACGGATATCAAGTGCTCCTTTAAGTGGGCCCTCCTCCACATCAACTTCAACATCACAAATACTCCAGTCCTCAAAGGTGTCACCCCAATCGCACTTGCTTCCTCACAGCTCCCAAATCTCCAGCTGCCCGTCTGAGTATGAGGTAGAACAGATGGTTGAGTCTGCAGAGCTGTTTACTCATACTATAGCCTGGGAATCAGAGGTCGACTCCAGCGCTTCTGTGAATCCAGACGAGGAAATGATCTGCACTGATGCCCAGAATCTTTATGAATCGGATCCAGGACCAGACGCAGAAGGTTCTGACCATAATGTAGACCCTCATTCCCAAACTGTAACTCCTGTTGGTGGAGACAATGAGGAAGACGATGATGAGACTCAAATACCTGATTGGAGCAACAACTTTAGTTTTTTGTCAGGGCAGGAACAGGTTGGCTCTGAGGACGACGGGTGTGATAACGCACAGGGTGATAATGATGAGGTTGGAGATCCCACTTACTGTCAACCCACAGTCAGCCAAGAGATGAGGTCAGCAGAGGAGGTGGAGGAAGATGCTAGTGACGACGAGGTCCGGTTGCGCCTTCATGGACAGAGACGTAGTACTGGAAGCACGTCAACAACTGTATCCTCAAACACAACACTGCCTCTCACCACAAGTCGTGGTGGCTCTTCAGGTCGCATGGGTGCTAAGCCTTGCATAGCCTGGGCATTTTTTCAGATCGATAAAGATGACCCAACTCGTGTTATCTGTAACATTTGTCAGCAAAAGCTAAGTAGAGGCCAAAAAATACATAGTTTGAGTACTTCATGCATAAACCGGCACATGGACATGAAGCATAAGTTGCAGTGGGAAGCTCAGTGTGCTACAATGCGGCCTAGCCGGCCGGGCCAACCACCGTCTGCCATATCTTGTGCATCCGCGGCCTCTTCATCCTCTGTGACTGGGGGGACAGCAGTCACACCTGTTTTGGGGCGCAGACCTGCCACCTCTTTACCCGCAACAGCCAGCGTGATTGGCAGGTCATCATTTTCTTTGGAGGTTGTAACACCAGCTGGTGTTGAGTGCTGTCCGACATCGATAGCACCACCTTTGGATCAAGGCAACCTAACATGTCCACCTGCATCTTCCTCACAGACCGGCAGTTTGCCGGGGACACCCTTATCAACCCCGTCTAAGCACAATAGCCAGCCCTCGGTCCCTCAGATGTGGACAAGTAAAAGACCATTTCCTCCTAGCCATGAGAAAGCTAAGAGGTTGAATTTCACCATCTGCAAGCTTTTGGCTACAGAAATGCTGCCTTTCCGCCTGGTGGACACAGAGGATTTTCGAGACCTTATGTCCGTCGCAGTGCCCCAGTACCAGATGCCCAGTCGGCACTACTTCTCAAAGAAAGGTGTGCCTGCGCTCCATCAGCATGTCGCACACAACATCACCGCTTCTTTGAGAAACTCTGTGTGTGACAGGGTGCATTTCACCACAGACACTTGGACGAGTAGGCATGGACAGGGGCGTTACATGTCGCTGACTTGGCACTGGGTAACTATGGTGACAGCAGGACAAGGGGCTGCTGTCCAAGTCTTGCCGTCCCCACGAGTTGTGCGTCAATCCTCTTTATGTCAAAGTTCCTCCACTGCTTCTGCCTCCTCAACCTCCTCTCGGACTTCCACCTGCACCCAAAGCCTGTCTGGTCATGCCACAAGCTTTCTAACTGCGCAGAAGGGATCCTGCAAACCTCCTTACTATGCTGGCAGTAGGGCTCAACGTCATCAGGCGGTTTTTACTTTGAAATGTCTGGGAAATGTGAGTCACACAGCTGAGGAGTTGTGGTCAGCTCTGGACAACCAATTTAATGAATGGTTGTCTCCACTGGACCTGAAACCAGGGAAGGCCGTGTGCGACAATGCTGCAAACCTGGGTGCGGCCCTTCGCCGGGGCAATGTCACACACATGCCTTGTATGGCTCACGTGTTGAATTTTTAGCCCACTATCCCAGACTAGATGGCCTTCTGCAGAGGGCACGGTCGCTGTGTGCTCACTTCCGCCGTTCGCATCCCACAGCTCAGCGACTTACATCTCTACAGAAGTCGTTGGGCCTGCCACTTCACCGGCTAAAATGCGATGTGCCTACCCGGTGGAATTCAACTCTGCACATGTTGCAGCGACTGTGGCAGCACCGACAAGCCCTGGTGCAATACGTTCTGACGTATAGCCTGGGCCAACGAGATCCAGACGTCTCAGATCAGGGACCTATGCACCCTTCTGCACAGTTTTGAAATGGCGACGAAGATGTTTAGTGCTGACGATGCTATTATCAGCATGACTATTCCGGTGATTTACATGCTGGAGCACTTGTTAAACAGAATTCGGAGTCAGGTGGTGGCACAAGAGGAGGTGGAGGAAGTAGAGGAGGAGGAGTTGTATGCGGAAGGGCTAACATCTGCAAGGTCCAGACGGTCGGCAGCACCAAGGCGGCAGGCATGTGAGGGTGGGGGAGATGGTTTTACCAGGGCGCATGGTAGCAGCCAAACTAGTGAGGAAGGTGCAGGAGCCCAGGAAGAAGTGGAGGACGAACTGATGGAAGACTCATCAGATGAGGGAGACCTTGATCACATTTCTGTTGTGCGAGGTTGGGGGGAGAGGACAGAGGAAGGAAGCATGATTGTTACCTCGCCACCAACACAACACGGACTTGGTGCTCCTGGATGCGCAAGACACATGAGTGCCTTCTTGCTGCACTACCTGCAACATGACCCTCGAATTGTGAGAATTAGAAATAATCCTGACTACTGGGTTGCCACACTGTTAGATCCCCGGTACAAAAGTAAATTTGCAGAAAGTATTCCTGCCATAGAAAGGGATGCACGCATGCAGGAGTATCAGCAGAGACTGTTGCAAAATCTTACATGTGCTTTTGCACAAAACACCAGTGGTGCACGTAGTGAATCTCACAGTTCCAACTTGCCAACCGTGGGACCGTCAAGTGTTCAGCACTCAAACCGTAACAGAACCACAGTATCTGCTGGTAACATCAATTTTGCGGAATCATTTCACCACTTTTTTAGCCCATCCTTTGCAAGGCCACAGGAGACAAGAAGTCTGACACATAGTCAATGCCTAGAGACGATGGTACAGGAGTATCTCCAAGTAAACATTGAAGCCATGACTGTGTCACTGGACCCTTGCTCTTTTTGGGCTTCCAATCTGGATAAATGGCCGGAGCTAGCCACTTACGCCTTGGAGATCTTGTCATGCCCCCAGCCAGCGTTCTGTCTGAACGTGTGTTCAGCGCTGCTGGTGGTGTGCTGACAGATAAGCGCACGCGGCTCTCCGCTGATAATGTAGACAGACTCACGTTCATAAAGATGAACAAATCATGGATCCGAAACGACTTTTCTACCCCTGTGTCATCCTGGGGAGAGTAAAAGCTTGATGATTGGTTAAAATCACCCTACCAACCATTTTAAGCTTTCAAATTACTAATCATGTTTATCTGTATCTTGACTGGAAAATAATTTGGGCTTTGTAGCAGTGTGCAGCACTGATCCTATTAGCCCATCTATACTAAGCTCCACCAGATTTAAAATTAATAATAATTTTTAGCTGCATCTAGCCCGGAAAATAATTTTGGGGCTCCGAGATGCGCAAGACACATAAGTGCCTTCTTGCTGCACTACCTGCAACATGACCCTCATATTGTCAGAATTCGAAGTAATCATGACTACTGGGTTGCCACACTCTTAGATCCCCAAAACTTTTCGATCAACCTTTTCATTTTAATAAAGACCAAAAAAATGGTCATTTTTGAAATTATAAGCATTAGCAGTTTATTAGAAACTGAAATCAAACAGTTTTCAACTCAAAACTTTATTCTAGGTGATGTTACATTTTCACATAGGACCCCTTGTTCGAAAGGAGCTTCTGAACTCTCTCGTCCATTGAATTTGTCAGGTTTTGGATGGTTTCTGCTTCAATTGTTTTGCATGAGGACAGAATACCCTCCCAGAGCTGTTTCTTAGATGTGAACTGCCTCCCGCCATCATAGACACTCCTTTTGATGATGCTCCAGAGGTTCTGAATGGGGTAGAGGTCAGGGAAACATGGGGGTCACACCATAAGTTTGTCCCCTTTTATGCCCATATCAGCCAGAGATGCAGATGTTTTATGTGCAGCATGAGATGGTGCATTATCATGCAAAAAAATGATCTTGCTGTGAAATACACAGTTCTTCTTCTTGAACCAATGCAGGAAGTGCTGTTTGAGAAAATCCACATACATTATGGAGTTCATCTTTAGCGCCTTCAGGGATCCTAAAGGGGCCGACAATCTCTCTCCCCATGATTCCATCCCAAAACATTACTCCACCTCCTCCTAGTTGGCGCTGTAGCCGTGTTTGCGTGGGGTGTCCATCAACCAGCCATCCTCCACTCCATCCATCTGGACCATCGAGCGCTGCACGGCACTCATCCGTGAACAAAACAGTTTTGAAATCAGTCTTCATGTAATGTTTGGCCCACTGGAGCCGTTTCTGCTTGTGTGAAGTGGATAGAGGAGGTCGACAGGATGGCATATGCACAGCTGCAAACCTCTGAAGGACCCTGCATCTTGTTGTTCGGGGGATGTTGGAGGCACCAGCAGCTTCAAAAACTTGTCTGCTGCTATGACAAGGCTTTTTTGCCGCTGCTCTTTTAACCTGACGTAATTGCCTGTAGGAAAGAGTCCTCAATTTGCCCTTATCAGCACGCACACGTGTGTACTGTGAATCAGCTACATACTTCTTGATTGCCAAGACACTTCATCCTGATCATCGCACAATGTTGATTGTAGTCATGCCTTGACCTAAACACTCCACAATTTGTTGCTTCTCAGCAGCCGACACATCCTTTTTCTTTCCCATTTTGGCAGAAAATGTAGGCTGCTTAATAATGTGAGACAGCCTTCTTAAGTAGTCTTGCCTTTCATTGGACACACCTGCCAAACTAATTAGCACAGGTGTCTGCAATTGCTTACAGTGATATAAAGAGCCCTGACACACATCACCATCAATGAGTTTAACTGACAAACAAACAAATTCTTCCCTTATCACTCCTAAACACTTTTTGCATAATAATTTGGAACACAGTGTACATGTGCTTTTCCACAAAACACCAGTGGTTCACGTAGTGAATCTTACAGTTCTAACTTGCCAACCGTGGTCTGTATGGAGTTGTTCAATAAAGGGCCCAAAATTAAGATAACATAGATGGGAGAGGTCTCTATGAATAGGAATTCCTAAGTATTTGATACCCTGTGAGGGCCAGGCAAAGGGAAAGTTGGACTGGATGGAATCCTATATGGATTTGGGGAGGGAGACATCGAGGGCCTCAGACTTCGCTGCATTGATTTTAAAATTTGACCATGTAACAAAGTGATCTATTTCAGCCATAACAGCATGGATGGATATATGTGATTGAGTGATATATACTAGTACATCATCAGCAAATAGAGAGCACTTGCACTCGGTGCCTCCCACCTCAATCCACCTAATATTGGGGTTATGGCGAATTGATGAGAGCAGGTGCTCCGTCACTAGGATGTATAAGAGAGGGGACAGAGGACATCCCTGCCTTGTCCCATTGGTGATTGTGAAAGGTGATGAAAATGTTCTGATGCACCCCCTGGGCCTTGGGACACCCGGAGCCGGACCCTTTTTGGTGGATGCTGGTGGTTGTAGTCTTCGTGGCGGCGACCCGGTTCCGTGGCTCAGGGTGGTCAAACCAGTGGCGGAAGTATTTATGTGGTTTTGATGTTTAAATGTCCGACTACGCCACCCGTGGATTGCGGTCAGAGTGAACCGCCGCTGCAGGGTAGACCGCTGAGGCTGGTGTTGTGGGTGCAGAAGAGCGTAGCATAACTCCCCACGGGAGGAGTATAGCTTCAGGGCAGTGTATGCGGAGGATGGGGGTAATGGTGCAGGGCAGCAGCAGTAACGACACGGAGTCAGTGATGCAGTCCAGGGCCTTTACTCACAGTTCTCATTATCCAGACCACGTCTGCAGGTAACGGCTGCCCACGCTGTACTGTGCTCACCAGGTGAGGGGCTCAGACAACTCCCAGATAACTTTGGAGCGCTTCACAGGACCCCCTTTGTGTGTCCTTTGTCTGGCCTTTCTTACCAACCCTTCTGTCCGGCTGCCTCGGGCCTCCTCTTGGTAAACTTGGCGCCAGTTTCCCTGACCCTATGTGCTGCCCTCCTAGCGGGTGTAGCGAGGGGTTGCGCCACATAAAATGTCACAGCCTCCGGTTTCTAGCTGAGGGTCGTTTC
Source organism: Phyllobates terribilis (assembly GCF_046119375.1). Taxonomy (NCBI): domain Eukaryota; kingdom Metazoa; phylum Chordata; class Amphibia; order Anura; family Dendrobatidae; genus Phyllobates; species Phyllobates terribilis. The sequence goes on from NW_027362764.1 coordinate 444,369,133, forward strand.
CTGCCTCCACTAGTTCGGGGACCGGTCTCCCCCTTTGGCCTGACCCCTCCATGCAGGTGGATTCTGGCGTGCGGTGGCGACTCGCCCGTCCGCACCCCGGGGATCCCTTCGTTCCTCGTTCCTGGAGCCTTCTCCGCTCCTCTTCCTTCTTTCTCCCTCTTCCAGGCCTGGGCCTCTGTTACTAGGCCCGCCTCCGGAGCAGAGCTCATGCAGAGCCCCTGCTCCCTGCCACTTCTGCTCAGACTTCTCTGCACTGAACTAAGATGGTGCCCACCTTTTATACTCCCTTCTCAATGCACCCAGGAACTGCTTCCTCCCTGCTCCTGCACTACAGGGTTCCCCTTCCTCAGTGTTCCCTCACCCCACTCCAGCCAGGGACAGGGACTGTCGTGCCCATCTCAGGGGCATATTGGTCGCCCTGCCCCACGGCAATGTGGTGTAATGCATGCAGGTGTCGGGTCCTGATCCACACTCCATCCTTACCTGAGAGTGAGATATCACACCTCTGGGTGAGGTGCAATACCTCTGTAGCAACCGAGCCCTCAGGGTGCTACAGTTCCATTCATCTTCAGCCTAGGTGACGTATTGTGATACAGGGCCGTGATTTTGGCTATAAAAGGGTCCCCTAGACCCCTACCCCAAGCTTTTTAAGAGAATCATATATGGCGTTCCAGGAGACTCTATGGAATGCTTTCTCAGCATCCAACGAGAGTATCTAATTACAAATTTTTAACTGCATCTAGCCCAGGAAATACTTTGTGCCTAGTAGCAGTGTCTGCTAGTCAGCGGATTATCTCGGCTGTTAAGCAAGCTACACCACCTGTAGTTTGGACACTTAATTTTTTCAAAGGAAATGCTTCGGGATCACGGGATATTCAGTGAAGAGCATCAGGAGGCACCCCAAGGCATAGGGGCTGGGACTGGCAGTAGGATGCCTTGCGGTGGACAGCCGAGCTCGATCCTTATAAAAGCTTTTTAACTGCAGCAGCTTTAGTGGACGCTACTGGAGCTGGAATTACGCGGCTGCTGGCATGAGACTTGCCCTCCAATAGATCCTTGTAAATGGATTTAAAGTGCATTCATTCAAATTAGAGAGACAATTTAAATTAAAAAGCTTAGAGCTGCCTCCACCACAGGGGGGCTCGCTCGACCCACCAGCGGACAGGCACCAGTATTGGGAGAGGGGGGCTGGCCGTCAGGGTTCACCGCGGCTCTGGCACAAACCCGGCGACACGGAGGTGGCACGGGCAGGAGCGGACTGAACGTGTCGGCTTCTCACTTTTTGGATTTTAGAAGGGCATGACATGCCTATATCTGTGTCTCCCCCTCCTTTTACTCCTCCACCTCTTTTCTTTTCTCATGACTATATGTACTTGTCACTTTTCCATGTGTTAGTTGTGTCTTCTGAGCAGTTTGTCAGCTTTTGGACACCTTTGAAGGTGTTTTCTATGTGTTTCTATGTGTTTTTGTTTGCCTGCCATTGGTTTTAACGGTGTTCGAAGGGGTCAGGCCAAAGGGGGAGACCGGTCCCCGAAACTAGTGGAGGCAGGAAACGACCCTCAGCTAGAAACCGGAGGCTGTGACATTTTATGTGACGCAGCCCCTCGCTACACCCGCTAGGAAGGCACCACATAGGGTCAGGGAAACTGGCGCCAAGTTTACCAAGAGGAGGCCCGAGGCAGCCGGACAGAAGGGTTGGTAAGAAAGGCCAGACAAAGGACACACAAAGGGGGTCCTGTGAAGCGCTCCAAAGTTATCTGGGAGTTGTCTGAGCCCCTCACCTGGTGAGCACAGTACGACGTGGGCAGCCGTTACCTGCAGACGTGGTCTGGATAATAAGAACTGTGAGTAAAGGCCGTGGACTGCATCACTGACTCCGTGTCGTTACTGCTGCTGCCCTGCACCATCGCCCCCATCCTCCGCATACACTGCCCTGAGGCTATACTCCTCCCGTGGGGAGTTATGCTACGCTCTGCTGCACCCACAACACCAGCCTCAGCGGTCTGCCCTGCAGCGGCGGTTCACTCTGACCGCAATCCACGGACATTTAAACATCAAACCCACATAAATAGTTCCGCCACTGGTTTGACCACCCTGAGCCACGGAACCGGGTCGCCGCCACGAAGACTACAACCACCAGCATCCACCAAAAAGGGTCCGGCTCCGGGTGTCCCAAGGCCCAGGGGGTGCATCAGATCATTTTCATCACCTTTCACAATCACCAATTGGACAAGGCAGCGATGTCCTCTGTCCCCTCTCTTATACATCCTAGTGACGGAGCACCTGCTCTCATCAATTCGCCATAACCCCAATATTAGGTGGATTGAGGTGGGAGGCACCGAGTACAAGTGCTCTCTATTTGCTGATGATGTCCTAGTATATATCACTCAATCACATATATCCATCCATGCTGTTATGGCTGAAATAGATCACTTTGTTACATGGTCAAATTTTAAAATCAATGCAGCGAAGTCTGAGGCCCTCGATGTCTCCCTCCCCAAATTCATATAGGATTCCATCCAGTCCAACTTTCCCTTTGCCTGGCCCTCACAGGGTATCAAATACTTAGGAATTCCTATTCATAGAGACCTCTCCCATCTATGTTATCTTAATTTTGGGCCCTTTATTGAACAACTCCATACAGACCACGGTTGGCAAGTTAGAACTGTAAGATTCACTACGTGAACCACTGGTGTTTTGTGGAAAAGCACATGTACACTGTGTTCCAAATTATTATGCAAATAGTGTTTTGGAGTGATAAGGGAAGAATTTGTTTGTTTGTCAGTTAAACTCATTGATGGTGATGTGTGTCAGGGCTCTTTATATGTAAACAATTGCAGACACCTGTGCTAATTAGTTTGGCAGGTGTGTCCAATGAAAGTCAAGACTACTTAAGAAGGCTGTCTCACATTATTAAGCAGCCTACATTTTCTGCCAAAATGGGAAAGAAAAAGGATGTGTCGGCTGCTGAGGAGCAACAAATTGTGGAGTGTTTAGGTCAAGGCATGACTACAATCAACATTGTGCGATGATCAGGATGAAGTGTCTTGGCAATCAAGAAGTATGTAGCTGATTCACAGTACACACGTGTGCGTGCTGATAAGGGCAAATTGAGGACTCTTTCCTACAGGTAATTATGTCAGGTTAAAAGAGCAGCGGCAAAAAAGCCTTGTCATAGCAGCAGACAAATTTTTGAAGCTGCTGGTGCCTCCAACGTCCCCCGAACAACAAGATGCAGGGTCCTTCAGAGGTTTGCAGCTGTGCATACGCCATCCTGTCGACCTCCTCTATCCACTTCACACAAGCAGAAACGGCTCCAGTGGGCCAAACATTACATGAAGACTGATTTCAAAACTGTTTTGTTCACGGATGAGTGCCGTGCAGGGCTCGATGGTCCAGATGGATGGAGTGGAGGATGGCTGGTTGATGGACACCCCACGCAAACACGGCTACAGCGCCAACTAGGAGGAGGTGGAGTAATGTTTTGGGCTGGAATCATGGGGAGAGAGATTGTCGGCCCCTTTAGGATCCCTGAAGGCGCTAAAGATGAACTCCATAATGTATGTGGATTTTCTCAAACAGCACTTCCTGCCATGGTTCAAGAAGAAGAACCGTGTATTTCACAGCAGGATCATTTTTTTGCATGATAATGCACCATCTCATGCTGCACATAAAAGATCTGCATCTCTGGCTGATATGGGCATAAAAGGGGACAAACTTATGGTGTGACCCCCATGCTCCCCTGACCTCTACCCCATTCAGAACCTCTGGAGCATCATCAAAAGGAGTGTCTATGATGGCGGGAGGCAGTTCACATCTAAGCAACAGCTCTGGGAGGGTATTCTGTCCTCATGCAAAACAATTGAAGCAGAAACCATCCAAAACCTGACAAATTCAATGGACGAGAGAGTTCAGAAGCTCCTTTCGAACAAGGGGTCCTATGTGAAAATGTAACATCACCTAGAATAAAGTTTTGAGTTGAAAACTGTTTGATTTCAGTTTCTAATAACCTGCTAATGCTTATAATTTCTAAAATTACAATTTTTTTGGTCTTTATTAAAATGAAAAGGTTGATCGAAAAGTTTGGGGGATCTAAGAGTGTGGCAACCCAGTAGTCAGGATTACTTCGAATTCTGACAATATGAGGGTCATGTTGCAGGTAGTGCAGCAAGAAGGCACTTATGTGTCTTGCGCATCTCGGAGCCCCAAAATTATTTTCCGGGCTAGATGCAGCTAAAAATTATTATTAATTTTAAATCTGGTGGAGCTTAGTATAGATGGCCTAATAGGATCAGTGCTGCACACTGCTACAAAGCCCAAATAATTTACAGTCAAGATACAGATAAACATGATTAGTAATTTTAAATCTGGTGGAACTTATTATAGATGGCCTAATAGAATCAGTGCTGCACACTGCTACAAAGCCCAAATTATTTTCCAGCCAAGATACAGATGAACATGATTAGTAATTTGAAAGCTTAAAACGGTTGGTAGGGTGATTTTAACCAATCATCAAGCTTTTACTCTCCCCAGGATGACACAGGGGTAGAAAAGTCGTTTCGGATCCATGATTTGTTCATCTTTATGAACGTGAGTCTGTCTACATTATCAGTGGAGAGCCGCGTGCGCTTATCTGTCAGCACACCACCAGCAGCGCTGAACACACGTTCAGACAGAACGCTGGCTGCGGGGCATGACAAGATCTCCAAGGCGTAAGTGGCTAGCTCCGGCCATTTATCCAGATTGGAAACCCAAAAAGAGCAAGGGTCCAGTGACACAGTCATGGCTTCAATGTTTACTTGGAGATACTCCTGTACCATCGTCTCTAGGCGTTGACTATGTGTCAGACTTCTTGTCTCCTGTGGCCTTGCAAAGGATGGGCTAAAAAAGTGGTGAAATGATTCCGCAAAATTGATGTTACCAGCAGATACTGTGATTCTGTTACGGTTTGAGTGCTGAACACTTGACGATCCCACGGTTGGCAAGTTGGAACTGTGAGATTCACTACGTGCACCACTGGTGTTTTGTGGAAAAGCACATGTAAGATTCTGCAACAATCTCTGCTGATACTCCTGAATGCGTGCATCCCTTTCTATGGCAGGAATAATTTCTGCAAATTTACTTTTGTACCGGGGATCTAACAGTGTGGCAACCCAGTAGTCAGGATTATTTCTAATTCTCACAATTCGAGGGTCATGTTGCAGGTAGTGCAGCAAGAAGGCACTCATGGGTGTTGCGCATCCAGGAGCACCAAGTCCCTGTTGTGTTGGTGGCGAGGTAACAATCATGCTTCCTTCCTCTGTCCTCTCCCCCCAACCTCGCACAACAGAAATGTGATCAAGGTCTCCCTCATCTGATGAGTCTTCCATCAGTTCGTCCTCCACTTCTTCCTGGGCTCCTGCACCTTCCTCACTAGTTTGGCTGCTACCATGCGCCCTGGTAAAACTATCTCCCCCACCCTCACATGCCTGCCGCCTTGGTGCTGCCGACCGTCTGGACCTTGCAGATGTTAGCCCTTCCGCATACAACTCCTCCTCCTCTACTTCCTCCACCTCCTCTTGTGCCACCACCTGACTCCAAATTCTGTTTAACATGTGCTCCAGCATGTACATCACCGGAATAGTCATGCTGATAATGGCATCGTCAGCACTAAACATCTTCGTCGCCATTTCAAAACTGTGCAGAAGGGTGCATAGGTCCCTGATCTGAGACCACTCCTCCAGCGTGATTTGCCCCACCTCTGGATCTCGTTGGCCCAGGCTATACATCAGAACGTATTGCACCAGGGCTTGTTGGTGCTGCCATAGTCGCTGCAACATGTGCAGAGTTGAATTCCACCGGGTAGGCACATCGCATTTTAGCCGGTGAAGTGGCAGGCCCAACGACTTCTGTAGAGATGTAAGTCGCTGAGCTGCGGGATGCGAACGGCGGAAGTGAGCACACAGCGACCGTGCCCTCTGCAGAAGGCAATCTAGTCTGGGATTGTGGGCTAAAAATTGCTGGACAACCAGGTTCAACACGTGAGCCATACAAGGCACGTGTGTGACATTGCCCCGGCGAAGGGCTGCACCCAGGTTTGCAGCATTGTCGCACACGGCCTTCCCTGGTTTCAGGTCCAGTGGAGACAACCATTCATGAAATTGGTTCTCCAGAGCTGACCACAACTTCTCAGCTGTGTGACTCACATTTCCCAGACATTTCAAAGTAAAAACCACCTGATGACGTTGAGCCCTACTGCCAGCATAGTAAGGAGGTGTGCAGGATCCCTTCTGCGCAGTTAGAAAGCTTGTGGCATGACCAGACAGGCTTTGGGTGCAGGTGGAAGACCGAGAGGAGGTTGAGGAGGCAGATGCAGTGGAGGAACTTTGACATAAAGAGGATTGACGCGCAACTCGTGGGGATGGCAAGACTTGGACAGCAGCCCCTTGTCCTGCTGTCACCATAGTTACCCAGTGCCCAGTCAGCGACATGTAACGCCCCTGTCCATGCCTACTCGTCCAAGTGTCTGTGGTGAAATGCACCCTGTCACACACAGAGTTTCTCAATGAAGCGGTGATGTTGTGTGCGACATGCTGGTGGAGCGCAGGCACACCTTTCTTTGAGAAGTAGTGCCGACTGGGCATCTGGTACTGGGGCACTGCGACGGACATAAGGTCTCGAAAATCCTCTGTGTCCACCAGGCAGAAAGGCAGCATTTCTGTAGCCAAGAGCTTGCAGATGGTGAAATTCAACCTCTTAGCTTTCTCATGGCTAGGAGGAAATGGTCTTTTACTTGTCCACATCTGAGGGACCGAGGGCTGGCTATTGTGCTTAGACGGGGTTGATAAGGAAGTCCCCGGCAAACTGCCGGTCTGTGAGGAAGATGCAGGCGGACATGTTAGGTTGCCTTGATCCAAAGGTGGTGCTATCGATGTCGGACAGCGCTCAACACCAGCTGGTGTTACCACCTCCAAAGAAAATGATGACCTGCCAATCACGCTGGCTGTTGCGGGTAAAGAGGTGGCAGGTCTGCGCCCCAAAACAGGTGTGACTGCTGTCCCCCCAGTCACAGAGGATGAAGAGGCCGCGGATGCACAAGATATGGCAGACGGTGGTTGGCCCGGCCGGCTAGGCCGCATTGTAGCACACTGAGCTTCCCACTGCAACTTATGCTTCATGTCCATGTGCCGGTTCATGCATGAAGTACTCAAACTATGTATTTTTTGGCCTCTACTTAGCTTTTGCTGACAAATGTTACAGATAACACGAGTTGGGTCATCTTTATCGATCTGAAAAAATGCCCAGGCTATGCAAGGCTTAGCACCCATGCGACCTGAAGAGCCACCACGACTTGTGGTGAGAGGCAGAGTTGTGTTTGAGGATGCAGTAGTTGACGTGCTTCCAGTACTACGTCTCTGTCCAGGAAGGCGCAACCTGACCTCGTCGTCACTAGCATCTTCCTCCACCTCCTCTGCTGACCTCATCTCTTGGCTGACTGTGGGTTGACAGTAAGTGGGATCTCCAACCTCATCATCATCACCCTGTGCGTTATCACACCCGTCGTCCTCAGAGCCAACCTGTTCCTGCCCTGACAAAAAACTAAAGTTGTCGCTCCAATCAGGTATTTGAGTCTCATCATCATCTTCCTCATTGTCTCCACCAACAGGAGTTACAGTTTGGGAACGAGGGTCTACATTATGGTCAGAACATTCTGCGTCTGGTCCTGATGGAGGTCAGTATAGATGGACTAATAGAGAAAGTCCCACACACTGCTAGAAGGCCAAATATTTTTTCAGAGCTAGATGCAGTAAAAAAATTATTTTTAATTTGCAACCTGATGGAGGTCAGTATAGATGGACTAATAGAGAAAGTCCCACACACTGCTAGAAGGCCAAATATTTTTTCAGAGCTAGATGCAGTTATAAATTATTTTTAATTTGCAACCTGATGGAGGTCAGTATAGATGGACTAATAGAGAAAGTCCCACACACTGCTAGAAGGCCAAATATTTTTTCAGAGCTAGATGCAGAAAAAAATTATATTCAGTTTGCAACCTGATGGAGGTCAGTATAGATGGACTAATAGAACAAGTCCCACACACAGCTAGAAGCCCAAATATTTTTTCAGAGGTAGATGCAGACAAAAAATTATTTTTAATTTGCAACCTGATGGAGGTCAGTATAGATGGACTAATAGAGAAAGTCCCACACACTGCTAGAAGGCCAAATATTTTTTCAGAGCTAGATGCAGACAAAAAATTATTTTGAATATGCAGCGTGATGGAGGTCAGTATAGATGGACTAATAGAACAAGTCCCACACACTGCTAAAAGGCCAAATATTTTTTCAGAGCTACATGCAGAAAAAAATTATATTCAGTTTGCAACCTGATGGAGGTCAGTATAGATGGACTAATAGAACAAGTCCCACACACTGCTAGAAGCCCAAATATTTTTTCAGAGCTAGATGCAGAAAAAAATTATATTCAAGTTGCAACCTGATGGAGGTCAGTATAGATGGACTAATAGAATGATGCTATGCCCAAAAGATTTTACTTCACTAGGTGCAGTAAAAAAATTGGTATTCTATACACAGGTGGTATATCTTGCAACACAGATAGGTTACTCCACTGACTAACACACTCTGCAATAGGCCAAAAAGGATTAGCTTTGCTAGATTCAGCCAAATGCTGTGAAAAAAACTTGCACAGCACTGGCACAGACCTTCCTGGCAAAAACTGATAGGAACTGATGTAACCTAGTCCTGAAAAGGACTGCAATTACAATTAGTCTTTACTCCCACAATCTATCTATTTAAGAGCACAGACCTGCCTGATAAAAGTCGTAGGAAATGCTGTAACCTAGTCCTTAAAAGGACTGCAATCACAACTATTCCCTACTCCCAACCTATCTGTAGATTTGTGCGAAAATTGGCTTGAAATTAACAAGGTATAGCGCACACAGCAACAGCGGTGCCGTCTAACACGCAGCTGCAGCAGTGAGAAAATGGTGGCGACGGGGAAAATGGCTTGGTCTTATAGGGCAAGGACATGTGACATACACTGCCAATGACACATGCCCTTGCTTGTGTGAAAAAAAGCACTTCGCTCCGTGTGTGCGCTGCTGATAGGCTGACAGATTGCACCTCCCCACTGTAAATGCGGGAAAGAGAAAAAAAATGGAGATCTTCATTATTCCTGCAGAGATCCATCCCCTGCCCCTCCCCCCACCCCGCTGTACACTCAAACTGCGTATTAACATTAATTTTCATCATTACTGAGAAAAAATCCAGTTATGATTTTGGTGCACGAACAGTTATCGAACATAACCTCGAACAGCCGAATTTTTCTCAAATCGTTCGTGTTCGCCGAACGGCTCAAACACCGCCCAAAACAGCTCGAATTTTAGATTGGCGAACTGTTCGAGTCGAACAACGCTCATCTATAGTAGAGACTAAGGGCCTGAGGGCCAGAAACGCGTAACCTGTGTTTCACTCCTATGTGATTTTATGTGCACACTGCTTGGTGTTTTTTACTCTTGTACAAAGAATTCAACAATAAATCTATGGATTTTATTATAAGCCCTTCTGCTGGTCAAAGTTTTTTGGACTTACTAATTACTCCATAATGTTTACCTAGTGACCTATATGTTTAACGACTTTTTGATATCAAACAGTTCAAAATTGGGACATCAGAATGTGGTAGTTGTTTTTCATAAATGCTCAAAGGAGCTAAGTCTGAAGCCATTTGTGAGTCAAATGAGTTCTCCTCATCTTTTTCTCCTGCAGTAGTGCTGAATGCTGATATTTTATTTTAATATTATAGGTAGTGCTGGCCTCATCTTATGTTTTCTGCATTATTCAATAGGGAAGTCCATGCACTTCATCCACCCATCTAAAGTATTTAAGACTATTTTTATTTGGAACAAAAATTACTGCCTCCCCACATCATTTGAGGCTTAGATGGAGTCTTTTAATAAATATTCCTTTTAACAAGAGATTGCCTTGGCAGATGAGCTCACATACTTTAATCAAATGCGTTGCATAGTTTTCTACATTACATTTAATTATTGTACTCTAGTAGATTGCAACGTGTGTCAGAGTGTAAGGCATTCTGCTTTCTTATGGATCTTCCCAAGTCCCCCTATGTAAACGTGGTCTTTTTTTTCTGCGTAGACATAGGTCCCCTCTTGTAGCAATAATCACCATTTTTTAATAGTACCGGCAGATAAAGATGCAGTCTTGGGCTTGTAAAGATAAGCAGCAATTCACATTCTTAAAGTCCATATTGATCCTACAACTAAATTCTTCCTAATGTAATTCCCTTCCTAATGTAAATATAACCAAATAACCACCCACTCATAAGTTCTTAGTAATTTTTGTCATTCTTTCTCTAGTGTATCCCATGTGCCTAAAATATTCTTCAAGTTTTTCTTCCCTTTTTTGTTTTCTTCTCTTCAATGTACTTATAGATGTGCTTTTCAATCACAGTAAATATAATTATTGGGTGGTATAGGAATCAAATTAAATCTTTCAGGAAGACTTTCGATGAATTATGCAATCATTTATAAAAACAGATATAAGTCATTACTGATAATTAAAATTGATATGGATTTGTTTCACTAAGTGACGTTATGGATCTTTTTGGATAATTGTATCTGACCAAGAAAATCATTGCGTCATAAAGATTGGTTATTTACCTTCAATATCCCAGACAAGAAAATCTTTATCCCCATCGTACCTTGCACTATATATACATATAGATAGATAGATAGATAGATAGATAGATAGATAGATAGATAGATAGATAGATAGATAGATAGATAGATACAGGTGCATCTCACAAAATTAGAATACCATCAAAAAGTTAATTTATTTCAGTTCTTCAATCCAAAAAGTGAAACTCATACATTATATAGAGTCATTACAAACAGAGTGATCTATTTCAAGTATTTATTCCTGTTAATGTTGATGATTATGGATTACAGCCAATGAAAGCACAAAAGTCATTATCTCAGTAAATTAAAATAATTGACAAAAAACACCTGCAAGCGCTTCCTAAGCGTTTAAAAAGGTCCCTCAGTCTGTTTCAGTAGGCTCCACAATCATGAGGAAGACTGCTGATTTAACAGATGTCCAGAACACAGTCATTGACGCACTCCACAAGGTCCCAGAGTTCAAATTTTTATTTGGAAATCAAGGTCCCAGAGTCTGGAGGAAGAGTGGAGAGGCATACAATCCAAGCTGCTTGAGGTCTAGCGAGAAGTTTCCACAATCAGTGATGGTTTGGGGAGCCATGTCATCTGCTGGTGTAGGTCCACTGTGTTGTATCAAGACCAAAGTCAGCGCAGCCATCTACCAGGAAATTTTAGAGCAGTTCATGCTTCCCTCTGCCGACAAGCTTTTTGGAGATGGAAATTTCATTCTCCAGCAGGACTTGGCACCTGTCCACACTGCCAAAAGTACCAATACCTGGTTTATAAACAACAGTGCTTGATTGGCCAGAAAACTCGCCTGACCTTAACCTGATAGAGAATCTATGGGGAATTGTCAAGAGGAAGATGAGAGACACCAGACCTAGCAATGCAGACAAGCTGAAGGCTGCTATGAAAGCAACCTGGGCTTCCATAACACCTCAGCAGTGCCACAGGCTGATCGCCTCCATGCCACGCCGCATCGATGCAGTAATTGATGCAAAAGGAGCCCCGACCAAGTATTGAGTGCATTTACTGAACATACATTTCAGTTTCTCTAATATAACCAGAGATGTATCTTTCTGTCCGAAGCCTTTATAGACTGAGCATGCTCAGTGTGGCGCAATAACGACAATATGTCCAGGACAAGAGAGAGAGAAAGAGAGACACAAATTCGTAAGTGAGTACACCCCCATTTTATCAGTATATTATATATACAGCACTCAGCATAAGTGAGTACACCCCCATATTATCAGTATATTATATATACAGCACAAAGCATAACTGAGTACACCCCCTGTATTATCAGTACATTATATATACAAAGCAAAGCATAAGTGAATACACCCCTATATTATCAGTACATAATATATACAGCGCAAAGCATAACTGAGTACACCCCCTGTATTACCAGTACATTATATATACAGCGCTCAGCATAAGTGAGTAGAACCTCATATTATCAGTATATTATATATATACAGTGCTCAGCATTAGTGAATACACCCCTGTGTTATCAGTAGATTATATATATATATATATATATATATATATACAGCGCTCAGCGTAAGTGAGTACACCCCAATGTTATCAGTAATCATATATATACAGTGCTCGCCGTGAGTACACTCCCTTATTATCAGTACATTATATATATACAGTGCTCAGCGTGAGTGCATCCCATTGTTATCAGTACATTATATATACAGTGCTCAGCATAAGTGAGTACACCCTCTTGTTATCAGTCATTATATATACTGCATACAGTGCTGGACGTAAGTGAGTACACCCCCTGTATTATCAGTAGATTTATATATAGCGCTCAGCAAAAGTGAGTACAATCCGTATTATCAGTACATTATATATATATATATATGTACAGCGCTCAGCGTAAGTGAGTACACCCCCACATTATCAGTATATTATATATACAGTGCTCAGCATCAGTGAGTACAGCCCCTTTTGTCAGTACTATATAAATACAACTTTCAGTGTGAGTACATCCCTGTATTATCACTACATTATATATACTGCGTTCATCGTGAGTACACTGCCGTATTATCAGTACATTATGTATATACTGTATATATATATATATATATATATATATAGCACACAGCATAAGTGAGTATACTCCCTGTATTTTCAGTACATTATATATACAGCGCTCAGCATAAGTGAGTACACCCACGTATTATCAGTACATTATATATACATTGCTCAACACAGGGGGTGTACTCACTTATGCTGAGCACTGTATACATAATGTACTGAAAATACAGGGGGTGTACTCACTTATGCTATCAGTACATGATATATACAATGCTTAGCGTAAGTCATCACACCCTTGTATTATCAGTACATTATATATACAGCGCTTAGCATAAATGAGTACACCCCTGTATTATCAGTACATCTTATATATAATGCTGGACGCATCCTTGTGTCCGAAGCCAGGATGGGTGGCGTCTGTGCATTGTGGTGCCAGAGTAAGCACGTGCGTATATCGCACTACGGTTCAATTTTATTGAAGACACTGTGTATACGAATTTGCCGACACAGTGTCTTCAACAAAATGGAGCTGAATATCGTGGGACACGCAAGGGTTAACTCCTACACCATTTTATTGAATTCAACAACAATGTCAACATAGCAATGCACACATGCCAGCCATCACCATTATCCTTATGGCCTGTGCGTGCGTACTGCTATGTTGGTGTTGTAGTACATTGCTTCAAGAAAATAGCGCCGGAGTCAGCACGTGTGCATACCGCAATCACCAGAGTTTTATTGAAGACACTGTATAAGTGAATTAACAGACACAGTGTCTTTAAAAAAATGGCGCAGGATAGAGTGGTATGCGCACGTGCTGACTCCAACGCCATTAGTAAAATTAAAAATGTACCCATAAAAATGCTCGCCACCCAGACGTAGAACGGGTTCAATAGCTAGAATATATATATACATATATATATAAATATATATACTTGCTATTGAACCCGTTCTACGCCCGGGTGGCGAGCATTTTTATTGGTATATGATCTCCCATGCTGGTATATGCTGCCCCCCTCCTGGTATTTGTGCAGCCCCAATCCTGTCCCCACCATCCTATCCTGGTATGCATGGCACCCCTCACCCCCAATCCGGGTATGCATGGCACCCATCACCCCCAATCCAGGTATGCATGGCACCCCTCACCCCCTATCCTGGTATGCATGGCACCCCTCACCCCCAATCCTGGTATGCATGCCACCCCTCACCCCCAATCCTGGTATGCATGGCACCCCTCACCACCAATCCTGGTATGCATGGCACCCCTCACCCCCAATCCAGGTATGCATGGCACCCCTCACCACCAATCCTGGTATGCATGGCACCCCTTATCCCCAATCCTGGTATGCATGGCTCCCTCACCCCCTATCCAGGTATGCATGGCTCCCTCATCCCCAAACCTGGTATGCATGGCACCCCTCAACCCCAATCCTGGAAGGCATGTCACCCCTCAACCCCAATCGTGGCATGCATGGCACCCCTCACCCCCAATCCGGGTATGCATGGCACCCCTCATCCCCAATCCTGGTAAGTGTGGTACTCCTCATCCCTATCCTGGTATGCATGGCACCCCATCCCTCATCTCTATCCTGGTATGTATGGTATCTCTCATTATGGAATGCAAGTGCCCCTAACCCCCACCCTGGTATGCATAGCACCCCTCACCCCCAATCCTGGTATGTATGGCACCCCTCACCCCCAATAATGGAATGCATGGCACCCCTCACCCCCAATCCTGGTATGCATGGCACCCCTCACCCCCAATCCTGGTTTGCATGGCACCCCTCATCCCCAATCCTGGAAGGCATTTCACCCCTCAAACCCAATCCTGGTATGCATTGCACCCCTCACCCCCAATCTGGGTATGCGTGGCACCCCTCATCCCCAATCCTAGTATGTGTGGTACTCCTCATCCCTATCCTGGCATGCATGGCACCACATCCCACATCCCTTTCCTGATATGTATGGTATCCCTCATCCTGGAATGCATGGGCCCCTCACCCACATCCTGGTATGCATGGCTCCCTCACCCCCCATCCTGGTATGCATGGCCGCTCATCCGAATCCTGGTATGTGTGGCACCCCTCATCCCCAATCCTGGTATGTGTGGTACTCCTCACCCCTATCCTGGTATGCATGGCACCCCTCACCCCCAATCCTGGTTTGCATGGCACCCCTCATCCCCAATCCTGGAAGGCATTTCACCCATCAACCCCAATCCTGGTATGCATTGCACCCCTCACCCCCAATCTGGGTATGCGTGGCACCCCTCATCCCCAATCCTAGTATGTGTGGTACTCCTCATCCCTATCCTGGCATGCATGGCACCACATCCCACATCCCTTTCCTGATATGTATGGTATCCCTCATCCTGGTATGCATGGGCCCCTCACCCACATCCTGGTATGCATGGCTCCCTCACCCCCCATCCTGGTATGCATGGCCGCTCATCCGAATCCTGGTATGTGTGGCACCCCTCATCCCCAATCCTGGTATGTGTGGTACTCCTCACCCCTATCCTGGTATGCATGGTACCCCATCCCTCATCCCTATCCTGATATGTATGGTATCCCTCATCCTGGTATGCATGGGCCCCTCACCCACATCCTGGTATGCATGGCCCCTCATCCAAATCCTGGTATGCATGGCACCCCTCATCCCCAATCCTGGTATGCATGGCACCCCTCATCCCCAATCCGGGTATGCATGGCACCTCTCATCCCCAATCCTGGTATGCATGGCTCCCTCATCCCCAATCCTGGTATCCATTGCTCCCTCATCCCTAATCCTGGATGCATGGCACTCCTCATTCCCAATCCTGGTATGCATGGCACCCCTCATCCCCAATCCTGGTATGCATGGAACTCCTCATCCCCAATCCAGGTAAGCATGGCACCCCTCCTCCTCAATCCTGGTATGCATGGCTCCCTCATCCCCAATTCTGGTATGCATGGCTCCCTCATCCCCAATCCTGGTATGCATGACTCCCTCATCCCCAATCCTGGTATGCATGACACCCTTCATCCCCAACCTGGTATGCATGGCACCCCTCATCCCCAATCCCCGTCTTAATGGCACCCCTCAAACCCAACCTGGTATGTATGGCACCTCTCATTCCCAATCCTGGTATGCATGGTACCCCATCCCTCATCCTGGTATGCATGGTACCCCATCTCTCATCCTGGTATGCATGGCACCCCTCATCCCCATCCTGGTATGCATGGCAACCCCTCATCCCCAATCCTGGTATGCATGGCACCCCTCATCCCCAATCCTGGTATGCATGGCACCCCTCACCACCAATCCTGGTATGCATGGCACCCCTTATCCCCAATCCTGGTATGCATGGCTCCCTCACCCCCTATCCAGGTATGCATGGCTCCCTCATCCCCAATCCTGGTATGCATGGCACCCCTCAACCCCAATCCTGGAAGGCATGTCACCCCTCAACCCCAATCGTGGCATGCATGGCACCCCTCACCCATAACCGGGTATGCATGGCACCCCTCATCCCCAATCCTGGTAAGTGTGGTACTCCTCATCCCTATCCTGGTATGCATGGCACCCCATCCCTCATCTCTATCCTAGTATGTATGGTATCTCTCATTATGGAATGCAAGGGCCCCTAACCCCCATCCTGGTATGCATA
Source organism: Phyllobates terribilis (assembly GCF_046119375.1). Classification (NCBI taxonomy): domain Eukaryota; kingdom Metazoa; phylum Chordata; class Amphibia; order Anura; family Dendrobatidae; genus Phyllobates; species Phyllobates terribilis. The sequence goes on from NW_027362764.1 coordinate 444,385,503, forward strand.
GCACCCCTCACCCCCAATCCTGGTATGTATGGCACCCCTCACCCCCAATAATGGAATGCATGGCACCCCTCACCCCCAATCCTGGTATGCATGGCAATCCTCACCCCCAATCCTGGTTTGCATGGCACCCCTCATCCCCAATCCTGGAAGGCATTTCACCCCTCAACCCCAATCCTGGTATGCATTGCACCCCTCATCCTCAATCCGGGTATGCTTGGCACCCTCATCCCCAATCCTAGTATGTGTGGTACTCCTCATCCCTATCCTGGCATGCATGGCACCACATCCCACATCCCTATCCTAATATGTATGGTATCCCTCATCCTGGTATGCATGGGCCCCTCACCCACATCCTGGTATGCATAGCTCCTTCACCCCCCATCCTGGTATGCATGGCCGCTCATCCGAATCCTGGTATGTGTGGCACCCCTCATCCCCAATCCTGGTATGTGTGGTACTCCTCACCCCTATCCTGGTATGCATGGTACCCCATCCCTCATCCCTATCCTGATATGTATGGTATCCCTCATCCTGGTATGCATGGGCCCCTCACCCACATCCTGGTATGCATGGCCCCTCATCCAAATCCTGGTATGCATGGCACCCCTCATCCCCAATCCTGGTATGCATGGCACCCCTCATCCCCAATCCGGGTATGCATGGCACCTCTCATCCCCAATCCTGGTATGCATGGCTCCCTCATCCCCAATCCTGGTATCCATTGCTCCCTCATCCCTAATCCTGGATGCATGGCACTCCTCATTCCCAATCCTGGTATGCATGGCACCCCTCATCCCCAATCCTGGTATGCATGGAACGCCTCATCCCCAATCCAGGTAAGCATGGCACCCCTCCTCCTCAATCCTGGTATGCGTGGCTCCCTCATCCCCAATTCTGGTATGCATGGCTCCCTCATCCCCATTCCTGGTATGCATGACTCCCTCATCCCCAATCCTGGTATGCATGACACCCTTCATCCCCAACCTGGTATGCATGGCACCCCTCATCCCCAATCCCTGTCTGTATGGCACCCCTCAACCCCAACCTGGTATGTATGGCACCTCTCATTCACAATCCTGGTATGCATGGTACCCCATCCCTCATCCTGGTATGCATGGTACCCCATCTCTCATCCTGGTATGCATGGCACCCCTCATCCCCATCCTGGTATGCATGGCAACCCCTCATCCCCAATCCTGGCATGCATGGCACCCCTCATCCCCAATCCTGGTATGCATGGCACCCCTCATCCCCAATCATGGTATGCATGGCACCCCTCATCCCCAATCCTAGTATGCATGGCACCCCTCAACCCAATCCTGGTATGCATGGTTCCCTCATCCCCAATCCTGGTATGCATGGTTCCCTCATCCCCAATCCTGGTAAGCATTGCTCCCTCATCCCCAATCCTGGTATGCATGGCTCCCTCATCCCCAATCCTGATATGAATGGCACCCCTCATCCCTATCCTGGTATGCATGGGCCCCTCATCCCCAATCCTGGTATACATGGTTCCCCTCATCCCCAACCTGGTATGTATGGTACCCCTCATACCAATCCTGGTATGCATGATACCCCTCACCCTGGTATGCATGGCACCCAATCCCTCATCCTAGTATACATGGCACCCGTCATCCTTATCCTGGCATGCATGGTACTCCATTCTTCATCCTGGTATGCATGGTATCCCGCATTCCTACCCTGGTATGTATGGTACCCCTCATCCCTATTCTGTTATGCATGGCATCCCTCACTCCACAATCCTGGTATACATTTTCCCCTCACCCCCCAATCCAGGTATGCATGGTCCCCTCACCCCCCCCCAATCCTGGTATGCATGGTTCCCTCACTCTCCAAACCTGGTATGCATGGTCCCCTCACCCCCAATAATGGCATGTGTGGTACCCCTCACCCCCAATCGTGGTATTCATGGTCCCCTCACCCGCCAATCCTGGTATGTGTGGCCCCCTCATCCACCAATCCTGGTATGCATGGTCCCCTCATCCCCCAATCCTGGTATGCATGGCACCCCTCACCACCAATCCTGGTATGCATGGCACCCCTCATCCCCAACGTGGTATGCATGGCACCCCTCACCCCCATCCTGGTATGCATGGCTCCCTCATCCCCAATCCTGGTATGCATGGCACCCCTCAATCCCAATCCTGGTATGCATGGCACCCCTCATCCCAATCCTGGAAGGCATGGCACCCCTCACACCAATCCTGGTATGCCTTGCACCCCTCATCCCCAATCTTGGTATGTGTGGTACTCCTCATCATTATCCTTTATGTATGGCACCCAATCCCTCATCCATATCCTGGTATGTATGGTATCCCTCATCCTGATATGTATGGGCCCCTCACCCACATCCTGGTATGCATGGCTCCCTCACCCCCATCCTGGTATGCATGGGCCCCCATCCGAATCCTGGTATGTGTAGCACCCCTCATCCCCAATCCTGGTATGTGTGGTACTCCTCACACCTATCCTGGAATGCATGGTACCTCATCCCTCATCCCTATCCTGGAATGTATGGTATCCCTCATCCTGGTGAGCATGGGCCACTCACCCACATCCTGTTATGCATGGCTCCTCATCCCCAATCCTGGTATGCATGGCACCCCTCATCCCCAATTCTGGTATGCATGGCACCCCTCATCCCTAATCCTCTAATATGCATGGCACCCGTCATCCCCAATCCTGGTATGCATTGCTCCCTCATCCCCAATCCTGGTATGCATTGCTCCCTCATCCCCAATCCTGGTATGTATGGCACCCCTCCGCCCCAATCCTGGTATGCATGGCACCCCTGATCCCCAATTGTGGTATGCATGGCTCACTCATCCGCAATCCTGTTATGCATGATACCCCTCATCCCCAATCCTGGTATGCATGCACTCCTCATCCCCAATCCTGCCATGCATGGCTCCCTCATCCCCAATCCTGATATGCATGATTCCCCTCATCCCCATTCCTGATATGTATGGCACCCCTCATCCCCAACGTGGTATGCATGGCACCCATCTTCCCCAATCCCGGTATGTATGGCACCCCTCATCCCCAACCTGGTATGCATGGCACCCCTCATCCCAAATCCCGGTATGCATGGTACTCCATCCATCATCCTGGTATGCATGGCATCCCTCATCCTCAATCCTGCTATGCATGGCACTCCTCATCCCCAATTCTGGTATGGATGACACCCCTCATCCCTAATCCTGGTATGCATGGCACCCCTCATCCCCAATCCTAGTATGCATTGCATCCCTCATCCCCAATCCTAGTATGCATGGCACCCCTCATCCCATATCCTAGTATGCATGGCACCCCTCATCCCCAATCCTGGTATGCATGGCTCCCTCATCCCCAATCCTGGTATGCATGACTCCCTTCTCCCCAATCCTGGTATGCATGATACCCCTCATCCCCAATCCTGGTATGCATGATACCCCTCATCCCTAATCGTGGCATGCATGGCACCCCTCATCCCCACTCCTGGTATGCATGGATCCCTCATCCCCAATCCTGATATGCATGGCACCCCTCATCCCCAATCCTGGTATGCATGGCACTCCTCATCCCCAATCCTGGTATGCAAGGCACCCCTCATCCCAATCCTGGTATTCATGGTACCCTTCATCCCTATTCTTGTATGCATGATACCCCTCATCCTGGTATGCATGGTACCCCATCCCTCATCCTCGTATGCATCGTACCCCGCATTCCTATCCTGGTATGCATGGCATCCCTCACCACCCAATCCTGGAATACATGGTCCCCTCACCCCCCAATCCTGGTATGCATGGGTCCCCTTACCCCCCAGTCCTGTGTGTGCATGGTACCCTCACCCCCCAATCCTGGTGTGCATGGTCTCCTCACCCCCCAATAATGGTATGTGTGGTACCTCTCATCCTGGCATGCATGATCCCCTCACCCCCCAATCCTGTTATTTGTGGTATCCCTCACCCCCCAATCCTGTTATGAATGGTCCTCTCACCCCACAATCCTGATATGCATGGTCCCCTCACCCCCCAATCCTGGTATGTGTGGTACCCCTCATCCTTGTATGCATGATCCCCTCACCCCACAATCCTGGTATGCATGGTCCCCTCACCCCCCAATCCTAGCATGCATCGTCCCCTCACCCTCCAATCCAGGTATGTGTGGCCCCCTCATCCCCCAATCCTGTTATGCATGGTCCCCCACTCCCCAATCCTGGTATGCATGGTCACCTCACCCCCCAATCCTGGCATGTGTGGTCCCATCACCCCCAATCCTGGTATGTATGGCTCCCTCATCCGCAATCCTGTTTTGCATGATACCCCTCATCCCCAATCCTGGTATGCATGCACTCCTCATCCCCAATCATGGTATGCATGGCTCCCTTATCCCCAATCCTGATATGCGTGGCACCCCTCATCCCTATTCCTGGTATGTATGGCACCCCTCATCCCCAACCTGGTATGCATGGCAACCCTCATCCATTTCACGCTGTACATACATGCAAAAAAATAAACACTTATACTCACCTTTCTTCTCTGTGCTCCAGCGCTGCTGCGTCCTGTTCTGCCGGCGGCCGGGGGAGGACTGCTGCGCCGGAGCACCGCGCTGTCCGGCGCCATTTTGCTGAAGACACTCTGCAAATGTGTCTTCAGTAAAATGGCGCAGGATAGAGCTATGCGCATGCGCCGATCCGACGCCTCACTCCTGCCCCGGTTTCCGGCGAACAGAGGCGCCGCAGCAACGCTCCTCCCGGTCAGGTAAGTTTGGTGCCTACGCATACCACGATATTTGGCGCTTTACACTCCTCTTACCTGTAACGGCTGGATGCGTGCTTCTGACTGGAGCCAAACTGCGCGTCGTGCATGTGCAGTCTATCGAGACTTCAGACAGAGACACGCATCCCTGGTTATATTATAGATATATATATATAAAGAGAGAGAGGTATATGTACATTCCCACAATATTCAGGTTTCAGGCAGTTTTTCATCCTTTGATCCTCGATTTTAAACTTTTAGAATGTTGCATTGTTCATGGATCACTGTAGCTGTGAGACAAAAAAATAGAGCATATAAAAAAAGAACAGATGAATCCCATTGTTATTAACCCCAGTTGACCTTCAACCCGACCTAGAGATGTATTGGATATCCAATCCTATTTCACTGTGTGTCAGATATAGATATTTGTTCATTTCTCTCCCTCACCATCCATTCAGATCTTATAAAATTCTTATTTGCCTACTTTGGCAAACTTTCCCAAACATTGATTTTCAGTAAAAAAAAATTGCATTGTTATTTATACATAGGCAGCGCAAACAAGGAGCTGTCACATTTTCACACAGCTGGGTACAAAAATGAACCCTGTTTGGAGAGAATCAAGTGATAAGTACTTTTTTAAAAGAAGAAACATTATATTTTTCATAAGCCATCCCTAATAATATGATCCCTTTTTTAGGGAGACAAAACAGGTGTATTGTTTTGAACATGAAGAATATATTGTGCATCAACCAGGATTGAAATTTATACCTTTTTTGGGAATCTGCAACTGTTTTTTTTAATTAAAAAGAAGGAAATTATAAAGGCTTAACCCCCTTTTTCTGGAGACAAAACAGGTGTACTGTTTTGAATGTAAAGAAATTATGCCTTCTCAGCAAGGAGTGAAAAATGATCCCTTTTTCGGGGTTCAAACCTTTTTGCTAATCATAAAATAGTAATCAATTTTCAAGACTTTTTATCAAGCCATCTCTAGTGATGAGCTAACGTGCTCGCCACTACTTGATACTCACCCGAGCATCACGGTGCTTGAAAAGCTCGGCAAGTATTTCCGGATTGCTTGGACGGGAGCTTGGTCCCCGCCCGTTATAGAGCCAATGAACATGCAGGGATTGCTTGCCATGCACTGTAATGCCGTAGCCATGTTGTTTGTGGGCATTAAAGTGATTGGCTGGCCACATAGCGTCATTGGATCTATATAAGACCTGGTGCCGCTATGCTCGTCACAATCTATCCCGGAAACAAGCAGAGTAGGGAGAGATGCTGCTGAGTTAGGGAAAGATTTGCTTGTTTATAGTTAGTATAGGTATTCCATAGCATATCTATAAATCCATCTGAACAAACAGTCCTTCTGAGGACTAATCCCGCTGCATATATTCAGTGGTGATAGCAGGAGTTAGGCAGGGTATGTGGCAGACTGCAGTTCATATAGCAGAAGAGGGTCCATTGCACATTCTGTCTGCTGCTACTGTTGTTACAGATATTTGTAGACATAACCCCAGATATCAAAGGCTAGGGCTATTTTTTTTTATCTTAATCCTGGTTATTTGCTTAAAAAGCAAGGCAGGCAGGGTATGTGACAGACTGCAGCACAAGAGGGTCCATTGCACGTTCTGACTGATCCTGCTATTATAGATATTTGTAGACATAGCCCCAGGTAACAGGGGCCAGGGCTAATTTTTTTTTAATCTCAATCCGGATTATTTTCTTAAAAAGCAATCCAGAGTACACCATTTTTCTGCTCCATTTGCTTGTTAGCACTGCAGAATACAGCCAGATCTTTTCCATATTACACAGATAAAAATCCAAAAATTTGAACTAAACGTGGAAAATATTGGCCTCAATTTCCATTTTGTTGTAGTGTGTCAATAAAGCTATTCACACGAGGTCACTGTGAAGAATAGTATTAGTAAACTACAGGCCCACTTTTTAAAACTGTGGTTCTCCGTCAGATGTATCACATATGACTGTGTTCCAAATTCCGCAATTTCTGGCTTCCATTTCCATTTTGTTGCAGTGTGTCGGTGAAGCTATTCACACGAGGTCGCGGTGAACAATAGTATTAGTAAACTACAGGCCCGCTTTTTAAAACCATGGTTCTCTGTCAGACGTATCACATATAACTGCATTCCAAATTCAGCCATTTCTGGCCTCTATTTCCATTTTGTTGCAGTGTGTCGGTTAAGCTATTCACACCAGGTCACTGTGAAGAATAGTAACCTACAGGCCCGCTATTTAAAACCGTGGTTATCCATCAGACATATCACATAAAACTGTGGTTCAAATCCAGCCATTTGTAGTAAACATAGAAAATATTGTCCTCCTTTTAAAATGGTCATTTAAAAAGGCGCATGGCAAGGGACGAGGGAGTGGACATGATGGTGATGGTGCATGCAGAGGCCGAGGCCGCGGGCAAGCTGAAAGTGTGCCACATTAAACACCCACATCTTTTTGAACGACCTTCCTGTCCCAATTACTAGGGGACCACAGAACACCACTATTGAACACAGAGCAGTGTCAAAAGGTTGTTGGTTGGACAGCAGACAATGCTTCCAGTCACTTTGCCACCACTACCCTGTTTTCCACACGGTCAAGTCTCAGAAGCTGTGAGTCTGGTCCGCAAATTCCTCACCTTGATCCTCCTTCCTCCCACTATGCCAAGTGCCTGGAGACAACTGATCCCACACTTGGACACTCCGAAGAGCTGCTCACCTTTCCATTTATAGATTCGGGCCTCTAATCTGGCCAGATTCAAGTGGGTGAAGAGGAGATTGCATGTAGATATGCCAAAATATATGAGCAGCCACGGTTACATGAAGGTGATGGTGGTAAAGTGCAATTACTGTCGCAAAAGGTGGATGATGATGAGACACAATTGACAGAAAGTCAGGAGGAGGACCAGGGTGTGGAAGTGGAAGAAGAGGTGGTGTATGATATATTAACTGGCCCAACCTTGCAGGGGGACATGCATAGCAAAGACAGCAGCACACGGGGGAGGGAGGTGCTGCAAGCACCACAACAGGCAGGAAGAAGCAGTGTGGTGGCCGCAGATAGAAGGCGGGCAAGCGTTCCCCATAACATCAACACAATGAAAGTTGCCAGTACAACTGTTAGGTCTTCCCGAGTCTGGTTCTTTTTTAAAGATTCTGCAGAAAATCCCAAAAAGGCCATTTGCAGTATCTGCCAGGCCAGCATTAGAAGGGGTAGCAAAACTACCAACCTGACCACCACCAGCATGATCAGGCACATGGCAGCAAAGCACACGACTAGGTGGGCAGAACACGAGGGTCCAGAAACAGTGTCTGTGGGTGACACCCCTGCTTCTTCCGCTGTTGTGCATGCACACCAATCTCCTGTCCATGGTGCTTGAGAAGATGCCTCCTGCCCTTCACCTGTCATTTCTTACTCTCAACTAGCACCATCAGCAACCACGTCCATGTCCTTGTCCCAGTGCAGCGTTCAGTTGTCTCTACACCAGTCCTTGGAATGCAAGCGCAAATACGCAGCCAACACCTCACAGGCCACACTACTAAATTCACACATTTTGCGCATGCTTGTGCTCAAAATGTTGCCTTTTAGGCATGTGGAGATGGAAGCTTTCCGCAACCTGATGGCTGTGGCCTTCCCTCGGTACTCGGTCCCCAGCTGCCACTATTTCTCCTGTGCCGTCCCCGCATTACATGAGCACGTGTCCCACAACATTAGTCGTGCCCTCAAGAATTCAGTCACTGGGAAAGTCCACCTAACCATGGACACGTGGACAAGTGCTTGTGGGCAGGGACGGTACATCTCACTGAAGGCACACAGGGTTAATATAGTGGAAGCCGGGACCCAGTCGGACCCTGGGATAGAACACGTCCTCCTAACTCAGAGGATTGCGGGCCCTGGGTCAATAAGGGTTGTCCCCACATTCTACAGCTCCTGCACCTCCTCCTCCTCTTCAGCCTCCATCTCCAAAATGACCACATCAGTCATAAGCTGGAAGCACTGCAGCACTGCATTGGCCAAGCGGCAATAGACTGTGCTGAAGCTAATATGCTTAGGTGACAAACCGCTGAGCTGTGGACAGCTCTTAAAGTGCAGGCAGATCTGTGGCTTACACCGCTGAACCTACAGCCAGGCATGGTCTGTATGACAATGGCTGGAACCTGGTAATGGCTCTAAAGCGAGGCGAGCTCACACACGTTCCATGCCTGGCCCATGTTCTTAACCTCGTGATTCAGCGGTTTCTCAAAACCTACCCAAATCTGCCGGATATGCTTGTCAAAGTACACCGTGTGTGCCCATTTTGGAAAGTCAGCTACAGCTTCCACCACCCTTGCCGTGCTTCACCAGCGTTTGCAGCTTCCAAGTCAACGACTGGTGTGCGATGTCCCCACGCATTGGAACTCAACATTGCAGATGTTGGGAAGGATTTGTGAGCAGCAGAGTGCAGTTGTTGACTACTAGCATCAACACGGCTGTTGGTATTCAGGTCAGCCTCCACACATAAGACCTCAGGAGTGGGCATTGATGTCAGACACCTGTGCCATCCTCCAAAACTTTGAGGACTCCACCAAGACAGTGTGCGGCAATGATGCCATAATTAGCGTCACTATCCCGCTTCTCTGTTTTCTGAATTGATGAGATGGAGTAAGGAACCATACAGGGTGATTTCATACAGCCCAGCCTCATCTCATCCCAATGTGGATTGGGTAACAATGAAGAAGAGGAGGAGGAAGAGGAAGAACAGGAGCTAGGTTCCTGCGATATAGACGGTACTACCCGCACAACTATAACACCGTCTGTTCAGCGCCGATGGCCTGAGGAGAGGGAGAAGTGGAGGAGGAGGATGAGGAGGAGAGCATGGTCAGTCGTCCTCTTGGTGAGGACATGGAAGTCTTGCCTGTTAGCAGTCTGGCACACATGGCTGATTTTATGTTATGCTGCCTTTCCCGTGACACTCCCGTTCTCCAAATTTTGGGAGACAGTCATTACTGGTTGGTGACACTTTTAGACCCACTCTGCAAGGATTACTTTCTATCTTAATTTCAACTTTCTATCTCTTATTCCCGCGGCGGACAGGTCTGCTAAAATCGTGCAGAACCAGAAGGCCCTTTTTGCAGAATCATTAAAAAATTCCTATCTGAAAAAGCTGGCGGCAGAGGGCACACTTCGTTGGACAATCAAGGAGTACAGGTGAGAGAGACACAAATCCAATCCAGCAGAGGCAGGGGAACACTGTCAAAGTTCTGGGACAGTTTTTTCTGACTCTACCATCGCACCATCGCACAAGCCATGATGCACGGTGTACTCTCACAAGAAGACAAAAGTTGGGGAAGATGCTGAAGGAGTACCTTTCCAACCGTACCAATTTCCTCTGTGATTCCTCGTTGCCTTATAATTATTGGGTATCCAAGCTGGACACGTGGCATGAAATGGCTCTACGTCTTGGAGGTCCTGGCGTGCTCTGTCGCTAGCATTTTGTCTGAGCGGGTTTTTAGTACCATCAGTGGAATTATAACTGATAGGCGCATCGCCTGTCAGCTGAAAATGCTGACAGGCTGACTGTTATAAAAAATAAACAAGGGCTGGATTGGGCCAGACTTCTCAACACCCCTGAATGATAGCAGCATAACATAAAATAAAATATAGTGTCTTCTTTTAGGAGGTCTATCTCTATTCCCATGCACCACTGACTTCACACCCAGACATGGGTATATGCTTCCTCATTTTGTCTACTTGCTTTCTCCTCCTCCTTCTCCTCATCCTCATCCTCCACCATATCACCAACATATCTATAATATCACCATATCTACATCTCTTGCAAGGGGCATTGGAGTGCCTCCAAATTTTGGGCATCTGTTGCATTCACTGCATAGGTAAACAGAATGGGAGACCCACTTACTAATAGTGGGAACATTTTTTTCATGAGGCCCTCCGACCTGAACATCTCATGCAAGGGGGGATTGGAATGCCTCTAAATTTTGGCATCCATTGCATTCCCTGCATAGGCAAACAATATGGGACACCCACTTCCTTATAATGGGAACATTTTTTTCATGAGGCCCTTCGACCTCTACATCTCTTGCAAGGGGCATTGGAGTGCCTTCAATTTTTTGGTAGTCAATGCATTCACTGCATAGGCAAACAGTATGGGAGACCCACTTACTAATAATGGGAACATTTTTTTCATGAGGACCTCCGACCTATATGTCTCTTTCAAGGTGCATTGGAGTGCCTCCAATTTTTTGGCTACCGTTGCATTCTCTGCATAGGCAAACAGTATGGGAGACCCACTTCCTAATAATGGGAACATTTTTTCCATGAGGCCCTCCGAACTCTACGTCTCTTGCAAGGGGCAATGGAGTGCCTCAAATTTTTTGGGAGCTGTTGCCTTTGCTGCATAGGCAAACAGTATGGGAGACCCACTTCCTAATAATGGGAAAAATTTTTCAGGAGGCCCTCCTCTACATCTCTTCCAAGGGGCATTGGCGTGTGTACAAATTTTTGGCAGCCGTTTCAGTCACTGCATACCCTATAACTGGATAGCAGAACCGCTCCTTTCTAATGGGAACATGTCGTTCCTGAGGCCCAGCTCTATGTGTCTTTAAATTGGTATTGGGGTTTTTCCTAAATTTTGGCAGCCATTGTACTCAATGCATACCCTATAACTGTACAGCAGAACTGCTCCTTTCTAATGGGAACATGCTGTTACTGAGACCCACCTCTATGTGTCTTTAAATTGGTATTGAAGTTTTTCTCAAATTTTGGCAGCCCTTGCAGTCACTGCATGGGCATTACCACTATAGAAGACCCACTCCTTTTTAATGGGAACAACAAAGGATAGCCAGCTGATGGCTCTCTAACAATAGCGAGGGCCCACTGCTGGCCCTTTAGGAATAGTAGCGCCGCCTTATGGCCCTCTAAAAATAGGCTTTGTGCCTTTCAGAATCCACCATTCATAAATGAAACAGGATGTGTCTGATCATGCCTCACACACCACATGACCAGATAAGGTAGTAAAATGTTAAAATGACATTTACCGGTGAATGTATTTTTTACCCTTGAAAGCAATTCAAAAGTGTAAAAACGCATCAAAAACACTATGTGTGAACATAGCCCAAGGTGTGGAGGAGCATTTTTGTTTATGATTATTTATTTTGCCTTATTTACAAGTCATTACCCTGGAAAGGATGTTCCTTAACACTTTTCTCGGGAAAATCCATTTTGGTTTCATTTTTGTATGTTTTATTGTGAGTCCGTAAAAGTGGCATAATACTCTGAAAATATTGTTGACAGCAGTGACCTAGGAGTCAGAGATTCCTCTAAGGGTCTTCTCCATGCTGTTCCCATGTCATTTGAACACTGTTCCAATCTATTTGGGCAATTTTTAGGCCCTCTTCAGACGGCTAGGGTGGGGCCGCCGGAAAAATGCTCGTGTTTCCCATAGACTTACAGTACATACCAAAAGTTTGGACACACCTTCTCATTTAAAGATTTTTCTGTATTTTCTTAACTATGAAAATTGTACATTCACACTGAAGGCATCAAAACTATATATTAACACTAGTGTTGAGCGAACATGCTCGACACTGCTCGGTACTCGCCCGAGCATCACGCTACTCGGGATGTTCAGCGAGCACCGAGCATTTCCGGGTTACTCGGGCGGGAGCTCGGGTCTCCGCCCTGCATGTTTGGCGCTCTTTACAGAGCCAATGAACATGCAGGGATTGCCAGCCAGTCACTGTAATGCCGCAGCCATGTTGGTTGTGGGCATTACAGTGATTGGCTGGCCGCACAGTGTCACCTCGAGTATTTAAAACCGGGCGCCGCCATCTTTGACACAGTCGCTCCGGATCAGACAGAGTAGGGACAGCGCTGCTGATTTAGGGAGAGATATAAACTGCAAAATAGTTAGTGTAAGGTCTGTAAAGGCTGCCAGATAAAACAAACAGTCCTTCTCAGGACTAATATCCATCCCAGATATCAGGCAGGCAGGCTGTATAGGAGACTCAGTGGTTATACCAGCAAACGCTGCATTACAGTCCTGTGTGCTGCTCCTGTTGCTGAAATTGCTGGACTTAGATCCAGGTCTCAGGGGACAGGAAAAATCCTTTTTTTTTTCATCTAAGTCCTCTTTTTTTTTTCCTCCTTCACACTGTACAAATACCCGTCTTATTAACCTTTTGGTGTCCGCCCCCACCCCAAAAAAAGCGTGTCTCTGATTTTTCAGACACAAATATATCTGTTGAAAATAGTCAGGTGTAGGCTAGAGAAACAGTAGTGTTGTTTTGCACTTCCATGGTTTAAACCTCTGTATTATCCACTTTTTGGCCATTTGTATCAAAAAAAAAACAGTTTGAGTGTGTCGCTCAATGTTCAGCCGCAAATATATCTTTTTAAAAAAGTCTGGTATACCCCAGTAAACAATAACTGTGGTTTTGCCATCCCACGGTAAGAAATCTCTATTATTCAGGTTTTGGTATGTTTTCCGTAAAGAAAAACAGTAGTGTCTTCTGACTGTTGTGACACAAAAATAAATCTGTTGAAAATAGTCTGGTGTAGGACTGACAAATCCCAGTGTGGTTTTGCAGTTCCACGGGTCAAATCTCTGTACTATCCAGTTTTGGGCCTTTGGTATCTAAAAAAAAACAGTTTGAGTGTATCACTCACTTTTCAGCCGCAAATCTATATATTTAAAAAAGTCTGGTATACCCCAGTAAACAATAACTGTGGTTTTGCCATCCCACGGTAAAAAATCTCTATTATTCAGGTTTTGGTATATTTTCCGTAAAGAAAAACCGTAGTGTCTCCTGACTGTTGTGACACAAAAATAAATCTGTTGAAAATAGTCTGCTGTAGGCTCGACAAATCCCAGTGTGGTTTTGTAGTTCCACGGGTCAAATCTCTGTACTATCCAGTTTTGGGCCTTTGGTATAAAAAAAAACACAGTTTGAGTGTGTCGCTCACTGTTCAGCCACAAATATATCTATTTAGAAAAGTCTGGTATACCCCAGTAAACAATAATAGTGGTTTTGCCATCCCATGGTAAAAAATCTCTATTATTCAGGTTTTGTTATTTTTTACGTAAAGAAAAACAGTAATAGTTTCTCCCTGATTGTTCAGATTGTTTAAAAGAGTCGGGTGTAGGCCAGAGAAATAGAACTGTGGTTTTCCTCTTCCACGGTTTTAATCTACTTTTTATTACCCTTTCTCCATTGATAGTGCAAGTGTAAGCTATTTTACTTCCTTTACAATGGGCAAGGCGCGTGGCAAGGGATGTGGAAGTGGACGTTCTGGTGATGGTTCGTGCAGAGGACGGGGCCGTGGCCAAGGTGAAAATGTGCCACAGCCAACAGCCACATCTTCTCGCTCCCACTTCTTGACCAAATTACTAGGGAAGCACAGAGCAACACCAGTATTGAGTACTGATCAGTGTGAACAGGTTATTAATTGGATAGCAGATAATACTTCCAGTTACCTGGGCACCACCACCTCCGGTCTGTCTTCCACACGGTCATCTCTTAGTAGCCGTGAGTCTCGACCGCATAGTCCTCCTCACCCTGATGTTCCTTCCTCCCACCATGCCGAGTGTCGTCAGACAGCAATTGAGCCCACACTTGGAGACTCTGAAGAGCTGTTCACTGGTCCATTTCCATATTTGTGCCCCTCGCCTGATATGCTTGAAGTGGTGGAAGAGGAGATTCCATGTAGCGATGCCAAAATATTTGAACAGCCACGGCCACAGGAACTCAACGCTGGCAATTTGTCACAAGAGGTGGACAATGACGAGACACAATTGCCAGGAAGTGAGGAGGAGCATCGTGGTGCGCAAGTGGAAGAGGAGGAGGTGGTGGATGATCTAGTAACTGACCCAATGTGGCAGGAGGACATGCAGAGTGAGGCCAGCAGCACACAGGGGGAGGGAGGCAGAGTATCCCAACAGGCAGGAAGAAGCAGTGTGGTGGCCACAGACAGAAGGCGGGCAACCGTTCCCCGTAACACCAACACGAGGGACGTTGCCAGTACAAGTGGTAGGTCTTCCAGAGTCTGGAATTTTTTTAAAGACTCTGCTGATAACCCCAAAAAGGCCATATGTTTCACCTGCCATGCCAGCCTCAGCAGGGGTGACAAAACTACCAGCCTGACCACCACCAGCATGATCAGGCACATGGCAGCAAAGCACCTGACTTTGTGGGGCGAAACCCAGGGTCCACGACCAGTGTCAGCGGGTGTCACCACTGCTTCTTCCACTGTTGCGCATGCAATAGAACCCCCTGTTGTGTGTGCAAGGAAATCCCCTGTCCATACTGCATGTAAAGATGCCCCCTCCTCTCAGTCTTCACTTGTTATGGCAGTTTCTCAAGAAACAGCATCAACGTCCACGTCCACGTCCCACCGCAGCGTTCAATTGTCCATATCCCAGACCTTGGAACGAAAGCGGAAATTCGCAGCTAACGCCCCACAGGCCACAGTCCTAAATTCGCACATTTCACGACTGCTTGCGTTGGAAATGCTGCCTTTTAGGCTGGTGGAGACGGACACCTTCCGCAATCTTATGGTGGTGGCAGTCCCTCGGTAATCGGTACCCAGCCGACAGTATTTTGCCCGGTGTGCCATCCCCGCACTACACAAGCATGTGTCCCAAAGCATCTGCCATGCCCTCAACAAAGCAGTTACTGGGAGAGTCCACCTGACAACGGACACGTGGACAAGTGCTTGTGGCCAGGGACGGTACATCTCTCTGACGGCACACTGGGTAAACATAGTGGAAGCCGGGACCCAGTCGGACCTTGGGACGGAACACATCCTCCCCACACCGAGGATTGCGGGCCCTATGTCAGTCATAGTTGCCCCCACAGTGTATAGCTCCTGCGCATCATCCTCCTCATGTTCAGCCTCCATCTCAGATATTACCACATCAGTTACAAGCTGGAAGCACTGCAGTACTGCCTCCGCCAAGCGGCAACAGGCTGTGCTGAAACTCATAAGCTTAGGTGAGAAACCTCACACTGCTTGTGAGTTGTGGACAGCTGTGAAAGAGCAGGCAGATCTGTGGCTGAGACCGCTGAACCTACATCCTGGCATGGTCGTGTGTGACAACGGCCGTAACCTGGTGGCGGCTCTGAGGCGAGGTGAGATCACACACGTACCATGCCTGGCTCATGTTTTTAACCTCGTGGTTCAGCGGTTTCTTAGATCGTACCCCGAGTTGCCAGATCTGCTCGTGAAAGTACGCCGCCTGTCAGCTCATTTTCGCAAGTTGGCTACTGCTTCTGCCGCCTTTGCTGTGTTGCTGCAGCGTTTGCAGCTTCCGGCACACCGACTGGTGTGTGATGTCCCCACACATTGGAACTCTACCCTCCACATGTTGCAAAGGATTTGTGAGCAGAAGAGAGCAGTTGTGGAGTACCAGATGCAACAAGGCCATCGATATTCAGGTCAGACTCCACACATAAGACCTCAGGAGTGGACCTGGATGTCTGACATATGTACCATCCTGACAAACTTTGAGGAGGCCACCAAGATGGTGAGTGGTGATGACGCCATCATTAGTGTCAGCATCCCACTTGTCTGTCTTTTGCAACGCTCTCTGCAGAGAAATAAAGAGGAGGCATTGCAGCCAGAGTATGATGAGATGGATCAAGAAGCCGTAGTGGGCGATTACACACAGCCCTGCCTCATCTCATCCCAACGTGCATTGGGGGACAATGAGGGAGAGGAGGAGGAGGAAGAACAGGAGCTGCTATCATGCGCTGTAGACGGTAGTACCTGTGCAAGTGTCATACCGTCAGGTTCAGCGTGGGTGGCCTGAGGACAGGGGGGAGGACGAGGAGGAGGAGGAGAGCATGGTCAGTCGTCATCTTGGTGAAGACACGGAAATCTTGCATATTACTAGTCGGGCACACATGACTGACTTTATGTTACGCTGCCTTAACTGTGACCCTCGCGTTGTCAAAATGTTGGGTGACAGTCATTACTGGTTGGTGACACTTTTAGACCCCCGCCACAAGGAGAACTTTCACTCTCTTATTCCTGAGGTAGAGAGGTCTTCAAAAATGGGGCAGTACCAGAAGGCCCTTGCTGCAGAACTCTTAAAAAAATTCCCATCTGAACACCCTAGCGGCAGAGGTCACAGTTCGTTGCCCAACCAGGGCGTACAGGTGAGAAAGATACAACTCCAATCCAGCAGAGGCAGGGGAACATGTCAACATTCTGGGACAGATTTCTGACACCCACCCAGCTTACAGGCCCTGAGGCACGGGGTACTCTCACAAGGAGTGGAAAGTTTCAAAAGATAGTGAGGGAGTACCTTGCCGACCATACCAGCATCCTCCGTGATTCCTCTGTGCCTTTTAATTATTGGGTATCCAAGCTGGACACTTGGAATGAACTCGTTCTGTACGCCTTGGAGGTCCTGGCCTGCCCTGCCGCTGGCGTGTGATCGGAGCGTGTTTTTAGTGCCGCTGGGGGAATTATAACTGATAAGCGCACTCGCCTGTCAACTGACAATGCTGACAAGCTGACCCTTATCAAAATGATCAAGGGCGGATTGGGCCAGACTTCTCATCACCACCAAATGACAGTAGAGTAACATAAAGTCAAATCCACTGTGTTATTTCGGGAGGTGTATTCACATGCACTGCTTCACACCCACACATGGGTATACGCTTCCTCATTTCGGCTGTTTTATGTTCTTCTCCTTATCCTCAGCCTCCACCACCACTATACCACCAGGGTGCCAGCATTGCAAGTTCCTCCATCCTTATATTTGTCAGCTTTTGCTTGGAAGGCATAAGCAAAGACTGTGGGAGACCCACTCCCCAATAATGGGACTTATGTTTGTAATATACTGTACCGCATGGCTCTTGTAAGGGGCATTGCAAGTTGCTCCGTCCTAATTTTTGGAAGCTTTTGCTTGGAAGGCATAAGCAAATCCTATGGGAGACCCACTCCCCAATAATGGGACTTATGTTTGTAATATGCTGTACTGCATGGCTCTTGTAAGGGGCATTGCAAGTTGCTCCGTCCTAATTTTTGGAAGCTTTAGCTTGGAAGGCATAAGCAAATACTATGTGAGACCCACTCCCCAATAATGGGACTTATGTTTGTAATATGCTGTACTGCATGGCTCTTGTAAGGGGCATTGAAAGTTGCTCCGTCCTAATTTTCGGAAGCTTTTGCTTGGAAGGCATAAGCAAATCCTATGGGAGACCCACTCCCCAATAATGGGACTTATGTTTGTAATATGCTGTACTGCATGGTTCTTGTAAAGGGCATTGCAAGTTGCTCCATCCTAATTTTTGGAAGCTTTTGCTTGGAAGGCATAAGCAAATCCTATGGGAGACCCACTCCCCAATAATGGGACTTATGTTTGTAATATGCTGTACTGCATGGCTCTTGTAAGGGGCATTGCAAGTTGCTCCGTCCTAATTTTTGGAAGCTTTTGCTTGGAAGGCATAAGCAAATCCTATGGGAGACCCACTCCCCAATAATGGGACTTATGTTTGTAATATGCTGTACTGCATGGCTCTTGTAAGGGGCATTGCAGTTCCTCATAATTTTTGGAAAGCCTTCCATTCACTGCTTAGGCCAACAGTGCACAGGAGACCCAGTTGCTATAAATGGAAAAAAAGGTTTAGTTAAGGCCCTCTGACCTCCATGTCATTTCCAAGGGGCATTGGAGTGCCTCGAAATTTTTGGTAGGCATTGCACTCACTGTATGCCGTATAACTGTGTAGCCGAACTGCTCCTTTTGTTACAGAAACATATCTGTCACTATCGTTTTGGGCACTTGTTAGGCTTTTAAAAGACTGCCGGGGGTGCCACCGCAAAAATGCTCGGGTCTCCCATAGACTAACATTGGGCTCGTTGCTCGGGTCGAGCACCCGAGTATTACGGCGAGCTCGGCCCGAGCTTCGAGCACCCGAGCATTTTATTGCTCGATCAACACTAATTAACACATGTGGAATTATATACTTAACAAAAAAGTGTGAAACAGTTGAAAATATGTCTTATATTCTAGGTTCTTCAAAGTAGCCACCTTTTGCTTTGATGACTTCTTTGCACACTCATGGCATTCTCTTGATGAGCTACAAGAGGTAGTCACCGGAAATGTTCAACAATCTTGATGGAGTTCCCAGAGATGCTTAGCACTTGTTGGCCCTTTTGCCTTCACTCTGCGGTCCAGCTCACCCCAAACCATCTCGATTGGGTTCAGGACTGGTGACTGCGGAGGCCAGGTCATCTGGCGTAGCACCCCATCACTCTCCTTCCTGATAAAATAGCCCTTACACAGCCTGGAGGTGTGTTTGAGGTCATTGTCCTGTTGAAAAATAAACGATGGTCCAACTAAACGCAAACCGGATGGAATAGCATGCCGCTGCAAGATGCTGTGGTAGCCATGCTGGTTCAGTATGCCTTCAATTTTGAATAAATTCCCAACAGTGGTGTCACCTGCAAAGCACCCCCACACCATCACACCTCCTCCTCCATGCTTCACGGTGGGAACCAGGCATGTAGAGTCCATCCGATCACCTTTTCTGCGTCACACAAAGACACGGTGGTTGGAACCAAAGATCTCAAATTTGGACTCATCAGAACAAAGCACAGATTTCCACTGGTATAATGTCCATTCCTTGTGTTCTTTAGCCCAAACAAGTCTCTTCTGCTTGTTGCCTGTCCATAGCAGTGGTTTCCTAGCAGCTATTTTACCATGAAGGCCTGCTGCACAAAGTCTCCTCTTAACAGTTGTTGAAGAGATGTGTCTGCTGCTAGAACTCTGTGTGGCATTGACCTGGTCTCTAATCTGAGCTGCTGTTAACCTGTGATTTCTGAGGCTGGTGACTCGGATAAACTTATCCTCAGAAGCAGACATGTCTCTTGTTCTTCCTTTCCTGGGGCGGTCCTCATGTGAGCCAGTTTCTTTGTAGCGCTTGATGGTATTTTCAACTGCACTTGGGGACACTTTCAAAGTTTTCCTAATTTTTCGGACTGACTGACCTTCATTTCTTAAAGTAATGATGGCCACTCGTTTTTCTTTACTTAGCTGCTTTTTTCTTGCCATAATACAAATTCTAACAGTCTATTCAGTAGGACTATCAGCTGTGTATCCACCTGACTTCTGCACAACACAACTGATGGTCCCAACCCCATTTATAAGGAAAGAAATCACTTATTAAACCTGACAGGGCACACCTGTGAAGTGAAAACAATTTCCGGAGACTACCTCTTGAAGCTCAAGAGAATGCCAAGAATGTGCAAAGCAGTCATCAAAGCAAACGGTGGATACTTTGAAGAACCTAGAAAATAAGACATATTTTTAGTTGTTTCACACTTTTTTATTAAGTATATAATTCCACATGTGTTAATTCATAGTTTTGATGCCTTCAGTGTGAATGTACAATTTTCATAGTCAAGAAAATACAGAAAAATCTTTAAATGAGGTGTGTCCAAACTTTTGGTCTGTAATGTACATTGGGCTCTTTTCTCGGATCGAGCACCTCAGCATTACAATTTGCTCGACTCGATCAATGAGCACCCGAGCATTTTAGTGCTCGCCCATCACTATTCTTAATGATTTTTACCTCCGGAATTCAAATCTGACAATGAACATTTTTAGTTGGCTCTTGTTTCTAGATATCAAAGAGTTTTCCTTTTATTGCTGCATATAATTAATGCATAAAAGTTTCAGCACTTTGAAACATTATTATTTTTGCAAATATTAAGATGCAGAATATTTCTTAATGACAATTTTCTGATATTTATTTAAAGGAGACTTAGCAACAATTCAAATAACTGAAATATGTCTGAACACTATTGTGAATTATAATCAGTTATAGAATTTGCACTACAAAATTTGGTCCTCATTCAATGACAACTCTCTTTTACTTGCGTCTTGTACACTGTACTGGATCATCTCTTACAATTGTCCAACAGTAATCTGCAAGCATTGATGGATTCCATTTTCCTTGATATTGCTTCTCCATAGCCACAATATATTGGTGAAATGTCTCACAGCGCTCGTTGCTCACGGATTCACAATTTGGTTGAAAAAAGTCTAGATGAGAATGTAAGAAATTAATCTTAAAGGACATGTTACAACCAAGGTCCTTATATGTTTTCTGTAGATTTCCCACCAGTTCTTCATAGTTATCTGCTCTTGTGTTTCCCCCAAAATTAGTTACTCTTAATGCGAATGCTACCCATGCAGCCTTTTCCTTATCTTGCAACAAATGGAGAAATTCCTCATCTTGAAGAAGCTTATGAATCTGAGGATTAATAAAGACTTTTTTCCTTTATCTTTGCTTCACTCAACCTTGGAAATTTATCAAAGAGATACTTGAATGCTTTTGAATTTTTACCATTTGCCTTTTACAAAGTTCTTCATTAGACTCAACTTGATATCCAATGGTGATAACAAAATCTTATGTGAGTCAATAAGTGCAGGATGCAGGACATTTTTACTCCATGGCTGCAGTGAAGGTCAGAGAGGCCTGTCTCTTTTATTGTAGTGTGAAATAAAAAAGAGAGAGAGAGCGCGCTATGTGAAGAACTAGATGAATGAGTTAACCCTAGAACGCATACCTGGGGCCTCGCAGGCCCGCCCTGTTAATTGTTTTCTATTTTCTGCTAGATTTCTTTAGTTAGAATTTTGAAACTCTAGGTATTCCTCAGGTATATAGTTGTTTGTCATTTCCAATTGTTCATTTATTTTTATGTTATAGGCATTTCGGTATAACAACTCTTTTTTGTGAATACCCCATATTCACTTACCTGGGGCCTTTTAGGCCCGTACTAGGTTTACATGTGATCCTAAGTCTTTTTGTCATCACTGTTGCTGGGGAAGACTTCGACTCAGTCTTTATGACTCTGCTGTTTCTATGAAGAGTGTGAATTCTGCCTGACTACATGGTCATGTGATCTTGGAAAGGAGGCTCCCTCACAACGTCATGCGTCTCTGACATCATCATAGGTCCTGAACACTGTTCATTGTGTGCTACTTGCTGAAGAGACTTTGGAGGAAGGAGTCAACTTTCTTGTTTCTTGAAAAAGAAACTTTCTGGGTTCCAAAAATCCAAAAGCTTCTACTGCACCTAAAAGAAAGTGGTGACCTGCTGAAGGTGAGAGGAGGGGGGCTGCACTTTACCCTTAGCACACACACTAACAAAGAGTGTACAACCCTGATTGTAATCTTTTTTTTTTTTTTCATTTTAGTTTACTGACTTCTAAGGTTACAATGGCACAGTCTACATCCAGGGCTTTGACTGACCAAGAAATCGAAGCAATACATTTTGATAGTGATGAAGATAGTGAACTTTCTTTGTCTGATGTCGAGTACATGCCACCAGCTAATGTCTCTACTTCATCGTCCAGTGATTCTTCAGATGATGAAGAAGTAATGGATCCAGCAGAACGTACAAATAGAACATCCAAAACTAATGTTTTTTGGAACAGTACTGCTGAAGTTCTTGGACGAACCCCATCACATAATATTTTGAGAGTTGCTCAAGGAACTGTAGGAATTCCACAATTCTTGTCCAAAAGAGATATGTTCTGTAAATTTTTTTCAGATGATATTGTAGATGGGGTAGTTTTGTGTACTAACTTAGAAGAAAAACGTATCGCTTCAGGAAGAAAAAAAACATGGAAAAATATAACAAAAGAGGAACTGTATGCTTATATTGGCCTTACTCTTCTGACAGGGAGTACAAAATCATACGATGTTCCTATCAGAGAACTCTTTATGAACCCTTTTTCAGATCCACATTACAAAGCAACAATGTCAGTCAATAGATTTGAGGATATTCAGTGAAGCCTTCATTTTGATGAAAAGAGAACTCGTCCTGTCAGGTTGGAAACAGATAAATTAGCCCCTATTAGCTACATCTAGAATCTTTTTATCAAGAACTGTACTAAGCATTACCATTCTAGTGACAATATGACAGTGGACGAGCAACTTCTTGCATTTAGGGGACGTTGCAATTTCATTCAGTATATGCCCAGCAAACCTGCTAAATATGGTATTAAAATTTTCTGGATGTCTGATTCTACAAGCTATTATGGAATAAATGGTATGATTTACTGTGGCAAAGATGTTGACGCTCCAGTCCAGAAAGACCTATGTTCTGACGTAGTAAAAACACTTGCGAAACCAATTTTCCATTCTGGAAAAAACATAACACTGGACAACTACTTCACCAATCTTGAATTGGGCAATTTTTTGCTTCAGAAACAACTTACACTTGTTGGTACAATGAAGCAAAACCGCAGAGAAATTCCTCCAATAATGAAGCACAATCAACATCGACAACTTTATGATAGTGTATTTGGTTTCTGCAATCAAGCGACAATGGTGTCTTATAAAGCTAAGAAAGAAAAATCTTTGATATTACTGAGTACAATGCACCGTGATGGAAGTATATACACCAATAACAGGAAACAGAATCCCGAAATCATCTTGCAGTTCAGTTACTTTTTTGTTTTTTTTTGCCCATAATAATGTTTTGAATTATTCACATCTTAGGCTGCGTTCCCACTGGTGCTGGGGTCTGCCAGGAGGTGATCCGTAATGGATCTGATCTCTTGGTAACTCCAGTTAAGGCTGCTGGAATGCCGGGATTCCGCCAGCCTTAGCTGGGGTCACCAGGAGGTCAGATCCATTACAGATCTCCTCCTGGCAGACACCAGCGCTAGTGGGAATGCATCCTTACTTTGAAATTTTCAAATAAACTTTGAAAATTATTTTTGGTTGAGTTATTCAATGTTATTTGCACAAGGGCCTAAAAGGCCCCAGGTATGTGAAAGTGTAGATTTTTATGGTCATGCGTTCTAGGGTTAATGGATATGGGGGGCCAATTGGCCACTCACCTAGAGAGATTGTGCACCCCTGCACGACCCCAGTGAATGCCTTGTGGCTGGAAGGACAGGTGTTCACTAGTGTTGAGCCACCCCCGTAGTGTTCGGGTTCGGTTCGGTTCATCGAACACCGGGATGTTCGAGGAACTGTTCGTCGAACTGTTCGTCGAACACCTTAGAACACCGTCGAACACCATTAAAACCAATGGCAGGCAAACAAAAACACATAGAAACACATAGAAAACACCTTCAAAGGTGTCCAAAAGCTGACAAACTGCTCAGAAGACGCTCTCTTTAAAAAAGCCGGCCGGCAATTCAGCAGCGGCATACACCGGTACCCAACAATTTAGACAAGAAGGAATAGAGCATCACACATAGATTAGATAGATAGAAACATGTCAGTCACATATATAAGAAGTACAATGACAGTGTTGGTTACTGTACTTGTCATTTAGTGTAAAGGATTTATTAAAAAAAATATTAGTGTTTTCATGCTCTTTAAAAAAGCCGGTCGGCAATTCAGCAGCGGTACCCGACAATTTATAACAGAAAGAATAGAGCAGCACACATAGATTAGATAGATAGAAACATGTCAGTGACATATATAATAAGTACAGTGACAGTGTTGGTTACTGTACTTGTCATTTAGTGTTAAAATAAAGGATTTATTTAAAAAAAAATTGGCGTGGGGTTCCCCGTAATTTTAGTCTCTAGCGGAGGTTAAGCAGACTGCTGGGGCAGATGTTTGAAGCCTGGGAAGGGGGTAATACCCATGGAGCTTCCCAGGCTACTAATATCAGCCCCCAGCTGAATACCTAGCCTTTACTAGCTATTAAAATAGGGGGGACCCCCCCAAAAAATGACGTGGGGTCCCCCCTATTTTAATAGCTAGCAAAGGCTAGGCAGACAGCTGGGGGCTGATATTAATAGCCCATGAAGGGTGCCATGAATATTGGCCCCCTCCCAGGCTAGAAACACCAGCCGTCAGCCACCCCAGAAATGGCGCATCCATTTGGCACATAGCATCGCTCTTCCCACTGCCCTGTAGCGGTGGCAGTGGGGTAATAGGGCTGGGGATGATAAATTATTTCAGGAAATTCATGAAATAATTAAAAAAAATTGACGTGGGGCTTCGCACTATATTTGTGTCCAGCCAGGTACAGCAGGCAGGAACAGGCTGCCCCCAACCACCAGCTGCCTATTTGTACCTGGCCGGACACAACAATATAGGGAAGCCCTTTTTTTCTTAATTATTTCATGAATTTCATGAAATAATTAAAAAAAAAATTTGTGGGGCTTCGCCCTATTTTTGTGTCCAGCCAGGTACAACTAGGCAGCTGGGGGCTGGAATGCGCAGCGCAGGGAGGCCCAAGCTTTCTGCCCCCCCCAGCTGCAAATTGCAGTCCGCAGCCACCCCGGAAAATGGCGCGTTCATAGAAGCGCCATCTTCTGGCGCTGTACCCAACTCATCCAGGGCCCTGGTGCGGTGGCTCACTGGGTAATAAAGGGGTTAGGGCCGGCTTGGCATTATCAGCTGGCGCTAAGCCCAAAATTCATGGGGTCACGCCAATATTAGACATGACCACCATGAATTTCTAGTAAAGTATTTAAAAAAAACACAACACCCAGAAAAAAGTCCTTTAATTGAAATAAACACACAATTTTTTATTGTTCTAAATTAAACCATACTCACCATCACGCCCATTCCAGTTGAAGCCAACGATCTCCTGCAATAAAAGAAAAATAATAAAGTAACATCATCCTTACCTTTCCATGGTTCCCAGGACAGCTTCAGCTCTGCTACATCGAGATGACAGGCTGGACCGCAGCAGAAAGCTGCCATCCAGCCTGTCATCCCGCAGACACTGAGAAGCGCAGGCTTGCTTGCACTCCTCAGTGTCTGGCTGTGACGGCATCCAGATGAGCCGAGTTCATGTCCAATGAACTCAGCTCACCTCATGCACGTCACTGACAGCATGGGAAAATTCTCCTGCACTCAGCGCTTCAGCGTGAGTATTCTCCCACGCAGTGATGTGCATGAGGTGAGCTCATGTCCCATGAAGTCAGCTCACTTCATGCACGTCACTGACAGCGTGGGAAAATTCTCCTGCACTCAGCGCTTCAGCGTGACTATTCTCCCACGCTGTCAGTGACGTGCATGAGGTGAGTTCATGTCCAATGATCTCATCTTACCTCATGCACCTTACTGACAGCGTGGGAGAATTCTCACTCTGAAGCGCTGAGTGCAGGAGAATTTTCCCACGCTGTCAGTGACGTGCCTGAGGTGAGCCGAGTTCATTGGACATGAACTCGGCTCATCTTTATGCCGTCACAGCCAGACACTGAGGAGCGGAAGCAGTGTGTGTGCTTCATGGCAAGCTGGATGGCAGCGTTCTGCTGCGATCCCACCTGTTATGTGAATGTAGCAGAGCAGAAGCCCTCGTGGGAACCATGGAAAGGTAAGGATGATGCTGGTTTATTATTTTACTTTTATTGCAGGACATCGTTGGCTTCAGCTGGAATGGGCGTGACGGTAAGTATGGTTTAATTTAGAACAATAAAGAATTGTGTCTTTATTTCAATTAAAGGACTTTATACTGGGTGTTTGTGGTTTTTTTTTAACTTTGACAATGGGGTTAGTAATGGGGGTGTCTTATAGACTCCTCTCCATTACTAACCTGGGCTTGATGTCAGCTGGCATTATAAGCTGACATCAACCCCATCACTATTACCTCACTGCCACCGCTACAGGGCAGTGGGAAGAGCGAGGCTAAGTGCCATAATTGGCGCATCCTATGGATGGGCCATTTCTAGGGTGGCTGACGGCTGGTGTTTCTAGCCTGGGAGGGGGCCAATATTCATGGCACCCTTCCTGGGCTATTAATATCAGCCCCCAGCTGTCTGCCTAGCCTTGGCCAGCTATTAAAATAGGGGGGACCCTACGTCATTTTTTTGAGGGGTCCCCCATTTTAATAGCTAGTAATGGCTAGGTATTCAGCTGGGGGCTGATATTAGTAGCCTGGGAAGCTCCGTGGGTATTACCCCCTTCCCAGGCTTCAAACATCTGCCCCAGCTGTCTGCTTAACCTCTGCTAGAGTCTAAAATTATGGGGAACCCCACGCCAATTTTTTTTAAATAAATCCTTTATTTTAACACTAAATGACAAGTACAGTAACCAACACTATCACTGTACTTCATATATATGTGACTGACATGTTTCTATCTATCTAATCTATGTGTGATTCTCTATTCCTTCTATTCTAAATTGTCGGGTACCGCTGCTGAAATGCCAGCCGGCTTTTTTAAAGAGACGGTGCATGAAAACACTATTATTTTTTTTAATAAATCCTTTACACTAAATGACAAGTACAGTAAGCAACACTGTCACTGTACTTCATATATATGTGACTGACATGTTTCTATCTATCTAATCTATGTGTGATTCTCTATTCCTTCTATTCTAAATTGTCGGGTACCGCTGCTGAAATGCCGGCCGGTTATTTTAAAGAGACGGTGCATGAAAACACTATTATTTTTTTTTATAAATACTTTACACTAAATGACAAGTACAGTAAGCAACACTGTCACTGTACTTCATATATATGTGACTGACATGTTTCTATCTATCTAATCTATGTGTGATTCTCTATTCTTTCTGTTCTAAATGGTCGGGTACCGGTGTATGCCGCTGCTGAATTGCCGGCTTTTCATGTTTCACTGTGAGCACTGTTCCCATCGATTTGGGCAATCACTGAAATGCCACAACCACCATGGCTGTGGCATTACAGTGAGTGGCAGACAATCCCTGCATGATTGGTGCTCTAAATAGCGCCAGACATGCAGGACACGCTTTTGGTGCACGAACAGTTATCGAACATAACCTCGAACAGCCGAATTTTTTGCAAATCGTTCGGGTTCGTCGAACAACTCGAACACCGCCCAAAACAGCTCGAATTTGAGATTGGCGAACAGTTCTAGTCGAACACCGCTCATCTCTAGTGCTCACTCAGCGTGCTGCAGACCGCCGTCCGTCACTGGTGCTTCTGCATTCCCGTCATGGACAACGTGACTGGGAGCTGATGGTACGTCACCGCAGGTCCTCTTGGTTGGAGTTAGTGGCTCCAATGCTGCAGGTCCTCAATTGGATTGGGATGGGGGAGTATGTGATCAGCTCATAAGCTGCTCCTGCCGCCTGCCCTCAGATGAGGGAAAAGGAATAGATACACAAGGGCTGAAAACCTTTTATTAGCCCTCTCCACAACCCGTTTCGATAGCAATACTATCTTCATCTGGTGGTACAGGGGTTTGGACAGGGGAAAACATTTATAGGGAAGGCATGACATTGATTGGTTGACAAACCGATTGGTTAATCATGAACTCTAAACACCTTTTGTGTACCAGTGTATAAGCACAACTCTTATTTATGCATAGACAACTAGCTCACAAATTCTAAGAGCAAGAGAATATAAGAGATGGAAATAATAAAATATAATAATTAGTGATGAGAGAGCATGCTCGCTACTGCTCGGTGCTCGCCCGAGCATCTCACTGCTCGCCGAGCATTTCCGGGTTGCTCGGGTGGGAACTTGGGTCCCCTCCCTGCATGTTTGGTGCTCTTTAGAGAGCCAATGAACATGCAGGGATTGCCTGCCATGCACTGTAATGCCGTAGCCATGTTGGTTGTGGGTATTACAGTGATTGGCTCGCCGCACAGCGTCATCAGGTCTATATCAGACCTGGCGCCGCCATGCTTGTCACAGTCACTCTGGATTAGACAGTGTAGGGAAAGCTGCTGCTGTGTCAGGGATAGATTTGATTGTGTATTAGGTAGTGTAGGGAGAAAAAACGTACATTACACATATCCATCTTAACTAACAGTCCTTCTGAGGACTAATCCATCTGCAAAGATATCAGGCAGGCAGGGTGTATAGGCAGGCAGGATATATAGCAGACTGCAGAGCATATAGCACAAGAGGCTCCATTCCAATTCTGCCTTCTGCTGCTGATAGATATTTCTATACAAAGGCCCAGGTCTCAGGGGCCTGGAATACTTTTCTTTGGATCTTAATCCTCATTATTTGCTCAAAAAGCAATCCAGAGAACACAATTTTTTCTGCACAATTTGCTTGTTGGCACTGCAGAATACAGCCAGGTCCTTTCCATATTAGAGCTCTAGAAATCCAGCTATTTAAAACTGCATTTTCTCCATCACACGGATCACATATACGTTGTCAGAAAATACTGCCATTTCTTGCCTCCATTAAAAATTTCTTTCAGTGTGTCAGTTAAGCAATTCACAGCAGCTTGCTGGTCAAACTCCTTACCTACAGGCCAGGTATATAAAACTCTGTTTTCTCCGTCACACGGATCACATATACATTGTCAGTAAATATTGCCATTTCTGGCCTCCATTAAAAATTTCTTTCAGTGTGTCAGTTAAACAATTCACAGCAGTTTGCTGGTCAAACTACTTACCTACAGGCCAGGTATTTAAAACTCTGTTTACTCCATCACAGATATCACATATAAGTTCGCTCCAAACTCAGTCATTTGTAGTGAGCATGGAAGATACTGTCCTACATTTAAAATGGGCAAGGCACGTGGCAAGGGATGGGAAACTGGACGTGATGGTAATGGTGCATGCAGAGGCCAAAGACAAGGCCGTGGGCAAGCCGAAATTGTGCCACAACAAACACCCACATCTTCTCACCTGACCATCCTGTCCCAATTTCTAGTGGACCGCAGCACACCACTATTGAACCCAGAGCAGTGTCAAAAGGTTGTTGGTTGGATAGTGGATAATGCTTCCAGTCACTTAGACACCACCAACACACCGTCTTCCACATGGTCAAGTCTCAGTAGCCGTGAGTCTGGACTGCATATTCCTCACCCTGATCCTCCTTCCTCCCACCATGTCGAGTACCCAGAGACAACTGATCCCACACTTGGACACTCTGAAGAGCTGTTCACTTTTCCATTTATAGATTTGGGCCTCTCGCCTGGTGCTCTTGAAGTGGGGAAAGAGGAGATCTCGTGTAGCGATGCCCAAATAATTGAGCAGCCACGGTCACATGAAGGCGACGGTAGAAAAGTGTCACAAGAGGTGGACGATGATGAGACACAATTGCCAGAAAGTCAGGAGGAGGACCAGGGTGCGAAGTGGAAGACGAGGTGGTGGATGATATAGTAACTGACCCAACCTGGCAGGAGGACATGCAGAGTGAGGACAGCAGCACACAGGGGGAGGGAGGCAGAGCACCCAAACATGCAGGAAGAAGCAGTGTGGTAGCCGCAGACAGAAGGCAGGTCACTGATCCCGGTAACACCAACACAAAGGAAGTTGCCAGTACAACTGTTAGGTCTTCCCTTGTCTGGTTCTTTTTTAAAGACTCTCCCGATAACCCCAAAAAGGCCATTTGCACCAACTGCCAGGCCAGCATCAGCAGGGGTGGCAAAACGACCAGCCTGACCACCACCAGCTTGATCAGGCACATGGCAGCAAATCACCCGACTTTGTGGGCCGAACCCCAGGGTCCAGGAACAGTGTCTGCGGGTGGCACCATTGCTTCTTCTGCTGTTGTGCATGCAAGCCAATCCCCTGTCCATGGTGCATGCGAAGATGCCTCCTGCCCTGCACCTGTCATTGCACACTCTGAAGTAGTAGCATCAGGAAGCATGTCCATGTCCTTGTACCAGCGCAGCCTTCAGTTGTCCATACCCCAGTCCTTGGAACACAAGTGCAAATATGCAGCCAACGCTCCACATGCCACACTACTAAATTCTCACATTTCCCGACTGCTTGCGCTCGAAATGTTGCCTTTTAGGCTCGTGGAGACGGAAGCATTCCGCAACCTGATGGCGGGAGCCGTCCCTCAGTACTCAGTCCCCAGCCACCATTATTTCTCCCGGTATGCCGTCCCCTCATTACACAAGCACGTGTCACAAAGCATTAGTCGTTCTCTCAACAACGCAGTTACCGGTAAAGTCCACCTAACCACGAACACGTGGGCAAGTGCTTGTGGGCAGGCACGGTACATCTTGCTGACGGCACACTGAGTTAACATAGTGGAAGCCGGGACCCAGTCGGACATTGGGACGGAACACGTCCTTCCTACGCCAAGGATTGCGGGCCCTAGGTCAATCAGGGTTGCCCCCACGGTCTACAGCTCCTGCACCTCATCCTCCTCATCCTCCTCTTCCTCTTCAGCCTCCATCTCAGACATGACTGCACTGCAGCACTGCCTCGGCCAAGCGGCAACAGGCTGTGCTGAAGCTAACATGCTTAGCTTAAAAACTGCACAATGCTGAAGAGCTGTGGACAGCTGTGAAAGAGCAGGCAGATCTGTGGCTCCCACCGCTGAACCTACAGCCAGGCATGGTCGTGTGTGACAATGGCCGGAACCTGGTGGCGGCTCTGAGGCAAGGCGTGCTCACACACGTACCATGCCTGACCCATGTGCTTAACCTCGTGGTTCAGCGGTTTCTCAAATCCTACCCGGAGATGCCAGATCTTCTTGATAAAATACGCCGCCTGTGTGCCCATTTTAGTAAGTCAGCTACAGCTTCCGCCGCCCTTGCCGTGCTTCAGCAGCGTTTGCAGCTTCCGGTTCACAGACTGTTGTGTGATGTCCCCACGCATTGGAACTCTACACTGCAGATGTTGGGAAGAATTTGTGAGCAGAAGAGTGCAGTTGTTGAGTATCAGCATTAACAAGGCCGTCGGTATTCAGTTTAGACTCTACACAAAAGACCTCAGGAGTGGACATGGATGTCAGACATATGTACCATCCTCCAAAATTTTGAGGACTCCACCAAGATGGTGAGCGGCAATGACGCCATAATTAGCATCACCATCCCGCTTCTCTATCTTCTGAAACGCTCTCTGCTCCCAATCAAAGAGGATGCATTGCAGGCGGAGCACGAGTAGATGGAGCAAGTGACCATACAGGCTGAATACACCCAGCCAAGCCTCATCTCATCCCAACGTGGATTGGGTGACAATGAGGAAGAGGAGGAGGAGGGACAGGATCTAGTTTCATGCACTATAGACGGTACTACCTGCTGTCATACAGTCTGTTCAGCGTGGATGGCCAGAGGACAGAGAGGAGGAGGAGAGCATGGTCAGTCATCCTCTTGATGAGGACACGGAAGTCTTGCCTGTTAGTAGTCTGGCACGCATGGCTGAATTTATGTTACGCTGCCTTTCCCATGACTCTCGCGTTCTTAAAATTTTGGGTGACAGTCATTACTGGTTGGTGACGCTTCTAGACCCACGCTACAAGGAGAACTTTCTATCTCTTATTCCTGAGGCGGACAGGTCTACAAAAATGGGGATGCACCAGAAGGCCCTTGTTGCGGAACTATTAAAGAAATTCCCATCTGAAAATTCTGGCAGTAGAGGGCACACTTCGTTGGACAACCAAGGAGTACAAACGAGAGAGACACAACTCCAATCTAGCAGAGGCAGGGGAACACTGTCAAAGTTCTGGGAGAGATTTCACAGACCCTCCCATCGCACAGGCCCTGAGGCACGGGGTACTCTCACAAGGAGTGCAAAGTTTGGGAAGATGCTGAGGGAGTACCTTGCCAACCATACCAACATCCTCCGTGATTCCGCTGTGCCTTATAATTATTGGGTATCCAAGCTGGATACGAGGAATGAACTCTATGCCTTGGAGGTCCTGGCCTGCCCTGCTGCCAGCGTTTTATCAGAGCGGGTTTTTAGTGCTGCTGGTGGAATTCTAACTGATAGGCGAATCCGCCTGTCAACTGAAAATGCTGAAAGGCTGACTCTTATAAAAATGAACAATTGCTGGATTGGGTCAGACTTCTCAAGACCACCGAATGATAGCAGCGTAACATAAACTCAAATCCAGTGTCTTTTCTTGGGAGGTGTATTCCCATGCACCTTTTCACACCCACGCTTCCTGATTTTGGCTATTTGCTCTTGTCCTCCTCCTTCTTCTCATCCTCCACCACCATATCACCAGGGTGACCGTGGTCCGTGATGCAACACCCACATAATTTTTTTAAATGGTGTTTATGATGCCCGTAATTCATTTATTTATGCAGTATGTTCATGTATTCCCCCCAGGGGTAAATGTTTGTCAGCCCATACACTTAGTGCATAGGCATTACAAGTATAGGAGGCCCTCTCCTTTCTAATGGGAATATTTATTTATGATGCCCTCCTCCACGTCTCTTCCAAGGGTCATTGAAGTGCCTCCAAATTTTTGGAAGCCCTTGCATTCACTGCACAGGCCAACACTATGGGGGACTCTCTCCTTTCAAATGGGAATTTGTTATTACTGTGGCCCTGCTCAATGTGTCTTTAAATTCTTAGTGGGGTTTTTCATAAAATTGGTCAGTCGTTGGACTCACTGCATTCCCTATAACTGTATAGCAGACCCTCTCCTTTCTAATGGGAACTTGTTGTTACTGTGGCCCTGCTCTATGTGTCTTTAATTTCTTAGTGGGGTTTTTCCTAAAATTGGTCAGCCATTGGACTCACTTCATACTCTATAACTGTATAGAAGACCCTCTCCTTTCTAATGGGAACATGTCGTACCTTGCTACTGTGGCCCTGCTCTGTGTGTCTTTAAATTCTTAGTGGAGTTTTTCCTGAATTTGGTCAGCCGTTGGACTCACTGCATACCCTGTAACTGTATAGCAGACCCTCTCCTTTCTAATGGGAACATGTCTTACCTTCATACTGTGGCCCTGCTCTATGTGTCTTTAAATTCTTAGTGGGGTTTTTCCTAAAATTGGTCAGCCGTTGGACTCACTGAATATACTATAACTGTGTATTAGACTCTCTAGTTTCTAATGGGAACATGTCGTACCTTGTTACTGTGGCCCTGCTCGTGTGTCTTTAAATTCTCAGTGGGGTTTTTCCTAAAATTGGTCAGTCATTGGATGCAATGCATACCCTATAACTGTATAGCAGACCCTCTCCTTTCTAATGGGAACATGTCGTACCTTCTTACTGTGACCCTGCTCTATGTGTCTTTAAATTCTTAGTGGTGTTTTTCCTAAAATTTGGCAGCCATTGGACTCACTGCATACCCTATAACTGTATAGCAGACCCTCTCCTTTCTAATGGGAACATGTCGTACTTGTTACAGTGGCCCTGCTCTGTGTGTCTTTAAATTCTTAGTGGGGTTTTTCCTAAAATTGGTCAGCCGTTGGACTCACTGCATACGCTATAACTGTAAAGCAGACCCTCTCCTTTCTAATGGGAACATGTCGTACTTGTTGCTGTGGACCTGCTCTATGTGTCTTTATACTCTTATTGTTGTTTTTCCCAAATTTTTGCAGCCCTTGCAGTCACAGCATGGGCATTACCACCCGCTCCTTTATAATGGGTTGCATCCAAATTTTTGGCAGCCCTTGCAGTCACTGGATACGCAATAACAGTATAGGAGACCCACTTGAAAATAATGGGAACAGCAAAGCATAGCTGGCTGATGGCTCTCTAACAATAGCGAGGGTCGACTGCTGGCCTTTTAAGAATAGTAAGGGCCGTCATAAGGCCCTATAAAAATAGGTTTTATGACTTTCAGAGTCCCTCCATCATAAATAGTGTTGAGCCATCCCCGTAGTGTTCGAGTTCGGTTCGGTTCGTCGAACACCCGAATGTTCGCCGAACTGTTCATCGAACACCTTCGAACACCATTAAAACCAATGGCAGGCTAACAAAAACACATAGAAACACATAGAAAACACCTTCAAAGGTGTCCAAAAGCTGACAAACTGCTCAGAAGACACAACTTACACATGGAAAAGTGACAAGTACATATAGTCATGCGAAAAGAAAAGAGGTGGAGGAGTAAAAGGAGGGGGAGACACAGATAAAGGCATGTCATGCCCTTCTAAAACCAAAAAAGTGCGAAGCCGACATGGCCAGTCCGTTCCTGCCCGTGCGACCTCCGTGTCGCCGGCTTTGTGCCAGAGCCGCGTTGGACCCTGATGGACAGCCCCCTTCTTCCAATACTGGTGCCTGTCCGCTGGTGGGTCGAGCGAGCCCCCCTGTGGTGGAGGCAGGTCTAATCTTTTTAATTTAAATTGTCTCTCTAATTTCAATGAGTACACTTTAAATCCTTTTACAAGGATCTATTGGAGGGCAAGTCTCTTGCCAGCAGCCGCAAAATTCCAGCTCCAGTAGCGTCCACTAAAGCTGCTGCAGTTAAAAATCTTTTATAAGGATCGAGCTCGGCGGTCAACCGCAAGGCGTCCTACCACCAGTCCCAGCCCCTATGCCTTGGGGTGCCTCCCCGATGCTCGTCACTGAGTGTCCCGGGGGCCCGCACCATTTCCTTTGAAAAAATTAAGTGTCCAAGCAAAAGGTGGTGTAGCTTGCTTAACAACTGAGATAATCCGCTGACTAGCAGACACTGCTACTAGGCACAATGTATTTCCTGGGCTAGATGCAGTTAAAAATTTGTAATTAGATACTGTAACATACCTGGCGGCGTCCTTGCATAGTGGTCCATCTCCCACTGTGCAAGAGTGCGCACTTGATCTCCAATCCAGAATGTCTCTCTGGCTTCCCTCCATGCTGTCTGTTTGCTTCTGTTTCTGCTGCTTAAGGGCGGCGCCCGATCACTTCCTGCTTTTTGTACCTGCTGCAGACACACCCCTTGTGCGTCCTCAGCCTGTTGCTGTCTGTCACCTGGTATTTAAACCAGCTGCTCCAATTAACCCATGCCTGAGCATTGTGTTTCATTCAGTGTGCTCTTTCACTCTGAATGTGCCAGGTCCCTTTCTGTGTTTGCTTGACTGCCCTTCCTGGAGGTTGTATTTCCAGGCCTGTCTGAACACGCTCCTTGCCTGTTCGTTCCACCTTCTAGGGGCCGCATACCTAGACCCGCGCCTGTATCTTGTCTGTCCTGTCTGAACACGCTCCTAGCCTGTTCCTCCCGCCTTCTAGGGGCTGCATACCTAGTCCCGCTCCTGTATATTGCTACTGTGTCTGTTCTTGTCTGTATACTCTTCTAGCCTGTTTCCTGTGTTTCTCTATGTCCGTACCTTTCCTTTTTCTGCAGAGTCTGAACTCATACCTAACTCCTGCTCGTTGTCACTGTACTTCCGTTTATGAGTTTGTGGTCCACTCGCTACTTCACTGTAAGTACCTTGTAGGTATCTGGTTCTGCCTTTCCCTTCCTGCCTGTTCCGTGTGTACAGAGCCCTGTCTCCCCTGCTCTGCCTTTCTCACCGCTCCGGCGGTTCTAGCCTGCTCTGCCTTGCTCACCGCTCCGGCGGTTCTAGCCTGCTCTGCCTTGCTCACCGCTCCAGCGGTTCTAGCCTGCTCTGCCTTGCTCACCGCTCCAGTGGTTCTAGCCTGCTCTGCCTTGCTCACCGCTCCGGCGGTTCTAGCCTGCTCTGCCTTTGCTCACTGCTCCGGCGGTTCTGGCTCCGCTCTGACCCTTTGCTCACTGCTCCG
This sequence comes from Phyllobates terribilis, assembly GCF_046119375.1. Taxonomy (NCBI): domain Eukaryota; kingdom Metazoa; phylum Chordata; class Amphibia; order Anura; family Dendrobatidae; genus Phyllobates; species Phyllobates terribilis. Next base: position 444,421,560 of record NW_027362764.1, read on the forward strand.
GCAGTCTTGCTCCGCTCTGACCCTTTGCTCACTGCTCCGGCAGTCTCGCTCCACTCTGATCCTTTGCTCACTGCTCCGCCACTCTCGCTCTGCTCTGACTCCTTGCTCACTGCTCCGGCAGTCTCGCTCTGCTCTGACGATTTGCTCACCGCTCCAGGTGGCGTCGTCCTGTTCTACTCTTACTCACCGCTCCAAGCGGCCTCGTCCTGCTCTACTCTTGCTCACCGCTCCAGGCAGCCTTGTCCTGCTCTACTCTCGCTCACCGCTCTTGGCGGTCTCGTCTTGCCCTGCTCTCGCTCACTACTCTGTGCGGCCTTACTCTGCTGTGTTTGTCCGCCACATCTGTGGTTCTGTTCATGAGTCCCAGTGTGTACTGGGTCCTATCCCGCCTGTGTTCCTACCTGCTAGTGCCTCCCTGTCTGCACTCCAGCCGTGCTTGCCTGTACCCCCCTGCCTGCATACCCGCCTGCCTGCATACCAGTCGTGCCTGCCTATACCCACCAGTCTGTGTGCCAGCCTAACCTGTCTGTTCCTGTATTCCCCTGTGTGGGTCAACAGCCGTGTCCGGGGTCTGTCCTGGAGTAGCACCTGGTCCCTCTGCTCGGTTCCTCCTTGGTGCACTGGCGTCGCATGGCGTCGTGCGACCCTGATCAGATCGGGTGAATACCTAGTTACGCCCCTCCAGGCATTAACTCTCCGGCACGGTCCAGTGGAATCACACGCACACGCCGCTCAGCCCGGGCGTGTGCATTACAGCATGCTCAGGCCATGGTTCCCGTGGAGCCCCAAGGCCTTTGCTCTCTGAGACGTTTTCCAGCGAATACGTGCATTAAAAAAAAATTAAAAAAATATATATTTATTATTTTTTCTTTAGCTGAGTTCCAGGCGAATTACGCACCCGTCCAGATGGATCTTTCTGCACTCATTCCTACGGATCCGCCACGGTACTATGGGGATCCAAGACAGAGTCGTGCATTTGTGGAGCAATGCATGCTACACTTCAAGTTCTACCCTCTTTGTTTTCCCACCGATCGGGCTAAGGTGGGATTCATGATGTCTTACCTAGCGGGTGATGCCTTGAAATTGATCACCCACCTATGGGACGCACAGGATCCTATCGTCCTGGACATAATGGCCTTCCTGGTGGCCTTTCTAATGGTCTTCGATGATCCTAACGCGGAGGCTCCTGTTGAAGCTTCACTTCCCAATATCCCGGAGCAGCCCCGATGGGTAATGTGTGTGGGTAGCGCACTAGTTCTCCTGCCCGAAGAGACTGCTGCCCACCCAGAATCCACACCGGAGGACCCCCTGTTGCCTCCTGAATCCCCCAGGAAACCACTTGATGACAATTGGAGAGAGACTTCCCTATACTCTGCACCTGATACCTCTCCCCTTCGTCCAGTGAGTCCGACCTAGTGTTCTCCGAAGCAGAGGTTACCCCCGATTCTCTACACACCTCCGATCAGGCGGAGGATCTCCATTTGTCTCCTGAACCCTTTCGGGGTGCTACCTGGTAGCGAAAGGACAGAGACTCTCCTATACTCTGTACCTGATACCGCGCTCGCTTCGTCCAGTGAGTCCAACCTAGTGTACTCCGAAGCAGAGGTTACTCCCGAGTCTCTACACCCCTCCGACCAGGTGGAGGACCTCCAGTTGTCTCCAGAACCCTTCGGGGTGCCACCAGGTGGTGAATAGACAGAGACTTTCCTATATCCTGGATCTGATACCTCGCTCGCTTCGCCTAGTGAGTCTAACATAGTGTACTCCGAAGCAGAGGTTATTCCCTAGTCTTTACACCCCTCTGACCAGGAGGAGGACCTCCAGTTGTCTCCAGAACCCTTCGGGGTGCCACCTGGTGGTGAATGGACAGAGACTTTCCTATACTCGGCACCCGATACCTTGCCTGCTTCGTCCAGTGAGTCCGACCTAGTGTTTTCTGAAGCAGAGGTTACCCCCGAGTCTCTGCACTCCTCTGACCCGGCAGAGGACCTCCAGGTGTCTCCTGAACCCTTCGGGGTGCTACTTGATAGCGAATGGACAGAGACTCTCCTATACTCGGTACCTGATACCTCGCCTGCTTCATCTAGTGAGTCTGAACAAGTGTTCTCCGAAGCGGAGGTTACCCCCGAGTCTCTGCCCCCCTCCAACCCGGCGGAGGACTTCCAGTTGTCTTCTGTACCCTCTGGGGTGCCACCTGAAAATATGTGGAGAGAGACTTCCTTGTGTGCTGCTCCTGGTACTCCACCCATTTTGTCTGTTGCTGAGGATGGCTGGATAGGAGGTAGCATCCTAGCTAACCAGATGAGACCAGTTTTTCACAGTGGAAGTGATCTCCTTGAAGTGAAGGATTGGCCCTCGAATTCCCAGTGGAAGATTCTGGCAGGGCTGAAGAAGAGGGGGCGTCAGGGGGGGTATTGTAACATACCTGGCGGCGTCCTTTCATAGTGGTCCATCTCCCACTGTGCAAGAGTGCGCACTTGATCTCCAATCCAGAATGTCTCTCTGGCTTCCCTCCATGCTGTCTGTTTGCTTCTGTTTCTGCTGCTCCACTCTGACCCTTTGATCACTGCTCCAGCAGTCTTGCTCCGCTCTGACCCTTTGCTCACTGCTCCGGCAGTCTTGCTCCGCTCTGACCCTTTGCTCACTGCTCCGGCAGTCTTGCTCCACTCTGACCCTTTGCTCACTGCTCCGGCAGTCTTGCTCCGCTCTGACCCTTTGCTCACTGCTCCGGCAGTCTCGCTCCGCTCTGACCCTTTGCTCACTGCTCCGGCACTTTCACTCTGATATGACTCCTTGCTCACTGCTCCAGCAGTCTCGCTCTGCTCAGACCCTTTGCTCACCGCTCCAGGCGGCCTCATCCTGCTCTACTCTTGCTCACCGCTCCAGGTGGCCTCGTCCTGCTCTACTCTTGCTCACCGCTCCAGGCGGCCTCGTCCTGCTCTACTCTCGCTAAACGCTCCAGGCGGCCTCGTCCTGCTCTACTCTTGCTCACCGCTCCAGGCGGCCTCGTCCTGCTCTACTCTCGCTCACCGCTGCAGGCGGCCTTGTCCTGCTCTACTCTCGCTCACCGCTCCAGGCGGCCTCGTCCTGCTCTACTCTCGCTCACCGCTCTTGGCGGTCTCGTCTTGCCCTGCTCTCGCTCACCACTCTGGGCGGCCTTACTCTGCTGTGTTTGTCCGCCACATCTGTGGTTCTGTTCCTGAGACCCAGTGTGTACTGGGTCCTATCCCGCCTGTGTTCCTACCTGCTAGTGCCTCCCTGTCTGCACTCTAGCCGTGCTTGCCTGTACCCCCCTGCCTGCATACCCGCCTGCCTGCATACCAGTCGTGCCTGCCTATACCCACCAGTCTGTGTGCCAGCCTAACCTGTCTGTTCCTGTATTCCCCTGTGTGGGTCAACAGCCGTGTCCGGGGTCTGTCCTGGAGTAGCACCTGGTCCCTCTGCTCGGTTAGTCCTTGGTGCACTGGCGTCGTATGCCGTCGTGCGACCCTGGTCGGATCGGGTGAATGCCTAGTTACGCCCCTCCAGGCATTCACTCTCCGGCACGGTCCAGTGGAATCACACGCACACGCCGCTCAGCCCGGGCGTGTGCATTACAGATACTCTCGTTGGATGCTGAGAAAGCATTCCATACAGTCTCCTGGCACGCCATATATTATTCTCTTAAAAAGCTTGAGGTAGGGGTCTAGGGGACCCTTTTATAGCCAAAATCACGGCCCTGTATCGCAATACGTCACCTAGGCTGAAGATAAATGGAACATTTTCTTCACCTTTCAAAATCACCAATGGGACAAGGCAGGGATGTCCTCTGTCCCCTCTCTTATACATCCTAGTGATAGAGCACCTGCTCTCATCAATTCGCCATAACCCCAATATTAGGTAGATTGAGGTGGGAGGCACCGAGTACAAGTGCTCTGCATTTGCTGATGATATCCTAGTATATATCACTCAATCACATATATCCATCCCTGCTGTTATGGCTGAAATAGATCACTTTGTTACATGGTCAAATTTTAAAATCAATGCAGCGAAGTCTGAGGCCCTCAATATCTCCCTCCCAAGTCCATGCAGGATTCCAGCCAGTCCAACTTTCCCTTTGCCTGGCCCTCACAGGGTATCAAATACTTAGGAATTCATATTCATAGAGACCTCTCCCGTCTATGTTATCTTAATTTTGGGCCCATTATTGAACAACTCCATACAGACCACGGTTGGCAAGTTAGAACTGTAAGATTCACTACTTGAACCACTGGTGTTTTGTGGAAAAGCACATGTACACTGTGTTCCAAATTATTATGCAAAAAGTGTTTAGGAGTGATAAGGTAAGAATTTTTTTGTTTGTCAGTTAAACTCATTGATGGTGATGTGTGTCAGGGCTCTTTATATCACTGTAAGCAATTGCAGACACCTGTGCTAATTAGTTTGGCAGGTGTGTCCAATGAAAGGCAAGACTACTTAAGAAGGCTGTCCCACATTATTAAGCAGCCTACATTTTCTGCCAAAATAGGAAAGAAAAAGGATGTGTCGGCTGCTGAGAAGCAACAAATTGTGGAGTGTTTAGCTCAAGGCATGACTACAATCAACATTGCCAAGACACCTCATCCTGATCATCGCACAATCAAGAAGTATGTAGCTGATTCACAGTACACGCATGTGCGTGCTGATAAGGGAAAATTGAGGACTCTTTCCTAAAGGCAATTACGTCAGGCTAAAAGAGCAGCGGCAAAAAGCCTTGTCATAGCAGCAGACAAGTTTTTGAAGCTGCTGGTGCCTCCAACGTCCCCAGAACCACAAGATGCAGAGTCCTTCAGAGGTTTGCAGCTGTGCGTAAGCCATCCTGTCGACCTCCTCTATCCACTGTACACAAGCAGAAACGGCACCAGTGGGCCAAACAATACATGAAGACTGACTTCAAAACTGTTTTGTTCACCGATGAGCGCCGTGCAATGCTCGATGGTCCAGATGGATGGAGTGGAGGATGTCAGGTTGATGGACACCCCATGCAAACACGGCTACGGCGCCAACAAGGAGGAGGTGGAGTAATGTTTTGGGCTGGAATCATGGGGAGAGAGATTGTCGGCCCCTTTAGGATCCCTGAAGGGGTAAAGATGAACTCCATAATGTATGTGGAGTTTCTCAAACAGCACTTCCTGCCATGGTTTAAGAAGAAGAACCGTGTATTCCGCAGCAAGATCATTTTCATGCATGATAATGCACCGTCTCATGCTGCACATAACACATCTGCATCTCTGGCTGATATGGGCATAAAAGGGGACAAACTTATGGTGTGACCCCCATGCTCCCCTGACCTCAACCCCATTCAGAACCTCTGGAGCATCGTCAAAAGGAGTGTCTATGATGGTGGGAGGCAGTTCACATTTAAGCAACAGCTCTGGGAGGGTATTCTGTCCTCATGCAAAAAAATTGAAGCAGAAACAATCCAAAACATGTCAAATTTAATGGACGAGAGAGTTCAGAAGCTCCTTTCGAACAAGGGGTCCTATGTGCAAATGTAACATCACCTAGAATAAAGTTTTGAGTTGAAAACTGTTTGATTTCAGTTTCTAATAACCAGCTTATAATTTCAAAAATGACCATTTTTTTGTTCTTTATTAAAATGAAAAGGTTGATCGAAGAGTGTGGGGGATCTAAGAGTGTGGCAAACCAGTAGTCAGGATTACGTCGAATTCTGACAATCTGAGGGTCATGTTGCAGGTAGTGCAGCAAGAAGGCACTCATGTGTCTTGCGCATCTAGGAGCCCCAAAATTATTTTCCGGGCTAGATGCAGCTAAAAATTATTATTAATTTGAAAGCTGGTGGAGCATAGTATAGATGGCCTAATAGAATCAGTACTGCAAAGTGCTACAAAGCCCAAATTATTTTCCAGCCAAGATACAGATAAACATGATTAGTAATTTTAAATCTGGTGGAGTTTAGTATAGATGGCCTAATAGAATCAGTACTGCACACTGCTACAAGGCCCAAATTATTTTCCTGCCAAGATACAGATAAACATGATTAGTAATTTGAAAGCTTAAAACGGTTGGTGAGGTGATTTTAACAAATTATCAAGCTTTTACTCTCCCCAGGATGACACAGGGGTAGAAAAGTCATTTCGGATCCATGATTTGTTCATCTTTATGAACGTGAGTCTGTCTACATTATCAGTGGAGAGTCGCGTGCGCTTATCTGTCAGCACACTACCAGCAGCGCTGAACACACGTACAGACAGAATGCTGGCTGCGGGGCATGACAAAATCTCCAAGGCGTAAGAGGCGAGCTCCGGCCATTTATCCAGATTGGAAGCACAAAAAGAGCAAGGGTCCAGTGACGCAGTCATGGCTTCAATGTTTACTTGGAGATACTCCTGTACCATCGTCTCTAGGCGTTGACTATGTGTCAGACTTCTTGTCTCCTGTGGCCTTGCAAAGGATGGGCTTAAAAAGCTGTGAAATAATTCCGCAAAATTGCTGTCACCAGCAGATACTGTGTTTCTTTTACGGTTTGAGTGCTGAACACTCGACAGTCCCACGGTTGGCAAGTTGGAACTGTGAGATTCACTACGTGCACCACTAGTGCTTTGTGGAAAAGCACATGTAAGATTCTGCAACAGTCTGTGCTGATACTCCTGCATGCGTGCATCTCTTTCTATGGCAGGAATAATTTCTGCAAATTTACTTTTGTACTGAGGATCTAACAGTGTGGCAACCCAGTAGTCAGGAAGATTTCTAATTCTCACAATTCGAGGGTCATGTTGCAGGTAGTGCAGCAAGAAGGCACTCATGTGTCTTGCGCATCAAGGAGCCCCAAGTCGCTGTTGTGTTGGTGGCGAGGTAACAATCATGCTTCCTTCCTCTGCCCTCTCCCCCAAACCTCGCACAACAGAAATGTGATCAATGTCTCCCTCATCTGATGAGTCTTCCATCAGTTCGTCCTCCACTTCTTCCTGGGTTCCTGCACATTCCTCAGTAGTTTGGCTGCTACCATGCTCCCTGGTAAAACCACTCCCCAACCCTCACATGCCTGTCGCCTTGGTGCTGCTGACCGTCTGGACCTTGCAGATAGATGTTAGCCCTTCCGCATGCAACTCCTCCTCTTCTACTTCCTCCACCTCCTCTTGTGCCACCACCTGACTCTGAATTCAATTTAACATGTGCTCCAGCATGTAAATTACCAGAGTAGTCATGCTGATAATGGCATCGTCAGCACTAAACATCTTCGTCGCCATTTCAAAACTGTGCAGAAGGGTGCATAGGCCCCTGATCTGAGACCACTCCTCCAGCGTGATTTGCCCCACCTCTGGATCTCGTTGGCCCAGGCTATACGTCACAACGTATTGCACCAGGACTTGTTGGTGCTGCCACAGTCGCTGCAACATGTGCAAAGTTGAATTCCACCGGATAGGCACATCGCATTTTAGCCGGTGAAGTGGCAGGCCCAACGACTTCTGTAGAGATGTAAGTCGCTGAGCTGCGGGATGCGAACGGCGGAAGTGAGCACACAGCAACCGTGCCCTCTGCAGAAGGCCATCTAGTCCGGGATAGTGGGCTAAAAATTGCTGGACTACCAGGTTCAACACGTGAGCCATACAAGGCACGTGTGTGACATTGCCCCGGCGAAGGGCCGCACCGAGGTTTGCAGCATTGTCGCACACGGCCTTCCCTGGTTTCAGGTCCAGTGGAGACAACCATTAATGAAACTGGTTCTCCAGAGCTGACCACAACTCCTCAGCTGTGTGACTCCCATTTCCCATACATTTCAAAGTAAAAACCGCCTGATGACGTTGAGCCCTGCTGCCAGCATAGTAAGGAGGTGTGCAGGATCCCTCAGTGTCTGTGGTGAAATGCACCCTGTTACACACAGAGTTTCTCAAAGAAGCGGTGATGTTGTGTGCGACATGATGGTGGAGCCCAGGCACACCTTTCTTTGAGAAGTAGTGCCGACTGGGCATCTGGTACAGGGGCACTGCGATGAACATAAGGTCTCGAAAATCCTCAGTGTCCACCAGGCGGAAAGGAAGCATTTCTGTAGCCAAGACCTTGCAGATGGTGAAATTCAAACTCTTAGCTTTCTCATGGCTAGGAGGAAATGGTCTTTTACTTGTCAACATCTGAGGGACCGAGGGCTGGCTGTTGTGCTTAGACGGGGTTGAGAAGGGTGTCCCCAGCAAACTGCCGGACTGTGAGGAAGATGCAGGCGGACATGTTAGGTTGCCTTGATCCAAAGGTGGTGCTATCGATGTCGGACAGCGCTCAACACCAGCTGGTGTTACCACCTCCAAAGAAAATGATGACCTGCCAATCACGCTGGCTGTTGCGGGTAAAGAGGTGGCAAGTCTGCATCCCAAAACAGGTGTGACTGCTGTCCCCCCAGTCACAGAGGATGAAGAGGCCGTGGATGCACAAGATATGGCAGACGCTGGTTGGCCCGGCCGGCTAGGCCGCATTGTAGCACAGTGAGCTTCCCACTGCAACTTATTCTTCATGTCCGTGTGCCGGTTCATGCATGAAGTACTCAAACTATGTATTTTTTGGCCTCTACTTAGCTTTTGCTGACAAATGTTACAGATAACACGAGTTGGGTCATCTTTATCGATCTGAAAAAATGCCCAGGCTATGCAAGGCTTAGCACCCATGCGACCTGAAGAGCCACCACGACTTGTGGTCAGAGGCAGATTTGTGTTTGAGGATGCAGTTGTTGACATGCATCCAGTACTACGTCTCTGTCCAGGAAGGCGCAACCTGACCTCGTCGTCACTAGCATCCTCATCCACCTTCTCTGCTGACCTCATCTCTTGGATGACTGTGGGTTGACAGTAAGTGGGATCTCCAACCTCGTCATCATCACCCTGTGTGTTATCACACCCGTCGTCCTCAGAGCCAACCTCTTCCTGCCCTGACAAAAGACTAAAGTTGTCGCTCCAATCAGGTATTTGAGTCTCATCATCACCTTCCTCATTGTCTCCGCCAACAGGAGTTACGGTTTGGGAACGAGGGTCTACATTATGGTCAGAACCTTCTGCATCTGGTCCTGGATCCAACTCATAAAGATTCTGGGCATCAGTGCAGATCATTTCCTCATCTGGATTCACAAAAGCCCTGGAGCCAACCTCTGATTCCCAGGCTATAGTATGAGTAAACAGCTCTGCAGACTCAGCCATCTGTTCTACCCCATACTCAGACGGGCAGCTGGAAACTTGGGATCTGTGAGGAAGCAAGTGCGATTGGGGTGACACCTCTGAGGACTGGAGTATTTGTGATGTTGAAGTTGAGGTGGAGGAGAGCCCACTTAAAGGAGCACTTGATATCCGTTGAAGCACCTGCTGTTTTTGTGCCTCATCTGGAATTTGTAGCGTTTGGCATTGCGTAAAAAAGGGATCTTATCACATTGTCTGCTAAAAGAAGTAGACATCTTAGTTTGGCTGGAAGATGGTCTTTCTTCTGCAGATGTTACTGTTGCTTTAACACCTACCGCACGGACACAACCTTTTTTTCCCTTCCCAACACGACTATTCCCCTTTCCACCAGCAGCAGGCCTTTTTTCACTCATTTTGGTGGTTAACTAATTCACAACTCTGGAGTTGTTTGCACAAAAAACAATTGATGGGAACCGAGCAGAGCTGAGTGGCCAAACTGTGGTATTAGCCCAAAAGTATTGGCTGTGTTAGATGCAGATAAAAATTATATTGAATTTGCAACCTGGTGGAGGTTAGTATAGATGGACTAATAGAACAAGTCCCACACACTGCTACAAGCTGAAATATTTTTTCAGAGCTAGATGCAGAAAAAAATTATATTGAATTTGCAACCTGATGGAGGTTAGTATAGATGGACTAATAGAACAAGTCCCACACACTGCTACAAGACGAAGCCCAAATATTTTTACAGAACTAGATGCAGATAAAAATTATTTTGAATTTGCAACCTGCTGGAGTTTAGTATAGATGGACTCATAGAACAAGTCCCACACAATGCTACAAGCCGAAATATTTTTTCAGAGCTAGATGCAGAAAAAAATTATATTGAATTTGCAACCTGATGGAGGTTAGTATAGATGCACTTATAGAACAAGTCCCACACACTGCTACAAGCCAAAATATTTTTTCAGAGCTAGATGCAGAAAAAAATTATATTGAATTTGCAACCTGATGGAGGTTAGTTATAGATGGACTAATAGAACAAGTCCCACACACTGCTACAAGCAATAGCCCAAATATTTTTTGAGAGCTAGATGCAGAAAAAAAATATATTGAATTTGCAACCTGCTTGAAGTTAGTATAGATGGACTAATAGAACAAGTCCCACACACTGCTACAAGCCGAAGCCCAAATATTTTTTCAGAGCTAGATGCAGATAAAAATTATTTTGAATTTGCAACCTGCTGGAGTTTAGTATAGATGGACTAATAGAACATGTCCCACACACTGCTACAAGCCGAAATATTTTTTCAGATCTAGATGCAGAAAAAAATTGTATTGAATTTGCAACCTGATGGAGGTTAGTAGAGATGGACTAATAGAGCAAGTCCCACACACTGCTACAAGCCGAAATATTTTTTGAGAGCTAGATGCAGAAAAAAATTATATTGAATTTGCAACCTGCTTGAGGTTAGTATAGATGGACTAATAGAACAAGTCCCACACACTGCTGCAAGCCGAAGCCCAAATAATTTTTCAGAGCTAGATGCAGATAAAAATTATTTTGAATTTGCAACCTGTTGGAGGTTAGTATAGATGGACTAAAAGAACATGTCCCACTAACTGCTACAAGCCGAAATATTTTTTCTGAGCTAGATGCAGAAAGAAATTATATTGAATTTGCAACCTGATGGAGGTTAGTAGAGATGGACTAATAGAACAAGTCCCACACACTGCTACAAGCCGTAGCCCAAATATTTTTTCAGAGCTAGATGCAGATAAAAATTATATTGAATTTGCAACCTGCTAGAGGTTAGTATAGATGGACTAATAGAACAAGTCCCACACACTGCTACAAGCCGAAGCCCAAATATTTTTTCAGAGCTAGATGCAGATAAAAATTATATTGAATTTGCAACCTGCTGGAGGTTAGTGTAGATGGACTAATAGAACAAGTCCACCACACTGCTACAAGCTGAAATATTTTTTCAGAGATAGATGCAGAAAAAAATTATATTGAATTTGCAACCTGATGGGGGTTAGTATAGATGGACTAAAAGAACAAGTCCCATACACTGATACAAGCTGAAATATTTTTTCAGAGCTAGATGCAGAAAAATATTATATTGAATTTGCAACCTGGTGGAGGTTAGTATAGATGGACTAATAGAACAAGTCCCACACACTGCTACAAGCCGAAGCCCAAATATTTTTTCAGAGCTAGATGCAGATAAAAATTATTTTGAATTTGCAACCTGTTGGAGGTTAGTATAGATGGACTAATAGAACAAGTCCCACACACTGCTACAAGCCGAAATATTTTTTCAGAGCTAGATGCAGAAAAAAATTATATTGAATATGCAACCTGATGGAGGTTAGTATAGATCAACTAATAGAACAAGTCCCACACACTGCTACAAGTCAAAGCCCAAATATTTTTTCAGAGCTAGATGCAGAAAAAAATTATATTGAATTTGCAACCTGGTGGAGGTTAGTATAGATGGACTAATAGAACAAGTCCCACACACTGCTACAAGCCGAAGCCCAAATATTTTTTCAGAGCTATATGCAGATAAAAATTATTTTGAATTTGCAACCTGGTGGAGGTTAGTTTAGATGGACTAATAGAATGATGCTACGCCCAAAAGGTTTTACTTCACTAGGTGCAGTAAAAAAATTTGTATTCTATATACAAGTGGTGTAGCTTGCAACACTGATAGGCTTCTCTACTGACTAACACACACTGCAAGAGGACAAAAAGGATTTGCTTTGCTAGATTTAGCCAAATGCTGTGAAAAAAACTTGCACAGCACTGGCACAGACCTGCCTGGCAAAAACTGATAGGAACTGATGTAACCTAGCCCTGAAAAGGACTGCAATTACAACTAGTCTTTACTCCCAACCTATCTATTTAAGAGCACAGAACTGCCTGATAAAAGTGATAGAAACTGATGTAACCTAGCACTGAAAAGGACTGCAATTACAATTAGTCTTTACTCCCAAGCTATCTGTATATTTGTGCAAAAATTGGCTTGAAATTAAAAAAGTATAGTGCACACAGCAACAGCGGTGCCGTCTAACATGCAGCTGCAGCAGTGAGAAAATGGTGGCGACGGGGAAAATGGCTGGGTCTTATAGGGCAAGGACATGTGACATACACTGCCAATGACACATGCCCTTGCTTGTGTGAAAAAAAGCAGTTCGCTCCGTGTGTGCACTGCTGATAGGCTGACAGACTGCTTCTCCCCACTGTAAATGCGGGAAAGCGAAAAAAAAATGGAGATCTTCATTTTTTTAGCAGAGATCCATCCCCTGCCGCTCCCCCAGCCCCGCTGTACACTCAAACTGCGTATTAACATTAATTTTCAGCATTACTGAGAAAAAATCCAGTTATGATTTTGGTGCACGAACAGTTATTGAACATAACCTTGAACAGCCGAATTTTTTTCAAATCGTTCGGGTTCGCCGAACGGCTCGAACACCGCCCAAAAAGGCTCGAATTTGAGATTGGCGAACAGTTCGATTCGAACACCGCTCATCTCTAATCATAAATAAAACAGGATGTGTCTGATGATGTGTCACAAACCACATTGCCAGATAAAGTTGTAAAATGTTAAAATGACATTTCCCGGTGTATACATTTGTCTTAAAAAATAACGTAAAAAAAAACAAAACAATAGGATCTTTCTTTAGTATAAAAAACAGCGTCACCAATTTAACCTCAATGCAATCACATTGTTCAGCTCATGCACCTCCTCCTCCATCTCCGAAATGGCTACATCAGTCACAAGCTGAGAGCAATGCAGCACTGCTTTGGCCAAGCGGCAACAGGCTGTGCTGAAGATAACATGCTTAATGCTTAATTGACAAACTGCCCAGCGCTACAGAGTTGTTGAAAGCTGTAACATAGCAGCCTGATCTGTGTCTCTCACCGCTGAACATACAGCCAGGCATGGTCGTGTGTGACAATGGGCGGAACCTGGTGACGGAGAAAATACACACAGAGTAGATACGGTTTCCCTCTATGCCAGTCCTTTCATCGAGCTAAAGAATATGGCTGTGGAGAAAAACAACACCCACTGAGAAGTTGTTTCAGATTGAAAAACATTGTGCCCACCAGAGGATTTGATTCTGAGGGATAACCTTTCTCACCCACTCAAGAACCCCATAGCAGCTGCAAAGTTAGCGCTATCATGAACTCTCCTGAGGTAGAAGCCAAGGCACACCAGAGGATTCTCTGGTGGGACCATTCAACCCTGCCGAGAAGCTGTCCTTGCTAAGAAAAGTGTGTGAGAAGGTTCCCAGACACTCTATTTTTACTGAGGAGGAAACACAAGCAAACATGGGGAGAACATACAAAGTCCTTGCAAATGTTGTCCTTGCTGGGATTTGAACCCAGGATCCCAGCGCTTCAAGGCTTCAGTGCTAACCACTGATCCAATGTGCTGAGTTCACCCTCTAATATCTAAGAGGCTGGAGAAACTTGCACCTACTGCCACTCTATCTTCAGCTCCTTTGTGAGATAATGTATTTGGGCAGCCAATCAGTCTACAAAATAAAATACCTGAGAAGGAAATTGGGGATGGCTTCGCTACTGGTACTGGGGGCAGTGCTAATACCATGGCGTTGTGCCATAGTTTGTTGGAAATATTCCAGGCTGGTAGGACGCAAGCAAATTCCCACAGAAAAGTACCAGCAGTATTGTTCAGGTCACATTTAAAGTGCAAGCAGCTTTAGAGGACTTCCTGGGAGAAATGACATGCAGGGAAGATACGGTTTCCCTCTATGCCAGTCCTTTCACCGAGCTAAATACATCTCTCAGCAAAAACAAGTTGTGTACTGGATCCATACCGTCCCTGGCCACATTCACCTGTCCACGTGTTTGTGGTTAGGCGGTCCTTCCCAGTAAGTGCTCTGGGGAGGGCTCGGGTAATGTTGTGGGACCCGTGTGGAAGGCGGAGGTGATACCAGGAAATATAGTGGCGGCTGGGGACCGAGTATGGACACCCGGCCGCCGCCGGCATGAGGTTGTGAAAAGCTTCCGCCTCCATGAGCTTAAAAGGCCATATTTCAAGTGCAAAGAGCTGCCCAGAAATCTGGCAGTTTAGTGTTGCGACCTGTGGGTGGGTGGCTGGCTGCATACTTGCACTTGCATTCCAAGTAACAGAAAACTAAGCAGATGGTGACCTCTATCATCATCGTGGCCTCACCTCGGCACTATGAACTCTCCTGAAGGAGAAGCCAGGGCCCTCCGGAGGAGTCCTCTGGTGGGCCTGTCCAACCCTGCCGAAAAGCAGCCCTGGCTAAGAAAAATGTGGGGGAAGGATCCCGGACACTCTATGGCTGCTTTTTTAATGTGGATCGGCCATGCTTATGCATGTTAATTCTCAAAAAGCATTACAGATCAGTCCATTGTCCAACTCTGTAATAAAGACATTAAATGCGCAAAGAAGGATGTGTGTGTGTCAAAGAACCACCGACATGTGCAAGTTGATGTTGAACGGGCTGCCATTGCTTCTGCAACCAGCTCAATTACAGGACTTCTTGGGAGAAATGACATGCAGGGTAGATACGGTTTCCCTCTATGCTAGTCCTTTCACTGAGCTAAATAAAACTCTCAGCAAAAAAAGTTATGGACTGGCTCCATACCGTCCCTGGCCACATTCACCTGTCCACGTGTTTGTGGTTAGGCGGTCCTTCCCAGTAAGTGCACTGGGGAGGACACGGGTAATGTTGTGGGACCTGTGCTTGTGGAAGGCGGAGGCGATACCAGGAAATATAGTGGCGGCTGGGTACCGAGTATGGACACCCGGCCGCCGCCGGCAAGATGTTGTGAAAAGCTTCCGCCTCCACGAGCTTAAAAGGCCATATTTCAAGTGCAAAGAGCTGCCCGGAAATCTGGCAGTCTAGTGTTGCGGCCTATGGGTGGGTGGATGGCTGGCAGCATACTTGCACTTGCTTTCCAAGTAACAGAAAACTAAGCAGATGGTGGCCTCTATCATCATCATGACCTCACCTCGGCACTATGAACTCTCCTGAAGGAGAAACCAGGGCCCTCCGCAGGATCCTCCAGTTCTCTGTGGGCCTGTCCAACCCTGCCGAAAAGCAGCCCTGGCTAAGAAAAGTGTGGGGAAAGAATCCCGGACACTCTATGGCTGCTTTTTTAATGTGGATCGGCCATGCTTATGCATGTTATTTCTCAAAACGCATTACAGATCTGTCCATTGTCCAACTCTGTATTAAAGACATTAAATGCGCAAAGAAAGATGTGTGTGTGTCAAAGCACCACCGACAAGTGCGAGTTGATGTTGGACGGGCTGCCATTGCTTCTGCAACAAGCTCAATTACAGGACTTCCTGGGAGAAATGACACCCAGGGTAGATAGGGTTTCCCTCTATGCCAGTCCTTTCAATGAGCTAAATACAACTCTCTGCAAAAAAAGTTGTGGACTGGCTCCGTACCGTCCCTGGCCACATTCACCTGTCCACGAGTTTGTGGTTAGGCGGTCCTTCCCAGTAAGAGCAGTGGGGAGGACATGGGTAATGTTGTGGGACCCGTGCTTGTGGAAGGCGGAGGCGATACCAGGAAATATAGTGGCGGCTGGGGACCGAGTATGGACACCCGGCCGCCGCCGGCATGAGGTTGTGAAAAGCTTCCGCCTCCACGAGCTTAAAAGGCCATATTTCAAGTGCAAAGAGCTGCCCAGAAATCTGACAGTTTAGTGTTGCGACCTGTGGGTGGGTGGGTGGGTGGCTGGCTGTTTACTTGCACTTGCATTCCAAGTAACAGAAAACTAAGCAGATGGTGGCCTCTATCATCATCATGGCCTCACCTCGGCACTATGAACTCTCCTGAAGGAGAAGCCAGAGCCCTCCGGAGAAGTCTCCGGTTCTCCGGTGGGCCCGTTCAACCCTGCCGAAAAGCAGCTCTGGCTAAGAAATGTGTGGGGGAAGGTTCCCGGACACTCTATGGCTGCTTTTTTAATGTGGATCGGCCATGCTTATGCTTGTTATTTCTCAATACGCAATACAGAACAGGCCATTGTCCAACTCTGTATTCATGACATTAAATGCGCAAAAAAAGATGTGTGTGTGTCAAAGTACCACCGACAAGTGCGAGTTGATGTTGGACGGGCTGCCATTGCTTCTGCAACAAGCTCAATTACAGGACTTACTGGGAGAAATGACACCCAGGGTAGATACAGTTTCCCTCTATGCCAGTCCTTTCACTGAGCTAAATACAACTCTCAGCAAAAAAAGTTGTGGACTGGCTCTGTTCCGTCCCTGGCCACATTCACCTGTCCACGTGTTTGTGGTTAGGCATTTCTTCCCAGTAAGTGCACTGGGGAGGGCACGGGTAATGTTGTGGGACCCATGCTTGTGGAAGGCGGAGGCGATACCAGGAAATATAGTGGCGGCTGGGGACCGAGTATGGACACCCGGCCACCGCCGGCATGAGGTTATGAAAAGCTTTCCCTCCACGAGCCTAAAAGGCCACATTTCAAGTGCAAGCTGCTCTCAAAAATTTTGCAGTATAGTGTTGCAGCCTGTGGGTGGGTGGGTCGCTGCCTGCATACTTGCTCTTGCATTCCAAGGAATGAGGTAGGGACAACTGAACGCTGCAGTGGGACAAGATCGTGGCTGGTGATTGTTGCAAGTCTGCAATGACAGGTGCATGGCGGGAGGCATCTTCGCATGCACCAAGGATCACTTATGATGGCACACTTTTAGGTAGTGACCTGGGAGTCAGGGATGCTTACAGAGGTCTTCCCCATGCTGTTCCCATGTCTTTTCAGCACTGTATGCATGTGTCTGATGATGTGTCACACATCACATGGCCAGATAAGGTTGTAAAATGCTAAAATGACATTTCCTGGTGAATGTATTTGTCTTGTTTGAAAGCAATGCAAAAGTGCAAAAACGCTACGTGTGAACATAGCCCAAGTTGTGGAGGAGTATTTTTGTTTTTGGTTATTTATTTTGCCTTATATACAAGTCATTACCCTGGAAAGGATATTCCTTAACATATTTCCCAAGAAAATCCATTTGGTTTCGTTTTTGTATGTTTTATTATGAGTCCGTAAAAGTGGCGTAATACTCTGACCACATTGCTGACAGCAGTGATCTGGTAGTCAGAGATGCTTCCAGGGGTCTTCCCCATGCTGTCCCCATGTCATTTCAGCACTGTTCCCATCGATTTGGGCAATTTTTAGGCCCTCTGCAGACCGCCGGCGGGGGAGCCGCCTGAAAAATGCTCGAGTTTCCTATAGACTTACATTGGTCTCGTTGCTCGGGTCGAGCACCCGAGTATTCCAATTTGCTCGACCCAAGCAACGAGTACCCGAGCATTTTAGTGCTCGCTCATCACTAATAATAATCCATATTAATGGAAAATATTAATTATCACAATATAAAGGATAAAAAAATGCAATATTAAAAATGGATAATATAATAATAAAATATGACATGAGAAAAATCAAAATAATATGATAATAATAATAATAATAATAATAATAATAATAATAGAGGGAAGGGGTGAAATCACTCACACGCTTATGAATGACCATTAATAACTAACCACTTTCTCAATGGCCAAATTTAAACCTTAAAGGGCTAATGTGCCCAATTTAAAAATCCAGAAGCTCTCCCTATTAATTAAACTGGCCAACCAATCTGGAATAGTATCTACTACATGATCAATAATGGTGAGCCTCATGAATTTTGGATCTTTTTTATGGACAGTATTAAAGTGTTTAGATACACTATGTAATTGATACCCTATTCGTATATTATGTCTATGTTTATTAAGGCGTGCGTGCTTGTTTTATATAGTGCGGCCAACATAATGGAGGCCACACGTACATTCCAATAAGTAAACTACATGTGTTGACATGACGTGAATTGTCGATCAACACATGTAGTTTACTTATTGGAATGTATGTGTTGCCTTCAATATGTGGGCTGCATGATACAAACCATGCATGCAAACCTTAATAAACATAGACATAATATACTAATAGGGTATCAATTACATAGTGTATCTAAACACTTTAATACTGTTAATTTAATACTATTAATGGTCATTGATGAGCATGTGGGTGATTTCACCCCTCCACTCTTTTATTATCATTATTATCATTATTATTTTTATTTTTATCATGTCATATTTTATTATTACATTATCCATTTTTAATATTGCATTTTTTATCCTTTATATTGTGATTATTAATATTTCCATTAATATAGATTATATATTATTATTTCTATGTTTTATATTCTCTTGTTCTGAGAATTTGTGTGCTAGTTGTCTATGCATATATAAGAGTTGTGCTTATACACTGGCACACAAAGGGTGTTTAGGGTTCATGATTAACCAATCAGTTTGTCAACCAATCAATGTC
The DNA here is from genome assembly GCF_046119375.1 of Phyllobates terribilis. Lineage (NCBI taxonomy): Eukaryota > Metazoa > Chordata > Amphibia > Anura > Dendrobatidae > Phyllobates > Phyllobates terribilis. Next base: position 444,440,097 of record NW_027362764.1, read on the forward strand.
ATGCCTTCCCTATAAATGTTTTCCCCTGTCCAAACCCCTGTACCACCTGATGAAGATAGTATTGCTATCGAAACGCATTGTGGAGAGGGCTAATAAAAGGTTTTCAGCCCTAAGATTTTCCCCCCCGGTGATCATTATCCTAGCGCTCCACAGACCGCTTTCTACCTTGTGTATCTTTTATTGTAGTGGTATTCTCTTGCACGACTATCCCACTCACAAAGAAAGCAGCAGTGAATTCACCCCGGAAACCAAGTAAAAGGGCAACTACTTTTAAGTCACCGCAGATCGGCCACAAATGTTGGTCATAGTTCAGGCACCTCCACAGCTGTTTCATGTTGTCATAGGTTTCTTTCATGTGGTCTGCATAACCAACTGAAATTGAAGGTAGTGCACTGCCATTATGCAGCAAGATGACTTTTAGGCTTGTTTTGAATGAATCGAAGAAGAGCCTTCATTAATTTGGATTATGACTTATCTTCAGAGCTTCCATTAAACTGCTGAAGTTGTTGCATGAAACAAGATTGCCCTCCATTAAGCAGTATTGGGCAAGGTCTTTATCATGGTTGTGGAACAAAGAAATCTGGGCATTGCCCACTAGGAAATGCCACTGCTGTAGTCCGGAACCTAAGAGCTCAGCATTACTCTTGGGCAGATCCAAATCTCTAACATGATCATTCAGTTCACTTTGTTTTGTAAGGTGTGTTTCAGTTGAAGTTGCTCACAGAAAGTCTATGTCATGAGAGGAAGATGCTTCATGACACCAAGTGCCCTCTGCTTCCTCATTTGACTTGACTGAAAATGGTTCTGATACTTTTAGAATCGCCTGTTCTTCTGTATGTGGTACTGTGCGTATTTCAGATGGAATGTTTGGATACTGTAAAGTCCATTTCTTCCTTGAAACTTTTTTCCTAATGGGCTGCACCATGCAAAAATAGCAATTGGCAGTGTGTTCGGTTGGCTCTCTCCATATCATTGGGACTGCAAAAGGCATAGATTGCCTCTTCCCATGCAACCAATGGGTAAGATGTGATGCAGACCCATTGCTGCTTATGTCTGAAGCCCAACTCTTGTCCTGATCTCCTACTACGCAACCAAAATTCAGGTTTTGCCTTTGTGATGCAAAGGTGACTTATAGCAAAAACTATCCACTTTGTTAATGCAAGAACGAGGCATATCTGAAAAATCATATAGAAACATGTTAATATGTAAAGAAACTAAGCTAAGAAATCTTAAAACTGTATGCCTTACACAGAGAGCATTTATAAAAGTAGGTGATACAACTGTAATTAGGATTACATGATAGGAGCTGAGTTGTCATTTTTTATTGGAAACCCTATAATGATAGAATTTTGAATGCTCAGTAGACTAAATAGATGATTTAATAGACTAGCTACTAACAATTCAATAATGATGATGAAATAATAAAGATACAATTTTTCTTTAAGCCTACATGAAAGGTATCATAAGTACTGTAATTACAACCTCCTCTGTATCTTGAAAATTAGAGCCAATCAGCCAACTTAAGCATCATATTCATCTTCAACACCACAAAATTAGTTAATTTCAATTGTTTTCACCTCTGAACCAAATTGGCTGCAGAACGGTCTAATTAGCCCTATTTTAAGAAATGTTAAATATTTGTGTACCCTCAAGAGAGTACATGTCTCAGAATCAATAGTGCTGTCTAGTACTATAAAAAACTCTTTGGCTGTTGAGGATAGGGTTATGCCACCTGAATGGATTTGGCGGAGGTGTAGAAGGAGGCAGATCGCTTATGATGACTTTTCTCCCAGTAGTGGATGTCTCACTACCTCATTTGCAATGGTGTATCACTACTGCTTAAAACATTCACTAATTGAGCTGTAAATCTCATGTATTGTCCTTTCCCATAGTCTTTTTTAAAGATATCTAAAATGCCTTAAACTTTTAAGTTTAAAGAGCCCAGAGAGCTGCCTATGTTTTCCTGCATTTGAGAAATGAAAGCACTTTCTATGAAAAATAGTGTTGGCTTTGCATCTTCCAGCAGGACTAAGTGCAAACCAACATTTCTTGAATGGCAGCAAAATCCACAGCATTTAGTTGACAAAGCAGTGGATGACTGGTAGCATACGTTTGTACAGTATGATCAGATATCAACGAATAGCATCAGAATAATGTCGGTTTGATTTTAAATAACCTGTCTAAGAACTGACTTTGAAATCTGACTTTGACATATGACTTTGACAACCGACTTTCATATCTAACTTTGATATGTGAATTTGATATCTGACTTTGACATTTGAATATGATATCTGACTTTAACATCTGACTTTGATATATGATTTAGATAACTGAGTTTGATATTTGACTCTGACATCTTACTTTCAAATCTGACTCTGACACCTAACTTATTGTTAGCTTATTATATATTACTAGCTAAATATAAAATCAAATAAACAATGAAGCAATAGGTTAATGGAAGGCATCTATGACACAGTTTTGGTTTGAAAGGATAATAATAATAATAAAAATATTACCTGTCTGCTACTGGTATTTGAACAATTACTCTATGTTAGTAAGTCAGCACACTTACCATTGAGATATACAATAGGTTAAGGAATGATGGACCTTCTGTTTAGTTATGTTCTTCAAGCCAAATTCAAATGATATTTGACTTTGATATCTGACTTTCTTTATACCATGTGCTAAAGTGAACATGGTGTGAAGAAAGTCAGATATAGAAGTCAAACATCATTTGAAATTGGCTTGGGGGAGGTCAGTGTGAAAATTTCAATAAGTTTCAGACATATGTTTGCAATGTAAATCACATAACCAAAGAGAACGCCTGTCTTTCTTCAACTGAGTGTATAACTCAATGTTAAGTGTGCTGGTTTACTAACAGAGAGTTTTGGGTTCAAATCCAAGTAGCGGAGAGTTAATTTTTTATTTATTATTATCATCCTTTCAAACCCAAACTATGTGTGACACAGATGCCTTACCATTTAGCTATAGGTTCATTATTTATTTGATTAAATATTTAGCTACTTATATTGTATATAATAAGCTAACAATAAGTTAGGTGTCAGAGTCAGATATCAAAGTAAGATGTCAGAGTCAAATATAAAACTCAGTTATCAAAGTCACATGTCAAAGTCAAATATCAGATTCCGATGCCAAAGACAGATGTCAAAGTCATACGTCAAAGTGACATTTCGAAGTCAGATGTCAAAGTCACATATCAAAATTAGATATCAGATTCAGATGGCAAAGTCATATATCAAAGTCAGATGTCAAAGTCAGATATCAAAGTCAAATGTCAACGTCAAATATCAAAGTCAGATGTCAAAGTCAGATATAAGATTCAAATGTCAAAGTTAAATATCAAATAGTAAACCTTCAGCACTTTGTAGGGTGAATATTAATAATAATTTTAATGTGTCAGCCTGTGAGACAGGTTCATGTGCCAATGTTTCGGCCTACATCAGTCCTTTGTCAAGGCAGTCTGTACAAGATTACAATAAACATATAGTATGAATACATCAAGTAATATAAATAATGTCAATCATTCAGCTGATTCCTTTACCTTATTGTTACAGATCCGGGTCGTGGAACCTCTGTGCTGCGGTGCAAGGAGCGACCAGAGGGGCGTAACTAGGTATCAACTCGGACCGACCAAGGCCGTACGGTGGCTCAATTGACTCCGTGACCAGGGAAGGACCAAGCAGAGGGACCAGGTGCTACTCTGGGGACCGACCTTGTATGAGAGCAGGTGACTCCCACGGGTCAGAAGGCAGGGTCTGACCGGTAGAGCAGGCAGGCTGACGGGTGATCTGGGCAGATGCACTGGCAGGCACGGCAGGTAACAAGCAGGAGCCTCCAGGTAGGCGGGCCGGTAGACACGGCTGGTAACAGGCAGGTGCTTCTAGGTAAGCGAGCTGGCAAGCACGGTGTTATGATCTGCTACAAGCACTAAGGAAAGAAAGGAGATCTGTCCCTACAATAGAACTAAGCTAGATCCCTACGATGTAACGGGGAACCTGATCCTGCGATCAGACCCGCTAAAGTCCTCGGCTAGTCTGTACGAAGACCTATAGATGCAAGGGAGGGATCCCTACAAGAACTAGGGACTGGGATAAAGTTGGACACCTCCTAGCAGAATTTGTAGCAGTAAAAGACAAACACACAAGATAGAACATAAAGGTCCGAAGACCTAGCAAAACTGACTGAGAAAGGTAACTAAGCACCAGGCTAGCTAAAGAGTAGAAATGACAATGAAGTCCAGCAAGGCCAGGAGGGTGGAGCAGGATTAAATAGGCAAAAAAGGTCATGTGACCAGCAAGATAGAAAAAACCTAACAGGAGAGTTCTAACACACAGCAGGTAACAGGCAAGAGCCTCCAGGTATCCTGGCTGGTAGGCACGGCAGGTAGCAGGCAGGAGCCTCCAGGTAGGCTGCCTGGTAGGCACGGCAAATAACAGGCAGGAGCCTCCAGGTAGGCTGGCAGGTAGGCACGGCAGGTAACGGGCAGGTTCTTCCAGGTAAGCAGGCGGACAGAGCCTATATACAGACTGGCGGACTGGACTGTAGACAGACTGTTGGGCTGGGGAGTAGACAAGCAGATGGACTGGACTTTTAGTCAGGTTGGCGGACTGGACTTGTAGTCTGGCAGGCGGGCTGGACTAGTAGTCAGGCTAGCAGCGGGACCTGAGGGCTGAAGCAGAGTATCACACACAAAGCTACAACCTTGCATGGGCACCTCCATATTGGAAGAGGTGTCTTTTATAGGGGAAGTCCTCCGGCAATTGGCCGGGGACTTTTTAGGACGGCACACGCGGCCCGATTAAGAGGGAGGGAACGCGCGCGCCCTAAGCACAGAGCTGGGGAGGCTGTGTACACCAGCAGCAGCTGCAGGGAGGCCAGAAGATGCCAGAGCAGGACCGCGGCGGTAAGGGGGACGGCGTCTCTGCCGGGCAGGAGGCAGAGACGCTGATGCTACAATGCCCCCCCTTTATGCCCCCTCTTTTTCAGGCTAGCAAGAAATTTTTTAAGGAGAAGCAGGGCGTGGATGTTCTCCCTGGGTTCCCAAGTTCTCTCCTCTGGGCCAAACCACTTCCAATCCACCAGAAAAAATGTTTTTCCTCTTCCCCTCTTGGTGAACAGAATGTTCTCTACCTCATAGACGTCCTCAGCGGAGACCGGATCTGGGGAGGTAACTGGATTGTCGGAAAAAAAAATTAAGCACAACTGGTTTGAGGAGAGATACGTGAAAGGAGTTGGGATTCCGTAAGGTGGCCGGGAGTTTTAACTTGTAGGCTACTGGGTTGATTTGCTTGAGGACTTCAAATGGACCGATGATCCGTGGACCCAACTTATAGGAGGGTATTTTGAGACGAACATGTTTGGAGGAGAGCCAAACCTTGTCTCCCGGACGGAATTGAGGCGGATCCAGACGTCTCTTATGAGCATGTCTTTTCATCAGCTCGGAGGATTGATCTAGTGTCCTCCCAAATGGTGTAAAATTCGCTGACCAAAGACTCCGTGGCAGGATTGTCCACTGAAGCGGAGATGGAAAACAAAATCCGGGGGTGTTGACCGTAGACCACAAAGAACGGGGACTTGGAAGAAGATTCGCTCTCATGGTTGTTGTAGGAGAACTCGGCCCATGGTAGGAGCTCCACCCAATCGGTATGGTGAGCATTGACAAAGTGCCGGAGGTAGATCTGGTTGATACGCTCTACTTGGCCATTGGACTGTGGATGATAAGCGGAGGAGAAATCCAGGGTGACATCCAGCAGCTTACACATAGCACTCCAGAAGCGCAAAGTGAACTGGACCCCTCGATCAGACACAATGTGGAGGGGTAGGCCATGGAGATGAAAGATGTGATGGATGAAGTCCTTAGCCAGCACAGATGCAGATGGGAGACCAGGCAGAGGGATGAAGTGGGCCATTTTAGAAAAGCGGTCAGCGATCACCCAAATGACAGTACAACCAGCAGAAACAGGGAGATCCGTAATAAAGTCCATAGCAATGTGTTGCCACGGGGCAGCAGGTACGGGAAGAGGCAGGAGACTGCCGGCAGGAAGATGTCTGGGAACCTTGTTGCAGGCACAGGACGAACAGGCCGTGACGAAGTCTACCACATCCTGGCGCAGGGTAGGCCACCAGTAATGCCGGGTAATGAGCAGGAAGGTCTTCTTCTGGCCAGCATGGCCTGCTAATTTGGATGAATGACCCCAGTGAAGAACCTTCTTACTATCCAGAACCGCTACAAATGTCTTACCGGGTGGGAGACGAGACAGATCCAAGGGGGCCACATTAATCACTTTGGAGGGATCGATGATATGCATAGGCTCCTCCTCTTGATCAGAAGACAGAAAGTATCGGGACAAGGCATCTGCTTTATCGTTCTTGTCCACCGGGCGGTAATGTAGGGTAAAGTTAAAGCGGGCGAAGAACAAAGAACACCGGGCCTGACGCGGATTGAGTCTTTGGGCGTTCTGAAGATAAGCAAAGTTTTTGTGTTTAGTATAGATGACTACCGGGTGCAGAGTCCCCTCGAGCAAGTAACGCCACTCCTCCAGCGCCAATTTGATGGCTAGCAGTTCTCGGTCTCCTATGGAGTAGTTGCGCTCAGATGAGGAGAAGAGCTTGGAGAAGAAGCCGCAGGTTACCATTCTCCCGGATGGAGATTTCGGGATGAGCACCGCTCCGGATCTGGAAGAGAAAGCATCAACCTCCAGAAAGAACTGTTTGTTGTTATCCAGACGGTGCTGCACAGGGGCAGAGGAGAAGACTTGTTTTAAGGAGAGGAAGGCCTCCTCCACTTCGAACGGACATTCCTTAGGATTTGCTCCCTTTCGGGTGAGTGCAGAGATGGGAGCAGACCGGGAAGAGAAATGTGGGATGAAGAGACGGTAATAGTTGGCGAAGCCCAGGAATCGCTGAATCGCCTTCAACCCCTCCGGACGGGGCCACTTTAAGACGGCAGAGACCTTCTCTGGGTCCATCCGTAGACCTGTCTTAGAGATAATATAGCCCAGGAATGGAAGAGAGGACTGCTCGAAGAGGCACTTCTCAAACTTTGCATACAGGTGATTCTGCCTGAGCCTAAGCAGGACCTGATGAACTTCTCTCCGATGTGAGGGAAGATCCGGAGAGAAGACCAAGGTGTCGTCCAGGTACACCACCACGCAAGAAAATAAGAGGTCACGGAAGATGTCATTAACTAATTCTTGAAAGACGGCGGGAGCATTACAGAGACCGAAGAGCATCGCACGGTATTCATAGTGACCGTCCGGGTATTGACTGTCATCTTCCACTCGTCTCCTTTGCAGATCCAGACCAGGTTATACGCCCCACGAAGATCGAGCTTGGTGAAGATCTTCACGCCTTTAAGGCAGTCGAACAGCTCAGAGATGAGCGTCAGGGGGTATTTGTTTTAGACAGTGATTTGGTTGAGTCCTCTATAATCGATACATGGACGTAGTAAACCGTCTTTCTTTTTAATGAAGAAGAATCCGGCTCCAGCCGGGGAGCAAGATTTCCGGATGATTCCCCATAGCCAGATTTTCTTCGATGTACTCCGACATGGCCCAGGTTTCGGCCAATGACAACGGGTATATACGCCCATGGAGTGCAGTGGCACAGGGTATCAGGTCGATAGGGCAATCATATGGCCTATGGGGTGGCATAGTCTCTGCCTCCTTCTTGTCGAAGACATCAGCATAGGACCAGTAGGGTGCCGGTAGATCGGGTAAATTAGTCGGAGTGCATGGGGGTCGTGCCGGGCGAACCGGAATCAGACAGGTCTCATGGCAATCCTGCCCCCAACGGAGAGCCTCATCGGATTGCCAATTCAGAATGGGTTCATGTTTCTGTAGCCAGGGTAGACCTAGCAAAAGGGGGTGAGTGAGTCCAGAAAGCGCATGGAAGGAAATCCTCTCTGAGTGCAGCATTCCCACCTGCAGGGTTACGGGCTCTGTGACGAGCAAGATGGTTACAGGAAGGAGTCTTCCATCCACGGAAGCGACTGCCAATGATTCGGCCAGAGGTTTGGTAGGAATCTGATAATTCTCTACAAGGGACAGGGATATGAGATTCCCAGCGGCTCCGGAATCCAGATGTGCGGTTTCAAAGAAGCGGTTCTCTCCACAGGAGATAGAGATGGATAAAGTCAAGAATGGAGAGGATTTACTTTTGCCTAGGACGACCTCTCCGAGCGGTACTAGACACTGGAGTTTCCTGGCTTCACCGGGCAGGAACGGATGAGGTGCTCCTTACCACCACAGTAGAAACAGCTCCTCTCGACTCGGCGTTTCTTTTGGCGAGATTTGACCATCTTGGTCTGGTCGATCTGCATAGGTTCTGGCGAGCGTGCCCGGGGAGCTGCTGATTGGGAGACCGGTTTCTGGAAAGCAGGAGCAAGATGAGGAAATCTTCTCTCCCAGGTAGTCTCCTTAGCACGTTCTAGAAAACAGAGGTTAATTTTGGTTGCTAGCGACACCAGGTCATCCAGGGTGGTAGGAACGTCCCGGCCGGCTAACTTGTCCTTAATCCGACCGGAAAGGCCCTCCCAGAAGGTGGACACCAGGGCCTTGTTGTCCCAGGCACATTGAGAAGCGAGGGTACGGAACCGTATGGCATACTGGGCCACGGTGAGACTCCCTTGGTGGAGACGGAGCAATGAGGAGGCAGTAGAGATCCTTCATCCGGGTTCATCGAAGACCTTCCGGAAGGCAGTGAGGAAGGCTGGAAGGTCGGACACCAGGGAATCCCCTCTCTCCCAAAGAGGGTTTACCCATGCCAATGCTTCCCCGGTGAGGTGAGACATGATGAACGCTACCTTGGCCCGGTCGGAGGGAAACTGATGTGACAGAAGTTCAAAGTGCAGTGTGCACTGGTTCAGAAAGCCCTGACATAGGACGGGGTCACCTCCAAAATGAGGAGGCGCAGAAAGCCGTGGTCCTAAGCTGGGTGTCGTGGTATTGGTAGGTAGCGGCGCTGCCGGAGCTAATGTCGCTCGACTTGAGGCGGACGCAGGTGGTACAGGCAGCTTGTCCAGGCGAAGTGTTGACAGACCGCAGGTAGGTCAGGATGGTTTCCTGTTGGGATGTCTGATGAGAAACCTCCTGGTACAGGTCAGCAAGCAAAGGGGCCTGGGTCACCGCGTTCCATGGCCCATGCAAACTGTTACGGATCCGGGTGGTGGAAACTCTGTCCTGCGGTGCAAGGAGGGATCAGAGGGGCGTAACTAGGTATCAACTCGGACCGACCAAGGCCATACGGCGGCTCAATCGACTCAATGACCCGGGAAGGATGGAGCAGAGGGACCAGGTGCCACTCTGGGGACCGACCTTGTATGAGAGCAGGTGACTCCCACGGGTCAGAAGGCAGGGACTGACTGGTAGAGCAGATGAGCACGGCAGGCGGGCTGACGGGTGATCCGGGCAGACGGACTGGCAGGCACGGCAGGTAACAAGCAGGAGCCTGCAGGTAGGCGGGCCGGTAGGCACGGCTGTTAACAGGCAGGTGCTTCTAGGTAAGTGGGCTGGCAGGCACGGCAGGTAACAGGCAGGATCCTCCAGGTAGGCTGCCTGGTAGGCACGGCAGGTAACAGGCAGGAGCCCCCAGGTAGGCTGGCAGGTAGTCACGGCAGGTAACGGGCAGGGGCTTCCAGGTAAGCAGACGGAGAGAGCCCATAGACAGACTGGCGGACTGGACTGTAGACAGACTGTCGGGCTGGAGAGTAGACAAACAGACGGACTGGACTTGTAGTCAGGTTGACGGACTGGACTTGTAGTCTGGCTGGCGGGCAGGAATAGTAGCCAGGCTAGCAGCGGGACCTAAGACCTGAAGCAGTGTATCACACACAAAGCTACAACCTTGCACGGGCACCTCCATATTGGAGGAGGTGCCTTTTATAGGGTAAGCCCTCTGGCCATTGGCCGGGGACTTTTAGGACGGTGCGCTCGGCACCATTAAGAGGGAGGGAGCGCGCGGGCGCCCTAAGCACAGAGTCTGGGAGGCTTCATACACCAGCAGCAGCTGCAGGGAGGCCAGAAGATGCCGGAGCAGGACCGCGGCGGTTTGGGGGGCGAAATCTCTGCCAGGCAGGAAGCAGAGACGCCGATGCTACACTTATTCTACCATAAAGTTAGATATCAGTCACACATCAAAGTTAGATATCAAAGTCAGATGTCAATGTCCAGTATCAGATTAATATGTCAAAGTCAGGATATCAAAGTCAGTTCTCAGAAAGGGTACTTAGCCTCAAATTTACACTATTCTGATGTTTGACTTTGATATCTGATCATGTACTAAAAACGACACTATACATATGCCTCTTTCCTCTACACACAATTGGGGATGTAGATTTGCCATTGCGACAGAAAAGAAGGACTTCTCGGAGTACGACATGCAACAATGTTTATGATGTCACCAAACAGGTGTCACAGGTGTAGCTTGATTAACAGAAAGATAAACATGTTGAGAGGAGGAGAACAACTTGCGGCTTGATCTGATTTCTGGCTAGCTTGACTTTGACAAATTAACATTTAATAAACACACTCTTTTTGGCACTGCTCAATAATTGATCGAGCATCGGGGTGATTGGGGAGGCTTGAATATCGCAAGTGCTCGAGTGCCATGCTTGAGTCCCCACCCCACATGTTTTGTGCCTGTTAGACAGCCAATGAACATGTGAGGAATTCCTGCCATACACCATAATGTCGTAGCCATGTTGGCTATTGGCATTACTGTGATTGGCCAACCGCATCGCGTCATTGGGTCTTAAATAAGACCTGGTGACATGATACACCCCACTCTGTCCCGAGGAAGTAGTTCAGGGAGAGTTTTTATAGGAGGGAGAGCTTATTTTAGAGAAGGCATAAAGGCCGTGTTTAATATTGCTATTGCAGTACTTGTATACCGCTGCTGTACCATTAAGAGAAAAGTCCTTTTCAGGGCTACATACTGTCTTTCTCTAGTGAAACCGCTGTTACCAGCATTCAGTGTAGGGAAAGCTGGTTGCCCTATCTAAAATAATATTGCATATTAAGAAAGATTCAGGTTTGCATGTGAAAATTATCAACACATTGCTCTGATACTTAACCAAGTCAGCATAGTCCTTCAGTTGTAGACAAACATGTCTTCACAGTATTTTTTATTAAACATATTTATTTCATTTTCACATTTTAACAAAGAAATGTGCAATGCAGTGTACATACAGTATACACCAATAAGAACATAGCTATTAAAGGGAATCTATCACCCGGCTTTTGCTTCCCCATCTGAGAGCAGCATGATGTTGAGGCAGAGACCCTGATTTCAGTAGTATTTCATTTATTTTGCTGTTTGTTGCAATTTTGATTATAATGTTTTTTCTGCTACGGATCTATCAATTCACTATATGCTGAGCTCTCTTTAACCCTGCCAACACTGCTGATTGACAGCACTTGGTGTACACTATGCATAGTCATGAAGCTGCTGAACAGTGGTAGAGGCAGGATTATATAGAGCTCATGGTTATGAAGAGCAATGTGGCAGAAGAATAACTAGTCCTCCAGTGGTAATCTCCTAATAAAACAATGATTTTACAAGTCTACACCAAGCAGATCAGTAAGTGATATATCGTGGCAATCAGGGTTTCTGACCAAACATTATGATGTTCTCAGATTAGGTAGTAAAAACTTCTTCACAGATTCCGTTTAATTAAGGAAAGCAATATTAACAACTTACAGAATACAGTAGCTATATTGATTATTGTCCACATCAATTCGTTGTTATTAATTTCAATGGTTGAATTTAATAATATGTGAGTTAAATCGGATTAAGTAAAAGCGACATCTAAATTACATTTTAAAATTTTACTACGAGAAAAAATAATTTACTATGCTAAACAGAAGCACATAGAATTACTAAAATAATTGATGAAAATGTTTTACCCAAGACTGTAAATTTTCACAGTAAAGTGATAACTTCTTTTTTCTCATTTCACCTGCTGATTTTTTTGAACATTATTGTATTTTCTTCTTTTTTTTTCAGCTTTTTTTTATCACTCTTAATTTAATAAGAGTGCACATGCCTCTACTAGCAAATGCCTTCATTTTTATCCTCCCTTAGTTCTTTGTCATGAAAACTTCTATATATCACAGTGGAGGGAATAGAATGAAATTAACTTGTTCTCAGATTTGAGCAATATCTAGTTTATGTGATTTAGGACTTTCACAAAAGCAAAGGTCAGATTCAATGTTTCTATGAAAAAGCAACACTAGACTTTACACAGTGAGGCAAATTTTTTCTGCAAGTATGAAGGAATGTGCTGCATGCTACTTGTGGATTTAAATACATGTGAAGTTGTAGCATGACTACTGTGATATAATGAATTGTGTGTATGTTTGCAAGCACAAATAAATGCTAGCAATAAATGCCTGAATTGGTAATAATGAATAATATGGTAAACCCAAACCTAAGGAATAATGAAAATAAGAAAAATAAGATGTATCAACTTAAGAGAAAAAGTGAAACTAACAGGCAAGTAACAGAAGACCAAGATGCCCACCTTAGCCAATGTTTCACACAAATGTTCTTCATCAGGATGGTTCAGGCAATACCTCAATGGTAAGATGGTAATGGTACCAGTGTTCCAGTGTTGGGCTTTGCTCTCTTCTATATGAACAGATATGTTAAAATTCAAATTTGATAACTTCACTTAATTTCTTAAAAATATTTTTTCTGCAGCAAATGAATTATCCATGAATCTCAATATGGCAAAGACTCTAAGTTACAGGAAGAGAAGTGTATGATACTCTGAGGCCTCCTTGGAGCTCTTTAATGCAACCACATCCTTACTAATGCTCAAATGACCTTAACCTATCTGGCTAGGGTAAAATGGATTGCAACTGAAGGTAACCAACAGCCTATTTAAGGCACAACTTCAGCATTTTTTTGTCAGCGCTGGAGTGGTGCTCCTAATTTAAGGTCCTTAACTGTAGTCTTGGGTGCAGTTAGACAACCGTATAATACGGATGACAATTGCATTGCAATGCTCCAACTGGCCGGTGGGGGTCTCCTGACCCAAGCGTGTCAGTATGTATTTCTATTCAGCTGTCACACTTGGCTTGGTATAGCCACCAGCCAATCTGTGTACTGCGATGCAGTAGTCATCTGTGCTATACGGCCTTCTGACTGCGCTCTTATACTTGCTTATATTGTCTGACTGTGCTCTTATACTTATTTATGCCATCTTTACCTTTGTGATGACACAGTATTTATTCTTAAATACTATACATTAACTCTTGTTGTAGATTGGCTTGTTGTATGTCGATTTGTTGAATTTCTGTTGATTATCTATTGCATCACCCCCCCCTGCACCTTATTGTTCTGCTATCCTTGTGGAATAAAGGCACAGGTTAATTGATGCTAGTTTGTTGAATGATTGTGGACTATCTATTGTATTAGTCCCTGCAACTTATTGTTCTGCTATCCTTGGGGGACAAAGGCGCAGGTGAATTGAACAATCATTGTTTGTTAATATGGTGAAAGCCTGCAAACATTGCAGAACAAAATATGCAGGTTAATTGTACCATTGAAAAATGAGAGAATGCCTCCTTCCACCTTTCCCCAAGCCTGTGGATAGAGCCCTAAATGATAGCTGTGGGTATAAAAGAGACCTTTTTCCTTCTCTAAGATTAGAGGATGTCAGCTTAAGGAACCATGGTCCTAGCTGTTAGAATAAAAATCTGTTTCACTAAGCATCACTAAATGCACAAAAACGTCTGGAGAATCCAGGTTGGGACAATCAGGTCACCTGGCCACATACCTTTCTGTACTAAGTGAGCATCCTAAGCTTGTTATTACCTCCTCTTTGTGGGTGCCAACAAAAGTGGAGTGCCACTGATAGGGTTAGTTGGCCCTGGATGTCCCGAATTCGCAGAGGTTCTAATCCCCGGTGAGCCAGCGAAACTGTGAGACGCTGTCAGTTGCACCACCTTGTGTTCTTGCAGGGACTGTACAATATGTTATTGACTGTTGATGATCGAATAAAGTATAACACCATTGTGTTACCCTCACCCTGTGTTGTCCGAGCAGAATTCTGCACATGGGAAGGTGTAAGGTTATTCAGTGGGATGAACCCTGGTCCATGCGGTCTTTCTAAAGACAGCCAGGTCAGCGGACTAGAGCACACACTGACCCTCGTGTCTCCACAATCTTCTATCAGCGCCGCTCTGGTCCAGAGGCCCTATATTGTGACCGCAACTGGCCGGAAGTCAGAAGTAACAGTCATGTCTATGAGAGCCCCAACAAGGCTGTCATAGGCTTACATTAAAAAGTGACCTCCGGCCTACTCCAGGAAATACTAGAGCAATCCAGCAGGTCACAAAATTATGGAGACCGACGCGAGCATTAGCGATAGAAGGTGAAGACGGAGGATGGTAAGTATATAAGTCTAGGGCAGGGACCTTAGATTAGATGCATCAATCTAGTGCTGCAATGAAATAATAAAGCTGGAGTGGAGCATTAACAACCCACTGCAGTATCTCACTTAAACTGTACAAAAATTGTCCTTTTTAAGGAGCAGATGTCGACATTGCTGGTGTTTATTCACAAGCAATACAAAAGGAAGAAGTTGTGTCTTTTTTACATGAAAATGAACTTTTTCTTTAATACATTTAGAACCAAAAGCTTTCTCACAAACCATTTTTTTCTTTATTTAGGAAGCAGAAAAAAGTTAACTGTAAGTAAAGAAGTAATGACTTGCATCCTTTTTGAGGGATCCAAACATTTGTTTGTTATTATCAAAATGATTGGACAATTAGAAATTCTTTTTATCAAGATGGCAAAATGTATCCCATGTTTTAAAGCACACCTGTCAGCAGGATTGTGCTCAGTAAACTACATACACTATCAGGTGGGCGACATTACACTGATAAAAATGATGAAATCTGTTGTGTGGTTCTTATGTAATCTTTACTTTCAGTTGGGAGAAAATGATATGCTCATGCTTCGGGGCGGCCAGTGGGGGAGGCTCTATCTGATGCTCCCCTTACATATTCATCTGCATACTCTTTTGACAGCTCACTGATCCTTCACTGACCTGCCTCCTATTTTACATAATGCATATGGTAGTGTGGGGCTAGGTAAAATAGGAGGCAGGTCAGTGAAGGCACAGTGAGCTGTCATAAGAGCATACAGATGATTATGTAAGCAGAGCACCAGATAGAGCGTCCCCCACAGGCTGCCACGAAGCACGAGCATATCATTATCTCCAAACTGAAAGTAAAGATTACACAAGAACCACAGGATGAATTTCATCAACCAAGGTATCATATTAATCAGTGTAATGTTACCCACCTGACAGTGTATGTAGATTACTGAGCACAATCCTTCTGGCAGGTACACTTTAAGGAGCAGGAACAGAACAGATATTTTCAAAGTTAAGCAATGACCTGTCAGCAAGCCATTCAAAAAATTAGCACCTAGTACTTCAACTGTTTCATGCTTAGGTATGCTCATGAGAGTATATTTCTCAGCAGCAGTACAATATAGCTATAAAATACAGTGAGAAACCAACAGATGTAAGGCTGGCATGGCTGTGCAGTGGAAGTGGCAGCAACAGAAGTCACACAGCATAAGATATGACTGTGAAGAAAGGAGATATCTAACATAGCAGAGCCACCTACAGTATAGCATAGCACTCTGAAACACCCTGAGCAGCTAGTAAATGTGTGGCTACAATGTCTGTCCAGTGGCAAAGGCAGCCTCAGAAGTACAGTCATGGCCAAAAGTATTGAGAATGAGACAAATAGTAATTTTTCCAAAGTTTACTGCTTCATTTCTTGTAATGGCAATTTGCATATACTCCTGAATGTCAAAGAGTGATCAGCTTAACAGCAAGTACTGTACTTGCAAAGTCAATATTTTCCCAGAAAATGAACTTTAACCCCCAAAACACATTTCAACATCATTGCAGTCCGGCCTTAAAAGGAGCAGCTAACATCGTTTTAGTGATTGATCCATTAACACAGGTGTGGGTGTTGATGAGGACAGGGCTGGCGATCAATCAGTCATGATTAAGTAAGAATGACATCACAGGACACTTTAAAAGGAGGCTGGTTCTTGGTATCATTGTACCTCTTCAGTTAACCATGGTTATCTCTAAAGAAACACGTGCAGCCATCATTGCACTGCACAAAAATGGCCTAACAGGGAAGAGTGTCACAGCTACAAAGATTGCACCTCAGTCAACAATCTATCGCATCATCAAGAACTTCAAGGAGAGAGCTTCCATTGTTGTCAAAAAGGCTCCAGGGCGCCCAAGAAAGACCAGCAAGCGCCAGGACCGTATCTTAAAACTGTTTCAGCTGCGGGATCGGACTACCAGCAGTGCCGAGCTTGCTCAAGAATGGCAGCATGCTGGTGTGAGTGCTTCTGCACGTACTGTGAGGTGGAGATTCTTTGAGCAAGGGCTGGTTTCAAGGAGGGCAGCAAAGAAGCCACTTCTCTCCAGAAAAAACATCAGGGACCGACTGATATTCTGCAAAAGGTACAGGGAGTGGTCTGCTGAGGACTTGGGCAAAGTCATTTTCTCTGATGAATCCCCTTTTCGATTGTTTGGGACATCTGGAAAACAGCTTATTCGGAGAAGAAGAGGTGAGCGCTACCACCAGTCTTGTCTCATGCCAACTGTAAAGCATCCTGAAACCATTCATGTGTGGGGTTGCTTCTCAGCCAAGGGAATCGGCTCACTCACAGTCTTGCCTAAAAACACAGCCATGAATAAAGAATGGTACCAGAATGTCCTCCAAGAGCAACTTCTCCCAACCGTCCAAGAGCAGTTTGGCACCCAACAATGCCTTTTCCAGCATGATGGAGCACATTGCCATAAAGCAAAGGTGATAACTAAATAGCTCATAGAACAAAACATAGAGATTTTGGGTCCATGGCCTGGAAACTCCCCAGAACTTAATCCCATTGAGAACTTGTGGTCAATCATCAAGAGATGGGTGGACAAACAAAAACCAACAAATTCTAGCAAAATGCAAGCATTGATTAAGCAAAAATGGACTGCTATCAGTCAGGATTTGGTCCAAAAGTTGATTGAGAGCATGCCAGGGAGAATTACAGAGGTCTTGAAGAAGAAGGGGCAACACTGCAAATATTGACTTGCTGCATTAACTCATTCTAACTGTCAATATAACCTATTGGTACTCATAATATTGCAATTATATTTCTGTATGTGATATAAACATCAGACAAACACTAATAAAAACCAGAGGCCAGCAGATCATGTGAAAATATAATTTTGGTGTCATTCTCAAAACTTTTGGCCATGACTGTAGTGTTGAGCCACCCCCGTAGTGTTCGAGTTCGGTTCGGTTCGTCGAACACCCTTGAGTTCGCCGAACTGTTCGTCGAACTGTTCGTCGAACACCTTCGAACACCATTAAAACCAATGGCAGGCAAACAAAAACACATAGAAACACATAGAAAACACCTTCAAAGGTGTCCAAAAGCTGACAAACTGCTCAGAAGACATAACTAACACATGGAAAAGTGACAAGTACATATAGTCATGCGAAAAGAAAAGAGGTGGAGGAGTAAAAGGAGGGGAGACACAGATATAGGCATGTCATGCCCTTCTAAAATCCAAAAAGTGAGAAGCCAACACGGCCAGTCCGTTCCTGCCCGTGCCACCTCCGTTTGTGCCAGAGCCGCGGTGGACCCTGACGGCCATCCCCCCTCTCCCAATACTGGTGCCTGTCCGCTGGTGGGTCGAGCGAGCACCCTGTGGTGGAGGCAGCTCTAAGCTTTTTAATTTAAATTGTCTCTCTAATTTGAATGAATACACTTTAAATACTTTTACAAGGATCTATTGAAGGGCAAGTCTCATGCCAGCAGCCGCGTAATTCCAGCTCCAGTAGCGTCCATTAAAGCTGCTGCAGTTAAAAAGCTTTTATAAGGATCGAGCTCGGCAGTCCACCGCAAGGCATCCTACCACCAGTCCCAGCCCCTATGCCTTGGGGTGCCTCCTGACGCTCTTCACTGAGTATCCCGTGGTCCCGAAGCATTTCCTTTGAAAAAATTAAGTGTCCAAACTACAGGTGGTGTAGCTTGCTTAACAGCCGGGATAATCCGCTGACTAGCAGACACTGCTACTAGGCACAAAGTATTTCCTGGGCTAGATGCAGTTAAAAATTTGTAATTAAATACTCTCGTTGGATGCTGAGAAAGCATTCCATAGAGTCTCCTGCACGCCATATATTATTCTCTTAAAAAGCTTGGGGTAGGGGTCTAGGGGACCCTTTTATAGCCAAAATCACGGCACTGTATCGCAATGCATCACCTAGGCTGAAGATAAATGGAACTGTAGCACCCTGAGGGCTCGGTTGCTACAGAGGTATTGCACCTCACCCAGAGGTGTGATATCTCACTCTCAGGTAAGGATGGAGTGTGGATCAGGACACCCGACACCTGCATGCATTACACCACATTGCCTTGGGGCAGGGCGACCAATATGCCCCTGAGATGGGCACGACAGTCCCTGTCCCTTGCTGGAGTGGGGGGAGGGAAAACTGAGGAAGGGGAACCCTGTAGTACAGGAGCAGGGAGGAAGCAATTCCTGGGTGCATTGAGAAGGGAGTATAAAAGGTGGGCACCATCTTAGTTCAGTGCAGAGAAGTCTGAGCAGAAGTGACAGGGAGCAGGGGCTCTGCATGAGCTCTGCTCCAGAGGCGGGCCTAGTAACAGAGGCCCAGGCCTGGAAGAGGGAGAAGGAAGGAAGAGGAGCGGAGAAGGCTCCAGGAACGAGGAACAAAGGGATCCCAGGGGTGTGGACGGGCGAGTCGCCACCGCACGCCCGAATCCACCTGCGTGGAGGGGTCAAGCCAAAGGGGGAGACCGGTCCCCGAAACTAGTGGAGGCGGGAAACGACCCTCAGCTAGAAACCAGAGGCTGTGACATTTTATGTGGCGCAGCCCCTCGCTACACCCGCTAGGAGGGCAGCACATAGGGTCAGGGAAACGGGTGCCAAGTTTACCAAGAGGAGGCCCGAGGCAGCCGGACAGAAGGGTTGGTAAGAAAGGCCAGACAAAGGACACACAAAGGGGGTCCTGTGAAACGCTCCAAAGTTATCTGGGAGTTGTCTGAGCCCCTCAACTGGTGAGCACAGTACGACGTGGGCAGCCGTTACCTGCAGAAGTGGTCTGGATAATAAGAACTGTGAGTAAAGGCCCTGGACTGCATCACTGACTCCGTGTCGTTACTGCTGCTGCTCTGCACCATCACCCCCATCCTCCGCATACACTGCCCTGAGGCTATACTCCTCCCGTGGGGAGTTATGCTACGCTCTGCTGCACCCACAACACCAGCCTCAGCGGTCTGCCCTGCAGCGGCGGTTCACTCTGACCGCAATCCACGGTTGGCGCAGTCGGACATTTAAACATCAAAACCACATAAATAGTTCCGCCACTGGTTTGACCGCCCTGAGCCACGGAACCGTGTCGCCGCCAGGGAGACTACAACCACCAGCATCCACCAAAAAGGGTCCAGCTCGGGATGTCACAAGGCCCAGGGGGCGAGTCAGAACATTTTCATCACCTTTCATAATCACCAATGGGACAAGGCAGGGATGTCCTCTGTCCCCTCTCTTATACATCCTAGTGACGGAGCACCTGATCTCATCAATTCGCCATAACCCCAATATTAGGTGGATTGAGGTGGGAGGCACCGAGTACAAGTGCTCTCTATTTGCTGATGATGTCCTAGTATATATCACTCAATCACATGTATCCATCCCTGCTGTTATGGCTGAAATAGATCACTTTGTTACATGGTCAAATTTTAAAATCAATACAGCGAAGTCTGAGGCCCTCGATGTCTCCCTCCCCAAATCCATGCAGGATTCCATCCAGTCTAACTTTCCCTTTGCCTGGCCCTCACAGGGTATCAAATTCTTAGGAATTGCTATTCATAGAGACCTCTCCAGTCTATGTTATCTTAATTTTGGGCCCTTTATTGAACAACTCCATACAGACCACGGTTGGCAAGTTAGAACTGTAAGATTCACTAAGTGAACCACTGGTGTTTTGTGGAAAAGCACATGTACACTGTGTTCCAAATTATTATGCAAAAAGTGTTTAGGAGTGATAAGGGAAGAATTTGTTTGTTTGTCAGTTAAACTCATTGATGGTGATGTGTGTCAGGGCTCTTTATATCACTGTAAGCAATTGCAGACACCTGTGCTAATTAGTTTGGCAGGTGTGTCCAATGAACGGCAAGACTACTTAAGAAGGCTGTCCCACATTATTAAGCAGCCTACATTTTCTGCCAAAATTGGAAAGTAAAAGGATGTGTCGGCTGCTGAAAAGCAACAAATTGTGGAGTGTTTAGGTCAAGGCATGACTACAATCAGCATTTTGCTATGTTCAGGATGAAGTGTCTTGGCAATCAAGAAGTATGTAGCTGATTCACAGTACACACGTGTGCGTGCTGATAAGGGCAAATTGACGACTCTTTCCTACAGGCAATTACGTCAGGTTAAAAGAGCAGCGGCAAAAAAGCCTTGTCATAGCAGCAGACAAGTTTTTGAAGCTTCTGGGGCCTCCAACGTCCCCCGAACAATAAGATGCAGGGTCCTTCAGAGGTTTGCAGCTGTGCGTACGCCATCCTGTTGACCTCCTCTATCCACTGCACACAAGCAGAAATGGCTCCAGTGGGCCAAACATTACATGAAGACTGATTTCAAAACTGTTTTGTTCACAGATGAGTGCCGTGCAACGCTCGATGGTCCAGATCGATGGAGTGGAAGATGGCTGGTTGATGGACACCCCACGCAAACATGGCTACAGCACCAACAAGGAGGAGGTGGAGTAATGTTTTGGGCTGTAATCATGGGGAGAGAGATTGTCAGCCCCGTTAGGATCCCTGAAGGGGTAAAGATGAACTCCATAATGTATGTGGAGTTTCTCAAACAGCACTTCCTGCCATGGTTCAAGAAGAAGAACCGTGTATTCCGCAGCAAGATCATTTTCATGCATGATAATGCACCGTCTCATGCTGCACATAACACATCTGCATCTCTGGCTGATATGGGCATAAAAGGGGACAAACTTATGGTGTGACCCCCATGCTCCCCTGACCTCTACCCCATTCAGAACCTCTGGAGCATCATCAAAAGGAGTGTCTATGATGGCGGGAGGCAGTTCACATCTAAGCAACAGCTTTGGGAGGGTATTCTGTCCTCATGCAAAACAATTGAAGCAGAAACCATCCAAAACCTGACAAATTAATTGGACGAGAGAGTTCAGAAGCTCCTTTCGAACAAGGGGTCCTATGTGCAAATGTAACATCACCTAGAATAAAGTTTTGAGTTGAAAACTGTTTGATTTCAGTTTCTAATAACCTGCTAATGCTTATAATTAGAGATGAGCGGTGTTCAACTAGAACTGTTCGCCAATCTCAAATTCAAGCTGTTTTGGGCGGTGTTCGAATTGTTCGACAAACCCGAACGATTTTCAAAAAATTCGGCTGTTCGAGGTTATGTTCGATAACTGTTCGTGCACCAAAAGCGTGTCCTGCATGTCTGGCGCTATTTAGAGCACCAATCATGCAGGGATTGTCTGCCACTCACTGTAATACCACAGCCATGGTGGTTGTGGCATTACAGTGATTGCCCAAATCGATGGGAACAGTGCCAACAGTGAAACATGAAAAGCCGGCAATTCAGCAGCGGCGTACACCGGTACCCGACAATTTAGAACCAAAAGAAAAGAGCTTCACACATAGATTAGATAGATAGAAACATGTCAGTCACATATATAAGAAGTACAGTGACAGTGTTGATTACTGTACTTGTCATTTAGTGTAAAGGATTTATAAAAAAAGATATTAGTGTTTTCATGCACCATCTCTTTAAAAAAGCCGGCCGGCAATTCAGCAGCGGTACCCGACAATTTAGAATAGAAGGAATAGAGAATCACACATAGATTAGATAGATAGAAACATGTCAGTCACATATATAAGAAGTACAGTGACAGTGTTGATTACTGTACTTGCCATCTAGTGTAAAGGATTTATTAAAAAAAATAATAGTGTTTTCATGCACCGTCTCTTTAAAAAAGCCGGCTGGCAATTCAGTAGCGGTACCCGACAATTTAGAATGGAAGGAATAGAGCATCACACATAGATTAGATAGATAGAAACATGTCAGTCACATATATATGAAGTACAGTGACAGTGTTGATTACTGTACTTGTCATTTAGTGTTAAAATAAAGGATTTATTTAAAAAAAAATTGGTGTGGGGTTCCCCATAATTTTAGGCTCTAGCGGAGGTTAAGCAGACAGCTGGGGCAGATGTTTGAAGCCTGGGAAGGGGTAATACCCACGGAGCTTCCCAGGCTACTAATATCAGCCCCCAGCTGAATGCCTAGCCTTTACTAGCTATTAAAATGGGGGACCCCCCAAAAAATTGACGTGGGGTCCCCCCTATTTTAATAGCTAGCAAAGGCTAGGCAGACAGCTGGGGGCTGATATTAATAGCCCAGGAAGGGTGCCATGAATATTGGCCCCCTCCCAGGCTAGAAACACCAGCCGTCAGACGCCCCAGAAATGGCACATCCATAGGATGCGCCAATTCTGGCACTTAGCCTCGCTCTTCCCACTGCCCTGTAGCGGTGGCAGTGGGGTAATAGGGCTGGGGTTGATGTCAGCTTATAATGCCAGCTGACATCAAACCCAGGTTAGTAATGGAGAGGCGTCTATAAGACACCCCCATTACTAACCCCATAGTCAAAGTTAAAAAAAACACAAACACCCAGAATAAAGTCCTTTAATTGAAATAAAGACACAATTCTTTATTGTTCTAAATTAAACCATACTTACAATCACGCCCATTCCAGCTGAAGCCAACGATCCCCTGCAATAAAAGAAAAATAATAAAGCAACATAATCCTTACCTTTCCATGGTTCCCACGACAGCTTCAGCTCTGCTACATCGAGATGACAGGCTGGACCGCAGCAGAAAGCTGCCATCCAGCCTGTCATCCCGCAGACACTGAGAAGCGCAGGCTTGCTTGCGCTCCTCAGCGTCTCTCTGTGACAGCATCCAGATGAGCCGTGTTAATGTCCAATGAACTCGGCTCACCTCATGCACGTCACTGACAGCGTGGGAAAATTCTCACGCTGAAGCGCTGAGTGCAGGAGAATTCTCCCACGCTGTCAGTGACGTGCATAAGGTGAGCTCATGTCCAATGAACTCAGCTCACCTCATGCACGTCACTGACAGCGTGGGAAAATTCTCCTGCACTCAACGCTTCGACGAACAGTTCTCCAGAGCTGACCACAACTCCTCAGCTGTGTGACTCACATTTCCCAGACATTTCAAAGTAAAAACCACCTGATGACGTTGAGCCCTACTGCCAGCATAGTAAGGAGGTGTGCAGGATCCCTTCTGCGCAGTTAGAAAGCTTGTGGCATGACCAGACAGGTTTTGGGTGCAGGTGGAGGACCGAGAGGAGGTTGAGGAGGCATAAACAGTGGAGGAACTTTGACATAAAGAGGATTGACGCACAACTCGTGGGGACGGCAAGACTTGGATAGCAGCCCCTTGTCCTGCTGTCACCATAGTTACTCAGTGCCCAGTCAGCGACATGTAACTCCCCTGTCCATGCCTACTAGTCCAAGTGTCTGTGGTGAAATGCACCCTGTCACACACAGAGTTTCTCAAAGAAGCGGTGATGTTGTGTGCGACATGATGGTGGAGCGCAGGTACACCTTTCTTTGAGAAGTAGTGCCGACTGGGCATCTGGCACTGGGGCACTGCGACGTAGATAAGGTCTCGAAAATCCTCTGTGTCCACCAGGCGGAAAGGCAGCATTTCTGTAGCCAAGAGCTTGCAGATGGTGAAATTCAACCTCTTAGCTTTCTCATGGATAGGAGGAAATGGTCTTTTACTTGTCCATATCTGAGGGACTGAGGGCTGGCTGTTGTGCTTAGACGGGGTTGATAAGGGTGTCCCCGGCAAACTGCCGGTCTGTGAGGAAGATGCAGGCGGACATGTTAGGTTGCCTTGATCCAAAGGTGGTGCTATCGATGTCGGACAGCGCTCAACACCAGCTGGTGTTACCACCTCCAAAGAAAATGATGACCTGCCCATCACGCTGGCTGTTGCAGGTAAAGAGGTGGCTGGTCTGCGTCCCAAAACAGGTGTGACTGGTGTCCCCCCAGTCACAGAGGATGAAGAGGCCGCAGATGCACAAGATGGGGCAGACGGTGGTTGGCCCGGCCGGCAAGGACGCATTGTAGCACAGTGAGCTTCCCACTGCAACTTATGCTTCATGTTCATGTGCCGGTTCATGCATGAAGTACTCAAACTATGTATTTTTTGGCCTCTACTTAGCTTTTGTTGACAAATGTTACAGATAACACGAGTTGGGTCATCTTTATCGATCTGAAAAAATGCCCAGGCTATGCAAGGCTTAGCACCCATGCGACCTGAAGAGCCATGACGACTTGTGGTCAGAGGCAGAGTTGTGTTTGAGGATCCATTGTTGACATGCTTCCAGTACTACTTCTCTGTCCAGGAAGGCGCAACCTGACCTCGTCGTCACCAGCATCCTCCTCCACCTCCTCTGCTGACCTCATCTCTTGGCTGCCTGTGGGTTGACAGTAAGTGGGATCTCAAACCTCATCATCATCACCCTGTGTGTTATCACACCCGTCGTCCTCAGAGCCAACCTGTTCCTGCCCTGACAAAAAACTAAAGTTGTCACTCCAATGAGGTTTTTGAGTCTAATCATTGTCTTCCTCATTGTCTCTACCAACAGGAGTTACAGTTTGGGAATGAGGGTCTACATTATGGTCAAAACCTTCTGCGTCTGGTCCTGGATCCGACTCATAAAGATTCTGGGCATCAGTGCAGATCATTTCCTCGTCTGGATTCACAGAAGCGCTGGAGCCGACCTCTGATTCCCAGGCTATAGTATGAGTAAACAGCTCTGCAGACTCAACCATCTGTTCTACCTCATACTCAGACGGGCAGCTGGAGATTTGAGAGTTGTGAGGAAGCAAGTGCGATTGGGTTGACACCTCTGAGGACTGGAGTATTTGTGATGTTGAAGTTGATGTGGAGGAGAGCCCACTTAAAGGAGCACTTGATATCAGTTGAAGCACCTGCTGTTTTTGTGCCTCATCTGGAATTTGTAGCGATTGGCGTGGCCGTAAGAAAGGGATCTTATCACATTGTCCGCTAAAAGAAGTAGACATTTTAGTTTGGCTGGAAGATGGTCTCTCTTCTGCAGATGTTACTGTTGCTTTAATACCTACTCCACGGACACAACCTTTTTTCCCCTTGCCAACACGCCTATTCCCCTTTCCAACAGCAGCAGGCCTTTTTCCACTCATTTTGGTGGTTAACTAATTCACAACTCTGGAGTTGTTTGCACTAAAAAACAATGGATGAAAACCGAGCAGAGCTGAGTGGCAAAACTGTGGTATTAGGCCAAAAATATTGTCTGGGTTTGATGCAGAAAAAAATTATATTCAGTTTGCAACCTGATGGAGGTCAGTATAGATGGACTAATAGAACAAGTCCCACACACAGCTAGAGGCCCAAATAATTTTTCAGAGGTAGATGCAGAAAAAAATTATATTCAATTTGCAACCTGATGGAGGTCAGTAGAGATGGACTAATAGAACAAGTCCCACACACTGCTAGAAGGCCAAATATTTTTTCAGAGCTAGATGCAGAAAAATATTATATTCAATTTGCAACCTGATGGAGGTCAGTATAGATGGACTAATAGAACAAGTCCCACACACTGCTAGAAGGCCAAATATTTTTTCAGAGCTAGATGCAGAAAAATATTATATTCAATTTGCAACCTGGTGGAGGTCAGTATAGATGGAATAATAGAACAAGTCCCACACACAGCTAGAAGCCCAAATATTTTTTCAGAGGTAGATGCAGAAAAAAATTATGCTCAATTTGCAACCTGATGGAGGTCAGTATAGATGGACTAATAGAACAAGTCCCACACACTGCTAGAAGCCTAAATATTTTTTCAGAGCTAGATGCAGAAAAATATTATATTCAATTTGCAACCTGATGAAGGTCAGTATAGATGGACTAATAGAACAAGTCCCACACACTGCTAGAAGGCCAAATATTTTTTCAGAGCTAGATGCAGAAAAATATTATATTCAATTTGCAATCTGATGAAGGTCAGTATAGATGGACTAAAAGAACAAGTCCCACACACTGCTACAATGCCAAATATTTTTTCAGAGCTAGATGCAGAAAAATATTATATTCAATTTGCAACCTGATGGAGGTCAGTATAGATGGACTAATAGAAAAAGTCCCACACACTGCTAGAAGGCCAAATATTTTTTCAGAGCTAGATGCAGAAAAATATTATATTCAATTTGCAACCTGATGGAGGTCAGTATAGATGGACTAATAGAACAAGTCCCACACATAGCTAGAAGCCCAAATATTTTTTCAGAGCAAGATGCAGAAAAATATTGAATTCAATTTGCAACCTGATGGAGGTCAGTATAGATGGACTAATAGAACAAATCCCACACACTGCTAGAAGGCCAAATATTTTTTCAGAGCTTGATGCAGAAAAATATTATGTTCAATTTGCAACCTGATGGAGGTCAGTATAGATGGACTAATAGAACAAGTCCCTCACACTGCTAGTAGCCCAGATATTTTTTCAGAGCTAGATGAAGAAAAATATTATATTCAATTTGCAACCTGATGGAGGTCAGTATAGATGGACTAATAGAACAAGTCCCACACACTGCTAGAAGGCCAAATATTTTTTCAGAGCTAGATGCAGAAAAAAATTATATTCAATTTGCAACCTTCTGGAGGTTAGTATAGATGGACTAATAGAACAAGTCCCACACACTGCTAGAAGCACAAATATTTTTTCCGAGGTAGATGCAGAAAAAAATTATATTCAATTTGCAACCTGAAGGAGGTCAGTATAGATGGACTAATAGAACAAGTCCCACACACTGCTAGAAGGCCAAATATTTTTTCAGAGCTAGATGCAGAAAAATATTATATTCAATTTCCAACCTGATGGAGGTCAGTATAGATGGACTAATAGAACAAGTCCCACACATAGCTAGAAGCCCAAATAATTTTTCAGAGCTAGATGCAGAAAAATATTATATTCAATTTGCAACCTGATGGAGGTCAGTATAGATGGACTAATAGAACAAGTCCCACACACTGCTAGAAGGCCAAATATTTTTTCAGAGCTAGATGCTGAAAAATATTATGTTCAATTTGCAACCTGATGGAGGTCAGTATAGATGGTCTAATAGAACAAGTCCCTCACACTGCTAGTAGCCCAGATATTTTTTCAGAGCTAGAAGATGAAAAATATTATATTCAATTTACAACCTGATGGAGGTCAGTATATATGGACTAATAGAACAAGTCCCACACACTGCTAGAAGGCCAAATATTTTTTCCGAGCTAGATGCAGAAAAAAATTATATTCAAGTTGCAACCTGCTGGAGGTTAGTATAGATGGACTAATAGAACAAGTCACACACACTGCTAGAAGCCCAAATATTTTTTCCGAGGTTGATGCAGAAAAAAATTATATTCAATTTGCAACCTGAAGGAGGTCATTATAGATGGACTAATAGAACAAGTCCCACACTCTGCTAGAAGGCCAAATATTTTTTCAGAGCTAGATGCAGAAAAATATTATATTGAATTTGCAACCTGATGGAGGTCAGTATAGATGGACTAATAGAACAAGTCCCACACACTGCTAGAAGGCCAAATATTTTTTCAGAGCTAGATGCAGAAAAATATTATATTCAATTTGCAACCTGATGAAGGTCAGTATAGATGGACTATTAGAACAAGTCCCACACACTGCTACAAGGCCAAATATTTTTTCAGAGCTAGATGCAGAAAAATATTATATTCAATTTGCAACCTGATGGAGGTCAGTATAGATGGACTAATAGAACAAGTCCTACACACTGCTAGAAGGCCAAATATTTTTTCAGAGCTAGATGCAGAAAAATATTATATTCTATTTGCAACCAGATGGAGGTCAGTATAGATGGACTAAAAGAACAAGTCCCACATATAGCTAGAAGCCCAAATATTTTTTCAGAGCAAGATGCAGAAAAATATTATATTCAATTTGCAACCTGATGGAGGTCAGTATAGATGGACTAATAGAACCAGTCCCACACACTGCTAGAAGGCCAAATATTTTTTCAGAGCTTGATGCAGAAAAATATTATGTTCAATTTGCAACCTGATGGAGGTCAGTATAGATGGACTAATAGAACAAGTCCCTCACACTGCTAGTAGCCCAGATATTTTTTCAGAGCTAGATGAAGAAAGATATTATATTCAATTTGCAACCTGATGGAGGTCAGTATAGATGGACTAATAGAAGAAGTCCCACACACTGCTAGAAGGCCAAATATTTTTTCAGAGCTAGATGCAGAAAAAAATTATATTCAATTTGCAACCTGCTGGAGGTTAGTATAGATGGACTAATAGAACAAGTCCCACACACTGCTAGAAGCCCATATATTTTTTCCGATGTAGATGCAGAAATAAATTATATTCAATTTGCAACCTGATGGAGGTCAGTATAGATGGACTAATAGAACAAGTCCCACACACTGCTAGAAGGCCAAATATTTTTTCAGAGCTAGATGCTGAAAATATTATGTTCAATTTGCAACCTGATGGAGGTCAGTATAGATGGACTAATAGAACAAGTCCCTCACACTGGTAGTAGCCCAGATATTTTTTCAGAGCTAGATGAAGAAAAATATTATATTCAATTTGCAACCTGATGGAGGTCAGTATAGATGGACTAAAAGAACAAGTCCCACACACTGCTAGAAGGCCAAATATTTTTTCAGAGCTAGATGCAGAAAAAAATTATATTCAATTTGCAACCTGCTGGAGGTTAGTATAGATGGACTAATAGAACAAGTCACACACACTGCTAGAAGCCCAAATATTTTTTCCGAGATAGATGCAGAAAAAAATTATATTCAATTTGCAACCTGAAGGAGGTCAGTATAGATGGACTAATAGAACAAGTCCCATACACTGCTAGAAGGCCAAATATTTTTTCAGAGCTAGATGCAGAAAAATATTATATTCAATTTGCAACCTGATGGAGGTCAGTACAGATGGACTAATAGAACAAGTCCCACACATAGCTAGAAGCCCAAATATTTTTTCAGAGCTAGATGAAGAAAGATATTATATTCAATTTGCAACCTGATGGAGGTCAGTATAGATGGACTAATAGAAGAAGTCCCACACACTGCTAGAAGGCCAAATATTTTTTCAGAGCTAGATGCAGAAAAAATTATATTCAATTTGCAACCTGCTGGAGGTTAGTATAGATGGACTAATAGAACAAGTCCCACACACTGCTAGAAGCCCAAATATTTTTTCCGATGTAGATGCAGAAATAAATTATATTCAATTTGCAACCTGATGGAGGTCAGTATAGATGGACTAATAGAACAAGTCCCACACATAGCTAGAAGCCCAAATATTTTTTCAGAGCTAGATGCAGAAAAATATTATATTCAATTTGCAACCTGATGGAGGTCAGTATAGATGGACTAATAGAACAAGTCCCACACACTGCTAGAAGGCCAAATATTTTTTCAGAGCTAGATGCTGAAAATATTATGTTCAATTTGCAACCTGATGGAGGTCAGTATAGATGGACTAATAGAACAAGTCCCTCACACTGGTAGTAGCCCAGATATTTTTTCAGAGCTAGATGAAGAAAAATATTATATTCAATTTGCAACCTGATGGAGGTCAGTATAGATGGACTAAAAGAACAAGTCACACACACTGCTAGAAGCCCAAATATTTTTTCCGAGGTAGATGCAGAAAAAAATTATATTCAATTTGCAACCTGAAGGAGGTCAGTATAGATGGACTAATAGAACACGTCCCATACACTGCTAGAAGGCCAAATATTTTTTCAGAGCTAGATGCAGAAAAATATTATATTCAATTTGCAACCTGATGGAGGTCAGTACAGATGGACTAATAGAACAAGTCCCACACATAGCTAGAAGCCCATATATTTTTTCAGAGCTAGATGCAGAAAAATATTATATTCAATTTGCAACCTGATGGAGGTCAGTATAGATGGACTAATAGAACAAGTCCCACACACTGCTAGAAGGCCAAATATTTTTTCAGAGCTAGATGCTGAAAATATTATGTTCAATTTGCAACCTGATGGAGGTCAGTATAGATGGACTAATAGAACAAGTACCTCACACTGCTAGTAGCCCAGATATTTTTTCAGAGCTAGATGAAGAAAAATATTATATTCAATTTGCAACCTGATGGAGGTCAGTATAGATGGACTAAAAGAACAAGTCCCACACACTGCTAGAAGGCCAAATATTTTTTCAGAGCTAGATGCAGAAAAAAATTATATTCAATTTGCAACCTGCTGGAGGTTAGTATAGATGGACTAATAGAACAAGTCACACACACTGCTAGAAGCCCAAATATTTTTTCCGAGGTAGATGCAGAAAAAAATTATATTCAATTTGCAACCTGAAGGAGGTCAGTATAGATGGACTAATAGAACAAGTCCCACACACTGCTAGAAGGCCAAATATTTTTTCAGAGCTAGATGCAGAAAAATATTATATTCAATTTGCAACCTGATGGAGGTCATTATAGATGGACTAATAGAACAAGTCCCACACACTGCTAGAAGCCCAAATATTTTTTCAGAGCTAGATGCTGAAAATATTATGTTCAATTTGCAACCTGATGGAGGTCAGTATAGATGGACTAATAGAACAAGTCCCTCACACTGGTAGTAGCCCAGATATTTTTTCAGAGCTAGATGAAGAAAAATATTATATTCAATTTGCAACCTGATGGAGGTCAGTATAGATGGACTAAAAGAACAAGTCACACACACTGCTAGAAGCCCAAATATTTTTTCCGAGGTAGATGCAGAAAAAAATTATATTCAATTTGCAACCTGAAGGAGGTCAGTATAGATGGACTAATAGAACACGTCCCATACACTGCTAGAAGGCCAAATATTTTTTCAGAGCTAGATGCAGAAAAATATTATATTCAATTTGCAACCTGATGGAGGTCAGTACAGATGAACTAATAGAACAAGTCCCACACATAGCTAGAAGCCCAAATATTTTTTCAGAGCTAGATGCCGAAAAATATTATATTCAATTTGCAACCTGATGGAGGTCAGTATAGATGGACTAATAGAACAAGTCCCACACACTGCTAGAAGGCCAAATATTTTTTCAGAGCTAGATGCTGAAAATATTATGTTCAATTTGCAACCTGATGGAGGTCAGTATAGATGGACTAATAGAACAAGTACCTCACACTGGTAGTAGCCCAGATATTTTTTCAGAGCTAGATGAAGAAAAATATTATATTCAATTTGCAACCTGATGGAGGTCAGTATAGATGGACTAAAAGAACAAGTCCCACACACTGCTAGAAGGCCAAATATTTTTTCAGAGCTGGATGCAGAAAAAAATTATATTCAATTTGCAACCTGCTGGAGGTTAGTATAGATGGACTAATAGAACAAGTCACACACACTGCTAGAAGCCCAAATATTTTTTCCGAGGTAGATGCAGAAAAAAATTATATTCAATTTGCAACCTGAAGGAGGTCAGTATAGATGGACTAATAGAACAAGTCCCACACACTGCTAGAAGGCCAAATATTTTTTCAGAGCTAGATGCAGAAAAATATTATATTCAATTTGCAACCTGATGGAGGTCATTATAGATGGACTAATAGATCAAGTCCCACACACTGCTAGAAGCCCAAATATTTTTTCAGAGCTAGATGCAGAAAAATATTATATTCAATTTGCAACCTGATGGAGGTCAGTATAGATGGACTAATAGAACAAGTCCCACACACTGCTAGAAGGCCAAATATTTTTTCAGAACTAGATGCAGAAAAATATTATATTCAGTTTGCAACCTGATGGAGGTCAGTATAGATGGACTAATAGAACAAGTCCCACACACAGCTAGAGGCCCAAATATTTTTTCAGAGGTAGATGCAGAAAAAAATTTAATTCAATTTGCAACCTAATGGAGGTCAGTATAGATAGACTAATAGAACAAGTCCCACACACTGCTAGAAGGCCAAATATTTTTTCAGAGCTAGATGCAGAAAAATATTATATTCAATTTCAACCTGATGGAGGTCAGTATAGATAGACTAATAGAACAAGTCCCACACACAGCTAGAAGCCCAAATATTTTTTCAGAGGTAGATGCAGAAAAAAATTATATTCAATTTGCATCGTGATGGAGGTCAGTATAGATGGACTAATAGAACAAGTCCCACACACTGCTAGAAGGCCAAATATTTTTTCAGAGCTAGATGCAGAAAAATGTTATATTCAATTTGC
Source organism: Phyllobates terribilis (assembly GCF_046119375.1). NCBI lineage: Eukaryota > Metazoa > Chordata > Amphibia > Anura > Dendrobatidae > Phyllobates > Phyllobates terribilis. The sequence continues at coordinate 444,472,549 of NW_027362764.1, forward strand.
AACCTGATGGAGGTCAGTATAGATGGACTAATAGAACAAGTCCCACACACTGCTAGAAGGCCAAATATTTTTTCAGAGCTAGATGCAGAAAAATATTATATTCAATTTGCAACCTGGTGGAGGTCAGTATAGATGGAATAATAGAACAAGTCCCACACACAGCTAGAAGCCCAAATATTTTTTCAGAGGTAGATGCAGAAAAAAATTATGCTCAATTTGCAACCTGATGGAGGTCAGTATAGATGGACTAATAGAACAAGTCCCACACACTGCTAGAAGCCTAAATATTTTTTCAGAGCTAGATGCAGAAAAATATTATATTCAATTTGCAACCTGATGAAGGTCAGTATAGATGGACTAATAGAACAAGTCCCACACACTGCTAGAAGGCCAAATATTTTTTCAGAGCTAGATGCAGAAAAATATTATATTCAATTTGCAATCTGATGAAGGTCAGTATAGATGGACTAAAAGAACAAGTCCCACACACTGCTACAATGCCAAATATTTTTTCAGAGCTAGATGCAGAAAAATATTATATTCAATTTGCAACCTGATGGAGGTCAGTATAGATGGACTAATAGAACAAGTCCCACACACTGCTAGAAGGCCAAATATTTTTTCAGAGCTAGATGCAGAAAAATATTATATTCAATTTGCAACCTGATGGAGATCAGTATAGATGGACTAATAGAACAAGTCCCACACATAGCTAGAAGCCCAAATATTTTTTCAGAGCAAGATGCAGAAAAATATTGAATTCAATTTGCAACCTGATGGAGGTCAGTATAGATGGACTAATAGAACAAATCCCACACACTGCTAGAAGGCCAAATATTTTTTCAGAGCTTGATGCAGAAAAATATTATGTTCAATTTGCAACCTGATGGAGGTCAGTATAGATGGACTAATAGAACAAGTCCCTCACACTGCTAGTAGCCCAGATATTTTTTCAGAGCTAGATGAAGAAAAATATTATATTCAATTTGCAACCTGATGGAGGTCAGTATAGATGGACTAATAGAACAAGTACCACACACTGCTAGAAGGCCAAATATTTTTTCAGAGCTAGATGCAGAAAAAAATTATATTCAATTTGCAACCTTCTGGAGGTTAGTATAGATGGACTAATAGAACAAGTCCCACACACTGCTAGAAGCCCAAATATTTTTTCCGAGGTAGATGCAGAAAAAAATTATATTCAATTTGCAACCTGAAGGAGGTCAGTATAGATGGACTAATAGAACAAGTCCCACACACTGCTAGAAGGCCAAATATTTTTTCAGAGCTAGATGCAGAAAAATATTATATTCAATTTGCAACCTGATGGAGGTCAGTATAGATGGACTAATAGAACAAGTCCCACACATAGCTAGAAGCCCAAATAATTTTTCAGAGCTAGATGCAGAAAAATATTATATTCAATTTGCAACCTGATGGAGGTCAGTATAGATGGACTAATAGAACAAGTCCCACACACTGCTAGAAGGCCAAATATTTTTTCAGAGCTAGATGCTGAAAAATATTATGTTCAATTTGCAACCTGATGGAGGTCAGTATAGATCGTCTAATAGAACAAGTCCCTCACACTGCTAGTAGCCCAGATATTTTTTCAGAGCTAGAAGATGAAAAATATTATATTCAATTTACAACCTGATGGAGGTCAGTATATATGGACTAATAGAACAAGTCCCACACACTGCTAGAAGGCCAAATATTTTTTCCGAGCTAGATGCAGAAAAAAATTATATTCAAGTTGCAACCTGCTGGAGGTTAGTATAGATGGACTAATAGAACAAGTCACACACACTGCTAGAAGCCCAAATATTTTTTCCGAGGTTGATGCAGAAAAAAATTATATTCAATTTGCAACCTGAAGGAGGTCATTATAGATGGACTAATAGAACAAGTCCCACACTCTGCTAGAAGGCCAAATATTTTTTCAGAGCTAGATGCAGAAAAATATTATATTGAATTTGCAACCTGATGGAGGTCAGTATAGATGGACTAATAGAACAAGTCCCACACACTGCTAGAAGGCCAAATATTTTTTCAGAGCTAGATGCAGAAAAATATTATATTCAATTTGCAACCTGATGAAGGTCAGTATAGATGGACTATTAGAACAAGTCCCACACACTGCTACAAGGCCAAAAATTTTTTCAGAGCTAGATGCAGAAAAATATTATATTCAATTTGCAACCTGATGGAGGTCAGTATAGATGGACTAATAGAACAAGTCCTACACACTGCTAGAAGGCCAAATATTTTTTCAGAGCTAGATGCAGAAAAATATTATATTCAATTTGCAACCTGATGGAGGTCAGTATAGATGGACTAATAGAACAAGTCCCACATATAGCTAGAAGCCCAAATATTTTTTCAGAGCAAGATGCAGAAAAATATTATATTCAATTTGCAACCTGATGGAGGTCAGTATAGATGGACTAATAGAACAAGTCCCACACACTGCTAGAAGGCCAAATATTTTTTCAGAGCTTGATGCAGAAAAATATTATGTTCAATTTGCAACCTGATGGAGGTCAGTATAGATGGACTAATAGAACAAGTCCCTCACACTGCTAGTAGCCCAGATATTTTTTCAGAGCTAGATGAAGAAAGATATTATATTCAATTTGCAACCTGATGGAGGTCAGTATAGATGGACTAATAGAAGAAGTCCCACACACTGCTAGAAGGCCAAATATTTTTTCAGAGCTAGATGCAGAAAAAAATTATATTCAATTTGCAACCTGCTGGAGGTTAGTATAGATGGACTAATAGAACAAGTCCCACACACTGCTAGAAGCCCAAATATTTTTTCCGATGTAGATGCAGAAATAAATTATATTCAATTTGCAACCTGATGGAGGTCAGTATAAATGGACTAATAGAACAAGTCCCACACATAGCTAGAAGCCCAAATATTTTTTCAGAGCTAGATGCAGAAAAATATTATATTCAATTTGCAACCTGATGGAGGTCAGTATAGATGGACTAATAGAACAAGTCCCACACACTGCTAGAAGGCCAAATATTTTTTCAGAGCTAGATGCTGAAAATATTATGTTCAATTTGCAACCTGATGGAGGTCAGTATAGATGGACTAATAGAACAAGTCCCTCACACTGGTAGTAGCCCAGATATTTTTTCAGAGCTAGATGAAGAAAAATATTATATTCAATTTGCAACCTGATGGAGGTCAGTATAGATGGACTAAAAGAACAAGTCCCACACACTGCTAGAAGGCCAAATATTTTTTCAGAGCTAGATGCAGAAAAAAATTATATTCAATTTGCAACCTGCTGGAGGTTAGTATAGATGGACTAATAGAACAAGTCACACACACAGCTAGAAGCCCAAATATTTTTTCCGAGGTAGATGCAGAAAAAAATTATATTCAATTTGCAACCTGAAGGAGGTCAGTATAGATGGACTAATAGAACAAGTCCCATACACTGCTAGAAGGCCAAATATTTTTTCAGAGCTAGATGCAGAAAAATATTATATTCAATTTGCAACCTGATGGAGGTCAGTACAGATGGACTAATAGAACAAGTCCCACACATAGCTAGAAGCCCAAATATTTTTTCAGAGCTAGATGCAGAAAAATATTATATTCAATTTGCAACCTGATGGAGGTCAGTATAGATGGACTAATAGAACAAGTCCCACACACTGCTAGAAGGCCAAATATTTTTTCAGAGCTAGATGCTGAAAATATTATGTTCAATTTGCAACCTGATGGAGGTCAGTATAGATGGACTAATAGAACAAGTACCTCACACTGCTAGTAGCCCAGATATTTTTTCAGAGCTAGATGAAGAAAAATATTATATTCAATTTGCAACCTGATGGAGGTCAGTATAGATGGACTAAAAGAACAAGTCCCACACACTGCTAGAAGGCCAAATATTTTTTCAGAGCTAGATGCAGAAAAAAATTATATTCAATTTGCAACCTGCTGGAGGTTAGTATAGATGGACTAATAGAACAAGTCACACACACTGCTAGAAGCCCAAATATTTTTTCCGAGGTAGATGCAGAAAAAAATTATATTCAATTTGCAACCTGAAGGAGGTCAGTATAGATGGACTAATAGAACAAGTCCCACACACTGCTAGAAGGCCAAATATTTTTTCAGAGCTAGATGCAGAAAAATATTATATTCAATTTGCAACCTGATGGAGGTCATTATAGATGGACTAATAGAACAAGTCCCACACACTGCTAGAAGCCCAAATATTTTTTCAGAGCTAGATGCAGAAAAATATTATATTCAATTTGCAACCTGATGGAGGTCAGTATAGATGGACTAATAGAACAAGTCCCACACACTGCTAGAAGGCCAAATATTTTTTCAGAACTAGATGCAGAAAAATATTATATTCAGTTTGCAACCTGATGGAGGTCAGTATAGATGGACTAATAGAACAAGTCCGACACACAGCTAGAGGCCCAAATATTTTTTCAGAGGTAGATGCAGAAAAAAATTTAATTCAATTTGCAACCTAATGGAGGTCAGTATAGATAGACTAATAGAACAAGTCCCACACACTGCTAGAAGGCCAAATATTTTTTCAGAGCTAGATGCAGAAAAATGTTATATTCAATTTGCAACCTGATGGAGGTCAGTATAGATCGACTAATAGAACAAGTCCCACACACAGCTAGAAGCCCAAATATTTTTTCAGAGGTAGATGCAGAAAAAAATTATATTCAATTTGCATCGTGATGGAGGTCAGTATAGATGGACTAATAGAACAAGTCCCACACACTGCTAGAAGGCCAAATATTTTTTCAGAGCTAGATGCAGAAAAATGTTATATTCAATTTGCAACCTGATGGAGGTCAGTATAGATCGACTAATAGAAGAAGTCCCACACACTGCTAGAAGGCCAAATATTTTTTCAGAGCTAGATGCAGAAAAATATTATATTCAGTTTGCAACCTGATGGAGGTCAGTATAGATGGACTAATAGAACAAGTCCCACACACAGCTAGAAGCCCAAATATTTTTTCAGAGGTAGATGCAGAAAAAAATTATATTCAATTTGCAACCTTATAGAGGTCAGTATAGATGGACTAATAGAATGATGCTATGCCCAAAAATTTTTACTTCACTAGGTGCAGTAAAAATATTGGTTTTCTATACACAGGTGGTGTAGCTTGCAACACAGATAGGCTACTCCACTGACTAACACACACTGCAATAGGCCAAAAAGGATTAGCTTTGCTAGATTTAGCCAAATGCTGTGAAAAATCTTGCACAGCACTGGCACAGACCTGCCTGGCAAAAACTGATAGGAACTGATCTAACTTAGTCCTGAAAAGGACTGCAATTACATTTAGTCTTTACTCCCAACCTATCTATTTAAGAACACAGACCTGCCTTATAAAAGTCATAGGAAATGCTGTAACCTAGTCCTGAAGAGGACTGCAATCACAACTATTCCCTTCTCCCAAGCTATCTGTAGATTTGTGCGAAAATTGGCTTGAAATTAACAAGGTATAGCGCACACAGCAACAGCGGTGCCATCTAACACGCAGCTGCAGCAGTGAGAAAATGGTGGCAATGGGGAAAATGGCTGGGTCTTATAGGGCAAGGACATGTGACATACACTGCCAATGACACATGCCCTTGCTTGTGTGAAAAAAAGCACTTCGCTCCGTGTGTGCGCTGCTGATAGGCTGACAGATTGCACCGCCCCACTGTAAATGCGGGAAAGTAAAAAATAAAATGGAGATCTTCATTATTCCTGCAGAGATCCATCCCCTGCCCCTTCCCCCGCCCCGCTGTACACTCAAATTGCGTATTAACATTAATTTTCATCATTACTGAGAAAAAATCCAGTTATGATTTTGGTGCACGAACAGTTATCGAACATAACCTCGAACAGTCGAATTTTTTTCAAATCGTTCGTGTTCGCCGAACGGCTCGAACACCGCCCAAAACATCTCGAATTTGAGATTGGCGAACAGTTCAAGTCGAACACCGCTCATCTCTACTCAGAAGCCACATATTATAAAGGTATGATAAGCACACAAGGAAACATTTGTCTGGCAGTGTGAGAACACAAGCTACAGCCCTGGCCGCAGCAGTACAGTATAGCACTTCAAAACAAACTAGGCAGCCACGAACTGTTTGGTTTGTGTGACCATGCATAAAGAAGCCACCCAGTAGAATAATATGATGAGTCAGGCAAGGAGATATCTGGCAGTGAAGAGCTAGCAAACGTACTTTGGTATTTATGACATGGTAGACAGGGAGTAGATGCCTGACTGAGCATAGGCCATTAGCACTGATGGTAGCAGAAGGGTGAAGAAGACAGATATTGGACAGTCAGGAAGGCAGATGGAATGACTGATCTATTCATTAGCATTAGCCATAGGTGAATGATAGTTGCCATGTTAGTGTCAGATAAATGAGTTTGTATGGGTGTGACAAAGCGACTGGCCGAGCTGAATCCCACAGCTAACATTACATTTGAGGTTGTACATGACAGTATACGGCTGGAAAACTGGGCAATGTTTGCGACTGGTCCAATCTGCTGAAATAAAAGTAGAATGTGCACAGTGTAGGTATGACTGTACCTGGTTGTTCAGCCAGTGTGTCTCAGTTTACAGAAATGCATTAGGTGGCTCGCAATGCATACATAATATACTGTAGCGGCTGCTGTTGCATCTCTTGTGTCCCTAATGCTGGGGTAAAAAAGGAAGTGTTGCATCTGTGGAGATTTCAGTGGGATTTTCTAGTTAGTCATGCAATTGACAGGTGACCGATTAAAAAAAGCTTCACAGAGAATGGTACACAGCTTATCTTGGTTATATGCTAATTTGGACTCCCTTTCAGAAGCCCAAAAAATTCCATCATACTGCTGTAATATTAAGAGCCTTAAAGCATGGCTATCATCTTAATGCTTTCATCAACCTGCTGTGACATTTTGTTGTCATAGCCAGTGTGGTTCTCTTCATCATTTTAATCAATCAGCCTCATCCTATGCCTGTGCCAACTCTGCCCTGCTCCATATCTACCTGCTGTTTCCTCCTCATTTTCTTCTTCTACCCCCTTTTCTGCATAACCTGCACCATGTAACTGCATAACCTGCACCATGTGATGATGAACATGTGTAAGTTGCTGTTCTTTTTCCATCCCCTCTTTTATTTTGGTGAGTGTTTTTTTCGTGGCTAATTAATAGTGAGATGATATTGAATATTCCACAGTTGTCCCAACTGACAAATTTAGAAACCTTTTTTGTAGGTGACATGTGTCCCTCATCAGCTGCCAATGGTGGTCTTTAAATAACCCTCATTTTAATGTCGCTGCGGTATGAAAAAGTCCATCACCACTTTACTCTACATCGACAGAAACTCGAACATATGCAGAATTGCCTTTTTTTAGCATGTTGTGACATTGTATATCAGGCAGCGCACTGGCAGACCATAGTGTAATTTCCAAGGCAGATGGCCATTCAGTGTACATTGGAGCTCATAGACAATTCAAGAAAGGAATTTGTGACAACAGAAAGCAGCTATTTCTATAATAACAATAATATAATAATAATAGCAGCTGCGAAACATCCAGTAAGGGACAACATTTCTCCAAAAGCAGCCATTTTCACAAGGTGGTACAGCAGTAACTGCATCACCAGCAACTTGACCAGGTGACAGTTTACTTTGTACGAACATGGATTAAGGGAAGAGTATGCTTGTTTCCTTTATACGCAATCAGGTTTGGATATCTACATTATTATTATTATTATTTGTGATGAGCGAGCATGCTCATTACTTGAGATTTGTGAGCATGCTTGGGCGAACACCGAGTATTTTCAGCGTGCTCAGTGTTATGTTTGAATCACTACCGTGAGCATGATTTGCGACTGTTTGACAGCTTTAATACATGTGAGGAATGCCAAAGTAACAAGCATTCCTCACATGTATTAAAGCTGTTAAACAGTCGTAAATCATGTACACGGGAGTGATTCAAACATAACACCGAGCATGCTGAAGATACTAGGTGTTCGCCCGAGCATTCTCACCAAAAGGGTTAATAGAACATACTCACTCATCACTAATTATTATTTATTATTATAGCACCATTAATCCCATAGCTCTTTACATGTTTAAAAGGGGTATACATAGCAAACAACAAGTACAATAATTTGAACAAAAGCGAGGCGGCTACTCGTACAGGAGGAGAGAGGCCCCTGCCCGTGAGGGATGACAATCTACAATGGATGGGTGAGGATACAGTGGGTGAGGGTAGAGCTGGTCATGCAGCGGTATTGTGGAGCAAGGGTTACTTCAGGTTGTATTCTTGTCGGAAGAGGTGGGTCTTCAGGTTCCTTTTGAAGGTTTCCACAATAAGCGAGAGTCTGATATGTTGGGGTAGAGAGTTCCAGAGTAGGGGGGATGCATGGGAGAAATATTGTATGCGATTGTGCCAAGAGGAGATAAGAGTGGGGAAGAGAAGGAGATCTTGTGAGGATTGGAAGTTTTGTGCAGGTAAATACCAGGAGACTAGGTCACAGACGTATGGAGGAGACAGGTTGTGTATGGCTTTTTATGTCATGATTAGGGTTTTGAACTGGAGTCTCTGGACAATGGAGAGCCAGTGAAGGCATTGACAGAGGGGAGAGGCTGGGGGCTAGCAGGGGGACAGGTGGATTATTTGAGCAGCAGAGTTTAGGATAGATTGGAGGGGTGCGAGAGTGTTAGAAGGGAGGCCACAGAACAGGAGGTTACAGTAGTCGAGGCAAGAGATGATGAGGGCGTGCACTAGGGTTTTTGCAGATTCATGGTTGAGGAATGTGCGGATCCGGGAAATATTTTTGAGCTGGAGTCGTCAGGAAGAGGAAGGCCTTGGATATGAGGTTTGAAGGAGAGATCAGAGTCAAGGGTTACCCTGAGGCAGCGAGCTTTCGGGACTGGGGACAGTGGACAGCCATTGACTTTGATGGATAGGTCAGATGGGGGAGTTGAGCAAGATGGGGGAAAGATGATGAATTCAGTTTTATCCATATTAAGTTTTAGGAATCTAGCAGTGAAAAAAGATGAAATAGCGGACAGGCAGTGTGGGATTCTGGTTAGTAAAGAAAAGATATCAGGTCCAGAGAGGTAGATCTTTGTGTCATCAGCATAGAGGTGATACTGAAAGCCATGAAACTCTATGAGCTGTCCCAAGCCGAAGGTGTAGATGGAGACGATTAGGGGTCCTAGAACTGAGCCTTGGGGAACACCGATAGATAGGGGGTGAGATGAGGAGGTGGTGTGTGAGTGGGAGAAACTGAATGTCCGGTCTGTTAGGTATGAGGATATCCAAGATAGGGCCAAGTCGGATATGCCGAGAGATGAGAGAGTCTGTAGTAAGAGGGAATGGTCTACTATGTCAAAGGCAGAGGACAGGTTCAGAAGGAGAAGGACAGAGTAGTGTCACTTGGATTTGGTGGCCAGTAGATCATTGGTGACTTTCGTCAGGGCAGTTTCATTAGAATGGTGCAGTCGGAAGCCAGATTGGAGGGAGCAGGAAGAGAGGTGGAAGGACAGCTCAAGATGGACATGTTGTTACAGTATTTTTGAGGCATAGGGGAGAAGTGATATGAGGTGATAGCTTGACAGAGAGGATGCATCAAGGGATGGCTTTTTGAGGATGGGTGTGATCGAGGCATGTTTGAAGCATGAGGGGAAGACACCAGTTATTAGTGACAGGATTAAGAGGTGTGTTAGGGTTGGGATGAAGACTGCGGGTAAAATTTGGGATGAGGTGGGACAGGATTGGGTCAAGTTCACAGGTGGTGAGATGTGACTTGGAGAGTAAAGAGGAAAACCTGGAGAGGCTGTGTCAGAGGGGGTGAGCCACGTTTCGGTGAAGGCGAGGAAGGAAAGTTTGTTAGTGATGAAAAGATCATGGATCTAGGGAAGTTAGTTGCAGAAGGAGCGAGCGTTCCATAGAGCATTGGTTTGTGGGACTGGGGAAGCGGGGGCTGGGCGGATGGGTATAAGGTTAGAGAGGTTGCGGAAATGTGTGCTAGATCTAGGATGAAAGGTAGAAGTGACTGTGGGGATGTGGTGGGGGGGCCAGGATTTGGAGAGATATCACCGGCAGTCAAAAGGAGCAGAGAAAGTGTTAGCAGGTGGGAGAAGGAGAGGGCATGAGGTGGCTGTCTGTGCTTAGAGATGCAGGATTGTATGTTGAGAGGGGTGTGTGGGAAAGGTGGAGTCAGTCATACCAAAGTGCAGCTGGAGAGGCTGTGTCAGAGGGGGTGAGCCAGGTTTCGGTGAAGGCGAGGAAGGAAAGTTTGTTAGTGATGAAAAGATTATGGATCTAGGGAACTTTGTTGCAGACGGAGCGAGCGTTCCATAGAGCTCTTGTTTGTGGGACTGGGGAAGCGGGGGCTGGGCAGATGGGTATAAGGTTAGAGAGGTTGCGGAAATGTTTGCTACATCTAGGATGAAAGGTAGAAGTGACTGTGGGGATGTGGTGAGGGGGCCAGGATTTTGAGAGATATCGCCGGCAGTCAAAAGGAGCAGAGAAAGTGTTAGCAGGTGGGAGCAGGAGAGGCCATGAGGTGGCTGTCTGTGCTTAGATATGCAGGATTGTATGATGAGGAATAGTTCTGAGGAGGAGGTGAGATGGATGGGGAGGATGGAGGAAGAGATGATCAGTTCCTTACTAGTAGTGTTGAGCATTAGAATCCTGAAATATCGGGTATCGACCGATATTCGCGGTATCGGAGTTCCGATACTGAGTTCCGATACTGTTAGAATATCGATAACCGGAATCGGAAGTTCCCATAATGCCTGCGCTCTGCAGTGTCTCTGAAGGATGACAAGCTGGATAGCAGTGCTCAGCTTACTGTATTAGTCATTTAGTGTTAAAGGATTTATTAAAAAAAATAATAGTGTTTTCATGCACCGTCTCTTTAAAAAAGCCGGCGGCAATTCAGCATTGGTACCCGACAATTTAGAATAGAAAGAATAGAGCATCACACATAGATTAGATACATAGAAACATGTCAGTCACATATATAAGAAGTACAGTGATAGTGTTGACTACTGTACTTGTCATTTATTGTTAAAATAAAGGATTTATTAAGAAAAAAAGTTGGCATAGGGATCCCCGTACTTTTTGTCTCTAGCGGAGGTTAAGCAGACAGCTGGGGCAGATGTTTGAAGCCTGGGAAGGGGGTAATACCCACGGAGCTTCCCAGGCTACTAATATCAGCCCCCAGCTGAATACCTAGCCTTTACTAGCTATTAAAATGGGGGACCCCAAAAAAAATGACGTGGGGTCCCACCGATTTTAATAGCTAGCAAAGGCTAGGCAGACAGCTGGGAGCTGATATTAATAGCCCAGGAAGGGTGCCATGAATATTGGCCCCCTCCCAGGCTAGAAACACCAGCCGTCAGCTGCCCCAGAAATGGCGAATCCATAGGATGCGCCAATTCTGGCACTTAGCCTCGCTCTTCCCACTGCCCTGTAGCAGTGGCAGTGGGGTAAGAGGGTTGGGGTTGATGTCAGCTTATAATGCCAGCTGACATCAAGCCCAGGTTAGTAATGGAGAGGCATCTATAAGACACCCCCATTACAAACCCCATAGTCAAAGTTTAAAAAAAAACACAAACACCCAGAAAAAAGTCCTTTAATTGAAATAAACACACAATTATTTATTGTTCTAAATTAAACCATACTTACCATCACGCCCATTCCAGCTGAAGCAAATGTCTTCTGCAATAAAAGTAAAATAATAAAGCAACCTCATCCTTACGTTTCCATGGTTCCCACGACGGCTCCAGCTCTGCTACACTCACATGACAGGCTGGATCGCAGCCGAAAGCTGCCATCCAGCTTGTCATGCCGCAGACACTGAGAAGCGCAGGCATGCTTGTGCTCCTCAGTGTCTGGCTGTGCCGGCATCCAGATGAGCCGAGTTCATGTTCAATGAACTCAGCTCACCTCATGCACGTCACTGACAGCGTGGGAGAATTCTTCTGCGCATGCGGTGAGCGTGAAAGAATTCTCCTGCTGAAGTGCTGAGTGCAGGAGAATTTTCCCACGCTGTCAGTGATGTGCATGAGGTGAGCTCATGTCCAATGAACTCAGCTCACCTCATGCACGTCACTGACAGCATGGGAGAATTGTCCTGCGCTCAGCACTTGAGCAGGAGAATTCTCCCTCGCTGGGATGGCATTGAGATGACAGGCTGGATCGCAGCTGAACGCTGCCATCCAGCTTATCTTCCTTCAGAGACACTGCAGAGCACAAGCATGCCTGCGCTTTGCAGTGTCTATGAAGGATGGCATGCTGGATGGCAGCGCTCAGCTGCGATCCAGCCTGTCATCTCAATGGCATCCCAGCGAGGGAGAATTCTCCTGCTCAAGTGCTGAGCGCAGGAGGATTTTCCCACGCTGTCAGTGACGTGCATGAGGTGAGCTGAGTTCATTGGACATGACCTCGGCTCATCTGGATGACAACACAGCCAGACACTGAGGAGCGCAAGCATGGCTGCGCTTCTCAGTGTCTGCGGCATGGCAAGCTGGATAGAAGTTTTCGGTTGCGATCCAGCCTGTCATGTGAGTGTAGCAGAGCTGGAGCCATCGTGGGAACCATGGAAAGGTAAGGATGAGGTTGCTTTATTATTTTACTTTTATTGCAGAAGACATTGGCTTCAGCTGGAATGGGCGTGATGGTAAGTATGGTTTAATTTAGAACATTAAAAAATTGTGTGTTTATTTCAATTAAAGGACTTTATTCAGGGTGTTGTGTTATTTTAAATACTTTACTAGAAATTCATGGCGGTCATGTCTAATATTGGCATGACCCCATGAATTTCGGGCTTAGGGCCAGATGATAATGCCAAGCTGGCCCTAACCTCTTTATTACCCAGTGAGCCACCGCACCAGGGCCCAGGATGAGTTGGCTACAGCGCCAGAAGATGGCGCTTCTATGAACGCGCCATTTTCTGGGGTGGCTGCTGACTGCAATTTTCAGGGCGGGGGGGGGGCTTGGGCCTCCCTGCGCTGTGGATTCCAGCCCCCAGCTGCCTAGATGTACCTGGCTGGACACAAAAATAGGGCGAAGCCCCACGTATTTTTTTTTTAATTATTTCATGAAATTCATGAAATAATTAAAAAAAAAAGGGCTTCCCTATATTGTTGCGTCCGGCCAGGTACAAATAGGCAGCTGGTGGTTGGGGGCAGCCCGTTCCTGCGTGCTGTAGCTGGCTGGCTACAAAAATAGGGTGAAGCCCCACGGCAATTTTTTTAAAATTATTTCATGAAAATCTTGAAATAATTAAAAAAAGGGCCTCCCTGTATTTTTGTTTCCAGCCAGGTACAAATAGGCATCTGGGGGTTGGGGGCAGCCCGTTCTTGCCTGCTGTACCTGGCTGGACACAAAAATATGGCGAAGACAGCGTCAAATTTTTGGTGAAAAATTTATTAAATTTAAAAAAAAAAACACATTTAGGGACTGCATCTTTATTAACCCCTCCACGTGAGGGCCACAAGGGCCACTGTAGAACTAGGATCCACCACTCCGAAGCAAGAACCTGTGTCACTCATTGACTACAACAAACACATTGGGGGTGTGGACCTTGCAGACCAGGTTCTACAGCCATACCAGGTATCAAGAAAGTCCTATACCTGGTATAAAAAGTTGGTTATTTATTTGTTTCAGGTGGCCACATACAATTCTTTTGTGTTGTACAAAAAAGCAGGAAATTCAGATCCTTTTCTTGATTATCAAGAAATGGTAATTGAAAATCTTGTGTTTGAAAGTGTTAGCCCCACTCATCCATTAGAATCTGAGGGGCTGTCCAAATGCAACATGGCGTCTGCTATCGATTCCAGCCAAATTTCCATTCCAAGAATCAAATGGCGCTCCTTACCTTCCGAGCCATGCTGTGTGCAAAACAATGGTTTTGCACAACATCAGCGTGCTCAGTAGAAACTTCACGACACATTTTGGAGTCCATTTTTTCCTTTTACCCTTGCGAAAATTAAAAAATATTGGATCTAAGGTAATTTTTTGGGAAAAAAAGTTAAATTTTCATTGTTTTCTTCCAAATTCTAAAAATTCCCGTGAAGCACCTGAAGGGTTAATAAACTTTTTGAATATGGTTTTGAGCATCTTGAGGGGTGCAGTTTTTAGAATGGTATCACTTTTGGGTATTTTCTGTCATAAATGCCCCTCAAAGTCACTTCAAATAAGATGTGATCCCCAAAAAAAATGTTTTTGTAAATTTTGTTGTAAAAATGAGTAATCGCTGGTTAACTTTTAACCCTTATAGCTCCCTAATAAAAAAAAAATTTGGTTCCAAATATATGCTGATGTGAAGTAGACATGTGGATAATGTTATTTATTAACTATTTTGTGTGACATGTCTCTCTGATTTAAGGGCATGAAAATTTAAAGTTTGAAAATTACAAAATTTTCAAAATTTTTGCCAAATTTCCAATTTTTTCACAAATAAACGCAAGTGCTATCGAAGAAATTTTACCACTATCATGAAGTACAATATGTCACAAAAAAGAGCCTCAGAATAGTAATTACTTCATAAACTGACAGTGGTCAGAATTGAAAAAATTGGCCCGGTCACGAAGGCAAAAACAGTCACTGGCGCGAAGTGGTTAAAAAAATTCCCATCTGAAAATGTTGTCGGCAGAGGTCACAGTTCGTTGGACAACCAAGGAGTCAGAGGAACACTGTCAAAGTTCTGGGACAGTTTTCTCAGCCCCTCCCATTGAACAGGCCCTGAGGCGTGGGGTACTCTCACAAGGAGTGCAAAGTTTGGGAAGATGCTGAGGGAGTACCTTGCCGACCATACCAAAATCCTCCGTGATTCCTCTGTGCCTTATAATTATTGGGTGTCCAAGCTGGACACGTGGTATGAGCTGGCTCTCTACTCCTTGGTCCAAATTTTTGGCAGCCCTTGCATTCACTGCATAGGCAAACAGTATTGGAGACCCACTTTCTAATAATGGGAACATTGTTTTCAGGAGGCCTGCCTCTAAGTCTCTTCAAAGGGGTATTGGGGTGCATCCAAATTTTCAAAGGGGTATTGGGGTGCATCCAAACTTTGGACAGACCTGCAACTCACTGCATACGCAATAACATTATAGGAGACCCACTCTTCAGTAATGGTAACAACAAAGCATAGCCGGCTGAAGGCTCTCTAAGGATGCGTGCCCACTATGCATTTTTCAAGTGTTTTTGCAGCAGAATTTCTGCTGCAAAAACGCTTAAAAAACACTTGGTAATATGTGCCCCATGGTCCCCAATGATAATCCGCATGTGCTGTGCACATGCTGTGGAAGTTTCCGCTGCGGATTATCATTGTGGAAAAATACGCAGTATGCCCATTAATTTTGCGGACACGCAGCGTAATTTCCGCCATTGACTTGCATTGAATCGCATAATATCCGTATGAGCACATGTGCACATGCGGATATTATGCAATTCAATGTGCGGATGGTACCCGGGTCAGGAGAAGAGGAGACTCTCCTCCATAGCCGGGTACCATAGTACCTATAAAAAAGAATTTAAAATAAAAAATAAAGATTATACTTACCTTCTGATGGCCCCCAGTCTTTTCTCCGCTGCGTCCGGTCTGTTGAATGGGTCGCTGTGGTAAGAAAGGACCTGCCATGACGTCAGCGGAGATACAACAGACCGGACGCAGCGGAGAAAACACCGGGGCCATCAGAAGGTAAGTATAATTTTTATTTTTTACCATTTTATTCTTTTTTTTAACTATTACTTGGTCACACTCTATAAATCAATGCCGGTTGCATGGATTTATAGAGTGTGACCAAGTTGTCAAGAACTTTTCCAAGTGATGCTGAAATCGCTTGGAAAAGCGCTTGATAACCCGCATGCAGAAATGCATCCAAAAACGCTTGACAAATGCTTCTACCTGGCAGGAAAAACACATGTAAAATCCACATTTTTTTTCCTGCCAGGGAGATGCGTAAAAAATCTGCAGCATTTCTGCATCGTGGGCACCTAAAAATAGCGAGGGCCAACTGTTGGCCCTTTTAGAATAGTAACGGCCGCCTGATGGCCCTATAGAAATAGGCTTTGTGACTTTCAGAGTCCCTCCTTCAAAATTGAAACAGGATGCGTCTGATCATGTCTCACACACCACATGGCCAGATAAGGTTGTAAAATGTTAAAATGACATTTCCCGGTGAATGCATTTGTCACGGTTGGTAGCAATACAAAAGTGCAAAAACGCAGCAAAAACGCTACGTGTGAACATAGCCCAAGATGTGGATGAACATTTTTGTTTTTTTATATTGCCTTATATTCATGTCATTACCGTGGAAAGGATGTTCCTTAACATATTTCCTAGAAAAATCCATTTTGGTTTCATTTTTGTATGTTTTATTGTGAGTCTGTAAAAGTGGCATAATACCTCGGACAACGTTGTTCACAACAGTGACCTGGCAGTCAGAAATGCTTCCAGGGATCTTCCCCATGCTGTTCTCATGTCATTTGAACACTGTTCCCATTTGGGCAATTTATAGGCCCTCTGCAGAATGCCGGGGGGAGCCACCAGAAAAATGTTCCCATAGACTTACATTGGGCTCATTGCTCGTGTCGAGCACCCGAGAATTCCAATTTGCTCGACCCAAGCATGGAGCACCTGAGTATTTTAGGGCTCGCCCATCACTATTGTTTATGCTTGTTTAATTGTTCAAATTGTACTTATAGAACTGTTATGCAAAAAAAAATAACCATTCATGTCCAAAAAGAAAGCATTTACAAATATGCATGTGCACTTGAAAAAAACTAGGAGTGGAACAATCAGAGGATAAGTATAAGAGAAACATGTCACAACTTCTGCATTTTTTACCCACTCCTGTTTTGGGTTACAAATTTTGAGGTAAAAAATTCACCAAATACTCAAATTGTGCACATGGCCATATGGTAAATATACTATATGCACTATGCTAATTCATTGAATATTTATCTACCTTTCATTGCCTCCTGCTCTATGCATGCACTTTTTGGAGTTTGTAGCAACCTTAAATTTTGGTTATTTATATATTTCAGTGGAATATTTTATACACTATGCCCTTTCCATGTTATTCATGGCCATTTTATGATATAAGATTTATTCACTAATTGTAGAATTTTCTTAACTGATCAGTTTTCCAATCACATACCCATAGCTCCCAACCGTACCGGTTTCCGTGAGACTGTCACTCTTTGAGGGCTCAGGCCCGCGTCCCGTCACAGCTCAGCTGTTCTTCTAGCTGTGAAGGGTGGTGGGGCAGGTTGCGGCAGTGGAGCAGTGGGCACAGGTAGTAGCCTGCAGCTGCAGCTACCACGTGTGCCCGCTGCTATAGGAAATGAATTATTCACCCCTCTCCATGCCCATGAGAGTGAAGAGGAATGAATATTCATTCTCCTTAATAATACACACTGTCAATCGCAGCTGCTCGCTTCCTTCTGCAGCTCCACAATCCTGTGTGCCTGTTATTAGAGAAAATTAATATTCACTCTTCTCCACTCCCATGGGCGTGGGGAAGAGTGAATATTCATTCTCTTTAGTAGCGGGCACAGAGGATAGCGGAGCAACAGCAGAAGCGCGGCAGTTTCTGTGTGTGCTATTAAGAAGAACTATTCACTCCTCTCCATGCCCATAGTCCCGACATGCAGAAGAGTGAATATCCCCGCAGCTCACGTCGGCATGTGAGGGCGCATGGCATTGATGTCTTGTGCTGCTCAGATGCTGACATGAGTTGCTGGCAGACAGGACAAAGCGCTGGAGCAGAGCAGAGGGGAGGAAGGAAGGTGATTAGAATTGTTAATTTTTTTCATGTGTGCAGTGATGGGGGCCATATATATCAGGACTGGGGATGAGGGGACTAGGCATACCAGGATTGGGGATGAAGGGGCCATGCATTCAAGGTTTAGGTCTGAGGGGGCAATGCATAACAAGATTCAGTCTGAGGAGGCCTTTCATACCAGGATTGTGTCTGAGGGGGCCATGCATACCAGGATTGGGTCTGAGAGGGCCATGCATACCAGGATTGGGTCTGAGGGGGCCATGCATACCAGGATTGGGTCTGAGGGGGCCATGCATACAAGGATCGGGTCTGAGAGGACCATGCATACCAGGATTGTGTCTGAGGGGGCCATGCATACCAGGATTGGGTCTGAGAGGGCCATGCATACCAGGATTGGGTCTGAGGGGGCCATGCATACCAGGATTGGGTCTGAGGGGGCCATGCATACAAAGATCGGGTCTGAGAGGGCCATGCATACCAGGAATGGGGATGAGGGCCGTCTGCTGAATGCCCCTCATTACCAGTGCCCCTCTGACAACTCCTCCTGCCAGGGGAGAAAGAAATGGTAATTGGACGTGGCTTGGGGTGTGGCCGGGGGCAGGGTCAAAATTACCCACCGCATTGTCTGTCCCTCTTTTCTCTTCTTTAAAAGTTGGGAAGTATAGATATACATACCTGGTGTATTCATCATATTTTGATTGCCTTTTACTTCCCTTCTTTCTTAACTTTATGCCAATGTTTACATCTTTTGTTTTCTTTGGCACATTTTTTTCCATGATGATATCACCTACCACAATTCATTATGTTATTTTTTAACTTGAATTAATAAAGCAAATTCTTTTTAATATTGTTGCAAACTATCTCTGTAGCTTTTGTATTTGTCTCTGTGTTCTCTCTGCTATTCTTTTAATTTGGTTACATCGGGCTTTGGGTAGCTGCCAACAATTATAGGTTAAATATATATAGTTCCCATTTTTAGTACATTATATAGTAAATTGAATAATGTCATTGAAATCTACAATTCATCTCACAAAAAACAAGTCCTTGTTTGGCAAAGTCTTTATAGCTCCTGGAGAATAGGAAAAAATAAAAAGATAAAAATAGATATTAATGGTGTCTCCATAGGGTTAATACAAAGCTGTTATATATACAGTATATTTTTTACTTTAGATTAAATGGTTTATTGTATTCCTTAAATAGAAATATAAAATAATATGTTGAATGCATATAGACAAGGCGCTATATGAAACTACTTCTACATCCATACAGCTATTATTATGTATAACCACAGAGAAAATTAATGGAAGCAATTACAATGCTGATTGAAATACTGTAGCTTGACAGCAATACAGCTGGATAAATAGTAAAGTAGTCTAATATATATATATATATATATATATATATATATATATATATGTCATTCTATAAATTCAAAGTTAAAATTCTTCTTTTCCATAATATTCTATGTATTGACCCATTACTTACTGCATGTATACTGTATTGATACAAATAGAATTAATAACCCTATATAATTTGCTACTTTTTTAAAAAGAAAATTTAGAACTAATTATAAGTACTTGTAATCAAAGGCTACAGGATGTCATTAATAAACATTTTTTTCTTGTCCAAGCGCATCAAATTTTTGCCATCATCTTGTTTACATTATAATAGTCCTTATTTTTTAATCATTTCTGCTCTATTTCTTTATGATATTATACTTTCTTCTCTACTTGTATTACAAAAATATTTATAATATTTACATACAGAAGGAAGGACTACACTCCCTGACAGAAGTTATGTCGCTTATCCATGTTATGTAAATAAAAGCTTAGAACCTGACGATAAATTCGTCCATTGGATTTATAAATTACTCATTTGAAAGCTCAAACCCTCCCAAATTTGGTTTAGGTTAAGAAAATAATTGGCATCAATGCTGAAATATTGATCATTTAATGAACACTGAATGGTCAGATCTTGGCAAGACAAAAGTTTTGTCGCTTGGTCACATAATGCACCCAATCCTAGTTTACATCCTCACCAGTGCTCAGTAAATGATTGGTTAATTAGTGGGTGTGTATACAAAGAAACCCAGCACCCCAGACCTTCACTTGAAGTGCAACTTGAGCTCTGACAACATGCCAAAAATCCACCCTGCGACCAAAGCCTTGATTATCAAGAGGCTGAAGACCAGATCCACTGCAGATGTGGCTGGCACCTTTAATGTGTCTCAGCGTCAAGTACAAAGAATAAAAAAAAGACTTGAAGAGACTGGAGTTGTGTTTGACAAGCCCAGGTCCGGCAGACCCCGCAAGACAACTGCTCAGGAGGAACGTTTGTTGGTTAGAAAATCCAAAGCAAGCCCCTCTTCCACTGCAGCAGAGCTCCAACAGGCCTGGTCACCTCAAGACCCTGTGTCAACTAGAAGAGTTTGTAGGATTCTGTCTCGAAATGGCCTCCATGGTCGAATCAGTGCCCAGAAGCCAGCACTAAACAAAAGGCAAATAAAAAACCATGTGGCATTTGCAAAGTTCCACAGCCTTCTAAACAGATGGACGCTGGAAAAGTGGCAGAAGGTGGATTTCTGTGATGAATCTTCAGTAGAATTACACCATAGCTGCCGCAAATACTACAGGAGACCTACTGGAGCCTGTATGGATCCAAAATACACCCAGAAAACAGTTAAATTTGGTAGTGGAAAGATCATGGTCTGGGGTTACATTCAGTATGGGGGTGTGCGAAACATTTGCAAGGTGGAAGGCAATATCAATAGCCTAAAATATCAAGGAATATTAGCTACCTCTTACATTCCAAATCATAAAAGGGTCAAATTCTGCAGCAGGATGGTGCTCCATCTCATACATCCATCTCTACAACAAAGTTCCTCCAGGCAAAAAAGATCAAGGTGCTCAAGGACTGGCCAGCCCAGTCACCAGACATGAACATCATTGAGCATGTTTGGGGTAGGATGAAAGAGGAAGCTTGGAAGACAAAACCAAAGAATCTAGATGAACTCTGGGAGGCATGTAAGACTGCATTCTTTGCTATTCCTGATGACTTCATTAATAAATTGTATGAATCATTGTTGAACCGCATGGATGCAGTCCTTCAAGCTCATGGAAGTCACACAATATATTAAATACGACTCTAATAGCACCAGAGCTTCATTCACCAATGTTATGCAACATATATTTGTATTTTAAGACAATTATTTGTTTGAATATCACATTAATTTCTGTGGGCGACAAAGCTTTTGTCTTGCCAAAATCTGACCATTTTGTTTTCATTAAATGATCAATATTTCAGCATTGATGCCAATTTATTTTCTTAACCTAAACCAAATTTGGGAGGGTTTCAGCTTTCCCAAGAGTAATTTTTAAAACCAATGGATGAATTTAACGTCAGGTTATAAGCTTTTATTTACGTAACATGGATAAGCGACATAACTTCTGTCAGGGAGTGTATTGGAAGATGAAAAAGAATGAGCATTTGGATAACAAAATGTAACTTTTTTTGTGGTTTATTTAAAATATACACATAAATCATGTAGTGGTTGATATTTACACCTATGTGCAAACATGTAACCTGTCCTGGCAATCCCAGTGTGGTCTGTTGTAATTGAAGTACTACTTTAATTATGCCACTTCACCAGTGTCCCAGTAGAGAGGAAAAAGAGAGGGAAGGTTAATATAAAGAGAGAAATAATAATGGGAGAATATGTATATGGTAACTTATGCACATGTATACACACTCGCATATCCATTATACATGCATTTACAATAATATGAACTAGTGTTGAGCGATACCTTCCGATATCGGGAAATATCGGATCGGATTGGATCGGACCGATACCCAAAATATATCGGATATCGCCGATTCCGATACCAGAAACCAATGCAAGTCAATGGGACACAAATATCGGAATAAAAATAAACCCTTTCTTTCCTTGTAGGTTAATTCCACATGAAGGAAAACAACTAAGAATAATGTAGAATGTATTACATGAAAAGCCGGCAATTCAGCAGCGGCATACACCGGTACCCAACAATTTAGAACAGAAAGAATAGAACATCACACATAGATTAGATAGATAGAAACATGTCAGTCACATATATAAGAAGTACAGTGACAGTGTTGCTTACTGTACTTGTCATTTAGTGTTAAAGGATTTATTAAAAAAAATAACAGTGTTTTCATGCACCGTCTCTTTAAAAAAGCTGGCCGACAATTCAGCAGCGGTACCCGACAATTTAGAACAGAAAGAATAGAGAATCACGCATAGATTAGATAGATAGAAACATGTCAGTCACATATATAAGAAGTACAGTGACAGTGTTGATTACTGTACTTGTCATTTAGTGCTAAAGGATTTTTTAAAAAAAATAACAGTGTTTTCATGCACCGTCTCTTTAAAAAAGCCGGCCGGCAATTCAGTAGCGGTACCCGACAATTTAGAATAGAAAGAATAGAGAATCACACATAGATTAGATAGACAGAAACATGTCAGTCACATATATAAGAAGTTCAGTGATAGTGTTGATTACTGTTCTTGTCATTTAGTGTTATTAAAAAAAATATTGGCATGGGGTTCCCCGTAATTTTAGTCTCTAGCGGAGGATAAGCAGACGGCTGGGGCAGATGTTTGAAGCCTGGGAAGGGGGTAATACCCACGGAGCTTCCCAGGCTACGAATATCAGCCCCCTGCTGAATACCTAGCATTTACTAGCTATTAAAATGGGGGACCCAAAAAAAAATGACGTGGGGTCCCCCCTATTTTAATAGCTAGCAAAGGCTAGGCAGACAGCTGGGGGCTGATATTTATAGCCCAGGAAGGGTGCCATGAATATTGGCCCCCTCCCAGGCTAGAAACACCAGCCATCAGCTGCCCCAGAAATGGCGCATCCATAGGATGCGCCAGTTCTGGCACTTAGCCTCACTCTTCCCACTGCCCTGTAGTGGTGGCAGTGGGGTAATAGGGCTGGAGTTGATGTCAGCTTAAAATGCCAGCTGACATCAAGCCCAGGTTAGTAATGGACAGGCGTCTATAAGACACCCCTATTACTAACCCAATAGTGAAAGTTAAAAAAAAACACAAACACCCAGATTAAAATACTTTAATTGAAATAAACGCACAATTATTTAATGTTCTAAATTAAACCATACTTACCATCACACTGTTTTTTTTTTTAGTGAAAGCATTGTACTAGCTTGTTTTACTATCTAGTGCATTAAATATGAAGAAAAAATGTAATTGTAATTGAAATGCAGCAGAACAAATGCCAGCTTCACCATCTCAGTGTCTGGCATTTCATCTGTCACCTTTCCTTTATTTGTATCTTGTTTTGTACTAAATCTCTGTTTTACTTGAAGACTACCATAGTCGTTTTCTTTAGTACCACAGTTGCACACCCCATTTTTTCAATGTTTTAGAGCTTTATGTACATAGAGTGGGTAAAATAAGTATTGATTACGTCATCAATTTTCAAAGTAAATATATTTCTAAAGGTGCTATTGACATGAAAGTCTCACCAGATGTCGATAATAACTAGTGTTGAGCCACCCCCGTAGTGTTCGAGTTCGGTTCGTCGAACACCCGTGTGTTCGCCGAACTGTTCGTCGAACTGTTCGTCGAACACCTTCGAACACCGTTAAAACCAATGGCAGGCAAACAAAAACACATAGAAACACATAGAAAACACCTTCAAAGGTGTCCAAAAGCTGACAAACTGCTCAGAAGACACAACTAACACATGGAAAAGTGACAAGTACATATAGTCATGCGAAAAGAAAAGAGGTGGAGGAGTAAAAGGAGGGGGAGACACAGATATAGGCATGTCATGCCCTTCTAAAATCCAAAAAGTGAGAAGCCGACACTTTCAGTCCGCTCCTGCCCGTGACACCTCCGTGTCGCCGGGTTTGTGACAGAGCCGCGGTGAACCCTGACGGCCAGCCCCCCTCTCCCAATACTGGTGCCTGTCCGCTGGTGGGTCGAGCGAGCCCCCCTGTGGTGGAGGCAGCTCTAAGCTTTTTAATTTAAATTGTCTCTCTAATTTGAATGAATACACTTTAAATCCATTTACAAGGATCTATTGGAGGGCAAGTCTCATGCCAGCAGCCGCGTAATTTCAGCTCCAGTAGCGTCCACTAAAGCTGCTGCAGTTAAAAAGCTTTTATAAGGATCGAGCTCGGCTGTCCACCACAAGGCATCCTACTGCCAGTCTCAGCCCCTATGCCTAGGGGTGCCTCCTGATGCTCTTCACTGAGTATCCCGTGGTCCCGAAGCATTTCCTTTGAAAAAATTAAGTGTCCAAACTACAGGTGGTGTAGCTTGATTAACAGCCGGGATAATCCGCTGACTAGCAGACACTGCTACTAGGCACAAAGTATTTCCTGGGCTAGATGCAGTTAAAAATTTGTAATAAGATACTCTCGTTGGATGCTGAGAAAGCATTCCATAGAGTCTCCTGGCACGCCATATATGATTCTCTTAAAAAGCTTGGGGTAGGGGTCTAGGGGACCCTTTTATAGCCAAAATCACGGCCCTGTATCACAATACGTCACCTAGGCTGAAGATAAATGGAACTGTAGCACCCTGAGGGCTCGGTTGCTACAGAGGTATTGCACCTCACCCAGAGGTGTGATATCTCACTCTCAGGTAAGGATGGAGTGTGGATCAGGACCCGACACCTGCATGCATTACACCACATTGCCGTGGGGCAGGGCGACCAAAATGCCTCTGAGATGGGCACGACAGTCCCTGTCCCTGGCTGGAGTGGGGGGAGGGAACACTGAGGAAGGGGAACCCTGTAGTGCAGGAGCAGGGAGGAAGCAGTTCCTGGGTGCATTGAGAAGGGAGTATAAAAGGTGGGCACCATCTTAGTTCAGTGCAGAGAAGTCTGAGCAGAAGTGGCAGGGAGCAGGGGCTCTGCATGAGCTCTTCTCCGGAGGCGGGCCTAGTAACAGAGGCCCAGGCCTGGAAGAGGGAGAAGGAAGGAAGATGAGTGGAGAAGGCTCCAGGAACGAGGAATGAAGGGATCCCAGGGGTGCGGACGGGCGAGTCGCCACCGCATGCCCGATTCCACCTGCGTGGAGGGGTCAGGCCAAAGGGGGAGAAAGGTCCCCGAAACTAGTGGAGGCAGGAAACGACCCTCAGCTAGAAACCGGAGGCTGTGACATTTTATGTGGCGCAGCCCCTCGCTACACCCGCTAGGAAGGCACCACATAGGGTCAGGGAAACTGGCGCCAAGTTTACCAAGAGGAGGCCCGAGGCAGCCGGACAGAAGGGTTGGTAAGAAAGGCCAGACAAAGGACACACAAAGGGGGTCCTGTGAAGCGCTCCAAAGATATCTGGGAGTTGTCTGAGCCCCTCACCTGGTGAGCACAGTACGACGTGGGCAGCCGTTACCTGCAGACGTGGTCTGGATAATAAGAACTGTGAGTAAAGGCCCTGGACTGCATCACTGACTCCGTGTCGTTACTGCTGCTGCCCTGAACCATCACCCCCATCCTCCGCATACACTGCCCTGAGGCTATACTCCTCCCATGGGGAGTTATGCTACGCTCTGCTGCACCCACAACACCAGCCTCAGCGGTCTGCCCTGCAGCGGCGGTTCACTCTGACCGCAATCCACGGGTGGCGTAGTCGGACATTTAAACATCAAAACCACATAAATAGTTCCGCCACTGGTTTGACCACCCTGAGCCACGGAACCGGGTCGCCGCCACGAAGACTACAACCACAAGCATCCACCAAAAAGGGTCCGGCTCCGGGTGTCCCAAGGCCCAGGGGGTGCATCAGAACATTTTCATCACCTTTCACAATCACCAATGGGACAAGGCAGGGATGTCCTCTGTCCCCTCTCTTATACATCCTAGTGACGGAGCACCTGCTCTCATCAATTCGCCATAACCCCAATATTAGGTGGATTGAGGTGGGAGGCACCGAGTACAAGTGCTCTCTATTTGCTGATGATGTCCTAGTATATATCACTCAATCACATATATCCATCCATGCTGTTATGGCTGAAATAGATCACTTTGTTACATGGTCAAATTTTAAAATCAATGCAGCGAAGTCTGAGGCCCTCGATGTCTCCCTCCCCAAATCCATATAGGATTTCATCCAGTCCAACTTTCCCTTTGCCTGGCCCTCACAGGGTATCAAATACTTAGGAATTCCTATTCATAGAGACCTCTCCCATCTATGTTATCTTAATTTTGGGCCCTTTATTGAACAACTCCATACAGACCACGGTTGGCAAGTTAGAACTGTAAGATTCACTACGTGAACCACTGGTGTTTTGTGGAAAAGCACATGTACACTGTGTTCCAAATTATTATGCAAAAAGTGTTTAGGAGTGATAAGGGAAGAATTTGTTTGTTTGTCAGTTAAACTCATTGATGGTGATGTGTGTCAGGGCTCTTTATATCACTGTAAGCAATTGCAGACACCTGTGCTAATTAGTTTGGCAGGTGTGTCCAATGAAAGGCAAGACTACTTAAGAAGGCTGTCTCACATTATTAAGCAGCCTACATTTTCTACCAAAATGGGAAAGAAAAAGGATGTGTCGGCTGCTGAGAAGCAACAAATTGTGGAGTGTTTAGGTCAAGGCATGACTACAATCAACATTGTGCGATGATCAGGATGAAGTGTCTTGGCAAACAAGAAGTATGTAGCTGATTCACAGTACACACGTGTGCGTGCTGATAAGGGCAAATTGAGGACTCTTTCCTACAGGCAATTACGTCAGGTTAAAAGAGCAGCGGCAAAAAAGCCTTGTCATAGCAGCAGACAAGTTTTTGAAGCTGCTGGTGCCTCCAACGTCCCCCGAACAACAAGATGCAGGGTCCACTTCGAACAAGCAGAAACGGCTCCAGTGGGCCAAACATTACATGATGACTGATTTCAAAACTGTTTTGTTCACGGATGAGTGCAGTGCAGCGCTCGATGGTCCAGATGGATGGAGTGGAGGATGGCTGGTTGATGGACACCCCACGCAAACACGGCTACAGCGCCAACAAGGAGGAGGTGGAGTAATGTTTTGGGCTGGAATCATTCGGAGAGAGATTGTCGGCCCCTTTAGGATCCCTGAAGGGGTAAAGATGAACTCCATAATGTATGTGGATTTTCTCAAACAGCACTTCCTGCCATGGTTCAAGAAGAAGAACCGTGTATTTCACAGCAAGATAATTTTTTTGCATGATAATGCACCATCTCATGCTGCACATAAAAGATCTGCATCTCTGGCTGATATGGGCATAAAAGGGGACAAACTTATGGTGTGACCCCCATGCTCCCCTGACCTCTACCCCATTCAGACCCTCTGGAGCATCATCAAAAGGAGTGTCTATGATGGCGGGAGGCAGTTCACATCTAAGCAACAGCTCTGGGAGGGTATTCTGTCCTCATGCAAAACAATTGAAGCAGAAACCATCCAAAACCCGACAAATTCAATGGACGAGAGAGTTCAGAAGCTCCTTTCGAACAAGGGGTCCTATGTGAAAATGTAACATCACCTAGAATAAAGTTTTGAGTTGAAAACTGTTTGATTTCAGATTCTAATAACCTGCTAATGCTTATAATTTCAAAAATGACCATTTTTTTGGTCTTTAATAAAATGAAAAGGTTGATCGAAAAGTTTGGGGGATCTAAGAGTGTGGCAACCCAGTAGTCATGATTACTTCGAATTCTGACAATATGAGGGTCATGTTGCAGGTAGTGCATCAAGAAGGCACTTATGTGTCTTGCGCATCTCGGAGCCCCAAAATTATTTTCCGGGCTAGATGCAGCTAAAATTTATTATTAATTTTAAATCTGGTGGAGCTTAGTTTAGATGGCCTAATAGGATCAGTGCTGCACACTGCTACAAAGCCCAAATTATTTTCCAGTCAAGATACAGATAAACATGATTAGTAAATTTAAATCTGGTGGATCTTATTATAGATGGCCTAATAGAATCAGTGCTGCACACTGCTACAAAGCCCAAATTATTTTCCAGCCAAGATACAGATAAACATGATTAGTAATTTGAAAGCTTAAAACGGTTGGTAGGGTGATTTTAACCAATCATCAAGCTTTTACTCTCCCCAGGATGACACAGGGGTAGAAAAGTCGTTTCGGATCCATGATTTGTTCATCTTTATGAACGTGAGTCTGTCTGCATTATGAGTGGAGAGCCGCGTGCGCTTATCTGTCAGCACACCACCAGCAGCGCTGAACACACGTTCAGACAGAACGCTGGCTGCGGGGCATGACAAGATCTCCAAGGCGTAAGTGGCTAGCTCCGGCCATTTATCCAGATTGGAAGCCCAAAAAGAGCAAGGGTCCAGTGACACAGTCATGGCTTCAATGTTTACTTGGAGATACTCCTGTACCATCGTCTCTAGGCGTTGGCTATGTGTCAGACTTCTTGTCTCCTGTGGCCTTGCAAAGGATGGGCTAAAAAAGTGGTGAAATGATTCCGCAAAATTGATGTAACAATCAGATGCTGTGGTTCTGTTACGGTTTGAGTGCTGAACACTTGATGGTCCCACGGTTGGCAAGTTGGAACTGTGAGATTCACTACGTGCACCACTGGTGTTTTGTGGAAAAGCACATGTAAGATTCTGCAACAGTCTCTGCTGATACTCCTGCATGCGTGCATCCCTTTCTATGGCAGGAATAATTTCTGCAAATTTACTTTTGTACCGGGGATCTAACAGTGTGGCAACCCAGTAGTCAGGATTATTTCTAATTCTCACAATTCGAGGGTCATGTTGCAGGTAGTGCAGCAAGAAGGCACTCATGTGTGTTGCGCATCCAGGAGCACCAAGTCCCTGTTGTGTTGGTGGTGAGGTAAAAATCATGCTTCCTTCCTCTGTCCTCTCCCCCCAACCTCGCACAACAGAAATGTGATCAAGGTCTCCCTCATCTGATGAGTTTTCCATCAGTTCGTCCTCCATTTCTTCCTGGGCTCCTGCACCTTCCTCACTAGTTTGGCTGCTACCATGCGCCCTGGTAAAACCATCTCCCCCACCGTCGCATGCCTGCCGCCTTGGTGCTGCCGACCGTCTGGACCTTGCAGATGTTAGCCCTTCCGCATTCAACTCCTCCTCCTCTACTTCCTCCACCTCCTCTTGTGCCACCACCTGACTCCGAATTCTGTTTAACATGTGCTCCAGCATGTAAATCACCGGAATAGTCATGCTGATAATGGCATCGTCAGCACTAAACATCTTCGTCGCCTTTACAAAACTGTGCAGAAGGGTGCATAGGTCCCTGAACTGAGACCACTCCTCCAGCGTGATTTGCCCCACCTCTGTATCTCGTTGGCCCAGGCTATCCATCAGAACGTATTGCACCAGGGCTTGTTGGTGCTGCCACAGTCGCTGCAACATGTGCAGAGTTGAATTCCACCGGGTAGGCACATCGCATTTTAGCCGGTGAAGTGGCAGGCCCTACGACTTCTGTAGAGATGTAAGTCGCTGAGCTGCGGGATGCGAACGGCGGTAGTGAGCACACAGCGACCGTGCCCTCTGCAGAAGGCCATCTAGTCTGGGATAGTGGGCTAAAAATTGCTGGACAACCAGGTTCAACACGTGAGCCATACAAGGCACGTGTGTGACATTGCCCCGGCGAAAGGCCGCACCCAGGTTTGCAGCATTGTCGCACATGGCCTTCCCTGGTTTCAGGACCAGTGGAGGCAACCATTCATGAAATTGGTTCTCCAGAGCTGACCACAACTCCTCAGCTGTGTGACTCACATTTCCCAGACATTTCAAAGTAAAAACCGCCTGATGACGTTGAGCCCTGCTGCCAGCATAGTAAGGAGGTGTGCAGGATCCCTTCTGCGCAGTTAGAAAGCTTGTGGCATGACCAGACAGGTGTTGGGTGCAGGTGGAAGACCGAGAGGAGGTTGAGGAGGCAGAAGCAGTGGAGGAACTTTGACATAAAGAGGATTGACACACAACTCGAGGGGACGGCAAGACTTGGACAGCAGCCCCTTGTCCTGCTGTCACCATAGTTACCCAGTGCCCAGTCAGCGACATGTAACGCCCCTGTCCATGCCTACTCGTCCAAGTGTCTGTGGTGAAAAGCACCCTGTCACACACAGAGTTTCTCAAAGAAGCGGTGATGTTGTGTGCGACATGCTGGTGGAGCGCAGGCACACCTTTCTTTGAGAAGTAGTGCCGACTGGGCATCTGGTACTGGGGCACTGCGACGGACATAAGGTCTCGAAAATCCTCTGTGTCCACCAGGCGGAAAGGCAGCATTTCTGTAGCCAAGAGCTTGCAGATGGTGAAATTCAACCTCTTAGCTTTCTCATGGCTAGGAGGAAATGGTCTTTTACTTGTCCGCATCTGAGGGACCGAGGGCTGGCTATTGTGCTTAGACGGGGTTGATAAGGGTGTCCCCGGCAAACTGCCGGTCTGTGAGGAAGATGCAGGCGGACATGTTAGGTTGCCTTGATCCAAAGGTGGTGCTATCGATGTCGGACAGCGCTCAACACCAGCTGGTGTTACCACCTCCAAAGAAAATGATGACCTGCCAATCACGCTGGCTATTGCAGGTAAAGAGGTGGCAGGTCTGCGCCCCAAAACAGGTGTGACTGCTGTCCCCCCAGTCACAGAGGATGAAGAGGCCGCGGATGCACAAGATATGGCAGACGGTGGTTGGCCCGGCCGGCTAGGCCGCATTGTAGCACACTGAGCTTCCCACTGCAACTTATGCTTCATGTCCATGTGCCGGTTCATGCATGAAGTACTCAAACTATGTATTTTTTGGCCTCTACTTAGCTTTTGCTGACAAATGTTACAGATAACACGAGTTGGGTCATCTTTATCGATCTGAAAAAATGCCCAGGCTATGCAAGGCTTAGCACCCATGCGACCTGAAGAGCCACCACGACTTGTGGTGAGAGGCAGAGTTGTGTTTGAGGATGCAGTTGTTGACGTGCTTCCAGTACTACGTCTCTGTCCAGGAAGGCGCAACCTGACCTCGTCATCACTAGCATCTTCCTCCACCTCCTCTGCTGACCTCATCTCTTGGCTGACTGTGGGTTGACAGTAAGTGGGATCTCCAACCTCATCATCATCACCCTGTGTGTTATCACACCCGTCGTCCTCAGAGCCAACCTGTTCCTGCACTGACAAAAAACTAAAGTTGTCGCTCCAATCAGGTATTTGAGTCTCATCATTGTCTTCCTCATTGTCTCCACCAACAGGAGTTACAGTTTGGGAATGAGGGTCTACATTATGGTCAGAACCTTCTGCGTCTGGTCCTGGATCCGACTCATAAAGATTCTGGGCATCAGTGCAGATCATTTCCTCGTCTGGATTCACAGAAGCGCTGGAGTCGACCTCTGATTCCCAGGCTATAGTATGAGTAAACAGCTCTGAAGACTCAACCATCTGTTCTACCTCATACTCAGACGGGCAGCTGGAGATTTGGGAGCTGTGAGGAAGCAAGTGCGATTGTAGTGACACCTTTGAGGACTGGAGTATTTGTGATGTTGAAGTTGATGTGGAGGAGAGCCCACTTAAAGGAGCACTTGATATCCGTTGAAGCACCTGCTGTTTTTGTGCCTCATCTGGAATTTGTAGCGATTGGCGTGGCCGTAAGAAAGGGATCTTATCACGTTGTCCGCTAAAAGAAGTAGACATTTTATTTTGGCTGGAAGATAGTCTTTCTTCTGCAGATGTCACTGTTGCTTTAACACCTACCCCATGGACACAACCTTTTTTCCCCTTCCCATCACGCCTATTCCCCTTTCCACCAGCAGCAGGCCTTTTTCCACTCATTTTGGTGGTTAACTAATTCACAACTCTGGAGTTGTTTGCACAAAAAAACAATGGATGGGAACCGAGCAGAGCTGAGTGGCCAAACTGTGGTATTTGGCCAAAACTATTGGCTGGGTTAGATGCAGAAAAAAATTATATTCAATTTGCAACCTGATGGAGGTCAGTATAGATGGACTAATAGAACAAGTCCCACACACAGCTAGAAGCCCAAATATTTTTTCAGAGGTAGATGCAGAAAAAAATTGTATTCAGTTTGCAACCTGATAGAGGTCAGTATAGATGGACTAATAGAACAAGTCCTAAACACAGCTAGAAGCCCAAATATTTTTTCAGAGGTAGATGCAGAAAAAAAATATATTCAGTTTGCAACCTGATGGAGGTCAGTATAGATGGACTAATAGAGAAAGTCCCACACACTGCTAGAAGGCCAAATATTTTTTCAGAGCTAGATGCAGACAAAAAATTATTTTTAATTTGCAACCTGATGGAGGTCAGTATAGATGGACTAATAGAGAAAGTCCCACACACTGCTAGAAGGCCAAATATTTTTTCAGAGCTAAATGCAGATATAAATTATTTTTAATTTGCAACCTGATGGAGCTCAGTATAGATGGACTAATAGAGAAAGTCCCACACACTGCTAGAAGGCGAAATATTTTTTCAGAGCTAGATGCAGACAAAAATTATATTCAGTTTGCAACCTGATGGAGGTCAGTATAGATGGACTAATAGAACAAGTCCCACACACAGCTAGAAGGCCAAATATTTTTTCAGAGGTAGATGCAGATAAAAATTATTTTTAATTTGCAGCCTGATGGAGGTCAGTATAGATGGACTAATAGAGAAAGTCCCACACACTGCTAGAAGGCCAAATATTTTTTCAGAGCTAGATGCAGACAAAAAATTATTTTGAATTTGCAACCTGATGGAGGTCAGTGTAGATGGACTAATAGAGAAAGTCCCACACACTGCTAGAAGGCCAAATATTTTTTCAGAGCTAGATGCAGACAAAAAATTATTTTTAATTTGCATCCTGATGGAGGTCAGTATAGATGGACTAATAGAGAAAGTCCCACACACTGCTAGAAGGCCAAATATTTTTTCAGAGCTAGATGCAGATAAAAATTATTTTTAATTTGCAACCTGATGGAGGTCAGTATAGATGGACTAAAAGAGAAAGTCCCACACACTGCTGGAAGGCCAAATATTTTTTCAGAGCTAGATGCAGAAAAAAATTAAATTCAGTTTGCAACCTGATGGAGGTCAGTATAGATGGACTAATAGAACAAGTCCCACACACTGCTAGAAGCCCAAATATTTTTTCAGAGGTAGATGCAGAAAAAAATTATATTCAGTTTGCAACCTGATGGAGGTCTGTATAGATGGATTAATAGAACAAGTCCCACACACAGCTAGAAGCCCAAATATTTTTTCAGAGGTAGATGCAGAAAAAAATTATATTCAGTTTGCAACCTGATGGAGGTCTGTATAGATGGATTAATAGAACAAGTCCCACACACAGCTAGAAGCCCAATATTTTTTCAGAGGTAGATGCAGAAAAAAAATATATTCAGTTTGCAACCTGATGGAGGTCAGTATAGATGGACTAATAGAGAAAGTCCCACACACTGCTAGAAGGCCAAATATTTTTTCAGAGCTAGATGCAGACAAAAAATTATTTTTAATTTGCAACCTGATGGAGGTCAGTATAGATGGACTAATAGAGAAAGTCCCACACACTGCTAGAAGGCCAAATATTTTTTCAGAGCTAGATGAAGATATAAATTATTTTTAATTTGCAACCTGATGGAGGTCAGTATAGATGGACTAATAGAAAAAGTCCCACACACTGCTAGAAGGCCAAATATTTTTTCAGAGCTAGATGCAGAAAAATATTATATTCAGTTTGCAACCTGATGGAGGTCAGTATAGATGGACTAATAGAACAAGTCCCACACACAGCTAGAAGCCCAAATATTTTTTCAGAGGTAGATGCAGAAAAAAATTATATTCAGTTTGCAACCTGATGGAGGTCAGTATAGATGGACTAATAGAACAAGTGCCACACACAGCTAGAAGGCCAAATATTTTTTCAGAGGTAGATACAGATAAAAATTATATTTAATTTGCAGCCTGATGGAGGTCAGTATAGATGGACTAATAGAGAAAGTCCCACACACTGCTAGAAGGCCAAATATTTTTTCAGAGCTAGATGCAGACAAAAAATTATTTTGAATTTGCAACCTGATGGAGGTCAGTATAGATGGACTAATAGAGAAAGTCCCACACACTGCTAGAAGGCCAAATATTTTTTCAGAGCTAGATGAAGATAAAAATTATTTTTAATTTGCAACCTGATGGAGGTCAGTATAGAAGGACTAATAGAGAAAGTCCCACACATTGCTGGAAGGCCAAATATTTTTTCAGCGCTAGATGCAGAAAAAAATTAAATTCAGTTTGCAACCTGATGGAGGTCAGTATAGATGGACTAATAGTACAAGTCCCACACACTGCTAGAAGCCCAAATATTTTTTCAGAGGTAGATGCAGAAAAAAATTATATTCAGTTTGCAACCTGATGGAGGTCTGTATAGATGGATTAATAGAACAAGTCCCACACACAGCTAGAAGCCCAAATATTTTTTCAGAGGTAGATGCAGAAAAAAATTATATTCAGTTTGCAACCTGATGGAGGTCTGTATAGATGGATTAATAGAACAAGTCCCACACACAGCTAGAAGCCCAATATTTTTTCAGAGGTAGATGCAGAAAAAAAATATATTCAGTTTGCAACCTGATGGAGGTCAGTATAGATGGACTAATAGAGAAAGTCCCACACACTGCTAGAAGGCCAAATATTTTTTCAGAGCTAGATGCAGACAAAAAATTATTTTTAATTTGCAACCTGATGGAGGTCAGTATAGAAGGACTAATAGAGAAAGTCCCACACACTGCTAGAAGGCCAAATATTTTTTCAGAGCTAGATGCAGATATAAATTATTTTTAATTTGCAACCTGATGGAGGTCAGTATAGATGGACTAATAGAAAAAGTCCCACACACTGCTAGAAGGCCAAATATTTTTTCAGAGGTAGATGCAGAAAAAAATTATATTCAGTTTGCAACCTGATGGAGGTCAGTATAGATGGATTAATAGAACAAGTCCCACACACAGCTAGAAGTCCAATATTTTTTCAGAGGTAGATGCAGAAAAAAGATATATTCAGTTTGCAACCAGATGGAGGTCAGTATAGATGGACTAATAGAGAAAGTCCCACACACTGCTAGAAGGCAAAATATTTTTTCAGAGCTAGATGCAGACAAAAAATTATTTTTAATTTGCAACCTGATGGAGGTCAGTATAGATGGACTAATAGAGAAAGTCCCACACACTGTTAGAAGGCCAAATATTTTTTCAGAGCTAGATGCAGATATAAATTATTTTTAATTTGCAACCTGATGGAGGTCAGTATAGATGGACTAATAGAGAAAGTCCCACACACTGCTAGAAGGCCAAATATTTTTTCAGAGCTAGATGCAGAAAAAAATTATATTCAGTTTGCAACCTGATGGAGGTCAGTATAGATCGACTAATAGAACAAGTGCCACACACAGCTAGAAGGCCAAATAATTTTTCAGAGGTAGATACAGATAAAAATTATATTTAATTTGCAGCCTGATGGAGGTCAGTATAGATGGACTAATAGAGAAAGTCCCACACACTGCTAGAAGGCCAAATATTTTTTCAGAGCTAGATGCAGACAAAAAATTATTTTGAATTTGCAACCTGATGGAGGTCAGTATAGATGGACTAATAGAGAAAGTCCCACACACTGCTAGAAGGCCAAATATTTTTTCAGAGCTAGATGCAGACAAAAAATTATTTTTAATTTGCAACCTGATGGAGGTCAGTATAGATTGACTAATAGAAAAAGTCCCACACACTGCTAAAAGGCCAAATATTTTTTCAGAGCTAGATGCAGATAAAAATTATTTTTAATTTGCAACCTGATGGAGGTCAGTATAGATGGACTAATAGAGAATGTCCCACACACTGCTAGAAGGCCAAATATTTTTTCAGAGCTAGATGCAGAAAAAAATTAAATTCAGTTTGCAACCTGATGGAGGTCAGTATAGATGGACTAATAGAACAAGTCCCACACACTGCTAGAAGCCCAAATATTTTTTCAGAGATAGATGCAGAAAAAAATTATATTCAGTTTGCAACCTGATGGAGGTCTGTATAGATGGATTAATAGAACAAGTCCCACACACAGCTAGAAGCCCAAATATTTTTTCAGAGGTAGATGCAGAAAAAAATTATATTCAGTTTGCAACCTGATGGAGGTCTGTATAGATGGATTAATAGAACAAGTCCCACACACAGCTAGAAGCCCAATATTTTTTCAGAGGTAGATGCAGAAAAAAAATATATTCAGTTTGCAACCTGATGGAGGTCAGTATAGATGGACTAATAGAACAAGTCCCACACACAGCTAGAAGCCCAAATATTTTTTCAGAGGTAGATGCAGAAAAAAATTATATTCAGTTTGCAACCTGATCGAGGTCTGTATAGATGGATTAATAGAACAAGTCCCACACACAGCTAGAAGTCCAATATTTTTTCAGAGGTAGATGCTGAAAAAAAATATATTCAGTTTGCAACCAGATGGAGGTCAGTATAGATGGACTAATAGAGAAAGTCCCACACACTGCTAGAAGGCCAAATATTTTTTCAGAGCTAGATGCAGAAAAAAATTATATTCAGTTTGCAACCTGATGGAGGTCAGTATAGATGGACTAATAGAACAAGTCCAACACACAGCTAGAAGGTCAAATATTTTTTCAGAGGTAGATGCAGATAAAAATTATTTTTAATTTGCAGCCTGATGGAGGTCAGTATAGATGGACTAATAGAGAAAGTCCCACACACTGCTAGAAGGCCAAATATTTTTTCAGAGCTAGATGCAGACAAAAAATTATTTTGAATTTGCAACCTGATGGAGGTCAGTGTAGATGGACTAATAGAGAAAGTCCCACACACTGCTAGAAGGCCAAATATTTTTTCAGAGCTAGATGCAGACAAAAAATTATTTTTAATTTGCAACCTGATGGAGGTCAGTATAGTTGGACTAATAGAGAAAGTCCCACACACTGCTAGAAGGCCAAATATTTTTTCAGAGCTAGATGAAGATAAAAATTATTTTTAATTTGCAACCTGATGGAGGTCAGTATAGAAGGACTAATAGAGAAAGTCCCACACACTGCTGGAAGGCCAAATATTTTTTCAGCGCTAGATGCAGAAAAAAATTAAATTCAGTTTGCAACCTGATTGAGGTCAGTATAGATGGACTAATAGTACAAGTCCCACACACTGCTAGAAGCCCAAATATTTTTTCAGAGGTAGATGCAGAAAAAAATTATATTCAGTTTGCAACCTGATGGAGGTCTGTATAGATGGATTAATAGAACAAGTCCCACACACAGCTAGAAGCCCAAATATTTTTTCAGAGGTAGATGCAGAAAAAAATTATATTCAGTTTGCAACCTGATGGAGGTCTGTATAGATGGATTAATAGAACAAGTCCCACACACAGCTAGAAGCCCAATATTTTTTCAGAGGTAGATGCAGAAAAAAAATATATTCAGTTTGCAACCTGATGGAGGTCAGTATAGATGGACTAATAGAGAAAGTCCCACACACTGCTAGAAGGCCAAATATTTTTTCAGAGCTAGATGCAGACAAAAAAATATTTTTAATTTGCAACCTGATGGAGGTCAGTATAGAAGGACTAATAGAGAAAGTCCCACACACTGCTAGAAGGCCAAATATTTTTTCAGAGCTAGATGCAGATATAAATTATTTTTAATTTGCAACCTGATGGAGGTCAGTATAGATGGACTAATAGAAAAAGTCCCACACACTGCTAGAAGGCCAAATATTTTTTCAGAGCTAGATGCAGAAAAAAATTATATTCAGTTTGCAACCTGATGGAGGTCAGTATAGATCGACTAATAGAACAAGTACCACACACAGCTAGAAGCCCAAATATTTTTTCAGAGGTAGATGCAGAAAAAAATTATATTCAGTTTGCAACCTGATGGAGGTCAGTATAGATGGATTAATAGAACAAGTCCCACACACAGCTAGAAGTCCAATATTTTTTCAGAGGTAGATGCAGAAAAAAAATATATTCAGTTTGCAACCAGATGGAGGTCAGTATAGATGGACTAATAGAGAAAGTCCCACACACTGCTAGAAGGCAAAATATTTTTTCAAAGCTAGATGCAGACAAAAAATTATTTTTAATTTGCAACCTGATGGAGGTCAGTATAGATGGACTAATAGAGAAAGTCCCACACACTGCTAGAAGGCCAAATATTTTTTCAGAGCTAGATGCAGATATAAATTATTTTTAATTTGCAACCTGATGGAGGTCAGTATAGATGGACTAATAGAGAAAGTCCCACACACTGCTAGAAGGCCAAATATTTTTTCAGAGCTAGATGCAGAAAAAAATTATATTCAGTTTGCAACCTGATGGAGGTCAGTATAGATGGACTAATAGAACAAGTGCCACACACAGCTAGAAGGCCAAATATTTTTTCAGAGGTAGATGCAGATAAAAATTATATTTAATTTGCAGCCTGATGGAGGTCAATATAGATGGACTAATAGAGAAAGTCCCACACACTGCTATAAGGCCAAATATTTTTTCAGAGCTAGATGCAGACAAAAAATTATTTTGAATTTGCAACCTGATGGAGGTCAGTATAGATGGACTAATAGAGAAAGTCCCACACACTGCTAGAAGGCCAAATATTTTTTCAGAGCTAGATGCAGACAAAAAATTATTTTTAATTTGCAACTTGATGGAGGTCAGTATAGATGGACTAATAGAGAAAGTCCCACACACTGCTAAAAGGCCAAATATTTTTTCAGAGCTA
Source organism: Phyllobates terribilis (assembly GCF_046119375.1). Taxonomy (NCBI): domain Eukaryota; kingdom Metazoa; phylum Chordata; class Amphibia; order Anura; family Dendrobatidae; genus Phyllobates; species Phyllobates terribilis. Next base: position 444,511,070 of record NW_027362764.1, read on the forward strand.
GATGCAGATAAAAATTATTTTTAATTTGCAACCTGATGGAGGTCAGTATAGATGGACTAATAGAGAAAGTCCCACACACTGCTAGAAGGCCAAATATTTTTTCAGAGCTAGATGCAGACAAAAAATTATTTTTAATTTGCAACCTGATGGAGGTCAGTATAGATGGACTAATAGAGAAAGTCCCACACACTGCTAGAAGGCCAAATATTTTTTCAGAGCTAGATGCAGATATAAATTATTTTTAATTTGCAACCTGATGGAGGTCAGTATAGATGGACTAATAGAGAAAGTACCACACACTGCTAGAAGGCCAAATATTTTTTCAGAGCTAGATGCAGAAAAAAATTATATTCAGTTTGCAACCTGATGGAGGTCAGTATAGATGGACTAATAGAACAAGTCCCACACAGCTAGAAGGCCAAATATTTTTTCAGAGGTTGATGCAGATAAAAATTATATTTAATTTGCAGCCTGATGGAGGTCAGTATAGATGGACTAATAGAGAAAGTCCCACACACTGCTAGAAGGCCAAATATTTTTTCAGAGCTAGATGCAGACAAAAAATTATTTTGAATTTGCAACCTGATGGAGGTCAGTATAGATGGACTAATAGAGAAAGTCCCACACACTGCTAGAAGGCCAAATATTTTTTCAGAGCTAGATGCAGACAAAAAAATATTTTTAATTTGCAACCTGATGGAGGTCAGTATAGATGGACTAATAGAGAAAGTCCCACACACTGCTAGAAGGCCAAATATTTTTTCAGAGCTAGATGCAGATAAAAATTATTTTTAATTTGCAACCTGATGGAGGTCAGTATAGATGGACTAATAGAGAAAGTCCCACACACTGCTAGAAGGCCAAATATTTTTTCAGAGCTAGATGCAGAAAAAAATTATATTCAGTTTGCAACCTGATGGAGGTCAGTATAGATGGACTAATAGAATAAGTCCCACACACAGCTAGAAGCCCAAATATTTTTTCAGAGGTAGATGCAGATAAAAATTATTTTTAATTTGCAACCTGATGGAGGTCTGTATAGATGGACTAATAGAGAAAGTCCCACACACTGCTAGAAGGCCAAATATTTTTTCAGAGCTAGATGCAGACAAAAAATTATTTTGAATTTGCAGCGTGATGGAGGTCAGTATAGATGGACTAATAGAACAAGTCCCACACACTGCTAGAAGGCCAAATATTTTTTCAGAGCTAGATGCAGAAAAAAATTATATTCAGTTTGCAACCTGATGGAGGTCAGTATAGATGGACTAATAGAACAAGTCCCACACACTGCTAGAAGCCCAAATATTTTTTCAGAGCTAGATGCAGAAAAAAATTATATTCAATTTGCAACCTGATGGAGGTCAGTATAGATGGACTAATAGAATGATGCTATGCCCAAAAGATTTTACTTCACTAGGTGCAGTAAAAAAATTGGTATTCTATACACAGGTGGTATATCTTGCAACACAGATAGGCTACTGCACTGACTAACACACTCTGCAATAGGCCAAAAAGGATTAGCTTTGCTAGATTCAGCCAAATGCTGTGAGAAAAACTTGCACAGCACTGGCACAGACCTGCCTGGCAAAAACTGATAGGAACTGATGTAACCTAGTCCTGAAAAGGACTGCAATTACAATTTGTCTTTACTCCCACAATCTATCTATTTAAGAGCACAGACCTGCCTGATAAAAGTCGTAGGAAATGCTGTAACCTAGTCCTTAAAAGGACTGCAATCACAACTATTCCCTTCTCCCAAGCTATCTGTAGATTTGTGTGAAAAATGGCTTGAAATTAACAAGGTATAGCGCACACAGCAACAGCGGTGCCGTCTAACACGCAGCTGCAGCAGTGAGAAAATGGTGGCGACGGGGAAAATGGCTTGATCTTATAGGGCAAGGACATGTGACATACACTGCCAATGACACATGCCCTTGCTTGTGTGAAAAAAAGCACTTCGCTCCGCGTGTGCGCTGCTGATAGGCTGACAGATTGCACCTCCCCACTGTAAATGCGGGAAAGAGAAAAAAAAATGGAGATCTTCATTATTCCTGCAGAGATCCATCCCCTGCCCCTCCCCCCACCCCGCTGTACACTCAAACTGCGTATTAACATTAATTTTCATCATTACTGAGAAAAAATCCAGTTATGATTTTGGTGCACGAACAGTTATCGAACATAACCTCGAACAGCCGAATTTTTCTCAAATCGCTCGTGTTCGCCGAACGGCTCGAACACCACCCAAAACAGCTCGAATTTGAGATTGGCGAACAGTTCGAGTCGAACAACGCTCATCTCTAATAATAACCCATCAAATCCACTCAGGCAAAAAACTCAAACCAAAGATGTCCATAAATTAAGTTATGTGTAATAATGAGAAATGACACTGGGAAAAGTATTGAGCATACTTTCTGAAATTTAATTAATACTTTATACAAAAGCCTTTGTTGATGATAACAGCTTCAAGATGCCTCCTGTAAGGATAAACTAGTCTCATGCATTGCTCTGGTGTGGTTTTGGTCCATTCTTCCACACAAACACTTTTTAAATCCTGAAGATTCCATGGGCTCCTTCTGTGAACTCTGCGGTGGCTAAGGGGAGGTGATCGGTGTACTCACCTCCTCTTCCGGCCTCCAACGCTGTCAGCCGCGTCTTCCTGGATGTTGCTATGACGACCTAATGTCGTCATGACAACATCCGGGTCACCAGACAGCAGGAAGATTTTTTGGACATGCGCAGTGCATTTCCAAACTATCTTCTCCCTGTCCAGCGCTGACAGCCTGCATGGCACAGGGATGGTGCTCCATTCCTGTGCCATGCAGGCGATCAGAGAAAAAAAAGTGAAAGTCCCATAGAGGGACAAAGTAAAAAGTAAAAAAACTGTCATAAAGTGAAAAAAAAAAAAAAATTGTTAAAAATATTTAAAAAAAAATCCACCAAAAATAAAAATATAATGTACCCATCAATAAATATTATTATGAAAAAAAAAAAAAAAACAATAAAAGTACACATATTTGGTATCGCCGCGTCCGGAAAGACCTGACCTATAAAACTGTCCCACTAGTTAACCCCTTCAGCTCTCCAAATGCGACATGGTGTCTGCTAACAAATTGGAACCATGTCACGTTTGGAGAGCCCCTGTGTGTCTAAACATTGGAGCTTCCCCACAAGTGACCCCATTTTGGAAACTAGACCCCCCAAGGCACCTATCTAGATGCATAGTGAGCACTTGGAACCCCCAGGTGCTTCACAAATTAATCCATAAAAATGAAAAAGTATTTTTTTTTCCACTTTTTCATTTTTACGAATCAATTTGTGAAGCACCTAGGGGTTCCAAGTGCTCACTATGCATCTAGATTGGTGCCATGTGGGGTCTAGTTTCCAAAATGGGGTCACTTGTGGGGGAGCTCCAATGTTTAGGCACACAGGGGCTCTCCAAACGCAACATGGTGTCCGCTAACAATTTGAGCCGATTGTCCATTCAATTTGTTAGCGGACACCATGTTGCATTTGGAGAGCCCCTGTGTGCCTAAACATTGGAGCTACCCCACAAGTGACCCCATTTTGGAAACTAGACCCCCCAATGCACCTATCTGGATGCATAGTGAGCACTTGGAACCCCTAGGTGCTTCACAAATTGATTCGTAAAAATGAAAAAGTGGGAAAAAAAATACTTTTTCATTTTTATGAATCAATTTGTGAAGCACATAGGGGTTCCAAGTGCTCACTATGCATCTAGATAGGTGCCTTGGGGGGTCTAGTTTCCAAAATGGGGTCACTTGTGGGGGGTTTCCACTATTTAGGCACATCAGGGGCTCTACAAATGCAACATGGCGTCTGCTAATTATTCAAGCAAATTTTACAATCGAAAAGTCAAATGGCGCTCCTTCCCTTTCAAGCCCTGCCGTGCGCCCGAACAGTGGTTTTTCCCCACATATGGTGTTTCTGCGTGCCCAGGGGAAATTGCACAACAAATTTTGGGGTCCATTTTTTCTTGTTACCCCTGCGAAAATAAAAAAATTGGGTCTAACCTAATATTTTTGTGAAAAAAAGTTAAATGTTCATTTTTTTCTTCCACATTCCAAAAATTTCTGTGAAGTACCTGAAGGGTTAATAAAGTTCTTGAATGTGGTTTTTAGCACCTTGAGGGGTGCAGTTTTTCAAATGATGTCACTTTTGGGTATTTTCTGTCATAAAGACCTCTCAAAGTGACTTCAAATGTGATGTGGTCCCTAAAAAAATGGTTTTGTAAATTTTGTTGGAAAAATGAGAAATCACTGGTCAACTTTTAACCCTTATAGCTCCCTGATATAAAGTAAACATGTGGGAAATGTTATTTATTAAGTATTTTGTGTGACATATTTCTCTGATTTAAGGGCATAAAAATTAAAATTTTGAAAATTGCTAAATTTTCAAAATTTTCACCTAATTTCTGTTTTTTTCACAAATAAACACAAGTGATATCGAAGTAATTTGACCACAATCATGAAGTATAATATGTCACGAAAAAACACTCTCAGAATCAGGGGGATCCGTTGAAGCGTTCAAGAGTAATTACCTCATAAAGTGACAGTGGTCAGAATTGTAAAAATTGGCCTGGTCATTAACGTGCAAACCACCCTCGGGAGTAAAGGGGTTAATATGTTAAGCATTTCAGTGCAGCAATAACCCATAGGTGGTCACAAACTACTGTTTTTCTATATGGCAGGGCTCAGAAGGATAGAATACTATTTCACTTTTTAAGCTCAGATTGTACTGGAATAGATTGTGGGAATTATTTGCTGTGCCCCTAAGGTGCTTATTTAAACATATTTATTTTTTATGCTTGCTTATATAGCACCATCAACATCACTGTCCCCATTAGGGCTCACAATCTAAATTCTTTATCAGTAAGTCTTAGGAGTGTGGGAGAAAACCGGAGAATCTGGAAGAAACTCATGCAAACAAGGGGAAAACAAACTAATTGCAAATGTGTTCTTGGTGGGATTTAAATAAAAGTGCCTAGCACTGTAATGCTTACCACTAAGCCACCATATTGCCAGCACTTAATGTTTTAATAAGATAATAGGTCCTAGAGTAGAATAACATGGCATTTAGTTGAATCAAATTTTCATGCTCATAAGAAAGGTCAGAAGAGATAACGGTTTGACTGAGAAACCTTACTATCCAAACCGTTGTATTGGGAATTTTTTTTTTTATTCTATTAGCATATTAAAATACTTTATTACTTTGTTATGTGGCTAGTAGTTTTTGCCTACAATTGTTTTTCATAATGACATTACCTATGCATGTTAAAATATAATGTTATTGTGCTCTTATATTGAAGTTACAATCCTATAACATGAGACTACACAAGGATTCATATAGCTGAATACCCTGTACAGTACAAATAGAAATTGTTAAAACTGCAAAAACTCCCCAAAAATGACCTCATTTCGGAAATTATATCACTGCATGATTTGCGACTGTTTGACAGTTTTAATACATGTGAGGAATGTCTATTTCTTACACATTCCTCACATGTAATATAGCTTTCAAACAGTTGCAAATCATGCACACGGGAGCGATTCAAACATAACACCGAGCAGCTGTAAATACTCGGAGCTCGCCCGAGCATACTCAGAACAGAACATACTCGGTCAACACTAGTGGCCACACCAAACATTAATCTGATTATTACCAGTATTCTGGTAATGGTTCACAAACTATAAAGCACCAGTGTACCATTGAGCCACCTGTGTAAGTACTTATTCACACAAACCCTGTGGGGTGCCATGTAACAATTAACTCTGTTCTACTTAGTACTAATAAGACTATCTACTCTTCCTCGGAACAATCTAAAAGCTGATCATGGACTAGTACAGAATGTCCATGTAGAACATCCATAAGCTGGTTCACTGCCTGTTTAGAGTCTATGCCATCATGGACAGTCCAAACATAGATAAAGATATGAACTGAAACCTCTCTTTTTTTCTCTTCCTATGGATTGTCTGTGTTTAACAAAGCTCTGGGCATGCAAATCCTTTTCCTTTCATTTTTCTTCCTAACTCTTTCTTTCTTTTATTTTTCATTTGAAAATGTTTGCTACAGATGATAACAAGAAGTTAACATTTCCAAAAGATCTTACAAATGAGCTGCTAATAAAAAATAGCTTGCTAACAATATGGCATGTGCAGCAACTCTTCTTCCCAATGCCATGTACAAACCTGCATTATTTATATGACAGATACCATTACTGTTTATCATTGTAAAAGGGCTTCTGCTGAATGTCTTTTCTATGTTGATCAGCTTGTGATAGTTGAAAATAACAAACTCACCAGTTACTCAGCCTCCCCTGCTCCATCGACTCCTCTTTGTTGCTGCTATAATCTTTCTTGACAGGATGCAGCAAACATGATCGGTTTCTATAACAAAACATAGATATGGAAATAATAACAGAGGTGTGAACAGACACTTAGTTGATAATATTTTATTCATTATTTCAATAAAGATTTTCTAAAATGTTACATTGGATACTATATAATAATGAAAGCCTTCAAGATGTAATAAGTGCAGTTCTATCCATCAAGTTCCATGTGACCAGAAGAATTAAAGCTGTTTTTCCACAAAAAAGTGCATTTTAATTAATAGATCTTGGAACAAAGAGAAGTTCCCCAATTGGATGTATTTAAGAGAAATATTTCTGTGCTGAGATAATCTTATAAATGTGACCCTGTGTAAAGGCTGGGTGTGTCAGTGCAGGAACATGGTCAGATCATACCACATCACCTGGGCCAGGGAGAAACCAAAAGAAATTATACAGGCAGGACAGCCTGGGATCACAGCTGATTCTTTCTTTGAAGGAAAACATGTTTTCAAACAAGAAGGGAAACGTTTTACTTCAAGAAAAGCAGCATCTGTCCTCTCCTGCCCACTAGATGTGGTATGATCAGACCATATTCCTGCACGGTCAGACACAGCCACTACACAGTACATAGCAGGGACACATTTATAAGATTATCTTAGCACAGGAACATTTTTTAGCACATCCAATTTTGGAACTTATTATTATTCCAAGATCCATTGATTAAAATGTACTTTTGTGAGAAAACCCCTTTAATACCTTCGTAGCCTTGGCATTTTTGTTTTTTGTCCCCTTCTTCCCAGAGCAATTACTTTTTTATTTTTCCGCTAATATGGTCATGTGAAGGCTTTTTTTGTGGGACAAGTTTTAATTTTGAATGACGCCATTGATTTTACCATATAGTGTACTGGAAAACGGGAGAAAAATTCTAAGTGTGGTAAAATTGCAAAAAGATGCAATTCCATAATTTTTTTTTTACCATGTTCACTAAATGCTAAAACTGACCTGCCATTATGATACTCCAGGTTAGTATGAGTTTACAGATATCAAAAATGTATAAAAAAAATACGAAATCTGTAAAATAAAAAGAAAAATTCTGCCATTTTCCGAGACTCCTGAAATTTTTATTGATACCATTTTGTGGCAGATACAATGTTTTGATTGCCTGTTATTGCATTTTATTGCAATATTGCGGCGACCAAAATAACCTAATTCTGCGGTCTTGATTTTTTTATTGTTTCACTGTTTACCAATCAGATTAATTTAGTTCATGTTTTAATATATTGGGTGTTTATGATTGAGGCGATACCAATATGTGTATCTTTCAATTTTTTTTATTGTTTTATTTTGAATAAGGCAAAAGGGGGGTATTTGACCTTTAATATTTTTTTATTTTTTAAATATTTTTTTCTACTTTTTACTTGCTTTAATAGTTCCTTTTAGGATACTTGAAGCTGCAACCATCTGATCGCTTGGCTCCAGCCCTGTTTTTTTGCAGCAGAAGTCATCATCTTTTATGAACGCCTGCCACGGGTCGGCGTTCATATCAGATCTGTAATGACTAGCATTAGGGTCTTCTGCAGACCCTCAGCTTTCATGCCAGCCCATCCACAATCAAGTGACAGGGGCTATATTGTCTTCATACACGTTTGCACGGTGTGTAGTGAGACATGTAGCTAAACCCCCCGCTTTAAGCTATGGAAGATTCTGGATCTTCTATTCTGAAGAAGGATTATTGTAGCCAGTCTCACTCCGATGTGTATTGTCTTATTTGAGGCAAGGAGACTGATATATGACTTTCTGGTGGTCCGAAAAATTAGGTTGGCTTGTCTTGTTGACATAATGGTCTGTCTTTAGCTGTGGGTCTGGGTCATCATCAGATTTGGAATGTTGATTTGCAGCACTGTACTGCAGTGGATCATGAGGAACTTGCTGTAGGCAGAGCACACTGCTGAATCTGCTGTATTCACCATCAGGAGATATGGCTGTCTCTAAGGCTTCTGCTTTCGCTATGGCAGCTGCTGCTTCTTTTTCAATAGCTAGCTTCTCTAATGTCACTTCTAGGCATGCTTTTTCTGCTTCTAGGCACCTTTTTGCTGTACCCAGGGATGCTTGCTGTAGTTTAAGTTGTATCTGTAGCTCAGCAAAGGCAACTTGTGCATTTGCTGTTTAAACTTTTGCACGGGTGATGGCGGCAGCATTGATGATGGATGATGTCTTGGAGGACCCAACTCGTGTTCTCGTCCTAAAAGAGGATGGTCATCCTTGAGACATGATACGACCGTTAGTAGACTGCTGCGATATCCATATACGGGCTCTAAGTGGATAATGATGGGCCCCGTATAGTCAGATCTTCTGAGCTTGTACTCAGCAGTTGTTTCACCATACTGTCCGCATACTCCTTAACACGGTGTGTAGTGAGACCTGTAGCTAAACCCCCTGTCTTCTTAAGAAAAGAGGCTGTGAAGTTGTAACCTTATTTTATTGATAGTAGATTGTGACAGAAAAGGTGAAACTATAAGATGTAATGACAGGAGTATTTCAGATTATATAACTGTACAGTACATACACTACAGATTCTCTGCAATACACAGTATAAAATGAGGTAATACATGTTGACGATTATCTATCTAATACAGCAAACCTACTTATAAAACACAGCATTGTAACACATAGAAAGTGGCTTACCAAGTATGGTTTGAGCAGGCTGTATGCAAAGAGCACAAGGTACAAAACAAGTGGTAAGGTAGTTTCTCATGAGAAGTGTACAGGAAAATGGCTACTGCCTTTTGCTGTGACAAAAACAAGACCACAATGCAACAGGACTGTCCTACAATGCTCTAGGAACTTCCCATAATGCATAGCAATCCAAAACTGAAGTGAATACATTGAATCACCAGCACATGGTGCTGCTATCAAAACAATATGAAATAGACAGGATTCAATACAGCAAAATACCGTGTCGCTACTGCGATAGACACAAAGTGACTAAACTCTGGATAGCTGAATTCACTGCTAGGACTGTACAGGGGAACTGATGGGCAGAGTTTGTGATGCTCTTCCAGCACGATTGACAGCAGCATTTAACATGTTAACAGCTGTGGGTGGATCAAAATTCCACCCGCAGCTGTTAGGGGCACATGACAGCTGATCAAATCAGCTGTCATTTGTCAAAAAAGATGTGAGCTCAGTGCTGGAGCCTGCATCAAATGTCGGGACACGACCTATGACGTACCTATATGTCATAGGTCGTGAAGGGGTTAAGGAGCAGCAGAGCAGTTTTCTTCAGTATAAGACTTCTGAAAAACCTCTTTTACCTTCATATGCATACAGTGTTATAACATTTTAACATCTCATTCATACACTTTTGCAAAAAAAAATCATTTAAAGAGAACCTGTCACCAGCAGCAACGCTATTAACCTGCAGATATGTGGTTAATCTTCAGGTTAATAGCGTTAGTATGCTGTCCAACACCTTCACACAGCCCATGACTGTAACTGCGACCCCAGCCCTGACTGACACTGGCTCTACATTGGCGCTCAGCTGTCAGTCAGGACTGGTGGCGTGATTACAGGCACTTTTCTATATTCTCAGAGCTGTGACTGAACCAGCTCCGATCCCGCCCCCTTAACTGAAACCGAATGTTGGAGGGGAGAATAAAGTTCACTTTCTTCCCGCGGCATTTGGCTGTGTGCAGGCGCCGGCAGCATAATAACCCTGTTAACCTTCAGATTAACCGCTTATCTGCAGGTTTATAGCATTTTTTCTGGTGATAGGTTCCCTTTAAAGATCATTTAAATATTGAAAGTTTATAAATTAGAATAGATAGATGAAGATATAGACTCTGGGATAAAATATTAGTCTGTTTATACCTTGCCACAATATATTGCATCATATCAAGATTACTATTAAATATAAGGTAACTCCCAAAGGTGAAAAATATATTTAGTAGATAAGCTTTGTATTTTGCATTAAGATATTCTTGACATGTTGTGGCAATATACTTAAATATTTATCCGACGTCTGCCAAAGTGATGGATGTGTATCCTATATTAAATTATCTTATATCAGATTGTTCTATTGTTCTTTTGAAATAATGCTTCAACACATCAGGAACACACAGGTGCTCTGACAAACACTTGCTGTATGTGTGGATGTGTCTTTCCCCATACAGTAGCAAAATAATGCAAAAAGATTATTCAATTTTGTTACGATTTTTGTATCTTAGTTTGTTACTTCCATGTTATTAGAATTTAAAAGTATACATTATATATTTATACTATTATATTTTACTATTCAAAACGCAATATAAATACCACTTAAATCCTGAATTATAGACATATTATAAGGTCTAAACTAGAGGTGTCTATTTTGTACAACTTACAAAAAGATCATCTTGTGAAATGACTAGGGCAGTGAGAAAAAGCCCTGAGGAGGAGATCAGTCAAATAATATGAAATTCTGTCAATATTGAGAACAAAGTCAAAAGCATGAAAAGGAAAGAAGATTGGTAACTTGACAAGTACCTTTTTAAGTTTTCTTTACTGTAGTTGCAGTAAAAAATAGGAGACTAAAATGCTTTTATCTTGTCCATTTGAGTGAATTATGAAAACATTATTATGGACTTTCAGATAAATGTATCATCATAAAGTGCTTTAGTACTCAGCTGTAAATTAATCTACCATTACAGTTGATGGAATCAATCTTATCTCAATGAATTTTCAACATTTATTAATGAGCATAGCATGCAGACAACATTTTAGCAAGTAAACCTACAAAAAATTATACTTTGTGTTCCAGTATGTGTGGTGTTACAGAATATGACTACTGGATATGATTTAATGCTGTCAGTTTTTATTCACTTTACATACTGCATGTTTTGGCTGGAAAACTACATTGAAAGTAATTTTTCTTCCTGAAATAAATAAATAACTAATTACTAATAATTTGTTATACCATAATCCATTTACTTATGATATTAATATTTCTAATTATCTATTCTGGTTATGGCCTTGCATCTACATGTTTACAATAAGAAAAAAAGGTAAAATTAAGGCAACCATTGACAGCAAATAATTATGAATAGAAAAGATTGAATCTTTGGAAATTTAAAACATCGATGTATTTACATGTCCTATAATGCAAGAAATTATTCCAACTGCATGTACCAGTTTCTTGTGTTAGCAATGGGGGCAAAGGAGCGTGTGCCTGCTTAATCAATGCTGGGAGCTCGGCTTAACTGATAGCTGAGCTCCTGGTCTAACAGTCACCCTTGGTGGTATAACTGTCTAATTACTGCAATTAATAATGACCACAGCATTTAGAATATTGTGAGAGGGAGGGGCCTCCCTCTTTCAACCCATTGGCACACACTCAATACGATCGCAGTGAACCAATGGTTTTCAGGGCAAATAGAAATCAAATAATGACCTCCAGGTCTGCCAAGAATTGTGGTCTGTTAGGCCCTGCCATAAGCGGGTTTGCGCCAATGCAAAACTGACAGGTCATTGGACCAGTAATCAGGTATATAACAGATGAAGTTTCATAGATAAACTAAGTAAAAATAAAAAAGGTTAAAAAAATGCAACATACATTAAAAAAAAAACCATAAAATAAAAATATGCCGATAAAAATGGATTTTAAAATAATAAACACAAATGAACAAAAAATACACATATTTGATGTGGTCACATTAAGAATGACCTGACGTATAAAATTCTTACACTATTTAATTAATAAAATCATGGCAAAAACAATGCATTTTCATTATATCACCAAGCAAAAAGTGGAATAAAACAAGTAATTTGAAAAAAAAATGGCATCGCTGAAACATTATCTCGTCCGGCAAAAGAAAAAGATCCCATCAAGCTCTGCCTTCAGAAAAAGAATAAAATGTTTTAGCTTTCAGGACATGGCTATACCCTGTTCATAGCCTGACGAATGGTACATTACACAACACGTTACTATACTTAACTCTGAAGTGTAATAACTTTTCTTTGGATATGAAGGTAGAAAATTTAAAAAAACATTCAGTTTGGTGCCTATTCTCGATGTGATATTCCTTTATACAATATTAATTTTCTGATGAAGCAGGGAGTACTGTGGCCTGCTCCATTGAAATAAGCACCCATTCTAATCTTTGCAACATAAAATGTAGGCTGATCAACCCACCTTTTGTCTATTCCAAAGAAAAAAAACTGTGTTATCACTTTTACAACATGGTGAATGTAGCAAAAACAAAATCCTGAATTGATATTTTTTGCTCATTGTGCCTCTCAAAATTGAAATAAAAGCATAACATAGTAACATAGTTTGTAAAGCCGAATAAAGACTTGCGTCCATCAAGTTCGACCTGTTAGTTCTGTAATTGCTAAAGTTGATCCAGAGGAGGGCAAAAACCCCAAATGATTTGGCCAATCTTCACCTGAGGAAAAATTCCCTCCCGACTCTGAAACCAGCAGTCAGAATAAATCCCTGTATCAACCTACTATTTTATTTTATTTTTAAGTATATGCTGAAATCTGCCTGGTATCTAGAAATGCATCCAGTCCCCGCTTGAACTGATGTAGTGAATCTGACATTACTGTCTCCTCACTCAGTGAATTCCATATTCTCACTGCTCTTACCGTAAAGAACCCCTTCCTATGCTGGTGCTGAAACCTTTTCTCTTCCAGTCTTAGTGAGTGCCCTCTTGTTACCGTAATATCCCTCCTTTTGAACAAATCCCGGGCAAGATCTCTATACTGTCCCCTAACATATTTGTACACATTTATTATGTCCCCCCTCAACCTTCTCTTTTCCAGGCTGAATAGTCCTAGTTTTGCCAACCTCTCTGGGTATTGCAGTCCCTCCATTCCCTTTATTAATTTTGTTGCCCTCCTTTGTACCTTTTCAAGCTCATTTATATCCTTTCTATATATTGGGGCCCATAACTGAGCACAGTATTCCAAGTGTGGTCTGACCAGTGCTTTGTACAGTGGAAGAACAATGTTCTCATCCTTTGCAGCTATACCTCTTCTGATACATCCCATTACCCTGTTTGCCCTTACAGCAGCGGCCTGACTTTGGGCACTCCAATTTAGTTTGCTATCAATCAAGATGCCCAAGTCCTTCTCCATCTCTGAATTCCCCAATGATTTCCCATTCAGTGAGTACTGGTGACTTCCATTTTTCCTTCCCATATGTATGACCATACATTTCTCCTCGTTAAACCTCATTTGCCATTTAATGCTCCACCTACCCAGCTTATCCAAATCCCTCTGTAGGTCTGCAATGTCCTCTTTTGTATTAATTGTTTTACATAACTTTGTGTCATCTGCAAATATTGATATTTTACTATTTATCCCGTTGACTATGTCGTTAATAAAGATATTAAATAACATTGGGCCTAGTACAGACCCCTGTGGTACCCCACTAGTGACGCTTACCCAATCTGAGTATATTCCATTTATAACCACCCTCTGCCTTCTATCCTTTAGCCAGTTAGCTACCCACTTGCAGACATTTTCCCCCAGCCCCATCATTCTCATTTTGTATACCAACCTATTATGTGGCACGCTATCGAACGCTTTTGAGAAGTCGAGATACACGACATCCACTGGTTCCCCCTGATCTACTCGAGAGCTAACCTCCTCGTAGAAGTCAATCAGGTTTGTTTGGCAGGAGCGATTCCTCATGAATCCATGTTGGTTCGGGATTAAAAGATTATTAGCATCAAGATGCTCCGTAATTGCCTCTTTAATGAAGCTTTCAAAAATTTTGCCCACAACGGACGTCAGACTCACCGGCCGATAGTTTCCGGCGTCACTTTTCGCTCCCTGTTTGAATATTGGCACTACATTCGCCTGTCGCCAATCAAGTGGCACAGACCCAGTCTCAACAGAGTCCTTAAATATAAGATATAACGGTCTGTCTATCACATTACTTAGTTCCCTTAGTACCCGTGGGTGTATGCCATCAGGTCCTGGTGATTTGTTTATTTTAATGTTACTGAGGCGTTTCTGTACCCCAGCTTGGGTTAGATTAGTCATACTTAGTGGAGGATTAAGTTTGTCACTTCTCATTTCTCCTGTTAGTTCGATTTCCTTTGTGAAAGTTGTCGAAAAAAAATTATTTAATAGATTAGCTTTATCCTCATCTTTCTCTATGATTTTGCCTTCCTCACTTTTTATCGGTCCAATATTATCCGATTTAATCCTTTTACTATTTATATACATAAAGAACAGTTTGGGATTTGATCTACTTTCCCTAGCAATACGTCTCTCTGTTTCCTCCTTCGCTATTTTTATTTGTTTTTTACAGGTTCTCATTTTTTCCTTGTAACACATTAGTGCCTCCTTACTGTTTTCCTGTTTTAATCTCTTGAATGCCTCTTTTTTGCTATTTAACGCTCCTTTTACGTTCTTATTCAACCATATTGGTTTCCTCTTATTTCTGGCCCTTTTATTCCCATACGGTATATACCTCTCGCACTGAGTATTCAGAATTCTTTTGAAGGTTTCCCATTTACTATTCGTATTCCTTTGATTAAGAACTTTGTCCCAGTCAATAAGTTGAAGGCTTTCTTTCAGCTGATCAAACTTCGCCCTCCTAAAGTTTAATGTTTTTGTTGTTCCCTTATTGATAACCCTACTGAAGGGCATTTTGAAGTCGATAATATTATGGTCGCTATTACCTAGGTGCCCCCCTATCTGTACCTCAGTTATTCTATCAGGCCTATTAGTCAATATTAAGTCCAACACGGCCTTCCCTCTCGTTGGTTCCTGCACTAGTTGGGAGAGATAGTTATCTTTAATATTTGTCAAGAACCGTTTTCCTTTCTGAGATCTACAGGTTTATGTTTCCCAGTCAATATCCGGGTAGTTGAAATCCCCCATTACAATCACTTCATTATGTTTTGCTACTTTGTCTATTTGTCCTAATAGCAGATTCTCATTCTCCTCTGTTATATTTGGTGGCTTATAGCAGACCCCCAGTAATATTTTATTATTATTTTTTGCCCCCTCTATCTCTACCCACATGGACTCGACCCCCTCTTCTCCCTCTCCTATATCTTCCCTTAGTCTGGGTTTTAGACATGACTTTACATATAAGCAGACTCCTCCGCCTTTCCCCTGTTTCTGGTCCCTTCTAAATAAACTATAATCTAATAAATTTACCGCCCAGTCATAGCTATCGTCTAGCCAAGTCTCTGTTATACCTACGATGTCATACCTCTCCTCCGATATAAGCGCCTGCAGCTCATCCGCCTTATTGGTCAGGCTTCTTGCGTTGGTCAGCATGCAAGATAAAACTTTGGGGTTATTTATAAAACTTTGTGGTTATTTATTTATAAAACTTTGGGGTTATTTCAAAGCAATCCACTTTTTACCAATAAAAAGTTCATCTCATCTCATCCAGAAAAAAAACAAGCCCTCAAATGACTTTGTCAGCAGAATAATAGAAAAATCAACCTGCTGCATTTTCATTTTACTGTAAATGATTTTGAAAAAATTGTAAAAATGTGTACATAGTGTAAGGCAGCGCTATTCATCATGCTGAGGGGCACTCACTTCACCGGGTCAATTAAAGCACACATGCAACGTCTTTCCGGTATTTCACAATCCAGCAGTTTATTATTTATCATAAACCGCTCATAACATAGTCCATCACAGTGGCTTGCCGACATATTACACATATAATGTCCAAGAGCCTTTCCAGTGCCAGATATGTCCACTTGGCTCCAGATACAGCCTTCAGCAAGGTAACAATATCAATGTCCACAACAAACAGCGATTTTACCTTTGCCGGGTTTTAGCTGCTTCTCTCTGCTCGGTTCTGCCACCTCTGGAGCTTTACGGCTTTCCAGATGGGCCTCCGGGCCTCGTACCTTCCGAGGCTACTGGTGTGTTTACAGACATAACATCCAGCCTCTGTCTTCCAGGACTCTTGCCTTCCAAGCTCCTTGCCTTCCAAAGCTACTGGGATCCCCCACACACCCAGGGATCCAGCCTCTACCTTTCAGGCTTCACCAGGCTTCACCAGGTCTCACTCTCACTCTAGCCTCTCCAGGCTAACATTGTCCCACACACAGGGAACAGGCCTCACACCTTTTCACACTGTTTCAAAAGCACCAAGATTTATATATCCTTCAGTGCACACAGGACCTGTGATGATGTCACAGTCATGTGATCAGTCCTGTCTGTGTGCTCAGGACCTGTGATGATGTGACAGTCATGTGATCAGTCACCTGAGGGAGAGGTATATGGTCAGCCAGAACACACCCTGGACCATTACAGTAATGCCGCAAGCCGCTGCATTACATATCTTCCCCCTCTGTTCAAACTTGTGGGGTTGAACACATAATATACACAATCACATTATAACCCACAGTTCACACAGAGACCATGTACTTTACAATTGCGCTGCTCAGCCCCTGGAACATTAGTCATCGACATTAACCCATTCCTTAGGGACCTACCATCTGTCATTGTCACTGACTTCGTCAAGTCACATTTCCGGGTCGTAACCTTGTCAGACCTCCCCCGCTCCCAGCGGTCAGTCGTAACCTTGTCAGACCTCCCCCGCTCCCAGCGGTCAATACAGCAGTGTGACTCACATGCCCTTGTATCTAAGGTCCGGTTCGACTCAGTACTGTCCTGTACGCTATTGGGTCGTTTGTATGGGCCTCTCAGACCTGAGTTACTGGAGATCTCACTACCTCTAAACCCACGCCCACTACTCTCAAGATATCTTGAAAGGTCTCTAACTTCAGCTGTAGCTGTTCTGTTATTTAGGGCACCATTTCTCTGTCTGGTCTCACAATTTCTAGACGGCTGCCACCTTCTGCTGCTCAGGCGATGCTGCCTTTCCACTCGCAGTCTGGCGAGATTCAACTGTTCTACCTCTCGCCGGTAGGTCACTCGGTACTCCATCAGCATGCGTATATACGCAAGACTTTCTTCCGTTCCTACAGCAGAGAATGACACCATGCTGTCTTCATCTGGTATCCAGTCCTGACGAGCACGTGGACTGCTTACTTTCATCACATCAGACTTCTTTACCATTATTTGCATGGTTCGGCCATTTCTCCCAATGAGCTTTCTTACCAGAGCCTTTGGCACCCGGATGACCTCTTCATGCAGACTTTGAGCTTTTCTTATTAGCTCCATTTGTCTAATGGCTTGTTCTGTCTTCAACCAGACAAACCGCTTTGTGCGAATACATCGCCAGTGCATGTCACTTAGGATAGCCACCCTCTTCACTGTGACTTCGGTTGGGGACAGGACCACCAGTTGTTTAGCCTCTGAGGTCGAGTACAGCTTACAGACTCCCACGGCCTTCTTAAACTCCTCAAGCATGGACTCACTGGTGCATTCTTCTCTCAAATCCTCGGGTACATCTATGAGGCACTTCTACCAAGAGGTTTCTGTCTCATCCGTGGTCTACAAACGATCATCTGGCTCAGGTTTCAGGGGCAACTGACTTTCAGCTTCTTCACCCTGTATGCTTCCCCTGAGCTGACCCACAGCTATAAATTCAAGAATTTTCATCTTGACCACTTCTATTTCATAGTTATCTTCTGTTAACACTCTGCTAGCTCTTCTCAGGTCCACCATCTCATGGTATAAAGGAGTAAGTGCAACTTGTTTGCCCTTTTCCTTCTCCAAGGAGGCCTCGTTCACTGAGTGATACTTTGCCAGGCGACCTTTGAGCTCGAAAACTTCTTCCTCTAGCTCAGCTACTCGCCTTTCAGCAGGCCATCTCTGAAGCTCTTCCACCTTCAACTGCTCCTTTAACAGTAGAGTTCTCTCAGACTTCTGTCTCCAATGCGCCCACTCGGCTCTCAACAGCCAGTCTCTCAAGCTTCTCTTGCTTCAAATGGGCTTGTAGCATCTCCTTGAGCTCCTTGATCTCGGCTCTTACATCCACCGAATCATCTGAGCTCGCATTATTCGAGGAGGTATTTGGTTCATACCTCCCATCTCCAGTGGCCAACTCCTGGCCCTGGTCTGTGGCTTCTCCGATAGACTCCTCCATTTTTTTCCGCTCAGCTTCCATCTTGCTGATTCTTTCCTTAAGGCACATCTCTGCCCTCTGGAGATTATCACAGAACATCTGCAGCTCCTTCATCTGAGCTTCCAGACTTAGGGTCTTTCTGTAGAGATCATCATTTTCATCACGGGTGTCCTGCAGAGTGGTCTCAACCACTTGGCGCATGTGCTCTGCATCAGCTTTATCCTCCTCTAGTTTTTCCTTAACCTTGAGGAGATCCTCATAGTCTCTCTTAATTTGTTGCAGTTCCTTACTGAGTTCACCACACTCCTTCTTGGATTCACACAGCTCCTGGTTGAACTGTTTGCGCAGTCGTTCTAGGTTTTGATCACGTCCAGAAACTTCATCCTGCAGCGCCTCTTTTAGGGCAGACAGCTCCCTATCCCTCTGGTGTAGACTCTCATCCAGCTTTTGCTTCACCTGCCTCAGGTCTAACCGTACTAGGGAGAAGCGATCTTTCACCTCGCACAACTCATCTTCACACTCCGCTTTGTCAAGCTCCAATTGAGGAACCTCCTCTTTATTTCTCTGGAACATTTCTTTCCATTTGTTGATTTCCTCGCTGCTTTCTTCTAGTTCTCACTGCAAGTTCCTTACAACCTGGTTTATTTTCTGCTGTTCAGACTCCAGGCTCAGCTGGTCTGAGGACCCATTCTCCAGGTTTTCCCTTAGCTGCTGCACGTCGCTCTGATACTGCTGCCTGATAGGCTCCAGCTCTTGGTCATGACTGGCCATATCCTCTTTTAGGGCTGTCAGATCCTCATCCTCCTGTCTCAGTACTGTACCGGAGGTTGCTACTGGCAACGTCACCTCCTCTTCTGCCTCTAAAGTAGGATCCACACTTGGAACAAAGGCACACAGCATTACATTTTCTTTATTTTCACTTTCAGCAAAGACTACAGGAGCAACCTTTTTGTGGCCCTTGCACCGTCGATGACGAGAGGGGGACTTTCTCACGTCATCTAGCTCCTCCTGCCTGAACTCTCTTTCTACTTTCGTAGTGTCACCGTCAGCTATGGGGTCTGTGTCACTCCCCATGGTGTCGTGGACCAACAAGTCACCTCCCACCTTGACGTCAACCCCTTCTACTGGAGCTACCCCGTTATCAACGGTCAAATTGTCATTTTTAGGCCGTATCAACCCACAACCAGTAATAAATTTTGGTTTTCTATACTTCATGCTCTTTTGAAAATCCTCCCCCTTTTTAGACTCTGCCCCCTTTTGGACAACCACAACTAAGGGGGGTACTTTAACAAAAAAAAACGCAACAGTCTTAGGACTCAGTTCACAACATCTCTTACCACCTCACCGGGCACTCTGGGACAATACTGGCGCCCCCGGAGAGTTCACAGAATTGTCCACTGCCACCATTCTATACGGTGCCAACAGCTCCTGCCGTTCCTGCACCATGTCCTGTAGACGTTTTGCAAATACCTGCTGCGGTTTTAACTGGCACTTTAATCACTCAATAGCTTCGGTCTCATTTGCTGCTCTGTTTACAGCCATCGCGGAACTCTATTCACACTAGACACTTCACACCGCTCTCCCCGGAAAATTTTCGTGGCCCCGCCGAGCCACAGCAAACCAGATTTGAGTGCGAGAACAATTTTCATAACCCCGCCGAGTTACAGCCAGATGCTTTTACTCTTTGTGACCCCGCCCAGCCACAGCAAACCATGTTTGAGTGCGCCGACAATTTTTGTAACCCCGCCGAATTACAGCCAGCTGCTATAATCTTCGTGACCCTGCCGAGCCACAGCAAGATGCATGCATCCAAATTCGTCATCCTATGCTGTTACCCCTAGCAACCAGGCTGCAGTTGCCCCTAGCAACCAGGCTGCAGTTGCCCCCAATCTCTAACCACATGTAAGGCAGCGCTATTCATCATGCTGAGAGACACTCACTTCACCGGGTCAATTAAAGCACACATGCAATGTCTTTCCGGTATTTCACAATCCAGCAGTTTATTACTTATCATAAACCGCTCATAACATAGTCCATCTCAGTGGCTTGCCGACAAATTACACATATAATGTCCAAGAGCCTTTCCCATGACAGATATGTCCACTTGGCTCCAGATACAGCCTTCAGCAAGTTAACAATATCAATGTCCACAACAAACAGCGTTTTTACCTTTGCCGGGTTTTAGCTGCTTCTCTAAGCTCGGTTCTGCCACCGCTGTGGCTTTATGGCTTCCCAGATGGGCCTCGTACCTCCCGAGGCTACTGGTTATGTTTACACCCAAAACATCCAGCCTCTGCCTTCCAGGACTCTTGCCTCCCAAGCCTCTTGCCTTCCAAGACTACTGGGATCCCCCACACACCCAGGGATCCAGCCTCTGCCTTTCAGTCTTCACCAGGCTTCACCAGGCCTCACTCTCTCTCTAGCCTCTCCAGGCTAACGGTGTCCCACACACAGGGAACAGGCCTCACGCCTTTTAACACTGTTTCAAAAGCAACAAGATTTATATATCCTTCAGTGCACACAGGACCTGTGATGATGTCACAGTCATGTGATCAGTCCTTCTGTGTGCACAGGACCTGTGATGATGTGACAGTCATGTGATCTGTCACCTGAGGGAGAGGTATTTGGTCAGCCAGAACACACCCTGGACCATTACAGTAATTCCGCAAGCTGCTGCATTACAATAGACATTTTTATTTTATTCCTTATGTAAAGGCTGTTGGGGGGGAGCTAAAGTAACCCAGCTTATGATGTCATTTTAATGAAGGCTTTTCTTAGTTAATAATAATAATTTAATTTTTATAGTGTCTACATAATCAGCAGCACTTAACAATTCAGAATGTTCAAGTACAAATAGAATCAGACTTTTGCAGAGTGACACGTAATTCAATAATTTAAACAAGAAGAGTGAAATCTCTGCTCATAAACTTACATTCAATGAGAAAGTAGGGGTGAGCACAAATGTTAGAACGTCTTTGCAGCGATTGATCCATCATTATAATAAACTAACTATTGAATCCGTTCTACGCCCGGGTGGCAAGCATTTTTATTGGTATATGATCCCTTATCTTGGTATATGCTCCCCCATCCTGGCCCCTTATCCTGGTATATGCACCTCCATCCTTGTCCCCCATCCTGGTATATGCCCTGTCATCCTGGTATATATTCCCCCATCCTAGTATATGCTCCCACATCCTGATCCCCCCATCCTAGTATATGCTCGTCCTTCTTGGTCCCCCATCCTGGTATATGCTCCCCAAATCTGGTCCCCCATTCTGGAATATGCTCCTCAATCCCAGTCCCCCATCCTGGTATATGCTCCCCAATCCTTGTCCTCAATTCTGGTATATGCTCCATAATCCTGTTCCCTTACCCTGGTATATGCTCCCCCATCCTGGTATATGCTTCCCAATTTTGGTACATGCTCCCCCTATCCAGGTCCCCCCATTTTGGAATATGTTCCCCTATCCTGATATATGCTCCTCAATCCCGGTCCCACAAATTGGTATATGTTCCCCCATCCTGGTATATGCTCCCCTATCCTGGTATATGCTCCCCCATCCAGGTCCTGCATCCTGGAATATGCTCCCCCATCCTGAAATATGCTTCCCCATCCTGGTATGCACTCCCCCATCCTGTTATATGCTCCCCCATCCTGGTGTATGCTCTCAATCCTGGTATATGCTCCCTTATCCTGGTATATGCTCCCCCATCCTGGTATATGCTTCCCCATCCTGGTATATGCACCCCCATCCTGGTATATGCTCCCTCATCTTGGTCCCCCATCCAGGTATTGTAAAGGACATATTGATTAGAGATGAGCGTTGTTCTACTCGAACTGTTCGCCAATCTCAAATTCGAGCTGTTTTGGGCGGTGTTCGAGCCGTTCGGCGAACACGAACAATTTGAGAAAAATTCGGCTGTTCGAGGTTATGTTCGATAACTGTTCGTGCACCAAAATCATAACTGGACTTTTTCTCAGTAATGATGAAAATTAATGTTAATACGCAGTTTGAGTGTACAGCGGGGTGGGGGGAGGGGCAGGGGATGGATCTCTGCAGGAACAATGAAGATCTCCATTTTTTTTTCTCTTTCCCGCATTTACAGTGGGGAGGTGCAATCTGTCAGCCTATCAGCAGCGCACACACGGAGCGAAGTGCTTTTTTTCACACAAGCAAGGGCATGTGTCATTGGCAGTGTATGTCACATGTCCTTGCCCTATAAGACCAAGCCATTTTCCCCGTCGCCACCATTTTCTCACTGCTGCAGCTGCGTGTTAGACGGCACCGCTGTTGCTGTGTGCGCTATACCTTGTTAATTTCAAGCCAATTTTCGCACAAATATACAGATAGCTTGGGAGTAGAGAATAGTTGTGATTGCAGTCCTTTTAAAGACTAGGTTACAGCATTTCCTACGACTTTTATCAGGGAGGTCTGTGCTCTTAAATAGATAGGTTGTGGGAGTAAAGACTAATTGTAATTGGAGTCCTTTTCAGGACTAGGTTACATGAGATCCTATAAGTTTTTGCCAGGCAGGTCTGTGCCAGTGCTGTGCAAGTTTTTTTCACAGCATTTGGCTAAATCTAGCAAAGCTAATCCTTTTTGGCCTATTGCAGAGTGTGTTAGTCAGTGGAGTAGCCTATCTGTGTTGCAAGATATACCACCTGTGTATAGAATACCAATTTTTTTACTGCACCTAGTGAAGTAAAATCTTTTGGGCATAGCATCATTCTATTAGTCCATCTATACTGACCTCCATCAGGTTGCAAATTAAAACTAATTTTTATCTGCATCTACAGTACCTCTGAAAAAATATTTGGGCTTCTAGCAGTGTGTGGGACTTGTTCTATTAGTCCATCTATACTGACCTCCATCAGGTTGCAAACTGAATATATTTTTTTCTGCATCTACCTCTGAAAAAATATTGGGCTTCTAGCTGTGTGTGGGTCTTGTTCTATTAATCCATCTATACTGACCTCCATCAGGTTGCAAACTGAATATAATGTTTTTCTGCATCTAGCTCTGAAAAAATATTTGGCCTTCTAGTAGTGTGTCGGACTTTCTCTATTAGTCCATCTATACTGACCTCCATCAGGTTGCAAATTAAAACTAATTTTTATCTGCATCTACAGTACCTCTGAAAAAAAATTTGGCTTCTAGCAGTGTGTGGGACTTGCTCTATTAGTCCATCTATACTGACCTCCATCAGGTTGCAAACTGAATATATTTTTTTCTGCATCTACCTCTGAAAAAATATTGGGCTTCTAGCTGTGTGTGGGTCTTGTTCTATTAATCCATCTATACTGACCTCCATCAGGTTGCAAACTGAATATATTTTTTTCTGCATCTACCTCTGAAAAAATATTTGGCCTTCTAGTAGTGTGTCGGACTTTCTCTATTAGTCCATCTATACTGACCTCCATCAGGTTGCAAATTAAAACTAATTTTTATCTGCATCTACAGTACCTCTGAAAAAATATTTGGGCTTCTAGCAGTGTGTGGGACTTGTTCTATTAGTCCATCTATACTGACCACCATCAGGTTGCAAACTGAATATATTTTTTTCTGCATCTACCTCTGAAAAAATATTTGGCCTTCTAGTAGTGTGTCGGACTTTCTCTATTAGTCCATCTATACTGACCTCCATCAGGTTGCAAATTAAAACTAATTTTTATCTGCATCTACAGTACCTCTGAAAAAATATTTGGGCTTCTAGCAGTGTGTGGGACTTGTTCTATTAGTCCATCTATACTGACCTCCATCAGGTTGCAAACTGAATATAGTTTTTTCTGCATCTACCTCTGAAAAAATATTGGGCTTCTAGCTGTGTGTGGGTCTTGTTCTATTAATCCATCTATACTGACCTCCATCAGGTTGCAAACTGAATATATTTTTTTCTGCATCTACCTCTGAAAAAATATTTGGTCTTCTAGTAGTGTGTCGGACTTTCTCTATTAGTCCATCTATACTGACCTCCATCAGGTTGCAAATTAAAACTAATTTTTATCTGCATCTACAGTACCTCTGAAAAAAAATTTGGCTTCTAGCAGTATGTGGGACTTGCTCTATTAGTCCATCTATACTGACCTCCATCAGGTTGCAAACTGAATATATTTTTTTCTGCATCTACCTCTGAAAAAATATTGGGCTTCTAGCTGTGTGTGGGTCTTGTTCTATTAATCCATCTATACTGACCTCCATCAGGTTGCAAACTGAATATATTTTTTTCTGCATCTACCTCTGAAAAAATATTTGGCCTTCTAGTAGTGTGTCGGACTTTCTCTATTAGTCCATCTATACTGACCTCCATCAGGTTGCAAATTAAAACTAATTTTTATCTGCATCTACAGTACCTCTGAAAAAATATTTGGGCTTCTAGCAGTGTGTGGGACTTGTTCTATTAGTCCATCTATACTGACCACCATCAGGTTGCAAACTGAATATATTTTTTTCTGCATCTACCTCTGAAAAAATATTTGGCCTTCTAGTAGTGTGTCGGACTTTCTCTATTAGTCCATCTATACTGACCTCCATCAGGTTGCAAATTAAAACTAATTTTTATCTGCATCTACAGTACCTCTGAAAAAATATTTGGGCTTCTAGCAGTGTGTGGGACTTGTTCTATTAGTCCATCTATACTGACCTCCATCAGGTTGCAAACTGAATATAGTTTTTTCTGCATCTACCTCTGAAAAAATATTGGGCTTCTAGCTGTGTGTGGGTCTTGTTCTATTAATCCATCTATACTGAACTCCATCAGGTTGCAAACTGAATATATTTTTTTCTGCATCTACCTCTGAAAAAATATTTGGCCTTCTAGTAGTGTGTCGGACTTTCTCTATTAGTCCATCTATACTGACCTCCATCAGGTTGCAAATTAAAACTAATTTTTATCTGCATCTACAGTACCTCTGAAAAAATATTTGGGCTTCTAGCAGTGTGTGGGACTTGTTCTATTAGTCCATCTATACTGACCTCCATCAGGTTGCAAACTGAATATAGTTTTTTCTGCATCTACCTCTGAAAAAATATTGGGCTTCTAGCTGTGTGTGGGTCTTGTTCTATTAATCCATCTATACTGACCTCCATCAGGTTGCAAACTGAATATATTTTTTTCTGCATCTACCTCTGAAAAAATATTTGGTCTTCTAGTAGTGTGTCGGACTTTCTCTATTAGTCCATCTATACTGACCTCCATCAGGTTGCAAATTAAAACTAATTTTTATCTGCATCTACAGTACCTCTGAAAAAATATTTGGGCTTCTAGCAGTGTGTGGGACTTGTTCTATTAGTCCATCTATACTGACCTCCATCAGGTTGCAAACTGAATATAGTTTTTTCTGCATCTACCTCTGAAAAAATATTGGGCTTCTAGCTGTGTGTGGGTCTTGTTCTATTAATCCATCTATACTGACCTCCATCAGGTTGCAAACTGAATATATTTTTTTCTGCATCTACCTCTGAAAAAATATTTGGCCTTCTAGTAGTGTGTCGGACTTTCTCTATTAGTCCATCTATACTGACCTCCATCAGGTTGCAAACTGAATATAATTTTTTTCTGCATCTAGCTCTGAAAAAATATTTGGCCTTCTAGTAGTGTGTCGGACTTTCTCTATTAGTCCATCTATACTGACCTCCATCAGGTTGCAAATTAAAACTAATTTTTATCTGCATCTACAATACCTCTGAAAAAATATTTGGGCTTCTAGCAGTGTGTGGGACTTGTTCTATTAGTCCATTTATACTGACCTCCATCAGGTTGCAAACTGAATATAGTTTTTTCTGCATCTACCTCTGAAAAAATATTGGGCTTCTAGCTGTGTGTGGGTCTTGTTCTATTAATCCATCTATACTGACCTCCATCAGGTTGCAAACTGAATATATTTTTTTCTGCATCTACCTCTGAAAAAATATTTGGCCTTCTAGTAGTGTGTCAGACTTTCTCTATTAGTCCATCTATACTGACCTCCATCAGGTTGCAAACTGAATATATTTTTTTCTGCATCTACCTCTGAAAAAATATTGGGCTTCTAGCTGTGTGTGGGTCTTGTTCTATTAATCCATCTATACTGACCTCCATCAGGTTGCAAACTGAATATATTTTTTTCTGCATCTACCTCTGAAAAAATATTTGGCCTTCTAGTAGTGTGTCGGACTTTCTCTATTAGTCCATCTATACTGACCTCCATCAGGTTGCAAACTGAATATATTTTTTTCTGCATCTACCTCTGAAAAAATATTGGGCTTCTAGCTGTGTGTGGGTCTTGTTCTATTAATCCATCTATACTGACCTCCATCAGGTTGCAAACTGAATATATTTTTTTCTGCATCTACCTCTGAAAAAATATTTGGCCTTCTAGTAGTGTGTCGGACTTTCTCTATTAGTCCATCTATACTGACCTCCATCAGGTTGCAAACTGAATATAATTTTTTTCTGCATCTAGCTCTGAAAAAATATTTGGCCTTCTAGTAGTGTGTCGGACTTTCTCTATTAGTCCATCTATACTGACCTCCATCAGGTTGCAAATTAAAACTAATTTTTATCTGCATCTACAGTACCTCTGAAAAAATATTTGGGCTTCTAGCTGTGTGTGGGACTTGTTGTATTAGTCCATCTATACTGACCTCCATCAGGTTGCAAATTCAAAATAATTTTTTTCTGCATCTAACCAGCCAATAGTTTTGGCTTAATACCACAGTTTGGCCACTCAGCTCTGCTCGGTTACCATCCATTGTTTTTTTGTGCAAACAACTCCAGAGTTGTGAATTAGTTAACCACCAAAATGAGTGGAAAAAGGCCTGCTGCTGGTGGAAAGGGGAATAGGCGTGTTGGGAAGGGGAAAAAAGGTTGTGTCCGTGGGGTAGGTGTTAAAGCAACAGTAACATCTGCAGAAGAAAGATCATCTTCCAGCCAAACTAAAATGTCTACTTCTTTTAGCGGACAATGTGATAAGATCCCTTTCTTACGGCCACGCCAATCGCTACAAATTCCAGATTAGGCACAAAAACAGCAGGTGCTTCAACGGATATCAAGTGCTCCTTTAAGTGGGCTCTCCTCCACATCAACTTCAACATCACAAATACTCCAGTCCTCAAAGGTGTCACCCAAATCGCACTTGCTTCCTCACAGCTCCCAAATCTCCAGCTGCCCGTCTGAGTATGAGGTAGAACAGATGGTTGAGTCTGCAGAGCTGTTTACTCATACTATAGCCTGGGAATCAGAGGTCGACTCCAGTGCTTCTGTGAATCCAGACGAGGAAATGATCTGCACTGATGCCCAGAATCTTTATGAGTCGGATCCAGGACCAGACGCAGAAGGTTCTGACCATAATGTAGACCCTCATTCCCAAACTGTAACTCCTGTTGGTGGAGACAATGAGGAAGACGATGATAAGACTCAAATACCTGATTGGAGCGACAACTTTAGTTTTTTGTCAGGGCAGGAACAGGTTGGCTCTGAGGACGACGGGTGTGATAACGCACAGGGTGATGATGATGAGGTCGGAGATCCCACTTACTGTCAACCCACAGTCAGCCAAGAGATGAGGTCAGCAGAGGAGGTGGAGGAAGATGCTAGTGACGACGAGGTCAGGTTGCGCCTTCCTGGACAGAGACGTAGTACTGGAAGCACGTCAACAACTGCATCCTCAAACACAACTCTGCCTCTCACCACAAGTCGTGGTGGCTCTTCAGGTCGCATGGGTGCTAAGCCTTGCATAGCCTGGGCATTTTTTCAGATCGATAAAAATGACCCAACTCGTGTTATCTGTAACATTTGTCAGCAAAAGCTTAGTAGAGGCCAAAAAATACATAGTTTGAGTACTTCATGCATGAACCGGCACATGGACATGAAGCATAAGTTGCAGTGGGAAGCTCAGTGTGCTAAAATGCGGCCTAGCCGGCCGGGCCAACCACCGTCTGCCATATCTTGTGCATCCGCGGCCTCTTCATCCTCTGTGACTGGGGGGACAGCAGTCACACCTGTTTTGGGGCGCAGACCTGCCACCTCTTTACCCGCAACAGCCAGCGTGATTGGCAGGTCATCATTTTCTTTGGAGGTGGTAACACCAGCTGGTGTTGAGCGCTGTCCGACATCGATAGCACCACCTTTGGATGAAGGCAACCTAAAATGTCCGCCTGCATCTTCCTCACAGACCGGCAGTTTGCCGGGGACACCCTTATCAACCCCGTCTAAGCACAATAGCCAGCCCTCGGTCCCTCAGATGTGGACAAGTAAAAGACCATTTCCTCCTAGCCATGAGAAAGCTAAGAGGTTGAATTTCACCATCTGCAAGCTCTTGGCTACAGAAATGCTGCCTTTCCGCCTGGTGGACACAGAGGATTTTCGAGACCTTATGTCCGTCGCAGTGCCCCAGTACCAGATGCCCAGTCGGCACTACTTCTCAAAGAAAGGTGTGCCTGCGCTCCACCAGCATGTCGCACACAACATCACCGCTTCTTTGAGAAACTCTGTGTGTGACAGGGTGCATTTCACCACAGACACTTGGACGAGTAGGCATGGACAGGGGCGTTACATGTCGCTGACTGGGCAGTGGGTAACTATGGTGACAGCAGGACAAGGGGCTGCTGTCCAAGCCTTGCCGTCCCCACGAGTTGTGCGTCAATCCTCTTTATGTCAAAGTTCCTCCACTGCTTCTGCCTCCTCAACCTCCTCTCGGTCTTCCACCTGCACCCAAAGCCTGTCTGGTCATGCCACAAGCTTTCTAACTGCGCAGAAGGGATCCTGCACACCTCCTTACTATGCTGGCAGTAGGGCTCAACGTTATCAGGCGGTTTTTACATTGAAATGTCTGGGAAATGTGAGTCACACAGCTGAGGAGTTGTGGTCAGCTCTGGAGAACCAATTTCATGAATGGTTGTCTCCACTGGACCTGAAACCAGGGAAGGCCGTGTGCGACAATGCTGCAAACCTGGGTGCGGCCCTTCGCCGGGGCAATGTCACACACGTGCCTTGTATGGCTCACGTGATGAACCTGGTTGTCCGGCAATTTTTAGCCCACTATCCCAGACTAGATGGCCTTCTGCAGAGGGCACGGTCGCTGTGTGCTCACTTCCGC
Source organism: Phyllobates terribilis (assembly GCF_046119375.1). Lineage (NCBI taxonomy): Eukaryota > Metazoa > Chordata > Amphibia > Anura > Dendrobatidae > Phyllobates > Phyllobates terribilis. The sequence goes on from NW_027362764.1 coordinate 444,540,491, forward strand.
CGTTCGCATCCCGCAGCTCAGCGACTTACATCTCTACAGAAGTCGTTGGGCCTGCCACTTCACCGGCTAAAATGCGATGTGCCTACCTGGTGGAATTCAACTCTGCACATGTTGCAGCGACTGTGGCAGCACCGACAAGCCCTGGTGCAATACGTTCTGATGTATAGCCTGGGCCAACGAGATTCAGAGGTGGGGCAAATCACGCTGGAGGAGTGGTCTCAGATCAGGGACCTATGCACCCTTCTGCACAGTTTTGAAATGGCGACGAAGATGTTTAGTGCTGACGATGCCATTATCAGCATGACTATTCCGGTGATTTACATGCTGGAGCACATGTTAAACAGAATTCGGAGTCAGGTGGTGGCACAAGAGGAGGTGGAGGAAGTAGAGGAGGAGGAGTTGTATGCGGAAGGGCTAACATCTGCAAGGTCCAGAAGGTCGGCAGCACCAAGGCGGCAGGCATGTGAGGGTGGGGGAGATGGTTTTACCAGGGCGCATGGTAGCAGCCAAACTAGTGAGGAAGGTGCAGGAGCCCAGGAAGAAGTGGAGGACGAACTGATGGAAGAATCATCAGATGAGGGAGACCTTGATCACATTTCTGTTGTGCGAGGTTGGGGGGAGAGGACAGAGGAAGGAAGCATGATTGTTACCTCGCCACCAACACAACAGGGACTTGGTGCTCCTGGATGCGCAACACACATGAGTGCCTTCTTGCTGCACTACCTGCAACATGACCCTCGAATTGTGAGAATTAGAAATAATCCTGACTACTGGGTTGCCACACTGTTAGATCCCCGGTACAAAAGTAAATTTGCAGAAATTATTCCTGCCATAGAAAGGGATGCACGCATGCAGGAGTATCAGCAGAGACTGTTGCAGAATCTTACATGTGCTTTTCCACAAAATACCAGTGGTGCACGTAGTGAATCTCACAGTTCCAGCTTGCCAACCGTGGGACCGTCAAGTGTTCAGCACTCAAACCGTAACAGAACCACAGTATCTGCTGGTAACATCAATTTTGCGGAATCATTTCACCACTTTTTTAGCCCATCCTTTGCAAGGCCACAGGAGACAAGAAGTCTGACACATAGTCAACGCCTAGAGACGATGGTACAGGAGTATCTCCAAGTAAACATTGAAGCCACGACTGTGTCACAGGACCCTTGCTCTTTTTGGGCTTCCAATCTGGATAAATGGCCGGAGCTAGCCACTTACGCCTTGGAGATCTTGTCATGCCCCGCAGCCAGCGTTCTGTCTGAACGTGTGTTCAGCGCTGCTGGAGGTGTGCTGACAGATAAGCGCACGCGGCTCTCCACTGATAATGTAGACAGACTCACGTTCATAAAGATGAACAAATCATGGATCCGAAACGACTTTTCTACCCCTGTGTCATCCTGGGGAGAGTAAAAGCTTGATGATTGGTTAAAATCACCCTACCAAACGTTTTAAGCTTTCAAATTACTAATCATGTTGATCTGTATCTTGACTGGAAAATAATTTGGGCTTTGTAGCAGTGTGCAGCACTGATCCTATTAGGCCATCTATAATAAGCTGCACCAGATTTAAAATTAAAAATAATTTTTAGCTGCATCTAGCCCAGAAAATAATTTTGGGGCTCCGAGATGCGCAAGACACATAAGTGCCTTCTTGCTGCACTACCTGCAGCATGACCCTCATATTGTCAGAATTCGAAGTAATCATGACTAATGGGTTGCCACACTCTTAGATCCCCCAAACTTTCGATCAACCTTTTCATTTTAATAAAGACCAAAAAAATGGTCATTTTTGAAATTATAAGCATTAGCAGGTTGTTAGAAACTGAAATCAAACAGTTTTCAACTCAAAACTTTACTCTAGGTGATGTTACATTTTCACATAGGACCCCTTGTTCGAAAGGAGCTTCTGAACTCTCTCATCCATTGAATTTGTCAGGTTTTGGATGGTTTCTGCTTCAATTGTTTTGCATGAGGACAGAATACCCTCCCAGAGCTGTTGCTTAGATGTGAACTGCCTCCCGCCATCATAGACACTCCTTTTAATGATGCTCCAAAGGTTCTGAATGGGGTAGAGGTCAGGGGAGCATGGGGGTCACACCATAAGTTTGTCCCCTTTTATGCCCATATCAGCCAGAGATGCAGATGTTTTATGTGCAGCATGAGATGGTGCATTATCATGCAGAAAAATGATCTTGCTGTGAAATACACGGTTCTTCTTCTTGAACCATGGCAGGAAGTGCTGTTTGAGAAAATCCACATACATTATGGAGTTCATCTTTAGCGCCTTCAGGGATCCTAAAGGGGCCGACAATCTCTCTCCCCATGATTCCAGCCCAAAACATTACTCCACCTCCTCCTTGTTGGCGCTGTAGCCGTGTTTGCGTGGGGTGTCCATCAACCAGCCATCCTCCACTCCATCCATCTGGACCATCGAGCGCTGCACGGCACTCATCCGTGAACAAAACAGTTTTGAAATCAGTCTTCATGTAATGTTTGGCCCACTGGAGCCGTTTCTGCTTGTGTGAAGTGGATAGAGGAGGTCGACAGGATGGTGTATGCACAGCTGCAAACCTCTGAAGGACCCTGCATCTTGTTGTTCGGGGGACGTTGGAGGCACAAGCAGCTTCAAAAACTTGTCTGCTGCTATGACAAGGCTTTTTTGCCGCTGCTCTTTCAACCTGACGTAATTGCCTGTAGGAAAGAGTCCTCAATTTGCCCTTATCAGCACGCACACGTGTGTACTGTGAATCAGCTACATACTTCTTGATTGCCAAGACACTTCATCCTGATCATCGCACAATGTTGATTGTAGTCATGCCTTGACCAAAACAATCCACAATTTGTTGCTTCTCAGCAGCCGACACATCCTTTTTCTTTCCCATTTTGGCAGAAAATGTAGGCTGCTTAATAATGTGAGAGAGCCTTCTTAAGTAGTCTTGCCTTTCATTGGACACACCTGCCAAACTAATTAGCACAGGTGTCTGCAATTGCTTACAGTGATATAAAGAGCCCTGACACACATCACCATCAATGAGTTTAACTGACAAACAAACAAATTCTTCCCTTATCACTCCTAAACACTTTTTGCATAATAATTTGGAACGCGGTGTACATGTGCTTTTCCACAAAACAGCAGCGGTTCACGTAGTGAATCTTACAGTTCTAACTTGCCAACCGTGGTCTGTATGGAATTGTTCAATAAAGGGCCCAAAATTAAGATAACATAGATGGGAGAGGTCTCTATGAATAGGAATTCCTAAGTATTTGATACCCTGTGAGGGCCAGGCAAAGGGAAAGTTGGACTGGATGGAATCCTATATGGATTTGGGGAGGGAGACATCGAGGGCCTCAGACTTGGCTGTATTGATTTTAAAATTTGACCATGTAACAAAGTGATCTATTTCAGCCATAACAGCATGGATGGATATATGTGATTGAGTGATATATACTAGGACATCATCAGCAAATAGAGAGCACTTGTACTCGGTGCCTCCCACCTCAATCCACCTAATATTGGGGTTATGGCGAATTGATGAGAGCAGGTGCTCCGTCACTAGGATGTATAAGAGAGGGGACAGAGGACATCCCTGCCTTGTCCCATTGGTGATTGTGAAAGGTGATGAAAATGTTCTGACGCACCCCCTGGGCCTTGGGACACCCGGAGCCGGACCCTTTTTGGTGGATGCTGGTGGTTTTAGTCTTCGTGGCGGCGACCCGGTTCCGTGGCTCAGGGCGGTCAAACCAGTGGCGGAACTATTCATGTGGTTTTGATGTTTAAATGTCCGACTACGCCACCCGTGGATTGCGGTCAGAGTGAACCGCCGCTACAGGGCAGACCGCTGAGGCTCGTGTTGTGGGTGCAGCAGAGCGTAGCATAACTCCCCACGGGAGGAGTATAGCCTCAGGGCAGTGTATGCGGAGGATGGGGGTGATGATGCAGGGCAGCAGCAGTAACGACACGGAGTCAGTGATGCAGTCCAGGGCCTTTACTCACAGTTCTTATTATCCAGACCACGTCTGCAGGTAACGGCTGCCCACGTCGTACTGTGCTCACCAGGTGAGGGGCTCAGACAACTCCCAGATAACTTTGGAGCACTTCACAGGACCCCCTTTGTGTGTCCTTTGTCTGGCCTTTCTTACCAACACTTCTGTCGGGCTGCCTCGGGCCTCCTCTTGGTAAACTTGGCGCCAGTTTCCCTGACCCTATGTGGTGCCTTCCTAGCGGGTGTAGCGAGGGACTGCGCCACATAAAATGTCAGAGCCTCCGGTTTCTAGCTGAGGGTCGTTTCCTGCCTCCACTAGTTCGGGGACCGGTCTCCCCCTTTGGCCTGACCCCTCCACGCAGGTGGATTCGGGCGTGCGGTGGCGACTCACCCGTCCGCACCCCTGGGATCCCTTCATTCCTCATTCCTGGAGCCTTCTCCGCTCCTCTTCCTTCCTTCTCCCTCTTCCAGGCCTGGGCCTCTGTTACTAGGCCCGCCTCCGGAGCAGAGCTCATGGAGAGCCCCTGCTCCCTGCCACTTCTGCTCAGACTTCTGTGCACTGAACTAAGATGGTGCCCACCTTTTATACTCCCTTCTCAATGCACCCAGGAACTGCTTCCTCCCTGCTCCTGCACTACAGGGTTCCCCTTCCTCAGTGTTCCCTCCCCCCACTCCAGCCAGGGACAGGGACTGTCGTGCCCATCTCAGGGGCATATTGGTCGCCCTGCCCCACGGCAATGTGGTGTAATGCATGCAGGTGTCGGGTCCTGATCCACACTCCATCCTTACCTGAGAGTGAGATATCACACCTCTGGGTGAGGTGCAATACGTCTGTAGCAACCGAGCCCTCAGGGTGCTACAGTTCCATTTATCTTCAGCCTAGGTGACGTATTGCGATACAGGGCCGTGATTTTGGCTATAAAAGGGTCCCCTAGACCCCTACCCCAAGCTTTTTAAGAGAATCATATATGGCGTGCCAGGAGACTCTATGGAATGCCTTCTCAGCATCCAACGAGAGTATCTAATTACAAATTTTTAACTGCATCTAGCCCAGGAAATACTTTGTGCCTAGTAGCAGTGTCTGCTAGTCAGCGGATTATCCCGGCTGTTAAGCAAGCTACACCACCTGTAGTTTAGACACTTAATTTTTTCAAAGGAAATGCTTCGGGACCATGGGATACTCAGTGAAGAGCATCAGGAGGCACCCCAAGGCATAGGGGCTGGGACTGGCAGTAGGATGCCTTGCGGTGGACAGCCGAGCTCGATCCTTATAAAAGCTTTTTAACTGCAGCAGATTTAGTGGACGCTACTGGAGCTGGAATTACGCGGCTGCTGGCATGAGACTTGCCCTCCAATAGATCCTTGTAAATGGATTTAAAGTGTATTCATTCAAATTAGAGAGACAATTTAAATTAAAAAGCTTAGAGCTGCCTCCACCACAGGGGGGCTCGCTTGACCCACCAGCGGACAGGCACCAGTATTGGGAGAGGGGGGCTGGCCATCAGGGTTCACCGCGGCTCTTGCACAAACCCGGCGACACGGAGGTGGCACGGGCAGGAGCGGACTGGCCGTGTCGGCTTCTCACTTTTTGGATTTTAGAAGGGCATGACATGCCTATATCTGTGTCTCCCCCTCCTTTTACTCCTCCACCTCTTTTATTTTCGCATGACTATATGTACTTGTCACTTTTCCATGTGTTAGTTGTGTCTTCTGAGCAGTTTGTCAGCTTTTGGACACCTTTGAAGGTGTTTTCTATGTGTTTCTATGTGTTTTTGTTTGCCTGCCATTGGTTTTAACGGTGTTCGAAGGTGTTCGACGAACAGTTCGACGAACAGTTCGGCGAACACATGGGTGTTCGACGAACCGAACCGAACTCGAACACTACGGGGGTGGCTCAACACTAATATTGATATTCATGCCATAGTTACTTCACTTTTGTTGCTTGCTTCTAAAATCATGTTATTGTTCTCCTTGCATTTTCACAGAACATTCTGAAGGCTACACTCTGCTCCTGTTCTAACTAGTTTACACCGAGATGAGTAACTTTGTGTACCTTTCCATCACGCGCCAAGCTTATGATAATATGACCATATGTGTGTTTCCGTAATAATTGTACTAACATTGGCTTAAGCTAGTAGCTTGGCTGTAGGTGATTGGTTATTGATATACTCAAAACAATATATAATGATAAGTAGAATAAACGGGGTTAGAGATTCTCCGAATCCTCCCATACAGAGCTCTGTCTCCATCTGATTTTTTGTTGGATTGCGCAATCAACCTTGTAACATAGAAATTTGACACTCACTTGGTCAACCGTGAAGGGTAGTTGTTGCCCTCCCCTCAACAGCTGGCACCCGAACAGGGACGTAAATAGAGTGTCCGGAGGGTTGCAGACGCGGGCCCTCCTCCTTTCACCTAGTACCGTACGTGACTTTTCCAAGGGGGGACGAGTCAGTGGAACAGTTGAGACCGGCCGGACTCATACTGTGCACAAATCAAGGATCTTTGTCAGTTGGAAGGCAGTAGTGATTAATCAATGTTTGCATCGAGCAGAAAGAAAGTGTTTTACTAAATGGTTCCTCGGAATTTTCCACTATATTGAGAATAGACATGGGGAGTATACCGCAACAGCAAGTTGGGATCATTGTAAACGCAGCAAATGCAAAACTACAGCATGGGGCTAACTGCAGAAATATGTCGTATTGGGGGACCTATAATACAAACCGCATCCAACGATCACATCCATGACCACGGTCCTTTAAGGGAAGGAGAGGTGATGGCTACGAGAGCGGGACAGCTATCATGTCAGTACGTTATACATGCGGTGGGACCAAGATATGACCCCCTGGATGTACCCAGGTCACATCACCTGCTTACAGAAACAATTCAGAACATTATAGCATACGCATCACAGGTTCATGCGGCAGACCTAACAAACATACTCTCACCAAACCTATTCCAATTGGCCCATTCCCGGAAGTAATGGCGCAATTTGTCATATCCCCGACCTGCCCGGTGAATCTTTTTGGGGCTGACCTCTTGTATAAATTCCGATCCCGTATTCAATACCAGGACAATGGTCAGATGATCCTTACTATAAAGGATCCAAATTCTGATACACACATAGAGGAGGTCTGCATCTTACGAGCATTACCCACGGTTATGGTTAACGTATCATACGAATGAAAATCTCCCAAACGATCCCAGGTTAGCCCCATACATAGAGGAAATTCCTTCTCATCTGTGGTCACAAGGCCCAGACAACATTGGGAGGTTGCTGGTAAAACCAATACAGGTGTACCTCAAGCCCGGAGCGTCCTTTCCCAAGGTTCACCAGTAGCCGCTCAAACATGCACAAGAACAAGGTCTTCACCAGCATATTCAGACATTGTTAGAGAAAGGGGCACTAATTCCCTGCGTCTCCCCGTGCAATACGCCATTGTTCCCCGTAAGGAAGAAATCCCAACTAGTGTTGAGCCACCCCCGTAGTGTTTGAGTTCAGTTCGGTTCGTCGAACACCCTTGTGTTCGCCGAACTGTTCGTCGAACACCTTCGAACACCGTTAAAACCAATGGCAGGCAAACAAAAACGCATAGAAACACATAGAAAACACCTTCAAAGGTGTCCAAAATCTGACAAACTGCTCAGAAGACATAACTAACACATGGAAAAGTGACAAGTACATATAGTCATGCGAAAAGAAAAGAAGTGGAGGAGTTAAAGGAGGGGGAGACACCGATATAGGCATGTCATGCCCTTCTAAAATCCAAAAAGTGAGAAGCCGACACAGCCAGTCCGTTCCTGCCCGTGCCACCTCCATTTGTGCCAGAGACGCGGTGGACCCTGACGGCCAGCCCCCCTCTCCCAATACTGGTGCCTGTCCGCTGGTGGGGTGAGCGAGCCCCCCAGTGGTGGAGGCAGCTCTAAGCTTTTTAATTTAAATTGTCTCTCTAATTTGAATGAATACACTTTAAATCCTTTTACAAGGATCTATTGAAGGGCAAGTCTCATGCCAGCAGCCGCGTAATTCCAGCTCCAGTAGCGTCCACTAAAGCTGCTGCAGTTAAAAAGCATTTATAAGGATCGAGCTCGGCTGTCCACCACAAGGCGTCCTACTGCCAGTCCCAGCCCCTATGCCTTGGGGTGCCTCCTGATGCTCTTCACTGAGTATCCTGTGGTCCCGAAGCATTTCCTTTGAAAAAATTAAGTGTCCAAACTACAGGTGGTGTAGCTTGCTTAACAGCCGGGATAATCCGCTGACTAGCAGACACTGCTACTAGGCACAAAGTATTACCTGGGCTAGATGCAGTTAAAAATTTGTAATTAGATACTCTCGTTGGATGCTGAGAAAGCATTCCATAGAGTCTCCTGGCACGCCATATATTATTCTCTTAAAAAGCTTGGAGTAGGGGTCTAGGGGACCCTTTCATAGCCTAAATCATGGCCCTGTATCGCAATGCGTCACCTAGGCTGAAGATAAATGGAACTGTAGCACCCCGAGGGCTCGGTTGCTGCAGAGGTATTTCACCTCACCCAGAGGTGTGATATCTCCCTCTCAGGTAAGGATGGAGTGTGGATCAGGACCCCAACACCTGCATGCATTACATTGCCGTGGGGCAGGGCGACCAATATGCCCCTGAGATGGGCTCGATAGTCCCTGTTCCTGGCTGTAGTGGGGGGAGGAAACACTGAGGAAGGGGAACCCTGTAGTGCAGGAGCAGGGAGGAAGCAGTTCCTGGGTGCATTGAGAAGGGAGTAGAAAAGGTGGGCACCATCTTAGTTCAGTGCAGAGAAGTCTGAGCAGAAGTGACAGGGAGCAGGGGCTCTGCATGAGCTCTGCTCCAGAGGCAGGCTAAGTAACAGAGGCCCAGGCCTGGAAGAGGGAGAAGGAAGGAAGAGGAGCGGAGAAGTCTCCAGGAACGAGGAACGAAGGGATCCCAGGGGTGTGGACGGGCGAGTCGCCACCGCACGCCCAAATCCACCTGCGTGGAGGGGTCAGGCCAAAGGGGGAGACCGGTCCCCGAAACTAGTGGAGGCAGGAAATGACCCTCAGCTAGAAACCGGAGGCTGTGACATTTTATGTGGCGCAGCCCCTTGCTACACCCGCTAGGAGGGCAGCACATAGGGTCAGGGAAACTGGCGCCAAGTTTACCAAGAGGAGGCCCGAGGCAGCCGGACAGAAGGGTTGGTATGAAAGGCCAGACAAAAGACACACAAAGGGGGTACTGTGAAGCGCTCCAAAGTTATCTGGGAGTTGTCTGAGCCACTCACCTTGTGAGCACAGTACAACATGGGCAGCCGTTACCTGCAGAAGTGGTCTGGATAATAAGAACTGTGAGTAAAGGCCCTGGACTGCATCACTGACTCCGTGTCGTTACTGCTGCTGCCCTGCACCATCACCCCCATCCTCCGCATACACTGCCCTGAGGCTATACTCCTCCCGTGGGGAGTTATGCTACCCTCTGCTGCACCCACAACACCAGCCTCAGCGGTCTGCCCTGCAGCGGTGGTTCACTCTGACCGCAATCCACGGGTGGTGTAGACGGACATTTAAACATCAAAACCACATAAATAGTTCCGCCACTGGTTTGACCGCCCTGAGCCACGGAACCGGGTCGCCGCCACGGAGACTACAACCACCAGCATCCACCAAAAAGAGTCCGGCTCCGGATGTCCCAAGGCCCAGGGGGCGCGACAGAACATTTTCGTCACCTTTCATAATCACCAATGGGACAAGGCAGGGATGTCCTCTATCCCCTCTCTTATACATCCTAGTGACGGAGCACCTGCTCTCATCAATTCGCCATAACCCCAATATTAGGTGGATTGAGGTGGGAGGCACCGAGTACAAGTGCTCTGCATTTGCTGATGATGTCAATCACATAAATCCATCAGCACACTGTTATGGCTGAAAGAGATCACTTTGTTACATGGTCAAATTTTAAAATCAATACAGCGAAGTCTGAGGCTCTCGATGTCTCCCTCCCGAAATCCATACAGGATTTCATCCAGTCCAACTTTCCCTTTGCCTGTCCCTCACAGGGTATCAAATTCTTAGGAATTCCTATTCATAGAGACCTCTCCCGTCTATGTTATCTTAATCTTGGGCCCTTTATTGAACAACTCCATACAGAAAACGGTTGGCAAGTTAGAACTGAAAGATTCACTACGTGAACCACTGGTGTTTTGTGGAAAAGCACATGTACACTGTGTTCCAAATTATTATGCAAAAAGTGTTTGGGAGTGATAAGGGAAGAATTTTTTTGTTTGTCAGTTAAACTCATTGATGGTGATGTGTGTCAGGGCTCTTTATATCACTGTCAGCAATTGCAGACACCTGTGCTAATTAGTTTGGCAGGTGTGTCCAATGAACGGCAAGACTAATTAAGAAGGCTGTCCCACATTATAAAGCAGCCTACATTTTCTGCCAAAATGGGAAAGAAAAAGGATGTGTCGGCTGCTGAGAAGCAACAAATTGTGGAGTGTTTAGGTCAAGGCATGACTACAATCAACATTGTGCGATGATCAGGGTGAAGTGTCTTGGCAATCAAGAAGTATGTAGCTGATTCACAGTACACACGTGTGCGTGCTGATAAGGGCAAATTGAGGACTCTTTCCTACAGGCAATTACGTCAGGTTAAAAAAGCAGCGGCAAAAAAGCCTTGTCATAGCAGCAGACAAGTTTTTGTAGCTGCTGGGGCCTCCAACGTCCCCCGAACAACAAGATGCAGGTTCCTTCAGAGGTTTGCAGCTGTGCGTACGCCATCCTGTCGACCTCCTCTATCCACTGCACACAAGCAGAAACGGCTCCAGTGGGCCAAACATTACATGAAGACTGATTTCAAAACTGTTTTGTTCACGGATGAGTGCCGCGCAACGCTCGATGGTCCAGATGGATGGAGTGGAGGATGGGTGGTTGGTTGATGGACAACCCACGCAAACACGGCTACAGCACCAACAAGGAGGAGGTGGAATAATGTTTTGGGCTGGAATCATGGGGAGAGAGATTGTCAGCCACTTTAGGATCCCTGAAGGGGTAAAGATGAACTCCATAATGTATGTGGAGTTTCTCAAACAGCACTTCCTGCCATGGTTCAAGAAGAAGAACCGTGTATTTCACAGCAAGATCATTTTTTTGCATGATAATGCACCATCTCATGCTGCACATAAAACATCTGCATCTCTGGCTGATATGGGCATAAAAGGGGACAAACTTATGGTGTGACCCCCATGCTCCCCTTACCTCTACCCCATTCAGAACCTCTGGAGCATCATCAAAAGGAGAGTCTATGATGGCGGGAGGCAGTTCACATCTAAGCGACAGCTCTGGGAGGGTATTCTGTCCTCATGCAAAACAATTGAAGCAGAAACCATGCAAAACCTGACAAATTCAATGGACGAGAGAGTTCAGAAGCTCCTTTCGAACAATGGGTCCTATGTGAAAATGTAACATCACCTAGAATAAAGTTTTGAGTTGAAAACTGTTTGATTTCAGTTTCTAATAACCTGCTAATGCTTATAATTTCAAAAATGACCATTTTTTTGTTCTTTATTAAAATGAAAAGGTTGATCGAAGAGTGTGGGGGATCTAAGAGTGTGGCAACCCAGTAGTCAGGATTACTTCAAATTCTGACACTCTGAGGGTCATGTTGCAGGTAGTGCAGCAAGAAGGCACTTATGTGTCTTGCGCATCTCGGAGCCCCAAAATTATTTTCCGGGCTAGATGCAGCTAAAAATTATTATTAATTTTAAATCTGGTGGAGCTTAGTATAGATGGCCTAATAGAATCAGTACTGCACACTGCTACAAAGTCCAAATTATTTTCCAGCCAAGATACAGATAAACATTATTAGTAATTTGAAAGCTTAAAATGGTTGGTGAGGTGATTTTAACCAATCATCAAGCTTTTACTCTCCCCAGGATTACACAGGGGTAGAAAAGTCGTTTCGGATCCATGATTTGTTCATCTTTATGAACGTGAGTCTGTCTACATTATCAGTGGAGAGCCGCGTGCGCTTATCTGTCAGCACACCACCAGCAGCGCTGAACACGCGTTCAGACAGAACGCTGGCTGCGGGGTATGACAAGATCTCCAAGGCATAAGTGGCGAGCTCCGGCCATTTATCCAGATTGGAAGCCCAAAAAGAGCAAGGGTCCAGTGACACAGTCATGGCTTCAATGTTTACTTGGAGATACTCCTGTACCATTGTCTCTAGGCGTTGACTATGTGTCAGACTTCTTGTCTCCTGTGGCCTTGCAAAGGATGAGCTAAAAAAGTGGTGAAATGATTCCGCAAAATTGTTGTTACCAGCAGATACTGTTTTTCTGTTACGGTTTGAGTGCTGAACACTCGACGGTCCCACGGTTGGCAAGTTGGAACTGTGAGATTCACTACGTGCACCACTGGTGTTTTGTGGAAAAGCACATGTAAGATTCTGCAACAGTCTCTGCTGGTACTCCTCCATGCGTGCAATCCTTTCTATGGCAAGAATTATTTCTGCAAATTTACTTTTGTACCCAGGATCTAACAGTGTGGCAACCCAGTAGTCAGGATTATTTCTAATTCTCCCAATTCGAGGGTCATGTTGCAGGTAGTACAGCAAGAAGGCACTCATGTGTCTTGCGCATCAAGGAGCACCAAGTCCCTGTTGTGTTGGTGGCGAGGTAACAATCATGCTTCCTTCCTCTGTCCTCTGCCCCCAACCTCGCACAACAGAAATGTGATCAAGGACTCCCTCATCTGATGAGTCTTCCATCAGTTCGTCCTCCACTTCTTCCTGGGCTCCTGCACCTTCCTCACTAGTTTGGCTGCTACCATGCTCCCTGGTAAAACCATCTCCCCCACCCTCACATGCCTGCCGCCTTGGTGCTGCCGACCGTCTGGACCTTGCAGATGTTAGCCCTTCCGCATACAACTCCTCCTCCTCTACTTCCTCCACCTCCTCTTGTGCCACCACCTGACTCCGAATTCTGTTTAACATGTGCTCCAGCATGTAAATCACCGGAATAGTCATGCTGATAATGGCATCGTCACCACTAAACATCTTCATCGCCATTTCAAAACTGTGCAGAAGGGTGCATAGGTTCCTTATCTGAGACCACTCCTCCAGCGTGACTTGCCCCACCTCTGGATCCTGTTGGCCCATGCTATACGTCAGAACGTATTGCACCAGGGCTTGTCGGTGCTGCCACAGTCGCTGCAACATGGGCAGAGTTGAATTCCACTGGGTAGGCACATCGCATTTTAGCCGGTGAAGTGGCAGGCCCAACGACTTCTGTAGAGATGTAAGTCGCTGAGCTGCGGGATGCGAACGGCGGAAGTGAGCACACAGCGACCGTGCCCTCTGCAGAAAGCCATCTAGTCCGGGATAGTGGGCTAAAAATTGCTGGACAACCAGGTTCAACACGTGAGCCATACAAGGCACGTGTGTGACATTGCCCCGGCGAAGGGCCGCACCCAGGTTTGCAGCATTGTCACACACGGCCTTCCCTGGTTTCAGGTCCAGTGGAGACAACCATTCATGAAATTGATTCTTCAGAGCTGACCACAACTCCTCAGCTGTGTGACTCACATTTCCCAGACATTTCAAAGTAAAAACCGCCTGATGACGTTGAGCCCTACTGCCAGCATAGAAAGGAGGTGTGCAGGATCCCTTCTGCACAGTTAGAAAGCATGTGGCAGGACCAGACAGGCTTTTGGTGCAGGTGGAGGACCGAGAGGAGGTTGAGGAGGCAGAAGCAGTGGAGGAACTTTGACATAAAGAGGATTGACGCACAACTCGTGGGGACGGCAAGACTTGGACAGCAGCCCCTTGTCCTGCTGTCACCATAGTTACCCAGTGCCCAGTCAGCGACATGTAACGCCCCTGTCCATGCCTACTCGTCCAAGTGTCTGTGGTGAAATGCACCCTGTCACACACAGAGTTTCTCAAAGAAGCGGTGATGTTGTGTGCGACATGCTGGTGGAGCGCAGGCACTCCTTTCTTTGAGAAGTAGTGCCGACTGGGCATCTGGTACTGGGGCACTGCTACGGACATAAGGTCTCGAAAATCCTCTGTGTTTACCAGGCGGAAAGGCAGCATTTCTGTAGCCAAGAGCTTGCAGATGGTGAAATTCAACCTCTTAGTTTTCTCATGGCTAGGAGGAAATGGTCTTTTACTTGTCCACATCTGAGGGACCGAGGGCTGGCTGTTGTGCTTAGACGGGGTTGATAAGGGTGTCCCCGGCAAACTGCCAGTCTGTGAGGAAGATGCAGGCGGACATGTTAGGTTGCCTTGATCCAAAGGTGGTGTTATCGATGTCGGACAGCGCTCAACACCTGCTGGTGTTACCACCTCCAAAGAAAATGATGACTTGCCAATCACGCTGGCTGTTGCGGGTAAAGAGGTGGCAGGTCTGCGTTCCAAAGCAGGTGTGACTGCTGTCCCCCCAGTCACAGAGGATGAAGAGGCCGCAGATGCACAAGGTGGGGCAGACGGTGGCTGGCCCGGCCGGCTAGGCCATATTGTAGCACAGTGAGCTTCCCACTGCAACTTATGCTTCATGTCCATGTGCCGGTTCATGCATGAAGTACTCAAACTATGTATTTTTTGGCCTCTACTTAGCTTTTGTTGTCAAATGTTACAGATAACATGAGTTGGGTCATCTTTATCGATCTGAAAAAATGCCCAGGCTACGCAAGGCATAGCACCAATGCGACCTGAAGAGCCACCACGATTTGTGGTCAGAGGCAGAGTTTTGTTTGAGGATGCAGTTGTTGACGTGCTTCCAGTACTATGTCTCTGTCCAGGACGGCGCAACCTGACCTCATCGTCACTAGCATCCTCCTTCACCTCCTCTGCTGACCTCATCTCTTGGATGACTGTCGGTTGACAGTAAGTGGGATCTCCAACCTCATCATCATCACCCTGTATGTTATCACACCCGTCGTCCTCAGAGCCAACCTGTTCCTGCCCTGACAAAAAACTAAAGTTGTCGATTCAATCAGGTATTTGAGTCTCATCATCGTCTTCCTCATTGTCTCCACCAACAGGAGTTGCAGTTTGGGAATGAGGGTCTACATTATGGTCAGAATCTTCTGCATCTGGTCCTGGATCCGACTCATAAAGATTCTGGGCATCAGTGCAGATCATTTCCTCATCTGAATTCACAGTAGCGCTGGAGCTGACCTCTTATTCCCAGGCTATAGTATGAGTAAACAGCTCTGCAGACTCAACCATCTGTTCTACCTCATACTCAGTCAGGCAGCTGGAGATTTGGGAGCTGTGAGGAAGCAAGTGCGATTGGGGTGACACCTCTGAAGACTGGAGTATTTGTGATGTTGAAGTTGATGTGGAGGAGAGCCCACTTAAAGGAGTACTTGATATCCGTTGAAGCACCTGCTGTTTTTGTGCCTCATCTGGAATTTGTAGCGATTGGCGTGGCCGTAAGAAAGGGATCTTATCACATTGTCCGCTAAAAGAAGTAGACATTTTAGTTTGGCTGGAAGATGGTCTTTCTTCTGCAGATGTTACTGTTGCTTTAACACCTACTCCATGGACACAACCTTTTTTCCCCTTCCCAACACGCCTATTCCCCTTTCCACGAGCAGCAGGCCTATTTCCACACATTTTGGTGGTTAACTAATTCACAACTCTGGAGTTGTTTGCACAAAAAAACAATGGATGGGAACCGAGCAGAGCTGAGTGGCGAAACTGTGGTATTAGGCCAAAACTATTGCCTGGGTTAGATGCAGAAAAAATTATATTCAGTTTGCAACCTGATGGAGGTCAGTATAGATGGACTAATAGAACAAGTCCCACACACAGCTAGAAGGCCAAATATTTTTTAAGAGCTAGGTGCAGAAAAAAATTATATTCAATTTGCAACCTGATGGAGGTCAGTACAGATGGACTAATAGAACAAGTCCCACAAACTGCTAGAAGCCCAAATATTTTTTCAGAGCTAGATGCAGAAAAATATTATATTCAATTTGCAACCTGATGGAGGTCAGTATAGATGGACTAATAGAACAAGTCCCACACACTGCTAGAAGGCCAAATATTTTTTCAGAGCTAGATGCAGAAAAAAATTATATTCAATTTGCAACCTGATGGAGGTCAGTATAGGTGGACTAATAGAACAAGTCCCACACACTGCTAGAAGGCCAAATATTTTTTCAGAGCTAGATGCAGAAAAAAATGATATTCAATTTGCAACCTGATGGAGGTCAGTATAGATGGACTAATAGAACAAGTCCCACACACTGCTAGAAGGCCAAATATTTTTTCAGAGCTAGATGCAGATAAAAATTATTTTGAATTTGCAACCTGATGGAGGTCAGCATAGATGGACTAATAGAACAAGTCCCACACACTCCTAGAAGGCCAAATATTTTTTCAGAGCTAGATGTAGAAAAAAATTATATTCAATTTTCAACGTGATGGAGGTCAGTATAGATGGACTAATAGAACTAGTCCCACACACAGCTAGAAGGCCAAATATTTTTTCAGAGCTAGATGCAGAAAAAAATTATATTCAATTTGCAACCTGATGGAGGTCAGTATAGATGGACTAATAGAACAAGTCCCACACACTGCTAGAAGGCCAAATATTTTTTCAGAGCTAGATGCAGAAAAAAATTATATTCAATTTGCAACCTGATGGAGGTCAGTATAGATGGACTAATAGAACAAGTCCCACAAACTGCTAGAAGGCCAAATATTTTTTAAGAGATGGATGCAGAAAAAAATTATATTCAGTTTGCAACCTGATGGAGGTCAGTATAGATGGACTAATAGAACAAGTCCCACACACTGCTAGAAGGCCAAATATTTTTTCAGAGCTAGATGCAGAAAAATATTATATTCAATTTACAACCTGATGGAGGTCAGTATTGATGGACTAATAGAACAAGTCCCACACACTGCTAGAAGGCCAAATATTTTTTCAGAGCAAGATGCAGAAAAAAATTATATTAAATTTGCAACCTGATGGAGGTCCGTATAGATGGACTAATAGAACAAGTCCCACACACTGCTAGAAGCCCAAATATTTTTTCAGAGATAGATGCAGAAAAAAGTTATATTCAGTTTGCAACCTGATGGAGGTCAGTATAGATGGATTAATAGAACAAGTCCCACACACTGCTAGAAGACCAAATATTTTTTCAGATCTAGATGCAGAAAAATATTATATTCAATTTGTACCTTGATGGAGGTCAGTATAGATGGACTAATGGAACAAGTCCCACACACAGCTAGAAGCCCAAATATTTTTTCAGTGGTAGATGGAGAAAAAAATGATATTCAGTTTGCAACCTGATGGAGGTCAGTATAGATGGACTAATAGAACAAGTCCCACACACTGCTAGAAGGCCAAATATTTTTTCAGAAGTAGATGCAGAAAAAAATTATATTCAATTTGCAACCTGATGGAGGTCAGTATAGATGGACTAATAGAACAAGTCCCACACACTGCTAGTAGCCCAAATATTTTTTCAGAGCTAGATGCAGAAAAAAATTATATTCAGTTTGCAACCTGATATAGGTCAGTATAGATGGACTAATAGAACAAGTACCACACACTGCTAGAAGCCCAAATATTTTTTCAGAGGTAGATGCAGAAAAAAATTATATTCAGTTTGCAACCTAATGGAGGTCAGTATAGATGGACTAATAGAACAAGTCCCACACACTGCTAGAAGGCCAAATATTTTTTCAGAGCTAGATGCAGAAAAATATTATATTCAATTTGCAACCTGATGGAGGTCAGTATAGATGGACTAATAGAACAAGTCCCACACACTGCTAGAAGGCCAAATATTTTTTCAGAGTAGATGCAGAAAAAAATTATATTCAATTTGCAACCTGATGGAGGTCAGTATAGATGGACTAATAGAACAAGTCATACACACTGCTAGTCCCACACACTGCTAGAAGGCCAAATATTTTTTCAGAGCTAGATGCAGAAAAATATTATATTCAATTTTCAACCTGATTGAGGTCAGTATAGATTGTCTAATAGAACAAGTCCCACACACTGCTAGAAGGCCAAATATTTTTTCAGAGCTAGATGCAGAAAAAAATTATATTCAATTTGCAATGTGATTGAGGTCAGTATAGATGAACTAATAGAACAAGTCCCACACACAGCTAGAAGCCCTAATATTTTTTCAGAGGTAGATGCAGAAAAAAATTATATTCAGTTTGCAACCTAATGGAGGTCAGTATACATGGACTAATAGAACAAGTCCCACACACAGCTAGAAGGCCAAATATTTTTTCAGAGATAGGTGCAGAAAAAAAACATATTTAATTTGCAACCTGATGGAGGTCAGTATAGATGGACTAATAGAACAAGTCCCACACACTGCTAGAATGCCAAATATTTTTTCAGAGCTAGATGCAGAAAAAAATTATATTCAGTTTGCAACCTGATGGAGGTCAGTATAGATGGACTAATAGAACAAGTCCCACACACTGCTAGAAGGCCAAATATTTTTTCAGAGCTAGATGCAGAAAAAAATTATATTCAATTTGCAACCTGATGGAGGTCAGTATAGATGGACTAATAGAACAAGTCCCACACACTGCTAGAAGGCCAAATATTTTTTCAGAGCTAGATGCAGAAAAAAATTATATTCAATTTGCAACCTGATGGAGGTCCGTATAGATGGACTAATAGAACAAGTCCCACACACTGCTAGAAGGCC
Organism: Phyllobates terribilis; assembly: GCF_046119375.1. Lineage (NCBI taxonomy): Eukaryota > Metazoa > Chordata > Amphibia > Anura > Dendrobatidae > Phyllobates > Phyllobates terribilis. Next base: position 444,559,162 of record NW_027362764.1, read on the forward strand.
AAATATTTTTTCAGAGGTAGATGCAGAAAAAAATTATATTCAGTTTGCAACCTGATGGAGGTCAGTATAGATGGACTAATAGAACAAGTCCCACACACTGCTAGAAGGCCAAATATTTTTTCAGAGCTAGATGCAGAAAAATATTATATTCAATTTGCAACCTGATGGAGGTCAGTATAGATGGACTAATAGAACAAGTCATACACACTGCTAGTCCCACACACTGCTAGAAGGCCAAATATTTTTTCAGAGCTAGATGCAGAAAAATATTATATTCAATTTGCAACCTGATGGAGGTCAGTATAGATGGACTAATAGAACAAGTCCCACACACTGCTAGAAGGCCAAATATTTTTTCAGAGCTAGATGCAGAAAAAAATTATATTCAATTTGCAATGTGATTGAGGTCAGTATAGATGAACTAATAGAACAAGTCCCACACACAGCTAGAAGCCCTAATATTTTTTCAGAGGTAGATGCAGAAAAAAATTATATTCAGTTTGCAACCTGATGGAGGTCAGTATACATGGACTAATAGAACAAGTCCCACACACAGCTAGAAGGCCAAATATTTTTTCAGAGATAGGTGCAGAAAAAAATCATATTTAATTTGCAACCTGATGGAGGTCAGTATAGATGGACTAATAGAACAAGTCCCACACACTGCTAGAATGCCAAATATTTTTTCAGAGCTAGATGCAGAAAAAAATTATATTCAGTTTGCAACCTGATGGAGGTCAGTATAGATGGACTAATAGAACAAGTCCCACACACTGCTAGAAGGCCAAATATTTTTTCAGAGCTAGATGCAGAAAAAAATTATATTCAATTTGCAACCTGATGGAGGTCAGTATAGATGAACTAATAGAACAAGTCCCACACACTGCTAGAAGGCCAAATATTTTTTCAGAGCTAGATGCAGAAAAAAATTATATTCAATTTGCAACCTGATGGAGGTCCGTATAGATGGACTAATAGAACAAGTCCCACACACTGCTAGAAGGCCAAATATTTTTTCAGAGGTAGATGCAGAAAAAAATTATATTCAGTTTGCAACCTGATGGAGGTCAGTATAGATGGACTAATAGAACAAGTCCCACACACTGCTAGAAGGCCAAATATTTTTTCAGAGCTAGATGCAGAAAAATATTATATTCAATTTACAACCTGATGGAGGTCAGTATTGATGGACTAATAGAACAAGTCCCACACACTGCTAGAAGGCCAAATATTTTTTCAGAGCTAGATGCAGAAAAAAATTATATTCAATTTGCAACCTGATGGAGGTCAGTATAGATGGACTAATAGAACAAGTCCCACACACTGCTAGTCCCACACACTGCTAGAAGGCCAAATTTTTTTTCAGAGCTAGATGCAGAAAAATATTATATTCAATTTGCAACCTGATGGACGTCAGTATAGATGGACTAATAGAACAAGTCCCACAAACTGCTAGAAGGCCAAATATTTTTTCAGAGCTAGATGCAGAAAAAAATTATATTCAATTTGCAACCTGATGGAGGTCCGTATAGATGGACTAATAGAACAAGTCCCACACACTGCTAGAAGCCCAAATATTTTTTCAGAGGTAGATGCAGAAAAAAGTTATATTCAGTTTGCAACCTGATGGAGGTCAGTATAGATGGACTAATAGAACAAGTCCCACAAACTGCTAGAAGACTAAATATTTTTTCAGAGCTAGATGCAGAAAAATATTATATTCAATTTGCAACCTGATGGAGGTCAGTATAGATGGACTAATAGAACAAGTCCCACACACAGCTAGAAGCCCAAATATTTTTTCAGAGGTAGATGCAGAATAAAATTATATTCAGTTTGCAACCTGATGGAAGTGAGTATAGATCGACTAATAGAACAAGTTCCACACACTGCTAGAAGGCCAAATATTTTTTCAGAGCTAGATGCAGAAAAAAATTATATTCAATTTGCAACCTGATGGAGGTCAGTATAGATGGACTAATAGAACAAGTCCCACACACTGCTAGAAGGCCAAATATTTTTTCAGAGCTAGATGCAGAAAAAAATTATATTCAGTTTGCAACCTGATGGAGGTCAGTATAGATGGAGTAATAGAACAAGTCCCACACACAGCTAGAAGGCCAAATATTTTTTCAGAGATAGGTGCAGAAAAAAATCATATTCAATTTGCAACCTGATGGAGGTCAGTATAGATGGACTAATAGAACAAGTCCCACACACTGCTAGAAGGCCAAATATTTTTTCAGAGCTAGATGCAGAAAAAAATTATATTCAGTTTGCAACCTGATGGAGGTCAGTATAGATGGACTAATAGAACAAGTCCCACACACTGCTAGATGGCCAAATATTTTTTCAGAGCTAGATGCAGAAAAAAATTATATTCAATTTGCAACCTGATGGAGGTCAGTATAGATGGACTAATAGAACAAGTCCCACACACTGCTAGAAGCCCAAATATTTTTTCAGAGCTAGATGCAGAAAAAAATTATATTCAATTTGCAACGTGATGGAGGTCAGTATAGATGGACTAATGAAACAAGTCCCACACACTGCTAGAAGGCCAAATATTTTTTCAGAGCTAGATGCAGAAAAAAATTATATTCAATTTGCAACCTGATGGAGGTCCGTATAGATGGACTAATAGAACAAGTCCCACACACAGCTAGAAGCCCAAATATTTTTTCAGAGGTAGATGCAGAAAAAAGTTATATTCAGTTTGCAACCTGATGGAGGTCAGTATAGATGGACTAATAGAACAAGTCCCACACACTGCTAGAAGACCAAATATTTTTTCAGAGCTAGATGCAGAAAAATATTATATTCAATTTGCAACCTGATGGAGGTCAGTATAGATGGACTAATAGAACAAGTCCCACACACTGCTTGAAGCCCAAATATTTTTTCAGAGCTAGATGCAGAAAAAAATTATATTCAATTTGCAACCTGATGGAGGTCAGTATAGATGGACTAATAGAACAAGTCCCACACACTGCTAGAAGCCCAAATATTTTTTCTGAGCTAGATGCAGAAAAAAATTATATTCAATTTGCAACCTGATGGAGGTCCGTATAGATGGACTAATAGAACAAGTCCCACACACTGCTAGAAGGCCAGATATTTTTTCAGAGGTAGATGCAGAAAAAAATTATATTCAGTTTGCAACCTGATGGAGGTCAGTATAGATGGACTAATAGAACAAGTCCCACACACTGCTAGAAGGCCAAATATTTTTTCAGAGCTAGATGCAGAAAAATATTATATTCAATTTGCAACCTGATGGAGGTCAGTATAGATGGACTAATAGAACAAGTCCCACAAACTGCTAGAAGGCCAAATATTTTTTCAGAGCTAGATGCAGAAAAAAATTATATTCAATTTGCAACCTGATGGAGGTCCGTATAGATGGACTAATAGAACAAGTCCCACACACTGCTAGAAGCCCAAATATTTTTTCAGAGGTAGATGCAGAAAAAAGTTATATTCAGTTTGCAACCTGATGGAGGTCAGTATAGATGGACTAATAGAACAAGTCCCACAAACTGCTAGAAGACTAAATATTTTTTCAGAGCTAGATGCAGAAAAATATTATATTCAATTTGCAACCTGATGGAGGTCAGTATAGATGGACTAATAGAACAAGTCCCACACACAGCTAGAAGCCCAAATATTTTTTCAGAGGTAGATGCAGAATAAAATTATATTCAGTTTGCAACCTAATGGAAGTGAGTATAGATCGACTAATAGAACAAGTTCCACACACTGCTAGAAGGCCAAATATTTTTTCAGAGCTAGATGCAGAAAAAAATTATATTCAATTTGCAACCTGATGGAGGTCAGTATAGATGGACTAATAGAACAAGTCCCACACACTGCTAGAAGGCCAAATATTTTTTCAGAGCTAGATGCAGAAAAAAATTATATTCAGTTTGCAACCTGATGGAGGTCAGTATAGATGGAGTAATAGAACAAGTCCCACACACAGCTAGAAGGCCAAATATTTTTTCAGAGATAGGTGCAGAAAAAAATCATATTCAATTTGCAACCTGATGGAGGTCAGTATAGATGGACTAATAGAACAAGTCCCACACACTGCTAGAAGGCCAAATATTTTTTCAGAGCTAGATGCAGAAAAAAATTATATTCAGTTTGCAACCTGATGGAGGTCAGTATAGATGGACTAATAGAACAAGTCCCACACACTGCTAGATGGCCAAATATTTTTTCAGAGCTAGATGCAGAAAAAAATTATATTCAATTTGCAACCTGATGGAGGTCAGTATAGATGGACTAATAGAACAAGTCCCACACACTGCTAGAAGCCCAAATATTTTTTCAGAGCTAGATGCAGAAAAAAATTATATTCAATTTGCAACGTGATGGAGGTCAGTATAGATGGACTAATGAAACAAGTCCCACACACTGCTAGAAGGCCAAATATTTTTTCAGAGCTAGATGCAGAAAAAAATTATATTCAATTTGCAACCTGATGGAGGTCCGTATAGATGGACTAATAGAACAAGTCCCACACACAGCTAGAAGCCCAAATATTTTTTTAGAGGTAGATGCAGAAAAAAGTTATATTCAGTTTGCAACCTGATGGAGGTCAGTATAGATGGACTAATAGAACAAGTCCCACACACTGCTAGAAGACCAAATATTTTTTCAGAGCTAGATGCAGAAAAATATTATATTCAATTTGCAACCTGATGGAGGTCAGTATAGAAGGACTAATAGAACAAGTCCCACACACTGCTAGAAGCCCAAATATTTTTTCAGAGCTAGATGCAGAAAAAAATTATATTCAATTTGCAACCTGATGGAGGTCAGTATAGATGGACTAATAGAACAAGTCCCACACACTGCTAGAAGCCCAAATATTTTTTCTGAGCTAGATGCAGAAAAAAATTATATTCAATTTGCAACGTGATGGAGGTCAGTATAGATGGACTAATAGAACAAGTCCCACACACTTCTAGAAGGCCATATATTTTTTCAGAGCTAGATGCAGAAAAAAATTATATTCAATTTTCAACCTGATGGAGGTCCGTATAGATGGACTAATAGAACAAGTCCCACACACTGCTAGAAGCCCAAATATTTTTTCAGAGGTAGATGCAGAAAAAAGTTATATTCAGTTTGCAACCTGATGGAGGTCAGTATAGATGGACTAATAGAACAAGTCCCACAAACTGCTAGAAGACTAAATATTTTTTCAGAGCTAGATGCAGAAAAATATTATATTCAATTTGCAACCTGATGGAGGTCAGTATAGATGGACTAATAGAACAAGTCCCACACACAGCTAGAAGCCCAAATATTTTTTCAGAGGTAGATGCAGAATAAAATTATATTCAGTTTGCAACCTGATGGAAGTGAGTATAGATCGACTAATAGAACAAGTTCCACACACTGCTAGAAGGCCAAATATTTTTTCAGAGCTAGATGCAGAAAAAAATTATATTCAATTTGCAACCTGATGGAGGTCAGTATAGATGGACTAATAGAACAAGTCCCACACACTGCTAGAAGGCCAAATATTTTTTCAGAGCTAGATGCAGAAAAAAATTATATTCAGTTTGCAACCTGATGGAGGTCAGTATAGATGGAGTAATAGAACAAGTCCCACACACAGCTAGAAGGCCAAATATTTTTTCAGAGATAGGTGCAGAAAAAAATCATATTCAATTTGCAACCTGATGGAGGTCAGTATAGATGGACTAATAGAACAAGTCCCACACACTGCTAGAAGGCCAAATATTTTTTCAGAGCTAGATGCAGAAAAAAATTATATTCAGTTTGCAACCTGATGGAGGTCAGTATAGATGGACTAATAGAACAAGTCCCACACACTGCTAGATGGCCAAATATTTTTTCAGAGCTAGATGCAGAAAAAAATTATATTCAATTTGCAACCTGATGGAGGTCAGTATAGATGGACTAATAGAACAAGTCCCACACACTGCTAGAAGCCCAAATATTTTTTCAGAGCTAGATGCAGAAAAAAATTATATTCAATTTGCAACGTGATGGAGGTCAGTATAGATGGACTAATGAAACAAGTCCCACACACTGCTAGAAGGCCAAATATTTTTTCAGAGCTAGATGCAGAAAAAAATTATATTCAATTTGCAACCTGATGGAGGTCCGTATAGATGGACTAATAGAACAAGTCCCACACACAGCTAGAAGCCCAAATATTTTTTCAGAGGTAGATGCAGAAAAAGGTTACATTCAGTTTGCAACCTGATGGAGGTCAGTATAGATGGACTAATAGAACAAGTCCCACACACTGCTAGAAGCCCAAATATTTTTTCAGAGCTAGATGCAGAAAAAAATTATATTCAATTTGCAACCTGATGGAGGTCAGTATAGATGGACTAATAGAACAAGTCCCACACACTGCTAGAAGCCCAAATATTTTTTCTGAGCTAGATGCAGAAAAAAATTATATTCAATTTGCAACGTGATGGAGGTCAGTATAGATGGACTAATAGAACAAGTCCCACACACTTCTAGAAGGCCATATATTTTTTCAGAGCTAGATGCAGAAAAAAATTATATTCAATTTGCAACCTGATGGAGGTCAGTATAGATGGACTAATAGAACAAGTCCCACACACTGCTAGAAGGCCAAATATTTTTTCAGAGCTAGATGCAGATAAAAATTATTTTGAATTTGCAACCTGATGGAGGTCAGTATAGATGGACTAATAGAACAAGTCCCACACACTGCTAGAAGGCCAAATATTTTTTCAGAGCTAGATGCAGAAAAAATTTATATTCAATTTGCAACGTGATTGAGGTCAGTATAGATGGAGTAATAGAACTAGTCCCACACACAGCAAGAAGCCCTAATATTTTTTCAGAGGTAGATGCTGAAAAAAATTATATTCAGTTTGCAACCTGATGGAGGTCAGTATAGATGGACTAATACACAAGTCCCACACACTGCTAGAAGGACAAATATTTTTTCAGAGCTAGATGCAGAAAAAAATTATATTCAATTTGCAACCTTATGGAGGTCAGTATAGATGGACTAATAGAATGATGCTATGCCCAAAAGGTTTTACTTCACTAGGTGCAGTAAAAAAATTGGTATTCTCTACACAGGTGGTGCAGCTTGCAACACAGATAGGCTACTCCACTGACTAACACACTCTGCAATAGTCCAAAAAGGATTAGCTTTGCTAGATTTAGCCAAATGCTGTGAAAAAAACTTGCACAGCACTGGCACAGACCTGCCTGGCAAAAACTGATAGGAACTGATGTAACTTAGTCCTGAAAAGGACTGCAATTACAATTAGTCTTTACTCCCACAACCTATCTTTTTAAGAGCACAGACCTGCCTGATAAAAGTCGTAGGAAATGCTGTAACCTAGTCCTTAAAAGGACTGCAATCACAACTATTCCCTACTCCCAAGCTATCTGTAGATTTGTGCGAAAATTGGCTTGAAATTAACAAGGTATAGCTCACACAGCAACAGCGGTGCCGTCTAACACGCAGCTGCAGCAGTGAGAAAATGGTGGCGACGGGGAAAATGGCTGGGTCTTATAGGGCAAGGACATGTGACATACACTGCCAATGACACATGCCCTTGCTTGTGTGAAAAAAAGCAGTTCGCTCCGTGTGTGCGCTGCTGATAGGCTGACAGATTGCACCTCCCCACTGTAAATGCGGGAAAGAGAAAAAGAAAATGGAGATCTTCATTATTCCTGCAGAGATTCATCCCCTGCCCCTCCCCCCGCCCCGCTGTACCCTCAAACTGCGTATTAACATTAATTTTCATCATTACTGAGAAAAAATCCAGTTATGATTTTGGTGCACGAACAGTTATCGAACATAACCTCGAACAGCCGAATTCTTTTCAAATCGTTCGTATTCGCCGAACGGCTCGAACACCGCCCAAAACAGCTCAAAGTTTAGATTGGCGAACAGTTCGAGTCGAACAACGCTCATCTCTTATCCCAACCGGGGCAGCCACCCGCTTATCGATTGGTGCAGGATTTGAGGGCAGTAAATGCAGCAACAGTCTTGGAAACTCCTGTGGTGCCTAACCCACATACACTTCTCTCACAAATACTATCTACCGCAGCCTGGTTTACAGTAATCGATTTGGCAAACGCCTTTTTCAGTATTCCACTACATAAAGACTGTCAGTTTCTGTTGTTGAGACTCAGCCTTGAAACTTCAGCTTTGCCTTGGTCAAGTGGTTTTCTTAGGCCACTGCCTTACTCAGGGTGCCAGGCATCTCACAGAAGAAAGAAAAATGGCTATCTATCAACTACCATTCCCAAAGGATCCCATAGAGCTGCAACGGTTCCTCGGACTATGTACATATTGCAGACAATGGATCCCAGACGCCTCACGTCTGATGCAACCCCTATATGATCCACTAAAAGAAGACACTCTGGCTGATCTAAACAACAAGGACCACCAAGAACTGCTGCAACAAGCCTTTGAGCAACTAAAATCAAGGATAATGACAGCCCCTGCACTTGGAAACCCAGATTATGCTCAACCTTTCCATTTGTATGTCTCTGAGACAGGAGGGCATGCAGCCGGGGTACTCACTCAGAGACACTGTACAAATCAGCGCCCGGTCGGTTAATACTCAGCGCGTCTGGACCCGGTAGCCAGGGCCTCCCCCAACTGTCTACGAGCGATTCACACCACACAACAGTTACTTGAAAAAACGGCGGATATCATCCTTGGACATGAGACTCACATTTATGCTCCACACGATATTGCGGCTGTTTAAGCTTTACAGCAACCTAAACATCTGTCCAAACAGAGACACCTGCGTCTGCGGTGTTCGTTGATTTTACCAGAAAATGTGAAATTACACCGGTGCACTACCATCAACCCGGCCACCCTTCTGCCAGCACCTGAAGGAGAGGGGAAAGAGGCTCCACCACATGATAGTCTGGAACAAATTACTGCTGAGTCCACTTCACTTGTTTTAGTGGGGGAAGTACCCTTGGACGACTCAGAACTCACGTTATATACGGATGGATCCAGATATGCTGATACCTCTGGCAGGTTTCATTCTGGATATGCTGTCACAACTGAAGATACATTGGTAGAGGCTGCCGCCTTACTTCCCAGTATGTCAGCACAGGAAGCAGAGCTCTAAGCTCTGATTGCTGCTTGTCAACAGGCCAAAGGAAAACGTGTGAATATATTTACCGACTCAAGATACGCCTTCAGGATTGCACATGACTTTGGGGAGATCTGGGCAAAGAGAGGCTTTGTCACGACTGCAGGTTCTCCTGTAAAAAATGCTGAAAGCGTCAGACAATTGATGGAAGCGGTACAACTACCAAGACAGTTGGCTGTTGTAAAGGTAAAAGCTCATACCCGACAAGACGCCCCTGAAGCAAGAGGTAATGCACTTGCTGATCTCCATGCTAAACAAGCAGCTCTTCTGCTGACATCCATGTCCATGGCTGTTACGCGACAGCAGACCAAACAGCTAAATTCCGTGCCAACTCAGGATAAACCTGCAGAAAATCATCAACCGGTACCTCCAATCACAAAACTACGCTACACACAGCAGAAAGTCTCTAAGGAGGAACGCCAGTCATAGAAGGAAGCAGGTGATAAATTGATAGATGGGCTATGGAAAAAGGAACAACTATATTGTTTGCCTCGACTCCTATATCCTGCCGTTGCAGCCTGGGCCCATGGATCGGTGCATCGAGGGAAAAACCAAGCTTTGTTACTCGTACAGAAACTTTATTGGGTTCCAGGAATTTCCACTGTGTTGAGTGCACAGAACAAAGGTTGCACAATATGCCAAACTGCAACCCAGGTAGATAACAGAATGTACCAACAAAACACCTTGCTAAACCAGTGTATCCATTCCAACGATTACTGGTTGATCATATCACTCTCCCTAAAGCAGAACAATATGAATATTGCTTCGTGGTAGTGGATATGTTTTCCAGCTGGCCAGATGCATTTGCCATTCCAAACATGACTGCCAAGACCACCGCCAAGAAGCTGGTCTCCTGAAGTTGTTTGCCGTTATGGAGTCCCTGAAGTTATCGAGAGTGATCAGGGACCAGCCTTTTCCTTATGTGTATATCAAGAATTACTTAGCATGATCGGATCAACAGTGGCATTACATACTCCTTACCATCCACAGTCAAGTGGCAAGGTGGAGAGATTGAATTGCACACTGAAAAGGCAATTGACCAAAATGATGCAGGAGACTACGGCCAAGTGGCCTGAGCTCCTTCCCATTGCATTATATCACATATGTACCACCCCCATAGGGAAACATAAATTGGTACCCTATGAGATACTATTTGGGTCGCAACCAGCTATAGCTCGATTTACCCCACAACAATTATCAGAAGAAACGGATTATGTTGTACAGTATGTGATTCAGCTTGCCAAAGCACTAACTAACAACCATGCGTTAGTATCATCTTCTATTACAGATCCAACTAATGCAGAAGGTTGTCATACCCTCAAGCCTGGAGATTATGTGTATGTGAAGAGGCATGTTCGGAAACACAGACTAGAACCATTGTATGACGGACCATACCAAGTGCTCCTGACAACCCCAACAGCAGTAAAACTTGAAGGGAAGTCAACATGGATCCCTGCTTCACACTGCAAACGCCAACAATCCTGAGATGTTTTATGATAATATGTATGGTTAAATCAGTCAATACCTGGAATGGCCTACAACAGAATACTGACCTTTTTAATAACAAGTTCATTACTCACCACCAGATTTTGGTACAAGAATTGAGTCAATTAGAGAACAACCAAATCAGTGACTGTTGAATATGTACTCACTCGCCAGTTTCAGCCGCTAGTAAGCCCTTTCTGGCGGTCCCAGTCACTCTAGAAGAAATACTAAACTGGCCGAATTGTAGCGACATCCTTGCTGATAACGCTACTAAGCTTAGTAAATTATGGAACACCACTATAGGTATACCAGTAGTTGGGTGGGTGGATCTCCCCTGGTGGCAAGAAAATCTCACTGACACCAGTAAACATCTACAATATCTTGCCCTTAAAGGAAACACATGGGTACCCAGGAACAAGTCTTCCTTGACCAATTTAGGCTTCATACCAACTGAGGGTCTACAAATCAGTTTTAATGCTACCTCTAGTACGGCAGATGCTTTTAAACCATCATTATTGGAAATATACATTCATAATCACTCATGGGTACATGCAAATATGTTTATAAAAGGCACCAATGACACATGTTATGAAATATCTGGTAAAGTCCCTTGTAATGAATCTTCTGAATATAAGCCTAGTGATCCAACATGTGCAATCCGGATTTTGGATATTGTAGCCCCCCTGGGACAAATGCCTTCATGGTGTATGTTGTCAAATATCACCGTTTTTATTGATTTGATACATAAATTAGTATTACAGCACTCCGCTTTATGAGATCTGCCATCAGCCACATATTGGGTCTGTGGGAATAGTGCGTTTAAATAGCTCCCAGTCAGAGTAGGGGGGGATTGTTCGTTGGCCCGGCTAACTCCAGCCACTTTTCTTATTCCCCATAGTAAAGTAGATATGAGAGCCATCCCTCTTCATACCATCTATAAACGTGCCAAGGACAATACCCCACGCCCATCAGGAAGACCTCATTTGGTACAAATGGGTATACCCAATAAGATAGTTAGTACTGTTTTCCTCTACCCTATGGTAACACAAATGTGGGACAAATTAGTGGAAGTCACGGACTACTTAGATGACCAAATTTGGAGTATATTGGAAGTAATTAATACTACTGTTGCGGTGCAGAATCAGCTTATTATAGTGACCAATCAACATACCTTAGTGCTGGACTATTTGACAGCATCTCAAGGAGGGATGTGTCAGGTTATAGGTCCAGCCTGTTGTCACTATATTGACCACGACTCTACCATACGGTTAAAGACTAAAATGGAAGACATTAGGAAACTCAGGGAAGAATATAACAAACACAACGAATTGACCAGAGACAGTTGGTGGTCTGATATATTCTCCTTTTTGAATCCTGCTAATTGGTTTAAAGGGATTGGTGGATGGATTGTTGGAATTTTACAAGGAGTGTTGCATATTGCTGTTTGCATTTTGTTAATATATGTCTTACTAAAACTAGTCTTTTATTGTATCCCAATTTGCATGAGGAAAACCAGACAGTCGTCAGAGAGCAAGGAGGACACTGTCAACCGACATCCAGGGTTTCTGTACTACACGGGTTTCCCAGATTTAACCAGCATTGAAGGCCTAGATGGCAAGGGAAGGATGACCTTTACCCGCTCGTCCCGACCATCTTCACGTCTGAAGATCAGAGCTCTACAATTATATCAACAAACAAGTGGGGATGGACATGCCGCAACGGCCTCAATTGGTAACATGGGCACTAATTAAGAGAAGACCAATGTCCCTCAGGCTCTACATGGCCGTGGGAAAGCACCTCTATTCTTGACAATAACATAATTTTTAGGGGGGAAAAGTAAAGGACATATTGATATTCATGCCATAGTTACTTCACTTTTGTTGCTTGCTTCTAAAATCATGTTATTGTTCTCCTTGCATTTTCACAGAACATTCTGAAGGCTACACTCTGCTCCTGTTCTAACTAGTTTACACCGGGATGAGTAACTTTGTGTAACTTTCCATCATACGCCAAGCTTATGATAATATGACCATATGTGTGTTTCCGTAATAATTGTACTAACATTGGCTTAAGCTTGTAGCTTGGCTTTAGGTGATTGGTTATTGATATACTCAAAACAATATATAATGATAAGTAGAATAAATGAGGTTAGAGATTCTCCGAATCCTCCCATACAGAGCTCTGTCTCCATCTGGTTTTCTGTTGGATTGCGCAATAAACCTTGTAACATAGAAATTTGACACTCACTTGGTCAACCGTGAAGGGTCGTTGTTGCCTTCCCCTCAACAGTATATGCTCCCCCATCCTGGTATATGCTCCCTTATCCTGGTCCCCCTTTCTGGTATATGCTTCCTCATCCCGGTATATGCTCCCCCATCCTGGTCCCCTATCCTGGTATATGTTTCTGTCAATCCTGGTCCATACTCCCCCATCCTGATATATGCTACCCCTTTCCTGTTATATGCTCCCCTATCCTGGTATATGCTCCTCAATCCTGGTCCCCCATCATGGTATGTGCTCCCCCATCCTGGTCCCCCATCCTGTTATATGCATCCCCATGCTGGTATATGCTTCCCCATCCTGGAATATGCTCTCCAATCCTGGCACTTGCATCCCCATCCTGATCCCATCCTGGAAAATTCTTCCCCATCCTGGTATATGCTCCCTCATCCTGGTCCCCCATCATGGTATATGCTCCCCCATCCCGGTATATGCTCCCCCATCCTGGTATATGTTTCTGTTAATCCTGTTCCATACTCCCCCATCCTGATTTATGCTACCCCCATCCTGGTCCCCCATCCTAGTATATGCTCCCCCATCCTGGTATGTGCTTCCTCCCATCCGTCCATGCATAAATAAAAAAAAAGACTCCTACTCACTTTCCACCGCTCCCCACCAGCGAGTCGCCTGTTTTACTAATATAGCACCGGAATCAGTGCATGTGCATAGCGTGATATCTGGCGCCATTATATTAAAGACAAATGTGCAGGGTGTTTTTAACAAAATGGAGCCGGACTTTGCGCATGCGCATACCGCGATGTCCGGTTCCATTTTGTTGAAGACACCGTGCAAATTTGTCTTCGCTAAAATGGTGCTGGCTATCGCCTTATGCTCAGGCGATGCTTCCGGCACCACACTCTTCCCCCGGCCTTTCCAGAGATGACTGGCCTGAATGGAATGGTATGTGTTTATGGCGCAGGACATTGCAGTATTAGCTCAGGGCCCACCCATACCGCGATCTCCGGCACCACACTCCTCATCCCTTTCTGGGATGTGGATGTGTCTTTCTGTCTGTGACCAGACTGTGCAGGCGCATTGCGCTTGCACAGTCTATAGAGGCTTCAGACAGAAGTACACATCCCTGATTATATTAAAGATAACAGTGTTTGAGTAAAGCTGCATGAAGCAATCAGGAGACAGTATCTGTATACACAGTGCTACTAAATGCATTGAGGCTGTGCTACTAATTGATAAAATGGACCAGTTTCTGAGGAAAATTTAAGAATAGAAGAATAGAGAATGGAGAGTAGTTACATTTTTGTGGTGATCTCATAGGCCTAATAAAGAGATGTGTTTTTAAAGCACTCTTAAAACTGTGGAAACTGGGAATTAATCAAGAGTTTCTGGAGTAGTGCATTATAGAGAACTAAAGAAAACTTTTGTTGATGAGAGTAGGAGGTTTGAATTATGAAGAATTTTATTCTAAATTTGATAGCAGAATGGAGAGGGTATGTAGGATGGTGTATAGCAGGGGTGGGCAAATAATTTTCCTGGGGGCCACATGAGAGACCATGACTGTTGTTGTGGGCTGAACCAATAGGCTGAAATGAATTCTGCTCAATATTATTATCAACATATTAATTATAAATATTTTATATTATTATTAATTGTATCACCTAATATTGAGGAGAATTAAGCATGCTGACATACCCTATATACCGTAAGAGCCCACTGACAGCCCCCTATATACCATATGAGCATGCACATAGCCCCTATATACTGTATAAGCCCCACACATCCCCCTATATATAGTATGAGCCCACACGCAGCCCCCTATATACCATAAAAGTCCAGCACAGCCTCCTATATACCATATGAGCCAGAGGGCTTCTTAAATAAGGAGGGCTTCTTAAAGAAAAATGAACAGGTCTGTGAGAGATAGAATTCTTGATGGTAGTTAGGTGATCAAATACTTATTTTATGCAATAAAATGCACTCACTGTTGAATTGTACAATAGATGTAGGTGGGAAAACTTGCAAAATCGGCAGTGTATCAAATACTTATTTTCCCCACTGAATATACATATACATACAGTAAAGACCAAAAATTTGGACACACCTTCTCATTTAAAGATTTTTCTGTATTTTCATGACTATGAAAATTGTACATTCACACTGAAGGCATCAAAACTATGAATTAACACATGTGGAATTATATACTTAACAAAAAAGTGTGAAACAACTGAAATATGTCTTATATTCTAGGTTCTTCAAAGTAGCCACCTTTTGCTTTGATGACTGCTTTGCACACTCTTGGCATTCTCTTGATGAGCTTCAAGAGGTATTCACCGGAAATGGTTTTCACTTCACAGGTGTGCCCTGTCAGGTTTAATAAGTGGGATTTCTTGCCTTATAAATGTGGTTGGGACCATCAGTTGTGTTGGAATGGAATGATTCGGCGTTAAAATGTTCGTTTCTTGCCAGTCTAAGTGAAAGGGTTAAAGATCTGCAAAATTGCATTTCCTGCACCTGTGACATTGCAAGAGGCCATGCAATTAGCTATATGTGTGGACAGGAGACTGTGTGCCAGGGTTAATGATGAGAAAATTCCTGCAATGGTAGCTCCTAGTCCTCAGAGGGTCTGCACGGACGGCGGAGGACCGATGGAGGTTGGGGCGATGTCACTCCGCTCTCAGGAAAGAGACCGCAGGTTTTCCAAGGGATTGTGATTTTACTGTGGTAAATCTAACCATTTAATTAAGAACTGTGAGCTTCGTTTAAGCAAAGAAAAAAAAAAGGTCAGTTACGCCCGTATTGCTTGTTTGAATTCTAAGGGTGTATTTCTTTGCAGGAAGATTTGATTGAATTTCAGGTATTTGTGGATTGTGGTTCAACACATAATGTGATTGATAAGGGTTTTTTGGAAAAACTTAAATTGGAATCTAAACCTTTGTCATCACTTTTTTCTGTGATTGCTATTGACAACACTCCTTTGAAATGTATTACTCACAAGGTTGCTGAATTTCCCCTCACTATCAATGGTATTCACAAGGAAAATTTGGATTTGGTGGTATAAAATAATTTACCTTCTCCAGTAGTTTTATGTTTGCCTTGGTTAAAATGGCACAATCCTTTACTGGACTGGTCTACTAATGAGATTAAGTCATGGAGTCCAAAGTGCTATGATAAGTGTTGTAACGGTCGCATTGCGGCTGTGGAAAAAGGGGAATTACCTGTACCCATTCAGGATTTTTGGAAGTTTTTTTCAGAGGAGGAGTCGCAAGTTTTACCTCCTCATAGGGACTATGATTGCACCATTCAGTTTGTTCCTGGAGCTACTCTTCCCAAGAGTCGCTTATTTAATCTGACTATCCCTGAGAGAAAGGCTTTTGAGGAATACATACAGACGAGCTTGGCTGCTGGTCACATTAGACCTTCTAAGTCACCTGTGACTGTTGGATTTTTTTTTGTAAAAAAAAAGGACGGCGGTTTACATCCATGTCTGGACTTCCGCGAAATTAATAAAATTGCCGTACGCAATTCCTACCCATTGCCGTTAATTCCTGACTTGTTTAACCAGTTATTGGGGGCCAAGTGGTTCTCTAAAATTGATCTCCGGGGGGCATACAATTTGTTACGAATAAAGGAGGGTGATGAATGGAAAACTGCTTTTAACACTCCGGTAGGTCATTTTAAGAATCTGGTGATACCTTTTGGTCTTACCAATGCACCCGCATTTTTTCAGAACCTTATTAATGACATCCTGAGACCTTTGATTGGTAAGAATGTGGTTGTGTATTTGGAAGACATTTTGATTTATTCGCCAGATCTGGAGTCTCATTGACAGAGCGTACGTGAGGTATTGCAGTTATTAAGTGACAATTCACTTTTTGCTAAGCTGGAGAAATGTGAGTTCGCTGTGCAGAAAATTAGTTTTTTTGGGCTACATTATCTCCAGCGAGGGCTTTGAGATGGACCCTATGAAGGTTCAGGCTGTGCAGGAATGGCCTTGGCCTATTGGTTTGAAATCAATACAGGGATTTTTGGGTTTCGCTAATTATTACAGAAAATTCATTAAGAATTTTTCTATAATTGTTAAGCCGCTGACCGATCTCACCAGGAAAGGTGCGAATGCTGTCCAGTGGACTACTGAGGCCATTGAAGCTTTTGTGTATCTCAAGGAGAGGTTCAGTTCTCCCCTATCCTTATGCAGCCTGATGAGACCAAGCCTTTTTTGGTCGAGGTTGATGCTTCTTCGGTGGGGGTCGGTGCGGTTTTGTCTCAGGAGAACAAGGATGGAGTTCATCCCTGTGCTTTTTTTTCGAAAAAATTTTCAGAAACCCCGAACTTAATTACGATGTTGGTAATCAGGAATTGCTGGCTATTAAACTAGCGTTTGAACATTGGCAGCATTTCTTGGAAGGTGCTAAATTTCTGGTTCAGGTTTTCACTGATCATAAAAATTTGATTTATCTGGATGCTGCCAAGTGCTTGAATGCCCGTCAGGCTAGGTGGGCACTTTTATTTTCTCGGTTTAATTTTTCTGTTACTTACATCCATGGTACCAAGAATGTTAAAGCTGATGCTTTATCTCGCAGTTTTTCTCCCATGGTTGGTACCGAGGAGGAGGAGAGCATTTTACTGGAAGGAGTTGTGGTAGCAGCATTGGACTCCATTTTGGAAGATGGGATTCTGAAAGCTCAGGAGGATACCCCATCTAACACTCCCCATGGGAGGTTGTTTGTGCCTAGAACCTTTAGGAAAGATTTGTTTGTGGAATATCATGAGTCTTGGTTGGCAGGTCATCCAGGAATTTCTGAGACTAAGAGACTTATAAGTCACTGTTTTTGGTGGCCTGGGTGGCAGAAGGAAGTCATCAAGTGGGTGCATCAATGTACGGTGTGAGCTAGGTCAAAGGCTTTGCATACCCCTGCTGTGGGGTTGCTTTTCCCTCTGGAGGTTCCTAGTGTGCCTTGGATGCATCTGGCAATGGATTTTATTACTGACCTTCCTGTGTCTGAGGATTTCATTGTCATCTGGGTGGTCGTGGACCGTTTAAACAAGATGTGTCAATTGGTTCCTTTCATTAAACTACCCTGCGCTAAGACTCTCTCTAAGGCGTTTGTCAAGGAAATTGTCAGACTCCATGGCGTTCCCACCGACATTGTTTCTGATAGGGGACCTCAGTTTGTGGCTCGCTTTTGGCGTGCTTTTTGTGACAGATTGGGAGTCCATTTGTCATTTTCATCTGGGTATCATCCTGAGTCTAATGGACAGACAGAAAGAAAGAACCAGGATGTTGAGCAGTTTTTGCGTTGTTTTGTGGCAGACCATCAAGAGGGGTGGTCTGAGTTTCTGCCACTCACTGAATTTGCTCTTAACAACCATACATCCTCTTCTGCTGGGTGTTCTCCTTTTTCTTGTTGTACTGGGAGACATCCGTCGTTTCGTTCGTTCTCCAAATTGGTGTCGGCTGTGCCGGAGGAGGAGAATTTTTCCGGTGATTTGGAGAGAGTTTGGACTGACGTACGTTGTAACCTTCAAGAGGCTAACAAAAAGTCCAAGATGTATTTTAACAGGAAACGTAAAGACGTTTTGTTTACGGTTTGTGACATGGTTTGGTTGCCTTCAAAGAATCTGCGGTTGAGGATTCCCTCTAAAAAATTGGGTACGAAGTTTGTGGGGCCATTTAAGGTGCTTCAGGTGGTTAATCAGTCTGCTGTTAGGTTGGAGGTCCCCACCTCCTGGAAGATTAATCCTGTGTTTCATGTTTCCTTGTTGAAAAAGGCTGATGTATCGGATAGGGATGCTACTGTCACAGTTCCTCCGGTGGTGGAACATGGCGAATATGAAATTTCTCGTATCCTGAATTCCAGAAGACATAGAGGGAGATTGCAGTATCTCGTCGCTTGAAAAGGTTTCGGTCCCGAGGATAACTCCTGGGTAGGGGTAGATGATGTCTCTGCCCCTAGACTTGTCAGAGCGTTCCACAGGAGGTTTCCTGATAGGCCTGGGCCTGGAGGATCCGGAGGATCCTCATAGAAGAGGGGGTACTGTTAGAACTGTTTTTTTCTATTTTGGTCACGTGACTTGCTGCCTATTTATTCCAGCTCCGCCCTTCTGGCTTTGCTGGACTTCAGTGTTATTTGACTCTCTATCTAGCCAAGTGCTTTTGTACCTATCTCTCTAGTTCGTTTGGTCCTTTGGACCTCTAAGTACTTTTTGTTTGTTTGTCTTTTTGCTCCACTACAACATCTGCTAGCAGGTGTCCAATTTTGTCCCAATCCTTAGTTCTTTTAGGGACCCCTCCCTTTATTCTATAGGTCTGCGTTCAGACTAGCTGAGGACGAAGGCGGGTCTGTTCACAAGGAACAGGTCGCCCGCTGCAACGTAGGGAATCAGCTTTGTCTTATTGTAGGGACAGATTCCCTTTCTTTCCTTAGTTCTTGTAGCAGATCATAACATTAATGAGGTAAAGACTCCTGTAATGTCAGTTCCTAGTCCCCAGAAAATCTGCTCTGACGGCGGAGAACCGATGGAGGTTGGGGTGATGTCACTCCGCTCTCATGGAAGAGACCGGAGGTATACCAATGGATTGTATCTTTATTGTGGTAAAGCTGACCATTTGATTGAGTATTGTGAGCGTTGTTTAAGTCTTTTTGTGTTCTGCAACAACTTCTCTGTTTAGGAGGTGTCCCATTTTTGTCCCAGTCCTTAGTTCTTTTAGGGACCCATCCCTTAATTCTATAAGTCTTCGTTCAGACTAGCTGAAGACTAAGGCGGGTCTGTTCACTAGGAACAGACAGCCGGCTACATCGTGGGGATTCAGCTTAGTCTTACTGTAGGGACAGTTTTCCCCTATCTTTCCTTAGTACATGTTGCAGATCATAACACTGACACCCGCTCATGACGTGCTATGTCCATCATTAGTCATAAATGGGTTAAGGTATACAGTATAACATTAAACATTCTCCCTTGAATTTCATGGTGAATGCATTGCATGATATTATTCTGTATAATGCTGTATTAGAGTCATTGCTTCTTCATTAGAAAATTAAATGAATACACACAATTATATAGTCAACTGAAGAAAAAACTTTTTTGTCCCTTAGTGCAAGAGGAAGCATACTGAGCTGCAATGCATTCTCATTTGTACTATATATGTTGCATGGATATATGTGAAATAATATAAAACAGTATACAAATAGGTTTGTCTTTTAATTACACATTTCACATAAAAGTGTGTTCAATATGTGTATTTACTGTTTCTTTCTTTTTTTTGTAGCTGTTACGTAAAAATGACTCGAAAGTAATAAAAAAGCACATTGAAAGGATTAGAATCTGCCATGGGCTAATGTATTTCTGAATACTTTAGGACACAGGGTAATGAGTTTAACTTGCCTCCAGACTCAGATTTATGATTAACAGAAAATGACCATCGGCTGATATGTTATTTTGACTTTGGGGACAAAAGTGTAATAGTAATGTTTGATAATCTAACTCATGTAGCAACATGGCTTCATATTAAGACTCATTAACATCAGTTCTGCATAATTTTATATGATGCTATTTTTTTAATAACAATACACATTACATAGACATTTAAACATTTTTTTACAAGTCTGATATTACAATTTATATTACTGAGTTCCCAGATATGAACTGGGCTGTCTATATGTCATTTGTTTATTTTAGGCAAAGAGCACATCATGGAAGAGTAATAGAGATGAACTGATCGTTCCACAGAGGATTGAGTTGGACTCAAATTTTCTAAAATCAGGGGTTTCACATGAATTCGAACAATGTGCAATAAGATTCGCAGTTTGCAATTAAAACAAAAAGCCCAGCACCATTTCAGACATGCCTCAAACTAAGTGGCATCTGATGTGGCAGCGCAGGCTTCCCATAATGCCCTGCAACAATCCAATCACATGGTGTAGCACAGTCAATCAGGGGGGTTATCACACACAACAAAAAGTGTTTAACTCTATTTTTCTCAATGGGATTGAAAAGTACAAAAGTAGCGCAGATTGTAGGGATAGCAGCCAAATCAACGGATGTGCTGGTTAACCATATCAACATGAATAGGATAAATTTCCTGATACGAATCTGAAAGGAGGTCATAAAATTGTGGTTGCCTTCACATCTTAATAAGAGCTATGAGGCAATGGGGAGAATGGAACCCAGGAATGGGCAGTTCATGATGAGGAAGAACGCCTTTCCTTACTCATGAGACTGGTAACGGGCCGTTACTCCAGAAATCCTGATGAAGTTCAGGCCAACTATACACGGTGAGCCTTTGTCTGTGAGTTGTCAGTTTGAAGTTATGTACAGGCAAGTAAGTAGCTGCAAAGGTTTTATGTTACTCTTTTGAATTGTGAAAGACTGGAGGGGGTGTCTGTTTAAAAAACAGAAGCAATGGACTAGGAACTCACTAAAGAAAAGTTGAATTTATTTTGTGAAGTCAAGGAGAGTCAAAGCATTAGATATGCAACAGGAATTTACTGGGCACCTCAGGAAAGGTTAATAGGGGAGGTCACCCTGAACATCCACGCTCATAACTATCTTATATGATAAAGAATGAGTGAGTTTGGTTCAACATTGGAGCATAAATTAAGAAGGAGGTTATCCAGTGCCAGGGTGGTAAGGACGTTGTTCTCAAACATCAATGTTGGCTTACCAAGAAGCCTGTGAGTCGATGGTTAACCCATTGTTGGTATAAAATCTAATCTTGATTTATTATTAACTGCACTGGGGGAACTCCCAGGAGCATATTGTTGCCTTAATCCCATTTTAGGTAACACCTGTCACTCCAGAGAGAAGTCTTGACATTCGCCCAGACACTCATGTGAGACTCCAGAAGATCCCTCTTGGGTTTGGCACTGAGCTGAAACATCTCCTGTCAGATTTCAGCTATGAGGAGGAGACTGTGAGAAAACTGTGAGAAAACTGTGAGAAGACTTGAACAATCATGCCACCATCCAGCTGAAGCCATGTTACAACCAAAGCTATAGGGATTGTACACACTCTAGAGAAAATCTCAACAGTGTCATGATAGGAGAGTTTGTTTGAATATAGCCCCAAAGCTAACTCTTCCTGTCATTGTCATTGTTCTTCTGGTCATAATCATGTATATTGGACTGTTTCTGATTTACAGAAGGACCAAAAGACTGCCCACCTAACTGCACCTAGGTAAGGCTGAGCATCATGTACTCAGCTGGAAACGGCGGTTAAGGACTTAAGACAAATTCTGTCCTTTACCCCGGATCCAATATATATTGAATAAAACATTGTATTTGATGTAAATTTTGGGATTTACCGCCTACTGAAATTGCAAAGGTGAACATATAGACTCTTTATATTTAAGTGCGGAACTACATATACATGGACATAATCAGGTAACAAAATTTGCAGTTCTGCTATGTGTTTATGTATATGTGTTCATGCATTTGCAGCTGGTAGTAATACTCCAATTGCACATGGATCAGTGATCTGCATGTGCTTTGTGGATCAGTTAGAATACAGTTGTGCTCAAAAATGTACATACCCCAGCAGAATTTTTCCTTTCTTGGCCTTGTTTCAGAGAATATGAATGATAACAAAAAAACTTTTTCTCCACTCATGGTTATTGGTTGGGTGAAGCCATTTATTGTCAAACTACTGTGTTTTCTCTTTTTAAATCTTAATGACAACCAAAATCATCCAAATGACCTTGATCAAAAGTTCACATACCCTGGTGATTTTGGCCTGATAACATGCACAGAATTTGACACAAATGTGACCTGTTTGCTTGTAATCAGTGTGTGTGCATAAAAGGTGAATGAGTTTCTGGGATGCAGAGAGACTCTTGCATCTTTTATCCAGCCACTGATGTTTCTGGATTGTGAGTCATGGGGAAAGCAAAAGATTTGTCAACAGATCTACGGGAAAAGGTAGTTGAACTGTATAACACAGGAAAGGGATACAAAAAAATATCCAAGGAATTGCTAATGCCAGTCAACAGCGTTCAAACTGTAATTAACAAATGGAAAATCAGGGGCTCTGTAAAAACCAAACCACGGTCAGGTAGACCAACAAAACTTTCAACCACAACTGCCGGGAAAATGTTTCGGGATGTAAAGAAAAACCCACAAATAACATCAGCTAAAATTCAGGACTCTCTAAAAACTAGTGGTGTGGCTGTTTCAAGATGCACAATAATGAGGCATTTGAAGAAAAATTTGCTGCATGGTCCAGTCTCCAGAAGAAAGCCATTACTGCACCAATGCCACAAAGTATCTCCCCTACAATATGCCAAACAGCACAGAGACAAGCCTCAAAACATCTGGAACAAGGTAATTTGGAGAGTTGAGACCAAAATTGAACTTTTTGGCCACAACCATAAATGTTACATTTGGAGAGAGGTAAGCAAGGCCTATGATGAAAGGAACAGCATTCCTACAGTAAAGTACGGAGGTGGATCACTGATGTTTTTGGGGATGTGTGAGCTACAAAGGCACAGGAAACATGGTAAAAGTTGAAGGAAAGATTAATGCAGCATGTTATCAGCAAATACTGGAGGCAAATTTGCACTTATCAGCCCGGAAGCTGCGCATGGGACGTACTTGGATGTTCCAACATGACAATGATCCAAAACACAAGGCCAAGTCGACCTGTCATTGGCTACAGCAGAACAAAGTGAAGGTTCTGGAGTGGCCTTCTCAGTCTCCTGACCACAATATCATTGAGCCACTCTGGGGAGATCTCAAGTGTGCAGTTCATGATAGACAGCCCAGGAATTTACAGGAACTGGAGGCTTTTTGCCAAGAAGAATGGGCAGCTTTAACATCTGAGAAAATAAAGAACCTCATCCACAACTACCACAAAAGACTTCAAGCTGACATTGATGTTAGAGGAGGCAATACATGGTATTAACAACTGGGGTATGTGAACTTTTGATCAGGGTCATTTGGATGTTTTTGATTGTCATTAAGATTTGAAAAGAGAAAACACAGCAGTTTGACAATAAATGGCTTCACCCAACCAATAATCATAAGTGGAGAAAAAGTTTTTTTGTTATCATTCATATTCTCTGAAACAAGGCCAAGAAAGGAAAAATTCTGCACAACTTTTGAGCACAACTGTATATACTATTTTAGCTTAAGTCTCTATATGCTTTTAAAATGGTATTTTTTGGAATGGAATGGAATTGTAATGTGTTTTGTGTGAATGGGGAAAAGGAGTAAGGTTACCTAGGGAAAAGTCTCCTCATTTTCTAAGATATTTGCCACTTCAATCAATGGTGACATTTTTAAGGGATGGATTGAATGATGGTTAACGTCAGACGGTGTTCTTTCCTTCAGCCAACTTAGGTATTGTGACATCACTCCCTACTCAAGAAATTCTGACCTGCCTAGTAAAGATCTGCGTATCTATACATCAAGACTACAGAAGACGTGTTTGATGAAAGTCATGCCTTTGCTCAAAGAAAGCCACGTGGTGAGGCCCAACTATAGATTGTGACACACAACAGTCCCATTACACCAGACGTACTCAAATCCCCGCAGAAGCAAGCTGCAGGAGAGGAACAAAAAGACTGGCAGGGTGAGGGGCGTGCATAGGATGGTGGGCTGACCTATGAACTGTGAGAATCAATCTATTCCAGAGTCTGACCAGTCAAACTTGGTATAGGCGGATACCTTAATATTGGCAATGACATGACAACAGAGAAAAGACAATCCTGAACCAAGACAAAATGAAAGAAGATCCAGAAAGTAGAAGATATTTTATTCTCTGGATGGAGACATTGAGTTCCTGTAAATGGCAGGGAAGAGGTTACTGCAGCGATGAGTGATGTCTAGATACCTAAGTACAGTATTAGACTTTGTTCCATCCTGAACTGTTACCAGTTATTTTAGTGTTGAGTAGACAAATATATCCCAGCACAACACAAATTTCATTGTTGCACTCTCAACAACAGGGAGATTGTAGAGGGAAATGCCCCAAAATGTATTTATACTTACATCCCAACATTTGAAGATCAGAAAGAGGGAAAAATTTTGTGGTGTGACAAATTTTAGCCACACCCCATTCTACGCCCATTTGCCATTTCTTTCTCCACTGGCAGGAGGAGATGTCAGAGGGGCGCTGGCAGTGAGCAAAATTCAGTAGACGCTCAAGACTGCAGGTTGTAGACCCTAATCCGGGACTGTCCACTGTATTTGGGACAGGTGGGACTAGATATAGGTGGACCGATTCACAGTTCTCTGGTCCTGCGTCCAGATCAGTGCTACCTGGTGGCTGGAAGGGGGCCACGAATCACTTACCTCCTGGTGACCCCGGCACAGTTTTTTACTGGCCAAGGCTGGAGTGATGTAATCTGTATGTCCTGCTCATCTCTAGTTGGGAACTGTTGATTTATTTTTTGTTCCTTCATTCACAGCCGGAGCAGACAGAACCTTCTTATCTTTATGTAGCTTCACTGTTTTTTTTTTAGTCTGTAAGGTCACACATTGCATAAATACTGTGTTTTATGCAATGATCTGCAGGATCCGCACCAAACTACACAATGAAATCTTCTATGATTTTTGATGCATTTTTATACCTTGTCCCCCTTATTTGGTGCATTTTTTTGTGCAGATATGAAGCCGCATTTTTAATGTGCTTTTACAGTACAGAAAAGCTTTGATTTCGCACTTAATAAAGTTAATGCAGTTTTTTACATATGTGTCATTTAGGCTCCACTTAGAAGCCTTTAGAGAAAAAAAGCACCAAAACCGCACAGGTCAGCGGCATCCTTAGACCACAAGGAGAACAGTTTTCATGAAATCACATCCACTTTGCTTTGTACAGTTAAGCTTAACAATATATCTGTGCAAAAAAAATCTGGAAAAAAAAAAGCATTTACGCTACAAGTGACCACAGTCTAAATGTCTAAGCCAAGTGGATGTGATTTCTTGAAATCTCCTCCCTCTGTGCGTCTAAAGACTCTGCGGTTTTGGTGCATTTTTTTCTTTATAAGCTTCTTATAAGCTTCTTCTGCAGAATCAAACTTTTCTGTTTTATTAAAAAAGCATTAAAAAAGCGGATTTACATGTGCACCAAAGTTGCATCAAATATTGGGGAATGCGCCTAAAAGAAATTAAGCAAACATGTAATAATCATAGAATACTGTTATAGTGTCATGTGGTGAGGACATCTGCTGAAAAAAAGCAGTAGAAAAAATGCATCATTTATGCTACTTGTGAACACGGCCTCAGCGCTACATTTTTCTTAATTTTTTTATGGGTTTAATAGAGAAAATATATCAATTGAGCTAGTTTTACACCATTTTTTACGTAATATATCGATGCCCATGTATAATCTGATCGCTGGGTCATTACGGTTATAGGGACACCAAATATGTCCATGTTATTTGCTGATTTGTAATGTTTAAAATTTAAAAAAAGCACACATTAAAAATGACATTATTTAATGTTTTTCATTAGCTTTTAGTAATTTTGTAGAAAGAAAACATTTAGTTTTAATTCTTCCTCTAGAATACAGGGACATTGAAATACTCTGCTGTGTACAATGTATCAGTACAATCTGCCCATGGAGTCAAAGTCTGCAGTACAGATCAAGCACATAAAACTTTCCCCATGACATCACCAGAGCTTGTGGCTTAGCAGCTTTAGCTACTGTCTGTAATGTTGAAGGTTGTAGATTTGAGACATGCTGAGACTCGAACAAAAAGACAAAATTATATTTTTGTAATTGCTTCTTATTATTTTCATTATTTTTATAAGAACAAGAAAATCGGAATTTTTTTTCCCTTCAGTATACAAGTATATAAAAATACACTGTTGTATACAATGTACATGTATAATCTGCTTCTGGGTTCACTGCCTGCAATACATGTCAAGAATGCCAAAATCTCATGTGTTTATCATTATAAGCTGACACTCATTGATAATGAAAAAACATAAAAATTGAGCTTGGTTTACGTTGGTTTATATGCAGCACATAAACGCATGTTTACAATAGCCATAACTCAGGCTCAACCTACAAAAAACAAAATGAACATAAACCCTGCTGTAACTAAATAAGTAAAAAGCAAAAGTGCATTCAATTAACATAGGGTTCTTAGCAACACTGTTTTTGATCAAAAATAGCATAAAAGCCATCCCACCATGGCACAATGAACCTATTCAGGATGGTCCTACATTGTCTAATATTAAAACCTTACCATGTGTCAGAGTTGACCTCAGTGTGTGAATAAGGGCAGACAAAGGACCGGGTCCCGGACTGTGGACACCAGCCTGGCTCATTGATAAAGTTGCCGCCTGCAAAACATAGAAAAATGAATTCACGTCCCGGGAGACCCGATGGCAGGATAAGTGAATAATTTAAATTTAGTTTATGTACTGAGCAGAGAGAGGTGGCCCCGCAGTGGAGGAGAAGCTACTGAAGCGATGAAGACATCGGAGAGATGAGTATAGAAGCTGGCACTAAGCAAAGATGTAGCGGGACAGTCCCCCTGAATCCAGGAAGGTTGGGAGCTATTCATATATACTGTATACATGGTGTATAGATCCATATATATTGGCATGCTAAACCATGTATGTATATGGGGAATTACATAGGTGGGGGCATTATTCATGTGGAACTCATGTGGGGAGATTATACAGTACTGATCAAAAGTTTGGTCACACCTTCTCATTTAAAGATTTTTCTGTATTTTCATGACTATGAAAATTGTACATTCACACTGAAGGCATCAAAACTATGAATTTATACATGTGGAATTATATACTTAACAAAAAAGTGTGAAACAACTGAAAATATGTCTTATATTCTAGGTTCTTCAAAGTAGCCACCTTTTGCTTTGATGACTGCTTTGCACACTCTTGGCATTCTCTTGATGAGCTTCAAGAGGTAGTCACCGGAAATGGTTTTCACTTCACAGGTGTGCCCTGTCAGGTTTAATAAGTCTGATTTCTTGCCTTATCAATGGGATTGGGACCATCAGTTGTGTTGTGCAGAAGTCAGGTGGATAAACAACTGATAGTCCTACTGAATAGACTGTTAGAATTTGAATTATGGCAAGAAAAAAGCAGCTAACTAAAGAAAAACAAGGGACCATCATTACTTTAAGAAATGAAGGTCAGTCAGTGCGAAAAATTGGGAAAACTTTGAAAGTGCAGTTGCAAAAACCATCAAACGCTACAAAGAAACTGGCTCACATGAGGACCGCCCCAGGAAAGGAAGACCAAGAGTCACCTCTGCTTCTGAGGATAAGTTTATCTGAGTCACCAGCCTCAGAAATCGCAGGTTAACAGCAGCTCAGATTAGAGACCAGGTCAATGCCACACAGAGTTCTAGCAGCAGACACATCTCTACAACAACTGTTAAGAGGAGACTTTGGGCAGCAGGTCTTCATGGTAAAATAGCTGCTAGGAAACCACTGCTAAGGAGAGGCAACAAGTAGAAGAGACTTGTTTGGGCTAAAGAACACAAGGAATGGACATTAGACCAGTGGAAATCTGTGCTTTGGTCTGATGAGTCCAAATTTGAGATCTTTGGTTACAACCACTGTGTCTTTGTGCGATGCAGAAAAGGTGAACGGATGGACCCTACATGCCTGGTTCCCACCATGAAACATGGAGTAGGAGGTGTGATGGTGTGGGGGTGCTTTGCTGGTGACACTGTTGGGGATTTATTCAAAATTGAAGGCATACTGAACCAGCATGGCTACCACAGCATCTTGCAGTGGCATGCTATTCCATCCGGTTTGCGTTTAGTTCGACCATTATTTATTTTTCCACAGTTCAATGACCCCAAGCACACCTACAGGCTGTGTAAGGGCTATTTGACCAAGGGGGGAGTGATGGGGTGCTACGCCAAATGACCTGGCCTCCACAGTCACCAGACCTGAACCCAATCGAGATGGTTTGGGGTGAGCTGGACCGCAGAGTGAAGGCAAAAGGGCCAACAAGTGCTAAGCATCTCTGGGAACTCCTTCAAGATTGTTGGAATACAATTTCCGGTGACTACCTCTTGAAGCTCATCAAGAGAATGCCAAGAGTGTGCAAAGCAGTCATCAAAGCAAAAGGTGGCTACTTTGAAGAGCCTAGAATATAAGACATATTTTCAGTTGTTTCACACTTTTTTGTTAAGTATATAATTCCACATGTGTTAATTCATAGTTTTTATGCCTTCAGTGTGAATGTACAATTTTCATAGTCATGAAAATACAGAAAAATCTTTAAATGAGAAGGTGTGTCCAAACTTTTGGTCTGTACTGTATATATAGATACAGTACATATATATTTTCATAAATGGGTTAGCATGGGTTATACAGTGGGCACGGAAAGTATTGAGACCCCTTTAAATTTTTCTCTCTTTGTTTCATTGCAGCCATTTGATAAATTCTAAAAAGTTCATTTTTTTTCTCATTAAAATACACTCTGCACCCCATCTGGACTGAAAAAAAAACAGAAAAGTAGAAATTTTTGCAAATTTATTATAAAATAAAAACTGAAATATAACAGTCATAAGTAATCAGAACCTTTGCACAGACACTCATATTTAAGTCACATGCTGTCCATTTCCTTGTGGTCCTCCTTGAGATGATTCTACTGCTTCATTGGAGTCCAGCTGTGTTTAATTAAACTGATAGGACTTGATTTGGAAAGGCACACACCTGTCTATATAAGACCTCAAAGCTCATAGTGCATGTCAGACCAAATGAGAATCATGAGCTCAAAGGAACTGCCCAAGGAGCTCAGAGACAGAATTGTGGCAAGGCACAGATCTGGCCAAGGTTACAAAAGAATTTCTGCATTACTCAAGGCTCCTAAGAGCACAGTGGCCTCCATAATCCTTAAATGGAAGAAATTTGTGGCCACCAGAAGTCTTCCTAGACCTGGCCGTCCAGCCAAACTGAGCAATCGAGGGAGAAGAGCCTCTGTGAGAGAGGTACACAAGAACCCTAAGATGACTGTGGCTGTGCTCCAGAGATGCAGTAGGGAGATGGGAGAAAGTTGCACAAAGTCAACTATCACTGCAGCCCTCCACCAGTCAGGCCTTTATGGGAGAGTGGCCCGACAGAAGCCTCTCCTCAGTGCAAGACATATGAAAGTCTGCATAGAGTTTGCTCAAAAACACATGAAAGACTCCCAGACTATGAGAAATAAGATTCTCTGGTCTCATGAGACAAAGATAGAACTTTTTGGTGATAATTCTAAGTGGTATGAGTGGAGAAAACCAGGCACTGCTCATCACCTGCCCAGTACAATCCCAACAGTACAACATGGTGGTGGCAGCATCATGCTATGGGGGTGTTTTTCAGCTGCAGGACAGGAAGACTGGTTGCATTTGAAGGAAACATGAATGCGGCCAAGTACAGAGATATCCTGGATGAAAACCTCTTCCAGAGTGCTCTGGACCTCAGACTTGGTTGAAGGTTTACCTTCCAACAAGACAATGACCCTAAGTACACAGCTAAAATAACAAAGGAGTGGCTTCAGAAAAACTCTGTGACCATTCTTGACTAGTCCAGCCAGATCCCTGACCTAAACCCAATTGAGCATCTCTGGAGAGACCTGAAAATGGCTGTCCACCAACGTTCACCATCCAACCTGACGGAACTGGAGAGGATCTGCAAGGAAGAATGGCAGAGGATCCCCAAATCCAGGTGTGAAAAACTTGCATCATTCCCAAGAAGACTCATGGCTCTACTAGCTCAAAACGGTGCTTCTACTCAATACTGAGCAAAGGGTCTGAATACTTATGACCATGTGATATTTCAGCTTTTCTTTTTTAATAAATTTGCAAAAATGTCTACATTTCTGTTTTTTTTTCAGTCAAGATGTGGTGTATAGTGTACTTTAATGAGAAAAAAAATTAACTTTTTAGAATTTACCAAATGGCTGCAATGAAACAAAGAGTGAAAAATTTAAAAGGGTCTGAATACTTTACATACCCACTGTATATATATATTTATATATATATATATATATATATATATACATATATATATATATATATATGTAAATATATATATACATATTTTTATATATATGCATGTATTTGATCCCTTGCTGTTTTTGTAAGCTTGCCCACTGACAAAGACATGAACAGTAGTGTTGAGTGAGCGTGTTCGCTACTGCTCAGTGCTCGCCCGAGCATCTCACTTCTCGACTTACTCGGCCCTCGCCTAGTATTTCCGGGGTTGTTCGGCGGGAGCTTGGGTCTTCTCCCTGCATGTTAGGCGCTCTTTAGAGAGCCAATAAACATGCAGGGATTGCCTGCCACTCACTGTAATGCCATAGCCCTGTTGATTGTGGCATTACAGTGATTGGCTGGCCACACAGCGTCATCAGGTCTATATCAGACGTGGCGCTGCCATGCTCGTCACAGTCTCTCTGGAATCAGATAGTGAAGGGAGAGCTGCTGCTGAGCAATGGAGAGATTTGCATGTTTCTAGTTAGTGTAGGTGTACAGACTATATTAGAGACACATATACACCTCAACAAACAGTCCTTCTGAGGACTAATCCATCAGCAGAGTTATCAGACAGGCAGTGTATATATATGCAGGCAGGCAGTGTGTATAGCAGACTTCAGTGCATATAGCACAAGAGGCTCCATTCCAGTTCTGCCTTCTGCTGCAGTTAGATATTTCTAGACAAAGGCCCATGTCTCAGGGGCCAGGAATAATTTTTTTTGGATATTAATCCTTATTATTTGCTTAAAAAGCAATTCAGAGAACACAGTTTTTCTGTGCCATTTGCTTGTTGGCACTGCAGAATATAGCCAGGTCCTTTCCATATTACAGCGCTAAAAATCCAGTTATTTAAAACTGTGTTTTATCCGTCACACGGATCACATATACGTTTTCAGAAAATACTGCCATTTCTAGTCTCCAGAAAAACAAATTTTCAGTGTGTCAGCAAAGTTTTTGACACCGGTTTGCTGTTCAAACTACTTACCTACAGGCCAGGTATTTAAGACTGTGTTTTCTGCGTCACACGGATCACATATACGTTTTCAGAAAATACTGCCATTTCTGGCCTCCATTAAAAATTTGTTGCAGTGTGTCAGTGAAGCAATTGACACCAGATAGCTGTTCAAAATAGTTACCTACAGGCCAGGTATTTAAAACTATGTTTTCTGCGTCACATGGATCACATATACGTTTTCAGAAAATACTGCCATTTCTGCCCTCCATTATAAATTTCTTTCAGTGTGTCAGGGAAGCAATTGACACCAGATTGTGGTTCAAAATAGTTACCTACAGGCCAGTTATTTAAAACTGTGTTTTCTCTGTCAAATGGATCACATATACGTTTTCAGAAAATACTGCATTTCTGGCCTCCATTAAAAATTTGTTTCAGTTTGTCAGTGAAGCAATTGACACCAGTTTGCAGTTTAAAATAGTTACCTACAGGTCACTTATTTAAAACTGTGGTTTGTCTGTCACACGGATCACAAATAAGTTCTCACCAAATTCAGTCATTTGTTGTGAGCGTGGAAAATATTGTCTTCCATTTAAAATGGACAAGGCACGTGGCAGGCAACCATTTTACGTAACAACAACACAAAGGAAGTTGCCAGTACAACTCGGGTCTTCCCGAGTCTGGTTGTTTTTTAAAAGACTCTGCCGATAACCCCAAAAAAGCCATTTGCACCACCTGCCAGACCAGCATCAGCAGGGGTGGCAAAACGACCAGCCTGACCACCACCAGCATGATCAGGCACATGGCAGCAAATCATCTGACTTTGTGGGCCGAATCCCAGGGTCCAGGAACAGTGTCTGCGGGTGGCACCATTGCTTCTTCCGTTGTTGTGCATGCAAGCCAATCCCCTGTCCATGGTGCATGAGAAGATGCCTCCTGCCCTGCACCTGTCGTTGCACACTCTCAAGTAGCAGCATCAGGAAGCATGTCCACGTCCTTGTCCCTGTGCAGCGTTCAGTTGTCCTTACCCCAGTCCTTGGCACACAAGCGCAAATATGCAGCCAATGCCCCACAGGCCACACTACTAAATTCCCACATTTCACGACTGCTTGCGCTCGAAATATTGCCTTTTAGGCTAGTGGAGACGGAAGCATTCCGCAACCTGATGGCGGCGGCCGTCCCTCAGTACTCGGTGCCCAGCCGCCATTATTTCTATCGGTGTGCCATCCCCGCATTACACAAGCACGTTTCCCAAAACATTAGCTGTGCCTTCAACAACGCAGTTACTGGGAAAGTCCACCTAACCACGGACACGTTGACAAGTGCTTGTGGGTAGGGATGGTACATCTTGCTGACGGCACACTGGGTTAACATAGTGGAAGCCGGGACCCAGTAGAACCTTGGGATGGAACATGTCCTCCCGACGCTAAGGATTGCGGGCCCTAGGTCAATCAGGGTTGCCCTCATCTTCCTCAGCCTCCTTCTCCTCTTCAACCTCCATCTCTAAAATGACCACATCAGTCACAAGCTGGAAGCAGTGCAGCACTGCCTCGGCCAAGCGGCAACAGGCTGTGCTGAAGCTAATATGCTTAGGTGAAAAACCGCACAATGCTGAAGAGTTGTGGACAGCTCTGAAAGAGCAGGCAGATATGTGGCTCACACTGCTGAACCTACAGCCAGGCATGGTCGTGTGTGACAATGGCTGGAACCTGGTGGCGGCTCTGAGGCGAGGCGAACTCAATCACGTACCTTCCCTGGCCCATGTTCTTAACCTCGTGGTTCAGCAGTTTCTCAAATTCTACCCGGAGCTGCCGGATCTACATGTTAAAGTACGCCGCCTGTGTGCCCAGTTTAAAAAGTCAGCTACAGCTTCCACCGCCCTTGCTGTGTTTCAGCAGCGTTTTCATCTTCTGGCTAACATACTGGTATGTGATGTCCCCACACATTGGAACTCTACACTGCAGATGTTGGGAAGGATTTATGAGCAGAAGAGGGCAGTTGTTGAGTACCAGCATCATCAAGGCCGTCGGTATTCAGTTCAGACTCCACACATAAGACCTCAGGAGTGGACATTGATGTCAGACATATGTACCATCCTCCAAATCTTTGAGGACTCCATCAAGATGTGAGCGGCGATGATGCCATAATTAGCATCACCATCCCGATTCTCTTTCTTCTGAAATGCTCTCTGCTCACAATCAAAGAGGATGCATTGTAGGCTGAGCACGATGAGATGGAGCAAGGAACCATACAGGGTGATTACACACAGCCCAGCCTCATCTCATCTCATCGTGGATTGGGTGACAATGAGGAAGAGGAGGAGGTAGAACATGAGCTAATTTCATGCGCTATAGATGGTACTACCTGCAAAACTGTCATACCATCTGTTCAGCGTGGATGGCCAGAGGACAGAGAGGAGGAGGAGTAGAAGAGCATGGTCAATCATCTTCTTGGTGGGGACATGGAAGTCTTGCCTGTTAGCAGTCTGGCACGCATGGCTGAGTTTATGTTATGCTGACTTTCCCATGACCCTCGCGTTCTCAAAAATTTTGGGTGACAGTCATTACTGGTTGGTGACACTTCTAGACCCACGCTACAAGGAGAACTTTATATCTCTAATTCCTGAGGCGGACATGTCTACAAAAATGGGGCAGTATCAAAAGGCCCTTGTTGTGGAACTATTAAAAAAATTCCCATCTGAAAATGCTGGCGGCAGAGGTCACAGTTCGTTGGACAACCAAGGAGTACAGGTGAGAGAGACACAAATGCAATCAAGCAGAGGAAGGGGAACACTGTCAAAGTTCTGGGACAGTTTTCTCAGACCCTCCCATTGCACAGGCCCTGAGGTGCGGGGTACTCTCACAAGGAGTGCAAAGTTTGGGAAAATGCTGAGAAAGTACCTTGTTGACCTTACCAACGTCCTCCGTGATTCCTCTGTGCCTTTTAATTAGCTGGATGTGTGGAATGAACTGGCTCTCTATGCCTTGGATGTCCTGGCCTGCCCTGCCGCTAGTGTTTTATCAAAGCTGGTTTTTAGTGCCGCTGGTGGAATTATAACTGATAAGTGCATCCACCTGTCAACTGAAAATGCTGACAGGCTGACTCTTATAAAAATGAACAAGGGTTTGATTGTGCCTGACTTCTCAACAGCACCGAATGATAGCAGAGTAATATAAACTCAAATACAGTCTTTTTTTGAGAGGTGTATTCCCATGCACCTCTTCACACCCACACATGGGTATATGCTTCCCAGAGGTAAATGTTTGTCAGCCCATACACTTAGTGCATGGCATTCCAAGTATAGGAGACCCACTCCTTTCTAATGGGAACATTTTTTTATGAGGCTCTCTAAGTTGCTTCCAAGAGGCATTGGAGTGCCCCCCAATTTTTGGCAGCCCTTGCATTCACTGCATAGGCCAACACTATGGGAGACCCTCTCCATTCTAATGAGAATTTGTCATTACTTTGGCCCTGCTCTATGTGTCTTTAAATTCTTAGTGGGGTTTTTCCTAAAATTGGTCAACCGTTGGACTCACTGCATACCCTATAACTGTATAGCAGACTCTCTCCTTTCTAATGGGAATTTGTTGTTACTGTTGCCCCGCTCTGTGTGTCTTTAAATTCTTAGTAGTTTTTTTCCCAAATTTTTGCAGCCCTTGCAGTCAAAGTATGGGCATTACCACTATAAGAGACACGCTCCTTTATAATGGGAACATTTTTTTTTATTGAGACCCTCCTCTATGTCTCTTTAAAGGGATATTGGGTTGCGTCCAAATTTTTGGCAGCCCTTGCAGTCACTGCATATGCAATAATAGTATAGGAGACCCACTTGTTAATAAAGGGAGCAACAAAGCATAGCCGGCTGATGGCTCTATAACAATAGCTACGGCCGTCTGCTGGCCTTCTAAGAATAGTAAGGGCCACCTGATGGCCCTATAAAAATAGGCTTTATGACTTTCAGAGTCCCTCCATCATAAATAAAACAGGATGTGTCTGATGATGTGTCACACACCACATTGCCAGA
Source organism: Phyllobates terribilis (assembly GCF_046119375.1). Taxonomy (NCBI): domain Eukaryota; kingdom Metazoa; phylum Chordata; class Amphibia; order Anura; family Dendrobatidae; genus Phyllobates; species Phyllobates terribilis. Next base: position 444,594,968 of record NW_027362764.1, read on the forward strand.
TAAGGTTGTAAAATATTAAAATGACATTTCCCGGTGAATGCATTTGTCTTAAAAAATAACGTAAATAAAACAAAACAATTGGATCTTTATTTAGTATAAAAAACAGCGTCACCAATTTAACCTCAATGTAATCACATTATTCAGCTCATGCACCTCCTCCTCCATCTCCCAAATGACCACATCAGTCACAAGCTGACAGCACTGCAGCACTGCCTTGGCCAAGCGGCAACAGGCTGTGCTGAAGATAACATGCTTAATGCTTAGGTGACGAACTCCCCAGTGCTGCAGAGTTGTTGAAAGCTGTAACACAGCAGCCTGATCAGTGGCTCTCACCTCTGAACATACAGCCAGGCATGGTCATGTGTGACAATGGGCGGAACCTGGTGACGGAGAAATGATAGCCGGAGTAGATACGGTTTCCCTCAATGCCAATCCTCTCACCGAGCTAAAAAATATGGCTGTGGTGAAATACATCTTCCACTGAGAAGCTGTTTCAGACTGAAAAACATTGTGCCCACCAGAGGATTTGATTCTGAGGGCTCACCTCCCCACCCCCCTCAAGAGCCCCATAGCAGCTGCAAAGTTAGCCCTATCATGAATTCTTCTGCTGTAGAAGCCAAAGCACAACAAAGGATTTTCTGCCGAGAAGCAGCTAAGAAAAGTGTGCGGGAAGGTTCCCGGACACTCTATGGCTGCTTCTTTAATGTGGATCGGACATGCTCATGCATGTTATTTCTTATACCGCATTGCAGATCAGGCCATTGTCCAACTCTGTATTCATGTAATTAAATGCGCAAAGAAAGATGCTTGTGTGTCAAAGCACCACCGACAAGTGCGAGTTGATGTTGGATGAGCTGCCATTGCTTCTGCAGCAAGCTGCACTAGAGGACTTCCTGGGAGAAATTGCACCCAGAGTAGATATGGTTTTATTCTATGCCAGTCCTTTCACCGAGCTAAATACAACTCTCATCAAAAAAAGCTGTGGACTGGCTCCGTACCGTTCCTGGTCATATTCACCTGTCCACATGTTTGTGAGTAGGCGGTCCTTCCCAGTATGTGCACTGGGGAGGGCACGGGTAATGTTGTGGGACCCATGCTTGTGGAAGGCGGAGGCGATACCGGGAAAAATAGTGGTGGCTGGGGACCGAGTATGAATAACCGGTCGCCGCCGCCATAAGATTGTGGACAGCTTCCGCCTCCACGAGCCTAAAAGGCCACATTTCAAGTGCAAGCAGCTGCCCAGAAATATGGCAGTTTAGTATTGCAGCCTGTGAGAGGGCGGGTGGGTGGCTGGCTGCATACTTGCGCTAGCATTCAAAGTAACAGAAAACTAAGCAGATGGTGGTCTCTATTAACATCATGGCCTCACCTCGGCACTATGAACTCTCCTGAAGGAGAAGCCAGGGCCCACCAGAGGAGTCTCCGGTTTTCTGGTGGGTCTGTCCATCCCTGCCAAGAAGCAGCCCTGGCTGAGAAAAGTGTGGGGGAAGGTTCCCGGACACTCTATGACTGCTTTTTTAATGCAGATCAGACGTGCTTATGCATGTTATTTTCCAAACCGCATTAGAGAACAGGCCATTGCCCAACTCTGTAGTCATGAAATTAAATGTGCAAAGAAAGATGTTTGTGTGTCAAAGCACCACCTACAAGTGCGAGTTGATGTTGAACGGACTGCCATTGCTTCTGCAACAAGCTGCATTAGAGGACTTCCTGGGAGAAATGACACCCAAAGTAAATACGGTTTCCCTATATGCCAGTCCTTTCACCGAGCTAAATACAATTCTCATCACCTGTCCACGTGTTTGTGGTTAGGCGGTCCTATCCATAAAGTGCACTGGAGAGGGCACGGGCAATGTTGTGGGACCCGTGCTTGTGGCAGGCGGAGACGATACCGGGAAAAATAGTGGCAGCTGCTTACCGAGTATGGATACCCCGACGCCGCCACCATAAGGTTGTGGACAGCTTCTGTCTCCACAAGCCTAAAAGGCCACAATTGAAGTGCAAGCAGCTGTCAAAAATTCGGCAGTATAGTATTGCAGCCTGTGAGAGGGTGGGTGGCAGGCTGCATACTTGTGCTTGCATTCCAAGGAATGGGGTAGGGACAACTGATCGCTGCACTGGGACAAGGACGTGGACGGTGATTGTTGCAAGTCTGAAATGACAGGTGCATGGCGGGAGGCATCTTCGCATGCACCAAGAATCACTTATGATGGGCACACTTTTAGGCAGTGACCTTACAGTCAGAAATGCTTCCAGAGGTCTTCCCCATCCTGTTCCCATGTCTTTTCAGCCCTGTATGCATGTGTCTGATGATGTGTCATACACCACATAGCCAGATAAGGTTGTAAAATGTTAAAATGACATTTCCCAGTGAATACATTTGTCTTGGTTGAAGGCAATGAAAAAGTGCAAATACGCATCAAAAACGCTACGTGTTAACATAGCCCAAGATGTGGAGGAGTATTTTTGTTTTTGGTTATTTATTTTGCCTTATTTACAAGTCATTACCCTAGAGAGGATGTTCCTTAACATATTTCCCAGGAAAATCCATTTTGGTTTTGTTTTTGTATGTTTTATTGTGAGTCTGTAAAAGTGGCGTAATACTCTGACAACGTTGTTGACAGTTGTGACCTGGGAGTCAGAATTGCTTCCAGGGGTCTTCACCATGCTGTTCCCATGTAATTTGACCACTGTTCCCATCGATTTGGGCAATATTTATGCCCTCTGCAGACCGCCGGGGGGAGCCACCTGAAAAATGCTCGAGTTTCCCATAGTTTTACATTGGGCTCGTTGCTCGGGTCGAGCACCCGAATATTAAAATTTGCTCAACCCGAGCAACGAGTACCCGACCATTTTAGTGCTCACTTATCACTAATGAACAGTCTATAATTTTAAGGGTAGATTAATTTTAACATTGAGAGATAGAATATCCCCCCAAAAAATCAAGAAAATCACATTGTATAAATTAGATACATTTTTTTGCATTTTGCAGTGAGAAATAAGTATTTGATCCCTCTGGCAAACAACACTTAATACTTGGAGGCAAAACCCTTGTTGGCAAGCACATCAGTCAGAAGTTTTTTGTAGTTGATGATGAGGTTTACTCACATGTCAGGAAGAATTTTGGTCCACTACTCCTTGCAGATCATCTCTAAATCATTAAGATTTTGAGTCTGTCGCTTGGCAGCTCGGAGCTTCAACTCCCTCCATAAGTTTTCTATGGGATTAAGGTCTGGAGACTGGCTAGGCCACTCCATGACCTTACTGCGTTTCTTTTTGAGCCACTCCTTTGTTATCTTGGCTGTATATTTTGGGTAATTGTCTTGCTGGAAGACCCAGCCACGACCCATCTTCAATGCTCTTACTGAGGGAAGGAGGTTGCTCGCCAAAATCTCGCGATACCTGACCCCATCCATCTTCCCTTCAATATGGTGCAGTCGTCATGTCCGCTTTTCAGAAAAGCACCCCCAAAGTATAATGTTTCCCCCACCATGCTTCACGGTTGGAGCGATATTCTTATGGTTGAACTCATCCTTCTTCTTCCTCCAAACACGACGAGTTGAGTTGATGCCAAAGTGCTCAATTTTTGTCTATTCTGACCACAGCACCTTCTCACAATAACTCACAGAATCATCCAGGTGTTCATTGGCAAACTTCAGACAGGCCTGCACATGTGCCCTCTTGAGCAGGGGGAACTTGCGGACACTGCAGGATTTTAAACCTTTAAGGCGTAATATGTTTCCAATGGTTTTACATATATACACTGCTCAAAAAAATAAAGGGAACACTAAAATAACTCATTCTAGATCTGAATGAATGAAACATTCTCATTGAATACTTTGTTCTGTACAAAGTTGAATGTGCTGACAACAAAATCACACAAAAATCATCAATGGAAATCAAATTTATTAACCAATGGAGGCCTGGATTTGGAGTCACCCCCAAAATTAAAGTCGAAAAACACACTACAGGCTGATCCAACCTTGATGTAATGTCCTTAAAACAAGTTAAAATGAGGCTCAGTATTGTGTGTGGCCTCCACGTGCCTGTATTGCCTCCCTACAATGCCTGGGCATGCTCCTGATGAGGTTGCGGATGGTCTCCTGTGGGATCTCCTCCCAGACCTGGACTAAAGCATCCACAAACTCCTGGACAGTCTGTGGAGCGAGACATGATGTCCCAGATGTGCTCAATCGGATTCAGGTCTGGGGAAAGGCGAGCCAGTCCATAGCTTCGATGCCTTCATCTTGCAGGAAGTGCTGATACATTCCAGCCACATGAGGTCTAGCATTGTCCTGCATTAGGAGGAACCCAGGGCCAACCGCACCAGCATATTGTCTCACAAGGGGTCTGAGGATCTCATCTCGGTACCTAATGGCAGTCAGGCTACCTCTGGCAAGCACATAGAGGGCTGTGTGGCCCTCCAAAGAAATGCCACCCCACACCATTACTGACCCACTGCCAAACTGGTCATGCTGAAGGATGTTACACGCAGCAGATCACTTTCCACGGCATCTCCAGACTCTGTCACATCTGTCACATGTGCTCAGTGTGAACCTGCTTTCATCTGTGAAGAGCACAGGGTGCCAGAGATGACTATGTCAATCCTGGTGCTCTGTGGCAAATGCCAAGCGTCCTGCATGGTGTTGGGCTGTGAGCACAACCCCCATCTGTGGACGTAGGGCCCTCATACCACCCTCATGGATTCGGTTTCTAACCATTTGTGCAGACACATGCACATTTGTGGCCTGCTGGAGGTAATTTTGCAGGGCTCTGGCAGTGCTCCTCCTGTTTCTCCTTGCACAAAAGCAGAGGTAACGGTCCTGCTGCTGGGTTGTTTCCTTCCTATGGCTTCCTCCACATCTCCTGGTATCTGCTCCATTCTCTGGACACTGTGCTGACAGATACAGCTACCCTTCTTGCCACAGCTCGCAGTGATGTGCCATCCTGGATAAACTGCACTACCTGAGCAACTTCTGTGGGTTGTACTGTAGACACCGCCTCATGCTACTGTACCTCTAGGTGTGAGAGCAATGGCAAAATGAAAAAGTGACCAAAACTACAGCCAAAAAGGATGAGAACAGTGAAATGGGCTGTGGTCACCACCCGCAGAACCACTCTTTTATAGGGGGTATCTTGCTAATTGCCTATCATTTCTACCAGTTGTATGTTCCATTTGCACAACAGCAGGAGAAATTGATTCACAATCAGTGTTGCTTCATAAATGGACAGGTAGATTTCACAGAAGTGTTATTGACTTGGAGTTACATTGTCTTGTTTAAGTGTTCACTTTATTTTTTTGAGCAGTATATACAGTATACATACAGCAGGGTGTACATACATGTACCCACATGGTTGTATACACTGTATAATCTAACTAATAATAGTAATAATTTTATTTCTATAGCGCCAGCATATTCCGAAGCACTTTACAATTAAACGGGGAGATGTACAGGCAAAAAATGCATCACAAAGTAACACATAGTTCAACAGTTACATGAGGAGTGAGGGCCCTCCTTGTAAGCTTACATTTTTTACGGAAATTATATTTTCAAAGAGGAAGAGGACTAGAACTCTAGTGCCACCTACAGGAAGTAGCAATCCTAAAAAAATTTTTAGGATCCTAATCCTAAAATCTTTAATTATACACCCTGAGGTATTCCCTTTATAATGTGAATATCTACTGATCTGTTACTAATATAAAGGCAATGCCATACACCAAAAACAACTGCTTAACAGGCAATGCCATAAACCAAAGAAAATTTCTTAACAGACAATGCCATACACCAAAGACAACTGATTTACAGGCAATGCCTTATACCAAAGATAACTAATTAACAGGCAATGCCATACACCAAAGACAACTGCTTGACAGGCAATGCCATACACCAAATATAACTGATTAACAGTGTTACGGGTTTGCCGTTTCAGAGAGAGGCCAGAAGACCACAGTGTCTGATTTCACGTACTCCTGCACTGATCAGAAGCACCTATCTTGCATATTAAATGGTGCAGACTTCTGTTAGCAGTTCAGGGGTTAATCTGTTCAGCTTGGAGTCTCTGAGGCTTCCCAGCTTGGATGTACTCAGATGTTCAGTTTTGACCACTCCCCTCTCCTATATATACTCGCCTCTGGCAATCTGGATTGCCAGTTTTAAGTCTTGTACTTCTTGGTCAGGAGTAGGTTGTGGGTAATGGCGTTTGGAGTGTTAATCTTTTACTGTTGCTAGGTGTTTCAGCTGTGTGCTAATTCTCATCCTCTCCTATTTAGTTTCCCTTCCCTTTCTCCGGTTGTTCCTCTCTGTTGTCTGTGAGTGCAAATTTGTATGATTGGTATCTTTAGTTATACCTATACGTCTTTCCTTGTTTTGTCTGGTTTGTGTATATACATACACTATTCCTCTCCACTTCCCTGTGTGGAGGAGTGAGCTGATTCAAGAATCCAGCAAGGTAAGTGGCCCCAGCATCTTCACCATCAGAAGTAATCTGGGGAGCAGGGATAACAAGGGCGCCACCAGTGTTAGGGACAGGGAAGGAACCCCTGGCCCTGGATAATCAGTCAACAGAATTGTGACAAACGGGCAATGCCATACACAAAAGATAACTGATTAATGAGCAATGCCATACAACAAGGACAACTGCTTAACATGCAATTCCATACACCAAAGATAACTGATTAACAAGCAATGCCATACACCAAAAGACAAATGACTAAAGGCAATGCATTACACCAAGAACAACTGATTAACAGGCAATTCCAAAGGCAAGTGTTTAAAAGGCAATGCCATATACCAAAGATGACTATTTAAAGGCAATGTCATACACCAAAGACAGCTGCTTAACAGGTAATACCATACAGCAAAGGCAATTTCTTAAAGGCAATGATATACTGTACACCAAAGATAATTGCTTAACAGGCAATGCCGTACACCATACATACTGTGATACAGTCATAATTTTCCTATGGGTTGATTTTTTAATTTTCAGCTATTGGTATCAACTTAATCATCCTGTTGCTTTTAAAGAGTTGTCTTTGGTCTATGGCATTGCTTTTTAATCAGTTGTCTTCATTATACTAATAGTGCTCTCCCAATCCATTTATCATTCCCATCATCACGCAGGAAGTGAGGCAGAGAGGCATAAAACATGAAACTTGGCAGAAAAGGTATATGGGGAAATTAATGAGCAGTATCCTTAATAATTTATGGAAAAACTATTAACTGAGTCAAGAGAGTGGACAACCTCTTTAATCAAATATGTGCTTCTTAAATTTGGCATATGCCTCCATGCGCTTCGCAACTAATTTTACTCCAGTCAAGGCTAGAGTAAGATATGCCACAACTCTCAATGAATTAGATGAGTGGGTATTGGCATGCCCTGTACCACCCCATGTCTTCATTTTGGCAGAGTTGGACAAAAATGGTGTTAAAATGCTAAATCTCACAACATTGTAGCACAAAAAGTTTGCGACATTCAGAGTCAGAGTTGATTAATTAGGGCCTAAGTGTTGATCAGATATAACAGTGAAGGTGTTAAATGATGTAGACATCACATAATCGCAACAGCTTTTAGAAAAGTCAATAGAACTTTGTGCAGACAAGGACAATAATGTAGGGCTTAGGTATCACAAGTGCTCACTGCAGTCTAACAAATACTAATGAATGTTCAGTTAGTTGAAACATCATTGGAGACGTTAAGTGAAAAAGTCTGAGGAGAGGAAGTGCCTTCCCAACATAATTCACTTTAATTTAGTGGTTACTGTTAGTCTAAGAGTATAAAAAATTGTCTGATCTTAACCAGAAAAATATGCGATTTTCAGTTCTGTTGTCATCCTTATGCAATTTGGGATCTGTATGGCATCTGTTTTCATACATCATCAGTTCTTAAAATTTACAAGGCCAAATACAGTTGCGTTTGTTAAAAAATTGCAATGAATAGTCAAGTCTTATCTGATGTACAGCAGAAATTAATGCATGCTGTGATTTTTTTCATGCACAGATTTGGTTCTTAGGCCTCGCTCACACCTGCATAAAAAATTGGTCCAATGTTGATCCAAAAAGTGGGACAAATATAATGGGAGTGTCATGTGAGTACAATACGATTTTTCTCACCTATCATACATGTGACATCCATATGACACGTGTATGCAATAAGTATGCAATGTGTTTTTAACTAGAGTTGAGCCACCCCCGTAGTGTTCGAGTTCGGTTCGGTTCTTCGAACACCCGTATGTTCGTCAAACTGTTTGTCGAACTGTTCGTCGAACACCGTCGAACACCGTTAAAACCAATGGCAGGCAAACAAAAACACATAGAAACACATAGAAAACACCTTCAAAGGTGTCCAAAAGCTGACAAACTGCTCAGAAGACACAACTAACACATGGAAAATTGACAAGTACATATAGACATGCGAAAAGAAAAGAGGTGGAGGAGTAAAAGGAGTGGGAGACACAAATATAGACATGTCATGCCCTTCTAAAACCAAAAAAGTGCGAAGCTGACACGGCGAGTCCGTTCCTGCCCGTGCGACCTCCGTGTCGCCGGGTTTGTGCCAGAGCTGCTGTGGACCCTGACGGCCAGCCCCCCTCTCCCAATACTTGTGCCTGTCCGCTGGTGGGTTGAGCGAGCCCCCCTGCGGTGGAGGCAGGTCTAAGCTTTTTAATTTAAATTGTCTCTGCAATTTGAATGAGTACACTTTAAATCCTTTTACAAGCATCTATTGGAGGGCAAGTCTGATGCCTGCCGTCGTGGGAATTCCAGCTCCAGTAGCGTCCACTAAAGCTGCTGCAGTTAAAAAGCTTTTATATGGATCGAGCTTGGCGGTCCACCGCAAGGCGTCCTACCGCCAGTCCCAGCCCCTGAGCCTTGGGGTGCCTCCCCGATGGTCTTCACTGAGTGTCCCGGGGGCCCGAAGCATTTCCTTTGAAAAAATTAAGTGTTCAAACTACAGGTGGTGTAGCTTGCTTAACAGGTTTGATAATCCGCTGACTAGCAGACACTGCTACTAGGTCCAAAGTATTTCCTGGGATAGATGCAGTTAAAAATTTGTAATTATATCTACAGGCGGTGGCTACTCCGCTGACTAGCAGACACTGCTACTAGGCCCAAAGTATTGCCTGGGCTAGATGCAGTTAAAAATTTGTAATTAGATACTCTCGTTGGATGCTGAGAAAGCAATCCATAGAGTCTCCTTTCACGCCATATATTATTCTCTTAAAAAGCTTGGGGTAGGGGTCTAGGGGACCCTTTTATAGCCAAAATCATGGCCCTGTATCGCAATCCGTCAGCTAGGCTGAAGATAAATGGAACATTTTCATCACCTTTCATAATCACCAATGGGACAAGGCAGGGATGTCCTCTGTCCCCTCTCTTATACATCCTAGTGATGGAGCACCTGCTCTCATCAATTTGCGATAACTCCAATATTAGGTGGATTGAGGTGGGAGGCACCGAGTACAAGTGCTCTGCATTTGCTGATGATGTCCTAGTATATATCACTCAATCACATATATCATCCAACTTTCCCTTTGCCTGGCCCTCACAGGGTATCAAATACTTTGGAATTCATATTCATAGAGACCTCTCCCGTCTATTTTATCTTAATTTTGGGCCCTTTATTGAACAACTCCATAAAGATCTTACTTCTTGGACGGTGAAGGATTTTTCCTGGTTCGGCAGAATAAGTATACTAAAAATGAACGTCCTGCCTAAACTCTTATACCTCTTCCAAACAATTCCCGTAGTAATTCCCTCAAATTTTTGGAGAAGACTACGCAGTAGCTTTTAGTCTCCCCAGGATGACACAGGTGGGGCAGATGGTGGTTGTCCCGGCCTGCTAGGCCGCATTGTAGCACAGTGAGCTTTGCACTGCAACTTATGCTTCATATCCATGTGACGGTTCTTGCATGAAGTGCTCAAACTATGGATTTTTTGGCCTCTACTTAGCTTTTGGTGACAAGTGTTACAGATAACACGAGTTGGGCCATCCTTAGCCATCTGAAAAAATGCAGAGGCTATGCAAGGTTTAGAGCCCATGCGACTCTGCTACTAGCAATACTATCAAACGATTGGCTGGGTTAGATGCAGAGCGTCTGGGTTTGGTTGGGTGTCCCCACAGTCTGCCTAGGCTAGTTGCAGTTAAAAATTCTCATTAGATACACAGGCTGTGCAGCTTGCTTCGCAGCTGGGCTAATACGCCCAAAGTAATGGTAGACTCTGTACTAAATAAGGAAAGATTCACTAACTGTGGTGGCCCCTCCGTGGGCTGTGGCAATTGGTGGAGATTTGGAGGATGATTATAGGAGAAAGCTCCTTAATAGAGAAAGTTGGTGGATTTATACTTTAAATACACGTGTACCAGCGGGTTTAAACATCAGACATGATTTGATGTACAGTCATGGCCAAAAGTATTGAGAATGAGACAAATAGTAATTTTTCCAAAGTTTACTGCTTCATTTTTTGTAATGGCAATTTGCATATACTCCTGAATGTCAAAGAGTGATCAGCTTAACAGCAATTACTGTACTTGCAAAGTCGATATTTGCCCAGAAAATGAACTTTAACCCCCAAAACACATTTCAACATCATTGCAGTCCTGCCTTAAAAGGAGCAGCTAATATCGTTTTAGTGATTGATCCATTAACACAGGTGTGGGTGTTGATGAGGAGAGGGTTGGCGATCAATCAGTCATGATTAAGTAAGAATGACATCACTGGACACTTTAAAAGGAGGCTGGTTCTTGGTATCATTGTTTCTCTTCAGTTAACTATGGTTATCTCTAAAGAAACACGTGCAGCCATCATTGCACTGCACAAAAATGGCCTAACAGGGAAGAGTATCGCAGCTACAAAGATTGCACCTCAGTCCACAATCTATCGCATCATCAAGAACTTCAAGGAGAGAGCTTCCATTGTTGTCAAAAAGGCTCCAGGGCGCCCAAGAAAGACCAGCAAGCGCCAGGACCGTATCTTAAAACTGTTTCAGCTGCGGGATCGGACTACCAGCAGTGCCGAGCTTGCTCAGGAATGGCAGCAGGCTGGTGTGAGTGCTTCTGCACGCACTGTGAGGCGGAGACACTTTGAGCAAGGGCTGGTTTCAAGGAGGGCAGCAAAGAAGCCACTTCTCTCCAGAAAAAACATCAGGGACCGACTGATATTCTGCAAAAGGTACAGGGAGTGGACTGCTGAGGACTGGGGCAAAGTCATTTTCTCTGATGAATCCCCTTTTCGATTGTTTGGGACATCTGGAAAACAGCTTATTCGGAGAAGAAGAGGTGAGCGCTACCACCAGTCTTGTCTCATGCCAACTGTAAAGCATCCTGAAACCATTCATGTGTGGGGTTGCTTCTCAGCCAAGGGAATCGGCTCACTCACAGTCTTGCCTAAAAACACAGCCATGAATAAAGAATGGTACCAGAATGTCCTCCAAGAGCAACTTCTCCCAACCGTCCAAGAGCAGTTTGGCGCCCAACAATGCCTTTTCCAGCATGATGGAGCATCTTCCCATAAAGCAAAGGTGATAACTAAATGGCTCATGTAACAAAACATAGAGATTTGGGGTCCATGGCCTGGAAACTCCCCAGATCTTAATCCCATTGAGAACTTGTGGTCAATCATCAAGAGATGGGTGGACAAACAAAAACCAACAAATTCTGGCAAAATGCAAGCATTGATTATGTAAGAATGGACTGCTATCAGTCAGGATTTGGTCCAAAAGTTGATTGAGAGCATGCCAGGGAGAATTACAGAGGTCTTGAAGAAGAAGGGGCAACACTGCAAATATTGACTTGCTGCATTAACTCATTCTAGCTGTCAATATAACCTATTGGTACTCATAATATGATTGCAATTATATTTCTGTGTGTGATATAAACATCAGACAAACACTAATAAAAACCAGAGGCCAGCAGATCATGTGAAAATATGATTTTGGTGTCATTCTCAAAACTTTTGGCCATGACTGTATCATTATGAGTGATCATTTTTTCTTCTTTTCTTTTTCTTTTTGATTATTTACATTTTTATGCAGTGTTTCTATGCTATACGATTTTAACATGGTATGTGTTTAAATTTCTGATTAACTCAGCCTTGAACAGGTGCATAGCAGGACATGACATATAAATACCACTTCCTTGCTGTTTTTTTGCTATGCAATGATTAAGAACTCGTATATATATTGTGCAGAAAGAACAGGGAATGTCCGCCCAGGCGGGAGGAAATTGGAGTTTCATAACACATATTTGAACTGGAGAGGTATTAGAGGCCTGCAATGGCCACAGGTACTAATGGAGGTAATCAAGGTAGGGAGAGAGGCAAGAGGTCCGCTCATCTTAGTTATACAGGCCAGGGGAAACGACATAGCTTATCACAAGAGCGCATAACTAATGGCAATATTGAAACTAGACACTGAGCGCTTCAGAGAATTTTTCACAAAGCTAACTATAGTATGGTAAGAGATTGTGCCGAGAACGGTATGGCAAGGTGAGTGAGACATCACGGCCATCGAACGGACAAGGCAGGTAATAAATATTCGGATGGCAAAATTTATAAGAGACAGAGGCTGTGTAGTGATACGACACCGACAACAGGAAGGAGATAAAGCAGGCCTCATACGGCCCGACGGTGTTCACTTAATGGATGTTGGACTGGACATATTCCTGTCAGGACTCCAGGACGGAGTGGATGAACCATTAAGAGTGATGGATGGGGGTCAGAGTCCTGCATACGAGTAAGCAGGATCCTCCGTGGCCTGGAAAAAGAAAGGACATGTTGGAGAGTTACACTTGTTGGCCAACTTGCCGTTGTGGAGACTGCAGACACAGGGCATGCTGCAACAAGCTGAATTATTTTAGAAATAAAATGCATTTCTAATGGAATGAGTATAAACAGTTAATAAAGCTGTGACCGGTCCCCACCCATCCAGTTGTAAGAGTTACATGATTGTATTGTCAATGAAAGGGGCTGAGCGTTAGGGAGCTGAGCGTCTGGGTTTGGTTAGGGGTCCCCACAGTCTGCCTAGGCTACATGGATTTAAAAATCATTATTAGATACACAGGTGGTGCAGCTTGCTTCACAGCTGGGTTACTACGCTGACTAGCAGACACTGAAGCTTTGGAGCAGACCTCTGAGTAAACAGCTCTTCAGACTCAACCATCTGTGTTACCCCAAGCCATAGTGTATGTAGTTTCTTATGGTTAAAAGGGGGGGGGGGGGACCCAACCCACCTGTAATTGACGATGCCAACGTCACGTAAAACACAGCAAGGGGACCCCTAAATGAGTCTCCATTTTTTCCAAAAATTTGGGGCACACACACCCCTTAAGTGGCATCAATTGCCCCAGAGTTGCTTAAATTGGTTGGTTAGTATGAGTACCCCACACTGCTACTATGCCCAAAATTATTTTCCAGGCAAGATGCAGCTAAAAATTGTTAGTAATTTGCAAGCTGGTGGAGCTTAGTATAGATGGCATAATAGAATGAGTAACGCACACTGCTACAGGCCCAAAATTATTTTCCAGACAAGATGCAGCTAAAAATTATTAGTAATTTGAAAGCTTAAAACGGTTGGTGAGGTGATTTTACGAAATAATCATGCTTTTACTCTCCCCAGAATGACACAGGGGTAGAAAAGTCTATGCGGATCCATGATTTGTTCATCATTATGAACGTGAGTCTGTCTACATTCTCAGTGGACAGCCGCGTGCCCTTATCTGTCAGCACACCACCAGCAGCGCTGAACACACGTTTAGAGAGAACGCAGGCTGCGGGGCATGACAAGATCTCCAAGGCGTAAGTGGCGAGCTCCGGCAATTTATCCAGATTGGATGCCCAAAAAGAGCAAGGGTCCAGTGACACAGTCATGGCATCGATGTTTACTTGGAGATACTCCTGTACCATCGTCTCTAGGCGTTGCCTATGTGTCAGACTTCTTGTCTCCTGTGGCCTTGCAAAGGATGGGCTAAAAAAGCTGTGAAATGATTCCGCAAAATTGCTGTTACCAGCAGATACTGTGTTTCTGTTACGGTTTGAGTGCTGAACACTCGACAGTCCCACGGTTGACAAGTTAGAACTGTGAGATTCACTACATGCACCACTGGTGTTTTGTGGAAAAGCACATGTAAGATTCTGCAACAGTCTCTGCTGATAGTCCTGCATGCGTGAATCCATTTCTATGGCAGGAATTATTTCAGCAAATTTACTTTTGTACCGGGGATCTAAGAGTGTGGCAACCCAGTAGTCAGGATTATTTTGAATTCTGACAATTCGAGTGTCATGTTGCAGGTAGTGCAGCAAGAAGGCACTCATGTGTCTTGCGCATCCAGGAGCTCCAAGTCCCTGTTGTGTTGGTGGCAAGGTAACAATCATGCTTCCTTCCTTTGCCCTCTCCCCCCAACCTCGCACAACAGAAATGTGATCAAGGTCTCCCTCATCTGATGAGTCATCCATCAGTTCGTCCTCCACTTCTTCCTGGGCTTCTGCACCTTCCTCACTAGTGTGTCTGCTACCATGCGCCCTGGTAAATCCATCTCCCCCACCTTCACATGCCTGCCGCCTTGGTGCTGCCGACCATCTGGACCTTGCAGATCTCCTCTACTTCCTCCACCTCCTCTTGTCGCACCACCTGACTCCGAATTCTGTTTAACATGTGCTCCAGCATGTAAATCACTGGAATAGTCATGCTGATAATGGCATCATCAGCACTAAACATCTTCGTCGCCATTTCAAAACTGTGCAGAAGGGTGCATAGGTCCCTGATCTGAGACCACTCCTCCAGCGTGATTTGCCCCACCTCTGGATCCTGTTGGCCCAGGCTATACGTCAGAACGTATTGCACCAGGGCCTGTCGGTGCTGCCACAGTCGCTGCAACATGTGCAGTTGAATTCCACCGGGTAAAAACATTGCATTTTAGCCGGTGAAGTGGCAGGCCCAACAACTTCTGTAGAGATGTAAGTCGCTGAGCTGCGGGATGCGAACAGCGGAAGTGAGCACACAGCAACCGTGCCCTCTGCAGAAGGCCATCTAGTCCAGGATAGTGGGCTAAAAATTGCAGGTTCAACACGTGAGCCATACAAGGCACGTGTGTGATATTGCCCCGGCGGAGGGCTGCACCCAGCTTTGCAGCATTGTCGCACACGGCCTTCCCTGGTTGCAGGTCCAGTGGAGACAACCATTCATGAAACTGATTCTCCAGAGCTGACCACAACTCCTCAGCTGTGTGACTCACATTTCCCAGACAATTCAAAGTAAAAACCGCCTGATGACGTTGAGCCCTGCAGCCAGCATAGTAAGGAGGTATGCAGGATCCGTTCTGCACAGTTAGAAAGCTTGTGGCATAACCAGAAGGCTTTGGGGGCAGATGGAGGACCGAGAGGAGGTAGAGAAGGCAGAAGCAGAGATAAAGAGGATTGACGCACAACTCGTGGGGACGGCATGACTTGGACAGCAGCATCTTGTCCTGCTGTCACCATAGTTACTCAGTGCCCAGTCAGCGACATGTAACGCCCCTGTCCATGCCTACTCGTCCAAGTGTCTGTGGTGAAATGCACCCTGTCACACACAGAGTTTCTCAAAGAAGCGGTGATGTTGTGTGCGACATGCTGGTGGAGCGCAAGCACAGCTTTCTTTGAGAAGTAGTGCCGACTGGGCATCTGGTACTGGGGCACTGCGACGGACATAAGGTCTCGAAAATGCTCTGTGTCCACCAGGCGTAAAGGAAGCATTTCTGTAGCCAAGAGCTTGCAGATGGTGAAATTCAACCTCTTAGCTTTCTCATGGCTAGGAGGAAATGGTCTTTTACTTGTCCACATCTGAGGGACCGAGGGCTGGCTGTTGTGCTCAGACGGGGTTGAGAAGGGTGTCCCCGGCAAACTGCCGGTCTGTGAGGAAGATGCAGGCCGACATGTTAGGCTGCCTTGATCGAAAGGTGGTGCTCTCGAGGTCGGAGAGCGTTCAACACCAGCTGGTGTTTCCACCTATAAAGAAAATGATGTCCTGCCAATCACGCTTGCTGTTGCGGGTAAAGAGGTGGCAGGTCCAAAAACAGGTGTGACTGCTGTCCCCCCAGTCACAGAGGATGAAGAGGCCGCAGATGCACAAGATGGGGCAGACAGTGGTTGGCCCGGCCCGCTAGGCCGCATTGTAGCACAGTGAGCTTCCCACTGCAACTTATGCTTCATATCCATGTGACGGTTCATGCATGAAGTACTCAAAATATGGGTTTGTTGGCCTATACTTAGCTTTTGGTGACAAATGTTACAAATAACACGAGTTGGGTCATCCTTTTCAATCTGAAAAAATGCCCAGGCTATGCAAGGTTTAGCACCCATGTGACCTGAAGAGCCACCACGACTTGTGGTCCGAGGCAGAGTTGTGTTTGAGGATGCAGTTGTTGACGTGCTTCCAGTACTATGTCTCTGTCCAGGAAGGCGCAACCTAACCTCGTCGTCACTAGCATCCTCCTCCACCTCCTCTGCTGACCTCATCGACTGGCTGACTGTGGGTTGACAGTAAGTGGGATCTGCAACCTCGTCATCATCACCCTGTGTGTTCTCACACCCGTCGTCCTCAGAGCCAACCTTTTCCTGCCCTGACAAAAAACTCAAGTTGTCGCTCCAATCAGGTATTTGAGCCTCATCATCGTCTTCCTCATTGTCTCCACCAACAGGAGTTACAGTTTGGGAATGAGGGTCTACATTATGGTCAGAACCTTCTGCATCTGGTCCTGGATCCGACTCCTAAAGATTCTGGGCATCAGTGCAGATCATTTCCTCGTCTGGCTTCACAGAAGCTCTGAAGCCGACCTCTGATTCCCAGGCTATAGTATGAGTAAACAGCTCTGCAGACTCAACCATCTGTTCTACCCCATACTCAGACGGGCAGCTGGAGACTTGGGAGCTGTGAGGAAGCAAGTGCGATTGGGGTGACACCTCTGAGGACTGGAGTATTTGTGATGTTGAAGTTGAGGTGGAGGAGAGCCCATTTAAAGGAGCACTTGATATTCGTTGAAGCACCTGCTGTTTTTGTGCCTCATCTGGAATTTGTAGCGATTGGCGTGGCCATAAGAAAGGGATCGTATCACATTGTCCGCTAAAAGAAGTAGACATCTTAGTTTGGCTGGAAGATGGTCTTTCTTCTGAAGATGTTACTGTAGCTTTAATACCTACCCCACGGACACAACCTTTTTTTCCTTCCCAACATGCCTATTCCCCTTTCCACCAGCAGCAGGCCATTTTCCACTCATTTTGGTGGTTAACTAATTGGCAACTCTGGAGTTGTTTGCACAAAAAACGATGGATGGGAACCGAGCAGAGCTGAGTGGCCAAACTGTGATACTAGCACAAAAGGATTTCCTGGGTTAGATGCAGTAAAACAATTTTATTACATACACAGGTGGTGGAGCTTAGTATAAATGGACTAATAGAATGAGTCCCACACACTGCTACAAGCCCAAAATTATTTTCCGAGCTAGATGCAGATAAAAATAATTTGTAATTTGCAAGCAGGAGGAGCTTAGTATAGATGGAATAAGAATAAGTCAAACACACTGCTACAAGCCCAAAATTATTTTCTGAGCTAGATGCAGATAAAAATTATTTGTAATTTGCAAGCTGGAGGAGCTTAGTATAGATGGGCTAAGAAAAAGTTCCACACATTGCTACATGCTCAAAATTATTTTCCGAGCAAGATGCAGATAAAAATTATTTGAAATTTGCAAGCTGGAGGAGCTTAGTATAGATGGACTAAGAATAAGTCCCACACACTGCTACAAGCCCAAAATTATTTTCCGAGCTAGATGCAGATAAAAATTATATGTAATTTGCAAGCTGGTGGAGATTAGTATAGATGGCCTAATAGAATGAGTACCACACACTGCTAATATGCCCAAAATTATTTTACAGGCAAGTTGCAGCTAAAAATTATTAATAATTTCAAAGCTGGTGGAGCTTGGTAAAGATGACCTGATACAATGAGTACCACACACTGCTACTATGCCCAAAATTATTTTCCAGGCAAGATGCAGCTAAAAATTATTGGTAATTTGAAAGCTGGTGGAGCTTAGTATAGATTGCCTAATAGAATGAGTACCACACACTGCTAATATGCCCAAAATAATTTTACAGGCAAGATGCAGCTAAAAATTATTAATTTCAAAGCTGGTGGAGCTTGGTATAGATCTCCTAATACAATGAGTACCACACACTGCTACTATGCCCAAAATTATTTTCCAGGCAAGATGCAGCTAAAAATTATTAGTAATTTGAAAGCTGGTGTAGCTTAGTATAGATGGCCGAATAGAATGAGTACCACACACTGCTAACATGCCAAAAATGATTTTACAGGCAAGATGCTGCTAAAAATTATTATTAATTTCAAAATTGGTGGAGCTTGGTATAGATGGCCTAATACAATGAGTACCACACACACTACTACTATGCCCAAAATTATTTTCCAGGCAAGATGCAGCTAAAAATTATTAGTAATTTGAAAGCTGGTGGAGCTTAGTATAGATGGCCTAATAGAATGAGTACCACACACTGCTAATATGCCCAAAATTATTTTACAGGCAAGATGCAGCTAAAAATTATTATTCATTTCAAAGCTGGTGGAGCTTGGTATAGATGGCCTAATACAATGAGTACCACACACTACTACTATGCCCAAAATTATTTTTCGAGCTAGATGCAGACAAAAATTATTGGTAACTTGCAAGCTGGAGGATCTTAGTATAGATGGACTAAGAATAAGTTCCACACACTGCTACAAGCCAAAAATTATTTTCCAAGCTAGATGCAGTTAAAAATTATTTGTAATTTGCAAGCTGGAGGAGCTTAGTATAGATGGACTAAGAATAAGTACCACACACTGCTACAAGCCCAAAATTATTTTCCGAGCTAGATGCAGATAAAAATTATTACTAATTTGCAAGCTGGTGGAGCTTAGTATGGATGGCCTAATAGAATGATGCTATGCCCAAAAGTTTTACTTGGCTTGGTGCAGTAAAAAAAATGTATTCTATACACAGGTGGTGTAGCTTGCAACACAGATACACTAGTCCACTGACTAACACACACTGCAAGAGGCCAAAAAGGATTTGCTTAGCTAGATTTAGCCAAATGCTGTGAAAAACACTTGCACAGCACTTGCACAGACCTGCCTGGCAAAAAGTCCTAGGAAATGCTGTAAAATAGTCCTCAAAAGGACTGCAATTACAATTAGTCCCTACTCCCAACCTATCTATTTAAGAGCACAGACCTGCCTGCTAAAAGTCGTAGGAAATGCTGTAACCTAGTCCTCAAAAGGACTGCAATCACAACTATTCCCTACTCCCAAGCTATCTGTAGATTTCAGAGAAAATTGGCTTGAAATTAACAATGAAAGTATAGCACACACAGCAACAGTGGTGCCGTCTAACACGCAGCTGCAGCAGTGAGAAAATGGTGGCGACGGGGAAAATGGCTGGGTCTTATAGGGCAAGGACATGTGACATACACAGCCAATGACACATGCCCTGGCTTGTGTGAAAAAAAGCAGTTCGCTCCGTGTGTGCGCTGCTGATAGGCTGACAGATTGCACCTCCTCACTGTAAATGCGAGAAAGAGAAAAAAAAATGGAGATCTTCATTATTTATGCAGAGATCCATCCCCTGCCCCTCCCCCCGGCCCGCTGTACACTCAAACTGCGTATTAACATTGATTGTCAGCATTACTGTGAAAAAATCCAGTTATGATTTTGGTGCACGAACAGTTATCGAACATAACCTCGAACAGCCGGATTTTTTTCAAATCGTTCGTGCTCGCCGAACGGCTCGAACACCGCTCAAAACCGCTCGAATTTGAGATTGGCGACCAGTTCGAGTAGAACAACGCTCATCTCTATTTTTAACATCATCTTTTACATACTCTAAAGAAATTGTCCACTACTTTTTTGAATTGCCCCACTGTATTTAGCATGTGGCCATATTTTTTTTTATAAATACCTTTAATTTTATGTATTGCCGGTGAGCAACGCTATCACTGGCCGCTTACAGGCATCATGTGACCCCCAGCTGAAGCCGGCTCTGACGTCTGCTGATGTCACGTCAAGTTTTGGCTGCAGCCGGGCGTGACTCAATGCTGCATTCCATGGTGAGTGATGGGCTGTGGGCAGGGTACCCCTCACGTCACACCCAGCATCCATCGCACGCTTTCTCTCCATTCATTGTCTTTGAAATATCCCCATTACTAACTCAGTAATCAAAAAAAAATACACACACAGAAAAAAAAACACTTTATTTGAATAAAGACTTCCACAGACTATTCCTCGTTCACCAATTTAATGAAAAAAAACAAAACACGCAGGTCAGCTGTAATCCACCGAATCAGAAGTAGTCCATAAAAGGATACCTGAAAAACATAAAAAGACAGAACTAAAAACAAGATCCTGTCTCTTGTTCACCAATTTATTAGATAAAACTGTTCCCATGCAGGCCTGACGTCCATTGGAATTCCCGAATCTGGCCCTAGTGATTGTGAATAGCAATAAGTTGGACCTGAGTGGAAACAATTTTAGCTAAAAAAAATATTTTTTTAAATTAATTGGAGAACGAGGGATAGTGTGGGGAAGTCTTTTTTCAAATAAAGTGTTTTTTTTCTGTGTGTCTGTTTTTATTTTTAATTACTGGGTTAGTAATGGTGGTGTCTGACAGAGACCTCTCCATTACTAACCCTAGGGGTTGATGATAGCTGTGATTTTTGACAAGTCACAGCTGTCAACAACCCCAACTACCATTACCCCATTTGCCACCAGACAAGGGCAATCAGGAAGAGCCTGACAAAGTGTCATAATTGGTGCATCTACTGTGATGTGCCAATTGTAGGGCCATTGCAGGCCTGTATTTTTAGGTTGGGAAGTACCCAATAACCAGGGACCTTCCCAGCCTGATAATATAATCCCACAGTTGTTTGCTTTACCTTTGCTGGTTATCGAAAATAGAGTGGACCCCAAGTTATTTTTTTAATTGATTTATTTATTTATTAGGTTAAATAGAGCTAAACACCCTTTAGTGCCACATGAAAGGCACTAAAGGGTGCAAGTTTAATAATCTGTAGGGGGGCTTATGGCATTAAATATCTACAGGACATCTATCCATTCTATATATCTATTCTGAGGGTTCTGGTTGTGAATTTACTGTACTTGAATGATGAAATTTTCTGGTTCCTTGGAGATGTGTGCAGAAAAAAAAACGGACAGCATATGCATGATTCATATTCCATCCGTTTTTTCTTTCGCACACATTGACTTGCATTGGCGAGTCTCATCCGATATACGCGGACACTCGCAGCATGCTGCAATTTTTTTCTTATCCAGATTCCACCTGAGAAAGAAATTGCAGATCAGCACAGATTCATTGAATAACATTGGTACAAGTACAATTAGATTTTTTGATTTATACGCTAATGTGAGCGAGGCCTAAAACAAAAACACACATATGAATAGACCATTTAAATAACATTGATCCAAGTGCTGTCAGTTTTCACGAACAGCAGTCGTACTGAAAATACAGCTGTGTGAACTTAGCAATACTGACAGTCAACAAGAGGCTTATGCAGACCTAGAACCAAACCAAAACAAAGTATCACTTGCTCCAGTGAATGAAACATAGTATCGCATAGTTTCAGGATGTAGCACAAAATGCATTCCTCTTTAATACACCTAGACAAACAATACACTTCTCCACCTATTGCCCAGATGAAGGAAGCCAAGGCCTGAATGAACTCTCTCTACAACTCCAAGAAGCAGACATACTTGAATGTCCAAAGAGTTGAAGCTGCTGTTGAAGCCTATAAGGCTCTGGACCTCAGAGCACCATTTTCAGAAATCAGTTGAGGAGCGGAGGGCTAAGAAAAGGGATGAAGTGGTGTATGCTTTTTTTCATTCTGTTGTAAACCTAAGCACCAGCACTTCAATGAATTCTGTTTTTTTGAGTAAAGAGGACATTGTTCCTTTAGTTAATAGCTTCTCACATAAGGAAATCAGTTTAAAATGGATAGTGTTTTACCATTTTAAGAATTTAGAGAAATAGACAGCTATAACATATCCAGGGATGTGTCCTTCTGTCCTAAGCATCTATAGACTGCGCCAGCGCAGTCTGGCCCCAGACAGAAAAACACATCCATATCCCAGACAGGGATGAGGATTGTGGCGCCGGAGATCGTGGTGTGCGTAGGCACTGAACGCATAGCGCAATCTTCAGAGCCATAAGAACATACCAGCCAGGGAGGAGTGTGGCGGCTCTCTTCGGGCCGGAGGTCAGGGGAGGAGAATCAGTGCTGGCGCATAGCATGATATCCGGCGCCATTTTAGTGAGAACTAGTGATGAGCGAACATGCGCGCCACTACTCGGTACTCGCCCGAGCATCACGGTACTCGCCAGAGCATTACGGTACTCGGCGAGTATTTCCGGGCTGCTCGGGCGGGAGCTCGGGTCGCCGCCCTGCATGTTTGGCGCTCTTTAGAGAACCAATGAACATGAAGGGATTGCTTGCCATAGCCATGTTAGTTGTGGGCATTACAGTGATTGGCTGGCCACATAGCATAATCGGGTCTATATAAGACCTGGTGCCGCTATGCTTGTTACAGTCTATCCCCGAAACAGGCAGAGTAGGGAGAGCTGCTGCTGAGCCATTGATATATTTGCTTGTTTATAGTTCGTCTAGGTATTGCACAGTATATCTATATATCCATCTGAACTAACAGTCCTTCTGAGGACTAATCCAGCTGCATATATTCAGTGGTGAATGGTGATAGCAGGAGTTAGGCAGGCAGGCAGGGTTTGTGGCAGACTTCAGTCCATATAGCACAAGGGAGTCCATTGCATGTTCTGTCTGCTGCTACTGTTGTTACAGATATTTGTACACATTGCCTCAGATATCAGGGGCCAGGGCTAATTTTTTTTTATCTTAATCTTGGTTATTTGCTTAAAAGCAAGGCTGGCAGTGTCCATTGCCGACTGCAGCGCATACTGCACAAAAGGGTCCATTGTACATTCTGACTGATCCTTCTATTACAGATATTTGCAGACATAGCCTCAGATATCAGGGGCCAGGGCTATTTTTTTAAATCTTAATCCTGATTATTTGGTAAAAAGCAATCCAGAGAACACTGTGTTCCAAATTATTATGCAAATAAAATTTTCTCAGATTTTCCCAAATTACCTATATGAATTGCAGTCATTGTAATTTTACAGTCAAATAACTATTAGAGTACAATTGAAAGGTTTTTGTACAAACTGCCTATGATAACAGTATTTTTAAGAAAAAATAAAAAACTCAAACTGCACTCAAAATGCATGTTCCAAATTATTATGCACAGCAGAGTTTTCAACCTTTTCAGTTTAATAAGGAACAAAAAAATGGTCATTTTTGAAATTATAAGCATTAGCAGTAGAGATGAGCGTTGTTCTACTCGAACTGTTCGCCAATCTCAAATTCGAGCTGTTTTGGGCGGTGTTCGAGCCGGTCGGCGAACACGAACAATTTGAGAAAAATTCGGCTGTTCGAGGTTATGTTCGATAACTGTTCGTGCACCAAAATCATAACTGGACTTTTTCTCAGTAATGATGAAAATTAATGTTAATACGCAGTTTGAGTGTACAGCGGGGCGGGGGGAGGGGCAGGGGATGGATCTCTGCAGGAACAATGAAGATCTCCATTTTTTTTTCTCTTTCCCGCATTTGCAGTGGGGAGGTGCAATCTGTCAGCCTATCAGCAGCGCACACACGGAGCGAAGTGCTTTTTTTCACACAAGCAAGGGCATGTGTGATTGGCAGTGTATGTCACATGTCCTTGCCCTATAAGACCAAGCCATTTTCCCCGTCGCCACCATTTTCTCACTGCTGCAGCTGCGTGTTAGACGGCACCGCTGTTGCTGTGTGTGCTATACCTTGTTAATTTCAAGCCAATTCTCGCACAAATATACAGATAGCTTGGGAGTAGGGAATAGTTGTGATTGCAGTTCTTTTAAGGACTAGGTTACAGCATTTCCTACGACTTTTATCAGGGAGGTCTGTGCTCTTAAATAGATAGGTTGTGGGAGTAAAGACTAATTGTAATTGGAGTCCTTTTCAGGACTAGGTTACATGAGTTCCTATCAGTTTTTGCCAGGCAGGTCTGTGCCAGTGCTGTGCAAGTTTTTTTCACAGCATTTGGCTGAATCTAGCAAAGCTAATCCTTTTTGGCCTATTGCAGAGTGTGTTAGTCAGTGGAGTAGCCTATCTGTGTTGCAAGATATAACACCTGTGTATAGAATACCAATTTTTTTACTGCACCTAGTGAAGTAAAATCTTTTGGGCATCATTCTATTAGTCCATCTATACTGACCTCCATCAGGTTGCAAACTGAATATAATTTTTTTCTGCATCTAGCTCTGAAAAAATATTTGGGCTTCTAGCGGTGTGTGGGACTTGGTCTATTAGTCCATCTATACTGATCTCCATCAGGTTGCAAATTAAAAATAATTTTTTTCTGCATCTAGCTCTGAAAAAATATTTGGGCTTCTAGCGGTGTGTGGGACTTGGTCTATTAGTCCATCTATACTGACCTCCATCAGGTTGCAAATTAAAAATATTTTTTTTCTGCATCTAGCTCTGAAAAAATATTTGGGCTTCTAGCGGTGTGTGGGACTTGGTCTATTAGTCCATCTATACTGACCTCCATCAGGTTGCAAATTAAAAATAATTTTTTTCTGCATCTAGCTCTGAAAAAATATTTGGGCTTCTAGCAGTGTGTGGGACTTGGTCTATTAGTCCATCTATACTGACCTCCATCAGGTTGCAAATTAAAAATAATTTTTTTCTGCATCTAGCTCTGAAAAAATATTTGGGCTTCTAGCAGTGTGTGGGACTTGGTCTATTAGTCCATCTATACTGACCTCCATCAGGTTGCAAATTAAAAATAATTTTTTTCTGCATCTAGCTCTGAAAAAATATTTGGGCTTCTAGCAGTGTGTGGGACTTGGTCTATTAGTCCATCTATACTGACCTACATCAGGTTGCAATTTAAAAATAATTTTTTTCTGCATCTAGCTCTGAAAAAATATTTGGGCTTCTAGCGGTGTGTGGGACTTGGTCTATTAGTCCATCTATACTGACCTCCATCAGGTTGCAAATTAAAAATAATTTTTTTCTGCATCTAGCTCTGAAAAAATATTTGGGCTTCTAGCAGTGTGTGGGACTTGGTCTATTTGTCCATCTATACTGACCTACATCAGGTTGCAAATTAAAAATAATTTTTTTCTGCATCTAGCTCTGAAAAAATATTTGGGCTTCTAGCGGTGTGTGGGACTTGGTCTATTAGTCCATCTATACTGATCTCCATCAGGTTGCAAATTAAAAATAATTTTTTTCTGCATCTAGCTCTGAAAAAATATTTGGGCTTCTAGCAGTGTGTGAGACTTGGTCTATTAGTCCATCTATACTGACCTCCATCAGGTTGCAAATTAAAAATAATTTTTTTCTGCATCTAGCTCTGAAAAAATATTTGGGCTTCTAGCAGTGTGTGGGACTTGGTCTATTAGTCCATCTATACTGACCTCCATCAGGTTGCAAATTAAAAATAATTCTTTTCTGCATCTAGCTCTGAAAAAATATTTGGGCTTCTAGCGGTGTGTGGGACTTGGTCTATTAGTCCATCTATACTGACCTCCATCAGGTTGCAAATTAAAACTAATTTTTTTCTGCATCTAGCTCTGAAAAAATATTTGGGCTTCTAGCAGTGTGTGGGACTTGGTCTATTAGTCCATCTATACTGACCTCCATCAGGTTGCAAATTAAAAATAATTTTTTTCTGCATCTAGCTCTGAAAAAATATTTGGGCTTCTAGCAGTGTGTGGGACTTGGTCTATTAGTCCATCTATACTGACCTCCATCAGGTTGCAAATTAAAAATAATTTTTTTCTGCATCTAGCTCTGAAAAAATATTTGGGCTTCTAGCAGTGTGTGGGACTTGGTCTATTAGTCCATCTATACTGACCTCCATCAGGTTGCAAATTAAAAATAATTTTTTTCTTCATTTATCTCTGAAAAAATATTTGGGCTTCTAGCAGCGTGTGGGACTTGTTCTATTAGTCCATCTATACTGACCTCCATCAGGTTGCAAATTAAAAATAATTTTTTTCTGCATCTAGCTCTGAAAAAATATTTGGGCTTCTAGCAGTGTGTGGGACTTGGTCTATTAGTCCATCTATACTGACCTCCATCAGGTTGCAAATTGAATAAAAAAAATTTCTGCATCTAGCTCTGAAAAAATATTTGGGCTTCTAGCGGTGTGTGGGACTTGGTCTATTAGTCCATCTATACTGACCTCCATCAGGTTGCAAATTAAAAATAATTTTTTTCTGCATCTAACCCAGCCAATAGTTTTGGCCTAATACCACAGTTTGGCCACTCAGCTCTGCTCGGTTACCATCCATTGTTTTTTTGTGCAAACAACTCCAGAGTTGTGATTTAGTTAACCACCAAAATGAGTGGAAAAAGGCCTGCTGCTGGTGGAAAGGGGAATAGGCGTGTTGGGAAGGGGAAAAAAGGTTGTGTCCGTGGGGTAGGTGCAGAAGAAAGACCATCTTCCAGCCAAACTAAAATGTCTACTTCTTTTAGCGGACAATGTGATAAGATCCCTTTCTTATGGCCACGCCAATCGCTACAAATTCCAGATGTGCTCCTTTAAATGGGCTCTCCTCCACCTCAACTTCAACATCACAAATACTCCAGTCCTCAGAGGTGTCACCCCAATCGCACTTGCTTCCTCACAGCTCCCAAGTCTCCAGCTGCCCGTCTGAGTATGGGGTAGAACAGATGGTTGAGTCTGCAGAGCTGTTTTCTCATACTATAGCCTGGGAATCAGAGGTCGGCTTCAGAGCTTCTGTGAAACCAGACGAGGAAATGATCTGCACTGATGCCCAGAATCTTTATGAGTCGGATCCAGGACCAGACGCAGAAGGTTCTGACCATAATGTAGACCCTCATTCCCAAACTGTAACTCCTGTTGGTGGAGACAATGAGGAAGACGATGATAAGACTCAAATACCTGATTGGAGCGACAACTTTAGTTTTTTGTCAGGGCAGGAACAGGTTGGCTCTGAGGACGACGGGTGTGATAACGCACAGGGTGATGATGATGAGGTCGGAGATCCCACTTACTGTCAACCCACAGTCAGCCAAGAGATGAGGTCAGCAGAGGAGGTGGAGGAAGATGCTAGTGACGACGAGGTCAGGTTGCGCCTTCCTGGACAGAGACGTAGTACTGGAAGCACGTCAACAACTGCATCCTCAAACACAACTCTGCCTCTCACCACAAGTCGTGGTGGCTCTTCAGGTCGCATGGGTGCTAAGCCTTGCATAGCCTGGGCATTTTTTCAGATCGATAAAGATGACCCAACTCGTGTTATCTGTAACATTTGTCAGCAAAAGCTAAGTAGAGGCCAAAAAATACATAGTTTGAGTACTTCATGCATGAACCGGCACATGGACATGAAGCATAAGTTGCAGTGGGAAGCTCAGTGTGCTACAATGCGGCCTAGCCGGCCGGGCCAATCACCGTCTGCCATATCTTGTGCATCCGCGGCCTCTTCATCCTCTGTGACTGGCGGGACAGCAGTCACACCTGTTTTGGGGCGCAGACCTGCCACCTCTTTACCCGCAACAGCCAGCGTGATTGGCAGGTCATCATTTTCTTTGGAGGTGGTAACACCAGCTGGTGTTGAGCGCTGTCCGACATCGATAGCACCACCTTTGGATCAAGGCAACCTAACATGTCGGCCTGCATCTTCCTCACAGACCGGCAGTTTGCCGGGGACACCCTTCTCAACCCCGTCTAAGCACAATAGCCAGCCCTCGATCCCTCAGATGTGGACAAGTAAAAGACCATTTCCTCCTAGCCATGAGAAAGCTAAGAGGTTGAATTTCACCATCTGCAAGCTCTTGGCTACAGAAATGCTGCCTTTCCGCCTGGTGGACACAGAGGATTTTCGAGACCTTATGTCCGTCGCAGTGCCCCAGTACCAGATGCCCAGTCGGCACTACTTCTCAAAGAAAGGTGGGCCTGCGCTCCACCAGCATGTCGCACACAACATCACCGCTTCTTTGAGAAACTCTGTGTGTGACAGGGTGCATTTCACCACAGACACTTGGACGAGTAGGCATGGACAGGGGCGTTACATGTCGCTGACTGGGCACTGGGTAACTATGGTGACAGCAGGACAAGGGGCTGCTGTCCAAGTCTTGCTGTCCCCACGAGTTGTGCGTCAATCCTCTTTATGTCAAAGTTCCTCCACTGCTTCTGCCTCCTCAACCTCCTCTCGGTCTTCCACTTGCACCCAAAGCCTGTCTGGTCATGCCACAAGCTTTCTAACTGCGCAGAAGGGATCCTGCACACCTCCTTACTATGCTGGCAGTAGGGCTCAACGTCATCAGGCGGTTTTTACATTGAAATGTCTGGGAAATGTGAGTCAC
Organism: Phyllobates terribilis; assembly: GCF_046119375.1. NCBI lineage: Eukaryota > Metazoa > Chordata > Amphibia > Anura > Dendrobatidae > Phyllobates > Phyllobates terribilis. The sequence goes on from NW_027362764.1 coordinate 444,623,453, forward strand.
ACAGCTGAGGAGTTGTGGTCAGCTCTGGAGATCCAATTTCATGAATGGTTGTCTTCACTGGACCTGAAACCAGGGAAGGCCGTGTGCGACAATGCTGCAAACCTGGGTGCGGCCCTTCGCCGGGGCAATGTCACACACGTGCCTTGTATGGCTCACGTGTTGAACCTGGTTGTCCAGCAATTTTTAGCCCACTATCCCAGACTAGATGGCCTTCTGCAGAGGGCACGGTCGCTGTGTGCTCACTTCCGCCGTTCGCATCCCGCAGCTCAGCGACTTACATCTCTACAGAAGTCGTTGGGCCTGCCACTTCACCGGCTAAAATGCGATGTGCCTACCCGGTGGAATTCAACTCTGCACATGTTGCAGCGACTGTGGCAGCACCGACAAGCCCTGGTGCAATACGTTCTGACGTATAGCCTGGGCCAACGAGATTCAGAGGTGGGGCAAATCACGCTGGAGGAGTGGTCTCAGATCAGGGACCTATGCACCCTTCTGCACAGTTTTGAAATGGCGACGAAGATGTTTAGTGCTGACGATGCCATTATCAGCATGACTATTCCGGTGATTTACATGCTGGAGCACATGTTAAACAGAATTCGGAGTCAGGTGGTGGCACAAGAGGAGGTGGAGGAAGTAGAGGAGGAGGAGTTGTATGCGGAAGGGCTAACATCTGCAAGGTCCAGACGGTCGGCAGCACCAAGGCGGCAGGCATGTGAGGGTGGGGGTGATGGTTTTACCAGGGCGCATGGTAGCAGCCAAACTAGTGAGGAAGGTGCAGGAGCCCAGGAAGAAGTGGAGGACGAACTGATGGAAGACTCATCAGATGAGGGAGACCTTGATCACATTTCTGTTGTGCGAGGTTGGGGGGAGAGGACAGAGGAAGGAAGCATGATTGTTACCTCGCCACCAACACAACAGGGACTTGGTGCTCCTGGATGCGCAACACACATGAGTGCCTTCTTGCTGCACTACCTGCAACATGACCCTCGAATTGTGAGAATTAGAAATAATCCTGACTACTGGGTTGCCACACTGTTAGATCCCCGGTACAAAAGTAAATTTGCAGAAATTATTCCTGCCATAGAAAGGGATGCACGCATGCAGGAGTATCAGCAGAGACTGTTGCAGAATCTTACATGTGCTTTTCCACAAAATACCAGTGGTGCACGTAGTGAATCTCACATTTCCAACTTGCCAACCGTGGGACCGTCAAGTGTTCAGCACTCAAACCGTAACAGAACCACAGTATCTGCTGGTAACATCAATTTTGCGGAATCATTTCACCACTTTTTTAGCCCATCCTTTGCAAGGCCACAGGAGACAAGAAGTCTGACACATAGTCAACGCCTAGAGACGATGGTACAGGAGTATCTCCAAGTAAACATTGAAGCCACGACTGTGTCACTGGACCCTTGCTCTTTTTGGGCTTCCAATCTGGATAAATGGCCGGAGGTAGCCACTTACGCCTTGGAGATCTTGTCATGCCCCGCAGCCAGCGTTCTGTCTGAACGTGTGTTCAGCGCTGCTGGTGGTGTGCTGACAGATAAGCGCACGCGGCTCTCCACTGATAATGTAGACAGACTCACGTTCATAAAGATGAACAAATCATGGATCCGAAACGACTTTTCTACCCCTGTGTCATCCTGGGGAGAGTAAAAGCTTGATGATTGGTTAAAATCACCCTACCAACCGTTTTAAGCTTTCAAATTACTAATCATGTTTATCTGTATCTTGACTGGAAAATAATTTGGGCTTTGTAGCAGTGTGCAGCACTGATCCTATTAGGCCATCTATACTAAAGCTTCACCAGATTTAAAATTAAAAATAATTTTTAGCTGCATCTAGCCCGGAAAATAATTTTGGGGCTCCGAGATGCGCAAGGCACATAAGTGCCTTCTTGCTGCACTACCTGCAGCATGACCCTCATATTGTCAGAATTCGAAGTAATCATGACTACTGGGTTGCCACACTCTTAGATCCCCCAAACTTTTCGATCAACCTTTTCATTTTAATAAAGACCAAAAAAATGGTCATTTTTGAAATTATAAGCATTAGCAGGTTGTTAGAAACTGAAATCAAACAGTTTTCAACTCAAAACTTTATTCTAGGTGATGTTACATTTTCACATAGGACCCCTTGTTCGAAAGGAGCTTCTGAACTATCTCGTCCATTGAATTTGTCAGGTTTTGGATGGTTTCTGCTTCAATTGTTTTGCATGAGGACAGAATACCCTCCCAGAGCTGTTGCTTAGATGTGAACTGCCTCCCGCCATCATAGACACTACTTTTAATGATGCTCCAAAGGTTCTGAATGGGGTAGAGGTCAGGGGAGCATGGGGGTCACACCATAAGTTTGTCCCCTTTTATGCCCATATCAGCCAGAGATGCAGATGTTTTATGTGCAGCATGAGATGGTGCATTATCATGCAGAAAAATGATCTTGCTGTGAAATACACGGTTCTTCTTCTTGAACCATGGCAGGAAGTGCTGTTTGAGAAAATCCACATACATTATGGAGTTCATCTTTAGCGCCTTCAGGGATCCTAAAGGGGCCGACAATCTCTCTCCCCATGATTCCAGCCCAAAACATTACTCCACCTCCTCCTTGATGGCGCTGTAGCCGTGTTTGCGTGGGGTGTCCATCAACCAGCCATCCTCCACTCCATCCATCTGGACCATCGAGCGCTGCACGGCACTCATCCGTGAACAAAACAGTTTTGAAATCAGTCTTCATGTAATGTTTGGCCCACTGGAGCCGTTTCTGCTTGTGTGAAGTGGATAGAGGAGGTCGACAGGATGGCGCATGCACAGCTGCAAACCTCTGAAGGACCCTGCATCTTGTTGTTCGGGGGACGTTGGAGGCACAAGCAGCTTCAAAAACTTGTCTGCTGCTATGACAAGGCTTTTTTGCCGCTGCTCTTTCAACCTGACGTAATTGCCTGTAGGAAAGAGTCCTCAATTTGCCCTTATCAGCACACACACGTGTGTACTGTGAATCAGCTACATACTTCTTGATTGCCAGGACACTTCATCCTGATCATCGCACAATGTTGATTGTAGTCATGCCTTGACCTAAACACTCCACAATTTGTTGCTTCTCAGCAGCCGACACATCCTTTTTCTTTCCCATTTTGGCAGAAAATGTAGGCTGCTTAATAATGTGAGAGAGCCTTCTTAAGTAGTCTTGCCTTTCATTGGACACACCTGCCAAACTAATTAGCACAGGTGTCTGCAATTGCTTACAGTGATATAAAGAGCCCTGACACACATCACCATCAATGAGTTTAACTGACAAACAAACAAATTCTTCCCTTATCACCCCTAAACACTTTTTGTATAATAATTTGGAACGCAGTGTACATGTGCTTTTCCACAAAACACCAGTGGTTCACGTAGTGAATCTTACAGTTCTAACTTGCCAACCGTGGTCTGTATGGAGTTGTTCAATAAAGGGCCCAAAATTAAGATAACATAGATGGGAGAGGTCTCTATGAATAGGAATTCCTAAGTATTTGATACCCTGTGAGGGCCAGGCAAAGGGAAAGTTGGACTGGATGGAATCCTATATGGATTTGGGGAGGGAGACATCGAGGGCCTCAGACTTCGCTGCATTGATTTTAAAATTTTACCATGTAACAAAGTGATCTATTTCAGCCATAACAGCATGGATGGATATATGTGATTGAGTGATATATACTAGGACATCATCAGCAAATAGAGAGCACTTGTACTCGGTGCCTCCCACCTCAATCCACCTAATATTGGGGTTATGGCGAATTGATGAGAGCAGGTGCTCCGTCACTAGGATGTATAAGAGAGGGGACAGAGGACATCACTGCCTTGTCCCATTGGTGATTGTGAAAGGTGATGAAAATGTTCTGACGCACCCCCTGGGCCTTGGGACACCCGGAGCCGGACCCTTTTTGGTGGATGCTGGTGGTTGTAGTCTTCGTGGCGGCGACCCAGTTCCGTGGCTCAGGGCGGTCAAACCAGTGGCGGAACTATTTATGTGGTTTTCATGTTTAAATGTCCGACTACGCCACCCGTGGATTGCGGTCAGAGTGAACCGCCGCTACAGGGCAGACCACTGAGGCTGGTGTTGTGGGTGCAGCAGAGCGTAGCATAACTCCCCACGGGAGGAGTATAGCCTCAGGGCAGTGTATGCGGAGGATGGGGGTGATGGTGCAGGGCAGCAGCAGTAACGACACGGAGTCAGTGATGCAGTTCAGGGCCTTTACTCACAGTTCTTATTATCCAGACCACGTCTGCAGGTAACGGCTGCCCACGTCGTACTGTGCTCACCAGGTGAGGGGCTCAGACAACTCCCAGATAACTTTGGAGCACTTCACAGGACCCCCTTTGTGTGTCCTTTGTCTGGCCTTTCTTACCAACACTTCTGTCCGGCTGCCTCGGGCCTCCTCTTGGTAAACTTGGCGCCAGTTTCCCTGACCCTATGTGGTGCCTTCCTAGCGGGTGTAGCGAGGGGCTGCGCCACATAAAATGTCACAGCCTCCGGTTTCTAGCTGAGGGTCGTTTCCTGCCTCCACTAGTTCGGGGACCGGTCTCCCCCTTTGGCCTGACCCCTCCACGCAGGTGGATTCGGGCGTGCGGTGGCGACTCGCCCGTCCGCACCCCTGGGATCCCTTCATTCCTCGTTCCTGGAGCCTTCTCCGCTCCTCTTCCTTCCTTCTCCCTCTTCCAGGCCTGGGCCTCTGTTACTAGGCCCGCCTCCGGAGCAGAGCTCATGCAGAGCCCCTGCTCCCTGCCACTTCTGCTCAGACTTCTCTGCACTGAACTAAGATGGTGCCCACCTTTTATACTCCCTTCTCAATGCACCCAGGAACTGCTTCCTCCCTGCTCCTGCACTACAGGGTTCCCCTTCCTCAGTGTTCCCTCCCCCCACTCCAGCCAGGGACAGGGACTGTCGTGCCCATCTCAGGGGCATATTGGTCGCCCTGCCCCACGGCAATGTGGTGTAATGCATGCAGGTGTCGGGTCCTGATCCACACTCCATCCTTACCTGAGAGTGAGATATCACACCTCTGGGTGAGGTGCAATACGTCTGTAGCAACCGAGCCCTCAGGGTGCTACAGTTCCATTTATCTTCAGCCTAGGTGACGTATTGTGATACAGGGCCGTGATTTTGGCTATAAAAGGGTCCCGTAGACCCCTACCCCAAGCTTTTTAAGAGAATCATATATGGCGTGCCAGGAGACTCTATGGAATGCTTTCTCAGCATCCAACGAGAGTATCTAATTACAAATATTTAACTGCATCTAGCCCAGGAAATACTTTGTGCCTAGTAGCAGTGTCTGCTAGTAAGCGGATTATCCCGGCTGTTAAGCAAGCTGCACCACCTGTAGTTTAGACACTTAATTTTTTCAAAGGAAATGCTTCGGGACCATGGGATACTTAGTGAAGAGCATCAGGAGGCACCCCAAGGCATAGGGGCTGGGACTGGCAGTAGGATGCCTTGCGGTGGACAGCCGAGCTCGATCCTTATAAAAGCTTTTTAACTGCAGCAGCTTTAGTGGACGCTACTGGAGCTGGAATTACCGCGGCTGCTGGCATGAGACTTGCCCTCCAATAGATCCTTGTAAATGGATTTAAAGTGTAATCATTCAAATTAGAGAGACAATTTAAATTAAAAAGCTTAGAGCTGCCTCCACCACAGGGGGGCTCGCTCGACCCACCAGCGGACAGGCACCAGTATTGGGAGAGGGGGGCTGGCCGTCAGGGTTCACCGCGGCTCTGGCACAAACCCGGGGACACGGAGGTGGCACGGGCAGGAGCGGACTGGCCGTGTCGGCTTCTCACTTTTTGGATTTTAGAAGGGCATGACATGCCTATATCTGTGTCTCCCCCTCCTTTTACTCCTCCACCTCTTTTATTTTCGCATGACTATATGTACTTGTCACTTTTCCATGTGTTAGTTATGTCTTCTGAGCAGTTTGTCAGCTTTTGGACACCTTTGAAGGTGTTTTCTATGCGTTTCTATGTGTTTTTGTTTGCCTGCCATTGGTTTTAACGGTGTTCGAAGGTGTTCGACGAACAGTTCGGCGAACACACGGGTGTTCGACGAACCGAACCGAACTCGAACACTACGGGGGTGGCTCAACACTAATTAGCAGGTTATTACAAACTGAAATCAAACAGTTTTCAACTCAAAACTTTATTCTAGGTGATGTTACATTTGCACATAGGACCGCTTGTTCGAAAGGAGCTTCTGAACTCTCTCGTCCATTGAATTTGTCAGGTTTTGGATGGTTTCTGCTTCCAATTGTTTTGCATGAGGACAGAATACCCTCCCAGAGCTGTTGCTTAGATGTGAACTGCCTCCCGCCATCATAGACACTTCTTTTGATGATGCTCGAGAGGTTCTCAATGGGGTTGAGGTCAGGGGAGCATGGGTGCCACACCATAAGTTTGTCCCCTTTTATGCCCATAGCAGCCAGAGATGCAGATGTGTTATGTGCAGCATGAGACGGGGCATTGCGAGCATGCCAATCCTCTGTCCATGACCCATGTAAAGATGCCTCCCGCCCTGCACCTGTCATTGCACACTCGACTAGCACCATCAGCAATCATGTCCACGTCCTTGTCCCAGTGCAGCGTTCATTTGTCCCTAGCCCAGTCCTTGGAACACAAGCGCAAATACGCAGGTAATGCCCCACAGGCCACACTACTAAATTCACGCATTTTATGAATGCTTGCGCTCAAAATGTTGCCTTTTTGGCTCATAGAGATGGAAGCTTTCCACAACCAGATGGCGGCAGCCATCTCTCGGTACTCAGTCCCCAGCCACCACTATTTCTCCTGGTGTGCCGTCCCCGCATTACACAAGCATGGTTCCAAAAACATTAGCCGCGCCCTCAACAATCCAGTTACCGGGAAAGTCTACCTAACCATGGACCTTTAGACAAGTGCTTGTGGGAAGGGAAAGTACATCTCACTGACGGCACACTGGATTAATATAGTGGAAGCCAAGACCCAGTCGTACCTTTGGATGGAACACGTCCTCCCGATGCCGAGGATTGCAAGCTCTGGGTCAATCAGGGTTGCCGCCATATTCTACAGCTCCTGCACCTCCTCCTCTTCAGCCTCCAACTTTGAAATGACCACATCAGTCACAAGTTGGAAGCACTGCCTCGGCCAAGTGGCAACAGGCTGTGCTGAAGCTAATATGCTTAGGTGACAAACCACAATGCTTAAGAGTTGTGAAGAGCTCTGAAAGAGCAGGCAGGTCAGTGGCTGACACCACTGAGCCTACAGCCAGGCATGGTAATGTGTGACAATGGCCGGAATCTGTTGGAGGCTCTGAAGTGAGGCGAGCTCACACGCATACCATGCCTGGCCCATCTGCTTAACCTCGTGGTTCAGCAATTTCTCAAAACCTACCCAGATCTGCCGGATCTGCTTGTCAAAGTATGCTGCGTGCGTGCCCATTTTAGAAAATCAGCTACAGCTTCCTTCACCCTTGCCGTGCTTCAGCAGCATTTGCAGCATCCAGCTCACTGACTGGTGTGCGATGTCCCCACGCATTGTAACTCTACATTGCAGATTGTTGGGAAGGATTTGTGATCAGATAAGGGCATTTGTTGACTACCAGCATCAACAAGGCCATCGGTATTCAGGTCAGACTCCACACATAAGACCTCAGGAGTGGACATGGATGTCAGACATTTGTACCATCCTCCAAACTTTGAGGACTCCACCAAGATGGTGAGCGGCGATGATGCCATAATTAGCATTTCCATCCCAGTTTTCTGTCTTCTAAAATACTCTCTGCTCACAATTAAAGATGATGCATTGCAGGCGAAGCACGATGAGATGGAGCAAGGAACCATACAGGGTGATTCCACACAGCCCAGCCTCATTTTGTCCCAACGTGGATTGGGTGACAATGAGGAAGAGGAGGAAGAGGAGGAAGAACAGGAGCTAGTTTCCTGTGCTATAGACGGTACTACCTGCAAAACTGTCATACCGTCTGTTCAGAGTGGATATCCTGAGGACAGGGAGATGGACGAGGAGCAGGATGAGGAGGAGAGCATGGACAGTCGTCCTCTTGGTGAGGACACGGAAGTCTTGCCTGTTAGCAGTCTTTCACGCATGGCTGAGTTTCTTACTCTGTCTTTCCCGCGACCCTCGGGTTGTCCAAAGTTTGGGTGACAGTCATTACTGGTTGGTGACACTTCTAGATCCATGCTACAAGGAGAGCTTTGTGTCTCTTTTTCCCATGCCGGAAAGGCCTAATAAAATGGGGCAGTACTAGAAGGTCCTTTTTGCGGAATTATTAAAAAAATTCCCATCTGAAAACGTTGGCGACAGAGGTCACAGTTCATTGGACAATCAAGGAATACATGTGAGAGAGACACAAATTAAATCCAGCAGAAGCAGGGGAACACTGTTCAAGTTCTAGGACAGCTTTCTTTGACCCTCCCATCACATAGGGCATGAGGTGTGTGGTATTCTCCCAAGGAAGGAATAGCTTTGGAAGATGGTGAGAGATTAAGTTGCTGACCGTACCAACGTCCTCCGTGATTCCTCTGTAACTTATAATTTTTGGGTAGCTAAGCTGAACACATGGCATGAACTGGATCTCTACGCCTTGGAGGTCCTGGCCTGGCCTGCCGCTAGCGTTTTGTCAGAGCGGGTTTTTAGTGTCGCTGGTTGGCGCATCAGCTTGTCAACTGAAAATGCTATCAGGCTGACTCTTAAAAAAATAAACAAGGGCTGGATTGGGCCAGACTTCTCAACACTCGTGTTGAGCCACCCCTGTAGTGTTCGAGTTCGGTTCGGTTCGTCGAACACCCGTGTGTTCGCCGAACTGTTCGTCGAACTGTTCGACGAACACCTTCGAACACTGTTAAAACCAATGGCAGGCAAACAAAAACACATAGAAACACATAGAAAACACCTTCAAAGGTGTCCAAAAGCTGACAAACTGCTCAGAAGACATAAGTAACACATGGAAAAGTGACAAGTACATATAGTCATGCGAAAATAAAAGAGGTGGAGGAGTAAAAGGAGGGGGTGACACAGATATAGGCATGTCATGCCCTTCTAAAATCCAAAAAGTGAGAAGTCGACACTTCCAGTCCGTTCCTGCCCGTGCCAGCTCCGTGTCGCCGGGTTTGTGCCAGAGCCGCGGTGGACCCTGACGGCCAGCCCCCCTCTCCTAATACTGGTGCCTGTCCGCTGGTGGGTCGAGCCCCCCGCGGTGGGGGGGGAGTAACATCTGCAGAAGAAAGACCATCTTCCAGCCAAACTAACATGTCGACTTCTTTTCGTGGACAATGTGATACGATCCCTTTGTTACAGACACGCCCATCGCTACAAATTCCAGATGAGGCACAAAAACAGCAGGTGCTTCAGCGGATATCAAGTGCTCCTTCAAGTGGGCTCTCCTCCACCTCAACTTCAACATCACAAATACTCCAGTCCTCAGAGGTGTCACCCCAATCGCACTTGCTTCCTCACAGCTCCCAAGTCTCCAGCTGCCCGTCTGAGTATGGGGTAACACAGATGGTTGAGTCTGCACAGCTGTTTACTCATGCTATAGCCTGGGAAACGGAGGTCTGCTCCAGAGCTTCTGTTAATCCAGACGAGGAAATGATCTGCACTGATGCCCAGAATCTTTATAAGTCGGATCCAGGACAAGATGAAGAAGGTTCTGAGCATAATGTAGACCCTCGTTCCCAAACTGTAACTCCTGTTGGTGGAGACAATGATGAAGACGATGATGAGACTCAAATACCGAATTGGAGCGACAACTTGACTTTTCGGTCAGGGCAGGAAGAGGTTGGCTTTGAGGACGACGGGTGTGATAACACACAGGGTGATGATGACAAGGTTGGAGATCCCACTTACTGTCAACCCACAGTCAGCCAGTCGATGAGGTCACCCGGGCCTCTGCCTGGCCTTTGGGTTGTCGGGGTGGTCGGCTCCCTGGCCCGGACCCTGGGGTCACTCTTTAAAAGGGTGGATAATTGTTAATTTTATAAGAGTCTGTGACACCACCTGTGGTATCTGGTGAGAAGCACCAGCGCTGCAGCAGTCCACTGAGGCCCGTGATAAGGCAGCTCGATGGTATAGCTCCCCACAGGTGGAGCTAGGTCTCAGGGCAGCATATGCAGGGGGAATGCAGGACAGGCGAGACCCAGCTGGGTCAGAGCAAGAACGGAAACGGACACGGTAGTCACTTCAGTACCTTTTACTGAAGGAAATTCAGGCACATCCTGGAGCACTGTAGGGTGAAGGGTGCATATCAGGATCCTTCCCAATGAGCGGGTGTAGGGCCTCCTGTTTCTTGCCTCTGCGTAGTAAGTTTCTGACCTGCCTGGAGCTAGGCCTAACTTTGTCTCTGTCCTGCGCTGGCTGACCTTGTGGTAGGGCCTTCTCTTGAAGTTCACGCTCCCAGTATGCGGGGCCTAAGCGTCTCCTGGCTCTGTTACGTATCAGCACCTTAGCGATCCTGGGACTTGTAGTTCTCCAGGGATTCCGGTTATGCCTTACTGGGTCATAGAGATCCCGGTAAGCTCGGATCCAGTGTCCGGTAAATGCTTCGGGGTGAGCTGGTTAAGCTCCTCTGCCCCTTATGTACTAACTCGCCACTCGCCTTCGGCCTACTCGGGCCCTCAATAGGCTATACACACTAACGGCAGCTTGCCGCGCTTCACCGATCTTATGACGCCGGCACACCTTAAGCTCTATCTGGGCTCCCTGAATTTAGCTAGCAGGAACCTCGTGCTCCACTGCTGAACTATTAACTGAGTTCTCTAGACTAGACTGAGCTCCACTGCAGACTGACCTCTCTTAGGCTTCTCTACTGCAGGAACTCTTCAGAGGAACTGAACTGCCTAGCTCCACCTTCCCTATTTATATCACTAATGGGCTCCCTCTGCTGGTCTGAGGTGGAAGGTGGAGATGTGTGAATGTTTATGGGGGCCTCTTGTGGAGGATTCCATCAATACACTCTTCTAGGATCTGTGATACCAAGCGCAGCGGGGCGTCACAGATGCTATTGACGACGAGGTTAGGTTGCGCCTTCCTCGACAGAGACGGAGTACTGGAAGCACGTCAACAACTGCATCCTCAACCACAACTCCGCCTCTGACCACAAGTCGTAGTGGCTCTTCAGGTCGCATGGGCTCTAAGCCTTGCATAGCCTGGGCATTTATTCAGATCGATAAGGATGACCCAACTCGTGTATTCTGTAATATTTGTCACCAAAAGCTAAGTAGAGGCCAAAAAATCCATAGTTTGAGTACTTCATGCATGTACCGTCACATGGATATGAAGCATAAGTTGCAGTGGGAAGCTCACTGTGCTACAATGCGGCCTAGCAGGCTGGGCCAACCACCGTCTGCCCCATCTTGTGCATCCGCGGCCTCTTCATCCTCTGTGACTGGGGGGACAGCAGTCACACATGTTTTTGGACGCAGACCTGCCACCTCTTTACCTGCAACAGCCAGTGTGATTGGCAGGTCGTCAGTTCTTTGGGAAGTGGAAACACCTGCTGGTGTTGAGAGCTCTCTGACATCGAGAGCACCACCTTTGGATCAAGGCAACCTAACATGTCCGCCTGCATCTTCCTCACAGACCGGCAGTTTGCCAGGGACACCCTACTCAACCCCGTCAAAGCACAACAGCCAGCCCTCGGTCCCTCAGATGTGGACAAGTAAAAGACCATTTCCTCCTAGCCATGAGAAAGCTAAGAGGTTGAATTTCACCATCTGCAAGCTGTTGGCTACAGAAATGCTGCTTTTCCGCCTGGAGGACACAGTGGATTTTTGAGACCTTATGTCCGTCGCAGTGCCCCAGTACCAGATGCCCAGTCGGCACTACTTCTCAAAGAAAGGTGTGCCTGCGCTCCACCAGCATGTCGCACACAACATCACCGCTTCTTTGAGAAACTCTGTGTGTGACAGGGTGCATTTCATCACAGACACTTGGACGAGTAGGCATGGACAGGGGCGTTACATGTCGCTGACAGGGCACTGGGTAACTATGGTGACAGCAGGACAAGGGGCTGCTGTCCAAGTCTTGCCGTCCCCGCGAGTTGTACGTCAATCCTCTTTATCTAGAAGTTCCTCCACTGCTTCTGCCTCCTCAACCTCCTCTCGGTCCTCCACCTGCACCCAAAGCCTGTCTGGTAATGCCACCTGCTTTCTAACTGCGCACCTCCTTGCTATGCTGGCAGCAGGGCTCAACGGCATCAGTGTTTACTTTGAAATATCTGGGAAATGTGAGTCACACAGATGAGGAGTTGTGGTCAGCTCTGGAGACCCAGTTTCATGAATGGTTGTCTCCACTGGACCTGCAACCAGGGAAGGCCGTGTGCGACAATGCTGCAAATCTGGGTGCGGCCCTTCGCCGGGGCAATGTTACACACGTGCCTTGTATGGCTCACGTGTTGAACCTGGTTGTCCATAAATTTTTAGCCCACTATCCCGGACTAGATGGCCTTCTGCAGAGGGCACGGTCGCTGTGTGCTCACTTCCGCCGTTCGCATCCCGCAGCTCAACGACTTACATCTCTACAGAAGTCGTTGGGCCTGCCAGTTCACCGGCTGAAATGCGATGTGCCGACACGGTGGAATTCAACTCTGCACATGTTGCAGCGACTGTGGCAGCACCGACAAGCCCTGGTGCAATAGTTTCTGACGTATAGCCTGGGCCAACGAGATCCAGAGGTGGGGCAAATCACACAGCAGGAGTGGTCTCAGATCAGTGACCTATGAAGTTGACGCGCCCCCTGGGCCGTGGGGTACCCGGAGCCGGGCCGGTAGATGCTGGGGGTTGTAGTCACTGTGTCGGTGACCCGGTCCGTGACCCAGGGCGGTCAATCCAACGGTAATTAGTATATATGGATTTTATAATGTCCGACTACGCCACCTGTGGAGTGCGGCCAAAGGGGCCGCCGCTGCGGAACAGTCCTCTGAAGCTGGTGGTTTTGCTGCAATGGTATTATTATTCACCACAGGAAGAGTGTAGCTTCAGGGCAGTGTGGGTGGATGATGGTGGTTGTAGTGCAGGGAGTCAGTAATGAACACAGAGTCCGTGTGATGCAGTCCCAAGATCTTTACTCACAGTTGTTGCAGTCCAGATTACAGGTACCAGAGCTATCTCACCCGTCGTGCTGTGCGTACTCAGTGAGGGGCTCAGTCCACCCCCAGATAGCTCCGGAGTACTTAGCAGGACCCCCTTCTGTGTGTCCTTTCTCTGGCCTTCTCCCTGCACCTCACACCCAGTGACACTTCTATCCGGTATCCTCGGGCCTTGGCGGGCGACTTGTGTTCCGTCCCCTGGGTCCTATGTGGCTACCTTCTTAGTGAGACTGGTGTGGACTTTTGCCTGCAGTACATGAAATGCTGCAGCCTGCGGTTTCTAGTTGAGCCTTGCTGTTTCTCCTCTAGTTGAGGGACCGGTTCCCCTTATCTGGCCTGACCCCTCTACCTCCTGGTAGCAGCGGGAGTACAGGTGGCCTTCTGCACGGCCCGTAGCCCTAGAGTCCCTTCGGTTCCTGGAGCCTTCCTGCTCCCACTCCTCTCTTCTCTCCTTCAGTCCTGGGCCTCCCAGGCTAGGCCCGCCTCCGGAGCAGAGCTCATGCCGAGCCTCTGCTCCTGTCACTTTTCCTCCTCTGACTGGCTTGCTCTTTCTAAGATGGCTTCCTATTTATACTCTCCCTGTCATGTGCTCCCCTAAGCTGCTCCCCTAAGCACCCACTACATAGGATCCTCCCACCAGCTAGGGACCTGGGACTGTGCTCTTCCTTAGGAGCAATCTCGCCCTAACCCCACTGCGGGTATGTGTTGGATGCAGGTGTTAGGGTCCTGAGCCATACGCCTTCCTTACCTGAGGGTGAGATACCACACCTCTGGGTGAGATGCAGTAACTCTGTGGTGACTGCACCCTCAGGGGCGCCACACACCTTTCTGCACAGTTTTGAAATGGCGACGAAGATGTTAAGTGCTGACGACGATGCCATTATCAGCATAACTATTCCGGTGATTTACATGCTGGAGCACACATTAAACAGAATTCAGAGTCAGGTGGTCGGACAAGAGGAGGTGGAGGAAGTAGAGGAGGAGTCGTATGCGGAAGGGATAACATCTCCAAGGTCCAGATGGTTGGCAGCACCAAGGAGGCAGGCATGGGAGGGTGGGGGAGAGGGATTAAACAGGGCGCATGGTAGCAGCCAAACTGTTGAGGAAGGTGCAGGAGCCGAGGAAGAAGTGGAGGATGAACTGGCGATGGGCATGGAAGACTCATCAGATGAGGGAGACCTTGATCACATTTCTGTTGTGCGAGGTTGGGGGGAGAGGGCAGAGGAAAGAAGCATGATTCTTACCTCGCTACCAACACAACAAGGACTTGGTCCTCCTGGATGCGCAAGACACATGAGTGCCTTCTTGCTGCACTACCTGCAACATGACCCTCAGATTGCAGAATTCGAAGTAATCTCGACTACTGGGTTGCCACACTCTTAGATCCCCGGTACAAAAGTAAATTTGCTGAAATAATTCCTGCCATAAAAAGGGATTGACGCATGCAGGAGTATCTGCAGACGCTGTTTCAGAATCTTACATGTGCTTTTCCACAAAACACCAGTGGTGCACGAAGTGAATCTCACAGTTCTAACTTGCCAACCGCGGGACTGTCGAGTCTTCATCACTCAAACCGTAACAGTAACACAGTATCTGCTGGTAACAGCAATTTTGTGAAATCGTTTCACCACTTTTTTAGACCATCCTTTGCAAGGCCACAGGAGACAAGAAGTCTGACACATAGTCAATGCCTAGAGAGGATGGTGCAGGAGTATCTCCAAGTGAACATCGAAGCCATGACTGTGTCACTGGACCCTTGCTCATTTTGGTATTCCAATCTGGAAAAATGGCCGGAGCTCGCCACTCACGCCTTGGAGATCTTGTCATGCCCTGCAGCCAGTGTTCTCTCTGAACGTGTGTTCAGCGCTGCTGATGGTGTGCTGACAGATAAGCGCACGCTGCTGTCCACTGAGAATGTAGACAGACTCACGTTCATAAAGTTGAACAAATCATGGATTCGCAAGGACATTTCTAATCCTGTGTTATCCTTGG
This sequence comes from Phyllobates terribilis, assembly GCF_046119375.1. NCBI lineage: Eukaryota > Metazoa > Chordata > Amphibia > Anura > Dendrobatidae > Phyllobates > Phyllobates terribilis. Next base: position 444,638,552 of record NW_027362764.1, read on the forward strand.
GAGGCTAAAAGCTTGAGGATTTGGTAATATCACCTCACCAACCGTTTTAAGCAACTGTGGGGCAATTGATGCCACTTAACCCTAGAACGCATGACCATAAAAATCTACACTTTCATATACCTGGGGCCTTTATGCCCGTGTGCAAATAACATTGAATAACTCAAACTCAAATGACAAACAACTATATACATGAAGAATACCTAGAGTTTCAAAATTCTAACTAAAGTAATCTTGCAGAAAATAGAAAACAATTAACAGGGCGGGACTGCGAGGCCCCAGGTATGCGTTCTAGGGTTAAGTGGTGTCTGTGCCACAATTTTGGGAAAAAATGGAAACTCTTTTTGGAGTCCCCTTGCTGTGTCTTACGTGATGTTGGCATCGTCAATTCCAGGTGGGTTGGGTCGCTCCCCCCCCCTTTTAACTTTAAGAAACTACATACACTATGGCTTGGGGTAACACAGATGATTGAGTCTGAAGAGCTGTTTACTCAGAGGTCTGCTCCAAATCTTCAGTGTCTGCTAGTCAGCGTAGAATTTTTAACTGCATCTAGCCTAGGCAATACTTTGGGCGTAGTAGCCCAACTGCGAAGCAAGCTGCACCGCCTGTGTATCTAATAAGAATTTTTAAATGCATCTAGCCTAGGCAGACTGTGGGGACCCCCAACCAAACCCAGACGCTCAGCCCCCCTACCGACCCCCTTTCCTTGACAATACAATAATGTAACTCTTACAACTGGATGGGTGAGGATCGGTCACAGCTTTATTAACTCTTTATACTCATTCCATTAGAAAGACATTTTATTTCTAAAATAATTCAGCTTGTTGCAGCATGCCCTGGGTCTCCACTCCGGCAACTTGGCCAACAAGTGTAACTCTCCAACATGTCCTTTCTATTTCCAGGCCACGGAGGATCCTGCGTACTCGTACGCAGGACTCTGACCCCCACCCATCACTCTTAACGCTTGTTCCACTCCATCCTGGAGTCCTGACAGGAATATGTCCAGTCCAATATCCATTAAGTGAACACCGTCGGGCCGTATGAGGCCTGCTTTATCTCCTTCCAGTTGTCGGTGTCGTACCACTACACCGCCTCTGTCTCTTCTAAATTTTGCCATCCGAATATTTATTACCCGCCTTGTCCGTTCGATGGCCGTGATGTCTCGCGCACCTTGCCATACCGCTATCGGCACAATCTCTGACCATACTATAGCTAGTTTTGTGAAAAATTCTCTGAAGCGCTCAGTGTCTAGTTTCATTATTGCCATTAGTTATGCGCTCTTGTGATGACCTAGGTTGTTTTCAGAGGCCTGTATAACTAAGATGACCAGACATCTTGCCTCTCTCCCTACCTTGATTACCTCCATTAGTACCTGTGGCCATAGCAGGCCTCTAATACCTCTCCAGTTGAAATATGTGTTATGAAACTCTAATTTCCTCCCGCCTGGGCGGACTTTCGCCCTTTAATCTGCCCAATATATATACGAGTGGCCTATCACCCACACTGTTGGCTTAGCGTCACCTGTAAAAGAAACAAACCACGTTAGGATAACAAGTCCGGTCTTATGTATCTTGCCAAACACGTGGATCACCATCTCTCTATCCTCTGAACTTCCGTTTCTGACAGTCCTGCTCTTGCTGCTTCTGTGGCCGCGCCTATGTGGAATGAGTGTGTCCCGTAATCTTTGGGGTGGTTCCCTGCCGATGTTATGCATTTATTAAATATAGCTTGGAACTGGTATCTTGATAATGGCGCCCCATCAATGTGTGATAGGAACAAATTACTTTGTGATCTGATGGTTAGATACAGTCATATGAAAAAGTTTGGGCACCCCTATTAATCTTAAGCTTAATGTTTTATAAAAATTGGTGTTTTTGCAACAGCTATTTCAGTTTGATATATGTAATAACTGTTGGACACAGTAATGTTTATGCCTTGAAATGAGGTTTATTGTACTAACAGAAAATGTGCAATCTGCATTTAAACAAAATTTGACAGGTGCATAAGTATGGGCACACTTATCATTTTCTTGTTTTAAATACTCCTTCCTACTTTTTACTGACTTACTAAAGCACTTTTTTTGATTTTGTAACCTCATTTAGCTTTGAACTTCATAGCCAGGTGTATGCAATCATGAGAAAAGCTACTTAAAGTGGCCACTTGCAAGTTGTTCTCCTGTTTGAATCTCCTCTGAAGAGTGGCATCATGGGCTCCTCAAAACAACTGTCAAATGATCTGAAAACAAATATTATTCAACATAGTTGTTCAGGGGAAGGATACAAAAAGCTGTCTCAGAGATTTAACCTGTCAGTTTCCACTGTGAGGAACATAGTAAGGAAATGGAAGAACACAGGGACAGTTCTTGTTAAGGCCAGAAGTGGCAGGCCAAGAAAAACATCAGAAAGGCAGAGAAGAAAAATGGTGAGATCAGTCAAGGACAATCCTCAGACCACCTCCAGAGAGCTGTAGCATCAACTTGCTGCAGATGGTGTCACTGTGCATCGGTCAACTATACAACGCACTTTGCACAAGGAGAAGCTGTATGGGAGAGTGATGCGAAAGAAGCCGTTTCTGCAAGCACGCCACAAACAGAGTCGGCTGAGGTATGCAAAAGCACATTTGGAGAAGCCAATTTCTTTTTGGAAGAAGGTCCTGTGGACTGATGAAACCAAGATTGAGTTATTTGGTCATACAAAAAGGTGTTATGCATGGTGGCAAAAAAACACAGCATTCCAAGAAAAACACTTGCTACCCACAGTAAAATTTGGTGGAGGTTCCATCATGCTTTGGGGCTGTGTGGTCAATGCCGGCACCGGGAATCTTGTTAAAGTTGAGGGACGCATGGATTCCACTCAGTATCAGCAGATTCTTGACAATAGTGTGAAAGAATCAGTGACAAAGTTGAAGTTACGCAGGGGATGGATCTTTCAGCAAGACAATGATCCAAAACACCGCTCCAAATCCACTCAGGCATTCATGCAGAGGAACAATTACAATGTTATGGAATGGCCATCCCAGTCCCCTGACTAGTGTTGAGCGATACCTTCCGATATCAGGAAATATCGTATCGGATTGGATCGGGCCGATACCCAAAAAGTATCGGATATCGCCGATTCCGATACCGGAAACCAATGCAAGTCAATGGGACACAAATATCGGAATGAAAATAAACCCTTTCTTTCCTTGTAGGTTAATTCTACATGAAGTAAAACAACTAAGAATAATGTAGAATGACATGAAAAGCCGGCAATTCAGCAGCGGCATACACCGGTACCCGACAATTTACAACAGAAAGAATAGAACTTCACACATAGATTAGATAGATAGAAACATGTCAGTCACATATATATGAAGTACAGTGACAGTGTTGCTTACTGTACTTGTCATTTAGTGTAAAGGATTTATTAAAAAAAATATTAGTGTTTTCGTGCACCGTCTCTTTAAAAAAGCCGGCCGGCAATTCAGCAGCGGTACCCGACAATTTATAACAGACAGAATAGAGCTTCACACATAGATTAGATAGATAGAAACATGTCAGCCACATATATAAGAAGTACAGTGACAGTGTTGCTTACTGTACTTGTCATTTAGTGTAAAGGATTTATTTAAAAAAATAATAGTGTTTTCATGCACCGTCTCTTTAAGAAAGGCGGCCGGCAATTCAGCATCTGTACCCGACAATTTAGAATAGAAAGAATAGAGAATCACACATAGATTAGATAGATAGAAACATGTCAGTCACATATATATGAAGTACAGTGACAGTGTTGATTACTGTACTTGTCATTTAGTGTTAAAATAAAGGATTTATTTAAAAAAAAATTGGCGTGGGGTTCCCCTTAATTTTAGGCTCTAGCGGAGGTTAAGCAGACAGCTGGGGCAAATGTTTGAAGCCTGGGAAGGGGGTAATACCCACGGAGCTTCCCAGGCTACTAATATCAGCCCCCAGCTGAATACCTAGCCTTTACTAGCTATTAAAATGGGGGAAACCCCCAAAAAAAATAATGTGGGGTCCCCCCAAATTTAATAGCTAGCACAGGCTAGGCAGACAGGCTAGGCAGACAGCTGGGGGCTGATATTAATAGCCCAGGAAGGGTGCCATGAATATTGGCCCCCTCCCAGGCTAGAAACACCGAGTTCATTGTCGGCTCATCTGGATGCCGTCACAGCCAGACACTGAGGAGTGGAAGTATGCCTGCGCTTCTCAGTGTCTGCGGGATGACAGGCTGGATGGCAGCGTTCTGCTGCGGTCCAGCCTGTCATCTCGATGTAGCAGAGCTGAAGCTGTCATGGGAACCATGGAAAGGTAAGGATGAGGTTGCTTTATTATTTTACTTTTATTGCAGGAGATCGTTGGCTTCAGCTGGAATGGGCGTGACTGTAAGTATGGTTTAATTTAGAACAATAAAGAATTGTGTCTTTATTTCAATTAAAGGACTTTTTTCTGGGTGTTTGTGTTTTTTTTAAATACTTTACTAGAAATTCATGGTGGTCATGTCTAATATTGGCGTGACCCCATGAATTTCGGGCTTAGGGCCAGCTGATAATGCCAAGCTGGCCTTAACCCCTTTATTACCCAGTGAGCCACCGCACCAGGGCCCTGGATGAGTTGGGTACAGCGCCAGAAGATGGCGCTTCTATGTACAGCAGGCAGGAACGGGCTGCCCCCAACCACCAGCTGACTATTTGTACCTGGTTGGACACAACAATATAGGGAAGCCCTTTTTTTCTTAATTATTCCATGAATTTCATGAAATAATTAAAAAAAAAAAAACGTGGAGCTTCTCCCTATTTTTGTGTCCAGCCAGGTACAACTAGGCAGCTGGGGGATGGAATCTGCAGCGCAGGGAGGCCCAAGCTTTCTGCCCCCCGCTGAAAATTGCAGTCCGCAGCCGCCCCGGAAAATGGCGCGTTCATAGAAGCTGGATGCTGTACCTGGCTGGCATGCAAAAATATGGCGAAGCCCACGTCAAAAGTTTTGGGAAAAATTAATTAAAAAATAAATAATAATTTAGGGACTGCATCTTTATTAACTCCTCAAATGTCATTTAGTGTTAAAATAATGGATTTATTTAAAAAAAAAATGGCGTGAGATCCCCCATAATTTTAGTCTCTAGCGGAGGTTAAGCAGACGGCTGGGGCAGATGTTTGAAGCCTGGGAAGGGGGTAAAACCCACGGGGCTTCCCAGGCTACTAATATCAGCCCCCAGCTGAATACCTAGCCTTTACTAGCTATTAAAATGGGGGACCCCCCCAAAAAAAATGACATGGGGTCCCCCCTATTTTATTAGCTAGCAAAGGCTAGGGAGACAGCTGGGGGCTGATATTAATAGCCCAGGAAGGGTGCCATGAATATTGGCCCCCTCCCAGGCTAGAAACACCAGTCGTCAGCTGCCCCAGAAATGGCGCATCCATAGGATGCGCCAACTCTGGCACTTAGCCTCGCTCTTCCATGCTGCCCTGGTGCGGTGGCAGGGGGTAATAGTGGTGGGGTTCATGTCAGCGCCAGCTGCCATGAAGCCCAGGTTAGTAATGATGGGCGTCTATAAGACACCCCCATTACTAACCTACAAAGTGTTAAAAAGAAAAAACACACTACACCCAGAAAAAAATAATTTATTTGAAATAAAACACACAATTTTATTTAATTCTTAGTTTACTAAAAATAATAGTTACCTGTCCACGTTCCTTTGCTGATCTCCCATGCACAGCTGTCACATCTGGAGATGGTGACAGCTGTGCATGGCTGCTGTAAGCTCACGCTGCCGGGAACACGTCCGCTCCCGGCAGCGGGAGCCACTGACTGAGGTCACCGGAGTGCATTCAGGCAGCGCAGCTCCAGAGACCTCCTTTACGGCACTGCTGTACCGTGGGAATTTCTCACGATACAGCAGGGCCGTAAAGGAGCTAACCGGAGCAGCGCTGCCTGAACTCCGGTGAACCCTTACGGCCCCGTCATTCTAGCGGCGGCAGCGGTTCAGAGCGGTCACATTCTATGTGGCTGCTCTGAACTGGAGATCTTCGTGGGACACTCGTGGACTGCTACGGAGGGGTAAGGATAAGGTTGTGGTTTATTATTTTATATTTTATTACAGGAGATCGATGGCTTCGGGGAATTAGGTGTCTAGGTGAGTATAGGTGTAGTTTTTTATTTTTTACTTTATTTTAGGTGGCGATCGGCGGGGACAGGTAATGTATGAACTAATTTATTGTAGGTAACCACTGGCCACCAATGACATGTATTTAACATTTATTGGGGACACAGTAGGGCAATTTAAATAGCAGGATCAGTCTGATGGGAACTACTGCTCCCATCGAGCTGATCCTGCTGGCACGAGTGGACGGGGGACAGACATAGGCCGATGGGAGTAGTAGTGTCACATCGGCCTATGTCTGCCTGCATGCACACACCCGCACACACCCGCACACATCGCACAGACACCGCGCACACCCGCACAAACATCGCGCACACACCCCGCACACACACCCCGCACACACACTAATCATGACGGGTCTGGGAGGTGAGGCTGACCTGTGCGGCCATGGGAAAGTTCATGTGAGTTCATGCAGTCAAGCATGAACTCACATGAACCCTCTGAGGGCACCGCGGCTACTTCAAATGAACAGCTGATCAGCATCACCTGATACCTCAGCTGTTCATTTGAAATAACCGGCGGGAAAGCGCAGCACAGAACGGGAAAGCCGGCGGTGAAGTCTTTTCACTGCCGGCTTCCCCGCCCGGGTCCTTCACTCCCCGCTCCTTGGAGCTGCGCTCCCCGCCCGGTCCTAACTTACGATCGGGGTGGGAGGTGGCGAGGGGAGCGGAGGATCGGGGTGGGAGGCTGCGGGGAAGCAGTATGGGGCTGTGTGATTGTTTAAAAGCCGGCGGCTTTATACCGCCCGCCGGCTTTTAAACAATCAGGAGAATTCTCCCCCGCTGGGATGGCATTCTGATGACAGGCTGGATCGCGCTGCCATCCAACTTGTCATCCTTCACAGACACTGCAGAGCGCAGGCATTATGGGAACTTCCGATTCCGGTATCCGATATTGTAAAAGTATCGGAATTAAGTATCGGAATTCTGATACCGCGAATATCGGCCGATACCCGATATTACAGTATCGGAATGCTCAACACTACCCCTGACCTGAATATCATTGAACATCTGTGAGATCATTTGAAGAGGGCTGTCCATGCTCGGCGACCATCAAACTTAACTGAACTGAAATTGTTTTGTAAAGAGGAATGGTCAAAAATACCTTCATCCAGGATCCAGGAACTCATTAAAAGCTACAGGAAGCGACTAGAGGCTGTTATTTTTGCAAAAGGAGGATCTACTAAATATTAATGTCACTTTTCTGGTGAGGTGCCCATACTTATGCACCTGTCAAATTTTGTTTGAATGCAGATTGCACATTTTCTGTTAGTACAATAAACCTCATTTCAAGGCAGAAACATTACTGTGTCCAACAGTTATTACATATATCAAACTGAAATAGCTGTTGCAAAAACACCAATTTTTATAAAACATTAAGCTTAAGATTAATAGGGGTGCCCAAACTTTTTCATATGACTGTATGGTTTTACTATTGTTACCCGACTCAGTGTACCGTTTGTGGGTTGTAGAAGTACCCAAGTGCCCCTGCCAGCTGGAACCATTTTCGATTTGTGTATGCGTAGACGTATTGCATTATTGCCTATGACTACGTCCTGGTGTAATAAGCCTCCACTGGTGCTAATTTTGGATTGAGGGACTAATTCGCTTATGCATAGCGCCCCGAAGAAGGCGATCACAAATGCAGTAGACAGTAGTGTTGCTTCAAATTGTGAGTGTCATGTTAATGGTGTTAGAGATATGATGTGAGAAATCAGTTTTAGTGACACGGGACGGGACGTCTACACTCCTGACTTGGCTGACCCCTTTTCCACCCTTTTATGGATTGTCTGATGATGAATCTTTGTCACATCTCCCCAATTCAGTAGTTGGAAGTGAAATGCTACTCCGGTCAGACGCCGCTGCGCTGACGCCCCTGATATGCCCCTCATCATTAGCTGGTGGAGAAATTCTATGGTGACTTGTGATCTGGCTTGTTCACATTGGTCAACCCGTCTGCCTGCTACTAGTCGTGTCCACTCTTCCCATGCCTTACCGTATGCTTGCCACGTCGATGGGGCAACTGACGCTCTGATTAATGGCATCAACTATTCGCCACTAGATCCCATAGGGAAGGTGGGCAACTGTTGTCCCGATGGGTGGGCATTGTGGAAGAGCTCTGTGAAAATCTGCCAATTGAACTGTTATAAAGCGTTAGCAGCAGCTTTAGACCCCTCAGCATAGTGGCTAGCGCGGACCCATACATTGTGTTTTAGGCACAGGAATGCTAGCCTGGGTAGTAGGCCTAGCACTGGGAGAGACGATGATGCCATCTTATTAATGCAGTGCGCTAAGCTGGTGTTTTTTGTTATGAAGCGTATATTTTTGTAAGCCAGGAGCGCGCCCCATATTTCTATTGCTACCACTATTGGGAAGAAAAATTATTTTCAGGGCTAGATGCAGCGAAAAATTATTATTAATTGAAAAGCTGGTGGAGCTTGGTATAGATGGCCTAATACAATGAGACCCACACACTGCTAGAAGGCCAAATATTTTTTCAGAGTTAGATGTAGAAAAAAATTATATTCAGTTTGCAACCTGATGGAGGTCAGTATAGATGGACTAATAGAACAAGTCCCACACACTGCTAGAAGGCCAAATATTTTTTCAGAGGTAGATGCAGACAAAAAATTATTTTGAATTTGCAACCTGATGGAGGTCAGTATAGATGACTAATAGAACAAGTCCCACACACTGCTAGAAGGCCAAACATTTTTTCAGAGCTAGATGCAGAAAAAAATGATATTCAGTTTGCAACCTTATGGAGGTCAGTATAGATGGACTAATAGAACAAGTCCCACACACAGCTAGAAGCCCAAATATTTTTTCAGAGGTAGATGCAGAAAAAAATTATATTCAGTTTGCAATCTGATGGAGGTCTGTATAGATGGATTAATAGAACAAGTCCCACACACAGCTAGAAGCCCAATATTTTTTCAGAGGTAGATGCAGAAAAAAATATATTCAGTTTGCAACCTGATGGAGGTCTGTATAGATGGATTAATAGAACAAGTCCCACACACAGCTAGAAGCCCAATATTTTTTCAGAGGTAGATGCAGAAAAAAATATATTCAGTTTGCAACCTGATGGAGGTTTGTATAGATGGATTAATAGAACAAGTCCCACACACAGCTAGAAGCCCAATATTTTTTCAGAGGTAGATGCAGAAAAAAATATATTCAGTTTGCAACCTGATGGAGGTCAGTATAGATGGACTAATAGAACAAGTCCCACACACAGCTAGAAGCCCAAATATTTTTTCAGAGGTAGATGCAGAAAAAAATTATATTCAGTTTGCAACCTGATGGAGGTCAGTATAGATGGACTAATAGAACAAGTCCCACACACTGCTAGAAGGCCAAACATTTTTTCAGAGCTAGATGCAGAAAAATATTATATTCAATTTGCAACCTGATGGAGGTCAGTATAGATGGACTAATAGAACAAGTCCCACACACAGCTAGAAGGCCAAATATTTTTTCAGAGGTAGATGCAGAAAAAAATTATATTCAGTTTGCAACCTTATGGAGGTCAGTATAGATGGACTAATAGAACAAGTCCCACACACAGCTAGAAGCCCAAATATTTTTTCAGAGGTAGATGCAGAAAAAAATTATATTCAGTTTGCAACCTGATGGAGGTCAGTATAGATGGACTAATACAACAAGTCCCACACACAGCTAGAAGCCCAAATATTTTTTCAGAGGTAGATGCAGAAAAAAATTATATTCAGTTTGCAACCTGATGGAGGTCAGTATAGATGGACTAATAGAACAAGTCCCACACACTGCTAGAAGGCCAAACATTTTTTCAGAGCTAGATGCAGAAAAATATTATATTCAATTTGCAACCTGATGGAGGTCAGTATAGATGGACTAATAGAACAAGTACCACACACAGCTAGAAGCCCAATATTTTTTCAGAGGTAGATGCAGAAAAAAATATATTCAGTTTGCAACCTGATGGAGGTCTGTATAGATGGATTAATAGAACAAGTCCCACACACAGCTAGAAGCCCAATATTTTTTCAGAGGTAGATGCAAAAAAAAATATATTCAGTTTGCAACCTGATGGAGGTCAGTATAGATGGACTAATACAACAAGTCCCACACACAGCTAGAAGCCCAATATTTTTTCAGAGGTAGATGCAGAAAAAAATATATTCAGTTTGCAACCTGATGGAGGTCTGTATAGATGGATTAATAGAACAAGTCCCACACACAGCTAGAAGCCCAATATTTTTTCAGAGGTAGATGCAGAAAAAAAAATATTCAGTTTGCAACCTGATGGAGGTCTGTATAGATGGATTAATAGAACAAGTCCCACACACAGCTAGAAGCCCAATATTTTTTCAGAGGTAGATGCAGAAAAAAATATATTCAGTTTGCAACCTGATGGAGGTCTGTATAGATGGATTAATAGAACAAGTCCCACACACAGCTAGAAGCACAATATTTTTTCAGAGCTAGATGCAGAAAAAAATTATATTCAATTTGCAACCTGATGGAGGTCAGTATAGATGGACTAATAGAATGATGCTATGCCCAAAAGATTTTACTTCACTAGGTGCAGTAAAAAAATTGGTATTCTATACACAGGTGGTATATCTTGCAACACAGATAGGCTACTCCACTGACTAACACACTCTGCAATAGGCCAAAAAGGATTAGCTTTGCTAGATTCAGCCAAATGCTGTGAAAAAAACTTGCACAGCACTGGCACAGACCTGCCTGGCAAAAACTGATAGGAACTGATGTAACCTAGTCCTGAAAAGGACTTCAATTACAATTAGTCTTTACTCCCACAATCTATCTATTTAAGAGCACAGACCTGCCTGATAAAAGTCGTAGGAAATGCTGTAACCTAGTCCTTAAAAGGACTGCAATCACAACTATTCCCTACTCCCAAGCTATCTGTAGATTTGTGCGAAAATTGGCTTGAAATTAACAAGGTATAGCGCACACAGCAACAGCGGTGCCGTCTAACACGCAGCTGCAGCAGTGAGAAAATGGTGGCGACGGGGAAAATGGCTTGGTCTTATAGGGCAAGGACATGTGACATACACTGCCAATGACACATGCCCTTGCTTGTGTGAAAAAAAGCACTTCGCTCCATGTGTGCGCTGCTGATAGGCTGACAGATTGCACCTCCCCACTGCAAATGCGGGAAAGAGATAAAAAAATGGAGATCTTCATTGTTCCTGCAGAGATCCATCCCCTGCCCCTCCCCCCACCCCGCTGTACACTCAAACTGCGTATTAACATTAATTTTCATCATTACTGAGAAAAAATCCAGTTATAATTTTGGTGCACGAACAGTTATCGAACATAACCTCGAACAGCCGAATTTTTCTCAAATTGTTCGTGTTCGCCGAACGGCTCGAACACCGCCCAAAACAGCTCGAATTTGAGATTGGCGAACAGTTCGAGTAGAACAACGCTCATCTCTACTCAACACCTCCGAATGATGGCAGAGTAACTCAAATACAGTGTCTTTTTTTTGAGGTCTAACTCTATTCCCATGCACCTCTGTCTTCACACCCAGACATGAATATACACTTCCTGATTTTGTCTATTTGCTCTTGTCCTCCTCCTACTTCTCATCCTCATCCTCCATCACCATATCACCACGATATCCACCATATCATCATATCTATGTCTCTTGCAAGGGGCATTGGAGTGCCTCCAAATTTTTGCCAGCCGTTGCATTCACTGCATAGGCAAACAGTTTGGGAGACCCACTTCTTAATAATGTGAACATTTTTTTCAAGTGGCCCTCCTCTATATCTCTTGCAAGGGGCATTATTGTGTCTCCAAATTTTTGGCAGCCGTTGCAGTCACTGCACATGCAAGAACAGTATGGGTGACCCACTCCTTTCTAATGGGAACAAGTCATTACTGTGGCCCACCTCTATGTGTCTTTAAATTGTTAGTGGGGTTTTTCCTACATTTTGGCAGCCATTCTACTCACTGCGTACCCTATAACTGGATAGCTGACCCGCTCCTTTCAAATGTCATACTCGTTACTGAGGCCCTCCTCTATGTGTCTTTAAATTGTTATTGGGGGTTTTCCCAAATTTTGGCAGCCGTTAGAACCCTCCTGTTTGTTTTTTCCATCTTGTGTTTTGCGGTCACGTGACCATCTGCCTTTATATTCCAGCTCCGCCCTTTTTGCTATGCTAAACTTCAGTGTTGTTTGACTGTTTTGCTAGCCTGGTGCTTCTGTGCCTATCTCTGTCAGTTCGCTTGGTCCTTCTGGGACCTCTAGTACCATTTTGTCAGTTTATCTTTTTGTGCTCTGCAACAACTTTCTCTGTTCAGGAGGTGTCCCATTTTTGTTCCTTAGATCTTTTAGGGACCCCTTCCCTTTATGCATTAGGTCTTCGTTCAGACTAGTCGAGGACTAAGGTGGGTCTGCTCACTAGGAACAGGCAGCCCGCTACATCGTAAGGATTCAGCTTAGTCAAAGTTTAGGGATAACTTTCCCCTTTCATTCCTTAGTACTTGTTGCAGATCATAACAATAACTGGATAGCAGACCCGCTCCTTTATAATGGGAACATGTCATTACTGTGACCCACCTCTATGTGTCTTTAAATTGTTATTGGAGTTTTTCCTAAATTTTGGCAGCCGTTGTACTCACTGCATACCATATAACTGTATAGCAGAACCACTCCTTTCTAATGGGAACATGTCGCTACTGTGGCCCACCTCTATGTGTCTTTTAATTCTTATTTAGGTTTTTCCTACATTTTGGCAGCTATTGTACTCACTGCATACCCTATAACTGGATAGCAGACCCGCTCTTTTCTAATGGGGACATGTTACTCTGGCCCACCTCTATGTGTCTTTAAATTGTTATTGGGATTTTTCCCTTATTTTGTCAGCCCTTGAAGTCACTGCATGGGCATTATCACTATAGGAGACCCACTCCTTTATAATGGAAACATTTTTGTTACTGAGACCCTCCTCTATGTCTCTTCGAAAGGGTATTGGGGTGCATTCAAATTTTTGGCAGCCCTTGCAGTCACTGCATATTCAATAACAGTATAGGACACCCATTCTTTAATAATGGGAGCAACAAAGCATAGCCTGCTGATGGCCCTCTAACAATAGTAAGGGCCAGCTGCTGGCCCTTTAAGAATAGTAAGCGCCGCCTGATGGTCCTATAAAAATAGGCTTTGTGACTTTCAGAGTCTCTCCTTCATAAATGAAACAGGATGTGTCTGATTATGTCTTTCACACCACATAGCCAGATAAGGTAGTAAAATGTTAAAATTACATTTACCGGTGAATGTATTTTTGACCATTGAAAGCAATGCAAAAATGCATCAAAAATGCTATGTGTGAACATAGTCCAAGTTGTGGAAGAGCATTTTTGTTTTTGGTTATTTATTTTGCCTTATAAGTCATGAGCCTGGAAAGGATGTTCCATAACATTTTTCCTATGAAAATACATTTTGGTTTCGTTTTTGTATGTTTTTGTATGTTTTATTGTGAGTCCGTAAAAAGTGTCATAATACTCTGACGACATTGTTGACAGCAGTGACCTGGGAGTCAGAGATGCTTCAAGGGGTCTTCCCCATGCTGTTCTCATGTCATTAGAGCACTGTTCCCATCAATTTGGGCAATTTTTAGGCCCTCTGCAGACCGCCGGGTGGAGGCTGCCGGAAAAATGCTTGAGTTTCCCATAGACTTACATTGGGCTCGTTGTTTGAATCGAGCACTCGAGCATTCCAATTTGCTCGACCCGAGCAACAAGTACCCGAACATTTTATAGCTAGCTCATCACTAGTGAATTCCTCCATTATAAATTTTTGCTGAAAACATATAACTCTGCCCGTCACCTCTCCAAACAAACCTACTTTAAATACCTCATCATCTCACTTTCCAATAATCCTACACGCCGCTTTGACATGTTTCACTCTCTCCTCAATCAAACAGCACAGGCCCCGACCACCGATCTCTGCGCTGATGATCTGGCCAATTATTTCAAATAAAAAATAGACCATATCCGACAGGAAATTTTCTTCCAATCCCCAAATGTTATTCATGCTCCCCCCCCCACATTGTATCTTGCTCACTTTCTGACTTCGAACCAGTCACGGAAGATGAAGTGATCAGGCTCCTTCCATCTTCTTGCCCTACCACCTGCACCAGTGACCTTATTCCCTCACATCTCCTTCAGTCCCTTTCTCCAGCTGTCACAACTCACCTAACTAAAATTTTCAACCTCTCCCTGGTATCTTTCCCTCTTCTTTTAAACATGCCAGCATACATCCATTACTTAAAAAAAATCCCTTGACCAGAACTGCACGGGCAACTACAGATCTGTTTCCAATCTTCCCTTTATCTCTAAACTCCTGGAATGCCTGGTCCATTCCAGTCTAATCCGCAATCTCTCAGACAACTCTCTTCTTGACCCTTTACAATCTGGTTTCCGCTCTTTACAATCTACTGAAACTGCCATCACTAAAGTCTCTAATGATCTACTAACAGCTAAATCTAATGGTCACTACTCCCTGATGAGTCTCCTGGATCTCTCTGAAGCATTCGACACTGTGGATCACCAGCTCCTCCTCACTATGCTCCGCACTATTGGCCTCGAGGACACTGTTCTCTCCTGGTTCTCCTCCTCTCTGACCGCTCCTTCTCTTTGTCTTTTGCCGGCTCCTCCTCCTCTCTCCTTCTCCTTACTGTCGGGGTTCCTCAAGGATCAGTCCTAGGCCCCCTTCTTTTCTCCTTATACACCGCTCCTATTGGACAAACAATCAGTAGATTCGGTTTTCAGTACCACCTCTGGGCTGATGACACTCAATTATACACCTCTGCTCCAGACATCACCCCTGTATTATTACAAAAGATCAGTGATTATCTTTCTGCTGTGTCTAACATTATGTCCTCCCTCTATCTAAAACTGAATCTGTCAAAAACTGAACTACTCCTATTTCTTCCCTCCACTAACCTACCTATGCCCGATATTGCCATTTCTGTTTGTGGCTCAACCATTACTCCCCAGCAACAAGCCCGCTGTCTTGGAGTCATTATTGATTCAGATCTTTCCTTCATTTCTCACATCAAATCACTCACTCGTTCATGTCATCTATATCTCAAAAACATCTCAAGAATCAGGACTTTTCTCACCTTTGACTCGGCAAAAAACTCTTACTGTAGCTCTTATTCCTTCTTGTCTCAATTATTGCAACTCTCTACTAATCAGTTTCCCTCTTACTAAACTCTCCCCTCTCTAATCCGTCCTTAACACAGCAGCCAGGATCATATTCCTCACCAACCACTACACCGATGCCTCTTCCCTGTGCCATTAATTGCATTGGTTGCCCATCCGCTACAGAGTTCAATATAAACTTATCACGCTTACACACAAAGCACTCCATGCTTCAGCACCCCACTACATCTCCTCCCTTGTCTCAGTCTACCACCCTACACGTGCCCTCCATTCTGCCAATGACCTAAGATTAACATTAGTGTTGAGCGAGCACTAAAATGCTCAGGTGCTCGAAGCTCGGGTCGAGCTCGCCGTGATACTCGGGTGCTCGACCCGAGCAACGAGCCCAATGTTAGTCTATGGGAGACTCGAGCATTTTTGCGGTGGCACCCCCGGCAGTCTTTTAAAAGCCTAACAAGTGCCCAAGACGATAGTGACAGTGCTCAAATGACATGGGGACAGCATGGGGATCGCCCCAGGAAGCATTTCTGACCCCCAGGTCACTGCTGTCAACAACGTCGTCAGAGGTATTAAGCCACTTTTACAGGCTCACAATAAA
Organism: Phyllobates terribilis; assembly: GCF_046119375.1. Classification (NCBI taxonomy): domain Eukaryota; kingdom Metazoa; phylum Chordata; class Amphibia; order Anura; family Dendrobatidae; genus Phyllobates; species Phyllobates terribilis. The sequence goes on from NW_027362764.1 coordinate 444,654,487, forward strand.
ACGTTCAAAAACTAAAGTGAAACTTTTTTCCTGTGAAATATGTTAAGGAACATCCTTTCCAGGGTAAACACTTGTGTATAAGTTAAAATAAATGACTAAAAACAAAAATACTCCTCCACACCTTCGGCTATGTTCACAAGTAGCAGTTTTTATGCGTTTTTGCACTTTTGTATTGCTTTCAACTATGACAAATGCATTCACCGTGAAATGTCATTTTAACATTTTACAAACTTATCTGGCCATGTGCTGTGTGACACATGCATAAAGTGCTGAAAAGACAAGGGAACAGCATGGGGAAGACCCCTGGAAGCATCTCTGACTCCCAGGTCACTGTCTAAAAGTGTGCCCATCATAAGTGATCCTTACCGCATCAGAAGATGCAGACTTGCAACTATCCCCATGCAAGTTCTAGTCCCAGGGCCATGTTCAATTGTACCTCCCCCATTCCTTGCAATACAAGCTCAAGTATGCAGCCTGCCACCCACCCACCCCCAGGCTGCAATACCATACTGCTTGCTTGCTTGAACTTGAAATTGGGCCTTTTAGGCATGTGGAGGCGGAATCTGGCCACCACGTCATGGCTGTGTTGGCGGCCTGGAATCCATACTCAGTCCCCAGCCGCCCGGCGGCCGGGTGTCCATACTCGGTCCCCAGCCTGCCCCATTTCTCCTTGGAACATCCCCCCCACACACTTTTCTTAGACCGGCCTGCTTTAGGCAGCATTGGACGAGCCCACCAGAGAACCAGACTCCTCCGGTGGGCCCTGACTTCTCCATCAGTGGAGTTGTGAGTGCCAAGATGAGGAGCATGATGATGATGACAGAAGTTAGCATCTGCTATGTTTTCTATTAATGCAAGTGTAAGTGTGCAGCCTGCCACCCACCCACCCCCAGACTGCAATTCCATACTGCTAGCTTGCACTTGAAATGGGGCCTTTTAGTTTGGAGGAGGCCGAAGCTGGCCACTACCTCATTGCTGCTTCGGCAGCGAGGTATCCATACTCAGTCCCCAGCCACCCATATTTGTCCTGGTGTGCCTTATACATAAGATTAAGCACGTATACCAAAACATTACCTGTGCCCAACCCAGTGCATTTAGTGGGAAGGAGAGCCTATTCCGCTGTAGTGTGTGCATGCCAAACCCCTGTTCATGGTACATGCGAAGATGCCTCCCACCTTGCACCTGTCGTTGCAGACTTGCAACTATCCCCATTCAAGTCCTTGTCCCAGAGCAGTGTTCAATTGTACCTCTCCCATTCCTTGCAATGCAAGCGCAAGTATGCAGCCTGCCACCCACCCACCCCCAGGCTGCAATACCATACTGCTTACTTGCTTGCACTTTAAATTGGGCCTTTTAGGCATGTGGAGGCGGAATCTGGCCACCACGCCATGGCTGTGTCGGCGGCCTGGTGTCCATACTCAGTCCCCAGCCGCCTGGTGGCCGGCTGTCCCCGCTTGCTCTCAAGCCTCCAGAGGGTGGCCGGGTGTCCATACTCGGTCCCCAGCCACCCCTATTTGTCCCGGTAACCTTTCCCACACTTTTCTTAGCCTGGCCTGCTTTAGGGCAGCATTGGCCGAGCCCACCGGACTATCAGACTCCTCTGGTGGGCCCTGGCTTCTCCATCAGGGGAGTTGAGAGTGCCAAGGTGAGGAGCATGATGAGGATGATAGAAGTTAGCATCTGCTTTGTTTTGTTGGAATGCAAGCGCATGTATGTAGTAGCGGCTAGGCCTGAGGTGGTCAGCGTTTTGGCGCATATCCTACCTCCTCCGAGGATTTCTGGATGTTTTCCTGCTACTATCCAAGCTCTATGACTCCCGTTAAAACAAAGCTTCAGGTGATAAATGATGGATGAGGTAGCGGCAAAGGAGAAAGAGCAGGAGGAACAGGGACCATTCACATCAATATCAGGCCAGTCAACCAGATATGTCTTGTAGGATATGTTTCTGTAACAAAAGGAGCGGTTCAGCTACACAGTTATAGGGCATACAGTGAGTGCAATGCCTACCAAAAATTTCGAGCCACTCCAATGCCCCTTGGAAATGACATGGAGGTCAGAGGGCGTTAACTAAACCTTTTTTTCCTTTTATAGCAACTGGGTCTCCCGTGCACTGTTGGCCTAAGCAGTGAATGGAAGGCTTTCCAAAAATTATGAGGAACTGCAATGCCCCTTACAAGAGCCATGTGTGGCACCCCAGGGGTCTGGTCACCACAGTAATAGAGATATTACGTCGGAGAGCAAGTGGGAGGTTTCCTGGTCAGGATCCCTTAAACATGCAACATCCTCCTGCCCCAATCCTGGGAGGGGAGAATTCTGCCCTTATAAACTGGATCTGGGGCGGGGTTGAGTGAGTCAGAGAACAGTCAGAGTCAGAGTGAGAGCAAGGGAAAGTAACAGCAAGGAGCTCTGTAGGAGCTAGGAGCTAAAGACCAGGGGCGGGAAGCTGAGCAGAGCTCGCCCTGGCAGAAGACAATAGGAACCGGACACAGGAGTCCGAAGCTGTGAGGACTTATATATCCTGCAGCAGAAACCAGCCGGCAGGGGATTTCAGGTCCTCTGGCCATAGAAGCCCGGAGGCTCAGTCACAAGTAAGGGACCAGCACCGCCGTCGTGGAGCGGAGGCTAACAGAAGGCGCAAAGTCACCAGCCATATGGGTGAGCACTACACGGTACACTCAGGGACGTGGGCTACTTCTACCCGCTTACAGCAAGGTAGCCAGGATGAGTGCAGACAAATGGGGAGGCCTACAACTCCACCTGGCCAGGGGAACTCCTGCTTGCTCACAGACTGACCAGGCCTCTTATGCTAGCCAGTACTCCCGGGAGAGTCTACCTTATAATCATCAGTAAAGACCCTGAACTGCACTGCAAAGACTCTTAGTCATTCCTGCTGCGCTAGTGCACCATCACCCCCATCATCCACACTCACTGCCCTGAGGCTGTACTCCTCCCGAGGGGAGTTATCCCATTCTATGCTGCGCACACAACACAAGCCTCAGCGGTCTGCCTCGCAACGGTGGTACTCCCTGACCGCAATCCACGGGTGGCGCAGTCGGACAATTAACCTCAAAACCTAAGAAAGACTGCCACTGGTTTGACCAGCCTGAGCCATGGGACCGGGTCACCGCCACAGAGACTACAGACCCCAGAGACCCGGCACCGGGTATCCCACACACGCGTACACATGGCCCAGGGGGCGCGTCACATGCAGTACAGCATATTACAAACATAAGTCCCATTATTGGGGAGTTGGAGTCCCATGGTATTTGCTTATGCTTTCCAAGCAAAAGCTGCCAAAAATTAGGACGGAGCAACTTGCAATGCCCCTTACAAGAGCCATGCAGTACAGCATATTACAAACATAAGACCCATTATTGGGGAGTGGGTGTCCCATAGTATTTGCTTATGCTTTCCCAGCAAAAGCTGCCAAAAATTAGAACGGAGCAACTTGCAATGCCCCTTACAAGAGCCATGCAGTACAGCATATTACAAACATAAGTCCCATTATTGGGGAGTGGGTGTCCCATGGTATTTGCTTATGCTTTCCCAGCAAAAACTGCCAAAAATTAGGATGGAGCAACTTGCAATGCCCCTTACAAGAGCCATGCAGTACAGCATATTACAAACATAAGTCCCATTATTGGGGAGTGGGTGTCCCATAGTATTTGCTTATGCTTTCCCAGCAAAAGCTGCCAAAAATTAGGACGGAGCAACTTGCAATGCCCCTTACAAGAGCCATGCAGTACAGCATATTACAAACATAAGTCCCATTATTGGGGAGTGGGTGTCCCATAGTATTTGCTTATGCTTTCCCAGCAAAAGCTGCCAAAAATTAGGACGGAGCAACTTGCAATGCCCCTTACAAGAGCCATGCAGTAAAGCATATTACAAACATAAGTCCCATTATTGGGGAGTGGGTGTCCCATGGTATTTGCTTATGCTTTCCCAGCAAAATCTGCCAAAAATTAGGATGGAGCAACTTGCAATGCCCCTTACAAGAGCCATGCAGTACAGCATATTACAAACATAAGTCCCATTATTGGGGAGTGGGTGTCCCATAGTATTTGCTTATGCTTTCCCAGCAAAAGCTGCCAAAAATTAGGATGGAGCAACTTGCAATGCCCCTTACAAGAGCAATGCAGTACAGCATATTACAAACATAAGTCCAATTACTGGGGAGTGGGTGTCCCATAGTATTTGCTTATGCCATGCAAGCAAAAGCTGACAAAAATAAGGATGGAGGAACTTGCAATGCTGGCACCCTGGTGGTATAGTGGTGGTGGAGGCTGAGGATAAGGAGAAGAACATTAAACAGCCGAAAAGAGGAAGCGTATACCCATGTGTGGGTGTGAAGCGGTGCATGTGAATACACCTCCCGAAATAACACAGTTGTTCTGATTTTATGTTACTCTGCTGTCATTTGGTGGTGATTAGAAGTCTGGCCCAATCCAGCCCTTGTTCATTTTGATAAGGGTCAGCTTGTCAGCATTGTCAGTTGACAGGCGAGTGCACTTATCAGTTATAATTCCCCCAGCGGCACTAAAAACACGCTCCGATAACACGCTAGCGGAGGGCAGGCTAGGACCTCCAAGGCGTACAGAGCGAGTTCATTCCAAGTGTCCAGCTTGGATACCCAATAATTAAAAGGCACAGAGGAATCACAGAGGACGCTGGTACGATCGGCAAGGTACTCCCTCACCATCTTTTGAAACTTTCCACTCCTTGTGAGAGTACCCTGCGCCTCAGGGCCTGTAAGCTGGGCGGATGTCAGAAAACTGTCCCAGAACGTTGACAGTGTTCCCCTGCCTCTTGCCTCTCTCTCGCCTGTACGCCTTCGTTGGGCAACGAACTGTGACCTCTGCCGCTAGCGTGTTCAGATGGGAATTTTTTTAAGAGTTCTGCAGCAAGGGCCTTCTGGTATTGCTCCATTTTTGTAGACCTCTCCACCTCAGGAATAAGAGAGTGAAAGTGCTCCTTGTAGCGGGGTCTGCAAGTGTCACCAACTAGTAATGACTGTCACCCAACATTTTGACAACGCGAGGGTCACGGTTAAGGCAGCGTAACATAAAGTTAGCCATGCGTGCCAGACTGGTAACGGGCAAGATTTCCGGGTCCTCACCAAGATGACGATTTATCATGCTCTCCTCCTCCTCCTCCTCATCCTCCTCCCCCCTGTCCTCAGGCCACCCACGTTGAACCGATGGTATGACACTTTTACAGGTACTACCGTCTACAACGCATGATAGCAGCTCCTGTTCTTCTTCCTCCTCCTCCTCCTCCTCCTCTCCCTCATTGTCCCCCAATGCACGTTGGGGTGAGATGAGGCTGGGCTGTGTGTAATCGCCCGCTACAGCTTCTTGATCCATCTCATCATACTCTGGCTGCAATGCCTCCTCTTTAATTCTCTGCAGAGAGCGTTGCAAAAGGCAGACAAGTGGGATGCTGACACTAATGATGGCGTCATCGCCACTCACCATCTTGGTGGCCTCCTCAAAGTTTGTCAGGATCGTACATATGTCAGACATCCAGGTCCACTCCTGAGGTCTTTTGTGTGGAGTCTGACCTGAATATCGATGGCCTTGTTGCAGCTGTTACTCCACAGCTGCTCTCTTCTGCTCACAAATCCTTTGCAACATGTGGAGGGTAGAGTTCCAATGTGTGGGGACATCAAACACCAGTCGGTGTGCCGGAAGCTGCAAACGCTGCTGCAACACAGCAAGGGCGGCGGAAGCTGTAGCCGACTTGCGAAAATGAGCTGACAGGCGGCGTACTTTCACGAGCAGATCTGGCAACTCGGGGTACGATTTAAGAAACCGCTGAACCACGAGGTTAAGCACATGAGCCAGGCATGGTACGTGTGTGATCTCACCTCGCCTCAGAGCCGCCACCAGGTTACGGCCATTGTCACACACGACCATGCTGGAATGTAGGTTCAGCGGTCTCAGCCACAGATCTGCCTGCTCTTTCACAGCTGTCCACAACTCACAAGCAGTGTGAGGTTTATCACCTAAGCTTATGATTTTCAGCACAGCCTGTTGCCGCTTGGCAGAGGCAGTACTGCAATGCTTCCAGCTTGTAACTGATGTGGTGATATCTGAGATGGAGGCTGAACATTAGGAGGAGGAGGAGGAGGAGGATGCGCAGGAGCTGTACACTGTGGGGGCAACTCTGACTGACATAGGGCCCGCAATCCTCGGTGTGGGGAGGATGTGTTCCGTCCCAAGGTCCGACTGGGTCCCGGCTTCCACTATATTTACCCAGTGTGCCGTCAGAGAGATGTACCGTCCCTGGCCACAAGCACTTGTCCACGTGTCCGTTGTCAGGTGGACTCTCCCAGTAACTGCGTTGTTGAGGGCACGGCAGATGCTTTGGGACACGTGCTTGTGTAGTGCGGGGATGACACACCGGGCAAAATAGTGTCGCCTGGGGACCGAGTACCGAGGGACTGCCACCGCCATAAGATTGCGGAAGGATTCCGTCTCCACCAGCCTAAAAGGCAGCATTTCAAATGCAAGCAGTCGTGAAATGTGTGAATTTAGGACTGTGGCCTGTGGGGCGTTAGCTGCGAATTTCCGCTTTCGTTCAAAGGTCTGGGATATGGACAATTGAACGCTGCGGTGGGACGTGGACGTGGATGTTGATGCTGTTTCTTGAGAAACTGCCATAACAATTGAAGACTGAGAGGAGGGGGCATCTTTACATGCAGTATGAACAGGGGATTACCTTGCACACACAACAGGGGGTTCTATTGCACGCACAACAGTGGAAGAAGCAGTGGTGACACCCGCTGACACTGGTCGTGGACCCTGGGTTTCGCCCCACAAAGTCGGATGCTTTGCTGCCATGTGCCTGATCATGCTGGTGGTGGTCAGGCTGGTAGTTTTGTCACCCCTGCTGATGCTGGCATGACAGGTGGAACATATGGCCTTTTTGGGGTTATCAGCAGAGTCTTTAAAAAAATTCCAGACTCTGGAAGACCTACCGCTTGTACTGGCAACGTCCGTCGTGTTGGTGTTACGGGGAACGGTTGCCTGCCTTCTGTCAGCGGCCACCACACTGCTTCTTCCTGCCTGTTGGGGTACTCTGCCTCCCTCCCCCTGTGTGCTTATGGCCTCACTCTGCATGTCCTCCTTCAACGTTGGGTCAGTTACTAGATCATCCACCACCTCCTCCTCTTCCACTTGCGCACCACGATTCTCCTCCTCACTTCCTGGCAATTGTGTCTCGTCATAGTCCACCTCTTGTGACAGATTGCCAACGTCGACTTCCTGTTGCCGTGGCTGTTCAAATATTTGGGCATCGCAACATGGGATCTCCTCTTCCACCACTTCAAGCGTATCTGGCGAGGGGCCCAAATATGGAAATGGACCAGTGAACAGCTCTTCAGAGTGTCCAAGTGTGGGATCACTTGCTGTCTGACGACACTCGGCATGGTGGGAGGAAGGAGCATCAGGGTGAGGAGGAGTATGTGGTCGAGACTCACGGCTACTAAGAGTTGACCGTGTGGAAGACAGACCGGAGGTGGTGGTGCCCAGGTAACTGGAAGTATTATCTGCTATCCAATTAATAACCTATTCACACTGATCAGTTCTCAACACTGGTGTTGTTCTGTGCTTCCCTAGTAATTCGGTCAAGAAGTGGGAGCGAGAAGATGTGGCTGTTGGTTGTGGCACATTTTCACCTTGGCCACGGCCCTGTCCTCTGCACGAACCATCACCAGAACGTCCACTTCCACGTCCCTTGCCACGCGCCTTGCCCATTGTAAATGAAGTAAAATAGCTTACACTTGCACTATGAACGGAAAAAGGGTAAGAAAGAGTAGATTAGAACCGTGGAACATTTAAACCACAGTTATTGTTTACTGGGGTATACCACACTTTTTTAAATAGAGATATTTGCAGCTGAACAGTGAGCGACACACTCAAACTGCTTTTTTTTTTAGATACCAAAGGCCCAAAACTGGATAGTACAGCGATTTGACCCGTGGAACTGCGAAACCACACTGGGATGTCGGACCTACACAAGACTATTTTCAACAGATATATTTTTGTGTCACAACAGTCAGGAGACACTACTGTTTTTCTTTACGGAAAAAACTACCAAAAGCTGAATAATAGAGATTTTTTACCGTGGGATGGCAAAACCACAGTTATTGTTTACTGGGGTATACCACACTTTTTTAAATAGAGATATTTGCAGCTGAACAGTGAGCGACACACTCAAACTGCTTTTTTTTTAGATACCAAAGGCCTAAAACTGGATAGTACAGTGATTTGACCCGTGGAACTGCGAAACCACACTGGGATGTCGGGCCTACACAAGACTATTTTCAACAGATATAATTTTTTGTCACAACAGTCAGGAGACACTACTGTTTTTCTTTACGGAAAAAACTACCAAAAGCTGAATAATAGAGATTTTTTACCGTGGGATGGCAAAACCACAGTTATTGTTTACTGGGGTATACCACACTTTTTTAAATAGAGATATTTGCGGCTGAACAGTGAGCGACACACTCAAACTGCTTTTTTTTCAGATACCTAAGGCCCAAAACTGGATAGTACAGCGATTTGACCCGTGGAACTGCGAAACCACACTGGGATGTCGGGCCTACACAAGACTATTTTCAACAGATATATTTTTGTTTCACAACAGTCAGGAGACACTACTGTTTTTCTTTACGGAAAAAACTACCAAAAGCTGAATAATAGAGATTTTTTACCGTGGGATGGCAAAACCACAGTTATTGTTTACTGGGGTATACCACACTTTTTTAAATAGAGATATTTGCAGCTGAACAGTGAGCGACACACTCAAACTGCTTTTTTTTTAGATACCAAAGGCCCCAAACTGGAGAGTACAGCGATTTGACCCGTGGAACTGCGAAACCACACTGGGATGTCGGGCCTACTCAAGACTATTTTCAACAGATATATTTTTGTTTCACAACAGTCAGGAGACACTACTGTTTTTCTTTACGGAAAAAACTACCAAAAGCTGAATAATAGAGATTTTTTACCGTGGGATGGCAAAACCACAGTTATTGTTTACTGGGGTATACCACACTTTTTTTAAATAGAGATATTTGCGGCTGAACAGTGAGCGACACACTCAAACTGCTTTTTTTTTTAGATACCAAATGCCCAAAACTGGATAGTACAGCGATTTGACCCGTGGAACTGCGAAACCACCCTAGGATGTCGGGCCCATACAAGACTATTTTCAACAGATATATGTTTGTGTCACAACAGTCAGGAGACACTACTGTTTTTCTTTACGGAAAAAACTACCAAAACCTGAAAAATAGAGATTTTTTACCGTGGGATGGCAAAACCACAGTTATTTTTTACTGGGATATACCACACTTTTTTAAATAGAGATATTTGCGGCTGAACAGTGAGCGACACACTCAAACTGCTTTTTTTTAAGATACCAAATGCCCAAAACTGGATAGTACAGCGATTTGACCCGTGGAACTGCGAAACCACACTGGGATGTCGGGCCTACACAAGACTATTTTCAACAGATATATTTTGTTTCACAACAGTCATGAGACACTACTGTTTTTCTTTACGGAAAAAACTACCAAAAGCTGAATAATAGAGATTTTTTACCGTGGGATGGCAAAACCACAGTTATTGTTTACTGGGGTATACCACACTTTTTTAAATAGAGATATTTGCGGCTGAACAGTGAGCGACACACTCAGACTGTTTTTTTTTTTCGATACAAATGGCCCAAAATGGGTAATACAGAGGTTTGAACCGTGGAAGTGCAAAACAACACTTCTGTTTCTCTAGCCTACACCAGACTATTTTCAACAGTTATATTTGTGTCTGAAAAATCAGAGACACGCTTTTTTTTTGAGGGGGGGGACACACCAAAAGGTTAATAAGACGGGTATTTGTACAGTGTGAAGGAGGAAAAAAAAGGAGGATTTAGATGAAAAAAAAAGGATTTTTCCTGGCCCCCGACACCTGGTGCCAAGTCCAGCAATTTCAGCAACAGGAGCACACAGGACTGTAATGCAGCGTTTGCTGGTATAACCACTGTGTCTCCTATACAGCTTGCCTGCCTGGTATCTGGGATGGATATTAGTCCTGAAAAGACTGTTTGTTTGTTCTGGCAGCCTTTGCACACCCTACACTAACTATTTCGCAGTTTATATCTCTCCCTAAATCAGCAGCACTGTCCCTACACTGTCTAATCCGGAGCGACTGTGTCCAAGATGGCGGCGCCCCGTTTTAAATACTCGAGGTGACGCTGTGCGGCCAGCCAATCACTGTAATGCCCACAACCAACATGGCTGCAGCATTACAGTGACTGGCTGGCAATCCCTGCATGTTCATTGGCTCTGTAAAGAGCGCCAAACATGCAGGGCGGAGACCCAAGCTCCCGCCCGAGTAACTCGGAAATGCTCGGTACTCGCTGAACATCCCGAGTAGCGTCATGCTCAACACTAATTAACATCCATCAGAAGCCGAACTTCCCACTCCCGTCTCCAAGATTTCTCGCGTGCTGCACCAATTCTTTGGAATGCGCTACCCAGGGAAGTTCAATTAATTCTCAATACCCACAGTTTCAAGCGGACCCTAAAAACCCATTTCTTTAGACTGGGGTATCGCCTCAACACACAATCTATCTATCCCAGTTTTGGCTCATATTAAAATCTTCTTCAATTTCAGGCTCATATCAGCCATTCACCTCCCCCATTTCCTCATAGACTGTAAGCTAGCGAGCAGGGCCCTCACTCCTTTCGATATGAGATATGCTTATTCTGTATTGTCTGTATAAGTCCCCCCTAAAATTGTAAAGTGCTGCAAAATATGTTGGCGCTATAAAAAAAAAAATTATTATTATTATTATAAGACACATTTGCAGTGTGTCTTCAACAAAATGACACCGGACATCGGGTTATACGCATGCGCATACTCTGGCGCCATTTTGTCAAAGACTCTCTGCACATTCGTCTCTAATAAAATGGCGTCAGATATCGCTGAATGCAGACACTGATTCTGGCGCCATTTTAGTAAAATAATCCAGGTGACGCGCTGCAAGGGAGCGATGGAAAGGTGAGTAAGCGTGTTTTTTAATTTAATTTATGGGGGATTATATACCAGGATGGGGGGCATATAACAGGATGGGAGATCGGGATAGGGGAGCATATACCAGGATGTAAAGGACATATACCAGGATGGGGGAACCGGATGGGGGCGCAAATACCAGGATGAGGAAACATATACCAGGATGGTGGCACAAATACCAGGATTGGGGAGCTTATACAAGGATGGGGGAATAAATACCAGGATGGGGGAGCATTTACCAGGAGGAGGGCACAAATACCAGACCGGAGGAGCATATACCTGGATGGAAGAGCATATACCAGGATGAGGGCACAAATACCAGTATGGGCGAGCATATATCAGGATGAAGAAACAAATACCAGTATGGGGGAGCATATACCAGGATGGGGGCACACATACCAAGATGGAGGATATTTACCAGGATGGGGGTACAAATAGCAGGATGAGGGAGCATATACCAGGATGGGAGGGCATACACCAGGATGGGGGCACAAATACCAGGAAGGGGGAGCATACAACCCCTGGCAAAAATTATGGAATCACCGGGCTTGGAGGATGTTCATTCAGTTGTTTAATGTTGTTGAAAAAAAAGCAGATCACAGACATGGCACAAAACTAAAGTCATTCAGAGACTGCAACCTGTTATTAAAGCCAGATGTGGTGCAACAAAATGCTAGTGATGTATTGGAGTGTTCTTTTGTGTGTTTGTTTTTCATGATTCCATAATTTTTTCCTCAGAATTGATTGATTCCATAATTTTTTCCCTCTGCTTGGTCTGAAAAAAATTACCCTTACTGAGTACCACATTTTTAATCTTGATTTCTTTTAGTGTTTCTTAAAGCCCTAAAGTTGCCATTTGAAATGACTTTAGTTTTGTGCCATGTCTGTGATCTGCTTTTTTTCTACAACATTAAACAACTGAATGAACATCCTCCGAGCCCGGTGATTCCATCATTTTTGCCAGGGGTTGAATACCAGGATGGGGGCACAAATACCAGTATGAGAGAGCATATACCAGGATGAGGGCACAAATACCAAGATGAGAGAGCATATACCAGGATGGGGACACAAATACCAGGATTGGGGCACAAATACCAGCATGGGGGAGCATATACCAGGATGGGGGAGCATATAGCAGGATGGGGGCACAAATACTCGGATGGGGAATAATATACCAGGATGGAAGACCAGGATGGGGGAGCATATACAAGGATAGGGGAACAAATACCAGGATGGGGGAGCATATACCAGGATGAGAGCACAAACACCAGGATGGAGGAGCATATACCAGGATGGAAGAGCATATACCAGGATGAGGGCACAAATACCAGGATGGGGGAGCATATATCAGGATGAGGGAACAAATAACAGTATGGGGGAGCATATACCCGGATGCGGGCACACATACCAAGATGGAGGAGCATATACCAAGATGGGGGTACAAATACCAGGATGAGAGAGCATATACCAGGATGGGAGGGCATACACCAGGATGGGGGAAACAATACCAGGATGGGGGAGCATATACCAGGATGGAGGCGCAAATACCAGTATGAGGGAGCATATACCAGGATGGGGGCACAAATACCAAGATGAGGGAGCATATACTAGGATGGGGGCACAAATACCAGGATGGGGGCACAAATACTACGATGGGGGAGCATATTCCAGGATGGGGGCACAAATACCAGCATGGGGGAGCATATGCCAGGATGGGGGAGCATAAACCAGTATGGGGACACAAATACCAGGATGGGTAAGCATATACCAGGATGGAAGACCAGGATGCGGGAGCATATACCAGGATGGGGGAGCATATACCAGGATGTGGGATCATATACCAGGATGGGAAAGCATATACCAGGATGGGTGCAAAAATATCAGAATGGGGTACCAGGATGGGGGAGCATAAAGCAGGATGTGGGACCAGAATGGGGGGAGCATATGCCAGGGTGGGGAACCAGGATTTGGGTGCAAATACCAGGATGGGGGACCAGGATTGGGGAGCATATACCAGGATGAGTAGCATATACAAAAATGGGGGACCAGGATAGGGGAGCATGGATCAGGATGGGGGAGCATGGACCAGAATGGGGGACCAGGATGAGTAGCATATTCCAAAATGGAGGGACCTGGATGGGGGGAGCATATACCAAGATTGGCAAGCATATACCAGGATGGGGGAGCATATACCAGAATGAGGGAGCATATACGAAAATGGGGGACCAGGATGGGGGAGCATGCATCAGGATGGGGGAGCATGGATCAGGATGGGGGACCAGAAATGGGTATCATATACCAGGAGGGATCACATATACCAGGGGGAGCATATATAGCTGGATGGGGGCACAAATACCAGGATGAGGGAGCATATACCAGGATGGCTGCACAAATATCAGAATGGGGGACCTGGATGGGGGAGCATATACCAGGATGTGGGACCAGGATGAGTGAGCATATACCAGGGTGGGGGACCAGGATTTGGGAGCAGATACCAGGATGGGGGAGTATATACCAGGATGGAGGAGCATATAGCAGGATGGGGGGAGGATATACTTGGATGGGGAGCATATTCCAAAATGAGGGGGACCTGGATGGGGGGAGCATATACCAAGATTTGAAAGCATATACCAGGATAGGAGAGCATATACCAGAATGAGGGAGCATATATGAAGATGGGGGACCAGGATGGGGGAGCATGGATCAGGATGGGGGAGCTTGGGCCAGGATGGGGGACCAGGATTGGGAGCATATATCAGGATGGGAGACCAGGATTGGGGAACATATACCAGGATAGGGGACCATATACCAATAAAAAAGCTTGCCACCCAGGCGTAGAATGGGTTCAATAGCTAGTAGGAAATACATAATGCTGGACAAGCATTAACTCTATGTGGATTTATGGGAGCTCCAGATACGTCTGTGGGAAAAAAAAGCTCAAAAAACATTAGAATAAAGATCATGCGGTAAGATATCGGAGGGTAAGAAACATATCATACATTTTGGACTTCTTTATTGATTAAGGAAAGAATAGCAGTCTTTAAGGCTACAGTCTACTGTAAAACAAGGAAGTTACTATATTAAATTAACAGTGTTGACTATGGTTAACCATAATGTTCCAGTCTTCAGTGATTCATGATGAAAAACAACTTTATTGTACAACCGGGCAACTTCCTTCTCAAGTGAGAAGAGTGGTCTATTATCTCATTATGAGCAATTGTAACTTCACTCATGGCTATGCACGAATCTAATCTTTAATTATTATTGCGTTGTTATATATACTACTAACCCCTTACCGACATGTTCCATATATATACGGCGCTGCGGGAGCTGCGTTCTCGCAAAGCTCCATACAGTGGGTACGGAAAGTATTGAGACCCCTTTAAATTTTTCACTCTTTGTTTCAATGCAGCCATTTGATAAATTCTAAAAAGTTCATTTTTTTTCTAATTAAAGTACACTCTGCACCCCATCTTAACTGAAATAAAACAGAAATGCAGAAATGTATGCAAATTTATTAAAAAAGAAAAACTGAAATATCACATTGTCATAAGTATTCAGACCCTTTGCTCAGACACTCATATTTAAGTCACATGCATTCCATTTCCTTGTGATCCTCCTTGAGATGGTTCTACTCCTTCATTGGAGTCCAGCTGTGTTTAATTTAACTGATAGGACTTGATTTGGAAAGGCACACACCTGTCTATATAAGAGCTCACAGCTCACAGTGCATGTCAGACCAAATGAGAATCATGAGCTCAAAGGAACTGCCCAAGGAGCTCAGAGACAGAATTGTGGCAAGGCACAGATCTGGTCAAGGTTACAAAAGAATTTATGAATTACTCAAGGTTCCTAAGAGGACAGTGTCCTCCATAATCATTAACTGGAAGAAGTTTGGGACTACCAGAATTCTTCCTAGACCTGATCATCCAGCCAAACTGAGCAATCAAGGGAGAAGAGTCTTGGTGAGAGAGGTAATGAAGAACCCCAAGTTTACTGTGGCTGTGCTCCTTAGATGCACTAGGGAGATGGGAGAAAGTTCCACAAAGTCAACTATCACTGCAGCCCTCCACCAGTCGGGCCTTTATGGCAGAGTGGCCTGACAGAAGCCTCTCCTCAGTGCAAGACATATGAAAGCCCTCATAGAGTTTGCTCAAAAACACATGAAGAACTCCCAGACTATGAGAAATAAGATTCTCTAGTCTGATGAGATGAAGATAGAAATTTTTGGTGATAATTCTAAGTGGTAAGTGTGGAGAAAACCAGGCACTTGTAGCATCGGCGTCTCTGCCCCCTTCCAGGCAGAGACGCCATCCCCCTTACCACCGCGGTCCTGTTCCAGCATCTTCCGGCCTCCCTGCAGCTGCTGCTGTTGCATGCAGCTTCCCTGGCTCAGTGCTTAAGGCGTGCGCATGCTCCCTCTTAAAGGGGCCGTGCTCGCTGTCCTAAAAAGTCCCCGGCCAATAGCCGGAGGACTTTCCCTATATAAGGCACCTCCTCCAATATGGAGGTGCCCGTGCAAGGTTGTTGCTCTGTGATTCTTACTTTGCTTCAGCCCTCAGGTCCTCTGCAAGTCAGTCTTGTCCGCCAGTCTGATCTCCAGTCAAGTCTGCCAGTCTGACTACTTTCCAGCCCAGCAGTCTGCCTTCAGTCCAGTCCGCCAGTCTGTCTATGGGCTCTGCCCGCCTGCTTACCTGGAAGCCCCAGCCTGTTACCTGCCGTGGCTGCCAGCCTGCTTACCTGGAAGCACCTGCCTGTTACCTGCCATGCCTACCTGACTGCTTTCCTGGAAGCACCTGCCTGTTATCCGTTGTGCCCGCCAGCCAACCTACCCGGAGCACCTGTCTGGCTATCAGCTGATTCAGCCTGCCTGACTACTTGGACCACCCGTCTGCCGGCCTGCCGTGCTCTTCCACTGTACCGGTCAGTTCCTGCCTTCTGATCCGTTGGAGTTACCTGCTCTCATACAAGGTATGTCCCAGAGTGACACCTGGTCCCTCTGCTTGGTCCCTCCATGGTTCACTTAGTCGACTGAGCCGCCGTGTGACCCTGGTCAGGCCGAGTAGATACTTAGTCATGCCCCTCTGATCCCTCCTTGCACCGCAGCACAGAGGTTCCACAATCTGGATGCATAACAGTTTGCATGGTCCATGGAACCTGGTGCCTCCCAGGCTCCTTCGCTTTTTGACCTTTACCAGCAGGTTTCTCGTCAGAGATCCCAACAGGAAACTTTCCTGACCTACCTGCGGTCTGTCAACTCCCGCCTGGACACGCTGTCCATCCCACCTGTGCCCATCTCGAGCCGAGCGGTACCCAGTCCGGCGGCGCCTCAGCCTACTGGTGCCTTGGCATCCAGCACTGGACCCCGGATCTCTGCGCCTCCACGTTTTGGTGGTGACCCCGTCTTATGTCTGGGTTTTCTAAACCAGTGCACACTGCACTTTGAACTCCTGGCACATCAGTTTCCCTCAGTCTGGGCCAAGGTAGCGTTCATCATGTCTCACCTCACCGGGGAAGCATTGGCATGGCTAAACCCCCTATGGGAGAGAGGGGATCCCCTGGTGTCCGATCTTCCGCCTTTCCTCACTGCCTTCCGGAAGGTCTTTGATGAGCCCGGATGGAAGACTTCTACTGCCTCCTCACTGCTCCGTCTCTGCCAAGGGAGTCTCATCGCGGGCCAGTATGCCGTACAGTTCCGTACCCTCGCATCTGAGCTTGCCTGGAACAATGAGGCCCTGGTGTCCACCTTCTGGGAGGGTCTTTCCAGATGAATCAAGGATGAGCTAGCTGGTCGTGACATCCCTTCCACCCTGGACGACCTGGTGTCACTAGCTACCCGGATTGACATCCGTTTCTTGGAGCGAGTTAAGGAGACTACAAGGGAGAGAAGATTTCCTCACCTTGCTCCTGTTTTCCTGAAACCTGCCTCCCAACCAGCAATTCCCCGTGTATGCTTGCCTGAACCCATGCAGATTGACCAGACCAAGTTGGTCAAGTCTCGCCAAGAGTCGCGCCGAGCCGAGGGGAGCTGCTTCTACTATGGCAGTAAGGAGCATCTGATCCGATCCTGTCCGGTGGAGCCGGGAAACTCCATTGTCTATGACTGCTCAGAGAGGTCGTCCTAGGCAAGAGTAAATCCTCTCCATCCTTGACTCTATTTGTTTCTATCTCCAGTGGTGTGACCCGCTTCTTTGAGACCGCCCACCTGGATTCCGGAGCCGCAGGGAATCTCATTTCTCAGTCCCTTGTGAAGCAGTATCATATTCCCACCAAGCGTCTGGCCGAACCATTGGCAGTCGCTTCCATGGATGGGAGACTCCTTCCAGTGACCATCTTGCTCGTCACAGAGCCTGTAACCCTTCAGGTGGGAATGCTGCACTCAGAGAGGATCTCCTTCCATGTGCTATCCGGACTCTCTCGTTCCCTTTTGCTAGGTCGACCCTGGCTACAGAAAATTTAACCTGTCCTGAATTGGCAATCTGGTGAGGTGCTCCGTTAAAGGCAGGATTGTCATGAGACTTGCCTGGTTCCGGTTCACCCGGATCGACCTCCGTCTACTCCGGCTAATCTACCTGGTCTGCCGGCACCCTACTGGTCTCATGCGGACGTCTTCAACAAGAAGGCAGCCGAGACACTACCACCTCATAGGCCGTATGATTGCCCCATCGACCTGCTACCTGGCGCTTCACCTCCCCGCGGGCGTATCTACCCCTGGTCTCTGGCTGAGACCCGGGCCATGTCTGAGTACATCGAGGAGAATCTTGCTAGGGGATTCATTCAGAAATCTACTTCCCCAGCTGGAGCAGGATTCTTTTTAGTGAAAAAGAAAGACGGCTCGCTACTGCCGTGTATCGATTACAGGGGGCTTAACCAAATTACCATCAAGAATAAGTACCCCCTGCCTCTCATCTCGGAGATGTCCGACCGCCTTAAAGGCGCGAGGGTCTTCACCAAGCTCGATCTACGTGGGGCGTACAATTTGGTCCGGATCCGCCAGGGAGACGAGTGGAAGACGGCATTCAACAGCCGGGACGGTCACTATGAATACCGCGTGATGCCCTTTGGTCTCTGTAATGCCCCAGCTGTCTTCCAGGAGCTAGTTAACGACATTTTCCACGACCTCTTGTATTCTTGTGTAGTTCTTCAGGAATTGCCCTCACACCGGAGGAATGTTCATCAGGTTCTGCTAATGCTCCGGCAGAATCGTCTCTACTCAAAATTTGAAAAATGTCTCTTCGAGCAGAGTTTCCTTCCGTTCCTGGGATATATTATCTCCGAGACTGGTCTTCGGTTTGATCCCGAAAAGGTTTCTGCCATCTTAAAATGGTCCCAACTGGAGGGATTGAAGGCGATTCAGCGATTCCTGGGCATCGCAAATTATTACCGCCTATTCATTCCTCATTTCTCCTCCCGACCGTTCCCATCTCCGCGCTCACCCGTAAGGGAGCAAATTCCAGGGAATGGACTCACGAAGTGGAGGAGGCCTTTGTCTCCCTAAAAGAAGCCTTCTCTTCTGCCCCTGTGCTGCATGGTCCGGATTGCAACAAGGAGTTCATCCTGGTGGTTGATGCTTCCTCCTCCCGGGGCGGAGCGGTGCTGACCCAGAAATCCCCGTCCGGGAGAATGGTAACCTGCGGCTTCTTCTCCATGCTCTTCTCCTCGTTTGAGCACAACTACTTCAAAGGAGATCGTGAGCTGCTAGGCATCAAATTGGCGCTGGAGGAGTGGCGCTACCTGCTGGAAGGGGGTCTGCACCCGGTGATCATCTACACAGATCACAAAAACCTGGCCAATCTTCAAAATGCCCAGAGACTCAATCCGCGTCAGGCCCACTGGTCTCTGTTCTTTGACCAATTCTGTTTTTCTCTACATTACCGCCCTGCGGACAAAAACGTTAAAGCTGACACTCTATCCAGCTCATTCCTGTCCTTCGACCAAGAGGAGGAGCCTCTGCATATCATTGACCCCTCCAGAGTAATGACTGTTGCCCCGTTTGACCTGTCTCGTCTTCCACCCGTTAAGACTTTTGTAGCTGTTCCGGATCGTAAGAAAGTTCTTCTCTGGGGCCATTCGTCCAAACTAGCAGGTCATGCTGGCAAAAGGAAGACCTTCCTGCTCATCGCCCAGCATTACTGGTGGCCTTCGCTACGCAAGGATGTTGCGGATTTCATCATGGTTTGTTCCTCATGTGCCTGTAACAAAGTTCCCAGGCATCTTCCCGCTGGCCGTCTCCTGCCTCTACCCATAGCTTCCGCTCCGTGGCAACACATTGCTATGGACTTTATTACGGATCTCCCTGTTCCTGCCGGTTGCACTGTCATGTGGGTGGTCACTGACCGCTTTTCTAGAATGGCTCACTTCATCCCTCTGCCTGGTCTCCCGTCCGCATCTGTGCTGGCTAAGGACTTCATCCTTCACATCTTTAGTCTCCGCGGCCTACCCTTCCACATTGTGTCTGATCGCGGGGTCCAGTTCCCTTCGCGTTTCTGGAGAGCTATGTGCAAGCTGCTGGATGTCACCCTGGATTTCTCCTCTGCCTATCATCCTCAGTCCAATGGTCAAGTGGAACGTATCAACCAGGTACTTACTAGCTTTCTCCGGCATTTCGTCGATTGGGTTGAGCTCCTACCATGGACTGAGTTCTCCTACAAAAACCATGAGAGTGATTCTTCTTCCAAATCCCCGTTCTTTGTGGTCTACGGTCAACAACCCCAGATCTCGTTTCCCGTCTTCGCTTCTGTGGACAATCCTGCTGCGGAGTCTCTGGTCAGCGAATTTTCTACTATTTGGGAAGACACTAGATCCGCACTTCTTCAGTCGTCTGAACGGATGAAGAAACATGCCGATAAGAGATGTCTGTATCCGCCTCTATTCCATCCAGGAGACAGGGTCTGGCTCTCCTCCAAACATGTTTGGCTCAAAATACCATCATATAAGTTGGGTCCGCGGTTCATTGGCCCGTTTGAGGTTCACAAGCAAATCAATCCCGTGGCTTACAAGCTAAAACTCCTGGCCACCTTACGGATTCCCAATTCCTTCCACGTATCTCTCCTCAAACCAGTTGTTCTTAATTATTGTTCTGACGATCCAGGTACTACTCCATTTCCAGTCTCCACTGAGGACGTCTATGAGGTAAAGAACATTTTGGCCACCAAAAGGGTAAGAGGAAAAACCTTTTTTCTGTTGGATTGAAAGGGATTCAGGCCCGGAGGAGAGGTCTTGGGAACCCAGGGAGAACATCCATGCCCCTCTTCTCCTTATAGAATTTCTTGATGGCCTGAAAAAGGGGGGGCATAAAAGGGTGGTACTGTAGCATCGGCGTCTCTGCCCCCTGCCTGGCAGAGACGCCATCCCCCTTACCACCGCGGTCCTGCTCCAGCATCTTCCGGCCTCCCTGCAGATGCTGCAGGTGCACACAGCTTCCCTGGCTCAGTGCTTAGGGTGCATGTGCATTCCCTCCCTCTTAAAGGGGCCGCGCGCGCCATCCTAAAATGTCCCCGGCCAATGGTCGGAGGACTTTCCCTATATAAGGCACCTTCTCCAATATGGAGGGGCCTGTGCAAGGTTGTTGCTCTGTGATTCTTACTTTGCTTCAACCCTCAGGTCCTCTGCAAGTCAGTCTTGTCCGCCAGTCTGATCTTCAGTCCGGTCCACCAGTCTGACTACTTTCCAGCCCGGCAGTCTGCCTACAGTCCAGTCCGCCAGTCTGTCTATGGGCACTGCCCGCCTGCTTACCTGAAAGCACCTGCCTGTTACCTTCAGTGCCTGCCAGCCTGCTTACCTGGAAGCACCTGCCTGTTACCTTCCGTGCATACCTGCCTGCTTACCTGGAAGCACCTGCATGTCATACGTTGTGCCCGCCAGCCAACATACCCGGAGCACCTGTCTGGCTATCAGCCGAATCAGTCTGCCTGACTACCTGGACCATCAGTCAGCCTGCCTGCCGTGCTCTTCCACTGTACCGGTCAGTTCCTGCCTTCTGACCTGTGAGAGTCACCTGCTCCCATACAAGGTCGGTCCCAGTGTGGCACCTGGTACCTCTGCTCGGTCCCTCCCTGGTTCATGGAGTCGACTGAGCCACCGTGCGACCCCAGTCAGGCCGAGTAGATACTTAATCACGCCCCTCTGATCCCTCCTTGCACCGCAGCACAGAGGTTCCACCTCCCGGATGCGGAACAGCACTGCTCATCACCTGCCCAATACAATCCCAAAAGTGAAACATGGTGGTGGCAGCATCATGCTATGGAGGAGTTTTTCAGTAAAAGGGGCAGGACGACTGGTTACAATTGAAGGAAACATGAATGCGGCCAAGTACAGAGACATCCTGGATAAAAACCTCTTCTAGAGTGCTCTAGACCTCAGACTTGGCCGAAGGTACGCCTTCCAAGAAAATGACCTTAAGCACACAGCTAAAATAACAAAGGAGTGGCTTCAGAACAACTCTGTGACCATTCTTGACTGGCCCAGCCAGAGCCCTGACCTAAACCCAATTGAGCATCTCTGGAGAGACCTGAAAATGGCTGTCCACCAAAGTTCACCATCCAACCTGAAGGAACTGGAGAGGATCTGCAAGGAAGAATGGCAGAGGATCCCCAAATACAGGTGTGAAAAACTTGTTGCATCATTCCCAAGAAGACTCATGGCTGTACTAGCTCAAAAGGGTTCTTCTACTCAATGCTAAGCAAAGGGTCTGAATACTTATGACCATGTGATATTTCAGTTTTTCTTTTTTAATAAATTTGCAAAAATTTCAACATTTCTGTTTTTTTTTCAGTCAAGATGGGGTGCAGAGTGTATTTTAATGAGTAAAAAAATGAAGTTTTTAGAATTTACCAAATGGCAACAATGAAATAAAATTTAAAGGGGTCTAAAGAATTTCGGTACCCACTGTATATGTACAGCGCTGCGATCAAATGCATTTGTCATCTCGATATGAGAGCTGACACCCTGCAGCACACCCATGATCGGGTCCTGTGGGGTCCTGTAGGAAGGTGGTCTGTCAGTGACTCCTCAGAGAGCAGGAGCTAAGATGCCTCCTTCCTGACTTTCAGACGCTGATCTGATGTTCTAAGGTGCAGAAGCATTGCAGAGTATTGGATCAGTGATCAGGGAAGGGAAAATTGATGTTCCCCACTGGGATAATGTGAAACAGTAAAAAAAAATGTTAATAAAAATTATAAAAATATTTTTTAAAAAATCACAAAATAAAGAACAATAAAAGAAAAAATATTAATCCAAGAAATACATTTATCTGTGTAAAAAAAAAGAAACAAAAAGTACATATATTTGGTATTGCCGCATCTGGAACGACCCGACCTATAAAACTTTCCCTCTAGTTAACCCCTTAGTAAACACCGAAAACAAATAAATGAAAAACAAGGCAAAAAAATGCTTTATCATCATACCACCAAACAAAAAGTGGAATAAAATGTGACCAAAAAATAAAAGTAAATAAAAATGGTATCGCTGAAAACATCATCTTGTCCTGCAAAAAACAAGCTTCCATATAGCTCCCTCAGTGGAAAAATAATAAGTTACAGCTCTCAGAATAAAGCAGTGCAAAAATAATTATTTTTTCTATAGAATAGTTTTAATTGTGTAAAACACCAAAAAAATAAATAAAATACCGTATATTCCGGCGTATAAGACGACTTTTGAAGACTGAAAAATCTTCTGTCTAGTCTGGGGTCGTCTTATACGCCGGCAATGCTTTTGAACTTTCAGAAATTGACATGCGGGGATACTCTGGGGGTGTTAATAAGCTGCCGTGGCCGTATCCCTGCCATGTCGGAGTTAATATAAGGTGGAGGGAGTTAAAATACGGCGGCGGTAGGTCCAGACAGTCAGCGCTTCTTTGCTGAAACTGACACATCGCTGCGTATTCCCAGCTCCGGACACAGCGCAGGGCTTCTGTGCCGACAGCTTTCACTTGTCACAGAAGCGCTGCGCTGTGTCCGGAGCAGGGAAGTTCGCATCGCTTCTGTGACAATATATGAAAAGCCGGCAATTCAGCAGCGGCATAAGCCGGCACCCGACAATTTAGAATAGAAAGAATAGAGCTTCACACATAGATTAGATAGATAGAAACATGTCAGTCACATATATATGAAGTACAGTGACAGTATTGCTTACTGTACTTGTCATTTAGTGTAAAGGATTTATTAAAACAAATAATAGTGTTTTCATGCACCGTCTCTTTAAAAAAGCCGGCCGGCAATTCAGCAGCGGTACCCGACAATTTATAACAGACAGAATAGAGCTTCACACATAGATTAGATAGATAGAAACATGTCAGTCACATATATATGAAGTACAGGGACAGTGCTGGTTACTGTACTTGTCATCTAGTGTTAAAATAACGGATTTATTAAAAAAAAAATTGGCGTGGGGTTCCCCTTAATTTTAGGCTCTAGCGGAGGTTAAGCAGACAGCTGGGGCAAATGTTTGAAGCCTGGGAAGGGGGTAATACCCACGGAGCTTCCCAGGCTACTAATATCAGCCCCCAGCTGAATACATAGCCTTTACTAGCTATTAAAATGGGGGATCCCAAAAAAATGACGTGGGGTCCCCCCTATTTTAATAGCTAGCAAAGGCTAGGCAGACAGCTGGAGGCTGATATTAATAGCCCAGGAAGGGTGCCATGAATATTGGCCCCCTCCCAGGCTAGAAACACCAGCCGTCAGCCGCCCCAGAAATGGCGCATTCATAGGATGCGCCAATTCTGGCACTTAGCCTCACTCTTCCACGCTGCCCTGTAGCGGTGGCAGTGGGGTAATAGGGCTGGGGTTGATGTCAGCTTATAATGCCAGCTGACATCAAGCCCAGGTTAGTAATGGAGAGGCGTCTATAAGACACCCCCATTACTAACCCCATAGTCAAAGTTAAAAAAAACACAAACACCCAGAATAAAGTCCTATAATTGAAATAAAGACACAAATCTTTATTGTTCTAAATTAAACCATACTTACCATCACGCCCATTCCAGCTGAAGCCAACGATCTCCTGTAATAAAAATAAAATAATAAAGCAACCTCATCCTTACCTTTCCATGGTTCCCAGGACGGGTCCAGCTCTGCTACATCGAGATGACAGGCTGGACCGCAGCAGAACGCTGCCATCCAGCCTGTCATCCCGCAGACACTGAGAAGCGCAGGCATGCTTCCGCTCCTCAGCGTCTCTCTGTGACGGCATCCAGATGAGCCGACAATGAACTCAGCTCACCTCCTGGACGTCCGTCACTGACAGCGTGGGAAACTTCTACTGCGCATGCGGGGAGCAGGAGAATTTTCCCACGCTGTCAGTGACGTGCATGAGGTGAGCCGAGTTCATTGGACATGATCTCGGCTCATCTGGATGCCGTCACAGTCAGACACTGAGGAGCACAAGCATGCCTGCGCTTCTCAGTGTCTGCCGCATGGCAAGCTGAACGGCAGCGTTCTGCTGCGGTACAGCCTGTCATGTGAATGTAGCAGAGCTGGACCGGTCCTGGGAACCATGGAAAGGTAAGGATGAGGTTGGTTTATTATTTTACTTTTATTGCAGGAGATCGTTGGCTTCAGCTGGAATGGGCGTGATGGTAATTATGGTTTAATTTAGAACATTAAAAAATTGTGTCTTTATTTCAATTAAAGGACTTTATTCTGGGTGTTGTGTTTTTTTTAATTACTTTACTAGAAATTCATGGTGGTCATGTCTAATATTGGCGTGACCCCATGAATTTCGGGCTTAGGGCCAGCTGATAATGCCAAGCTGGCCCTAACCCCTTTATTACCCAGTGAGCCACCGCATCAGGGCCCTGGATGAGTTGGGTACAGCGCCAGAAGATGGCGCTTCTATGAACGCGCCATTTTCCGGGGTGGCTGCGGACTGCAATTTGCAGCGGGGGTGGCCCAGAAAGCTTGGGACTCCCTGCGCTGCGGATTCCAGCCCCCAGCTGCCTAGTTGTACCTGGCTGGACACAAAAATAGGGCGAAGCCCCACGTATTTTTTTTTTTAATTATTTCATGAAATAATTTTAAAAAAAAGGGCTTCCCTATATTGTTGTGTCCGGCCAAGTACAAATAGGCAGCTGGTGGTTGGGTGCAGCCCGTTCCTGCCTGCTGTACCTGGCTGGACACAAAAATATGGCGAAGCCCCACGTCAACATTTTTGGGAAAAATTAATTACAAAATTAATAATTTAGGGACTGCATCTTTATTAACCCCTCAATTGTCATTTAGTGTTAAAATAAAGGATTTTTTAAAAAGAAAATTGGCGTGGGATCCACCATCATTATAGTCTCTAGCGGAGGTTAAGCAGACGGCTGGGGCAGATGTTTGAAGTCTGGGAAGAGGGTAATACCCACGGAGCTTCCCAGGCTACTAATATCAGCCCCCAGCTGAATACCTAGCCTTTACTAGCTATTAGAATGGGGGACCCCCCCAAAAAATGACGTGGGGTCCCCCCTATTTTAATATGTTTATGAGTGACAGTTTTCCTGCTATATACCTGCATGTCATAAGAATTTAAATTAAAAAAAGGACCATGTTAAGTTCAAATCTGTTTTTTTTTTATTTTTACCGGTGTTTGGTATGCGTTGGAAAAGGGGTAGTCTTATACGGTGAATATATCCTAAACTCTATATTTTAACAGGAAAGTAGGGGGGTCGTCTTATACACCAGGTCGTCTTATACGCCAGAATATACGGTATATCAATGTGGTATCGCAGTAATCGTTCTGACCCGAAGAATAAAGCTGCTTTATCAATTTTACCCCACGTGGAAAGCCATTAAAAAATCCCTAAAAAACAATTCCTGAAATGCTGTTTTTTGTTCATTCTGCCTCAGAAAAACCAGAATAGAAAGCGAAAAAAGTAATTTGGCTGAAAATGATACCAACTCAACTCGTCCCACAAAAAACAAGTCATCACTTGACTCTATCAGCAGAAATATGGATAAATTATAGCTATCAAAATATGGCGATGCAAAAACTTGTTTTTACAATAAAAATCGTCTTTTAGTGTGTGACACCTGCCAATCATGAAAATCAGCTATTAATCTAGTATCGCTGTAATCGCAACAGCCCAAAGAATAAAGTCGACTAATAACTTATATCGCACGAGACATGGCGTAACAAATAAATAAAACTAATTCTTCACCTTCTGTTGATTTGTTCATTCTGCCTCCCAAAGATTGCAGTTAGGCTCGGCTCACATCTATCCTGCGCTCTGCGCTGAGTGTTTATACCGGGGTTTCCGTGTAAATCTCTGAAATATGTAATTCAGATGAAAATCCTGGCGGAAAATTCCCTATAATTAGGCAGATGGAGGCACTGTGGACGCCATCTGGCCTATGATCCGGCTGTGTCTGTCTTTTTATTAGGCATGCATAAAAGTGCCATTGGCCACAGTTTTGTGCACTTCTGAAAAGAAGGACGATGCTGAACAGAGGCCAGATGGAGTCCAGAGTAACTCTGCTGCCTCATTATAGTGAATGGATCTCTCGGGGGTTTCATCTGAATCATGTCACTCGGAGATTAAGATGAAGACCTCGATATAAGTGCTCAGCATAGAGCGAAGGATAAATATGACCCCAAATGTTATGTAAAATGTTCCGAATAAAAGCTTCAACTCCATTCGGAAAAAAGCAATACCCCACTCAGGTCCATCATCCGTTAACAAAAATAAAGGGGGCTTCCACGTTACTGGTAGCACAAAGGCTTTGGAAAAACATAATGGCTCCTCGCCCTTCAAAAGAAGTCTAGCAAATTCTGCACTCCCAAATCCAAATGTCCCCCTCACTTGTGCCTATGCCACAATTAGCATCCACATGTTTGGCTTTCCTGTAGCAATGAAGCTCGCCTAATTTACGGGTGTTTGTCTCCAGGAGCACAAGCTGGGCATAATGTACTGGACACTATAACATACTGGTCACTATAATATACTGCTCACTACAATGCATTGGTCACTACAATGGCACCTGTTGATGAATTCTCAAATGGGTATAACTTCCAAAATAAGGTCGCATGAGGGGGATTCTGCTCTTCTAGCACATAGGGGCACTGTATTTGGAGTCCGCAAACTATTCTAGTAAAATCTGCGCTTCAGGAGGGAAAAAGTTTTCCTCCCTCCCGAGTCTCGCCGTACGGCTAAGCAATACTACACAGCCATATATGGGGTATTTCTACATTCAGCTGAAATTGTGTGACAAATTTAGATGCCATTTTTGCCCATTTCCCAGTGTGAAAATGTAAAATCTGGGGCTAAAACAAAATTTTGGTGGTAAAAATTTAATTATTTTTTTCTTCACTGCCCAATGATATAAAATGCTGTGACACACCTGTGGTGTCAATATGATCATCTAGATCAGGGTTCCCCAACTCCAGTCCTCAAGGCCCACCAACAGGTCATGTTTTCAGGATTTCCTTAGTATTGCACAGGTGATGCAACTATTGCCTGTGCTGATGATGGAATTATCACCTGTGCAATACTAAGGAAATCCTGAAAACATGACCTGTTGGTGGGCCTTGAGGACTGGAGTTGGGGAACCCTGATCTAGATGAATTCAATGAGAGGTGTACTTTGTAAAATGGAATCACTTATGGTTCGACTGATCTAACACCTCAGAGCAATGTGACATGGCACACTCAAACCAGTCCAGTAAAATTTGACCTCCAATATGGTGCTTCTTCCCTTCTGAGCTTTGCACTATGCCTCAAAAGTAGTTTTCAACCACATATGGGGTATCTGCGCACTCAGGAGAAATTGCACAACAAAAAGTGAATTTTTTTATTTTCATGGTTCAAGGGGTGCAGTTTTTAGAATGGTTTCACTTTTGGGTAGTTTCTGTCATATAGACCCCTCAAAGTCACTTCAAATGTGATGTGGTCCCAAAACCAATGGTTTTGTAAATTTTGTTGTTAAAATGAGAAATCGCTGGTCAATTTCAACCCTTATAACTTCCTAATGAAAAAAAATTATGTTTCCAAAATTGTGCTGATGTAAAGTAGACATGTGGGAAATATTATTTATTAAATATTTTGTGTGACTTGATTATTTGATTTATGGGCATAAAAATGTAAAGTTTGAAAATTGCAAAATTTTCAAAATTTTTTCCAAATTTCCAATTTTTTCACAAATAAATGTATGTCATATCAAATAAAGTTTACCACTATCATGAAATACAATATGTCATGAAAAAATTGTCTCAAAATTATTGGGATCTGTTGAAGCATTCCAAACTTATTACCTCATAATAACCACTGGTCAGAATTCAAAAATATGACCTGGTCAGGAAGGTGAAAACAGACTTTGGGCTGAAGGGGTTAATATCTCTGAATATATTTATTTGTAGAGATTGATGCATATATCTTCCATTGTGCCAATAGTAATGGGACCATTAATCCCTTTAAGAGCTTGTAAGTCCAGGCAAATCCCCTTTTTAATTTCTGGTCCTTTTTTCATTAAGATATGTTTGTAGATAGTCTGAGACTCTTCTTTGCCCTGTTTTTTTCATGCCTGATGTTTGTTATTGTGATTATGGGAACTGCAGAGACTGGAGCACACTGTGTCACTGAAGTATATGCCACAGAATCTAGACAGCTTTTTAAGTGCTGCCAATTTGTCCTTCCATCATGTCATCACTTTGGTTAGGTAAGGAATAGAGATGAGCGTTGTTCAACTCGAACTGTTCGCCAATTTAAAATTCGAGCTGTTTTGGGCGGTGTTCGAGCCGTTCGGCGAACACAAACGATTTGAAAAAAATCCGGCTGTTAAAGGTTATGTTCGATAATTGTTCGTGCACCAAAATCATAACTGGATTTTTTCACAGTAATGCTGATAATCAATGTTAATATGCAGTTTGAGTGTACAGCGGGGCGGGTGAGGGGCAGGGGATGGATCTCTTCAGAAATAATGAAGATCTCCATTTTTTTTCTCTTTCCCGCATTTACTGTGGGGAGGTGCAATCTGTCAGCCTATCAGCAGCGCACACACTTAGCGAACTGCTTTTTTTTCACACAAGCAAGGGCATGTGTCATTGGCTGTGTATGTGAAATGTTCTTCCCCTATAAGACCCAGCCATTTTCCCCGTCGCCACCATTTTCTCACTGCTGCAGCTGCGTGTTAGACAGCACCGCTGTGTGCGCTATACTTTCAGTATTAATTTCAAGCCAATTTTCTCTGAAATCTACAAATAGATTGGGAGTAGGGAATAGTTGTGATTGCAGTCCTTTTGAGGACTAGGTTACAGCATTTCCTACGACTTTTAGCAGGCAGGTCTGTGCTCTGAAATAGATAGGTTGGGAGTTAGGACTAATTGTAATTGTAGTCCTTTTGAGGACTATTTTACAGTATTTCCTAGGACTTTTTGCCAGGCAGTTCTGCGCCAGTGCTGTGCAAGTGTTTTTCACAGCATTTTGCTAAATCTAGCTAAGCAAATCCTTTTTGGCCTCTTGCAGTGTGTGTTAGTCAGTGGAGTAGCGTATCTGTGTTGCAAGCTACACCACCTGTGTATAGAATACAATTTTTTTTACTGCACCTAGCCAAGTAAAACCTTTAGGGCATAGCATCATTCTATTAGGCCATCTATACTAAGCTCCACCAGCTTGCAAATTAGTAATAATTTTTATCTGCATCTAGCTCGGAAAATAATTTTGGGCTTGTAGCAGTGTGTGGGACTTATTCTTAGTCCAACTATACTAAGCTCCTCCAGCTTGCAAATTACAAATAATTTTTATCTGCATCTAGCTCGGAAAATAATTTTGGCATAGTAGTAGTGTGTGGTACTCATTGTATTAGGCCATCTAAGCCAAGCTCCACCAGCTTTAAAATTAATAATAATTTTTAGCTGCATCTTGCCTGTAAAATAATTTTGGGCATATTAGCAGTGTGTGGTACTCATTCTATTCGGCCATCTATACTAAGCTCCACCAGCATTCAAATTACTAATAATTTTTAGCTGCATCTTGCCTGGAAAATTATTTTGGGCATATTAGCAGTGTGTGGTACTCATTCTATTCAGCCATCTATACTAAGCTCCACCAGCTTTCAAATTACTAATGATTTTTAGCTGCATCTTGCCTGGAAAATAATTTTGGGCATAGTAGCAGTGTTTGGAACTCAATGTATTAGGCCATCTATACCAAGCTCCACCAGCTTTGAAATTAATAATAATTTTTAGCTGCATCTTGCCTGTAAAATAATTTTGGGCATATTAGCAGTGTGTTGTACTCATTCTATTCGGTCATCTATACTAAGCTCCACCAGCTTTGAAATTATTAATAATTTTTAGCTGCATCTTGCCTGTAAAATAATTTTGGGCATATTAGCAGTGTATGGTACTCATTCTATTAGGCCATCTATACTAAGCTCCACCAGCTTTCAAATTACTAATAACTTTTAGCTGCATCTTGCCTGGAAAATAATTGTGGGAATAGTAGTAGCGTGTGGTACTCATTGTATTAGGCCATCTATACCAAGCTCCACCAGCTTTGAAATTAATAATAATTTTTAGCTGCATCTTGCCTTTAAAATAATTTTGGGCATATTAGCAGTGTGTGGTACTCATTCTATTAGGCCATCTATACTAAGCTCCTCCAGCTTTCAAAATACTAATAATTTTTAGCTGCATCTTGCCAGTTAAATAATTTTGGGCATATTAGCAGTGTGTGGTACTCATTCTTTTAGGCCATCTATACTAAGCTACACCAGCTTGCAAATTACAAATAATTTTTCACTGCATCTAGCTCGGAAAATAATTTTGGGCTTGTAGCAGTGTGTGGGACTTATTCTTAGTCCATCTATACTAAGCTCCTCCAGCTTGCAAATTATAAAAAATTTTTATCTGCATCTAGCTCGGAAAATAATTTTGGGCTTGTAGCAGTGTGTGGGACTTATTCTTAGTCCATCTATACTAAGCTCCTCCAGCTTGCAAATTACAAATAATTTTTTTCTGCATCTAGCTCGGAAAATAATTTTGGGCTTGTAGCAGTGTGATGGACTCATTCTATTAGTCCACCCATACTAAGCTCCACCACCTGTGTATGTAATAAAATTGTTTTACTGCATCTAACCCAGCCAATCCTTTTGGGCTAATACCACAGTTTTGCCACTCAGCTCTGCTCGGTTCCCATCCATCGTTTTTTGCGCAAACAACTCCAGAGTTGTCAATTAGTTAACCACCAAAATGAGTGGAAAAAGGCCTGTTGCTAGTGGAAAGGGGAATAGGCGTGTTGGGAAGGGAAAAAAGGTTGTGTCCGTGCGATAGGTGTTAAAGCCACAGTAACATCTGCAGAAGAAAGACCATCTTCCAGCCAAACTAAGATGTCTACTTCTTTTAGCGGACAATGTGATACGATGGCTTTCTTACGGCCACGCCAATCGCTACAAATTCTAGATGAGGCACAAAAACAGCAGGAGCTTCATAGGATATCAAGTGCTCCTTTAAGTGGGCTCTCCTCCACCGCAACTTCAACATCACAAATACTCCAGTCCTCAGAGGAGTCACCCCAATCGCACTTGCTTCCTCACAGCTCCCAAGTCTCCAGCTGCCCGTCTGAGTATGGGGTAGAATAGATGGTTGAGTCTGCAGAGATGTTTACTCATACTATAGCCTGGGAATCAGAAGTCGGCTCCAGAGCTTCTGTGAATCCAGATGAGGAAATGATCTGCACTGATGCCCAGAATCTTTATGAGTCAGAGCCAGGACCAGACGCAGAAGGTTCTGAACATAATGTAGACCCTCATTCCCAAACTGTAACTACTGTTGGTGGAGACAATGAGGAAGACAATGATGAGACTTAAATACCTGATTGGAGTGACAACTTGAGTTTTCAGGCAGGGCAGGAGAAGGTTGGCTCTGAGGACGACGGGTGTGAGAACACACAGGGTGATGATGACGAGGTTGCAGATCCCACTTACTGTCAACCCACAGTCAGCCAGTCGATGAGGTCAGCAGAGGAGGTGGAGGAGGATGCTAGTGACGACGAGGTCAGGTTGCGCCTTCCTGGACAGAGACATAGTACTGGAAGCACGTCAACAACTGCATCCTCAAACAAAACTCTGCCTCTGACCACAAGTCGTGATGGCTCTTCAGGTCGCATGGGTGCTAAGCCTTGCATAGCCTGGCATTTTTTCAGATCGATAAGGATGACCCAACTCGTGTTATCTGTAACATTTGTCACCAAAAGCTAAGTAGAGGCCAAAAAATCCTTAGTTTGAGTACTTCATGCATGAACCGTTACATGGATATGAAGCATAAGTTGCAGTGGGAAGCTCACTGCGCTACAATGCGGCCTAGCGGGCCGGGCCAACCACTGTCTGCCCCATCTTGTGCATCCGCGGCCTCTTCATCCTCTGTGACTGGGGGGACAGCAGTCACACCTGTTTGGGGACGCAGACCTGCAACCTCTTTACCCGCAACAGCCAGCGTGATTGGCAGGTCATCATTTTCTTTGGAGGTGGAAACATCAGCTGGTGTTGAGCGCTCTCCGACATTGAGAGCACCACCTTTGGATCAAGGCAACCTAACATGTCCGCCTGCATCTTCCTCACAGACCGGCAGTTTGCCGGGGACACGATTCTCAACTCCGTCTAAGCACAACAGCCAGCCCTCGGTCCCTCAGATGTGGACAAGTAAAGACCATTTCCTCCTAGCCTTGAGAAAGCTAAGAGGTTGAATTTCACCATCTGCATGCTCATGGCTGCAGAAATGCTGCCTTTCCGCCTGGTGGACACAGAGGATTTTCGAGACCTTATGTCCGTCGCAGTGCCCCAGTACCAGATGCCCAGTCGGCACTACTTCTCAAAGAAAGGTGTGCCTGCGCTCCACCAGCATGTCGCACACAACATCACCGCTTCTTTGAGAAACTCTGTGTGTGACAGGGTGCATTTTACCACAGACACTTGGACGAGTAGGCATGGACAGGGGCATTACATGTCGCTGACTGGGCACTGGGTAACTATGGTGACAGCAGGACAAGGGGCTGCTGTCCAAGTCTTGCCATCCCCACGAGTTGTGCGTCAATCCTCTTTATCTCGAAGTTCCTCCACTGCTTCTGCCTCCTCAACATCCTCTCAGTCCTCCACCTGCACCCATAGCCTGTCTGGTCATGCCACATGCTTTCTAACTGTGCAGAAGGGATCCTGCATACCTCCTTACTATGCTGGCTGCAGGGCTCAACGTCATCAGGCGGTTTTTACTTTGAAATGTCTGGGAAATGTGAGTCATGCAGCTGAGGAGTTGTGGTCAGCTCTGGAGAACCAGTTTCATGAATGGTTGTCTCCACTGGACCTGAAACCAGGGAAGGCCGTGTGCAACAGTGCTGCAAACCTCGGTGCGGCCCTTCTCCGGGGCAATGTCACACACGTGCCATGTATGGCTCACGTATTGATCCTGGTTGTCAAGCAATTTTTAGCCCACTATCCCGGACTAGATGGCCTTCTGCAGAGGGTACGGTCGCTGTGTGCTCACTTCCGCCATTCGCATCCCGCAGCTCAGCGACTTACATCTCTACAGAAGTCGTTGGGCCTGCCACTTCACAGGCTAAAATGCGATGTGCCTACCCGGTGGAATTCAACTCTGCACATGTTGCAGCGACTGTGGCAGCACCGACAAGCCCTGGTGCAATACTTTCTGACGTATAGCCTGGGCCAACGGGATCCAGAGGTGGGGCAAATCACGCTGGAGGAGTAGTCTCAGATCAGGGACCTATGCACCCTTCTGCACAGTTTTGAAATGGCGACGAAGATGTTTAGTGCTGACGATGCCATTATCAGCATGACTATTCCGGTGATTTACATGCTGGAGCACATGTTAAACAGAATTCGGAGTCAGGTGGTGCGACAAGAGGAGGTGGAGGAAGTAGAGGAGGAGGAGTTGTATGTGGAAGGGCTAACATCTGCAAGGTCCAGACGGTCGGCAGCACCAAGGCGGCAGGCATGTGAGGGTGGGGGAGATGGATTTACCAGGGCGCAAGGTAGCAGCCAAACTAGTGAGGAAGGTGCAGGAGCCCAGGAAGAAGTGGAGGACGAACTGATGGAAGACTCATCAGATGAGGGAGACCTTGATAACATTTCTGTTGTGCGAGGTTGGGATGAGAGGGCAGAGGAAGGAAGCATGATTGTTACCTTGCCACCAACACAACAGGGACTTGGTGCTCCTGGATGCGCAAGACACATGAGTGCCTTCTTGCTGCACTACCTGCAACATGGCCCTCGAATTGTCAGAATTCGAAATAATCCTGACTACTGGGTTGCCACACTCTTAGATTGCCGGTACAAAAGAAAATTTGATGAAATAATTCCTGCCATAGAAAGGGATTCACACATGCAGGAGTATCAGCAGAGACTGTTGCAGAATCTTACATGTGCTTTTCCACAAAACACCAGTGGTGCATGTAGTGAATCTCACAGTTCTAACTTGCCAACTGTGGGACTGTCGAGTGTTCAGCACTCAAACCGTAACAGAAACACAGTATCTGCTAGTAACAGCAATTTTGCGGAATCATTTCACAGCTTTTTTAGCCCATATTTTGCAAGGCCACAGGAGACAAGAAGTCTGACACATAGTCAACGTCTAGAGACGATGGTATAGGAGTATCTCCAAGTGAACATCGAAGCCATGACTGTCTCACTGGACCCTTGCTCTTTTTGGGCATCCAATCTGGATAAATGGCCGGAGCTTGCCACTTACGCCTTGGAAATCTTGTCATGCCCTGCAGCCAGCGTTCTCTCTGAACGTGTGTTCAGCACTGCTGGTGGTGTGCTGACAGATAAGCGCATGCGGCTGTCCACTGAGAATGTAGACAGACTCATGTTCATAAAGATGAACAAATCATGGATCCGCAAGGACTTTTCTACCCCTGTGTCATCCTGGGGAGAGTAAAAGCTTGAGGATTTCGTAAAATCACCTCACCAACTGTTTTAAGCTTTAAAATTACTAATAATTTTTAGCTGCATCTTGTCTGGAAAATAATTTTGGGCCTGTAGCAGTGTGCGGTACTCATTCTATTATGCCATCTATACTAAGCTCCACCAGCTTGCAAATTGCTAATAATTTTTAGCTGCATCCTGTCTGGAAAATAATTTTGGGCATGTAGCAGTGTGCGGTACGCATTCTATTATGCCATCTATTCTAAGCTCCACCAGCTTGCAAATTACTAATAATTTTTCGCTGCATCTTGTCTGGAAAATAATTTTGGGCATAGTAGCAGTGGGTGGTACTCATTCTAACCAACCGTTTTAAGCAACTCTGGGGCAATTGATGCCACTTAAGTGGTGTCTGTGCCACAAATTTTTGGAAAAAATGGAGACTCTTTTTGTAGTCCCCTTGCTTTGTTTTACGTGAGGTTGCCATCGTCAATTAGAGGTGGGTTGGGTCTCCCCCCCCCTTTTAAACGTAAGAAAATACATACACTATGGCTTGTGTCTGGCTCGATGGTTGAGTCTGAAGAGATGTTTACTCAGAGGTCTGCTCCAAAGCTTCAGTGTCTGCTTGTCAGCGTAGTAACCCAGCTGCAAAGCAAGCTGCACCGCCTGTGTACCTAATAATGATTTTTAAATGCATATAGCTTAGGCAGACTTTGGGGACCCCTAACCAAACCCAGACACTCAGCCCCCTAATGCACCCCTTTCATTGACAATACAATCATGTAACTCTTACAACTGGATGGGTGAGGATCGGTCACAGCTTTATTAACTGTTTATACTCATTCCATTAGAAATGCATTTTATTTCTAAAATAATTCAGCTTGTTGCAGCATGCCCTGTGACTCCAGTCTCCACAACGGCAAGTTGGCCAACAAGTGTAACTCTCCAACATGTCCTTTCTGTTTCCAGGCCACGGAGGATCCTGCTTACTCGTATGCAGGACTCCGACCCCCATCCATCACTCTTAATGCTTGTTCCACTCCATCCTGGAGTCCTGACAAGAATATGTCCAGTCCAATATCCATTAAGTGAACACCGTCAGGCTGTATGAGGCCTGCTTTATCTCCTTCCAGTTGTCGGTGTCGTATCACTACACAGCCTCTGTCTCTTATAAATTTTGCCATCCGAATATTTATTACCTGCCTTGTCCGTTCGATTGCCGTGATGTCTCACTCACCTTGCCATACCGTTCTCGGCACAATCTCTGACCATACTATAGCTAGTTTTGTGAAAAATTCTCTGAAGCGCTTAGTGTCTAGTTTCATTATTGCCATTAGTTATGCGCTCTTGTGATAAGCTATGTCGTTTCCCCCAGCCGGTATAACTAAGATGACCGGACCTATTGCCTCTCTCCCTACCTTGATTACCTCCATTAGTACCTGTGGCCATTGCAGGCCTCTAATACCTCTCCAGTTCAAATATGTGTTATGAAACTCCAATTTCCTCCCGCCTGGGCGGACTTTCACCCTTCTTTCTGCACAATATACAGTACAGACCAAAAGTTTTGACACACCTTCTCATTTAAAGATTTTTCTGTATTTTCATTGCTATGAAAATTGTACATTCACACTGAAGGCATCAAAACTATGTATTAACACATGTGGAATTATATACTTAACAAAAAAGTGTGAAACAACTGAAAATATGTCTTATATTCTAGGTTCTTCAAAGTAGCCACCTTTTGCATTAATGACTGCTTTGCACTCTCTTGGAATTATCTTCGACGAACTTATGGGTGTTCGACGAACCAAACCGAACTCGAACACTACAGGGGTGGCTCAACTCTAGTAAGGAAGTGGTAAAGAAGGGAAATGGCGAAAGACACGGAGGTCATGGACTACGATGTTTTTGCTCAGGAGTCAAAAGAGATATTAGAAAGCTCTTCCTTTCCTCCCTGGAAAATTTTACATTTTCATGGTTTTTCATATTGTAATTGGCAATATGATCAAGATCATTTTATCTCTTCCTTAATATATTGCCATTCTTTTTCATTTAAGTGTATTATTTTTTTTAGTGTTTTACTGAACTGGCAGTCTAATAGATATCAGATTTTATTACTCACACTCTTTCCCATTCCAACATCAGCTCTCAGCTACTTCTTCAGTCTCTGTATTTTGGCTTCAGCAGTGATGTCACATCAACATGACATCACTGCTGCAGGCAAAAAAAGCAGAGACAGAAGCTGTGGTGGGGAGCCTGCACTGGAGAGATGGAGCATGAGTTCTATCTGATTGTGTTATTTTAGATTGCAGAATTTGTTTGGTTGTTTACATTTCTAAAAGTAAAAGAAACTACTATAATTACATTATTTATAAGAAACATGTTATAGGCTGTTACAACCCCGCCCCCCCCCCAAAAAAAAAACAAAAACAAAAAAACAATGAGCTCATACAGCCAATTACAAAGTGTTTAGGTGTTTAAAATAAAATTGTAGCCAAACCTTGCAATTATGCAATAGTATACTATTCACTCTTAGTTTTTTCCTTAGCTATTTATCTGCAGTAAATTAGTCAATAGGTTGTGAAAGAAATTCAATGGAAAATCCCCAGCAGAGGAAACAGATGATTTTTGCCTAGCTTTACGAGGCAATGATTTAAACATATTAGAGCTTAACTTGTTAGGTAGTAAAGAAAGTCGTTTTTAATGAAAATGAACATTAGCTAAGTTGAATAGATTCTATTATTGTATAACTGAGGCTTTAAAGAGGAACAAGCTCTGGGGATCATTGAGGTCAATTTATCAGGCATGTAAAAAGGACATACAGCGTATAATCTAGGCCATGCCACAATGCATACATGCAGTCTCCTGGGGAATTAAAGAGTAAAAAGAAAACAGAAGCGTAT
This sequence comes from Phyllobates terribilis, assembly GCF_046119375.1. Lineage (NCBI taxonomy): Eukaryota > Metazoa > Chordata > Amphibia > Anura > Dendrobatidae > Phyllobates > Phyllobates terribilis. The sequence goes on from NW_027362764.1 coordinate 444,692,319, forward strand.
CAGAACAGAATGTTTTCATTATTTCTACAGTAAATCAGGTGGTCATAAAGCTTTACTTTTCTGCAGTTTTAGAAATTATTTAAAGGGAAATTGTCTTCTGTTTAATGCTGCTTGAACCTCGAATTGCATAAAAACACACAAATGAGACTACAATATAAATGAGAAAATCGTAAACATTAATTTAATACAAATTTGAAAATTGTATATAATTGTAAAGTATGGGCACCGCTGCAATTCTGTCAGATAATACTCAGTTTCTTCCTGAAAATGATTGCAATCACAAAATCTTTGGCATTATTATCTTCATTTAATTTGCTTGCAAGGAAAAAAACACAAAAGAGAATGAAGCAAAAATCAAATCATTGATCATTTCACACATAGCTCCAAAAATGGGCCAGACAAAAGTATTAGCACCCTCAGCCTAATACTTGGTTGTACAACCTTTAGCCAAAATAACTGCAAACAACCGCTTCAGGTAACCATCAATGAGTTTCTTACAATGCTCTGCTGGAATTGTAGACCATTCTTCTTTGGCAAACTGGTCCAGGTCCCTGATATTTGAAGGGTGCCTTCTCCAAACTGCCATTTTGAGATCTCTCCACAGGTGTTCTATGGGATTCAGGTCTGGACTCATTGCTGGCCACCTTAGAAGCTTCCAGTGCTTTCTCGCAAACCATTTTATAGTGCTTTTGGAAGTGTGTTTTGGGTCATTGTCCTGCTGGAAGACCCATGACCTCTGAGGGAGAACCTGCTTTCTCACACTGGGCCCTATATTATGCTGCAAAATTTGTTGGTAGTCTTCAGACTTCATGATGCCATGCACACGGTCAAGAAGTCCAGTGCCAGAGGCAGCAAAGCAACCCAAAACATCAGGGAACCGCCGCCATGTTTGACTGTAGGGACCGTGTTCTTTTATTTGTGTTGCACCCCAGGGGTTCTGGTTGCCACAGTGGTAGTAATACCATGTCTGGGAGCAATACAGGAGTTTCCTGGTCAGGGAACTCACTACAAGCAACACCTCCTGCTCCAGACCAGAAAAGGAGAGGATCCTGCCCTATATAACTGGATCTGGAGGCGGGGTTAGTCAGTCTAGACAGGGCTGTAGTTGAGTCCAGTGTCAAGAGTCAAGCAGGACACTAAGAAGCAAGGAGCTGAGGACTGGAGCTAGCAGAGCTCGTCCTGGCCAATGCATACAGAGAACCAGACACCGGAGGCTGTGGGACCCTTCAAGCCCAGCAGCAGATACTGCAGGACAGGGGATTTCAGGTCTCTTGGCCCAACAGAAGCCCGGAGGCTCAGCCACACGAAAGGACCAGTACCGCCACAGAGGAGCGAGGAATACACGGGATCCGAGTCGCCAGCCATACGTGTGAGCAGCACGTCACACACAGAGACGTGGGCTAAAACACGACTATAAGCGGGATAGCCAAAGAGTTCAGTCAGAAAGGCAGGCCTACAACTCCACCTGGCCAGGGGAATTCTAGGATTGCTCCCAGACTGACCAGGCCCTCATCCCTAGCAAGTACTCCCGTTGGGGTCTATATAAGTACCACCAGTAAAGACCCTTGGACTGCACTGCAAAGACTCTGTGTTATCATTATTGATCCAGGCACTATCACCGCCATCATCCATACACGCTGCCCTGAAGCTACACTCTTCTTGTGGGGAGTTACACTACCTTGCTGCACATGTCACCAGCTTCTCTAGACTGCTCCGCAGTGGCGGTTCCCAATAACCGCATTCCACAGGTGCCGTAGTCGGACTATTTAAACCAGATACACATAGACTACCCTGGTTTGACCGCCCTGGGTCACGGACCGGGTCACCGTCATGGTAACTACAACCCCCAGCATCTGCACGGCCCGGCTCCGGGTATCCCCACGGCCCAGGGGGCGCGTCAACTTTGGCGTAGTCGGCAGGATTACGTGCCCACTACCACTGGGTACTGCGCGCCTTCACAGACTGTGTCACATACCGTGGTGAAGATTTTCTGACATCTGCTGCCTTTTTACCGCTATCTGCTGCCGTTTTCCCGCCATCGTCCGCCATTTTCGGGTCGCCGCGCGGGAAGAAGAGGGGCGGAACCGCTGGAAACGCGTGAAGTCTAAAGCCCCGCCCCGCGCGCTGACTCAACGCCAGTTCCTGGAAGGAGCCCCAGCGAGCGCTGACGTCAGACGCGTGCGACGCCAGGTCCTACAAGGAGACCATCGCCTGCAGAACTGCGGCCTATGGAGGGAAAGAGAAGGAAGGTAGGCCACAGTTCACTAGGGGGGAGGAAGACTCCGGATATGGAGGGAACTTCCACCGCCAGCGCGGCAGCTGCCACAGTGATGCCATTCACAATGCCCTATATCCCTTGAGCGGCGTGGCTGCTCCAGTACTCAGGAAAGTCGCACACCCTGAGTGAGTTCAAAGAGAGACTAAGCAGCCTGTTTAAGGTATGTCCCCTGTCCAAGGAGCAGAAAGTGAGCATCCTTATAGGCCAGTTGATTGGTGCAGCCCAGAGAGAGGTAAAATCCTGGTCAGCCAGAGAAAAAGGGACTGTAAAGGAAATACTGGCCCGCCTAAAGGACACTTTTGACATCCGCACCACCGCAGAGATAAAATTGAAGTTCTATGGGTGCAAACAACGGGCACAGGACAGTGTACGGGACTATGCTTTAAACCTGCAGGAGGCGCTGAGGGCCATCAGACAGGTAGACCCTGACAGTGTGCGTGAAGAAAATAGACTGTTAACTGAACAATTTATTGAGGGCTTACTGTCCAGCGCCCACCGAACCCAGCTGCGCATAATGGCTCTGCAAAACCCTTTACTCAGTTTGAGGAGAGGGCCATCCGGGTGCTATGAGAACCAGCACCAGGTGGCGCTACAGCTCACAGGCACCCAGCTATCACCTACCACCAGGAGGTGGCACCCTTTTCCCCGGAGCCTGTAGGAGCTGATGCACAAACTCTTGACAGTACCCCATCAACAGACCTGCACCATCAGGTCCAAGAGCTAACTAAAAGTGTAGCAGCACTAACCAAAACTGTGCAATCCTTGCAGGTGTCCCCCAAAGGAAGGATCCAGCTGGCTTCCAGTCCAGAGGACGTCCCGTGGCACCGACAGAAGAGGATTCCACCATTGAGAGGGAGGAACAGCGACCACTACGACCAGGACGGACAACCCATCTGCCGCCGCTGCAACCAGCCAGGACATTATGCAAGGTACTGTCATTTAAGCGAGCAAAACCTGGGGCAGAGGGCCAACCCCCAGGCGTAAGACCACCAGGCCCACCAAGCTTGCGAGACAAATATGTGGGAGGACGACCGGTCCTACCTGTCGTGCTGGGCGGCTTTCCAATGAGCGCGTTGCTGGACACCGGATCCCAGGTGACCATCATCCCAAACATTCTTTTCAAACGGTACTGGACTGACTCTGACATCACCCGCCGTCCAGATGAACATTTGAGCATTTATGCCAGCAATGGTCAACCCGTACCTCAGGTGGGGTTCAAAGAAGTGACCATAAAGGTTGGCAAAGTTGAACTGCCAGCACAAGGACTGATTATTGTCGACATTGATCACCGAGAAAGTCATCCTATGATAACTTTAGGCACTAATGTCATTGAAAATTGTCTTGCAGAGATAATTGTCTTATTGCAGCAGGTTGCGTAAACCGCCAGTTCCAGCCAGCAGTGGGTTCTACAAAGAGAGATCAGAGCCCTGATGAAAAGACAACAGGTAGAACTTTCTGGTGGTGAAATTGGTAGTGTTAGGATGAGTGACCCATTCCCAATCGCCATGCCCCCAAAAAGTGAAATGATGATATGGTTCCGGGCCGCTATTGGTCTAAGGGGTAGAGATTACCAAGCCTTGGTAGAGCCCATCTACTCTGGGAGTAGGCCCACCATTTTGACAGCCCGGGGGGTGGTTGATATCTGCCATGGGAGGGTACCCGTCTGCATCCAAAACATTGGGAAGAGAGAAGTCCATTTGCCCCGGTATGCCACCCTAGCCAAACTGTTCACTGTCAACCAGAATTCTATAAGGACAGTGGAACCCTTGCCTCCATCCCAACAGGCGGAGGATAACGGCTCCAAGGAACAAATGGAGGACTGGTGTCAGAAGCTGCATGTGGGCCCTGACTCCACCCCTCCACACCAAAAACAAGTAGTGTACCGGTTGGTACAGGAATACGAAAGGGTCTTCAGTAAACATCCACTTGACTTCGGGCAACTACAAGGTGTTCAATACCATATCCCCACGGGAGACCATCCACCCATTAAAGAAAGGTACCGGCCTGTACCCCCTGCACACTACCAGAATGCCAAAGGGATGTTGCGAAAAATGAAGGAGGCTGGGGTAATAAGAGACAGTTGTAGCCCCTGGGCAGCTCCATTAGTTCTTGTAAAGAAAAAAAGGGTGTCACTATGAGAATGTGTGTAGACTACAGGAAAATCAACCACATAGCACACAAAGATGCATACCTGCTACCCAGGATAGAGGAGTTACTAGCTGCGTTAAAATCTGCTATTTCTCTACTTTGGATCTTGCTAGTGGGTATTGGCAGGTTCCGGTAGCAGAGGCGGATAATGAGAAGACCACATTCACCACCCCAATGGGCTTCAGCGAGTTCAACTGCATGCCATTCAGGCTCTACAACGCCCCAGGGACCTTCCAGTGGTTGATGGAGTGCTGTCTGGGACATAAGAATTTTGAGACGGTCCTGCTGTACCTGGATGACATCATTGTATACTCCCAGACGTATGAGGACCATCTGAAGCACCTGGCGGAAGTGTTTGATGCCCTGGCTGGCTTTGGTCTAAAGGTGAAGCCCTCAAACTGTCATCTGCTGAAGCCCAAGGCACAGTACCTGGGGCACGTGGTGAGCACTGACGGTGTAGCTCCAGAGCCCGATAAAATCACAGTAATCAAGGACTGGCCAAGACCCTCCACTGTAAAGGAAGTGCTGCAGTTACTCAGGTTGGTAGGCTACTATCGAAGATTTATTCCAGGCTTCACCAAGATGGCGGCACCCATGCAGGTCCTCCTGATAGGCCAGTCCAGGAAGGCCAAAAACCAGAAGCCGCCGTTCAAATGTGACAAGCTGGAAGATGAGTCCTTCCACCAGCTGAAAATGGCCCTCACGGGGGACGAGATCCTGGCTTACCCTGATTATGGCCAGCCCTTCATCCTTCACATGGACGCGAGCAACGTGGGACTGGGAGCGGTGCTGTCCCAGATCCAACAGGGCAGAGAGCGGGTAATCGCTTATGCCAGCAGGAAGCTCCGGCCCACAGAAAGGAACCCTGAAAATTACAGCTCCTTCAAGCTAGAGTTCCTCGCAGTAGTATGGGCAGAGACAGAGCGCTTTAAGCATTACCTCCCCTCTGCCAAGTTCACCGTATTCACAGACAACAACCCGCTGACACACCTGGACACTGCGAAACTTGGTGCCCTGGAGCAGAGATGGATGGCCCCACTCTCCAATTATGAATTCACCAAGTATTGGGCTGGGCGCAAGAAAGTCAACGCAGATGCACTATCCAGGATGCCTAACTTGCCAGATGGGGGAGAAGACCCAGAAGAACTGGAAAAGATAGAAATTCCCGCTTTCCACCATCATGGGATAACTCAGTGTTCCCACTGTGTGAAAGACAGGTACTCTGCCACTAAAGAGGCCACATTCAATCCCTTGCCCCACCTCGGCTGGGCAGAAACACAAGACAGTTTCCCGGCTGTCCGCCTAGTCAAAGAGTTGCTGACACGAGCCGACTCATACTCTGACCCAGATGCTCCAGAGGAGACAAAACAGCTGTGGAAAGAGAAGAGTAAGCTGTTCATCTATGAAGGGAAGCTGTGTCGAAGAACTGTCAACTCCCGGACGCACGAGCTGGTCTGGCAGGTTGTAGTTCCGAGGCGGGACACGTCTATGGTCTTCGAAGCATACCACGATGGAGCAGGACACTTCGGATGGAAAAAGTTGGAAGTCCTGCTGCGTGAGTGGTTCTATTGGGTTGGCATGAGAGGAGGAATCAAGAGGTGGTGTCAAGACTGTGGACCATGCAACCTGAGAAGAAAAGACCGTGCCAGCCAGAGGGCTCCCGTGCAGCCCATGATCACCAAGCAGCCACTCGAACTGGTAGCCCTGGACCATGTGAAGCTGTCCCCAAGCAGGTCAGGCTATGTCTACGCTCTCACCATCGTAGAACACTACTCCCGATTCCTGGTAGTAGTGCCTGTCAAGGACCAAACGGCTCAGACAGCAGCCAGAGCTTTCGAGCAGCACTTCTGCCGCCCACATGGTTACCCAGAATGTGTGCTAACTGACCAAGGTCCGGCCTTCGAGGAAGAAGTATTCCAGGAGTTCTGCAACCTGTACGGCTGCAAGAAGATCAGGACAACGCCTTCTCACCCCCAGACCAACGGGATGAGTGAAAAGATGAATCAGGTGGTGATAGACCTACTGAAGATGTTGCCCCTGGAGGAACGCAGTCTGTGGCCAGAAAAGTTGCCAGACATGGTGGACCTCTACAATCATATCCCAGTGAATTCCACCAACTGCACACCAGCATACCTGATGCGAGCAAGACCTGGTAAGCTGCCCATCGACCTGGATATGGGAGTCCTGACACCAGAGGACGCCTCACCTGATGTGGATTGGAACACTGAGCGGCGACAGCAATACCGTAAGGTACAGGAAAGTGTTAAAAGAAGTCTGTCTCAAGCAAGAGAAAGGCAAGAGAGGACTTACAATCAACATGCACCTGCTGTTCCCCTGTCACCTGGAGAGCAAGTCCTAAAGAGGAAGAGGCGACTCCACAAGTTGGATGACCAGTGGGAAAAAGAGCCGTACACCATTCTACCATCAAACCATGATAACACCATGGTGTGCCTCATAAGTTAGGACGGAGGTGAGACAGCAGCAACAGTTTCCAGAGACCACCTGAAGAAATGTCCCGAGCAGGATATCCCTCAACCCACAGAGGAAGTGGAAGAAATGGTCAGCACGGTACTCAGAGAATTTCCATGGTCATGGACACAAGTGAATAACGCCATTGTTGTAACAGTCCTTACATTTCTCCAACCAGCTCCTCAGGAAGCTGAAGAAGTCCCAGTAGAGTTGGAAGAATCATTGGCCCGGAGACAAGTGATTCCTCATCAGTAGACCAGGAGAATCTACCCTCTGCTAGTAGCGAACCTATCGTACCCACGGTAAGCCAAAGGATCCGTAGGAAGCTGCCCAACCTACCAGAGATACCTCCAAACACCTGTATTGAGGTGAACATTGAGCACACCACACCAGGGGTAATTACAGGGGACCAAGGTAGAGCACTGACAGAAAGTGGACTCCGTAGGTCTACCAGAATCACCAGAGGTCAGATCCCTGCTCGTTGGAGAATTTAAAGTGTAATGCATAACTGTATTATTGAAAATGTTGTATATGTGTGTATTAAATATGTTTTTCCAGTTACCCGACAGGGTCCAAAAAGACTTTCAGGTTATGGACGTGGAATAACCAAAAACTTTGCCTGTAAATAGTTGCACCTTTAAAGTGCCCCTTTGTGCCAGACCATAGAACAAAAACCCGTGGAGGTGGCTGAAGACATGGTCCAACATCTGGATCATTAATGCCCTGTAGCCTCCCCAGCCCCCCCCGTGGAGGGTTTGGCACGGGTCCCTTAAACTACAGCTGCGGTGAAATGGACACCTGGTTGCGGATGATACCGTGACCTATAAAGACTCTAATGATTGTAAATATGTTAATGTATTGTTACCTGTTGTATTTTTGCAAAATATGTTCAGCTCCGGAGAACTGAAATTTACTAGGGGGGAATGTGGCACCCCAGGGGGTCTGGTTGCCACAGTGGTAGTAATAGCATGTCTGGGAGCCAAACAGGAGTTTCCTGGTCAGGGAACACACTACAAGCAATACCTCCTGCTGCAGACCAGAAAAGGGGAGGATCCTGCCCTATATAACTCGATTTGGAGGCGGGGTTAGTCAGTCTAGACAGGGCTGTAGTTGAGTCTAGTGTCAGGAGTCAAGCAGGACACTAAGGAGCAAGGAGCTGAGGACTGGAGCTGGCAGTGCTCGTTCTGGCCAGTGCATACAGAGAACCGGACACCGGAGTCCGAGGCTGTGGGACCCTTCAAGCCCAGTAGCAGATACTGCAGGGCAGGGGATTTCAGGTTTCCAGGCCCAACAGAAGCCCGGAGGCTCAGCCACACGAAAGGACCAGTACCGCCACAGAGGAGCGAGGAATACACGGGATCCGAGTCGCCAGCCATACGGGTGAGAAGCACGTCACATTCAGGGACATGGGCTACAACACGACTATAAGCAGGATAGCCAAAGAGTTCAGTCAGAATGGCAGGCCTACAACTCCACCTGGCCAGGGGAATTCTAGGATTGCTCCCAGAATGACCAGGCCCTCATCCCTAGCAAGTACTCCTTTTGGGGTCTATATAAGTACCACCAGTAAAGACCCTTGGACTGCACTGCAAAGACTCCATGTTATCAATATTGATCCATGCACTATCACCGCCATCATCCATACACGCTGCCCTGAAGCTACACTCTTCTTGTGGGGAGTTACACTACCTTGCTGCACATGTCACCAGCTTCAGTGGACTGCTCCGCAGTGGCGGTTCCCAATAACCGCATTCCACAGGTGGCATAGTCGGACGATTTAAACCAGATACACATAGACTACCCTGGTTTGACCGCCCTGGGTCACGGACCGGGTCACCGCCACGGTGACTACAACCCCCAGCATCTACAAGGCCCAGCTCCGGGTATCCCCATGGCCCAGGGGGCGCGTCAGCTTCAGTGGACTGCTCCGCAGCGGCGGTTCCCAATAACCGCATTCCACAGGTGGCATAGTCGGACTATTTAAACCTGATACACATAGACTACCCTGGTTTGACTGCCCTGGGTCACGGACCGGGTCACCGCCATGATGACTACATCCCCCAGCATGTACAAGGCCCGGCTCCGGGTATCCCCACGGCCCAGGGGGCGCGTCATTTGAATGCCTCTTTTTTTTTCTGTACACTCTATGTTGATGCTTTTTCCCAAAAAGCTCTACTTTTGTCTCATCTGACCAGAGAACATTCTTCCAAAACGTTTTAGGCTTTCTCAGGTAAGTTTTGGCAAACTCCAGCCTGGCTTTTTTATGTCTCAGGGTAAGAAGTGGGGTCTTCCTGAGTATCCTATCACACAGTCCCTTTTCATTCAGACGCCGACGGATAGTACGGGTTGACAATGTTGTACCCTCGGACTGCAGGGCAGCTTGAACTTGTTTGGATGTTAGTCGAGGTTCTTTATCCACCATCTGCACAATCTTGCATTGAAATCTCTTGTCAATTTTTCTTTTCCATCCACATCTAGGGAGGTTAGCCACAGTGCCATGGGCTTTAAACTTCTTGATGACACTGCGCACGGAAGACACAGGAACATTCAAGTCTTTGGAGATGGACTTGTAGCCTTGAGATTGCTCATGCTTCCTCACAATTTGGTTTCTCAAGACCTCAGACAGTTCTTTGGTCTTCTTTCTTTTCTCCATGCTCAATGTGGTACACACAAGGGCACAGGACAGAGGTTGAGTCATCTTTAATGCATGTTAACTGGCTGCAAGTGTGATTTAGTTATTGCCAACACCTGTTAGTTGCCACAGGTAAGTTACAGGTGCTGTTAATTACACAAATTAGAGAAGCATCACATGATTTTTCAAACAGTGCGAATACTTTTGTCCACCCCCTTTTATAAGTTTGGTGTGGAATTATATCCAATTTGGCTTTAGGACAATTCTTTTTCATTGAAGACAAATTAAATGAAGATAATAATACCAAATAATTTGTGATTGCAATCATTTTCAGGAAGAAACTGAGTATTATCTGACAGATTTGCAGGGGTGCCAATACTTTTGGCCACCGCTGTGTACACATATATATATATATATATATATATATATATATATATATATATATATATATATGTATAGTATATATAAACACATATATAGTAGAAGAACTGTAGGGGAACAAAAGTGCACAAGACCATCGGATGATACCCTTTTAGCTGCAAAGGAAAATAAAAGGAAGGTGCTCCCCTGAGCAGGTTGTGTGCAGGCACAACTCCTCTGAACACCTGAAGATATCCGCTGCTGCTGCCTCGTCGCTGGGGGATAAACTCCTCATGGATTGCTGACCAATTTGGACGATAACAGAGGCTGCTCTGCTATAATAAAAAATCCTTAGTTTAAAAAGGCTGGAGAAGTGACTGAAACTGAAGAAAACGCCCACAAGAAAATTTGAGAAAACAACATTTTCTCCAATTTTCTTGTGGGCGTTTTCTTCAGTTTCAGTCACTCCTTCAGTCTTTTTAAATTCCCTGCCCTTGAACACTTACCATGTAAATGTTTTTTCACTTGAAAAAGATGCTAGTCCAGCGTTGAAATGCGTTGTGGAAATAAAAACCCTTCAACTCATCTTGGAACTATGGATTCTTTATTACAGCAGCGCAGCCTGATATCGTTTTATCGTCTAAACACATATATACACACACTCAATCAGACATGTTGTATACAGTAGTAGTTAATAAAAATAGTTTGAGATCATAATAAAAAGTGTAAAGTACATACCATACATATGTAGCATAATTAATAAAAATAGAAGAATTTCATCAGATCATCAAACAAAATTTTTAGTGTACCGTTTCGCACAAAAATATGTTACTCATTGTGATTTTATGCCACTCTCGCCAATTTAGATATGTGAGAAAGTGGGCATTATGAGCAAGGCGAATTGTTGTACATCAGAATAGACAAGTAGTGCAATAATAAATTACATACCATGTGCACATTGCGTCTTTTCTCCTAGCAAACAGTATGCGTCAGGAGCATTTTCAAATGTATAATATGACATCATTATAGGCATACATTTAATGGATAGAGGCCAAATAGGGCTCTTCTTTTTCTGGCAGGAAAGCTGCTGCACACCATTTCTTTAACTATATTAGAAAGGTCAACAGTAGTGTTGAGCCACCCCCGTAGTGTTCGGGTTTGGTTTGGTTCGTCGAACACCGTCATGTTCGCCGAACGGTTCATCAACAAAAACACATAGAAACACATAGAAAACAACTTCAAAGGAGTGCAAAAGCTGACAAACTGCTCTGAAGACACAAGTAACACATGAAATAGTGACAAGTACATATAGTCATGCGGAAAGAAAAGAGGTGGAGGAGTAAAAGGAGGAGGAGACACAGATATAGGCATATCATGCCCTTCTAAAATCAAGAAAGGCTGGAGTAAAAATCTAAAATCAGCCTAAAAACACCCAGACATCATGACAAGAAAATTAAAAAAAGAAATATATTTAGGTAGAATGGCGGTTCCATTCAGAACACTTTCCTTACAAGACATAGTGGTATCCCCGTTGGGAGTCGTGCCAAAAATGTAACCCAATACATTCAGACTAATCCACCATTTGTCATATCCAAGGGGCAGGTCAGTAAACGACAACATTGACGCGGAACCAAGTACAGTAGTATATACTGTACCTACTTTGACAAGGCAATCAGGCGGGTCAAGAAATTTGGAAGGGGCACCCTAATGCCCAAAACAGACATTGAGGGGGCGTTTCAGTTACTTTCTACCTGTGCCTCAGAATAGAGTCCGCTTATTGGGCTGCTTCTGGGAAGGAGCATACTATATAGATCGCTGTTTGCCCATGGGGTGCTCCATATCCTGCTCACTATTTGAGGCATTTAGTTGCTTCCTCAAATGGGTCGTCATAGACGTTTCTAAGGGGGAACATATTATCCATTACCTCAACGACTTCTTATGCCTGGGCCAAAAAGATTCACCACAGTGTGAATACACGCGGTAGTCCATCTGTGAGAAGGAGAGAGCTGGAGGGAGAGCGGACACCACAGAGCCGAGGGGTTAGATGGAGAACGGAAGAAGGAAAGAGGGTGAGGGAGGTAAGGGAGTACCGTGCAAGGCCGACCTGAGCTCCCCCATGTTCCTGCTGGGTGGGGAACAGCCCTGGGAAGAAAAACTACTTGCACATCTCTTTTAGGTTACGGGTGTGAGCAGGCAGAGGGACTACGCTGGAGTGCGAAGCCGACACGGCCAGGCCGTTCCTGCCCGTGCGACCTCCGTGTCGCCGCGTTTGTGCCAGAGCCGCGGTGGACCCTGACGGCCAGCCCCCCTTTCCCAATACTGGTGCCTGTGCGCTGGTGGGTCGAGACCCCCCGCGGTGGAGGCAGGTCTAAGCTCTGTAATTTAAATTGGCTCTGTAATTTGAATGAGTACACTTTAAATCCTTTTACAAGGATCTAATGGAGGGCCAGTCTGGTGCCAGCAGCCACGGTAATTCCAGCTCCAGTAGCGTCCACTAAAGCTGCTGCAGTTAAAAAGCTTTTATAAGGATCGAGCTTGGTGGTCCGCCGCAAGGCGTGCTACCGCCAGTCCCAGCCCCTTTGCCTTGGGGAACTTCCCAGATGCTCTGAGTGTCTGGGGGCCCGAAGCATTTCCTTTTAAAAAATTAAGTGTGCAAAGCACAGGTGGTGTAGTTTGCTTAACAGCTGGGCTACTCCGCTGACTAGCAGACACTGCTACTATTCCCAAAGAATTGCCTGGGTTAGATGCAGTTAAAAATTGTTATTAGATACAAAGGCGGTGTAGCTTGCTTCAGATGGGCTACTCCACTGACTACGAGACACTGCTACTAGCCCAAAAGGATTTCCTGGGTTAGATGCAGTAAAAAATTGTTATTAGATGCACAGGTGGTGTAGCTTGCCACAGATGCGCTACTCCATTGACTATGAGACACTGCTACTAGCCCAAAATGATTGGCTGGGTTAGATGCAGTAAAAAATTGTTATTAGATACACAGGTGGTGTAGCTTGCTTCACAGCTGGGCTACTACGCTGACAAGCAGACACTGAATCTTTGGAGCAGACCTCTGATTCCCAGGCTATAGTATGAGCAAACAGCTCTGCAGACTCAACCATCTGTGTTACCCCATACTCAGACGGGCAGCTGGAGACTTGGGAGCTGTGAGGAAGCAAGTGCGATTGGGGTGACACCTCTGAGGACTGGAGTATTTGTGATGTTGAACTTGAGGTGGAGGAGAGCCCACTTGAAGGAGCACTTGATATTCGTTGAAGCACCTGCTGTTTTGGGGCCTCATCTGGTATTTGTAGCGATGTAAATGTCCGTAAGAAAGGGATCATATCACATTGCCCACGAAAAGAAGTAGACATCTTAGTTTAGCTGGAAGATGGTCTATCTTCTGCTGATGTTACTGTTGCTTTACCACCTACCCCACGGACACAACCTTTTTTCCCTTTCCAACATGCCTATTCCCCTTTTCACCAGCAGCAGGCCTTTTGCCACTCATTGTGGTGGTTAGCTAATTGGCAACTCTGCAGTTGTTTGCACAAAAAACGATGGATGGAAACCAAGCAAAGCTGAGTGGCCAAACCGTGGTACAAGCCCAAAAGGATTGGCTGGGTTAGATGCAGTAAAACAATTTAATCAAATACAAAGGCAGTGTTGCTTGCTTCACAGCTGGCTACTCCAATGACTATGAGACACTGCAACTAGGCCCAAAAGGATTTCCTTGGGTTAGATGCAGTAAAAAATTAGAATTAGATACACAGGCGGTGTAGCTTCCTTCACAGGTGGGCTACTCCGCTGACAACGAGACACAGCTACTATGCCCAAAAGGATTTACTGGGTTAGATGCAGTAAAGAATTGTTATTAGATACACAGGTGGTGTAGCTTGCTTCATATGGACTACTCCACTGACTACTAGACACTGCTATTAGGCCCAAAAGGATTTCCTGGATTAGATGCAGTAAAAAATTTGAATTAGATACACAGGCGGTGTAGCTTCATTCACAGGTGGGCTACTCTGCTGACTACCAGACACTGCTACTATGCCCACAAAGATTTCCTAGGTTAGATGCAGTAAAAAATTAGAATTAGATACACAGGCGGTGTAGCTTCCTTCACAGGTGGGCTACTCTGCTGAATACCAGACACTGCTACTAGGCCCAAAAAGATTTCCTGGGTTAGATGCAGTAAAAAAATAGAATTTGATACACAGGCGGTGTAGCTTCCTTCACAGGTGGGCTACTCCGCTGACTATGAGACACTGCTACTAGGCCCAAAAGGATTTCCTGGGTTAGATGCAGTAAAAACTTAGAATTAGATACACAGGCGGTGTAGCTTCATTCACAGGTGGGCTACTCCACTGACTACCAGACACTGCTACTATGCCCACAAAGATTTCCTGGGTTAGATGCAGTAAAAAATTAGAATTAGATACACAGGCAGTGTAGCTTCCTTTACAGGTGGTCTACTCCGCTGACTACAAGACACTGCTACTAGGCCCAAAAAGATTTACTTGGTTAGATGCAGTAAAAAATTAGAATTAGATACACAGGTGGTGCAGCTTTCTTCACAGGTGGGCTACTCCGCTGACTATGAGACACTGCTACTAGGCCCAAAAGGATTTCCTGGGTTGGATGCAGTAAAAAATTGTTCGATACACAGGTGGTGTAGCTTGCTTCAGATGGGCTACTCCACTGACTACCCGACACTGCTACTAGGCCCAAAAGGATTTCCTGGGTTAGATGCAGTAATAAATTAGAATTAGATACAGAGGCGGTGTAGCTTCCTTCACAGGTGGGCAACTCCGCTGACTACCAGACACTGCTACTAGGCCCAAAAAGATTTCCTTGGTTAGATGCAGTCAAAAATTAGAATTAGATACACAGGCGGTGTAGCTTTCTTCACAGGTGGGCTACTCCGCAGATTAGAAGACACTGCTACTAGGCTCAAAAAGATTTCCTGTGTTAGATGCAGTAAAAAATTAAAATTAGATACACAGGCGGTGTAGCTTCCTTCACAGGTGGGCTACTCCGCTGACTACCAGACACTGCTACTAGGCCAAAAAATATTTCCTGGGTTAGATGCAATAAAAAATTAGAATTAGATACACAGGCGGTGTAGCTTCCTTTACAGGTGGGCTACTCTGCTGACTACAAGACACTGCTACTAGGCCCAAAAAGATTTCCTGGGTTAGATGCAGTAAAAAATTAGAATTAGATACACAGGCGGTGTAGGTTTCTTCACAGGTGGGCTACTCCGCTGACTATGAGACACTGCTGCTAGGCCCAAAAGGATTTCCTGGGTTAGATGCAGTAAAAACTTAGAATTAGATCCACAGGCGGTGTAGCTTCCTTCACAGGTGGACTGCTCCGCTGACTACCAAACACTGCTACTATGCCCAAAAATATTTCCTGGGTTAGGTGCAGTATAAAAATAGAATTAGATACACAGGCGGTGTAGCTTCCTTCACAGGTGAGCTACTCCGCTGAATACCAGACACTGTTACTAGGCCCAAAAAGATTTCCTGGGTTAGATGCAGTTAAAAATTAGAATTAGATACACAGGCGGTGTAGCTTCCTTCACGGGTGGTCTACTCCACTGACTATGAGACACTTCTACTATGCCCAAAAGGATTTGCTTGGTTAGATGCAGTAAAAAATAATTAGATACACAAGTGGTGTAGCTTGCTTCAGATGGGCTACTCCACTGACTACCAGACACTGATACTAGGCCCAAAAGGATTTCCTGGGTTAGATGCAGTAAAAAATTAGCATTAGATACACAGGTGGTGTAGCTTTTTTCACAGGTGGGCTACTCCGCTGACTACCAGACACTGCTACTAGGCCCAAAAAGATTTCCTGGGTTAGATGCAGTTAAAAATTAGAATTACAAACACAGGCAGTGTAGCTTCCTTCAAAAGTGGGCTACTCCGCTGACTATGAGACACTCCTACTATGCCCAAAATGATTTACTTGGTTAGATGCAGTAAAAAATTGTTAGATACACAGGTGGTGTAGCTTGCTTCAGATGGGCTACTCCACTGACTACCAGACACTGCTACTAGGCCCAAAAGGATTTCCTGGGTTAGATGCAGTAAAAAATTAGAATTAGATACACAGGCGGTGTAGCTTCCTTCACAGGTGGGCAACTCCGCTGACTACCAGACACTGCTACTAGGCCCAAAAAGATTTCCTGTGTTAGATGCAGTAAAAAATTAGAATTAGATACACAGGCGGTGTAGCTTCCTTTACAGGTGGGCTACTCTGCTGACTACAAGACACTGCTACTAGGCCCAAAAAGATTTCCTGGGTTAGATGCAGTAAAAAATTAGAATTAGATACACAGGCGGTGTAGGTTTCTTCACAGGTGGGCTACTCCGCTGACTATGAGACACTGCTGCTAGGCCCAAAAGGATTTCCTGGGTTAGATGCAGTAAAAACTTAGAATTAGATCCACAGGCGGTGTAGCTTCCTTCACAGGTGGACTGCTCCGCTGACTACCAAACACTGCTACTATGCCCAAAAATATTTCCTGGGTTAGGTGCAGTATAAAAATAGAATTAGATACACAGGCGGTGTAGCTTCCTTCACAGGTGAGCTACTCCGCTGAATACCAGACACTGTTACTAGGCCCAAAAAGATTTCCTGGGTTAGATGCAGTTAAAAATTAGAATTAGATACACAGGCGGTGTAGCTTCCTTCACGGGTGGTCTACTCCGCTGACTATGAGACACTTCTACTATGCCCAAAAGGATTTGCTTGGTTAGATGCAGTAAAAAATAATTAGATACACAAGTGGTGTAGCTTGCTTCAGATGGGCTACTCCACTGACTACCAGACACTGATACTAGGCCCAAAAGGATTTCCTGGGTTAGATGCAGTAAAAAATTAGCATTAGATACACAGGTGGTGTAGCTTTTTTCACAGGTGGGCTACTCCGCTGACTACCAGACACTGCTACTAGGCCCAAAAAGATTTCCTGGGTTAGATGCAGTTAAAAATTAGAATTACAAACACAGGCAGTGTAGCTTCCTTCAAAAGTGGGCTACTCCGCTGACTATGAGACACTCCTACTATGCCCAAAATGATTTACTTGGTTAGATGCAGTAAAAAATTGTTAGATACACAGGTGGTGTAGCTTGCTTCAGATGGGATACTCCACTGACTACCAGACACTGCTACTAGGCCCAAAAGGATTTCCTGGGTTAGATGCAGTAAAAAATTAGAATTAGATACACAGGCGGTGTAGCTTCCTTCACAGGTGGGCAACTCCGCTGACTACCAGACACTGCTACTAGGCCCAAAAAGATTTCCTGTGTTAGATGCAGTAAAAAATTAGAATTAGATACACAGGCGTAGTAGCTTCCTTCACAGGTGAGCTACTCCGCTGACTACCAGACACTGCTACAAGGCCAAAAAATATTTCCTGGGTTAGAGGAAGTAAAAAATTAGAATTAGATACACAGGGGGTGTAGCTTCCTTCACAGGTGGACTACTCCGCTGACTGCCAAACACTGCTACTATGGCCAAAAAGATTTCCTGGGTTAGGTGCAGTATAAAAATAGAATTAGATACACAGGCGGTGTAGCTTCCTTCACAGGTGAGCTACTCCGCTGAATACCAGACACTGTTACTAGGCCCAAAAAGATTTCCTGGGTTAGATGCAGTTAAAAATTAGAATTAGGTACACAGGCGGTGTAGCTTCCTTCACAGGTGGTCTACTCCGCTGACTATGAGACACTTCTACTATGCCCAAAAGGATTTGCTTGGTTAGATGCAGTAAAAAATTGTTAGATACACAGGTGGTGTAGCTTGCTTCAGATGGGCTACTCCACTGACTACCAGACACTGCTACTAGGCCCAAAAGGATTTCCTGGGTTAGATGCAGTAAAAAATTAGAATTAGATACACAGGCAGTGTAGCTTCCTTCACAGGTGGGCAACTCCGCTGACTACCAGACACTGCTACTAGGCCCAAAAAGATTTCCTGTGTTAGATGCAGTAAAAAATTAGAATTAGATACACAGGCGTAGTAGCTTCTTTCACAGGTGGGCTACTCCGCTGACTACCAGACACTGCTACAAGGCCAAAAAATATTTCCTGGGTTAGATGCAGTAAAAAATTAGAATTAGATACACAGGCGGTGTAGCTTCCTTCACAGGTGGACTACTCCGCTGACTGCCAAACACTGCTACTATGGCCAAAAAGATTTCCTGGGTTAGGTGCAGTATAAAAATAGAATTAGATACACAGGCGTTGTAGCTTCCTTCACAGGTGAGCTACTCCGCTGAATACAAGACACTGTTATTAGGCCCAAAAAGATTTCCTGGGTTAGATGCAGTTGAAAATTAGAATTAGATACACAGGCGGTGTAGCTTCCTTCACAGGTGGTCTACTCCGCTGACTATGAGACACTTCTACTATGCCCAAAAGGATTTGCTTGGTTAGATGCAGTAAAAAATAATTAGATACACAGGTGGTGTAGCTTGCTTCAGATGGGCTACTCCACTGACTACCAGACACTACTACTAGGCCCAAAAGGATTTCCTGGGTTAGATGCAGTAAAAAATTAGAATTGGATACACAGGTGTGTAGCTTCCTTCACAGGTGGGCTACTCCGCTGACTACCAGACACTGCTACTAGGCCCAAAAAGATTTACTTGGTTAGATGCAGTTAAAAATTAGAATTAGATACACAGATGGTGTAGCTTTCTTCACAGGTGGGCTACTCCGCTGACTATGAGACACTGCTACTAGGTCCAAAAAGATTTCCTGGGTTAGATGCAGTAAAAAATTAGAATTAGAAACACAGGCGGTGTAGCTTCCTTCACAGGTAGTCTACTCCGCTGACTACCAGACACTGCTACTAGGCCCAAAAAGATTTCCTGGGTTATATGCAGTAAAAAATTAGAATTAGATACACAAGCGGTGTAGCTTCCTTCACAGATGGGCTACTCTGCTGACTACCATACACTGCTACTGGGCCCAAAATATTTCCTGGGTTAGATGCAGTAAAAAATTAGAATTAGATACACGGGCGGTGTAGCTTTCTTCACAGGTGGGCTGCTCCGCTGACTATGAGACACTGCTACTAGGCCCAAAAAGATTTCCTGGGTTAGATGCAGTAAAAAATTAGAATTAGATACACAGGCGGTGTAGCTTCCTTCACAGTTGAGCTACTCTGCTGACTACCAGACACTGCTACTAGGCCCGAAAAGATTTCCTGGGTTAGATGCAGTTAAAAATTAGAATTAAATACACAGGCGGTGTAGCTTCCTTCACAGGTGGGCTACTCCACTGACTATGAGACACTTCTACTATGCCCAAAAGGATTTACTGGGTTAGATGCAGTAAAAAATTGTTATTGGATACACAGCTGGTGTAGCTTGCTTCAGATTGGCTACTCCACTGACTACCAGACACTGCTACAGGCCCAAAAAGGATTGGCTGGCTTAGATGCAGTAAAAAATTGGTATTAGATACACAGGTGGTGTAGCTTGCAACACAGATAGGCTACTCCAATGACTAACAGACACTGCTACAGGCCCAAAGGATTGGCTGAGCTACATTTCGCCAAATGCTGTGAAAAACACTTGCACAGCACTAGCACAGACCTGCCTGGCAAAAAGTGCTATGAACTGCTGTAACCTAGCCCTCAAAAGGGCTGCAATTAGAACTATTCCCTACTCCCTAAACCTATCTCTCTATGTAACTGGAAATTCGCTCGCAATTCACACAGTTCTATTGTATAGCGCTAACAGCAGCAGTTGTGCCATCTAACACTCAGCTGCAGCAGTGAGAAAATGGTGGCAACGGGGAAAATGGCTGGGTCTTAAAAGGCAAGGACATGTGACATACAGAGCCAATGACACATGCCCTTGCTTGTGTGAAAAAAAAGTACTTCGCTGCGTGTGTGCACTGCTGATAGGCTGACAGACTGCACCGCCCCACTGTAAATGCGGGAAAGAAAAAATAAATGGAGATCGGCATCATTTCTGCAGAGATCCATCCCCTACCCCTCCCCCCGCCCACTCTACACTGAAACCGTCTTTTAACATTGATTAACAGTATTACTGTGAAAAAATCCAGTTACGCTTTTGGTGCACGAACAGTTATCGAACATAACCTCGAGCAGCCAAATTTTTTGCAAATCGTTCGAGTTCGTCGAACGACTCGAACACCGCCCAAAACAGCTCAAATTTGAGTTGGCGAACAGTTCGAGTCGAACACCGCTAATCTCTAGTCAACAGACTGCACTTTCTTATAAGGAGGGTCAATATAAAGAAACGTAAACCATGCATTATATGTTTCTTTACAATGGGGCCATATGTTGGACGGATGCACACAGATGGGGATACGTGTTGAGATATGGTTATTTAAATGTGCTACACATGTGTTAGCCTGGGATGACACAGCACTTTTTTCTGTTGAGATTTATTACTTTTCAAAAACATGTAACAGTTTTGTTGTTTATTTTAAGGAAATAACATGTAGCTTTTTAATAACAGTTGTGAGGCACCACATTAAATCTTAATTATGCCAGATGTATTATTCAGTAGGCCCAGGCACATGAGCCATTGTTCATTTGAGCCTGAACGTTCACTTTTGTTGTAGGCTGAATTGATGTTTGTTGATTTGTTGAATGGTTGCTGATTACCTATTGTATCAGCCCCTACAGATTATTGTTTTACTATATTTGAGGGGCAAAGGCACAGGTTAATTGAACAATTGATGTTTGTTAATTTGGTGAATGCCAAGTGGCTACCTAATGTATCAGTCTATGCAGCTTGTTGTTCTGCAAACATTGAAGGACAAATATGCAGGTTAATTGAGCACTCGAACGATGAGAGATGAGCTCCTCCCACCTTTGCCCAAACCTGTGGTTATTGGACTAAAGGACAGCTGTGGGTATAAAAAGGGACCTCTCTCCTTCTACAGGGAGACTCTAGAGGACAGCAGCCAAGGCTCTTGGAGTCTTAAGGGGCATCTACATTCCAGGATCTTTGTGGGACTTTTGGGGAAAAGTTTTGAATGCTTATGATAATTCCCCCCCTCTCTCCCAGACCGGGCATCTGAAAGTTGCTATACCCAGAGAAGATCTGGATATATCTGTATAGGACAACCACGTGGTGAGATTATTCCTTATTGTTTATATCTATTAATAAGTACAGTTAAAACCAAAAGTTTACACACACGATATATAAAGACACATATGCATGTTTTTCTCAATATCAGACATGAAATCAGAATAAACCTTTTCCGTTTTAGGTCATTAGGATTACCATAATTTTTAATATTTGCCAAATGCCAGAATAATGAGAGAGAATGTTTTAAGGCATTTTTATTACTTACTTCAAAATCAAAAGTTTACATACAGGTGCATCTCACTAAATTAGAATATCATCAAAAAGTTAATTTACTTCAGTTTTTAAATACAAAAATATAGAGTCATTGCAAACATATTGATCTATTTCAAGTGTTTATTTCTGTTAATGTTGATGATTATGGCTTACAGCCAATGAAAACATAAAAGTCATTACCTCAGTAAATTAGAATACTTTAGAACAACAGCTTGAAAAATGATTTTAAAATCTGATGATGTAAAGGTTTTATTGTTCACCATGCAGTGCAGACCAAAAGTTCGGACACACCTTCTCATTTAAAGATTTTTCTGTATTTTCATGACTATGAAAATTGTACATTCACACTGAAGGCATCAAAACTTTGAATTAACACATGTGGAATTATATACTTAACAAAAAAGTGTGAAACAACTGAAAATAAGTCTTGTATTCTAGGTTCTTCAAAGTAGCCACCTTTTGCTTTGATGACTGCTTTGCACACTCTTGGCATTCTCTTGATGAGCTTCAAGAGGTAGTCACCGGAAATGGTTTTCACTTCACAGGTGTGCCCTGTCAGGATGAATAAGTGGGATTTCTTGCCTTATAAATGGGGCTGGGACCATTAGTTGTGTTGTGCAGAAGTCTGGTGGATACACAGCTGATAGTCCTACTGAATAGACTGTTAAGTATATAATTCCACATGTGTTAATTCATAGTTTTGATGCCTTCAGTGTGAATGTACAATTTTTATAGTCATGAAAATACAGAAAAATCTTTAAATGAGAAGGTGTGTCCAAACTTTTGGTCTGTACTGTGTATTGACATAAACTGCAAGTCTTTTGGCCACATTTATAAGATCCCAAAGAACTTAACCAGTTCGATGGGCTAATGTTTTTATTTAAACCTCTTTTTGGGACAAAAGTACAACCACATTCAAGAATTTTCTTTAAAATCTCGTCTGTATGTAACATCGGTAAATATTTTTTAATAATACCTACAATAGGGTTGAATTGGTCACTATTAGGCATGAGCGAACATTTCAATGTTTGGTTCGGAAAAGTTCGCCGAACAAATTTATATTCGCCAAATTTATTCACCAAATGTTCGTCGAACATTTCCGAATCCCATAGGAGTCAATGGGGGTTCCAAAAAAATACATATATAACACCTAGAAAAGGGACCAAAAGCTGACAAAACACATCAAGTTAGGTGTAGACACCAGGGAAGTGCCATCAAATGACCCAGAGTACAAGTATTATAATTGTTACAACTCTCCTGTTAGGTTTTTTTTAGTTTGCTGGTCACATGACCATTTTGCCTATTTAATCCGGCTCCGCCCTCCTGGCTTTGCTGGACTTCATTTGTATTTACTACTGTTGAGCTAGCTTGTTGCTCTGTTGCCGTTCTCTGTTAGTTTTGCTAGGTCTTCTGACCCCTATGCCTTTTTGTTGTGTGTTTGTCTTTGACTGCTACTATTTCTGCTAGGAGGTGTCCAACTTTTCCCAGTCCCTAGATCTTGTAGGGATCCCTCCCTCACATCTATAGATCTGCATTCAGACTAGTCGAGGACTTTAGCGGGTCTGATCGCAGGATCAGGTTCCCCGTTACATCGTAGGGATCTAGTTTAGTTCTATTGTAGGGACAGATCTCCTCTCTTTCCTTAGTCTATGTAGCAGATCATAACAGTAAGTCCAGCCATAAAAAAAAAAAATTTCTCTAAGGAAAGACCTCCAGTTTTCCATTATGGTCTCAGTGCAAGATTTGGCTCAACGCTTGCAGGGACTCTCTCTGGAGGTGACCAAGCTCCAACAACACGTGAGTAGCTGTTCTGGAGCGCATTTTGTGGAACCTAAGGTACGTCTGCCTGATTTATTTTTTGGCGAACAACAAGATTTTTTTTCTTTTAAAAATGCTTGTCTATTATATTTTCGTTTGAGACCCGGATCCTCTGGTGATGAATCACAGCGCATAGGGATCATAATGTCACTTTTGCGCAAAGATCCTCAGGGATGGGCCTTCTCTCTCCAACCTAGTGATCCGTGCTTTAGATCAGTAGATAGTTTTTTTTCTGCTTTGGGTTTGTTGTAGGATGATCCTGATCGTGTCTCATCTGCTGAGTCTGAATTAAGACGTTTGAGGCAGGGATCAGGTAATGTGGAAAAATATTGTTCTCACTTTCGTCGGTGGTCTGCCCAGGTGGGGTGGAACGATTCTGCTTTGAAAAGCTTGTTTCTTGCAGGGCTATGTGAAAGGGTAAAGGATTGCTTATCCCACACCTGGAAACTTGCAGGAGGCAATGCAATTAGCTATACGGGTAGACAGGAGACTGCGTGAAAGGGTTAATGAGAGAAAATCCTCTGCTATGTCAGCTTTGAGTCCTGAGAGGTTCTGTGGTGACAATGGAGAGCCGATGGAAATTGGGGCGATGGCACCCCGCTCTCAGGAAAAAGACCGCCGACTTTCTGAAGGCTTGTGTTTCTATTGCGGAAATTCTGGTCATTTTATTAAGAGCTGTGTGCTTCGTAAGAAGAAAGAAAAAAAAATGGTCAGTCATGCTCGTATTGCCTGTTTAAATTCTAAGGGAGTATTCCTATCTGCCACTACTGCTGCTCAGGATGAATTAATTGAATTTCGGGTATTTGTGGATTGTGGATCTACTCTGAATGTGATTGATGGGGGATTCTTGGAAAAACTTAGATTAGAACCTAAAACTTTGTCATCCCCTATTGCTGTGGTTTCTGTCGATGGCTCTCCCTTGAAGAGTGTTACTCACAAGGTCTGTGAATTTCCCCTCACTATTAATGGTATTCATCAAGACAATTTGGATTTGGTGGTATTGGATAATTTGCCTTCTCCAGTGATATTGGGGTTACCCTGGTTAAAATTGCACAATCCTGTACTGGATTGGTCTACCAATGAAATTAAGTCCTGGAGCCCTAAGTGTTATGACAAGTGTTGTAACGGGCGCATTGCGGCTGTGGATAGAGGGGAATTGCCTGTACCTATTCAGGATTTTTGGAGAGTTTTTTCTGAGGAGGAGTCGCAGGTTTTGCCTCCCCATAGAGACTATGATTGTACCATTGAATTTGTCCCTGGCGCGACTCTTCCTAAGAGTCGTTTATTTAATCTTACTATTCCTGAAAGAAAGGCTTTGGAAGAATACATACAGACAAGCTTGGCCGCCGGTCACATTAGGCCTTCCAAGTCTCCTGTGGCTGTTGGATTGTTTTTTGTAAAAAAAAAAGATGGCGGTTTACGTCCTTGTCTGGACTTTCGTGAGATTAATAAAATTACTGTACGCAATCCTTACCCACTGCCATTGATTCCTGATTTATTTAACCAGTTAGTGGGGGCCAAGTGGTTCTCTAAAATTGATCTCCGGGGGGCATACAATTTGTTGCGCATGAAGGAGGGTGATGAATGGAAGACTGCTTTTAACACTCCTGTGGGTCATTTTGAGAATCTGGTTATGCCTTTTGGTCTCACCAATGCTCCAGCATTTTTTCAGAATCTTATTAATGATATCCTTAGACCTTTAATCGGCAAAAATGTGGTTGTGTATTTGGATGACATTTTGATTTATTCGCCGGATCTGGAGTCTCATTGGCGGAGCGTACGTGAGGTATTACAGTTATTAATGGACAATTCGCTTTTTGCTAAGCTGGAGAAATGTGAGTTCGCTGTACAGAGAATTAGTTTTTTGGGCTACATTATCTCCAGTGAAGGTTTTGAGATGGACCCGGTTAAAGTTCAAGCTGTGCAGAATGGCCTAGGCCTATTGGTTTGAAATCGATACAGAGGTTTTTGGGTTTCGCCAATTATTACAGAAAATTCCTAAAAAATTTTTCTATTATTGTCAAACCGCTGACCGATCTCACCAGGAAAGGTGCTAATGCGGTTCAGTGGACTTCTGAGGCCATTGAAGCTTTTGTGTTTCTAAAGGAGAGGTTCATCTCTGCTCCCATCCTTATGCAGCCTGATGTGACTAAGCCGTTTTTGATTGAGGTTGATGCTTCTTCGGTGGGGGTTGGTGCGGTGTTGTCTCAGGAAAACAAGGATGGAGTACATCCCTGTGTCTTTTTTTCAAAAAAATTTTCCGAGACTGAACTTAATTACGATATTGGTAATCGGGAATTGCTGGCGATTAAACTTGCATTTGAACACTGGCGTCATCTCTTGTAAGGTGCTGAATTTCCCGTTCAGGTTTTCACTGATCATAAAAATCTGATCTATCTTGATGCTGCCAAGCGCTTGAATACCCGTCAGGCTAGGTGGGCACTTTTTTTCTCGCGGTTTAATTTTTCCGTTACTTACATCCCGGGTACCAAAAATGTTAAAGCGGATGCTTTGTCTCGCAGCTTTTCTCCCATGGTCGGTCTTGAGGAGGAAGAGGAGACCATTTTACAAGAAGGTGTTGTGATTGCTGCTTTGGACTCCGTTTTGGAGGATGAGATTCTTAAAGCACAGGAGAATGCCCCATCTAACACTCCCCATGGGAAGTTGTTTGTGCCTAGGACCTTTAGGAGAGATTTGTTTGTTGAGTGTCATGAGTCTCGGTTGGCAGGTCATCCAGGAATTTCTGAGACCAAGAGACTTGTGGGTCGCAGTTTTTGGTGGCCTGGATGGCAGAAGGAAGTCATTAACACTAGAACTACTGATGGAGTCATTTTGACTACTTTCGTTTTTTATTTCTCTTCTGTGACTACATTTTTCAGAATTCCGGCTTGAAACTCGGTGACTTTTCCTCAAATATGATGTGAAAAAAGATTTTGTGAGAATAAATAATTTTGGTGAAAAACTTGCGCGTTTTTTTCAAAATTTACCAAGAACTACTGAAGGGAGTCATTTTGACTCCCTACTATATTTTGAGGTCCTTTTGTCACTAAATGTTGCTATAAAGTTTTGTGCATAATTTTTTCACTCTGTCTTATTTACCCTGATGTTCATATAGATGTAGTTCAATTTACATGTCAACTTTTCACATTTTCCTTGTGTTTTACCTGCTTGTATTACTGTGTAATGCTGAACAAAATAGCTTGTTTACTCTAGGCTCTTATCTTATGCTAATGAAGGGTGGTGTTTTTCTAAGGTCCTAGCAGGAGACAGTATTCTG
Source organism: Phyllobates terribilis (assembly GCF_046119375.1). Taxonomy (NCBI): domain Eukaryota; kingdom Metazoa; phylum Chordata; class Amphibia; order Anura; family Dendrobatidae; genus Phyllobates; species Phyllobates terribilis. Next base: position 444,718,660 of record NW_027362764.1, read on the forward strand.
GATAGTAACTTTACTTTCAGTTCAGCTGAAGAGACAAAGAGAACAGACGCAGACATACGAACTCTGAACACTCATACAGGTATGAATTGTTATGAAATAGTTTAGCTGTCTGTCAACTGATTCAGCCCACCTACTTTTGAAGGTGGCAGAACAGTTATTATTTCTTTTAGTTTTCATTTCATTTCTATTTTTCAGCAGGGAACTATATAGAATTATGGAATTTGTGAGGAATATGGAGAGAAGACGTTTGATAAAGCCTCAGGATATTCTGGCTACTTTGCAATCCATACCAGAGGATGAATCGGAATCCGAATTGCAGGAACATGTATTTGATTCTGACAGTGATGAAGATTTCATTCCTCAGTACATATCAAGTGAATCTGAAGACTCAGAAGGAACAAATCCAGAAGGTAAGTAGTTATGTGTATTTATTTGTTCTTCCACACACTGAGTTAGGGCCTGTGCACACTAGCAGAATTCTGGCTGAATAGCCATCTGGATATTCTTGCCGCAATACAGGCCGCACCTGCCCGCTCATGCCTGAAGCTCCGCTCCGAACCCCGGGCTGGAGCCGCTGTCAGGGACAGAGCAGCGCTTGCTTACGCGCGAGCACGGCTCCGTCCCAGACAGCGGCTCCAGCCCGGGGTTCGGAGCGGAGCTTCAGGTATGAAACTCCGCTCTGTACCTGAGCGGGCAGGTACGGGCCGGATTGTGGTGAGAATATCCGGTCGGATATTCCGCCGCTAATCCAGCCAGTGTGCACGGACCCTTACAAAACAAAAATTCTAAATATTCATCAACTTTTTTACAGATATTCCAAGCACATCAACTGGGGATCGGGCTCATGCAGTTATGTTGCCTCGTGACCATCCTCCTGGTCGTGGACAGAAAAAATCAGCAAAACGTCCCAGAAATGAAAGAACAACAGATAACGATGGCGGCGAAGGTAATGCAACAACAAACACCAGAGAAGGCGAATCTGAAGGAATACTAGTTTCAGCGGATGCTATTCAATGGAAACCTGTTGAAATTGGAGAACACTTGCCTGGTAGGCGTGACAGTCAAAATATTCTTCGAGAAGCACCTGGCCCTACAGGATACGCCAGAAGAAATATCATTATCGATAGTCCTTTGAGCGCATGGCGTTTATTTTTTGATTCATATATATTGACACATATAAAGAACTGTACGCTTGCAGAAGCATGCAGGAACAATAATTTACAGTTTACTCTATCTGATGAGGAGCTAGATGCATTCATTGCGATATTCTATGCTCGTGGAATATCTGGCACGAACCGTCACTCGATTAGCAGTATTTGGTGTAATGACTGGGGAATACCGTTTTGCAAAGCGACAATGTCTAGGGACCGCTTTGTTGAGATTATGAGGTTTCTCAGATTTGATGAGAAATCTACTCGATCGGAGAGACTGCAAACGGACAAGTTTGCTCTATTTTCTACTGTGTGGGACAGGTTTATTGAAAATTGTATTGCGTGTTACAAACCTGGCCCACACATAACGGTGGATGAGCAACTTTTCCCAAGCAAAACTAGGTGTCCATTCACGCAGTACATGCCTTCCAAACCAGATAAATATGGCCACAAATATTGGCTAGCTGTTGATAAGAGGAGCAAATATCTGGCAAATGGCTTCCCTTATCTAGGCAAAGATGACACACGCCGTGCTGAGGACCGTTTAGCTGACCATGTGGTAATGAAGTTATTGGACCCGTTTTTGAAAAAAGGTCGCAATGTTACAACCGATAATTATTTTACTTCAGTAAAATTAGCTAAACAGCTAAAAAGCTAAGGAACAACCATCGTGGGAACACTGAACAAGATAAGGCGAGAAGTGCCTAAAGAAATAAAATCCATGAAAGAGGAATTGTACAACACTAAAGTGTTTAGAAATGAAGACAATTTTACACTTACAGTATATCAAGGAAAGCCCAACAAAAATGTTGTCATTTTGAGTTCCGTCCATCCAGATGTTGTTGTTGCGTCTGATTCCGCTAAAAAAACTCCAGAAACGGTAAAGTTTTACAATGAAACAAAATATGGAGTAGATGTAGTGGATCAGATGGCACAAAAATATACCACACGAACATGCACAAGGAGATGGCCTGTTCATGCATTTGAAAATGCCTTAGACTTTGCGGGTATAAATGCATGGATAATATTCAAGGAGATTACCCACCAAAAAATGTCACGCAAGGCATTTTTGCAAACGCTTGTGAGAGAGTTGAGTGGTCCTTATGTCACAGATAGGGAAAAGGGTTCCACGTCCCAAGTTTCTACATGCTCAGAAGTGATGGTTCAAACAAAATTTTGCCAGATCAAAGAAAAGTGCAAGAAAAATAGATCTGTCGGAAATTGTAAGACTTGTGGTAAGTCTTTGTGTGGGCAATGTACTGCCATAAATCAAAGGCAATGCCTAAAATGCGAAACACCAAATGTTTAGAAGGTGAATTCTGCGCCATATTTTCATTTTTATGCTCCTCCACCTACATTTTCTCTGCTTTTTGTTCTTCAGTTGTTGTTTATATGTGTGCACTTGAATAAAAAAAAATGTTTGAAAAACGTCTATTATAATTATTGTTATTTTCTGTAGAAAAATAAGAAAAGCAGAAAAAAAACAATCAAAAGCATTACTGTTGGATCTCACAATAATAATACATTACAAAAAATATAATTATTAATAAATAACCACAAATGAAACTCTAAAAATAAACGAAAACAAGTAAGGAGTCAAAATGACTCCTTTCAGTAGTTCTAGGCGGGGTCACGAGTCCAGTAGTCCTAGTGTTAAGTGGGTGCGCCAATGTACTGTGTGTGCAAGATCCAAGTCTTCGCATGCTCCTGCTGTGGGGTTGCTTTGCCCTCTGGAGGTTCCTAGTGCACCTTGGACACATCTGGCTATGGACTTTATTACTGACCTTCCTCCCTCTGAAGGTTTCACGGTCATCTGGGTGGTCGTGGACCGTTTTAGCAAGATGTGTCACTTGGTTCCCTTCATCAAACTGCCTTGCGCTAAGACACTCGCCAAGGCCTTTGTCAAGGAAATTGTCAGACTACATGGTGTTCCTACTGACATTGTTTCTGATAGGGGACCTCAGTTCATGGCTCGTTTTTGGCGTGCCTTTTGTGACAGGTTGGGAGTTCATTTGTCGTTTTCATCCGGATATCATCCTGAGTCTAATGGCCAGACAGAAAGGAAGAACCAGGATGTTGAGCAGTTCTTGCGTTGTTTTGTGGCAGACAATCAAGAGGGGTGGTCTGAGTTTCTGCCACTTGCTGAATTTGCTCTTAACAACCATACATCCTCTTCTGCTGGGTATTCGCCTTTTTTTTGTTGTTCTGGGAGACATCCGTCTTTTGGGTCATTTTCCAAATTGGTTTCGGCTGTGCCTGAGGAGGAGAGTTTTTCCGGTGATTTGGAGAGAGTTTGGACGGATGTGCGTGGTAATCTTCAGGAGGCTAACAAGAAATCTAAGAGGTACTTTGATAGGAAACGGCAAGAGGTTTTGTTTGCTGTTGGTGACATGGTTTGGTTGTCCTCTAAGAATCTGCGATTGAGGATTCCTTCTAAAAAATTGGGTCCCAAGTTCGTAGGGCCCTTTAAGATACTTCAGATAGTTAACCAATCTGCTGTTAGGTTGGAGGTTCCTACGTCCTGGAGGATTAATCCGGTGTTTCATGTTTCTCTGTTGAAAAGAGCTGATGTGTCGGATGGTGACGCCTCTGCCAATGTTCCTCCGGTGGTGGAGGACGGGGAATATGAAATTTCCCGCATCCTAAATTCTAGACGGTATAGAGGGAGTTTGCAGTATCTCGTCGCTTGGAAGGGTTTCGGACCTGAGGATAACTCATGGGTGAGGGCGGATGATGTTTCTGCTCCCAGACTTGTCCGAGCGTTTCACAGGAGGTTTCCTGGTTAGCCTGGGCCTAGGGGATCCGGAGGATCCTCTTAGAAGAGGGGGTACTGCTACAACTCTCCTGTTAGGTTTTTTTTAGTTTGCTGGTCACATGACCATTTTGCCTATTTAATCCGGCTCCGCCCTCCTGGCTTTGCTGGACTTCATTTGTATTTACTACTGTTGAGCTAGCTTGTTGCTCTGTTGCCGTTCTCTGTTATTTTTGCTAGGTCTTCTGACCCCTATGCCTTTTTGTTGTGTGTTTGTCTTTGACTGCTACTATTTCTGCTAGGAGGTGTCCAACTTTTCCCAGTCCCTAGATCTTGTAGGGATCCCTCCCTCACATCTATAGGTCTGCGTTCAGACTAGCCGAGGACTTTAGCGGGTCTGATCACAGGATCAGGTTCCCCGTTACATCGTAGGGATCTAGTTTAGTTCTATTGTAGGGACAGATCTCCTCTCTTTCCTTAGTCTCTGTAGTAGATCATAACAATAATTATTATTACTGTGACAGCGACATTTATTCAGTTGCACTTTGTATGTCAAAAGGGGTCACCAACTGGTACAACAGGAGAGAGGACCCTGCCTGCGAGGGCACACTGTCATGGACATGGTTTATGGAACCACTGTGCCATGGATAGTGGTGGAGAAATCCCTGTACCTCCAAGGTTGAGGACGTGAGCCATGCAAGGCACGTGTGCGAGCTTTCCTCGGCCTAGGGCCGCTAACAGGTTTGCAACGTTATCGCACACGTCCTTCCCTGGCTCTAGGTTCAGCGGAGACAGCCATTGCTCAAACTGAGCCTGGAGAGCTGCCCACAACTCTTCACCTGTATGACTGCAATCTCCAAGGCATATTAATTTGAAGACTACCTGATTACCGTGAGCCCTGACTGCGCAGTACGGAGGTGGTGTGTATTCGCTCCGCACCCTTGGAACACGTGTCTCATTAAGGCTAAGACTGAGTACGCAGGTGGAGGCTCTAGAGGAGGTGGAGGACACAGAAGCAGCGGAGGAAGTGGGAAATACAGAGGTTTCTTCTGCAAGCCTTGGGGATTCCAAGATTTGTGGAGCAGCCCTTTCCCCACCTGCCCCCACAGCTACCAGAGTCACCCAGTGCCCGGTCAATGAGATGTAACGCCCTTGGCCATGCTTACTCGTCCAGGTGTCTGTGGTGAAGTGCACCCTGGCACACATAGATTTAGACAAGGAATGGGTGACGTTGTCTGCGACATGCTGGTGTAGCGCATGCACAGCTTTCTTAGTGAAGTAATGGCAACTGGGCAACTGGTACTGGGGGATTGCGACGGCCATCAGTTTTTGGAAACAGTCTGCATCTACCAAGAGGAAAGGCATTTCCTCTTGGTAGAGGCATTTCCGTGGCCAGCAGATAGGACATACCTCTTAAACCTCTTAGCTTTGTCATGCGTAGGATGAGACAATCTTTTATGTGACCACAACTGCGGGACCGAGGGCTGGCTAAGGTGCTGAGAGAGGACGGAATATGGTGAACCGTAAAAACTGGTGGAGTGAGGTGCAGATGTTATGGTGGATGGAGAAACATGCGTTCTGCTCAGTGAAACAAACACAGCAGGCATGTCCACTTCCGTTACAGCTAACGGGCTGTCACTCAGCCTGACTGGAGCGGGTAAAGATCTGGAGTTTCTGCAATGGGAGACCTGAGTGACAATACTTGGCACGGTAAGAGACGAGGAGGAAGAAGAAGCAGATGCGTTTGATGGGGCAGCTGATGGTTGTTGAGCTGCGCTGGTCCGCATTTCAGCACGGTAAGATTCCCAGTATAAAGAATGTTGTTTGAGCATGTGAACGTTCATGCATGTAGTAGTTAAATTATTGCAGTTTTTCCCTCTACTGATTTTTTTATTGCAAAGTTTGCAGATAATGTGAGTTGGCTTATCCTTTGCAGTGACTAAAAAGGCCCATGCTAGGCAACCCTTGCTGCCCCTGCGAGCTGCAGACCCATGACCTCTGCTGGCCACAATATGCAGTGCTCCTCGTACTTGCATCACTCCGTGTCTGCGCCATAGGGCGAAATGTAACCTCCTCGTCTTTCTCCTCCACCTCCTCAGATAAGCTACTCGGCTGTGTGACTCTGGGTTCACACCAAGAAGGATCTTCAAACTCGCCATGATCTAATGTAATATCCCATTTCTCACCCTCAGAGTGACCCCTCTCCTCTTGTTGCCCTGACAGCATAGTACAGTCTGCATGAGCCTCAGGTATCTGAGTTTCATAGGGATCACGATCCCTCCCCTGCGGTTAACGTGTTGTGATGAGAGTCAGGAACCTGCTCGGACCCTACTTCGTCCTGCCCTGAATCCAAGCTAAAAAAATTTTGGGCATCAGTGCAGATGCTTTCCTCCCCTTGACTCTGACTGTTTGGAGTACACTTCTGATGCTCATGGTATAGAATGGGTGAAGAGTTCCACAGACTCGCCAATCCGTGGTTCACTACAGTCAGTTGGGCAGTTGGCAAGTTGTGACGCGGGGGAAGCATGGGTAATTGGGGTGCCACCTCTGTGGACTGTACTGCGTGTGATGTTGAGATGGAGGAAGAAGAGGAAAGGCCACTGATAGCAGAGCTTGCAATCCACTGGAGCACCTGCTCTCTCTGGGCCTTATGAACAAGGCGTATCGCTGTGCAGCTGCCAAAGAAAGGGAATGCAGTAAACCGTCCACTATGATAAGTCGTCAGTTGTCTTTGGATAGGACCTTTTGTGTTGGTTCACTAGTACTTTCAATGACATTACCACATACCCCATGTACACCTTGAACACCAAGCCTATCCCCCCTTTCACCACGCCTTCTCTTTTTCCCACTCATCTTGGTCAGATACAATGGTAGGAGCATGCAATTAACTAAAGAAAAATATGTTTTTTTTACTGTGCAATGGCTCAGCACACACCTGAATTTCAGCAACACTAAATGACAAGGTAAGATATGGCCTGACATGTAACGTTACTAACAGACAAAAGAAATTTGTTAGTATGCACAAGGCCGATAAAACCTACGAGATATTCTCCAAACAATTTTGAATTGAGATGTCCCCTGCTGTATTGCTTTAGGAACAGAAGAAATTTTTTTTTTGAATGTGGATGTGGCCAGTATGACATAGAATATATGCTCCAAAATATTTCAAACTCAGATCTAGCCAGCTGTATCACTTTACTCAAAGCAAAAAATATTTTTGGGCTACTCTGCATAAGCTCTGCATCCAGCTGACTTTGACCGCCATTGACATAGTAGCTGGCTTATAGCACTGTATGACTTTTGGCACAGGGAAAAAAAAATTTTGGACTGGGCCTAGTGAGCGAAGTTTTTTTTTATTTACTGTGAAACCAGGACAAGTTCAACGCCACTAAAATAGGATCTGTCTTTTAGCTGACTTGATCCACTTTGCAGCACAAATACCAGGAGGGGGGCAGCACATACCAGAATGGGAGACCATATATCAATAAAAATGCTCGCCACCCGGGCATAGAACGAGTTCAATAACTAGTACTATTGTAAATCTACAGACCATCTTTAGGATTCATTTTGTATTTAAAAAAAAAACATAAAATTTTTCAACAAGATAGCCAAAAGTGATGAGAATGTGCCCTCAAAGTAGGTAGCACCTCCATAAAATCTTACATTGTTTGATCTTTCAGAATTTATTGCTGACTAGAAATGTAAGGGTATGTGTTTCCCCATAGATGAACTCGCAGGGTTTTTCAAGAGTAAGATCCTTCAGGAAATGACAAAATTTTTTTTCTTGAGCCATCTTTTGTAGCACTCTATTGGTCATTTACGATTTTTTTTGTTTATAGCCACTGGCATTTTTTGGCATTTTTCCAGCATTTTTGGAGCACTATTTTTACTATTTTACTGCCATTTTCTGGACCTTCTTTAACTAGATCCAACAATGAAGAACACCTGAAGATTGGTTTGCTCACTTATTTTAACACTTTGGCGTCTTTGGAAACCTGAAGCAGTTAAAAGAACATCAGAAGACTAAACATATGAAAAGCTAGTCGTTTTTATGTAGAAATGCATTCGATCATTATTTTGACCATTCAGTAAGTGCATTTTCAGGCAGGTTTCAAAACGAACCCACTTGAAAAATATGTTTACACATATCCTAATTCTCAAGGCTTCCACAATTTAAAAAACTAAGCCACATAATATTTTCAAAACATGTTTATTTAGTTAGAAAAAGAACATGGATATCAAGCACCTACTAAAGTAATACATTTAATGGTAGAATCATTGACATTCCCACTGCAATGCTTTGATATTTGCATCAGTAGTTGTAGGCCAAAACAAGAGCAAAACATACAAAAAGACAATTACGCAGGTCTGCAAAAATTAAAATTTCAAGAGCTGTTTTGGTTATTCCACGTAATCTTTATGCTTTTTGGAGCTCTAAATCCGAAAATGACTTCCGTTTTGTCATAGGACATCACGTTTCCTGACAATTTAGGTAATAAATAAGGCAATACCGCAAAATAAATGAAAATAGACTTATAAAATTAATTTTTTATTACAAATTTTTCATGAAAATAATTTTTGAACTGAAATGAGCTCACTAACACTCACTAAAATCGATTTTTTCCTTTTTCTTCTTTCCATCTCTTTAGCAGCTTCCCGACCGCCCACTGTAGATAAACATCGGCGTTTGCTGGGCTCTGTGCAGCGCCGACGTTTAAAAACAGTGGGTGGTCTCGCAGCGCTCAGGACCCCAAGGGTCCTGCAAGCGCTGTGGGAGCAGTGCAGAGCGTTAGCTCTGACAGGGAACATCATCGGGACCTGATTAGATCAGGTCCCAGTGATGTTAACCCTTTGCTGTCTTCTGTATGCCGCGATCTTTAGTGATCGTGGCATATAGAAGACAGCAGGAGGAGAGGGCGTCGTCCACTTACCTCTCCGACGACCCCTTGATTCCTTTCAGGACCTGGCGCTGCTATGGCAGCTGGAGGTCACATGACCGCCTCGAGCTCTGCCATATATGGTGTCCTTCCTGCCTGCCTTCAGCCTGCAAGCTGATGCCAGGCAGGAGACTGTGAAACAGTCAGTGAAGATCTCATATAATGTAATACATGTCTATTACATTACATGAGATCAGGGATCAGAAAAATAAAAATTAATGTCCCATACAGGGACTAAGTAAAAATGTAAAAAAAAGTAAAAATAAATGTTTTGAAAGTGTTAAAAAAAAATACAAAATAAATAAAAATAAATAAATAAAATATTAAACCGATAAATCCATATATTTATGCAAAAATAAAAAAAGTACACATATTTGGTATTGCCGCATCCGAAACAACCCGAGCTATAAAACTGTCACACTAATTAACTCCTTCTGTGCACACCGTAATAAAAATAAATAAAAAACGGAGCAAAAAACTATGCTTTTCCTCATATCGCCAAACAAAAAGCGGAAAAAAATGCGATCAAAAAGCAAAATGGAAATAAAAATGGTACCGCTGAAAACGTCATCTTCTTCTGCAAAAAACAAGCTGCCATACAGCTCCATCAGCCAAAAAATAAAAAAGTTATAGCGCTCAGAATAAAGCAATGCAAAAAAAATATTTTTTCTATAAAATTGTTTTATTGTGTAAAAGCGCCAAAACATAAAAAAATATACAGTACGTGTAGTATCGCTGTAAACGTACTGACCCGAAGAATAACACTGCCTGATCACTTTTACCACACGCAGAACGGCATAAAAAAAAACCTCAAAAAACAATTCTTGAATTGTTGGTTTTTGTTAATTTTACCTCCCAAAAAACGGAATAGAAAGCGATCAAAAAATGTCACATACCCAAAATTGGTACCAATAAAAATGTCAACTCGTCCCGCAAAAAACAAGCCATCATATGACTCTGTCGGCCGAAATATGGAAAAATTATAGCTCTCAAAATATGGCGATGCAAAAACTATATTTTGCAAAAAAAAGCGTCTCTTAGTGTGTGACAGCTGTCAGTCATAAAAACCCGTTATAAATCTGGTATCTCTGTAATCGCACCGACCCGAAGAATAAAGTAATCTAATCAGTTATATCACACTAGGAACGGCGTAAAAAAATAAATAAAACCAATTCTTCACCTGCTACTGATTTGTTTATTATGTCTCCCAAAGATTGCAGTATGGCTCGGCACACATTTATCCTGCGCTCTGCGCTGAGCACTTACGCCAGAGTTTCCATGTAAATCTCTGAAATACGTGATTCAGCCGGAACCCATGATGGAAGATTCCCTGCAATGAGGCAGATATAGGCCACTGTGGATGCCGTCTGGCCTGTGATCCCACGGTGTCATTTGTTTTAGGCGTGCATAAAAGTGCGGTTGGCTACAGTTTTGTGTACTTCTGAAAAAAAGGACACCACTAAACAGAGGCCAGACGGAGTCCAGAGTAACTCTGCTGCCTCATTACAGTGAATGGATCCCGCAGGGGTTTCATCTGAATTACATCACTTGGAAATTTAGATGGAAACCCCGATGTAAGTGCTCAGCCTAGAGCGCCGGATAAATGTTCCATAAAATGTTCCCAATAAAAGCTTCAACTCAGTCCTCAAAAAAAAGCTAGTCCCCACTCAGGTCCGTCATCTGTTAAAAATATAAGGGACTTCCAAGTTACTGGTAGCAGAAAGGCTCTGGAAAAGCGAAATGGCCCTTGCCCCCCAAAAGAAATTCAGAAAATGTTGTACTCCCAAATCCAAATGCCTATTCTACAATAATTTGTTCTCCAATTGTCAAATAGCGCTCCGTCCCCCCCAGATCTCGCTGTATGGCTGAGCGGTACGATACAGCCACATATGGGGTATTGCCACTTTTAGAAGAAATTGTGTGACACATTTCGGCACCATTTTTACCCATTGCCCTGTGTGAAAATGTAAAATCTGAGGGTAAAACATTTTTTTGTGGTAAAAATATAATTATGCTTTTTTCACTGCCCAATGGTATAAATTTAAAAATTAAAAAATACTCACTACTTCCCTAGATGAATTCTTTGAGAGGTGTAGTTTACAAAATGGGATCACTTGTGGGGGTTTCTGCTGTTTCGGCATGTCAGCAACTCTTCAAATGTGACATGGTGTCTGCTGCCTATCCCAGCCAACATAGCGCTCCTTTCACTTCGGAACCCTGCCGTACACCAAAGCAGTGGTTTTCCCCCACATATGGGGTATCGGCGTGTTCAGGAGAAATTGAACAACAAATTTCACAGTGCAATTTATCCTGTTACCCTTATGATAATACAAAATTAGGGAATGAAATACATTTTTTGTGGGAACAATGTGAAAATTTTATATTTATGGCTCAATATTATAAACTTCTGTGAAGCAGCTGGGGGTGCAAGGTGCTCACCACACATCTAGATAAGTTCCCTAAGGGGTCTAGTTTCCAAAATGGTGTCACTTGTGGGGGGTTTCCACTGTTTAGGAGCATCAGGGGCTCTCCAAACGCAACATGGCGTCTGCTAATTAATCAGACAAATTTTACATTCAAAAAGTCAAATGGCGCTCCTTCCCTTCCGAGCCCTGCCGTGCACCCAAACAGTGGTTTGCCTCCACATATGGGGTATCGGCGTGTTCAGGAGAAATTGCAAAACAAATTTCATGGTGCAATTTATCCTATTACCCTTATGATAATGCAAAATTAAGGGATGAAAAACGTTTTTGAGGGAAAAATGTGAAAATTTTATTTTTACAGCTGATTATTATAAACTTCTGTGTAGCACCTTGGGGTTCAAGGTGCTCACCACACATCTAGATAAGTTCCCTAAGGGGTCTAGTTTCCACAATGGTGTCACTTGTGGGGGTTTCCACTGTTTAGGAACATCAGGGGCTCTCCAAATGCAACATGGCATCTGCAAATTATTCAGACAAATTTTACATTCAAAAAGTCAAATGGCGCTCCTTCCCTTCCAAACCCTGCCGTGCGCCCAAACAGTGGTTTTCCCCCACATATGGGGCATCGGTGTGTTCAGGAGAAATTGCACAACAAATTTCATGGTGCAATTTATCCTATTACTCTTATGACAATGCAAAATTAAGGGATGAAAAACGTTTTTGCGGGAAAAATGTGAAAATTTTATTTTTACAGCTGATTATTATAAAATTCTGTGAAGCACCTTGGGGTTCAAGGTGCTCATCACACATCTAGAGAAGTTCCCTAAGTGGTCTAGTTTCCAAAATGGTGTCACTTGTGGGGGGTTTCCACTGTTTAGGAACATCAGGGGCTCTCCAAACGCAACATGGCGTCTGCTAATTATTCAGACAAATTTTACATTCAAAAAGTCAAATGGCGCTCCTTCCCTTCCAAACCCTGCCGTGCGCCCAAACAGTGATTTTCCCTCACATATGGGGTATCAGCGCGCTCAAGAGAAATTGCACAAACAATTTTGGGGTCCATTTTTTCCTGTTACCCATGTGAAAACCAAAAAAATTGGGTCTAAAGTAAAATTTTTGTGAAAAAAGTTAAATGTTAATTTTTTTCTTCCACATTCCAAAAATTCTTGTGAAGCACCTGAAGGGTTAATAAAGTTCTTGAATGTGGTTTTGAGCACCTTTAGGGGTGCAGTTTTTAGAACGGTGTCACTTTTGGGTATTTTCTCTCATAAAGACCCCTCAAAGTGACTTCAAATATGATGTGGTCCCTAAAAAAATGTTTTTGTAAATTTTGTTGGAAAAATGAGAAATCGCTGGTCAACTTTTAACCCTTATAGCTTCCTAACAAAAAAAAATTTTGGTTCCAAAATTGTGCTGATGTAAATGTGGGAAATGTTATTTATTATCTATGTTGTGTGACATATCTCTCTGATTTAAGGGCATGAAATTTCAAAGTTTGAAAATCGCAAAATTTTCAAAATTTTCGCCAAATTTCTGATTTTTTCACAAATAAACGCAAGTGATATCAAAGAAATTTTACCACTGTCATGAAGTACAATATGTCCCGAAAAAACATTCTCAGAATCAGGGGAATCCATTGAAGCGTTCCAGAGTAATTGCTTCATAAAGTGACAGTGGTCAGAATTGAAAAAATTGGCCCGGTCACGAAGGCAAAAACAGGCTCTGGTGCGAAGTGGTTAATGTCCTGGTGGAATAGGTCACCTTGCTCTTCACTCACAGCTCCCAAATTTTCAGGAATGTAGTCAAGGTGGGAATGAAGGAAATGCACTTTCAAACTCATCAGGCAACCTAAAGCTTGAAATGCTTTCAGCATTCGTCCAATGATCTTTTAGTAGTCAGGATCTTTTTTATTGCCTAAAAATTTCTCTACGACCTCTTTAAAGGTAATCCACCCTTCTACTGGAGGATCCGTCATGGTATTGACAAACTCTTTATCAGCTATAAACCTTCTAATGTCTGGTCCGACGAACACACCTTCCTTCAATTTTGCCTCTGAAAGGCTTGGAAACATAGTGACCAAGTATTTGAAGTATTCCCCATCTCTTGGAAGTGATTTTATGAACTGCTTCATCAAGCCCAATTTTTTGTGGAGAGTTGATAGAAGAACTTTATAGGGAGGTACCAAAGTTTCTCAGAGGACATTTTTTCACTGACTGTGAGCACCCTCGGCTGCCAACTATTCCTGGTCCAGTGATTTTGTCTGTCTCGACTGTCCCACAGACACAGAAAACAAGGGTTTTTGGTATACCCATCTTGTTGCCCGAGCAGCATGCACAAGACCTTCAAATCCCCACACACTTGCCAACCGTGGTCTTCATATTTAAGCATAGGAATAACCAATTCCAAGTTCTCGTAGCTTTCCTTCAAGTGTACGGAATGACCTACTGGGATGGAAGCATAAAAACCACCATTGTGGAGTAAAAGTGCTTTGAAACTTCTTTTTGAAGAATCTATAAAAAGACGCCATTGGGCTGAATCATATTGGATTTTGAATTGACCTATAAAACCTTCGACATCGATGCAATAAAGAAACTTGTCTTCCTGGGCAAAATAAGGAACGAACTCCTTTTCATGATGTCTGAACCATGAAAAAGACACTACTGGTAACAAATTCCTGCTTTTGAGCCTTGATCCGAGTAACTCAGTGGCATCTTTGGAAGATTCAAGTCTCTTACTAAATCCTTAATCTCCTCCTGGGAAAAACATTTTGGTCTTGTATCATCTTTAAAGTCAGATCTTGATTCGCCATCTGGTTCAGATATGATTCTACCTTCATCAGAGCTAGGTATCTCTTCCAAGGTAGCAGGGGCCTTGGGTACTGATATATCTGTGCCATGGGGGATGGGAAGAATTGCTGAGTGAAGATTGGGGTATGAAATGGAATGCTTAGATTTGGAATTATACCCTTTCACATTGCATGAACAAAAGTAACAGTCGTCACTATGGTTATTTTGCTCTCGCCATACCATAGGAATCTCATAACGGAAAGCTTTTTCTTACCCTTGAACCAATTTCGGAGGTCCTCATCACACCATTTGCACACTTTATGAGGAGCCCAAATTTTGTCTTGTTGTCCTAGTTTCAGTCCGAAGTATGCGAAGCATAACAAAGTCTGTCATATTTAGCTGTTGATTCAACACTGTATAATCACCACAAATGAAACAGAAACGGTCAGGCGAATTAATACACTTCCGCAAAGCCATGACGCTAATTTGGGGAAACTTGGTTGATGAACGAAATTCCAATGCAAGTTTTTTGAAAGTATAAGGACTAGTGATGAGCGAGCAATAAAATGCTCGGGTACTTGTTGCTCGGGTCGAGCAAATTGGAATACTCGGGTGCTCGACCCGAGCAACGAGCCCAATGTAAGTCTATGGGAAACTCGAGCATTTTTCAGGCGGCAACCCCCGGCGGTCTGCAGAGGGCCTAAAAATTGTCCAAATCGATGGGAAAAGTGCTCAAATGACATGGGAACAACATGGGGAAGACCCCTGGAAGCTTCTCTGACTCCCAGATCACTGCTGTCAGCAACATGGTCCGAGTATTACGCCACTTTTACGGACTCATAATAAAACATACAAAAATGAAACCAAAATGGATTTTCCTGGGAAATATGTTAAGGAACATCATTTCCAGGGTAATGACTTGTATATAAGGCAAAATAAATAAACCAAAAACAAAAATACTCCTCCACAACTTGGGCTATGTTCACACATAGCGTTTTTGATGCATTTTTGCACTTTTGCATTGCTTTCAACCAAGACAAATGCATTCACCAGGAAATGTCATTTTCCAAACTTATCTGGCCATGTGGTGTGTGACACATCATCAGACACATGCATACAGTGCTGAAAAGACATGGGAACAGCAAGGGGAAGACCTCTGGAAGCATCTCTGACTCCCATGTCACTGCCTAAAAGTGTGACCATCATAAATGATCCTTGGAGCATGCAAAGATGCCCCCCGCCATGCACCTGTTATTGCAGACTTGCAACAATCACCATCGACCTCCTTGTACCACTGCAGTGTTCAGTTGTCCCTACCCCATTCCTTGGAATGCAAGTGCAAGTATGCAGGCAGCCACCCACCCACCCACAGGCTGCAATACTATACTGCCAAATTTTTGACAGCTGCCTGCACTTGAAGTGTGGCCTTTTAGGCTCGTGGAGGCGGAAGCTTTTCATAACCTCATGCTGGCGGCGGCCGGGTCTCCATATTCGGTCCACAGCCGCCAATATATATCCCAGTATCGCCTCCGTATTCCACAAGCACAGGTCCCACAGCATTACCCGTGCTCTCCCCAGTGCACTTACTGGGAAGGACCGCCTAACCACAAACACGTGGACAGGTGAATGTGGCCAGGGACAGTACAATGCCAGTCCACAACTTTTTTTGCTGAAACTTGTATTTAGCTCGGTGAAAGGACTGGCATAGAGAGAAACCGTTTCTACCCTGCATGTCATTTCTCCCAGGAAGCCTCTAAAGCAGCTTGCACTTGAAATATGGCCTGAACATTACTGCTGGCACTTTTCTGTGAGAATTTTCTTGCCTCCTACCAGCCTGGAATATTTTCAGCAAACTATGGTACAACGCCATGGTATTAGCACTGCCCCCAGTACCAGTAGCGAAGCCATCCCCAATTTCCTTCTCAGGAATTTTATTTTTATTTCATAGACTGAGTGGCTGCCCAAACACATTTTCTCACAAAAGAGGTGAAGATAGAGTGGCAGTAGGTGCAAATTTCGCAAGCCTGTTAGATATTAGAGGGTGAATAGCAGCACATTGGATCAGTGGTTAGCACTGAAGCCTTGCAGCACTGAGATCATGGGTTCAAATCCCAGCAAGGACAACATCTACAAGGACTTTGTATGTTCTCCCCGTGTTTGTGTGTGTTTCCTCCTCAGTAAAAATAGAGTGTCCGGGAACCTTCCCACACACTTTTCTTAGCATGGACTGCTTCTCGGCAGGGTTGAACGGTCCCACCAGAGAATCCTCTGGTGTACCTTGGCTTTGACCTCAGGAGAGTTCATGATAGCGCTAACTTTGTAGCTGCTATGGGGCTCTTGAGCGGATGAGAAAGGTTATCCCTCAAAATCAAATCCTCTGGTGGGCACAATGTTTTCAATCTGAAAAAGCTTCTCAGTGGGAGTTGTATAACATCACAGCCATATTGTTTAGCTTGGTGAAAGGACTGGTATCGGGAAACCGTATCTACCCCGGCTGTCATTTCTCCATCACGCGTTCCGCCCATTGTCACACACGACCATGCCTGGCTGTATGTTCAGTGGTGAGAGCCACAGATCAGGCTGCTGTGTTACAGCTTTCAACAACTCTGCAGCTCTGGGCGGTTTGACAATTAAGCATTAAGCATGCTATCTTCAGCACAGCTTGTGGCCGCTTGGCCAAGGCAGTGCTGCAGTGCTGTCAGCTTGTGACTGATGTAGTCATTTCAATGATGGAGGAGGAGGTGCAGGAGCTGAACAATGTGATTATATTGAGGTTAAATTGGTGAGATTGTTTTTTTATACTAAAGAAAGATCCTATTGTTTTGTTTTTTTACGTTATTTTTTAAGACAAATGCATTCACGGGGAAATGTCATTTTAACATTTTACAACCTTTTCTGGCAATGTGGTGTGTGACACATTATCAGACACATCCTATTTTATTTATGATTGAGTGGCTCTGAAAGTCATAAAGTTTATTTTTATAGGGCCATCAGACGGCCCTTAATATTCCTAATAGGCCAGCAGTCGGCCCTCGCAATTGTTAGAGAGCCATCAGCCGGCTATGCTTTGTTGTTCCCATTATTAACAAGTGGGTCTCCTATACTGTTATTGCGTATCCAGTGACTGCAATGGCTGCCAAAAATTTGGATGCAACCCAATACCCCTTTGAAGAGACATAGAAGAGGGTGTCAGTACAAAAAATGTTCCCATTATAAAGTAGCGGGTGGTAATGCTCATGCTGTGACTGCAAGGGTTGCCAAAATTTGGGAAAATCACCAAAAATTTAAAGACACATAGAGCAGAACAACAGTAACGACAAATTCCATTTATTAAGGAGAGAGTCTGCTATACAGTTATAGGGTATGCAGTGAGTCCAACGGCTGACCAATTTTAGGAAAAAACCCATGAAGAATTTAAAGACACACGGAGCAGGGCAACAGTAACAAGGTACGACATGATCCCATTAGAAAGGAGAGGGTCTGCTGTACAGTTATAGGGTATGCAGTGAGTCCAATGACTGGCCAATTTTAGGATAAACCCCATTAAGAATTTAAAGACACACGGAGCAAGGCAACAGTAACAAGATACGACATGTTCCCATTGGAAAGGAGAGAGACTGCTATACAGTTATAGGGTATGCAGTAAGTCCAGCGGATGACCAATTTTAGGAAAAACCCCACTAAGAATTTAAAGACACATAGAGCAAGGCCACAGTAACAAGGTATGACATGTTCCCATTAGAAAGGAGTGGGTCTGCTATACAGTTATAAGGTATTCAGTGAGTCCAACGGCTGACCAATTTTAGGAAAAACTCCACTAAGAATTTAAAGACACACAGAGCAGGACCACAGTAACAAGTAAGACATGTTCTCATTAGAAAGGAGAGGGTCTGCTATACAGTTATACGGTATGCAGTGTGTCCAACGGCTGACCAATTTTAGGAAAAACCCCACTAAGAATTTAAAGACACATACAGCAAGGCCACAATAACAAGATACGACATGTTCCCATTAGAAAGGAGAGGGTCTGCTATACAGTTATAGGCTATGCAGTGAGTCCAACGACTTACCAATTTTAGGAAAAACCCCACTAACAATTTAAAGACACATAGAGCAGGGCCACAGTAACGACAAATTCCCATTAGAAAGGAGAGAGTCTTCCTTAGTGTGGGCATATTTAGTGAATGCAAGGGTTGCCGAAAATTTGGAGGCACTTCAATGACCCTCGGAAGAGACGTGGAGGAGGGCCTCATAAAAAAATGTTCCCATTAGAAAGGAGCGGGCCTCGTATACTTGTAATGCCCATGCATTAAGTGTATGGGCTGACAAACATTTACCCCTGGGGGGTATACATGAACATACTGTATAAAAAAATTTTTTTGCGGGCATCATAAACACCCTTTAAAAAAATTATGTGGGTGTTGCATCACAGACCACGGTCACCCTGGTGATATGGTGGTGGAGGATGAGGAGAAGGAGGAGGACAAGAGCAAATGGCCTCAATCAGGAAGCGTATACCCATGTGTGGATGAGAAAGGGTACATTGGAATACACCTCCCAAGAAAAGACACTGGCTTTGAGTTCATGTTACGCTGCTATCATTCAATGGTGTTGAGAAGTCTGGCCCAATCCTGCCCTTGTTCATTTTTATGAGTCAGCCTGTCAGCATTTTCAGTTGACAGGCAGATGCGCTTATCAGTTATAATTCCACCAGTGGCACTAAAAACCTGCTCTGATAAAACGCAGGTGGCAAGGCAGGCCAGGACCTCCAAGGCATAGAGAGCCAGTTTAATCCACGTATCCAGCTTGGATACCCAATAATTATAAGGCACAGCGGAATCACAGAGGACATTGGTTTGGTCGGTAAGGTACTCCCTCAGCATCTTCCCAAACTTTGCAATCCTTGTGAGAGTACCCCGCGCCTCAGGGCTTGTGCGATGGGAGGGTCTGAGAAAACTCTCCCAGAACAATGACAGTGTTCCCCTGCCTCTGCTATATTGAAGGTGTGTCTCTCTCGCCTGTACTCCTTGGTTGTCCAACGAAGTGTGCCCTCTGCCGCCAGCATTTTCAATTGGGAATTCCTTTATTAGTTCCGCAACTAGGGCCTTCTGGTACAGCCCCATTTTTATAGACCTGTCCGCCTCAGGAATAGGAGATAGAAAGTTCTCCTTGTAGCGTGGGTCTAGAAGTGTCACCAACCAGTAATGACTGTCACTCAAAATATTGAGAACGAGAGGGTCATGGTAAAGGCAGCGTAACATAATCTCAGCCATGCGTGCCAGACTACTAACAGGCAAGACTTCCGGGTCCTCATGAAGAGAATGACTGACCATGCTCTCCTCCTCCTCCTCCTCCTCTCTGTCCTCTGGCCATCCATGCTGAACAGACGGTATGACAGCTGTGCAGGTAGTACCGTCTATAGTGCATGAAACTAGCTCCTGTCCTTCCTCCTCCTCCACTTCCTCATTGTCACCCAATCCATGTTGGGATGAGATGGGGCTTGGCTGTGTGTAATCACCCTTTATAGTTCCTTGCTCCATCTCATCGTGCTCCGCCTGCAATGCATACTCTTTGATTGTGAGCAGAGAGCGATCCAGAAGACATGGTGATGCTAATTATGGCATCATCGCCGCTCACCATCTTGGTGGAGTCCTCAATGTTTTGGAGGAGGGAAAATATGTCTGACATCCATGTCCACTCCTGAGGTCTTATGTGTGGACTCTGAACAGAATACCGACGGCCTTGTTGATGCTGATACTCAACAACTGCCCTCTTCTGCTCACAAATCCTTCCCAACATCGGCAGTGTAGAGTTCCAACACGTGGGGACATCACACACCAGTCTGTGAGCCGGAAGCTCCGAACTCTGCTGAAGCACTGCAAGGGCGGCGGAAGCTGTAGCTAACTTTCTGTAATGAGCACACAGGTGGCGAACTTTAACATGCAGATCCGGCAGCTCCGGTTAGGATTTGAGAAACCGCTGAACCACGAGGTTAAGCACATGGGCCAGGTTCTGGCCATTGTCACACACGACCATGCCTGGCTGTAGGTTCAGCGGTGTGAGTCACAGATCTGCATGCTCTTTCAGAGCTGTCCACAACTCTTCAGCATTGCATGGTTTTTCAGCTAAGCATATTAATTCAGCACAGCTTCTTGCCGCTTGGCCGAGGCAAAGCTGCAGTACTTCCAGCTTGTGACTGATGTGGTCATTTCGGAGATGGAGGCTAAAGAGGAGGAGGAGGCTGAGGAGGATGAGGCGCAGGAGCTGTAGACTGTGGGGGCAACCCTGATTGACCTAGGGCCAGCAATCCATGGCGTCGGGAGGTCGTGTTCCGTTCCAAGGTTCGACTGGGTTACGGCTACCACTATGTTAACCCAGTGTGCCATCAGCGAGATGTACCGTCCCTGCCCACAAGCACTTGTCCACGTGTCCGTTGTTAGGTGAACTTTACTGGTAACTGCGTTGTTGAGAGTATGGCTAACGTTTTGGAACACGTGCTTGTGTAATGCGGGGACAGCACACCGGGAGAAATAGTGGTGCCTGGGGACCGAGTGCCGAGGAATGGCCGCCGCCATCAGGTTGCGAAATGCTTTTGTCTCCACGAGCATAAAAGGCAACATTTCGAGCACAAGCAGTCGTGAAATGTGAGAATTTAGAAGAGTGGCCAATTCGGACTTGGCTTTATATTTGCACTTGCGTTCCAAGGACTTGGGTATGGACAACTTAATGCTGCACTTGGACAAGGACATGGACGTGCCTCCTGATGCTGATACTTGAGAGTGTGCAACGACAGGTGCAGGGCAGGAGGCGTCTTCGCATGCACCTTGGACAGGGTATTGGCTTGCATGCACAACAGTGGAAGAAGCAATGGTGCCACCTGCAGACACTGTTCCTGGACCTAGGGGTTCAGCCCACAAAGTTGGGTGCTTTGCTGCCATGTGCCTGATCATGCTGGTGGTGGTCACGCTGGTCGTTTTGCCACCCCTGCTGATGTTGGCCTGGCAGGTGGTGCAAATGGCCTTTTTGGGGTTATCGGCAGAGTCTTAAAAAACAACCAGACTCGGGAAGACCTAACAGATGTACTGGAAACTTCCTTCGTGTTGCTGTCACGGGGAATGGTTGCCTGTCTTCTTTCTGTGGCCACCACAATGCTTCTTCCTGCCTGTTGGGGTGACCTGCCTCCCTCCCCCTCTGTGCTGCTGTCCTCACTCTGCATGTCCTCTTACCAGGTTGGGTCAGTTACTATATCATCTACCACCTCGTCTTCCACTTCCGCTCCCTGGTCATCCTCCTGACTTTCTGGCAATTGAGTCTCATCATCGTCCAACTCTTGTGACACTTTCCCACCGTCGCCTTCTTGTGACCGTGGCTGCTTAAATATTTGGACATCGCTACACGCGATCTCCTCTTGCCCCGCTTCAAGTGGACCGGGCGAGTGGCCCGAATCTATAAATGGAAAAGTGAACAGCTCTTCAGAGTGTCCAAGTGTGGGATCAGTTATCTCTGGGTACTCGGCAAGGTGGGAGGAAGGAGGATCAGGGTGAGGAATATGCGGGCCAGACTCACGGCTACTGAGACTTGACCGTGTGGAAGACAGGTTGGTGGTGGTGGTTGCTAAGTGACTGGAAGCATTATCCGCTATCCAACCAACAACCTTTTGAAACTGCTCTGGGTTCAATAGTGGTGTGCTGTGGTCCCCTAGAAATTGGGACAGGAAGGTCAGAAGAGAAAATGTGGGTGTTTGTTGCGGCACAATTTCGGCTTGCCCACGGCCTTGTCCTAGGCCTCTGCATGCACCATTACCTTCACATCCAGTTTCCTGTCCCTTGCCACGTGCCTTGCTCATTTTAAATAGAGGACAGTATCTTCCACGCTCACTAGAAATGAATGAGTTTGGAGCGAACTTATATGTGATCCGTGTGATGGAGAAAACAGAGTTTTAAATACCTGGCCTGTAGGTAAGTAGCTTGAACAGCAAACTGCTGTGAATTGCTTCACTGCCACACTGAAAGAAATTTTTAATGGAGGCCAGAAACGGCAGTATTTTCTGACAACGTATTTGTGATCTGTGTGACAGAGAAAACAGAGTTTTAAATACCTGGCCTGTAGGTAAGTAGTTTGAACAGCAAACTGCTGTGAACTGCTTCACCGACACACTGAAATAAATTTTTAATGGAGGCCAGAAATGGCAGTATTTTCTGACAATGTATATATGATCCGTTTGATGGAGAAAATTGAGTTTTAAATACCTGGCCTGTAGGTAAGTAGTTTGAACAGTTAACTGCGGTGAATTCCTTCAATGACACACTAAAGGAAATTTTTAATGGAGGCCAGAAATGGCAGTATTTTCTTTCAATGTATATGTGCACCGTTTGACAGAGAAAACAGAGTTTTAAATACCTGGCCTGTAGGTAAGTAGTTTGAATAGCAAACTGAGGTGAATTGCTTCAATGACACACTAAAGGAAATTTTTAATGGAGGGCAGAAATGGCAGTATTTTCTGACAACATATATTTGATCCGTTTGATGGAGAAAACACAGTTTTTAATAGCTGGATTTTCTAGCGCTTTAATATGGAAAGGACCTGGCTGTATTCTGCAGGGCCAACAAGCAAATGGTGCAGAAAAAATGGTGCTCTCTGGATTGCTTTTTAAGCAAATAATGAGGATTAACATCCAAAGAAAAGTATTCCTGGCCCCTGAGACCAGGGCCTTTGTATAGAAATATCTAACAACAGCAGAAGGCAGAATTGGAATGGAGCCTCTTGTGCTATATGCACTGCAGTCTGCTGTATACACTGCCTGCCTAAACACCCTGCCTGCCAGATATCTCTGCAGATGGATTAGTCCTCAGAAGGACTGTTTGTTAAGATGGATATGTGTAATGTATGGTTTTTCTCCCTACAATACCTAATACTCAACAAATCTGTCCCTGACACAGCAGCATCTCTCCCTACACAAGCAAATGGCGCAGAAAAACTGTGTTCTCCGGATTGCTTTTTAAGCAAATAATGAGGATTAAGATCCAAAGTAAAGTATTCCTGACCCCTGAGACCAGGGCCTTTGTATAGAAATATTTAACAGCAGCAGAAAGCAGAATTGGAATGGAGCCTCTTGTGCTATATGCACTGCAGTCTGCTATATACACTGCCTGCCTACACACTCTGCCTGCCTGATATTTCTGCAGATGGATTAGTCCACAGAAGAACTGTTTGTTAAAATGGATATGTATAATGTACGGTTTTTCTCCCTACACTACCTAATACACAATTAAATCTGTCCCTGAAGCAGCAGCAGCTCTCCTTCACTGTCTGATCCGTACTGACTGTGACGAGCATGGCGGCGCCAGGTCTGATATAGACCTGATGACACTGTGCGGCCAGCCAATCACTGTATTGCCCACAACCAACATGGCTACGGCATTACAGTGAATGGCAGGCAATCCCTGCATGTTCATTGGCTCTCTAAAGAGCACCAAACATGCAGGGAGGGGACCCTAGCTCCCGCCCGAGCAACCCGGAAATACTCGGCGAGTGCAGAGCATCTCGAGCAGTAAGATGCTCGGGCGGGCACCGAGCAGTAGCGAGCATGCTCGCTCATCACTATTAAGGACCTTTCATTATGTCATTAACCACCTGACTGCCACCAGCCTATCTCTCAGCTCCTATTGATGTTAATGGGGAAAGAAAATAAGCTGCCTGCCGATGATTCACACCAGAGTTTGCAGAAGAACCTATAGGTTTGTGGAAAGTCCTGACGTTTAGGATTTTTTTCAATATTTTTTCCATTATCAAAATACCAAAATACATGGAAATTATATGAAAATAATCAAAGAGCATTTTAGTCACATACTCGTGAATTATTTATGAAATATTTGTGCTTCTATCATGTTTCGGTTCTTGGTGATAAATTCATCATGATTCAGCATGTGTCCATATTTCTGTGCGTTCTACAGTGTGGATGTCCGCAACATGTTATACTCTCTATATAAATTTAATAGGGATAATTCAATTTAATCGTGTATTTTACTTTAGAAACAAACAAGTTATTATTCATTTTGCATCTTTAAATGTTATATAATTTTTTATATTTTTATTTTGATTGAGAAAAAAAGGTTCCGTTTGGTTTATAATCTTTAGAACAGTTATTAATTTAGTTAATTACAAATTGCTTACACTGGGAGAGTGTTTCTATTGCTTTTGGAAATCTAAAAAAATTAAATTGTAGGTAGCGATGAGCGAGCACTAAAATGCTCGAGTACTCGTTGCTCGGGTCGAGCAAATTGGAATACTTGGGTGCTCGACCTGAGCAACGAGCCCAATGTAAGTTTATGGGAAACTCGAGCATTTTTCAGGCGGCTCCCCCCGGCGGTCTGTAGAGGGCCTAAAAGTTGCCCAAATCGATGGGAACAGTGCTCAAATGACATGGGACCAGCATGGGGAAGACCCCTGGAAGCATTTCTGACTCCCTGGTCAATGCTGTCAACAACGTTGTCAGAGTATTATGCCACTTTTACGGATTCACCTCATGCTGGCAGCAGCAGGGTGTCCATACTAGGTCCCCAGCCGCCACTATTTCACCCGATGTCATCTCCGCCTTCCACAAGCACGGGTCCCAAAGCATTACCCGTGCCCTCCCCAGTGAACTTACTGGGAAGGACCGCCTAACCTCAAACACGTGGACAGGTTAATGTGGCCAGGGACGGTACAGAGCCAGTAAACAGCTTTTTTGCTGAGTTGTATTTCAGTACAGCCATATTCTTTTGCTTGGTGAAAGGACTTGGGAAACCATATCTACCCAGCTGTCATTTCTCCCAGGAAGTCCTCTAAAGCTGCTTCCACTTGAAATGAGGCATTTTAGGCTCGAGGAGGCGGAAGCTTTTCATAACCTCATGCCGGCGGCGGCTGGTTGTCCATACTCGGTCCCCAGCCGCCACTGATTCTCCCGGGACCATCTCCGCCTTCCACAAGCACGGGTCCCACAACATTACCCGTGCCCTCTCCATGCACTCACTGGGAAGGACAGCCTAACCAGAAACCCATGGACAGGTGAATGTGGTCAGGGATTGTATGGAGCCAGTTCACAGCTTTTTTTGCTGAGAGTTGTATTTAGCTCGGTGAAAGGACTGGCATAGAGGGAAACCGTATCTACCCTGCATGTCATTTCTCCCAGGAAGTCCTGTAATTGAGCTTGTTGCAGAAGCAATGGCAGCCCATCCAACATTAACTCGCACTTGTCGGTGGTGCTTTGACACACAAACATCTTTCTTTGCGCATTTAATTTCATGAATATAGAGTTGGACAATGGCCTGATATGCAATGCGGTTTAAGAAATAACATGCATAAGCATAACCGATCCACATTAAAAAAGCAGCCATAGAGTGTCCGGGATCCTTCCCCCACACTTTTGTTAGCCAGGGCTGCTTCTCGCCAGGGTTGGACGGGCCCACCAGAGAACCGGAGACTCCTCCGGCGGGCTCTGGCTTCTCCTTCAGGAGAGTTCATAGTGCCGAGGTGAGGCCATGATGATGATAGAGGCCACAATCTGATTAGTTTTAGGTTACTTGGAATGCTAGCGCATGTATGCAGCCAGCCACCCACCTGCACACTCACAGGCCGCAATACTAAACTGCCAGATTTCTGGGCAGCTGCTTGCACTGGAAATGTGGCCTTTTAGGCTCACTGATGCGGAAGCTGTCCACAATCTTATGGTGGCTGCGACCGGGTATCCATACTCGGTCCCCAGCCGCCATTATTTTCCCAGGTATCGTCTCCGCCTTCCACAAGCACGGTCCCACAACATTACCCGTGCCCTCCCCAGTGCACTTACTGGGAAGGGCAGCCTACCCACAAACACAAGGACAGGTGAATGTGGCCAGGGACGGTACGGAGCCTGTCCACAGCTATTTTTGCTGAGAGTTGTATTTAGCTTGGTGAAGGGACTGGAATTGAGGGAAACCGTATCTACCCCGGCTGTCATTTCTCCGTCACCAGGTTCCGCCCATTGTCACACATACCCATACCTGGCTGTATGTTCAGCGGTGAGAGCCACAGATCAGGCT
Source organism: Phyllobates terribilis (assembly GCF_046119375.1). Taxonomy (NCBI): domain Eukaryota; kingdom Metazoa; phylum Chordata; class Amphibia; order Anura; family Dendrobatidae; genus Phyllobates; species Phyllobates terribilis. Next base: position 444,744,769 of record NW_027362764.1, read on the forward strand.
ACTGTGTTACAGCTTTCAACAACTCTGCAGCGCTGGGCGGTTTGTCACCTAAGCATTAAGCATGTTATCATCAGCACAGCCTGTTGCCGCTTGGCCAAGTCACTGCTGCAGAGCTGTCAGCTTGTGACTGATGTGGTCATTTCGGAGATGGAGGAGGAGGTGCAGGAGCTGAACAATGTGATTACATTGAGATTAAATTTGTGACGTCGTTTTTATACTAAAGAAAGATCCTATTGTTTTGTTTTTACGTTATTTTTTAAGACAAATGCATTCACCGGGAAATGTCATTTTAACATTTTACAACCTTCTCTGGCAATGTGGTGTGTGACACATTATCAGACACATCCTGTTTTATTCATGATTGAGGGACTCTGAAAGTCATAAAGCCTATTTTTATAGGGCCATCAGACGGCCCTTACAATTCTTAAAAGGCCAGTAGTCGGCCCTCGCCATTGTTAAAGAGCCATCAGCCGGCTATTGTTTGTTGTTCCCATTATTAACAAGTGGGTCTCCTAAACTGTTATTGCATATCCAGTGACTGCAAGGGCTGCCAAAAATTTGGATGCAACCCAATACCCCTTTTAAGAGACATAGATGAGGGTCTCAGTAAAAAAAAGTTCCCATTATAATGGAGCCGGTCTCCTATAGTGGTAATGCCCATGCTGTGACTGCAAGGGCTGCCAAATTTTGGGAAAAACCCCACTAGGAATTTAAAGACACATAGAGCAGGGCCACAGCAACGACAAATTCCCATTAGAAAGGAGAGAGTCTGCTATCCAAATATAGGGTATGCAGTGAGTCCAACGGCTGACCAATTTTAGAAAAAACCCCACTAAGAATTTAAAGACACACAGAGAAGGGCCACAGTAACAAGTACGACATATTCCCATTAGAAAGGAGAGGGTCTGCTATACAGTTATAGGGTATGCAGTGAGCCCAACTGCTGACTAATTTTAGGAGAAACCCTTCTAAGAATTTAAAGACACATATAGAGCAGGGCCACATTAACAACAATTTCCCATTAAAAAGGAGAGAGTCTGCTATACAGTTATAGGGTTTGCAGTTAGTCGAATGGCTGACCAATTTTAGGAAAAACCCCACTAATAATTTTAAGACACACAGAGCAGGGCAACAGTAACAAGTCAGACAAGTATATGGGCTGACAAACATTTACCCTTGGGCGGTATACATGAACATATTGTATAAAAAAGTTTTTTTACGGGCATCATAAACACCCTTTAAAAAAATTATGTGGGTGTTGCAAAACGGACCACGTTGGTACGGTGGGCAAGGTACTCCCTAAGCATCTTCCAAAACTTTGCACTCCTTGTGAGATTACCCCGCGCCTCAGGGCCTGTGTGATGGGAGGGTCTGAGATAACTGTCCCAGAACTTTGACAGTGTTCCCCTGCCTCTGCTGGATTGAAGTTGTGTCTCTCTCGCATGAATTCCTTGGTTGTCTAACAAAGTGTGCCCTCTGCCGCCAGCATTTTCAATTGGGAATTCCTTTATTAGTTTCGCAACTAGGGCCTTCTGGTACAGCCCCATTTTTATAGACCTGTCCGCCTCAGGAATAGGAGATAGAAAGTTCTCCTTGTAGCGTGGGTCTAGAAGTGTCACCAACCAGTAATGACTGTCACCCAAAATTTTGAGAAGGCGAGGGTCATGGGAAAGGCAGCGTAACATAAACTCAGCCATGCGTGCCAGACTACTAACAGGCAAGACTTCCGGGTCCTCACCAAGAAGATGACTGACCATGCTCTCCTGCTCCTCCCCCTTTCTGTCCTCTGGCCATCCCCGCTGAACAGATGGTATGACAGCTGTGCAGGTAGTACCATCTATAGTGCATGAAACTCGCTCTTGTCCTTCCTCATCCTCCTCTTCCTTATTGTCACCCAATACACATTGGGGTGAGATGAGGCTTGGCTGTGTGTAATCACCCTGTATGGTTACTTGCTCCATCTCAATGTGCTCCGCCTGCAATCCATCCTCTTTGATTGTTAGCAGAGAGTGCTTCAGAAGACAGAGAAGCAGGATGGTGATGCTAGTTATGGCGTCATCGCCGCTCACCATTTTGGTGGAGTTCTCAAAGTTTTGGAGGATGGTACATATGTCTGACTTCCATGTCCACTCCTGAGGTCTTATGTGTGGACTCTGAACTGAATACCGACGGCCTTTTTGATGCTGGAACTCAGCAACTGCCCTCTTCTGCTCACAAATCCTTCCCAACATCAGCAGTGTAGAGTTCCAATGCGTGGGGACATCACACACCAGTCTGTGAGCCGGAAGCTGCAAACACTGCAGAAATATGGCAAGGGCGGAGGAAGCTGTAGCTGACTTTCTAAAAAGGGAGCACAGGTGGTGTACTTTAACAAGCAGATCTGGCAGCTCCGGGTAGGATTTGAGAAACCGCTGAACCACGAGGTTAAGCAATTGGGCCAGGCAAGGTACGTGTGTGAGCTTGCCTCGGCTCAGAGCTGCCACCAGGTTCTGGCCATTGTCACACACGACCATGCCAGGCTGTTGGTTCAGCGGTGTGAACCACAAATCTGTCAATGGTGCCACCTGCAAACACTGTTCCTGGACCCTGGGGTTCGGCCCACAAAGTCGGGTGCTTTGCTGCCATGTGCCTGATCTTGCTGGTGGTGGTCAGGCTGGTCGTTTTGCCACCCTGCTGATGCTGGCCTGGCAGGTGGTGCAAATGGCCTTTTTGGGGTTATCGGCAGAGGCTTAAAAAACAACCAGACTCGGGAAGATCTAACAGTTGTTCTGGCAACTTCCTTCGTGTTGGTGTTACGGGAAATGGTTGCCTGCCTTCTTTGTGCGGGCACCCCACTGCTTCTTCCTGCCTGTTGGGGTGCTCTGCCTCCCTCCCCCTGTGTGCTGTCCTCCAGCCAGGTTGGGTTAGTTACTATATCATCCATCACCTCGCCTTCCACTTCCGCACCCTGGTCATCCTCCTGACTTTCGGGCAATTGTGCCTCATCATCGTCCACCTCTTGCGACACTTTCCCACCGTCACCTTCATGTGACTGTGGCAACTCAAATATTTTGGCATCGCTACACGCGATCTCCTCTTGCCCCGCTTCAAGTGGACCGGGTGAGATGCCCGGATCTATAAATGGAAAAGTGAACAGCTCTTCAGACTGTCCAAGTGTGAGATCAGTTGTCTCAGGGCACTCGGCATGGTGGGAGGAAGGAGGATCAGGGCGAGGAATATGCAGTCCAGACTCATGGCTACTGAGACTTGACAGAGTGGAAGACAGGTTGGTGGTGGTGGTGGCTAAGTGACTGGAAGCATTATCCGCTATCCAACCAACAACCTTTTGAAACTGCTCTGGGTTCAATAGTGGTGTGCTGCGGTCCCCCAGGAATTGAGACAGGAAGGTCAGGCGAGAAGATGTGGGTGTTTGTTGTGGCACAATTTCAGCTTGCCCACGGCCTTGTCCTCGGCCTCTGCATGCACCATCACGCCCAGTTCCCCATACCTTGCCACGTGCCTTGCCCATTTTAAATGGAGGACAGTATTTTCCACGATCACTACAAATGACTGAGTTTGGAATGAACTTATTTTTGATCCGTGTGATGGAGAAAACAGAGTTTTAATACCTGCCCTGTAGGTGAGTAGTTTAAACAGCAAACTGGTGTGAATTGCTTCACTGACACAGTGAAAGAAATTTTTAATGGAGGCCAGAAATGGCAGTATTTTCTAACAACATATATGTGATCCGTGTGACGGAGATAACAGAGTTTTAAATACCTGGCCTGTAGGTAAGTAGTTTGAACAGCAAACTGGTGTCTATTGCTTCACTGACACCCTGAAAGAAATTTTTAATGGAGGCCAGAAATGGCAGTATTTTCAGACAACATATATGTGATCCGTGTGACGGAGATAACAGAGTTTTAAATACCTGGCCTGTAGGTAAGTAGTTTGAACAGCAAACTGGTGTAAATTGATTCACTGACACACTGAAATAAATTTTTAATGGAGGTCAGATATCAGTATTTTCTGACAACGTATATGTGATCCGTTTGAAGGAGAAAACACAGTTTTAAATAGCTGGATTTCTAGCGCTGTAATATGGAAAGGACCTGGCTGTATTCTGCAGTGCCAACAAGCAAATGGCGCAGAAAAATGATGTTCTCTGTATTGCTTTTTAAGTAAATAATGAGGATTAAGATCCAAAAAAAAGTATTCCTGGCCCCTGAGACCTGGGCCTTTGTATAGAAATATCTAACAGTAGCAGAAGGCAGAATTGGAATGGAGCCTCTTGTGCTATATGCACTGCAGTCTGCTATATACCCTGCCTGTCTGCCTATATACACTGCCTGCCTGATATCTCTGCAGATGGATTAGTTAGTCCTCAAAAGGACTGTTTGTTAAGATGGATATGGGTAATGTACGTTTTTTCTCCCTACACTACTTAATACACAAGCAAATGTTTCCCTGACGCAGCAGCACCTCTCCCTATACTGTCTGATTCCAGAGTGACTGTGACGAGCATGGCGGCTCCAGGTCTGATATAGACCTGATGACGCTGTTCGGCCAGCCAGTCACTGTAATGCCACAACCAACATGGCTACTGCATTACAGTGAGTGGCAGGCAATCCCTGCATGTTGATTGCCACTCTAAACAGCGACAAACATGCAGGGAGGGGACCCGAGCTCCCGCCGAGCAACCAAGGAAATTCTCAGCGAGCGCCGAGCATCTTCAGCAGTGAGATGCTCGGGCGAGCACAGAGCAGTAGCGAGCATGCTCGCTCATCACTAATTGTAGGCTATTTTGAGGAAGTGTATATTACTATTTAATAATAAAACATCCAAGATAATTAAGATTATATTTTCAATTCCATTAGTGTATGTGGCTATTGCATATGTGTGCTTAGTTGTCATGTCTGCATACTGTTTATACATTTTAAAATAATGTCATTTTTACTATAACTTTGAATTTTTCTACCTAAATGTCTAAATGAAATGATTGTTTGATGAATGCCAACAAGATAAATACATTTGCCAACATTTATGTAATACTTTGCCATTAATTTAAGAACCCACAAGGATTTAATAGACTTAAATTGGCGTATACGGTAGCAGAAACAGATGTCCTAAAATTAATTTTATTGCACACCTGTCCTTGTGTTATTTTATGTCTCTTAATGTGTACAATATCATGACCCAAAAAAATTAAACATTTTGATCATAAAATTTGCATTCAAATGCAAAGTTATTTAACATGAGAGAAGCCTACAGTAGAAGTAGGAATTAAAAAACATATTTTATTAAATGCCTTATTTTAAATATGCTGTGGAAAAATTTATTAAGTAAAATGTGCCAGAATCCTTGAGAAATGTACACAAAAATTCCAATCTTTTTTGACTTGCACCTTATGTGTTTGTGTTTTATACATTTTTTGAGCCTTGACAATAAGGGGGCATGTTTCAACTGAAAATGAGCATTGTTTGCAGAATAGAAATGCAGATTGACATGATTTAACTGAAAATGGGTGTGGTTTAGATAAGAGAGGTACAGTTTTACATGTGACACCATGCGAAAATGTGCCAAAATTATTCTATAAATTTCTGGCTTGATATAAGCCAACTAACAGGTGGTGTAATATTAGTCCAGACTGTGCAGACTTGTCAAACACAATAAGCCACTATCATAAATCTGGTGCATTTCAAGACTGTCTAGTCTAAGTTTGCACTATCTAAAAGTTAGACTCTGCGGAAAAAAAATCCCAAGAAACAAGTAGACCAATTTAGCATTGACATATTGATAGCAAAAAGTATGCGGTTAATTGGCCATCAGCTATTTGCTTCTTAAACATCCCAATATTTATGTAATTAGGCTACATTCTATTCTATAATTGTTTACTTTATTTGTAAGGCTTTTTACAATATTCTGTGTGTCAGTAAGGTTTTATGACCATTCAGCTAAAACAGCATTTATGAGTTTAGCCAAAAATGTTACAACAAAAAGGTCTGGTTCACAATTGAATTCAATATAATCTCTTAGTTGCTTAATAGTGATGAACGTGCGTGCTGATTAGTGTTGAGCCACCCCCGTAGTGTTCGAGTTCGGTTCGGTTCGTCGAACACCCGTGTGTTCGCCGAACTGTTCGTCGAACTGTTCGTCGAACACCTTCGAACACCGTTAAAACCAATGGCAGGCAAACAAAAACACATAGAAACACATAGAAAACACCTTCAAAGGTGTCCAAAAGCTGACAAACTGCTCAGAAGACACAACTAACACATGGAAAAGTGACAAGTACATATAGTCATGCGAAAAGAAAAGAGGTGGAGGAGTAAAAGGAGGGGGAGACACAGATATAGGCATGTCATGCCCTTCTAAAATCCAAAAAGTGAGAAGCCGAGACGGCCAGTCCGCTCCTGCCCGTGCCACCTCCGTGTCGCCGGGTTTGTGCCAGAGCCGCGGTGAACCCTGACGGCCAGCCCCCCTCTCCCAATACTGGTGCCTGTCCGCTGGTGGGTCGAGAGAGCCCCCCTGTGGTGGAGGCAGCTCTAAGCTTTTTAATTTAAATTGTCCCTCTAATTTGAATGAATACACTTTAAATCCATTTACAAGGATCTATTGGAGGGCAAGTCTCATGCCAGCAGCCGCGTAATTCCAGCTCCAGTAGCGTCCACTAAAGCTGCTGCAGTTAAAAAGCTTTTATAAGGATGGAGCTCGGCTGTCCACCACAAGGCATCCTAGTGCCAGTCCCAGCCCCTATGCCTTGGGGTGCCTCCTGATGCTCTTCACTAAGTATCCCGTGGTCCCGAAGCATTTCCTTTGAAAAAATTAAGTGTCCAAACTACAGGTGGTGTAGCTTGCTTAACAGCCGGGATAATCCGCTGACTAGCAGACACTGCTACTAGGCACAAAGTATTTCCTGGGCTAGATGCAGTTAAAAATTTGTAAGTAGATACTCTCGTTGGATGCTGAGAAAGCATTCCATAGAGTCTCCTGGCACGCCATATATGATTCTCTTAAAAAGCTTGGGGTAGGGGTCTAGGGGACCCTTTTATAGCCAAAATCACGGCCCTGTATCACAATACGTCACCTAGGCTGAAGATAAATGGAACTGTAGCACCGAGGGCTCGGTTGCTACAGACGTATTGCACCTCACCCAGAGGTGTGATATCTCACTCTCAGATAAGGATGGAGTGTGGATCAGGACCCGACACCTGCATGCATTACACCACATTGCCGTGGGGCAGGGCGACCAATATGCCCCTGAGATGGGCACGACAGTCCCTGTCCCTGGCTGGAGTGGGGGGAGGGAACACTGAGGAAGGGGAACCCTGCAGTGCAGGAGCAGGGAGGAAGCAGTTCCTGGGTGCATTGAGAAGGGAGTATAAAAGGTGGGCACCATCTTAGTTCAGTGCAGAGAAGTCTGAGCAGAAGTGGCAGGGAGCAGGGGCTCTGCATGAGCTCTGCTCCGGAGGCGGGCCTAGTAACAGAGGCCCAGGCCTGCAAGAGGGAGAAGGAAGGAAGAGGAGCGGAGAAGGCTCCAGGAACGAGGAATGAAGGGATCCCAGGGGTGCGGACGGGCGAGTCGCCACCGCACGCCCGAATCCACCTGCGTTGAGGGGTCAGGCCAAAGGGGGAGACCGGTCCCCGAACTAGTGGAGGCAGGAAACGACCCTCAGCTAGAAACCGGAGGCTCTGACATTTTATGTGGCGCAGCCCCTTGCTCCACCCGCTAGGAAGGCACCACATAGGGTCAGGGAAACTGGCGCCAAGTTTACCAAGAGGAGGCCCGAGGCAGCCGGACAGAAGTGTTGGTAAGAAAGGCCAGACAAAGGACACACAAAGGGGGTCCTGTGAAGCGCTCCAAAGTTATCTGGGAGTTGTCTGAGCCCCTCACCTGGTGAGCACAGTACGACGTGGGCAGCCGTTACCTGCAGACGTGGTCTGGATAATAAGAACTGTGAGTAAAGGCCCTGAACTGCATCACTGACTCCGTGTGCCCTGCACCATCACCCCCATCCTCCGCTTACACTGCCCTGAGGCTATACTCCTCCCGTGGGGAGTTATGCTATGCTCTGCTGCACCCACAACACCAGCCTTAGCGGTCTGCCCTGTAGCGGCGGTTCACTCTGACCGCAATCCACGGGTGGCATAGTCGGACATTTAAACATCAAAACCACATAAATAGTTCCGCCACTGGTTTGACCGCCCTGAGCCACGGAACCGGATCGCCGCCACGAAGACTACAACCACCAGCATCCACCAAAAAGGGTCCGGCTCCGGGTGTCCCAAGGCCCAGGGGGTGCGTCAGAACATTTTCATCACCTTTCACAATCACCAATGGGACAAGGCAGGGATGTCCTTTGTCCCCTCTCTTATACATCCTAGTGACGGAGCACCTGCTCTCATCAATTCGCCATAACCCCAATATTAGGTGGATTGAGGTGGGAGGCACCGAGTACAAGTGCTCTCTATTTGCTGATGATGTCCTAGTATATATCACTCAATCACATATATCCATCCCTGCTGTTATGGCTGAAATAGATCACTTTGTTACATGGTAAAATTTTAAAATCAATGCAGCGAAGTCTGAGGCCCTCGATGTCTCCCTCCCTAAATCCATATAGGATTCCATCCAGTCCAACTTTCCCTTTGCCTGGCCCTCACAGGGTATCAAATACTTAGGAATTCCTATTCATAGAGACCTCTCCCATCTATGTTATCTTAATTTTGGGCCCTTTATTGAACAATTCCATACAGACCACGGTTGGCAAGTTAGAACTGTAAGATTCACTACGTGAACCACTGGTGTTTTGTGGAAAAGCACATGTACACCGCGTTCCAAATTATTATGCAAAAAGTGTTTAGGAGTGATAAGGGAAGAATTTGTTTGTTTGTCAGTTAAACTCATTGATGGTGATGTGTGTCAGGGCTCTTTATATCACTGTAAGCAATTGCAGACACCTGTGCTAATTAGTTTGGCAGGTGTGTCCAATGAAAGGCAAGACTACTTAAGAAGGCTCTCTCACATTATTAAGCAGCCTACATTTTCTGCCAAAATGGGAAAGAAAAAGGATGTGTCGGCTGCTGAGAAGCAACAAATTGTGGAGTGTTTAGGTCAAGGCATGACTACAATCAACATTGTGCGATGATCAGGATGAAGTGTCTTGGCAATCAAGAAGTATGTAGCTGATTCACAGTACACACGTGTGTGTGCTGATAAGGGCAAATTGAGGACTCTTTCCTACAGGCAATTACGTCAGGTTGAAACAGCAGCGGCAAAAAAGCCTTGTCATAGCAGCAGACAAGTTTTTGAAGCTGCTTGTGCCTCCAACGTCCCCCGAACAACAAGATGCAGGGTCCTTCAGAGGTTTGCAGCTGTGCATATGCCATCCTGTCGACCTCCTCTATCCACTTCACACAAGCAGAAACGGCTCCAGTGGGCCAAACATTACATGAAGACTGATTTCAAAACTGTTTTTTTCACGGATGAGTGCCGTGCAGCGCTCGATGGTCCAGATGAATGGAGTGGAGGATGGCTGGTTGATGGACACCCCACGCAAACACGGCTACAGCGCCAACAAGGAGGAGGTGGAGTAATGTTTTGGGCTGGAATCATGGGGAGAGAGATTGTCGGCCCCTTTAGGATCCCTGAAGGTGCTAAAGATGAACTCCATAATGTATGTGGATTTTCTCAAACAGCACTTCCTGCCATGGTTCAAGAAGAAGAACCGTGTATTTCACAGCAAGATCATTTTTCTGCATGATAATGCACCATCTCATGCTGCACATAAAACATCTGCATCTCTGGCTGATATGGGCATAAAAGGGGACAAACTTATGGTGTGACCCCCATGCTCCCCTGACCTCTACCCCATTCAGAACCTTTGGAGCATCATTAAAAGGAGTGTCTATGATGGCGGGAGGCAGTTCACATCTAAGCAACAGCTCTGGGAGGGTATTCTGTCCTCATGCAAAACAATTGAAGCAGAAACCATCCAAAACCTGACAAATTCAATGGACGAGAGAGTTCAGAAGCTCCTTTCGAACAAGGGGTCCTATGTGAAAATGTAACATCACCTAGAATAAAGTTTTGAGTTGAAAACTGTTTGATTTCAGTTTCTAACAACCTGCTAATGCTTATAATTTCAAAAATGACCATTTTTTTGGTCTTTATTAAAATGAAAAGGTTGATCGAAAAGTTTGGGGGATCTAAGAGTGTGGCAACCCAGTAGTCATGATTACTTCGAATTCTGACAATATGAGGGTCATGCTGCAGGTAGTGCAGCAAGAAGGCACTTATGTGTCTTGCGCATCTCGGAGCCCCAAAATTATTTTCCGGGCTAGATGCAGCTAAAAATTATTTTTAATTTTAAATCTGGTGAAGCTTATTATAGATGGCCTAATAGGATCAGTGCTGCACACTGCTACAAAGCCCAAATTATTTTCCAGTCAAGATACAGATAAACATGATTAGTAATTTGAAAGCTTAAAACGGTTGGTAGGGTGATTTTAACCAATCATCAAGCTTTTACTCTCCCCAGGATGACACAGGGGTAGAAAAGTCGTTTCGGATCCATGATTTGTTCATCTTTATGAACGTGAGTCTGTCTACATTATCAGTGGAGAGCCGCGTGCGCTTATCTGTCAGCACACCACCAGCAGCGCTGAACACACGTTCAGACAGAACGCTGGCTGCGGGGCATGACAAGATCTCCAAGGCGTAAGTGGCTAGCTCCGGCCATTTATCCAGATTGGAAGCCCAAAAAGAGCAAGGGTCCAGTGACACAGTTGTGGCTTCAATGTTTACTTGGAGATACTCCTGTACCATTGTCTCTAGGCGTTGACTATGTGTCAGACTTCTTGTCTCCTGTGGCCTTGCAAAGGATGGGCTAAAAAAGTGGTGAAATGATTCCGCAAAATTGATGTTACCAGCAGATACTGTGGTTCTGTTACGGTTTGAGTGCTGAACACTTGACGGTCCCACGGTTGGCAAGTTGGAACTGTGAGATTCACTACGTGCACCACTGGTATTTTGTGGAAAAGCACATGTAAGATTCTGCAACAGTCTCTGCTGATACTCCTGCATGCGTGCATCCCTTTCTATGGCAGGAATAATTTCTGCAAATTTACTTTTGTACCGGGGATCTAACAGTGTGGCAACCCAGTAGTCAGGATTATTTCTAATTCTCACAATTCGAGGGTCATGTTGCAGGTAGTGCAGCAAGAAGGCACTCATGTGTGTTGCGCATCCAGGAGCACCAAGTCCCTGTTGTGTTGGTGGCGAGGTAGCAATCATGCTTCCTTCCTCTGTCCTCTCACCCCAACCTTGCACAACAGAAATGTGATCAAGGTCTCCCTCATCTGATGAGTCTTCCATCAGTTCGTCCTCCACTTCTTCCTGGGCTCCTGCACCTTCCTCACTAGTTTGGCTGCTACCATGCACCCTGGTAAAATCATCTCCCCCACCCTCACATGCCTGCCGCCTTGGTGCTGCCGACCGTCTGGACCTTGCAGATGTTAGCCCTTCCGCATACAACTCCTCCTCCTCTACTTGTTCCACCTCCTCTTGTGCCACCACCTGACTCCGAATTCTGTTTAACATGTGCTCCAGCATGTAAATCACCGGAATAGTCATGCTGATAATGGCATCGTCAGCACTAAACATCTTCGTCGCCATTTCAAAACTGTGCAGAAGGGTGCATAGGTCCCTGATCTGAGACCACTCCTCCAGCGTGATTTGCCCCACCTCTGAATCTCGTTGGCCCAGGCTATACGTCAGAACGTATTGCACCAGGGCTTGTCGGTGCTGCCACAGTCGCTGCAACATGTGCAGAGTTGAATTCCACCGGGTAGGCACATCGCATTTTAGCCGGTGAAGTGGCAGGCCCAACGACTTCTGTAGAGATGTAAGTCGCTGAGCTGCGGGATGCGAACGGCGGAAGTGAGCACACAGCGACCGTGCCCTCTGCAGAAGGCCATCTAGTCTGGGATAGTGGGCTAAAAATTGCTGGACAACCAGGTTCAACACGTGAGCCATACAAGGCACGTGTGTGACATTGCCCCGGCGAAGGGCCGCACCCAGGTTTGCAGCATTGTCGCACACGTCCTTCCCTGGTTTCAGGTCCAGTGGAGACAACCATTCATGAAATTGGTTCTCCAGAGCTGACCACAACTCCTCAGCTGTGTGACTCACATTTCCCAGACATTTCAATGTAAAAACCTCCTGATGACATTGAGCCCTACTGCCAGCATAGTAAGGAGGTGTGCAGGATCCCTTCTGCGCAGTTAGAAAGCTTGTGGCATGACCAGACAGGCTTTGGGTGCAGGTGGAAGACCGAGAGGAGGTTGAGGAGGCAGAAGCAGTGGAGGAACTTTGACATAAAGAGGATTGACGCACAACTCGTGGGGACGGCAAGACTTGGACAGCAGCCCCTTGTCCTGCTGTCACCATAGTTACCCAGTGCCCAGTCAGCGACATGTAACGCCCCTGTCCATGCCTACTCGTCCAAGTGTCTGTGGTGAAATGCACCCTGTCACACACAGAGTTTCTCAAAGAAGCGGTGATGTTGTGTGCGACATGCTGGTGGAGCGCAGGCACACCTTTCTTTGAGAAGTAGTGCCGACTGGGCATCTGGTACTGGGGCACTGCGACGGACATAAGGTCTCGAAAATCCTCTGTGTCCACCAGGCGGAAAGGCAGCATTTCTGTAGCCAAGAGCTTGCAGATGGTGAAATTCAACCTCTTAGCTTTCTCATGGCTAGGAGGAAATGGTCTTTTACTTGTCCACATCTGAGGGACCGAGGGCTGGCTATTGTGCTTAGACGGGGTTGATAAGGGTGTCCCCGGCAAACTGCCGGTCTGTGAGGAAGATGCAGGCGGACATGTTAGGTTGCCTTGATCCAAAGGTGGTGCTATCGATGTCGGACAGCGCTCAAGACCAGCTGGTGTTACCACCTCCAAAGAAAATGATGACCTGCCAATCACGCTGGCTGTTGCGGGTAAAGAGGTGGCAGGTCTGCGCCCCAAAACAGGTGTGACTGCTGTCCCCCCAGTCACAGAGGATGAAGAGGCCGCGGATGCACAAGATATGGCAGACGGTGGTTGGCCCGGCCGGCTAGACCGCATTGTAGCACACTGAGCTTCCCACTGCAACTTATGCTTCATGTCCATGTGCCGGTTCATGCATGAAGTACTCCAACTATGTATTTTTTGGCCTCTACTTAGCTTTTGCTGACAAATGTTACAGATAACACGAGTTGGGTCATCTTTATCGATCTGAAAAAATGCCCAGGCTATGCAAGGCTTAGCACCCATGCGACCTGAAGAGCCACCACGACTTGTGGTGAGAGGCAGAGTTGTGTTTGAGGATGCAGTTGTTGACGTGCTTCCAGTACTACGTCTCTGTCCAGGAAGGCGCAACATGACCTCGTCGTCACTAGCATCTTCCTCCACCTCCTCTGCTGACCTCATCTCTTGGCTGACTGTGGGTTGACAGTAAGTGGGATCTCCGACCTCATCATCATCACCCTGTGCGTTATCACACCCGTCGTCCTCAGAGCCAACCTGTTCCTGCCCTGACAAAAAACTAAAGTTGTCGCTCCAATCAGGTATTTGAGTCTAATCATCGTCTTCCTCATTGTCTCCACCAACAGGAGTTACAGTTTGGGAATGAGGGTCTACATTATGGTCAGAACCTTCTGCGTCTGGTCCTGGATCCGACTCATAAAGATTCTGGGCATCAGTGCAGATCATTTCCTCGTCTGGATTCACAGAAGCGCTGGAGTCGACCTCTGATTCCCAGGCTATAGTATGAGTAAACAGCTCTGCAGACTCAACCATCTGTTCTACCTCATACTCAGACGGGCAGCTGGAGATTTGGGAGCTGTGAGGAAGCAAGTGCGATTTGGGTGACACCTTTGAGGACTGGAGTATTTGTGATGTTGAAGTTGATGTGGAGGAGAGCCCACTTAAAGGAGCTCTTGATATCCGTTGAAGCACCTGCTGTTTTTGTGCCTCATCTGGAATTTGTAGCGATTGGCGTGGCCCTAAGAAAGGGATCTTATCACATTGTCCGCTAAAAGAAGTAGACATTTTAGTTTGGCTGGAAGATGGTCTTTCTTCTGCACCTACCCCACGGACACAACCTTTTTTCCCCTTCCCAACACGCCTATTCCCCTTTCCACCAGCAGCAGGCCTTTTTCCACTCATTTTGCTGGTTAACTAATTCACAACTCTGGAGTTGTTTGCACAAAAAAACAATGGATGGTAACCGAGCAGAGCTGAGTGGCCAAACTGTGGTATTAGGCCAAAACTATTGGCTGGGTTAGATGCAGAAAAAAATTATTTTTAATTTGCAACCTGATGGAGGTCAGTATAGATGGACTAATAGACCAAGTCCCACACACCGCTAGAAGCCCAAATATTTTTTCAGAGCTAGATGCAGAAATTTTTTTTATTCAATTTGCAACCTGATGGAGGTCAGTATAGATGGACTAATAGACCAAGTCCCACACACTGCTAGAAGCCCAAATATTTTTTCAGAGCTAGATGCAGAAAAAAATTATTTTTAATTTGCAACCTGATGGAGGTCAGTATAGATGGACTAATAGACCAAGTCCCACACACCGCTAGAAGCCCAAATATTTTTTCAGAGCTAGATGCAGAAAAAAATTATTTTTAATTTGCAACCTGATGGAGGTCAGTATAGGTGGACTAATAGACCAAGTCCCACACACCGCTAGAAGCCCAAATATTTTTTCAGAGCTAGATGCAGAAAAAAATTATTTTTAATTTGCAACCTGATGGAGGTCAGTATAGATGGACTAATAGACCAAGTCCCACACACTGCTAGAAGCCCAAATATTTTTTCAGAGCTAGATGCAGAAAAAAATTATTTTTAATTTGCAACCTGATGGAGGTCAGTATAGATGGACTAATAGACCAAGTCCCACACACCGCTAGAAGCCCAAATATTTTTTCAGAGCTAGATGCAGAAAAAAATTATATTCAATTTGCAACCTGATGGACATCAGTATAGAAGGACTAATAGACCAAGTCCCACACACTGCTAGAAGCCCAAATATTTTTTCAGAGCTAAATGAAGAAAAAAATTATTTTTAATTTGCAACCTGATGGAGGTCAGTATAGATGGACTAATAGACCAAGTCCCACAAACTGCTAGAAGCCCAAATATTTTTTCAGAGCTAGATGCAGAAAAAAATTATTTTTAATTTGCAACCTGATGGAGGTCAGTATAGATGGACTAATAGACCAAGTCCCACACACCGCTAGAAGCCCAAATATTTTTTCAGAGCTAGATGCAGAAAATTTTTTTATTCAATTTGCAACCTGATGGAGGTCAGTATAGATGGACTAATAGACCAAGTCCCACACACTGCTAGAAGCCCAAATATTTTTTCAGAGCTAGATGCAGAAAAAAATTATTTTTAATTTGCAACCTGATGGAGGTCAGTATAGATGGACTAATAGACCAAGTCCCACACACTGCTAGAAGCCCAAATATTTTTTCAGAGCTAGATGCAGAAAAAAATTATTTTTAATTTGCAACCTGATGGAGGTCAGTATAGATGGACTAATAGACCAAGTCCCACACACCGCTTGAAGCCCAAATATTTTTTCAGAGCTAGATGCAGAAATTTTTTTTATTCAATTTGCAACCTGATGGAGGTCAGTATAGATGGACTAATAGAACAAGTCCCACACACTGCTAGAAGCCCAAATATTTTTTCAGAGCTAAATGAAGAAAAAAATTATTTTTAATTTGCAACCTGATTGAGGTCAGTATAGATGGACTAATAGACCAAGTCCCACACACTGCTAGAAGCCCAAATATTTTTTCAGAGCTAGATGCAGAAAAAAATTATATTCAGTTTGCAACCTGATGGAGGTCAGTATAGATGGACTAATAGAATGATGCTATGCCCAAAAGATTTTACTTCACTAGGTGCAGTAAAAAAATTGGTATTCTATACACAGGTGGTATATCTTGCAACACAGATAGGCTACTCCACTGACTAACACACTCTGCAATAGGCCAAAAAGGATTAGCTTTGCTAGATTCAGCCAAATGCTGTGAAAAAAACTTGCACAGCACTGGCACAGACCTGCCTGGCAAAAACTGATAGGAACTGATGTAACCTAGTCCTGAAAAGGACTCAAATTACAATTAGTCTTTACTCCCACAATCTATCTATTTAAGAGCACAGACCTGCCTGATAAAAGTCGTAGGAAATGCTGTAACCTAGTCCTTAAAAGGACTGCAATCACAACTATTCCCTACTCCCAAGCTATCTGTATATTTGTGCGAAAATTGGCTTGAAATTAACAAGGTATAGCACACACAGCAACAGCGGTGCCGTCTAACACGCAGCTGCAGCAGTGAGAAAATGGTGGCGACGGGGAAAATGGCTTGGTCTTATAGGGCAAGGACATGTGACATACACTGCCAATCACACATGCCCTTGCTTGTGTGAAAAAAAGCACTTCGCTCCGTGTGTGCGCTGCTGATAGGCTGACAGATTGCACCTCCCCACTGCAAATGCGGGAAAGAGAAAAAAAAATGGAGATCTTCATTGTTCCTGCAGAGATCCATCCCCTGCCCCTCCCCCCGCCCCGCTGTACACTCAAACTGCGTATTAACATTAATTTGCATCATTACTGAGAAAAAATCCAGTTATGATTTTGGTGCACGAACAGTTATCGAACATAACCTCGAACAGCCGAATTTTTCTCAAATTGTTCGTGTTCGCCGACCGGCTCGAACACCGCCCAAAACAGCTCGAATTTGAGATTGGCGAACAGTTCGAGTAGAACAACGCTCATCTCTAGTGCTGATCACTACTCGTTACTCACCCGAGCATCACTGTGCATGAGATACTTATTATTCCACCAGTATTTTTTTAAAGCTTGGACAGAAGCTTTAAAAAGCTTTGGCCGAAGCCCCACATGTTTGGCACTTTTTGGACAGCCAATAAACATGCAGGGATTACCTGCCAGTAACTGTAATGCCATAGCCATGTTGGTAGTGGCATTACTGTGGCAAGCCACATAGCATCATCGTGTTTATATAAGACTTGGAACCCTATGCTTGTCACAGTTAACCCAGAAAGAGGCATAGTGGTAAAGCTGCTGCTGAGCAAAAGAGAGAATTTTACCTGCATTTAGGCAGGGATTCCACACCACTTTATATTTCTGAAATATGTAACAACAGCCCTGATTAGGGCTCATTCTAATGAATTTTAATATTGCTGTTAGCAGTTGTTAGGGAGAAATCATGGAGGGGTAGTATAGGACAGGATTGGGTACATTGCATGCCCTTTCTGCTGCTGGAACTCATATCTATTAGCTCTTCAGAGGGCTCCTAATAATCTTTTTGCTTTTAAAACTGCAAGTTGTTGTGAAAATGCATTATACACCATTTACACTGCTCAAGTTGTGCATTAAAAGCATACAGTCAGACTTGGTTGATTGAAATAGCATCGCTATATAGTGCAAGCAGTGAAAAAAGTCCACTTGAGGTGGACTAAATTTTCTGTCATACAAATACTGAATACAGCTTCAAAATCTTTTACGGCGAAAATACTGCTAGACTTGTGCGTTAAAAGCATACATTCAGATCTTTTTTTTTCAATAGCATCACTATGTACTGCAAGCAGTGAAAAGAGTCCATCTGAGGTGCGCTAAATTTTATGTGATACAAATACTGCAAACTTTTCTTAGCATCAAAAAACTGTACGCTATT
The DNA here is from genome assembly GCF_046119375.1 of Phyllobates terribilis. NCBI lineage: Eukaryota > Metazoa > Chordata > Amphibia > Anura > Dendrobatidae > Phyllobates > Phyllobates terribilis. The sequence continues at coordinate 444,762,510 of NW_027362764.1, forward strand.
TATACTGTGGCAATTGTGCTTTCAAAAGAGGTGCATGATGATGAGACATAATTGCCAGCAAGTCAGGAGGAGGACCAGGGTGCGGAAGTGGAAGATGAGGTGGTGGATAACAAAAGTCACTGGCCTAACCTGGCAAGGTGAAATTTAGAGAGAGGACAGTAGTGCAGAAGGAGAGGGATCCACAACACCGCAACAGGCATAAAGAGGCAGTGAGGTGGCCAGAGACACAAGTTCCCCAGAAAACCAACATGAGGAAGTTGCCAGTCAAAGGTTTAGGTGTTACCGAGTCTGCTGCTTTTTTAAAGCATGACTACTTAACCCCAAAATGGTCATTTGCAAAATCTGCAATGCCAGTATAAACAGGGGCCAAAAAACTACCAGCCTGACCACTACCAGCATCCTCAGGCACATGACAGCAAAGCACCCGACTAATTGGGTAGAACCAGTGTCTTAGGGTGAAACCACTGCCTCTTTCCCTATTCTTTGTGCATGAAAATCCCCGGTCCATGACGCAGGCTAAGATAACTTCCAACAATTGTTGCACACTTACAGCCACCATCAGCAACCACTTCCACGTCCTTGTCCCAGCACAGCATTCAGTTATCCCTAAGCCAGTCGTTGGAAAGCAAATGTAAATATGCAGCCACCAACCCTATCCAGCCAGATTTCCATACTGCTTGCACTGGAAATGTTACTGTTTAGGCTTGTAGAGACGGAAGCTTTCCACAACCTCATGGCGGTGGACATCCCTCAGTACTCAGTCCCCAGCCGATGCTATTTTTCCAAGTGTGCCGTCCCAGCCTCATGCAAGCACATGTCCCATAATTTCAACCGTGACCTGAACAACGCTGTTATTGGGAAGGTCCACTTAAGCATGGACACATGGACAAGTGCTTGTGAAAAGGGACGCTACTTTTCCATGATGACACACTAGGTGAATATTGTGGAAAACGGGACCCAGTTGGACCCAAGTACGTAACACGTGCTACCGGCACCAAGGATTGCGGACCCTAGTTCAGTCAGTGTTTCCCCCTCCTTTTACAATAGTTCCTGCTCCTCCTCCTCCTCAAACTTCATCTTTGGAACGTCAATATCAGTCGCAAGCTGGAAGCAATGCAGCACTGTCTCGGCCAAGTGGTAACAGGCTCTGCTGAAGGTAATCTGCTTAGGTGACAAACCGCACACCTCTGTAGAATTGTTGAAAGGTCTAACAGACCAGACTGACCAGTGGCTCTCGCTCCTGAACCTACAGCCAGGCATGGTCATGTGTGACAATGGCCGTAATCCGGTGGTGGATCTGAAGCTTGGCAACCTTGCATACATACCATGCCTGGCCCATGTGCTCAACTTAGTGGTTCAGCTGTTTCTCAAAACCTACCCTGATCTTCCTGATCTGTTTGTGAAAATATGCTGCATGTGGGCCCATTTCTGAAAGGAAGCTACAGCAACGCCGCCCTGTCAGTGCTTCAGCAATGTTTGCAACTTCCAGCTGACCGTCTGGTGTGCGATGTCACCACGTGTTGGAACTCAACATTACATATGTTGGAAAAGCTTTGTGAGCAGCAGAGGGCAGAAGTTGAATACCTGCTTCAACATGCCCATCAGGATTCCTGTCAGCCTCTGCATATAAGAGCTGATGAGTGGACATGGATGTCTGACATCTGTGCTGTTCTCCAAAACTTTGAGGATTCAACCAAGATAATGAGCGGTGATGATGCCATAATCAGTGTAACCATCCCGCTTCTCTGTCTACTGAAACGCTCGCTGCTCACAATTAAAGAGGAGGCTTTAACTGAACTACACTGTGTGCAGAATTATTAGGCAAGTTGTATTTTAGAGGATTATTTTTTATTATTTTTATTATTGATCAACAACTATGTTCTCAATCAACCCAAAAGACTCATAAATATCCAAGCTTAATATTTTTGGAAGTTGGAGTGTTTTTTTTTTTCGATTTGGCTATCTTAGGAGGATATCTATTTATGCAGGTAACTATTACTGGGCACAATTATTAGGCAACTTAATAAAAACCAAATATAATCCCATCTCACTTGTTTATTTTCACCATTTAAACCAATATCAGTGCACAAAATTTAGAAATAAACATTTCTGACATGCAAAAACAAAAAACCAAAAAATTAGTGATCAGTATAGCCACTTTTCTTTATGATGTCACTCAACAGCCTTCCATCCATAGATTCTTTCAGTTGCTTGATCTGTTTTCGATCAACATTGCGTGCAGCAGCCACCACAGCCTCCCAGACACTGTTCCGAGAGGTGTACTGTTTTCCCTCCCTGTAGATCTCACATTTTATGATGGACCACAGGTTCTCTATGGGGTTCAGATCAGGTGAACAAGGGGGCCATGTCATTATTTTTTCTTCTTTTAGACCTTTACTGGCCAGCCACGCTGTGGATTAGTTGGATGCATGTGATGGAGCATTGTCCTGCAGGAAAATCATGTTTTTCTTGAACAATACCGACTTCTTCCTGTACCACTGCTTGAAGAAGTTGTCTTCCAGAAACTGGCAGTAGGTCTGGGAGTTGAGCTTCACTCCATCCTCAACCTGAAAAGGTCCCACAAGTTCTTCTTTGATTATACCAGCCCATACCAGTACCTCACCTCCAGCTTGCCGGCATCTGAGTCGGAGTGGAGCTCTCTGCCCTTTACTGATTCAGCCTCTGGCCCATCCATCTGGCCCATCACAAGTCACTCTCATTTTATCAGTCCATAAAACCTTTGAAAAATCAGTCTTAAGATATTTCTTGGCCAATTCATGACGTTTTATCTTATGTTTCTTTTTCATAGGTGGTCGTTTTTCAGCCTTCCTTACCTTGGCCATGTCCCTGAGTATCGCACAGCTTGTGCATTTTGATACTCCAGTAACGTTGCAGCTCTGATATATGGCAAAACTGGTGGCAAATGGCATCTTCACGATTGATTTTCCTCAATTCATGGGCAGTTATTTTGCGCCATTTTTGGCCAAGACGCTTCTTGCGACCCTGTTGGCTATTTGCCATGAAACGCTTGATTGTTCGGTGATCACGCTTCAAAAGTTTGGACATTTCAAGACTGCTATCCCTCTGCAAGACATCTCACAATTTTGGACTTTTCAGATCCCGTCAAATCTCTCTTCTGACCCATTTTAACAAAGGAAAGGAAGTTGCCTAATAATTAAGCACACCTTATATAGGGTGTTGATGTCATTAGACAACACCCCTCCTCATTACAGAGATGCACATCACCAGATTTACTTAATTGATAGGTGGCTCTCAAGCCTATGCAGCTTGGAGTAGGACAACATGTATAAAATGTATCAAAGTGATCAAAATACGCATTTGCCTAATAATTCTGCACGCGGTGCAGACTGCAACCGAAAAAAAAAAATTCTATTCTATTCCCTATGGATATCACTGTTAGCTGCATTTAGTATTGGAACAGGTGCTAAGTATCAACTGCTGGAAATGAATGTTCGTTGTGGTCACATACATCTCTTCCACTATCTATAACTTGATTGCTTGTTTCCAGAAACTCTTTGACAGATTAATAATTTTTATGGTGATCTGTACTCAATTCATGTAAGCAGAAAGCGTTTCTTGCATTCCTCCACAGTTTGGTGCTGCCACATACAAAAAAAAAATCTTTTCAGTGTTGATGCAAATCTTTTTGATTTTTTTACTATATTACCTCTTTTATCTGCAATTAGTGTACAGTGAGCTATCTTACAAGGGACAGCATATTGCAGGGCTCTTGTCAGGGATTATTGCCTTATAGTCCGTGCTGCTGCAACAACAACAAAAAATTCTATTCTATTCCCTATTAATACTGCTGTTAGCTGCATTTAGTATAGGTACAGGTGCTAGGTACCATCTGCTGGAAATGAGTCTTCATTCTGGTCACATACATCTTTTCCACTGTCTATAAATTGATTGCTTATTTCAAAAAAATCATTGACAGATTCATGAGTTTCACAGTGATCTGTACTCAGAAATTCATCAAAGTAGGCAAAATTAACTGATTTAATGTGTCCATTCTCAGTTTCTCTCTGGCTTCTGCATGTAAGATGTAGTGGTGGGAGATGTTATGCTTCTGGAGTTGGAATTACCACTTCAAAACTCTCCAGTGCTTTGTTTCCATCCATTTATGGGTGCTTCTTGAAGTATGATTGGGGTCATTGTCCTGTTGGAAGACCAATGACCTAGCATGCAAACCTAGCTTTCTAACACTGGGTACTACATGGTGACCCAAAATTCTTTAGGAATCTTTACATTTCATGATGCCTTGCACACAGTCAAGGTACCCAGTGTCTTAATTTGTAGGAATCTTTCAATTTGCAGTAAACAGCTGAATGTTGTGCTTTAACAAGAAGCTCTATCTTGGTCTCATCTGTCCACAAGATGCCTGCTGGCCATCTAAATATAGTGGAGGGCGCCTGCTGGCACTCCATAAATTATGACAGCCGCCTGCTGGCACACCAAGTTTCAAAAAGAAAATTTGACCAACTCAAATGGATGCATTATATTGAAGTAACAATATCTGGCTATGCAAAGGATAGTTGGCTACTGCTCCTTCAAAAATGTTTAGTGAGGGCTGGCTGCTGGCCCTCTAAAAATGTGGAATGATGGCTGGCTGCTGGACCTCCAAGTTTCAAACTTTACAGAATATATAAGAAAAATAAAATGTGACCATCTCTGAAGAATACATTATATTGCAGTAGCAATGCTTTGCATAGACGGTTGCTAGTCCTCCGAAAATGCTTAGTGAGGGATGCTGCTTGGCCTTTAAAAAATGTTGAGTGACTGCCAGCTGCTTGCCCTCTAAAATTTGAGTGAGGGCTGCCAAATGATCCTCTGGCTATTGTAAGGGCCACCTGCTGGCCCTATAACAATAGTGAGAGCCAACTGCTGGCCCTCTAACAATAGTAAGGGCCACCTGATGGCCCTGAAAAAAATGGGACTTTCATAGTCTCTGCTTTATAAGATAAACAGGATGTGTCTGATCATGTCTCACATACCACATGACCAGATAAGGTATTAAAATGTTAAAATTACATTTACTGGTTAATGTTTTTTTCTCCTTTGAAAGCAATATGAACCTGCAAAAACGCAGCAAAAACACTACGTGTCAACATAGCCCAAGATGTGGAGGAGCATTTGTTTTTCTCTTATTTATTTTGCCTTGTATACAAGTCTTATCCTTGAAAGAATGTTTCTTAACTTTCTTTCCAGTAAAATTTATTTTACCCTTGGTTTTGTATGTTTTATTGTCAGGCTGTAAAAGTGGCGTAATACTCTGAGAACACTGTTCCCAGCAGTGACCGGGGATTTCTGAGATGCTTCCAGGGATCTTCCCCATGCTATTCCCATGCCATTTCAGTGCTGTTTCCATCGATTTTATCAATTCTTAGACCCCCTCCTGACCGTCGGAGGGGAGGCCACCGGAGAAATGCTTGAGTTTCCCCATTAACTTCCATTATACTCGTTATTCAGGTCGAGCACCCGAGCATCACGATTTGGTCGACATGAGTAATGAGTACCCGAGCATTTTAGTGCTAGCTCATCACTAGTGTTTAACATCAGAGTTCACTGCAGGCCTTGGTTTCAAATTAGTATTTTCTGCATTCTACTCGACATGTTTAAACATGGGAGAGGAAAGAGCGTTCCCCCAACTGATGCCCGAGTTGAAAGCATAAAATGTTTTTGTTATTCTTCACTGGAATTAAAAGGATCTAGTCAAAAATCTGATAAAAGTCTTACACTTTTATTCCACTTTCAATGCATTTTGCCTTTTCCACTATTTTAGCCATACTCATCCATCAAAGCATGAGATACATGAAATGGATATGGTTAAAACACCTATGCTCAATAATTTACAGATGTGGCCACATACTTTTGACTATAGAATGAATATCAACAACACATTCTAGAGCATGAATCTTTGCTGTGTTACTCTGCTTTATAAATGTAGTTTTAAAGATGTTGTATCATCTGTCTTTAGGATAACACCACTATTACACTCACCGGTGGCGCATGTGGATTAGTGAACTCAGTGTGCTGCAGAGCGGGGTCTGCCTAGGTAGGGGCATAACTAAGTGGCTACCTGGTGTTCACTGCAGCTCCAGATGGTGGAGACAGGCAGGGCTAAAGGTAGCCGCCAAGTACCACTCCTAGGCAGATGCTGATACTGCAGAAGCTCACCCAAGGGATAAGGTTGGCTGACACATACTAGGGCTCCATTCAGACTATTAGGCTCAGGCTGAGAGCCATCCCGGAGGAGAAATCATTATTCTAAATGCCTCTCAGCAACAAGCTGGGGACATGTACTATATGCGCGCTGCCCCTTTAAGAGAAGGGGAACGGAAGCGCGGGCACACTACACCAGAGGACTGGAAGCATGTCGGGGACCACACCATGGGGCCGAAGCAGTGAGTTTTCCAGTGTCCCTGCATGGAGGAGGAAAGGAAATCATGCAGGGGGATTAGCAATAAAGTTACAACCAATAGTCTTCTTCCTGCTTGCAGGGAGTGGTGCCCTCCTGCAGATTGGTACTTTGGACTAGTTTAATGGTTGCTACAGACCTGGTGATTAAGCCAAATTTAGGTCAACACTTGCAGGCTATAATGTACAGAGCAAGTAAACACCTCTCATTTTAAACCAGGTACCTCTGGAACTGCTTGTGCTTGGTAACCTAGGCAATAAGCAGTAAAAAATAAAATTTAATTTCAATTTATTCTTGGGAACTGAAAGGATTTAAAATCAGAGATAAATTCTAAAGTAGCTTGTTTTAACAAACACTTTGCAATTTTACCAATTTAATAAGATCAGACAATCCCTCTTACAGAGAAAGCTGGTTACAATACTTTGGTTAAAGAAATTAACTAGAAGGTCAAATTAAAACTACTATAATTTATTTAAAAAAATGAGTAAATCAATTTAACGATAAACAAATTTGTGTTGAATTTAAAAGGCACCAGTCCGGCGGCAAAAGATGTTGGGGGCAATAAAAACCTTCATTTTATTCTACCTTCATTTCTGCAAGTGCAGCCCAGGTACTGTGATCTCTCCACTAAAGTGAATTGCTATCTGGGAGAATTTCTCCTCTAGCCACGGGCCTGAAGCCAAGGATTTTAAGGCTCTTATAAGTGTTGTGTCCATACACAACCACATCAGGTGGGCACTACCATCACTCTCACACTCTCATTTCACTTGCGGTATAGCCCTCCTGGGCATTTCTGTCTCAACCAGACGTCAGAAAAGAGAATAATTACTTACACAATTTTCTAGTCAATTGGAGGCTTTGGAGTCCTTTTGCAGTAAACTGATGTGCCACAAACTAGTTTACTCTAGGGGACATGGAAAATACAGCAACCAATTTTATTAGCACCAATATACCCTTATTAACTCAAGTGTTAAACTGGTAAACTCATTGGTCAAGCTTAGTTAGGATAATGCTAAAGCAGTGTCACAACACAACTACAACAGGAGTGTGTTTTAAATGAAGGATTATATTATGCAACTTGCGATATACTAACACAGGAAATTTAGAAACAATTCACAAATCAACTATATTGTCTTTAATTGGGTTACATTCCAAGGTTATGAAATATTCTTATCTAACAATATTTAAAATATTTTGATATAACATACTATAAGATTACACTTCTAGAAACTGCCTAAGAAAAGTATAATTGAGAGCCAGTATTGCTTAGGTGAACAAAAATTTGTCACTTTCTGGAGAGTTGTATAATGTATCATAATTATCTAAATAGTGTGCATGATACTGGGAAAATTACCTTTTTTGCATATCTACTTTGGAGTTTGCTTTTTATTGGAAAGGATTTTTTAATGAGATTTTAGCTGCATTAAAATGCATACATGATATATTTGTCTAACATTTTACTCTTCGCAGTAGGATATTCTTGTTATTTCTCTTTATTTTTTGTCTGAAGGTGAACTCATTTATTCTGTGTTGCAATAATTGGTGGGTAAGCGCTGGTATTTTTCTATTATTTTTTCATTTAGCCTTTCTGCCCACTGGCTATACGTTTTCAGTTTCAAACTACTGTTCTATAACAAAAAGAAAAAAAAGAACAAAAAGAAAAGATTTTCTTGAAAGAATTCTACAGCTGATAGCATTACACCACTTTAATTACTGCATTCTAGAAACAATTATCCCGGTATGTGAAATGATCAATCCTAATAATAAGGTAATTGAACCCAAGATTAATGGTAGCCTAAAAAAATGAAAAGTTATAAACACACTATTAGCTTTCTTTGCCAACCAGAGCCCAAGGATCTGAAATTATTAATCAATCTAATTAAGTTGATATACTACACTAAATTAGTTAAAGTATTGCTAAAACGATTGAAAAAATAAATTTGGTCTGTGGTTTTAAAAATGAGCATGTGTATTTATGTAAGCAGCTTTAACAGTGTTTTAGCAGCAAATATAACCTGCATATTTTTTTACTTCATGATTAATTATCACCAAAAATTGATTTAGCTCTAATCTGTTAATCAATGAATTGCTATAATAAAAACAAGACTCATTTTCAATATTGAACACTTTCAGCTTAGCAATCTGATTCAACTGCACTGGGCTATACTTTGCACAAACATCAGAACGATGAATTGCAGCCCATAAAAAGCTAAAGTTATACCTACATAAGAAAAAAGTGTCTCAACACTTTAAAGCTTAAAGGGAACCTGTCACCATGAAAATGCAGTCCAAGCTACAGGCATCATGTAATACAGCAGGGGGAGCTGAGCAGAATAATATGTAGTTTTGTGAGAAAATATTCAGTATAACCTGTGTTTCCATCATTTAAATCTCTGCTGTTTGTGGGATCTTGGGTCCAGTGGGCGGTCCTATCAGTGACTGACAGTTTTCTCTGGATAAGTGTGCTAACAAAGATACCTGTCAATCACTGATAGGACCACCCACTGGGCCGAAAATCACAAAAAGAAAAGTGGTTTAAATTATTAAAACAAATCATATACTAAGGATGTTCTCACAAAATTATATATTACTCTACTTTGCTCCCTGTGATCTATAGTATGCTGACTGCAGATTGGACTGGATTTTCATGATAACAGGTTAACCTGTACTATAAGCTGCCTAAAAACAATGTAGCCACAATTATACAGACAAACACGTATCCATACCCACAATATTAAGTGTGTGTGAAGAATTCCACATACCAATAAACCCATCTGTCTCCACAATGAGCAGATGACTCGGCATTACTTATATATACAAACACGATGCCTCAGAACTCTCCGATTAAGGAATACATGAACTTCAATATTGCTGCAACTGTTAAGAATCATAAGATACTTAGTGTTTTTTGATCAAAGAATGCAAAAGCCATCCAATCACGTCAAGGTGTACCTTAAATATGGATGGTCCCTAACCACTATATGTCCTACTAATTCATGTGCCAAACTAGGCTACACCAAAATGGAGCATGAGAAGGAAAGCAATCATAGCTTGTAATTGAAACCTTGCGTGGAAAAAATGGGTGGTTAAAGGTGTTGAGCTCTGGAGGGGGCCACGCCCTCCAATGTTTTTTTTTTCTTTTTCACTAGGCATTACATGAGATGCATTTCTAAAAGACTAGTAGAATTAGTCACCCTCATATACATGCAGTAATCAATCAAGAGGCCTAAAAACCATAGTAATGGGACTTAAACACTGTCATCTGTATGGTTCTGTCGCGCAAGGTGAGGGAAGGACTAAATGCACAATGATGGGAAGAAGGGAGGAAGCCCAAACACTAGGGAAAGAGAGAGGGAGGCCCCTAGGCAGATTTGACAACACCCTGACTCCCCAAACGTCCATAAATAGTTTCCGCACCTATCGCTGAGCAGGAAATCTAATCCCTGACTGCCCCTAGTGATAGGTCCTAGATAGGAAGGGGATGGGTTAAGCACTAGTCAGCCCCTACTGCAACTAAAAACGAACAGGTAACAGACAAGGGAATACACTTAGCTTGGGAAGACACCAGAAAGATCAACAACGTGTTCAGAGGTATTAAGCCACTTTTACAGGCTCATAATAAAACGTTCAAAAACGAAACTGAAACTTTTTTCCTGTGAAATATGTTAAGGAATTTTGTTTCCAGGGTAAAGACTTGTGTATAAGGTAAAATAAATAACCAAAAACAAAAATACTCCCCAACACCTTGGGCTATGTTCACAAGTAGCATATGAGTTTTTGCACTTTTGTATTGCTTTCAACTGTGACGAATGCATTCACCAGGAAATGTCATTTTAACATTTTACAACCTAATCTGGCCATGTGCTGTGTGACACATGTAGACAGTGCTGAAAAGACATGGGACAGCATGGGGAAGACCCCTGGAGGCATCTCTGACGCCCAGGATACTGCATAAAAGTGTTCCCATCAGAAGTGATCCTTGCAACATCAGAAGATGCAGACTTGCAACTATCCCCGTGCAAGTTCTTGTCCCAGGGCAGTGTTCAATTGTACCTCCCCCATTCCTTGCAATGCATGCGCAAATATGCAGCCAAACACCCACCCACCCGCAGGCTGCAATACCATACTGCTAGCTTGTACTTGAAATGGGGCCTTTTAGTTTTGAGGAGGCCGAAGCTGGCCACTACCTCATGGCTGCTTTGGCAGCGAGGTATCCATACTCAATCCCCAGCCGCCCGGCGGCCGGGTGTCCACGCTTGGTCCCCAGTGGCCAGGGGCGGCCGGGTGTCCACACTCGGTCCCCAGCCGCCCCCCGGCTGGGTGTCCACACACGGTCCCCAGCCGCCTGGGGGCGGCCGGGTGTCCATGAACAGTCCCCAGCCACCCCGATTACTCCGCAGAACATCCCCACAGACTTTTCTTAACCCAGCCTACTTTAGGGCAGCATTGGACGAGCCCACCAGAGAAACAGACTCCTCCGGTGGGCCCTGGCTTCTCCATCAGGGGAGTCGAGAGTGCCAAGGTGAGGAGTATGATGAAGACGATAGAAGTTAGCATCTGCTTTGTTTAGTTGGAATGGAAGCGTAAGTGTGCAACCTGCCACCCACCCACCCCCAGGCTGCAATACCATACTGCTAGCTTGCTTGCACTTGAAATTGGGCCTTTTAGGCATGTGGAGGGAGACGCCGGCCACCATGTCATGGCTGCGTCGGCGGCCCTTTTATCCATACTCAGTCCCCAGCCGACCGGCGGCCGGGAGTCCACGCTCAGTCCCCAGCTGCCAGGGGGCGGCCGGGTGTCCACAATCGGTCCCCAGCTGCCCCGCGGCCAGGTGTCCACACACGGTCCCCTGCTGCCTAGGGGCGACCGGGTATCCATAAACGGTCCCCAGCCACCCAGATTTCCCCCCGGAACATCTCCACAGACTTTTCTTAGCCTGGCCTACTTTAGGGCAGCATTGGACGAGCCCACCAGAGAACCAGACTCCTCCGGTGGGCCCTGGCTTCTCCATCATGGGAGTTGAGAGTGCCAAGGTGAGGAGCATGATGATGACGATAGAAGTTACCATCTGCTTTGTTTTGTTGGAATGCAAACGTATGTGTGCAACCTGCCACCCACTCACCCCCAGGCTGCAATACCATACTGCTAGCTTGCTTGCACTAGAAATTGGGCCTTTTAGGCATGTGGAGGCTGACGCCGGCCACCATGTCATGGCTGCGTCGGCGGCCTTTTTATCCATACTAAGTCCCCAGTCGTCCCCAGCTGCCAGGGGGCGGCCGGGTGTCCACACTCGTTCCCCAGCCGCCCCGCGGCCAGGTGTCCACACACTGTCCCCAGCCCCGTCATGGCTGCGTCGGCGGCCCTTTTATCCATACTCGTTCCCCTGCAGCCCGGCGGCCGGGTGTCCACGCTTGGTCCCCAGCCGCCAGGGGGCGGCCGGGTGTCCACACACGGTCCCCAGCTGCATGGGGGTGGCCAGGTGTCCATAAACGGTCCCCAGCCACCCTATTTCTCCTGTTACCGACCAACACACTTATCTTGAACTGGCCTGCTTTAGGGCAGCATTGGACGAGCCCACCAGAGAACCAGACTCCTCCGGTGGTCCCTGGCTTCTCCATCAGGGGAGTTGAGAGTGCCAAGGTGAGGAGCATGATGAGGATGATAGAAGTTAGAATCGGCTTTGTTTTCATGGAATGCTAGTGCATGTATGTAGTAGCGGCTAGGCCTGAGGTGGTCAGCGTTTTGGCGCATATCCTACCTCCTCCGAGGATTGCTGGATGTTTTCCTGCTACTATCCAAGTTCTATGACTCTCGTTAAAGCAAAGTTTCAGGTGATAAATGATGGATGAGGTAGTGGCAAAGGAGAAAGAGCAGGAGGAACAGGGACCACTCACATCAATATCAGGCCAGTCAACCACATATGTCTTGTAGGATATGTTTCTGTAACAAAAGGAGCAGTTCGGCTACACAGTTATAGGGCATACAGTGAGTGCAATGCCTTCCAAAAATTTTGAGGCACTCCAATGCACTTTGGAAATAACATGGAGGTAAGAGGGCCTTAACTACACTGTGTTCCAAATTATTATGCAAATAATATTTTCTAAGATTTTCCCAAATTACCTTTATGAATTGCAGTCATTGTAATTTTCCAGTCAAATAACTATTAGAGTACAATTGAAAGTTTTTTGTACAAACTGCCTATGATAACATTATATTTTTAAAAAAATAAAAAACTCAAACTGCACTCAAAATGCATGTTCCAAATTATTATGTCCAGCAGAGTTTTCAACCTTTTCATTTTAATAAAGAACAAAAAAATGTTCATTTTTTAAATTATAAGCATTAGCAGGTTATTACAAACTGAAATCAAACAGTTTTCAACTCAAAACTTTTTTCTAGGTGATCTTACATTGTCCAAAAGCTGACAAACTGCTCTGAAGACACTCTCTTTAAAAAAGCCGGCCGGCAATTCAGCAGCGGCATACACCGGTACCTGACAATTTAGACTAGAAGGAATAGAGCATCACACGTAGATTAGATAGATAGAAACATGTCAGTCACATATATAAGAAGTACAGTGACAGTGTTGCTTACTGTACTTGTCATTTATTGTTAAAGGATTTATTAAAAAAAATATTAGTGTTTTCATGCACCGTCTCTTTAAAAAAGCCGGCCGGCAATTCAGCATCTGTACCCGACAATTTATAACAGAAAGAATAGAGCATCACACATAGATTAGATAGATAGAAACATGTCAGCCACATTTATAAGAAGTACAGTGATAGTGTTGATTACTGTACTTGTCATTTAGTGTTAAAATAAAGGATTTATTAAAAAAAAAATTGGCGTGGGGTTCCCCGTAATTTTAGTCTCTAGCGGAGGTTAAGCAGACGACTGGGGCAGATGTTTGAAGCCTGGGAAGGGGGTAATACCAACAGAGCTTCCCAGACTACTAATATCAGCCCCCAGCTGAATACCTAGCCTTTACTAGCTATTAAAATGAGGGACCCCCAAAAAAATGACGTGGGGTCCCCCCTATTTTAATAGCTAGCAAAGGCTAGGCAGACAGCTGGGGGCTGATATTAATAGCCCAGGAAGGGTGTCATGAATATTGGCCTCCTCCCATGCTAGAAACACCAGCCGTCAGCTGCCCCAGAAATGGCGCATCCATAGGATGCGCCAATTCTGGCACTTGGCCTCGCTCTTCCCACTGCCCTGTAGTGGTAGCAGTGGGGTAATAGGGTTGGGGTAGAAGTCAGCTTATAATGCCAGCTGACATCAAGCCCAGGTTAGTAATGGAGAGGCGTCTATAAGACACCCCCATTACTAACCCCATAGTCAAAGATACAAAAAAACACAAACACCCAGAATAAAGTCCTTTAATTGAAATAAAGACACAATTCTTTATTGTTCTAAATTAAACCATACTTACCATTATGCCCATTCCAGCTGAAGCCAACGATCTCCTGCAATAAAAGTAAAATAATAAAGCAACATCATCCTTACCTTTCCATGGTTCCCACGACAGCTTCAGCTCTTCTACATTCACATGACAGGCTGGACCGCAGCAGAACGCTGCCATCCAGCTTGCCATGTGGCAGACACTGAGAAGCGCAGGCATGCTTGCACTCCTCAGTGTCTGGCTGTGACGGCATCCAGATGAGCCGAGTTCATGTCCAATGAACTCAGCCTACCTCATGCACGTCACTGACAGCATGGGAAAATTCTTCTGCGCATGCGATGTGTGCAGGAGAATTTTCCCACGCAGTCAGTGACGTGCATGAGGTGAGCTCATGTCCAATGAACTCGGCTCACCTCATGCACGTCACTGACAGCGTGGGAAAATTCTCAGCGCTCAGCACTTGAGCAGGAGAATTCTCCCACGCTGGGATGGCATTGAGATGACAGGCTGGATCACAGCTGAGCGCTGCCATCCAACTTGTCATCCTTCAGAGACACTGGAGAGCGCATTAATATAATACAGTATTTGCTTATGCCTTCCAAGCAAATGCTTCCAAAAATTAGGACGGAGCAACTTGCAATGCCTCTTACAAGAGCCATGCAGTACAGCATATTACAAACATTAGTCCCATTATTGGGGAGTGGGTCTCCCATAGTATTTGCTTATGCCTTTCAAGCAAAAGCTTCCAAAAATTAGGACGGAGCAACTTGCAATGCCCCTTTCAAGAGCCATACAGTACAGCATCTTAAAAACATTATTCCCATTATTGGGGAGTGGGTCTCCCATAGTATTTGCTTATGCCTTCCAAGCAAAAGCTTCCAAAAATTAGGATGGAGCAACTTGCAATGCCTCTTACAAGAGCCATGCAGTACTGCATATTACAAACATTAGTCCCATTATTGGAGAGTGGGTCTCCCATAGTATTTGCTTATGCCTTCCAAGCAAAAGCTTCCAAAAATTAGGACGGAGCAACTTGCAATGCCTCTTACAAGAGTCATGCAGTACAGCATATTACAAACATTAGTCCCATTATTGGGGTGTGGGTCTCCCATAGTATTTTCTTATGCCTTCCAAAAATTAGGACGGAGCAACTTGCAATGCCCCTTATGTAATGCACATGCCTGGACTGACTGGCGTGTGCATGATTAGTGATTCCACTGTGCCAAAAACCGGAGAGTGCCTGGAAGGGCGTAACTAAGTATCTGCCCGATCCGACCAAGGTCGCACGACGGCATATGACGCCAGTGCACCAGGGCAGAACCGAGCAGAGGGACCAGGTGCCACTCCAGGTCAGACCCCGGACACGTCTGTTGACCCACACGGGGGAATACAGGAACAGGCAGGCTAGAGTGCAGGCTGGGTACGGTCCAGTACAGACTGGGAGACGGGTTCAGAGCCGCAGATGCGGTCATCAAGCAGAGCAAAGCGAAACAGCAGGTGCGGTAGTCAAGGCCGAGCAGAGCAAAACCGCAGACGCGGTGGACAAGGCCGAGCAGAGCAAAACCACAGACGTGGTGGACAAGGCTAAGCAGAGCGAAGCTGCAGACGCGGTAGACAAGGCTGGGCAGAGCGAATTCGCAGATGCGGTAGACAAGGCTGAGCAGAGTGAAACCGCAGATGCGGTAGACAAGGCTGAGCAGAGCGAAACCGAAGACACGGTGGACAAGGCTGAGCAGAGCAAAACCGCAGACGCGGTGGACAAGGCTAAGCAGAGCAAAACCGCAGACGCGGTGGACAAGGCTAAGCAGAGCAAAACCGCAGACGCGGTGGACAAGGCTGAGAAGAGCAAAACTGCCGACGCGGAAGACAAGGCTGAGCAGAGCAAAACCGCAAACGTGGTAGACAAGGCTGTGCAGAGCGAAACCGCAGATGCGGTAGACAAGGCTGAGCAGAGCGAAACCGCGGACGCAGTAGACAAGGCGGAGCACAGCGAAACCACAGACGTGGTAGACAAGGCTGAGCACAGCGAAACCACAGACGTGGTAGACAAGGCTGAGCACAGCGAAACCACAGACGCGGTTGACAAGGCTGAGCACAGCAAAACAGCAGATGCGGTAGGCAAGGCTGAGCACAGTGAAACCGCAGACGCGGTAGACAAGGCTGAGCAGAGCGAAACCGCAGATGCGGTAGACAATGCTGAGCAGAGCGAAACCGCAGACGCGGTAGACAAGGCTGAGCAGAGCAAAACTGCAGACGCGGTGGACAAGGCTGAGCAGAGCAAAACCGCAGACGCGGTGGACAAGGCCTAGCAGAGCAAAACCACAGCCGCGGAGGACAAGGCTAAGCAGAGTGAAACCGCAGACGCGGTAGACAAGGCTGAGCAGAGCGAAACCGCAGACGCAGTAGACAAGGCTGAGCAGAGCGAAACCGCAGACGCGGTAGACAAGGCTGAGCAGCGCAAAAGCACAGACGCGGTGGACAAGGCTGAGCAGAGCAAATCCGCAGACGCGGTAGACAAGGCAGAGCAGAGCGAAACCGCAGACGCGGTGGACAAGGCTGAGCAGAGCAAAACCGCAGATGCGGTGGTCAAGGCTAAGCAGAGCAAAACCTCAGACGCGGTGGACAAGGCTAAGCAGAGCAAAACCACAGACGCGGTGGACAAGGCTGAGCAGAGCAAAACCGCCAACGCGGTAGACAAAGCTGTGCAGAGCGAAGCCGCAGACGCGGTAGACAAGGCTAAGCAGAGCAAAACCCCAGACACGGTAGACAAGGCAGAGCACAGCAAAACCGCAGATGCGGTAGACAAGGCTGAGCACAGCGAAACCGCTGACGCGGTAGACAAGGCTGAGCACAGCGAAACCGCAGACGCGGTAGACAAGGCTGAGCACAGCGAAACCGCAGACGCGGTAGACAAGGCTGAGCACAGCGAAACCGCAGGTGCGGTAGACAAGGCTGAGCACAGCGAAACCGCAGACGCGGTAGACAAGGCTGAGCAGAGCGAAACCGCAGACGTGGTAGGCAAGGCTGAGCACAGCGAAACCGCAGACGCGGTAGACAATGCTGAGCAGAGCGAAACCACAGACACGGTAGACAAGGCTGAGCAGAGCAAAACCGCAGACGCGGTGGACAAGGCTGAGCAGAGCAAAACCGCAGACGCGGAAAGTAAGACAGGACAGAGATAAATCGCCAAAGAGGTAAACAAAGACAAAGCAAAGGGGACAGGGCTCTGTTAACATAGAACAGACTGGAAAAGAAAGCAGAACCAGATACTCACAAGGTACTTGTAAAGAAGTAGCGAAAGGACTCCAACTCACAAACGGAAGTACAATGACAACGAGTAGAAGTTAGGTGCAGGTTCAGATTCTACAGAAAAAGGGAGCAAACAGACATAAAGATAAAACAGGTAAGAAGCTAGGAGACAGTTCAGACAAGAACAGTTACAGCAACAAAATGCAGGAACGAGCCTAGGTAAAGCCAAGTGCTGGTTCAGACACTACAGAAAAAGGGAGCAAACGGACATAAAGACAAAACAGATAGGAAGCTAGAAGACAGTTCAGACAGGAACTGTACTGCAACAAATACAGGAGCGAGTCTGGGTATGCAGCCCCAGAGGGCGAGACCAACAGGCAAAGAGCGTGTTCTCACGGGCCTGGAAATGCAGCCTCCAGGAAAGGCAGAAAGACAGCTGGCTAGAGTACACAGACAGGACACAGTTCAGACACGGAAACTGATACCGCAAGGGAGGAAACATAGACAGGACCTGGCACATCAGTGACTAGAAGCCAAATGACAGAACAAGATGCTCAGGCATGGATCCCAAGGAGGAGCTGGTTTAAATACCAGGTGACAGACAGCAATAGGCTGAGGACGCATTAGGGGGGTGTCTGCAGCAGCTACAAGAAACAGGAAGTTCAGCGGGCGTCGCCCTAAGCAGCCAGAGCAGAGCAAAGCAGACAGTATGGAAAGAAGCCAAAGTGGCAGTCTGGACTGGAAATCAAGTGCGCGCTCTTGCACAGTGAGAGATGGACCACTATGCAAGGACGCCGCCAGGTATGTTACACCTTACAAGAGCTATACAGTACAGAATCTTAAAAACAGTATTATTTTATTGGGGAGTGGGACTCTCATAGTATTTGCTCATGCCTTCCAAGCAAAAGCATCCAAAAATTAGGATGGGGTAACTTGCAATGCCTCTTACAAGAGCCATGCAGTACACCATATTACAAGCATTAGTCCCATTATTGAGGACTGGGTCTCCCATAGTATTTCCTTATGCCTTCCGAGCAAAAGCTTCCAAAAATTAGGACGGAGCAACTTGCAATGCCTCTTACAAGAGCCATGCAGTACAGCATATTACAAACATTAGGCCCATTATTGGGGAGTGGGTCTCCCATAGTATTTGCTTATTCCTTCCAAGCAAAAGCTTCCAAAAATTAGGAGGAAATGCAATGACCGTTCGAAGAGTCGTGGAGGTCCCAGTAGCTTAAAAAGACGCTTTTGGTATAACAAGATGTTTTTAATGCCCCTCAGAAGAGACGTGGAAGTCAGAGTGGTATAACAAGACGGTTTTAATGCCCCTCAGAAGAGACGTGGAGGTGAGAGTGGTATAGCAAGATGCTTTTAATGCCCCTCAGAAGAGACGTGGAGGTCAGAGTGGTATAACAAGACGCTTTTAATGCCCCTCAGAAGAGACGTGGAGGTCAGAGTGGTATAACAAGATGCTTTTAATGCCCCTAAGAAGAGACATGGAAGTCAGAGTGGTATAACAAGACGGTTTTAATGCCCCTTACAAGAGACGTGGAGGTCAGAGTGGTATAACAAGACTGTTTTAATGCCTCTAAGAAGAGACGTGGAGGTCAGAGTAGTATAACAAGGCGCTTTTAATGCCCCTCAGAAGAGACGTGGAGGTCAGAGTGGTAAAGCAAGATGCTTTTAATGCCCCTCAGAAGAGACGTGGAGGTCAGAGTGGTATAATAAGACGCTTTTAATGTCCCTCAGAAGAGACATGGAGGACAGAGTGGTATAACAAGATGCTTTTAATGCCCCTCAGAAGAGACGAGGAGGTCAGATTGGTATAACAAGATGGTTTTAATGCACCTCAGAAGAGATGTGGAGGTCATAGTGGTATAACAAGATGCTTTTAATGCCCCTTGGAAGAGCCATACAGTACAGTATCTTAAAAATATTATTCCCATTATTGGGGAGTGGATCTCCCACAGTCTTTGCTTATGCCTTCCAAGCAAAAGCTGACAAAAATCAGGATGGAGAAACTTTCAATAATGGCAACACGGACCACGGTCACCCTGGTGGTATAGTGGTGGTGGAGGCTGAGGATAAGGAGAAGAACATAAAACAGCCGAAATGAGGTAGCGTATACAAATGTGTGGGTGTGAAGCGGTGCATGTGAATATACCTCCCGAAATAACACAGTGGATTTGACTTTATGTTACTCTGCTGTCATTTGTTGGTGATGAGAAGTCTGGCCTAATCCAGATCTTGTTCATTTTAATAAGGGTCAGTTTGTCAGCATTGTCAGTTGACAGGCGAGTGCGCTTATCAGTTATAATTCCCCCAGCGGCACTAAAAACACGCTCCGATAACACGCTAGTGGCAGGGCAGGCCAGGACCTACAAGACGCACAGACTGAGTTCAGTCCAAGTGTCCAGCTTGGATACCCAATAATTAAAAGGCACAGAGGAATCACGGAGGAAGCTGGTACGGTCGGCAAGGTACTCCCTCATCATCTTTTGAAACTTTCCACTCCTTGTGAGAGTACCCCGCGCCTCAGGGTCTGTCCGAAGGGAGGGTCTGAGAAAACTGTCCCAGAACGTTGACAGTGTTCCCTTGCCTCTGCTGGCTTGGAGTTGCATCTCTCTCGCATGTATGACTTGGTTGGGCAACGAACTGTGACCTCTGCCGCTAGCGTGTTCAGATGGGAATTTTTTTGACAGTTCTGCAGCAAGGGCCTTCTGGTACTGCCCCATTTTTGTAGACCTCTCCACCTCAGGAATAAGAGAGTGAAAGTTCTGCTTGTAGCAGGGGTCTACAAGTGTCACCAACCAGTAATGACTGTCACCCAACATTTTGACAATGCGAGGGTCACGGTTAAGGCAGCGTAACATAAAGTCAGCCATGCGTGCCAGACTGGTAACGGGCAAGATT
Organism: Phyllobates terribilis; assembly: GCF_046119375.1. Lineage (NCBI taxonomy): Eukaryota > Metazoa > Chordata > Amphibia > Anura > Dendrobatidae > Phyllobates > Phyllobates terribilis. Next base: position 444,782,513 of record NW_027362764.1, read on the forward strand.
TCCGTGTCCTCACCAAGATGAAGACTGATCATGCTCTCCTCCTCCTCCTCCTCCTCCCCCCTGTCCTCAGGCCACCCACGCTGAACCAACGGTATGACAGTTGTACAGGTACTACCGTCTACAGTGCATGATACCAGTTTCTGTTCTTCCTCCTCCTCCTCCTCTCCCTCATTGTCCCCCAATGCACGTTGGGATGAGATGAGGCTGGGCTGTGTGTAATCACCCGCTAGGGCTTCTTGATCCATCTCATCATACTCTGGCTGCAATGCCTCCTCTTTAATTCTCTGCAGAGAGTGTTGCAAAAGACAGACAAGTGGGATGCTGACACTAATGATGGCATCATCGCCACTCATCATCTTGGTGGCCTCCTCAAAGTTTGTCAGGATGGTACATATGTCAGACATCCAGGTCCACTCCTGAGGTCTTATGTGTGGAGTCTGACCTGAATATCGACGGCCTTGTTGCAGCTGGTACTCCACAACTGCTCTCTTCTGTTCACAAATCCTTAGCAACATGTCGAGGGTAGAGTTCCAACGTGTGGGGACATCACACACCAGTTAGTGTGTGCGAAGCTGCAAACGCTGCTGCAACACAGCAAGGGTGGCGGAAGCTGTAGCTGACTTGCGAAAATGAGCTGACAGGCGGCGTACTTTCATGAGCAGATCTGACAACTCGGGGTAAGATTTAAGAAACCGCTGAACCACGAGGTTAAGCACATGAGCCAGGCATGGCACTTGTGTGATCTCGCCTCGCCTCAGAGCCGCCACCAGGTTACGGCCATTGTCACACACGACCATGCCTTGATGTAGGTTCAGCGGTTTCAGCCATAGATCTGCCTGCTCTTTCACAGCTGTCCACAACTCACAAGCAGTGTGAGGTTTATCAAATAAGCTTATGAGTTTCAGCACAGCCTGTTGGTGGAGGCAGTACTGCAGCACTTCCAGCTTGTAACTGATGTGTTGATATCTGAGATGGAGGCTGAACATGAGGAGGAGGAGGAGGATGATGCGCAGGAGCTGTACACTGTTGGGGCAACTCTGACTGACATAGGGCCCGCAATCCTCGGTGCGGGGAGGATGTGTTCCGTCCCAAGATCCGACTGCGTCCCGGCTTCCTCTATGTTTACCCAGTGTGCCGTCAGGGAGATGTACCTTCCCTGGCCACAAGCACTTGTCCACGTGTCCGTTGTCAGGTGGACTCTCCCAGTAACTGCATTGATGAGGGCACGGCAGATGTTTTGGGACACGTGCTTGTGTAGAGCGGGGATGGCACACCAGGCAAAATAGTGTTGGCTGGGGACCGAGTACGGAGGGTCGGCCACCACCATAAGGTTGCGGAAGTATTCCGCCTCCACCAGCCTAAAAGGCAGCATTTCCAACGCAAGCAGTCGTGAAATGAGCGAATTTAGGACTGAGGCCTGTGGGGCGTTAGCTGCGAATTTCCGCTTTCGTTCAAAGGTCTGGGATATGGACAATTGAACGCTGCGGTGGGACGTGGACGTAGATGTTGATGCTGTTTCTTGAGAAACTGCCATAACAAGTGAAGACTGAGTGTAGGGGGCATCTTTACATGCAGTATGGACAGGGGATTGCCTTGCACACACAACAGGGGGTTCTACTGCACGCACAACAGTGGAAGAAGCAGTGGTGACACTCGCTGACACTGATCATGGACCCTGGGGTTCACACCACAAAGTCGGATGCTTTGCTGTCATGTGCCTGATCATGCTGGTGGTGGTCAGGCTGGTAGTTTTGTCACCCTACTGATGCTGGCATGGCAGGTGGTACAAATGGCATTTTTGGGGTTATCAGCAGAGTCTTTAAAAAAATTCCAGACTCTGGAGGACCTATAGGTTGTACTTGCAACGTCCTTTATGTTGGTGTTACATGGAACTGTTGCCTGCCGTCTGTGTGCGACCACCACACTGCTTCTTTCTGCATGTTGGGGTACTCTGCCTCCCTCCCAATGTGTGCTGCTGGCCTCGCTCTGCATGTCCTCCTGCCACGTTGGGTCAGTTACTAGATCATCCACCACCTCCTCCTCTTCCACTTGCGCACCACGATCCTCCTCACTTCCTGGCAATTGTGTCTCGTCATCATCCACATCTTGTGACAAATTGCCAGCATCGACTTCCTGTGGCCATGGCTGTTCAAATATTTGGGCATCGCTACATGGGATCTCCTCTTCCACCACTTCAAGCGGAGCAGGCGAGGGGCACAAATATGGAAATGGACCAGTGAACAGCTCTTCAGAGTGTCCAAGTGTGGGATTAGCTGCTGTTTGACGACACTCGGCATGGTGTGAGGAAGGAGCATCAGGGTGAGGAGGAGTATGCGGTCCAGACTCACGGCTACTAAGAGTTGACGGTGTGGAAGACAGACCGGAGGTGGTGGTGCCCAGGTAACTGGAAGAATTATCTGCTATCCAATTAATAACCTGTTCACACTGATCAGTTCGCAATACTGGTGTTGTTCTGTGCTTCCCTAGTAATTAGGTCAAGAAGTGGGAGCGAGAAGATGTGGCTGTTGGTTGTGGCACATTTTCACCTTGGCAATGGCCCCGTCCTCTGCACGCACCATCACCAGAATGTCCACTTCCACGTCCCTTGCCATGCACCTTGCCCATTGTAAAGGAAGTAAAATAGCTTGCACTCTCACTATCAATGGAAAAAGGGTAATAAAAAGTAGATTAGAACCGTGGAAGAGGAAAACCACAGTTCTATTTCTCTGGCCTACACCCGACTCTTTTAAACAATCAGAACAATCAGGGAGAAACTATTACTGCTTTTCTTTACGGAAAAAATTCCAAAACCTGAATAATAGAGATTTTTTACAGTGGAAAGGCAAAACCACAGTTATTGTTTACTGGGGTATACCATAAAACTTTAAATATATATATTTGCAGCTGAACAGTGAGCGAAACCCTCAAACTGTTTTCTTTTAGATACAAACGGCCCAAAACTGGATAATACAGAGATTTGACCCGTGGAACTGCAAAACCACACTGGGATTTGTCGGGCCTACACCAGACTATTTTCAACAGATATATTTTTGTGTCACAACAGTCAGGAGACACTACTGTTTTTTTAAGGCAAAACATGCGAAAAACAGGATAATAGAGATTTTTTACCGTGGAACAGCAAAACCACATTTTTATTTTACTGTTGTGTACCAGACTTTTTTAAAAATATAGATTTGCGGCTGAACAGTGAGCGACACACTCAAACTGTTTTTTTTTAGATACAAAAGGCCCAAAACTGGATACTACAGAGATTTGACCCGTGGAACTGCAAAACCACACTTCTGTTTCTGTGGCCTATACCAGACTCTTTTCAACAGATATATTTGTGTCTGAAAAATCAGAGACACACTTCTTTTGGGGGGGGGGGGCACCAATAGGTTAATAAGATGGGTATTTGTACAGTGTGAAGGAGGAAAAAAAAAAGAGGATTAAGATGAAAAAAAAAGGATTTTTACTGGCCCCCGAGACCTGGAGCTAAGTCCAGCAATTTCAGAAACAGGAGCACACAGGACTGTAATGCAGCGTTTATAACCACTGCATCTCCTATACAGCCTGCCTGCCTGCCTGCCTGATATCTAGGATGGATATTAGTCCTGAGAAGGACTGTTTGTTTGATCTGGCAGCATTTACAGACCCTACACTAACTATTTTGCAGGATAAATCTCTCCCTAGCTCAGCAGCACTGTCCCTACACTGTTTAATCCGGAGCGACTGTGTCCAAGATGGCGGCACCCGGTTTTAAATACTCGAGGTGATGCTGTGCGGCCAGCCAATCACTGTAATGCCCACAAACAACATGGCTGCGGCATTACAGTGACTGGCTGGCAATCCCTGCATGTTCATTGGCTCTGTAAAGAGCGCCAAACATGCAGGGCGGAGACCCGAGCTCCCGCCCGAGTAACCCGGAAATGCTTGGTGCTCGCCGAACATCCCGAGTAGTGTGATGCTCGGGCAAGTACCAAGCAGTAACGAGCATGCTCGCTCAATACTAATCAGAAAATCAACAAAAGCACAGCTGAATGGCATAGAAGAGAATTGTCTTTCTTTTACCTCTCCTGCTATGCCATAGGGGTCCAGTTTACATCAGAAGAACGGCCTGTGTTGAGTGTTCTTCTAAGTGTAGTTATGTGCTCCTATCTCTATTGCGCCCTAAAAAGAGATTGAAATTGCTCTATTACCTAACTTTGGTTACCAATTCCTTATGAGGAGTTCCCCGAATTAGAACCTGGCCTTAATCAAAGCATGCCATCCTAACATGGTATGTTTCTGACCATGTGACAAATTCATCAAAGCTCTATGTACTCAGTGAGAGTTTACACATTTCTATGTTATCATATTAGGCTATATACCCACGATGCAGAAATGCTGCATATGCGGATTTTACATGTGTTTTTCCCGCCAGGTAGAAGTGTTGTCAAGCGTTTTTGCATGCATTTCTGTAGGTTATCAAGCACTTTTCCAAGCGATTTTAGCATCACATGGAAAAGTGCTTGACAACTTAGTCACCCTATATAAATCCATTGCAACCAGCATGGATTTATATAGTGTGACCAAGTAATAGTTAAAAAAAAGAATAAGAATGGTGAAAAATAAAAAATAAAGATTATACTTACCTTCTGATTGCCCCCGGTCTCCTTCTCCCTTCTCCGCTCGGTCCGGTTTCCCCTGTGTCTCGCGGTGCTGTGAAGGACATGCGATGATGTCATAGAGTCATGTGACAGGTCACACGATCGCCGACGTCAGCGGTCGCGTGACCTGTCACATGACTCAATGACGTCATGTCAGGTCCTCACACCACCGCGAGCCACCCAACACACCGCACGCATCGCTATGGAGACCTGGGGCCATCGGAAGGTAAGTATAATCTTTATTTTTTATTTTAAATTCTTTTTTTACAGTTTCTATGGTACCCAGGTATGAGAGTGTCCTCTTCTCCAGGCCTGGGTACCATCCGCACATTGAATCGCTTCATATCCGCATGTGCACATGTAGTGATGCGGATATCAAGGGCTTCAATGTAAGTCAATGGCGGCAATTACGCTGCGTGTCCACAAAATTAATGGACATGCTGCATATTTTTCAGCAATGATAATCCGCAGGGGAAATTTCTGCAGCATGTGCACAGCACATGTGTATTTTCATTGGGGACCATGAGGCATGTATTACCAAGCATTTTTTAAGCATTTTCGCTGCGGAAATTCCGCAGCAAAAACGCTTGAAAAACGCATAATGGGCACACAGCCTTAAGGTAGTTTGTCTAGAATCTAACACTTTAGAGAAATTTCCCAGAATGATGTAACATTTATACATTTTAAAGAATATATTCTATGTTATCAGAGTAAATAATAAAGACTTTGACAATGAGACAATGAAAATTATGGTATAATTTTAGGGCAGTTCTGAAGAATTGCATTTTCTCCTCCTTACTTTAAGCAGGACATTTTGCAAATTACATATTCAACATTACTGTATATTCTACCAATAACATGGTATGGACAAAAAAAGGCTAAATGATTGTAATAGAGCATATTAAAGAGGCTTACATGTGGATTTAATCATTCTTATTAGAGACAAGTAGATCGATCTGCGGAGGATGAACTTCCCATGCTTTGCCTGCCAATGCATTTCAATTGTGTTTGACTTGGTAATTACAACATGTTGATTTGTTTCTCTTTTAGTTATTCTGGTATAGATATGCTGGTTTTCTTTGGACCATTGTTCTGTTTCATGGCCCAGCTTTGGCCAAGCTGTTGCTTTTGGTTAGATGGCCTTACATTTGACAGAGGAGATGATTTACTCAATCATTGCAAGGTACCAAAGTCCTGTGGCTGCAAAACAAGCCAAATTTATTAAATGAAAAGAACTCCAAAGCCTGCAATTGCCATGAAAAGACATGTATAAAAGTCTGAAATCTACTAGACTGTATCCCATCCCTTTCAATCTCTTTACAACAAAAAAAAACATAGCCTTAGTAATGTCTAACTAGGCATCCTCATTACAGCACATATAGATATGGCTAAACATGCCGCCAGTGGTAACAAACAGCCTGATTAATAACACACTGTACAGACAGAATTTTATGCTAACTAAAAAAAATAAAGTGCTAAAAATATATTTTATAATCAGGCACTCTGTTCTCTTTTTGTCTGTAACTCTAGCAGAATGATTGAAATTTTCTGTGCAGGAGTCTAATGAGGGGAGTCTACCAGTGGATTTCATCTGCATGCCTCTGCTCCTCCCACCCTGCAGGGAAGCTGACTTACTCACCACCCAGGCAACTCTTCTGCATCTCCTGCTTTGCCTTCCATGTCTCAAGATCTGTGCATGTCATGCAAGTTCTATGACAAGGTGCTTAGGGCACGCGCGCTTCTTGTCTCTTAAAGAGACAGTGCGCACACTCCTAATGTGTCCTCAGCCAATAGCTGGGAGGCACTTAATATTTAAGGCACCTTTGCCTGTTGGGAGGTGCCTGAGCAACAATTGTAGTTAGTCAGTCTGCAAGCTGCTATCTAGTGATCAGGTCCCTGTACCAGTCCAGTTTAATCTGTACCAGTTCTGCTTTCCTGTTCCCATCCTGAGTATGCGGTATCTGAACCCGAAATCATTCCAGCAGTATCTGAACCGGAATCCCCCACTGCTAGTACCAGTTTCGGTATTCGACCCGTCTGAACGAGCAGCTGCATTTAAATCCTCTGTATCTGGTCCTGCATTTTACTCCTAGTCCGTTCTACTTTCCTTCCCCTTGGGGTCAGCTTCCGTGGTACTGGGATCTGTCATGGAGTAGCACCTGGTGTCCACCTGGGCCCAAGTCTAACCCCAACATCAAGGGCTTTAGTGAAAACTCACAATGACCTGTGTTCAAATTTAAACATGGCTGAACTATGCATTTTGTAAATGATGAATGCAGGGAAGGGACCTTGGTAAAATAAAAAAACAAAATTTAAAACGTTAGTACATCATGGAAGTCTGATGAAGTTGCAATTGGCCGCAGTGTATAACACGTCTCATTCCTGCATTTCTTACTCTCTTAACCTTCTTGGCATTATCGTTTTATGATTCTTCATTCATTATTTTGGGCATTTGAAAACATTTATTGTTGATTTTTTATCTCTATTTATTCTGCCACATTTAAAATGTATATGTTATTTTTTTATACTACAGTTTTTGTTACTGTTTCACTATTCTGCCATTTTGTACCGTTATTAGCTTGCCATTTGAATTGTTAAAGTTGAGGGTCGTACCCCATATTTTACAGTTAGTTTATATACGTTACACCCTTTAACTACACAAGGGTTTTTATTATGTGTATTGTATTTTTAAGTGTTTTTAACCTGTGCATAGTATTTTGCTTTTTTTATTAAATACATTTGCTAGATATGTTTTTTATTATACCTGTAGGTGTGTGCAGGTTGGTTTAATGGGAATCTTTTTCTTTTATATAACAATCGTGGAATCTATAAATTTAAAATAAAATTGCCTGTTATATCCAATAAATCACAAAGGCTTACCTGGGGGAGGATTCACGCTGTTCGATTCTCACAACTGCTAATATTCACTAAAAAGGAGTATAACGCTAAAAACAAAAAAATAAAAAAAACATTTGCCTTTTGTGCCCAGGTTTTGCACAGGTGCCAAAATCCAAATTGTAAAAAAAAATTAAGAATGGTAAATATGCATTCATGGGAGAATTGCTTATTTCTTAAGATGTAGGCTCCTGACTGAACAAATATTTTTGACCGCACAGTAATAATACATAAAAATGTAACATTATCTTGCCAACTATAGCACAAAGAGAATCCTAGGGAGGTAATAATAACATTTACTTAATAAAGGGAAACAGCAAGGCTAGGCTCATATACTAGATCCCATGAAAAGCAAGCGGGAATATCTATGGGGTCTCAGCAGTCTCATGCTACCAGAATAAATTTGGAAGTTGCTATTTTTACTCCATTACTTGTGACATTCTTGTCATCAACTTAAACAGGAGAATTACATCTCTGAAGCCACAGTTGTACTTACTAACAAATTTTGGAGCCTCTTCAAAGAACCTCAGTAAGTGATATGGGACCCTCACCATCTGCCAATGGCTGATCATCAGTTTCTCTGCTGAATTATATAATCAGTCTCTTCAGTGCATTACATAGCTTGCACAAATGCTTCATCATATAAAGCATATAATTCCATCACGTTGCAATGTCGCAAAATATCAAAGACTTAATTATATCGTTCTGTTGCTACAAATCCTGGAGTCTATTCTCACCTCATTATATTGGTAACAATAAAGATGAGCGGGTCAATCCACAGAGGATCCAATTCAAGTAGAATTTCCTTAAACTCACGGTTCGTTATGAATTCAAACAATTTGCAATTCAGTTTGTGAAAATTGGCAAAAATAAAGCCTTGTGCTATTTCAAACATGCTGCACGCCCAGGGAACAGAATGATGTTGTCTTGCATGACAGCATGAGTTTTCTAATAATGCCCAGCTGCAATCCAGTCACAGTCAATCAGGAGAGCTATTACAGCAAGTATAAACCACAGGGGCCAGCCAAGGAGCTGCATTTTATGCCTGTATTGTATAGGGATAGAAGCTCAGAGCACATAGGGTAGTTATAGATAAAGGCCTAATAGCATTGTGGTGTACTACTTAATGGGGTTGTGCCACTATAAAGAATACAGTTAACCATCCAGAAAAGGTGGAAATAGTTTTGTAATTTATAGTGATTAAAAATTATGCGTTATTCAAAAGATACCAAGCTTTTATTTTTTGAACTATGCTCTCTGGTGCTCCCTAGCATTATTCCAGAGTTGTGAGCGCGATAGCAGAGAGATGCTTCCTGCGCTAACCGGTCTGAAGAAAGGGCAGAAGTTGGGGCATGTATACAGCTGGCAGACTACCCAGGTTAGGTAAACTCCAACTGATTGGTAATTGTTGAGTAACGTAAAGGCACTGTAAACCTAAATACCACATTTATGTACTCCAAAACCAGACAGAATATAATAAAAATCATCAGAGCTACAAGCCTATGTATTTATTTCATATGTTGAGGAAATGTCAGATACACTTTAAGATGATGTTTCTATTATTATTGATTTGGTGCGATATATCTCCTGCAACTGTGGATAAAAAAACCTTTATATATAGTGATATGTGTTTTTTTTATATATGTATCATCATAAAAAAGCAAATAGGGGTTTATACTTGTATAATATATATTTCCAATATCAATATGCTGTAATAAAGTAGAAATACAGTACAGACCAAAAGTTTGGACACACCTTCTCAATTAAAGATTTTTCTGTATTTTCATGACTTTGAAAATTGTACATTCACACTGAAGGCATCAAAACTATGAATTAACACATGTGGAATTATATACTTAACAAAAAATTGTGAAACAACTGAAATTATGTCCTATATTCTAGGTTCTTCAAAGTAGCCACCTTTTGCTTTGATGACTGCTTTGCACACTCTTGGCATTCTCTTGATGAGTTTCAAGAGGTAGTCATTGGAAATGGTCTTCCAACAATCTTGAAGGAGTTCCCAGAGATGCTTAGCACTTGTTGGCCCTTTTGCCTTCACTCTGCGGTCCAGCTCACCCCAAATCATCTCGATTGGGTTCAGGTCTGGTGACTGTGGAGGCCAGGTCATCTGGCGTAGCACCCCATCACTCTCCTTCTTGGTCAAATAGCCCTTACACAGCCTGGAGGTGTGTTTGGGGTCATTGTCCTGTTGAAAAATAAATGATGGTCCAACTAAACGCGAACCAGATGGAATAGCATGCCGCTGCAAGATGCTGTGGTAGCCATGCTGGTTCAGTATGCCTTCAATTTTGAATAAATCCCCAACAGTGTCACCAGCAAAGCACCCCCGCACCATCACACCTCCTTCTCCATGCTTCACGATGGGAAAAAGGCATGTAGAGTCCATCCGTTCACCTTTTCTGTGTCGCACAAAGACACAGTGGTTGGAACCAAAGATCTAAAATTTGGACTCATCAGACCAAAGGACAGATTTCCACTGGTCTAAGGTCCATTCCTTGTGTTCTTTAGCCCAAACAAGTCTCTTCTGCTTGTTGCCTGTCCTTAGCAGTGGTTTTCTAGCAGCTATTACCATGAAGGCCTGCTGCACAAAGTCTCTTCTTAACAGTTGTTGTAGAGATGTGTCTGCTGCTAGAACTCTGTGTGGCATTGACCTGGTCTCTAATCAGAGCTGCTGTTAACATGCGATTTCTGAGGCTGGTGACTCGGATAAACTTATCCTCAGAAGCAGAGGTGACTATTGGTCTTCCTTTCCTGGGGTGGTCCTCATGTGAGCCAGTTTCTTTGTAGCGCTTGATGGTTTTTGCAACCGCACTTGGGGACACTTTCAAAGATTGCCTAATTTTTCGCACTGACTGACCTTCATTTCTCAAAGAAATGATGGCCACTCATTTTTCTTTACTTAGCTCCTTTTTTCTTTCCATAATTCAAATTCTAACAGTCTATTCAGTAGGACTATCAGCTGTGTATCCACCTGACTTCTGCACAGCACAACTGATGGTCCCAACCCTATTTATAAGGCAAGAAATCCCACTTATTAAACCTGACAGGGCTCACCTGTGAAGTGAAAACCATTTCCGGTGACTACCTCTTGAAGCTCATCAAGAGAATGCCCAGAGTGTGCAAAGTAGTCATCAAAGCAAAAGGTGGCTACTTTGAAGAACCTAGAATATAAGACATATTTTCAGTTGTTTCACACTTTTTTGTTAAGTATATAATTCCACATGTGTTAATTCGTAGTTTTGATGCCTTCAGTGTGAATGAACAATTTTTATAGTCATGAAAATACAGAAAAATCTTTAAATGAGAAGGTGTGTCCAAACTTTTGGTCTGTACTGTATATTGGGAGATTTATTAAACCATCTGCTGCCCAGAGCAAGAAATCACAATCTAGCTTTTATTTTTCAAGAGCAGAATGCAACTGTTTGACTTATTGCCAGATTAAGGATCATATGACCCAACTTCCTATAATTAAAGGGGCGTAATTTAGTGTAGGATATGGAGGGTATTAATGACAGATTACAAACCTCCTTCAGCATGTGTAGCTGTAACAGGACACCTGGCTCAGCAGGTGATCCAGCCATACCAGCTAATATCCAAGTTCATACAGGATGACCTCCTGTGGAGCCCACTCTGTGTAACTGCTTCATTCCATCAGATAGGATTTCATAAGGGGATTTAAGGAGACTTTCAAGGCCTTGATCTGTTCTAGCACCCCAGGGAAGAAATACACAGTATTTCTAGCAGAAATCAGGTAGTGAGGCCGTGTTTGGTCTTCAGGCGTAATGGGAGTCCGGCAGAATTCGATTGCGCAAGAAATGCCGCCCTCTGACCTTCCACAGGGAAGTTATGATCATTCATAGGTTTTGGAGTTTCACCCACAATACCCAAAGAGTGGGGGGATTAGAACCATCCCGGATGGCAGAAAAGGGCGTGACCGACCAAAGGGCTTAAAGGCTTGTGTAAGGCCATGTGCTCTCTCTTTCTCTCTTTGTCATGCTAGCTGTTCACTACTAAAGGGGTGGGGGGCACGTCAAGTAATGTGCTGGAAGAAACTAGAGCCAGCTGGAAACCTGATGCCCCCATGCGGCCCAACAGACATGATCGAACATTAAACCAATAACTGACCTGCTTCATCTACTTATATATTTTTTACATCACCGGTATTTGCATATCTGACCATTCTATATGTATAACCATTGTGTATATAGTGTTTTATCTAGTGTACCCTTAAGTCAATTAAATATATACCCCTTAGTGACCACTAGCTGTCTATTTACTGACCTGCGATATATGAGACTAGCGTTCCACGACAGGTGACAATCTTGCTGCATCAGCCACGATCAGTGTTGGCACCGACCATGGAGGTTTAATCCCTTGGATTCTGCTGTCTATTGTGATTACAGAATTCAAATAGTTAACAGAGTGTGGGGGTTCCCATTTTAACCTCATTGGCACCCTGATATCTTGATTGTGCGGTCCTGATGTCTGTCTTGGCAGTTCATGGCTAAATAACGGCCTTCCAGTCCGCTGGCTATGGTGGCCTGTTCAGACGTTATCAAAATTTAGTTGGTAAAAATAAACTTTTTCATTTTTGTCATACCACTTTCCATTACTTCCTGAAAAAAAAACAGAGGGGTTAATGAATTACCTGAAAGAAATTTTAAATACGTTGAGGGATGTGGTTTTTAAAATGGTCTGACTTTTGAGTGGTTTCCAACATATAGGACCCCCAAAGTCACTTCAAATCTGAACAGGTCCCTAGAAAAATAAGTTTTGTAAATTTCCTTAAAAAAATGAAAAATTACTGCTAAATTTTAAACCTTCTAAAATGCTAACAAAATAAAATAACACTTTACAAATGGTGCTGATGTAAAGTAGACATGAGGGAAATGTTATTTAGTAATGTTTTTGTGTGGTATGACTATTGGGATAAAAGGGATAGTCAGTAAAAGTTTGAAAATTGCAATTTTTTTATTTTTTTTTTAAAAATTCAGATATTTTTATAAATAAATGCAAACCATATCAACCTAAATTTACCATTATTATAAAGTATAATGTGTCACAAAAATGTCTCAAAAGCAATTGGATATGTTAAAGCATTCCAGAGTTATTACTACACTGCTCAAAAAAATAAAGGGAACACTTAAACAAGAGAACATAACTCCAAGTAAATCAAACTTCTGTGAAATCAAACTGTCCACTTAGGAACTTAGGAAGCAACACTGATTGACAATCTATTTCACATGCTGTTGTGCAAATGGAATAGACTATAGAAGGAAATTATTGGCAATTATCAAGACACACTCAATAAAGGAGTGGTTCTGCAGGTGGGGACCACAGACCACATCTCAGTACCAACATTTTATGGCTGATGTTTTGGTCACTTTTGAATGTTGGTTGTGCTTTCACACTTGTGGTAGCATGAGACGGACTCTACAACCCACAGAAGTTGCTCAGGTAGTAGAGCTCATCCAGGATGGCACATCAATGCGAGCTGTGACAAGAAAGTTTGCTGTGTCTGTCAGCGTAGTGTCCAGAGGCTAGAGGCACTACCAGGAGACAGGCCAGTACACCAGGAGACATGGAGGGGGCTGTAGGAGGACAACAACCCGGCAGCAGGACCGCTACTTCCGCCTTTGTGCAAGGATGAACAGGAGGAGCACTGCCAGTGCCCTGCAAAATGACCTCCAGCAAGCCAAAAATGTGCATGTGTCTGCACAAATGGTTAGAAACTGACACCATGAGGGTGGTATGAGGACCCGACGTCCACAGATGGGGGTTGTGCTCACAGCCCAACACCATGCAGGACGCTTAACATTTGCCACAAAACACCAGGATTGGCAAAGTCGCCACTGTGGTCGCCAGAAAGCATTGGTACTGAGATGTGGTCTGTGGTTCCAACCTGCAGAACCACTCCTTTATTGAGGGTGTCTTGATAATTGCCAATAATTTCCATCTATTGTCTATTCCATTTGCACAACAGCATGTGAAATTGATTGTCAATCAGTGTTGCTTCCTAAGTGGACAGTTTGATTTCACAGAAGTTTGATTTACTTAGAGTTATATTCTGTTGTTTAAGTGTTCCCTTTATTTTTTTGATATGTGTGTATATATACAGCAATTAAATATGTATTGAATGTGTCACCAATGTTCTAAGTAAAAAAATTCCTAAAGGTGTTGCTGACATGAAATTCTTACCAGATAACAGTAACATACCCGTCCAATCCACTCAGGCAAGAAATTAAACCATGGATATTCATAAATTGTGTAATAATGAGAAATGACACAAGGAAAAAGTATTGAACACATGAAGAAAGAGAGGTGTAAAAAGCCATGGAAAGTCATGACACCAGTAGAAATCTATCACTAATTAGAGAGCAATCCTGCCCCTTAGTGAAAAATAATATCAGCTGGTTCAACTGATGGCCTATAAAAAGTTGTCTCATTACCAAGGTGCCACACAAGAAATATCTCATGATGGGCAAAAGCAGTGAGCTGCATCAAGACCTTTGCAACTTTATTGTTGCAAAGGATACTGATGGCATTGGTTAGAGAACAATTTATAAATTACTGAAGGCTACAATGAGCACTGTTGGCGTCATAATCTGGAGGCAGATAGATCATAATTTCACCATAAACCAACCATGATCAGGTTCTCCTCACAAGATTTCAGACAGAGAAGTGAAAAGAATTAACAGATGAGTTATCCAAGAGCTGAGGAACACCTGTGGAGAGCTACAGAAAAACTTGGAATCAGCAGATACAATAGTTTCAAATAAAACAATAAGTAATGCATTCAATCATCATGACCTGTCTGCATGCTCACAGTGCAAGACTGAATAAAAAGCATATTCTAGCGCGTTTAAAGTTTGCTCAACATTTAGACAAGCCTGTGAAATACTGAGAGAATCCAGTCAGGTCGGATGAGACCAAAATTGAATGCTTTGGATGCCATTATACACAACATGTTTGGAGACCAAAGGGCACTGCATTTCACCCCAAAAATACCATACCAACAGTGAAAGTTGGGGGTGGGAACATCAGGGTGTGGGCTGTTTTTCAGCATATGGGACTGGCAAACTTCATATATTTGAAGGAAGGCTGAATGGACAAATGTAAAGAGACATTCTTGATAAAAATCTACTGTCATTTACCAGGATAATGAAGATGAAACAAGAGTGGACATTTCAGCAAGACAATGATTACAAACACAGACATGTAAACTTAATTTGTTTTAGAGAAAGAACATAATGCTATTTGTATGGCCCAGCCAATCACCTGACCTGAATACAATAGAAAATGTATGGAAGGAACTAAAGCTCAGAGTTCATAGAAGGAACACATGGAACCTTCAGAATTTGAAGAATGTTTGTGTGGAAGAATGGGCCAAAATCATAACTGAGCAATGCATATGACTAGTTTCTCCATACAGAAAGCTGTCATCACCAACAAAGGCTTTTGAACAAAGTACAGTAATTTCACTAAGTGTGTTCAATACTTTTTTCCTGTGTCATTTCTCATTATTCCACATAACTTAATTTATGGACATCTATGGTTTGATTTCTTTGCCTGTGTTGATTGGATGGGTTGTTATCGAAATCTGGTGAGAATTTCATGTCAATAGCACTTTTAGAAGTATACTTACTTAGAATATTGGTGACGTGTTCAATACTTATTTCACAGGCTGCATATATGTATACACTGTTTATACAGTATATGTATACATATGACTCTTCAGTGACAGTGTCATGACTTTAGGACACTGACATAAAGGTTTGACAAGAAGGTGAAGAAGCAAAGACAATGGCTCCAATCAGAAGAGACATCAGCGGTAAATGACTGCATGTAAATATTTATTCTGTATGTACTCCGTATAAGGCTTTGTTTGCACGAATTTCCGGTGGCACTAAAAGACCATCATTTGGTCAACCTTTTTTTCCAATTGTCTGTCATTTAATAGCCTAACACAGACTGCAGTAAATGATGCACACTGAGATCTGTCAGTGCACATAGACTGTCATAGTTCACAACAGCGTGAGTTCTGTTCACACAGGACAATGCACCTCCGAAAATAGTGTTCTTTTGTGCTGCACAAAAGTTCATTTCACCTAATTAATAAGTATTTTGCTCATTCATCAGGTGATTTGTTGCCTGTTTACACTGAAAGAATGCTTGTTCATGAAACTGCAGCTTCATTTGCAGACAAATGGGACTATTACTCTTGTTTGTATAAAGCTGTTCCTTATTTCATAGCATCCCCCTTGTTATGTATAGGACTATCTCTTTCTACAAAGCAGCATAATTTCTTGTGATTTATAGAGCTGCCCCTTATTACGTAGCATCCTCTCTTGTTATGTATAGAGCTTTCCTTTATTGCAAAGCGTCCCGTATTGTTATGTATTGAATTGCCCCTTATTACATAGCATCCCCTCTTATTATGTACAGTATAGTAGCATCCCTTATTATATAGCACCTTCCCTTCTTATGCATAGGGCCATCCCTTATTACACCCTTTTGCATCCCCTATTGTTATACAGTATATAGAGCTGTCCCTTATTATATAGCATCCTCTATTGTTAAGTATAGTGCCATCTCTTATAGCATCCTCTCGTTATGTAAACAGCCATCCCTCATTCCAAATTTTTAATGTTTATAGTAATAGTGGAGTTTATGTATTCATTAATCGCAGTGTGGTGACGCATAGTGTATGTACAGCATATGTTTGTCTATTGGTTGCATAGCATATTTGTGCACTTGTAAATTAATTTAATACTAAAGGTGTGTGGACCCAATTTTTTGTAGTATATAATTGGCTGTGGCCTCCTCCAGGCCTCAGCACCCTTATATAGACATCCTTCCCAGACCAAATTTTAATTGAGAGCAACACCTGGTTTTCTTTCACTCCCCATTCAGTTGAGGCCTGGTTTGGCACATGGAGAGGTTAGACATAAGTGATAAGGACTATACATTTTTAGTTATGTCTTGACATGGTTAGATGGCTTTTCAACTCTCTGATCAAAAAACAGTAACAAAGTGCCACTACTGACGTCTATCTAATCCTATTGTGTAGGGCACAGTCCATGTATCTAATTCTATCACATGTGACACAGTCTGTTGAGCCATGTATCTAATCCTATAACGTGTACTGTAATTTAGTCCATGTATCTAATTTTATCATGCGTGACACATGGCATGTATCTAATCCTATCATTTGTGATACAGTCAAAGTATCTAATCCTATCATGTGTGACACAGTCTGGAGAGCAGTGTATCTAATCTTATCATGTGTAATAGAGTTTGTGTAACTAATTATATTTTATGTGACAAAGGCTATGTATCTAATCTTATGTGTGACACAGTCTGTGTATATAATCCTATCATTGGTGATAGAGTCTGTGTATCTAATCACATGATGCGTGTAAGCAGCGTGATGCCAACTAACAGAATAAGTGCTGCTTGTAGTCCTAGTCCTCGGAGACACTGTCCACATGTTGATATCACTTCGCAGTCACCAGCAAATTGGCGCACCACTGTGATCCTAAACTTCATCCTCCCTTACCTTTTTGCAAACACCCAGAAGGGAAGGGAAGGAGTGACATCACACACATTTGAGCAGATCCCACCCACATTTACTGCAGTCGTAAATTTCAGTGTTAGCTCTCTACTATTTAAAAGTGGAAAACATCAAAACCTTTTAAATTATTTTTCATATTTTATGCCATTAAAATATGTATATTTATTTAATAAAACATTAATAATCTACATTTTTTAATTATTGATTTTTTTATGACACATTTTCTTTGTGTCATTGCATCGCAAGAGTGTTAAAAGGCTTTTAGAGTAAGCAACCAAGATATGTTAAACTATTTTGTTGTCTCAGATTCTATTGGCCACAAATTTGTAAGTATTTAAGCAACCAGGTGTATAGTTAGCTCATATATCAGCCATTACAATATGGAGCAAGTAGTACAATACAGCTACACCTGCTCCAAAAGTACAAGCTTAGCTATCATGTTTGCACCATTAACCCCTTATGGACAGAGACAATTTTGATCTTCCTGACCAGGCCAAATTTTTTAAATTTGACCAGTGTCATTTCAAATGGCAATAAGAGAATGTTTTTTGTGACACATTGTTCTTTATGTTAGTGCTAAATTTAGGTCAATATTTTTTGTGCTTAATTGGGAAAATTTCGCAATTTTGGCAAAAATTTTGAAAATTTTGCAATATTCAAAATTTACATTTTTATATCCTTAAGTTATATCTTTAAACCGTTAGTAATGCTGTGCAAAATAATTAATAAATAATATTTCCCTTACGTCTACTTTACATCTGCATAATTTTTAAAACAACATTGTATTTCGCTAGGAAGATAGAAGGGTTCAAATATAGCAGAAATTTCAAAGTTTTTCAAGAAATTTACAAAACCTGTTTCTTTAGGGATCAATTCAGATTTAAATGGACTTTGAAGGGGCCTATATGTTGGAAACTCCCCAAAGTGATACCATTTTAAATACTGCGCCCCTCAAATACTTCAAAACTGTTGTCAGGAAATTTTTAACCCCTCAGGTGACTCATGGATTAATGTAAAGTGGAATGAAAAAAAAAATAATTTTTCCTCCTAAATGTTACTTTAGCCTAAATGTTTTCACTTTTACAAATTATAGCACAACAAAATGCACCCAACAATTTCTTACCCAATTTTTTCTGAGCGTGCTGATACCCCACATGTGGTTCAAAACCTCTGGACAAAATAGCAGGGATCTGACTGAAAGGAGCACCATTTGAATTTTGGAATACAAATTTGGCTGAAATAGATTGTGGGCACCATATCACCTTTGCAGGGCCCCAAAACAAAAGAAACGCCTCACAATTGACCCCATTTTTGAAACTACATGCCTCAAGGATTTCATCCTGGGGTATAGTTAGCATTTTGAATCCACAGGTACTACATAGAATTTGATAACATTTGATAACATTAAATGTTGCTTTAGCCCCAAATTTTTCACTTTTGGAAGAGGTAATATGAAAAAGTGGACCCAACAGTTTGTTACCCACTTTCTTATAAGCTTGGTAATACCCCAACAAATGACAGTGTTGAAATAGATTGTTGACACCATGTCACATTTGCAAGGCCCCTAAGGTGTCTAAACAACAGAAACCCCCACAAGTGAACCCATTTTGGAAACTACACGCCCCTAGGATTTCATACAGGGTTATAGTGAGAATATTGAATCCACAGGTACTACACAGAATTTGATAATATTAGGTCATCATATTGAAAGTTGTGTTGAGCTTATTGAACATATAGGTGCTTCACAGAACTTTTTAAAATGTGAATGTGAAAATGAAAATTCCTTTTTTCAGCTAAAATGTTGTTTTAGCCCAAAATTTGTAATTTTCACAATGGATAAAAAGGAGAAAACAGACCACTAATTTTGTTAAGCAATTTCTACTGAATGCAATGATACCCCATTTGTGGTCAAAAACTGCTGTTTAAACACATGGCAGGGCTCAGAAAGGCAAAAGCGCTATTTGATTTTTGGAGTATAAATTTATATGGAATAGATTGTGAATGCCATGTCACATTTGAAGAGTCCCTGATACGCCAAAACAGCTGAAACTCGTGGGGGAAGTGACTCCAAAATGGTAACTAGACCCCTCAAGGACTTAATCTATTGTTGTACCGAGCATTTACAAGATACAGGTGATTCACAAAACTTTATAACATTTAGATGTGAAAGCAAAGAATAATTTTTTTCCACTAAAATACTGTTTTAACACCAAATTTATAATTTGCACTAGGGGTAAGAGAAGAAAATCGCCCACACAATTTACTATGCAATTTTTGCTGAATGTGGCAGTACCCCATTGGTGGTTGTACACTACTGTTTGACCACATGACAGAGATAGGGTGGAAAGGAGCACTATTTGGCTTTTAGAAAACAGATTCCATTTGAACAGATTGTGGGTTCTATATGCCAAGCCCCTGAGGTACCAAAACAACAGAAATTCCCCTCAAGTGACCCTATTTTGGAAAACTAGACCCCTTAAGGAATTCATCTTTTGGTGTAGTGAGTAGTGTTGAGAGAATTTGTTCTGCGTGACAGTGTGGCAAAACAGGGATGTTCATGGAGTGGAGCCAATTTTTTCGCGCAAACAAGCCGGAACCCCGAACACTAACCCGAATTTGAAATGCCGAACAAATTCGCTCAACACTAGTAGTGAGTAATCTTAACTGTAACTCACAGTTGATTTGAAAACAAAGAAATACATTTTTTCCACTGATATACTGTTTTAGTACCAAATTTATAATTTACAGGAGGGATAACAGGAGAAAACAAATTACATAGTTTGTTATGCAATTTTTACTGAACACAGTGATATCCCATATGTGGTTGTACAATACTGCTTGAGCACATGGCAGGGATCGGATGGGAAGGAGCGCTACTTGGCTTTTAGAATGCAGAATCAGTTTGAATATATTGTGGGTCAAAAAGCTGAGGCCCTGAGGTGCCAAATCAGCAGAAACTCCCACAAGTGACCCCATATTGGAAACTTCACTGCTTAAGAATTTCAGCTAGAGGTGTAGTGAGTATTTTGAAACCACAGGTGCCTCACAGAATTTTATAACATTGGGACAAGGAAATATATAACATTTTAGTGGAATTTTTTTTTATTTGCTGCAAATTTGTCGGTTACACAAAGATTAATAGCTGAATCTGAACCCCATAATTTATTGACCAATTTTCTCCCAAGCGTGGTGATGCCCCATATATCATCAGAAACTACTGTTTGGCTACATGTTAGGCCTGAGAAAGAAGAAGTGTGGCACCCCAGGAGTCCAGATGCCACATTGGCATTGCCTCCCTCACAGGGGGTGATGCCATGCCTAGAAGCAAGGAGGGGTCCCCTTATCAGGTAACACCAGCATCCAACACATTTCACAGCTCCAGACCAGGAGGGGGAGCTCCTCCCCTTTAAATTGGAGCCTGGAGGCGGGGATTAGAAAAAGTCAGTTGGAGTGAGAAAAGGGAGTTGGAGACAGGAGAGCAATGAGGGAGAACCTGAGGAGGGGAGCTGTTACCAAGTTCACCCCAGAGAAAAGTTCAAAAAACAGGACACTGGAGTCCATGGTTGTTTGGGTACTAATGTCTCGACAGCTAAATCTGGAGGGCAGGAGACTGCAGGTCTCCTGGCCCCACCAAACGCCCGGCGGCTCAGCATCATACTAGTGCCCAGCGCTGCCTCGAAGGAGCGACACCTGAAAAGGGCTCGAGCAACCTGCCATACGGGGGAGTAATAAACAATTTCTCAGGAACGAGGGCCGCAGCATAGCTTTAAGCAGCAGGGCCAAAGAGGACAGTGCAGAAGGAAGGCCTACAACTCCACTAGGCGAGGTTGATCCCCAAATTGCTTCTAGGCCGCCAGGATCTCCATCACCAGCTATTACCAGTGCCCCGGTCTGCTCCGTCAAACCTCAAGTAAAGGTAGAGGAAACCGCCATTCTTGTGTTGTCTGGTCATTATCTGCACCTTCAGCCCTGCACTGCACTGTCCTTGCCGACAACATCTACCTTTTCAAATCTCCATATACTGCCCTGGAGCTTAGCTCTGCCCGTGGAGAGCTGAACCATCTTTGCTGCATCACCATCAGCCCCAGTGGATCTGCACCGCAGCGGCGGCCCCATATAACCGCATACCATGGGTGGTGTCACGAACATTATCCCCAAATCTTTATTTCCCCAATTGACTGCTCTTTATTTGACCGCTCTGGTCCACAGACCGGGTGACTGCCACCGTGACTACCCCAATACAGGATCGGCCCGGCTACTGAGTACCCCACGGCCCCAGGGGGCGCGTCAGAAGGGCTATTTGACTTTTGGACATTTTGTAGAGTAGTTTGCAGGTGACATTTGCCGAGCTCTTAAGGTGACAGAACAGCAGAAAAAAAACAAACGTGACCCCATTGTAGAAACTTCACCTCTCAATGACTTAATCTACAGCTGTAGTGACTATTTTATAATATCCACACCATGCTTTATAATGGAAAATTGCAAGTCTGCCAGTATAGTTTCCCTACATTGTGCCCCCATACAGTGTAGTGCTCCGATATATTGTATTTATATATTGTGATTTACTAGGAAACCCCGAAGTAAGAGCTCAATGGAGACCGAAGGAAAAATGGGAACTGAGCCTTATTCCCATTTTTGAGAGTCACAATGAACAAAGAGACAGTGGTACAAGAATAGTTCTTATTTTTATTTTTGCAAGGTTAGCGGTATAAGTGATTACACAGCTTTATTCTTAGGGTCAGTGCAATTACAGCGATACCGACAAGTTGGAGATTTTTTTGGTTCCGTTTTGGGGTACATAACTTTTTTGATCTCTTTATAATCAGATTTTTCAGATTCAGATGAACAAAAAGCAGCAATTCAGTTGTCTTTATTTTTTGCTCCATTCACCGTGCTGTAAAAGTGATAAGACCAATTTGTTGGGTATATATTTTATTGCAAAATGAGCCATGTTAGGAATTGCTTTTTGCTGGACTGTTTGACATTTTTATTTATGTATTTTTTTTCTACCTATGTCTTTTTAATCACGTTTTATTCAAGTTTTTGCGTCGGCATGATGAAAAACTGACATTTTTGGAGTGTTTTTTATTATTTTTGTTTACGTGTTTGATGTACGGAATAAATAACATTCCAGTTTTATAGATCAGCGAGTCACTGACAGAGTCTATGAGACTCGGTTTAAAGCCAAATCTAACAGGCCACCGTACCCTGAGGTCAACAAATGACTTCCGGGTACCATGGCAATGATCAGAAACTGTGATTATGATACTGTCAAAGGGGGTCTTTTAACTCACAGAGTGTCAGCTGTCATGTACAGCTGTCACCCGCGGCATTTATGCCCGCTTTGGGGCTCTATTCACTTATCCCTTAGTGCCATTAATAAGTGGAGCTGAGGAATAAGGCCAGTAATGACCGCCATTAACAGGCATATCGGTGGTCGATAAGGGGCTAATGTGTTGTACCGAAAGAGCTGTACAGAGGAACTATATCTTACCAGTGATGGCAATGTTAGGTGTGATGTGGAAATAGTTTAACATCGTTTTTTAAAATAATGAAAAAAAGAGTTACCACTTTAAATAGTATAATAAATAATGTTACTTTTTTAATCAAACTTCAATTGAGGAAAATAAATACATTAATAAAAAATACCCTAAGGGAAGAGAAAAAACTGACTCATCTGTGTTTGTCATTTTGTGCAAAAAATAAAAAAAGTTAGTTTTTTTATCATATAATTACCTATTGTATGCAGTATTCTAACAAATATTATATTTTCTATAACTTGTGCCAAACACTGTAGTCAGTTTCTTTGTAACTCTATATTAACTAATGAGAAGAAAATGCTGTTCTTTTGCGTCCTTTAAAATGTAAACTATATCTTACATAATGTCATTTATTGCAGATAAAAATGATAAAACCATTATAGTTCCTGAGAATAAAAATTTAAACATTTTAAAAATGATACTGGAGCAAGACATGTATGACATATCTATACGGTAATCTGCAAATGTCTCATTGGTGTAAACAGTACCTATCACCAAAATTAACCATCACTTTTTTTATTTTTTCATTAAATTAGACAAAAAAATATTTATAAATATAATTGATTTAAAAATAGTACGTAAAGTGATTTGCATACCAGGAGATGTTCATGCATGGCATTCAAATTGCAGCGGAGGAGTAAGAGGAGTAGGACGTGAAGAGAAGATGGAGCAGGAGCTGCTCTCTGTGGATGCTGCTATGTAGGTGAATGACACATTGAATCAGCATGCAGTAACAAACTTAGTTCTGCACTGCTGTTCCCATGTATCATCCATTTACATAGCAGCATCCACGGAGAGAGGAGTTCTCTTCTTACTGCTCCTCACCTGATTCATCGTTTCACCCAGTTAGCTGTCCCATGTGAATCCTGCTATCCATGGAGCAGCGGCACCTGTAGCCCTTCCTACTCAATGGGACTAACTCAACACTGCATTGCTGATCCCAAGCTCCTATATATCTCTTCCTCCTTCTCCTCAATATGTCCACCCAGCCAGCAATATATTTCTGTAAAAATGCCACTGCTTCCCTTTTCAGTGAATATAAAAATTATTTTTTGCCTCTCATCGCACCTGAGTGAGTACAGTCCCTACAACATATATGTCTAGTAGGCGTGGAGGATTTATAGGGATTGCTGCTGTATGCAGTGACTATTTTATGTGCATTTGAAAGAGTAAAGCAGCGCTCAAATTGCTCCAAGATATACAAACATTAAATATGTGAAAGTTAAACTACAACCACATCAAGGCGTACCTTGCTCTGAAGAGAAGCTAACCTATCAGAACTGCCTGTTCTAGGCTAAAAGACAACACATTTAAAGGGCAGTAAAGATCCAGCACTAACACATAAACAGCTTTAGGCACATGGGAGTAGTGCCCAGCCAAGGAGGCAGTTACTGCCACCAAATGGATGCTATAAAAACACAAAAGAAACTGACCAGCATATCCTAAGAATGAAATAAGTGTGAACAGGTGCAAGCTGCCTTGACTATACCATAAGCACACAAAAGAGTGCAACTGCACACTGTAAACAGAACCTGTCCTGCCAAAAGAAATTGAGGTTAGGTCTGCATGGCAACTTTGGCCATGATGCAAATCACACGGTCAAAGACATCACAAGTGAATGGTATAACATTTAAGCCCCCTAGGAAACCACAACAGCAAAAAATAAGTTGAAAAAATTGGGTCGGGTTTTGTCTAACTTGTTTGTTGAAGTTGCGATACATAAAAGGTTGCATTTACTTTTATAGTTCTCCAATGTAACAGCTACACAGCAATCTTTCTTCTTGTGTCCTGTGTTGCTGTGTAGCCATTGCCTTCTAGTTAAATTAGATACATTGATGTAGCTATAACACTGCATAATTATGGGACAATTCATTAAGACATTAAGACTGGCATAGCACACAACAGACTAAATGAAGCACTTGATAAAGTACACGGAGCTTATTCATTAAGCAGCATTCATCACTTAATGAATCAGACGTATACCAAGAGTACGCTGCCTCTGGGGGCTGGAGTTCATTTGAGGAGTAAGTTACGCTACTTTAGTGGTGTAACTTAAGATGAATTTCATGAGCAGGCATGATCACGCTCTGCCCAGCCCATGTCCATATTGGCATAACTGGCCTGGACTGGCATGTAAATGCCAAAAGTAACAAGAATTCTGCGCAACTGCTGAGTTGTGCAAAAATATTGTGAATTATAAAGGTGTATACTCCAGATTTCTGGCGTAAGAATCTTAATGAATCGCCTCCATAACTCTTGACACTGATTCTGATTTGAGACTGAAATGCAGTGCATTCAAGCCTAGAGACTATTAACCTAAGTTCTGGGGCCGTGTCCAACAGACTGAGCTACCAATCTGAAGATGGCTTCTCTCATGAACTGTTCTTTCCTGAATTAGGTTTAATGGTGATAGGTCTTCTTTAAGTTCACTGCTGGAGCCATGACTTTTTGGAAAAGTAAAGGTCATATGTGTGCATCACTGATTTTTCTTTAATTCTCCTTCTATATGAGACGATTTGAACTTCACAGCCTTGGTCACAAGACCCCAATTGTCCTGAATGTTGCAGGACTCACGTGATTCATCTCTCAGATATCAGTCCCATACATAGCAGTTGGAATTTCCATTTGAAATAAGTCATTAAGTAAACTTAGTACCTTTTGAACAAAGTATAACTTTTATTGGTAACTCATAAGTAAAGATGTTTCGCCATGTAACAACATCATTGTTGCAGCTTAACTTTTTTTAGTTAATTTGGTGTATTTAACAAACTATACTTTAGATTGATGTTGTAAAAAGTCCTATATACAGTAGTTGCTTTATATTTCCGGTGTTTGTGTTATATTTTTCAAGTAACAATAAGAACAAAGAAAAGTTCTTTCAAAGCTGAGCAGAATTTAGAGATTCATTGTGTCAATAGCTTGAAGGCATTCTTTACTTTTGATTTTAGCATTTTGAAATGACACTCCATTTAGCTGAGAAACTTTTACTTGATTACACACAAATGTATGACACTTATCTAGGAGAGAAAGCTAGGGATAAAAAAACTAACATTTCAAAGTAGAAAAGAATTGAAAAAAAGAAATGCAGAGATCTTAACTAGAGATGAGCGTTGTTCTACTCGAACTGTTCGCCAATCTCAAATTCGAGCTGTTTTGGGCGGTGTTCGAGCCGGTCGGCGAACACGAACAATTTGAGAAAAATTCGGCTGTTCGAGGTTATGTTCGATAACTGTTCGTGCACCAAAATCATAACTGGATTTTTTCTCAGTAATGATGAAAATTAATGTTAATACGCAGTTTGAGTGTACAGCGGGGTGGGGGGAGGGGCAGGGGATGGATCTCTGCAGGAACAATGAAGATCTCCATTTTTTTTTCTCTTTCCCGCATTTGCAGTGGGGAGGTGCAATCTGTCAGCCTATCAGCAGCGCACACACGGAGCGAAGTGCTTTTTTTCACACAAGCAAGGGCATGTGTCATTGGCAGTGTATGTCACATGTCCTTGCCCTATAAGACCAAGCCATTTTCCCCGTCGCCACCATTTTCTCAGTGCTGCAGCTGCGTGTTAGACGGCACCGCTGTTGCTGTGTGCGCTATACCTTGTTAATTTCAAGCCAATTTTCACACAAATATACAGATAGCTTGGGAGTAGGGAATAGTTGTGATTGCAGTCCTTTTAAGGACTAGGTTACAGCATTTCCTACGACTTTTATCAGGGAGGTCTGTGCTCTTAAATAGATAGGTTGTGGGAGTAAAGACTAATTGTAATTGGAGTCCTTTTCAGGACTAGGTTACATGAGTTCCTATCAGTTTTTGCCAGGCAGGTCTGTGCCAGTGCTGTGCAAGTTTTTTTCACAGCATTTGGCTGAATCTAGCAAAGCTAATCCTTTTTGGCCTATTGCAGAGTGTGTTAGTCAGTGGAGTAGCCTATCTGTGTTGCAAGATATAACACCTGTGTATAAAATACCAATTTTTTTACTGCACCTAGTGAAGTAAAATCTTTTGGGCATAGCATCATTCTATTAGTCCATCTATACTGACCTCCATCAGGTTGCAAACTGAATATAATTTTTTTCTGCATCTAGCTCTGAAAAAATATTTGGGCTTCTAGCAGTGTGTGGGACTTGGTCTATTAGTCCATCTATACTGACCTCCATCAGGTTGCAAATTAAAAATAATTTTTTTCTTCATTTAGCTCTGAAAAAATATTTGGGCTTCTAGCAGTGTGTGGGACTTGTTCTATTAGTCCTTCTATACTGACCTCCAGCAGGTTGCAAATTGAATATAATTTTTTACTGCATCTAGCTCTGAAAAAATAGTTGGGCTTCTAGCGGTGTGTGGGACTTGGTCTATTAGTCCATCTATACTGACCTCCATCAGGTTGCAAATTAAAAATAATTTTTTTCTGCATCTAGCTCTGAAAAAATATTTGGGCTTCTAGCAGTGTGTGGGACTTGGTCTATTAGTCCATCTATACTGACCTCCATCAGGTTGCAAATTAAAAATAATTTTTTTCTGCATCTAGCTCTGAAAAAATATTTGGGCTTCTAGCGGTGTGTGGGAATTGGTCTATTAGTCCATCTATACTGACCTCCATCAGGTTGCAAATTAAAAATAATTTTTTTCTGCATCTAGCTCTGAAAAAATATTTGGGCTTCTAGCAGTGTGTGGGACTTGGTCTATTAGTCCATCTATACTGACCTCCATCAGGTTGCAAATTAAAAATAATTTTTTTCTGCATCTAGCTCTGAAAAAATATTTGGGCTTCTAGCGGTGTGTGGGACTTGGTCTATTAGTCCATCTATACTGACCTCCATCAGGTTGCAAATTAAAAATAATTTTTTTCTGCATCTAGCTCTGAAAAAATATTTGGGCTTCTAGCAGTGTGTGGGACTTGGTCTATTAGTCCATCTATACTGACCTCCATCAGGTTGCAAATTAAAAATATTTTTTTTCTTCATTTAGCTCTGAAAAAATATTTGGGCTTCTAGCAGTGTGTGGGACTTGTTCTATTAGTCCTTCTATACTGACCTCCAGCAGGTTGCAAATTGAATATAATTTTTTTCTGCATCTAGCTCTGAAAAAATAGTTGGGCTTCTAGCGGTGTGTGGGACTTGGTCTATTAGTCCATCTATACTGACCTCCATCAGGTTGCAAATTAAAAATAATTTTTTTCTGCATCTACCTCTGAAAAAATATTTGGGCTTCTAGCAGTGTGTGGGACTTGGTCTATTAGTCCATCTATACTGACCTCCATCAGGTTGCAAATTAAAAATAATTTATATCTGCATCTACAGTACCTCTGAAAAAATATTTGGGCTTCTAGCAGTGTGTGGGACTATTTGTATTAGTCCATCTATACTGACCTCCATCAGGTTGCAAATTCAAAACAATTTTTTTCTGCATCTAACCCAGCCAATAGTTTTGGCCTAATACCACAGTTTGGCCACTCAGCTCTGCTCGGTTACCATCCATTGTTTTTTTGTGCAAACAAATTGTGAATTAGTTAACCACCAAAATGAGTGGAAAAAGGCCTGCTGCTGGTGGAAAGGGGAATAGGCGTGTTGGGAAGGGGAAAAAAGGTTGTGTCCGTGGGGTAGGTGTTAAAGCAACAGTAACATCTGCAGAAGAAAGACCATCTTCCAGCCAAACTAAAATGTCTACTTCTTTTAGCGGACAATGTGATAAGATCCCTTTCTTACGGCCACGCCAATCGCTACAAATTCCAGATGAGGCACAAAAACAGCAGGTGCTTCAACGGATATCAAGTGCTCCTTTAAGTGGGCTCTCCTCCACATCAACTTCAACATCACAAATACTCCAGTCCTCAAAGGTGTCACCCAAATCGCACTTGCTTCCTCACAGCTCCCAAATCTCCAGCTGCCCGTCTGAGTATGAGGTAGAACAGATGGTTGAGTCTGCAGAGCTGTTTACTCATACTATAGCCTGGGAATCAGAGGTCGACTCCAGCACTTCTGTGAATCCAGATGAGGAAATGATCTGCACTGATGCCCAGAATCTTTATGAGTCGGATCCAGGACCAGACGCAGAAGGTTCTGACCATAATGTAGACCCTCATTCCCAAACTGTAACTCCTGTTGGTGGAGACAATGAGGAAGACGATGATTAGACTCAAATACCTGATTGGAGCGACAACTTTAGTTTTTTGTCAGGGCAGGAACAGGTTGGCTCTGAGGACGACGGGTGTGATAACGCACAGGGTGATGATGATGAGGTCGGAGATCCCACTTACTGTCAACCCACAGTCAGCCAAGAGATGAGGTCAGCAGAGGAGGTGGAGGAAGATGCTAGTAACGACGAGGTCAGGTTGCGCCTTCCTGGACAGAGACGTAGTACTGGAAGCACGTCAACAACTGCATCCTCAAACACAACTCTGCCTCTCACCACAAGTCGTGGTGGCTCTTCAGGTCGCATGGGTGCTAAGCCTTGCATAGCCTGGTCATTTTTTCAGATCGATAAAGATGACCCAACTCGTGTTATCTGTAACATTTGTCAGCAAAAGCTAAGTAGAGGCCAAAAAATACATAGTTTGAGTACTTCATGCATGAACCGGCACATGGACATGAAGCATAAGTTGCAGTGGGAAGCTCAGTGTGCTACAATGCGGCCTAGCCGGCCGGGCCAATCACCGTCTGCCATATCTTGTGCATCCGCGGCCTCTTCATCCTCTGTGACTGGGGGGACAGCAGTCACACCTGTTTTGGGGCGCAGACCTGCCACCTCTTTACCCGCAACAGCCAGCGTGATTGGCAGGTCATCATTTTCTTTGGAGGTGGTAACACCAGCTGGTGTTGAGCGCTGTCCGACATCGATAGCACCACCTTTGGATCAAGGCAACCTAACATGTCCACCTGCATCTTCCTCACAGACCGGCAGTTTGCCGGGGACACCCTTATCAACCCCGTCTAAGCACAATAGCCAGCCCTCGGTCCCTCAGATGTGGACAAGTAAAAGACCATTTCCTCCTAGCCATGAGAAAGCTAAGAGGTTGAATTTCACCATCTGTAAGCTCTTGGCTACAGAAATGCTGCCTTTCCGCCTGGTGGACACAGAGGATTTTCGAGACCTTATGTCCGTCGCAGTGCCCCAGTACCAGATGCCCAGTCGGCACTACTTCTCAAAGAAAGTTGTGCCTGCGCTCCACCAGCATGTCGCACACAACATCACCGCTTCTTTGAGAAACTCTGTGTGTGACAGGGTGCATTTCACCACAGACACTTGGACGAGTAGGCATGGACAGGGGCGTTACATGTCGCTGACTGGGCACTGGGTAACTATGGTGACAGCAGGACAAGGGGCTGCTGTCCAAGTCTTGCCGTCCCCACGAGTTGTGCGTCAATCCTCTTTATGTCAAAGTTCCTCCACTGCTTCTGCCTCCTCAACCTCCTCTCGGTCTTCCACCTGCACCCAAAGCCTGTCTGGTCATGCCACAAGCTTTCTAACTGCGCAGAAGGGATCCTGCACACCTCCTTACTATGCTGGCAGTAGGGCTCAACGTCATCAGGTGGTTTTTACATTGAAATGTCTGGGAAATGTGAGTCACACAGCTGAGGAGTTGTGGTCAGCTCTGGAGAACCAATTTCATGAATGGTTGTCTCCACTGGACCTGAAACCAGGGAAGGCCGTGTGTGACAATGCTGCAAACCTGGGTGCGGCCCATCGCCGGGGCATTGTCACACACGTGCCTTGTATGGCTCACGTGTTGAACCTGGTTGTCCAGCAATTTTTAGCCCACTATCCCAGACTAGATGGCCTTCTGCAGAGGGCACGGTCGCTGTGTGCTCACTTCCGCCGTTCGCATCCCGCAGCTCAGCGACTTACATCTCTACAGAAGTCGTTGGGCCTGCCACTTCACCGGCTAAAATGCGATGTGCCTACCCGGTGGAATTCAACTCTGCACATGTTGCAGCGACTGTGGCAGCACCGACAAGCCCTGGTGCAATACGTTCTGACGTATAGCCTGGGCCAATGAGATTCAGAGGTGGGGCAAATCACGCTGGAGGAGTGGTCTCAGATCAGGGACCTATGCACCCTTCTGCACAGTTTTAAAATGGCGACGAAGATGTTTAGTGCTGACGATGCCATTATCAGCATGACTATTCCGGTGATTTACATGCTGGAGCACATGTTAAACAGAATTCGGAGTCAGGTGGTGGCACAAGAGGAGGTGGAGGAAGTAGAGGAGGAGGAGTTGTATGCGGAAGGGCTAACATCTGCAAGGTCCAGACGGTCGGCAGCACCAAGGCGGCAGGCATGTGAGGGTGGGGGAGATGGTTTTACCAGGGCGCATGGTAGCAGCCAAACTAGTGAGGAAGGTGCAGGAGCCCAGGAAGAAGTGGAGGACGAACTGATGGAAGACTCATCAGATGAGGGAGACCTTGAACACATTTCTGTTGTGCGAGGTTGGGGGTAGAGGACAGAGGAAGGAAGCATGATTGTTACCTCGCCACCAACACAACAGGGACTTGGTGCTCCTGGATGCGCAACACACATGAGTGCCTTCTTGCTGCACTACCTGCAACATGACCCTCGAATTGTGAGAATTAGAAATAATCCTGACTACTGGGTTGCCACACTGTTAGATCCCCGGTACAAAAGTAAATTTGCAGAAATTATTCCTGCCATAGAAAGGGATGCACGCATGCAGGAGTATCAGCAGAGACTGTTGCAGAATCTTACATGTGCTTTTCCACAAAATACCAGTGGTGCACGTAGTGAATCTCACAGTTCCAACTTGCCAACCGTGGGACCGTCAAGTGTTCAGCACTCAAACCGTAACAGAACCACAGTATCTGCTGGTAACATCAATTTTGTGGAATCATTTCACCACTTTTTTAGCCCATCCTTTGCAAGGCCACAGGAGACAAGAAGTCTGACACATAGTCAACGCCTAGAGACGATGGTACAGGAGTATCTCCAAGTAAACATTGAAGCCACGACTGTGTCACTGGACCCTTGCTCTTTTTGGGCTTCCAATCTGGATAAATGGCCGGAGCTAGCCACTTACGCCTTGGAGATCTTGTCATGCCCCGCAGCCAGCGTTCTGTCTGAACGTGTGTTCAGCGCTGCTGGTGGTGTGCTGACAGATAAGCGCACGCGGCTCCACTGATAATGTAGACAGACTCACGTTCATAAAGATGAACAAATCATGGATCCGAAACGACTTTTCTACCCCTGTGTCATCCTGGGGAGAGTAAAAGCTTGATGATTGGTTAAAATCACCCTACCAACCGTTTTAAGCTTTCAAATTACTAATCATGTTTATCTGTATCTTGACTGGAAAATAATTTGGGCTTTGTAGCAGTGTGCAGCACTGATCCTATTAGGCCATCTATACTAAAGCTTCACCAGATTTAAAATTAAAAATAATTTTTAGCTGCATCTAGCCCGGAAAATAATTTTGGGGCTCCGAGATGCGCAAGGCACATAAGTGCCTTCTTGCTGCACTACCTGCAGCATGACCCTCATATTGTCAGAATTCGAAGTAATCATGACTACTGGGTTGCCACACTCTTAGATCCCCCAAACTTTTCGATCAACCTTTTCATTTTAATAAAGACCAAAAAAATGGTCATTTTTGAAATTATAAGCATTAGCAGGTTGTTAGAAACTGAAATCAAACAGTTTTCAACTCAAAACTTTATTCTAGGTGATGTTACATTTTCACATAGGACCCCTTGTTCGAAAGGAGCTTCTGAACTCTCTCGTCCATTGAATTTGTCAGGTTTTGGATGGTTTTTGCTTCAATTGTTTTGCATGAGGACAAAATACCCTCCCAGAGCTGTTGCTTAGATGTGAACTGCCTCCCGCCATCATAGACACTCCTTTTAATGATGCTCCAAAGGTTCTGAATGGGGTAGAGGTCAGGGGAGCATGGGCGTCACACCATAAGTTTGTCCCCTTTTATGCCCATATCAGCCAGAGATGCAGATGTTTTATGTGCAGCATGAGATGGTGCATTATCATGCAGAAAAATGATCTTGCTGTGAAATACACGGTTCTTCTTCTTGAACCATGGCAGGAAGTGCTGTTTGAGAAAATCCACATACATTATGGAGTTCATCTTTAGCGCCTTCAGGGATCCTAAAGGGGCCGACAATCTCTCTCCCCATGATTCCAGCCCAAAACATTACTCCACCTCCTCCTTGTTGGCGCTGTAGCCATGTTTGCGTGGGGTGTCCATCAACCAGCCATCCTCCACTCCATCCATCTGGACCATCGAGCGCTGCACGGCACTCATCCGTGAACAAAACAGTTTTGAAATCAGTCTTCATGTAATGTTTGGCCCACTGGAGCCGTTTCTGCTTGTGTGAAGTGGATAGAGGAGGTCGACAGGATGGCGCATGCACAGCTGCAAACCTCTGAAGGACCCTGCATCTTGTTGTTCGGGGGACGTTGGAGGCACAAGCAGCTTCAAAAACTTGTCTGCTGCTATGACAAGGCTTTTTTGCCGCTGCTCTTTCAACCTGACGTAATTGCCTGTAGGAAAGAGTCCTCAATTTGCCCTTATCAGCACGCACACGTGTGTACTGTGAATCAGCTACATACTTCTTGATTGCCAAGACACTTCATCCTGATCATCGCACAATGTTGATTGTAGTCATGCCTTGACCTAAACACTCCACAATTTGTTGCTTCTCAGCAGCCGACACATCCTTTTTCTTTCCCATTTTGGCAGAAAATGTAGGCTGCTTAATAATGTGAGAGAGCCTTCTTAAGTAGTCTTGCCTTTCATTGGACACACCTGCCAAACTAATTAGCACAGGTGTCTCCAATTGCTTACAGTGATATAAAGAGCCCTGACACACATCACCATCAATGAGTTTAACTGACAAACAAACAAATTCTTCCCTTATCACTCCTAAACACTTTTTGTATAATAATTTGGAACGCAGTGTACATGTGCTTTTCCACAAAACACCAGTGGTTCACGTAGTGAATCTTACAGTTCTAACTTGCCAACCGTGGTCTGTATGGAGTTGTTCAATAAAGGGCCCAAAATTAAGATAACATAGATGGGAGAGGTCTCTATGAATAGGAATTCCTAAGTATTTGATACCCTGTGAGGGCCAGGCAAAGGGAAAGTTGGACTGGATGGAATCCTATATTGATTTGGGGAGGGAGACATCGAGGGCCTCAGACTTCGCTGCATTGATTTTAAAATTTTACCATGTAACAAAGTGATCTATTTCAGCCATAACAGCATGGATGGATATATGTGATTGAGTGATATATACTAGGACATCATCAGCAAATAGAGAGCACTTGTACTCGGTGCCTCCCACCTCAATCCACCTAATATTGGGGTTATGGCGAATTGATGAGAGCAGGTGCTCCGTCACTAGGATGTATAAGAGAGGGGACAGAGGACATCACTGCCTTGTCCCATTGGTGATTGTGAAAGGTGATGAAAATGTTCTGACGCACCCCCTGGGCCTTGGGACACCCGGAGCCGGACCCTTTTTGGTGGATGCTGGTGGTTGTAGTCTTCGTGGCGGCGACCCAGTTCCGTGGCTCAGGGCGGTCAAACCAGTGGCGGAACTATTTATGTGGTTTTCATGTTTAAATGTCCGACTACGCCACCCGTGGATTGCGGTCAGAGTGAACCGCCGCTACAGGGCAGACCACTGAGGCTGGTTTTGTGGGTGCAGCAGAGCGTAGCATAACTCCCCACGGGAGGAGTATAGCCTCAGGGCAGTGTATGCGGAGGATGGGGGTGATGGTGCAGGGCAGCAGCAGTAACGACACGGAGTCAGTGATGCAGTTCAGGGCCTTTACTCACAGTTCTTATTATCCAGACCACGTCTGCAGGTAACGGCTGCCCACGTCGTACTGTGCTCACCAGGTGAGGGGCTCAGACAACTCCCAGATAACTTTGGAGCACTTCACAGGACCCCCTTTGTGTGTCCTTTGTCTGGCCTTTCTTACCAACACTTCTGTCCGGCTGCCTCGGGCCTCCTCTTGGTAAACTTGGCGCCAGTTTCCCTGACCCTATGTGGTGCCTTCCTAGCGGGTGTAGCGAGGGGCTGCGCCACATAAAATGTCAGAGCCTCCGGTTTCTAGCTGAGGGTCGTTTCCTGCCTCCACTAGTTCGGGGACCGGTCTCCCCCTTTGGCCTGACCCCTCCACGCAGGTGGATTCGGGCGTGCGGTGGCGACTCGCCCGTCCGCACCCCTGGGATCCCTTCATTCCTCGTTCCTGGAGCCTTCTCCGCTCCTCTTCCTTCCTTCTCCCTCTTCCAGGCCTGGGCCTCTGTTACTAGGCCCGCCTCCGGAGCAGAGCTCATGCAGAGCCCCTGCTCCCTGCCACTTCTGCTCAGACTTCTCTGCACTGAACTAAGATGGTGCCCACCTTTTATACTCCCTTCTCAATGCACCCAGGAACTGCTTCCTACCTGCTCCTGCACTACAGGGTTCCCCTTCCTCAGTGTTCCCTCCCCCCACTCCAGCCAGGGACAGGGACTGTCGTGCCCATCTCAGGGGCATATTGGTCGCCCTGCCCCACGGCAATGTGGTGTAATGCATGCAGGTGTCGGGTCCTGATCCACACTCCATCCTTACCTGAGAGTGAGATATCACACCTCTGGGTGAGGTGCAATACGTCTGTAGCAACCGAGCCCTCAGGGTGCTACAGTTCCATTTATCTTCAGCCTAGGTGACGTATTGCGATACAGGGCCGTGATTTTGGCTATAAAAGGGTCCCCTAGATCCCTACCCCAAGCTTTTTAAGAGAATCATATATGGCGTGCCAGGAGACTCTATGGAATGCTTTCTCAGCATCCAACGAGAGTATCTAATTACAAATTTTTAACTGCATCTAGCCCAGGAAATACTTTGTGCCTAGTAGCAGTGTCTGCTAGTGAGCGGATTATCCCGGCTGTTAAGCAAGCTGCACCACCTGTAGTTTAGACACTTAATTTTTTCAAAGGAAATGCTTCGGGACCATGGGATACTTAGTGAAGAGCATCAGGAGGCACCCCAAGGCATAGGGGCTGGGACTGGCAGTAGGATGCCTTGCGGTGGACAGCCGAGCTCGATCCTTATAAAAGCTTTTTAACTGCAGCAGCTTTAGTGGACGCTACTGGAGCTGGAATTACCGCGGCTGCTGGCATGAGACTTGCCCTCCAATAGATCCTTGTAAATGGATTTAAAGTGTATTCATTCAAATTAGAGAGACAATTTAAATTAAAAAGCTTAGAGCTGCCTCCACCACAGGGGGGCTCGCTCGACCCACCAGCGG
Source organism: Phyllobates terribilis (assembly GCF_046119375.1). NCBI lineage: Eukaryota > Metazoa > Chordata > Amphibia > Anura > Dendrobatidae > Phyllobates > Phyllobates terribilis. The sequence goes on from NW_027362764.1 coordinate 444,818,449, forward strand.
ACAGGCACCAGTATTGGGAGAGGGGGGCTGGCTGTCAGGGTTCACCGCGGCTCTGGCACAAACCCGGCGACACGGAGGTGGCACGGGCAGGAGCGGACTGGCCGTGTCGGCTTCTCACTTTTTGGATTTTAGAAGGGCATGACATGCCTATATCTGTGTCTCCCCCTCCTTTTACTCCTCCACCTCTTTTATTTTCGCATGACTATATGTACTTGTCACTTTTCCATGTGTTAGTTATGTCTTCTGAGCAGTTTGTCAGCTTTTGGACACCTTTGAAGGTGTTTTCTATGTGTTTCTATGTGTTTTTGTTTGCCTGCCATTGGTTTTAACGGTGTTCGAAGGTGTTCGATGAACAGTTCGACGAACAGTTCGGCGAACACACGGGTGTTCGACGAACCGAACCGAACTCGAACACTACGGGGGTGGCTCAACACTAATCTTAACTCCTTTTCCCTATGCACTGCAAACTACCCAATATTCCCTAGATAGTCAATTTTAGTAGCTTTATCTACAATTGTTAAGCAAATCAATTAATAAGGATCAGAAAAAAACATAACCACCTTACTTGTCCCCATGATGTAATGATTAGACAGTGTTTCTCATTACTTAAAGAAGACCTTTCACTAAAACTTGTATTATTTCATTTAAAAGCTGATGATATAAAACATATACATTGACATGAAACTCTTTAGCAAAGCTGAGAAAAATTTAGTATGCAAATGAGCCAACTTCAGTCAAAGTCACCTCCAGGATGTTCCCCATACTTAGCCTACATTACTGATGCATAGAATCCCTCAACTTGTCCAGAACTGAACACTCATTGCAAAACATCACAGCAATTTTCAGGCTGGGACTTTGGGGCAAAAACCCCTTATGTCTCTCACTCCTCAAGGGATGCTTCCATTTAACGTAAATTAATCTACATCATTTTTTTAAAGGATTTGAACTTACAATCTATGGCATGCCAGTCACAGCTTTAGCTGTGAGCCATAGGCTGTTTTGTAAAGAATAAAGTTGGTAATCTTCATTTTTATAGACATATTGTACTGGTAAACAGAGATGCATCTCTTTATTCTTATTCACCTCTATATACTGTATGTGTAAAACTGTCATATACTCAACAAAATGAGTAAAAAATAACAATAATCACATTTTAATATATTTTTAAAAATGTCTCAAATCAGTAAACATTAGCATATTTGGTATCCCTGCACTCATAACAACCAATATTATATTTATGGTGATTGGTAAATATCATAATGGCATTATGGCTCTTGCAACTATAAACTAATGAATAAAAAAAAATCTCATCATCTGAATTAATGCATCACAGAAATCCCATTGTATGTAAAGTTGTCACCAAAAGTTTTGAGATTGATGCAAATTTAGTTTTTCAATTTTGATTTTGTTGGTGCAGTGATTTTCGATCTTTTAGATTAGTATCTATATTATAATCAAGTACAATTGTAAACATCTGGGAAGTTTTTAAAGTTATATTGACAAATACATCAAGTTTATGCTTTTAATTTTGGTTCAGAATATCATAGAGATATCTGACTAAGAGATATAAAAACACAGAAGCAGCAAACTTTGTTAAAACTAACATTCTTGTCAGATAAATAAAAATTATCCAGGGCTGAAAGCATAACTAATGGAGTAAAACTTCATGTTTACTAAATACAATTGAAAAGCTCCCTAATATACAGTATGAGCATATCCACACAGCAGAAACAATATATCTACGCATTTTTTTTACAGAGTTAATCATGGAATGAGCTGGTATGTGTCTTATTATATTTAAATAGTAAAGATATTGTCACATGATCATAAAACAACCAATCGAATATTTTATAGTTACCAATACTTACAATGGGTGATGTCCATAAATTAAGTAAAGTGTAGTAATAAGAAATGACACAGGGAAAAAGTATTGAGCATGTTTCCTGAAATTTATTTTATACTTCCTACAAAAGCCTCTGATGATGACAGCTTCAATATGCCTTCTGTTGGAGAAACTAGTTGCATGCATTGCTCAGGTATGATTTTGTCCCATTCTTCCACACAAACACTGTTCAAATCCTGAAGGTTCTGGGGGCTCCTTCTATGAACTCTGAGCTGTAGTTTCTTATATAAATTTTCTATTGGATTCAGGTCACGTGATATTCTAGGCCACTCTAGCAGCTTTATTTACATTCAAAAATACAAAATAGCTAAAACTGAAAATAATATCAAATTAAAAAATATATACAGAGACTAAAGACTAGTATTTCATTGATAGGTTCTGTTTAATATTTAAACCTGCCAGCACTCTGGTTTCTATAGTTAGCATTCACTTGAATGCTCTATTGAGATGTTTTCTTTTGATGTCCCCTACCAAAATAGTCTTTCATACCATTTCTATACCATAAAACCAAAATCTGTAACATCTCCCTTGTGTTTCTGTGTAAACTGTCTGAAAAGTGTGAATATGTTGGCTGCAATAAGATTGAGTGTGTCTGATAGATGTCTCCTAATTTGCACTTTAAGAGTTCCTGTAGTACAGCCGATGTACTGAATATTGCAAAGTATGTATTCAGTTAAATTAATTACATGAGACATATTACAATTTATGAAATCTCATGTAGAAAAAAACTGACAAGTCTGTAAAGAGGTCAAGTCAATGGATTTCTGTATGTGTTCACAAGATTTACATTGATTTTGATCGCATTTTAAAAAAACGGACAAGGACAGCTAAATTCCCACTCTTGAAAAGACTTAATGATAAAATATAAACTAGTGTGAATGGGTTTTTGACACTTATCTAACATATTTTTTAAACATATTTTGTAACTCTTGATCTTTGTTTAATATATGTAAGTATTTCTTTATTATTTTTACAATGTCATTGTATTGAAGACTGAAATGTGGGGAAAATGTGACTTATGATAAAAATTTCATGTTTACTCATATAGTGACAGTTAATTAGTTGCTAGTGGTCGTAACATAAACTACTGAAATGCCGTACACATGGGGTAAGCGTCAGCAAATCAGAAAAACTATATTACATTTACAATTGGAGGTATTTGATAACATTAATATTATTACACCTACTACATAATGGGAAAGTATCTTGGAGATGGGGATACCCCTTTCACCACAAGCTTGTAGTTCAAGCTACCTACATACATAAAATAAAAAGGCAAAGACTGAACAGTGACGTACCATGTGACAATAATTCTCTGACTAGTCGCGTGACCATAAACATTTGTGCAACTAGTCAGCGACTTGCTATTTTGGAGCTATAATTTAGCCTTAAAAAAAAAACAAAATACAGATAAGTTGCATGCAGTTGAATATGACTTGCATTGAAGTATATGGCAAGTGAGTCATGTGTAGAGATGAGCGAACATTTCAAAGTTCGGTTCAGTTCTGCGTACTGCCCGATGTTTGCCAAACGGTTCGCCGAACATATACAAACCCCAATGAATTCAATGGGAGGCAAAACCAAACAAATAGAGTATACCTTCAGGAGGGCCCAAAAGTTGCAAAACAGCTCAAATTGGGGTCATACACCTGGAAAAGTGGCATCAATTAACCAAAGTACAAATAATATAATTGTCCAGCATGGATGCATGTGACAGGGCCTGGGACAGGGCTTGGACCAGCATTTTTAGCTTAAACATTGATCAGTAACAGGTGGATGAGTGACAAGTGTAGGACTGGTGCCCTGAGAGCCCTGCCAAATTCAGGCAACAGACATGAAGGAGACCCAAATTGGAGTCCAAAAATTTCCAAAAATTAGGGGCAGACAGCAGGAAAAGTGGCATCAATTGACCCACAGTAGAAATTTTATAATGCCACAGCAGCAATCAGGCATGGGCCATGCATGAAACAGGGTCTGGGCCAACATTTACACCATAGGCCTGCTGTGTTTGAAACCCTGATACCTCATGCAACAGCTCAAACTGCTTTTCGGATCAGCCAAACTCAAGAGGACATAACCTCGGCTCATCTGGATGCCGTCACAGCCAGTCACTGAGGAGCGCAAGCATGCCTGCGCTTCTCACTGTCTGCGGCATGGTTTATGGTTTAATTTAGAACATTAAAAAATTGTGTGTTTATTTCAATTAAAGGACTTTATTCTGGGTGTTGTGTTTTTTTAAATACTTTACTAGAAATTCATGGCGGTCAAGTCTAATATTGGCGTGACCCCATGAATTTCGGGCTGAGGTCCAGCTGATAATGCCTAGCTGGCCCTAACCCCTTTATTACCCAGTGAGCTACCGCACCAGGGCCCTGAATAAGTTGGGTACAGCGCCAGAAGATGGCGCTCTATGAACGCGCCATTTTCTGGGGTGGCTGCGGACTGCAATTTGCAGCGCGGGGGGGGCAGAAAGCGTGGGTCTCCCTGCACGGCAGATTCCAGCCCCCAGCTGCCTAGTTGTACCTGGCTGGACACAAAAATAGGGCGATGCCCTACATATTTTTTTTAATTATTTCATGAAATTCATGAAATAATTAAAAAAAAAGGGCTTCCCTATATTGTTGTGTCCGGCCAGGTACAAATAGGCAGCTGGTGGTTGGGGGCAGCCCGTTCCTGCCTGCTGTACCTGTCTGGACACAAAAATAGGGCGAAGCCCCACGTATTTTTTTTTTAAATAATTTCATGAAATTCATGAAATAATAATTAAAAAAAAAAAAGGGTTACCTATATTGTTGTGTCCGGCCAGGTACAAATAGGCATCTGGTGGTTGGGGGTGCATGAGGTGAGCTGAGTTCATTGGACATGACCTCAGCTCATCTGTATGCCGTCACAGCCAGACCCTGAGGAGCGCAAGCATGCCTGCGCTTCTCAGTGTCTGCAGCATGGCAAGCTGGATGGCAGCTTTCGGCTGCGATCTAGCCTGTCATGTGAATGTAGCAGAGCTGAAGCTGTCGTGGGATCCATGGAAAGGTAAGGATGATGTTGCTTTATTATTTTAGTTTAATTGCAGAAGACATTGGCTTCAGCTGGAATGGGCGTGATGGTAAGTATGGTTTAATTTAGAACAATAAAAAATTGTGTGTTTATTTCAATTAAAGGACTTTATTCTGGGTGTTTGTGTTTTTTTTAACTTTGACTATGGGGTTAGTAATGGGGGTGTCTTACAGACGCCTCTCCATTACTAACCTGGGCTTGATGTCAGCTGGCATTATAAGCTGACATCAACCCCAGCCCTATTACCCCACTGCCACCGCTACAGGGCAGTGGGAAGAGCGAGGCTAAGTGCCATTTCTGGGGCGGCTGACGGCTGGTGTTTCTAGCCTGGGAGGGGGCCAATATTCATGGCACCCTGCCTGCGCTATTAATATCAGCCCCCAGCTGTCTGCCTAGCCTTTGCTAGCTATTAAAATAGGGGGGACCCCCACGTCATTTTTTGGGGGGTCCCCCATTTTATTAGCTAGTAAAGGCTAGGTATTCAGCTGGGGGCTGATATTAGTAGCCTGGGAAGCTCTGTGGGTATTACCCCCTACCCAGGCTTCAAACATCTGCCTCAGCCGTCTGCTTAACCTCCGCTAGAGACTAAAATTACGGGGAACTGCACGCCAATTTTTTTTTTAATAAAGCCTTTATTTTAACACTAAATGACAAGTACAGTAATCAACACTATCACTGTACTTCTTATATATGTGACTGACATGTTTCTATCTATCTAATCTATGTGTGATGCTCTATTCTTTCTGTTATAAATTGTCGGGTACCGATGCTGAATTGCCGGCTGGCTTTTTTAAAGAGACGGTGCATGAAAACACTATTATTTTTTCTTTAATAAATCCTTTAACACTAAATGACAAGTACAGTAAGCAACACTGTCACTGTACTTCTTATATATTTGACTGACATGTTTCTATCTATTTAATCTATGTGTGATGCTCTATTCTTTCTGTTCTAAATTGTCGGGAACCGGTGTATGCAGCTGATGAATTGCCGGCCGGCTTTTTTAAAGAGAGTGTCTTCTGAGCAGTTTGTCAGCTTTTGGACACATTTGAAGGTGTTTTCTATGTGTTTCTATGTGTTTTTGTTTACCTGCCATTGGTTTAAACGGTGTTCGATGGTGTTCGACGAATTGTTCGACGAACAGTTCCACGAACATCCTGGTGTTCGACGAACCGAACCGAACCCGAACACTACGGGGGTGGCTCAACACTAGTAGGATGAACAAGACAAACTGCTGGACTGTAAGGGAGATTCAGGCAGAGATGTTATGGTGGATTGAGAAAGATGTTGTGTGCTCTGTGTCTGAGTTCAGTCAAAAACAGCAGGCATATCCACTTCTGTAACTGCTGATGGGCTCTTTGGCCGAACTTTGATGATTTTGAGGAAAATGCTCGGGAATCTGAATGTGAATGTGCAATGTTCGTGTTGACTTTGAGATTGGCAAACTTTTTCTGAACAAGTTCGCTCATCTCTAGTCATGTGTGATTTGCAACCTGCAACAGAAATTGAAACACATTTGGAAGCATGTGCAACTCTGTGTCGCAGGTGCAGTATGTTGCAGATTGCAAAATGGCATCATTGGAAATGACTAGATGCGATGTCACAATGTGACATTGTGATTTTGATGTCACTTTACAACATTGTATATAATGATTTCCTATTTTGTCGCATTGTATCCTTTTACTTTCCGAAACTACTACGAAGAGTCACATGTGTTTCCAAAATTGTTAGATTTTCTTTTACTGGTTGCATGCTCACAAGACTTACTTGCCATAGATCTCAATGCAAATCAAAAGGAACTGCAACTTGCATGTGACTTATTTGCAAGTTGGCCGTTTTTTAATGGCAAAATCACATCTCTGACATAGTAATGCAATATCAAGTGGCTAACAAGTTACGTGATTAAACTGTAACTTGATGTCACCTGACATGTAGGGCCAACCAAACGTTTACAATTTAAATGGGAAAAAGGAAATTTTTTTTTGATGTTGATTGATCTTCTTACCTACCATACTTTTCAGATTTTAAGACATACTTTTTTTCCTCCAGATTTGGGAGTCCAAACGCAGCTTATCAGGAAGGGGGTCGACAGCAGTGGAACATGGTCACAGGAGGCCAGGTCACGGCTTCAGGAGGCTGGTGGCAAGAGTAGGGGGATGCTGCAGTTCCTGGGCGCTCATTCCTGGGTGCTCATTACATGCTGACGCCGGTGAGCGGAGTCCCCTTTCTCATTGAGTTCCCTGCAGTGGGCTTCATGAAAATCTCTGCATGCGCAGATTGAAATCTCAGGAGACGCCCAGGCACAGCAGCATTGCCCCACTCCTGCCGCTGGCCTTCTGAAGCAGTGACCCTGCCTCCTGAAGAAGTGACCCTGCCTCCTATGACCCCACTCCACCACCGCCGACCCCTCTGGTAAGCTACCATCAATCGGACTATAGGACACACCACCATTTTATTTATACATTTTTTTTACTATTTTCCAACCCAACAATATTCTATTGTTGCAGTATACCAACTCATACTTGCCCGCTTGTACTGAACAGTGTTAGATCTTAGCAGCAGGAGGGGTTCAAATGAATTTCCAATCATTTAAGTGGGCAGATATTGAAATAAACTTTTATAAAAGATTATGTTCCATGAAATTTATTTCAAGTTAGTAAAGCAGTCATAAAAGCACTCAGAACACCAAGTCTTCTTTTTCACACTAAGATTTTTTCTTTTTAATTACAATTTTAAGAATTTATCAATTATGATTATATATAAAAATAATATTTCACAATATATATAATTAATTACCCAATATGATTCTTGTTGAATTATTTGTGTCACAAACTTCTTCTTGAATAATATAAACATTTATGGATATACCATGGGTCCTCTGTAGCTCCAGCTTTTATTTTGTACTTCAAAAATTCATTCACATTTATTATTATACACTAAAGATGAGTGAGGAAACATGTGACTCTCTGGGGGCTCATAGGAATGTATCCAACCTATTTCAAATTCTTTAAAACAAAGAGCGTTAGTAATTACAAAGTGACATCAACATGTATCGGTAGGCAGATGTTAATCAGTGGTAATAAGCTGCCCATTTAATAACACTGCACTGACATACTTTTATGCCTTTTAAAAGTAGCAAAAAATCTGAAAATTATCCTTTTTTTGGAGGCAATTTCAAGCTGGTCTTTAAACACATATATGGAAGAAGCAATGGCTTTTTAACAAGTCATCCAAATTCAATCCCTTTTTGGGGAGTAGTAACAGGATTGTTGTTTGAAAAGTGAAGAAGTCGTTGCTTCTTCTAGCCTGCATAAAATGATCCCTTTTTGGAGTAGCAACAAATTTAGTGTTTGAAAAGTGCAGAAGCAAGGGCTTTTTTAGCCTGCAAAAATATTTTTGCTTTAGGTAAGCAACAGACTTGGTGTTTAGAAAGGGAAGAATCAATAGCTTCTTCTAGTGGTCAAAAAATGTGTCCCTTTTTGGGGAGCAGTTTAGAGTTTAGTTATATTTATACTTGTTATAGGGTAGGGTTCCCAGCAGTAGTACAGTGGGGAATATGGAGGAGATGTGCAGTCGTGCATTGGCAGTGATAGTTGTTGCAGCAGTGTAGTTTGGAACATAAAAGTCAGGAAGATGGTGTAGCATTAGCAGCAGAATTGCATGGGGCATTAAGGACAGAAAGATAGTCATACTAGCATCATAGGACTTGTGATAAATAGCCAGTTCACATTATCAGCAATGGTAGATTAGCATCTGACAGAGATGTGTGAAAATCCTTATGAATCCATGCCTGATTAATTTTCAAAAGTTTAACATTTTTATTACTAGTAGAGGACAATCTTGCATTCTTCATTGTGATTGTGTCACCTGCTGAATACCCTCTCTGACTGCACACTGGTGGCTATTCAAGACAGTATACTCTCAGCCACTAGTATAATCTGCTGATAAAGAAGTTCATGGAGGCAGATCTTAGGGCATCTGCCTGAGAAAGGGTCCAGTCAAGGAGCATCTCAATCAAATTGTTCAGGCAGGGAATTTCAATTTGCTTATGTGCACCAATTTGGTACACTGAATGAAAAACCTGATCCATTATGTTCCATAAACTACACTGGCTGCTAAGGTTGGCACTTTTGCTTTGAATACTTGTAACATTAGTACCAGCAGAGGTGATGAAGCGGTGACTTAGTAGAGTGCAAAAAGTGGCCTTCCAATCAGACATGTTGTCACTAGATGTCTGCTCAGTGACAGCTGCAACAAGCTGGGTACAGAGCTTGTCCTGGTAATATACAACTTTGGCTTTTCTTTTGAGAAGCAGGAAGAAATTTCCCTCTTTTAGTTTTGGCAGCTGGGTCAAAACTTAAAGTATACTATTCAATAGAAATTATGAATTTGATGCGCAAAGAATCATCATAGAGTCAAACTTGTTGAAATTCATAGGAATTCACACAGTTTGCAACTTCATTCACATGGAGCAGCAAAAAAAATATTGACACCATTTCATACACTGCTGAACAGTCAAACTGGGCTTATTATGTAACTTGTAGCCAGGTTGGTTTCCCTATAAATCTTTTACCAAGGGACTATCACAGCCAATGCAAAAGGGATAGCCAAGCAGCACCATTTAATTTTTTTTATAGTGTGGGGATAGAGGTCAGAGAACACAGCTCATTCTACATAGGGGCAGAAAAGGCCAAAATTGGATTGTGTTGTACAGCTTTACTGATGTTGTTGAAGCAGATTGAAAATGGGAGTGTTTTTTTTTTTAAATAATAATCCAAAGATTCAAGTGAGATAGGAAGATGCTGTACCTTTGATAGCCTGACTGTGAATTTATTTATCTTTGATACACTGCAGTAACAGCACAGCAGCTGAATAACAACATTTGCTATTTTTTAAATCTTCACACATTGCAATTGTAAACCAGTAGGTCAAGTATATAGCCTGTTTGCTAATAAAGAAGAAGAATTTTAAACCCTACACTTGTGTGTCACATGCAAGGAGGCCATCTATATATTATTCTAATACAAATCTAAAAAATCCAGAAATTTTAAGTCATAATAAGGTTTTATAACTGATTTAATAGTCAAATTTAACAAGCAAATTTAACAAACATACGAGAACAATAATGCTGGCTGCTGCTGCAAACTACTCTTCATGCACATAGCTAACCTAGTAACATAGTATTTTATGGTTAGCTATGTTGCATTTTTTGCCAAAGTGGAGATATTTTAAAAATAAATAAATAAAAGTTAAAGTTTTACAACTTTTAATAGTCAAATAAAACAACTATGCGCTCTACAGCAATACTGCTGGCAGTTGCCAAAAATAACTTCCAATGCAGGTTCATACTTAGTAACATATCATTTTTAGGAAGAGATGAGCAGATCTGATGAGATTTGAATTCACAAAATTAAATGAATTTTATAGGGAGATGTGATTTGCACGATGTTATTCTCAGCAAATTGAATGTCCTCTAATATACTATGGGATCTAACAAAACCCTAGAGCATAACAAATGAAATATGTAGAAAAAAGTAAAACAAATAATATTAACCTGACTGTTGCTCATGCGGTCCTTAACCCCGTTATGAAGTGGGGTGTTTTAGTATGCCCCACGTCATCACCCCCTGTTTAGCGCGGGCTCCGGCACTGAACTCGCACTAAACTTGCCTGCATGTGCCTGCAACAGCCAAGGGTGGAATCACGATCCACCTGCGGCTGTTAACCAGTTAAATGCCACTGTCAATCTCTGACAGAGGTATTTAACATCGCAGAGCCGGAAGCGCGTCATTGGTCCCCCCCCATCGGTGACCCCGTCACATGATCGCGGGTCACAGATGGGTTGGCATGAAAACCCGGGTTCTGCAACAGACCCAGCATTGTCATGTCCAGATTGCTATGAGAGCCACCCAGTGGGCAGCGCTCATAGAAAGTGAGCACATCTGCTTCATACAGGAGATCTGCTCATCGAATGTATGTAGCAGAGCTGATTAGGCAAATTCTGCTTCTAGTCTCCAATGAAGACTATAGAAGCAAGCAAAAAGTAAAAAAAAAAGTTTTTAAAAATATTTAGAAAAACTTAAAAATATAAAAGTTTAAATCACCCCCCCTTTCGCCCCATTCAAAATAAAACAATAAAAAAAAACACATTCACATATTTGGTATAGTTGATTTCAGAATCGCCCGATCTGTCAATATAAAAAAGCATTAATCCCATCGGTAAATGGTATAATGAGAAAAAAATTCTTAACGCCACAATTTCCGTTTTCTTGGTGGCCGCAACATTGCAATAAAATGCAATAACAGGCAATCAAAACATCGGATCTACTCCAAAATGGTATCAATAAAAACATCAGCTTGGCACGCAAAAAAATAAGCCCGGCCCTAGATCACCGAAAATGGAGAAGCTTTTGGTCTCGGAAAATGCCATTTTTTTTTTTTATCAAACATTGGATTTTTTTTCACCACTTAAATAAAAAAGAACCTATACATGTTTGGTGTCTACAAACTTGTAATGACCTGGAGAATAATAATGGCAGGTAAGTTTTAGCATTCAGCGAACGTGGTAAAAAAAAAAACAACAACTGCGGAAATGCATTTTTTTTTGCAATTTCACCGCACTTGGAATTTTTTTCCCATTTTCCAGTGCACAATATGTTAAAACCAGTGATGTCATTCAAAAATACAAAAATATGCCCTTACATGGCCATATTGACAAAAAAATAAAAAAGTTATGGCTCTGGGAACAAGGGGAGCAAAAAATTAAAACGCAAAAATGGAAAATACTCCGGTCATGAAGGTGTTAAAGCATTTTCTTTACAGGGTATAGAAAAGTAAATCTATATTTACCAGTATGGCCCATAGCAGAGGTCTGATTGCAGAGAAAAGTGTTTTTATAAACTCTGTATTCAATGGGCTTTGCGTCCCCTGGATGCCAAGCAATCCACGCCCATCTGTTTATTATTCCCTACATCCCCGCCTATGTGATTAATTGCCATATTCCTCCCCCTCCCCTGCACGTTATCAGGGCTGCGTGAGCAGGCAGAGTGCGACAGTGCGGCATGAGCAGGCAGAGTGCAGCGGCGCGGTGTGAGCTGGCAGAGCGTGGCAGCACGGCGTGACATTACCGCTCTTCCGATGCAATAGCATCGGGCCTCCATCTAGTATATATAAATATATATATATATATATATATATATATATATATATATATATATTATAATCATCCCAGCTGCCTGAGGCATGTGTGATTCAGCCCTCAGTTGAGACACAAGTTTCTGGAGCTGTATGTCTTCAGTTTGCAGCCTGTCCTGACACTTGACTATCAAGGGCTGCAGCTTGAATTATATCATGGGTGTTATTTTATCACATTCTCATAGGCCTGTTTGCATTAAAGAGTTTAAAAGGGTTCAATGTAAACCTTGGAGACCTTTGAGTATTATACTCCTGTTTTCAGGTCACATAACAATATTCATGCTTGTCCACACCCACTAATATTCACAATGTGTATTATGTCTCTGATTGATCTCTGACGTGACAGCAGGTCCAATCCTCTATTATTATTATTTATTTTTATAGCACCATTTATTCCATGGCGCTTCACATGTGAAAAAGAGGGTACACATAGCAAAAACAATTACAATAATCTTGAACAATACAAGTCAGTGACTTGTACAGGAGGAGAGAGGACCCTGTCAGCGAGGGCTCACAATCTACATGGATGGGTGAGGATACATTATGTGAGGGTAGAGCTGTTCGTGCAGCGGTATGGTGAAGCAAGGGTTACTGCAGGTTGTAGGCTTGTCAGAAGAGGTAGATCTTCAAGTTCCTTTTGAAGGTTTCCACATTAGGCAAGAGTCTGATATTTTGTGGTAGAGAGTTCCAGAGAAGAGGGGATGCACAGGAGAAATATTGTATGCAATAGTGGGAAGAGTAGATAAGAGGGGAGTAGAGAAGGAGATCTTGTGAGGATCAGAGGTTGCGTGCAGATAAGTTCTGGGAGACTAGGTCACAGATGTATGGAGGAGACAGGTTGTGTATGGCTTTGTATGCCAAGGTTAGGGTTTTGAACTGGAGTCTCTGGGTAATGGGGAGCCAATGAAGGGATTGACAGAGATGACAGGCCGTGGAATAGTTGGAGGACAGGTGGATTTGTCAGGCAGCAGAGTTTAGGATAGATTGGAGGGGTACGAGAGTGTTAGAAGAAAGGCCACAGAGCAGGAGGTTGCATTAGTCAAAGCAGGAGATGATGAGGGCAGGCACTAGAGTTTTTGCAGATTCTTTGTTGAGGAATGTGTGCATCTGGGAGATATTTTTGAGTTGAAGGCGGCACGAAGTGGAAAAGACTTGGATATGTGGTTTGATGGAGAGATCAGAGTCCAGGGTTATCCCAAGACAACGAGCTTGTGGGACTGGAGAAAGTAAACAACCATTGACTTTGATGGATAGATCAGATGGGGGTTGAGTGAGATGGAGAAAGATGATGAGTTCTGTTTTGTTCATGTTAAGTTTTAGAAATCTAGCAATGAAAAAGGCTGACATAGTGGACAGACATTGTGGGATTCTGGTTAGTAAGGAGTAGTGATGAGCGATTGTGCTCGCCACTGTTCGGTACTCGCCCGAGCATCACTATGCTCGACAAGCTCGGCGAGTATTTCCGGGTTGCTTGGGCGGGAACTCGGGTCCCCTCCTTGCATGTTTGGGGCTCTTTAGAGAGCCAATGAACATGAAGGGATTGCTTGCCATGCACTCTAATGACGTAGCCATTTACAGTGATTGCCTGGCCGCACAGCATCATCAGGTGTATATAAGACTGGGTGCCGCCATTCTCATCACAGTCTACTCTGGAACCAGGCAGAGTAGGGAGAGCTGCTGCTGCGTCAAGTAAGATTTGCTTGTTTATACTTAGTATAGGCATTCCACAACATATACCTATATCCATCTGAACTAGCAGTCCTTCGGAGGACTAATCCAGCTGCATATATTCAATGGTGATAGCAGGAGTTAGGCAGGCAGGCAGGGTATGTGGCAGATTGCATTGCATGATACAGCAAAAGAGGGTCCATTGAACGTCCTGTTAGTATAGATATTCCACAACATATACAGTATATATATATATATATCCATCTGAACTAACAGTCCTTCTGAGGACTAATCCAGCTGCATATATTCAATGGTGATAGCAGGAGTTAGGCAGGCAGGGTATGTGGCAGACTGCATTGCATGATACAGCACAAGAGGGTCCATTGAAAGTCCTGTTAGTATAGATGTTCCACAACATATATATATATATATATATATATATATATATATATATATAAACTGTATATATATATAGCCATCTGAACTAATCAGTGCTAGGCAGTGTATGTGGAAGACTGAAGTGTATGATACTGCACAAGAGGGTCCAATGAACGTTCTGTGTGCTGCTGCTGTAATAATTACAGATATTTCTAGACATAGCCCCAGATATCAGGGGCCAGGGAGAAAAATGTTTTCATCTTAATCCAACAAAGCAACCGACAAAGTGGGCCGAACCCCAGGGTCCAGCAACAGTGTCTGCGGGTGACTCCACTGCTTGTTCCGCTGTTGTGTGTGCATGCCAATCCCCTGTCCATGGCGCATGTCAAGATGCCTCCTGCCCTGTACCTGTCGTTGAGCACTCTCAACTAGCACCATCAGCAAGCACGTCCACGTCCTTGTCCCAGTGCAGCGTTCAGTTGTCCCTAACCCAGTCCTTGGAATGCAAGTGTAAAATCGTAGCCAACGCCCCACAGGCCACACTACTAAATTCACACATTTCACGAATGCTTGCGCTCGAAATCTTCCCTTTTAGGCTGATGGAGACGGAAGCTTTCCGCAACCTGATGGTGGAGACCGTCCCTCGGTACTCGGTCCCCAGAAGACACTATTTCTCCCGGTTTGCCATCCCCGCATTACACGAGCATGTGTCCCACAACATTAGACTTCCCCACAATAATGCAGTTATTGGGAAAATCCACCTAACCACGGACACGTGGACAAGTGCTTGTGAGCAGGGACGGTACATCTTGCTGAGGCACACTGGGTTAATATAGTGGAAGCCAGGACCCAGTCGGACTTTGGGACGGAACACGTCCTCCCGATGCCGAGAAATGTAGGCCATGGGTCAATCAGTGTTGCCCCCATATTCTACAGCTCCTGCACCTCCTCCTCCTCTTCAGCCTCCATCTGCGAACTGACCACATCAGTCGCAAGATGAAAGCACTGCAGCACTGCCTCGGCCAAGAGGCAACAGGCTGTGCTGAAGCTAATATGCTTAGGTGACAAACCGCACAACACTGAAAAGTTGCGAACAGCTCTGAATGAGCAGGCAGATCTGTGGCTGACGCTGATGACCCTACAGCCAGGCGCTCACACACGTACCATGCCTCGCCCATGTGCTTTACCTCATGGTTCAGCGGTTTCTCAAAACCTAACCAGATCTGACAGATCTGCTTGTCAAAGTATGCCGCCTGTGTGCCCATTTTAGAAAATCAGCTACAGCTTCCGCGCCCTCGCCGTGCTTCAACAGCGTTTGCAGCTTCCAGCTCACCGACTGATCTGCGATGTTCCCATGCGTTGGAACTCTACTTGCAGATGTTGGGAAGGATTTTTGAGCAAAAAAAGGCAGTTGTTGACTACCAGCATCAACAAGGCAGTCGGTATTCAGGTCACACTCCACACATAAAACCTCAGGAGCGGACATGGATGTCAGACATATGTACCATCCTCCAAAACTTTGAGGACTCCACCAAGATGGTGAGCGGCATTGACGCCATAATTAGCGTCACCATCCCGCTTCTCTGTCTTCTGAAATGCTCTCTGCTCACAATTAAAGAGGATGCATTGCAGGCTTTGTACCATGAGATGGAGCAAGGAGCCATGCAGGGTGATTACACACAGCCCAGCCTCATCCCAACGTAGATTTGGAGACAATGAGGAAGAGGAGGAGGAGGAAGAAGAGGAGCTAATTTCCTGCGTTGTAGATGGTACTCTCTGCACAACTGTCATACCGTCTGTTCAGCGTGGATGGCCTGAGGACAGGGAGAAAGAGAAAGAGGAGGAGGATGAGGAGGAGAGCATGGTCAGACATCATCTTGGTGAGGACACGGAAGTCTTGGCTCTTTGCAGTCTGACACACATGGCTGAGTTTATGATACTCTGCCTTTCCCGTGACTCTTGCGTTGTCCAAATTTTGGGTGACAGTCAATATTTGTTGGTGACACTTTTAGACCCATGCTGCAAGGAGAACTTTCTGTCTCTTATTCCCACGCAGGACAGGCCTAATAAAATGGGGCAGTAGGAGAAGGCCCTTGTTTCAGAATTATTATAAAAATTCCCATCAGAAAACGCTGGCGGAAGAGGTCACAGTTCATTGGACAACCAAGGAGTACAGGCGAAAGAGACACAAATGCAATTCAGCAGAGACAGAGGAACACTGTCAAAGTTCTGAGACAGTTTTCTCAGACCATCCCATCGCACAAGCCCTGATGCGCGGGGTACTATCCCAAGGAGGGAAAAGTTGCGGAAGATGCAAAGGGAGTACCTTGCCAACTGTACCAACGTCCTCCATGATTCCTCTGTGCCTTATAATTATTGGGTATCCAAGCTGTATATGTGGCATGAACTGGCTCTCTACACCTTGGAGGTCCTGGCCTGCCCTGCTGCTAGCGTTTTGTCAGAGTGGCTTTTTAGTGCCGCCGGTGAAATTATAACCGATAGGCGCATCTTCCTGTCAACTGAAAATGCTGACAGGCTGACTCTTATAAAAATGAACAAGGGCTGGATTGAGCCAGACTTCTTTACACCACCGAAAGATAGCAGCGTAACATAAACTCAAATACAGTGTCTTTTTTTGGGAGGTCTAACTCTATTCCCATGCACCTCTGTCTTCACACCCAGACATTGGCATACGCTTCCTGATTTTGTCTATTTGCTCTTGTCCTACTCCTTCTCCGCATCCTCATCCTCTACCACCATATCACCACCATACAGTGGTGGCCAAAATTTTTGGCACCCCTGCAATTCTGTCAGATAATACTCAGTTTCTTCCTGAAAATGATTGCAATCACAAATTCTTTGGTATTATTATCTTCATTTAATTTGTCTTCAATGATAAAACACAAAAAGAATTGTCCTAAAGCCAAATTGGATATAATTCCACACCAAACCTAAAAAAGGGGGTGGACAAAAGTATTGGCACTGTTTGAAAAATCATGTGATGCTTCTCTAATTCGTGTAATTAACAGCACCTGTAACTTACCTGTGGCACCTAACAGGTGTTGGCAATAACTAAATCACACTTGCAGCCAGTTAACATGGATTAAAGTTGACTCAACCTCTGTCCTGTATCCTTGTGTGTACCACATTGAGCATGGAGAAAAGAAAGAAGACCAAAGAACTGTCTGAGGACTTGAGAAACCAAATTGTGAGGAAGCATGAGCAAACTCAAGGCTACAAGTCCATCTCCAAAGACCTAAATGTTCCTGTGTCTTCCGTGCGCAGTGTCATCAAGAAGTTTAAAGCCCATGGCACTGTGGCTAACCTCCCTAGATGTTGACGGAAAAGAAAAATTGATGAAAGATTTCAACGCAAGATTGTGCGGATGGTGGATAAAGAACCTCGACTAACATCCAAACAAGTTCAAGCTGCCCTGCAGTCCGAGGGTACAACATTGTCAACCCGTACTATCCATCGGCGTCTGAATGAAACGGGACTATATGGTAGGATACCCAGGAAGACCCCACTTCTTACCCCGAGACATAAAAAAGCCAGGCTGGAGTTTGCCAAAACTTACCTGAGAAAGCCTAAAATGTTTTGGAATAATGTTCTCTGGTCAGATGAGACAAAAGTAGAGATTTTTGGGAAAAAGAATCAACATAGAGTGTACAGGAAAAAGAAAGAGGCATTCAAAGAAAAGAACACGGTCCCTACAGTCTACCATGGCGGAGGTTCCCTGATGTTTTGGGGTTGCTTTGCAGCCTCTGGCACTGGACTGCTTGACCATGTGCATGGCATTATGAAGTTTGAAGAATACCAACAAATTTTGCAGCATAATGTAGGGCCCAGTGTGAGAAAGCTGGGTCTCCCTCAGAGGTCATGGGTCTTCCAGCAGGAAAATGACCCAAAACACACTTCCAAAAGCACTATAAAATGGTTTGAGAGAAAGCACTGGAGACTTCTAAGGTGGCCAGCAATGAGTCCAGACCTGAATCCCATAGAACACCTGTGGAGAGATCTCAAAATGGCAGTTTGGAGAAGGCACCCTTCAAATATCAGGGACCTGGAGCAGTTTGCCAAAGAAGAATGGTCTACAATTCCAGCAGAGCATTATAAGAAACTCATTGATGGTTACCGGAAGCGGTTGTTCGCAGTTATTTTGGCTAAAGGTTGTGCAACCAAGTATTAGGCTGAGGGTGCCATTACTTTTGTCTGGCCCATTTTTGGAGTTTCATGTGAAATGATCAAAGATTTGATTTTTGCTTCATTCTCTTTTGTGTTTTTTCCTTGCAAGCAAATTAAATTAAGATAATAATACCAAATAATTTGTGATTGCAATCATTTTCAGGAATAAACTGAGTATTATCTGACAGAATTGCAGTGGTGCCAATACTTTTGGCCACCACTTTATGCACCATATCAACATATCTACGTCTCTTGCAAGGGGAATTGGAGTTCCTCCAAATTTTTGGCAGCCGTTGCTTCACTGCAAATGCAAACAGTGTGGCAGACACACTTCCTAATAATGGGAACATTGTTTTCAGGAGGCCCTCCGACCTCTATGTCTGTTGCAAGGGGCAATGGAGTTCCTCCAAATTTTTGGCAGCTGTTGCATAGCTGCATACCCTATAACTCAATAGCAGACCTTCGCCTTTCTAATGGGAACGTGTCGTTACTGTGGCTCAGCTCTATGTGTCTTTAAATTGTTAGTAGGGTTTTTCTCAAATTTTGGCAGCCGTTGCACTCACTGCATACCCTATAACTGGATAGCAGACCCTCTCCTTTCTAATGGGAACATGACGTACTCTTTACTGTGGCCCAGTTCTTTAAGTCGTTATTGGGATTTTTCCCAAATTTTGGCAGCCCTTGCAGTCACAGCATGGGCATTACCACTATAGAAGACCAGCTCATTTATAATGGGAACATTTTTTTTACTGAGACCCTCTTCTATGTCTCTCCAAAGGGGTATTAGGTTGCATCCAAATTTTTGGTAGCCCTTGCAGTCACTGCATATGCAATAACAGTATAGGAGACCCACTGGTTAATAATGGAAACAACAAAGCATAGCCGACTGATGGCTCTCTAACAATAGCGAGGGCCGAATGCTGGCCCTTTAAGAATAGTAAGGACTGCCTGATGGCCCTATAAAAATAGGCTTTGTGACTCTCAGAGTCCCTCCATCATAAATAAAACAGGATGTTCTGATGATGTGTCACACACCAAATGACCAGATAAGGTTGTAAAATGTTAAAAAAACATTTCCCGGTGAAAGCATTTGTCTTAAAAAATAATGTAAAAAAACACAGTAGGATCTTTCTTTAGTATAAAAAACAGAGTCACCAATGTAACCTCAATGTAATCACATTGTTCATCTCCTGCACCTCCTCCTCCAGTTCGGCCTCCACCCCTGAAATGACCACATCAGTCACAAGCTGAAAGCACTGAAGCACTGCCTTGGCCAAGTGGCAACAGGCTGTGCTGAAAATAACATGCTTAATGCTTAGGTGACAAACCACCAACCGCTGCAGAGTTGATGAAAGCTGTAACACAGCAGCCTGATCTGTGCCTCTCACCATTGAACATACAGCCAGGCATGATTGTGTGTGATAATGGGTGAACCTGGTAAAGGAGAAATCACAGCCGGAGTAGATATGGTTTCCCTCTATGCCAGTCCTTTCACTGGGCTAAAGAATATGGTTGTTGTGAAATACAACTCCCACTGAGAAGCAGTTTCAGACTGAAAAACATTGGGCCCACCAGAGGATTTGATTCTGAGGGCTCACCTTTCTCCCCCGCTTAAGAGCCCCATAGCAGCTGCAAAGTTTGCGCTATCATGAACTCTCCTAATGGAGAAGCCAGGGCCCACCTGAAGATTTTCTGGTGGGGCCATCCAACCATGCCAAGCAGCAGTCCTGGCTATGAAAAGTGTGTGGGAAGGTTCCCGGACACGCTATGTCTGCTTTTTTACTGAAGTGGAAACCCACGCAAACACGGGTAGAACATACAAAATATTTGCAGATGTTGTCCTTGCTGGGATTTGAATCCAGGATCCCAGAGCTGCAAGGCATCAGTGCTAATCACTGAGCCAATGTGCTGTCGTTCACCCTCTGATATCTAACAGGCTGGAGAAACTTGCACCTACTGCCACTCTAACTTCATATCCTTTGTGAGAAATTAATGTATTTGGGCAGCCACTCAGTCTACCAAATAAAATTCATGAGAAGGAAATTGGGGATGGCTTCGCTACTGGTACTGGGGGCAGTGCTAATACCATGGCGCCATACAATAGTTTACTGGAAATATTCCAGGCTGGTAGGAGGCAAGCAGATTTCCACAGAAAAGTACCAGCAGTAATGTTCAAGGACCCTAGCTTGTAGAAGGCGGAGGCGATACCAGGAGAAATAGGGGCTTCCACCTCCACGAGCCTAAAAGGTTACATTTCAAGTGCAAGCAGCTGCCCAGAAATCTAGCTTAGTTTACTATTGCGGCTTGTGAGTTGGCGGGCTGCATACTTGCGCTTGCATTCCAAGTAACAAAAAACTAAGCAGATGGTGGCCTCTATCATCATCATGGCCTCACCTCGGCACTGAATTCTCCTGAAGGAGAAGCCAGGGCCCTCTGGAAGAATTTCTGGATCTATGGTGGGCCCGTCCTACCATGCCGAGAAGCAGCCCTGGCTAAGAAAAGTGTGTGTGGGAAGGTTCAGGACACTCTATGGCTGCATTTTTAATGTGGACTGTCTCCGTACCATCCCTGGCCACATGTTTGTGGTTAGGCAGTCCTTCCCAGTAAGTGAACTTGGGAGGACTCGGATAATGTTGTGGGACCCATGCTTGTGGAAGGCGGAGACGACACCGGTGAAAGAGTGGCGGCTGGGAACAGAGAATGGACACCCGGCCGCTGCCATGAGGTTGTGGACAGCTTCCGCCTCCACGAGCCTAAAAGGCCACATTTCAAGTGCAAGCAGCTGCCCAGAAATCTAGCACTTTACTATTGCGGCCTGTAGGTTGATGGGTGGCTGACTGCATACTTGCGCTTGCATTCCAAGTAACAGAAAACTAAGCAGATGGTGGCCTCTATCATCATCATGGCCTCACCTCGGCACTATGTACTCTCCTGAAGGAGATGCCAGGGCCCACCAGAGGAGTCTCCAGTTCTCTGGTGGGCCCAACCAATCCAGCCGAGAAGCAGCCTGGCTAAGAAAAATGTGTGGGAAGGTTCACGGACACTCTGTCTGCTTTTTAATGTGGATTGGACGTGCTTATGCATGTTATTTCTAAAACCGCATTGCAGATCAGGCCATTGCCCAACTCTGTAGTCATGAAATTAAAGGCGTAAAGAATGATGTTTGTGTGTCGAAGCACCACCGACAAGTGCGATCTGATGTTGGACGGGCTGACATTGCTTATGCAACAAGCTGCTGTAGAGGAATCCTGGGAGAAATGACACCCGGAGTAGATACGGTTTCCCACTATGCCAGTCCTTTCACTGAGCTAAAGAACATGGCTGTGGTGAAATACAACTCTCTCTGAGAAGCAGTGTCAGACTGAAGAACATTGGGCCCACCAGAAAATTTGATTCTGAGTGCCCACCTTTTTCCCACACTCAAGACCCCCATAGCAGCTGCAAAGTTTGCGCCTATCATGAACTCTGCTGATGGAGAAGCCAGGGCTCATCCGAGGATTCTCGGGTGGGTCCAACCAACCATGCCGAGACGCAGCCCTGGCTAAGAAAAGTGTGTGGGAAGGTAGACGGACACTCTATGGCTTTATTATTAATGTGGACTGGCTCCGTAATGTCCTTGGCCACATTCACCTGTCCACGTGTTTATGGTTAGGTGGTCCTTCTCAGTAAGTGCACTGGGGAGGGCACGGGTAATGTTGTGGGACTCACGCTTGTGGAAGGCAGAGATGACACGGGGAGAAATAATGGCGGCTGGAGACCGAATATGGACACCCTGCCGCCGCCATGAGGTTGTGGACAGCTTCCGCCTCCACGAGCCAAAAAAGCCACATTTCAAGTGCAAGCAGCTGCCCAGAAATCTGGCAGTTTACTATAGCGGCCTGTGGGTGGGAGAGTGGCTGGCTTCATACTTGCACTTGCATTCCAAGTAACAGAAAACTAAACAAATGGTGGCCTCTATCATCATCATGACCTCACCTCGACACTATGAACTCTCCTGAAGGAGAAGCCAGGGCCCACCGGAGGAGTTTCCAGTTCTCTGGTGGGGCCGTCCAACCCTGACGAGAAGCAGCCCTGGCTAATAGAGTTGAGCCACCCCCATAGTGTTCGGGTTAGGTTTGGTTCGTCGAACAACGGTGTGTTCGTCAAACTGTTCATCGAACTGTTCGTCGAACACCGTCGAACACCGTGAAAACCAATGGCAGGCAAACAAAACACATAGAAACATATAGAAAACACCTTCAAAGGTGTCCAAAAGCTGAAAAACTGCTCAGAAGACTCAACTAACACATGGAAAAGTGACAAGTACATATAGTCATGCGAAAAGAAAAGAGGTGGAGGAGTAAAAGGAGGGGGAGACACAGATATAGGTCATGCCCTTCTAAAATCAAGAAAGGCTGGAGTAAAAACCTAAAATCAGCCTACCAACACCCAGACATCGTGACAAGAAAATTAAAAAAAGAAATATCTTTAGGTAGAATGGCTGTTCCATTCAGAACACTTTCCTTACAAGACGTAGTGGTATCCCCGTTGTGAGTTGTGCCAAAAACGGAACCCAATACATTCGGACTAATCCACCATTTTTCATATCCAAGGGGCAGGTCAGTAAACGACAACATCGACACGGAACCAAGTACAGTAGTATATACTGTACATCCTTTGACAAGGCAATCAGGCGGATCAAAAAGTTGGGAAGGGTCACCCTAATGGCCTAAACAGACATTGATGCGGCGTTCCGGTTACTTACTACCTGTGCCTTCGAATAGTGTCCACCTATTGGGCTGCTTCTGGGAAGGAGCATACTATATAGATCACTGCTTGCCCATGGGGTGGTCCAGATCCTGCTCACTATTTGAGGCGTTTAGTTGCTTCCTCGAATGGGTTGTAATGGACGTTTCTAAGGGGGCACATATTATCCATTACCTCGACAACTTCTTATGCCTGGGCCCAAAAGATTAGCCACAGTGTGAATACACGCGGTAGTCAACCTGTGATAAGGAGAGAGCTGGAGGGAGAGCGGACACCACAGAGCCGAGGGGTTAGATGGAGAATGGAAGAAGGAAAGAGGGCGAGGGAGGTAAGGGAGTACAGTGGAAGGCCGACCAGAGCTCCCCCACGCTCCTGCTGGGCGGGGAACAGCCCTGGGAAGAAAAGCAGCTTGCGCATCCCTTTGAGGTTACGGGCGCGAGCGGGCAGAGGGACTACGCTGGAGTGCAAAGCCGACATGGTCAGTCCGTTCCTGCCCGTGCGACCTCCGTGTAGCCGGGTTTGTGCCAGAGCCGCGGTGGACCCTGACGGCCAGCCCCCCTCTCCAAATACTGGTGTGTGTCCGCTGGTGGGTCGAGCCCACCCGCCGTGTAGGCAGGTCTAAGCTCTGTAATTTAAATTGGCTCTGTAATTTGAATGAGTACACTTTAAATCCTTTTACAAGGATCTATTGGAGGGCAAGTCTCATGCCAGCAGCCACGGTAGCAGGAAGTGGAGGAGGTGTGGCCTGTGTTCCTAGCTGAGTGAGAGCTGTGTGGAGGAGCTCCTGGGAAGCTCCAACTAGGAATTTTTTCTAAGCCCGACCCTTGCCTCTTCATTTCCCCAGGACCGAGGCAGGGGTGTCGGGGGGCATCCCCGGGCTCCGGCCATCCCGGTCTGGGCCGGGTGGGGTCGGAGGACTGAATATGGATCCATCGGAGGACTCTGTGAGGAGGTCTGGGAGGCTGTCCCAGCGTGAAGCGGCTATGGTGAGCATGCCGGCATCGGCTAACAAGGTGACTGGCAAGCCCAAGGGAAGCAAGGGGAGTGCCCCATGGGCCGAGAGTGGGCCCGGACGAGTCAGCGGAAGCTTTCTCCCAGCGGGTGGTGGAGATGTTGTGGTGCCACGAAAAGGGGAAGGTGGCACTGGCGAAACTCCTGCTGGACTTGCGGCAGGCCAAGGCGCTATATAATGCAGCAGCCCAGAGGAAGCGCCCGGCGATCGCCACGCAAATCCAGAGGGTCAAGGATAGGATTGCCGAGGTGGAGCAGAGGCAGGCGGAAATAGAGAGGGCAGCGGGTCCTTTTCTGGAGAAATTCTCTAATGATCGGTGGTTCTCGGGCCAGGAGGGATTAACCACGCAGCAAGGAAGGGGGGCGTATGAAGGGGGCCTGCCGGCCAGTGAAGGCACTCCCAGGACTATGCATGGCAGCCTGGAGCCTGGAAAGGAACGTTTGTCTGGAGCCCCGCCCCCTGTCCCACCCACCACAGCGCTGGGTGCTTCCCCAGGGGTTACCCCAGCCATGGAGGAGGAGAAGGTGGGGGGTGGAGGAAGAGGTGCGCTGTTAGTGAGAGCAGAGGATAGTGTGGGTGCGGGCACAAAGGCCGGGGGATCACGGTCCGGGGCTCCGCCCCTTGCCCCACCCACCTCGGCGCTTGGCGTGGCCACCATGAGAGACACACGTGGAGAACTGCAGAGCCCAGCGGCACCCAGTCTGCCGGCCCACCCCTAGCCCCACCCACCTCGGCGCTCAGCGCGGCCACCATGAGAGGCACACGTGGAACTACTGAGTCCAGCGCCCCCCAGTCTGCCAACCCGCCCCAAGCCCCGCCCACCTCGGCGCTCGGCGCGGCCACCCTGAGAGCCGCGAGTGGAACTGCAGAGCCCAGCAGTTCCCGGTCTGCTGGTCCGCCTCCAGTCCCTCCCACCGCAGCTCTCTGCACTGCCTCTGTACAGTCTGTGGGCGGAGGGAAGGAGGGAGGCAGGAGGGACATGAAAGAAAAAGCAGCAAGCAATGCTTATAGTACCACAAGGCTCAGCAAGCCTTACGCCGGTGCCCCGCCCCTCGTCCTGCCCTTCGCAGCACCTGGAGTTGCCCAGAAGAAACCTGCGGCTGGGAGGGAGGCAGCAGGAAAAACAGCAGGGAAGACAGTGTCCCAGGAGGTGGCAGTAACCCAGGTCGAGCAGCCTGCCAGCGTTACTGGGGAGGCTCCTAAATCTTCCGATCTGCGTCCTGAGCAGGTGGCGCTGCCTGCCTCCAGCACATCAGAGGAGGAGGACATGGAGGCGTCTTCGGGGTCCGGGGGGCACATGGGCCAGGAGGGATTAACCACGCAGCAAGGAAGGGGGGCGTATGAAGGGGGCCTGCCGGCCAGTGAAGGCACTCCCAGGACTATGCATGGCAGCCTGGAGCCTGGAAAGGAACGTTTGTCTGGAGCCCCGCCCCCTGTCCCACCCACCACAGCGCTGGGTGCTGCCCCAGGGGTTACCCCAGCCATGGAGGAGGAGAAGGTGGGGGGTGGAGGAAGAGGTGCGGTGTTAGTGAGAGCAGAGGATAGTGTGGGTGCGGGCACAAAGGCCGGGGATCACGGTCCGGGGCTCCGCCCCTTGCCCCACCCACCTCGGCGCTCGGCGTGGCCACCATGAGAGACACACGTGGAACTGCAGAGCCCAGCGGCACCCAGTCTGCCGGCCCACCCCTAGCCCCGCCCACCTCAGTGCTCAGCGCGGCCACCATGAGAGGCACACGTGGAACTACCGAGTCCAGCGCCCCCCAGTCTGCCAACCCGCCCCAAGCCCCGCCCACCTCGGCGCTCGGCGCGGCCACCCTGAGAGCCGCGAGTGGAACTGCAGCTGGGAGGGAGGCAGCAGGAAAAACAGCAGGGAAGACAGTGTCCCAGGAGGTGGCAGTAACCCAGGTCGAGCAGCCTGCCAGCGTTACTGGGGAGGCTCCTAAATCTTCCGATCTGCGTCCTGAGCAGGTGGCGCTGCCTGCCTCCAGCACATCAGAGGAGGAGGACATGGAGGCGTCTTCGGGGTCCGGGGGGCTCATGGCGGCCATCCGGTTGCTGGAGTCCCCGGTGAACCTCCAGCATTTTTGTTTCGGGGACGAAGATCCGGGACCCGGAAAGAAGAAGGGGCGCAAGAAGAAGGCACAGGAGACAGTGAGTATGCGTTACGTGTTTAATGATGATACTGATGCTGCTGCTGTCTCCTGTGTAACCCCCGCCGGTCAAGGGCGCCCGGATCATGAAGTTGGTCCTCAGCGCAGTTCCGGAGGGGAGAGTAAAGGCAAATGTAAGGCGAGTGGTGATGGTGTGGTGATCCGTACGGAGGACAGTAGGGATGGCAAAGGGTCATCGCTGGCGGTGGCGCCAGACAAATTCAGTGTGGTGAAGTTCCCGTCTCTGTCTCCCATGGCCTCTGGGTCTCGGGCAGAGGGAGGTGGGGGTTGTGGTGGTGGAGCCGGAGCAGCTTTTTCAGAGATCTTGGCTGAGGTCCGGAGGATGGTGGGGGAGGAGAGAGCCACTGCTTCCATATCTGGACAGAGGGTTGAGGGGCCGCATGCTGGTGACAAGGCTGCCAGGGGTGTCTGCCCCTGTGAGGTTGGTAAAACCTAAATTCGTCACTCCTGAAGGAAGCAGCTGTAAGACAGTCCTTTGAGGATTTCTTTCAAAGTCAGGTACCGCTACTGGGCCTTGGTAACACTAAGTCAGAGTGGTGGGAGATCTTCAAACATCAGTTGGCGAGATTCTTCCGCCAGCTTTCTAACCTCAGAAGCCTGAACAGGGATCTCCTGTATCGGGGCCTGAGGAGGAAACTCGAGGAACTTGTCTCGACTGGGGGTGGCCATGAGGACATCACCAGGGTAAAAGCCTTACTCAAGAGATGTCAGTATGATAGGCACACATCTTTGGTTTTTGAGAGAAACTTCGGGAAGTATCGCTCATCCGACCCCTACAGAAACTGCAAGATGTCAGTGAGTAGTAAGATAGTGGCGGGTCTGAGGGACAGTAGAGGATCCCTGACCAGGTCCAGGTCAGGGTTCTTGGAGGTCGTCAGATCCTTTTACTCACATCTCTTGGGGAGGAAGGAGCTGGATCGAGATGAGACGTCGGCTTTTCTGGCTGAGGCCATTCCTGAATCAGGGGTAGACCCCTCGCTCGATGTCTTGGTAGATGAGATCAAAGAAGAGGAAGTTAGACTGGCGATTGACGGGCTCCAGCTCAAAAAATCACCAGGTCCGGACGGCTTAACGTCGGAGTTCTACAAGACCTTTAAGGACCTTTTGGTCCCCTTATTGACTCAGGTTTTTAATGAGTGTCTCTCCTCGGGCACTCTTCCGAGATCAATGAGGAGGTCAGCATTGATCCTTCTTTCTAAGGGAAAGGATTGAGAACTGGAGGCCCATAGCGCTTCTCAATGTGGACAGGAAGGTTTTGGCTAAAGTACTCTTTAACAGGTTGGTGAAGTTTGCGCCACGGCTCCTTTCGGAGTCCCAGCACTGCTGTGTTCCTGGCCGTAGCACTTTTAGTGCTGTTCTCGGTGTCCGGGAGGCTGTGGAACAGGGTAGGGCTGGCCTCTGGAAGGGGTATCTGCTGTCCTTGGATCAGGCCAAAGCCTTTGACCGGGTTGATCACGAGTACCTGTGGTCCGTTCTTCTGAGGTATGGTCTGCCAGGGAGGTTCGTGGACTGGCTGAAGACATTGTACAGAGGGGCGGAGAGTTTCCCACTTGTGAATGGTTGGATTGGACAGGCCTTTGCGGTGGGCTCCGGCGTTCGTCAGGGATGTCCTCTCAGTCCCCTGCTGTATGTGTTCGCGATTGATCCCTTCATAAGGAGGGTGGATCGTGGACCAATAGCGGGGGTGAGGATGGACCAGGCGGGCGAACGTGAGGCCGCCCTGAAGGTAGTGGCCTATGCTGATGATGTCTCTGTTTTTGTCTCCTCGGAAGAGGAGGTGCGGGCAGTGATGTCTGAGGTGGAGGGCTACTCCAGGGCCTCTGGTTCCATTGTCAATTGGAGCAAGTGTGGGAGTCTTTGGCTGGGGTGAGGAGATCCCAGAGCCCCAAGAGTATGCCAAGATCCTAGGCATTGAATTTGGCCAGGGTGATTACCCAACCAAAAACTGGGAAGGTAGACTTAAAACTGCCACCCAGAGAGTGGACCAGTGGAAGGGTTGGTCTTTGACCCTGAGGGAAAGGGTGAGCTTGTGCAAAGGTTTCCTGCTCCCATTGTTAATGTATCTAGGCAGCATTTGTATTTTGCCAGAGCCTCTCTGGACGCGGGTCTATAGCCTGTTTTTCCAACTGTTATGGGGAAACAGGCTGAACCTTGTCAAGCGGGAGGTTAATTACCGTACGAGGAGACTAGGGGGGTTGAATATGGTCAACCCCGTGGTGTTCTTGGTTTGCACCTTTCTTAAGCTAATTATATCAAACCTCTGGAAAGAGAGGGCTCCTCTGTGGGTATTCTCCTGTAGGGGATGGTTGCAGTCCTTCTTCCAGGATTGGGAGACAGCAGGGCGTGTGAAGGATCTTCGCACACCGCACGGGCATCTCCCGGCTTATGTTACCCCTGTTTTGAAAGTAATACGCCGGTGGGGTTTGGGAATGTGGGAGGTGAGGACTCTCACGAAGAAACTTCTCGAGGGGAGGATCTTATCGACTCATTTTCAAAAGCCACTGGCCCTCAGGGACTGCCCAAGTCTGGATCTGGAGGTGGGGTTGCGTCTTTTAAATTCAAAACGGATCCCCGCAAAGTATTGGGACTTGACTTGGCGCTGCTTTCAGGGTAAGCTGTATGTGAGGGACAACTTGAAGTGCAGGAGCTCCGAGGTTAGCAATTGTCCTCGTGAGAGTTGTGCTGACACGCTTGAGAGCATGGAGCACTTCCTGCTTCAGTGTCCCTTTATTGCAGAGGTATGCAACAGGGTTGGTGCTTCCATTGACTGGCCTAGGCTGGCGGGCCTCTCCTACGCTGAGTGGGCCTATGGAGCGTTCAGAGACCTTGGTGGACGGGACCAGTGCACTCTTTTTCTAGTTAGCCTAGTGGTTAGGTTTTTCACATGGAATGCACGGTGTTTAGTGTCGACGGGCAGTAAAATCCTCCCAGTAGGAGAGGTATGTAGCAACATCCTTGGTGACCTGGTGAAGATGCGCTCCTTGGAGTATGAAAGGCTGGGTGCATCGGGGGCCTCCCGTCTCTGGAGGGGTTTCTCCTTCCAGGTGCCTTAGTTCTGGATTGCTCCAAGCCTCCTGGTGGTGGGCTAAGTTCTCACCGTAGCTTTTTGTTTTGAGAATGGTATCATGAAAAGGGTTTACAAGCACCGAACCGATGCGGATGGTATTTTTGTTATTGTTCTTGTTGTTATTTTTATTATTATTGTTGTCTTATTGTTCTTTTACTTTGGGGGTTAGTTAGGTGGGGTGGGGGTTTTGAGGGGGGTTAAGCATGAACTTGGACTGGCCCGGGCCCAAAACAGTCGGGGTTCGCCCTAAGTCTGGAAGGACTTTTTCGGAACTTAGAGGCCGGTTCGGCTTGGGGGTATAGTGAGAGTTGGGGTAGTGTATGTGTTATTATGTGTTACTCATGATTTAAGTGTTGTGTGTTATTTCATATGGTTTATGTGGTTTATATTTTGTTATATGTATTTTGCTTCTGCATCTCTGGTTTTTGTTACGGCAGAACCAGGTGTAAGTCTGGAGGAAGTTTGAGGTATGTTTGGATAGGCTGTGGTTGTATGGTGGTTGTCAGGCAGGTGGGGTCCCTTGTATATACATTGTTTATGTATCGGTTATATTGCTGGAAATTGTTTTCGTTACTTGTACTGGTTTGTGTTTTTACATTTATAATAAAATAGAGTTCCAGCTCCAGTAGCGTCCACTAAAGATGCTGCAGTTAAAAAGCTTTTATAAGGATCGAGCTTGGCAGTCCACCGCAAAGCGTGCTACCGCCAGTCCAAGCACCTTTGCCTTGGGGCGCCTCCCCGATGCTCTTTCCTGAGTGTCCCGGGGGCCCGAAGCATTTCCTTTGGAAAAATTAAGTGTCCAAAGCACAGGTGGTGTAGCTTGCTTAACAGCTGGGATACTCCTCTGACTAGCAGACACTGCTACTAGGCCCAAAGTATTGCCTGGGCTAGATGCAGTTAAAAATTTGTAATTAGATCTACAGGCGGTGGCTACTCTGCTGACTAGCAGACACTGAAGCTTTGGAACAGACCTCTGATTCCCAGGCTATAGTATGAATAAACAGATCTTCAGACTCAACCATCTGTGTTACCCCAAGCCATAATGTATGTAGATTCTTACGGTTAAAAGGGGGCGGGGAGCGACCCCACCCACCTGGAATTGACGATGCCAACGTCACATAAAACACAGCAAGGGGCCTCCAAAAAGAGTCTCCATTTTTTCCAAAAATTGTGGCACAGGCACCACTTAAGTAGCATCAATTGCCCCAGAGTTACTTAAAACGGTTGGTGAGGTGATTTTACCAAATCCTCAAGCTTTTAGTCTCCCCAGGATGACACAGGGGTAGAAAAGTCCTTGCGGATCCATGATTTGTTCATCTTTATGAACGTGAGTCTCTCTACATTCTCAGTGGACAGCCACGTGCGCTTATCTGTCAGCACACCACCAGCAGCACTGAACACACGTTCAGAGAGAACGCTGGCTGCAGGGCATGACAACATCTCCAAGGCGTGAGAGGCGAGCTCCGGCCATTTTTCCAGTGACACAGTGATGGCTTCGATGTTCACTTGGAGATACTCCTGTACCATCCTCTCTAGGCGTTGACTATGTGTCAGACTTTTTGTCTCCTGTGGCCTTGCAAAGGATTGTCTAAAAAAGTGGTGAAACGATTCCACAAAATTGCTGTTACCGGCAGATATTGTGTTACTGTTGCAGATTGAGTGATGAAGACTCGACAGTCCCACGGTTGGCAAGTTAGAACTGTGAGATTCACTCCGTGCACCACTGGTGTTTTGTGGAAAAGCACATGTAAGATTCTGCAACAGCCTCTGCTGATACTCCTGCATGCGTGAATCCCTTTCTATGGCAGGAATTATTTCGGCAAATTTACTTTTGTACCGGGGATCTAAGAGTGTGGCATCCCAGTAGTCGGAATTACTTCGAATTCTGACAATCCGAGGGTCATGTTCCAGGTAGTTCAGCAAGAAGGCACTCATGTGTCTTGTGCATCCTGGAGGACCAAGTCCTTGTTGTGTTGGTAGCGAGGTAAGAATCATGCTTCCTTCCTCTGCCCTCTGCCCCCAACCTCGCACAACAGAATTGTGATCAAGGTCTCCCTCATCTGATGAGTCTTCCATGCCCATCGCCAGTTCATCCTCCACTTCTTCCTCGGCTCCTGCAACTTCCTCAACAGTTTCGCTGCTACCATGCGCCCGGGTTAATCCCTCTCCCCCACCCTTACATGCCTGCCGCCTTGGTGCTGCCGACCGTCTGTACCTTGGAGATGTTATCCCTTCCGTATACGACTCCTCCTCTACTTCCTCCACCTCCTCTTGTCCCACCACCTGACTCCGAATTCAGTTTAACGTGTGCTCCAGCATGTAAATCACCGGAATAGTCATGCTGATAATGGCATCATCAGTACTAAACATCTTCGTCTCCATTTCAAAACTGTGCAGAAGGGTGCATAGGTCCCTGATCTGAGACCACTCCTGCAGCGTGATTTTCCCCACCTCTGGATCTCGTTGGCCCAGGCTATACGTCAGAATGTATTGCACCAGGGCTTGTCGGTGCTGCTACAGTCGCTGCAACATGTGCAGAGTTGAATTCCACCGTGTCGGCACAGCGCATTTCAGCCGGTAAACTGGCAGGCCCAACGACTTCTGTAGAGATGTAAGTCGTTGAGCTGCGGGATGCGAATGGCGGAAGTGAGCACACAGCGACCGTGCCCTCTGCAGAAGGCCGTGAGTCATACAAGGCACGTGTGTGACATTGCCCCGGCGAAGGGCCGCACCCAGTGCCCAGTCAGCGACATGTAACGCTCCTGTCCATGCCTACTCGTCCAATTGTCTGTGGTGAAATGCACCCTGTCACACACAGAGTTTCTCAAAGAAGCGGTGATGTTCTGTGCGACATGCTGGTGTAGCGCAGGCACACCTTTCTTTGAGAAGTAGTGCCGATTGGGCATCTGGTACTGGGGCACTGCGACGGACATAAGGTCTTGAAAATCCTCTGTGTCCACCAGGCAGAAAGGCAGCATTTCTGTAGCCAACAGCTTGCAGATGGTAAAATTCAAACTCTTAGCTTTGTCATGGCTAGGAGGAAATGGTCTTTTACTTGTCCACATCTGAGGGACTGAGGGCTGGCTGTTGTACTTAGACGGGGTTGAATAGGGTGTCCCCAGCAAACTGCCGGTCTGTGAGGAAGATGCAGGCGGAAAAGTTAGGTTTCCTTGATCCAATGGTGGTGCTCTCGATGACGGAGAGCGCTCAACACTAGCTGGTGTTTCCACTTCCAAATGAAATGATGACCTGCCAATCACACTGGCTGTTGCAGGTAAAGAGGTGGCAGGTCTGCGTCCAAAAACAGGTGTGACTGCTGTCCCCCCAGTCACAGAGGATGAAGAGGCTGCAGATGCACAAGATGTGGCAGATGGTGGTTGGCCCGGCCCGCTCGGCTGCATTGTAACAAAGTGAGCTTCCCACTGCAACTTATGCTTCATATCCATGTGACGGTTCATGCATGAAGTACTCAAACTATGGATTTTTTGGCCTCTACTTAGCTTTTGGTGACAAATATTACAGATAACACGAGTTGGGTCATCCTTATCGATCTGAAAAAATGCCCAGGCTATGCAAGGCTTAGAGCCCATGCGACCCGAAGAGCCACCACGACTTGTGGTCAGAGGCAGAGTTGTGGTTGAGGATGCAGTTGTTGACGTGCTTCCAGTACTCAGGCTCTGTCCAGGAAGGCGCAACCTAACCTCGTCGTCAATAGCGTCCTCCTCCACCTCCTCTGCTGACCTCATCGACTGACTGACTGTGGGTTGACAGTAAGTGGGATCTCCAACCTCATCATCATCACCCTGTGTGTTCTCACACCCGTCGTTCTCTGAGCCAACCTCTTCCTGCCCTGACCAAAAAGTCAAGTTGTCGCTCCAATCAGGTATTTGAGTATAATCATCGTCTTCATCATTGTCTCCACCAACAGAAGTTACAGTTTGGGAACGAAGGTTTACATTATGCTCAGAACCTTCTTCATCTGGTCCTGGATCCGACTCATAAAGTTTCTGGGCATCAGTGCAGATCATTTCCTCATCTGGATTAACAGAAGCTCTGGAGCAGACCTCCGTTTCCCAGGCTATAGTATGAGTAAACAGCTCTGCAGACTCAACCATCTGAGTTACCCCATACTCAGTCGGGCAGCTGGAGACTTGGGAGCTGTGAGGAAGCAAGTGCGATTGGGGTGACACATCTGAGGACTGGAGTATTTGTGATGTTGAAGTTGAGGTGGAGGAGAGCCCACTTGAAGGAGCACTTGATATCCGTTGAAGCACCTGCTGTTTTTGTGCCTCATCTGGAATTTGTAGCGATGGGCGTGTCCGTAAGAAAGGGATTGTATCACATTGTCCACGAAAAGAAGTAGACATCTTAGTTTGGCTGGAATGCATGGATGGTCTTTCTTCTACAGATGTTACTGTTGCTTTAACACCTACCCCACGGACACAATCTTTTTTTCGCTTTCCAACATGCCTATTCCCCTTTCCACCAGCAGCAGGCCTTTTGCCACTCATTTTGGTGGTTAACTAATTGACAACTCTGTAGTTGTTTGCACAAAAACAATAGTTTGAAACCGAGCAGAGCTGAGTGGCCAAACTGTGGTACTAGCCCAAAAGGATTGGCTGGGTTAGATGCAGTAAAAAATTTTATTAGATACACAGGTGGTGTAGCTTGGTACAGATGGGCTACTACAATGAGTAACAGACACTGCTACAGGCCCAAAAGTATTTACTTGGCTAGATGCAGTAAAAAATTGTTATTAAATACAAAGGTAGTGTAGCTTGATAGAGATGGGCTACCCCAATGAGTAACAGACACTGCTGCAATCAAAAAAGTATTTACTGGGCTAGATGCAGCAAAAAATTGTTGTTAAATACAAATGTTTTGTAGCTTGGTACAGATGGGCTACTCCAATGAGTAACAGACACTGCTACAGGCCCAAAAGCTTTAACTTGGCTAGATGCAGTAAAAAATTGTTATTAAATACAAAGGTGGTGTAGCTTGGTACAGATAGGCTACTGCAATATGTAACAGACACTGATACCGGCCCAAAAGTATATATTAGGCTAGATGCAGTAAAAAATTGTTATTAAATTCAAAGGTGGTGTAGCTTGGTACAGATGGGCTACTACAATGAGTAACAGACACTCCTACTATGCCCAAAAGGTTTTACTTGGCTAAATGCAGTAAAAAATTGTTATTAAATTCAAAGGTGGTGTAGCTTGGTACAGATGGGCTTCTACAATGACTAACAGACATTGCTACAGGCCCAAAAGGATTTACTGGGCTATATGCAGTAAAAAATTGTTATTAAATGCAAAGGTGGTGTAGCTTGGTACAGATGGGCTACTACAATGAGTAACAGACACTGCTACAAGCAAAAAAGTATTTACTGGGCTAGATGCAGCAAAAAATTGTTGTTAAATACAAAGGTTTTGTAGCTTGGTACAGATGGGTTACTCCAATGAGTAACAGACACTGCTACAGGCCCAAAAGGTTTTACTTGGCTAGATGCAGTAAAAAATTGTTATTAAATACAAAGGTGGCTTAGCTTGGTACAGATGGGCTACTACAATGAGTAACAGACACTGTTACTGGCCCAAAAGTATTTACTAGGCTAGATGCAGTAAAAAATTGTTATTAAATTCAAAGGTGGTGTAGCTTGGTACAGATGCGCTACTACAATGAGTAACAGACACTGCTACTATGGCCAAAAGGTTTTACTTGGCTAAATGCAGTAAAAAATTGTTATTAAATGCAAAGGTGATGTAGCTTGGTACAGATGGGCTTCTACAATGAGTAACAGACACTGCTACAGGCCCAAAAGGATTTACTGGGCTAGATGCAGTAAAAAATTGTTATTAAATACAAAGGTGGTGTAGCTTGGTACAGATGGGCTACTACAATGAGTAACAGACACTGCTACAGGCCCAAA
The DNA here is from genome assembly GCF_046119375.1 of Phyllobates terribilis. Lineage (NCBI taxonomy): Eukaryota > Metazoa > Chordata > Amphibia > Anura > Dendrobatidae > Phyllobates > Phyllobates terribilis. Next base: position 444,853,759 of record NW_027362764.1, read on the forward strand.
AGTATCTACTGGGCTAGATGCAGGAAAAATTGTTATTAAATACAAAGGTGGTGCAGGTTCGTACAGATGGGCTACTACAATGAGTAACAGACACTGCTACAGGCCCAAAAAGATTTACTGGGATAGATGCAGTAAAAAATTGTTATTAAATAAAAAGATGGTGTAGCTTGTTACAGATGGGCTACTCCACTGACTACCAGACACTGCTACTATGCCCAAAAGGTTTTAATTGGCTAGATGAAGCAAAAGATTGTTATTAAATACAAAGGTGAGGTAGCTTGGTACAGATGGGCTACTACAATGAGTAACAGACACTGCTACAGGCCCAAAAGTATTTACTGGGCTAGATGCAGTAAAAATTGTTATTAAATACAAAGGTGGTGTAGCTTGGTACAGATGGGCTACTACAATGAGTAACAGTCACTGCTACAGGCCCAAAAGTATTTAATGGGCTAGATGCAGTAAAAAATTGTTATTAAATGCAAAGGTGGTGTAGCTTGGTACAGATTGGCTACTCCACTGATTACCAGACACTGCTACTATGCCCCAAAGCTTTTACTGAGCTAGATGCAGTAAAAAATTGTTATTAAATACAAAGGTGGTGTAGCTTGGTACAGATGGGCTACTACAATGAGCAACAGACACTGCTAGAGGCCCAAAAGGATTTACTAGGCTAGATGCAGTAAAAAAATGTTATTAAATTCAAAGGTGGTGTAGCTTGGTACAGATGGGCTACTAAAATGAGTAACAGACACTGCTACTATGCCAAAAAGCTTTTACTTGGCTAAATGCAGTAAAAAATTGTTATTAAATACAACGGTGGTGTAGCTTGGTACAGATGGGCTTCTACAATGAGTAACAGACACTGCTACAGGCCCAAAAGGATTTACTGGGCTAGATGCAGTAAAAAATTGTTATTAAATACAAAGGTGGTGTAGCTTGGTACAGATGGGCTACTCCAATGAGTAACAGACACTGCTACAGGCTCAAAAGTATTTACTGGGCTAGATGCAGGAAAAATTGTTATTAAATACAAAGGTGGTGCAGGTTGGTACAGATGGGCTACTACAATGAGTAACAGACACTGCTACAGGCCCAAAAGGATTTACTTGGCTAGGTGCAGTAAAAAATTGGTATTAGATACACAGGTGGTGTAGCTTGCAACACAGATAGGCTACTTCACTGACTAACACACACTGATAGAGGCCCAAAAGGATTGGCTTAGCTAGATTTAGCCAAATGCTGTTAAAAACACTTGCACAGCACTGGCACAGACCTGCCTGGCAAAATTTTTAGGAACTGCTGTAACCTAGCCCTCAAAATGGCTGAAATTACAACTAGTCCCTACTCCCTAAACCTATCTGTCTATTTAAGAGTAGTGTTGAGCCACCCCCGTAGTGTTCGAGTTCGGTTCGGTTCGTCGAACACCCGTATGTTCGCCGAACTGTTCGTCGAACACCTTCGAACACCGTTAAAACCAATGGCAGGCAAACAAAAACACATAGAAATACATAGAAAACACATTCAAAGGTGTCCAAAAGCTGACAAACTGCTCAGAAGACTCAACTAACACATGGAAAAGTGACAAGTACATATAGTCATGCGAAAAGAAAAGAGGTGGAGGAGTAAAAGGAGGGGGTGACACAGATATAGGCATGTCATGCCCTTCTAAAACCAAAAAAATGCGAAGCCGACACGGCCAGTCCGTTCCTGCCCGTGCGACCTCCGTGTCGCCGGGTTTGTGCCAGAGCTGCGGTGGCCCTGACGGCCAGCTCCCCTCTCTCAATACTGGTGCCTGTCTGCTGGTGGGTCGAGCGAGCCCCCCTGTGGTGGAGGCAGGTCTAAGCTTTTTAATTTAAATTGTCTCTTTAATTTGAATGAATACACTTTAAATAATTTTACAAGGATCTATTGGAGGGCAAGTCTCATGCCAGCATCCGCGGAAATTCCAGCTCCAGTAGCATCCACTAAAGCTCCTGCAGTTAAAAAGCTTTTATAAGGATCGAGCTCGGCGGTCCACCGCAAGGCGTCCTACCGCCAGTCCCAGCCCCTATGCCTTGGAGTGCCTCCCAGATGCTCTTCACTGAGTGTCCCGGGTGCCTGAACCATTTCCTTTGAAAAAATTAAGTGTCCAAACTACAGGTGGTGTAGCTTGCTTAACAGGTGGGATAATCCACTGACTAGCAGACACTGCTGCTAGGCACAAAGTATTTCCTTAGCTAGATGCAGTTAAAAATTTGTAATTAGATACTCTCGTTGGATGCTGAGAAAGCACTCCATGGAGTCTCCTGGCACGCCATATATTATTCCCTTAAAAAGCTGGGGGTAGGGGTCTAGGGGACCATTTTATAGGCAAAATCACGGCCCTGTATCGCCATACATCACCTAGGCTGAAGATAAATGGAACATTTTCATAACCTTTCATAATCACCAATGGGACAAGGCAGGGATGTCCTCTGTCCCCTCTCTTATACATTCTAGTGACGGAGCACCTGTTCTCATCAATTCGCCATAACCCCAATATTAGGTGGATTGAGGTGGGAGGCACCGAGTACAAGTGCTCTGCATTTGCTGATGATGTCCTAGTATATATCACTCAATCACATATATCCATCCCTGCTGTTATGGCTGAAATATATCACTTTGTTACATGGTCAAATTTTAAAATCAATGCAGCGAAGTCTGAGGCCCTCGATGTCCCCTCCCCAAATCCATACAGGATTCCATCCAGTCCAACTTTCCCTTTGCCTGGCCCTCACAGGGTATCAAATACTTAGGAATTCCTATTCATAGAGACCTCTCCCGTCTATTTTATCTTAATTTTGGGCCCTTTATTGAACAACTCCATACAGACCACGGTTGGCACGTTCGAACTGTAAGATTCACTACGTAAACCACTGCTGTTTTGTGGAAAAGCACATGTACACTGTGTTCCAAATTATTATGCAAAACGTGTTTAGGAGTGATAAAGGAAGAATTTGTATGTTTGTCAGTTAAACTCATTGATGGTGATGTGTGTTAGGGCTCTTTATATCACTGTAAGCAATTGCAGACACCTGTGCTAATTAGTTTGGCAGGTGTGTCCAATGAAAGGCAAGACTACTTAAGAAGGCTGTCCCACATTATTAAGCAGCCTACATTTTCTGCAAAAATGGGAAAGAAAAAGGATGTGTCGGCTCCTGAGAAGCAACAAATTGTGGAGTTTTTAGGTCAAGGCATGACTACAATCAACTTTGCCTAGACACTTCATCCTGATCATCGCACAATCAAGAAGTATGTAGCTGATTCACAGTACACACGTGTGCGTGCTGATAAGGGAAAATTGAGGACTCTTTCCTACAGGCAATTACATCAGGTTAAAAGACCAGCGGCAAAAAAGCCTTGTCATAGCAGCAGACAAGTTTTTGAAGCTGCTGGTGCCTCCATCGTCCCCCGAACAACAAGATGCAGAGTCCTACAGAGGTTTGCAGCTGTGCATATGCCATCCTGTCGACCTACTCTATCCACTGCACACAAGCAGAAATGGCTCCAGTGGGCCAAACAATACATGAAGACTGAACTGTTTTGTTCACCGATGAGTGCCGTGCAACACTCGATTGTCCAGATGGATGGAGTGGAGGATGGCTGGTTGATGGACACCCCACGCAAACACAGCTACAGCGCCAACAAGGAGGAGGTGGAGTAATGTTTTGGGCTGGAATCATGGGAAGAGAGATTGTCGGCCCCTTTAGGATCCCTGAAGGGGTAAAGATGAACTCCATAATGTATGTGGAGTTTCTCAAACAGCACTTCCTGCCATGGTTCAAGAAGAAGAACCGTGTATTCCACAGCAAGATCATTTTCATGCATGATAATGCACCGTCTCATGCTGCACATAACACATCTGCATCTCTGGCTGATATGGGCTTAAAAGGGGACAAACTTATGGTGTGACCCCCATGCTCCCCTGACCTCAACCCCATTCAGAACCTCTGGAGCATCATCAAAAGGAGTGTCTATGATGGAGGGAGGCAGTTCACATCTAAGCAACAGCTCTGGGAGAGTATTCTGTCCTCATGCAAAACAATTGAAGCAGAAACCATCCAAAACCTGACAAATTCAATGGACGAGAGAGTTCAGAAGCTCCTTTCGAACAAGGGGTCCTATGTGCAAATGTAACATCACCTAGAATAAAGTTTTGAGTTGAAAGCTGTTTGATTTCAGATTCTAATAACCTGCTAATGCTTATAATTTCAAAAATGACCATTTTTTTGTTCTTTATTAAAATGAAAAGGTTGATCGAAGAGTGTGGGGGATCTAAGAGTGTGGCAACCCAGCAGTTAGGATTACTTCGAATTCTGACAATCTCAGGGTCATGTTGCAGGTAGTGCAGGAAGAAGGCACTCATGTGTCTTGCGCATCTAGAAGACCCAAAACTATTTTCCGGGCTAGATGCAGCTAAAAATTATTATTAATTTGAAAGCTGGTGGAGCTTAGTATAGATGGCCTAATAGAATCAGTACTGCAAACTGCTACAAAGCCCAAATTATTTTCCAGCCAAGATACAGATAAACATGATTAGTAATTTTGAATCTTGTGGAGTTTAGTATAGATGGCCTAATAGAATCAGTGCTGCAAACTGCTACAAAGCCCAAATTATTTTCCAGCCAAGATACAGATAAACATGATTAGTAATTTTAAATCTGGTGGAGCTTAGTATAGATGGCCTAATAGAATCAGTACTGCAAACTGCTACAAAGCCCAAAATATTTTCCAGCCAAGATACAGATAAACATGATTAGTAATTTTAAATCTGGTGGAGCTTAGCATAGATGGCCTAATAGAATCAGTACTGCACACTGCTACAAGGCCCAAAATATTTTCCAGCCAAGATACAGATAAACATGATTAGTAATTTTAAAGCTTAAAACGGTTGGTGAGGTGATTTTAACAAATCATCAAGCTTTTACTCTCCTCAGGATGACACAGGGATCGAAAAGTTTTGGATCCATGATTTGTTTATCTTTATGAATGTTAGTCTGTCTACATTATCAGTGGAGAGCCGCGTGCGCTTATCTGTCAGCACACCACCAGCAGCGCTGAACACACGTTCAGACAGAACGCTGGCTGCAGGGCATGACAAGATCTCCAAGGCGTAAGTGGCGAGCTCCGGACTTTTATCCAGATTGCAAGCCCAAAAAGAGCAAGGGTCCAGTGACACAGTCATGGCTTCAAGGTTTACTTGGAGATACTCCTGTACCATCGTCTCTAGGCATTGACTCTGTGTCAGACTTCTTGTCTCCTTTGGCCTTGCAAAAGGATGTGCTAAAAAAGTGATGAAATTATTCCGCAAAATTGATGTTACCAGCAGATACACTGTTTCTGTTACGGTTTGCGTGCTGAACACTCGACTGTCCCACGGTTGGCAAGTTGGAACTGTGAGATTCACTACGTGCACCACTGGTGATTTGTGGAAAAGCACATGTAAGATTCTGCAACAGTCTCTGCTGATGCTCCTGCATGCGTGCATCCCTTTCTATGGCAGGAATAATTTCTGCAAATTTACTTTTGTACCGGGGATCTAACAGTGTGGCAACCCAGTAGTCAGGATTATTTCTAATTCTCACAATTCGAGGGTCATGTTGAAGGTAGTGCAGCAAGAAGGCACTCATGTGTCTTGCGCATCCAGGAGCACCAAGTCTCTGTTATGTTGGTGGCGAGGTAACAATCATGCTTTCTTCCTCTGTCCTCTCCCCCCAACCTGGCACAACAGAAATGTGATCAAGGTCTCCCTCATCTGATGAGTCTTCCATCAGTTCGTCCTCCACTTCTTCCTGGGCTCCTGCACCTTCCTAACTAGTTTGGCTGCTACCATGCGCCCTGGTAAAACCATCTCCCCCACCCTCACATGCCTGCTGCCTTGGTGCTGGGCCTTGCAGTTGTTAGCCCTTCCGCATACAACTCCTCCTCCTCTACTTCCTCCACCTCCTCTTGTGCCTCCACCTGACTCCGAATTCTGTTTAACATGTGCTCCAGCATGTAAATCACCGGAATAGTCATGCTGATAATGGCATCGTCAGCACTAAACATCTTCATCGCCATTTCAAAACTGTGCAAAAGGGTGTATAGGTCCCTGATCTGAGACCACTCCTCCAGCGTGATTTGCCCCACCTCTGGCTCTCGTTGGCCCAGGCTATACGTCAAAACGTATTGCACCAGGGCTTGTCAGTGCTGCTACAGTCGCTGCAACATGTGCAGAGTTGAATTCCACTGGGTAGGCACATCGCATTTTTGCCGGTGAAGTGGCAGGCCCAACGTCTTCTGTAGAGATGTAAGTTGCTGAGCTGCGGGATGCGAACGGCGGAAGTGAGCACACAGTGACCGTGCCCTCTGCAGAAGGCCATCTAGTCCGGGATAGTGGGCTAAAAATTGCTGGACAACCAGGTTCAACACGTGAGCCATACAAGGAACGTATGTGACATTGCCCGGGCAAAGGGCCGCACCCAGGTTTGCAGCATTGTTGGACACGGCCTTCCCTGGTTTCAGGTCCAGTGGAGACAACCATTCATGAAACTGGTTCTCCAGAGCTGACCACAACTCCTCAGCTGTGTGACTCACATTTCCCAGACATTTCAAAGTAAAAACCGCTTGATGACGTTGAGCCCTGCTGCCAGCATAGTAAGGAGGTGTGCAGGATCCCTTCTGTGCAGTTAGAAAGCTTGTAGCATGACCAGACAGGCTTTGGGTGCAGGTGGAGGAGCGAGAGGAGGTTGAGGAGGCAGAAGCAGTGGAGGAACTTTGAGATAAAGAGGATTGACGCACAACTCGTGGGGACGGCAAGACTTGGACAGCAGTCCCTTGTCCTGCTGTCACCATAGTTACCCAGTGCCCAGTCAGCGAAATGTAACGCCCCTGTCCATGCCTACTCGTCCAAGTGTCTGTGGTGAAATGCACCCTGTCACACACAGAGTTTCTCAAAGAAGCGGTGATGTTGTGTGCGACATGCTGGTGTAGCACAGGCACATCTTTCTTTGAGAAGTAGTGCTGACTGGGCATCTGGTAATGGGGCACTGCGACGGACATAAGGTCTCGAAAATCCTCTGTGTCCACCAGGCGGAAAGGCAGCATTTCTGTAGCCAAGAGCTTGCAGTTGGTGAAATTCAACCACTTAGCTTTCTCATGGCTAGGAGGAAATGGTCTTTAACTTGTCCACATCTGAGGGACCGAGGGCTGGCTGTTGTGCTTAGACGGGGTTGAGAAGGGTGTCCCAGACAAGCTGCCAGTCTGTGAGGAAGATGCATGTGGACATGTTAGGTTGCCTTGATCCAAAGGTGGTGCTATCGATGACGGACAGCGCTGAACAACAGCTGGTGTTTCCACCTCCAAAGAAAATGATGACCTGCCAATCACGCTGACTGTTGCGGGTAAAGAGGTGGCAGGTCTGCGTCCCAAAACAGGTGTGACTGCTGTACCACCAGTCACAGAGGATGAAGAGGCCGCGGATGCACAAGATGTGGCAGACGGTGGTTGGCCCGGCCGGCTAGGCCGCATTGTAGCACGGTGAGCTTCCCACTGCAACTTATGCTTCATATCCATGTGCCGGTTCATGCATGAAGTACTCAAACTATGTATTTTTTGGCCTCTACTTAGCTCTTGCTGACAAATGTTACAGATAACACGAGTTGGGTCATCTTTATCGATCTGAAAAAATGCCCACGCTATGCAAGGCTTAGCACCCATGCGACCTGAAGAGCCACCACGACTTGTGGTCAGAGGCAGAGTTGTGTTTGAGGATGCAGTTGTTGACGTGCTTCCAGTACTACGTCTCTGTCCAGGAAGGCGCAACATGACCTCGTCGTCACTGGCATCCTCCTCCACCTCCTCTGCTGACCTCATCTCTTGAATGACTATGGGTTGACAGTAAGTGGGATCTCCAACCTCGTCATCATCACCCTGTGTGTTATCACACCCGTCGTCCTCAGAGCCAACCTCTTCCTGCCCTGACAAATAACTAAAGTTGTCGCTCCAATCAGGTATTTGAGTCTCATCATCGTCTTCCTCATTGTCTCCACCAGCAGGAGTTACAGTTTGGGATCGAGGGTCTACATTATGGTCAGAACCTTCTGCGTCTGGTCCTGGATCTGACTCATAAAGATTCTGGCCATCAGTGCATATCATTTCCTCGTCTGGATTCACAGAAGCTCTGGTGACGACCTCTGATTCCCAGGCTATAGTATGAGTAAACAGCTCTGCAGACTCAACCATCTGTTCTACACCATACTCAGAGGGGCAGCTGGAGACTTGGGAGCTGTGAGGAAGCAAGTACGATTGGGGTGACACCTCTGAGGACTGGAGTATTTGTGATGTTGAAGTTGAGGTGGAGGAGAGCCCACTTAAAGGAGCACTTGATATCCGTTGAAGCATCTGTTGTTTTTGTGCCTCATCTGGAATTTGTAGCGATTGGCATGGCCGTAAGAAAGGGATCTTATCACATTGTCCGCTAAAAGAAGTAGACATCTTAGTTTGGGTGGAAGATGGTCTTTCTTCTGCAGATGTTACTGTTGCTTTAACATCTACCCCACGGACACAACCTTTTTTTCCCTTCTCAACACGCCTATTCCCCTTTCCACCAGCAGCAGGCCTTTTTCCACTCATTTTGGTGGTTAACTAATTCACAACTCTGGAGTTGTTTGCACAAAAAACAATGGAAGGGAACCGAGCAGAGCTGAGTGGCCAAACTGTGGTATTAGCCCAAAAGTATTGGCTGGGTTAGATGCAGATAAAAATTATTTTGAATTTGCAACCTGTTGGAGGTTAGTATAGATCAGGGGTCTCAAACACGCGGCCCGCGGGCCGCATGCGGCCCCTGAGGCTGCTTTATGCGGCCCGCAGGCACAGACCCCTTGATGATCCTGACCAGGTCCAGGAGGAGCCGCCGACAGCAGCGCTGAATTGCCACACAGAGACTGTTTCCCAGCACAGCATTTCCAATCACAGCCGCTGACCAATCAGAGGCCAGCAGCTGATATCTGCGTGTCGGCGCAGTGAGTATGACGTCATTGCCGTACGCTGATGTCAGCTGCTGGCCTCTGATTGGCCGGCGGCTGACATTGGAAATGCAGTGCTGGGAGACAGTCTCTGTGTGGCAATGCAGCGCTGCTGTCGGCGGCTCCTCCTGGACCAGGTCGGGATCGTCAAGGGGTCTGACTCTGTGGTGCCTGCGGCCACATCTGCAGGAAGGCTGCCGAGGGAACGGAGGACAGGTGAGAATCATCTTTTTTTTTTTAATGTGTGTGAAGAACAGCACAGGGGGCACATAGCCACAAGAGGGGACCTGGATGGGGCACATAGCCACAGGACGGGGACCTGGATGGGGCACATAGCCACAAGATGGGGACCTGGATGGGGCACATAGCCTCAAGATGTGGACCTGGATGGGGCACAGAGCCACTAGATGGGGACCTGGATGTGGCACATAGCCACAAGAGGGGACCTGGATGGGGCACATAGCCAAAAGATGGGGACCTGGATGGGGCACATAGCCACAAGATGGGGACCTGGATGGGGCACATAGCCTCAAGATGTGGACCTGGATGGGGCACAGAGCCACTAGATGGGGACCTGGATGGGGCACATAGCCACAAGATGGGGACCTGGATGGGGCACATAGCCAAAAGATGGGGACCTGGATGGGGCACATAGCCAAAAGATGGGGACCTGGATGGGGCACATAGCCAAAAGATGGGGACCTGGATGGGGCACATAGCCACAAGATGGAGACCTGGATGGGGAACATGAACACAGGATGGGGACCTGGATGGGGCACATAGCCACAAGATGGGGACCTGGATGGGGCACATAGCCACAAGATGGGGACCTGGATGGGGCACAGAGCCACTAGATGGGGACCTGGATGTGGCACATAGCCACAAGATGGGGACCTGGATGGGGCACAGAGCCACTAGATGGGGACCTGGATGTGGCACATAGCCACAAGATGGAGACCTGGATGGGGAACATAGCCACAGGATGGGGACCTGGATGGGGCACATAGCCACAAGATGGAGACCTGGATGGGACACAGAGCCACAAGATGGGGACCTGGATGGGGTACATAGCCACAAGATGGGGACCTGGATGGGGCACAGAGCCACAAGATGGGGACCTGGATGTGGCACATAGCCACAAGATGGGAACCTGGATGGGGCACATAGCCAAAAGATGGGGACCTGGATGGGGCACATAGCCACAAGATGGGGACCTGGATGGGGAACATAGCCACAGGATGGGGACCTGGATGGGGCACATAGCCACAAGATGGAGACCTGGATGGGACACAGAGCCACTAGATGGGGACCTGGATCGGGAACATTGCCACAGGATGGGGACCTGGATGGGGCACATAGCCACAGGATGGGGACCTGGATGGGGCACATAGCCACAGGATGGGGACCTGGTTGGGGCACATTAGTACAAGATGGGGACATTACTACAAGATGTTTGCCATTATTACTATATGATGCTAATTGTAAGACAATTTTACTGTATGTGGCCAATTGGGGGAAACAAAATTGTAAAAATCAAAAAAATAAAAATAAAGCATGAAAAAATATTGGGTGCTAAAAATGCTGTTTTATATGTAAACTAAAGTAAACACAAAAAAGTACACGTTTATTATCGCCACATCCATAAGGACCCAAGCTATAAAAAAATAAACACGGCAAAAATGTTCAAAAGGTGTATACAAAAAAAAATGGTATCACTAAAAATGTCACATTGAACAAAAAATGCGGCCCCCCCAATTCAAATTTTTTCCATTTGCGGCCCATATACCCAGCCGAGTTTGAGACCCCTGGTATAGATGGACTAATAGAACAAGTCCCACACACTGCTGCAAGCCTAAATATTTTTTCAGAGCTCGATGCAGAAAAAATTATATTGAATTTGCAACCTGATGGAGGTTAGTATACATGGACTAATAGAACAAGTCCCACACACTGCTAGTAGCCAAAATATTTTTTCAGACCTCGATGCAGAAAAAAATTATATTCAACTTGCAACCTGATGGAGGTTAGTATAGATGGACTAATATAACAAGTTCCACACACTGCTAGAAGCCTAAATATTTTTTCAGACCTTGATGCAGAAAAAAATTATATTGAACTTGCAACCTGATGGAGGTTAGTATAGATGGACTAATAGAACAAGTCCCACACACTGCTAGAAGCCAAAATCTTTTTCCAGAGCTCGATGCAGAAAAAAATTATATTGTACTTGCAACCTGATGGAGGTTAGTATAGCTGGACTAATAGAACAAGTCCTATATACTGCTAGAAGCCTAAATATTTTTTCAGAGCTAGATGGAGAAAAAAAGTGATATTGAATTTGCAACCTAATGGAAGTCAGTATAGATGGACTAATAGAACAAGTCCCACACACTGCTAGAAGCCTAAATATTTTTTCAGACCTCGATGCGGAAAAAAATTATATTGAACTTGCAACCTGATGGAGGTTAGTATAGATGGACTAATAAAACAAGTCCCACACACTGCTAGAAGCCTAAATATTTTTTCAGACCTCGATGCAGAAAAAAATTATATTCAACTTGCAACCTGATGGAGGTTAGTATAGATGGACTAATATAACAAGTTCCACACACTGCTAGAAGCCTAAATTTTTTTTCAGACCTTGATGCAGAAAAAAATTATATTGAACTTGCAACCTGATGGAGGTTAGTATACATGGACTAATATAACAAGTTCCACACACTGCTAGAAGCCTAAATATTTTTTCAGACCTTGATGCAGAAAAAAATTATATTGAACTTGCAACCTGATGGAGGTTAGTATAGATGGACTAATAGAACAAGTCCCACACACTGCTAGTAGCCGAAATATTTTTCCAGAGCTCAATGCAGAAAAAAAATATATTGTACTTGCAACCTGATGGAGGTTAGTATAGCTGGACTAATAGAACAAGTCCTATATACTGCTAGAAGCCTAAATATTTTTTCAGAGCTAGATGGAGAAAAAAATTATATTGAATTTGCAACCTAATGGAGGTCAGTATAGATGGACTAATAGAACAAGTCCCACACACTGCTAGAAGCCTAAATATTTTTTCAGACCTCGATGCAGAAAAAAATTATATTGAACTTGCAACCTGATGGAGGTTAGTATAGATGGACTAATAAAACAAGTCCCACACACTGCTAGAAGCCTAAATATTTTTTCAGACCTCGATGCAGAAAAAAATTATATTCAACTTGCAACCTGATGGAGGTTAGTATAGATGGACTAATAGAACAAGTCCCACACACTGCTAGAAGCGTACATATTTTTTCAGACCTCGATGCAGAAAAAAATTATATTGAACTTGCAACCTGATGGAGGTTAGTATAGATGGACTAATAGAACAAGTCCCACACACTGCTAGAAGCCGAAATATTTTTTCAGAGCTCGATGCAGAAAAAAATTAAATTGAATTTGCAACCTGATGGAGGTTAGTATAGACGGACTAATAGAACAAGTCCCACACACTGCTAGAAGCCTAAATATTTTTTCAGACCTCGATGCAGAAAAAAATTATATTGAACTTGCAACCTGATGGAGGTTAGTATAGATTGACTAATAGAACAAGTCCCATACACTGCTAGAAGCCGAAATATTTTTTCAGAGCTAGATGGAGAAAAAAATTATATTGAATTTGCAACCTGATGGAGGTCAGTATAGATGGACTAATAGAACTAGTCCCACACACTGCTCTGCTAGAAGCCTAAATATTTTTTCAGACCTCGATGCAGAAAAAAATTAGATTGAACTTGCAACCTGATGGAGGTTAGTATAGATGGACTAATAGAACAAGTCCCACACACTGCTAGAAGCTTAAATATTTTTTCAGACCTCGATGCAGAAAAAAATTAGATTGAACTTGCAACCTGATGGAGGTTAGTATAGATGGACTAATAGAACAAGTCCCACACACTGCTAGAAGCCTAAATATTTGTTCAAACCTCGATGTAGAAAAAAATTAGATTGAACTTGCAACCTGATGGAGGTTAGTATAGATGGACTAATAGAATGATGCTATGCCCAAAAGGTTTTACTTCACTAGGTGCAGTAAAAAAAATTGTATTCTATACACAGGTGGTGTTGCTTGCAACACAGATAGGCTACTCCACTGACTAACACACTCTGCAATAGGCCAAAAAGGATTTGCTTTGCTAGATTTAGCCAAATGCTGCAAAAAAACCTTGCACACTACTGGCACAGACCTGCCTGGCAAAAAGTGATAGGAACTGATGTAACCTAGCCCTGAAAAGGACTGCAATTACAATTAGTCTTTACTCCCAACCTATCTATTTAAGAGCACAGACCAGCCTGATAAAAGTCGTAGGAAATTATGTAACCTAGTCCTTAAAAGGACTGCAATACCAACTCTTCCCTACTCCCAAGCTATCTGTAGATTTGTCCGAAAATTGGCTTGAAATTAACAAAGTATAGCACACACAGCAACAGCGGTGCCGTCTAACACGCAGCTGCAGCAATGAGAAAATGGTGGCGACGGGGAAAATGGCTGGGTCTTATATGGCATGGACATGTGACATTCACTGCCAATGACACATGCCCTTGCTTGTGTGAAAAAAAGCAGTTCGCTCCATGTGTGCGCTGCTGATAGGCTGACAGACTGCACCGCCCCACTGTAAATGCGGGGAAGAGAAAAAAAAAAGGAGATCTTCATTATTTCTGCAGAGATCCATCCCCTGCCCCTCCCCCCGCCCCGCTGTACACTCAAACTGCGTATTAACATTAATTTTCATCATTACTGAGAAAAAATCCAGTTATGATTTTGGTGCACGAACAGTTATCGAACATAACCTCGAACAGCCAAATTTTTTTCAAATCGTTCGTGTTCGCCGAACGGCTCGAACACCGCCAAAACAGCTCGAATTTGAGATTGGCGAACAGTTCGAGTCGAACAACGCTCATCTCTATTTAAGAGCAAATTCGCTTGCAATTCACACAGTTACAAAGTATAGCGCCCACAGCAGCAGCGGTGCCGTCTAACACTCAGCTGCAGCAGTGAGAAAATGGTGGTGACGGGGAAAATGGCTGGGTCTTATTGGGCAAGTACATGTGACATACACAGCCAATGACACAAGCCCTTGCTTGTGTGAAAAAAAAGCACTTCGCTGCGTGTGTGCGCTGCTGATAGGCTGACAGACTGCACCTCCCCACTGTAAATGCGGGAAAGAAAAAAAAAATGGAGATCGGCATTATTTCTGCAGAGATCCATCCCCTGCCCCTCCCCCCGCCCACTCTACACTGAAACTGTCTATTAACATTGATTAACAGTATTACTGTGAAAAAATCCAGTTACGCTTTTGGTGCACGAACAGTTATCGAACATAACCTCGAACAGCCGGATTTTTTGCAAATCGTTCGGGTTCATCGAACGGCTCGAACACCGCCCAAAACAGCTCGAATTTGAGATTGGCTAACAGTTCGAGTCGAACAACGCTCATCTCTACTGGCTAATTAAAGTGTGTGGGAAGGTTCCTGAACACTTTATGGCTGCTTTATTAATGTGGACTTGGCTCTAATGAGATGTACCGTCCCTGGTAACATTCACCTGTCCACTTGTTTGTGGTTAGGTGGTCCTTCCCGCTTAAGTCTACTGGGGAGGGCACGGGTAATGTTGTGGGACCCATGCTAGTGGAAGGCGGAGACCACACAGGGCGAAATAGTGGCGTCTGGGGACTGAGTATGGACACCCGGCCACCGCCATGAGGTTGTGGACAGCTTCTGCCTCCATAAGTCTAAAAGGCCACATTTCGAGTGCAAGCAGCTGCTCAGAAATCTGGCAGTTTACTATTGCGTGGCCTGTTTTGGCCGGCTGCATAATTGCGCTTGCATTCCAAAGAATGGGTTAGGGTCAACTGAACACTGCACTGGAACAAGGACGTGGATGGTGATTGTTGCAAGTCTGCAATGACAGGTGCATGGCGGGAGGCGTCTTTGCATGCGCCAAGGATTACTTACGATGGGTACCCTTTTAAGCAGTTACCTGGGAGTCAGAGATGCTTGCAGGGTTCTTACCCATGCTGTTCCCATGTCTTTCCAGCACTGTATGCATGTGTCTGATGATGTGTCACACACCATATGGCCAGATAAGTTTGTAAAATGTTAAAATTACATTTCCCAGTGAATACATTTGTCTTGATTGAAAGCAATGAAAAAGTGAAAATACGCATCAAAAACGCTACGTGTGAACATAGCCCAAGATGTGGAGGAGTATTTTTGTTTTTGGCTATATATTTTGCCTTATATACAAGTCATTACTCTGTTGAGGATGTTCCTTAACATATTTCCCAGGAAAATCCATTTTGGTTTTGTTTTTGCATGTTTTATTGTGTTTCCGTAAAAGTGGCGTAATACCTCTGGCAATATTGTTGACAGCAGTGACCTGGGCATCAGAAATGCTTCCAGGGGTCTTCCCCATGATGATTCCAAGACATTTGAGCACTCTCATTTAGGCCCTCTGCAGACCGCCCGGGGGAGCCGTCGGAAAAATGCTCGAGTTTCCTATAGACTTACATTGGCACTCGAGCATTCCAATTTGCTCGACTCGAACAACGAGTAACCGAGCATTTTAGTGCTCGCTCATCACTAGTAAGGAGGTGATATCAGGTCCAGATAGGTAGATCTGTGTGTCATCAGCATAGAGGTGATACTGAAAGTCGTGAGACTCTATGAGCTGTCCCAGCTCTACCCACATTTCCTGCAAAATAGTAGCAGCTTCTCCTACTTGTTTTTTTATTTTAACCCTTAGTCATAAGTGAACACTAAACCTGTAATCTTTCATGAGTGGATGTGCTATACGGCTACTGCATGTACCCAATTATTAGGCAATTTGTATTGTCGATGATTAATTTTATCAGTGAACAACTAAGGTGCTGTTAGACAATCATAAAAGTTTATAAACCTGAAGCCTGAACATTTAAAAAAGTGAGGTTTTGTCTTTCTTAGGGTAATATCTATGTGCAAATAATTGTTAAGCAACTATAAGGGTAGAGAATTATTATGGAACTAAAAGAAAAATGGAAATTTTCTCATCTTAATTGTTTATTTTTATCTGATTAAGTAAGAATAACAACCAAACAACTGTAAATGTACCAAAATGAAGTTCTGACTTTCAAAAGAAAAAAGATATCAGTGACCAATATAGCCATCCCTCTTTTCAATAACAGTCATAATCTTCCATCCATGGAGACTGTAAGTTTCTTAATCTGTTGACAATTAACTTTTTGGGCAGCACCAACCACAGCCTCCCAGACACTGTTCAGAAAGGAGTACTGTTTTCATTCACCATAAATCTCCCATTTAAGAAGGCACCACAAGTTCTCAACAGGAAAACCCAAAAAATGTTTGAGTGCAATATGTATGTACACATTCACACTGTGGTCATTAATACATTAATAGACAAAATCTATCATAAAAATAATAAGCAAATACCCTGCAGTAAGTCAGTAAAAATATAGTAATACTACATGTAAATAAAATAGGGTACTTAGTTGACACTATTTTGATCAAAAGGGATTAAAGGCCATCCTACCACAGCAAGGTATACCTCATCATGATGGTCTGTAACTCTTTTATTTCACCTTGCTATGTTCCAGCAGGCCTCAAAATAAATGGGGGCAAAGCTAGACCTGACTTTTTTGCATCTGCCCGTGGAAAGCTAAAGAAAGCTAAAGAGGAAAGATGCATACCCACATATGTATAAAGTACAAGGATCTAAAGCAAAACCCTACAACTAATCTGACTCAATTATTGATATAAGTGCAATGAGTAGGGACCATCCTTATTGGGTACACTTCATGGGGGGATTGGATTTTATGTACTTTTGATGAATATAGCATCAACTAAGTACCCTATGTTAATTACACGTACTGTTATTATTTATTTATTTACTTACTGCAGAGTATGGGCACTTTGTTTTTATCATAAACTCTCAATGGGGTTAGGTCAGATGAGGAAGGGGTCTATTTCATTATTATTTTATCTTTAAGGCCTTTATTATCTAGCCAAGTCTTGTACTTCAATGCACGTGGTCAGGGTCGGACTGGCCTTGCGGGGTTTCTGAGAAATCCACGGTGGACCCTTGCTCAGATAAGAGGGGAGAGAAGAAGAACTGAAAAAAAAGAAAGCCTGGGCCCTTTAAAAATGCAGACAGAGTATATGTAGGGACGTGCGCACGCAGCGTTCATTACCTGAACCGCCGCGTCGCACGTCTCAATGAAGCTGATGTCTCTGGTGTATGACGTCATTGTCATGTGCCAGATGGGACGGGCACACTCAAGTCAACCGGCGGCCTCTGCTAGGTTGGCAGTCATTTTAACATGAGTGCTTCGGATCTAAGAAGAGGACATCTTCTGGGAGTGCAGGAAGTTAAGAGGAATTTTTTTTCCTGTGTGTAGATGCAAAATAGGATGGTGGCTAGGATGGATAAAAGGGGGGCAAGCTGGACACATGGGGGCCAGGATGGATATATTGTGGGTCAGGCTGGACACATGGTGGCCAGGATGGATATATGGGGGGCAGGCTGGACACATGGGGTGGGGACAGGCTAGACACATGGGAACCCGGATGGATATATGGAGGGAGCAGGCTGGACACATGGGGGCCAGGATGGATATAAGGGTGGGGACAGGCTTAACACATTGGGGGCAGGATAGATATATGGGGGGCAAGGTGGACTCATGGGTGCCTGTATGGATATATGGGGGGGCAAGCTGGACACATGGGGGCCAGGTTTGTCTGTAGCATGGTGACTCAGTGGTTAGCCCTGCATGGCTAGAACATACAAACTCCTTCCAGATGTTGTTCTTGGTGGGATTTGAACCCAGGACTCCAGTACTGCAAGGCTGCAGTGCTAACCACTGAGCCACCGTGCTGCCTATATACAGAGCTCCTGTGTATAATGTCACTGGTGATCACTGTATTACCAGTACACTGACACTATATACAGGGCTTCTGTGTATAATGTCACTGGTGATCACTGTTTTTCCTGTACACTTACATTATACACTGTATACTATATACAGTGCTCTTATGTATAGTGTCACTGGTAGTAATAACAGTGTTGTTAATATTGTGGTTATTATTCATGATCAGTATTGTAGTATTGTAGTATTTGGTCACCATGTGGTGGTAATATGTAATTTGGTCATGGTGTGGTGGTATTTGTTCCTTGTATGTGGTTTTATTTGATCGCTATGTGCTGGTAGTATGTGATCTTGTCATGGTGTGGCGGTATTTCTCCCTTGTATGAGGTATTATTAGTGTTGATATAGTGGGTTGTGTTATCTATGGTGGTCATTTGTTTTCTCTGATAATAATTAGGAGAAGATTCTTTATTTCCATTAGAGATTAAATACTTGGAACACAGCGTCAGCGATGAACTTACAGGGGTTCTCCGGTGAAAAAAGTAATCACCTCTCCATAAGTGATAACTTACTGATTGGTGGGGGTCTGACTTGTTTCACCTAATTGGCAGAATGTGAAACCTTATCCCCATTAGACTGAAGCAGCATGTGCCACTCGACCACTGATCCATTCATTCCCTCAGTGGCTGCGAGAGCTGCTCTTGTTTTTTTTCTGGAAGCCCCCAAGAGAATGAATGGAGCTGCGGTCAGATGTCCCACCTGACGCTGCATTTTAAAACGGGGATAAGTGTCCTGTCAGGGATAAAACTTTATCATTCTTCAGAACAGTGCAGTTTCTAAAGGTTGGACCTAAATGATCAGTAAGTCATCACCTATCCTGTGGAGCCCATGGATCGGTTATAACTTGTTTTAACCAAAAGAGCCCTTTAATGCAAACTACCGTAATTGTACATCCCTGTTATGGTGGTGCACAGTAGATTTGCAGGAGCCTCCTGTGTTTTACAGTCGATGCTCCACTATAATGGGGATAACGGTTAACAGGTATTTGTATCTAGCTGTAGGTTGGGCCCCTAGGTTGAATTCCTCCTATGTGCCCATAGGGTCAATTCCCCCTGTGGGCCTCAGACACCCCAGTCTGACCCTACATGTGATGGAGCATAAAATAATTTTTCTTGCAAAATACACACTTTTTCCAGTACCACTGCTTGAAGACAGCGTCAAAAACTAGCAGCCGGTTTTAGAGTTGATTTTGAGTCCATCTTCAACCCAAAAGTTCCAACTACTTCAACTTTAATTATATCAGCAAATAGCAGTACCCCACTTCCACCTTATTGGCGTCTGAGTAAAATTGGAGGTCTGTGCCCAATATTGATCTGCTAATAGCACATTCATCCATCAAGAGTCGCTCTCATTTGATCAGTCCATAAAACCTTTGAAGATCCATTTTCAGATATTTTTTGGCCCTAGCTTGATATTTCACTTGATATTTCAACTTATGTGTTTTGTTCAGTGATGTTCGAGTTTCAGCCTTCCTTACGTTGGCCCTATTTCTGAGCACTGTACACCTTCTGCTTGTATGGCACTCCAGGGAGGTTGTAGTTCTTGGATATTACAGGACTGAAGGATAATGGGTTAGAGGTCCCTTCTCAATTGAGCCTTCTCAAAATTTTGGCAGTAAGTAAGCATTTTTCTTCTCAACACGTTTTTTTGTGATACTGTTGACTATTTGCAACAAAACTTTTTGATGGTTCTGTGATCACGCCCCAATATCTTAGCAATTTCAAAAGTGCTGCATCCCTCTGTAAGATTTGTAACAATTTTTGACTTTTCAGTCAGTTAAATCTCTTTTTGGGCCCATTTTGCTGAAGAAAACAAGCTGTATAATAATAATGCACATTTTGATAAAGTGTGTTGATATCCTAATGCCACACCCGCACTCATTACACCAATACATATTACCTGATATTCTTTAAACCAATAAGCATTCAAGTTTATACAGCTTAGAGTTACAAAATATGCAAAAAATTATGATATTGTCAAAATGCTTACCTAATAATTGTGCACATAGTTTAGGGTTGGATAACTCTAAAGTAGTATGGGGAGGCTCACTGGCCCACATCTGAGGTATTATTTTACTTCTTTTCTGTCTTATGCTATTTGTAACATAGTTGTAGCCATGGCAGGCAATTCATATGGTTTATTCAAATCAAAAATTTTTCAAATTTACAGACTTCAAGGCATTTGAAAATAATCCTACCAAATTCAATTAGTGAAAAATCATTTCACTCATCTCTACTGCAAAAGTTTGCAGTGCATCTTCATCTCTATGAAGCAAAGCTACTAGGGATAGGTAAAGCCCCCGTCTCACATAGCGAGATCGCTAGCGAGATCGCTGCTGTGTCACGGTTTTGGTGACGCAACAGCGACCTCACCAGCGATGGCGCTATGTGTGACACTTTGCAGCGATCAGGCCCCTGCTGTGAGGTCACTGATCGCTGCAGAATGTCCTGGACCTTTTTTTGGTCGTTGCCCTCTGCTGGTTAGCACACATCGCTGTGTGTGACCAGCGGGAGCAGGGATCAGGCTGGTAACCATGATAAACATCGGGTTACTAGGGGCACACGCGCACTTAGTAACCCGCTGTTTATCATGGTTACGAGCCTGCTAAAGTGAGCGGTAACCTCCCGCTCACCGTAGCAGAGTGGTAACCATGATAAACAGCGGGTTACTAGGTGCGCTTGTGCCCCTAGTAACCCGATGTTTATCATGGTTACCAGCCTGCTCCTGCTTCAGCAGGCTGGTAACCAGGAGCAGGACATCGTGGAAAGATTCTTTCCACAATGTCGCTGCTCCCTTGATCGTTGGTGAGCCTGCCTGTTTGACAGATCACCAGTGACCACATAGTGACGTAGCAACGATCCCTGACAGGTCGTATCATTGTCGGGATCATTGCAGCGTCGCTAAGTGTGACGGGGCCTTAGCACTAGAGAAGACAAAGAAAGGATTCAGAAGGATCTAGATAAGCTTGCACAATGGGCAGTGAGTAATATAATGGTATTTAGCAGGGAGAAATGCAAGATACTACATCTGGGCAAGAAAAACTAAAATTACATCTACAGTATGGGAGGTATAGAACTAAGCAACAGCATATGTGAAAAAGCAAAAAAGGCAAACTCAGTTCTGGGATGTATTAAGAGAAGCATAGAGTCTAGATTATGTGAAGTAATTATCCCTCTCTACTCCTTGATCAGGCCTAATTGGGAATAATGTGTCCAGTTCTTGGCATCACATTTTAAAAAAGACTGGAGGAAGTTCAGAGAAGAGCTACCATGATGATGAGCGGACTGCAAACTATGTTCTACGAGGAACTGTTAAAGGATCTGGGAATGTTTAGCTTTAGTGTTGAGCGAACATGCTCGACACTGCTCTGTACTCGCCCGAGCATCATGCTACTCGGAATGTTCGGCGAGCACAGAGCATTTCTGGGTTACTCGGGCGGGAGCTCGGGTCTCCGCCCTGCATGTTTGGCGCTCTTTACCCGAGCCAATGAACATGCAGGGATTGCCAGCCAGTCACTGTAATGCTGCAGCCATGTTGGTTGTGGGCATTACAGTGATTGGCTGGCCGCACAGCGTCACCTCGAGTATTTAAAACCGGGCGCCGCCATCTTGGACACAGTCGCTCCGGATTAGACAGTGTAGGGACAGCGCTGCTGATTTAGGGAGAGATATAAACTGCAAAATAGTTAGTGTAGGGTCTGTAAAGGCTGCCAGAACAAACAAACAGTCCTTTTCAGGACAAATATCCATCCCAGATACCAGGCAGGCAGGCTGTATAGGAGACACAGTAGTTATACCAGCAAACGCTGCATTACTGTCCTGTGTGCTCCTGTTGCTCAAATTGCTGGACTTAGCACGAGGTGTCGGGGGCCAGGAAAAATCCTTTTTTTCCATCTAAATCCTCCTTTTTTTTTCCTCCTTCATACTGTACAATTACCTGTCTTATTAACCTTTTGGTGTGTCCCCCCTCCCCCGCCCCCCCCAAAAAAAAAGCGTGTCTCTGATTTTTCAGACACAAATATAACTGTTGAAAATAGTCTGGTGTAGGCTAGAGAAACAGAAGTGTTGTTTTGCACTTCCACGATTCAAACATCTGTATTATCCATTTTGGGCGATTTGTATCTAAAAAAAAAAAACAGTTTGAGTGTGTCGCTCACTGTTCAGCCGCAAATATCTCTATTTAAAAAAGTGTGGTATACCCCAGTGAACAATAACTGTGGTTTTGCCATCCCACGGTAAAAAATCTCTATTATTCAGGTTTTGGTAGTTTTTTCCGTAAAGAAAAACAGCAGTGTCTCCTGACTGTTGTGACATAAAAATATATCTGTTGAAAATAGTCTTGTGTAGGCCCGACATCCAAGTGTGGTTTCGCAGTTCCACGGGTCAAATCGCTGTACTATCCAGTTTTGGCCTTTGGTATCTAAAAAAAAAGCAGTTTGAGTGTGTCGCTCACTGTTCTGCCGCAAATATCTCTATTTAAAAAAGTGTGGTATACCCCAGTAAACAATAACTGTGGTTTTGCCATCCCACGGTAAAAAATCTCTATTATTCAGCTTTTGGTGGCTTTTCCGTAAAGAAAAACAGTAGTGTCTCCTGACTGTTGTGACATAAAAATATATCTGTTGAAAATAGTCTTGTGTAGGCCCGACATCCCAGTGTGGTTTCGCAGTTCCACGGGTCAAATCGCTGTACTATCCAGTTTTAGGCCTTTGGTATCTAAAAAAAAAGCAGTTTGAGTGTGTCGCTCACTGTTCAGCCGCAAATATCTCTATTTAAAAAAGTGTCGTATACCCCAGTAAACAATAACTGTGGTTTTGCCATCCCACGGTAAAAAATCTCTATTATTCAGCATTTGGTAGTTTTTCCGTAAAGAAAAACCGTAGTGTCTCCTGACTGTTGTGACACAAAAATATATCTGTTGAAAATAGTCTTGTGTAGGCCCGACATCCTAGTGTGGTTTCGAAGTACCACGGGTCAAATCGCTGTACTATCCAGTTTTGGGCCTTTGGTATCTAAAAAAAAGCAGTTTGAGTGTGTAGCTCACTGTTCAGTCGCAAATATCTCTATTTAAAAAAGTGTGGTATACCCCAGTAAACAATAACTGTGGTTTTCCTCTTCCATGGTTCTAATCTACTCTTTATTACCCTTTTTCCATTGATAGTGCAAGTGTAAGCTATTTTACTTAATTTACAATGGGCAAGGCGCGTGGCAAGGGACGTGGAACTGGATGTTCTGGTGATGGTTCGTGCAGAGGACGGGGCCGTGGCCAAGGTGAAAATGTGCCACATCCAACAGCCACATCTTCTCGCTCCCACTTCTTGACCGAATTACTAGGGAAGCACAGAACAACACCAGTATTGAGAACTGATCAGTGTGAACTGGTTATTAATTGGATAGCAGACAATACTTCCAGTTACCTGGGCACCACCTCCTCCGGTCTGTCTTCCACACGGTGAACTCTTAGTAGCCATGAGTTTCGACCGCATACTCCTCCTCACCCTGATGCTCCTTCCTCCCACCATTCCGAGTGTCGTCAGACAGCAAGTGATCCCACACTTGGACACTCTGAAGAGCTGTTCACTGGTCCGTTTCCATATTTGGGCCCCTCGCCTGATACGCTTGAAGTGGTGGAAGAGGAGATCCCATGTTGCGATGCCCAAATATTTGAACAGCCACGGCCACAGGAAGTCGACGTTGGCAATCTGTCACAAGAGGTGGACGATGACGAGACACAATTGCCAGGAAGTGAGGAGGAGGATCGTGGTGCGCAAGTGGAAGAGGAGGAGGTGGTGGATGATCTAGTAACTGACCCAACGTGGAAGGAGGACATGCAGAGTGAGGCCAGCAGCAGACAGGGGGAGGGAGGCAGAGTACCCCAACAGGCAGGAAGAAGCAGTGTGGTGGCCGCAGACAGAAGGCAGGCAACCGTTCCCCGTAACACCAACACGAGGGACGTTGCCAGTACAAGCGGTAGGTCTTCCAGAGTCTGAAATTTTTTTAAAGACTCTGCTGATAACCCCAAAAAGGCCATATGTTCCACCTGCCATGCCAGCATCAGCAGGGGTGACAAAACTTCCAGCCTGACCACCACCAGCATGATCAGGCACATGGCAGCAAAGCACCCGACTTTGTGGGGCGAAACCCAGGGTCCACGACCAGTGTCAGCGGGTGTCACCACTGCTTCTTCCACTGTTGTGCGTGCAATAGAACCCCCTGTTGTGTGTGCAAGGCAATCCCCTGTCCATACTGCATGTAAAGATGCCCCCTACTCTCAGTCTTCACTTGTTATGGCAGTTTTGTCAAGAAACAGCATCAACGTCCACGTCCACGTCCCACCGCAGCGTTCAATAGTCCATATCCCAGACCTTTGAATGAAAGGGGAAATTCGCAGCTAACGCCCCACAGGCCACAGTCCTAAATTCGCACTTTTCACGACTGCTTGCATTGGAAATGCTGCCTTTTAGGCTGGTGGAGACAGAAATCCTTCCGCAATCTTATGGCGGTGGCTGTCCCTCGGTACTCGGTCCCCAGCCGACACTATTTTGCCCGGTGTGCCATCCCCGCACTACACAAGCACGTGTCCCAAAGTATCTGCCGCGCCCTCAACAACGCAGTTACTGGGAGATCAACTACACACTTCTTGATTGTGCGATGATCAGGATGAAGTGTCTTGGCAATGTTGATTGTAGTCATGCCTTGTCCTAAACACTCCACAATTTGTTGCTTCTCAGCAGCCGACACATCCTTTTTCTTTCCCATTTTGGCAGAAAATGTAGGCTGCTTAATAATGTGGGACAGCCTTCTTAAGTAGTCTTGCCTTTCATTGTACACACCTGCCAAACTAATTAGCACAGGTGTCTGCAATTGCTTACAGTGATATAAAGAGCCCTGACACACATCACCATCAATGAGTTTAACTGACAAACAAAAAAATTCTTACCTTATCACTCCTAAACACGTTTTGCATAATAATTTGGAACACAGTGTACATGTGCTTTTCCACAAAACGCCAGTGGTTCACGTAGTGAATCTTACAGTTCGAACTTGCCAACCGTGGTCTGTATGGATTGGTACAATAAAGGGCCCAAAATTAAGATAACATAGACGGGAGAGGTCTCTATGAATACGAATTCCTAAGTATTTGATACCCTGTGAGGGCCAGGCAAAGGGAAAGTTGGACTGGATGGAATTCTATATGGATTTGGGGAGGGAGACATCGAGGGCCTCAGACTTCACTGCATTGATTTTAAAATTTGACCATGTAACAAAGTGATCTATTTCAGCCATAACAGCAGGGATAGATATATGTGATTGAGTGATATATACTAGGACATCATCAGCAAATGCAGAGCACTTGTACTCGGTGCCTCCCACCTCAATCCACCTAATATTGGGGTTATGGCGAATTGATGAGAGCAGGTGCTCCGTCACTATGATGTATAAGAGAGGGGACAGAGGACATTCCTGCCTTGTCCCATTGGTGATTATGAAAGGTGATGAAAATGTTCCATTTATCTTCAGCCTAGGTGACGTATTGCGATACAGGGCCGTGATTTTGGCTATAAAATGGTCCCCTAGACCCCTACCCCAAGCTTTTTAAGAGAATAATATATGGCGTGCCAGGAGACTCTATGGAATGCTTTCTCAGCATCCAACGAGAGTATCTAATTGCAAATTTTTAATTGCATCTAGCCCAGGAAATACTTTGTGCCTAGTAGCAGTGTCTGCTAGTCAGCGGATTATCCTAGCTGTTAAGCAAGCTACACCACCTTTAGTTTGGACACTTAATTTTTTCAAAGGAAATGCTTCGGGCCCCCGGGACAAAAAGTGAAGAGCATCGGGAGGCACCACAAGGCGCAGGGGCTGGGACTGGCGCTAGGACGCCTTGCAGTAGACCGCCAAGCTCGATCCTTATAAAAGCTTTTTATCTGCAGCTGCTTTAGTGGACGCTACTAGAGCTGGAATTCCCGCAGCTGCTGGCATCAGACTTGCCCTCCAATACATCCTTGTAAAAGGATTTAAAATGTACTCATTCAAATTAGAGAGACAATTTAAATTAAAAAGCTTAGACCTGCCTCCACCACTGGGGGGGCACCAGTATTGGGAAAGGTGGGCTGGCCGTCAGGGTCCACCGCAGCTCTGGCACAAACCCGGCGACACGTAGGTCGCACTGGCTGGAACAGACTGGCCGTGTCGGCTTCGCACTTTTTTGGTTTTAGAAGAGCATGACTTGCCTATATCTGTGTCTCCCCCTCCTTTTACTCCTCCACCTCTTTTCTTTTCACATGACTATATGTACTTGTCACTTTTCCATGTGTTAGTTGTGTCTTCTGAGCAGTTTGTCAGCTTTTGGACACCTTTGAAGGTGTTTTCTATGTGTTTCTATGTGTTGTTGTTTGCCTGCCACTGGTTTTAACGGTGTTCGAAGGTGTTCAACGAACAGTTCAACGAACAGTTCGGCGAACATACGGGTGATCGACGAACCGATTCGAACTCGAACACTACGGGGGTGGCTCAACACTAATTATAAGCTGACATCAACCCCAGCCCTATTACCCCACAGCCACCGGTACAGAGCGTTGGGAAGAGCGAGGCTAAGTGCCAGATTTGGCGTATCCTATTGATGCGCCATTTCTGGGGCGGCTGACGGCTGGTGTTTCTAGCCTGGGAGGGGGCCAATATTCATGGCACCCTTCCCGGGCTATTAATATCAGCCCCCAGCTGTCTGCCTAGCCTTTGCTAGCTATGAAAATAGGGGGGACTCCACGTCATTTTTTGGGGGGTCCCCCATTTTAATAGCTAGTAAAGGCTAGCTATTCAGCTGGGGGCTGACATTAGTAGCCTGGGAAGCTCTGTGGGTATTACCCCCTTCCCAAGCTTCAAACATCTGCTCCAGCTGTCTGCTTAACCTCTGCTAGAGACTAAAAGTACGGGGAACCCCACGCCAATTTTTTTTTTAATAAATCCTTTATTTTAACACTAAATGACAAGTACAGTAATCAACACTATCACTGTACTTCTTATATATGTGACTGACATGTTTCTATGTATCTAATCTATGTATGATGCTCTATTCTTTTTGTTATAAATTGTTGGGTACCGATGCTGAATTGCCGGCCGGCTTTTTTAAAGAGACGGTGCATGAAAACACTATTATTTTTTTTAATAAATCCTTTAACACTAAATGACAAGTACAGTAAGCAGCACTGTCACTGTACTTCTTATATATGTGACTGACATGTTTCTATCTATCTAATCTATGTGTGATGCTCTATTCTTTCTGTTCTAAATTGTCGGGTACCAGTGTATGCCGCTGCTGAATTGCCGGCCGGCATTTTTAAAGAGAGTGTCTTCTGAGCAGTTTGTCAGCTTTTGGACACCTTTGAAGGTGTTTTCTATGTGTTTCTATGTGTTTTTGTTTGCCTGCCATTTGTTTTATTGGTGTTTGATGGTGTTCGACGGTGTTCTAAGGTGTTCGACGAACAGTTCCACGAACATCAACGAACCGAACCCAAACACTACGGGGGTGGCTAAACACTACTCTTTATGCACTGAAGATGGCATGTTCCCTGAGTTTTTCCATCACCTTTTTCCATCAAGGTGGTGTACCACCACATTATGGGAGTCAGGTCCGAGCATTCCTACCTGAACAGTTTCCTGGAAAGTGGATTGGTCATCGTGGGCCAGTTGAATGGCCACAAAGGTCTCCCGATCTGACCCCTTAGACTTTTATCTTTGGGGTCATCTGAAGGCAATTGTCTATGCTGTGAAGATATGAGATCTTAAACAACGGATACTGGAAGCCTGTGCTAGCATTTCTTCTGCGGTGTTGATATCAGTGTGTCAAGAGTGGGAGAAGAGGGTTGCATTGACAATCCAACACAATGGGCAGCACTTTGAACACGTTTTATAAGTGGTCATAAACTTGTAAAAAGCTCATGAAAGAATAAAGTTACGTTAAAACCAAGCACACAATTGTTTTTCTTATGAAATTCTCAATCAGTTTGAGGTGTCACATGACCCTCTTCCCATTGAAAAAAATAAAGTTGGATCCAAAATGGCCGACTTCAAAATGGCCGCCATGGTCACCACCCATCTGGAAAAGTTTTCCCCCTCCAATATACTAATGTGCCACAAACAGGAAGTTGATATCTCCAACCATTCCCTTTTAATTTAGGTGTATCCATATAAATGGCCCACCATGTAGAATAAGGATAGTCTGAAAGAGGACAAAAATTACAATTCAAATAAACATTCAGTGCAATATATTGGTCATGTTTGTGTCTTTTCTTCATTTTAATGAAATTGCTTCTGGATAAAAACTTTACTTTATACACTATTTTCAGTTGATTGCACTGCAGTTAGTAAAAAAAAGTTTCTTTAACCCTTTACTTACCGGGGACGTATTAGTACGCATATTTGCGTACCCCCCCGTTCAGTGAGGGCTGCTGCGCTGAGCCCTCACTGAACGGAGCACATGTCAGCTGATTCTTACAGCTGACATGTGCCCGCAACAGCCGCGGGTGGAATCGCGATCCACCCGCGGCTGTTAACCAGTTAAATGCTGCTGTCAATCTCCGACAGCAGCATTTAACGCGCGCTTCCGGGTAGCGCGTCATAAGCCCCGCCCACCGGCGACCCCGTCATGTGATCGCGGGTCGCCGATGGGCGTGCATGACAACCCAGGGTCTGCAGCCTGTGGTTGTCATGATCTTGTCGCTATGAGCGCCACCTAGTGGTCAGCGCTCATAGCACAGGACCATTTCTGCTGCATGCAGGGGACCTGCTCGTCCCCTGTATGTAGCAGAGGCGATCGGATAGTTGCTGCTTCTAGTCTCCTATGGAGACAATAGAAGCATGCAAAAAGTTAAAAAAAAAAGTTTTTAAAAATATAAAAAAAAATAAAAAAATATAAAAGTTTAAATCACCCCCCTTTCGCCCCATTCAAAATAAAATATTTAAAAAAAAAACCCCACATACACATATTTGGTATCGCCGCATTCAAAATCGCCCGATCTATCAATATAAAAAAAGAATTATTCCGATCGGTAAACGGCGTAGCGAGAAAAAAATTCTAAACGCCAGAATTACGTTTTTTGGTCGCCACAAAATTGCAATAAAATGCAATAACGGGCGATCAAAACATCGGATCTACCCCAAATGTTATCAATAAAAACGTCAGCCTGGCACGCAAAAAATAAGCCATCAACCAGCCCCAGATCACGAAAATTGGAGACGCTACGGGTCTTAGAAAATGTCGCTATTTTTTTATTTATTTTTTTACCAAATTTTGGATTTTTTTTTCACCACTTAAATATAAAAGAACCTATACATGTTTGGTGTCTATGAACTTGTAATGACCTGTAGAATAAGAAGGGCAGGTCAGTTTTAGCATTCAGTGAACATGGTAAAAAAAATAAATAAAAAACAACTGTGGTATTGCACTTTTTTTGCAATTTTACCGCACTTGGAATTTTTTTCCCGTTTTCCCGTACAGGATATGATAAAACTAGTAATGGCGTTGAAAAGTACAACTCGTCCCGCAAAAAATAAGCCCTCACATGGCCATATTGACCAAAAAATAAAAACGCTATGGCTCTGGGAACAAGGGGAGCAAAAACGAAAATGCAAAAACGAAAAATGCTCCGGGGCTTAAGGGGTTAAATCATCAAAAGAAAGAACTCCATATACAAATATACCCTGTAGGTAAATATTCAATGTTTTGAAAAAGTATTCAAACCCAGTGAATCTTCTCACATATTTTCACTCTATAGCTATAACCTTAAATGTATTTTTTGGAGATTTTGAGATTTTATATGATTTACCAACACAAAATAGCAAGTATTTGTGAACTGTAAGGGAAATAATACATGGTTTTCTAAATATTTTTAAATTATTAATCTGAAAATTGTGCCGTGCATTTATATTCAGCCCCCTGAGTCAATACTTTGTAGGCTTACCTTCAATTACTGCTGCAAGTATTTTGGGTTATGTCTTTACCAGCTTTGTACATCTACAAGCTGAAATTTTTGCTCAGTCTTCTTTGTAAACTAGCTCTAGCTCAGTGAGATTGGATGGAGAGCATCTAAGAACAGCAAATTTCAAGTCTTGCCACAAATTCTAAATGTCATTTAGGTCTGAAAGTGTGACTGAGCCATTCAAACACATTAATATGCTTTGATCTAAACCATTCCATTGTAGATCTGGCAGTATGTTTAGGGTCATTGTCCTGCCAGAAGGTGGACCTATCCTGTAGTATTTTGCAGCCTCTAACAGGTTTTTCTCCAGGATTACCCTGTATTTACCACCATCCATCATCCTATCAACTCTGACCAGCTTTTCTGTACCTGCTGAAGAAAAGCCTCCCCACAGCATGATGCTGTCGCCAAGATGATTAACAGTGAGATGATGTTTTCAGGATGATGTGCAGTATTAGTTTTCTGCCACACATAGCATTTTGCATTCAGCCCAAAAAGTCTCATCTGATCAGAGAATTTTCTTCCACGTGCTTGCTATGTCCTCTACATAGCTTTTTTCAAACAGCAAATGGGACATTTTATAGCTTACTTTCAAAAAATGGCTTTCTTCTTGCCATTCTTCCTTAAAGAAGTTGTGCACTACTTTAGATTAATCTCCCAATATATCCCCCCATGCCTCTAAGCCTTTTTGTAAATACCTTCCGTTGCAGATAATGCCTGTGAGTGGCGTTATCGGTGGCCGCCCACAGGCATCACAAGACCCTGCGCTGATGTCATGACAAGTGAGGCGTGACTCAGTGCTGGGGTCCCCGCGGTGGCTGCTGGGTTGTGGGCGGGGCTACCCCCCATGTCACACCCAGCATCCACCACGCGTTTTCTCAATGAATGGGGATAAAAAGACCCCCGGCTGCTGCCAGCACTTGTCGTGACATCAGCGGATGTCAGAGCCGGCTGCAGCCAGGGGTCACGTGATGCCTATGAGTGGCCAGTGATAGCGCAGCTCCCAGGCATTATCTGCAATGGAAGTTATTTACAAAAAGGCTCGGGAGCCCTGGGGGATACATTGGGGGGTAATCTAAAGAAGTGGACAACCCCTTTAAAGGCCAGATTTCTAGAGTATATGACTAATAGATGTCCTGCGAACAGATTTTCCCACCTGAGCTGTGGATCTTTGCAGTGCCTCCCAAGTGACCATGGGACCTTTTGGCTGTTCACTAATTAGTGCTCGGCTTGCTTGGAATGTCAGTTTAGGTGGTCAGCCATGTCTTGCTATGTTTGCAGTTATGCCAAACTCCTTCCTTTTGTGGATGATGGATTGAACATTGCTTTGAGAGATGTTTTTTATAACCTAACCTTATTTTACTCTTCTCCACAACTTTATCCCTAACCTGTCTGGTGTATTCTTTGGTTTTGACTATGCCATTTGATCCTTAATATTCTCAAACCAAATAAACCACTGAGGCTTTCACAGATTAGCTGTTGTTATACTGAGAATAAATTACTCACAGGTGGATTTAATTTACTTATTATTTAACTTCTGAAGGCAATTAGTCAGTAAGGTTTATTTTAGGCATTTCAGACTACATGCAGCTGAATACAAGTGCATGTTACAACTGTCAAATTTTTATTAAAAAAAATTAAAACCATGTATAATTATAAACCTTTATAATTCACAAATGCTTGCTACTTTGTGTTGGTATATCACATAAAATCCCAATAAAATGCATGTAAGTTTGTGGGTTTAAAGTGAAAAAAATGTGGAAAGATTCAGGGGATATGAATACATTTTCATGGCACTGTAATTATTTCAATAACATTTTTCCAATATATTGACTACTCTTTGTAAAATATAAACTTGCAATAACATTTTTATGTATATTAGCATACATAGATAAAGTCATGTGTCTAATAATTATTGTGGGAAGATGACTTTTACACACAAACAGTTTTGATTAAACTTTCTTCTGTTTACTTTTATAAAACAGTGGACTGACAACTTGCTCATGCAGCAAATATAGTAAATCTACAGCACACACAATGTTAAAATAGATTGACACTGACAGTTTTTTCATGTCCTTATTTCTCATGTTCCGTCTCATACCAGTAGCCTCTTTGCTATGACTACTTGTGGGTGTTGACTCTCTGGATTAGGTGCACAGTATTAATGAATCACAGTTGAACACTAGAACACTAATGTTAAGGGTTCAGCTACTTAGATGGATTCTCTAAGTTGCAGGTCAGGGTGAACTACATCGACCTACAGTGGCAACCAAAAGTTTTGCATTTTTTTAAAAAGTGTGATTACTTCTGTCTGGTTGTTGTGATTCCATCTCCCTGGTGATGAATTGAAAGTGCATGAAGTTGTCACCATGCAAGACCTTAATTTAACCAAAATGCTTTTGAATATAGGTATGGTCATTTAATTAAAGAAAACTGACTTCCAAAAATTTTGCATATAATATTTATTGATCACAACATAGTAATTTGTTGTATACAATGCTGTAACTTAGTATTTTGTAGCATAACCTCTTCCTTTAATTACTGCACCACATCGATGGGGCATTGAAGCCACTAGGGTATTAAAGACATCTTGAGTGATCTTGCTCCATTCCATTTGCAAATTTGCAAACAATTCAACTTTATTGCTATGGGTACGGGCCCCAACTCATCACCCTAACTCATCCCAAGGGTGCTCTATAGGGTTTAAATCAGGTGATTGGCTTGGCCATTGCAACAGGCAAACATTTTTCGTTGCTAACCAATTTTTTACTAAATTGGATGTGTGCTTAGGATTATTGTCTTGCTGGAATTTCCATCCCCTGCCTAATTTGGTTTTACCATGTGGCAGCATTACATTCTCTAGTATTACCTTGTACATGGTAGCATTCAGATTTCCATCAATTCTATGCATAGGGCCAATGGCAGATGCAGAAAAGCAGCCCCAAACCATGACATTGCCAATAACATGTTTCACTCTAGGTGTCTGGTACCTAACATCATTACGTTTTCCAATTGGGTGGTGTATATATAGTGCTTGCAATCAATAGGATTGAACTTGGATTCATCCGACCACATCACCTTACACCAATCTGTCTCTTTCCATTGGCTGTCTTCTTTGGAAAACTCAAGTCGGACCTTCCGGTTGCAGAGAATAAAGGCTTCTTGACTGGAACTCATGCATTTAACCCTACTGCTCTTAGCCATCGCACTAGAGTTTGGCGACTCACTTTAACCCCATATTCTTCATTCATTTAGTGCGAAATCTGTAGAGCACTTTTATGGACATAAGATGCTGACTTTTTCTAAATAATGTGATCAACTCAGGAGGAAGTTTTCCATGGTCGTCCACTTCTAGGTTTGTCAGCTGTTCCATAGCCTTCTTTTTCTTTCTTTAATATACATGACGCTTGACAGTTGAACAGTTGAATTCCATAGCTACTTCTTTTTGGCTTTAGCCTGAGTTCACGCTCAGAATAATAAGCTTCCTGACACCTGGTGATAAATTTGGCTTTGTCTTTACCATGTTTTAACCTAAAAACACACACATAAAAAATAGGCAAAATTCGACTACCCATGACAAAATATGCAAAACATTTGGCCCAGCAAATGTTGAAAACTAGCACATAAGTGGATAAAACAATGCCAAACACATTTTTCATCCTTATAGCTGACAACCATTTGCTTCTGGTTTACTAAAATTATCAGGAAAATGGCATCACAACAACCAGACAGAGGTAATCACACTTATAAAAAAAATGCAAAATTTTTGGTCTCCACTGTAGAACAAAGGCACAATGGCCAGGATCTCTCAGAATGCACATGCAATAGAAAGAGCCAGGAAAGCAGGCAGAGAAGTGAAACAGGGAACACCAGACCAAAAATGTTGACATTCCTCCAAGAATTAATATAAAATATTTTCTGGTAAAAAGGAGTCTGGCTCACCATTGTTATATATCCACCACCACATATGTAGCTTTTCAGGAAGCCCACTGGCTAGGGCATACAATAAAATCCCATGAAAAAAAAAGCTGAAATCTCCGATAACATTTTATCCATTCTATTAATAATCCATTAAAATATTGCCATAGCTGTGCGGCAGAGTCTCTTTCATGCAATTTAACCAACTGGTCTTAAGTTACGCCCTGCCATGACAATATTGTAATGGGTTGCCAATAAAGTGGATGAAATTTTACTGGAGACTTTAGTATTCTTTTTTATGGGATTTCAAAGACCTGTGAGTTTCAGAAAATTTGACTTGAATTCATTTCTTTGTGGATTGATCTGATCATGTCTATTAAATCTCCAAAAAATAACATGATAAACCAGCCAATAACATTCTGAAAATGAAATGGTAAAATAGATTAATGCTCTTGTAGAATAATACAGCAATGGCTCACCCCAGACAAAGCTGCTCCGAAACACAGGTTGGGTGTGTTTGGTGAATGATCAATTGCTGTATTATATTACTAGGGCATACAACTATGTTACCACTTTGTTTTCAGGATTTGTCATGGTACTCTTCTTCTGATCATTACTTCTGATCATGTTTGTTACGCTTCATTATACTTGTTATGCCCAATTTCTTTCACCTTTAGTGAAGTCTTTTGTTATGGATCCATACTA
This sequence comes from Phyllobates terribilis, assembly GCF_046119375.1. Taxonomy (NCBI): domain Eukaryota; kingdom Metazoa; phylum Chordata; class Amphibia; order Anura; family Dendrobatidae; genus Phyllobates; species Phyllobates terribilis. The sequence goes on from NW_027362764.1 coordinate 444,888,345, forward strand.
CATGAGCCAATTCAACTTTATTTTTGTTGTGTTGGTAGACTATGTTTTTGAATTTTTATTTAATATGAGAGATTTATCATCTTTATTTATTTAGTGATTACTTTAAACCTCCAAGCGGTCTTATGTTGTTTGATTGCCTAATCTGCTGCTAAGTTCATTAATTTAAGTTACATCAGGTTTGGATTTTTTAGCCTAATGCAACTTAAAGGGAATCTGTCACCCCCTGGGTGATATCAGACCTCCACTATGGCCAAACAGGGTATAGAAAGTAAATCTATACATACCTGTATGGCCCAAAGCAGATGTCTGATTGCAGAGAAAAGCACTTTAATCAATTATTTTTTCCACAGGCTTGATGTCCGCGGGACACCAAGCAATCCCCGCTTATGTGCTTATTATTCCCCTAAATCCCCGCCTCTCTGCTTAATTATTGTAACCCCTGTGACAGGACCTGTGACGTGCACTGTGCTCCCTGACTTCCGGGCATGCGCAAATCCTAGCTTCGTCTACCTGTCCACTGCGTCGCAGGTTTCTTTTGCACAGGTGCCGGAAAGTGACAGTGACCTCCCGGCGCATGCGCAATAGAAACCTGCATCACAGAGCATAGGTAGATGGGGCCGGGATGAAGCTAAGCGCGCTCTATGTGAGTGGCGCTTTGCGCATGCCCGGAAATCAGGGAGCACAGTGCACGTCACAGGGCCCTGTGACATGCAGGGGAGAGGGGATATGATAATTAAGCAGAGAGGCGGGGATTTAGGGGAATAATAATCACATAGGCGGGGATTGCTTGGCGTCTCCCGGACGCCAAGCCTTTGGAAAAAGATTTGATTAAAGTGCTTTTCGCTGCAATCAGACCTCTGCTATGGGCCATACAGGTATGTATAGATTTACTTTCCTATACCCTGTATGGCCATAGCAGAGGTCTGATATGCCCTGTGGATGACAGATTCCCTTTAACAGATAACGAATATTGCCACAACTGAAGCAAAAAGATATGAGATGTCATCAGGCTTTTTCACCAAGGCATTGATTTGGGCCAGATCACAATATTGCCTCAAAAGTTGTGATCTGGCACCTAGATGCATGTTTGGCACAACTACAAATGCACTGGACAGGTGAGAATAACCAATTGTTAACAATAGGATCAGTTTTTCTAGCTTCCATCTGTTATTTTAGTTAAAAGTCAGATGGAAGCCACCATGCAGAGCTATTTATATGTGCAGGAAGCCGTATCTTTTCATTTTAACATGTCATTTTCTTAAAGTAATATAAGGCTGGAATTACACATGCAGTTTTTCTAGTAGTTTTTGGTGAATTTTTTTTATGTAGTTTTCTGAGCCAAATTCCAAAATAGATCAACCTGAAAGGAGAAGTACAGTAATATGTAAAAGTTTGGGCATCCCTGGTCAAAATTACTGTTATTGTAAACAGTTAAGCCAGTTGAAGATGAAATAATCTCTAAAAGGGCTAACGTTACACATGTACTTTGTATTTTAGGGAAAAAAATATATATTTTGTCATTTTTTACATTTTAAAAATTACAAAAAGGAAAATGGGCTAATGCAAAAGTTTTGGTACCCTGCCTATATAATATCTAGTAGCACTCCTTTTGAAAGTATCACAGCTTGTAAATGCTTTTTGTAGCCTGTCAGGAGTCTTTCAATTCTTGTTTGAGGGACTTTCATAGATTCTTCCTTGGAAAATTCTTCCGGTTCTGTGAGATTTCTTTGTCATATTGCATGCACTGCTATTTTGAGGTTTAGTCACAGATTTTCAATGATGTTCAGATCAGGGGACTGTGAGGGCCATTATAAAACCTTCAGCTTCTGCCTTTTGAGATAGCCTGTTATGAATTTTATTTTTGTCGTGTGTTTAGGATAATTATCCACTTGTAGAAGCCATCCTCTTTTCAACTTCAGCTTTTTTTACAGATGGTGTTATCTTTGCATCAAGAATTTGATGAAATTTCTTTGAATCCATTCTTCCCTCTACCCTTGAAATGTTCCTTGTACCATTGTCTGCAAAACAACCCAACACACGATTGATCCACCACCATGCTTAATGGTGGCCAGATGTTCTTTTCCTGAAATTCTCTGCCCCTTTTTCTCCACCCATATCTTTGCTCATTGTGGCCAAAGAGTTCTATTTAAACCTCACCGGTCCACAGGTCTTGTTTCCAAAATGCATCAAGCTTGTTTAGATGTTCTTTTTGCATTCTTCTGATGCTGATTTTCATGGTGAGGATGCAAAAGAGGTTTTCTTCTGATAACTCTTCCATGAAGGCAATATTTGTGCAGGGGTTTCTGAACAGTATAACAATGTACCACAACTCTAGAGTCTGCTTAACCCTAGAAAACATACCTGGGGCCTGGCAGGCCCACCCTGTTAATTGTTTTCTATTTTCTGCAAGATTTCTTTAGTTAGAATTTTGAAACTCTAGGTATTCCTCGGGTGTATAGTTGTTTGTCATTTCCAGTTGGTCATTTATTTATTATTGGCACACGGCCTAAAAGGCCCCAGGTATGTGAAAGTGTAGATTTTTATGGTCATGCGTTCTAGGGTTAATCTTTCTTATGCAGTCAAGAGGGAGTTCTGATTTGCTTCTCTAGTAATCCTACAAGCAGCCTTCACTGAAATTCTGCTTGGTCTTCCAGACCTTATCTTGACCTCCACTGTTCCTGTTACTTTCCACTTCTTAATTACATTTCTAACTGAGGAAAGGCTAACTTCAAAATGCTTTGTTAACTTCTTATAGCCTTCTCCTGCTTTCTGGGCCCTCACCATTTTCATTTTCAGAGTACTAGACAGCTGCTTAGAAGATCCCATGGCTGCTGTTTTTTGCCACAAAGATAGAGGAGGCTGGATTTTTATAAATCTGGGAAATCTGCATCATCTGGCCTTTCCTAACGATGATAGTGAACAAGCCATAACTCTAACAGGCTAATTAAGGTCTGAAATCTTGGTCAAAGTTATCTGAGCACACAAATCTCCAAGGGTGCCCAAACTTTTGCATTGGTTCATTTTTATTTTTGTAACTTTTAAAAATGTAAAACATGACAATATTTTTTTGCTTAAAATACAAAGTAAATCTTTCATCTTTAACTTTAGCCCTTTTATAGATCATTTAATGTTCAACTTGAAGAAAGAGAGATGGTACACACTGGCGCTACACAATAGGGACCCTGAAGGGATCCTATACAAAGCTACTGGTAGTTTACCAGGTCCTGTGTGAAAGCCTGGCCGTAAATAGTGAGATAAAAAGGGATACCAAGTACTACCGCGCTACTCCAACACCCCTAAACAGGTGTTCGAAATAGGAAATCAGATTTCCCTTACATACCAATCATGGGTCATAATGAATAAATAAACTATCATAAAAAAGGCAGCAATCTTAAAAATATAATGCCTTTAAAACAGAGTGCTATAGTGATTGATCCACTTACTCTGATAAGGGATATGTGGCTTCCAGTGAATGACAGGATCCCAATAGGACCGGAGGGCTGAAATTGTGTCCAGCATTTAATGCAGTCCAAGTGGAGTATGTCAGCAGGATCAAGATGAATCCTGGTTGGATAAACTATATGGAGCGGAAGCGTACTCCCATGGATGCCTCTCCTCGCAGCTCCCGTGTAAGTTCAAAAAGCGCCGCGCTCTGGCCAGAAGGGTTAGCGTGTGATGGCAAAGCAGGTGGGGGGCGTGGTACCAGTGACGTCACTGCCAAGGAATGGAGCCTTGGTGCAGCTAAAAAACTATCCGACACATTTCGAAGGACTCTGTCCTTCTTCCTCAGGGATCAATCACTATAGCACTCTATTTTAAAGGCATTATATTTTTAAGATTGCTGCCTTTTTTATGATCGTTTATTTATTCATTATGACCCATGTTGGGCATGTAAAGGAAATCCATTTTCCTATTTAGAGCACCTGTTTAGGGGTGTTCGAGTAGCACTGTAGTACTTTGTATCTCTTTTAATCATCAGCTTGCTTAACTGTTCACAATAGCAGTAATTTTGACCCAAACTTGGACCAAACTTTTACATGCCACTGTATAATCCTTTTCTTTATTTCCAACTTATCACATCTGGCTTTGGCTAAAAAAAACTGTGCTTTATGGCAGCTGCATGCAAGTGTTTGAAAAATCATATAACCTAGAAAACTCGGACGATTTTTTACTAATTTTCATCTGATTTTCATCCATGTGCTATCCGTGTGTCTCCATTTTATTACATCCGTGTGACATCCATGTACGATTCATTTTCATACAACTACATTAAAAGTACATGATCAAATACAGTTTCCTAGTTTTATAATAAAAAGTTATCTGTAAAAATCTGATGCCATTTGGATGGCCAATGTGCGATCCTATTTTTTTGTACTCACCCTTAGTCTTGAATGTGTGAGTCTCATTCGAGACTCGGATGAAAGTAGTGCTTGCTGCGATTTTTTTCTCAGTCATGCCGAGAAAAAATCCTTCATGTGAACAGCACTATTGGATAAAATTGGTCCGTGTGCTGTCCATATGCTATACGATTAAAAGTCAGACAGCATACATCCGATTTATATGGGTGTCTGCACAAGCCCTTAAACTGTCAACAGTTGTATGTATTTCTAACATACTTGTTTTGATAGCAAGTTTCCATTTCTTTGAGAGTATTTTCCATTCATTTCATAAGTAAGTTGCAGATTTCTTAAAAAGGCAGGAATGTGCTATTTATTTGTACACTACTATATAATTTCACAGTGAAAAATGTAAAGGTACAAAATAGAAGCAAATATTATTTTTTTTCTTTTAGTAACAGTGCAGGAAATATGAATAAAACACAAATAGCTACAATTATAGACAATCAAACTTGCAGCTGTTGTAGGATAATTAGTGTATGTAAGGAATTGCAGCTGTCCAAGTCTTATTCTTAGATTACTATCATATTAAAAATCAAGCTTAAGTATCATGCTTTAGAGAAATATATGAATGATAAACTCAGGAAATACTTAACTACTTTAAATACTATATGCATCAATTATTTAGCTACAGTTAGGCAGGTGCTACTATGAGCATTTTTAAAAATACCCTCCCAAATCCACCTTTTATAAAATATTTTCTTACCATGCATTTTATTTTGCCATTAAAATAATGAAAATGGCACCACCTGCTAGTTTATTAATTGATATATATATTCCGAATGCAACACATTAAAAGACATGACCAGAAATGTTGGAAATATTGCTGTAAAAGAACTTAAAACTCATGCTGCTTTTACATCACAATTTAGAAGAAACTGCAGAGCTGCTGGCTGATCCGTTCAATGCACAGACAGGAAATGTGTTTACTCTGTGATTTGAATGGACTGTTGCATGCAATATGGAGCTCAATAACAAAGCAGCATTTTAGCAGCAAGTACATTGTGCAGTTTCTTTTTTTTCTGATAGGCTTTAAAAGCTTCAGTACTAATTTTATTCACTGCCTATATAGCACCATTAGTTCCACAAAGCTGTACATACATCATCCTCAGTGTCTCCATTGGACTTACAATCTTATTTTTTTATCAGGATGTCTTTAGACTAGACTAACACAAGAGAAGAAACCCAGAACAACAATGCTGCAAATCTACAGCGCTAACCACTGAGCCACTATGCTACAGTGGGTACGGAAAGTATTCAGACCCCCTTTACATTTTTCACTCTTTGCTTCATTGCTGCCATTTGGTAAATTCTAAAAAGTTCATTTTTTTTTCTCATTAATGTACACTCTGCACCCCATCTTGACTGAAAAAAAAAACAGAAATGTAGAAATTTAATTTTTGAAAATTTATGAAAAAAGAAAAACTGAAATATCATATCAAATGTAAAGGGGTCTGAATACTTTCTGTGCCCACTGTATTTACCTGAAAAATCCTTGTAAGTGAATCTGCCAATTTCAGCAAAAGTGGCTGACCATGCAATATGTAAAATAGCTTAATGATGGGACAGTTTAACATTCTTGAACTTTTGTTTTAAAGGAATATTCTGGGTTCAGCTCTAAGGGATTGTCCACTACTTGGACAACTCCTTCTAAATACCTATGTTTCCCTTTTTCAAAATAGTAACACATACTCACCTCCAGTGTCGACACCATTCCCGTGGTGTCGGCATTGTCTATCATGGAGATCGCATTCCTTTGGATTTATCACATAATCTGGACTAAGTGAGAGAACAGCAGCTCTCTCTTCCTCTGGATGTATGTGATTCATCCAAAGGAGGGGAGAGTGAAGCCATTACTGTTTGACCTCAGGGATTGTGTGACATAACAATGTCACACAATCCCTAGGAGAGCCAGTGCCAACAATGCTGAAATAGCACCAGCACTCAAGGTGAATATAAGTGTTAATATTTTACAAGGGAGAAACATAGCGATTGAGAAAGGGTTATCTGTGTAGTGGACAGCCCCATCAATTATCTCTTCTCATTCAAAAAATATGCAAACTTGGAAAAAGTGAGCACATTTATGAATAGTCAGGAAGAATAGCTTTGAGCCAAACAGCTTTTCAGCCATTACCTCTCTAAAGTGTATAGTCAACTATATGCTATCACCTGAACTGACATTGAGTTTATTATGTTGCAATTAAATCACTTGGAGCTATAGTTGAAGAATATACCCATGCACCATACACACTACATGTGATTACAATTTATCTGCAACCATATCATCCAGCATGCAGTTATAATTTCAACAACCAATATTGAAATCTGGTGAGTCATATTGGAACAGAACTGCGAAAAAAAGTGTGGAAAATAAAGATTTTGCAAATGGCTGACAATCATAGTTACATTGTTACATAAATACCTACTTAATAAAAGTTGAAAAAATAAATATTTTTATCAAGCTTAATCGAGAGGAATTTTTGAACCACTAGACCAAATATTCAGAAAATATCTTTGCATAATTATTTATTTTCTTCTGAAAAGGAATCTAAGCCCTTTTTTAAACCATGAATGGTTCCAGCTGTGACCAGCTTTAGAGATTGACTATTCCACAAATAATTAATAGTTCATATGGTAAAAAAGGCCAGTCTCCATTGAAGATTGAACCTGTCTTTCTCCTAATGAGGGGAATGACCTCTAATCTTTTGGGGGAGCTTTAAAGAAAACATGATATGCTTACGTTGTTGAATACACTGAATAAACCTTGGCCTACAAGAAAACTGTACAAAAAAAAAAGACTTGGACAGCACATCTAAAACGTATACATTTATTTATTGCAGCTAAGAAAAAAACTTACACAGCCAAAAAAAAGTTTTTTAGCTAGCATTCTGATCAAACTGTATAAATACAACTGTCATGACACTGGCGAACCTCTTAGTGGCTCCCTCATCTTAATGATTAGCCTACAGACGTGAACCGTTTTTCTAATACATTTTTAAGTTGAAAATTAAACATTTTATTTATAAGTTATGTATAGCATTATGCATTTTCACCAAAATGAATGTCAAGGAGATATGTTTATATGCAAATTGCATTCCATCAATATATCTACCTTTTGGAATTTTGAATGGCATTTTTCAGTTGACCAATGGCCTCAATGGTCATAAGTTAGGTTTTCCAGAATGACTTGTATGAATTCAAACAATATAGGATACTCAGCACTCCCAGACTTACTGTAGCATCGGCGTCTCTGCCCCTTGCTAGGCAGAGATGCCGTCCCTCTCACCTCCCCGCTTCTGGCGCGGCGTCCTCCAGCGCTTCTCTCCCCGCTGCTTCCGTCACGCGCTCCTTCCCCGGCAGTGTGCTTAGGGCACGCGCGCTCTCCCCCTCTCTTAAAGGGACCGCGCGTGCCGTCCTAAGGAGTCCCCGGCCAATTGCCGATGGACCTCCCATATTTAAGGCACCTCCTCCAAAGTGGAGGTGCCTGAGCAATGTTGTTTGCACTGTGTCTCACCTGTGCTTTAGCCCTCAGGTTCCGCTGCTAGCCTGACTTCTCATCCTGCCTGCCAGCCTGTTACTTGCCTTGTCTGCCAGACCGCTCACCTGGGAGCGTCTACTAGTTACCTGCTTGTTACCTGCCTGTCACCTGCCTCGTCTGTCAGACCGCTCACCTGGGAGCGTCCACCAGTTATCTGCCTGTTACCTGCCTGTCACCTGCCTCGTCTGTCTGACCGCTCACCTGGGAGCGTCCACCAGTTGCCTGCCTGTTACCTGCTGTCTCCGTCAGCTCACTCACCTGGGAGCGCCCGCCTGTTACCTGTCAGGTATCCGCCTCGCCTGTCTACCCAGAGACTGTCCCCGTCACTTGCCGTGACAACCTGCCTGTCTACCCTGAGACTGTCCCCATCACTTGCTGTGACCACCTGCCTGTCTACCCAGAGACTGTCACCGTCACTTGCTGTGACCACCTGCCTGTCTACCCAGAGACTGTCCCCATCACTTGCTGTGATCACCTGCCTGTCTACCCAGAGACTGTCCCCGTCACTTGCTGTGACCACCTGCCTGTCTACCCAGAGACTGTCCCCGTCACATGTTGTGGCTGCCTCCTTGCCTTCCCTGGGAGTCACCCGCTTCCTTGCAAGGACTTCCCCCTTGTATTACAGCTCAGAGGTTCCACCTCCCGGACCCGTAACAGTTTGCTCTGGCCATGGAACCCGGTGGCACCCAATCTCCCTCACTCTCTGACCTATACCATGAAGTCTCCCATCAGAGATCCCAGCAGGAGTCCATCCTGAACCACCTGCGGAATGTCAACTCCCGCCTGGACACACTGACTGCTCCACCAGCAACCACCGCTATTGTCACGACTCGCACCACGGCAGCTCCGCTGTCCACCAATACCATGGCATCCTGCCCTGGACCCCGGCTTTCTGCACCTCCTCGCTTCGGAGGCGATCCCGCTCAAGCTCGAGGCTTCATAAACCAGTGCACCCTGCACTTTGAACTCTTGGCTCACCAGTTTATCTCCGACCGTGCCAAAGCGGCATTCATCATGTTCCATCTCACTGGGGAGGCACTGGCATGGCTTAACCCCCTGTGGTAGAGAGGGGACCCCCTGGTGTCCGACCTGTCGTCTTTCCTCACTGTTTTCCGGAGAGTCTTCGATGAACCGGGACGAAAGACCTCATCTGCCTCCTCTTTGCTACGTCTCCGCCAAGGGAGTCTCACCGTCGGCCAATATGCCATATTGTTCCGCACCCTCACTTCTGAGCTTGCCTGCGATAATGAGGCCCTGGTGTCCGTCTTCAGGGAGGGTCTTTCCGGTCGGATTTAATATGAGCTCGCCGGTCGGGACATTCCTACCACCCTGGATGACCTGGTGTCGCTGGCTACCCGGATTGACATCCGGTTTCAAGAACGCACCAAAGAGACCACCCGTGAGAGAAGGTTTCCCCGCCTAGCTCCTACCTTCCAGAAACCTGTCTCCTCTTCTGTCACTCCCCGGGCGCACTCACCCGAGTCCATGCAGATCGACCAGACCAAGATGGTCAAATCTCGCCAAGAGTCACACCGAGCCGAGGGGAGCTGCTTCTATTGTGGCTGTAAGGAGCACCTGATTCGTTCCTGCCCGGAGAGGCCGGGAAACTCCAGTGTCTAGGACCGCTTGGAGAGGTCGCCCTAGACAAAAATAAGTCCTCTCCAACCCTGACTTTGTCTGTATCTATCTCCTGGGGAGAGAACCGTCATTTTGAACTCGCCCACCTGGATTCTGGATCCGCTGGAAACCTCATCTCCCAGTCACTGGTTGAGAAATACAGTATTCCCACCAAGTCTCTGGCTGAACCTTTGTCAGTCGCCTCAGTGGATGGAAGACTCCTTCCGGTGACCATCCTGCTCGTCACGGAACCCATAACCCAGCAGGTACGAATGCTGCACTCTGAGGTAATCTCCTTCCATGTGTTGCCCGGACACTCCCACTCCCTATTGCTTGGACTACCTTGGCTCCAGTCACATGAACCCGTGTTGAACTGGCATTCCGGTGACGTACTCCGGTGGGGGCTGGTCTGCCATAAGACCTGCCTAGTTCCGGTTCGTCCGGTTCGTCCTACACCTACCCCAGCTAATTTACCCGGTCTTCCGGCTCCTTACTGGCCCTATGCAGACGTCTTCGGTAAAAAGGAAGCAGAGACATTGCCACCTCATAGGCCATATGATTGCCCGATCGACCTGGTACCTGGCGCCACTCCACCCCGTGGGCGTATTTATCCGTTGTCTGCGGCTGAAACCCGGGCCATGTCTGAGTACATAGAGGAGAATCTGGCCAGGGGATTCATCCAGAAGTCTACTTCCCCGGCTGGAGCCGGATTCTTCTTTGTCAAAAAAAAGGATGGCTCGCTACGCCCGTGTATTGACTATAGAGGACTCAATCAGATCACGGTTAAAAATAAATACCCCCTTCCGCTCATCTCTGAGTTATTTGATTGCCTTAAAGGCGCCAGGATCTTTTCCAAGCTGGATCTACGTGGAGCGTATAACCTGGTCCGTATCCGTCAGGGAGACGAGTGGAAAACGGCATTTAATACCCGGGACGGACACTATGAGTACCGTGTGATGCCCTTCAGTCTCTGCAATGCTCCCGCCGTCTTCCAAGAACTGGTCATCGACATCTTCCTTGACCTTCTTTATTCCTGCATGGTGGTACACCTGGACGACATCTTGGTCTTCTCTCCGGATCTTCCCACACACCGGAGGGATGTTCGTCAGGTCCTGCTTAGGCTCAAGCAGAACCACCTCTATGCTAAATACGAGAAGTGCCTTTTTGAGCAGACCTCTCTTCCATTCCTGGGCTATGTTATCTCCCAGACAGGCTTGTGAATGGATCCCGAGAAGCTCTCTGCTGTCCTAAAGTGGCCCGGTCCGGAGTGCTTGAAGGCGATACAGCGATTCCTGGGCTTTGCTAATTACTATCGTCTCTTCATTCCTCACTTCTCGTCTCGGACTGCGCCCATATCTGCGCTCACCCATAAGGGAGCAAATCCCAAGGTATGGCCACCCGAAGCTGAGGAGGCCTTCCTTTCCCTGAAGCAAGCCTTCTCCTCTGCCCCTGTGCTGCACCGTCCGGACTGCAAAAAACAGTTCTACCTGGAGGTTGATGCTTCCTCTTCTGGAGCCGGAGCGGTGCTCACCCAAAAGTCTTCATCAGGGAGAATGGTAACCTGCGGCTTTTTCTCTAAAATCTTCTCCTCCTCTGAGCGCAATTACTCCATAGGAGACCGAGAACAGTTAGCCGTTAAATTGGCGGAGGAGTGGCGTTACCTGCTTGAAGGGGCTCTATATCCGGTGATCATCTACACGGATCACAAAAACCTGGCATATCTCCAAAATGCCCAGAGACTTAATCCACGTCAGGCCCGGTGGTCTTTGTTTTTTGCCCGCTTCGATTTCATCCTTCATTTCCGCCCGGCGGACAAGAATGTCAAAGCTGATGCCTTGTCCCTATCCTTCCTGTCCTCTGACCAAGAGGAGGAGCCTATGCACATTATCGACCCCTCCAAGGTGATGAATGTGGCCCCCTTGGATTTGACTCATCTTCCACCCGGCAAGACGTTCGTGGCGCCTCCTGACCGTGAGAAGGTTCTTCGCTGGGGTCATTCTTCTAAACTAGCTGGCCAAGCCGGCCAAAAAAAGACCTTCCAACTCATTTCCCGGCATTACTGGTGGTCTACCCTGCGTAAGGATGTGGTAGACTTCGTCTCTGCCTGTTCATCTTGTGGCCGCAACAAAGTTCCCAGACACTTACCAGCTGGTCATCTCCTGCCGCTTCCCATACCTGTTGCCCCATGGCAACACATCGCTATGGACTTCATTACCGATCTTCCTGTCTCTGCCGGGTGTACTGTCATTTGGGTGGTCGCGGACCGCTTTTCTAAAATGGCCCACTTCATTCCCCTGCCTGGTCTTCGGTCTGCACCTGAGCTGGCTAAGGACTTTATCCGCTGTATCTTCCGTCTCCATGGCCTACGCCTCCACATCGTGTCGGATCGAGGGGTTCAGTTCACCTCACACTTCTGGAGAGCCACATGTAAACTGCTGGACGCCACCCTGGACTTCTCCTCTGCTTACCACCCTCAGTCCAATGGTCAAGTGGAGCGGATCAATCAGATCCTTACCAGCTATCTCCGGCACTTTGTTAATGCCCACCATTCTGATTGGGTGGACCTCCTCCCTTGGGCCGAATTCTCTTACAATAACAACGAGAGCGAATCCTCTTCCAAATCCCCGTTCTTTATTGTCTATGGCCAGCACCCCCGGATTCCGTTTCCCGTCTCCGCCTCTGTGGACAACCCTGCCGCGCAGTCTCTTGTCAGCGAGTTTTCTACCATTTGGGAGAGTACTAGGTCCACACTTCTTCAGTCCTCCGAGTGGATGAAGAGATATGCTGATAAGAGACGTCTGGATCCGCCTCAATTCCGTCCGGGAGACAAGGTTTGCTCTCCTCCAAACATGTACGGCTCAAGATACCCTCCTACAAGTTAGGTCCTCGCTTCATCGGCCATTCGAAATCCTCAGGCAAATTAATCCAGTGGCCTACAAATTAAAACTCCCGGCCACCTAACGGATTCCCAACTCCTTCCACGTATCTCTCCTCAAACCCGTTGTCTTTAACTCTTTTTCCAACAATACAGGTACTCCCCCTGCTCCGGTTTCCGCTGAAGACGTCTTTGAGGTAGAGAGTATTCTGGCCACCAAGAGAGTAAGAGGAAAGACCTTTTTTCTGGTAGATTGGAAGGGGTTTGGTCCTGAGGAGAGAACTTGGGAACCCAGGGAGAACATCAACGCCCCGCTTCTCCTTGAAAAATTTCTTTCTGGCCAAAAAAAGAGGGGGCATAAGGGGGTACTTTAGCATCAGCATCTCTGCCCCTTGCTAGGCAGAGACGCCGTCCCTCTCACCTCCCCGCTTCTGGCGCGGCGTCCTCCAGCGCTTCTCTTCCCACTGCTTCCGGCACGCGCTCCTTCCCCGGCAGTGTGCTTAGGGCGCGCGCGCTCTCCCCCTCTCTTACAGAGACCGCGCGCGCCGTCCTAAGGAGTCCCCGGCCAATTGCCGTTGGACCTCCCATATTTAAGGCACCTCCTCCAAAGTGGAGTTGCCCGAGCAATGTTGTTTGCACTGTGTCTCACCTGTGCTTCAGCCCTCAGGTTCCACTGCTAGCCTGACTTCTCGTCCTGCCTGCCAGCCTGTTACTTGCCTTGTCCGCCAGACCGCTCACCTGGGAGCGTCTACTAGTTACCTGCTTGTTACCTGCCTGTCACCTGCCTCGTCTGTCAGACCGCTCACCTGGGAGTGTCCACCAGTTATCTGCCTGTTACCTGCCTGTCACCTGCCTCGTCTGTCAGACCGCTCACCTGGGAGCATCCACAAGTTATCTGCCTGTTACCTGCCTGTCACCTGCCTCGTCTGTCTGACCGCTCACCTGGGAGTGTCCACCAGTTGCCCGCCTGTTACCTGCTGTCTCCGTCAGCTCGCTCACCTGGGAGCGCCCGCCAGTTACCTGTCAGGTAACCGCCTCGCCTGTTTACCCAGAGACTGTCCCCATCACTTGCCGTGACAACCTGCCTGTTTACCCTGAGATGGTCCCCATCACTTGCTGTGACCACCTGCCTGTCTACCCAGAGACTGTCCCAGTCACTTGCTGTGACCACCTGCCTGTCTACCCAGAGACTGTCCCCATCACTTGCTGTGACCACCTGCCTGTCTACCCAGAGACTGTCCCCGTCACTTGCTGTGATCCCCTGCCTGTCTACCCAGAGACTGTCCCCATCACTTGTTGTGGCTGCCTGCTTGCCTTCCCTGGTAGTCACCCGCTTCCTTACAAGGACTTCCCCCTTGTATTGCAGCTCAGAGGTTCCACCTCCCGGACCCGTAACACTTACAAAGAAAAATATTGTTATTTTATAAAGCAATCAATAAATTGTGACGTTTCGACCCTACAGTAAGGGTCTTTTTCAAACTCCAAAACAAAAAATACAATATAAGGAACAAAATAACATACATAATTATTGTACAAATACATCATAATTATATGATTAAGTAGAAAATTATCTTATGATTGGCAATGCTTAGTCTGTTATCTATTGACAATCCCCATCCTTACATCAAACAGTCAGTCTGATACATATTCAAATCCTGGCAGATAAAAGGATGTTTCTGCTCGCTATAAAAATATTAACATGACCACACTTCAAATAAGAAACTGCTATATCCAAGAAAGAGATTTAATAAGAAGGATGCAGTGGTTACCTTCAGTGGAACATCAGATGGAATGGTGAGTATGCTCAAAAGGAGGAGGGTAAATATTGCAAAAACACTCAGGGGCCAAAAATAAAGCTGTTTCCTAAAGAGTTAAATCTGCTACAAAATGGACTCTGTATGGTACAATTGCAGGGTGTCTGGAAATCTCCAATTACAATAGGGTACTGCAAAGATAAAACATCAAGACATATTAAGCTGCCAGATAGCAAGTGAGAGGAAAGTATAGATAGTGGCTCTGTGCCCTATGCAAAATCGCGTTGCAGCTGAGCGCTCACTCCTGCCCACATGGCTGAGGGATTTAAACCCCTCATGTCAATCGGTGTGTGACATCAGGCTTCATTCATATTGGCCTGCGTCAGCGATGGGTGTGTGTATGGCCGGGAATCCCCGGTGTGTAATGTCGATGGTAACGCCCTTCTGGTGACGTCTGTCCAGGGTGTGTCTGTGATGACGTGGTTAGTACCGCCGACCCTATTTGTATTCAATGGATCCAGTGGCATTATCTTCCTTCCTTGTATGACAGAGAAACATACTGAAACATGTCAGTCTATAATGTGGAATCAAGGAGTCATTGTTGCCTGTGAGCGGCGATATTGCTGACCATTCACCAGGCATTACATGACCCCGGGTTGCAGCCGGCTCTGACATCCGTGGATGTCACTTCAGGTTCCGGCTGCAGCCAGGCGTGACTCAGTGACACACTCCCCCCCCCCCGATTTATGAACTGTGGGTGGGGTTTCACTATATGTCACAGCACAGCATCGAGCACGAGCTTTCTCAATGAATGCAGAGGAGAGGGAAAACGTGCTTACAGCCAGTTCCTTAGATTAAGGAAAATTAATTCCAATGATGAACAATTCTTAGAACAAGCCACAGAATTGAAAGGAAGATTTTTAAAAAGAGGGTATCCTGAGTCTATTCTAAACACAGCATTTGAGAGAACTAATAATTTTTCCCAAGAAGAATTATTAAAACAGTAATGCTAAAAATAAAAAAGCACAGGGAAAAGATTTATTTTTCGCTTCAAACATAGTGCTTTGGATAACTGGATTAGGACAGCTATACATAAAAATTGCCACATACTTGAACAAGATGACAGTCTAGTTGAGGTAGTAAAGAGGGGTCTATTGATTTCTTCCAGACACAGTAAAAATCTAAAGGACATTATAATTTGTAATAGACTGAAAGCAACATCTGACATTGGGTTATCTAACCACAAACTGTTAGGCGATTACAAGTGTGGTGGTTGTAATTTTTGTTCATTCCATGTGACCACGAAATCTCTCAGGTTAGGTGACAGGTTTCACATAGTTAACTTAACATATTGGTCATTGCCATCATCCTCTTATGTACTATAATATTTCATATGTAAATCACTTATTTGATGTATAATGTCCATCTCATTTTCTTTGGTACATTTTTTTAGAAGTAATCAGCTACCTTTTTACCTAATTATATTCTATTTTAATTGTGCTCTGATTAATAAAACTTTTTGTTATTTTACAATTTGTATGCAGTCATTTTTGTAGGTCTTGTGTACTATTGTTGTTCAAGACTGCAACAATAAATAATTATGTTATAACTTAGCCCATTGGCTTGCTGCCAAAGCTTGTAGGTTCATATCTCCTTCATGTGAATTTTATAAGCAATTACAAGCTTTCTAGTTTTTAAATTCGTTCATTCTTAGGGGAAAATTTGCCAAAGTTGTCAAATTCAAATTTCAATAGAACATCTCTAGTTTAAACATAAATCAATCAATAAGTTACTGGATATGTGCAAAATACAAATCATAATGCAAAATATAAGCCCTCAATTGTCTCGATTGATGGAAATGTATAAAAATATGGCTTTTGGAATGCAGAAATGAGAAAAAACAAATTAAAAATGCTGATTTCTTAAAAAGATTTTCCATTTTCTGGAAAGTTATGCTCCCAGGCATAGTTTGTTGGTAAAACACCGACTATGCTTTACTCACCCTCTTGGCTCCAGAGGCAGGTTTCCGCTGTTGCTCCTATTGTCTGTTGTTGTCTGCAGGAATGACATCATGTCGTTAGCACTGCAGCCAATCAATGAGCTCTGCAGCTCATACCCAGGCCATAAGCATTTGAGCTTACTTGATTTCTGAAGTGCTGTCAATGTGATGTCAGTCCTACAGACCTCAACATACAGTGGAAGCAGTAGTGGAGACTCATTGTTTGGCTTGAGTAGGGTGAGTAAAGCATAGTTTATTTTTTTACAACAAACTGCACCTGGGAATACAACTTTCCTGAAAACCAATAAAGGCTAGGCTAGACTGCATCTTTATGGAGCAAATTTCAAAATATACAGTACCAGGATGGGTCTTAGGAGGAGGACATTATCCCAGGAAGAAACCCAGTATGGGGGACTTTATTCCTTAAAGAGGTCCAAAACAAGTGACATTATACCAGGAAGGACCCTGAATGGGAGCATACTTACAGGAAGAAGCTCAGAATGGAGGATTGTTATAACCTGAAAATACCAGGAAGGGTCAAGGATGGAGCCATTGTAACTGGAATGAGCGTCATTATTACAGGAAGGAGCCAGGATACAGGGAATTATTCCATGGAGGGGGGAAGAAACAAGAAAAAACCCAAGGGGGTGAATACTTTTAGAAGATATAGAAAGAAAGGGTATCCAGCTTCATAAATAGTCCAAAAAATGTTCTTTTATTGTAAACAAAATTTAAAATTCAGATTCCATAGTTATGATGTATAGCCAGGGCAACGCGCTTCGACCGCAAAAGGTGCGTCTTGAGTCTTGACAAAGAACACACCTTTTGCGTTCGAACCCCGTTGCCCTGGCTATACACCATGACTATGGAATCTGAATTTTAAATTTTGTTTACAATAAAAGAACCTTTTTTGGACAATTTATGAAGCTGGATACCCTTTCTTTCTATATCTTCTGGAATTTTGCGCATGGTTCATCGCATCCGTGCTTCAGAAACGTCTGTGCTCAGGTGAGCTGGTGAAACCCCCTTCTTCTACTATCTATTGGTGAATACTTTTGCAAGCCAGTATGCAAAAGATATACTTTACAGCAGCATCCTTCAGTCATTTAACTTGTTGCAATGCAAATGTACTTTTGTTATGCTGAGAAAATAATTTATTGACTGACGTGCCTACAGCAACATTCCTTCACCTTAAAAGTCACATTTACAGAGTAACAACCTGAATCTCACCTTCTACCGAATTAATAACCTCATAAAAATAATACCTTTTACTTCTCTGCATGTTTTAAGAAAAGTTTACAAACTGCAATGTCATCGAGTTGTTGTATGTTTTTTTTGTGGGGTTGTTTTAATTATCTTAACCAAAGTCAAGAGCTGAATTAAAAAAAAGAGAAAATATAAAAACGTTTGTATACTAGAGACACCAGAATAAAGCACACCTATTGACACATACAAAAAAAGTCTCTTATGGCAGTAAAAAAGGTGTATTAGATGTAGTGTAATCAGAAATGTTGTCTGTAATCAACCTGTATGTCTCATTCTTCTCTTCTAATCTCTGCTGATTGATGTAAAGGCTTATTTTCTCGCTCCATGGTTTTTGAGTAGGTGGGTACTCCCTGGTGTGGTGTTTGAGCTGATTGTAAAATTACATTAACTTGAGCACTCATGGGACTTTGATATATTAAGTGAAAATGCTACTGCAAAGCAATATATCATTTTCAGAAAATCATTTAGATATTTGATAAAGGAGCTTTGATGTTTTCTAATCAGATCCATGAAAAAACTGAACATACTTATGTATATAAAATATATATACCACACTGCTTTCAGTTTCTTAGGCTAGTTTCACAGAGTACAATATAGCCATTTAGATTATAGATATAATATTTGGACCTCCATGATTCTGCTGAAATGAGATCACTATAAAGACATTTTCTGATAGAAGTATATTTTAGCAGAAATGTTTGACAATCAATCTGCAAAGAATAATTGACTATGTATTAGCATTAAGTACCATTTTGGGCAGATGTGCTTGAATCAGCCAGAAGATCTGAATCAGTCTCAATCGAAAGGGCCCCGATTGTTGTTTACTTTGCTCTGAGGTCTCAGAAAGGCTACAAAGGGGTTAAAACATTAAAATATTAAACACACCGGTGCTAGACCTCTATCTAATCTCCGCCACCGAGTGCTGAAATATTATACATGTGCATGCAAGGTCATGGTGCAAGTCGTGATGTTATGATGGAGGGATATTTCACTCGCTTGTGCAAAACCATCATGAAAGCTGGAAATCCAGACCTAGCATGAAAAGCCCAGGGATTTCAGTGCAAATGGTGGTGATAAGAAGATACGGCAAGGACAGGACAGGTGATGATGAGGAGCGGAGATGACGGAGATGTGAGTAGTAAGGTGAATATTAGCATTTTTTCTATTTTTTATATCTTGCAGTTATTATGCTATGGGGCCTAGAGAGACCCCAGAGCAAATTAAGTGACATTTAATTAGCAAAGAATAACTTATTTGCAAATTGAATTTCCCAAGCAAAAACCAGGTGTTTGATTTTTGCTTGATTAACTCATCTCTAATAGGCAGATTCTGCTACTGCTTCTAGTAAATGTATTTCACCTCAGTGCTGGATTCACAGCCACACTGCTTAGTGATGATATATAATGTACTCTATGTTGCTTCTGTTTCTGTCTGTGTGATACAGTGAAAAGAGGAATAATTTTTCTCTGTGTATACTCTGCATGGAAGACATGCTAGCAGCTAGTTTTTCCCCACTATGTTAGAAACAACTTTAAATTGGCAATAGAACCTGCAAAGTAAAAAAAATAAAAATAAAAAAGTGCAGTTTTCCAGCTATGTAATAGGCAGAAATAATGTTATTTATCATGCACAGATAAGAGAGCTTATTCTGAAAGGTTATCTGAAAGGACAGGTAAGCTTTAATACATGATATGCGGTATTGCTAAAAACTCCAAGTAATTATTTAAACTCAGTGTATACTAAATCTAAATTAATACATCAGCCTCTCTTTCTTTCAAAATACTTATTTAGACCCTTATTTGACAAGCCAATAAGCGTACTAATAATGAGTATTCTAATAATGTACTGCAATTTCAAGCTAGTTTAAAATATTCAATATAAAGGTTTCTACAGACAAGCTTCATTTTAAAAATAGGTACTGCATTTCAATGTTTATTATGTTCTGTAAATTTTTGTGGCACCATTAACCTTTTCAGTATTCCACATTTGATCAGATGGTCATTCAGTCCTTTTCCCTACAGGATTCCTAAGTAAAGACGAGGAAAGAACAAGATACCGCAGTTGAATATTTAAAAGGTCAAAAATTAAAGAGACAGAAATAAGCAAAATTTTATTATATACGCGTTTTGAAAAAAACATAATATCATTTTATTACTGTTATTGTAATGTAACTACTTACCTTAACTTAAAATATTTAAGTGTCAAAAAGCATGTATTGCTACACTGTAATATTTACAAAATATACATTTATTGACAATTCTACATCACACAATAATTGAATGCTACTCACTCCCATTACAAACATTTATTATAGGCTATTGTAGTGCCAATGAAACTCTACATTCTGCTTTGATGATTTTAACTGAAATTTTCTCTGTTCACATCTGCTAAACTGTTTACAATATAATTTGTTAATATAGAATCGTATAGCAACATTCCTAATTTTTTTTTAATTTATTTTGCTATATTTGAATTTTATTTTGGTTTTCTGCACCTTTCCAGTATTCATGTAAAGTGGATACTTCCTCCCTTACTTAAACTGAGCAGGTCGCCAGGTTTTTCCTACATAAACTGCATCTACCACCCTTAAGTCATCTTACATAGCACTCCTGCAATCCTGTCATTAGATCAAATTTCACCTTGCATGCTTAAGAAAATGCCTTTTATAATTGTTCCTCTTCATATGACAATGAGCGCCGTGTGGTCCAATGGGTATCTCAAGAGTGTCCTCAGCACTAGTGATGAGCGAGCATGCTCGTTACTCGAGATTTATAAGCATGCTCGTGTGTTTTCCAAGTGTGTTCGGTGTGCTGAATGTTATGTTTGAGTCACTGTTTGACAGCTTTAATACATGTGAGGAATGCCTGTTTGTTAGGCATTCCTCACATGTATTAAAGCTGTCAAACAGTCGCAAATCATGCACACACAGTGACTCAAACATAACATTAGAGCACTCCGCAAATACTCGACAAGCACCCGAGCATGCTCACCGAAAGGGTTAACAGAGCACGCTCGCTCATCATCAACTTTCCAGCCTTGATTGTCATCATACTTCATCCACACAATCAGGGGAATACCATCCATAGCAGCAGCCCACGCAACCCCTTTGGGGCCTGTTAGACAGGGGGGCCCGACATTAAACAGCATCAGACGTCTCCATCCCCCATCACAATTTAAACAGTATCTGCATCCTTGGGGTGCAGATAGAGTTGAAAAAAAAGGCTCAGTCAGGACCTCCAGAGGATTCGGTGGGCCTGCAGTCGGGAGAAGGACCCACATCTTCACCCTTGACTGTACTATGTCTAGCCGTAGGAGCTTAATAGATAGAGGCAAAATAGTAATAGTAGCCCTAGTACGCACAATGTATTCCATATCTATAGTAGATTGCCCACCTACGGACTAATCCGGTGAGGGATCATCGTGTAACACTACACAAAGAGGGGGGAGGAGGCCGAAGCCCAAAAAAAAGGATGATCCATAGTGGTAAAAAGGTATAAATTTATTAGAAATGGGGGTAGGATAACACACATAAGATGCAAAGTATAAAAAATGGCGCACACATTAGGTGGAAACACTCAGGATCAGGTGAGATATACATATGGTAGCCAATAACCAAAAGACCTGAACTGGCTAGAGCATATAGCATTTGTAATATACCACATAGCACATAGAGACCTTAAATTATACATAAACTTTACTATATAACATGACAGTAAGTCCCCAAAGGATAGTCTACCTGGACCTGGTATGTGTGCGCAAACCCCGACGCGCGTTTCGGCGGGCAGCCTTTGTCAAGGGGTATGTGCAAAGTAATCACAGTGCAGTATAAAAAGGTACGAACAGCCAATAGAGGAGGTCCACCCTGCTGCGCCCCCCCGCCAATTAATTATGCAACAACAAAGTATCTGTGAATGCCCCGCACGTGACGCGCTAGTAGGATGTAATATACCACTGTCACGGAGACCGGCATGTAGCTTAGAGAAACCGCCCACAAATATTACCCAGGAATGCAAAGCGCAAACCGGAAGTGACGTGCCCGTTCCCGAGGTAACCAGGACGCGCCCCAGCAGCGACGTCACTGGGACGTCGCCAGCTGGAGGGAGTGCAGGGACCACGGGACGCGCGCGTACAGGTAAGCAAAGCACCCTGACGGGTTAAAGAGGCGGGGAGGGGTTACAGCCACAAAAGATGGATATAAATACCCATAGAGTGGGTTTGAAAGATTAATAAATGCATTAATCATGAATATATAAAGCCAAATGTGTATAAGATTTATGGGCGATTTAGACAAAATATCATATGCATGTAGTAGTATATCAGTAATGTATCGAAGTATATGCAAATTGGAATACCCCTTGTCTAATGACCAATATGTAAAGAAATCGAATTGCAATAGGATATATATACAGCAATAATTATAACATACATAAACAAAGCAAAATGATATATATGATAATAATCAATACCACAATAAAGAGGGATATATGAATACAGGAAATGCAGTATAATATATTAGCAGCAATACAATCATTATAAATATATGAACCAAAATCTCATATAAAATAGTAATATAAAGCCGATTGTGGTTGTACGGGGAGGCTTTTTGTATACATCATGACACATAATTCAGATCTTGAATGATCATAAGCATCATGAGAACGCAGAGTAGGACATTGGAGGACGTACCTAAGATAAAAAGTATAATTAAAATCAAAGCGAATTCAAAAAAACAAATACAGTGAATCCATGGTGTACACGTGGATGGAAGAAGGAAAAAAGAGGGGAAGGGAGAAAGAAGGAAAAGGGGGGGAGAAAGGGAAGGGAAACCAGGGGAAGGGGGGGGAAGGGGAAGGGGAGGGGGGGAGGGGTTAAGAGGGGAGGGGGGGGAGGAAATGGCAGTCACAAGAAGGGAACGAAACTTAAATTCTCATTGAGACCATGTGGATTGGTGGTGTTAAGTGTCCAAATCCACCTGGCCTCAAGTTGGGCCAGGCGTTTGGAAATGGGCCCCCCACGAATCCCCATATCTAGGCAATCAATTCCTTTAACTCTCAGCAAGTTGCCATTACATTGGTGATAGTGTTTAAAATGGCGTGGGATAGTTTTAAGACTACACATGTCAGTCTGCTCCAATGCCGCAAAAATACCCAGAACGTGTTCCCTAATCCTTATCTTGAGTTGTCGTGTGGTTAACCCAATATAGATAAGGCCACACGGACATGTGGCATAATATATTACGTTCTTAGTAAGGCAATTAATGCGTTGTTTGATTTTATAAACTTTTTGACCACTAGAGTCACAAAAATCAAAAGCTCTATCGACATTAATGCACGCTCTACATTGGCCACATGGTATACAACCATTTCTTTTTGATGAAGTATCAAGAAAAGAAGGATTAGATTCACCCACATAGTGGCTTCTAGTGAGGTGATCCCGAAGATTCTTAGATCTGCGAAATGTAATAGATGGTGTAGAAGACACAAATTTGGATAGTATGGGATCACATTTTAACACTGGCCATGCCTTGATTAATGCCCTTTTCATGGCAGGAATCTGTGTGTGGAATTTGGTAATGAATCTAACTACCTCCTTCCGTGGTTTCTCTTGCGTCTTATATAATAGATCGTGGCGTGATGCAAATTTCGCTCTATGATAAGCTTTTTTAAGAGATCTCCCACTATAGCCTCGTTCACGGAATCTAGATATCAAATCTTTAGCTTGAATTTCGAAGTCTAGATCCGTCGAACAGATCCTGCGCAAGCGCAGGAACTGTCCGATTGGCACCGACTGTATTACATGGTGAGGGTGAGATGATGAAGCATGTAGAAGCATGTTAGTTGAAGTAGGCTTCCTATAAATGTTGGTCTGAACTCGACCTTCTCCATCCTTCCTCAGGGAAATATCCAAAAACTCAGCCTTCACTGCACTAAATTGATATGTAATATGAATATTAAGGTCGTTGGTGTTCAACATTTCCATAAATGGTACCAGATCAGAATCTGTAGCCTGCCAGATAATCAAAATGTCGTCAATGTACCGCGTCCAAGACAGGACGCGGCACATCGACGACAGACGATCTGACAGGAAGAGGTCCCTTTCCCACAGCCCCAGGAACAGGTTGGCGTAGGAGGGCGCAATGGCCGCTCCCATCGCTGTCCCCTGGAGCTGCAGAAAAAAGGACCCCTTAAAAGTAAAAAAATTTATGAGTAAGGGTAAATTCTAATAATTCGAGTACCAATTTTTTAATAGACTCTCGGATGTCAGACCCATCTAAGAAATATTTGGTTGCCTTTAAGCCATCCTTGTGTTTAATGTTCGTATACAACGACTCTATATCAGCTGTTACGAAAATGGTATCTGTATCTAGATATAATCCATCCATCCTGCGTAGTAGGTCCATGGTATCCTTTATAAAGGAAGGCAGGGTCTCGACAAGGGGTTGGAGTTTAGAGTCAATCCATCTATTGACCGACTCCAAGTAGTTTCCTCCCCCATATATTATGGGTCGACCGGGGGGAGTAGATGCATTTTTATGCAATTTAGGTAAAAGATAAAGAGTAGGTATTGTAGGTTCACTAATAGTTAATGCCACAAAGAGGTCACGAGTGATCACTTTATTATCCAATGCTTTGTTGAGAATAGCCTGTAGTTGTCGGCTGAAAGCGGACAAGGGGTTATAGGTCAATTTTTTGTAGCATGTGGTATTATTTAACTGGTGAAATGCCTCACGCTCATACATTTTCTTAGGCCAGATTACAATGTTACCACCCTTGTCCGCAGGTTTCAGCACGACATCAGACAGGTCACTCAAATATTGTAGTCTAGTCCGTTCAACCCTAGTAAGGTTATCCCTATAGATTTGACTGGGTATATTACGGAACTCATTCGTTACAATTTGTACAAACAAATCCACATTGGTACAACTCGAGAGGGGAGGAAACTTCTTGGAGTGAGGTACAATAGATGGAGGAATCTTACCATGCTCGGAAGTGGCATGTTCAGTGGCAAGCTCTTCAAGGGTTCTTAAGGCCAGTTGTTCCTCTTCTGTTGGAAACAATTTGTCAAGATTAGTGTCATGGAAATAACGTTTGAACATCAACGACCTAGCAAAAATATGTAAATCTTTAATGGCGGTGAATTGATCGAACCCAGAGGAAGGGGAGAAGGTGAGACCCTTAGATAGTAAAGATAGATCATCCACAGAGAGGACATGGTTTCTGAGGTTGATTACCTTATTATCTTTTCTCCTTTTGGCTGCTGTAATGGATTCATGTCTTCTATATGGATGAAAATTATAACCATGTTGTTTAGCGGTGCTTGATCTAGTCATCATAGATGATGATGAGGTGTCCGAAGCCCCACTACAGGACGTCACCGAAGCAACGATGGAGTCCGTGACGAATGGGAAAAATGGTTCCTAGGCTGATGCCAACGGTAAACCGTTTTCATTTGGTAATCACGCATATCGCGGTTAAGCTTATTGCTTTGCGAGTCATGAATCTTTTTGACCATACTGTCAATAGTAGTGTCCATTTGTGATTCGAAATGCGTCAGTTTATCAGTTGGACAATTAGACTTCAAGTTAGTTTGTGCTACATCAATCAATTTGTCCAGATGCGTGATTGTATTGGTATTAGACTCAATCAATAGTGTCATAAAATTATTGGAGCAGACATTACATGCTTCTTCCCATTTTGAAATAAAATTCTCATCATCTATGGGGAAAGTGGGGACTACCCTTACCCTTAGGCCTCTCGGAATTATTTTGCGGTTAATATATCTTTCAAGGAACACCCGGTTCCACCACAATTTGGTTCTTTTAACCATCATATATTGAATATCAGAGAACTGTTCATCCCAACTGTGATTGCCATCCAAAGAAACATCCACATGATCACCCCCAAAAGTTTGCTCAATTTGTGTGAGCCAAGCTTTTTCTTTGGCTCTAAAGTCCATTGTATCCACAGCAAAACCTGTGCAAAACACAGAAATAATTAGACAAAGGAGCTTAATAGATAGAGGCAAAATAGTAATAGTAGCCCTAGTACGCACAATGTATTCCATATCTATAGTAGATTGCCCACCTACGGACGAATCCGGTGAGGGATCATCGTGTAACACTACACAAAGAGGGGGGAGGAGGCCGAAGCCCAAAAAAAAGGATGATCCATAGTGGTAAAAAGGTATAAATTTATTAGAAATGGGGGTAGGATAACACACATAAGATGCAAAGTATAAAAAATGGCGCACACATTAGGTGGAAACACTCAGGATCAGGTGAGATATACATATGGTAGCCAATAACCAAAAGACCTGAACTGGCTAGAGCATATAGCATTTGTAATATACCACATAGCACATAGAGACCTTAAATTATACATAAACTTTACTATATAACATGACAGTAAGTCCCCAAAGGATAGTCTACCTGTACCTGGTATGTGTGCGCAAACCCCGACGCGCGTTTCGGCGGGCAGCCTTTGTCAAGGGGTATGTGCAAAGTAATCACAGTGCAGTATAAAAAGGTACGAACAGCCAATAGAGGAGGTCCACCCTGCCGCGCTCCCCCGCCAATTAATTATGCAACAACAAAGTATCTGTGAATGCCCCGCACGTGACGCGCTAGTAGGATGTAATATACCACTGTCACGGAGACCGGCATGTAGCTTAGAGAAACCGCCCACAAATATTACCCAGGAATGCAAAGCGCAAACCGGAAGTGACGCGCCCATTCCCGAGGTAACCAGGACGCGCCCCAGCAGCGACGTCACTGGGACGTCGCCAGCTGGAGGGAGTGCAGGGACCACGGGACGCGCGCGTACAGGTAAGCAAAGCACCCTGACGGGTTAAAGAGGCCGGGAGGGGTTACAGCCACAAAAGATGGATATAAATACCCATAGAGTGGGTTTGAAAGATTAATAAATGCATTAATCATGAATATATAAAGCCAAATGTGTATAAGATTTATGGGCGATTTAGACAAAATATCATATGCATGTAGTAGTATATCAGTAATGTATCGAAGTATATGCAAATTGGAATACCCCTTGTCTAATGACCAATATGTAAAGAAATCGAATTGCAATAGGATATATATACAGCAATAATTATAACATACATAAACAAAGCAAAATGATATATATGATAATAATCAATACCACAATAAAGAGGGATATATGAATACAGGAAATGCAGTATAATATATTAGCAGCAATACAATCATTATAAATATATGAACCAAAATCTCATACAAAATAGTAATATAAAGCCGATTGTGGTTGTACGGGGAGGCTTTTTGTATACATCATGACACATAATTCAGATCTTGAATGATCATAAGCATCATGAGAACGCAGAGTAGGACATTGGAGGACGTACCTAAGATAAAAAGTATAATTAAAATCAAAGCGAATTCAAAAAAACAAATACAGTGAATCCATGGTGTACACGTGGATGGAAGAAGGAAAAAAGAGGGGAAAGGAGAAAGAAGGAAAAGGGGGGGAGAAAGGGAAGGGAAACCAGGGGAAGGGGGGGAAGGGGAAGGGGAGGGGGGGAGGGGGGAAGAGGGGAGCGGGGGGGAGGAAATGTCAGTCACAAGAAGGGAACGAAACTTAAATTCTCATTGAGACCATGTGGATTGGTGGTGTTAAGTGTCCAAATCCACCTGGCCTCAAGTTGGGCCAGGCGTTTGGAAATGGGCCCCCCACGAATCCCCATATCTAGGCAATCAATTCCTTTAACTCTCAGCAAGTTGCCATTACATTGGTGATACTGTTTAAAATGGCGTGGGATAGTTTTAAGACTAGACATGTCAGTCTGCTCCAATGCCGCAAAAATACCCAGAACGTGTTCCCTAATCCTTATCTTGAATTGTCGTGTGGTTAACCCAATATAGATAAGGCCACACGGACATGTGGCATAATATATTACGTTCTTAGTAAGGCAATTAATGCGTTGTTTGATTTTATAAACTTTTTGACCACTAGAGTCACAAAAATCAAAAGCTCTATCGACATTAATGCACGCTCTACATTGGCCACATGGTATACAACCATTTCTTTTTGATGAAGTATCAAGAAAAGAAGGATTAGAATCACCCACATAGTGGCTTCTAGTGAGGTGATCCCGAAGATTCTTAGATCTGCGAAATGTAATAGATGGTGTAGAAGACACAAATTTGGATAGTATGGGATCACATTTTAACACTGGCCATGCCTTGATTAATGCCCTATTCATGGCAGGAATCTGTGTGTGGAATTTGGTAATGAATCTAACTACCTCCTTCCGTGGTTTCTCTTGCGTCTTATATAATAGATCGTGGCGTGATGCAAATTTCACTCTATGATAAGCTTTTTTAAGAGATCTCCCACTATAGCCTCGTTCACGGAATCTAGATATCAAATCTTTAGCTTGAATTTCGAAGTCTAGATCCGTCGAACAGATCCTGCGCAAGCGCAGGAACTGTCCGATTGGCACCGACTGTATTACATGGTGAGGGTGAGATGATGAAGCATGTAGAAGCATGTTAGTTAAAGTAGGCTTCCTATAAATGTTGGTCTGAACTCGACCTTCTCCATCCTTCCTCAGGGAAATATCCAAAAACTCAGCCTTCACTGCACTAAATTGATATGTAATATGAATATTAAGGTCGTTGGTGTTCAACATTTCCAAAAATGGTACCAGATCAGAATCTGTAGCCTGCCAGATAATCAAAATGTCGTCAATGTACCGCGTCCAAGACAGGACGCGGCACATCGACGACAGACGATCTGACAGGAAGAGGTCCCTTTCCCACAGCCCCAGGAACAGGTTGGCGTAGGAGGGCGCAAAGGCCGCTCCCATCGCTGTCCCCTGGAGCTGCAGAAAAAAGGACCCCTTAAAAGTAAAAAAATTATGAGTAAGGGTAAATTCTAATAATTCGAGTACCAATTTTTTAATAGACTCTGGGATGTCAGACCCATCTAAGAAATATTTGGTTGCCTTTAAGCCATCCTTGTGTTTAATGTTCGTATACAACGACTCTATATCAGCTGTTACGAAAATGGTATCTGTATCTAGATATAATCCATCCATCCTGCGTAGTAGGTCCATGGTATCCTTTATAAAGGAAGGCAGGGTCTCGACAAGGGGTTGGAGTTTAGAGTCAATCCATCTATTGACCGACTCCAAGTAGTTTCCTCCCCCAGATATTATGGGTCGACCGGGGGGAGTAGATGCATTTTTATGCAATTTAGGTAAAAGATAAAGAGTAGGTATTGTAGGTTCACTAATAGTTAATGCCACAAAGAGGTCACGAGTGATCACTTTATTATCTAATGCTTTGTTGAGAATAGCCTGTAGTTGTCGGCTGAAAGCGGACAAGGGGTTATAGGTCAATTTTTTGTAGCATGTGGTATTATTTAACTGGTGAAATGCCTCACGCTCATACATTTTCTTAGGCCAGATTACAATGTTACCACCCTTGTCCGCAGGTTTCAGCACGACATCAGACAGGTCACTCAAATATTGTAGTCTAGTCCGTTCAACCCTAGTAAGGTTATCCCTATAGATTTGACTGGGTATATTACGGAACTCATTCGTTACAATTTGTACAAACAAATCCACATTGGTACAACTCGAGAGGGGAGGAAACTTCTTGGAGTGAGGTACAATAGATGGAGGAATCTTACCATGCTCGGAAGTGGCATGTTCAGTGGCAAGCTCTTCAAGGGTTCTTAAGGCCAGTTGTTCCTCTTCTGTTGGAAACAATTTGTCAAGATTAGTGTCATGGAAATAACGTTTGAACATCAACGACCTAGCAAAAATATGTAAATCTTTAATGGCGGTGAATTGATCGAACCCAGAGGAAGGGGAGAAGGTGAGACCCTTAGATAGTAAAGATAGATCATCCACAGAGAGGACATGGTTGCTGAGGTTGATTACCTTATTATCTTTTCTCCTTTTGGCTGCTGTAATGGATTCATGTCTTCTATATGGATGAAAATTATAACCATGTTGTTTAGCGGTGCTTGATCTAGTCATCATAGATGATGATGAGGTGTCCGAAGCCCCACTACAGGACGTCACCGAAGCAACGGATGGAGTCCGTGACGAATGGGAAAAATGGTTCCTAGGCTGACGCCAACGGTAAACCGTTTTCATTTGGTAATCGCGCATATCGCGGTTAAGCTTATTGCTTTGCGAGTCATGAATCTTTTTGACCATACTGTCAATAGTAGTGTCCATTTGTGATTCGAAATGCGTCAGTTTATCAGTTGGACAATTAGACTTCAAGTTAGTTTGTGCTACATCAATCAATTTGTCCAGATGCGTGATTGTATTGGTATTAGACTCAATCAATAGTGTCATAAAATTATTGGAGCAGACATTACATGCTTCTTCCCATTTTGAAATAATATTCTCATCATCTATGGGGAAAGTGGGGACTACCCTTACCCTTAGGCCTCTCGGAATTATTTTGCGGTTAATGTATCTTTCAAGGAACACCCGGTTCCACCACAATTTGGTTCTTTTAACCATCATATATTGAATATCAGAGAACTGTTCATCCCAACTGTGATTGCCATCCAAAGAAACATCCACATGATCACCCCCAAAAGTTTGCTCAATTTGTGTGAGCCAAGCTTTTTCTTTGGCTCTAAAGTCCATTGTATCCACAGCAAAACCTGTGCAAAACACAGAAATAATTAGACAAAGGAGCTTAATAGATAGAGGCAAAATAGTAATAGTAGCCCTAGTACGCACAATGTATTCCATATCTATAGTAGATTAGCCGTGCAGAGGATGACTCCATATCTGCTCCATTAGAGCAGGAGAGGAGGCTCCGCCCACCAGCTCCGGCTTTCAGCATAGCAGCAGAGCGGCCGCTTACAACATGACCCCTGCTCTCCTGGCTTCCTCCCCTGCTCTGTAGGTAGCTTACTGCTCAGCTCTCCCCCTCCTGCCTTCAGCCCTGCAATTAAAGCGAGAGAGCTCTGCAGTCAGGCCCCGGGGGATGGGAGGCTGCACCAGAGATAAATACATCATGTGCAATCATCTGCAGAGAGGGTAAGTCTATGTGTAATGTGTGTGCATATATATGTGTGTGTGTGCATTTATGTGTATATATGTGTGTGCATATGGGTGTATTTATGTGTGTGCATATATGTGTATATATGTGTGTGTGCATATATGTGTATGCATATGTGTATATATATGTGTGTGTGTGTGCACATATATGTGTGTGCATGTCTAATATGTTTCTTTTTGTGTCAAGTCTATGTATCTGTGTACATAAGTGTATGTGCTGCCCATGTATTTAGTACATACATATATTCACATATGGTCATATGTGGCATTTCAGCTACTTTACAAGTTTGAGAAAGGCCCCGTGCGGTGGAGCTGAAGTGCCACAAGTGACCATGTAGGTGAATAAATACATTTAAAGTAAACCTGATACATGCTACCAAACTGTGGGCCCCATGCATCCGGCTTTGACTACAGGGTCCCACCCAGGAATGTATGACTCTGAAATGCTGGTGCATTTACTTTATCAGCTGCCAGGGACTGAGCCGCACAGTAGACTAGTCATATTGGCGGGTCCCTGATGGCTTCTCCCCGCCTGCTGACAGTGACTGACCGTTCTATGCATAAGACCGGTTTCACACGTCCTGATATTTCTGGTACTGTCCTGAGTGACAGGACACCGCTCATGAGCTAAGTGCAGGTCAGAGGCCCACTCGCTGCAGCGAGTCATTCTCTACTCCTCAGCGTGTGCAATCAGTTGGGTTACAGTGCAGGAAACTTATTTCATCTTCGGACAGGTGAGTATAATGATTTTTTTATTTTATTCTTATTTTTACAGTTGGAAACAGCGGGAGGAGAATATAACTCTCATCATTGACCCTTCCTCGCGCTGATCGCAGCGCAAGCAGTGGACAATGATGAGGGCAGCATTCAGCACCAGGCGCTTGGGAACAGTACTAATCATGCTGTTGATTCCCAGGCTCCAGTACGTGTGATCCTGATGTGGCACAATTGCGCTGATATGTGTCACATGGATGACACACGGATGTCATCCGTGTGTCATCAGTGTGGGATGTTTTGTGGCCCATGCAGCGGATAAAAAACAAACATGTTAGCGTATTTTGCCAATGAACACATGGTGCAATGAAACACACTGACATGTGCTCAGTCTCATTCATTTGAATGTGTCTACATGTGTCAGTGTCTCCAGTACGTGTGGAAACAGACACTACACATACTAGAGACACTGACGTGTAAAAGAGCCTTAAGTGTGCATATGGGCAGAGACCTGCCAGTCACCAGTCTCCCATGGGGATCTTTCCCCGGTGACCTCTAAAGTATGTTTTTCTTTTAAATGCTGCAACTAGTGTTGAGCCACCCCCGTAGTGTTCGAGTTCGGTTCGGTTCGTCGAACACCCGTGTGTTCGCCGAACTGTTCGTCGAACTGTTCATCGAACACCTTCGAACACCGTTAAAACCAATGGCAGGCAAACAAAAACACATAGAAACACATAGAAAACACCTTCAAAGGTGTCCAAAAGCTGACAAACTGCTCAGAAGACACAACTAACACATGGAAAAGTGACAAGTACATATAGTCATGCGAAAATAAAAGAGGTGGAGGAGTAAAAGGAGGGGGAGACACAGATATAGGCATGTCATGCCCTTCTAAAATCCAAAAAGTGAGAAGCCGACACGGCCAGTCCGCTCCTGCCCGTGCCACCTCCGTGTCGCCGGGTTTGTGCCAGAGCCGCGGTGAACCCTGATGGCCAGCCCCCCTCTCCCAATACTGGTGCCTGTCCGCTGGTGGGTCGAGCGAGCCCCCCTGTGGTGGAGGCAGCTCTAAGCTTTTTAATTTAAATTGTCTCTCTAATTTGAATGAATACACTTTAAATCCATTTACAAGGATCCATTGGAGGGCAAGTCTCATGCCAGCAGCCGCGTAATTCCAGCTCCAGTAGCGTCCACTAAAGCTGCTGCAGTTAAAAAGCTTTTATAAGGATCGAGCTCGGCTGTCCACCGCAAGGCATCCTACTGCCAGTCCCAGCCCCTATGCCTTGGGGTGCCTCCTGATGCTCTTCACTGAGTATCCCATGGTCCCGAAGCATTTCCTTTGAAAAAATTAAGTGTCTAAACTACAGGTGGTGTAGCTTGCTTAACAGCCGGGATAATCCGCTGACTAGCAGACACTGCTACTAGGCACAAAGTATTTCCTGGGCTAGATGCAGTTAAAAATTTGTAATTAGATACTCTCGTTGGATGCTGAGAAAGCATTCCATAGAGTCTCCTGGCACGCCATATATGATTCTCTTAAAAAGCTTGGGGTAGGGGTCTAGGGGACCCTTTTATAGCCAAAATCACGGCCCTGTATCGCAATACGTCACCTAGGCTGAAGATAAATGGAACTGTAGCACCCTGAGGGCTCGGTTGCTACAGACGTATTGCACCTCACCCAGAGGTGTGATATCTCACTCTCAGGTAAGGATGGAGTGTGGATCAGGACCCGACACCTGCATGCATTACACCACATTGCCGTGGGGCAGGGCGACCAATATGCCCCTGAGATGGGCACGACAGTCCCTGTCCCTGGCTGGAGTGGGGGGAGGGAACACTGAGGAAGGGGAACCCTGTAGTGCAGGAGCAGGGAGGAAGCAGTTCCTGGGTGCATTGAGAAGGGAGTATAAAAGGTGGGCACCATCTTAGTTCAGTGCAGAGAAGTCTGAGCAGAAGTGGCAGGGAGCAGGGGCTCTGCATGAGCTCTGCTCCGGAGGCGGGCCTAGTAACAGAGGTCCAGGCCTGGAAGAGGGAGAAGGAAGGAAGAGGAGCGGAGAAGGCTCCAGGAACGAGGAATGAAGGGATCCCAGGGGTGCGGACGGGCGAGTCGCCACCGCACGCCCGAATCCACCTGCGTGGAGGGGTCAGGCCAAAGGGTGAGACCGGTCCCCGAACTAGTGGAGGCAGGAAACGACCCTCAGCTAGAAACCGGAGGCTCTGACATTTTATATGGCGCAGCCCCTCGCTACACCCGCTAGGAAGGCACCACATAGGGTCAGGGAAACTGGCGCCAAGTTTACCAAGAGGAGGCCCGAGTCAGCCGGACAGAAGTGTTGGTAAGAAAGGCCAGACAAAGGACACACAAAGGGGGTCCTGTGAAGTGCTCCAAAGTTATCTGGGAGTTGTCTGAGCCCCTCACCTGGTGAGCACAGTACGACGTGGGCAGCCGTTACCTGCAGACGTGGTCTGGATAATAAGAACTGTGAGTAAAGGCCCTGGACTGCATCACTGACTCCGTGTCGTTACTGCTGCTGCCCTGCACCATCACCCCCATCCTCCGCATACACTGCCCTGAGGCTATACTCCTCCCGTGGGGAGTTATGCTACGCTCTGCTGCACCCACAACACCAGCCTCAGCGGTCTGCCCTGTAGCGGCGGTTCACTCTGACCGCAATCCACGGGTGGCGTAGTCGGACATTTAAACATCAAAACCACATAAATAGTTCCGCCACTGGTTTGACCGCCATGAGCCATGGAACCGGGTCGCCGCCACGAAGACTACAACCACCAGCATCCACCAAAAAGGGTCCGGCTCCGGGTGTCCCAAGGCCCAGGGGGTGCGTCAGAACATTTTCATCACCTTTCACAATCACCAATGGGACAAGGCAGGGATGTCCTCTGTCCCCTCTCTTAAACATCCTAGTGACGGAGCACCTGCTCTCATCAATTCGCCATAACCCCAATATTAGGTGGATTGAGGTGGGAGGCACCGAGTACAAGTGCTCTCTATTTGCTGATGATGTCCTAGTATATATCACTCAATCACATATATCCATCCATGCTGTTATGGCTGAAATAGATCACTTTGTTACATGGTAAAATTTTAAAATCAATGCAGCGAAGTCTGAGGCCCTCGATGTCTCCCTCCCCAAATCCATATAGGATTCCATCCAGTCCAACTTTCCCTTTGCCTGGCCCTCACAGGGTATCAAATACTTAGGAATTCCTATTCATAGAGACCTCTCCCATCTATGTTATCTTAATTTTGGGCCCTTTATTGAACAATTCCATACAGACCACGGTTGGCAAGTTAGAACTGTAAGATTCACTACGTGAACCACTGGTGTTTTGTGGAAAAGCACATGTACACCGCGTTCCAAATTATTATGCAAAAAGTGTTTAGGAGTGATAAGGGAAGAATTTGTTTGTTTGTCAGTTAAACTCATTGATGGTGATGTGTGTCAGGGCTCTTTATATCGCTGTAAGCAATTGCAGACACCTGTGCTAATTAGTTTGGCAGGTGTGTCCAATGAAAGGCAAGACTACTTAAGAAGGCTCTCTCACATTATTAAGCAGCCTACATTTTCTGCCAAAATGGGAAAGAAAAAGGATGTGTCGGCTGCTGAGAAGCAACAAATTGTGGAGTGTTTAGGTCAAGGCATGACTACAATCAACATTGTGCGATGATCAGGATGAAGTGTCTTGGCAATCAAGAAGTATGTAGCTGATTCACAGTACACACGTGTGCGTGCTGATAAGGGCAAATTGAGGACTCTTTCCTACAGGCAATTACGTCAGGTTGAAAGAGCAGCGGCAAAAAAGCCTTGTCATAGCAGCAGACAAGTTTTTGAAGCTGCTTGTGCCTCCAACGTCCCCCGAACAACAAGATGCAGGGTCCTTCAGAGGTTTGCAGCTGTGCATACGCCATCCTGTCGACCTCCTCTATCCACTTCACACAAGCAGAAACGGCTCCAGTGGGCCAAACATTACTTGAAGACTGATTTCAAAACTGTTTTGTTCACGGATGAGTGCCGTGCAGCGCTCGATGGTCCAGATGGATGGAGTGGAGGATGGCTGGTTGATGAACACCCCACGCAAACACGGCTACAGCGCCAACAAGGAGGAGGTGGAGTAATGTTTTGGGCTGGAATCATGGGGAGAGAGATTGTCGGCCCCTTTAGGATCCCTGAAGGCGCTAAAGATGAACTCCATAATGTATGTGGATTTTCTCAAACAGCACTTTCTGCCATGGTTCAAGAAGAAGAACCGTGTATTTCACAGCAAGATCATTTTTCTGCATGATAATGCACCATCTCATGCTGCACATAAAACATCTGCATCTCTGGCTGATATGGGCATAAAAGGGGACAAACTTATGGTGTGACCCCCATGCTCCCCTGACCTCTACCCCATTCAGAACCTTTGGAGCATCATTAAAAGGAGTGTCTATGATGGCGGGAGGCAGTTCACATCTAAGCAACAGCTCTGGGAGGGTATTCTGTCCTCATGCAAAACAATTGAAGCAGAAACCATCCAAAACCTGACAAATTCAATGGACGAGAGAGTTCAGAAGCTCCTTTCGAACAAGGGGTCCTATGTGAAAATGTAACATCACCTAGAATAAAGTTTTGAGTTGAAAACTGTTTGATTTCAGTTTCTAACAACCTGCTAATGCTTATAATTTCAAAAATGACCATTTTTTTGGTCTTTATTAAAATGAAAAGGTTGATCGAAAAGTTTGGGGGATCTAAGAGTGTGGCAACCCAGTAGTCATGATTACTTCGAATTCTGACAATATGAGGGTCATGCTGCAGGTAGTGCAGCAAGAAGGCACTTATGTGTCTTGCGCATCTCGGAGCCCCAAAATTATTTTCCGGGCTAGATGCAGCTAAAAATTATTTTTAATTTTAAATCTGGTGGAGCTTATTATAGATGGCCTAATAGGATCAGTGCTGCACACTGCTACAAAGCCCAAATTATTTTCCAGTCAAGATACAGATAAACATGATTAGTAATTTGAAAGCTTAAAACGTTTGGTAGGGTGATTTTAACCAATCATCAAGCTTTTACTCTCCCCAGGATGACACAGGGGTAGAAAAGTCGTTTCGGATCCATGATTTGTTCATCTTTATGAACGTGAGTCTGTCTACATTATCAGTGGAGAGCCGCGTGCGCTTATCTGTCAGCACACCACCAGCAGCGCTGAACACACGTTCAGACAGAACGCTGGCTGCGGGGCATGACAAGATCTCCAAGGCGTAAGTGGCTAGCTCCGGCCATTTATCCAGATTGGAAGCCCAAAAAGAGCAAGGGTCCAGTGACACAGTCTTGGCTTCAATGTTTACTTGGAGATACTCCTGTACCATCGTCTCTAGGCGTTGACTATGTGTCAGACTTCTTGTCTCCTGTGGCCTTGCAAAGGATGGGCTAAAAAAGTGGTGAAATGATTCCGCAAAATTGATGTTACCAGCAGATACTGTGGTTCTGTTACGGTTTGAGTGCTGAACACTTGACGGTCCCACGGTTGGCAAGTTGTAACTGTGAGATTCACTACGTGCACCACTGGTATTTTGTGGAAAAGCACATGTAAGATTCTGCAACAGTCTCTGCTGATACTCCTGCATGCGTGCATCCCTTTCTATGGCAGGAATAATTTCTGCAAATTTACTTTTGTACCGGGGATCTAACAGTGTGGCAACCCAGTAGTCAGGATTATTTCTAATTCTCACAATTCGAGGGTCATGTTGCAGGTAGTGCAGCAAGAAGGCACTCATGTGTGTTGCGCATCCAGGAGCACCAAGTCCCTGTTGTGTTGGTGGCGAGGTAACAATCATGCTTCCTTCCTCTGTCCTCTCCCCCCAACCTCGCACAACAGAAATGTGATCAAGGTCTCCCTCATCTGATGAGTCTTCCATCAGTTCGTCCTCCACTTCTTCCTGGGCTCCTGCACCTTCCTCACTAGTTTGGCTGCTACCATGCGCCCTGGTAAAACCATCTCCCCCACCCTCACATGCCTGCCGCCTTGGTGCTGCCGACCTTCTGGACCTTGCAGATGTTAGCCCTTCCGCATACAACTCCTCCTCCTCTACTTCCTCCACCTCCTCTTGTGCCGCCACCTGACTCCGAATTCTGTTTAACATGTGCTCCAGCATGTATATCACCGGAATAGTCATGCTGATAATGGCATCGTCAGCACTAAACATCTTCGTCGCCATTTCAAAACTGTGCAGAAGGGTGCATAGGTCCCTGATCTGAGACCACTCCTCCAGCGTGATTTGCCCCACCTCTGAATCTCGTTGGCCCAGGCTATACGTCAGAACGTATTGCACCAGGGCTTGTCGGTGCTGCCACAGTCGCTGCAACATGTGCAGAGTTGAATTCCACCGGGTAGGCACATCGCATTTTAGCCGGTGAAGTGCCAGGCCCAACGACTTCTGTAGAGATGTAAGTCGCTGAGCTGCGGGATGCGAACGGCGGAAGTGAGCACACAGCGACCGTGCCCTCTGCAGAAGGCCATCTAGTCTGGGATAGTGGGCTAAAAATTGCTGGACAACCAGGTTCAACACGTGAGCCATACAAGGCACGTGTGTGACATTGCCCCGGCGAAGGGCCGCACCCATTTTTGCAGCATTGTCGCACACGGCCTTCCCTGGTTTCAGGTCCAGTGGAGACAACCATTCATGAAATTGGTTCTCCAGAGCTGACCACATCTCCTCAGCTGTGTGACTCGCATTTCCCAGACATTTCAATGTAAAAACCGCCTGATGACGTTGAGCCCTACTGCCAGCATAGTAAGGAGGTGTGCAGAATCCCTTCTGCGCAGTTAGAAAGCTTGTGGCATGACCAGACAGGCTTTGGGTGCAGGTGGAAGACCGAGATGAGGTTGAGGAGGCAGAAGCAGTGGAGGAACTTTGACATAAAGAGGATTGACGCACAACTCGTGGGGACGGCAAGACTTGGACAGCAGCCCCTTGTCCTGCTGTCACCATAGTTACCCAGTGCCCAGTCAGCGACATGTAACGCCCCTGTCCATGCCTACTCGTCCAAGTGTCTGTGGTGAAATGCACCCTGTCACACACAGTTTCTCAAAGAAGCGGTGATGTTGTGTGCGACATGCTGGTGGAGCGCAGGCACACCTTTCTTTGAGAAGTAGTGCCGACTGGGCATCTGGTACTGGGGCACTGCGACGGACATAAGGTCTCGAAAATCCTCTGTGTCCACCAGGCGGAAAGGCAGCATTTCTGTAGCCAAGAGCTTGCAGATGGTGAAATTCAACCTCTTAGCTTTCTCATGGCTAGGAGGAAATGGTCTTTTACTTGTCCACATCTGAGGGACCGAGGGCTGGCTATTGTGCTTAGACGGGGTTGATAAGGGTGTCCCCGGCAAACTGCCGGTCTGTGAGGAAGATGCAGGCGGACATGTTAGGTTGCCTTCATCCAAAGGTGGTGCTATCGATGTCGGACAGCGCTCAACACCAGCTGGTGTTACCACCTCCAAAGAAAATGATGACCTGCCAATCACGCTGGCTGTTGCGGGTAAAGAGGTGGCAGGTCTGCGCCCCAAAACAGGTGTGACTGCTGTCCCCCCAGTCACAGAGGATGAAGAGGCCGCGGATGCACAAGATATGGCAGACGGTGGTTGGCCCGGCCAGCTAGGCCGCATTGTAGCACACTGAGCTTCCCACTGCAACTTATGCTTCATGTCCATGTGCCGGTTCATGCATGAAGTACTCAAACTATGTATTTTTTGGCCTCTACTTAGCTTTTGCTGACAAATGTTACAGATAACACGAGTTGGGTCATCTTTATCGATCTGAAAAAATGCCCAGGCTATGCAAGGCTTAGCACCCATGCGACCTGAAGAGCCACCACGACTTGTGGTGAGAGGCAGAGTTGTGTTTGAGGATGCAGTTGTTGACTAGAGATGAGCGTTGTTCTACTCGAACTGTTCGCCAATCTCAAATTCGAGCTGTTTTGGGCGGTGTTCGAGCCGGTCGGCGAACACGAACAATTTGAGAAAAATTCGGCTGTTCGAGGTTATGTTCGATAACTGTTCGTGCACCAAAATCATAACTGGATTTTTTCTCAGTAATGATGAAAATTAATGTTAATACGCAGTTTGAGTGTACAGCGGGGCGGGGGGAGGGGCAGGGGATGGATCTCTGCAGGAACAATGAAGATCTCCATTTTTTTTTTCTCTTTCCCGCATTTGCAGTGGGGAGGTGCAATCTGTCAGCCTATCAGCAGCGCACAGACGGAGCAAAGTGCTTTTTTTCACACAAGCAAGGGCATGTGTGATTGGCAGTGTATGTCACATGTCCTTGCCCTATAAGACCAAGCCATTTTCCCCGTCGCCACCATTTTCTCACTGCTGCAGCTGCGTGTTAGACGGCACCGCTGTTGCTGTGTGCGCTATACCTTGTTAATTTCAAGCCAATTTTCGCACAAATATACAGATAGCTTGGGAGTAGGGAATAGTTGTGATTGCAGTCCTTTTAAGGACTAGGTTACAGCATTTCCTACGACTTTTATCAGGCAGGTCTGTGCTCTTAAATAGATAGATTGTGGGAGTAAAGACTAATTGTAATTGGAGTCCTTTTCAGGACTAGGTTACATCAGTTCCTATCAGTTTTTGCCAGGCAGGTCTGTGCCAGTGCTGTGCAAGTTTTTTTCACAGCATTTGGCTGAATCTAGCAAAGCTAATCCTTTTTGGCCTATTGCAGAGTGTGTTAGTCAGTGGAGTAGCCTATCTGTGTTGCAAGATATACCACCTGTGTATAGAATACCAATTTTTTTACTGCACCTAGTGAAGTAAAATCTTTTGGGCATAGCATCATTCTATTAGTCCATCTATACTGACCTCCATCAGGTTGCAAACTGAATATAATTTTTTTCTGCATCTAGCTCTGAAAAAATATTTGGGCTTCTAGCGGTGTGTGGGACTTGGTCTATTAGTCCATCTATACTGACCTCCATCAGGTTGCAAATTAAAAATAATTTTTTTCTGCATCTAGCTCTGAAAAAATATTTGGGCTTCTAGCAGTGTGTGGGACTTGGTCTATTAGTCCATCTATACTGACCTCCATCAGGTTGCAAATTAAAAATAATTTTTTTCTTCATTTATCTCTGAAAAAATATTTGGGCTTCTAGCAGCGTGTGGGAGTTGTTCTATTAGTCCATCTATACTGACCTCCATCAGGTTGCAAATTAAAAATAATTTTTTTCTGCATCTAGCTCTGAAAAAATATTTGGGCTTCTAGCAGTGTGTGGGACTTGGTCTATTAGTCCATCTATACTGACCTCCATCAGGTTGCAAATTAAAAATAATTTTTTTCTGCATCTAGCTCTGAAAAAATATTTGGGCTTCTAGCAGTGTGTGGGACTTGGTCTATTAGTCCATCTATACTGACCTCCATCAGGTTGCAAATTAAAAATAATTTTTTCTTCATTTATCTCTGAAAAAATATTTGGGCTTCTAGCAGCGTGTGGGACTTGTTCTATTAGTCCATCTATACTGACCTCCATCAGGTTGCAAATTAAAAATATTTTTTTTGTGCATGTAGCTCTGAAAAAATATTTGGGCTTCTAGCAGTGTGTGGGACTTGGTCTATTAGTCCATCTATACTGACCTCCATCAGGTTGCAAATTAAAAATAATTTTTTTCTGCATCTAGCTCTGAAAAAATATTTGGGCTTCTAGCAGTGTGTGGGACTTGGTCTATTAGTCCATCTATACTGACCTCCATCAGGTTGCAAATTGAATAAAAAAAATTTCTGCATCTAGCTCTGAAAAAATATTTGGGCTTCTAGCAGTGTGTGGGACTTGGTCTATTAGTCCATCTATACTGACCTCCATCAGGTTGCAAATTGAATAAAAAAATTTTCTGCATCTAGCTCTGAAAAAATATTTGGGCTTCTAGCGGTGTGTGGGACTTGGTCTATTAGTCCATCTATACTGACCTCCATCAGGTTGCAAATTAAAAATATTTTTTTTCTGCATCTAGCTCTGAAAAAATATTTGGGCTTCTAGCAGTGTGTGGGACTTGGTCTATTAGTCCATCTATACTGACCTCCATCAGGTTGCAAATTAAAAATAATTTTTTTCTGCATCTAGCTCTGAAAAAATATTTGGGCTTCTAGCAGTGTGTGGGACTTGGTCTATTAGTCCATCTATACTGACCTCCATCAGGTTGCAAATTAAAAATAATTTTTTTCTGCATCTAGCTCTGAAAAAATATTTGGGCTTCTAGCAGCGTGTGGGACTTGTTCTATTAGTCCATCTATACTGACCTCCATCAGGTTGCAAATTAAAAATATTTTTTTTCTGCATCTAGCTCTGAAAAAATATTTGGGCTTCTAGCAGTGTGTGGGACTTGGTCTATTAGTCCATCTATACTGACCTCCATCAGGTTGCAAATTAAAAATAATTTTTTTCTGCATCTAGCCCAGCCAATAGTTTTGGCCTAATACCACAGTTTGGCCACTCAGCTCTGCTCGGTTACCATCCATTGTTTTTTTGTGCAAACAACTCCAGAGTTGTGAATTAGTTAACCACCAAAATGAGTGGAAAAAGGCCTGCTGCTGGTGGAAAGGGGAATAGGCGTGTTGGGAAGGGGAAAAAAGGTTGTGTCCGTGGGGTAGGTGCAGAAGAAAGACCATCTTCCAGCCAAACTAAAATGTCTACTTCTTTTAGCGGACAATGTGATAAGATCCCTTTCTTACGGCCACGCCAATCGCTACAAATTCCAGATGAGGCACAAAAACAGCAGGTGCTTCAACGGATATCAAGTGCTCCTTTAAGTGGGCTCTCCTCCACATCAACTTCAACATCACAAATACTCCAGTCCTCAAAGGTGTCACCCAAATCGCACTTGCTTCCTCACAGCTCCCAAATCTCCAGCTGCCCGTCTGAGTATGAGGTAGAACAGATGGTTGAGTCTGCAGAGCTGTTTACTCATACTATAGCCTGGGAATCAGAGGTCGACTCCAGCGCTTCTGTGAATCCAGACGAGGAAATGA
The DNA here is from genome assembly GCF_046119375.1 of Phyllobates terribilis. Lineage (NCBI taxonomy): Eukaryota > Metazoa > Chordata > Amphibia > Anura > Dendrobatidae > Phyllobates > Phyllobates terribilis. The sequence goes on from NW_027362764.1 coordinate 444,930,587, forward strand.
TCTGCACTGATGCCCAGAATCTTTATGAGTCAGATCCAGGACCAGACGCAGAAGGTTCTGACCATAATGTAGACCCTCATTCCCAAACTGTAACTCCTGTTGGTGGAGACAATGAGGAAGACGATGATAAGACTCAAATACCTGATTGGAGCGACAACTTTAGTTTTTTGTCAGGGCAGGAACAGGTTGGCTCTGAGGACGACGGGTGTGATAACGCACAGGGTGATGATGATGAGGTCGGAGATCCCACTTACTGTCAACCCACAGTCAGCCAAGAGATGAGGTCAGCAGAGGAGGTGGAGGAAGATGCTAGTGACGACGAGGTCAGGTTGCGCCTTCCTGGACAGAGACGTAGTACTGGAAGCACGTCAACAACTGCATCCTCAAACACAACTCTGCCTCTCACCACAAGTCGTGGTGGCTCTTCAGGTCGCATGGGTGCTAAGCCTTGCATAGCCTGGGCATTTTTTCAGATCTATAAAGATGACCCAACTCGTGTTATCTGTAACATTTGTCAGCAAAAGCTAAGTAGAGGCCAAAAAATACATAGTTTGAGTACTTCATGCATGAACCGGCACATGGACATGAAGCATAAGTTGCAGTGGGAAGCTCAGTGTGCTACAATGCGGCCTAGCCGGCAGGGCCAATCACCGTCTGCCATATCTTGTGCATCCGCGGCCTCTTCATCCTCTGTGACTGGGGGGACAGCAGTCACACCTGTTTTGGGGCGCAGACCTGCCACCTCTTTACCCGCAACAGCCAGCGTGATTGGCAGGTCATCATTTTCTTTGGAGGTGGTAACACCAGCTGGTGTTGAGCGCTGTCCGACATCGATAGCACCACCTTTGGATCAAGGCAACCTAACATGTCCGCCTGCATCTTCCTCACAGACCGGCAGTTTGCCGGGGACACCCTTATCAACCCCGTCTAAGCACAATAGCCAGCCCTCGGTCCCTCAGATGTGGACAAGTAAAAGACCATTTCCTCCTAGCCATGAGAAAGCTAAGAGGTTGAATTTCACCATCTGCAAGCTCTTGGCTACAGAAATGCTGCCTTTCCGCCTGGTGGACACAGAGGATTTTCGAGACCTTATATCCGTCGCAGTGCCCCAGTACCAGATGCCCAGTCGGCACTACTTCTCAAAGAAAGGTGTGCCTGCGCTCCACCAGCATGTCGCACACAACATCACCGCTTCTTTGATAAACTCTGTGTGTGACAGGGTGCATTTCACCACAGACACTTGGACGAGTAGGCATGGACAGGGGCGTTACATGTCGCTGACTGGGCACTGGGTAACTATGGTGACAGCAGGACAAGGGGCTGCTGTCCAAGTCTTGCCGTCCCCACGAGTTGTGCGTCAATCCTCTTTATGTCAAAGTTCCTCCACTGCTTCTGCCTCCTCAACCTCCTCTCGGTCTTCCACCTGCACCCAAAGCCTGTCTGGTCATGCCACAAGCTTTCTAACTGCGCAGAAGGGATCCTGCACACCTCCTTACTATGCTGGCAGTAGGGCTCAACGTCATCAGGTGGTTTTTACATTGAAATGTCTGGGAAATGTGAGTCACACAGCTGAGGAGTTGTGGTCAGCTCTGGAGAACCAATTTCATGAATGGTTGTCTCCACTGGACCTGAAACCAGGGAAGGCCGTGTGCGACAATGCTGCAAACCTGGGTGCGGCCCTTCGCCGGGGCAATCTCACACACGTGCCTTGTATGGCTCACGTGTTGAACCTGGTTGTCCAGCAATTTTTAGCCCACTATCCCAGACTAGATGGCCTTCTGCAGAGGGCACGGTCGCTGTGTGCTCACTTCCGCCGTTCGCATCCCGCAGCTCAGCGACTTACATCTCTACAGAAGTTGTTGGGCCTGCCACTTCACCGGCTAAAATGCGATGTGCCTACCCGGTGGAATTCAACTCTGCACATGTTGCAGCGACTGTGGCAGCACCGACAAGCCCTGGTGCAATACGTTCTGACGTATAGCCTGGGCCAACGAGATTCAGAGGTGGGGCAAATCACGCTGGAGGAGTGGTCTCAGATCAGGAACCTATGCACCCTTCTGCACAGTTTTGAAATGGCGACGAAGATGTTTAGTGCTGACGATGCCATTATCAGCATGACTATTCCGGTGATTTACATGCTGGAGCACATGTTAAACAGAATTCGGAGTCAGGTGGTGGCACAAGAGGAGGTGGAGGAAGTAGAGGAGGAGGAGTTATATGCGGAAGGGCTAACCTCTGCAAGGTCCAGACGGTCGGCAGCACCAAGGCGGCAGGCATGTGAGGGTGGGGGAGATGGTTTTACCAGGGCGCATGGTAGCAGCCAAACTAGTGAGGAAGGTGCAGGAGCCCAGGAAGAAGTGGAGGACGAACTGATGGAAGACTCATCAGATGAGGGAGACCTTGATCACATTTCTGTTGTGCGAGGTTGGGGGGAGAGGACAGAGGAAGGAAGCATGATTGTTACCTCGCCACCAACACAACAGGGACTTGGTGCTCCTGGATGCGCAACACACATGAGTGCCTTCTTGCTGCACTACCTGCAACATGACCCTCGAATTGTGAGAATTAGAAATAATCCTGACTACTGGGTTGCCACACTGTTAGATCCCCGGTACAAAAGTAAATTTGCAGAAATTATTCCTGCCATAGAAAGGGATGCACGCATGCAGGAGTATCAGCAGAGACTGTTGCAGAATCTTACATGTGCTTTTCCACAAAATACCAGTGGTGCACGTAGTGAATCTCACAGTTACAACTTGCCAACCGTGGGACCGTCAAGTGTTCAGCACTCAAACCGTAACAGAACCACAGTATCTGCTGGTAACATCAATTTTGCGGAATCATTTCACCACTTTTTTAGCCCATCCTTTGCAAGGCCACAGGAGACAAGAAGTCTGACACATAGTCAACGCCTAGAGACGATGGTACAGGAGTATCTCCAAGTAAACATTGAAGCCACGACTGTGTCACTGGACCCTTGCTCTTTTTGGGCTTCCAATCTGGATAAATGGCCGGAGCTAGCCACTTACGCCTTGGAGATCTTGTCATGCCCCGCAGCCAGCGTTCTGTCTGAACGTGTGTTCAGCGCTGCTGGTGGTGTGCTGACAGATAAGCGCACGCGGCTCTCCACTGATAATGTAGACAGACTCACGTTCATAAAGATGAACAAATCATGGATCCGAAACGACTTTTCTACCCCTGTGTCATCCTGGGGAGAGTAAAAGCTTGATGATTGGTTAAAATCACCCTACCAACCGTTTTAAGCTTTCAAATTACTAATCATGTTTATCTGTATCTTGACTGGAAAATAATTTGGGCTTTGTAGCAGTGTGCAGCACTGATCCTATTAGGCCATCTATAATAAGCTTCACCAGATTTAAAATTAAAAATAATTTTTAGCTGCATCTAGCCCGGAAAATAATTTTGGGGCTCCGAGATGCGCAAGACACATAAGTGCCTTCTTGCTGCACTACCTGCAGCATGACCCTCATATTGTCAGAATTCGAAGTAATCATGACTACTGGGTTGCCACACTCTTAGATCCCCCAAACTTTTCGATCAACCTTTTCATTTTAATAAAGACCAAAAAAATGGTCATTTTTGAAATTATAAGCATTAGCAGGTTGTTAGAAACTGAAATCAAACAGTTTTCAACTCAAAACTTTATTCTAGGTGATGTTACATTTTCACATAGGACCCCTTGTTCGAAAGGAGCTTCTGAACTCTCTCGTCCATTGAATTTGTCAGGTTTTGGATGGTTTCTGCTTCAATTGTTTTGCATGAGGACAGAATACCCTCCCAGAGCTGTTGCTTAGATGTGAACTGCCTCCCGCCATCATAGACACTCCTTTTAATGATGCTCCAAAGGTTCTGAATGGGGTAGAGGTCAGGGGAGCATGGGGGTCACACCATAAGTTTGTCCCCTTTTATGCCCATATCAGCCAGAGATGCAGATGTTTTATGTGCAGCATGAGATGGTGCATTATCATGCAGAAAAATGATCTTGCTGTGAAATACACGGTTCTTCTTCTTGAACCATGGCAGGAAGTGCTGTTTGAGAAAATCCACATACATTATGGAGTTCATCTTTAGCGCCTTCAGGGATCCTAAAGGGGCCGACAATCTCTCTCCCCATGATTCCAGCCCAAAACATTACTCCACCTCCTCCTTGTTGGCGCTGTAGCCGTGTTTGCGTGGGGTGTCCATCAACCAGCCATCCTCCACTCCATTCATCTGGACCATCGAGCGCTGCACGGCACTCATCCGTGAACAAAACAGTTTTGAAATCAGTCTTCATGTAATGTTTGGCCCACTGGAGCCGTTTCTGCTTGTGTGAAGTGGATAGAGGAGGTCGACAGGATGGCATATGCACAGCTGCAAACCTCTGAAGGACCCTGCATCTTGTTGTTCGGGGGACGTTGGAGGCACAAGCAGCTTCAAAAACTTGTCTGCTGCTATGACAAGGCTTTTTTGCCGCTGCTGTTTCAACCTGACGTAATTGCCTGTAGGAAAGAGTCCTCAATTTGCCCTTATCAGCACGCACACGTGTGTACTGTGAATCAGCTACATACTTCTTGATTGCCAAGACACTTCATCCTGATCATCGCACAATGTTGATTGTAGTCATGCCTTGACCTAAACACTCCACAATTTGTTGCTTCTCAGCAGCCGACACATCCTTTTTCTTTCCCATTTTGGCAGAAAATGTAGGCTGCTTAATAATGTGAGAGAGCCTTCTTAAGTAGTCTTGCCTTTCATTGGACACACCTGCCAAACTAATTAGCACAGGTGTCTGCAATTGCTTACAGTGATATAAAGAGCCCTGACACACATCACCATCAATGAGTTTAACTGACAAACAAACAAATTCTTCCCTTATCACTCCTAAACACTTTTTGCATAATAATTTGGAACGCGGTGTACATGTGCTTTTCCACAAAACACCAGTGGTTCACGTAGCGAATCCTACAGTTCTAACTTGCCAACCGTGGTCTGTATGGAATTGTTCAATAAAGGGCCCAAAATTAAGATAACATAGATGGGAGAGGTCTCTATGAATAGGAATTCCTAAGTATTTGATACCCTGTGAGGGCCAGGCAAAGGGAAAGTTGGACTGGATGGAATCCTATATGGATTTAGGGAGGGAGACATCGAGGGCCTCAGACTTCGCTGCATTGATTTTAAAATTTTACCATGTAACAAAGTGATCTATTTCAGCCATAACAGCAGGGATGGATATATGTGATTGAGTGATATATACTAGGACATCATCAGCAAATAGAGAGCACTTGTACTCGGTGCCTCCCACCTCAATCCACCTAATATTGGGGTTATGGCGAATTGATGAGAGCAGGTGCTCCGTCACTAGGATGTATAAGAGAGGGGACAGAGGACATCCCTGCCTTGTCCCATTGGTGATTGTGAAAGGTGATGAAAATGTTCTGACGCACCCCCTGGGCCTTGGGACACCCGGAGCCGGACACTTTTTGGTGGATGCTGGTGGTTGTAGTCTTCGTGGCGGCGATCCGGTTCCGTGGCTCAGGGCGGTCAAACCAGTGGCGGAACTAATTATGTGGTTTTGATGTTTAAATGTCCGACTACGCCACCCGTGGATTGCGGTCAGAGTGAACCGCCGCTACAGGGCAGACCGCTAAGGCTGGTGTTGTGGGTGCAGCAGAGCGTAGCATAACTCCCCACGGGAGGAGTATAGCCTCAGGGCAGTGTATGCGGAGGATGGGGGTGATGGTGCAGGGCAGCAGCAGTAACGACACGGAGTCAGTGATGCAGTTCAGGGCCTTTACTCACAGTTCTTATTATCCAGACCACGTCTGCAGGTAACGGCTGCCCACGTCGTACTGTGCTCACCAGGTGAGGGGCTCAGACAACTCCCAGATAACTTTGGAGCGCTTCACAGGACCCCCTTTGTGTGTCCTTTGTCTGGCCTTTCTTACCAACACTTCTGTCCGGCTGCCTCGGGCCTCCTCTTGGTAAACTTGGCGCCAGTTTCCCTGACCCTATGTGGTGCCTTCCTAGCGGGTGGAGCAAGGGGCTGCGCCACATAAAATGTCAGAGCCTCCGGTTTCTAGCTGAGGGTCATTTCCTGCCTCCACTAGTTCGGGGACGGGTCTCCCCCTTTGGCCTGACCCCTCCACGCAGGTGGATTCGGGCGTGCGGTGGCGACTCGCCCATCCGCACCCCTGGGATCCCTTCATTCCTCGTTCCTGGAGCCTTCTCTGCTCCTCTTCCTACCTTCTCCCTCTTGCAGGCCTGGACCTCTGTTACTAGGCCCGCCTCCGGAGCAGAGCTCATGCAGAGCCCCTGCTCCCTGCCACTTCTGCTCAGACTTCTCTGCACTGAACTAAGATGGTGCCCACCTTTTATACTCCCTTCTCAATGCACCCAGGAACTGCTTCCTCCCTGCTCCTGCACTGCAGGGTTCCCCTTCCTCAGTGTTCCCTCCCCCCACTCCAGCCAGGGACAGGGACTGTCGTGCCCATCTCAGGGGCATATTGGTCGCCCTGCCCCATGGCAATGTGGTGTAATGCATGCAGGTGTCGGGTCCTGATCCACACTCCATCCTTATCTGAGAGTGAGATATCACACCTCTGGGTGAGGTGCAATACGTCTGTAGCAACCGAGCCCTCGGTGCTACAGTTCCATTTATCTTCAGCCTAGGTGACGTATTGTGATACAGGGCCGTGATTTTGGCTATAAAAGGGTCCCCTAGACCCCTACCCCAAGCTTTTTAAGAGAATCATATATGGCGTGCCAGGAGACTCTATGGAATGCTTTCTCAGCATCCAACGAGAGTATCTACTTACAAATTTTTAACTGCATCTAGCCCAGGAAATACTTTGTGCCTAGTAGCAGTGTCTGCTAGTCAGCGGATTATCCCGGCTGTTAAGCAAGCTACACCACCTGTAGTTTGGACACTTAATTTTTTCAAAGGAAATGCTTCGGGACCACGGGATACTTAGTGAAGGGCATCAGGAGGCACCCCAAGGCATAGGGGCTGGGACTGGCACTAGGATGCCTTGCGGTGGACAGCCGAGCTCGATCCTTATAAAAGCTTTTTAACTGCAGCAGCTTTAGTGGACGCTACTGGAGCTGGAATTACGCGGCTGCTGGCATGAGACTTGCCCTCCAATAGATCCTTGTAAATGGATTTAAAGTGTATTCATTCAAATTAGAGGGACAATTTAAATTAAAAAGCTTAGAGCTGCCTCCACCACAGGGGGGCTCTCTCGACCCACCAGCGGACAGGCACCAGTATTGGGAGAGGGGGGCTGGCCGTCAGGGTTCACCGCGGCTCTGGCACAAACCCGGCGACACGGAGGTGGCACGGGCAGGAGCGGACTGGCCGTCTCGGCTTCTCACTTTTTGGATTTTAGAAGGGCATGACATGCCTATATCTGTGTCTCCCCCTCCTTTTACTCCTCCACCTCTTTTCTTTTCGCATGACTATATGTACTTGTCACTTTTCCATGTGTTAGTTGTGTCTTCTGAGCAGTTTGTCAGCTTTTGGACACCTTTGAAGGTGTTTTCTATGTGTTTCTATGTGTTTTTGTTTGCCTGCCATTGGTTTTAACGGTGTTCGAAGGTGTTCGACGAACAGTTCGACGAACAGTTCGGCGAACACACGGGTGTTCGACGAACCGAACCGAACTCGAACACTACGGGGGTGGCTCAACACTATTGTTGACGTGCTTCCAGTACTACGTCTCTGTCCAGGAAGGCGCAACCTGACCTCGTCGTCTCTAGCATCTTCCTCCACTTCCTCTGCTGACCTCATCTCTTGGCTGACTGTGGGTTGACAGTAAGTGGGATCTCCGACCTCATCATCATCACCCTGTGCGTTATCACACCCGTCGTCCTCAGAGCCAACCTGTTCCTGCCCTGACAAAAAACTAAAGTTGTCGCTCCAATCAGGTATTTGAGTCTTATCATCGTCTTCCTCATTGTCTCCACCAACAGGAGTTACAGTTTGGGAATGAGGGTCTACATTATGGTCAGAACCTTCTGCGTCTGGTCCTGGATCCGACTCATAAAGATTCTGGGCATCAGTGCAGATCATTTCCTCGTCTGGATTCACAGAAGCGCTGGAGTCGACCTCTGATTCCCAGGCTATAGTATGAGTAAACAGCTCTGCAGACTCAACCATCTGTTCTACCTCATACTCAGACGGGCAGCTGGAGATTTGGGAGCTGTGAGGAAGCAAGTGCGATTTGGGTGACACCTTTGAGGACTGGAGTATTTGTGATGTTGAAGTTGATGTGGAGGAGAGCCCACTTAAAGGAGCACTTGATATCCGTTGAAGCACCTGCTGTTTTTGTGCCTCATCTGCAATTTGTAGCGATTGGCGTGGCCGTAAGAAAGGGATCTTATCACATTGTCCGCTAAAAGAAGTAGACATTTTAGTTTGGCTGGAAGATGGTCTTTCTTCTGCAGATGTTACTGTTGCTTTAACACCTACCCCACGGACACAACCTTTTTTCCCCTTCCCAACACGCCTATTCCCCTTACCACCAGCAGCAGGCCTTTTTCCACTCATTTTGGTGGTTAACTAATTCACAACTCTGGAGTTGTTTGCACAAAAAAACAATGGATGGTAACCGAGCAGAGCTGAGTGGCCAAACTGTGGTATTAGGCCAAAACTATTGGCTGGGTTAGATGCAGAAAAAAATTATTTTGAATTTGCAACCTGATGGAGGTCAGTATAGATGGATTAATAGAACAAGACCCACACACAGCTAGAAGCCCAATATTTTTTCAGAGGTAGATGCAGAAAAAAATATATTCAGTTTGCAACCTGATGGAGGTCAGTATAGATGGACTAATAGAACAAGTCCCACACACTGCTAGAAGCCCAAATATTTTTTCAGAGGTACTGTAGATGCAGATAAAAATTAGTTTTAATTTGCAACCTGATGGAGGTCAGTATAGATGGACTAATAGAGAAAGTCCGACACACTACTAGAAGGCCAAATATTTTTTCAGAGCTAGATGCAGAAAAAAATTATATTCAGTTTGCAACCTGATGGAGGTCAGTATAGATGGACTAATAGAGAAAGTCCGACACACTACTAGAAGGCCAAATATTTTTTCAGAGGTAGATGCAGAAAAAAATATATTCAGTTTGCAACCTGATGGAGGTCAGTATAGATGGATTAATAGAACAAGACCCACACACAGCTAGAAGCCCAATATTTTTTCAGAGGTAGATGCAGAAAAAACTATATTCAGTTTGCAACCTGATGGAGGTCAGTATAGATGGACTAATAGAACAAGTCCCACACACTGCTAGAAGCCCAAATATTTTTTCAGAGGTACTGTAGATGCAGATAAAAATTAGTTTTAATTTGCAACCTGATGGAGGTCAGTATAGATGGACTAATAGAGAAAGTCCGACACACTACTAGAAGGCCAAATATTTTTTCAGAGCTAGATGCAGAAAAAAATTATATTCAGTTTGCAACCTGATGGAGGTCAGTATAGATGGACTAATAGAGAAAGTCCGACACACTACTAGAAGGCCAAATATTTTTTCAGAGGTAGATGCAGAAAAAAATATATTCAGTTTGCAACCTGATGGAGGTCAGTATAGATGGATTAATAGAACAAGACCCACACACAGCTAGAAGCCCAATATTTTTTCAGAGGTAGATGCAGAAAAAACTATATTCAGTTTGCAACCTGATGGAGGTCAGTATAGATGGACTAATAGAACAATTCCCACACACTGCTAGAAGCCCAAATATTTTTTCTGAGGTACTGTAGATGCAGATAAAAATTAGTTTTAATTTGCAACCTGATGGAGGTCAGTATAGATGGACTAATAGAGAAAGTCCGACACACTACTAGAAGGCCAAATATTTTTTCAGAGGTAGATGCAGAAAAAAATATATTCAGTTTGCAACCTGATGGAGGTCAGTATAGATGGATTAATAGAACAAGACCCACACACAGCTAGAAGCCCAATATTTTTTCAGAGGTAGATGCAGAAAAAAATATATTCAGTTTGCAACCTGATGGAGGTCAGTATAGATGGACTAATAGAACAAGTCCCACACACTGCTAGAAGCCCAAATATTTTTTCAGAGGTACTGTAGATGCAGATAAAAATTAGTTTTAATTTGCAACCTGATGGAGGTCAGTATAGATGGACTAATAGAGAAAGTCCGACACACTACTAGAAGGTCAAATATTTTTTCAGAGGTAGATGCAGAAAAAAATATATTCAGTTTGCAACCTGATGGAGGTCAGTATAGATGGATTAATAGAACAAGACCCACACACAGCTAGAAGCCCAATATTTTTTCAGAGGTAGATGCAGAAAAAACTATATTCAGTTTGCAACCTGATGGAGGTCAGTATAGATGGACTAATAGAACAAGTCCCACACACTGCTAGAAGCCCAAATATTTTTTCAGAGGTACTGTAGATGCAGATAAAAATTAGTTTTAATTTGCAACCTGATGGAGGTCAGTATAGATGGACTAATAGAGAAAGTCCGACACACTACTAGAAGGCCAAATATTTTTTCAGAGCTAGATGCAGAAAAAAATTATATTCAGTTTGCAACCTGATGGAGGTCAGTATAGATGGATTAATAGAACAAGACCCACACACAGCTAGAAGCCCAATATTTTTTCAGAGGTAGATGCAGAAAAAAATATATTCAGTTTGCAACCTGATGGAGGTCAGTATAGATGGACTAATAGAACAAGTCCCACACACTGCTAGAAGCCCGAATATTTTTTTCAGAGGTACTGTAGATGCAGATAAAAATTAGTTTTAATTTGCAACCTGATGGAGGTCAGTATAGATGGACTAATACAACAAGTCCCACACACAGCTAGAAGCCCGAATATTTTTTCAGAGGTACTGTAGATGCAGATAAAAATTATTTTGAATTTGCAACCTGATGGAGGTCAGTATAGATGGACTAATAGAGAAAGTCCGACACACTGCTAGAAGGCCAAATATTTTTTCAGAGCTAGATGCAGAAAAAAATTATATTCAGTTTGCAACCTGATGGAGGTCAGTATAGATGGACTAATAGAATGATGCTATGCCCAAAAGATTTTGCTTCACTAGGTGCAGTAAAAAATTGGTATTCTATACACAGGTGGTATATCTTGCAACACAGATAGGCTACTCCACTGACTAACACACTCTGCAATAGGCCAAAAAGGATTAGCTTTGCTAGATTCAGCCAAATGCTGTGAAAAAAACTTGCACAGCACTGGCACAGACCTGCCTGGCAAAAACTGATAGGAACTCATGTAACCTAGTCCTGAAAAGGACTCCAATTACAATTAGTCTTTACTCCCACAACTGATCTATTTAAGAGCACAGACCTCCCTGATAAAAGTCGTAGGAAATGCTGTAACCTAGTCCTTAAAAGGACTGCAATCACAACTATTCCCTACTCCCAAGCTATCTGTATATTTGTGCGAAAATTGGCTTGAAATTAACAAGGTATAGCGCACACAGCAACAGCGGTGCCGTCTAACACGCAGCTGCAGCAGTGAGAAAATGGTGGCGACGGGGAAAATGGCTTGGTCTTATAGGGCAAGGACATGTGACATACACTGCCAATGACACATGCCCTTGCTTGTGTGAAAAAAAGCACTTCGCTCCGTGTGTGCGCTGCTGATAGGCTGACAGATTGCACCTCCCCACTGTAAATGTGGGAAAGAGAAAAAAAAATGGAGATCTTCATTGTTCCTGCAGAGATCCATCCCCTGCCCCTCCCCCCACCCCGCTGTACACTCAAACTGCGTATTAACATTAATTTTCATCATTACTGAGAAAAAATCCAGTTATGATTTTGGTGCACGAACAGTTATCGAACATAACCTCGAACAGCCGAATTTTTCTCAAATTGTTCGTGTTCGCCGAACGGCTCGAACACCGCCCAAAACAGCTCGAATTTGAGATTGGCGAACAGTTCAAGTAGAACAACGCTCATCTCTAGCTGCAACATTTTAGAGTCCAACATCCCTGGCTGAGATAATGCAGTCAGTGTCTGTGGATCATGGGTATCAGCTGTCAGGTTTCCTTTAACCCTTTCATGACATATGATTATGTATTTTTATGTCACATGTAGTGCCCCTGCCTCCGATGCGGGCTTGCACTCTGAGCCAGCATATTTCACCGCACACGACAATTGATGTAATCAGCTATCATGTGCCTTTAACAGCCACGAGAGTTAACCTGTTAAATCCCACTTGTTAATCTCTGACAGCAGGATTTAACATGCAGGTAGCGCGTCATTCCACGCTCCCATCAGCGTGCCCATGACATCCGCAAGCTGCACAGTGCAGAGCAGCACAAGAGGGGACCGTGTCTAGGAAACTAGTATTTTCCTTTCTTTTATCAATCAGTACTTATAGGGGGCCATCATACTCTGTGGTGGTGTGGACCATTGTGGGAGTGTTCATACATTATTATATGCGAGACGATATGGGGGTCTCATATTGTCTGGACATATTTACTGTCATATTGTGCGTGTGGGTGAATTCACTGCATGTGGGGGTATAATGCAAAGTGTTTAATGCATTTTTGGAGGCATCATACTCTGTGGGGTCATAAAAGGGATTTTGTAGTGGGAGAGAACAGTTATGGGCTTCAATAGGAGCAAAATTATTCTGTATGTGCAGAGATACATGTCCCTCTCCATTTTTAAATTTATGAGGCATGCCATTCTGGGGCTCCTCCAATGCACCATGACTCTGCCTACTACTACAATAGTGAAGGGGGGGTCAATTAGGACTTTTGCTATGGGGCTCCATGGTTTCATTGTACGCCCCTACACATAGTCTGTTGAATTCCATGTCTGTGCAATAGAAAACAAGAGCGTGCAGGTGCAAAAGGCGGTGTGAATGACAACAGACACTTTAATCGAGGCCGAAGGTGATGGAAGGGACAGAGGAGGAGCTGAACACAGTCCAAAGTTTCCTATCAGACCACTCTGCTTTGATTGGCACATGGAGAGAAACAATTATAAAATGCATTTTCTGAGGTACGAAGGGAAGCTGTCATTTATTTTTGAATGGTTGCATGAGTAATATTAAAGACAATTCAAGGGTGGTGGATACAATATATATAGATCAAATTTGGCTACAGGTTTCCTTTAAGGGGCAATTTATGAAGTCAGTTTTGACACTTTTTGTTCTATAAAAACAAAGTCATGTGTTTAGAGAATTAAAGCAAGACGGTAGTGACAAGGCATTAAATATTTATAGAAAAAAAATTCTGTAAAAATCAAATCAAGGCAGCAAATAATGAGACAGAGAGACTCATTGCCAAAGAAAGTAAAAATAATCAAAATATTCTAAAACTATATAAACATTAAGAAACTGATAAATTATAGTAAATAGTCTGTGAGAAATGCTGAAAGAGGGTGACTGGAAAGCCAATATGCTAAACTCCTTTTTCTCTTCAGTATTTACACTAGAAAATAATATTCAATGATAGGAGGATCTGTACGACAGGACTGGCACATAGCAAATGTGGTGCCAATAATCAAAAAGGGGACAAAATCTGAGACTGAAATTTATAGGCTGGTAAGTTTAAACTCGGCTGTGGGTAAAATCATTTAGAGATTCCTAAGAGATGCTATACTGGAGTATCTCAAAAAGAATAACCTCATGACCCAGCATCAACTTAATTTTCTTAGGGATTGGTTTTGTCAAACTAATCTCATCAGCTTTTATTAAGAGATAGGTTCCAGACTGTACCACAGAAATGCAGTGGATGTTGTGTATATGAACATTTCAAAGGTGTTTGCTACGGTGCCATACAAAAGGTATATACAAGGTATATAAAATGAGAAAAATGGGACTAGGGGAAAATGTGTGTAACTGGTTTAACAACTGGCTCATTGATAAAAAACAAAGGGTGGTTAATAAGGGAACACACTCGGATTGGGTTACACTTAACAGTAGAGTAACACAGGGGGTGAGTATTGCGCCCTCTTCAATTTAACTTATTCATTAATGACCTTGTAGGGGTATACACAATAGAATTACAATATCTGAAGATGATACTAAACGCTGCAGGGTAGTCTACACAAAAGAGGAGAACTTAATATTTTAGAAGTATTTCTGTAAGCTGGAGGCCTGGGCTGAAAAATGCCAATTGAAGTCTAATGTAGGTAAATGTAAGGTTATGCACTTGGGCAGAGGAAACAAAATGTATAATTTTGTACTAAATTGAAAAACACTGGCTTAAACTGTCACTGCAAAAGATTTGGGCGGATGGTAAACTTCACTTTAGTGATCAGTGTAAGGACATTGCTGCCAAAGCAAATAATATAATGGGATGCATTAAAAGAGGCATAGATGCTTATGACCAGAACCTAGTTTTGCCTCTATATAAGTCATTAGTGCAACCACACTTAGAATATTGTATACAATTTTTGTCTCCGGTGTATAAGAAGTAAATTGCTGAGCTAGAGCTGATGCAGAGAAGAGCAACCAAGGTTATTAAGAGAATGGATGGACTGCAATAGCCAGATTGGTTATTAGACTTGAAGTTATTCTGCTTGGAAAATTGAAGGCTTAGAGGTGAACTTATGTGAGCCAACAATTCTACAACAAATTAATTTAATTTAGCTCCTTCCCTAAAAGGTGCTTTCATTTTTTTTTCTTCCCCTTTTTCAAGAGCCGTAACTTTTTACATTTTCAGGCAAAAAAGCCATTGAGGGCTTACTTTTTATGTGATGAGTTGTACAAATCTATGTGAAAATCTATGAGGGGAGAGTACAGAGATATTTCTAATGATATTTTTACACTTAGGCCTGCGATAGCGACCAGGGGGCATCCTCTACATCTAGAGTAAAGAAAGTTTAATTATAATCACAGACGCAGATTCTTTACTCTAAGAGCAGAAAGACTATGGTACTCTTTGCCACATGATGTAATGTTTGATTCACTTCTAAAATTCAATAAGGATCTGGATGCATTTCTTGATAAATATAATATTACAGGTTGCTAGATTCTGTGATGGGGCGTTAATCCAGGGAATTAGTCTGATTGACAAATTGAATCGGGAAGGAAGTTTTCCCCTAAAATGGAGCTATTTGTGTCTGCCCCATGGGATTTTTGCCATACTTTGCATCAACATGTTAGGCTATAGGTTGAACTCGATGGACTTAAGTCTACCTTCAACCTTTTAACTATGAAACTATAATTATAATTTGCCCCTTAATTGTGCAAACATTTGGGTAATTTTCTTATGACTTCTTAACAGTGAGTATGTCCTAGTGAGTGGAGGTATGGCCAACAATGCTACAACAAATGCACTTAATTTATCTCCTTCCCTAACAAGTGATTTTCAATTTTTTGTGATTTAATTTTTTTTCTTCCCCTTTTTCAAGAGCCATAACTTTTTAAATTTTCAGTCAAAAAAGCCATTGACGGCTTGCGTTTTGTAAAATGAGCTGTTATTTTTAATAACACTTTATTTAACATTCAATATGATGGAAAACAGGAAAATATTATGGTGTGATGAAACAGCAAACAAAAAAGATACATTCCGCAATTGTTCTTTGAATCCTGTTTTCACATCATTCATTGAGCAATAAAAATGAAATGACAATAAGCTTCCCCAGGTCAGATCAATTACAGAGATACTAAACTTGAATATTTTTTTTTTATTTATGAGGTTAAACAAATTTTGGAAAAGTGTAAAAAAACTGTAATTTTTGTCAACATTTGCCAAGACTTGAAATGTTTTCATTTTTAGTGAGGGCTAGTTTTATTATGGCGAGGTGCCGTTTTCTCAGTTTTATTTATATCAATTTGGGGTAGAATCATATTTTGATCACTTGTTACATTTTTTTCAGAGATGCAGAGATTGAAAAACAGTAATTTTTGCATTTTTTTTTTTTTCTTTACAGTGTTTACCAATCAGTTACTTTTAAATATGGATTGATCAGGCTTTTATTATTGCAGCAATAACAGGTATGTTTATTTATTTATTTATATATATGTTATTTCTTTATTTTTAATATGGGTAAAGGGGGGATTCAAATTTTTATGTTTTGCTTTATTTTTTTTTTACTTTTTTTGTACTTATTTTTTTAAACCCTTTAGAGGATTTGAACTGCAATCATCTAATCGCTTGTACTATGTGCACTGTATATATTTTATGTTATAAATTATTTTTTTAAAACATTTTTATTTTTGTACTAATTTTTTTAGTTTCTTTAGGGAATATTAATTGGGATCATCTAATCACTAGTACTATATACTGCAATATTACAGTATTGCAGTATATAGTAAAAATTATTTTCTCCTATGAAGTATAGTCACAGGTTGGTCTTTACAGGGGCACCATCTTGGAAGACATCAACAGGTCTACTGCTGCCATAACAACCCATTGGCACTACAATATCGAGTAAGGAGGTGCCAATGTGAGCGTAGAACTGCATGTTTCCAAGATCACAGACTTTAAATGCCACTGTCAGGTATCAAAAGTGGCATTTAAGAGATTAACAGGAACTGGTCGAGCTCAACTCCACTCACTATTGTTAGAGTTAGATGCTGATTGTATAACATAGCCATCATCCAAGAGGACCCGACATAGGACATACCATTGTGTTCAATGTCGGGAAGGTGTTGACAATGACAGGATGACTTTTTATGTTTTGCTTCCCTTTCTCCAGGATCCATAGCTTTTTTTTTCCATGAAATTAGACATATGAGATCTTGTTTTTTTAAATGCCAAGTTGTAGTTTTAAATGACACCATTCATAGCAATAGGAAGAATCATGGGAACCTAAAGACTAAGGGCAATGTGAATATCTCAGATGTTCTTGTTTTTCTCCATGCCTTATTATATCGTTATCTGTTGATCCCACAATTGTCCCTTGTAACATTTTTTTTACCCTCTTTCTTAAGCCTTAGTAAATGACACAACCCTCATTCTGAACCAATAATGGATGTCAATGTAACAGAAGCTCGATTTTCTATGTGACATATTTCTCACCTCATTGCCTAATGTTTCTCATACAGACATTGCAAATCTGCAGTGGTAAATTCTATTAGGATATAATTTTGCAAATCAGGCAGAGGCTCAGGCACACTGCTCTGTTGCTGCAAATACTGCCAGCCATTCTTCCCCACATAAGAACAGTTACAGTGCCCACACGTTCTACTGACAATGAGCAAGCAAAGCATTTTTCCATTGGGGATATTTTTTTTTAAAATGTTACACAATTAAATTGAGGGCACATGCAGCGGGCTAGTGTATTTTTTCCAAATTGCATGGCAACCACAATGTGTATGGCATTTTCTCTTATTAGATTGCATGTTTGTAGTTTATATTAGGTTGTCCTGTTTGACATTTGATGCAACATTCTGACCTACTGCTGGAGGGGATGAGGTGATGTCCATTTAATGTGTTGAGAAAGTGTATAAGCCTTGCTTGGTGTGGTGGTATCACCATCTGTAAACAATGAGCCGCTAGCTATGTTCATGTTCCATTGAAGTTGAGCACACATGATTCTTTTGCAAAAGGCATAAAATACAGTTGGTTCAGCATCGATACTGGCGAGCTTAAGCATGTGGGAGTTGAGTTTACAACAGATAGCTGAAAGTATGTTTCTTGAGCACACAATACTGACAACAAAACATAGGGAAAGTATGTAAAGCAGTAAATGAAGATGATAATGGTCATAGTGACATCGACTTTTAAGCTTACCTCATGAGGTGGAATCACAAATTCACAAGTGAGTGTTGACACATGAACTCAAGTCATTGGCAAAGCAGGCTGTAATGCAAGGGAAACAGGAAGGACCTGAACAAAAGGCTATGATGGAGAGCAGACAAACAATCAAGGTATCATACATCAAAAGCCACAGAACCAGGAGGGCAGATAGTGAAGAAAACAGCAGGTCTGAAGCAGCACTCAGATGAAGATGGCAGACCCCACCAATAGGCATTAGGTTATTGTGAATAGTCTCTAAAGACAGTTTGTGGTGTTTACAGGAAATGTTGGGATGACCAACAACTAGCAAGTGGAAACCAACAGGTCTGAGAGTTCTCAGTGTAGAAAATGTTCTGAACTCCATGCCCTTAAGCCTGATTCACACCTCTGGATTTGCTTTTCTTCAAATATCACTAGCATTGCCAGTGTTCCTAACAGATAAGTAAGTGTATAATAATAATATAATAATATTAATTTTTACTTCTATAGCGTCAACATATTCCGCCAAATTCAAGCGACACTACTCCGTCTTCCTCCTCCTGGACCTGTCATCTGCCTTCAACACAGTCGACCATTCCCTCTTACTACAGACTCTCTCATCTCTTGGAATCCTGGACTTGGCCCTATCTTGGATCTCTTCATACTTAACAGACTGGACATTCAGCATCTCCCACTCGCACACAACCTCCTCATCTCACCCCCTATCTGTCGGTGTCTCCCAAGGTTAAATTCTAGGGCCCCTGCTCTTCTCCATCTACACCTTTGGCTTGGGACAGTTCATAGAGTCTCACGGCCTTCAGTACCACCTCTATGCTGATGACACACAGATCTACCTTTCTGGACCCGATATCACCTCTTTACTAACCAGAATCCCACAATGTCTATTTGCTATTTCATCCTTCTTCACTGCTAGATTTCTAAAACATAACATGGAAAACACTTAATTCATCATCTTTCCCCCACCTCACTCAACCCCCCCATCTGATATATCATTCAAAGTTAATGGCTGACCGCTCTCCCCAGTCCCACAAGCTTGCTGCCTCGAGGTAACCCTGGACTCTGATCTCTTCTTCTAACCACATATCCAAACCCTTTCCACTTCCTGCCGAATCCAACTCAAAAATCAAAAATATCTCCGCATCCGCACATTCCTCAGCAAAGAATCTACAAAAACTCTTGTGCATGCCCTCATCATCTCCTGCCTTGACTACTGCAACCTCCTGCTCTGTGGCCTCCCTACTAATACTCTCGCACCCCTCCAATCTATCTTAAACTCTGCTGCCTGACTAATCCACTAGTCCCCTCGCTATTCCCCGGCCTGTCCCCTCTGTCAATCCCTTCACTGGCTCCCTATTGCCCAGAGACTCAAGTTCAAAACCTTAACCCTGGCATACAAAGCCATCTACAGCCTGTCTCCACCATACATCTATGACCTAGTCTCCCGGTACTTACCTGCACACAACCTCCGATCCTCACAAGATCTCCTCTTATCGCCTCTTCTTATAATCACATATATTTCTCCCGTGCATCCCCCCTACTCTGGAACTCTCTACCCCAACATATCAGACTCTCGCCTACCATAGAAACCTTAAAAAGAAACCTGAAGATCTAACTCTTCCGACAAGCCTACAACCTGCAGTAACCACCGCTCTACCATATCGCTGCACGACCAGCTCTACCCTCACCTACTGTCTCCTCACCCATCCCTTGTAGATTGTGAGCCCTCGCGGGCAGGGTCTTATCCTCTCCTGTACCAGTCGCTGACTTGTTGTGTTAAGATTATTGTAAGTGTTTTTGCTAGTGTGTCCCCTTTTTCTAATTCTTTTTTTCTCTAAAAAAAGGAAAATAAGAAATAAAATTTTACAAAAAGAAATGTAAAAGACATGCAGAAATATGACGCTTAAGGCTTGCCTGTCTCACAAGACAGGAAAAACACTTTTTTCACTGACTAGCTTTGATTTTAGTATATTTCTTCAGTAGAAATATAGAAATGAGGGGAATTAAATGGCTTTCTTTATTTGTAATGCATCAAGAATGAAAAAAATATTTGTGTAACATAGTCACAGAAATATGCATGTCCTGCACTTTCATATTACTTGAATTTCTGCATTATTATTCACTTATTGAGACTATTATTCACATTCTTTATGTTCTTCAGGGCTGAAGTAGTACACCTCTCTCTGTGTTCAGTGTTACTATTTCTATATCTAATGGAAAGCTGTGCACTCTAACTTCCTAAACCTCAGCTGCAAAATCATTGTTTTCCCTGCCACATCTTTTATAGTAGCTGTGATAGTCCCATCTGATAGGCAGTAAGGCAACACCCAAAGTATGTTTACTCTGACTCCACCCTTTCCAAGTTTGGTGGTCTATATATAGTGAGGAAAATAAGTATTTGATACACTGTCGATTTTGCAAGTTTTCCCACCTAAAAAGAATGGAGAGGTCTGTAATTTTTATTGTGCGTATACTTCCACTGTGAGAGACAGAATCTTAAAAAAAATCCAAAAAATCACATTGGATTATTTTTACATAATTAATTTGCATTATATTGCATGAAATAAGTATTTGATACAAAAGAAAAACAGAACTTAATATTTAGTACAGAAAGCTTTGTTTACAGTTACATCGGTCACATGTTTCCTGTAGTTCTTGACCAAGCTTGCACACACTGCAACAGGGATTTTGGCCCACTCCTCCATACAGATTTTCTCCAGATCTTTCAGGTTTCGGGGATGTGTCTGGGCAACATTGAGTTTCAGCTCCCTCCAAATATATTCTATTGGGTTCCGGCGTAGGCCACTCCAGGACCTTGAAATGCTTCTTAAGGAGCCAGTCCTTAGTTTCACTGATTGTGTATTTCAGGTCATATTCATGCTAGAAGACTCAGCCATGATACATCTTCAATGCGCTTACTGAGGGAAGGACGTTTTTGTCCAAAATCTTGGTTAGAATTATGTTCTTCTTCCTCCAAACATGGCAAGTGGAGTTGATAACAAAAAGTTATATTTTGGTCTTATCTGAACACATGACCTTCTCCCATGCCTCCTCTAGATCATCCAGATGGTCATTGGCGAACTTCAAATGGGCCTGGACATATGCTGACGTGAGCAGGGGGACGCTGCTTGCCCTGCAGCATTTTAATCCATGACTACATAGTGTGCTACTAATGGTAATGTTTGAGACTGTGGTCCCAGCTCTCTTCAGGTCACTAACCAGGTCCTTCTGTGTAGTTCTCGGTTGATTCCTGACCTTTCACAGAATCATACTTACCCCACGAGGTGAGACCTTGCATGGAGCCCCAGACTGAGGAAGATTGACAGTGCTTCTTCGATTTTCTAATAATTGTGCCAACAGTTGTTGCCTTCTCACCAAGCTGCTTGTATATTGTCCAATAGCCCATCCCAGCCTCATGCAGGTCTACAATTTTGTCCTTGTTGTCCTTAGACAGCTCTTTGGTCTTGGCCATTGTGGAGAAATTGGAGTGTGATGGATAAACTGTGCAGACAGGTGTCTTTTAAACAGGTAACAAGTTCAAACAGGTGCAATTAATACAGATAATGAGTGCAGAGTAGGAGGGCTTCTTAAAGAATAACTAACAGGTCTGTGAGAGACAGAATTCTTGCTGGTTGATAGGTGATCAAATGCTTATGGGGAGCAAAGTAGAAAGTTAAAATGTTGCAAGCAAAGAGATGCATGGCAGTTTAGGACCAGCAGACCCAGCAACACCAGTACTACAGTACAGAAAAAATAAAGGACAGTAAGTACAGTCATGGCCAAAAGTTTTGAGAATGACACCAAAATTATATTTTCACATGATCTGCTGGCCTCTGGTTTTTATTAGTGTTTGTCTGATGTTTATATCACATACAGAAATATAATTGCAATCATATTATGAGTACCAATAGGTTATATTGACAGTTAGAATGAGTTAATGCAGCAAGTCAATATTTGCAGTGTTGCCCCTTCTTCTTCAAGACCTCTGTAATTCTCCCTGGCATGCTCTCAATCAACTTTTGGACCAAATCCTGAGTGATAGCAGTCCATTCTTGCATAATCAATGCTTGCATTTTGCTAGAATTTGTTGGTCTTTGTTTGTCCACCCGTCTCTTGATGATTGACCACAAGTTCTCAATGGGATTAAGATCTGGGGAGTTTCCAGGCCATGGACCCAAAATCTCTATGTTTTGTTCCATGAGCCATTTAGTTATCACCTTTGCTTTATGGCAAGGTGCTCCATCATGCTGGAAAAGGCATTGTTGGGCGCCAAATTGCTCTTGGACGGTTGGGAGAAGTTGCTCTTGGAGGACATTCTGGTACCATTCTTTATTCATGCCTGTGTTTTTAGGCAAGACTGTGAGTGAGCCGATTCCCTTGGCTGAGAAGCAACCCCACACATGAATGGTTTCAGGATGCTTTACAGTTGGCATGAGACAAGACTGGTGGTAGCGCTCACCTCTTCTTCTCCGAATAAGCTGTTTTCCAGATGTCCCAAACAATCGAAAAGGGGATTCATCAGAGAAAATGACTTTGCCCCAGTCTTCAGCAGTCCACTCCCTGTACCTTTTGCAGAATATCAGTCGGTCCCTGATGTTTTTTCTGGAGAGAAGTGGCTTCTTTGCTGCCCTCCTTGAAACCAGCCCTTGCTCAAAGAGTCTCCGCCTCACAGTGCGTGCAGAAGCACTCACACCAGCCTGCTGCCATTCCTGAGCAAGCTCGGCACTGCTGGTAGTCCGATCCCGCAGCTGAAACAGTTTTAAGATACGGTCCTGGAGCTTGCTGGTCTTTCTTGGGCGCCCTGGAGCCTTTTTGACAACAATGGAAGCTCTCTCCTTGAAGTTCTTGATGATGCGATAGATTGTTGACTGAGGTGCAATCTTTGTAGCTGCGATACTCTTCCCTGTTAGGCCATTTTTGTGCAGTGCAATGATGGCTGCACGTGTTTCTTTAGAGATAACCATGGTTAACTGAAGAGAAACAATGATACCAAGAACCAGCCTCCTTTTAAAGTGTCCAGTGATGTCATTCTTACTTAATCATGACTGATTGATCGCCAGCCCTGTCCTCATCAACACCCACACCTGTGTTATTGGATCAATCACTAAAACGATGTTAGCTGCTCCTTTTAAGGCAGGACTGCAATGATGTTGAAATGTGTTTTGGGGGTTAAAGTTCATTTTCTGGGCAAATATTGACTTTGCAAGTGCAGTAATTGCGGTTAAGCTGATCACTCTGACATTCAGGAGTATATGCAAATTGCCATTGCAAAAAATGAAGCAGTAAACTTTGGAAAAATTACTATTTGTCTCATTCTCAATACTTTTGGCCATGACTGTAGATGCCTAGCAGAGCAAAATTATGCATAAGGAAATTCAGGACGAACACTTCGAGTAATGGCTTACTGACATTGAGAAAGATGTGGATAAATGGAAACCGGACATTAGTCAGGGTAAACTTAAAAAGTATCTGCGCAATGTGATTGATTATAAATCCAATACAATATTCCAATGGCAACAGAAGAAATAATTACAATGATGCAGGAAGTCTAGGAGTCTATCAGAGAGATCCACATCTTCTGGAATGGACAGTAATGCTTCATTAAGTGATATGGATGTGACTAAAGACATCCATCTTAGAACTAGGAATGGTGGAAAGAGGAAATATCTAGATATCTTTTCCAGACACAATAAAAGCAAAAGTTGATCAATGAAAGGAAGTCAATATTTCTACCCATCCTTTAACCAATGTACAACTTAACCTATTGTAAAGAGGTTTAACCTTCTCTCCTTCTCATCACTTAGATCTATTCATAACCGTGAAGGACACACATCTTTTTGCCAGGAAACGGATTTTAAAGAAATTGCACTATAAACCACGTGTTGCTGTTGTGTTCTCTATCAACAAGAAAGAGAGGCCCTGGCTATACTTCATGAAGTACTTAAATGACTGTCCGACGGTTGAAATATCCACCAAACTGGTTACAGCTGAGTTTGAATTGTTACCACACAAGTAGTACTATGTGAATTGTAATCATGTAAGGATGTGGTCATTAGATTGGCTGACAACAGGGGCAATTTGGTTATTTTATCAGTCACCATGTATGAAAAACAAGTGAATAAGATTCTAAGTGACCAGAGTTGCTTTAGGAAACTACTCAAAAAAATTCTTATTTGTTTTCAGGATGAATTGGTTGATGTTCTTGATAAATCATGTCAAGAAGGAATTATTCACACAAAAAATGGTTGATACAGTTTGTGAATTTCATCCAAGTCTTGCTACTTTCTACTTAATTTCCAAAATTCACAGGAATCCCTTGGACCCCCAGGATGACAAATTGTGGCAGGTAATGGGGGGCTTTGTGAGGTATTTCTAATGTGATTGATTACTTTCTGAAAACTTTAGTCAGTTCTCTTCTCTTGTACATCAATGAACCGCAACAGCCTTGCAGATATTGGATCACTTGCACTTTGAGGAAAATATGACCATTTTAACAGTAGATGTTAAGTCCTCAATCTGGCATGAGTTTGCTTTGAGACTAGTTTCCTGGTTCCATAAATCCAGCAATATGGATAAGTTGCTGACAGATCTTCTCCTAATTATCCTTTAATTTGTATTTAACATAACACTTTTATTTTCAACAACAGATTTTATTTTACAGCTGAAGAGTAATGCAATGGAGGCATCTTGTGCCCCCTCATTTGCTAATTTGTTTTTGGGAGCATGGGAAAGAGAGATCTTTCAAGGTGCTTTGATCTTGTAAATGGAAAAAATACATGGCTCAGGCATTATATAGACAATGTATGGTTCATTTTGGAGGGATCAGTGAAGAAATTGGAACATGGGATGATACAATTAAATAACATCACCCAAAACATCAGACTCACTTTCAAACATGGAAGAAAACTTTACTTTTTGGATCTGCAAATACAGACATCGGTCAATGGTAATATTAAAACAGAAATCTTTAGGAAACCAAACTCTACCAATTCCCTGCTTCACGTTTATTTATCTCATCCAGCAACAAAGATCTGGGGGATTCCAAATGGACAGTTCGTTAAAGTCAAAACGGTATGTTCTAATGATGTATCTTTTGAATCACAATTGGCTGATTTGGTATGTAGATTTCAATAGAGAGGATATAGCCAGAAATAAATTAGACTGGGCTGTAATAGTGCAAATAACTCTCCAAGGAATCTACTACTACAGTAACAAACCAAAAATAAATGCGTATCTGGATGATCAAATAAGCTTATCACAAGAGATGAGCGAACATGTTCAGAAAAAGTAAATTTTTTTTTAAATTCGGTACGAACATTGCACATTCAGATTCGTTATCAGACACCAGAGCGTTTTTACTGAAAATCGGCAAAAGTGCGGGAAATGATCGCGTTTCCACTACCGTATTTATTAGGACTTTGACTAGGGTAGTGGTGCTGTATGATGAGCGGGGGGGTTGTGTTTGATGTGGGGAGGAGGTGGGAGAGTTCAGAGTAGTGGCGGGCTGTTAATCTTTTTTTTCTTCCTTAACTTAATGTGTACAGATTCCAGCAAGCCAATGCAGACACAAGGGCTTCTGTCATTGGCTGCTGAAGTGTACTCATCCACCATGTTGTTAAAATGCTGCCTCCTGCTAATGCAGACCATATCAGATGGTGGTGCTGGATGTTGTGGCATGCTGAGGAAAGTTTTCAACATTTCGGCCATGCTAACCCTCCCTCCTGAAGGGGTGTCCCAGCTATGTTGGCGACTTCCTCCTCCTCCTGTCATGTTCTTCCACTGATCCCTCTCTGTCAGGTGGGAATGCCAACAGTTGTGCGTCAACCGGCATGCGCTTGTATTCCCGAATTTTCTGATCTCCCTCCAGTGATGGAAGTAAGGATGGTATGTTATCCTTTTAGCGGGGATCCAGCAGGGTAACCACCCAATAATCAGCACTGGTAACAATCTGGACAACTTGGCTGTCATTGTGCTAGTACAGCAGCATGTATTGGCTAATGTGTGCCAGGCTGCTCAGAGGCAATGACAAGCTGTCCTCGATGGGAGGTGTATCGTCTAGGTCTTCTCCATCACCCAAGTCATGCTCCAGTGATACCCTTGAGCTGATATGATTGCCAGTCTGCTGTGAACACAATTCCTCTTCCTCATCATGATCCTCTAAAACTATCCCCTAACTGCACAGGTGTGTACCCAGCCGCTGTTGGTACAGGAACCCTCCCTTTCAACCATGTGTGTGGTCTGATAATGGTGTGAATGTTCCTTGTTACTCTTCCTCTTCCTTATGTGCCACCACTAGAGATGAGCAAGTACCGTAATATTCGTAATCTCTATACTCATAATGAGTACTTTGTAATAATCGCATATTCGTTCCGAATAGTGATTACAATGTAAGTCAATGGGAAATGAGAGTAATTTTCTGCTGGACCTTACAAAGGGGTCTGGGTTCCTGAGGAAAAGGCTGAAATGGAAGGGAAAGTGATGAAACAGAATGGGAAGAGCCTAGAGAATATGCCTGCATGCATTTCTGACTCACATATGGTTTCTGGGAATAAGCTTGTCGCAGTATTATGCCACTTTTACAGACACACAAGAACAACTACAAAACCTAACCTAAATTGTATTTAACAGGCCAAAAAGGTTAAGAAACAGTTTTTCCTGCATAATCACTTGTATATAAGACTAAATAGACCAGAGAAACCAAAAACTATTCATTTTAGTGTTTGTTCACACATACTGTTGTGGCTTTTTTTCGCCTTTTACAATTGGGAGGGCCCTGACTTATACATTTTGTAGGTCCCTCTGTCATACATCATTTTTAGGTCGCTATTCCCCAGCACTTTACAAGCACAGCTAGAACGTATCAGTAGGTGAATCTGTAACATGCGTTTTGGAGGGACAGCTGTTACTTAGACATTTGGATGGTCCCTCCATCATTGACACTCAGATAGTGGAATACATATTCCATAGCAGTGTACAATGTGCCCATTGTAGCGTTGGGCTTGACCCTCCTCCTCCTCCTTCTCCACCACCATGTGATACTGAAGCTCTAAATTCAAATGTTCAGAGGGCCTGCAGTAGGTAGGAAAGCTTAGTTTTTGAAGAGCCCTTGCGTGGCCCTGTAACATACATTTTGAATTGCCCTCCTCTTGAAATTTTGGAGGTCCCTCTTGTGTACATTTGAGAATGCCCTCACTTATTCATATTGCAGGGCCCTCACTCTATTATTTAACTCATTTAAGGGCAGAGACTACAGAGAAAAAGGCCAAGAGACATGGAGTACTAGAAGGTAGTAGTGAGTGCGGCCTGTCATCCTCAGGTATGGCTGAACTTTGTGAACTGGAAAAATAAAGCTGCACTAGTCAACTGGATGACAAGCTCAAATCTATCACTTGTGCAAGTCAATGGACAAAGGATATATGGTGCCCCCCTCCAGGATGGGTTGGAGAAGCTTCTCCAAATAGCTCAGAGATTTTGATTGTCAATATTCCCCCGATTATATAGGAAGAGAAGACTTTGTCATACTGTACTACTTGGTCCAGTGCAGAATGTGCATCGTATTTCCAAAAATTACTCCTGGGGGCTGTGTCATAGGTGCAGGAAGATTCCATGACAAGGGCCTCCCTTGACAAACATTATCTACAATGGAGTACTGTAGTAGTTGTGGCCCTCAATTCAAGTTTTCAGAGGGCCATCAGTTGGTCATCAACAGTCAGTGTAACTTTCTATTGAATATGTATCCCCTATCTCAGTCACAATGTGGCACAAGCCAGTCATGATTTTTTGCCAAAAAGGGTGACTAACAGTACATTTCTATTCAATATGTATCCTCTATCTCAGTCACAATGTGGCACAAACTGTGACAAGGGCCTCCAATGACAAATATTAGTTTGGTAGGACCACTGTGACAGATTTGTCCACTGCACAATGTGCATAGGGTTTGTAAAAATTAGCCCTATGGGCCGAGTCATTGTGGACGCAGGAAGCCACCATCCCAAAGGTCTCCAATCACAAATAGTAGTTAGGCTGGAGTAGGAATACTGCCCTGGTTTGTCAACTGCACAATGTGCATAGGGATTGTAAAAATTAGCATTATGGGTTGAGTCATGTTTGACGAAGGAAGGAAACGGGTTTTTATGGGAAGGGGGTGACGTTAACAGAAGTAGCATGAATCTGCATTTTTGGTGAATTTAGGTTGGATTGCTGTCATCTGGAGGGATTATAAACTGTGGAGATATCCAGTCCTTGTTGAATTTAATCAGAGTAAGTCTGTCTGTCAGCGTGTGCGCTTATCAGTGATAATTGCCCCAGCGGAACTGAAAACACGCTCAGACACCACACTAGCAGCTGGGCAGGCCGGCACCTCCCAGGCATATAAGGAGAGGTAGGGCCAAGTGTTCAGCTTAGACACCCAATAATTAAAGGGAACTGAAGCATCAGAAAGGATGCACGTATGGTCACATAAGTACCCCTTGACCATGTTCTGCAACTTATCCCTCCTTGGCATTGTTACAGGCACAGATAGCCCTTGCTATTGTGCTGGTTTATTGAAAATTGCCCAGTTGCGCACATTTTCCCCCCACCTCTGTTGGAGCTGGTGTTCGTGTCTCTTTCCATTTTCCCTTGGTGTTGAAAAGAGCCGGTACCTCTGCCACAAGCATTGTCTGAGGGAGATGTTTTCAGCAACTGATCTTCAACGGCCCTCTTGAGCGATTCCATTATAAAACTCTTTGTTGACTCCAAAAGAAGAGAAGGAAATTTATCCTTGTACCGTGGATCGAGAAAGGTGGCAAAAATGGATAAAATTTGTATCACGCGAGGGTCTTGCCACAGACACTTATACATGAACTGTGCCATGTGGGTCAAGCTGCAAAAAGGCAAATGTTCTATGTCCTCAACAGGAGAAACAGTACCCATCCTCTCCTCACGCTGACTCGCCTCCTCCTCCACCTCCTCGCCTCCAGCCCATCCAGGCTGGACAGACATGAAGCTTGGGTTGGGAGTCCCCTCGGTAGCACAGAAAAACAAGTACTCTCCCTCCTCATCCTCCTCATTTTCCTCCTCATCATCCAATGTTGCCTCAGAATATTTGCTGGACAGTATCACCCATTGGGAAATCTGGCTCCATACCAACATGCTGGGCACTCAAAGCTTCGTTTTGAGATTATGCAGTGATTGTTTCAAGAGACACAGCAGCGGGATGGTTACGCCTGATCACCGCTCGCAAGGTTGTGCAGTACTCAAAGTTCTCAAGAACCTCACAAATGTCAGTGATCCACACCCACTCGACAGTTGTTATTTGTGGTGGCTGACTTTCAGTCTGAAGGGCATGTTGAAGCTGATATTCAGCTACTGCCCTCTGCTGTTCACTAATCCTCACCAATATATGATATGTTGAGTTCCACCACGTGGGCAGGTCACAAATGAGTCGGTGACTTGGTAAATTCAAGCACTTTTGCAGCCCAGTAAGAGCAGCAAAAGCGGTAGAGGAATGTCTCAAATGGGCGCTAATATGGCGCACTTTCTCAAGTAGGTACAGCAAGTCACGGTAAGTTTTCAGAAATTTCTGAACAACTAGGTTCAGCACGTGAACCATGCATGGCACGTGTACCAGCCTGCCGAACTTTAAAGCTGCGACCTGGTTACGCCCATTATTGCAGACGACCAGACCGGGTTGGAGGTGCAGCGGGGAGAGCCACTGATCGGTCTGTTGTTTTAAAGCTTGCCACAGCTCTACTGCAGTGTGTGATTTCTGACCTAAACAGATCAGCTTCAACAGAGCGTGTTGCCGCTTTGCCAAAGCGCTGTTGCACAGGTCCCAGCTTGGCAGTGATGGGTAGGGTAATTCAGCAGAGGATGAAGAGCAGGAGGAGGGGAGAGAGGAAGTGGAATATGAAGAGGCGGAAACCCTGACAGAAATTGGGTCAGCTATTCTTGGCGTGGGTAGGATATGTGATGTTCCAGTTTGCGCTTTTGTCCCACCCTCCACCAGGTTCAACCAGTGTGCCATGACAGAAATGTATTGTCCCTGTCCACAACAACTTGTCCAGGTGTTTGTTGTTAGGTGGAACTTCCCGGTAACGGCGTTGGTGAGAGCACGGTTTAGATTGTTTAACACGTGCTTGTGTAACGCAGGAACAGCACATTGGGCAAAATAGTCGTGGCTGGGAACACTGTATCGTGGGGCAGCCACAGCCAAGAGATCACGGAAAGAATTTGTACCCACAAGCCTAAATGGCAACATCTCCACAGCTAGCAATTTGGCAATGTGCGAGTTTAGTATTTGTGCCTGTGGGTGCGTGGCTGAGTATTTACACTTTCTTTCCAAGCTCTCAGGCACGGACAATTGGATGCTTCGCTGGGACAAGGAAGTAAATGTGGTTGATGTTTGTTGCGTGTGAGCAATCACAGCTTGTGGGCAGGAGGTATGAGCGCCTGCTTCCTGAACAGCTGATTCTGAAGGACATAGCCCAGGCGACATGGCATTGGTTTGACCCACAGACGCAGATTTGGTATCGTGGTGTTCTGCCCACCTACTGAGGTGCTTGGCTGCAATGTTGTTCCGCATACTGGTGGTGCTCAGGTTGCCTTTGCCCTGGCCTCTGCTCAACTTGGTATGGCAGATGCTATAGACCACAATGTTTGTCTCTAAGGGACTTTCAGAAAAAAACTCCACACAGCAGCTGAACGCCCCCTTGCCCTGACTTGGCACACAGCGGGGGTGCTCTTGGGAACAGTTGACCCAGTTCTCACTCTGGGCAAACCACGACCCCTTGGTGCCTGTGTTGATGCTACATATCCATCTTCCTCTGTGTTGCTGTCATGGCTATGCATGCCAACGGTCCAGGATGGATCAGTGGACTCATCATCGACCACCTCGTCTTCCATCTCATCCTCCTTCCCAGTTGACATTGTAGGTTGACCTGATGCCAATTGTGTCTCATCATCATCAGCCTCCACCTCTGGAGACAGTAAATGACGTTCCTCCAAGTGGCTTTCTTCTAGCCGTAGGTCCTCAAATACTTGAGCATTAACGTATGCCACCTTCTCTTGTCCCTCGTCAATGCTGCATGGTGATAGACCAGAGCCAATCAAAGGATACGTACCAAACAGGTCCTCGGAGTGGCCAAGCTTGGGGTCATATGTCTCCTGTGACTGATAATGGTGGGAGGAAGGAGAACCAGCTTCAGGATTGGATGGGCCAGCCTTCTGTGTATTGACAGTAGACTATGTGGTTGTGGAAGGTTTGTTGCTGCTTGGCAAACACGTAAAGGCCTCGTCTGCTATCCAAGAAGGAATCTGCTCTCGTACTTCTGGCTTCCACAAACGTTTATGTTCCAGACTGGGAAATTTTTCCAGGAACATAGCGGATGCATCAAGCTTCTTCTGACTTGACACAGACTGAGTGCCTTCTCGCGCACCACTGATAACACCACGTCCACATCAATTAGCAACAGGCTTTTTTGGCATTTTGGGTTTTGTTGACAGATTTTCAGATGTTGAAAGCACAAGTCAAGCTAGCTGTCACAGCCAAAATAGTGGATAAAATGGCCTGGTGCGTGCTTGGTATCAGGCACTAGGAAATGTTTGGACTACTGCTTTGTGTAGGGCACTAAATGCTTCTTTAAGTGTACTAATGTGGACAGAAGGCAGGCTGTCACCCCAAAAACAGTGGGGAAAATGGGCTGGTGGGTGCTTTGTAACAGGCAGTAGGAAATGTTTGGACTACTTTGTGTAGCGCACTAAACGCTTTTTTAAGTGGACTAATGTGGACAGAAGGCAGGCTTTCACCCCAAAAACAGGGGGGGGGGAATTGGCTGGTGCATGCTTTGTAGCAGGCAGCAAGAAAAGTTTGGGCTACTGCTTTGCATTGGGCACTAACCACCTTTTTAAGTGGACTAATGTGGACAGCAGAAGCCAGGCTCTGACCCCTAAAACAGCGTGGAAAATAGATTGGTGTTTTTAAAAAAAAGGCAGCACAAAATGCTACTACTCTGTGTGCTGGAAAAATATTGCTTTGCCTCTGACAAGAGCTGTTTTAAGATGGACACTGGAAGAACACTTTAACTTCTCCCTACCTAATACACAATCTATCCCTCCCTGTAATCTGACTTTGTTGTGTGTCTTCAGCTCTGAAAAGAGCTATTTTTTGGTGGTATTATGGAGCTAGTTAGTGGTTCCTTTAAATGCTAACCTAGTATACACTGCAGGTAGCCCTTAAAAGGGCTTTTGTTTTATCAAGAGGCCTAAACACTCTCCCTAGCAGCTCAGCGATCTCTCCCTATGCTTATAGAACGCAGGCTCCAGACTCAATGTGCACAAAATGCCGACGGCAGGGCAAAAATAGACCATATGACGCTGGGCGGCCAGCCAATCACAGTAATTCCACAACCATGATGTCTGCGGCAATACTGTGATTGGTTAAGAAGCCCAGCTTGTTTAGTGGATGCAAAGGAGGTGCCAAAACTGCAGGGCGGAACATCGCGGGATATAGCGAGGCAAGTACACAAATACTCCCAATATAACGAGTAACCTGAATACCCTACTATCCGTGCGAATAGCGAATAGTAACGAATACACTTGCTCATCACTAGCCACCACCTCATCCATCATTGTCTGAAACGTTTTTTCAAACATGCATAGAAGTGGGATAGTAATGCTCATGATGGCATCATCAGCGCTGACCATGTTGGTGCAGTACTCGAAACAGCGCAACACAGCAAAAACTTCTCGCATGGAGGACAAATCGTTAATAATGAAGTGGTGTTGGTCCACAGAGCAACTCACCCGTGAGTGCTGCAGCAGAAACTCCACTGTTGTCTGCTAATGTTCACACAGTCTCTCCAGCATATGCAAGATGAAGTTCCAGCTTGTGGGTATGTAGCATATGAGGCGGGGAGCGGGAATGCCGAAGTGACACTGCAGCGCAGACAGTCTGGTAGCAGGGTGAAATCGTCGAAAGTGCGCACAGACAGCTTGCACTTTCTGCAGCAGCTCTGACATCTCGGGGTAATTTTTCAGGAGGCTCAGCACCAGAAAATTCAGCACATACGCCAGACAAGGGATATGCATAAAAACGGCTAGGCCCAGACTTGCCACGAGATTTTTCCCGTTATCGCACACCACCAAGCTAGGCTTGAGGTTCAGCTGCACCAGCCACTCATCAGTCTGTTGTTTGATCCCCGTCCACAGCTACTGCTTGGTGTGGAATCTTTCCACCAAAGAGATGAGTTTCAGAACAGTCTGCTGTCATTCCCCCCTGGCTGTGCTGAACATGGTGGTGCAGGTGTTTCACTGACCAGATGAGAAAGTAGTGGAGGAAGCGGAGGAGAAAAAGGAGGTAACATGGACAAAAAAACGTCCAGCAATCCTTGGTGGTGGTAAGACATGCGCTAAAAGGCCTTCCGGTTCAGGCCCAGTCGCTACTACATTTACCCAGTAGGCAGTTAGGGAAATGTAACGTCCCTGGCCGTGCTTACATGTCCACGTATCTGTGGTTATGTGGATCTTGCCACTGTTGGAGTTGCGCAGTGCACACCTGATTTTATCAGCAACTTGTGTGTGCAGGGCAGGGAAAGCCCACCTGGTAAAATAGTGGCTGCTGGGAACCGCATACTGTGGAACAGCCACAGCCATCAGTATTTTAAAACTGTCTGTCTCCACCAGCAGGAATAGCAGCATTTCAAAGGCCAGGAATTTTCAAATGCTATCATTCAGGACCAGAGCTCTTGGGTGGGTAGGGGAATACTTTCTCTTTCTCTCCAGTGTTTAGGGGATGGACAGCTGAATGCTTACATGGGACGGGTTGGTGACACTACTGGTTATGCTGCCACATCTCTCTTTACGGTGAGCCAGGTTGCCCTGTTGATTGAGTGTGGGAGGAAGAGTGTGAGATCACAGCATAACAGAGATCAGGAGGAGCCTCAGATCTTTCTTGTTTTTTCCGGTGTGTTCTGAAGCTCGTGCTATGGATACAGATGCCTCATAATGCAGAAGGCGCTCAAGTTAAGAACATTTATGTCTCGCTTAAGGCTCTGATGGCAGAGGGTGCAAATCACCATTCAGCACATGGCCTGAAGAAAAGAGATGCCATGGAGCTCCTTTGAGCTGGCTTTGGAGTGCTCAGTTTGCTGGCGAAGTGGGCAGTAGCAGCCAATGTACTTGCTAGGGTGACCTGCTGTGCCTTTTTACCCTGCTCTTTCTTTTGCTGTGCAGCTGGTGCGGCGTGACCACCTCCTCTTCCTCTGAAATGCGCACGTCACATGGATGGCCTTCACTCCATGTGGGGTCTAGGACCTCATCATCCTCCTCATCATCTTCCACTTTTCACCCCTGCCTTCCTTGCCGGCCTGCACACAGCAAAAAGATGCAGCAATTGACACCTGTATTTTGTCATTATTAGAGATTTTCTGCAGTGGTCCACTGACCGTGTGCACTAAGTCCCTTATGTACTCATTCTCAAACTGAACAAGTGGTTAGGTATCAGTGCTTTCAATCTCATCCACTTGTGGGGCAGGGCCTGGTGGATGTCCCACAGAACCCCAGCCAGTGGAGTCATCAAAAAGCCGAAGTGACTGCTGCATGACTTGGGGCTCATGCTGCTTGGCTGATTTGCAAGGGGGTGAGGTGGAAGACAGATGCCCATGGTCCGCAGATGCCAACACTGCACTTTCAGCAGTTTACCGGGTGGAAGACAATGCAAAGGAACAGGAGGCACTCTCAGCTATCCAATCTAAAACCACCTCAACATGTTCTGTCCTCACCATTCATCCAACAGTACTCGGGCCTAGGAAGGTGTTTAATTTGGGAACATAAAAGGCACAGAACAACTACGTCCTCTCCCTGCAGCATCAACACCACCAGCAGCACCACGGTCATGGCCTGGTCCCCTATTTGATGCTCTTCTCAATTTTTGCACCTCAAAACAGTGCACAGTAGAGAAGAGGAACTGCCCAGCAGATTATTACATGCTTAGGGTACTTTGCAACATACTAACCGACTGTATTAGATCACTGTGCACCAGGCTGTATTACGGGTACTCTGCACCAAAATGTTTTAGGTCACTGAGCACCAGGCTGTATTACGAGTACTCTACATCAGGCTATATTAGGTCACTGAGCACCAGGCTGTATTAGGTCACTGTGCACTAGGCTATATTATGAGTACTCTGCACCAGGCTGTATTAGGTCACTAAGCACCAGGCTGTATTAGGTCAATCTGCACCAAGCTGTATTAGGTCACTGTGTTCCAGGCTCTATTAGACCACTGAGCAACAGGCTATATTAGGTAACTGTGCACCAATCTGTACTAGGTCACTGTGCACCAAGCAGTACTGGGTCACTGTGCACCAGGCTGTATAAGGTCACTGTTCACCAGGCTATATTAGTCACTATGCACCAAGCTGTATTATGGGTACTCTGCACCAGGCTGTGTAACATCACTGAGCACCAGGCTGTATTAGGTCACTGTGCACCAAGCTGTATTATGAGAACTCTGCACCAGGCTGTATTAGGTCACTGTGCTCCAGGCTGTATTAGATCACTGTGCACCAGACTTTGTTACGGAACTCTGAATTAGGCTCTGTTAGGGTACCAGGCTCAGAAGAGAATGGCAGCGACACTCGTGATCTGACATTTATACGGGCCGGGTCAAATGGTGTGCCAGTCAATCACAGCCATGCCAATATTTGGTATGGCTATGATGGTTCCGAAAGGGCCCTTAGCCTAAAAGCTTGCTGATTGGCTGTGCCTTAGCCTTTCAACAAACCTTATTCGGCATCCGATCCATAACAGTACAATGGACTTCTGGGAAAACGTCCTTGTTCGAAGTTTGGCACCCCAAACTTTACAGTTCGGTACCCCAAACTTTACAATTCGGTACCCCAAACTTTACAATTCGGTACCCCAAACTTTCCAGTTCAGGTTTGCTTATCTCTAGATTTTATGCACAGATATATTCATTATGGACCATGTTTGATCTCTATTATTATCTTTTTTTTTACATCCAGAAAAATGGCATTGGTGCCCGCACATGCTCAGTAGCAGCTGTCGCTTGCCAGCAGATGCTGCTGTGCATGCGCCACGGCCATTTTTGCTGGAACCAAATTTTTTTTTTGCTCCAACAAAATAGCTGCAGTGTGTGCGCAGTAGCATCTATCACCTGCTGATAGATGCTACTGCACACATGCGGGCACCATTTTGTAGGAGCAAAGATTTTTTTAGCTCCAGCAAAATGGTCGAGGTGCATGCACAGTTGCGTCTGTCAGCAAGCAACAGATGCATGTGCGGGTTCTGGCGCCATTTTGCTGGATGCAATTTTTTTTCCTAAACCCACAATAGTATATGCATTATGGAAAATAGGAGGCAGGTCACTGAAGGATCAGTGACCTGTCATAAGTGCATACAGATGAAATTGTAAGCAGAGCACCACATAAATCCCCGTCCACAGGCCAACCACGAAGCACAAGAATATAATTAACTGAAAAATGCAATCAAAGATTAAACAAGAACCACAGGATGGATTTCATCAATCCAGGTATCATTTTAATCAGTGTAACGGCACCCACCTGACAGTGTATGTAGTTTTCTGAGTACAATCCTGCTGACAGGTGCGCTTTAAGCTTTTGTAGCTAAACCTCATGCATATATTATCCATTGTCTATATTGTATTATTCCAGAGTGATACTCTTCTTGAGTCACTTTTCTACCTCTTATGTTTGCATTTTGGCACTTTTCACTACTGTCTTTTCAACACTAATAAACTTGTTGCACTTTTTGGTATACTAGTTTCCTCTTTACACCGGAATTAGTAGCACTGTTTTTATTCATTATCAGCACTTTATATTTACACTCAGTGGATACTTTATGAAGAGGGATACCCTTTCAGTTATTCTTTCATTTTCTTTATAAATATTGCACTTTGGTGCTTTTAGCTACTGGTAGTCTAACATTAATAAACTTCTTGCACTTTTCATCATATCAACTTGTTCTTTAACACTAGGGTATGTAGCTAGTTTAGTGCCCATTTATAATATGTTATATGCCCACATTTTCTATTGCAGGTTTGTACTGACACTAGAACTTTTAGAACCTTGAGAATCGAATCTGAAATTGTTTGAATATGCAAGAAAGTCAATTCAAAATTGATTTGCAACAGATTGATCCTCTCATCTCTAAAGCAGACTCATATTATGTACAGTGAAAGATAATTACATTTATTAACTCTTGTTAGGGAGGAATACCCAATCAGACAGTGGGCCTTCAGTTGAAACCCTGAAATACATTTTGTCCTGAGGCTTCTTCTGAGGATGCTGAACACAAATAATGCCAATTAAAAAAATGTTATATTGTTTTCAATGGGGTCATAAAATGACCCCATTAAAAAGATGACTATACAATAATTATCATTGGTAGGTAATGGCTTATATCTTTAATGACTGTAATTTAAATACAAAAAAGTGTATTACTAATAGAAGCAATGACTCACTAATTGCACTGATTGCTGGCGGAAATACAATGAAAAGTACTAAATAACAACTTGGTGGAGAAGTAGTAAATGATAACATTTACCTCCGTCAAGAAAATGTAAGGAAAAAAAATCTGCTTTATCTTCAGAAAATTCCCGATATGAATAAATACAGATTTTGCGGCTGACCTAAAAAATCTATTGAAGAGAATTAAAAAGACACTTTGCTCTAAAACACAGTTTCCCTTTTGTAAACTAAAGAGAAATATATTATAGATATAGATTTCAGTTGAATTTCTTGAGTTTCTCTCACCTCTTTTTAGCAACAGGAAATCTTTTAACAAGACATAATAGGATTAGTCAATGCAGGTTTTTGAAAAAATTGGTTTCTTGTGAGTATTATAAATAACATTCAAGCAATATGTATTTTATTCCTGCAATACATCCTTCATTTTAAGTAGCAAGCCGCACATCACACGATAGGATTGTCTCTACTGGTGTTTTACAAAGTAGGTTAAAAACATGGATTTTTCAAACTGCTTAAAGAAAGAAGTGGAAAGATCTCAGGTTACTGAAAGCAAGCAATTTACATAAGAAAATACACAATATTACTGATTATGGATAGAATGCAGACAAACTATTGAAATAAAAATTAAATGACAACACCAACAAAAATTAAATTAGTTACTAGAAAATTTCATTAATTTAAAGGGAATCTGTCAGCAGTTTTTTGCTATTTAATATGAGGACAGTATGAAGTAGAGGAATTCAGCGATGTGTCACTTATCTGGCTGTGTGCTGTTATTTACGTTCAATGAAGGTTTTATCACTAGGACATTATCATTGCTGCGACTAGCTGCCTTGTGCCACTTCATTTGACCTACCCCCTCCTATGATAAGCAGCTCAATGTCAATAGACAATGTACATAGAGAGCCTGGTGTGGGAAGGGTTAGCTTTCTGAGCATGCCTGCATACTGTATCGAAGAACTCTGATTGCGTCACAATTGCTGCATCTAGTATATTAACTGACACATGATTGTTATCAGGATCCATTATTCTACATAATACTGCTCTCAGATAAGGTAGTAAACACCTGGTGACAGATTCCCTATAAAGGTTGATACAACATGCTTACCCTACCTTGTGGCCTGTATCCCATTGTACTCTCAGCTATTGAGCTGCTCCTAAAGCACAGAAAACAGCTATCAAGATCACAAAGTTTAATGAGGTAGTGTAAATAAGAACATACCATGGCTAAGAATGTGGAAGCCGCCAGCAGTAGCTGGCAGTAGTACTATCAAACGCAGTCCACAATTGGCTTCCTATTACATAGGAGGATAATGTTACCTGTAAGGGCTCACTCACATGAACACATGAATGTAGAACTTGGACGAGTGCTATCTGTTATATATGTTATACTATGTGGCAGAGCAGATCTGTGTTTTACTTTCTCATATCAATTCAGCATGAGAAAAAAAATCACAGCATGCAGTGAGTGGCTCTGCTAATCAGATCACATGCACCCATTCAAGTCTATAGGTGTGTGTGAAACATGGGACTGGAATCGGATGTCATCCGAGTGCAGTCCGATTTAGGCGGACACAGACAATGGAGAAGATGGAGAAATTAATTTCTCCATCTTCTCCACACCTGTGATATGATTTTTTCATGCGAAAAAATTAGATCACAGTAAACTCACACTCGACTCAAACTCTGATCAAAGTCCATAATCGATCTGATTCTCTCCGAAGAATCATCACTTGTGTGAGCGAGTCCTAACAGTGACACTGTGAGTTTGAGTCAGTGATCTGCAAACAACGACCTGTCTGAATACAAGTGACTACAATGAATGAAAAATGTTTGCATTATTTTTTATTATTAAAAACACTGAAAGTCAGTCAGTGCACTGTGTCACTAAATGGGCTGTTGGCTACTACCCAATTACCATTCGCTTCTATGGTGCGGTCACTTTAACATTTCTAATGATGTGATTGTATTAAAGTATTTGAAAGGGGTTGAATACAGTCCTAAATACTGTACTTAATTATATGGACCAAATGTCCAACTGGGGGTCTGTTTGTGGGGAGAAAGGCTAAAAATTTACAACAAGGATGAATTTTCACTGCCACACAATAAAAAAAAAAGAATAGAACTACCTGTGGTCAAACATTTTTGTAGCCATGAGCACAACATCATGGACAGGAAATTGCTTGTATTGAAAAAGTAACTTCATATCCCAGAGATACAGAAGCGTCTCGGAGTACAGACTTATGATGACCTTCGACACATTCAGAGCAGGAATGAATGTGTCACAGGGATTTATGTCTTTTTACATCAATTAAGGAATGTGCTCCTCCTGAGGACATCACAACCCTAGACAAGACCTCAATTAGAAGACAATAAAACTTTCACACTCATTAGCTATGAACTCCTCCTATATTTTCAGTCACAACTGCTTTCTCCATGTCCCACATTGATAATTCGGCTCACATCACTTGTCTCATCTATTGCATTATTCCTGTGTCCTGTTGTGTATAAATAAGTGACTCTTCAGATTTTATGCTATACTATGCCTGATGGTGAGACCTGATTAGTCTCGAAAGCTTGCTATTTTTTTATCATCTTTTCAATTAGCCATTAAAAGATATCTATTAGTGATCAGCGAGCACTAAAATGCTCGGGTGCTCGAAGCTCAGGTCGAGCACATTGGAATATTCGGGTGCTCGACCCGAGCAACGAGCCCAATGTAAGTCTATGGTAAACTCAAGC
Organism: Phyllobates terribilis; assembly: GCF_046119375.1. Classification (NCBI taxonomy): domain Eukaryota; kingdom Metazoa; phylum Chordata; class Amphibia; order Anura; family Dendrobatidae; genus Phyllobates; species Phyllobates terribilis. Next base: position 444,970,533 of record NW_027362764.1, read on the forward strand.
ATTTTTCTGGTGGTCCCCCCCCGGCGGTCTGCAGAAGGTCAAAAATTGCTCAAATCGATGGGAACAGTGTTCAATTAAACGTCAGGCAGGGAGAATATATATGCAGATAGGCAGGCAGGGTATATAGGAGGGTGCATGAAAAACATAGCAGGGCACTTGGAACACACTAGTGCCCTCCGATTTTCATGCACCTGTCTCTTTAAAAAAGCCGGCCGGCAATTCATCAGCGGCATACACCGGTACCCGACAATTTAGAACAGAAAGAATAGAGCATTACACATAGATTAGATAGATAGAAACATGTCAGTCACATATATAATAAGTACAGTGACAGTGTTGGTTACTGTACTTGTCATTTAGTGTTAAAATATAGGATTTATTAAAAAAAAAATAATAGTGTTTTTGTCTCTTTAAAAAAGTCGGCTGGCAATTCATCAGTGCCATACACCGGTACCCGCCAATTTTGAACAGAAAGAATAGAGCATCACACATAGATTAGATAGATAGAAACATATCAGTCACATATATAAAAAGTACAGTGACAGTGTTGGTTACTGTACTTGTTATTTAGTGTTAAAATAAAGGATTTATTAAAAAAAAAATAATAGTATTTTCATGCACCCATCTCTTTAAAAAAGCCGGCCTGCAATTCATCAGCGGCATACATCAGTACCCGACAATTTAGAACAGAAAGAATAGAGCATCACACATAGATTAGATAGATAGAATCATGTCAGTCACATATATAATAAGTACAATGACAGTGTTGGTTACTGTACTTGTTATTTAGTGTTAAAATAAAGGATTTCTTAAAAAAAAAATTGGCGTGGAGTTCCCTGTAATTTTAGTCTCTAGCGGAGGTTAACCAGACGGCTGGGGCAGATGTTTGAAGCCTGGGAAGGGGGTAATACCCACGGAGCTTCCCAGGCTACTAATATCAGCCCCCAGCTGAATATCTAGCCTTTACTAGCTATTAAAATGGGGGACCCCCCAAAAAAATTATGTGGGGTCCCCCCTATTTTAACAGCTAGCAAAGGCTAGGCAGACAGCTGGGGGCTGATGTTAATAGCCCAGGAAGGGTGCCATGAATATTGGCCCCCTCTCTGGCACTTAGCCTCGCTCTTCCCACTGCCCTGTAGCGGTGGCAGTGGGGTAATAGGGTTGGGGTTGATATCAGCTTATAATGCCAGCTGACATCAAGCCCAGACAGTAATGGAGAGGCATCTATAAGACACACCCATTACTAATCCCATAGTGAAAGTTAAAAAAAACCTCAAACACCAAGAATAAAGTCCTTTTATTGAAATAAAGACACAATTCTTTAATGTTCCAAATTAAACTCTACTTACCGTCACGCCATTCCAGCTGAAGCCAACGATTTCCTTCAATAAAAGTAAAATAATAAACCAATCTCATCCTTACCTTCCCATGGTTCCCAGGATGGCTCCAGCTCTGCTACATTGACATGACAGTCTGGATGGCAGCAGAACGCTGCCATCCAGCTTGCCATGCCACAGACACTGAGAAGCTCCTCAGTGAAGCTCCTCCGTGTCTGGCTGTGACGGCATCCAGATGAGCCGAGTTCATGTCCAATGAACTCAGCTCACCTCATGCATGTCACTGACAGCGTGGAAGAATTCTCCTGCGCATGCGGTGCCGGCAAATGACGTCACCGCTTGAGCAGAAGAATTCTCCCACGCTGGGACGGCATTGAGATGGCAGGCTGGATGATAGCAGAACGCTGCCATCCAGCATGCCATCCTTCAGAGACACTGAGGAGCGCATCTCAGTGTCTTATAGGCGCCTCTCCATTACTAACCTGGGCTTCATGTCAGCTGGCATTATAAGCTGACATCAACCCCAACCGTCTTACCTCACTGCCACTGCTACAGGGCAGAGGGAAGAGCGAGGCTAAGTGCCAGAATTGGCACATCCTATGGATGCGCCATTTCTGGGACGGCAGACAGCTGGTGTTTCTAGCCTGGGAGGGGGCCAATATTCATTGCACCCTTCCTGGGCTGTTAATATCAGCCCCCAGCTGTCTGCCTAGCCTTTGCTAGCTATTAAAATAGGGGGGACCTCACGTCATTTTTTTGGTGGGGGTCCCCCATTTTAATAGCTAGTAAAGGCTAGGTATTCAGCTGGGGGCTGATATTAGTAGCCTGGGAAGCTCCGTGGGTATTAAACCCTTCTCAGGCTACAAACATCTGCCACAGCTGTCTGCTTAACCTCCGCTAGAGACTAAAATTATGAGGAACCCCACGCCAACTTTTTTTTAATAAATCCTTTATTTTAACACTAAATGACAAGTGCAGTAACCAACACTGTCACTGTACTTATTATATATGTGACTGACATGTTTCTATCTACAGTATCTAGTCTTTGTGTGATGCTCTATTCTTTCTGTTCCAAATTGTCGGGTACCGGTGAATGCCGCTGATGAATTGCCGGCTTTTCATGTTTCACTATGAGCACTATTCCCATCCATTTGGGCAATAATTGTAATGCCACAACCACCATGGCTGTGACATTAAAGTGAGTGGCAGACAATCCCTGCATGATTGGTGCTCTAAATAGCGCCAAACATGCAGGATGGGGACCCGAGCTCCCGTCTGAGCATCTCGAAAGTACTCGGCGAGCTCCGAGCATCTCGAGTACTGCGATGCTCGGGAGAGTACCGAGCAGTGGCGAGCATGCTCGCTCATCACTAATATCTATCACTGAGGGCTCTCAAATGTTAATATTTAGCCACCAGTCTAGAAATAAGCGAAACCATCAATAGAGGATCGACTTTGAGTCAAATGGTATGCATTGTACCCCTCATCCTGGTATGCATGGCACCCCATCCCTATACTAATATGTATGGTACAACTCATCCTGGTATACATGCCACCCCTCATCCCAATTCTGTTACGTATGGCATCAATCATCCCCCAATCCCGGTATGTATGACACCCCTCACCCCCCAATCCAGGTATGCATGGCACTCCTCACTCTCGAATCGTGGTATGCATGGCCCCCCTCATCCCCCAATCCTGGTATGTATGGCACTCCTCACCCCCCAAACCGGTATGCATGTTCCCCTCAACCCCAATCCTGGTATGCATTATCCCCTCACCCCCCAATCCGGGTATGCATAGTACCCCTCATCCCCCAATCCTGGTATGCCTGGTACCCCTCATCCCCCAATCCTGGCATGCATGGTATGCCTCACCACTATTCTGGTATGCATGGTACCCCATCCCTCATCCTGGTATGCATGTTACTCCACATTCCTATCCTGGTATGCATGGTACCCCTCATCCCTATTCTGGTATGCATGGTACACCTCATCCTCAATGCTGGTATACATGGCACCCCTCAACCCCAATGCTGGTATGAATGGCACCCCCCATCCCCCAATCCCGGTATTTATGGCACCCCTCATCCCCCAATTCAGGTATGTATGGCACCCCTCACCCCCAAAACTGATATACATGGTCCCCTTACCCCCAATCCTGGTATGCATAGTCCACTCATCCCCCAATCCTGGTATGCATGGTACCCCTCATCCCCCAATCCTGGTATGTGTGGTCCCCTCACCCCCAATCCTGTTATGCATGGTACCCCTCATCCCCAATGCTGGTATGCATGGTACCCCTCATCTCCCAATCCTGGTATGTATGGCACCCCTCACCCCCCAATCCTGGTATGCATGTCACCCCTCACCCCCCAGTCCTGGTATGCATAGTCCCCTCACCCACAATCCTGGTATGCATGGTCCCCTCACCCCCTGATCCTGTTATGCATGGCCCCTTCATCCCCCAATCTTGATGTGTATGGCACTGCTCTCCCCCCAAACCCGATATGCATGGCCCCCCTCACCCCCCAATCCTGGTATGCATGGTACCCCTCATTCCCCAATCCTGGTATGCATAGTACCCCTCATCCTCCAATCCTCGTATGCATGGTACCCCTCATCCCCCAATTCTGGTATGCATGGTACCCCTCATCCCCAAATTCTGGTATGCATGGCACCCCTCATCCCCAATGCTGGTATGCATGGCACCCCCCATCCCCCAATCTTGGCATGCTTGGTACCCCTCACCCCTATTCTGGTATGCATGGTACCCCAACCCTCATCCTGGTATGCATGGTACTTCACATTCCTATCCTGGTATGCATGGTACCCCTTATCTCTATTCTGGTATGCATGGTACCCCTAATCCCCAATGCTGGTATGCATGGCACCCCTCATCCCCAATGCTGGTATGCATGGCACCCCTCATCCTCCAATCCCGGTATGCATGGTACCCCTCATCCCCCAATTCCAGTATGCATGGCATCCCTCACCCCCCAAACCTGGTATGCATGGTCGCCTTACCCCCAATCCTGGTATGCATGGTCCCCTCATCCCCCAATCCTGTTATTCATGGCACCCCTCATCCCCCAATCCTGGTATGTGTGGTCCCCTCACCCCCAATCCTGTTATGCATGGTACCCCTCATACCCCAATGCTGGTATGCATGGTACCCCTCATCCCCCAATCCCGGTATGTATGGCACCCTTCACCCCCCAATCCTGGTATACATGTCACCCCTCACCCCCCAGTCCAGGTATACATGGTCCCCTCACCCCCAATTCTGGTTTGCATGGTCCCCTCACACCCCGATCCTGTTATGCATGGCCCCCCTCATCCCCCAATCCTGGTGTGTATGGCATTCCTCTCCCCCAAAACTGGTATGCATGGCCCCCCTCACCCCCCAATCCTGGTATGCATGGTACCCCTCATCCCCCAATCCTGGTATGCATGGTACCCCTCATCCCCCAATCCTGGTATTCATGGCACCCCTCATCCCCCAATCCTGGTATGTGTGGTCCCCTCACCCCCAATCATGTTATGCATGGTACCCCTCAAACCCCAATGCTGGTATGCATGGTACCCCTCATCCCCCAATCCCAGTATGTATGGCACCCCTCACCCCCCTATCCTGGTATACATGTCACCCCTCACCCCCCAGTCCAGGTATACATGGTCCCCTCACCCCCAATTCTGGTTTGCATGGTCCCCTCAAACCCCGATCCTGTTATGCATGGCCCCCCTCATCCCCCAATCCTGGTGTGTATGGCATTCCTCTCCCCCCAAAATTGGTATGCATGGCCCCCCTCACCTCCCAATCCTGGTATGCATGGTACCCCTCATCCCCCAATCTTGGTATGCATAGTACCCCTCATCCCCCAAACCTCATATGCATGGTACCCCTCATCCCCCAATTCTGCTATGCATGGTACCCCTCATCCCCAAATCCTGGTATGCATGATACCCCTCACCTCTATTCTGGTATGCATGGTACCCCATCCCTCATCCTGGTATGCATGGTACCCCGCATTCCTATCCTGGTATGCATGATACCCCTCATCCCTATTCTGGTATGCATGGTACCCTTTATCCCCAATGCTGGTATGCATGGCACCCCTCATTCCCAAAGCTGGTATGCATGGCACCCCTCATTCCCCAAACCCGGTATGTGTGGCACCCCTCATCCCCCAAATCCTGGTATGTATGGCACCCCTCACCCACCAAACCTGGTATCCATGGTCCCCTCATCCCCCAATCCTGGTATGCATGGTACCCCTCATTCTCCAATCCTGGTATGTGTGGTCCTATCACCCCCAGTCCTGGTATGTATGGTACCCCTCATCCCCCAATGCTGGTATGCATGATACCCCTCATCCCACAATCCTGGTATACATAGTACCCCATCCCTCATCCTGGTATGCATGGTCCCCTGAATTCCTATCCTAGTATGCATGGTACCCCTCATCCCTATTCTGTATGCATGTTACCCCTCATCCCCATTGCTGGTATGCATGGCACCCCTCATCCCCCAATCCTGGTATGTATGGCACCCCTCATCCCCCAATTTAGGTATGTATGGCACCCCTCACCCCCCAAACCTGGTATGCATGGTCCCCTCACCCCAAATCCTCATATGCATGCCCCCCTCATCCCCCAATCTGGGTATGCATGATACCCCTCATCCCCCAATCCTGGTATGTGTGGTCCCCTCACCCCCAATCCTGGTATGCATGGTCCCCTCAACTCCAATCCTGGTATTCTAGGTCCCCTCATCCCCCAATCCTGGTATACATGGTACCCCTCATCCCCCAATCCTGGAATGTATGGTACCCCTCATCCATCAATCCTGATATGTGTGGCCCCCTCATATCCCAATCCTGGTATGTGTGGTCCCCTTACCGCCCAATCCTGGTATGCATGGCACCCTTCATCCCTTTCACGCTGCACACATTAAAAAAAAACCACTTATACTCACTTTTCTTCCGTGTGCTCCAGAGCTGCTGTGCCCTGTTCTGCCGGAGGCTGGGGGAGGAGTGCGGCGCCATACTGCGCTCTCCGGCACCATTTTGCTGAAGACACATTGCTAATAATGGTTTATTTTATAACCCCTTTCCTGCCCTAAGAATTTGGAAAAATGAGGGCCAGCTACTATCTTTCTGTATTTGCATGATTTGCAAATTGCACAAGTTTCAGATTTACATGTGCCTGAGAATTTTGGGAAAATCTTCAAAATCAATTACCGTATATTCCGGCGTATAAGACGACTTTTGAAGACTGAAAAATCTTCTGTCTAGTCTGGGGTCGTCTTATACGCCGGTAATGCTTTTGAACTTTCAGAAATTGACATGCGGGGATACTCTGGGGGTGTTAATAAGCTGCCGTGGCCGTATCCCTGCCATGTCGGAGTTAATATAAGGTGGAGGGAGTTAAAATACGGCGGCGGTAGGTCCAGACAGTCAGCGCTTCTGTGCTGAAACTGACACATCGCTGCGTATTCCCAGCTCCGGACACAGCGCAGGGCTTCTGTGCCGACAGCTTTCACTTGTCACAGAAGCGCTGCACTGTGTCCGGAGCTGGGAAGTTCGCATCGCTTCTGTGACAATATATGAAAAGCCGGCAATTCAGCAGCGGCATAAGCCGGCACCCGACAATTTAGAATAGAAAGAATAGAGCATCACACATAGATTAGATAGATAGAAACATGTCAGTCACATATATATGAAGTACAGTGACAGTATTGCTTACTGTACTTGTCATTTAGTGTAAAGGATTTATTAAAACAAATAATAGTGTTTTCATGCACCGTCTCTTTAAAAAAGCCGGCCGGCCATTCAGCATCTGTACCCGACAATTTATAACAGAAAGATAGAGCATCACACATAGATTAGATAGATAGAAACATGTCAGTCACATATATATGAAGTACAGTGACAGTGCTGGTTACTGTACTTGTCATCTAGTGTTAAAATAACGGATTTATTAAAAAAAAAATTGGCGTGGGGTTCCCCTTAATTTTAGTCTCTAGCGGAGGTTAAGCAGACGGCTGGGGCAGATGTTTGAAGCCTGGGAAGGGGGTAATACCCACGGAGCTTCCCAGGCTACTAATATCAGCCCCCAGCTGAATACCTAGCCTTTACTAGCTAATAAAATGTGGGATCCCAAAAAAATGACGTGGGGTCCCCCCTATTTTAATAGCTAGCAAAGGCTAGGCAGACAGCTGGAGGCTGATATTAATAGCCCAGGAAGGGTGCCATGAATATTGGCCCCCTCCCAGGCTAGAAACACCAGCCGTCAGCCGCCCCTGAAATGGCGCATCCATAGGATGCGCCAAATCTGGCACTTAGCCTCGCTCTTCCACGCTGCCCTGTAGTGGTGGCAGGGGGTAATAGGGCTGGGGTTGATGTCAGCTTATAATGCCAGCTGACATCAAGCCCAGGTTAGTAATGGAGAGGCGTCTATAAGACACCCCCATTACTAACCCCATAGTCAAAGTTAAAAAAAACACAAACACCCAGAATAAAGTCCTTTAATTGAAATAAACAAACAATTCTTTATTGTTCTAAATTAAACCATACTTACCATCACGCCCATTCCAGCTGAAGCCAACGATCTCCTGCAATAAAAGAAAAATAATAAACCAACCTCATACTTACCTTTCCATGGTTCCCAGGACGGGTCCAGCTCTGCTACATCGAGATGACAGGCTGGACCGCAGCAGAACGCTGCCATCCAGCCTGTCATCCCGCAGACACTGAGAAGCGCAGGCATGCTTGCGCTCTGCAGTGTCTGGCTGTGACGGCATCCAGATGAGCCGACAATGAACTCAGCTCACCTCCTGGACGTCCGTCACTGACAGCGTGGGAAACTTCTACTGCGCATGCGGGGAGCAGGAGAATTTTCCCACGCTGTCAGTGACGTGCATGAGGTGAGCCGAGTTCATTGGACATGATCTCGGCTCATCTGGATGCCGTCACAGTCAGACACTGAGGAGCACAAGCATGCCTGCGCTTCTCAGTGTCTGCCGCATGGCAAGCTGAACGGCAGCGTTCTGCTGCGGTGCAGCCTGTCATGTGAATGTAGCAGAGCTGGACCGGTCCTGGGAACCATGGAGAGGTAAGGATGAGGTTGCTTTATTATTTTACTTTTATTGCAGGAGATAGTTGGCTTCAGCTGGAATGGGCGTGACTGTAAGTATGGTTTAATTTAGAACATTAAAAAATTGTGTCTTTATTTCAATTAAAGGACTTTATTCTGGGTGTTGTGTTTTTTTTAATTACTTTACTAGAAATTCATGGTGGTCATGTCTAATATTGGCGTGACCCCATGAATTTCGGGCTTAGGGCCAGCGATAATACCAAGCTGGCCCTAACCCCTTTATTACCCAGTGAGCCACCGCACCAGGGCCCTGGATGAGTTGGGTACAGCGCCAGAAGATGGCGCTTCTATGAACGCGCCATTTTCCGGGGTGGCTGCGGACTGCAATTTGCAGCGGGGGGGGGGGCCCAGAAAGCTTGGGCCTCCCTGCGCTGCAGATTCCAGCCCCCAGCTGCCTAGTTGTACCTGGCTGGACACAAAAATAGGGCGAAGCCCCACGTATTTTTTTTTTTAATTATTTCATGAAATAATTAAAAAAAAAAGGGCTTCCCTATATTGTTGTGTCCGGCCAGGGACAAATAGGCAGCTGGTGGTTGGGGGCAGCCCGTTCCTGCCTGCTGTACCTGGCTGGACACAAAAATATGGCGAAGCCCCACGTCAACATTTTTGGGAAAAATTAATTACAAAATTAATAATTTAGGGACTGCATCTTTATTAACCCCTCAATTGTCATTTAGTGTTAAAATAAAGGATTTTTTAAAAAGAAAATTGGCGTGGGATCCACCATCATTATAGTCTCTAGCGGAGGTTAAGCAGACGGCTGGGGCAGATGTTTGAAGTCTGGGAAGAGGGTAATACCCACGGAGCTTCCCAGGCTACTAATATCAGCCCCCAGCTGAATACCTAGCCTTTACTAGCTATTAGAATGGGGTACCCCCCCAAAAAATGACGTGGGGTCCCCCCTATTTTAATATGTTTATGAGTGACAGTTTTCCTGCTATATACCTGCATGTCATAAGAATTTAAATTAAAAAAGGACCATGTTAAATTCAAATCTGTTTTTTTTTTAATTTTTACCGGTGTTTGGTATGCGTTGGAAAAGGGGTAGTCTTATACGGTGAATATATCCTAAACTCTATATTTTAACAGGAAAGTAGGGGGGTCGTCTTATACACCAGGTCGTCTTATACGCCGGAATATACGGTAGCTCATCTTTAGTGATACATTTTTATAACTGATGGCTGGAAATTTATAACACATTATGAATTCTTAAGAATTGAATTGCTTTTTCTCTATATTATTACTGACATGAAACACATTTTTCTTATTTTCTGATAAATATGTAAAATATGAGGGAATATATTATTTCACTGGTGTCTTGTTAATTTTTTAATGAAAAATCTTCATAAATAAATTATTTTATTTCTCAGCATAAATTCTCGTAAAATTCTGTAGTAATGTGACAGATAGTAGCTGTCTTAAATGAGTCATCTAATTGTTTAACTAAATAACTATACGGAAGTGCTTTGAAAATGCTGAAGTTTACAGTTATTGGATAAATACATACTCAGCACTCTGTTAGAGTCAGTGTTCTGTGCCCACTGAGAAAAAAAAAGAAGAAAAAAGGAGTAAGACTATTATCTCCTATGTTTATGCTAATGACTGCAGAAATAGTGAAGGAAAAAAACATGCTAAACAAAATTGCACTGAATGGTACTATATTCTCAATGTTCCCTACTGTTTTTAAAGTCTTGACTTCAGCTCACCAAGACTAGCTCAGCAGATGACTGTGTTAACTTTATCTTAAATCATTCCAAGGTTTAATTTGAATATTCTCTAAGAAAGTCATAACAATTCAGTTAAAAAAAAAAGTTTAACAGTTTTATGTGCATTCATTGCTTCATTACTGTAAAATGTTATTTGAAAATTTTGCAATGTGTTGACATACTTTTTAGAAAATATAATAGTTTTTTTAAAATTGAATTAATTCTGGAACAGGAAAAAAGGAGTATAACTGGGAAATCTTAAAGGAGTCCACTAAATAAATTCCTGAAAACACCTGTCTAAACTAATAAAACAATATGCCCTCGATTCATCATTTGCATTTTTTTAAGTTTTTTCCTTTTATGTCTTGTGGTATTTGTTGCTTGTTACCAATTGGCTGGTAGTAAACAACAGCCCACTTAATAATTTAGCCCACTAAAGATTTTAATATTTTTGAAAATAAAAAAAATCCAAAAATTATCCCTCTCAGTCACTTGCAATCAGGCAGTCCATTCTGTGAAGAACATTGACACTAACTGACTGTGATCACAGATGTAACAATAGAGATGAGCAAAAAAAAAATAGAATGGAATTGAAATCTATTAGAATTTTACAAAACTTCACATTTGCCAAAATAAAGATTTTTTTCAATTTGTTTCCTCACAGAATGGAGGCAGTTGGCTAACATTTTTCTGAGAGTGATAAAAAGTTTTAAATTTTTTAAAAAATCATTATACTCACCTCACCACTCACATCTCTGGCACCTCCTTTGCTTGCAACTTCTAATATCAGCTACTTGTGATTTCAGTGCAAGCAACTGAAATCAGAAGACTTGTCAAAACAGGTTGGGTGATGCTGAGGAGCAGAGCAGCTGAAGATGTTAACTGTAAAGTGTGTATAAGGATTATTTACATTTTTACATATTACATTTTTTATGTTTTGGATTCTGGAGAGACCCAAGAGCACAATAGAGAATATTAAATTTGGGTGAATAACTAAAGCTAAAGTGAAATTTCTTGGGAAAAAAACATGCAAATAGGTGAATTTAAATATGCTTAATCTGCTATCTCTAGGTAACATGATTTTGTTGTGACTGAGACAATTGATTTGCAATATACTCCATAACACCCTCTGCCTTTTGGGAACCAAAAGCAATTAACTGGAATATAAGTGTGCATGCAGCATGTAGGCGCATGTTCACACTGGCCATTAAACAGACAAAACCAAAGACAAAAACAAAATGAGTAAATACCCTGAAGTAAATAAATAAATATCAAAATCTCAATAGTGCATGAAAATATTATAGGGTACTTGGTTAATATAATTTTGATCTAAAAAAGTAAACGCCTAGTGACTGAGACTGAGCTCTCAACAGCTCATTTCTCAGTGGTTTTCAGCCGGGTCTGTCGAATCTTGGCACAATCCGGGTTGAAAACTATTTATCCCAGACTTGGATTACGGCGTGGGATAGAACTTTGGACAAGTGAGGAATATGGTTGTTTTTTAATTTTTATTTTTTTAAAGGAGTCATTGGCTTGAGCGGATTAGGCGTTAGATGAGTATTTTTGTTGCTTATTATTTTCTGTTTTTTTTCCAGGTGACATTGGCTTCAGTGGATTAGGCGCTATGTGAGTATACAGTGTTTTTTATTTTTAAATAAATGATAAAACAGTGTATATTTTTATTTCAAGTAAAGGATTTTTTCAGGCTGTGTGTTTATTTAAAAATCTTTACTATGGTATAGTAATAGGGGTGTCTTATAGACACCTCTCCATTGCTAACCTGGGCTTCATATCAGCTGCCAATACAAGGCTGACATAAACTCCAACCCTATTAACACACTTGCCACTACACCAGGGCAAGTGGGAAGAGTGAGGCTACGTGTGACGACACAACTTCTAATCTTAATTAGCCAGACTTCTAGATTTGTTGGGCCAGGAGAAATACACTATTGTGTTTGTGTTGACTTTTGAATGTATGTGTTTTTCTTTGGCTGTTCTAGAAGGACAGACTAGTATTTGTATAAACCTGAATGTTGACTTTTCTTGATCTGTGTACAATGAATGTTTGCTAAACATGATGATTAACCATTGTGTGGAACCAATGGCTTGGTGACTTGCAGAACAGAGGAGTATTAGTTATGCAAATTGAATAAAAGCTCAAACAATAAGCCATGAGCCCTGCATCTTCCCTCCATGACCTGTGGATGTGTGCTTGAAAGGACAATTGTGAATTATTTAAGGAACATATGCATCTGAAGAAGAGAGACTATACAAGGAGAATCAGAAAGACTTTTCAGGACAGTAGATTGGTAGCATGGCTCCATCCAGAGAGACACAGATTTGGATTCTACAGGATTCCAACCTAAGGATACACGGCCCTGGCTGGAAGGATACAGATCTGCTCTATTGACAATTAGAGAACCCATGGATACATTTCGGAAAACCAGGTTGCGACAATGAGGTCACCTGGCCCCATGGATTTGTTGCTTGGGGTTGCCAGGTTGGGACCATCTTGTCACCTGGAACCCATGGAGACACTCGGAGAAAGCCAGGTTGGGATAATGAGAACACCTGGAACCCATGGAATGGTTTGTACAGGCCAGGGTGGGACCCTCGAGTCTCCTGGCCTTGTACCTCGATGGACTGTCAGCTTCCTAAGTTTGTTGCTACCTCCTCTCTGTGGGGGCCAGCCAAAAGCTGAGGGGGGGCACTGGTTGAGGTAGTTGGCCCTGAAGTCCCAAAGTCACAGTTTTTCTATCCCTGGTGGGCCAGCAGAAGCGTGAGATTGTGTAATTTTGCACCATCTTGGATATTTTCTGGGACTGTTCTATGAGTTTATTGCCCATTTGGTGGTTCAATAAAGTATTGCCACACCATTTAACCCTCACCCTGTGTTGTCTGAGTAGTATTATGCCCACTGAAGACCCTGTGTGTTCACACTAAGTGCCAGATTTGGCGCATCTTATTGATGCACCACTTTTGGAGCCTCTGAAGGCAGATATTATTAGCCTCAGAGTGGGCTAGCATCCAAGTCAGAGAAGGGGTCATTAGCCCAAATGTTTCCTGGCTATTAATATCAGCTCACAGCTATCTGTTTAGTCTTTTTTGGTTAGATTTTATAAAGGGACCCTACGTCAATTTTTTTCTGGGGTTCCCCTGTAGTCTAGCCAGTAAAGGCTAATTCAACAGCTATGAGCTGTTATTAATAGCCAGGGAAAATTTTGAGCTAATGGCCCCTTCCCTGGCTAGTAATATTAGTAATGCCTGGATTTTTGTTCAGGGGTGAGAGCCACAGATCAGGCTGCTGTGTTACAGCTTTCAACAACTCTGCAGCGCTGGGCGGTTTGTCAATTAAGCATTAAGCATGTTATCTTCAGCACAGCCTATTGTCGCTTGGCCAAGTCAGTCTTGCAGTGCTGTCAGCTTGTGACTGATGTCATCGTTTCGGAGATGGAGGAGGAGGTGCATGAGCTGAACAATGTGATTACATTGAGGTTAAATTGGTGACGCTGTTTTTTTTACTAAAGAAAGATCCTATTGTTTTGTTTTTTTTACTTTATTTTTTAAGACAAATGCATTCACCGGGAAATGTCATTATAACATTTTATAACCTCATCTAGCAATGTGGTGTGTGACACATCATCAGACATATCCTTTTTTATTCATGATGGAGGGACTCTGAAAGTCATAAAGCCTATTTTGTGGCGGAATCAGGAATCAAGTTTGACACCACCGACCTCACAGAAATAGACTTTTTCAAAGTCTTTTTCTCTGAGGATTTTGTAAACCTCATGGTGGGCCAAACTAATTTATATGCTCATCAATTTTTGGAACAAAACCCCTCTTCATCATTTTCTAACTGGTCTCCTGTAGACGCAGTAGAAATGATGAACTTTTGGGGCCTGGTCCTTCTTATGGGGATCCTGAAGAAGCCCGAGCTTCGGCAAAACTGGAGTGTTGACGTTTTGTATAAGACTCCAGTGTTCCGAATGTTCATGATCTGGAGACGCTTTCAGGCCATGCACAAGTTCTTGCATTACAAAGATAATGCAAGGTGTCCTGCACGCGATGACCGAAACTTTAGTCGTCTTTTCAAAGTTCGGCCGGTCATCGAACACATCAACAACAAGTTTTCTGAAGTGTACGTGCCCCAAAAGGAAATCTGCGTGGATGAGTCCTTAATCTCTTTTAAGGGGCAGCTTGGATTCCGGCAGTACCTGCCCAGTAAGAGGGCAAGGTACGGGATCAAGCTGTATAAACTTTGCGAGAGTACCTCAGGGTACACTCACAAGTTTAGAGTTTATGAAGGGAAGGACTCCCGGATTGAACCCCCTGAATGCCCCCCTGTTCTGGGAGTGAGTGGGAAAATTGTGTGGGACTGGGTGCACCCACTGCTGGATAAAGGTTATCACCTCTACGTGGATAACTTTTACACAAGTATCCCGCTCTTCAAGTCCCTCTCTGCGTGACGTACCGCAGCCTGCGGTACTGTCCGCAAAAATCAGAATGGCCTCCCAAAGACGCTAATTGGGCTGCTGCTCAGAAGGGGTGAGAGCAAAGCCCAATGTAGCGACCACCTGCTGATGGTCAAGTAAAAGGACAAAAGGGATGTCCTTTTCTTGACCACCATACATGGTGATGGCAGCACCCTCAGCACTGTACGAGGTTCCACTACACAGGTCGCCAAACCAGACTGTGTAGTGGGGTACAACAAGTACATGGGGGGAGTTGATCTCTCTGATCAAGTCCTCCAGCCGTACAGTGCTTTGAGAAAGGCAAAGGTATGGTATAAGAAGCTGGCCATGCACATTGTACAGATGGCAATGCACAACGCTTTCCTTCTGTCACAATGGGCAGGCCAGACTTCTACGTCATATCTTCACTTCCAGGAGACCGTTATCAAGGCCCTGATATTTGGCAGCGGTGACGGAGCAGGCCCCAGTACTTCCGGAATTGAAGGACAAAGAATTGTACCAGGCCAGCATTTCCCAGGACAGATCCCTCACAGCGGAAAAAAAGGAAACTCACAAAAGAGGTGCCGAGTGTGTTATAAAAGTGGAATACGCAAGAACACCATTTATCAATGTGACACCTGCCCTGACAAACCTGGCCTGTGTATGAAAGACTGCTTCAAAAGGTAGCATACTTTGAAGGACTATTAAATTAATTTCTGACGTATGACAACCTGACGAACGCTACACAGCTGACGTAGTGTTTGTCAGGTTGTCATACGTCAGTTGTGTAGTGTTCGTCAAGTTGTCCTACACAACTGACGTATAACACTACATTATAAGATTAAAAATCAACTACCACTACCAAAAAGGGGGCACTTGATGGGCATTTCCACTGTTTAGGCACATCAGGAGCTCTGAGAACATGACATGACGCCCGCAGACCATTCCATCAAAGTCTGCATTCAAAAGCGTCACTCCTTTCCTTCCGAGCCCTGACATGCGCCCAAACAGTAGTTTTCTCCAACACTTGGGGTGTCTGCGTACTCAGGAGAAATAGCACAACAACTTATGGGGTGCAATTTCTCCTGGTACCCTTGTGAAAATATTTTTTTTTGCATTTTTGTGGAAAAAATGTTTTTTTTTTATTTTCACAAGTCAACATTATAATTTTCTGTGTAGCACCTGGGGGTTCAATGGGCTCACCACAGATCTAGATAAATTCATTGGGGGTCTAGTTTCAAAAAGGGGGCACTTGTTGGGCATTTCCACTGTTTAGGCACATCAGGGGTTCTGAGAACGTGACATGACGCCCGCAGACCATTCCATCAAAGTCTGCGTTCAAAAGCGTCACTCCTTCCCTTCTGAGCCCTGACATGCGCCCAAACAGTAGTTTTCTCCAACACATGGGGTATCTGCATACTCAGGAGAGATCGCACAACAACTTTTGGGGTGCAATTTTTCCTGGTACCATTGTGAAAATATTTTTTTGGGCATTTTTGTGTAAAAAATGTTTTTTTTTTATTTTCACAAGTCAACATTATAATTTTCTGTGACGCACCTGGGGGTTCAATGGGCTCACCAGACATCTAGATAAATTCATTGGGGGTCTAGTTTCCAAAAAGGGGGCACTTGTGCATTTCCACTGTTTAGGCACATCAGGGGTTCTGAGAACGAGACATGACGCCCGCAGACCATTCCATCAAAGTCTGCGTTCAAAAGCGTCACTCCTTCCCTTCCGTGCCCTGCCGTGCGCCTAAACAATGGTTTACCCCTACATATGAGGTATCGGCGTACTCAGTAGAAATTGCAAAACAACTTTTGAAGTCCAATTTCTCCTAGTACCCTTGTGAAAATAAAAATATTGCGGCTAAAAGATCGCTTTTGTGGAAAAAAAATTATTTTGGCTCTGCATCATAAACTTTTGCAAAACACTTGGGGGTTCAAAGTGCTCACCACACATCTAAATAAGTTCCGTAAGGGGTCTAGTTTCCAAAATGGGGTCAGTTGTAGGGTGTTTCCACTGTTTAGGCACATCAGGGGCTCTCCAAACGCGACATGGGGTCCGCTGTCAATTCCAGCAAGTTTTACATTGAAAGCGTCAATTGGCGCTCCTTCCCTTCCGAGCCCTGCCGTGCGCCCAAACAATGGTTTACCCCCATATATGAGGTATAAGAGTACTTAGTAGAAATTGCACAACAACTTTTGGGGTCCAATTTCTCCTAATACCCTCTTGAAAATAAAAATATTGTGGCTAAAAGATCGTTTTTGTGGGAAAAAAATGTGTTTTTTTCACGGCTCTACGTCATAAACCTTTGCAAAACACTTGGGGGTTCAAAGTGCTCAGCACACATCTAAATAAGTTCCCTGAGGGATCTAGTTTCCAAAATGGGGTCATTTGTGTTTTTTTTTACTGTTTAGGCACATCAGGGGCTCTCCAAATGCAACATGGGGTCCGCTGGCAATTCCAGCGAGTTTTTCATTGAAAACGTCAAATGGCGCTCCTTCCCTTCCGAGCCCTGCCGTGCGCCGAAACAATGGTTTACTCCCACATATGAGGTATCAGCATACTCAGGAAAAATTGGAGAACAACATTTGGTGTCCAATTTCTCCTAGTGCCCTTGTGAAAATAAAAATATTGTGGCTAAAAATCATTTTTGTGGAAAATAAATGAGTTTGGCTCTACATCATAAACTTTTTCAAAACACTTGGGGGTTCAAAATTCTCACCATACATCTAAATAAGTTTCTTAAGGGGTCTAGTTTCCAAAATGGGGTCACTTGTGGGTGGTTTCCACTGTTTAGGCACATCAGGGGCTCTCCAAACGCGACATGGGGTCCGCTGTCAATTCCAGCAAGTTTTACAGTGAAAACGTCAATTGGCGCTCCTTCCCCTACGAGCTCTGCCGTGCGACGAAACAATGGTTTACCCCCACATGTGAGGTATCTGCGTACTCAATAGAAAATGAACAACAACTTTTCGAGTCCAATTTCTCCTAGTACCCTCGTGAAAATATAAATATTGCGGCTAAAAATCATTTTTGTGGAAAAAAAATATTTGTTTTTTTTCACAGCTCTACGTCATAAACCTTTACAAAACACTTGGTGGTTCAAAGTGCTCACCACACATCTAAATAAGTTCCCTAAGGGGTCTAGTTTCCAAAATGGGGTCACTTGTGGGGGATTGCCACTGTTTAGACACATCAGGGGCTCTCCAAACGCAACATGGGGTCCGCCGTGAATTCCAGTGAGTTTGACATTGAAAACGTCAATTGGCGCTCCTTCCCTTCCGAGCCCTGCCGTGCGCCCAAACAATGGCTTTCCCTCACATATGAGATATCTGCATACTAAGTAGAAATTGCACAACAACGTTTTGGGTCCAATTTCACCTGGTACTCTTGTGAAAATAAAAAAAATGGGGTCTAAAATAAAATGTTAGTGAAAAAAATTTAAATGTTCATTTTTTCCTTTCACGTTCAATTAATAGGTGTGAAGCACCTGAAGGGTTAACAAAGTTCTTGAATGTGGTTTTGAGCACCTTGAGGGCTGCAGTTTTTAGAATGTTGTCACTTTTGGGTATTTTATGTCATATAGACCCCTCAAAGTGACTTCAAATGTGATGTGGTCCCTAAAAAAAATGGTTTTGTAAATGTTGTTGTCAAAATGAGAAATCGCTGGTCAACTTTTAACCCTTATAGCTCCCTAATAAAAAAAAATTTTGATTCCAAAATTGTGCTGATGTAAAGGAGACGTGTGGGAAATGTTATTCATCAACTATTTTGTGTGACATATATCTCTGATTTAAGGGAATAAAAATTAAAATTTTGAAAATTGCAAAATTTTCAAAATTTTCCATTTTTTTCACAAACGCAAGTGATATCGAAGAAATTTTACCACATTCATGAAGTACAATATGTCACGAAAAAACATTCTCAGAATCAGGGGGATCAGTTGAATCATTCCAGAGTAATTACCTCATAAATTGACAGTGGTCAGAATTGTAAAAATTGACATGGTCATTAACATGTAAACCACCTTGGGTTGTAAAGGGGTTAAAGACACATAGAGAAGGGCCACAGTAACAAGGTACGACATGTTCCCATTAGAAAGCAGAGGGTCTGCTATACAGTTATAGAGTATGCAGTGAGTCCAACGGCTGACCAATTTTAGGAAAAATCCCACTAATAATTTAAAGACACACAGAGCAGGGCCACAGTAACAAGTACGATATGTTCCCATTAGAAAGGAGAGGGTCTGCTATACAGTTATAGGGTATGCAGTGAGTCCAACGGCTGACCAATTTTAGGAAAAACCCCACTAAGAATTTAAAGACACACAGAGCATGGCCACAGTAACAAGTACGACATGTTCCCATTAGAAAGGAGAGGGTCTGCTATACAGTTATAGGGTATGCAGTGAGTCCACCGGCTGACCAATTTTAGGAAAAAACCCACTAAGAATTTAAAGACACATAGAGTAGGGCCACAGTAACAAGGTACGACATGTTCCCATTAGAAAGCAGAGGGTCTGCTATACAGTTATAGAGTATGCAGTGAGTCCAACGGCTGACCAATTTTAGGAAAAATCCCACTAATAATTTAAAGACACACAGAGCAGGGCCACAGTAACAAGTACGATATGTTCCCATTAGAAAGGAGAGGGTCTGCTATACAGTTATAGGGTATGCAGTGAGTCCAACGGCTGACCAATTTTAGGAAAAACCCCACTAAGAATTTAAAGACACACAGAGCATGGCCACAGTAACAAGTACGACATGTTCCCATTAGAAAGGAGAGGGTCTGCTATACAGTTATAGGGTATGCAGTGAGTCCAACGGCTGACCAATTTTAGGAAAAACCCCACTAAGAATTTAAAGACACACAGAGCATGGCCACAGTAACAAGTACGACATGTTCCCATTAGAAAGGAGAGGGTCTGCTATACAGTTATAGGGTATGCAGTGAGTCCACCGGCTGACCAATTTTAGGAAAAAACCCACTAAGAATTTAAAGACACATAGAGTAGGGCCACAGTAACAAGGTACGACATGTTCCCATTAGAAAGGAGATGGTCTGCTATACAGTTATAGTGTATGCAGTGAGTCCAATGACTGACCAAATTTAGGAAACACCCCTCTAAGAATTTAAGGACACACAGTGCAGGGCCACAGTAATGACAAATTCCCATTAGAAAGGAGAGAGTCTCCCATAGTGTTGGCCTATGCAGTGAATGCAAGGGCTGCCAAAAATTTGGAGGCACTTCAATGCCCCTTGGAAGAGACGTGAAGGAGGGCCTCATTAAAAAATGTTCCCATGAGAAAGGAGAGGGCCTCCTTTACTTGTAATGCCCATGCACTAAGTGTATGGGCTGACAAACATTTACCCCTGGGGGTTATACATGATCATACTGTATAAAAAAAATATTTCACGAGCATCATAAACACCCTTTAAAAAAATTATGTGGGTGTTGCATCACGGACCCCAGTCACCCTGGTGATATGGTGGTGGAGAATGAGGAGAATGAGGAGAACAAGAGCAAATAGCCAAAATCAGGAAGCGTATATCCATGTGTGGGTGTGAAAAGGTGCATGGGAATACACCTCCCAAGAAAAGACACTGGATTTGAGTTTATGTTACGCTGCTATCATTCGGTGGTGTTGAGAAGTCTGGCTCAATCCCGCCCTTGTTCATTTTTATAAGAGTCAGCCTGTCAGCATTTTCAGCTGACAGGCGGATGCGCTTATCAGTTATTATTCCACCAGCGGCACTAAAAACCCGCGCTGATAAAATGCTGGTGGCAGGGCAGGCCAGGACCTCCAAGGCATAGAGAGCCAGTTCATTCCACGTATCCAGATTGGACACCCAATAATTATAAGGCACAGAGTAATCAGGGAGGACTTCAGTACGGTCGGCAAGGCACTCCCTAAGCATCTTCTCTAACTTTGCACTCCTTGTGAGAGTACCCCGCACCTCAGGGCCTTTGCGTTTGGAGGTTCTGAGAAATCTCTCCCAGAACTTTGACAGTGTTTCCCTGTCTCTGCTGGATTGAAGTTGTGTCTCTCTTGCCTGTACTCCTTGGTTGTCCAACGAAGTGTGCCCTCTGCCGCCAGCGTTTTCAGATGGGAATTTTTTTAATAGTTCCGCAACAAGGGCCTTCTGGTACTGCCGCATTTTTGTAGATCTGTCCGCCTCAGGAATAAGAGGTATAAAGTTCTCCTTGTAGCGTGACTGTCACCCAAAATTTTGAGAATGCGAGGGTCATGGGAAAGGCAGCGTAACATAAATTCAGCCATGCGTGCCAGACTGCTAACAGGCAAGACTTCCGTGTCCTCAACAAGAAACAAGAGGGGATTGTAGGGAGAGAAAATAGGAAGCGCAGGCTTCTAAGTGTAGTAGTTAGATTCCAAGGGTATATACTCAGTATAAATCCACTCACCTATTTGGTATCTTGAGGTAAAGCATGTAAATCCAATCAGTGGATCACTCCATTCCTCTTTCCATTCAGTTTGCTGCAGAAATCTGGGAGCTGATGAGAGCACTGGACAGAGCTTTCATAGGCAATACCACTTTGTAAATGTTTTTTCCCAGCGATATGCGCTCCTGAAGGATGATGATGGAACTTGATATTCGGATTCAAAGAATTTCTATTTCAAACTAAAATACAACCGGTTTAGACTTCTTTGAGTCTTCCTCAGGTATAACATCATGCATGATGTTATACCTGAGGAAGACTCAAAGAAGTCGAAACCGGTTGTATTTTAGTTTGAAATAGAAATTCTTTGAATCCGAATATCAAGTTCCATCATCATCCTTCAGGAGCGCATATCGCTGGGAAAAAACATTTACAAAGTGTCCTCAACAAGAGGATGACTGACCATGCTCTCCTCCTCCTCCTTTCTGTCCTCTGGCCATCCACGCTGAACACACGGTATGACAGCTGTGCAGGTAGTACCGTCTATAGTGCATGAAACTAGCTCCTGTCCTTCCTCCTCTTCCTTCTCTTCCTCATTGTCACCCAATGCACGTTGGGATGACATGAGGCTTGGCTGTGTGTAATCACCCTGTATGGTTCCTTGCTCCATCTCATCGTGCTCGCCTGCAATGCATCCTCTTTGATTGTGAGAAGAGAGCGCTTCATAAGACAGAAAAGCAGGATGGTGACGCTAATTATGGCGTCATCGCCGTTCACCATCTTGGTGGAGTCCTCAAAGCTTTGTAGGATGGTACATATGTCTGACATCCATGTCCACTGCTGAGGTCTAATGTGTGGAGTCTGAACTGAATATCGATGGACTTGTTGATGCTGGTACTCACCAATTGCCCTCTTCTGCTCACAAATCCTTCCCAACATCTGAAGTGCAGAGTTTCAACGCGTAGGGACATCACACACCAGTCTGTGAGCCAGAAGCTGAAAATGCTGCTAAAACACTGCAAGGGCGACGGAAGCTGTAGCTGACTTTCTAAAATGGGCACACAGGCGGGGTACTTTAACAAGCAGATCCGGTAGCTCTGGGTAGGATTTAAGAAACCGCTGAAACACGAGGTTAAGCACATGGACCAGGCATGGTACGTTTGTGAGCTCGTCTCGCCTCAGAGCTGCCACCAGGTTCCAGCCATTGTCACACACGACCATGCCTGGCTGTAGGTTCAGTGGTGTGAGCCACAGATCTGCCTGCTCTTTCAGAGCTGTCCACAACTCTTCAGCATTGTGCGTTTTTTCAGCTAATCATATTAGCTTCAGCACAGCCTGTTACCGCTTGGCCGAGGCAGTGCTACAGTGCTTCCAGCTTGTGACTGATGTGGTCATTTCAGAGATGGAGGCTGACGAGGAGGCTGAGGAGGATGAGGTTTAGGAGCTGTAGACCATGGGGGCAACCCTGATTGACCTAGGGCCCACAATCCTTGGCTTCGGGAGCACGTGTTCCGTCCCAAGGTCCGACTGGGTACTAACTTCCACTATGTTAACCCAGTGTGCCGTCAGCGAGATGGACCATCCCTGCCCACAAGCACTTGTCCACGTGTCCGTGATTAGGTGGACTTTACCAGTAACTGCGTTGTTAACCGCACGGCTAATGTTTTGGGACACCTGCTTGAGTAATGCGGGGACGGCACACCAGGAAAAATAGTGGCGGCTGGGGACCGAGTACCGAGGGATGGCCGCCGCCATCAGGTTGTGGAATGCTTCCGTCTCCACAAGCCTAAAAGGCAACATTTCGAGCGCAAGCAGTCATGAAATGTGAGAATTTAGTAGTTTGGCCTGTGGGGCGTTGGCTGCATATTTGAGCTTTTGTTCCAAGGACTGGGGTATGGACAACTGAATGCTGCACTGGGACAAGGACATAGACGTGCTTCCTGATGCTGCTACTTGAGAGTGTGCAATGACAGGTGCAGGGCATGAGGCTTCTTCGCATGCACCATGGACAGGGGATTGGCTAGAATGCACAAGAGCAGAAGAAGCAATGGTGCCACCCCCAGACACTGTATCTGGACACTGGAGTTCGGGTGTTTTGCTACCATGTGCCTGATCATGCTGGTGGTGTTCAGTCTGGTCGTTTTGCCACCGCTGCTGATGCTGGCCTGTCACGCGTTGTAAATGGCTTTTTGAGGTTATCGGCAGAGTCTTTAAAAAACAACCAGACTCCAGAAGGCCTAATAGTTGTACTGGCAACTTCCTTCATGTTGGTGTTACGGGGAACGGTTGCCTGCCTTCTGTCTGCGGCCACCACTCTGCTTCTTCCTGCCTGTTGGGGTGCTCTGCCTCCCCCCCCCGTGTGCTGCTGTCCTCGCTCTGCATGTCCTCCTGCCAGGTTGGGTCAGTTATTATATCATCCACCACCTCGTCTTCCACTTATGTACCCTGGTCCTCCTCATGACTTTCTGGCAATTGTGGCTCATCATCGTCCACCTCTTGTGACACTTTCCCATCGTCGCCTTCGTGTGTCCGTGGCTGCTCAAATATTTTGGCATTGCTACATGCGATCTCCTCTTCTCCCGCTTCAAGTGGACTGGGCCAGAAGCCCAAATCTATAAATGGAAAAGTGAACAGCTCTTCAGAGTGTCCAAGTGTGGGATCAGTTGTCTCTTGGTACTCGGCATGGTGGGAGGAAGGAGGATCAGGTTGAGGAATATGCGGTCCAGACTCACGGCTACTGATTCTTGACCGTGTGGAAGACAGGGTGGTGGTGGTGGTGGCTAAGTGAATGGAAGCATTATCCGCTATCCAACCAACAACATTTTGACACTGCTCTGGGTTCAATAGTGGTGTGCTGTGGTCGCCTAGAAATTGGGACAGGCAGGTCAGGCGAGAAGATGTAGGTGTTTGTTGTGGCACAATTTTGCTTGCCCACGGCCTTGTCCTCGGCCTCTGCATGCACCATTACCATCACGTTCAGTTCCCCATCCCTTGCCACGTGCCTTGCCCATTTTAAATGAAGGACAGTATCTTCCACGCTCACTACAAATGACTGAGTTTGGAGCGAACTAATATGTGATCCTTGTGATAGAGAAAACAAGAGTTTTAACTACCTGGCCTGTAGGTAAGTAGTTTGAACAGCAAACTGCTGTGAATTGCTTCCATGACACACTAAAGGAAATTTTTAATGGAGGCCAGAAATGACAGTATTTTCTGACAACGTATATGTGATCCGTTTGACATAGAAAACAGAGTTTTAAATACCTGGCCTGTAGGAAAGTTGTTTGAACAACAAACTCGTGTGAATTGCTTCACTGACACACGGAAGGAAATTTTTAATGGAGGCCAGAAATGGCAGTATTTTCTGACAACGTATATGTGATCCGTGTGACAGAGAAAACACTGTTTTGAAAACCTGGCCTGTAGGTAAGTAGTTTGAACAGCAAACTGCGGTGAATTGCTTCAATGACACACTAAAGGAAATTTTTAATGGAGGCCAGAAACGGCAGTATTTACTGACAACGTATATGTAATCCGTTTGACGCAGAAAACAGAGTTTTAAATACCTGGCCTGTAGGTAAGTAGTTTGAACAACAAACTCGTGTGAAGTGCTTCACTGACACACTGAAGGATGCCAGAAATGGCAGTATTTTCTGACAACATATATGTGATCCGTGTGACAGAGAAAACACAGTTTTGAATGCCTGGCCTGTAGGTAAGTAGTTTGAACAGCAAACTGGTGTGAATTTCATCAATGACACACTGAAGGAAATTTTTAATGGAGGCCAGAAATATCAGTATTTTCTGATAATGTATATGTGATCCATGTGATGGAGAAAACAGAGTTTTAAATACCTGGACTGTAGGTAAGTAGTTTGAACAGCAAACTGGTGTGAATTGCTTCACTGACACATTAAAGGAAATTTTTAATGTAGGCCAGAAATGGCAATATTTTTTGACAACGTATATGTGATTCGTTTGATGGAGAAAACACAGCTTTAAATAGCTGGATTTCTAGCGCTCTAATATGGAAAGGACCTGGCTGTATTCTGCAATGCCAACAAGCAAATGGCACAGAAAAAATGGTGTTCTCTGGATTGCTTTTTAAGCAAATAATGAGGAATAAGATCCAAAGAAAAGTATTCCAGGCCCCTGAGACCTGGGCCTTTGTATAGAAATATCTAACAG
This sequence comes from Phyllobates terribilis, assembly GCF_046119375.1. Lineage (NCBI taxonomy): Eukaryota > Metazoa > Chordata > Amphibia > Anura > Dendrobatidae > Phyllobates > Phyllobates terribilis. The sequence continues at coordinate 444,995,782 of NW_027362764.1, forward strand.
CAGCAGAAGACAGAATTGGAATGGAGCCCCTTGTGCTATATGCACTGCAGTCTGCTATATACCCTGCCTGCCTGCCTATACACCCTGCCTGCCTGATATCTCTGCTGATGGATTAGTCTTCAGAAGGACTGTTTGTTAAGATGAATATGTGTAATGTACGGTTTTTCTCCCTACACTACCTAATACACGATCAAATCTCTCCCTGACACAGCAGCAGCTCTCCCTACACTGTCTGATCCGGAGTGACTGTGACGATCATGGCGGCAGCAGGTCTGATATAGACCTGATGATGCTGTGCAGCCAGCCAATCACTGTAATGCTCACAAACAGCATGGCTACGGCATTACAGTACATGGCAGGCAATCCCTGCATGTTCATTGGCTCTCTAAAGAGCGCCAAACATGCAGCGAGGGGACCCGAGTTCCCGCCCTAGCAACCCGGAAATACTTCGCGAGCGCCGAGCATCTCGAGCAGTGAGATGCTCGGGCAAGCACCGAGCAGTAGCAAGCATGCTCGCTCATCACTAATAGTGATGTTACAAAAGAACCTAGAAAATTATAAAAAGGCAGCAGATAAGCATCTTAAAGGCCCTCCTACTCTTCAGGTTGGTGACAAGGTTTGGCTGTCTTCTTAATACTTGAAAGCAAACAACATCTTCTAAATTGGGTCAAAAATTCATAGGAACTTTTCAGATTTATGCACAAATAAATCAAGTTGCTTTCTGTTTAAAACTCCCTAACAGCCTGAATATTCGTCATGTATTCCATGAATCATTATTCAATCCATTAGATGAAGACCCTGACCAGGGAGAAATCAGCCAGTACCTCTACTGGAAAAGGTGCAAGGGAGAATATAGTGTTGACAAAATTCTGTACTCTAGAAGATTTTGAGGTAGATTGCAGTATTTGGTGCAGTGGAAAGATTATTTACCAGAAGATATTTCATGGGAGCCAGAGTGCTCTGTTTATGCCGCTAAGCTTACGAGGGCCTCTCATCAGATGCCTCCAGAGAAACCAGCCCCTGAGAGGTCCAGAGGCCATCCAGAAAGGAGAGGACTACTGCCAGGACTCAAACCCAGGGTTCCTGCACTCAGGGCAGCTGCTTTTCTGTTTGAACTATTTAGTTCTCTGGAGAGCTCCTTGTTTTTTCAGTTACAGTATCTGTGTTTTCCTGATTGGCTCCACCTTGGGTTTTCCTGATTGGACACTCTATTTAAGACTGGCCTAGCACTTACTTCCTGTTGAGATTTTTGAGCTCCTAGCCTTTACTCTTACTTGCTGTACCGACCTCAAGCTTCCAACTGACTATGCTACCTGCCTATGCTACTACATGGGTTGCAATAAAAAAGCTTAAATCCAGACTTGGATTATTATACATAATCCAGGCGTAGAACAGATTATGGCTCTTCCTCTCCTAGTTTTATGCCTCCCACTTTATCATTCAATTAATGAGAGTTTCATACAACAAATGAAAATGATGATTATTATCAGTTGTTTACTCATACATCTAAATATAGTCCCACAAAATTTCTGACTTGGTTCAAGTGTATCTAGAATTTATATTGTTTTGAAGGCAAATGATATTCACATCAAACATTGATTTAAATAAGATGTATCCTTTATTAATTCACTTTGCATCTTATTTAATTATAAAAAAATTAACTTATAACTCTTTTATTTTTAAGGTATTCTGACTTTCTAGCATTTTTTCCATACCTGCAAAAAACTTTTGAGCAGTACAATTATTAATATTTTTAATTTAGAACACATTTATACTTTATAGAAAGCAGGACTGACTAAAAGTACATATCTGAAAAATCTCTACAAGCATTAAGATTAATTTAGTACAGAGAAGTGAAATTTGATATTGCACTGAAAACTTTAATTCAGAGAAAAGACATTCACAACACTTATATTGAAAAATATTAACTGCTTATAAATCTTCATCTGGCTATGATCCAGCCTGAATGCCAACACAGTTTAAAATATTTGCTAAATAATTGCAAAGTACTCTTATATCCTGTAGATAAATCTTGTTTACATGCGTCAGGGTCAAAGGTGTTTACAACCGGATTGTGCATTTTCAATGTAAAATTGACATATCAGTCATTTTTTGACATGGAACATCTAAGTGTGAATAGTAGAGGAATAAAAATATGTATTGGAAAGCTGCATGGATATCATATGGGAAATAAGCAGCAGGATGCTTTTGACAAATATAAGGCATTCTGGAAATGTAATGCAATTTATTGAAACAAATATTATTACTTCTGGGTTGCTATAAAGTCCTTATTTCATTTTTCTTTCAGTTAAACTAAGGACAGTTTATCCTTTATCAGTGTACTCTTAAATATACAAAACAATGTCACAAGTATGAATGCACCCACTTATATCCATATGTATGTAATTATTATGGGGAGCTGCCAGGTGGCTCAGTAGCTAGAAATGTTGCCCTGGATAATAGGATAGATTAACTTTAATTTATTCCCCACCAAGCTTGTCAAATATTTGTTATTATAATTGCATTGAGGCATTGTGACAATGGAGTAGTTTCTGTCCAATTGAAATTGCACAATTCTTCAAAATGTAAAAATATTTTGTCGATATATGATTTAACATTGTAACTGTATTTAAAGTGTATTTTAGGCAAACATATTAATGACCTACGTTTAGGAGAGAGAAAAAATCACAAAAAGAGCCAGAGCCCCTATAATATTTAAAGATGAGCTGAACAATTCGTGGAGAATCAAATCAAGCTGAAGCTCTTAAAATCAACAGTTGCACTCAAATTCGGACAACCTGTGGTTGACAAAAACATTGGCAAAGAAACATATCAGATAATCGTGCAGCTCTCATTGGCAGTACAAAACATAAAGGCCAGAAAATGAAGGACTAGACAATGAACTCCATTTTATGCTTGTACTGTGAAGGGATAGGAGCTCACAGCACATAGCGATTGAAAAAGAACTAATGTGATTAACAGCACAAGTGGGAAGGGGGTGTCTGTAGCAGGCAGCCTGGTTGAGCTCGCCCATACACGTCAGATAATGGCTGTGTGTTACAGCCAGGACCTACTGTACCTCTAACAACATGTTAACCTGTTAAATGCCACTGTCAAACTCTGACAGCAGCATTAACAGCACGCCAGCAGGGAGGCGCGTAGTTCAACAATATGCACCTTTCAGCATGCCTGTGACATGATTGGGGGTCACCGATGGGTGCAAAGAATGATCTCCTGGAGTCTGTTGAAGACCTCCATGCTTCAAACCCTGACTAGATTCAAAGAAGTTCATGATTTTTAATTTAAGCAGCAATACTGTGGTGTTGCTGTATATAGTACAAGTGATCAAGTCCCCTAAAGGGACTAACAAGTTCAGTAAAAATTAAAAAAAAATATAAGTGACTTGGGGTATTATAAATCACCCAGCACAGTTGATAAAATAGGGAGGAAATAGAAAAGTCATGACATACAGTATCATTTTGCTTGTAGTGTTACCATATACCACCATTTGTCTAATAAAGCTATTTTATTCTTCTTAACTCATGTTTTACATTTCCTTGGACCATGTATTCAGTGTTTTTCTCCTTTGTTTTTAAACCCAAATATGGCAGAGGAGACAGATAAAGTAGGTCAATAGAAAAAAACTGACATTACGGATGTGAATTTGACACACCATGAGCTGCAGTAAGCATCATTCTGAGACCTCCTTCTCCACCACCATAACAGTTAATGTTGTACATAGCTTAATTTCCAATCTGCCAATGACACCTGTTTTTACTTTGCCCCAAAGTCGACTAACCCACAGCATCCTTGAAGTGAATGAGCAAACTACACCAGAAAAACTTCTTCAAGTTGGTATTTTAGAAGACAAGAACAGTCAGCCTTCATTCATAGAAGACATGAGTTGGAGGAAATGGATAACATTATTTGTATGTTAATTGGTATTGCTGGCTCTGCTAGGTGAGTTGGTAAGGACACTGTTTGTATTACTAGCACCCTGAGCCAGGGCAAACCTCAGGGTGGGAATCTGGCAGTAAGAGACAAGGAGTGCTGGCCATTTCATACACAGAGGCACCTGTCTGCTGAATCATGGAAGACAATAAAGTTGAACATGATGCTATGGATTTTTATGATGAGGGCAATGTTGGACAAAATCTGAGAACCAGGTGAGAAGTTGAGGTCATCAGATGAGGAGGTTTCTGGCAACAGTGATAAACATTTTAGGACACATCTTATATAGCCAAATCAGCTTTTCCAAATCAGCACTCTAGTAGGTAATTCTGCGTGTACTTTTGGTGGAAGAGGCTCAGCAGCGCCTGAAAGGTCAGGTCGCAGTGGTGGCGTATCTTACATGCAGGTTTCATATCTGCAGGAGTCCTACAGCATGCTGATGCCAGATGATTTTTTTTGGCACTCTGCAGGCTTTGCAAAAGGAAAATAAGCCGTGGACATTCCAGCTTTTATAGACTAGGAACTACTTCTCTACATCAGCTCATGAAGTGAAATCACCTGCTCATTTGGCAAAGTCAAGCAGGCCATAAATCAGAAAAAAACTCAAGTTGTCCTTCACCCCCTTCTTTCCACACTCATTGTTCTGTCAGCAAACCCACACCCTTAAGTAGTACTTGCTTCATGTCAACATCACTACCATCATCATTGTTATCCTCCTTTACTGCATGTCATACTCTGAGTACGCCTCCTCTTTTGTCTTCTCCATCAAAAATGGCAAATATCTATCAATGATTATGTGTTGAGGTAACGAGCAAACACTCTTCTCCTAGTTTGGCAACTTAACCGGCATCTTGTCAAGCTGCTGGTGGTGCAGTTGCTGTCTTATCAGCTTGTTGATTTTGCTAGCTTTAAAGAAATTATAGTGTATGCTCAATCTCCTGTAAGATACCCAGCCACCATTATTTCTTGCAGAAAGGAGTGATCACTCTATGTTCTCACATGCTGGAAAATGTATGCTGCTTTCTTGTCCAAAGTCCGCTGCACTATGGGTACCTGGAATAACTATTATGGCTAGGGACATTACTTGAGTTTCAAAGCTCACTGGGTGAATGATGTCAGTGTTAGCGATGCAATACCACATATAAGACAGGTTCTGAGGCCTTTGTGACTAGGAACTATGTCTGTTTCCTCCGCAAGGTGATACTTATTTGTCTCCACCTACACCTCCTCCAGATCTTGTTCTACTGAGACAACTCCATGTTCCAGAGACTCCAGGCATATTGGTGATTCTGTGCCCTTACAGCTTTAATTTTGCTTAGGCAAAGCAGTTTTGCAGCTTGAAAACCTGGAGGAGAAAATTCATACAGTGCATCAATCGGCAACTCGCCCACTGGCTGGCTCCCAATGAACTGCAACTTGGATCTGTCATGAGCAACCATGCCTGGAACATTCTGGCTGCATTTTGGTCAGGCAAAATAGCTCCATTTATGGACCACATATTAAATTTAATAGTGCAAGATTTCTTTTAAACAAATACATCCACTTAAGAAACGTGGTGGGCTATGGCCAGAAAAGTGTCAGTCTGTTTCAATTTGGCAAAGCATACTATCTTGGCTTTGCAAAAAAATATATAAAGACTGTCTGTCAAAGCACCATCTGTTCTTGTCGGTGCAGACTGCTGGAATTCTACACTGTATCAGCCGCCGCAATTGTATGAACAGCATAAATTGGTAACAGACTACGTCATGCAGCAGTTAAACTGGAGTGTGGGTTACTTTTTGATCTGATAATGGCAACCAATGAGAGATGTGCGCCACCAATTGAAGTCCCGTGAAGAGGTGATAATATTTGTTAGTAGGGACATGTGTTGAATTAGTAATATAATCCTATTATTTATTCTGGAAAATGCACTTAGCAGCACGCAAGAGGGGATGGTGTAAGAACACCAATTAGAACCTCTTCAGCACTGTTCTTCGTCAGTTGGGGACTCTCAAGTTCATGTTACATGCGATTCTGAGGAAGAAAAGATGGAGAAAGAGGAGGAAGAGCTTCTACAGGTGGAAGCAGAAGAGGATATAAACATTACAACAATGAAAGAATGGGGCCTTTGGTTGTGCAGAGGGAATGGCAAGCTGTATGCTGAAATGCTTGTGGGAGCATAGACATTTTGTTAATATTAAGCAAGGTGATTACTGGATAGCCATGCTTTTAGGCCTTCGCTTTAAAAGAATACTGGGAGAATTTTTTCTAGATTTTGAAATAGAGTACAAAATGGTTCACTTCCAGGATAATCTCTTGGTTTCTCTGCAAAATTTTTGCCAGGCAAACACCTGCTGCACACATGACTGATCAACTCACCCCTCTGTGATCATTGCAAACTCAACATTCCCCCACCTACAACATGTAGCAAAGGTAGAAGCAGCAACATCAACAATATACTTGACATGATTGACCAAATTTCCTCTGCCATTGCTACAAGTTTAGTGGAGCACAAGTAATTAATAAAGGTTTGTCACCTTATAATCTTCAATATTGTCCTGAATCCTCTTTTGGCTTTAGCGCTCCTATAGACTGCTTTGCTCTTTCTTCATTGCAACAACTTTGCGCACTTAAGCAAACATAGACTCACTGTCTGAACAATCAGGATCATTCATACCTAAACTGGGTCTTTCTCAAGCATAGCCCCTGGGCCTGAGCCCCAATCCCATGGATTTCTAGATCAATAACTTGTTGCAAAAACTGATCCAGTTTGCTATGTAAGTACTGTCATGTCCAGAGCTCTACATGCAGCCGGTGGATTTGCCACGCCAATGTAAATCAGAAAATCTGCCAGATGGAAAACCTAGCATTTGTCAAAATGAAATAGGCATGTGTCAGTGCAGACTTTCTTTCAACAATGACAGATGCCAGTGATTAAATTGGCTATACCGTCTGTCTGCCTGACTGTCAGTTGTCAGTCGTCAACAATGTTCTACAGTCGCCAGTGTCAATGGACCACATTCTGCCTGGCATTTACTCCCTGTCCATCATGTAATCTATACTTTAGTAATGCTGCTGCCAAGACTGCCGTTGTTGGTTCTATACAGCCAAGCATCTCCTAGACTGCCACATTCTAACATTCTACTTTTCTGCTCCTGATACAGCCACGAAAAAGCCATGCAAGTCACACACACCTCCTGTCCGTTCACTGTTTTTCCTAGTTCTAGAATGTATTGCAGCTGTGGCTGCTGTTGCTGGCCCTAATTTCCCTTCATCTCCTTACCTGCTCTGTCCTAACTTTTTACTATGCTGTTCCTGTCACAGCCAATGTACAGCCAAGCCAGTTACATATCTCCTAGCTACCCATTTTTTAATAGTGCTGTGCAGTACTACTAATACTGGAAAACATACTCTCATGTTTAGGTACCCTCAAGAACAGGTCTGAAAATAGCTCTAATTTTTAAAAGGATTGGTATCAATGCGCCAAAACGTCATCACATTCAAAATAGTCCTGTTTTATTGTGTTGAGTCATGTGAGAGGGATCAGATTTTGTAGAGGGGCTATCTTGTTCTATTTTCAACAGATGGTAATGTCTCGATGACTGCGGGACTCCTAAACACTTCGATTGAGTCTGCAACAATTGTCAGTTGTCAGAAATTGCACTTATGGAGATGTAGCACCCTGAGGATTCGGCTGCTACAGGAGTATTGCACCTCAACCCAGAGGTGTGATATTCCACTCCCGGGTAAGGATGGAGTGTGGAACTGAGCTCGGTAGGCTGCATGCACTACATACATCCCATTTCCGAGGAACAGACCGACGGTACTCCCACTTAGAAATGTGCAGGTACGACCGAGTCTGTTCCTGGCTGGAGTGGGAGGGGGGTGGTACATCCCATGTAGTGTAGGGGCAGATAGGGGGAGCAGCCTGGGTAAAGATAGGAGCTCATTGGGTGCTGGTCACCTGAGCTCACACATAGAGGGTGTATATAAGGTGGGCACCAACTAGAATCAGGGTCAGTGGTAGAGAACAAGTCAGTTGGAGAGGAGCCTGTCTGATGCAGAGAACAAATCAGCAGAGAGAAGGAAACAGCAGCCCTGGAGAGAGAGAGAGTGGAGCAGAGAAAGACCCAGAGGGGGAAGACTGAAGGGACCCAAGAACCCAAATTAGAGCACCGGGTGAGGAGTCAGCAAAAGGGTACCGGAACCCAAACTGGTGGGGGCAGAAAGCACACCCCAGCCAGAGACCGGAGACCGTGGGCAGCGTCTGCCATGGTCACCCATCACATCCACCCCGAAGGCACACCACATGAAGGGTCAGGGAACCCAGGGCCAAGGGTGTCCCAACAGAAGGCCCGAGGGAGCTGGACCTAGGTGGATCACTGGTGGGGACGGCTGAAGAAAGGACAGAGGGAGAGCTCAGGGCCACGCTCCGGACTTGTTTGGGGGTTGGCTGGATCCAGGACCTGGTGGACGCAGCACGGCTCGGGTGGTCACTAGCAGCTGGAGTGACCAGTATAACATCTGCAGTAAGTAAACACCCTTAACTGCACAACCCAACTCTGTCTTCATTGCCGTCTGCACTGCACCACCACAACCCCCATCCTCTGCACCTGTCCCCTCTGAGGCTATACCCCTCCCGTTGGGGGTTATCCCACCAAGCTGCGCACCCACCATCAGCCTCAGCGGACCCTGCTGCAGCGGCGGCCACAGTGACCGCATCACAACGGGTGGCGTAGTCGACACAAAAGAACTTTAGTAACATCTGTAGAACTGCCACATCACACTGAGCTTGACGCCCTGGGCACGGGACCGGGTCACAGCCGCTCGGAGACTACAACCCCCCCATCTGATCCGGTGCCGGGTATTCCCCTCAAAAAGGAATATGTCCCAGGGGGCGCGTCAGAGACAGTATAGGATGCCCCAGGGGCACGTAGAAATGTGATGCCTGGCTGCAGGTATTGGAGCACCTACTGTATAATATTGGTGCAAATGGAAACAACCAGACACATGAATGAACTTGTAAACACAACATGTCTTTAAAGATAACCTGTCAGAGTAATTTTGTTTGATAAAGAAAAGGCATGGCCATGATGGCGCTGTGATACAGATTAAATAGATACCTTTAGTGAAGAAATCCACATGGTGGTCATTCTTTAATCAGCAGTTGAAATTTTGGTGTAATAACCTTTAGGTGTATAAGGCAAGGACTGTGGGTCTGTGGGTAGCGTCTTCAGCTCCTGCCTCGGCCCCTCTGCCTGCCTCTGGTGTCTGTCTCACCTGTCACTGCTTTATGAGTGATCTGCCTCCTCTTTAAAAGACTGCACTGGCACTATGCTTTCTTCGGGCAGATTGATATCCCTGTGGTCTTCAATAAAATAACGCCAGGAGAGGTGCATACGCAGATTAACCAGATGACTCACAAAGCAGTGACATATCATATAAACAAAAGAGGTTGGCAGAGGGGAGAGGATATGAGCTGAAGTCTGAACCCACAGACCCTTTCTTTGCACCTAAAGCATTATTACATCAAAACTTCAAATCCTGATTGAAGAACAATCGCCAAGCGGATTTCTTCACTAAAGTTACCGTCATGGACAAAAGTGTTATCACTAGCGATGAGCAAGCACTAAAATGCTTGGGTGCTCATTGATTGGGTCGAGCAAATCGTAATGCTTGGGTGCTCAACCCAAGCAATGAGCCCAATGTAAGTCAAAGGGAAACTCGAGTATTTTTCTGGTGGCTCCCCCCGGAGGTATAGAGGGGGCCTAAAAATTGGTCAAATCGATGGAAACAGTGCTAAAATGACATTGGATCAGCATGGGGAACACCTCTGGAAGCATCTCAGACTCCCAGGTCACTGCTGTAAACAATGTTGTCAGAGTATTACGCCACTTTTACGGACTGACAATAAAATATACAAAAACAAAGCAAAAATGGATTTTCCTGGAAAAAAATGTTAATGGACATTCTTTTCAGAGTAACGACTTATATATAAGACCAAATAAATAACCAAAAGCAAAAATGCTCCTCCACACCTTGGGTTATGTTCACACGTAGAGTTTTTAATGCGTTTTTGTACTTTTGCATTTCTTTTAATGGTGAAAAATACATGCACCATTAAATGTAATTTGAAAATTTTACTACCTTATCTGGCCATGTGGTATGTTATACATGATCAGAAACACTCCAAATGTATTATCAGCTGGAAATGAATGTTCAATCTATCACCTGTCCCTCTTTTAAAAGCAACTAACAGTGTTATCAATAGGGAATAAAAAAATTTTTTCTTCAGCATGGAGTATAATACAATAATCCCTGCCTAGATGCCTGTAAGATGCTATCCCAACTGCTGTAGGTCACCCATACATGAATCTCAGATAAGAGAGGTAATATAGTACAATAGAAATTGAATTGAACCAGTTCCGAAGAGGTTTTTTGGTACGTTGCACCACCAAACTGTGAAGGAACGCAAGCAATCTGTCTGCGTTCATCATTTTCTAATTACAGATCACCATTAAAAATTATGAATTGGTCAACGAATGCATTGAAAGTATCAAGTAATGCACTGTGGAAGAGACATATTGAACGACAATGAACAACACTCATCTCCAGCTGATGATACCTTGCACCTGTCCCTATTGTAAATGCAGCTAACCGCGCTATCAATAGGCAACAGAATATATATTTTTTTTAACAGCAACAGTATGCAGTATAAGGCAATAATACCTGGCTGGATTTGTCTAATATGCAATCCATACTATGATAACTCACCCGTAAACGAATTTCAGATAAGAGAGGTAATATTATAGAATATAGAATTGATTTGAATTGGTCTTCCCATTATTATGGAGTGCGCTATACTGTTATTATGTTTATGTTATAATACCCCCGATGGCATAAAAAACATCTCTGACAAAACTATAGCGGTCAGGACCTCCAAGGCGTGTAGAGACAGTTCATGCCATGTGCCCAGCTTGGATACCCAATAGATGTAAGGCACAAAGGAATCACGGAGGATGCTGGTATGGTCGGCAACGTAGTCCTTCAGCATCTTCCAAAACTTTTCCCTCCTTGTCAGAGTAACCTGTGCATCAGGGCCAGGAGACAGGGAAGGTCTGAGAAAACTGTCCCAGAACTTTGACAGTGTTCCCATGCCTCTGCTGCATCTACTTTGTTTCTCCCTCACCTGTAATCCTTGGTTGTCCAAGACACTGTGACCTCTGCCACCAGAGTTGCCAGATGGGATTTTTTTAAATAATTCTTCAATATGGGCCATCTGGTACTTCAACATACTACAAAGGAGTGGGTCTCCTATACTGTTAATGTATATGCAACAAGTTCAAGGGCTGCTCAAAATTATGACGCACTACATTGCCACTTTGAATAGACGTAATGAAGGGCCTAAGTATTGTTTTCCCCGTCTTAAAGAGTGGGTCTCCTATACTGTTATTGTATGTGCAGTGACTGCAAGGGCTGCCAAAAATTAGGACGCACTCCAATACCCCTTGGAAGAGACATAGAGGAGGACATCATTAAAAAAAAAATTTACATTATAAAGGAATGGGTCTCCTATACTGTTATTGTATGTGCAGTGACTGCAAGGGATGCCAAAGATTAGGACGCACTCCAATACCCCTTTGAAGAGACATAGAGGAGGGCATCATTAAAAGAAATTGACATTATAAAGGAGTGGGTCTCCTATACTGTTATTGCATATGCAGTGACTGAAAGGGCTGAGAAAAATTAGTATGCAATCCAATACCCCTTTGAAGAGACGTAGAGGAGGGTCTCATTAAAAAAATTGTTCCCATTATTAAGGAGTGAGTCTCCTATACTGAAAAACATTTACCCGGGGGGAGGGGAATTCTATACATGAACATAATGTGTACATTAACATACTGTATAACATACAGAATGTTAGAGTTTGGCCTCAAAAAATCGTTCCGAGGGGCATCAAAGACACCCTTAAAAAAATATGTGCGTGTTGCTTGATGGTCACCCTGTTGATATGGTAGTGAAGGATGAGGAGAAGGAGGAGGGTGACATAAAATAGACAAAATCATGAAGCGTAAACCCATGTCTGGGTGTGAAGAGGTGCATGGGAATAGACCCCCTTAAAAATAACCATTGGATTTGACTTTATGTTCCGCTGCTATGATCCGGTGGTGTTGAGAAGACTGTCTCAATCCAGCCCTTGTTCATTTTGATAAGAGTCAGCCTGTTAGTTTCATCCGCCTGTCAACTGAAAATGCTATAAGCTATAATACCCCCGGCGCCACTAAAAATTCGCTCTGACAAAACACTAGCAGCAAGACAGGCCAGGACCTCTAATGCATAGAGAGACAGTGCATGTCACGTGTCCAGCTTGGATACCCAATAGATATAAGACACAGACGAATCATGGAGGATGGCTGGTACGGTCGGCAAGGTACTCCTTCAGCATCTTCCAAAACTTTTTTCTCCTTGTCAAAGTACCCCGCGCATCATGGCCTGGTTACTGGGAGTGGCTGAGAAAACTGTCCCAGACCTTTGGCAGTGTTCCCCTGCCTCTCCTGCATCTGGTTTGTGTCTCCCACCCCTTTACTCCTTGGTTGTCGAAGGAACTGTGACTAGAGATGAGCGAACATTTCAATGTTCGGTTCGGAAATGTTTGCAGAATATTTAGACATTCGCCAAAGTCATTGGTCGAACATTCGAAGAACATTTCTGAACACCATAGGACTCAATGGGGGGACAAAAAAAAGCATATAAAACTGGCTGAACCCTCTTGTTTGTTTTTTCCATCTTGTGTTTTGCGGTCACGTCACCACCTGCTTTTAAATTCCAGCTCTGCCGTTTTGGCTGTGCTGGACTTCAGTGTTGTTTGACTGCTTTTCTAGCCAGGTGCTTTGGTGCCTATCTCTGTCAGTTCGCTTGGTCCTTCTGGGACCTCTAGTACCTTTTTGTCAGTTTGTCTTCTTGTGTTATGCAACAACCTTCTCTGTTCAGGAGGTGTCCCATTTTTGTTCCAGTCCTTAGTTCTTTTAGGGACTCCTTCCTTTATGCTATAGGTCTTCGTTCAGACTATCTGAGGACTAAGGCGGGTCTGTTTGCTAGGAACAGGCAGCCCACTACATCGTAGGGATTCAGCTTAGTCTTACTGTAGGGACAGCTTTCCTCTTTCTTTCCTTACAACATGCTGCAGATCATAACAGTAATTCCAGCCCCAAAAACTAAAAGGAAAGAAATTCGGGGATCAGTATGGTTTCAGGATTTGGCTCAATGCTTGCAGGGATTGTCTCTGGAGGTGGCCGAGCTACAGCAACATGTGAGTAGCTGTTCTGCAGCGCATTTTGTGAAACCCAAGGTAGGACTGCCTTATGTTTTTTATGGTGAACAGCAAGACTTTTTTTCCTTTAAAAATGCTTCTTTGTTATATTTTCATTTGAGACCAAGGTCCTCTGGGAATGAATCACAGCGCATTGGTTTTATTAAGTCACTTTTGCGCAATGAACCACAGGGGTGGGCCTTTTTTTTCCAACCTAATGATTCATGCTTAAGGTCGGTAGAAGAATTTTTTCCTGCTATGGGGCTATTATATGACAATTCTGATCGAATCTCATCTTCTGAGGCAGAACTCAGGCGTTTGAATCAGGGGTCAGGTGATGTTGAAAATTATTGCACATACTTTAGAAGATGGGCTTCAGAAGTCAAATGGAATGATCCTGCTCTGAAATGTCTATTTCTTGCTGGTCTGAGTGAAAGGGTTAAGGATTGGCTAATTGCATTCCCGCACCTGAGACTCTGCATGATGCCATGCAATTAGCTGTTCGTGTGGATAGGAGGCTGAGGTCCAGGCTGAATGAGGTAAAGACTCCTGTAATGCCAGGTCCTAGTCCCCAGAAAATCTGCTCTGTTGGCAGAGAACAGATGGAGGTTGTGGCAATGTCACTCAGCTCTCAGGAAAGAGACCGGAGGTTCGTCGAGGGATTGTATCTTTATTGTGGTAAAGCTGACCATTTGATTAAGTATTGTGAGCTTCATTAAGGTAAAGAAAAAAAAAGGTCAGTTACGCCCGTATTGCTTGTTTATGCTCAGCAGGAGTATTTCTTTCTGGGAGTACTACTTTGCAGGAAGATTTGATTGAATTTCAGGTATTTGTGGATTGTGGTTCAAAACTTAATTTGATTGATAAAGGGTTTTTGGAAAAATTTAAATTGAAATCCAAACCTTTGTCATCACCTATTTCTCTGATTGCAATTGATAACACTCCCTTGAAATATATTACTCACAAGGTTGCTGCATTTTCCCTCACTATCAATGGAGTTCACCAAGAAATTTTGGACTTGGTTGTATTAGATAATTTACCCTCTCGGGTCATTCTAGGTTTGTCTTTGTTAAAACAGCACAATCCTTTACTGGACTGGTCTACTAATATGATAAAGTCTTGGAGTCCGAAGTGCTATGATATATGTTGTAATGGTCACATAGTGGCTGTGGAAAAAGGGGAATTACCGGTACCTATTCAAGATTTTTATATAGTTTTTTTGGAGGAGTCGCAATTTTTACCTCCTCATAGGGATTGATTGTGTCATTAAGTTTGTTCCGGGAGCTATTCACCCCAAGAGTCGCTTGTTTAATCTGACTATTCCTGAAAGAAATGCCTTGGAGGAGTACATACAGATTAGCCTTGCCGCTGGTCACATTAGACCTTGTAAGTCGCCAGTGGCAGTTGGATTTTTCATTATTAAAAAAAAGGACAGGGGTTTACGTCCATGTCTGGATTTTTGTGATATTAATAAGATTACCATACACAATTCCTACCCATTGCCGTTAATTCCTGACTTGTTTAACCAGTTAGTGGGGGCCAAGTGGCTCTCTAAAATTGGTCTCCGGGGGGGCATACAATTTGTTACGAATGAAGGAGTGTGATGAATGGAAAACTGCTTTTAACACTCCGGTAGGTCATTTTGAGAATCTGGTGATGCCTTTTGGTCTTACCAATGCACCTGCATTCTTTTCAGAACCTTATTAATGACATCCTGAGACCTTTGATTGGTAAGAATGTGGTTGTGTATTTGGATGACATTTTGATTTATTCACTAGATCTAGAGTCCCATTGGCAGAGTGTACGTGAAGTTTTGCAGTTATTGAGTGATAACTCACTCTTTGCTAATCTGGAGAAATGTGAGTTAGCTGTGCAGAAAATTTGTTTTTTGGGCTACATTGTCTCCAGCGAGGGCTTTAAGATGGACCCGGTGAAGGTTCAGGCTGTGCAAGAATAGCCTAGGCCTATTGGTTTGAAATCTATACATAGATTTTGGGGTTTTGCCAATTATTACAGGAAATTCATTAAGATTTTATCTGTAATTGTTAAGCCTCTAACCGATCTCACCAGGAAAGGTGCGAATATGGTCCAGTGGACTACTGAGGCCATTGAAGCGATTAAGTATCTCAAAGAGAGGTTCAGTTCTGCCCTATTTTTATGCAGCCTGATGAGACCAAGCGTTTTTTGGTCGACGTCGATGCTTCATCGGTCGAGGTTGGAGTAGTTTTGTCCCAGGAGAACAGGGATGGTGTACATCCTTGTGCCTTCTTTTCAAAAAATTTTTCGGAAACCGAACTGAATTATGATGTTGGAAATCGGGAGTTGCTGGCTATTAAACTCGCGTATGAACATTGGCGTCATTTTTTGGAAGGCGCTAGATTTCCTATTCAGGTTTTCACAGATCATAAGAATTTGATCTATCTGGATGCTGCCAAGCGCTTTAATGCCCGTCAAGCTAGGTGGGCACGTTTTTTTTTTCTCGCTTTCATTTTTCTGTTACCTATATCCCTGGTACTAAGAATGTAAAAGCCGATGCTTTATCTCGCAGCTTCTCTCCTATGGTCGGTGCCAAGGAGGTGAGTATTTTACAGAAAGGAGTTGTGGTGGCAGCATTGGACTCTGTTTTGGAGAATGGGATTCTGAAAGCTCAAGATGATGCTCCATCAAACACTCCCCATGGGAGGTTGTTCGTGCCTAGAACCCTTAGGAGAGATTTGTTTGTGGATTGTCATGAGTCTCAGTTGGCAGGTCATCCAGGAATTTCGGAGACTAAGAGACTTATAAGTCACAGTTTTTGGTGGCCTGGATGGCAGAAAGAAGTCATCAAGTGGGTGCGTCAATGTACGGTGTGTGCTAGGTCAAAGGCTTAACATACTCCTGCTGCGGGTTTGCTTTGCCCTCTGGAGGTTCCTAGTGTGCCTTGGACGCATCTCACACAATGGATTTTATTACTGATCTTCCTGTGTCTGAGGGTTTTACTGTCATCTGGGTGGTCGTGGACCGTTTTAGAAAGATGTGTCACTTGGTTGCATTCATTAAGTTACCCTGCGCCAAGACACTCGCTAAGGTGTTTGCTAAGGAGATTGTCAAGCTTCATGGCATTCCCACGGATATTGTTTCTGATAGAGGACCTCAGTTTGTGGCTCGCTTTTGGCGTGCTTTTTGTGACAGGTTGGGAGTCCATTTTTCATTTTCGTCTGGGTATCATCCTGAGTCTAATGGACAGACTGAAAGAAAGAACCAGGATGTAGAACAGTTTTTGCATTGTTTTGTGGCAGACAATCAAGAGGTGTGGTCTGAGTTTCTGCCTCTTGCAGAATTTGCTCTTAACATTCATACATCTTCCTCTGCTGGGTGTTCTCCTTTTTTTTTGTTGTACTGTTAGACATCCTTCATTTGGTTCATTCTCCAAATTGGGGTCGGCGGTGCAGGAGGAGGAGAATTTTTCCGGTGATTTGGAGAGAGTTTGGACTAATGTACGTTGCAACCTTCAAGAGGCTAACAAGAAGTCCAAGAAGTATTTTGACAGGAAACGTAAGGAGGTTTTGTTTACTGTGGGTGACATGGTTTGGTTGTCCTCAAAGAACCTGAGGTTGAGAAATCCCTCTAAAAAACTGGGTCCCAAGTTTGTGGGTCCATTTAAAGTGCTTCAGGTTGTTAACCCGTCTGCGGTTAGGTTGAATGTCCCTACTTCCTGGAAGATTATTCCTGTGTTTCATGTTTCCTTGTTGAAAAAGGCTGATGTATCTGATAGGGATGCCACTGTCACAGTTCCTTCTGTGGTGGAAGACGGCGAATATGAAATTTCTTGTATCTTGAATTCTAGATGGCATAGGGGGAAATTACAGTATCTTATCTCCTGGAAGGGTTTCGGTCCCAAAGATAACTCCTGGTTAGGGGAGGATGATGTCTCTGCTGCTAGGCTTGTTAGAGCTTTCCACAAGAGGTTTCCGGATAGACCTGGGCCTGGAGGATCTGGAGGATCCTCATAAAAGTGGGGTACTGTTAGAACCCTCCTGTTTGTTTTTTCCATCTTGTGTTTTGCGGTCACGTGACCACCTACCTTTATATTCCAGCTCCGCCCTTTTTGCTGTGCTGGGGAAATACCAAAAGGTTAATAAGACGGGTAGTTGTACAGTCTGACTGAGGAAAAAAAAATAGAGGATTTAGATGAAAAAAAAAGGATTTTCCTGGCCCCTGAGACCTGGGGTTAAGTCTAGAAATTTGACAAGCAGCACACAGGACTGTAATGAAGTGTTTGTTGGTATAACCACTGCGTCTCCTATACAGTCTGTATGCCTGCCTGCCTGATATCTGTTATGGATATTAGTCCTTAGTCCCTAGCTCAGCAGCACTCTCCCTACACCATCTGATCCGGAGCGACTGTGTCCAAGATGGCAGCGCCCGGTTTTAATTACTCGAGGTGACGCTGTGCGGCCAGCCAATTACTGTAATGCCCACAACTAACATGGCTGCGACATTACAGTGACTGGCTTGCAATCCCTGCATGTTCATTGGCTATGTAAAGAGCGCCAAACGTGCATGGTGGAGACCCGAGCTCCCGCCCGAGTAACCCGAAAATGCTCGGTGCTCGCCGAACATCCCGAGTAGTGAGATGCTCGGGCGAGTACCGAGCAGTGTCGAGCATGTTCGCTCAACACTACTAAAAATCATTCATTGCTGTACAAACACGCTTAAAAAAAGCATGCAAAAAAGCATGTCAAACACGCGGCAAATAAAGCAAGTTTTTTCCACAGCGTTATTGCTGTCAAGAGATGCAGAAACCTTGCAGAAATTTCTGCAATCAAATACTCGACAAGCGCACATAACCTTAAAGTGATGTCCCACGTTTCTTTTTTTAAATATCTTTGTTTTCAGAGCCCCTGTTACCCGTGCTGTCATGCAGATTACAGTGTGGGAAACCAGGGATGTTTGGGACCCCATTCGGGTTTGTGTTCGTGATTGGGAGTCCAAACACTAACTTTTTTTTGATGTTCATGCATAGATAACGTATTGTAACATCAAAACGTTCTCTCATCTCTAGTCACAACCCTACGAGGTTAGCAAAACCTTTTCTAATATCTAACTATTAATCAGATAAAATGCTATTGAGCTTTTCTCTTCTTCCTAACTAAATGTATTTTTCAAACTACACGCGGAGAAATAATTTACAGATGTGTTAATATTTTGACTACTTTAGCATTTTCCAGGAATTAGTATGTGGTGGATGTTGCAGAGTACAAATTGCAAATATACCATCTAGTGCTCAGTTCGTGCTTCTGGAAATATGTCTTATAAATTGTTAAATTGTTTGTCCAAGACCAAACAATTGATGAACTATCTCATTTTTAGATCCTGGGAGGGTCTGACAGCCCCACTGATCAACTAAAAACTGCTCTGGCAGTGGCTAGAGCTAAGCGATTCATGTGCAGAACTCAACATCCCCGCACATTGCTTGGTGTCCAATGCCGAGTACTGCAGTACATTACCTTCATTTTGAGTATGAGAGCAGTATTCATCTGCGGTAAATAATGTACAGGGCTGCTGCATTCTACCTATACGATATTAATTACCAAAGCTGCTGGAACAATTTTCAGCTGATCTTTAGGTGTGATGGGTGTGAGACCCCCGATAATCTAATTTCGATGAATTATCCAATAGAGAATTCATCAAACTTACATCATAAAGAACCTCTTTAAGAGGCAATTCCCCTCGGCAGAAATGCTATCAATATTAGCTGTTGTTTGGGCACACTGCAGGGCTGAGAAGGGGCTATTTGGCTTTGTGATTGTGGATTTTACTGCATTGTGTTTTGGGAGGCATGTTAGTTTTCAAGTGCCATTGAGCACTGAAAAACGTCTATATTTCCATTAACTGTTCTGAGCTTGTTTTTTTGCAGGATGAGCTTTAGCTTTTATTGGTGCCATTTGGGGGTAAAATAAAAATAGTATTTCAGGAATTATCTTAATATCTTATGCCATTTTTTGCTGTCCGATGTGCAGTAAAAGACATGACTACTTTATTCTTCAGGTCAGTATGAATCCAGCAAAATTAGGGTAATATATATATATTTTTAGAATTTGCTATTTCTGCACATTAAAAACTATTTTTTTACATAAACCTACTTGCTTTTGTACCACCTTTTTCTGAGAATGTTTATTTTTAAATATTTTTCTGCTTAAAGAGCTGTGTGTGGACTTGTTTTTTATAGAATAAGCT
The DNA here is from genome assembly GCF_046119375.1 of Phyllobates terribilis. Taxonomy (NCBI): domain Eukaryota; kingdom Metazoa; phylum Chordata; class Amphibia; order Anura; family Dendrobatidae; genus Phyllobates; species Phyllobates terribilis. The sequence goes on from NW_027362764.1 coordinate 445,015,241, forward strand.
GAATTTCTTACTTTTATTATTTTAGATTACATATAATTTTTTAATACTTTGTTTCAATGTTTGGGTGACAAAGTGATTAAAAATCAACAACTCATTAATTGTTTTTATCTATTTTTTTATGATATTCACTGTATGGTAAAGATAATAAGACTTTATTATTGGGGTCAGAATGATTACAGTGACACTATCTTTATATATTTTTTGTATATCTTGCTACTTCTGCACACTAAAAGCTATTTGTTATTACATTGTCATAATCTGATGTCTATAACATTTTTATTTTTTTCACTGACAGAGATTTGTGAGGGTTTGCTTTTTGTAGGCCAAGATGATGTTTTCAATTATACCATTTTTTATGTAGGACTTTTTGATCACATTTTTGTATGTAATTTTTTATGAAAAAGCTATAATTTGGGTGTTTTTTTTTAATTTTTACAATGTTCACCATATTGGTTGTATCTGTTTTATAGATTGGGTCATTCTGATGCATCGATACTAGTTATGAGTTGCAGGGTATTAGACCTGTCAGTTTGATACTGAAAGGAGGTCTGTTAGACCATGCTTGTGGTAGGGCTTAACAGGTCACTGACTGTCTCAGAAGCCATAACATGGCATGGGGTTACCATAGCAACCATTAGCACCACACAATCGCTGTAGCGGACTGCCAATGGGGTTAAAAAGAGTGACTTGCTTATGAAATATCTATTTAGATTCTGCTGTCAATGCTAACATATTTAATTAGGGTTTAACAGACATGATTGATGCTATCACTGATCACAGCCATTACAGCAGAGTGTCACCCATGATATACAGCTGAAACCCACTATATATACAGCTACCACCCTGCATGTATGGAAGTTAGCGGGAAGACGCCATATATGTATGGTGGATGTTGAGAAAGAGTTATTCTATCCAATATATACTTGGGGGTAGAGCATCCTGGTCATATGTTTTATGCAGTGTACTCTGCAGTTCTCACAAGTATGCTGATACCGGGTTATGAGGTACATATAGTGTATATTTCTCTGTTTCTAAGGTGTAAATATGTTTCTTTCTTACATTTCTCAACTGACCATTTCACCCTCATCTCTTGCTCTGTATACAATGTCATCATAGGATTATTATTGCAGAAAGAGTTAGTATTTCAGCTCACCTGTTTTACTGCACGTTCCAAAAGCCATCATAAGTAAGTCCAAAAAAATTGACCAGCAGAAGGGCTTGCAATAAAATCCATAGATTTATTGTTGAATTCTTTGTACAAGAGTAAAAAACACCAAGCAGTGTGCACATAAAATCACATAGGAAAGAAACACAGGTGTTACGAGTCTATTATTCCTTTCGTGCACTTCACTGGGCTTGCTGAAGAATCAAAATTAATTTTAACAATGAGATTCAGAAATCAGAAACAGAAACAGGGATTTGGACTGGCAGTGACTTTTTTCTTGTTTTTTTTCCTTTTTTGTTTTATTATTTTCATTTATTTCACACATTTTGTCCCCACAAAAGTCATAACACATCTTTGGGTTTTTGGGAGAATGATAACATTTAAATACATTTTTCTATTATTCATTTCCCCTATAACTAAGGTTTGCCTTAGTTACTGAGCAATATTTAGTTTTTTGCTTGAAATGTTGAACTGATCTGATGCTGATAGGACCCAGCAGCTCTTGCTACCTATTGTTTCCCAGTGTTAACATGATGGCTGGGCCGAAAGGAGAGAGTGCTGAGAGTGCTTCTGTGATGACACCACGTTTATTCTTAATTATGGCAGATGTATTATTCAGTAGGCCCAGGAATATGAGCTATTGCTCATATGAACCCGAGTGTTGACTCTTGGTGTAGGTTGAATTTTTTAATGCTTGCTGACTACCTATTGTATCAGTCCCGACAGCTTATTGTTCTGCTATCCTTGAGGGACAAAGGCGCAGGTAAATGGAACAATCAATGGTTGTTAATTTGGTGAATGCCTGCTGACTACCTATTGTAACAGGTGCTACAGCTTGATGTTCTGCAAACAATGAAGGACAAAATATGCATATTAATTGAACACTAGAACAATGAGGGTTGACCTCTTCCCACCTCCTCCCAAACCTGTGGATAATGACTTAAAGGACAGCGATGAGCACCATGGCTCTAACCAGAGGAACACAGATTTGATCCATTGCCCATCACTGAACCCATGAAGATGTTTGGAGAACCCAGGTTGGGGACAATAATGTCACATGGCTATGTACCTTAAAGGACTCTGTCAGCTTCCCAAGCTTGCCGCTAGCAATAATAATAATAATACCTCCTCTCTGTGAGTGCCCAACAAAAGCGGGGTGCCACTGGTTTGGGTAGTTGGCCTTGGAAGCCCAGAACTTGCAGAGTTCTAATTCCCGGAGGGCCAGCGAAAGGGTGAGACTGTCATTTGCACCACCCTATGTACTTGCTGGGGCTGTACTCTATGTTATTGACTGTTGGTAATTCAATCAAGTATCATCCTATTGTGTTACCTTCGCCCTGTGTTGTCTGAGTAGTATTCCGAAAACGGGGTAGGAATACGGGCCTTCAGTGGGATGAGCCATCGTCCATGCAGTCTTTCTAAAAACAGACAGGCCAGCGGACGAAAGCACCCACTGACTCTCCTTTTTCCACAGATTCCTTACCTGCATATACAGTGGTAGATAAGTGCTGAGTATATGGTGATTATTAAGACAGAGATGGTAATAAACCATCTGTTACTTCTCTGTAGGGAGCCTGGCCATCTCTGACAGCTGTCTCTCTGCTCCAGTAGCTGAAAGATCTCTATGAATTCTAAAATGTCAATGCAGAGTAATTTGCATTCCCTTCATGTTTTTGGGCAGTTCACAGGTAGTTAAATAAAAGTGATATATGTGCTATTAGCCATTAGATAGTTGTTTCTGTCTTCTCACTGTGCTATCTAACACAAAGTATATATAACACCTTTTACAAGATGGTATTTACAAGTTGGTATTTTACCCCTCTTTAATTAAGCTATATTCAGAAGAAAACATTATCAGAACTGCTGGATGAATTGGGAGCTATAGGCCTGGTAAATAATTCACTGGAAAAAACAGTCTGTGCAAAATTATCAAAAATTGCTTGTATAACAGGTCACTTTTATTGATATATAACTAAAAAGTTAATTAAGAATAGGGTGAAATGCCATGTACTTTAGGTACTTTAGAGATGCTTGGAGAAAAAGTATATACATATACAGTTGTGTGAAAAAGTGTTTGTCCCCTTTCTGATTTCTTATTCTCTTGCATGTTTGACACAAATAAATGTTTCAAATCATAAAACAAATTTAAATATTAGACAAAGATAACACAAGTAAACACAAAATGCACTTTTTAAATTAAGGTCTTTATTATTAAGGGAAAAAGAAATTCAAAACTACAAGGGCCTGTGTGAAAAATTGATTACCCACCCCTTAAAACATAAATTAACTGTGAATTATCACATCTTTGGGAAGCTGAGTTCAATTTCCCTAGCCAAAGGCCTGATGATTACTGCCACACCTGTTCTCAATCAAGAAATCACTTAAATAGGACCTACCTGACAAAGTGAAGTAGACCAAAGATCCTCAAAAGCTAGACACCATGCTGCGATCCAAAGAAATTCAGTAACAAATGAGAAACAAAGTAATTGAGATGTATCAGTCTGAAAAAGGTTATAATACTATTCCTAAAGCTTTGGGACTCCAGAGAGCCACAGTGAGAGTCATTATCCACAAATGGCGAAAACATGGAACAGTGATGGACCTTCCCAGGAGTGGCCAGCCCACCAAAATTACCCCAAGAGCTCAGTGACAACTCATCCAAGAGGTCAAAAAAGAGCCCACAATAATATCCAAACAACTGAAGGCTTCACTTGCTTCAGTTAAGGTCAATGTTCATGACTCCACCATAAGATAGAGACTGGGCAAAAATGGCATGCATAGAAGAGTTCCATGACAAAAACCACTGCTGAGCAAAAAGAACATTAAGGCTCATCTCAGTTTTGTCAAAAAACATCTTGATGATCGCCAAGACTTTTGGGAGAAAACTGTGTGGACTGAGAAGACAAAAGTCTGGCATTTCAGAAACATCATACCAATAGTAAAATATGGTGGTGGTAGTGTGATGGTCTGGGTCTGTATTGCTGCTTCAGGACCTGGAAGACTTGCTGTGGTAAATGAACCATGAATTCTGCTGTCTACAAAAAATCCTGAAGGAGAATGTCCAGCCATCTATTCTTGACCACAAGCTGAAGCACACTTGGGTTATGCAGCAGGACAATGATCCAAAACACATCGGCATGTCCACCTCTGATTGGCTTAAGAAAAACAAATTTAAGACTTTGGAGTGGCCTAGTCAAAGTCCTGACCTTAATCCGATTGAGATGCTGTGGCATGACTATAAAAAGGCAATTCATGCTCGGAAACCCTCCAATGTGGCTGTATTATAATAATTTTGCAAAGCTGAGTGGGCCAAAATTCCTCCACTGCATTGTAAAAGGCTTATTGCCAGATATTGCAAAGGATTGATTGCAGTTGTTGCTGCTAAGGTTTAGGGAGCAATCATTTTTTCACACAGGGCTCTGTAGGTTTGGATTTCTTTTTCCCTTAATAATAAAGAGTTTATTTAAAAACTGCATGTTTTGTTTACTTGTGTTATCTTTATTTAATATTTACATTTGTTTTGTGATCTGAAACATTTATGTATGACAAATATACAAAAGAATAAGAAATCTGGAAAGGGCAAACACTTTTCACACCACATTATATATCACAGGGACATAAAAAAGTTACAAAATGACCCTAGTAGCAGTTTGACATGTTGACACCCTACAGTAGCACAAATAGCACCCCTGCTCAACGTCAGCTAACCCTGTCAGTCCCTTTTAAGCCCTAAGATTGGCAAAATTACTGTTTGGCAACCTGTGGTTAGCTTGTCAATTTACAAGCATCAGGTACAACAATTCCAAATAAAGCAGGGGTATATATTTAAATGGCAGCATTTATTCACACATGCTACCCACATGCATACCATACCTTTGGCAACTGGGGATGACACCATTCCCTCTGATCTTGATTAAACTCACTGAATAGCTGATAGACAGCAGTTGAGTGGAGCATGGACACAACCTCCTGAATAGCCTATAGACCACCTCTAAGTTAAGTACCTATGGTATTTTCCAGCACAACAAAGTATATTCTTCTGATGAACCTATTTAAGGAATATGTGTCGAGAATATGACATACTTTACTTGTATATATGAGAACTTTATTACTTTACATGTTGATATGAATTTGCTAGACTTAATTTGTGCCGGACACTTACCGACACATGAAAATACTATATAAGAGTTAAGGACCTTCTTTGACTACTACGTTATTATTTGTTGATTAGTAGTGTACCATTTGGCATATTATGCTAGTAGTTATAAATTCCATATGATATTGACTTATTAATCTATTTACGAATGATCTGGGAATGTTATTTGATTGACGGTCTCTACATCTGGTGATTAAAATCTGCACTATATATTATTGTCAAACCTGTTGCCTGTGCATTAGCAAGCTAACCACTGATCGTTAAATGATAATTGTGCCAATATTAGGGCTTAATATGGCCCAACAGGGTTAGCCAACGTTGAGCCAGGGTACCATTTGCGCTACTGTAAGGTGCCAACCTCCACGGTAAGGTAGGGACATGTCAGACTGCTACTAGGGTAATTTGGTACCTTTTTTATGTCCGTATAATATATATATAAATACTTCCTCCAGGTATCTCTAGTGTATATGGGTCATATCACCCTGCATCTATCTTTTTATTTTTCAGATCACAAGACGCACTTTTTTTCCCCCAAATTTGGGAGGAAAATGAGGTGCATCTTATTATCCGAATGTAGCTTACCGTGGGGGGCAACTGCAGTGGAGCAGGGTAACAGGAGGCAGGGTTGCTGCTGTAGGAGGCTGGCAGCGGCAGGAGTGAGATGATGCTATGGGCCCCAGGCTGGAAGGAGGGGTTGTCCCGGGTTTGCAAGGCTGCGGGCCCTGGGCTGTCACAAAAAGATCAGTGGTGAGAGGTGTCCCCACACTTCCCAATGAGCTTGGGAAAAATGGCTGCCGGAGCCAGCGCAAGTGCATATTGAGATCTCAGCTCCTGGGATCTCATCTACCCAGACATATCCAGCAATCTCGCAACACCAGGACTTCCCCTCGTCACATCGCCCCACTCCTTTCACCGTCGCGAGCTTCCTGCTGCAGCAACCCTGCCTCCAGTGACTTCGCTCCACCATAGCCGCCCCCCCGTAAGCTGCAGCAAAATCGGTCAATAAGATACACCACCATTTTATTAAAATCATTTTATTTTCCTATTTTCCTCCCCAAAGGTTTGGTGCGTCTTATGGTCAAACACGTCTCATAGTTCACAAAATACGGTAACTTTTTAGTTATGTATCAATAAAAGTGATGTTTTAATCAAGAAAAAATTGTTAATTTTGCATAGTTTTTTTTTTGTTACATTATTTACTTACTACTTACACTGCCTAGACTTTTTTGTCGGTGAATATAGACTTCCTGGTACATGTTTTTTTTTATCTTGCCTTTTATTAATTGAGATGTGGATAAACATATTTACATTGCATTCTTCAATATGATAAATCTACAAAAGGGAATGAATAACCACAAGAGAAAATATATGTATCTGAAAAATACACTGCTCATAAAAAAAAAGGGAACAGTCAAATAACACATCCTAGATCTGAATGAATGAAATATTCTCATTGAATACCTTGTTCTGTACAAAGTTGAATGTGCTGACACTAAAATCACACAAAAATCATCAATGGAAATCAAATTTATTAACCAATGGAGGCCTGGATTTGGAGTCAACCCCCAAATTAAAGTGGAAAAACACACTACAGGCTGATCCAACTTTGATATTGTCACGTCTCTCACATGTGCTCAGTGTGACCCTGCTTTCATCTGTGAAAAGCACAGAGCTCCAGTGGCGACTTTGCCAATCCTGGTGTTCTGTGGCAAATGCCAAGCGTCCTGAACGGTGTTGGGCTGTGAGCACAACCCCCATCTGTGGACGACAGGCCTTCATACCACCCTCATGGAGTCAGTTTCGAACTGTTTGTGCAGACACATGCACATTTGTGGCCTGCTGGAGGTCGTTTTGCTGGGCTCTGGCAGTGCTCCTCCTATTCCTCCTAGCAGAAAGTCAGAGGTAGCGGTCCTGCTGCTGCGTTGTTGCCCTCCTACAGCCACTTCCACGTCTCCTGGTGTACTGGCCTGTCTCCTGGTAGCGCCTCCAGCCCCTGGACACTACGCTGACAGACACAGCAAACCTTCTTGCCACAGCTCGCATTGATGTGCCATCCTGGATGAGCTGGACTACCTGAGCAACTTCTGTGGGTTGTAGAGTCAGTCTCATGCTACCACGAGTGTGAAAGCACAACCATCATTCAAAAGTGACCAAAACATCAGCCAGAAAGCATTGGTACTGAGATTACTGATAATTGCCAATAATTTCCATCTATTATCTATTCCATTTGCACAACAGCATGGGAAATTGATTGTCAATAAGTGTTGCTTCCTAAGTGGACAGTTTGATTTCACAGAAGTTTGATTTACTTGGAGTTATATTCTGTTGTTTAAGTATTCCCTTTATTTTTTAAGCAGTGTATATAGTTTTAATACATGCAAAATTATTAAAATGTATACATTAAAATAATGGGGAGCAGAGTAGAAAATAAAGATAATGATAAACGCATCAGGAATGGGTATTATATAGATAGTGGTTTTGTGTTTTCTAAGGATTAAAGTAATAGTTTGTGTAAAGAGGATATAGCAGAAATGTATAGTATTAGAAGTTACTGTATAAATATATCAAACAAGTGGATTATTAAATGAAAGAATAAATAACTAGTACAATAGAAATGAACTGCATATATCGATTAACAGACATACCATAGGTAAGAGATATAATATTCAACACTGATGTAAAAACTTAGTTTAGTTCTGTGCTGATATCTCTTACCTATAGTATGTATGTTATTCAATATATGAAGTGCATTTCTATTGAACTAGTTATTTATTTAATAATCTACTTGTATGATATATGTATTCAGTAACTTTTAATACTATACATTTCTGCTATATCCTCTTTATACAGACTGTTATTTTAATCCTTAGGAAACCCATCTTATGTTCATTTAGAATATGCTCTTGCTGTAATGATGTATTTATATTGTGGTGTATTTCTGCATTCTTTAATATGTAACATTGAATGCTTCCCTATTTAGCTCTAGCAATTCTATACCTTGGTTTTGAAAACTACGCAGTTAATTGTAGACATGTTATTTGTCACAGGTTAATTGTGGTCACACTTCAATTTACTAAACATTGGCCATTGTACTCAATACTAAATCTGGAGTTAGTTAATTACAGAATTAATCTGCATCGTTAATGCACACTGACCTTGAGACACATAAACAGTTCTTTTTTTACTCCATATTGGTTATTTTGAAACTCATCTGGTTTTTGATGGACTTTTTGTATTTTGAAATGTATGTCCTTTGATTTTACATTGTTTAGGAAATTACTTGTCTTTTCTTTGAAGAATACTATTGTGATCACCAGTTATAATAATATGATTTTTTTTATTTTGTTTTCTTATACCCTCTCTAGTCTCTGTCACAATTCCCACCCCTCTGTGTGTCTGGAATGCAGTTACTGATGGCTCAGCCATCCAGTCTGGTGCAGGGGCCTGCTGAGCTGTTCTTGTCTTGATTGACAGCTTGGCTATCCAATCTGAGACTAGGAGGTGCTGGGCTGCCTTCAGTTCCCTGTCTGAGGTGATAGCCCAGCTACTTAGCTGAGCTCTCAGGGGCTCTCAGTTCCAGATCTCTGCCAGACGTAGATTAAGCTCTGTGTGGTTTGTTTCTCTCTGCCTTGTGTTTTGCTTGGGGATCTTTTTGCTGTCTGACCTTGGACCTCATTCTGACCATCCGTTTTGCCTAGCCATTTTGCCGTGACCAGTTATCCTCCTGGTATTTTGACCTTGGACCGTTACCTGACTATGCCTTTGACTCTCCCTTCTGTTTAAGGCGTACGCTCCTGGCTCTTGACCTCAGACTCCTTGACTACCCTGACTCACAGATTGTCCATACGAAGTGACTCAGTGTCACAGTCTTCTGTTTCACGTCCTTTCCCTATGACTTTACACATTTTTTACTTACAGTGATGCAACTGTTTATTATACAAGTGATGTCTTTATTTGATTACCTAAATAACCATTCCAATATTTTTTATGTGAGAACAATTCCTATTAGCATTATCCTATTTATGAAGCAAGTTTATGATGAAGACATCTGAGATACTGTACTCTGCTGTTTTGAATCAGTAGTCCAAGATCCAATCATTTGAAACAGCTTGCAAAAAAAAATTTTTTTGATCTTTCAGATTATCCACTCTTTTCTATTGTAGAAAGAAAATGTAATTATATTCTAACATCTTAATATTACAACATAACCAAAAGGTGCCCATACGCATTAGATAAAAGTTGGCCAAACCTGTTAGGCGTTTGCTGGATTCGAAATGGGTTCAGAACTGTCAGTGGATTATGTGGTCTCCTATCCCGGCCATCAGTCCCAATGCCTAGCTGGTGCACGAGATGTACAGGTTGTCTCTTGTGTCTTTGTTCCTAGCAACATGAAGGGAGGGAGACAGGGCTGCTAAAGCCTAAGTCCAGGATTCTCTGTACTGAGCATGCTGTGACATGACGAACCAGTGATTGGTGGTTTGGGAGTCAGCTGATCCGGTGACCTGGCACCGCCTGATTGGTCGCGGGTGATGTCACCAATGGTGCGACGGTGGGCAGGGCTTAATCTTTAAAAAGCCCACCCACAAACATGGCAGCGCGCTCTGATCATTGAGCTGTGATGGTGTTGTGAGGACGCTTGGTCTCTTGGGCTCCACGTATGCTTTAGTTTCTGGCAGGCAGGTTTAGTGGAAATAGGCAGGCTTAGATGAAATAGGCAGGTAGCTTCATCTGACAGTCTGGCTCCGACAAAAGGGTCACCTTACATCCCCGAGCAGTCTGCAGACGCCCTATTCCCGGTACCACCTGTAAGCCATGTGGAGAGATACTCCTTAGTCCGGTAGCACACCGGCTGGGAGAACGTATTTGCCAGCGTGACTCACACACGCATCCTAGCACCAACTGTATAGTCCCTGTGGTGTAACAGGGCTACAGATACATTATTTATCGCACATCTCTCGTGCAGTTAACGGAGATAGTGAGAATCCCTATTCCCATTCCGGTGTGCAGTAACACGGAGGGGATTGCTATTTAAGTTGGTTGTTTTACCTTCTCACCCGGAAGGTGTTCGGCCGCAGTCCACCAGGCTGCATCGCGAACCCCGGGTTCAGTTGCTTTCCATTATTTAATAAAGTTGTCTGCAACCGTCCCCCTAACAGCATCAGAGCGCCCTGGTCTTGACGAACATGGCTGACAGCCAGCAACAGCAGCGCTATATACAGCAACTTGAAGACAGACTTAGGACTCTGGAACAAGCTGACCCAGTAGCTGATATCACTGCAGTAGCTACCCAGGCAGCTTCTCAAGCAGCCAATCTGGTTAACTCGGCTGCGGTAAATGCTACGGCTGCTGCAATTGCTCCATTACCCCCTTTTGCTCTCCCGGATAAAGTTTTTTGTGACAACAGATTCTGCAGAGGTTTTATTAACCTATGCTCTGTTCAACTGGAGATGATGGAGGCACGTTTCCCCTCCGAACGGGCCAAAGTGGCTTATGTCATCTCGTTACTCTCTCACAGGGCTCTGGAGTGGGCTACCCCTCTGTGGGAGCGCAATGACCCAGTAGTGGCTAATGCGGGTCTTTTTCTTAATGCCCTACAGAGTGTTTTCCTAGGTCCTCAGGTCACGCATGATACGGCTCTTAAGCTTCTTGCTTTGGTCCAGGGTTCGGTCACCGCCAGCCACTATGCCATCCAGTTCAGAACCTTAGCGGCTGAATTGGATTGGTTTGAGCAGTCTTTAATCCCGGTGTTCTGGAAGGGTCTGGCTGGGCATATTAAAAATGCTCTATCTACCAGAGAGATTCCAACCTCCCTGGAGGAGTTAATCTCTCTCGCTAACTGAATAGATTTGCATCATGCAGAACACAAGTTAGAGCTGGAGGTCCCCATACCTCAGTGTCGGTTGGCACCATCCTTCTCTAGACCCATGTCCAAACCCGCGACTCTCGACCCAGAGCCTGAGGCTATGGATATATCCCGGACTGAGTCTAGTCCCTCTCGTTCCCAACCTGCACATCTCTTGGAATACCTTGGTAATAAGGGTTCCAAGTAGTCGGGAAGACGAGTGTGTCTAACCACCGTTGGAGGAGGTGTGTTAGATTCTGGGGCTTCTTCCTCCAAATTATTGTATAAGGTGACATTGTTCTTCGGAACAACCACGGTTACTGCCAAGGTGTGGGTGGATTCTGGCGCCGATGGAAATTTTTTTGTCCTCTACGTTTGCTCAAAAGCACACCATCCCTATAGAGTTAATTCCAAGACCAATGAACATTAGGGTAGTCAACGGTTCACTCCTGGACACGCAAATCACCCACCAGTCGATTCCCCTCACCATGTCATTTCCCCAGGGTGACCAGGAGGTTATCTCCTTTCTTATTATTCCCGGTGGATTAGATGAGGTGCTATTGGGTCTGACCTGGTTACGTTGTCACACTCCACACATTGACTGGAATACAGGGAGAATTTCTTCCTGGAGTGAGAATTGTGTCTGAGTGTATGGTTACAGTCACCGGAAGGGTAGTTTCTGAGCCTGCTACCAATGTGGCCCCCGGCACACATCCTCTGTCTGTCCCCGAGACCTAGGTCTTGTCAGATTATATCAAAAAGAACCCTCGGGTAGACCTTGTGTCCAGGTCCATGGATACGGCTGAGGACGATGACCAGCCCAGGCTCACCGTTCCTTCAGTAGGTATGCGAAGGGTGGCTCCAGTGTCCTTAAACCAGGTCCCCTCGGGGAGAACGTTCGTTCCCCCTAATCTACAAAATGAGGTGCTCTCCTGGGCACATGCCCCTATGATCGGACCTCATTTTGGGGTCAAACGTACCACAAAGTTCCTTCAACGGTCCTATTGGTGCCAGGATGTCAAGGAATATGTTCTTGTGTGTGTCTCCTATGCGAGAGGTAAATCATCCCGTCAAAGTCCGCCTGGTCTTCTCCACCCGTTACACGTGGCGGACTCCACAGATCTGACTCCGCTTCTTCTGAATAATGGCCAACATCCCCGCGTTCTGGTTCCTATGCCAGTTCCCTCTATGGAACCTGGGGTCAGAGATTTGGCTCTGGAGGCACGGGAGGTTTGGGACCATACCCAGGATGCTATATTGGCCACCAAGAATCGAATGAGAGAGTCAGCTGACACTCTTCGTCGTCCTGCTCCCGTATTCTATCCGGGCGACAGAGTGTGGCCCACAGCTCGCAATACTAAAGTACGCGGGGAATCTGCTAAGTTTGCCCCCCGCTTTATTGGTCCTTTCAAAATTTTGGCCCAAGTAAACCCTGTAATGTACCGGTTACAGTTACCACGACACCTGAGGAGTCACTACACTTTTCATGTGTCGCTCCTTAAACCCGTTCACCTGACAAAACTCGCTGAACCCCAACCTGCTACAGACACCAGGGGTGATAAACTAGAGGTGCAGGCTATTATGGGGTCTAAGATAGTTTGTGGAAAAAAAGGTTACCCAGTACACTTGAGGGGCCATGGATCTGAGGATCATCCCTGGGAACCAGTGGACCACATTCATGCTCCCCTGCCCATTGAGGAAAAGGAGCATCAAGTGGAGGGGGATAATGTTAGGCGTTTGCTAGATTTGAAATGGGTTCAGAACCATCAGTGGATTCTGTGGTCACCCATTCTGGTCCAGCCAAGGCTGATGCTGCTCAGCATTGTCATCAGTCCCAACACCTAGTGCACAAGATGTACATGTTGTCTTTTGGGTCTTAGTTCCTAGCAGCATGAAGGATAGGTTGCAGAGGGACTCAATATGTAAAGAGAGGAGAGAACAAGGCGCAATGGGTGACTCAGTATTGCAATTGTTAGAGGGGTGTGGGGATGGCTACTAACCTTGTGAAGTTGTGAACCTCTACGCAACCCCAGTGTAAATCTCCACAAGCTCCGCTCTGTTGGTGGCTGTCATCTATTTCCAGCGGCGTTCACAGATCCTGATCTCTCGGTGGTGGATCACGTGGTCAGGTTAGCAATTTAAATTCAGCTCCTATTAGCAATAATGGATGTTCTAAATGTAACGTCCCTAAATGCTTATGCTGTCAATCCATTGATAACGGAGCTAAAACATTCGTCTCTGCGGTCACTGGAGAGATATATCCCATTCGCTTTAGACTTACATGTCAGTCCTCATATGTGATATATCTGCTCCAGTGCACCTGCGGCCTGCAATACATTGGCTGCACTATCCAGGAAATGCACTCCAAATTAAATAAACATCGCCAAAATATTAGAAACGACTTTCCTTTACATAGTGTTTCTAATCATTTCTTAAAAGAACATCAAAAAAATCCTAATAACCTAAAACTAACTATCATTGATCATATAGTTGATACACACCATGATAGACTAAATCGTCTCATTACACGTGAAAATTATTGGATTTTCAAAATGGGAACCTTGTCTCCTGAAGGTTTGAACCTTAATATAGAGAAGACAACTTTTGAAATAATTGTTTTTATATTTTAGCAAATTTATTATATATATCTTTTATATGGGGGAGGAGGGGGGAGGAGAGAGAGAAGGAGGGAAGAGGGGAAAGGAGAGAGGGAGGGGAGGAGGAAGGAGAGAAAGAAAAGAGAAAAAATTAAAAAAAATTTTTTTTTTGTTTAAAATTTTTTTTTTTTCTTTTTGGATTTTTTTTGGGGAATTTTTTTTCTTTTTTTTGGAATTTTTTTTTGGGAATTTTTTTTTTTTTTCTTTCCTTTCTTCGTCTACTTTTCCCTAATTTTAATGATAGAAACTGATTGTAATTTTATAACTTTATATTTATACATTGTTTTATGTTGTATGTAAAAATTATTATTATTTTTTTTTTATAATATAAAATATAGGGTGGTAGATGACAATATATCCTATTAAGTATTATGATTATAGGATTCACAAGTTTTTATACAGCGAATCCTTTTTATAAGAACCCTATATGCTTCATTAGGTATTAATTTATAACACTCCTTTTTACTCTATTGAGCATATATAAACTCAAGGGGTTAATATAGAGGTATTACTCTGTATCTGGCCCCGCCCCTTTTAAGTAATTGTATACCTAGTCAAATGTATATAAGGATCAATTGTTTGCTGCTTGTCACACCCGGTGAAGTTGGCTGTGTCCACCGAAACGCGTTGTGTGTATTAATAAACCAGTCCTTTTAATATTTTTGACCTGCTATTGGCACTCTGGTACCGCTATTCATATTCACAGGTTGCAGAGGGAGACACGGCTGCTAAAGCTTAAGTCCAGGATTCACTGTACTGAGCATGCCCGTGACATGGCGGACCGTGATTGGTGGTTTGGGAGTCAGCTGATCCGGTGACCTGGCACCGCCTGATTTGTCACGGGTGACGTCACCAATGGTGCGATGGTGGGCAGGGCTTAATCTTTAAAAAGCCCGCCCACAAACATTGCGGCGCGCTCTGATCATTGAGCTGTGATGGTGTTGTGTGAACGCTTGGTCTCTTCGGCTCCACATGTGCTTTAGTTTCTGGCAGGCAGGTTTAGTGGAAATAGGCAGGCTTAGATGAAATAGGCAGGTAGCTTTATCCAACAGTCTGGCTCCAACAATGGGGTCACCTTACACCCCGAGCAGTCTGCAGACGCCCTATTCCTGGTACCACCTGTAAGCCATGTGGAGAGATATTCCTTAGTCCGGTAGCACGCCGGCTGGGAGCACGTATTTGCCGGCGTGAGTCACACACCCATCCTAGCGCCAACTGTGTAGTTCCTGTGCTGTAACAGGGCTACAGATACATTATTTATCCCACATCTCTCGTGCAGTTAACGGAGATAGTGAGAATCCCTATTCCCATTCCGGTGTGCAGTAACACGGAGGGGATTGTTATTTAAGTTGGTTGTTTTACCTTCTCACCTGGAAGGTGTTCGGCCGCAGTCCACCAGGCTGCATCGCGGACCCCGGGTTCGGTTGCTTTCCATTATTTAATAAAGTTGTCTGCAACTGTCCCCCTAACAAAACCTGCCAATTCTGGAGGGAGGAGGGATTGGACAGCCACTTAAAATGTATGGGCACCTCCCAATTTCCACCCATTATAGATTATGTCAGAGGAAATAAAGATCAGGTGGTTTGAGTATAATGGATTTCTCCAGATAAATCTGGCATTGACTTTCTCCACTCTCCCCATAGAAATCACATCAAAACTTAGCAGAACTGATTATTCATGAGTGTTGGGGTGTTGTGAGAGTCCGTTAATTAAGTATTTGTGTACCTTAGCAAAAAAGACTCACAAACTACTGTGATTTAAAAAAAATGGAACTCTGTGCTCTTGTGATATTAGCACCTTAAGGCTCACTTTAGGAATATAAGAAATTATTACTATAAAACTATTATTTTTAAAAAAAAAAATATTGTGACATACTTGACCCCTTAAAGTGAATTGTGAGTTTAACTGTGTGAGAGCTTATTTTTGTGGGATGGGTTGTAGTTTTATAGTAGTAGTATAGTATAATATGGTATAGGGTAGTGTAGGATCATAGAAGTACAGTATACCGTGGTGTACTGAAAAATGGGATAGATTCCACATGAGGTAAAAAAGCAAATATAAAACCCGATTCTGTGATTGTTTTTTGAGTTTCGTTTACAACTTTCTTTATGCAGTGAAAATGTCCTCTTAATATGATTCTCCCAAGTACATACAAGTCATGAGTCATATATACCGTATATTCCGGCGTATAAGACGACTTTTGAAGACTGAAAAATCTTCTGTCTAGTCTGGGGTCGTCTTATACGCCGGTAATGCTTTTGAACTTTCAGAAATTGACATGCGGGGATACTCTGGGGGTGTTAATAAGCTGCCGTGGCCGTATCCCTGCCATGTCGGAGTTAATATAAGGTGGAGGGAGTTAAAATACGGCGGCGGTAGGTCCAGACAGTCAGCGCTTCTGTGCTGAAACTGACACATCGCTGCGTATTCCCAGCTCCGGACACAGCGCAGGGCTTCTGTGCCGACAGCTTTCACTTGTCACAGAAGCGCTGCACTGTGTCCGGAGCTGGGAAGTTCGCATCGCTTCTGTGACAATATATGAAAAGCCAGCAATTCAGCAGCGGCATAAGCCGGCACCCGACAATTTAGAATAGAAAGAATAGAGCATCACACATAGATTAGATAGATAGAAACATGTCAGTCACATATATATGAAGTACAGTGACAGTATTGCTTACTGTACTTGTCATTTAGTGTAAAGGATTTATTAAAACAAATAATAGTGTTTTCATGCACCGTCTCTTTAAAAAAGCCGGCCGGCAATTCAGCATCTGTACCCGACAATTTATAACAGAAAGATAGAGCATCACACATAGATTAGATAGATAGAAACATGTCAGTCACATATATATGAAGTACAGTGACAGTGCTGGTTACTGTACTTGTCATCTAGTGTTAAAATAACGGATTTATTAAAAAAAAAATTGGCGTGGGGTTCCCCTTAATTTTAGTCTCTAGCGGAGGTTAAGCAGACGGCTGGGGCAGATGTTTGAAGCCTGGGAAGGGGGTAATACCCACGGAGCTTCCCAGGCTACTAATATCAGCCCCCAGCTGAATACCTAGCCTTTACTAGCTAATAAAATGTGGGATCCCAAAAAAATGACGTGGGGTCCCCCCTATTTTAATAGCTAGCAAAGGCTAGGCAGACAGCTGGAGGCTGATATTAATAGCCCAGGAAGGGTGCCATGAATATTGGCCCCCTCCCAGGCTAGAAACACCAGCCGTCAGCCGCCCCTGAAATGGCGCATCCATAGGATGCGCCAAATCTGGCACTTAGCCTCGCTCTTCCACGCTGCCCTGTAGTGGTGGCAGGGGGTAATAGGGCTGGGGTTGATGTCAGCTTATAATGCCAGCTGACATCAAGCCCAGGTTAGTAATGGAGAGGCGTCTATAAGACACCCCCATTACTAACCCCATAGTCAAAGTTAAAAAAACACAAACACCCAGAATAAAGTCCTTTAATTGAAATAAACAAACAATTCTTTATTGTTCTAAATTAAACCATACTTACCATCACGCCCATTCCAGCTGAAGCCAACGATCTCCTGCAATAAAAGAAAAATAATAAACCAACCTCATCCTTACCTTTCCATGGTTCCCAGGACGGGTCCAGCTCTGCTACATCGAGATGACAGGCTGGACCGCAGCAGAACGCTGCCATCCAGCCTGTCATCCCGCAGACACTGAGAAGCGCAGGCATGCTTGCGCTCTGCAGTGTCTGGCTGTGACGGCATCCAGATGAGCCGACAATGAACTCAGCTCACCTCCTGGACGTCCGTCACTGACAGCGTGGGAAACTTCTACTGCGCATGCGGGGAGCAGGAGAATTTTCCCACGCTGTCAGTGACGTGCATGAGGTGAGCCGAGTTCATTGGACATGATCTCGGCTCATCTGGATGCCGTCACAGTCAGACACTGAGGAGCACAAGCATGCCTGCGCTTCTCAGTGTCTGCCACATGGCAAGCTGAACGGCAGCGTTCTGCTGCGGTGCAGCCTGTCATGTGAATGTAGCAGAGCTGGACCGGTCCTGGGAACCATGGAGAGGTAAGGATGAGGTTGCTTTATTATTTTACTTTTATTGCAGGAGATCGTTGGCTTCAGCTGGAATGGGCGTGACTGTAAGTATGGTTTAATTTAGAACATTAAAAAATTGTGTCTTTATTTCAATTAAAGGACTTTATTCTGGGTGTTGTGTTTTTTTTAATTACTTTACTAGAAATTCATGGTGGTCATGTCTAATATTGGCGTGACCCCATGAATTTCGGGCTTAGGGCCAGCGATAATACCAAGCTGGCCCTAACCCCTTTATTACCCAGTGAGCCACCGCACCAGGGCCCTGGATGAGTTGGGTACAGCGCCACAAGATGGCGCTTCTATGAACGCGCCATTTTCCGGGGTGGCTGCGGACTGCAATTTGCAGCGGGGGGGGGCCCAGAAAGCTTGGGCCTCCCTGCGCTGCAGATTCCAGCCCCCAGCTGCCTAGTTGTACCTGGCTGGACACAAAAATAGGGCGAAGCCCCACGTATTTTTTTTTTTAATTATTTCATGAAATAATTTAAAAAAAAAGGGCTTCCCTATATTGTTGTGTCCGGCCAGGTACAAATAGGCAGCTGGTGGTTGGGGGCAGCCCGTTCCTGCCTGCTGTACCTGGCTGGACACAAAAATATGGCAAAGCCCCACGTCAACATTTTTGGGAAAAATTAATTACAAAATTAATAATTTAGGGACTGCATCTTTATTAACCCCTCAATTGTCATTTAGTGTTAAAATAAAGGATTTTTTAAAAAGAAAATTGGCGTGGGATCCACCATCATTATAGTCTCTAGCGGAGGTTAAGCAGACGGCTGGGGCAGATGTTTGAAGTCTGGGAAGAGGGTAATACCCACGGAGCTTCCCAGGCTACTAATATCAGCCCCCAGCTGAATACCTAGCCTTTACTAGCTATTAGAATGGGGGACCACCCCAAAAAATGATGTGGGGTCCCCCCTATTTTAATATGTTTATGAGTGACAGTTTTCCTGCTATATACCTGCATGTCATAAGAATTTAAATTAAAAAAGGACCATGTTAAATTCAAATCTGTTTTTTTTTTAATTTTTACCGGTGTTTGGTATGCGTTGGAAAAGGGGTAGTCTTATACGGTGAATATATCCTAAACTCTATATTTTAACAGGAAAGTAGGGGGGTCGTCTTATACACCAGGTCGTCTTATACGCCGGAATATACGGTAGTTTTTTTTATCTATTTTAGTACCTTAAAAGAAAAATTAAAAAAATTGGTTTGTTTTACAATTTTCCGAGATTCACAGCTTTTTATTTTTCATTGGAGCTGCGGAAGGTCGGGTTGAGTTTTTGTGTGTGCTGAGCTTTTGTTTTTAATTGTACTATTTTGAATTACATATTATGTTTTAATTACTTTTTATTGCATTTTTGAACGTGTTGTGTAGGCCAAAAAATGTAAATGTTGAGGTTTTTACAATTTTTTCAATTTTATATTTTTCATAGATACAGACATTTATGGACAGGGCAGTATTAAATGAAGTAAGCTTTAATTTATCTTTTTCAACTGGGGAAAAAGTAGTGATTCTAATGTGTGTATATATATATATATATATATATATATATATATATATATATATATATTAATAGTTTCAAACCTTTTTTTTTGCTTTCCGCTTTATTTTTTAGTTCCCAGAGGTACTAATAACCTGTGATCATGTAATAGTGTCAAGTCTAAATAGTGAAATACAACATACAGCAGTATATAGGACAAATCCATGGTTAGTCCTTACCAACAAAGCAGCATTAGAGGCCATGGCAACCCATTGTCGAAATGCGATCACATAGTGGACAGATTCAAATGGATGCTGGGCAGGATTTCAAAGCTTAAATGCAGCTGTAAGTGATTAACAGTGAAATTTAAGGGGTTAACAAAAGTGATTGACGCAGTCTATGAAAGCAGCTGTTACAGGCATATATCGGCTGGGTAATGCATACCGTACCACTCCACACATGGAAATACCTTTCATAGAGCATTAAAGTTTTAAAATGGAAGTCTGTCTAGTAAGACAGAAACACTCTAATTATGAAAAGCAAAAAAAACAAAAAGCAAAGAAGAAAATCAAAGAGTTAATACAAGCACTAATGTGACATCATGGGTTGAGATGAGCGTTGTTCGACTCGAACTGTTCGCCAATCTCAAATTCGAGCTGTTTAGGGCGGTGTTCGAGCCGTTCGGCGAACACGAACAATTTGAAAAGAATTCGGCTGTTCGAGGTTATGTTCGATAACTGTTCGTGCACCAAAATCATAACTGGATTTTTTCTCAGTAATGCTGAAAATTAATGTTAATACGCAGTTTGAGTGTTCAGTGGGGCGGGGGGAGGGGCAGGGGATGGATCTCTGCAGAAATAATGAAGATCTCCATTTTTTTTTCTCTTTCCCGCATTTACAGTGGAGAGGTGCAATCTGTCAGCCTATCAGCAGAGCACACACGGAGCGAACTGCTTTTTTTCACACAAGCAAGGGCATGTGTCATTGGCAGTGCATGTCACATGTACTTGCCCTATAAGACCAAGCCATTTTCCCCATCGCCACCATTTTCTCACTGCTGCAGCTGCGTGTTAGACGGCACCGCTGTTGCTGTGTGCGCTATACCTTGTTAATTTAAAGCCAATTTTCGCACAAATCTACAGATAGCTTGGGAGTAGGGAAGAGTTGTGATTGCAGTCCTTTTAAGGACTAGGTTACAGCATTTCCTATGACTTTTATCAGGCAGGTCTGTGCTCTTAAATAGATAGGTTGGGAGTAAAGACTAATTGTAATTGCAGTCCTTTTCAGGACTAAGTTACATCAGTTCCTATCAGTTTTTGCCATGCAGGTCTGTGCCAGTGCTGTGCAAGTTTTTTCACAGCATTTTGCTAAATCTAGCAGAGTGTGTTAGTCAGTGGAGTAGCCTATCTGTGTTGCAAGCTAAACCACCTGTGTATAGAATACCAATTTTTTTACTGCACCTAGTGAAGTAAAACCTTTTGGGCACAGCATCATTCTATTAGTCCATCTATACTGACCTCCATCAGGTTGCAAATTGAATATAATTTTTTTCTGCATCTAGCTCTGAAAAAATATTTGGGCTTCTAACAGTGTGTGGGACATAGTCTATTAATCCATCTATACTGACCTCCATCAGGTTGCAAATTAAAAATAATTTTTATCTGCATCTAGCTCTGAAAAAATATTTGGGCTTCTACCAGTGTGTGGGACTTGGTGTATTAGTCCATCTATACTGACCTCCATCAGGTTGCAAATTAAAAATATTTTTTTCTGCATCTAGCTCTGAAAAAATATTTGGGCTTCTAGCAGTGTGTGGGACTTGGTCTATTAGTCCTTCTATACTGACCTCCATCAGGTTGCAAATTGAATATAATTTTTTTCTGCATCTAGCTCTGAAAAAATATTTGGGCTTCTAGCAGTGTGTTGGACTTGGTCTATTAGTCCATCTATACTGACCTCCATCAGGTTGCAGATTGAATATAGTTTATTTCTGCATCTAACCCAGCCAATAGTTTTGGCCTAATTCCACAGTTTGGCCACTCAGCTCTGTTCGGTACCCATCCATTGTTTTTTTGTGCAAACAACTCCAGAGTTGTGAATTAGTTAACCACCAAAATGAGTGGAAAAAGGCCTGCTGCTGGTGGAAAGGGGAATAGGCGTGTTGGGAAGGGGAAAAAAGGTGGTGTCCGTGGGGTAGGTGTTAAAGCAACAGTAACATCTGCAGAAGAAAGACCATCTTCCAGCCAAACTAAAATGTCTACTTCTTTTAGCGGACAATGTGATAAGATCCCTTTCTTACTGCCACGCCAATCGCTACAAATTCCAGATGAGGCAAAAAAACTGCAGGTGCTTCAACGGATATCAAGTGTTCTTTAAGTGGGCTCTCCTCCATATCAACTTCAACATCACAAATACTCCCATCCTCAAAGGTGTCACCCCAATCGCACTTGCTTTCTCACAGCTCCCAAATCTCCAGCTGCCCGTCTGAGTATGAGGTAGAACAGATGGTTGAGTCTGCAGAGCTGTTTACTCATACTATAGCCTGGGAATCAGAGGTCGGCTCCAGCGCTTCTGTGAATCCAGACGAGGAAATGATCTGCACTGATGCCCAGAATCTTTATGAGTCGGATCCAGGACCAGACCCTGAAGGTTCTAACCATAATGTAGACCCTCATTCACAAACATTAACTCATGTTGGTGGAGACAATGAGGAAGACGATGATGAAACTCAAATACCTGATTGGAGCGACAACTTTCGTTTTTTGTCTGGGCGGGAACAGGTTGGCTCTGAGGACGACGGTTGTGATAATGCACAGGGTGATGATGATGAGGTTGGAGATCCCACTTACTGTCAACCTACAGTCAGCCAAGAGATGAGGTCAGCAGAGGAGGTGGAGGAGAATGCTAGTGACGACGAGGTCAGGTTGCGCCTTCCTGGACAGAGACGTAGTACTGGAAGCACGTCAACAACTGCATCCTCAAACACAACTCTGCCTCTCACCACAAGTCATGGTGGCTCTCCAGGTCGCATGTGTGCTAAGCCTTGCATAGCCTGGGCATTTTTTCAGATCGATAAAGATGACCCAACTTGTGTTATCTGTAACATTTGTCAGCAAAAGCTAAGTAGAGGCCAAAAAATACATAGTTTGAGTACTTCATGCATGAACCGGCACATGGACATGAAGCATAAGTTGCAGTGGGAAGCTCACTGTGCTTCAATGCAGCCTAGCCGGCCAGGCCAACCACCGTCTGCCATATCATGCGCATCGGCGGCCTCTTCATCTTCTGCGACTGGGGGGGACAGCAGTCACACCTGTTTTGGGACACAGACCTGCCACCTCTTTACCCGCAACAGCCAGCGTGATTGGCAGGTCATCATTTTCTTTGGAGGTGGTAAGACCAGCTGGTGTTGAGCGCTGTCCGACATCGATAGCACCACCTTTGGATCAAGGCAACCTAACATGTCCGCCTGCATCTTCCTCACAGACCGGCAGTTTGCCGGGGACACCCTTATCAACCCCATCTAAGCACAATAGCCAGCCCTCGGTCCCTCCGATGTGGACAAGTAAAAGACCATTTCCTCCTAGCCATGAGAAAGCTAAGAGGTTGAATTTCACCATCTGCAAGCTCTTGGCTACAGAAATGCTGCCTTTCCGCCTGGTGGACACAGAGGATTTTCGAGACCTTATGTCCGTCACAGTGCCCCAGTACCAGATGCCCAGTCGGCACTACTTCTCAAAGAAAGGTGTGCCTGCGCTCCACCAGCATGTCGCACACAACATCATCGCTTCTTTTAGAAACTCTGTGTGTGACAGGGTGCATTTCACCACAGACACTTGGACAAGTAGGCATGGACAGGGGCGTTACATGTCGCTGACTGGGCACTGGGTAACTATGGTGACAGCAGGACAAGGGGCTGCTGTCCAAGTCTTGCCGTCCCCAGGAGTTGTGCGTCAATCCTCTTTATCTCAAAGTTCCACCACTGCTTCTGCCTCCTCAACCTCCTCTCGGTCCTCCACCTGCACCCAAAGCCTGTCTGGTCATGCCACAAGCTTTCTAACTGTGCAGAAGGGATCCTGCACACCTCCTTACTATGCTGGCAGTAGGGCTCAACGTCATCAGGCGGTTTTTACTTTGAAATGTCTGGGAAATGTGAGTCACACAGCTGAGGAGTTGTGGTCAGCTCTGGAGAACCAATTTCATGAATGGTTGTCTCCACTGGACCTGAAACCAGGGAAGGCCGTGTGCGACAATGCTGCAAACCTGTGTGCGGCCCTTCGCCGGGGCAATGTCCCACACGTGCTTTGTATGGCTCACGTGTTGAACCTGGTTGTCCAGCAATTTTTAGCCCACTATTCCGGACTAGATGGCCTTCTGCAGAGGGCACGGTCGCTGTGTGCTCACTTCCGCCGTTCGCATTCCACAGCTCAGCGACTTACATCTCTACAGAAGTCGTTGGGCCTGCCACTTCACCGGCTAAAATGCGATGTGCCTACCCAGTGGAATTCAACTCTGCACATGTTGCAGCGACTGTGGCAGCACCGACAAGCCCGGGTGCAATACTTTCTGACGTATCGCCTGGGCCAATGAGATCCAGAGGTGGGGCAAATCACGCTGGAGGAGTGGTCTCAGATCAGGGACCTATGCACCCTTCTGCACAGTTTTGAAATGGCGACGAAGATGTTTAGTGCTGACGATGCCATTATCAGCATGACTATTGTGGTGGCACAAGAGGAGGTGGAGGAAGTAAAGGAAGAGGAGTTGTATGCGGAAGGGCTAACATCTGCAAGGTCCAAACGGTCGGCAGCACCAAGGCGGCAGGCATGTGAGGGTGGGGGAGATGGTTTTACCAGGGCGCATGGTAGCAGCCAAACTAGTGAGGAAGGTGCAGGAGCCCAGGAAGAAGTGGAGGACGAATTGATGGAAGACTCATCAGATGAGGGATACCTTGATCACATTTCTGTTGTGCGAGGTTGGGGGGAGAGGACAGAGGATGGAAGCATGATTGTTACCTCGCCACCAACACAACAGGGACTTGGTGCTCCAGGAGGTGCAAGACACATGAGTGCCTTCTTGATGCACTACCTGCAACATGACCCTCGAATTGTGAGAATTAGAAATAATCCTGACTACTGGGTTGCCACACTGTTAGATCCCCGGTACAAAAGTAAATTTGCAGAAATTATTCCTGCCATAGAAAGGGATGCACGCATGCAGGAGTATCAGCAGAGACTGTTGCAGAATCTTACATGTGCTTTTCCTCAAAACACCAGTGGTGCACGTAGTGAACCTCACAGTTCCAACTTGCCAACCGTGGGACCGTCGAGTGTTCAGCACTCAAACTGTAACAGAGACACAGTATCTGCTGGTAACATCAATTTTGCGGAATCAATTCACCACTTTTTTAGCCCATCCTTTGCAAGGCCACAGGAGACAAGAAGTCTAACACATAGTCAACGCCTCGAGACAATGGTACAGGAGTATCTCCAAGTAAACATTGAAGCCATGACTGTGTCACTGGACCCTTGCTCTTTTTGGGCTTCCAATCTGGATAAATGGCCGGAGCTAGCCACTTACGCCTTGGAGATCTTGTCATGCCCTGCAGCCAGAGTTCTGTCTGAACGTGTGTTAAGCGCTGCTGGTGGTGTGCTGACAGATAAGCGCACATGGCTCTCCACTGATAATGTAGACAGACTCACGTTCATAAAGATGAACAAATCATGGATCCGAAACGACTTTTCTACCCCTGTGTCATCCTGGGGAGAGAAAAAGCTTGATGATTGGTTAAAATCACCTCACCAACCGTTTTAAGCTTTCAAATTACTAATCATGTTTATCTGTATCTTGGCAGGAAAATAATTTGGGCTTTGTAGCAGTGTGCAGCACTGATTCTAAAAGGCCATATATACTAAGCTCCACCAGATTTAAAATTACTAATCATGTTTATCTGTATCTTGGCTGGAAAATAATTTGGGCTTTGTAGCAGTATGCAGTACTGATTCTATTAGGCCATCTATACTAAGCTCCACCAGATTTAAAATTAATAAATATTTTTAGCTGCATCTAGCCAGGAAAATAATTTTGGGGCTCCAAGATGCGCAAGACACATAAGTGCCTTCTTGCTGCACTACCTGCAACATGACCCTCAGATTGTCAGAATTCAAAGTAATCCTGACTACTGGGTTGCCACACTCTTAGATCCCCCAAACTTTTCGATCAACCTTTTCATTTTAATAAAGACCAAAAAATGGTCATTTTTGAAATTATAAGCATTAGCAGGTTATTAGAAACTGAAATCAAACAGCTTTCAACTCAAAACTTTATTCTAGGTGATGTTACATTTGCACATAGGACCCCTTGTTCGAAAGGAGCTTCTGAACTCTCTCGTCCATTGAATTTGTCAGGTTTTGGATGGTTTCTGCTTCAATTGTTTTGCATGAGGACAGAATACCCTCCCAGAGCTGTTGCTTAGATGTGAACTGCCTCCCGCCATCATAGACACTCCTTTTGATGATGCTCCAGAGGTTCTGAATGGGGTAGAGGTCAGGGGAGCATGGGGGTCACAGCATAAGTTTGTCCCCTTTTATGCCAATATCAGCCAGAGATGCAGATGTGTTATGTGCAGCATGAGACTGTGCATTTTCATGCATAAAAATAATCTTGCTGTGAAAAACACAGTTCTTCTTCATGAACCATGGCAGGAAGTGCTGTTTGAGAAACTCCACATACATTATGGAGTTCATCTTTACTCCTTCAGGGATCCTAAAGGGGCCGACAATCTCTCTCCCCATGATTCCAGCCCAAAACATTACTCCACCTCCTCCTTGTTGGCGCTGTAGCCGTGTTTGCGTGGGGTGTCCATCAACCAGCCATCCTCCACTTCATCCATCTGGACCATCGAGCGTTGCACGGCACTCATCCGTGAACAAAACAGTTTTGAAATCAGTCTTCATGTAATGTTTGGCCCACTGGAGCCGTTTCTGCTTGTGTGAAGTGGATACAGGAGGTCGACAGGATTGCGTATGCACAGCTGCAAACCTCTGAAGGACCCTGCATCTTGTTGTTCGGGGGACGTTGGAGGCACCAGCAGCTTCAAAAACTTGTCTGCTGCTATGACTAGGCTTTTTTGCCGCTGCTCTTTTAACCTGACGTAATTGCCTGTAGGAAAGAGTCCTAAATTTGCCCTTATCAGCACTCACACGTGTACTGTGAATCAGCTACATACTTCTTGATTGCCAAGACACTTCATCCTGATCATCGCACAATGTTGATTGTAGTCATGCCTTGACCTAAACACTCCACAATTTGTTGCTTCTCAGCAGCCGACACATCCTTTTTCTTTCCCATTTTAGCAGAAAATGTAGGCTGCTTAATAATGTGGGACAGCCTTCTTAAGTAGTCTTGCCTTTCATTGGACACACCTGCCAAACTAATTAGCACAGGTGTCTGCAATTGCTTACAGTGATAAAAAAGCCCTAACACACATCACCATCAATGAGTTTAACTGACAAACAAACAAATTCTTCCCTTATCACTCCTAAACACTTTTTGCATAATAATTTGGAACACAGTGTACATGTGCTTTTCCACAAAACACCAGTGGTTCACGTAGTGAATCTTACAGTTCTAACTTGCCAACCGTGGTCTGTATGGAGTTGTTCAATAAAGGGCCCAAAATTAAGATAACATAGACGGGAGACGTCTCTATGAATAGGAATTCCTAAGTATTTGATACCGTGTGAGGGCCAGGCAAAGGGAAAGTTGGACTGGATGGAATAGTATATGGATTTTGGGAGGGAGACATCGAGGGCCTCAGACTTCGCTGCATTGATTTTCAAATTTGACCATGTAACAAAGTGATCTATTTCAGCCATAACAGCAGGGATGGATATATGTGATTGAGTGATATATACTAGGACATCATCAGCAAATAGAAAGCACTTGTACTCGGTGCCTCCCACCTCAATCCACCAAATATTGGGGTTATGGCGAATTGATGAGAGCAGGTGCTCCATCACTAGGATGTATAAGTGTCACGGGTGTGTCGCCACGAAGATCGTCACGATTACACAGCCTGACTTCTCGCAGCTGACTTTTTGGTGCTTTGTGTTATTTGGCAGTGAGGGAGTTAATTCTCTCTCTCTCTGTGCTAGACGAGGTCCAGCCTCGCCCAGCTGCAATCAATGCTGCTGTAGTGAGACTCCTTCAAATGCCTGCTGGTCTGTTAGGGAAGTGTCGGTGAAAGCATTTCATGCAGACTAACAGAGCGGATCGTGGTATTTGGAGTTTCAGAGATAAGTGTATTTGGAGTGTTTTTTCCCTTCCTCGCTTTATCATTTATCTCCTTTCCCGTTGGTGTTCCCTCTGTTGTAGTTGTGTAGTTTTTGTATGCAAGGTGGTTTTGGTTTTTCCTTTGTACTGTCTCGTTCGTCTAAGTACTGTGTGTGGGCATATTATTACTTGTCCCCTTTTGTTGTGATCGGGGTCCTTCTCAGGACTAGATTACTTAGGTGCAGGGATCCTCAGGGGGTAGAGGTTACGCTGGCGGCCTGGACCTCTGTACCTTTAACAGTACCTCCAGGTTGAGGGATTAGTCAGGGCCCCAGCTTAGGGTCAGCTTAGGCCCCCTACCTCCAGTATACAGAGACAGCGTGACATTTTCACCGACCACTTAGTTTTTCTCCAGCTACCATGGATCCAGTAGCCGGTCTAGCTCGGCAGTTGCAGAGTTTGTCCTTGGAGCTGGCGGACGTTAGGTCCAAGGTTTTGTATCCTCAGGAGCAAGCCGGACCAGTACCTAAAGTAGCTCTCCCTGACAGGTTCACTGGGGGGCGGGACAAGTTTTTTGTTTTCCGGGAGGCATGCAAGTTGTACTTTCGGCTGCGGCCTCGGTCATCGGGGAGTGAAGAACAAAGGGTGGGAATTGTCATCTCGCTCCTACAAGGGGACCCACAATCTTGGGCGTTCTCTCTTCCCCCGGGCTCCCCGGCTCTCCAGTCAGTGGATAGGTTTTTCGCTGCTCTGGGACTCGTATATGATGACCCAGATCGGATCTCCCTTGCTGAGTCTAAGTTACGTAGGATCCAGCAGGGAGATCGTCCGGCGGAGGAATTCTGTTCGGAGTTCCGTAGGTGGGCCACGGACACCCAGTGGAATGACCCGGCTCTTAGGAGCCAGTTTTGTCAAGGTTTATCTGACAAATTACAGGATGTGTTGGCACAGTATGACTCTCCCACGTCACTGGAAGCCGCTATGGCCCTTGCTATTGCGTTGACAGACGGCTTCGGGAGAGGTGCGGGATGACTCTACCCCCTGTGATGACTCCACCTCCTACAAGGTCCCCTCATATGGTGGTTCCCCTGGTCAGTCCAGAGGAGCCTATGCAATTAGGAGGGACATAATTTCGGGGGAGGGGACCGGTGGTGCGCCATAAGACAGGAAGGTGTTTCTTCTGCGGGAGAAAGGGACATTTTATTGGGGGGTGTCCATCCCGTCCCTTGCAGAGTGAAGAGTCATCGGAAAACTGTTGATCCCAGGTTGTGTGGTGGACGGCAATCTGGGAGTAGGTATATCGTCCCTAGGTTCGTCTCAGTTTCTCGTACCGGCGGAGGTGGTGGTGGGTACGAGAACTGAGAGGATATCTGTTCTTCTGGATAGTGGGGCCGGGGCTAATCTGGTTGATGCTCTGTTTGCCCGGGTTCAAGGTATGCGATTGAGTGAGTTGGCTAAACCCATCCCCATATTCTCGATCGATGCCAGGCCTCTCGGTCAGGGAAGTTTTTGCAAGCTGTGCATGACGTAAAACTTCAAGTGGGGGCGATACATAAAGAACTGTTGTCTTGCTACGTGTTGGAGGGTCTTCCCACTCCTATAGTGTTGGGCCTTCCTTGGTTAACTAAGCATAACCCGGTTATTAATTGGCAAACCAGAGAGATAAGCCAATGGAGTAAATTCTGTAATAAAAACTGCATGAACACGGTCATCGGTGCGGTTACTCCTTGGGTCTTACCTCCATTTCTGGCGGACTTTGAGGATGTATTCTCGGAGAAAGGGTGCCAGGAACTACCTCCTCATCGCGAGTATGACTGTTCTGTAAAACTGCTCCCTGAGGCCAAGTTACCTAAAGCTAGGTTGTATAACCTTTCTGGTCCTGAGAGGCAGGCCATGAAGGATTATATTTCAGAAATTCTGGCTAAGGGGCATATTAGACCTTCATCTTCACCGGTGGCTGCGGGGTTCTTCTTTGTTAAGAAGAAAGATGGAGGCCTACGCCCTTGCCTGGATTTCCGTGAACTTAATCGGATTACGGTCCGAGATCCGTATCCGCTCCCACTTATTCCCGATCTCTTTAATCAGATCGTGGGCGCCAAATGGTTCTCTAAGTTGGATCTCAGGGGGGCGTACAATCTGATTAGGATGAAGGAGGGGGATGAGTGGAAGACGGCGTTTAACACTCCGGAGGGGCATTATGAGAACCTTGTCATGCCATTCGGTCTGACTAATGCCCCGGCGGTGTTCCAACACTTTGTTAATGACATTTTTCGCCGCCTGGTGGGACAGTTTGTTGTCATATATCTGGATGATATCTTAATTTACTCGCCGGATCTGGTGTCTCATCAGGAGCACGTTAGGCAGGTGTTACAGATCTTGCGGGATAATAAACTGTATGCCAAATGGGAAAAGTGTGTGTTCGCCGTACAGGAACTCCAGTTTTTAGGCTTCCTGGTTTCAGCGTCCGGTTTTCGTATGGACCCTGGGAAAGTGCGGGCAGTTCTTGAGTGGGATCGGCCTGAGAATCTTAAGGCACTACAACGTTTCCTGGGGTTTGCTAATTATTACCGGAAGTTCATTCGTAATTTCTCGTCCATGGTTAAGCCTCTCACAGACATGACTAAAAAGGGGACGGATTTTTCTAGGTGGTCTGACAAGGCTTGTCAAGCATTCTCCTCCTTGAAAAAATGTTTTGCCTCGGCACCCATACTCATTCAACCTGATGCGTCACAGCCATTCATTGTAGAGGTAGACGCTTCCGAGGTAGGGGTGGGAGCAGTATTGTCACAAGGTTCGTCCCCTGGTAAGTGGCATCCGTGCGCCTTTTTCTCTAAAAAATTGTCGTCCGCTGAGAGGAATTACGATGTCGGCAATAGGGAACTCTTGGCCATTAAGTTAGCTTTTGAGGAGTGGCGCCATTTTTTGGAGGGGGCAGTCCATCCGGTCACCGTCATCACCGATCACAAGAACCTGCTATATCTGGAGTCCGCGAAACGTCTGAATCCCAGACAAGCTAGGTGGTCATTGTTTTTTACCAGGTTTAATTTTGTCGTTACATATCGTCCTGGGTCAAAAAATGTAAAGGCGGATGCCTTATCTCGTAGTTTCCCTGGGGCCGGGAATACGGACGACCCGATTCCTATCCTTCAGGAGGGGGTGGTGGTTTCGGCAGTATGCTCTGAGCTGGAGGAGGAGGTATTGGAGGCTCAGGGGGACGCCCCTGTTGGACCTCCGGGGAGACTGTTTGTTCCAGATCAGTTGCGACAAAAGGTGATCGAGGCACACCATAACTCAGTTTTTGCAGGACACCCGGGGAGTAGAGCAACTGTGGATCTCCTCTCGCGTCGGTTTTGGTGGCCTAACTTACATAAGGAGGTGGTAACTTTTGTCGCGTCCTGTGGGGTTTGTGCGCGCTCTAAGACCTCACATACCCGTCCGTCTGGGGCCCTCTTACCTTTGAAGATCCCGGAGCGTCCTTGGACTCATCTGTCTATGGACTTTATTACGGACCTCCCTCCGTCTTCGGGTAAAACGGTCATACTCGTTGTAGTGGACAGGTTCAGCAAGATGGCACATTTTATCGCTCTTCCGGCTCTCCCTAATGCTAAAACTCTTGCGCAGGTGTTCATTGGGGAGATTGTGAGGCTTCACGGGGTACCCTCCGAGGTGGTGTCTGATCGGGGGTCTCAGTTTGTGTCCAAGTTCTGGAAGGCGTTTTGTGCACGGCGGGGGATGCATTTGTCGTTCTCATCGGCTTTTCATCCTCAGACCAATGGTCAGACGGAACGTATGAACCAGAGCTTGGAGACATATCTCCGGTGTTTTGTGTCAGAGAACCAGGAGGACTGGGCTTCTTTCTTACCTCTGGCAGAGTTTGCTCTTAATAATAGGCGGAGCGAGTCCACTGGTAAGTCCCCGTTTTTTGGGGCATATGGTTTTCACCCCCAGTTTTGTACTTTCAGTAGGGGGGGCTCTTCGGGGGTTCCTGAGGAGGAACGATTTTCCTCATCACTCGCTTCAGTATGGAGAGGGGTGCTGAAGAATCTGAATACTATGGGGAACCGATACAAACGTATGGCTGATAGGAGGAGAGTGTCTGGTCCGGACCTAAGTGTGAACGATCGGGTATGGTTGTCTACCAGGAATATAAAACTTAAGGTTCCCTCCTGGAAACTGGGTCCCAGGTTCATCGGGCCGTACAGAATCAGTTCTATTATTAATCCGGTGGCATTCCGTCTTGACCTCCCCCCTACGTTTAAAATTCACAACGTGTTCCACAGATCGTTGCTTAAGAGGTATGTGGCGCCGTTGGTACCTTCACCTTTACCTCCCCCTCCAGTGGTGGTCAAGGGTAACTTGGAGTTCCAGGTATCGAGGGTCATCGATTCACGCTTTAATCGCCGATCCCTTCAGTACCTGGTTCATTGGAAAGGGTATGGTCCTGAGGAGAGGATGTGGGTTCCTGCGTCGGATATTAACGCAGACCGATTAGTTCGGGCCTTCCACACAACTCACCCGGATAAACCTGGCCCTGAGGGTCCGGAGGCCCCTCGCAGAAGGGGGGGTACTGTCACGGGTGTGTCGCCACGAAGATCGTCACGATTACACAGCCTGACTTCTCGCAGCTGACTTTTTGGTGCTTTGTGTTTTTCGGCAGTGAGGGAGTTAATTCTCTCTCTCTCTGTGCTAGACGAGGTCCAGCCTCGCCCAGCTGCAATCAATGCTGCTGTAGTGAGACTCCTTCAAATGCCTGCTGGTCTGTTAGGGAAGTGTCGGTGAAAGCATTTCATGCAGACTAACAGAGCGGATCGTGGTATTTGGAGTTTCAGAGATAAGTGTATTTGGAGTGTTTTTTCCCTTCCTCGCTTTATCATTTATCTCCTTTCCCGTTGGTGTTCCCTCTGTTGTAGTTGTGTAGTTTTTGTATCTAAGGTGGTTTTGGTTTTTCCCTTGTACTGTCTCGTTCGTCTAAGTACTGTGTGTGGGCATATTATTACTTGTCCCCTTTTGTTGTGATCGGGGTCCTTCTCAGGACTAGATTACTTAGGTGCAGGGATCCTCAGGAGGTAGGGGTTACGCTGGCGGCCTGGACCTCTGTACCTTTAACAGTACCTCCAGGTTGAGGGATTAGTCAGGGCCCCAGCTTAGGGTCAGCTTAGGCCCCCTACATCCAGTATACAGAGACAGCGTGACAAAAAGAGAGGGGACAGAGGACAACCCTGCCTTGTCCGATTGGTGATTATGAAAGCTGATGAAAATGTTCTGACGCGCCCCCTGGGCCTTGGGACACCCGGAGCCGAACCATTTTTGGTGGATGCTGGTGGTTGTAGTCTCCGTTGCGGCGACCCGCTTCCGTGGCTCAGGGCGGTCAAACCAGTGGCGGAACTATTTATGTGGTTTTGATGTTTACATTTCCGACTACCCCACCCGTGGATTGTGGTCAGAGTGAACCGCCGCTGGAGGGCAGACCGCTGAGGATGGTGTTGTGGGTGCAGCAGAGCGTAGCATAACTCCCCACGGGAGGAGTATAGCCTCAGGGCAGTGTATGCGGAGGATGGGGGTGATGGTGCAGGGCAGCAGCAGTAACGACACGGAGTCAGTGATGCAGTCCAGGGCCTTTACTCACAGTTCTTATTATCCAGACTAGTTCTGCAGTTAACGGCTGCCCACGTCATACTGTGCTTACCAGGTGAGGGGCTCTGACAACTCCCAGATAACTTTGGAGCGCTTCACAGGACCCCCTTTGTGTGTCCTTTGTCTGTCCTTTCTTACCAACCCTTCTGTCCGGCTGCCTCAGGCCTCCTCTTGGTAAACTTGGCGCCAGTTTCCCTGACCCTATGTGGTGCCTTCCTAGCGGGTGTAGCGAGGGGCTGCGCCACATAAAATGTCACAGCCTCCGGTTTCTAGCTGAAGGTCGTTTCCCGCCTCCACTAGTTTTGGGGACCGGTCTCCCCCTTTGGCCTGACCCCTCCACGCAGGTTGATTCGGGCGTGCGGTGGCGACTCGCCCGTTCGCACCCCTGGGTTCCCTTCATTCCTCGTTCCTGGAGCCTTCTCCGCTCCTCTTCCTTCCTTCTCCCTCTTCCAGGCCTGGGCCTCTGTTACTAGGCCCGCCTCCAGAGCAGAGCTCATGCAGAGCCCCTGCTCCCTGTCACTTCTGCTCAGACTTCTCTGCACTGAACTAAGATGGTGCCCACCTTTTATACTTCCTTCTCAATGCACCCAGGAACTGCTTCCTCCCTGCTCCTGCACTACAGGGTTCCCCTTCCTCAGTGTTCCCTCCCCCCACTCAAGCCAGGGACAGGGACGGTCATGCCCATCTCAGAGGCATATTGGTCGCCCTGCCCCACGGCAATGTGGTGTAATGCATGCAGGTGTCGGGGTCCTGATCCACACTCCATCCTTACCTGAGAGTGAGATATCACACCTCTGGGTGATGTGCAATACCTCTGTAGCAACCAAGCCCTCGGGGTGCTACAGTTCCATTTATCTTCAGCCTAGGTGACGTATTGCGATACAGGGCCGTGATTTTGGCTATAAAAGTGTCCCCTAGACCCCTACCCCAAGCTTTTTAAGAGAATAATATATGGCGTGCCAGGAGACTCTATGGAATGCTTTCTCAGCATCCAATGAGAGTATCTAATTAAAAAATTTTAACTGCATCTAGCCCAGGAAATATTTTGTGCCTAGTAGCAGTGTCTGCTAGTCAGCAGATCATCCCAGCTGTTAAGCAAGCTACACCACCTGAAGTTTGGACACTTAATTTTTTGAAAGG
Organism: Phyllobates terribilis; assembly: GCF_046119375.1. Lineage (NCBI taxonomy): Eukaryota > Metazoa > Chordata > Amphibia > Anura > Dendrobatidae > Phyllobates > Phyllobates terribilis. The sequence continues at coordinate 445,049,659 of NW_027362764.1, forward strand.
AAATGCTTCGGGACCCCGGGATACTCAGTGAAGAGCATCAGGAGGCACCCCAAGGCATAGGGGCTGGGACTGGCGGTAGGACGCCTTGCGGTGGACCGCCGAGCTCGATTCCTATAAAAGCTTTTTAACTGCAGCAGCTTTAGTGGACGCTACTGGAGCTGGAATTACGCGGCTGCTGGCATGAGACTTGCCCTCCAATAGATCCTTGTAAAAGGATTTAAAGTGTATTCATTCAAATTAGAGAGACAATTTAAATTAAAAAGCTTAGACCTGCCTCCACCACAGGGGGCTGGCTCGACCCACCAGCGGACAGGCACCAGTATTGGAGAGGGGGGCTGGCCGTCAGGGTACACCGCGGCTCTTGCACAAACCCGGCGACACGAAGGTGGCACGGGCAGGAACGGACTGGCCTTGTCGGCTTCTCACTTTTTGGATTTTAGAAGGGCATGACATGCCTATATCTGTGCCCCCCCCTCCTTTTACTCCTCCACCTCTTTTCTTTTTGCATGACTATATGTACTTGTCACTTTTCCATGTGTTAGTTATGTCTTCTGAGCAGTTTGTCAGCTTTTGGACACCTTTGAAGTTGTTTTCTATGTGTTTCTATGTGTTTTTGTTTGCCTGCCATTGGTTTTAACGGTGTTCGAAGGTGTTCGACGAACAGTTCGACGAACAGTTCGGCGAACACAAGGGTGTTCGACGAACCGAACCGAACTCGAACACTACGGGGGTGGCTCAACACTAATCATGGGACACTAGATAAATAGAAAGCAAACAAAAAAGAAGTTATTGTGATGATATTACAATCAAATGTCAATGGAGAATAATGTTGACATATCAAAATATAACTTTTCTTAAGAATAAATGCAAACACTATTGCAACATAATGAAGAAAAACATGCCTGAGAATAATGATATACACTTTTGAGTCATCACGACAACCAACAATATGAATTCAAAGAAAGCTCTTCTTAAAATGGACAAACAATAATATTACATTATTAAAGTAGAAAGAAGCAATGAAAAAAATTAAATGTACAATTCGTGTCATCACAGTCTCACTATGCCAAATACACACAGTGGTATGGCATTATTAAAATGGAACAGAGCCAAGGAATAATGACGAATGCTATTATAAAATTGTCATAATGGAACAATGCCTATCAATAAAGATAAACACTACAGTGACATTAGCTCAATAAAAAACAGCAAAATTGTAAATACAAACAATATTATAGAATAATTAAATTCGTACTTTACTTTGAAATGCAGTAAAGTACCATTGTAGCATGATTGAATTACAGCATAGCGTAAAGAACATATTCACAGTTATGACATCATTGTAATATAGCAAATAAAAATAGACACTGTTCTGATACTATTACCTTTAAAATATATCAAACTGTAAAGACACCCAGTATTTTCACATATTAGAATTGCTAATGGTTAAAGACTGCATTGTGACATAATTGTCCTATGAAGGCTAAACTATTGAGACGTCATCTAATAAATGGTATTGTGAAATTATGAAAAAATTGTTAAAAACATTTTTGTCACATCATGACAATAACGATTAGCCAAAGAAATAAATAAAACACTTGTTAACACATGGCAGTATAACTCTGCATAAGACTAAACTCAAAACTTTTTTATTACATATTCTTATATTACATCATTACATTTCAACCAATTAAAGCAAAAGTATTCTCATATCAGCATAAAAAATCAAAGTAGCAGTCAAAGCAAAAAAGACGAACACAGTTTAAAATCATCACAATTGTATATTAACATGTAACAAAGACTAAAGATATTTTCAAGAAAAAAACATCCTTCTTAAGAAATAGCAGAAATTGTAACAAACGAATCATTTAAATACAAACTTGATACACTTGCATACTTCTTCTAACAATAGAAACCAAAACAAAACATATTCTTACTCAAAAGTATAGAAAAGATATGAAGTATTAAAAAAAGTTGATAGAAAATAGACTAAAATGTATAGAAAATATAATAAGGTTTAATATTTCACAAAAAATAATTAAAGCAATATATAATTGAAAAGTGGAGGGCTTTTTATTCTAATCATATTATCTACAGCATATCTAGTTATAAAGAATATAGCAGACAGAGATCGATCGTCAAAAGATTAAGTATATCAACCAATGTTCACAGTATGGTAAAAAAATGAATACCAAAGTATTATCTTCTAAAAATGAACAAAAAATTAGGATAAGGCTGCGTGTCCACTATGCATTTTTTAAGCATTTCCGCAGCGTAATTATCGCAGTGGAACGCTTAAAAAACGCTTGGTAATAGGTCTGCAATGGTTCCCAATGATAATCTGCATGTGCTGTGCACATGCTGCAGAAATTTCCACTGCAGATTATCATTGCGGAAATATCCGCAGCATGTCCATTAATTTTGGGGAATTGCAGCGTTTTAGCCGCTATTAACTTGCTGCTAAAACTTGCTACTACCCAGGTCTGAAGAAGAGAAGACTTTCATCCAGACCCGGGTACCATAGTACCTGTAGTTAAAAAAGAACTAAAATAAAAAATAAACATATACTTCCCCTCTGATGGCCCCCTGTCTGCTCCCGGTGGTGCTGCTGGCTCTTCGGCTACTCGCGATAGTAAAAGGACCTTCCATGATGTCATTTAGTCATGTGACAGGTCACGCGAAGATGACGTCGGCGGTTGAGTGACCTATCACATGACTAAATGACATCACGGAAGGTCCTTTTACACCACCGCGAGCCGCCGAAGACACCAGAAGCACCGGAGAAGGAGACCCGGTGCCATCGGAAGGTGAGTATAATGGTTTTTTTTTCTCCATTGTTATTCTTTTTTTTTACTATTGATGCTGCATTTTCAGCATCGTAACTTGGTCACACTATATGAATCCATGCCGGTTTCATGGATTTATATAGTGTGACCAAGTTGTCAAGTACTTTTCCAAGTGATACTAAAATCGCTTAGAAAAGCGCTTGACAACCTGCATGCGAAATCGCATGTTAAAAACGCTTCACTTACGCTTCTACCTGGCAGAAAAAACGCATGTAAAATTCGAATGCGTTATTCTGCCAGGGAGATGCAGAAACTCTCAGGAAAAATCCTCAGCATTTCTGCATCATGGGCACTTAGCCTTAGTGTACAATAACAAAACTTCCAGAATACTCACCACACCCAATGCATGTTTTTCCAACACTTTCATCAAGTTGGTTGCTGTCACTTTATTCATAAATACACAATTGCTAATGCAAATTCATCAATATATGACTCTACCTAATAATAAAGAAAGATAATATTATAACATCTTCAATATAGATACAATGGAGTACAGTCAAGAGATAAAAGTGAACAAAATTGTGACATTATTATAACAGAAAACAGCCATAGAATGAAGGTGAACACTTTCATATTATCGTAGCAATATAAAATATTAAAGTACAAAATATCAGCCTCGTCCCATCAATGCAATAGACCTCTGCTTAGTTATACAAAGAAGCACTGTTATGGTATAACAACTTTTAAAAAGGAATATAGCCAATGAATAAAGACAAATACAATGGTTCCATACTGAGTTCTATTATGATGATGTCACAATAGTGAATATATTTATCTGATTAAGTTAGAAAATCTCTCAATCTGAAATATTCCTTTCCTTAATAATATGAATATATTTAATGTGTATACTCATAAGAATAAAAACTCTGCTTTAAATTATCTGCCACTTTGGCAAGTTAATAGAAAATATGTTTTAAATTAGGACATTTAGCTAACTACGCGAAATACTGGATAGCTGTTTAAAAGTAAAGTATATAATGATTTAAGGCTTAAAAGGTTAAGTTAAAATGAACATAGAATTACTTGACCCCATATATAGAAAATATTTTAGATGTACAGAACATTTACTTTTTAGGAGATCAACTTAATTAACCCCACACACTATGGCTGAATCCCAAAACGAATTATGGAACCAAACCAAAATCACACTTGGAGACATGCACATGTAAAATTGAATCCAATGCTTTAGCAAAGATCAAGAAATATTAAGGTACTATTATTGTTTTACAAGGTTTACAAGAAAGATTGGAAGAATTGAATTGAAAGGCTATAGTTTTAATTTTATTATAATGCACATTACAGAAATGGGAGACTTCATAAGGAATTTAAATTATTTCTGGATTTACTTGCAACTGTGAATGTTCTGAGTGACATTTAAAATTCTGGAATTATTGCAAATAGCAACATACCTTCCCTGTACTTTTATAGATAAGTACGGGAGAATAATTAAAAGTTATTAACCCCTTCATGACCCAGTGATTTTCCATTTTTTGGGGGGCATTGATTTTTCCTCCCTCTATTCCAAGATTATAGTTTTTTTATTTTTCCATCAACACAGCTACATGAGGTTTACTTGATTGTAGAGCGATAGTGAAAATTATGCAATTCTGACACTGTTTTTTGTTTGTTTCGAGCATCTTCTGCCATTTTTCTGCACTCTGGTTCCGATGTTGTCATGCATAGTTGATCCTTGTTTACATGTCGAAGGTATAGTTTTTTGTTATAATTATTTCTTTTTTACTTTAAATATTTGTATTGGGTTTTAACAACATTTATATGAAAACAGAACCTTTCAATTACATTCAATAACAATAGAAAAGTTGACAATTGTTAATATAAAGTTGTTGTTGAACATAAGTATAACCAGCTCTATGAGGTATTAATATAAGCTCTTACGTGAACAAAATAATTATGTGTGTGCTTAAGGAATGTAATTTGTGTACCCAGGTATTTAATTGTGTTTGTCTGTCTGCCACTTAAAAGGAAACTTAGAAATTAGTTGTTGTGTCAGTTCAGGGATAAAAGTTATGTTCATGGCTTTGTTTTAGAGTAGTTGATTTTAAAATTGCTTACATGGCTGAATTCTTTGAATGCCTTTATAATAGAGAGAAATGAGATCATTGGGTTTGAAACATAGTGCAACAAGTCATCTGCGTATAGAGCTAGTTTATAGTGATGTGAGCCTATAGTACTCTACTATCTGGATTTTTACATAATGCTACTGCTAAATGTTCCATCATCAATGTATATAAGAGATGTAATAGGGTACACCCTTGCCTCGGTCCATTTTAACAGAAAATGTGTCAGATAGAAGGCCGTTAACCCTAACTCTCGCACTAGGGTCAGTGTAAGGATAGAAAAAAGGGCCCAACCCAATTGGTAGTATGGTGCTCTTCAAGAAAGTCCAATACTCTGTCGAACACTTTTTCAGCATCAACAGGAGCATGGCACATTCGGATCCCCTGTTTTTTTGCATGTGAAATTAACAACAATGTTTTATTTGTATTATCATAAGCTTCTCTACCTTTAACGAAGCGGTCCTGATTGTTGCTAACAATTGAGCGTAGGTAGTGGGAGAGCCATGATGCAGTTATTTTAGTAAAATTTTGACATCTAAATAAATTAATGATATTGGGCAAAAATTAGGGCAGGCATTTGGTTCTTTTCCATGCTTTGATAAAACTGTTATGTGAGCCTCAAGTGATTGAGGGCAAAGGGAGAGTCTTCGGAGATATTATTGAACACTTTTGCTAAAATTGATAATAACTGGGGTGCAAATATCTTATAAAATGTATTATTTAATCCATCTTGCCCAGGGCTCTATTCCATGGGGAATGTTTTAATGGCCTCTCCTCTCTAATGTTCAGTGAAAGCTTTGTCTAGAACCTCCTGCTCAGTCGTCTGTAAGAAAGGAAGGGCAGTGTCCATAATATATTTGTCAATTTTAGTTTCAAAAATATTAGATGCCATGTCATGGTATTGTCCATGAATATCATACAGCGAGCTATAATAGCAACACAATGCTTAAGCTACGTCAGTAGGGTTATGAATTTCTGTCCCGGGTGCCTCTTTTAATTCTGATATGTATGTCCTTTGCATGGGTGGAGGTAACCTCCTTGCCAATGAATGACCACACTAATCTGCAAATTCGTATGAGTACTTTTGCATGTGATCTTGGTATTTTGTATAAGTTTGATCTATTAAAGATCTGCGAATACCTGGAGGGAAGCAAACCATTTATGTTGTTAACTTAAGCTTATGGGAGACTTTCTCTGCTCTCTTTTATTAGCCTGAATCATTGTTTTATTAGTATCCCTCAGAAAATGCATTTGAGTGCTTCCCATTGCAATGGTAAATGTCACGGTACTGTAGCAGGATTTCCTCAGGGCAATTGGCTCCTTTTCTGTCCCTCACGCTGGGAGGACCTTAGGCTATACCTGTACCCAGATTTTGCTATACAACTATAGGCAAGCCAAGCGGTAATTTTACACAGAGCATGTTAACCCCTTCACTCCCCAAACCTGTTTTCACCTTCATAACCAAGCAATTCTGACCACTGTCAATTTATGAGGTAATAACTGTGAAATGCTTCAATGGATCCCATTGATTTTGAGACTGTTTTTTGTGACATATTGTACTCATATATTGTATTCATGATAGTGGTAAAATGTGTTTGATATGATTTACGTTTATTTCTGAACAAAATGGAAATGTAGAGAAAATTTGGAAAATTTTGCAATTTTCAAAATATAAATTTTTATGCCCTTACAGTAAATCAGTGAGTTACAGTATTTCACACAAAATAGATATTAAATAACATTTCCCACATGTCTACCTTACATCAGCATAATTTTTGTACATAATTTTTTTTGTTAGGAAGTTATAAGAGTTAAAAGTTGACCAGCGATTTCTCATTTTTACAACAAAATTTACAAAACCAATTTTTTTAGGAACCACATTACAATTGAAGTGTCTTTGTGGGGTTTATATGACAGACAATACCCAAAAAGTAACACTATTTTAAAAACTGCACACCTCAAAGTGCTTAAAACCACATTCAAGAAGTTTATTAACCCTTGAAGTGCTTCACAGAATAGAACTTTTTTTTACTTTCACAAGTGTAACAGGAGAAAATGGACTGCAAAATTTGTGGGGGAAAACCACTGTTTGGGCGCACAGCAGGGCTCTGAAGTGAAGAAGCACCATTTGACTTTTTGAATGTAAAATTTGCCAGAATAATTAGCTGACACCATGTCGTGTTTTCAGAGCCCCTGATGTGCCTAAACAATGGAAACCTCCCACCATTGACACCATTTTAGAAACTAGTCCCCTCAAGGAACTTATCTAGATGTGTGGTGAACACCTTGAACCCATAGGAGCTTCACAGAATTTTAAAACGTTGATCTGCGAAAATGAACAAAGATATATTTTTCCCATAAAAATGTTGTTTTATCCCCAATTTTTTCATTTTCATGAGGATAGTAGTAAAAAATAGACCTCAAAACTTTTTGTGTCATTTCTCCTGAGTACACCGATACCCCATATGTGGTCGCAAACTCATTTTGATTCAGAATGCAAAGATCAGGAGATAAGGGTCGCCATATTGGAGTTCAGATTTTGCTGGACTGGTTTGAGAGTGCCATGTCACATTGGCAGAGACCCTGAGGTATTAGAACGGCATAACCCCTATAAGAGATTTAATTTTACAAACTACACCTCTCAATGAATTCATCTAGGAGTGCATTGATCATAATGACTTCACAGGTGGGTCACAAAATTTTATACTGTTGGGCAGAGAAAAAAAAATACATTTTTACCACCAAAATTTTGTTTTAGCCCTAGTTTTTACATTTTCACACTGGAAATTGAGTAAAAATGGCATCAAATCTTGTGCCACAATTTCTGCTGAATGTAGAAATACCACATACGTGGCTGTACAGTGCCACTTAGCCACACAGCTAGACTCGGAATGCTATTTGCCTGCTGGAGAGCAGATTTTCCTAGAATAGTATGCAGACTCCATATACAGAGCCCCTAAGTGCTAGAAGAGGAGAATCCCCCCTCAGTTGACCCCATTTTGGAAATTCATCTACAGGTGTAGTGCCAATTTTGACTCCATGGGTGTTTTCCAAAAGCAAGCAGCAGTGGTTGTTGCTGAGTGAAAATTGTAAACTGCCGTTGTAGTAACCAGTACATTATAGTGACCAGTACATTATGCCCATCTTGTGCTTCTGGAGACACGCATCTCTAAATTAGATGGGCTCTCGTCACTACAGAAATGGCAAACATATGGATGCTAACTTTAGTTTAGACACACTTGAGCTCAGAAGGGAGGGGAGGCATTGGGATTTGGAAGAGCAGAATTCGCTGGAATTCTTTTGGGGACGTGGAGTCATTTAGCTTTTCTAATCATCAGCACATGAAGAATTGGTTTTACTTATTTTTTACTCCGCTCCTCATGTGGTATAAGTGTTTAGACGACTTTATTCTTTGGATCGGTGCGATTACAGCGATACCAGATTTATATTGTTTTTTTTTGTATGACTGCTGTCACACACTAAGAGACGCTATTTTTTGCAAAAAAATAGTTTTTCAATCATCATATTTTGAGAGCTATAATTTTTCCATATTTCGGCCAACAGAGTCATGTGATTGCTTGCTTTTGGCGGGACAAGTTGACCTTTTTATTGGTACCATTTTTAGGCACATGACATTTTTTGTATAGTTTTTTATTTTTTATGTTTTGGCGCTTTTACATAATGAAAAATATTTTTTCTCTTTTTTCTGAGAGCTATAGTTTTTTTATTTTTCCTTTGACGGAGCTGTTTGGTGACTTGTTTTTTTCGGGACAAGATGAAATGTTTAGTGACATCATTGTTATTTACATTTGTCTTTCTGATCGCGTTTTATTTTTCTTTTTGTTTGGCAGTATAATAATACTCATTTTCTATTTTATTTTTATTAAGGTGTTCACTAAAGATGTTAAATAGTGGACAGTTTTTTAGATTGGGTCTAGTGATGGGCGAGTACTAAAATGCTTGGGTGCTCGATGCTCGGGTCGAGCAAATTGGAAAGCTCGGGTCGAGCACCCGAGCAGCGAGCCCAATGTAAGACTATGGGAAACTCGAGCATTTTTCAGGCAGCTCCACCTGGCGGTCTGCAAAGGGCCTAAAAATTACCCAAATTGATGGGAACAGTGCTCAAATGACATGGTAACAGCACGGGGAAGACCTCTGGAAGAATTTATGACTCCCAGCTCACTGCTGTCAACAATGTTATCAGAGGTATTACACCACTTTTACGGACTCACAATAAAACATACAAAAACAAAACCAAAATGCATTTTCCTGGGAAATATTTCAAGGAACATCTTTTCCAGGGTAATGACTTGTATATAAGGCAAAATTAATATACAAAACCAAAAATTCTCCTCCACACCTTGGGCTATGTTTACACGTAGCGTGTTTAATGCGTTTTTGCACTTTTGCATTGCTTTCATCCAAGACAAATGCATTCACAGGCAAATTTCATTTTAACATTTTACAACCTTATCTGGCCATGTGGTGTGTGACACATCATACGACACATCCTGTTTCATTTATGATGGAGCGACTCTGAAAGTCACAAAGCCTATTTTTATAGGGCTATTAGGTGGCCCTTACTATTCTTAAAAGGCCAGCAGATGGCCCTCGCTATTATTAGAGAGCCATCAGCCGGCTATGCTTTGCTGTTCCCATTATTAACGAGTGGGTCTCCTATACTGTTATTGCGTATGCAGTGACTGCAAGGACTGCCAAAAATTTGGAGGCACTCCAATGCCCCTTGCAAGAGACGTAGAGGTTAGAGAGACTCCTTAAAACAATGTTCCCATTATTTGGAAGTGGGTCTCCCATAGTGTTTGCCTATGCAGTGAAGCAACGGCTGCCAAAAATTTTAAGGAATTCCAATGCCCCTTGCAAGAGACGTAGAGGTCGGAGAGCCTGCTAAAAACAATATTCCCATTATTAGGAATTGGATCTCCCATAGTGTTTGCCAACACAGTGAATGCAAAAGCTGCCAAAAATTTGGAGGAACCCCAAAGCCCCTTTCAAGACACGTAGAGGAGGTGATATGGTAGATATGGTGGTGAGCGATATGGTGATGGAGGATGAGGAGAAGGAGGAGGACAAGGACAAATAGACGGAATTAGGAAGCCATGTGTAGCTGTGAAGAGGTGCATGGGAATAGACCTCCCAAAAAAAGACACTGGATTTGAGTTTGTTACGCTGCTATCATTCGGTGGTGTTGAGAAGACTGGCCCAATCCAGTCCTTGTTCATTTTTATAAGAGTCAGCCTATCAACATTTTCAGTTGACAGGCGGATGCGCTTATCAGTTATAATTCCACCAGTGGCACTAAAAACCTGCTCTACAAAATGCTAGCGGAAGGGCAGGCCAGGACCTCAAATGTGTAGAGAGCCAGTTCATACCATGTGTCTAGCTTTGATACCCAATAATTATAAGGCACAGAGGAATCACGGACGACGTTGGTACGGTCGGCAAGGTACTTCCTCAGCATCTTCCCAAACTTTGCACTTCTTGTGAGAGTACCCCATGCATCAGGGCCTGTGCAATCGGAAGGTCTGAAAAAACTGTCCCAGAACTTTGACAGTGTTCCCCTGCCTTTGCTGGAACGGAGTTGTGTCTCTCTCGCCTGTACTCCTTGGTTTTCCAACGAGCTGTGTCTTCTGCTGTCAGTGTTTTCAGAAAGGAATTTTCTTAATTATTCCGCAACAATGGCCCTCTGGCCTTTGAGTACCAAGGGACGGCCGCCGCCATCAGGTTGTGGAAAGCTTCCGTCTCCATGAGCTTAAAAGGCAACATTTTGAGCGCAAGCTGTTGCGAAATGTGGGAATTTAGAAGTGTGGCCTGTGGGGCTTTTGTTGCGTATTTGCGCTTGCATTCCAAGGACTTGGGTAGGGACAACTGAACGCTGCGCTGGGATAAGGACGTGGACATGCTTGCTGATGGTGCTACTTGAGAATGTGCAACTGTCAGGAAAACACACTTGGTCAGACCTTGCAGCCCTCTGGCGCCCCCATATCCTGCTGGTCAAACACGGTATTGACTGAGGATAAGCACAGGCGCAGCTGCTCTAATTTATGTCGACTATTGTGGCACGTGATGTGACAGGACGTATATATACCACCAGTTCCTTCCAGGAACGTATATATACCTCCGTCAAGCCACCCTCAAAGCACAATATCACATAAATACTGGTATACTGCCACCACCGATCGCTTAACAGGTCTATCGGTTACCCGTTAGGTAACGTGAATTAGCGGGTGAGGAACGTGTTTGCTCGGCATAGGACAAGAAGAACGAAGCTGGTAAATAATAATGATTTACTCCCGAAAGTGGGCAGTGTTTACAAAAGATATACAAGATTTTATAAAAGAGACAATATACATTTATGCATAAAACAGTTATTAAAATAAAAGGGATAAGTGATAGCAAAACCTACGCCATGAGGTGATGGTCTCAGAATCTGTGGGGTTGGACGGCTCCCCGGAAATTATATGTGATTCTTCCATGCAGCGAGGTGTGCATGCGTCTGACGTCCCTGGCAAGAATGACTTAAAATGTCCGATCTGGTTTTTAGTAAGGGGCCAAAAAATTGGGAGACACCCCTGTTATTTACCTCACACAGGGGCTCGGTTTTGTGAACCCACCCAGCGGCATAAGACATAGAAATCCTTCAGATTTCATATCTTGGTGTGGGGGGGTCCCACATCCAAGATGGAGACATCATGTTTGCCGCCACCAATATTCATGAAGATGGATATCAAGTATGATATCTCTATGACGCATAGAAGCTCAGAATCCATTCCCCAGGCTCCTGGTGGTCTCCCAGCCACAAAAACCACACCATCACAATTGGAAAAAGGTGAACATCTCAACAATGTGGTCCCTGTGTTTGTGACAGTCATGTGCATTATTAAAATTGACATTAAAAGTTTGTGCAGTTAAACAATGGAATCTTGGAGGGAATTTCCAGTTTACGCCAGAATGCTTGTTCTCTTGGGCTGAGATTTTTTATGGCGGGTATAAAAATTCCTGAGGTTTGGGGAAAGCTAGAGAAGAGTTCTATGGATGTCCCTTCCAAATGAGCAGGGGGTGGAAATTTAAGCCATCTCTCATTTTTAAAACTCGGACAAAAATACATTTTGCCTGACACCTCCCCCTTTTTAGACTGCGCTATGGAGGTAGGACCTTCTGGTACTCCTCCAGGCATATTTCTGGAGGCTTCCCTCGCCGGGACAACCCATCGGCATTGCCATGCTCGCTCCCTTTGCGGTGCTGAATGGTAAAGTCGTACTGCTGGAGGGTGAGGCTCCAGCGAAACAACCTTCTGTTGGCACCGGACATGGTGTGCAGCCAAATCAGGGGATTGTGTTCAGTCACGACAGTGAAGTGGCGCCTGTACAAGTAAGGCTGTAAACGGTTGAGGGCCCATACAATGGCCAGGCACTCCTTCTCTATGGTGGAATAGGCCACTTCCCTCGGCAGCAGTTTCCGACTTAAGTACAACACGGGGTGTTCTTGGTTCCCCTAGTCAACCTGGCTGAGTACAGCACCGAGGCCAAACTCACTGACGTCGGTCTGTACGAAGAGTGGCCGTGTGCCATCGACCACCTTTAGCACTGGAGATCTGCTCAGGGCAGTCTTCAAAGCCCGAAAGGCCACCTCGCATTCATCTGTCCATTTGACTGAATGGGGTAGGCTCCTCCTGGTGAGGTCTGTCAAGCGCTTCGCAAGGCTACTCTAGTCTTGTACAAAGCGTCTCTAGTACCCTGCGGTGCCCAAAAAGGACTGCATCTGCTTTTTGGTCCTGGGGGTGGGCCAGGACACGATAGCGTCCACTTTCCCATGCTCTGGCTTTAGATTACCCCCACCTACCCGATGCCCCAGGTAGTGGACCTCGTTCATGCCCATCTGGCACTTTCCTGGCTTAATGGTCAAGCCCGCCTGGTGAATGCGCCCGAGCACCTGCTGCAGATGCTCGAGGTGATCCTCCCAGGTGGGACTGAAGACGGCAATATCATCCAGGTATGGTATTGCGTACCTCTCCAGTCCCTGGAGCAGGTGGTTGACCATTCGCTGGAACGTGGCAGGGGCATTTTTCATGCCAAAAGGCATGACCGTGGATTCATACAATCCGAAGGGGGTGATAAAGGCGGACTTCTCATGGGCCCCGGGGCTCAAGGGAATCTGCCAATATCCCCGACTCAGATCCATAATGGAGAGATAGCTCGCGCTGGCTAACCGCTCCAGCAGCTCCTCAATGCGTGGCATTGGTTGTGCGTCAGAGGCTGTGATAGCGTTGAGCCACCTGTAGTCCACACAGAACCGGGTGGTCCGGTCCTCCTTTGGCACCAGGACTACAGGTGAGGCCCACGCGCTTTTGGACCGCTTAATCACCCCCAACTTCAGCATCTCCTCGACCTCCTGGCGTATGACATGCTGCACCTCATCGGAAATTCGATAGGCTGTCCACCGGAGTGGGGCATGATTCCCGGTGTCCACTTCATGGACTGCCACCTCAGTCCTGCCAGGCATGTTGGTGAACACTGCTTGGAAAGGTTTCAGCACTGCTCGCAGCTGAGACCTCTGTTCTGCGGATAGCAAGGCGCTTATCTCTACATCCTCTAGGGACCCGCTGGCCTTCCCTTGGGCCAGCGTGTCCAAGAGGGGGTCGTCCACCCCATCCTCGGGCAGGCTGCAGACCGGTAGGACACATGCTCCACTTTCTTGATGACCCTTCATCATATTAACGTGAAAAGCATTCCGCCTACCCCGCGCGTGGTCAAGAGTGATCACGTAGGTGACTGGGTTGAGCTGTTGGTGAATGACGTACGGGCCTTCCCCGGCCGCCTGAAACTTTTCCTTTGGCACGGGGACCAGCACCCACAACTTCTGACCCACCTGGTAGGTCCGCTCTTGGGCGTTCTGGTCGCAGCAATACTTCTGGTCAGCCCGGGCTTGCGCCATGTTGTCATGCACCAACTGCGTCAAGGTCTGCATCTTGTCACTGAAGCGCAAGACATACTCCATGATGGACACTCCTGGGGAGCTCGGCTCTTCTTCCCAGAATTTCCTTATCAACCCAAGGGGTCCTCGGACACGCCTGCCATACAGGAGCTCAAAGGGGGAGAACCCCGTCGAGGCCTGTGGAACTTCTCTGTAAGCAAATAGCAGGTGTGGGAGGTAACACTCCCAGTCACGTCCCTGGGTCTCAACCAGCATTTTTAACATCTGTTTGAGGGTACCGTTGAATCGCTCACACAAACCATTGGTTTGGGGATGATACGCGCTCAATACCAGATGCTGCACCTGCATTTTCTTACATAGGGCCTCCATTAAGCGTGACATGAACTGAGTCCCCTGGTCGGTAAGCATCTCCCTGGGAAAGCCTACTCACGAAAAGATGGCCAAGAGAGCGTCTGCCACCTTATCCGCCCTATTTGAGGACAGGGCTACTGCCTCCGGATACCGGGTAGCATAGTCTACCACGGTAAGGATGAAACATTTTCCAGACCTGCTGGGTATGGCCAGTGGTCCCACAATGTCCACAGCAATCCTCTGGAAAGGCTCCTCTATCACTGGCAAAGAGATCAGGGGGGCTTTAGGAGCCAGCCCTGACTTTCCCACTCTTTGACATGTGGTACAGGAGCGACAGTAGTTCACCACATCCGTCCTCATTTTGGGCCAATAAAAGTGGTGAGACAGCCGGGCCTTGGTTTTGCTGACCCCCAAGTGCCAGCGAGTGGAATTTCATGTGCGATCCGCAACAACTCATCCCTGAATTGGTAGGGCACTACCAGCTGTCTTTCCCTCAGCCACTCCTGTTGGGGTCTACAGGGAACTGTCTCCTGGAACAACCTTCCTTGGTCCCAGAATACCCTCTCCTTATCCGACTCGGAAGTGGGCTTCTCAGCGAGGCTCCTTAACGTCCCTAGGCTAGCATCTGAGTGCAGAGCTGCCTGAAACTCCTGGCTGGAGGAAGCCAGAAGTGAGGTTAAGGCCACGTCCTCACTGGGACCCTCTGAGACCGGCTCTGGGTCCATACCTGATTCTGTTATTCCTCTGTCCGAGGAGGGTCCAGAAGGCAGGGCGTTACTTGCGTTCTGGGCACTCTGACTGCGGGTAACAGTGGCTATATAGGCCATCTCCCCGGGGAATAACACCGTCCCATCAGCCTGTGTGGCTATGAGCACTACTTCCCCATCCTCCCCCATTACCTCAGGCACAGTGCTACGTATGATGCAGCTACCATCAGCCAGGTCACCATCTGTTGTGACACTGGTCGCTGGCACAGCACCACCTGCTTCATGGTCCCTGTGCCTCTCCCCAAAACCCTTAGCACTGACACTTGTTCCTGCTAGGGGATCCTCAGCAATATCACCCCGCAGCGTGACATGGCTGAGTTCTCCTGTACCTTCCAATACATCATCATCATCATCATCGTCATCATTATTATCAGCAGGTAAAGAATTGACATTCACAGTATCAGCATTAACCTTACCAACCGTATCAGATTGAGGAGGGGGGTCAGGGGCATAATAAGCAAACATCCTCCCCAAATCAGTTCCCAACAAAACATTTGCAGGTAGATTTTCAGATACTCCCACTTCCTTCCCCCCCCTCCCCGCACCCCAATCAATAAAAACCCGGGCCATGGGCAAGGGGCATCGGACGCCCCCAATCCCGATTACAGTCAGTGTCTTTCCCGGAATAAGCACTTCATTGGACACCAGTTCGGGTCGGATGAGGGTTCGTTCGGCCCCAGTATCCTTGAGGCCTACAGTGATAGTGTCCCCCACCCTGACAGACTGCAAGTTTTCACAGGCCCTCCCAACCGGCCCACCCACAAAAAGAACTGATGCATTTGGCCCTGAGGCCTTGGATGGGGGGTTCTTCCTCTGCTTCTCTGGGCAAGTGGCGCTGAGATGACCAGTCTGGTTGCAGAAATAGCACCTGCGGGCATCAGATGCAGGCCGGGCATTGGTAACGGGAAAAGGGCTTCCGGAAGGTCGGCTGGAAGGGGCAGGGATGGTGGTTGATGGCTTACCCCCTTTCCAGCTGGCGACAACCGGCTTCCGCACCTCCGGTCTCCGGTTGGCCTCGTAGGTGTCTGCGATTTGCGCTGCTTTATTGGCATCTGGTGGCTCCCGATCCATCATGAACTGCCGTACCTCGGTCGGACACAGATGCAGGAACTGGTCTTTCACCATCAGGTCCTTTAGCTGCTCAAAGGTGGTCGCTGACAGTCCTTGGATCCACTGCTCAAAGTCGGTTCTGAGCCGATGCACCACATCACTGTAACTGTCGTGCGGTCCACGTTGGAGGTTCCAGAACTTTTTACGGTACACCTCGGGAGTCAGTTGGAACCTCTAGATTAGGGCCTGCTTAATGGCATCATAGTTCCCATCGAGGCTCGGAGGAAGAGCCACAAACACATCCAGAGCTTTGCCTCGCAGCCCTGCAGTTAAGTATCGTGCCCACTGTTCCTCAGGCAGCTGATACTGCCTGCAAATCTTTTCAAAACCCCTCAGAAAGGTGTCGAGGTCGCCATTCTTTTACATCACAGGAAAATGCTCTGGAAGGGGCTTAAACAGGGTCGCATTGTTGGTCTCACCGTTCCGTGAGGTAGATGCTGGGATCCCGAGTTGGTTCAGCTGCAGTTCTTGGGCCCTCTGGGCTTGGGCCTCTCGCTCGGCTCGCTCGGCCTCTCGCTCGGCTCACTCAGCTCTCTTGGCTCTCTCGGCCTCTCGCTGGGCTCTCTCAGCTCTCTCGGCCTCTCGCTGGGCTCTCTCGGCCTCTGCTCGCACGGCTCTCTCGGCCCTCTCGGCCTCCGCTCGCCACTCGGAAGCCTCCTGGTGCTGCTGAATTACTTTCAGCCATCCTTCATGATCCTTTGCAGGAAGTTGCTGTAGAGCCATCTGCAGATAGGGGTCCACGCTGCCCTGGTCGCTGACGCGGCGTGCATCTACAGGTGGGACCCTTGAAGCCATACTGTCCATATCTCGGCTGATCCCTGGCCCTGCTGAGGTCTGGAGACGGGCTTGCTCCGTCTCCAGCTGTGCCAGTGCAACAGCCATTTGTTCTTTGTGTTTGCTGAGGGGGTCAATGCCTTTGGTTATACATATTCCTATAAGAGTGTCCTTTTTGTGCTGGCTGTACCAGTGCTCCCCAACAATGACCATGATCACCAAAATAAAGATAGAAAAGAAAAAGCGAAGCAGGGTAGGGGTAACTGCTACACATACAGTATTGTCTCAGATCTAATAAACACTGAGTTCGATCTTCAAAACTTTTGTGCAGGGTCCAGGTAAGAACCGTGCAAGTTTTTAGTGAGAGGAATGATTGCTCAAACCTGATAACTAATGTCCTATAATCCCACCGCTGCCACCAATTGTCAGGAAAACACACTTGGTCAGACATCGCAGCCCTCTGGCGCCCCCTTATCCTGCTGGTCAAACACGGTATTGACTGAGGATAAGCACAGGCGCAGCTGCTCTAATTTATGTCGACTATTGTGGCACGTGATGTGACAGGACGTACAGTACAGACCAAAAGTTTGGACACACTTTCTCATTTAAAGATTTTACTGTATTTTCATGACTTTGAAAATTGTACATTCACACTGAAGGCATCAAAACTATGAATTAACACATGTGGAATTATATACTTAAAAAAAAGTGTGAAACAACTGAAAATATGTCTTATATTCTAGGTTCTTCAAACTAGCCACCTTTTGCTTTGATGACTGCTTTGCACACTCTTGGCATTCTCTTGATGAGCTTCAAGAGGTAGTCACCGGATATGGTCTTCCAACAATCTTGAAGGAGTTCCCAGAGATGCTTAGCACTTGTTGGCCCTTTTGCCTTCACTCTGCGGTCCAGCTCACCCCAAACCATCTCGATTGGGTTCAGGTCTGGTGACTGTGGAGGCTAGGTCATCTGGCATAGCACCCCATCACTCTCCTTCTTGGTCAAATAGCCCTTACACAGCCTGGAGGTGTGTTTGCGGTCATTGTCCTGTTGAAAAATAAATGATGGTCGAACTAAACGCAAACCGGATGGAATAGCAAGCCGCTGCAAGATGCTCTGGTAGCCATGCTGGTTCAGTATGCCTTCAATTTTGAATAAATCCCCAACAGTGTCACCAGCAAAGCACCCCCACACCATCATACCTCCTCCTCCATGCTTCACGGTGGGAACCAGGCATGTAGAGTCCATCCGTTCACCTTTTCTGCGTTGCACAAAGACACGGTGGTTGGAACCAAAGATCTCAAATTTGGACTCATCTGACCAAAGCACAGATTTCCACTGGTCTAATGCCCATTCCTTGTGTTCTTTAGCCCAAACAAGTCTCTTCTGCTTGTTGCTGTCCTTAGCAGTGGTTTCCGAGCAGCTATTTCACCATGAAGGCCTGATGCACAAAGTCTCCTCTTAACAGTTGTTGTAGAGATGTGTCTGCTGCTAGAACTCTGTGTGGCATTGACCTGGTGTCTAATCTGAGCTGCAGTTAACCTGCGATTTCTGAGGCTAGTGACTCGGATAAACTTATACTCAGAAGCAGAGGTGGCTCTTGGTCTTCCTTTCCTGGGGCGGTCCTCATGTGAGCCAGTTTCTTTGTAGAGCTTGACGGTTTTTGTAACTGCACTTGGGGAGATATTCAAAGTTTGCCAAATTTTTCGGACTGACTGACCTTCATTTCTTAAAGTACTGATGGCCACTCGTTTTTCTTTACTTAGCTGCTTTTTTCTTGCCATAATACAAATTCTAACAGTCTATTCAGTAGGACTATCAGCTGTGTATCCAGCTGACTTCTGCACAACACAACTGATGGTCCCAACCCCATTTATAAGGCAAGAAATCCCACTTATTAAACCTGACAGGGCACACCTGTGAAGTGAAAACCATTTCCGGTGACTACCTCTTGAAGCTCATCAAGAGAATGCCAAGAGTGTGCAAAGCAGTCATCAAAGCAAAAGGTGGCTACTTTGAAGAACCTAGAACAAAAGACATATTTTCAGTTGTTTCACACTTTTTTGTTAAGTATATAATTCCACATGTGTTAATTCATAGTTTTGATGCCTTCAGTGTGAATGTACAATTTTCAACTTCATGAAAATACAGAAAAATCTTTAAAGGAGAAGGTGTGTCCAAACTTTTGGTCTGTACTGTATATATACCACCAGTTCCTTCCAGGAACGTATATATACCACCCTCCAGCCACCCTAAAGCCACAATATCACATAAATACTGGTATACTGCCACCACTGATCGCTTAACAGGTGGATCTGGAACCCATTAGGTAACGTGAATTAGCGGGTGAGGAACGTGTCTGCTCGACAGGACAAGAAGAACGAAGCTGGTAAATAATAATGATTTACTCCCGAAAGTTGGCAGTGTTTACAAAAGATATACAAGATATTATAAAAGAGACAATTTACACTTATGCATAAAACAGTTATTAAAATAAAAGGGATAAGTGATAGCAAAACCTTTGCCACGAGGTGATGGTCCCAGATTCTGTGGGGGGGGGGGTGGCTCCCCGGAAATTAGATGTGATTCTTCCATGCAGCGAGGTGTGCATGCGTCTGACGTCCCTGCAAGAATTACTTAAAATGGCCGCTCTGGTTTTTAGTAAGGGGCCAAAACATTGGGAGACACCCCTGTTATTTACCTCACACAGGGGCTCGGTTTTGTGAACCCACCCAGCTGCATAAGACATAGAAATCCTTCAGATTTCATATCTTGGTGTGGGGGGGTCCCACATCCAAGATGGAGACATCATGTTTGCCGTCACCAATATTCATGAAGATGGATATCAAATATGATATCTCTATGACACTCAGAAGCTCAGAATCCATTTCCCAGGCTCCTGGTGGTCTCCCAGCCACGAAAACCACACCATCACAATTGGAAAAAGATGAACATCTCAAAAATGTGGTCCCTGTGTTTGTGACAATCATGTGCATTATTAAAATTTACATTAAAAGTTTGTGCAGTTTAACAATGGAATCTTGGAGGGAATTTCCAGTTTACGCCAGAATGCTCGTTCTCTTGGGCTGAGATTTTTTATGGCGGGTATAAAAATTCCTGAGGTTTGGGGAAAGCTAGAGAAGAGTTCTATGGATGCCCCTTCCAAATGAGCAGGGGGTGGAGATTTAAGCCATCTCTCATTTTTAAATCTAGGACAAAAATACATTTTGCCTGACAGCAACGACAGGTGCAGGGCAGGAGGCATCTTCGCATGCACCATGGACAGAGGATTGGCTTGCACGCACAATAGTGGAAAAAGCAATGGTGCCACCCGCAGACAGTGTTGCTGGACCCTGGGGTTCGGCCCACTTAGTCAGGTACTTTGCTGCCATTTGCCTGATCATGCTGGTTGTGGTCAAGTTGCTAGTTTTGCTACCCCTGCTGATGCTGGCCTGGCAGGTGGTGCAAATGGCTTTTTTGGGGTTATCGGCAGAGTCTTTAAAAAACAACCAGACTCGGGAAGACTAACAGTTGTACTGGCAACTTCCGTCGTGTTGATGTTACAGGGAATGGTTGCCCGCCTTCTGTCTGCGGACACCACACTGCTTCTTCCTGCCTGTTGTGGTGCTATGCCTCACTCCCCCTGTGTGCTGCTGTTCTCGCTCTGCATGTCCCCCTCCCAGGTTGGGTCAGATACTATATCATCCACCATCTCGTCTTCCACTTCTGCACCCTTGTCCTCCTCCTGACTTTCTGGCAATTGTGTGTAATCATTGTCCACCTCTTGTGACAGTTTCCTACCATCGACTTTGTGTGACCGTGGCTGCTTAAATATTTGGGAATCGCTACATGCGATCTCCTCTTGCCCTGATTCAAGTGGACAGGGCCAGAGGCCCAAATCTATAAATGGAAAAGTGAACAGCTCTTCAGAATGTCCAAGTTTGGATCAGTTGTCTCCAGGCACTCGGCATTGTGGGAGGAAGGAGGATCAGGGTGAGGAATATGCAGTCCAGACTCACGGATACTGAGACTTGACTGTGTGGAAGACAGGGTGGTGGTGGTGGTGGCTAAGTGAAAGGAAGCATTATCTGCTATCAAACCAATAAACTTTTCACCCTGCTCTGTGTTCAATAGTGGTGTTCTGCAGTAACCTATTAATTGGGATAAGAAGGTTGAGCGAGAAGATGTGGGTGTTTGTTGTGGCACAATTTCAGCTAGCCCACGGCATCAGCCTTGTCCTCTGCATGCATCATCATCATCACATCAACTTCCCCGTCCCTTTCCATGCACCTTGCCCATTTTAATTGGAGGACAATATTTTCCACGTTTACTATAAATGGCTGGATTTGAACCGCAGTGATAATTGATACGTGTGATGGACAAACCACAGTTTCAAATAGCTGGCCTGTAGGTAACTATTTTTAACAGTGACCTCATGTCAATAACTTTACTGACACACTGCAACAAAATTTCAATGGAGACCAGAAATGGCAGAATTTTCAGCGCACTTATTTGTGATCCCTGTGACGGACAAACCACAGTTTTAAATAGCTGGCCTGTAGATAACTATTTTTAACAGCGAACTGGTGTCAATAACTTCACTAACACACTGCAACAAAATTTCAATGGAGACCAGAAATGGCAGAATTTTCAGCGCACTTATATGTGATCCGTGTGATGGACAAACCGCAGTTTTAAGTTGCTGGCCTGTAGGTAACAATTTTTATCAGTGAACTGCTGTCAATAACTTCACTAACACACTTCATCAAAATTTCAATGAAGGCCCGAAATGGCAGAATTTTCAGCGCACTTATATGCGATCCATATGATAGACAAACCACAGTTTTAAATAGATGGATTTTTAGCGCTGTAATATTGAAAGGATTGAAGGCTGTATTCTGCAGTGCCAACAAGCAAATGGAGCAGAAAAACGGTGTTCTCTGGATTGCTTTTTAAGCAAGTAATGAGTATTAAGATAAAAAAAAATATACCTTGCCCCTGATACCTTGGACTATTCTAGAAATATCTGTAAAAGAACCAGCAGCAGACAGAACTGTAACGGACCCTCTTGCTATAAGCACTGCAGTCTGCCACATTCACTGCCTCCCTGTTTAGCACTGATATCTATGCAGCAAGATTGCTCCTCAGAAGGACTCTTATTAGAGGTGAATATGTGAATAATATATGCTGGTATACCTACACTAACTAAAAACCAAGTAAATCTCTCCCTTGCTCAGCAGCACCACTCCCTACACTAGATTAATTAGAAAAAGTTGGATATATAGATCCATAAATTATATACAAGTAGTTACCAAGATAAATCAGAAACATCTATTATATCTCCCTTTGTTATATCTATAGAAGTCACATAGAGTAGTCATATAAATTAGTTTAAATATTTTATTGAACACAGCACACAGAGAACTTTGCTATAAAACATTTTCATTCTGCCCCTAAAAACACCAATTAAAAATTCCGGGCAGTGTGGTTTACATATATCGTTAAGGCATATGGATAGTTATAGATGCCAATATTTATCATTATATGTATTTAAAGTATTTAAACTAATTTATATGACTACTCTATGTGACTTCTATAGATATAACGAAGGGAGATATAATAGATGTTTCTGATTTATCTGGGTAACTCCTTGTATATAATTTATGGATCTATATATCCAACTTTTTCTAATTAATCTTGTGTTTTGTGTGGATTTAGGATCCAACATGAATTTTCGCAGTCGCGCCGCAAATTGGGCGACACAGCTAGCGGATATCTTTGGTAATGATTATCATGCAGGATCGGATCCCCCAATGCAGCAGTGTCGTGAGTTGGAAATAAATCTTAAAAAACTACTATTTAAACGTACAAAAACTTGGTGGAATAAAGCCACACTTGAACAATATCTGAGCAAAGATATTACACCTAGAGGCTTACGTGTCCAGGTATTTCCATCTTTCTCAGTGGATGATGATATGTTTAAAAAGAGGTGGGAAGATGCATGTAAACTTTGCTCTCGTACCATGATAGAGCTTCTGATTGTCTTTAATAAAAAACTACTCGACAACTTAGAATCAGAAATAGAAGGTGTTCAAAAAGAACTGAAGTCTAAATCCTGTAAAGAAGCTCTGGAAGTGCTTGATAAAGAATTAACTAACGAATATGAGAAATGGGAGATGGATATTAAAAACGTTAAGATGAAAAAATATCAACGTGATGTCTCGGATTATCAAAATGACCGGGTATTTAAATGGC
The DNA here is from genome assembly GCF_046119375.1 of Phyllobates terribilis. Classification (NCBI taxonomy): domain Eukaryota; kingdom Metazoa; phylum Chordata; class Amphibia; order Anura; family Dendrobatidae; genus Phyllobates; species Phyllobates terribilis. The sequence continues at coordinate 445,072,792 of NW_027362764.1, forward strand.
ATCAAGGCCAGATAAATTTTCGAACACGATCATCATCCAGAATTGACTCTATCTCTTCAAATGAAAGTAATTCCGCGGCCCGTTATTTAGCCAAACGCATAGTCGCAGAAGACGATCCAGGTCCAGAAAAGGGAAGGGGAATGGAAACCAGAAATACCACCAATACCAAAAAATAGACAGGAGTACCATGGAGGGAGTGTCAGCAAAAGCTGAATTAAAGGAAATTAACCTATCTGATAAAATATTGACAAATGAACAGGTCGAGGTTTTAAGCAGGGGATTGACATTCTCCCCTGTTTCAAACTTCAACCAGTTCACTGCCATAAAGGATGTTTATTTATTTAGTCGGAAATTACTTCTCAAGAAACACTTTGCTAAATCAGAGGATGCTTTTCTTAGAGAAGCATCAACTGAAGAAAGAGAAGCAATCCAAATACTGGAATTGTTTCTTAACGAACAGGATGGAACTATTGAGGAGAACTCAAAATTTCCCCCATATACAAAAAAAAGGTCAACGATGTTCCCTCCTTTGTCCGCCTGTCCAGTGATAGAAATGTTGACAAAATTAGTTACTGAAGAACTGAGGCATCTTCCCAATAAACGAGCACATGATAATTTGAATCACAGTCAAAGGACCGCATTAAATTAATTAAAAAAGATGAATGATATAGTTATAAAAAGAGCGGACAAGGGAGGAAATGTCGTTATAAGGCCTACTATTAAATATGAAAGGGAGGCATATAGACAATTAAATGACAAATTGTGGTATCGAAAATTGGACAAAAATCCAACATTAATCTTTAGTAATGAATTGATGAAAATTTTGGATGATGCACTGCAAAAAACATCATTCCCAAAATAAGTATATGATGGCATTATTGTGTTAAACCCGGTAATACCAACTTTATACCTTCTACCCAAAGTTCACAAAGACATTGTTGACCCACCCGGTCGACCAATTGCTTCAGGCAACAATAGTCTTTGTGAACCAACATGCAAATTTCTGGATTACTATCTGAAACCTCTTATGCAAAACCTACCATCCTACATTAGGGACTCCACTGATTTACTGATAAGACTTCAAGATATTTCTTTTGATCAAACTATCATTATGGCTACTGCGGACGTGGTGTCCCTTTACACTTCAATTAAACATGAGGATGGGTTGAGGGCAGTAGAGTTTTTCCTAAAAACAACACATCTGGACCTTCACCTAATCCAACTGATTCTGCATTTTCTTGACTTTGTGTTAAAACACAACTTTTTCCTATTCAAAGATAGAATTTACCTTCAAGAGTGAGGGACCGCAATGGGAGCATCTTGTGCACCCGCATATGCGTGCCTCTTCCTTGGGTATTGGGAACATAATATCACCTTCCCAGCAGAAGAAAATGGTGCGGTCCACATGTGGGTAATATTTATCGATGATGTATTCATCATATGGCAAGGGGAAAAAGAGCTTCTAGAAGAATTCTTTCAAAATCTAAATACTAATACGCAGAACATTCGGTAGACCCATGCCTCGAGCACTGAGGAGATTGACTTTTTGGATTTAAAAATCTGGAGAGAGGATGGAGGAAGAATATCTATGGACATTTACAGAAAAAATACAGCTGTAAATGCCATTCTAAATGCCAAATCATTACATCCTCGGCAAGTTATTAGATTAATACCCACTTGTCAGTTCCTCAGGGCTCGACGCATCTGTTCAACCAATGCTCTATTTGAAAAACAGGCCGTGGATTTGAAAAAAGCGTTTTAATGCTCGCAACTATAGAGATGATGTTGTTCAAAGTGGTTATCAGAGAGCAAAGTTGACTACTAGGGATGAACTCCTGAAACCTAGGGTTAGGAAACAGGATCAAAGCGTGAGATTCATTACTCCCTATCATGGTCAATGGAGGGAGATGTATGATATTATCAATAAATATTGGCCTATTCTCCGCTCTGATCCTGTTTTAAATCAGTTAATTTCACAAAAGCCCTCTATAATACCTAAACGATCAAAAACATTAACAGATATTTTGGTAAGGAGTCATTATATCCCCCCAAAACCACAGAATATACTTACTGGTGGTACTACTCAAAGACAGGGATGTTTTCCTGTGGATCATGTTGGGCTTGCCCCCAAATTGACAAAGCAAAAGATTTCTTTGACTCAACTAAAAAGAAAACATTTAAAATCTTTGAATTTATCAATTGTAGATCAACTTGTATAATTTACTGGCAATTTGCCCATGTGAATTAATTTACGTGGGACTGACATCACATGAATTTAGGGTTAGTATATTGGAACACGTCAAAGATATAAAGAATGCAAAAAAATGTCTAAAACCTGAAGAAATTGCTGCACTAAAAAAAATACCTAAATTCTTCAGGGAACATCATAATTGCAATTGGAGATTATTACATTTTAGAGGTATAGATAAGATTAATCTTGGAGCAAGAGGCTTCAATTTAAAAATAATTCTTGGACAAAGGGAAATTTAATGGATCACTATCCTGGACACAGTTAAGCCAAAGGGGTTAAATGACCTGATAAGCTTTGCTCCCTTTTTGATATAACTCATGACACTGCTATTGGGGGTACCTACTTCTGTAGGCGGATATCCGATTACATGATATGAATGTATAATATAAAAATATATATATATATATACAGTACAGACCTAAAGTTTGGACACACCTTCTCATTTAAAGATTTTTCTGTATTTTCATGACTATGAAAATTGTACATTCACACTGAAGGCATCAAAACTATGAATTAACACATGTGGAATTATATACTTAACAAAAAAGTGTGAAACAACTGAAAATATGTCTTTTGTTCTAGGTTCTTCAAAGTAGCCACCTTTTGCTTTGATGACTGCTTTGCACACTCTTGGCATTCTCTTGATGAGCTTCTAGAGGTAGTCACCGGAAATGGTTTTCACTTCACAGGTGTGCCCTGTCAGGTTTAATAAGTGGGATTTCTTGCCTTATAAATGGGGTTGGGACCATCAGTTGTGTTGTGCAGAACTCTGGTGGATACACAGCTGATAGTCCTACTGAATAAACTGTTAGAATTTGTATTATTTCAAGAAAAAAGCAGCTAAGTAAAGAAAAACGAGTGGCCATCATTACTTTAAGAAATGAAGGTCAGTCAGTCCGAAAAATTGGGAAAACGTTGAAAGTGTCCCCAAGTGCAGTTGCAAAAACCATCAATCGCAACAAAGAAACTGGCTCACATGAGGACAGCCCCAGGAAAGGAAGCCCAAGAGTCACCTCTGCTTCTGAGGATATGTTTATCCGAGTCACCAGCCTCAGAAATAGCAGGTTAACAGCAGCTCAGATTAGAGACCAGGTCAATGCCACACAGAGTTCTAGCAGCAGACACATCTCTTCAACAACTGTTAAGAGGAGACTTTGTGCAGCAGGCCTTCATGGTAAAATAGCTGCTAGGAAACCACTGCTAAGGACAGGCAACAAGCAGAAGATACTTTTTTTGGGCTAAAGAACACAAGAAATGGACATTAGACCAGTGGAAATCTGTGCTTTGGTCTGATGAGTCCAAATTTGAGATCTTTGGTTCCGACCACCGTGTCTTTGTGTGACGCAGAAAAGGTGAACGGATGGACTCTACATGCCTGGTTCCCACCATGAAGCATGGAGGAGGAGGAGTGATGGTGTGGGGGTGCTTTGCTGGTGACACTGTTGGGGATTTATTCAAAATTGAAGGCATACTGAACCAGCATGGCTACCACAGCATCTTGCAGCGGCATGCTATTCCATCCTGTTTGCGTTTAGTTGGACTATCATTTATTTTTCAACAGGACAATGACCCCAAACACACCTCCAGGTTGTGTAAGGGCTATTTGACCAAGAAGGAGAGTGATGGGGTGCTACGCCAGATGACCTGGCCTCCACAGTCACCAGACCTGAACCCAATCGAGATGGTGAAGGCAAAAGGGCCAACAAGTGCTAAGCATCTCTGGGAACTCCTTCAAGATTGTTGGAAGACCATCTCCGGTGACTACCTCTTGAAGCTCATCAAGAGAATGCCAAGAGTGTGCAAAGCAGTCCTCAAAGAAAAAGGTGGCTACTATGAAGAACCGAGATTATAAGACATATTTTCAGTTGTTTCACACTTTTTTGTTAAGTATATAATTCCACATGTGTTAATTCATAGTTTTGATGCTTTCAGTGTGAATGTACAATTTTCAAAGTCATGAAAATACAGAAAAATCTTTAAATGAGAAGGTGTGTCCAAACTTTTGGTCTGTACTGTATATATATTAATTTTAAAAGCAGCTTGATATATGTAGCGATAATGATAATATGTGAGATATTGTAATGCAATCGAAAACTGACGCTAATTATAAGGTTACAATGTGATTATGATATAACTGGTGTAATAATTGCTGGATATTTTGGCTCAATAATAAATGTATGTAAATATACTCTGTAATAAGGAGACTTTGTATCCCCTTTCTAATTAGCTGTTTGCTTTGATCATAGTTTGGATGATGCTTGATATGTCAGCAACATATGGAGGAATACAATTGACAGTTTTGAAAACGCCTCATATGCTTATGATATAAAGGAGGAAAAGGGGAAAGAAAACTTATACAAAAAAGCTTTAAAAAAAGGACAAAAATCATCCTAAAATGAAGTTACATCAAGACTGACTGTTCAAAGATTGAAAACTATAAATAATTGTGATTATACTAAGTTTCTTTCTCTGTATCCTCTCTTTAATATAGGTAAGGGCAAAATTCTGCCGACTAGCATCATGGCGCCCGATGGCTTCCAGTGTGAGCACGTCTATGCTGTGTCACCCTTGCCTCTCTTCCTGTGCTCGGCGTCCAATCGGAGGCTCTGATACGCGCGCATGCTCGGTCAGACTTCCGGGACGCCGACCGCAGCTGGCGACGCTGGATGGGCAGCATGGATGCGCCGCTATACACCTGTAGCACATGGTTTGTATGAATGACTTCCCTCTCACTGTTTATTGTACTTTAAGAAAAGCATCACTCAATTGGATGGGGAACAGGTTGCCGATTGGTTACATTCCATGCTCAGCCCTCCTGTATCGCTATATATGATCAGCCTGCAGATTGTCCCAGTACCCTCGAGGAAGCGAACATGTGAAATGCGCGTAGGGGTGATGTATGCATTTATATAATGTCTTATTAATACCTGATTTGAGAGATGTGTACCTACTCTATATATTTTTGAAAGAATATGTTGTCTACTCTGCATACAATGATATACATTGGATTACTGTATGCATTTATGAAATGCTTTACTGTTGACTAGAGAGACTTGTATTTATTCCTTGTATTTTGAAAGGATATATTATTATCTACTTTGCATATAATGATAAATATTTGAATTAAGAGATGTGCACCTACTCTCTGTATCCTTGAAAGAATATATTGTTGTCCACTCTGCATACAATGATATATATTGGATTACTGTATGCATTCATGAAATGCTTTAATGATATCTGATTGGAGAGATTTGTATTTATTCCCTGTATTTTTGAAAGGATATGTTATTATCTACCCTGCATAAAATGATAAATATTGGCATCTATAACTATCCATATGCCTTAAGGATATATGTAAACCACACTGCCCGGAATTTTTAATTGGTGTTTTTAGGGGCAGAATGAAAATATCTTATAACAAAGTTCTCTGTGTGCTGTGTTCAATAAAGTATTTAAACTAATTTATATGACTACTCTATGTGACTTATATAGATATAACGAAAGGAGATATAATAGATGTTTCTGATTTATCTGGGTAACTCCTTGTATATAATTTATGGATCTATATATCCAACTTTTTCTAATTAATCTAGTGTAGGGAGAGGTGCTGATGAGCAAGGGAGAGATTTACTTGGTTTTTAGTTAGTGTAGGTATACCAGCATATATTATTCACATATTCACCTCTACTAAGAGTCCTTCTGAGGAGTAATCTAGCTGCATAGATATCAGTGCTAAGCAGGGAGGCAGTGTATGTGGCAGACTGCAGTGCTTATAGCAAGAGGGTCCGTTACAGTTCTGTCTGCTGCTGGTGCTTTTACAGATATTAGTCCAAGGTATCAGGGGCAAGGAATATTTTTTTTTATCTTAATCCTCATTATTTGCTTAAAAAGCAATCCAGAGAACACCGTTTTTCTGCTCCATTTGCTTGTTGGCACTGCAGAATACAGCCTTCAATCCTTTCAATATTACAGCGCTAAAAATCCATCTATTTAAAACTGGGGTTTGTCTATCATATGGATAACATATAAGTGCGCTGAAAATTCTGCCATTTCTGGTCTCCATTGAAATTTTGTTGCAGTGTGTTACTGAAGTTATTGACACCAGTTCGCTGTTAAAAATAGTTATCTACAGGCCAGCTATTTAAAACTGTGTTTTGTCCGTCACATGGATCACAAATAAGTGCGCTGAAAATTCTGTCATTTCTGGTCTCCATTGAAATTTTGTTGCAGTGTGTCAGTGTAGTTATTGACACCAGTTCACTGTTAAAAATAGTTACCTACAGGCCAACTATTTAAAACTATTGTTTGTCCGTTACACAGATCACATATAAGTGCGCTGAAAATGAATTTTTAATTGGTGTTTTTAGGGGCAGAATGAAAATTTTTTAGAACAAAGTTCTCTGTGTGCTGTGTTCAATAAAGTATTTAAACTAATTTATATGACTACTCTATGTGACTTCTATAGATATAATGAAGGGAGATATAACAGATGTTTCCTCTCCCTACACTGCCTGATTCCGGAGAAGACTGTGCATGGCGGCGCCAGGTCTGATCTAGACCTGATGATGCTGTGCGGCCAGCCAATCACTGTAATGCCACAATCAACATGGCTGTGGCATTACAGTGCGTGGCAGACAATCCCTGCATGTTTATTGGCGCTCTAAAGAGCGCCAAACATGCAGGGAGGGGAACCGAGCTCCCGCTGAGCAACCCCGGAAATACTCATTGAGCGCTGAGCATATTAAACAATGACTTGCTCGGGGGAGAACCAAGCAGTAGCGAGCATTCTCGCTCATCACTAATTGGGTCGTTCCATATGCAGCAATAGCAAATATGTGTACCATTTTTTGTACTGTATATATGTTTTTTCATAAAAATATTTATTTATGGGTACACTATATTTTTATTTTTTTTAAATATTTTTACAAAAATGTTTTCACTTTGTTTTTACTTTTTCTTACTTTTTTACTTTCTCCCACTATGGGACTTTCACTTTTTCACAGCTGATTGCTTTCATAGTATAGAAATGCAGAAACATTCCTATGCTTTACAAACTGTCAGCACTGCACTTACAGACAGACAAACTTGTTAGATCATGATGACATCGGGTCAACATAGCAATGATTGGGCCCCACACGGTGACATCGCTGGGGCGCCGATCCAAGGGCAGAGGGGGCTTCCTCCCGCTGCCTGCTCTGTAAATGCTGCAATTGATTTCTATCGCAGCATTTAGGGGGTTAAAGTGACGGGAGTGGTCCTGGCACTGAGTGTTGGATGTCAGCTGTCAGAATCAACTGACAACCTTCAGCGATCACACGTACACAGTCTCTGTGGGCACAAAATTGCCTGGACATATCCATATGTCCAAGGTTGGTAAGTACCTACCGACCTGGATGTATGGATAAGTCCAAGGTCGTGAAGTGGTTAAACTGCATGGATGTTAATCGTCAATTTTTGGAACAAAAAAAATTGGTTAACTGAAGCAGGCCAAGTGGTTTTTACAAATTTTAAACCAGCGTAACTTTACACAAAGCACATTAAACTGTATGGATGACAATAGTCAATTTTTGGAACAAAAAATGTGGTCAACTGTAGCAGACCAATCGGTTTTAAAAATTTTTAATCCATCATAATTTTACACAAAGCATGTTAGATGTATGGATGACAATAGTAAATTTTTGGAACACAAAAGTTTGGTCACCTGTAGCAGACCAGGTGGTTTTTAATAACTTTAAATCACTGTGGTTTTATATAGAGCACATAGTCTCTATGGATCACAATGCAGTAAACTGTTTTGAAGGGATTTTTTGTGGTTAATACCATGCTAATTTCATGCAGAGGATCTCTATGGATCACAACTCAGTAAACTATTTTTAAGGTTTTTTTTTCAGTTAATACTATGCTAATTTAGTTATTTTCTATGGATCACAAGGCAATTTTTCACAAAAAAATGTACTTGTCACGTGCCGCAGCTATATATTTAGCAACTGACTGCAAAGTCCTAAGCCCTGCCAAGAGGCTGTATTCTGCCACTCTCCCTTCTCCTGCAGCTGTTGCTAGGCTAAATGCAGAATGTATCTGATACAGACAGCAAAGCACAGGATTAGCCCTTAGAAGGACTGTTATTATGATTGATCAGCATCAGCCCCAGTATCACCACTAAAGGACAACTGCTCTCTCCTTTAAAATCACAATTGTCCCTGAGCTGTGCAATGGCATCAGTATGCCAAGCGTCGCGGTGCCGTTCCCTTTATAACCTCTGATAAGATAATACGGCCAGCCAATTATAACAACGCCACTACCAAAATGGCTATGACATTACAGTGACTAGCAGGCAATCCAATTTTTATTGGCAGTGTAACAGGCGCCAAACATGAAGGGTGAGGATTCCTCCACACATCAAACAGTTGGAGAGACCACAGCACATTTAACAAAGCTTTTGTTTGTGCTTTAGATTGGTGACTGCTGCCCAGGGATGCATCTAAAGGATCCAAGACAAAATTAAAGTGACCCCCAATGATGGTAAGGCCCACCACAATTTTCATTTGTTGTTTAAGTATTGACGGTATGCCTCAATTTGATCACAATTAGGCAGATAGAAGTTTGCCAAAGTCAATTTTTTATATTTTATACAGTATTTCTAACATAGTATGTGCCATTGATATGTGTATGCTTATATTCACCCCCTTAGACTTTGAAAGAGCATTTGTACTGTGGCGCCAAGATGATTAATATATGTTATTAAACTGAGGTATATGATTACCTCTAGCGTGGGTTTTCTAAATAAAGAGAAAATATATATATTGTTCATGCATATGATAAAACACTTGAGTTCTTTACTCTGGAACATTAAGTCCTATGATATTCAATGATCAAGTTTTGAGTTGTGCCATATTATATGAAAAAAAGGAGGGGGGAGGGAAAGAAGAACAGAAAGGTTAAGAGCAAGGAGTAAGTGTAGACATTAGATAGTAATGTCAACCTCTGAGCATCTAATCTAAGAGGTACAGATTATGAATAAATCAAACACTAGGAAACTGCGAAAGAAGCAGATCCTAATGCTAGCCCCTAATTGGAGGTTGTTTTTACTGGTGTAAGTCAAACTTTCAGACCTAGGGTTCCTATTAGGGGGAACCATAGTAAATAAAGTGAGTAAAGAAATACAACCTAATATTACAGTAATATAATGTGAATTTAACCTAAATGCCATTCTGAGATATTATATGAACTGAGACATTCTATATAGAGAAAGAGTGGCACTTAAAACTCTATTTAGCTATATCCTATTAAATTCTTAGAAAGAAAAATAAACATCTGGAAACTGTCTTTCTCATTAGGGAAGGCAAGTTTCATTTCAGGAGCTCATATGATCGGCAGATTCCTTTCCCGTCTAGGTACGTCACCCTGACGTTTCTGATCTATTGAACACAGGCGATATGCTGAAACTCTCTGTGTCAATGGTAGAGCAGGTAGCTAGTGATGAGCGAGCATGCTCGCTATTGCTTGGTGCTCGCCCGCGCATCTCACTACTCAAGATGATCGGCGCTCGCTGAGTATTTCCGGGTTTGCTCGGCGGGAGCTCGGGTCCCCTACCTGCATGTTTGGCGCTCTTTAGAGCGCCAATCAACATGCAGGGATTGCCTACCACTCACTGTAATGCCGTAGACATGTTGGTTGTGGCATTACAGTGATTGGCTGGCCGCCTAACGTCATCTGGTCTATATCAGACCTGGAACCGCCATGTTCGCACAGTCACTCCGGAATTGGACAGTGTAGGGAGAGGTGCTGCTGCATCAGAGAGAGATTTGCTTGTGTATTAGGTAGTGTAGGGAGAAAAAACATACATCACACATATCCATCTTAACAAACAGTCCTTTTGAGGACTAACTAATCCATCTGAAGATATATCAGGCAGGCAGTGTATATAGGCAGGCAGGCAGGGTATATAGCAGACTGCAGTGCATATAGCACAGGAGGCTCCATTCCAATTCTGCCTTCTGCTGCTGTTAGATATTTCTATACAAAGGCCCAGGTCTCAGTGGCCAGGAATACTTTTCTTTGGATCTTAATCCTCATTATTTGCTTAAAAAACAATCCAGAGAACACTTTTTTTTTGCGCCATTTGTTGTTGGCACTGCAGAATACAGCCAGGTCCTTTCCATATTACAGTGCTAGAAATCCAGCTATTTAAAACCGTGTTTTCTCCGTCAAACGGATCACATATACGTTGTCAGAAAATACTGCCATTTCTGGCCTCCATTAAAAATTTCCTTTAGTGTGTCATTGAAGCAATTCACAGCAGTTAGCTGTTCAAAATAGTTACCTACAGGCCAGGTATTTAAAACTCTGTTTTCTCCGTCACACGGATCACATATACGTTGTCAGAAAATACTGCCATTTCTGACCTCCATTAAAAATTTCTTTTAGTGTGTAATTGAAGCAATTCACAGCAGTTAGCTGTTCAAAATAGTTACCTACAGGCCAGGTATTTAAAACTCTGTTTTCTCCGTCACACGGATCACATATACGTTGTCAGAAAATACTGCCATTTCTGGCCTCCATTAAAAATTTCTTTCAGTGTGTCAGTGAAGCAATTCACAGCAGTTTTGCAGTTTACTTACCTACAGGCCACGTATTTAAAACTCTGTTTTATCCGTCACACGGATCAAATAAACTTTGTCTGAAAATACTGCCATTTCCGGCCTCCAGTAAAAATTTCTTCAGTGTGTCATTGAAGCAATTCACACCAGTTTGCTGTTCAAACTAGTTACCTACAGGCCAGGTATTTAAAACTCTGTTTTCTCCATCACACAGATCACATATAAGTTTACTCCAAACTCAGTCATTTGTAGTGAGCGTGAAAGATATTTTCCTCCATTTAAAATGGGCAAGGCACATGGCAAGGGATGGGGAACTTGACGTGATGGTAATGGTGCATGCAGAGGCCAAGGACAAGGCCGTGGGCAAGCTGAAATTGTGCCACAACAAACACCCACATCTTCTCGCCTGACCTTCCTGTCCCAATTTCTAGGGGGCCGCAGCACACCAGAGCAGTGTCAAAAGCTTGTTGGTTGGATAGTGGATAATGCTTGCAGTCACTTAGCCACCACCACCACCACCACCCTGTCTTCCACATGGTCAAGTCTCAGTAGCCGTGAATCTGGACCACATATGCCTCACCCTGATCCTCCTTCCTCCCACCATGCCGAGTGCCCAGAGACAACTGATCCCACACTTGGACATTCTGAAGAGCTGTTCACTTTTCCATTTATAGATTTGGGCCTCTCACCCAGTCCACTTGAAGGAGATCACGTGTAGCGATGCATATTTGAGCAGCCACGGTCACACGAAGGCGAAGGTGGGAAAGTGACACTAAAGGTGGACAATGATGAGACACTATTGCCAGAAAGTCAGGAGGAGGACCAGGGTGCGGAAGTGGAAGATGAGGTGGTGGATGACATAGTTACTGACCCAACCTGGCAGGAGGACATGCAGAGCAAGGACAGCAGCACACAGAGGGAGGGAGGCATAGCACTCCAACAGGCAGGAAGAACCATTGTGGTGGCTGCAGATGGAAGGCAGGCAACCGTTCGCCGTAACACCAACACGAAGGAAGTTGCCAGTACAACTGTTAGGACTTCCCGAGTCTGGTTGTTTTTTAAAGACTCTGCCGATAACCCCAAAATGGCCATTTGCACCACCTGCCAGGCCAGCATCAGCAGGGGTGGCAAAAGTAGCAGCCTAACCACCACCAACATGATCAGTCACATGGCAGCAAAGCACCTGACTTTGTGGGCCGAACCCCAGGGTCCAGGAACAGTGTCTGCAGGTGGCACCATTGCTTCTTCCGCTGTTGTGCATGCAAGCCAATCCCCTGTCCATGGTGCATGCGAAGATGACTCCTGCCCTGCACCTGTCTTTGCGCACTCTCAAGTAGCAGCATCAGGAAGCACGTCCATGTCCTTGTCCCAGCGCAGCGCTCAGTTGTCCATACCGAAGTCCTTGGAACGCAAGCACAAATATGCACAAATAAGCAGCCAACGCCTCACAGGCCACACTACTAAATTCTCACATTTGACGACTGCTTGCGCTCGAAATGTTGCCTTTTAGGCTTGTGGAGACGGAAGCATTCCGCAACCTGATGGCAGCAGCCGTCCCTCGGTACTCGGTCCCCAGCCACCACTATTTCTCCCATTGTGCCGTCCCCGCACTACACAAGAACGTTTCACAAAACATTAGCCGTGCCCTCAACAACGCAGTTACAGGGAAAGTTCACCTAATCACGGACACTTGGACAAGTGCTTGTGGACAGGGACGGTATATCTCGCTGACGGCACACTGGGTTAACATATAGGAAGCCGGGACCCAGTCGGACCTTGGGACGGAACACGTCCTCCCGACGCCAAGGATTGCGGGCTCTAGGTCAATCAGGGTTGCCCCCATGGTCTACAGTTCCTGCACCTCATCCTCCTCAGCCTCCTCCTCCTCTTCAACCTCCATCTTCAAAATGACCACATCAGTCACAAGCTGGAAGCACTGCAGCACTGACTCGGCCAAGCGGCAACAGGCTGTGCTGAAGCTAATATGCTTAGGTGACAAACCGCACAATGCTTAAGAGTTGTGGACAGCTCTGAAAGAGCAGGCAGATCTGTGGCTCACACCGCTGAACCTACAGCCAGGCATGGTCGTGTGTGACAATGGCCGGAACCTGGTGGTGGCTCTGAGGCGAGGTGAGCTCAGACACGTACCATGCCTGGCCCATGTGCTCAACCTTGTGGTTCAGTGGTTTCTCAAATCCTGCCCAGAGCTGCCGGATCTGCTTGTTAAATTACACCGCCTGTGTGCCCATTTTAGAAAGTCAGCTGCAGCTTCTGCCGCCCTTGCCGTGTTTCAGCAGCGTTTGCAGCTTCTGGCTCACAGACTGGTGTGTGATGTCCCCACGTGTTGGAACTCTACACTGTAGATGTTGGGAAGGATTTGTGAGCAGAAGAGGGCAGTTGTTGAGCACCAGCATCACCAAGGCCGTCGGTATTCAGTTCAGACTCCACACATAGGACCTCAGGAGTGGACATGGATGTCAGACATATGTACCATCAACCAAAACTTTGAAGGCTCCACCAAGATGGTGAGCGGTGATGACGCCATAATTAGCATCACCATCCCACTTCTCTGTCTTCTGAAATGCTCTCTGCTCACAATCATTGCAGGCGGAGCACGATGAGTTGGAGAAAGGAACCATATAGGGTGATTACACACAGTCAAGCCTCATCTCATCCCAAGGTGGATTGGGTGACAATGAGGAAGAGGAGGAGGAGGAAGGACAGGACCTAGTTTCATGCACTATAGACGGTACTACCTGCACAGCTGTCATACCATCTGTTTAGCATGGATGGCCAGAGGACAGAGAGGAGGAGGAGGAGGAGGAGAGCATGGTCAGTCATCCTCTTGGTGAGGACACGGAAGTCTTGCCTGTTAGTTGTCTGGCACGCATGGCTGAGTTTATGTTACGCTGCCTTTCCCATGACCCTCGCATTCTCAAATTTTTGGGTGACAGTCATTACTGGTTGGTGACACTTCTAGACCCACGCTACAAGGAGAACTTTATATCTCTTATTCCTGAGGCGGACGGACAGGTCTACAAAAATGTGACTGTACCAGAAGGTCCTTGTTGCGGAACTATTAATAAAAATTCCCATCTGAAAACCAAGTAGTACAGGCGAAAGAGACACAGCTCCAATCCAGCAGAGGAAGGTTAACACTGTCAATGTTTTGGTAGAGTTTTCTCAGACTCTCCCATCGCACAGGCCCTGAGGCGCAGGGTACTCTCACAAGGATTGCAAAGTTTAGGAAGTACCTTTCTGACCGTACCAACGTCCTCCATGATTCCTCTGTGCCTTATAATTATTGGGTATCCAAGCTGGATACATGGAATGAACAGGCTCTCTATGCCTTGGTGGTCCTGGCCTGCCCTGCCGCCAGCGTTTTATCAGAGCGGGTTTTTAGTGCCGCTGGTGGAAATATAACTGATAAGCGCATCCGCCTGTCAACTGAAAGAGCTGACAGGCTGACTCTTATAAAATTGAACAAGGGCTGGATTGGGCCAGACTTCTCAACACCACCGAATGATAGCAACGTAACATAAACTCAAATCCAGTGTCTTTTCTTGGGAGGTGTATTCCCATCCACATTTTCACACCCAGACATGGGTATACGCTTCCTGAATTTTGCTATTTGCTCTTGTCCTCCTCCTTCTCCTCATCCTCCACCACCATATCACCAGGGTGATCGTGGTCCGTGATATAACACCCACATAATTTTTTTAAAGGGTGTTTATGATGCCCGTAAAAAAATTTTTTATGCAGTATGTTCATGTATACCCCCCAGGGGTAAATGTTTGTCAGTCCATACACTTAGTGCATGGGCATTACAAGTATAGGAGGCCCATTCCTTTCTAATGGGAACATTTTTTTATGAGGCATTCCTCCACGTTTCTTCCAAGGGGCATTGAAGTGCCTCCAAATTTTTGGCTGCCCTTGCATTCACTGCATAGGCCAACACTATGGGAGACTCTCTCCTTTCTAATGGAAATTTGTTATTACTGTGGATCTGCTCTATGTGTCTTTAAATTCTTAGTGGGGCTTTTCCTAAAATTTTTCAGCCGTTGGATCACTGCATACTCTATAACTGTATAGCAGACCTTGTCCTTTCTAATGGGAATATGTCGTACTTGTTACTGTGGCCCTGCTCTGTGTCTCTTTAAATTCTTAGTGGGGTTTTTCCTAAAATTGGTCAGCCTTTGGACTCACTGCATACCCTATAATTGTACAGCAGACTCTTTTCTTTCTAATGGGAATTTGTCATTACTGTGGCCCTGCTCTGTGTGTCTTTAAATTCTTAGTGGGGTTTTTCCTAAAATTGGTCAGCCTTTGGACTCACTGCATACCCTATAACTGTATAGCAGACTCTCTCATTTCTAATAAGAATTTGTCGTTACTGTTGCCCTACTCTATGTGTCTTTAAATTCTTAGTGGTATTTTTCCTAAAATTAGTCAGCCGTTGGACTCACTGCATACCCTATTACAGTATAGCAGACTCTCTCCTTTCTAATGGGAATTTGTCGTTACTGTGGCCCTGCTCTATGTGTCTTTAAATTCTTAGTGAGGATTTTACTAAAATTGGTCAGCCTTTGGACTCACTGCATATCCTATAACTGTTTAGTAGACTCTCTCCTTTCTAATGGGATTTTGTCAATACTATGGCCCTGCTCTATGTGTCTTTAAATTTTTAGTGGGGCTTTTCCTAAAATTGTTCAGCCGTTGGACTCACTGCATACCCTATAACTGTATTGCAGACCCTCTCCTTTCTAATGGGAACTTGTCATACTTGTTACTGTGGCCCTGCTCTGTGTGTCTTTAGATTCTTAGTGGGGTTTTCCTAAAATTGGTCAGCCTTTGGACTCACTGCCTACCTTATAACTGTATAGCAGACTCTCTACTTTCTAATGGGAATTTGTCGTTACTGTGGCCCTGCTCCATGTGTCTTTAAATTCTTAGTGGGGTTTTTCCTAAAATTGGTCAGCCGTTGTACTCACTGCATACCCTATAACTGTATAGCAGACTCTCTCCTTTCTAAAGGGAATTTGTCATTGCTGTGGCCCTACTCTATGTGTTTTTAAATTCTTAGTGGGGTTTTTCCTAAAATTGGTCAGCCGTTGGATTCACTGCATACCCTATAACTGTATAGCCGACTCTCTCCTTTCTAATGGGAATTTGTTGTTACCGTGGCCCTGCTCTATGTGTCTTTAAATTCCTAGTCTGGTTTTTCCTAAAATTGTTCAGCCATTGTACTCACTGCATACCCTATAACTGTATAGCAGACTCTCTCCTTTCTAATGGGAATTTGTCGTTACTGTGGCCCTGCTCTATGTGTCTTTAAATTCTTAGTGAGGATTTTACTAAAATTGGTCAGCCTTTGGACTCACTGCATATCCTATAACTGTTTAGTAGACTCTCTCCTTTCTAATGGGATTTTCTCGATACTATGGCCCTGCTCTATGTGTCTTTAAATTTTTAGTGGGGCTTTTCCTAAAATTGTTCAGCCGTTGGACTCACTGCATACCCTATAACTGTATTGCAGACCCTCTCCTTTCTAATGGGAACTTGTCATACTTGTTACTGTGGCCCTGCTCTGTGTGTCTTTAAATTCTTAGTGGGGTTTTCCTAAAATTGGTCAGCCTTTGGACTCACTGCCTACCTTATAACTGTATAGCAGACTCTCTACTTTCTAATGGGAATTTGTCGTTACTGTGGCCCTGCTCCATGTGTCTTTAAATTCTTAGTGGGGTTTTTCCTAAAATTGGTCAGCCGTTGTACTCACTGCATACCCTATAACTGTATAGCAGACTCTCTCCTTTCTAAAGGGAATTTGTCATTGCTGTGGCCCTACTCTATGTGTTTTTAAATTCTTAGTGGGGTTTTTCCTAAAATTGGTCAGCCGTTGGATTCACTGCATACCCTATAACTGTATAGCCGACTCTCTCCTTTCTAATGGGAATTTGTTGTTACCGTGGCCCTGCTCTATGTGTCTTTAAATTCCTAGTCTGGTTTTTCCTAAAATTGTTCAGCCATTGTACTCACTGCATACCCTATAACTGTATAGCAGACTCTCTCCTTTCTAATGGGAATTTGTCATTACTGTGGCCCTGCTCTATGTGTCTTTAAATTCTTAGTGGGGTTTTGCTCAAATTTTGGCAGCCCTTGCAGTCACAGCATGGGCATTACCACTGTAGGAGACCCGCTCCTTTATAATGGGAACATTTTTTTTTCTGAAACCCTCCTCTATGTGTTTTCAAAGGGGTATTGGGTTGCATCCAGAATTTTGGCAGCCCGCGCAGTCACTGGATATGGAATAACAGTATTGGAGACCCACTTATTAATAATGGGAGCAGCAAAGCATAGCCGGCTGATGGCTCTCTAACAATAGCGAGGACCGACTGCTGACCTTTTAAGAATAGTAAGGGCCGACTGATGGCCCTTTAAAAATAGGCTTTATGACTTTCAGAGTCCCCCCATCATAAATAAAACAGGATGTGTCTGATGATGTGTCACACACGACATTGCCAGATAAGGTTGTAAAATGTTAAAATGACATTTCCCCGTGAATGCATTTGTCTTAAAAAATAAGGTAAAAAAAACAAAACAATAGTATCTTTCTTTAGTATTAAAAACAGCGTCACCAATTTAACCTCAATGTAATCATATTTTTCAGCTCCTGTACTTCCTCCTCCATCTCTGAAATGACCACATCAGTCACAAGCTGACAACACTGCAGCACTGCCTTGGCTATCCAGCAATAGGCTGTGCTGAAGATAACATGCTTAATGCTTAATTGACAAACCGTCCAGCACTGCAGTGTTGATGAAAGCTGTAACAGAGCAGCCTGATCTGTGGCTCTCACCGCTGAACATACAGCCAGGCATGGTCGTGTGTGACAATGGGCGGAACTTGGTGACGGAGAAATGATACCCAGAGTAGATACGGTTTTCCTCTATGCCAGTCCTTTCACCGAGCTAAATACAACTCTCAGCAAAAAAAGCAGTGGATTGGCTCCCTACTGTCCCTGGCCACATTCACCTGTCCACATGTTTGTGGTTAGGCGGTCCTTCCCAGTAAGTACACTGGGGAGGGCATGGGTAATGTTGTGGGACCCGTGCTTGTGGAAGGCGGAGATGACACCGGGAGAAACAGTTATGGCTGGGGACCGAGTATGGACACCTGGCCTACGCCGGCATGAGGTTGTGAAAAGCTTCAACCTCCACAAGCCTAAAAGGCCATATTTAAAGTGCAAACAGCTGCCCATAAATCTGGCAGTTTAGTGTTGCGGCTTTGGATGGGTGAGTGGCTGGCTGCATACTTGCGCTTGCATTCCAAGTAACAGGAAACTAAGCAGACGGTGGCCTCTATCATCATCTTGCCCTCACCTCGGCACCATGAACTCTCCTGAAGGAGAAGCCAGGACCCACCGGAGGAGTCTCCGATTCTCTGGTGGGCCCGTTCAACCCTGTCGAGAAGCAGCCCTGGCTAAGAAAAGTGTGGGGGAAGGTTCCGGGATACTCTATGGCTGCCTTTTTAATGTGGATCGGACATGCTTATGCATGTTATTTCTTAAACCACATTGCAGATCAGGCCATTGTCCAAGTCTGTATTCATGAAATTAAATGTGCAAAGAAAGATATTTGTGTGTCAAAGCACCACCGACAAGTGCTAGTTGATGTTGGACGGGCTGCCATTGCTTCTGCCACAAGCTGCATTAGAGTATTTCCTGGGAGAAATGACACCCAGGGTAGATACGGTTTCCCTCTATGCCAGTCCTTTCACCGATCTAAATACAACTCTCTGCAAAAAAAGCTGTGGACTGGCTCCATACCGTCCCTGGCCACATTCACCTGTCCACGTGTTTGTGGTTAGGCGGTCGTTCCCAGCAAGTGCACTGGGGAGGGCAAGGCAAATGTTGTGAGACCCGTGCTTGTGGAAGGCGGAGACGACACCGGGAGAAACAGTGGTGGCTGGGGACCGAGTATGGACACCCGGCCGCCGCCAGCATGAGGTTATGAAAAGCTTCTGCCTCCACGATCCTAAAAGGCCACATTTCAAGTGCCAGCAGCTATCAAAAAATTGGTAGTATAATAATGCAGCCCGTGGGTGGGTGGCTGGCTGGCTGCATACTTGCTCTTGCATTCCAAGAAATGGGGTAGGGCCAACTGAATGCTGCACTGGGACAAGGACGTGGATGGTGATTGTTGCAAGTATGCAACAACAGGTGCATGGCGGGAGGCATCTTCGCATGTGCCAAATATCATTTATGATGGGCACACTTTTAGCTAGCGACCTAGGAGTCAGAAATGCTTCCAGAGGTCTTCCCCATGCTGTTCCCATGTCTTTTCAGTACTGTATGCATGTGTCTGATGATGTGTCACACACCACATGGGCAGATAAGGTTGTAAAATGTTAAAATGACATTTCCTGGTGAATGCGTTTGTCACGGTTGAAAGCAATGCAAAAGTGCAAAAACGCATCAAAAACGCAACGTGTGAGCATAGCCCAAGGTGTGGAGGAGTATTTTTTTTGTTTTTGGTTATTCATTTTGCCTTATATACAAGTCATTACCCTGGAAAGGATGTTCCTTATTATATTTCCCAGAAAGATCCATTTTGTTTTTGTTTTCGTATGTTTTATTGTGAGTCCATAAAAGTGGCGTAATACTCTGACAACATTGTTGACAGCAGTGACCTGGGAGTCAGAAATGCTTCCAGGGGTCTTCCCCATGCTGTTCCCATGTCATTTGAGTACTGTTCCCATCGATTTGGGAAATTTTTAGGCCCTCCGCAGACCGCCGGGGAAAGCCGCCTGAAAAATGCTCGAGTTTCCTATAGACTTACATTGGGCTCGTTGCTCGGGTGGAGCACCCGAGTATTCCAATTTGCTCGACCCGAGCAAGGAGTACCCGAGCAATTTAGTTTTCGCTCATCACTACAGGTAGCCAGTCAGATACAGTGGTGTGAAAAAGGGTTTGCCCTCTTCCTGATTTCTTATTCTTTTACATGTTTGTCACACTTAAATGTTTCAGATCACAAAACAAATTTCAATATTTAACAAAGATAACACAATTAAGCAAAAAAATTGTTTTTAAATGTAGGTCTTTATTATTAAGGGATAAAAAAATCTAAACCTATAGTGATGCTCTTGACGTCCTTTGAGGCAGCATAGGTCCGAGTTGCCATCTTTTAGTCTGTAATTAGGGAGATCTCTGCTCATGCCAGAACCACTAGGGACTGCAGGGTCAGGATCTCTTAGTCTGTACAGGAACTGGCAGGGTCAGTTACAGTATTTAGATTTACAGTGGCTTGCAAAAGTAGTCACCTCCACCCCGTTTGACATTTTTCATGCTTTGTTACCCCACAAGCTGGAATTCCATTTATCATGGCTTGCATCAGTTCATGTAAAGAACATGCCTACAACTGTGAACTTTTGTTTTTCCTTTTTTTGCGAAGCAAACAACAAATAAGACAAAATAACTGAAAACTTCAGTTTGCATAGCTGTTCACCACCCTAAAATAAGTACTTTGTAGAGCTTCCTTTGGTGATAATTACAGCTCCAAGTCAATATGGATATGTCTCTATGATGTATCCACATTGCCTCTGGGATTTATGCCCATTCCTCAAGGCAAAACTGCTCCAGCTCCTTCAAATTAGATGGTTTCTTCTGGTGATCAGCAATCTTCAAGCCTGACCACAGAGTCACTATTGGATTATGGTCTGGGCTTTGACTGGGCCACTCAAAAACATTTACACATTTCCCCTTAAACCACTCAAGTGATGCTTTAGAAGTATGCTTTATGTGATTGTCTTATTGGAAGGTGAACCTCGGTCCCATTTTCAAATTACTGACAGACTGAAACAGGTTTTCCTCAAGAATAGCCCTGTATTTCACACCATCCATCTTTCCCTCGACTTGGATTATTTTACATGTCCCTGCTTTCAAGACATGCTCACAGCATGATGCTGCCAACGCCATGTTTCATTGAGGGGATAGTGTTGTTGGAGTGATGAGCTGTGATGGTTTGGCACTAGGCATAGCATGTACCTTGGTGGCCAAAAAGTTACATTTTGGTTTCATCTCACCTGCAGCCAATCCATATACATGTGGAGAATCCTGATTGGGTCTCCATCTGCTGGGTTGGCTGTAGTGGAAGGGGTGTCAGTGGCCCATTATACTAGTTCTACTCTGGTGAAATATATGCCACTTTGGTGGTGTCTGGCCCTAATTTTTGGAAATGTGGAGACTCCTGATTGGGTCTCAATCTGCTGGGTTGGCAGTAGTGGAAGAGATGTCGGTCCCCATTATATGATTTCTACTCTGGGGAAATTGATGCCACTTTGGTGGAGTTTGGCCCTAATATTTGGAAATGTGGAGACCTGATTGGGTCTCCTTCTGCTGGGTTGGCTGTAGTGGAAGTGGTGTCAGTGGCCCATTATACTAATTCTACTCTAGTGAAATTTATGCCACTTTGGTGGCATCTGGCCCTAATTGTTGGAAATGTAGTGACTCCTGATTGGGTCTCCATCTGCTGGGTTGGCTGTAGTGGAAGTGGTGTCGGTTCCCATTATACAATTTCAATTCAAGTAAAATTGATTCCACTTTGGTGGTGTCTGCCCCTAATTTTTGTAAATGTGGAGAATCCTGATTGGGTCTCTATCTGCTGGGTTGGCTGTAGTTGAAGTGGTGTCAGTGGCCCATTATGCTAATTCTACTCTGGTGAAATTGATGCCACTTTGGTGATGTCTTGCCCTAATTTTTGAAAATGTGCTGACTCTTGAATGGGTCTCCTTCATGTCTGTTGCCTGTAGCAGTAGGGCTCCCAGACAGGCAGGTCTCCACTTACTTTCAGTCAACTACCTGTGTTACTATCCTTTAATTTTTGTACCAATAGTACTCTATGAAACTGTGGCTAAGCAGAAAAGCAGCTGGAGCTGTTGCAAGTGATGTCTGGGCTCCCAGAACAGCAGGCCTACACCAATCCCTCACCCACCTCATCTTAATTTGAAGTTAAATTCAAAACTGTAAATGCTGGCCCAGACCCTGATACCTTATGCATGGTCCATGGGTGACTGCTGCTGTGCCAATATACAATTTGTACTTTTGGTCAATTGATGCCATTTTTTCATGGTATCTGCCCCTAATTTGAGCTGTTTTGACAACAGTGTATGCGTTTGATTTTTCCTCCCATTGAATGCAATGGGATTCGGATATGTTTGACGAACTGTTCAACGAATTGTTCGGAGAACATCAGGAAGTTTGCTGATCTGAAGCTAATCGAACCTATAAGCAGTTGAGAAAGTGACTTGTGTATTAGAAGTTTTGTCAGAGCACTTGTTCTCTTGATTTAACAATTTACTGCGTGGTGCTTTTAAGGTGTCCTTAAATGTATGTTTTATGTTATTCCTGTTATATCCTCTTTCCAGTACTGATGATGCGTCTTTCATTGGAAAAACTTTCTTCACTAGAGAAAATTCTTGCTTTAGTGAATTTACCCCTAGGAATAGCATGAATGGATTTTTAGGGGAACTGGAAAATTGTTTTGCCCGAGTTGTTTTTTCTATAAAGGGAAGTATTTACTTTCTGTGAAAAAGACTCATTTTGTGTACTGTACATGTACATGGACTTGGAATAAATACCATTTTTGTTTTACATCTTTAAAATGGTGATACATCACCATATTTTATAAATGCAGTAGACTATGCAATGATAGAAATAGATTTTTGAAAACCAGCAATAAAACCAGTATCTATGAATATCTGTGCATCTCCACAATAACAACTCATTTTGAACAAGAAAAGAAAGTAAAAACAGCTTTTATGAGTGATGGAGTCCAACAACTATACTTTCTTCACAATATTTGAATGAGTCCCTCCAGTTGTTGCCTTCAATTGTATATGGATGACCCTGCTTCTTACTTTTGTCTGGCTTTGCACTGTGTGCAGGGTCTTTATGAGTGAAGGAGTAAAACAACTACAGTTTTTGCCACAAGTACGCTTAAATATTTGAATGAGTCACAACAGTTTGTGCCTTCTAAGGTGTATGGATGAATCTGTTGTAGTTTTTGGTAGGCTTTGCACATAGTACATAGCTTTTATGAGTCTATGAGTACTACTACATGACAATTTAAACAGAATGTGTATGATGCCTTCCTTTGTGTCTAAAAAAGGGTGCATCTGAATCCCTATTCCATCTAAGTTTTAGCAGTTCTTGCTTTCTTCATAAATTACAATGAAATGTCAAATTTTTTATTAAAATTTCAATTTTGGTTTACTTAAATTATTATTTTTTAAAATCCTTTGTCTATAGTGCACAACACAAACAAGAAGTTTATAACCCATCGCACTGTACCTAATCTCCCTAGACATGGACAGCAAAGAAAAATTGCTGAAAGGTTGCAATGCAAGATAGTCCGGATGGTGAGTAAGAATCTCCAATCAAGTTCCAAAGAAATTCAAGCTGTCCTGCAGGCTCAGTGTCAGCGTGATCTGTCCGTCAACATTTGAACGAAGTGAAACTCTATGACAGGAGACCTAGGAGGACCCCACTGCTGACACAGAGACATAAAAAAGCTAGAATGCAGTTTGCTTAAATGGACGTGAGTAATCTAAAATCCTTCTGCGAATGCGTCTTGTGGACAGATGAGACCAAGATAGAGCTTTTTGGTAAAGCACATCATTCTACTCTTTACCGAAAACAGAAGGAGGCCCACAAAGAAAAGAACACAGTACCTACAATCAAATATGGTAGAGGTTCAAAGATGTTTTGGGGTTGTTTTTCTGATTCAGGCACTGGATGCCTTGACTGTGTGCAAGGCATCATGAAATATTACCAAAGGATTTTGGGTTGCAATGTAGTGCCCAGTGTCAGAAAGCTGGGTTTGTTTCCTAGGTCATGGGTCTTCCAGCAGGACAGTAACCCCAAAAATACTTCAAGAAGCATTCCGAAATGGATGGAAAAAAAGCGCTAGAGAGTTTTGAAGTGGCCAGCCATGAATCTGGATCTAAATCCCATTGAACACCTGTGGAGAGATCTTAAAATTGCTGTAGGAAGAAGGCACCCTTCAAATAAGAGTGACCTGGCGCAATTTGCAAAAGAAGAGTGGTCTAAAATTTCAGTTGAGAGGTGTAAGAAGCTATCTGATGATTATAGGAAGCGATTGATTGCAGTTATTTATTCCAAAGGGTGTGCAACCAAATATTGACTTAAGGGTGACAACAATTTTGTCTGGCCTATTTCTGGAGTTTTTTTGCGAAATTAAGTCCAATTTGCTTTTTTTTCCTCAGATTTTATGCGTTGTTCCAATACACACAAAGGAAATAAACATGTATAACAAAGCATCTCTGATTGCAATAATTTTCAAGAAGAAATACTTCATTTTCAAGAACAATTTCAAGGGTATCATCACTTTCGGCAATGACTGTATGTACGTATTTATTGGAACTAGTATTTTGCCTCTTTGTTCTATTTGTATGTTCTCTGAGTGCATTGTTAAATATAATAATTTAATGGTAGGTTTTGATGAAATGCATATTTTTTTCATAGCTTCATATCTTTTCATGGCCCACATAAATTATAGCAACAAAAATATCCCCCACATGCACTGTATAATGCCCCTACAGTACCCCTCAATGAAGTAGGATTCCCCCACAATGTACTCAACAGAGTATGATAAGTTCATAGAGCCCTCAATACAGTGATGTCCCCAAAATTTGGCCACACACATTGATGCCCCCACAGTCCTACACACAGTATGATGGCCTTCACGCAGTAAATAGCCCCCAAATCCCTCAACACAGTATAATGCACAACAACAGAACCCTCCATAATGACCCCACACAGAATTATGGCCACCTAACAACTTTTTACTCAATATGATAGCTTCCACACAGTGTAATTGCCTTCACATAGTGTTCCACACATTATAATGGTCTCCACAGACCTCCACACAGGTTAATGACTCCACCTAGCCCTCCAAACAGAATATTTGCACCCTCACAGCCCTTGACACAGGATAATGGTCTCACAGAGTATAATAGCCCCCACAAAGCCCTATACACAATTGTAGAACCCGCTTCTACAGTTAATGGCCCCTAAAACTCCCCACAATTTTTGGCAGCCTCATGTCCTCTTAGGGTGCTTTCACATGGTGTTTAGGCACCCGTTCAGTGGTCCCTACTCCTCACAGATACATTGTCCTTGCATTCAAGTTTAACTGATATATGGGAATTTTCCTCATCTCTCTGTTCACAGTTATTTATATGAACAGTTTTATGGAGCATGTCTGCTTTTTCATCTCTGAACCTTTTACTGTATGCGTCCATTGAACATAGCTGTTATATTACTGTCTTGTAGCTCTTTGATTCTATCTGATCTCATATACCTGAACTAAGCGCATTACTAAAATTATTTTGTCCTTGAACAGGACCTATAAGCTATATATACAGGAGTTATACGTCTGTAGTTTTTGACTTTGTTAATATATGATCATCTTGTAGCACTTGAATCTTATCTGATCTTATATACCTGAATTCAGTACATTACCTTGATTCTTTTGCTATTTTGCTCTTTTGCAGGACCTATCAGCCATACATACAGGACTCATATGTCTCTAGTCTATAACTTACTTTTTTTCTGGTACATATTTGTAAATATTCTGCATTTTCAGGCTTTTAATAGAAGGATATTTTCATGCTACATGTATTATATTAGTTCATTATTCTATTGGGTTAGTGTTTTACCTTGGAGTGAGCATTAGAGGAGGGGTGTTAGTCCTAACATGGACATGTCCGGTGGATTATCTTAGCCTTTTTTTACTTGTTGTTATTATAAAGATGTCACTGTTTGTTTATGCATTGTAATTAAAGAATTTATTATATTTGGTGATCCTAATTGTTTTGCACACTTCTTTCATTCATTTGCAAGTCTATGGCCCCATCGGCGCATATGTCTGAATCCCATTTTGCACTGGGCCACTCGACTCATTGACCCCATAGCTACCGCGTTGTCTAACACTATTAGTGGTACACCGCTGACTGTAAGTTTGCTAAACTGTATTCGTACTGCAATTCACCTATTCCCTTAATAACCTTTGCTGCTCATCTCCACACCAGCTCTAATTTAGCTATCTCCTACACACTGAAATGCAACAATGTTCACTGTATTGTAAGTGTAACCTTATTAGTGACTTGTTTAGCTGCAAAGCTATGTTCTTTTCATGAGCACCTACGCCTCTTTTAACCCCTTCATGACCGGATGATTTTCCGTTTTTGAGTTTTCATTTTTTGCTCCCCTTCTTCCTTGAGCCATAGCCTTTATATTTTTCTCTAAATATGGTCATCTGAGGGCTTATTTTTTGTGGGATGAGTTGTACTTTTAAACGCCATTACTAGTTTTACCATATTGTGTACTGGAAAACGGGAAAAAAATTACAAGTGCTGTAAAATTGCAAAAAAAATGCTATTCCACATTTGTTTGCTTTTTTTTTTCTTTCCACGTTTACTGAATGCTAAATCTGACCTGCCATTATTATTCTCCAGGTCATTACGAGTTCATTTACACCAAAAATGTATAGGTTCTTTTTTATTTAGGTGGTGACAAAAAATTCAAAAGTTTGCTAAAAAAAAAATAAAATGACACCATTTTCCAAGACCCGTAGCGTCTCCATTTTTGGGGATCTGGGGCCAGGTGAGAGTTTATTTTTTGTGTGTCGGGCTGACGTTTTTATTGATACAATTTTTGGGTAGATGTGATGTTTTGATCGCCCGTTATTGCATTTTATTGCAATGTTGCGGTGACCAAAAAACGTAATTGTGGCGTTTGGAATTTTTTTCTCGTTACGCCATTTACCGATCGGATTAATTATTTTTTTATTTTGATAGATCAGGTGATTCTAAACTCGGCGATAACAAATATGTGTATGTGGGGTTTATTTTTTATTATTTTATTTTGAATGGGACAAAAGGGTGGTGATATAAACTTTTATACTTTTTAAATTTTTTTTATATTTTTTAAAACTTTTTTTTACACCTTTTGCTTGCTTCTATAATCTCCATAGGAGACTAGAAGCAGCAAGTGTCCGATCATCTCTGCTACATAGAGGTGATGAGCAGATCATCTCTATGTAGCAGAAATGCTCCTGTTTATGAGCGCCGACAACTAGGTGGCGCTCATAGAAATCTTTACATGACAACAACTTGGTTCTGCTGCAGACCCAGGGTTGTCATGCCCACTCATCAGTGACCTGCGATCAGGTAACGGGGTCACCGATGGGCGGGGTAAGTGACGCGCTTCCGGCGAGGAGCTGTTAAATGCCCCTGTCAGAGATTGACAGCAGTATTTAACTAGTTAACAGACGCGGGTGGATCGCGATTCCACCCACAGCTGTTACGGGCACATGTCAGCAGTAATAATCAGCTGACATGTGCTTGGTTTAGTGCGGGCTCAGCGCCGTAGCCCCCGCTGAACCGGCCTTTCCGACGTGGTGCGTACTATTACTGACCACGTCGGAAAGGGGTTAATATATCCTATGACTTTTTTTGCATTGACTGCAGTTGACTGCAGTTACCTGGCATCCTATGACTAAGGGTGTGTTCTGCAACTGAAACGCGTCATGTTCTCCTGAAGTTTCATTTTACAATCATTTTTTTATTTTTTCCAATAAAGTTCTATTTTTTAACATTATCCTGGACGAATGTGCCAGTTCAACTCCTCCTTTCTATATTTTGGCAGTTACCTGGCACTGTCCACTAAAGCTGTGCACCATTACACTATTTTTTTTCATTGACTGTTATGAGACAGTCCAGTGAAACAGACACTGCCATTCAGTAATCATTTAAGTACTATACATAATGGTCAGTCTATTACGACACTTGTACAGTGTCTATTTTAGGACATGATCAGATATCAAAATCAAACATCAGAATGATGTCAGTTTGAGGCTAAATACCCTGTCTGACAAGTGACTTTGACAAGGGACTTTTACAACTGTAATAACAATGAAAAAGAGTCACTGTTCGCTTATGGGACTTGAACCCAAAACTCTACGTGTAGAAGCCAGTGCACTAACCATTGAGCTATAACCTGAAATGAAAAAATCTAGGAGTTCTATTTGCTTATGTGATTTTCAGTGCAAACCTGTCTGAAACTCATTGGAAGTTTAACAAATACCTCCTCCAAGCCAAATTCAAATGATGTGTGATATTGATGGGTGACTTTCGTCAAACATCAGAATCACAATGACTTTTAGTCTCCCTGAGTATGTTCATGTTTGATCTCATAAGGCAAGAAAAGCTATTAGTCACTATCACTTCACCTGATGGTGTAATGGCAGAGCATCTACCTCTAAAACTACAGTGTCTGGATTCAAATCCCAATAGAAGTAGAATTTTCTTTTTTTAAATTTTGCTTAGTTAGCACACAAACTACAGGACAGGGATGTTTTACTTTTAATATCTGACATTCTGATTGTCATCCTGACGGGTTAAGAGTTTCAGGCACGCTGTCTATTTGCATGGTAAATCACATAGCCAAAGTAAATTGGGAGGCACTAATTTACTACATATCAATTTCCAAGTGACTGTACATTTGCATAATTAAAGGAGTCTAATGATAACATTTCTTTATTGTAATTTTTTCTTTCCATCCACTCAAGAACTAGCTGCAAACTTCCAATTTACTTTGGCTATGTGATTTACCATGCAAATAGAGAGTGTGTCTGAAACTCTTAACACATCTGGATGAAAGTAAAAATGTCAGATATTAAAAGTAAAACACCCCTGTAGTTTGTGTGATAACTAGGCAAAATTAAAAATAATAATAAAAATTCTATTAGGATTTGAACTGTAGTTTCAGACGCTGATGCTTTACCATTAAGCCATCAGGTCAAGCAATAGGGACTGGTAGCTTTTCTTGTCTTATGAGATCAACCATGAAAATACTCAGGATGACTAAAAGTCATTGTGATTCTGATTCTGATGTTTGAAGAAAGTCACAAGTCAGACTCACACATCAAAATCACACATCATTTGAATTTGGCTTGGAGGAGGTATTTGTTAAAGTCCCAATGAGTTTCAAGAGGTTTGCACTGAAAATCCCATAACCAAATAGAACGGCTAGATTTCTTCAACTGAGTTTATAGCTCAATGGTTAGTCCACTGGCTTCTAGACATAGAGTTTTGGGTTCAAGTCCCATCAGGGAACAGTGACTTTTTTATTGTTATTATTACAGTTGTCAAAGTCCCTTGTCAAAGTCCATTCTCAGACAGGGTATTTAGCCTCAAACTGACATCTTGCTGATGTTTGATTTTGATATCTGATCATGTCCTAAAATGGACACTGTACACTTAGTAACATAGTAACATAGTTTGTAAAGCCGAATAAAGACTTGCGTCCATCAAGTTCGACCTGTTAGTTCTGTAATTGCTAACGTTGATCTAGAGGAGGGCAAAAACCCCAAATGATTTAGCCAATCTTCACCTGAGGAAAAATTCCCTCCGACTCTGAAACCAGCAGTCAGAATAAATCCCTGTATCAACCTACTATTTTATTTTATTTTTAAGTATACGCTGAAATCTGCCTGGTATCTAGAAATGCATCCAGTCCCCGCTTGAACTGGTGTAGTGAATCCGACATTACCGTCTCCTCACTCAGTGAATTCCATATTCTCACTGCTCTTACCGTAAAGAACCCCTTCCTATGCTGGTGCTGAAACCTTTTCTCTTCCAGTCTTAGTGAATGCCCTCTTGTTACCGTAATATCCCTCCTTTTGAACAAATCCCGGGCAAGATCTCTATACTGTCCCCTAACATATTTGTACACATTTATTATGTCCCCCCTCAACCTTCTCTTTTCCAGGCTGAATAGTCCTAGTTTTGCCAACCTCTCTGGGTATTACAGTCACTCCATTCCCTTTATTAATTTTGTTGCCCTCCTTTGTACCTTTTCAAGCTCATTTATATCTTTTCTATATATTGGGGCCCATAACTGAGCACAGTCTTCCAAGTGTGGTCTGACCAGTGCTTTGTACAGTGGAAGAACAATGTTCTCATCCTTTGCAGCTATACCTCTTCTGATACATCCCATTACCCTGTTTTCCTTTACAGCGGCGGCCTGACTTTGGGCACTCCAATTTAGTTTGCTATCAATCAAGATGCCCAAGTCCTTCTCCATCTCTGAATTCCCCAATGATTTCCCATTCAGTGAGTACTGGTGACTTCCGTTTTTCCTTCCCATATGTATGACCTTACATTTCTCCTCGTTAAACCTCATTTGCCATTTAATGCTCCACCTACCCAGCTTATCAAAATCCCTCTGTAGGTCTGCACTGTCCTCTTTTGTTTTAATTGTTTTACATAACTTTGTGTCATCTGCAAATATTGATATTTTACTATTTATCCCGTTGACTATGTCGTTAATAAAGATATTAAATAACATTGGGCCTAGTACAGACCCCTGTGGTACCCCACTAGTGACGCTTACCCAATCTGAGAATATTCCATTTATAACCACCCTCTGCCTTCTATCCTTTAGCCAGTTAGCTACCCACTTGCAGACATTTTCCCCCAGCCCCATCATTCTCATTTTGTATACCAACCTATTATGTGGCACGCTATCGAACACTTTTGAGAAGTCGAGATACACGACATCCACTGGTTCCCCCTGATCTAATCGAGAGCTAACCTCCTCGTAGAAGTCAATCAGGTTTGTTTGGCAGGAGCGATTCCTCATGAATCCATGTTGGTTCGGGATTAAAAGACTATTAGCATCAAGATTCTCCATAATTGCCTCTTTAATGAAGCTTTCAAAAATTTTGCCCACAACGGATGTCAGACTCACCGGCCGATAGTTTCCGGCGTCACTTTTCGCTCCCTTTTTGAATATTGGCACTACATTCGCCTGTCGCCAATCAAGTGGTACAGACCCAGTCTCAACAGAGTCCTTAAATATAAGATATAACGGTCTGTCTATCACATTACTTAGTTCCCTTAGTACCCATGGGTGTATGCCATCAGGTCCTGGTGATTTGTTTATTTTAATGTTACTGAGGCGCTTCTGTACCCCAGCTTCGGTTAGATTAGTCATACTTAGTGAAGGATTAAGCTTGTCACTTCTCATTTCTCCTGTTAGTTCTATTTCCTTTGTGAAAGTTGTCGAAAAAAAAATATTTAATAGTTTAGCTTTATCCTCATCTTTCTCTGTGATTTTGCCTTCCTCACTTTTTATCGGTCCAATATTATCCGATTTAATCCTTTTACTATTTATATACGTAAAGAACAGTTTGGGATTTGATCTACTTTCCCTAGCAATACGTTTCTCTGTTTCCTCCTTCACTATTTTTATTTGTTTTTTGCAGGTTCTCGTTTTTTCCTTGTAACACATTAGTGCCTCCTTACTGTTTTCCAGTTTTAATCTCTTGAATGCCTCTTTTTTGCTATTTAACGCCCCTTTTACGTTCTTGTTCAACCATATTGGTTTCCTCTTATTTCGGGCCCTTTTATTCCCATACGGTATATACCTCTCGCACTGAGTATTCAGAATTCTTTTGAAGGTTTCCCATTTACTATTCGTATTCCTTTGATTAAGTACTTTGTCCCAGTCAATAAGTTGAAGGTTTTCTTCCAGCTGATCAAACTTCGCCCTCCTAAAGTTTAAATGTTATTGTTGTTCCCTTATTGATAACCCTACTGAAGGGCATTTTGAAGTCGATAATATTATGATCGCTATTACCTAGGTGCCCCCCTATCTGTACCTCAGTTATTCTATCAGGCCTATTAGTCAATATTAAGTCCAACGCGGCCTTCCCTCTCGTTAGTTCCTGCACTAGTTGGGAGAGATAATTATCCTTAATATTTGTCAAGAACCTTTTTCCTTTCTGAGATCTACAGGTTTCTGTTTCCCAGTCAATGTCCAGTAGTTGAAATCCCCCATTACAATCACTTCATTATGTTTTGCTACTTTGTCTATTTGTCCTAATAGCAGATTCTCATTCTCCTCTGTTATATTCGGTGGCTTATAGCAGACCCCCAGTAATATTTTATTATTATTTTTTGCCCCCTCTATCTCTACCCACATGGACTCGACCCCCTCTTCTCCCTCTCCTATATCTTCCCTTAGTCTGGGTTTTAGACAT
This sequence comes from Phyllobates terribilis, assembly GCF_046119375.1. Taxonomy (NCBI): domain Eukaryota; kingdom Metazoa; phylum Chordata; class Amphibia; order Anura; family Dendrobatidae; genus Phyllobates; species Phyllobates terribilis. The sequence goes on from NW_027362764.1 coordinate 445,104,768, forward strand.
GACTTTACATATAAGCAGACTCCTCCGCCTTTCCCCTGTTTCCGGTCCCTTTTAATAAACTATAATCTAATAAATTTACCGCCCAGTCGTAGCTATCGTCTAGCCAAGTCTCTGTTATACCTACGATGTCATACCTCTCCTCCGATATAAGCGCCCGCAGCTCATCTGCCTTATTGGTCAGGCTTCTTGCGTTGGTCAGCATGCAAAATAAAACTTTGGGGTTATTTAGCATCCTATTCTTCTCTAACGATCTAACTGTACTATACCCACCCCCCTCTCCACCCTCATTATATTCACTTCTCCCCTTCCCCCTTGCTTGCCTCACATCCCACCAATTTCCTTGGTTTCCCCCCCGTCTCTAGTTTAAAAACTCCTCCAACCTATTAGCCATCTTCATCCCCAGCACCACTGCACCCTCCCCATTGAGGTGCAGCCCGTCCCTACGGTAGAGCCTGTAGCCGACCGCGAAGTCGGCCCAGTTCTCCATGAACCCAAACCCTTCTGCCTTGCACCAACTCTTTAGCCACTTATTCACCTCCCTAACTTCCCGTTGGCGCTCCTGTGTAGCTTGCGGGATTGGTAGTATTTCTGAGAAAACTACCTTGGAGGTCCTTGCCCTAAGCTTCCTACCTAGGTCCCTGAAATCATTTTTAAGGACCCTCCATCTACCACTCACTTTGTCATTGGTGCCGATGTGGACCATGACCGCTGGGTCTTCGCCAGCCCCACCCAGTAACCTGTCAACCCGATCCGCGATGTGCCGGACTCGAGCGCCAGGGAGGCAGCACACCGTTCGGCGATCCCGGTCTTTGTGACAGATTGCCCTGTCTGTCCCCCTAATAATAGAGTCACCCACTACCAGAACCTGTCTTGCCTGCCCTACACTTCCCCCCTCCCCCTCATTACTGGAGCATACACTCCCCCGGCGGTCAGAGGATATGTCGTGCTCCAATAATGCCGGTTCTGAACCAGCCTTCCTATACTTCTTCCCTCTATCCCTCCTAACTGTTATCCAGCTCCCTGCCTGTTCAGCCTGCACTTCCCCTCTATGCTCCACCCCCAGTATTGACCCATTGAGTGTCTGCTCGGTGAGCAGCAAACTCCGTTCCATGTTGTCGATGCTCCTCAGTATCGCTATCTGAGCACTTAGATCCAGAATTTGGGCTTCCAAGTGCACGATATGCTCACATCTCTCGCAGCAGTATGGATCCTCGAGCGGTTGCTCACGGAATGCATACATTGCGCAAGATGTACACTTCACGGCTCCGGCCAACATGGATGTCATTCTAAATATGGGGATACAGTCAGTATATATATACAAGTACAAAACACAATTATTTATATATAGGTGTATGGACGGGGATCAATTAGGGATGTGCAAGTGTATCAATTAGATATCGGCGGGGGATCAGTTAAGTATGGACGGGGGATCAATTAAGTATCAAGTATGGACGGGGAAATCAGATAAGTAGGTCAGGTGGATTAATTAAGTAAAAAGTAAAGTAAAGAAAGAATGAAATACAGTCAGCAATTCAGTCCTAAGTCCTCCCTTCCAAACTCCCTGAATCCAAAGTCACTGAAAAACAAGTCACACACTTACTTTCGTTCGCACTTATGCTCCGGACACACGCAGCTCGTTCACACTCGCAAACTAAGAGATTTAAAGAGTTTTTTTTTTTTTTTTTTACTTCCTTTTCCAGCAATGCACCCTTCACCTCAATGCACTTCCAAAGGACTTGATGCCCAACAAGCTGCCCCTTATAAACCCTTAATTATGACCCCTTCTCCTTAATTAACCCTTTGTGAGTAAAACTACACCTCAGGATTTTAGTGCAATGTAGTTAACCCTTAAATACACAGGTAGTAAACTAAGAAACTAAAACTGTAGTGAGCAAATAGGTTTTAAAAAGCCCAATAAATCTAAACAGGTAAAAAGCACTCAGCAGATCACAATGCAGCACTCACCGCAATTCACACAGGTATTTTCTGCAGGATTCCCAATACCTCTTCACTGAAAAACAAGTCACACACTTACTTTCGTTCGCACTTACGCTCCGGACACACGCAGCTCGTTCACACTCGCAAACTAAGAGATTTAAAGAGTTTTTTTTTTTTTTTTTTTTCCTTTTCCAGCAATGCACCCTTCACCTCAATGCACTTCCATACACATACACATACACTCTGCAGTGTATTCCATTCTAACCTAGTGATCCTTAATAATATGATCAGTTATTGAATTTTCTTTTGTAAGTACCCTCATTCTCTTCCATAATTTTCCCCATATTATTTTCAGAGCATCTAAACCATCATTTTTGAATCTTTTTCAGTTTGTGTTTAAAATTTTTAATTCATTTTCTTTGTTTGGCAAGTTTCTGTTTTACTCTTTGTTGTCTTTATCGATTTTTTACACTATTTTTTTTCCTGTGTAATTATTTAAAGGCATTGGTCACTACTCAGACAACCTCTTCTCAGTCACCATATTGCACCACATAAAATAAAAATATCCTGTACTCACCTGCGGTGCCTGGGTCCTCCAACGACATCAGCACAGGTTGTCCTAAAGGTAACAAGACACTGATATGTCACGTGTGCCCTAACACCAATGTGTGCTGCTTCACTCTCATTTCTTTCTGACTGTAACTGACATCCAGAGAAAGTCCCAGAGCAGCACCTCTGACTTTTTTTGGATGTGAGAGCTAATAGCTCACAATGTTAAACATATAATTTTAACACAATTAAATAACCTTTGAATCACAGCAAGTGAATTTTCCCCAAATTGAAGTTTTATGAAAAAAATCGCGGAATATGGCAATTTCCAAAATGGTTCAATCATCTCTAAAACCGATAACTAGTGATAAACGAGTACCGTAATATTTGTAATCGCTATACTCGTAACGAGTACTTTGTAATAATCGCGTATTCGTTCCGAATAGCGAGTACAATGAAAGTCAATGGGAAATGCGAGTAATTTTCTGCTGGACCCTACAAAGGGTCTGGGTTCCTGAGGAAAAGGCTGAAATGGATGGGAAAGTGATGAAACAGAATGGGAAGAACAAGAGAATATGCCTGCATGCATTTCTGACTCACATATAGTTTCTGGGAATAAGTTTGTCGAAGTATTACGCCACTTTTACAGACACACAAGAACAACTACCAAACCTAACCTAAATTGCATTTAACAGGCCAAAAAGGTTAAGAAACAGTTCTTCCTGCATAATCACTTGCATAGAAGGCTAAATAAACAAGAGAAACAAAAAAAATATCCCTTTTAGCATTTGTTCACACATACTGTTGTGGCTTTTTTTCACTTTTTACAATTGGGAAGGCCCTGACTTATCCATTTTGAATGTCAGTCTGTCATACATAATTTTTAGTTTGCTATTCCCCAGCACTTTACAAGCACAGCTAGAACGTACCAGTAGGTATGTTGATCTTTGACCTGAGAGGCCTGAGGTGGCTCTGTGACATGGAGGGACAGCTGTTACTTAGACATTTGTGCGGTCCCTCCATCATTGACACTCAGATAGTGGAATAAATATTCCATAGCAGTTTACAATGTGCCAATTGTAGCGTTGGGCTTGACCCTCCACCTCTTCCTTCTCCTCCACCACCATGTGATACTGCGGCCCTAAATTCAAATGTTCAGAGGGCTTGCAGTAGGTAGGAAAGCTGAGTTTTGTGAGAGCCCTTGTGTGGCCCTGTAACATACATTTTGAAGTGCCCTCCTCTAGAAATTTTGGAGGTCCCTCTTGTGTACATTTGAGAGTGTCCTCACTTATTTTATTTTGTAGGACCCTCACTCTATTATTTAACTCATTTAAGGTACAGAAGCTACAGAGAAAAAGGCCATGAAGTACTAGAAGGTAGCAGTGAGTGCTGCCTGCGATCCTCAGGTATGGCTGAACTCTGTGAACCGGAAAAATAAAGCTGCACTAGTCAACTGGATGATGAGCTCAAATATATCACTTGTGCAAGTCAATGGACAAAGGATATATGGTGCCACCCTCCAGGATGGGTTGTAGAAGCTTCTCCAAATGGCTCAGAGATTTTGATTGTCAATATTCCCCAGATTATATAGCAAGAGAAGATTTCTTGATACTGTATTACTTGGTCCAGTGCAGAATGTACATCGTATTTCCAAAAATTACTCCTGGGGGCTGTGTCATAGGTGCAGGAAGATTCCATGGCAAGGGCCTCCCTTGACAAACATTATCTACAATGGAGTACTGTAGTAGTTGTGGCCCTCAATTCAAGTTTTCAGAGTGCCATCAGTCGGTCATCAACAGTCAGTGTAAATTTCTATTGAATATGTATCCCCTCAGTCACAATGTGGCACAACCTGTGACAAGGTTCTCCAATGACAAATATTAGTTTCGTAGGACCACTGTACATTTCAGATTTGTCCACTGCACAATGTGCAAAGGGTTTGTAAAAATTAGCCCTATGTGCTGAGTCATGGTTGAAGCAGGAGCCACTATCCCAAGGGCCTCCAATCACAAATAGTAGTTAGGCTGGAGTAGGAATACGGTCCTGGTTTGTCCACTGCACAATGTGCATAGGGTTTGTAAAAATAAGCCCTATGGGCTGAGTCGTGGTTGACTCACTATTTTGGCTGTGACAGCTAGCTTGGCTTGTGCCATCAACATCTGAAAATCTGTCAACAAAACTCAAAATGCTAAAAAAGCCTGTTGTTAAGGGACGTGGACTTGAACGAGGTGTTGTCAGTGGTGAGCGAGAAGGCACTCAGTCTGTGTCCGGTCAGAAGAAACTTGATGCATCCACTATGTTCCTGGAAAAATTTCCCAGTCTGGAACGTAAACGTGTGTGGAAGCCAGAAGAGCGAGAGCAGATTCTATCTTGGATAGCAGACAAGGCCTTTACCCATTTGTCAACAGCAACAAATCTTCCATGACCACACAGTCTACTGTTGATACACAGGAGGCTGGCCCATCCAATCCTGAAGCTGGTTCTCCTTCCTCCTACCATTATCAGTCATAGGAGACATATGACACCAAGCTTGGCCACCCCGAGGATCTGTTTGGTATGTATCCTTTGGTTGGCTCTGGCCTGTCACCGTGCAGCATTGAAGAGGGACAAGAGGAGGTGGCATGCATTGATGCTCAAGTAATTGAGGACCTACCGCCAGAAGAAAGCCACTTGGAGGAACGTCATTTACTGTCTCCAGAGGTGGAGGCTGATGATGATGAGACACAGTTGCCATCAGGTCAACCTACAATGTCAACTGGGAAGGAGGATGAGATGGAAGACAAGGTTGTCGATGATGAGTCCACTGATCCGACCTGGACCGTTGACACGCATAGCCATGACAGCGACACAGAGGAAGATGGATATGTAGCACCAACACATGCACGAAGGGGTCATGGTTTTCCCAGAGTGAGAACTGGGTCAACTATTCCCAAGAGCAACCACGCTGTGCGCCAAGTCAGTGCAAGAGGGCGTTCAGCTGCTGTGTCGATTTGTTTTCTGAAAGTCCTACAGAGAAAAATATTGTAGTCTGTAACATCTGCAATACCAAGTTGAGCAAAGGCAACCTGAGCACCACCAGTATGCAAAACCACATGGCAGCCAAGCACCCCAGTAGGTGGGCGGATCACCAGGGTACCAAATCTGCACCTGTTGGTCAAACCAATGCCATGTCGCCTGGACTATGTCCTTCAGAATTTGCTGTTCAGGAAGCAGGCGCTCATACCTCCAGCCCACAAGCTGTGGTTGCTCACACACAACAAACATCTACCATATCCACTTGCTTGTCCCAGTGAAGCATCCAATTGTCAGTGCCTGAGAGCTTGGAAAGAAAGTGTAAATACCCAGCCATGCACCCACAGGCACAAATACTAAACTCGCACATTGCCAAATTGCTAGCTGTGGAGATGTTGCCGTTTAGGCTTGTGGGTACAAAGTCTTTCCGTGATCTCTTGGCTGTGGCTGCCCCACGAAACAGTGTTCCCAGCCACCACTATTATGCCCGGTGTGCCGTCCCTGCGTTACACAAGCACGTGTTAAACAATCTTAACCGTGCTCTCACTAGCGCTGTAACCGGGAAGGTCCACCTAACAACAAACACCTGGACAAGTTGTTATGGACAGGGATAATACATTTCTTTCCTGGCACACTGGTTGAACCTGATGGAGGGTGGGAAAAAGGCGCAAACTGGAACATCACACATCCTACCCACGCCACGAATAGCTGGCCCAACTTCTGTCAGGGTTTCCGCCTCTTCATATTCCACTTCCTCTCTCCCTTCCTCCTTCTCTTCATCCTCTGCTGAATTACCTTACCAATCACTGACAAGCTGGGACCTGTGCAGCAGCGCATTGGCAAAGCGGCAACATGCTCTGCAGAAGTTGATCTACTTAGGTCAGAAAGCACACTCTGCAGCAGAGCTGTGGCAAACTTTAAAACAACAGACAGATCAGTGGCTCTCCCCACTGCACCTTCAACCCGTTCTGGTCGTCTGCGATAATGGGCTTACACTGTTGGCGGCTTTAAAGGTCGGCAAGCTGGAACACGTGCCATGCATGGCTCACGTGCTGAACATAGTTGTTCATAATTTTCTGAAAACTTACCATGACTTGCCGCACCTACTTGAGAAGGTGCGCCGTATTAGCGCCCATTTCCACCATTCCTCTACCGCTTTTGCTGCTCTTACAGCGCTACAAAAGCGCTTGAATTTTCCAAGTCAACAACTCATTTGCAACCTGCCCGAACAAGGATTAGTAAACAGCAGAGGGCAGTAGCTGTATACCAGCTTCAACATGCCCGTCATACTGAGAGTCAGCCACCACACATAACAACTGTTGAGTGAATGCGGATCGTTGACATTTGTGAGGTTCTTGAGAATTTTGAGTACTGCCCCAACCTCATGAGTAGTGATCAGGCTATTATCAGCGTAACGATCCCGCTGCTGTGTCTCTTGAAACAATCACTGCATAATCTCAAAGAGGAAGCTTTAAGTGGCCAGCATGTTTGTATGGAGCCAGATTTCCTAATGGGTGATACTACCCAGCCCAGCCAGTATTCTGAGGCAACATTGGGTGATGAGGAGGAAGATGAGGAGGATGAGGAGGGAGAGGACTTGTTTTTCTGTGCTACCAAGGGGACTCGTAATGCTACAGAAGCGGACACCCATCCCAAGCTTCTTGTCTTTCCAGCCTGGATGGGCTGGAGAGGAGGTTGTGGAGGAGGAGGCGAGTCAGTGTGAGGAGAGGATAGATACTGTTTCTACTGTTGAGGACACAGAACATTTGCCGCTTTGCAGCTTGGCCCACATGGCACAGTTCGTGTGTAAGTGTCTGTGGCAAGACCCTCGCGTGATACACATTTTATCCAACAATAATAGTAATAATAATAACTTTTATTTATATAGCGCCAACATATTTTGCAGCACTTTACAATTAAGCGGGGACTTGTACATATAATAAATTCTATACAAGGTAAGACAGTTTAAACAGTTACATTAGGAATGAGGTCATTGCTCGAAAGCTTACATTCTACAAGGAAAAGGGTGGACACAATAGGTGAAAAGTGCTTGCTATTTCAGGTCTGGCAATTATAATGAGAAGGAATTTTCATATAAAGCTGCATGATCTGGTCAGCAGCCAGTATGCTTAAGTGCAATAATCAAGTATTGAGTGCAGTTATCGTGTGCATGGAGGATGTGGAGACAGATGAATAGTAGGGTGCAGATTATGAATAATATTTAGAAAAAAGGGAACAGGGGAAAGTTAGTTTACTGAGTAGTAAAGGTGGTAGGCTTGTTAAAAGAGATGAGTTTTTAAAACATGCTTGAAGACGTGGGGGCTAAGCATCAGTCAGATCGTTTGGGGTAGAGCATTCCAGAGATCTAGTGCAGCAGGAGAGAAGTCTTGGAGACGGAGGTGCGAGGTTCGGATTATGGGGGATGTTAGTCTTAGATCATTTGTAGAACAGAGGGCACGTGTAGGGCAATAGACAGAGATGAGAGAGGAGATATAAGGTGGTGCAGAACTGTTGGGAGCTTTGTGGGTGACAGTGATGAGTTTATATTGTACCCTGTAGCAAATGGGCAACCAGTGTAATGACTGGCACAAGGTGGAGGCATCGGTGAAGTGGCTGAACAGAAATACAACCCTGGCTGAACAGAAATACAGCCCTGGCTGTCGCAATCGGGACGGATTGGAGAGGAGAAAGTTTGGTAAGAGGGAGACCGATCAGAAGAGAGTTGCAGTAGTCCAGATAAGAGTGAATAGGAGCGACAGTAAGAGGTTTAGCAGTTTCAAAGGTAAGAAAAGGTCAGATTCTGGAGATGTTTTTAAAGTGCAGGTGACAAGAGGGACCTATACTGGTTGGCCACCTTTCTCGATCCACGGCACAAGGAGAAATTTCCTTCTCTCCTTTTGAAGTCACCAAAGAGTTTTACAATGGAATCGTTCAAGAGGGCAATTGTAGATCAGTTGCTGAAAACATCACCCTCAGACAATGCTGGTGGCAGAGGTATCGGCTCTTTTAAACACCAAGGGATAATGGGGAGAGACAAGAACACCAGCTCCAACAGAGGTGGGGGGAAAATGTGCACAAATTGGGCAATTTTCAATAAACTAGCACAACAGCAAGGGCTATCTGTGCTTGTAACAATGCCAAGGAGGGATAAGTTTCAGAACTTGGTCAAGGGGTACTTAAATGACCATATGTGCATCCTTTCTGACGCTTCAGTTCCCTTTAATTATTTGGTGTCTAAGCTGAACACTTGGCCCAACCTCTCCTTATATGCCTTGGAGATGCTGGCCTGCCCGGCTGCTAGTGTGGTGTCAGAGCGTGTCTTCAGTTCCGCTGGGACAATCATCACTGATAGTCGCACAAGCCTCTCCATGGAAAATGCAGACAGACTTACTCTGATTAAACTCAACAAGGACTAGATATCTCCACAGTTTGTAATCCCTCCAGATGACAGCAATCCAACCTAAATTCACCAAAAATGAAGATTCATGCTACTGCTGTTAACATCATCCCCTTCCCATAAAAACTCGTTTCCTTCCTTCGTCAACCGTGACTCTGTCCATAGGGCTAATTTTTACAAACACTATACACATTGTGCAATGGACAAACCAGGACTGTATTCCTACTCCAGTCTAACTACTATTTGTGTTTGGAGGCCCTTGGGCTGGTGGCTTCCTGCGTCAACCATGACTCAGCCCATAGGGCTAATTTTTACAAACCCTATGCATATTGTGCAGTGGACAAACCAGGACTGTATTCCTACTCCAGCTTAACTACTATTTGTGATTGGTGGCCCTTGGGATGGTGGCTTCCAAAATAGTGGGGAAAATGGCCTGTTGCGTGCTTGGTAGCAGACAGTAGGAAATATTTGTACTATTGCTTTGAGTAGGGCACTAAACCCTTTTTTAAGTGGACTAATGTGGACAGAAGGCAGGCTGTCACCCAAAAAACAGCGGAGAAAATGGCCTGGTGGGTGCTTAGTAGCAAGCAGTAGGAAATGTTTGGACTACTGCTTTATGTAGCGCACTAAACATTTTTTAAAGTGGACTACTGTAATGTGAAAAGAAGGCAGGCTGTCACCCCAAAAACAGCAGGGAAAATGGGCTTGTGCATGCTTTGCAGCACGCAGTAGGAAATGCTTGGACTACTGCTTTGCATTGGGCACTAACCACCTTTTTATGTGTACTAATGTGGACAACAGAAGCCAGACTCCTAAAACAGCGGGGAAAATAGACCGGTGCTTTTAAAAAAAAAGGCAGAACAAAATGCTACTACTCTGTGTGCTGGAAAAATATTGCTTTGCCTCTAACAAGAGCTGTTTTAAGATGGACACTGGAAGAACACTTTAACCTCTCCCTACCTAATACACAATCTCTCCCTCCCTGTACTCTCACTTTGTTGTGTGTCTTCAGCTCTGAAAAGAGCTATTTTTTGGTGATATTATGGAGCTAGTGAGCGGCTCCTTTAAACAATGAACTAGTATACACTGCAGGTAGCCCTTAAAAGGGCTTTTGTTTGATCGAGAGGCCTAAACACTCTCCCTAGCAGCTCAGCGATCTCTCCCTATACTTATAGAATGCAGGCTCAAGACGCAATGTGTACAAAATGGCGGCAGCAAGGCTTAAATAGACCCTATGATGCTGGGCGGCCAGCGAATCACAGTAATGTCACAACCAAGATGTCTACAGCATTACTGTGATTAGTTAAGAAGCCCAGCATGTTTAGTGGCTGCAAAGTAGGTGCCAAAACTGCAAGGTGGGACATCCAAATACAGCGAGGCGAGTACACAAATACTCGCAATATAACGAGTAACCCGAATACCGTACTATCCGTGCGAATAGCGAATAGTAACGGATACACTCACTCATCACTACCGATAACGCAAATGATGAATGTATTTGTGTTCAATCAAGGATTGAGAGCTATTGTAAACTATTGATATGTTGTCATGTACACACATTTATTTGTGAAGTACATCTGCTTAAATTATTTTTATGTCTAAAATATATTAAATTTAGTGTCAATTTATAGGGAAAGGATGTCTAAACAAAAATTAAGTCCAATAAAGTCATTTAAAGTACAACTAATTGAGTCTGCAAAACAGTATTAAAAATTGGGTATTAAAGATTTGAAGGAATCATAGAAAGAAAACTATCAGCTTTTTTTATTTCTGCTATGAAAGTTACAAATGAAGATCTACTTCATTATTCTTTTGATACTGTGGTGGCTCTACAAGAATGCTTTTCAAAATCATAAACTCTACGCTGTTTTGAAGATCAGTGGAGTCCTTGCTTACACTGTGATGTTTTACCATATTTCTTCAAACTCACACATTCCTGTGAAGCTATTGACTCTACTATTATTAAAGATTTTATGCTTGTTGATAAAACCATCAATAAACTGTTTTGCTAGAATGTCTTATGGTTCAGATAAATATACTATTCAATGTATAAAGCATTTTATTACAGATGTGAATATTAGGTTGCTTTGTGGTTCACATCATAGCAATTATCTTAAGTAAAATATTATGTAAAAATTTAACAAACTCTTACTTAAAGGGACTCTGTCAGCACAGAATGACTGTTCAAACCAAGTACAGGCGCTCAGTGCATCATGGCGCGGTCAATTATTTATATACATTTTTCCACCTGTTTGTTTTCTATCTATCTCCACCCTTCTCTGGCCCTATGAGGCCAGAGCTGTTAATCAAATGTGGGATGGGGGTGGAGAGAGGGAGAATAAGCTGGTGAAATGGTTTATTTAAATGATTAGCACCACCATGAAGTGCAGAGCGGCGGTACTTTGAGCAATCATTCTGTGTCAGAGTCCCTAGTCACTTTAACATTGAAATCGAAGAAGTAAAAACCTTTTACTTGACATTTTCTGAATCACATGCAGTTTGAACTGTTAAATTATAGTTTTCTACTTTATACCATGTAACATATCAAATGTCACGATGAAGTTTTCTATTATGTATCTGCTATCAATTTTTACTAATGATTTTTAAAGGTAAGCTATCTACTGCTGCACTGGCAGCAGTAGACCATTATAAAACTTAGAAAATGTAAAGTCCAGTGTGAGGAGCTGCCCACTTACTAAAAACTATGATACTTTTCCAGCACGGGGCACCATTTTCGTTGATATTATTAGTGTGTTATTCGAGAGTGGCTGGCTGTGTTTTATTAATGCTCTGCTTGCTCATCAGTTTATGTACACTAGTTTTATTTGTAAAGTGTCTAGCATTCCAGTAATCCCATCAGAATCTCAGGAGCCTTAGATCATTGTCCAAGTAGCGACTAGGCCCATTGTGTGAGTGTTGATTGTGGACACATTGGAGCCATCAACACAGAAGGTCTTAAATGCAGTCTCAGGTGAATACTCTTGGAATATTCTTCATTGTTTCAGCTAAATTTAATGCTTAAGGGGTAGGTTGTCATCACTTATGACTTTTTTGAGGGGGCTGACCCCAGGGAGGAACAAGGACACATTTTAGTGAGAGTTATGTGGAAGGACTTCTAAGGAATAGGAGGGAGACTGGACGATGAATGGAGCGATGGGATATGGAGATCAGTACCGATTGGGCTGGTTAAACGTGCTACAGTGTGGCTATGTCGTTTGGATATAAACTTTATCGAAGGGCTGTTGCTACTGGATACCTGTGCTTTCATCGTTTTATCTGTCGTCTGGAGGATCGTGGACTATGGCTACAGACTATACTGGCTAGAGATATGAAATATGAGGGCCAACCAAAACTAGGGAGACAGTGAGCATGGCCTGATACAAAACTAGTGGAACTACTGATCCCATATTGGGAACTTAAAGACTGGAAGAACTGTATTTTGGCCATTTACCTGGAATTGCTATATTACCATAGATGTGATTAATAAAATATTGTTGAAACGTTAGCCTGCCTAGGTGATTACCTCAGATCTTCAAATCCGGCAGGCAGATAGTGAGGCTGATATAATTATTGGCATCAGCAGTGGGTTAATAAAAGTCAGCATTCATCCATGAATAATTAATTTTGACAAACGTCAAGTTTTTGACTATTGTGGAAGATAAACTTGAGTTACACAAAGTCACTTGCCATGCTAAACATCATCTCTGACATTACACTGGAGGCTGGACATGACAGTAAAGCCATAGTATGTAGACCACTTATTGCTACTGTTACAATCTTTTGACCAAGAAGTCCATGGGATTGTGTCTAATTGTATCAGCCTGAGAAAAAACATTGTATAGGTATGACTGATCTAGGCTTTTAAGCTAGTGTATCTCTGTTTGTTGAAGTGCATTTAATTGTTACAATAGTAGGCAAAATACTTTAGGTACATCATATCAAACATACTATAGCTTTTGCTGCTGTTCTGGCTACTTGTGGTAGCCCTAACACTTGCACAGGCAGAAGAGTGTTTTGTCAGCATGGATATCAAAGGAGTCTGCTGATCAGTCATGCGGGCATTAGGTGTACAAAAAGGTAAAGCTTTGCTGAGCATGCAACATAGTTTATTCTGGTAATAAGCCAATTTTAATTCTTTTCAGAATTTTGAAAAATTCCCCCATCTAATAGTCATTCATTTGATTGTTGTTAACAATCTGTCAGCCCATAAGCATTTCAGAATGCAGCTTGCAATGCCTACAAGCATGACTGAGGTCCCTGTTGTTTAATTTTTTGTTAACCCACTGAGATGGTTGTTTGTTGGCATGGTCAGTTTCATCATCATCCTCATCATTTTCATTATGACTGAGTCTCATCCCTTGCCTGTGGAAAATCTGTGTCCCCCTCCATTTCCATCTACAGCTGTTCTTTATCCTGTTCCGCTTCCTCCTGCTCCAAATCCTACAGTTTATAACATGGACCTTGAGGGACCCCAATACACACCAGACTGTGATGATCTGGTGCAGGTTTCTGATCTTCCTTCATCTTCTCTTGAATTCTGGTGAATGTTTTTTTCCAAAATAAATTTGAAGGGTTTACATAGTTGTTTCCACACTTTTCTCTACTGACAAATTTTGGCATCATTTGTTACCATTGTTGAATCTCAAATTAAAACATCCTCCAGTTTGCCATGATTAAGTTTGTCATTGTATTACAAAGCTTGTGCAGACTCTTCAATTTTAATTTGCAGTTTATGTGTATCCAGACAGTGGAAGAACTGCCTCTTGATGCACTGCAGTGACTTTTCCACCTTTTTACTCTTCACTCAGGCTTTTCTTGGCAGTGTTTTACCTTGCATGAGTGAAAAGTATGAGTGCATTGTGTGGAATCAACAATATTCATTGTGCCTGTTGGGGATGTGGTCATGTTTGTTGAGGAGGAATAGGAGGAGGTGTAGGAGATGGATAACCATCACTTGGAAGTGGAAATAGATGTAAGTTATAGGGGCTTTTTCACCTGTCTCAGTTGTTAGCTGTTTCTAAAACGATTCACCTAGTGAGTCAGTAATCCAATTTACCGCCCCTGCCTATAATTGCTGCTCCAGATATCTACAATGGAGTGCACTCTGAAGCTCAATGTTAAAGGGGTTTTCCCACAATCAAAAGTTAATTTTAATCAAAAGATCTTGGAATAATAACTTCCACAATTGGATGTTTTTAAATAAAATGTTCCTATAATGAGAAAATCTTATAAACGTGCCCCTGCTGTGTACTTTGTAATGGCTGTGTCTAACCATACAGGAACATGGTGTTAGGTGCCAGGCGCTTGCTGGATCAGAAATGGGTTCTGAATCATCAGTGGATTCTGTGGTCTCCCATTCTGGTTCAGCCAGGGCTGATGCTGCTCAACATTGCCATCGGTCCCAACACCTAGCCAATGCACAAGAGGTACAAGTGATATCTTGTGTATTTGTGCCTAGCAACATGAAGCACAGGTTGCGGAGAGAGACTAGGCCACCGCAGCCTAAGTCTAAAATGCATCGCACTGAGCATGCCCGTGACATGGCGGATCGTGATTGGTGGTTGATGAACCAGCTGACCCGGTGACCTGGCACCGCCTGATTGGTCACAGGCGACGTCACCAATGGTGCGACAGTGGGGCAGGGCGTAGTTTTTAAAAGGTCCGCCAACAAACATGGTGGCGCGCTCAGATCATTTGAGCTAGCTGTTTGGTTGTGCACGCATCTCTCCTGAGCTCCTCTAAGAGCCATATTGAGCGGGTCGGCTCAGTCCGGTGGCACGCCGGCAGAGTGCACGAGTACCTGGCGGAAATCACTCCCGCACACTAGCGTCTTCTCCTTAGCGTAGCGCCTGTATCGCAGACAGGGCTACTGCTCCTAGTCCGGTCACACATCTCCCTGCGGTTCTTGGAGAATAGTGTGAACCGCTTTAGCGCCAATCCACATAGCGTAGCACCTGTATCAAAGACAGGGCTACTGCTGTTCCCACGGTCGCACGTCTCCCTGCGGTTCTTGGAGATTGTGCGAACTGTCTTACCCTTCCATGTGCTTTAACACGAAGGGCTAAGATTTTTGTTAGGTGCGTCGCCGGTGGCTCTCCCTCCGTGCAGTCAACGGAGATAGAGCGTACCGCTATACCCTGTCTGGTGTGAAGTTAACACGGATGGGTTATCTTTAGTTGGTTGTCTTCCCTTCTCACCCGGGAAGAGTTCGGCAGCAGTCCACCAGGCTGCATCGTGGACCCCTGGGTCGGTTGCGTTCCTATTTAATAAAGTGTTTGCAACCGTCCCCCTAACACATGGTCTGATCATACCACATCTTCTGGGCAGGGGAGGACACAAAAGAGAGTACAGCCATTACAGCAGGGGATCACAGCTGATTCGTTCTTTAAGTAGAACTTTGTTAAAAAACAGTCAGAGAAATGCTTTACCTCTCAAAAAGAATCATTTGCGATCCCCTTCTGTCCTGTCTGTATATATTTTTTTCTTCTGCTTCCCCCCCATCCTAACCAGAAGCTGTGGTATGATCTGATCATGTTCCTGCATGGTCAGACACAGTCATTACAGAGTACACAGCAGGGGCACATTTATAAGTTTATTTCAGCATGGGAACATTTTATTTAAACACGTCAAATTTTGGAAGTTATTATTATTCCAAGATCTATTGATTATTGTGACAAAAATGATAACACTGACCAGGTACTACATGAAGGTGCAGCTTGACTGACAGATAGAAGAGGAAATAAGGGGGATAAAGACAATGTGTTTCTCACGGAATATTTCCCTGCTGCAGAGCCTGCCGACTGATAGATAAAAAATTTGTTAACATCATGCAAAAAACTCCCACACCTGAGATGCCCTAATAAAAGACTTGCCTCCACTACAACCATTTTGTCGATGTTGAGCTTACCCAACCAACAGTACTTTTTGCATTACCTGCTCCAAATCTGGCAGCCGAAAAAGCTAATTTTCCCCCCAAGGATCCTCCAGCCACATGTTGGCTGTGCTGTGTATTGCCAAGGCAAAACCCTTCTACTCTGATAGCCTCAACTCTTTGGCACTTATGTCTGGTTACCTGGTCTTGTCCACCACAGAATTATCATCATCATCATCAACCCTGATTCAGCTACCAGTTGACTGAGTGTGAGAAATGGCCTGAAATCATTGTCCCCTCTATGATTTCCACCTTGCAAATGGCAAGTCTGTGGGAATGTTTAATTATCTTGAGACTGTCTGGTGGAGGTGTGAATTGAATCCATGTAGTGAGTCATAAATCTAGGTGTTAGATTGAGTCCAGACTTGCCATTTGTAACTAAAAACCCTAAATTTGATCTCTTTGACTTATGATTAGGAGGCATCGCCCCTTACACCTCATGAACAAATGTTTTGCTGTAACATCTCTTAAATGGTAAAAGTGGCTGGGACCCAGGAGGCAGCGATCATGCTATTATAAAATTTTGGATAACTAGAGGAGGAAGACATGTGAAGACTCAAACTTCAAGGTTAGATTTCAGAAAGGCTTATTTTAAGAAACTCAGAAAGAGAATAGGAGGGATCCAATGGCTGGATGTCCTTAAGGACAAAAATGTCCAGGAAGGATGGGAAATTTTTAAAAATGAGATTCTCAAAGCGCAATCGTTAACAATCCCAAAAAGTAGGAAGAATGGGAAGCATTTAAGGAAACCAGGATGGATGAACACAGAACTTAAACACATGCTAAAAAGAAAGAAAGAAATGTTTATCAGATGGAAAGAGGGAGGCATATCTAAAGAAGATTATAAGGCAGTTTGCAGATCCTGAAGGGCACGTATCAGGTTAGCTAAAGCTGACAATGAATTAAGGCTTGCAAGAGATGTCAAAAGCAATAAAAAAAGGATTTTGGGGGTATGACAAAAGTAAAAGAAAAGTCAAAGATGCTGTAGGATTTTTACAGGATGAAAATGGTGAAATGGTAAGAAAGGATGATGAGAAGGCCGAACTTTTTAATTCCTATTTTGCATCTGTTTTCTCTCAGAAAGAAAATGTAACATCTAGAGATGAGCGTTGTTCTACTCGAACTGTTCGCCAATCTCAAATTTGAGCTGTTTTGGGCGGTGTTCGAGCCGTTCGGCGAACACGAACGATTTGAGAAAAATTCGGCTGTTCGAGGTTATGTTCGATAACTGTTTGTGCACCAAAATCATAACTGGATTTTTTCTCAGTAATGATGAAAATAAATGTGAATACGCAGTTTGAGTGTACAGCGGGGTGGGGGGGAGGGGCAGGGGATGGATCTCTGCAGGAATAATGAAGATCTCCATTTTTTTTTCTCTTTCCCGCATTTGCGGGGGGGAGGTGCAGTCTGTCAGCCTATCAGCAGCGCACACACGGAGCGAACTGCTGTTTTTCACACAAGCAAGGGCATGTGTCATTGGCAGTGTATGTCACATGTCCTTGCCCTATAAGACCAAGCCATTTTCCCCGTCGCCACCATTTTCTCACTGCTGCAGCTGCATGTTAGACGGCACCGCTGTTGCTGTGTGCGCTATACCTTGTTAATTTCAAGCCAATTTTCGCACAAATCTACAGATAGCTTGGGAGTAGGGAATAGTTGTGATTGCAGTCCTTTTAAGGACTAGGTTACAGCATTTCCTACGACTTTTATCAGACAGGTCTGTGCTCCTAAATAGATAGATTGTGGGAGTAAAGACTAATTGTAATTGCAGTCCTTTTCAGGACTAGGTTACATCAGTTCCTATCAGTTTTTGCCAGGCAGGTCTGTGCCAGTGCTGTGCAAGTTTTTTTCACAGCATTTGGCTGAATCTAGCAAAGCTAATCCTTTTTGGCCTATTGCAGAGTGTGTTAGTCAGTGGAGTAAAATATAGCACCTGTGTATAGAATACCAATTTTTTTACTACACCTAGTGAAGTAAAATCTTTTGGGCATAGCATCATTCTATTAGTCCATCTATACTGACCTCCATCAGGTTGCAAACTGAATATATTTTTTTTTCTGCATCTAGCTCTGAAAAAATATTTGGGCTTCTAGCTGTGTGTGGGACTTGTTCTATTAGTCCATCTATACTGACCTCCATCAGGTTGCAAACTGAATATAATTTTTTTCTGCATCTAGCTCTGAAAAAATATTTGGGCTTCTAGCAGTGTGTGGGACTTTCTCTATTAGTCCATCTATACTGACCTCCATCAGGTTGCAAATTAAAAATAATTTTTATCTGCATCTAGCTCTGAAAAAATATTTGGCCTTCTAGCAGTGTGTGGGACTTTCTTTATTAGTCCATCTATACTGACCTCCATCAGGTTGCAAATTAAAAAAAATTTTTATCTGCATCTACCTCTGAAAAAATATTTGGGCTTCTAGCTGTGTGTGGGACTTGTTCTATTAGTCCATCTATACTGACCTCCATCAGGTTGCAAATTGAATATAATTTTTTTCTGCATCTAGCTCTGAAAAAATATTTGGCCTTCTAGCAGTGTGTGGGACTTTCTCTATTAGTCCATCTATACTGACCTCCATCAGGTTGCAAACTGAATATATTTTTTTTCTGCATCTACCTCTGAAAAAATATTGGGCATCTAGCTGTGTGTGGGACTTGTTCTATTAATCCATCTATACAGACCTCCATCAGGTTGTAAACTGAATATATTTTTTTCTGCATCTACCTCTGAAAAAATATTGGGCTTCTAGCTGTGTGTGGGACTTGTTCTATTAATCCATCTATACAGACCTCCATCAGGTTGCAAATTAAAAATAATTTTTATCTGCATCTAGCTCTGAAAAATTATTTGGCCTTCTAGCAGTGTGTGGGACTTTCTCTATTAGTCCATCTATACTGACCTCCATCAGGTTGCAAATTAAAAATAATTTTTATCTGCATCTACCTCTGAAAAAATATTTGGGCTTCTAGCTGTGTGTGGGACTTGTTCTATTAGTCCATCTATACTGACCTCCATCAGGTTGCAAACTGAATATAATTTTTTTCTGCATCTAGCTCTGAAAAAATATTTGGCCTTCTAGCAGTGTGTGGGACTTTCTCTAATACTCCATCTATACTGACCTCCATCAGGTTGCAAATTAAAAATAATTTTTATCTGCATCTAGCTCTGAAAAAATATTTGGCCTTCTAGCAGTGTGTGGGACTTTCTCTATTAGTCCATCTATACTGACCTCCATCAGGTTGCAAATTAAAAATAATTTTTATCTGCATCTACCTCTGAAAAATTATTTGGGCTTCTAGCTGTGTGTGGGACTTGTTCTAGTAGTCCATCTATACTGACCTCCATCAGGTTGCAAACTGAATATAATTTTTTTCTGCATCTAGCTCTGAAAAAATATTTGGGCTTCTAGCAGTGTGTGGGACTTTCTCTATTAGTCCATCTATACTGACCTCCATCAGGTTGCAAATTAAAAATATTTTTTTTTCTGCATCTACCTCTGAAAAAATATTGGGCTTCTAGCTGTGTGTGGGACTTGTTCTATTAATCCATCTATACAGACCTCCATCAGGTTGCAAACTGAATATAATTTTTGTCTGCATCTACCTCTGAAAAATATTTGGGCTTCTAGCTGTGTGTGGGACTTGTTCTATTAGTCCATCTATACTGACCTCCATCAGGTTGCAAACTGAATATAATTTTTTTCTGCATCTAGCTCTGAAAAAATATTTGGGCTTCTAGCAGTGTGTGGGACTTTCTCTATTAGTCCATCTATACTGACCTCCATCAGGTTGCAAATTAAAAATATTTTTTTTTCTGCATCTACCTCTGAAAAAATATTGGGCTTCTAGCTGTGTGTGGGACTTGTTCTATTAATCCATCTATACAGACCTCCATCAGGTTGCAAACTGAATATAATTTTTGTCTGCATCTACCTCTGAAAAATATTTGGGCTTCTAGCTGTGTGTGGGACTTGTTCTATTAGTCCATCTATACTGACCTCCATCAGGTTGCAAACTGAATTTAATTTTTTTCTGCATCTAGCTCTGAAAAAATATTTGGCCTTCTAGCAGTGTGTGGGACTTGTTCTATTAGTCCACCTATACTGACCTCCATCAGGTTGCAATTTCAAAATAACTTTTTGTCTGCATCTAGCTCTGAAAAAATACTGACCTCCATCAGGTTGCAAACTGAATATATTTTTTTTCTGCATCTACCTCTGAAAAAATATTTGGGTTTCTAGCTGTGTGTGGGACTTGTTCTATTAGTCCATCTATACTGACCTCCATCAGGTTGCAAATCGAATATAATTTTTTTCTGCATCTAACCCAGCCAATAGTTTTGGCCTAATACCACAGTTTGGCCACTCAGTTCTGCTCGGTTCCCATCCATTGTTTTTTTTGTGCAAACAACTCCAGAGTTGTGAATTAGTTAACCACCAAAATGAGTGGAAAAAGGCCTGCTGCTGGTGGAAAGGGGAATAGGCGTGTTGGGAGGGGAAAAAAGCTTGTGTCCGTGGGGTAGGTGTTAAAGCAACAGTAACATCTGCAGAAGAAAGACCATCTTCCAGCCAAACTAAAATGTCTACTTCTTTTAGCGGACAATGGGATAAGATCCCTTTCTTACGGCCACGCCAATCGCTACAAATTCCAGATGAGGCACAAAAACAGCAGGTGCTTCAACGGATATCAAGTGCTCCTTTAAGTGGGCTCTCCTCCACATCAACTTCAACATCACAAATACTCCAGTCCTCAAAGGTGTCACCCCAATCATACTTGCTTCCTCAAAGCTCCCAAATCTCCAGCTGCCCGTCTGAGTATGAGGTAGAACAGATGGTTGAGTCTGCAGAGCTGTTTACTCATACTAGGTGGTCTGGAGTTGGGACCCGGTCCTATTTGTCTACCCTTTTATATGCATTATTTCAACTTTGATATACAGTAAGGTTTTTAATATAGGCAGTATAGGTACCGTCCCAATTTAGGGTCACCTTGCCGCTGGTGGGACGGCTTGTAAACTTTTTTCGATCAAAAATAGTTCACTAAGTACCCTATATTTATTATGCAACTTTGCTTTACATTTATATATAATTATGGTAGGGTATGAGATATATTTTTGTCTTGCTTCTTTTTTGCTAGTGTGAACATGCCTCTGTTTCTTGTATGTCTGCCATCTTAGACCTCAGTTCACATTGTCTGGTTTTTTGACTTGTTTGCATTCTGTGCAATTTAAGGGTGTGGCATGCCCTTTGTTGAGCTGATTGGTATATATGTAGCTTACCACGGGCCTAGGTGGTCTGGAGTTGGGACCCGGTCCTATTTGTCTACCCTTTTATATGCATTATTTCAACTTTGATATACAGTAAGGTTTTTAATATAGGCAGTATAGGTACCGTCCCAATTTAGGGTCACCTTGCCGCTGGTGGGACGGCTTGTATACTTTTTTTGATCAAAAATAGTTCACTAAGTACCCTATATTTATTATGCAACTTTGCTTTACATTTATATATAATTATGGTAGGGTATGAGATATATTTTTGTCTTGCTTCTTTTTTGCTAGTGTGAACATGCCTCTGTTTCTTGTATGTCTGCCATCTTAGACCTCAGTTCACATTGTCTGGTTTTTTGACTTGTTTGCATTCTGTGCAATTTAAGGGTGTGGCATGCCCTTTGTTGAGCTGATTGGTATATATGTAGCTTACCACGGGCCTAGGTGGTCTGGAGTTGGGACCCGGTCCTATTTGTCTACCCTTTTATATGCATTATTTCAACTTTGATATACAGTAAGGTTTTTAATATAGGCAGTATAGGTACCGTCCCAATTTAGGGTCACCTTGCCGCTGGTGGGACGGCTTGTATACTTTTTTTGATCAAAAATAGTTCACTAAGTACCCTATATTTATTATGCAACTTTGCTTTACATTTATATATAATTATGGTAGGGTATGAGATATATTTTTGTCTTGCTTCTTTTTTGCTAGTGTGAACATGCCTCTGTTTCTTGTATGTCTGCCATCTTAGACCTCAGTTCACATTGTCTGGTTTTTTGACTTGTTTGCATTCTGTGCAATTTAAGGGTGTGGCATGCCCTTTGTTGAGCTGATTGGTATATATGTAGCTTACCACGGGCCTAGGTGGTCTGGAGTTGGGACCCGGTCCTATTTGTCTACCCTTTTATATGCATTATTTCAACTTTGATATACAGTAAGGTTTTTAATATAGGCAGTATAGGTACCGTCCCAATTTAGGGTCACCTTGCCGCTGGTGGGACGGCTTGTATACTTTTTTTGATCAAAAATAGTTCACTAAGTACCCTATATTTATTATGCAACTTTGCTTTACATTTATATATAATTATGGTAGGGTATGAGATATATTTTTGTCTTGCTTCTTTTTTGCTAGTGTGAACATGCCTCTGTTTCTTGTATGTCTGCCATCTTAGACCTCAGTTCACATTGTCTGGTTTTTTGACTTGTTTGCATTCTGTGCAATTTAAGGGTGTGGCATGCCCTTTGTTGAGCTGATTGGTATATATGTAGCTTACCACGGGCCTAGGTGGTCTGGAGTTGGGACCCGGTCCTATTTGTCTACCCTTTTATATGCATTATTTCAACTTTGATATACAGTAAGGTTTTTAATATAGGCAGTATAGGTACCGTCCCAATTTAGGGTCACCTTGCCGCTGGTGGGACGGCTTGTATACTTTTTTTGATCAAAAATAGTTCACTAAGTACCCTATATTTATTATGCAACTTTGCTTTACATTTATATATAATTATGGTAGGGTATGAGATATATTTTTGTCTTGCTTCTTTTTTGCTAGTGTGAACATGCCTCTGTTTCTTGTATGTCTGCCATCTTAGACCTCAGTTCACATTGTCTGGTTTTTTGACTTGTTTGCATTCTGTGCAATTTAAGGGTGTGGCATGCCCTTTGTTGAGCTGATTGGTATATATGTAGCTTACCACGGGCCTAGGTGGTCTGGAGTTGGGACCCGGTCCTATTTGTCTACCCTTTTATATGCATTATTTCAACTTTGATATACAGTAAGGTTTTTAATATAGGCAGTATAGGTACCGTCCCAATTTAGGGTCACCTTGCCGCTGGTGGGACGGCTTGTATACTTTTTTTGATCAAAAATAGTTCACTAAGTACCCTATATTTATTATGCAACTTTGCTTTACATTTATATATAATTATGGTAGGGTATGAGATATATTTTTGTCTTGCTTCTTTTTTGCTAGTGTGAACATGCCTCTGTTTCTTGTATGTCTGCCATCTTAGACCTCAGTTCACATTGTCTGGTTTTTTGACTTGTTTGCATTCTGTGCAATTTAAGGGTGTGGCATGCCCTTTGTTGAGCTGATTGGTATATATGTAGCTTACCACGGGCCTAGGTGGTCTGGAGTTGGGACCCGGTCCTATTTGTCTACCCTTTTATATGCATTATTTCAACTTTGATATACAGTAAGGTTTTTAATATAGGCAGTATAGGTACCGTCCCAATTTAGGGTCACCTTGCCGCTGGTGGGACGGCTTGTATACTTTTTTTGATCAAAAATAGTTCACTAAGTACCCTATATTTATTATGCAACTTTGCTTTACATTTATATATAATTATGGTAGGGTATGAGATATATTTTTGTCTTGCTTCTTTTTTGCTAGTGTGAACATGCCTCTGTTTCTTGTATGTCTGCCATCTTAGACCTCAGTTCACATTGTCTGGTTTTTTGACTTGTTTGCATTCTGTGCAATTTAAGGGTGTGGCATGCCCTTTGTTGAGCTGATTGGTATATATGTAGCTTACCACGGGCCTAGGTGGTCTGGAGTTGGGACCCGGTCCTATTTGTCTACCCTTTTATATGCATTATTTCAACTTTGATATACAGTAAGGTTTTTAATATAGGCAGTATAGGTACCGTCCCAATTTAGGGTCACCTTGCCGCTGGTGGGACGGCTTGTATACTTTTTTTGATCAAAAATAGTTCACTAAGTACCCTATATTTATTATGCAACTTTGCTTTACATTTATATATAATTATGGTAGGGTATGAGATATATTTTTGTCTTGCTTCTTTTTTGCTAGTGTGAACATGCCTCTGTTTCTTGTATGTCTGCCATCTTAGACCTCAGTTCACATTGTCTGGTTTTTTGACTTGTTTGCATTCTGTGCAATTTAAGGGTGTGGCATGCCCTTTGTTGAGCTGATTGGTATATATGTAGCTTACCACGGGCCTAGGTGGTCTGGAGTTGGGACCCGGTCCTATTTGTCTACCCTTTTATATGCATTATTTCAACTTTGATATACAGTAAGGTTTTTAATATAGGCAGTATAGGTACCGTCCCAATTTAGGGTCACCTTGCCGCTGGTGGGACGGCTTGTATACTTTTTTTGATCAAAAATAGTTCACTAAGTACCCTATATTTATTATGCAACTTTGCTTTACATTTATATATAATTATGGTAGGGTATGAGATATATTTTTGTCTTGCTTCTTTTTTGCTAGTGTGAACATGCCTCTGTTTCTTGTATGTCTGCCATCTTAGACCTCAGTTCACATTGTCTGGTTTTTTGACTTGTTTGCATTCTGTGCAATTTAAGGGTGTGGCATGCCCTTTGTTGAGCTGATTGGTATATATGTAGCTTACCACGGGCCTAGGTGGTCTGGAGTTGGGACCCGGTCCTATTTGTCTACCCTTTTATATGCATTATTTCAACTTTGATATACAGTAAGGTTTTTAATATAGGCAGTATAGGTACCGTCCCAATTTAGGGTCACCTTGCCGCTGGTGGGACGGCTTGTATACTTTTTTTGATCAAAAATAGTTCACTAAGTACCCTATATTTATTATGCAACTTTGCTTTACATTTATATATAATTATGGTAGGGTATGAGATATATTTTTGTCTTGCTTCTTTTTTGCTAGTGTGAACATGCCTCTGTTTCTTGTATGTCTGCCATCTTAGACCTCAGTTCACATTGTCTGTTTTTTTGACTTGTTTGCATTCTGTGCAATTTAAGGGTGTGGCATGCCCTTTGTTGAGCTGATTGGTATATATGTAGCTTACCACGGGCCTAGGTGGTCTGGAGTTGGGACCCGGTCCTATTTGTCTACCCTTTTATATGCATTATTTCAACTTTGATATACAGTAAGGTTTTTAATATAGGCAGTATAGGTACCGTCCCAATTTAGGGTCACCTTGCCGCTGGTGGGACGGCTTGTATACTTTTTTTGATCAAAAATAGTTCACTAAGTACCCTATATTTATTATGCAACTTTGCTTTACATTTATATATAATTATGGTAGGGTATGAGATATATTTTTGTCTTGCTTCTTTTTTGCTAGTGTGAACATGCCTCTGTTTCTTGTATGTCTGCCATCTTAGACCTCAGTTCACATTGTCTGGTTTTTTTACTCATACTATAGCCTGGGAATCAGAGGTCGACTCCAGCACTTCTGTGAATCCAGACGAGGAAATGATCTGCACTGATGCCCAGAATCTTTATGAGTCGGATCCAGGACCAGACGCAGAAGGTTCTGACCATAATGTGGACCCTCATTCCCAAACTGTAACTCCTGTTGGTGGAGACAATGAGGAAGACGATGATGAGACTCAAATACCTGATTGGAGCGACAACTTTAGTTTTTTGTCAGGGCAGGAACAGGTTGGCTCTGAGGACGACGGGTGTGATAACGCACAGGGTGATGATGATGAGGTTGGAGATCCCACTTACTGTCAACCCACAGTCAGCCAAGAGATGAGGTCAGCAGAGGAGGTGGAGGAAGATGCTAGTGACGACGAGGTCAGGTTGCGCCTTCCTGGACAGAGACGTAGTACTGAAAGCACGTCAACAACTGCATCCTCAAACACAACTCTGCCTCTCACCACAAGTCGTGGTGGCTCTTCAGGTCGCATGGGTGCTAAGCCTTGCATAGCCTGGGCATTTTTTCAGATCGATAAAGATGACCCAACTCGTGTTATCTGTAACATTTGTCAGCAAAAGCTAAGTAGAGGCCAAAAAATACATAGTTTGAGTACTTCATGCATGAACCGGCACATGGACATGAAGCATAAGTTGCAGTGGGAAGCTCAGTATGCTACAATGCGGCCTAGCTGGCCGGGCAAACCACCGTCTGCCATATCTTGTGCATCCACGGCCTCTTCATCCTCTGTGACTGGGGGGACAGCAGTCACACCTGTTTTGCGGCACAGACCTGCCACCTCTTTACCCGCAACAGCCAGCGTGATTGGCAGGTCATCATTTTCTTTGGAGGTGGTAACACCAGCTGGTGTTAAGCGCTGTCCGACATCGATAGCACCACCTTTGGATCAAGGCAACCTAACATGTCCGCCTGCATCTTCCTCACAGACCGGCAGTTTGCCGGGGACACCTTTATCAACCCCGTCTAAGCACAATAGCCAGCCCTCGGTCCCTCAGATGTGGACAAGTAAAAGACCATTTCCTCCTAGCCATGAGAAAGCTAAGAGGTTGAATTTCACCATCTGCAAGCTCTTGGCTACAGAAATGCTGCCTTTCTGCCTGGTGGACACAGAGGATTTTCGAGACCTTATGTCTGTCGCAGTGCCCCAGTACCAGATGCCAAGTCGGCACTACTTCTCAAAGAAAGGTGTGCCTGTGCTCCACCAGCATGTCGCACACAACATCACCGCTTCTTTGAGAAACTCTGTGTGTGACAGGGTGCATTTCACCACAGACACTTGGACGAGTAGGCATGGACAGGGGCGTTACATGTCGCTGACTGGGCACTGGGTAACTATGGTGACAGCAGGACAAGGGGCTGCTGTCCAAGACTTGCCGTCCCCACGAGTTGTGCGTCAATCCTCTTTATGTCAAAGTTCCTCCACTGCTTCTGCCTCCTCAACCTCCTCTCATTCTTCCACCTGCACCCAAAGCCTGTCTGGTCATGCCACAAGCTTTCTAACTGCGCAGAAGGGATCCTGCACACCTCCTTACTATGCTGGCAGTAGGGCTCAACGTCATCAGGCGGTTTTTACATTGAAATGTCTGGGAAATGTGAGTCACACAGCTGAGGAGTTGTGGTCAGCTCTGGAGAACCAATTTCAAGAATGGTTGTCTCCACTGGACCTGAAACCAGGGAAGGCCGTGTGGGACAATGCTGCAAACCTGGGTGCGGCCCTTCGCCGGGGCAATGTCACACACGTGCCTTGTATGGCTCACGTGTTGAACCTGGTTGTCCAGCAATTTTTAGCCCACTATCCCAGACTAGATGGCCTTCTGCAGAGGGCACGGTCGCTGTGTGCTCACTTCCGCCGTTCGCATCCCGCAGCTCAGCGACTTACATCTCTACAGAAGTCGTTGGGCCTGCCACTTCACCGGCTAAAATGCGATGTGCCTACCTGGTGGAATTCAACTCTGCACATGTTGCAGCGACTGTGGCAGCACCGACAAGCCCTGGTGCAATACGTTCTGACGTATAGCCTGGGCCAACGAAATCCAGAGGTGGGGCAAATCACGCTGGAGGAGTGGTCTCAGATCAGGGACCTATGCACCCTTCTGCACAGTTTTGAAATGGCGACGAAGATGTTTAGTGCTGACGATGCCATTATCAGCATGACTATTCCGGTGATTTACATGCTGGAGCACATGTTAAACAGAATTCGGAGACAGGTGGTGGCACAAGAGGAGGTGGAGGAAGTAGAGGAGGAGGAGTTGTATGCGGAAGGGCTAACATCTGCAAGGTCCAGACGGTCGGCAGCACCAAGGCGGCAGGCATGTGAGGGTAGGGGAGATGGTTTTACCAGGGCGCATGGTAGCAGCCAAACTAGTGAGGAATAGAGATGAGCGGTGTTCGACTAGAACTGTTCGCCAATCTCAAATTCGAGCTGTTTTGGGCGGTGTTCCAGTTGTTCGACGAACCCGAACGATTTGCAAAAAATTCGGCTGTTCGAGGTTATGTTCGATAACGGTTCGTGCACCAAAAGCGTGTCCTGCATGTCTGGCGCTATTTAGAGCACCAATCATGCAGGGATTGTCTGCCACTCACTGTAATGCCACAGCCATGGTGGTTGTGGCATTACAGTGATTGCCCAAATCGATGGGAACAGTGCCAACAGTGAAACATGAAAAGCCGGCAATTCATCAGCGGCATACACCGGTACCCGACAATTTAGAACCGAAAGAATAGAGCTTCACACATAGATTAGATAGATAGAAACATGTCAGCCACATATATACGAAGTACAGTGACAGTGTTGCTTACTGTACTTGTCATTTAGTGTAAAGGATTTATCAAAAAAAATAATAGTGTTTTCATGCACCGTCTCTTTAAAAAAGCCGGCCGGCAATTCAGCAGTGGTACCTGACAATTTATAACAGACAGAATAGAGCTTCACACATAGATTAGATAGATAGAAACATGTCAGTCACATATATATGAAGTACAGTGACAGTGTTGATTACTGTACTTGTCATTTAGTGTAAAGGATTTATTAAAAAAAAATAATAGTGTTTTCATGCACCGTCTCTTTAAAAAAGCCAGCCGGCAATTCAGCATCTGTACCCAACAATTTAGAATAGAAGGAATAGAGAATCACACATAGATTAGGTAGATAGAAACATGTCAGTCACATATATATGAAGTACAGTGACAGTGTTGCTTACTGTACTTGTCATTTAGTATAAAGGATTTATTAAAAAAAATAATAGTGTTTTCATGCACTGTCTCTTTAAAAAAGCCGGCCGGCAATTCAGCATCTGTACCCGACAATTTAGAATAGAAGGAATAGAGAATCAGACATAGATTAGATAGATAGAAACATGTCAGTCACATATATATGAAGTACAGTGACAGTGTTGATTACTGTACTTGTCATTTAGTGTTAAAATAAAGGATTTATTTAAAAAAAAATTGGCGTGGGGATCCCCATAATTTTAGTCTCTAGCGGAGGTTAAGCAGACGGCTGGGGCAAATGTTTGAAGCCTGGGAAAGGGGTAATACCCACGGAGCTTCCCAGGCTACTAATATCAGCCCCCAGCGGAATACCTAGCCTTTACTAGCTATTAAAATGGGGGACCCCCCAAAAAAATGACGTGGGGTCCCCCCTATTTTAATAGCTAGCAAAGGCTAGGCAGACAGCTGGGGGCTGATATTAATAGCCCAGGAAGGGTTCCATGAATATTGGCCCCCTCCCAGGCTAGAAACACCAGCCGTCAGCCGCCCCAGAAATGGCGCATCCTTAGGATGCGCCAATTCTGGCACTTAGCCTCGCTCTTCCCACTGCCCTGTAGCGGTGGCAGTGGGGTAATAGGGTTGGGGTTGATGTCAGCTTATAATGCCAGCTGACATCAAGCCCAGGTTAGTAATGGAGAGGCGTCTATAAGACACCCCCATTACTAACCCCATAGTCAAAGTTAAAAGAAAACACAAACACCCAGAATAAAGTCCTTTAATTGAAATAAAGACACAATTCTTTATTGTTCTAAATTAAACCATACTTACCATCACGCCCATTCCAGCTGAAGCCAACGATCTCCTGCAATAAAAGAAAAATAATAAAGCAACCTCATCCTTACCTTTCCATGGTTCCCACGACACCTTCAGCTCTGCTACATCGAGATAACAGGCTGGACCGCAGCAGAACGCTGCCATCCAGCCTGTCATCCCGCAGACACTGAGAAGCGCAGGCATGCTTGCGCTCCTCAGTGTCTCGCTGTGACGGCATAAAGATGAGACAAGTTCATTTCCAATGAACTCGGCGCACCTCATGCACGTCACTGACAGCGTGGGAGAATTCTCCTGCACTCAGCACTTCAGCGTGAAAATTCTCCCACGATGTCAGTGACGTACATGAGGTCAGCTGAGTTCATTGGACATGAATGAGCTCACCTCATGCACGTCACTGACAGAGTGGGAAAATTCTCACGCTGAAGCGCTGAGTGCAGGAGAATTTTCCCACGCTATCAGTGACGTGCATGAGGTGAGCCGAGTTCATTGTCGGCTCATCTGGATGCCGTCACAGTCAGACACTGAGGTTGCTTTATTATTTTTCTTTTATTGCAGGAGATCGTTGGCTTCAGCTGGAATGGGCGTGATGGTAAGTATGGTTTAATTTAGAACAATAAAGAATTGTGTCTTTATTTCAATTAAAGGACTTTATTCTGGGTGTTTGTGGTTTTTTTTTAACTTTGACTATGGGGTTAGTAATGGGGGCCAATACTCATGGCTCCCTTCCTGGGCTATTAATATCAGCCCCCAGCTGTCTGCCTAGCCTTTGCTAGCTATTAAATTAGGGGGGACCCCACATCATTTTTTTGGGGGGGGTCCTCCATTTTAATAGCTATTAAAGGCTAGGTATTCAGCTGGGGGCTGATATTAGTAGTCTGGGAAGCTCCATGGGTATTACCCCCTTCCCAGGCTTCAAACATCTGCCCCAGCCGTCTGCTTAACCTCCGCTAGAGACTAAAATTACGGGGAACCCAACGCCAAGTTTTTTTAATAATAAATCCTTTATTTTAATACTAAATGACAAGTACAGTATCCAACACTATCACTGTACTTATTATATATGTGACTGACATGTTTCTATCTATTTAATCTATGTGTGAAGCTCTATTCTGTCTGTTATAAATTGTCGGGTACAGATGCTGAATTGCCGGCTGGCTTTTTTAAAGAGACGGTGCATGAAAACACTATTATTTTTTTTGATAAATCCTTTACACTAAATGACAATTACAGTAAGCAACAATATCACTGTACTTATTATATATGTGACTGACATGTTTCTATCTATCTAATCTATGTGTGAAGCTCTATTCTGTCTGTTATAAATTGTCGGGTACAGATGCTGAATTGCCGGCCGGCTTTTTTAAAGAGACGGTGCATGAAAACACTATTATTTTTTTTGATAAATCCTTTACACTAAATGACAAGTACAGTAAGCAACACTGTCACTGTACTTCATATATATGTGACTGACATGTTTCTATCTATCTAATCTATGTGTGATGCTCTATTCCTTCATGTCTAAATTGTCGGGTACCGGTGTATGCCGCTGCTGAATTGCCGGCCGGCTTTTTTAAAGAAAGCGTCTTCTGAGCAGTTTGTGAGCTTTTGGACACCTTTGAAGGTGTTTTCTATGTGTTCCTATGTGCTTTTTGTTTGCCTGCCATTGGTTTTAACGGTGCTCGACGGTGTTCTAAGGTGTTCGACGAACAGTTCCTCGAACATCCCGGTGTTCGACGAACCGAACCGAACCCGAACACTACGGGGGTGGCTCAACACTAGTGAGGAAGGTGCAGGAGCCCAGGAAGAAGTGGAGGACGAACTGATGGAAGACTCATCAGATGAGGGAGACTTTGATCACATTTCTGTTGTGCTAGGTTGGGGGGAGAGGACAGAGGAAGGAAGCATGATTGTTACCTTGCCACCAACACAACAGGGACTTGGTGCTCCTGGATGCGCAACACACATGAGTGCCTTCTTGCTGCACTACCTGCAACATGACCCTCGAATTGTGAGAATTAGAAATAATCCTGACTACTGGGTTGCCACACTGTTAGATCCCCGGTACAAAAGTAAATTTGCCGAAATTATTCCTGCCATAGAAAGGGATGCACGTATGCAGGAGTATCAGCAGAGACTGTTGCAGAATCTTTCATGTGCTTTTCCACAAAACACCAGTGGTGCACGTAGTGAATCTCACAGTTCCAACTTGCCAACCGTGGGACCGTCAAGTGTTCAGCACTCAAACCGTAACAGAACCACAGTATCTGCTGGTAACATCAATTTTGCGGAATCATTTCACCACTTTTTTAGCCCATCCTTTGCAAGGCCACAGGAGACAAGAAGTCTGACACATAGTCAACGCCTAGAGAGGATGGTACAGGAGTATCTGCAAGTAAACATTGAAGCCATGACTGTGTCACTGGACCCTTGCTCTTTTTGGGCTTCCAATCTGGATAAATGGCCGGAGCTAGCCACTTACGACTTGCAGATCGTGTCATGCCCCGCAGCCAGCGTTCTGTCTGAACGTGTGTTCAGCGCTGCTGGTGGTGTGCTGACAGATAAGCGCACGCGGCTCTCCACTGATTCTATTAGGCCATCTATAATAAGCTCCACCAGATTTAAAATTACTAATCATGTTTATCTGTATCTTGGCTGGAAAATAATTTGGGCTTTGTAGCAGTGTGCAGCACTGATCCTATTAGGCCATCTATACTAAGCTCCACCAGATTTAAAATTAATAATAATTTTTAGCTGCATCTAGCCCGGAAAATAATTTTGGGGCTCCGAGATGCGCAAGACACATAATTGCCTTCTTGCTGCACTACCTGCAACATGACCCTCATATTGTCAGAATTCGAAGTAATCATGACTACTGGGTTGCCACACTCTTAGATCCCCCAAACTTTTCGATCAACCTTTTCATTTTAATAAAGACCAAAAAAATTGTCATTTTTGAAATTATAAGCATTAGCAGGTTATTAGAAACTGAAATCAAACAGTTTTCAACTCAAATCTTTATTCTAGGTGATGTTACATTTTCACATAAGACCCCTTGTTCGAAAGGAGCTTCTGAACTCTCTCGTCCATTGAATTTGTCAGGTTTTGGATGGTTTCTGCTTCAATTGTTTTGCATGA
Source organism: Phyllobates terribilis (assembly GCF_046119375.1). NCBI lineage: Eukaryota > Metazoa > Chordata > Amphibia > Anura > Dendrobatidae > Phyllobates > Phyllobates terribilis. The sequence continues at coordinate 445,137,216 of NW_027362764.1, forward strand.
GGACAGAATACCCTCCCAGAGCTGTTGCTTAGATGTGAACTGCCTCCCGCCATCATAGACACTCCTTTTGATGCTGCTCCAGAGGTTCTGAATGGGGTAGAGGTCAGGGGAGCATGGGGGTCACACCATAAGTTTGTCCCCTTTTATGCCCATATCAGCCAGAGATGCAGATGTTTTATGTGCAGCATGAGATGGTGCATTATAATGCAAAAAAATGATCTTGCTGTGAAATACACGGTTCTTCTTCTTGAACCATGGCAGGAAGTGTTGTTTGAGAAAATCCACATACATTATGGAGTTCATCTTTAGCGCCTTCAGGGATCCTAAAGGGGCCGACAATCTCTCTCCCCATGATTCCAGCCCAAAACATTACTCCACCTCCTCCTTGTTGGCGCTGTAGCCATGTTTGCGTGGGGTGTCCATCAACCAGCCATCCTCCACTCCATCCATCTGGACCATCGAACGCTGCACGGCACTCATCCGTGAACAAAACAGTTTTGAAATCAGTCTTCATGTAATGTTTAGCCCACTGGAGCCGTTTCTGCTTGTGTGAAGTGGATAGAGGAGGTCGACAGGATGGCGTATGCACAGCTGAAACCTCTGAAGGACCCTGCATCTTGTTGTTCGGGGGACGTTGGAGGCACCAGCAGCTTCAAAAACTTGTCTGCTGCTATGACAAGGCTTTTTTGCCGCTGCTCTTTTAACCTGACGTAATTGCCTGTAGGAAAGAGTCCTCAATTTGCTCTTATCAGCACGCACACGTGTGTACTGTGAATCAGCTATATACTTCTTGATTGCCAAGACACTTCATACTGATCATCGCACAATGTTGATTGTAGTCATGCCTTGACCTAAACACTCCACAATTTGTTGCTTCTCAGCAGCTGACACATCCTTTTTCTTTCCCATTTTGGCAGAAAATGTAGGCTGCTTAATAATGTGAGACAGCCTTCTTAAGTAGTCTTGCCTTTCATTGGACACACCTGCCAAACTAATTAGCACAGGTGTCTGCAATTGCTTACAGTGATATAAAGAGCCCTGACACACATCACCATCAATGAGTTTAACTGACAAACAAACAAATTCTTCCCTTATCACTCCTAATCACTTTTTGCATAATAATTTGGAACACAGTGTACATGTGTTTTTCCACAAAACACCAGTGGTTCACGTAGTGAATCTTACAGTTCTAACTTGCCAACCGTGGTCTGTATGGAGTTGTTCAATAAAGGGCCCAAAATTAAGATAACATAGATGGGAGAGGTCTCTATGAATAGGAATTCCTAACTATTTGATACCCTGTGAGGGCCAGGCAAAGGGAAAGTTGGACTGGATGGAATCCTATATGGATTTGGGGAGGGAGACATCGAGGGCCTCAGACTTCGCTGCATTGATTTTAAAATTTTACCATGTAACAAAGTGATCTATTTCAGCCATAACAGCATGGATGGATATATGTGATTGAGTGATATATACTAGGACATAATCAGCAAATAGAGAGCACTAGTACTCGGTGCCTCCCACCTCAATCCACCTAATATTGGGGTTATGGCGAATTGATGAGAGCAGGTGCTCCGTCACTAGGATGTATAAGAGAGGGGACAGAGGACATCCCTGCCTTGTCCCATTGGTGATTGTGAAAGGTGATGAATATGTTCTGATGCACCCCCTGGGCCTTGGGACACCCGGAGCCGGACCCTTTTTGGTGGATGCTGGTGGTTGTAGTCTTCATGGCGGCGACCCGGTTCCGTGGCTCAGGGTGGTCAAACCAGTGGCGGAACTATTTATGTGGTTTTGATGTTTAAATGTCCGACTACGCCACCCGTGGATTGCGGTCAGAGTGAACCGCCGCTACAGGGCAGACCGCTGAGGCTGGTGTTGTGGGTGCAGCAGAGCGTACCATAACTCCCCACGGGAGGAGTATAGCCTCAGGGCAGTGTATGCGGAGGATGGGGTGATGGTGCAGGGCAGCAGCAGTAACGACACGGAGTCAGTGATGCAGTCCAGGGCCTTTACTCACAGTTCTTATTATCCAGACCACGTCTGCAGGTAACGGCTGCCCACGTCGTACTGTGCTCACCAGGTGAGGGGCTCAGACAACTCCCAGATAACTTTGGAGCGCTTCACAGGACCCCCTTTGTGTGTCCTTTGTCTGGCCTTTCTTACCAACCCTTCTGTCCGGCTGCCTCGGGCCTCCTCTTGGTAAACTTGGTGCCAGTTTCCCTGACCCTATGTGGTGCCTTCCTAGCGGGTGTAGCGAGGGGCTGCACCACATAAAATGTCACAGCCTCCGGTTTCTAGCTGAGGGTCGTTTCCTGCCTCCACTAGTTTCGGGGACCGGTCTCCCCCTTTGGCCTGACCCCTGAACGCAGGTGGATTCGGGCGTGCGGTGGGGACTCGCCCGTCCGCACCCCTGGGTTCCCTTCATTCTCGTTTCTGGAGCCTTCTCCGCTCCTCTTCCTTCCTACTCCCTCTTCCAGGCCTGGGCCTCTGTTACTAGGCCCGCCTCCGGAGCAGAGCTCATGCAGAGCCCCTGCTCCCTGCCACTTCTGCTCAGACTTCTCTGCACTGAACTAAGATGGTGCCAACCTTTTATACTCCCTTCTCAATGCACCCAGGAACTGCTTCCTCCCTGCTCCTGCACTACAGGGTTCTCCTTCCTCAGTGTTCCCTCCCCCCACTCCAGCCAGGGACAGGGACTGTCGTGCCCATCTCAGAGGCATATTGGTCGCCCTGCCTCACGGCAATGTGGTGTAATGCATGCAGGTGTCGGGTCCTGATCCACACTCCATCCTTACCTGAGAGTGAGATATCACACCTCTGGGTGAGGTGCAATACCTCTGTAGCAACCGAGCCCTCATGGTGCTACAGTTCCATTCATCTTCAGCCTAGGTGACGTATTGTTATACAGGGACGTGATTTTGGCTATAAAAGGGTCCCCTAGACCCCTACCCCAAGCTTTTTAAGAGAATCATATATGGCGTGCCAGGAGACTCTATGGAATGCTTTCTCAGCATCCAACGAGAGTATCTTATTACAAATTTTTAACTGCATCTAGCCCAGGAAATACTTTGTGCCTAGTAGCAGTATCTGCTAGTCAGCGGATTATCCCGGCTGTTAAGCAAGCTACACCACCTGTAGTTTGGACACTTAATTTTTTCAAAGGAAATGCTTCGGGACCACGGGATACTCAGTGAAGAGCATCAGGAGGCACCCCAAGGCATAGGGGCTGGGACTGGCAGTAGGATGCCTTGCGGTGGATAGCCGAGCTCGATCCTTATAAAAGCTTTTTAACTGCAGCAGCTTTAGTGGACGCTACTGGAGCAGGAATTACGCGGCTGCTGGCATGAGACTTGCCCTCCAATAGATCCTTGTAAATGGATTTAAAGTGTATTCATTCAAATTAGAGAGACAATTTAAATTAAAAAGCTTAGAGCTGCCTCCACCACAGGGGGGCTCGCTCGACGCACCAGCAGACAGGCACCAGTATTGGGAGAGGGGGGCTGGCCGTCAGGGTTCACCGCGGCTCTGGCACAAACCCGGCGACACGGAGGTGGCACGGGCAGGAGCGGACTGAACGTGTCGGCTTCTCACTTTTTGGATTTTAGAAGGGCATGACATGCCTATATCTGTGTCTCCCCCTCCTTTTACTCCTCCACCTCTTTTCTTTTCGCATGACTATATGTTCTTGTCACTTTTCCATGTGTTAGTTGTGTCTTCTGAGCAGTTTGTCAGCTTTTGGACACCTTTGAAGGTGTTTTCTATGTGTTTCTATGTGTTTTTGTTTGCCTGCCATTGGTTTTAACGGTGTTCGAAGGTGTTTGACGAACAGTTCGACGAACAGTTCGGCGAACACACGGGTGTTCGACGAACCGAACCGAACTCGAACACTACGGGGGTGGCTCAACACTAGTAACATCAACTGATCTTCACTGTCCTATTAAAAAAATAGAAGAATCCAAGTTATCTGTGAACAGAGAGATTGTGAGGCAATATTTAGCTAACATAAATGAGTTCAAGTCTTCAGGTCCAGATGAATTACACCCCAGAGTACTGAAGGAGATCGTAGAAGAAATTTTAGAACCACTCTCAATAATCTTTGAAAATTCTTGGAGAACAGGAGAAGTCCCAGAAGACTGGAGAAGAGCACATGTTGTTCCTATCTTCAAAAAGGGAAATAAGGTGGACCCAGGGAACTCTAGGCCGGTGAGTCTGACTTCTATACCAGGAAAGATCTTTGAACAAATAATTAAACAACATGTATGTAAGTACCTGGATAAGAATGAAGTGATTAACCAGAGTCAGCATGGGTTTTTAACTAACAAATCATGTCAGACTAACTTAATTTCCTTCTATGACAGAATCACTGACTAGGTGGATCAGGGAAATGCAGTAGATATAGTATATCTTGACTTCAGCAAAGCATTTGACAAAGTATCTCACACCATCCTTTTTGAAAAAATGACCAAGTATGGAATAGACAAGGCAACTGTTAGGTGGATTCATAACTGGCTTAGTGATCGGACTCAAAGAGTGGTCGTAAATGGCTTCACATCCAGTTGGATGAATGTCTCAAGTGGGGTACCACAGGGCTCTGTCCTGACACCTGTATTGTTCAACATCTTTATCAATGATTTAGATGAAGGAATTGAGGGTAAACTGATTACATTTGCTGATGACACAAAGCTAGGAGGGATAGCTAACACTAGAGAAGAGAGAGAGAGAATTCAAAAAGACCTAAATAAACTGGATGTTATGGATCCGGGTGGTGGAACCTCTGTGCTGTGGTGCAAGGAGGGACCCAGAGGGGCATAACTAAGTATCAACTTGGACCGACCCAGGTTGTACGGCGGCTAACTACTCCGTGACCAGGGAGGGACCGAGCAGAGGGACCAGGTGCTACTCTGGGGACAACCTTGTAAGAGAGCAGGTGACTCCCACGGGTCAGATGGCTGAGACTGACCGATACTGCAGATAGGCACAGCAGGCAGGCTGATGAGAGATCCGGGTAGATGAACTGGCAGAGACAGCAGGCGACAGGCTCTAGGTAGGCTGTCAGGTGGTCACGGCAAGTGACGTGCAGGAGCCTCCGAGTAGGCAGACAGGTGGTCACGGCAAGTGACACAGTGGCAGCCTCTAGGTAGGCTGTCAGGTGGTCACAGCAAGTGATGGGCAGGAACCTCTGGGTAGGCAGACAGATGGTCACGGCAAGTGACAAGCAGGAGCCTCCGGTAGGCAGACAGGTGGTCACAGCAAGTGACAGGCGGGAGTCTCCAGGTAGGCTGACAGGTAACAGGCAGGTGCTCCCAGGTAAGCATGCGGGCGAAGCCCATAGACAGAGTGGCGGACTGAACGGAAGACAGACTGTCGGGCTGGAGAGTAGTCAGGCTGGCGGACTGGACTGATAGTCAGGCTGGCGGGCAGGACTAGTAGTCAGGCTAGCAGTGGGACCTGAGGGCTGAAGCAGAGGTATGTACACTGTGCATCAACTATTGCTCGGGCACCTCCATTTTGGAGGAGGTGCCTTATATATGGGAGGACCTCTGGCAATTGGCCGGGGACTCCTTAGTGCATGGCCCCTTAAAGAGGAAGGGAGCATGCACCCTAAGCATAGTGCCCGGGAAACTGCGCGCGCCGGCAGCAGAAGCAAGAAGAGAAGCGCTGGAGGATGCCAGGCAGGTAGCACGGCGGTGAGAGGGACAGCATCTCTGCCTGGCAGAGGGCAGAGACTCCAATGCTACACTGGAGCAGTGGGCAGTAACTAACAGAATGGTTTTTAACAGGGAAAAATGCAAAGTACTTCATCTGGGCAATAAAAATGAAAAAGAATATACAAAATGGGAGGAATAGAGCTAAGCAACAGTACATGTGAAAAAGACTTAGGTATACTAATAGATCATAGACTGAACATGAGTCAACAGTGTGATGCAGCAGCAAAAAAGGCAAATACAATTCTGGGATGTATTACCAGAAGCATACAGTCTAGATCACGTGAAGTCATTATTGGAATTTACTCCTCTTTGGTCAGACCTCATCTGGAATACTGCATCCAGTTTTGGGCACCATATTTTAAAAAAGACATCGACAAACTGTAGCAAGTTCAGAGAAGAGCGACCAGAATGGTGACCGGTCGGCAAACCATGTCCTATGAGGAACGGTTACAGGATTTGGGAATGTTTAGCTTGCAAAAAAGAAGACTGAGAGGAGACTTAATAACTGTCTACAAATTTCTCAAGGGCTGTCACATTGAAGAAGGATAATCTTTATTCTCATTTGTTCAAGGAAAGACTAGAAGCAATGGGATGAAACTGAATGGAAGGAGACACAGATTAGATATTAGAAAAAACTTTTTGACAGTTAGGGTGATCAATGAGTGGAACAAGCTGCCACGAGAGGTGGTGAGTTCCCCTTCAATGGACATCTTCAAACAGAGGCTGGACAGACATCTGTCTGAGATGATTTAGTGAATCCTGCTTTGAGCAAGGGGTTGGACCAGATTACCCAGGAGGTCCCCTCCAACTCTACCATTCTATGATTCTATGAAATGTTGTGCTTTTTTTGTTATCAATTCATTTGTAATATTGCCTGAAAAAGGAGCCTCTGTGCTCTGAAAGCTTGCATATATATATATATTTTTTTTTTTCTGGTTAGCCAATAAAGGTATCACTCTGAGAATACTTTTGTCACTTTTGGGCATAAAAGGCTTTATCCTCAGATGACATGGAGTGGGAGGAGATATGCTATAGAAGATTTTAACGCTAAACTATGTTGATGGTTCTGAGAGCTGTAGTGATAGGGGCATTGGCAGTGGTAGTAGCCATCTTAGCCAGGCCAAATCTCAATGTCAGAATCAGATGGAGGGTTGGTAGGTGAGGGGAAAATATCTCTGGCCATTTCCCGCGCTCAGGCAAATATCAGGGATGACAACAATGATGATTATTTTGTGGCGTACAAAGCCTAGGAATAAAAATGAATGCCAAGGAGGTGAGTTCTATATAGGCTGAGAGTGTTGGCCATTATAATACACAAAGTAGGTAATGTAGCAAAAGGATAATTTAAGGCAGAATCAGCTTTTTTGTTGTAAGCTTTGAAACAAGTGATGCCGCATGTACTGCTGTTGGAGGAGGCTGAACAGGACCTGAAAGTTATGGAATGGTTCTGGGGAGTTGTAAGTATGGGCATCTTGTGTGTGGTAGTTCTTTGGCACATTGTCATCAGATAATTCTTTGGAAGCCAGTAGCCTCTAAAAGAAAAAAATAAGCTTTTGACATTCCAGTTCATACAGATTAGGAACTATGGTATCCATCAGCACATGAAGTGACAAATACCTGTAAAAAAACAAAGCACTTCTGCAAAAAAAACAGTGGTGCACAAGTAGGATATCAAATCTGTCAACTGTAAGGTAGAAACACTTGGTACATGTTTTGGTGTGTTCAACAAGAAAGTGTATTAATCGTAGTAAATCCAGAAACAAAAATCAGAGACTTTTTGGTCAATACAAGACCTTTATCAGTCATCTGGATATAGGGAAATTATGTGCTGCAGCGCCAGGTGGAAGTCTCCAGTGTCCACCACTCAGACTGGAAGTGATCCAGAAAATTTGACAAAGGTATACAGTACAGACCAAAAGTTTGGACACACCATCTCATTTAAAGATTTTTCTGTATTTTCATGGCTATGAAAATTGTACATTCACACTGAAGGCATCAAAACTATCAATTAACACATGTGGAATTATATACTTAACAAAAAAGTGTGAAACAAATGAAAATATTTCTTATATTCTAGGTTCTACAAAGTAGCCACATTTTGCTTTGATGACTGCTTTGCACACTCTTGGCATTCTCTTGATGAGCTTCAAGAGGTAGTCAACGGAAATGGTTTTCACTTCACAGGTGTGCCCTGTCAGGTTCAATAAGTGGGATTTCTTGCCTTATAAATGGGGTTGGGACCATCAGTTGTGTTGTGCAGAAGTCTGGTGGATACACAGCTGATAGTCCTACTGAATAGACTGTTAGAATTTGTATTATGGCAAGAAAAAAGCAGCAAAGTAAAGAAAAATGAGTGGCCATCATTGCTTTAAGAAAGTAAGTGCGAAAAATTGGGAAAATTTTGAAAGTGTCCCCAAGTGCAGTTGCAAATACCACCAAGTGCTACAAAGAAACTGGCTCACATGAGGACCGCCCCAGGAAATGAAGACCAAGAGTCACCTCTGCTTCTGAGGATAAGTTTATCCGAGTCACCAGCCTCAGAAATCACAGGTTAACAGCAGCTCAGATTAGAGACCAGGTCAATGCCACACAGAGTTCTGGCAGCAGACACATCTCTTCAACAACTGTTAAGAGGAGACTTTGTGCAGCAGGCCTTCATGGTAAAATAGCTGCTAGGAAACCACTGCTAAGGACAGGCAACAAGCAGAAGAGACTTGTTTGGGATAAAGAACACAAGGAATGGACATTAGACCAGTGTAAATCTGTGCTTTGGTCTTATGAGTCCAAATTTGAGATCTTTGGTTGCAACCACCGTGACTTTGTGCAACGCAGAAAAGGTGAACGGATGGACTCTACATGCCTGGTTCCCACCGTGAAGCATGGAGGCAGAGGTGTGATGGTGTGGGGTTGCTTTTCTGGTGACACTGTTGGTGATTTATTCAAAATTGAAGGCATACTGAACCAGTATGGCTACCACAGCATCTTGCAGCGGCATGCTATTCCATCCGGTTTGTGTTTAGTTCTACCATCATTTATTTTTCAACAGGACAATGACCCCAAACACACCTCCAGGCTGTGTAAGGGCTATTTGACCAAGAATAAGAGTGATGGGGTGCTACGCCAGATGACCTGGCCTCCACAGTCACCAGACTTGAACCCAATCGAGATGGTTTGGGGTGAGCTGGACCGCAGAGTGAAGTCAAAAGGGCCAACAAGTGCTAAGCATCTCTGGGAACTCCTTCAACATTGTTGGAAGACCATTTCCGGCGACTACCTCTTGAAGCTCATCAAGAGAATGCCAAGAGTGTGCAAAGCAGTCATCAAAGCAAAAGGTGGCTACTTTGAAGAACCTAGAATATAAGACATATTTTCAGTTGTTTCACACTTTTTTGTTAAGTATATAATTCCACATGTTAATTCATAGTTTTGATGCCTTCAGTGTGAATGTACAATTTTCATAGTCATGAAAATACAGAAAAATCTTTAAATGAGAAGGTGTGTCCAAACTTTTGGTCTGTACTGTATATTTTCACCCTCCCCCTTCTTGCCACACTCATCTTTCTATTAGCCATGCTGCACCTTCAAGCAGTACCTGGTTAGTGTAGTGAACACCACCATCATTATTGTAATCCACCATTAGAGTTTGCTTTACATCGTTAATGCCTCATCCTTATCTTTAACAATTGCAAATATTCCTGATTATGTGTCAAGGAAACAAATGTGCGCTCAAAGTCATTCTCTGGCTTACCAATTTAACTCTTTCCTCATCTAGTTGCTGGTGGTGCAGTCACTGCCATACTACCTTGTGGAAGCTGCTGTCTTTGGAAAATGATGGCATGCGCTTAGCTTCATATTTACCCAGTCAATTGTGTGTGTCTGGTTTAAGCTGGTTTGTCTATTTGAATTATGTCTGTAGCATAGTTTTCATACCATGACAAGGACAGTTTTATTTCCAAAACGCATCATTTTTTTCCTTGATGAAGTATTTTTAATTTGACTGTAACCTTTTAAGCTGTAATAATGAATTGGTGAAGTTTTATATCCAAAGAGTTGAACTTCTTCATTTGCTTTGTCTGCATCTCAAGCCAAGCAGGGGCTATTACTTTCTGTGCCCAAGGATCTTCGCAACCAATCTATGGGAGCTTGTAAACATTGTTCTTTGTGCTCAATATTTTAAAATACCTAGCTGCCATTATTACCGTCAGAAAGGGTTATGTGCTCTTTGTTCAAATGTGCAGTGTAACACACATTGCTCATTCAACTTGTCCTTGAGCTCTAAAGTGCACGGCACTTTGGATACCAAAAGCAGCAACTATGGACAGAAAAAATACATGATTTTCATTGTTCACTGGGTGGATGTTTTTAGCAGCAGCTGTACACCACCCAACTAGGGCAGGGGGTGAAACATTCAATGATAGATGTATGTTAGTTTTCACAGCCAAGTGGCAGTTAGCTGTCTCCTATTACATCTCTTTGAAATCCTTATCAACTGACAGGTCTAGAGATAGAAGAAAAGGAAGAATTTGTGAATATGTATGAAAGACGTCAATATTGATTATTCAATATTCATACATGAATTTTTTTATTCAACTTGTTTCAAAGTGTCAAGCACAGTTTCTAAAGGGTTGAAAAGGCGCCAAACCCACACATGAGAGTGTGTACTGTGTCACAGTTCATAAGTAGTGTTGAGCCACCCCCATAGTGTTCGAGTTCGGTTCGGTTCGTCGAACACCCGTGTGTTCGCCGAACTGTTCGTCGAACTGTTCGTTGAACACCTTCGAACACCGTTAAAACCAACGGCAGGCAAACAAAAACACATAGAAACACATAGAAAACACCTTCAAAGGTGTCCAAAAGCTGACAAACTGCTCAGAAGACATAACTAACACATGGAAAAGTGAAAAGTACATATAGTCATGAGAAAATAAAAGAGGTGGAGGAGTAAAAGGAGGGGGAGACACATATATAGGCATGTCATGCCCTTCTAAAATCCAAAAAGTGAGAAGCCGACACGGCCAGTCCGCTCCTGCCCGTGCCACCTTTGTGTCGCCGGGTTTGTGCCAGAGCCGCGGTGAACCCTGATGGCCAGCCCCCCTCTCCCAATACTGGTGCCTGTCCGCTGGTGGGTCGAGAGAGCCCCCCTGTGGTGGAGGCAGCTCTAAGCTTTTTAATTTAAATTGTCTCTCTAATTTGAATGAATACACTTTAAATCCATTTACAAGGATCTATTGGAGGGAAAGTCTCATGCCAGCAGCCGCGTAATTCCAGCTCCAGTAGCGTCCACTAAAGCTGCTGCACTTAGAAAGCTTTTATAAGGATCGAGCTCGGCTGTCCACCGCAAGGCATCCTACTGCCAGTCCCAGCCCCTATGCCTTGGGGTGCCTCCTGATGCTCTTCACTGAGTATCCCATGGTCCCGAAGCATTTCCTTTGAAAAAATTAAGTGTCTAAGCTACAGGTGGTGTAGCTTGCTTAACAGCCGGGATAATCCGCTGACTAGCAGACACTGCTACTAGGCACAAAGTATTTCCTGGGCTAGATGCAGTTAAAAATTTGTAATTAGATACTCTCGTTGGATGCTGAGAAAGCATTCCATAGAGTCTCCTGGCACGCCATATATGATTCTCTTAAAAAGCTTGGGGTAGGGGTCTAGGGGACCCTTTTATAGCCAAAATCACGGCCCTGTATCACAATACGTCACCTAGGCTGAAGATAAATGGAACTGTAGCACCCTGAGGGCTCGGTTGCTACAGAGGTTTTGCACCTCACCCAGAGGTGTGATATCTCACTCTCAGGTAAGGATGGAGTGTGGATCAGGACCCGACACCTGCATGCATTACACCACATTGCCGTGGGGCAGGGCGACCAATATGCCTCTGAGATGGGCACGACAGTCCCTGTCCCTGGCTGGAATGGGGGGAGGGAACACTGAGGAAGGGGAACCCAGTAGTGCAGGAGCAGGGAGGAAGCAGTTCCTGGGTGCATTGAGAAGGGAGTATAAAAGGTGGGCACCATCTTAGTTCAGTGCAGAGAAGTCTGAGCAGAAGTGGCAGGGAGCAGGGGCTCTGCATGAGCTCTGCTCCGGAGGCGGGCCTAGTAACAGAGGCCCAAGCCTGGAAGAGGGAGAAGGAAGGAAGAGGAGCGGAGAAGGCTCCAGGAACGAGGAATGAAGGGATCCCAGGGGTGCGGACGGGCGAGTCGCAACCGCACGCCCGAATCCATCTGCGTGGAGGGGTCAGGCCAAAGGGGGAGACCGGTCCCCGAAACTAGTGGAGGCAGGAAACGACCCTCAGCTAGAAACCGGAGGCTGTGACATTTTATGTGGCGCAGCCCCTCGCTACACCCGCTAGGAAGGCACCACATAGGGTGAGGGAAACTGCGCCAAGTTTACCAAGAGGAGGCTCAAGGCAGCCGGACAGAAGGGTTGGTAAGAAAGGCCAGACAAAGGACACACAAAGGGGGTCCTGTGAAGCGCTCCGAAGTTATCTGGGAGTTGTCTGAGCCCCTCACCTGGTGAGCACAGTACGACGTGGGCAGCCGTTACCTGCAGACGTGGTCTGGATAATAAGAACTGTGAGTAAAGGCCCTGGACTGCATCACTGACTCCGTGTCGTTACTGCTGCTGCCCTGCACCATCACCCCCATCCTCCGCATACACTGCCCTGAGGCTATACTCCTCCCGTGGGGAGTTATGCTACGCTCTGCTGCACCCACAACACCAGCCTCAGCGGTCTGCCCTGCAGCGACGGTTCACTCTGACCGCAATCCACGGGTGGCGTAGTCGGACATTTAAACATCAAAACCACATAAATAGTTCTGCCACTGGTTTGACCACCCTGAGCCACGGAACCGGGTCGCCGCCACGAAGACTACAACCACCAGCATCCACCAAAAAGGGTCCGGCTCTGGGTGTCCCAAGGCCCAGGGGGTGCATCAGAACATTTTCATCACCTTTCACAATCACCAATGGGACAAGGCAGGGATGTCCTCTGTCCCCTCTCTTATACATCCTAGTGACGGAGCACCTGCTCTCATCAATTCGCCATAACCCCAATATTAGGTGGATTGAGGTGGGAGGCACCGAGTACAAGTGCTCTCTATTTGCTGATGATGTTCTAGTATATATCACTCAATCACATATATCCATCCATGCTGTTATGGCTGAAATAGATCACTTTGTTACATGGTCAAATTTTAAAATCAATGCAGCGAAGTCTGAGGCCCTTGATGTCTCCCTCCCCAAATCCATATAGGATTCCATCCAGTCCAACTTTCTCTTTGCCTGGCCCTCACAGGGTATCAAATACTTAGGAATTCCTATTCATAGAGACCTCTCCCATCTATGTTATCTTAATTTTGGGCCCTTTATTGAACAACTCCATACAGACCACGGTTGGCAAGTTTGAACTGTAAGATTCACTACGTGAACCACTGGTGTTTTGTGGAAAAGCACATGTACACTGCGTTCCAAATTATTATGCAAAAAGTGTTTAGGAGTGATAAGGGAAGAATTTGTTTGTTTGTCAGTTAAACTCATTGATGGTGATGTGTGTCAGGGCTCTTTATATCACTGTAAGCAATTGCAGACACCTGTGCTAATTAGTTTGGCAGGTGTGTCCAATGAAAGGCAAGACTACTTAAGAAGGTTGTCTCACATTATTAAGCAGCCTACATTTTCTGCCAAAATGGGAAAGAAAAAGGATGTGTCGGCTGCTGAGAAGCAACAAATTGTGGAGTGTTTAGGTCAAGGCATGACTACAATCAACATTGTGCGATGATCAGGATGAAGTGTCTTGGCAATCAAGAAGTATGTAGCTGATTCACAGTACACACGTGTGCGTGCTGATTAGGGCAAATCGAGGACTCTTTCCTACAGGCAATTACGTCAGGTTGAAAGAGCAGCGGCAAAAAAGCCTTGTCATAGCAGCAGACAAGTTTTTGAAGCTGCTTGTGCCTCCAACGTCCCCCGTACAACAAGATGCAGGGTCCTTCAGAGGTTTGCAGCTGTGCATACGTTATCCTGTCGACCTCCTCTATCCACTTCACACAAGCAGAAACGGCTCCAGTGGGCCAAACATTACATGAAGATTGATTTCAAAACTGTTTTGTTCACGGATGAGTGCCGTGCAGCGCTCGATGGTCCAGATGGATGGAGTGGAGGATGGCTGGTTGATGGACACCCCACGCAAACACGGCTACAGCACCAACAAGGAGGAGGTGGAGTAATGTTTTTGGCTGGAATCATGGGGAGAGAGATTGTCGGCCCCTTTAGGATCCCTGAAGGCGCTAAAGATGAACTCCATAATGTATGTGGATTTTATCAAACTGCACTTCCTGCCATGGTTCAAGAAGACGAACCGTGTATTTCACAGCAAGATCATTTTTCTGCATGATAATGCACCATCTCATGCTGCACATAAAACATCTGCATCTCTGGCTGATATGGGCATAAAAGGGGACAAACTTATGGTGTGACCCCCATGCTCCCCTGACCTGTACCCCATTCAGAACCTTTGGAGCACCATTAAAAGGAGTGTCTATGATGGCGGGAGGCAGTTCACATCTAAGCAACAGCTCTGGGAGGGTATTCTGTCCTCATGCAAAACAATTGAAGCAGAAACCATCCAAAACCTGACAAATTCAATGGACGAGAGAGTTCAGAAGCTCCTTTCGAACAAGGGGTCCTATGTGAAAATGTAACATCACCTAGAATAAAGTTTTGAGTTGAAAACTGTTTGATTTCAGTTTCTAACAACCTGCTAATGCTTATAATTTCAAAAATGACCATTTTTTTGGTCTTTATTAAAATGAAAAGGTTGATCGAAAAGTTTTGTGGCAACCCAGTAGTAGAGATGAGCGTTGTTCTACTCGAACTGTTCGCCAATCTCAAATTCGAGCTGTTTTGGGCGGTGCTCGAGCCGGTCGGCGAACACGAACAATTTGAGAAAAATTCGGCTGTTCGAGGTTATGTTCGATAACTGTTCGTGCATCAAAATCATAACTGGATTTTTTCTCAGTAATGATGAAAATTAATGTTAATACGCAGTTTGAGTGTACAGCGGGGCGGTGGGAGGGGCAGGGGATGGATCTCTGCAGGAACAATGAAGATCTCCATTTTTTTTTCTCTTTCCCGCATTTGCAGTGGGGAGGTGCAATCTGTCAGCCTATCAGCAGCGCACACACGGAGCGAAGTGCTTTTTTTCACACAAGCAAGGGCATGTGTGATTGGCAGTGTATGTCACATGTCCTTGCCCTATAAGACCAAGCCATTTTCCCCGTCGCCACCATTTTCTCACTGCTGCAGCTGCGTGTTAGACGGCACCGCTGTTGCTGTGTGCGCTATACCTTGTTAATTTCAAGCCAATTTTCGCACAAATATACAGATAGCTTGGGAGTAGGGAATAGTTGTGATTGCAGTCCTTTTAAGGACTAGGTTACAGCATTTCCTACGACTTTTATCAAGCAGGTCTGTGCTCTTAAATAGATAGATTGTGGGAGTAAAGACTAATTGTAATTGGAGTCCTTTTCAGGACTAGGTTACATCAGTTCCTATCAGTTTTTGCCAGGCAGGTCTGTGCCAGTGCTGTGCAAGTTTTTTTCACAGCATTTGGCTGAATCTAGCAAAGCTAATCCTTTTTCGCCTATTGCAGAGTGTGTTAGTCAGTGGAGTAGCCTATCTGTGTTGCAAGATATACCACCTGTGTATAGAATACCAATTTTTTTACTGCACCTAGTGAAGTAAAATCTTTTGGGCATAGCATCATTCTATTAGTCCATCTATACTGACCTCCATCAGGTTGCAAATTAAAAATAATTTTTTTCTGCATCTAGCTCTGAAAAAATATTTGGGCTTCTAGCAGTGTGTGGGACTTGGTCTATTAGTCCATCTATACTGACCTCCATCAGGTTGCAAATTAAAAATAATTTTTTTCTTCATTTATCTCTGAAAAAATATTTGGGCTTCTAGCAGCGTGTGGGACTTGTTCTATTAGTCCATCTATACTGACCTCCATCAGGTTGCAAATTAAAAATAATTTTTTTCTGCATCTAGCTCTGAAAAAATATTTGGGCTTCTAGCAGTGTGTGGGACTTGGTCTATTAGTCCATCTATACTGACCTCCATCAGGTTGCAAATTAAAAATAATTTTTTTCTGCATCTAGCTCTGAAAAAATATTTGGGCTTCTAGCAGTGTGTGGGACTTGGTCTATTAGTCCATCTATACTGACCTCCATCAGGTTGCAAATTGAATAAAAAAATTTTCTGCATTTAGCTCTGAAAAAATATTTGGGCTTCTAGCGGTGTGTGGGACTTGGTCTATTAGTCCATCTATACTGACCTCCATCAGGTTGCAAATTAAAAATAATTTTTTTCTGCATCTAGCTCTGAAAAAATATTTGGGCTTCTAGCAGTGTGTGGGACTTGGTCTATTAGTCCATCTATACTGACCTCCATCAGGTTGCAAATTAAAAATAATTTTTTTCTTCATTTAGCTCTGATCAAATATTTGGGCTTCTAGCAGTGTGTGGGACTTGTTCTATTAGTCCTTCTATACTGACCTCCAGCAGGTTGCAAATTGAATATAATTTTTTTCTGCATCTAGCTCTGAAAAAATATTTGGGCTTCTAGCGGTGTGTGGGACTTGGTCTATTAGTCCATCTATACTGACCTCCATCAGGTTGCAAATTAAAAATAATTTTTTTCTGCATCTAGCTCTGAAAAAATATTTGGGCTTCTAGCAGTGTGTGGGAATTGGTCTATTAGTCCATCTATACTGACCTCCATCAGGTTGCAAATTAAAAATAATTTTTTTCTTCATTTATCTCTGAAAAAATATTTGGGCTTCTAGCAGCGTGTGGGACTTGTTCTATTAGTCCATCCATACTGACCTCCATCAGGTTGCAAATTAAAAATAATTTTTTTCTGCATCTAGCTCTGAAAAAATATTTGGGCTTCTAGCAGTGTGTGGGACTTGGTCTATTAGTCCATCTATACTGACCTCCATCAGGTTGCAAATTAAAAATAATTTTTTTCTGCATCTAGCTCTCAAAAAATATTTGGGCTTCTAGCAGTGTGTGGGACTTGGTCTATTAGTCCATCTATACTGACCTCCATCAGGTTGCAAATTGAATAAAAAAAATTTCTGCATCTAGCTCTGAAAAAATATTTGGGCTTCTAGCGGTGTGTGGGACTTGGTCTATTAGTCCATCTATACTGACCTCCATCAGGTTGCAAATTAAAAATAATTTTTTTCTGCATCTAACCCAGCCAATAGTTTTGGCCTAATACCACAGTTTGGCCACTCAGCTCTGCTCGGTTACCATCCATTGTTTTTTTGTGCAAACAACTCCAGAGTTGTGAATTAGTTAACCACCAAAATGAGTGGAAAAAGGCCTGCTGCTGGTGGAAAGGGGAATAGGCGTGTTGGGAAGGGGAAAAAAGGTTGTGTCCGTGGGGTAGGTGCAGAAGAAAGACCATCTTCCAGCCAAACTAAAATGTCTACTTCTTTCAGCGGACAATGTGATAAGATCCCTTTCTTACGGCCACGCCAATCGCTACAAATTCCAGATGAGGCACAAAAACAGCAGGTGCTTCAACGGATATCAAGTGCTCCTTTAAGTGGGCTCTCCTCCACATCAACTTCAACATCACAAATACTCCAGTCCTCAAAGGTGTCACCCAAATCGCACTTGCTTCCTCACAGCTCCCAAATCACCAGCTGCCCGTCTGAGTATGAGGTAGAACAGATAGTTGAGTCTGCAGAGCTGTTTACTCATACTATAGCCTGGGAATCAGAGGTCGACTCCAGCGCTTCTGTGAATCCAGACGAGGAAATGATCTGCACTGCTGCCCAGAATCTTTATGAGTCGGATCCAGGACCAGACGCAGAAGGTTCTGACCATAATGTAGACCCTCATTCCCAAACTGTAACTCCTGTTGGTGGAGACAATGAGGAAGACGATGATAAGACTCAAATACCTGATTGGAGCGACAACTTTAGTTTTTTGTCAGGGCAGGAACAGGTTGGCTCTGAGGACGACGGGTGTGATAACGCACAGGGTGATGATGATGAGGTCGGAGATCCCACTTACTGTCAACCCACAGTCAGCCAAGAGATGAGGTCAGCAGAGGAGGTGGAGGAAGATGCTAGTGACGACGAGGTCAGGTTGCGCCTTCCTGGACAGAGACGTAGTACTGGAAGCACGTCAACAACTGCATCCTCAAACACAACTCTGCCTCTCACCACAAGTCGTGGTGGCTCTTCAGGTCGCATGGGTGCTAAGCCTTGCATAGCCTGGGCATTTTTTCAGATCGATAAAGATGACCCAACTCGTGTTATCTGTAACATTTGTCAGCAAAAGCTAAGTAGAGGCCAAAAAATACATAGTTTGAGTACTTCATGCATGAACCGGCACATGGACATGAAGCATAAGTTGCAGTGGGAAGCTCAGTGTGCTACAATGCGGCCTAGCCGGCCGGGCCAACCACCGTCTGCCATATCTTGTGCATCCGCGGCCTCTTCATCCTCTGTGACTGGGGGGACAGCAGTCACACCTGTTTTGGGGCGCAGACCTGCCACCTCTTTACCCGCAACAGCCAGCGTGATTGGCAGGTCATCATTTTCTTTGGAGGTGGTAACACCAGCTGGTCTTGAGCGCTGTCCGACATCGATAGCACCACCTTTGGATCAAGGCAACCTAACATGTCCGCCTGCATCTTCCTCACAGACCGGCAGTTTGCCGGGGACACCCTTATCAACCCCGTCTAAGCACAATAGCCAGCCCTCGGTCCCTCAGATGTGGACAAGTAAAAGACCATTTCCTCCTAGCCATGAGAAAGCTAAGAGGTTGAATTTCACCATCTGCAAGCTCTTGGCTACAGAAATGCTGCCTTTCCGCCTGGTGGACACAGAGGATTTTCGAGACCTTATGTCCGTCGCAGTGCCCCAGTACCAGATGCCCAGTCGGCACTAATTCTCAAAGAAAGGTGTGCCTGCGCTCCACCAGCATGTCGCACACAACATCACCGCTTCTTTGAGAAACTCTGTGTGTGACAGGGTGCATTTCACCACAGACACTTGGACGAGTAGGCATGGACAGGGGCGTTACATGTCGCTGACTGGGCACTGGGTAACTATGGTGACAGCAGGACAAGGGGCTGCTGTCCAAGTCTTGCCCACCCCACGAGTTGTGCGTCAATCCTCTTTATGTCAAAGTTCCTCCACTGCTTCTGCCTCCTCAACCTCCTCTCGGTCTTCCACCTGCACCCAAAGCCTGTCTGGTCATGCCACAAGCTTTCTAACTGCGCAGAAGGGATCCTGCACACCTCCTTACTATGCTGGCAGTAGGGCTCAACGTCATCAGGCGGTTTTTACATTGAAATGTCTGGGAAATGTGAGTCACACAGCTGAGGAGTTGTGGTCAGCTCTGGAGAACCAATTTCATGAATGGTTGTCTCCACTGGACCTGAAACCAGGGAAGGCCGTGTGCGACAATGCTGCAAACCTGGGTGCGGCCCTTCGCCGGGGCAATGTCACACACGTGCCTTGTATGGCTCACGTGTTGAACCTGGTTGTCCAGCAATTTTTAGCCCACTATCCCAGACTAGATGGCCTTCTGCAGAGGGCACGGTCGCTGTGTGCTCACTTCCGCCGTTCGCATCCCGCAGCTCAGCGACTTACATCTCTACAGAAGTCGTTGGGCCTGCCACTTCACCGGCTAAAATGCGATGTGCCTACCCGGTGGAATTCAACTCTGCACATGTTGCAGCGACTGTGGCAGCACCGACAAGCCCTGGTGCAATACGTTCTGACGTATAGCCTGGGCCAACGAGATTCAGAGGTGGGGCAAATCACGCTGGAGGAGTGGTCTCAGATCAGGGACCTATGCACCCTTCTGCACAGTTTTGAAATGGCGACGAAGATGTTTAGTGCTGACGATGCCATTATCAGCATGACTATTCCGGTGATTTACATGCTGGAGCACATGTTAAACAGAATTCGGAGTCAGGTGGTGGCACAAGAGGAGGTGGAGGAAGTAGAGGAGGAGGAGTTGTATGCGGAAGGGCTAACATCTGCAAGGTCCAGACGGTCGGCAGCACCAAGGCGGCAGGCATGTGAGGGTGGGGGAGATGATTTTACCAGGGCGCATGGTAGCAGCCAAACTAGTGAGGAAGGTGCAGGAGCCCAGGAAGAAGTGGAGGACGAACTGATGGAAGACTCATCAGATGAGGGAGACCTTGATCACATTTCTGTTGTGCGAGGTTGGGGGGAGAGGACAGAGGAAGGAAGCATGATTGTTACCTCGCCACCAACACAACAGGGACTTGGTGCTCCTGGATGCGCAACACACATGAGTGCCTTCTTGCTGCACTACCTGCAACATGACCCTCGAATTGTGAGAATTAGAAATAATCCTGACTACTGGGTTGCCACACTGTTAGATCCCCGGTACAAAAGTAAATTTGCAGAAATTATTCCTGCCATAGAAAGGGATGCACGCATGCAGGAGTATCAGCAGAGACTGTTGCAGAATCTTTCATGAGCTTTTCCACAAAATACCAGTGGTGCACGTAGTGAATCTCACAGTTCCAACTTGCCAACCGTGGGACCGTCAAGTGTTCAGCACTCAAACCGTAACAGAACCACAGTATCTGCTGGTAACATCAATTTTGCGGAATCATTTCACCACTTTTTTAGCCCATCCTTTGCAAGGCCACAGGAGACAAGAAGTCTGACACATAGTCAACGCCTAGAGACGATGGTACAGGAGTATCTCCAAGTAAACATTGAAGCCACGACTGTGTCACTGGACCCTTGCTCATTTTGGGCTTCCAATCTGGATAAATGGCCGGAGCTAGCCACTTACGCCTTGGAGATCTTGTCATGCCCCGCAGCCAGCGTTCTGTCTGAACGTGTGTTCAGCGCTGCTGGTGGTGTGCTGACAGATAAGCGCACGCGGCTCTCCACTGATAATGTAGACAGACTCACGTTCATAAAGATGAACAAATCATGGATCCGAAACGACTTTTCTACCCCTGTGTCATCCTGGGGAGAGTAAAAGCTTGATGATTGGTTAAAATCACCCTACCAACCGTTTTAAGCTTTCAAATTACTAATCATGTTTATCTGTATCTTGACTGGAAAATAATTTGGGCTTTGTAGCAGTGTGCAGCACTGATCCTATTAGGCCATCTATAATAAGCTTCACCAGATTTAAAATTAAAAATAATTTTTAGCTGCATCTAGCCCGGAAAATAATTTTGGGGCTCCGAGATGAGCAAGACACATAAGTGCCTTCTTGCTGCACTACCTGCAGCATGACCCTCATATTGTCAGAATTCGAAGTAATCATGACTACTGGGTTGCCACACTCTTAGATCCCCCAAACTTTTCGATCAACCTTTTCATTTTAATAAAGACCAAAAAAATGGTCATTTTTGAAATTATAAGCATTAGCAGGTTGTTAGAAACTGAAATCAAACAGTTTTCAACTCAAAACTTTATTCTAAGTGATGTTACATTTTCACATAGGACCCCTTGTTCGAAAGGAGCTTCTGAACT
The DNA here is from genome assembly GCF_046119375.1 of Phyllobates terribilis. Lineage (NCBI taxonomy): Eukaryota > Metazoa > Chordata > Amphibia > Anura > Dendrobatidae > Phyllobates > Phyllobates terribilis. The sequence goes on from NW_027362764.1 coordinate 445,158,486, forward strand.
CTCTCGTCCATTGAATTTGTCAGGTTTTGGATGGTTTCTGCTTCAATTGTTTTGCATGAGGACAGAATACCCTCCCAGAGCTGTTGCTTAGATGTGAACTGCCTCCCGCCATCATAGACACTCCTTTTAATGATGCTCCAAAGGTTCTGAATGGGGTAGAGGTCAGGGGAGCATGGGGGTCACACCATAAGTTTGTCCCCTTTTATGCCCATATCAGCCAGAGATGCAGATGTTTTATGTGCAGCATGAGATGGTGCATTATCATGCAGAAAAATGATCTTGCTGTGAAATACACTGTTCTTCTTCTTGAACCATGGCAGGAAGTGCTGTTTGAGAAAATCCACATACATTATGGAGTTCATCTTTAGCGCCTTCAGGGATCCTAAAGGGGCCGACAATCTCTCTCCCCATGATTCCAGCCCAAAACATTACTCCACCTCCTCCTTGTTAGCGCTGTAGCCGTGTTTGCGTGGGGTGTCCATCAACCAGCCATCCTCCACTCCATTCATCTGGACCATCGAGCGCTGCACGGCACTCATCCGTGAACAAAACAGTTTTGAAATCAGTCTTTATGTAATGTTTGGCCCACTGGAGCCGTTTCTGCTTGTGTGAAGTGCATAGAGGGGGTCGACAGGATGGCGTATGCACAGCTGCAAACCTCTGAAGGACCCTGCATCTTGTTGTTCGGGGGATGTTGGAGGCACAAGCAGCTTCAAAAACTTGTCTGCTGCTATGACAAGGCTTTTTTGCCGCTGCTCTTTCAACCTGACGTAATTGCCTGTAGGAAAGAGTCCTCAATTTGCCCTTATTAGCACGCACATGTGTGTACTGTGAATCAGCTACATACTTCTTGATTGCCAAGACACTTCATCCTGATCATCGCACAATGTTGATTGTAGTCATGCCTTGACCTAAACACTCCACAATTTGTTGCTTCTCAGCAGCCGACACATCCTTTTTCTTTCCCATTTTGGCAGAAAATGTAGGCTGCTTAATAATGTGAGAGAGCCTTCTTAAGTAGCCTTGCCTTTCATTGGACACACCTGCCAAACTAATTAGCACAGGTGTCTGCAATTGCTTACAGTGATATAAAGAGCCCTGACACACATCACCATCAATGAGTTTAACTGACAAACAAACAAATTCTTCCCTTATCACTCCTAAACACTTTTTGCATAATAATTTGGAACGCAGTGTACATGTGCTTTTCCACAAAACACCAGTGGTTCACGTAGTGAATCTTACAGTTCTAACTTGCCAACCGTGGTCTGTATGGAATTGTTCAATAAAGGGCCCAAAATTAAGATAACATAGATGGGAGAGGTCTCTATGAATAGGAATTCCTAAGTATTTGATACCCTGTGAGGGCCAGGCAAAGGGAAAGTTGGACTGGATGGAATCCTATATGGATTTAGGGAGGGAGACATCGAGGGACTCAGACTTCGCTGCATTGATTTTAAAATTTTACCATGTAACAAAGTGATCTATTTCAGCCATAACAGCAGGGATGGATATATGTGATTGAGTGATATATACTAGGACATCATCAGCAAATAGAGAGCACTTGTACTCGGTGCCTCCCACCTCAATCCACCTAATATTGGGGTTATGGCGAATTGATGAGAGCAGGTGCTCCGTCACTAGGATGTATAAGAGAGGGGACAGAGGACATCCCTGCCTTGTCCCATTGGTGATTGTGAAAGGTGATGAAAATGTTCTGACGCACCCCCTGGGCCTTGGGACACCCGGAGCCGGACCCTTTTTGGTGGATGCTGGTGGTTGTAGTCTTCGTGGCGGTGATCCGGTTCCGTGGCTCAGGGCGGTCAAACCAGTGGCGGAACTATTTATGTGGTTTTGATGTTTAAATGTCCGACTACGCCACCCGTGGATTGCGGTCAGAGTGAACCGCCGCTACAGGGCAGACCGCTAAGGCTGGTGTTGTGGGTGCAGCAGAGCGTAGCATAACTCCCCACGGGAGGAGTATAGCCTCAGGGCAGTGTATGCGGAGGATGGGGGTGATGGTGCAGGGCAGCAGCAGTAACGACACGGAGTCAGTGATGCAGTTCAGGGCCTTTACTCACAGTTCTTATTATCCAGACCACGTCTGCAGGTAACGGTTGCCCACGTCGTACTGTGCTCACCAGGTGAGGGGCTCAGACAACTCCCAGATAACTTTGGAGCGCTTCACAGGACCCCCTTTGTGTGTCCTTTGTCTGGCCTTTCTTACCAACACTTCTGTCCGGCTGCCTCGGGCCTCCTCTTGGTAAACTTGGCGCCAGTTTCCCTGACCCTATGTGGTGCCTTCCTAGCGGGTGGAGCAAGGGGCTGCGCCACATAAAATGTCAGAGCCTCCGGTTTCTAGCTGAGGGTCGTTTCCTGCCTCCACTAGTTCGGGGACCGGTCTCCCCCTTTGGCCTGACCCCTCCACGCAGGTGGATTCGGGCGTGCGGTGGCGACTCGCCCGTCCGCACCCCTGGGATCCCTTCATTCCTCGTTCCTGGAGCCTTCTCCGCTCCTCTTCCTTCCTTCTCCCTCTTGCAGGCCTGGGCCTCTGTTACTAGGCCCGCCTCCGGAGCAGAGCTCATGCAGAGCCCCTGCTCCCTGCCACTTCTGCTCAGACTTCTCTGCACTGAACTAAGATGGTGCCCACCTTTTATACTCCCTTCTCAATGCACCCAGGAACTGCTTCCTCCCTGCTCCTGCACTGCAGGGTTCCCCTTCCTCAGTGTTCCCTCCCCCACTCCAGCCAGGGACAGGGACTGTCGTGCCCATCTCAGGGGCATATTGGTCACCCTGCCCCACGGCAATGTGGTGTAATGCATGCAGGTGTCGGGTCCTGATCCACACTCCATCCTTATCTGAGAGTGAGATATCACACCTCTGGGTGAGGTGCAATACGTCTGTAGCAACCGAGCCCTCGGTGCTACAGTTCCATTTATCTTCAGCCTAGGTGACGTATTGTGATACAGGGCCGTGATTTTGGCTATAAAAGGGTCCCCTAGACCCCTACCCCAAGCTTTTTAAGAGAATCATATATGGCGTGCCAGAAGACTCTATGGAATGCTTTCTCAGCATCCAACGAGAGTATCTACTTACAAATTTTTAACTGCATCTAGCCCAGGAAATACTTTGTGCCTAGTAGCAGTGTCTGCTAGTCAGCGGATTATCCCGGCTGTTAAGCAAGCTACACCACCTGTAGTTTGGACACTTAATTTTTTCAAAGGAAATGCTTCGGGACCACGGGATACTCAGTGAAGAGCATCAGGAGGCACCCCAAAGCATAGGGGCTGGGACTGGCACTAGGATGCCTTGCGGTGGACAGCCGAGCTCGATCCTTATAAAAGCTTTTTAACTGCAGCAGCTTTAGTGGACGCTACTGGAGCTGGAATTACGCGGCTGCTGGCATGAGACTTGCCCTCCAATAGATCCTTGTAAATGGATTTAAAGTGTATTCATTCAAATTAGAGGGACAATTTAAATTTAAAAGCTTAGAGCTGCCTCCACCACAGGGGGGCTCTCTCGACCCACCAGCGGACAGGCACCAGTATTGGGAGAGGGGGGCTGGCCGTCAGGGTTCACCGCGGCTCTGGCACAAACCCGGCGACACGGAGGTGGCACGGGCAGGAGCGGACTGGCCGTCTCGGCTTCTCACTTTTTGGATTTTAGAAGGGCATGACATGCCTATATCTGTGTCTCCCCCTCCTTTTACTCCTCCACCTCTTTTCTTTTCGCATGACTATATGTACTTGTCACTTTTCCATGTGTTAGTTGTGTCTTCTGAGCAGTTTGTCAGCTTTTGGACACCTTTGAAGGTGTTTTCTATGTGTTTCTATGTGTTTTTGTTTGCCTGCCATTGGTTTTAACGGTGTTCGAAGGTGTTCGACGAACAGTTCGACGAACAGTTCGGCGAACACACGGGTGTTCGACGAACCGAACCGAACTCGAACACTACGGGGGTGGCTCAACACTACCCAGTAGTCATGATTACTTCGAATTCTGACAATATGAGGGTCATGCTGCAGGTAGTGCAGCAATAAGGCACTTATGTGTCTTGCGCATCTCGGAGCCCCAAAATTATTTTCCGGGCTAGACGCAGCTAAAAATTATTATTAATTTTAAATCTGGTGAAGCTTTTGTATAGATGGCCTAATAGGATCAGTGCTGCACACTGCTACAAATCCCAAATTATTTTCCAGTCAAGACAGATAAACATGATTAGTAATTTAAAATCTGGTGGAGCTTATTATAGATGGCCTAATAGAATCAGTGCTGCACACTGCTACAAAGCCCAAATTATTTTCCAGCCAAGATACAGATAAACATGATTAGTAATTTGAAAGCTTAAAACGGTTGGTAGGGTGATTTTAACCAATCATCAAGCTTTTACTCTCCCCAGGATGACACAGGGGTAGAAAAGTCGTTTCGGATCCATGATTTGTTCATCTTTATGAACGTGAGTCTGTCTACATTATCAGTGGAGAGCCGCGTGCGCTTATCTGTCAGCACACCACCAGCAGCGCTGAACACACGTTCAGACAGAACGCTGGCTGCGGGGCATGACAAGATCTCCAAGGCGTAAGTGGCTAGCTCTGGCCATTTATCCAGATTGGAAGCCCAAAAAGAGCAAGGGTCCAGTGACACAGTCGTGGCTTCAATGTTTACTTGGAGATACTCCTGTACCATCGTCTCTAGGCGTTGACTATGTGTCAGACTTCTTGTCTCCTGTGGCCTTGCAAAGGATGGGCTAAAAAAGTGGTGAAATGATTCCGCAAAATTGATGTTACCAGCAGATACTGTGGTTCTGTTACGGTTTGAGTGCTGAACACTTGACGGTCCCACGGTTGGCAATTTGGAACTGTGAGATTCACTACTTGCACCACTGGTATTTTGTGGAAAAGCACATGTAAGATTCTGCAACAGTCTCTGCTGATACTCCTGCATGCGTGCATCCCTTTCTATGGCAGGAATAATTTCTGCAAATTTACTTTTGTACCGGGGATCTAACAGTGTGGCAACCCAGTAGTCAGGATTATTTCTAATTCTCACAATTCGAGGGTCATGTTGCAGGTAGTGCAGCAAGAAGGCACTCATGTGTGTTGCGCATCCAGGAGCACCAAGTCCCTGTTGTGTTGGTGGCGAGGTAACAATCATGCTTCCTTCCTCTGTCCTCTCCCCCCAACCTCGCACAACAGAAATGTGATCAAGGTCTCCCTCATCTGATGAGTCTTACATCAGTTCATCCTCCACTTCTTCCTGGGCTCCTGCACCTTCCTCACTAGTTTGGCTGCTACCATGCGCCCTGGTAAAACCATCTCCCCCACCCTCACATGCCTGCCGCCTTGGTGCTGCCGACCGTCTGGACCTTGCAGATGTTAGCCCTTCCGCATACAACTCCTCCTCCTCTACTTCCTCCACCTCCTCTTGTGCCACCACCTGACTCCGAATTCTGTTTAACATGTGCTCCAGCATGTAAATCACCGGAATAGTCATGCTGATAATGGCATCGTCAGCACTAAACATCTTCGTCGCCATTTCAAAACTGTGCAGAAGGGTGCATAGGTCCCTGATCTGAGACCACTCCTCCAGCGTGATTTGCCCCACCTCTGAATCTCGTTGGCCCAGGCTATACGTCAGAACGTATTGCACCAGGGCTTGTCGGTGCTGCCACAGTCGCTGCAACATGTGCAGAGTTGAATTCCACCGGGTAGGCACATCGCATTTTAGCCGGTGAAGTGGCAGGCCCAACGACTTCTGTAGAGATGTAAGTCGCTGAGCTGCGGGATGCGAACGGCGGAAGTCAGCACACAGCGACCGTGCCCTCTGCAGAAGGCCATCTAGTCTGGGATAGTGGGCTAAAAATTGCTGGACAACCAGGTTCAACACGTGAGCCATACAAGGCACGTGTGTGACATTGCCCCGGCGAAGGGCCGCACCCAGGTTTGCAGCATTGTCGCACACGGCCTTCCCTGGTTTCAGGTCCAGTTTAGACAACCATTCATGAAATTGGTTCTCCAGAGCTGACCACAACTCCTCAGCTGTGTGACTCACATTTCCCAGACATTTCAATGTAAAAACCGCCTGATGACGTTGAGCCCTACTGCCAGCATAGTAAGGAGGTGTGCAGGATCCCTTCTGCGCAGTTAGAAAGCTTGTGGCATGACCAGACAGGCTTTGGGTGCAGGTGGAAGACCGAGAGGAGGTTGAGGAGGCAGAAGCCGTGGAGGAACTTTGACATAAAGAGGATTGACGCACAACTCGTGGGGACGGCAAGACTTGGACAGCAGCCCCTTGTCCTGCTGTCACCATAGTTACCCAGTGCCCAGTCAGCGACATGTAACGCCCCTGTCCATGCCTACTCGTCCAAGTGTCTGTGGTGAAATGCACCCTGTCACACACAGAGTTTCTCAAAGAAGCGGTGATGTTGTGTGCGACATGCTGGTGGAGCGCAGGCACACCTTTCTTTGAGAAGTAGTGCCGACTGGGCATCTGGTACTGGGGCACTGCGACGGACATAAGGTCTCGAAAATCCTCTGTGTCCACCAGGCGGAAAGGCAGCATTTCTGTAGCCAAGAGCTTGAAGATGGTGAAATTCAACCTCTTAGCTTTCTCATGGCTAGGAGGAAATGGTCTTTTACTTGTCCACATCTGAGGGACCGAGGGCTGGCTATTGTGCTTAGACGGGGTTGATAAGGGTGTCCCCGACAAACTGCCGGTCTGTGAGGAAGATGCAGGCGGACATGTTAGGTTGCCTTGATCCAAAGGTGGTGCTATCGATGTCGGACAGCGCTCAACACCAGCTGGTGTTACCACCTCCAAAGAAAATGATGACCTGCCAATCACGCTGGCTGTTGCGGGTAAAGAGGTGGCAGGTTTGGGCCAAAAAACAGGTGTGACTGCTGTCCCCCCAGTCACAGAGGATGAAGAGGCCGCGGATGCACAAGATATGGCAGACAGTGGTTGGCCTGGCCGTCTAGGCAGCATAGTAGCACACTGAGCTTCCCACTGCAACTTATGCTTCATGTCCATGTGCCGGTTCATGCATGAAGTACTCAAACTATGTATTTTTTGGCCTCTACTTAGCTTTTGCTGACAAATGTTACAGATAACACGAGTTGGGTCATCTTTATCGATCTGAAAAAATGCCCAGGCTATGCAAGGCTTAGCACCCATGCGACCTGAAGAGCCAACACGACTTGTGGTGAGAGGCAGAGTTGTGTTTGAGGATGCAGTTGTTGACGTGCTTCCAGTACTACGTCTCTGTCCAGGAAGGCGCAACCTGACCTCGTCGTCACTAGCATCTTCCTCCACCTCCTCTGCTGACCTCATCTCTTGGCTGACTGTGGGTTGACAGTAAGTGGGATCTCCAACCTCATCATCATCACCCTGTGCGTTATCACACCCGTCGTCCTCAGAGCCAACCTGTTCCTGCCTTGACAAAAAACTAAAGTTGTCGCTCCAATCAGGTATTTGAGTCTTATCATCGTCTTCCTCATTGTCTCCACCAACAGGAGTTACAGTTTGGGAATGAGGGTCTACATTATGGTCCGAACCTTCTGCGTCTGGTCCTGGATCCGACTCATAAAGATTCTGGGCATCAGTGCAGATCATTTCCTCGTCTGGATTCACAGAAGAGCTGGAGTCGACCTCTGATTCCCAGGCTATAGTATGAGTAAACAGCTCTGCAGACTCAACCATCTGTTCTACCTCATACTCAGACTGGCAGCTGGAGATTTGGGAGCTGTGAGGAAGCAAGTGCGATTGGGGTGACACCTTTGAGGACTGGAGTATTTGTGATGTTGAAGTTGATGTGGAGGAGAGCCCACTTAAAGGAGCACTTGATATCCGTTGAAGCACCTGCTGTTTTTGTGCCTCATCTGGAATTTGTAGCGATTGGCGTGGCCGTAAGAAAGGGATCTTATCACATTGTCCGCTAAAAGAAGTAGACATTTTAGTTTGGCTGGAAGATGGTCTTTCTTCTGCAGATGTTACTGTTGCTTTAACACCTACCCCACGGACACAACCTTTTTTCCCCTTCCCAACACGCCTATTCCCCTTTCCACCAGCAGCAGGCCTTTTTCCACTCATTTTGGTGGTTAACTAATTCACAACTCTGGAGTTGTTTGCACAAAAAAACAATGGATGGGAACCGAGCAGAGCTGAGTGGCCAAACTATGGTATTAGGCCAAAACTATTGGCTGGGTTAGATGCAGAAAAAAATTATATTCAATTTGCAACCTGATGGAGGTCTGTATAGATGGATTAATAGAACAAGTCCCACACACAGCTAGAAGCCCAATATTTTTTCAGAGGTAGATGCAGAAAAAAATATATTCAGTTTGCAACCTGATGGAGGTCTGTATCGATGGATTAATAGAACAAGTCCCACACACAGCTAGAAGCCCAATATTTTTTCAGAGGTAGATGCAGAAAAATATATATTCAGTTTGCAACCTGATGGAGGTCTGTATAGATGGATTAATAGAACAAGTCCCACACACAGCTAGAAGCCCAATATTTTTTCAGAGGTAGATGCAGAAAAAAATATATTTAGTTTGCAACCTTATGGAGGACAGTATAGATGGACTAATACAACAAGTCCCACACACAGCTAGAAGCCCAATATTTTTTCAGAGGTAGATGCAGAAAAAATATATTCAGTTTGCAACCTGATGGAGGTCTGTATAGATGGATTAATAGAACAAGTCCCACACACAGCTAGAAGCCCAATATTTTTTCAGAGGTAGATGCAGAAAAAAATATATTCAGTTTGCAACCTGATGGAGGTCTGTATAGATGGATTAATAGAACAAGTCCCACACACAGCTAGAAGCCCAATATTTTTTCAGAGGCAGATGCAGAAAAAAATATATTCAGTTTGCAACCTGATGGAGGTCTGTATAGATGGATTAATAGAACAAGTCCCACACACAGCTAGAAGCCCAATATTTTTTCAGAGGTAGATGCAGAAAAAAATATATTCAGTTTGCAACCTGATGGAGATCTGTATAGATGGATTAATAGAACAAGTCCCACACACAGCCAGAAGCCCAATATTTTTTCAGAGGTAGATGCAGAAAAAAATATATTCAGTTTGCAACCTGATGGAGGTCTGTATAGATGGATTAATAGAACAAGTCCCACACACAGCTAGAAGCCCAATATTTTTTCAGAGGTAGATGCAGAAAAAAATATATTCAGTTTGCAACCTGATGGAGGTCTGTATAGATGGATTAATAGAACAAGTCCCACACACAGCTAGAAGCCCAATATTTTTTCAGAGGTAGATGCAGAAAAAAATATATTCAGTTTGCAACCTGATGGAAGTCTGTATAGATGGATTAATAGAACAAGTCCCACACACAGCTAGAAGCCCAATATTTTTTCAGAGGTAGATGCAGAAAAAAATATATTCAGTTTGCAACCTGATGGAGGTCTGTATAGATGGATTAATAGAACAAGTCCCACACACAGCTAGAAGCCCAATATTTTTTCAGAGGTAGATGCAGAAAAAAATATATTCAGTTTGCAACCTGATGGAGATCTGTATAGATGGATTAATAGAACAAGTCCCACACACAGCTAGAAGCCCAATATTTTTTCAGAGGTAGATGCAGAAAAAAATATATTCAGTTTGCAACCTGATGGAGGTCAGTATAGATGGACTAATACAACAAGTCCCACACATAGCTAGAAGCCCAATATTTTTTCAGAGGTAGATGCAGAAAAAAAATATATTCAGTTTGCAACCTGATGGAGGTCTATATAGATGGATTAATAGAACAAGTCCCACACACAGCTAGAAGCCCAATATTTTTTCAGAGGTAGATGCAGAAAAAATATATTCAGTTTGCAACCTGATGGAGGTCTGTATAGATGGATTAATAGAACAAGTCCCACACACAGCTAGAAGCCCAATATTTTTTCAGAGGTAGATGCAGAAAAAAATATATTCAGTTTGCAACCTGATGGAGGTCAGTATAGATGGACTAATACAACAAGTCCCACACACAGCTAGAAGCCCAATATTTTTTCAGAGGTAGATGCAGAAAAATATATATTCAGTTTGCAACCTGATGGAGGTCAGTATAGATGGACTAATACAACAAGTCCCACACACAGCTAGAAGCCCAATATTTTTTCAGAGGTAGATGCAGAAAAAAATATATTCAGTTTGCAACCTGATGGAGGTCTGTATAGATGGATTAATAGAACAAGTCCCACACAAAGCTAGAAGCCCAATATTTTTTCAGAGGTAGATGCAGAAAAAAATATATTCAGTTTGCAACCTGATGGAGGTCTGTATAGATGTATTAATAGAACAAGTCCCACACACAGCTAGAAGCCCAATATTTTTTCAGAGCTAGATGCAGAAAAAAATTATATTCAATTTGCAACCTTATGGAGGTCAGTATAGATGGACTAATAGAATGATGCTATGCCCAAAAGATTTTACTTCACTAGGTGCAGTAAAAAAATTGGTATTCTATACACAGGTGGTATATCTTGCAACACAGATAGGCTACTCCACTGACTAACACACTCTGCAATAGGCCAAAAAGGATTAGCTTTGCTAGATTCAGCCAAATGCTGTGAAAAAAACTTGCACAGCACTGGCACAGACCTGCCTGGCAAAAACTGATAGGAACTGATGTAACTTAGTCCTGAAAAGGACTCCAATTACAATTAGTCTTTACTCCCACAATCTATCTATTTAAGAGCACAGACCTGCCTGATAAAAGTCGTAGGAAATGCTGTAACCTAGTCCTTAAAAGGACTGCAATCACAACTATTCCCTACTCCCAAGCTATCTGTAGATTTGTGCGAAAATTGGCTTGAAATTAACAAGGTATAACGCACACAGCAACAGCGGTGCCGTCTAACACGCAGCTGCAGCAGTGAGAAAATGGTGGCGACGGGGAAAATGGCTTGGTCTTATAGGGCAAGGACATGTGACATACACTGCCAATGACACATGTCCTTGCTTGTGTGAAAAAAAGCACTTCGCTCCGTGTGTGCGCTGCTGATAGGCTGACAGATTGCACCTCCTCACTGCAAATGCGGGAAAGAGAAAAAAAAATGGAGATCTTCATTGTTCCTGCAGAGATCCATCCCCTGCCCCTCCCCCCACCCCACTGTACACTCAAACTGCGTATTAACATTAATTTTCATCATTACTGAGAAAAAATCCAGTTATGATTTTGGTGCACAAACAGTTATCGAACATAACCTCGAACAGCCGAATTTTTCTCAAATTGTTCGTGTTCGCCGAACGGCTCGAACACCGCCCAAAACAGCTCGAATTTGAGATTGGCAAACAGTTCGAGTAGAACAACGCTCATCTCTATTCATAAGGTCGGCACATTATAAAATCAAGTGACACTAATAAAGCATTACATCCAATAAATACATGAAACATTATTGCTTGAAGTATAGAGAAATACATACTGTATATTAAAAATATATAAAACATAAAATCTATATTTATTTTAATAATAATGTTCAATTGTTTGCATTAAAAAAATTTGGATTCGAACTCAGGCTTATGTGGGGAAATTATGAGGTTTTTGATTTTGTATGTGGTCATATCCTGAAGAAGAAGTGCTTGACCCCTTGAAACAAGCTAAATAAAAAAACGCATGTTTAAATAAACTCCTAAATATTGACGTCTTCCATACATAGCAGCACGGGATCCACAAATTCTTCCTTGTCTTCCATTTCGTCGGTTTGACAACACTTGGATCTGCAGCAGCCATAAAATGATTTAAAAATGTTTTTAAATCTTGGATCAGGCTAGCATAATCTGATTACTAATTATAATTTATGCCGGATAAGACCCTATATGTGCTACTTTATCCTTAGTGTTTTATCATGACTAGAGATGAGTGGATTAGTCATAATTCAAGCTCTTATATTGAAATGTTTTTTGGGAAAAATTAATTTTGCAGCTAAAACAAATTTAGCAAATTTTAGTGTACCTTATTATGCTCTGGGGACTCTCCAGACCCCAGAGAATTATAAACATAATATGTAAAAAAAATCCCTGTTCTCACCCTACTGCTCACCTCCTTCCCATCATAAATATGGCCCTCACTGAATCTTCAGATCCCTGCTGCTTGCACTGAAATCCCCAGGCCTTTCACACTGGGCTGGGACTTCCAGTTTTGGTGGAGCCTAGTAGTGTTCTGCGCATGGGCATGCTTGGTCAGAGCGCACACCATGATGACATGACACAATGACCTTTTGTGAGTTTGCTCAGAACCCTCCCAGGTCCTCATCAAAGCTGGAAAAACCAGCCCAGTGAGAGAGGCCTGGGGAGATCAGCACGAGTGGCGATGATCTGATGAACTGGCAAGGTGCTCGTGATGTGGAGGGGCTGTAAAGGTGAGAATAAAGGTTTTATTTACATTTTGATGACTTTTTGCAGTTCAAAAAAATGGTGGCCAACCAATTCAATTCCTCTGGAATTTATTAGCTCACCTCTGGACATAAAGCTACTACCAACAGCTACAGGAAACATAATTGATTCCACAGACAGCACTCATATTTATTTTATTCTTAAAGTGCTGCTCAGTAATTTTACAGTTTGAAAGTCTGAGGGAGGAATACTATAAGGCAGATGAGTTGCTGCTTTGAATCAAGTCACAACTTGCCTGCTTGCTGGCCCCCCTGTAATATACAACTCGAAATTGTCATGAGTGAAAATGTACCAATCCTTCTAGCTACCTATAAGCTGTCCAAAGTAGGTCATATTCCGTGCTGGCCAAAGTAACTCACATTCTGTGCATGGCCCATGTCCTAAATTAAATTGTGCAATTTTTTCATAAAAAACACCGCTTGAGAATGTTCATGGCTATGGCCAATAAAGTGTCAGCTCATTTCAAATTATATTATGTGCCAAAGCAATCCCTCTTGGCTTTGCAAAAACAAACCGGTCTGTCACAGCACCCCCTGATTTGTGATATCACAGCATGCTGGAATTTGATGCTGTATTTTGCAGCATCTGTATGACCCCTATACAGTAGTAAGATCTGAAATTACGATTTTACACAGCTGCAGACAGATGTATCTAGGCTTTTCTTCAAGATTTCAATATACTGCTCTTATTGGATTTATAAAAATTTGCCTTAGGCAAAGTGACTTTCTGGTCCCTGTCCTGACACTAAACAACTGGGCAAATGCTATGTTTGCGCCTCCTTAGCTAGGCTCTAGGGTCCCATCTCTACAAATGAGCAAAACACTGATAACTGATACATCACAATAAGAAACAGAAAGGAAATGATTTTATAGTGATTCACAGGTAAGCACCTGCTTTTTGGGTCCTCTCCAAACCCCACACCTCGACCACTACAATGAATTTTTCTGATGACTGTACAGTTTTTTGCTGAAATATCTATGTCCTTTCTCCTTTGTACCCTTTCCATGCCTATGTAGTAATGCAAACACTTTTCTTTAACTTTCTCATTCTGCTGCATCGGCCTAGGTGTTCCAAAACTTTTCCTATGGGGTTACCAATTCCCACTTAAAATTACTGTAAGCAACAGAGGCTGAAAATACAAATAATAGACAAAAGGTTGACATGGCACCCCACCTGATTATTTAAATGCTGTGCCTCAACCCCCATAAAGCTATAAAGAAAACAAAAGCAAACAAGGGGTACAAAAATGGGCACCAAACATTCTAAATAAACAATATCAGATACCAATAAACAAAAAGAAATATAAATCTTATTAGACACACCAAATATGCACCACAATTAAAAACATGATTAATAACAAAAAATCAGCAATCCCCATAGTAACAGCATATATATATAGCACAATGAATACAATAATAAATATAAGTGGACATATATAAATTTGCCTAGTAGGTCTAGTTTGTCAAGAAATATATATAGACAAGTATTTAATACAAACGAATGGATGTTATAATAATAAAGGTTTCCCGAAGGAGTCCCATAATCCCATCCACAGCACACCAAGAAGTCTGAGATGATTAAATATCATATGGTATAAAGGGAGGAAAAATCAACCGGACAATTCATTAAAGAAGTACAGTCAGGAAACATATTATACAGACCACTGATATCTACACCAAAGGAAAGGATCAAGAGGATGAAAAACCCTATGTGTTCCGCCAATCAACCATGGCTTCCTCAGGGGTATAATGCCAATGTGCAAACACATGTGATATAAATAGTCAAGAAGATTGGGGCACAGCATTTAATTATTCAGGTGGGGTGCCAGGTCAACCTTTTGTCTATTACTCTAGTTTGGTTGGTTTTCCACCTTTGGACCTTGGCACACATTGGAAATTATACTGATGGTATTATATTTGGATATTTTGCAATACTGTTATATAACTTGATACCAGTTTTTTACTTCCTATATTTTCATCCTGTTTGGTGACCTAGATAGCAATTGGTAATGGCATTTGTCTTTGCAGCCAAGGAAATGGCCTGGAAAAACCAAGCATATACATTATTCCATACTACATCAACAACTGTTATTATTGATGATTTCTCAGCAGCCTCAGAGGAATTACTTAAATTGCATAAGAACTATATCTGGGTATGGTGGAATGCCAAAAGACTGTAAGAATATTTGAAATTTTCAATTATTCCAAGAGGATTATGGGTCCAAATCTTCCCGGCTTTGGAATATGACCCACAGTTCAAAGCTCCCAAATCATCATAAAAATGTTGATATATCATGACAAATTATTGTTGGCAGAATTAAAGGGAAAGATTGCTGCTTGTGAGGGCAGAAAACACTCCTTTGATAAAGTATCATTAGTACAACCCTTTTATATGAAATTAAAGGAAAATGTGAATCGCTATGAGAAGGAGATTATGGCTGGAATAAAATGAAAATTTATCAAAGATAGATTGGACTATGAGAAGCAGACAGCATACAGATGGTCACACTATGCCAATAAAACATCCCGCCCTAACGTGATTGGGACAGGCTGTAAAACAAAAATTAGGAGGGAGATGTAACATCTAGTGATTTTTTTATTGCCCAAAACAAGCAACCCCGAAGGCGCACCAGATGTGGGGGGTGTAGGTTGAGGATGCAAAAATGCCAGAAGGAACAGACACAGAAATTTCTCACCATATCGCAATCGGTTGAGCAGCGGGAAAAGACGGTAGTCGGGCCGTCGGAGGTGGATCATCCAGCGGAGCTGCGGATCATAAATTTATCTGATTATGAGTTATCTGATGTTAAAAGGTCAGTTTTAGAAAAGAGGCTTACCTTTTCCCCTATGCAATTTCTTGATAGATTTACATTTATTAAAGATACTAATTTATTTTTGCAGAACTCTAACATTCAGATACATGTATCAGCAGCCCTCTGTTCTGGATGATCTACTGTTGGGTGAGCGACAAGTGTTCCGTGATCTCATGGATCTTTTGAAAGAAAGTGAAGAATCGCTAGGTAGGAGGAAGTTTAATACCTCTAAAAGGCCACCCTCCTTGGGAATTCTACCAACTTTTCAAACCTTTTTTAGGGCAGTTGTGCATGATGTGGAGAACCTTAGCTTAAGAAGGAATAATGATAACAACCTTTCATTGGCACAAAAATGGGCCATTACTTCTCTTAAACAGAATCCCTTGTTCATCATTAAAGAGGCGGACAAGGGTGGTAATATCGTGCTATGGCCTGTTGAGTTGTATCTTCTAAAAGCTAAGAGACAATTGGGCAATAAAGATTTTTATGTCTCCCTTCCATCAGATCCGACTTTGGTATTCAAGAAAATATTAGATTCTCTTCTTACTGGAGCATTTAACCAGGGAGTTATTGACAAGGGAGAGAGAGAGTTTTTAACAACCCTTAAACCAGTTACTCCTGCCTTCTACCTTCTCCCGAAGGTTCATAAGTCCATTTCTGTTCCCCCAGGTAGACCCATTGTGGCGGGTATTGAGGGTCTAAATGAAAGGCCCTGTGAGTATGTAGATTTCTATTTACAACCCCATGTACTCAAATTGAAGTCATATGTTCGTGATACCATGCACTTCCTGAGTGTTTTGGAGGGGCTCCACGTACCACAGGGTACCCTTCAGGTGTATCTCTATGTGGAGTCCCTCTACGCTAGATGCCACACCATCTGGGTCTTCAAGCGGTCTCTTCATTTCTATCAGAATCAGCTGATTCTGAACACTGCTCCTTCCTTCTTGAACTACTGTCTTTTACATTGAGTCACAGCTAGTTTATTTATGATTGTTCCTACCACAGGCAGGTCTCCGGGACTGCAATGGGTGCGCATTGCGCCCCCTCTTAAGCCAACCTTTACCTGAGTTGGTTGGAGGGGGGCACGTGTACCCGTCTGCTCTTTACCGGGGACATGACTATAAGTGATTTAGGTACATAGATGATATTTTGATGTTATGGACAGGACCTGAGGATGTATATCTGGAGATTATATCCGAATTAAATTCCAATATGTATAACATACATCTCACTCACCAAATCTCGGCCGATTTGGTGAACTTTCTTGATGTACAACTTAGTTTGGAGGGTCACAATATTCGGACCAATCTATAATGTAAAACCACGTCAACAAACACTTTACTCCATTGTAGTAGTTTTCACCCTATGCACCTCAAACGAGGTATTCCCTATAGTCATCTTCTTAGAGTAAGATGGAATTGTAGTAACACTGTCGATTTTACTTCACAGGCTGACGATTTAACTTTGCGTTTGAAAGCTAGGGGATATCCAAAAAGAGTTCTTAATACTGTACTGAATAGGGTGAAGTGTCTTGACAGAACAGATCTTTTGCAGCCTAAGCCCAAAAAGAGGACACTTCAATTTGCCTAATAACTAATTACAATAATCAGTGGAGATATATACAAGATATTCTTCGTAAGAACTGGACTATCCTGTTGTCTGAATCAAAATTAAAGCATGGTATATCGGCCAAACCACTACTTACAGCAAGGAGAGCAAGAAATCTTAAAGATAATTTGGTCATGCGTCACTTTGTGCAACCAACCAATAGGCTGAATAGAGGCATTGTACTCAAACGGTCGCATGCATATGGAAACTGTTCCATATGTCCACTTATGTCTTTTACATATGTTTTTGTCAACGCGATTGACCAAAAGGAATTCATCTTGGAAAATTATATTAATTGTCGGCAAAAAATGTTATCTATGCTCTTGTCTGTCCTTGCTCATCTGTATACATTGGTCAGATGTCACAGGAACTTCGCCAAAGGACCCAACAGCATCTCTCGAGCATTGCCCTGGTGGAAATACCATTGAAAGCACAAAGACAAATTTCTACTATGGCCATGCACTATTTACAACATCATCACTGCAAAACTGCTGGGACTAAGGTATATGGTCTGGATTGTATATCTCCTAATATTCATGGAGGAGATATTACACCAGCCTTATTACGCCTAGAATCTAGGCGGATATATAAAATAAATTGTGCTTACCCCAGAGGCATCAACGAGGCTTGCTGTTCTCTGGTTTTTATAAGAGATAGGAATTCCTGATGTGACGCTTTTTATATTTTAATACAATCAGGACTGATTATTTTTCAGCAAGGATATCTGCTGATTATCTAAGCCGAATAATGTTCTATTAAATTTGGTAAATCATGTGATGGTGTGTGTCCCCTATCATGATAATTATCTCTAAACTTGGGCTTACATTATTATTTTCTGATTCATGGATTTCTTTCTTTTTCTATTTACATGTTTGAAATGCACTGGTAATATCTGGTGGACTGTGTATCCTTATTTTGAATTATGGGCCGTTAGTCACACTTATGTCCATTTTTGGCAGTGGTGGAACGCTTTCTCTTTATATATAGTAGGTATTTGGTGAGGTAAATTCAATACAAAAAAATCCAGCACCAAAGCGATATATTCCAAAGCTTTATTCCAAATAATTCTTAGATGTAAAAACACAGGCAAACATTTTGGAGATAGAGGGCTTGATACAGCGAGGTCCCAGGACATTGGTTTACACATTTCAGGGCTGCATTTACCCCTTAATCATAACCTCCAGATAGATGCATTACCCCTTTATCTATGTGTCACTTCCGGCGATGTGCATCAGGCCCTTCCCAGTTTTGCCAGCCTGAGACACACACCACAGGTATAGGGAATCTTCTCTCATGCATGTCATATCCGGCTGTCGAAGCCATTTCCGGTGGTGCAATCCAGCCTGACACGCACGCCGGTAACTCCCAAGTCCCCTCCGGCAATATGACTCACTAGGTGGGGAAGTCTGGCGTGGACCCGAAGCTATTTACAAATGATTGGGATAATCTATAGGACTATATATGTAAGGTATTACATGTGCCTGATCTAAGTCTGGTGCCGGTTTTTTGGAGTATCTGATTTATAACCAACACGTGTTTCTTCTTGACCATTTATATCACCTCTGTTTGTACATTGGCATTATACCCCTGAGGAAGCCATGGTTGATTGGCGTAAAACGTAGGGTTTTTCATCCCCGTGATACTTTCCTTTGGTGTAGATATCAGTGGTCTGTATAATATGTTTCCTGACTGTACTTCTTTAATGAATTGTCTGGTTGATTTTTCCTCCCTTTATTCCATATGATATTTAATCATCTCAGACTTCTTGGTGTGCTGTGGATGGGATTATGGGACTCCCTCGGGAAACCTTTATTATTATAACATCCATTAGTTTGTATTAAATACTTGTCTTTATATATATTTCTTGACAAACCAGACCTACTGGGCAAATTTATATCTGTCCACTTATATTTATTATTGTATTCATTGTGCTATGTATATTGTGTTACTAAAGGGATTGCTGTTTTTTTCTTTTTTTTTAATCATGTTTTTAATTGTGGTGCATATTTGGAGTGTCTAATAAAATTTATATTTCTTTTTGTATATTGGTATCTGATATTCTGATTATTTAGAATGTTTGGTACCCACTTTTGTACCCCTTATTCTCTTTTGTTTTGAAAATACAAATAAAGAGTAAATATTGACTCATAACTAGAAACTGCTAAGCTCATAGGTAATGTTTAGACCACCAACTTAATTTCCCCAGACCAGATCCCTAAATTACAATAATTAAAGTTTCTGAAAAAGAAAATTTAATATACACCTCAGAGCAGATCATAGCATTTATCAAACTCCAAACTACACTCCATCAATTAATTAAACACCAGAACAGAGAAAGAAAAACTTTCTTATACTCATAACTACAAACATATTGACGATAGCTGGCATCAGGACATAATAAGCTGGGAAAAAGGTGAAGAGTCTTAAAAAATTAGTTACCATATTTTGCGGACTTTAAGACGCATCGGACAATAAGACATATACCAAATTTGGGGTTTAAAAGAGGAAATCTTTTTTTTTAAATAAAATTATGGTTCGTCTTATACCCTGTTTTAACGGTAGCTTACCGGTGGGGCGGCGGCGGTGTATCAGGAACACTGGAGGCAAAGTCGCTGCTTCAGGAGGCTGGCAGTGACAGGAGTGGGGCGATGCCATGGGCCCTGTGCTGGGAGGAGGCACATCCAGGTCCTGCGAGTCTGCGGGTCATTGGCTCTCCTAAAATGTTGATGTTGGTGAGAGGAGTCCCCTTTCTCATTGTATTCCCTGTGGCAGGATTCAGAAAAAGGGCCATCTGAGGCGGCGGATGCGCAGATTAAGACCTCGGTAGACGAGAACTTGGGAGCAGAAATCTTGTCTTCCAAGATCTCAACCTGCGCATGCGCCACCTCTAGCAGACATTTTACTCAAGCTTACCGCAGGGAAATCAATGGGAATGGGACTCCTCTCACCGGCGCCGACATCTTAGGAGAGCACAGGGCCCACGGCATCGCCCCACTCCTTCCGCCGGCCTCCTGTAGCAGCGACCCTGCGAACTGTGACCCCGCTCCACCGCAGCTGCCCTACCAGTAAGCTACCTTTGGATTATAAGACACACCTCCATTTTGCTCCTAAAGTTTGAGAAAAAAATGCGTCTTATAATCTGAAAAATACAGTATTTCAAACATTCTCATTGCTTTGTTTACCTCATCTGTTCCATGAAGCTTGTGCCCCACTTCAGAATAGCCAACATTAAGACACTGAGAGATGCTGGACAGCATTACTGTACAATGCAGTGATTTGTGTAAGGTGCGGAAGGGGTCTGAAGAATGAGTTTTTACAGGCAAGCACTTATCCCAGGTACTGGACATCCTGTTTTAAAGTAGTCACAAATGCAAAAGTGACATGTATAGTTTTGGTACACATTAAAAACATTTTTTAGAAGGATATACAGAAAATGTTGTTTTTTTGCAACAACGAATGCTATAAGTGTGGTATGTGGATTCAGAGGATTATAATGATTTTTTCTTTTAAAAGTCAGAATTTCTTTATACGTGTTTGAAGGATGAACATTTTCATGCCTATAATACCTTCATGTACCTCTGAAAACAAAAGAGTTAAAAAGTTATCCTTGTCGTGAAAGTAGATTGTAGTAGGAAATAATAAATGAGTTTTTAATATTGAATTTATGTGAGTATAATATTTTATCGGCATATTCTGCATCAGTAAAAGTCTCCACTAGCTTGAAGCAATGCATATAATTATAAGTAGGGTCACCTTGGATATAAGGTCTAGTTGTACCAAATGGGAGGAGTAAATGAGTAAGCTGTAAAAGGAATGGGAAATATTAAATTACTGTCTTATTTTCTGAAATGAGAAAGAATTCTGTTATAAATGATCTAAATAAATATATCGTACAGTAATTTAACTTATGAATATATTAGGCACTGAAACAAAAGCTTGTGTTTACAGAAAAACATCAACTACTGTGTTATGTAAGTGGGCTATAAGGAGACATATAATTGTCATAAAGTATATCTTATATAACTTTCATGGTGTATATAGTATTGCCAATTTGAAAATTGTAAATGTGCAACATGATCTTTTTTATTGTTCAAATCACATTATATTATCCTCATGTGCATAGTATGGTTACTGATGTAAAGTATTAAGCCACAAGCTGAATTACTGTTGGTGTACCAGCTACAAGAAAAGCACTTTACATTGATTTTAAATTAATGAGATACATTTACTGTAAGAAGAAAGTTAATTTGCTAATCTCTGAGTGAAAAATCCATCAGCTATGAAGAGTGTGTCAGTCACCTGCCAGTATACTGTAATACATTTCAATTACAAACCATGTTCTTGTTGAAAATCTCAATGGCAATGCAAGCAATTATTGTGCTATAATTACAATTTTCCCTATAGATTGTATGAAACAAATGCACGCTTTCTTGACAGGAAAAAAAATCTACATTAGTATATATTATTTGTATAAACTCAGAAGTATTACCATTATAGAGATAATAAACATGAGAAAACAATGAGGAAAATGTGCTAAATTGATTATCCAACTTGTCCGACAACAAATATGCATATTTTATTCAGTCATTAATAGTTTTTAAATAATAAATAGAGGCATATTCATCGCTCCAACGGATAAAGAGCAGGTATCTCCAGAGATCTGGACTGGCTGTAAAAGTGATGACTACTCTGTCTGGAGGTCAGAAGACCATAGCAGCCTGTGATTGACAGCAGCGGTCAGATGAGTAGAGCAGTGTCATAATCAAAGGTATTTTTGATGAGGCACTTTTCTAGTCACTTGATAACTACAGTAAATCATCGTGTGCAGTGGTCTTGTCACTTAGAACCATTTGCACTGGATTCGCAAGGGTGTTGCAAAGTGAGTAAGCCTCTGTTATTTATTTCAAAATAATTAATGTCTAAAAAAGACTTCCTCTGGTGTAAGACAAACCCTTTAATATAAAAAGGTATTTGAACTGTTAACATTTATGACCTTTCCTGTGTTATATCACTAGGGTTAGAACTTCCCATAAAGTTCCATGAAGTGGCAAAGTATTTGCACAGATAATTCCCCATTTTATTCATCAACACATTGGATGTGTTAGTGAGGAGGGATTTGAAATTTGGGATCCCTACTCAAGCAATCAGTGGGAACATAGTGTTTACATCTCTATTAATCTAAACAGGACAGAATTCAGACAATGTATTTTAAAACCTACATAAAGCAATAGCTGTGATTAATTCAAATGTTCTTTCAGTGGTTGAGCGGATTTCCTATGGGCACTTAGGTTTCAATACTTCAAAAACATACTATTCGTTTACTTGGCTTCCTTTGAATTTAGCTATGAATTGGAACAACTGTAGTTCAACTCACAAAAATGCTCATTTTAATTGAATTTAATGGAATCCATTATCGTACAGTGCTGTCATCCCAGAACTGCAAACTCCATGGCGTGCCCAGAAGTAAAATGAATTCAATACTCATAGACATTGCCAAGTAAGAAAGGCTTAAACCCGACCACCACTGAACAAGACACATAAGTTGAAACATCAAGACTGAGATAAGTAATATTTGAAGACAGATTTTTCAAATGTTTTAAAGCATCAAAATATGAGAGTGACTCTTGACACACCAGATGGATGGGCCCTTGGCTGGATCTGTAATGGGCCCAGACCTCCACTTCAGTTCAGACACCAGCAAGTTGGAGGTGGGGAACTACTATGGGCTTGTATAATAAAAGATGAGCTAATTGGACCTTTCTTGGCTTGAAGATGGATTCCAAATCAACTCCCAAACTCCCAAACCTACTGCCAGTTTTTAGAAGACACTTTCTTCAAGCAGGGGTAAAGAAAAAATACTGCATCTTTCAAGAAAACCATGATTTTTATGCAGGAGAAAGCTCCATCTCGTGTATCAAAGTAGTCTACTGTTTGCTTAGAAAATAAAGGCCTTAAAGGTAAAAGAATAATAACATAACCCCTTCCTCATTTGACCTACACCCTATTGGGAAGTAAGACAGTACACCTCTCTGAACAGAGTTTTGGAGGCTGTGATAACTGCTGTCCAAAAAGTTGACTGTCAACAGAATTAGAGATTAGACTCGATGACTGGAAGGCTTATGACTGTTATAAAAAAGAAGGGTGGCTATACTGGTCACTGATATATCTTTTGAAATATCAGAAATGTATTTTTGTACATTTTCAGTTGTTTGGTTTTATTTCTCACTTTTACAGATGGAACCAGGGGAGGAGTCCTGAGGAGACAATTTGCATATTCTCACTGCATTTTGGGATAAGTGAAGAGTCTCCGCGAGCTGAAAGAACCCTGGATTTTGGCCGTTGGAGCTGAAAGGAGGACATCGGTGAACCAGGGGAGGAGTCCTGAGGAAACAGTTTGCATATTCTCACTGCATTTTGGGATAAGTGAAGAATCTCCGCGAGCTCAAAGAACACTGGATTTTGGCTGCTGGAGCTGAAAGGAGGACATCGGTGAACCAGGGGAGGAGTCCTGAGCAGACAATTTGCATATTCTCACTGCATTTTGGGATAAGTGAAGAGTTTCCGTGAGCTCAAAGAACACTGGATTTTGTCCATTGGAGCTGAAAGGAGGACATCGGTGAACCAGGGGAGGAGTCCTGAGGAAACAGTTTGCATATTCTCACTGCGTTTTGGGATAAGTGAAGAGTCTCCGTGAGCTCAAAGAACACTGGATTTTGGCCGTTGGAGCTGAAAGGAGGACATCGGTGAACCGAGCGCCTGCTGGCGCGCTAATTTTGGAGCATTTTTCACTGTTTTCATGACATATCAACAATAAGAACATGGAAGAGTCCAGGGGCCATTTGGTGAGCTGCATATCCTGCTACATGTTCACAGATTTGCCAGTGGAAAAGCCAAAATTCGCATGCCAGAAATGCAAGCTTGTGTCCCTGTTGGAGGAAAAGTTGTGAAATCTAGAAGAGAGGTTAACCACCTTGAAAATCATTAAGGAAGGTGAAGAGTTCTTAGACAGAGCAGAATTAACTCTTCATGATGCAGATAGAGAAGAAATTCGAACTGAACCTGACGAAACAGAGGAATGGAAGCATGTGACCCAGAGAAGCAGGAGGATCGAAAGGCAGTCAGCACCTATACTGCTCAGGAACCAGTACCAGGCTCTCACGCAGGAGAACCATGAAGAAATACAGCAAGATAAGACTTTGCCCACAATGAATAAACTTGTAAGCCCTCAGAATCCTCCTGGATGGAGAAAGAAAAATGTTGTGAAGAAAAAACGGAGAGTTGTGGTCATGGGGGATTCCCTGTTGAAAGGAAAAGAGGCCGCTATCTGCAGACCAAACATAACCTCAAGAGAAATGTGCTGTCTTCCTGGAGCAAAAATTAAAGATGTGTCTGACAGGATATCAAGACTCTTCAGACCTACAGATCACTACCCATTCCTGCTAATACATGTGGGGACAAATGACACCACAAGAAAGGACCTGGAAACCATTTGCAGTGACTTTGAAGACTTAGGCAAGAAAGTGAAAGAATTGGGAGCGCAGGTGGTCTTCTCATCCATCCTCCCAGTGGATGGCCATGGAACAATGAGGTGAAATAAGATTCTACAGGTGAACAACTGGCTACGTCGATGGTGCCATCAACAAGGATTTGGATTTCTGGATCATGGAATAAATTACCTATATGATGGACTACTTGCTAGAGATGGGGTGCACCTTACGAAGACAGGAAAACCTGTATTTGGAAGTTGCCTTGCTACACTCATCAGGAGAGCTTTAAACTAGAACAATGTGGGAAGGGAAGCAAATGGCCAGAAAAAAATATACAGCTGACAAATACTATTGAGATCTCTGCTACTTGGAAGTGGAAAGGAAGAACAAAGACAAAAAAATTTAAATAATAAAAATCTGGGAGGAAGAGAAACCAATCACAAACTAAAATGTTTTTATACAAATGCACAAAGCATGGGCAACAAACAAGGAGAATTCAAACTACTAACGCAGGAAAAGGAATATGATGTCATTGGAATCACTGAAACTTGGTGGGAGATTTGAACTATCCAGACATTTGTTGGGAATCTCTCTCAAGTAAAGCTAACAGGTCAAGCAAATTCTTATCCTCTCTTGCTGACAAATTTATCTTCCAAAAGGTAGGGGAGAAAACAAGGGGATCTGCTACTTTGAATTTATTCCTTATAAACAGGGAGGAAATGCTTGAGGAGGTAAAAGTGGCTGGAACCCTAGGAGGCAGCGATCATACTATTAAAGAATTTTGAATAACTAGAGGAGGAAGACATATGAAGACTCAAACTTCAAGGTTAGATTTCAGAAAGGCTGATTTTAAGCGACTCAGAAAGAGAAAAGGAGGGATCCAATGGCAGGATGTCCTTAAGGACAAAAATGTCCAGGAAGGATGGGAAATTTTTAAAAATGAGATTCTCAAAGCACAATCGTTAACAATCCCGAAAAGTAGGAAGAATGGTACGCATTTAAGGAAACCAGAATGGATGAACACAAAACTTAAACACATGCTAAAATGAAAGAAAGAAATGTTTATCAAATAGAAAGAGGGAGGCATATCTAAAGAAGATTATAATGCAGTCTGCAGATCCTGTAGGGCACATATCAGGTAATCAAAAGCTGACAATGAATTAAGGCTTGCAAGAGATGTCAAAAGCAATAAAAAAGGATTTTGGGGGTATGTCAAAAGTAAAAGAAAAGTCAAAGATGCTGTAGGATTTTTACAGGATGAAAATGGTGAAATGGTAAGAAAGGATGTTGAGAAGGCCGAACTTTTTAATTCCTATTTTGCATCTGTTTTCTCTCAGAAAGAAAATGTAACATCAACTGATCTTCACTGTCCTATTAAAGGAATAGAAGAATCCAAGTTATCTGTGAGCAGAGAGATTGTGAGGGAATATTTAGCTAACATAAATGAGTTCAAGTCTCCAGGTCCAGATGAATTACACCCCAGAGTACTGAAGGAGATTGTAGAAGAAATTTTAGAACCACTCTCCATAATCTTTGAAAATTCTTGGAGAACAGGAGAAGTCCCAGAAGACTGGAGAAGAGCAAATGTTGTTCCTATCTTCAAAAATGGGAAGAAGGTGGACCCAGGGAACTATAGGCCAGTGAATCTGACTTCTATACCAGGAAAGATCTTTGAACAAATAATTAAACAACATGTATGTAAGTACCTGGATAAGAATGAAGTGATTAACCAGAGTCAGCATGGGTTTTTAACTAACAAATCATGTCAGACTAACTTAATTTCCTTCTATGACAGAATCACTGAATGGGTGGATCAGGGAAATGCAGTAGATATAGTATATCTTGACTTCAGCAAAGCATTTGACAAAGTATCTCACACCATCCTTATTGAAAAAATTTCCAAGTTTGGAATGGACAAGGCAACTGTTAGGTGGATTCATAACTGTCTTAGTGATCGGACTCAAAGAGTGGTTGTAAATGGCTTCACATCCAGTTGGATGAATGTCTCAAGTGGGGTACCACAGGGCTCGGTCCTGGGACCTGTATTGTTCAACATCTTTATCAATGATTTAGATGAAGGAATTGAGGGTAAACTGATTAAATTTGCTTGTGACACAAAGCTAGGAGGGATAGCTAATACTAGAGAAGAGAGAGAGAGGATTCAAAAAGACCTAAATAAACTGGAGCAGTGGGCAGTAACTAACAGAATGTTTTTTAACAGGGAAAAATGCAAAGAACTACATCTGGGCAATAAAAATGAAAAAAGCATATACAAAATGGGAGGAATAGAGCTAAGCAACAGTACATGTGAAAAAGACTTAGGTAAACTAATAGATCATAGACTGAACATGAGTCAACAGTGTGATGCAGCAGCAAAAAAGGCAAATACAATTCTGGGATGTATTAGCAGAAGCATACAGTCTAGATCACGTGAAGTCATTATCGGACTTCACTCCTCTTGGGTCAGACCTCATCTTGAATACTGCGTCCAGTTTTGGGCACCACATTTTAAAAAAGACATCGACAAACTGGAGCAAGTTCAGAGAAGAGCGACCAGAATGGTGACCGGTCTGCAAATCATGTCCTTTGAGGAACGGTTACAGGATTTGGGAATGTTTAGCTTGCAAAAAAGAAGACTGAGAGGAGACTTTATAGCTGTCTACAAATATCTCAAGGGCTGTCACATTGTAGAAGGATCATCGTTATTCTCATTTGCACAAGGAAAGAGTAGAAGCAATGGGATGAAACTGAATGGGAGGAGACACAGATTAGATATTAGAAAAAACTTTTTGACAGTTAGGGTGATCAATGAGTGGAACAGGCTGCCACGAGAGGTGGTGAGTTCCCCTTCAATGGACGTCTTCAAACAGAGGCTGGACTGATATCTGTCTGAGATGATTTAGTGAATTCTGCTTTGAGCAGGGGGTTGGACCAGATGACCCAGGAGGTCCCTTCCAACTCTACCATTCTATGATTCTATGAAAATAAACAACTGAGATGGTAAATTTTCATTGTACTTTTCATTGCATAATAATTTTGCACATTAATAGTTGCCCAATAATTATACAAACAAATATATTTTCTTAAGAAAGATGAAACCTCACTTTTAATCTTTACTTTCTTAAATATTCATGTTTCAGGTTCATTAACCTTTTAGATTGACCATCAGCACTGCAGTTGTTCAATAATTAAATGAATAAAAAAAAATACAAAATGCTTAATAATTGTGCACACAGTGTAGAACAATTATGAATATTTTTCCCTATGGGCCTTTTTTCTTCATATTTTATGAATAAATGGCTAGACAGCTTTTATTTTATTCTTTTCCAGGGCATAAGCTTGTTTTGCACATGCAAACCTCAAGGTGTATTCAGTTTACACGGCTCAAAATCCTTTGGTTCCTGTATCCCTGTTTTATGCTCCCTCACTTTCCAGGTTTGTTTGTTAGGTTAGTTTCTGCCTTACTGGTAAAATTTATTGGTGTGTTTGACCCAACTGGGGCCAGTGTGCCCAGCCACCAGCCACCCAGCTATTTGCACATGGGAAGGGCTCTGCAAAAGTCTCCCTCTCTTTAGTGGGAGTGGGTGAAAAGTACCCCTGACCTCAAGGGTGTGCATAATTGGGACGACTTTCACCAAGTGCATCTGGCATACTGCTGTTGCTGGCCTTCAGTCAGGTTATCTTATCACTACTCGAGTGTCACACCCTCGCTATTCTTTATGTGGCATAATGGGAAGAATTTTATGTGTATTCAGAGAGTAACCTTTTCATGTCTGACATGTTTTTGGTACGGTCGCTACATGGATGACATCCTGATCCTATGGAGGGGTGACATGGAGACCGTACCTAAATTTATCAGATATTTCAACAACAATTACCTAAATTTAAAGTTTACTTTCTCTTATTCACATAAAAAATACATTTATCTTATATTTTGAAGAAAGGTGATGAAACCCTCAATACTATACCTACTAATACATACCGCAAACCTATTAACAACTCTGCTGGCTAACAGCTGCCATCCTGAACACACATCAAGTCAATGACATACAGTGAATTTACATCATGAGGACGCTTTTTAAAAAATCCTGGATCAGGGATGTAGAATTGTGGCTAAACAAGGTTTTTCTCTAGCAAACTATTTATCTCCTAGTTTATACAAAAATCACATTAGTAACAGAACAACATGGCTATCACAAAAAGGTTTCTATAAGTGTGGAAAAAAATAAATGTAGCATTTGTCAATATAAAACTAAAGACAAAAACTATAGAAACTTCTAAAAAAATGAGGGAATTATTAAAAACATCATGAATTGTGATACAGAGTATATTATATACTGCAATAAATGGACAGAATGTAATTTATTATATGAAGGTTGCACTATCAGGAAGTTTAAAATGCGTGTCTGAACACATATATGTCTCTGCAGTGTATGTTCTAAAGCTCTGCACAGCGGGCGCGATGTAGTGATGTCATCTCGCCCTTTGCTTTGATACATCAGAGCTCACAGCTCTCTGTTCCATCATTGACTTCAACTGTATCTGCATTCAGCTGACACCGCCAACTCTCAGGCCCCATAGCAGATGCATTGTCTTCACTGCGACTCATAGTGAAAGTACACCATGCACCATATGTTTTAACTGAATCGGGTGCATGCACTGTGATGTGGGTGAGGACAACTATTTCTATTTTGCTACTCCTCAAATATCTGTCAACGTCTGACGTCATCAGTATGGGTCTTTCTATACTGGAAACAAGCATCCACTTACATATTATGTTCTGGACATCGATTTTTTCTAGTGAATACCCTGCTCTTCAAGGCCTCCTGCTGGTCCACTATTTGGAGGGGAAATGCGTTGAGGTGTAGTTTGTGGATCGATAAGTATGATAGACACATACTACTAATATGAAAAAATTTGCTATGATGTGATGTTTAGCCTGACAATCTGTGGTATGCTGTATATGTCCAAGATATACCAGTATTTTTCTTGTATTGCTTTTCCTACAAGAATTTTTTAATTTGGCCTCTATGTGTCTTGATTTTTGTCATGCTATGTTTAGAGGAACAATGAGCAGGTCTGAACATTATTTCATGTCTTCCTAGGGATATCTAGGGCACCTTAGAAACTGACGACGATGAGCTGGGTTGCCATTTGCATGTATCATTAGGATGCCAACAACTATGGTCAGATAGTGTTCTATAAACATGTTCATCCGGTATTGTGTAAATGGGGATTAATATCTGTAAATTGCGGTGCCCTTTTTAGCTATTTCTTATTAGCTTTTTTTGTGTTTCTTGTGTGTTTTTCTTTTGGTGTTTTTAATTTCATATCAATAAAAATAACCAGGATTAGTCAAGGTCGAAAGTAGTGTATATTTAATATTCTGGAATATATGATTTTAGTTTAGATTTTTAGATCTTAATTGACAATAGAAATATAGCAATAATTGTTAATGTAGAATCTTTTAGTGGCTTGAGAATTGTCACAATTGTGACTCATTGATTTGGGGGCTCTATATTACCTTGAGTATTTCCAGATTAAGTAATAATGACATTTAATGACTGAAACTGGACAGAAGAAAAAGAAGGGAGACGTTGATTGCTCAGGAATATGACTTCAGTTTTGTCAGATTGGCTCTAGTTTCTGATATATTTAATAGTTAATTAATTATAGTACTATTATGGTTTCAAAGTGTTGCTTTAATAGCATTGTAAGTCTACAAATTGAAAGACAAAATAATTATATGGAATATTTCATTGCCTAAGACACTGTTAGAGAGTCAAAACACAGACAAGAGACCAAAAGTTGTTGCATTTGTTATCACACACAAGTCCCATTGGGGAAATTCATTATTTTCTTTAATAAATTATCTCAAAAGCGAGAACAAATTTAGGAAAAGTAATGGAATTTTTTAATTCTGCTCCCTCAAAATACCCTAAATCTATTCTAAAAATCTTGGCACCTGAATTTTTTTTTTCGTAGACATATGTAATTATTAATGGTGTCTATAAGTTGTTTTGAGTTTAGCACATTTTGTGAACCATCTACTGACGATTAGAGATGAGTGAACCTGAACTGTAAAGTTCGGGGTTCGTACCGGACAGCTAGTCCATTTGAATGTTCAGAGTTTGGAATGAGAAAGAGAAAGAGAGTGAGAAAGGGAGAGAAAAGGGGAGAAGAAGAGAGAGAAACCAATGAACCCGAACATCCACGGGTCCGCTCATCTCTATTGAGGATAGGAATTAAATCTTAGATTTGAGACAGACAATTAAGATTCTATTTGACATAAATGCATCATATTTCTTACTTTTCATGTGTATTGTGATAAGTTGTGCACAATTTGGAAACATTATGGTATGTTCTAATGTTTAAAGAGTGGCGAGCATGCTGCATCTGTAATGTCAAAGTTCGCTAGGTGCGTGGGTGTTGATAGAAAGGCAAGCTGCTCTTGTTCCTGATTTTTTAAAAGTTAAAGTCACTAAATATCCTATTTTTGCATCTGTACATTATGGAGGGATGAATATTTAAAAATAAGGACTCCAATAAATTCCTTAGGGGCATTCAACAGTGAGAATGTATTAATTTCTTGTGAATTCCTAAAAGAAAAATACTTGCCAGGATTTTATTTGAATTTTGCAAATTTTGTCCTGGTAAACAGTGTAATTATTGACGAGCCATAAAATTTCCCTTTTCGAGAAGGTGAGGTTTAAATGTGGTGATCGTACAGTAGGAGGCATTTGGAGAGACTATGTAATCTGACCTACAGTGGTGTGAAAAAGTGTTTGCCCCTTCCCTGATTTCTTATTCTTTTGCATGTTTGTCATACTTAAATGTTTCATATAACCTATCGTGGAACCTGCAACAAAGGTCATCAGCTTGCCTACTGAAGACACCGATTTTTGAGCAGTTTCTTCTGACCCAAAGGAACTGGCCCTTTGGAATGCCCCATTTGAGGGCCACTGGATGATGGCTGTCCCACTTTAGAAAGCTGTTTATGGCTGTCGAATGAGTAGTGCCTCCTCTGGTTACAATTAATTGTTGTCCCACTTATAGGGTATATTTTTCTCCCTCAGTGAGGATGTAACAGAGAGGAAATTCTTTTGGTATTGAATTGTAGCTTAAGAGAGGTTCACAAGGAAATTTAACAAGAATAAATGGGCGTGGCAGGGTTGTAATCTCCTGTGATCTTGGCAGGCTATGGACTATATCTTTGATAAACTGTAAGGGAGAGGAATAGGAATATCTTAGAGTTAAAGCTTAATAGCAGACATGTCATCCATAATAATGAGCACTCATTATGGTTTATGGACATCTAGTAAATAGAGATGAGCGGTGTTCGACTAGAACTGTTCGCCAATCTCAAATTCGAGCTGTTTTGGGCGGTGTTCGAGTTGTTCGACGAACCCGAACGATTTGCAAAAAATTCGGCTGTTCGAGGTTATGTTCGATAACTGTTCGTGCACCAAAAGCGTGTCCTGCATGTCTGGCGCTATTTAGAGCACCAATCATGCAGGGATTGTCTGCCACTCACTGTAATGCCACAGCCATGGTGGTTGTGGCATTAGAGTTATTGCCCAAATCGATGGGAACAGTGCCAACAGTGAAACATGAAAAGCCGGCAATTCATCAGCGGCATACACCGGTACCCGACAATTTAGAACCGAAAGAATAGAGCTTCACACATAGATAAGATAGATAGAAACATGTCAGTCACATATATATGAAGTACAGTGATAGTGTTGCTCACTGTACTTGTCATTTAGTGTAAAGGATTTATCAAAAAAAATAATAGTGTTTTCATGCACCGTCTCTTTAAAAAAGCCGGCCGGCAATTCAGCATCTGTACCCGACAATTTAGAATAGAAGGAATAGAGAATCACACATAGATTAGATAGATAGAAACATGTCAGCCACATATATACGAAGTACAGTCACAGTGTTGCTTACTGTACTTGTCATTTAGTGTAAAGGATTTATTAAAAAATATAATAGTGTTTTCGTGCACCGTCTCTTTAAAAAAGCCGGCCGGCAATTCAGCAGCGGTACCCGACAATTTATAACAGACAGAATAGAGCTTCACACATAGATTAGATGGATAGAAACATGTCAGTCACATATATATGAAGTACAGTGATAGTGTTGCTTACTGTACTTGTCATTTACTGCAAAGGATTTATTAAAAAAAATAATAGTGTTTTCATGCACCGTCTCTTTAGAAAAGCCGGCCGGCAATTCAGCATCTGTACCCGACAATTTATAACAGACAGAATAGAGCTTCACACATAGATTAGATAGATAGAAACATGTCAGTCACATATATAATAAGTACAGTGACATTGTTGGTTACTGTACTTGTCATTTAGTATTAAAATAAAGGATTTATTATTAAAAAAAATTGGCGTTGGGTTCCCCGTAATTTTAGTTTCTAGCGGAGGTTAAGCAGACGGCTGGGGCAGATGTTTGAAGCCTGGGAAGGGGGTAATACCCACGGAGCTTCCCAGGCTACTAATATCAGCCCCCAGCTGAATACCTAGCCTTTACTAGCTATTAAAATGGAGACAGCTGGGGGCTGATATTAATAGCCCAGGAAGGGAGCCATGAATATTGGCCCCCTCCCAGGCTAGAAACACCAGCCGTCAGCCGCCCCAGAAATGGCGCATCCATAGGACGCGCCAATTCTGGCACTTAGCCTCGCTCTTCCACGCTGCCCTGGTGCGGTGGCAGGGGGTAATAGGGTTGGGGTTGATGTCAGCTTATAATGCCAGCTGACATCAAGCCAAGGTTAGTAATGGAGAGGCGTCTATAAGACACCCCCATTACTAACCCCATAGTCAAAGTTAAAAAAAAAACACAAACACCCAGAATAAAGTCCTTTAATTGAAATAAAGACACAATTCTTTATTGTTCTAAATTAAACCATACTTACCATCACGCCCATTCCAGCTGAAGCCAACGATCTCCTGCAATAAAAGAAAAATAATAAAGCAACCTCATCCTTACCTTTCCATGGTTCCCACAACAGCTTCAGCTCTGCTACATCGAGATGACAGGCTGGACAGCAGCAGAACGCTGCCATCCAGCTTGCCATGCCGCACACACTGAGAAGCGCAGGCATGCTTGCGCTCCTCAGTGTCTGACTGTGACGGCATCCAGATGAGCCGACAATGAACTCGGCTCACCTCATGTACGTCACTGACAGCGTGGGAAAATTCTCCTGCACTCAGCGCTTCAGCGTGAGAATTTTCCCACGCTGTCAGTGACGTGCATGAGGTGAGCCGAGTTCATTGGACATGACCTCGGCTCATCTGGATGCCGTCACAGCCAGACACTGAGTAGCGCAAGCATGCCTGCGCTTCTCAGTGTCTGCGGGATGACAGGCTGGATGGCAGCGTTCTGCTGCGGTCCAGCCTGTCATCTCGATGTAGCAGAGCTGAAGCTGTCGTGGGAGCCATGGAAAGGTAAGGGTGATGTTGCTTTATTATTTTACTTTTATTGCAGGAGATCGTTGGCTTCAGCTGGAATGGGCGTGACGGTAAGTATGGTTTAATTTAGAACAATAAAGAATTGTGTGTTTATTTCAATTAAAGGACTTTTTTCTGGGTGTTTGTGTTTTTTTTAAATACTTTACTAGAAATTCATGGTGGTCATGTCTAATATTGGCGTGACCCCATGAATTTCGGGCTTAGGGCCAGCTGATAATGCCAAGCTGGCCTTAACCCCTTTATTACCCAGTGAGCCACCGCACCAGGGCCCTGGATGAGTTGGGTACAGCGCCAGAAGATGGCGCTTCTATGAACGCGCCATTTTCCGGGGCGGCTGCGGACTGCAATTTGCAGCGGGTGGGGCCCAGAAAGCTTGGGCCTCCCTGCGCTGCAGATTCCAGCCCCCAGCTGCCTAGTTGTACCTGGCTGGACACAAAAATAGGGCGAAGCCCCACGCATTTTTTTTTTAAATTCATGAAATTCATGGAATAATTAAGAAAAAAAGGGCTTCCCTATATTGTTGTGTCCGGCTAGGTACAAATAGGCAGCTGGTGGTTGGGAGCAGCCCGTTCCTGCCTGCTGTACCTGACTGGACACAAATATAGGGCGAAGCCCCACATCAATTTTTTTTTCATTATTTCATGAATTTCCTGAAATAATTAAAAAAAAATTGTCGGGTACCGCTGCTGAATTGCCGGCCGGCTTTTTTAAAGAGACGGTGCATGAAAACACTATTATTTTTTTTAATAAATCCTTTGCAGTAAATGACAAGTACAGTAAGCAACACTGTCACTGTACTTCATATATATGTGACTGACATGTTTCTATCTATCTAATCTATGTGTGAAGCTCTATTCTTTCTGTTATAAATTGTCGGGTACCGCTGCTGAATTGCCAGCCGGCTTTTTTAAAGAGACGGTGCACGAAAACACTATTATATTTTTTAATAAATCCTTTACACTAAATGACAAGTACAGTAAGCAACACTGTCACTGTACTTCGTATATATGTGACTGACATGTTTCTATCTATCTAATCTATGTGTGATGCTCTATTCCTTCATGTCTAAATTGTCGGGTACCGGTGTATGCAGCTGCTGAATTGCCGGCCGGCTTTTTTAAAGAAAGCGTCTTCTGAGCAGTTTGTGAGCTTTTGGACACCTTTGAAGGTGTTTTCTATGTGTTCCTATGTGTTTTTGTTTGCCTGCCATTGGTTTTAACGGTGTTCGACGAACAGTACGACGAACAGTTCCTCGAACATCCCGGTGTTCGACGAACCGAACCGAACCCGAACACTACGGGTGTGGCTCAACACTACTAGTAAAGTCTGTCAGATGCTGTCAGCTTAGAAGGTTTACCTTAGAGAGAATAGGCACCTGCAGATCCAAGATCAAAGCCAATCTTTACCTATTAACTGCTATATAGAGATCTGGACTTACAACACATCCCTGGATTATGTCCATAGCCTCGCTGCTGGCCACAGGAGCAAGTTTGAGGCAAGAATAGTCAAAATTAGGCCAGGACTATATCTATAGGGATAAAATCAGGGTTAAAAACAGAAGTCAAAACTGTAGTCAAAGAGTAGCCAAGATCAGATACCAAGAGGACAAACAAATGTTAAGTCAAATGGGCAAAGATC
The DNA here is from genome assembly GCF_046119375.1 of Phyllobates terribilis. NCBI lineage: Eukaryota > Metazoa > Chordata > Amphibia > Anura > Dendrobatidae > Phyllobates > Phyllobates terribilis. The sequence goes on from NW_027362764.1 coordinate 445,193,931, forward strand.
AAAGTCAGGGGGTTGTACAGAGGCAGATGTAGTCAGTATAACAATTGGGGTCAATATCAGAATAAGTAAAGGTGAGAAAAAGCAGCAGTGACAGGGATAAATCCAAGCAATAACTGTTCTCTACCAGCAGTAAGCACCTCTGACAAGTTTTGAACAAATAAATTGTTCTTAGTCATAGCTTAGCCATTCTAAATAAAGCTTGAAGAATATTTTTATACTAATGCGGGATAAGTTATCTAAAAAAATGTGCTTGCTGCTAATTGTCCACCTGGATTTATCCATGCACATATAGGAAGGTGAATCTTCATAACATCTGATTAGTGTCCCATTCTTTATTAGTGTTGAGCCACCCCCGTAGTGTTCGAGTTCGGTTCGGTTCGTCGAACACCCGTGTGTTCGCCGAACTGTTCGTCGAACACCTTCGAACACCGTTAAAACCAATGGCAGGCAAACAAAAACACATAGAAACACATAGAAAACACCTTCAAAGGTGTCCAAAAGCTGACAAACTGCTCAGAAGACACAACTAACACATGGAAAAGTGACAAGTACATATAGTCATGCGAAAAGAAAAGAGGTGGAGGAGTAAAAGGAGGGGGAGACACAGATATAGGCATGTCATGCCCTTCTAAAATCCAAAAAGTGAGAAGCCGACACGTTCAGTCCGCTCCTGCCCGTGCCACCTCCGTGTCGCCGGGTTTGTGCCAGAGCCGCGGTGAACCCTGACGGCCAGCCCCCCTCTCCCAATACTGGTGCCTGTCCGCTGGTGGGTGGAGCGAGCCCCCCTGTGGTGGAGGCAGCTCTAAGCTTTTTAATTTAAATTGTCTCTCTAATTTGAATAAATACACTTTAAATCCATTTACAAGGATCTATTGGAGGGCAAGTCTCATGCCAGCAGCCGCGTAATTCCAGCTCCAGTAGCGTCCACTAAAGCTGCTGCAGTTAAAAAGCTTTTATAAGGATCGAGCTCGGCTGTCCACCGCAAGGCATCCTACTGCCAGTCCGAGCCCCTATGCCTTGGGGTGCCTCCTGATGCTCTTCACTGAGTATCCCGTGGTCCCGAAGCATTTCCTTTGAAAAAATGAAGTGTCCAAACTACAGGTGGTGTAGCTTGCTTAACAGCCGGGATAATCCGCTGACTAGCAGACCCTGCTACTAGGCACAAAGTATTTCCTGGGCTATATGCAGTTAAAAATTAGTAATTAGATACTCTTGTTGGATGCTGAGAAAGCATTCCATAGAGTCTCCTGGCACGCCATATATGATTCTCTTAAAAAGCTTGGGGTAGGGGTCTAGGGGACTCTTTTATAGCCAAAATCACGGCCCTGTATCGCAATACGTCACCTAGGCTGAAGATAAATGGAACTGTAGCACCCTGAGGGCTCGGTTGCTACAGAGGTATTGTACCTCACCCAGAGGTGTGATATCTCACTCTCAAGTAAGGATGTAGTGTGGATCAGGACCCGACACCTGCATGCATTACACCACATTGCCGTGGGGCAGGGCGACCAATATGCCCCTGAGATGGGCACGACAGTCCCTGTCCCTGGCTGGAGTGGGGGGAGGGAACACTGAGGAAGGGGAACCCTGTAGTGCAGGAGCAGGGAGGAAGCAGTTCCTGGGTGCATTGAGAAGGGAGTTTAAAAGGTGGGCACCATCTTAGTTCAGTGCAGAGAAGTCTGAGCAGAAGTGGCAGGGAGCAGGGGCTCTGCATGAGCTCTGCTCCGGAGGCGGGCCTAGTAACAGAGGCCCAGGCCTGGAAGAGGTAGAAGGAAGGAAGAGGAGCGGAGAAGGCTCCAGGAACGAGGAACAAAGGGATCTCAGGGGTGCGGACAGGCGAGTCGCCACCGCACGCCCGAATCCACCTGCGTGGAGGGGTCAGGCCAAAGGGGGAGACCGGTCCCCGAAACTAGTGGAGGCAGGAAACGACCCTCAGCTAGAAACAGGAGGCTGTGACATTTTATGTGGCGCAGCCCCTCGCTACACCCGCTAGGAAGGCACCACATAGGGTCAGGGAAACTGGCGCCAAGTTTACCAAGAGGAGGCCCGAGGCAGCCGGACAGAAGGGTTGGTAAGAAAGGCCAGACAAAAGACACACAAAGGGGGTCCTGTGAAGCCCTCCAAAGTTATCTGGGAGTTGTCTGAGCCCCTCACCTGGTGAGCACAGTACGACGTGGGCAGCCGTTACCTGCAGACGTGGTCTGGATAATAAGAACTGTGAGTAAAGTCCCTGGACTGCATCACTGACTCCGTGTCATTACTGCTGCTGCCCTGCACCATCACCCCCATCCTCCGCATACACTGCCCTGAGGCTATGCTCCTCCCGTGGGGAGTTATGCTACGCTCTGCTGCACCCACAACACCAGCCTCAGCGGTCTGCCCTGGAACGGCGGTTTACTCTGACCGCAATCCACGGGTGGCGTAGTCGGACATTTAAACATCAAAACCACATAAATAGTTCTGCCACTGGTTTGACCGCCCTGAGCCACGGAACCGGGTTGCCGCCTCGGAGACTACAACCACCAGCATCCACCAAAAAGGGTCCGGCTCCGGGTGTCCCAAGGCCCAGGGGGTGCGTCAGAACATTTTCATCACCTTTCACAATCACCAATGGGACAAGGCAGGGATGTTCTCTGTCCCCTCTCTTATACATCCTAGTGACGGAGCACCTGCTCTCATCAATTCGCCATAACCCCAATATTAGGTGGATTGAGGTGGGAGGCACCGAGTACAAGTGCTCTCTGTTTGCTGATGATGTCCTAGTATATATCACTCAATCACATATATCCATCCATGCTGTTATAGCTGAAATAGATCACTTTGTTACATGGTCAAATTTTAAAATCAATGCAGCGAAGTCTGAGGCCCTCGATGTCTCCCTCCCCAAATCCATATAGGATTCCATCCAGTCCAACTTTCCCTTTGCCTGGCCCTCACAGGGTATCAAATACTTAGGAATTCCTATTCATAGAGACCTCTCCCATCTATGTTATCTTAATTTTGGGCCCTTTATTGAACAACTCCATACAGACCACGGTTGGCAAGTTAGAACTGTAAGATTCACTACGTGAACCACTGGTGTTTTGTGGAAAAGCACATGTACACTGTGTTACAAATTATTATGCAAAAAGTGTTTAGGAGTGATAAGGGAAGAATTTGTTTGTTTGGCAGTTAAACTCATTGATGGTGATGTGTGTCAGAGCTCTTTATATCACTGTAAGCAATTGCAGACACCTGTGCTAATTAGTTTGGCAGGTCTGTCCAATGAAAGGCAAGACTACTTAAGAAGGCTGTCTCACATTATTAAGCAGCCTACATTTTCTGCCAAAATGGGAAAGAAAAAGGATGTGTCGGCTGCTGAGAAGCAACAAATTGTGGAGTGTTTAGGTCAAGGCATGACTACAATCAACATTGTGCGATGATCAGGATGAAGTGTCTTGGCAATCAAGAAGTATGTAGCTGATTCACAGTACACACGTGTGCGTGCTGATAAGGGCAAATTGAGGACTCTTTCCTACAGGCAATTACGTCAGGTTGAAAGAGCAGCGGCAAAAAAGCCTTGTCATAGCAGCAGACAAGTTTTTGAAGCTGCTTGTGCCTCCAACGTCCCCCGAACAACAAGATGCAGGGTCCTTCAGAGGTTTGCAGCTGTGCATACGCCATCCTGTCGACCTCCTCTATCCACTTCACACAAGCAGAAACGGCTCCAGTGGGCCAAACATTACATGAAGACTGATTTCAAAACTGTTTTGTTCATGGATGAGTGCCGTGCAGCGCTCGATGGTCCAGATGGATGGAGTGGAGGATGGCTGGTTGATGGACACCCCACGCAAACACGGCTACAGCGCCAACAAGGAGGAGGTGGAGTAATGTTTTGGGCTGGAATCATGGGGAGAGAGATTGTCGGCCCCTTTAGGATACCTGAAGGCGCTAAAGATGAACTCCATAATGTATGTGGATTTTCTCAAACAGCACTTCCTGCCATGGTTCAAGAAGAAGAACCGTGTATTTCACAGCAAGATCATTTTTCTGCATGATAATGCACCATCTCATGCTGCACATAAAACATCTGCATCTCTGGCTGATATGGGCATAAAAGGGGACAAACTTATGGTGTGACCCCCATGCTCCACTGACCTCTACCCCATTCAGAACCTTTGGAGCATCATTAAAAGGAGTGTCTATGATGGCGGGAGGCAGTTCACATCTAAGCAACAGCTCTGGGAGGGTTTTCTGTCCTCATGCAAAACAATTGAAGCAGAAACCATCCTAAACCTGACAAATTCAATGGATGAGAGAGTTCAGAAGCTCATTTCGAACAAGGGGTCCTATGTGAAAATGTAACATCACCTAGAATAAAGTTTTGAGTTGAAAACTGTTTGATTTCAGTTTCTAACAACCTGCTAATGCTTATAATTTCAAAAATGACCATTTTTTTGGTCTTTATTAAAATGAAAAGGATGATCGAAAAGTTTAGGGGATCTAAGAGTGTGGAAACCCAGTAGTCATGATTACTTCGAATTCTGACAATATGAGGGTCATGCTGCAGGTAGTGCAGCAAGAAGGCACTTATGTGTCTTGCGCATCTCGGAGCCCCAAAATTATTTTCCGGGCTAGATGCAGCTAAAAATTATTATTAATTTTAAATCTGGTGAAGCTTTAGTATTGATGGCCTAATAGGATCAGTGCTGCACACTGCTACAAAGCCCAAATTATTTTCCAGTCAAGATACAGATAAACATGACTAGTAATTTTAAATCTGGTGGAGCTTATTATAGATGGCCTAATAGAATCAGTGCTGCACACTGCTACAAAGCCCAAATTATTTTCCAGCCAAGATACAGATAAACATGATTAGTAATTTGAAAGCTTAAAACGGTTGGTAGGGTGATTTTAACCAATCATCAAGCTTTTACTCTCCCCAGGTGGACACAGGGGTAGAAAAGTCGTTTCGGATCCATGATTTGTTCATCTTTATGAACGTGAGTCTGTCTACATTATCAGTGGAGAGCCGCGTGCGCTTATCTGTCAGCACACCACCAGCATCGCTGAACACACGTTCAGACAGAACGCTGGCTGCGGGGCATGACAAGATCTCCAAGGCGTAAGTGGCTAGCTCCGGCCATTTATCCAGATTGGAAGCCCAAAAAGAGCAAGGGTCCAGTGACACAGTCGTGGCTTCAATGTTTACTTGGAGATACTCCTGTACCATCGTCTCTAGGCGTTGACTATGTGTCAGACTTCTTGTCTCCTGTGGCCTTGCAAAGGATGGGCTAAAAAAGTGGTGAAATGATTCTGCAAAATTGATGTTACCAGCAGATACTGTGGTTCTGTTACGGTTTGAGTGCTGAACACTTGACGGTCCCACGGTTGGCAAGTTGGAACTGTGAGATTCACTACGTGCACCACTGGTATTTTGTGTAAAAGCACATGTAACAGTCTCTGCTGATACTCCTGCATGCATGCATCCCTTTCTATGGCAGGAATAATTTCTGCAAATTTACTTTTGTACCGGGGATCTAACAGTGTGGCAACCCAGTAGTCAGGATTATTTCTAATTCTCACAATTCGAGGGTCATGTTGCAGGTAGTGCAGCAAGAAGGCACTCATGTGTGTTGCGCATCCAGGAGCACCAAGTCCCTGTTGTGTTGGTGGCGAGGTAACAATCATGCTTCCTTCCTCTGTCCTCTCCCCCCAACCTCGCACAACAGAAATGTGATCAAGGTCTCCCTCATCTGATGAGTCTTCCATCAGTTCGTCCTCCACTTCTTCCTGGGCTCCTGCACCTTCCTCACTAGTTTGGCTGCTACCATGCGCCCTGGTAAAACCATCTCCCCCACCCTCACATGCCTGCCGCCTTGGTGCTGCCGACCGTCTGGACCTTGCAGATGTTAGCCCTTCCGCATACAACTCCTCCTCCTCTACTTCCTCCACCTCCTCTTGTGCCACCACCTGACTCCGAATTCTGTTTAACATGTGCTCCAGCATGTAAATCACCGGAATAGTCATGCTGATAATGGCATCGTCAGCACTAAACATCTTCGTCGCCATTTCAAAACTGTGCAGAAGGGTGCATAGGTCCCTGATCTGAGACCACTCCTCCAGCGTGATTTGCCCCAACTCTGGATCTCGTTGGCCCAGGCTATACGTCAGAACGTATTGCACCAGGGTTTGTCGGTGCTGCCACAGTCGCTGCAACATGTGCAAAGTTGAATTCCACCGGGTAGGCACATCGCATTTTAGCCGGTGAAGTGGCAGGCCCAACGACTTCTGTAGAGATGTAAGTCGCTGAGCTGCGGGATGCGAACGGCGAAAGTGAGCACACAGCGACTTTGCCCTCTGCAGAAGGCCATCTAGTCTGGGATAGTGGGCTAAAAATTGCTGGACAACCAGGTTCAACACGTGAGCCATACAAGGCACGTGTGTGACATTGCCCCGGCGAAGGGCCGCACCCAGGTTTGCAGCATTGTCGCACACGGCCTTCCCTGGTTACAGGTCAAGTGGAGACAACCATTCATGAAATTGGTTCTCCAGAGCTGACCACAACTCCTCAGCTGTGTGACTCACATTTCCCAGACATTTCAATGTAAAAACCGCCTGATGACGTTGAGCCCTACTGCCAGCATAGTAAGGAGGTGTGCAGGATCCCTTCTGCGCAGTTAGAAAGCTTGTGGCATGACCAGACAGGCTTTGGGTGCAGGTGGAAGACCGAGAGGAGGTTGAGGAGGCAGAAGCAGTGGAGGAACTTTGACATAAAGAGGATTGACGCACAACTCGTGGGGACGGTAAGACTTGGACAGCAGCGCCTTGTCCTGCTGTCACCATAGTTACCCAGTGCCCAGTCAGCGACATGTAACGCCCCTGTCCATGCCTACTCGTCCAAGTGTCTGTGGTGAAATGCACCCTGTCACACACAGAGTTTCTCAAAGAAGCGTTGATGTTGTGTGCGACATACTGGTGGAGCGCAGGCACACCTTTCTTTGAGAAGTAGTGCCAACTGGGCATCTGGTACTGGGGCACTGTGACTGACATAAGGTCTCGAAAATCCTCTGTGTCCACCAGGCGGAAAGGCAGCATTTCTGTAGCCAAGAACTTGCAGATGGTGAAATTCAACCTCTTAGCTTTCTCATGGCTAGGAGGAAATGGTCTTTTACTTGTCCACATCTGAGGGACCGAGGGCTGGCTATTGTGCTTAGACGGGGTTGATAAGGGTGTCCCCGGCAAACTGCCGGTCTGTGAGGAAGATGCAGGCGGACATGTTAGGTTGCCTTGATCCAAAGGTGGTGCAATCGATGTCGGACAGCGCTCAACACCAGCTGGTGTTACCACCTCCAAAGAAAATAATGACCTGCCAATCACGCTGGCTGTTGCGGGTAAAGAGGTGGCAGGTCTGCGCCCCAAAACAGGTGTGACTGCTGTCCCCCCAGTCACAGAGGATGAAGAGGCCGCGGATGCACAAGATATGGCAGACGGTGGTTGGCCCGGCCGGCTAGGCCGCATTGTAGAACACAGAGCTTCCCACTGCAACTTATGCTTATGTCCATGTGCCGGTTCATGCATGAAGTACTCAAACTATGTATTTTTTGGCCTCTACTTAGCTTTTGCTGACAAATGTTACAGATATCACGAGTTGGGTCATCTTTATCGATCTGAAAAAATGCCCAGGCTATGCAAGGCTTAGCACCCATGCGACCTGAAGAGCCACCACGACTTGTGGTGAGAGGCAGAGTTGTGTTTGAGGATGCAGTTGTTGACGTGCTTCCAGTACTACGTCTCTGTCCAGGAAGGCGCAACCTGACCTCGTCGTCACTAGCATCTTCCTCCACCTCCTCTGCTGACTTCATCTCTTGGCTGACTGTGGGTTGACAGTAAGTGGGATCTCCAACCTCATCATCATCACCCTGTGCGTTATCACACCCGTCGTCCTCAGAGCCAACCTGTTCCTGCCCTGACAAAAAACTAAAGTTGTCGCTCCAATCAGGTATTTGAGTCTTATCATCGTCTTCCTCATTGTCTCCACCAACAGGAGTTACAGTTTGGGATTGAGGGTCTACATTATGGTCAGAACCTTCTGCGTCTCATCCTGGATCCAACTCATAAAGATTCTGGGCATCAGTGCAGATCATTTCCTCGTCTGGATTCACAGAAGCGCTGGAGTCGACCTCTGATTCCCAGGCTATAGTATGAGTAAACAGCTCTGCAGACTCAACCATCTGTTCTACCTCATACTCAGACGGGCAGCTGGAGATTTGGGAGCTGTGAGGAAGCAAGTGCGATTGGGGTGACACCTTTGAGGACTGGAGTATTTGTGATGTTGAAGTTGATGTGGAGGAGAGCCCACTTAAAGGAGCACTTGATATCCGTTGAAGCACCTGCTGTTTTTGTGCCTCATCTGGAATTTGTAGCGATTGGCGTGGCCGTAAGAAAGGGATCTTATCACATTGTCCGCTAAAAGAAGTAGACATTTTAGTTTGGCTGGAAGATGGTCTTTCTTCTGCAGATGTTACTATTGCTTTAACACCTACCCCACGGACACAACCTTTTTTCCCCTTCCCAGCACGCCTATTCCCCTTTCCACCAGCAGCAGGCCTTTTTCCACTCATTTTGGTGGTTAACTAATTAACAAGTCTGGAGTTGTTTGCACAAAAAAACAATGGATGGGAACCGAGCAGAGCTGAGTGGCCAAACTGTGGTATTAGGCCAAAACTATTGGCTGGGTTAGATGCAGAAAAAAATTATATTCAATTTGCAACCTGATGGAGATCAGTATAGATGGACTAATAGAGAAAGTGGCACACACTGCTAGAAGGCCAAATATTTTTTCAGAGCTAGATGCAGAAAAAAATATATTCAGTTTGCAACCTGATGGAGGTCTGTATAGATGGATTAATAGAACAAGTCCCACACACAGCTCGAAGCCCAATATTTTTTCAGAGGTAGATGCAGAAAAAAATATATTCAGTTTGCAACCTGATGGAGGTCAGTATAGATGGACTAATACAACAAGTCACACACACAGCTAGAAGCCCAATATTTTTTCAGAGGTAGATGCAGAAAAAAATATATTCAGTTTGCAACCTGATGGAGGTCAGTATTGATGGACTAATACAACAAGTCCCACACACAGCTAGAAGCCCAATATTTTTTCAGAGGTAGATGCAGAAAAAAATATATTCAGTTTGCAACCTGATGGAGGTCTGTATAGATGGATTATTAGAACAAGTCCCACACACAGCTAGAAGCCCATTATTTTTTCAGAGGTAGATGAAGAAAAAAATATATGCAGTTTGCAACCTGATGGAGGTCAGTATAGATGGACTAATACAACAAGTCCCACACACAGCTAGAAGCCCAATATTTTTTCAGAGCTAGATGCAGAAAAAAATTATATTCAATTTGCAACCTGATGGAGGTCAGTATAGATGGACTAATAGAATGATGCTATGCCCAAAAGATTTTACTTCACTAGGTGCAGTAAAAAAATTGGTATTCTATACACAGGTGGTATATCTTGCAACACAGATAGGCTACTCCACTGACTAACACACTCAGCAATAGGCCAAAAAGGATTAGCTTTGCTAGATTCAGCCAAATGCTGTGAAAAAAACTTGCACAGCACTGGCACAGACCTGCCTGGCAAAAACTGATAGGAACTGATGTAACCTAGTCCTGAAAAGGACTCCAATTACAATTAGTCTTTACTCCCACAATCTATCTATTTAAGAGCACAGACCTGCCTGATAAAAGTCGTAGGAAATGCTGTAACCTAGTTCTTAAAAGGACTGCAATCACAACTATTCCCTACTCCCAAGCTATCTGTAGATTTGTGCGAAAATTGGTTGAAATTAACAAGGTATAGCGCACACAGCAACAGCGGTGCCGTCTAACATGCAGCTGCAGCAGTGAGAAAATGGTGGCGACGGGGAAAATGGCTTGGTCTTATAGGGCAAGGACATGTGACATACACTGCCAATGACACATGCCCTTGCTTGTGTGAAAAACAGCAGTTCGCTCCGTGTGTGCGCTGCTGATAGGCTGACAGATTGCCCCTCCCCACTGTAAATGCGGGAAAGAGAAAAAAAAAATGGAGATCTTCATTGTTCCCGCAGAGATCCATCCCCTGCCCCTCCCCCCACCCCGCTGTACACTCAAACTGCGTATTAACATTAATTTTCATCATTACTGAGAAAAAATCCAGTTATGATTTTGGTGCACGAACAGTTATCGAACATAACCTCGAACAGCCGAATTTTTCTCAAATTGTTCGTGTTCGCCGAACGGCTCGAACACCGCCCAAAACAGCTCGAATTTGAGATTGGCGAACAGTTCGAGTAGAACAACGCTCATCTCTATTCTTTATCTCAGTGTGGTTTAATCTGCCTTTCAGCTCTTCAACATGGCAAGAGAGGAAATTAATCATTTTAGAAATGGCAGCCCATAGTGACCTTTTAAAGATAGACAGCATTTGAAGGAATAAGGGAATCTGTGAGTAGAATCTATCCTTCTAAACCATGTACAGTTGAAACCAGAAGTTTACATACCCTATATAAAAAGACACACCTGCATATTTTTCTTAATATCTGACATGAAATCAGAATAAACCTTTCCCGTTTTAAGTAAACTAGGATTACCCTAATTTTTAATATTTACCAAATGCCAGAATAATGAGAGAGAGAGAATGTTTAAGGCATTTTGATTACTTGCTGCTAAGTCAAACGTTTATATACATTTCATTAGTATTTGGTACCTTTGCCCTTAAACTGAATGACTTGGGTCAAAAATTTGTGATATCCTTCCACTAGCTTCTCACAATAGTTGGTCGGAATTTGGGCCCATTACTCCTGACAAAACTGGTGTAACTGATCCAAGTTTGTAGGTCGCCTTGCACGCATCTGCCTTTTCAGCTTTGCCCATAAATTTTCAATAGGATTGAGATCAGGGCTTTGTCGTGGTCACTCCAAAACATTGACTTTGTTATCTTTAAGCCACTTTCTTACCATTTTGGCAATATGCTTTGGGTCATTGTCCATTTGGAAGACCCATTTCCACCCAAGCTTTAACTTCCTGGTTGATGTCTTGAGATGTTGCTTCAGTATTGCCTCATAATCACCAGTATTGCACCAGTAACTCCTGCAGCAAAATAACCCCACAAGACGATGCTGCCACCCCCATGTTTCACAGTTGGGATGGTGTTCTTAGGCTGCCAAGCTTCTCCCATTTTCCTCCAAATGAAACGATGGTCATTATGGCCAAAAAATTCAATTTTAGTTTCATCAGACCACAGGACATGTCTCCAAAAATTAAGGTCTTTGTTCCTGTGTGCATTTGCAAACATTAATCTGGCTTTTTTATGTTTACTGTTGATACAGTACTCGTTTCACTGTGGATATTGAAACAATCTTACCGGCTTCAACCATGATCTTTAAAAGTTCTTTTACTTTTGTCCTTGGGTTGATTTTTACATGTCAGACCATAGCCCGTTCATCTCTGGCACACAGAACCCATTTCCTTCCTGAGAAGTATGATGGCTGGACATTTCCTTCTTGTTTGTACTAGCATATAATTGTTTGAACAGATGAACAAGGCACCTTCAGGTATCTTGAAATTGTACCCAAGGATGAGCCAAACTTGTGCAAGTCCACAATTCTTTTGATGATATCTTGGGTGATTTCTTTAGACTTTGCACGAATGCTACACAAAGAAGCAGTGTGTTTCAGGTGTGAGTTAAAATACATCCACAGGTGTGTCTCTAATTAACTCAGGTGTTGCAAAAAAATCAAAATCAGATGCTTTCAAACACAGGATATCATCAAATGGGCAGTCCAAAATTGTTTAAAGGCATAGTAATCTTAGTGTATGTAACCTTTTGACTTTGCAGTAAGTAATAAAAATGCCTTAAAACATTTTCTCTCATAATTATGGCATTTGACAAATATTTTAAATTATGATAATCCTAATTGACCTAAAACGGGAAATGTCTATTCTGATTTCATATCAGATATTGAGAAAAACATGCATATGTGTGTTTTTATATAGTGCATGTAAACTTCTGGTCAGATCATTGAAAGTTGAATAAAATGTTCCTTTGATATATATGCAATCTAACGTCTTACTGTAGATAAATACATGCTTGTCTTAATAAGTAAATGAGCTGTTAAGAACTATTGTCTGGACACAGATCTCACTGAAAATTTGCTTCCAGAGCTTATTTAAAATGATGGGGGCATTACCAGTGTAAGACAATTAGAGCAGGAGAGCAGACTGTCGATCATTATTTCTAATACTCTTAATCCCCCTTTCATTAAAATAAACTTTAGAGGCTGATTCCCAGGAGATCTGTGTCCAGCCCATAGATCTTAAAAGCTCACTTACGTGTTGAGAAAAATGTGGATTTCTCTGGAGATCGCTGATATCATGGTATCATTTTATTCAACTTTCTATGACCTACATGCCCATATAGACGGATTAGGAGGTTTGAGCCTACTGACAGATTCCCTTTACAGAAAAAATGTAGCAGAATAATAAAGTTGATGTACAAACTTATTTGAATCCCAAAGAATATCTCTTTCAACCATTTTTAAATGCTTTTATTGCATCAGGGGACAGTTTGGAGTTATCCAGTCTGTTTTATCTCTGTAGATTTGAATATTATAAATGTTAGTTTCGAAATATGCATTTACTGGGTACAAGACATGCTTGATCCTCATGAATTATTGTAATGACAATATTAGAACGGTAAGTAGCTCATATTTTGTCAAGCAGTTTTACATAACATATCATTTGAAATATTGACCTTGTGAATCAAGTTAAAATGTGTCTTTTTGTGTTTGAGAACCAATGTAACTATTACTTCTCTAAATGACACAGGAGGGAGGTCCTTTGTTGAAATCTCAAAAAGACCTGATGTAGTTTCAGGAGAATTATTTTTTTTATTTGTGGTTTAAAACTCCAAAGGAATTCCATATATTCATTGTGAATTGTTACAAGGAACATTAGCTTAAGTGAGTTCTTCTCTTGAAATTGAATCATCGAGAAAATCGCTCAGTTCTTTAGAGAAAGATGGTAATATAATAGAATTTACATATTTGGAAATGCATTATGAAGTAGGTAGATAAAGATTGGTGTTTTTATAAAATCCAGCAAATGTTTTAATTTTTTAATTAGGACATTAATTATGTGACCTTGCTGGGTGCTTATATCATTTCTTGAAGAAAGTTTGGATTGATTTCTACTAGTTGCTGAAAAGTATTTTCCTGGTTCATCTGACCCTAAAAAGTTTTGAAAGCCTTATGTTAGCGCATCCATTTGCTTGTTCTGCAAAAAAAAAAATCCTTGTTCTAGTGATATATTAGCATGTGAATTATCTTAAATATTCTCTCACTTTTTAAGTACAACTTTTAATTTCAGGCAACAATCACCATTCTTTTGTTACCTGTTATAAAAGACAATTTACTTCCATTTTCTGAAGATTGTATTTTAATGTGTCCCATAACACTGCTGGAATGTTACTCTCCAGAAACATATCCAATATGGACTGAATCATTACATAGATAAAAATACATTTCTTTGTTTTTTGCTTCCTTTGGATAATAGATGAACATGATCGGATATACCTTTTGTAATAGGAAAAAAACGAAACTCTTTAATATTGTTGTTTAAATATTTGGGAATAAAGTTTAACACCATTTTGTAATTTAATTCTTGAACTAAATATATTTTTATATTATTTGTGCTTACTTTTTGTATATGTCCTTAAACATTCTATACCTCCATAGCAATGCATAATCATGTATTAAATATTATTAGCTATTTATTATAGAAATAATTTATTATTTTATGGAACTTGATTAAATGAAGCAATAATGTCAAGGTTAATGAGAAGTAAGATTGCATGTATGAGATAACCTACACAGACTAGCCTTAGACTCTGGTATATTAGTTAGTAATTATAAGTCTCATTGCGATGCATCATTTTCATTTGTATGTCAAAATTCATATTAAATATACCCACCTTAATTAAATTTCACTTAGTAAATTGAAAAACTAACATTGTTTTAAAAAGAGTAAAATTATGAAGTATTAGCATTTGTCTTTCAAAATTACAGTTCAATTGTGGCACTCTTAAAGGGAACCTGTCGCCATGTTTTCCCCATATAAAGTAAGGCCAGCACCTGTAAGCCTTCATATATAGCATTTTCGAATGTCGTATATATGTCCCCAGTGTGCTCTTCATAATACAAAAAAAAAATTAATTATCTGCTGAGGGCAGAGCAAAGTACTGTAATATGCATGTGCAGGGAAATCGCAAAGAGTGCAGGTGCATGCGCACTACAAAACTTTTCTCTGGCCTCAGCAGGGCAGAGAGAAGTACGCCTGTGCAGGAGCGTGATGGATGACACTGTGTGGTGATGTTGGACTCAATATCCACATAAAGCAAGAGGGAGGATGGCGATCGCAAGAGAAAACCTGGTAATAGGTTCCTGTTAAACAATAATTCCAAAATGCACTACATATCTTATGCCATCCAAACAAATAAGCAATATTTTATACGTTTCTTATCTGTGCTCATTGCAAGTTGAATATAAATAAAGCTCAATGTAACTTATCATTTGCGTCAACTCATTTTTTATACACCATATTTCTGAAAGGAAAAAAATATTCCCTCACAGCATTTGAGAGTGCTGATTAGAGATGAGCGTTGTTCTACTCGAACTGTTCGCCAATCTCAAATTCGAGCTGTTTTGGGCGGTGTTCGAGCCGTTCGGCGAACACGAACAATTTGAGAAAAATTCGACTGTTCGAGGTTATGTTCGATAACTGTTCGTGCACCAAAATCATAACTGGATTTTTTCTCAGTAATGATGAAAATTAATGTTAATACGCAGTTTGAGTGTACAGCGGGGTGGGGGGAGGGGCAGGGGATGGATCTCTGCAGGAACAATGAAGATATCCATTTTTTTTTCTCTTTCCCGCATTTGCAGTGGGGAGGTGCAATCTGTCAGCCTATCAGCAGCGCACACACGGAGCAAAGTGCTTTTTTTCACACAAGCAAGGGCATGTGTCATTGGCAGTGTATGTCACATGTCCTTGCCCTATAAGACCAAGCCATTTTCCCCGTCGCCACCATTTTCTCACTGCTGCAGCTGCGTGTTAGACGGCACCGCTGTTGCTGTGTGCACTATACCTTGTTAATTTCTAGCCAATTTTCGCACAAATCTACAGATAGCTTGGGAGTAGGGAATAGTTGTGATTGCAGTCCTTTTAAGGACTAGGTTACAGCATTTCCTACGACTTTTATCAGGCAGGTCTGTGCTCTTAAATAGATAGATTGTGGGAGTAAAGACTAATTGTAATTGGAGTCCTTTTCAGGACTAGGTTACATCAGTTCCTATCAGTTTTTGCCAGGCAGGTCTGTGCCAGTGCTGTGCAAGTTTTTTTCACAGCATTTGGCTGAATCTAGCAAAGCTAATCCTTTTTGGCCTATTGCAGAGTGTGTTAGTCAGTGGAGTAGCCTATCTGTGTTGCAAGATATACCACCTGTGTATAGAATACCAATTTTTTTACTGCACCTAGTGAAGTAAAATCTTTTGGGCATAGCATCATTCTATTAGTCCATCTATACTGACCTCCATCAGGTTGCAAATTGAATATAATTTTTTTCTGCATCTAGCTCTGAAAAAATATTGGGCTTCTAGCTGTGTGGGACTTGTTCTATTAATCCATCTATACAGACCTCCATCAGGTTGCAAACTGAATATATTTTTTTCTGCGTCTACCTCTGAAAAAATATTGGGCTTCTAGCTGTGTGTGGGACTTGTTCTATTAATCCATCTATACAGACCTCCATCAGGTTGCAAACTGAATATATTTTTTTCTGCATCTACCTCTGAAAAAATATTGGGCTTCTAGCTGTGTGTGGGACTTGTTCTATTAAACCATCTATACAGACCTCCATCAGGTTGCAAACTGAATATATTTTTTTCTGCATCTACCTCTGAAAAAATATTGGGCTTCTAGCTGTATGTGGGACTTGTTGTATTAGTCCATCTATACTGACCTCCATCAGGTTGCAAACTGAATATATTTTTTTCTACATCTACCTCTGAAAAAATATTGGGCTTCTAGCTGTGTGTGGGACTTGTTGTATTAGTCCATCTATACTGACCTCCATCATGTTGCAAACTGAATATATTTTTTTCTGCATCTACCTCTGAAAAAATATTGGGCTTCTAGCTGTGTGTGGGACTTGTTCTATTAATCCATCTATACAGACCTCCATCAGGTTGCAAACTGAATATATTTTTTTCTGCATCTACCTCTGAAAAAATATTGGGCTTCTAGCTGTGTGTGGGACTTGTTCTATTAATCCATCTATACAGACCTCCATCAGGTTGCAAACTGAATATATTTTTTTCTGCATCTACCTCTGAAAAAATATTGGGCTTCTAGCTGTGTGTGGGACTTGTTCTATTAATCCATCTATACAGACCTCCATCAGGTTGCAAACTGAATATATTTTTTTCTGCATCTACCTCTGAAAAAATATTGGGCTTCTAGCTGTGTGTGGGACTTGTTGTATTAGTCCATCTATACTGACCTCCATCAGGTTGCAAACTGAATATATTTTTTTCTGCATCTACCTCTGAAAAAATATTGGGCTTCTAGCTGTGTGTGGGACTTGATGTATTAGTCCATCTATACTGACCTCCATCAGGTTGCAAACTGAATATATTTTTTTCTGCATCTACCTCTGAAAAAATATTGGGCTTCTAGCTGTGTGTGGGACTTGTTCTATTAATCCATCTATACAGACCTCCATCAGGTTGCAAACTGAATATATTTTTTTCTGCATCTACCTCTGAAAAAATATTGGGCTTCTAGCTGGGTGTGGGACTTGTTGTATTAGTCCATCTATACTGACCTCCATCAGGTTGCAAACTGAATATATTTTTTTCTGCATCTACCTCTGAAAAAATATTGGGCTTCTAGCTGTGTGTGGGACTTGTTGTATTAGTCCATCTATACTGACCTCCATCAGGTTGCAAACTGAATATATTTTTTTCTGCATCTACCTCTGAAAAAATATTGGGCTTCTAGCTGTGTGTGGGACTTGTTGTATTAGTCCATCTATACTGACCTCCATCAGGTTGCAAACTGAATATATTTTTTTCTGCATCTACCTCTGAAAAAATATTGGGCTTCTAGCTGTGTGTGGGACTTTTTCTATCAATCCATCTATACAGACCTCCATCAGGTTGCAAACTGAATATATTTTTTTCTGCATCTACCTCTGAAAAAATATTGGGCTTCTAGCTGTGTGTGGGACTTGTTCTATTAATCCATCTATACAGACCTCCATCAGGTTGCAAACTGAATATATTTTTTTCTGCATCTACCTCTGAAAAAATATTGGGCTTCTAGCTGTGTGTGGGACTTGTTGTATTAGTCCATCTATACTGACCTCCATCAGGTTTCAAACTGAATATATTTTTTTCTGCATCTACCTCTGAAAAAATATTGGGCTTCTAGCTGTGTGTGGGACTTGTTCTATTAATCCATCTATACAGACCTCCATCAGGTTGCAAACTGAATATATTTTTTTCTGCATCTACCTCTGAAAAAATATTGGGCTTCTAGCTGTGTGTGGGACTTGTTCTATTAATCCATCTATACAAACCTCCATCAGGTTGCAAACTGAATATATTTTTTTCTGCATCTACCTCTGAAAAAATATTGGGCTTCTAGCTGTGTGTGGGACTTGTTCTATTAATCCGTCTATACAGACCTCCATCAGGTTGCAAACTGAATATATTTTTTTCTGCATCTACCTCTGAAAATATATTGGGCTTCTAGCTGTGTGTGGGTCTTATTCTATTAATCCATCTATACAGTCCTCCATCAGGTTGCAAACTGAATATATTTTTTTCTGCATCTACCTCTGAAAAAATATTGGGCTTCTAGCTGTGTGTGGGACTTGTTCTATTAATCCATCTATACAGACCTCCATCAGGTTGCAAACTGAATATATTTTTTTCTGCATCTACCTCTGAAAAAATATTGGGCTTCTAGCTGTGTGTGGGACTTGTTCTATTAATCCATCTATACAGACCTCCATCAGGTTGCAAACTGAATATATTTTTTTCTGCATCTACCTCTGAAAAAATATTGGGCTTTCTATTAATAAATCTATACAGACCTCCATCAGGTTGCAAACTGAATATATTTTTTTCTGCATCTACCTCTGAAAAAATATTGGGCTTCTAGCTGTGTGTGGGACTTGTTCTATTAATCCATCTATACAGACCTCCATCAGGTTGCAAATTGAATATAATTTTTTTCTGCATCTAACCCAGCCAATATTTTTTGCCTAATACCACAGTTTGGCCACTCAGCTCTGCTCGGTTCCCATCCTTTGTTTTTTTGTGCAAACAACTCCAGAGTTGTGAATTAGTTAACCACCAAAATGAGTGGAAAAAGGCCTGCTGCTGGTGGAAAGGGGAATAGGCGTGTTGGGAAGGGGAAAAAAGGTTGTGTCCGTGGGGTAGGTGTTAAAGCAACAGTAACATCTGCAGAAGAAAGACCATCTTCCAGCCAAACTAAAATGTCTACTTCTTTTAGCGGACAATGTGATAAGATCCCTTTCTTACGGCCACGCCAATCGCTACAAATTCCAGATGAGGCACAAAAACAGCAGGTGCTTCAACGGATATCAAGTGCTCCTTTAAGTGGGCTCTCCTCCACATCAACTTCAACATCACAAATACTCCAGTCCTCAAAGGTGTCACCCCAATCGCACTTGCTTCCTCACAGCTCCCAAATCTCCAGCTGCCCGTCTGAGTATGAGGTAGAACAGATGGTTGAGTCTGCAGAGCTGTTTACTCATACTATAGCCTGGGAATCAGAGGTCGACTCCAGCGCTTCTGTGAATCCAGACGAGGAAATGATCTGCACTGATGCCCAGAATCTTTATGAGTCGGATCCAGGACCAGACGCAGAAGGTTCTGACCATAATGTGGACCCTCATTCCCAAACTGTAACTCCTGTTGGTGGAGACAATGAGGAAGACGATGATAAGACTCAAATACCTGATTGGAGCGACAACTTTAGTTTTTTGTCAGGGCAGGAACAGGTTGGCTCTGAGGACGACGGGTGTGATAACGCACAGGGTGATGATGATGAGGTTGGAGATCCCACTTACTGTCAACCCACAGTCAGCCAAGAGATGAGGTGAGCAGAGGAGGTGGAGGAAGATGCTAGTGACGACGAGGTCAGGTTGCGCCTTCCTGGACATAGACGTAGTACTGCTAGCACGTCAACAACTGCATCCTCAAACACAACTCTGCCTCTCACCACAAGTCGTGGTGGCTCTTCAGGTCGCATGGGTGCTAAGCCTTGCATAGCCTGGGCATTTTTTCAGATCGATAAAGATGACCCAACTCATGTTATCTGTAACATTTGTCAGCAAAATCTAAGTAGAGGCCAAAAAATACATAGTTTGAGTACTTCATGCATGAACCGGCACATGGACATGAAGCATAAGTTGCAGTGGGAAGCTCAGTGTGCTACAATGCGGCCTAGCCGGCCGGGCCAGCCACCGTCTGCCATATATTGTGCATCCGCGGCTTCTTCATCCTCTGTGACTGGGGGGACAGCAGTCACACCTGTTTTTGGGCGCAGACCTGCCACCTCTTTACCCGCAACAGCCAGCGTGATTGGCAGGTCATCATTTTCTTTGGAGGTGGTAACACCAGCTGGTGTTGAGCGCTGTCCGACATCGATAGCACCACCTTTGGATCAAGGCAACCTAACATGTCCGCCTGCATCTTCCTCACAGACCGGCAGTTTGCCGGGGACACCCTTATCAACCCCGTCTAAGCACAATAGCCAGCACTCGGTCCCTCAGATGTGGACAAGTAAAAGACCATTTCCTCCTAGCCATGAGAAAGCTAAGAGGTTGAATTTCACCATCTGCAAGCTCTTAGCTACAGAAATGCTGCCTTTCCGCCTGGTGGACACAGAGGATTTTCGAGACCTTATGTCCGTCGCAGTGCCCCAGTACCAGATGCCCAGTCGGCACTAATTCTCAAAGAAAGGTGTGCCTGCGCTCCACCAGCATGTCGCACACAACATCACCGCTTCTTTGAGAAACTCTGTGTGTGACAGGGTGCATTTCACGACAGACACTTGGACGAGTAGGCATGGACAGGGGCGTTACATGTCGCTGACTGGGCACTGGGTAACTATGGTGACAGCAGGACAAGGGGCTGCTGTCCAAGTCTTGCCGTCCCCACGAGTTGGGCGTCAATCCTCTTTATGTCAAAGTTCCTCCACTGCTTCTGCCTCCTCAACCTCCTCTCGGTCTTCCACCTGCACCCAAAGCCTGTCTGGTCATGCCACAAGCTTTCTAACTGTGCAGAAGGGATCCTGCACACCTCCTTACTATGCTGGCAGTAGGGCTCAACGTCATCAGGCGGTTTTTACATTGAAATGTCTGGGAAATGTGAGTCACACAGCTGAGGAGTTGTGGTCAGCTCTGGAGAACCAATTTCATGAATGGTTGTCTCCACTGGACCTGAAACCAGGGAAGGCCGTGTGCGACAATGCTGTAAACCTGGGTGCGGCCCTTCGCCGGGGCAATGTCACACGTGCCTTGTATGGCTCACGTGTTGAACCTGGTTGTCCAGCAATTTTTAGCCCACTATCCCAGACTAGATGGCCTTCTGCAGAG
Source organism: Phyllobates terribilis (assembly GCF_046119375.1). Lineage (NCBI taxonomy): Eukaryota > Metazoa > Chordata > Amphibia > Anura > Dendrobatidae > Phyllobates > Phyllobates terribilis. The sequence goes on from NW_027362764.1 coordinate 445,214,659, forward strand.
GGCACGGTCGCTGTGTGCTCACTTCCGCCGTTCGCATCCCGCAGCTCAGCGACTTACATCTCTACAGTAGTCGTTGGGCCTGCCACTTCTCCGGCTAAAATGCGATGTGCCTACCCGGTGGAATTCAACTCTGCACATGTTGCAGCGACTGTGGCAGCACCGACAAGCCCTGGTGCAATACGTTCTGACGTATAGCCTGGGCCAACGAGATTCAGAGGTGGGGCAAATCACGCTGGAGGAGTGGTCTCAGATCAGGGACCTATGCACCCTTCTGCACAGTTTTGAAATGGCGACGAACATGTTTAGTGCTGACGATGCCATTATCAGCATGACTATTCCGGTGATTTACATGCTGGAGCACATGCTAAACAGAATTCGGAGTCAGGTGGTGGCACAAGAGGAGGTGGAGGAAGTAGAGGAGGAGGAGTTGTATGCGGAAGGGCTAACATCTGCAAGGTCCAGACGGTCGGCAGCACCAAGGCGGCAGGCATGTGAGGGTGGGGGAGATGGTTTTACCAGGGCGCATGGTAGCAGCCAAACTAGTGAGGAAGGTGCAGGAGCCCAGGAAGAAGTGGAGGACGAACTGATGGAAGACTCATCAGATGAGGGAGACCTTGATCACATTTCTGTTGTGCGAGGTTGGGGGGAGAGGACAGAGGAAGGAAGCATGATTGTTACCTCGCCACCAACACAACAGGGACTTGGTGCTCCTGGATGCGCAACACACATGAGTGCCTTCTTGCTGCACTACCTGCAACATGACCCTCGAATTGTGAAAATTAGAAATAATCCTGACTACTGGGTTGCCACACTGTTAGATCCCCGGTACAAAAGTAAATTTGCAGAAATTATTCCTGCCATAGAAAGGGATGCACACATGCAGGAGTATCAGCAGAGACTGTTGCAGAATCTTACATGTGCTTTTCCACAAAATACCAGTGGTGCACGTAGTGAATCTCACAGTTCCAACTTGCCAACCGTGGGACCGTCAAGTGTTCAGCACTCAAACCGTAACAGAACCACAGTATCTGCTGGTAACATCAATTTTCCGGAATCATTTCACCACTTTTTTAGCCCATCCTTTGCAAGGCCACAGGAGACAAGAAGTCTGACACATAGTCAACGCCTAGAGACGATGGTACAGGAGTATCTCCAAGTAAACATTGAAGCCACGACTGTGTCACTGGACCCTTGCTCTTTTTGGGCTTCCAATCTGGATAAATGGCCGGAGCTAGCCACTTACGCCTTGGAGATCTTGTCATGCCCCGCAGCCAGCGTTCTGTCTGAACGTGTGTTCAGCGCTGCTGGTGGTGTGCTGACAGATAAGCGCACGCGGCTCTCCACTGATAATGTAGACAGACTCACGTTCATAAAGATGAACAAATCATGGATCCGAAACTACTTTTCTACCCCTGTGTCATCCTGGGGAGAGTAAAAGCTTGATGATTGGTTAAAATCACCCTACCAACCGTTTTAAGCTTTCAAATTACTAATCATGTTTATCTGTATCTTGGCTGGAAAATAATTTGGGCTTTGTAGCAGTGTGCAGCACTGATTCTATTAGGCCATCTATAATAAGCTCCACCAGATTTAAAATTACTAATCATGTTTATCTGTATCTGGACTGGAAAATAATTTGGGCTTTGTAGCAGTGTGCAGCACTGATCCTATTAGGCCATCTATACTAAAGCTTCATCAGATTTAAAATTAATAATAATTTTTAGCTGCATCTATCCCGGAAAATAATTTTGGGGCTCCGAGATGCGCAAGACACATAAGTGCCTTCTTGCTGCACTACCTGCAGCATGACCCTCATATTGTCAGAATTCGAAGTAATCATGACTACTGGGTTGCCACACTCTTAGATCCCCCAAACTTTTCGATCAACCTTTTCATTTTAATAAAGACCAAAAAAATGGTCATTTTTGAAATTATAAGCATTAGCAGGTTGTTAGAAACTGAAATCAAACAGTTTTCAACTAAAAACTTTATTCTAGGTGATGTTACATTTTCACATAGGACCCCTTATTCGAAAGGAGCTTCTGAACTCTCTCGTCTATTGAATTTGTCATGTTTTGGATGGTTTCTGCTTCAATTGTTTTGCATGAGGACAGAATACCCTCCCAGAGCTGTTGCTTAGATGTGAACTGCCTCCCGCCATCATAGACACTCCTTTTAATGATGCTCCAAAGGTTCTGAATGGGGTACAGGTCAGGGGAGCATGGGGGTCACACCATAAGTTTGTCCCCTTTTATGCCCATATCAGCCAGAGATGCAGATGTTTTATGTGCAGCATGAGATGGTGCATTATCATGCAAAAAAATGATCTTGCTGTGAAATACACGGTTCTTCTTCTTGAACCATGGCAGGAAGTGCTGTTTGAGAAAATCCACATACATTATGGAGTTCATCTTTAGCGCCTTCAGGGATCCTAAAGGGACCGACAATCTCTCTCCCCATGATTCCAGCCCAAAACATTACTCCACCTCCTCCTTGTTGGCGCTGTAGCCGTGTTTGCGTGGGGCGTCCATCAACCAGCCATCCTCCACTCCATCCATCTGGACCATCGAGCGCTGCACGGCACTCATCCGTGAACAAAACAGTTTTGAAATCAGTCTTCATGTAATGTTTGGCCCACTGGAGCAATTTCTGCTTGTGTGAAGTGGATAGAGGAGGTCGACAGGATGGCGTATGCACAGCTGCAAACCTCTGAAGGACCCTGCATCTTGTTGTTCGGGGGACGCTGGAGGCACAAGCAGCTTCAAAAACTTGTCTGCTGCTATGAGAAGGCTTTTTTGCCGCTGCTCTTTCAACCTGACGTAATTGCCTGTAGGAAAGAGTCCTCAATTTGCCCTTTTCAGCACGCACACGTGTGTACTGTGAATCCGCTACATACTTCTTGATTGCCAAGACACTTCATCCTGATCATCGCACAATGTTGATTGTAGTCATGCCTTGACCTAAACACTCCACAATTTGTTGCTTCTCAGCAGCCGACACATCCTTTTTCTTTCCCATTTTGGCAGAAAATGTAGGCTGCTTAATAATGTGAGACAACCTTCTTAAGTAGTCTTGCCTTTCATTGGACACACCTGCCAAACTAATTAGCACAGGTGTCTGCAATTGCTTACAGTGATATAAAGAGCCCTGACACACATCACCATCAATGAGTTTAACTGACAAACAAACAAATTCTTCCCTTATCACTCCTAAACACTTTTTGCATAATAATTTGGAACGCAGTGTACATGTGCATTTCCACAAAACACCAGTGGTTCACGTAGTGAATCTTACAGTTCTAACTTGCCAACCATGGTCTGTATGGAGTTGTTCAATAAAGGGCCCAAAATTAAGATAACATAGATGGGAGAGGTCTCTATGAATAGGAATTCCTAAGTATTTAATACCCTGTGAGGGCCAGGCAAAGGGAAAGTTGGACTGGATGGAATCCTATATGGATTTGGGGAGGGAGACATCAAGGGCCTCAGACTTCGCTGCATTGATTTTAAAATTTGACCATGTAACAAAGTGATCTATTTCAGCCATCACAGCATGGATGGATATATGTGATTGAGTGATATATACTAGGACATCATCAGCAAATAGAGAGCACTTGTACTCGGTGCCTCCCACCTCAATCCACCTAATATTGGGGTTATGGCGAATTGATGAGAGCAGGTGCTCCGTCACTAGGATGTATAAGAGAGGGGACAGAGGACATCCCTGCCTTGTCCCATTGGTGATTGTGAAAGGTGATGAAAATGTTCTGATGCACCCCCTGGGCCTTGGGACACCCGGAGCCGGACCCTTTTTGGTGGATGCTGGTGGTTGTAGTCTTCGTGGCGGCGACCAGGTTCCGTGGCTCAGGGTGGTAAAAACAGTGGCGGAACTATTTATGTGGTTTTGATGTTTAAATGTCCGACTACGCCACCCGTGGATTGCGGTCAGAGTGAACCGCCGCTGCAGGGCAGACCGCTGAGGCTGGTGTTGTGGGTGCAGCAGAGCGTAGCATAACTCCCCACGGGAGGAGTATAGCCTCAGGGCAGTGTATGCGGAGGATGGGGGTGATGGTGCAGGGCAGCAGCAGTAACGACACGGAGTCAGTGATGCAGTCCAGGGCCTTTACTCACAGTTCTTATTATCCAGACCACGTCTGCAGGTAACGGCTGCCCACGTCGTACTGTGCTCACAGGTGAGGGGCTCAGACAACTCCGAGATAACTTTGGAGCGCTTCACAGGACCCCCTTTGTGTGTCCTTTGTCTGGCCTTTCTTACCAACCCTTCTGTCCGGCTGCCTCGGGCCTCCTCTTGGTAAACTTGGCGCCAGTTTCCCTGACCCTATGTGGTGCCTTCCTAGCGGGTGTAGCGAGGGGCTGCGCCACATAAAATGTCACAGCCTCCGGTTTCTAGCTGAGGGTCATTTCCTGCCTCCACTAGTTTCGGGGACCGGTTTCCCCCTTTGGCCTGACCCCTCCACGCAGGTGGATTCGGGCGTGCGGTGGCGACTCGCCCGTCCTCACCCCTGTGATCCCTTCATTCCTCGTTCCTGGAGCCTTCTCCGCTCCTCTTCCTTCCTTCTCCCTCTTTCAGGCCTGGGCCTCTGTTACTAGGCCCAACTCCGGAGCAGAGCTCATGCAGAGCCCCTGCTCCCTGCCACTTCTGCTCAGACTTCTCTGCACTGAACTAAGATGGTGCTCACCTTTTATACTCCCTTCTCAATGCACCCAGGAACTGCTTCCTCCCTGCTCCTGCACTACAGGGTTCCCCTTCCTCAGTGTTCCCTCCCCCCACTCCAGCCAGGGACAGGGACTGTCGTGCCCATCTCAGAGGCATATTGGTCGCCCTGCCCCACGGCAATGTGGTGTAATGCATGCAGGTGTCGGGTCCTGATCCACACTCCATCCTTACCTGAGAGTGAGAAATCACACCTCTGGGTGAGTTGCAATACCTCTGTAGCAACCGAGCCCTCAGGGTGCTAGAGTTCCATTTATCTTCAGCCTAGGTGACGTATTGTGATACAGGTCCGTGATTTTGGCTATAAAAGGGTCCCCTAGACCCCTACCCCAAGCTTTTTAAGAGAATCATATATGGCGTGCCAGGAGACTCTATGGAATGCTTTCTCAGCATCCAACGAGAGTATCTAATTACAAATTTTTAACTGCATCTAGCCCAGGAAATACTTTGTGCCTAGTAGCAGTGTCTGCTAGTCAGCGGATTATCCCGGCTGTTAAGCAAGCTACACCACCTGTAGTTTAGACACTTAATTTTTTCAAAGGAAATGCTTCGGGACCATGGGATACTCAGTGAAGAGCATCAGGAGGCACCCCAAGGCATAGGGGCTGGGACTGGCAGTAAGATGCCTTGCGGTGGACAGCCGAGCTCGATCCTTATAAAAGCTTTTTAACTGCAGCAGCTTTAGTGGACGCTACTGGAGCTGGAATTACGCGGCTGCTGGCATGAGACTTGCCCTCCAATAGATCCTTGTAAATGGATTTAAAGTGTATTCATTCAAATTAGAGAGACAATTTAAATTAAAAAGCTTAGAGCTGCCTCCACCACAGGGGGGCTCGCTCGACCCACCAGCGGACAGGCACCAGTATTGGGAGAGGGGGGCTGGCCGTCAGGGTTCACCGCGGCTCTGGCACAAACCCGGCGACACGGAGGTGGCATGGGCAGCAGCGGACTGAACGTGTCGGCTTCTCACTTTTTGGATTTTAGAAGGGCATGACATGCCTATATCTGTGTCTCCCCCTCCTTTTACTCCTCCACCTCTTTTCTTTTCGCATGACTATATGTACTTGTCACTTTTCCATGTGTTAGTTGTGTCTTCTGAGCAGTTTGTCAGCTTTTGGACACCTTTGAAGGTGTTTTCTATGTGTTTCTATGTGTTTTTGTTTGCCTGCCATTGGTTTTAACGGTGTTCGAAGGTGTTCGACGAACAGTTCGACGAACAGTTCGGCGAACACACGGGTGTTCGACGAACCGAACCGAACTCGAACACTACGGGGGTGGCTCAACACTAGTGCTGATATCCAATGTGATTTGTGATGTAAAGTGAATAGAAAAATAAGGACCTTTTCATCTATTAAATATAAATGCAGAATTTTTCACTTGCACATAATCAATATGATTTTCTACTAGACTTACTGTATTTGTCAATACCAAGTTTACTTTACTTTTTAGTAGTCTTGTGAAGTTTTTGTCATATCTGGTTATTTATTAATAGCAAAAATTACTGTAATATACTGTACTCTGAAAAATTGAGGAGGTGTACAAGAAATGTTGAAAAACAAGATTACTTCCAATTGAAAAAGTGTTAATAGTTTATTTTTATGAATTAGAAAAAGTGTAAAGTAAATGTACAAAAGAAAAAACTAAACTAAGCCAATATTGGGTGTGAACACCCTTTTGTTTAAAACAGCATTACACCAACAATTTTTTTGTCTAAACTTTCACACAGATTTTGAAGGAACTCAGCAATGAGTTTGTTCCAAACATCTTGGAGACCTAACCATAGATTTTCTGTAGATGTATGTGACAAGCCCAGGGGATGGGGATGACTCGATTACCCGGGCCTTTAGCTTTAAGGAGGTCGCCGTGGTCGGCTCCCGGGCCCGTACTCTGGGGTCTCTCTTTAAAAAGGCGTTGATAGATGCTAAGTTTTATTAAAAAGGTTTGTGACGCCACCTATGGTGATATTCACCAGCGCTGCGCAGTCCACTGAGGCCGGTGATAATGCAGCTAGATGGTATAGCTCCCCACAGGTGGAGCTGGGCCTCAGGGCAGTATAAGAACGGGGATGCAGGCCAAGGAGACTCAGCCGAGTCGGAGCAAGAACAGGGACGGACACAAAAGTCACTTCAGTACCTTTTACTGATGGAAATTCAGGCACTCCCCGGTGCACTGTAGGGTGAAGGGTGTATGTCCGGATCCTCCCCAATGAGCAGGTTTTGGGCCTCCTGGTTCTTGCTGCTGCATAATAAGTTTCTTACCTGCCTGGAGCTAGGCCTAACTTTGTCTCTGTCCTGCGCTGGCTGACCTTGTGGTAGGGCCTTCTCTTGGAGTGCACGCTCCCGACCTACGGGGCCTATGTGTCTCCTGGCTCTGGTACATATCAGCACTTTAGCGATCCTGGGACCTGTAGTTCTCCAGGGATTCCAGTTTATCTTACTGGGTCATGGAGATCCCGGCAAGGTTCGGACCCGGTGTCCGGTAACTACTTCTTCTTCGGGGTGAGCTAGTTAAGCTCCTCTGCCTCCTATGAAATAACTCTCTACTCTTCGCCTTCGGCCTACTCGGACCCTCAATAGGCTACTCACACTAACGGCAGCGTGCCACTCTTCACCGATCTTATGGTGCCGGCACACCTAAAGCTCACCTCTCTGAGCTACACGGAGTCTTGATCTGGAAGCTCCACTGCAGGATAGCAATTGCAGGAGCTGGAACAGACTTTTGTCCTCTGAGGTAACTCCTCTCAGACTGCACTGGACTCACTGCTAAACCCGACTGAACTCTGACTCCAACTGACTAACTGCCAGGCTCCACCTTCCCTTTTATATCTCCCCAACGGGCTCCCTCTGGTGGTCTGAGGTGGAAGGTGGAGATGTGTGAATGGTTATGGGGGCCTCTTGTGGAGGAATCCTTCAATACACACTTCTAGGATTTGTGAGACCAAGCACAGCTGGGCTTCACATTCCCCCTTAGTTAAACTCAGCCCTCCCGGGCTGAAGTACATTTTATAAAACAGTAACAATGGGAAATATTAGCAATACTAAAACAATCTTCCCTTTATGGGAGGCACAAATCTTAAACGTTGCATAATAATAACAAAGCAGAGTGTCCACAGAATCCAAGTCTCTTGTGGTGAGGTTCCCAAAAAGGATGTCCATCTCACAAAGTAGAGTACTTGGTGTTTTGGAGGGACCTGTCCTAAACCCTTTACGTAGGCCCTGGGGTGGCTGCAGGGTATGAAGATCCCGAATCAGACCTCCACACGTGTCACTCCAGACAGGTTTTGCTTCTGAGGTCACCTAAAGGGCACTCCAAGGAGCACAATTATATACATAAGCAGTTTTTGGGCTGCACACAGTCCTCAGCCACGAAGTCCTTTGGTAAATAAGACAGTAATTAGGCAAAGTGTCCATATACTTAAACTGTTCAAAAATAATCAAAACACAAAATAATGTAAATTTGCATGGGAAATACACAATTATGCAGTACATTACATTTTAATAATAAATACCCCAGGGGTAACTATCTACACTCTCAGAAATTTTGATACTTTACGCAGTGTACCTAGCAGGGGGTTTACCTCTCGTGCTGCGTACTGATCTGCGTAGTGCTGTGGTTGGTGGAGTGTCAATGTGTGTATCCTCAGTTACTCTATCAGTTCTACTGGTGACCATGTTGTAAAGCTGCCTTAACCTCTCTGTTGGACTGGCAAGTCTACCATTGGCTGGGCCCTCTTGCTCCGCTCCTGCCGGGGATCCTTCATCCGGGAATACTTCTTGAGCTGGCTCTTCTGCAGCACTTACAGGTTCAACTTGCTGTGGAGGGTTTTCTGGCTGTGCATAGAATTGGAGTACTGGAATGATTACTGCTCCTCCTATTTGAGGCCAATCAGCTGGGAAGTCTCCAAGGTCAGTGTATATCACAGCTTCTTTAGGTTCTTCCTGGATTGTGAGAGGCACTTTTTCTTGGGGTTTCAGTAATTCTGGACACAACTTTAAGTGGTCCCTGGACACTGTAGCAGATGTTTTTCCTCCATCACGACTAATTACGCAGGTCTTTTTGTTGTCAAACCTTGACGGCAACACAGTGTAAGGGTCTTTTTCCCACTGGTCATCAAGTTTGTGGTTACGACTTTTCCTTCTTAGTACTGTTTCACCTGGTGTGAAAGGATCTGCGCGCGCGTTTTTGTTGTAGTGCATTTCCTGCTTTTCTCTCACCCGAGTAAGACTGTCCTTGACACAAGCTTGTACTCTTCTGTACTGCTCTTGTCTGGTGGTGTCCCAGTCCTCAGTGGTCATATCAGCACTTTAGCGATCCTGGGACCTGTAGTTCTCCAGGGATTCCGGTTTATCTTACTGGGTCATGGAGTTCCCGGCAAGCTTCGGACCCGGTGTCCGGTAACTACTTCTTCTTCGGGGTGAGCTAGTTAAGCTCCTCTGTCCCCTATGAACTAACTCTCTACTCTTTGCCTTCGGCCTACTCGAACCCTCAATAGGCTACTCACACTAACGGCAGCGTGCCGCTCTTCACCGATCTTATGGCGCCGGCACACCTAAAGCTCACCTCTCTGAGCTACACGGAGTCTTGATCTGAAAGCTCCACTGCAGGATAGCAATTGCAGGAGCTGGAACAGACTTTTGTCCTCTGAGGTAACTCCTCTCAGACTGCACTGGACTCACTGCTAAACCAGACTGAACTCTGACTCCAACTGACTAACTGCCAGGCTCCACCTTCCCTTTTATATATCCTTAACGGGCCCCCTCTGGTGGTCTGAGGTGGAAAGTGGAGATGTGTGAATGGTTATGGGGGCCTCTTGTGGAGGAATCCTTCAATACACCCTTCTAGGATTTGTGAGACCAAGCACAGCTGGGCTTCACATATGTATGTGCAAATACTTCTGCAAAGACTCCATGAAGTTGAGATCGCAGCTCTCTAGGTGTCAGAATTTCTGTTGTCCTTCTACAGTTTTACCACTAGTGACTGCTATTGTTCACCTTAATTATTGTGCTGCATTTCCTCTCCTTACCACTGGAAGTTGTTGTTGTGTTCTGCAATTGCCTTTTACTTATATGGCAGATTCTGAAACTGCGGAATCCATCTTAAATCCTGTTTGGGTGTATTTAAAGCCACATGGAGCTCTCATTCATTGCTTGAGGATTGTGTCTAGCTGTTAGCCTAGTTTCAGTCTCTAGCTAGTGAATATTCTTACCCAGACTGTTTTCATCATCTACAGATTATTCCTACAACTCCTTTGCTTTATCCAAGAACTTCTAATACTGCTTGCTGTTCCTGCTTGTGCTCCTTCGGCCAAAGGCTTCCAGTAGTACTATGCCAGTATCATAACAGGATACTCAAGCCTTCATCATGGATGCCACGGAAAGAAAAATTTGGAGGTCTGTTAAAATAAGATGAACTGCTTGCTTACCAACATCTATGCAGATATGCAAACACTAAAAACAAAATACAGAGCATTTGAAACTCAGACATCTCATAACATTCAAATTTTTGGACAAGCTATACAGGATATACAGAATGTTGTGCAAGATCAAAGCAATAAGCTTGCATTGCAGTCTGAACAGATCCTTCAATTACAAAATCAACATATTTCTCCGGCCCCTCCACTCTTCCTTGCACTCCCACTTTTCAGGTTTGGTGGAGATCGTGATAAATTTTGTGGATTTATCAACCAGTGCTGATTGTACTTTGGTGCACACCCTGCTCACTTCCATACTGACAGATCAAAAGTATTGTGTATCATTATGCTTCTGACACATAAAGCATTATCTTGGGCTAGCCCCCTTACTGAAACTCATGATGATCGACTTAATGATTTGGAGGATTTTTTCTAGCAGCCATGAGCCAGGTGTTTGATGACCATAATCATTGTGCAACTGCTTCAGCTACACTAATGGTGCTCCGTCAGGGTAAGCACTCTGTTTAGGAAAATGCCACAGAATTCAAATGGTGGGTGATTGATTCCGAATGTAATATTGCTGCAAAATTATCTTTTTTTAACAACGAATTCTCCCGCACACTCAAAAATGAACTAGTTTGGGCAGATGCTCCCACAAATTTTGATGACTTCATTCACCATTGTATTCATATAGACAACCGATTATCAGAGAGAAGATTGGAAAAGTGGAATTCAGACAGGTCCCGCAACATTAATCATTATCCACCTGCTTCAACCACCAGTCCCAGAGACTTTGAGGTAGAGTCCTCGCATATCTTGAGTTGAATCCATGCAGGCTGACATCCTGTTAAAACGTGAAAGTGCTGAGAGAAAAGAATTGAGACTTCGGGAAAATCAGTGTTTTTATTGTGACAAGGCTGGCCACTTTCTCATCAATTCTCATTCTTGACTATGTAAAACAGTAGCAATGGTAGCAGATCCCAACTTTTCAGATTAAGAATCAGTCTTGTCTGAACCAGCGCATCCAGTGATTGCTGTCATCCATTCAATTTCTTCTATTGCACCCAACAATAAAAAGGAAAACAAGGACTCTCCTTGCTTCCTTTCTATCAAGTTTTAAGTTAATTCTCAATGCATTTCCACATCTGCCATGGTTGATTCAGGAGCAAACGGAATTTTATGGACATCTCTTTTGCAAAGGAACATGGGGTAAAAATTCAAAACAGACTTTTGTCTATTATCAAATAAACTGTTGATGGATCTCCACTAAATTTGGGACCAATGAATCAAGAGACTGAACCCCTAGAGATAGTTATGGAACCTTATCACCATGAGGTCTTATCCTTCTTACTAATCTCATCTCCACGTTTTCCAATAATTCTGGGGTCTCCATGGCTACAGACTCAAAATTCCACAATCAATGGGAAACCAAAGAAGTGTATTTTCCATCTACTGTTCTCTCCTCACAGGCTTCACCAAATGAAGAGGTTGTAGAGGATCCTGAACAATCTTCTAAAGTACCATCTATATACAAGGAATTTGATGATGTATGTGACAAGAAAAATGCTGACAAACTCCCTCCTCATAAGCCATATGATTTTCCAATTGATCTATTGCCTGGAGCAGCCATACCCTTTGAAAGCAATTACCCACTGGCAGAGCAGGAATCAAAAACACTCAAGGAATACATCAATGAAAATTTAGCTAAAGGGTTTATTTGTCCATCTTCATCACCAGCAGGTGCACTTGTATTTTTTGTTAAAAAGAAAGATGGCTCCTAGAGACCGTGTGTTGATTAAAGATAATTGAATACAATTACTGTAAAGAATTTTTACCCTCTATCTTTGATCCCTGAATTTCTGGACAGAGTTTGTCATGCAAAGTTATTCACAAAACTGGATCTTAGAGGGGGATACAACTTGGTTCGTGTTAGACTAGGTGATGAATAGAAAACGGCATTCAGATCATGTTATGGACACTATGAGTACTTAGTCATGTCGATTGGACTGTGCAATGCTCCTGCAATGTTTCAGCATTTCATTAATGACATTTTCAGAGACTTGCTTGATCAATTTGTAGTCATTTATCTGGATGATGTACTAATCTAATAGATACGGATTGCTTCCTACAACTCTTTTGCTTTATCCGAGAACTTCTATTACATCTTGCTGTTCCTGCTTGTGCTCCTTTGGCCACTGGTTTCCAGCAGTACTACGCCAGTATCATAACACATCATCACTTCCAGGACACTTTGTTCTTCGTTATTGTGCAGCATCAAAACATCAATTCTTCTAACACTTTCACACAGTTTTTGAAGGAACTTGGAATGGGGATTGTGCCAAATAAATGTGACAACTAACCACAGATGTTCTCTGGATGTAGGCTTATGCACATCACTTCCTTCTTGTCATTTCACACAGATTTGACAGTGCTGAGATCAAAGATCTCAATGGGCCATGTCACCACTTCTAGGACTTGATCTTCTTTATGCTGAAGAAAGTTCTTAGTGATAATGACTGTATGTTTGCTGTCATTATCTTGCTACAGAATAAATTTAAACCCAAGCCGACACCTCCCTGATGCTGTTTCAAAATGGATAAGTATCTGTCTGTATTTCTTATCATTGAGGACTCCATTAATTTTGATCAATTACTTAACAGCCCCAAACTTACAAAGAGCTCCCACCATTTGTCACTGTTGCCTGCAGACACTCATTATTGTGCTGCTCTCCAGCCCTTTGGCGATAAACTGCTTTTTTTAACAGCCAAGTATTGTTCAGCATTGAGGACACCAAGACATGGGCAAAAATAAGCACTGTAAATGAAGTGGTCAGCCAATACAATATAGTGCAACAGATGAAAGACACATCATGCTGCTTACTTCCCTTTGAAATCAGTAGATGCACATCAGTGTCTTAAGGTCAGAATAAGAAGCAACGAGTGGGTCTCAACTACCCCAATCTAATGTGCAGAAAAGTCTGGCTTGAAGTAGATTTCATGAAAGAATTTCAGCCCAAAATCATACCTTCTACACAGAAACAAGGCTAAGTGACTCTACTATCCATAAAAACTGGGGTACAGAAAAATAGCAATAGGTGTTTTGGACGGATGACTCATCATTTGAAAAAATTGACTATAAAAAAGGCACTTTGCGCCAAATGGCTGGAGAGTGGTACAATAACAAATGTCTATAGCCATGTGAAGCATGCTGGAAGTTCCTTTGAAGATGGAACTGTATTTCAGCAAATGGAGATGGGGATTTAGACAGGATTAATGGTGTCCTAAATGCTGAGAAACATAGGCAGATACTTATCCATTATACAATGCCATTGGGAAGGCATCTGATTGGTTCCAAGTTTGTTTTGCAGCATAACAGTGACCCCAAAAGGCCAAACAATGTTCTTAAGAACTTTCTACAGTGCCCTAGTCTTAACATTATTAAGTCTGTGTGGAAATACATAAAGAGACAGAAGGATTTGCAGACAACTACATCTATAGATATATGGTTAGTTCTCCAAGATGTTTGGAATAACCTCTCTGCTGGGTTCCTTCACATACTGCGTACAAGCGTAGTTAGGAGAACTGATGTTTTGATGCTGTTTTGAAAGAAAACGGTTGTTACATCAAATATTGATTTGATTTAGATTTCTCTTTTGTTCATTCACTTTTCATTTTGCTAATTGAGAAAAAAAAACTAACACTACTATTATTGAAAATCTTTTTATTTTGTATAATTTTTTTCACACCTGCCTAAAATTTTGCACAGAACTCTATGTAAATATTTTTCTTGCTGCACAATATAATTACATATACAGTATTAAATATATATTGAACAAGATGTTAGAAGAAAAATGAAAAAGTGACACACTTTTCCTTCCTTCTTTATACTTTCACCTTTATAAATACATGTTATGATGCTGATGCTGTGCTCGAGTTAACAGGAATGTATTGTATAGTAAAATTTCAAGTTTCTTCTGCAGGTACATACTGTACAGTAGATAGGAGCCTTTGTTGGAGGATAATCACAGTCAAACAAAAAGAAGTAAAGTAATAATATTGACTGTATAACCTGTCATTCGCAATATGAGTTGCAGACAAAATTCTATTAAACAGATGTTTAGGCAAAATTAGGTTTTCAAATGAGTACAGCTGCTTTGGAAATGTTGTTTATCTCATTGAAGCAGGACAAAAAAGCATTCATATATGGGAAATAATTACAGACACTTATCCTTGTTTGGTTATTGTTAGCAATTCGTTCCTAAACACATAAGTGAGCAGGCTACAATTTTATAGGATTGTGCTTTTCAGTTACCCACACACACATACAGTATACAAACACACATGCACATACACTTACTAGTGTTGAGCGAGCACTAAAATGCTCGGATGCTCGAGGCTCTGGCCGAGCTCACTGTGATACTCGGGTGCTCGACACGAGCAACGAGCCCAATGTTAGTCTATGGGAGACCCGAGCATTTTTGCGGTGGCACCCCCGGCAGTCTTTTAAAAGCCTAACAAGTGCCCAAAACGATAGTGACAGTGCTCAAATGACATGGGGAAAGCATGGGGATCGCCCCAGGAAGCATTTCTGACCCCCAGGTCACTGCTGTCAACAACGTGGTCAGAGGTATTAAGCCACTTTCATGGGCTCACAATAAAACGTTCAAAAACTAAATTGAAACTGTTTTCCTGTGACTACTGAACACTTCCATTCCAGGGTAAAGACTTGTGTATAAGGTAAAATAAATAACCAAAAACAAAAATACCACATACACCCACGGCTCTGCTCCCTAAACGCGCGGCTCTGCTCTGTACACCTCGTACACGCGGCTCCGCTCTGCACAGTCGTACACTCGCGGCTCCGCTCCGTAAACCGCGTACACGCGCGGATCCACTTCGTACCCCTCATACACGCGCGGATCTGCTCCGCTCCGTACATCTCGTACACGCGCGGATCCGCTCCGTATACCTCGTACACACGAGGATCCGCTCCGTACATCTCGTACACGCGCGGCTCCGCTCCGTACACCTCGTAAACACGCTGCTCCGCTCCATACACCTCGTATACGCGCGGCTCCGCTCCATATACCTCGTACATGCGCGGATCCGCTCCTCACACCTCGTACACGTGCAGATCCGCTCCGCTCCGTACATCTCGTACACGCGTGGCTCCACTCCGTACACCTCGTACACACGCTGCTCCGCTCCGCACACCTCGTACACGCACGGCTCCGCTCCCCACACCTGGTACACGCGCGGATTCACTCCGTACACCTCGTACACGGGCGAATCCGCTCCACTCCGTACATCTCGTACACGCGCGGCTCCACTCCGTACACCTCGTACACACGCTGCTCTGCTAAGTACACCAGAACACGCGCGTCTCCGCTCCGCACACCTCGTAAACGCGTGGCTTCGCACACCTCGTACACGCGCGTCTCCGCTCCGTATACGCTCGGCTCTGCTCCGTACACCTCGTACATGCGCAGCTCCGCACACCTCGTACATGTGCGGCTCTGCTACATACAACTCATACACGCGCAGCTCCACTCTGCTCCGCACACCTCGTTCATGCGCGGCTCCGCTCCACAAACTCGTACACGTGTGGCTCCACTCCGTACACCTCGTACACGCACGGCTCTGCTCCGTACACCTCATACACCTACGGATCCGCTCCATACTAGTGTTGAGCCACCCCTGTAGTGTTCGAGTTCGGTTCGGTTCGTCGAACACCCGTGTGTTCGCCGAACTGTTCGTCGAACTGTTCGTCGAACACCTTCGAACACCGTTAAAACCAATGGCAGGCAAAGAAAAACACATAGAAACACATAGAAAACACCTTCAAAGGTGTCCAAAAGCTGACAAACTGCTCAGAAGACACAACTAACACATGGAAAAGTGACGAGTACATATAGTCATGCGAAAAGAAAAGAGGTGGAGGAGTAAAAGGAGGGGGAGACACAGATATAGGCATGTCATGCCCTTCTAAAATCCAAAAAGTGAGAAGCCGACACGTTCAGTCCGCTCCTGCCCATGCCACCTCCGTGTCGCCGGGTTTGTGGCAGAGCCGCGGTGAACCCTGACGGCCAGCCCCCCTCTCCCAATACTAGTGCCTGTCCGCTGGTGGGTCGAGCGAGCCCCCCTGTGGTGGAGGCAGCTCTAAGCTTTTTAATTTAAATTGTCTCTCTAATTTGAATGAATACACTTTAAATCCATTTACAAGGATCTATTGGAGGGCAAGTCTCATGCCAGCAGCCGCGTAATTCCAGCTCCAGTAGCATCCACTAAAGCTGCTGCAGTTAAAAAGCTTTTATAAGGATCGAGCTCGGCTGTCCACCGCAAGGCATCCTACTGCCAGTCCCAGCCCCTATGCCTTGGGGTGCCTCCTGATGCTCTTCACTGAGTATCCCGTGGTCCCGAAGCATTTCCTTTGAAAAAATTAAGTGTCCAAACTACAGGTGGTGTAGCTTGCTTAACAGCCGAGATAATCCGCTGACTAGCAGACACTGCTACTAGGCACAAAGTATTTCCTGGGCTAGATGAAGTTAAAAATTTGTAATTAGATACTCTCGTTGGATGCTGAGAAAGCATTCCATAGAGTCTCCTGGCATGCCATATATGATTCTCTTAAAAAGCTTGGGGTAGGGGTCTAGGGGACCCTTTTATAGCCAAAATCACAGCCCTGTATCACAATACGTCACCTAGACTGAAGATAAATGGAAGTGTAGCACCCTGAGGGCTCGGTTGCTACAGAGGTATTGCACCTCACCCAGAGGTGTGATATCTCACTCTCAGGTAAGGATGGAGTGTGTATCAGGACCCGACATCTGCATGCATTACACCACATTGCCGTGGGGCAGGGCGACCAATATGCCTCTGAGATGGGCACGACAGTCCCTGTCCCTGTGGGGGGAGGGAACATTGAGGAAGGGGAACCCTGTAGTGCAGGAGCAGGGAGGAAGCAGTTCCTGGGTGCATTGAGAAGGGAGCATAAAAGGTGGGCACCATCTTAGTTCAGTGCAGAGAAGTCTGAGCAGAAGTGGCAGGGAGCAGGGGCTCTGCATGAGCTCTGCTCCGGAGTTGGGCCTAGTAACAGAGGCCCAGGCCTGGAAGAGGGAGAAGGAAGGAAGAGGAGCGGAGAAGGCTCCAGGAACGAGGAATGAAGGGATCCCAGGGGTGCGGACGGGCGAGTCGCCACCGCACGCCCGAATCCACCTGCGTGGAGGGGTGAGGCCAAAGGGGGAGACCGGTCCCCGAAACTAGTGGAGGCAGGAAACGACCCTCAGCTAGAAACCGGAGGCTGTGACATTTTATGTGGCGCAGTTCCTCGCTACACCCGCTAGGAAGGCACCACATAGGGTCAGGAAAACTGGCGCCAAGTTTACCAAGAGGAGGCCCGAGGCAGCCGGACAGAAGTGTTGGTAAGAAAGGCCAGACAAAGGACACACAAAGGGGGTCCTGTGAAGCGCTCCAAAGTTATCTGGGAGTTGTCTGAGCCCCTCACCTGGTGAGCACAGTACGACGTGGGCAGCCGTTACCTGCAGACGTGGTCTGGATAATAAGAACTGTGAGTAAAGGCCCTGGACTGCATCACTGACTCCGTGTCGTTACTGCTGCTGCCCTGCACCATCACCCCCATCCTCCGCATACACTGCCCTGAGGCTATACTCTTCCCATGGGGAGTTATGCTACGCTCTGCCGCACCCACAACACCAGCCTCAGCGGTCTGCCCTGCAGCGGCGGTTCACTCTGACCGCAATCCACGGGTGGCGTAGTCGGACATTTAAACATCAAAACCACATAAATAGTTCCGCCACTGGTTTGAACACCCTGAGCCACGGAACCGGGTCGCCGCCACGAAGACTACAACCACCAGCATCCACCAAAAAGGGTCCGGCTCCGGGTGTCCCAAGGCCCAGGGTTTGCATCAGAACATTTTCATCACCTTTCACAATCACCAATGGAACAAGGCAGGGATGTCCTCTGTCCCCTCTCTTATACATCCTAGTGACGGAGCACCTGCTCTCATCAATTCGCCATAACCCCAATATTAGGTGGATTGAGGTGGGAGGCACTGAGTACAAGTGCTCTCTATTTGCTGATGATGTCCTAGTATATATCACTCAATCACATATATCCATCCATGCTGTTATGGCTGAAATAGATCGCTTTGTTACATGGTCAAATTTTAAAATCAATGCAGCAAATTTTGAGGCCCTCGATGTCTCCCTCCCCAAATCCATATAGGATTCCATCCAGTCCAACTTTCCCTTTGCCTGGCCCTCACAGGGTATCAAATACTTAGGAATTCCTATTCATAGAGACCTCTCCCATCTATGTTATCTTAATTTTGGGCCCTTTATTGAACAACTCCATACAGACCACGGTTGGCAAGTTAGAACTGTAAGATTCACTATGTGAACCACTGGTGTTTTGTGGAAAAGCACATGTACACTGTGTTCCAAATTATTATGCAAAAAGTGTTTAGGAGTGATAATGGAAGAATTTGTTTGTTTGTCAGTTAAACTCATTGATGGTGATGTGTGTCAGGGCTCTTTATATCACTGTAAGCAATTGCAGACACCTGTGCTAATTAGTTTAACAGGTGTGTCCAATGAAAGGCAAGACTACTTAAGAAGGCTGTCTCACATTATTAAGCAGCCTACATTTTCTGCCAAAATGGGAAAGAAAAAGGATGTGTCGGCTGCTGAGAAGCAACAAATTGTGGAGTGTTTAGGTCAAGGCATGACTACAATCAACATTGTGCGATGATCAGGATGAAGTGTCTTGGCAATCAAGAAGTATGTAGCTGATTCACAGTACACATGTGTGCGTGCTGATAAGGGCAAATTGAGGACCCTTTCCTACAGGCAATTACGTCAGGTTAAAAGAGCAGCGGCAAAAAGCCTTGTCATAGCAGCAGACAAGTTTTTGAAGCTGCTGGTGCCTCCAACGTCCCCCGAACAACAAGATGCAGGGTCCTTCAAAGGTTTGCAGCTGTGCATACGCCATCCTGTCGACCTCCTCTATCCACTTCACACAAGCAGAAATGGCTCCAGTGGGCCAAACATTACATGAAGACTGATTTCAAAACTGTTTTGTTCACGGATGAGTGCCGTGCAGCGCTCGATGGTCCAGATGGATGGAGTGGAGGATGGCTGGTTGATGGACACCCCACACAAACATGGCTACAGCGCCAACAAGGAGGAGGTGGAGTAATGTTTTGGGCTGGAATCATGGGAGAGAGATTGTCGGCCCCTTTAGGATCCCTGAAGGCGCTAAAGATGAACTCCATAATGTATGTGGATTTTCTCAAACAGCACTTCCTGCCATGGTTCAAGAAGAAGAACCGTGTATTTCACAGCAAGATCATTTTTTTGCATGATAATGCACCATCTCATGCTGCACATAAAACATCTGCATCTCTGGCTGATATGGGCAAAAAAGGGGACAAACTTATGGTGTGACCCCCATGCTCCCCTGACCTCTACCCCATTCAGAACCTCTGGAGCATCATCAAAAGGAGTGTCTATGATGGCGGGAGGCAGTTCACATCTAAGCAACAGCTCTGGGAGGGTATTCTGTCCTCATGCAAAACAATTGAAGCAGAAACCATCCAAAACTTGACAAATTCAATGGACGAGAGAGTTCAGAAGCTCCTTTCGAACAAGGGGTCCTATGTGAAAATGTAACATCACCTAGAATAAAGTTTTGAGTTGAAAACTGTTTGATTTCAGTTTCTAATAACCTGCTAATGCTTATAATTTAAAAAATGACCATTTTTTTGGTCTTTATTAAAATGAAAAGGTTGATCGAAAAGTTTGTGGGATCTAAGAGTGTGGCAACCCAGTAGTCATGATTACTTCGAATTCTGACAATATGAGGGTCATGCTGCAGGTAGTGCAGCAAGAAGGCACTTATGTGTCTTGCGCATCTCGGAGTCCCAAAATTATTTTCCAGGCTAGATGCAGCTAAAAATTATTATTAATTTTAAATCTGGTGAAGCTTATTATAGATGGCCTAATAGAATCAGTGCTGCACACTGCTACAAAGCCCAAATTATTTTCCAGCCAAGATACAGATAAACATGATTAGTAATTTGAAAGCTTAAAACGGTTGGTAGGGTGATTTTAACCAATCATCAAGCTTTTACTCTCCCCAGGATGACACAGGGGTAGAAAAGTCGTTTCGGATCCATGATTTGTTCATCTTTATGAACGTGAGTCTGTCTACATTATCAGTGGAGAGCCGCGTGCGCTTATCTGTCAGCACACCACCAGCAGCGCTGAACACACGTTCAGACAGAACGCTGGCTGCGGGGCATGACAAGATCTCCAAGGCGTAAGTGGCTAGCTCCGGCCATTTATCCAGATTGGAAGCCCAAAAAGAGCAAGGGTCCAGTGACACAGTCATGGCTTCAATGTTTACTTGGAGATACTCCTGTACCATCGTCTCTAGGCGTTGACTATGTGTCAGACGTCTTGTCTCCTGTGGCCTTGCAAAGGATGGGCTAAAAAAGTGGTGAAATGATTCCGCAAAATTGATGTTACCAGCAGATACTGTGGTTCTGTTACGGTTTGAGTGCTGAACACTTGACGGTCCCACGGTTGGCAAGTTGGAACTGTGAGATTCACTACTTGCACCACTGGTGTTTTGTGGAAAAGCACATGTAAGATTCTGCAACAGTCTCTGCTGATACTCCTGCATGCATACATCCCTTTCTATGGCAGGAATCATTTCTGCAAATTTACTTTTGTACCGGGGATCTAACAGTGTGGCAACCCAGTAGTCAGGATTATTTCTAATTCTCACAATTCGAGGGTCATGTTGCAGGTAGTGCAGCAAGAAGGCACTCATGTGTGTTGCGCATCCAGGAGCACCAAGTCCCTGTAGTGTTGGTGGCGAGGTAACAATCATGCTTCCTTCCTCTGTCCTCTCCCCCCAACCTCGCACAACAGAAATGTGATCAAGGTCTCCCTCATCTGATGAGTCTTACATCAGTTCGTCCTCCACTTCTTCCTGGGCTCCTGCCCCTTCCTCACTAGTTTGGCTGCTACCATGCGCCCTGGTAAAACCATCTCCCCCACCCTCACATGCCTGCCGCCTTGGTGCTGCCGACCGTCTGGACCTTGCAGATGTTAGCCCTTCCGCATACAACTCCTCCTCCTCTACTTCCTCCACCTCCTCTTGTGCCACCACCTGACTCCGAATTCTGTTTAGCATGTGCTCCAGCATGTAAATCACCGGTATAGTCATGCTGATAATGGCATCGTCAGCACTAAACATCTTCGTCGCCATTTCAAAACTGTGTAGAAGGGTGCATAGGTCCCTGATCTGAGACCACTCCTCCAGCGTGATTTGCCCCACCTCTGAATCTAGTTGGCCCAGGCTATACGTCAGAACGTATTGCACCAGGGCTTGTCGGTGCTGCCACAGTCGCTGCAACATGTGCAGAGTTGAATTCCACCGGGTAGGCACATTGCATTTTAGCCGGTGAAGTGGCAGGCCCAACGACTTCTGTAGAGATGTAAGTCGCTGAGCTGCGGGATGCGAACGGCGGAAGTGAGCACACAGCGACCGTGCCCTCTGCAGAAGGCCATCTAGTCTGGGATAGTGGGCTAAAAATTGCTGGACAACCAGGTTCAACACGTGAGCCATACAAGGCACGTGTGTGACATTGCCCCGGCGAAGGGCCGCACCCAGGTTTGCAGCATTGTCGCACACGGCCTTCCCTGGTTTCAGGTCCAGTGGAGACAACCATTCATGAAATTGGTTCTCCAGAGCTGACCACAACTCCTCAGCTGTGTGACTCACATTTCCCAGACATTTCAAAGTAAAAACTGCCTGATGACGTTGAGCCCTACTGCCAGCATAGTAAGGAGGTGTGCAGGATCCCTTCTGCGCAGTTAGAAAGCTTGTGGCATGACCAGACAGGCTTTGGGTGCAGGTGGAAGACCGAGAGGAGGTTGAGGAGGCAGAAGCAGTGGAGGAACTTTGACATAAAGAGGATTGACGCACAACTCGTGGGGACGGCAAGACTTGGACAGCAGCCCCTTGTCCTGCTGTCACCATAGTTACCCAGTGCCCAGTCAGCGACATGTAACGCCCCTGTCCATGCCTACTCGTCCAAGTGTCTGTGGTGAAATGCACCCTGTCACACACAGAGTTTCTCAAAGAAGCGGTGATGTGTGTGCGACATGCTGGTGGAGCGCAAGCACACCTTTCTTTGAGAAGTAGTGCCGACTGGGCATCTGGTACAGGGGCACTGCGACGGACATAAGGTCTCGAAAATCCTCTGCGTCCACCAGGTGGAAAGGCAGCATTTCTGTAGCCAAGAGCTTGCAGATGGTGAAATTCAACCTCTTAGCTTTCTCATGGCTAGGAGGAAATGGTCTTTTACTTGTCCACATCTGAGGGACCGAGGGCTGGCTATTGTGCTTAGACGGGGTTGAAAAGGGTGTCCCCGGCAAACTGCCGGCCTGTGAGGAAGATGCAGGCGGACATGTTAGGTTGCCTTGATCCAAAGGTGGTGCTATCGATGTCGGACAGCGCTCAACACCAGCTGGTGTTACCACCTCCAAAGAAAATGATGACCTGCCAATCACGCTGACTGTTGCGGGTAAAGAGGTGGCAAGTCTGCGCCCCAAAACAGTTGTGACTGCTGTCCCCCCAGTCACAGAGGATGAAGAGGCCGCGGATGCACAAGATATGGCAGACGGTGGTTGGCCCGGCCGGCTAGGCCGCATTGTAGCACACTGAGCTTCCCACTGCAACTTATGCTTCATGTCCATGTGCCGGTTCATGCATGAAGTACTCAAACTATGTATTTTTTGGCCTCTACTTAGCTTTTGCTGACAAATGTTACAGATAACACGAGTTGGGTCATCTTTATCGATCTGAAAAAATAGCCAGGCTATGCAAGCCTTAGCACCCATGCGACCTGAAGAGCCACCACAACTTGTGGTGAGAGGCAGAGTTGTGTTTGAGGATGCAGTTGTTGACGTGCTTCCAGTACTACGTCTCTGTCCAAGAAGGCGCAACCTGACCTCGTCGTCACTAGCATCTTCCTCCACCTCCTCTGCTGACCTCATCTCTTGGCTGACTGTGGGTTGACAGTAAGTGTGATCTCCAACCTCATCATCATAACCCTGTGCGTTATTACACCCGTCGTCCTCAGAGCCAACCTGTTCCTGCCCTGACAAAAAACTAAAGTTGTCGCTCCAATCAGGTATTTGAGTCTCATCATCGTCTTCCTCATTGTCTCCACCAACAGGAGTTACAGTTTGGGAATGAGGGTCTACATTATGGTCAGAACCTTCTGCGTCTGGTCCTGGATCCGACTCATAAAGATTCTGGGCATCAGTGCAGATCATTTCCTCGTCTGGATTCACAGAAGCGCTGGAGTCGACCTCTGATTCCCAGGCTATAGTATGAGTAAACAGCTCTGCAGACTCAACCATCTGTTCTGCCTCATACTCAGACGGGCAGCTGGAGATTTGGGAGCTGTGAGGAAGCAAGTGCGATTGGGGTGACACCTTTGAGGACTGGAGTATTTGTGATGTTGAAGTTGATGTGGAGGAGAGCCCACTTAAAGGAGCACTTGATATCCGTTGAAGCACCTGCTGTTTTTGTGCCTCATCTGGAATTCGTAGCGATTGGCGTGGCCGTAAGAAAGAGATCTTATCACATTGTCCGCTAAAAGAAGTAGACATTTTAGTTTGGCTGGAAGATGGTCTTTCTTCTGCAGATGTTACTGTTGCTTTAACACCTACCCCACGGACACAACCTTTTTTCAACTTCCCAACACGCCTATTCCCCTTTCCACCAGCAGCAGGCCTTTTTCCACTCATTTTGGTGGTTAACTAATTCACAACTCTGGAGTTGTTTGCACAAAAAAACAATGGATAGGAACCGAGCAGAGCTGAGTGGCCAAACTGTGGTATTAGGCCAAAACTATTGGCTGGGTTAGATGCAGAAAAAAATTATATTCAATTTGCAACCTGATGGAGGTCAGTATAGATGGACTAATAGAACAAGTCCCACACACAGCTAGAAGCCCAAATATTTTTTCAGAGGTAGATGCAGAAAAAAATTGTATTCAGTTTGCAACCTGATGGAGGTCAGTATAGATGGACTAATAGAACAAGTCCTACACACAGCTAGAAGCCCAAATATTTTTTCAGAGGTAGATGCAGAAAAAAATATATTCAGTTTGCAACCTGATGGAGGTTAGTATAGATGGACTAATAGAACAAGTCCCACACACAGATAGAAGGCCAAATATTTTTTCAGAGGTAGATGCAGATAAAAATTAATTTTAATTTGCAGCCTGATGGAGGTCAGTATAGATGGACTAATAGAGAAAGTCCCACACAATGCTAGAAGGCCAAATATTTTTTCAGAGCTAGATGCAGACAAAAAATTATTTTGAATTTGCAACCTGATGGAGGTCAGTATAGATGGACTAATAGAGAAAGTCCCACACACTGCTAGAAGGCCAAATATTTTTTCAGAGCTAGATGCAGACAAAAAATTATTTTTAATTTGCAAAGTGATGGAGGTCAGTATAGATGGACTAATAGGGAAAGTCCCACACACTGCTAGAAGGCCAAATATTTTTTCAGAGCTACATGCAGATAAAAATTATTTTTAATTTGCAACCTGATGGAAGTCAGTATAGATGGACTAATAGAGAAAGTCCCACACACTGCTAGAAGGCCAAATATTTTTTCAGAGGTAGATGCAGAAAAAAATTATATTCAATTTGCAACCTGATGGAGGTCAGTATAGATGGACTAATAGAACAAGTCCCACACACAGCTAGAAGCCCAAATATTTTTTCAGAGGTAGATGCAGATAAAAATTATTTTTAATTTGCAACCTGATGGAGGTCAGTATAGATGGACTAATAGAGAAAGTCCCACACACTGCTAGAAGCCCAATATTTTTTCAGAGGTAGATGCAGAAAAAAAATATATTCAGTTTGCAACCTGATGGAGGTCAGTATAGATGGACTAATAGAGAAAGTCCCACACACTGCTAGAAGGCCAAATATTTTTTCAGAGCTAGATGCAGATAAAAATTATTTTTAATTTGCAACCTGATGGAGGTCAGTATAGATGGACTAATAGAGAAAGTCCCACACACTGCTAGAAGGCCAAATATTTTTTCAGAGCTAGATGCAGAAAAAAATTATATTCAGTTTGCAACCTGATGGAGGTCAGTATAGATGGACTAATAAAACAAGTCCCACACACAGCTAGAAGCCCAAATATTTTTTCAGAGGTAGATGCAGAAAAAAATTATATTCAGTTTGCAACCTGATGGAGGTCTGTATAGATGGATTAATAGAACAAGTCCCACACACAGCTAGAAGCCCAAATATTTTTTCAGAGGTAGATGCAGAAAAAAATTATATTCAGTTTGCTACTTGATGGAGGTCTGTATAGATGGATTAATAGAACAAGTCCCACACACAGCTAGAAGCCCATTATTTTTTCAGAGGTAGATGCAGAAAAAAAATATATTCAGTTTGCAACCTGATGGAGGTCAGTATAGATGGACTAATAGAGAAAGTCCCACATACTGCTAGAGGGCCAAATATTTTTTCAGAGCTAGATGCAGACAAAAAATTATTTTTAATTTGCAACCTGATGGAGGTCAGTATAGATGGACTAATAGAGAAAGTCCCACACACTGCTAGAAGGCCAAATATTTTTTCAGAGCTAGATGCAGATATAAATTATTTTTAATTTGCAACCTGATGTAGGTCACTATAGATGGACTAACAGAGAAAGTCCCACACACTGCTAGAAGGCCAAATATTTTTTCAGAGCTAGATGCAGACAAAAAATTATTTTGAATTTGCAACCTGATGGAGGTCAGTATAGATGGACTAATAGAGAAAGTCCCACACACTGCTAGAAGGCCAAATATTTTTTCAGAGCTAGATGCAGATAAAAAATTATTTTTAATTTGCAACCTGATGGAGGTCAGTATAGATGGACTAATAGAGAAAGTCCCACACACTGCTAGAAGGCCAAATATTTTTTCAGAGCTAGATGCAGATAAAAATTATTTTTAATTTGCAACCTGATGGAGGTCAGTATAGATGGACTAATAGAGAAAGTCCCACACACTGCTAGAAGGCCAAATATTTTTTCAGAGCTAGATGCAGAAAGAAATTATATTCAGTTTGCAACCTGATGGAGGTCAGTATAGATGGACTAATAGAACAAGTCCCACACACAGCTAGAAGGCCAAATATTTTTTCAGAGGTAGATGCAGATAAAAATTATTTTTAATTTGCAGCCTGATGGAGGTCAGTATAGATGGACTAATAGAGAAAGTCCCACACACTGCTAGAAGGCCAAATATTTTTTCAGAGCTAGATGCAGACAAAAAATTATTTTGAATTTGCAACCTGATGGAGGTCAGTATAGATGGACTAATAGAGAAAGTCCCACACACTGCTAGAAGGCCAAATATTTTTTCAGAGCTAGATGCAGAGAAAAAATTATTTTTTATTTGCAACCTGATGGAGGTCAGTATAGATGTACTAATAGAGAAAGTCCCACACACTGCTAGAAGGCCAAATATTTTTTCAGAGCTAGATGCAGATAAAAATTATTTTTAATTTGCAACCTGATGAAGGTCAGTATAGATGGACTAATAGAGAAAGTCCCACACACTGCTAGAAGGCCAAATATTTTTTCAGAGCTAGATGCAGACAAAAAATTATTTTGAATTTGCAGCGTGATGGAGGTCAGTATAGATGGACTAATAGAACAAGTCCCACACACTGCTAGAAGGCCAAATATTTTTTCAGAGCTAAATGCAGAAAAAAATTATATTCAGTTTGCAACCTGATGGAGGTCAGTATAGATGGACTAATAGAACAAGTCCCACACACAGCTAGAAGCCCAAACATTTTTTCAGAGCTAGATGCAGAAAAAAATTATATTCAATTTGCAACCTGATGGAGGTCAGTATAGATGGACTAATAGAACAAGTCCCACACACAGCTAGACGCCCAAATATTTTTTCAGAGGTAGATGCAGATAAAAATTATTTTTAATTTGCAACCTGATGGAGGTCAGTATAGATGGACTAATAGAGAAAGTCCCACACACTGCTAGAAGGCCAAATATTTTTTCAGAGCTAGATGCAGAATAAAATTATATTCAGTTTGCAACCTGATGGAGGTCAGTATAGATGGACTAATAAAACAAGTCCCACACACAGCTAGAAGCCCAAATATTTTTTCAGAGGTAGATGCAGAAAAAAATTATATTCAGTTTGCAACCTGATGGAGGTCTGTATAGATGGATTAATAGAACAAGTCCCACACACAGCTAGAAGCCCAAATATTTTTTCAGAGGTAGATGCAGAAAAAAATTATATTCAGTTTGCAACTTGATGGAGGTCTGTATAGATGGATTAATAGAACAAGTCCCACACACAGCTAGAAGCCCATTATTTTTTCAGAGGTAGATGCAGAAAAAAAATATATTCAGTTTGCAACCTGATGGAGGTCAGTATAGATGGACTAATAGAGAAAGTCCCACATACTGCTAGAAGGCCAAATATTTTTTCAGAGCTAGATGCAGATAAAAATTATTTTTAATTTGCAACCTGATGGAGGTCAGTATAGATGGACTAATAGAGAAAGTCCCACACACTGCTAGAAGGCCAAATATTTTTTCAGAGCTAGATGCAGAAAGAAATTATATTCAGTTTGCAACCTGATGGAGGTCAGTATAGATGGACTAATAGAACAAGTCCCACACACAGCTAGAAGGCCAAATATTTTTTCAGAGGTAGATGCAGATAAAAATTATTTTTAATTTGCAGCCTGATGGAGGTCTGTATAGATGGACTAATAGATAAAGTCCCACACACTGCTAGAAGGCCAAATATTTTTTCAGAGCTAGGTGCAGACAAAAAATTATTTTGAATTTGCAACCTGATGGAGGTCAGTATAGATGGACTAATAGAGAAAGTCCCACACACTGCTAGAAGGCCAAATATTTTTTCAGAGCTAGATGCAGACAAAAAATTATTTTTAATTTGCAACCTGATGGAGGTCAGTATAGATGTACTAATAGAGAAAGTCCCACACACTGCTAGAAGGCCAAATATTTTTTCAGAGCTAGATGCAGATAAAAATTATTTTTAATTTGCAACCTGATGGAGGTCAGTATAGATGGACTAATAGAGAAAGTCCCACACACAGCTAGAAGGCCAAATATTTTTTCAGAGCTAGATGCAGACAAAAAATTATTTTGAATTTGCAGCGTGATGGAGGTCAGTATAGATGGACTAATAGAACAAGTCCCACACACTGCTAGAAGGCCAAATATTTTTTCAGAGCTAGATGCAGAAAAAAATTATATTCAGTTTGCAACCTGATGGAGGTCAGTATAGATGGACTAATAGAACAAGTCCCACACACAGCTAGAAGCCCGAATATTTTTTCAGAGCTAGATGCAGAAAAAAATTATATTCAATTTGCAACCTGAAGGAGGTCAGTATAGATGGACTAATAGAATGATGCTATGCCCAAAAAGATTTTACTTCACTAGGTGCAGTAAAAAAATTGGTATTCTATACACAGGTGGTATATCTTGCAACACAGATAGGCTACTCCACTGACTAAAACACTCTGCAATAGGCCAAAAAGGATTAGCTTTGCTAGATTCAGCCAAATGCTGTGAAAAAAACTTGCACAGCACTGGAACAGACCTGCCTGGCAAAAACTGATAGGAACTGATGTAACCTCGTCCTGAAAAGGACTGCAATTACAATTAGTCTTTACTAGTGTTGAGCCACCCCCGTAGTGTTCGAGTTCGGTTCGGTTCGTCGAACACCCGTGTGTTCGCCGAACTGTTCGTCGAACTGTTCGTCGAACACCTTCGAACACCGTTAAAACCAATGGCAGGCAAACAAAAACACATAGAAACACATAGAAAACACCTTCAAAGGTGTCCAAAAGCTGACAAACTGCTCAGAAGACACAACTAACACATGGAAAAGTGACAAGTACATATAGTCATGCGAAAAGAAAAGAGGTGGAGGAGTAAAAGGAGGGGGAGACACAGATATAGGCATGTCATGCCCTTCTAAAATCCAAAAAGTGAGAAGCCGAGACGGCCAGTCCGCTCCTGCCCGTGCCACCTCCGTGTCGCCGGGTTTGTGCCAGAGCCGCGGTGAACCCTGACGGCCAGCCCCCCTCTCCCAATACTGGTGCCTGTCCGCTGGTGGGTCGAGAGAGCCCCCCTGTGGTGGAGGCAGCTCTAAGCTTTTTAATTTAAATTGTCCCTCTAATTTGAATGAATACACTTTAAATCCATTTACAAGGATCTATTGGAGGGCAAGTCTCATGCCAGCAGCCGCGTAATTCCAGCTCCAGTAGCGTCCACTAAAGCTGCTGCAGTTAAAAAGCTTTTATAAGGATCGAGCTCGGCTGTCCACCGCAAGGCATCCTAGTGCCAGTCCCAGCCCCTATGCCTTGGGATGCCTCCTGATGCTCTTCACTGAGTATCCCGTGGTCCAGAAGCATTTCCTTTGAAAAAATTAAGTGTCCAAACTACAGGTGGTGTAGCTTGCTTAACAGCCGGGATAATCCGCTGACTAGCAGACACTGCTACTAGGCACAAAGTATTTCCTGGGCTAGATGCAGTTAAAAATTTGTAAGTAGATACTCTCGTTGGATGCTGAGAAAGCATTCCATAGAGTCTCCTGGCACGCCATATATGATTCTCTTAAAAAGCTTGGGGTAGGGGTCTAGGGGACCCTTTTATAGCCAAAATCACGGCCCTGTATCACAATACGTCACCTAGGCTGAAGATAAATGGAACTGTAGCTCCGAGGGCTCAGTTGCTACAGACGTATTGCACCTCACCCAGAGGTGTGATATCTCACTCTCAGATAAGGATGGAGTGTGGATCAGGACCCGACACCTGCATGCATTACACCACATTGCCGTGGGGCAGGGCGACCAATATGCCCCTGAGATGGGCACGACAGTCCCTGTCCCTGGCTGGAGTGGGGGGAGGGAACATTGAGGAAGGGGAACCCTGCAGTGCAGGAGCAGGGAGGAAGCAGTTCCTGGGTGCATTGAGAAGGGAGTATAAAAGGTGGGCACCATCTTAGTTCAGTGCAGAGAAGTCTGAGCAGAAGTGGCAGGGAGCAGGGGCTCTGCATGAGCTCTGCTCCGGAGGCGGGCCTAGTAACAGAGGCCCAGGCCTGCAGGAGGGAGAAGGAAGGAAGAGGAGCGGAGAAGGCTCCAGGAATGAGGAATGAAGGGATCCCAGGGGTGCGGACGGGCGAGTCGCCACCGCACGCCCGAATCCACCTGCGTGGAGGGGTCAGGCCAAAGGGGGAGACCGGTCCCCGAACTAGTGGAGGCAGGAAACGACCCTCAGCTAGAAACCGGAGGCTCTGACATTTTATGTGGCGCAGCCCCTTGCTCCACCCGCTAGGAAGGCACCACATAGGGTCAGGGAAACTGGCGCCAAGTTTACCAAGAGGAGGCCCGAGGCAGCCGGACAGAAGTGTTGGTAAGAAAGGCCAGACAAAGGACACACAAAGGGGGTCCTGTGAAGCGCTCCAAAGTTATCTGGGAGTTGTCTGAGCCCCTCACCTGGTGAGCACAGTACGACGTGGGCAGCCGTTACCTGCAGACGTGGTCTGGATAATAAGAACTGTGAGAAAAGGCCCTGAACTGCATCACTGACTCCGTGTCGTTACTGCTGCTGCCCTGCACCATCACCCCCATCCTCCGCATACACTGCCCTGAGGCTATACTCCTCCCGTGGGGAGTTATGCTACGCTCTGCTGCACCCACAACACCAGCCTTAGCGGTCTGCCCTGTAGCGGCGGTTTACTCTGACCGCAATCCACGGGTGGCGTAGTCCGACATTTAAACATCAAAACCACATAAATAGTTCCGCCACTGGTTTGACCGCCCTGAGCCACGGAACCGGATCGCCGCCACGAAGACTACAACCACCAGCATCCACCAAAAAGGGTCCGGCTCCGGGTGTCCCAAGGCCCAGGGGGTGCGTCAGAACATTTTCATCACCTTTCACAATCACCAATGGGACAAGGCAGGGATGTCCTCTGTCCCCTCTCTTATACATCCTAGTGACGGAGCACCTGCTCTCATCAATTCGCCATAACCCCAATATTAGGTGGATTGAGGTGGGAGGCACCGAGTACAAGTGCTCTCTATTTGCTGATGATGTCCTAGTATATATCACTCAATCACATATATCCATCCCTGCTGTTATGGCTGAAATAGATCACTTTGTTACATGGTCAAATTTTAAAATCAATGCAGCGAAGTCTGAGGCCCTCGATGTCTCCCTCCCTAAATCCATATAGGATTCCATCCAGTCCAACTTTCCCTTTGCCTGGCCCTCACAGGGTATCAAATACTTAGGAATTCCTATTCATAGAGACCTCTCCCATCTATGTTATCTTAATTTTGGCCCTTTATTGAACAATTCCATACAGACCACGGTTGGCAAGTTAGAACTGTAAGATTCACTACGTGAACCACTGGTGTTTTGTGGAAAAGCACATGTACACCGCGTTCCAAGTTATTATGCAAAAAGTGTTTAGGAGTGATAAGGGAAGAATTTGTTTGTTTGTCAGTTAAACTCATTGATGGTGATGTGTGTCAGGGCTCTTTATATCACTGTAAGCAATTGCAGACACCTGTGCTAATTAGTTTGGCAGGTGTGTCCAATGAAAGGCAAGACTACTTAAGAAGGCTCTCTCACATTATTAAGCAGCCTACATTTTCTGCCAAAATGGGAAAGAAAAAGGATGTGTCGGCTGCTGAGAAGCAACAAATTGTGGAGTGTTTAGGTCAAGGCATGACTACAATCAACATTGTGCGATGATCAGGATGAAGTGTCTTGGCAATCAAGAAGTATGTAGCTGATTCACAGTACACACGTGTGCGTGCTGATAAGGGCAAATTGAGGACTCTTTCCTACAGGCAATTAGGTCAGGTTGAAAGAGCAGCGGCAAAAAAGCCTTGTCATAGCAGCAGACAAGTTTTTGAAGCTGCTTGTGCCTCCAACGTCCCCCGAACAACAAGATGCAGGGTCCTTCAGAGGTTTGCAGCTGTGCATACGCCATCCTGTCGACCTCCTCTATCTACTTCACACAAGCAGAAACGGCTCCAGTGGGCCAAACATTACATGAAGACTGATTTCAAAACTTTTGTTCACGGATGAGTGCCGTGCAGCGCTCGATGGTCCAGATGAATGGAGTGGAGGATGGCTGGTTGATGGACACCCCACGCAAACACGGCTACAGCGCCAACAAGGAGGAGGTGGAGTAATGTTTTGGGCTGGAATCATGGGGAGAGAGATTGTCGGCCCCTTTAGGATCCCTGAAGGCGCTAAAGATGAACTCCATAATGTATGTGGATTTTTTCAAACAGCACTCCCTGCCATGGTTCAAGAAGAAGAACCGTGTATTTCACAGCAAGATCATTTTTCTGCATGATAATGCACCATCTCATGCTGCACATAAAACATCTGCATCTCTGGCTGATATGGGCATAAAAGGGGACAAACTTATGGTGTGACCCCCATGCTCCCCTGACCTCTACTCCATTCAGAACCTTTGGAGCATCATTAAAAGGAGTGTCTATGATGGCGGGAGGCAGTTCACATCTAAGCAACAGCTCTGGGAGGGTATTCTGTCCTCATGCAAAACAATTGAAGCAGAAACCATCCAAAACCTGACAAATTCAATGGACGAGAGAGTTCAGAAGCTCCTTTCGAACAAGGGGTCCTATGTGAAAATGTAACATCACCTAGAATAAAGTTTTGATTTGAAAACTGTTTGATTTCAGTTTCTAACAACCTGCTAATGCTTATAATTTCAAAAATGACCATTTTTTTGGTCTTTATTAAAATGAAAAGGTTGATCGAAAAGTTTGGGGGATCTAAGAGTGTGGCAACCCAGTAGTCATGATTACTTCGAATTCTGACAATATGAGGGTCATGCTGCAGGTAGTGCAGCAAGAAGGCACTTATGTGTCTTGCGCATCTCGGAGCCCCAAAATTATTTTCCGGGCTAGATGCAGCTAAAAAATATTTTTAATTTTAAATCTGGTGAAGCTTATTATAGATGGCCTAATAGGATCAGTGCTGCACACTGCTACAAAGCCCAAATTATTTTCCAGTCAAGATACAGATAAACATGATTAGTAATTTGAAAGCTTAAAATGGTTGGTAGGGTGATTTTAACCAATCATCAAGCTTTTACTCTCCCCAGGATGACACAGGGGTAGAAAAGTCGTTTCGGATCCATGATTTGTTCATCTTTATGAACGTGAGTCTGTCTACATTATCAGTGGAGAGCCGCGTGCGCTTATCTGTCAGCACACCACCAGCAGCGCTGAACACACGTTCAGACAGAACGCTGGCTGCGGGGCATGACAAGATCTCCAAGGCGTAAGTGGCTAGCTCCGGCCATTTATCCAGATTGGAAGCCCAAAAAGAGCAAGGGTCCAGTGACACAGTCGTGGCTTCAATGTTTACTTGGAGATACTCCTGTACCATCGTCTCTAGGCGTTGACTATGTGTCAGACTTCTTGTCTCCTGTGGCCTTGCAAAGGATGGGCTAAAAAAGTGGTGAAATGATTCCGCAAAATTGATGTTACCAGCAGATACTGTGGTTCTGTTACGGTTTGAGTGCTGAACACTTGACGGTCCCACGGTTGGCAAGTTGGAACTGTGAGATTCACTACGTGCACCACTGGTATTTTGTGGAAAAGCACATGTAAGATTCTGCAACAGTCTCTGCTGATACTCCTGCATGCGTGCATCCCTTTCTATGGCAGGAATAATTTCTGCAAATTTACTTTTGTACCGGGGATCTAACAGTGTGGCAACCCAGTAGTCAGGATTATTTCTAATTCTCACAAATCGAGGGTCATGTTGCAGGTAGTGCAGCAAGAAGGCACTCATGTGTGTTGCGCATCCAGGAGCACCAAGTCGTTGTTGTGTTGGTGGCGAGGTAACAATCATGCTTCCTTCCTCTGTCCTCTCCCCCCAACCTCGCACAACAGAAATGTGATCAAGGTCTCCCTCATCTGATGAGTCTTCCATCAGTTCGTCCTCCACTTCTTCCTGGGCTCCTGCACCTTCCTCACTAGTTTGGCTGCTACCATGCGCCCTGGTGAAATCATCTCCCCCACCCTCACATGCCTGCCGCCTTGGTGCTGCAGACCGTCTGGACCTTGCAGATGTTAGCCCTTCCGCATACAACTCCTCCTCCTCTACTTCCTCCACCTCCTCTTGTGCCACCACCTGACTCCGAATTCTGTTTAACATGTTCTCCAGCATGTAAATCACCGGAATAGTCATGCTGATAATGGCATCGTCAGCACTAAACATCTTCGTCGCCATTTCAAAACTGTGCAGAAGGGTGCATAGGTCCCTGATCTGAGACCACTCCTCCAGCGTGATTTGCCCCACCTCTGAATCTCGTTGGCCCAGGCTATACGTCAGAACGTATTGCACCAGGGCTTGTCGGTGCTGCCACAGTCGCTGCAACATGTGCAGAGTTGAATTCCACCGGGTAGGCACATCGCATTTTAGCCGGTGAAGTGGCAGGCCCAACGACTTCTGTAGAGATGTAAGTCGCTGAGCTGCGGGATGCGAACGGCGGAAGTGAGCACACAGCGACCGTGCCCTCTGCAGAAGGCCATCTAGTCTGGGATAGTGGGCTAAAAATTGCTGGACAACCAGGTTCAACGCGTGAGCCATACAAGGCACGTGTGTGACATTGCCCCGGCGAAGGGCCGCACCCAGGTTTGCAGCATTGTCGCACACGGCCTTCCCTGGTTTCAGGTCCAGTGGAGACAACCATTCATGAAATTGGTTCTCCAGAGCTGACCACAACTCCTCAGCTGTGTGACTCACATTTCCCAGACATTTCAATGTAAAAACCGCCTGATGACGTTGAGCCCTACTGCCAGCATAGTAAGGAGGTGTGCAGGATCCCTTCTACGCAGTTAGAATGCTTGTGGCATGACCAGACAGGCTTTGGGTGCAGGTGGAAGACCGAGAGGAGGTTGAGGAGGCAGAAGCAGTGGAGGAACTTTGACATAAAGAGGATTGACGCACAACTCGTGGGGATGGCAAGACTTGGACAGCAGCCCCTTATCCTGCTGTCACCATAGTTACCCAGTGCCCAGTCAGCGACATGTAACGCCCCTGTCCATGCCTACTCGTCCAAATGTCTGTGGTGAAATGCACCCTGTCACACACAGAGTTTCTCAAAGAAGCGGTGATGTTGTGTGCGACATGCTGGTGGAGCGCAGGCACACCTTTCTTTGAGAAGTAGTGCCGACTGGGCATCTGGTACTGGGGCACTGCAACGGACATAAGGTCTCGAAAATCCTCTGTGTCCACCAGGCGGAAAGGCAGCATTTCTGTAGCCAAGAGCTTGCAGATGGTGAAATTCAACCTCTTAGCTTTCTCATGGCTAGGAGGAAATGGTCTTTTACTTGTCCACATCTGAGGGACCGAGGGCTGGCTATTGTGCTTAGACGGGGTTGATAAGGGTGTCCCCGGCAAACTGCCGGTCTGTGAGGAAGATGCAGGCGGACATGTTAGGTTGCCTTGATCCAAAGGTGGTGCTATCGATGTCGGACAGCGCTCAAGACCAGCTGGTGTTACCACCTCCAAAGAAAATGATGACCTGCCAATCACGCTGGCTGTTGCGGGTAAAGAGGTGGCAGGTCTGCGCCCCAAAACAGGTGTGACTGCTGTCCCCCCAGTCACAGAGGATGAAGAGGCCGCGGATGCACAAGATATGGCAGACGGTGGTTGGCCCGGCCGGCTAGGCCGCATTGTAGCACACTGAGCTTCCCACTGCAACTTATGCTTCATGTCCATGTGCCGGTTCATGCATGAAGTACTCAAACTATGTATTTTTTGGCCTCTACTTAGCTTTTGCTGACAAATGTTACAGATAACACGAGTTGGGTCATCTTTATCGATCTGAAAAAATGCCCAGGCTATGCAAGGCTTAGCACCCATGCGACCTGAAGAGCCACCACGACTTGTGGTGAGAGGCAGAGTTGTGTTTGAGGATGCAGTTGTTGACGTGCTTCCAGTACTACGTCTCTGTCCAGGAAGGCGCAACCTGACCTCGTCGTCACTAGCATCTTCCTCCACCTCCTCTGCTGACCTCATCTCTTGGCTGACTGTGGGTTGACAGTAAGTGGGATCTCCGACCTCATCATCATCACCCTGTGCGTTATCACACCCGTCGTCCTCAGAGCCAACCTGTTCCTGCCCTGACAAAAAACTAAAGTTGTCGCTCCAATCAGGTATTTGAGTCTTATCATCGTCTTCCTCATTGTCTCCACCAACAGGAGTTACAGTTTGGGAATGAGGGTCTACATTATGGTCAGAACCTTCTGCGTCTGGTCCTGGATCCGACTCATAAAGATTCTGGGCATCAGTGCAGATCATTTCCTCGTCTGGATTCACAGAAGCGCTGGAGTCGACCTCTGATTCCCAGGCTATAGTATGAGTAAACAGCTCTGCAGACTCAACCATCTGTTCTACCTCATACTCAGATGGGCAGCTGGAGATTTGGGAGCTGTGAGGAAGCAAGTGCGATTTGGGTGACACCTTTGAGGACTGGAGTATTTGTGATGTTGAAGTTGATGTGGAGGAGAGCCCACTTAAAGGAGCACTTGATATCCGTTGAAGCACCTGCTGTTTTTGTGCCTCATCTGGAATTTGTAGCGATTGGCGTGGCCGTAAGAAAGGGATCTTATCACATTGTCCGCTAAAAGAAGTAGACATTTTAGTTTGGCTGGAAGATGGTCTTTCTTCTGCACCTACCCCACGGACACAACCTTTTTTCCCCTTCCCAACACGCCTATTCCCCTTTCCACCAGCAGCAGGCCTTTTTCCACTCATTTTGGTGGTTAACTAATTCACAACTCTGGAGTTGTTTGCAAAAAAAAACAATGGATGGTAACCGAGCAGAGCTGAGTGGCCAAACTGTGGTATTAGGCCAAAACTATTGGCTGGGTTAGATGCAGAAAAAAATTATTTTTAATTTGCAACCTGATGGAGGTCAGTATAGATGGACTAATAGACCAAGTCCCACACACCGCTAGAAGCCCAAATATTTTTTCAGAGCTAGATGCAGAAATTTTTTTTATTCAATTTGCAACCTGATGGAGGTCAGTATAGATGGACTAATAGACCAAGTCCCACACACTGCTAGAAGCCCAAATATTTTTTCAGAGCTAGATGCAGAAAAAAATTATTTTCAATTTGCAACCTGATGGAGGTCAGTATAGATGGCCTAATAGACCAAGTCCCACACACCGCTAGAAGCCCAAATATTTTTTCAGAGCTAGATGCAGAAAAAAATTAAGAACAAGTCCCACACGCTGCTAGAAGCCCAAATATTTTTTCAGAGCTAGATGCAGAAAAAAATTATTTTTAATTTGCAACCTGATGGAGGTCAGTATAGATGGACTAATAGAACAAGTCCCACACGCTGCTAGAAGCCCAAATATTTTTTCAGAGATAAATGAAGAAAAAAATTATTTTTAATTTGCAACCTGATGGAGGTCAGTATAGATGGACTAATAGACCAAGTCCCACACACTGCTAGAAGCCCAAATATTTTTTCAGAGCTAGATGCAGAAAAAAATTATTTTTAATTTGCAACCTGATGGAGGTCAGTATAGATGGACTAATAGACCAAGTCCCACACACCGCTAGAAGCAGAAATATTTTTTCAGAGCTAGATGCAGAAATTTTTTTTATTCAATTTGCAACCTGATGGAGGTCAGTATAGATGGACTAATAGACCAAGTCCCACACACTGCTATAAGCCCAAATATTTTTTCAGAGCTAGATGCAGAAAAAAATTATTTTTAATTTGCAACCTGATGGAGGTCAGTATAGATGGACTAATAGACCAAGTCCCACACACTGCTAGAAGCCCAAATATTTTTTCAGAGCTAGATGCAGAAAAAAATTATTTTTAATTTGCAACCTGATGGAGGTCAGTATAGATGGACTAATAGAACAAGTCCCACACGCTGCTAGAAGCCCAAATATTTTTTCAGAGATAAATGAAGAAAAAAATTATTTTTAATTTGCAACCTGATGGAGGTCAGTATAGATGGACTAATAGACCAAGTCCCACACACTGCTAGAAGCCCAAATATTTTTTCAGAGCTAGATGCAGAAAAAAATTATTTTTAATTTGCAACCTGATGGAGGTCAGTATAGATGGACTAATAGAATGATGCTATGCCCAAAAGATTTTACTTCACTAGGTGCAGTAAAAAAATTGGTATTCTATACACAGGTGGTATATCTTGCAACACAGATAGGCTACTCCACTGACTAACACACTCTGTAATAGGCCAAAAAGGATTAGCTTTGCTAGATTCAGCCAAATGCTGTGAAAAAAACTTGCACAGCACTGGCACAGACCTGCCTGGCAAAAACTGATAGGAACTGATGTAACCTAGTCCTGAAAAGGACTCCAATTACAATTAGTCTTTACTCCCACAATCTATCTATTTAAGAGCACAGACCTGCTTGATAAAAGTCGTAGGAAATGCTGTAACCTAGTCCTTAAAAGGACTGCAATCACAACTGTTCCCTACTCCCAAGCTATCTGTAGATTTGTGCGAAAATTGGCTTGAAATTAACAAGGTATAGCGCACACAGCAACAGCGGTGCCGTCTAACACGCTGCTGCAGCAGTGAGAAAATGGTGGCGACGGGGAAAATGGCTTGGTCTTATAGGGCAAGGACATGTGACATACACTGCCAATCACACATGCCCTTGCTTGTGTGAAAAAAAGCACTTCGCTCCGTGTGTGCGCTGCTGATAGGCTGCCAGATTGCACCTCCCCACTGCAAATGCGGGAAAGAGAAAAAAAAATGGAGATCTTCATTGTTCCTGCAGAGATCCATCCCCTGCCCCTCCCCCCGCCCCGCTGTACACTCAAACTGCGTATTAACATTAATTTTCATCATTACTGAGAAAAAATCCAGTTATGATTTTGGTGCACGAACAGTTGTCGAACATAACCTCGAACAGCCGAATTTTTCTCAAATTGTTCGTGTTCGCCGACCGGCTCGAACACCGCCCAAAACAGCTCGAATTTGAGATTGGCGAACAGTTCGAGTAGAACAACGCTCATCTCTAGTCTTTACTCCCACAATCTATCTATTTAAGAGCACAGACCTGCCTGATAAAAGTCGTAGGAAATGCTGTAACCTAGTCCTTAAAAGGACTGCAATCACAACTATTCCCTACTCCCAAGCTATCTGTAGATTTGTGCGAAAATTGGCTTGAAATTAACAAGGTATAGCGCACACAGCAACAGCGGTGCTGTCTAACACGCAGCTGCAGCAGTGAGAAAATGGTGGCGACGGGGAAAATGGCTTGGTCTTATAGGGCAAGGACATGTGACATACACTGCCAATGACACATGCCCTTGCTTGTGTGAAAAAAAGCACTTCGCTCCGTGTGTGCGCTGCTGACCTCGCTCTGCGTGTCCTCCTGCCACGTTGAGTCAGTTACTAGATCATCCACCACCTTCTCCTCTTCCACTTCCGCACCACTGTCCTCCTCCTCACTTCGTGGCAATTGTGTCTCGTCATCGTCCACCTCTTGTGACAAATTGCCAGCGTCGCCTTCCTGTGGCCGTGGCTGTTCAAATATTTGCAATGGGATCTCCTCTTCCACCACTTCAAGCGGAGCAGGCGAGGGGCCCAAATATGGAAATGGACCAGTGAACAGCTCTTCAGAGTGTCCAACTGTGGTATCAGTTGCTGTCTGACGACACTCGGCATGTGGGAGAAAGGAGAATCAGAGAGAGGAGTATGTAGTTGAGACTCACGGCTACTAAGAATTGACCATGTGGAAGACATACAGGAGGTGCTGGTGCCGAGGTAACTGGAAGTATTATCTGCTATCCAATTAATAACCTGTTCCCACTGATCAGTTCGCAATACTGGTGTTGTTCTGTGCTTCCCTAGTAATTCAGTCAAGAAGTGGGAGCGAGAAGATGTGGCAGTTGGTTGTGGCACATTTTCACCTTGGCCACGGCCCCATCTTCTGCACGCACCATCACCAGAATGTCCAGTTTCAAGTCCCTTGCCACGCACCTTGCCTATTGTAAAGGAAGTAAAATAGCTTACACTCACACTATCAATGGAAAAAGGGTAACTAAAAGGAGATTAGAACCGTGGAATAGGAAAACCACAGTTCTATTTCTCTGGCCTACACCTGACTCTTTTAAACAATCTGAACAATCAGGGAGAAACTATTACTGTTTTGCTTTACGGAAAAAATACCAAAAGCTGAATAACAGAGATTTTTTACCGTGGAATGGCAAAAGCACAGTTATTGTTTACTGGGGTATGCCAGACAATTTTAAATAGATACATTTGTGGCTGAACAGTGAGCGACACACTCAACCTGTTTTTTTTAGGTAAAAATGGCCCAAAAGTGGATAATACAGAGGTTTGAACCGTGGAACTGCAAAAACACACTTGTATTTCTTTGGACTACACCAGACGATTTTCAACAAATATATTTGTGTCTGAACAATCAGGGAAACACTATTATTTTTTTTTTCATGCCAAAAAATGCAAAAGCAGGATAATAGAGATTTTTCACCGTGGAACGGAAAGAACACATTTATAATTTACTGGGTTATACCAGACGCTTTTAAACAGATATATTTGTGTCTGAACAATCAGGAGACACTATTACTGTTTCTCTTTATGGCAAAAAATGCTAATAGCATGATAATACAGAGATTTGACCCGTGGGACTGCAAAACTACATTACTATTTCTCGGGCCTACACCAGACTATTTTTAACAGATATATTGGTGTCTGAACAATCAGGAGACACTATTACTGTTTTTTATTATGGCAAAAAATGCCAAAAGCAGGATAACATCAGAGATTTGATCGTGGAACTGCAAAACCACAGTTCTGTGTCTCGGGCCTACACCAGGCGGTTTTCAACCGATATATTTGTGTCTGAACAATCAGGAGACATTATTACTGTTTTTTTTTACGGCAAAAAAATGCCAAAAGCAGGATAATAGAGATTTTTCAGCGTGGAACTGCAAAGCCACAGTTATAATTTACTGGTGTATACCAAATGCTTTTAACAGATATATTGGTGTCTGAACAATCAGGAGACACTA
The DNA here is from genome assembly GCF_046119375.1 of Phyllobates terribilis. Lineage (NCBI taxonomy): Eukaryota > Metazoa > Chordata > Amphibia > Anura > Dendrobatidae > Phyllobates > Phyllobates terribilis. The sequence continues at coordinate 445,256,056 of NW_027362764.1, forward strand.
TTACAGCTTTTATTTATGGAAAAAATACCAAAAGCTGGATAATAGAGGTTTTTTACCGTTGAACTGCAAAACCACAGTTCTATTTCTCAGGCCTGCACCTGATAATTTTAAACAGATATATTGGTATCTGAACAATCAGGATACACTATTACTGTTTTTCTTTATGGAAAAAATACCAAAATCTGGATAATAGAGATTTTTTACCGTGGGACGGCAAAAGCACACTAATAATTGACTGGTGTATACCAGACTCTTTTAAACAGATATAATAGTGTCTGAACAATCAGGAGACACTATTACTGTTATTATTTACGGAAAAAACACCGAAAGCTGGATTATAGAGATTTTTTACAAAGGAACTGCAAAACCACAGTCATAATTTACTGGTGTATACCAGACTTTTTTAAATACATATATTTGCTGTTAAACAGTGAGCGACCCACACAAACTGTTTTTTTTTTTAGGTAAACATGGCCCAAAAGTGGATAATACAAAGGTTTGTACCGTGGAACTGCAAAACCACACTACTATTTCTCTGGACTATACCAGACTATTTTCAACAACTATATTTGTGTCTGAACAATCAGTGAGAAACTATTTTTTTTTTTTTTTTTTTCGGCTAAAAAATGCCAAAAGCAGGATAATAGAGATTTTTTACCGTGGAAAGGCAAAACCACAGTTATAATTTACTGGTGTATACCAGACTCTTTTAAACAGATATATTTGTGTCTGAACAATCAGGAGACACTATTACTGTTTTTCTTTACGGAAAAAATACCAAAAGCTGGATAATAGAGATTTTTTACCGTGGAACTGTAAAACCACAGTTCTATTTCTCGGGCCTACACCAGACTCTTTTAAACAGATATATTGGTGTGTGAACAATCAGGAGACACTTTTACTGTTATTCTTTATGGAAAAAACACCAAAAGCGGGATAATAGAGATTTTTTACCGTGGAACTGCAAAACCACAGTTATAATTTACTGGTGTATACCAGACTTTTTTAAATAGATATATTTGCTGCTGAACAGTGAGCGACCCACACAAACTGTTTTTTTAGGTAAAAATGGCCCAAAATGGATAATACAAAGGTTTGTACCGTGGAAATGCAAAACCACACTACTATTTCTCTGGACTACACCAGACTATTTTCAACAACTATATTTGTGGCTGAACAATCAGGGAGAAACTATAATTTTTTTTTTTTACGGCAAAAAATGCCAAAAGCAGGATAATAGAGATTTTTTACCGTGGAAAGGCAAAACCACAGTTATAATTTACTGGTGTATACCAGACTCTTTTAAACAGATATATTTATGTCTGAACAATCAGGAGACACTATTAATGTTTTTCTTTATGGAAAAAAAAACAAAAGCTGGATAATAGAGATTTTTTTAACGTGGAACTGTAAAACCACAGTTCTATTTCTCGGGCCTACACCAGACTCTTTTAAACAGATATATTGGTGTCTGAACAATCAGGAGACACTTTTACTGTTTTTCTTTAAGGAAAAAATACCAAAAGCTGGATAATAGAGATTTTTTACCGTGGGACGGCAAAACCCCAGTTATAATTTACAGGTGAATACCAGACTCTTTTAAGCAGAAATATTTGTGTCTGAACAATCAGGAGACACTATTTCTGTTTTTCTTTTCAGAAAAAATACCAAAAGCTGGATAAAAGAGATTTTTTACTGTGGAACTGAAAAACCACAGTACTATTTCTCGGGCCTACACCAGACTATTTTAAACAGATATATTGGTGTCTGAACAATCAGGAGACACTATTACTGTTTTTTATTACGGCAAAAAATGCAAAAAGCAGGATAATACAGAGAATTGATCGTGGAACAGCAAAAGCACAGTTTTACTTCTCGGGCCCACACCAGACTATTTTAAATAGATATATTGGTGTCTGAACAATCAGGATACACTATTACTGTTTTTCTTTGCGGAAAAAATATCAAAATCTGGATAATAGACATTTTTTACTGTGGGACAGCAAAACCACAGTTATGATTAACTGGTGTATACCAGACTCTTTTAAACACATATATTTGTGTCTGAACAATCAGGAGACCCTATTACTGTATTTCTTTACGGCAAAATATGCAAAAAGCAGCATAAAACAGAGATTTGACCCGCAGAACTGCAAAACCACAGATCTATTTCTCGGGCCAACACCAGACTATTTTCAACAGATATATTTGTTTCTGAACAATCAGGAAAAACTATTACTGTTTTTCTTTACTACAAAAAATGCCAAAAGCAGGATAATAGAGATTTTTCACCGTGGAACGGCAAAATCACAGTTATAATTTACTGGTGTATACCAGACTCTTTTAAACAGATATATTGGTGTCTGAACAATCAGGAGACACTATTACTGTTTTTCTTTACAGAAAAAATACCAAAAGCTGGATATTAGAGATTTTTTACCGTGGAACTGCAAAACCACAGTACTATTTCTCGGGCCTACACCAGACTATTTTTAACAGATATATTGGTGTCTGAACAATCAGGAGACACTATTACTGTTTTTTATTATGGCAAAAAATGCCAAAAGTGGGATAATACGGAGAATTGATAGTGGAACTGCAAAACCACAGATCTTTTTCTCGGGCCTACACCAGACTATTTTAAACACACATTTTTGTGTCTGAACAATCAGGAGACACTATTGCTGTTTTTCTTTACGGCAGAAAATGCCAAAAGCAGGATAATACCGAGATTTGACCAGTGAAACTACAAAACCAAAGTTCTAATTCTCGGGCCAACACCAGACTATTTTCAACAGATATATTTGTGTCTGAAAAATCAGGAAACACTTACTGTTTTCCTTTACGGCAAAAAATGCCAAAAGCAGGATAATAGAGATTTTACACCATGGAACTGCAAAATCACAGTTATAATTTACTGGTGTATACCAGACTTTTTTAAATAGATATATTTGCTGCTGAACTGTGAGCGGCATACACAAACTGTTTTTTTTTGGGTAAAAATGGCCCAAAAGTGGATAATACAAAGGTTTGAACGGTGGAACTGCAAAACCACACTACTATTTCTCTGGCCTACACCAGACTATTTTCAACAACTATATATGTGTCTGAACAATCAGGGAGAAACTATTAAATCTTTTTTTTTACGGCAAAAAATGCCATAAGCAGGATAATAGAGATTTTTTACCGTGGAACGGCAAAACCACAGTTATAATTTACTGGTGTATACCAGCCTCTTTTAAACAGATATATTTGTGTCTGAACAGTCAGGAGACACTATTACTGTTTTTCTTTACGGAAAAAATACCAAAAGCTGGATAATAGAGATTTTTTACCGTGGAACGGCAAAACCACATTTATAATTTACTGGTGTATACCAGAGTCTTTTAAACAGATATATTTGTGTCTGAACAATCAGGAGACACTATTACTGTTTTTCTTTACGGCAAAAAATGCCAAAAGCATGAAAATACAGATATTTGACCCGTGGAACTGCAAAACCACAGTTCTATTTCTCGGGTCTACACTAGACTATTTTCAATAGATATATTTGTGTTTGAACAATCATGAGACACTATTACTGTTTTTCTTTACGGCAAAAGATGCAAAAAGCAGGATAATAGAAATTTTTCACCGTGGAACGGCAAAACCACAGTTATGGTTTACTGGTGTATTCCAGACTATTTTAAACAGATATATTGGTGTCTGAAAAATGAGGAGACACTATTACTGTTTTTCATTACGGAAAAAATACCAAAAGCTGGATTATAGAGATTTTTTTCCTGGGAACTGCAAAACAACAGTTATAATTTACTGGTGTATACCAGATTTTTTTAAATAGATATATTTGCGGCTGAACAGTGAGCGACACACACAAACTGTTTTTTTTTAGGTAAAAATGGCCCAAAAAGTGGGTAATACAGAGGTTTGAACCGTGGAACTGCAAAACCACACTTCTATTTCTCGGGCCTACACTAGACTATTTTCAACAACTATAATGGTGTCTGAACGATCAGGGAGACACTATTATTTTTTTTTTTAACGGCAAAAAATGCCAAAAGCAGGATAATAGAGATTTTTCACTGTGGAACGGCAAAACCACAGTTATAATTAACTGGTGTATACCAGATTCTTTTAAACAGATATATTGGTGTCTGAACAATCAGGAGACACTATTACTGTTTTTCTTTACAGAAAAATACCAAAAGCTGGATAATAGAAATTTTTTACCGTGTAACTGCAAAACCACAGTTCTATTTCTCGGGCCTACACCAGACTCTATTAAACAGATATATTGGTGTCTGAACAATCAGGTGACACTATTACTGTTTTTCTTTAAGGAAAAAATACCACAAGCAGGATAATAGAGATTTTGTACCGTGGGACGGCAAAACCACAGTTGTAATTTACTGGTGTATACCAGACTCTTTTTAACAGATATATTTGTGTCTGAACAATCAGGAGACACTATTACTGCTTTTCTTTATCATAAAATATGCCAAAAGCAGGAAAATACAGAGATTTGACCCGTGGAACTGAAAAACCACAGTTCTATTTCTCGGGCCTACACCAGACTATTTTCAATAGATATATTTGTGTCTGAACAATCAGGAGACACTATTACTGTTTTTCTTTATGGCAATAAATGCCAAAAGCAGGATAATAGAGATTTTTCACCGTGGAACGGCAAAACCACAGTTATAATTTACTGGTGTATACCAGACTCTCTTAAACAGCTATATTGGTGTCTGAGCAATCAGGAGACACTATTACTGTTATTATTTTCGGAAAAAACACCAAAAGCTGGATTATAGAGATTTTTTACCGTGGAACAGCAAAACCACAGTTATAATTTACTGGTGCATACAAGACTTTTTAAAACAGATGTATTTGCTGCTGAACAGTGAGCGACACACACAAACTGTTTTTTTTAGGTGAAAATGGCCCAAAAGTGGACAATACAAAGGTTTGAACCGTGGAACTGCAAAACCACACTACTATTTCTCTGGCCTACACCAGACTATTTTCAACAACTATATTTGTGTCTGAACAATCAGGGAGAAACTATTAAATCTTTTTTTTTACGGAAAAAAATGCCAAAAGCTGGATAATAGAGATTTTTTACCGTGGGACGGCAAAACCACAGTTATAATTTGCTGGTGTATACCAGACTCTTTTTAACAGATATATTTGAGTCTGAACAATCAGGAGACACTATTGCTGCTTTTCTTTATGGTAAAAAATTCCAAAAGCAGGAAAATACAGAGATTTGACCCGTGGACATGAAAAACCACAGTTCTATTTCTCGGGCCTACACCAGATTATTTTCAATAGATATATTTGTGTCTGAACAATCAGGAGACACTATTACTGTTTTTCTTTGCGGCAAAAATGCCAAAATCAGGATAATAGAGAGTTTTCACCGTGGAACGGCCAAACCACAGTTATAATTTACTGGTGTATACCAGACTCTTTTAAACAGATATATTCGTGTCTGAACAATCAGGAGACACTATTACTGTTATTCTTTACGGAAAAAACACCAAAACCGGGATTATAGAGATTTTTTACCGTGGAACAGCAAAACCATAGTTATAATTTACTGGTGTATACCAGACTTTTTTATATTGATATGTTTGCTGATGAACAGTGAGCGACACACACAAACTGTTTTTTTTTAGGTAAAAATGGCCCAAAAGAGGATAATACAAAGGTTTGAACCGTGGAACTGCAAAACCACACATCTATTCCTCGGGCCTACACCAAACTATTTTTAACAACTATAATTGTGTCTGAACAATCAGGGAGACACTCTTAATTTGTTTTTAACGGCAAAAAAAGCCAAAAGCAGGATAATAGAGATTTTTTAACATGGAACTGCAAAACCACAGTACTATTTCTCGGGCCTACTCCAGACTATTTTAAACAGATATATTGGCGTCTGAGCAGTCAGGAGACACTATTACTGTTTTCCTTTAAGGAAAAATACCAAAAGCTGGATAATAGAGATTTTTTACCGTGGGACCGTAAAACCACGCTTATAATTTACTGGTGTATGCCAGACTCTTTTAAACAGATAAATTTGTGTCTGAACAATAAGGAGACACTATTACTGTTTTTCTTTAAGGCAAAAAATGCCAAAAGCAGGATAATATAGAGATTTAACCCGTGGAACTGCAAAACCACAGTTCTATTTCTCGGGCCTACACCAGACGATTTTCAACAGATATATTTGTGTCTGAACAATCAGGAGACACTATTACTGTTTTTCCTTATTTCAAAAAATGCCAAAATCAGGATAACAGAGACTCTTCATCGTGGAACGGCAAAACCACATTTATAATTTACTGGTGTATACCAGACTCTTTTAAATAGATATATTTGAGGCTGAACAGTGAGCGACACACACAAAATGTTCTTTTTAGGTAAAAATGGCCCAATAGTCGATAATACAGAGGTTTGAACCATGGAACTGCAAAACCACACTTCTATTTCTCTGGCCTACACCAGACTATTTTCAAGAAATAAATTTGCGTCTGAACAATCAGGGAGACACTATTGCTGTTTTTCTTCACAGAAAAAATACCAAAAGCAGGATAATAGAGATTTTTCACCGTGGAATGGCAAAACCACAGTTATAATTTACTGGTGTATACGAGACTCTTTTAAACAGATAAATTGGTGTCTGAATAATCAGGGGGCACTATTACTGTTTTTCTTTACAGAAAAAATACCAAAAGCTGGATAATAGAGATTTTTTACCGTGGAACTGCAAAACCTCAGTACTATTTCTCGGGCCTACACCAGACTATTTTTAACAGATATATTGGTGTCTAAACAATCAGGAGACACTATTACTGTTTTTTATTATGGCAAAAAATGCCAAAAGCAGGATAATACAGAGAATTGATCGTGGAACTGCAAAACCACAGTTCTATTTCTCGGGCCTACACCAGACTAATTTAAACAGATATATTGGTGTCTAAACAATCAGGATACTCTATTCCTGTTTTTCTTTACGGAAAAAATACCAAAATCTGGATAATAGACATTTTTTACCATGGGACGGTAAAACCACAGTTATGATTTACTGGTGTATACCAGACTCTTATAAACACATATATTTGTGTCTGAACAATCAGGAGACACTATTACTGTTTTTCTTTATGGCAAAAAATGCCAAAAGCAGAAAAATACAGTGATTTGACCCGTGGAACTGCAAAACCACAGTTCTATTTCTCGGGCCAACACTAGACTATTTTCAACAGATATATTTGTGTCTGAACAATCAGGAAACACTATTACTGTTTTTCTTTACAGCAAAAAATGCCAAAAGCAGGATAATAGAGATTTTTCACCGTGGAACAGCGAAATCACAGTAATAATTTGCTGGTGTATTCCAGACTCTTTTAAACAGATATATTGGTGTCTGAACAATAAGGAGACACTATTACTGCAATTCTTTACGTAAAAAACACCAAAAGCTGGATTATAGAGATTTTTTACTGTGGAACTGCAAAACCACAGTTATAATTTACTGGTGTATACCAGACTTTTTTAAATAGATATATTTGCTGCTGAACAGTGAGCGACACACACAAACTGTTTTTTTTAGGTAGAAAGGCCCAAAAGTGGATAATACAAAGGTTTGAACTGTTGAACTGCAAAACCACACTTCTATTTCTCGGGCCTACACCAAACTGTTTTCAACAACTATATTTGTGTCTGAACAATCAGGGAGAAACTATTACATTTTTTTTTCACGTCAAAAAATTCCCAAAGCAGGATAATAGAGATTTTTTTCCGTGGAATGGCAAAACCACAGTTATAATTTACTGGTGTATACCAGACTCTTTTAAACAGATATATTTGTGTCTGAACAATCAGGACACACTATTACTGTTTTTCTTTACGGAAAAAAAGGCCAAAAACAGGATAATTCAGAGATTTGAACCGTGGAACTGAAAAACCACAGTTCTATCTCTCGGGCCTACACCAGACTATTTGCAAAAGATATATTTGTGTCTGAACAATCAGGAGATACTATTACTGTTTTTCTTTACTGCAAAAAATGCCAAAAGCAGGATAATAGAGATTTTTCACCGTGGAACGGCAAAACCGCAGTTACAGTATACTGGTGTATTCCAGACCCGTTTAAACAGATATATTGGTGTCTGAACAATCAGGAGACACTATTACTGTTTTTCTTTACGGAAAAAATACCTAAAGCTGGATTATAGAGATTTTTTACCATGGAACTGCAAAACCACACTTATTATTTACTGGTGTATACCAGACTTTTTTAAATAGATATATTTGTGGCTGAACAGTGAGCGACACACACAAACTGTTTTTTTTAGGTAAAAATGGCCCAAAAGTGGGTAATACAGAGGTGTGAACCGTGGAACTTCAAAACCACATTTCTATTTCTCGGGCCTACACCAGACTATTTTCAACAACTATACTTGTGTCTGAACAATCAGGGAGACACTATTAATTTTTTTTTAACGGCAAAAATGGCAAAAGCAGGATAATAGAGATTTTTTACCGTGGGACTGTAAAACCACAGTTATAATATACTGGTGTATACCAGACTCTTTTAAACAGATATATTTGTGTCTGAACAATAAGGAGACACTATTACTGTTTTTCTTTAAGGCAAAAAATGCCAAAAGCAGGATAATATAGAGATTTGACCCGTGGAACTGCAAAAACACAGTTCTATTTCTCGGGCCTACACAAGATGATTTTCAACAGATACATTTGTGTCTGAACAATCAGGAGACACTATTACTGTTTTTCTTTATTTCAAAAAATGACAAAATCAGGATAATAGAGACACTTCAACGTGGAACAGCAAAACCACATTTATAATTTACTGGTGTATACCAGACTCTTTTAAATAGATATATTTGCGGCTGAACAGTGAGCGACACACTCAAACTGTTCTTTTTTAGGTAAAAATGGCCCAACAGTCGATAATACAGAGGTTTGAACCATGGAACTGCAAAACCACACTTCTATTTCTCTGGCCTACACCAGACTATTTTCAAGAAACAAATTTGTGTCTGAACAATCAGGGAGACAATATTACTGTTTCTCTTTATGGAAAAAATACCAAAAGCTGGATTATAGAGATTTTTTACCGTGGAACTGCAAAACCACAGTTATAATTTTCTGGTGTATACCAGACTTTTTTAAATAGATATATTTGCGGCTGAACAGTAAGCGACACACTCAAACTTTTTTTTTTTTAGGTAAAAAAGGCCCAAAAGTGGGTAATACAGAGGTTTGAACCGTGGAACTGCAAACCACACTTCTATTCCTCGGGCCTACACCAAACTATTTTCAACAACTATAATTGTGTCTGAACAATCAGGGAGACACTCTTAATTTGTTTTTAACGGCAAAAAATGCCAAAAGCAGGATAATAGAGATTTTTTAACATGGGACTGCAAAACCACAGTACTATTTCTCGGGCCTACTCCAGACTATTTTAAACAGATATATTGGCGTCTGAGCAGTCAGGAGACACTATTACTGTTTTTCTTTAAGGAAAAATACCAAAAGCTGGATAATAGAGATTTTTTAACGTGGGACCGTAAAACCACGCTTATAATTTACTGGTGTATGCCAGACTCTTTTAAACAGATAAATTTGTGTCTGAACAATAAGGAGACACTATTACTGTTTTTCTTTAAGGTAAAAAATGCCAAAAGCAGGATAATATAGAGATTTAACCCGTGGAACTGCAAAACCACAGTTCTATTTCTCGGGCCTACACCAGACGATTTTCAACAGATATATTTGTGTCTGAACAATCAGGAGACACTATTACTGTTTTTCCTTATTTCAAAAAATGCCAAAGTCAGGATAATAGAGACTCTTCATCGTGGAACGGCAAAACCACATTTATAATTTACTGGTGTATACCAGACTCTTTTAAATAGATATATTTGCGGCTGAACAGTGAGCGACACACACAAAATGTTCTTTTTAGGTAAAATTGGCCCAATAGTCGATAATACAGAGATTTGAACCATGGAACTGCAAAACCACACTTCTATTTCTCTGGCCTACACCAGACTATTTTCAAGAAATAAATTTGCGTCTGAACAATCAGGGAGACACTATTGCTGTTTTTCTTCACAGAAAAAATACCAAAAGCAGGAAAATAGAGATTTTTCACAGTGGAATGGCAAAACCACAGTTATAATTTACTGGTGTATACGAGACTCTTTTAAACAGATAAATTGGTGTCTGAACAATCAGGGGGCACTATTACTGTTTTTCTTTACAGAAAAAATACCAAAAGCTGGATAATAGAGATTTTTTTACCGTGGAACTGCAAAACCACAGTACTATATCTCGGGCCTACACCAGACTATTTTTAACAGATATATTGGTGTCTGAACAGTCAGGAGACACTATTACTGTTTTTTATTACGGCAAAAAATGCCAAAAGCAGGATAATACAGAGAATTGATCGTGGAACTGCAAAACCACAGTTCTATTTCTCGGGCCTACACCAGACTATTTTAAATAGATATATTGGTGTCTAAACAATCAGGATACACTATTACTGTTTATCTTTACGGAAAAAATACCAAAATCTGGATAATAAACATTTTTTACCGTGGGACGGTAAAACCACAGTTATGATTTACTGGTGAATGCCAGACTCTTATAAACACATATATTTGTGTCTGAACAATCAGGAGACACTATTACTGTTTTTCTTTACGGCAAAAAATGCTAAAAGCAGAATAATACAGAGATTTGACCCGTGGAACTGCAAAACCACAGTTCTATTTCTCGGGCCAACACTACACTATTTTCAACAGATATATTTGTATCTGAACAATCAGGAAACACTATTACTGTTTTTCTTTACGGCAAAAAATTCCAAAAGCAGGATAATAGAGATTTTTCACCGTGGAACGGCAAAATCACAGTAATAATTTACTGGTGTATTCCAGACTCTTTTAAACAGATATATTAGTGTCAGAACAATCAGGAGACACTATTACTGTTATTCTTTACGTAAAAAACACCAAAAGCTGGATTATAGAGATTTTTTACCATGGAACTGCAAGACCACAGTTATAATTTACTGGTGTATGCCAGACTTTTTTAAATAGATATATTTGCTGCTGAACAGTGACCGACACACACAAACTGTTTTTTTTTAGGTAAAACGGCCCAAAAGTGGATAATACAAAGGTTTGAACCGTGGAACTGCAAAACCACACTACTATTTCTTTGGCCTACACCAGACTATTTTCAACAACAATATTTGAGTCTGAACAATCAGGGAGAAACTATTAAAAAAAAATTTTCACATCAAAAAATTCCAAAAGCAGGATAATAGAGATTTTTTACCGTGGAACGGCAAAACCACAGTTATAATTTACTGGTGTATACCAGACTCTTTTAAACAGATATATTTGTGTCTGAACAATCAGGAGACACTATTACTGTTTTTCTTTATGGCAAAAAATGCCAAAAGCAGGATAATACAGAGATTTGACCCGTGGAACTCCAAAACCACAGTTCTATTTCTCGGGCCTACACCAGACTATTTGCAAAAGATATATTTGTGTCTGAACAATCAGGAGATACTATTACTGTTTTTCTTTACTGCAAAAAATGCCAAAAGCAGGATAATAGAGATTTTTCACCGTGGAACGGCAAAACCGCAGTTACAGTATACTGGTGTATTCCAGACCCGTTTAAACAGATATATTGGTGTCTGAACAATCAGGAGACACTATTACTGTTTTTCTTTACGGAAAAAATACCTAAAGCTGGATTATAGAGATTTTTTACCATGGAACTGCAAAACCACACTTATTATTTACTGGTGTATACCAGACTTTTTTAAATAGATATATTTGTGGCTGAACAGTGAGCGACACACACAAACTGTTTTTTTTAGGTAAAAATGGCCCAAAAGTGGGTAATACAGAGGTGTGAACCGTGGAACTTCAAAACCACATTTCTATTTCTCGGGCCTACACCAGACTATTTTCAACAACTATACTTGTGTCTGAACAATCAGGGAGACACTATTAATTTTTTTTTAACGGCAAAAATGGCAAAAGCAGGATAATAGAGATTTTTTACCGTGGGACTGTAAAACCACAGTTATAATATACTGGTGTATACCAGACTCTTTTAAACAGATATATTTGTGTCTGAACAATAAGGAGACACTATTACTGTTTTTCTTTAAGGCAAAAAATGCCAAAAGCAGGATAATATAGAGATTTGACCCGTGGAACTGCAAAAACACAGTTCTATTTCTCGGGCCTACACAAGATGATTTTCAACAGATACATTTGTGTCTGAACAATCAGGAGACACTATTACTGTTTTTCTTTATTTCAAAAAATGACAAAATCAGGATAATAGAGACACTTCAACGTGGAACAGCAAAACCACATTTATAATTTACTGGTGTATACCAGACTCTTTTAAATAGATATATTTGCGGCTGAACAGTGAGCGACACACTCAAACTGTTCTTTTTTAGGTAAAAATGGCCCAACAGTCGATAATACAGAGGTTTGAACCATGGAACTGCAAAACCACACTTCTATTTCTCTGGCCTACACCAGACTATTTTCAAGAAACAAATTTGTGTCTGAACAATCAGGGAGACAATATTACTGTTTCTCTTTATGGAAAAAATACCAAAAGCTGGATTATAGAGATTTTTTACCGTGGAACTGCAAAACCACAGTTATAATTTTCTGGTGTATACCAGACTTTTTTAAATAGATATATTTGCGGCTGAACAGTAAGCGACACACTCAAACTTTTTTTTTTTTAGGTAAAAAAGGCCCAAAAGTGGGTAATACAGAGGTTTGAACCGTGGAACTGCAAACCACACTTCTATTCCTCGGGCCTACACCAAACTATTTTCAACAACTATAATTGTGTCTGAACAATCAGGGAGACACTCTTAATTTGTTTTTAACGGCAAAAAATGCCAAAAGCAGGATAATAGAGATTTTTTAACATGGGACTGCAAAACCACAGTACTATTTCTCGGGCCTACTCCAGACTATTTTAAACAGATATATTGGCGTCTGAGCAGTCAGGAGACACTATTACTGTTTTTCTTTAAGGAAAAATACCAAAAGCTGGATAATAGAGATTTTTTACCGTGGGACCGTAAAACCACGCTTATAATTTACTGGTGTATGCCAGACTCTTTTAAACAGATAAATTTGTGTCTGAACAATAAGGAGACACTATTACTGTTTTTCTTTAAGGTAAAAAATGCCAAAAGCAGGATAATATAGAGATTTAACCCGTGGAACTGCAAAACCACAGTTCTATTTCTCGGGCCTACACCAGACGATTTTCAACAGATATATTTGTGTCTGAACAATCAGGAGACACTATTACTGTTTTTCCTTATTTCAAAAAATGCCAAAGTCAGGATAATAGAGACTCTTCATCGTGGAACGGCAAAACCACATTTATAATTTACTGGTGTATACCAGACTCTTTTAAATAGATATATTTGCGGCTGAACAGTGAGCGACACACACAAAATGTTCTTTTTAGGTAAAAATGGCCCAATAGTCGATAATACAGAGATTTGAACCATGGAACTGCAAAACCACACTTCTATTTCTCTGGCCTACACCAGACTATTTTCAAGAAATAAATTTGCGTCTGAACAATCAGGGAGACACTATTGCTGTTTTTCTTCACAGAAAAAATACCAAAAGCAGGAAAATAGAGATTTTTCACAGTGGAATGGCAAAACCACAGTTATAATTTACTGGTGTATACGAGACTCTTTTAAACAGATAAATTGGTGTCTGAACAATCAGGGGGCACTATTACTGTTTTTCTTTACAGAAAAAATACCAAAAGCTGGATAATAGAGATTTTTTTACCGTGGAACTGCAAAACCACAGTACTATATCTCGGGCCTACACCAGACTATTTTTAACAGATATATTGGTGTCTGAACAGTCAGGAGACACTATTACTGTTTTTTATTACGGCAAAAAATGCCAAAAGCAGGATAATACAGAGAATTGATCGTGGAACTGCAAAACCACAGTTCTATTTCTCGGGCCTACACCAGACTATTTTAAATAGATATATTGGTGTCTAAACAATCAGGATACACTATTACTGTTTATCTTTACGGAAAAAATACCAAAATCTGGATAATAAACATTTTTTACCGTGGGACGGTAAAACCACAGTTATGATTTACTGGTGAATGCCAGACTCTTATAAACACATATATTTGTGTCTGAACAATCAGGAGACACTATTACTGTTTTTCTTTACGGCAAAAAATGCTAAAAGCAGAATAATACAGAGATTTGACCCGTGGAACTGCAAAACCACAGTTCTATTTCTCGGGCCAACACTACACTATTTTCAACAGATATATTTGTATCTGAACAATCAGGAAACACTATTACTGTTTTTCTTTACGGCAAAAAATTCCAAAAGCAGGATAATAGAGATTTTTCACCGTGGAACGGCAAAATCACAGTAATAATTTACTGGTGTATTCCAGACTCTTTTAAACAGATATATTAGTGTCAGAACAATCAGGAGACACTATTACTGTTATTCTTTACGTAAAAAACACCAAAAGCTGGATTATAGAGATTTTTTACCATGGAACTGCAAGACCACAGTTATAATTTACTGGTGTATGCCAGACTTTTTTAAATAGATATATTTGCTGCTGAACAGTGACCGACACACACAAACTGTTTTTTTTTAGGTAAAACGGCCCAAAAGTGGATAATACAAAGGTTTGAACCGTGGAACTGCAAAACCACACTACTATTTCTTTGGCCTACACCAGACTATTTTCAACAACAATATTTGAGTCTGAACAATCAGGGAGAAACTATTAAAAAAAAATTTTCACATCAAAAAATTCCAAAAGCAGGATAATAGAGATTTTTTACCGTGGAACGGCAAAACCACAGTTATAATTTACTGGTGTATACCAGACTCTTTTAAACAGATATATTTGTGTCTGAACAATCAGGAGACACTATTACTGTTTTTCTTTATGGCAAAAAATGCCAAAAGCAGGATAATACAGAGATTTGACCCGTGGAACTCCAAAACCACAGTTCTATTTCTCGGGCCTACATCAGACTATTTGCATCAGATATATTTGTGTCTGAACAATCAGGAGACACTATTACTGTTTTTCTTTACGGCAAAAAATGTCAAAAGCAGGATAATAGAGATTTTTCACCGTGGAACGGCAAAACCACAGTTATAATTAACTGGTGTATACCAGACTCTTTTAAACAGATATATTGGTGTCTGAACAATCAGGAGACACTATTACTGTTTTTCTTTACAGAAAAAATACGAAAAGCTGGATAATAAAGATTTTTTACTGTGGAACTGCAAAACCACAGTTCTATTTCTCGGGCCTACACCAGACTCTTTTAAACAGATATATTTGTGTCTGAACATTCAGGAGACACTATTACTGTTTTTCTTTAAGGAAAAATTACCACAAGCTGGATAATAGAGATTTTTTACCGTGTGATGGCAAAACCACAGTTGTAATTTACTGGTGTATACCAGACTCTTTTAAACAGATATATTGGTGTCTGAACAATCAGGAGACACTATTACTGTTTCTCTTTATGGAAAAAAGACCAAAAGCTGGATTATAGAGATTTTTTACAGTGGAACTGCAAAACCACAGTTATAATTTACTGGTGTATACCATACTTTTTAAAATAGATACATTTGCGGCTGAACAGTGAGCGACACACGCAAACTGTTTTTTTTTTAGGTTAAAATGGCCCAAAAGTGGGTAATACAGAGGTTTGAACCGTGGAACTGCAAAACCACACTTCTATTTCTCGGGCCTACACCAAACTATTTTCAACAACTATAATTGTGTCTGAACAATTAGGGAGACACACTTAATTTTTTTTTTTAACGGCAAAAAATGCCAAAAGCAGGGTAATAGAGATTTTTACCGTGGAGCTGCAAAACCACAGTACTATTTCTCGGGCCTACACCAGACTATTTTGAACAGATATATTGGTGTCTGAACAATCAGGAGACACTATTACTGTTTTTCTTTAAGGAAAAAATATCAAAAGCTGGATAATAGAGTTTTTTACCATGGGACTGCAAAACCACAGTTATAATTTACTGGTGTATACCAGACTCTTTTAAATAGATAAATTTGTGTCTGA
Organism: Phyllobates terribilis; assembly: GCF_046119375.1. Classification (NCBI taxonomy): domain Eukaryota; kingdom Metazoa; phylum Chordata; class Amphibia; order Anura; family Dendrobatidae; genus Phyllobates; species Phyllobates terribilis. The sequence continues at coordinate 445,272,282 of NW_027362764.1, forward strand.
ACAATCAGGAGACACTATTACTGTTTTTCTTTACGGCAAAAAATGCCAAAAGCAGGATAATACAGAGATTTGACCCGTGGAACTGCAAAACCACAGTTCTATTTCTCGGGCCTACACCAGACTATTTTCAACAGATATATTTGTGTCTGAACAATCAGGAGAGGCTATTACTGTTTTTCTTTATGGCAAAAAATGCCCAAATCAGGATAATAGAGACTTTTCACCGTGAAACGTCAAAACCACAGTTATAATTTACTGGTGTATACCAGACTCTTTTAAACAGATATATTGGTGTCTGAACAATCAGGAGACACTATTACAGTTTTTCTTTACAGAAAAAATACAAAAAGCTGGATAATAAAGATTTTTTACCATGGAGCGGCAAAACCACAGTTATAATTTACTGGTGTATACCAGACTCTTTTAAATAGATATATTTGCGGCTGAACAGTGAGCGACACACTCAAACTGTTGTTTTTTTGGTAAAAATCGCCCAAAAGTGGATAATACAGAGGTTTGAACCGTGGAACTGCAAAACCACACTTCTATTTCTCTGGCCTACACCAGACTCTTTTAAAAAAATATATTTGTGTTAGAACTGTCACAGACACACTTTTTTTTGGGGGGGGGGCGGGACACCAAAAGATTAATAAGATGTGTATTTGTACAGTGTGAAGGAGGAAAAAAAAAAAAGAGGATTTAGATGAAAAAAAAAAATTTCCTGGCCCCCGAGACTTGGAGCTAATTCCAGCAATTTCAGAAACAGGAGCACACAGGGCTGTAATGCAGCGTTTTCTGGTGTAACCTCTGCATCTACTATACAGCCTGCCTGCCTGATATCTGGGATGGATATTAGTCCTGAGAAGGACTGTTTGTTTGATCTGGCAGCGCTTACAGACCCTACAATAACTATTTTGCAGTATATATCTCTCCCTAAATCAGCAGCGCTGTCCCTACACTGTCTGATCCCAGGCGTCTGTGTCCAAGATGGCGGCACCCGGTTTTAAATACTCGAGGTGACGCTGTGCGGCCAGCCAATCAATGTAATGACCCCAAACAACATGGCTGTGGCATTACAGTGACTGGCTGGCAATCCCTGCATGTTCATTGGCTCTGTAAAGAGCGCCAAACATGCAGGGTGGAGACCCGAGGTCCCGCACGAGTAACGTGGAAATGCTTGGTGTTCGTTGAAGTTCCCGAGTAGCGTGATGCTCGGGCGAGTACCGAGCAGTATCGAACATGTTTGCTCAACACTAACACTTACCTATTTTAAAAAAGTTTGTCATATTTTTACCAATTTTCTAATGTTACCATTTCAAATAATCGGTGTATTTCCTAGATGTATTGTTACTAATAGTGTATAACAAATGACAGAGGCATGCTAAAGATTATATGATACATGGGTATTTGCCTTATATTATTGTCCACAAGATATTGCAAAATTGGTTGCAGTGGACAGACTAAATAGAGCACAGTGACCTTGAAAATTAGTATTTTAATAATTACAAATAAAGTTTATATTTTATCACATTGGTCCACCTTAGTCAGTGATAATGTTTTAAACTAGAGGATTTTTTTTGATTTTTGTAGGTCTTTTTGGGATTCAAAAGTTTGCAGTCACACAGAGTGACTGCAGATTTTTAATTTGAGGCCATGTGCCCATGTAGCGTTTTTTTGTAGCATTTTTGAGGCATTTTTACGGCTGTGAAAACGCTTGTAAAACAGTCTGCCATGCAAAGCAATGAGAATTCGGATGTGCTGTGCACATGATGCGCTAATTTGCGCACCGAATTCGCATTGCGTTGCAAAATGCAGCATAACCATTTCTACCGCGAATACTCTGCAAATTCGTGGCATTGAGGAACATTTAAACGCAGCAAACCCGCAGGAATATGTGGATTTGCTACGTTTCAATTAAATACAATGGCCACAAATTTGCAGCATAATCGCGGTGCGTGTGGTACCCGGGATGAAAAGGAGACTACAACTCCTCTTCATCCCGGCTACCACGCGGTGAAAAAAAGAAATAAAAAAGTTAAAAATAAACAAAACGTGTATATTCACTAGAGTTGAGCCACCCCTGTAGTGTTCGAGTTCGGTACGGTTCGTCGAACACCCGTATGTTCACCGAACTGTTCATCAAACTGGTCATCGAACACCTTCGAACACAACCAATGGCAGGCAAACAAAAACACATAGAAATACATAGAAAACACCTTCAAAGATGTCCAAAAGCTGACAAACTGCTCAGAAGACACAACTAACACATGGAAAAGTGACAAGTACATATAGTCATGCGAAAAGAAAAGAGGTGGAGGAGTAAAAGGAGGGGGAGACACAGATATAGGCATGTCATGCCCTTCTAAAACCAAAAAAGTGCGAAGCCGACACGGCCAGTCCGTTCCTGCCCGTGCGACCTCCGTGTCGCCGGGTTTGTGCCAGAGCTGCGATGGACCCTGACGGCCAGCCCCCCTCTCCCAATACTGGTGCCTGTCCGCTGGTGGGTCGAGCGAGCCCCCCTGTTGTGGAGGCAGGTCTAAGCTTTTTAATTTAAATTGTCTCTCTAATTTGAATGAATACACTTTAAATCCTTTTACAAGGATCTATTGGAGGGCAAGTCTCATGCCAGCAGCCGCGTAATTCCAGCTCCAGTAGCGTCCACTAAAGCTGCTGCAGTTTAAAAGCTTTTATAAGGATCGAGCTCGGCGGTCCACCGCAAGGCGTCCTACCACCAGTCCCAGCCCCTTTGCCTTGGGGTGTCTCCCCGATGCTCTTCACTGAGTGTCCCGGGGGCCCGAACCATTTCCTTTGAAAAAATTAAGTGTCCAAACTACAGGTGGTGTAGCTTGCTTAACAGCTTGGATAATCCACTGACTAGCAGACACTGCTACTAGGCACAAAGTATTTCCTGGGTTAGATGCAGTTAAAAATTTGTAATTAGATACTCTCGTTGGATGCTGAGAAAGCACTCCATGGATTCTCCTGGCAAGCCATATATTATTCCCTTAAAAAGCTTGGAGTAGGGGTCTAGGGGACCCTTTTATTGGCAAAATCACGGACCTGTATCGCAATACGTCACCTAGGCTGAAGATAAATGGAACATTTTAATCACCTTTCATAATCACCAATGGGACAAGGCAGGGATGTCCTCTGTCCCCTCTCTTATACATCCTAGTGACGGAGCACCTGCTCTCATCAATTCACCATAACCCCAATATTAGGTGGATTGAGGTGGGAGGCACCGAGTACATGTGCTCTGCATTTGCTGATGATGTCCTAATATATATCACTCAATCACATATATCCATCCCTGCTGTTATGGCTGAAATAGATCACTTTGTTACATGGTCAAATTTTAAAATCAATGCAGCGAAGTCTGAGGCCTTCGATGTTTCCCTAACCAAATCCATACAGGATTCCATCCAGTCCAACTTTACCTTTGCCTGGCCCTCACAGGGTCTCAAATACTTAGGAATTCATATTCATAGAGACCTCTACCGTATATGTTATCTTAATTTTGGGCCCTTTATTGAACAACTCCATACAGACTACGGTTGGCAAGTTAGAACTGTAAGATTTACTACGTGAACCACTGGTGTCTTGTGGAAAAGCAAATGTAAGATTCTGCAACAGTCTCTGCTGTAACTCCTGCATGCGTGCATCCCTTTCTATGGCAGGAATAATTTTTGCAAATTTACTTTTGTACCGGGGATCTAACAGTGTGGCAACCCAGTAGTCAGGATTATTTCTAATTCTCACAATTCGAGGGTCATGTTGCAGGTAGTGCAGCAAGAAGGCACTCATGGGTCTTGCGCATCCAGGAGCACCAAGTCTCTGTTGTGTTGGTGGCGAGGTAACAATCATGCTTCCTTCCTCTGTCCTCTCCCCCCAACCTCGCACAACAGAAATGTGATCAAGGTCTCCCTCATCTGATGAGTCTTCCATCAGTTCGTCCTCCACTTCTTCCTGGGCTCCTGCACCTTCCTCACTAGTTTGGCTGCTACCATGCGCCCTGGTAAAATCATCTCCCCCACCCTCACATGCCTGCCAACTTGGTGCTGCCGACCGTCTGGACCTTGCAGATGTTAGCCCTTCCGCATACAACTCCTCCTCCTCTACTTCCTCCACCTCCTCTTGTGCCACCACCTGACTCCAAATTCTGTTTAACATGTGCTCCTGCATGTATATCACCAGAATAGTCATGCTGATAATGGCATCGTCAGCACTAAACATCTTCGTCGTCATTTCAAAACTGTGCAGAAGGGAGCATAGGTCCCTGATCTGAGACCACTCCGCCAGCGTCATTTGCCCCACCTCTGTATCTCGTTGGCCCAGGCTATACATCAGAATGTATTGCACCAGGGCTTGTCAGTGCTGCCACAGTCGCTGAAACATGTGCAGAGTTGAATTCCACGCGATAGGCACATCGCATTTTAGCCGGTGAAGTGGCAGGCCCAACGACTTCTGTAGAGATGTAAGTCGCTGAGCTGCGGGATGCGAATGGCGGAAGTGAGCGTGCCCTCTGCAGAAGGCCATCTAGTTCTGTATAGTGGGCTAAAACATTGCTGGACAACCAGGTTCAACACGTGAGCCATACAAGACACGTGTGTGACATTGCCCCGGCGAATGGCCGCACACAGGTTTGCAGCATTGTCGCACACGGCCTTTCCTGGTTTCAGGTCCAGTGGAGACAACCATTCATGAAACTGGTTCTCCAGAGCTGACCACAACTCCTCAGCTGTTTGACTCACATTTCCCAGACATTTCAAAGTAAAAACTGACTGATGACGTTGAGCCCCGCTGCCAGCATAGTAAGGAGGTGTGCAGGTTCCCTTCTGCGCAGTTAAAAAGCTTGTGGCATGACCAGACAGGCTTTGGGTGCAGGTGGAGGACCGAGAGGAGGTTGAGGAGGCAGAAGCAGTGGAGGAACTTTGAGATAAAGAGGTTAGACGCACAACTCGTGGGGACGGCAAGACTTGGACAGCAGCCCCTTGACCTGCTGTCAACATAGTTACCCAGTGCCCAGTCAGCGACATGTAACGCCCCTGTCCATGCCTACTCGTCCAAGTGTCTGTGGTGAAATGCACCCTGTCACACACAGAGTTTCTCAAAGAAGCGGTGATGTGTGCGACATGCTGGTGGAGCGCAGGCACACCATTCTTTGAGAAGTAGTGCCGACAGGGCATCTGGTACTGGGGCACTGCGACGGACATAAGGTCTCGAAAATCCTCTGCGTCCACCAGGTGGAAAGGCAGCATTTCTGTAGCCAAGAGCTTGCAGATGGTGAAATTCAACCTCTTAGCTTTCTCATGGCTAGGAGGAAATGGTCTTTTACTTGTCCACATCTGAGGGACCGAGGGCTGGCTGTTGTGCTTAGACGGGGTAGAGAAGGGTGTCCCCGGCAAACTGCCGGTCTGTGAGGAAGATGCAGGCGGACATGTTAGGTTGCCTTGATCCAAAGGTGGTGCTATCGATGTCGGACAGCGCTGAACACCAGCTGGTGTTTCCATCTCCAAAGAAAATAATGACCTGCCAATCACGCTGGCTGTTGCGGGTAAAGAGGTGGCAGGTCTGCGTCCCAAAACAGGTGTGACTGCTGTCACCCCAGTCACAGAGGATGAAGAGGCCGCGGATGCACAAGATGTGGCAGACGGTGGTTGGCCCGGCCGGCTAGGCCGCATTGTAGCATAGTGAGCTTCCCACTGCAACTTATGCTTCATGTCCATGTGCCGGTTCATGCATGAAGTACTCAAACTATGTATTTTTTGGCTTCTACTTAGCTTTCGCTGACAAATGTTACAGATAACATGAGTTGGGTCATCTTTATCGATCTGAAAAAATGCCCAGGCTATACAAGGCTTAGCACCCATGCGACCTGAAGAGCCACCATGACTTGTGGTCAGAGGCAGAGTTGTGTTTGAGGATGCAGTTGTTGACGTGCTTCCAGTACTACGTCTCTGTCCAGGAAGGCGCAACCTGACCTCGTCGTCACTAGCATCCTCCTCCACCTCCTCTGCTGACCTCATCTCTTGGCTGACTGTGGGTTGACAGTAAGTGGGATCTCCAAACTCATCATCATCACCCTATGTGTTATCACACCCGTCGTCCTCAGAGCCAACCTGTTCCTGCCCTGACAAAAAACTAAAGTTGTCGCTCCAATCAGGTATTTGAGTCTCATCATCGTCTTCCTCATTGTCTCCACCAACAGGAGTTACAGTTTGGGAACCAGGGTCTACATTATGGACAGAACCTTCTTTGTCTGGTCCTGGATCCGACTCATAAAGATTCTGGTCATCAGTGCAGATCATTTCCTCATCTGTATTCACAGAAGCTCTGGAGCCGACCTCTGATTCCCAGGCTATAGTATGAGTAAACAGCTCTGCAGACTAAACCATCTGTTCTACCCCATACTCAAATGGGCAGCTGGAGACTTGGGAGCTGTGAGAAAGCAAGTGCGATTGGGGTGATACCTCTGAGGACTGGAGTATTTGTGATGTTGAAGTTGAGGTGGAGGAGAGCCCACTTAAAGGAGCACTTGATATCCATTGAAGCACCTGCTGTTTTTGTGCCTCATCTGGAATTTGAAGCCATTGGCGTGGCCGTAAGAAAGGCATCTTATCACATTGTCCACTAAAAGAAGTAGACATTTTAGTTTGGCTGGAAGATGGTCTTTCTTCTGCAGATGTTACTGTTGCTTTAACACCTACCCCACGGACACAACCTTTATTTACCTTCCCAACATGCCTATTCCTCTTTCCACCAGCAGCAGGCCTTTTTCCACTAATTTTGGTGGTTAACTAATACACAACTCTGGTGTTGCTTGCACAAAAAACAATGGATGGGAACCGAGCAGAGCTGAGTGGCCAAACTGTGGTATTAGACCAAAAGTATTGGCTGGGTTAGATGCAGATAAAAATTATATTGAATTTGCAACCTGATGGAAGTTAGTATAGATGGACTAATTGAACAAGTCCCACACACTGCTAGAAGCTGAAATATTTTTTCAGAGCTAGATGCAGAAAAAAATTATATTGAATTTACCACCTAATGGAGGTTAGTATAGATGGACTAATAGAACAAGTCCTACACACTGCTAGAAGCCGAAATCTTATTTCAGAGCTCGATGCAGAAAAAAATTATATTGAATTTGCAACCTGATGGAGGTTAGTATAGATGGACTAATAGAACAAGTCCCACACACTGCTAGAAGCAACAATATTTTTTCAGAGCTAGATGCAGAAAAAAATTATATTGAATTTGCAATCTGATGGAGGTCAATATAGATGGACTAATAGAACATGTCCCACACACTGCTACAAGCTGTAATATTTTTTCAGAGCTAGATGCAGAAAAAAATTATATTGAATTTGCAACCTGGTGGAGGTTAGTATAGAAGGACTAATAGAACAAGTCCCACACACTGCTAGAAGCCAAAATATTTATTCAGAGCTCGATGCAGAAAAAAATTATATTGAATTTGCAACCTGATGGAGGTTAGTATAGATTGTCTAAGAGAACAAGTCCCACAACCTGCTAGAAGCCGAAATCTCTTTTCAGAGCTCGATGCAGAAAAAAATTATATTGAATTTGCAACCTGATGGAGGTTAGTATAGATGGACTAATGGAACAAGTCCCACACACTGCTAGAAGCAGAAATATTTTTTCAGAGCTATATGCAGAAAAAAATTATATTGAATTTGAAACCTGATGGAGGTTAGTATAGATGGACCAATATAGCAAGACCCACACACTGCTAGAACCTGAAATAGTTTTTCAGAGCTCGATGCAGAAAAAAATTATATTGAATTTGCAAACTGATGGAGGTTAGTATAGATGGACTAATAGAACAAGTCCCACACACTGCTAGAAGCCGAAATCTTTTTTCAGAGCTCGATGCAGAAAAAAATTATATTGAATTTGCAACCTGATGGAGGTTAGCATAGATGGACTAATAGAACAAGTCCCACACACTGCTAGTAGCTGAAACATTTTTTCAGAGCTAGATACAGAAAAAAATTATATTGAATTTGCAACCTGATGGAGGTCATTATAGATGGACTAATTGAACAAGTCCCACACACTGCTTGAAGCTGAAATATTTTTTCAGAGCTAGATGCAGAAAAAAATTATATTGAATTTGCAATCTGATGAAGGTTAGTATAGATGGACTAATAAAACAAGTCCCACACACTGCTAGAAGCTGAAATATTTTTTCAGAGCTCGATGCAGAAAAAAATTATATTGAATTTGCAACCTGATGGAGGTTAGTATAGATGGACTAATAGAACAAGTCCCACACACTGCTAGAAGCTGAAATATTTTTTCAGAGCTCGATGCAGAAAAAAATTATATTGCATTTGCAACCTGATGGAGGTTAGTATAGATGGACTAATAGAACAAGTCCCACACACTGCTAGAAGCTGAAATATTTTTTCAGAGCTTGATGCAGAAAAAAATTATATTGAATTTGCAACCTGATGGAGGTTAGTATAGATGGACTAATAGAACAAGTCCCACACACTGCTAGAAGCCAAAATCTTTTTTCAGAGCTCGATGCAGAAAAAAATTATATTGAATTTGCAACCTGATGCTGGTTAGTATAGATGGACAAATAGAACAAGTCCCACACACTGCTAGTAGCCGAAACATTTTTCAGAGCTAGATACAGAAAAAAATTATATTGAATTTGCAACCTGATGGAGTTCATTATAGATGAACTAATTGAACAAGTCCCACACACTGCTAGAAGCTGAAATATTTTTTCAGAACTAGATGCAGAAAAAAATTATATTGAATTTGCCACCTGATGGAGGTTAGTATAGATGGACTAATAGAACAAGTCCTACACACTGCTAGAAGCCGAAATCTTTTTTCAGAGCTCGTTGCAGAAAAAAATTATATTGAATTTCCAACCTGATGGAGGTTAGTATAGATGGACTAATAGAACAAGTCCCACACACTGCTAGAAGCCGAAATATTTTTTCAGAGCTAGATGCAGAAAAAAATTATATTGAATTTGCAACCTGATGGAGGTTAGTATAGATGGACTAATAGAACAAGTCCCACACACTGCTAGAAGCTGAAATATTTTTTCAGAGCTCGATGCAGAAAAAAATTATATTGAATTTGCAACCTGATGGAGGTTAGTATATATGGACTAATAGAACAAGTTCCACACACTGCTAGAAGCCGAAATATTTTTTCAGAGCTCGATGCCGAAAAAAATTATATTGAATTTGCATCCTGATGGAGATCAGTATAGATGGAGTAAGAAAACAAGTCAAACACACTGCTACAAACTGAAATCTTTTTTCAGAGCTCGATGCAGAAAAAAATTATATTGAATTTGCAACCTGGTGGAGGTTAGTATAGATGGACTAATGGAACAAGTCCCACACACTGCTAGAAGCCAAAATCTTTTTTCAGAGCTCGATGCAGAAAAAAATTATATTGTATTTGCAACCTGATGGAGGTTTGTATAGATGGACTAATAGAACAAGTCCCACAAACTGCTAGAAGCCAAAACATTTTTTCAGAGCTCGATGCAGAAAAAAATTATTTTGAATTTGCAACCTGATGGAGGTTAGTATAGATGGACTAATAGAACAAGTCCCTCACACAGCTAGAAGCCGAAATCTTTTTTCAGAGCTCGATGCAGAAAAAAAGTATATTGAATTTGCAACCTGATGGAGGTTAGTATAGATGGACTAATAGAACAAGTCCCACACACTGCTAGAAGCTGAAATATTTTTTCAGAGCTCGATGCAGAAAAAAAGTATATTGAATTTGCAACCTGATGGAGGTTAGTATAGATGGACTAATAGAACAAGTCCCACACACTGCTAGAAGCTGAAATATTTTTTCAGAGCTCGATGCAGAAAAAAATTATATTGAATTTGCAACCTGATGGAGGTTAGTATAGATGGACTAATAGAACAAGTCCCACACACTGCTAGAAGCAGAAATATTTTTTCAGAGCTAGATGCAGAAAAAAATTATATTGAATTTGCAACCTGATGGAGGTTATTATATATGGACTAATAGAACAAGTTCCACACACTGCTAGAAGCCGAAATATTTTTTCAGAGCTCGATGCCGAAAAAAATTATATTGAATTTGCATCCTGATGGAGATCAGTATAGATGGAGTAATAAAACAAGTCAAACACACTGCTACAAACTGAAATCTTTTTTCAGAGCTCGATGCAGAAAAAAATTATATTGAATTTGCAACCTGGTGGAGGTTAGTATAGATGGCTAATGGAACAAGTCCCACACACTGCTAGAAGCCAAAATCTTTTTTCAGAGCTCGATGCAGAAAAAAATTATATTGTATTTGCAACCCGATGGAGGTTTGCATAGATGGACTAATAGAACAAGTCCCACAAACTGCTAGAAGCCAAAACATTTTTTCAGAGCTCGATGCAGAAAAAAATTATTTTGAATTTGCAACCTGATGGAGGTTAGTATAGATGGACTAATAGAACAATTCCCTCACACAGCTAGAAGCCGAAATCTTTTTTCAGAGCTCGATGCAGAAAAAAATTATATTGAATTTGCAACCTGATGGAGGTTAGTATAGATGGACTAATAGAACAAGTCCTACACATTGTTAGAAGCCGAAATATTTTTTCAGAGCTATATGCAGAAAAAAAATTATATTGAACTTTCAACCTGATGGAGGTCAGTATAGATGGACTAATAGAACAAGTCCCACACACTGCTACAAGCTGAAATATTTTTTCAGAGCTAGATGCAGAAAAAAATTATATTGAATTTGCAACATGATGGAGGTTAGTATATATGGACTAATAGAACAAGTCCCACACACTGCTAGAAGCCGAAATATTTTTTCTGAGCAAGATGCAGAAAAAAATTATATTGAATTTGCAACCTGATGGAGGTCATTATAGATGGACTAATAGAACACGTCCCACACACTGCTACAAGCTGAAATATTTTTTCAGAGCTAGATGCAGAAAAAAATTATATTGAATTTGCAACCTGGTGGAGGTTAGTATAGATGGACTAATAGAACAAGTCCCACACACTGCTAGAAGCCGAAATCTTTTTTCAGAGCTCGATGCAGAAAAAAATTATATTGAATTTGCAACCTGATGGAGGTTAGCATAGATGGACTAATAGAACAAGTCCCACACACTGCTAGTAGCCGAAATATTTTTTCAGAGGTAGATACAGAAAAAAATTATATTGAATTTGCAACCTGATGGAGGTCATTATAGATGGACTAATTGAACAAGTCCCACACACTGCTAGAAGCTGAAATATTTTTTCAGAGCTAGATGCAGAAAAAAATTATATTGAATTTGCCACCTGATGGAGGTTAGTATAGATGGACTAATAGAACAAGTCCTACACACTGCTAGAAGCCGAAATCTTTTTTCAGAGCTCGATGCAGAAAAAAATTATATTGAATTTGCAACCTGATGGAGGTTAGTATAGATGGACTAATTGAACAAGTCCCACACACTGCTAGAAGCTTAAATATTTTTTCAGAGCTAGATGCAGAAAAAAATTATATTGAATTTGCCACCTGATGGAGGTTAGTATAGATGGACTAATAGAACAAGTCCTACACACTGCTAGAAGCGGAAATCTTTTTTCAGAGCTCGATGCAGAAAAAAATTATATTGAATTTGCAACCTGATGGAGGTTAGTATAGATGGACTAATAGAACAAGTCCCACACACTGCTAGAAGCCAAAATATTTTTTCAGAGCTCGATGCAGAAAAAAATTATATTGAATTTGCAACCTGATGGAGGTTAGTATAGATGGACTAATAGAACAAGTCCCACACACTGCTACAAGCTGAAATATTTTTTCAGAGCTCGATGCAGAAAAAAATTATATTGAATTTGCAACATGATGGAGGTTAGTATATATGGACTAATAGAACAAGTCCCACACACTGCTAGAAGCCGAAATATTTTTTCTGAGCAAGATGCAGAAAAAAATGATATTGAATTTGCAACCTGATGGAGGTCATTATAGATGGACTAATAGAACACGTCCCACACACTGCTACAAGCTGAAATATTTTTTCAGAGCTAGATGCAGAAAAAAATTATATTGAATTTGCAACCTGGTGGAGGTTAGTATAGATGGACTAATAGAACAAGTCCCACACACTGCTAGAAGCCGAAATCTTTTTTCAGAGCTCGATGCAGAAAAAAATTATATTGAATTTGCAACCTGATGGAGGTTAGCATAGATGGACTAATAGAACAAGTCCCACACACTGCTAGTAGCCGAAATATTTTTTCAGAGGTAGATACAGAAAAAAATTATATTGAATTTGCAACATGATGGAGGTCATTATAGATGGACTAATTGAACAAGTCCCACACACTGCTAGAAGCTGAAATATTTTTTCAGAGCTCGATGCAGAAAAAAATTATATTGAATTTGCAACCTGATGGAGGTTAGTATAGAATGACTAATTGAACAAGTCCCACACACTGCTAGAAGCTTAAATATTTTTTCAGAGCTAGATGCAGAAAAAAATTATATTGAATTTGCCACCTGATGGAGGTTAGTATAGATGGACTAATAGAACAAGTCCTACACACTGCTAGAAGCGGAAATCTTTTTTCAGAGCTCGATGCAGAAAAAAATTATATTGAATTTGCAACCTGATGGAGGTTAGTATAGATGGACTAATAGAACAAGTCCCACACACTGCTAGAAGCCAAAATATTTTTTCAGAGCTCGATGCAGGAAAAAATTATATTGAATTTGCAACCTGATGGAGGTTAGTATAGATGGACTAATTGAACAAGTCCCACACACTGCTAGAAGCTTAAATATTTTTTCAGAGCTAGATGCAGAAAAAAATTATATTTAATTTGCCACCTGATGGAGGTTAGTGTAGATGGACTAATAGAACAAGTCCTACACACTGCTAGAAGCGGAAATCTTTTTTCAGAGCTCGATGCAGAAAAAAATTATATTGAATTTGCAACCTGATGGAGGTTAGTATAGATGGACTAATAGAACAAGTCCCACACACTGCTAGAAGCCAAAATATTTTTTCAGAGCTAGATGCAGAAATTTTTGTTATTGAATTTGCAACCTGATGGAGGTCAGTATAGATGGACTAATAAAACAAGTCCCAAACACTGCTACAAGCTGAAATATTTTTTCAGAGCTCGATGCAGAAAAAAATTATATTGAATTTGCAACCTGGTGGAGGTTAGTATAGATGGACTAATAGAACAAGTCCCACACACTGCTAGAAGCCAAAATATTTTTTCAGAGCTAGATGCAGAAAAAAATATATTTAATTTGCAACCTGATGGAGGTTAGTATAGATGGACTAATAAAACAAGTCCCACACACTGCTAGAAGCCGAAATATTTTTTCAGAGCTCGATGCAGAAAAAAATTACATTGAATTTGCAACCTGATGGAGGTTAGTATAGATGGACTAATAGAACAAGTCCCACACACTGCTAGAAGCAGAAATATTTTTTCAGAGCTCGATGCAGAAAAAAATTATATTGAATTTGCAACCTGATGGAGGTCAGTATAGATGGACTAATAGAACAAGTCCCACACACTGCTACAAGCTGAAATATTTTTTCAGAGCTAGATGCAGAAAAAAATTATATTGAATTTGCAACCTGATGGAGTTTAGTATAGATGGACTAAGAGAACAAGTCCCACAACCTGTTAGAAGCTGAAATCTCTTTTCAGAGCTCGATGCAGAAAAAAATTATATTGAATTTGCAACCTGATGGAGGTTAGTATAGATGGACTAATAGAACAAGTCCCACACACTGCTAGAAGCAGAAATATTTTTTCAGAGCTAGATGCAGAAAAAAATTATATTGAATTTGAAACCTGATGGAGGTTAGTATATATGGACTAATAGAACAAGTTCCACACACTGCTAGAAGCCGAAATATTTTTTCAGAGCTCGATGCCGAAAAAAATTATATTGAATTTGCATCCTGATGGAGGTCAGTATAGATGGAGTAATAGAACAAGTCAAACACACTGCTACAAACTGAAATCTTTTTTCAGAGCTCGATGCAGAAAAAAATTATATTGAATTTTCAACCTGGTGGAGGTTAGTATAGATGGACAAATGGAACAGGTCCCACACACTGCTAGAAGCCAAAATCTTTTTTCAGAGCTCGATGCAGAAAAAAATTATATTGAATTTGCAACCTGATGGCGGTTTGTATAGATGGACTAATAAAACAAGTCCCACAAACTGCTAGAAGCCAAAACATTTTTTCAGAGCTAGATGCAGAAAAAAATGATATTTAATTTGCAACCTGATGGAGGTTAGTATAGATGGACTAATAGAACAAGTCCCACACACTTCTGGAAGCCGAAATATTTTTTCAGAGCTCGATGCAGAAAAAAATTATTTTGAATTTGCAACCTGATGGAGGTTAGTATAGATGGAATAATAGAACAAGTCCCTCACACAGCTAGAAGCCGAAATCTTTTTTCAGAGCTCGATGCAGAAAAAAATTATATTGAATTTGCAACCTGATGGAGGTTAGTATAGATGGACTAATAGAACAAGTCCTACACACTGCTAGAAGCCGAAATATTTTTTCAGAGCTATATGCAGAAAAAAATTATATTGAACTTTCAACCTGATGGATGTCAGTATAGATGGACTAATAGAACAAGTCCCACACACTGCTACAAGCTGAAATATTTTTTCAGAGCTAGATGCAGAAAAAAATTATATTGAATTTGCAACATGATGGAGGTTAGTATAGATGGACTAATAGAACAAGTCCCACACACTGCTAGAAGCCGAAATATTTTTTCAGAGCAAGATGCAGAAAAAAATGATATTGAATTTGCAACCTGATGGAGGTCATTATAGATGGACTAATAGAACACGTCCCACACACTGCTACAAGCTGAAATATTTTTTCAGAGCTAGATGCAGAAAAAAATTATATTGAATTTGCATCCTGGTGGAGGTTAGTATAGATGGACTAATAGAACAAGTTCCACAACCTGCTAGATGCCGAAATATTTTTTCTGAGCTCGATGCAGAAAAAAATTATATTGAATTTGCAACCTGATGGAGGTTAGCATAGATGGACTAATAGAACAAGTCCCACACACAGCTAGTAGCCGAAATATTTTTTCAGAGCTAGATACAGAAAAAAATTATATTGAATATGCAACCTGATGGAGGTCATTATAGATGGACTAATAGAACAAGTCCTACACACTGCTAGAAGCCGAAATCTTTTTTCAGAGCTCGATGCAGAAAAAAATTATATTGAATTTGCAACCTGATGGAGGTTAGCATAGATGGACTAATAGAACAAGTCCCACAAACTGCTAGAAGCCAAAACATTTTTTCAGAGCTCAATGCAGAAAAAAATTATTTTGAATTTGCAACCTGATGGAGGTTAGTATAGATGGACTAATAGAACAAGTCCCACACACTGCTACAAGCTGAAATATTTTTTCAGAGCTAGATGCAGAAAAAAATTATATTGAATTTGCAACATGATGGAGGTTAGTATATATGAACTAATAGAACAAGTCCCACACACTGCTAGAAGCCGAAATATTTTTTCTGAGCAAGATGCAGAAAAAAATGATGTTGAATTTGCAACCTAATGGAGGTCATTATAGATGGACTAATAGAACACGTCCCACACACTGCTACAAGCTGAAATATTTTTTCAGAGCTAGATGCAGAAAAAAATTATATTGAATTTGCAACCTGGTGGAGGTTAGTATAGATGTACTAATAGAAAAAGTCCCACACACTGCTAGAAGCCGAAATCTTTTTTCAGAGCTCGATGCAGAAAACAAATATATTGAATTTGCAACCTGATGGAGGTTAGGATAGATGGACTAATAGAACAAGTCCCACAAACTGCTAGTAGCCGAAATATTTTTTCAGAGGTAGATACAGAAAAAAATTATATTGAATTTGCAACCTGATGGAGGTCATTATAGATGGACTAATTGAACAAGTCCCACACACTGCTAGAAGCTGAAATATTTTTTCAGAGCTAGATGCAGAAAAAAATTATATTGAATTTGCCACCTGATGGAGGTTAGTATAGATGGACTAATAGAACAAGTCCTACACACTGCTAGAAGCCGAAATCTTTTTTCAGAGCTCGATGCAGAAAAAATTATATTGAATTTGCAACCTGATGGAGGTTAGTATAGATGGACTAATTGAACAAGTCCCACACGCTGCTAGAAGCTTAAATATTTTTTCAGAGCTAGATGCAGAAAAAAATTATATTGAATTTGCCACCTGATGGAGGTTAGTATAGATGGACTAATAGAACAAGTCCTACACACTGCTAGAAGCGGAAATCTTTTTTCAGAGCTCGATGCAGAAAAAAATTATATTGAATTTGCAACCTGATGGAGGTTAGTATAGATGGACTAATAGAACAAGTCCCACACACTGCTAGAAGCCAAAATATTTTTTCAGAGCTAGATGCAGAAATTTTTTTTATTGAATTTGCAACCTGATGGAGGTCAGTATAGATGGACTAATAAAACAAGTTCCAAACACTGCTACAAGCTGAAATATTTTTTCAGAGCTCGATGCAGAAAAAAATTATATTGAATTTGCAACCTGGTGGAGGTTAGTATAGATGGACTAATAGAACAAGTCCCACACACTGCTAGAAGCCGAAATATTTTTTCAGAGCTCGATGCAGAAAAAAATTATATTGAATTTGCAACCTGATGGAGGTTAGTATAGATGGACTAATAGAACAAGTCCCACACACAGCTAGAAGCCGAAATCTTTTTTCAGAGCTCGATGCAGAAAAAAATTATATTGAATTTGCAACCTGATGGAGGTTAGTATAGATGGACTAATAGAACAAGCCCCACACACTGCTAGAAGCTTAAATATTTTTTCAGAGCTCGATGCAGAAAAAAATTATATTGAATTTGCAACCTGATGGAGGTTAGTATAGGTGGACTAATAGAACAAATCCCAGACACTGCTAGAAGCCAAAATATTTTTTCAGAGCTAGATGCAGAAAAAAATTATATTGAATTTGCAACCTGATGGAGGTCAGTATAGATGGACTAATAGAACAAGTCCCACACACTGCTACAAGCTGAAATATTTTTTCAGAGCTAGATGCAGAAAAAAATTATATTGAATTTGCAACCTGATGGAGGTTAGTATAGATGGACTAAGAGAACAAGTCCCACAACCTGTTAGAAGCCGAAATCTCTTTTCAGAGCTCGATGCAGAAAAAAATTATATTGAATTTGCAACCTGATGGAGGTTAGTATAGATGGACTAAAAGAACAAGTCCCACACACTGCTAGAAGCAGAAATATTTTTTCAGAGCTAGATGCAGAAAAAAATTATATTGAATTTGAAACCTGATGGAGGTTAGTATATATGGACTAATAGAACAAGTTCCACACACTGCTAGAAGCCGAAATATTTTTTCAGAGCTCGATGCCGAAAAAAATTTATATTGAATTTGCATCCTGATGGAGGTCAGTATAGATGGAGTAATAGAACAAGTCAAACACACTGCTACAAACTGAAATCTTTTTTCAGAGCTCGATGCAGAAAAAAATTATATTGAATTTGCAACCTGGTGGAGGTTAGTATAGATGGACTAATGGAACAGTTCCCACACACTGCTAGAAGCCAAAATCTTTTTTCAGAGCTCGATGCAGAAAAAAATTATATTGAATTTGCAACCTGATGGAGGTTTGTATAGATGGACTAATAAAACAAGTCCCACAAACTGCTAGAAGCCAAAACATTTTTTCAGAGCTAGATGCAGAAAAAAATGATATTTAATTTGCAACCTGATGGAGGTTAGTATAGATGGACTAATAGAACAAGTCCCACACACTTCTGGAAGCCGAAATATTTTTTCAGAGCTCGATGCAGAAAAAATTTATATTGAATTTGCAACCTGATGGAGGTTAGTATAGATGGACTAATAGAACACGTCCTACACACTGCTAGAAGCCGAAATATTTTTTCAGAGCTATATGCAGAAAAAAATTATATTGAACTTTCAACCTGATGGAGGTCAGTATAGATGGACTAATAGAACAAGTCCCACACACTGCTACAAGCTGAAATATTTTTTCAGAGCTAGATGCAGAAAAAAATTATATTGAATTTGCAACATGATGGAGGTTAGTATAGATGGACTAATAGAACAAGTCCCACACACTGCTAGAAGCCGAAATATTTTTTCAGAGCAAGATGCAGAAAAAAATGATATTGAATTTGCAACCTGATGGAGGTCATTATAGATGGACTAAGAGAACACGTCCCACACACTGCTACAAGCTGAAATATTTTTTCAGAGCTAGATGCAGAAAAAAATTATATTGAATTTGCAACCTGGTGGAGGTTAGTATAGATGGACTAATAGAACAAGTTCCACAACCTGCTAGATGCCGAAATATTTTTTCTGAGCTCGATGCAGAAAAAAATTATATTGAATTTGAAAACTGATGGAGGTTAGTATAGATGGACTAATAGAACAAGTCCCACACACTGCTAGAAGCCGAAATCTTTTTTCAGAGCTCGATGCAGAAAAAAATTATATTAAATTTGCAACCTGATGAAGGTTAGCATAGATGGACTAATAGAACAAGTCCCACACACTGCTAGTAGCCGAAATATTTTTTCAGAGCTAGATACAGAAAAAAATTATATTGAATTTGCAACCTGGTGGAGGTCATTATAGATGGACTAATAGAACAAGTCCTACACACTGCTAGAAGCCGAAATCTTTTTTCAGAGCTCGATGCAGAAAAAAATTATATTGAATTTGCAATCTGATGGAGGTTAGCATAGATGGACTAATTGAAAAAGTCCCACACACTGCTAGAAGCTGAAATATTTTTTCAGAGCTAGATGCAGAAAAAAATTATATTGAATTTGCCACCTGATGGAGGTTAGTATAGATGGACTAATAGAACAAGTCCTACACACTGCTAGAAGCAGAAATCTTTTTTCAGAGCTCGATGCAGAAAAAAATTATATTGAATTTGCAACCTGATGGAGGTTAGTATAGATGGACTAATAGAAGAAGTCCCACACACTGCTAGAAGCCCAAATATTTTTTCAGAGCTAGATGCAGAAAAAATTTATATTGAATTTGCAACCTGATGGAGGTCAGTATAGATGGACTAATTGAACAAGTCCCAAACACTGCTACAAGCTGAAATATTTTTTCAGAGCTCGATGCAGAAAAAAATTATATTGAATTTGCAACCTGATGGAGGTTAGTATAGATGGACTAATAGAACAAGTCCCACACACTGCTAGAAGCCGAAATATTTTTTCAGAGCTAGATGCAGAAAATATTATATTGAATTTGCAACCTGATGGAGGTTAGTATAGATGGAATAATAAAACAAGTCCCACACACTGCTAGAAGCCGAAATATTTTTTCAGAGCTCGATGCAGAAAAAAATTACATTGAATTTGCAACCTGATGGAGGTTAGTATAGATGGACTAATAGAACAAGTCCCACACACTGCTAGAAGCCGAAATATATTTTCAGAGCTCGATGCAGAAAAAAATTATATTGAATTTGCAACCTGATGGAGGTTAGTATAGATGGACTAATAGAACAAGTCGCACACACTGCTAGAAGCCGAAATCTTTTTGCAGAGCTCGATGTAGAAAAAAATTATATTGAATTTGCCACCTGATGGAGGTTAGTATAGATGGATTAATAGAACAAGTCCCACACACTGCTAGAAGCCGAAACCTTTTTTCAGAGCTCGATGCAGAAAAAAATTATATTGAATTTGCAACCTGATGGAGTTTAGTATAGATGGACTAATAGAACAAGTCCCACACACTGCTAGAAGCCGAAATATTTTTTCAGAGCTAGATGCAGAAAATAATTACATTTAATTTGCAACCTGATGGAGGTCAGTATAGATGGACTAATAGAACAAGTCCCACACACTGCTACAAGCTGAAATATTTTTTCAGAGCTCGATGCAGAAAAAAATTACATTGAATTTGCAACCTGGTGGAGTTTAGTATAGATGGACTAATAGAACAAGTCACACACACTGCTAGAAGCCAAAATCTTTTTTCAGAGCTCGATGCAGAAAAAAATTATATTGAATTTGCAACCTGATGGTGGTTAGTATAGATGGACTAATAGAACATGTCCCACACACTGCTACAAGCTGAAATATTTTTTCAGAGCTCGATGCAGAAAAAAATTATATTGAACTTGCAACCTGATGGAGGTTAGTATAGATGGACTAATAAAACAAGTCCCACACACTGCTAGAAGCTGAAATATTTTTTCAGAGCTCGATGCAGAAAAAAATTATATTGAATTTGCAACCTGATGGAGGTTAGTATAGATGGAATAAGAGAACAAGTCCCACAACCTGCTAGAAGCCGAAATCTCTTTTCAGAGCTCGATGCAGAAAAAAATTATATTGAATTTGAAACCTGATGGAGGTTAGTATATATGGACTAATAGAACAAGTTCCACACACTGCTAGAAGCCAAAATATTTTTTCAGAGCTCGATGCCAAAAAAAATTATATTGAATTTGAAACCTGATGGAGGTTAGTATATATGGACTAATAGAACAAGTTCCACACACTGCTAGAAACCGAAATATTTTTTCAGAGCTCGATGCCGAAAAAAATTATATTGAATCTGCATCCTGATGGAGGTCAGTATAGATGGAGTAATAGAACAAGTCAAACACACTGCTACAAACTGAAATCTTTTTTCAGAGCTCGATGCAGAAAAAAAATATATTGAATTTGCAACCTGGTGGAGGTTAGTATAGATGGACTAATGGAACAAGTCCCACACACTGCTAGAAGCCAAAATCTTTTTTCAGAGCTCGATGCAGAAAAAAATTATATTGAATTTGCAACCTGATGGAGGTTTGTATAGATGGACTAATAGAACAAGTCCCACAAACTGCTAGAAGCCAAAACATTTTTTCAGAGCTAGATGCAGAAAAAAATTATTTTTAATTTGCAACCTGATGGAGGTTAGTATAGATGGACTAATAGAACAAGTCCCACAGACTTCTAGAAGCCGAAATATTTTTTCAGAGCTCGATGCAGAAAAAAATTATATTGAATTTGCAACATGATGGAGGTTAGTATAGATGGACTAATAGAACAAGTCCCACACACTGCTAGAAGCCGAAATATTTTTTCAGAGCAAGATGCAGAAAAAAATGATATTGAATTTGCAACCTGATGGAGGTCATTATAGATGGACTAATAGAACACGTCCCACACACTGCTACAAGCTGAAATATTTTTTCAGAGCTAGATGCAGAAAAAAATTATATTGAATTTGCAACCTGGTGGAGGTTAGTATAGATGGACTAATAGAACAAGTTCCACAACCTGCTAGAAGCCGAAATATTTTTTCTGATCTCGATGCAGAAAAAAATTATATTGAATTTGCAACCTGATGGAGGTTAGTATAGATGGACTAATATAACAAGTCCCACACACTGCTAGAAGCTGAAATAGTTTTTCAGAGCTCGATGCAGAAAATAATTATATTGAATTTGCAAACTGATGGAGGTTAGTATAGATGGACTAATAGAACAAGTCCCACACACTGCTAGAAGCCGAAATCTTTTTTCAGAGCTCGATGCAGAAAAAAATTATATTGAATTTGCAACCTGATGGAGGTTAGCATAGATGGACTAATAGAACAAGTCCCACACACTGCTAGTAGCCGAAATATTTTTTCAGAGCTAGATACAGAAAAAAATTATATTGAATTTGCAACCTGATGGAGGTCATTATAGATGGACTAATTGAACAAGTCCCACACACTGCTAGAAGCTGAAATATTTTTTCAGAGCTAGATGCAAAAAAAAATTATATTGAATTTGCCACCTGATGGAGGTTAGTATAGATGGACTAATAGATCAAGTCCTACACAGTGCTAGAAGCCGAAATCTTTTTTCAGAGCTGGATGCAGAAAAAAATTATATTGAATATGCAACCTGATGGAGGTCATTATAGATGGACTAATAGAACAAGTCCTACACACTGCTAGAAGCCGAAATCTTTTTTCAGAGCTCGATGCAGAAAAAAATTATATTGAATTTGCAACCTGATGGAGGTTAGCATAGATGGACTAATAGAACAAGTCCCACAAACTGCTAGAAGCCAAAACATTTTTTCAGAGCTCAATGCAGAAAAAAATTATTTTGAATTTGCAACCTGATGGAGGTTAGTATAGATGGACTAATAGAACAAGTCCCACACACTGCTACAAGCTGAAATATTTTTTCAGAGCTAGATGCAGAAAAAAATTATATTGAATTTGCAACATGATGGAGGTTAGTATATATGAACTAATAGAACAAGTCCCACACACTGCTAGAAGCCGAAATATTTTTTCTGAGCAAGATGCAGAAAAAAATGATGTTGAATTTGCAACCTAATGGAGGTCATTATAGATGGACTAATAGAACACGTCCCACACACTGCTACAAGCTGAAATATTTTTTCAGAGCTAGATGCAGAAAAAAATTATATTGAATTTGCAACCTGGTGGAGGTTAGTATAGATGTACTAATAGAAAAAGTCCCACACACTGCTAGAAGCCGAAATCTTTTTTCAGAGCTCGATGCAGAAAACAAATATATTGAATTTGCAACCTGATGGAGGTTAGGATAGATGGACTAATAGAACAAGTCCCACAAACTGCTAGTAGCCGAAATATTTTTTCAGAGGTAGATACAGAAAAAAATTATATTGAATTTGCAACCTGATGGAGGTCATTATAGATGGACTAATTGAACAAGTCCCACACACTGCTAGAAGCTGAAATATTTTTTCAGAGCTAGATGCAGAAAAAAATTATATTGAATTTGCCACCTGATGGAGGTTAGTATAGATGGACTAATAGAACAAGTCCTACACACTGCTAGAAGCCGAAATCTTTTTTCAGAGCTCGATGCAGAAAAAATTATATTGAATTTGCAACCTGATGGAGGTTAGTATAGATGGACTAATTGAACAAGTCCCACACGCTGCTAGAAGCTTAAATATTTTTTCAGAGCTAGATGCAGAAAAAAATTATATTGAATTTGCCACCTGATGGAGGTTAGTATAGATGGACTAATAGAACAAGTCCTACACACTGCTAGAAGCGGAAATCTTTTTTCAGAGCTCGATGCAGAAAAAAATTATATTGAATTTGCAACCTGATGGAGGTTAGTATAGATGGACTAATAGAACAAGTCCCACACACTGCTAGAAGCCAAAATATTTTTTCAGAGCTAGATGCAGAAATTTTTTTTATTGAATTTGCAACCTGATGGAGGTCAGTATAGATGGACTAATAAAACAAGTTCCAAACACTGCTACAAGCTGAAATATTTTTTCAGAGCTCGATGCAGAAAAAAATTATATTGAATTTGCAACCTGGTGGAGGTTAGTATAGATGGACTAATAGAACAAGACCCACACACTGCTAGAAGCCGAAATATTTTTTCAGAGCTAGATGCAGAAAAAATTATATTGAATTTGCAACCTGATGGAGGTTAGTATAGATGGACTAATAAAACAAGTCCCACACACTGCTAGAAGCCGAAATATTTTTTCAGAGCTCGATGCAGAAAAAAATTACATTGAATTTGCAACCTGATGGAGGTTAGTATAGATAGACTAATAGAACAAGTCCCACACACTGCTAGAAGCCGAAATATTTTTTCAGAGCTCGATGCAGAAAAAAATTATATTGAATTTGCAACCTGATGGAGGTTAGTATAGATGGACTAATAGAACAAGTCCCACACACAGCTAGAAGCCGAAATCTTTTTTCAGAGCTCGATGCAGAAAAAAATTATATTGAATTTGCAACCTGATGGAGGTTAGTATAGATGGACTAATAGAACAAGCCCCACACACTGCTAGAAGCTGAAATATTTTTTCAGAGCTCGATGCAGAAAAAAATTATATTGAATTTGCAACCTGATGGAGGTTAGTATAGGTGGACTAATAGAACAAATCCCAGACACTGCTAGAAGCCAAAATATTTTTTCAGAGCTAGATGCAGAAAAAAATTATATTGAATTTGCAACCTGATGGAGGTCAGTATAGATGGACTAATAGAACAAGTCCCACACACTGCTACAAGCTGAAATATTTTTTCAGAGCTAGATGCAGAAAAAAATTATATTGAATTTGCAACCTGATGGAGGTTAGTATAGATGGACTAAGAGAACAAGTCCCACAACCTGTTAGAAGCCGAAATCTCTTTTCAGAGCTCGATGCAGAAAAAAATTATATTGAATTTGCAACCTGATGGAGGTTAGTATAGATGGACTAAAAGAACAAGTCCCACACACTGCTAGAAGCAGAAATATTTTTTCAGAGCTAGATGCAGAAAAAAATTATATTGAATTTGAAACCTGATGGAGGTTAGTATATATGGACTAATAGAACAAGTTCCACACACTGCTAGAAGCCGAAATATTTTTTCAGAGCTCGATGCCGAAAAAAATTTATATTGAATTTGCATCCTGATGGAGGTCAGTATAGATGGAGTAATAGAACAAGTCAAACACACTGCTACAAACTGAAATCTTTTTTCAGAGCTCGATGCAGAAAAAAATTATATTGAATTTGCAACCTGGTGGAGGTTAGTATAGATGGACTAATGGAACAGTTCCCACACACTGCTAGAAGCCAAAATCTTTTTTCAGAGCTCGATGCAGAAAAAAATTATATTGAATTTGCAACCTGATGGAGGTTTGTATAGATGGACTAATAAAACAAGTCCCACAAACTGCTAGAAGCCAAAACATTTTTTCAGAGCTAGATGCAGAAAAAAATGATATTTAATTTGCAACCTGATGGAGGTTAGTATAGATGGACTAATAGAACAAGTCCCACACACTTCTGGAAGCCGAAATATTTTTTCAGAGCTCGATGCAGAAAAAATTTATATTGAATTTGCAACCTGATGGAGGTTAGTATAGATGGACTAATAGAACACGTCCTACACACTGCTAGAAGCCGAAATATTTTTTCAGAGCTATATGCAGAAAAAAATTATATTGAACTTTCAACCTGATGGAGGTCAGTATAGATGGACTAATAGAACAAGTCCCACACACTGCTACAAGCTGAAATATTTTTTCAGAGCTAGATGCAGAAAAAAATTATATTGAATTTGCAACATGATGGAGGTTAGTATAGATGGACTAATAGAACAAGTCCCACACACTGCTAGAAGCCGAAATATTTTTTCAGAGCAAGATGCAGAAAAAAATGATATTGAATTTGCAACCTGATGGAGGTCATTATAGATGGACTAAGAGAACACGTCCCACACACTGCTACAAGCTGAAATATTTTTTCAGAGCTAGATGCAGAAAAAAATTATATTGAATTTGCAACCTGGTGGAGGTTAGTATAGATGGACTAATAGAACAAGTTCCACAACCTGCTAGATGCCGAGATATTTTTTCTGAGCTCGATGCAGAAAAAAATTATATTGAATTTGAAAACTGATGGAGGTTAGTATAGATGGACTAATAGAACAAGTCCCACACACTGCTAGAAGCCGAAATCTTTTTTCAGAGCTCGATGCAGAAAAAAATTATATTAAATTTGCAACCTGATGAAGGTTAGCATAGATGGACTAATAGAACAAGTCCCACACACTGCTAGTAGCCGAAATATTTTTTCAGAGCTAGATACAGAAAAAAATTATATTGAATTTGCAACCTGGTGGAGGTCATTATAGATGGACTAATAGAACAAGTCCTACACACTGCTAGAAGCCGAAATCTTTTTTCAGAGCTCGATGCAGAAAAAAATTATATTGAATTTGCAATCTGATGGAGGTTAGCATAGATGGACTAATTGAAAAAGTCCCACACACTGCTAGAAGCTGAAATATTTTTTCAGAGCTAGATGCAGAAAAAAATTATATTGAATTTGCCACCTGATGGAGGTTAGTATAGATGGACTAATAGAACAAGTCCTACACACTGCTAGAAGCAGAAATCTTTTTTCAGAGCTCGATGCAGAAAAAAATTATATTGAATTTGCAACCTGATGGAGGTTAGTATAGATGGACTAATAGAACAAGTCCCACACACTGCTAGAAGCCCAAATATTTTTTCAGAGCTAGATGCAGAAAAAATTTATATTGAATTTGCAACCTGATGGAGGTCAGTATAGATGGACTAATTGAACAAGTCCCAAACACTGCTACAAGCTGAAATATTTTTTCAGAGCTCGATGCAGAAAAAAATTATATTGAATTTGCAACCTGATGGAGGTTAGTATAGATGGACTAATAGAACAAGTCCCACACACTGCTAGAAGCCGAAATATTTTTTCAGAGCTAGATGCAGAAAATATTATATTGAATTTGCAACCTGATGGAGGTTAGTATAGATGGAATAATAAAACAAGTCCCAC
This sequence comes from Phyllobates terribilis, assembly GCF_046119375.1. Lineage (NCBI taxonomy): Eukaryota > Metazoa > Chordata > Amphibia > Anura > Dendrobatidae > Phyllobates > Phyllobates terribilis. The sequence continues at coordinate 445,298,724 of NW_027362764.1, forward strand.
ACACTGCTAGAAGCCGAAATATTTTTTCAGAGCTCGATGCAGAAAAAAATTACATTGAATTTGCAACCTGATGGAGGTTAGTATAGATGGACTAATAGAACAAGTCCCACACACTGCTAGAAGCCGAAATATATTTTCAGAGCTCGATGCAGAAAAAAATTATATTGAATTTGCAACCTGATGGAGGTTAGTATAGATGGACTAATAGAACAAGTCGCACACACTGCTAGAAGCCGAAATCTTTTTGCAGAGCTCGATGTAGAAAAAAATTATATTGAATTTGCCACCTGATGGAGGTTAGTATAGATGGATTAATAGAACAAGTCCCACACACTGCTAGAAGCCGAAACCTTTTTTCAGAGCTCGATGCAGAAAAAAATTATATTGAATTTGCAACCTGATGGAGTTTAGTATAGATGGACTAATAGAACAAGTCCCACACACTGCTAGAAGCCGAAATATTTTTTCAGAGCTAGATGCAGAAAATAATTACATTTAATTTGCAACCTGATGGAGGTCAGTATAGATATACTAATAGAACAAGTCCCACACACTGCTACAAGCTGAAATATTTTTTCAGAGCTCGATGCAGAAAAAAATTACATTGAATTTGCAACCTGGTGGAGTTTAGTATAGATGGACTAATAGAACAAGTCACACACACTGCTAGAAGCCAAAATCTTTTTTCAGAGCTCGATGCAGAAAAAAATTATATTGAATTTGCAACCTGATGGTGGTTAGTATAGATGGACTAATAGAACATGTCCCACACACTGCTACAAGCTGAAATATTTTTTCAGAGCTCGATGCAGAAAAAAATTATATTGAACTTGCAACCTGATGGAGGTTAGTATAGATGGACTAATAAAACAAGTCCCACACACTGCTAGAAGCTGAAATATTTTTTCAGAGCTCGATGCAGAAAAAAATTATATTGAATTTGCAACCTGATGGAGGTTAGTATAGATGGAATAAGAGAACAAGTCCCACAACCTGCTAGAAGCCGAAATCTCTTTTCAGAGCTCGATGCAGAAAAAAATTATATTGAATTTGAAACCTGATGGAGGTTAGTATATATGGACTAATAGAACAAGTTCCACACACTGCTAGAAGCCAAAATATTTTTTCAGAGCTCGATGCCAAAAAAAATTATATTGAATTTGAAACCTGATGGAGGTTAGTATATATGGACTAATAGAACAAGTTCCACACACTGCTAGAAACCGAAATATTTTTTCAGAGCTCGATGCCGAAAAAAATTATATTGAATCTGCATCCTGATGGAGGTCAGTATAGATGGAGTAATAGAACAAGTCAAACACACTGCTACAAACTGAAATCTTTTTTCAGAGCTCGATGCAGAAAAAAAATATATTGAATTTGCAACCTGGTGGAGGTTAGTATAGATGGACTAATGGAACAAGTCCCACACACTGCTAGAAGCCAAAATCTTTTTTCAGAGCTCGATGCAGAAAAAAATTATATTGAATTTGCAACCTGATGGAGGTTTGTATAGATGGACTAATAGAACAAGTCCCACAAACTGCTAGAAGCCAAAACATTTTTTCAGAGCTAGATGCAGAAAAAAAATATTTTTAATTTGCAACCTGATGGAGGTTAGTATAGATGGACTAATAGAACAAGTCCCACAGACTTCTAGAAGCCGAAATATTTTTTCAGAGCTCGATGCAGAAAAAAATTATATTGAATTTGCAACATGATGGAGGTTAGTATAGATGGACTAATAGAACAAGTCCCACACACTGCTAGAAGCCGAAATATTTTTTCAGAGCAAGATGCAGAAAAAAATGATATTGAATTTGCAACCTGATGGAGGTCATTATAGATGGACTAATAGAACACGTCCCACACACTGCTACAAGCTGAAATATTTTTTCAGAGCTAGATGCAGAAAAAAATTATATTGAATTTGCAACCTGGTGGAGGTTAGTATAGATGGACTAATAGAACAAGTTCCACAACCTGCTAGAAGCCGAAATATTTTTTCTGATCTCGATGCAGAAAAAAATTATATTGAATTTGCAACCTGATGGAGGTTAGTATAGATGGACTAATATAACAAGTCCCACACACTGCTAGAAGCTGAAATAGTTTTTCAGAGCTCGATGCAGAAAATAATTATATTGAATTTGCAAACTGATGGAGGTTAGTATAGATGGACTAATAGAACAAGTCCCACACACTGCTAGAAGCCGAAATCTTTTTTCAGAGCTCGATGCAGAAAAAAATTATATTGAATTTGCAACCTGATGGAGGTTAGCATAGATGGACTAATAGAACAAGTCCCACACACTGCTAGTAGCCGAAATATTTTTTCAGAGCTAGATACAGAAAAAAATTATATTGAATTTGCAACCTGATGGAGGTCATTATAGATGGACTAATTGAACAAGTCCCACACACTGCTAGAAGCTGAAATATTTTTTCAGAGCTAGATGCAAAAAAAAATTATATTGAATTTGCCACCTGATGGAGGTTAGTATAGATGGACTAATAGATCAAGTCCTACACAGTGCTAGAAGCCGAAATCTTTTTTCAGAGCTGGATGCAGAAAAAAATTATATTGAATTTGCAACCTGATGGAGGTTAGTATAGATGGACTAATAGAACAAGTCCCACACACTGCTAGAAGCCGAAATCTTTTTTCAGAGCTCGATGCAGAAAAAAATTATATTGAATTTGCCACCTGATGGAGGTTAGTATAGATGGACCAATAGAACAAGTCCCACACACTGCTAGAAGCCGAAATATTTTTTCAGAGCTCGATGCAGAAAAAAATTATATTGAATTTGCAACCTGATGGAGGTTAGTATAGATGGACTAATAGAACAAGTCCCACACACTGCTAGAAGCCGAAATATTTTTTCAGAGCTAGATGCAGAAAAAAATTATATTGAATTTGCAACCTGATGGAGGTCAGTATAGATGGACTAATAGAACAAGTCCCACACACTGCTACAAGCTGAAATATTTTTTCAGAGCTCGATGCAGAAAAAAATTACATTGAATTTGCAACCTGGTGGAGGTTAGTTTAGATGGACTAATAGAACAAGTCCCACAACCTGCTAGAAGCCGAAATATTTTTTCAGAGCTAGATGCAGAAAAAAATTATATTGAATTTGCAAACTGATGGAGGTTAGTATAGATGGACTAATAGAACAAGTCCCACACACTGCTAGAAGCCGAAATCTTTTTCAGAGCTCGATGCAGAAAAAAATTATATTGAATTTGCAACCTGATGGAGGTTAGCATAGATGGACTAATAGAACAAGTCCCACACACTGCTAGTAGCCGAAATATTTTTTCAGAGCTAGATACAGAAAAAAATTATATTGAATTTGCAACCTGATGGAGGTCAATATAGATGGACTAATAGAACAAGTCCCAAACACTGCTGCAAGCTGAAATATTTTTTCAGAGCTCGATGCAGAAAAAAATTATATTGAATTTGCAACCTGGTGGAGGTTAGTATAGATGGACTAATAGAACAAGTCCCACACACTGCTAGAAGCCCAAATATTTTTTCAGACCTAGATGCAGAAAAAATTATATTGAATTTGCAACCTGATGGAGGTTAGTATAGATAGACTAATAGAACAAGTCCCACACACTGCTAGAAGCCGAAATATTTTTTTAGAGCTCGATGCAGAAAAAAATTATATTGAATTTGCAACCTGATGGAGGTTAGTATAGATGGACTAATAGAACAAGTCCCACACACTGCTAGAAGCCGAAATCTTTTTTCAGAGCTCGATGCAGAAAAAAATTATATTGAATTTGCCACCTGATGGAGGTTAGTATAGATGGACCAATAGAACAAGTCCCACACACTGCTAGAAGCCGAAATATTTTTTAAGAGCTCGATGCAGAAAAAAATTATATTGAATTTGCAACCTGATGGAGGTTAGTATAGATGGACTAATAGAACAAGTCCCACACACTGCTAGAAGCCGAAATATTTTTTCAGAGCTAGATGCAGAAAAAAATTATATTGAATTTGCAACCTGATGGAGGTCAGTATAGATGGACTAATAGAACAAGTCCCACACACTGCTACAAGCTGAAATATTTTTTCAGAGCTCGATGCAGAAAAAAATTACATTGAATTTGCAACCTGGTGGAGGTTAGTTTAGATGGACTAATAGAACAAGTCCCACAACCTGCTAGAAGCCGAAATATTTTTTCAGAGCTAGATGCAGAAAAAAATTATATTGAATTTGCAAACTGATGGAGGTTAGTATAGATGGACTAATAGAACAAGTCCCACACACTGCTAGATGCCGAAATCTTTTTTCAGAGCTCGATGCAGAAAAAAATTATATTGAATTTGCAACCTGATGGAGGTTAGCATAGATGGACTAATAGAACAAGTCCCACACACTGCTAGTAGCCGAAATATTTTTTCAGAGCTAGATACAGAAAAAAATTATATTGAATTTGCAACCTGATGGAGGTCATTATAGATGGACTAATTGAACAAGTCCCACACACTGCTAGAAGCTGAAATATTTTTTCAGAGCTAGATGCAAAAAAAAATTATATTGAATTTGCCACCTGATGGAGGTTAGTATAGATGGACTAATAGATCAAGTCCTACACACTGCTAGAAGCCGAAATCTTTTTTCAGAGCTCGATGCAGAAAAAAATTATATTGAATTTGCAACCTGATGGAGGTTAGTATAGATGGTCTAATTGAACAAGTCCCACACACTGCTAGAAGCTGAAATATTTTTTCAGAGCTAGTTGCAGAAAAAAATTATATTGAATTTGCCACCTGATGGAGGTTAGTATAGATGGACTAATAGAACAAGTCCTACACACTGCTAGAAGCGGAAATCTTTTTTCAGAGCTCGATGCAGATAAAAAATTATATTGAATTTGCAACCTGATGGAGGTTAGTATAGATGGACTAGTAGAACAAGTCCCACAAACTGCTAGAAGCCAAAATATTTTTTCAGAGCTAGATGCAGAAAAAAATTATATTGAATTTGCAACCTGATGGAGGTCAATATAGATGGACTAATAGAACAAGTCCCAAACACTGCTACAAGCTGAAATATTTTTTTAGAGCTCGATGCAGAAAAAAATTATATTGAATTTGCAACCTGATGGAGGTTAGTATAGATGGACTAATAGAACAAGTCCCACACACTGCTAGAAGCCGAAATCTTTTTTCAGAGCTCGATGCAGAAAAAAATTATATTGAATTTGCCACCTGATGGAGGTTAGTATAGATGGACCAATAGAACAAGTCCCACACACTGCTAGAAGCCGAAATATTTTTTAAGAGCTCGATGCAGAAAAAAATTATATTGAATTTGCAACCTGATGGAGGTTAGTATAGATGGACTAATAGAACAAGTCCCACACACTGCTAGAAGCCGAAATATTTTTTCAGAGCTAGATGCAGAAAAAAATTATATTGAATTTGCAACCTGATGGAGGTCAGTATAGATGGACTAATAGAACAAGTCCCACACACTGCTACAAGCTGAAATATTTTTTCAGAGCTCGATGCAGAAAAAAATTACATTGAATTTGCAACCTGGTGGAGGTTAGTTTAGATGGACTAATAGAACAAGTCCCACAACCTGCTAGAAGCCGAAATCTTTTTTCAGAGCTCGATGCAGAAAAAAATTATATTGAATTTGCAACCTGATGGAGGTTAGCATAGATGGACTAATAGAACAAGTCCCACACACTGCTAGTAGCCGAAATATTTTTTCAGAGCTAGATACAGAAAAAAATTATATTGAATTTGCAACCTGATGGAGGTCATTATAGATGGACTAATTGAACAAGTCCCACACACTGCTAGAAGCTGAAATATTTTTTCAGAGCTAGATGCAAAAAAAAATTATATTGAATTTGCCACCTGATGGAGGTTAGTATAGATGGACTAATAGATCAAGTCCTACACACTGCTAGAAGCCGAAATCTTTTTTCAGAGCTCGATGCAGAAAAAAATTATATTGAATTTGCAACCTGATGGAGGTTAGTATAGATGGTCTAATTGAACAAGTCCCACACACTGCTAGAAGCTGAAATATTTTTTCAGAGCTAGATGCAGAAAAAAATTATATTGAATTTGCCACCTGATGGAGGTTAGTATAGATGGACTAATAGAACAAGTCCTACACACTGCTAGAAGCGGAAATCTTTTTTCAGAGCTCGATGCAGATAAAAAATTATATTGAATTTGCAACCTGATGGAGGTTAGTATAGATGGACTAGTAGAACAAGTCCCACACACTGCTAGAAGCCAAAATATTTTTTCAGAGCTAGATGCAGAAAAAAATTATATTGAATTTGCAACCTGATGGAGGTCAATATAGATGGACTAATAGAACAAGTCCCAAACACTGCTACAAGCTGAAATATTTTTTCAGAGCTCGATGCAGAAAAAAATTATATTGAATTTGCAACCTGGTGGAGGTTAGTATAGTTGGACTAATAGAACAAGTCCCACACCCTGCTAGAAGCCAAAATATTTTTTCAGAGCTAGATGCAGAAAAAAATTATATTGAATTTGCAACCTGATGGAGGTTAGTATAGATGGACTAATAAAACAAGTCCCACACACTGCTAGAAGCTGAAATATTTTTTCAGAGCCCGATGCAGAAAATAATGATATTGAATTTGCAACCTGATGGAGGTTAGTATAGATGGAATAATAGAACAAGTCCCACACACTGCTAGAAGCCAAAATATTTATTCAGAGCTAGATGCAGAAAAAAATTATATTGAATTTGCAACCTGATGGAGGTCAGTATAGATGGACTAATAGAACAAGTCACACACACTGCTACAAGCTGAAATATTTTTTCAGAGCTCGATGCAGAAAAAAATGATATTGAATTTGCAACCTTGTGGAGGTTAGTATAGATGGACTATTAGAACAAGTCCCACACACTGCTAGAAGCCGAAATATTTTTTCAGAGCTAGATGCAGAAAAAAATTATATTGAATTTGCAACCTGATGGAGGTTAGTATAGATGGACTAATAAAACAAGTCCCACACACTGCTAGAAGCCAAAATATTTTTTCTGAGCTCGATGCAGAAAAAAATTATATTGAATTTGCAACCTGATGGAGGTTAGTATAGAGGGACAAATTGAACAAGTCCCACACACTGCTAGAAGCCGAAATATTTATTCAGAGCTCGATGCAGAAAAAAATTAAATTGAATTTGCAACCTGATGGAGGTTAGTATAGATGGACTAATAGAACAAGTCCCACACACTGCTAGAAGCCAAAATCTTTTTTCAGAGCTCGATGCAGAAAAAATTATATTGAATTTGCAACCTGATGGAGGTTAGTATAGATGGACTAATAAAACAAGTCCCACACACTGCTAGAAGCCAAAATATTTTTTCAGAGCTAGATGCAGAAAAAAATGATATTGAATTTGCAACCTGATGGAGGTCAGTATAGATGGACTAATTGAACAAGTCCCATACACTGCTAGAAGCTGAAATATTTTTTCAGAGCTAGATGCAGAAAAAAAATATATTGAATTTGCAACCAGATGGAGGTTAGTATAGATGGAATAATAGAACAAGTCCCACACACTGCTAGATGCCGAAATATTTTTTCAGAGCTCGATGCAGAAAAAAATTATATTGAATTTGCAACCTGATGGAGGTCAGTACAGATGGATTAATAGAACATGTCCCACACACTGCTACAAGCTGAAATATTTTTTCAGAGCTCGATGCAGAAAAAAATTATATTGAATTTGCAACCTGATGGAGGTTAGTATAGATGGACTAATAAACAAGTCCCACACACTGCTAGAAGCCTAAATATTTATTCAGAGCTCGATGCAGAAAAAAATTATATTGAATTTGCAACCTGATGGAGGTTAGTATAGATGGACTAATAGAACAAGTCCCACACACTGCTAGAAGCCAAAATCTTTTTTCAGAGCTTGATGCAGAAAAAATTATATTGAATTTGCAACCTGATGGAGGTTAGCATAGATGGACTAATAGAACAAGTCCCACACACTGCTAGAAGCCGAAATACTTTTTCAGAGCTAGATGCAGAAAAAAATGATATTGAATTTGCAACCTGATGGAGGTCAGTATAGATGGACTAATTGAATAAGTCCCATACACTGCTAGAAGCTGAAATATTGTTTCAGAGCTAGATGCAGAAAAAAATTATATTGAATTTGCAACCAGATGGAGGTTAGTATAGATGGACTAATAGATCATGTCCCACACACTGCTAGATGCTGAAATCTTTTTTCAGAGCTCAATGCAGAAAAAAATTATATTGAATTTGCAAACTGATGGAAGTTAGTATAGATGGACTAATAGAACAAGTCCCACACACTGCTAGAAGCCAAAATATTTTTTCAGAGCTAGATGCAGAAAAAAATTATATTGAATTTGCAACCTGATGGAGGTCAGTATAGATGGACTAATAGAATAAGTCCCACACACTGCTACAAGCTGAAATATTTTTTCAGAGCTCGATGCAGAAAAAAATTATATTGAATTTGCAACCTGATGGAGGTTAGTATAGATGGACTAATAGAACAAGTCCCAAACACTGCTAGAAGCCGAAATATTTTTTCAGAGCTAGATGCAGAAAAAAATGATATTGAATTTGCAACCTGATGGAGGTCAGTATAGATGGACTAATTGAACAAGTCCCATACACTGCTAGAAGCTGAAATATTTTTTCAGAGCTAGATGCAGAAAAAAATTATATTGAATTTGCAACCAGATGGAGGTTAGTATAGATGGACTAATTGAACAAGTCCCACACACTGCTAGATGCCGAAATATTTTTTCAGAGCTCGATGCAGAAAAAATTAATTGAATTTGCAACCTGATGGAGGTTAGCATAGATGGACTAATAGAACAAGTCCCACACACTGCTAGAAGCCGAAATATTTTTTCAGAGCTAGATGGAGAAAAAAATTATATTGAATTTGCAACCTGATGGTAGTCAGTATAGATGGACTCATAGAACATGTCCCACACACTGCTACAAGCTGAAATATTTTTTCAGAGCTTGATGCAGAAAAAAATTATATTGAATTTGCAACCTGATGGAGGTTAGTATAGATGGACTAATAAAACAAGTCCCACACAGTGCTAGAAGCCGAAATATTTTTTCAGAGCTCGATGCAGAAAAAAATTATATTGAATTTGCAACCTGTTGGAGGTCAGCATAGATGGACTAATTGAACAAGTCCCATACACTGCTAGAAGCTGAAATATTTTTTCAGAGCTCGATGCAGAAAAAAATTATATTGAATTTGTAACCAGATGGAGGTTAGTATAGATGGACTAATAGAACATGTCCCACACACTGCTAGAAGCCGAAATCTTTTTTCAGAGCTCGATGCAGAAAAAAATTATATTGAATTGCAACCTGATGGTGGTTAGTATAGATGGACTAATAGAACAAGTCCCACACACTGCTAGAAGCCGAAATATTTTTTCAGAGCTAGATGCAGAAAAATATGATATTGAATTTGCAACCTGATGGAGGTCAGTATAGATGGACTAATTGAACAAGTCCCATACACTGCTAGAAGCTGAAATATTTTTTCAGAGCTAGATGCAGAAAAAAATTATATTGAATTTGCAACCAGATGGAGGTTAGTATAGATGGACTAATAGAACAAGTCACACACACTGCTAGATGCCGAAATATTTTTTGAGAGCTCGATGCAGAAAAAAATTATATTGAATTTGCAACCTGATGGAGGTCAGTATAGATGGACTAATAGAACATGACCCACACACTGCTACAGGCTGAAATATTTTTTCAGAGCTCGATGCAGAAAAAAATTATATTGAATTTGCAACCTGATGGAGGTTAGTATAGATGGACTAATAAAATAAGTCCCACATACTGCTAGAAGCTGAAATATTTTTTCAGAGCTCGATGCAGAAAAAAATTATATTGAATTTGCAACCTGATGGAGGTTAGCATGGATGGACTAATAGAAAAAGTCCCACACACTGCTAGAAGCCGAAATATTTTTTCAGAGCTAAATGCAGAAAAAAATTATATTGAATTTGCAACCAGATGGAGGTTAGTATAGATGGACTAATAGAACAAGTACCACACACTGCTAGATGCCGAAATATTTTTTCAGAGCTCGATGCAGAAAAAAATTATATTGAATTTGCAACCAGATGGAGGTTAGTATAGATGGACTAATAGAACAAGTCCCACACACTGCTAGAAGCCGAAATATTTTTTCAGAGCTAGATGCAGAAAAAAATGATATTGAATTTGCAACCTGATGGAGGTCAGTATAGATGGACTAATTGAACAAGTCCCATACACTGCTAGAAGCTGAAATATTTTTTCAGAGCTAGATGCAGAAAAAAATTATATTGAATTTGCAACCAGATGTAGGTTAGTATAGATGGACTAATAGAACAAGTCCCACACACTGCTAGATGCCGAAATATTTTTTCAGAGCTCGATGCAGAAAAAATTATATTGAATTTGCAACCTGATGGAGGTTAGCATAGATGGACTAATAGAACAAGTCCCACACACTGCTAGAAGCCGAAATATTTTTTCAGAGCTAGATGAAGAAAAAAATTATATTGAATATGCAACCTGATGGAGGTCAGTATAGATGGACTCATAGAACATGTCCCACACACTGCTACAAGCTGAAATATTTTTTCAGAGCTTGATGCAGAAAAAAATTATATTGAATTTGCAACCTGATGGAGGTTAGTATAGATGGACTAATAAAACAAGTCCCACACACTGCTAGAAGCCGAAATATTTTTTCAGAGCTCGATGCAGAAAAAAATTATATTGAATTTGCAACCTGTTGGAGGTCAGTATAGATGGACTAATTGAACAAGTCCCATACACTGCTAGAAGCTGAAATATTTTTTCAGAGCTCGATGCAGAAAAAAATTATATTGAATTTGCAACCTGATGGAGGTCAGTATAGATCGACTAATAGAACATGTCCCACACACTGCTACAAGCTGAAATATTTTTTCAGAGCTCGATGCAGAAAAAAATTATATTGAATTTGCAACCTGATGGAGGTTAGTATAGATGGACTAATAAAACAAGTCCCACACACTGCTAGAAGCCGAACTATTTTTTCAGAGCTCGATGCAGAAAAAAATTATATTGAATTTGCAACCTGTTGGAGGTCAGTATAGATGGACTAATTGAACAAGTCCCATACACTGCTAAAAGCTGAAATATTTTTTCAGAGCTAGATGCAGAAAAAAATTATATTGAATTTGCAACCAGATGGAGGTTAGTATAGATGGACTAATAGAACAAGTCCCACACACTGCTAGATGCTGAAATCTTTTTTCAGATCTCAATGCAGAAAATAATTATATTGAATTTGCAACCTGATGGAAGTTAGTATAGATGGACTAATAGAACAAGTCCCACACACTGCTAGAAGCCAAAATATTTTTTCAGAGCTAGATGCAGAAAAAAATGATATTGAATTTGCAACCTGATGGAGGTCAGTATAGATGGACTAATTGAACAAGTCCCATACACTGCTAGAAGCTGACATATTTTTTCAGAGCTAGATGCAGAAAAAAATTATATTGAATTTGCAACCAGATGGAGGTTAGTATAGATGGACTAATAGAACAAGTCCCACACACTGCTAGATGCCGAAATATTTTTTCAGAGCTCGATGCAGAAAAAATTATATTGAATTTGCAACCTGATGGAGGTTAGCATAGATGGACTAATAGAACAAGTCCCACACACTGCTAGATGCCGAAATATTTTTTCAGAGCTCGATGCAGAAAAAAATTATATTGAATTTGCAACCTGATGGAGGTCAGTATAGATGGACTAATAGAACATGTCCCACACACTGCTACAAGCTGAAATATTTTTTCAGAGCTCGATGCAGAAAAAAATTATATTGAATTTGCAACCTGATGGAGGTTAGTATAGATGGACTAATAAAACAAGTCCCACACACTGCTAGAAGCCGAAATATTTTTTCAGAGCTCGATGCAGAAAAAAATTATATTGAATTTGCAACCTGATGGAGGTTAGTATAGATGGATTAATAGAACAAGTCCCACACACTGCTAGAAGCCAAAATCTTTTTTCATAGCTTGATGCAGAAAAAATTATATTGAAATTGCAACCTGATGGAGGTTAGCATAGATGGACTAATAGAACAAGTCCCACACACTGCTAGAAGCCGAAATATTTTTTCAGAGCTAGATGCAGAAAAAAATGATATTGAATTTGCAACCTGATGGAGGTCAGTATAGATGGACTAATTGAACAAGTCCCATACACTGCTAGAAGCTGAAATATTTTTTCAGAGCTAGATGCAGAAAAAAATTATATTGAATTTGCAACCAGATGGAGGTTAGTATAGATGGACTAATAGAATAAGTCCCACATACTGCTAGATGTTGAAATCTTTTTTCAGAGCTCAATGCAGAAAAAAATTATATTGAATTTGCAACCTGATGGAAGTTAGTATAGATTGACTAATAGAACAAGTCACACACACTGCTAGAAGCCTAAATATTTATTTAGAGCTCGATGCAGAAAAAAATTATATTGAATTTGCAACCTGATGGAGGTTAGTATAGATGGACTAATAGAACAAGTCCCACACACTGCTAGAAGCCAAAATCTTTTTTCATAGCTTGATGCAGAAAAAATTATATTGAAATTGCAACCTGATGGAGGTTAGCATAGATGGACTAATAGAACAAGTCCCACACACTGCTAGAAGCCGAAATATTTTTTCAGAGCTAGATGCAGAAAAAAATGATATTGAATTTGCAACCTGATGGAGGTCAGTATAGATGGACAAATTGAACAAGTCCCATACACTGCTAGAAGCTGAAATATTTTTTCAGAGCTAGATGCAGAAAAAAATTATATTGAATTTGCAACCAGATGGAGGTTAGTATAGATGGACTAATAGAACAAGTCCCACACACTGCTAGATGCGGACATCTTTTTTCAGAGCTCAATGCAGAAAAAAATTATATTGAATTTGCAACCTGATGGAAGTTAGTATAGATGGACTAATAGAACAAGTCACACACACTGCTAGAAGCCAAAGTATTTTTTCAGAGCTAGATGCAGAAAAAAATTATATTGAATTTGCAACCTGATGGAGGTCAGTATAGATGGACTAATAGAACAAGTCCCACACACTGCTACAAGCTGAAATATTTTTTCAGGGCTCGATGCAGAAAAAAATTATATTGAATTTGCAACCTGATGGAGGTTAGTATAGATGGACTAATAAAACAAGTCCCACACACTGCTAGAAGCCGAAATATTTTTTCAGAGCTCGATGCAGAAAAAAATTATATTGAATTTGCAACCTGATGGAGGTTAGTATAGATGGACTAATAGAACAAGTCCCACACACTGCTAGAAACCGAAATCTTTTTTCAGAGCTCGATGCAGACAAAAATTATATTGAATTTGCAACCTGATGGAGGTTAGTATAGATGGACTAATAGAACAAGTCCCACACACTGCTAAAGCCGAAATATTTTTTCAGAGCTCGATGCAGAAAAAAATTATATTGAATTTGCAACCTGATGGAAGTTAGTATAGATGGACAAATAGAACAAATCCCACACACTGCTAGAAGCTTAAGTCTGTGTGCCCACGTAGCATTTTTCAAGCGTATATGCTGCGGAATTTCCGCAGCGTAAATGCTTGAAAAATGCATGTATATCCGCACCTCATGGTCCCCAATGGGATTCCGCAAGTTCTATGCACATGCTGCGGATTTTTCCGCAGCGTTTATGCCGCGTTCAAAAATCCGCAGCATGTCATTTAATTTTGCGTTTCCGCAAGCGGAATTGCCTTTGTCCAATGCATAAAAAACGCAAGGCAATTCCGCATGTGGTAAACGCGTGATAAACGCGCGAAAAATGCGCGATAAACGCGTGCGGAATTCCGCATGCGTTTTTACGGGAGAGGACTTGCATTTATGCAGCAGAAATTTTTTGCTTCATAAATGCAATGTGAGCACATAGCCTAAATCTTTTTTCAGAGCTCGAAGCAGAAAAAAATTATATTGAATTTGAAACCTGATGGAGGTTAGTATAGATGGACTAATAGAACAAGTCACACACACTGCTACAAGCTGAAATATTTTTTTAGAGCTAGATGCAGGAAAAAATTATATTGAATATGCCAACTGATGGAGGTTAGTATAGATAGACTAATAGAACAAGTCACACACACTGCTAGAAGCCAAAATATTTTTTCAGAGCTCGATGCAGAAAAAAATTATATTGAATTTGCAACCTGATGGAGGTTAGTATTGATATACTAATAGAACAAGTCCCACACACCGCTACAATTTGAAACATTTTTTCAGAGCTAGATGCAGAAAAAAATAATATTGAATTTGCAACCTGATGGAGGTCAGTATAGATATACTAATAGAACAAGTCCCACACACTGCTAGAAGCCGAAATAATTTTTCAGAGCTAGATGGAGAAAAAAATTATATTGAATTTGCAACCTGATGGAGGTCAGTATAGATGGACTAATAGAACAAGTCCCACACACTGCTAGAAGCTCAAATATTTTTTCAGAGCTAGATGCAGAAAAAAATTATATTGAATTTGCAACCTGATGGAGGTCAGTATAGATGGACTAATAGAACAAGTACCACACACTCTTAGAAGCCGAAATCTTTTTTCAGAGCTCGATGCAGAAAAAAATTATATTGAATTTGCAACCTGGTGGAGGTTAGTATAGATGGACTAATAGAATGATGCTATGCCCAAAAGGTTTTACTTCACTAGGTGCAGTAAAAAAAATTGTATTCTATACACAGGTGGTGTAGCTTGCAACACAGTTAGGCTACTCCACTGACTAACACACTCTGCAATAGGCCAAAAAGGATTTGCTTTGCTAGATTTAGCCAAATGCTGTGAAAAAAACTTGCACAGCACTGGCACAGACCTGCCTGGCAAAAAGTGATAGGAACTGATGTAACCTAGCCCTGAAAAGGACTGCAATTATAATTAGTCTTTACTCCCAACCTATATATTTAAGAGCACACACCTGCCTGAAAAAATTTGTAGGAAATGATGTAATCTAGTCCTTAAAAGGACTGCAATCACAATTCTACCCTACTCCCAAGCTATCTGTACATATGTGAGAAAATTGTCTTGAAATTAACAAAGTATAGCGTACACAGCAACAGCGGTGCCATCTAACACGCAGCTGCAGCAGTGAGAAAATGGTCGCGACGGGGAAAATGGCTGGGTTTTATAGGGCAAGGACATGTGACATACACTGCCAATGACACATGCCCTTGCTTGTGTGAAAAAAAGCTGTTCGCTCCGTGTGTGCACTGCTGATAGACTGACAGACTGCACCGCCCCACTGTAAATGCGGGGAAGAGAAAAAAAAATGGAGATTTTCATTATTTCTGCAGAGATCCATCCCCTGCTCCTCCCCCTGCCCTGCTGTACACTCAAACTGCGTATTAACATTAATTTTCTGCATTACTGAGAAAAAATCCAGTTATGATTTTGGTACACGAACAGTTATCGAACATAACCTCGAACAGCCAAATTTTTTTCAAAACGTTCGTGTTCGCTGAACGTCTCGAACACCGCCCAATACAGCTCGAATTTGAGATTGGCGAACAGTTCGAGTAGAACACAGCTCATCTCTAATATTCACCTCTCCGGCGGCCCCCGTCTGCTCCCGGCCATGTCCTCTCTCCGTTGCGTCCTGAGGTGTACTGTCTGGACCTGCCGTGATGTCATTAAGTCACCTGATGGTCACACGACCGCTGACATCGGCGGTCAGGTGATGGTCTCGTGACTATCAGCTGACTAAATGACGTCATCGCACGTCCTGACAGTACACTGCGGGACGCCGAAGAGAGAGGACGCGGCCGGGAGCAGACTGGAGGAGACCGGAGAGGTGAGTATACAGGGTTTTTTTTTATTTTTAACGCTTTAATTCCCTTTTTTTTTTTTTACTATAGATGCTGCATTTAAAGCATCAGTAGTACACACATTATACAGTACAGACCAAAAGTTTGGACACACCTTCTCATTTAAAGATTTTTCTGTATTTTCATGACTATGAAAATTGTACATTCACACTGAAGGCATCAAAACTATGAATTAACACATGTGGAATTATATACTTAACAAAAAAGTGTGAAACAACTGAAAATATGTCTTATATTCTAGGTTCTTCAAAGTAGCCACCTTTCGCTTTCATGACTGCTTTGCACACTCTTGGCATTCTCTTGATGAGCTTCAAGAGGTAGTCAACGGAAATGGTTTTCACTTCACAGGTGTGCCCTGTCAGGTTTAATAAGTGGGATTTCTTGCCTTATAAATGAGGTTGGGCCCATCAGTTGTGTTGTGCAGAAGTCAGGTGGATACACAGCTGATAGTCCTACTGAATAGACTGTTAGAATTTGTATTATGGCAAGAAAAAAGCAGCTAAGGAAAGAAAAACGAGTGGCCATCATTACTTTAAGATATGAAGGTCAGTCAGTCCGAAAAATTGGGAAAACTTTGAAAGTGTCCCCAAGTGCATTTGCAAAAACCATCAAGCGCTACAAAGAAACTGGCTCACATGAGGACCGCCCCAGGAAAGGAAGACCAAGAGTCACCTCTGCTTCTGAGGATAAGTTTATCCGAGTCACCAGCCTCAGAAATCGCAGGTTAACAGCAGCTCAGATTAGAGACCAGGTCAATGCCACACAGAGTTCTAGCAGCAGACACATCTCTACAACAAGTCTTAAGAGGAGACTTTGTGCAGCAGGCCTTCATGGTAAAATAGCTGCTAGGAAATCACTGCTAAGGACAGGCAATAAGCAGAAGAGACGTGTTTGGGCTAAAGAACACAAGGAATGGACATTAAACCAGTGTAGATTTGTGCTTTGGTCTGATGAGTCCTAATTTGAGATCTTTGTTTCCAACCACCATGTCTTTGTGCGACACAGAAAAGGTGAACTGATGGACTCTACATGCCTGGTTCCCACCGTGAAGCATGGAGGAGGAGATGTGATGGTGTGGGGGTGCTTTGCTTGTGACACTGTTGGGGATTTATTCAAAATTGAAGGCATACTGAACCAGCATGGCTACCACAGCATCTTGCAGCGGCATGCTATTACATCCGGTTTGCGTTTAGTTGTACCATCATTTATTTTTCAACAGGACAATGACACCAAACACACCTCCAGGCTGTGT
The DNA here is from genome assembly GCF_046119375.1 of Phyllobates terribilis. Lineage (NCBI taxonomy): Eukaryota > Metazoa > Chordata > Amphibia > Anura > Dendrobatidae > Phyllobates > Phyllobates terribilis. Next base: position 445,315,958 of record NW_027362764.1, read on the forward strand.
AAGGGCTATTTGACGAAGAAGGAGAGTGATGGGGTGCGATGCCAGATGACCTGGCCTCCACATTCGCCAGACCTGAACCCAATCGAGATGGTTTGTGGTGAGCCGGACCCCAGAGTGAAAGCAAAAGGGCCAACAAGTGCTAAGCATCTCTGGGAACTCCTTCAAGATTGTTGGAAGACCATTTCCGGTGACTACCTCTTGAAGCTCATCAAGAGAATGCCAAGAGTGTGCAAAGCAGTCATCAAAGCAAAAGGTGGCTACTTTGAAGAACCTAGCATATAAGACAAATTTTCAGTTGTTTCACACTTTTTTGTTAAGTATATAATTCCACATGTGTTAATTCATAGTTTTGATGCCTTCAGTCTGAATGTACAATTTTCATAGTCATGAAAATAAAGAAAAATCTTTAAGTGAGAAGGTGTGTCCAAACTTTTGGTCTGTATTGTATACACTGCTCAAAAAAATAAGTCGAACACTTAAACAACAGAATATAACTCCAAGTAAATCAAACTTCTGTGAAATCAAACTATCTACTTAGGAATCAATACTGATTGACAATCAATTTCACATGCTGTTGTGCAAATGGAATAGACAATGGATGGAAATTATTGGTAATTATCAAGACACACTCAACAAAGGAGCGGTTCTGCAGGTGGGGACCACAGACCACATCTCAGTACCAATGCTTTCTGGCTGATATTTTGGTCACTTTTGAATGTAGGTTGTGCTTTCACACTCATGGTAGCATGAGACGGACTCTACAACCCACAGAAGTTGCTCAGGATGGCAAATCAAAGCGAGCTGTGGCAAGAAGGTTTGCTATGTCTGTCAGCGTAGTGTCCAGAGGCTGCAGGTGCTACCAGGAGACAGGCCAATACACCAGGAGACGTGGAGGGGTCCGTAGGAGGTCAACAATCCAGCAGCAGGACGGCTACCTCTGCCCTTGTGCAAGGATGAACAGGATAATCACTGCCAGAGCCCTGCAAAATGACCTCCAGCAGACCACAAATGTGCATACGTCTGCACAATTGGTTAGAAACCAACTCCATGAGGGTGGTATGAGGGCCCGACGTCCACAGATGGGGGTTGTGCTAACAGCCCAACACCATGCAGGACGCTTGGCATTTGCTACTGCTATGCATACTCCCGGACTGACTGGCGTGTGCGTGATTTAGTGATTCCACTGTGCCATGAACCGGAGAGTGCCTGGAGGGGCGCAACTAAGTATCCACCTGATACGACTAAGGTCGGGCGACGGCTAATGATGCCGTGCACCACGGAGGAACCGAGCAGAGGGACCAGGTGCTACTCCAGGTCAGACCCCAGACACGGCTGTTGACTCACACCGGGGAATACAGGAACAGGCAGGTTAGGCTGGCACACAGACTGGTGGGTATAGGTAGGCGCGGCTGGCGTACAGACGGGGAGGTACTGGCAACCACGGCTGGTATGCAGACAGGGGGTACTGACAAGCACGGCTGGTGAGCAGACTGGATAGGGTCCAGTACAGACTGAGACTCAGGAACAGAACTGCAGATGTGGTAGACAATCAGAGCAGAGAGGAACCGCTGGAGCGGTGGGTAAGAGAGAGCAGAGAGATACCGCCGGAGCAGTGAGCAAGCAGAGCAGGGCGAAACCGCCGGAGCGGTGATAAAGGCAGAGCAGAGAGGAACCGCCGGACCGGTGAGCAAGGCAGAGCAGAGAGGAACCGCTTGAGCGGTGAGCAAGGCAGAGCAGATTGAAACCGCCAGAGTGGTGAGCAATGCAGAGCAGAGCAAAACCGCTGGAGCGGTGAGCAAGGCAAAGCAGGCAGGAACCGCCGGAGCGGTGAGCAAGGCAGAGCAGGCAGGAACCGCCAGAGTGGTGAGAAAGGCAGAGCAGAGAGAAGCCGCCGGAGCAGTGAGCAAGGCAGAGTGGGCAGAAACCGCTGGAGCGGTGAGCAAGGCAGAGCAGAGAGAAGCCGCCGGAGCGGTGAACAAGGCAGAGCAGGCAGGTACGCCGGAGCGGTGAGCAAGGCAGAGCAGAGAGAAGCCACCGGAGCGGTGAGCAAGGCAAAGCAGGCAGGAACCACTGGAGTGGTGAGCAAGGCAGAGCAGAGAGGAGCCGCCGGAGCGGTGAGCAAGGCAGAGCGGGCAGAAACCTCCGGAGCGGTGAGGAAGGCAGAGCGGGCAGAAACCGCCGGAGCGGTGAGTAAGGCAAAGCAGAGATAAACCGCCGGAGCGTTGAGCAAAGGCAAAGCAGAGGGGACTGGGCTCTGTTCACACGGAACAGACTGGAAGGGAAAGACAGAACCAGATACACACAAGATACTTGCAATGAAGTAGCGAGTGGCCTCACAAACGGACGTACAGCGACAACGAGTAGGAGTTAGGTGCAGGCTCAGACTCTGCAGAAAAAGGGAAGGTACGGACATAGAGAAAAACAGGTAACAGGCTAGGAGAGTGTTCAGACAGGAACTGAGTGTTCAGACAGGAACTGACACTGCTGCGAGATACAGGAGCGAGTCTGGGTATGCGGCTCTCAGAATGGCTCTCAGAATGGCGGACAAACAGGCTAGAAGACACAGATAACAGGTCTGGGTATGCGACCCCCAGAAGGCGGGATGAACAGGCTAGGAGCGTGTTCAGACAGGCCTGGGAATACAGCCTCCAGGAAGGCGGACAGGCAGGAAAAACAGAATGGGACCTGACACATCAGAGGCTAGGAGCTCTCTGAGGGAAAGAGCTGCTCAGGCACCAGCTTCAAGGTGGAGCTGGTTTAAATATCCAGTGACAGACAGCAATAGGCTGAGGACGCATTAGGGGTGTGCCCACAGCAGCTACAAAAAACAGTAAGTAACCGGGCCGCCGCCCTAAGCAGTCAGAACAGAGACAAACAGACAGCATGAATAGAAGCCAGGCTAGCAGACTGGACTGAAGATCAAGTTTGCGATCCTGCATAGTGAGAGATGGTGCACCATGCAAGCCCGCCACCAGGTATGTTACAGCTACAGAACACCAGGATTGGCAAAGTGGCCACTGGTGCCCTGTGCTCTTCACAGATGAAAGCAGGTTCACACTGAGCACATGTGACAGATGTGACAAAGTCTGGAGACGCTGTGGAGAGCGATCTGCTGCCTTCATCATCCTGCAGCAAGACCGGTTTGGCAGTGGGTCAGTAATGGTGTGGGGTGGCATTTCTTTGGAGGGCCGCACAGCCCTCCATGTGCTCGCCAGAGGTAGCCTGAATGCCATTAGGTGCTGAGATGAGATCCTCAGACCCCTTGTTAAACAATATGCTGGTGCGGTTGGCCCTGGGTTCCTCCTAATGCTGGACAATGCCAGACCTCTTGTGGCTGGATTGTGTCAGCAATTCCTGCAAGATGAAGGCATTGAAGCTATGGACTGTCCCGCCCGTTCCACAGACCTGAATCCGATTGAGCACATCTGGGACATCATGTTGCGCTCCATCCACCAACGTCACGTTGCACCACAGACTGTCCATGAGTTGGCGGATGCTTTAGTCCAGGTCTGGGAGGAGATCCCACAGGAGACCATCTGCAACCTCATCAGGAGCATGTCCAGGCATTGTAGGGAGGTCATACAGGCACGTGGAGGCCACACACAATACTGAGCCTTATTTTGACTTGTTTTAAGGACATTATATCAAAGTTGGATTAGCCTGTAGTGTGTTTTTCCACTTTAATTTTGGGGGTGACTCCAAATTCAGGCCTCCATTGGTTAATAAATTTGATTTCCATTGATGATTTTTGTGTGATTTTGTTGTCAGCACATTCAACTTTGTACAGTATAAAGTATTCAATGAGAATATTTCATTCATTCAGATCTAGGATGTGTTATTTGAGTGTTCCCTTTATTTTTTTGAGCAGTGTATATATATTTATATACAGTATATACACACACATACAAACAGCTGATGAAGTAAGTGTTTAACACGTCACTAATTTTATAAGTAAATATATTTCTAAAGGTGCTATAATAATGAGAAATGACTCAAGGAAAAGGTATTGAATTCATGAGGAAAAAGAGGTGCAAAAAGCCTTAGGAAGTCATGACATCAGCTGAAATCTATCAGTAATTAGAAGGCAATCCCAACACTGAGCTGACTCAAGACTTTTGCAGCCTTATTGTAGCAAACATACTGATGGCTGTGGCTACAGAAGAAACTCTCAATTGGTTTCAGAGAAAAAAATAAAAATATAAAGCTGCTAGAATTCACCAGTCAATCATCTGACATGAATCCAGTAGAAAATTTATTGAAGAAACTAAAGCTCTGTTATGCGCTACGCAGAGAGATCCAGCAAGACTGGCTCAAACCAGCAAAGGACAGCCACAGACGCACTTGGCACAAGCTGCCCACCTAGGTGAATCCTTGAGAGCCAGGAATATTCTTCACGCAGCTCCCAGTAAATAGAAAGGGGACTTTGGCAGAGCCCTTACCAGGCCCACTTTTGCCGGACAGCTGGTGTCTGGTGATGTGGCCGGTGACTAGTCAACAACTGTAGTGCTGGAGTCTCTGCCTTCCATCCCCATCCCCCGGCAGAGACGCCGAACCCCTTACCACTGCGGCCCCAGTCCTCTGCCCACTGCTCCTCCAGTTGCTTCCCTTGCTGACCCCGCCCGGGGAGCACGCACCGCACGCAGATCCCCGGGCATTAAGCTTGATCTCCGTGGTGCATACAATCTGATACGGATTTGTCAGGGTGAAGTGTGGAAGACGTCATTCTACACTCGGGATGGTCATTGTGAGTACTGCGTAATTCCCTTTGGACTGTGCAACGCACCAGCAGTCTTTCAAGAGCTGCTGAATGACATCTTCCAAGATCTTCTATACTCGAGCGTGGTAGTGTATCTTGACGACATCCTGGTGTTCTCTCCAGATCTGCCCTCACATTGGAGAGACGTTTGTCAGGTATTGCAGAGGCTCAGGAAGAATCTTCTGTATGTCAATTTCGAGAAATGAGTTTTGAGCAGATTTCTTTTCCATTCCTGGGGTACATCATCTCGAAAACTGGTCTTAAGTTGGATCCCGAAAAGGTGTCTGCAATTCTAAAGTGGCCCCGACCAGAGGGGGTGAAGGCTATTCAGCGGTTTCTAGGATTTGCAAATTATTACTGCCAGTTCTCCCTCATTTCTCTTCCCGGACTGCTCCCCAAGGAATGGACTCTCAAGGAGGAGAGTCCCTTTGTGTCCTTGAGACAAGTCTTCTTTTATGCTCCGGTGCTGCATTGTCCTGACTTCAAAAAGCAATTCTTCCTGGAGGTAGATGCTACTTCCTTAGGGATCGGAGTAGTCCTCACCCATAAATCCTCATACAGGAGATTGGTGACTTGAGGTTTCTTTTCCAAGCTCTTCTCCCCTTTGGAGCACAATTATTCCATTGGTGATTGGGAACTGCTTGCCATCAAATTGGCGCTGGAGGAATGGCGATTCTTACTCGAGGGGGCTCTGCATCTAGTGATCATCTACACAGACCATAAAAATCTTGCCTACTTGAAGTCCGCTCAATGATTTAATCCTCATCAGGCCAGATTGTCTCTGTTCTATGTCCATTTCAATATCTCCCTCCACTTCCGGTCGGCGGATAATAATATGAAGGTAGATGCGCTCTCCAGATCATTTCTGTCGACCGACCAAGAGGAGGAGCCTCAACACTTCATTGAGCCCTCCAGAATAATATCTGTCATCCCGTTTGATCTGTCTCTTCTTCTTCCTGGAAAGACTTAGGTGGCGGCTCTGAATAGGAAGCGGGTCCTACTCTTGGGTCATTCGTCTAAACTGGCAGGGCATGCCGGATAGAGGAAAACGATGTTCTGTAAATCAAAACTTTATTGTGAAAATGGTTGGCAGACACTAATATACAGTATGTTCTAATTATGGCATTTCTTGGTAAGGAAGAATACAAAACTTAATGAGATTGTGTCACTAGAGAATCAATGCAATATGAATTCAGAATTGTAATACAAAATAGTCTCATTCCATTAAGTGTGAACATTACATGAAGTATCTACAATAAGGAAAGAAGAAGAAGGGAATTGAAAGAATAGAAAAAGTGAGGGAGAAGGGAAGTACGGGAGGGGTATAAGAGAGAGAGGGGAGGGAGGTGTGGGGAGTGGTGAGGATATTGGGGGATTAGGGGAGTTAGATCTCTCCTCTGATAGGTCTCATCGCTCGGCCCAATGGGCGAGACCAATCGCTCCTTACTAAGAAAGCCGCTTTAGTATTTGTAAAGACCATATGGAAAATTTAACATGGTTTTCAAGTTATTGTTTATGTTAACCAGTTGTTTAATTCAGGGGTTTCTCTGAAAGTGATCCAAGGAGCTCAAGTGTTGTAAATCTTATCTGGATTTTCACTAATTTGACCCATCAGAAGTTCCATTCTATAGATGTTGTTTAGTTCAGATATAAATTCTGAGAGTGGGGATATTTTTTCTTATTTTCAATATCTCAGGATTAAGTTCCTGGTGACTGTAAGGAAATGTCTTAGTAGACCCTTCTTGATTCTAGAGATGGAGATGTCACTCAGCGAAAGCAGAGCTAGCTCTATTGATGGGTTAATCTTATGTATAGACAGCTTGTTATATTGATGGAAGATTTCCACTCATAAATTCTTTATAGGGCACATGACCTCCAGATGTGTGTGTATGAACCCCTGTCCCTAAGACATCTCCAACAAGTATCTGTAGTTGTGGGATATATAGAGTGAATGTTGATGGGGCATCTATACCATTTTGAGAGGATTTTATACCTTCTCTCCTGTGATACTGAACATAGAGAGGACCTAAACGTGAACAGGAGGATTTTGGAGTGATCTTCAGGTGAAATAGGTCTACCCCCGTCACTCTCCCAATTTATGAAAAACAGAGGAAAGTTTTGTGGGGCGGTTTGGCCCTCTTGGTATAATTTGTATAATGATGAGACGGTATGGTCTAGAGGGCTCTTTGATATGCATAGAGTATCAATTGAACTCAGTGGTCTAAGGATATCTGTTTGTTTCATTAGTGATTTGATGTAACTTTTAAGCTGTTCATAGAAAAACTACATGCCCACCGGGGGCTCCTCGCCCAAGAAAATGTCCTGAATTGATCTCATTCCAAATTTATTTATATAGTCAAGTACAATAGGGTGTGATTTTTTGTGTTTTTTAAGAAAGATTGATTTGTTATATCCTGCTGGGAAGCCTGGATTGTCATAGACTGGGATGAAGGGGCCTGGCATAGATGGAGAGATCTATTGCTTCATTTGAGGGACTGAATTAGGTTCCTGGTAAGAAAAGGAACATCAACCATACTCTCTCCAGTTGACCCCCTAGTCCACAAGGTCACTAGGGGGTCATAGCTAGACAGATTCCTCTCTAGACCAACCCACTTCTTGCTACGACCATAATGAAATAAATCTAGGATGCAAGTGCCAAAAGTAGAATAAGTATATAGGGTGAAATCTGGTAAACCCACACAATCGAATTGTTTGGATTTACTCAGTAAAAAGTAGGATAAACGTGAGTGTTTGTGGGACCAGATGAATTTGATGATCACTGTCTTGAGTCTAGAGAAAAAGGAGACAGGAAGAAATAACGGGTTTGTTTGGAAAAAAAATATAGAAGACGCAGCAAGAGATACATTTTTATGGAATTAATCCTGCGAAACCAAGATAACTATAATTTGTTCCATTTTTTAAAATCAAGTTCTGCTTTAGTTAAAGTGGTCTTGAAATTGGCGTAGAACAACTGGTAGGTTTTGGCAGTCTTATACCTAGGTAGTTCAATGAGTCTGATCGCCATCTAAAGGGGAAAGAGGAGCTCAATTGAGCTTTTAATGAAGGTTTTTGAGAAATATTCATCATCTGAGATTTATGGGAGTTCATTTTAAAGTTACTTAGTGAGCCAAATTTAGGTAGTTCCAAAATATTATTTGGTAAACTAGTGACAGGAGATGTAATATATAGAAGGATATCATCTGCAAATAATGCTAATTTATGTTCCTCAGAACAAAGCTTTACTCTTTAATTGAGGGATTATTGCGAATAGCTGTTGCTAGATATTCCATAGTTAAGATATATAATAGGGGAGATAGGGGGCATCTCTGTTTTATGCCATTCCGAATTGGGAACGGGCTCGACAGGGAACCATTAATCTTACCTTGAGCGGAAGGTAGTGTGTATAATGCTGTTATTCTTCGAATAATATTTTATTTTAAACCAATAGTTCCAAGAGTTTGTGATATAAATTCCCTGTGTACCCTATTGAATGCTTTTTCTGTGTCAATTGATCAGACACACATGGGTCCCCCCCCCACCTCTTTCAGCTCTGTCCATTAAGGAAATTGTCCTAATGGTGTTGTCTCTTGCTTCACGCCCTGGGACAAATCCCACCTGGTCCTGGTTGATCAACTTTGGAAGGAGATGACATAAACTTTTAGAAATCATTTTTGCATATACTTTGATGTCAATATTAATCAATGAGATGGGACGGTAACTTCTGCAAGATGATGGGTCTTTCCCGGGCTTAGGGATTACAATGATATGGGCAGATAATGCCTGAGGTGGAAAGGAGCCACCAGATGATATAAAGTGACACATGGATAGAAATGTGGGACTTAATTGATCTGAGAACAATTTATAAAAACCTGCTTTGTAGCCGTCTGGCCCAGGGCTCTTCCCTTGTTTAAGTCCTTTGAAGGTTGTGGTAACCTCTTCTGACGTGAAGTCCTTTTCCAGCTCTAATAGAGTCACCTCAGGCACAACAGGTATCTTGTTGGATTGTATATATGATTGGATTTTTTTTCAAAGGGACTGTGTGAGGAGGTCCTTAAAGTGTCCAGCTATATTATATAAATATTTATAATAATCAGTAAAACTTGTAAGAATGTTTCTGGTATTATGAACCTTTTTCCCTTTGGTATTTTTGATGAAAGGAATAAAAGTGCTAGGATAGCAATTTACCACTCTTGTTACCTAAATGGTAGAAACGACTTCTGACTCTTTCGTTGAAGCAACATGTTTTTTGGTCTATTATGGTCAGTAACTTTTGTCTGGCTGCGGATAGAAGTGAGAAGGTACCTGCAGATAGGTCCTGTTTGTGTTGTGTTTCGAGTTTTAGGATTTGGGAGGAAAATTTTCCTATTTCAGCAACCCGCTCTTTTTTAAGGCGTGATCATAAATATGTCCCTTAGGACACTCTTCAATGTTTCCCATTTGATAGAGGGTGAAGTGGGGTCTCCTTCGTGATCACCTACGAAATTGTTAATTGCCTGCTCCACTTCAGACACATTAATAGTATCTTGAAGCAAATTTTCATTTAAACGCCAAGAGAAACAGGGTCTGGAATAGGGATCTAATAATTTCGAGAGGTATATGGGCGCATGGTCCGACCTCAGTATTGATTCTATTTCTGCCTCTATAGGGAGATGGAGTAAATTATGTGAGACAAAGTAGTCGATTCTGCTATATATAGTGTGGACTTGTGAAAAATAACTATAATCTTTGGTATTTGGGTGTAGAGCCCTCCAGACATCAATCAATCTCATGTTATACATTTGTTTCTTAACTTGTTGAATGATGGAAGAAGGGTATGATGATTTATCCGAAGATGCGTCAATGGTGGGATTCATGGAGAGATTGAAGTCGTCTCTGAGTATCAAAGGAGAGGAGCCAGCAAATCCCTCCCGAAGCCTCTTGCACTCTGAGCCAAACCTCTGTTGTCCTTGATTGGGGAAATAAACATTGGCAATGACAAGTGTGCAAGCAGCCCAAGATATTTTCAGAAATATGTACCTTCCCTCTGTATCAATTAGTGACTCTAGGACCTCAGGCATAAAATATTTGTGAAAGGCTATCGAGACTCCTATTGATTTGGAGTTTAGGTTGGTGCTGTGGAACCACTTAGGATAATATCTTGACAAGCAATTTGGTTATGCCCCAGTTTTAAAATGGGTCTCCTGGAGCATTAAGACTGAAACGCGTTGTTTGTGGTTTGAGTATAACACCTGCCTCCTTTTTTCTGGAATATTTAGCCCCATTACGTTAAAGAAGCAGAACTTTATGTTATCCATGGTAACCATATTTTCCCAGGGCCATAATGCTTAATTGCCTAATCCGTGGAGAGATCTGAGGGATGATGTTAGGGTCGAGAAGGAAGGGATATGTGGAGATGAGTGATGGAGGTAGAAAAAGAAGAAAAAGAAAAGAAAGTAAAGTGGGTGTTGTTTACACACCAGGTGTCAGGCACCAGAGGTGCTTGGGATGGTTGCATTTCAACCTTTTGCACCAAAAAGGGAGGAAGGAAGCCGAAGATGTGCCTAAACCCCATCATGCCCCCCCACCACTTAAGGTATTTCGATATATCTTGAATAACTGTTACCTTAGCCAAAAATGTTCAAAAGCTAAATATAACTAGATGGAAATCTATGAGAAAGAGATTATCAATAATTAAACATTACTCGGTACTCAAGCCCTGCAATGCACAATCACCTGGAAAAAAAAAATCAATTATAACTATTAGGCAAAAGGCTAAGCAAAGCTCTGGAACAAGTAATGTCTTAATTAGAAATAGTGATCGCGTTGTAGTTGGATAGATCAAAACTATTCAAGTTTCACAAGGTGACACATAGGCATTGAATATAGCAAACAAGAAAAAAACGAACATAGGGAAGTTCAGTCAGGACCAATGGGCTATGTGGATCCCCCTTTTCACGATAGGATTCCAAGATCCAGTAAGAAGAGGAAGTGATAATATAGGAGAAGAAATAGTTCCTCAAGTGTCATTGGGAACAGCAACATGTTTCTTCTGTCTCTTGGCCTGTTGAACATTAAGCCATCTGGAAGGAGCAGAAAGAAGTTGGGGAATCTGGGGCCAATCAGGAAGATCTAGTATTGGTAACTCAAAAGTTCCAAGGAAATTGGCCTCCAATTCTTCTGAATGTTGCGGATTTACTTGTAATTGATGTCTTTATCTTTAAGGCATTTGATTAGAGGTCATAGAGCTCATCTTAACTGTAAAGTACGTCTGTATAGGTCTGACAGCAGTAGGATTGGAGAGAAGAAAAGTTTAAGGTCCCTTTCTGTCTTGCCGCGGCTATTATAGTTTCTTTAACTTTATAATAGTGTACTCTGCAAATAACATTTCTGGGATGTGATTCATAAGTAGATTTAGGGCCCAGTGACCTGTAAATGCGGTCAAACTCAATCGAGCTTGCTACTTTATCCCCTATGATGTCTAGGAAAATTTTCTGAACTGTATGGTCCAGATCTGATGTTGTAATGGTTTCTGGTAGGCCACAAATGCGGATGTTATTTCTTCTATTGCAATTTTCGAGGTCTTCCAGTCCAGAAGCTATGTCTTCTAGCTGAAGGGCATGACTGGTTATTAACTCTCTATGAGTCTGTAGGTCTTTGAGTATGTCCTCATGGGATTTTTCAACATCTTCGATGCGAGTGGTAAATTCCGGTTTTAGATTGTTGAGTTCTTTTTTGTAGGAGTTCTGCTGTCTACAAACAAAACCTTCCAGGTCCTTTTTAGTAAGAAGAGCTTTAATGTATTTGCTCATTTCGGTTATATTCATGTCCTCAGCCGGCTCACTGTCCTCTTCAAAATCATTGAATAATTAGTGGGGGGAGCCGTGAGGTGTTGAAGAATCCCGTATTGGAGAACTGTCGCAGGAGATGGCTTTGGAAATTCTGGATCCTGCATTTCTAGCTTGAGGCTATGTGCCCACAATGCAGAAATGCTCTGGATTTTTTCCTGAGTGTTTCGGCATCTCCCTGGCAGAAAAAACACATGCGGACTGTACATGCGTTTTTCCTGCCAGGGACATGCAGAAGTGAAGCGTTCTTCACATGCATTTCCGTATGCAGGTTGACAAGCACTTTCCAAACGATTTTAGCATCACTTGGAAAGTGCTTGACAACTTGGTCACACTATATAAATCCATGCAAACGCATGGATTTATATAGAGTGACCCAAAAGAATGGTAAAAAATAAATAAATAAATATATACTTACCTTCTGATGGCCCACGCAGTCTTTATTCGCTCCATCCCGGCTTGCCAGCAGCTCGCGGTACACTGAAGGACCTGCCGTCACATGACTAAATGACGTTAGCGCAGGTCCTTCAGTCCACCGGGATCTGCCGGCAAGCGAAGACAAGCACAGAGGGGGCCATCAGAAGGTAAATATAATATATATATATATTTTTACATGTTCTATGGTACCCAGGTCCTGAGGAGAATCTCCTCTCCTCCAGACCTGGGTACCATCCGCACATTGAAGTGCATGGAATGCGCATCTGCAGATGCAGTGATGCAGAATCCATGCGTTACAATGTTAGTCAATGGCGGCGAAAATGCAGCACTTCCACAAATAATTGGTAGTGCTGCGTTTTTTTCCGCAATGATAATCCGCAGCGAAAATTTCCGCAGCATGTGCACAGCACATGCGGTTTATCATTGGGGAACATGGCAGGCCTTCTACCAAGCATTTTTTAAGCATTTCTGCAGAGTTATTGCCACTGTGGAAACACTTAAAAAGTGCATCATGGGCACACAGCCTTAGCTTTTGAACTGAGATAGCGATACATAACTTTGAAGTTGATCTCTTTATTTGTTTTCTGTCTGGTAGTTAGATTATATTTGCCCATGCGTGCCAGTGAATGATATTATCATATAAGTGGTTATAGGGGGGCTTGAGGAGTGAGGCAACTACTCCATTTGTCTAGCTCCTTCAACAGCAGACTTTCTCCCAAACAGGGATTTAATCCTGTGTGGGACATGGTTGGAATCTTTTGTGTTTATTTGTTATTAGAGGGGCAACCAACTTTGTAAGTCTTTTCTGAGAAGAGGAATGTTTAACTGGAGCTAGAATTCAATCTGAAAAGAAGAGAAAGATGGTACCTTTATCCCTGTATGCAAGATTCTGAGATGCTCACCAGGGGGCGCCGGCATGATCTTTACTTTGATGGCAAGTTTCTTCAAAGATGGCACCCCAGAGAAGGAAGAGTGTGGGAGGGTGACAGGGAAGAGGCCCCGGTAAATCCGTTTGAAAGGCTGCAACCTCACCAGACCTCTCGCCGCCCAGGACTGCAGGCACGGCTCCCCGCAGTCTGCCACTCCTGCACCTCCCGTCTGAATCCCTCCGTGGTCTGCGGCCCTCCAATGCCGCACCTCACCTCCTCCACGTGGGTGTTGGCGCCGCTATCAGAGGAAAATGATTTTTCTCATTTCCCGACATTATTGGTTGCCGACCCAGCGCAAGGATGTTGATGTACCACCTGATGAAGATAGTGTTTACTATCGAAACGCGTTGTGGAGCAGGTTAATAAAAGCTTTGTAAAGCCATAATCCTGTTCCCATAGTGATCATTACCCTAGCACTCTATAGACCACTTTAACATTACATCTCAATTGTTTCATCCCTCCACCTGAGGGAAAGCGGCAGGAGCAGCTTCAGGTTGATCCTATCCCATATTGAAGATACTAAACGATCTGTGGTGACTGGATAAATAACTCCTTGTCCCAAGGACCTGCGGTGACGTACATCCAGTCCCCTACCACGTACATCCAGTCCCCTACCACGTGATCGGAACATGGAAACGACATTAATGGGCAGCGGCAAGCAACGTCCCGAGCAGCAACCAGCCACCGAGATTTAAGCGTAAACTTGGGTTGTGCAGGGGTGCACAACCCCATTAGGTAAGTGGCCAATTGGCCCCTGATCTTATAATCCACTAGACCACCAGGTTCTTTAACAAAGTGCGCTCCCGTTTCTTTTTGTTTAACATGTGCCCGTAACAAGACTCCTAGGAAAATTCCGAATGGCCGACTACTTTCTCTACCTGTGCCTTCTGCTCCATGGCAGAATATTGCAATGGTTTCATCACAGACCTTCCTGTATCGGCTGGTTTTACTGTCATTTGGGTGGTTGATTACTGTTTCTCCAAAATGGCTCACTTCGTTCCTTTGCCTGGCCTTCCCTCTGTGCCAGCACTGACTGAGAAGTTCATTTTTCACATATTCCATCTGCACGGCCTACCTCTTCATATTGTCTCGAATAGAGGGGTCCAATTACTTCACGCTTCTGGAGGTCCACATGCAAGCTTCTGAGTGTTGCTTTGGATTTCTCTTTGGCTTATCATCCGCAGTCCAATGGCCAGGTTGAGCGTATTAATCAGATCCTCACTAGCTTCCTCCGGCACTTCGTCAATGCCCACCATAGCAAATGGGTGGAACTTCTTCCTTAGACCGAATTTTCCTACAATAACGATGTGAGCAAATCCTCTGCCAAATCTCCATTTTTTTTATAAGATTGACATCCCAATGTTACATTTCCTGTTTATGCTTCTGTCGACAATCCCGCTGTGGACTCTCTCCTTAAGAACTTTTTGGAGATCTGGGAAGACACAAAGTCTGCGTTGCTGCATTCCTCTGAGTGGATGAAAAGACATGCAGACAAGAGATGTGTGGATCCGCTGCTGTTCCACCCGGGGGACAAGGTATGGTTGTCCTCCAAGTATGTCCAACTCAAGATGCCTTCCTATAAGTTGGGCCCATTCTTCATTGGTCCTTTTGAGGTTTTGAGTCAAATTAATTTGGTGGCATTCAAGCTGAAACTCCCTGTCACGTTACAGATTCCCAATTCCTTTCATGTGTCTCTCCATAAGCCCGCGTCCTCAATCCTTTCTCTGATGATCCGGGTACCACTCCAGCTCCAGTCTCCATTTATGCTCCTCTTCTTCTGAAGAAATTCCTTGTGGGCTTGAAGAAGAGGGGGCATAAAGGTAGGGTACTGTAGCGCGGCATCTCTGCCTTCCCTCCCCTTTCCCCAGCAGAGACACCAACCCCCTAACCTCCGTGGCCCCGGTCATCTGCCCGTTGCTCCTCCAGCTTCTTCTCTTGCCGACTCTGCCCATGGTGCGCGCACCATGTGCAGATCTCCACGCTCCCTCCCTGTCTCTTAAAGGGGCCGCATGCGCCATCCTAAGATGTCCCCGGCCAGCGACCAGAGGGTATCTATTATGAAAGGCACCTACCCCAACATGGAGGTGCCTGAGCAACATTGAAAGTTTTTTGCTTAACTCTCTTGTTAGTTCTCAGGTCCCAGTGCTGCCCGCCAGCTTTTCTATCTGCCGTGCCCGCCAGCCTGTCTATCAATCATGCCCACCAGCCCTGTTTATTAGCCATGCCCACCAGCCTGTCTACCAGCTGTTCCCACCTGCCTGTCTACCAGCCATGCCCGCCTGCCTGGCTACCAACCGTGCCCGCCTGCCTGTTTGCCAGCCGTGCCCGCAAACCTGCCTACCAGCCGGGCCTGCCTGCCAGCTGTGCCAACCTGCCTACCTACCAGCCGTACATGCCTTCCTGCCTACCAGCCATACGAGTCTGCCTGCCCTTCTGCAGTGCCAGTCGGCGCCTGCTATCAGTCCCATGGGAGTCGTCTGCTCTCACACGAGATCGGTCCCGGAGTAGCACTTGGTCCACCTTCCCAGTACCTCCTTGGTTCACGGAGTCGTAAAGCCGCCGAAGAGCCAGGGTCGGTCCGGGTGAGGCCCCTAGTTAAGCCTCTCTGGTCCCTCCGTATACCACGGCACAGTGGTTCCACCACCTGGCACCGTAACAACATGCAGGTGAGTACGTCTGCAAGAACCCCAGGAAATGTACCAAGATGAAAAAATAAAAATAAAACTGAAAAGATAGCAACACGCTCATGACACAACTCACCTCCACAGCATGGAACTGGAATAAATAGCACATGACTGAGCAGGGAATAGGGTTAAATAGCCCGCCTAATTATCAGGTGTTGAATACCTCCCAAACATCCCTAGACAGCCACACCCTGTTGATTAGCACAGTAGAATGGACATAATCCCACCATTGCATACTGCCAGACACAGTAGGATCCTGCATTGCCTGGTAACTTGTGAAATCAGTGAGCGACACGGTGTCCGATGTCCTCACACATCCTACAACACCAGAACGCGATGCTCCATAAGATTAGGATGGTTTCTCTGCACGCAAAGTATCTCAGCCTCCCGGGTCAGGACAAAGGCAGCACCTGCGACATCAATAGCATAGCACTGGTCCAGATCCATTGCCAGGTGGGAGCATAGAACCACACTTCCTAACATTACCCCCCTTCCTGGGAAAGACCTCCGGACTCTCACCACCGACCTTGTCTGGAAACCTCTTATGTAACTCAGCGATGAGCTGATGGATGAGCTGATGGATATGTATATTACCTCTCAAGACACAAGACTTCTCGTCAGGACCATATCCCTTCCAATGAATCAAATACTGAATGGAGTTCTGAACTCTACGAAAGTCCACAATACTTTCTATCTAAAATTCTTCAGTATTATCTACCAAAAGAGGAGGAGTAGGTGCTATGGGGACGGTTGCAAACAACTTTATTAATAATGGAAAGCAACCGAACTCGGGGTCCGTGATGCAGCCTGGAAGACTGCGGCAGAACACTTTCCAGGTATGAAGGTAAAACAACCAATTAATATATAAATCCCTCCAGTGTTACTGCACAACGGGACGGGAAAAGGGATTCGCACTATTTCTGTTAACTGCATGAGAGATGTGCGACAAATAATGTAGCCGTAGCCCTGTTAACTGCACAGAGGCTATGCAGTAGGTGCTAGGATGTGTGTGTGACTCACGCCGGCGAATATGTACTCCCAGCCGGTGTGAGACCGGATTGTGGAGGAACTCTCCACGTGGCTAACAGGCGGTGCCAGGAATACGGAGTCCGCAGTCTGCAGACCCCCTTGTCAGAGCCAGACTGTCAAACTACCTGACTCCCTCCAGCTAAGACTCAGTATCCCCAGCTAAACCTGCCTGTCCGAAGCTAGAGCAGCAAGAGAGCATGTGGAGCCCAAACAGACAAGCGTACACACAGTAACACAACCTTAGCTCAATGATCAGAGCGCACCGCCATGTTTTTGGGCGGGCTATTTAAAGACTAAGCCCTGCCCACCGTCGCATTATTGATCGCACTACTGAAGAAGTCACCCGCGGCCAATCAGGCAGTGCCAGGTCACCGGATCAGCTGACACCAAACCACCAATCACGGTCAACCATGTCATGGGCATGCTCAGTGCAGTGCATCCTTTACTTAGGCTGTAGTAGGTCTGTTCCCCTTCTCAACCTATGCTTAACCCGACTAGGAGCAAAGACCCAAGAGACAACTTGTACATCTCATGCACCAGCTAGGCATTGGAACCGACGGTGATGCTGAGCAGCATCTGCTCAGGCTGGACCAGAATGGCAGACCACAGAATCCACAGATGATTCTGAACCAATTTCAGATCCAGAAAACGCCTGACGCCTAACATTATCCCACCTTCTAACATCCCCCTCCACTTGACGCTCTTATTCCTCAATGAGCAGGGGAGCATGAATGTGGTCCACCGGTTCCCAGGAACAATCCTCAGATCCATAGCCCCTCCAGTGTACTAGGTAATACTTCTTCCCATGAACCATCTTAGACCCCACGATTGCCTGTACATCGAGATCATCACCCCTGGTGTCGGAAGCAGGTTGGGGTTCAGAGAATTTTGTCAGGCAAACTGGCTTAAAGAGCAACACATGAAAAGTGTTGTGAATCTTTGTTGTGTCGTGGCAACTGTAAGCGGTACACTACGGGGTTTATTTGGGGCAAAATTTTGAAAGGACCAGTAAAACGGGGGGCAAACTTAGCAGATTCCCCGCGTACTTTGATATTGCGAGCCACGAGCCACACCCTGTCACCAGGAGAGAATACGGGGGCTGGACGGCGATGAGTGTCAGCCGACTCTCTCATCCGATTCTTGGAGGCCAATATAGCATCCTGGGTATGGTCCCAAACCTCCCGCGCCTCCAGAGCCCAATCTCTGACCCCAGGTTCTACAGAGGAAACTGGCATAGGAACCGGGATGCGCGGATGTTGGCCATGATTTAGAAGAAACGGAGTTTGACCTGTGGAATCCGCCACTGTGTTGTTTAGAGCAAACTCTGCCCAAGGAAGCAATATAGCCCAATCATTATGGTTGGCAGAAACGAAATGGCGCAAGTAAGTCACAAGCGTCTGGTTAGTGATTTCCACCAGACCATTGGTCTCTGGGTGATAGGCAGTAGAAAGATTCAGTTCAATGCTAAGCAAATTACACAATTCTTTCCAGAACCGGGAGGAAAATTGTGGACCCTGGTCAAAGACAATCCTATCAAGCATTCCGTTGAGACGGAAAACGTGACGAATGAACAGTGATGCCAAAACCCGGGAAGAAGGAACCCTAGGAAGAGGAACCAGGTGAACCATCTTAGAAAAATGGTCAGAGTCCAACCATATTGTCGTATTTCCCCGGGACTTAGGTAACTCGACAATGAAATCCATCCCAACCAGCTCCCAAGGTCTATCCGCCATGGGTAACGGATGAAGCAGACCAGCCGGCCTCTGATGGGACGATTTATTTCTCGCACAGGAGACACACGCTTGAACATATTCCTTTACATCCTGGGGCAACCGAGGCCACCAATACGATCGTTGGAGAAACTCCGTGGTCGTTTGACCCCAAAATTACTTCCAATCTTAGAGGCATGTGCCCAGGAGAGCACCTCATTTTGTAAATTAGGTGGAGCGAATGTCCTCCCGGGGGGAACCTGGTTTAAGGATACTGGAGCGACCGTCCGCATACTCTCCGGAGGAACGATAAGCCTGGGCTCGTCATCGTCCTCAGCCGTATCCATGGAAAAAAAAAAAAGTTCATGAATTTCATGAAATAGCTTTAAAAAATTTGACGTGGGTCTTCGCCCTATTTTTGTATCCAGCCAGGTACAACTAGGCAGCTGGGGGCTGGAATCCGCAGCGCAGGGTGACCCAAGCTTTCTAGGGCGCCCCTGCTGCAAATTGCAGTCCGCAGCCACCCCAGAAAATGGCACGTTCATAGAAGCGCCATCTTCTGGCGCTGTACCCAACTCATCCAGGGTCCTGGTGCTGTGGCTCACTGGGTAATAAAGGGGTCGGGGCCAGCTTGGGATTATCAGCATTCCCTAAGCCCGAAATTCATGGGGTCATGCCAATATTAGACATGACCGCCATGAATTTCTAGTAAAGTATTTAAAAAAAAAACAACACCCAGAATAAAGTCCTTTAATTGAAATAAAGACACATTCCTTTAATGTTCTAAATTAAACCTTACTTACCGTATCGCCCATTCCAGCTGAAGCCAATGTCTTCTGCAATAAAAGTAAGAGAGAGACCGCTGGAAGTACATTGAGGGGACACCCTAGGTCAAAACACCCTAGGTCAAAACATGGAGAGGGTGGAATCCTAAATTACAGAAGAAGGGAGACATTCCCATGCCTTTGTGGTGTCTATTGTTTAGGGAAAGCTCTGCAAAAACTAAGTATGATCGCAATCATGCTGAGTATGGGAGCAAAAATATCTTAAATAGGCATTGGTTGATTCGCTCCATTTGCCCATTAGTTTGAGGATGGTATGCAGATGAAAATAAGAATTTCAACCAGAGGCATTTATAGAAAGCCCTCCAGAATCTGGAGATAAACTGGGACAATATTCATAGGAACCCCATGTACTTTTATCACCTGAAAAAGGAACAAATCTACTAAATTCTGTGCCCTTGTTCAACTAAGCCAAAGGAACCAATTGCCATTGTTTAGAAAATCGGTCCACAATAGCCCACACAGTAGCCATACTCTTGGAGTCAGGGACCAAGAACGTACAGGACCGGGCAAAGGGAGAAATTTCCCTGCTGGGACAACGTGAGGCACCATGTTCCTGGCACAGATCTTGCATGCCTTAACGTAAGCTTCAACATCCTTAGCCAAAGACATCCACCAATACTTTCTGCTCAACATGTAACAAGTCCCCTTAATGCCCAGGTGGCCCACTGTGACCGGGTTATGACACACTTTTGCATTGCTTTCAACCAAGACAGATGCATTCACCAGGAAATTTCATTTTAACATTTTACAACCTTATCTGGCCATGTGGTATGTGACACATCATCAAACACATGCATACAGTGCTGAAAAGTTATGGGAACAGCATGGGGAAGACCAGTCCACAACTTTTTTTGCAGACAGCTGTATTTAGCTCGGTTAAAGGACTGGTATAAAGGGAAACCCTATCTACCCTGCGTGTCATTTCTCACAGGAAGTCCTGTAAAGCTGCTTTTACTTGAAATGTGGCCTTTTAGGCTCGTGGAGGTGGAAGCATTTCACAACCACATGCTTCATGCCTCGTGTCCATACTCGGTCCCCAGCCGTCACTATTTCTCCCGGTGTTGTCTCCGTCTTCTCAAGCATGGGTCCCTGAACATTACTGCTGGTACTTTAATGTGGGAATTTGCTTGCCTCCTACCAGCCTGGAATATTTCCAGCAGCTATGGTACGACACAATGGTATTAGCACTGCCCCCAGTGCCAGTAGCAAAACCATCCCCAATTTCCTTCTCAGGAATTTTATTTGGTAGACTGAGTGGCTGCCCAAATACATTTTCTCACAATGGAGTTGAAGATAGTGTGGCAGTAGGTGCAAGTTTCTCCAGCCTGTTAGATATTAGAGGTTGAACGGCAGCACATTGGATCAGTGGTTAGCACTGAAGACTTGCAGCGCTGGGATCCTGGGTTCAAATCCGAGCAAGGACAACATCTGCAAGGACTATGTATGTTCTCCCCGTGTTTGCGTGTGTTTCCTCCTCAGTAAAAAAGCAGCCATAGAGTGTCCGGAAACCTTTCCACACACTTTTCTTAGCCAGGACTGCTTCTTGGCAGGGTTGGACAGTCCCACCAGAGAATCCTCTGGTGTGCCTTGGCTTCTACCTCAGGAGAGTTCATGATAGTGCTAACTTTGCAGCTGCTATGGGGCTCTTGAGCGGGTGAGAAAGGTTAGCCCTCAGAATCAAATCCTCTGGTGGGCACAATGCTTTTCAATCTGAAACAGCTTCTCAGTGGGAGTTGTATTACACCACAGCCATATTCTTTAGCTCAATGAAAGGACTGGCATAGAGGGAAACCGAATCCTAACCCCGGCTGTCATTTCTCTGTCACCAGGTTCCGCCCATTGTCACATAAGACCATGCCTGGCTGTATGTTCAGCGGTGAGAGCCACAGATCAGGCTGCTGTGTTACAGCTTTCAATAACTCTGCAGTGCTGGGCGGTTTGTCAATTAAGCATTAAGCATGTTATCTTCAGCACAGCCTGTTGCCGCTTGGCCAAGGTAGTGCTGCAGTGCTGTCAGCTTGTGACTGATGTGGTTATTTCGGAGATGGAGGAGGAGGTGCATGAGCTGAACAATGTGATAACATTGTTGTTAAATAGGTGACACTGTTTTTTATACTAAAGAAAGATCCTATTGTTTTGTTTTTTTTACGTTTTTTTTAAGACAAATGCATTCACCTGGAAATGTCATTTTAATATTTTACAAGCTTATCTGGCAATGTGGTGCGTGACACATCATCAGACACATCCTGTTTTATTTATGATGGAGGGACTCTGAAAGTCATAAAGGCTATTTTTACAGGGACATCAGACGGCCCTTACTATTCTTAAAAGGCCAGCAGTTGGCCCTAGCTATTGTTAGAGAGAGCCATCAGCCGGCTATGCTTTGTTGTTCCCATTATTAACAAGTGGGCCTCCAATACTGTTATTGCGTATTCAGTGACTGCAAGGACTGCCAAAAATTTGGACGCAACCCAATACCCCTTTGAAGAGACATAGAGGAGGGTCTCAGTAAAAAAAATGTTCCCATTATAAAGGAGCGGGTCTCCTATAGTGGTAATGCCCATGCTGTGACTGCAAGGGCAGCTAAAATTTGGGAAAAACTCCACTAAGAATTTAAAGACACTTAGAGCAGGGCCACAGTAACAAGGTACGACATGTTCTTATTAGAAAGGAGAGGGTCTGCTATACAGTTATAGGGTATGCAGTGAGTCCAACGGCTGACAATTTTAGGAAATCCCCACTAAGAATTTAAAGACACACGGAGCAGGGCCACAGTAACAAGGTACGACATGTTCCCATTAGAATGGAGAGAGTCTGCTATACAGTTATAGGGTATGCATTGAGTCCAACGGCTGACCAATTTTAGGAAAAACCACACTAAGTATTTAAAGACACACACAGCAGGGCCACAGTAACAACAAATTCTAATTAGAAAGGAGAGAGTGTCCCATAGTGTTGGCATATGCAGTGAAGGTAAGGGCTGCCGAAAATTTGGAGGCATTTCAATGCCCCTTGGAAGAGACGTGGAGGAGGGCCTCATAAAAAATGTTCCCATTAGAAATGAGCAGGCCTCCTATACTTGTAATGCCCATGAACTAAGTGTATGGGCTGACAAACATTTACCACTGGGGGGGGTATACAAGAACATACTGTATAAAAAATTTTTTTTACGGGCATCATAAACCCCTTTAAAAAAATTAGGTAGGTGTTGCATCACAGACCACGGTCACTGTGGTGATTTGGTGGTGGAAGATGAGGAGAAGGAGGAGGACAAGAGCACATATCCAAAATCAAGAAGCATATACCCATGTGTGGGTGTGAAAAGGTGCATGGGAATACACCTCCCGAGAAAAGGCAATGGATTTGAGTTTATGTAATGCTGCTATCATTCGGTGGTGTTGAGAAGTCTGGCCTAATCCAGCCCTTGTTCATTTTTATAAGAGTCAGCCTGTCAGCATTTTCAGTTGACAGGCGGATGCTCTTATCAGTTATAATTCCACCAGCGGCACTAAAAACCCGCTCTGAAAAAACGCTGGTGGCAGGGCAGGCCAGGAACTCCAAGGCATAGTGAGCCAGTTCATTCCACGTATCCAGCTTGGATACCCAATAATTATAAGGCACAGTGGAATCACGGAGGATGTTGGTACGGTCGGCAAGGTACTCCCTCATTATCTTCCCAAACTATGCACTCCTTGTGAGAGTACCCCGCGCCTCAGGGCCTGCCCGATGGGAGGGTCTGAGAAAACTCTCACAGAACTTTGACAGTGTTCCCCTGTCTTTGCTGGATTGAGATTGTGACTCTCTCGCCAGTACTCCTTGATTGTCCAGCGAAGTGTGCCCTCTGCCGTCAGAGTTTACAGATGTGAATTTTTTTAATAGTTCCGCAACAAGGGCCTTCTGGTACTGCCCAATTTTTGTAGACCTGTCCGCCTCAGCAATAAGAGATATAAAGTTCTCCTTGTAGCGTGGGTCTAGAAGTGTCACCAACCAGTAATGACTGTCGCCCAAAATTTTGAAAACGTGAGGGTCATGGGAAAGGCAGCGTAACATAAACTTGGCAATGTGTGCCAGACTACTAACAGGCAAGACTTCCGTGTCCTCACCAAGAGGATGACTGACCTCTCCTCCTCCTCCTCTCTGTCCTCTGGCCATCCACGCTGAACAGACGGTATGACAGCTGTGCAGGTAGTACCATCTATAGTGCATGAAACTAGCTCCTGTCCTTCCTCCTCCTCCTCCTCTTCCTCATTGTTACCCAATCCACATTGGGATGAGACGAGGCTTGGCTGTGTGTAATCACCCTATATGGTTCCTTGCTCCATCTCATCGTGCTCCGCCATCAATGCATCCTCTATGATTGTGAGCAGAGAGCGTTTCAGAAGAGAGAGAAGTGGGATGGTGATGCTAATTATGGCATCATCGCCGCTCACCATCTTGGTGGAGTCCACAAAGTTTTGGACGATGGTACATATGTCTGACATCCATGTCCACTCTTGAGGAATTATGTGTGAAGTATGAACTGAATACCGACGGACTTGTTGATGCTGGTACTCAACAACTGCCCTCTTCTGCTCACAAATCCTTCCCAACATCTGCAGTGTAGAGTTCCAACGCGTAGGGACATCACACACCAGTCTGTGAGCCGGAAGCAGCAAACGATGCTGAAACACTGCAAGGGCGGCTGAAGCTGTACCTGACTTTCTAAAATGGGCACACAGGCAGCGTACTTTAACAAGCAGATCCAGCAGCTCCAGGTAGGATATTAGAAACCGCTGAACCACGAGATTAAGCACATGGGCCAGGCATGGTACGTGTGTGAGCTCGCCTCGCCTCAGAGCCGCCACTAAGTTCTGACCATTGTCACACATGACCATGCCTGGCTGTAGGTTCAGCGACGTGAGCCACAGATCAGCCTGCTCCTTCAGAGCTGTCCACAACTCGTCAGCATTGTGCGGTTTTTCACCTAAACATATTAGCTTCAGCACAGCCTGTTGCCGCTTGGTCGAGGCAGTGCTGCCGTGCTTGCAGCTTGTGACTGATGTGGTCATTTCGGAGATGGATGCTGAAGAGGAGGAGGAGGCTGAGGAGGATGAGGTGCAGGAGCTGTAGACCGTGGGGGCAACCCTGATTGACCTAGGGCCCGCAATCCTTGGCATCAGGAGGATTTGTTCCGTCTCAAGGTCTGACTGGGTCCCGGCTTCCACTATGTTAGCCCAGTGTGCCATCAGCGAGATGTACTGTCCCTGCCCACAAGCACTTGTCCACGTGTCTGTGGTTAGGTGGAATTTACAGGTAACTGCGTTGTTTTGAGCACAGCTAATGTTTTGGGACACGTGCTTGTGTAATGCGGGACGGCACACCGGGAGTAATAGTGGCGGCTGGTGACCGAGTACCGAGGGACGGCCGCCGCCATCAGGTTGCGGAATGTTCCATCTCCACAAGCCTAAAAGGCAACATTTCGAGCGCAATCAGTCATGAAATGCGAGAATTTAGTAGTGTGGCCTGTGGGGTATGGACAACTGAACGCTGCGCTGGACCAAGGACATGGACGTGCTTCCTGATGCTGCTACTTGAGAGTGTGCAATGACAGGTGCAAGGACAGTATTTTCCACGCTCACTACAAATGACTGAGTTTGAAGCAAATTTATATGTGATCCGTGTGACAGAGAAAACAGAGTTTATATACCTGGCCTGTAGGTAAGTAGCTTGACCAGCAAACTGCTGTGAATTGATTCACTGACACACTGAAAGAAATTTTAATAGAGGTCAGAAATGGCAGTATTTTCTGACAATGTGTATGTGAGCTGTGTGACGGATAAAACAGAGTTTTAAATACCTGGCCTGTAGGTAACTTTTTTGAACAGCAAACCAGTGTCAAAAACTTTGCTGACACACTGAAATTTTTTTTTAATGGAGGCCAGAAATGACAGTATTTTCTGACAACGTATATGTGAGCTGTGTGATGGAGAAAACAGAGTTTTAAATACCTAGTCTGTAGGTAACTATTTTGAGCGGCCATCGGGTGTCAATCGCTTCACTGACACACTGAAATTTTTTTTTAATGGAGGCCAGAAATGGCAGTATTTTCTGAAAACGTATATGTAATCCGTGTGACGGATAAAACACATTTTTAAAAACCTGGAATGTATGTAACTGTTTTGAACAGCAAACCAGTGTCAAAAATTTTTCTGACACACTGAAGAAATTTTTTAATGGAAGCCAGAAATGGCAGCATTTTCTGAAAATGTATATGTGATCTGTGTGATGGAGAAACACAGTTTTAGATAGATGGATTTTTAGCGCTGTAATATGGAAAGGACCTGGCTGTATTCTGCAGTGTCAACAAGCAAATGGCGCAGAAAAACCATGTTCTCTGGATTGCTTTTTAAGCAAATAATGAGGATTAAGATGCAAAAAAAATTATTCCTGGCCCCTGAGACCTGGACCTATTTCCAGAAATATCTAACAGCAGCAGCTGACAGAACTGGAATGGAGCCTCTTGTGCTATGTGCACTGCAGTCTGCTATATATACTGCCTGCCTAATATCTCTGCAGATGGATTAGTTAGACCTCAAAATGACTGTTTGTTAAGATGGATATGTGTAATGTACGGTTTTTCTCCCTACACTACCTAATACACAAGCAAATCTCTCCCTGACGCAGCAGCACCTCTCCCTACACTGTCTGATCCAGAGTATCTGCGATGAGCATGGCGGCGCCAGGTCTGATATAGACCTGATGATGCTGTGCGGCCAGCCAATCACTGTTATGCCCACAACCAACATGGCTATGGCATTACAGTGCATGGCAGGCAATCCCTTTATGTTCATTGGCTCTCTAAAGAGCACTAAACATGCAGGCAGGGGACCCGAGTTCCCACCCAAGCAACCCAGAAATACTCGCCGAGCGCCGAGCTTGTCGAGCACCATGATGCTCGGGCGAGTACCTTGTTCGCTCATCACTAGCCTCCAGTAATAATTGGCAAAACCCAAAAAACGCTGCAATCCCTTGAAGGTAACAGGTTGTGTCCACTCCAACACTGCCCTCACCCTCTCAGGGTCCATCCAAAACTCTGTAGGGGATAGAATAAGTCCCATTAATCCAATTCTTGCACTTCAAAAACACATTTTTCTTTTTTGACACAAAGATAATGATCCTCCAATCTTTTCAGGACGGTGCGCACATGATCCCAGCTAGGTCCCTGGAGAAGATGAGGATATCATTAAAATAAAAATAACATAAATATCCAGAAGTTCACGGAAAATATCATTTGCAAGTGTCTAAAATACAGCTGGAGAGTTACAGAGCCCAAAGGACATGACACAATACTCATAATGACCCACGGTGGTATTGAAGGCAATTTTCCACTCGTCCCCCTCCTTGATACGAACCAGATTATAAGCCACCTGGAGATCCAGCTTAGTAAACCAACTTGCCCCCTCCAGTTGGTTAAAGAGGTGAGGGATGAGTGGGAGAGAATACTGAATACGTACAGTTATGCGATTGAGTTCACGATAGTCAATACAAGGTCTCAAACTGCCATCCTTTATGGCCACAAAAAATAATCCTGCTCCAACTCGGGATTTAGAAAGCGGATAAACTCATTTTTCAAATTTTTCTGAATATATTCCCCCATGGCTTGCCTCTTAGGTTCTGACAAGTTAAAAATTCTGCTCTTAGGTAACTTTGCCCCCTCAATGAGCTGGATGAAACAGTCATAAGTTCTATGTGGCGGTAATTTCTGGGAGGACTCTTCGAAGAACACCAGTGGAAACTCTGCCACATACCACGGGACCTGGGAAGTGGAGCCTACTACCTTAGGAGGCTTCTAAATACAAAGGGATTGGCAGTTGGAGGACTACTTAACAATACCCCCCTTTGCCAGTCAATATTAGGATTTTGAGTGCGAATCCAAGGGAGACCTATCATCACAGCAGTAGGAAGAGCTTGTAAAATAAAAAGGCATGCCTCTTCCTTATGCAGACAACCTGTGGTGAGAGATACTGGTTTGGCGGTACGATACCCATTACTCTGGGCAAGGGAAGTGTTATCAAGAGAAGATATTGTTATAGAATCATCCAAGAAGATAAGAGAAACCTCAAACTTCTTGGCCATGGCAGAATTCAAAAAATGTATCTCAGCCCTGCAATCAACATGCATAACCCTCCACACTCTTATCTCTAAATGTGATAACAATATGTAACAGTAATTTTTTTTGCTAGGGGTACCTGAGCGCCTAACTAATGATCACCGAACCAAGTTAGGTGCAGTCGTTTCCCGGCTACAGACAGGAACATTCACGAACCAGTGGATGGCCATGTCTTGGTAGGTTTGCATTTGTCTCATACTCCTTCCATTTTTGGATGATGAATTGAACAGTGCTTCATGAGATGTTTAGAGCTTGGGCTATTGTTTTTTAACCTATCCCTGCTTTATTCTTCTCCACAACTTTATCTCTGACCTATCTGGTGTGTTCCTTGGATTTCATGATGCTGTTTGATCCCTAGTGTTCTCAAACAAACCTCTAAAGCCTTCACAGAATAGCTATAGTTATGCTGAGACTATATTACACACAGGTGGACTCAATTTACTAAACATCTGACTTCTGGAGGCAATTGGTTACTCAAGATTTTATTTAGGGGCATCAGACAACAGGGAACTGACTACAAATGCACATCACAATTTTCAGATTTATATTTTTAAAATAATTATATAACCATGTATCATTTTCTTTACACTTCACAAATATTTGCTACATTGAGTTGGTATATCACATGCCCAATAAAATACATATAAGCTTGTGGTTGTAATGTGAAAAAATGTGGAAAAGTACACGGGATATGAATACTTTTTCAAGGCACTGTATATCTATGATTGCCTGTTTATTTCCATTTCCACCTAAGGTTTAACCTGTCAACTTCCAGGATATCAGGTGAAATTTGGATGTGCAAGAATTGAGCAGCTGTCTTTAGAAAAGGAGATTATCATGATCTGGAAGCCTACAAAATGTATCCCTACTAAATTCTAACAGAATAACAAACTATGAAATTAGGCCATCATGGACCAAAAAGAGATCCTCCTAATTGCTGATGTTTTCTCCTTTTTGATGTTTTTCGGTAAGTTGATGCGTGCAGTAAGTCCAAATAAGGGGAGACATGATGAAATCCTGAACAGTTTAATATTTGCTCTTGATGCCAGGACATTTTTGCAATGGCATTGCAATCCATGTTTAAATTGTGAAACTTTATTTTGGTAAAGACTTTTCTAGCCTAGCAAAATAATGTTGCAACATAGCCAGTCTGAGCGGTTGTTCACAGGACCTCTTTTTTGGACTTTTGAGATTTTGAATAGATTTTTTTCACATTTACTGGTTAGATGAATGTTTATTTTCCCTTACTTCTTATAGACATACAGAAGCTACCAAAAGTTAAGCATTTTTTAAAAGTGTGATTACTTCTGTCTGGTTATTGTGATGCCATTTCCCTGGTGATGCATTGAAAGTGCATGAAGTTGTCATCATGCGAGACCTTACTTTTAACCAAAATGCTTTGGGATAGTAAATTAAATTTAATTAAAGAAAACTGACTGCCAAAATTTTTTCATATACTATTTATTGATCACAATGTAAAGAGTAGTTCATTGTTTACAATGCCATAACTTTACTGCACCACACCGAAGAGGCATTGAAGCCACTAGGGTATTCAAGACATCTTGAGGGATCTTGCTCTATTCCATTCGCAAACCTGCAAACAATTCATCTTTATTTCTATGGTTACGAGCCCCAACTGGTGGCATTAACTCATCCCAAAGGTGCTCTATAGGGTTTAAATCAGGTGATTGGTTTGGCCATTGCAACAGGTGAACATTTTTCTTTGCTAACCAATTTTTGACTAAATTGGATGTGTGCTTACGATCATTGTCTTGCTGGAATTTCCATCTTTTGCATACTTTGGTTGTACCATGTGGCAGCATTACATTCTCCAGTTTATCCTTGTACATAGTAGCATTCATATTCCCATCAATTCTATGAAGAGAGCCAATGGCAGTTGCAGAAAAGCAGCCCCAAACCATGACATTGCCATCACCATGTTTCACTGTGTTTAATACGTTACATCATTTTGTTTTCCAATTTGACAGGATAAATAGTGTTTGCCATCACTACCAAACAGAATGAGCTTGGATTCATCTGACCACAACACCTTAGACCAATCTGTCTCTTTTTATTGGCTGGGGTTCTTTGGCAAACTCAAGTCGGACCTCCCGTTTTTTTTGCAGAGATGAAAGGCTTCTTCATTGGAACTTGTGCATTCAACTCTACTGCTCTTAGCGGTCACACCATAGTTTGGTGACTCACTTTGACTCCATATTCTTTGTTCATTTCATGCAAAATCTGTACAGCACTTTTATAGACACTTTTATTGACATCAGGTACTGACTTTTTCTTAATAATGTGATCAACTTTGGAGGAAGTTTTCTGTGGTTGTCCACTTCTAGGTTTGTCAGCTGCTACATAACCTTCTTTTTCTTTCTTTAATATACAGTACAGACCAAAAGTTTGGACTCACCTTCTCATTTAAAGATTTTTCTGTATTTTCATGACTATGAAAATTGTACATTCACACTGAAGGCATCAAAACTATGAATTAACACATGTGGAATTATATACTTAACAAAAAAGTGTGAAACAACTGAAAATATGTCTTATATTCTAGGTTCTTCAAAGTAGCCACCTTTTGCCTTGATGACTGCTTTGCACACTCTTGGCATTCTCTTGATGAGCTTCAAGAGGTAGTCACCGGAAATGGTCTTCAAATAATCTTGAAGGAGTTCCCAGAGATGCTTAGCACTTGTTGGCCCTTTTGCCTCCACTCTGCGGTCCAGCTCACCCTAAACCATCTCGATTGGGTTCAGGTCTGGTGACTGTGGAGGCCGGGTCATCTGGCGTAGCACCCCATCACTCTCCTTCTTGGTCAAATAGCCCTTACACAGCCTGGAGGAGTGTTTGGGGTCATTGTCCTGTTGAAAAATAAATGATGGTCCAACTAAACGCAAACCGGATGGAATAGCATGCCGCTGTAAGATTCTGTGGTAGCCATGTTGGTTCAGTGGTTCAGTATGCCTTCAATTTTGAATAAATCCCCAACAGTGTCACCAGCAAAGCACCCCCACACCATCACACCTCCTCCTCCATGCTTCACGGTGGGAACCAGGCATGTAGAGTCCATCCGTTCACCTTTTCTGTGTCACACAAAGACACAGTGGTTGGAACCAAAGATCTCAAATTTGGACTCATCAGACCAAAGCACAGATTTCCACTGGTCTAATGGCCATTCCTTGTGTTCTTTAGCCCAAACTTTTTTCTTCTGCTTGTTGTCTGTCCTTAGCAGTGGTTTCCTAGCAGCTATTTTACCATGAAGGCCTGCTGCACAAAGTCTCCTCTTAGCAGTTTTAGAAGAGATGTGTCTGCTGCTAAAACTCTGTGGGCATTGACCTGGTCTCTAATCTGAGCTGCTGTTAACCTGCGATTTCTGAGGCTGGTGACTCGGATAAACTTATCCTCAGAAGCAGAGGTGACTCTTGGTCTTCCTTTCCTGGGGTGGTCCTCATGTGAGCCAGTTTCTTTGTAGCGCTTGATGGTTTTTGCAACTGCACTTAGGGACACTTTCAAAGTGGGCCCAATTTTTCACACTGACTGACCTTCATTTCTTAAAGTAATGATGGACACTCGTTTTTTTTTTACTTAGCTGCTTTTTTCTTGCCATAATACAAATTCTAACAATCTATTCAGTAGGACTATCAGCTGTGTATCCACCAGACTTCTGAACAACACAACTGATGGTCCCAACCCCATTTATAAGGCAAGAAATCCCACTTATTAAACCTGACAGGGCACACCTGTGAAGTGAAAACCATTTCCGGTGACTACCTCTTGAAGCTCATCAAGAGAATGCCAAGAGTGTGCAAAGCAGTCATCAAAGCAAAAGGTGGCTACTTTGAAGAACCTAGAATATAAGACATATTTTCAGTTGTTTCACACTTTTTTGTTAAGTATATAATTCCACATGTGTTAATTCATAGTTTTGATGCCTTCAGTGTGAATGTACAATTTTCAAAGTCATGAAAATACAGAAAAATCTTTAAATGAGAAGGTGTGTCCAAACTTTTGGTCTGTACTGTACGTGACACTTGACTCTGAGAACAGTTGAATTTCATGGCAATCTTTTTTTTTACTTTTTCCTGACTTCACTCTCAGAATAAGCTTCCTGACATCTGGTGATAAATTTGGCATTCCCTTTGTCATGTTTTAACCTAAAAATAAAATAAAAAAATTTAGGAAAAATTTGACTTCCCATGACAAAGTATGCAAAACATTTTGCCCAGCAAATGTTGAAAACTACCACATAATGGGATAAAACAATGTCAAACACAATTTTCTTATTTATAGCTGACAACCATTTGCTTCAGTTTACTAAAATCACTAGGAAAATGGCATCACAACAACCAGATAGAAGTAATCACCCTTTTAAAATAAAAATGCAAAACTTTTGGTTGCTACTTTAAAAGTTAGTTGGAATGTTTTGGATAGAATGACAACTGGCATGTTGTGATGCAAAGTTTGAAATTGGAAAGGGGCCAACTTGTCCCACCTCAACACTAGTGTTGAGCCACCCCCGTAGTGTTCGAGTTCGGTTCGGTTCGTCGAACACCCGTGTGTTCGCCGAACTGTTCGTCGAACTGTTCTTCGAACACCTTCGAACACCGTTAAAACCAATGGCAGGCAAACAAAAACACATAGAAACACATAGAAAACACCTTCAAAGGTGTCCAAAAGCTGACAAACTGCTCAGAAGACATAACTAACACATGGAAAAGTGACAAGTACATATAGTCATGTGAAAATAAAAGAGGTGGAGGAGTAAAAGGAGGGGGAGACACAGATATAGGCATGTCATGCCCTTCTAAAATCCAAAAAGTGAGAAGCCGACACGGCCAGTCCGCTCCTGCCCGTGCCACCTCCGTGTCGCCGGGTTTGTGCCAGAGCCGCGGTGAACCCTGATGGCCAGCCCCCCTCTCCCAATACTGGTGCCTGTCCGCTGGTGGGTCGAGCGAGCCCCCCTGTGGTGGAGGCAGCTCTAAGCTTTTTAATTTAAATTGTCTCTCTAATTTGAATGAATACACTTTAAATCCATTTACAAGGATCTATTGGAGGGCAAGTCTCATGCCAGCAGCCGCGTAATTCCAGCTCCAGTAGCGTCCACTAAAGCTGCTGCAGTTAAAAAGCTTTTATAAGGATCGAGCTCGGCTGTCCACCACAAGGCATCCTACTGCCAGTCCCAGCCCCTATGCCTTGGGGTGCCTCCTGATGCTCTTCACTGAGTATCCCATGGTCCCGAAGCATTTCCTTTGAAAAAATGAAGTGTCCAAACTACAGGTGGTGTAGCTTGCTTAACAGCCGGGATAATCCGCTGACTAGCAGACCCTGCTACTAGGCACAAAGTATTTCCTGGGCTAGATGCAGTTAAAAATTTGTAATTAGATACTCTCATTGGATGCTGAGAAAGCATTCCATAGAGTCTCCTGGCACGCCATATATGATTCTCTTAAAAAGCTTGGGGTAGGGGTCTAGGGGACCCTTTTATAGCCAAAATCACGGCCCTGTATCGCAATACGTCACCTAGGCTGAAGATAAATGGAACTGTAGCACCCTGAGGGCTCGGTTGCTACAGAGGTATTGCACCTCACCCAGAGGTGTGATATCTCACTCTCAGGTAAGGATGTAGTGTGGATCAGGACCCGACACCTGCATGCATTACACCACATTGCCGTGGGGCAGGGCGACCAATATGCCCCTGAGATGGGCACGACAGTCCCTGTCCCTGGCTGGAGTGGGGGGAGGGAACACTGAGGAAGGGGAATCCTGTAGTGCAGGAGAAGGGAGGAAGCAGTTCCTGGGTGCATTGAGAAGGGAGTATAAAAGGTGGGCACCATCTTAGTTCAGTGCAGAGAAGTCTGAGCAGAAGTGGCAGGGAGCAGGGGCTCTGCATGAGCTCTGCTCCGGAGGCGGGCCTAGTAACAGAGGCCCAGGCCTGGAAGAGGGAGAAGGAAGGAAGAGGAGCGGAGAAGGCTCCAGGAACGAGGAATGAAGGGATCTCAGGGGTGCGGACGGGCGAGTCGCCACCGCACGCCA
Source organism: Phyllobates terribilis (assembly GCF_046119375.1). Lineage (NCBI taxonomy): Eukaryota > Metazoa > Chordata > Amphibia > Anura > Dendrobatidae > Phyllobates > Phyllobates terribilis. The sequence goes on from NW_027362764.1 coordinate 445,349,360, forward strand.
GAATCCACCTGCGTGGAGGGGTCAGGCCAAAGGGGGAGACCGGTCCCCAAAACTAGTGGAGGCAGGAAACGACCCTCAGCTAGAAACAGGAGGCTGTGACATTTTATGTGGCGCAGCCCCTCGCTACACCCGCTAGGAAGGCACCATATAGGGTCAGGGAAACTGGCGACAAGTTTACCAAGAGGAGGCCGGAGGCAGCCGGACAGAAGGGTTGGTAAGAAAGGCCAGACAAAGGACACACAAAGGGGGTCCTGTGAAGCACTCCAAAGTTATCTGGGAGTTGTCTGAGCCCCTCACCTGGTGAGCACAGTACGTCGTGGGCAGCCGTTACCTGCAGACGTGGTCTGGATAATAAGAACTGTGAGTAAAGGCCCTGGACTGCATCACTGACTCCGTGTCATTACTGCTGCTGCCCTGCACCATCACCCCCATCCTCCGCATACACTGCCCTGAGGCTATACTCCTCCCGTGGGGAGTTATGCTACGCTCTGCTGCACCCACAACACCAGCCTCAGCGGTCTGCCCTGGAGCGGCGGTTCACTCTGACCGCAATCCACGGGTGGCGTAGTCGGACATTTAAACATCAAAACCACATAAATAGTTCCGCCACTGGTTTGACCGCCCTGAGCCACGGAACCGGGTTGCCGCCACGGAGACTACAACCACCAGCATCCACCAAAAAGGGTCCGGCTCCGGGTGTCCCAAGGCCCAGGGGGCGCGTCAGAACATTTTCATCACCTTTCACAATCACCAATGGGACAAGGCAGGGATGTTCTCTGTCCCCTCTCTTATACATCCTAGTGATGGAGCACCTGCTCTCATCAATTCGCCATAACCCCAATATTAGGTGGATTGAGGTGGGAGGCACCGAGTACAAGTGCTCTCTATTTGCTGATGATGTCCTAGTATATATCACTCAATCACATATATCCATCCATGCTGTTATGGCTGAAATAGATCACTTTGTTACATGGTCAAATTTTAAAATCAATGCAGCGAAGTCTGAGGCCCTCGATGTCTCCCTCCCCAAATCCATATAGGATTCCATCCAGTCCAACTTTCCCTTTGCCTGGCCCTCACAGGGTATCAAATACTTAGGAATTCCTATTCATAGAGACCTCTCCCATCTATGTTATCTTAATTTTGGGCCCTTTATTGAACAACTCCATACAGACCACGGTTGGCAAGTTAGAACTGTAAGATTCACTATGTGAACCACTGGTGTTGTGTGGAAAAGCACATGTACACTGTGTTCCAAATTATTATGCAAAAAGTGTTTAGGAGTGATAAGGGAAGAATTTGTTTGTTTGTCAGTTAAACTCATTGATGGTGATGTGTGTCAGGGATCTTTATATCACTGTAAGCAATTGCAGACACCAGTGCTAATTAGTTTGGCAGGTGTGTCCAATGAAAGGCAAGACTACTTAAGAAGGCTCTCTCACATTATTCAGCAGCCTACATTTTCTGCCAAAATGGGAAAGAAAAAGGATGTGTCGGCTGCTGAGAAGCAACAAATTGTGGAGTGTTTAGGTCAAGGCATGACTACAATCAACATTGTGCGATGATCAGGATGAAGTGTCTTGGCAATCAAGAAGTATGTAGCTGATTCACAGTACACACGTGTGCGTGCTGATAAGGGCAAATTGAGGACTCTTTCCTACAGGCAATTACGTCAGGTTGAAAGAGGAGCGGCAAAAAAGCCTTGTCATAGCAGCAGACAAGTTTTTGAAGCTGCTTGTGCCTCCAACGTCCCCCGAACAACAAGATGCAGGGTCCTTCAGAGCTTTGCAGCTGTGCATACGCCATCCTGTCGACCTCCTCTATCCACTTCACACAAGCAGAAACGGCTCCAGTGGGCCAAACATTACATGAAGACTGATTTCAAAACTGTTTTGTTCACGGATGAGTGCCGTGCAGCGCTCGATGGTCCAGATGGATGGAGTGGAGGATGGCTGGTTGATGGACACCCCACGCAAACACGGCTACAGCGCCAACAAGGAGGAGGTGGAGTAATGTTTTGGGCTGGAATCATGGGGAGAGAGATTGTCGGCCCCTTTAGGATCCCTGAAGGCGCTAAAGATGAACTCCATAATGTATGTGGATTATCTCAAACAGCACTTCCTGCCATGGTTCAAGAAGAAGAACCGTGTATTTCACAGCAAGATCATTTTTCTGCATGATAATGCACCATCTCATGCTGCACATAAAACATCTGCATCTCTGGCTGATATGGGCATAAAAGGGGACAAACTTATGGTGTGACCCCCATGCTCCCCTGACCTCTACCACATTCAGAACCTTTGGAGCATCATTAAAAGGAGTGTCTATGATGGCGGGAGGCAGTTCACATCTAAGCAACAGCTCTGGGAGGGTATTCTGTCCTCATGCAAAACAATTGAAGCAGAAACCATCCAAAACCTGACAAATTCAATGGACGAGAGAGTTCAGAAGCTCCTTTCGAACAACGGGTCCTATGTGAAATTGTAACATCACCTAGAATAAAGTTTTGAGTTGAAAACTGTTTGATTTCAGTTTCTAACAACCTGCTAATGCTTATAATTTCAAAAATGACCATTTTTTTGGTCTTTATTAAAATGAAAAGGTTGATCGAAAAGTTTGGGGGATCTAAGAGTGTGGCAACCCAGTAGTCATGATTACTTCGAATTCTGACAATATGAGGGTCATGCTGCAGGTAGTGCAGCAAGAAGGCACTTATGTGTCTTGCGCATCTTGGAGCCCCAAAATTATTTTCCGGGCTAGATGCAGCTAAAAATTATTTTTAATTTTAAATCTGGTGGAGCTTATTATAGATGGCCTAATAGGATCAGTGCTGCACACTGCTACAAAGCCCAAATTATTTTCCAGTCAAGATACAGATAAACATGATTAGTAATTTGAAAGCTTAAAACGGTTGGTAGGGTGATTTTAAACAATCATCAAGCTTTTACTCTCCCCAGGATGACACAGGGGTAGAAAAGTCATTTCGGATCCATGATTTGTTCATCTTTATGAACGTGAGTCTGTCTACATTATCAGTGGAGAGCCGCGTGCGCTTATCTGTCAGCACACCACCAGCAGCGCTGAACACACGTTCAGACAGAACGCTGGCTGCGGGGCATGACAAGATCTCCAAGGCGTAAGTGGCTAGCTCCGGCCATTTATCCAGATTGGAAGCCCAAAAAGAGCAAGGGTCCAGTGACACAGTCGTGGCTTCAATGTTTACTTGGAGATACTCCTGTACCATCGTCTCTAGGCGTTGACTATGTGTCAGACTTCTTGTCTCCTGTGGCCTTGCAAAGGATGGGCTAAAAAAGTGGTGAAATGATTCCGCAAAATTGATGTTACCAGCAGATACTGTGGTTCTGTTACGGTTTGAGTGCTGAACACTTGACGGCCCCACGGTTGGCAAGTTGGAACTGTGAGATTCACTACATGCACCACTGGTATTTTGTGGAAAAGCACATGTAAGATTCTGCAACAGTCTCTGCTGATACTCCTGCATGCGTGCATCCCTTTCTATGGCAGGAATAATTTCTGCAAATTTACTTTTGTACCGGGGACCTAACAGTGTGGCAACCCAGTAGTCAGGATTATTTCTAATTCTCACAATTCGAGGGTCATGGTGCAGGTAGTGCAGCAAGAAGGCACTCATGTGTGTTGCGCATCCATTAGCACCAAGTCCCTGTTGTGTTGGTGGCGAGGTAACAATCATGCTTCCTTCCTCTGTGCTCTCCCCCCAACCTCGCACAACAGAAATGTGATCAAGGTCTCCCTCATCTGATGAGTCTTCCATCAGTTCGTCCTCCACTTCTTCCTGGGCTCCTGCACCTTCCTCACTAGTTTGGCTGCTACCATGCGCCCTGGTAAAATCATCTCCCCCACCCTCACATGCCTGCTGCCTTGGTGCTGCCGACAGTCTGGACCTTGCAGATGTTAGCCCTTCCGCATACAACTCCTCCTCCTCTACTTCCTCCACCTCCTCTTGTGCCACCACCTGACTCCGAATTCTGTTTAACATGTGCTCCAGCATGTAAATCACCGGAATAGTCATGCTGATAATGGCATCGTCAGTACTAAACATCTTCGTCGCCATTTCAAAACTGTGTAGAAGGGTGCATAGGTCCCTGATCTGAGACCACTCCTCCAGCGTGATTTGCCTCACCTCTGAATCTCGTTGGCCCAGGCTATACGTCAGAACGTATTGCACCAGGGCTTGTCGGTGCTGCCACAGTCGCTGCAACATGTGCAGAGTTGAATTCCACCGGGTAGGCACATCGCATTTTAGCCGGTGAAGTGGCAGGCCCAACGACTTCTGTAGAGATGTAAGTCGCTGAGCTGCGGGATGCGAACGGCGGAAGTGAGCACACAGCGACCGTGCCCTCTGCAGAAGGCCATCTAGTCTGGGATAGTGGGCTAAAAATTGCTGGACAACCAGGTTCAACACGTGAGCCATACAAGGCACGTGTGTGACATTGCCCCGGCGAAGGGCCGCACCCAGGTTTGCAGCATTGTCGCACACGGCCTTCCCTGGTTTCAGGTCCAGTGGAGACAACCATTCATGAAATTGGTTCTCCAGAGCTGACCACAACTCCTCAGCTGTGTGACTCACATTTCCCAGACATTTCAATGTAAAAACCGCCTGATGACGTTGAGCCCTACTGCCAGCATAGTAAGGAGGTGTGCAGGATCCCTTCTGCGCAGTTAGAAAGCTTGTGGCATGACCAGACAGGCTTTGGGTGCAGGTGGAAGACCGAGAGGAGGTTGAGGAGGCAGAAGCAGTGGAGGAACTTTGACATAAAGAGGATTGACGCACAACTCGTGGGGACGGCAAGACTTGGACAGCAGCCCCTTGTCCTGCTGTCACCATAGTTACCCAGTGCCCAGTCAGCGACATGTAACGCCCCTGTCCATGCCTACTCGTCCAAGTGTCTGTGGTGAAATGCACCCTGTCACACACAGAGTTTCTCAAAGAAGCGATGATGTTGTGTGCGACATGCTGGTGGAGCGCAGGCACACCTTTCTTTGAGAAGTAGTGCCGACTGGGCATCTGGTACTGGGGCACTCGAAAATCCTCTTTGTCCACCAGGCGGAAAGGCAGCATTTCTGTAGCCAAGAGCTTGCAGATGGTGAAATTCAACCTCTTAGCTTTCTCATGGCTAGGAGGAAATGGTCTTTTACTTGTCCACATCTGAGGGACCGAGGGCTGGCTATTGTGCTTAGAAGGGGTTGATAAGGGTGTCCCCGGCAAACTGCCGGTCTGTGAGGAAGATGCAGGCGGACATGTTAGGTTGCCTTGATCCAAAGGTGGTGCTATCGATGTCGGACAGCGCTCAACACCAGCTGCTGTTACCACCTCCAAAGAAAATGATGACCTGCCAATCACGCTGGCTGTTGCGGGTAAAGAGGTGGCAGGTCTGTGCCCCAAAACAGGTGTGACTGCTGTCCCCCCAGTCACAGAGGATGAAGAGGCCGCGGATGCACAAGATATGGCAGACGGTGGCTGGCCCGGCCGGCTAGGCCGCATTGTAGCACACTGAGCTTCCCACTGCAACTTATGCTTCATGTCCATGTGCCGGTTCATGCATGAAGTACTCAAACTATGTATTTTTTGGCCTCTACTTAGCTTTTGCTGACAAATGTTACAGATAACACGAGTTGGGTCATCTTTATCGATCTGAAAAAATGCCCAGGCTATGCAAGGCTTAGCACCCATGCGACCTGAAGAGCCACCACGACTTGTAGTGAGAGGCATAGTTGTGTTTGAGGATGCAGTTGTTGACGTGCTTCCAGTACTACGTCTCTGTCCAGGAAGGCGCAACCTGACCTCGTCGTCACTAGCATCTTCCTCCACCTCCTCTGCTGACCTCATCTCTTGGCTGACTGTGGGTTGACAGTAAGTGGGATCTCCAACCTCATCATCGTCACCCTGTGTGTTATCACACCCGTCGTCCTCAGAGCCAACCTGTTCCTGCCCTGACAAAAAACTAAAGTTGTCACTCCAATCAGGTATTTGAGTCTTATCATCGTCTTCCTCATTGTCTCCACCAACAGGAGTTACAGTTTGGGAATGAGGGTCTACATTATGGTCAGAACCTTCTGCGTCTGGTCCTGGATCCGACTCATAAAGATTCTGGGCATCAGTGCAGATCATTTCCTCGTCTGGATTCACAGAAGCGCTGGAGTCGACCTCTGATTCCCAGGCTATAGTATGAGTAAACAGCTCTGCAGACTCAACCATCTGTTCTACCTTATACTCAGATGGGCAGCTGGAGATTTGGGAGCTGTGAGGAAGCAAGTGCGATTTGGGTGACACCTTTGAGGACTGGAGTATTTGTGATGTTGAAGTTGATGTGGAGGAGAGCCCACTTAAAGGAGCACTTGATATCCGTTGAAGCACCTGCTGTTTTTGTGCCTCATCTGGAATTTGTAGCGATTGGCGTGGCCGTAAGAAAGGGATCTTATCACATTGTCCGCTAAAAGAAGTAGACATTTTAGTTTGGCTGGAAGATGGTCTTTCTTCTGCAGATGTTACTGTTGCTTTAACATCTACCCCACGGACACAACCTTTTTTCCCCTTCCCAACACGCCTATTCCCCTTTCCACCAGCAGCAGGCCTTTTTCCACTCATTTTGGTGGTTAACTAATTCACAACTCTGGAGTTGTTTGCACAAAAAAACAATGGATGGTATCCGAGCAGAGCTGAGTGGCCAAACTGTGGTATTAGGCCAAAACTATAGGCTGGGTTAGATGCAGAAAAAAATATATTCAGTTTGCAACCTGATGGAGGTCAGTATAGATGGACTAATACAACAAGTCCCACACACAGCTAGAAGCCTAATATTTTTTCAGAGGTAGATGCAGAAAAAAATATATTCAGTTTGCAACCTGATGGAGGTCAGTATAGATGGACTAATACAACAAGTCCCACACACAGCTAGAAGCCCAATATTTTTTCAGAGGTAGATGCAGAAAAAAATATATTCAGTTTGCAACCTGATGGAGGTCAGTATAGATGGACTAATACAACAAGTCCCACACACAGCTAGAAGCCCAAATATTTTTTCAGAGGTACTGTAGATGCAGATAAAAATTAGTTTGAATTTTAAACCTGATGGAGGTCAGTAGAGATGGACTAATAGAGAAAGTCCGACACACTGCTAGAAGGCCAAATATTTTTTCAGAGCTAGATGCAGAAAAAAATTATATTCAGTTTGCAACCTGATGGAGGTCAGTATAGATGGATTAATAGAACAAGACCCACACACAGCTAGAAGCCCAATATTTTTTCAGAGGTAGATGCAGAAAAAAATATATTCAGTTTGCAACCTGATGGAGGTCAGTATAGATGGACTAAATCAACAAGTCCCACACACAGCTAGAAGCCCAATATTTTTTCAGAGGTAGATGCAGAAAAAAATATATTCAGTTTGCAACCTGATGGAGGTCAGTATAGATGGACTAATACAACAAGTCCCACACACAGCTAGAAGCCCAAATATTTTTTCAGAGGTAGATGCAGAAAAAAATATATTCAGTTTGCAACCTGATGGAGGTCAGTATAGATGGACTAATACAACAAGTCCCACACACAGCTAGAAGCCCAAATATTTTTTCAGAGGTACTGTAGATGCAGATAAAAATTATTTTTAATTTGCAACCTGATGGAGGTCAGTATAGATGGACTAATACAACAAGTCCCACACACAGCTAGAAGCCCAAATATTTTTTCAGAGGTACTGTAGATGCAGATAAAAATTAGTTTTAATTTGCAACCTGATGGAGGTCAGTATAGATGGACTAATAGAATGATGCTATGCCCAAAAGATTTTACTTCACTAGGTGCAGTAGAAAAATTGGTATTCTATACACAGGTGGTATATCTTGCAACACAGATAGGCTACTCCACTGACTAACACACTCTGCAATAGGCCAAAAAGGATTAGCTTTGCTAGATTCAGCCAAATGCTGTGAAAAAAACTTGCACAGCACTGGCACAGACCTGCCTGGCAAAAACTGATAGGAACTGATGTAACCTAGTCCTGAAAAGGACTCCAATTACAATTAGTCTTTACTCCCACAACCTCTATTTAAGAGCACAGACCTCCCTGATAAAAGTCGTAGGAAATGCTGTAACCTAGTCCTTAAAAGGACTGCAATCACAACTATTCCCTACTCCCAAGCTATCTGTATATTTGTGCGAAAATTGGCTTGAAATTAACAAGGTATAGCACACACAGCAACAGCGGTGCCGTTTAACACGCAGCTGCAGCAGTGAGAAAATGGTGGCGACGGGGAAAATGGCTTGGTCTTACAGGGCAAGGACATGTGACATACACTGCCAATGACACATGCCCTTGCTTGTGTGAAAAAAAGCACTTCGCTCCGTGTGTGCGCTGCTGATAGGCTGACAGATTGCACCTCCCCACTGCAAATGCGGGAAAGAGAAAAAAAAATGGAGATCTTCATTGTTCCTGCAGAGATCCATCCCCTGCCCCTCCCCCCACCCCGCTGTACACTCAAACTGCGTATTAACATTTATTTTCATCATTACTGAGAAAAAATCCAGTTATGATTTTGGTGCACGAACAGTTATCGAACATAACCTCGAACAGCCGAATTTTTCTCAAATTGTTCGTGTTCGCCGAACGGCTCGAACACCGCCCAAAACAGCTCGAACTTGAGATTGGCGAACAGTTCGAGTAGAACAACGCTCATCTCTACTCAACACTTTCTTGTAAGAAATTAGAATCTTATCCTCTTGAGACCATACAGTTATGGTAAACATCACAGGCACCCTTGATTGTATATCCTTGTTTTAGTATTTTTGCCACTTTTTCCACTCTTCCTCTACAATTTTTTCAAGTTGGAAGGGTTCACCTTAGATTTCAGTGCTCTCTTAAGATTTTCACCTGGATTGAGATTTGTACATGTTCCTAGTTAGCTTAAAGAGGTCCATTTATTTTTCACCATTCTTTTTTTCTTCTTCTTCACCATTCTTTTTTATTCACCACTTGGTGCTTTCGGATGTGTGCTTTGGCTCATTATCCTGCTGTAGAACTTATTTTGTTCAACTCAAACTTAGTTTTCTTTCACTAGGGAGAGTATATAAAAGTATCAACCACCGAGGACTCGCAAATCTAAATATATTTCACTAGGGAGAACATTTTTCTGCCTTCATCCATAAAGTCTTGTTTTCTTAAGTGCGTCTGCGACAATAACCCTAGATGTCTCCAGCTTAGCCAGAAGTTTTTTGGATGTTGTATGAGGCTTGACTGCCTTATTTCAAACCGACTTTCATCGGTTTTCTTAATTTTCTTCTATCCACCATAATCTGTAATGTTCTTGAGTGCTCCATGAGTAGAAAACTTCTTGTTAATATTTCTAACTGTTAAAGCTTGAATACTAAGGTCTTTTGAAATATTCATTAACAGTCACACAAAAGTAAATTAGGAATTTAGAAATTAATAGACCATTAGCTACTGTCAGGTCTATCTTAGGAGGAAACTCCCATATTTACAGCTTTGATGGTTACGTTTTTACTCGACTAAAATCTGAATGACACGTTCTTCATTAATTAAAATAATTAGCCTAAAATAAATAACTAAGACTGTCGTGTTCAGGACCAATGTTTCTTTTATTATCGGTAAAGTAATTGAGAGTTACATTTGTAGAACAGTTCTCTTTAAATGATCTGCTTAACAGAATCTTTGACAGGTTTATCACGTTTTTCTTGCTGTACATTATATTTATGAAACAAATATGCATTGCATCAAAGAAAGCATTGGCCAATTTCATACTCCTGGATGAAAATGAATTAATTTTTTAGCACATTCCCATATAACAAATTTTCTCTACTTTGGATGCATACATTTTTTAAATAAAAAATGTCAAAAATCTAATAAATATAGATGAATCTTTTGAAATTAAAATTTGTCAGCTGTGCCAAATTTTTCCCCAAAAATGAATTTTCTGCTAATTGAAAGTATTACAAAGTCAACAATTGCCACAACATATCATCTATGACACAACAAAGACTCTTAGAACTGTATTTAGCCAATTTTGAGCTCTATAATGTAAACACAGCCTTAGCATTGTCAAATTAACCTTAACATATATTGCTGTGGGTTAACGGATGGTAAGCAACAGCCCATTTAATAAAACACTGCACTATCAGACTTTTTATGCTTTTTAAAATTCAAATTTTTTTTCCAAAAACTATTCTTTTCTGGGGCGGATGCTAGCATGCCAGTGTTTAGTCACTTGCAATGTACACACAAGAAGTCATGGCTTTTTGAAAAGCATTCCCATTTTTAGGAAACAACAGATTTGGTTTTTTCAAATTGAAAAGTAATGGGTTGGCATCTTTTAGCCATCAAATAATTATTAAATATCAATTTTTTGAGAAAATTAACAGGTTTGTTAAATATTCATAAAGTGAAAAAGCAATTGGTATGCACCAGGGAGAAAACAGTTTGATCAATGAGGAATCAATTGGAAGGTCTAGTCCAGGGCCTACAAAATACATAGCTCATTTTAGGCAGCCAGTGGCAATTAAAAAAATGTCATTTTTTGGCAGCAGTGAATTTCACGAAATATTGTGAAATTTAATTTGAGGTTAAGGCTTTGTTTAGCTATGACAACAAACTTGAACATTTTTGGTAGCATTAACATTTTTCTTATAAACATTGTAAATGTTCTTGCTCACCGAAAAAAGTATTACCACTGAAAAAACAATGGTTTCGAACAGTCAATAAATATTTCATTTTTAGGGATAAGCAACAAGTTTCTTACTTGGGAATTGAAGATGCCAGGGCTTTTTAAGGGAATTTGTTAGTTGGATTAACCCTCCTAAACTGTCTATCTTGGTATGCATTCTATAGAAGGTTGAATAAAATGATATTTTGATATCTGTGATCTGTTGTCTTATTCCAGAGAAATCCATGTTTTTCTTAATATGTCCATAAGCTATTAATATCTATAGGCAATACATAGATATCCATGGGAATCTGCCTCAAGAGTTTATTTTAAATGAATGGGAGCTTTACCTATGTGAGACATGTAGATATAGAGATCAGACAGTAAAGTATTACATGTCTCACGCTGATATTGCAACAACTCATACATATTTTAAACATTCTAACATGCAATATAGCTACAATGCAATTAGAGAATGTGAAGAAAAGTTTAGGTACAACGAGAGGTATCGAAGGAATTACTGCAAAGACCACAATTCAAAGAGTTCAAAGAAGGCACAATGGAAAGACTGATAAGTTTAAAGATTAGAAATAATCAAATTATTTTAGATAGTAAAAATTTAATGATGATGGATGGAAGAAGTGAAATCAGTTTACACTAGATAAGATATTCCTTTGCAGTAAAATAGATTTACCACTGAAATATTCATCTAATTTATTGGAAAGATAACGATAGTATATGGATTATTTTCCAAACCAAATAATGCAAGAGCAACAAAATACAAGTTGTTAGCAAGGAAAGTGTTATGATCTGCTACAAGCACTAAGGAAAGACAGGAGATCTGTCCCTACAATAGAACTAAACTGGATCCCTACGATGTAACGGGGAACCTGATCCTGCGATCAGACCTTCTAATGTCCTCAGCTAGTCTGTCCGAAGACCTATAGATGCAAGGGAGGGATCCCTACAAGAACTAGGGACTGGGATAAAGTTGGACACCTCCTAGCAGAAATTGTAGAAGTAAAACACAAATACACAACATAGAACATAGAGGTCAGAAGACCTAGCAAAACTAATAGAGAAGGGTAACAGAGCACAAAGCTAGCTCAAGAGTAGTAATTACAATGAAGTCCAGCAAGGCCAGGAGGGCGGAGCCGGATTAAATAGGCAAAAAAGGTCATGTGACCAGCAAACTAGAAATAAAACAACAGGAGAGTTCTAACAGTTCCCCCTCTTCTAAGAGGATCCTCTGGATCCCCTAGGCCCGGGCTTATCAGGAAACCTCCTGTGAAATGCTCTGACAAGTCTGGAAGCAGAAACATCATCCGCCCTCACCCATGAGTTATCCTCGGGTCCGAAACCCTTCCAAGCAACGAGATACTGCAAACTCACTCTATACCGTCTAGAATTTAGGATGCGGGAAATTTCATATTCCCCGTCCTCCACCACCGGAGGAACAGTGGCAGAGGCGTCACCAACCGACACATCAGCTCTTTTCAACAGAGAAACATGAAACACCGGATTAATCTTCCAGGAGGTAGGAACCTCCAACCTAACAGCAGATTGGTTAACTATCTGAAGCGCCTTAAAGGGCCCTACAAACTTGGGACCCAATTTTTTAGAAGGAATCCTCAATCGCAGATTCTTAGAGGACAACCAAACCATGTCACCAATAGCAAACGAAACCTCTTGCCGTTTCCTATCAAAGTACCTCTTAGATTTTTTGTTAGCCTCCTGAAGATTATCACGCACATCCGTCCAAACCCTCTCCAAATCACCGGAAAAACGCTCCTCCTCAGGCACAGCTGATACCAATTTGGAGAATGACCCAAAAGACGGATGTCTCCCAGAACAACAAAAAAAAGGCGAACACCCAGCAGAAGAGGATGTATGGTTGTTATGAGCAAATTCAGCAAGTGGCAGAAACTCAGACCACCCCTCTTGATTGTCTGCCACAAAGCAATGCAAGAACTGCTCAACATCCTGGTTCTTTCTTTCAGTCTGGCCATTAGACTCAGGATGATATCCGGATGAAAACGACAAAGGAACTCCCAACCTGTCACAAAAGGCACGCCAAAAACGAGCCACGAACTGAGGTCCCCTATCGGAAACAATGTCAGTAAGAACGCCATGTAGTCTGACAATTTCCTTGACAAAGGCCTTAGCGAGTGTCTTAGCGCAAGGCAGTTTGATGAAGGGAACCAAGTGACACATCTAGCTAAAACGGTCCACGACCACCCAGATGACAGTGAAACCTTCAGAGGGGGGAAGGTCAGTAATAAAGTCCATAGTCAGATGTGTCCAAGGTGCACTAGGAACCTCCAGAGGGCAAAGCAACCCCGCAGCAGGAGCATGCGAAGACTTAGATCTAGCACACACAGTACATTGACGCACCCACTTAATGACTTCCTTCTGCCATCCAGGCCACCAAAAACTGCGACCCACAAGTCTCTTGGTCTCAGAAATTCCAGGATGACCTGCCAACCGAGACTCATGACAGTCAACAAACAAATCTCTCCTTAAGGTCCTAGGCACAAACAACCTCCCATGGGGAGTGTTAGAAGGGGCATTCTCCTGAGCTTTAAGAATCTCATCCTCCAAAACGGAGTCCAAAGCAGCAATCACAACACCTTCTTGTAAAATGCTCTCCTCCTCCTCCTCAGCACCGACCATGGGAGAAAATCTGCGAGACATAACATCCGCTTTAACATTCTTGGTACCCGGGATGTAAGTAACGGAAAAATTAAACCGCGAGAAAAAAAAGTGCCCACCTAGCCTGACGGGCATTCAAGAGCTTGGCAGCATCAAGATAAATAAGATTTTTATGATCAGTGTAAACCTGAATGGGAAATTCAGCACCTTCCAAGAGATGACGCCAGTGTTCAAATGCGAGTTTAATAGCCAGCAATTCCCGATTACCAATATCGTAATTAAGATCAGTCTCAGAAAATTTTTTTGAAAAAAAGGCACAGGGATGTACTCCATCCTTGCATTCCTGAGACAACACCGCACCGACCCCCACAGAAGAAGCATCAACCTCAACCAAAAATGGCTTAGTCACATCAGGCTGCATAAGGATGGGAGCAGAGGTGAACCTCTCCTTTAGAAACACAAAAGCTTGAATGGCCTCAGAAGTCCACTGAACCGCATTAGCACCTTTCCTGGTGAGATCGGTCAGCGGTTTGACAATAATACAAATTTTTTTTTTAATTTTCTGTAATAATTGGCGAAAACCAAAAACCTCTGTATCGATTTCAAACCAATAGGCCTAGGCCATTCCTGCAGAGCTTGAACTTTAACCGGGTCCATCTCAAAACCTTCACTGGAGATAATGTAACCCAAAAAACTAATTCTCTGTACAGCGAACTCACATTTCTCTAGCTTAGCAAAAAGTGAATTGTCCATTAATAACTGTAAAACCTCACGTACGCTCCGCCAATGAGACTCCAGATCAGGCGAATAAATCAGAATGTCATCCAAATACACAGCCACATTTTTGCCGATCAAAGATCTAAGGATGTCATTAATAAGATTCTGAAAAAATGCTGGAGCATTGGTAAGACCAAAAGGCATAACCAGATTCTCAAAATGACCCACAGGAGTGTTAAAAGCAGTCTTCCATTCATCACCCTCCTTCATGCGCAACAAATTGTATGCCCCCCGGAGATCAATTTTAGAGAACAACTTGGCCCCCACTAACTGGTTAAACAAATCAGGAATCAATTGCAGTGGTTAAGGATTGCGTACAGTAATTTTATTAATCTCTCGAAAGTCCAGAGAAGGACGTAAACCGCCATCTTTTTTTTTTACAAAAAAAAATCCAACAGCCACAGGAGACTTGGAAGGCCTAATGTGACCGGCGGCCAAGCTTGTCTGTATGTATTCCTCCAAAGCCTTTCTCTCAGGAATAGTAAGATTAAATAAACGACTTTTAGGAAGAGTCGCTCCAGGGACAAATTCAATGGTACAATCATAGTCTCTATGGGGAGGCAAAATTTGTGACTCCTCCTCAGAAAAAACTCTCCAAAAATCCTGAATAGGTACAGGTAATTCCCCTTTTTCCACCACAGCAATACGTCCGTTACAACACTTGTCATAACATTTAGGGCTCCAGGACTTAATTTCATTAGTAGACCAATCCAGTACAGGATTGTGCAATTTTAATCAGGGCAACCCCAAAATTACTGGAGAAGGCAAATTATTTAATACTACCAAATCCAAATTCTCTTGATGAATACCATTAATAGTGAGGGGAAATTCACAGACCTTGTGAGTAACACTCTTCAAGGGAGAGCCATCAACAGAAACCACAGCAATAGGGGATGACAAAGGTTTAGGTTTTAATTTAAGTTTTTCCAAGAATCCCCCATCAATCACATTCAGAGTAGAACCACAATCCACAAATACCCAAAATTCAATTAATTCTTCCTGAGCAGCAGTAGTAGCAGATAGGAATACTCCCTTAGTATTTAAACAGGCTATACGTGCATGACTGACCTTTTTTTTTTTCTTTGTTCATACGAAGCACACAGTTCTTAATGAAATGACCAGAATTTCCACAATAGAAGAACAAACCTCCAGAAAGCCTGCGATCTTTTTCCTGAGAGCGGGGTGCCATCGCCCCAATCTCCATCGGCTCTCCTTTGTCAGCACAGACCCTCTCAAGACTCGGAGCTGACATGGCAGAGGATTTACTCTCATTAACCCTTGCACGCAATCTCCTGTCCACCCGTATAGCTAATTGCATTGCCTCCTGCAAGTTTCCAGGTGTGGGATAAGCAATCAGCAAATCCTTAACCCTTTCACCTAGCCCTGCAAGAAACAAACTTTTCCAAGCTGAATTGTTCCACCCCACCTGGGCAGACGACCGACCGAAGTGAGAACAATATTTTTCCACATTACCTGATCCCTGCCTCAGACGTCTCAATTCAGACTCAGCAGATGAGACACGATCAGGATCATCGTACAACAAACCCAAAGCTGAAAAAAAACTATCCACTGATCTAAAGCACGGATCACTAGGTTGGAGAGAAAAGGCCCATCCCTGAGGATCTTTGCGCAAAAGTGACATTATGAACCCTATGCGCTGTGATTCATCACCAGAGGATCTGGGTCTTAAACGAAAATACAATAAACAAGCATTTTTAAAAGAAAAAAAATCTTGCTGTTCACCAAAAAATAGATCAGGCAGACGTACCTTTGGCTCCACAAAATGTGCTCCAGAACAGCTACTCACGTGTTGTTGGAGCTCGGCCACCTCCAGAGAGAGTCCCTGCAAGCATTGAGCCAAATCTTGAACCGAGACCATAATGGAAACTGGAGGTCTTTCCTTAGAGAAATTATTTTTAGGCTGGACTTACTGTTATGATCTGCTACAAGCACTAAGGAAAGACAGGAGATCTGTCCCTACAATAGAACTAAACTGGATCCCTACGATGTAAAGGGGAACCTGATCCTGCGATCAGACCCGCTAAAGTCCTCAGCTAGTCTGTATGAAGACCTATAGATGCAAGGGAGGGATCCCTACAAGAACTAGGGACTGGGATAAAGTTGGACACCTCCTAGCAGAAATTGCAGCAGTAAAAGACAAACACACAACATAGAACATAGAGGTCAGAAGACCTAGCAAAACTAATAGAGAAGGGTAACAGAGCACAAAGCTAGCTCAAGAGTAGTAATTACAATGAAGTCCAGCAAGGCCAGGAGGGCGGAGCCGGATTAAATAGGCAAAAAAGGTCATGTGACCAGCAAACTAGAAAAAAAACAACAGGAGAGTTCTAACAGAAAGGTGTTCGAAAGAAAAACAAAAGTAGTAACTCCCAACAAAAGAATATTAGGAAGAGAGGAAAAAAGGGAGAAGAAAACGCACACAGCCCTAATACCAAAAATATGAAAGAGAAATAATTGGGATTTTTAATTTGAGTGATCATGAATTAGCTGATATGGAGGTGCAAGTGTTAGAAATAGGTTTATAGTTTTCTCTAGATAAACTTGTAGATACATTTCATACATTCATACACATTGCATGTTGACATATGTACATTGATTCAAATGTTAAATTTAATTAAATACTCTCTCACTAATCCCTTAAATAGAGGCAATGAGACAAAATCCACTACCTATACTCATACTGGTTTAAAAGAAAAGTCCAAATGTAATCCTAAAATAATATTAGTAATAAATATATAAAGGCATTCAAAAGAGTAGTACTTAATGAATAAAGAAATTTATATTGTGGAAAAATTATAATTCAAGTTTTTCCTAACAAGTCAACAGAGCATTATGAGATTTACAGAAGAATCCAAATATAGCTAGAAAACCTGTTGATAAATGAATAGGGAGAGGGGTTGGTCATTTTGAATAAATGGGATTATAATGAAGACATTATTAGACTATTATCGGATAAAGAAACATAAGAAATTGACTTTTGATCCAACAAATGCAAATAGGAAAAGAGCTAGGGGTTTTATTACTAAAGCGTAAAGAGATTTGTATATTATATAACAAACTATTTGAATTCTTGAATATAAATCAGATAATACCAGTAAATTGTATTATTTATGAAAAATGTATGAAAATGACACTGGGGAGACCGATTGTTTTTGTTACTGGCTTAGAGATTGTCTGAACATATTGATAATTTTTTACAAAAATATGTGAAAATATCCCCTTTCTATATACATAGTAACATAGTAATGTAGGTTTAATAAAGACCTAGGTCCATCAAGCTCAACCTTTCAACCCCAATTGTACTCCATATACTAACACTACACTAACTTACTAACTTACAGGGACTGTAATTATTGGGGTGGAGTAAGTTAAATAATTTCTGATGGAAAAAGATAGTTTAGTAATGGCACAAATCCAATTTTAAGAAGTTTTTTGTCTGACCCACAATTATTTTTGGTTTGGTGTACTTATTTACAATGCAAGGGGTCGTCGATAAGAACTTTTCCCCTATGTTTGAAAATTACTCATTGAGAACAAATATATGTATAGTCACATCTAGAGATGAGCGTTGTTCTACTCGAACTGTTCGCCAATCTCAAATTCGAGCTGTTTTGGGCGGTGTTCGAGCCGTTCGGCGAACACGAACAATTTGAGAAAAATTCGGCTGTTCGAGGTTATGTTCGATAACTGTTCGTGCACCAAAATCATAACTGGATTTTTTCTCAGTAATAATGAAAATTAATGTTAATACGCAGTTTGAGTGTACAGCGGGGTGGGGGGAGGGGCAGGGGATGGATCTCTGCAGGAACAATGAAGATCTCCATTTTTTTTTTCTCTTTCCCGCATTTACAGTGGGGAGGTGCAATCTGTCAGCCTATCAGCAGCGCACACACGGAGCGAAGTGCTTTTTTTCACACAAGCAAGGGCATGTGTCATTGGCAGTGTATGTCACATGTCCTTGCCCTATAAGACCAAGCCATTTTCCCCGTCGCCACCATTTTCTCACTGCTGCAGCTGCATGTTAGACGGCACCGCTGTTGCTGTGTGCGCTATACCTTGTTAATTTCAAGCCAATTTTCGCACAAATATACAGATAGCTTGGGAGTAGGGAATAGTTGTGATTGCAGTCCTTTTAAGGACTAGGTTACAGCATTTCCTATGACTTTTATCAGGCAGGTCTGTGCTCTTAAATAGATAGGTTGTGGGAGTAAAGACTAATTGTAATTTGAGTCCTTTTCAGGACTAGGTTACATCAGTTCCTATCAGTTTTTGCCAGGCAGGTCTGTGCCAGTGCTGTGCAAGTTTTTTTCACAGCATTTGGCTGAATCTAGCAAAGCTAATCCTTTTTGGCCTATTGCAGAGTGTGTTAGTCAGTGGAGTAGCCTATCTGTGTTGCAAGATATACCACCTGTGTATAGAATACCAATTTTTTTACTGCACCTAGTGAAGTAAAATCTTTTGGGCATAGCATCATTCTATTAGTCCATCTATACTGACCTTCATCAGGTTGCAAATTGAATATAATTTTTTTCTGCATCTAGCTCTGAAAAAATATTGGGCTTCTAGCTGTGAGTGGGACTTGTTGTATTAGTCCATCTATACTGACCTCCATCAGGTTGCAAACTGAATATATTTTTTTCTGCATCTACCTCTGAAAAAATATTGGGCTTCTAGCTGTGTGTGGGACTTGTTCTATTAATCCATCTATACAGACCTCCATCAGGTTGCAAACTGAATACATTTTTTTCTGCATCTACCTCTGAAAAAATATTGGGCTTCTAGCTGTGTGTGGGACTTGTTGTATTGGTCCATCTATACTGACCTCCATCAGGTTGCAAATTAAAAATAATTTTTATCTGCATCTATAGTACCTCTGAAAAAATATTTGGGCTTCTAGCTGTGTGTGGGACTTGTTCTATTAGTCCATCTATACTGACCTCCATCAGGTTGCAAATTGAATATAATTTTTATCTGCATCTACCTCTGAAAAAATATTTGGGCTTCTAGCTGTGTGTGGGACTTGTTCTATTAATCCATCTATACAGACCTCCATCAGGTTGCAAACTGAATATATATTTTTCTGCATCTACCTCTGAAAAAATATGTGGCCTTCTAGCAGTGTGTGGGACTTTCTCTATTAGTCCATCTATACTGACCTCCATCAGGTTGCAAACTGAATATAATTTTTTTCTGCATCTAGCTCTGAAAAAATATTTGGCCTTTTTGCAGTGTGTGGGACTTTCTCTATTAGTCCATCTATACTGACCTCCATCAGGTTGCAAATTCAAAATAATTTTTTGTCTGCATCTAGCTCTGAAAAAATATTGGGCTTCTAGCTGTGTGTGGGACTTGTTGTATTAGTCCATCTATACTGACCTCCATCAGGTTGCAAATTAAAATAATTTTTATCTGCATCTACAGTACCTCTGAAAAAATATTTGGGCTTCTAGCTGTGTGTGGGACTTGTTCTATTAGTCCATCTATAATGACCTCCATCAGGTTGCAAATTGAATATAATTTTTATCTGCATCTAGCTCTGAAAAAATATTTGGCCTTCTAGCAGTGTGTGGGACTTGTTCTATTAATCCATCTATACAGACCTCCATCAGGTTGCAAACTGAATATATTTTTTTCTGCATCTACCTCTGAAAAAATATGTGGCCTTCTAGCAGTGTGTGGGACTTTCTCTATTAGTCCATCTATACTGACCTCCATCAGGTTGCAAACTGAATATAATTTTTTTCTGCATCTAGCTCTGAAAAAATATTTGGCCTTTTTGCAGTGTGTGGGACTTTCTCTATTAGTCCATCTATACTGACCTCCATCAGGTTGCAAATTCAAAATAATTTTTTGTCTGCATCTAGCTCTGAAAAAATATTGGGCTTCTAGCTGTGTGTGGGACTTGTTGTATTAGTCCATCTATACTGACCTCCATCAGGTTGCAAATTAAAATAATTTTTATCTGCATCTACAGTACCTCTGAAAAAATATTTGGGCTTCTAGCTGTGTGTGGGACTTGTTCTATTAGTCCATCTATAATGACCTCCATCAGGTTGCAAATTGAATATAATTTTTATCTGCATCTAGCTCTGAAAAAATATTTGGCCTTCTAGCAGTGTGTGGGACTTTCTCTATTAGTCCATCTATACTGACCTCCATCAGGTTGCAAATTAAAAATAATTTTTATCTGCATCTAGCTCTGAAAAAATATTGGGCTTCTAGCTGTGTGTGGGACTTGTTGTATTAGTCCATCTATACTGACCTCCATCAGGTTGCAAACTGAATATATTTTTTTCTGCATCTACCTCTGAAAAAATATTGGGCTTCTAGCTGTGTGTGGGACTTGTTCTTTTAATCCATCTACACAGACCTCCATCAGGTTGCAAACTGAATATATTTTTTTCTGCCGATACCTCTGAAAAAATATTGGGCTTCTAGCTGTGTGTGGGACTTGTTCTATTAATCCATCTATACAGACCTCCATCAGGTTGCAAACTGAATATATTTTTTTCTGCATCTACCTCTGAAAAGATATTGGGCTTCTAGCTGTGTGTGGGACTTGTTGTATTAGTCCATCTATACTGACCTCCATCAGGTTGCAAACTGAATATATTTTTTTCTGCATCTACCTCTGAAAAAATATTGGGCCTTCTAGCAGTGTGTGGGACTTTCTCTATTAGTCCATCTATACTGACCTCCATCAGGTTGCAAATTCAAAATAATTTTTTGTCTGCATCTAGCTCAGAAAAAATATTGGGCTTCTAGCTGTGTGTGGGACTTGTTGTATTAGTCCATCTATACTGACCTCCATCAGGTTGCAAATTAAAAATAATTTTTATCTGCATCTACAGTACCTCTGAAAAAATATTTGGGCTTCTAGCTGTGTGTGGGACTTGTTCTATTAGTCCATCTATACTGACCTCCATCAGGTTGCAAATTGAATATAATTTTTATCTGCATCTAGCTCTGAAAAATTATTTCGCCTTCTAGCAGTGTGTGGGACTTTCTCTATTAGTCCATCTATACTGACCTCCATCAGGTTGCAAATTGAATATAATTTTTATCTGCATCGAGCTCTGAAAAAATATTTGGCCTTCTAGCAGTGTGTGGGACTTTCTCTATTAGTCCATCTATACTGACCTCCATCAGGTTGCAAATTAAAAATAATTTTTATCTGCATCTACCTCTGAAAAAATATTTGGGCTTCTAGCAGTGTGTGGGACTCATTGTATTAGGCCATCTATACCAAGCTCCACCAGCTTTGAAATTAATAATAATTTTTAGCTGCATCTAGCCCTGAAAATAATTTTTCCCAATAGTGGTAGCAATAGAAATATGGGGCGCGCGCCTGGCTAACAAAAATATACGCTTCATAACACAAAACACCAGCCTAGCGCACTGCATTAATAAGATGGCATCATCATCTCTCCCAGTGCTATTCCTACTACCCAGGCTAGTATTCCTGTGCCTAAAACACAATGTATGGGTCCGCGCTAGCCACTATGCTGAGGGGTATAAAGCTGCTGCTAACGCTTTATAACTATTCAATTGGCAGATTTTCACAGAGCTCTTCCACAACACCCACCCATCGGGCAACAGTTGCCCACCCTCCCTATGGGATCTAGTGGCGAATAGTTGATGCCATTAATCAGAGCGTCAGTTGCCCCGTCAACGTGGCAAGCATACGGTAAGGCATGGGAAGAGTGGACACGACTAGTAGCAGGCAGACGGGTTGACTAATGTGAACAAGCCAGATCACAAGTCACCATAGAATTTCTCCACCAGCTAATGATGAGGGGCATATCAGGGGCGTCAGCGCAGCGGTGTCTGACCGGAGTAGCATTTCACTTCCAACTACTGAATTGGGAAGATGTGACAAAGATTCATCATCAGACAATCCATAAAAGGGTGGAAAAGGGGTCAGCCAAGTCAGGAATGTAGACGTCCCGTCCCGTGTCACTAAAACTGATTTCTCACATCTTATCCCTAACACCATTAACATGACACTCACAATTTGAAGCAACACTAATGTCTACGGCATTTGTGATCGCCTTCTTCGGGGCGCTATGTATAAGCGAATTAGTCCCTCAATCCAAAATTACCACCAGTGGACGCTTATTACACCAGGAAGTAGTCATAGCCAATAATGCAATACGTGTACGCATACACCAATCGAAAACGGTTCCAGCGGGCAGGGGTACTTGGGTACTTCTACAACCCACAAACGGTACACTGAGTCGGGTAACAATAGTAAAAACATATCTAACCATCAGATCACAAAGTAATTTCTTCGTATCACACATTGATGGAACGCCATTATCAAGATACCTGTTCCAAGCTATATTTAATAAATGCATAACATCGGCAGGGAACCACCCCAAAGATTACGGGACACACTCATTCCGCATAGGTGCGGCCACGGAAGCAGCAAGAGCAGGACTGTCAGAAACGGAAGTTCAGAGGATAGGGAGATGGCGATCCACGTGTTTGGCGAGATACATAAGACCGGACTTGTTATCCTAACGTGGTTTGTTTCTTTTACAGGTGACGCTAAGCCAACAGTGTGAGTGATAGGCCACTCGTATATATATTGGGCACAAAAAAGGGCGAAAGTCCGCCCAGGCGGGAGGAAATTAGAGTTTCATTACACATATTTCAACTGGAGAGGTATTAGAGGCCTGCTATGGCCACAGGTACTAATGGAGGTAATCAAGGTAGGGAGAGAGGCAAGAGGTCCGGTCATCTTAGTTATACAGGCCGGGGGAAACAACCTAGGTCATCACAAGAGCGCATAACTAATTGCAATAATGAAACTAGACACTGAGCGCTTCAGAGAATTTTTCACAAAATTAGCTATAGTATGGTCAGAGATTGTGCCGATAGCGGTATGGCAAGGTGCGCGAGACATCACGGCCATCGAATGGACAAGGCGGGTAATAAATATTCAGATGGCAAAATTTAGAAGAGACAGACGCGGTGTAGTGATACGACACCGACAACTGGAAGGAGATAAAGCAGACCTCATACGGCCCGACGGTGTTCACTTAATAGATATTGGACTGGACATATTCCTGTCAGGACTCCAGGATGGAGTGGAACAAGCGTTAAGAGTGATGGGTGGGGGTCAGAGTCCTGCATACGAGTACGCTGGATCCTCCGTGGCCTGGAAATAGAAAGGACATGTTGGAGAGTTACACTTGTTGGCCAACTTGCCGGAGTGGGGACCCAGGGCATGCTGCAACAAGCTGAATTATTTTAGAAATAAAATGCCTTTCTAATGGAATGAGTATAAAGAGTTAATAAAGCTGTGACCGATCCTCACCCATCCAGTTGTAAGAGTTACATTATTGGGTTGTCCATGAAAGGGGGGCGGTAGGGGGGCTGAGCATCTGGGTTTGGTTGGGGGTCCCCACAGTCTGCCTAGGCTAGATTAATTTAAAAATTCTTATTAGATACACAGGCGATGCAGCTTGCTTCGCAGCTGGGCTACTACGCCCAAAGTATTGCCTAGGCTAGATGCAGTTAAAAATTCTACGCTGACTAGCAGACACTGAAGATTTGGAGCAGACCTCTGAGTAAACAGCTCTTCAGACTCAACCATCTGTGTTACCCCAAGCCATAGTGTATGTAGTTTCTTACAGTTAAAAGGGGGGGGGGTGCGACCCAACCCACCTGGAATTGACGATGCCAACGTCACGTAAGACACAGCAAGGGGACTCCCAAAATTGTGGCACAGACACCACTTAACCCTAGAACGCATACCTGTGGCCTTGCAGGCCCGCCCAGTTAATTGTTTTCTATTTTCTGCAAGATTGCTTTAGTTAGAATTTTGAAACTCTAGGAATTCTTCATGTATATAGTTGTTTGTCATTTGAGTTTGAGTTATTCCATGTTATTTGCACACGGGCCTAAAGGGCCCCAGGTATGTGAAAGTGTAGATTTTTATGGTCATGCGTTCTAGGGTTAAGTGGCATCAATTGCCCCACTGTTGCTTAAAACGGTTGGTGAGGTGATTTTACCAAATCCTCAAGCTTTTAGTCTCCCAAGGATGACACAGGGGTAGAAATGTCCTTGCGAATCCATGATTTGATCATCTTTATGAACGTGAGTCTGTCTACATTCTCAGTGGACAGCCACGTGCGCTTATCTGTCAGCACACCACCAGCAGCGCTGAACACACGTTCAGAGAGAACGCTGGCTGCATGGCATGACAAGATCTCCAAGGCGTGAGTGGCGAGCTCCGGCGATTTTTCAAGATTGGAATACCAAAATGAGCAAGGGTCCAGTGACACAGTCATGGCTTCGATGTTCACTTGGAGATTCTCCTGTACCATCCTCTCTAGGCATTGACTATGTGTCAGACTTCTTGTCTCCTGTGGCCTTGCAAAGGATGGTCTAAAATAGTGGTGAAACGATTCCACAAAATTGCTGTTACCAGCAGATACTGTGTTACTGTTACTGTTTGAGTGATGAAGACTCGACAGTCCCACCGTTGGCAAGTTAGAACTGTGAGATTCACTACGTGCACCACTGGTGTTTTGTGGAAAAGCACATGTAAGATTCTGCAACAGATACTCCTGCATTCGTCAATACCTTTTTATGGCAGGAATTATTTCGGCAAATATACTTTTGTACCGGGGATCTAAGAGTGTGGCAACCCAGTAGTCGGGATTACTTCGAATTCTGACAATCCGGGGGTCATGTTGCAGGTAGTGCAGCAAGAAGGCACTCATGTGTCTTGCGCATCCAGAAGGACCAAGTCCTTGTTGTGTTGGTAGCGAGGTAAGAATCATGCTTCCTTCCTCTGCCCTCTCGCTCCAACCTCGCACAACAGAAATGTGATCAAGGTCTCCCTCATCTGATGAGTCTTCCATGCCCATTGCCAGTTCGTCCTCCACTTCTTCCTCGGCTCCTGCACCTTCCTCAACAGTTTGGCTGCTACCATGCGCCCTGGTTAATCCCTCTCCCCCACCCTCCCATGCCTGCCGCCTTGGTGCTGCCAACCGTCTGGAACTTGGAGATGTTATCCCTTCCGCATACGACTCCTCCTCTACTTCCTCCACCTCCTCTTGTCCCACCACCTGACTCCGAATTCTGTTTAACATGTGCTCCAGCATGTAAATCACCGTAATAGTCATGCTGATAATGGCATCATCAGCACTAAACATCTTCGTCGCCATTTCAAGACTGTGCAGAAGGGTGCATAGGTCCCTGATCTGAGACCACTCCTCCAGCGTGATTTGCCCCACCTCTGGATCTCGTTGGCCCAGGCTATACGTCAGAACGTATTGCACCAGGGCTTGTCGGTGCTGCCACAGTTGCTGCAACATGTGCAGAGTTGAATTCCACCGTGTCGGCACATCGCATTTCAGCCGGTGAACTGGCAGGCCCAACGACTTCTGTAGAGATGTAAGTCGTTGAACTGCGGGATGCGAACGGCGGAAGTGAGCACACAGCGACTGTGCACTCTGCAGAAGGCCATCTAGTCCGGGATAGTGGGCTAAAAATTGCTGGACAACCAGGTTCAACACGTGAGCCATACAAGGCACGTGTGTGACATTGCCCCGGTGAAGTGCCGCACCCAGGTTTGCAGCATTGTCGCACATGGCCTTCCCTGGTTGCAAGTCCAGTGGAGACAACCTTTCATGAAACTGGGTCTCCAGAGCTGACCAAAACTCCTCAGCTGTGTGACTCACATTTCCCAGACATTTCAAAGTAAACACTGATGCGTTGAGCCCTGCTGCCAGCATAGTAAGGAGGTGTGCAGGATTCCTTCTGCGCAGTTAGAAAGCAGGTGGCATTACCAGACAGGCTTTGGGTGCAGGTGGAGGACCGAGAGGAGGTTGAGGAGGCAGAAGCAGTGGAGGAAGTTCGAGATAAAGAGGATTAACACACAACTCGTGGGGACGGAAAGACTTGGACAGCAGCCCCTTGTCCTGCTGTCACCATAGTTACCCAGTGCCCAGTCAGCGACATGTAACGCCCCTGTCCATGCCTTCTCGTCCAAGTGTCTGTGGTGAAGTGCACCCTGTCACACACAGAGTTTCTCAAAGAAGCGGTGATGTTGTGTGCGACATGCTAGTGGAGCGCAGGCACACCTTTCTTTGAGAAGTAGTGCCGACTGGGCATCTGGTACTGGGGCACTGTGACGGACATAAGGTCTTGAAAATCCTCTGTGTCCTCCAGGTGGAAAGTCAGCATTTCTGTAGCCAACAGCTTGCAGATGGTGAAATTCAACCTCTTAGCTTTCTCATGGCTAGGAGGAAATGGTCTTTTACTTTTCCACATCTGAGGGACTGAGGGCTGGCTATTGTGCTTAGACGGTGTTGAGTAGGGTGTCCCCGGAAACTGCCGGTCTGTGAGGAAGATGCAGGCGGACATGTTAGGTTGCCTTGATCCAAAGGTGGTGCTCTCGATGTCGGAGAGCGCTCAACACTAGCAGGTGTTTCCACTTCCCAATGAACTGACGACCTGCCAATCACACTGGCTGTTGCGGGTAAAGAGGTGGCAGGTCTGCGTCCAAAAACATGTGTGACTGCTGTCCCCCCAGTCACAGAGGATGAAGAGGCTGCGGATGCACAAGATGGGGCAGACGGTGGTTGGCCCAGCCGGCTAGGCCGCATTGTAGCACAGTGAGCTTCCCACTGCAACTTATGCTTCATATCCATGTGACGGTACATGCATGAAGTACTCAAACTATGTATTTTTTGGCCTCTACTTAGCTTTTGCTGACAAATATTACAGATAACACGAGTTGGGTCATCCTTATTCATCTGAATAAATGCCCAGGCTATGCAAGGCTTAGAGCCCATGTGACCTGAAGGGCCACTACGACTTGTGGTCAGAGGCAGAGTTGTGGTTGAGGATGCAGTTGTTGATGTGCTTCCAGTACTCCGTCTCTGTTCAGGAAGGCGCAACCTAACCTCGTCGTCAATAGCATCTGTGATGCCCCGCTGCGCTTGGTATCACAGATCCTACAAGAGTGCATTGATGGAATCCTCCACAAGAGGCCCCCATAAACATTCACACATCTCCACCTTCCACCTCAGACCAGCAGAGGGAGCCCGTTAGGGATATAAATAGGGAAGGTGGAGCTAGACAGTTCAGTTCCTCTGAAGAGTTCCTGCAGTAGAGAAGCCTAAGAGAGGTCAGTCTGCAGTGGAGCTCAGTCTAGTCTAGAGAACGCAGTTAATAGTTCAGCAGTGGAGCACGAGGCTCCTGCTTGCTAGATTCAGGGAGCCCAGATAGAGCTTAAGGTGTGCCGGTGCCGTAAGATCAGTGAAGCGCGGCAAGCTGCCGTTAGTGTGTATAGCCTAGTGAGGGCCCCAGTAGGCCGAAGGCGAGTGGCGAGTTAGTACATAAGGGGCAGAGGAGCTTAACCAGCTCACCCCGAAGCATTTACCGGACACAGGATCCGAGCTTACCGGTATCTCTATGACCCAGTAAGGCATAACCGGAATCCCTGGAGAACTACAAGTCCCAGGATCGCTAGGGTGCCGATATGTAACAGAGCCAGGAGACGCTTAGGCCCTGCATACTGGGAGCGTGAACTCCAAGAGAAGGCCCTACCACAAGGTCATCCAGCGCAGGACAGAGACAAAGTTAGGCCTAGCTCCAGGCAGGTCAGAAACTTACTACGCAGAGGCAAGAAACAGGAGGCCCTACACCCGCTCATTGGGGAGGATCCTGATATGCACCCTACAGTGCTCCGGGATGTGCCTGAATTTCCACCAGTAAAAGGTACTGAAGTGACTACCGTGTCCGTTCCCGTTCTTGCTCTGACCCAGCTGGGTCTCGCCTGTCCTGCATTCCCCCTGCATACGCTGCCCTGAGACCTAGCTCCACCTGTGGGGAGCTATACCATCGAGCTGCCTTATCACCGGCCTCAGTGGACTGCTGCAGCGCTGGTGCTTGTCACCAGATACCACAGGTGGCGTCATGAACTCTTATAAAATTAACAATTATCCACCCTTTTAAAGAGAGACCCCAGGGTACGGGCCAGGGAGCCGACCACCGCGACATCCCCAAGGCCAGGCAAATGCCCGGGTACCGAGTCATCCCCATCCCCAGGGCTAGTCACATCCTCCTCCACCTCCTCTGCTGACCTCATCGACTGTCTGACTGTGGGTTGACAGTAAGTGGGATCTCCAACCTCATCATCATCACCCTGTGTGTTATCACACCCGTCGCCCTCAGAGCCAACCTCTTCCTGCCCTGACCGAAAAGTCAAGTTGTCGCTCCAATCAGGTATTTGAGTCTCATCATCGTCTTCATCATTGTCTCCACCAACAGGAGTTACAGTTTGGGAACAAGGGTCTACATTATGCTCAGAACCTTCTTCATCTGGTCCTGGATCCAACTTATAAAGATTCTGGGCATCGGATCAGATCATTCCTCATCTGGATTAACAGAAGCTCTGGAGCAGACCTCCGTTTCCCAGGCTATAGTATGAGTAAACAGCTGGGCAGACACAGACATCTGTGTTACCCCATACTCAGACGGGCAGCTGGAGACTTGGGAGCTGTGAGGAAGCAAGTGCGATTGGGGTGACACCTCTGAGGACTGGAGTATTTGTGATGTTGAAATTGAGGTGATGGAGAGCCCACTTGAAGGAGCACTTGATATCCGTTGAAGCACCTGCTGTTTTTGTGCCTCATCTAGAATTTGTAGCGATGGGCGTGTCCGTAAGAATGGGATCGTATCACATTGTCCACGAAAAGAAGTCGACATCTTAGTTTGGCTATAAGATGGTCTTTCTTCTGCAGATGTTACTCCACCCCCCACCGTGGGGGGCCTCGACCCACCGGCGGACAGGCACCAGTATTGGGATAGGGGGGCTGGCCGTCAGGGTCCACCGAGGCTCTGGCACAAACCCGGCGACACAGAGGTGGCACAGGCAGGAACGGACTGGCCGTGTCGGCTTCTCACTTTTTGGATATTAGAAGGGCATGACATGCCTATATCTGTGTCTCCCCCTCCTTTTACTCCTCCACCTCTTTTCTTTTCGCATGACTATATGTACTTGTCACTTTTCCATGTGTTAGTTGTGTCTTCTGAGCAGTTTGTCAGCTTTTGGACACCTTTGAAGGTGTTTTCTATGTGTTTCTATGTGTTTTTGTTTGCCTGCCATTGGTTTTAACGGTGTTCGAAGGTGTTCGACGAACAGTTCGACGAACAGTTCGGCGAACACACGGGTGTTCGACGAACCGAACCGAACTCGAACACTACGGGGGTGGCTCAACACTAGTCACATCTTAATATGGATGGCATGCAAGACCATAATTATTGGAAGCAATTTATTGATAATTACTGTATTTTTCGGACTATAAGACGCACCGGACCATAAGACGCACCTAGGTTTTAGAGGAGGAAAAGAAAAAAAAATTAAGCAAAAAATGTGTTCATGATGCAGTTTTAAGGGGGAGGGGGTCTTCTGCTGACACTGCTATAGGGGTAATATCCCCCAATTCTGACAATAACCCCTATCCTGATATATATCCCCCCCTTCCTTTTATACGTGGTCCCCATCCCAATCCTGGTATGCATGGCACCCCCCATCCCTATCCTGGTATGCATGGCACCCCTCATCCCTGTCCTGGTATGCATGGCACAGCAATCCCCATCCTGGTATGCATGGCACAGCAATCCCCATCCTGGTATGCATGGCACCCCTCATCCCTATCCTGATATGCATGGCACCCCTCATCCCTGTCCTGGTATGCATGGCCCCCTCATCCCTGTCCTGGTGTGAATGGCACCAGGGGTGTACATAGGAATCATGGGGCCCCATAGCAGAAGTTCTAATTGGGCCCCTCTCCCCCCCAAAAAAAGGAAATAATTGTCTGGGTCACAGAAGAGCAGATCTCACAACTTTCCAGCC
This sequence comes from Phyllobates terribilis, assembly GCF_046119375.1. Classification (NCBI taxonomy): domain Eukaryota; kingdom Metazoa; phylum Chordata; class Amphibia; order Anura; family Dendrobatidae; genus Phyllobates; species Phyllobates terribilis. The sequence goes on from NW_027362764.1 coordinate 445,379,385, forward strand.
TTTGCATAGTAATTTTCCTCCTGCTTAAGTCCTAGATTCCTTTTTCATTGCCCCATAAAGTGTGATGCCAATAATGGCAACAAAAGTGTCCCCAAACACAGTATGATACCCCCATGGTGAATTCCTCCACATTCACAGTATAATGACCCTATTGTACCCCACCTCAACTCCCAAGGCAAAGTATGGTGACCCCAACACAATATGATCCCCCAACTGTGACTCCCACACTGCCCTCCATGCAGTATAATGGGCCTACATACAATATAATGGCCCCACACCTCTCCTTACTCCACAGAGTATAAGGCACTCACCATGGTCCTCCACACAGTATAATGTACTCGCCATGATCCTCCATACAGTATAATGCACTCGCCATGATCCTCCATACAGTATAATGCACTCAATAGTAAGTAATGTACAAAAAAATATATTTCAGCTCACCTGGGTCAGCCTGCTCGGTCCACTTTCTCATGAGGCACGGTGCTCGAATTGTAAAGATCCCCATCTGGGAGACATTAGGCAGTGATGAAATGTTAGTTATCCAGCAACTCGTGAAATTGACTTAAAAAATAGCCTTTATTTTGAAAAAAGTAAGAACATGAGACCATAGTGCAAATAAAAGCGTACAGAGGCTTACGCATTTCGGATACGTAGATCCTTATTCATAGCATGTTTTTAATTTTTTCAAAATAAAGGCTAATTTTTAAGTCAATTTCATGAGTTGCTGGATAACTACCCTTTCATCACAGTATAATGCACTCACCAAGGTCCTCCACACAGTATAAGACACTCGCCATGGTCCTCCCCATAGTATAATGCACTCGCCAAGGTCCTCCACACAGTATAAGACACTCGCCATGGTCCTCCACACAGTATAATGCACTCACCATGGTCCTTCATACAGTATAATGCACTCGCCATGGTCCTCCACGCAGTATAATGCACTCGCCATGGTCCTCCACACAGTATAAGACAATCGCCATGGTCCTCCACACAGTATAAGACACTCATCATGGTCCTCAACAAACTAGCCATGGTCCTCCACACAGTATAATGCACTCTCCATGGTCCTCCACACAGTATAATGCACTCGCCATGGTCGTCTACGCAGTATATTGCACTCTCCATGGTCCTGTATGCAGTATAATGCGTTCACCATGGTCCTCCACACAGTATAATGAACTCCCCATGGTCCTCCACACAGTATAATGCTCTCGCCATGGTCCTCCACGCAGTAAAATGCACTCCCAATAGTCCTCAACACAGTATAATGCATCCCATGGTCCTGTATGCAGTATAATGTAGCCCCCCATAGGGTAAAATGCAGCTTCCCCCACCATAGGGTAGAATGCAGCCCCCAGTCCTCCAGTGTTATCAGTACTCACTGATTTATAAATAAATATATACTTACCGCTCCTTGTTCCCCGCTGCTTCAGTTTCTGCAGTGCGTCTCTGTCATCACCTCAGCAGTAGAGATGAGCGTTGTTCGACTCGAACTGTGCGCCAATCTCAAATTCGAGCTGTTTTGGGCGGTGTTCGAGCCGTTCGGCGAACACGAACGATTTGAGAAAAATTCGGCTGTTCGAGGTTATGTTCGATAACTGTTCGTGCACCAAAATCATAACTGGATTTTTTCTCAGTAATGAAGAAAATTAATGTTAATACGCAGTTTGAGTGTACAGCGGGGTGGGGGGAGGGGCAGGGGATGGATCTCTGCAGGAATAATGAAGATCTCCATTTTTTTTTCTCTTTCCCGCATTTGCAGTGGGGAGGTGCAATCTGTCAGCCTATCAGCAGCGCACACACGGAGCGAAGTGCTTTTTTTCACACAAGCAAGGGCATGTGTCATTGGCAGTGTATGTCACATGTCCTTGCCCTATAAGACCAAGCCATTTTCCCCGTCGCCACCATTTTCTCACTGCTGCAGCTGCATGTTAGACGGCACCGCTGTTGCTGTGTGCGCTATACCTTGTTAATTTCAAGCCAATTTTCGCACAAATCTACAGATAGCTTGGGAGTAGGGAATAGTTGTGATTGCAGTCCTTTTAAGGACTAGGTTACAGCATTTCCTACGACTTTTATCAGGCAGGTCTGTGCTCTTAAATAGATAGGTTGTGGGAGTAAAGACTAATTGTAATTGCAGTCCTTTTCAGGACTAGGTTATATCAGTTCCTATCAGTTTTTGCCAGGCAGGTCTGTGCCAGTGCTGTGCAAGTTTTTTTCACAGCATCTGTGTTGCAAGATATACCACCTGTGTATAGAATACCAATTTTTTTTCTGCACCTAGTGAAGTAACATCTTTTGGGCATAGCATCATTCTATTAGTCCATCTATACTGACCTCCATCAGGTTGCAAATTGAATATAATTTTTTTCTGCATCTAGCTCTGAAAAAATATTTGGGCTTCTAGCAGTGTGTGGGACTTGTTCTATTAGTCCATCTATACTGACCTCCATCACGTTGCAAATTCAAAATAATTTTTTGTCTGCATCTAGCTCTGAAAAAATATTTGACCTTCTAGCAGTGTGTGGGACTTTCTCTATTAGTCCATCTATACTGACCTCCATCAGGTTGCAAATTAAAAATAATTTTTATCTGCATCTACCTCTGAAAAAATATTTGGGCTTCTAGCTGTGTGTGGGACTTTCTCTATTTGTCCATCTATACTGACCTCCATCAGGTTGCAAACTGAATATAATTTTTTTCTGCATCTAGCTCTGAAAAAATATTTGGCCTTCTAGCAGTGTGTGGGACTTTCTCTATTAGTCCGTCTATACTGACCTCCATCAGGTTGCAAATTAAAAATGAATTTTATCTGCATCTAGCTCTGAAAAAATATTTGGCCTTCTAGCAGTGTGTGGGACTTTCTCTATTAGTCCATCTATAGTGACCTCCATCAGGTTGCAAATTACAAATAATTTTTATCTGCATCTAGCTCTGAAAAAATATTTGGCCTTCTAGCAGTGTGTGGGACTTTCTCTATTAGTCCATCTATACTGACCTCCATCAGGTAGCAAATTAAAAATATTTTTTGTCTGCATCTAGCTCTGAATAAATATTTGGCCTTCTAGCAGTGTGTGGGACTTTCTCTATTAATCCATCTATACTGACCTCCATCAGGTTGCAAACTGAATATATTTTTTTTCTGCATCTAGATCTGAAAAAATATTTGGGCTTCTAGCAATGTGTGGGACTTGTTCTATTAGTCCATCTATACTGACCTCCATCAGGTTGCATACTGAATATAATTTTTTTCTGCATCTAGCTCTGAAAAAATATTTGGCCTTCTAGCAGTGTGTGGGACTTGTTCTATTAGTCCATCTATACTGACCTCCATCACGTTGCAAATTCAAAATAATTTTTGTCTGCATCTAGCTCTGAAAAAATATTTGGCCTTCTAGCAGTGTGTGGGACTTTCTCTATTAGTCCATCTATACTGACCTCCATCAGGTTGCAAATTAAAAATAATTTTTTGTCTGCATAAAGCTCTGAATAAATATTTGGCCTTCTAGCAGTGTGTGGGACTTTCTCTATTAGTCCATCTATACTGACCTCCATCAGGTTGCAAACTGAATATATTTTTTTTCTGCATCTAGCTCTGAAAAAATATTTGGGCTTCTACCAATGTGTGGGACTTGTTCTATTAGTCCACCTATACTGACCTCCATCAGGTTGCAAACTGAATATAATTTTTTGTCTGCATCTAGCTCTGAAAAAATATTTGGCCTTCTAGCAGTGTGTGGGACTTTCTCTATTAGTCCATCTATACTGACCTCCATAAAGTTGCAAATTAAAAATAATTTTTATCTGCATCTACCTCTGAAAAAATATTTGCGCTTCTAGCTGTGTGTGGGACTTGTTCTATTAGTCCATCTTTACTGACCTCCATAAGGTTGCAAACTGAATATAATTTTTTTCTGCATCTAGCTCTGAAAAAATATTTGGCCTTCTAGCAGTGTGTGGGCTTTCTCTATTAGTCCATCTATACTGACCTCCATCAGGTTGCAGATTAAAAACAATTTTTATCTGCATCTAGCTCTGAAAAAATATTTGGCATTCTAGCAGTGTGGGACTTTCTCTATTAGTCCATCTATACTGACCTCTATCAGGTTGCAAATTAAAAATAATTTTTATCTGCATCTCACTCTGAAAAAATATTTGGCCTTCTAGCAGTGTGTGGGACTTTCTCTATTTGTCCATCTATACTGACCTCCATCGGGTTGAAAATTAAAAATAATTTTTTGTCTGCATCTAGCTCTGAAAAAATATTAGGCCTTCTAGCAGTGTGTGGGACTTTCTCTATTAGTCCATCTATACTGACCTCCATCAGGATGCAAACTGAATATATTTTTTTTCTACATCTACCTCTGAAAAAATATTTGGGCTTCTAGCTGTGTGTGGGACTTGTTCTATTAGTCCATCTATACTGAACTCCATCAGGTTGCAAACTGAATATAATTTTTTTCTGCATCTAGCTCTGAAAAAATATTTGGCCTTCTAGCAGTGTGTGGGACTTGTTCTATTAGTCCATCTATACTGACCTCCATCACGTTGCAAATTCAAAATAATTTTTTGTCTGCATCTAGCTCTGTAAAAATATTTGGCCTTCTAGCAGTTTGTGCGACTTTCTTTATTCGTCCATCTATACTGACCTCCATCAGGTTGCAAATTAAAAATAATTTTTGTAAGCATCTACCTCTGAAAAAATATTTGGGCTTCTAGCTGTGTATGGGACTTGTTCTATTAGTCCATCTATTCTGACCTCCATCAGGTTGCAAACTGAATATAATTTTTTTTTGCATCTAGCTCTGAAAAAATATTTGGCCTTCTAGCAGTGTGTGGGACTTACTCTATTAGTCCATCTATACTGACCTCCATCAGGTTGCAAATTAAAAATATTTTTTATCTGCATCTAGCTCTGAAAAAATATCTGGCCTTCTAGCAGTGTGTGGGACTTTCTCTATTGGTCCATCTATACTGACCTCCATCAGGTTGCAAATTAAAAATATTTTTTATCTGCATCTAGCTCTGAAAAAATATTTGGCCTTCTAGCAGTGTGTGGGACTTTCTCTATTAGTCCATCTATACTGACCTCCATCAGGTTGCAAACTGAATATAATTTTTTTCTGCATCTACCTCTGAAAAAATATTTGGGCTTCTAGCTGTGTTTGGGACTTGTTCTATTAGTCCATCTATACTGACCTGCATCAGGTTGCAAATTAAAAATAATTTTTTGTCTGCATCTAGCTCTGAAAAAATATTTGGCCTTCTAGCAGTGTGTGGAATTTTCTCTATTAATCCATCTATACTGACCTCCATCAGGTTGCAAACTGAATATATTTTTTTTCTGCATCTACCTCTGAAAAAATATTTGGGCTTCTAGCTGTGTGTGGGACTTGTTCTATTAGTCCATCTATACTGACCTCCATCAGGTTGCAAACTGAATATAATTTTTTTCTGCATCTAGCTCTGAAAAAATATTTGGGCTTCTAGCTGTGTGTGGGACTTGTTCTATTAGCCCATCTATACTGACCTCCATCAGGTTGCAAACTGAATATATTTTTTTTCTGCATCTACCTCTGAAAAAATATTTGGGCTTCTAGCTGTGTGTGTGACTTGTTCTATTAGTCAATCTATACTGACCTCCATCAGGTTGCAAACTGAATATAATTTTTTTCTGCATCTACCTCTGAAAAAATATTTGGGTTTCTAGCTGTGTGTGGGACTTGTTATATTAGTCCATCTATACTGACCTCCATCAGGTTGCAAATTAAAAATAATTTTTATCTGCATCTAGCTCTGAAAAAATATTTGGCCTTCTAGCAGTGTGGGACTTTCTCTATTAGTCCATCTATACTGACCTCCATCAGGCTGCAAATTAAAAATAATTTTATCTGCATCTCGCTCTGAAAAAATATTTGGCCTTCTAGCAGTGTGTGGGACTTTCTCTATTAGTCCATCTATACTGACCTCCATCAGGTTGCAAATTAAAAATAATTTTTTTCTGCATCTCGCTCTGAAAAAATATTTGGCCTTCTAGCAGTGTGTGGGACTTTCTCTATTAGTCCATCTATACTGACCTCCATCAGGATGCAAACTGAATATATTTTTTTTCTGCATCTACCTCTGAAAAAATATTTGGGCTTCTAGCTGTGTGTGGGTCTTGTTCTATTAGTCCATCTATACTGACCTCCATCTGGTTGCAAACTTAATATAATTTTTTTCTGCATCTTGCTCTGAAAAAATATTTGGCCTTCTAGCAGTGTGTGGGACTTGTTCTATTAGTCCATCTATACTGACCTCCATCACGTTGCAAATTCAAAATAATTTTTTATCTGCATCTAGCTCTGTAAAAATATTTGGCCTTCTAGCAGTTTGTGGGACTTTCTTTATTCGTCCATCTATACTGACCTCCATCAGGTTGCAAATTAAAAATAATTTTTATCTGCATCTCCTTCTGAAAAAATATTTGGGCTTCTAGCTGTGTATGGGACATGTTCTATTAGTCCATCTATACTGACCTCCATCAGGTTGCAAACTGAATATCATTTTTTTTGCATCTAGCTCTGAAAAAATGTTTGGCCTTCTAGCAGTGTGTGGGACTTTCTCTATTAGTCCATCTATACTGACCTCCATCAGGTTGCAAATGAAAAATATTTTTTATCTGCATCTAGCTCTGAAAAATATCTGGCCTTCTAGCAGTGTGTGGGACTTTCTCTATTAGTTCATCTATACTGACCTCCATCAGGTTTCAAATTAAAAATATTTTTTATCTGCATCTAGCTCTGAAAAAATATTTGGCCTTCTAGCAGTGTGTGGGACTTTCTCTATTAGTCCATCTATACTGACCTCCATCAGGTTGCAAATTAAAAATAATTTTTTGTCTGCATCTAGCTCTGAAAAAATATTTGGCCTTCTAGTAGTGTGTGGGACTTTCTCTATTAGTCCATCTATACTGACCTCCATCAGGTTGCAAACTGAATATATTTTTTTTCTGCATCTACCTCTGAAAAAATATTTGGGCTTCTAGCTGTGTGTGGGACTTGTTCTATTAGTCCATCTATACTGACCTTCATCAGGTTGCAAACTGAATACAATTTTTTTCTGCATCTACCTCTGAAAAAATATTTGGCCTTCTAGCAGTGTGTGGGACTTTCTCTATTAGTCCATCTATACTGACCTCCATCAGGTTGCAAATTAAAAATAATTTTTTGTCTGCATCTAGCTCTGAAAAAATATTTGGGCTTCTAGCTTTGTGTGGGACTTGTTCTATTAGTCCATCTATACTGACCTCCATCAGGTTGCAAACTGAATATATTTTTTTTCTGTATCTACCTCTAAAAAAATATTTGGGCTTCTAGCTGTGCGTGTGACTTGTTCTATTAGTCCATCTATACTGACCTCCATCAGGTTGCAAACTGAATATAATTTTTTTCTGCATCTACCTCTGAAAAAATATTTGGGCTTCTAGCTGTGTGTGGGACTTGTTCTATTAGTCCATCTATACTGACCTCCATCAGGTTGCAAACTGAATACAATTTTTTTCTGCATCTACCTCTGAAAAAATATTTGGCCTTCTAGCAGTGTGTGGGACTTTCTATATTAGTCCATCTATACTGACCTCCATCAGGTTGCAAACTGAATATATTTTTTTTCTGCATCTACCTCTGAAGAAATATTTGGGCTTCTAGCTGTGTGCGGGACTTGTTCTATTAGTCCATCTATACTGACCTCCATCAGTTTGCAAACTGAATACAATTTTTTTCTGCATCTACTTCTGAAAAAATATTTGGCCTTCTAGCAGTGTGTGGGACTTTCTCTATTAGTCCATCTATACTGACCTCCATCAGGTTGCAAATTAAAAATAATTTTTGTCTGCATCTAGCTCTGAAAAAATATTTGGCCTTCTAGCAGTGTGTGGAATTTTCTCTATTAATCCATCTATACTGACCTCCATCAGGTTGCAAACTGAATATAATTTTTTTCTGCATCTACCTCTGAAAAAATATTTGGGCTTCTAGCTGTGTGTGGGACTGGTTCTATTAGTCCATCTATACTGACCTCCATCAGGTTGCAAACTGAATACAATTTTTTTGTGCATCTAGCTCTGAAAAAATATTTGGCCATCTAGCAGTGTGTGGGCTTTCTCTATTAGTCCATCTATACTGACATCCATCAGGTTGCAAATTAAAAATAATTTTTTTCTGCATCTAGCTCTGAAAAAATATTTGGCCTTCTAGCAGTGTGGGACTTTCTCTATTAGTCCATCTATACTGACCTCCATCAGGTTGCAAATTAAAAATAATTTTATCTGCATCTCACTCTGAAAAAATATTTGGCCTTCTAGCAGTGTGTGGGACTTTCTCTATTAGTCCATCTATACTGACCTACATCAGGATGCAAACTGAATATATTTTTCTTCTGCATCTACCTCTGAAAAAATATTTGGGCTTCTAGCTGTGTGTGGGTCTTGTTCTATTAGTCCATGTATACTGACCTCCATCTGGTTGCAAACTGAATATAATTTTTTTCTGCATCTACCTCTGAAAAAATATTTGGGCTTCTAGCTGTGTGTGGGACTTGTTCTATTAGTCCATCTATACTGACCTCCATCAGGTTGCAAACTGAATATAATTTTATTCTGCATCTAGCTCTGAAAAAATATTTGGCCTTCTAGCAGTGTGTGGGACTTGTTCTATTAGTCCATCTATACTGACCTCCATCACGTTGCAAATTCAAAATAATTTTTTGTCTGCATCTAGCTCTGTAAAAATATTTGGCCTTCTAGCAGTTTGAGGGACTTTCTTTATTCATCCATCTATACTGACCTCCATCAGGTTGCAAATTAAAAATAATTTTTATCTGCACCTACCTCTGAAAAAATATTTGGGCTTCCAGCTGTGTATGGGACTTGTTCTATTAGTCCATCTATACTGACCTCCATCAGGTTGCAAACTGAATATCATTTTTTTTTGCATCTAGCTCTGAAAAAATATTTGACCTTCTAGCAGTGTGTGGGACTTTCTCTATTAGTCCATCTATAGTGACCTCCATCAGGTTGCAAATTAAAAATATTTTTTATCTGCAACTAGCTCTGAAAAAATATCTGGCCTTCTAGCAGTGTGTGGGACTTTCTCTATTAGTCCATCTATACTGACCTCCATCAGGTTGCAAATTAAAAATAATTTTTTATCTGCATCTAGCTCTGAAAAAATATTTGGCCTTCTAGCAGTGTGTGGGACTTTCTCTATTAGTCCATCTATACTGACCTCCATCAGGTTGCAAACTGAATATATTTTTTTTCTGCATCTACCTCTGAAAAAATATTTGGGCTTCTAGCAATGTGTGGAACTTGTTCTATTAGTCCATCTATACTGACCTCCATCAGGTTGTAAACTGAATACAATTTTTTTCTGCATCTACCTCTGAAAAAATATTTGACCTTCTAGCAGTGTGTGGGACTTTCTCTATTAGTCCATCTATACTGACCTCCATCAGGTTGCAAATTAAAAATAATTTTTTGTCTGCATCTAGCTCTGAAAAAATATTTGGCCTTCTAGCAGTGTGTGGAATTTTCTCTATTAATCCATCTATACTGACCTCCATCAGGTTGCAAACTGAATATATTTTTTTTCTGCATCTACCTCTGAAAAAATTTTTGGGCTTCTAGCTGTGTGTGGGACTTGTTCTATTAGTCCATCTATACTGACATCCATCAGGTTGCAAACTGAATATAATTTTTTTCTGGATCTAGCTCTGAAAAAATATTTGGGCTTCTAGCTGTGTGTGGGACTTGTTCTATTAGTCCATCTATACTGACCTCCATCAGGTTGCAAACTGAATATATTTTTTTTCTGCATCTAACTCTGAAAAAATGTTTGGGCTTCTAGCTGTGTGTGTGACTTGTTCTATTAGTCCATCTATACTGACCTCCATCAGGTTGCAAACTGAATACAATTTTTTTCTGCATCTACCTCTGAATAAATATTTGGCCTTCTAGCAGTGTGTGGGACTTTCTCTATTAGTCCATCTATACTGACCTCCATCAGGTTGCAAATTAAAAATAATTTTTTGTCTGCATCTAGCTCTGAAAAAATATTTGGCCTTCTAGCAGTGTGTGGGCCTTTCTCTATTAGTCCATCTATACTGACCTCCATCAGGTGGCAAACTGAATATATTTTTTTTCTGCATCTACCTCTGAAAAAATATTTGGGCTTCTAGCTGTGGGTGGGACTTGTTCTATTAGTCCATCTATACTGACCTCCATCAGGTTGCAAACTGAATATAATTGTTTTCTGCATCTAGCTCTGAAAAAATATTTGGCATTCTAGCAGTGTGTGGGACTTGTTCTATTAGTGCATCTATACTGACCTCCATCAGGTTGAAACTGAATATAATTTTTTTCTGCATCTACCTCTGAAAAAATATTTGGGCTTCTAGCTGTGTGTGGGACTTGTTCTATTAGTCCATCTATACTGACCTCCATCAGGTTGCAAACTGAATACAATTTTTTTCTGCATCTACCTCTGAAAAAATATTTGGGCTTCTAGCTGTGTGTGGGACTTGTTCTATTATTCCATCTATACTGACCTCCATCAGGTTGCAAATTGAATATAATTTTTTTCTGCATCTAACCCAGCCAATAGTTTTGGCCTAATATCACAGTTTGGCCACTCAGCTCTGCTCCTTTCCCATCCATTGTTTTGTTTGTGCAAACAACTCCAGAATTATGAATTAGTTAACCACCAAAATGAGTGTAAAATGGTCTGCTGCTGGTGGAAAGGGGAATAGGCATGTTGGGAAGGGGAAAAAAGGTTGTGTCCGTGGGGTAGGTGTTAAAGCAACAGTAACATCTGCAGACGAAAGACCATCTTCCTGCCAAACTAAAATGTCTACTTCTTTTAGCGGACAATGTGATAAGATCCCTTTCTTACGGCCACGCCAATCGCTACAAATTCCAGATGAGGCACAAAAACAGCAGGTGCTTCAACGGATATCAAGTGTTCCTTTAAGTGGGCTCTCCTCCACATCAACTTCAACATCACAAATACTCCAGTCCTCAAAGGTGTCACCTCAATCGCACTTGCTTCCTCACAGCTCTCAAATCTCCAGCTGCCCGTCTGAGTATGAGGTAGAACAGATGGTTGAGTCTGCAGAGCTGTTTATTCATACTATAGCCTGGGAATCAGAGGTCGACTCCAGCGCTTCTGTGAATTCAGACGAGGAAATGATCTGCACTGATGCCCAGAATCTTTATGAGTCGGATCCAGGACCAGACGCAGAAGGTTCTGACCATAATGTAGACCCTTATTCCCAAACTGTAACTCCTGTTGGTGGAGACAATGAGGAAGACGATGATGAGACTCAAATACCTGATTGGAGCGACAACTTTAGTTTTTTGTCAGGGCAGGAACAAGTTGGCTCTGAGGACGACGGGTGTGATAACGCACAGGGTGATGATGATGAGGTTGGAGATCCCAATTACTGTCAACCCATAGTCAGCCAAGAGATGAGGTCAGCAGAGTAGGTGGAGGAGGATGGTAGTGACGACGAGGTCAGGTTGCGCCTTCCTGGACAGAGACGTAGTACTGGAAGCACGTCAACAACTGCATCCTCAAACACAACTCTGACTCTCACCACAAGTCGTGGTGGCTCTTCAGGTCGCATGGGTGCTAAGCCTTGCATAGCCTGGGCATTTTTTCAGATAGATAAAGATGACCCAACTCGTGGTATCTGTAACATTTGTCAGCAAAAGCTAAGTAGAGGCCAAAAAATACATAGTTTGAGTTCTTCATGCATGAACCGACACATGGACATGAAGCATAAGTTGCAGTGGGAAGCTCACTGTGATACAATGCGGCCTAGCCGGCCGGGCCAACCGCCGTCTGCCATATCTTGTGCAGCCACGGCCTCTTCATCCTCTGTGACTGGGGGGACAGCAGTCACACCTGTTTTGGGGCGCAGACCTGCCACCTCTTTACCCGCAACAACCAGCGTGATTGGCAGGTCATCATTTTCTTTGGAGGTGGTAACACCAGCTTGTGTTGAGCGCTGTCCGACATCGATAGCACCACCTTTGGATCAAGGCAACCTAACATGTCCGCCTGCATCTTCCTCACAGACCGGCAGTTTGCCGGGGACACCCTTATCAACCCCGTCTAAGCACAATAGCCAGCCCTCGGTCCCTCAGATGTGGACAAGTAAAAGACCATTTCCTCCTAGCCATGAGAAAGCTGAGAGGTTTAATTTCACCATCTGCAAGCTCTTGGCTACAGAAATGCTGCCTTTCCGCCTGGTGGACACAAAGGATTTTCGAGACCTTATGTCCTTCGCAGTGCCCAAGTACCAGATGCCCAGTCGGCACTACTTCTCAAAGAAAGGTGTGCCTACGCTCCACCAGCATGTCACACACAACATCATCGCTTCTTTGAGAAACTCTGTGTTTGACAGGGTGCATTGCACCACAGACACTTGGACGAGTAGGCATGGACAGGGGCGTTACATGTCGCTGACTGGGCACTGGGTAACTATGGTGACAGCAGGACAAGGGGCTGCTGTCCAAGTCTTGCCGTCCCCACGAGTTGTGCGTCAATCCTCTTTATCTCAAAGTTCCTCCACTGCTTCTGCCTCCTCAACCTCCTCTCGGTCCTCCACCTGCACCCAAAGCCTGTCTGGGCAGGCCACAAGCTTTCTAACTGCGCAGATGGGATCCTGCACACCTCCTTACTATGCTGGCAGTAGGGCTCAACGTCATCAGGCGGTTTTTACTTTGAAATGTCTGGGAAATGTGAGTCACACAGCTGAGGAGTTTTGGTCACCTCTGGAGAACCAATTTCATGAATGGTTGTCTCCACTGGACCTGAAACCAGGGAAGGTCGTGTGCTACAATGCTGCAAACCTTGGTGCGGCCCTTCGCCAGGGCAATGTCACACATGTGCCTTGTATGGCTCACGTGTTGAACCTGGTTGTCCAGCTATTTTTAGAACACTATCCCGGACTAGATGGCCTTTTGCAGAGGGCACGGTCGCTGTGTGCTCACTTCCGCCGTTCGCATCCCACAGCTCAGCGACTTACATCTCTACAGAAGTCGTTGGGCCTGCCACTTCACCGGCTAAAATGCGATGTGCCAACCCGGTGGAATTCAAATCTGATCATGTTGCAGCGACTGTGGCAGCACCGACAAGCCCTGGTGCAATACTTTCTGACGTATAGCCTGGGCTAACAAGATCCAGAGGTGGGGCAAATCACGCTGGAGGAGTGGTCTCAGATCAGGGACCTATGCACCCGTCTGCACAGTTTTGAAATGGTGACGAAGATGTTTAGTGCTGATGATGCCATTATCAGCATGACTATTCTGGTGATTTACATGCTGGAGCACATGTTAAACAGAATTCGGAGTCAGGGGGTGGCACAAGAGGAGGTGGAGGAAGTAGAGGAGGAGGAGTTGTATGCGGAAGGGCTAACATCTGCAAGGTCCAGACTGTCGGCAGCACCAAGGCAGCAGGCATGTGAGGGTGGGGGAGATGATTTTACCAGGGCGCATGGTAGCAGCCAAACTAGTGAGGAAAGTGAAGGAGCCCAGGAAGAAGTGGAGGACGAACTGATGGAAGACTCATCAGATAAGGGAGACCTTGATCACATTTCTGTTGTGCGAGGTTGGGGGGAGAGGACAGAGGAAGGAAGCATGATTGTTACCTCACCAACAACACAACAGGGACTTGGTGCTCCTGGATGCGCAACACACATGAGTGCCTTCTTGCTGCACTACCTGCAACATGACCCTCGAATTGTGAGAATTAGAAATAATCCTGACTACTGGGTTGCAACACTGTTAGATCCCCGGTACAAAAGTGAATTTGCAGAAATTATTTCTGCCATAGAAAGGGATGCACGCATGCAGGAGTAACAGCAGAGACTGTTGCAGAATCTTACATGTGCTTTTCCACAAAACACCAGTGGTGCACGTAGTGAATCTCACAGTTCCAACTTGCCAACCGTGGGACCGTCGAGTGTTCAGCACTCAAACCGTAACAGAACCACAGTATCTGCTGGTAGCATCAATTTTGCGGAATCATTTCACCACTTTTTTAGCCCATCCTTTGCAAGGCCACAGGAGACAAGAAGTCTGACACATAGTCAACGCCTAGAAACGATGGTACTGGAGTATCTCCAAGTAAACATTGAAGCCATGACTGTGTCACTGGAACCTTCCTCTTTTTGGGCTTCCAATCTGGATAAATGGCTGGAGCTAGCCACTTACGCCTTGGAGATCTTGTCATGCCCCGCAGCCAGCTTGATGATTGGTTAAAATCACCTCACCAACTGTTTTAAGCTTTCAAATTACTAATCATGTTTATCTGTATCTTGGCTGGAAAATAATTTGGACTTTGTAGCAGTGTGCAGTACTGATTCTATTAGGCCATCTATACTAAGCTCCACCAGATTTAAAATTACTAATCATGTTTATCTGTACCTTGGCTGGAAAATAATTTGGGCTTTTTAGCAGTGTGCAGCACTGATTCTATTAGGCCATCTATACTAAGCTCCACCAGATTTAAAATTAATAATAATTTTTAGCTGCATCTCGCCCGGAAAATAATTTTGGGGCTCCGAGATGCGCAAGACACATAAGTGCCTTCTTGCTGCACTACCTGCAACATGACCCTCATATTGTCAGAATTCGAAGTAATCCTGACTACTGGGTTGCCACACTCTTAGATCCCCCAAACTTTTCGATCAACCTTTTCATTTTAATAAAGACCAAAAAAATGGTCATTTTTGAAATTATAAGCATTAGCAGGTTATTAGAAACTGAAATCAAACAGTTTTCAACTCAAATCTTTATTCTAGGTGATGTTACATTTTCACATAGGACCCCTTGTTCGAAAGGAGCTTCTGAACTCTCTCGTCCATTGAATTTGTCAGGTTTTGGATGGTTTCTGCTTCAATTGTTTTGCATGAGGACAGAATACCCTCCCAGAGCTGTTGCTTAGATGTGAACTGCCTCCCGCCATCATAGACACTCCTTTTGATGATGCTCCAGAGGTTCTCAATGGGGTTGAGGTCAGGGGAGCATGGGTGCCACACCATTAGTTTGTCCTCTTTTATGCCCATATCAGCCAGAGATGCAGATGTGTTATGTGCAGCATGAGACGGTGCATTATCATGCATAAAAATGATCTTGCTGTGGAATACACGGTTCTACTTCTTGAACCATGGCAGGAAATGCTGTTTGAGAAACTCCACATACATTATGGAGTTCATCTTTATCCCTTCAGGGATCCTAAAGGGGCCGACAATCTATCTTCCCATGATTCCAGCCCAAAACATTACTCCACTTCCTCCTTGTTGGCGCTGTAGCCGTGTTTGCGTGGGGTGTCCATCAACCAGCCATCCTCCACTCCATCCATCTGGACCATCGAGTGTTGCACGGCACTAATCCGTGAACAAAACAGTTTTGAAATCAGTCTTCATGTAATGTTTGGCCCACTGGAGCCGTTTCTGCTTGTGTGAAGTGGATAGAGGAGGTCGACAGGATGGCGTATGCACAGCTGCAAACCTCTGAAGGACCCTGCATCTTGTTGTTCGGGGGACGATGGAGGCACCAGCAGCTTCAAAAACTTGTCTGCTGCTATGACAAGGCTTTTTTGCCGCTGCTCTTTTAACCTGACATAATTGCCTGTAGGAAAGAGTCCTCAATTTGCCCTTATCAGCACGCACACGTGTGTACTGTGAATCAGCTACATACTTCTTGATTGCCAAGACACTTCATCCTGATCATCGCACAATGTTGATTGTAGTCATGCCTAGACCTAAATACTCCACAATTTGTTGCTTCTCAGCAGCCGACACATCCTTTTTCTTTCCCATTTTGGCAGAAAATGTAGGCTGCTTATTAATGTGGTACAGCCTTCTTAAGTAGTCTTGCCTTTCATTGGACACACCTGCCAAACTAATTAGCACAGGTGTCTGCCATTGCTTACAGTGATATAAAGAGCCCTGACACACATCACCATCAATGAGTTTAACTGACAAACAAACAAATTCTTCCCTTATCACTCCTAAACACTTTTTGCATAATAATTTGGAACACAGTGTACATGTGCTTTTCCACAAAACACCAGTGGTTCACGTAGTAAATCTTACAGTTCTAACTTGCCAACCATGGTCTGCATGGAGTTGTTCAATAAAGGGCCCAAAATTAAGATAACATAGATGGGAGAGGTCTCTATGAATAGGAATTCCTAAGTATTTGATACCCTGTGAGGGCCAGGCAAAGGGAAAGTTGGACTGGATGGAATCCTGTATGGATTTGGGGAGGGAGACATCGAGGGCCTCAGACTTCGCTGCATTGATTTTAAAATTTGACCATGTAACAAAGTGATCTATTTCAGCCATAACAGCAGGGATGGATATATGTGATTGAGTGATAAATACTAGGACATCATCAGCAAATAGAGAGCACTTGTACTCGGTGCCTCCCACCTCAATCCACCTAATATTGGGGTTATGGCGAATTGATGAGAGCAGGTGCTCCGTCACTAGGATGTATAAGAGAGGGGACAGAGGACATCCCTGCGTTGTCCCATTGGTGATTATGAAAGGTCATGAAAATGTTCTGACGCGCCCCCTGGGCCTTGGGACACCCGGAGCCGGACTCTTTTTGGTGGATGCTGGTGGCTGTAGTCTCCGTGGCGGCGACCCGGTTCCGTGGCTCAGGGCGGTCAAACCAGTGGCAGAACTATTTATGTGGTTTTGATGTTTAAATGTCCGACTACGCCACCCGCGGATTGCAGTCAGAGTGAACCGCCGCTGCAGGGCAGACCGCTGAGGCTGGTGTTGTGGGTGCAGCGGAGAGTAGCATAACTTCCCACGGGAGGAGTATAGCCTCAGGGCAGTGTATGCGGAGGATGGTGGTGATGGTGCAGGGCAGCAGCAGTAACGACACGGAGTCAGTGATGCAGTCCAGGGCCTTTACTCACAGTTCTTATTATCCAGACCACGTCTGCAGGAAACGGCTGCTCACGTCGTACTGTGCTCACCAGGTGAGGGGCTCAGACAACTCCAAGATAACTTTGGAGCACTTCACAGGACCCCCTTTGTGTGTCCTTTGTCTGGCCGTTCTTACCAACCCTTCTGTCCTGCTGCCTCAGGCCTCCTCTTGGTAAACTTGGCGCCAGTTTCCCTCACCCTATGTGGTGCCTTCCTAGCGGGTGTAGCGAGGGGCTGCGCCACATAAAATGTCACACCCTCCGGTTTCTAGCTGAGGGTCGTTTTCCCGCCTCCACTAGTTTCGGGGACCGGTCTCCCCCTTTGGCCTGACCCCTCCACGCAGGTGGATTCGGGCGTGCGGTGGCGACTCGCCCGTCCGCACCCCTGGGATCCCTTCGTTCCTCGTTCCTGGAGCCTTCTCCGCTCCTCTTCCTTCCTTCTCCCTCTTCCATGCCTGGGCCTCTGTTACTAGGCCCGCCTCCGGAGCAGAGCCCCTGCTCCCTGTCACTTCTGCTCAGACTTCTCTGCACTGAACTAAGATGGTGCCCACCTTTTATACTCCCTTCTCAATGTTCCCAGGAACTGCTTCCTCCCTGCTCCTGCACTACAGGGTTCCCCTTCCTCAGTGTTCCCTCCCCCCACTCCAGCCAGGGACAGGGACTGTCGTGCCCATCTCAGGGGCATATTGGTCGCCCTGCCCCACGGCAATGTGGTGTAATGCATGCAGGTGTCAGGTCCTGATCCACACTCCATCCTTACCTGAGAGTGAGATATCACACCTCTGGGTGAGGTGCAATACCTCTGTAGCAACCGAGCCCTCAGGGTGCTACAGTTCCATTTAAATTCAGCCTAGGTGACGTATTGCGATACAGGGCCGTGACTTTGGCTATAAAAGGGTCCCCTAGACCCCTACCCCAAACTTTTTAAGAGAATAATATATGGCGTGCCAGGAGACTCTATGGAGTGCTTTCTCAGCATCCAACGAGAGTATCTAATTACAAATTTTTAACTGCATCTAGCCCAGGAAATACTTTGTGCCTAGTATCAGTGTCTGCTAGTCAGCGGATTATCCCGGCTGCTAAGCAAGCTACACCACCTGTAGTTTGGACACTTAATTTTTTCAAAGGAATTGCTTCGGGACCACGGGATACTCAGTGAAGAGCATCAGGAGGCACCCCAAGGCATAGGGGCTGGGACTGGCAGTAGGATGCCTTGCGATGGACAGCTGAGCTCGATCCTTATAAAATCTTTTTAACTGCAGCAGCTTTAGTGGACGCTACTGGAGCTGGAATTATACGGCTGCTGGCATGAGACTTGCCCTCCAATAGATCCTTGTAAATGGATTTAAAGTGTATTCATTCATATTAGAGAGACAATTTAAATTAAAAAGCTGAGAGCTGCCTCCACCACAGGGGGGCTCGCTCGACCCACCAGCGGACAGGCACCAGTATTGAGAGAGGGGGGCTGGCCGTCAGGGTTCACCGCGGCTCTGGCACAAACCCGGCGACACGGAGGTGGCACGGGCAGGAACGGACTGGCCGTGTCGGCTTCTCACTTTTTGGATTTTTGAAGGGCATGACATGCCTATTTCTGTGTCTCCCCCTCCTTTTACTCCTCCACCTCTTTTCTTTTCACATGACTATATGTACTTGTCACTTTTCCATGTGTTAGTTATGTCTTCTGAGCAGTTTGTCAGCTTTTGGACACCTTTGAAGGTGTTTTCTATGTGTTTCTATGTGTTTTTGTTTGCCTGCCATTGGTTTTAACGGTGTTCGAAGGTGTTCGACGAACAGTTCTATGAACAGTTCGGCGAACACATGGGTGTTCGACGAACCGAACCGAACTCGAACACTACGGGGGTGGCTCAACACTACTCAGCAGCTGCCAGCTCCACTGTCTGACAGAGGGTGGAGCATGATCACTCCGCTGCATCCAACACAGAGGAGGAATGATGGGAGAGAGAGTGTCACATGACGATCCCTCCTCCATCATTGCTTTCAACCAGGGCCGATGCCAGTTTTTCGTGGGCCCCGGGCGAAAGAGTCTCAGTATGCCCTTCAATACATACCAACATTCATGATGCACAGATACGGCGGAGAAATATAGGTATAGTACACAGGGCCCAGGCTGTCCCCTCATCCTTCATATATGCAGACATGCACACACACAGTACGCAGACACGCACAAACACACATTACACAGACATGCACACACACAGTACGCAGACACGCACACACATAGTATGCAGACAAACACAGACACAGTACGCAGATACGCACACACACACAGTACGCAGACATGCACACACACAGTATGCAGACACGCACACACAGTGCGCAGACATGCACGCACACACAGTACGCACACACGCGCACACACAGTACGCAGACATGCGCACACACAGTACGCAGACATGCACGCATATGGTACGCAGACATGCACGCACTTGGTACGCAGAAATGCACGCACTTGGTACGCAGACATGCACACACATGGTAAGCAGACATGCACACACACGGTAAGCAGACATGCACACACACGGTAAGCAGACATGCACGCACATGGTAAGCAGACATGCATGCACATGGTAAGCAGACATGCACATGGTACACAGATATGCACATACATAAACTGATACACCGATAAGTACACATACAGACATATGTACATATTTGAACACATTCTTAAAAACACATAAAACAGACATAAATATATATATATATACAGTCATACACACTGATATACACACACGACACATTAGAAATATATTTAATATGGGGATTGGGGAATCTGGCGACAAGCCTCACTCACCTGCCCCTTGGCCTGTGTCCGGTCCAGCTGTGCAGGGCTGCTGGCTTGTCTGATGGCCATCACAGGCCCTGGACTATCAGAGGGGCCCACTCGTGGCTGGGGCCCACACCTCTTCCCCAACATCTCCACAGGGAGGACCTCTGGCGGTGTTTGATTGCCGGCACTTCATCAGGGCCCCCCTCCTGCTCCACCGGCGCTGCTTAATTGACGGCACTTCATCAGGGCCCCCCTCGGGGCCTCCCTTAATCATTGCCCCCCTCAGGGCCTTCCTTCATCACGGCCTCCCTTCATCAGGACCCCTTCTTCATCGGGGCCCCCCTCCTGAACCCCCCGCTCGCTCCGCTGCTTGATTGCTGCCGCTGCCCCCTGGCACTGTTTTCAGGCATGGCCGCACGCAGTGTGCTGTGCGGCTGTGTCTGCTAGTAATGACGTCAGGGGCGACACAAGCACAATTAAAGGCGCAGTGTCGCCCCTGCTGTATCATTACTACAATACACAGCTGCACAGCGCACTGCACGCGGCCATGCCTGAAGACAGTGCCGGTGGTCGGTGACGGCAATCAAGCAGCTGAGCGGGGAGTGCAGGAGGGGGGTGACTGCTATGGGCCCCCCCAGCTCAAGAGCCCCTTAGCAGTCACGTGGCCTGCCGCCATTGGCAGTACGCCACTGCATGGCACCCCTCATCCCCGTCCTGGAATGCATGGCACCCCTAATCCTTATCCTGGTATGCATGGCACCCCTAATCCCTATCCTGGTGTGCATGGCAACCCTAATCCCTATCTTGGTATGCATTGCACCCCTAATCCCTATCCTGGTATGCATGGCACCCCTCATCTTTATCCTGGTATGTATGGTCCCTCAGAGTTATCCTGATATGTATGACCCCCTCATCTTTATCCTGTTATGCATGGCCCCCACAGCGTTACCCTGGTATGTGTGGCCCCCTCATCCTTATCCTAGTATGCATGGCCCCCTAATCCCCATCAGGCTGCACATAAAAAAATAAATAAACACTCCTACTAACCTTTCTTCTCTCCTCCAGCGCTGCGTCTTGTCTGCCCGCACTGATCTCTCCATGTGAGCCGCGCATGACATCACTGCCATGCACGGCTCACAAGGAGAGATAGGCTGCCAGAAGTCACTGCTCCCCACGGCCGGACTGTGTGCGCGGGGAGCAGTGATTTCATGCTCCTTAATAGCCAGCACACAGCATAGCTGCGCTGCGGCTCCTGCTGCTGCCGGGCTATCGCATGTGCCCACTTATTAAAGGGCATGAATATTCACCTCTCTCCACTCCCATGGGCATGGAGAGAGGTTGAATATTCATGCCCTTTAACAGCGGGCACAGGCGATTCCGGCAACAGCAGGAGCCGCGCTGCTGATACACTGTGTTCTGCTATTAAAGAGCATGAATATTCAGTGCTCCCCACGCCCCATGGGCGTGGGGAGTACAGAATATTCATTTTCTTTAGCAACGGTGACAGTGTAGGCTGCAGCGGGCGGCTGCTGCCTCCTGTGCCCCGCTCCTCCACCGCTACCGCTCCCCCCACAACCGACATATATATACACCCCCCCAACATTTGGACTATAAGACACACACCCCATTTTCCTCTAAAATTTTGGAGGAAAAAAGTGCGTCTTATAGTCCGAAAAATACGGTATACCGTATATTATTACGGAAAGGCAGAATATAAGAGATAATAGATTTTGTGTCTTGCTTAAAAAAAAATTCTTTTAAATTGGTGTTCAATGAAGAGATTAGCTTAAATGGTGTTAATTTTTTAGATTTGCACTATTATAGTAGTAGATTACCGTATACACTAAAACTTATTTTAGAAACACAGATACGACGAATTCATATATATCTGTCACAAGCTGTTGCTATCCATCTTGGGAAAGAAATGTTCCCAACGTGCAGTTTTAATGGATTAGAAGAACTGTTCCAGATTGGATGATTATGAAAAGCAAAATAAAGTGTACTAGTCAGCATTAAAATTTAAAAAACAATTTATAAAGTTATACAAATCTAGGAAGTAACAGGTGTCACATATCTGCACCAAAGTGAAATCAATTTTTTAGGCACATGCAACTTCAAAAATCAGATCAAGTCTTGTAGGATTATTTGATGACTCTTTTTCATTGGTGTGCTAGTTATTGCCACTTGTCTTAAACTGAGAGGGACAGAATTCTTGAATTGCGAGACCTTGGTTTATAGTTTTGGTACATCGCTACAAACATAGGGAAAGATGTCAGCACTGTTCAGCTCTGCGTGTCCCAGTGGTTGGAAGAATAACGACAAACTGCAAAACCAGCAAGAGGTGCACAGAGGACAACATCTGCTTGGATGAACCACAGGTTGTAAGAATGATGCATAGTGATCCATTCTATACTGCAAATGAAATTGGATGTCATATACCAAGCCTAAAGCATCAAACATTGGCTACACAAACCATAAGAAAGCATTTGAATAACATTGGGTTTTGCACAAGATGTCCTGCAGCAGTTGTTTCATCGACCTCATGCCACCACTTGTAAAGCCTATCCTAGTGCAAAGCAATATAGAAATGGAGGCTGTAATAGAGGACTATTATCTTTATTAAATAGTACCTCTTTTGTCATTGATGCAATAGCTCTGTGTGAAATTGATTTGTCACAGAAGCAGTGATACAGCCATTTCGCTAAAATGTCCTAGGAAACATTTTTCAACACAGCGTCAGGAATCATGTTGCTGGTGCTATTGTGATCAGCCTGCATGACCTAAATGTACGATTATAGCCTGCAGCATCTCGAGTCTTGTCTCCCACACGCACATCTGACTTCATTGGTCACTTCAGTAATTGTACTGGGAGCTTCCATCAGCAGATTTTAAAAATGTATGTGCCAAAGTGTATTCAATATGGCACAAGATTTCTCAGACAACCATTAGTAACCACATTGATAGCATGTCAAGGCATTTAAGAGCTGGAATCAATGAGTGTAGTGCTCAAAATTGATACTGAATTGGTTGAGATGTTTTAAAGGTGGTGTTTAAATTTTTTATCATTTGCATATAATTAACGTGCCTTTTAATCCTGTAATTTTCATCAGTCCACTTTTTTTTCATGGTGTTGTAATTTCAATGTTGATGAGTATATTATAATGTAGGCTTCTAGGAAAGGGTTGTGAAGGATATACATGAAATCATCAGCGGAAGCAAAGTCAACAAGAAAAGGAAAAATACATTAAAATAAAAGATGATTATAAGAAACCAGCTTTTTTTAACAAAAAGGTAAAAAAAAATCAGCAGTGGAAGGACACAGCACAAAAGAATAACCCGGGCTGGAAGCATACCATTATAATAAAGTGTTCCCCCCACATAGTATCTATGGTAAAGGGCTTAAGTACTCCTATACATAATATACCCTAGAGAAAATAAGAGTAAACTAAGGTCAACAAAAAATCTATTTAAAATTAAAAAGTTTATTAGTACAAGATAAAACAGTTCTAAAATACATATTAAGGTGCAAAGGGTGAAGAACAAGATAAGGTGCGCAGGCAAGGGCCAAAACTACAATGAGTATACAGCCCGACAAATGGTCACAGATTAAATTCAAATAATAGTCGACTGTTTAATGACTTGTTACAAGTTAAACATCAATGCGGCATAGATAAGGGAATATAGTAATATATGTATTCAGTGATACCAAAAATGGAATCATATAATCAAGCTGGAGCCAAGAGGATCTATGTATAAGCAAAGTTCCAGTGCAAAGAAATAGAAACCGTTTTTAATTTCTCAGTTCCCAGGTCCCCTTAGTATTAAGCAATTCAAAGAGACTGGTCTATGTCTATTCTTATCCAATCATATAATAAACAAGCCATAACAGCCAAAGTGAGTAATTGCAGTGCACAGAACTCATTATAAGAGCTTACGCATGTAGATAAAGGGAAGGAATCGTTTGCCACCAGAAGCCCCGACGTGCATATTGCTGTCACTTTTACAAGGGGTATTGTCAGGGAAGTGAATGAACGCCTTATCTATCCTAAGAAGGGTGTACAAATGTGCATGCCATCAGTGTTTGGCACATGAAGAAAACACTGATACCCCTGTGTGCACATCAGTTCCAGTAATCTCGTCAAGTGTCTTAGTCAAGGGAAGGTATTCTCCCTGACATCATAGGCGCAGACAGGTAATGGATCGTCAAAGACGGGGGAAGAATGGTGAAGCCAGCATGTGCCCAGCGACAGCCATGATAAAGAAGCCTCTATAAAGAGACAGCTAGGTAAGACAAGGAACTATCAGATCAGGCCTATGCAGAGAGATATGTTTGGACATACACGTGAAGCCCCATCTTGCTGCATGCGACATTGTACTTATGGGTCCCCAACAGTCCAAGGGTGGCTATGAACATGTAGAAATTGCTGTTCTTCTTCTATCCCTTGTTTTGATTTTATTTCTATTATAAATATGAGGAGGATGACATAGTTGAAGCCACAGTTGCCCTTATTGTCAAATTTAGTAGCCTCTTTGAAGGGATTTACTGGGGCTTCTGTAGGCAACATGCATTCCTCATCAGGCTGCCAGTGGTGGATTTCAAATTGGCTAAAGTTCCAATTTTCCTGTTGCATGATATAATCATTCACTGCTTTATACTGCACACACAGATGTTCTATCATATGTAGAGTTGAATTCCATTGCATTAGAACATCACAAATCTGGCTGCACTTGGAAAGACCGATCTGTTTTAGCAAACTCTGGAAGCTATGCTTTACAATGTAAGAACACTTGAAATGCCTAGAAACTTCACCTTCCTGAAACAGGTATATTTGTTTAAAAATGTTTTACATGGTCACTTTTAAGACATGCACCATGCAGTGAGCATGAGTTTATGTTCCAAAACATAGTGCAGCCACAATGTTCTTGGCATTTTTGCTTGCTAAAATGTACTGTTGTAGTTGATGGGGATCCATTCAGCAAGAGATTTTTTGAAGAATGCAAAGGAATAACTCATATGCTGTACGGCTTTTTGTTGCTGATGATCATAAACTGTAAAACAGCTTGGCATTGTTTAAACTCTTACAAGATCAAAACGACTGAGAGAGAGGAGTGGATCCAATGCTCTGCCTTGTTGCTGTTTGGAAAAACTTGGCACTCGTATTCTTTGTGTAAAACAAATAAATTTTTAATCGTTCAAAGAAATTCCAGATATAATAAGACGTTTCGGTCAATCAGACCTTCATCAGTCTTCTGGAGGTGATTCTAATGCCTGCTGCAGCGCTAGAGAGATGTCTGTGGTGTCCTGCACATAAGAGCACAGATATTTCACCTCTTTCTGTGATAAATAATTACAGTTGGGCATCTTCCAGCAAGGCTCAATGCATGCCATAATTTCCCATAATTTCCACCTTTGTTGCATGGAAATGTTTGTGTTTTTTTCTGATTAGAGAGGACAGAGAGCTTCTGACAATTATGCTTCTTTGATTCAAGGGCTGCTTAAAACATACTAGGAGGGGCGTTTGGAAAATATGGATATTAATTGTGCATCCTTTTGTAATAATGGTGGTAGTTTCCATGCAGCTCCCCTCAACACCTCCAGATTTGAATTTTAGGTGACTGCTTGAGGTGTCCGGTTGTTTTCTTCTTTGCAAAAAAGAAGTGAAAAATTCCAGCTCCAAAAAGTTATGTTAAAAAATTCTAAGTTTTTATTACATCATTTTAAAATTAGATGAGGTCAGAAGGTACATGGACATTCAAATAGCAATGCGTTTCCAACGCCAACCAGCGTTCTTTGTCAAGCTGTTTACTTCATTAGTTTTGTAATGTAGGAGATGATTGAAGATAATACAACACAGATCTCAAGATACTGAGGAGTAAAAGGAGATGAATGTTTCTTTTTTGATTGTTTTAACTGCTGGAAAAGTAGTGGTAGTTTTTAACCCCTTCACCACCAAGCCTAATTGCACTTTCCTAACCAGGCCAAATTTTATCATTCTGACCAGTGTCAATTTATATGGTATTATCTCAGGAATGCTTCAACGTATCCCAGTGATTCTAAGATTGTTTTTTCACGACACATTGTACCTCATGTTGTTGGTAAATTCCAGCCAATAATTGTTTGCATTTATTTGTGAAAATATCAGAATGTTGGCGAAAATTTTGAAAACCTTACCATTTTTAAACTTTTATTTTTTATGTACTAAAATCAGATAGTTATATCACACAAAATAGTTAATAAATAACATTTACCAAACATCTACTTTACATCAACATCATTTTTGAAACTTTTTTTTTTAGAAAGTTAGAAGGGTTAAAAGCCAATCAGCAATTTCTCAATTTTCCAACAAAATTTACAAAAACAATTTTTTTAGGGACCACTTCACATTTCAAGTGACTTTGAGAAGTTTATATGACAGAATATACCCAAAAGAGACACCATTTTGCAAACTGTACCCCTCAAAGTGCTCAAGATCACAATAAAGAAGTTTATTAACACTTCAGATGCTTCACAGGAATTAAAGGAAAGTGGAAGAGAAAAATGAAAATTTTACTTTTTCCCACAAAAATGTTGCTTTAGCACCAAATTTTGCATTTTCAGAAGAGTAACAGAAGAAGCTGGACTGGAAAATGTGTTGTGCAATTTATCCTGAGTATGCTGATACCGAAAATGTGGTGGAAAACTACTGTTTGGGTACACAGAAGGGCTGGGAAGGGAAAGAACACCATTTGACTTTTGGAATGCAAAATTGTCTGGAATTGATATTGAAGTTCAGATTTTGCTTGAAGGGTATCATGGTGCCATGTCACATTGGCAGAGCCCCTGAGGTGTCAAAACAGCAGAACCCCTCTATAAGTGACCCAAATCTACACCATCCAATGAATTCATCTAGGAGTGCAGTGAGCATGTTGACACCACATGTGCCTCACAGAATTTTATACCATTGGGAGATGAAGAAAGAATTAATACATTTTTACTAATAAAATGTTATTTTAACCCCTATTTTTAAATATTTGTAAGGGTTTGTAGGAAAAAATGGACCTTACAGTTTGTTGTGCAACTTTTCCCGAGTGCACCAATACCCTATATGTAATTGGGAAACACTTTTGAGGCACAGTGGAAAGCTCAGAAGGGAAGGAGCGCTATATTATAATTAAGATTTTGTTGTTATGGTTTGCGGGTGCCATGACCTACTGGAAGAGGTCTTGAGATGCTAGAACAGCAGAACCCCCCATAAGCGACCCCATTTTGCAAACCACACATCTCAATGAATTTATCTAAGGAGGCAGTGATCATATTGACTCTAAGAGTGTGTCAAAAAAATTATACAGTATGGCAGTGAATAAAAAATTATTTAATTTTTACCACAAAAATTTAGTTTTACCCCAAATTTTACACTTTCACAAATGGGGAAAAATGGCACTAATATTTTTCATATAATTTCAGCTGAAAGTGGCAATACCCCCTATATGACTGTACAGTACTGTTTAGTCACACAGTGAGACTTGGGCAGGGAGGAGCACTATTTGACTCTTGGAAAACAAATTATGGTAGAATAGTTTGCGGACTCCACATGCAGAGCCCATGAGTGTTGAAATTACACCCCACTAGAAATTTATCTACAGGTGTATTGACGACATTGAATCCAATAATGTTGTCCACAAAGAAGTAGCAGCGGATGTTGCCAACTGAAAATTGCAAATCTGTGTCATGCCTAGTATATTGTAGTGCCCATATATTATGTCCAGCCCGTGCTTCTGGAGACATACACCCTTAAATTAATTGGGCTTTCATTGCTTCAAAAATGCCAAACATGTGGATGCTAAATGTGGTTTAGGCACACTAGGGCTCAGAAGGAAAGGGGGCATTTGAATTTGGGAGCACAGAATTTGCTCGATTTATTATGGGGGTGTGGAGTCACTGCGCTTTTCCATAGCATTTGTATAGCCAATAACATGGAAACTTCCTATATTTCCATTGACAGATGATAGACCTGAGTGGGGACTTGTTTTTTTTTGTGGATTGAGTTGAAGCTTTTATTGTGAACATTTTACATAACATTTTGGATCAAATTTATCCTGCGCTCTATGCAAATCACCAGGATTTCCTTCTCAATCTCGAGGTGAAGTGATTCAGATGAAACCTCCGATGGGTCTATTCACTATAATAAAGCAGCAGAGTTACTATGGACTGCATAATGCATGTTCAGTGGTGTCCTTCTTTTCAGAGGTGCACAAAACTGTGGTCAACCGCGCAAGCTTAAAAAGTTGGACACTGCCATCCAACTGCTTCATTATATTGAATCTTTCCCCAGGGGTTTTGTCTGAATCATGTATTTCAGAGATTTAGATCGAAACTCCGGTGTAAGCACTCAGCGCCGAGTGCAGGATAAATGTGAGCCGAGCCTTACTGTGATCTTTGGGAGATAGAATGAACAAATCAACAGTAGGTCAAGAATTGGTTTTATATCTTTTCTTATGATGTTTCTTGTGCTGTATAAGTGACAAGATGGCTGTTTTTTCGATCGGTGCAATTACAGCGAAACCAGATTTATATAGTTTTTTTTAAGTTTGGCTAATATCACACACTCAAAGATGCCATATTTTGAGAGCTAAAATTTGCACTAGCATTGCAATGCATTATAAAGTGGGGAAAATAAGTAATTGATACGCTGCCGATTTTCCAAGTTTTCCCACCTACAAAGAATAGAGATGTCTGTAATATTTATCGGAGGTACACTTCAACTGTGAGAGACAGAATCTTAAAAAAATCCAGTAAATCACATTTTAATATTTTTACATAATTAATTTGCATTTTATTGCATGAAATTTGATACAATAAAAAAACAAAAAAAACTTTATTTGGTACAGAAACTATTATTTGCAATTACAGAGGTCAGAAGTTTCCTGTAGTTCATGGCCAAGTTTGCACACACTGCAGCAGGGATTTTGGCCCACTCCTCTGTAAAGACCTTCTCCAGATCTTTTAGGTTTTGGGACTGTCGCTGGGCAACATTGAGTTTCAGCTGCTTCCAAAGATTTTCTATTGGATTCAGGTCTTGAGACTAGCTAGGCCACTCCAGGACCTTGATTTGCTTCTTACGAAGCCACTCCTTAGTTGCCCTGGTTGTGTGTTTCGGGAGCACCCTCCCTCTCACAGCATTCTAAATGTTGCGATCGCTATCGATCATAATATTTAGGGGGTTAAATGGCCTGGGACATTTTGGGTACCATTCCTGGCCGCGACAGACAGAGCTGTGCTATAACTTCTGCACAGCTCCAAAGCCTGCATGATCAACATTTTGCGCGAACCCCTTCCCGACGCGGACCTAAACTTTAAATGTCATGATGAAGTTTAAACACACGTGTAAGGGGGATGTCATTAATTGGTGACGGGGTATACGTAAATTCCTGCTTTACAGAGGAGTTATTAGACACATAATAAGGATCGCGGAATGTCAGATACACATGCCTTGGTGTGTTTGTCATTACCATTTTATGTGATATGTTTTGTATGGTATGCACAAAGCCATGAAGATGTTTTTAATTATACCTAATAAATGTTTGGATTTTTCGTAGTGATGAGCAAGCACTAAAATTGGTAAACTTGGGTACTTGTTGTTCGAGTCGATCAAATATGAATATTTGACTGCTGGGACCGAGAAACGAGCCCAATGTAAGTCTATGGGAGACTAGAGCTTTTTTCCGACGGCTCCCCCCGGCAGTCTGCAGAAGGCCTACAAATTGCCCAAATCGATGGAAACAGTGCTCAAATGACATGGGATCAGCATGGGGAAGACCCCTGGAAGCATTTTGGATGCCCAGGTCACTGCTGTCAACAATGCTGCCAGAGGTATTATGACACTTTTACGGACTTACAATAAAACATGCAAACACTAAACCAAAATAGATTTTCCAGGGAAAAATGTAAAGGAACATCCTTTCCAGGGTAATGACTTGTATATAAGGCAAAATAAATACCCAAAACCAAAAATGATCCTCCACACCTTGGGCTATGTTCACACGTAGCGTTTTTGATGTGTTTTTGCAATTTTGCATTGCTTTCAACCAAGACAAATGCATTCACTGGGAAATGTAATTTTAACATTTTACAACCTTATCTGGCCATGTGCTGTGTGACACATCATCAGACACATCCTATTTCATTTATGATGGAGGGATTTTGAAAGTCACAAAGCCTATATTTATAGGGTCATCAGGCGGCCCTTACTATTCTTAAAGGGCCAACAGTCGGCCCTCACTATTGATAGAGAGCCATCAGCTGGCTATGCTTTGTTGTTCCCAATACTAACGAGTGGGTCTCCCATACTGTAATTGCATATGCAGTGGCTGCAAGGGCTGCCAAAAATTTGGAGGAACTCCAATGCCCCTTGAAAGAGATGTAGAGGTCAGAGAGTCTCCTAAAAAAATGTTCCCATTATTAGGAAGTGGGTCTCCCATAGTGTTTGCTTATGCAGTGAAGCAACGGCTGCCAAAATTGGGAGCAACTCCAATGCCCCTTGCAAGAGACATACAGGTCAAGGAGCCTCCTAAAAGCAATGTTCCCATTATTAGGAAGTGGGTCTCACATAGTGTTTGCCTATGCAGTGAAGCAACGGCTGCCAAAAATTTTAAGGAACTCCAATGACCCTTGCAAGACATGTAGATATGTTGATATGGTACATATGGTGGTGATATGGTGGTGGAGGATGAGGATGCGGAGAATGAGGAGGACAGGAGCAAATAGACAAAATCAGGAAGCGTATACCAATGTCTGGGTGTGAAGACAGAGGTGCATGGGAATAGAGTTAGACCTCCCCCAAAAAAAGACACTGTATTTGAGGTTATGTTACGCTGGTATCATTTGGTGGTGTTGAGAAGTCTTGCCCAATCCAGCCCTTGTTCATTTTTATAAGAGTCAGCCTGTCAGCATTTTCAGTTGACAGGCGAATGCGCCTATCGGAAATAATTCCACCAGCGGCACTAAAAACCCGCTCTGACAAAATGCTAGCGGCAGGGCAGGCCAGGACCTCCAAGGCATAGAGAGCCCGTTCATGCCACGTGTCCAGCTTGGATACCCAATAATTATAAGGCACAGAGGAATCATGGAGGACGTTGGTATGGTCGGCAAGGTACTCCCTCACCATCTTCCGAAACTTTGCACTCCTTGTGAGAGTACCCTGCGCCTCAGGGCTTGTGCGATGGGATGGTCTGAGAAAACTGTACAAGAACTTTGACAGTGTTCCCCTGCCTCTGCTGGATTGCATTTGTGTCTCTCTTGCCTGTACTCCTTGGTTGTCAAATGAACTGTAACCTCTGCCGCCTTCGTTTTCAGATGGGAATTTTTTAATAATTCCGCAACAAGGGCCTTCTTGTACTGCCCCACTTTATTTGGCCTGTCCTGCAAAGGAATAAGAGACATTAATTTTTCCCTGCAGCGTGGGTCTAAAAGTGTCACCAACCAGTAATGACTGTCACCCAAAATTTGGACAACGCGAGGGTCACGGGAAAGTCAGCGTAACATAAACTCAGCCATGTGTGCCAGACTGCAAAGAAGCAAGACTTCTGTGTCCTCACCAAGAGGATGACTGACCATGCTCTCCTCCTCCTCTTCTTCCTCTTCCCTGTCCTCAGGCCATCCACACTGAACAGCCAATATGGCAGTTGTGCAGCTAGTACCGTCTATAGCGCAGGAAACTAGCTTCTGTTATTCCTCATCCTCCTCTTCCTCATTGTCTCCCAATCTACGTTTGATGAGATGAGGCTGTGCTGTGTGTAATCACCCTGTATGGTTCCTTGCTCCATATCATCGTGCTCTGCCTGCAATGCATCCTCTTTAATTGAGAGCAGAGAGCATTTCAGAGGACAGAGAAGTGGGATGGTCACCCTAATTATGGCGTCATCGCCGCTCACCATCTTGGTGGACTCCTCTAAGTTTTGGAGGCTGGTACAGATGTCTGACATCCATGTCCACTCCTGAGGTTACATGTGTTGAGTCTGACCTGAATACCTACCGTCTTGTTAATGCTGGTACTCAACAACTGCCCTCTTCTGCTCACATATCCTTCCCAACATCTGCATTGTAGAGTTCCAACGCGTGGGGACATCACACACCAGTAGGTGAGCCAGAAGCTGCAAAGGATGCTGAAGCATGGCATGAGCTGCGAAAGCTGTAGCTGAATTTCTAAAATGGGCACACAGGCGGTGTATTTTGACAAGCAGATCCAACAGCTCAGGGTAGCTTTTGAGAAACCGCTGAACCATGAGGTTAAGCACATGGGCCTGGCATAGTACGTGTGTGAGCTTGTCTTGCCTCAGAGCTGCCACCAGGTACCAGCCATTTACACACATGACCATGCCTGGCTTGTAGGTTCAGTGGTGTCAGCCACAGATCTGCCTGCTCTTTCAGAGCTGTCCACCACTCTTCAGCATTGTGCGGTTTGTCACCTAAGCATATTAGCTTCAGCACAGCCTGTTGCCGCTTGGCCAAGGCAGTGCTGCAGTGCTTCTAGCTTGCGACTGATGTGGTCATTTCAGAGATTGATGCTGAAGAGGAGGAGGAGGTGCAGGAGCTGTAGAAAGTGGGGGAAACTCTGATTGACGCAGGGCCCGCAATCCTCGGTGCTGGGAGGACATGTTCCATCCCAAGGTCCGACTGGGTCCCGGCTTCCATTATATTAGCCCAGTGTGCTGTCAGTGAGATGTACCATCCCTGCCCACAAGCACTTGTCCACATGTCCATGGTTAGGTGGACTTAGCAAGTAACTGCGTTGCTAAAGGCACGGCTAATGTTGTGGGATACGTGCTAGTGTAATGCGGGGATGGCACACCGGGAGAAATAGTGATGACTGGGGACCGAGTACTGAGGGACGGCCGCCACCATGAGGTTGCGGAAAGCTTCCATCTCCATGAGCCTAAAAGGCAACATTTTGAGCGTAAGGAGTCGCGAAATGTTGGAATTTAGTAGTGTGGCCTGTGGGGCGTTAGCTGCATATTTGTGCTTGCGTTCCAAGGACTGGGATAGGGACAACTGAACGCTGCACTGGGACAAGGACGGGCTTCCAGATGGTGCTAGTTGAGAGTGTTCAATGACATGTGCAGGGCAAGAGGCATCTTGGAAAGCTCCATGGACAGGGGATTGGCGTGCATGTACAACAGCGGAACAAGCAGTGGTGTCACCCTCAGACACTGTTGCTGGACCCTGGTGTTTGGCCCACTTAGTCGGGTGCTCTTCTGTCATGTGCCTGATCATGCTGGTGTTGGTCAGGCTGCATGTTTTGCTACCCCTGCTGATGCTTGCCTGACAGGTGGTGCAAATGGCCTTTTTGGGGGTTTTCGGCACAGTCTTCAAAAAATAACCAGACTCGGGAAAACCTAACAGTTGTACTAGCAACTTCCGTCGTGTTGATTTTACGGGGAACAGTTGCCCGCCTACTGTCTGCGGCCACCACACTGCTTGTTCTTGCCTTTTGTAGTCCACCTCTTGTGACAGTTTCCCACAGTCGCCTTCGTGTGACCGTGGCTGCTCAAATATTTGGGCATTGCTACATGCAATCTCCTCTTGCCCGGCTTCAAGTGGACTGGGTGAGAGGCCCGAATCTATAAATGGAAAAGTGAACAGCTCTTCAGAATGTCCAAGTGTGGGATCAGTTGCCTCTGTGCACTCGGCATGGTGGGAGGAAGGAGGATCAGGGTGAGGAATATGCAGTCCAGACTCACGGCTACTGAGACTTGAACAGGTGGAAGACAGGATGGTGGTGGTGGTGGCTAAGTGACTGGAAGCATTATCAGCTATCCAACCATTAACCTTTTCACACTGCTCTGTCTTCAATAGTGGTGTTCTGCGGTCCCCTATTAATTGGGACAGGAAGGTCGAGCGAGAAAATGTAGGTGTTTGTTGTGGCACAATTTCAGCTTGCCCACTGCCTCGTCCTCTGCATGCACCATCATCACCATCACATCCTGTTCCCCGTCCCTTGCCACGTGCCTTGCCCATTTTAAATGGAGGACAATATTTTCCACGTTCACTACAAATGGCTGGATTTGAACCGCTGTGATATGTGATATGTGTGACGGAAAATCACAGTTTTAATATAGCTGGCCTGTAGGTTACTTTTTTTCAGGGCGACCACATGTCAATAACTTCACTGACACACTGCAATAAAATGTAAATGGAGGCCTTAAATGCTTGAATTTGGAGCACACTTATTTGTGATACCTGTGATGGAAAACCACAGTTTTAAAAAGCTGGCCTGTAGGTAACTATTTTTCACAGTGACCTGGTGTCAATAACTTCACTAACACACTGCAACATAATTTAAATGGAGGCCAGAAATGCCTGAAATTGGAGCACACTTATATGTGATACGTGTGACGGAAATCCACAGTTTTAAATAGCTAGCCTATAGGTTATTATTTTTCATGGCGACCTCGTGTCAATAACTTCATGGACACACTGCAACAAAATTTAAATGGAGGCCAATATTTCCCACGTTTACTACAAATTTCTGGATTTTTATAGCTATAATATGGAAAGAATCTGGCTGTTTTCTGCTGTGGCAGCAAGTAAATGGAGGAGGAAAACTGTGTTCTCTGGATTGCTTTTTAACCAAATATTCAGGATTAAGATAAAAAAAAATTATCCCTGGCCCCTGATACCTGGGGCTATTTGTAGAAATATCTGTAACAGAAGCAGCAGACAGAACTGGAATGGAGCCTCTTCTGATGTATTATACACTGCAGTCTGCCTAATTCCTGCTATCACCACTGATTATATGCAGCTGGATTAGTCCTCAGAAGGACTTTTAGTTCAGATGGATATTATAGATATATGTTGTGGAATACCTATACTAACTCTAAACAAGCAAATTTCTCCCTGACGTAGCAGCACCTCCCCCTACTCTGCCTGATTCCGGGGTAGACTGTGACGAGCATGGCGGAGCCCGGTCTTGTATACATCTGATGGTCCTGTGCGGCCAGCCAATCACTGTAATACCACAACCAACATGGCAACGGCATTACTGTGTATGGCAGGCAATCCCTGCATGTTCATTGGCTTTCTAAAGAGCACCAAACATGCAGGGAAGGGACCTGAGCTTCCGCCCGAGCAACCAGGAAATACTCGCAGAGCGCCGAGCATCTTGAGCAGTGAGATGCTCGGGCGAGTACCGAGCAGTGGCAAGCACGTTCGCTCATCACTAGTCGTGAGCACCTTGAACCCCCAGGTGCTTGACATAAATTTATAACGTTGAGCAGTGAAAATAAAAAATGCACATTTTTTCTACAAAAAAGTTCTTTTAGTCACAATTTTTTTTAATTTCACAAGGGTAAATGGAGAAAATGGATCACAAAATTTGTTGTGCAATTTCTCCTGAGTACGCTCTGCGTGCATCATGTCACCCCTGGTGTGCCTAAGCAGTGGAAAGTGACCCTATATTGGAATTGATCCAGTCTTTCCTGGTATGTGAATTTTATAATGTAGCGGCATACGTGAGTAGTGTAGAGTGCATAAGGTTGGCATACGTGAGAAGTGTAGAGGGCATCAAGTTGGCTCGACGGCTGCAGGACTCACACATGGAGGTGGTGCAAAGGAGAGGGGGCATATTCAGGGACAAAAAAAAGTCCTGGAAAACAGCAAGCACAAATGGCGATCAGTGATTTGTGTCACTCATCAGCGCTCAGTAGCTGCAGGACACATGCACAGAAGTGGTGCAAAGGGGGAAATAGACAGGGGCAAAAAAATCTTGGAAAACAGTGAGCATGGATGCTGATTAGTGATTTGTATCACTAATCAGCACTCGGTGGCTGCATGATGCACAAAAAAGAAAAATTGCCGAAAATCGGGTGATTAACTACTGATCAGCGATCACGTACTGATCAGCGCCAGGTGGCAGAAGGGAGGGAGGGTAGGTAGCTAGGTAGAGGGGGAAAAAAAGGGAGGAAAGAAGGGGAAAGGGTGGGGAAAGGTGGAAAAGTGGGATTGGGGGGATTAAGAAAGATCAGGGATCAGTAATGGAAATTATCAGGAACGTCCTCTTTCTTCATTCAATAATTGCAGTAATACCAGCAGCAGTGATAGCACAAGCTTCAAAATGTCTCTGGCGCCACAAGGCCCAGCACAGCATGACAGAACAGCAGTATGACCGCTCTGCACACGTCCGAAGCTAGAATGAGGAAGAGAGTCATCATGTCAGTTCGCCTCTGTCCACTTTGATTAGTACAATCAAATTCATCGTCTGATTGCAACAATCAGAGCTTAACTGGTGACTCTACCGTTGCTAGGCTTGACATTAGTATTTCAGGCAATACTACAAACGCTGTAATAGGCTGTTCAGAATTGAACAACCAATCACAGCGATCGCCATTGCGGAGGGGTGGGGCAACCCTCATGACAACTCCCGGTGCCCTACTGCAAGATTCAGCATGCAACTTAATGAGATCACCGCGACTACGGTCACGGTGCCGCATTAAATACAGGACGTATCCATATGTCCAAGGTCAGTAAGTTACTACACCCAAGATTGTGAAGGGGTTAAAAGCTCAAGGAATTTAGTTAAAAGTGATGGCAAGATAAATGTTTCAAAATATTGGAATTCTGGAAGCTGTGCATGGGACAAATTTGGACTTTCTAAAATGAAAATGATCTTTATCATAAAGATAAATGAAAACTATACTGACTCCAGAATAAGAACATTAATGCATTGGATTGGTCTGCAGAATATTTTGATCTCCAGGTCAATTAACCACTTTAGCATTAACTGAATGTTTTAGTGCAACCTAGACAACCATCTAATATGAAGAAGTTGAGCACTTGGCTTTCTAGTTTATTATTTTTAACTCCTTCCTGCCACATTCAATTCACACTAAACTTATTGAATTCAAATCAAATCTCCCTCCCCTCTGAAATGAGTGAATCTGCCTCAATTTCCAGGAGGTTGTCTCTACTCTATAGTATACAATGCATAGCAGTACTTAGTGATATGTGCTGATTAATTAATTTTAAAGTGATTGTCTGATCCTCAAGCTAATTTTTTTTATAAACTAAACTGTACTGGATTGAGATGATCAGCCTCATACAATTTTTTTGCTTCGTTCTAACTATTTTTATTTCATCTGTACTGTTGGTTTAATGGCTCCATGCTGACAGTCTAAATGCTGTTTTTTGCTGCTTCATGTGCTTTATTTCTAACTTCACATCCAGTACTAGCCTCATCCACTCAATGATCCTCTCTGTCTGCCCCCTCCATCCTAATTGGCAAGGACTCTGTTCCAACAATGCTCTAGTTGTCAGTATTTTAGTGCTAGATCCATGTCAGAGAAGCCATACTGGGACTTCTTGTCCTCATCTTTGGAAGGACAGAACAAATCACCTGCACTGTTCCCGTTACATCCATTATGCTTATAAATCTGTTATATCTTCCTCTATATTATCCGGTAGAATACCTGATCTGCTCTCTCTCTGCCCATCCCCCTGTATGTCTGATACACAAGTTCACAAACTTATCTCTCACCTTCACAATCTTTTCTCTCTCTGCCTGCTCTATTCCTCCTATATAATAGAACATGTTTTATAGTAAGGCTGTGTGAATGCTGCATTTTTTTTGGCTGTCTTTTATCTGCTTGTTTTCTGCAGGTATCCACACGAAAAGAAGCAATAACCATCTGCTCTAATTATTGTTTTCATTTTCTATTCTTTATGCATTTTTCCTTTTATACAAACAACCCCAGATAAGGCATTATATACTGTATATCTACCTAGGAACGCAACGAGAAAGTATCGACTGAGTACCCCAGTCAAACTCCATGAATAGCAATAGAAAATTTAGGAGAAAAATAAAGAGTATTATAGGCTCAGATAAAATCAATATTTATTGGAAATATATTAAAATGCACATGTTAATTAGTACAAAAAAGACAGAACAGACAACAAAATTATAAAGTTGTGTACAGCCTCAGTGTCATCAGTTAATATATCTGATGGAGTCCCACTAAGCCTATAGTAAACAATTAAGATAAAAAATGCATCGCCAAAGTGGAGGACAGAGCCATAAATAACAATTTCCCACACTTAAAATGGTGATACATGATGACTAGAGATGAGCGGTGTTCGACTAGAACTGTTCGCCAATCTCAAATTCGAGCTGTTTTGGGCGGTGTTCGAGTTGTTCGACGAACCCGAACGATTTGCAAAAAATTCGGCTGTTCGAGGTTATGTTCGATAACTGTTCGTGCACCAAAAGCGTGTCCTGCATGTCTGGCGCTATTTAGAGCACCAATCATGCAGGGATTGTCTGCCACTCACTGTAATGCCACAGCCATGGTGGTTGTGGCATTACAGTGATTGCCCAAATCGATGGGAACAGTGCCAACAGTGAAACATGAAAAGCCGGCAATTCAGCAGCGGCATACACCTGTACCCGACAATTTAGAACCGAAAGAATAGAGCTTCACACATAGATTAGATAGATATAAACATGTCAGCCACATATATACGAAGTACAGTGAAAGTGCTGCTTACTGTACTTGTCATTTAGCGTAAAGGATTTATCAAAAAAAATAATAGTGTTTTCATGCACCGTCTCTTTAAAAAAGCCGGCCGGCAATTCAGCAGCGGTACCCGACAATTTATAACAGACAGAATAGAGCTTCACACATAGATTAGATAGATAGAAACATGTCAGCCACATATATACGAAGTACAGTGACAGTGTTGCTTACTGTACTTGTCATTTAGCGTAAAGGATTTATCAAAAAAAATAATAGTGTTTTCATGCACCGTCTCTTTAAAAAAGCCGGCCGGCAATTCAGCAGCGGTACCCGACAATTTATAACAGACAGAATTGAGCTTCACACATAGATTAGATAGATAGAAACATGTCAGTCACATATATATGAAGTACAGTGATAGTGTTGGTTACTGTACTTGTCATTTAGTATTAAAATAAAGGATTTATTATTAAAAAAATTGGCGTGGGGTTCCCCTTAATTTTAGGCTCTAGCGGAGGTTAAGCAGACGGCTGGGGCAGATGTTTGAAGCCTGGGAAGGGGGTAATACCCACGGAGCTTCCCAGGCTACTAATATCAGCCCCCAGCTGAATACATAGCCTTTACTAGCTATTAAAATGGGGGACCCCCCAAAAAAAATGACGTGGGGTCCCCCCTAATTTAATAGCTAGCAAAGGCTAGGCAGACAGCTGGGGGCTGATATTAATAGCCCAGGAAGGGAGCCATGAATATTGGCCCCCTCCCAGGCTAGAAACACCAGCCGTCAGCCGCCCCAGAAATGGCGCATTCATAGGATGCGCCAATTCTGGCACTTAGCCTCGCTCTTCCACGCTGCCCTGGTGCGGTGGCAGGGGGTAATAGGGTTGGGGTTGATGTCAGCTTATAATGCCAGCTGACATCAAGCCCAGGTTAGTAATTGAGAGGCGTCTATAAGACACCCCCATTACTAACCCCATAGTCAAAGTTAAAAAAAACACAAACACCCAGAATAAAGTCCTTTAATTGAAATAAAGACACAATCCTTTATTGTTCTAAATTAAACCATACTTACCGTCACGCCCATTCCAGCTGAAGCCAACGATCTCCTGCAATAAAAGAAAAATAATAAAGCAACCTCATTATTACCTTTCCATGGTTCCCACGACAGCTTCAGCTCTGCTACATCGAGATGACAGGCTGGACCGCAGCAGAACGCTGCCATCCAGCCTCTCATCCCGCAGACACTGAGAAGCGCAGGCTTGCTTGCGCTGCTCAGCGTCTCTCTGTGACGACATCCAGATGAGCCGAGTTCATGTCCAATGATCTCGGCTCACCTCATGCACGTCACTGACAGCGTGGGAAAATTCTCACGCTGAAGCGGTGAGTGCAGGAGAATTCTCCCACGCTGAAGCGCTGAGAGCAGGAGAATTTTCCCACGCTGTCAGTGACGTGCATAAGGTGAGCTCATATCCAATGAACTCAGCTCACCTCCTGCATGTCACTGACAGCGTGGGAGAATTCTCCTGCACTCAGCGCTTCAGTGTGAGAATTCTCCCACGCTGAAGCGCTGAGTGCAGGAGAATTTTCCCACGCTGTCAGTGACGTGCATGAGGTGAGCCGAGTTCATTGGACATTAACTCGGCTCATCTGGATGCCCTCACAGAGAGACACTGTGGAGCGCAAGCAAGCCTGCGCTTCTCAGTGTCTGCGGGATGACAGACTGGATGGCAGCGTTCTGCTGCGGTCCAGCCAGTCATCTCGATGTAGCAGAGCTGAAGCTGTCGTTGGAACCATGGAAAGGTAAGGATGAGGTTGGTTTATTATTTTTCTTTTATTGCAGGAGATCGTTGGCTTCAGCTGGAATGGGTGTGATGGTAAGTATGGTTTAATTTAGAACAATAAAGAATTGTGTCTTTATTTCAATTAAAGGACTTTATTCT
The DNA here is from genome assembly GCF_046119375.1 of Phyllobates terribilis. NCBI lineage: Eukaryota > Metazoa > Chordata > Amphibia > Anura > Dendrobatidae > Phyllobates > Phyllobates terribilis. Next base: position 445,419,584 of record NW_027362764.1, read on the forward strand.
GGGTGTTGTGTTTTTTTTAAATACTTTACTAGAAATTCATGGCGGTCATGTCTAATACTGGCGAGACCCCATGAATTTTGGGCTTGGGGCCAGCTGATAATACCAAGCTGGCCCTAACCCCTTTATTACCCAGTGAGCCACCGCATCAGGGCCCTGGATGAGTTGGGTACAGCGCCAGAAGATGGCGCTTCTATGAACGCGCCATTTTCCGGGGTGGCTGCGGACTGCAATTTGCAGCGGGGGTGGCCCAGAAAGCTTGGGCCTCCCTGCGCTGCGGATTCCAGCCCCCAGCTGCCTAGTTGTACCTGGCTGGACACAAAAACAGGGCGAAGCCCCACGTCAATTTTCTTTAAATTATTTCATGAAATAATTAAGAAAAAAAGGGCTTCCCTATATTGTTGTGTCCGGCCAGGTACAAATAGGCAGCTGGTGGTTGGGGGCAGCCCGTTCCTGCCTGCTGTACCTGGCTGGACACAAATATAGTGCGAAGCCCCACGTCAATTTTTTTTAAATTATTTCATGAATTTCCTGAAATAATTTAAAAAAATTGAAGTGGGATTTCGCACTATATTTGTGTCCAGCCAGGTACAGCAGGCAGGAACGGGCTTCCCCCTAACCACCAGCTGCCTATTTGTACCTGGCCGGACACAACAATATAGGGAAGGCCTTTTTTTCTTAATTATTTCATGAATTTCATGAAATAATTAAAAAAAAAGTACGTGGGGCTTCGCCCTATTTTTGTGTCCAGCCAGGTACAACTAGGCAGCTGGGGGCTGGAATCTGCAGCGCAGGGAGGCCCAAGCTTTCTGGGCCCCCCCCCGCTACAAGTTGCAGTACGCAGCCACCCCGGAAAATGGCGCGTTCATAGAAGCGCCATCTTCTGGCGCTGTACCCAACTCATCCAGGGCCCTGGTGCGATGGCTCACTGGGTAATAAAGGGGTTAGGGCCAGCTTGGTATTATCAGCTGGCCCCAAGCCCAAAATTCATGGGGTCACGCCAGTATTAGACATGACCGCCATGAATTTCTAGTAAAGTATTTAAAAAAAACACAACACCCAGAATAAAGTCCTTTAATTGAAATAAAGACACAATTCTTTATTGTTCTAAATTAAACCATACTTACCATCACACCCATTCCAGCTGAAGCCAACGATCTCCTGCAATAAAAGAAAAATAATAAACCAACCTCATCCTTACCTTTCCATGGTTCCCACGACAGCTTCAGCTCTGCTACATCGAGATGACTGGCTGGACCGCAGCAGAACGCTGCCATCCAGTCTGTCATCCTGCAGACACTGAGAAGCGCAGGCATGCTTGCGCTCCTCACTGTCTCGCTGTGACGGCATCCAGATGAGCCGAGGTCATGTCCAATGTACTCGGCTCACCTCATGCACGTCACTGACAGCGTGGGAAAATTCTCACGCTGAAGTGCTGAGTGCAGAAGAATTCTCCCACGCTGTCAGTGATGTGCATGAGGTGAGCTCATGTCCAATGAACTCAGCTCACCTCCTGCACGTCACTGACAGCGTGGGAAAATTCTCCTGCAATCAGCGCTTCAGCGTGAGAATTTTCCCACGCTGTCAGTGACGTGCATGAGGTGAGCCGAGTTCATTGGACATGAACTCGACTCATCTGGATGTCGTCACAGAGAGACGCTGAGCAGCACAAGCAAGCCTGCGCTTCTCAGTGTCTGCGGGATGACAGGCTGGATGGCAGCGTTCTGCTGAGGTCCAGCCTGTCATCTCGATGTAGCAGAGCTGAAGCTGTCGTGGGAACCATGGAAAGGTAAGGATGAGGTTGCTTTATTATTTTTCTTTTATTGCAGGAGATCGTTGGCTTCAGCTGGAATGGGCGTGATGGTAAGTATGGTTTAATTTAGAACAATAAAGGATTGTGTCTTTATTTCAATTAAAGGACTTTATTCTGGGTGTTTGTGTTTTTTTTAACTTTGACTATGGGGTTAGTAATGGGGGTGTCTTATAGACGCCTCTCCATTACTAACCTGGGCTTGATGTCAGCTGGCATTATAAGCTGACATCAACCCCAGCCCTATTACCCCCTGCCACCGCACCAGGGCAGCGTGGAAGAGCGAGGCTAAGTGCCAGAATTGGCGCATCCTATGAATGCGCCATTTCTGGGGCGGCTGACGGCTGGTGTTTCTAGCCTGGGAGGGGGCCAATATTCATGGCTCCCTTCCTGGGCTATTAATATCAGCCCCCAGCTGTCTGCCTAGCCTTTGCTAGCTATTAAATTAGGGGGGACCCCACGTCATTTTTTTTGGGGGGTCCCCCATTTTAATAGCTAGTAAAGGCTATGTATTCAGCTGGGGGCTGATTTAGTAGCCTGGGAAGCTCCGTGGGTATTACCCCCTTCCCAGGCTTCAAACATCTGCCCCAGCCGTCTGCTTAACCTCCGCTAGAGCCTAAAATTAAGGGGAACCCCACGCCAATTTTTTTAATAATAAATCCTTTATTTTAATACTAAATGACAAGTACAGTAACCAACACTATCACTGTACTTCATATATATGTGACTGACATGTTTCTATCTATCTAATCTATGTGTGATGCTCTATCTTTCTGTTCTAAATTGTCGGGTACCGCTGCTTAATTGCCGGCCGGCTTTTTTAAAGAGACAGTGCATGAAAACACTATTATTTTTTTAAATAAATCCTTTACACTAAATGACAAGTACAGTAAGCAACACTATCACTGTACTTATTATATATGTGACTGACATGTTTCTATCTATCTAATCTATGTGTGAAGCTCTATTCTTTCTGTTCTAAATTGTCGGGTACAGATGCTGAATTGCCGGCCGGCTTTTTTAAAGAGACAGTGCATGAAAACACTAATATTTTTTTTAATAAATCCTTTACACTAAATGACAAGTGCAGTAACCAACACTGTCACTGTGCTTCTTATATGTGTGACTGACATGTTTCTATCTATCTAATCTATGTGTGATGCTCTATTCCTTCTTGTCTAAATTGTCGGGTACCGGTGTATGCCGCTGCTGAATTTGCCGGCCGGCTTTTTTAAAGAGAGTGTCTTCTGAGCAGTTTGTCAGCTTTTGGACACCTTTGCAGGTGTTTTCTATGTGTTTCTATGTGTTTTTGTTTGCCTGCCATTGGTTTTAACGGTGTTCGACGGTGTTCTAAGGTGTTCGACGAACAGTTCCTCGAACATCCCGGTGTTCGACGAACCGAACCGAACCCGAACACTAAGGGGGTGGCTCAACACTAATGATGACACAGCCTCTATCTCTCAAACAAAATGTAAAATAAATCCATAGGTATGTGCAGTTGCATAGTATAAATCAATTGATATATTCACAACCTACCCAGGTAGCAGGACAGCCTAAAGTAAGGGAGGCTGGCTCACAAGATTCCCCTAAGAGACTCCTATGTGCGTTTCACTTCAAGAGTTTGCCTCTTGATCATGGGTGATATAACCAACAACCCATATAGGACCTTTAAATTCCCATAGCAGCATGTCACATGGTGAGAGGGCAGCCAATAGTAAAGTGCTGGTGGCGCATGCGCTCCATAGTAAACATGTCACCAGGACCTGCGATTCAGGTCACATTGTGTCAATATGTCAATAAAGCCACCCCCATTTGTTGCAGACATGCTCCCTAGTCCTAACTCGCAACTCTCTTGACGAAAGCCCGACATACACTTTAGGGCACCCTCAAGTGGCATAATATACCACTGCACGTAATATATTGTTTGATGTTAAACCTTTGTGCACCGACAACAGAGGAAAAGGTCGAGGATAGAATAATATTAGCACGTGCGGTGTAGCGGCCACAAGGAAAACAGCCTACAAGTGGCCGTCAAGATAAAAAAAAGTCCAGGAACTGCATGTCAAAAGGTCTTTTAAATTCTTACTACACGTCCGGGTCATTGATGGCCTAGTTCCCAGGAATTCCACTAAACAGGGTTCAGTCGTTAGGATGGACCAATGTTTCATCATGGCCAATCTCATTGTCTCCCACTCGTGGTTATATATTTATATTTATCCTATTCCCCGACTGGAGTAACTGCCCACGGGAAGTGTTTTTAGCCCTGCTGTAACGTGCCCTAATACTCCTCCTACTATATCCTCTCTGGGAGAATTGCTCTCTGAGATCGTTAGCCTGTGTTTGAAATAGCTCCTCTGTGGAGCATATCCGTCTTATCCTGAGTAATTGACCGACCGGGATGGCCCTAATAGTGGAACCATAATGGGCTGCGGAGGCATGATTGAGAGAATTAACAGAAGTCGTCTATCTAAAGACGGCAGTATGGAGGGAGGCGTCATCATCCACCTCCAGACTGACGTCCAGAAAGTCAGCAAGACGAGTGTGGTATTTGTACGTACCTTTGATGTTGATTGAGTTTTCATTCAGCTCCCCCATGAATGTGTCGAGCTCTACAGCCGTGCCACGCCAAAAAAATAAAACATCATCAATATACCTCAGCCAGCACTGCACATGGTTCGCGGCACATGGGCCCTCACGCCAAAAATACTCCTCTCCCAGTACCTAAAGAAGAGGTTGGCATATGAGGGCGCACCGGCCGCACCCATGGCAGTGATGCATTGTTGGAGGTGAAAACAATCCTTGAAAACAAAAAAATTATGTGTGAGCACAAGCTGGAGGAGCTCGACAACTAAGTCACACAATGATCCGTCCCGATCGGTCCCCCTCAGGAAAAAATGGACTGCCTCAAGTCCATCTCTGTGGTTGATACAGGTATAAAGCGACTCGATATCAACCGTAAAGATAATCCAATCAGGGTCCACAAAGACTCCCTTCACCCTGTTCAGGACGTCCGTTGTGTCCTTGATATATGATGGGAGCGTTTCTAAAAATGCTTTCAAATAAAAATCAAGGAATTTACAAATAGGGTCACGTAAACCATCAATCCCAGACACGATCGGACGTCCCGGAGTGGTGACGGGGTCTTTGTGGATCTTCGGCAATAGATAGAAAGTTGGTATTTTTGGAAAGGGAATCACAAGTCCCTCAAAAACTTTTTTCGGAATAATTAGTGATAGGCGAGCACTAAAATGCTCGGTTGCTCAATGCAGGAGTGAGCAAATTGGGATGCTTGGGTGCTCGACCTGAGCAACGAGCCCCATGTAAGTCTGTGGGAAACAAGCATTTTTCAGGCGGCTCCCCCAAGCGGTCTACATAGGCCTAAAAATTGCCCAAATTGATGGAAACAGTGCTCAAATGACATGTGAACAGCATGGGGAAGACCCCTACAAGCATTTCTGACTCCCATGCCACTGCTGTCAACAATGTTGTCAGAGGCATTATGTCACTTTTATGGACTCACAATAAAACATACAAAAACGAAACCAAAATGGATTTTCCTGGAAAATATGTTAAGGAACATCCTTTCCAGGGTAATGACTTGTATATAAGGCAAAATAAATAACCAAAAACAAAAATACTCCTCCTGAGGCGATGTTTACACGTAGTGTTTTTGATGTGTTTTTGCACTTTTGCATTGCTTTCAACCGTGACAAATGCTTTCACCGGGAAATGTAATTTTAACATTTTAGAACCTTATCTGGTCATGTTGTGTGTGAGATATGATCAGACACATCCTGTTTCATTTATGAAGGAGGGTCACAAAGCCTATTTTTATAGGGCCATCAGGCGGCCTTTACTATTCTTAAAGGGCCAGCAGTGTGCCCTCGGTATTCTTAGAGAGCCATCAGCTGGCTATGCTTTGTTGTTCCCATTACTAAAGAGTGGGTCTCCTATACTGTTATTGCATATGCAGTGAGTGACAGGTCTGCCAAAAATTTGGATGCACCACAATACCCCTTTGAAGAGACTTCGAGGAAAACCTTCTAAAAACAATATTCCCACTATTAGGAAGTGGGTCTCCCATTGTGTCTGCCTATGCAGTGAATGCAAGGGTTGCCAAAAATTTGGAGGCACTCCAATGCCCCTTGCAAGAGATGTGTAGTTCAAAGGGCCTCCTGAAAACAATGTTCCCATTATTAGGAAGTGGGTCTCCCATAGTGTTGGTCTATGCAGTGAATGCAAGGGCTGCCAAAAATTGGGAGGCACTCCAATACACCTTGGAAAAGACATGGAAGAGGGCCTCATAAAAAAATGTTCTCATTAGAAAGGAGTGGGTCTCCTATATTTGTAATGTCCATACACTAAGTTTATGGGCTGACAAACATTTACCCCTGGGGGGTATAGATGAACATACTCTATGAAATTTTTTTTAAGGGCGTCATAAACACCCTTTAAAAAAATTATGTGGGTGTTGCATCACAGACCACGGTCAGCCTGGTGATATTGTGGTGGAGGATGAGGATGAGGAGAAGGAGAAGGATAGGAGCAAATAGCCAAAATCAGTTAGCATATACCCATGTGTGGGTGTGAAAAGGTGCATGGGAATACACCTCCTAAAAAAAACACTGGATTTGAGTTTATGTTACGCTGCTATCATTCAGTGGTGTTGAGAAGTCTGGCCCAATCCAGACTTTGTTCATTTTTATATGAGTCAGCCTGTCAGCATTTTCAGTTGACAGGCAGATGCGCTTATCAGTTATAATTCCACCAGTGGCAGGGAAGGCCAGGACCTCCAAGACGTTGAGAGCCAGTTCATTCCACGTGTCCAGCTTGGATACCCAAGAATTATGAGGCACAGAGGAATCTAAGCATCTTCCCAAACTTTGCACTCCTTGTGAGAGTACCCGGCGTCTCAGGGCCAGTGTGATGGGAGGGGCTGAGAAAATTCTCCCAGAACTTGGACAGTGTTCCCCTGCCTCTGATGGATTGGAGTTGTGTCTCTGTCGGCTGTACTCCTTGCTTGTCCAACGAACTGTGACCTCTGCCACCAGCGTTTTTAGATGGGAATTTTTTTAATAGTTCAGCAACAAGGGCTTTCTGGTACTGCCCCATTTTTGTAGACCTGTCCACCTCAGGAATAAGAGATTTAAAGTTCTACTTGTAGCGTGGGTGTTTCCAACCAGTAATGACAGTCACCCAAAATTTTGAGAACGCGAGGGTCACGGGATAGGCAGCGTAACATAAACTCAGCCATGAATGCCAGACTGCTAAAAGGCAAGATTTCCATGTCCTCACCAAGACCACGACTGATCATGCCCTCCTACTCCTCCTCATCCTCCCTGTCCTCAGGCCATCTACGCTGAACAGATGGTATGACAGTTGTGCAGGATTCCTTCCTCCATTTCATCGTGCTCTGCCTGCACTGCATCCTCTTTGATTGTGAGCAGAGAGCGTTTCAGAAGACAGAGAAGCAGGATGGTGATACTAATTATGGCATCATTGCTGCTCATCATCTTGGTGGAGTCCTCCAAGGAGGATGGTACAGATGTCTGACATCCATGTCCATTCCTGAGGTTTTATGTGTGGTGTCTGGCAATTGTGTCTCATCATCGTCCTTCTCTTGTGACACTTTCCCAATGTCGCCTTCATATGACCGTGGTTGCTCAAATATTTGGGCATCACTACATGCGATCCCCCCTTGCCCCGCTTCAAGTGGCCAAGGCGAGAAGCCCAAATCTATAAATGGAAAAGTGAACAGCTCTTCGGAGTGTCCAAGGGTGGGATCAGTTGACTCACGGCTACTGAAACTTGACCGTGTGAAAGGCAGGATAGTGGTGGTGGTGGCTAAGGGACTGGAATCATTATCTGCTATTCAACCAATAACCTTTTCTCACTGTTCTGTGTTCAATAGTGAAGGTCGAGCTCGAAGATGTGGGTGTTTGTTGTGGCACAATTTCAGCTTGCCCAAGGCCTCGGCCTCTGCATGCACCATCACTATCACGTCCAGTTCCCCATCCCTTGCCACGTGCTTTGCCCATTTTAAATGGAGGAAAATAACTTCATTGCTCACTACAAATGGCTGAATTTGGAGCAAACTTATATGTGATCCATGTGACGGACAAACCACAGTTTTAAATAGCTGGCCTGTACGTAACTATTTTTGACAGCGCCGACCTCATGTCAATAAGTTCACTGACACACTGCAAGAAAATTTAAATGGAGGCCAGAAATGGCAATATTTTCAGTGCAATTATATATGATCCGTGTGACGGACAAAGCACAGTTTTAAAAAGCTGGTGTGAGGCAGTGACTGGGATCGTATACGAGGGACGTTATATATCCCCCAGAATGTGTACAGAGACCTGTTAAACCAGCTGGAGTACATTGCAGTCACAGATACAGCTGCTGTTGCAATGCAGGAATGAAAGTGAGCATTGACCTGGTCAGTCTATCTGGCTAAGACAGATTAAGTAAAACCTGGCAGGGCCTTCTTTTCTTGGAGGAGGCTACAGGAAGGCAGTAGGGTGGCCTCCTCCCTGCAGCCCGGGTTTTCCAGTGGCTCTTGCCACAGGTCCTTTAAAAACCCTGCATTAAGGGTTAGTGTTGGTCAGTGTTGGGACCTGCCAGGAGTATAGCAAGAAAGCTCGGAGGGCAAGTGAGTAGCTGAACACACACCTGGGAAGGCTCTGCACCCGTCAGGCTCTGAGCGGCCCGCTGTAGCCGTTTTCCCCGGAAACCTTTGTTTATGGACTTGTGTTATCCCGGCTGCGAACCGGAGGACTTTCTCTTTTACCTGTGAGTTTTCTGAATAAAAGCTGCTTATGTTGGACTTGCTTGGGTCACTACCTCAGTTACTGCATGGTGTTAACACCGCTTTACACTGGCCTGTAGGTAACTATTTTTAATAGCAAACTGATGTCAATAACTTCACTGACACACTGAAACAAAATTTTAATAGAGGCCAGAAATGGATGAATTTTCGATGCAACTATATGTGATCCGTGTGATGGACAAACCACAGTTTTAAATAGCTAGCCTATAGGTAACTATTTTTAACAGCACCGACTTCATGTCAATTAGTTCACTGACACACTGCAACAAAATTTAAATGGAGGCCAGAAATGGCAATATTTTCAGCGCAATTACAGTATATGTCATCCATGTGACGGACAAACCACGGTTTTAAATAGCTCAATTTTTAGTGCTGTAATATGGAAAGGAACTAGATGTATTCTGCAGTGCCAACAAGCAAATGGCACAGATAAACAGTGTTCTCTGGATTGCTTTTTAAGCAAATAATCAGAACTGAGATAAAAAAAAATTATTCCTGGCCCCTGATACCTGGGCCTATTTCTACAAATATCTGTAAAAGCACCAGCAGACATAACTGGAATGGACCCTCTTGCTATGTACACTGCAGTCTACTATATACTCTGCCTGCCTGCCTAGCACTGATATCTCTGCAGCTGGATTAATCCTTAGAAGGACTGTTAGTTGAGATGGATATGTGTCTCTAATATAGTCTGCATACCTACACTAAATAGAAAAAAGCAAATCTCTTCCTAGCTCAGCAGCAGCTCTCCCTACACTGTCTGATTACAGAGTGACTGTGACGAGCATGGCAGCGCCAGGTCTGATATTGACCTGATGACGCAGTGCGGCCAGCCAATCACTGTAATGCCACAACGAACATGGCTGCGGCATTACAGTGTGTGGCAGACAATCCCTGCATGTTTATGGGTGCTCTAAAGAGCATCAAACATGCAGGGAGGGGACCCGAGCTCCAGCCGAGCAACATCGATAAGATGTGAGATGTAAGATGCTCGGACGAGCACCGAGCAGTAGCGAGCATGCTCGCTCATCACTAGTATTTATCCAGTGCTTTGGACAAAATGTCCAAAAGTGCAATGAAAAAAGATGAAAGAGGATTATAGGAAAGTTTGGCATAGGTGCTTTTGTCTTTTAACTGGCAAAAGGCCTCCCTCTCATATGAAGTATTTGGCCAGATCACAACATCATACAATGACTGGAGTTCAGTCATGGCCAGCCTCTGGTGTTGTGTAAGGTTATCATAGAGTCTCGTAGTCGATATCTGTCTGAACTCCTCAGTTACCAACCTAGTAAAAATCTCCACAGGTGCACAAATGGACAAGGGGGGGAAGGGACCTTGTAGATCTAGGCATAATAGTGGTGGGAAACGTACCTTCCTGTGCAGAAATCTGTTCCCTAAGAAGGTCCTCGAGAACCCTGGGAGCCTCAACCTCTGCTGGGGTATCAAGACCATGAATGTTCATTTGTCTGTTGTAATGTAACTTCTTCAAAATCAATTTACGGGAAAAAATATGTCGATCTTTCAATGCTGCAAAAAAATTGAAAGGATTAGTAAGTAGTGTTGAGCCACCCCCGTAGTGTTCGGGTTCGGTTTGGTTCGTCGAACACCGGGATGTTCGAGGAACTGTTCGTCGAACTGTTCGTCGAACACCTTAGAACACCGTCGAACACCGTTAAAACCAATGGCAGGCAAACAAAAATACATAGAAACACATAGAAAACACCTTCAAAAGCTGACAAACTGCTCAGAAGACGCTTTCTTTAAAAAAGCCGGCCGGCAATTCAGCAGCGGCATACACCGGTACCCGACAATTTAGACAAGAAGGAATAGAGCCTCACACATAGATTAGATAGATAGAAACATGTCAGTCACATATATATGAAGTACAGTGACAGTGTTGCTTACTGTACTTGTCATTTAGTGTAAAGGATTTATTAAAAAATATAATAGTGTTTTCATGCACTGTCTCTTTAAAAAAGCCGGCCGGCAATTCAGCATCTGTACCCGACAATTTATAACAGACAGAATAGAGCTTCACACATAGATTAGATAGATAGAAACATGTCAGTCACATATATATGAAGTACAGTGACAATGTTGCTTACTGTACTTGTCATTTAGTGTAAAGGATTTATTAAAAAAAATAATAGTGTTTTCATGCACCGTCTCTTTAAAAAAGCCGGCCGGCAATTCAGCATCTGTACCCGACAATTTATAACAGACAGAATAGAGCTTCACACATAGATTAGATAGATAGAAACATGTCAGTCACATATATATGAAGTACAGTGACAGTGTTGCTTACTGTACTTGTCATTTAGTGTAAAGGATTTATTTAAAAAAATAATAGTGTTTTCATGCACCGTCTCTTTAAAAAAGCCGGCCGGCAATTCAGCATCTGTACCCGACAATTTATAACAGACAGAATAGAGCTTCACACATAGATTAGATAGATAGAAACATGTCAGTCACATATATATGAAGTACAGTGACAGTGTTGCTTACTGTACTTGTCATTTAGTGTAAAGGATTTATTAAAAAAAATAATAGTGTTTTCATGCACCATCTCTTTAAAAAAGCCGGCCTGCAATTCAGCATCTGTACCCGACAATTTAGAATAGAAGGAATAGAGAATCACACATAGATTAGATAGATAGAAACATGTCAGTCACATATATATGAAGTACAGAAACACCAGCCGTCAGCCGCCCCAGAAATGGCGCATTCATAGGATGCGCCAATTCTGGCACTTAGCCTCGCTCTTCCACGCTGCCCTGGTGCGGTGGCAGGGGGAAAATTCTCCTGCACTCAGCGCTTCAGCGTGAGAATTCTCCCACGCTGTAAGTGACGTGCATGAGGTGAGCCGAGTTCATTGGACATGACCTCGGCTCATCTTTATGCCGTCACAGAGAGACAATGTGGAGCGCAAGCATGCCTGCTCTTCTCAGTGTCTGCGGGATGACAGGCTGGATGGCGGCGTTCTGCTGCGGTCCAGCCTGTCATCTCGATGTAGCAGAGCTGAAGCTGTCGTGGGAACCATGGAAAGGTAAGGATGAGGTTGCTTTATTATTTTATTTTTATTACAGGAGATCGTTGGCTTCAGCTGGAATGGGCGTGATGGTAAGTATGGTTTAATTTAGAACAATAAAGAATTGTGTCTTTATTTCAATTAAAGGACTTTATTCTGGGTGTTTGTGTTTTTTTTAACTTTGACTATGGGGTTAGTAATGGGGGTGTCTTATAGACGCCTCTCCATTACTAACCTGGGCTTGATGTCAGCTGGCATTATAAGCTGACATCAACCCCAGCCCTATTACCCCCTGCCACCGCACCAGGGCAGCGTGGAAGAGCGAGGCTAAGTGCCAGAATTGGCGCATCCTATGAATGCGCCATTTCTGGGGCGGCTGACGGCTGGTGTTTCTAGCCTGGGAGGGGGCCAATATTCATGGCTCCGTTCCTGGGCTATTAATATCAGCCCCCAGCTGTCTGCCTAGCCTTTGCTAGCTATTAAATTAGGGGGGACCCCACATCATTTTTTTTGGGGGGTCCCCCATTTTAATAGCTAGTAAAGGCTATGTATTCAGCTGGGGGCTGATATTAGTAGCCTGGGAAGCTCCGTGGGTATTACCCCCTTCCCAGGCTTCAAATATCTGCCCCAGCTGTCTGCTTAACCTCCGCTAGAGCCTAAAATTAAGGGGAACCCCACGCCAATTTTTTTTAATAATAAATCCTTTATTTTAATACTAAATGACAAGTACAGTAACCAACACTATCACTGTACTTCATATATATGTGACTGACATGTTTCTATCTATCTAATCTATGTGTGAAGCTCTATTCTGTCTGTTATAAATTGTTGGGTACAGATGCTGAATTGCCGGCCGGCTTTCTTAAAGAGACGGTGCATGAAAACACTATTATTTTTTTTAATAAATCCTTTACACTAAATGACAAGTACAGTAAGCAACACTGTCACTGTACTTCATATATATGTGACTGACATGTTTCTATCTATCTAATCTATGTGTGATTCTCTATTCCTTCTATTTTAAATTGTTGCGTACAGATGCTGAATTGGCGGCCGGATTTTTTAAAGAGACGGTGCATGAAAACACTATTATTTTTTTTGATAAATCCTTTACGCTAAATGACAAGTACAGTAAGCAGCACTTTCACTGTACTTCGTATATATGTGGCTGACATGTTTATATCTATCTAATCTATGTGTGAAGCTCTATTCTTTCGGTTCTAAATTGTCGGGTACCGGTGTATGCCGCTGCTGAATTGCCGGCTTTTCGTGTTTCACTGTGAGCACAGTTCCCATCGATTTGGGCAATCACTGTAATGCCACAACCACCATGGCTGTGGCATTACAGTGAGTGGCAGACAATCCCTGCATGATTGGTGCTCTAAATAGCGCCAGACATGCAGGACACGCTTTTGGTGCACGAACAGTTATCGAACATAACCTCGAACAGCCGAATTTTTTGAAAATCGTTCGGGTTCGTCGAACAACTCGAACACCGCCCAAAACAGCTCGAATTTGAGATTGGCGAACAGTTCTAGTCGAACACCGCTCATCTCTATTAGTAAGTGCAAATGTCAATCCTTTAGAGAGAACTTCAGTCTGCGCATCAGTTAATGTTTGATTGGAAAGGTTAATCATCTGTAGCATTTTTATTATTATTTTTGGTATCAGATGCATTACATGCATTCTGCTTCCCTCGATTTCTTGTGACTGCTGTGGAATACTCAGCCTCCACATTTCTGATCTTTGGTATAACACCCACATAAGGCTCTTCCACAGAGGAAATTGATTTAATTGAAACAGATTGTGACCGGACACCTGAACTAGACCTCGACAGGGCCCTTGAGCGATTATTTGAAGCTCGCCACTTATATACCCTGTTCATCTGTAGGTCATTCATATCTCTCTAAAACTTCTTAAGTTTCATCTCCCTCACCTCTTTTTCCCATTTTTGATAATCCAGGTCTAGACCCTCATTGAAATTTTTCAAGGCTTCAGTCGAAAGTTCATTTTTGATGAAGGCTCGTAAATCTTCCATCTCAGCCTCCATCTCAGTGAGGGAGGAAGAATTTAATTCAGACAGACGTTTCATAAAACCGGTGGAGCAAGTATCTGATAGTTCCTCCCATTTGTCCTTAAACCTTGGACTATCAACAGGGAAGGATGGAAATACTTGTATTCTTAAACCTCTGGGTATTAGGCCTTTAGAGATGTATAATATAATATGTCATATCCTCTTGAATAAACGGTTTCCAAGATGGGTCCACATAAGAAGCAGTAGTAACATAGATTGAATAGTCCCTTTGCTTCAGAATTGATAGTAGATATGTGGTTACTCCGGTTTCAAAATGCCATGGAAAAAGGTCACTAATGGATGAGGAGACAACAAATGAAAAACAATAAACCAAAAAATCGGAGAATTTCACAATACGTGAAGCGAAAGGCGCATAGGGGTCTCTTAGGGGTATCTTGTGTGCCAGCCTCCCTTACTTTAGGCTGTCCTACTACCTGGGTAGGTTGTGAATATATCACTTCATTTATACTACGCAACTGCACATACCTATAGATTTATCTTACATATTGTTTGAGAGATAGAGTCTGAGTCATCATGTGTCACCATTTTAAGTGTGGAAATTGTTATTTATGGCTTTGTCCTTCACTTGGCGATGCATTTTGTATTTTAATTGTTTATTACAGGCTTGGTGGGACTCCATCAGATATATTAAGTGATGACACTTGGGGCTGTACACCACTTTATAACTTTGTTGTCTGTTCTGTCTTTTTTGTACTAATTAACATGTGTATTTTAATATATTTCCAATAAATATTGATTTTATCTGAGTCTATAATACTCTGGATTTTTCTCCTAAACTTTCTATTTTTCTCTTTCTGTAATGTGTTTTTGTGTAGATTTTAAACTAAGAAATAACACTAAAAATGGACAGTTAAACAATGTATTTAGATGTACAGTGGGCAGGAGTTTGCTTGTACAGCTTAACACTGCAGATATTCTTCATAAAAAAAAGAAAAAAAGAAAAAAAAACATAGGGTTTTTGCTTCCCTGGAACATGAACAGAATACCCAATAAGAAGTGAACTCCTCCAAGGATAGCGTATAAAATATAGATATTTATTGAATTATCAAAAGCAATGTTAAAAACACATAAAACAGAGAGAGAAAGGGATTAGTGGTATACAATTTTTTAGTTTTAAACGGGGACCAGCTACAGGAGGTGCACTGCTCATGATCGGAAGTGCAGAAGACTTCCGATCACGTGCAGTGTGTCTCTCTGATGCCAGGACGTGTACCCCAGGCTTCAGAGGTTCAATGCAGTGAGGGAATAAAGCCGCATGCATGTACGAGGTATGAATAGCGCTGGTGATGATGCTTTGGGTGTGATAACATTCTAAATGGGCCGAATATTCTGAGAGCATTAATGCCCAATCGACTATTAAAAGGCATCAGTCACATATCATGAATGGAGTTTAGAAATACCTTTTCTAAAGATCTGTTTATGTGTGTAATGTAATCAAGGGACTGTAAAGGGTATTTAGCTATGTAGAAACAACTTCTGGTGGTTCTGGGGACACAGAGGACCTGACTCATTATCTTAAAGTAGCCAAAAATAAGAATTTCATACTATCAATATTGTGCACAAATGTTAAGCTATTTTTTGTTCTAAAAACCTGCTAAATTGCCTTTTCTTTATGGTTGATTTAAAGACTGTTTTAGCAGTGCTTTTAAAAATATATTCTTCATTTATAATGCCATGTTATGATCTGTGCAAAAAAAGTGTGTAAATAAATTCTAGATAAGCACTGCTTTTCTTTACTTCCATTGCCTTCATTATAAATAATTTAATCCTTTATTTCATTTTTATGAATTATAAACTGAAAGTAAATAAAATTGAGCTACTGTTCATAATATCCAAGATTATACATTTTTGTATTGCCGGGACAATGATGATGTCTTTCTCATTGTCACTTTATTCAATTACTATACATAATAGTTTAGCTTGAATTATATATCAATACCCTATGTACGTAAATGTTTCAGATAAATGATGGATTGTGTTTTTAATACATTGTTAAATTATATATTTTTTGTGTTTGAAATAAAATAAAATAAGAAGGTGTCAATGTATTGTAGGTATATATATTAGTGAAGACACATTCTTACCTACTGACATCCTTTATATTTTGTAACAGAAATGCAACTTTTAAAAATGGACTAACTCAAACAATGGTGATGATGGATGTTTAAAAGCAGTAAATGATAGAAAAATATTAAAGATATTGAAGGACTTCTTTGAGATACAGCACTAAAGTTGTTTCATATGCATATTGACATTGTTCTTCTTGGATACAGTTAAAAGACTATAAAAAGCTGTACACAGAGTTCTATAGTAAGATTCCCAGATTGGCACTGAGGATGGCCCCCAAGGATTCCAGGATTTTTGGGCTCATAAATGGCATTGACACTCAGACCTCCGATAAGCAGCACAACCTTTCACTATGTGCCACAGACCATTGAATATAAACTGCCTGTTTGCAGCCAAAACTACACACCCCATCAATATAACAGACTGCATGACAATTAGATCGAGAAGGTTGAACAAATGGTGTTGTTTGTAGAAGTTTGAGCTAATATGAGTTTGGGGAGCAGAGAGAACTCAGTAGACTCCAAGCCATGAACGATGTTATTGTAAGACAAGCCAGACATCTGCACTAATGGAATGATGAAATGCTGCAGCCAGTCAACAGATTTAATTTCTTTCTGCTGCTTTTCCTGATAGATGAAACACTCCAAAATAAATGTTGCTCATCATTTGGGACAATTACATGGTCAGACCATGACCCTATATGATATCATTCAAACGAAGGATGAGCAAAAATATTTTCTGCGGCCGCTGGACTACAGCCCTTCAAATCTCCTATTCGCCAGCATCCACTGCGTCTCTTCTGATTAGTAGGTCAGGCTAAATATCATCATTGCAGCATGATGCATGCATGACTCAACACCAGGCCTGCTAATCACAAGAGGAGTCACTTGGCTAGATTCCTGCAAATAATTTTGCTCAACTCTAAGGCAAAGTAAATTAAAGAACAATGATAATAGGGCAGCTATTAAAAATATTACTCTTATCCTTAAAAGACAGTAAGATAAAAAAAACAATTAATAATTTAGCATAAATAACAATTGGAAAACAAATAGTTTATGCAATTATATTGGCTTGTTAATAAAACATTTTGGTGGTATACCTAGTTTCACTTGAACAAGTGAGTTTTGTTACTGGCTGGCACCGGTGACTGGGTCTCATCTCGTTTGTGGCTTTACACGTGCGGGTGGGATGGGGCTTGGGTTGGAGTGCTGTGCGCAGGCGCACATCCTGGTGGGCTGACCCGGTTACCTCATATTTATTATGTTGGTATCACATGTTAACTACATCCGGGTGCTGTTCCACTGTGCACCTGCGGACCATCCACAGGTGATTAACTAATAAATATATGATCTTTTTGCATATATGTCTACGTGCATACTATCCGAGGTACCTCTCTCATTCTGGCTGTGATTAATGTACACCTCTTCTTTCACGTGTTTTTAATTTTACCACATGTTTCTCATATGTTGTCCATACTTTAAATAGTTGGGTCACTTGCTCACCAACCACCCCTGATGAAGCAATTGTGAAACTCGCATCGGGTGTTTGGTGGGTGAGTATCTTTCCAAATTATTATATTTTATTTTTGATATATCTTGTTATATGTATCTATAGGCTGTACTAGGTATCATTATTCTGTTTCCATCAGCACATGGTCAAAGTTACTGGGTGACTACTCTTAATATGTATACCTCATTTTATTATATTGATTACCCCCTTAGTGACCACTAGACATCTTTTTACTGACCTGCGATATATGAGACTAGCGTTCCCTGACAGGTGACAATCCTGTAACTGTCACCTGTACACTATAGCTGACAACTTGCTTCATCACTCACGATCAGTGTTCGCACCGACCATGGATGTTTAACCCCTTAGATTCTGCTGTCAATAGTGACTACAGAATCTAAATAGTTAACAGAGTACGGGGGCTTCTTCTTTAATCTCATTGGCACCCTGAGATCTTGATTGTGTGGTCCGGATGTTTGCCTTGGCAGTTCATGGCCAAATAACGGCCTTAGTGTCCTCTGGCTATAGCGGCCTGTTCAGAAGTTATCAAAATTTAGGTGGTATATATAAACTTTTTCATTCTTGTCATGCCATTTTCAATTACTTCCTGAAAAGAACCAGAAGGGTTAATGAACTACCTGAAAGCAATTTTAGATACGTTAAGGGGTGCAGTTTTTAAAATGGTATCAATTTTGGGTGGTTTTATAGGACCCTCAAAGTCACTTCAAACCTGAACAGATCATTATAAAAATAAGTTTTGTAAATTTCATTGAAAAAATGAAAAATTACTTCTACATTTTTAAACCTTCTAAAATGCTGACAAAATAAAACACTTTACAAATGGTGCTGATGTAAAGCAGACATGAAGGAAATGTTATTTATTAATGTTTTTGTGTGGTATGACTATTGTGATTAAAGGGATAGTCATTCAAAGTTCGAAAATTGCAATTTTTAAAACATTTTGTCAAAATTCTGATATTTTTATAAATAAACGCAAAACACATCAACCTAAATTTACCATTATTATAAAGTATCATGTGACACAAAAAACAATCTCAAAATCAATGGGATATGTTGACGTATTCCAAAGTTATTACTACGTAAAGTCAGATTTCAAAAAATTGGTCGGGTCACTAAGAGGTTATATATAGATATTTGTGTCACCCCATAACTTTGAACCTTTATATTATTGGGATTCCTATAGTAATTCACCCACCAAATTGCTTGTTTGTGTGTTTGTATCTTGGGATTTTTTACAAGTTTTTATATTTATACTCAATAACATTCATCTATTTTTAACTATGCTACAGTCACTATTTCCTGGCACAATTTTTTGTTTTCGATATTTCTTTTTTACTCTGCGTAAACTGACCTGCGGTCCTTGTTTCAAATCAGCAAAATATAAATTTCTTTTGCGAGTACACTGAGTATTATGTGCAGATTATTCTCATAGACTTACATGGTAACACAAAACCCATAAATAATTGACAATGCTCACTCATAAACAAATACAACTACACACCAGGAAGGGATTGAAAAATAGACACAAGTAATTAACGTACAGTACAGACCAAAAGTTTGGACGCACCTTCTCATTAAAAGATTTTTCTGTATTTTCATGACTATGAAAATTGTATATTCACACTGAAGGCATCAAAACTATGAATTAACATGTGGAATTATATACTTAACAAAAAAGTGTGAAATAACTGAAAATATATCTTATATTCTAGGTTCTTCAAAGTAGCCACCTTTTGCTTTGATGACTGCTTTGCACACTCTTGGCATTCTCTTGATGAGCTTTAAGAGGTAGTCACCGGAAATGGTTTTCACTTCACAGGTGTGCCCTGTCAGGTTTAATCAGTGGGACTTCTTGCCTTATAAATGTGGTTGGGACCATCACTTGTGTTGTGCAGAAGTCTGGTGGAAACACAGCTGATAGTCCTACTGAATAGACTGTTAGAATTTGTATTATGGCAAGAAAAAAGCAGCTAAGTAAAGAAAAACGAGTGGCCATCATTACTTTAAGAAATGAAGGTCAGTCAGAGCGAAAAATTGGGAAAACTTTGAAAGTGTACCAAGCAACAGGCTAAAAGCTAATACGGTGCTTATTTTCAAAAGAAGCTCCAAATGTTCCCAGTGTGATTATAGACCAGTAAGCTTAAGATTCATAGTGTGAAAAAAGTTTGAGTGGTTTTTAAATGATTATAAATAGGAGTATGCAATAGAAAATAATATTATAAGGGATAGCCAGCATGGTTTTACTAAGGGCATAATTTGTCAAACTAACCAAATTCGTTTTTGTGAAAAGTTGAGTAGACACCTGGACAAGAGGTGGCTGTGTATATAGTGTTTTTGACTTTGTAAAGGCATTTGAAATAAAGGTCTAAAGGCTTAGAAAATAAGGTTGGATCAAAAACTAGCTCAAGAATGCACCCTGAGAATTGTTGTGAATTACTGCCGATCTGAAAAGTCTCCCATTAAAAGTGGTGTACTCCAGGATTCCATGCTGGATCCACTAATATTCAACTTATTTATTAATGACATAGATAACAGGATTAAAGGGAATCTGCCTGCAGGTTTTTGCTACAGTACCTCATCTGAGAGCAGCATGATGTAGGTAAAGAGACCCTGATTCCAACCATGTATCACTTAGTTTACTGGGTGCAGCGGTTCTGACACAATCAGAGTCTTTAGATGTAAAATGCAGCAGAGCTGAGAAAGCTGCCCCTGCCCACTCTATGCTCTGTATGTGCATTGTTTATAGACAGTAAGCTGCTTATCACAGGAGGGGGTGGAGTCAGACACGTGCCCACTTGACAGCTGGTCACAGCAATGATAATCTCCTAGTGATAAAACCTTAAGTGTAAGTAAACAATAGCACACTGCTTGTCATATGATACATTGTTGAATTCTGTGTTTTAACCACTACCTCATGCTGTCCTCAATTTACATAGCAAACACCTGCTGACAGATTCCCTTTAATATAGCATTGTTTCTATTTTTGTAAATAACTCCAAATTATTTAGTATAGTGCTGTCAATTGATGATGTTCATAAATTACATGCTGACTTGGACAAACTGTGCATTTGGGTATCCACTTAGAAGATAAAGCTTAATGTGGAGAAATGTAAAGGTATGCATATGGGCACAAATAATATGTGGGCTTCATAGATTCTAGAAGGAGTAAAACTAGGAGAGCCACTTGTAGTGGAGAAGCTGTTTGTACTTGTAGATCACAGAATAAATAACAGCATGCAATGTCAATCTGTGACTTCTAAGTTTAGCAATATGTTGCCATGTATTAAAACAGGAATGAACAAAAAGGACAGGGATGTAATACGATAACTTTACAAAGCGTTAGGGCATCTTCATCTGAAATATGCAGTTCAGTTCTAGGCACCATTTAATTGAAAGGATGATCTGAAGCTAGAAAAATCAATAAGAAGACAAAACAAAACTGATTACAGGCAAGAAGGATCTTGGTTATGAGGAAAGACTAAAATAATTACATTTATTTAGTGTTCAGAAGAGAAGTCTAAAGGGGGACATGATTCCTAAAAAAATCATAAAAATTACATAAATGTTTCATACAAAAAGTATGGTCAAAAGTTGTTATCATGTAAAACCACCTGAAATGAAACTGGGGCATTTGCTCTGTCTGGTGAAAGTCAGGTTCAAGCTTATAAGGAGACAAGGATTTATTTTACCATAAGAACTGATATCTGTGAAAAAGTCTACCTCAAGAAATTGTCACAACTGGAACTGTTAATGGTTTTAAAAATGGCGTAGATGCTTTTAAGAAGAAAATAGCAAATAATTATCTAAATATGTAAAGTTCTTTTCTGAATGTTTTGTCCATTGGATCGACAAATGGGATCACCAGGGAAAGATTAGCTTTTTTGGGGGGTGGACTGTAATATGCATTATGGGTGTACATACAACCCCTGGCAAAAATTATGGAATCTCCGGGCTCGGAGGATGTTCATTCAGTTGTTTAATGTTGCTGAAAAAAAGCAGATCACAGACATGGCACAAAACTAAAGTCATTTCAAATGGCAACTTTAGGGCTTTAAGAAACACTAAAAGAAATCAAGATTAAAAATGTGGTAATTTTTTTCAGACCGAGCAGAGGGAAAAAATTATGGAATCGCTCAATTCTGACGAAAAAAATATGGGATCACCCTGTAAATTTTCATTTCCAAAGCTAACACCTGTGTCAAATTAAATCTGCTCCTTAGTCTGCATCTAAAAAGTAGTGATCACACCTTGGAGAGCTGCTGCACCAAGTGGACTGACATGAATGATGGCTCCAACACGAGAGATGTCAATTGAAACAAAGGAGAGGATTATCAAACTCTTAAAAGAAGGTAAATCATGATGCAATGTGGCAAAAGATGTTGGTTGTTCACAGTCATCTGTGTCTAAAATCTGGACCAAATACAAACAACATGGGAAGGTTGTTAAAGGCAAACATACTGGAAGACAAAGGAAGACATCAAAGTGTCAAGACCGGAAACTTAAAGCAATATGTCTCCAAAACAGGAAATGCACAACAAAACAAATGAGGAACGAATAAGAGGAAACTGGAGTCAATGTTTGTGACCGAACTGTAAGAAACTGCCTAAAGGAAATGGGATTTACATATAGAAAAGCTAAACATAAGCCATCATTAACACCTAAACAGAAAAGAACAAGGTTGCAATGGGCTAAGGAAAAGCAATCATGGACTGTGGCTGACTGGATGAAAGTCACAATCAGTGATGAATCACGAATCTGCTTTGGACAAGGTGATGATGCTGGAACTTTTGTTTGGTGCCGTTCCAATGAGATTTATAAAGATGACTGCATGAAGAGAACATGCAAATTTCCACAGTCATTGATGATATGGGGCTGCATGTCAGGTGAAGGCACTTGGGAGATGGCTGTCATTACATCTTCAATAAATGCCCAAGTTTACATTGATATTTTGGACAGTTTTATTATCCCATCAATTGAAAGGATGTTTGGGGATGATGACATAATTTTCAAGATGATAATGCATCCTGCCATAGAGCAAAAACTGTGAAAACATTCCTTGAAAGAAGACACATAAGGTCAATGTCATGGCCTGCAAATAGTCCGGATCTCAATTCAATTGAAAATCTTTGGTAGAAGTTGAAGAAAATGGTCCATGACAAGGCTCCAACCTGCAAAGCTGATCTGGCAACAGCAATCAGAGAAAGTTGGAGCCAGATTGAAGAAGAGTACTGTTTGTCACTCATTAAGTCCATAACTCAGAGACTGCAAGCTGTTATTAAAGCCAGAGGTGATGCAACAAAATACTAGTGATGTATTGGAGTATTCTTTTGAGTGTTTGTTTTTCATGATTCCATAATTTTTTCCTCAGAATTGAGTGATTCCATAATTTTTTCCCTCTGCTTGGTCTGAAAAAAATTACCCTTACTGAGTACCACATTTTTAATCTTGATTTCTTTTAGTGTTTCTTAAAGCCCTAAAGTTGCCAATTGAAATGACTTTAGTTTTGTGCCATGTCTGTGAGCTGCTTTTTTCAACAACATTAAACAACTGAATGAACATCCTCCGAGCCCGGAGATTCCATAATTTTTGCCAGGGCTTGTATAACCCATTTCCCATCTTTCAGTAAAACTTGATGGACATGTGTGTTTTTTTGTATTAACTTTGTAACTATGTAAAAATGTAAACATCAATTCTGTCCATATAAAATAAAGAAGAGTTTTTGCCAAGTTTAGCATGTTAAACTGGCTATATTATGGAATTGTTGATGCAAAGCTGAATAAAATATAGTTTTTATTTTTATTTTATTCGTCTCCATTCTGGAGATATGAGTACAGTTTAGATTCTAATGTTCGCTAAGACCAAGGGGGTGTTAGAATAGATTCCTGTCTGGATTGCCCAGAGACCCAATGCCCACCCCAGAGAGAAGGTTAGACCTTGTTTCATCACACACTTGTGCAACTGCAGCTCTCATTCCAAGGCACTGTCAATTTGGGGAGTAAGGGAAGAGCAGAGCTGATGCTGCCACTGGAGAGGTGCAGAGGGAGAGGTGTTTGTAATATCACACAGCTCTGCTCTCCTCCATGTTAATCACAATAAGTGCTGGCTGTGAGATCAGTGAGGATCGCATTGCTTTGTGTTGTTACATGTCTCACAGAGAAAGCTGGGTTTATTTATTTCTGGGGAGGTGTTCTTTTTTTTTCCATGCATAACGCTTCCGTCTTATGATTGAGTAATTTCATACAAGGAAAAAATCAACTCCCCTGAAATGAATCACTGCTAATGCCCCCTTAGTCTTAGCAAAAATTAGAATCTAAATTTTACAAGTTAATATCTCTTCAACAAAGAATAAAAAAAAAAAAAAAAAAAAAAAATTAGTTCTACAGCCATTATTCCATGGTGGGGCCAGCTTAACATGCTAAAACTGGTGAAAGGTCTTATTTAATATTAACATCATCATGCTGCAAATATATGTCTAACTTTTGCAGCAGCAATTGTCACCTTATGGCTTCTATAATTTCCAGACTGTTATGACAAATGCAGTCACCAATGTATACACAATGACATGCAGAAATATTTTACACTGACTTAAGCACAACGTCCAAGCATCAAAATACTGTCAAAACCTGTCCAGGCATGCTAGTACATTTTGATATTAGAAAATATAAGATAGTTTATCAAAAGCATAGTAAATGAATCTCAGTATCAACATTTTCCAAAGATAAATGAGTTAAAGTCCAGGAATATTTTTTTTTCTTTTACAGTGCAACACAAGCTAATATTAAAGAATATTCTAGCATTTTTGTTTACGCCTTATGTATACATATACAGTTATATGAAAAAGTTTGGGCACCCCTATTAATCTTAAGCTTATTGATTTATAAAAATTGGTGTTTGTGCAACAGCTATTTCAGTTTGATATATGTAATAACTGTTGGACACAGTAATGTTTCTGCCTTGAAATGAGGTTTATTGTACTAACAGAAAATGTGCAATCTGCATTCAAACAAAATTTGACAGGTGCATAAGTATGGGCACCTCACCAGAAAAGTGACATTAATATTTAGTAGATCCTCCTTTTGCAAAAATAACAGCCTCTAGTCGCTTCCTGTAGCTTTTAATGAGTTTCTGGATCCTGGATGAAGGTATTTTTGACCATTCCTCTTTACAAAACAATTCCAGTTCAGTTAAGTTTGATGGTCGCCGAGCATGGACAGCCCTCTTCAAATGATCCCACAGATGTTCAATGATATTCAGGTCTGGGGACTGGGATGGCCATTCCAGAACATTGTAATTGTTCCTCTGCATGAATGCCTGAGTAGATTTGGAGCGGTGTTTTGGATCATTGTCTTGCTGAAAGATCCATCCCCTGCGTAACTTCAACTTTATCACTGATTCTTGAACATTATTGTCAAGAATCTGCTGACACTGAGTGGAATCCATGCATCCCTCAACTTTAACAAGATTCCCGGTGCCGGCATTGGCCACACAGCCCCAAAGCATGATGGAACCTCCACCAAATTTTACTGTGGGTAGCAAGTGTTTTTCTTGGAATGCTGTGTTTTTTTGCCGCCATGCGTAACGCCTTTTTGTATGACCAAGCAACTCAATCTTGGCTTCATCAGTCCACAGGACCTTCTTCCAAAAAGAAATTGGCTTCTCCAAATGTGCTTTTGCATACCTCAGCCGACTCTGTTTGTGGCGTGCTTGCAGAAACGGCTTCTTTCGCATCACTCTCCCATACAGCTTCTCCTTGTGCAAAGTGCATTGTATAGTTGACCGATGCACAGTGACACCATCTGCAGCAAGTTGATGCTGCAGCTCTCTGGAGGTGGTCTGAGGATTGTCCTTGACTGATCTCACCATTCTTCTTCTCTGCCTTTCTGATGTTTTTCTTGTCCTGCCACTTCTGGCCTTAACAAGAACTGTCCCTGTGTTCTTCCATTTCCTTACTATGTTCCTCACAGTGGAAACTAACAGGTTAAATCTCTGAGACAGCTTTTTGTATCCTTCCCCTGAACTATGTTGAATAATCTTTGTTTTCAGATCATTTGACAGTTGTTTTGAGGAGCCCATGATGCCACTCTTCAGAGGAGATTCAAACAGGAGAACAACTTGCAAGTGGCCACTTTCAGTAGCTTTTCTCATGATTGCATACACCTGGCTATGAAGTTCAAAGCTCAATGAGGTTACAAAACCAAAAAAAGTGCTTTAGTAAGTCAGTAAAAAGTAGGTAGGAGTATTTAAAACAAGAAAATGATAAGGGTGCCCATACTTATGCACCTGTCAAATTTAGTTTGAATGCAGATTGCATATTTTCTGTTAGTACAATAAACCTCATTTCAAGGCAGAAACATTACTGTGTCCAACAGTTATTACATATATCAAACTGAAATAGCTGTTGCAAAAACACCAATTTTTATAAAACATTAAGCTTAAGATTAATAGGGGTGCCCAAACTTTTTCATATAACTGTAGCTTATATGATGCAGATCCAGCCCCTTTCACCTACTAAATAACTGCTCTCCTATCATAGGAAAACTGATCATATTAGCAATCTTTCAGTCCCAGTACAGTTTCCCTCAGACCACATTTAAAGACTTTGAAATGGAAGCCGACTTGTACTGTATATACTAGATCTGCACTTAATGATGAACAGAAATGCGCCTGTCTAATTGAATCTTTAGTCAAAGTACTTTTTCCAATAGTCTTGATGGAGTGTGAGATTAATCTGAAACATTGATTATGATTCGATAAACAGGAAAAGTCATCTAGCATAAGCATAGAGAAGATCAGCAAAAAGCATTCTGACATCCTTACACATGTGGCAGCATTCTACGTAATAAATACTCATTCCGGGACAGATTTTTTTAATGTGCTTGTGCACAAAAAGCACCATACAGGTAAATATTACAGCAATTTAAAGAAACATTTCCCAAATACAGTGAGAGAGTAGACCTGGAGTGAGTAGACCTGGAGTGACAGAGGC
The DNA here is from genome assembly GCF_046119375.1 of Phyllobates terribilis. Lineage (NCBI taxonomy): Eukaryota > Metazoa > Chordata > Amphibia > Anura > Dendrobatidae > Phyllobates > Phyllobates terribilis. The sequence goes on from NW_027362764.1 coordinate 445,445,929, forward strand.
TTCAGCTCTACTGTAGCCATTTGCATATAAATTCAAACACACATTTTTCAGTAATGCAGGAACGTACTGGCCATGTAAAGTAAAGCTGGACTTGATTTTGACAGAACTACATGCACATATAAATAGTTTAGAGAATGAACTTCTGATGACAGATTCCCTTTAAAGAGCATGATAGGGGTTGAATACAGTCCAAGCAGACGTTAGAGTATCATACATGTCTTTTCCGGCCAATTGGGTTTCAAAAGAATTGATCATTTCTAGTCTCTGCAGATATCTATATATCACAGACATAAGTTTGTCTTCAACTCGTATCAACTACTCTCACCAAACGTAATTTTGGTGTTTTAATTTATTTTTTTTTGCTACACTCTTTATACCATATTTTTCGGACTATAAGACGCACTTTCTTCCTCCAAATTTTTGGAGGAAAATGGGGGGTGAGTCTTATAGTCCGAATGTTGCTGGAGGGGTATATATATACTGTGTTGGGGGGAGCGGTTGCGGCGAAGGAGGGGGGCACAGGAGGCAGCAGCCGCCTGCTGCAGCCTATACTGTTACCGCTGCTAAAGAAAATGAATATTCACTGCTCCCAACGCCCATAGGCGTGGGAAGAACTGAATATTCATGCTCCTTAATAGCGGCACACAGTGTATCAGCAGAGCGTCTCCTGCTGCTGCCGGGTGATCGCGTGTGCCTGCTATTAAAGGGCATGAATATTCACCCCCTTTCCATGCCTATGGACATGGAGAGGGGGTGAATATTCATGCCCTTTTACAGCAGGCACACATGATCGCCCGGCAGCAGCAGGAGCCGCACTGCGGCTACGTTGTGTGCCGGCTATTAAGGAGCATGAAGTCACTGCTTCCCGTGTACACAATTCTGGCATGGGGAGCAGTGACTTCCATCAGCTGATCTCTCCTTGTGAGTTGAAGCTATTTTGAATGGAGGAATGGGCAAAAATTCCTCCAAGTCGATTTGCAGAACTAATCAATTACTGAAAGCACTTTGATGTAGTTATTGCTGCACAAGGGGGTCTTTCCAGATACTAAAAAAAAAGGTTATTACACTTTTGTCACTCACCGGCATGTGATATTGTATCATTTTCCTCATTTAAAAATTTGCAAAGTCTAAAATGTTGCACTCATTTGTTTGATTTGGTTCTCTTTATCTACTTTTAGGACTTGTAAAACAACATGGGAAAGCCTACTAAACTGTGCCTGAGATCATGTGAGCCATCTCTGGTAGAAACTACCTTCTGCGTAATATAAAGTGGCAGAAACATGTAAATTGTAATATGTAAATTGTTAGAAATCAATTTCTTAAAAATTCTATTTGAATTTTATTTTCATCAATTCCACTCACTGCAGACATGTTTATACGTCTTCCAGGCTCATACACTGGATGGATCTGTCACTGCTATCCTGTTGTACACCTGTTGAGTTCTGCTAAATGCAGGCAAAAAAAACACCAGTGAAAGATTTTGCACAGCTTATGCTGAAGAGATAGCACAGTTTAGTTATTTGTTGAAGTTTCCATATCTAATTTCCTTTTACATTCCACAGAAAACCCTGCTTTAAGGCTTCCAACTGATATCTAGAACTTCCGGTAGTGGAGCCTCTTGTTGTTTTCTTCTTCTTCTATTTTTTCATAATATGGTATTGTTCCAGTAAGTATTGAGTTCAATTTTTTATTCCTGTTCATGCAAGAAAGACAGTTACACATTTTTATTTTGTGGCCAAAAAATTGTGATCATATTACAATACTTGTCATGTTGATGAATGCTCTGAAATGAAATAAATAAATAAATGAGTAAATAGATGACTTACAAGATCATAATATTTTGACGTTTTGTTTCATTTGTATCTTTTCATATTAACAAAATAAATATTTTTTTTGCTCAGTTGTCCACTAATCCTCCTCTAGAATGATTTTATGTTTTTCTGACATTATTTACCAATTTTACATTTTAGCAGAACCTGCGACTTTTTTGCTCAAAAAAAGGCGCAAAAGAAGTTAAAGGCAAAAATGCAAAACATTTTATGCAAAATTCATGAACTAGATATAGCATTTTGAAGAATTTGCACAAAAAAACATCAAAAAATATCATAATACAAAAAAGAAAATTGACTTTAAAAAAAATTCAACTCATGAATCGGTTCCAAGTCTATACAGTCTGTTTATTCCTTGTTCTTCAATCATTCATATTGATTTAAATAACTTCATTCAGAAACATGTAATGTTTACATGAGAGAACATTGCTGCATGTATTTGACAACTGCACCGTTTTATACACCTTTGTGATAAACTAAGGATAACATGTGATTCGCTATTAACATGATTAATTATCACAGAGAAGTGGGGAAAGCACAACAACTTAAATACTAGGCATCCGCAAGATTAGAGGAATGATAGCATGGTGATGTTATACTAATTAGATTATATATCTTGGCTAGGAAATAACTGTAAAAATTAAGCACATGACCTGCATTTACCTGGGGTATTAAAAAAGTACCTACTTCAGCTGTTGTTAATTATTCTCTAAAACGCAGAGTGTCTAATTACTGGCCTTTTAAATTGCTTAATAGAAACTCCAACATAGTGTAGGTTGTTAAGTGAGAGATGGAAATTATCAGCCTCAAAGAAAGATAAAATGAGTTTAATATTCCCTAATTGTTTGTCTGGTATTAGAGTAGCTGAGCCAAAACACAGCAAATGCTGACAATGTTAGAAACCTTTATAGAAAATTATACAGCAGTGCAATTTTTATTGTATGTTACCTATTATTTTGGATACATTGTGATATCTAAACAGCATTTAAAAATGTGAAATATTTACTAATAATAATATTGCACAATCAAATATTATAGCTTTGTGCACAAATTATACACATTTGTCATTATTTTGATAATTTACAGTTGTGTTTATTCGCTTAAAGAGGTGGGAGAATTTATTAAAGTGAAATTGAATTCCACTCAAATGTTACAAAAACCTGTTTTCTCTGGAATAAATTTTTTCGTAATTCTCTGTGCACAAATTCAGCTAAGGGTCTGTCGAAACCTAGAAAAAAGCTGCTGCTCAACTAACTGTTCACCTTTAGGTCAGATGTGCTGCATGCTCTCCTGTATACTATCCTTGTTATCTCTTCTTACCACCACCATGTGCTAAAACCCTGAATTTGAGTAGACAGAGAAGTGGGATTGTTATGCTGATTATGGCGTCATTGCCACACACTATCTTGGTTGATTCCTGTAAGTTTTGGAGAACCGCAAAGATGTCAGACATCCATGCCCACTCATCGGTTTTTATGTGCGGAGGCTGACCGGAATACTGATGGGCATGTTGTACCGGGTATTCAACTACTGCCCTCTGCTATTCACAAAGCCTTGCCAACAAATGTAATTCTGAGTTCCAATGTGTGGTCAGTTCACAGACCAGTTTGTTAGGTGCAAGCACAGCTGCAGCACTGTCAGGCACCTTGACTTGCAGAAATGGGTTCACACAAGGTATACCTTCACAAGTAGCTCAGGCAAATCTTGGTAGGTTGTCAGAAAGTGCTGAACCACTAAGTTGAGCACATGGGCCAGGAATGGTACATGTGCCACCTTGCCAAGCTTATGGTCATTATCATACATGACCATTCCTGTTTGTAGGTTCAGCATCAAGAGCCACAGATCTTTCTGGTCTGTTATACCTGTCAACAACTGTGTGGCAGTATACTATTTGTCACTTAAGCAAATTAGTTTCAGCAGAGCGTTTTGCCACTTCACTGAGGTAGTGCTGCATATCTTCCAGCTTGTGACCAATATGGACGAAAATTCGGAGATGGAGAATGAGGAAGAGGATTGGGGTGCAGGAACTAGTGTAGGAGGTGGGAGAAACCTTGATTGCTCTAGGGTCTGCAATTCTATCAGTCCTGCAGATCATTTAGGAGATTACAGTACAGTTACAAACAGTTATTTACAGTTGATGTTCTTTCTGAAAGGGCCATCCATTTTCCCATCTTTTCCATCAGGCCCAAACAGACATGACAACTTCTCCAGCCTCAACTCATCTGCAGAGATTACAACAAAGACATATTTGACTTCTCATATTTCTAGCACCGTCTTCATCTGTTTTCAACCTACACAAATAGTGTTGAGCCACCCCCGTAGTGTTCGAGTTCGGTTCGGTTCGTCGAACACCCGTGTGTTCGCCGAACTGTTCGTCGAACTGTTCGTCGAACACCTTCGAACACCGTTAAAACCAATGGCAGGCAAACAAAAACACATAGAAACACATAGAAAACACCTTCAAAGGTGTCCAAAAGCTGACAAACTGCTCAGAAGACACAACTAACACATGGAAAAGTGACAAGTACATATAGTCATGCGAAAAGAAAAGAGGTGGAGGAATAAAAGGAGGGGGAGACACAGATATAGGCATGTCATGCCCTTCTAAAATCCAAAAAGTGAGAAGCCGACACGTTCAGTCCGCTCCTGCCCGTGCCACCTCCGTGTCGCCGGGTTTGTTTCAGAGCCGCGGTGAACCCTGACGGCCAGCCCCCCTCTCCCAATACTGGTGCCTGTCTGCTGGTGGGTCGAGCGAGCCCCCCTGTGGTGGAGGCAGCTCTAAGCTTTTTAATTTAAATTGTCTCTCTAATTTGAATAAATACACTTTAAATCCATTTACAAAGATCTATTGGAGTGCAAGTCTCATGCCAGCAGCCGCATAATTCCAGCTCCAGTAGCGTCCACTAAAGCTGCTGCAGTTAAAAAGCTTTTATAAGGATCGAGCTCGGCTGTCCACCGCAAGGCATCCTACTGCCAGTCCCAGCCCCTATGCCTTGGGGTGCCTCCTGATGCTCTTCACTGAGTATCCCGTGGTCCCGAAGCATTTCCTTTGAAAAAATGAAGTGTCCAAACTACAAGTGTTGTAGCTTGCTTAACAGCCGGGATAATCCGCTGACTAGCAGACCCTGCTACTAGGCACAAAGTATTTCCTGGGCTAGATGCAGTTAAAAATTTGTAATTAGATACTCTCGTTGGATGCTGAGAAAGCATTCCATAGAGTCTCCTGGCACGCCATATATGATTCTCTTAAAAAGCTTGGGGTAGGGGTCTAGGGGACCCTTTATTAGCCAAAATCATGGCCCTGTATTGCAATACGTCACCTAGGCTGAAGATAAATGGAACTGTAGCACCCTGAGGGCTCGGTTGCTACAGAGGTATTGCACCTCACCCAGAGGTGTGATATCTCACTCTCAGGTAAGGATGTAGTGTGGATCAGGACACGACACCTGCATGCATTACATCACATTGCCATGGGGCAGGGCGACCAATATGCCCCTGAGATGGGCACGACAGTCCCTGTCCCTGGCTGGAGTGGGGGGAGGGAACACTGAGGAAGGGGAACCCTGTAGTGCAGGAGCAGGGAGGAAGCAGTTCCTGGGTGCATTGAGAAGGGAGTATAAAAGGTGGGCACCATCTTAGTTCAGTGCAGAGAAGTCTGAGCAGAAGTGGCAGGGAGCAGGGGCTCTGCATGAGCTTTGCTCCGGAGGTGGGCCTAGTAACAGAGGCCCAGGCCTGGAAGAGGGAGAAGGAAGGAAGAGGAGAGGAGAAGGCTCCAGGAACGAGGAACAAAGGGATCTCAGGGGTGCGGACGGGCGAGTCGCCACCGCACGCCCGAATCCACCTGCGTGGAGGGGTCAGGCCAAAGGGGGAGACCGGTCCCCGAAACTAGTGGAGGCAGGAAACGACCCTCAGCTAGAAACAGGAGGCTGTGACATTTTATGTGGCGCAGCCCCTCGCTACACCCGCTAGGAAGGCACCACATAGGGTCAGGGAAACTGGCGCCAAGTTTACCAAGAGGAGGCCCGAGGCAGCCAGACAGAAGGGTTGGTAAGAAAGGCCAGACAAAGGACACACAAAGGGGGTGCTGTGAAGCACTCCAAAGTTATCTGGGAGTTGTCTGAGCCCCTCACCTGGTGAGCACAGTACGACGTGGGCAGCCGTTACCTGCAGACGTGGTCTGGATAATAAGAACTGTGAGTAAAGGCCCTGGACTGCATCACTGACTCCGTGTCATTACCTCTGCTGCCCTGCACCATCACCCCCATCCTCTGCATACACTGCCCTGAGGCTATACTCCTCCCGTCTGGAGTTATGCTACGCTCTGCTGCACCCACAACACAAGCCTCAGCAGTCTGCCCTGGAGCGGCGGTTCACTCTGACCGCAATCCACGGGTGGCGTAGTCGGACATTTAAACATCAAAACCACATAAATAGTTCCGCCACTGATTTGACCGCCCTGAGCCACGGAACCGGGTTGCCGCCACGGAGACTACAACCACCAGCATCCACCAAAAAGGGTCCGGCTCCGGGTGTCCCAAGGCCCAGGGGGCGCGTCAGAACATTTTCATCACCTTTCACAATCACCAATGGGACAAGGCAGGGATGTTCTCTGTCCCCTCTCTTATACATCCTAGTGACGGAGCACCTGCTCTCATCAATTCGCCATAACCCCAATATTAGGTGGATTGAGGTGGGAGGCACCAAGTACAAGTGCTCTCTATTTGCTGATGATGTCCTAGTATATATCACTCAATCACATATATCCATCCATGCTGTTATGGCTGAAATAGATCACTTTGTTACATGGTCAAATTTTAAAATCAATGCAGCGAAGTCTGAGGCCCTCGATGTCTCCCTCCCCAAATCCATATAGGATTCCATCCAGTCCAACTCTCCCTTTGCCTGGCCCTCACAGGATATCAAATACTTAGGAATTCCTATTCATAGAGACCTCTCCCATCTATGTTATCTTAATTTTGGGCCCTTTATTGAACAACTCCATACAGACCACGGTTGGCAAGTTAGAACTGTAAGATTCACTACGTGAACAACTGGTGTTTTGTGGAAAAGCACATGTACACTGTGTTCCAAATTATTATGCAAAAAGTGTTTAGGAGTGATAAGGGAAGAATTTGTTTGTCAGTTAAACTCATTGATGGTGATGTGTGTCAGGGCTCTTTATATCACTGTAAGCAATTGCAGACACCTGTGCTAATTAGTTTGGCAGGTGTTTCCAATGAAAGGCAAGACTACTTAAGAAGGCTGTCTCATATTATTAAGCAGCCTACATTTTCTGCCAAAATGGGAAAGAAAAAGGATGTGTCGGCTGCTGAGAAGCAACAAATTGTGGAGTGTTTAGGTCAAGGCATGACTACAATCAACATTGTGCGATGATCAGGATGAAGTGTCTTGGCAATCAAGAAGTATGTAGCTGATTCACAGTACACACATGTGCGTGCTGATAAGGGCAAATTGAGGACTCTTTCCTACAGGCAATTACGTCAGGTTGAAAGAGCAGCGGCAAAAAAGCCTTGTCATAGCAGCAGACAAGTTTTTGAAGCTGCTTGTGTCTCCAACGTCCCCCGAACAACAAGATGCAGGGTCCTTCAGAGGTTTGCAGCTGTGCATACGCCATCCTGTCGACCTCCTCTATCCACTTCACACAAGCAGAAACGGCTCCAGTGGGCCAAACATTACATGAAGACTGATTTCAAAACTGTTTTGTTCACGGATGAGTGCCGTGCAGCGCTCGATGGTCCAGATGGATGGAGTGGAGGATGGCTGGTTGATGGACACCCCACGCAAACACGGCTACAGCGCCAACAAGGAGGAGGTGGAGTAATGTTTTGGGCTGGAATCATGGGGAGAGAGATTGTCGGCCCCTTTAGGATCCCTGAAGGCGCTAAAGATGAACTCCATAATGTATGTGGATTTTCTCAAACAGCACTTCCTGCCATGGTTCAAGAAGAAGAACCGTGTATTTCACAGCAAGATCATTTTTCTGCATGATAATGCACCATCTCATGCTGCACATAAAACATCTGCATCTCTGGCTGATATGGGCATAAAAGGGGACAAACTTATGGTGTGACCCCCATGCTCCCCTGATCTCTACCCCATTCAGAACCTTTGGAGCATCATTAAAAGGAGTGTCTATGATGGCGGGAGGCAGTTCACATCTAAGCAACAGCTCTGGGAGGGTATTCTGTCCTCATGCAAAACAATTGAAGCAGAAACCATCCAAAACCTGACAAATTCAATGGACGAGAGAGTTCAGAAGCTCCTTTCGAACAAGGGGTCCTATGTGAAAATGTAACATCACCTAGAATAAAGTTTTGAGTTGAAAACTGTTTGATTTCAGTTTCTAACAACCTGCTAATGCTTATAATTTCAAAAATGACCATTTTTTTGGTCTTTATTAAAATGAAAAGGTTGATCGAAAAGTTTGGGGGATCTAAGAGTGTGGCAACCCAGTAGTCATGATTACTTCGAATTCTGACAATATGAGGGTCATGCAGCAGGTAGTGCAGCAAGAAGGCACTTATGTGTCTTGCGCATCTCGGAGCCCCAAAATTATTTTCCGGGCTAGATGCAGTTAAAAATTATTTTTAATTTTAAATCTGGTGAAGCTTTAGTATAGATGGCCTAATAGGATCAGTGCTGCATACTGCTACAAAGCCCAAATTATTTTCCAGTCAAGATACAGATAAACATGATTAGTAATTTTAAATCTGGTGGAGCTTATTATAGATGGCCTAATAGAATCAGTGCTGCACACTGCTACAAAGCCCAAATTATTTTCCAGCCAAGATACAGATAAACATGATTAGTAATTTGAAAGCTTAAAATGGTTGGTAGGGTGATTTTAACCAATCATCAAGCTTTTACTCTCCCCAGGATGACACAGGGGTAGAAAAGTCATTTCGGATCCATGATTTGTTCATCTTTATGAACGTGAGTCTGTCTACATTATCAGTGGAGAGCCGCGTGCGCTTATCTGTCTGCACACCACCAGCAGCGCTGAACACACGTTCAGACAGAACGCTGGCTGCGGGGCATGACAAGATCTCCAAGGCGTAAGTGGCTAGCTCCGGCCATTTATCCAGATTGGAAGCCCAAAAAGAGCAAGGGTCCAGTGACACAGTTGTGGCTTCAATGTTTTCTTGGAGATACTCCTGTACCATCGTCTCTAGGCGTTGACTATGTGTCAGACTTCTTGTCTCCTGTGGCCTTGCAAAGGATGGGCTAAAAAAGTGGTGAAATGATTCCGCAAAATTGATGTTACCAGCAGATACTGTGGTTCTGTTACGGTTTGAGTGCTGAACACTTGACGGTCCCACGGTTGGCAAGTTGGAACTGTGAGATTCACTATGTGCACCACTGGTATTTTGTGGAAAAGCACATGTAAGATTCTGCAACAGTCTCTGCTGATACTCCTGCATGCGTGCATCCCTTTCTATGGCAGGAATAATTTCTGCAAATTTACTTTTGTACCGGGGATCTAACAGTGTGGAAACCCAGTAGTCAGGATTATTTCTAATTCTCACAATTCGAGGGTCATGTTGCAGGTAGTGCAGCAAGAAGGCACTCATGTGTGTTGCGCATCCAGGAGCACCAAGTCCCTGTTGTGTTGGTGGCGAGGTAACAATCATGCTTCCTTCCTCTGTCCTCTCCCCCCAACCTCGCACAACAGAAATGTGATCAAGGTCTCCCTCATCTGATGAGTCTTCCATCAGTTCGTCCTCCACTACTTCCTGGGCTCCTGCACCTTCCTCACTAGTTTGGCTGCTACCATGCGCCCTGGTAAAACCATCTCCCCCACCCTCACATGCCTGCCGCCTTGGTGCTGCCGACCGTCTGGACCTTGCAGATGTTAGCCCTTCCGCATACAACTCCTCCTCCTCTACTTCCTCCACCTCCTCTTGTGCCACCACCTGACTCCGAATTCTGTTTAACATGTGCTCCAGCATGTAAATCACCGGAATAGTCATGCTGATAATGGCATCGTCAGCACTAAACATCTTCGTCGCCATTTCAAAACTGTGCAGAAGGGTGCATAGGTCCCTGATCTGAGACCACTCCTCCAGCGTGATTTGCCCCACCTCTGGATCTCGTTGGCCCAGGCTATACGTCAGAACGTATTGCACCAGGGCTTGTCGGTGCTGCCACAGTCGCTGCAACATGTGCAGAGTTGAATTCCACCGTGTCGGCACATCGCATTTTAGCCGGTGAAGTGGCAGGCCCAACGACTTCTGTAGAGATGTAAGTCACTGAGCTGCGGGATGTGAACGGCGAAAGTGAGCACACAGCGACCGTGCCCTCTGCAGAAGGCCATCTAGTCTGGGATAGTGGGCTAAAAATTGCTGGACAACCAAGTTCAACACGTGAGCCATACAAGGCACGTGTGTGACATTGCCCCGGCGAAGGGCCGCACCCAGGTTTGCAGCATTGTCGCACACGGCCTTCCCTGGTTTCAGGTCCAGTGGAGACAACCATTCATGAAATTGGTTCTCCAGAGCTGACCACAACTCCTCACCTGTGTGACTCACATTTCCAAGACATTTCAATGTAAAAACCGCCTGATGACATTGAGCCCTACTGCCAGCATAGTAAGGAGGTGTGCAGGATCCCTTCTGCACAGTTAGAAAGCTTGTGGCATGACCAGACAGGCTTTGGGTGCAGGTGGAAGCCCGAGAGGAGGTTGAGGAGGCAGAAGCAGTGGAGGAACTTTGACATAAAGAGGATTGACGCACAACTCGTGGGGACGGCAAGACTTGGACAGCAGCCCCTTGTCCTGCTGTCACCATAGTTACCCAGTGCCCAGTCAGCGACATGTAACGCCCCTGTCCATGCCTACTCGTCCAAGTGTCTGTGGTGAAATGCACCCTGTCACACACAGAGTTTCTCAAAGAAGCGGTGATGTTGTGTGCGACATGCTGGTGGAGCGCAGGCACACCTTTCTTTGAGAAGTAGTGCCGACTGGGCATCTGGTACTGGGGCACTGCGACGGACATAAGGTCTCGAAAATCCTCTGTGTCCACCAGGCGGAAAGGCAACATTTCTGTAGCCAAGAACTTGCAGATGGTGAAATTCAACCTCTTAGCTTTCTCATGGTTAGGAGGAAATGGTCTTTTACTTGTCCACATCTGAGGGACCGAGGGCTGGCTATTGTGCTTAGACGGGGTTGATAAGGGTGTCCCCGGCAAACTGCCGGTCTGTGAGGAAGATGCAGGCGGACATGTTAGGTTGCCTTGATCCAAAGGTGGTGCTATCGATGTCGGAGAGCGCTCAACACCAGCTGGTGTTCCCACCTCCAAAGAAAATGATGACCTGCCAATCACGCTGGCTGTTGCGGGTAAAGAGGTGGCAGGTCTGCGCCCCAAAACAGGTGTGACTGCTGTCCCCCCAGTCACAGAGGATGAAGAGGCCGCGGATGCACAAGATATGGCAGACGGTGGTTGGCCCGGCCGGCTAGGCCGCATTGTAGCACACTGAGCTTCCCACTGCAACTTATGCTTCATGTCCATGTGCCGGTTCATGCATGAAGTACTCAAACTATGTATTTTTTTGGCCTCTACTTAGCTTTTGCTGACAAATGTTACAGATAACACGAGTTGGGTCATCTTTATCGATCTGAAAAAATGCCCAGGCTATGCAAGGCTTAGCACCCATGCGACCTGAAGAGCCACCACGACTTGTGGTGAGAGGCAGAGTTGTGTTTGAGGATGCAGTTGTTAACGTGCTTCCAGTACTACGTCTCTGTCCAGGAAGGCGCAACCTGACCTCGTCGTCACTAGCATCTTCCTCCACCTCCTCTGCTGACCTCATCTCTTGGCTGACTGTGGGTTGACAGTAAGTGGGATCTCCAACCTCATCATCATCACCCTGTGCGTTATCACACCCGTCGTCCTCAGAGCCAACCTGTTCCTGCCCTGACAAAAAACTAAAGTTGTCACTCCAATCAGGTATTTGAGTCTTATCATCGTCTTCCTCATTGTCTCCACCAACAGGAGTTACAGTTTGGGAATGAGGGTCTACATTATGGTCAGAACCTTCTGCGTCTGGTCCTGGATCCGACTCATAAAGATTCTGGGCATCAGTGCAGATCATTTCCTCGTCTGGATTCACAGAAGCGCTGGAGTCGACCTCTGATTCCCAGGCTATAGTATGAGTAAACAGCTCTGCAGACTCAACCATCTGTTCTACCTCATACTCAGACGGGCAGCTGGAGATTTGGGAGCTGTGAGGAAGCAAGTGCGATTGGGGTGACACCTTTGAGGACTGGAGTCTTTGTGATGTTGAAGTTGATGTGGAGGAGAGCCCACTTAAAGGAGCACTTGATATCCGTTGAAGCACCTGCTGTTTTTGCGCCTCATCTGGAATTTGTAGCGATTGGCGTCGCCGTAAGAAAGGGATCTTATCACATTGTCCGCTAAAAGAAGTAGACATTTTAGTTTGGCTGGAAGATGGTCTTTCTTCTGCAGATGTTACTGTTGCTTTAACACCTACCCCACGGACACAACCATTTTTCCCCTTCCCAACACGCCTATTCCCCTTTCCACCAGCAGCAGGCCTTTTTCCACTCATTTTGGTGGTTAACTAATTGACAACTCTGGAGTTGTTTGCACAAAAAAACAATGGATGGGAATCGAGCAGAGCTGAGTGGCCAAACTGTGGTATTAGGCCAAAACTGTTGGCTGGGTTAGATGCAGAAAAAAATTATATTCAATTTGCAACCTGATGGAGGTCAGTATAGATGGACTAATAGAGAAAGTCCCACACACTGCTAGAAGGCGAAATATTTTTTCAGAGCTAGATGCAGATAAAAAATATTTTTAATTTGCAACCTGATGGAGGTTAGTATAGATGGACTAATAGAGAAAGTCCCACACACTGCTAGAAGGCCAAATATTTTTACAGAGCTAGATGCAGATAAAAATTATTTTTAATTTGCAACCTGATGGAGGTCTGTATAGATGGATAAATAGAACAAGTCCCACACACAGCTGGAAGCCCAATATTTTTTCAGAGGTAGATGCAGAAAAAAATATATTCAGTTTGCAACCTGATGGAGGTCAGTATAGATGGACTAATACAACAAGTCCCACACACAGCTAGAAGCCCAATATTTTTTCAGAGGTAGATGCAGAAAAAAATATATTCAGTTTGCAACCTGATGGAGGTCTGTATAGATGGATTAATAGAACAAGTCCCACACACAGCTAGAAGCCCAATATTTTTTCAGAGGTAGATGCAGAAAAAAATATATTCAGTTTGCAACCTGATGGAGGTCAGTATAGATGGACTAATACAACAAGTCCCACACACAGCTATAAGCCCAATATTTTTTCAGAGGTAGATGCAGAAAAAAATATATTCAGTTTGCAACCTGATGGAGGTCTGTATAGATGGATTAATAGAACAAGTCCCACACACAGCTAGAAGCCCAATATTTTTTCAGAGGTAGATGCAGAAAAAAATATATTCAGTTTGCAACCTGATGGAGGTCAGTATAGATGGACTAATACAACAAGCCCCACACACAGCTAGAAGCCCAATATTTTTTCAGAGGTAGATGCAGAAAAAAATATATTCAGTTTGCAACCTGATGGAGGTCTGTATAGATGGATTAATAGAACAAGTCCCACACACAGCTAGAAGCCCAATATTTTTTCAGAGGTAGATGCAGAAAAAAATATATTCAGTTTGCAACCTGATGGAGGTCTGTATAGATGGATTAATAGAACAAGTCCCACACACAGCTAGAAGCCCAATTTTTTTTCAGAGGTAGATGCAGAAAAAAATATATTCAGTTTGCAACCTGATGGAGGTCAGTATAGATGGACTAATACAACAAGTCCCACACACAGCTAGAAGCCCAATATTTTTTCAGAGGTAGATGCAGAAAAAAATATATTCAGTTTGCAACCTGATGGAGGTCTGTATAGATGGATTAATAGAACAAGTCCCACACACAGCTAGAAGCCCAATATTTTTTCAGAGGTAGATGCAGAAAAAAATATATTCAGTTTGCAACCTGATGGAGGTCAGTATAGATGGACTAATACAACAAGTCCCACACACAGCTAGAAGCCCAATATTTTTTCAGAGGTAGATGCAGAAAAAAATATATTCAGTTTGCAACCTGATGGAGGTCTGTATAGATGGATTAATAGAACAAGTCCCACACACAGCTAGAAGCCCAATATTTTTTCAGAGGTAGATGCAGAAAAAAATATATTCCGTTTGCAACCTGATGGAGGTCAGTATAGATGGACTAATACAACAAGCCCCACACACAGCTAGAAGCCCAATATTTTTTCAGAGGTAGATGCAGAAAAAAATATATTCAGTTTGCAACCTGATGGAGGTCTGTATAGATGGATTAATAGAACAAGTCCCACACAAAGCTAGAAGCCCAATATTTTTTCAGAGGTAGATGCAGAAAAAAATATATTCAGTTTGCAACCTGATGGAGGTCAGTATAGATGGACTAATACAACAAGTCCCACAGACAGCTAGAAGCCCAATATTTTTTCAGAGGTAGATGCAGAAAAAAATATATTCAGTTTGCAACCTGATGGAGGTCTGTATAGATGGATTAATAGAACAAGTCCCACACACAGCTAGAAGCCCAATATTTTTTCAGAGGTAGATGCAGAAAAAAATATATTCAGTTTGCAACCTGATGGAGGTCAGTATAGATGGACTAATACAACAAGTCCCACACACAGCTAGAAGCCCAATATTTTTTCAGAGGTAGATGCAGAAAAAAATATATTCAGTTTGCAACCTGATGGAGGTCTGTATAGATGGATTAATAGAACAAGTCCCACACACAGCTAGAAGCCCAATATTTTTTCAGAGGTAGATGCAGAAAAAAATATATTCCGTTTGCAACCTGATGGAGGTCAGTATAGATGGACTAATACAACAAGCCCCACACACAGCTAGAAGCCCAATATTTTTTCAGAGGTAGATGCAGAAAAAAATATATTCAGTTTGCAACCTGATGGAGGTCTGTATAGATGGATTAATAGAACAAGTCCCACACACAGCTAGAAGCCCAATATTTTTTCAGAGGTAGGTGCAGAAAAAAATATATTCAGTTTGCAACCTGATGGAGGTCAGTATAGATGGACTAATACAACAAGTCCCACAGACAGCTAGAAGCCCAATATTTTTTCAGAGGTAGATGGAGAAAAAAATATATTCAGTTTGCAACCTGATGGAGGTCTGTATAGATGGATTAATAGAACAAGTCCCACACACAGCTAGAAGCCCAATATTTTTTCAGAGGTAGAGGCAGAAAAAAATATATTCAGTTTGCAACCTGATGGAGGTCAGTATAGATGGACTAATACAACAAGTCCCACACACAGCTAGAAGCCCAATATTTTTTCAGAGGTAGATGCAGAAAAAAATATATTCAGTTTGCAACCTGATGGAGGTCTGTATAGATGGACTAATACAACAAGTCCCACACACAGCTAGAAGCCCAATATTTTTTCAGAGGTAGATGCAGAAAAAAATATATTCAGTTTGCAACCTGATGGAGGTCAGTATAGATGGACTAATACAACAAGTCCCACACACAGCTAGAAGCCCAATATTTTTTGAGAGGTAGTTGCAGAAAAAAATATATTCAGTTTGCAACCTGATGGAGGTCTGTATAGATGGATTAATAGAACAAGTCCCACACACAGCTAGAAGCCCAATATTTTTTCAGAGGTAGATGCAGAAAAAAATATATTCAGTTTGCAACCTGATGGAGGTCTGTATAGATGGATTAATAGAACAAGTCCCACACACAGCTAGAAGCCCAATTTTTTTTCAGAGGTAGATGCAGAAAAAAATATATTCCGTTTGCAACCTGATGGAGGTCAGTATAGATGGACTAATACAACAAGCCCCACACACAGCTAGAAGCCCAATATTTTTTCAGAGGTAGATGCAGAAAAAAATATATTCAGTTTGCAACCTGATGGAGGTCTGTATAGATGGATTAATAGAACAAGTCCCACACACAGCTAGAAGCCCAATATTTTTTCAGAGGTAGATGCAGAAAAAAATATATTCAGTTTGCAACCTGATGGAGGTCAGTATAGATGGACTAATACAACAAGCCCCACACACAGCTAGAAGCCCAATATTTTTTCAGAGGTAGATGCAGAAAAAAATATATTCAGTTTGCAACCTGATGGAGGTCTGTATAGATGGATTAATAGAACAAGTCCCACACACAGCTAGAAGCCCA
Source organism: Phyllobates terribilis (assembly GCF_046119375.1). Classification (NCBI taxonomy): domain Eukaryota; kingdom Metazoa; phylum Chordata; class Amphibia; order Anura; family Dendrobatidae; genus Phyllobates; species Phyllobates terribilis. Next base: position 445,462,015 of record NW_027362764.1, read on the forward strand.
ATATTTTTTCAGAGGTAGATGCAGAAAAAAATATATTCAGTTTGCAACCTGATGGAGGTCAGTATAGATGGACTAATACAACAAGCCCCACACACAGCTAGAAGCCCAATATTTTTTCAGAGGTAGATGCAGAAAAAAATATATTCAGTTTGCAACCTGATGGAGGTCTGTATAGATGGATTAATAGAACAAGTCCCACACACAGCTAGAAGCCCAATATTTTTTCAGAGGTAGATGCAGAAAAAAATATATTCAGTTTGCAACCTGATGGAGGTCTGTATAGATGGATTAATAGAACAAGTCCCACACACAGCTAGAAGCCCAATTTTTTTTCAGAGGTAGATGCAGAAAAAAATATATTCAGTTTGCAACCTGATGGAGGTCAGTATAGATGGACTAATACAACAAGTCCCACACACAGCTAGAAGCCCAATATTTTTTCAGAGGTAGATGCAGAAAAAAATATATTCAGTTTGCAACCTGATGGAGGTCTGTATAGATGGATTAATAGAACAAGTCCCACACACAGCTAGAAGCCCAATATTTTTTCAGAGGTAGATGCAGAAAAAAATATATTCAGTTTGCCACCTGATGGAGGTCAGTATAGATGGACTAATACAACAAGTCCCACACACAGCTAGAAGCCCAATATTTTTTCAGAGGTAGATGCAGAAAAAAATATATTCAGTTTGCAACCTGAAGGAGGTCTGTATAGATGGATTAATAGAACAAGTCCCACACACAGCTAGAAGCCCAATATTTTTTCAGAGGTAGATGCAGAAAAAAATATATTCCGTTTGCAACCTGATGGAGGTCAGTATAGATGGACTAATACAACAAGCCCCACACACAGCTAGAAGCCCAATATTTTTTCAGAGGTAGATGCAGAAAAAAATATATTCAGTTTGCAACCTGATGGAGGTCTGTATAGATGGATTAATAGAACAAGTCCCACACAAAGCTAGAAGCCCAATATTTTTTCAGAGGTAGATGCAGAAAAAAATATATTCAGTTTGCAACCTGATGGAGGTCAGTATAGATGGACTAATACAACAAGTCCCACAGACAGCTAGAAGCCGAATATTTTTTCAGAGGTAGATGCAGAAAAAAATATATTCAGTTTGCAACCTGATGGAGGTCTGTATAGATGGATTAATAGAACAAGTCCCACACACAGCTAGAAGCCCAATATTTTTTCAGAGGTAGATGCAGAAAAAAATATATTCAGTTTGCAACCTGATGGAGGTCAGTATAGATGGACTAATACAACAAGTCCCACACACAGCTAGAAGCCCAATATTTTTTCAGAGGTAGATGCAGAAAAAAATATATTCAGTTTGCAACCTGATGGAGGTCTGTATAGATGGATTAATAGAACAAGTCCCACACACAGCTAGAAGCCCAATATTTTTTCAGAGGTAGATGCAGAAAAAAATATATTCCGTTTGCAACCTGATGGAGGTCAGTATAGATGGACTAATACAACAATCCCCACACACAGCTAGAAGCCCAATATTTTTTCAGAGGTAGATGCAGAAAAAAATATATTCAGTTTGCAACCTGATGGAGGTCTGTATAGATGGATTAATAGAACAAGTCCCACACACAGCTAGAAGCCCAATATTTTTTCAGAGGTAGATGCAGAAAAAAATATATTCAATTTGCAACCTGATGGAGGTCAGTATAGATGGACTAATACAACAAGTCCCACAGACAGCTAGAAGCCCAATATTTTTTCAGAGGTAGATGCAGAAAAAAATATATTCAGTTTGCAACCTGATGGAGGTCTGTATAGATGGATTAATAGAACAAGTCCCACACACAGCTAGAAGCCCAATATTTTTTCAGAGGTAGATGCAGAAAAAAATATATTCAGTTTGCAACCTGATGGAGGTCAGTATAGATGGACTAATACAACAAGTCCCACACACAACTAGAAGCCCAATATTTTTTCAGAGGTAGATGCAGAAAAAAGTATATTCAGTTTGCAACCTGATGGAGGTCTGTATAGATGGACTAATACAACAAGCCCCACACACAGCTAGAAGCCCAATATTTTTTCAGAGGTAGATGCAGAAAAAAATATATTCAGTTTGCAACCCTATGGAGGTCTGTATAGATGGATTAATAGAACAAGTCCCACACACAGCTAGAAGCCCAATATTTTTTCAGAGGTAGATGCAGAAAAAAATATATTCAGTTTGCAACCTGATGGAGGTCAGTATAGATGGACTAATACAACAAGTCCCACAGACAGCTAGAAGCCCAATATTTTTTCAGAGGTAGATGCAGAAAAAAATATATTCAGTTTGCAACCTGATGGAGGTCTGTTTAGATGGATTAATAGAACAAGTCCCACACACAGCTAGAAGCCCAATATTTTTTCAGAGGTAGATGCAGAAAAAAATATATTCAGTTTGCAACCTGATGGAGGTCAGTATAGATGGACTAATACAACAAGTCCCACACACAGCTAGAAGCCCAATATTTTTTCAGAGGTAGATGCAGAAAAAAATATATTCAGTTTGCAACCTGATGGAGGTCTGTATAGATGGATTAATAGAACAAGTCCCACACACAGCTAGAAGCCCAATATTTTTTCAGAGGTAGATGCAGAAAAAAATATATTCAGTTTGCAACCTGATGGAGGTCAGTATAGATGGACTAATACAACAAGTCCCACAGACAGCTAGAAGCCCAATATTTTTTCAGAGGTAGATGCAGAAAAAAATATATTCAGTTTGCAACCTGATGGAGGTCTGTATAGATGGATTAATAGAACAAGTCCCACACACAGCTAGAAGCCCAATATTTTTTCAGAGGTAGATGCAGAAAAAAATATATTCAGTTTGCAACCTGATGGAGGTCAGTATAGATGGACTAATACAACAAGTCCCACACACAGCTAGAAGCCCAATATTTTTTCAGAGGTAGATGCAGAAAAAAATATATTCAGTTTGCAACCTGATGGAGGTCTGTATAGATGGACCAATACAACAAGTCCCACACACAGCTAGAAGCCCAATATTTTTTCAGAGGTAGATGCAGAAAAAAATATATTCAGTTTGCAACCTGATGGAGGTCAGTATAGATGGACTAATACAACAAGTCCCACACACAGCTAGAAGCCCAATATTTTTTGAGAGGTAGTTGCAGAAAAAAATATATTCAGTTTGCAACCTGATGGAGGTCTGTATAGATGGATTAATAGAACAAGTCCCACACACAGCTAGAAGCCCAATATTTTTTCAGAGGTAGATGCAGAAAAAAATATATTCAGTTTGCAACCTGATGGAGGTCTGTATAGATGGATTAATAGAACAAGTCCCACACACAGCTAGAAGCCCAATTTTTTTTCAGAGGTAGATGCAGAAAAAAATATATTCCGTTTGCAACCTGATGGAGGTCAGTATAGATGGTCTAATACAACAAGCCCCACACACAGCTAGAAGCCCAATATTTTTTCAGAGGTAGATGCAGAAAAAAATATATTCAGTTTGCAACCTGATGGAGGTCTGTATAGATGGATTAATAGAACAAGTCCCACACACAGCTAGAAGCCCAATATTTTTTCAGAGGTAGATGCAGAAAAAAATATATTCAGTTTGCAACCTGATGGAGGTCAGTATAGATGGACTAATACAACAAGTCCCACACACAGCTAGAAGCCCAATATTTTTTCAGAGGTAGATGCAGAAAAAAATATATTCAGTTTGCAACCTGATGGAGGTCTGTATAGATGGATTAATAGAACAAGTCCCACACACAGCTAGAAGCCCAATATTTTTTCAGAGGTAGATGCAGAAAAAAATATATTCCGTTTGCAACCTGATGGAGGTCAGTATAGATGGACTAATACAACAAGCCCCACACACAGCTAGAAGCCCAATATTTTTTCAGAGGTAGATGCAGAAAAAAATATATTCAGTTTGCAACCTGATGGAGGTCTGTATAGATGGATTAATAGAACAAGTCCCACACACAGCTAGAAGCCCAATATTTTTTCAGAGGTAGATGCAGAAAAAAATATATTCAGTTTGCAACCTGATGGAGGTCAGTATAGATGGACTAATACAACAAGTCCCACAGACAGCTAGAAGCCCAATATTTTTTCAGAGGTAGATGCAGAAAAAAATATATTCAGTTTGCAACCTGATGGAGGTCTGTATAGATGGATTAATAGAACAAGTCCCACACACAGCTAGAAGCCCAATATTTTTTCAGAGGTAGATGCAGAAAAAAATATATTCAGTTTGCAACCTGATGGAGGTCAGTATAGATGGACTAATACAACAAGTCCCACACACAGCTAGAAGCCCAATATTTTTTCAGAGGTAGATGCAGAAAAAAATATATTCAGTTTGCAACCTGATGGAGGTCTGTATAGATGGACTAATACAACAAGTCCCACACACAGCTAGAAGCCCAATATTTTTTCAGAGGTAGATGCAGAAAAAAATATATTCAGTTTGCAACCTGATGGAGGTCAGTATAGATGGACTAATACAACAAGTCCCACACACAGCTAGAAGCCCAATATTTTTTGAGAGGTAGTTGCAGAAAAAAATATATTCAGTTTGCAACCTGATGGAGGTCTGTATAGATGGATTAATAGAACAAGTCCCACACACAGCTAGAAGCCCAATATTTTTTCAGAGGTAGATGAAGAAAAAAAAAATGCAGTTTGCAACCTGATGGAGGTCAGTATAGATGGACTAATAGAATGATGCTATGCCCAAAAGATTTTACTTCACTAGGTGCAGTAAAAAAATTGGTATTCTAAACACAGGTGGTATATCTTGCAACACAGATAGGCTACTCCACTGACTAACACACTCTGCAATAGGCCAAAAAGGATTAGCTTTGCTAGATTCAGCCAAATGCTGTGAAAAAAACTTGCACAGCACTGGCACAGACCTGCCTGGCAAAAGCTGATAGGAACTGATGTAACCTAGTCCTGAAAAGGACTCCAATTACAATTAGTCTTTACTCCCACAATCTATCTATTTAAGAGCACAGACCTGCCTGATAAAAGTCGTAGGAAATGCTGTAACCTAGTCCTTAAAAGGACTGCAATCACAACTATTCCCTACTCCCAAGCTATCTGTAGATTTGTGCGAAAATTGGCTTGAAATTAACAAGGTATAGCACACACAGCAACAGCGGTGCCGTCTAACACGCAGCTGCAGCAGTGAGAAAATGGTGGCGACGGGGAAAATGGCTTGGTCTTATAGGGCAAGGACATGTGACATACACTGCCAATGACACATGCCCTTGCTTGTGTGAAAAAAAGCACTTCGCTCCGTGTGTGCGCTGCTGATAGGCTGACAGATTGCACCTCCCCACTGTAAATGCGGGAAAGAGAAAAAAAAAATGGAGATCTTTATTGTTCCTGCAGAGATCCATCCCCTGCCCCTCCCCCCACCCCGCTGTACACTCAAACTGCGTATTAACATTAATTTTCATCATTACTGAGAAAAAATCCAGTTATGATTTTGGTGCACGAACAGTTATCGAACATAACCTCGAACAGCTGAATTTTTCTCAAATTGTTCGTGTTCGCCGAACGGCTTGAACACCGCCCAAAACAGCTCGAATTTGAGATTGGCGAACAGTTCGAGTAGAACAACGCTCATCTCTATACACAAACTCCTCATCCTACTGTCAACTCAATACTGAGCCACAAAAACTGTATAAAAATGCCAACCTTTATGCCCCTTACATAGTAAAATGCCTCCTTTGTGCTTTATATATGGTAAAATTGTTCCCTAGAATATATAAATGCCCCGTGTAGTGTCCTCATTTTGCTCCTAGAGAGTGAAAATGACTAGTGTTGAGCGAGCATGCTTGACACTGCTCGGTATTCGCCCGAGCATCACGCTGCTCGGGATGTTCGGCGAGCACTGAGCATTTCCGGGAGCTCGGGTCTACGCCTTGCATGTTTGGCACTCTTTACAGAGCCAATGAACATGCAAGGATTGCAAGCCAGTCACTGTAATGCCGCAGCCATGTTGTTTGTGGGCATTACAGTGATTGGCTGGCAGCACATCGTCACCTCGAGTATTTAAAACCGGGCGCCGCCATCTTGGACACAGACACTCCGGATCAAACAGTGTAGGGACAGCGCTGCTGAGCTAGGGAGAGATTTTTACTGCAAAATAGATAGTGTAGGGTCTGTAAAGGCTGCCAGAACAAACAAACAGTCCTTCTCATGACTAATATCCATCCCAGATGTCAGGCAGGCAGGCAGGTAGTCTGTATAGGAGACGCAGTGGTTAGACCAGCAAACGCTGCATTACAGTCCTGTGTGCTCCTGTTTCTGAATTGCTGGACTTAGCTGCAGGTCTCGGGGGCCAGTAAAAATCCTTTTTTTTTCATCTAAATCCTCTTTTTTTTTTCCTCCTACATACTGTACAAATACCCGTCTTATTAACCTATTTTTGTCGCCCCCCTCCAAAAAATAGTGTGTCTCTGATTTTTCAGACACAAATATATCTGTTGAAGAGAGTATGGTATAGGCCACAGAAACAGAAGTGTGGCTTTGCAGTTCCAATTGGTAAAATCTCTGTAGTACCCAGTTTTGGGCCTTTGGTATCTAAAAAAAACAGTTTGAGTGTGTCGCTCACTGTTCAGCAGCAAATCTATATTTTTAAAAAAGTCTGGTATATACACCAGCAAATTAAATCTGTGGTTTTGCTGTTCCACGGTAAAAAGTCTCTATTATCCTGCTTTTCACATTTTTTGCAGTAAAAAAAACACAGTAGTGTCTCCTGAGTGTTCTGACAGAAAAATATATCAGTTGAAAATAGTCTGGTGTAGGCCCGACATCCCAGTGTGGTTTCGCAGTTCCACGGTCAAATCGCTGTACTATCCAGTTTTGGGCCTTAGGTATCTAAAAAAAAAACAGTTTGAGTGTGTCGCTCACTGTTCAGCTGCAAATCTATATATTTTCAAAAGTGTGGTATACACCTGTAAATTAAAACTGTGGTTTTGCTGTTCCACGGTAAAAAATCTCTCTTATCCTGTTTTTCGCTTTTTTTGCCTTAAAAAAAACAGTAGTGTCTCTGAAGTGTTCTGACACAAAAATATATCTGTTGAAAATAGTCTGGTGTACGCCTGACAAATCCCAGTGTGGTTTTGCAGTTCTACTGGTCAAATCTCTGTAGTATCCAGTTTTGGGCCTTTGGTATCTAAAAAAAAAAACAGTTTGAGTGTGTCGCTCACTGTTCAGCCGCAAATCTATATATTTTCAAAAGTGTGGTATACACCAGTAAATTAAAACTGTGGTTTTGCTGTTCCACGGTAAAAAATCTCTATTATCCTCCTTTTCACATTTTTTGCAGTAAAAAAAAACAGTAGTGTCTCTGAAGTGTTCTGACACAAAAATATATCTGTTGAAAATAGTCTGGTGTACGCCTGACAAATCCCAGTGTGGTTTTGCAGTTCTACGGGTAAAATCTCTGTGGTATCCAGTTTTGGGCCTTTGGTATCTAAAAAAAAAACAGTTTGAGTGTGTCGCTCACTGTTCAGCCGCAAATCTATATATTTTAAAAAGTGTGGTATACACCAGTAAATTAAAACTGTGGTTTTGCTGTTCCACGGTAAAAAATCTCTATTATCCTGCTTTTCACATTTTTTGCAGTAAAAAAAAACAGTAGTGTCTCCTGAGTGTTCTGAAACAAAAATATATCTGTTGAAAATAGGCTGGTGTACGCCTGACAAATCCCATTGTGGTTTTGCAGTTCTACGGGTAAAATCTCTGTAGTATCCAGTTTTGGGCCTTTGGTATCTAAAAAAAAACAGTTTGAGTGTGTCGCTCACTGTTCAGCCGCAAATCTATATATTTTTGAAAGTGTGATATTCACCAGCAAACTAAAATTGTGGTTTTGCTGTTCCACGGTAAAAACATCTCTATTATCCTTCTTTTCGCATTTTTTGCAGTAAAAAAAAACAGTACTGTCTCCTGAGTGGTCTGACACAAAAATATATCTGTTGAAAATAGTCTGGTGTACGCCTGACAAATCCCTGTGTGGTTTTGCAGTTCTACGGGTAAAATATATGTAGTATCCAGTTTTGGGCCTTTGGTAACTAAAAAAAAAAACAGTTTGAGTGTGTCGCTCACTGTTCAGCCGCAAATCAATATATTTTAAAAAGTGTGGTATACACCAGTAAACAATAACTGTGGTTTTGCCATTCCACGGTAAAAAATCTCCATTATTCAGGTTTTGGTATTTTTTCAGTAAGGAAAAACAGTAATAGTTTCTCCCTGATTGTTCTGATTGTTTAAAAGAGTCGGGTGTAGGCCAGAGAAATAGAACTATGGTTTTCCTCTTCCACGGTTCTAATCTACTTTTTATTACCATTTTTCCATTGATAGTGCGAGTGTAAGCTATTTTACTTCCTTTACATTGGGCAAGGCACCTGGCAAGGGATGAGGAACTGGACGTTCTGGTGATGATGCATGCAGAGGATGGTGCCGTGGCCAAGGTGAAAATATGCCACAACCAACTGCCACATCTTCTCGCTCCCACTTCTTGACCAAATTACTAGGGAAGCACAGAACAACACCAGTATTGCGAACTGATCAGTGTGAACAGGTCAACTCTTAGTAGCCGTGAGTCTCGACTGCATACTCCTCCTCACCCTAATGCTCTTTAATCCCACCATGTCGAGTGTCGTCAGACAGCAATTGATCCCACGCTTGGACACTCTGAAGAGCTTTTCACTGGTCCATTTCCATATTTGTGCCCCTCACCTGCTCCACTTGAAGTGGTGGAAGAGGAGATCCCATGTTGCGATGCCCAAATATTTGAACAGCCACGGCCACAGGAAGTCGACTCTGGCAATTTGTCACAAGAGGTGGACGATGACGAGACACAATTGCCAGGAAGTGAGGAGGAGCACCGTGGTGAGCAAGTGGAAGTGGAGGAGGTGGTGGATGATCTAGTAACTGACCCAACGTGGCAGGAGGACATGCAGAGTGAGGCCAGCAGCACACAGGGGGAGGGAGGCAGAGTACCCCAATAGGCAGGAAGAAGCAGTGTGGTGGCCGCAGACAGAAGGCAGGCAACCGTTCCCAGTAACACCAACACGAGGGACGTTGCCAGTACAAGCGGTAGGTCTTCCAGAGTTTGGAATTTTTTTAAAGACTCTGCTGATAACCCCAAAAAGGCCATTTGTACCACCTGCCATGCCAGCATCAGCAGGGGTGACAAAACTTCGAGCCTGACCACCACCAGCATGATCAGGCACATGGCAGCAAAGCACCCGACTTTGTGGGGCGAAACCCAGGGTCCACGACCAGTGTCAACGGGTGTCACCACTGCTTCTTCCACTGTTGTGCGTGCTATAGAACCCCCTGTTGTGTGTGCAAGGCAATCCCCTGTCCATACTGCAGGTAAAGATGCCCCCTCCTCTCAGTCTTCACATGTTATGGCAGTTTCTCAAGAAACAGCATCAACGTCCACCTCCACGTCCCACCGCAGCATTCAGTTGTCCATATCCCAGACCTTTGAACGAAAGCGGAAATACGCAGCTAACGCCCCACAGGCCACAGTCCTAAATTCGCACATTTCACGACTGCTTGAGTTGGAAATGCTGCCTTTCAGGCTGATGGAGATGGAATCCTTCCACACCCTTAAGGCGGTGGCCGTCCCTCGGTACTTGGTCCCCAGCCGACACTATTTTGCCCGGTGTGCCATCCCCGCACTACACAAGCACGTGTCCCAAAATATGTGCCGTGCCCTCAACAACGCAATTACTGGGAGAGTCCACCTGACAACGGACACGTGGACAAGTGCTTGTGGCCAGGGACGGTACATCTCCCTGATGGCACACTGGGTAAACATAGCGGAAGCCGGGAGCCAGTCAGACCTTGGGACGGAACACATCCTCCCCACACAGAGGATTGCGGGACCTATGTCAGTCAGAGTTGCCCCCACAGTGTACAGCTCCTGCACATCATCCTCCTCCTCCTCATGGTCAGCCTCCATCTCAGATATAACCACATCAGTTACAAGCTGGAAGCACTGTAGTACTGCCTCCGCCAAGCGGCAACAGGCTGTGCTGAAACTCATAAGCTTAGGTGATAAACCTCACACTGCTTGTGAGTTGTGGACAGCTGTGAAAGAGCTGGCAGATCTGTGGCAGAGACCGCTGAACCTACATCCAGGCATGGTCGTGTGTGACAATGGCCGTAACCTGGTGGCGGCTCTGAGGCGAGGCGAGATCACACACGTACCATGCCTGGCTCATGTGTTTGACCTCGTGGTTCAGCGGTTTCTTTAATCGTACCCCGAGTTGCCAGATCTGCTCGTGAAAGTATGCCACCTGTCAGCTCATTTTCCCAAGTCTGCTACAGCTTCCGCCGCCCTTACTGTGTTGCAGCAGCGTTTGCAGCTACCGGCACACCGACTAGTGTGTGATGTCCCCACATGTTGGAACTCTACCCTCCACATGTTGCAAAGGATTTGTGAGCAGAAGAGAGCAGTTGTGGAGTACCAGCTGCAACAAGGCCATCGATATTCAGGTCAGACTCCACACATAAGACCTCATGAGTGGACCTGGATGTCTGACATATGTACCATCCTGACAAACTTTGAGGAGGCCACCAAGATGGCGAGTGGCGATGACGCCATCATTAGTGTCAGCATCCCACTTGTCTGTCTTTTGCAACGCTCTCTGCAGAGAATTAAAGAGGAGGCATTGCAGCCAGAGTATGATGAGATGGCTCAAGAAGCCGTATTGGGCGATTACACACAGCCCAGCCTCATCTCATCTCAACGTGCATTGGGGTCAATGAGAGAGAGGAGGAGTAGGAGGAAGAACAGGAGCTGGTATCATGCGCTGTAGATGGTAGTACCTGTGCAAGTGTCATACCGTCGGTTCAGCGTGGGTGGCCTGAGGACAGGGGGGAGGAGGAGGAGAGCATGGTCAGTCATCATCTTGGTGATGACACGGAAATCTTGCCAGTTACCAGTCTGGCACGCATGGCTGACTTTATGTTACGCTGCCTTAACCGTGACCCTCGTGTTGTTAAAATGTTGGGTGACAGTCAATACTGGTTGGTGACACTTGTAGACCCCCGCTACAAGGAGAACTTTCACTCTCTTATTCCTGAGGTGGAGAGCTCAAAAATTGGCCAGTACCAGAAGGCCCTTGCTGCAGAACTGTTAAAAAATTCCCATCTGAACACGCAAGCGGCAGAGGTCACAGTTCGTTGACCAACCAAAGTGTACAAGCGAGAGAGAGGCACAGAGGCAGGGGAACACTGTCAATGTTCTGGGACAGTTTTCTCAGACCCTCCCTTCGGATTGACCCTGAGGCGCGGGGTACTCTCACAATGAGTGGAAAGTTTGAAAAGATGGTGAGGGAGTACCTTGCCGACCATACCAGCATCCTCCGTGATTCCTCTGTGCGTTTTAATTATTGGGTATCCAAGCTGGACACTTGGAATGAACTCGCTCTGCACGCTTTAGAGGTCCTGGCCTGCCCTGACGCTAGCGTGTTATCGGAGCGTGTTTTTAGTTCCTCTGGGGGAATTATAACTGATAAGCGCACTCGCCTGTCAACTGACAATGCTGACAAGCTGACCCTTATCAAAATAAACAAGGGCTGGATTGTGCCAGACTTCTCATCACCACCAAATGACAGCAGAGTAAAATAAAGTCAAATCCACTGTGTTATTTCGGGAGGTGTATTCAAATGCACCGCTTCACACACACACATGGGTATATGCTTCCTCATTTCGGCTGTTTTATGTTCTTCTCCTTATCCTCAGCCTCCACCACCACTATACCACCAGGGTGACCGTGGTCCGTGTTGCCATTATTGAAAGTTCCTCCGTCCTTATTTTTGTCACCTTTTGCTTGGAAGGCATAAGCAAAGACTGTGGGAGACCCACTTCCCAATAATGGGAATAATATTTTAAGATGCTGTACTGCATGGCTCTTGTAAGGGGCATTAAAAGCGTCTTGTTATACCACTCTGACCTCCACGTCTTTAGTAAGGGGCATTAAAAGCATCTTGTTATACCACTCTCACCTCCACGTCTCTTGTAAGGGGCATTAAAAGCCTCTTGTTAAACCACTCTGACCTCCACGTCTCTTGTAAGGTTCATTAAAAGTGTCTTGTTATACCACTCTGACCTCCACGTTTCTTGTAAGGGGTATTAAAAGCCTTTTGTTTTACCACTCTGACCTCCACGTCTCTTGTAAGGGGCATTAAAACCGTCTTGTTAAGCTACTGGGACCTTCACGAGTCTTCGAACTGGCATTGCATTTCCTCCTAATTTTTGGAAGCTTTTGCTTGGAAGGCATAAGCAAATACTATGGGAGACCCACTCCCCAATAATGGGACTTATGTTGGTAATATGCTGTACTGCATGCCTTTTGTAAGGGGCATTGCAAGTTGCTCCGTCCTAATTTTTGGAAGCTTTTGCTTGGAAGGCATAAGCAAATACTATGGGAGACCCACTCCCCAATAATGGGAATAATATTTATAAGATGCTGTACTGTATGGCTTTTGTAAGGGGCATTAAAAGCGTCTTGGTAAGCTACTGTGACCTCCACGTCTGTTCCAAGGGGCATTCAAACCATCTTGTTAAGCTACTGGGACCTCCACGTCTTTTCCAAGGGGCATTAAAACCGTCTTGTTAAGCTACTGCGACCTCTACCACTTTTCCGAGGGGCATTAAAACCATCTTGTTAAGCTACTGCGACCTCCACGTCTCTTCCAAGGGGCATTCAAACCATCTTGTTAAGCTACTGTGACCTCCACGTCTTTTCCGAGGGGCATTAAAACCATCTTGTTAAGCTACTGTGACCTCCATGTCTCTTCAAAGGGGCATTAAAAGCGTCTTCTTAAGCCACTCTGAACTCCACAGCTCTTCCAAGGGGCATTGAAATGTTGTTTTTAATTACCTCAAACCTCCATGACTCTTCCAACGGGCATTGCATTTTCTCCTAATTTTAGCCAGCTTTTGCTTTTCAATGCAAAGGCGAAACCTAAGGTAGACCCACTCCCCAATAATGGGTAGAAGGTTTTTAGTATGCTGTAATCCACATCTGTTTCAAGGGGCATTGCAGTTCCTCATAATTTTTGGAAAGCCTTCCATTCAATGCTTAGGCTAACAGTGTACAGGAGACCCAGTTGCTATAAATGGAAAAAACGGTTTAGTTAAGGCCCTCTGACCTCCATGTCATTTCCAAGGGGCATTGGAGTGCCTCAAAATTTTTGGTAGGCATTGCATTCACTGTATTCCCTATAACTGTGTAGCCGAACTGCTCCTTTTTTACAGAAACATATCCTACAAGACATATCAGGTTGACTGGCCTGATATTGAGGTGAATGGTCCCTGTTCCTCCTGCTCTTTCTCCTTTGCCACTACCTTATCCATCATTTATCACCTGAAGCTTTGTTTTAACGGGAGTCATAGAACTGGAATAGTAGCAGGAAAACATCCAGCAATGCTCGGAGGAGGTAAGATATGCGCCAAAACACTGAACACTTCAGGCCTAGACGCTACTACATACATGTGCTTGCATTCCAAGAAAACAAAGCAGATGCTAACTTGTATCATCATCATAATGGTCCTCACCTTGGCACTCTCAACACCCCTGATGGAGAAGCCAGGGCCCACCGGAGGAGTCTTTTTCTCTGGTGGGCTCGTCCAATGCTGCCCTAAAGCAGTCCGGGCTAAGAAAAGTGTGTGGGGGGATGTTCCAAGGAGAAATAGGGACGGCTGGGGACTATTTATGGACACCCGGCTGCCCTCAGGCGGCTGGGGATCGTGTGTGGACACCAGGCTGTGGGGCGGCTGGGGACAGAGTATGGACACCCGGCCACCCCCTGGAGGCTGGGGACCGAGTGTGGACACCCGGCCGCCGGGCGTCTGGGGACTGAGTATGGATTCCAGGCTGCCAACACAGCCATGACGTGGTGGTCAGATTCCGCCTCCACATGCCTAAAAGGCCCAATTTCATGTGCAAGCAAGCAAGCAGTATGGTATTGAAGCCTGGGGGTGGGTGGGTGGCAGGCTGCATACTTGCGCTTGCATTGCAAGGAATGGGAGAGGTACAATTGAACACTGCCCTGGGACAAGGACTTGAATGGGGATAGTTGCAAGTCTGCAATGACAGGTGCAGGGTGGGAGGCATCTTCGCATGTACCATGAACAGGGGTTTGGCATGCACACACTACATCGGAATAGGCTGTCCTTCCCACTAAATGCACTGGGGAGGGCGCAGGTAATGTTTTGGTATACGTGCTTAATCTTATATATAAGGCACACCGGGACAAATAGGGGCGGCTGGGGACTGAGTATCGATACCTCGCTGCCGAAGCAGCCATGAGGTAGTGGCCAGCTTCAGCTCCCTCCAAACTAAAAGGCCCCATTTCAAGTGCAAGCTAGCAGTATGCCATTGCAGCCTGGGGGTGGGTGGGTGGCTGGCTTCACACTTATGCTTGCATTAAAAGAAAACAAAACAGATGCTAACTTCTATCATCATCATCATGCTCCTCACCTTGGCACTCTCAACTCCTCTGATGGAGAAGCCAGGGCCCACCAGAGGAGTTTGGTTCTCTGGTGGTCTCGTCTAATGCTGCCCTAAAGCAGGCCGGGCTAAGAAAAGTGTGTGTGGGGAAGTTGACAGGAGAAATAGGGGTGGCTGGGGTCCGTTTATGGACACCCGGCTGCCCCAGGTCGGCCGGGGAACGTGTGTGGACACCCGGCCACGGGGCGGCTGGGGACCAAGTATGGACACCCGGCCGCCCCCTGGCGGCTGGGGACCGAGTGTGGACACCCGGCCGCCGGGCGGCTGGGGACTGAGTATGGATTCCAGGCCGCTAACGCAGCCATGACGTGGTGGCCAGATTCCGCCTCCACATGCCTAAAAGGCCCAATTTCAAGTGCAAGCAAGCAGTATGGTATTGCAGCCTGGGGGTGGGTGGGTGGTTGGCTGCATATTTGCACTTGCATTGCGAGGAATGGGGGAGGTACAATTGAACAGTGCCCTGGGCACGGGGATAGTTGCAAGTCTTCATCTTCTGATGCGGCACGGATGACTTCTGATGGGCAAACTTTTAGGCAGTGACCTGCATGTCAGAGATGCTTCCAGGGGTCTTCCCCATGCTGTTACCATGTCTTTTTAGCACTGTATGCATGTGTCACACAGCACATGGCCAGATAAGGTTGTAAAATGTTAAAATGACATTTCCCGGTGAATGCATTTGTCACGGTTGAAAGCAATACAAAAGTGCAAAAACGCATAAAAAATGTTACTTGTGAACATAGTCCAAGGCGTAGAGGAGCATTTTTTGGGGGGGGGGGGTATTTATTTTACCTCATACACAAGTTTTCTTTACCGTGGAAAGGAAGTTCCTTAACATAATTCACAGAAAAGCAGTTTCAGTTTCGCTTTTGAACGTTTTATTGTGAGCCCTTAAATTGGCTTAATACCTCTGACCACGTTGTTGACAATAGTGGCCTGGGCATCAGAAATGCTTCCTGGGGCGATCCCCATGCTGTCCCCATGTCATTTGAGCACTGTCACTATCGTTTTGGGCTCTTGTTAGGCTTTTAAAAGACTGCCGGGGGTGCCCCGCCACAAATGCTCTGGTCTCCCATAGACTAACATTGGGCTCGCTGCTCGGGTCGAGCACCCGAGTATCACGGCGAGCTCGGCCCGAGCTTCGAGCACCCGAGCATTTTAGTGCTCGATCAACACTAATAATGACCCATGTGTACTCTGAGTGCTCCTATAACAATAATACTTCTTAAGTGTCCACTTAACTTTTAATTATGTACCCTGAGTGCCCCCAATGTTCAGCTCTACTATACCCAGTATGATGCTCCTACACCTCCCCTATTCACAGTAAGATGGTCCTACAGCTCCTCTATATATAGTATGATGGTTCCAAAGCTCCCCTATAAACAGTATGATGGGTCCACAGCTCCATTAGGCATAGTATAATGGTTCCTGAGCTCCCTATACACAGTATAATGCCCCCACAACTCCCCTATGCATAGTATAAATCCCCAACAGCTCCCAAAAGTACTCTATACACAGCATAGTGGACTCACAGCTAACGTATTTACTGTATGATGGTCCCACAGTTCCCGTAAACACATTATAAGGACCCCACAGCTTGCCTCTTTATAGTATGATGGGCCCACAGCTCCCCTATAAACAGAATGTTGCCACCACAGCTCCCCCAAAACACAGCATAATGGTCCACACATTGTATGATGGCCCCCCACACTGTATAATAGCATATAAAGTAGCACCCACACTGTTTAATGGTCCCCACAGTAGACCTTACACTTTAAAATAGCCCCCACGGTAGCTTCCACACTGTATAAAGGCCTCTTTGCTGTATGATGGCGCCCCACAGTAGCCCTCAAACTGTATAATGGCCCTCACATAAGCTTCCACACTGTTTAATGGCTCATATATTAGCTCCCACATTCTATAATGACCCCCAGATTAGCTCCCACACTGTGTAATGGCCCGTGGTATAAAAGTCATGGCATTAACTCTAACGCTGTATAAGAGTTTCAGGATTACCGCCCATGCTGTATAGGGCCCTAGCATTAGCTCCCATACTGTATAATTGGCCCCTGCATTAGCTCACATGATGTATAAGGGCCCCAGCATTAGCTCTCACGTTGTATAGGGTCCCGGATTAGCTCCCCTTGCTGTATAAAGGCCCCCAGATTAGCTCCCACACTGTATAGAGCCCCCCGGATTAGCTCTCATGCTGTAAAATGGCCCCAAGATTAGCTACCACACAGTATAAAGGCCCACAGATTAGTTCATGCTCTGTATAAGGGCCCATGGGTTAGCTCTCATGCTGTATAAAGCCCCTGTTTTAGCTCCCACACTGAATGAAGAAGCCCTCCACATTGGCTCACACACTGTATGATGAGCCCCCATACTTTATGGTGAACCTACAGTCCCAACACGTTTTAAATAAAATAAAAAACATCTCATACTCACCTAATGCAGGATCCTGATAAATCCTTTGGCAAAGCGCGGGCGGATCAACGCACTCTAACGGCACGCAAAGGACATCAGAAACCTGACGGTGCGGGTCAGCATCACCTGTTGTTCTGTAGACTGCAGGCTTAAAGACCTCTGGTCTACAGAAGAGAAAGCGGTAGTGTAGAGAGATTGTGTCTCCAAGCTCTACCGCAGAGATTAACTATATCGGAACGCTGTGCATGCCGATATAGTTAACAGTAATAGTAGCTCCGGGTGTGTCCTTTCGAGTTCGGGGCACAGGGCAACAGCACCCTCTCCCCCCTTATACCCGGTAGCTGCACTAATGCTTTGTTACTTTAAATAGAGAATATTCTATAAATTCATTAATGGACAATTTTTGGAGCACGTCAAAAGCTCTGAGAATGGTTCAGTTCTTTTTTTAGGTTATAATTAGAGATGAGCCAATGTTTTGAAATATGAAGTTGCTGGCTTGGCCAAATTTTGCAAGATAATTTGTTTTGCAGCAAATACATTTGTGCAAATCTCGAAACTGAAAAGCTTGTAATTACTTGAAAAATACAAAAGGGGAAAGAAGTGAAAGAATCCTGATGACCATAAGGGCTTACAGTTTATATGAGAGAGAGATAGGGAAAAAAAGAGAGGATTCCTCTGACCATAAAAGTTTACACATTACAGTAGTGAGAAACTTACAGTACCTAGTGACTCTGGATATAGAAAATGACTCTGCCATACAAACCATCTTCCACTGGGAACTGCTAATCTATGATGGCCCAGGTACTGACCACCATTGTACCAGGATGATAATCGGCTACATGTCATAGCTGCAGGGTGTTATGGGTAGGCCTGCTCGTCAATACAAAAAAACATTAGCCTGCTGTCTGATGCTTCAGCAGTGTTGCAAATTGTGCCAGAAAAGGTTGTTTTTTTTTAGCTGGAAATTGAATTGCAAAGAGTTTGAATTCACTTGAAATTGAGAATTTCAGGAAATTTTTTCCTGTATATAAGGTAAAATTTAAAAATTGTAAACTTTAAAAAAAAGTAAAAAAATGAAAAAATGCTAAATTACTTGTATATGGGGAAAAATAAAAAAATTAAAAAGAGAAAAAACGCCTCCTCCACCCCATAGGCTATGTTTACACATAGCGTTTTAACACTCCTTCATTGCATTCAATAGTTAAAAAAATAATCACCGGTCAATGTAATTTTAGCATTTTGCATCTGGGCATGTGGTGTGTGTGACATGGTCAGACACATCCTATTTGATGTATGAAGGAGAGACTCTGAAACTCAGAAAGCCCTTGCAGACCATGCAATAACTGCCAAAAATGAAAAGACAGAGGGACTCTGATACATCCTGTATTAGACATAAAGGAGGTCCTCATACACATTCTGTTAAAATTCTTAAGTAGTGGGACTCCTAGACCCATAAAGCCTATGAACTAAGTGCAAGGGCTGCAAAAAAATTGAAGTAGGGACTCCAATACACCCTGGAAGATATATAGAGTAAGGCCTCATAAAACTTTTTTATCATTATTAAGGAGTGAGACTGGTAAAGTCTATGCATTAATTGCAAGGCCTAGCAAAAAATTAAAGAAGGAATTGCTATGCATCCTGGAAGACAAGTAAAGGCTGGCCTCAGAATAAATTTTGTTAGAATTTAAAAAAGAGTGGGACTCCTACACAGGTAAATCCTATGCTCAAAGTGCAAGGCCTAGCAAAAATTTAAGGAGGGACTGCATTACGCCCTGGAAGACACATAGACGATGGCCTCAGAATAAACTTTGTTATAATTTTTTTAAAAATGTACAAAGAGACATATTTTGTCTTTTGGTAAGAAGTTATCATGTTGTGGACTGTGGAAGAGATATATGTGACCAGAAGGAGCACTCATTTCCATCAGATGATACTGTCATGAGACAACGAGAAATAGAACAAGATGGAAAAGCAAGAACTTGACTTTAATGAAACTAAGGCTGTTGATATGCTGAATGAAGACTATGGGGAAAATGAAGATCTTACAACCATTGCTATATTAAAAATTGAAGAAACACCCCAAAACAATGATGGGATGAAGAAGGCCGCACTCACTTTAACTAGTGAAGAGCAAAGGGTCAGAGCAGTTCAGTTTAAGAGAATGACTGGCAGCGCTTCTGCAGACCATCCCAGGACAAGGAGGACCTATGTGGCAGGAAGTGCATGGTGAGTCATGGTCCATCTCCATTTTCGCAGGCATAGTTTAGACCTTGCCCACAGCCTCTGTGTGGACCACCATCAGCAGGAGGTCCACTTCACCTTTCCTTACAATGAGGCTTGCATATTTTAAATTACTTGGATAATAAATGGCTGCAAACTTTACAGTATTATTTGGGAAAATAAAATATATAGTAATAAAAAAAATTTGGTTTTAGCTTGCAGTAGCAAGGACTGTAAGGCAATAAAACCTGCCTATATGCCTCGAATGCTAAGCTATCCCTTCTCCAGCAGCTAGCTCTACACTAATAAAGCCTACTCATAAAACCAATGCACTAAGTGCAAAGGCTGCTAAAAATTAGGAGGGACTAAAATACCCCCTGGAAGGCACGTATAAGAGGGCCCAAGAAAACACTTTCCCAATAAAGAGTGGGACTGCTAGACTGGGAAAACTTGTGCACTATGTGCAAGGACTGAGAAATATTTACCCTTAGGTGGTATACAAATATATATGTAAGAGAATTGTAGAGGTAGGCCTCATACACATCCTGTAAAAATGATGTGGTAGGGCATTATACACAGTGTTAGGCGTCGCGCTGTTGCTGGATTTAAAATGAGTCCAGAAGCTTCTGTGGTCTCCCATTCTGGTCCAGCCAAGGCTGATGCTGCTCAGCATTGTTGTCAGCCCCAATGCCTAGCTGGTCCACGAGATGAACAGATTGTCTCTTGGGTATTTGTGCCTAGCAATGTTAAGCATAGGTTGCGGAGGGAGACAGGGCCGTTGGAGCCTAAGTCCAGGATTCTAGATACTGAGCATGCCTGTGACCTGGCGGACCGTGATTGGTGGTTTGGCAACCACCTGACTCGGTGACCTGGCACCGCCTGATTGGTCCACGGGTGGAGTCACCAATGGCGCGACGGTGGGCAGGGCTTAGTCTTTAAAAGGCCCGCCCACAAACATGGCGGCGCGCTCTGATCATTGAGCAAGTGATGCTGTTGTGTGGACGACTGTGTTCCACGCAGTTTCCATAGGCAGGTTTAGTGGAAATAGGCAGGCTAGTGGAAATAGGCAGGTAGCTTCGTCTAGCAGTCTGGCTCTGTCAAAGGGGTCGCCTAACACCCCGAGCAGCCTGCAGATGCCCTATCCATGGCTATCGCCTGTCAGCCACGTGGTGTAGTACCCTTCAGTCCGGTAGCACGCCGGCTGGAGGCACGTGTACCCGTCGGCGTAGTCAGACACGCATCCTAGCGCCGCCAGTGTATAGTCCCTGTGCTGTAACAGGACTACAGATAGTTTCCCGGTCGCACATCTCCCGTCCTGTTAACGGAGATCGAGCAAACCGCTATACCCGTTAGTTTCTCGGTCGCACATTTCCTGTGCTGTTAACAAGGATTGAGAGTACCGCTATACCCGTTACCGTGTGCAGTAACACGGAAGGGTTTATCATTTAAGATGGTTGCTTTCCTTTTCACCCGGAAAGTGTTTGGCAGCAGTCCACCAGACGGCTTCGCCGACACTGGGGTTGGTTGCGTTCCATTATAATAAAGTTGTCTGCAACCGTCCTCCTAACAGTATCAGAGCGCCAGGGTCTGGCCGAACATGGCCGACAACCAGCAACTGCTGCACTATATACATCGAATTGAGGCCAGACTTAAGTCTCTGGAACAAGCTGTCCCAGATGTGATATCACTGCAATAGCTACCCAGGCGGCTTCTTTAGAAGCCAATATTATTAACTCAGCTGCGGTGAATACTGCAACCACTGCAAGTGCCCCATTACCCCGTTTTGCTTTCCCGGAAAAAATTTCTGGGGACAGTAAATTTTGCAGGGGTTTTATTAATTTATGCTCCATTCACTTGGAGATGATGGAGGCACGGTTCCCCTCCGAAAGAGCCAAAGTGGGTTATGTCATCTCATTACTTTCCCACAGGGCTCTGGAGTGGGTTACTCCTCTATGGGAGCGGAATGATCCGGTAGTAGCAAATGCGGGTCTTTTACTTAAGACCCTAAAAAGTATATTCCTTGGTCCTTAGGTCATGCATGATACAGCCCTTAAGCTTCTTGAGTTGATCCAGGGTTTGGCCACCACCAGCCACTATGCCATCCAGTTAAGAACCCTAGCGGCTGAACTGGATTGGTCTGAGTGGTCGCTTATCCCCGTGTTCTTGAAGGGTCTTTCTTGTCATATTAAAAATGATCTATCTACCAGAGAGATTCCAACCTCCCTGGAGGAGTTAATATCTCTCGCAAACCAAATTGATTTGCGTCATGCAGAACACAAATTAGAGCTGGAGGTCGCCAAACCTCAGTATCGATTGGCACCATCCATCTCTAGACCCATTTCCGAACTCGCGACTCCCGACCCAGAGCCTGAGGCTATGGATATATCCCGGACTGAGTCTAGTACCTCTCGTTTCCGACCTGCACATCTCTTGGAGTACCCCGTAAATAAGAGTTCCAAGCAGTCGGTAGAACGAGTAGGTCTTACCACCGTTGGAGGAGGTGTTTTAGATTCCTCCAAATTATTATATAAGGTGACATTGTCCTTTGGTACATCTGCAGTTACTTCCAAGGCGTGGGTGGACTCTGGTGCTGAGGGCAAATTTTTGTCATCTACCTTAGCCCAGAGGCATGCCATCCCTATGGAGTTACTGCCAAGACTAATGAACATTAGTGTAGTCAATGGTTCACTCATGGACACGTAAATCACCCATCAGTCGATTTCCCTCACAAAGTAATTTCCTCAGGGCCACCGGGAGGTCATCTCCTTTCTTATTATTCCCGGTGGATTAGACAAGGTGTTATTGAGTCTCCCCTTGCTACGTTGTCATACTCCACAAATTGACTGGAATACGGGGAGAATTTCTTCCTGGAGTGAGAATTGTGTGTCTCAGTGTATGGTCACAGTAACCCGGAGGGTAGTCTCTGATCCCTCTAACATTGTGGCTTCTGGTACAGATTCTTTGTCTGTCCCCAGGACCCGGGTCTTGTCAGACTATGTCAAAAAGAACTCTCAGGTAGAGAGGGTGGCTGCAGTGTCCTCTAACAAGGTTCCATCGGGGAGGACGTTTGTTTCCCCTAATCTACAAAATGTGCTGCTCTCCTGGGCTCATGCCCCTAAGATCGGAGCTCATCTGGGGGTCAAACATACCACTAAGTCCCTTCAACGGTCCTATTGGTGGCCCCGGTGGCGCCAGGACATCAAGGAATTTGTTCTCGCATGTCCCGTCTGTGTGAGAGATAAATCTTTCCGTCAAAGTCCGGCTGGTCTTCTTCATCTGTCACCCGTAATGGACTCCACACATAGAGAGTCGGGTGTCACTTCTCGTCGTCCTGCCCCCGTATTCTATCCGGGCGACAGAGTGTGGCTCACTGCTCGTAATAATAAAGTATGCGGGGAGACACCTAAGTTTTAATAAAGGGTACCCTGTACACCGGAGGGGTCATGGATCTGAGAATCTTCCCTGTGACCTGGTGGACAACATTCATGCTCCCCTGCTCATTGATGAAAATGAGCATCAAGTGGAGGGGGATATTAGAAGGGGGGATAATGTTGCGCGTCGGGCTGTTGCTGGATTTGAAATGGGTCCTGAACCTTCTGTGGTTTCCCATTCTGGTCCAGCTGGGGCTGATGCTGCTCAGCATTGTCGTCAGCCCCAACTCCTAGCTGGTCCACGAGATGTACAGATTGTCTCTTGGGTATTTATGCCTAGCAATGTTAAGCATATGTTGTGGAGGGAGACAGGGCTGTTGGAGCCTAAGTCCAGGATTCTTGGTACTGAGCATGCCCGTGACCTGGCGGACCGTGATTGGTGGTTTGGCAACTACCTGACTCGGTGACCTGGCACCGCCTGATTGGTCGACGGGTGGCGTCACCAATGGCGCGACGGTGGGCAGGGCTTATTCTTTAAAAGACCCGCCCACAAACATGGCGTTGCGCTCTGGTCATTGAGCAAGTGATGCTGTTGTGTGGACAACTGTGTTCCACGTAGTTTCCATAGGCAGGTTTAGTGGAAATAGGCAGGCTAGTAGAAATAGGCAGGTAGCTTTGTCTAGCAGTCTGGCTCTGCCAAAGGGGTCGCCTAACACCCCGAGCAGCCTGCAGACATCCTATCCACGGCTATCGCCTGTCAGCCACGTGGAGTAGTACCTTCAGTCCGGTAGCACGTCGGCTGGAGGCACGTGTACCCGTCGGCGTAGTCACACACGCATCCTAGCACCACCAGTGTAGTCCCTGTGCTGTAGCAGGACTACAGATAGTTTCCCGGTCGCACATCTCCCGTCCTGTTAACGGAGATCGAGCGAACCGCTATACCGTTAGTTTCCCGGGCTCACATCTCCCGTGCTGTTAACGGAGATTGAGCGAACCGCTATACCCGTTACCGTGTGCAGTAACACGGAAGGGTTTATCATATAAGTTGGTTGCTTTCCTTTTCACCCGGAAAGTGTTCGGCAGCAGACCACCAGGCTGCATTGCAGACCCCGGGGTCGGTTGCGTTTCATTATAATAAAGTTGTCTGCAACCGTCCTCCTAGCACACACCCTGGAAAAATTAAGAACGATGGTCTGATCATGACCCTGTAGATATGGTGGAGGATGAGGACACGAAAAATTAGAAAACAAGAACAGTATACTATTGTTTAAGTTGTAAGTGGACTTTAAGTTACTCTGCTATCATCTGGTGGGGTTGAGAAGTCTGGGTTAATCCAGGCCTTTTTCACTTTGATAAGAGTCAGCTTGTAAGTATTTTCAGTTGACAGGGGGATGTGCCTATCAGTTATTATGCCCCCGGTTGCACTAAAAACCCGCTCAGACAAAACGCTAGTGGTAGGGCAGGCCAGCACCTCCAAGGCATAGAGGGACAGTTCATGCTATATGTCCAGCTTGGATACCCATTACTTGTATGGCACAAAGGAATCACAGAGGACTAGGGTAAGCTAGGTCACCATCTCCCAAAATGTTGCCCTCCTTGTTAGAGTACCCCACAAATCAGGGCTTGAGCGCTGGGAGGGTCTAATGAAACTGCTTCAGACCTTTAATAGTGTTCCCCTGCCTCTGTTGAACCTGGTGTCTGTCTCCCTCATTTCTACTGTTTGGTTGTCCAAAGAACTCTGACTTCTTCCACCAGCGTTGTCAGATGGGAATTTTTTGACTAATTGTTTAACTAGGGCTTTTTGGTATTGAACGAATTTACTAGCTCTCTCCGCCAATTTACTAGCTCTCTCCCAACAGACAAGACTTCCCTGTACCCATCTGGAGGACGACACTGCACCTCCTCCTCCTCCCTTTTCTCCTCTTCAGGTCAACCACGCTGACTAGAGTAGAAGCTGGTGCTGTCAGTACCCTCTGTAGCCAGGAAACCACCTCCTGTTCCTCCTCCTCCTCATTATCACCCAATATACACTGAGAAGATGAGATGAGGCTGGGTAGTGTCACTCTGTGTACTTTCTTCCTCTATCTCCACCTGTTCCGCATGCAAAGCTTCCTCTTTAATTGAGAGCAGCGAGCATTTGAGTAGACAGAGAAGAGGTATTGTTATTCTGATTATGTCGTCATCGCCGCACACTATCTTGGTTGATTCCTCTAAGTTTTGGAGAAGCGCAATGATGTCAGACATCCATGCCCTCTCATCAGTTGTTATGTGCAGAGGCTGACTGGAATACTGACGGTTGTAGCGTCGGCGTCCCTGCCTCCTGCTAGGCTGGGATGCCGTTCCCCTCACCTCTCCGCTCCGTGCCCGGTGTCCTCCTCCCGCTCTGCTGGCAACGCGCGCTGCTTCCCGGCCACTGTGCTTAGGGCGCGCGTGCGCGCGCTCCCTCTCTCTTAAAGGGGCCGTGCACGCCATCCTAAGGAGTCCCCGGCCAATGGCCGGATGATCTGACCATATATAAGGCACCTCCTCCAAAATGGAGGTGCCCGAGCAATGTTGTTGCAAAGCCTTTCAACTGTGCTTCAGCCCTCAGGTCCCGTTGTCAGCTTGTTTTCCAGTGCTGTCTACCTGCTTGCAATCCTGCGGTCCGACAGTCTGCCTACCAGCATCTGCCAGTCTGTCTATGGATCAGTCCGCATGTGGACCAGGAAGTACCTGCCAGATACCTGCCTGATACCTGCCTGATACCTGTCTACCTGCTTGCAATCCTGTGGTCCGACAGTCTGCCTACCAGCATCTGCAAGTCTGTCTATGGATCAGTCCGCCCGCGGACCAGGAAGTACCTGCCAGATACCTGCCTGATACCTGTCTGTTACCTGCCTGCCTGCCAGCCTGTCTAGAGACTCTTACCCACTCACCTGGGAGCGCTCACCTGCTACCCGCCTGCTAGCCTACCTGGAGGCTTAGCAGTCACTTGCTGTGATCACCTGCCTGTCCAGAGACTCTTACCCTGCTGTCACTTGCTGTGACCACCTGCCTGTCCAGAGACTCTTATCCTGCTGTCACTTGCCATGACTACCTGCCTGTCGAGAGACTCTTACCCTGCTGTCACTTGCCGTGACCCCCCGCCTGTCTAGAGACTCTTATCCTACTGTCACTTACCGTGACCCCCCGCCTGTCAAGAGACTGTCCCCGTCACTTGCCGTGACCTCCTGCCCTTCTACCCAGAGACTGTCCCTGTCACTTGACGTGACTGCCTGCCTGCTTTCCCTGGGAGCCACCCGCTTCCTTACAAGAACTGCACCTTTGTATAGTAGCTCAGAGGCTCCACCTCCCAGACCCGTTACAGTTTGCTCGGGCCATGGAACCCGGTGGCACCCAAACTTCCTCGCTCTCGGACCTATGCCATGAACTGTCCCATCAGAGGTCCCAACAGGAGTCCATCCTGAGCCACCTGCGTAGTGTTAACTCCCGCCTGGACACACTGACTACCTCTTCGGGACCTGCTTCCAGTCGCACTACTCCTACCCCGGCAGCGTCGCTGCCCTTCAATACCATGGCATCCCTTCGTGGTCCCCGCCTTTCCCCCCCGCCTCGTTTTAGTGGAGATCCCGGTCAGGCACGGGGCTTCATTAACCAGTGCACCCTGCACTTCGAACTTTTGGCATATCAGTTCACCACTGACCGAGCCAAGGTGGCCTTCAACATGTACCATCTCACTGGGGAGGCACTGGCTTGACTAAATCCTCTATGGGAGAGAGGAGACCCCCTGGTATCCAACCTGCCAGCCTTTCTCACGGCCTTCCGGAAAGTCTTCGACGAACCAGGACGAAAGACCTCGTCCGCCTCATCTCTGCTACGCCTCCATCAAGGGAGTCTCACCGTGGGCCAATATGCCATACGGTTCCGTACCCTTGCTTCCGAGCTTGCCTGGGATAATGAGGCACTGGTTTCCGTCTTCTGAGAGGGCCTGTCCGGCCAGATTAAAGATGAACTTGCCGGTCGGGACATTCCTACCACTCTCGATGACTTAGTGACACTTGCCACCTGGATAGACATCCGGTTCCAGCAGCACACCAAAGAGGTCACCCGTGAGAGGAGGTTTCCACGCCTTGCTCCTACTTTTCTGAATCCCGTCTCTGCCTCTGTAACTCCCCGGGCGCACTCGCCAGAGCCCATGCAAGTCGACCAAACCAAGATGGTCAAAACCCGTCAAGATTCACGCCGTGCCGAGGGGAGCTGTTTCTACTGCGGTTGTAAGGAGCACCGGATCCTTTCCTGCCCGGAGAGGTCGGGAAATGCCTGTGTCTAGGATCGCTCAGAGAGGTCGTCCTTGACAAAAATAAATCCTCTCCTTCTCTGATGCTGTCGATCTCTATCATCTGCGGGGAGAACCGTTACTTTGAACTTGCTCAACTTGATTCTGGAGTTGCCGGAAATCTCATTTCTCAGTTCCTGGTAGAGAAATACCGCATTCCCACCAAACCTCTGGCTGTACCCTTATCAGTCGCCTCCGTAGATGGGGGTCTCTTACCGCATCCCATCCAACTCATCACCCAATCTATAACTCTGCAGGTGGGAATGCTGCACTCTGAGAGCATCTTCTTCCATGTTCTGCCTGGACTCTCTCATGCCCTTTTGCTTGGCCTACCTTGGCTCCAAAGACATGCACCCGTGCTTGATTGGCAGACCGGAGAAGTCCTTCGCTGGGGGCAGGACTGCCATAAGACTTATTTAGTTCCCTTTCGTCCTGCCCGTCCTTCTCCAACCCCAGCCAATCTACCCGGCCTACCGGTTCCCTATTGGTCTTATGCGGACGTCTTTAACAAAAGGGAAGCAGAGACATTACCCCCTCATAGACCATACGATTGCCCAATCGACCTGATACCCGGCGCTACTCCTTCCCGTGGGCGTATTTACCCTTTGTCCGTTGCTGAAACCCGGTCCATGTCTGAATATATCGAGGAGAATCTGGCCCGGGGATTTATCCGGAAATCTACCTCCCCGGCGGGAGCAGGCTTCTTCTTCGTCAAAAAGAAAGACGGCTCACTCCGTCTCTGTATAGACTATAGAGGCCTTAACCAGATCACGGTGAAAAATAAATACCCCCTTCCGCTCATTCCTGAATTATTTGACAGTCTGAGGGGTGCTAGAATCTTCACCAAGCTGGATCTCCGTGGGGCGTATAACCTGGTCCGTATCCGTCAGGGGGATGAATGGAAGACTGCATTCAACACCCGGGACGGCCACTATGAATACCTCGTAATGCCCTTTGGTCTCTGTAATGCTCCCGCCGTCTTTCAAGAGTTGGTCAATGGCATCTTCCGTGACCTTCTCTACTCCTGCGTGGTGGTGTACCTGGACGACATCTTGGTCTTCTCTCCGGATCTTCCCACACACCGGAGGGACGTTCGTCAGGTCCTGCTCAGGCTCAGGCAGAACCACCTCTATGCAAAATATGAGAAGTGCCTCTTTGAGCAGACCTCACTTCCGTTTCTGGGCTACATAATCTCTCAGACCGGCCTACGAATGAATCCTGAGAAACTGTCTGCCATCCAGAAGTGGCCCCGACCGGAGGTGTTGAAGACTGTTCAGCGGTTCCTGGGCTTCGCTAACTACTACCACCTCTTCATTCCACACTTCTCTTCCCGGACTGCCCCTATCTCTGCGCTCACCTATAAGGGCGCTAATCCCAAAGAATGGCCGCCCGAAGCAGAGGAGGCCTTCCTTTCCTTGAAACAAGCTTTCTCCTCTGCCCCTGTGCTGCATCGTCCGGACGGCAACAAACAATTCTTCCTAGAAGTAGATGCTTCCTCCTCCGGAGCCGGAGCGTAACTCACCCAAATGTCGTCTTCCGGAAGAATGGTAACCTGCGGCTTCTTCTCCAAACTCTTCTCCTCTTCTGAGCGCAATTATTCTATAGGAGACCGAGAATTATTAGCCATTAAGCTGGCACTGGAGGAGTGGCTTTACCTGCTCGAGGGGGCTCTTCACCCGGTAATAATTTACACGGACCACAAGAACTTGGCTTACCTCCAGAGTGCCCAGAGACTTAACCCGCGCCAAGCCCGGTGGTCCTTGTTCTTCGCCCGCTTTGATTTCTTTCTTCATTTTCGACCGGCAGACAAAAACATCAAAGCTGATGCCTTGTCCCGATCCTTTTTGGTCTCTGATCTAGAGGAGGAGCCTAAGCACATCATCAACCCCGCCAAAGTAATGCAGGTGGCCCCCGTGAATCTAAATCTTCTTCCACCCGGTAAGACGTTCGCAACAGTACCTGATCGTGAGAAGGTCCTACACTGGGGACATTCGTCTAAGCTAGCTGGCCATGCTGGTCAGAAAAAGACCTTCCAGCTTATTACCCGGCATTACTGGTGGCCTACCCTGCACAAGGACGTAATAGACTTTGTTTCAGCCTGTGCGTCCTGCGCCCCCAACAAGGTTCCTAGACACCCGCCAGCCGGCCGCCTCCTGCCTCTTCCTGTACCTGCTGCCCCGTGGCAGCATATAGCCATGGACTTTATAACGGACCTCCCTGTCTCTGCCGGTTGTACGGTCATTTGGGTGGTCGCTGACCGCTTTTCTAAGATGGCTCACTTCATTCCCCTGCCGGGCCTCCCGTCAGCATCTGAATTGGCTAAAGACTTTATCGATCATATTTTCCGTCTTCATGGTCTTCCTCTCCACATCGTATCCGATCGAGTAGTTCAGTTCACCTCTCGCTTCAGGCGAGCCATGTGTAAATTGCTGGGGGTCACCTTGGACTTCTCTTCTGCTTATCACCCACAGTCCAATGGTCAAGTAGAGCGGATCAACCAAATTTTAACCAGTTACCTCCGGCACTTTATTAATGCTCACCATTCCGACTGGGTGAATCTTTTACCGTGGGCCTAATTTTCCTACAATAATCACGAGAGCGAATCTTCCTCCAAATCCCCTTTTTTTATAGTCTACGGTCAGCATCCTCGGATCCCGTTTCCCATCTCCACCTAGGTGGACAATCCGGCTGCGGAATCTCTTGTTAGCAAATTTTCCTCCATTTGGGAAAGTACCAGATCCGCACTTCTTCAGTCATCCGAGCGGATGAAAAAACAGGCTGACAAAAGATGTCTGGATCCGCCACAATTCCGTCCTGGAGATAAAGTCTGGCTCTCGTCCAAATATGTCCGGCTCAAGATTCCTTCCTACAAGTTAGGGCCTCGGTTCATCGGCCCACTGGAAGTTATCAAACAAATCAACCCGGTGGCCTATAAATTGAAACTCCTGGCCAACTTGCGGATCCCTAACTCCTTCCATGTATCTCTACTCAAACCCGTTGTACTTAACTCTTTTTCCAAGTCTACAGGTACGCCTCCTGCTCCGGTTTCTGCTGAAAACGAGTTTGAGGTAGAGAACATTCTGGCCACCAAAAGAGTAATTGGAAAGACCTTTTTTCTAGTGGATTGGAAAGGGTTTGGTCCTGAGGAGAGAACGTGGGAGCCCTGGGAGAACATCCATGCCCCTCTCATCCTTGATAAATTTCTCTCTGGCCTAAAAAAGGGGGGACTAAAGGGGGGGTAGTGTAGCGTCGGCGTCCCTGCCTCCTGCTAGGCAGGGACGCCGTTCCCCTCACCTCTCCGCTCCGTGTCCGGCGTCCTCCTCCCGCTCTGCTGGCAGCGCGCGCTGCTTCCCGGCCACTGTGCTTAGGGCGCATGCACGCTCCCTCTCTCTTAAAGGGGCCATGCGCGCCATGCCAAGGAGTCCCCGGCCAATGGCCGGAGGATCTCACCATATATAAGGCACCTCCTTCAAAATGGAGGTGCCCGAGCAATGTTGTTGCAAAGCCTTTCAACTCTGCTTCAGCCCTCAGGTCCCATTGCCAGCTTGTTTTCCAGTGTTGTCTACCTGTTTGCAATACTGCTGTCACTTGCTGTGACCACCTGCCTGTCCAGAGACTCTTATCCTGCTGTCACTTGCCGTGACTACCTGCCTGTCGAGAGACTCTTACCCTGCTGTCACTTGCCGTGACCACCCGCCTGTCTAGAGACTCTTATCCTGCTGTCACTTGCTGTGGCCCCCCGCCTGTCAAGAGACTGTCCCCGTCACTTGCCGTGACCTCCTGCCCTTCTACCCAGAGACTGTCCCTGTCACTTGACGTGACTGCCTGCCTGCTTTCCCAGAGAGCAACCCGCTTCCTTACAAGGACTGCCCCTTTGTATAGTAGCTCAGAGGTTCCACCTCCCAGACCCGTTACAATGGGCATTTTGTACCTGGTATACAACTACTGCCCTCTACTATTCACAAAGCCTTGCCAACAAATGTAATGCTGAGTTCCAATGTGTGGTCAGTTCGCAAACCAGTTTGTTAGGTGGCACTTGCAAGCACAGCTGCAGCACTGTCTGACAACTTGACTTGCAGAAATGGGCGCACACGCAGCGTACCTTCACAAGTAGCTCAGGCAAATCTTGGTTGGTTGTCAGAAAGTGCTGAACCACTAAGTTGAGCACATGGGCCAGGCATGGTACATGTGCCAGCTTGCCAAGCTTATGGTCATTATCACACACGACCATTCCTGGTTGTAAGTTCAAAGTCAAGAGCCACAGGTCTTTCTAGTCTGTTATACCTGTCAACAACTGTGGCACTATACTGTTTGTCACCTAAGCAAATTAGTTTCAGCAGAGCATTTTGCCACTTCACTGAGGTAGTGCTGCATATCTTCCAGCTTGTGACCAATATGGATGAAAATTTGGAGATGGAGAATGAGGAAGCGGATTGGGGTGCAGGAACTAGTGTAGGAGGTGGGAGAAACCTTGATTGCTCTAGGGTCTGCAATTCTAAGCGTTGGTTGCATGTGTTCCATCCAAGGGTCCTACTCGGTCCCGGCCTCCACAAGGTTCACCCAGTGTGATGTCAGCGAAATTTAGCATCCCTGGCCACAAGCACTAGTCCACGTGTCGGTGGTTAAGTGGACCTTCAGAGTAACTGCGTTGGTTAGGGCATGTGTGATGTTATGGGGCATGTGTTTGTGTAAGGTAGGGACCTCACACCCAGAGAAACAGTAGCGGCTGGGGACTGAGTACCAAGGGATGTCCGCCACCATGAGGTTGCGGAGAGACTTATTGTCTACAAGCCGAAATGGCAACATTTCCAGGCAAGCAGTTTGAAAATGTGGCCATTTAGTGTTTGGGCCCGTGGGATGGTAGCTGCGCATTTCTGTTTCTCTCAAGGCCTGGAGTAGGGACAGCTGAACACTGCACTAGGAAAAAGAATTGGATGGTTGCTGATGGTGGTTGTGAATGTGAATGACAGGGGCAGGGTGGTAGGCATCCGCACCTGCGTCCTGGACAGGGGATTTGCAAACACCTAGCATAGGTGAAGAGGCAGTGGTGTCACCCATAGACTCTGATTGTGGACTAAGGCATTCGGCCAACCTAATTGGGTGTTTTGATGACATGTGCCTGAGCATGCAGATGGTGGTCAGGCTGGTAGTGGTAAGGCCCCTTCTGATCTTGGTATAGCACAGGTTGCAAACGACCATTTTCATGTCATCCATATTCTCTGTAAAAAAGTGTCAGACAGGGAAACACTTAACCCTCGACCTGCCATCTTGCTGCGTGTGGGTGCCCTGGTGTCACGGGACCCCTTTACCTCCACACTGCTGTGCATGCTCTGCATGGTCCCTTCCCAGGTAGAGTCAGTGACTTCATCGTCCACCATCTTGTCTTCCATTTCCACACTCTAGTTCTCCTCCTGACTTGTTAACTTAACATCATGACTTGTTGGCAAATGTGTCTCATCATCATCTACCTCTTGTGACACTAATTTCCATTTCCCACCATCGTCTTGTACTGACCGTGGCTTCTCAAGTATTTTGGCATCATTACACACCATCTTCTCATGTCCTGCTTGAAATGCGCAGGGCATGAAGCCAGAATTAATTAATGGAAAGGTAAAGAGCTCCTTGGAGTGTCTAAGTGTGACACCACTTCTCTCCTGGGACTTGCTATGGTGGGAGGCAGGAGGATCGTGGTGAGGATTATGTGGTCCAGAATATTGGCTAATGAGACTGGATCATGTGGAAAACAGGGTGTTGCTGGGACAAATTCTGGAAGCATTATCTTCCATCCAACCGATCCACTGTTTGCACTGTTCTGGCTTCAAGAGTTGTGTCCCTCAGCAAAGTAGGACAGGAAGATAGGCCTCGTAAAGGAGCGCAATTATTGTGCTCCTGCAGCAGGCAAAGTTTCATCTGGGCCACAGCCTCAGTGTCTATGTGCACAATCAGAAGCACATCAACTTCCCCGTCCCTTACCATACGCCTTGTGCATATTAAATTAGGCTTGCAACTGAGAGTAGTATTAATAGAGACTAAAATGTAATACATGTAACCCTGAGTTTTGGTTTCAGGTTTCTGCAGCAAGGACTGTAAGGCTTTAAATCCTGACTATAGGCTTGTAATGCATTACTATCCCTTCCTTAGCAGCTTTCACCAAAATAAAATACTGCTAACAGTGGTATTTATATTGAATAAGATTGATGAAGCCCTGAAAAGGACTATTTGGTTATAGGTTTCATCAGGAAGGCATGTAATGCAATATAAACCCTGACTATAGGCCTGTAATGCAAGCTTTCCCTTCTCCTGCAGCTATCACTACAATAAATGTAGCTAACAGTAATACTAAATATTAAATAAAATAGTTGAAGCCCTAAAAAAGACTATTTGGTTATAGGTTTCAACAGGAAGGACTGCAAGGCAGTATAAACCTTGGCTACAGGTCTATAGTGCAAATTTTCCCTTCCACAGCAGCTATTCCTACAATAAATACTGCTAACAGCGGTATTATATTGTATTATTATAAAATAGATATAGCCCTGAAAAGGACTATTCAATTCAGCAGGAAGGACTGTATGGCAATATAAACATTGACTATAGGCCTGTAATGCAAACTTTCCCTTCTCCAACAGCTATCCGTACACTAAATACAGCTAGCAGCGGTATTTATATTGAATAGAATAGATGTAGACCTGATAAGTACTGTGTCATTATAGGTTTCAGCAGGAAGGACAATAAGACAGTATAAACCCTGACTATAGGCCTATAATGCACTACTAAGCCTTCTCCGGCTAAGCCTTCTCCGGCTTAGGGATCCAGCAGCTATCCCTACGCTATATACAGTTAACAGAGGTATTTATATTGAATAGAATCGATATACCCCTGAAAAGGACTATTTGGTTATAGGTTTCAGCAGGATGGACTCTAACCCTAGCAGTGTAAAAAAACAATTAAAAAATGAAATGTGGTCCCACCTATTGTTATAACCAGTCAAGCAAAAGCAGACAGCTGTGAGCTGGTCTTATTATGCTGAGAAGGGGCAAATATTAATTTAGCTTCCCAGCCTATCAATATCAGTCCCCAGCTGTCTGCTTTGCCTTAGCTGGTTAATAAAAATAGGGGGACCCTAAAAAAATGACATGGGATCTCCCCTATTTTTAATTACCAGCTAAGACAAAGCAGACAACTGTGGGCTGATATTAATAGGCTGGGAAGGGCCATGGATATTGTCTCCATTCCAGCCTAATAAGAACAGCTCACATCCATTAGATGCACCAATTATGGCGCTTAGCCTCGGCTCTTCCCAATTGCCCTGGTGAGTTTTTAATTGAGGTAATGGGATTGGGGTTGATGTCAGCTGTGTAATGTCTGCTGACATCATGCCCAGGAGTTAATAATGAAGAGGTGTCTGTCAGACACCCCCATTACTAACTCCATAGTCAACAGAAAGAAAGTCACAGAAAAATCCTTTATTTGTAAAAAGCACCCCCTGGCAAATTCCCCCTTTTCCACACTGAATAAAAAAAATCCACAAGCGTAATCCAGCTCAATCCAAATGGAGGTCCCACGACGATCCAATCTTCTTCCTCCAGTCTATGGAGCCCAGTTCAGAGAATGCAGCTCCAAAGACTGGAGCTGCAGTCTTTGCCAGGTCTGACAGTGTACTACACGTGACCCGGCGGCTGTGAACTGAGGTGACGTCAGTAAGGTCACCTCAGTTCACAGTGGCCGTATCTCATGTTGTTCAGTGCCAGTGCTAGACTGATAAGCAGTCGTTCAACAGTCTGGCACTGGCATTGTGCAGTGTGAGAACCAGTCGCTATGAACTGACCTTACTTACCTCACCTCAGTTCACAGCAGCAGGGTCTCGCGTAGTACAGCACCAGTGTCGGAGTTATGAGATGTCATTTATCAGTCTGACATTGGCACTGCGCAGTGTGAGAACTGGCTGCTATGAACTAGCTGCTAAGCCAGGTCTTGCATAGTACAGCACGAGACCCAACAGTTGCTGGAGCTCCAGTCTATGGAGCTTCGTTCTCTGATGGGGCTCCTAAGATAGGAGGAAGAAGACTAGGATCATCATGGAACCTACATTTGGATGACGCTGGATTACGTCTGAGGAATATATATATATATTTTTTTTAATAAATGGGGGAAAGAGGGAATTTGTCACGGAGGGCTTTTTACAAATAAAGGATTTTTCTGTATGTGTCTTTATTTCTATCTTTTGACAACGGGGTTAGTAATTAGGGTGTCTGACAGATGCCTCTCCATTACTAACATCTGGGCTTGATGTCAGTGGACATTACACAGCTGACCTCAACAAAAAATCCCATTACCCCAATTGACAATGCACCAGGGCCATTTTGAAGAGCTGAGGCTGTATCCCAGAATTGGTGAATCTAAAGGATGTGCCATTTCTTGTGCAGCTGATGGCTGGTCTTATTAGGCTGGGAAGGGCCAATATCCATAGCCCTTTCCAGCCTATTAATTTTAGCCAGCAGCTGTCTGCTTTCCCTTAGCTGGTTATGCAAAGTAGGGGGGACCCAACATCATTTTTTTAGGGTTTTCTAATTTTTAATAACCATGTAAGGCAAAGCAGACAACTGTGGGCTAAATGGATATTGGCCCCTTCCGAGCATAATAAGACTATCTCACAGCTGTCTTCTTTCCCTTGGCTGGTTATTAAAAATAGGGGAACCCCACTTAATAAGTAAATAAATAAATGAAAAAAATTATCAAGTACAGCAAACTACACATGCAAGGCTCTGCTCCACTCCTTCACTTGGACCTCTGTCTCCTGGTTCCACATTATTATGTTTTTAAATTTTGTTATTTTAAGTCATTTCCCTATCCACATTTGTTTTCAGGGCAATTGTCATGCCCTTACCTTCATTTTCCTTCCTTTTTCAGACCCCTATCCCTTACTACGACTATTTTACAGCCATATTACAGCACCAAAGTTTGGGTCCCCATTGACTTATATAGGATTTGGGTCCAGGGTCAGTTAAGTTTGGCTTCCCAAACCAAAATTTGGACTCATGTTTAGCCGGACCCACTGAACCCAAACTTCCACAGGTTCACTCATCCCTAATCCCTACACTACGTACAGATAACAATATTTATACTGAATAGAACAGATGGAGCATTGAAAAAGACTATTTGGATACAGGTTTCGGCAGGAAAGACTGTAAGACAATATTCTGTAAACCCTTACTGTAGACTTGTAATGCAAACTTTCCTTTCTCCAACAGCTATCCCTACTCTGTTTCCAGGATACATCTGTACCCGACTGTGTGATACGGCTGGCCAAACACAGTAATGCCAGTAGCCAACATGGCTGTGGCATTACCATGATTGACAGGCAATTCCTGCATGTATAATGGCCGAAAAACTGCCACCAAACATGCAGGGCAGGGAATCGAGCATAGCATTCGAGCACCAAGGATACTCCATTAAGTGCCGAGGGTGCCCGAGCACTCAGCTGCTCGATCGAATATTTAGAAGTGCCAAGCACGCTCACTCATCACTACCAATTATGTGTACATTTTTTGATATTTGCGCTTTAACACAAATGCTGCGTTTTTAGTGGCAAAATGTTTTTTTGTCATTTGTGTGAATATTTATTGCGTGTTTTTAACTTTTTTACATATTTTATTTAACTTTTTTTTTACATTTTCACTTAGTCCCATTATGGAACATGAATATTTTTTAGTTTAGTCATTGGTCTCATGCATTGCAATAGTCCTGTAGAGCAGTGTATGAGACCTGTCAGTTTTTCCCTGATGCTGCCTGTTCGACCCTGTTTATGGCCCCTTTTACACATTTGTGTTTACAGAATGTGTGGCTTCCATTTTCACATGTACCGGAAACATGTACACATGCATACCCATTATCATCTACAGTCCAGCTCATCGTTATTGGCACCCATGAAGTTTAAGGACATAATGTGGAACATCTCCTGAAAAAAATGAATCAAGTGAAAAAGTTTTTCTTGTATAGAGAACTTATGCTAAATACAAAAGAGCAAATGATAAACAATAATTTAAAACAAAAAACAATGGGAGGAAAAAATAGAAAAACCTAAAGCTTGCTGTGTCACTGGTATTGGCACCCTTTACATCAATTTACAACATTTTGACATGCCTGTGATAAATCACAAAAGAGATTCACCTGTGATTAATTGTTGGTGCCCATGTGACATGATTTAGCCAATGAATGGTGACTTCAGTGTTTTAAAAAGTCACATGGTAGGCCCTGTTCCTTTGTCACAATGAAGGCAAAGCAGCTGTCGTAGGACATCAGAACTGCTATTATTAGCAAACACAAAACTTCCAAAGGGTATAAGACCTTGGTATCTCACTTTCAACAGTGCAAAATGTTATTAAGAAGTTTGCCAAGCATGGCACATTCAAGAGCCTCCCTGGACGTGGGGGAAAGAGGAAAATTGACCGGCAATGTCTTCGAAGGTTGGTGCGAATGGTGGAAAAAACACCACATCAAACATCCAAGGACCTGAAGGCCAACTTGGAACAGTCTGGGGTCATTGTTTCAACAAGTACCATATGCCGCATACTAAACCAAGCAGAGCTTTATGGGTGAAGACCAAGGAATGAACAATTGCTGAAGGAAAGACATATAAAGGAATGACTGATCTTTGCCAAAGAGTACCTTGACAAACCACAATCTTTCTTGGAAAATGTTCTGTGAACAGATGAAACAAAAATAGAACTTTTTGGAAAAAGCAAAGCAACAGTTTTTTTACAGTTGGCACAATGAAGATTAAGAGGAAAAGAACACCTTACCAACAGTTAAGCATGGTGGAGGATCCATAATGCTGTGGGGTTGCTTTGCTGCGTCTGGTACTAGAGGCCTTGATCATATCACAGAAATCATGAAATCAGAGAATTATCAAGAGATTTTTGAGTGAAATGTCCTACCAAGTGTAAGAAAACTTGGTTTGAGTCGAAGATCATGAGTCCTCCAGCAAAACAATGACCTAAAGCACACATCCAAAAGTACGCAGGAATGGTTGAAAAAGAAAAAATGTACTGTTTTAAAATATCCATCAATGAGTCCTAATCTCAATCCCATTGAAAATCTCTGGGTTGAGCTGAAATCTGCCATTGTGAAAAGAACCCTGCAAATATTCAAGAGCTTGAACAAACTGCAAAGGAAAAGTGGGAGAAAATACCAGCTGAGAAGTACAAGAAGCTTATAGATGGCTACAAAAATTGCTTGGAGGCTTTCAGCAAAGCCAAAGAGTGTGCACATGGATGACATAAGGTGTAACATCTGTGTGCCATCCATGTGACACGTACCGGAATAAAATACAGAATAGAAATGACAGATATTTAGGTGTTAAAGATGTGCAAAGATATAGGTAGTTAGATTTTCCCACTTACAAACAATGGAGAGGTCTGTAATTTTTATCGTAGGACATTTTGGGTCATAACTGTTTAATTAGTGCCTTGCATGTGAATTTTACTGAACATGTATTAAGGTAATAAATAAATAAATAAAATGACATAGGGTGCCCCCCATTTTTTATAACCAGCAAAAGTAAAGCCGACAGCTGAAAGTTGATATTATCATGATGGGAAGGTCCATGGTTATTGTGCTCTTCCCAGCCTAAAAATACCAGCCCCCAGTCGCCCCAGATGTGACGCATTGCATTAGATGACTCAATTCTGGCGCTTTATCTTTGCTCCTTCGAATTGCCCTGGCGCATTGTCAATCAGAGAAATGGGGTTTGGGTTTGATGTCAGCTCGGATTGCTAAAAATCACAGCAGGATGTTAGTAATGGAGAGGTGTCTATCAGACAACCCCATTATTAACCCACTAATAAAAAATACACACACAAAATAAAATATTTGATTTAAATAAACAGTCCCCCACACTTTCCCTGGTTCACCAAATTAATAAAAAAAATATGTCACGCAGGTCCGACATAATCTGTTGTAGACCAGAAATGGAAACCAGAAAAACATAAAAAGAGAAGCAAAAACAAGATACTAACCCTTGTTCACCGATTTAATTGAAAAAATGTTCCCATGCAGGTCCAACATAGTCCAGCACTTTCTCAAACCTGGCCAAGGAAATAGGGATTAGCAGTAACATTACTGACATCACAGCTCTTCATAGTTGTCGGGTACTGACATCACCGTTCATCAGAGTTGCTGTCTCATGCTGTGCTCAGAGAGACTCGGTCACTGTGAATAGCGCTACTGCTATTCACAGTAGCCAGGGCCAAATTCAGGGAATATTGTGGGAATCAGTGGACTATGTCGGACCTGCATTGAAACTTTTTTTAAAAAATTGTTGAACGAGGAACAGTGTTTTGTTTTTATTTCTTTCTTATTATGTTTTTAAGGTTTCTATGTGTTACGGATCCGGGTGGTGGAACCTCTGTGCTGCAGTGCAAGGAGGGACCAGAGGGGTGTGACTAAGTATCTACTCGGCTTGACCAAGGTCGCACGGCGGCTCAGTCAACTCCGTGAACGAGGAAGGGACCGAGCAGCGGGACAAGGTGCCACTCTGGGACCGACCTTGTATGAGAGCTGGTGACTCCCACGGGTCAGAAGGCAGGAACTGACCAATACAGCGGATGAGAAGGGCAGGCAGGCTGACGGGTGGTTCGGGTAGACAGACAGGCTGATTTGGCTGATAGTTAGACGAGTGCTCCTGGTAGGTAAACTGGTGGGCACAACAGGTAACAGGCAGGTGCTTCCAGGTAAGCAGGCAAGCGGGCACGGCAGGTATCAGGCTGGTGCTTCCAGGTAAGCAGGCTGGTGGGCACGGCAGATGACAAGCAGGTGCTTCCAGGTAAGCAGGCAGGCGGAGCATGGCAGGTAACAAGCAGGTGCTTTCAAGTAAGCAGGCGGGCAGAGCCCATAGACAGACTGGCGGACTGGACTGAAGGACAGACTGTCGGGCAGGAAAG
Source organism: Phyllobates terribilis (assembly GCF_046119375.1). Lineage (NCBI taxonomy): Eukaryota > Metazoa > Chordata > Amphibia > Anura > Dendrobatidae > Phyllobates > Phyllobates terribilis. Next base: position 445,501,835 of record NW_027362764.1, read on the forward strand.
TAGTCAGACTGGCGGACTGGACTGAAGATCAGACTGGCGGACAGGACTGACTTGCAGAGGACTAAGGTCTGAAGCAAAGTATGTATCACAGAGCAAGAGCCTTGCACGGGCACCTCCATATTGGAGGAGGTGCCTTCTATAGAGAAAGTCCTCTGGCCATTGGCTGGGGACTTTTTAAGACTGCGTGCGCTCGCGCCCTAAGCACAGTGCCGGGGAAGCTTCGCGCACCAGCAGCAGCAGCAGGGAGGCCGGAAGATGCTGGAGCAGGACCGCGGCGGTAAGGGGAATGACATTTCTGCCTGGCAGGGGGCAGAGACGCCGACACTACACTATGTATGGACTACAACAGTTTCCATAGACTACATCAGACCTGCATATATATTTTTTTTTTAATAAATTGGTGAAACAGGGGAAGTGTGGAGGAGTGTTTATTCAAATAAAGTAAGTTTTGGTGTGAATGTTTATTTTTTGGATTACTGTGTTACTAATGGGGGTTTCTGCTAAACACTTCTACAATACTAACACCAGGGATTGATGCGAGCTGTGATTTTTGACAAATCACAGCTGACATCAACTTCATCCACCATTACCCTGATTGCAAATTCACCAGGGCTATCGGAAACAGCTTAGGCAAAGAACCAGAATTGGTGCCTTCAATGTGATGTGCCACTTCTGGGGCGGCTGCGGGTTGGTATTTTTGAGATGGGAAGGGCTTACTAACTATGAAACTTCCCAGCCTCATAATATTAGGTTACAGCTATCTGCTTTACACTGTGTTCCAAATTATTATGCAAATAATATTTTCTCAGATTTTCCCAAATTACCTATATGAATAGCAGTCATTGTAATTTTCCAGTCAAATAACTATTAGAGTACAATTGAAAGGTTTTTGTACAAACTGCCTTTGATAACATTATATTTTTTAAAAAATAAAAAACTCAAGCTGCACTCAAAATGCATGTTCCAAATTATTATGCACAGCAGAGTTTTCAACCTTTTCATTTTAATAAAGAACAAAAACATTGTCATTTTTGAAATTATAAGCATTAGCAGGTTATTACAAACTGAAATCAAACAGTTTTCAACTCAAAACTTTCTTCTAGGTGATGTTACATTAGCACATAGGACCCCTTGTTCGAAAGGAGATTCTGAACTCTCTCGTCCATTGAATTTGTCAGGTTTTGGATGGTTTCTGCTTCAATTGTTTTGCATGAGGACAGAATACCCTCCCAGAGCTGTTGCTTAGATGTGAACTGCCTCCCACCATCATAGACACTCCTTTTGATGATGCTCCAGAGGTTCTCAATGGGGTTGAGGTCAGGGGAGCATGGGTGCCACACCATAAGTTTGTCCTCTTTTATGCCCATTTCAGCCAGAGATACAGACGTGTTATGTGCAGCATGAGACGGGGCATTATCATGCATGAAATGATCTCGATGGTCCAGATGGATGGAGTGGAGGATGGCTGGTTGATTGACACCCCATGCAAACACGGCTACGGCGCTAACAAGGAGGAGATGGAGTAATGTTTAGGACTGAAATCATGGGGAGAGAGATTGTCAGCCCTTTTAGGATCCCTGAAGGGGTAAAGATGAACTCAATAATGTATGTTGAGTTTCTCAAACAGCACTTCCTTCCATGGTTCAAGAAGAAGAACCGTGCATTCCGCAGAAAGATCATTTTCATGCATGATAATGCCCCGTCTCATGCTGCACATAACACATCTGCATCTCTGGCTGATATGGGCATAAAAGCGGACAAACTTATGGTGTGGCACCCATGCTCCCCTGACCTCAACCCCATTGAGAACCTCTGGAGCATCATCAAAAAGAGTGTCTATGATGGCGGGAGGCTGTTCACATCTAAGCAACAGCTCTGGGAGGGTATTCTGTCCTCATGCAAAACAATTGAAGCAGAAACCATCCAAAACCTGACAAATTCAATGGACGAGAGAGTTCAGAAGCTCCTTTCGAACAAGCGGTCCTATGTGCAAATGTAACATCACCTAGAATAAAGTTTTGAGTTGAAAACGGTTTGATTTCAGTTTGTAATAACCCGCTAATGCTTATAATTTCAAAAATGACCATTTTTTTGTTCTTTATTAAAATGAAAAGGTTGAAAACTCTGCTGTGCATAATAATTTGGAACATGCATTTTGAGTGCAGTTTGAGTTTTTTATTTTTTTAAAAATATACTGTTTTCATAGGCAGTTTGTACAAAAACCTTTCAATTGTACTCTAATAGTTATTTGACTGGAAAATTACAATGACTGCAATTCATATAGGTAATTTGGGAAAATCTGAGAAAATAATATTTACATAAAAAATTGGAACACAGTGTATCTTTGCTGGTTTTCAAAAATTCGTGGGACCCCACATAATTTTTTTCATTTATTTATTAGCTTAATACATATATGTACAGCAACCAACACAAGCAAGACGCTGTTAATATATCTCACGGATAGCTATCTAGCTTTCTGCATACCCCATATTTATCTATTTATCTATCTATCAATCATCTATTTACCACATATTTATCTATATCTTTTCACATCTGTAACATCTAAACATCTCTAATTTCTATTCTGCATTCTATTCTGGTGGTACGTGTCAAATGGATGATGCACAAGGATGGCACATGGATATCACACGGATGGTACACACGAATACACGGACTGCAAACAGATAACTACACAGATAGTAAAAATGGACCTTGTCACTTGTACGTTTTTTAAGTGGTCGCGTAAAGGGGCCCTAAAGCAGGGTCTAACAGGCCACCATACTGTGAAGTCATCTGATGACTTCATGGTGGCGTAGCAACAATCAACACCTGCAATTACGATAACAAAAGGAAGATAGTGTTTAAAGTATGCTTTAACCCCCTTTTAACCACTTAGATGCCGCTTTCTATTTGACAGTGGCATTTGAGGGATTAATCAGCCCATATCGGTTCCAAAACTGGTTTGGGTCGATATCACAGGTTGATACACAGCTGTCACTTGGGAGATTTTTATCTGCAGGGGGCTCTACTCACTTATTTCTCAACGCCATTTTAAAACGGCACTGAAGAATAAGGTCCCTTAACGGCCACTGTTTTAATGTGTATTGCATTGTTAAGGGGTTAAGAGATCATTTATTTGTGCACTACTCTAATGTACATGTATGTAATAATGTGGGAAGGGGTTAAAAAATCAATGTATCTCTTAGTGCAAGTAAGAAATAGTCTTACAAAACACATTTCTATGACCTGTATATATCACTGCACCTTTATGAAGTTATATTGCTTTATTATGCTCCGTTGATAAATAAGTCCTTGCAATATGAAGAAAGAGATAAAGGTGGAATGCAAAGTCATTTACTAATTAATACAAAAGCACATTGTGGTATTTTATAGTACAATGCAGTGGAGACAGTAATTATCCTTAGCCTGCATTGTATTTAATGTAAAAACAAGCAAAAAACTATTTATAATTTCCTTTCCTCAAACCTAACACATTACTGAATATTAATGAAAACAGCATTTTCACATCCAAGGTTACATGCAGATGCCTACACTTCTTTTTGGCAGTAAGTCTGCAATATGATGTATTTCTCAAATACTGAGAATATGTTGTATAACATCTTTGAATAATTTTGAGACTGCTACTCTATATTCAGTCTGAAAAATAATTCATTTTATTTCGATCTGAAGTAATACATGATTTGTTAACACTGTGCATAGCCTTAACTTCTATAACAGAGATGGAATATTATTGTAAATCATACACTAGTATAATTAAATTGAATATCAATATATTAATGGGTCTTGGTAGGGAATCAACAATACAGAAAAACTTTTTTCCCCAAAAATATTTATTAGATATACTCTGTTTTATATTTAAGAAGAAATTCTAATATATTCTTCTACTAATTCATTCAAGACATGGCCACTGAAGCACACAGCCTCTTCTTCCAAATTTGACATATCACTGAATGCGACATTTAGGCTGGGACTATGAGGTTATAATTGTGTGACACCCCAGGGGTCTGGTTGCCACAGTGATAGAGATATTACGTCTGAGAGCAGGTGGGAGGTCCTTTGGTCAGGGATCCTGTGCATGCCACACCTCCTGCCCAGTCTTGGGAGGGGAAGGACTTCCCCTATATAAACCCGGGGCTGAGGCAGAGTGAGTGAGAAAAAAGAAGACAGGACAAGAGTAGAGAAGAGAAGCAGCATAGCAAGAAACATCAGGAGCTCTGTGGGGAGCAGTGTTACAAGGAGTCAGGGGCTGGCAGCTGCAGAGCTCGCCCTGACTGAGAAGATTTCTAACCGGACCCGGAGTCCGAGGCTGTGGGGACTAACTCCTACCCAGCAGCAGAAACCGTCCGGCAGAGGATTTCAGGTCCTCTGGCCCAGAAGCCCGAAGGCACGGTCACACGCGTGGGACCAGCACCGCCATCGTGGAGCGGAAGCCATTAGAAGGCCCCGAGTCACCGGCCATACGGGTGAGCACCACACGGTACACTCAGGGACGTGGGCTACTTATTCCCGCCTCTAGCAAGGTAGCCAGAAGAGTACAGTTAGTTGGGAAGGCCTACAACTCCGCCTGGCCAGGGGAAATCCCATCTGCTCAAGGACTGACCAGGCCCCTATCACTAGCAAGTACTCCGGGAGGGTCTATCTTTGTCACCAGTAAAGACCCTGAACTACACCGCACCGTCTCTGAGTGGTTCCTGCTACCCCCATCATCCACGTCGGCTGTCCTGAGGCCATACCCCTCCCGTTGGGGGTTATACCATCCACGCTGCACCATCCTTCCACCGGCCTCAGCGGTCTGCCCTGCAGCGGCAGCTCCATAGCTGCATTCAACGGGTGGCGTAGTCACCAACCATCTACTGCTAGTACATCACCGCTCAGTTTGACTCCCTGGGCACGGACCGGGTCGCCGCCACGAGACTACAACCCTCAAGAGATCCGGCTCCGGGTAAGCTCCCGCGTGCGCAACGCAGCGCGACACAGGCCCAGGGGCGCGTCAACTTTGGCGTAGTCGGCAGGATCTCGTGCCCGCAACCACCGGGTACTGCGTGCCTGAAAAGCAAAGACTGTTCAAACTTACCAGTGGTGAGGTTTCCCGCCATCCGGCGCCATCTTCTACCTTCTTCCCGCCATCCGCGAAGTTTTCCCGCCATCCGGCGCCATCTTCGACCTTCTTCCCGCCATCCGTGGAGTTTTCCCGCCATTGGACGCCATCTTGAGGACGCCGCGCGGGAAGAAGAGGGGCGTGGACTCCGAAAGCGCGCGAGAACTGAAGCCCCGCCTCACGTCCGGACGTTGCGTAAGGTACTGGAAGGAGCCCAGCAGACGCCGACGTCACCGGAGCGCGACGGAAGGTCCTCAACCCTGACGATCCACTGCGGAGCCGCGGCCTACGGAACAGGATCATCGCAAGGTAGGCCACGGTCCACTAGGGGGGAGGAAGATGTCGGATACGGAGGAGAGCTTCACTGCCTCAACCCCCGCCAGCGCCACCGCTGCTGCAGTTATGCCCTTCACCATGCCCTATATCCCGGGAGCAGCTTGCCTACCCCAGTACTCAGGGGAGTCACATACCCTGCATGACTTTAGAGAAAAGCTGGATAGCCTCTTCCAGGTGTACCCCCTCACAGAAGAGCAAAAAGTGAGCATCCTGGTGGCCCAACTAACTGGGGCAGCCAAAAGGGAAGTAAAATCCTGGCCACCTGGGAGGAAGACTGTCGCAGGGATACTAACCCGGCTGAAGGACACCTTTGATACCCGCACCTCAGCTGAGATTAAGCTTAGATTCTACGGGTGCAAGCAGCGAGCGCATGAGAGTATAAGGGACTATGCACTAAACCTACAAGAGGCCCTGAGGGCCATAAAGCAGACCGACCCTGATGGGGTGGGAAACGAGGACAGGCTGTTGACTGAACAATTTATAGAGGGTTTATATTGCAATGCCCACCGAACCCAGTTGCGGGCAATGGCCTTACAGGATCCCCATCTAGACTTTGCACAGTTCAAGGACAGAGCCATCCGGGTGCTCCGAGAACCGGCACCGGGTGGCGTTGTGACCCACAGGCGCCCAGCTATCACTTACCACCAGGAGGCGGCGCCCTTGTCGGCAGGGCCTGTGGGAGCTGATGCGCAGGCTTTGGACAATGACCCGGCTCCAGACCTACGCCATCAGGTCCAAGAGCTAGCTAAGAGCGTTGCTGCGCTAACCCGAACTGTGCAGTCTTTACAGGTTTCCACCCCAGGGAAGATCCAGTTGGCATCCGGACCGGAGGACATCCCGTGGCGTCGACCAAGGAGGACCCCACCGGCCAGAGGAAGACCCAGTGACCGATACAGCGAGGACGGACGACCCATCTGCCGCCGCTGCAATCAACCCGGACATATGGAAAGGTACTGTTCTTTAAACGGGCACAACCTGGGGTAGAGGGCCAACCCCCAGGAAAAAGATCACCAGGCCCATCGAACTGGCGCGACAGATATGTGGGAGGACGTCCAGTCTTGCCTGTGGTACTGGATGGCATTCCCATGAGTGCCCTACTGGACACCGGGTCACAGGTCACCACCATCCCGTACGTGCTCTTTAAGCAGTACTGGAATGACTCGGATATTACCCACTACCCTGACGACGACTTGAGTATCATCGCCAGCAATGGCCAGCCCGTGCCACAAATCGGATTTAAAGAGGTGACCATCAAAATCGGTAGAGTCGAACTGGCAGCACAGGGACTGATCATTGTAGACATTGACAAACATGAGAGCCACCCAAAAATAACTCTAGGAACTAATGTAATTGAGAATTGTCTTGCAGAAGTGATTTTCCTTCTACAGCAGGTTGCCAAGAACGCCAGCTCCGGCGAGCAGCGAGTGCTCCAGAAAGAGATCCGGGCACTGATGCGACGGCAACAGGTGGAAGTCTCCGGCGGTGAGATTGGTAGCGTAAGAATGTGTGACCCTTTCCCTATTGCCATGCCCCCAAAAAGTGAAATGATGATTTGGTGCCGGGCAGCTATTGGTCTGAGAGGTAGAGATTACCAGGCAATGGTAGAACCAGTTTACTCAGACAGTAGGCCCACCATTTTGACAGCACGGGGGGTGGTCAATGTACGCCATGGGAGGGTGCCCGTTCGCATAATCAATATCGGGGAGAGGGAAGTGTACCTGCCCCGGTATGCCACGCTAGCAAAATTATATACCATCAACCAAAACTCTATACAGTCTGTGGAACCCTTGCCTCCATCTCACCCGGAGGAAGGTAACGGCTCTAAGAAAGTAATGGAGGATTGGTGTCAGCAACTACACTTGGGAACTGACTCCACTCCCTCCCACCAGAAACAGGGAGTCTACCGGGTGGTTCAAGAGTATGAGAGAGTGTTTAGTAAACACCCGTTAGACTTCGGGCGAGTCAAGGGGGTAGAACACCGCATCCCCACGGGAGATCATCCTCCCATAAAAGAGAGGTATCGACCCGTACCCCCTGCACATTACCAACACGCCAAGGGGATGCTCAGAGACATGAAGGAGGCTGGGGTAATCCGGGATAGCTGTAGCCCCTGGGCAGCCCCGCTAGTTTTAGTCAAAAAGAAAGACAACACCATGAGGATGTGTGTAGATTACCGGAAAATCAACCGTATCACACACAAGGATGCGTACCCCTTACCAAGGATAGAGGAGTCATTGGCTGCTTTAAGGTCTGCTAACTTCTTCTCTACCTTGGATCTCACTAGCGGGTACTGGCAGGTTCCTGTAGCAGAGGCGGACCGGGAGAAGACCGCATTCACCACCCCGATGGGACTTAGCGAGTTCACCTGCATGCCGTTCGGACTCTGCAACGCCCCAGGAACCTTCCAACGATTAATGGAGTGCTGTCTGGGCCACAGAAACTTCGAGACGGTCCTGTTGTACCTGGACGATGTCATTGTATACTCCAAAACTTATGAGGACCACCTGAAAGACCTGGCGGAGGTGTTCGAAGCTCTGGCGAGTTACGGCCTAAAGGTGAAACCCTCCAAGTGTCACCTCCTGAAACCAAAGGTGCAGTACCTGGGACACGTGGTGAGCGCTGACGGAGTGGCTCCCGACCCCGATAAGATCACCGCAATTAAGGGATGGCCAAGCCCCTCCAGCGTAAAAGAAGTGCGGCAGTTCCTCGGGTTGGTAGGCTACTACCGAAGGTTTATTCCCGGTTTCACCAAAAAGGCAGCGCCTATGCAGGACCTCCTGATAGGCCAGTCCCGGAAGGCCAAGAACCAGAAGCCGCCCTTCAAATGGGAAGAGCTAGAAGAAGAGTCCTTCCGCCAGCTGAAGATGGCCCTCACGGGGGATGAAATCTTGGCGTACCCGGATTATAGCCAGCCCTTCATCCTCTACACCGACGCCAGTAACATCGGGCTAGGAGCCGTACTGTCCCAGATCCAGCAGGGGAAAGAACGAGTAATCGCCTACGCCAGCCGAAAACTGCGACCCACTGAAAGGAACCCCGAGAATTATAGCTCATTCAAGCTAGAGTTCCTGGCCGTGGTATGGGCAGTCACTGAGCGCTTTAAGCATTACCTTGCTTCTTCCCGGTTCACCGTGTACACGGATAACAACCCGTTGACACACCTGGACACGGCAAGACTCGGTGCCCTGGAGCAGAGGTGGATGGCCCGTCTGTCCAACTACGAGTTCATAATCAAATACCGGGCAGGGCGCTCCAATACTAACGCGGACGCCCTGTCCAGGATGCCCAACCTGCCGGACGAAGGAGAAGATCCGGAGGGACTGGAAGAGATTGAACTCCCTGCGTTCCACCGTCATGGGACTATCCAGTATTCCCACCGGGTAAGGAGTAAGCAGGCTGCTACGTTGAACCCCTTACCTCACTACAACTGGGCGGAAACGCAAGACAGCGACCCTGCCATCCGACTGGTGAAGGAGATGCTGACTCGGCCGGAGGCTCGCCTTGAACCAGACGCTCCGGAGGAAGCCAAACAACTATGGGCAGAGAAGAGTCGACTGTTCCTTTACAAAGGGAAGATGTGCCGCAGAATGGTTAACTCCCGGACGCATGAATTACTCTGGGAAGTAGTGGTGCCACGAAGAGACGCAGCCATGGTGATGGAGGCATACCACGACGGAGCTGGACACTTCGGGTGGAAGAAGCTGGAGTTCCTGCTGCGCGAGCGATTCCACTGGGTAGGCATGAGGGGAACCATTGAGAAGTGGTGCAGAGACTGTGGCCCGTGCAACCTGAGAAGGAAGGACCGCGCCAGCCAGAAGACTCCCCTGCAGTCCATCGTCACCCGGCAACCGTTGGAACTGGTAGCCTTGGATCATGTAAAACTGACCCCAAGCAGAAGTGGCTACGTCTACGCGTTAACCATCGTGGATCATTACTCCCGGTTTCTGGTTGTCGTCCCCGTCAAGGACTTAACGGCTCAAACAGCAGCTAGAGCCTTCCAGCAGCACTTTTGCCGTCCACACGGGTACCCGGACCAAGTGCTGACGGACCAGGGACCTGCCTTTGAAGCGGAGGTCTTCCAGGAATTCTGCAATCTGTATGGCTGCCGGAAGATAAGGACGACACCCTACCATCCGCAGACTAATGGACTTTGTGAAAAAATGAACCAGGTGGTAATGGATCTTCTAAAAACGTTGCCCCTGGAAGAACGCAGTCTGTGGCCTGAAAAGTTGCCCGATCTGGTGGACCTATACAACCACATCCCGGTAGGTTCCACCAACTGTACCCCGGCTTACCTAATGAGGGCAAGACCTGGTAAGTTACCTGTTGACCTGGAAATGGGAGTCCTGACACCCGAGGACACTTCACCAGGAACAGACTGGGACACAGAGAGGCAGCAGCAGTACCGGAGAGTACAGGAGAGCGTGGAGCGAAGTCTCTGTCAGGCTAGGGAAAGACAAGAGAAAACTTATAACCAGTATGCTCCCGCTGTTCCCCTGGTACCCGGAGAGCAGGTCTTGAAGAGGAAGAGACGGCTCCACAAGTTGGACGACCAGTGGGAGAAGGACCCGTACACCGTACTGCCCTCAAGCCACGAAAACCCGAAGGTCTGTACCATCAGTAAAGACGGAGGGGAAACCACAGCCATTGTATCCCGGGACCACCTGAAGAAGTGTCCCGAACAACTGAGGAACCCTGAAGAGGAACAAGAAGACCATCGACCCGTAGAGGAAAGGGAAGATATGGTTAGTACCGTGCTCGGGGACTTCCCTCGGTCTTGGACTCAAGTCAATGGTGCAGTTGTGGTACCCGTACTCACCTTCCTCCAACCATCATCCCAAGAACCTACGGAGCAACCGGTAGAGCTGGAAGAACAGCCGGTCCAGGAGGCAGAAGACTCTACACAAGCAGACCCGGAAAGTCAACCCTCTGCTTATAGTGAGCCTGCCATACCCCTAGTGAGCCAGAGGGCCCATAGACAGCTGCCCAGTTTACCCTTGACAGCTCCTACACCCTGTAGTTCAGGGCCAGACAGTCAGCTCCGCAGGTCCACTAGGGCCACTAGATGCCAGCTACCCGCACGTTGGAGGATCTAAATGTTTAAGCTATCTTATAATGTTTACTTGTTTATAGTTGCTTGTGTATAATTTTGTGTTTCTAGTTCTTTTTAGGAGTCCTTGGAGGATTTACCAGGAATCCTTGTACATAGTTGGAGCGTAACCCAGGATGGACTAAAGACTGTTAAGGACTCGGGGCAGGACAGGCCCCTACCTGGTTACGTCTCCCTGTTTTGGTGAAATGGACACCTTGCTTTTCAAAACTGCACCCGGTTGCGGACACGCCGTAACCATCTTATGTGTTTTTCTTATTGTATTGTTATTGCTATACCTTGTTATGTTTTTCTAAAAAAATATGTTTAGTCCCGGAGTACTAAATTTCACTAGGGGGGAATGTGACACCCCAGGGGTCTGGTTGCCACAGTGATAGAGATATTACGTCTGAGAGCAGGTGGGAGGTCCTTTGGTCAGGGATCCTGTGCATGCCACACCTCCTGCCCAGTCTTGGGAGGGGAAGGACTTCCCCTATATAAACCCGGGGCTGAGGCAGAGTGAGTGAGAAAAAAGAAGACAGAACAAGAGTAGAGAAGAGAAGCAGCATAGCAAGAAACATCAGGAGCTCTGTGGGGAGCAGTGTTACAAGGAGTCAGGGGCTGGCAGCTGCAGAGCTCGCCCTGACTGAGAAGATTTCTAACCGGACCCGGAGTCCGAGGCTGTGGGGACTAACTCCTACCCAGCAGCAGAAACCGTCCGGCAGAGGATTTCAGGTCCTCTGGCCCAGAAGCCCGAAGGCACGGTCACACGCGTGGGACCAGCACCGCCATCGTGGAGCGGAAGCCATTAGAAGGCCCCGAGTCACCGGCCATACGGGTGAGCACCACACAGTACACTCAGGGACGTGGGCTACTTATTCCCGCCTCTAGCAAGGTAGCCAGAAGAGTACAGTTAGTTGGGAAGGCCTACAACTCCGCCTGGCCAGGGGAAATCCCATCTGCTCAAGGACTGACCAGGCCCCTATCACTAGCAAGTACTCCGGGAGGGTCTATCTTTGTCACCAGTAAAGACCCTGAACTACACCGCACCGTCTCTGAGTGGTTCCTGCTACCCCCATCATCCACGTCGGCTCCCCTGAGGCCATACCCCTCCCGTTGGGGGTTATACCATCCACGCTGCACCATCCTTCCACCGGCCTCAGCGGTCTGCCCTGCAGCGGCAGCTCCATAGCTGCATTCAACGGGTGGCGTAGTCACCAACCATCTACTGCTAGTACATCGCCGCTCAGTTTGACTCCCTGGGCACGGACCGGGTCGCCGCCACGAGACTACAACCCTCAAGAGATCCGGCTCCGGGTAAGCTCCCGCGTGCGCAACGCAGCGCGACACAGGCCCAGGGGCGCGTCAATTGCAGTGACACAATGCAACATTGAATGCAATTATTTCCTGTGGTGTCGCATTGCAACCTGCATCATGCAGAGACTGCGGAACATAGTTGCATATTTTTCCAAAAGTGCAACTAGAGAAGCGTAGCCTTGTCATAGCTGTTGGACACATGAATGGGCACATGGTTGTGTTAGGTACATTAATGAGTATAATCTATAATGCAGTAATGTGGTATAAATTTCATATATTCAATGTTTGCATACACCTTAGCGTATGCAGAATGCTGCAGTATTCTTTTGTTTGTTTCCTAGTGTGTTGGATTTTTTTGTCGTCTGCTGCAAGTCACACACGACACTTGCCGTAAACTTCAATGCAATACCCATAAAACATGCGACTTGTATGGAACTTTCCTGCAACTTGGCTGCTCTATTTACAGCAAGTTAAGAGCTCTAAAATTGTCATGCAACAGCAAGTTGCAGGCAAGTTGCGCAAATGTTTTTCTCTTATGAATTTTAGATAATCATTGTCATGCAACACATGTTGGCGTGCAACTGCAAACATAAAGAAGCACTCCCATCAATATTTTTATCCACTTAATATATTGCAGCCAACATATTATATAGCACTGTGTGCTTATAATTGCTCATTTTGCCTTTCTACCCAGCTTATTCTTCTCTTTTTTTCTGCATTATGTAGAAACAAGAAGTCCCTTGTCCCTGCATTTATCATTTTCCTCTTCAACTCCTGACCCAGCTGCTCCTCTCCTCCCCCTGCCAGGGACTTTTGCAGTGACTTATGACTTGTGACTCATACAGAGAAAATTGACCTCCTGTTTCTGTATAGCGCTTACAAGGATTCATCTAGTCTGTTTTTGTCATAGACCTAATGGGAAAGAGAAGAATTAACTGGGTAAAAGGGCAAAATTAGAAATTGTAAGTACACTGTGTCATATAATATAATGATTATAATATATTCTCGGGAGACCGGGGAGGAGAGAGATAGAGATATATATATTTTCCAGGTCCAAAGTTTGAGTCCGGTTTAGGTTCAAGTTTGGGTACAGTTCTGGTACCCAAACCAAACTTTGGACTAAAATTCGGAAGGGTATCCGAACCTGAACTTCCAAGAGTCAGCTGATTTCTAATGTTGATTTCAAAACTGCTATTAGTGTTCTTCTATCACATCAGTTATTTTTTTTTACAGATTACCTAAATGCAATTCCTCTCGGCTGGATCGAGGGTAGCACTAGTGCTCTCCTTTTGGCTGGCAGTAACTGCTCTTGAGTGGAAAGGGGTGCTAGATGACCTTGGCAACCGGCAACAGGTTATTTGTCTAGGCTATTCAGTTACATGTGAGACAGTGTGGTGAGAGGTTGTGTACCATTCTATGTGGTGAAACATATTCAAAAAGTATGTATAGAAGGGTTAGAAGAATTTCTTTTTTATTTGCACAATTATTTCCTTTCTTTCAGATCATGTCTGTCTTTGCTCTCTCTCTTTAAAATTGTCTAAACAGCCCTGATTCCTTTTGCACTGTAGCAGTTTCACCATTCCCAGCCAAATGACAAACATCAGCACATTTGTCAAGCAAGCCTGTTTTTCATATTTCAAAGTAAAACTTGGTGATCAAGATAAGTCTTTGGCCCCTCAAAAGGTCTTCAACCAATGTGAGGGCGAAGAGATCATTCCAGTAACTGTTACTTTGATAAAGTGAAAACATCACGTTATAACAAGAGAAATAAATATATTACAGTTACCAAATAAAATTAGTATAATTGTTGGGCCTTATTAGTTAACAGTTGCAGTCTGGCTGTAAGAACATAATCCCATTGGTCCACAGTCAACGGGCCAACATCTATTTCCCATTTTTTACTGCTTTGCATTGGGTATGAGGGTAAGTTTTCTGCCAATAAATATTTAAATAATAAAGATATAACAGAAGACATAACCCCTATTCCACATATTATAATAAATATTTTGGAAGTGTGTATGTTTAATTCGGAAAAAGAGAAAATGTCCAGCAATAAAATAAACTAAGAGTATCTTCCTTTATTGATTCCTTTAAAATAATCCTGAGTAGAACAAACCACACCAACACACTATTGCTTGATCTATGAGTTTCAACTTTAGCAAGTCTTAGTCATGATCAGAATTTTATACAACCTTTTTAATTATATTTTAATTTTTAATAATAATATATAATATTATGATTAATAATATCTAATTTAATTAAATTTAATGAGATATGGATGGCAAACTTGTATCATAATTAATTGTGTTTTGAGCACTTTTGATTATAGCGTAGGAGGATAAATAGGCATTAATACAGATTTATCCCAATTGAAACATAGGTCTTAATAATCAGGAACATATATTAATGAAAGTCATCATATTTAGTAAGAAGTCCCCCATGTGCCCTCAAAACCTTATTAAATCATCGGTGCACAGAGCTAATTTTTAATCCCTCCTATAATGTGTAAACCCAATAATATTGGGAGAAGTCAGCTTATCAATCAGTGTTTCCATTGGTGATATTGGACACACCTGCAAATGTTACCTTTCCTAAAGCATATGGATTTCATGGAATACCTTATCTCTAATTTTAGCCATTGATGTGTTATAAAAGAGTGGAACCGAAGCTATGTGTAAAATATTGGCCAGTACCTATAGACAGTGTTTCCACTTTGGCTGCTGTGCAGAGCGGCAACTTTGTTGTTGATGACAAGGGACAACAAAATGACAATTCCTGGGAGTTTTGGTGTTCCTCAGTCAGGGAGCTTTAAGAATAATTTCTGCAGTTAAGACTTTTGTGTTTCCTGGCAGGGGTGTCTTCTATTTAATCTCCTCAGCCTTTAATTCCCACTGTCAGTTAAAAGTTTATCTTATGTGGTTCAGTCCTTCAGATTTCAGCTTCTGCTTTGTTTGTTTGTATTTCTGCTGTCAGAGCATGGACTTTTTATTGACTGCAACATCTCTGGCATGTGCTGGCATGGTTTACCATCTCCCACCATGCAAGACCGCCAACTTACCTACCGGTTCAGGCTGTGCACTATGCTCTCTACCTGCTGTGTGCTTTTCTGTCGTCTGCTGGCTTAGGGCTCTTCCTGATTCTTAAAGTTACATTGTGCGCAGTCCTAATGCTTCCCCAGCCTATTACTGTGAGTCACTGGACACTTAAACCTCCTCCACCCAGTGGGAGGTGCCTGAGCAACACTTTTTTACAGTGTGTTCTGTGCAACTGTGAGTTGCCAAGTCCTGTCCTGAATCTTGTCTGTTTCTGCCACCCTGGGGGTTGAGTACTCAGGCTCGTTACCTATATCTGTGACTTCTAGTCTATTTCCGCCACCCTGGGGGCTGAATGTTCAGGCTCATTCCTTTATCTCGTTCCTGTGTCAGTTCCTGTCTGAACTGTGTCCTAGCCCGTTACCTGTTTGTCTCTATGTCTGATCCTTCCCTTTTTCTGCAGTGTCTGAACCAGTACCTAACTCCTACTCGTTTTCTCTGTACTTCTGTTTGTGAGTTCTGTGTCCACTCGCTACTTCATAGCAAGTACCTTGTGTGTATCTGGTTCTGCTTGTCCCGTGAATAGACCCCTGTCCTGTCTTTCCTCCACACCTGTGGCTCTGCTCTGCTCCACTTGCCCTCCACACCAGCGGCACTGCTCTGCTCCACTTGACCTCTGCACCACCAGCTCTGCTCTGCTTGCCCTCCGCACCTGCAGCTCTGCTCTACTTGCCCTCCTCACCTGCGGCTCTGCACTGCTTATCTTGTACTCCGCACTTGCAGCTCTATTCTGCTCCGCTTGTCCTCCGCACCTGCGGCTCTGCTCTCTTCCACTTGCCCTCCCCACCTGCGGCTCTGCTCTGCTTCGCTTGCACTCTGCACCTGCAGCTCTGCTCTGCTCTGCTCTGCTTGTCCTCCGCACCTGTGGCTCTGTTCCTGTATCCCAGTCTCTACTGGTCCCTATCCAGCCTATTTACCTACCTGCCAGTACCCGCCTGTCTGCATACCAGCCGTGCCTGCCAGTACCCGCCTGTCTGCATACCAGCAGTGCCTGCCAGTACCCGACTGTCTGCATACCAGCCAAACCTGCCTGGTCCTGCATTCCCCGGTGTGGGTAAACAGCTGTGACCGGGGTCTGACCTGGAGTAACACCTTGGTCACCTTCCACGTCCCTCCTTGGACCACGGAGTCAATTAAACTGCCGTGTGTTTGTGGTAGGATCTGGTGAGGTCCCTAGTCACACCCCTCCAGGCACTCTTCAGTTCGTGGCCCAGTTGGACCACTAACCACGCTAACACCAAACAGTCTGGGTGTGAGTGTAACACTGACCATTATTTTGCCTTTTGATTTGGTATCTTTAGTGCTATCCTGTTTCTAGCTACCTGATCATTCCTGCCAGCCTTCACCATCAGTCAGTAGTTGGCTTCATAGCCCCAACCCTAAGTGAAAATCCAGATTACAGGCTGTGAAGGCCAGGGCAATCCCTGGAATCTAGTAAATGGAGTGGCATGCGCTAAGTCTGTTTATCGTAGCTATTTGTAGAGCTGCCAATCTACCACTGACAGAGCCTCATAACACTATGAAAGAGGGTCTGAATCTCATTTAACTGAAAACCATCCAAAAGGTACCCCCACTTGACGCTGTTGAATGCCTTCACAGCCTCAAGAAAGAGTACCAACTAGTCACCTACTCCATCTGGACAAAATTTAAGATTCAAGTATAATCACCTTATGTTCATGACTGTGGAAGTTAAGCCAGATTGACTCTCATGCAATAGATGAGTTACAACATTCGTAAGACCCATCGAAAATATTTTTGCTAACATATTTATATCTGACATTAGAAGAGATATAGGTCTATAGGACTCTACAAATAAGGTATATTTTTCTAATTTAGGAAAGACCAAAATAGTCAATTACTACTTCTATCATAAATTTTGTCAGGTAACCTATTTTCATTGCTTCATTAAATACTTCTAACAGAATGTGCAAGTGCATTTCTTCTTGTTCTTTAAAAAACTTACAGGCAAACTGTTTGTTCAAAGGACATAATTATTTTGGAATATAGATAAGAAAAGTCCTAATTAATCAAGAGTCTAAGGGTTATCTAAAACCTTCCTTCCTTCTATGATAACACAGATAGATCAAAATTGTTCCAAATTGCTAGTCCTCCTCACATTTGTACCTTTAGCGAAATAGAGATTGGCATAAAACAAGCAAAATATCTCAACATTTTCATTAGCATTAGTAACTTGGTCATGGCTAGGCCTGCGAAGACCAATAATACAAATAGTTTATTTTCTGGATGTGCTACTGTGGCAAGCAAGTGCCTTGTCCCCTTGCCCTCTATAAAATATGATGGTTTCAGATGCTGCAAATCCCGTATCTTCACAGCATAGACAATTGCCTTCAGATGACCCCAAAGATAAAAGTCTAAGGGGGTCAGATCGGGAGACCTTGGTGGCCATTCAACTGGCCGACGATGACCAATCCACTTTCCAGGAAACTGTTCATGCAGGAATGCTCGGACCTGACACCCATAATGTGGTAGTGCACCATCTTGTTGGAAAAACTCTTCAGTACATAAAGAAGACAACACATCATCATGTAGCAATTTCAGATATCCAGTGGCATTGAGGTTTCCATTGATGAAGAATGGCCCCACTCTCTTTGCACCCCATATACCACACCATTCCATCAAAACACGAGATGTGCAGCATCTGAATCAATGGATACTGGAAGCCTGTGCTAGCATTTCTTCTGCGGTGTTGCTATCAGTGTTTCAAGAGTGGGAGAAGAGGGTTGCATTCACAATCCAATACAATGGGCAGCACTTTGAACACAATTTATAAGTGGTCATAAACTTGTAAAAAACTCATGAAAGAATAAAGTTATGTTAAAATCAAGCACACCATTGTTTTTCTTATGAAATTCTCAATAAGTTTCATGTGTCACATGACCCTCTTCTCATTGAAAAAAATAAAGTTGGATCCAAAATGGCTGACTTCAAAATGGCCGCCATGGTCACCACCCATCTGGAAAAGTTTTTCCCCTTCCATATAATAATGTGCCACAAACAGGAAGTTGATAGCACCAACTATTCCCTTTTAATTTAGGTGTATCCATATAAATGGCCCACGCTGTATTATAATAAATTAAACATGTGGTACCTGCTTTTGTGGGATCCTTCTACTCCTTCTACTGTTTGTATATATTTTTTAACTGAATTTTTTAATCTATTCTGAAATAAAGTTGTTATATTTTGATAATAAGGGAGATATACTTCATTCTTGCTATCAGATGCGTGGTTTAAGTACTGCGTGTAATAGGCCGCCCCTCTATATTGGATTATACACTGCTCAAAAAAATAAAGGGAACACTTAAACAACAGAATATAACTCCAAGTAAATCCAACTTCTGTGAAATCAAACTGTCCACTTAGGAAGCAACACTGATTGATAATCAATTTAACATGCTGTTATGCAAATGGAACAGACAATAGATGGAAATTATTGGCAAGTATCAAGACACACTCAATAAAGGAGTGGTTCTGCAGGTGGGGACCACAGACCACATCTCAGTACCAATGCTTTCCGGCTGATGTTTTGGTCACTTTTGAATGTTGGATGTGCTTTCACACTCGTAGTAGCATGAGACGGACTCTACAACCCACAGAAGTTGCTTAGGTAGTGCAGCTCACCCAGGATGGCACATCAATGCGAGCTGTGGCAAGAAGGTTTGCTGTGTCTGTCAGCATAGTGTCCAGAAGCTGGAGGCACTGCCAGGAGACAGGCCAGTACACCAGGAGACGTGGAGGGGGCCGTAGGGGGGCAAAAACCCAGCAGCAGGACCGTTACCTCCACCTTTGTGCAAGGAGGAACAGGAGGAGCACTGCCAGAGCCCTGCAAAATGACATCCAGCATGCTAAAAATGTGCATGTGTCTACACAAATGGTTAGAAACCGACTCTATGAGGGTGGTATGAGGGCCCGAAGTCCACAGATGGGGGTTGTGCTCACAGCCCTTCACCATGCAGGACACTTGGCATTTGCCACAGAACACCAGGATTGGCAAAGTCACCACTGGCGCCCTGTGCTCTTCACAGATGAAAGCAGGTTCACCCTGAGCACATGTGACAGACTTGACAGAGTCTGGAGATGCCGTGGAGAGCGATCTGCTGCCTTCAACATCCTTCAGCATGACCGGTTTGGCAGTGAGTCAGTAATGGTGTGGGGTGGCATTTCTTTGGAGGGCCGCACAGCCCTCCAAGTGCCTGCCAGAGGTAGGCTGACTGCCATTAAGTACCGAAATCAGACCATATGCTGGTGCGGTTGGCCCTGGGTTCCTCCTAATGCAGGACAATGCCTGACCTCATGTGGCTGTAGTGTGACAGAAGCTCCTGCAAGATGAAGGCATTGAAGCTATGGACTGGCCTGCCCATTCCCCAGACCTGAATCCAATTGAGCACATCTGGGACATCATGTCTCGCTCCATCCACCAACATCACATTGCACCACAGACTGTCCAGGAGTTGGCGGATGTTTTAGTCCAGGTCTGGGAGGAGATCCCAAAGGAGACCATCCGCAACCTCAACAGGAGCATGCCCAGGCGTTGTATGGAGGTCATACAGGCACGTGGAGGCCACACACAATACTGAACCTCATTTTGACTTGTTTTAAGGACATTACATCAAAGTTGGATCAGCCTGAAGTGTGTTTTCCACTTTAATTATGGGGGTGACTCCAAATCCAGGCCTCCATTGGTTAATAAATTTTATTTCTATTGATGATTTTTGTGTGATTTTGTTGTCAGCACATTCAACTTTGTACAGAACAAAGTATTCAATGAGAATTTTTCATTCATTCAGATCTAGGATGTGTTATTTGAGCATTTTTTTGAGTAGTGTATATTAGAAATAAGCTGATACATTGCTCAACTTCACAGTGAGAGTGAAAGGCCAAAAAATAGCTGCAAGACATGAAGCCATGATTAGAACTCGAGCGTGCTTGGATAACACTTTAATCGACCATATTTGTGCATCACTAATTGTACACAATTATTGTGCTACACTTGCAAAGCTCGTAAAACTTCATAGAACCCTAAACCAACTTATAAGACCATTATATTTTTTCCCACCATTCCTGCGTACAATAAATCAATTGTGATTAGAAGATTGGCCCAAATATCAAAGATTGGGAGTAAATGGGGGAGCAAAAACCCCTCAAACACCCTTCTATACCGATTCAAAACCAACATTTTTTTACCAAGAGAAGAACAGAGTCATCATGGCTTAAGAAAGTATACATATTTTATTGAAACATTCGTTTTATAATAAAGCCCAAAACATCAAAGTAAAGGCAAGGTAGACAATGAGATATCTGATCTGACCGAACAGGGCCTGCTAAAGTACTAGATATTCAATCAAATTCATATAAGTTTGCAAATAGAAGAAGCAGAGCACCATAAAAAGAAATCCATACTTCCTGACACGTGAGAAAACAGTTATAAAAGTATATAGTAGGCCTATAGTTAGTTAAGAAAACACATGGTGGTGTCAGGATTAACAAGCTATTATTAGGCTGGCCGTATAATGGCACACTGAGTAGCGCACTGCTTGAAAGCAGTCAGATGATGCTTGTTATATAAGGTGCTGCGTGCATATTTTCAATCAGTATAGAGTTTGTAATTAACAGCATCTAGACAGGTCCCCCGTAAGAGAGAAAGGAAAGTACCCTCTGTTCCCCCATCAACTAAGCAGCAAGGGGAATTTGTCATTGAAAATTAGCATGACTAAGGTGGTGCTCTTACCAGGGGCTGCAGGCCGTGGGTCAGCAAATCAGATAGAAATCTCAAGTTAGGTCCCCCGACTTGCGTTTCGCGGCAGCTGGGGCCGCTTCCTCAATGGGCAGTAGTGTTAATGGGAGTAAAGGACCTTTTTAAATTATTTGGCCGGTCATGTGACCGCTCACGTGACCGGTCACATGATATGAGAGGGGCGGGTGCGGGTGTCCCGAAGACGCCGAAACGGTGCATGCGCCCGCCGAGTCCCGCGCCAGGCGCCACCCCCAGGCCTTCATGACCTACCGTGCAGGCGCAGGCTCGCCGCATTGATTGCGGAAGTGCCCGACCGCGTGCGGAAGCCATGGAGACAGCATGGGGGTGCGCCCAGCCACAGGAGGGCCGGCGCATGCGCACCACGTCACGGGGCAGCAGCACTCACTGGGATGAGAAAATACATGGGAGAGAGAGGGGAGGTCCCAAATGTCACTAAATATATGTAAAAAAAAAGGCAGAGAATAAACAGGGGAGTAAATAAATACATAATACAGAATCCAATACAGTTCGTCCATCAGTAGTCCTTTTCTTTTTCTTATGTCATCAATTTATCATTCCATCCTCTGTTTCATCTGAGCCATTTAACATCTCATAGATCATTTTAAATAAATAAAGATTGGTCCGACAAAGTGCAAGAAGAGAATACCTTATCTAGAAAAAAACTGAAAGAATAATCTGATAAAAAACAATAAAAACATAGAAAATGTAAATTCACCCACAAACTTTTACGTCCCAAACGGGCGCAGTGAGGGCAATTGAGGGGGGTCACCATATACTGTAAAGTCACTACCGGTATATTGGTGTTATAGAAAGGAAGAGAAAGAAAGAGACTCATTTAGTCTTCGGGGTGACAATGTCCCAAGTGTTACTACCCACCTGGCTTCCACTTGCGCCAAGATTTTTCTAACATTGCCACCCCGCGCACCAATATGTATTACATCTATCCCCCGTAGTCTAAGGCAGCTAGGATCGCAGTTGTGAACAGCCTTAAAGTGCCTGGGAATGCTTTTCAGTTCGTTTGTATCGGCCACCGTCTTGGCCGCACCAAAGTCGCGCGCATGCTCACGCACACGTATTCTCAGTTCCCTAGATGTTAGTCCGATATAAATTAGAGGGCAATCACACGTGGCATAATAAATGATGTTATTAGTGCCACAGGAGATATGGTGTCTGATTTTAAATTGTTTGTTGCCATCTGAGGACGTGAACGTGTTGCAGCGCGCGACATTGGCGCAGGCAAGACACCGGCCGCAAGGGAATGTCCCGAGGGTCGGTCCATGAGAACCAAAAGGATTTGGCCACATCGGGACGTAATGGCTAAAGACTAGCAGATCTTTTAGGTTTTTTGCCCGTCTTGGGGTCATAAGGGGACGATCCCCAAGAATTGGTCCCAGGGAGGCGTCAGTTGCCAAGATGTCCCAATGCTTGGTCATGAATTTCCTCATATTCTCCCTCTCATGGTTGTAGTTTGAGATATAACGAATTTTCGCTTGTCCTGCCTCCAAACCTTTGATGGTATTGGAATATAATAGATTATTGCGTGGGGTCTGCCTTGCTCTATCATATCCATGCTTGATACACCTGTTACTGTACCCACGTAGCCTAAACCTGTCCCTTAGATCCACGGTTTGGCATTCAAATTTAAGGTCAGAGGAGTAGATCCTCCTTGCCCTCAGGAATTGCCCGACAGGGACGGCCCTTATAGTTGCGGGATGGTGTGCCATGTCAGCATGTATTAGGGCATTGACTGACGTGGACTTTCTAAAGATATCGGTCTTGAGGTACCTCTCTCCTTCAACCTCCAGCGCGACATCCAAGAAGTCAATTTTTGTGGTATTGAATTTGTACGTCAGCCTAATGCCCCATGTATTCTGATTTAATTGGACCATGAACTCGTCGAGCTGCTGAACCGTCCCTCGCCAAAAAAATAAAACATCATCAATATAACGGAGCCAGCATAAGATATGGTCCGTGGCCCCCTCGCCCTCATCGCCAAAAATGTGCCTCTCCCATGCACATAGGAAGAGGTCGCCGTACGAGGGTGCGCAGGCCTCCCCCATTGCTGTACCCCGTTTCTGCAGATATACTGCATTCTTAAATAAAAAATAATTGTGAGTCAGGACGAATTGCAGCAGCTCGACGATCAGTCTACATAAAGGGCCGCCCAGGTCGGACGCCCCGAGGAAAAGGTGGGTCGCCTCCAGACTAGTGTTGAGCCACCCCCGTAGTGTTCGAGTTCGGTTCGGTTCGTCGAACACCCGTGTATTCGCTGAACTGTTCGTTGAAATGTTCGTCGAACACCTTCGAACACCGTTAAAACCAATGGCAGGCAAACAAAAACACATAGAAACACATAGAAAACACCTTCAAAGGTGTCCAAAAGCTGACAAACTGCTCAGAAGACATAACTAACACATGGAAAAGTGACAAGTACATATAGTCATGCGAAAATAAAAGAGGTGGAGGAGTAAAAGGAGGGGGAGACACAGATATAGGCATGTCATGCCCTTCTAAAATCCAAAAAGTGAGAAGCCGACACGGCCAGTCCGCTCCTGCCCGTGCCACCTCCGTGTCGCCGGGTTTGTGCCAGAGCCGCGGTGAACCCTGACGGCCAGCCCCCCTCTCCCAATACTGGTGCCTGTCCGCTGGTGGGTCGAGCGAGCCCCCCTGTGGTGGAGGCAGCTCTAAGCTTTTTAATTTAAAGTGTCTCTCTAATTTGAATGAATACACTTTAAATCCATTTACAAGGATCTATTGGAGGGCAAGTCTCATGCCAGCAGCCACGGTAATTCCAGCTCCAGTAGCGTCCACTAAAGCTGCTGCAGTTAAAAAGCTTTTATAAGGATCGAGCTCGGCTGTCCACCGCAAGGCATCCTACTGCCAGTCCCAGCCCCTATGCCTTGGGGTGCCTCCTGATGCTCTTCACTAAGTATCCCATGGTCCCGAAGCATTTCCTGTGAAAAAATTAAGTGTCTAAACTACAGGTGGTGCAGCTTGCTTAACAGCCGGGATAATCCGCTGACTAGCAGACACTGCTACTAGGCACAAAGTATTTCCTGGGCTAGATGCAGTTAAAAATTTGTAATTAGATACTCTCGTTGGATGCTGAGAAAGCATTCCATAGAGTCTCCTGGCACGCCATATATGATTCTCTTAAAAAGCTTGGGGTAGGGGTCTAGGGGACCCTTTTATAGCCAAAATCACAGCCCTGTATCGCAATACGTCACCTAGGCTGAAGATAGATGGAACTGTAGCACCCTGAGGGCTCGGTTGCTACAGACGTATTGCACCTCACCCAGAGGTGTGATATCTCACTCTCAGGTAAGGATGGAGTGTGGATCAGGACCCGACACCTGCATGCATTACACCACATTGCCGTGGGGCAGGACGACCAATATGCCCCTGAGATGGGCACGACAGTCCCTGTCCCTGGCTGGAGTGGGGGGAGGGAACACTGAGGAAGGGGAACCCCGTAGTGCAGG
This sequence comes from Phyllobates terribilis, assembly GCF_046119375.1. Lineage (NCBI taxonomy): Eukaryota > Metazoa > Chordata > Amphibia > Anura > Dendrobatidae > Phyllobates > Phyllobates terribilis. The sequence continues at coordinate 445,526,043 of NW_027362764.1, forward strand.
AGCAGGGAGGAAGCAGTTCCTGGGTGCATTGAGAAGGGAGTATAAAAGGTGGGCACCATCTTAGTTCAGTGCAGAGAAGTCTGAGCAGAAGTGGCAGGGAGCAGGGGCTCTGCATGAGCTCTGCTCCGGAGGCGGGCCTAGTAACAGAGGCCCAGGCCTGGAAGAGGGAGAAGGAAGGAAGAGGAGCAGAGAAGGCTCCAGGAACAAGGAATGAAGGGATCCCAGGGGTGCGGACGGGCGAGTCGCCACCGCACGCCCGAATCCACCTGCGTGGAGGGGTCAGGACAAAGGGGGAGACCGGTCCCCGAACTAGTGGAGGCAGGAAACGACCCTCAGCTAGAAACCGGAGGCTCTGACATTTTATGTGGCGCAGCCCCTCGCTACACCCGCTAGGAAGGCACCACATAGGGTCAGGGAAACTGGCGCCAAGTTTACCAAGAGGAGGCCCGAGGCAGCCGGACAGAAGTGTTGGTAAGAAAGGCCAGACAAAGGACACACAAAGGGGGTCCTGTGAAGTGCTCCAAATTTATCTGGGAGTTGTCTGAGCCCCTCACCTGGTGAGCACAGTACGACGTGGGCAGCCGTTACCTGCAGACGTGGTCTGGATAATAAGAACTGTGAGTAAAGGCCCTGAACTGCATCACTGACTCCGTGTCGTTACTGCTGCTGCCCTGCACCATCACCCCCATCCTCCGCATACACTGCCCTGAGGCTATACTCCTCCCGTGGGGAGTTATGCTACGCTCTGCTGCACCCACAACACCAGCCTCAGCGGTCTGCCCTGTAGCAGCGGTTCACTCTGACCGCAATCCACGGGTGGCGTAGTCGGACATTTAAACATCAAAACCACATAAATAGTTCCGCCACTGGTTTGACCGCCCTGAGCCACGGAACCGGGTCGCCGCCACGAAGACTACAACCACCAGCATCCACCAAAAAGGGTCCGGCTCCGGGTGTCCCAAGGCCCAGGGGGTGCGTCAGAACATTTTCATCACCTTTCACAATCACCAATGGGACAAGGCAGTGATGTCCTCTGTCCCCTCTCTTATACATCCTAGTGATGGAGCACCTGCTCTCATCAATTCGCCATAACCCCAATATTAGGTGGATTGAGGTGGGAGGCACCGAGTACAAGTGCTCTCTATTTGCTGATGATGTCCTAGTATATATCACTCAATCACATATATCCATCCATGCTGTTATGGCTGAAATAGATCACTTTGTTACATGGTAAAATTTTAAAATCAATGCAGCGAAGTCTGAGGCCCTCGATGTCTCCCTCCCCAAATCCATATAGGATTCCATCCAGTCCAACTTTCCCTTTGCCTAGCCCTCACAGGGTATCAAATACTTAGGAATTCCTATTCATAGAGACCTCTCCCATCTATGTTATCTTAATTTTGGGCCCTTTATTGAACAACTCCATACAGACCACGGTTGGCATGTTTGAACTTTAAGATTCACTACGTGAACCACTGGTGTTTTGTGGAAAAGCACATGTACACTGCGTTCCAAATTATTATGCAAAAAGTGTTTAGGAGTGATAAGGGAAGAATTTGTTTGTTTGTCAGTTAAACTCATTGATGGTGATGTGTGTCAGGGCTCTTTATATCACTGTAAGCAATTGCAGACACCTGTGCTAATTAGTTTGGCAGGTGTGTCCAATGAAAGGCAAGACTACGTAAGAAGGCTCTCTCACATTATTAAGCAGCCTACATTTTCTGCCAAAATGGGAAAGAAAAAGGATGTGTCGGCTGCTGAGAAGCAACAAATTGTGGAGTGTTTAGGTCAAGGCATGACTACAGTCAACATTGTGCGATGATCAGGATGAAGTGTCTTGGCAATCAAGAAGTATGTAGCTGATTCACAGTACACACGTGTGCGTGCTGATAAGGGCAAATTGAGGACTCTTTCCTACAGGCAATTACGTCAGGTTGAAAGAGCAGCGGCAAAAAAGCCTTGTCATAGCAGCAGACAAGTTTTTGAAGCTGCTTGTGCCTCCAACGTCCCCCGAACAACAAGATGCAGGGTCCTTCAGAGGTTTGCAGCTGTGCATGCGCCATCCTGTCGACCTCCTCTATCCACTTCACACAAGCAGAAACGGCTCCAGTGGGCCAAACATTACATGAAGACTGATTTCAAAACTGTTTTGTTCACGGATGAGTGCCGTGCAGCGCTCGATGGTCCAGATGGATGGAGTGGAGGATGGCTGGTTGATGGACACCCCACGCAAACACGGCTACAGCGCCAACAAGGAGGAGGTGGAGTAATGTTTTGGGCTGGAATCATGGGGAGAGAGATTGTCGGCCCCTTTAGGATCCCTGAAGGCGCTAAAGATGAACTCCATAATGTATGTGGATTTTCTCAAACAGCACTTCCTGCCATGGTTCAAGAAGAAGAACCGTGTATTTCACAGCAAGATCATTTTTCTGCATGATAATGCACCATCTCATGCTGCACATAAAACATCTGCATCTCTGGCTGATATGGGCATAAAAGGGGACAAACTTATGGTGTGACCCCCATGCTCCCCTGACCTCTACCCCATTCAGAACCTTTGGAGCATCATTAAAAGGAGTGTCTATGATTGCGGGAGGCAGTTCACATCTAAGCAACAGCTCTGGGAGGGTATTCTGTCCTCATGCAAAACAATTGAAGCAGAAACCATCCAAAACCTGACAAATTCAATGGACGAGAGAGTTCAGAAGCTCCTTTCGAACAAGGGGTCCTATGTGAAAATGTAACATCACCTAGAATAAAGTTTTGAGTTGAAAACTGTTTGATTTCAGTTTCTAACAACCTGCCAATGCTTATAATTCAAAAATGACCATTTTTTGGTCTTTATTAAAATGAAAAGGATGATCGAAAAGTTTGGGGGATCTAAGAGTGTGGCAGCCCAGTAGTCATGATTACTTCGAATTCTGACAATATGAGGGTCATGCTGCAGGTAGTGCAGCAAGAAGGCACTTATGTGCCTTGCGCATCTCGGAGCCCCAAAATTATTTTCCGGGCTAGATGCAGCTAAAAAATATTTTTAATTTTAAATCTGGTGAAGCTTTAGTATAGATGGCCTAATAGGATCAGTGCTGCACACTGCTACAAAGCCCAAATTATTTTCCAGCCAAGATACAGATAAACATGATTAGTAATTTGAAAGCTTAAAACGGTTGGTAGGGTGAATTTAACCAATCATCAAGCTTTTACTCTCCCCAGGATGACACAGGGGTAGAAAAGTCGTTTCGGATCCATGATTTGTTCATCTTTATGAACGTGAGTCTGTCTACATTATCAGTGGAGAGCCGCGTGCGCTTATCTGTCAGCACACCACCAGCAGCGCTGAACACACGTTCAGACAGAACGCTGGCTGCAGGGCATGACAAGATCTCCAAGGCGTAATTGGCTAGCTCCGGCCATTTATCCAGATTGGAAGCCCAAAAAGAGCAAGGGTCCAGTGACACAGTCGTGGCTTCAATGTTTACTTGGAGATACTCCTGTACCATCGTCTCTAGGCGTTGACTATGTGTCAGACTTCTTGTCTCCTGTGGCCTTGCAAAGGATGGGCTAAAAAAGTGGTGAAATGATTCCGCAAAATTGATGTTACCAGCAGATACTGTGGTTCTGTTACGGTTTGAGTGCTGAACACTTGACGGTCCCACGGTTGGCAAGTTGGAACTGTGAGATTCACTACGTGCACCACTAGTATTTTGTGGAAAAGCACATGTAAGATTCTGCAACAGTCTCTGCTGATACTCCTGCATGCGTGCATCCTTTCTATGGCAGGAATAATTTCTGCAAATTTACTTTTGTACCGGGGATCTAACAGTGTGGCAACCCAGTAGTCAGGATTATTTCTAATTCTCACAATTCGAGGGTCATGTTGCAGGTAGTGCAGCAAGAAGGCACTCATGTGTGTTGCGCATCCAGGAGCACCAAGTCCCTGTTGTGTTGGTGGCGAGGTAACAATCATGCTTCCTTGCTCTGTCCTCTCCCCCCAACCTCGCACAACAGAAATGTGATCAAGGTCTCCCTCATCTGATGAGTCTTCCATCAGTTCGTCCTCCACTTCTTCCTGGGCTCCTGCACCTTCCTCACTAGTTTGGCTGCTACCATGCGCCCTGGTAAAACCATCTCCCCCACCCTCACATGCCTGCCGCCTTGGTGCTGCCGACCGTCTGGACCTTGCAGATGTTAGCCCTTCCGCATACAACTCCTCCTCCTCTACTTCCTCCACCTCCTCTTGTGCCACCACCTGACTCCGAATTCTGTTTAACATGTGCTCCAGCATGTAAATCACCGGAATAGTCATGCTGATAATGGCATCGTCAGCACTAAACATCTTCGTCGCCATTTCAAAACTGTGCAGAAGGGTGCATAGGTCCCTGATCTGAGACCACTCCTCCAGCGTGATTTGCCCCACCTCTGAATGTCGTTGGCCCAGGCTATACGTCAGAACGTATTGCACCAGGGCTTGTCGGTGCTGCCACAGTCGCTGCAACATGTGCAGAGTTGAATTCCACCGGGTAGGCACATCGCATTTTAGCCGGTGAAGTGGCAGGCCCAACGACTTCTGTAGAGATGTAACTCGCTGAGCTGCGGGATGCGAACGGCGGAAGTGATCACACAGCGACCGTGCCCTCTGCAGAAGGCCATCTAGTCTGGGATAGTGGGCTAAAAATTGCTGGACAACCAGGTTCAACACGTGAGCCATACAAGGCACGTGTGTGACATTGCCCCGGCGAAGGGCCGCACCCAGGTTTGCAGCATTGTCGCACACGGCCTTCCCTGGTTTCAGGTCCAGTGGAGACAACCATTCATGAAATTGGTTCTCCAGAGCTGACCACAACTCCTCAGCTGTGTGACTCACATTTCCCAGACATTTCAATGTAAAAACCGCCTGATGACGTTGAGCCCTACTGCCAGCATAGTAAGGAGGTGTGCAGGATCCCTTCTGCGCAGTTAGAAAGCTTGTGGCATGACCAGACAGGATTTGGGTGCAGGTGGAAGACCGAGAGGAGGTTGAGGAGGCAGAAGCAGTGGAGGAACTTTGACATAAAGAGGATTGATGCACAACTCGTGGGGACGGCAAGACTTGGACAGCAGTCCCTTGTCCTGCTGTCACCATAGTTGCCCAGTGCCCAGTCAGCGACATGTAACGCCCCTGTCCATGCCTACTCGTCCAAGTGTCTGTGGTGAAATGCACCCTGTCACACACAGAGTTTCTCAAAGAAGCGGTGATGTTATGTGCGACATGCTGGTGGAGCGCAGGCACACCTTTCTTTGAGAAGTAGTGCCGACTGGGCATCTGGTACTGGGGCACTGCGACGGACATAAGGTCTCGAAAATCCTCTGTGTCCACCAGGCGGAAAGGCAGCATTTCTGTAGCCAAGAGCTTGCAGATGGTGAAATTCAACCTCTTAGCTTTCTCATGGCTAGGAGGAAATGGTCTTTTACTTGTCCACATCTGAGGGACCGAGGGCTGGCTATTGTGCTTAGACGGGGTTGATAAGGGTGTCCCCGGCAAACTGCCGGTCTGTGAGGAAGATGCAGGCGGACATGTTAGGTTGCCTTGATCCAAAGGTGGTGCAATCGATGTCGGACAGCGCTCAACACCAGCTGGTGTTACCACCTCCAAAGAAAATGATGACCTGCCAATCACGCTGGCTGTTGCGGGTAAAGAGGTGGCAGGTCTGCGCCCCAAAACAGGTGTGACTGCTGTCCCCCCAGTCACAGAGGATGAAGAGGCCGCGGATGCACAAGATATGGCAGACGGTGGTTGGCCCGGCCGGCTAGGCCGCATTGTAGCACACTGAGCTTCCCACTGCAACTTATGCTTCATGTCCATGTGCCGGTTCATGCATGAAGTACTCAAACTATGTATTTTTTGGCCTCTACTTAGCTTTTGCTGACAAATGTTACAGATAACACGAGTTGGGTCATCTTTATCGATCTGAAAAAATGCCCAGGCTATGCAAGGCTTAGCACCCATGCGACCTGAAGAGCCACCACGACTTGTGGTGAGAGGCAGAGTTGTGTTTGAGGATGCAGTTGTTGACGTGCTTCCAGTACTACGTCTCTGTCCAGGAAGGCGCAACCTGACCTCGTCGTCACTAGCATCTTCCTCCACCTCCTCTGCTGACCTCATCTCTTGGCTGACTGTGGGTTGACAGTAAGTGGGATCTCCGACCTCATCATCATCACCCTGTGCGTTATCACACCCGTCGTCCTCAGAGCCAACCTGTTCCTGCCCTGACAAAAAACTAAAGTTGTCGCTCCAATCAGGTATTTGAGTCTTATCATCGTCTTCCTCATTGTCTCCACCAACAGGAGTTACAGTTTGGGAATGAGGGTCTACATTATGGTCAGAACCTTCTGCGTCTGGTTCTGGATCCGACTCATAAAGATTCTGGGCATCAGTGCAGATCATTTCCTCGTCTGGATTCACAGAAGCGCTGGAGTCGACCTCTGATTCCCAGGCTATAGTATGAGTAAACAGCTCTGCAGACTCAACCATCTGTTCTACCTCATACTCAGACGGGCAGCTGGAGATTTGGGAGCTGTGAGGAAGCAAGTGCGATTTGGGTGACACCTTTGAGGACTGGAGTATTTGTGATGTTGAAGTTGATGTGGAGGAGAGCCCACTTAAAGGAGCACTTGATATCCGTTGAAGCACCTGCTGTTTTTGTGCCTCATCTGGAATTTGTAGCGATTGGCGTGGCCGTAAGAAAGGGATCTTATCACATTGTCCGCTAAAAGAAGTAGACATTTTAGTTTGGCTGGAAGATGGTCTTTCTTCTGCAGATGTTACTGTTGCTTTAACACCTACCCCACGGACACAACCTTTTTTCCCCTTCCCAACACGCCTATTCCCCTTTCCACCAGCAGCAGGCCTTTTTCCACTCATTTTGGTGGTTAACTAATTCACAACTCTGGAGTTGTTTGCACAAAAAAACATTGGATGGTAACCGAGCAGAGCTGAGTGGCCAAACTGTGGTATTAGGCCAAAACTATTGGCTGGGTTAGATGCAGAAAAAAATTATTTTGAATTTGCAACCTGATGGAGGTCAGTATAGATGGATTAATAGAACAAGACCCACACACAGCTAGAAGCCCAATATTTTTTCAGAGGTAGATGCAGAAAAAAATATATTCAGTTTGCAACCTGATGGAGGTCAGTATAGATGGACTAATACAACAAGTCCCACACACAGCTAGAAGCCCAATATTTTTTCAGAGGTAGATGCAGAAAAAAATATATTCAGTTTGCAACCTGATGGAGGTCAGTATAGATGGACTAATACAACAAGTCCCACACACAGCTAGAAGCCCAAATATTTTTTCAGAGGTACTGTAGATGCAGATAAAAATTAGTTTTAATTTGCAACCTGATGGAGGTCAGTATAGATGGACTAATAGAGAAAGTCCGACACACTACTAGAAGGCCAAATATTTTTTCAGAGCTAGATGCAGAAAAAAATTATATTCAGTTTGCAACCTGATGGAGGTCAGTATAGATGGATTAATAGAACAAGACCCACACACAGCTAGAAGCCCAATATTTTTTCAGAGGTAGATGCAGAAAAAAATATATTCAGTTTGCAACCTGATGGAGGTCAGTATAGATGGACTAATACAACAAGTCCCACACACAGCTAGAAGCCCAATATTTTTTCAGAGGTAGATGCAGAAAAAAATATATTCAGTTTGCAACCTGATGGAGGTCAGTATAGATGGACTAATACAACAAGTCCCACACACAGCTAGAAGCCCAAATATTTTTTCAGAGGTACTGTAGATGCAGATAAAAATTAGTTTTAATTTGCAACCTGATGGAGGTCAGTATAGATGGACTAATAGAGAAAGTCCGACACACTACTAGAAGGCCAAATATTTTTTCAGAGCTAGATGCAGAAAAAAATTATATTCAGTTTGCAACCTGATGGAGGTCAGTATAGATGGATTAATAGAACAAGACCCACACACAGCTAGAAGCCCAATATTTTTTCAGATGTAGATGCAGAAAAAAATATATTCAGTTTGCAACCTGATGGAGGTCAGTATAGATGGACTAATACAACAAGTCCCACACACAGCTAGAAGCCCAATATTTTTTCAGAGGTTGATGCAGAAAAAAATATATTCAGTTTGCAACCTGATGGAGGTCAGTATAGATGGACTAATACAACAAGTCCCACACACAGCTAGAAGCCCAAATATTTTTTCAGAGGTACTGTAGATGCAGATAAAAATTAGTTTTAATTTGCAACCTGATGGAGGTCAGTATAGATGGACTAATAGAGAAAGTCCGTCACACTACTAGAAGGCCAAATATTTTTTCAGAGCTAGATGCAGAAAAAAATTATATTCAGTTTGCAACCTGATGGAGGTCAGTATAGATGGATTAATAGAACAAGACCCACACACAGCTAGAAGCCCAATATTTTTTCAGAGGTAGATGCAGAAAAAAATATATTCAGTTTGCAACCTGATGGAGGTCAGTATAGATGGACTAATACAACAAGTCCCACACACAGCTAGAAGCCCAATATTTTTTCAGAGGTAGATGCAGAAAAAAATATATTCAGTTTGCAACCTGATGGAGGTCAGTATAGATGGACTAATACAACAAGTCCCACACACAGCTAGAAGCCCAAATATTTTTTCAGAGGTACTGTAGATGCAGATAAAAATTAGTTTTAATTTGCAACCTGATGGAGGTCAGTATAGATGGACTAATAGAGAAAGTCCGACACACTACTAGAAGGCCAAATATTTTTTCAGAGCTAGATGCAGAAAAAAATTATATTCAGTTTGCAACCTGATGGAGGTCAGTATAGATGGATTAATAGAACAAGACCCACACACAGCTAGAAGCCCAATATTTTTTCAGAGGTAGATGCAGGAAAAAAATATATTCAGTTTGCAACCTGATGGAGGTCAGTATAGATGGACTAATACAACAAGTCCCACACACAGGTAGAAGCCCAAATATTTTTTCAGAGGTACTGTAGATGCAGATAAAAATTAGTTTTAATTTGCAACCTGATGGAGGTCAGTATAGATGGACTAATAGAATGATGCTATGCCCAAAAGATTTTACTTCACTAGGTGCAGTAAAAAAATTGGTATTCTATACACAGGTGGTATATCTTGCAACACAGATAGGCTACTCCACTGACTAACACACTCTGCAATAGGCCAAAAAGGATTAGCTTTGCTAGATTCAGCCAAATGCTGTGAAAAAAACTTGCACAGCACTGGCACAGACCTGCCTGGCAAAAACTGATAGGAACTGATGTAACCTAGTCCTGAAAAGGACTCCAATTACAATTAGTCTTTACTCCCACAACCTATCTATTTAAGAGCACAGACCTCCCTGATAAAAGTCGTAGGAAATGCTGTAACCTAGTCCTTAAAAGGACTGCAATCACAACTATTCCCTACTCCCAAGCTATCTGTATATTTGTGCGAAAATTGGCTTGAAATTAACAAGGTATAGCGCACACAGCAACAGCGGTGCCGTCTAACACGCAGCTGCAGCAGTGAGAAAATGGTGGCGACGGGGAAAATGGCTTGGTCTTATAGGGCAAGGACATGTGACATACACTGCCAATGACACATGCCCTTGCTTGTGTGAAAAAAAGCACTTCGCTCCGTGTGTGCGCTGCTGATAGGCTGACAGATTGCACCTCCCCACTGCAAATGCGGGAAAGAGAAAAAAAAATGGAGATCTTCATTGTTCCTGCAGAGATCCATCCCCTGCCCCTCCCCCCACCCCGCTGTACACTCAAACTGCGTATTACCATTAATTTTCTTCATTACTGAGAAAAAATCCAGTTATGATTTTGGTGCACGAACAGTTATCGAACATAACCTCGAACAGCCGAATTTTTCTCAAATTGTTCGTGTTCGCCGAACGGCTCGAACACCGCCCAAAACAGCTCGAATTTGAGATTGGCGAACAGTTCGAGTAGAACAACGCTCATCTCTACTCCAGACCAATGGCATGTTCAATACAGGTGTACAAACTTTCTACATCTGCTGTGACAAGCAGTACCCCTTCCTCCAGGAGGACACCATCGACTCGTGTAAGGACGTCTGTTGTGTCCTTAATGTAGGAAGGTAGTGTCTCAACAATTGGCTTCAGATAGAAGTCAATGAACTAACATATGGGTTCGCATAGGCCACTCAAACCCGACACAATCGTACGTCCAGGCGGGTCGGTGGGGTCCTTGTGGATTTTGGGTAAAAGATAAAAGGTTGGTGTTTTAGGAAACCGAACGGTCTGGGCCTCTACGGTTTTCTTATCTATAACCCCACCCTCACAGGCACGGGCCAGGATCACCTGAAGCGCAGCAGAGAAGGAGGTAGTAGGATTATAATGGAGTTTAGAGTAAGTATTAGCATCCTTGAGTTGTCAGAATGCTTCCCTTTCATATTTCGTACAGGGCCAAATCACGATATTTCCCCCCTTGTCTGCTGCTTTAATTACAATGTCACTATAGGATTGTAGTGTACTGATTGCTTTCCATTGTGATGCTGTGAGATTGTCAAATCTCCTTGAAGAGGATAACTTCCTAAAGTCCTCAGACACAAGCTTGGAAAAAATTTCCTCAGCAGGACACAGGGACAAGGGGGGAAAGCACGTAGACTTGGGTCCTGCACATGGGAGCAACCCACCTGATTGGGGTGATCCTTGTTCTTGTAACAATTCCTCCAAATTTAAGATTGCCTCCTGCTCCGCCGCACTCCAGGATTCACAAGGCCCCGTGCTCTTGGAATGTAGTTTGTGAAGGATGAGTTTACGTGCGAAAAATTGGAGGTCCTTTAAAGCTGTGAAGTAATTAAAATCATTAGTGGGAGAAAAGGTCAATCCCTTACCCAAAACCTCCAACTGCTCTGCGGAGAGCACATGGGAGGACAGATTGACAACCTGTAACCCCCCCCCCGGGGACTGCTCACCCTTTGTTGTGAAGGGCCTTTGTTCCTGCTATTATGTCTAGTCTGAATCCTTTTGGGAATTTGCACCAAAGCACTTTGGCCATTCACAACTTGTGATTTTTCATGCGAATCCTCCATAGAGGTAGTCGATGACATAGACAGATTGACAACCTGTAACCCCCCCCGGGGACTGCTCACCCTTTGTTGTGAAGGGCCTTTGTTCCTGCTATTATGTCTAGTCTGAATCCTTTTGGGAATTTGCACCAAAGCACTTTGGCCATTCACAACTTGTGATTTTTCATGCGAATCCTCCATAGAGGTAGTCGATGACATAGACGTTGATCTCGATCTAGAATGAAAGCCTCCTCTCTGTTGAGGACGAGATCGTTTGTTTGAATGTCCCCACTCATACATTCGCTGTAGTTGTTTGTCTTGTGTGTCCCGTAAAAATTTCTTTGATTTAAATGACTGGACCTCATTGGCCAGCTCCTGCGATAGAGTTTCAATTTCTTCATTGAATTTTTTTAGGAATTCATTAGACAGCTCTTTCATCAATATGGTCTGAAATTGTTCAATTTCTGTCTCAATTAGTGTTAGGGAAGTTTTATTCATCTCAATGAGTAGATGCATATATCCAATTGAGCATGTGTTGGAATGTTGCTCCCATCTGGCTTTAATGGAATCATCCTCCACATTAAATGATGGGAAGATCTGGACTCTCAAGCCCCGGGGTATAAAACCCCTTTCGATGTATTTTTTTTAGGAAGGCTACATTCCACCACAACCGTGTTCTCTTCCTAATAAGATCCTTAAATTTATTTGTGTGTTCATTCATGCTGGACCCCCCCCCCCACATTACTGTCATTGTCATCCTTGCATGCATCATTAAGTTGTAAGAGCCAGGTTCCATTCCGGGCTCGAAAGCCCATGGCAGGGCTGAAATAAACTGTGAAAACCAAAGGAATAAAGATGATTAGAAGAATAGCCAAAATATCAAAGATTGGGTGTAAATGGGGGAGCAAAAACCCCCAAACACCCTTCTATACCGACTCAAAACCAACATTTTTTTACCGAGAGAAGAACAGAGTCATCATGTCTTAAGAAAGTATACATATTTTATTGAAACATTTGTTTTATAATAAAACCCAAAACATCAAAGTGAAAGGCAAGGTAGACAATGAGATATCTGATCTGACCGAACAGGGCCTGCTAAAGTACTAGATACTCAATCAAATTCATATAAGTTTGCAAATAGAAGAAGCAGAGCACCATAAAAAGAAATCCATACTTCCTGACACATGAGAAAACAGTTCTAAAAGTATATAGTAGTCCTATAGTTAGTTAAGAAAACACATGGTGGTGTCAGGATTAACAAGCTATTATTAGGCTGGCCGTATAGTGGCACACTGAGTAGCGCACTGCTTGAAAGCAGTCAGATGATACTTGTAATATAAGGTGCTGCGTGCATATTTTCAATCAGTATAGAGTTTGCAATTAACAGCATCTAGACAGGTCCCCCCTATGAGAGAAAGGAAAGTACCCTCTGTTCCCCCATCAACTAAGCAGCAAGGGGAATGTGTCATTGAAAATTAGCATGACTAAGGTGGTACTCTTACCAGGGGCTGCAGGCCGTGGGTCGGCAAATCAGATAGAAATCTCAAGTTGGGTCCCCCGACTCGCGTTTTGAGGCCCTGACCATTCGGTTTCCTAAAACACCAACCTTTTATCTTTTACCCAAAATCCACAAGGACCCCACCGACCCACTTGGACGTCCAATTGTGTCGGGTTTCGGTGGCCTATGCGAACCCATATGTAAGTTCATTGACTTCTATCTGAAGCCAATAGTTGAGACACTATCTTCCTACATTAAGAACACAACGGACGTCCTTACGCGGGTCGCTGGTGTCCTCCTGGAGGAAGGGGTATTGCTTGTCACAGCAGATGTAGAAAGTTTGTACACCTGTATTGAACATGCCATTTGTCTAGAGGCGACCCGCCTTTTCCTCGTCGCGTCCGACCTGGGCGGCCCTTTATGTAGACTGATCGTCAAGCTGCTGCAATTCGTCCTGACTCACAATTATTTTTATTTAAGGATGCAGTATATCTGCAGAAACGGGGTACAGCAATCGGGCGGCCTGCACGCCCTCGTACGCCAACCTCTTCCTATGTGCATGGGAGAGGCACATTTTTGGCGATGAGGGCGCAGGGGTCCCGGACCATAACTTATGCTGGCTCCGATATATTGATGATATTTTATTTTTTTGGCGAGGGACGGTTCAGCAGCTCGACGAGTTCATGGTCCAATTAAATCAGAATACATGGGGCATTAGGCTGACGTACAAATTTAATGCCACAAAAATTAACTTCTTGGATGTCGCGCTGGAGGTTGATGGAGAGATATACCTCCAGACCGACATCTTTAGAAAGTCCATGTCAGTGAATGCCCTAATACATGCTGACATGGCACACCATCCCGCAACTATAAGGGCCGTCCCTGTCGGGCAATTCCTGAGTGCAAGGCGGATCTGCTCCTCTGACCTTAAATTTGAATGCCAAGCCGTGGATCTGAGGGACAGGTTTAGGCTACGTGGGTACAGTAACAGGTGTATCAAGCATGGATATGATATAGCAAGGCAGACCCCACGCAATAATCTATTATATTCAAATACCATCAAAGGTTTGGAGGCAGGACAAGCGAAAATTTGTTATATATCAAACTACAACCATGAGGGGGAGAATATGAGGAAAATCATGACCAAGCATTGGGACATCTTGGCAACTGACGCCTCCTTGGGATCAATGCTTGGGGATCGTCCCCTTATGACCCCAAGACGGGCCAAAAACCTAAAAGATCTGCTAGTCTCTAGCCATTACGTCCCGATGCGGCCAAATCCTTTTGGTTCTCATGGACCGACCCTCGGGACATTCCCTTGCGGCCGGTGTCTTGCCTGCGCCAATGTCGCGCGCTGCAACACGTTCACGTCCTCAGATGGCAACAAACAATTTCAAATCAGACACCATATCTTCTGTGGCACTAATAACGTAATTTATTATGCCACGTGTGATTGCCCTCTAATTTATATCGGACTAACATCTAGGGAACTGAGAATACGTGTGCGTGAGAATGTGCGCGACATTCTTGCAGCCAAGACGGTGGCCGATACAAATAAACTGAAAAGCATTCCCAGTCACTTTAAGGCTGTTCACAACTGCAATCCTAGCTGCCTTAAAGTATGGGGGATAGATGTAATACATTTGGGTGCGCGGGGTGGCAATGTTAGAAAAATCTTGGCGCAAGTGGAAGCCAGATGGATAGTGACACTTGGGACATTGTCACCCCGCGAACTAAATGAGTCTCTTTCTTTCTCTTCCATTCTATAACACCAATATACCGGTAGTGACTTTACAGTATATGGTGACCCCCCCCCCTCAATTGCCCTCACTGCACCTGTTTGGGACGTAAAAGTTTCTGGGTGTATTTCCATTTTCTATGTTTTTTTGTTTTTTAATCAGATTATTCTTTCAGTTTTTTTCTAGATAATGTAACAAATTCTCTTCTTGCACTTTGTTGGACAAATCTTTATTTATTTAAAATGATCTATGAGATGTTAAATGGCTCAGATGAAACGGAGGATGGAATGATAAATTGATGACATAAGAAAAAGAAAAGGACTGCTGATGGACGAACTGTATTGGATGCTGTATTATGTATTTATTTACTCCCCTGTTTATTCTCTGCTTTTTTTTTTTTTACATCTATTTAGTGACATTTGGGACCTCCCCTCTCTCTCCCACGTATTTTCTCATCCCAGTGAGTGCTGCTGCCCCGTGACGTGGTGCGCATGTGCCGGCCCTCCTGTGGCTGGGCGCGCCCCCATGCTGTCTCCGTGGCATGCCCGCGCGTGCGCAGTAGGTCTTGAGGGCCTGGAGGTGGCACCTGGCGCGGGATTCGGTGGGCGCATGCGCCATTTTGGCATCTTTGGGACACCCGCACGCGCCCCTCTCATATCATGTGACCGGTCTCGTGAGCGATCACGTGACCGGCGCGAATAATTTAAAAATGTCCTTAACTCCCATTAACACTACTGCCCCTTGAGGCAGTGGCCCCAGCTGCCGCGAAACACGCGTCGGGGGCCCCAACTTGAGATTTCTTTCTGATTTGCCGACCCACGGCCAGCAGCCCCTTGTAAGAGTACCACCTTAGTCATGCTAATTTTCAATGACACATTCCCCTCTCATAGGGGGGACCTGTCTAGATGCTGTTAATTGCAAACTCTATACTGATTGAAAATATGCACGCAGCACCTTATATAACAAGCATCATCTGACTGCTTTCAAGCAGTGCGCTACTCAGTGTGCCACTATACGGCCAGCCAAATAATAGCTTGTTAATCCTGACACCACCATTTTTTTTCTTAACTAACTATAGGCCTACTATATACTTTTATAACTGTTTTCTCACGTGTCAGGAAGTATGGATTTCTTTTTATGGTGCTCTGCTTCTTCTATTTGCAAACTTATGTGAACTTGATTTAATATCTAGTACTTTAGCAGGCCCTGTTCGCTCAGATCAGATATCTCATTGTCTACCTTGCCTTTCACTTTGATGTTTTGGGTTTTATTATAAAACGAATGTTTCAATAAAATATGTATGCTTTCTTAAGCCATGATGACTCTGTTCTTCTCTTGGTAAAAAAATAAATCAATTGTGTTGTAGTATGATGAAAAGTTATCAGTCTGATAATCAACCAGCCTTGTTATAAGAGAAATAAACTGGACCCAAATCACCTAATGGTTTTGGATAAACTCCATTCAGGTCCTAGTAGGTTTGATATGATGGCATCAGGGCAGTTTCAACGAATTTAGTTTCATTCAGAGCTGCAGCTCTCAATCTTGCAAGGTACAGTGGGTACGGAAAGTATTCAGACCCCTTTAAATTTTCCCTCTTTGCTTCATTGCAGCCATTTGGTAAATTCTAAAAATTTCATTTTTTTTTCTCATTAAAGTATACTCTGCACCCCATCTTGACTGAAAAAAAAACCCAGAAATGTAGAAATTTTTGCAAATTTAATAAAAAAGAAAAACTGAAATATTACATGGTCATAAGTATTCAGACCCTTTGTTCAGTATTGAGTAGAAGCACCCTTTTGAGCTAGTACAGCCATGAGTCTTCTTGGGAATGATGCAACAAGTTTTTCACATCTGGATTTGGGCATCCTCTGACATTCTTCCTTGCAGATCCTCTCCAGTTCCATCAGGTTGGATGGTGAACTTTAGTGGACAGACATTTTCAGGTCTCTCCAGAGATGCTCAGTTGGGTTCAGGTCAGAGCTGGGACAGTCAAGAATGGTCACAGAGTTGTTCTGAAGCCACTCCTTTGTTATTTTAGCTGAGTGTTTAGGATCATTGTCTTGTTGGAAGGTGAACCAAGTCTGAGGTCCAGAGCACTCTGGAAGAGGATTTCATCCAGGATATCTCTGTACTTGGCCGCATTCGTGTTTCCTTCAATTGCAACCAGTCGTCCTGTCCCTGCAGCTGAAAAACACCCCCATTTGCGTGACAGCATGGCAAATCAGGGATGTTCATGGGCAGAGCCAATTTTTTGGCACAAACAAGCTTGAACCCCGAACACATACACGAATCTGAAATGCCAAACAAATTCACTCAACACTACTTATTACCATGTGATATTTCAGTTTTTCTTTTTTAATATATTTGGCAAAAATTCAAAATTTCTGTTTTTTGTTCAGTTAAGATGGGGTGAAGAGTGTACTTTAATGAGAAAAAAATGAACTTTTTAGAATTTACCAAATGGCTGCAATGAAACAAAAAGTGAAAAGTTTAAAGGAGTCTGAATACTTTCCGTACCCACTGTATAGTATTTCATATGGAACTCAGTCATTTGTTTACATCCTGAAAATATACTCCAGTGCTGCACCACCACATTATTGCCATATATTTCTATTGATGTCTAGCTATTTTCATTATACAGTCACAATCTTTGTAATAGAAAGTCCAAATTAGGATTGGGCGAGATAGTGCTCCTGGAGAAAGAGTTTAATGGACACTCTATTGAGAGTTTGTGAGAGGGGAAAGGTTTTCCAGAAGTATACAATAACGACAACTCAAAGAAACACTATGATTTTTTGTCTTCTCTGTGACACCTACAATCGTCAAGCTATTACATTTGAGTTTATTTTCCAGGGTGTCAGGTTTATTCATGAGAGTTATAATTTGTGAGGAGACACACTTAATACCTTTGACCAATGGAGGTACTGTATCTCGCGTTCCACCTCATCGACTCTCTTCTAAATGTCTGTAAGGTACTCCTTAACCTTTCTTGTTTAGTACATTATACATTCATTATACTTTCCACACATGTATGTTTATAGTAGATGAGTTAGAGTTGCATTGTATTTCTACCACAAAAACATTTTTCAATGTTGGTTCTGTTGCTGAATTACTAAATTGCCTACTATTACCTATTTTTGCAAAATATATATATTTTAAAAATATTATTAATGTAATGTTTTCCTTATTAATAAAGCAAGACATTTCCAGCTGCTCAAATCTCAACTTCTTGAAAACCTGAAATGTATTAAGTGTCGTAAAATATTATTGTATTTAAAAAAAGGAAGACAGCATGTGTCGAAGGAAAGAACATCAAAAAGATGCTTCTGTCCTTTAAAAACTTGTCATCAGTTTCAAAAATCATCTAATCAACCAAATCAACTATGGACCTGTATTTTCTTTTAATCTAGAGTTTTTAATTAATTTTTTTGATCATGCTTCATCAGTATGTTACTGTGCAATGAAACATACCATATCATTTCAGTGTATGATTAAAGATCCTATTTTGCTTTCTTGCAGATAACTTATAACAATTACATTAGCATCAAAGGTAATTTTCTGCATTTTCCCTGTGTTTATCAGCCTTAGTTGCATCTGTGTTTAGGATGCACTACTTTCAAAAGACTCTGAAATAAATTTACATTAATAAAAAGGATGTGAATATTAATACTTGAAAAATAAATAATAGATTTGAAACAACAAAAAATAGTAGGTGATTTGAAAGGATACTGTTTAGGATAAAATATTGCACACTGTACAATTCATAGCTATTATAGACTTAGCTTTACTTATATTTAATTAACCCCTTGCAGAAACTTCCCATATTCATTTTTTATCCCTTTCTTTCAAGATTTAGTTTTTTTTTATTATTCCACCTACACAAATCATTTTCCCAAATAGTGTACTGAATAATGGGAAAAGAAATTCAAAGTGAGGTAAAATACTGAAAAACATTAACTGCATTTAGTAAAATTTACCTGCTAACATTGTTCTACAGGTTAGTATTAATACACTGATTACAAACTTGTATATTTTTTTTAACCTTTTATTTAAAAAGTAATTTTTTCATTAATAGAGCTGTATAAGGGCTTGACTTTTTTCAAGTTATGGTATAGCTTTTACTAGTCATTTTGGGGCAAATGCAATGTGTTAAAGGGAGCCTGTCATGTAAAAAAATGAGATTGACTTGCAGATATGGGGTTAATTTGCAGGTGAATAGCGTTCTGAAGCTGCCCGATGTCCGCATTGAGAGCTCCACTGCTGCTTAACTTTATTCCTCCCGGCGGCATTGGACTTTCAGTCATAGGGGTTTGGTCAGTGTGGCTTCAGTCACCACTCAATTCAAAGTGAGCAGCGGCTGTAACCATGCCCCGGCACTGTCTGACAGTCGACTTTAATTTTTGAGCTGGCTGTCAATCACAGTAGTGCGTGCTTACAGCTGTCACTCACAATGCAATGAGCGAGGCTCTCAGTATGAGTGTCCAGAAGCTTCAGAATGCTAATAACCTGCAGATTAACCCCATAGCTCCAGCTTAATAGCAGTATATTTTTAGCATGACAGGTTCCCTTTAATTCCTTTTGAGTTCACTTTTGACATGAGCTGCTGAGATTTTAAAAAGTTTATTTTGAAATTGCGATATTTATTTTTATGACAGTTAACTGATGGGTTAAAATAATTTATATTTAGATAGGTTTGACTTTTATTGACCTGGCAATAACATTTAATTCTTTATTGTTTAAATTGAGAATTGTCGGTTGATTTGAATTTTTATGTTTTTTTGTATTTTTTTTTAACTTTTATTTTTCACTGTATTTTTTATTTATTTTTTTAAGTAGAAGACTTGAGTCTGTGATTGCTTAATCACTTGTTCTACACTGCAATACTTATAATACATGTAGCTCAAATGCTATATGAACAGAGTCTTATGTTCCCTCTTATAAAAAGGTGGACAGAGGTCTCTATGCACTAGCTATGCATGGCAGAAATGTACTACCCAACTCTAGCTAAACTGTCTCTAGCTGTGTCTAATAAAGGGATCACGTTGGCTTGCTTGGATAACAATTACTTAGAAGTCATCATCAACAGAACACCCTAGTATTTCTGTGGCATATGTCACCAACATCCCCTCCCCTGCTCACATTGTTCCTGTTGCCATTCTCATTTGTCACATAAACGTGCTTCTCCATATCAGGCATTGGATACTTCTTTCTTTTTTATCTATTAAGAACTGATGTAATGTATGTGAAAAGTGTGTGGACATGTTATCCATTCTACTCACCAAGTACAAATACAGTGGGTACGGAAAGTATTCAGAGCCCTGTAAATTTTTCACTCTTTGTTTCATTGCAGCCATTTGGTAAATTCTAAAAAGTTATTTTTTTCTCATTAATGTACACTCTGCACCCCATCTTGAATGAAAAAAGACAGAAATGCAGAAATTTTTGCAAATTTATTAATAAAGAAAAACTGAAATATCACATGGTCATAAGTATTCAGACCCTTTGCTCAGTATCAAGTAGAAGCACCCTTTTAAGCTAGTACAGCCATGAGTCTTCTTAGGATTGAAGCAACAAGTTTTTCACACCTGGATTTGGGGATCCTCTGCCATTCTTCCTTGCAGATCCTCTCCAGTTCCATCACATTGGATGGTGAACGCTGGTGCACAGCCATTTTCAGGTCTCTCCAGAGATTTTCAATTTGGTTTAGGTCAGGGCTCTGGCTGGGCCAGTTAAGAATGGTCACAGAGTTGTTCTGAAGCCACTCCTTTGTTATTTTAGCTGTGTGCTTAGGGTCATTGTCTTGTTGGAAGGAGAACCTTCGGCCAAGTCTGAGGTCCAGAGCACTCTGGAAGAGGTTTTCATCCTGAATATCTCTGTACTTGGCCGCATTCAAGTTTCCTTCAAATGCAACCAGTCATCCTGCCCCTGCAGCTGAAAAACAGCCCCATAGCATGATGCTGCCACCACCATGTGTCACTGTTGGGATTGTATTGGGCAGGTGATGAGCAGTGCCTGGTTTTCTCCACACATACAACTTAGAATTATCACCAAAAAGTTCTATCTTTGTCTCATCAGACGATAGAATCTTATTTGTCATAGTCTGGGAGTCCTTCATGTGTTTTTGAGCAAACTGTATGCCAGCTTTCATATGTCTTGCACTGAGGAGAGGCTTCCGTCGGGCAACTCTGCCATAAAGGGCTGACTGGTGGAGGGCTGCAGTGATAGTTGACTTTGTGTAACTTTCTCCCATCTCCCTACTGCGTCTCTGGAGCTCAGCCACAGTGATCTTGGGGTTCTTCTTCACCTGTCTCACAAGGTTCTTCTCCCACGATTGCTCAGTTTGGCTTGACAGCCAGGTCTTGGAATACTTCTGGTGGTCCCAAACTTCTTCCATTTAAGGATTATGGAGGCAACTGTGCTCTTAGGAACCTTGAATACTGCAGAAATTCTTTTGTAACCTTGGCCAGATCTGTGCCTTTCCACAATTCTGTCTCTGAGCTCCTTGAGCAGTTCCTTTGAGCTCATGATTCTTATTTGGTCTGACATGCATTGTGAGCTGTAAGGTCTTATGTAGACAGGTGTGTGCCTTTCCAAATCAAGTCCTATCAGCTTAATTAGACACAGGTGGACTCCAATGAAGGAGAAGAACCATCTCAAGGAGGATCACAAGGAAACAGACAGCATGTAACCTAAATATGAGTGTTTGAACAAAGGGTCTGAATACTTATGACCATTTGACATTTCAGCTTTTCTTTTTTAATAAATTTTCAAAAATTTCTACATTTCTGTTTTTTTTTAGTCAAGATGGTGTGCAGAGTGTACTTTAATGAGAAAAAAAATTACTTTTTAGAATTAACCAAATGGCTGCAATGAAACAAAGAGTGAAAAATTAATTTAAAGGAGTATGAATACTTTCCGTACCCACTGTATTTTAAGTAGAGTTAGTTCATTTGAGAGTAATTCTATATTTGTATGCATTATGACAGGTTTGGTGAGTAGCTTACGTGATCATAGTCTCCTGGGCTATGAGTTCACACCAGGCCCGTTTGATGTAACTGGCTTCAGACAGTTTTATTGATTCCAAATATATTCCATATATACAGTACAGACCAAAAGTTTGGACACACCTTCTCATTTAAATATTTTTCTGTATTTTCATGACTATGAAAATTGTACATTCACACTGAAGGCATCAAAACTATGAATTAACACATGTGGAATTATATACTTAACAAAAAAGTGTAAAACAACTGAAAATATGTCTTATATTCTAGGTTCTTCAAAGTAGCCACCTTTTGCTTTGATGACTACTTTGCACACTCTTGGCATTCTCTTGATGAGCTTCAAGAGGTAGTCACCGGAAATGGTCTTCCAACAATCTTGAAGGAGTTCCCAAAGATGCTTAGCACTTGTTGGCCCTTTTGCCTTCACTCTGTGGTCCAGCTCACCCCAAACCATCTCGATTGGGTTCAAGTCTGGTGACTGTGGAGGCCAGGTCATCTGGCGTAGCACCCCATCACTCTCCTTCTTGGTCAAATAGCCCTTACACAGCCTGCAGGTGTGTTTGGGGTCATTGTCATTGCCTGGGAAGGGGGTAATACCCACGGAGCTTCCCAGGCTACTAATATCAGCCCCCAGCTGAATACCTAGCCTTTACTAGCTATTAAAATGGGGGACCCCCAAAAAATGACGTGCGGTCCCCCCTATTTTAATAGCTAGCAAAGGCTAGGCAGACAGCTGGGGGCTGATATTAATAGCCCAGGAAGGGTGACATGAATATTGGCCCCCTCCCAGGCTAGAACCACCAGCCATCAGCCAATCCATGGGCTCGTGATGTTTTCTGGTATGGCAGATACATCGATGATTTGATCTTTATTTGGAGTGGAGATGTGTCTGCCATACCAGAATTCATCAAGTATTTAAATAACAATGAATTTAATCTTTCTTTCACTTACACCATTGATTCTAAGTGTATATCATTTCTTGATCTAAAATTGGAGATTCTTGACGGTTCCATCACTACTTCCACATTTTCCAAACCCATATCTGGGAATACCATTCTACATGCCAAAAGCGGAAATCCGCGCCATACTATAAAAGCTATACCTGTGGGGGAACTGACAAGAATCAAACGTAACTGTAACAATGCAAATAAATTGGATGAAGAATTCATCAGGTGTAAAAATAAATTAAAATCTAGGGGTTATCCGGATTGGTCCTTAAAAAGAGCAGAAAAAATTGTGGACAGTAAAAATAGACTGGATCTAATTAATCTTTCTAGGGCAAGGATTAATCGCAAGGATATTACAGCTCATAAAAATCGAAATGTTATTTCCTTTAGATATAGTTCACAATTTCAACTGATTAAAAATATAATACTGAAATATCTTCCTATTTTATATGAGGATGCTGCATTATCTAAAATTCTTGATTCTGGAGTTTTGGTGGTGGCAAAAAAAGCGCAAACAATTGGGGGGCTATTGGCATCTAGTCGCCCAAATAATCGACAAAAACGACATACCTGGCTTAATTGTAAAGGATTTTACAAGTGTGGTTACCAAGATTCAGCATTTGTCGCTATGCAAAAATCACTAAAAACTTCACTAATGCTGATTCTAGTGAAACACACAAAATAAATAGCTATCTGAATTGCAACAGTAATTATGTGGTTTACATCATAAAATGTGCCAGTTGCGATCGGTTATATGTGGGATGCACTATAAGAAAATTAAAACAGCCAGTGGCAGAACATCTTTCTGATATTATTAATGTCACTAATCACAACATTTCTTGTGCCTCCAGACATTTTATTGAGCAGCAAAATAGAGAGACATCCTCATTTCAGGTCTTTGGCATTGAAAAACTTACCTTTGATCATCGGGGTGGGGTTAATAGGAGATGCCTACTTGATCGAGAAGCATTTTGGATGTATCATCTGAAAACTTGCCAACCAAATGGACTAAATTTACGGAGAGAACTACTGTTCCATTATAGCGAGTAACTTTTCTATACATATGTGATTTCTTCTTTGTCATGTGATTGTTTTAATATGCATATACTCTGCAAATTGGTTTTATATTTTTGTATGCAAATCTATGTATCATGTGACTTCCATTTTGTAAGCAATTGGTGTGCAATGGTTTATATTCCATTGGTATGCTATTTGCAAGCCAGTCTTGACAAAGAACGCATCTTTAGCGTTCGAAACGTGTTGCCCTGGCTATACTATGTGACTATGGAATCTGTTTTTAAAGAGATTTTTTCATAAAAAAGAAACCTATTTTTTGAACTACTCATGAAGCTGGTAATCCTTTCTCCTTATGCTGTGGAACTACTGCGAATGGTTCATTGCACCTATGCTTCAGGACGTTATTGCTCAGGTGACCTGGTGTTACCTTATTACTACTTCACAAATCAAAGATGACATGTCACTTGAAGCAAGGATCAACAAGCTGCGACTTGCCTACTTTGGACACATTTTATGAAGAGAGCAATCACTGGAGAAAGACATAGCACTGCAGCCTTGCAGTGCTAGGGTCCTGGGTTCAATTCCCACCAAGGACAACTTCTGCAAGGAGTTTGTATGTTCTCCCATGTTTGCTTGGGTTTCCTCTCACACTCCAAAGTCATACTGATAGGGAATGTAGATTGTGAGACCCAATGGGGACAGTGCCAATTATGTCTGTAAAGCGCTGTGCAATTAATGGTGCTATATAAGTAATTAAAAAAATAAATACAAATAAATAAATAAATGTTCGGAAGAATAGAAGGAACAAGGTGAAGAAGAAGACCAGCAACCCGATGGCTTCATACAATCAAGATAACGGCAGAGAAGGCTCTGGTGTACCTATCTAGGCTTGCACAAGATCGATCTTCCTACAGAGCATTCATCCATCAAGTCGCCATGGCTCGAGATCAAGCTGAAGGCCATTATTATTATTAATAATAATAATGTTATCAGTGTGTTTGTAGGATAGATAGAAAGATAAATAACTTACAAGCTTCTCCTATACTATGCAATGTGAAAATGCTTACAGCACACGGATGGCACACAGATGTTATCCTTGTGCTGTATGTGTTTTCTAATGGACACATACACTTGCATTGGCCATTTTCATCTGTGCTGCTGGGAAAAAAATGGACATGTCTCCTTGTGTTTTGCACAGACACACGATCCATGAAAAAAATGAACATGTGACTAGAGCAATAGTTTGCAATGAGTACTTGCTGTTTCCTTGAAAAAAACGGATACAGCACATACGTGCAATGCATGCATCTGAATTAGATATAAGACAGGAACCTAGGGAAAATGTGTACACCATCAATCACTTTTCTCCCAGTCTCCTTTCATATTATCCCCCTCTGCTTCGAGCTTTGTGGTGGAACATTCTTAGCGTCTAAACAATAGAGACTAGACAGAACATTTGCATTGCCAAGCTGACTTCCAGGTTTATGTGCAATAGAAATACTAAAATGTTGTATTGACATTAGCCATCTGGTCAATTGTCTTATTTTTTCTTCCGGCTCTGACAAATCCATTTGAGCAAGGCATGGTTCGAGACAAACTTGAGTGTTCTCCCTATCAAGAAATCAGCTCAGTGCTTCTAAATCCCATAAAATTGACAAACACCGTTCTCCACAATGGCATATTTTCTTCTAATTGTCATTCAGTTATAACCCAGATAGATGTAGACCACAGGATACTTTCTTCATCAGAGGCTACCATTTGTAAAACTATTTTTTTTATATCTGCTATTATTAACACCAACTGGGCATGCAAAGTTTTGGAAAAACAGCTCTTCTCCAGGGGTTCAACTCACCATGAATACTTATATATTGTAAAGTCACTTAAAGGGGCAACAATACTTTCAAACTTCTCTATAAAAGCAACTGTAGTAGCCAGTTAACCCTAGGAATTACCTAACTTGCTTTTTTTACTAGCTGGGGCCTATTCTTAACTTCAATGTTTTTTATTTAAAGCATCATAACACTATACCCAGTTGTATAATCCAGATATTTAGTTACTTCCTGCCCCATGGCTCCCTTTTTAGGGTTTTCTGTCACACTTGCTTATGTAATAGTGTTTGGAACAGCTTGATCACTGGGAAAACAACTGTTTTAATCTGGACTATATATATAATTTCATCATCCAGATATGCAGCAGCATATTTTTGCTGTGACCTCTTGTTCATTAGCCTCTGAAATGTGGCTTGAACTTGAAGTATACCACATGGAAGTACCACATATTGAAAATGTCCCTTTGTGGCAGTAAAGATTGTTTTCTTCTTTAACCTGATTTGTAATAGCACCCGCCAGTTGCCTTTTATAAGGTCTAATCTTGTAAAGTACCTTGCATAGTCCAGTGTATCAATTAGCCCAGCTACTGAAGCCATTAAATAAGCATCAAACTTTGGCACAGATTTCACAATATTCCTTTACTTCTTCATGCTCCCCTAGCCAATAAAACATTTGAAGGATTTATCTTTTATTTTATCATAGACAAGATGACTCCATAGCACATGTGAATGTGTCCAATCCATCAGCCCTTGGCCATGAGATTTAGCAACTATTAGCTGCTCCATAGTTTGTCCACACTTCTCATTTACTATTTTTTAATATTTCACTTTCTACAGTAAAATATGAAAACATTTTCTTATCTCCAGGCTTTTAGCCTACTCTATTACTTTTACCTTTGTCCTGCATGGGTTAACATGGTGACCCTGAATTAGGCTGTAGTAAAGTTATCTTTGAAGACTGGAAATTCAAGGAGACCAATTTCAAGTTAGTCTTCACTAATATCTCCTGCAAAAAACTCTAAGAGTAAAATCTCACTGTCATCCCTACAGCTTGTACATTTCCAAGTTCACCTAAAGGTATAGGTTCAACAACAGATACATTTGTAGAATTTCACATAGTTATCAAAATAGAAAAAGTTCACATTATGCAATAATGTCATTAACACTCTGATTTCATGGGTTAATTTTCAACATGAGGTTTCAAAAGACAATACAGCAGAAGGACAATTGTTTGTGTCCCCATTTGCCCTCTATGCAGATGACTCACACAAATCTGATCAGTATAGTTCTAATGTCCAAAGAGCAAGCATGGTTAAGAGTTACCAGACTATTTGAGACTAACAGAGCATTAACAGAGTGTCCTTGTACAAACACTTTGCAGATTTGTCCCTCTGTATTATGAGATGAAAAATCAGTGTAGGTAGGGCTAGCAAACAACGATGAGCACCTCTATGAATGGGCAAATGGCAGCCAAGTCTTTGATGGTGCCAGAAAACAATGTTCTTGACATGCAAAGGCCTTTTAGGGCCAATTGGCTTTAGTGGCATGGCTACAATGTCTACATTTGCTCCCACTTAAAGGACCTCTTCTGCTTCCATTTCTATTAGGAATGGTCTTACCAAATTCAGAGGTCTTCTGCTTCCTTTGAGTTGGCAGAGTGGGATAGTTACCCTGTAGATGGCCCTCAGTATACATGTACTGCTACACCAGGTCAACTGGACCTTAACAGTAGGTGTAACCAAGTGAGCAAGAATTCACCCTATGTCTTGTGATACTTTCTGGCAAATTGCTTACTTAAGTCAAAGTATGCATTCTGGGGCACCCCACTGAGAAACACAGCATAGAGATCTCTGTTCAATGGTCTGAAAGAAACTCCTTTCTCTTTCATAAAGTCATAGAATCATAGGATGTTAAAGTTGAAAGGTGCCTCCTTAAACCATCTCAGACCGATGTCTGTCCAGCCACTATTTGAAGATTTCTAATGAAGGAGAACTCATCACCTCTCATGGCAGCCTTTTCCATTCATTGTTCTCCCTCAGTGTCAAAAAGTTTTTTTTCTAATATCTATTCTGTATCTTCTACCTTTCAGTTTCATTCTATTGCTTCTCGTGATTCCATGTGATGATCCCTCTACACTGTGACAGCCCTTCAGATATTTGTAGACTGCTTTTAACTCTCATTTTAGCCTTTTTTGTGCAATATAAACATTCCCAGATCATTTAACCGTTCCTCGTAGAACATAGTTTGCAGCCCACTCACTATCCTGTAGCTCTTCTCTGAACTTGCTCCAGGTTTTCTATGTATTTGTTAAAATGCAGTGCCCAGAACAAGACACAGTATTCCAGATGAGGTTTTAACAAGGAGGAGTAGAAAGGGATAATTACTTCATGCGGTCTAGACTCCATGCTTCTGTTAAAACATCCTAGAACTGTATTTGCCTTTTTTGCTGCTGCATCACACTGTTGACTTATGTGCAGTTACACTGTTGACTCATGTGCAGCCATGGAGGATGTAGTTATACAGCTTCTACTTGGAAACATTAATCAGCAGGAGACAAACCATTTGCTCATGAAGTCCAATAGAGGACAATACAATTTCTTTATTATATGTATATTACAATATAGTTATGGGGTATATGTTTGCCAAATTGGAATAGTCAAACAAGTAGACACAATGTTAATGTGCATGTTTTGAAATTTGTTCTTTTTGTTTTTTAAAAACACCATTGTCCTCCCTGACCAAACAAAAGCCTAAAGCCAGAATCCTACATTATTTGTTAGGTACATGCATCGTAAACTATTAGCAGCAACAGCCAACAGCATTATTGGAAAAGTGAAACGAGCATCTCTTCCACAAGTGAATAAAAGCACTATTTTATTTCTTTATGTGGCCGGTAGACAGACAGGTGATATGGGAATGCAAGCAGGCGGGCACGGCCGGTAGACTGTCAGGTGATACGGGTAGACAAGCAGGCAGGCTTGGCAGGTAGACAGGCTGGTGGGCACGGCTGATAGACTGGCTGGCAGGCACGGCTGATAGACCGGCTGGTGAGCATGGCTGATAGGCAGGCAGGCGGGAACGGCTGATAGACAGGCTGGTGGGCATAGCTGATAGACACGCTGGTGGGCACTGGAACCTGATGGCTGAGGAAAGTGTTAGCACACAAGCAACAACCTTGCACAGGCACCTCCATTTTGGAGGAGGTGCTTTAAATAGGAGAAGTCCTCCAGCCATTGGCCGGGGACTCTTTACGACAGTGCACACGGCTCCTTTAAGACGGAGGGAGCGCGCATGCCCTAAGTACAGTGCCCGGGAGATTGCGTGAGGTGCACGCACCCCTGGTGTCAGCAGGGGGGCTGGAGGACGCCGGACAGGGACTGCCGCAGTGAGGGGATCGGCGTCTCTGCCAGGCAGGAGGCATAGATGCTGACACTACAGTACCCCCCCTTTACACCCCCTCTTCTTTAAGCCCTCAAGAAATTTTTCTAGAAGACGAGGGGCATGGATGTTCTCCCTGGGCTCCCAAGACCTCACTTCAGGACCAAACCCCTTCCAATTCACAAGAAAGAAGGACTTTCGTCTTACCCTCTTGATAGCTAAAAGGTTTTCTACCACAAAGACATACTCAGCAGAGACTGGAGCTGAAGTGGTACCTGCATCGTCAGAGAAAGAATTAAGGACAACCGGTTTGAGGAGAGAAACGTGAAAGGAATTGGGATTCCGTAAGGCGGCCGGGAGTTTCAGCTTGTAAGCCACTGGGTTTATTTGGTTCAGAATCTTGAATGGACCGATGAACCGTGGACCCAACTTGAATGATGGTATCTTGAGATGGACATATTTGGAGGAAAGCCAGACCTTGTCTCCCGGATGGAATAGAGGCGGATCCAGACGTCTCATATCAGCATGCTTCTTCATCGACTCGGAGGACTGAAGAAGCGCATATCTAGGGTCCTCCCAGATTGCTGATAATTCACTGACAAGAGACTCCGCCGCAGGATTGTCCACTGAAGAGGAGACTGGAAATGGAATCCGGGCGTGTCGACCCTAGACCACAAAAAACGGAGACTTAGCAGAGGACTCACTCACATGGTTGTTATAGGAAAACTCGGCCCAAGGCAGGAACTCTACCCAATCGCTATGGTGAGCGTTGACAGTGCCAAAAAAACCTAGTAAGGATCTGATTGATCCATTCCACTTGACAATTGGACTGAGGATGAGAGGCCAAGGAAAAATCCAAAGAGACATCCAGAAGCTTGCAAGTGGCTCTCCAGAAGCGGGATGTGAAATGAACTCCTCGGTCCGAGACAATGTGGAGGGGTAAGCCGTGGAGCCAAAAGATGTAAAGAATAAAGTCCTTAGCCAGCACAGGTGCGGATGGAAGACCAGATAGATGGATGAAGTGAGCCTTCTTGGAAAAACGATCAGCGACCACCCAAATGACAGTACAACTGGCCGATACATGAATATTCGTGATGAAATCCTTTGCAATATGTTGCCATGGAGCGGAAGGCATAGGAAGAGGAAGAACGCAACCAGCTGGAAGGTTCCTAGGTATCTTGTTACGGGCACAAGAGGAACAAGCTGCGACAAAATTCGCAACATCCTTGCGCAGGGAGGGCCCCCAATAATGTCGGGCAATGAGCAGAAGCATCTTCCTCTGGCCGGCATGACCACCCAGTTTTGATGAATCACCCCAGAGTAAGACCCTCTTCTGATCCTAAGCCGCTACAAAGCTCTTACCAGGAGGTAAATGAGACAGGTCGAACGGAGCAACAGAAATTATTCTGGAGGGATCAATGATGTGTAGAGGTTCCTCTTCTTGGTCAATGGACAAAGATGAGCGGGACAGATCGTCGGCTTTAATGTTCTTGTCTGCCGAGCGGTAATGAAGAGTGAAGCAGAATCTAGCAAAGAACAAAGACCATATAGCCTGACACGGGTTTAGTCTTTGGGCGGTCTGCAAATAAGCGAGGTTATTATGGTCAGTGTAGATGACCACCGAGTGCAGAGCCCCCTCCAGCAAGTAGCACCACTCCTCCAGCGCTAATTTGATGTCCAGCAGTTCTCGATCTCCTATAGAGTATTTGCGCTCGGATGGAGAGA
Organism: Phyllobates terribilis; assembly: GCF_046119375.1. Taxonomy (NCBI): domain Eukaryota; kingdom Metazoa; phylum Chordata; class Amphibia; order Anura; family Dendrobatidae; genus Phyllobates; species Phyllobates terribilis. Next base: position 445,556,231 of record NW_027362764.1, read on the forward strand.
AGAGTTTGGAGAAGAAGCCGCAGGTCACCATTCGCCCGGACGAGGATTTCTGGGTGAGCACTGCTCCGGCACCGGAGGAAGAGGCATCAACCTCCAGGAAGAACTGTTTATTTCAGTCAGGCCGATGTAGCACTGGAGCGGAGGAGAAGGCTTGCTTAAGAGAGACAAAGGCATTCTCCGCCTCGGAAGTCCATTCCCTGGGATTTGCTCCTTTACCGGTGAGAGCAGAGATGGGAGCAGTCCGGGAGGAGAAATGAGCAATGAAGAGGCGGTAATAGTTAGCAAAACCCAGAAACCTCTGAATAACATTCAACCCCTCAGGTTGGGGCCACTTTAAGACAGCAGATACCTTCTCGGGATTCATCCGCAGCCCGGTCTCAGAGATGATATACCCCAGAAATGGTAGGGAGGTCTGCTCAAAGAGGCATTTCTCGTACTTAGCATACAAACAATTCTTCTGGAGCCTCAACCGGACCTGACGCACATCCCTCCGGTGAGAGGACAGATCAGGGGAGAACACCAAGATATCGTCCAGGTACACCACTACGCAGGAATACAGGAGATCTCGGAAGATGTCATTTACTAGCTCCCGGAAGATGGCTGGAGCATGACAGAGACCGAATGGCATGACGCGGGATTCGTAGTTACCGTCCCGAGTGTTGAATGCCGTCTTCCACTCATCTCCCTGGCGAATACTGACCAGATTGTACGCCCTGCGAAGATCAAGCTTAGTGAAGATCTTCACGCCTTTTAGGTGGTCAAACATCTCCGAGATGAGAGGCAGGGGGTATTTATTTTTGATTGTAATTGGTCTAGGCCCCTATAGTCGATGCAAGGACGAAGAGAGCCATCTTTCATTTTGACGAAGAAGAATACTGCTCCAGCCAGAGAGGTGGATTTCTGGATAAATCCCCTAGCAAGATTCTCTTCTATGTATTCAGACATAGCACGGGTCTCGGCCAGCGACAAGGACAAGGGGTAAATTCACCCTTGAGGAGGTGAAGTACTAGGTATTAGGTCAATGGGGCAATTATACGGCCTATGAGGTGGTAGTGTCTCTGCCTCTTTTTATCAAAGACATCCACATATGACCAGTAGGGTGCTGGTAGGCCAGGTAGGTTACAGAAGTAGACGGGGGTCGAGCAGGACGAGCCAGTATCAGACAGGACTTATGGCATACCGGACCCTAACGGAGCACCTCCCATGAGCTCCAATTCAGGATGGGCTCATGTCTCTGTAACCAAGGCAGGCCAAGCAAGAGGGGTCGAGAGAGACTGGACAGCACGTGAAAGGAGATCCTCTCCGAGTGCAGCATTCCCACCTGAAGAGTCACAGGCTCAGTGACAAGCAAGATGGTTTCAGAGAGAAGCTTTCCATCCACCGAGGAAACCGCTAAATGATCAGCCAGACATATGGTAGGAATTTGAAAACACTCCACAACGACCTGTTGAATGAGATTCCCAGCACCTCCGGAATCCAGATAAGCAGTCTCAAAGAAGCGAGTCTCACCACTGGTAACAGACACAGACAGAGTCAAGGGCGGAGAGGAAGAACTCTTGCCTGGGACGACCTCTCCGAGCGGTCCTAGACACTGGAGTTTCCCTGTCTCACCAGGCAGGAGCGGATCTGATTCTCTATATTGCCACAGTAGAAGCAACTCCCCTAGGAGCGGCGGGTCTCCTGGCGAGGCTTGACCACCTTAGCTTGGTCAATTTGCATTGACTCAGGAGAAGACCCCCGGGGGAATGCTAGTTGCGAGACAGGACTTAGGAAGGTTGGAGAGAGGTGCAGAGGTTTTCTCTCATGTGACGTCTCCTTAACACGCTCCAGAAAATGGATGTCAATCCGGGTAGCTAATGACACCAGGTAGTCCAGGGAGGAAGGTATGATGCGACTGGCTAGCTCATCCTTGATCTGTCCAGAAAGGCCTTACCAAAAAGTGGACACCAGAACCTCATTGTTCCAGGCAAGTTCAGAGCCGAGGGTTCGGAAACGCACGGCATACTGTCCCACCGAAAGACTCCCTTGGCGGAGTCAGAGAAGTGAGGAGGAAGTAGAAGATCTTTGTCAAAGTTCATCGAACACCTTCTGGAAAGCCGCGAGGAAGGCTTGGAGATCGGACACCAGAGGATCCCCTCTCTCCCACATAGGGTTAAGCCACGTCAACGCCTCTCCGGTGAGGTGAGACATGATGAATGCCACCTTGGCACGGTTGGAGGTGAACTGGTGTGCCAAGAGTTCAAAGTGCATCGTGCACTGATTTATGAAGCCCCGACATAGGGCAGGGTCACCACCAAAACGTGGAGGCGCAGAAGCCGGGTCCAAAGCCGGGTGCCACAGCACCACTGGGTTGAGGTGTCGCCGGAGTGGATGCCGCTCGGTGAGCGGCGGACACAGTCGGAGTTGACAGCGCGTCCAGGTGGTAGTTGACTGTCCATAGATAGGACAGGATAGTATCCTGTTGGGATCTCTGGCGAGACACCTCTTGGTACAGGTCTGAGAGAAAAGGAGCCTGGGAGCCACCGAATTCCATGGCCTGTGCAAACTGTTATGGGTCCGGGTGGTGGAACCTCTGTGCTGTGATGCAAGGAGGGACCAGAGTGGCGTAACTAATTGCCTACCCAAACCGACCCTGGCTACACGGCGGCTTTGTCAACTCCGTGAACCAAGGAGGGACTGGGAAGGTGAACCAGGTGCCACTCTGGGACTGACCTTGTGTGAGAGCAGGCGATTCCCATGGGTCAGATGGCTGAAGATGACAGGTACAGCAGGTGAGCATGGCCGGTAGACAGACAGGTGATAAGGGTATGCAAGCAGACGGGCAGATAGACAGGCTGTCGGGCATGGCTGAGAGCCCGGCTGGTGGGCACAGCTGATAGGTAGGCAGGCGGGCACAGCTGATAGACAGGCTGGCAGGCACAGCTGATAGACAGGCTGGCTTTTCACGGCTGATAGACAGGCTGGTGGGCACGGCTGATAGACAGACTGGTGGTCACTGGAACTTGAGGGCTTGAGGAGAGTGTTAGCACACAAACAACAACCTTGCACAGGCATCTCCATTTTGGAGGAGGTGCATTAAATAGGACTTGTCCTCCGGCCATTGGTCAGGGACTCTTTAAGACGGCACGCACAGTCCCTTTAAGAGGAAGTGCGCGCTCTAAGTACAGTGCCCGGGAGACGGCGCGAGGTGCACGCACCCCAGGCAGCAGCAGGGGAGCTGGAGGACGCCGGACCGGGACCGAGGAGGTGAGGGGATCGGCGTCTCTTATTTTCAGCCTCTCTATGATTGGCGGTGCTCAGCTTAAAAAAGGACCATTTTAATTTTGTTACTATGCTATGATAAAGGGTGTCTAGGATGCCAGAAACGCATTAGTATTTCATCTTTGTATGTCGGGTTTCATGGCATAAAGAAATAAAATAGTGCTTTTATTTTACCTGTGTAAGTGCCTCTCTGTTCACTTCTCCATTGTTGCTGAGCCACACAAGCTGGAGTCATGGCACCCAACGTTTTATCCTCCCATAGATTTCCAACTCACAAAGCGTGGTAAGCTCTGATACTTTTTTCTACACCAACAATATTATTGTGTCATATACAGTTGTTAAATTTGACTGCTAAAATCTTTACTTTTTTTTGTTAATTTTTTTTTTACATTTTTCCCACTTGCCAAAGAATGCAACATAAACATTACCCTGAAATAATATTTTACTATGTAGAGACATGCACAGAAAGTAATTTGTGAACTTAACCTGCAATATTATTCTGACTCCTATAGTTGTTAAATTTGATTAAACTGTTGTAAATTCATATCCTTTTTTAAAGCTTTTCACCCCACTTGAATGAAAATGCAACGTAATCGAAAATGATACATTGCAAAGTAGATATGCATGGGTTCCCATTTGGAATCGAAAATATGGCAACCGGATGCAATATGATCATGGAGTATATGGTCGGTAAGTTGGATTATTAGAATAGGTATTTAAAAATATTTAATCCTTCAAAAAAATCTAAATATAACAAGGTCACAGACCATGTAAATAGTAAGAACCTGCAAATTAGATAATATTTATTTTCCCATTTAATACAATGAGATTTTAATATGTGCATATTGGTATTTAGATGTTTAAATCTATAAAGAATAAGTAAACATTATTAGTAGGCTTAGAATACTGAGAACAGATGCAATAGGTCACTTTGAAGTAGACTTTTCAAAATTCTTTTTCAAGAAATAAACACCATCTGTGTACTGAGTTCAAAATTATATTAGAGTGAAGGTTCTGTCTCCTAAAGGTACAAAAATCTGTATGCAAAAGGTAAGAATAGCTGAAAATAATATTTATTTGCTTGCATTGCATTGTCTATTTGCAGGGAACAGGAAAAATATTTGTGACTAATGCAGGATAAAAGATATGAAGAATCACATCTAAACAAACACTGGAAGAAGTTCTAACTTTCAAAATATTTTCTGTAATGTAACTTTATTGTTTTTCATAGGCAAGGGTAATACAATGATGTATGATGTTTAATGAGATGAAGTAATGTTATATAGTTTCAAAGAATCCAAAAACAGCACATAAGCAAAACATTCTATTACATACTAATAAAAATCCTAAAAAAGAATCAATAATGTACATAAATATAATTATTTGTGTTATTTTTATACATTTGTGTAATTACATTTAATACATTGGAAAGTAGATTAATGGATTTACAGTTGTGAAGGCAATTATATTAAACGAGCTATTGAACCCATTCTATGCCCGAATGGGGAGCATTTTTATTGGGATATGCTCCCCCATCCTGTTATGTGCCGCCGCCATCCTGTTACGTACTGCCCCCATCCTGTTACATGCAGCCCCCATTCTGCTATGTGCAGCCCCCATCCTGTTACGTGCAGCCACCATCCTGTTATGTGCAGCCCCCATCCTATTATGTGCAGCCCCCATCCTGCTATGTGCAGCCCCATCCTGTTATGTGCAGCCCCGATCATGTGCCCCCATTCTGTTATGTTCTGCCCCCATCCTGCTATGTGCTGCCTCCATCCGGAGGCCGGGGGAGGAGTGTGATGGCAGAGTATGTATGTGCCCATACCGCGCTGTCCAGCGCCAATGTGTCTTCACTAAAATGGCGCGGGATAGTCCGTTATGCGCATTCAGATGCCGCACTCCTCCCCCGGACTTCAGCCAAAACAGAGGTGCTGCGGCAACGTTCCTTCGGGTCAGGTATGTACTTATGGTGCCGGAGCTCACGATATGCATTCAGTGTCTATGCATACTGTGATCTCCGGCGCCATATACTTCTTACCTATAACGGCTGGATGCTTTCTTCTTTCTGGAGCCAGACTGCGCAGGCTCGTCGCGCTTGTGCAGTCTATAGAGGCTTCAGACAGAAGGACACATACCTGGTTATATTATAGATGTCCCCCAATTCTGTTAATATCCCCCATCCTCGTATGCATGGCTTCCCTCCATCCTGGTATGCATGGCATCTCTTCATCCCGGTATGCATGGCACCCCTCCATCCCGGTATGCATGGCACCCTTCATCCCGGTATGCATGGCACCCCTTATCCTCATCCTGGTATGCAAGGCATGGTCACCCAGGAAGCCAGCAGCGGCAGAAGTGGAGCAATGCTGCAAGCCCTGGGTTTGAGAAATGGGTGCCCGGTTGCAGTGGTGGTCGAGTGGCATCACAGGAAGCAGGGTCCCCCCCCCTCAGGAACCCAATGGCGGCAGAAGCAGTGAGATGCTGCAGGGCCGGTGTTAGCGGTTAGGCAGAACAGAGAGCATTGATTTTCCGATGGCTGCTGAAATCTCCTTGAAGCCGGGAACTACAGGAAAATGGCCGCCCAAGCCGGCGCATGCTCAGACTGGTATCTTCCTGATATATATATGATTTCAAACTGATTAATGTTTTAGAGAATTGATAGAGAAGAGTTTTGATCATAACTTAAATTAAATGGGTTTTCCAGTTTTAAATTTGTATTTTTATTATGCTTGCTCTGTTTTAAAGAAACAGAATTACTCACCAGCCACAGATCCAGTGTTTCAAAACCTCTTTTCTTTGTTAGCATGGCTACAATAGGGATGTCACTTCTACAGCAGATGATAATTGCAGCCAATCACCCAGCTCAGTGGCCTTATCTTATCTACTTAGGCATTACTGTTAACTTCGGTAATTGGCTCCTGTGCTTTTCTTTTTTTTGTTTCTGTTTTAGGCTGTGGGCCCACTATGGGTTTTTTAACCATTTCTGCAGCAGCAATTCCGCTGCAGAAACACTTAAAAAATGCTTGGTAGAAGGTCTGCTATCTTCCCCAATGATAATCCGCATGTGCTGTGCACATGCTGTGGAAATTTCTGCTGCGGATTATCATTGCAGAAAAATCCGCAGCACTACCAATTATTTTGTGTAATCGCAGCATTTTCTCCCCCATTTACTTGCATTGAATTGCTTAATATCCACTTAACTACATGTGCACAAGCAGATATTAAGCGATTCAATGTGCGGATGGTACCCGGGTTTGGAGAAGATGAGACTCTCCTCCAGACTCGGTACCATGGTACCTGTAAAAAAAAGAATTAAAAAAAAATATATACATTATACTCACCTTCTGATGGCCCCCAGTCTCCATAGCGATGCGTCCTGGCTTCCCGGCAGCTCATGATGGTCTAAAAGGACCTGCCATGACGTCATTTAGTCATTTAGTCATGTCACCAGTTGCGTGACTCGTCACATGACTAAATGGCAGGTCCTTTTACACAACCACGAGACACCTGGAAGACCGGACATATCAGATAAGGAGACCGGGGTTCATCGGAAGGTGAGTATATGTTTTTATTTTATTTTTTACCACTTTTATTCTTTTTTTTAACTAAGTTGGTCACAATATATAAAATCCATGCCGGTTGCATGGATTTATATAGTGTGACCAAGTTGTCAAAAACTTTCCAAGTGATGCTAAAATCGCTTGGAAAGCGCTCGACAACCCGCATGATCAAAACGCTTCAATTATGCTTGTCCCTGGCAGGAAAAAAGCATGTAAAATCTGCATGGATTTTTTCTGCCAGGGAAATGCAGAAACGCTCAGAAAAAATCTGGAGCATTTCTTCATCGTGGGCACCTAGCCTTAAAGTGTTCAAAGCTATCTATTTCACTGTTTTATGGCCCTCTGTTGTACATTGGTTTGTTTATCCTGCATAGTAATGCCTGCTCTGGCCTTGTGCTATTTGACTAATTACTCAGTGTGGCCAATTGTTGCTGGATTCTATCAGACATTTCATATATATTCAGCTCTGGCTCTGGATAGCACGTGTGCGGGGTCACGCGTGCGATAGATTTTAAGTGCAATAGTTTAAAGTGATTTTAACAGTTATACAATGGCAGTTGGACAGGGCAAGAGACAGGTAAGGTGCATTAGATATTCATACAAACATGCTTCTTGGTCAGTTGTATTGCATTATGCATTGATCATATCAATCTGCTTCTTATTTGCTTTAACTTCTGCTTTCTCACAACTCGCCCGCCCTTTAACACATTCTGTGCACTCTCTCCATATCAACCTCTCCCTTCTCCCCTCTCCCATGTATGCCACTGCTGACATTTCTCACCCACTCCAAATCATCCACTACCTCCATACAGCACTCAAAACATTCATACAAATCATTGCACCATCTGCTCTTTCTCTTTTTTCTCCTTTTACTAGTCGCAGGTGACATCTCCCCCAACCTTGGGCCTCACTTCACTAGCATACATTACTCTCCTCCAGCTGCATATAGAAACCCTACTAATCTTATTAACATTCAGTGCATGCATTCTCCTATCGCATTCCATTGTGCTCTCTGGAACGCACAATCTGTGTGCAACAAACTAACTTACATTCACGATTTTTTCCTCTCTAATTCCCTTAAGCTTCTGGTTATTATAGAAACCTGGATCCAGCAGTCAGACACCACCGCTGCTGCTGCTCTCTTGTTTGGTGGGCTGAAATTTTCACATACCGCCAGACCTGAGAACAGACAAGGTGGAGGTGTTGGTTTTCTCCTTTCATCACAATGTGCTTTCCAGGTCATCCCCTCGGTTCCCTTACTTATGTTTCCTTCCTTTTAAGTTCACACCATCAGACTCTTTAAACTCTTCTCCCTGCCAGTGGTGGTTGTGTATCGCCCTCCAGGCTCCTCCCGCCAGTTCCTGGATCACTTTTCCACCTGGCTTCCTCACTTTCAATCTTGTGACATCCCTGCCCTCATAATGGGAGACTTTAACATCCCCATCAATGATCCCCTCTCGCAATCTACCTCTCATCTACTTTCTCTAACCTCCTCCAACTGATACCTAGCCCCCATGTCTTCTAGCGTGCTTTAAAAACACATATATTTAAACAAGCCTACCACCTCAGCTACTCAGTAAACTAACTTTCCCCTTTTCCCTCCTTCTAAATATTATTCAGAATCTGCTCCCTACTATTCATCTGTCTCCACACCCTCCATACACATGATAACTGCACTCGATACTTGATTATTGCACTTAAACATACTGGCTGCTGAAAAGATCATGCAGCTTTATATGAAAATCCCTACTTATTATAATTGCCAGACCTGAAATAACAAGCACTTTTCACCTATTGTGTCCCCCAATTTCCTTGTAGATGGTAAGCTTGTGAGCAGGGACCTCACTCCTAATGTAGCTGTTTAAACTGTCTTAACTTGTATTGAATTTATTGTCTTACATGTCCCGCTTAATTGTAAAGTGCTGCCGAATATGTTGGCGCTATATAAATAAAAATTATTATTATTATTATCATTATTATTATCAATTGTCTATAATGGTCATCTGCTGTAGATGTAACATCACCTATGTAGACATGTCAACAAAGAATGAGGGAGCAGCAGTGTGGCAGAAATAGAGCAGTGATCAGTGAATAAAGTTAATAATATTTTTAATCAATGCAAAGCAATGAACAGTAAAATTTAAAAGTGGATAACCCATTTAATAATGAAATCTTTCTGCAACATAACTTTTAAAATTCCACTTTTAGTTGCTCAACTTCCTTCAGATCCAAACCTAGTATAACAATTTTGATATTTGTGGAATGCATATACAGTATACTCAAATATACACACACAGTGAATATAAAAAGTTAAAATGTAGGTTCTTGTCAAGTTAAAAAAATAATACCAAGAAGTATCATTACAGAACTTTTTCCACCTTCATTTTCACCTAGAATTTTTACAAAATAATTGAAACATTGACTAATCTTTTGGAAAAAGAAAACTAAAATAATATGGTTGCAGAAATATGAACACCTTTAACTAATACTTTGTTAAAATAGTCTTTGAATATATTACAGCATTCAGTATTTGTAGGTAGGAGTCTGCCAGCATGGCATATTTTAAATTGTCAATCTTTGTCTCCTTTTCCTTAATGTGGTACTCCAAGTCAGTCAGATTCCTGTGTACAGCCCTCCTCAGGTCAATTGGATTCAGGTCTTTGCCATTCTTTCGTTGATGTGGAGGTATTCTTAACCCCCTCGCGACCATTGACATACATGTACATCATCTTCTGTGTCCTTGCCTTTGATGCGGGCTCACACACTGAGCTTGCATCTTTCCCTGCACTTGATGGCTGATTTAATCATCCATCAAGTGCCTCTAACAGCCGACAGTGGATCTCCGATCAACCAGTCAATCAGATTAATGCCGCTGTCAATCACTGACAGCAGCATTTAACATCAGTTGATCGCAGATTCAAGTCTTCTAATGGGACAACTAAATACATTAACAAGTAAAAAAAAGTTTGAAACAATGTTAAAAAAAAACACAGAAGTTCAAATCACCCCCCGTTTTCCACATGAAAATTAAAACAATTAAAAAAAATCACATATTTTGTATCTCCGCATTCAGAAATGTGCGATCTATCAAAATATAAAATAAATAAATCTGATCAGTAAATGGAGTAATGAGAAAAAAAATCGAAACATCAGAAATACGTTTTTTTGGTTGCCACAACATTGCAATAAAATGCAGTAAGAGGTGTTCAAAACATTGTAGAAACCCCAAAATGGTATAATTAAAAATGACAATTCATGGAGAAAAAAATAAGCCATTTACATACACTGTGCAGAATTATTACTCAAGTTGTATTTTAGAGGATTATTTTTATTATTGATCAACAACTGTGTTCTCAATCAACCCAAAAGACTCATAAATATCCAAGCTTAATATTTTTGGAAGTTGGAGTGGGTTTTATTTAGATTTGGCTATCTTAGGAGGATATCTGTTTGTGCAGGTAACTATTACTGTGCAGAATTATTAGGCAACTTAATAAAAACCAAATATAATCCCATCTCACTTGTTTATTTTCACCAGGTAAACCAATATCAGTGCACAAAATGTAGAAATAATCATTTCTGACATGCAAAACCAAAAACACAAAAAATTAGTGATCAGTATAGCCACCTTTCTTTATGATGACACTCAACAGCCTTCTATCCATAGATTCTGTCAGTTGCTTGATCTGTTTTCGATCAACATTGCGTTCAGCAGCCACCACAGCCTGCCAGACACTGTTCCGAGAGGTGTACTGTTTTCCCTCCCTCTAGATCTCATATTTTATGATGGACCACAGGTTCTCTAGGGGGTTCAGATTAGGTGAACAAGGGGGCCATGTCATTATTTTTGCTTCCTTTAGACCTTTACTGGCCAGCCACGGTGTGGAGTAGTTAGATGCATGTGATGGAGCATTGTCCTGCACGAAAATTATGTTTTTCTTGAATGATACCGACTTCTTCCTGTATCACTGCTTGAAGAAGTTGTCTTCCAGAAACTGGCAGTAGGTCTGGGAGTTGAGCTTCACTCCATCCTCAACCCGAAAAGGTCCCACAAGCTCATATTTGATTATACCAGCCCATACCAGTACCCCACCTCCACCTTGCTGGCATCTGAGTCGGAGTGGAGCTCTGTGCCCTTTACTGATCCAGCCTCTGGGCCATCCATCTGGCCTATCAAGAGTCACTCTCATTTCATCAGTCCATAAACCTTTTGAAAAATCAGTCTTAAGATATTTCTTGGCCCATTCTTGACGTTTTATCTTATGTTTCTTGTTCAAAGGTTGTCGTTTTTCAGCCTTCCTTACCTTGGCCATGTCCCTGAGTATCGCACACCTTGTGCTTTTTGATACTCCAGTGACGTTGCAGCTTTAAAATATGGCAAAAGTGGTGGCGAATGGCATCTTGGCAGCTTCACGCTTAATTTTCCTCAATTCTTGGGCAGTTATTTTGCGCCTTTTTTGGCCAACATGCTTCTTGCGACCCTGTTGGCTATTTGCCATGAAATGCTTGATTGTTCAGTGATCACGCTTCAAAAGTTTGGAAATTTCAAGACTGCTTCATCCCTCTGCAAGACATCTCACAATTTTGGACTTTTCAGAGCCCTTCAAATCTCTCTTATGACCCATTTTGCCAAAGGACAGGAAACTGCCTAATAATTAAGCACACCTTATATAGGGTGTTGATTTCATTAGTCAACACCCCTCCTCATTACAGAGATGCACATCACCAGATTTACTTAATTGGTAGTTGGCTCTCAAGCCTATGCAGCTTGGAGTAGGACAACATGTATAAAAAGTATCATGTGATCAAAATACTAATTTGTCTAATAATTCTGCACACAGTGTATGTGGCAAAATAAATGGTGTCATTCAAAAGTACAACTCGTCCCACAAAAAACAAGCCCTCATATGGCTATATTGCTGGAAAGATAAAAAGAAAGTTATGGCTCTTGGAAGAAGGGAAGGAAAAAACAAAAACAAAAAATGGAAAATTGCCCAAGGGTGAAGGGGTTAAGGTTGTTGTCATGCTGAAAAGGGAAATTCTTCTTCACCTTCAGCTTTTAAGCAGAGGCATGAAGGATTTGATGCAAAATTTACTCATATTTGAAACTGTTTATTACTTCTTCACATTTACAAAAGTCCCAATTGTGCCAAAAACAGACCCAAAGCATAATGCTGCATCAATCATGTTTCACTGTGGGTATGGTATTCTTTTGGCAATGCACAGTTTTGACTTTGCACCAAACATACCTATTAGAATTATGTACAAATGGTTGAACCTTGTTCTTATTAAACCATACCATGTTTTCCCACATGCTTTTGGTAGAAACATAGTTAGACTTGGATGATTTTCTTTCTGGAAAAGTTTTCCATCTTTTCACTCCACAGCAAAACCTAGACATATAATGATCATGGGAGATTGTTATCACACGCCATACATAACCAGTACTTGCTAGAGATTTCTGCAGGTCCTTTAAGGTTGCTAAAGGCCTATTGGCTGCTTACCTGACCAATTTTCAACTGGTCTTTTCATCAATCTGTGAGGGACTTCCAGTTTTTTATAATGCCACTAATGTGCCAAATTTAAGACACTTCTTAATGACTTCACGTTATTCTATGGAGTATCTAATGCCATGAAAATTATTTTGTATCCTTCTACTACTAACTGATAGCAATGCTGCTTTTAAGCTGCTTATGGAACATGGCTTTCACTGTGAAATGCAGCTATGAAAATATCTGGAACATCCTATTATTACAGCAAAACTTTATATAGAGTTAATCATAATTAGTTTATTTAACAATAAGAAAATACTTACCTGTATACTTAAGTATTCATCAAAGTATCTGATAGTTAATTTATGACCCAATTGTGAGACAGCCCAAATATAATTATGTTTATTTCAATAAAATTGCTTTTATTAAGCTAACTATAATATAGTAAAGTGTGGAACATGAATCAAATATATGATGTGTCACAAATAGGTTTTTGCAAACATCGACGACTGTCATGGCGATGTCAGGGTTTGTGGAATTTCTAGATTCTTGCCCTCTTTCTTGTAACTTCACTAGTGGCTGTAATCGGCGCAGGGAGACTCTGGCGTCGACGCATAGACGTGTAGCTCCTAGACAGGTTACCAAGCGTTAAATCTATGGATTAGCTTGTTAATACTCCTTGATCACATGCTGTGGGAGAACCATTCATATCTTCTCTTCCTCTACATATGTGCGCTGGACAATTCAGGTAGTGCCAGCTATAGCTTATCTAAACTTGGTCTGGAGTGGTGGAGAATGATATCCAGGCATTTTTGGGGATTGCTCTGTGATTCTTGTGTGTGGTTTTTGGTGAAGATCTTTCCCTTCCCCTTTGATGTTTCATGTAGTTTATTTGCCCTCATACTCTTAATCTTTTGTATTTATTCCTATGTGAGTTCTATGTGACTGAGATTCTGTTTTCCCCTGTCTGTCTTTTCTGTGTTAACCCTTTCACTCCTGCCTTTTTCTTCCTTGGATGGGGGAGGGGATCAGTTTAGTTCGGTGCAGGAGTTGAGTGAGGTACAAGACCCAGGCATCCCCACTATCAGGGGTAATCCTGGAGACAGTGATGAGCCTAGGGCCCCTTTATCTTGAGATCTTAAATTAGAGCCCACAGTTCTAGCTAAGCTACATCATGACATGACATAGTATATAGCAGAATAAATAGAAGGTGGAAGACACTATAGGGTTTTATTGGTCCCAAGATATTGTGTATTGCGTCTAACAATATGCACATTTATAAATGGATTACTCGTAAACAAAGGGTTCTATTTAGCACCCTTTCGTAGATTAAGCTATTTTATATGTGTATTGGTAGCACACTGAGTGTCTTGGTACCTTCATCTAATGACATATGCAATTTTAGATATATTACTGCTATACACTGACTTTCCATGCTCTAAGCCCTCTGAAATGTGCATAAACACACACTTCCAAACACTGGTCTCACATGCACTAATTCCTCTAGAGTGTAAAGACAGTCCAGGTGTCATGTTCAGAACAGCATCAAAAGAGTTAATCAGCAGAGTAAATATGGAGCAAAAGATAGATTAAAATATAAGTTCAATAATATAAACCCATCAGAGCTGTAATGTAATTTAATGTAACCACAGACAGACTGGATGTTGAGATCAAGGCTCTGTGGGGGCCATATGATCTCTCTGTATTTTTTGAGGCAAAATAGAGGGCACCCTGATTTTGTTGCGTGATGGAAAGTATGTGTTTGAATTTCTCAGCATTTAGTACACTATTAATCCTTACTTTATCCTTAACACCATTTACTGAAATGCAGCCCCAAAGTTCCAAGGCTGTTATTCTATGCTTCAATGTTGCCTGAAAGTTGAATATAAAACATGGCACTCCAATACATATATGCACTAGCAGGCTACTGCCTCATAGACTTTATTCACATATCAGTGTTTAAACATTTATGTGAAAAAATGTTACCGGTATCATCAGTGTTTTGGATCAGTGTGTCATCAGTCTGAACGTTTTTACCATCGGTTTTGTCCGTTTTTACCATCAGTTTGTCATCAGTATGTTAATTTTTTCCACAAGTGTGTCATCAATGTTTTTCATGAATGTATTAATAAATAAATAAAGTACAAAGCTTCCCCTAGCCTTTGGAACCTTAAACACGGATGGCACACAGGTGCCCTCCATGTGCCAAACGTGTTTTTCACAAACCCATAGACTTGTATTGGCCTTTTTCATCTGTGCTGCCGGAAAAAAATAGACAGATCTCCATATGCTTTGCATTTTGCACTGAAACACAGTCAGGGAAAAAAGATGGACAAGTGATTAGCACCAAAGATTATAATGGTTATGTGCTGGATCCATGGAAAAGACAGATACAACACATATGTGCAACACAGAGTTATGAGTGAGGCCTTAGAGTGAGTGAGAAGAACTAAATACTCAGGTGAGAGATTCAATAGACTATATTTATTTGCAATTGAAAAAGTTGTATGTACATTACAGACCAAAAGTTTGGACACACCTTCTCATTTAAAGATTTTTATGCATTTTCATGACTATGAAAATTGTACATTCACACTGGAGGCATCAAAACTATGAATTAACACATGTGGAATTATATACTTAACAAAAAAGTGTGAAACAACTGAAAATATGTCTTATATTCTAGGTTCTCAGAGTAGCCACCTTTTGCTTTGATGACTGCTTTGCACACTCTTGGAATTCTCTTGATGAGCTTCAAGAGGTAGTCACCGGAAATGGTCTTCCAACAATCTTGAAGGAGTTCCCAGAGATGCTTAGCACTTGTTGGCCCTTTTGCCTTCACTCTGAGGTCCAGCTCACCCCAAACCATCTCGACTGGGTTCAGATCTGGTGACTGTGGAGGCCAGGTCATCTGGCGTAGCACCCCATCACTCTCCTTCTTCATCAAATAGCCCTTACACAGCCTGAAGGTGTGTTTGGGGTCATTGTCCTGTTGAAAAATAAATGATGGTCCAGCTAAACGCAAACCGGATGGAATAGCATGACGCTGCAAGATGCTGTGGCAGCCATGCTGGTTCAGCATGCCTTCAATTTTAAATAAATCCCCAACAGTGTCACCAGCAAAACACCCCTACACCATCACACCTCATCCTCCATACTTCACGGTGGGAACCAGGCATGTAGAGTCCATCCGTTCACCTTCTCTGCATCGCAAAAAGACTCGGTGGTTGGAACCAAAGATCTCAAATTTGGACTCATCAGACGAAAGCACAGATTTCCACTGGTCTAATGTCCATTCCTTGTGTTCTTTAGCCCAAACAAGTCTCTTCTGCTTGTTGCCTGTCCTTAGCAGTGGTTTCCTAGCAGCTATTTTACCAAGAAGGCCTGCTGCACAAAATCTCCTCTTAACAGTTGTTGAAGAGATGTGTCTGCTGCTAGAACTCTGTGTGGCATTGACCTGGTCTCTAATCTGAGCTGCTGTTAACCTGAGATTTCGGAAGCTGGTGACTGGGATAAACTTATCCTTTGAAGCAGAGGTGACTCTTGGTCTTCCTTTCCTGGGGCGGTCCTCATGTGAGCCAGTTTCTTTGTAGCGCTTGATGGTTTTTGCAACTGCACTTGGGGACACTTTCAAAGTTTTCGCAATTTTTCGGACTGACTGACCTTCATTTCTTAAAGTAATGATGGCCACTCATTTTTATTTACTTAGCTGCTTTTTCTTGCCATAATACAGATTCTAACAGTCTGTTCAGTAGGACTATCAGCTGTGTATCCACCAGACTTCTGCACAACACGACTGATGGTCCCAACCCAATTTATAAGGCAAGAAATCCCACTTATTAAACCTGACAGGGCACACATGTGAAGTGAAAACCATTTCCAGTGACAACCTCTTGAAGCTCATCAAGAGAATGCCAAGAGTGTGCAAAGCAGTCATCAAATCAAAAGGTGGCTACTTTGAAGAACCTAGAATATAAGACATATTTTCAGTTGTTTCACACTTTTTTGTTAAGTATATAATTCCACATGTGTTAATTCATAGTTTTGATGCCTTCAGTGTGAATGTACAATTTTCATAGTCATGAAAATACAGAAAAATCTTTAAATGAGAAGGTGTGTCCAAACTTTTGGTCTGTACTGTATAACTTTCAGTAACTAGCTCTGACCTTATTCCGATTTACTACATAGAGATAAAAAAAAATAAGTTTTAAAAAATAATGAGATGATTAAGTTATTAAAATAAACAAAAGTATGTACAAATATTTAGCTGACCAACCAAAAATCTGTTGTAACAATATGGATATAGAAATACTAAATCACTGTAGGTCAATCGTATAATAAATTCAATAAATGAGCTTGATAGATTTTGTGGTTATAAAAAGTACTACAATAACAGAAAGACCAAGGAAAGTTGTAAAAAGGGAATATGTATCCAATGACATTGTCTGTGGCTAAGCATTGTTGTAAAAGGGACACTGCTGTGGCTCTAATTGTCTGCAGCCCTGACAATCCTCCAATTGAGGAAGTATGAATACAAGCCGTGGACCAGCAGGGATGGAGATGACTAGCTGGAGATTGGTAGGTTAGTATTTCATTCTTTTATTGCATTTTTACATCATAATGATAACTTCTATTTACAATAGAACCAGGACAGTTATGCAGGGGTCCATCAGGTTTTACTGTGCTAACCTTGCCTCCTAACCAACAAAAATACCTGAAATCATAGTTGACTGGTCATAAAAGACAAATAACTTTTCTTCTTTCTTTTCTTCAACTAGTAGTTAATGTAAATTTGCACAATGAATTAGCAATTGTTTGCTGAACATTTTTATAGCGCTTGCTTACTTCATGCCAACTTTACAAGACTTTGGAATCAATTCTGAAAAATTAGCATAAACTCTGTTATATAATTAAAAAAAATCATTGTTTAATAAGTAGGAGTTTTTGTAACATAATACCAAAATTGAAAATGAAAAATTAAACTAATGGTAAATTATCTGGACTTAATTTTAACTTATGTTAAAACTTCAATATTCACATCACAAAAGCAAAAATCCAAAAGGTGTTAACAGACATATATAACATTGAATAATGTTTTTTTTCCTATAATATTAACTTAATGAGTTTTTCATGGTAAAATCCAATTAACATTATTTCTAAACAAATATTAAATTGCATCATGTTATAAAATGCATTACAGTGATGATAGATATTTCCTGATTCATTTCTATTAAATCTAGTGACATAAATAAGTCAACGGTTATAGAAGATGAGTAGGACAAACTTCTAAAATTGTAGTGAAAAAATCAAATATTTTCTTTTGCAATGACAAATATATTTTGAATTAAATCAACTCATAGAGGTTCAATAAAATATTAAATTGATAAAATATTAAAACAGCCTATCTAGCCTAGACATTTTATATTGATTGTCATATGAGAATATAAAACTAGGTTAAAAGAAAGGTGTTATTAAATCTACCATATAAAAAAGGAATTTCTTAACCATTTCATGTACGTTTCATTTCAATTGTACTGATGATGTAAGGACATTGAAATGGCAAGTATTATTAAAATAATTAAAAAAATCTTAATAAAGAAAAGAAAATGTGTTATATTTGACAACTAAAGAAAAGTATTAAGCAGATGAAATATGTTTCAAATTGAATGACAAGGTGACTGATAGCTTGTCCGAAACAGAGCTAGACACTATACTGTATACAGTATGATAAAGTGTAATAATAATATTATGCCTTTTTAAATTAAAATGAATGAGAAAATTGTGCAGAGTATATCATAATATAATTTTTACAGGGTACAAGCTATTCACACAATAATTGCTTAATTAAATGGAGCCTAAGGCTGGTTTAACACATTCAACTTTCATGGTTTGTGTAAGGACCACAATGTCCACACTGGCTGACCCAAACTCAACAGCCTCACTTGGACCATGAAAGTCACATGTGAGAAATTAGATTTAGGAATTATATTCATTTAAAGGGGTATTCCAGTTAGTTATCACCTCTAAGGGATAGCTATAACTTCTATATTGGTAGAGGTCAGTCAATTGAGTTACCCATCTATTGCTTGAACAAGGCATTTTCATCTCTGCTGAATGGAGTGGAAATGCACATGTTCATCTATAGCTTTATTTATTCTCAATGGGATTGCCAGAAATAGCAGGATACAGAAATGTGGAAAGATTATAACTTTTCTTACCGGAATACCCCATTAAGGTCATTTTAAATAATAAATGACTCATTTATTAACAAACAACATATGATTACTATATGTGACTTAATTAAAAAAAAACAGTGACTCATTATTGTGAACCTTCTGTATGCACTAATATCACAGTAGGGAAGATTACTTAGTTAGCACTCTCTGGCCAGCAAGTAGTGCAGTTAGGGAGGGACGTGCGAGGGGTGTAAATAAGATAGAGAACTACACCTTCTCCAGGTGACATCAAATTTATTTTATATTGTAAGGTTTAGAATTCCTTAGCTTTATCCTATATACTAAGTATGCATAAAAATGCTATGCTATGTAATGGTAGTGATCTTACTACTGGTAGGCGTGTGACAACGTATAGTTAACAAATAAAATAGCACTCTGTAGCGCTATAGTATGCAAACATGAAATATATGAAATATGAATTGCATTACTGCTCTAGAAAAAAGGCATAAATGAGAATACTTAGCACATAAATTGGCCAAGTCATGTCTACCCGGCAGTAGAGATGAGCGTTGTTCTACTCGAACTGTTCGCCAATCTCAAATTCGAGCTGTTTTGGGCGGTGTTCGAGCCGTTCGGCGAACACGAATAATTTGAGAAAAATTCGGCTGTTCGAGGTTATGTTCGATAACTGTTCGTGAACCAAAATCATAACTGGATTTTTTCTCAGTAATGATGAAAATTAATGTTAATACGCAGTTTGAGTGTACAGCGGGGTGGGGGGAGGGGCAGGGGATGGATCTCTGCAGGAACAATGAAGATCTCCATTTTTTTTTTCTCTTTCCCGCATTTACAGTGGGGAGGTGCAATCTGTCAGCCTATCAGCAGCACACACACGGAGCGAAGTGCTTTTTTTCACACAAGCAAGGGCATGTGTCATTGGCAGTGTATGTCACATGTCCTTGCCCTATAAGACCAAGCCATTTTCCCCGTCGCCACCATTTTCTCACTGCTGCAGCTGCGTGTTAGACGGCACCACTGTTGCTGTGTGCGCTATACCTTGTTAATTTCAAGCCAATTTTCGCACAAATCTACAGATAGCTTGGGAGTAGGGAATAGTTGTGATTACAGTACTTTTAAGGACTAGGTTACAGCATTTCCTACGACTTTTATCAGGCAGGTCTGTGCTCTTAAATAGATAGATTGTGGGAGTAAAGACTAATTGTAATTGGAGTCCTTTTCAGGACTAGGTTACATCAGTTCCTATCAGTTTTTGCCAGGCAGGTCTGTGCCAGTGCTGTGCAAGTTTTTTTCACAGCATTTGGCTGAATCTAGCAAAGCTAATCCTTTTTGGCCTATTGCAGAGTGTGTTAGTCAGTGGAGTAGCCTATCTGTGTTACAAGATATACCACCTGTGTATAGAATACCAATTTTTTTACTGCACCTAGTGAAGTAAAATCTTTTGGGCATAGCATCATTCTATTAGTCCATCTATACTGACCTCCATCAGGTTGCAAATTGAATATAATTTTTTTCTGCATCTAGCTCTGAAAAAATATTGGGCTTCTAGCTGTGTGTGGGACTTGTTGTATTAGTCCATCTATACTGACCTCCATCAGGTTGCAAACTGCATATATTTTTTTCTTCATCTACCTCTGAAAAAATATTGGGCTTCTAGCTGTGTGTGGGACTTGTTCTATTAATCCATCTATACAGATCTCCATCAGGTTGCAAACTGAATATATTTTTTTCTGCATCTACCTCTGAAAAAATATTGGGCTTCTAGCTGTGTGTGGGATTTGTTCTATTAATCCATCTATACAGACCTCCATCAGGTTGCAAACTGAATATATTTTTTTCTGCATCTACCTCTGAAAAAATATTGGGCTTCTAGCTGTGTGTGGGACTTGTTGTATTAGTCCATCTATACTGACCTCCATCAGGTTGCAAACTGAATATATTTTTTTATGCATCAACCTCTGAAAAAATATTGGGCTTCTAGCTGTGTGTGGGACTTGTTCTATTAATCCATCTATACAGACCTCCATCAGGTTGCAAACTGAATATATTTTTTTCTGCATCTAGCTCTGAAAAAATATTTGGCCTACTAGCAGTGTGTGGGACTTTCTCTATTAGTCCATCTACACTGACCTCCATCAGGTTGCAAATTGAATATAATTTTTTTCTGCATCTAACCCAGCCAATAGTTTTGGCCTAATACCACAGTTTGGCCACTCAGCTCTGCTCGGTTCCCATCCATTGTTTTTTTGTTCCAACAACTCCAGAGTTGTTAATTAGTTAACCACCAAAATGAGTGGAAAAAGGCCTGCTGCTGGTGGAAAGGGGAATAGGCGTGTTGGGAAGGGGAAAAAAGGTTGTGTCCGTGGGGTAGGTGTTAAAGCAACAGTAACATCTGCAGAAGAAAGACCATCTTCCAGCCAAACTAAAATGTCTACTTCTTTTAGCGGAAAATGTGATAAGATCCCTTTCTTACGGCCACGCCAATCGCTACAAATTCCAGATGAGGCACAAAAACAGCAGGTGCTTCAACGGATATCAAGTGCTCCTTTAAGTGGGCACTCCTCCACATCAACTTCAACATCACAAATACTCCAGTCCTCAAAGGTGTCACCCCAATCGCACTTGCTTCCTCACAGCTCCCAAATCTCCAGCTGCCCGTCTGAGTATGAGGTAGAACAGATGGTTGTGTCTGCAGAGCTGTTTACTCATACTATAGCCTGGGAATCAGAGGTCGACTCCAGCACTTCTGTGAATCCAGACGAGGAAATGATCTGCACTGATGCCCAGAATCTTTATGAGTCGGATCCAGGACCAGACGCAGAAGGTTCTGACCATAATGTAGACCCTCATTCCCAAACTGTAACTCCTGTTGGTGGAGACAATGAGGAAGACGATGATAAGACTCAAATACCTGATTGGAGCGACAACTTTAGTTTTTTGTCAGGGCAGGAACAGGTTGGCTCTGAGGACGACGGGTGTGATAACGCACAGGGTGATGATGATGAGGTTGGAGATCTCACTTACTGTCAACCCACAGTCAGCCAAGAGATGAGGTCAGCAGAGGAGGTGGAGGAAGATGCTAGTGACGACGAGGTCAGGTTGCGCCTTCCTGGACAGAGACGTAGTACTGGAAGCACGTCAACAACTGCATCCTCAAACACAACTCTGCCTCTCACCACAAGTCGTGGTGGCTCTTCAGGTCGCATGGGTGCTAAGCCTTGCATAGCCTGGGCATTTTTTCAGATCGATAAAGATGACCCAACTCGTGTTATCTGTAACATTTGTCAGCAAAAGCTAAGTAGAGGCCAAAAATTATATAGTTTGAGTACTTCATGCATGAACCGGCACATGGACATGAAGCATAAGTTGCAGTGGGAAGCTCAGTGTGCTACAATGCGGCCTAGCCGGCCGGGCCAACCACCGTCTGCCATATCTTGTGCATCCGCGGCCTCTTCATCCTCTGTGACTGGGGGGACAGCAGTCACACCTGTTTTGGGGCGCAGACCTGCCAACTCTTTACCCGCAACAGCCAGCGTGATTGGCAGGTCATCATTTTCTTTGGAGGTGGGAACACCAGCTGGTGTTGAGCGCTGTCCGACATCGATAGCACCACCTTTGGATCAAGGCAACCTAACATGTCCGCCTGCATCTTCCTCACAGACCGGCAGTTTGCCGGGGACACCCTTATCAACCCCGTCTAAGCACAATAGCCAGCCCTCGGTCCCTCAGATGTGGACAAGTAAAAGACCATTTCCTCCTAGCCATGAGAAAGCTAAGAGGTTGAATTTCACCATCTGCAAGTTCTTGGCTACAGAAATGCTGCCTTTCCGCCTGGTGGACACAGAGGATTTTCGAGACCTTATGTCCATCGCAGTGCCCCAGTACCAGATGCCCAGTCGGCACTACTTCTCAAAGAAAGGTGTGCCTGCGCTCCACCAGCATGTCGCACACAACATCACCGCTTCTTTGAGAAACTCTTTGTGTGACAGGGTGCATTTCACCACAGACACTTGGACGAGTAGGCATGGACAGGGGCGTTACATGTCGCTGATTGGGCACTGGGTAAATATGGTGACAGCAGGACAAGGGGCTGCTGTCCAAGTCTTGCCGTCCCCACGAGTTGTGCGTCAATCCTCTTTATGTCAAAGTTCCTCCACTGCTTCTGCCTCCTCAACCTCCTCTCTGTCTTCCACCTGCACAGAAAGCCTGTCTGGTCATGCCACAAGCTTTCTAACTGCGCAGAAGGGATCCTGCACACCTCCTTACTATGCTGGCAGTAGGGCTCAACATCATCAGGCGGTTTTTACATTGAAATGTCTGGGAAATGTGAGTCACACAGCTGAGGAGTTGTGGTCAGCTCTGGAGAACCAATTTCATGAATGGTTGTCTCCACTGGACCTGAAACCAGGGAAGGCCGTGTGCGACAATGCTGCAAACCTGGGTGCGGCCCTTCGCCGGGGCAATATCACACACGTGCCTTGTATGGCTCACGTGTTGAACCTGGTTGTCCAGCAATTTTTAGCCCACTATCCTAGACTAGATTGCCTTCTGCAGAGTGCACGGTCGCTGTGAGCTCACTTTCGCTGTTCGCATCCCGCAGCTCAGTGACTTACATCTCTACAGAAGTCGTTGGGCCTGCCACTTCACCGGCTAAAATGCGATGTGCCTACCTGGTGGAATTCAACTCTGCACATGTTGCAGCGACTGTGGCAGCACCGACAAGCCCTGGTGCAATACGTTCTGACGTATAGCCTGGGCCAACGAGATCCAGAGGTGGGGCAAATCACGCTGGAGGAGTGGTCTCAGATCAGGGACCTATGCAGCCTTCTGCACAGTTTTGAAATCGCGACGAAGATGTTTAATGCTGACGATGCCATTATCAGCATGACTATTCCGGTGATTTACATGCTGGAGCACATGTTAAACAGAATTCGGAGTCAGGTGGTGGCACAAGAGGAGGTGGAGGAAGTAAAGGAGGAGGAGTTGTATGCGAAAGGGCTAACATCTGCAAGGTCCAGACGGTCGGCAGCACCAAGGCGGCAGGCATGTGAGGGTGGGGGAGATGGTTTTACCAGGGCGCATGGTAGCAGCCAAACTAGTGAGGAAGGTGCAGGAGCCCAGGAAGAAGTGGAGGATGAACTGATGGAAGACTCATCAGATGAGGGAGACCTTGATCACATTTCTGTTGTGCGAGGTTGGGGGGAGAGGACAGAGGAAGGAAGCATGATTGTTACCTCGCCACCAACACAACAGGGACTTGGTGCTCCTGGATGCGCAACACACATGAGTGCCTTCTTGCTGCACTACCTGCAACATGACCCTCGAATTGTGAGAATTAGAAATAATCCTGACTACTGGGTTGCCACACTGTTAGATCCCCTGTACAAAAGTAAATTTGCAGAAATTATTCCTGCCATAGAAAGGGATGCACGCATGCAGGAGTATCAGCAGAGACTGTTGCAGAATCTTACATGTGCTTTTCCAAAAAATACCAGTGGTGCACGTAGTGAATCTCACAGTTCCAACTTGCCAACCGTGGGACCGTTAAGTGTTCAGCACTCAAACCGTAACAGAACCACAGTATCTGCTGGTAACATCAATTTTGCGGAATCATTTCACCACTTTTTTAGCCCATCCTTTGCAAGGCCACAGGAGACAAGAAGTCTGACACATAGTCAACGCCTAGAGACGATGGTACAGGAGTATCTCCAAGTAAACATTGAAGCCACGACTGTGTCACTGGACCCTTGCTCTTTTTGGGCTTCCAATCTGGATAAATGGCCGGAGCTAGCCACTTACGCCTTGGAGATCTTGTCATGCCCTTGTCGTGTGTTCAGCGCTGCTGGTAGTGTGCTGACAGATAAGCGCACGCGGCTCTCCACTGATAATATAGACAATCTCACGTTCATAAAGATGAACAAATCATGGATCTGAAACGACTTTTCTACCCCTGTGTCATCCTGGGGAGAGTAAAAGCTTGATGATTGGTTAAAATCACCCTACTAACTGTTTTAAGCTTTCAAATTACTAATCATGTTTATCTGTATCTTGGCTGGAAAATAATTTGGGCTTTGTAGCAGTGTGCAGCACTGATTCTATTAGGCCATCTATAATAAGCTCCACCAGATTTAAAATTACTAATCATGTTTATCTGTATCTTGACTGGAAAATAATTTGGGCTTTGTAGCAGTGTGCAGCACTGATCCTATTAGTGTTAGAACCTTGCTCTTAGGTTTTTTCCTTTGCTGGTCACATGACCTCGTTGGCCTATTTAATCCTGCTCCGCCCTTCTGGCTTTGCTGGACTTCATTGTATAACTACTTTCTAGCTAGCCTGTGCTCTGTATCTAACTCTGTTAGTTTGCTTGGTCTACGGACCTCAGTGTTCTATATATTTTGTTTGTTTGTCTGTCTGCTACTATTTCTGTTAGGAGGTGTCCCATTTTCCTCCCAGTCCTTAGTACTTGTAGGGATTCCTTCCCCACATCTATAGGTCTCCGTACAGACTAGCTTAGAACTTTAGCATGTCTGATCACAGGATCAGGTTCCCTGTTACATCGTAGGGATTCAGCTGAGTTCTATCGTAGGGACAGATTTCCTCTCTTTCCTTAGCTCTGGTAGCAGAACATAACAGTAAGTCCAGCCTGCAAATTCTCTAAGGAAAGATTTTTCTGTTCCATCATGGTGTCGGTTCAGGATTTGGCTCATCGCCTGCAGGGACTCTCTCTGGAGGTGGCCGAGCTCCGTCAGCACGTGAGTAACTGTCCTGGAGCACATTTCTTGGAGCCTAAAGTATGTTTGCCGGATTTATTTTTTGGTGAACACCGAGAATTTTTTTCATTTAAAAATGCTTGCTTATTGTATTTTCGTTTGAGACCCAAGTCCTCTGGGGATGAATCCCAGCGCATAGGGTTCATAATGTCACTTTTGCGCAAAGAGCCTCAGGAGTGGGCCTTTTCTTTGCAACCTAGTGATACATGCTTCAGATCAGTGGATAGTTTTTTTTCTGCTTTGGGACTATTATATGATGATCCTGACCGTGTCGCATCAGCTGAGACTGAGTTAAGACGTTTGAGACAGGGATCAGGTAATGTGGAAAAATATTGTACTCATTTCCGTCGTTGGTCTACTCAAACAGGGTGGAACGATTCTGCTCTGAAAAGTCTATTTCTTGCTGGGCTCAATGAAAGGGTTAAAGACCTGCTAATTGCTTATCCTACACCTGAAGATTTGCAACAGGCTATGCAATTAGCTATACGGGTGGATAAGAGACTGCGTGCAAGGGTTAATGAGAGAAAATCCTCTGCTATGTCAGTTTCTGGTTATGAGAATGTGTGTACTAACAGTGGTGAATCGATGGAGATTGGATCGGTGGCACCTCGCTCTCAAGAAAAAGACCGTCGATTTTCTGAAGGCTTGTGTTTCTATTGCGGAAAATCTGGTCATTTGATTAAAGGCTGTGAGCTTCGTATGAAGAAAGAAAAAAAAATGGTCAGTCATGCCCGTATTGCCTGTTTAAATTCCAAGGGTGTATTTTTAGCTGCTTCCACGATTGCTCAGGAAAAATTAATGGAATTTCGGGTGTTTGTTGATTGTGGGTCTACTCTGAATGTAATTGATGGGGGATTCTTGGAAAGACTCAATTTAAAACCCGAACCTTTATCATCCCCCATTGCTGTGGTTTCTGTGGATGGTTCCCCTTTGAAGAATATTACTCTCAAGGTCTGTGAATTTCCTCTCACTATTAATGGTGTTCACCATGAGAAATTGGATTTGGTAGTTTTGAATAACTTGCCTTCTCCAGTAATATTGGGATTGCCCTGGTTAAAATTTCACAATCCTGTACTGGATTGGTCCACCAATGAAATTAAATCCTGGAGCCATAAATGTTATGACAAGTGTGGTAACGGGCGTATTGCAGCTTTGGATAGGGGAGAATTGCCTGTTCCTATTCAGGATTTTTGGAGAGTTTTTTCTGAGAAGGAATCGCAGGTTTTGCCTCCCCATAGAGACTATGATTGTTCTATTGAATTTGTCCCTGGAGCGACTCTTCCTAAAAGTCGTTTATTTAACCTTACTATTCCTGAGAGGAAGGCTTTGGAGGAATACATACAGACAAGTTTGGCCGCCGGTCACATTAGACCTTCTAAGTCTCCTGTGGCGGTTAGATTTTTTTTTGTAAAAAAAAAGGACGGCGGTTTACGTCCTTGTCTGGATTTTCGTGAGATTAACAAAATTACTGTACGCAATCCTTACCCACTGTCATTGATTCCTGATCTGTTTAACCAGTTAATGGGGGCCAAGTGGTTCTCTAAAATTGACCTTAAGGGGGCATACAATCTGTTGCGCATGAAGGAGGGTGACGAATGGAAGACTGCTTTTAACACTCCTGTGGGTCATTTTGAGAATCTGGTTATGCCTTTTGGTCTTACTAATGCTCCTGCATTTTTTCAGAATCTTATTAATGACATCCTTAGACCTTTGATCGGCAAAAATGTGGTTGTGTATTTGGATTACATTTTGATTTATTCGCCGGATCTGGAGTCTCATTGGCGGAGCGTACGTGAGGTATTACAATTGTTAATGGACAATTCGCTTTTTGCTAAGCTGGAGAAATGTGAGTTCGCTGTACAGAGAATTAGTTTTTTGGGTTACATTATCTCCAGCGAAGGTTTTGAGATGGACCCGGTTAAAGTTCAAGCTGTACAGGAATGGCCTAGGCCTATTGGTTTGAAATCGATACAGAGGTTTTTAGGTTTCGCCAATTATTACAGAAAATTCATAAAAAATTTTTCTAGTATTCTCAAACCTCTGACCGATCTCACAAGGAAAGGTGCTGATGCGGTTCAGTGGTCTTCTGAGGCCATTGAAGCTTTTGTGTATCTCAAGGAGAGGTTCACCTCTGCTCCCATCCTTATGCAGCCTGATGTGACTAAGCCGTTTTTGGTTGAGGTTGATGCTTCTTCGGTGGGGGTTGGCGCAGTATTGTCTCAGGATAACGGGGATGGATTACATCCCTGTGCTTTTTTTTCAAAAAATTTTTCGGAGACTGAACTGAATTACGATATTGGTAATCGGGAATTATTGGCTATTAAACTCGCATTTGAACACTGGCGCCACTTCTTGGAAGGTGCGGAATTTCCCGTTCAGGTTCTTACGGATCATAAAAATCTGATATATCTTGATGCTGCCAAGCGCCTGAATGCCAGTCAGGCTAGGTGGGCACTGTTTTTCTCGCGGTTTAATTTCTCCGTTACTTACATCCCTGGTACTAAGAATGTTAAGGCGGATGCCTTGTCTCGCAGTTTTTCTCCCATAGTCGGTGCTGAGAAAGAGGAGAACATTTTACAAGAAGGTGTTGTGATAGCTGCTTTGGACTCCGTTTTGGAAGATGAGATTCTTAAAGCACAGGAGAATGAACCATCTAACACTCCTCATGGGAGGTTGTTTGTGCCTGGGACCTTTAGGAGAGATTTGTTTGTTGAGTGTCACGAATCTCGGTTGGCAGGTCATCCCGGAATCTCTGAGACCAAGAGACTGGTGGGTCGCAGTTTTTGGTGGCCTGGATGGCAGAAGGAAGTCATTAAGTGGGTGCGTCAATGTACTATATGTGCTAGATCTAAGTCCTCACATACTCCTGCTGCGGGGTTGCTTTGTCCTTTGGAGGTTCCCAGTGCTCCTTGGACACATTTGGCTATGGACTTTATAACTGACCTTCCCCCCTCTGAGGGTTTTACTGTCATCTGGGTGGTCGTGGAACGTTTTAGCAAGATGTGTCACTTGGTTCCCTTCGTCAAACTGCCCTGCGCTAAAACTCTCGCTAAGGCCTTTGTCAAGGAAATTGTCAGACTTCATGGCGTTCCTACTGACATTGTTTCTGATAGGGGTCCTCAGTTCGTGGCTCGTTTTTGGCGTGCCTTTTGTGACAGGTTGGGAGTTCATTTGTCGTTCTCGTCCGGATATCATCCTGAATCTAATGGCCAGACAGAAAGGAAAAACCAGGATGTTGAGCAGTTCTTGCGTTGTTTTGTGGCAGACAATCAAGAGGGGTGGTCTGAGTTTCTGCCACTTGCTGAATTTGCTCTGAACAATCATACATCTTCTTCTGCTGGTTGTTCGCCTTTTTTTTGTTGTTCTGGGAGACATCCGTCGTTTGGGTCGTTCTCCAAGTTGGGATCTGCCGTGCCTGAGGAGGAGAATTTTTCCGGTGATTTGGAGAGAGTTTGGACGGATGTGCGTGGTAATCTTCAGGAGGCCAACAGAAAATCTAAAGACTACTTTGATAGGAAACGACAGGAGGTTTTGTTCGCTGTTGGTGACATTGTTTGGTTGTCCTCTAGGAATCTGCGGTTGAGGATTCCTTCTAAGAAATTGGGTCCCAAGTTTGTAGGGCCCTTTAAGGTGCTTCAGGTTGTCAACCAATCTGCTGTTAGGTTGGAGGTTCCTACCTCCTGGAGAATTAATCCGGTATTTCATGTCTCTCTGTTAAAAAAAGCTGTTGTGTCGGATGGTGACGCCTCTGCCTCTGTTCCTCCGGTGGTGGAGGACGGGGAATATGAAATTTCTCGCATCCTTAACTCTAGACGGTATAGAGGTAGTTTGCAGTATCTGGTGGCCTGGAAAGGTTTCGGACCCGAGGATAACTCATGGGTGAGGTCAGATGATGTTTCCGCGTCCAGACTTATCAGAGCATTTCACAGGAGATTTCCTGATAAGCCTGGTCCTAGGGGATCCGGAGGATCCTCTTAGAAGGGGGGGTACTGTTAGAACCTTGCTCTTAGGTTTTTTCCTTTGCTGGTCACATGACCTCGTTGGCCTATTTAATCCTGCTCCGCCCTTCTGGCTTTGCTGGACTTCATTGTATAACTACTTTCTAGCTAGCCTGTGCTCTGTATCTAACTCTGTTAGTTTGCTTGGTCTACGGACCTCAGTGTTCTATATATTTTGTTTGTTTGTCTGTCTGCTACTATTTCTGTTAGGAGGTGTCCCATTTTCCTCCCAGTCCTTAGTACTTGTAGGGATTCCTTCCCCACATCTATAGGTCTCCATACAGACTAGCTTAGGACTTTAGCAGGTCTGATCGCAGGATCAGGTTCCCTGTTACATCGTAGGGATTCAGCTGAGTTCTATCGTAGGGACAGATTTCCTCTCTTTCCTTAGCTCTGGTAGCAGAACATAACAATTAGGCCATCTATACTAAAGCTTCACCAGATTTAAAATTAATAATAATTTTTAGCTGCATCTAGCCCGGAAAATAATTTTGGAGCTCCGAGATGCGCAAGACACATAAGTGCCTTCTTGCTGCACTACCTGCAGCATGACCCTCATATTGTCAGAATTCGAAGTAATCATGACTACTAGGTTGCCACACTCTTAGATCCCCCAAACTTTTCGATCAACCTTTTCATTTTAATAAAGACCAAAAAAATGGTCATTTTTGAAATTATAAGCATTAGCAGGTTGTTAGAAACTGAAATCAAACAGTTTTCAACTCAAAACTTTATTCGAGATGATGTTACATTTTCACATAGGACCCCTTGTTCGAAAGGAGCTTCTGAACTCTCTCGTCCATTGAATTTGTCAGGTTTTGGATGGTTTCTGCTTCAATTGTTTTGCATGAGGACAGAATACCCTCCCAGAGCTGTTGCTTAGATGTGAACTGCCTCCCGCCATCATAGACACTCCTTTTAATGATGCTCCAAAGGTTCTGAATGGGTTAGAGGTCAGGGGAGCATGGGGGTCACACCATAAGTTTGTCCCTTTTATGCCCATATCAGCCAGAGATGCAGATGTTTTATGTGCAGCATGAGATGGTGCATTATCATGCAGAAAAATGATCTTGCTGTGAAATACACGGTTCTTCTTCTTGAACCATGGCAGGAAGTGCTGTTTGAGAAAATCCACATACATTATGGAGTTCATCTTTAGCGCCTTCAGGGATCCTAAAGGGGCCGACAATCTCTCTCCCCATGATTCCAGCCCAAAACATTACTCCACCTCCTCCTTGTTGGCGCTGTAGCCGTGTTTGCGTGGGGTGTCCATCAACCAGCCATCCTCCACTCCATCCATCTGGACCATCGAGCGCTGCACGGCACTCATCCGTGAACAAAACAGTTTTGAAATCAGTCTTCATGTAATGTTTGGCCCACTGGAGCCATTTCTGCTTGTGTGAAGTGGATAGAGGAGGTCGACAGGATGGCGTATGCACAGCTGCAAACCTCTGAAGGACCCTGCATCTTGTTGTTCGGGGGATGTTGGAGGCACAAGCAGCTTCAAAAACTTGTCTGCTGCTATGACAAGGCTTTTTTGCCGCTGCTCTTTCAACCTGACGTAATTGCCTGTAGGAAAGAGTCCTCAATTTGCCCTTATCAGCACGCACACATGTGTACTGTGAATCAGCTACATACTTCTTGATTGCCAAGACACTTCATCCTGATCATCGCACAATGTTGATTGTAGTCATGCCTTGACTAAAACACTCCACAATTTGTTGCTTCTCAGCAGCCGACACATCCTTTTTCTTTCCCATTTTGGCAGAAAATGTAGGCTGCTTAATAATGTGAGACAGCCTTCTTAAGTAGTCTTGCCTTTCATTGGACACACCTGCGTAACTAATTAGCACAGGTGTCTGCAATTGCTTACAGTGATATAAAGAGCCCTGACACACATCACCATCAATGAGTTTAACTGACAAACAAACAAATTCTTCCCTTATCACTCCTAAACACTTTTTGCATAATAATTTGGAACACAGTGTACATGTGCTTTTCCACAAAACACCAGTGGTTCACGTAGTGAATCTTACAGTTCTAACTTGCCAACCGTGGTCTGTATGGAGTTGTTCAATAAAGGGCCCAAAATTAAGATAACATAGATGGGAGAGGTCTCTATGAATAGGAATTCCTAAGTATTTGATACCCTGTGAGGGCCAGGCAAAGGGAAAGTTGGACTGGATGGAATCCTATATGGATTTGGGGAGGGAGACATCGAGGGCCTCAGACTTCGCTGCATTGATTTTAAAATTTGACCATGTAACAAAGTGATCTATTTCAGCCATAACAGCATGGATGGATATATGTGATTGAGTGATATATACTAGGACATCATCAGCAAATAGAAAGCACTTGTACTCGGTGCCTCCCACCTCAATCCACCTAATATTGGGGTTATGGCGAATTGATGAGAGCAGGTGCTCCGTCACTAGGATGTATAAGAGAGGGGACAGAGAACATCCCTGCCTTGTCCCATTGGTCATTGTGAAAGGTGATGAAAATGTTCTGACGCGCCCCCTGGGCCTTGGGACACCCGCAGCCGGACCCTTTTTGGTGGATGCTGGTGGTTGTAGTCTCCGTGGCGGCAACCCGGTTCCGTGGCTCAGGGCGGTCAAACCAGTGGCGGAACTATTTATCTGGTTTTGATGTTTAAATGTCCGATTACGCCACCCGTGGATTGCGGTCAGAGTGAACCGCCGCTCCAGGGCAGACCGCTGAGGCTGGTGTTGTGGGTGCAGCAGAGCGTAGCATAACTCCCCACGGGAGGAGTATAGCCTCAGGGCAGTGTATGCGGAGGATGGGGGTGATGGTGCAGGGCAGCAGCAGTAATGACATGGAGTCAGTGATGCAGTCCAGGGCCTTTACTCACAGTTCTTATTATCCAGACCACGTCTGCAGGTAACGGCTGCCCACGTCGTACTGTGCTCACCAGATGAGGGGCTCAGACAACTCCCAGATAACTTTGGAGTGCTTCACAGGACCCCCTTTGTGTGTCCTTTGTCTGGCCTTTCTTACCAACCCTTCTGTCCGGCTGCCTCGGGCCTCCTCTTGGTAAACTTGGCGCCAGTTTCCCTGACCCTATGTGGTGCCTTCCTAGCGGGTGTAGCGAGGGGCTGCGCCACATAAAATGTCACAGCCTCCTGTTTCTAGCTGAGGGTCATTTCCTGCCTCCACTAGTTTCGGGGACCGGTCTCCCCCTTTGGCCTGACCCCTCCACGCAGGTGGATTCGGGCGTGCGGTGGCGACTCGCCCGTCCGCACCCCTGAGATCCCTTCGTTCCTCGTTCCTGGAGCCTTCTCCGCTCCTCTTCCTTCCTTCTCCCTCTTCCAGGCCTGGGCCTCGGTTACTAGGCCCGCCTCCGGAGCAGAGCTCATGCAGAGCCCCTGCTCCCTGCCACTTCTGCTCAGACTTCTCTGCACTGAACTAAGATGGTGCCCACCTTTTATACTCCCTTCTCAATGCACCCAGGAACTGCTTCCTCCCTGCTCCTGCACTACAGGGTTCCCCTTCCTCAGTGTTCCCTCCCCCCACTCCAGCCAGGGACAGGGACTGTCGTGCCCATCTCAGGGGCATATTGATCGCCCTGCCCCACGGCAATGTGGTGTAATGCATGCAGGTGTCGGGTCCTGATCCACACTACATCCTTACCTGAGAGTGAGATATCACACCTCTGGGTGAGGTGCAATACCTCTGTAGCAACCGAGCCCTCAGGGTGCTACAGTTCCATTTATCTTCAGCCTAGGTGACGTATTGCGATACAGGGCCGTGATTTTAGCTATAAAAGGGTCCACTAGACCCCTACCCCAAGCTTTTTAAGAGAATAATATATGGCGTGCCAGGAGACTCTATGGAATGCTTTCTCAGCATCCAACGAGAGTATCTAATTACAAATTTTTAACTGCATCTAGCCCAGGAAATACTTTGTGCCTAGTAGCAGTGTCTGCTAGTCAGCGGATTATCCGGCTGTTAAGAAAGCTACACCACCTGTAGTTTGGACACTTCAATTTTTCAAAGGAAATGCTTCGGGACCACGGGATACTCAGTGAAGAGCATCAGGAGGCACCCCAAGGCATAGGGGCTCGGACTGGCAGTAGGATGCCTTGCGGTGGACAGCCGAGCTCGATCCTTATAAAAGCTTTTTAACTGCAGCAGCTTTAGTGGATGCTACTGGAGCTGGAATTACGCGGCTGCTGGCATGAGACTTGCCCTCCAATAGATCCTTGTAAATGGATTTAAAGTGTATTTATTCAAATTAGAGAGACAATTTAAATTAAAAAGCTTAGAGCTGCCTCCACCACAGGGGGGCTCGCTCGACCCACCAGCGGACAGGCACCAGTATTGGGAGAGGGGGGCTGGCCGTCAGGGTTCACCGCGGCTCTGGCACAAACCCGGCGACACGGAGGTGGCACGGGCAGGAGCGGACTGAACGTGTCGGCTTCTCACTTTTTGGATTTTAGAAGGGCATGACATGCCTATATCTGTGTCTCCCCCTCCTTTTACTCCTCCACCTCTTTTCTTTTCGCATGACTATATGTACTTGTCACTTTTCCATGTGTTAGTTGTGTCTTCTGAGCAGTTTGTCAGCTTTTGGACACCTTTGAAGGTGTTTTCTATGTGTTTCTATGTGTTTTTGTTTGCCTGCCATTGGTTTTAACGGTGTTCGAAGGTGTTCGACGAACAGTTCTACGAACAGTTCGGCGAACACACGGGTGTTCGACGAACCGAACCGAACTCGAACACTACGGGGGTGGCTCAACACTACCCGGCAGCCATGATAAGGCAACTCTCATTGCTGGGAGCCTATCTAGTGTGAATCCTCTCTATGGCTGAAGCCTACATGTATATGGGATCCTGCTATAATTAAAACCACCTATGGCGCTGCAGAGTGCTACCTTATTTGTTAGTTATATATGGAGATGGCTTCTCTTAGTAAGCACCTGTACACACCTTTTTTTCTGGTTTTATCTGGCATAGGATATAATAGGATCAGCCCTAAGGATCGGCCATGATTTAAGCCTCCCTCATGAAAGGAAATTGGGAGTGAAAGTTAGTGATAAATCTGACTTGTTCATTCATTTTCTCATCATTAAATTTATACAGTAAGGTAGGTAGTGATGAATGTCTCACTCTATTGTATGCCTTTTTAATAATCTGGCAGCTGTAGCTAAGCTCAGAATCTTAATTTTAAATCCTCAGCCTGCTTCTCAAAGTTGGAATCAGTGGAGCATAATCTGCAGAGGCAAAGAAACTGTCCAGTAGGGACAGATTGTATTATATGTTTTGGATGTGCGGAGGAGGCATGCAACAGCATGTTAGTGGATGTGGGTGTTCTACATATGTCTGTCTGTATCTAATTGTCATGTTCTCTTCTCAATGTGACAGCCAAGAATTTAATCTTGTCTCAGTCACATTGATAGGTACTGTGAATGTTACGATCATTGATGTTTAAATTCATCATGAATTTGTGTACAGATGGTAGTGATACCTGCCAGATCAGAAAAATATTGTCGATTTACAGTGTCCAAGAGAAGATGCGGTCCATTGACAACTGCTGATCTGACAGGAAGAGGTCCCTCTCGAATAGCCCCAGGAACATGTTGGCGTACAATGGGGTGAAAGAGGCCCTAATGGCTTCCGGTCTGCAGTGCCACACTATTGGCTCAGGCCTCCTTTTTAAACCCTTGCACATCTACTTTAGCCTTGTTCCCTGAAAAAGGCTGGCCTGAAACGCACTTTGGGCTGACGTGCAAGCATTTAGAAGCCCCTGCATATATTGGTGTCTGTTTAAGGTAACCCACAATTTATCTACTTGCAAGTGATTGGTGATTTTTACTTAGGCATATGTGAATTGTTTAGTATAAACTTTTGACATCATACCACTTGGTTATAATTGCAGGGCTTGTAATTATGCAGCATGATTATTATATGTCACTATCTATATATACATACAGTATATGTAATTTCTCCTATCTTGTGTACAATCTTTCCTTACATGTGTACATTCTTCCTGTTTGCACCATCCTGTATATTTAGTTAATAAATTTTGCATTTTTGAACAATACCTTGAACTATTCATTTTTTTCATATACTTTTCCATGACGATTTGTCCTCATTAGTCCTAATACATATCAGAATGTTTGAGACGGTATGATACTGTTTGTTTTATACACATTGATTTTGAACATGCTATTCAGACGTCCCTGACCATAAGAGCTTTCACTTTACAGGAGAGAGAGGACCACGCTGAGCATAAGAGCTTTTATACTACAAAACAGAGATTTACCCAGTAACTCTGAAATATGGAAAATGACTCAGCCATGCAAACTCTGCTCCAATTTTTATTGCATTAGTTGTGTTTTGTTTTATCACTGTATTTATAGCTATTAGTGAGATCACGTTATCATGTTTTATGCACCCCCATATAATCATCTCTAGTTTGTATTACCCATGGGTCACACATTATTAGTAGACACATATTATACAGTTCCATCATGTATCTGAAGAGAAGCCTATCAAATATTTAAAGTTGGTTCCGTTTTTCCACACCCTACTGCTTCATTATTTTTACATGCTTTCGATAACATTAAATATCATATACTCATCTGATAGTTCAGATAATAGATCTGTTCATCAAATTATATTTCTATGCATTGTGTGCCATTTAGCTTAATGTCACCTAATATTTTCATGGGTGAGAAAGACGATTTCACTTTATATGTTGTATTCTCCATCATGTCTCAGCTTTTTATCATATCTTATCCATGGAACCTGCAAAATATTGGCAATAAAGTCACTAGATATCCATCTTATACTTCATAGTCTGTCTGTATCTTCTGACCACCCACAAATTCACATCATTATAGATTATAAAATTCTTCAATTAATCTAATATTTTCGATTCCTACAGAAACAGATCATTTCAGCCTTTAAAACAATCACCTTGTGCACCAGTACAATCAGTTCTCACAGGAGCTACTGATGCAAAAATCTTTTGACCCAACTTGGCCTGGCTTCCATAGCCTGATGAGCATCATTTCTTCATGCTATAATGTAGTGAGGTCATTACAAACTGCAACTTTTACAACATTGCATCTAATGGAGAGCTGATCTCATGCTCACTCAATTTTATTAGTCCAGGACACCAACCTACTTAGCATAATCAGAGACACGTTCCATTATAATTTGAATGCAGAACTCTCATTCTGATATATAGATGGTTTATAGCACTATTCCAGTGTGATGCATTATACATATATACTGTATCTGAATATAATATTTGCAGCAAGTACTTTAACATAGATTGTATTGTTATAAAGATGTGAAAAAGATGTTTTGCATGTAAACATGTATGTTAAGGTTAATAAGAACACTTTATGAGTGTGTTGGCATCTTTTTACAATGTTTATTACTGTTGTTCATGTATATGATGTTTTTCATCTTGATGAAGGACTCAGTGTGACCCTGAAACCCATCAGTGTTTACACTTAGAATGAAAGCTGTAAAACTATATTTCTTGTATACGATACATAAAATGTATTCAAATGAGCAGCACAGCTCTTGGTTCTTTTCTGCATTAGGATTTCTCTCATGTCTTCCATTTACGATCCAGAATAAAGATAATTTGTCAACTGCATTGCATGGTGAACACTGTAAAAAAATAAAAATAAAAAAACAATTCCAGATTTATTGTCCTTTTATTCATCTCAGTTTTCAAAAATTATCAAAACTACACCAATGAAAACTGCCTTGATAAATAATGCCCTCATACAATTGTGTTGACAGTAATATGTAAAAGTCATGGTCCTCAGAATATGGTTGATGCAAAAACAAATTGCTTTATTTTCAAAGCTTATTCAATGTACAAAAGTTATAAAATAAAAATATAAACTTGGCAATGCCATAATTGTATTGTCCCACATAAATAAATATTAATACTTTTTAAGCACAATGAAAATTTCAAGTGTAAAAAAATTTATGACATAGCTGTCTTTTCTACTCCCTATCACAAGCATTCAATAAAAATTAGTAAGTTGTATGCTACCCAAATAGCTTAATGACAAATAGTACTCATCCTACCGAAAGTAAGCCCTCTGACTGATATGTTGAAGGAAACAAGAAATTATGTTCCTTGAAATGCAATGAAAAATAAAACAAGGCTATTTTCAAAAGGCTCAATATAAACTGATTCTCAAAGGGTTAAAGTATGGTATATTTGAAGTATTATAAATATTTTTTTCTACAGTATTAGGAATTAATCTCCAAAGTAAGATACACTATGGATACCATGCTCATAATTGTCATTGAAAAACTTGTTCAAAATTTGAATGCCTACCTTACCACTAAAGGCAGTCTCTAAGATTGAAGTGTGCTCAGTTCTCTGCACTAAAGGAGTTATCCAGTCTACGCTATGTGACTACATATTTCTGAATCCTTATAGCAAACACAGCACATGCTGTCAGGATTCTCCAGCATTGTTGCACAGATTGGGTGGGCATATTTATGCAATTTGCATATTTCAGGCCACATTCTGACCAGACATACTTGGCCTCACTCAATAGAATTGAACATAGAGTGACTTCAGACTTTTAGCAGAAGACCTGACAATGCCTTTAAAGTCTTAACAAGCCCATCTTTCTGCTCTTGAGTGATGACTGTGGAAGTCAACCTGAAACCATAATCAAAACCGTGTCCAAAAATTATCCAGTAAGAAAACATTCAAAGTAAACACATACTTTTTAAAAAATTTGAGAACCTGAGATCTGCATGTCCAATGGATACCATCATCACAGTATGTTTATTTGAATATCACATGACTTACCACCCTCAAGGGGAATACAGGGGAATAGTGCACATCATACACTGTTACAATTTAGGTGTCTACAGTCGCAGTAAGGAGATTAGAACTGTAGGAAGCCAGTTTTTGCATCAATTCTCAAGTGAACATTTGCAAAAGGATGAATATCTGTGGAAACATAAATCCAGCAGTTATATAGTATAGCAAAAAAAAATGCTTCATCTTATCCAGGTTCAATTTAGAAAATCAGGAGTGGTTGGGTAATAATCAGCTTTCAACAATATTTTTACAGTTGCCGTGTGTAAATAAGAATTTTTACAAGCCACACCTGTGTATGTATTTGTAAGCTTACTATACTGTAGCGCTTTAAGCTCATGTTAGTGGAGATATCTGTTTCACTTTTCCAACCAATCATGGCTTGGACTTTATGTTCTTACCTGGAAGAATATCTAATATTCATTTCAGTCTTTTATTTTTCTTTTTACTTTATTTGTCACCTCTAATTTCTGTGCACATTGGAAAACCATACAAAATATAAATAACCACATTACAAGGTTTTTAAAAAAAGTCTGAGTGTGCATGTGTTTGGGAGAATTGTCAGAACAGAAAGCTATTTGTCAAAAAATCATCCAGCAAACTTAACTAATGTGTCAGGACAGCTTTAGAATATTTGGAAGCTAGATCACCATTAGACTTTTATTTGCCCACCTTTCTATTATCTTTAAATTGTCCTATCGATTGACTGTCTAAGCTCACTTTAGACTGCATAAACTATCTTGTTAAAAATATTTAATATATATATACATATTTTAAATATTTATATTTTTAACAAAACAGTTTATGCAGTCTAAAGTGAGCTTAGACAGTCTATCGATGGGACAGTTGAAAGATAATAGATATATATATATATACGGTATATATTTATATATATATGATGATTGTATCTTTCTATGGAAAATGAAATAATTTAACTATTTGTATCATATTGTCAGAGATTGGGTTAAGGTAACTGAGTGACTTAGTGACAATCCTTTCTAAGATTTTAATATAGAATGCTTTATTTTGGGGTCTGTCTATCTACAAAGATTGTTCAGAATATTTTATAGATAAAGCTGTAATATATTGCAATGGTATAGAAACCATCGTATATAACCTTTTTTAAAAAATCTTTAGCAGAGAAACATATCATATTTATCCCTCTGTTGAGAGTCATTTTGCAGCCATAACTCAAGAGTTCTTTCAGTCCAGCCAAGTTATGAATTTTCCAGTTTATGTGGATTCTGAACATATCTCACTGTACTAAGTGACAACTGTAACAGACTGTGGTAATTCACGGGAAACGAGAAACAAAACAAACAAAACTAGAAACAAACTGCAGTTCAGTACTCAAGGAAAAAAAAGAGAAGGAAAAAATAGACTTTGTCAAAAACATGTAAAGTCAATATTCAGAAGAAAAGTGAAATTCCTTTGGGGAAGATCTAATTCTGTCGCCCATCTGTGTACAACGCAGCATATGGGTCCATCAAAATAATATTTCTACATACATAAGTGAATGCAACAAAGTTAAAATGTAAGAAGAATAAATCATTTTTCATTAGTCATATTATTCATATAAAACCAAGCACTCATCAACACAATTACTAGACCTGCCATGTAATAAGACCATTATATTGGTATCTAAAGTTGAAAGGGCACAGTGTTATATACAACACATCTAAAAAAACTGTGATAGAGGCAGGTAAGATAATTTGTGTATAAGTGTTCTTTTTTATGTTAACATAACATATGGCTGAAAATTAAGAACTCTTTCAGCAAAGGAATGTAAAGTCTTTTATATGGTAATGAGAGATATCATAAATTTTAATTATTTTCACATAGACAGATCTTCACAAGAGCGCCTCTAGGAAAGCACCTGCTCTTTCTTTTGCAGTTTTCACTAGATGCTGATCAGTTTAGGATACCAATATTATTTACTGTATATTGTCTATATATCTTTATATTTATACTTCTATCCATTCCATATTTACCTATGTATCTGTCCATCTAGGTAATCTGATAGATTTTTTTCTTGAAAGCACAACTTCATTTAGAGAAAAAAACTAATTTCATCAAACTGTTATTGCAAGATTTCTGAAGTAAAAAAAGTTGAAAAGTCACAAAACGTTTGCTTAAGTCAAAGTTGTGCCAAAACTCTGCAACTTTTGATATTTTTACACTGGTCCCGGTCAGATCCATCAAAGTGGGTGGAGGATGGGCAGGACATTGCAAACCCACCGTTACATCACTTTAGTGTTTTAACTTCTGCCAGACAGGCAGGGGCATACATAGAAATCATGGGGCCCCATAGCAGAAGCTCTAATTGGGCCATCCCCACCCCCACAAAAAATAAATAAAAATTTGTCTGTGTCCCAGAAGAGCAGATCTCTTTCAACTTTCCAACCTTTACTTAGTAATTTTCCTCCTGCTGATTAAAGATTCCTCTTTCATTGCCCCCATAAAGTATTATGCAATCAAAAGTGCCCTCCAAACACAGTATGATACTCCCATGGTGCATTACTCCACATTAGCCTCCACATGCACAGTATAATGACCCTACTGTGCCCCACTTCAATTCCCAAGGCAAAGTATGGTGACCCTAACACAGTATTATTTCCCAAATGTGACTCCCACACAGCCCTACATACAGTATAATGGCACGCACTAGCCCTCCAAAGAGCATCATGGCCCCCACACAGCCCTCCAAATGGTATGATGGACCCCCAAACAAACCTTCACACCATATAATTGCTTTCATACAGTATAATCGCCCCCCACATAGCCCTCAAAATATTATAATGGTCCCACATAGCCTTCCATATAGTATAATACGTTAACCATAATCCTCCAGATAGTATAATGCGCCCCCCATAATCCTCCATAAAGTCTAATGCGCCCCCCCATGATCCTCCATATAGTATAATGAACTTCCCATGGTCCGCCATAGAATATAATATACTCCCCATAGTCCTCCATACAATATATTACACACCTCTTAGGGTAAAATGCTGCCCCCATATAGTATAATGCATCCCACAGTCCTGCAGTATTATGGGCACCATGTACTCACTGATTTAAAAATACCATATATTTTAAATAAGTCGACCCGAGTATAAGCTGAGACCCCTAATTATATCGCAAGAAAAATGGGAAAAAGTATTAACTCGAGTATAAGCTTATGGTAGGAAAAGCAGCAGCTACTGGTAAATTTCCTCATCCTGGTATGTATGGCACCTCTCATCCCCCAATCCTGGTATGCATGGCACCCCTCATCCCCCAATCCTGGTACGCATAGCACCCCTCATCCCCCAATCCTGGTACGCATGGCACCCCTCATCCCCCAATCCTGGTAAGCATTGCTTCTTCATCCCCCAATCCTAGTATGTAAGGTACCCCTCATCCCCCAATCCTGGTATGCATGGCCTCTTCATCCCCTAATCCTGGTATGTGTGGTACCCCTCATCCCCCAATCCTGGTATATGTGGCCCCCTTCATTCCCCAATGCTGATATGTATGACTCCCCTCATCCACCAATCCTGGTATGCGTGGCCCCTTTCATCCCCCAATCCTGGTATGTGTGGCCCCCTTCATCTCCCAATCCTGGTATGTGTGGCCCCCCTCATCCCCCAATCCTGATATGTGTGACCCCCCTCATCCCCCAGTCCTGGTATGTGTGGCCCCCCTCATCCCCCAATCCTGGTATGTATGGCCTCTTCATCCCCCAATCCTGGTATACATGGCCCCCTCATCCCCCAATCCTGGTATACATGGCCCCCTCATCCCCCAATCCTGGTATGTGTGACCCCCCTCATCCCCCAATCCTGGTATGTGTGGCCCCCCTCATCCCCCAATCCTGGTATATATGGCCTCTTCATCCCCCAATCCTGGTAAACATGGTCCCCTCATCCTCCAATCCTGGTATGTGTGGCCCCATCACTGCACACACAAAGACAAACACTTATACTCACCTTCATTCCACACCTCTGCTCCAGTGCTGCTGTGCCCTGTCTGCCATGGCAGCTCATGTGGCATCTGAGCAGCGCTTTCTCTCAGATGCCGAGGTGAGCTGCTGCTGCCAGCATATTCTCTCCTCTCCACACC
Source organism: Phyllobates terribilis (assembly GCF_046119375.1). Classification (NCBI taxonomy): domain Eukaryota; kingdom Metazoa; phylum Chordata; class Amphibia; order Anura; family Dendrobatidae; genus Phyllobates; species Phyllobates terribilis. Next base: position 445,598,443 of record NW_027362764.1, read on the forward strand.
GGGATTATGGGCATGGAGAATAGTAAATATGTATTCTCTTTAGTAGCGGGCATTGTCTGCAGGAGCTGTGGCTCAGCACTCCTCTGTGCCCACTACTAAAGAGAATGAATATTCCCTCTTCTCCACACCCATGGGAGTGGAGAAGAGGGAATATTCATGTCTCTTTTGCAGTGGGCACGTGGTAGCTGCAGCAGCAGCTACTGCGTGTGCACCGCTCCTTCGCCGCCATCGCAACCTCCTCTCCCTCCAAATACTCACCTATCCTCCTCATTCCCCCACTGCTACAGGGCCCTCCCGGCTCACAGGCCCCCTGGCTCATGGGCCCCATAGCAGTGGCATGGCCAGCCACCATTGGCGGTACCCCACTGCAGTCGAGCCAACTATGTAAGTGTTATAAATGTACTATAAAACAAAAACTAATTAATGGGGTTGTCCATTTTAAATCAATAAGTCTGTAGTCACTTTGTGACTGCAGACTTATGAATCCCCCCAGCGCACGCACTGTGAACTGTGAACCGGATTCATCAGTTTCTGAGCCGGGACCGGAGGGTAAGTTTGTGTTATACAATATATTCTCTCAGTGTAGCCTCACTGCATACATTTGTATTGAGCAAGACTGCGCCCTGACTAGTGATGCAGCTGTCCAGTGTGCATGGCTGACTACAAGGCATGGCCTCGCTCACTACAAGAGTATGGAATTAGGCAACGACCACTGGAAGGGCTCTGTCCGGGAGTATGTATAATGCATACATACCCTCCAATCCTTGCATAGAAACCGGAGAATCCTCGCAGCACACAGTGCCTGCGCTAGGGGATTCATAAGTCTGCAGTCACACAGAGTGACAGTAGACTTTTCGATTTGGACCGGACAATCCCTTTAACAATCTTTAAGCATTTAACTTGATAAATTAGCAAATTGCCATTTAGGGGCAAAAGAATATTTACCAACAGCCATGTGATAATGTTATAATATGTACTGCATATGCTGTATTATATTAGTATAGTATAGTATATAGTACATATACCACATATTAGTATAGTATTAGTATAGATACACATGCTATCACTGTTTCTCAAAGTCAGATTTCTAACAACAAATATATTGATAATAAAAAAATAAGCATATTATTATGTCTCAATATCTTACAAGAGATGAGTGAATCTTTGGTAATTCAAATTTGCCAGCCTTGCCAGATTTTTCCATGTAATTTGGATCAATTTGGTGCAAAACTGCACAGCTTTCAACTGCCCTGAAAGACCTCTATGATAATCAAGAGTCCCTAGGACTGCATCCATCCACTTTCAAGCTCTTTAACTCATACACAGCTTAAGTAATGTCAACGTGACCTCAACATATATGGCTATGAATAAACAAATGGTAACGTGCCGTAAGCAACACACTACACTGTATAATGTTTGTAAATTTTGCTGGCAACCTCCTCTCTTCTGCCAAAAGTTTAAATAGTCTGTTTGCTATTTACAGGGGTGTTAAGGCTACATTCCCATGATGAGCTTTTGGTGAGTTTTTGATACTGCAGAATTTCTTCACCATATCTACACCTCTTAAGTAAGATAGGTTACTGGCGGTTTATCATTACATTTTGAGTGTGCTTTCTTGCATGCGTTTTTATTGCGTTTTTAATGCTGCAGTTTTTTGTCTCTTGTTGGTATGTCATGCTTTAAATAAAGCTGCTTTATTTATGATTTTTGATACTTCTTAGTATTTGACTTTGACAAACTTTTATTGATTCAATCATGTGTGGATTACATGAACTTTTGATTGATTTCTGCTGCGCAATCGACTAAAAATGCAAGTGCATTATTTACCTGCAGATTTTCTGAATCTCATGGAAGTCTATGGGGAAAATATGCACCTAAAACTCAACGTACCTGCAAAGAAATTGACATGTTGCGAATTTGAAGCACGCACCACAGGTCAGTTGATGCCGAGTAAAAAATAAGCACAGTGGGCATGAGATTCCTATAAATCCCATCCACTTTACTGCAACTGTAAGACGCTGCGCTTTTGATGCAGCTAAAATATGTAGCATCAGAAACTTGCCAAAAACTCATCATGGGCATGCCTCCTTAAAGAGGACATATACGCATCAAATAACTTGTCTGAGGATCACATGACTCCCTTCATTTAGTTTTATTCAGTTCTCATACAGAAACTTTTTATTTTACATACTACTGCAATGCAATAAGAAAGATATATAAGCAGAAGGTTAAACACATAAATATTAATAAAAAGTATAATTTCTTATTCTACACTTAAGTATACTAAAGTATAAAAACTGCATTACCCCATCGATATGTTATTTAATATGATTGTTGAATAGAATTAAAATAAAATAAAAAATAAGGAGTAGGACAGAGTTTTCTACATAAATTTAAACATTAATGGGTTTTATACTTTTAATAAAGTGGATCACAAATGCTCTAAAATACCAAAAAGGAAAAAGAGAACAGGTCTTTACCCTGCTTGATTCCAGTGCCAGTTTCTCAACGGTGCTTGGGTTTAGGTGTTTTGGATGCAACGATGATGTCACATCAATTGTCTACATTGTTGCTACAGCCAATCACTGAGCTCAGCAGCTCATACCATCTACCTCGGCACAGCTACAGATGTCAGTGATTTTTTACAGATATGATACATGCTGTCATCGAGATCATAGCTGCAACCAAGCCACAGGGACTCGAGCAATAGCAGAAAGGTGGCACTGGACTCAGGAAGAGCAAGCACCTGCCCTGTATGTTATTTTAGCCATTTATAGCCTTTGGCGTCCACTTTTCTGAAAGAGGTAAACACCTTTAAGGCACAGATTCATCATTATGTTTGTGCCCTTTTTGTAAAATAAAAATGGTTCTCTTAGTGTCTTTTTATTTTGCCTTATTCATTTTTTTGTACGTTGTGGCCACGCTTTTCCATATCCAGTTTTTTTATCCTTAGAAACATCATACATGTTTTTGCAGTATTTACTCCACTAGCCTACTGAAGTACCTGTCTAAATTCATTTTGTGTTGTTGAAGACTAATATGTCACAATTTAAAGGAATAATGTGAATACTTGCTCTAAAATGCCACAAATAGGTAAAATACAAGACAAAAGAGGATCTTTAATTTTGTTCAGTTGATGAACCTATGTGCACTATTTGTAATAAGTTGTCTCAAAAAACAGAAATGAATTATACAAGACAAAAAAGAAAAGTCGTGTGAAAAAAACACACAAACGAATAGGGACCTAATAGTTTTGCTAAAAAATAAATTAAAATAGAACATGTATTGATTTGTCAAAAAAGGAGAAAGTCCTATTAAGTACAAAACTCTTTGAAATTAAATGAAAGTTTACTTTTTACATCCTAATGGATTCAGGCTAACAGAGGACTTAGCATTTTTAACGTACAAAACTGTTAGCAAAAAAAATCTTGAAAGAAAGTAAGGATAAAAGAAGAGGCTGATTATAATCATTATAATCTCTACATGTACAAATGGGTATTTGCAAGTATTTTACAAAGATGTTTCGACCAAGTGGTTCACATTATCTTATATTTGTTTAAATCTTTAAATAATCCAAGTTAAAATTACCGTATATTTTGGACCATAAGACGCAAATTTGGGAGGAAAATGGGGGGTGCGTCTTATGGTCTGAAAGTAACTTACCAGTGGTGGTGGAGCGGGATCGTAGGCAGTAGCGGCGGCAGCGGAAGCAGATGGTGGTGGCGGCAGCAGAAGAGGTATCTGCCTGGGAGCCGGGGCTGGTTTCTTGATGTGAGTGGCGTGAGCTGCTTCCGGTGCGCACGGCCATCTTTCTGAAGCTGATCTACAGGAAAATGGCCAGCTTCAGAAAGATGGGCGCGAGCATCGGAAGCCACTCACGCTGCTCTGCCACGCTACTCACAGCAAGACACCGGCCCCGGTACCAGGCTCCAGGGCCCCAGCCACCACTCATCCAGGCCCCAAACCCCCAGCCACCACTCACCCAGGCCCCAAACCCCAGCGCCAGCCATCACTCCCCCAGGCCCCAAGCCCCCAGCCTCCATTCACCCAGGCCCCAAGCCCCCAGCCACCACTCACCGAGGTCCCAAGCCCCCAGAACCAGCCACCACTCACCCAGGCACCAAGCTCCCAGCGCCAGCCACCAGTCACACAGGCACCCAAACGCCCAGTGCCAGCTAGCAGATGCCCAGCGCAAGCCACCAGGCCCCCAGTCTACCAGCACCAGGTGTCCAGGCCACCAGGCGCCCAGCTCAAGGCCACCAGCGCCAAGCCACCAGGTGCCCAGTGCAGGCCACCAGCACCAGGCGGCCAGTGACCAGCACAAACCACCAGCACCAGGCATGGCTTCTTGAAGGACCTTGCCTCCTGTGCCCCAGCTACACGGCCCATCCAGGTAAGATACCTATTCAGACTATGACAGACCCCCATCTTATCAAAAAAAAAATTTTCCTATTTTCCACCACAAAATTTGGGGTGCGTCTTATGGTCCGGTGCGTCTTATAGTCCGAAAAATACAGCATGTTTTTTCTCTTTTAATATTATTTGCTTAAATACTTTTTCAGATTAAGTTGCAAAGGTATCATGTAACAAACTATCTCAACATTTAACATGTGTCATGACATGATTTAGCTCACTATAATTTGACATTTTCAGTAGCTTGTGGGGTGTGAAATGTAAAAAATCTTAATATTTCATGATTTGAACACTTTCAGGGTATGTGCATAAAAAGAATTAACATTTGCATAGCAAAATAGAAACTACTTGCCGCCCAAATGTTCAGTCTTTTGGAACTTATTTTAACTGCTTCAGGGTTCGAAAGCCATGAAGAAGCTAGAAGAAGTGACCTGACTATTCTTTTGATGGCTTCTGCTTGGATGCCTTTACTTTTTCAACTATAAAATAAAAGAAAGCCACAGTTGGCAAAGTTGCCACAAAAATGAATAAAAAGACGACCCCAAAGATGTTTCTGGAAAAAAAGACTCCTAAAAATGCCATGTGCACATAGCCTTTATTATTATTATTATTATTTATTATTATAGCGCCATTTATTCCATGGCACCTTACATGTGAAAAAGGAGTATACATACAAAAACAATAACAATAATCTTGAATACAATGTGACAGCGACTGGTACAGGAGGAGCAAGGACCCTGCCCGCGGGGGCTCATAATCTACAAGAGATGGGTGAGGATACAGTAGGTGAGGGCAGAGCTGGTCGTGCAGCGGTGGTTACTGCAGGTTGTAGGCTTGTTGGAAGAGGTGGGTCTTCAGGCTCCTTTTGAAGGTTTCCATGGTCGACGAGAGTCTGATGTGTTGGAATAGAGAGTTCCATAGTAGGGGGGTAGCACTGGAGAAATCTTGTATGCGATTGTGGGAGGAGGAGATAAGAGGGGAGTAGAGAAGGAGATCTTGTGAGGATCAAAGGTTGCGTGCGGGTATGTAACGGGAGACTAGGTCAGAGATATATGGAGGAGACAGGTTGTGAATGGCTTTGTATGCCAAGGTTAGGGTTTTGAACTGTAGTCTCTAAACAATGGGGAGCCGGTGAAGAGATTGACAGAGAGGAGAGGCTGGGGAATAGCGGGAGGAAATGTGGATTAGTCGGGCAGTAGAGTTTAGGATGGATTGGAGGGGTGCGAGAGTGTTGGAAGGGAGGCCACAGAGCAGGAGGTTGCAGTAGTCAAGGCGGGAGATGATGAGGGCGTGCACTAGTGTTTTTGCAAATTCATGGTTGAGGAATGAGGAGATATTTTTGAGTTGGAGTCGTCAGGAAGTGGAAAGGGCTTGGATATGTGGTTTGAAGGAGAGTTCAGAGTCCAGGGTTACCCCAAGGCAGCGAGCTTGAGGGACTGGGCAGAGTGGACAGCCATTGACGTTGATTGATAGGTCAGTTGGGGGGGTGAATGAGATGGCGGAAAGATAATGAATTCTCTTTTGTCCATGTTAAGTTTTAGAAATCTAGCAGAGAAGAAGGATGAACTAACAGACAGACATTGTGGGATTTTGGTTAGTAAGGAGGTGATATCAGATCCAGAGAGGTAGATCTGTGTGTCATCAGCATAGAGGTGATAATGAAAGCCATGAGAGTCTATCAGCTGTCCCAGGCCTAAGGTGTAGATGGAGAAGAGCAGGGGTCCTAGAACTGAACTTTGGGGGACATCAACAGATAGGGGGCGTGATGAGGAGGTGGTATGTGAGTGGGAGACACTGAATGTCCTGTCTGTTAGGTATGAGGAGATCCAGGATAAGGCCAAGTCTGTGATGCCGAGAGATGAGAGAGTTTGTAGTAAGAGGGAATGGTCCATTGTGTCGAAGGCAGATGATAGGTCTAGGAGGAGGAGTAAAGAGTAGTGTCGCTTAGATTTGGTGGTTAGTAGGTCATTGGAGACTTTAGTCAGTGAAGTTTCAGTATAATGATGGGGTCGGAAACCAGATTGTAGGGGGTCGAAGAGGGGGCAGGAGGAGAGGTGGGAGGACAGCTCAGAATGGATGTGTTGTTCCAGTAGTTTTGAGGCATAGGGGAGAAGTGATATGGGGCGATAGCTAGTCAGAGAGGATGGGTCAAGGGAGGGCTTTTTGAGGATGGGTGTGATTGAGGCATGTTTGAAGCATGAGGGGAAGACACCAATTGTTAGTGACAGGTTGAAGAGGAGGGCTAGGGGTGGGATGAAGATAGTGGTAAGGTTTGGGATGAGGTGGGATGGGATTGGGTCAAGTTTACAGGTGGTGAGGTGTGATTTGGAGAGTAAAGAGGAAAGTTGATCTTCCGTAATGTGGGAGAAAGTGGTTTTGGAGGAGGAGGGTTGAGTAGGTGTGGGGAAGGGCTGTGGGGGCTTTAGGCAAAAGCTTTGTCTGATGGTGTCAATCTTCTGCTTGAACAATGAGGCAAAGTCTTTGGTACTGGGGAACGAAGGAGAGAATTAAATGTGTTGAATAGTTGTTTGGGGTTGTGAGACAGGGAGGATATGAGAGATGGGAAGTATGTTTGTTTTGCTGCAGTGAGTGTGGACTTGAAGGTAGTGAGGGACTGTTTGAATGCGATGAAGTGCTCACTGGAGTGGGATCTTTTCCATCTATGCTCAGCAACTCTGGAGACCCGTCACAGTTCTTTAGTTAGGCTGGTGTGCCCGGGTTGTCTGTTGATTGTGCGAGCTTTGGTATGTGTGAGGTGGGCAACCGAATGGAAACTGCAGCTGTTGAGATGTTGTATAAAGTGGCAGCAACATCTGCATCATGTAAGGAACTAATGTCTGTAAGAGAGAGAAGGGATTCAGAGAGTGAGTGTAGGTCAAGGTGTTTTAAATTTCTGCGAGGGTATGCAAGTTTGTGGAGTGGGGATTGTTGCCCTGGAGAGGAGAGGGTAGCGAATGCAAGTAGGTTGTGGTCAGAGAGAGGGAGAGGTGAGTTAGAGAGGTTAGATAGGGAACGGAAGCGGGTGAAGATGAGGCCCAGTGTGTGTCCGTCATTGTGGGTGGGTGTGGAGGACCACTGAGTAAGACCAAAGGAGGAAGTGAGTGATAGAAGCTTAGAGGCAGCTGAGAGGAAAATGTCCATGAGGATGTTAAAGTCGCCCATGAAGTAGCCAAGTGGTGAAGTGGTCAAAGAAAGTGGTGGTTGATCCTGGGGGGCAGTAAATAACAGCCAGTTGGAGGTTGGAGGGGGAGTAGATGCGCACGCAGTGCTCTTAAAAAGAGGGGAGAGTAATTGAGGGCGGCAGTGAGTTATGGGTGAAGGAGCAGTTATCTGAGAGGAGGAAACCTATTCCTCCACCGTGCTTGCCGGTGGGGCAGGGGGTATGGGAGAGGTGGAATCTGCCATTTGAAAGTGCAGCAGGAGAGGCCGTGTCGGAGGGGGTGAGCCAGGTTTCAGTGATGCCGAGGAAGGAAAGCTTGTTAGTGATGAAGAGATCGTGAACGTAGGAAAGTTTGTTGCAGACGGAGCGATCGTTCCATAGAACTCCTGTTAGAGGGACTAGGGAAGTGGGGACTGGACGGATGGGTATAAGGTTAGAACGGTTACGAGAGTTTGGGAAAGATCATGGGTAGGAGGTGGAAGTGATTGTAGGGATGTGGTGAGGATAGCCTTAAAGTAAAACCTAAATCACTGCTGCTTCAGCCTAGTTTGCAATACTCAAAAATGAAAAAAATATATACATATTTACAATATATGTTATCAGACAATTATACAGTACAGACCAAAAGTTTGGACACACCTTCTCATTTAAAGATTTTTCTGTATTTTCATGACTATGAAAATTGTACATTCACACTGAAGGCATCAAAACTATGAATTAACACATGTGGAATTATATACTTAACAAAAAAGTGTGAAACAACTGAAAATATGTCTTATATTCTAGGTTCTTCAAAGTAGCCACCTTTTGATCTTATGACTGCTTTGCACACTCTTGGCATTCTCTTGATGAGCTTCAAGAGGTAGTCACCGGAAATGGTCTTCCAACAAACGTGAATGAGTTCCCAGAGATGCATAGCACTTGTTGGTCCTTTTGCCGTCACTCTGCCGTCCAGCTCACCCCAAACCATCTCGATTTGGTTCAGGTCTGGGGACTGTGGAGGCCAGGTCATCTGGCATAGCACCCCATCACTCTAATTCTTGGTTAACCAGCCCTTACACAGCCTGGAGGTGTGTTTGGGGTCATTGTCCTGTTGAAAAATAAATGATGGTCCAATTAAACGCAAACCGAATGGAATAGCATGCCGCTGAATGATGCTGTGGTAGCCATGTTGGTTTAGTATGCCTTCAATTTTGAATAAATCCCCAACAGTGTCACCAGCAAAACACCCCCACACCATCACACCCTCTCCTCCATGCTTCACGGTGGGAACCAGACATGTGGAGTCCATCCGTTCACCTTTTCTGCATCGCACAAAACCAAAGATCTCAAATTTGGACTCATCAGACCAAAGCACATATTTCCACTGGTCTAATGTCCATTCCTTGTGTTCTTTAGCCAAAAAAGTCTCTTCGGCTTGTTGCCTGTCCTTAGCAGTGGATTCCTAGAAGCTATTTTACCATGAAGGCCTGCTGCACAAAATCTCCTCTTAACAGTTGTTGAAGAGATGTGTCTGCTGCTAGAACTCTGTGTGGCATTGACCTGGTCTCTTATCTGAGCTGCTGTTAACCTGAGAGTTCTGAGGCTGGTGACTCGGATAAACTTATCCTCAGAAGCAGAGGTGACTCTTGGTCTTCCTTTCCTGGGGCGGTCCTCATGTGAGCCAGTTTCTTTGTAGCACTTGATGGTTTTTGCAACTGCACTTGGCGACACTTTCAAAGTTTTCCCAATTTTTCGCACTGACTGACATTAATTTCTTAAAGTAATGATGGACACTCGTTTTTCATTACTTAGCTGCTTTTTTCTTGCCATAATACAAGTTCTAACAGTCTATTAAGTAGGACTATCAGCTGTGTATCCACCAGACTTCTGCACAACAAAACTGATGGTCCCAACCCCATGTGTAAGGCAAGAAATGCCACTTATTAAACCTGACAGGGCACACCTGTGAAGTGAAAACCATTTCCGATGACTGCCTCTTGAAGCTTATCAAGAGAATGCCATGAGTGTGCAAAGCAGTCATCAAAGCAAAAGGTTGCTATTTTGAAGAATCTAGAATATAAGACATATTTTCAGTTGTTTCACACTTTTTTTTAAGCATATGTTAATTTATAGTTTTGATGCCTTCAGTGTGAATGTACAATTTTTATAGTCATAAAAATCAAGAAAAATCTTTAAATGAGAAGGTGTGTCCAAACTTTTGGTCTGTACTGTACTTCTTTATAGACTTATTTCCTACTTCTGCTCCAATCTTACCTCCAAAAATTTTTATTATCACTGAAATACTGCTAAAATCTGTCTCAGGGACTAGTGCGACCCAGCTGACCGAGCGGTCAAAATGCACCAGAGAAGTTAATTCAGATGAAGGGAGAAATGGAGGGGGAAAAGGAAGCAACTGTGTCAAGAGAAAAGACCGAAGAGAGACATTCAGAAATGTTGTTCCTCTCAAAATAAGTGTTTTATCAAAACACAGTGCAGGATTCACTGCTAAGCTGCTTCTTCTAGGGGTGTTCTAGAGAGAGGTCCTGTAAGGAAGTGAGATTTTCTCTTTTCTGTAATGTGGATTAGCCACATAGTGTTAGCTTGTCTTTACCCACTAGCTCAAGGATGAAGGAGAGTCTGAAAATTAGATTTAGAGTAAATAAATGGAAAATATAAGATTTTTAATTGACATGGATCGCGCAAATACTCATGTACAAAGCATAATTTAAAAATTCATCTGAAATGATAGCTATGCTTAAAAGTTTACTACATCTATACTTTTTTATTTTTACCTTAAATTAACTTATATTCATATACTGTTAAACATCACAAGACTAGGATCACACTTTTGGCCATGTGGCAGTCGTTTACCTGGCAGCACAGAACACTACCTCCTCATGACCAGAATGTTTAATCCCAGTTTAAAAGATGGAACAAAACTAAAAAAAATCTCAATTGCTCACACTTTTCAATGCAATTTAGGTTCTTGCAAATGAAATGAAACAATAACAAAATCAAATAAAGTATATAATATTAATTTGATCTATTGTTGCTATTCATTAAAGAGTAGCTGTCATTTTAGTTTTCATTTTTTAATTCAATAGTACTTATGAAAATAAGAAACTTTGTAATACCTCTTATCAGAAAATTCTGCTTCTTTCTCCTACTGGACTGATCATTCATTTTACAAATTCTCAATTTACAGGTAAAATCTTTATTCAGTGAAGACAGATTTTTATATTACTGAGATCGGAGATGACAGTTGTTTTTTATAAGATTTTATGTAGATGGAAGGAGGAGGAGAAGATGGAGGAGGAGGAGAAGGAGGAGGAGAAGGAGGAGGGAGCAGCTTTGTTCTGCTTCTTGCTCCTCCCTCCTTCTATCCCTTAGCATCTTCATAAAATCTTATCAGTAGTAACTGCTGTCTTCTATATCAGTAATGTAAACATCTGTCTTCACTCAACACAAATTGTACCAAGGAACTGAGAATTTTGAAAATAAATAACAGTATAATAAATGATCAGTTCAGGAAAAGAACGGAGTAAATTTACCTGAAAAGATATATCAAGTTGCTTATCTTCTTATGTACTATAAATTTATGAAAAAAAGATGAAAACTATGGTTTCAATTTAAAATCAGGCTAAAATAAACATAATAAAATTGTTGCAGTCATAAGCATCATACAAATCTATAACGGTTGTATTTTCTCAACTGCACTATGGTCATCCAACTGTGGGTCTCTTGACCTAAGTATTAGATTCTGATATGATATTAGAGATACAATTTGATTTTAGACTGTTTGGGTCACTAGACCCACAAGCAGGACAGAACTAATTTTGCTAATATAAGCCTTCCCAATGAAATTTTTTTAGTTTAACTTTTTTTAACATGTTTTTTTCCCGGCCTTTTTCCTGTTTATTTTATTCAGACACTTGCCGTACTGAAAATCCTATGATAAATATATCTTAAAACAAAAATACCACAGATAAAACATGCTGCCTATGAATGCTACATCCTCTGTTTGACTGATGCTGTCACATGGAATGAAATGCCACCACAGGAGACCAGGTTGTGCCAAGACTAACAAGGAAGTTCTGCTAGTACCAGACAAATCATCAATGCAATATCATCATCATCATCATCACAATATCTATGTGGAAGATCCACAGCAAATAAAAAAAACACGCAGGATAACTTGACATACTGTTAACTTCTGAGCAGACAATCTGTAGGATATCCTTAAATGGGTCAGTCTCCGTGTTTTGGCTACATCTATGATGTCATGTTGAAAGTTCATAACACAACAGCTTATGTAAATGGTATGAGCTCAGTGAATGGCTGCAATGGTGGGTTATGTGAACTGTCAACATCTTGTCATCGCTGCAGCCAAGATGCTAAGATCAAAACAGTGGCAGAGAGCCAGTGATGGACCTGGGCAGAGCGAGTACTATCTTATTTTGTTATATTGCATTAGAGGAAGCATTTTGGGCCCACTTTTCAAAAAGTGAAAAACCCCTTGTTTGTCTCATCACATTCTAAGGATACATTCATACAAGGAGGATCCACTGTCGGCTTAATATCTAATTTTTTTTTATCACATTCAAAGCAATGTGTATAAGATCAAACCTCATCCACTTGCAGCAGAAATAAATCATGGTAAAATTGACCAGAATTACTGTTTTAAATCCACAGTATGTCTATTTTTGCACAGCAAACTGATACATATGTAACTCACACATTTTTACACATATTTGTGACATAATTTTTGTGCAAAATGTATGACCTGTGTGGACAAACCCTCAAACTTTTATTGATGCCACAAACTAGATAAATTATATTCGTATAGAGGATAAATATAAACCTAACCTTAAATGGGTGGTCTGGCAACTAGAATGTAATTTCTAACTATCTAACCACTTTTATAATTTCCTTTATTACACAATTCTCTACACTTCTATCAAGCTAATCACTACAGGTTTCTTTTTTACTGTACGTCCGATGACCTTTCATTTGAAAGGAGTCTCAAACATGACATCACAGGATGCTGGGGCTGCACTCTCTGCAGTGTCCATCATCCCTCCTGGAATAGGATGTCATCAGGGGGCAGCGCTGCAGTTACTCACTAGTTTTTTGCATCACTGTGCTTGCTGAAGACATCCTGGATCCTGGGTGATGGATGCTCTGGCTGATATGAGTGCTCTATTGGCTCCCTAGTTCTATTCCCGATTCGGCTGTAGCTTCTAAATTTGAAAGACATCAGCAGGGGATGGAGATAGAAACAGTGAGTGACACAAGTGCTGCCCCATAACTTCTGGCACTGCCCACAAATAAATCATCATCAGTGGGAGATGCTGGTGTCACTCCCTGCATCTATATCTGTCCCCTGATAATTACTATTTTGAGGATGGCGCTAAAAGTTCTAGGGCAGCAAAATACATTTAGAGATTACATAGATAGGGAGGAGTTTAGGGAATATACATTTGAGGCACCACCCCTTTAATATATATGTTTTTAACATAAAAACAACTATGAAAGATTTATTTTTTGATGTTTGCAATGAAAATGTCAGCTACATCAGTCATTGATTAGGTATGATATAAAATGTGATGTAAACAACGTTTATGAATTAGATTGACTGAGCCCTGCTGTTTAGATAAAGCAAAAAGTACACAAAAATGTGTAGTGCTTAGAAAATATATTCATGGCCCTGAACCTGTTTATAATTGTTGTTAAGCAACACAGATTTAGATTGTATTTAAACAAGCTATCTTTCAGTATCCAGAAAAAATGATAAAAAAATGTATCCACTTATACAAAAAAAAAATATGAATACAAAGTATGTGTTTGATGTTGCAGCCTCAAAGTTTGACATTTCCTGCTCTATATTGTTTTTGTCAAATTGTGTTGTACTAGATGTGGCAAAGTGTGTTATACCCCAAAAAATGTAAGTATAAAAATGCACTCCTCAACATTGAAACTTGGAACACCAAGGAAGAAAAGTTGTGCAATTATGGAAATCACAGGATCAATAGACATCTTAATGATATGCAAATGAAGAAAGTATAGAAATAACATTTTCAAAACACCTCAATTTATTCAGTATCAAGTATGAACAATATGTGCAAAAATATACGCACTTACACACCTTGGCATGTTATCAATGAGGTTATTTCTTGATTTCTGAGCAATGTTCTGCCACGCTGAATGCCCTTAAGAACACAAATCATGAAAATTCACTACTGGAAACTCTCATTGTAATTGCTGACCAATGATGTCCTCCTAGATGTCAAGTTCAGAGATGTTTCAGGCCAAGGAAGCACATTTATTTAATTATCTGCATATCATTAACAGGTCTACCATTCCTGTGATTTCTATAGGTCTGCAACTTTTTCTTCTTAGTGTTGCAATTTGAATATTGAGGAGTGAAATTATACTAAATAAAAAAAACATACGATTATATTTAATACTCTAATTGATAGAACTCTCAATGTCTTTACCATGACATCTTGCCTTCACATGAATTATTCTGACAAATAAACAATACTGTACATGTACTGTAGCAAGAGATAATTTTCAATTGTTTATAATTGTTCTTTTATGGTAAGAATAAGCTGTATTCTATTCGAGAACAAAATGTCACCATTTTTATCTCTATTTTAGAGCAATAAAGTGCTCTAAATTACATTGCAACATTATACTATTAATAAGATATTCCCATGTTCATAAATGGATATGGTTGGATACTATACTGCTGTACTTGTAAAACAAGCAACTTTCAAATTAGCATTTATTAAAATTGACCCCATTCTACCTATATTCTGTGTTATATTTCTTTGCTTACTGCTCATTACCTAGGGGTCTGACCTTTTCTGCTGTCTAGCAGATGTGATTGAACATGAACAGAGCATACATGCTTTCCCATTGTAGGCACTGTCCTGAGGCTGGCAGGCATTGCTGGAGTGCACGGTTAGCTCCTCATCTGAGCCAGCCTTAGTTCCAATACAAAATGAATGGTGAAGAGGCAAAGCTGCCTCATATATCGATAGTGGGAGTGCACCACTCAGGACAGCAAGAGTACATTGAAGCTGCAGTCTTTAACTGTCACTAACCTCTAAGTTGGCAACTGGGAAGCGTATTCCCGATCCCTTGCAAAAGTATCCCCCTTAATGGATTCTACATTTTGCAAAGGAAATGATAAAAAATAGAACTTTATTTAACCAGTTTTCAACTCTAATCTTTAAATATGCTTCTGGTCATATAGCTAGGGAGTACAGATGTGTTCTTCCTTATCTTATCTCCTAGCTCAAACCATCCAGTAATTTTCTTGCAGGTGGCTGGCAACAGTGTATTAAATTCATTTCGTGAAGGGATAGCAAAATTTTTGGAGTGGAATCAGATTTAACTTGAATTTTACAAAAATCTACATTCTCAGGAATACATTTTTTTTGTAATTCACTCTTCACAAATTTAGCAAAATGGTGGCCAGCTCTGGCTGCCATTATGCTGTACAGTAGAGGGCTCTAAAAAGAAAAAAAAACATTGCTAACTGCTCACATTTCTTGCTCACTGTCTAGTTCTCCGTACCTCTGTCCCATCACATCTCTAGCACAGTGTTCATTCTAGGCGGGGGCTTACGGCAATGAGCAGGCCGAGATCTTACTGTGCATGCTTCAGAGCCTATTAAAGATCCAAAGATGCAGGCTAGAGTGAACACTGATGCTGAGATATAATATGATGAAGACGTGAACAACTGGACAGTGGGCAGGGACAACGGGGATTGCAGGAAACGTAAACATTGAAGTATTTTTTTTTTACATACCTGACACATCATAGTACCTGAAGTGACATCACATGTCAGCTTCACAAGGACTTCCTAGGGTGGCTGGCCAGAGCGCTCCACACAGTAAAGAAGAACTTAAGTGAGTAAAATGGGGGGATGCTCCTGCAACAAATGTTATCCTTCTTTCTGACATCAGGATGAATTTTCCTGGATTTCCCTCGGAGGCAAGTTTGTTAGTAAGGCAGCTTTTGGGGAACTGCGTGGGAGGGGCTGCGTGTTTCACATCCAATTGTGTAAACTATATACTTTTTACCCAAAGTGCACAAAAATCTAATAATCTCACCGATAGACCAATCATCTCTGGTTGTGGAAGTTTGTATAAACCAGTCTGCAGGTTTCTTGACTATTACTTAAACCTTGCATTACTGAGTTGACTTCCTACATAAAAGACTTGGGTGATGTTCTACAAAGATTACATGGGATTGTGTTTGAATCTGACATGTTTTTAATAACTGGAGATGAGGAATCTCTATATACATGCGTTGATCATCGCCATGGCATATCAGCAGCCAATTTTTTTCTGATGAATTAAGTTATGGATAAAGATCTTTTGCAGCTTCTTTTGGATTAGCTTGAATCTGTACTCACCCATAACTATTTTACATTCAAAAATAATTTTTACCTTCAACAACGAGGTGTGAAAAGGGGGGCGACTTGTGTGCCCTTATATGCCAACCTCTTTATGGGCTTATGGGAATGTGATCACGTGCTACGATATTTATCTGATGTACAGTACATGGTCCATTTGTGATCACTTGGATGTGCTTCATAGACAATGTCCTTTTTATTTGTCAGGGGAATAAAAGGGAGTTGGATAAATGTTTGACATCTCTGAATACTAATGATTGGAATGTCAAATTAACCTTCAAGACCATTAAAGAAAAAATTTGATTTTCTTGACTTGCAGATTACAGTAGATCAATCAGAAGGAATCCATAGTACCATTTACCGAACAAAGACTAGTACAAATTCATACGATTAGAGCAATCCCCATAAAACAATTTATCAGAGCCAGGAGAATTTGTGACTTCACGGTTCTTATGTTGTGAGTACAAGTTAACCGACATAAATCGAGGTTATTTGCAAGCTAAATATATGGATCGCAGCACACTTCTCCTTAACAAACCTCAGAAAAAGGAAGATTTCCAATTGCAAATTATTACCAGCAATCATGACAGATGGAAAGATATGATCAATATCTTCAATAAATTTTGGCCAATATTGAAACAAGATTCTGAACCTTCCAAACAAATCAAAGACCGATCTCATATTGTGGCAAAGAAATGCCAAACTATAGGTGAGACTATAACACGCAATTATGCTCCACCCAGATATATTTTTATTTTTAACTTAAAAGGCCCAAAATGGGGTTCTAACTCCTGTGATGATTGCAGTGTATGCAAATATATGATGAAAACTGACATATTCAGTGATTCTGCAAATCACATCAACTTCAAAATTATCCATACAATAAAATGCAAAACATCATCTGTCATTTATTATTTGACCTGTCCCTGTGGCCTTATCTACACATCAAGACAACTGTGTGTCCACATTTTGGAACATGTGAGGGATATCATAGCAGCCAGACATATTATTTATGATGAGGCTCATAAAGGAGAAATTGCTAAACTGAAGACTTTACCTTCCCGTTATCATGACTTTCATTCATCTGGAGCCATTGATTTGAGAGTACGAGGCATTGATGTTGTTCACTTAGGTATAGGGGGAAATCTTATGAATAAATTAGCCCAAAGAGAATATTGCTGGATTACCACCCTTATGATTATGAAACCACATGGCTTAAATGATCAATGGGGGTTCTCGAGTTTCCTTATGATCCTGTGATTATTGATTTACCTGATCTGAATCTGTGCTGTTCTTTTTTGGATATTCCAGTTGCTTCCTCACTTCATTGTTCCTAATGAAATTCAACTTATTTTACCTTAATTACTGACACATGATACTTAATATTTACAATATACTGTATACCAATTCATCTAATATAAGGAGGAGGGTTTCCCTGCATATGGTCTCTGAACCGTCTCATATTCTTATGTGATATATCTCGTGGCCTGCTTGTTATGGGTATACTTGTATTTATTTATTTTTATTTTCATATTCTCCATATAGTCTTTTTACAGTTCAGTTTTTTATTTTCCTTCTTGAATACTAGGGTGATTACTTACCTCCTATGTCATTTGCTAATTCCTTGGTGTCTGCTGTGGCTCTTCTGGCTGTATACCAGTTGGGTACTTGTGATCCCTCTCCAACTTGTGTCATTGATGGACTTGTCTAGTGACCCTCTACTGGCCGTTGGCCTTTGTTCCGACGTGTCTCATTGATGGACTCCTTTGATTACTGTTTTCTGGTGTATGAGTCACTGAAATTATCCACTTCTGATATTTTTATAACATCATTACTCTCTGAATATTAATACTATAACTTACATTTATTAATGTTGAGACCCCTCTCATCCTTTGTGCCGGTTCGTGAGTTTTCTGGGACGATATCATGTTTGTATGTGACTCGCCCCCTGGGCGGTGGGGTACTTGGTGCCGGGCCGGTCGTTGCTAGGGCAGATGTCACAGTGGCGGTGACCCGGTCCATGACTCAGAGAGGTCAATAAAAGGGGATATTTACAGGGGAATTAAAGTTCTTCTATAAAGTTCGTGACGCCACCTGTGGTATGCGGCTAAAGGGAGCCGCTGCTGCGGAGCAGGTCCTCTGGAGCTGTTGTTAATGCAGCAGAGTTGGTTTAACTCTCCACAGGTAGAGCTTAGCTCCAGGGCAGTGTAGATGTTGTAGATATTGAGGTAGAGCTTGTGGTGCAGTGTAGTGCAGAGGATGGCACAGATAATAATTAGTCCACAACTTAATGGCGGTTTCCTCTTATCTTTACTTGCGGTGGTTAGGCAGACCGGGGCATGGATACAAGCTGGAAGTAGAGGTCCAGGTGGCCTGGAAGCAAGTTGGATCCACCTAGTCGGGTGAAGTTGTAGGCCTTCCCTTTGCGCTACCTCTTTGGCCCTGCTGCATATAGCTATGCTGCGGCCCTCGTCCCTGAGTAAAACGTCTTTCTGCTCACCCGTATTGCAAACAGCTCGGGCCTTCCTGGTGTATCGCTCCCACGTGGAGGTGCTGGGCGCTATCGTGCTGCTGAGCCTCCGGGCGTCTGATGGGGCCAGGAGACCTGCAGTCTCCTGCCCTCCAGTTTCTAATGCTGGGCTTTCGGTGCCCCACAATCTCGTACTCCGGTGTCCCATGGTGGGGCAATGGGTTGAATGTGGCCTCTCTGTTGGCGGAGTGCTTGTCCCTCACACAGTGGGAGCACTGGGTCAACCCATGACGATGGAAAGCCGGTAGCTCTATCTCCTCCAGCTCTTCCTGGTCTTCTCCCCCAACTGGCAAGTTGGGCATCCTGGACAACGCATCAGCATTTGTGTTTTTATGCCCCACCCGATACTTGATGGTAAACTCGTAGTTAGACATTCGGGCCATCCATCGTTGCTGAAGGGCACCAAGCTTCGCAGTCTCCAGGTGCGTCAGCGGGTTGTCATCCTTGAAGACTGTAAATCTGGAGGCGGCGAGGTAATGTTTGAAGCGCTCTGTTACAGCCCAGACTATGACTAAAAACTCCAACTTGAAGGAACTATAGTTGTCGGGGGTTCCTTTCCGTGGGCTGGAGCTTCCTGCTGGCGTAAGCAATCACTATCTCTCTGCCTTGCTGTACCTGGGACAGCACCACTCCCAATCCCATGTTGCTGGCATCAATATGAAGAATAAAGGGTTGGCCATAGTCGGGGTAGGCCTGGACTTTGTCTCCAGTAAGAGCCATTTTCAGTCGAGTGAAAGATTCGTCTTCTGGTTTACCCCATTTAAACGGAGGTTTCGGGTTCTTGGCTTTCTTGGACTGGCCCACTGAGAGGTGCTGCATGGGTGTTGCTATCTTGGTGAAACCCTTGATGAATCTCCTGTAGTAGCCTACCAGCCCGAGGAACTGCCGCACTTCCTTAATAGTGAAGGGTCTTGGCCAGTCCTTGATCACAGTGACTTTTTCAGGGTCTGATGCTACACCTTTGGCGCTTACCACATGACCTAGGTACTGCACCTTGGGCTTCAACAGGTGGTACTTGGACGGCTTTACTTTCAGGCCATAACCAGATAGGGCTTCGAATACCTTGGCCAGGTGCTCCAGGTGGTCTTCATATGTCTTTGAGTAGATGATTACGTCGTCTAGGTACAACAGGATGGTTTTTAAGTTTTTGTGTCCTAGGCAACACTCCATTAACCGCTGGAAGGTTCCTGGGGCATTGCAGAGCCTGAATGGCATGCAGTTGAACTCGCTGAGGCCCATTGGTGTTCTAAACACGGTCTTTTCTCTGTCTGCCTCTGCCACAGGAACCTGCCAGTTCCCACTGGTGAGATCCAAAGTGGAGAAATAGTTAGCTGATCTCAATGCTGCTAATGATTACTCAATTCTGGGTAATGGGTAGGCGTCCTTATGTGTAATGTGGTTAATCTGGCTGTAATCAACACACATCCTCATTATACCATCTTCCTTTCTAACGAGAACTAATGGAGCTGCCCAGGGGCTACAACTAGAGATGAGCGTTGTTCTACTCGAACTGTTCGCCAATCTCAAATTCGAGCTGTTTTGGGCGGTGTTCGAGCCGTTCGGCGAACACGAACAATTTGAGAAAAATTCGGCTGTTCGAGGTTATGTTCGATAACTGTTCGTGCACCAAAATCATAACTGGATTTTTTCTCAGTAATGATGAAAATTAATGTTAATACGCAGTTTGAGTGTACAGCGGGGTGGGGGGAGGGGCAGGGGATGGATCTCTGCAGGAACAATGAAGATCTCCATTTTTTTTTCTCTTTCCCGCATTTACAGTGGGGAGGTGCAATCTGTCAGCCTATCAGCAGCGCACACACGGAGCGAAGTGCTTTTTTTCACACAAGCAAGGGTATGTGTCATTGGCAGTGTATGTCACATGTCCTTGCCCTATAAGACCAAGCCATTTTCCCCGTCGCCACCATTTTCTCACTGCTGCAGCTGCGTGTTAGACGGCACCGCTGTTGCTGTGTGCGCTATACCTTGTTAATTTCAAGCTAATTTTCGCACAAATATACAGATAGCTTGGGAGTAGGGAATAGTTATGATTGCAGTCCTTTTAAGGACTAGGTTACAGCATTTCCTACGACTTTTATCAGGCAGGTCTGTGCTCTTAAATAGATAGGTTGTGGGAGTAAAGACTAATTGTAATTGGAGTCCTTTTCAGGACTAGGTTACATCAGTTCCTATCAGTTTTTGCCAGGCAGGTCTGTGCCAGTGCTGTGCAAGATTTTTTCACAGCATTTGGCTGAATCTAGCAAAGCTAATCCTTTTTGGCCTATTGCAGAGTGTGTTAGTCAGTGGAGTAGCCTATCTGTGTTGCAAGATATACCACATGTGTATAGAATACCAATTTTTTTACTGCACCTAGTGAAGTAAAATCTTTTGGGCATAGCATCATTCTATTAGTCCATCTATACTGACCTCCATCAGGTTGCAAACTGAATCTAATTTTTTTCTGCATATAGCTCTGAAAAAATATTGGGCTTCTAGCTGTGTGTGGGTCTTGTTCTATTAATCCAGCTATACTGACCTCCATCAGGTTGCAAACTGAATATAATTTTTTTCTGCATCTAGCTCTGAAAAAATATTGGGCTTCTAGCTGTGTGTGGGTCTTGTTCTATTAATCCATCTATACTGACCTCCATCAGGTTGCAAACTGAATATAATTTTTTTCTGCATCTACCTCTGAAAAAATATTGGGCTTCTAGCTGTGTGTGGGTCTTGTTCTATTAATCCATCTCTACTGACCTCCATCAGGTTGCAAACTGAATATAATTTTTTTCTGCATCTAGCTCTGAAAAAATATTTGGCCTTCTAGCAGTGTGTGGGACTTGTTCTATTAGTCCACCTATACTGACCTCCATCAGGTTGCAAACTGAATATATTTTTTTCTGCATCTACCTCTGAAAAAATATTGGGCTTCTAGCTGTGTGTGGGACTTGTTGTATTAGTCCATCTATACTGACCTCCATCAGGTTGCAAACTGAATATATTTTTTTCTGCATCTACCTCTGAAAAAATATTGGGCTTCTAGCTGTGTGTGGGTCTTGTTCTATTAATCCATCTATACTGACCTCCATCAGGTTGCAAACTGAATATAATTTTTTTCTGCATCTAGCTCTGAAAAAATATTTGGCCTTCTAGTAGTGTGTCGAACTTTCTCTATTAGTCCATCTATACTGACCTCCATCAGGTTGCAAATTAAAAATAATTTGTATCTGCATCTACAGTACCTCTGAAAAAATATTTGGGCTTCTAGCTGTGTGTGGGACTTGTTGTATTAGTCCATCTATACTGACCTCCATCAGGTTGCAAACTGAATATATTTTTTTCTGCATCTACCTCTGAAAAAATATTGGGCTTCTAGCTGTGTGTGGGACTTGTTGTATTAGTCCATCTATACTGACCTCCATCAGGTTGCAAACTGAATATATTTTTTTCTGCATCTACCTCTGAAAAAATATTGGGCTTCTAGCTGTGTGTGGGACTTGTTGTATTAGTCCATCTATACTGACCTCCATCAGGTTGCAAACTGAAAATATTTTTTTCTGCATCTACCTCTGAAAAAATATTGGGCTTCTAGCTGTGTGTGGGTCTTGTTCTATTAATCCATCTATACTGACCTCCATCAGGTTGCAAACTGAATCTAATTTTTTTCTGCATCTAGCTCTGAAAAAATATTGGGCTTCTAGCTGTGTGTGGGTCTTGTTCTATTAATCCATCTATACTGACCTCCATCAGGTTGCAAACTGAATATAATTTTTTTCTGCATCTACCTCTGAAAAAATATTGGGCTTCTAGCTGTGTGTGGGTCTTGTTCTATTAATCCATCTATACTGACCTCCATCAGGTTGCAAACTGAATATAATTTTTTTCTGCATCTAGCTCTGAAAAAATATTTGGCCTTTTAGCAGTGTGTGGGACTTGTTCTATTAGTCCACCTATACTGACCTCCATCAGGTTGCAAACTGAATATATTTTTTTCTGCATCTACCTCTGAAAAAATATTGGGCTTCTAGCTGTGTGTGGGACTTGTTGTATTAGTCCATCTATACTGACCTCCATCAGGTTGCAAACTGAATATATTTTTTTCTGCATCTACCTCTGAAAAAATATTGGGCTTCTAGCTGTGTGTGGGTCTTGTTCTATTAATCCATCTATACAGACCTCCATCAGGTTGCAAACTGAATATAATTTTTTTCTGCATCTAGCTCTGAAAAAATATTTATCCTTCTAGTAGTGTGTCGGACTTTCTCTATTAGTCCATCTATACTGACCTCCATCAGGTTGCAAATTAAAAATAATTTGTATCTGCATCTACAGTACCTCTGAAAAAATATTTGGGCTTCTAGCTGTGTGTGGGACTTGTTGTATTAGTCCATCTATACTGACCTCCATCAGGTTGCAAACTGAATATATTTTTTTCTGCATCTACCTCTGAAAAAATATTGGGCTTCTAGCTGTGTGTGGGACTTGTTGTATTAGTCCATCTATACTGACCTCCATCAGGTTGCAAACTGAATATATTTTTTTCTGCATCTACCTCTGAAAAAATATTGGGCTTCTAGCTGTGTGTGGGACTTGTTGTATTAGTCCATCTATACTGACCTCCATCAGGTTGCAAACTGAATATATTTTTTTCTGCATCTACCTCTGAAAAAATATTGGGCTTCTAGCTGTGTGTGGGTCTTGTTCTATTAATCCATCTATACTGACCTCCATCAGGTTGCAAACTGAATCTAATTTTTTTCTGCATCTAGCTCTGAAAAAATATTGGGCTTCTAGCTGTGTGTGGGTCTTGTTCTATTAATCCATCTATACTGACCTCCATCAGGTTGCAAACTGAATCTAATTTTTTTCTGCATCTACCTCTGAAAAAATATTGGGCTTCTAGCTATGTTTGGGTCTTGTTCTATTAATCCATCTATACTGACCTCCATCAGATTGCAAACTGAATATAATTTTTTTCTGCATCTAGCTCTGAAAAAATATTTGGCCTTTTAGCAGTGTGTGGGACTTGTTCTATTAGTCCACCTATACTGACCTCCATCAGGTTGCAAACTGAATATATTTTTTTCTGCATCTACCTCTGAAAAAATATTGGGCTTCTAGCTGTGTGTGGGTCTTGATCTATTAATCCATCTATACAGACCTGCATCAGGTTGCAAACTGAATATAATTTTTTTCTGCATCTAGCTCTGAAAAAATATTTGGCCTTCTAGTAGTGTGTCGGACTTTCTCTATTAGTCCATCTATACTGACCTCCATCAGGTTGCAAATTAAAAATAATTTTTATCTGCATCTACAGTACCTCTGAAAAAATATTTGGGCTTCTAGCTGTCTGTGGGACTTGTTGTATTAGTCCATCTATGCTGACCTCCATCAGGTTGCAAACTGAATATATTTTTTTCTGCATCTAGCTCTGAAAAAATATTTGGCCTTCTAGTAGTGTGTCGGACTTTCTCTATTAGTCCATCTATACTGACCTCCATCAGGTTGCAAATTAAAAATAATTTTTATCTGCATCTACAGTACCTCTGAAAAAATATTTGGGCTTCTAGCTGTCTGTGGGACTTGTTGTATTAGTCCATCTATGCTGACCTCCATCAGGTTGCAAACTGAATATATTTTTTTCTGCATCTACCTCTGAAAAAATATTGGGCTTCTAGCTGTGTGTGGGACTTGTTGTATTAGTCCATCTATACTGACCTCCATCAGGTTGCAAACTGAATATATTTTTTTCTGCATCTACCTCTGAAAAAATATTGGGCTTCTAGCTGTGTGTGGGTCTTGTTCTATTAATCCATCTATACAGACCTCCATCAGGTTGCAAACTGAATATAATTTTTTTCTGCATCTAGCTCTGAAAAAATATTTGGCCTTCTAGCAGTGTGTCGGACTTTCTCTATTAGTCCATCTATACTGACCTCCATCAGGTTGCAAATTAAAAATAATTTTTATCTGCATCTACAGTACCTCTGAAAAAATATTTGGGCTTCTAGCTGTGTGTGGGACTTGTTGTATTAGTCCATCTATACTGACCTCCATCAGGTTGCAAACTGAATATATTTTTTTCTGCATCTACCTCTGAAAAAATATTGGGCTTCTAGCTGTGTGTGGGACTTGTTGTATTAGTTCATCTATACTGACCTCCATCAGGTTGCAAATTGAATATAATTTTTTTCTGCATCTAACCCAGCCAATAGTTTTGGCCTAATACCACAGTATGGCCACTCAGCTCTGCTCGGTTACCATCCATTGTTTTTTTGTGCAAACAAATCCAGAGTTGTGAATTACTTAACCACAAAAATGAGTGGAAAAAGGCCTGCTGCTGGTGGAAAGGGGAATAGGCATGTTGGGAAGGGGAAAAAAGGTTGCGTCCGTGGGGGAGGTGTTAAAGCAACAGTAACTTCTGCAGAAGAAAGACCATCTTCCAGCCAAACTAAAATGTCTACTTCTTTTAGCGGACAATGTGATAAGATCCCTTTCTTACGGCCACGCCAATCGCTACAAATTCCAGATGAGGCACAAAAACAGCAGGTGCTTCAACGGATATCAAGTGCTCCTTTAAGTGGGCTCTCCTCCACATCAACTTCAACATCACAAATACTCCAGTCCTCAAAGGTGTCACCCAAATCGCACTTGCTTCCTCACAGCTCCCAAATCTCCAGCTGCCCGTCTGAGTATGAGGTAGAACAGATGGTTCAGTCTGCAGAGCTGTTTACTCATACCATAGCCTGGGAATCAGAGGTCGACTCCAGCGCTTCTGTGAATCCAGATGAGGAAATGATCTGCACTGATGCCCAGAATCTTTATGAGTCGGATCCAGGACCAGACGCAGAAGGTTCTGACCATAATGTAGACCCTCATTCCCAAACTGTAACTCCTGTTGGTGGAGACAATGAGGAAGACGATGATAAGACTCAAATACCTGATTGGAGCGACAACTTTAGTTTTTTGTCAGGGCAGGAACAGGTTGGCTCTGAGGACGACGGGTGTGATAACACACAGGGTGATGATGATGAGGTTGGAGATCCCACTTACTGTCAACCCACAGTCAGCCAAGAGATGAGATCAGCAGAGGAGGTGGAGGAAGATGCTAGTGACGACGAGGTCAGGTTGCGCCTTCCTGGACAGAGACGTAGTACTGGAAGCACGTCAACAACTGCATCCTCAAACACAACTCTGCCTCTCACCACAAGTCGTGGTGGCTCTTCAGGTCGCATGGGTGCTAAGCCTTGCATAGCCTGGGCATTTTTTCAGATCGATAAAGATGACCCAACTCGTGTTATCTGTAACATTTGTCAGCAAAAGCTAAGTAGAGGCCAAAAAATACATAGTTTGAGTACTTCATGCAAGAACCGGCACATGGACATGAAGCATAAGTTGCAGCGGGAAGCTCAGTGTGCTACAATGCGGCCTAGCCGGCCGGGCCAACCACCGTCTGCCATATCTTGTGCATCCGCGGCCTCTTCATCCTCTGTGACTGGGGGGACAGCAGTCACACCTGTTTTGGGGCGCAGACCTGCCACCTCTTTACCCGCAACAGCCAGCGTGATTGGCAGGTCATCATTTTCTTTGGAGGTGGGAACACCAGCTGGTGTTGAGCGCTGTCCGACATCGATAGCACCACCTTTGGATCAAGGCAACCTAACATGTCCGCCTGCATCTTCCTCACAGACCGGCAGTTTGCCGGGGACACCCTTATCAACCCCGTCTAAGCAAAATAGCCAGCCCTCGGTCCCTCAGATGTGGACAAGTAAAAGACCATTTCCTCCTAGCCATGAGAAAGCTAAGAGGTTGAATTTCACCATCTGCAAGCTCTTGGCTACAGAAATGCTGCCTTTCCGCCTGGTGGACACAGAGGATTTTCGAGACCTTATGTCCGTCGCAGTGCCCCAGTAAAAGATGCCCAGTCGGCACTACTTCTCAAAGAAAGGTGTGCCTGCGCTCCACCAGCATGTCGCACACAACATCACCGCTTCTTTGAGAAACTCTGTGTGTGACAGGGTGCATTTCACCACAGACACTTGGACGAGTAGGCATGGACAGGGGCGTTACATGTCGCTGACTGGGCACTGGGTAACTATGGTGACAGCAGGACAAGGGGATGCTGTCCAAGTCTTGCCGTCCCCATGAGTTGTGCGTCAATCTTCTTTATGTCAAAGTTCCTCCACTGCTTCTGCCTCCTCAACCTCCTCTCGGTCTTCCACCTGCACCCAAAGCCTGTCTGGTCATGCCACAAGCTTTCTAACTGCGCAGAAGGGATCCTGCACACCTCCTTACTATGCTGGCAGTAGGGCTCAACGTCATCAGGCGGTTTTTACATTGAAATGTCTGGGAAATGTGAGTCACACAGCAGAGGAGTTGTGGTCAGCTCTGGAGAACCAATTTCATGAATGGTTGTCTCCACTGGACCTGAAACCAGGAAAGGCCGTGTGCGACAATGCTGCAAACCTGGGTGCGGCCCTTCGCCGGGGCAATGTCACACACGTGCCTTGTATGGCTCACGTGTTGAACCTGGTTGTCCAGCAATTTTTAGCCCACTATCCCAGACTAGATGGCCTTCTGCAGAGGGCACGGTCGCTGTGTGCTCACTTCTGCCGTTCGCATCCCGCAGCTCAGCGACTTACATCTCTACAGAAGTCGTTGGGCCTGCCACTTCACCGGCTAAAATGCGATGTGCCTACCCGGTGGAATTCAACTCTGCACATGTTGCAGCGACTGTGGCAGCACCGACAAGCCCTGGTGCAATACGTTCTGACGTATAGCCTGGGCCAACGAGATTCAGAGGTGGGGCAAATCACGCTGGAGGAGTGGTCTCAGATCAGGGACCTATGCACCCTTCTGCACAGTTTTGAAATGGCGACGAAGATGTTTAGTGCTGACGATGCCATTATCAGCATGACTATTCCGGTGATTTACATGCTGGAGCACATGTTAAACAGAATTCGGAGTCAGGTGGTGGCACAAGAGGAGGTGGAGGAAGTAGAGGAGGAGGAGTTGTATGCGGAAGGGCTAACATCTGCAAGGTCCAGACGGTCGGCAGCACCAAGGCGGCAGGCATGTGAGGGTGGGGGAGATGGTTTTACCACGGCGCATGTTAGCAGCCAAACTAGTGAGGAAGGTGCAGGAGCCCAGGAAGAAGTGGAGGACGAACTGATGGAAGACTCATCAGATGAGGGAGACCTTGATCACATTTCTGTTGTGCGAGGTTGGGGGGAGAGGACAGAGGAAGGAAGCATGATTGTTACCTCGCCACCAACACAACAGGGACTTGGTGCTCCTGGATGCGCAACACACATGAGTGCCTTCTTGCTGCACTACCTGCAACATGACCCTCGAATTGTGAGAATTAGAAATAATCCTGACTACTGGGTTGCCACACTGTTAGATCCCCGGTACAAAAGTAAATTTGCAGAAATTATTCCTGCCATAGAAAGGGATGCATGCATGCAGGAGTATCAGCAGAGACTGTTGCAGAATCTTACATGTGCTTTTCCACAAAATACCAGTGGTGCACGTAGTGAATCTCACAGTTCCAACTTGCCAACCGTGGGACCGTCAAGTGTTCAGCACTCAAACCGTAACAGAACCACAGTATCTGCTGGTAACATCAATTTTGCGGAATCATTTCACCACTTTTTAGCCCATCCTTTGCAAGGCCACAGGAGACAAGAAGTCTGACACATAGTCAACGCCTAGAGACGATAATACAGGAGTATCTCCAAGTAAACATTGAAGCCACGACTGTGTCACTGGACCCTTGATCTTTTTGGGCTTCCAATCTGGATAAATGGCCGGAGCTAGCCACTTACGCCTTGGAGATCTTGTCATGCCCCGCAGCCAGCGTTCTGTCTGAACGTGTGTTCAGCGCTGCTGGTGGTGTGCTGACAGATAAGCGCACGCGGCTCTCCACTGATAATATAGACAGACTCACGTTCATAAAGATGAACAAATCATGGATCCGAAACGACTTTTCTACCCCTGTGTCATCCTGGGGAGAGTAAAAGCTTGATGATTGGTTAAAATCACCCTAACAACCGTTTTAAGCTTTCAAATTACTAATCATGTTTATCTGTATCTTGACTGGAAAATAATTTGGGCTTTGTAGCAGTGTGCAGCACTGATCCTATTAGGCCATCTATACTAAAGCTTCACCAGATTTAAAATTAAAAATAATTTTTAGCTGCATCTAGCCCGGAAAATAATTTTGGGGCTCCGAGATGCGCAAGACACATAAGTGCCTTCTTGCTGCACTACCTGCAGCATGACCCTCATATTGTCAGAATTCGAAGTAATCATGACTACTGGGTTGCCACACTCTTAGAACCCCCAAACTTTTCGATCAACCTTTTCATTTTAATAAAGACCAAAAAAATGGTCATTTTTGAAATTATAAGCATTAGCAGGTTGTTAGAAACTGAAATCAAACAGTTTTCAACTCAAAACTTTATTCTAGGTGATGTTACATTTTCACATAGGACCCCTTGTTCGAAAGGAGCTTCTGAACTCTCTCGTCCATTGAATTTGTCAGGTTTTGGATGGTTTCTGCTTCAATTGTTTTGCATGAGGACAGAAAACCCTCCCAGAGCTGTTGCTTAGATGTGAACTGCCTCCCGCCATCATAGACACTCCTTTTAATGATGCTCCAAAGGTTCTGAATGGGGTAGAGGTCAGGGGAGCATGGGGGTCACACCATAAGTTTGTCCCCTTTGATGCCCATATCAGCCAGAGATGCAGATGTTTTATGTGCAGCATGAGATGGTGCATTATCATGCAGAAAAATGATCTTGCTGTGAAATACACGGTTCTTCTTCTTGAACCATGGCAGGAAGTGCTGTTTGAGAAAATCCACATACATTATGGAGTTCATCTTTAGCGCCTTCAGGGATCCTAAAGGGGCCGACAATCTCTCTCCCCATGATTCCAGCCCAAAACATTACTCCACCTCCTCCTTGTTGGCGCTGTAGCGTGTTTGCTTGGGGTGTCCATCAACCAGCCATCCTCCACTCCATCCATCTGGACCATCGAGCGCTGCACGGCACTCATCCGTGAACAAAACTGTTTTGAAATCAGTCTTCATGTAATGTTTGGCCCACTGGAGCCGTTTCTGCTTGTGTGAAGTGGATAGAGGAGGTCGACAGGATGGCGTATGCACAGCTGCAAACCTCTGAAGGACCCTGCATCTTGTTGTTCGGGGGACGTTGGGGGCACAAGCAGCTTCAAAAACTTGTCTGCTGCTATGACAAGGATTTTTTGCCGCTGCTCTTTCAACCTGACGTAATTGCCTGTAGGAAAGAGTCCTCAATTTGCCCTTATCAGCACGCACACGTGTGTACTGTGAATCAGCTACATACTTCTTGATTGCCAAGACACTTCATCCTGATAATCGCACAATGTTGATTGTAGTCATGCCTTGACCTAAACACTCCACAATTTGTTGCTTCTCAGCAGCCGACACATCCTTTTTCTTTCCCATTTTGGCAGAAAATGTAGGCTGCTTAATAATGTGAGAGAGCCTTCTTAAGTAGTCTTGCCTTTCATTGGACACACCTGCCAAACTAATTAGCACAGGTGTCTGCAATTGCTTACAGTGATATAAAGAGCCCTGACACACATCACCATCAATGAGCTTAACTGACAAACAAACAAATTCTTCCCTTATCACTCCTAAACACTTTTTGCATAATAATTTGGAACGCAGTGTACATGTGCTTTTCCACAAAACACCAGCGGTTCACATAGTGAATCTTACAGTTCTAACTTGCCAACCGTGGTCTGTATGGAGTTGTTCAATAAAGGGCCCAAAATTAAGATAACCTAGATGGGAGAGGTCTCTATGAATAGGAATTCCTAAGTATTTGATACCCTGTGAGGGACAGGCAAAGGGAAAGTTGGACTGGATGGAATCCTATATGGATTTGGGGAGGGAGACATCGAGGGCCTCAGACTTCGCTGCATTGATTTTAAAATTTGACCATGTAACAAAGTGATCTATTTCAGCCATAACAGCAGGGATGGATATATGTGATTGAGTGATTTATACTAGGACATCATCAGCAAATAGAGAGCACTTGTACTCGGTGCCTCCCACCTCAATCCACCTAATATTGGGGTTATGGCGAATTGATGAGAGCAGGTGCTCCGTCACTAGGATGTATAAGAGAGGGGACAGAGGACATCCCTGCCTTGTCCCATTGGTGATTGTGAAAGGTGATGAAAATGCTCTGACGCACCCCCTGGGCCTTGGGACACCCGGAGCCGGACCCTTTTTGGTGGATGCTGGTGGTTGTAGTCTTCGTGGCGGCGACCCGGTTCCGTGGCTCAGGGCGGTCAAACCAGTGGCGGAACTATTTATGTGGTTTTGATGTTTAAATGTCCGACTACGCCACCCGTGGATTGCGGTCAGAGTGAACCGCTGCTACAGGGCAGACCGCTAAGGCTGGTGTTGTGGGTGCAGCAGAGCGTAGCATAACTCCACACGGGAGGAGTATAGCCTCAGGGCAGTGTATGCGGAGGATGGGGGTGATGGTGCAGGGCAGCAGCAGTAACGACACGGAGTCAGTGATGCCGTCCAGGGCCTTTACTCACAGTTCTTATTATCCAGACCACGTCTGCAGGTAACGGCTGCCCACGTCGTACTGTGCTCACCAGGTGAGGGGCTCAGACAACTCCCAGATAACTTTGGAGCACTTCACAGGACCCCCTTTGTGTGTCCTTTGTCTGGCCTTTCTTACCAACACTTCTGTCCGGCTGCCTCGGGCCTCCTCTTGGTAAACTTGGCACCAGTTTCCCTGACCCTATGTGGTGCCTTCCTAGCGGGTGTAGCGAGGGGCTGCGCCACATAAAATGTCAGAGCCTCCGGTTTCTAGCTGAGGGTCGTTTCCTGCCTCCACTAGTTCGGGGACCGGTCTCCCCCTTTGGCCTGACCCCTCCACGCAGGTGGATTCGGGCGTGCGGTGGCGACTCGCCCGTCCGCACCCCTGGGATCCCTTCATTCCTCGTTCCTGGAGCCTTCTCCGCTCCTCTTCCTTCCTTCTCCCTCTTCCAGGCCTGGGCCTCTGTTACTAGGCCCGCCTCCGGAGCAGAGCTCATGCAGAGCCCCTGCTCCCTGCCACTTCTGCTCAGACTTCTCTGCGCTGAACTAAGATGGTGCCCACCTTTTATACTCCCTTCTCAATGCACCCAGGAACTGCTTCCTCCCTGCTCCTGCACTACAGGGTTCCCCTTCCTCAGTGTTCCCTCCCCCCACTCCAGCCAGGGACAGGGACTGTCGTGCCCATCTCAGGGGCATATTGGTCGCCCTGCCCCACGGCAATGTGGTGTAATGCATGCAGGTGTCGGGTCCTGAGCCACACTCCATCCTTACCTGAGAGTGAGATATCACACCTCTGGGTGAGGTGCAATACGTCTGTAGCAACCGAGCCCTCAGGGTGCTACAGTTCCATTTATCTTCAGCCTAGGTGACGAATTGCGATACAGGGCCGTGATTTTGGCTATAAAAGGGTCCCCTAGACCCCTACCCCAAGCTTTTTAAGAGAATCATATATGGCGTGCCAGGAGACTCTATGGAATGCTTTCTCAGCATCCAACGAGAGTATCTAATTACAAATTTTTAACTGCATCTAGCCCAGGAAATACTTTGTGCCTAGTAGCAGTGTCTGCTAGTCAGCGGATTATCCCGGCTGTTAAGCAAGCTACACCACCTGTAGTTTAGACACTTAATTTTTTCAAAGGAAATGATTCGGGACCATGGGATACTTAGTGAAGAGCATCAGGAGGCACCCCAAGGCATAGGGGCTGGGACTGGCAGTAGGATGCCTTGCGGTGGACAGCCGAGCTCGATCCTTATAAAAGCTTTTTAACTGCAGCAGCTTTAGTGGACGCTACTGGAGCTGGAATTACGCGGCTGCTGGCATGAGACTTGCCCTCCAATAGATCCTTGTAAATGGATTTAAAGTGTATTCATTCAAATTAGAGACAATTTAAATTAAAAAGCTTAGAGCTGCCTCCACCACAGGGGGGCTCGCTCGACCCACCAGCGGACAGGCACCAGTATTGGGAGAGGGGGGCTGGCCGTCAGGGTTCACCGCGGCTCTGGCACAAACCCGGCGACACGGAGGTGGCACGGGCAGGAGCGGACTGGCCGTGTCGGCTTCTCACTTTTTGGATTTTAGAAGGGCATGACATGCCTATATCTGTGTCTCCCCCTCCTTTTACTCCTCCACCTCTTTTATTTTCGCATGACTATATGTACTTGTCACTTTTCCATGTGTTAGTTATGTCTTCTGAGCAGTTTGTCAGCTTTTGGACACCTTTGAAGGTGTTTTCTATGTGTTTCTATGTGTTTTTGTATGCCTGCAATTGGTTTTAACGGTGTTCGAAAGTGTTCGACGAACAGTTCGACGAACAGTTCGGCGAACACACGGGTGTTCGACGAACCGAACCGAACTCGAACACTACGGGGGTGGCTCAACACTAGCTACAACTATCTCTGATCACCCTAGCCTCCTTCATCTCCCGTAACATTACTTTGGCACATTGATAGTGAGCTGGGGGTACAGTCCGGTACCTCTCTTTAATGGGCGGATGATCTCTTGTGGGGATATGATGTTGGACCCCTTTTACCTGCCCAAAGTCTAGTGGGTGTTTACTGAAGACTCGCTCATATTCTTGGACCACCCGGTATACTCCATGCTTTTGGTGCAAAGGGGTGGAGTCAGTGCCTACTTGTAGCTTCTCACACCAATCCTCCATCTGCCCCTTGGAGCCATTATCCTCCGCTGGTTTGGATGGAGGCAAGGGTTCCACTGCCTTTATTGCAATGTTACTGACAGTGAACATCTTAGCAAGGGTAGCATACCAGGGTAAATTGACCTCTTTCTCCCCACAATTCAGGATGTGCATCGGTACTCTCCCCTTGCGGACATCGACTACCCCCCTGGCTGTCAAGATGGTATGCCTACTTTCAGAGTACACGGGTTCTACCAGGGCCTGATAATCTTGACCCCTGAGACCTATAGCTGCCCGACACCATATTAACATTTCACTCCTAGGGGGCATTGCAATGGGGAATGGATCACTCATCCTGACACTGACAACTTCTCCACCAGACAGCTCTACCTGTTGTCTTTTCATCAGGACTCTGATCTCCTTCTGCAGACTTTGCTGCTGACTGGAACTGGCAGTCTCTGTGACCTGCTGCAACAAAAGAACGATTTCCCCAAGACAATTCTCTATCACATTGGTGCCTATAGTTATCATAGGATGACTTTCTCGGCGATCAATATCAACAATAATCATTCCTTGTGATGGCAGTTCTACTTGGCCAACTTTTATGGTCACCTCTTTATACTCCACCTGAGGCAAGGGCTGACCATTGCTGGCATAGAAACTAAGATTTTCATCTGGACGGCGGGTAATGTCTGAGTCAGTCCAGTATTGTTTATAAAGGATATATGGCATCGTTGTCACCTGGGACCCAGTGTCTAGCAGTGCGTTCATCGGGATGCCATCAAGCACGACAGGCAGGACCGGTCGTCCTCCCACGTACTTGTCTCGCCAGGTTTGTGGGCCTGGTCATCTTACTCCTGGGGGTTGGCCCTCTGCCCCAGGGGTTGCTCATTTAAATTACAGAATCGTGCGTAGTGCCCCGCCTTTTGACAGCAGCGGCAGATGGGTTGTCCGTCCTGGTCATAGTGATCGCTGTTCCTACCTCTGATCGGTGGAATTCTTCTCTGTCGTCACCATGGGACGTCATCTGGACTGGAAGCAAGCTGGATCTTTTCTTTTCAAGACACTTGTATGGCCTCCACGGTTTTAGTTAGTGTAGCCACACTTTTGGTCAGCTCCTGGACCTGAAGGCGTAGATCTGAAGACTGGTCATTGTCTAGAGTCTGCGCGTCAGCCTCCACAGGTGCTGGTGGAAAGGACGCCACCTCCTGGTGGTATGTGATAGCTGGACGCCGGAGGGATGCAGTGCGCCTGGGGTTGGTTCTCGCAGCAACTGGATGGCTCAGTCTTTAAATTGCGCAAAGTCCAGATCAGGGTTTTGCAGAGCCATAATGCGCAGTTGCGTCTAGTGAGCGTTAGACAGGAGCCTCTAAATAAACTGCTCAGTTAGCAATCTGTCCTGGTCTCGCACAATGTCGGGGTCTACCTGTTTTATAGCTCGCAGTGCCTCCTGCAGGTTTAGAGCATAGTCCCGTACACTCTCCTGCACCCTTTGTTTGCACCCGTAGAACTTCATCTTATTTTCTGCTGCGGTGCGGGTGTCAAAGGTATCCTTCAACCGGGCCAGTATTTCCTTGACAGTGCGTTTGTCCCTGCCAGGCCAGAACTTCACCTCTCTCTGGGCTGCACCGATTAGCTGGCCTATGAGGATGTTGACTTTTTGCTCCTCAGACAGGGGGTACACTTTAAACAAACTGCGCAGTCTCTCCTCAAAGTCGTTCAGGGTGTGCGACTCCCCTGAGTACTGGGGCAATGACACCTCCCCTGGTATATATGGCATCGACAACAGCATCACATGGGCGGCGGCCGCAGCTGAATCCTCTCCTCGGTTGGGCATCCTCCTCCCCCCTAGTGAACCTCAGTCAGGTCCTGGGCGTCTGCTGACGTACCAGTCTGCTGCTCTGCAGGCGGAAGGATCTCTTACCCGGCGGTTCCGGATCGGGGCCTCCTGCTTCCCCTCGGTTGACAGCAAATGACGTGATAACACAGTTCAGTACAGTCTATTGCACACAGGACCCGGTTTTAACAGTCTTCATGAATCCTGTTTGTGACGCCAAGTTGACCCGCCCCCTGGGCTGTGGGGTACTCGGTGCTGGGCCGGTCGTTGCTAAGTGAGATGTCACAGTGGCGGTGACCCGGTCAGTGACCCAGGGCGGTCAATAAAAGGGGATATTTACAGGGGAATTAAAGTTCTTCTATAAAGTTTGTGACGCCACCTGTGGTATGTGGCTAAAGGGAGCCACAGCGGCAGAGCAGGTCCTCTGGAGCTATTGTTAATGCAGCAGAGTTGGTTTAACTCTCCACAGGTAGAGCTTAGCTTCAGGGCAGTGTAGATGTTGTAGATATTGAGGTAGTGCTCGTGGTGCAGTGTAGTGCAGAGGATGGCGCAGTTAATAATTAGTCCACAACTTAAAGGCCGTTTCCTCTTATCTTTACTTGTGGTGGTTAGGCACACCGGGTCACAGGTACTAGCTGGTAGTAGAGGTCTGATAGCCAGGTGGAGTTGAAGGCCTTCCCTTTGCGCTACCTCTTTGGCCCTGCTGCATATAGCTATGCTGCGGCCCTCGTTCCTGAGTAAAATGTCTTTGTGCTCACCCATATGGCAGGCAGCTGGGGCCTTCCTGGAGTGTCGCTCCCACGTGGCGGTGCTGGGCCCTATCGTGCTGCTGAGCTTCCGGGCGTCTGATGGGGCCAGGAGACCGTCAGTCTCCTGCCTTCCGGTTTCTGCTGCTGGGCTTTCGGTGCCCCACAACCTCGGACTCCGGTGTCCGGTTCTTTTGCTCTTTCCTCTGGAGTGAACTGCCATGCAGCTCCATTCCCTAGGTCTTTCCTCGTCGACGTCCTGACTTCAACTCCTGTCTGTTCTCCTCACACTAACTAACCCCGCCTCCAGATCCCAGTTGCTAAGGGGAGGAGCTCCCCTTGCTGGTCTGGAGCCAGGAAGTGTTGCATGCTAGCAAAACCTGATTAGGGGACCCCTCCCTGCCTCCAGGCACGGCACCACCCCCCCGGGAGGAAGGCAGTGCCACTGTGGCAACCGGACTCTGGGGTGCCACATATGCATCTGGTGCTTTTGACCTTACCACTCATGTGGATTGTTCTGTCATTTGTATTTTACTATAACTAGTATTATAGACAGGTTTTGTGTGAAAACCATTTGCCAATATGCTTGTGATGATCTTGCCATTTTTGTTTTTTCTTCTTTGCATATTGTTGCTTTAATTATATTATATTCTAGTGTATTTTGCATATATCACTTAATATTTCTCTCTACACACATACATACTTCTTTGTACTCCCCTTCACATGTCCACTTTTCATAATCATATCTATATATATTTATTTATATATATTAGTGAGGAGCGAGCACTAAAATGCTTGGGTATTCATTGCTCGGGTCGAGAAAATTGGAATGCTCGAGTGCTCGGGCTGAGTAACGAGCCAAATGTAAGTGTATGGGAAACTCAAGCATTTTTCCGGCGGCCCCCCCAGGAGGTCTGCAGGGGGCCTAAAAATTACCCAAATCAATGGGAACAGTGCTCAAATGCATGGGAACAGCATGGGGAAGACCCCTGGAAGCATCTCTGACTCCACGGTCACTGCTGTGAACAATGTTGTCAGAGTATTACGCCACTTTTACGGACTCACAATAAAACAAACAAATAAGAAACCAATATAGATTTTCCTGGAAAAAATGTTAAAGAACATCCTTCCCAGAGTTATTACTTGTATATAAGGCAAAATTAACCCCCCCCCCCCCCCAAAAAAAAAATGCTCCTCCACACCTTGGGCTATATTTACAAGTAGCATTTTTGATGCACTTTTCCACTTTTGCACTGCTTTCAATGATAAAGACTAGAAAGAGTACTGAGTGCACTA
The DNA here is from genome assembly GCF_046119375.1 of Phyllobates terribilis. Taxonomy (NCBI): domain Eukaryota; kingdom Metazoa; phylum Chordata; class Amphibia; order Anura; family Dendrobatidae; genus Phyllobates; species Phyllobates terribilis. The sequence goes on from NW_027362764.1 coordinate 445,635,574, forward strand.
CAAATACTGAATGGGATCACTGAACCTGCTATAAAACAATACATGCAACTATTCAAAGGGAAAGTAGTGCGTATATAGTACGTCAGAATCACCAAAATCACAAACGATCTAATAGTATAAATTTTATTGAACAAGGTCTAGAGCAAACAATTTAAAACAATTAAAAACCACAAAATGGTATATAGCATCACCCAATTACTCCATGTCAGGAATAACGAACCCCTCCCTGATATAGTTAATTAAATAAATCCCCAGAGAGCCTGAAGATACATGACCAAATAAATATACAAAGTCAAATTACATCTAGATGCACTGCCCAGGCTAGTACATGATACACACATATAAATATGGATGACACAGCTCAAGGCAATAGTAAAAGAACCTGTGTAAGTGTCTAGAGTGCACTACCTTAGAGAACTGTATATTCAGCAAATGCATAAGTAAAGTGGTTCAAAAATAGTTTCACTATGTAGAAACCTGTGCATGGCCAATAGTTTCAGGTCACTCTGTACATGATCGAGTAGGATGAGGGAGGGGGGTTGGAAGCTTCCAAAGCCCCAAAACCAATTTAAAGACACATAGAGGAGGGCCTCGGTAAAAACATATTCCCATTATAAAGGAGCGTTTCTGCTATACAGTTATTGCATATGCAGTGACTGCAACGGTTGCCTAAATTTAGGAAAAACCCCAATGCCAATTTAAAGACACAGAGGAGGGCCTCCGTAACAACATGTTTCCATTATAAAGGAGTGGGTCTCCCATACTGTTCTTGCATATGCAGTGACTGCAAGGGCTGCCAAAATTTAGGGCGCACACCAATGACGTAGAGGAGGGCTTCATTAAAAAAAATGTTCCCATTATAAAGGAACGAGTCTCATACACTTGTAATGCCCATGCACTAAGTGTATGGGCTGAAAAACATTTACCCATGGGGCTATACATGAACATACTGTATAACAAACATTTCCTAATGGCATCATAAACACAATTAAAAAAAATTATGTTGGCGTTGCATAAAAGTCACCCTGGTGATACGGATGGGGATGAGGAGAAGGATGAGGACAACAAAAAATAGATAAAATCAGACATACCATGTCTTAATGTGAAGAGGTGCATGAGAATAGAACTCCCCAAAAAGAGACACTGTATTTGAGTATATGCTACACTGCTATCATTCGATGGTGTTGAGAAGTCTGACCCAATCCAGCCCTTGTTCAATTTAATAAGAGTCAGCCTGTCAGCATTTTCAGTTGACAGGCGGATGCACCTATCTGTTATAATTCCACCAGCGGCACTTAAAACCTGCTGTGACAAAATGCTAGCGGCAGGGCAGGCCACGACCTCAATGGAGTAGAGAGCCAGTTCATGCCACATGTCCATCTTGGATACCCAATAGTTATAAGGCACAGAGGAATCATGGAGGACGTTGGTACGGTCGGCAAGGTACTCCCTCACCATCTTCCGAAATGTTTCCTTCCTTGGGAGAATACCCCGCGCCTTAGGGCCTGTGCGATGGGAGGGTCTGAGAAAACTGTCCCAGAATTTTGACAGTGTTCCCCTGCCTCTGCTGGATTCCATTTGCTTCTCTCTTGACTGTACTCCTTGGTTGTCCAATGTACTGTGACCTCTGCCGCCAGCGTTTTCTGATGGGAATTTTTTAAATAATTCCGCAACAAGGACCTTCTCGTAATGCCCCATTTTATTAGGCCTGTGCTTAAAGGGAATAAGAGACAGAAATTTCTCTTTGTAGCATGGGTCTAGAAGCGTCACCAACCAGTAATGACTGTTGCCCAAAATTTGGACAACGCGAGGGTCATGGGAAAGGCAGCGTAACATAAACTCAGCCATGTGTGCCAGACTGCAAAGAGGCAAGACTTCTGTGTCCTCACCAAGAGGATGACTGACCATGCTCTCCTCCTCATCCTCCTCCTCTTCTTCCTCCTCCCTGTCCTCAGGCCATCCTCGCTGAACAGACGATATAACAGTTGTGCAGGTAGTATCGTCTATAGCGCAGGAAACTAGCTCCTGTTCTTCCTCCTCTTCCTCCTCCTCTTTCTCATTGTCACCCAATCCACATTGGGATGAGATGAGGCTGAGCTGTGTGTAATCACGCTGTATGGTTCCTTGCTCTATCTCATCATGCTTCGCCTGCAATGCATCCTCTTTAATTGTGAGGAGAGAGCGTTTCAGAAGACAGAGGAGCGGAATGGTGACGCTAATTATGGCGTCATCGCTGATCACCATCTTGGTGAAGTCCTCAAAGTTTTGGAGGATGGTACAAAAGTCTGACATCCATGTCAACTCCTGACGACTTATGTGTGGAGTCTGATGTGAATACTGATGGCCTTGTTAATACTGGTAGTTAACAACTGCCCTCTTCTGCTCACAAATCCTTCCCAACATCTGCAATGTAGAGTTCAAACGCTTGGGGGCATCGCAGATCAGTCAGTGAGCTGGAAGCTGCAAATGATGCTGAAGCACGGCAAGGGCAGCAGAAGCTGTAGCTGACTTTCTAAAATAGGCACACAGGTGGCGTAATTTGACAAGCAGATCAGGCAGATCCTGGTAGGTTTTGAGAAACCGCTGATCCACGAGGTGAAGCTCATGTGCCACACATGGTAAGTGTGTAAGCTTGCCTCACCTCAGAGCCGCCACCAGGTTCTGGCCATTGACACACATGACCATACTTGGCTGTAGATTCAGCGGTGTCAGCCATAGATCTGCCTGCTCTTTCAAAGCTGTCTACAACTATTCAGCATTGTGCGGTTTGTCACCTAAGCTTAAGCACAGACAGTTGCGGCTTGGCCGAGGCAGTGCTGCAGTGCTTCCAGCTTGCGAGTGATGTGGTCAACCCTGATTGACCCAGTGACCGCAATCCGCTGCGTCGGGAGGACATGTTCCATCCCAAGGCCCGACTGGGTCCCGGCTTCCACTATATTAGCCCAGTGGGCCATCAGCGAGATGTACCTTCCCTGCCCACAAGCACTTGTCCATGTGTCCATGGTTAGATGGATTTTCCCAGTAACTGAGTTGTTGATGGCACGTCTAATGTTGTGGGACACGTGCTCGTGTAATACGGGGACGGCACACTGGGAAATAGTGGCGGCTGGGGACCGAGTATTGAGCGACGGTCACCTCCATCAGGTTGCGGAAATCTTCTGCCTCAATGAGCCTAAAAGGCAACATTTTGAGTGAAAGCAATCGCAAAATGTGTGAATTTAGTAGTGTGGTCTGTGGGACGTTGGCTGCATATTTGTGCTTGCGTTCCAAGGACTGGGGTAGGGACAACTGAACACTATGCTGGAACAAGGACTTGCTGATGGTGCTAGTTGAGAGTGTGCAACGACAGGTGCAGGGCAGGAGGCATCTTGGCATGCACCATGGACAGGGGATTGGCATGCATGCACAACAGCGGAAGAAGCAGTGGTGTCACCTGCAGACACTGTTACTGGACCCTGGGGTTCGGCCCACTTTTTCAGGTGCTTTGCTGCCATGTGCCTGATCATGCTGGTGGTGGTCAGGCTGCTACTTTTGCTACCCCTGCTGATGATGACCTGGCAGGTTGTGCAAATGGCCTTTTTGGGGTTATCTGCAAAGTCTATATAAGATATCCAGAGTCTGGAAGACCTAAAGGTTGTACAGGCAACTTCCGTCGTGTTGGCGTTATGATGAACGCTTTCCAGCCATGTGTCAGCGGCCACCATGCTGCTTCTTCCTGCCTGTAGTGGTGCTATGCCCCCACCCCCCTGTGTGCTGCTGTCCTCACTCTGTATGTCCCCCTGCCAGGTTGGCTCAGTTACTATATCATCCACCACCTCGTCTTCCACTTCTGCACCCTGGTCCTCCTCCTGACTTTCTGGCATTTGTGTCTCATCATCATCCACCTCTTGCGACAGCAATTGCACTTTCCCATTATCGCCTTCGTGTGTCCATGGCTACTCCAATATTTGGGCATCGCTACCTGCGTTATCCTCTTGACTCACTTGAAGCAGGTGTGGCGAGAGGCCTGAATCTACAAATGGAAAAGTGAACATCATATCTGAGTGTCCAAGTGTTGGATCAGTTGTCTCCAGGCACTCGGCAAGGTGGGAGTAAGGAGCATCAGGATGAGGAATATGCGGTCCAGACTCACGGCTACTGAGATTTGACCATGTGGAAGACAGGGGGATGGTGGTGGCTAAGTGACTGGAAGCATTATCTGCTGTCCAACCAATAACCTTTTTACACTGCTCTGTGTTCAATAGATGTGTTCTGCGGTCTTCTAGTGATTAGGATAGGAAGGTCGAGCAACAAGATGTGAGTGTTTGTTGTCGCACACTTTCAGCTTGCCCGCGGCCATGTCCTCGGCCTCTGCTTGCACCATCACCATCATATCCACTTCCCCGTCCCTTGCCACACATCTTGCCCATTTTTAATGGAGAACAGTATTTTCCACTTTCACAAGAAATGGCTGATTTTGGAACGCAGTTATATGTGATACATCTGACAGAGAACCACAATATTAAATAGCAGGCCTGTAATTTGCTAATAATATCCTTCACAGACATCTAGTTTGAATAGCTTGACAGACACACTGCAATGGAATGAAAATGGAAGAAATGTCAGACTTTGGAACACTCTTATAGGTTTTATGTCTGACGGAGAACCACTGTTTTAAATAGCAGGCCTGTTATTTGCTAATACTATCCTTCACAGACACCTAGTGTGAATAGCTTTATCGACACACTGCAACAGAATGGAAAAGGAGGCCACGTTTCCACGTTCAGTTTAAGTTTCTTGATTTTTATCGCTGAAATAAGGAACAGATCTGGTTTTATTCTGCAGTGAGAACAAGCAAATGGAGCAGAAAAATTGTGTACTCTGGATTTCATTTTAAGCAAGTAACCAGGATTAATATCAACATTTTTTTTCCCTGACCCCTGATATCTGGGGCTATATTTACAAATATCTGTAAGAACAGCAGCAGCAGGAACGCTCAATGGACCCTCTTGTACCACATGCACTGCAGTCTGCCACATACACTGCCTGCCACCTTAACTCCTGCTATCACCACTGAATATATGCAGTTCAGTTGTATATATATATATTTATATATATTTATATATATATATAAATATATATACTGTATATATATATATATATGTGTATATATATATATATTGTGGAATACCTATACTTACTATTAAGAAGCAAATCTCTCCCTGATGCATCAGCAGCTCTGCCTACTCTGCCTAGTTCCGGAGTAGACTGTGACGAGCATGGCGACGCCCGTTCTTATATACACCTGATGATATTGTGCGGCCAGCCAATCACTGTAATGCCCACAATGAACATGGATACAGCATTACAGTGCATGGCAGGCAATCCCTGCATGTTCATTGGCTCTCTAAAGAGCGCCAAACATGCAGGGAGGGGACCCGAATTCCCGAACGAGCAACCCGGAAATACTCTCCGAGCGCAGAGCTCGTCGAGTACAGTGATGCTCAGGCCAGTACCGAGCAGTGGCGAGCACATTTGCTCACCACTACTAATTACGCATATGTTTATTTATTATTTATTTTCTCCTATTCTTATTTACTTTTTTAAACATTTATCATTCACTGATATGTTTATTTTCAGATATTCAATTTTCTCAATTTATTAATTTCTCTTTTCTCTATATTTTCCTTACCAGCATTTCTTTTATCCTTTGTTTTCCACCATTTATTTTTCCTTGTATTTATTTTGTTATATAGGTTCTTCAAAGTAGCCACCTTTTGCTTTGATGACTGCTTTGCACACTCTTGGCATTCTCTTGATGAGCTTCAAGAGGTAGTCACTGGAAATGGTTTTCACTTCACAGCTGTGCCCTGTCAGGTTTAATAAGTGGGATTTCTTGCCTTATAAATGGGGTTGGGACCATCAGATGTGTTGTGCAGAAGTCTGGTGGATACACAGCTGATAGTCCTACTGAATAGACTGTCAGAAATTGTAATATGGCAAGAAAAAAGCAGCTAAGTGAAGAAAAACGAGTGGACATCATTACTTTAAGAAATGAAGGTCAGTCAGTCCGAAAAATTGGGAAAACTTTGAAAGTGTCCACAAGTGCAGTTGCAAAAACCATCAAGCGCTACAAAGAAACTGGCTGACATGAGGACGCCCCAGGAAAGGTAGACCAAGAGTAACCTCTGCTCCTGAGGATAAGTTTATCCGAGTCACCAGCCTCAGAAATCGGAGGTTAACAGCAGCTCAGATTAGAGACCAGGTCAATGCCACACAGAGTTCTAGCAGCAGACACATCTCTTCGACAACTGTTAAGAGGAGACTTTGTGCAGCAGGCCTTCATGGTAAAATAGCTGCTAGGAAACCACTGCTAAGGACAGGCAACAAGCAGAAGAGACTTGTTTTGGCTAAAGAACACAAGGAATTGACATTAGACCAGTGGAAATCTGTGCTTTCGTCTGATGAGTCCAAATTTTAGATCTTTGGTTCCAACCACAGTGTCTTTGTGCGATGCAGAAAAGGTGAACGGATGGACGCTACATGCCTGGTTCCCACTGTGAAGCATGGAGGAGGAGGTGTGATGGTGTGGGGGTGCTTTGCTGGTGACACTGTTGGGGATTTATTCAAAATTGAAGGCATACTGAACCAGCATGGCTACCACAGCATCTTGCAGCGGCATGCTATTCCACCCGGTTTGCGTTTAGTGGACCATCATTTATTTTTCAACAGGACAATGACCCCAAACACACCTCCAGGCTGTGGAAGGGCTATTTGACCAAGAAGGAGAGTGATGGGGTGCTACGCCAGATGACCTGGCCTCCACAGTCACCAGACCTGAACCCAATCGAGATGGTTTGGGGAGAGCTGGACCGCAGAGTGAAGGCAAAAGGGCCAACAAGTGCTAAGTATCTCTGGGAACTCCTTCAAGATTGTTGGAAGACCAAATCCGGTGACTACCTCTTGAAGCTCATCAAGAGAATGCCAAGAGTGTGCACAGCAGTCATCAAAGCAAAAGGTGGCTACTTTGAAGAACCTAGAATATAAGACATATTTTCAGTTGTTTCACACTTTTTTGTTAAGTATATAATTCCACATGTGTTAATTCATAGTTTTGATGCCTTCAGTGTGAATGTACAATTTTCATAGTCATGAAAATACAGAAAAATCTTTAAATGAGAAGGTGTGTCCAAACTTTTGGTCTGTACTGTACATATATATATATATATATATATATATATATATATATATATAGTCACAGAGTCACTAGTATTATATACGAGGGGAGGTATGAGGGTATGAGTCACTTCTGCTCCTAGCCTGTGTGAACTGAAACCTAGAAACTTTCTTCCAGCGTGTTATATGCTGGGGGTTAACTCACGTAAAGGGTGTGTTTTTTTGTAAATGGCAAAGAGGGTGGGAATCCATTCACACTACCTCCCCTCAGGGTGTAACTGAGCAAGTTTAAATGCTTGGTGACTATTTTTTTTCTGCACTGTGTGGTCTGCAGAGTGAAGTCTCCAGGCTATGTTTGGTGAAGCCAGAGAGCAACACCAAATGACTGGTGTTTGGTTAGACTTCACTGTGCTACCCGTAGTGGACGAAGCCCTGCTCGCTAATGGTCTCTGTTAAACTTTGCCTTTTGTTTTTCCGTTACCCCAGTGAGGTCCTGTTTATTTTTGTGGAACCCTGCTCGAGCTTATGCCATCTAAACCAACAGGAAGTTAACCCGAGACATGTATCTTGTGTTAGCCTCTGGGAAAGCCGAGCAAGTCGCTTTACCACTATATACAGTGCATTGTGAAAGTATTTGCCCCTCTTGAACTTTTCTACCTTTTGCCACATTTCTGGCTACAAACATAAAGATATAAAATTCTAATTTTTTTGGGATTAATCAACAACAAGTGGGACACAATCGTGAAGTGGAACGAAATTTATTGGAAATTTTAAACTTTTTTAACAAATTCAAAATTGAAAAGTGGGGCGTGCAATATTATTCGGCCCCTTTACTTTCAGCACAGCAATCTCACTCCAGAAGTTCAGTGAGGATGTCTGAATGATCCAATGTTGTCCTAAATAACTGGTAATAATAAATAGAATCCACCTGTGTGTAATCAAGTCTCCATATAAATGCACCTGCTCTGTGATAGTCTCAGGGTTCTGTTTCAAGTGCAGAGAGCATCATGAAGACCAAGGAACACACCAGGCATGTCCAAGATCCTGTTGTGGTGAAGTTTGAAGCTGGATTTGGATACAAAAAGATCTCTCAAGTTTTAAACTTCTCAAGGAGCGCTGTGCAAGAGATCATATTGAAATGGAAGGAGTATCAGACAACTGCAAATCTACCGAGACCCGGCCGTCCCTCTAAACTTTCATCTCAAGCAAGAAGAAGACTGATCAGAGATGCAGCCAAAAGGCCCATGATCACTCTGGATGAACTGCAGAGATCTACAGCTAAGGTGGGAGAGTCTGGTCATAGGACAACAATCAGTCGTACACTGCACAAATCTGGCCTTTATGGAAGAGTGGCAAGAAGAAAGCCATTTCTCAAAGATATCCATGAAAAGTCTTGTTTGAAGTTTGCCACAAGCCACCTGGGAGACACACCAAACATGTGTAATAAGGTGCTCTGGTCAGATGAAACCAAAATTGAAATTTTTGGCCACAATGCAAAACAATATGTTTGGCGTAAAAGCAACACAGCTCATTACCTCAAAACACCATCCCCACTGTCAAACATGGTGTTGGCAGTATCATGGTTTGGGTCTGCTTTTCTTCAGCAGGGACAGGAAAGATGTATAAAATTGATCGGAAGCTGGACGGAGCCAAATACAGGACCATTCAGGAAGAAAACCTGTTGGAGTCTGCAAAAGACCTGAGACTGGGATGGAGATTTATCTTCCAACAAGACAATGATCCCAAACATAAAGCAAAATCTACAATGGAATGGTTCAAAAATAAACATATCCAGGTGTTAGAATGGCTAAGTCAAAGTCCAGACCTGAATCCAATCGAGAATCTGTGGAAAGAGCTGAAAACTGCTGTTCACAAACGCCCTCCATCCAACCTCAATGAGCTCGAGCTGTTTTGCAAGGAAGAATGGGCAAGAATTTCAGCCTCTCGATGTGCAAAACTGATAGAGACATACCCCAAGCGACTTGCAGCTGTAATCGCAGCAAAAGGTGGCACTACAAAGTATTAACTCAAGGGGGCCGAATAACAATGCACGCCCTACTTTTCAGTTTTTAATTTGTTAAAAAAGTTTAAAATATCCAATAAATTTTGTTCCACTTCACGATTGTGTACCACTTGTTGTTGATTCTTCCCAAAAAAATAGAATTTTATATCTTTATGTTTGAAGCCAGTAATGTGGCAAAAGTTCAAGCGGGGCAAATACTTTCACAATGCACTGTATATATATATATATATATATATATATATATTATATATGCAGTTGAAATCAGAAGTTTACATACACTATATAAAAAGACACATATGCATGTTTTTCTCAATATCTGAATTGAATTCAGAATAAACCTTTCCCGTTTTAGGTCAATTAGGATTATCATAATTTTTAATAATTGCCAAATGTCAGAATAATAAGAGAGAGAGAATGTTTTAAGTAATTTTTATTACTTACTGCAAAGTCAAAGGTTTACATACATTTCATTAGTATTTGATACTATTGCCCTTAAACTGAATGCCTTGGGTCAAACATTTGGGATATCCTTCCACAAGCTTCTCACAATAGCTGCTCGGAATTTGGGCCTATTCCTCCTGACAAAATTGGTGTTACTGATCCAGGTTTGTAGGTCGCCTTGCTCGCACCTGCCTTTTCAGCTATGCCCATAAATTTTCAATGGGATTGAGATCAGGGCTTTGTGATGGTCACTCCAAAACATTGACTTTGTTATCCTTTAGCCACTTTGTTACCATTTTGGCAGTATGCTTAAGATCATTGTCCATTTGGAAGACCCATTTCCGCCCAATCTTTAACTTCCTGGCAGATATCTTGAGATGTGATACCTACAAAGCGCAAATGTAGAGTCATAATGAGATCCAAACTATTGCTATATTAGAAATAACCATGATTTTTTTAAACACTAATCATACAAACATGATAAAAGGACTGTGCTCACATGAGCAGCAGTACAAGAGGAAAATTCCTCAATATTGGAACGAGGTCCAGATATAGGCTCACAATCAATGCAGTGCAAACCACATGTAAAGAAAGAAAGGGCAAAAACAGATCACGGATCCATGTGTATCTGACTCATGTCCTGAGTCACAGGTGTGCATGAAAATGTGGATCGTGCACTTATAATCCTATAGTCAATCTTTATATGTAAAGCAAAAATGCACACCACAATTAACCACCCCATGACTCAGGGAACATGTATCCAGGTCACAGATCCAGCTTTAATACATATACATAAGAATCTATAATTACAATAGGTACTAAGAAGTACTAGTCATAGTGTAGACATATCAGCATAGTGATTACCTGCCCTGTGTGTTTGCATCGCTTGGTTCAGTGCCCCTACGCACGTTTCGGTGCTCACAGCACCTTCTTCAAGGGTGATATCTTGAGATGTTGCTACAGTATTGATGCATAATCTTCTTTTCTCATGATGCCATCTATTTTGTGAAGTGCACCAGTCCCTCCTTCAGCAAAACAACCCCACAACATGATGCTGCCACCCCTGTGTTTCACAGTTGGAATGGTGTTCTTAAGCTTCCAAGCTTCTCCATTTTCTTCCAAATGTAACGATCGTCATTATGCCCAAAAAGTGCAATTTTAGTTTCCTCATACCACAGGACATGTCTCGAGAAATTAGGTCTTTGTTCCTGTGTGCATTTGCAAGCATTAATCTGGCTTTTTTATGTTTCTTTTGGAGTAATAGCTTCTTCCTGGCAGAGTGGCCTTTCAGCCCATGTTTATACAGTACTCGTTTCACTGTGGATATTTACACAATCTTACCATCATCTTCACAAGGTTGTTTGCTTTTTCCTTGGGTTGATATGCACATGTCAGACCAAAGCACGTTCATATCTGAGACACAAAACCCGTCTCCTTCCTGAGCGATATGATGGCTGGACATTCCCATTTTGTTTGTACTTACGTATAATTGTTTGTACAGATGAACGTGGCACCATCAGGTATCTTGAAATTGTACCCAAGGATGAGCCAGACTTGAGCAAGTCCACAATTCTCTTCCTAATATCTTGGCTGATTTCTTTAGACTTTCCTATGATGCTACACAAAGAAGCAGTGTGTTTCAGTTGTGCATTAAAAAACATCCACAGGTGTGCCTCTAATTAACTCAGATGTTGCCAAAAAAACTATCATAAGCTTCCAAAGACATGACATCATCATATAGGCAGTCCATAATTGTTTAAAGGCATAGTAATCTTAGTGTATGTAAACTTTTGACTTTGTAGCTAGTAATAAAAATGACTTAACCCCTTTACAACCCAAGGTGGTTTGCACGTTAATGACCAGGCCAATTTTTAGAATTCTGACCACTGTCAATTTATGAGGTAATTGCTCTTGAACTCTTCAATGGATCCCCCTGATTCTGAGACTGTTTTTTCATGACATATTGTAATACATGATTGTGGTAACGTTTATTTGATATCACTTACGTTTATTTGTGAAAAAAACTGAAATTTGGCGAAAATTTAGAAAATTTTGCAATTTTCAAAATTTTAATTTTTATGCCCTTAAATCAGAGAGATATGTCACACAAAATAGTTAATAAGTAACATTTCCCACATGTCTATTTTACATAAGCACAATTTTGGAACCAAATTTTTTTTATTAGGGAGCTATAAGGGTTAAAAGTTGACTAGCAATTTCTCATTTTTCCAACAAAATTTACAAAACCATATTTTAGGGACCACATCATATTTGAAGTCACTTTGAGGGGTCTTTATGACAGAAAATACCCAAAAGTGACACCATTCTTAAAACTGTACCCCTCAAGGTGCTCAAAAGTACATTCAAGAACTTTATTAACACTTCAGGTGCTTCACAGGAAGTTTTGGAATGTGGAAGAAAAAAATTAACATTTTACTTTTTTCACAAAAATTTTAATTTAGACCCAATTTTTTTTATTTTTGCAGGGGTAACAGGAAAAAATGGACCCCAAAATTTGTTGCGCAATTTCGCCTGGGCACGCAGATACCCCATATGTGGGGAAACAACACTGTTTAGGCGCACGGCAGGGTTCGGAAGGGAAGGAGCGGCATTTGACTTTTTGAATGTAAAATTTGCTTGAATAATTAGCAGACGCCATGTTGCATTTGGGAGCCGTGGATGTGCCTAAACAGTGGAAACCCCCCACAAGTGGCACCATTTTGGAAACTAGACCCCTCAGGGAACTTACTTTGATATGTGGTGAGCACCTTGAGCCCCCAGGTGCTTCACAGAAGTTTATAACATTGAGCTGTAAAAATAAAATTTTCACATTTTTCCCACAAAAGTGTTTTTCAGCCCCTAATTTTGCATTTTCATAAGGATAACAGGAGAAATTGTACCATGCAGTTTATTGTGCAATTTCTGCTGAGTAAGCAGATACCTCATATGTTAGGGAAAACCACTGTTTGGGCGCACAGCAGGGTTCGGAAGGGAAGGAGCGCCATTTGACTTTTTGATTGTAAAATTTGCTTGAATAATTAGGGGATGTGCCCCATATGTGCCTAAACAGTGTAAACCCCACACAAGTGGCACCATTTAGGAAACTAAACCCCTCAAGGAACTTATCTAGATGTGTGGTGATCACCCTGAACCCCCAAGTCATTTACAGAAGTTTATAACAAGGAGCCATGAAAATAAAAAAATCAAACTTTTTCCACAAAAATTATGTTTTAGCACCAATTTTTTTATTTTAACAAGGGTAAGAGGAGAAAATGGAACCCAAAGACTGTTGTGCAATTTCTCCTGAGCACGCCAATACCCCATATGTGGGGAAAATACTGTGTTTGGGTGCACGGCAGAGTTCAGAAGGTAAGGAGTAGAGATGAGCATTGTTCTACTCAAACTGTTCGCCAATCTCAAATTCGAGCTGTTTTGGGCGGTGTTCGAGCCGGTCGGCGAACACGAACAATTTGAGAAAAATTCGGCTGTTCGAGGTTATGTTCGATAACTGTTCGTGCACCAAAATCATAACTGGATTTTTTCTCAGTAATGATGAAAATTAATGTTAATACGCAGTTTGAGTGTACAGCGGGGCGGGGGGAGGGGCAGGGGATGGATCTCTGCAGGAACAATGAAGATCTCCATTTTTTTTTCTCTTTCCCGCATTTGCAGTGGGGAGGTGCAATCTGTCAGCCTATCAGCAGCGCACACACGGAGCGAAGTGCTTTTTTTCACACAAGCAAGGGCATGTGTGATTGGCAGTGTATGTCACATGTCCTTGCCCTATAAGACCAAGCCATTTTCCCCGTCGCCACCTATTTCTCACTGCTGCAGCTGCGTGTTAGACGGCACCGCTGTTGCTGTGTGCGCTATACCTTGTTAATTTCAAGCCAATTTTCGCACAAATATACAGATAGCTTGGGAGTAGGGAATAGTTGTGATTGCAGTCCTTTTAAGGACTAGGTTACAGCATTTCCTACGACTTTTATCAGGCAGGTCTGTGCTCTTAAATAGATAGATTGTGGGAGTAAAGACTAATTGTAATTGGAGTCCTTTTCAGGACTAGGTTACATCAGTTCCTATCAGTTTTTGCCAGGCAGGTCTGTGCCAGTGCTGTGCAAGTTTTTTTCACAGCATTTGGCTGAATCTAGCAAAGCTAATCCTTTTTGGCCTATTGCAGAGTGTGATAGTCAGTGGAGTAGCCTATCTGTGTTGCAAGATATACCACCTGTGTATAGAATACCAATTTTTTTACTGCACCTAGTGAAGTAAAATCTTTTGGGCATAGCATCATTCTATTAGTCCATCTATACTGACCTCCATCAGGTTGCAAACTGAATATAATTTTTTTCTGCATCTAGCTCTGAAAAAATATTTGAGCTTCTAGCAGTGTGTGGGACTTGGTCTATTAGTCCATCTATACTGACCTCCATCAGGTTGCAAATTAAAAATAATTTTTTTCTTCATTTAGCTCTGAAAAAATATTTGGGCTTCTAGTAGTGTGTTGGACTTGTTCTATTAGTCCTTCTATACTGACCTCCAGCAGGTTGCAAATTGAATATAATTTTTTTCTGCATCTAGCTCTGAAAAAATATTTGGGCTTCTAGCGGTGTGTGGGACTTGGTCTACTAGTCCATCTATACTGACCTCCATCAGGTTGCAAATTAAAAATAATTTTTTTCTGCATCTAGCTCTGAAAAAATATTTGGGCTTCTAGCAGTGTGTGGGACTTGGTCTATTAGTCCATCTATACTGACCTCCATCAGGTTGCAAATTAAAAATAATTTTTTTCTGCATCTAGCTCTGAAAAAATATTTGGGCTTCTAGCAGTGTGTGGGACTTGGTCTATTAGTCCATCTATACTGACCTCCATCAGGTTGCAAATTGAATAAAAAAATTTTCTGCATCTAGCTCTGAAAAAATATTTGGGCTTCTAGCGGTGTGTGGGACTTGGTCTATTAGTCCATCTATACTGACCTCCATCAGGTTGCAAATTAAAAATAATTTTTTTCTGCATCTAGCTCTGAAAAAATATTTGGGCTTCTAGCAGTGTGTGGGACTTGGTCTATTAGTCCATCTATACTGACCTCCATCAGGTTGCAAATTAAAAATAAGTTTTTTCTTCATTTAGCTCTGAAAAAATATTTGGGCTTCTAGCAGTGTGTGGGACTTGTTCTATTAGTCCTTCTATACTGACGTCCAGCAGGTTGCAAATTGAATATAATTTTTTTCTGCATCTACCTCTGAAAAAATATTTGGGCTTCTAGCGGTGTGTGGGACTTGGTCTATTAGTCCATCTATACTGACCTCCATCAGGTTGCAAATTAAAAATAATTTTTTTCTGCATCTAGCTCTGAAAAAATATTTGGGCTTCTAGCAGTGTGTGGGACTTGGTCTATTAGTCCATCTATACTGACCTCCATCAGGTTGCAAATTAAAAATAATTTTTTTCTGCATCTAGCTCTGAAAAAATATTTGGGCTTCTAGCAGTGTGTGGGACTTGGTCTATTAGTCCATCTATACTGACCTCCATCAGGTTGCAAATTGAATAAAAAAATTTTCTGCATCTAGCTCTGAAAAAATATTTGGGCTTCTAGCGGTGTGTGGGACTTGGTCTATTAGTCCATCTATACTGACCTCCATCAGGTTGCAAATTAAAAATAATTTTTTTCTGCATCTAACCCAGCCAATAGTTTGGGCCTAATACCACAGTTTGGCCACTCAGCTCTGCTCGGTTACCATCCATTGTTTTTTTGTGCAAACAACTCCAGAGTTGTGAATTAGTTAACCACCAAAATGAGTGGAAAAAAGCCTGCTGCTGGTGGAAAGGGGAATAGGCGTGTTGGGAAGGGGAAAAAAGGTTGTGTCCGTGGGGTAGGTGCAGAAGAAAGACCATCTTCCAGCCAAACTAAAATGTCTACTTCTTTTAGCGGACAATGTGATAAGATCCCTTTCTTACGGCCACGCCAATCGCTACAAATTCCAGATGAGGCACAAAAACAGCAGGTGCTTCAACGGATATCAAGTGATCCTTTAAGTGGGCTCTCCTCCACATCAACTTCAACATCACAAATACTCCAGTCCTCAAAGGTGTCACCCAAATCGCACTTGCTTCCTCACAGCTCCCAAATCTCCAGCTGCCCGTCTGAGTATGAGGTAGAACAGATGGTTGAGTCTGCAGAGCTGTTTACTCATACTATAGCCTGGGAATCAGAGGTCGACTCCAGCGCTTCTGTGAATCCAGACGAGGAAATGATCTGCACTGATGCCCAGAATCTTTATGAGTCGGATCCAGGACCAGACGCAGAAGGTTCTGACCATAATGTAGACCCTCATTCCCAAACTGTAACTCCTGTTGGTGGAGACAATGAGGAAGACGATGATAAGACTCAAATACCTGATTGGAGCGACAACTTTAGTTTTTTGTCAGGGCAGGAACAGGTTGGCTCTGAGGATGACGGGTGTGATAACGCACAGGGTGATGATGATGAGGTCGGAGATCCCACTTACTGTCAACCCACAGTCAGCCAAGAGATGAGGTCAGCAGAGGAGGTGGAGGAAGATGCTAGTGACGACGAGGTCAGGTTGCGCCTTCCTGGACAGAGACGTAGTACTGGAAGCACGTCAACAACTGCATCCTCAAACACAACTCTGCCTCTCACCACAAGTCGTGGTGGCTCTTCAGGTCGCATGGGTGCTAAGCCTTGCATAGCCTGGGCATTTTTTCAGATCGATAAAGATGACCCAACTCGTGTTATCTGTAACATTTGTCAGCAAAAGCTAAGTAGAGGCCAAAAAATACATAGTTTGAGTACTTCATGCATGAACCGGCACATGGACATGAAGCATAAGTTGCAGTGGGAAGCTCAGTGTGCTACAATGCGGTCTAGCCGGCCGGGCCAACCACCGTCTGCCATATCTTGTGCATCCGCGGCCTCTTCATCCTCTGTGACTGGGGGGACAGCAGTCACACCTGTTTTGGGGCGCAGACCTGCCACCTCTTTACCCGCAACAGCCAGCGTGATTGGCAGGTCATCATTTTCTTTGGAGGTGGTAACACCAGCTGGTCTTGAGCGCTGTCCGACATCGATAGCACCACCTTTGGATCAAGGCAACCTAACATGTCCGCCTGCATCTTCCTCACAGACCGGCAGTTTGCCGGGGACACCCTTATCAACCCCGTCTAAGCACAATAGCCAGCCCTCGGTCCCTCAGATGTGGACAAGTAAAAGACCATTTCCTCCTAGCCATGAGAAAGCTAAGAGGTTGAATTTCACCATCTGCAAGCTCTTGGCTACAGAAATGCTGCCTTTCCGCCTGGTGGACACAGAGGATTTTCGAGACCTTATGTCCGTCGCAGTGCCCCAGTACCAGATGCCCAGTCGGCACTACTTCTCAAAGAAAGGTGTGCCTGCGCTCCACCAGCATGTCGCACACAACATCACCGCTTCTTTGAGAAACTCTGTGTGTGACAGGGTGCATTTCACCACAGACACTTGGACGAGTAGGCATGGACAGGGGCGTTACATGTCGCTGACTGGGCACTGGGTAACTATGGTGACAGCAGGACAAGGGGCTGCTGTCCAAGTCTTGCCGTCCCCACGAGTTGTGCGTCAATCCTCTTTATGTCATTTTTCCTCCACTGCTTCTGCCTCCTCAACCTCCTCTCGGTCTTCCACCTGCACCCAAAGCCTGTCTGGTCATGCCACAAGCTTTCTAACTGCGCAGAAGGGATCCTGCACACCTCCTTACTATGCTGGCAGTAGGGCTCAACGTCATCAGGCGGTTTTTACATTGAAATGTCTGGGAAATGTGAGTCACACAGCTGAGGAGTTGTGGTCAGCTCTGGAGAACCAATTTCATGAATGGTTGTCTCCACTGGACCTGAAACCAGGGAAGGCCGTGTGCGACAATGCTGCAAACCTGGGTGCGGCCCTTCGCCAGGGCAATGTCACACACGTGCCTTGTATGGCTCACGTGTTGAACCTGGTTGTCCAGCAATTTTTAGCCCACTATCCCAGACTAGATGGCCTTCTGCAGAGGGCACGGTCGCTGTGTGCTCACTTCTGCCGTTCGCATCCCGCAGCTCAGCGACTTACATCTCTACAGAAGTCGTTGGGCCTGCCACTTCACCGGCTAAAATGCGATGTGCCTACCCGGTGGAATTCAACTCTGCACATGTTGCAGCGACTGTGGCAGCACCGACAAGCCCTGGTGCAATACGTTCTGACGTATAGCCTGGGCCAACGAGATTCAGAGGTGGGGCAAATCACGCTGGAGGAGTGGTCTCAGATCAGGGACCTATGCACCCTTCTGCACAGTTTTGAAATGGCGACGAAGATGTTTAGTGCTGACGTTGCCATTATCAGCATGACTATTCCGGTGATTTACATGCTGGAGCACATGTTAAACAGAATTCGGAGTCAGGTGGTGGCACAAGAGGAGGTGGAGGAAGTAGAGGAGGAGGAGTTGTATGCGGAAGGGCTAACATCTGCAAGGTCCAGACGGTCGGCAGCACCAGGGCGGCAGGCATGTGAGGGTGGGGGAGATGATTTTACCAGGGCGCATGGTAGCAGCCAAACTAGTGAGGAAGGTGCAGGAGCCCAGGAAGAAGTGGAGGACGAACTGATGGAAGACTCTTCAGATGAGGGAGACCTTGATCACATTTCTGTTGTGCGAGGTTGGGGGGAGAGGACAGAGGAAGGAAGCATGATTGTTACCTCGCCACCAACACAACAGGGACTTGGTGCTCCTGGATGCGCAACACACATGAGTGCCTTCTTGCTGCACTACCTGCAACATGACCCTCGAATTGTGAGAATTAGAAATAATCCTGACTACTGGGTTGCCACACTGTTAGATCCCCGGTACAAAAGTAAATTTGCAGAAATTATTCCTGCCATAGAAAGGGATGCACGCATGCAGGAGTATCAGCAGAGACTGTTGCAGAATCTTACATGTGCTTTTCCACAAAATACCAGTGGTGCACGTAGTGAATCTCACAGTTCCAACTTGCCAACCGTGGTCTGTATGGAATTGTTCAATAAAGGGCCCAAAATTAAGATAACATAGATGGGAGAGGTCTCTATGAATAGGAGTTCCTAAGTATTTGATACCCTGTGAGGGCCAGGCAAAGGGAAAGTTGGACTGGATGGAATCCTATATGGATTTAGGTAGGGAGACATCGAGGGCCTCAGACTTCGCTGCATTGATTTTAAAATTTTACCATGTAACAAAGTGATCTATTTCAGCCATAACAGCAGGGATGGATATATGTGATTGAGTGATATATACTAGGACATCATCAGCAAATAGAGAGCACTTGTACTCGGTGCCTCCCACCTCAATCCACCTAATATTGGGGTTATGGCGAATTGATGAGAGCAGGTGCTCCGTCACTAGGATGTATAAGAGAGGGGACAGAGGACATCCCTGCCTTGTCCCATTGGTGATTGTGAAAGATGATGAAAATGTTCTGACGCACCCCCTGGGCCTTGGGACACCCGGAGCCGGACCCTTTTTGGTGGATGCTGGTGGTTGTAGTCTTCGTGGCGGCGATCCGGTTCCGTGGCTCAGGGCGGTCAAACCAGTGGCGGAACTATTTATGTGGTTTTGATGTTTAAATGTCCGACTACGCCACCCGTGGATTGCGGTCAGAGTGAACCGCCGCTACAGGGCAGACCGCTAAGGCTGGTGTTGTGGGTGCAGCAGAGCGTAGCATAACTCCCCACGGGAGGAGTATAGCCTCAGGGCAGTGTATGCGGAGGATGGGGGTGATGGTGCAGGGCAGCAGCAGTAAAGACACGGAGTCAGTGATGCAGTTCAGGGCCTTTACTCACAGTTCTTATTATCCAGACCACGTCTGCAGGTAACGGCTGCCCACGTCGTACTGTGCTCACCAGGTGAGGGGCTCAGACAACTCCCAGATAACTTTGGAGCGCTTCACAGGACCCCCTTTGTGTGTCCTTTGTCTGGCCTTTCTTACCAACACTTCTGTCCGGCTGCCTCGGGCCTCCTCTTGGTAAACTTGGCGCCAGTTTCCCTGACCCTATGTGGTGCCTTCCTAGCGGGTGGAGCAAGGGGCTGCGCCACATAAAATGTCAGAGCCTCCGGTTTCTAGCTGAGGGTCGTTTCCTGCCTCCACTAGTTCGGGGACCGGTCTCCCCCTTTGGCCTGACCCCTCCACGCAGGTGGATTCGGGCGTGCGGTGGCGACTCGCCCGTCCGCACCCCTGGGATCCCTTCATTCCTCGTTCCTGGAGCCTTCTCCGCTCCTCTTCCTTCCTTCTCCCTCTTGCAGGCCTGGGCCTCTGTTACTAGGCCCGCCTCCGGAGCAGAGCTCATGCAGAGCCCCTGCTCCCTGCCACTTCTGCTCAGACTTCTCTGCACTGAACTAAGATGGTGCCCACCTTTTATACTCCCTTCTCAATGCACCCAGGAACTGCTTCCTCCCTGCTCCTGCACTGCAGGGTTCCCCTTCCTCAGTGTTCCCTCCCCCCACTCCAGCCAGGGACAGGGACTGTCGTGCCCATCTCAGGGGCATATTGGTCGCCCTGCCCCACGGCAATGTGGTGTAATGCATGCAGGTGTCGGGTCCTGATCCACACTCCATCCTTATCTGAGAGTGAGATATCACACCTCTGGGTGAGGTGCAATACGTCTGTAGCAACCTAGCCCTCGGTGCTACAGTTCCATTTATCTTCAGCCTAGGTGACGTATTGTGATACAGGGCCGTGATTTTGGCTATAAAAGGGTCCCCTAGACCCCTACCCCAAGCTTTTTAAGAGAATCATATATGGCGTGCCAGGAGACTCTATGGAATGCTTTCTCAGCATCCAACGAGAGTATCTACTTACAAATTTTTAACTGCATCTAGCCCAGGAAATACTTTGTGCCTAGTAGCAGTGTCTGCTAGTCAGCGGATTATCCCGGCTGTTAAGCAAGCTACACCACCTGTAGTTTGGACACTTAATTTTTTCAAAGGAAATGCTTCGGGACCACGGGATACTTAGTGAAGAGCATCAGGAGGCACCCCAAGGCATAGGGGCTGGGACTGGCACTAGGATGCCTTGCGGTGGACAGCCGAGCTCGATCCTTATAAAAGCTTTTTAACTGCAGCAGCTTTAGTGGACGCTACTGGAGCTGGAATTACGCGGCTGCTGGCATGAGACTTGCCCTCCAATAGATCCTTGTAAATGGATTTAAAGTGTATTCATTCAAATTAGAGGGACAATTTAAATTAAAAAGCTTAGAGCTGCCTCCACCACAGGGGGGCTCTCTCGACCCACCAGCGGACAGGCACCAGTATTGGGAGAGGGGGGCTGGCCGTCAGGGTTCACCGCGGCTCTGGCACAAACCCGGCGACACGGAGGTGGCACGGGCAGGAGCGGACTGGCCGTCTCGGCTTCTCACTTTTTGGATTTTAGAAGGGCATGACATGCCTATATCTGTGTCTCCCCCTCCTTTTACTCCTCCACCTCTTTTCTTTTCGCATGACTATATGTACTTGTCACTTTTCCATGTGTTAGTTGTGTCTTCTGAGCAGTTTGTCAGCTTTTGGACACCTTTGAAGGTGTTTTCTATGTGTTTCTATGTGTTTTTGTTTGCCTGCCATTGGTTTTAACGGTGTTCGAAGGTGTTCGATGAACAGTTCGACGAACAGTTCGGCGAACACACGGGTGTTCGACGAACCGAACCGAACTCGAACACTACGGGGGTGGCTCAACACTACTAATATCCTCACGGGACAATAATTACTGCAGTGCAACTACAGACAGCAATTTAACCAACACTGTTTTGCCATGTTTATTTACTAAGCCCATGTAATAGGTTCATTTTAAATCTTATATTCTAAAGCAGAACATATTGTGGTAGTGTTATTGTTAAAGGGGTTGTCCTGTCAAACGTGATAAGTCTGCAGTCACTCTGTGTGATGGCTGACTTATGAATCCCCCCAGTGCACGCACTGTGTGCTGCGGGGATTCGCCGGTATGAAACCTGAGACCGGAGGCTATGTATTGTATATGTTATACTTACCCCTGGCCATTCGGTGCCGCCACGCCCCGTCTAGTGATGTGGACGGCCAGTGGGTGCATCCGACTAGAAGGTGCGGCCTCACTCAATATACAGTCATGGCCAAAAGTATTGAGAATGAGACAAATAGTAATTTTTCCAAAGTTTACTGCTTCATTTTTTGTAATGGCAATTTGCATATACTCCTGAATGTCAAAGAGTGATCAGCTTAACAGCAATTACTGTACTTGCAAAGTCAAGATTTGCACAGAAAATGAACTTTAACCCCCAAAACACATTTCAACATCATTGCAGTCCTGCCTTAAAAGGAGCAGCTAACATCGTTTTAGTGATTGATCCATTAACACAGGTGTGGGTGTTGATGAGGACAGGGCTGGCGATCAATCAGTCATGATTAAGTAAGAATGACATCACTTGACACTTTAAAAGGAGGCTGGTTCTTGGTATCATTGTTTCTCTTCAGTTAACCATGGTTATCTCTAAAGAAACACGTGCAGCCATCATTGCACTGCACAAAAATGGCCTAACAGGGAAGAGTATCGCAGCTACAAAGATTGCACCTCAGTCAACAATCTATCGCATCATCAAGAACTTCAAGGAGAGAGCTTCCATTGTTGTCAAAAAGGCTCCAGGGCGCCCAAGAAAGACCAGCGGCAGGACCGTATCTTAAAACTGTTTCAGCCGCGGGATCGGACTACCAGCAGTGCCAAGCTTGCTCAGGAATGGCAGCAGGCTGGTGTGAGTGCTTCTGCACGCACTGTGAGGCGGATACTCTTTGAGCAAGGTCTGGTTTCAAGGAGGGCAGCAAAGAAGCCACTTCTCTCCAGAAAAAACATCAGGGACCGACTGATATTCTGCAAAAGGTACAGGGAGTGGACTGCTGAGGACTGGGGAAAAGTCATTTTCTCTGATGAATCCCCTTTTCAATTGTTTGGGACATCTGGAAAACAGCTTATTCGGAGAAGAAGAGGTGAGCGCTACCACCAGTCTTGTCTCATGCCAACTGTAAAGCATCCTGAAACCATTCATGTGTGGGGTTGCTTCTCAGCCAAGGGAATCGGCTCACTCACAGTCTTGCCAAAAAACACAGCCATGAATAAAGAATGGTACCAGAATGTCCTCCAAGAGCATCTTCTCCCAACCGTCCAAGAGCAGTTTGGCGCCCAACAATGCCTTTTCCAGCATGATGGAGCACCATGCCATAAAGCAAAGGTGATAACTAAATGGCTCATGGAACAAAACATAGAGATTTTGGGTCCATGGCCTGGAAACTCCCCAGATCTTAATCCCATTGAGAACTTGTGGTCAATCATCAAGAGACGGGTGGACAAACAAAAACCTACAAATTCTGGCAAAATGCAAGCATTGATTAAGCAAGAATGGACAGCTATCAGTCAGGATTTGGTCCAAAAGTTGATTGAAAGCATGCCAGGGAGAATTACAGAGGTCTTGAAGAAAAAGGGGCAACACTGCAAATATTGACTTGCTGCATTAACTCATTCTAACTGTCAATATAACCTGTTGATACTCATAATATGATTGCAATTATATTTCTGTATGTGATATAACATCAGACAAACACTAATAAAAACCAGAGGCCAGCAGATCATGTGAAAATATAATTTTGGTGTCATTCTCAAAACTTTTGGCCATGACTGTAAGTGTATGGAGAGCAAGGCCATGCCCACTGGCATGTATAACACATACATACCCTCCATTACCGGGTCTCATACTAGCAAATCCCCACAGTGCACAATACCTGCTCTGGGGGATTCAGAAGTCTGAATTCACACTCTTTAATTTTTTTATGTGCATACCTTACCTGATTTTTTATTTTTACTTCATCATGGGAATAGCCTCACAGACCTCTATTATTATAAGTATAGCATCTACACTAACTGCAAACAAATATCTTATGTGTTGGAGTGAAGCCAGTCGTGAATAGCTGCACTTATATACACACAATATTTAGTTATTGGCACCACAAATAGCCCTATCGTTCACCCATATTTTCTAATATAGTTTATATGCTTTAGCGCGGTAGTGGACAAACATCTCTATTTTTATACATTTCAACGGACCAGCAAACAGTTTTGTTTTCTCTACCAGCAGCTATATTTCCTCTAAAGCGCTATCTATCAGACTTACAGTTTACACGGCAGTGTTTTTACCAGATATAAATATTGTTTTTATTTGTGAATGGTGTAGGGTCTACAGATATGGGAGACATATTTTCAGCATCATGGCACAATGCCGAATGCAATACATTCACTTTGATCACTATGCGGTCTGCGCATCAGCCCAGAATTAATATCGGCCAGTTGAATAAAGTTGTATATGCCATGTCTCATATGTATAGAAAGCTAAAATCATGACCGGAAATATGGCATTAATATCTCCCACCTGAGACCTCCATGGGGGCACATTTCCTTAAGATCAGGCATTTCCATTTTTTTATCATGTGCCGAATACTGAGCACTTACATCGGGATTTACATCTAAATGTCAGAATGACGTGGATCAGATGGTGCTCCTGAGGGATTCATTCGCTATAATGAGGAAGCAAAGTTAATATGTACTCCATCTGTCTGTTAGAACCCTCCTGTTAGTTCTTTTTCTATTTTGTTGGTCACATGACTTTCTGCCTATATAATCCAGCTCCGCCCTTCTGGCCTTGCTGGACTTCAGTGTTACATTTACTCTCAAGCTAGCCATGTGCCATGTACCTAACTCTGTAGTTTGCTTGGTCTTTTGACCACTAGTACTTTTTGTTTGTTTGTCTTTGCTCTGGTACAATTTCTGCTAGGAGGTGTCCAACTATATCCCAGTCCTTAGTTCTTGTAGGGACCCCTCCCTTATATCTATAGGTCTGCGTTCAGACTAGCCGAGGACTTAGGCGGGTCTGTTCACAAGGAACAGGTCCCCCGCTGCATCGCAGGGAATCAGCTTAGTCCTATTGTAGGGACAGTTTTCCTTTCTTTCCTTAGTGCTTGTAGCAGTTCATAACAGTAAATCCAGCCAAAAATAAAACACTCTAAGGAAAGTAATCCAGATATCAGAATGTTGTCGGTTCAGGAGTTGGCTCAACGCCTGCAGGGACTGTCTTTGAAGTTGGCCGAGCTCCAGCAACACATGAGTAGCTGTCAGATTTATTTTATGGAAAACTGCAAGATTTTTTTTCTTTTAAAAACGCTTGTTAATTATATTTTCGTTTAAGACCCAGATCCTCAGGGAATGAATCACAGCGCATTGGGTTTATAATGTCACTTTTGCGTAAAGAACCACAGGGATGGGCCTTTTCTCTACAACCTAAAGATCCATGTTTTAGATCTGTGGAAGATTATTTTTCTGTTATGGGGTTGTTGTATGATGATCCTGATCGAGTCTCATCTGCTGAAACGGAATTAAGACGTTTGAAGCAGGGATCAGGTGATGTGGAAAATTATTGTACATACTTCAGAAGATGGTCGGTCGAAGTGGAATGGAATGACTCAGGGTTAAGGATCTGCTGATTGCCTTCCCAAAACCTGGAACCTTGCAGGAGGCAATGCAATTAGCTATACGTGTGGACAGGAGACTGCGTGCTAGGATGAATGAGGAGAAATCTTCTGCTATGGTAGCTTCTAGTTTTCAGAGGGTCTGCTCGGAAGGTGGAGAACCGATGGAGATTGGGGCGATGTCACCCCACTCTCAGGAAAAAGACCGCAGATTTGCTAAGGGATTGTGTTTTTATTGCGGTAAATCTGACCACTTTATTAAGAACTGTGTGCTTCGTTTGAACAAAGAAAAAAAAAAGAGGTCAGTTAAGCCCGTATAGCTTGCTTAAACTCAAAAGGACTATTTCTTTCTGGAAGCACCTCATTCCAGGAGGAGTTGATTGAATTTCGAGTATTTGTGGATTGTGGTTCTACACTCAATGTGATTGATAAGGGATTTTTGGAAAATTTTAAATTCGAATCCAAACTTTTGTCATCTCCTATTTCTGTGGTTGCTGTTGATGGCTCTCCATTGAAATGTATTACTCACAAGGTTTTTGCATTTCCCCTCACCATTAATGGTATTCACCAAGAGAATTTGGATTTGGCGGTATTAAATAATTTGCCTTCTCCAGTGGTTTTGGGGTTACCTTGGTTAAAATTGCACAATCCTGTACTGGACTGGTCTACCCATGAGATTAAGTCTTGGAGTCCTAAGTGTCATGATAAATGTTGTAACGGTCTCATTGCTGCTGTGGAAAGAGGGGAATTTCCTGTACCTATTCAGGATTTTTGGAAGGTTTTTTCTGAGGAGGAGTCGCAAGTTTTGCCTCCTCATAGGGACTATGATTGCACCATTGAATTTGTTCCTGGAGCTACTCTTCCCAAGAGTCGCTTATTTAATCTGACTATCCCTTAGAGAAAGGCCTTGGAGGAATACATACAGACAAGCTTGGCCGCCGGTCACATTAGACATTCTAAGTCTCCTGTGGCTGTTGGATTTTTTTTTGTAAAAAAAAAGAACAGTGGTTTACGTCCATGTCTGGACTTTCGCGAAATTAATAAAATTAACTTACGCAATTCCTACCCACTGCCATTAATTCCTGACTTGTTCAACAAGTTAGTGGGGGCCAAGTGGTTCTCTAAAATTGATCTCCGGGGGGCATACAATTTGTTACGTATGAAGGAATGTGATGAATGGAAAACTGCTTTAACACTCCGGTGGGTCATTTTGAGAATCTGGTTACGCCTTTTGGTCTTACCAATGCACCAGCATTTTTTAAGAACCTTATTAATGACATCCTGAAACCTTTGATTGGTAAGAATGTGGTGGTGTATTTGGATGACACTTTGATTTATTCGCCGGATCTGTAGTCTCATTGGCAGAGCATACGTGAGGTATTGCAGTTGTTAAGTGACAATTCACTTTTGCTAAACTGGAGAAATGTGAGTTCGCTGTGCAGAGAATTAGTTTTTTGGGCTACATTATCTCCAGCGAGGGCTTTGAGATGGACCCGGTGAAGGTTCAGGCGGTGCAGGAATGGCCTAGGCCTATTGGTTTGAAATCGATACAGAGATTTTTTGATTTCGCCAATTATTACAGGAAATTCATTAAGAATTTTTCTATAATTGTTAAGCCGCTGACCGATCTCACCAGGAAAGGTGCGAATATGGTTCAGTGGACTACAGAGGCCATTGAAGCTTTTGTGTATCTCAAGGAGAGGTTCAGTTCTGCTCCCATACTTATGCAGCCTGATGAGACCAAGTCTTTTTTGGTCGAGGTTGATGCTTCTTCGGTGGGGGTCGGGGCTGTTTTGTCTCAGGAAAACAAGGATGGAGTACATCCCTGTGCCTTTTTTTCAAAAAAATTTTCTGAGAACGAACTTAAATATGATGTTGGTAATCGGGAATTGCTGGCTATTAAACTCGCATTTGAACATTGGCGTCATCTCTTGGAAGGTGATAAATTTCCCATTCAGGTTATCACTGATCATAAGAATCTGATCTATCTTGATGCTGCCAAGCGCTTGAATGCCCGTCAGGCTAGGTGGGCACTTTTTTTTCACGGTTTAATTTTTCTGTTACTTACATCCCGGGTACCAAGAATGTAAAAGCTGATGCTTTATCTCACAGCTTTTCTCCCATGGTTAGTACCGAGGAGGAGGTGAGCATTTTACAGGAAGGTGTTGTGATAGCAGCATTGGACTCCGTTTTGGAAGATGGGATTCTGAAAGCCCAGGAGGATGCCCCGTCTAACACTCCCCATGGGAGGTTGTTTGTGCTTAGGAACTTTAGGAGAGATTTGTTTGTGGAGTGTCATGAGTCTCGGTTGGCAGGTCATCCAGGAATTTCTGAGACTAAGAGACTTGTAGGTCTCAGTTTTTGGTGGCCTGGGTGGCAGAAGGAAGTCATTAAGTGGGTGCGTCAATGTGCTGTGTGTGCTAGATCTAAGTCTTCACATGCTCCTGCTGCGGGGTTGCTTTGCCCTCTGGAGGTTCCTAGTGCACCTTGGACGCATCTTGCTATGGATTTTACTACTGACCTTCCTGCCTCTGAGGGTTTCACTGTCATCTGGGTTGTCGTGGACCGTTTTAGCAAGATGTGTCACTTGGTTCCTTTCATAAAACTGCCCTGCGCTAAGACTCTAGCTAAGGCTTTTGTTAAGGAAACTGTCAGACTCCATGGGGTTCCTACCAACATTGTTTCCGATAGGGGACCTCAGTTCGTGGCTCGTTTTTGGCGTGCCTTTTGTGACAGGTTGGGAGTTCTTTTGTCATTTTCATTTGGATATCATCCTGAGTCTAATGGACAGACAGAAAGAAAGAACCAGGATGTTGAACAGTTTTTGCATGGTTTTGTGGCTGACAATCAAGAGTGGTGGTCTGAATTTCTTCCACTTGCTGAATTTGCTCTTAGCAACCATACATCTTCTTCTGCTGGGTGTTCTCCTTTTTTTTGTTGTACTGGGAGACATCCGTCGTTTGGGTCATTCTCCAAATTGGTATCGGCTGTGCCGGAGGAGGAGAATTTTTCCGGTGATTTGGATAGAGTTTGGACTGATGTACGTTGTAACCTTCAAGAGGCTAACGAAAAATCTAAGAGGTACTTTGACAGGAAACGTCAAGAGGTTTTGTTTACGGTTGGTGACATGGTTTGTTTGTCCTCTAAGAATCTGCGGTTGAGGATTCCTTCTAAGAAATTGGGCCCGAAATTTGTAGGGCCATTTAAGGTACTTCAGGTAGTTAACCAATCTGCTGTTAGGTTATAGGTTCCCAGCTCCTGGAAGATTAATCCGGTGTTTCATGTTTCCTTATTGAAAAAAGTTGAGGCTTTGGATAGGGACGCCACTGTCTCTGTTCCTCCGGTGGTAGAAGACGGTGAATATGAAATTTCTCGCATTCTTAATTCTAGATGGCATAGAGGGAGATTGCAGTATCTCGTCGCTTGGAAAGGTTTCGGTCCCGAGGATAACTCCTGGGTAAAGGCGGATGATGTCTCTGCTCCTAGAAGTATCAGAGCGTTTCACAGGAGGTTTCCTGATAGACCTGGGCATGGAGGATCTGGAGGATCCTCATAGAAGAGGGGGTACTGTTAGAACCCTCCTGTTAGTTCTTTTTCTATTTTGTTGGTCACATGACTTTCTGCCTATATAATCCAGCTCCGCCCTTCTGGCCTTGCTGGACTTCAGTATTACATTTACTCTCAAGCTAGCCATGTGCCATGTACCTAACTCTGTAGTTTGCTTGGTCTTTTGACCACTAGTACTTTTTGTTTGTTTGTCTTTGCTCTGTTACAATTTCTGCTAGGAGGTGTCCAACTATATCCCAGTCCTTAGTTCTTGTAGGGACCCCTCCCTTATATCTATAGGTCTGCGTTCAGACTAGCCGAGGACTTAGGCGGGTCTGTTCACAAGGAACAGGTCCCCCGCTGCATCGCAGGGAATCAGCTTAGTTCTATTGTAGGGACAGTTTTCCTTTCTTTCCTTAGTGCTTGTAGCAGTTCATAACACTGTCCTCCTTTCAGCAGTAACCTTATTTTCAGAGGCAAAAGACACCCTAACTAAAGAATATTAAAATACAGGGTGGTTCAAAAGTCAGTAGACAGACAGTGTAATAAGGTTATAAAGGGGGAGATTTATCAAGCATGGTGTAAAGTGAAACTGTCTCAGTTGCCCTTAGCAACCAATCAGATTCCACTTTTCATTCCTCACAAAGTTTATAGTCGAAAACCAAAAAGTGTCAGTGATTTGAAAAATTACATAAGAGATGCATTTCAAGAAATTAATACCCAAAGAGACTTGTGAAAAAAAGTTTGTCGAAGCGTAAGAGGTCGACTTCAAAGCTGTGAAAATTGTAATGGAAAACAGTTTGAGCACCAGCTTTGATAAAATTTAACAGCTTTTGTATTATTGTTCAGAATAAAATCTAATTGTCAATGTTATGCTTGTGTTAGTAAATATAATTTTAGATATAAATCAAAATAAATGTTATTATTTTCTGTCCACCTACTTTTGGACCACTCTGTATAACTTTTAATTATATTTATTAATAGGAATTTATGTGCAATTTAAAAACACATAGGTTAGCGGTAGTCTGTCACTACTGGGATACAGTTACCAAGATTATTAACCATTAAAAAGAACAAATCATGTGCAAAAAATTTTAGAAAATTTAATTTTTAAAATATATTAAAAAAGATTTGTAATAAATACATACAAAAATAGAGTCATCCTATATCGGACCACAAGATGTGTACTACAATGTTACTAATATTGGTTATATGTACTAACGCATTTATCTAGTTTAATTTACTAGGCAAAAACACTTTGTTATTAAAAGAGCGTTTGGCATGTTAGAGAGTAAGTTAAACTACATACAATTTTTCATACATATAAGCAATATTAGTAACATTATAGTCCATTTTTTGTGGTTCATCATAGGATGACTCTGTTTTTGTTTGTATTTATTTTAAATATTTTTCAATATAGGTTACATTCTTTGAGACATTATGCACCTGATTTGTTGTTTTTGATGGTATTATATGTCAGATGAATGTCTCTAAGCACAATAATTCTTTAAATTATTATGCTCAACAGTGGTTTTGTAACCCAGATTAATTAGTCAGACAAATTAATGTACTACTTTATCTGACTAAATGATCCCCAAAACTATGTAAATCCTAATCCATTTGCTTAAACCTTGTGCGGCCATGGACCAGCACTCTACTTTCTATTGATGCATATATTGACTAGTGATGAACGAACGTGCTCGCCACTACTCGGTACTTGCCTGAGCATCACGGTGCTCGACAAGCTTGATGCTCTGCGAATATTTCCGGGTTGCTTGGGTGGGAGCTCGGGTCCCCGCCTTGCATGTTTGGCGCTCTTTAGAGCACCAGTGAACATGCAGGGATTGCTTGCCATGCACTGTAATGCCATTGCCATGTTGGTTGTGGGCATTACAGTGAATGGCTGGCCGCACAGCGTCATCAGGTCTATATAAGACCTGGCGCCGATATGCTCATCACAGTCTTCCCCGGAAACAGGAAGAGTACGGAGAGCTGCTGCTGAGTCAGGGAGAGATTTGCTTGTTTATGGTTAGTATAGGTATTCCACAACATATATATATCTATCTGAACTAACAGTCCTTCTGAGGACTAATCCAGCTGCATATTTTCAATGGTGAAGATAATAGAAGGAGTTAGGCAGGCAGACAGGGTATGTGACTGACTGCAGTGCATGATACAGCACAAGAGGGTCCATTGCACGTTCAACTTCTGACTGATCCTGCTGTGACAAATATTTGTAAAGATAGCCCCAGATATCAGGGGCCAGGGCTAATATATTTTTTTTTATCCTGATTATTTGCTTAAAAAGCAATACAGAGTACACCATGTTAGTGCTCCATTTGCTTGTTAGCACTGCAGAATACCACCAGATCTTTTTCATATTACAAAGATAAAAATCCAGAAATTTGAACCGAACGTGGAAAATAATGGCCTCCATTTCTATTTTGTTGCAGAGTGTCAGTCAAGCTATTAACACGAGGTCGCTGTGAAAAATAGTAATAGTAAACTACAGGCCTGCTATTTAAAACAGTGGTTCTCCGTCAGACGTATCACATATAACTGCGTTCCAAAATCCGCATTTCTGGCCTCCATTTCCATTTTGTTGCAGTGTTCCAGTGAAGCTATTCACACGAGATCTCTGTGAAGAATAGTATTAGTAAACTACAGGCCCGTTATTTAACACTAGAACTACTGATGGAGTCATTTTGACTCCTTTCGTTTTTTATTTCTCTTCTGTGACTACATTTTTCAGAATTCCGGCTTGAAACTCGGTGACTTTTCCTCAAATATGATGTGAAAAAAGATTTTGTGAGAATAAATAATTTTGGTGAAAAATTTGCGCGTTATTTTCAAAATTTACCAAGAACTACTGAAGGGAGTCATTTTGACTCCCTACTATATTTTGAGGTCCTTTTGTCACTAAATGTTGCTATAAAGTTTTGTGCATAATTTTTTCACTCTGTCTTATTTACCCTGATGTTCATATAGATGTAGTTCAATTTACATGTCAACTTTTCACATTTTCCTTGTGTTTTACCTGCTTGTATTACTGTGTAATGCTGAACAAAATAGCTTGTTTACTCTAGGCTCTTATCTTATGCTAATGAAGGGTGGTGTTTTTCTAAGGTCCTAGCAGGAGACAGTATTCTGGATAGTAACTTTACTTTCAGTTCAGCTGAAGAGACAAAGAGAACAGACGCAGACATACGAGCTCTGAAGACTCATACAGGTATGAATTGTTATGAAATAGTTTAGCTGTCTGTCAACTGATTCAGCCCACCTACTTTTGAAGGTGGCAGAACAGTTATTATTTCTTTTAGTTTTCATTTCATTTCTATTTTTCAGCAGGGAACTATATAGAATTATGGAATTTGTGAGGAATATGGAGAGAAGACGTTTGATAAAGCCTCAGGATATTCTGGCTACTTTGCAATCCATACCGGAGGATGAATCGGAATCCGAATTGCAGGAACATGTATTTGATTCTGACAGTGATGAAGATTTCATTCCTCAGAACATATCAAGTGAATCTGAAGACTCAGAAGGAACAAATCCAGAAGGTAAGTAGTTATGTGTATTTATTTGTTCTTCCACACACTGAGTTAGGGCCTGTGCACACTAGCAGAATTCTGGCTGAATAGCCATCTGGATATTCTTGCCGCAATACAGGCCGTACCTGCCCGCTCATGCCTGAAGCTCCGCTCCGAACCCCGGGCTGGAGCCGCTGTCACGGACAGAGCAGCGCTTGCTTACGCGCGAGCACGGCTCCGTCCCAGACAGCGGCTCCAGCCCGGGGTTTGGAGCGGAGCTTCAGGTATGAAACTCCGCTCTGTACCTGAGCGGGCAGGTACGGGCCGGATTGTGGTGAGAATATCCGGTCGGATATTCCGCCGCTAATCCAGCCAGTGTGCAAGGACCCTTACAAAACAAAAATTCTAAATATTCATCAACTTTTTTCCAGATATTCCAAGCACATCAACTGGGGATCGGGCTCATGCAGTTATGTTGCCTCGTGACCATCCTCCTGGTCGTGGACAGAAAAAATCAGCAAAACGTCCCAGAAATGAAAGAACAACAGATAACGATGGCGGCGAAGGTAATGCAACAACAAACACCAGAGAAGGTGAATCTGAAGGAATACTAGTTTCAGCGGATGGTAT
This sequence comes from Phyllobates terribilis, assembly GCF_046119375.1. Lineage (NCBI taxonomy): Eukaryota > Metazoa > Chordata > Amphibia > Anura > Dendrobatidae > Phyllobates > Phyllobates terribilis. Next base: position 445,668,427 of record NW_027362764.1, read on the forward strand.
TCAATGGAACCCTGTTGAAATTGGAGAACACTTGCCTGGTAGGCGTGACAGCCAAAATATTCTTCGAGAAGCACCTGGCCCTACAGGATACGCCAGAAGAAATATCATTATCGATAGTCCTTTGAGCGCATGGCGTTTATTTTTTGATTCATATATATTGACACATATAAAGAACTGTACGCTTGCAGAAGCATGCAGGAACAATAATTTACAGTTTACTCTGATGAGGAGCTAGATGCATTCATTGCGATATTCTATGCTCGTGGAATATCTGGCACGAACCGTCACTCGATTAGCAGTAGTTGGTGTAATGACTGGGGAATACTGTTTTGCAAAGCGACAATGTCTAGGGACCGCTTTGTTGAAATTATGAGGTTTCTCAGATTTGATGAGAAATCTACTCGATCGGAGAGACTGCAAACGGACAAGTTTGCTCTATTTTCTACTGTGTGGGACAGGTTTATTGAAAATTGTATTGCGTGTTACAAACCTGGCCCATACATAACGGTGGATGAGCAACTTTTCCCAAGCAAAACTAGGTGTCCATTCACGCAGTACATGCCTTCCAAACCAGATAAATATGGCCACAAATATTGGCTAGCTGTTGATAAGAGGAGCAAATATCTGGCAAATGGCTTCCCTTATCTAGTCAAAGATGACACACGCCGTGCTGAGGACCGTTTAGCTGACCATGTGGTAATGAAGTTATTGGACCCGTTTTTGAAAAAAGGTCGCAATGTTACAACCGATAATTATTTTACTTCAGTAAAATTAGCTAAACAGCTAAAAAGCAAAGGAACAACCGTCGTGGGAACACTGAACAAGATAAGGCGAGAAGTGCCTAAAGAAATAAAATCCATGAAAGAGGAATTGTACAACACTAAAGTGTTTAGAAATGAAGACAATTTTACACTTACAGTATATCAAGGAAAGCCAAACAAAAATGTTGTCATTTTGAGTTCCGTCCATCCAGATGTTGTTGTTGCGTCTGATTCCGCTAAAAAAAATCCAGAAACGGTAAAGCTTTACAATGAAACAAAATATGGAGTAGATGTAGTGGATCAGATGGCACGAAAATATACCACACGAACATGCACAAGGAGATGGCCTGTTCATGCATTTGAAAATGCCTTAGACTTTGCGGGTATAAATGCATGGATAATATTCAAGGAGATTACCCACCAAAAAATGTCACGCAAGGCATTTTTGCAAACGCTTGTGAGAGAGTTGAGTGGTCCTTATGTCACAGATAGGGAAAAGGGTTCCACGTCCCAAGTTTCTACATGCTCAGAAGTGATGGTTCAAACAAAATTTTGCCAGATCAAAGAAAAGTGCAAGAAAAATAGATCTGTCGGAAATTGTAAGACTTGTGGTAAGTCTTTGTGTGGGCAATGTACTGCCATAAATCAAAGGCAATGCCTAAAATGCGAAACACCAAATGTTTAGAAGGTGAATTCTGCGCCATATTTTCATTTTTATGCTCCTCCACCTACATTTTCTCTGCTTTTTGTTCTTCAGTTGTTGTTTATATGTGTGCACTTGAATAAAAAAAAATGTTTGAAAAACGTCTATTATAATTATTGTTATTTTCTGTAGAAAAATAAGAAAAGCAGAAAAAAAACAATCAAAAGCATTACTGTTGGATCTCACAATAATAATACATTACAAAAAATATAATTATTAATAAATAACCACAAATTAAACTCTAAAAATAAACGAAAACAAGCAAGGAGTCAAAATGACTCCTTTCAGTAGTTCTAGGCGGGGTCACGAGTCCAGTAGTCCTAGTGTTAAAACAGTGGCTCTCTGTCAAACGTATCACGTATAATTGCGTTCTAAAATCAGCCATTTCTTGTGAACGTGGAAAATATTGTCCTCCATTTACAATGGGCAAGGTGCGTGGCAATAGACTGAGAAGTGGACGTGATGGTGATGGTGCATGCAGAGGCCGAGGTCGTGGCCGTGGGCAAGCAGAAATTGTGCCACAACAAACATCCACATCTTCCCGCTCGATCTTCCTGTCCCAATTACTAGGGGACCGCAGAACACCACTATTGAACCCAAAGCAGTGTCAAAAGGTTGTTGGTTCTATAGCAGATAATGCTTCCAGTCACTGCGCCACCACCACCACCAAACGGTCAAGTCTCAGTAGCCGTGAGTCTGGACTGCGTATTCCGCATCCTGATCCTCCTTCCTACCACCATGCCGAGTGCCCGGAGACAACTGATGCCACACTTGGACACTCAGAAGAGCTGTTCACTTTTCCATTTGTAGATTCGGGCCTCTCGATCGGCCAGCTTCAAGCGAGTAAAGAGGAGAACGCGTGTAACGATGCCCAAATATTTGAGCAGCCACGGTCACATAAAGGCAACAGTGGGAAAGTGCAAGAGGTGGATGAGGATAATGAGACACAACTGACAGAAAGTCAGGAGAAGGACCAGGGTGTGGAAGTGGAAGATGAGGTGTTGGATGATATAGTAAGTGACCCAACCTGGCAGGGGGACATGCAGAGCGAGGAGAGCAGCACACAGGGGGAGGGAGGCATAACACCACAACAAGCAGGAAGAAGCAGTTTGATGGCCACAGACAGAAGGCGGGAAAGCGTAATGCCAACACGACAGAAGTTGCAAATACAACTGTTAGGTCTTCCCGAGTCTGGCTGTTTTTTAAAGACTCTGCAGATAACTTCAAAAAGGCCATTTGCACCAACTGCCAGGTCAGCATCAGCAGGGGTAGCAAATCTAGCAGCTTGACCGCCACCAGCATGATCAGGCACATGGCAGAAAAACACTTGACTAAGTGGGCCAAACTCCAGGGTCCAGAAACAGTGTCTGCGGGTGACACCACTGCTTCTTCCGCTGTTGTGCGTGCATGCCAATCCCCTGTCAATGGCGCATGTGAAGATGCCTCCTGCCCTGCACCTGTCATTGCACACTCTCAACTAGCAGCATCAGCAAGCACAACCACGTCCTTGTCCCAGCGCAGCATTCAGTAGTCCCTACCCCAGCCCTTTGAACGCAAGCGCAAATATGCAGACAACGCCCATGAAGCCACACTACTAAATTTACACATTTTTCGAATGCTTGCACTCGAAATGTTGCCTTTTAGGCTCGTGGAGATGGAAGCTTTCCGCAACCTGATGGCGGCGGCCGTCTCTTTGTCCCCAGCCACCATTATTTTTGCCGGTGTTCCGTCCCTGTATTACACAAGCATGTGTTCCAAAACATTAGCCGTGCCCTCAAAAACACAATTACTGGGAAAGCCCACCTAACCACGGACACGTGGACAAGTGCTTGACGGCACACTGGGTAAATATAGTGGAACCTGGGACCCAGTCAGACCTTGGGACAGAACACATCCTCCCGACACCGAGGATTGAGGGTCGTTGGTCAGTCAGTGTTGTCCCCATATTCCATATCTCCTGCACCTTCTCCTCTTCAGTCTCCAGCCAAGTGACAAAAGGCTGTGCTGAAGCTAATATGCTTAGGTGACAAACCGGAAAACGCTGAAGATTGTGGACAGCTCTGAAAGAGTAGGCATATCTGAGGCTGACACCTCTGAACCTACAGCCAAGCATGGTCATGTGTGACAATGGACAGAACCTGGTGGCGGCTCTGAGGCGAGACGAGCTCACACATGTACCATGTCTGGCACATGAGCTTTACCTCGTGGATCAGCAGTTTCTCAAAACCTACCAGAATCTGCCGGATCTGCTTGTCAAAGTACGCCGCGTTTGCAGCTTCCAGCTCACCGTCTGGTGTGCAATGTCCCCACGCATTGGAACTCTACATTGCAGATGTTGGGAATGATTTGTGAGCAGAAGGGGGCAGTTGTTGAGTACCAGCAACAACACGGCCATTGGTATTCAGGTCAGACTCCACACATGAGACCTCAGGAGTGGACATAGATGTCAGATAGCTATCTGTACCATCCTCCAAAGCTTTGAGGAGTTCACCAAGATGGTGAGCTGTGAAGGCGCCACAATTTGCTTCCCCGCTTCTCTGTCTTCTGAAACGCTCTCTCTTCACAATTAAAGAGGATGCATTGCAGGCAGAGCACGATGAGATGGAGCAAGGAATCATACAGGGTGATTCCACACAGCCCAGCCTCATCTCATCCCAATGTGAATTGGGTGACAATGAGGAAAAGGAGGAGGAGGAAGAACAGGAGCCAATTTACTGTGCTATGGACGGTACTACCTGTGCAACAGTCATATCGTCTATTCAGCGTGGATGGCCTGAGGACAGGGAGGAAGAAGAGAAGGATGAGGAGTAGAGCATGGTCAGTCATCCTCTTGGTGAGGACACGGAAATCTTGCCTGTTAGCAGTCTGGCACACATGGCTGAATTTAAGTTATGCTGCCTTTCCCGTTACCCTCTCATTGTCCAAATTTTGGGTGACAGTCATTACTGGTAGGTGACACTTCTAGACCCATGCTACAAGTAGAACTTCCTGTCTCTTATTCCCACACTGGACAAACCTAATAAAATGGGGCAGCACCAGAAGGCCCTTGTTGAGGAAAAATTCCCATCTAAAAATGCTGGCGGCAAAGGTCACAGTACATTGGGCAACCAAGGAGTACAGGCGAGAGAGACACAAATCCTATTAAGCAGAGGCAGGGGAACACTGTCAAAATTCTGAGACAGTTTTCTCAAACCCTCCCATCGCACAGGCCCTGAGGCGTAGGGTACTCTCACAAGGAGGGAAAAGTTTCGGAAGATGGTGAGGGAGTACCTTGCCGACCGTACCAATGTCCTCCGTGATTTCTCTGTGACTGATAATTAATGGGTATCCAAGGTGGACACGTGGCATGAACTGGCTCTCTAAGCCTTGGAGGTCCTGGCCTGTCCTGCCGCTAGCGTTTTGTCATAGAGGCTTTTTGGTGCCGCTGGTGGAATTATAACTGATAGGTGCATTCGCCTATCAACTGAAAATGCTGACAGGCTGACTCTTATAAAAATGAACTAGGGCTGGATTGGGCCAGACTTCTCAACACCACCGAATGATAGCAGCATAACATAAGCTCAAATCCAGTGTCTTTTTTTTGGGGAGGTCGAACTCTATTCCCATGCACCTCTGTCTTTACACACAGACATGGGTATACACATCCTGATTTTGTCTATTTGCTCTTGTCCTCCTCCTTCTCCTCATCCTCCACCACCATATTACCACGTTATCTACCATATTATCATATCTACGTCTCTTGCAAGGGGCATTGGAGTTCCTCCAAATTTTTGGCAGCCGTTGCATTCACTGCATAGGCAAACAGTATGGGAGACCCATTTCCTAATAATGGGAACATTGTTTTGAAGAGGCCCTCCAACCTCTACATCTCTTGCAAGGGGCATTGGAGTGCCTCCAAATTTTTTGGCAGCGGTTGCATTCACTGCATATGCAAGAACAGTGTGGGAGACCCGCTCCTTTCTAATGGGAACATGGTGTTACTGTGGCCCACCTCTATGTGTCTTTAAATTGTCATTGGGGTTTTTATGAAATTTTGACAGCCGCTGTACTCATTGCTTACCCTATAACTGTATAGCAGACCCGCTCCTTTCTAATGGGAACATGTCATTACTGTGGCCCACCTCTATGTGTCTTTAAATTGTTATTGGGGCTTTTCCTAAATTTTGGCAGCCACCGCACTCACTGCATACCCTATAATTGTTTAACAGACCCGCTACCTTCCTAATGGGAACATGTCATTACTGTGGCACACGTCTATGTGTCTTTAAATTGTCATTGGAGTTTTTCCAAAATTTTGGCAGCAGTTGCACTCACTACACACCGTATAACTGTATAGCAGATCCTCTCCTTTCTAATGGGAACATGTCGTTACTGTGGCCCTGCTCAATGCGTCTTTAAATTGTTATTGGGGTTTTTCCTATATTTTTTCAGCCCTTTCAGTCACGGCATGGGCATTACTTCTATAGGAGACCCACTCCTTTATAATTGGAACATTTTTTTTTTACTGAGGGCCTCCTCTATGCCTCTTCAAAGGTGTATTGGGGTGCATCCAAATTTTTGGCAGCCCTTGCAGTCACTGCATAACGGTATAGGAAGCCAACTCTTTAATAATGGAAACAACAAAGCATAGCCGACTAATGGTCCTCTAACAATAGTGAGGGCTGACTTCTGGCCCTTTAAGAATAGTAAGGGTCGCCTGATGGCCCTATAAAAATAGTGTTTGTGACTTTCCAAGTCCCTCCTTCATAAATGAAACAGGATGCGTCTGATCAAGACTCACACACCACATGGCCAGATAACATTGTAAAATGTTAAAATTACATTTGCCGGTGAATGTATTTTTCACCGTTGAAAGCAATGCAAAACTGCAAAAATGCATCAAAAATGCCATGTCTGAACATAGCACAAGGTATGGAGGAGCATTTTTGTATATTTATTTTGCCTTAGAGACAAGTCATTACTCTGGAAAGGATGTTCCTTAACATTTTTCCCAGGAAAATCCATTTTGGTTTTATTTTTGTATACATTATTGTGAGTCCGTAAAAGTGGCGTAATATCTCTGACAGCATTGTTGAAAGCAGTGACCTGCGAGTCAGAGATGCTTCCAGGTGTCTTGCCCATGCTGTTCCCATGTCATGTGAGCACTGTTCCCATCGATTTGGGCAATTTTTAGGCCCTCTGCAGTCGGCCGGAGGGGTGCACTGAAAAAATGCTCAAGTTTCCTATAGATTTACATTGGGCTCGTTGCAACGAGTACCCGAGCAGTATAGTGCTTGCTCATCCTTATTGACTACCTAACTAAACATATGCTTATTAAAAGGAACAAATACTAGCCTCCTCAACATTTTTCACCATACTGGAGTCATCAAGGGGAATTAGGCTGAGGGTGCAAGTATGGTGAAACATGTTGGGGAGGCTGGCGTTCATTAGAAAGTAGAGTGTTTTGCTGAAGGGAGGGAGTCCCTTCCTCCCATTCATCTAGATTGTGTAATCACAATCGCTCACGGCATTCAGTGGGTTAAATGGCCCGGGGCACCGCTCCTGGCACTGACAGTTGGGTCTCGGCTATACTTAAGCATGTCTCCAGGCAATGATTGTTTGGGCACGGCTCCTGTGCCCTCTTAATCGCCATGACGTAAATTTATGTCATTTTTCGGGAACCCCTTCTCAATCATGACATAAACTTACATCAAATGTCATGAAGGGGTTAAAGTTACATTAGCATTTAACTGCATGAACATTATATAAACATAAAAGAATAGTGGTAAAAACCATGGATATACTTTGCTTTTTCAGAATATGAACAACTCGCAATTATTTAAGAAGCCATTGATGCTGGACTGTATTTTAATTAGAATATTCATCAGTAAAATAAAACTGAAAGGTAATTGGGTTATGCAGACAATGATCAAAGTAAGTGTATAGCTTAAAGGCTGAGAAGATCAAAAATAAAAACAGTTTTATAGTTAGCCTATTTAAAGTTCTGACTTAAACTCACTTGAGTAACTACCCTAAATAAGTAATTTATACAAGAAAACCTTTTTCCTCCAAAGTAAAACATGTTACATTTTCTCATAAAAAGTGTTAAAATGAAGGTAAGCATAACATTGTGTGCATTTTTTGCTTGTAATGGTGCTGCAAAAACCTTGATAAACAGTCTTGATTACATTTTTTTTACCATTTTTATTAAAATGCTCCCACTGAGACAGCTAATAGTCAATGATTATCACCCACAAGCAGTCTAGGGAGTGTGAAATGTTATATGTTAATGTGTATTTTTGTGTGTGTGGTGGAAATACACATGCATAAAGGATACAGCATTAATAGAAGGGCATTAGGATCTAAAAGCATATTTTATCAACTGAATTCTGAAGGTGCAGAGCCATAATAAATATCTAGTAAAACTGGATTACATTAAGAAAAAAAAATGCTTACTTGAACTAAGACCTCTTAACCGATTAAGGACTGGGGGATTTTTTTCTTTCTTTGCTTTCAATTTTACCTTCCCTTAAACCCAAAAGCCATAACTTTTTTATTTTTCTCATGACAAAACCACATGAGGACTTAATTTTGTGGGACGAGTTGTACTATTGAATCACATTATCCCTTTTAACATGAGATATACTGGAAAGAGGGAAAAAAATTCCAAGTGTGGAGAAATAGCAAACAAAACACAATTCAGGAATTTTTATTTTTTTTATTTACAGAGTTTAGTTTACCGTAAAACGTACCTGTCAATATGATTCTTCAGGTCAGTACAATTATAGTGATATAAAACATGCATGGTGTTTGCTATATTTAAGTGTTGAAAAAAAATTCTGAAACTTGAAAAGAAAACAAATTTTGTTTGTGACTAGAGATAAGAGCACATGTTCGAAAAACGTTCATTTTTTTCAAATTTGGCACGAACATTGCGAGTTCAGAATCGTGATCGGACACCTGTGCATTTTTATTGAAAATTAGCCCAATTCAGCAAAAGTGGGATAAATGATAGGGTTTCCACTACTGTATTTTTTATGACTTTGAGTTGGGTGGATGTGCTTGAGGGGAGTGGTGGAAAAGGTCAAAGTAGTTGTGGGCTGTTAATCTTAATTTTTTTTTTCTTAACTTAATGTGTGCAGATTCCGGCAAGTTAATCAGGGCGCAGGAACCTTCCACAATGTCTAGACATGAGGGCTTGAGCCATTGGCTGCTGAAGTCACATGACCCTCTCCATATAAAGAGCGGATATGTTGTTTTAGTGCCATTTTGTTAGTTTAACAGCGAAGAGAGGCTACTCCTGATGCTGCTCCTGGGTACTTAGAGATTGAGATAGTTAGCTAGGTGGTTGCTTGTAAGTCAGATAGTTTAGATAGATCCTGTGTAGCTGGGAAAACGACCTTCTAGCAGATGAATCGTTTTTGCTATTAGTGTGGTACAGAGACAGCAGGCCATATTTCAGCATAGAACTCTGTTGTGCACAGCTGATATTGTGCTCCATGCAGTAGTACACCTATGAAACTCTATTTTTTTCTGTTTTTACCATGCTACATAAAGCTGGCCACATCTGAGCTTGCCATTCTTTTGCTCTGAGATTCAGCTGTATCTAGGACACCACAGTAAAAAATCATTTTTTTTTGGCTACTACCGTGATACATTCAGCAGGCCACATCTTAGCTTGTAATTTTGTTGCTGTGAGATTCAGATGTAAACAGGGCTCGTCCACAGTAAGAAAAATCTAATTTGGTCTGTTACTACCATGATACATACAGCAGGCCACATCTCAGTCTCTAATTCTTTTGTGCTGAGATTCTGCAGTATCCAGGGCTCAACAATCTAAAATCTAATTTTTTAGTTGCAAATAGAGTGCTCCAGGAACACTATCTGAGCAAATAAATACTGATTGGTAATGTACTGACAGGTGACTCACAGGTCTGGGCATAGATTTCTTTAACAGCTGGTTAAAAAGGGGAAGGGTACATCCAACATTAGTGGGAAAAAGCAAGGTCATGGTGGAAGGGGAAATAGACTTGGTGTTCAAAGCGTATGTGGGTTAGGTGGTAATGTTAGTGAAAGTTCTAGTGAACCAACACCATCATGTCCTATCCAAAGACAACTGACAACTTCTATTACTGGATGGGCTACTCCATTCTCTTTCTTTGGCAGCTGCACAGTGATATGGCTTGTACATGACTACCAGATAAAGCATGTGCTCCAGTGGATGGCAAGTGTTGCATCAAATGGCCTCTCCTCCTCTTCCTCCACCTCTACATCACACATAGTACTGTCTTCAGAGGTGGCACCCCAACTATCCTTGTTTCCCCCCCATGTAACAACTCTCCAACTGCCCAACTGACTATAGGGAACCATAGATTGGCGATTCTGCCGATCTGTTCACACATTCTATGCCACTGGAATCAGAGGTCTGCTCCAAAGATTCACAAAGTCAAGAGGAGGAAAGCATCTGCACCGTTGCCCCAAATTTTCTTTTGTGTTGGATCCGGGGCAGGACGAAGTAAGGTCTGACCAGAATACTGACCCTCATCACCAGATGTTAACCCTCATGTGGGGAAATGATCCTAATGAGACTCAGATACCTGAGGCTCACACGGACTATACTATGCTGTCAAGGCAAGAAGAGGAGGAGGCTGGCTTCAAGGGCGAGTAAGAGGAGAACAGAGAGCATGATGATGAGGTTGTAGATCCCACTTGGTGTGACTCCAGAGGCATGCAGCTGAGTAGCTCAACTGAGGAGGTGGAGGAGAAAGACGAGGAGGCTATGTTGCGGTTCCCGCACAGACATGGAGTTCTGCCACCAAGACGAGCACTGCATTCTTAGAGACAACTGTGGCTGTAACCAGCAGTGGTCACAGGTCTTCAGCTTGCAGGGGCGGCAAGGATTGCCTAGCCTGGGCCTTTTTTGACACCGCAAAGGATGAGCCAACTCACGTTTTCTGCCAACTTTGCAAAAAAAATGACTTAATAGAGGGAAAAATTGCAATAATTTGACTACTACATGCATGAACCGTCACAAGCGCGATCAACATGTGTTACTCTGGCAATTTCACTGTGATAAAATGTGGACCAGCGGGCCTCACCAACTATAGGTTGCCCCATCAACTGCATCTGCTGCTTCTTCTTCCTCCTCCTCTGTCAGCATGCCAAGTGTAGTCACGCAGGTCTCCGACCGCAGAACCTCCACTTGTTTACCCGTTTCAGTCAGGCTGAGTGAGAACCCATTAGCTGTAACAGAAGTGGACATGCCTGCTGTTTTTGCTTAAACGAGCACACCACATCTTTCTCAATCCACCATAACAACTCCACCTGCACCCTACTCACGGTCGAGCAGTTTGTTGCGTTCACCCTACTCTGTCCTCTCTCAGCACTGCAGCCAGCCCTCGGTCCCACAGTTGTGGTCATGTAAAAGATTGTTTCCTCTTACACATGACAAAGCTAAGAGTTTGAACTTCACCATCTCCAATCTATTGGCCACAGAAATTCTGCCTTTCCGCCTGATGGATACAGACAGTTTCTGAAAGCTGTCGCAGTCCCCCAGTATCAGTGATGAGCGAGCGTGCTCGCAACTGCGCGTTACTTGCCAAAGGATCTCGCTGCTCGAGATGTTTGGCGAGTACTTCCGGGATGTTCCCGTGGGAGCTCGAGTCCCTGCCCCGCATTTTTGGCGCTGTTTTAACAGTGAATAAACATGCAAGGATTGCCTGCCACTCACTATAATGCCGCAGCTATGTTGGTTACGGTATTACAGTGATTGGCTGGCCACATAGCGTCATCGGGTCTATATCAGATCCGGTGACCCTATGCTCATGACAGTCTACCCTTCAGACAGACAAAGTAGGGAGAGCTGCAGCTGAGTGAGGGAGATAATTGGCGTTTGATTTAGTCACATATTCAATATACTTCTTAACTAACAGTCCTTCTAAGGACTAATTCAGATGCATATAGGTATTACTGGTGATAGCAGGAGTTAGGCAGGCAAAGTTTGTGGACACTGTATAAGGCAGAATAGGGTCCATTGCACATTCTGTCTGCCGTTGTTACAAATATCCATAGCCCTTGATATAAGGGCTAATTTTTTTTGCTATTAATCCCGATTATTTGCTTATAAAGCAACACAGTACATCATTTTCTGCTCCATTTGCTTGTTAGCAGAATACAGACAGGTTTTTTTATTTTATTCACATTGCTGTATTGTGGAAGCAGATAAACTTGTCTATCATCAGACGTGATCCCATATTACTGTGTTAATAACGCAAACATTTTGTGCAGCGTGCCACATATACTCCATTTCAAGACTGCCAGCTGTGTGTTGTTGAACCTATTCACACTTGGTTGCTGACCAATACCACAGTACAATGCCATTGCCTAAAACCGTGGTCATTAGTGATGAGCAAGCATGCTCATTACTCAAGATTTACAAGCATGCTCTGGTGTTTTCCGAGTATCTTCAGCGTGCTCGGGTGTTATGTTTCAGTCACTCCGTGCTCATGATTTGCGACTGTTTGACAGCTTTAATACATGTGAGGAATGACTGTTTCTTAGTCATTCCTCACATTTATTAAAGCTGTAAAACAGTTGAAAATCATGAGCACGGAGTGACAGAAACATAACACCCGAGTACACTGAAGATACTCGGCAAGCATCCGAGCATGCTCTCCAAAAGGGTTAACAGAACAAACACGCTCATCACTAGTGGTCATCATACGTAATCCCATATGACTGTGATAATAATCGTGACATTTTTTGGAGCGTGTTTACACTCCAGTTAAAGTCGCTGACCAATACCATATCTCTAACGCCACTGCCTAAAACTGTGGTCATCACACATGATCCAATATTTCTGGGGTAATAATATAGACATTTGGTGGAGTGTGCCAAATATTACACTACATTTAAAATAGGCAAGGCACGTAGCAAGGGACGGGGAAGTGGACATGATGGTGCATGCAGAGGCCGAGACCATAGGCAAGATGAAACTGTGCTTGCTGAGGAAGCACAACAAACACCCACATCATGTCGAACTACCTTCCTGTCCCAATTTATAGGGGACGCGGAACACCACTCTTGAAGCTAGAGCAGTGTGAAAAGGTTGGTTGCTGGATATCAGATAATGCTTCCAGTCACTATTCCACCACCACCACCCTGTCTTCCACATGGTCCTGTCTCAGTAGCCATGGGTCTGGACCACATATCCCTGATCCTCCTTCCTCCCACCATGCTGAGTGCCTGGAGACAAGTGATCCCATACTTGGACACTCTGAAGAGCTGTACACTTTTCCATTTATAGATTCGGGTCTCTTGGCCAGCCCGCTTCAAGAGGGGCAAGAGGAGATCGCATTTAGCGATGACCAAATATTTGAGCAGCCACAGTCACATGAAGGTGACGGTGGGAAAGTGCAATTACTGTCGCAAGGTGGATGATGATGATGAAACACAATTGCCAACATGTCAGGAGAAGGCCCAGGGTGAATATGTGGAAGAAAACGAGGTGGATTATGAAGTCACTTACCCAACCTGGCAAGGTGACATGCATAGCGAGGACAGCAGCACAGAGGGGGAGGGAGGCATAGCACCGCAACAGGCCGGAACAAGCATAGGGGTGGTCACAGACACAAGGTGGGCAACTGTTCCCCGGAACACCAACACGAGGGAAGTTGCCAGTCCAACTGTTAGGTCTTCCAGAGTCTGACTCTTTTTTAAAGACTCTCCAGATAGCCTGAACCTGTAACCAGGGAAGGCTGTGTGCGATAACGGTGGGAAACTGGTGGCATCTCTACACTGGGGAAAGCTCATACACATGCCTTGCATGGCTCACATCCTCAACCTGGTGGTACAGCAATTTCTTCCCCACTATCCCAGCCTAGAAGCGCTGCTGCAGAATGCACGGAAGCTGTGTGCTCACTTCCGCCAATCGCACCCCGCAGGTCATCGACTTGAATCAATACAAAGGTCTTTGTCTATGCCAGTTAACCGCTTGATATGCAATTTGCCGACAAGGTGGAATTACACTCTGCACATGTTGCAGTGACTGTGGCAGCAGCGACGAGCCCTGATGCAGTATCTCATGTCATATAGCCTGGGCCTGCACAATACGGATGTGGTGCAAATCACATTTGCAGAGTGGGTACAGATCAAGGACTTCTGCACAGTTTTGAAATGGCTACAAAGATGGTTGGCGCTGATGATGCTGTCATCAGCATCACTGTTCCTGTCATCTACATGCTGGAGCAGACTTTGAATAGCCTGCGTGAGGAGGTGGTGGTCCTAGAAGTAGAGAAGGAAGCAGAGGAGGATGCGGAAGGGATAACAATGTTTCTAAGTTCCAGACTGTGGTCACACAGGTGGGTGCCAAGGAAGGGTAGATTACAGCGATCACGGGGTGCTGGTGATACCAGATAAACTGTTAGTGAAGGTGCAGTAGCCGAGGAACAAATGGAGAAGGAAGAGTGGATAGGCGAGCAACAGTCAGGCGATGAAGAAGATAATCATCCCCTCTCTGTTGTTTGTGATTGGCGGAAGGGGACGGAGGAAACGAGCATCAGTGTTACCCAGCCACCAACACAACATCGGCTTGGACCTCATGGAAGAGTCCGACATATGAGTGCCTTCTTGCTGCACTGTATGCAACATGATCCCCTTATTGTTAGGATTCAAAATAGTGCTGACTACTGGGTTGCCACTCTGTTTGATCCATGTTATAAGAATAACTTTTGCCTGATGATTCCTGCCCTGAAAAGGGAGCCGCGCATGCTGAAGTATCGAAACATACTTTTACACAATCTTAAGAGAGGTTTTCCCCAAGACAGCAATGAGGCACACAGTGTGCATCACAGCTCTAGAATTCCAACCTCAGGAACGTCAATTTATCAGTGCAAACACATTAGCAGCAGCAGCAGTGTAAGTGGCAAAAGCAATTTATGTGAGTCCTATCACACATTTTTTAGACCAGCTCATGCACCAGCACAACAGAGTACAAGTCTGAAACGTGGTGAATGACTGGAGAGGATGGTGTTGGAGTATCTCAATCTCAATATCAATACCATCATGGAGGGTTTGGACCTTTTACATTTTGGTCTTCAAAAATGGAAGAGTTTCCTGAGCTTGCCTGTCACAAGGAATTTTGCACTTCAATCACAGACTGTGCAGACTAGTTGATGATGTAGTTTTTAGTGTGCTGCATTGATCTCACGTAATTGCAGTCTGTGATATCTTTGTCGTGGCTTCTGTACCTGCAGTTTCTGCTGCCTATGTTAACAATAATTTTTCTTAATCTGGAGGCTTCTGGTTTTGTCTGCTTCTGCTGGGTAGGCTGTAGTCAAGTGGTGTCGGTCCTCATTATACTATTTCTACTGTGGGGAAATTGATGCCACTTTGGAGGTGTCTGCCACTAACGTTTTGAAATGAGGAGACTTCTGGTTGGGTCTCCATCTGGTGTATTTCCTGTAGTGGAATACGTGTCGATCCCCATTATACTACTTCTATGCTGGTGAAATTGATGCCACTTTGGTGGTGTCTGCCACTAATTTTTGGAAATGTGAAGACTCCTAATTGGGTCTTTATCTGCTTGGCTGGCTGTAGTGGAAGAAGTGTCGGTCCCCATTATACTATTTCTACTCTAGTGAAATTGATGCCACTTTGATGGTCTCTGCCTCTAATTTTTGGAAATGTGAAGACTCGTGGTTGGGTCTCCTTCATGTGTGTTGCCTGTAGCAGTTGGGCTCCCAGACAGACAGGTCACCACTTACTTTCAATCAAATACCTCTGTTACTATCATTAAATTTTTGTACCAATACTACGCTATAAAACTAATTTTTTTGCTATCAGAGTGTAGCTGAGCAGAAAAGCAGCTTGAGCTGTTGCATGTGGTATCAGGGCTCCCAGGACAGCAGGCCTACACCGATCCCTCACCCAACTCAGCTTACAGTAATTTGAAGTTAAATTCAAAGTTGTAAATGCTAGCCCAGACCCTGATACCTCACGCATGGCCCACGGCTGATTGCCGCTGTTCCATTTTAAAATGTGGGTCAATTGATGCCACTTTTCCTGGTGTTTATTCCTAATTTGAGCTGTTTTGGCAGCTTGTAGGTCCCTTTGAAAGCATTGTGTATGTGTTTGTTTTTGCCTCCCATTGAATCCAATGAGATTCGGATATGTTCGTCAAACTGTTCGTCAAATTATTTGGAAAACATTGGGAAGTTTGCCGATCTGAAACAAATCGAACCTTGAGAGGTTCGCTCATTTCTATTTGTGACTAGTGATGAGCGAGTATGTTTGGTTAAACCTTTCGTCGAGTATGCTCAGGCGAGTACCGAGTATTTTCAGCGTGCTCAGTGATATGTTTGAATCACTCCCGTGTGTATGATTTGCGACTGTTTGACAGCTTTAATAAATGTAAGGAATGCTTAACAAACAAGCATTCCTCACATGTATTAAAGCTGTCAAACAGTCACAAATCATGCACACGGGAGTGATTTAAACATATCACCGAGCACTCTGAGGATACTCGGTACTCACCCGAGCATACTCGCCGAAAGGGTTAACCGAAGATACACGCTCATCACTAGTTGTGACACCTTTTTCCAAAAGCTGTAACGTTTTCCATTTTTGGGATATTGGGCTTGGTGAGGACTTGTTTCTTACAACCTGAGCTGATGTTATTATTGATATCATTTTTAAGTGTATACAGTGTTTTGATCACTGTTATTACATTTTTTATGTTGTTGCAGTGGCCAAAAAAAATTGTTACACTGGCGATTTTGCGGGTTTGAAGAATGGAGAGATCTGTAATTTTTATCATAGGTACACTTCAACTGTGAGAGACAGAATATAAAAAAAATTAAGGAAATCGCATTGTATAATTTTCACATAACTAAGCTGCATTTTATTGCATGAAATAAGTATTTGATCACCTACCAACCAGCAAGAATTCTCACAGACCTGTTAGTTTTTCTTTAAGAAGCCCTCCTACTTTGCACTCATTACCTGTATTTATTGCACCTGCTTGAATTTGTTACCTGTATAAAAGACAGTAACAAAAACATGGTGGACTGTCAAAACTCTACAAGAATATAAAAAAATGGGTCTGTCCCCCAGGGGATTAAGGGTACAGATATTTCCAGCATGGGAAACATCCTGAGTTTGGACAGATATGAGAATTCGTCTCTCTAGATATTCTGTGATTCTTTTGGACATGATCATTGATCATGACCAAAAATTGCTAGAGAAGTTTAGGGCCGAGATTAAGGAAAAGGAGAAATGTCTCCTCTCTTATGATACTGAGAAAGAAGTTACACCCTTTCGTGACCAGCTGAAAACCAGTATTGACTTATTTGACAGGGATATTATACGAGGCAAAAAATTCCTACGAGATAAAAAAATTTTGATTCCAATAAAGCCTTCAAGTGGACACATAAAGTGAACCAAGGACCATTCAACCAGTCAAAAACTTAAAAACAGTAAATCCAACGATTGCATGCTAACTTTCTTCAAGCAATGACTTTTTATCCTAAGAGATAAGCGAGTCAGGCAACGCAAATAAAGGGGAAGGTGGAAATGAACCTAATACAAGAAAAATTACTCGGAAGTTCAGAAATTGGTCTCCGTCCTACAAACGGGAATTGAGGTACCCCAAGAAGAAGTAATAACAAATGCAGATGCAGCTGAAGGTAATTTGAGAATTAATAACCTATCGAATTATGACTGATAGTCACTTACATTACACCAACTTTGACCCAGGTCGCCTCCGTGATTTTATCTCGAAGGGACAGTTCCTCTGGGCTCGGAGAAACTGTAGTATATTGGAGGACTTCAAGACTGAAACAAAAGACCTGACACCAAGATTTAAATCTCATGGCTATCCTAAAAAGGTTATCTAAATAGCTTTACAATATTCTTGTCACATTGAACGCAAAGAGACCATTACCCCACTAGTGATAAGCGAACGTGCTCGCAACTGCTCGGTACTTGCCCGAGCATCACTGTGCTCGAAAAGCTCGGCAAGTATTTTTGGAACTCGGGTCCCCTCCCTGCATGTTTGGCGCTCTTTAGAGAGCCAATGAACATGCAGGGATTGCCTGCCATGCACTGTAATGCCGAAGCCATGTTGGTTTTGGCATTACAGTGATTGGCTGGCTTCACAGCATCATCAGGTCTATATAAAACCTGGCGCCGCTAGGCTCGTCACAGTCTACCCCGGAATCAGGCAGTGTAGGGATAGGTGCTGTTGCGTCAGGGAGAGATTTGCTTGCTTATAGTTAGTATAGGTATTCCACAACAAATTGTACATTCACACTGAAGGCATCAAAACTATGAATTAACACATGTGGAATTATATACTTAACAAAAAAGTGTGAAACAACTGAAAATATGTTTTATATTCTGGGTTCTTCAAAGTAGCCACCTTTTGCTTTGATGACTGCTTTGCACACTCTTGGCATTCTCTTGATGAGCTTCAAGAGGTAGTCACCGGAAATGGTCTTCCAACAATGTTGAAGGAGTTCCCAGAGATGCTTAGCACTTGTTGGCCCTTTTGCCTTCACTCTGCGGTCCAGCTCACGCCAAACCATCTCGATTGGGTTCAGGTCTGGTGACTGTGGAGGTCAGTATAATAAGTGGGATTTCTTGCCTTATAAATGGGGTTGGGACCATCAGTTGTGTTGTGCAGAATGTGGTGGATACCCTGCTGATAGTCCTACAGAATAGACTGTTAGAACTTTGTATTATGGCAAGAAAAAAGCAGCTAAGTAAAGAAAAACGAGTGGCCATCATTACTTTAAGAAATGAAGGTCAGGCAGTGCGAAAAATTTGGCAAACTTTGAAAGTGTTCCCAAGTGCAGTTGCAGAAACCATCAAGCACTACAAAGAAACTGGCTCACATGAGAACCAACCCAGGAAAGGAAGACCAAGAGTCACCTCTGCTTCTGAGGATAAGTTTATCTGAGTCACCAGCCTCAGAAATTGCAGGTTAACAGCAGCTGGTTAGAGACCAGGTCAATGCCACACAGAGTTCTAGCAGCAGACACATCTCTACAACAACTGTTAAGATGAGACTTTGTGCAGCAGGCCTTCATGATAAAATAGCTGCTAGAAAAACCACTGCTAAGGACAGGTGACAATCAGAAGAGACTTGTTTGGGCTAAAGAACACAAGGAATGGACATTAGACAAGTGGAAATCTGTGCTTTCATCTGATGAGTCCAAATTTGAGATCTTTGGTTCCAACTACCGTGTCTTTGTGCGACGCAGAAAAGGTGAACGGATGGACTCTACATGCCTGGTTCCCACCGTGAAGCATGGAGGAGGAGGTGTGATGGTGTGGGGGTGCTTTTCTGGTGACACTATTGGTAATTTATTCAAAATTGAAGGCATACTGAACCAGCACGGCTGCCACAGCATCTTGCAGCGGCATGCTATTTCTTCCGGTTTGTGTTTAGTTGGACCATCATTTATTTTTCAACAGGACAATGACCCCAAACACACCTCCAGGCTGTGTAAGCGCTATTTGACCAAGTAGAAGAGTGATGGGGTGCTACGCCAGATGACCTGGCTTCCACAGTCACCAGACCTGAACCCAATCGAGATGGTTTTGGGTGAGCTGGACCGCAGAGTGAAGGCAAAAGGGCCAACAAGTGCTAAGCATCTCTGGGAACTCCTTCAAGATTGTTGGAAGACCATTACCGGTGACTACCTCTTGAAGCTCATCAAGAGAATGCCAAGAGTGAACAAAGCATTCATCACAGCAAAAGGTGGCTACTTTGAAGAACCTAGAATATAAGACATATTTTTAGTTGTTTCACACTTCTTTGTTAAGTATATAATTCCACATGTGTTAATTCATAGTTTTGATGCTTTCATTGTGAATGTACAATTTTCATAGTTATGAAAATACTGAAAAATCTTTAAATGAGAAGGTGTGTCCAAACTTTTGGTCTGTACGTTATATACATATACATTTGCAATGTGTCTTCAGCAAAATGGCTCTGGACAGCGTGGTATGGGCACGCTCATACTCCGGCGCCGCACTCCTCCCCCAGCCCCGGCAGAGCAGGACACAGCAGTGCTGGAGCACAGGGAAGAAAGGTGAGTATAAGTGGGGTTTTTTTGTATGTGTGTAGCGTGAAAGGGATGAGGGGTACCATGCATACCAAGATTGGGAGGTGAGGGGGCAACACATACCAGGATTGGAGGATGAGGGGGCCACACATACTAGGATTGGGGATGAGGGATTCCATACATACCAGGATTGAGGGGTGAGGGGACTATGCATACCAGGATTGGGGAGTGAGGGGTGCCATGCATACCAGGATTGAGGGTGAGGGGACCATGCATAACAAGATTTTGGGATGAGGGGGCCACACATACCAGAATTGGTGGATGAGGAGTACCATACATACCAGGATTGGGGTGAGGGAACCATGCATACCAGGATTGGGAGGTGAGGGGGCCACACATACCAGGATTGGGGGATGAGGGGTACCATACATACCAGGATTGAGGGGTGAGGGGTACCATGCAAACAAGAATTGGAGGGTGAGGGGTGCAATGCATACCAGGATTGGGGGATGAGGGATAATGTATACCAGGATTGGGGGTGAGGGGACAATGCATACCAGGATTGGGGTTGAGGGGACCAAACATACCAGGATTGGGGGATGAGGGGCACCATGAATACCAGGATTGGGGGATGAGGGGACCATGTATACCAGGATTGGGGGTGAATTGACCATGCATACCAGGACTGGGGTTGAGGGGATCACATATACCAGGATTGGAGGATGAGGAGTGCCATGCATACCAGGATAGGGATGAGGGGGCCATACATACCAGGATTGGGGATGAGAAATCTATGCATACCAGGATGAGTGATTGGGTACCATACATACCAGGATTGGGTGATGCAGGTGCCATGCATTACAGGATTGGGGCATGAGGGGTGCCATACATACCCGGATTGGGATGAGGGGTGCCATGTATATAAAATTTGGGATGAGGGGTGCCATGCATACCAGGATGAGAGATGGGGTGCCACGCATAGCAGGATTGGGATGAGGGGTGCCATGTATACCAGATTTGAAATGAGGGATGCCATGCATACCAGGATTGCGGATTGAGGGTGCCATGCATACCAGGATAGGGGGATGAGGGGTGCCATGCATACCAGGATTGAGGGGTACCATGCATACCAGGATTGGGGGATGAGTGGTACCATGCATACCTGGAGAGGGACCTGGGGGGGCATGCATACCAGGATTCGGATGACGGGCCATGCATACCAGGATAGGGATGAGGGGTACCATGTATACCAGGATAGGGATGAGGGATACCATGCATACCAGGATGAATGATGGGCTGGCATGCATACCAGGGTAGGAATGAGGTGTACTATGCATACCAGGATGAGGGGTACCATACATACCCGGATAGGGATGAGGGATAGGGTACCATGCATATCAGGATTGGGTATGAGGGAGCCATGCATACCATGATGAGGGGCGCCATGCATGCCAGGATTGGGATGAGGAGTGTCATGCATACCAGGATTGGGGATGAGGGGTACCATGCAAGCAGGAATTGGAGGGTGAGGGGTGCCATGCATACCAGGATTGGGGGATGATGGACAATGTATACCAGGATTGGGGGTGAGGGGACCATGCATACCAGGATTGGGGTTGAGGGGACCACACATACCAGGATTTGGTGATGAGGGGGCACCATGAAAACTAGGATTGGGGGATGAGTGGTACCATGCATACCAGGATTGGGGGATGAGGGGACCATGTATACCTGGATTGGGGGTGAGTTGACCATGCATACCAGGACTGGGGTTGAGGGGACCACATATACCAGGATTGGAGGATGAGGAGTGCCATGCATACCATGATAGGGATGAGTGGGCCATACATACCAGGATTCGGGGATGAGGGGTGCCATATATACCAGGATTGGGATGAGGGGTGCCATGTATATCAAATTTGGGATGGTTGGTGCCATGCATAACCGGGTGAGAGATGGGGTGCCACGCATACCAGGATTGGGATGAGGGGTGCCATGTATACCAGATTTGAAATGATGGATGCCATGCATACCAGGATTGGGGATTGAGGGTGCCATACATAACAGGATTGGGGATGAGGGGTGCCATGCATACCAGGATAGGGGGATGAGGGTGCCATGCATACCAGGATTGAGGGGTGAGGGGTACCATGCATACCAGGATTGGGGGATGAGGGGTAGCATGCATAGCAGGATTGGGGGATGAGTGGTACCATGCATACTTGGATGGGGACCTGGGGGGGGCCATGCATACCAGGATTCGGATGAGGGACCATGCATACCAGGATAGGGATGAGGGGTACCATGTATACCAGGATAGGGATGAGGGATACCATGCATACCAGAATGAGAGATGGGGTGCCATGTATATCAGGATAGGAATGAGGGGTACCATGCTTACCAGGATGAGGGGTACCAGGAATGAGGGATAGAGTACCATGCATATCAGGATTGGGTATGAGGGAGCCATGCATACTAGGATGAGGGGCACCATGCATGCCAGGATTGGGATGAGGAGTGTCATGCATACCAGGATTGGAGATGAGGGGTACCATGCAAACAGGAATTGGAGGGTGAGGGGTGCCATGCATACCAAGATTGGGGGATGATGGACCATGTATACCTGGATTGGGGGTGAGGGGACCATGCATACCAGGATTGGGGTTGAAGGGACCACACATACCAGGATTGGGGGATGAGGGGCACCATGAATACCAGGATTGGGGGATGCGTGTTACCATGCATACCAGATTTGGGGGATGAGGGGACCATGTATACCAGGATTGGGGGTGAGGGGACCATGCATAACAGGACTGTGGTTGAGGGGACCACACATACCAGGATAGGGGGATGAGCAGTGCCATGCATACCAGGATAGGGATGAGGGGGCCATACATCCCAAGATTGGGGATGAGAAATCCATGCATACCAGGATGAGGGATTGGGTTTCATACTTACCAGGATTGGGGGATGAGGGGTGCCATGCATATCAGGATTGGGTGATGAGGGGTGCCATACATACCAGGATTGGGATGAGGGGTGCCATGTATATCAAATTTGGGATGAGGGATGCCATGCATACCAGGATGAGAGATGGGGTGCCATGCATGCCAGGATTGGGATGAGGGGTGCCATGTACACAAGATGTTAAATGAGGAATTCCATGCATACCAAGATTGGGGATTGAGGGTGCCATACATAACAGGATTGGGGATGAGGGCTGCCATGCATACCAGGATAGGGGGATGAGGGGTGCCATGCATACCAGGATTGAGGGGTGAGGGGTACCATGCATACCAGGATTGGGGGATGAGGGGTAGCATGCATAGCAGGTTTGGGGGATGAGGGGTACCATGCATACCTGGATAGGGACCTGGGTGTGCCATGCATACCAGGATTCGGATGAGGGGCCATGCATACCAGGATAGGGATGAGGGGTACCATGTATACCAGGATAGGGATGAGGGATACCATGCATACCAGGATGAGAGATGGGGTGCCATGCATACCAGGATAGGAATGAGGGGTACCATGCATACCAGGATGAGGGGTACCATACATGCCAGGATTGGGATGAGGAGTGCCATGCATACCAGGATTGGGGATGAGGGGTACCATGCAAACAGGAATTGGAGGGTGAGGGGTGCCATGCATACCAGGATTGTGGGATGATGGACCATGTATACCAGGATTTGGGATGAGGGCACAATGCATACCTGGATTGGGGTTGAGGGGACCACACATAACAGGATTGGGGGAAGAGGGGCACCATGAATACCAGGATTGGGGGATGAGCGGTACCATGCATACCAGGATTGGGGGATGAGGGGTTCTTGTATACCAGGATTGGGGGTGAGGGGACATGCATAACTGGACTGGGGTTGAGGGGCCCACACATACCAGGATTGGGGGATGAGCAGTGCCATACATACCAGGATAGGGATGAGGGGGCCATACATACCAGGATTGGGGATGAGAAATCCATGCATACCAGGATGAGGGATTGGGTAACATACATACCAGGATTGGGGGATGGGGGGTGCCATGCATATCAGGATTGGGGGGATGAGGGGTTCCATACATACCAGGATTGGGATGAGGGGTGCCATGTATATAAAATTTGGGATGAGGGGTGCCATGCATACCAGGATTGGGATGAGGGGTGCCATGTATACCAGATTTTAAATGAGGAATGCCATGCATACCAAGATTTGGGATTGAGGGTGCCATACATAACAGGATTGGGGATGATGGGTGCCATGCATACCAGGATAGGGGGATGAGGGGTGCCATGCTTACCAGGATTGAGGGGTGAGGGGTACCATGCATACCAGGATTGGGGGATGAGGCGTACCATGCATAGCAGGATTGGGCGATGAGGGATAACATGCATACCTGGATACGGACCTGGTGGGGCCATGCATACCAGGATACGGATGAGGGGCCATGCATACCAGGATAGGGATGAGGAGTACCATGTATACGAGGATAGGGATGAGGGATACCATGCATACCAGGAGGAGGGATTTTGTGCCATGCATACCAGGATAGGGATGAGGGGTACCATGCATGCCAGGATGAGGGATTGGGTGCCATGCATACCAGGATAGGGATGAGGGATAGCATGCATACCAGGATGAGGGATAGGGTACCATGCATACCAGGATTGGGTATGAGGGAGCAATGCATACCAGGATGAGGAGCACCATGCATACCAGGATTGGGATGATGGGTGTCATGCATACCAGGATTGGGGATGACTGGTGCCATGCATACCAGGATTAGGGGTGAGCGGTGCCATGCATACAGAATTGGGGTGAGAGGTGCCATGCATACCAGGATTGGGGTGAGGGGTGCCATGCATACCAGGATAGGGATGAGGAGTGCCATGCACACTAGGATAGGGGATGAGGGGTGCCATGCATACAAGGATAGGGATGAGGGGTACCATCCATACCAGGATGAGGGATGGGGTGCTCTGCATACCAGGATAGGGATGAGGGGTACCATACATATCAGGATAGGGATGAGGGGTGCCATGCATTCCAGGATTGGGGATGAGGGGTGCCATGCACAACAGGATAGGGATGAGGGGTGCCATGCATACGAGGATAGAGATGAGGGGTACTATGCATACCAGGATAGGGATCTGGGGTGACCATGCATACCAGGATACAAATGAGGGGCCATGCATACCAGGATAGGGATGAAGGGTACCATGTATACCAGGATAGGGATGAGGGGTACCTTGCATAGCAGGATGAGGGATGGGGTGGCATACCAGGATAGGGATGAGGGGTACCATACATACCAGGATAGTATTGAGGGGTGCCAAGCATACCATGATTGGGTATGAGGGCTGAAATGCATACCAGGGTAGGAATGAGGAGTGCCATGTATACCAGGATATGTAAAGAGAGGAGAGAACAAGGCGCAATGGGTGACTCAGTATTGCAATTGTAGAGGGGTGTGGGGATGGCTACTAACCTTATGAAGTTGTGCACCTCTGCACAACCCCAGTGTAAAGCTCCACAAGCTCCGCTCTGTTGGTGGCTGTCATCTATTTCCAGCGGCGTTCACAGATCCTGATCTCTTTTTTTTGAATTTTTTTTTTTTTTTTTTTTTTTTTACAGCGAATCCTTTTTATAAGAACCCTATATGCTTCATTAGGCATTATTTTATAACAATCCTTTTTACTCTATTGAGCATATATGAACTCAAGGGTTTAATATAGAGGTAATACTCTGTATCTGGCCCCGCCCCTTTTAAGTAATTGTATACCTAGTCAAATGTATATAAGGATCAATTGTTTGCTGCTTGTCACACCTGATGAAGGTGACTGTGTCCACCGAAACGCGTTGTGTGTGTGTATTAATAAATCAGTCCTTTTAATATTTTTGCCCTGTTATTGGCGCTCTGGTACCGCTATTCATATTCACTGATGTATACCAGGATAGGCATGAGGGAGCCATGCATATCAGGATGAGGGGCGCCATGCATGGCAGGATTGGGATGAGGGGTGCCATGCATGCTAGGATTGAGGATAAGGGGTGCCATGCATTCCAGAATTGGGGATGAGGGGTGCCATGCATACCAGTATTGTGGGTGAGGGGTGCCATACGTACTGTATTGTGGGTGAGGGGTACAATGCATACCAGGTTGGAGGTGAGGGGTGCCATGCATACCAGTATTGTGGGTGAGGGGTGCCATACGTACTGTATTGGGGGTGAGGGGTACAATGCATACCAGGTTGGAGGTGAGGAGTGCCATGCATACCAGGATTGTGGGTGAGGGGTGCCATGCATACAGGATTGGGTATGAGGGCTGAAATGCATACCAGGGTAGGAATGAGGAGTGCCATGTATACCAGGATAGGCATGAGGGAGCCATGCATATCAGGATGAGGGGCGCCATGCATGGCAGGATTGGGATGAGGGGTGCCATGCATGCTAGGATTGAGGATAAGGGGTGCCATGCATACCAGAATTGGGGATGAGGGGTGCCATGCATACCAGTATTGTGGGTGAGGGGTGCCATGCGTACAGGATTGGGGGTGAGGGGTACAATGCATACCAGGTTGGAGGTGAGGGGTGCCATGCATACCAGGATTGTTGGTGAGGGGTGCCATGCATACAGGATTGGGGCTGAGGGGTACCATGCATACCAGGTTGGATGTGAGGGGTGCCATGCATACCAGGATAGGGATGAGGGGTGCCATGCATACCAGGATTAGTGGTGAGAGGTGCCATGCATACCGGGATTGAGGGTGAGGGTGCCATGCATACCAGGATTGGGGTTGAGGGATGCCATGCATACCAGGATAGGGATGAGGCATGCCATGCATACCAGGATAGGGATGACGGCAGCACATAACAGGATGGGGGGACAGGATTGGGGAGCACAAATACCAGGATGGGGGCAGCACAAAGATCAGGATGGGGGTAGCAAAAATTTCAGGTTGGAGGCAGCACAAATACCAACATGGGACACCATATACCAATAAAAATGCTCGCCTTCCAGGCGTGAAGCGGTCTCAATAGCTAGTATATACACTGCACAAAAGCATAAAGGGAACACTTAAACAACAGAATATAACTCTTAGTAAATCAAACTTCTGTGAAATCAAACTGCCAACTTAGAAAACAACACTAATTGACAATCAATTTCACATGCTGTTGTGCAAATGGAATAGACAATAGATGGAAATTATTGGCAATTATCAAGACACCCTCAAAAAGGAGTGGTTCTGCAGGTGGGGACCACAGACCACATCTCAGTACCAATGCTTTCTGGCTGCTGTTTTGGTCATTTTTGAATGTTTGTTGTGCTTTCACACTCGTGGTAGCATGAGATGGACTCTACAACTAACATAAGTTGCTCAGGTAGTACAACTCAGCCAGGATAACTCATCAATGCAAGCTGTGGAAAGAAGGCTTGCTGTGTTTATCAGTGTAGTGTCCAGAGGCTGAAGGCGCTACCAGGAGACAGACCAGTACACCAGGAGATGTGGTTGGGACCGTTGAAGGGCAAAAACTCAGCAGCAGGACCGCTACCTCCACCTTTGTGCAAGTAGGAACAGGAGGAGCACTGCCAGAGCCCTGCAAAATTACCTCCAGCAGGCCACAAATGTGCATGTGTCTGCACAAATGGTTAGAAACTGACTCCATGAGGGTGGTATGGGGGCCCGACGTCCACAGATGTGGCTTGTGTTCACAGCCCAACACCATGCAGGACGCTTGGCATTTGCCACAGAACACCAGGATTGGAAAAGTCGCCACTGGCGCCCTGTGCTCTTCATAGATGAAAGCAGGTTCACACTGAGCACATGTGACAGGCGTGACAGAGTCTGGAGATGCCATGGAGAGCGATCTGCTGCCTGCAACATCCTTCAGCATGACCGGTTTGGCAGTGGGTCAGTAATGGTGTACGGTGCCATTTCTTTGAAGGGCCCCACAGCCCGTCCATCTCCATGTGCTCGCCAGAGGTAGCCTAACTTCCATTAGGTACTGAGATGAAATCTTCAGACCCCTTGTGAGACCATATGCTGGTGAGGTTGGCCCTTGGCTCCTCCTAATGCATGACAATGCCAGACCTCATGTGGCTGGAGTGTGTCAGCAGTTCCTGCAAGATGAAGGCATTGAAACTAAGGACTTGCCCGCTCGTTCCCCAGACCTGAATCCCATTGAGCACATCTGGGACATCATGTCTCGCTCCATCCACAAATGTCATGTTGCACCACAGACCGTCCAAGAGTTGGTGGATGCTTTAGTCCAGGTCTGGGAGGAGATACCACAGGAGACCCCACAGGAGACCATCCGCAACCTCATCAGGGAGGTCATGCAGGCACGTGGAGGCAACACACAATACTGAGCCTAATTTTGACTTGTTTTAAGGACATTACATCAAAGTTGGATCAGCCTCTTGTGTGTTTTTCCACTTTAATTTTGGGTGTGAATCCAGGCCTCCATTGGTTAATAAATTTGATTTTCATTGATGATTTTTGTGTGATTTTGTTGTCAGCACATTCAACTTTGTACAGAACAAAGTATTCAATGAGAATATTTCATTCATTCAGACCTAGAAAGTGTTATTTGAGTGTACCCTTTATTTTTTGAGCAGTGTACAGTATATATATCCATCTGAACTAACAGTCCTTCTGAGTTATAATCCAGCTGTATATAATCAGTGCTAGGCAAGCAGGCAGTGTATGTGGCAGACTCCATTGCATGATACAGCACAAGGGAGTACAATGAACGTTCTGTCTGCTGCTGCTGTAATAATTACAGATATTTGTAGTCATAGCCCCATATATCAGGGGCCAGGACAATTTTTTTTTATCTTAATCCTGGTTATTTGCTTAAAAAGCAATCCAGAGTACAACATTTTTCTGCTCCATTTAAACAGAAAGTGGAAAATATTGGCCTCCTATTCCATTCTGTTGCAGTGTATTGGTCAAGCTATTCACACTGTGTGTCTGTGAAGAATAGTATTAGTAAATTAATAGAATAGATTTTATTTTTGCAGCATCAGCAGCATGCAGTAAAAGACAATAATACCTGACTGGATCGGTGTAATACGCTATCCATACTGCTATACCTCACTCGCAAAAGAATTTCAGATAAGACAGTTAATATTCTAGAACATAGAATCTATTTTAATTGTCCTTCCCATTATTAAGGAGTGTGTCTCCTATACTGTTATTGCATATGCAACAATTTTAAAAATTAGGACGCACTCTAATACACATTTGAAGAGACGTAAAAAAAAAATAAAAACACAGTAGGATCTTTCTTTAGTATAAAAACCAGACTCGCCAATGTAACCTCAATGTATTCACATTGTTCAGCTCCTGCACCTCCTACTCCGGTTCATTCTCCATATCTGAAATGACCACAAGCTGGAAGTACTGCATCACTGCCTTGGCCAAGCGGCAACAATCTGTGCTGAAGATAATATGCTTAATGCTTAGGTGACAAACCGCCCACCGCTGCAGAGTTGTTGAAAGCTGTAACACAGCAGCCTGATCTGTGGCTCTCACCACTGAACATACAGCCAGACATGGTCATGTGTGACAATGGGCAGAACCTGGTGGCAGAGAAATGACAGCCAAAGAATATACGGTTTCCCTCTATGCCAGTCCTTTCACCAAGCTAAAGTATATTCCTGTGGTGAAATACAACTGTTACCATGAAGCAGTGTCAGTGAAAAACATTGGGCCCACAAGAGGATTTGATTTTAGGGCCCATCTTTCTCCCCTGCTCAAGAGCCCCATAGCAGCTGCAAAGTTTGCGCTATCTTGAATGCTCCAGATAGAGAAGACAGGGCCCACCCGATGATTCTCAGGTGGTACCTTCCAACCCTGCCGAGAAACAGCCCTGGCTAAGAAAAGTGTGTGGGAACGTTCCTGGACACTCTATGGCTGCTTTTTTTTTTACTGTGGACTGGCTCCAGCAATCTACAAGATTGCAATCTATAATCCCTTCACTGGCTCCCCATTGGCCAGAGACTTCAGTTCAAAATCGTAACCATGTCATGCAAAGCCATCCACAACCTGTCTGCTCTATATATCTGTGACCTTGTCTCCTGGTACATACCAGCACACAACTTCCGATCCTCACAAGATCTCTTTCTTTACGCCCGTTTTCTCTCCTCTTCCCACAATCGCATACAAGATTTTTCCTGTGCATCCCTTCTACTCTTGAACTGTGTACCCCAACATATCAGACTCTCGCCTACTGTTGAAACCTTTTAAAGGAAGCTGAAGACACCTCTTCCGATAAGCCTACAACTTGCTGACCAGCTGTGCCCCCAACTACTGCATTCTCTCCCATCCCATACAGACTGTTTGTGCGCCTTCACGGGCAGGGTCCTCTTTGCTCTTGTACCAGTCAGTGACTTCTTTTCACATATAAAGCGCAAAGGAATAAATGGCGCTATAATAATAATAATTAAACTATTTGTACTCTGGGTCAATTGATGGAACTTTCCTGGTGACTGCCTCTAAATTGATGTGTTTTTGCAGCCTTTTGTCCTGTTTTAAGGTGTTGTGTATATGTTTGGTTTAGCACCCATTGAATCAAATGGCATTTGGCAATGTTCGGCGAATATTCAACAATTACATTGGCAAATATTGCAAAGAAGGCGATTGTAATCCAAAACAAATATTGAAATATTCGCTTGCCTGTAGTCTCCCTGGTGATATGGTGGTGGTGGAGGATGAGGAGAAGGAGGAGGGAGACATAAAATAGAACAATTCCTGAAGGGTATACCCATGTCTGGGTGTGAAGGGGTGCATGGGATTAGACCCCCACAAAAATAACCACTTGATTTGACTTTGTGTTTGATGCTATCATTCTGGTGGTGTTGAGAAGTTTGGCCCAATTCGGCCCTTGTTCATTTTTATAAGTCAGCCTGACAGCATTTTCAGTTGACAGGCAGATGTGCCTATCAGTTTTATCAGCTATAACGTCCCCGGCGGCACTAAAAACTATCTTTGACAAAATGCTAGAGGCCAGGACCTCCAAGGTGTAGAAAGTCAGTTCATGCCACGTGTCCAGCTTGCATCTTCCAAAACTTTTCCCTCCTTGTCAAAGTATCCCATGAATCAGGGCCTGGGAGCTGGGAGGGTCTGAGAAAACTGTCCCTGACCTTTGACAGCGTTCTCCTGCCTCTGCAGCATCTGGTTTGTGTCTTCCTCGCTTGTACTCCTTGGTTGTCCAATGAACTGTCTGACTGTGACCTCTGCCGCCAGCGTTGTCAGATGGGAATTTTTTTTTTGTTTTAATTCTTCATCAAGAGCCTGAACTTAATATCTCCCAAAATTAACTCCTTCAGTTTCCTCCCTCTAGTAACCTACCTTTACCTGCTTTACAATTTCCTGTTGGTGCTGCCACCATAACTGTTATGTTCTGCTACCAAAGCTAAGGAAAGAGAGGAGATCTGTCCCTACTATAGGACTCAGCTGAATCCCTACTATGTAACAGGGAACCTGATCCTGCGATCAGACCTGCTAAAGTCCTAATCTAGTCTGTACGAAGACCTATAGATGTGGGGAGGGAATCCCTACAAGTACTAAGGACTGGAAGGAATATGGGACACCTCCTAACAGAAATAGTAGCAGACAGACGAACAAACAAAATAGATAGAACATAGAGGTCCGTAGACCAAGCAAACTAACAGAGATAGATACAGAGCACAGGCTAGCAAGAAAGTAGATATACAATGAAGTCCAGCAAAGCCAGAAGGGCGGAGCAGGATTAAATAGGCCAACAAGGTCATGTGACCAGCAAAGGAAAAAAAACCTAACAGCAAGGTTCTAACAGTACCCCCCCTTCTAAGAGGATCCTCTGGATCCCCTAGGACCAGGCTTATCAGGAAATCTCCTGTGAAACGCTCTGATAAGTCTGGACGCGGAAACATCATCTGACCTCACCCAAGAGTTATCCTCGGGTCCGAAACCTTTCCAGGCCACAAGATACTGCAAACTACCTCTATACCGTCTAGAGTCAAGGATGCGAGAAATTTCATATTCCCCGTCCTCCACCACCGGAGGAACAGAGGCAGAGGCGTCACCATCCGACACAACAGCTTTTTTTAACAGAGAGACATGAAAGACCGGATTAATTCTCCAGGAGGTAGGAACCTCCAACCTAACAGCAGATTGGTTGACAACCTGAAGCACCTTAAAGGGCCCTACAAACTTGGGACCCAATTTCTTAGAAGGAATCCTCAACCGCAGATTCCTAGAGGACAACCAAACCATGTCACCAACAGCGAACAAAACCTCCTGTCGTTTCCTATCAAAGTAGTCTTTAGATTTTCTGTTGGCCTCCTGAAGATTACCACGCACATCCGTCCAAACTCTTTCCAAATCACCGGAAAAATTCTCCTCCTCAGGCACGGCAGATCCCAACTTGGAGAACGACCCAAACGACGGATGTCTCCCAGAACAACAAAAAAAAGGCGAACAACCAGCAGAAGAAGATGTATGATTGTTCAGAGCAAATTCGGCAAGTGGCAGAAACTCAGACCACCCCTCTTGATTGTCTGCCACAAAACAACGCAAGAACTGCTCAACATCCTGGTTTTTCCTTTCTGTCTGGCCATTAGATTCAGGATGATATCCGGACGAAAACGACAAATGAATTCCCAACCTGTCACAAAAGGCACGCCAAAAACGAGCCACGAACTGAGGACCCCTATCAGAAACAATGTCAGTAGGAACGCCATGAAGTCTGACAATTTCTTTGACAAAGGTCTTAGCGAGAGTTTTAGCGCAGGGCAGTTTGACAAAGGGAACCAAGTGACACATCTTGCTAAAACAGTCCACGACCACCCAGATGACAGTAAAACCCTCAGAGGGGGGAAGGTCAGTTATAAAGTCCATAGCCAAATGTGTCCAAGGAGCACTGGGGACCTCCAAAGGACAAAGCAACCCCGCAGCAGGAGTATGTGAGGACTTAGATCTAGCACATATAGTACATTGGCGCACCCACTTAATGACTTCCTTCTGCCATCCAGGCCACCAAAAACTGCGACCCACCAGTCTCTTGGTCTCAGAGATTCCGGGATGACCTGCCAACCGAGATTCGTGACACTCAAACAAATCTCTCCTAAAGGTCCCAGGCACAAACAACCTCCCATGAGGAGTGTTAGATGGGGCATTCTCCTGAGCTTTAAGAATCTCATCTTCCAAAACGGAGTTTAAAGCAGCTATCACAACACCTTCTTGTAAAATGTTTTCCTCTTTCTCAGCACCGACTATGGGAGAAAAACTGCGAGACAAGGCATCCGCCTTAACATTCTTAGTACCAGGGATGTAAGTAACGGAGAAATTAAACCGCGAGAAAAACAGTGCCCACCTAGCCTGACGGGCATTCAGGCGCTTGGCAGCATCAAGATATATCAGATTTTTATGATCCGTAAGAACCTGAACGGGAAATTCCGCACCTTCCAAGAAGTGGCGCCAGTGTTCAAATGCGAGTTTAATAGCCAATAATTCCCGATTACCAACATCGTAATTCAATTCAGTCTCCGAAAATTTTTTTGAAAAAAAGGCACAGGGATGTAATCCATCCCCGTTATCCTGAGACAATACTGCGCCAACCCCCACAGAGGAAGCATCAACCTCAACCAAAAACGGCCTAGTAACATCAGGCTGCATAAGGATGGGAGCAGAGGTGAACCTCTCCTTGAGATACACAAAAGCTTCAATGGCCTCAGAAGACCACTGAACCGCATCAGCACCTTTCCTGGTGAGATCGGTCAGAGGTTTGACAATACTAGAAAAATTTTTTATGAATTTTCTATAGTAATTGGCGAAACCCAAAAACCTCTGTATCGATTTCAAACCAATAGGCCTAGGCCATTCCTGCACAGCCTGAACCTTAACCGGATCCATCTCAAAACCTTTGCTGGAGATAATGTAGCCCAAAAAACTAATTCTCTGTACAGCGAACTCACATTTCTCCAGCTTAGCAAAAAGCGAATTGTCCATTAATAACTGTAATACCTCACGCACGCTCCGCCAATGAGACTCCAGATCTGGCGAATAAATCAAAATGTCATCCAAATACACAACCACATTTTTACCGATCAAAGGTCTAAGGATGTCATTAATCAGATTCTGAAAAAATGCAGGAGCATTAGTAAGACCAAAAGGCATAACCAGATTCTCAAAATGACCCACAGGAGTGTTAAAAGCAGTCTTCCATTCATCACCCTCCTTCATGCGCAACAGATTGTATGCCCCCTTAAGGTCAATTTTAGAGAACCACTTGGCCCCCAATAACTGGTTAAACAGATCAGGAATCAATGGCAGTGGGTAAGGATTGCGTACCGTAATTTTGTTAATCTCACGAAAATCCAGACAAGGACGTAAACCGCCGTCCTTTTTTTTTACAAAAAAAAATCCAACCGCCACAGGAGACTTAGAGGGCCTAATGTGACCGGCGGCCAAACTTGTCTGTATGTATTCCTCCAAAGCCTTCCTCTCAGGAATAGTAAGGTTAAATAAACGACTTTTAGGAAGAGTCGCTCCAGGGACAAATTCAATAGAACAATCATAGTCTCTATGGGGAGGCAAAACCTGCGATTGTTAGAACCTTGCTGTTAGGTTTTTTTTTCCTTTGCTGGTCACATGACCTTTTTGGCCTATTTAATCCTGCTCCGCCCTTCTGGCTTTGCTGGACTTCATTGTATATCTACTTTCTAGCTAGCCTGTGCTCTGTATCTAACTCTGTTAGTTTGCTTGGTCTACGGACCTCTATGTTCTATCTATTTTGTTTGTTCGTCTGTCTGCTACTATTTCTGTTAGGAGGTGTCCCATATTCCTCCCAGTCCTTAGTACTTGTAGGGATTCCCTCCTCACATCTATAGGTCTCCGTACAGACTAGATTAGGACTTTAGCAGGTCTGATCGCAGGATCAGGTTCCCTGTTACATCGTAGGGATTCAGCTGAGTCTTATAGTAGGGACAGATCTCCTCTCTTTCCTTAGCTTTGGTAGCAGAACATAACAGTAAGTCCAGCCTGCAAATTCTCTAAGGAAAGATATTTTTTTTTTTTTTTTTTTTTTGTTCCATCATGGTGTCGGTTCAGGATTTGGCTAAACACCTGCAGGGGCTCTCTCTGGAAGTGGCCGAGCTCCGTCAGCACGTGAGTAACTGTCCTGGAGCATATTTCTTGGAGCCTAAGGTATGTTTGCTGGATTTATTTTTTGGTGAACATCGAGAATTTTTTTCATTTAAAAATGCTTGCTTATTGTATTTTCGTTTGAGACCCAAGTCCTCTGGGGATGAATCCCAGCGCGTAGGGTTCATAATGTCACTTTTGCGCAAAGAGCCTCAGGAGTGGGCCTTTTCTTTGCAACCTAGTGATACATGCTTCAGATCAGTGGATAGTTTTTTTTCTGCTTTAGGACTATTATATGATGATCCTGACCGTGTGGCATCAGCTGAGACTGAGTTGAGACGTTTAAAACAAGGATCAGGTAATGTCGAAAAATATTGTACTCATTTTCGTCGTTGGTCCACTCAAACAGGGTGGAACGATTCTGCTCTGAAAAGTCTATTTCTTGCTGGGCTCAGTGAAAGGGTTAAAGACCTGCTAATTGCTTATCCTACACCTGAGGATTTGCAACAGGCTATGCAATTAGCTATACGGGTGGATAGAAGACTGCGTGCTAGGGTTAATGAGAGCAAATCCTCTGCTATGTCAGTTTCTGGTTATGATAATGTGTGTACTAACAGTGGTGAACCGATGGAGATTGGATCGGTGGGACCTCGCTCTCAAGAAAAAGACCATCGTTTTTCAGAAGGCTTGTGTTTCTATTGCGGAAAATCTGGTCATTTGATTAAAGGCTGTGAGCTTCGTATGAAGAAAGAAAAAAAAATGGTCAGTCACGCCCGTATTGCCTGTTTAAATTCCAAGGGTATATTTTTAGCTGCTTCCACGATTGCTCAGGAAAAATTAATGGAATTTCGGGTGTTTGTTGATTGCGGGTCTACACTGAATGTAATTGATGGGGGATTCGTGGAAAAACTCAATTTAAAACCTGAACCTTTATCATCCCCCATTGCTGTGGTTTCTGTGGATGGCTCCCCTTTGAAGAATATTACTCTCAAGGTCAGTGAATTTCCTCTCACTATTAATGGTGTTCACCATGAGAAATTGGATTTGGTAGTGTTGAATAACTTGCCTTCTCCAGTAATATTGGGTTTGCCCTGGTTAAAATTTCACAATCCTGTACTGGATTGGTCTACCAGTGAAATTAAATCCTGGAGCCATAAATGTTATGACAAGTGTTGTAACGGGCGTATTGCAGCTTTGGATAGGGGAGAATTGCCTGTTGCTATTCAGGATTTTTGGAGAGTTTTTTCTGAGAAGGAATCGCAGGTTTTGCCTCCCCATAGAGACTATGATTGTTCTATTGAATTTGTCCCTGGAGCGACTCTTCCTAAAAGTCGTTTATTTAACCTTACCATTCCTGAGAGGAAGGCTTTGGAGGAATACATACAGACAAGTTTGGCCGCCGGTCACATTAGGCCCTCTAAGTCTCCTGTGGCGGTTGGATTTTTTTTTGTAAAAAAAAAGGACGGCGGTTTACGTCCTTGTCTGGATTTTCGTGAGATTAACAAAATTACGGTACGCAATCCTTACCCACTGCCATTGATTCCTGATCTGTTTAACCAGTTATTGGGGGCCAAGTGGTTCTCTAAAATTGACCTTAAGGGGGCATACAATCTGTTGCGCATGAAGGAGGGTGATGAATGGAAGACTGCTTTTAACACTCCTGTGGGTCATTTTGAGAATCTGGTTATGCCTTTTGGTCTTACTAATGCTCCTGCATTTTTTCAGAATCTGATTAATGACATCCTTAGACCTTTGATCGGTAAAAATGTGGTTGTCTATTTGGATGACATTTTGATTTATTCGCCAGATCTGGAGTCTCATTGGCGGAGCGTGCGTGAGGTATTACAGTTTTTAATGGACAATTCGCTTTTTGCTAAGCTGGAGAAATGTGAGTTCGCTGTACAGAGAATTAGTTTTTTGGGCTACATTATCTCCAGCAAAGGTTTTGAGATGGATCCGGTTAAGGTTCAGGCTGTGCAGGAATGGCCTAGGCCTATTGGTTTGAAATCGATACAGAGGTTTTTGGGTTTCGCCAATTACTACAGAAAATTCATAAAAAATTTTTCTAGTATTGTCAAACCTCTGACCGATCTCACCAGGAAAGGTGCTGATGCGGTTCAGTGGTCTTCTGAGGCCATTGAAGCTTTTGTGTATCTCAAGGAGAGGTTCACCTCTGCTCCCATCCTTATGCAGCCTGATGTTACTAGGCCGTTTTTGGTTGAGGTTGATGCTTCCTCTGTGGGGGTTGGCGCAGTATTGTCTCAGGATAACGGGGATGGATTACATCCCTGTGCCTTTTTTTCAAAAAATTTTTCGGAGACTGAACTGAATTACGATATTGGTAATCGGGAATTATTGGCTATTAAACTCGCATTTGAACACTGGCGCCACTTCTTGGAAGGTGCGGAATTTCCCGTTCAGGTTCTTACGGATCATAAAAATCTGATATATCTTGATGCTGCCAAGCGCCTGAATGCCCGTCAGGCTAGGTGGGCACAGTTTTTCTCGCGGTTTAATTTCTCCGTTACTTACATCCCTGGTACTAAGAATGTTAAGGCGGATGCCTTGTCTCGCAGTTTTTCTCCCATAGTCGGTGCTGAGAAAGAGGAAAACATTTTACAAGAAGGTGTTGTGATAGCTGCTTTAGACTCCGTTTTGGAAGATGAGATTCTTAAAGCACAGGAGAATGCCCCATCTAACACTCCTCATGGGAGGTTGTTTGTGCCTGGGACCTTTAGGAGAGATTTGTTTGTTGAGTGTCACGAATCTCGGTTGGCAGGTCATCCCGGAATCTCTGAGACCAAGAGACTGGTGGGTCGCAGTTTTTGGTGGCCTGGATGGCAGAAGGAAGTCATTAAGTGGGTGCGCCAATGTACTATATGTGCTAGATCTAAGTCCTCACATACTCCTGCTGCGGGGTTGCTTTGTCCTTTGGAGGTCCCCAGTGCTCCTTGGACACATTTGGCTATGGACTTTATAACTGACCTTCCCTCCTCTGAGGGTTTTACTGTCATCTGGGTGGTCGTGGACCGTTTTAGCAAGATGTGTCACTTGGTTCCCTTCGTCAAACTGCCCTGCGCTAAAACTCTCGCTAAGGCCTTTGTCAAGGAAATTGTCAGACTTCATGGCGTTCCTACTGACATTGTTTCTGATAGGGGTCCTCAGTTCGTGGCTCGTTTTTGGCGTGCCTTTTGTGACAGGTTGGGAATTCATTTGTCGTTTTCGTCCGGATATCATCCTGAATCTAATGGCCAGACAGAAAGGAAAAACCAGGATGTTGAGCAGTTCTTGCGTTGTTTTGTGGCAGACAATCAAGAGGGGTGGTCTGAGTTTCTGCCACTTGCCGAATTTGCTCTGAACAATCATACATCTTCTTCTGCTGGTTGTTCGCCTTTTTTTTGTTGTTCTGGGAGACATCCGTCGTTTGGGTCGTTCTCCAAGTTGGGATCTGCCGTGCCTGAGGAGGAGAATTTTTCCGGTGATTTGGAAAGAGTTTGGACGGATGTGCGTGGTAATCTTCAGGAGGCCAACAGAAAATCTAAAGACTACTTTGATAGGAAACGACAGGAGGTTTTGTTCGCTGTTGGTGACATGGTTTGGTTGTCCTCTAGGAATCTGCGGTTGAGGATTCCTTCTAAGAAATTGGGTCCCAAGTTTGTAGGGCCCTTTAAGGTGCTTCAGGTTGTCAACCAATCTGCTGTTAGGTTGGAGGTTCCTACCTCCTGGAGAATTAATCCGGTCTTTCATGTCTCTCTGTTAAAAAAAGCTGTTGTGTCGGATGGTGACGCCTCTGCCTCTGTTCCTCCGGTGGTGGAGGACGGGGAATATGAAATTTCTCGCATCCTTGACTCTAGACGGTATAGAGGTAGTTTGCAGTATCTTGTGGCCTGGAAAGGTTTCGGACCCGAGGATAACTCTTGGGTGAGGTCAGATGATGTTTCCGCGTCCAGACTTATCAGAGCGTTTCACAGGAGATTTCCTGATAAGCCTGGTCCTAGGGGATCCAGAGGATCCTCTTAGAAGGGGGGGTACTGTTAGAACCTTGCTGTTAGGTTTTTTTTCCTTTGCTGGTCACATGACCTTGTTGGCCTATTTAATCCTGCTCCGCCCTTCTGGCTTTGCTGGACTTCATTGTATATCTACTTTCTAGCTAGCCTGTGCTCTGTATCTAACTCTGTTAGTTTGCTTGGTCTACGGACCTCTATGTTCTATCTATTTTGTTTGTTCGTCTGTCTGCTACTATTTCTGTTAGGAGGTGTCCCATATTCCTCCCAGTCCTTAGTACTTGTAGGGATTCCCTCCTCACATCTATAGGTCTCCGTACAGACTAGATTAGGACTTTAGCAGGTCTGATCGCAGGATCAGGTTCCCTGTTACATCGTAGGGATTCAGCTGAGTCTTATAGTAGGGACAGATCTCCCACTCGGCATGCCTGCTATCTTGGAGTCATATTTGACACACACCTATCCCTTATTCAGCTTGGAAAATCACTCACTCGCTCATGTCACCTGAACCTTAAAAACTTCTCCAGAAGAATTTCTCACTTTTGATACTGCAAAAACTTTTACTGTCACTCTTTTTCACTAGTGCAACTCTCTTCTAATCTGTCTCCTTCTAAACAAACTGTCTTCTCTCCAATCCCTTCTGAATGTAGCAGCCAGGGTTGTATTTCTATCAAACTGCTTCACGGATGCCTCTACCCTGTGCCAGTCATTGCATGGGTTAGGTTAAACAATCACTACAGAATACAATACAAACTCATCTCTCTCACCCATCAAGCTGTCCACAGTTCTGCACCAGCCTATATCTCTTCCCTCAATTCTGTGTATCACCCCTCCTGTGCCCTCTGTTCTGCAACTGATCTAAGACAGACATCCTCCTTAATAAGAACCTCCATCTCCGAGAATTCTCTCATGCCGTGCCAATTTTCTGTAAATGCCAAAATGCGTACAATGCAATAGTCACGGTAAAGGCAGGGTAACACAAAGTCGGCCTTGTGTGCCAGACTGCCAACAGCCAAGACTTCCCTGTTCTCACCAAGAGTATTACTGTCTATGTTCTTTTACTGCTCCTCTTCATTATCACCCAATGTGCACTGAGATGAGACTGGGCTGGGTAGCATCACCCTGTACAGTTCCTTGCTCCCCCTGCAATGCCTCCTCTTTAATTGTGAGCAGCGAGCGTTTCAGTAGACAGAGAAGCGGGATGATGACGCTAATTATCGCCGCTCACTATCATTGTGGAGTCCTCAAAGATTTGGAGGAGGGCACAGATGTCAGTCATCCATGCCCACTCATCATCTCTTATGTGCGGAGGCTGACCTGAATGCCGACGGACGTGTTGAAACTGATGCTCAGCAACTGCTCTCTGCTGCTCAACATCATTCCAAACCTCTGCAACATTGATTTCCTATGCATAATCACATCGCACACTAGTCGGTGAGCAGGAAGCTGAAAATGTTTCTGAAACCCTGCCAGGGCGGCAGAAGCTGTAGCTGACTTTCTTAAATATGCACATGACGCGCCCCCTGGGCCTGTGTTGTGCGGGGGATACCCGGAGCCGGATCGCTGGTGGGATGCTGGGGGTTGTAGTCTCCGTGTGGCGGTGACCCGGTCCGTGCCCAGGGTGGTCAAACCAGTGGCAGTCTATAGGTAAGAACAATGTCCGACTACGCCACCCGTGGATTGCGGTCAGTGGGGACCGCCGCTGCGCTGCCGACAGCTGAGGCTGATGTTGTTTGCGCAGCCGAGTATGGGATAACTCCCCACGGGAGAAGTATTGCCTCAGGGCAGCTAATGTGGATGATGGTGGTAATGGTGTGAGCGTCCCAGTACTAATGGTGCTGGTGCGACGATGAAACACAGAGACGTGTGGTTGCAGTTTCCAATGCTTTACCTCGGTACCGGCGGTGACTGCCCAAGCCGTGCTGCGTCCACCAGGCAAGGTGCTCGACCAACTCCCAGGCAATTCCAGAGCGTGGCACAGGACTCCCTTCCTTTCCTTTCTCTGGCTGTCCCCACCTGTGACCCACCTTTGTCCAGCTTCCTCGGGCCTTCTGTTGGCGAAACCTCTCTCCGGTTTCCCTGACCCTATGTGGTATGCCTTCCTGGTGGATGTAGTGAGGGGTCGCACCAAGATGTGGTCACAACCTACGGTTTTGGCTGAGTATTAGTCGCCTCCACCAATTTGGGTTCCGGTACCCTGCTCTGCCAACCCTTCACCCTGGATCTCCTGGGCATATGGGGTTCCTTCTGTCCTCGTGTCTCTGGGCCTTTCTCTGTGTTCCTGTTCCTTGCTTCCTTTCTTACTTTCCTTTCTGTTCATTCTCCTTTCTCTCTCTCTCAGGCTCCGGCCTCCTGACAAGGCCTGCCTGCGGAGCAGAGCCCATGCAGGGGCTCTGCTTCTTGTCTTCTCCTCTCCCTCTTGACTTCTTCTCTGCACTGCACTGACTACTGTCCTAAGATGGTGCCCACCTTATATACCTCCTTCTAACACCCGAGCCCAGGTGACTAGCAACCAATGGGCTCCTACCTATGCCCAGAGACCCACCCCTATCTGCTCCTACACCACTGGGTTTTCCTCCCCCTCCCCACTCCAGCCAGGAACGGATGCTGTCGTGCCTGCACTTCTGTCTAGTGGGAGCACCGTTGAGCTGTCCCTTGGAAATGGGGTGTGTGTGGTGCATGCAGCTTACTGAGTCCTGGTCCACACTCCATCCTTAGCCAGGAGTGGAATATCACACCTCCGGTTTGAGGTGCAATACCCCTGTAGCAGCCGAGCCCTCGGGGTGCTACATTCCCCCCTGGTAAATCACAGCACGTCCTCGGGCTGGAAGAGAACAAAACAATTTGAAAACATACAAATTTTTAGAATGCATTCGCATATAAGACATTCAACAATTAACCCATCCCTTTAAGGGAGGTACTCTTTTCCTTTTAAACGTTACTGGTATAAACATCGTAAAACATTATAAGACTTTCTTCACACACATATAGAATACTATAAACTCCTTTAGCAGCATATGAAACTTTTTCAGTATAAGACATTCTTAAGTAAAACATTTTTTTTTTTTTTTTTCAAAAACACATTCTTGAGTTCTGGCCGTGGTGCGACTTGCGACCAGGTGTTCTTTCTTCTTAGGGGAATGGCTGCTCTCAGTCCCCAGCCAGATAAGGGATATAGGGGGTAACTTCTACACAGTTCTATATCAGTCCCAAAGGGGACCACACTCCACTCAGCAACAGTTTCTATACCCTTACGGGTAACTATATACAGTTCCATTTACCATTCACTTGTAACAGTGTCCTCCTGATGCTTCCTCCTTGTACTCTTCAGACCCGTCCTGGCCCTCAAGGTAGTCCATGTCTGGGCGGTACCGCAGTTCTTCCTCTGTTAGATGGTGGACATGGAGGGCATACAGTCCCTTTGCGCCCTTGTGTAGCAGGCCTTGCGACCGGGCCTGGAGAAGGTCGCTGTTAATGACGCCCGGGGTCAGAGGGAGCGACTTTGGGCCTGGGCGCGGGCTGGTGGTGGCAGTGCCCAGGGCTGGAGGGCTCGGCTGTGGGGCTTATTGCGGGGTCTGGAGCAGGTCGGTGTCTGCAGCGCCCAGGATTGGCGGCTCCACCAGGGGGCCCGGGAGCAGGCTGACGCTGGCAGCGTCCGGGACAGGGAGACTCCTTTTACCTGCTCCCGCGACCGCTCCTACATCACGCGTCTTCTCCTGGCGCTGGTCGGGGCCCGCGACGGCTGGGGCACTGCCGATGCTGGGCAGCTTAGTCTGCTGCCGGTCCGCCATCTTGCTCTCCGTTCCTGGTGTCCTCCTCCCCCCTGGTGGACCGTGGCCTACCTTCCGTTGATCTTCCTCCGTAGGCCGCGGCTCCGCAGTCGATCGTCGGGGTTGAGGACCTTGCGTCGCGCTCCTGTGACGTCAGCGTCGCTCCCTCTCCCTTCCAGGACCTTACGCAGCGTCGGTGCGTGGGGCGGAGCTTCAGATCTCGCACGCTTTCGGCGTCCACGCCCCTCTTCTTCCCGCGCGGCGTCCCGAAGATGGCGCCCGACGGCGGGAAGCGGCTGCGGACAGCAGGAAGACGGCAGAAGACGGCGGGAAACGACCCAAGATGGCGTCCGATGGCGGGAAACGGTCCAAGATGGCGTCTGATGGCGGGAATCTTCTCCGGACGGCGGGAAACTTCGGGAAATGGCGGGAGACTTCTTTTCCAGGTACATGTACAATTTTCTTCAGGCACACAATACCCGTTTGTGGCGGGTTGGTCTCGATCCTGCCGACTGCGCCAAAGTTGACGTGCCCCCTGGGCCTGTGCTGTGCTGGGGAACCCAGAACCGGGCCTGTTGTAGGATGCTTGGGGTTGTAGTCTCCGTGGCGCTGACCCGGTCCGTGCCCAGGGTGGTCAAACTAGTGGCAGTCTATAGGTAAGAACAATGTCCGACTACGCCACCCGTGGATTGCGGTCAGTGGGGACCGCCGCTGCGCTGCCGACTGCTGAGGCTGATGTTGTTTGCGCAGCCGAGTATGGGATAACTCCCCACGGGAGAAGTATTGCCTCAGGGCAGCTAATGTGGATGATGGTGGTAATGGTATGAGCGTCCCAGTACTAATGGTGCTGGTGCGGCGATGAAACACAGAGACGTGTGGTTGCAGTTTCCAATGCTTTACTCACAGTTCTTTACTGGTTCTAGTCACCTCGGTACCGGCGGCGACTGCCCAAGCCGTGCTGCGTCCACCAGGCAAGGGGCTCGACCAACTCCCAGGCAATTCCAGAGCGTGGCACAGGACTCCCTTCCTTTCCTTTCTCTGGCTGTCCCCACCAGTGACCCACCTTTGTCCAGCTTCCTCGGGCCTTCTGTTGGCGAAACCTCTCTCCGGTTTCCCTGACCCTATGTGGTATGCCTTCCTGGTGGATGTAGTGAGGGGTCGCACCAAGATGTGGTCACAACCTCCGGTTTTGGCTGAGGATTAGTCGCCTCCACCAATTTGGGTTCCGGTACCCTGCTCTGCCAACCCTTCACCCTGTATCTCCTGGGCATATGGG
Organism: Phyllobates terribilis; assembly: GCF_046119375.1. Lineage (NCBI taxonomy): Eukaryota > Metazoa > Chordata > Amphibia > Anura > Dendrobatidae > Phyllobates > Phyllobates terribilis. The sequence goes on from NW_027362764.1 coordinate 445,712,118, forward strand.
GTTCCTTCTGTCCTCGTGTCTCTGGGCCTTTCTCTGTGTTCCTGTTCCTTGCTTCCTTTCTTACTTTCCTTTCTGTTCATTCTCCTTTCTCTCTCTCTCAGGCTCCGGCCTCCTGACAAGGCCTGCCTGCGGAGCAGAGCCCATGCAGGGGCTCTGCTTCTTGTCTTCTCCTCTCCCTCTTGACTTCTTCTCTGCACTGCACTGACTACTGTCCTAAGATGGTGCCCACCTTATATACCTCCTTCTAACACCCGAGTCCAGGTGACTAGCAACCAATGGGCTCCTACCTATGCTCAGAGACCCACCCCTATCTGCTCCTACACCACTGGGTTTTCCTCCCCCTCCCCACTCCAGCCAGGAACAGATGCTGTCGTGCCTGCACTTCTGTCTAGTGGGAGCACCGTTGAGCTGTCCCTCGGAAATGGGGTGTGTGTGGTGCATGCAGCTTACTGAGTCCTGGTCCACACTTCATCCTTACCCGGGAGTGGAATATCACACCTCTGGTTTGAGGTGCAATACCCCTGTAGCAGCCGAGCCCTCGGGGTGCTACACACACATGCAGCGTACTTTCACAAGCAGCTTTAACAGATCCCTGTAGATTTTGAGAAACTGCAGAACCACTAAGTTGAGCACATGGGCCAGGCATAGTACATATGCGAACTTGCCTAGCTTCAGAGCTCACACCAGGTTTTCTGATACATCTTTCAACAACTCTGCAACAGTGTGCGGTTTGTCACCTAATCATACAGTCCTGCTTATTGCTATTGCACACACAAAGTTTAAGTAAATAATCTGGAATATGTCCTGAAAAAATGAATCAAGTGATGGAGATGGAGGCTAAAGAGGAAGAGGAGGAGGTGGGGCAGGAGCTGCAGAATGTAGGGGCAACGCTGATTGACAAAGTGCCTGCAATCCTCTGCGTCGGGAGGACAGGTTCTGTCCCAGGGTCCCACTGGGTCCCAGCTTCCACAATATTAACCCAGTAGAATGCGTCAGGGAGATGTACAGTCCCGGGCCACATTCCTTGTCCACGTTTTTGTGATTAGGCAGTCCTTCCCACTTAAGTGCAGTGGGGAGGGCACTGGTAATATTCTGAATATTCTGCACTTGTGGAAGGCGGAGACGATACCGGGAGAAATAGTGGTGGCTGGGAACCGAGTATGGACAGCTGACCGCCGCCATGAGGTTTTGGAAAGCTTCCACCTCCACGAGCCAAAAAGGCAACATTTCAAGTGCAAGTAGTCCAGAAATGTGGCAGTTTATGATTGCAGCCTGTGGGTGGGTGGCTGGCTGGCTGGCTGCATACTTGCTCTTGCATAACAAGGAACAAAAAGTTAAGGAGATGGATGATCAAACCTTCATGAATAATTTGGTTGTTGTCTAGGAGACCGAGCACAATTTTAACCCAGTGAGATGCGTCGGTGAAATCTACTGTCTCTGGCAACATTCACCTGTCCACGTGTTTGTGGTTAGGCTGTCCTTCGCAGTAAATGCACTGGGGAGGGCACGGGTAATTTTCTGGGACCCGCGCTTGTGGAAGGTGGAGACTGGAGATGAGCGTTGTTCGACTCGAACTGTTCGCCAATCTCAAATTGGTGCTGTTTTGAGCGGTGTTCGAGCCGTTCGGCGAACACAAACAATTTGAAAAAAATTCGGCTGTTCGAGGTTATGTTCGATAACTGTTCGTGCACCAAAATCATAACTGGATTTTTTCTCAGTAATGCTGAAAATTAATGTTAATCCGCAGTTTGAGTGTTCAGCGGGGCGGGGGGAGGGGCAGGCGATGGATCTCTGCAGGAATAATGAAGATCTCCATTTTTTTTTCTCTTTCCCGCATTTACAGTGGGGAGGTACAATCTGTCAGCCTATCAGCAGAGCACACACGGAGCGAACTGCTTTTTTTCACACAAGCAAGGGCATGTGTCATTGGCAGTGTATGTCACATGTCCTTGCCCTATAAGACCTAGCCATTTTCCCCGTCGCCACCATTTTCTCACTGCTGCAGCTGCGTGTTAGACGGCACCGCTGTTGCTGTGTGCGCTATACCTTGTTAATTTCAAACCAATTTTCGCACAAATCTACAGATAGCTTGGGAGTAGGGAAGAGTTGTGATTGCAGTCCTTTTAACGACTAGGTTACAGCATTTCCTATGACTTTTAACAGGCAGGTCTGTGCTCTTAAATAGATAGGTTGGGAGTAAAGACTAATTGTAATTGCAGTCCTTTTCATGACTAAGTTACATCAGTTCCTATCAGTTTTTGCCAGGCAGGTCTGTGCCAGTGCTGTGCAATTTTTTTTTCACAGCATTTGGCTAAATCTAGCAAAGCTAATCCTTTTTGGCCTATTGCAGAGTGTGTTAGTCAGTGGAGTAGCCTATCTGTGTTGCAAGCTACACCACCTGTGTATAGAATACCAATTTTTTTACTGCACCGAGTGAAGTAAAATCTTTTGGGCATAGCATCATTCTATTAGTCCATCTATACTGAACTCCATAAGGTTGCAAATTGAATATAATTTTTTTCTGCATCTAGCTCTGAAAAAATATTTGGGCTTCTAACAGTGTGTGGGACTTGTTCTATTAGTCCATCTATACTGACCTCCATCAGGTTGCAAATTAAAAATAATTTTTATCTGCATCTAGCTCTGAAAAAATATTTGGGCTTCTAGCAGTGTGTGGGACTTGGTCTATTAGTCCATCTATACTGACCTCCATCAGGTTGCAAATTAAAGATAATTTTTATCTGCATCTAGCTCTGAAAAAATATTTGGGCTTCTAGCAGTGTGTGGGACTGGTTCTATTAGTCCATCTATACTGACCTCCATCAGGTTGCAAATTGAATATAATTTTTTTCTGCATTTAGCTCTGAAAAAATATTTGGGCTTCTAGCAGTGTGTGGGACTTGTTCTATTAGTCCATCTATACTGACCTCCATCAGGTTGCAAATTCAATATAATTTTTTTCTGCATCTAGCTCTGAAAAAATATTTGGGCTTCTAGCAGTGTGTGGGACTGGTTCTATTAGTCCATCTATACTGACCTCCATCAGGTTGCAAATTGAATATAATTTTTTTCTACATCTAGCTCAGAAAAATTATTTGGGCTTCTACAAGTGTGTGGGACTGGGTCTATTAGTCCATCTATACTGACCTCCATCAGGTTGCAAATTGAATATAATTTTTTTCTGCATCTAGCTCTGAAAAAATATTTAAGCTTCTAGTAGTGTGTGGGACTTGTTCTATTAGTCCATCTATACTGACCTCCATCAGGTTGCAAATTAAAAATATTTTTTTTCTGCATCTAGCTCTGAAAAAATATTTGGGCTTCTAGCAGTGTGTGGGACTTGTTCTATTAGTCCATCTATACTGACCTCCATCAGGTTGCAAATTGAATATAATTTTTTTCTGCATCTAGCTCTGAAAACATATTTGGGCTTCTAGCAGTGTGTGGGACTTGGTCTATTAGTCCATCTATACTGACCTCCATCAGGTTGCAAATTAAAAATAATTTTTTTCTTCATCTAGCTCTGAAAAAATATTTGGGCTTCTAGCAGTGTGTGGGACTTGTTCTATTAGTCCATATATACTGACCTCCATCAGGTTGCAAATTGAATAAATTTTTTTTCTGCATCTAGCTCTGAAAAAATATTTGGGCTTCTAGCAGTGTGTGGGACTTGGTCTATAAGTCCATCAATACTGACCTCCATCAGGTTGCAAATTAAAAAATATTTTTTTCTGCATCTAGCTCTGAAAAAAATATTTGGGCTTCTAGCAGTGTGTGGGCCTTGGTCTATTAGTCCATCTATACTGACCTCCATCACGTTGCAAATTAAAAATAACTTTTTCTTCATCTAGCTCTGAAAAAATATTTGGGCTTTTAGCAGTGTGTGGGACTAGTTCTATTAGTCCCCCTATACAGACCTCCATCAGGTTGCAAATTGAATATCATTTTTTTCTGCATCTAGCTCTGAAAAAATATTTGAGCTTCTAGCAGTGTGTGGGACTTGTTCTATTAGTCCATCTATACTGACCTCCATCAGGCTGCAAATTAAAAATAATTTTTTTCTGCATCTAGCTCTGAAAAAATATTTGGGCTTCTATCTGTGTGTGGGACTTGGTCTATTTGTCCATCTATACTGACCTCCATCAGGTTGCAAATTAAAAATATTTTTTTTCTGCATCTAGCTCTGAAAAAATATTTGGGCTTCTAGCAGTGTGTGGGACTTTGTCTATTAGTCCATCTATACTGACCTCCATCAGGTTGCAAATTAAAAATATTTTTTTTCTGCATCTAGCTCTGAAAAAATATTTGGGCTTCTAGCAGTGTGTGGGACTTGGTCTATTAGTCCATCTATACTGACCTCCATCAGGTTGCAAATTCAATATAATTTTTTTCTGCATCTAGCCCTGAAAAAATATTTGGGCTTATAGCAGTGTGTGGGACTTGTTCTATTAGTCCATCTATACTGACCTCCATCAGGTTGCAAATTGAATATAATTTTTTTCTGCATCTAGCTCTGAAAAAATATTTGGGCTTCTAGCAGTGCGTGGAACTTGGTCTATTAGTCCATCTATACTGACCTCCATCAGGTTGCAAATTGAATAAAAAAAATTTCTGCATCTAGCTCTGAAAAAATATTTAGGCTTCTAGCAGTGTGTGGGACTTGGTCTATTAGTCCATCTATACTGACCTCCATCAGGTTGCAAATTGAATATATTTTTTTTCTGCATCTAACCCAGCCTATAGTTTTGGCCTAATACCACAGTTTGGCCACTCAGCTCTGCTCGGTTACCATCCATTGTTTTTTGTGCAAACAACTCCAGAGTTGTGAATTAGTTAACCACCAAAATGAGTGGAAAAAGGCCTGCTGCTGGTGGAAAGGGGAATAGGAGTGTTGGGAAGGGGAAAAAAAGTTGTGTCCGTGGGGTAGGTGTTAAAGCAGCAGTAACATCTGCAGAAGAAAGACCATCTTCCAGCCAAACTAAAATGTCTACTTCTTTTAGCGGACAATGTGATAAGATCCCTTTCTTACGGCCACGCCAATCGCTACAAATTCCAGATGAGGCACAAAAACAGCAGGTGCTTCAACAGATATCAAGTGCTCCTTTAAGTGGGCTCTCCTCCACATCAACTTCAACATCACAAATACTCCAGTCCTCAAAGGTGTCACCCCAATCGCACTTGCTTCCTCACAGCTCCCAAATCTCCAGCTGCCTGTCTGAGTATTAGGTAGAACAGATGGTTGAGTCTGCAGAGCTGTTTACTCATACTATAGCCTGGGAATCAGAGGTCGGCTCCAGCACTTCTGTGAATCCAGACGAGGAAATGATCTGCACTGATGCCCAGAATCTTTATGAGTCGGATCCAGGACCAGACATTGAAGGTTCTGACCATAATGTAGACCCTCATTCCCAAACTGTAACTCATGTTGGTGGAGACAATGAGGAAGACGATGATGAGACTCAAATACCTGATTGGAGCGACAACTTTAGTTTTTTGCCAGGGCAGGAACAGGTTGGCTCTGAGGACGACGGGTGTGACAACGCACAGGGTGATGATGATGAGGTTGGAGATCCCACTTACTGTCAACCCACAGTCAACCAAGAGATGAGATCAGCAGAGGAGTTGGAGGAGAATGCTAGTGACGACAAAGTCAGGTTGCGCCTTCCTGGACAGAGACGTAGTACTGGAAGCACGTCAACAACTGCATCCTCAAACACAACTCTGCCTCTCACCACAAGTCGTGGTGGCTCTTCAGGTCGCATGGGTGCTAAGCCTTGCATAGCCTGGGCATTTTTTCAGATCGATAAAGATGACCCAACTCGTGTTATCTGTAACATTTGTCAGCAAAGGCTAAGTAGAGGCCAAAAAATACTTAGTTTGAGTACTTCATGCATTAACCGGCACTTGGACATGAAGCATAAGTTGCAGTGGGAAGCTCACTGTGCTACAATGCGGCCTAGCCGGCCGGGCCAACCACCGTCTGCCATATCTTGTGCATCCGCGGCCTCTTCATCCTCTGTGACTGGGGGGACAGCAGTCACACCTGTTTTGGGACTCAGACCTGCCACCTCTTTACCCGCAACAGCCAGCGTGATTGGCAGGTCATCATTTTCTTTGGAGGTGGTAACACCAGCTGGTATTGAGCGCTGTCCGACATCGATAGCACCACCTTTGGATCAAGGCAACCTAACATGTCCACCTGCATCTTCCTCACAGACCGGCAGTTTGCCGGGGACACCCTTATCAACCCCGTCTAAGCACAATAGCCAGCCCTCGGTCCCTCAGATGTGGACAAGTAAAAGACCATTTCCTCCTAGCCATGAGAAAGCTAAGAGGTTGAATTTCACCATCTGCAAGCTCTTGGCTACAGAAATGCTGCCTTTCCGCCTGGTGGACACAGAGGATTTTCGAGACCTTATGTCCGTCGCAGTGCCCCAGTACAAGATGCCCAGTCGGCACTACTTCTCAAAGAAAGGTGTGCCTGCGCTCCACCAGCATGTCGCACACAACATCACCGCTTCTTTGAGAAACTCTGTGTGTGACAGGATGCATTTCACCACAGATACTTGGATGAGTAGGCATGGTCAGGGGCGTTACATGTCGCTGACTGGGCACTGGGTAACTATGGTGACAGCAGGACAAAGGGCTGCTGTCCAAGTCTTGCCGTCCCCACGAGTTGTGCGTCAATCCTCTTTATCTCAAAGTTCCTCCACTGCTTCTGCCTCCTCAACCTCCTCTCGGTCCTCCACCTGCACCCAAAGCCTGTCTGGTCATGCCACAAGCTTTCTAACTGCGCAGAAGGGATCCTGCACACCTCCTTACTATGCTGGCAGTAGTGCTCAACGTCATCAGGCGGTTTTTACTTTGAAATGTCTGGGAAATGTGAGTCACACAGCTGAGGAGTTGTGGTCAGCTCTGGAGAACCAATTACATGAATGGTTGTCTCCACTGGACCTGAAACCAGGGAAGGCCGTGTGCGACAATGCTGCAAACTTGGGTGCGGCCCTTCACCGGGGCAATGTCACACACGTGCCTTGTATAGCTCACATGTTGAACCAGGTTGTCCATCAATTTTTAGCCCACTATTCTGGACTAGAAGGCCTTCTGCAGAGGGCACGGTCGCTGTGTGCTCACTTCCGCCGTTCGCATCCCGCAGCTCAGTGACTTACATCTCTACAGAAGTCGTTGGGCCTGCCACATCACCGGCTAAAATGCGATGTGCCTACCCGGTGGAATTCAACTCTGCACATGTTGCAGCGACTGTGGCAGCACCGACAAGCCCTGGTGCAATACGTTCTGACGTATAGCCTGGGCCAACTAGATCCAGAGGTGGGGCAAATCACGCTGGAGGAGTGCTCTCAGATCAGGGTCCTATGCACCCTTCTGCACAGTTTTGAAATGGCGACGAAGATGTTTAGTGCTGAAGATGCCATTATCAGCATGACTATTCCGGTGATTTACATGCTGGAGCACATGTTAAACAGAATTCGGAGTCAGGTGGTGGCACAAGAGGAGGTGGAGGAAGTAGAGGAGGTGGAGTTGTATGCGGAAGGGCTAACATCTGTGTAACATACCTGGCGGCGTCCTTGCATAGTGGTCCATCTCCCACTGTGCAGGAGCGCGCACTTGATCTCCTGTCCAGAATGTCTCTCTGGCTTCCCTCCATGCTGTCTGTTTGTGTCTGTCTCTGCTGCTTAAGGGCGGCGCCCGATCACTTCCTGCTTTTTGTACCTGCTGTGGGTCACACCCCTTGTGCGTCCTCAGCCTATTGCTGTCTGACACTTGGTATATAGCTCAGCAGCTCCCTTCTATCCCTGCCTGAGCATATTGTTTCCTTCAGTGTGTGTTTGCACTCTGAAGGTGCCAGGTCCCGTCTTTGTTTCCTTGTCTGCCTTTCCTGGAGGCTGTATTTCCAGGCCTGTCTGAACTGAGTCCTGTATGTCTCCTGCTTTTTGTATCAGTTCCCGTGTCTGAACTGAGTCCTGTATGTCTCCTGCTTTTTGTATCAGTTCCCGTGTCTGAACTGAGTCCTGTATGTCTCCTGCTTTTTGTATCAGTTCCCGTGTCTGAACTGAGTCCTGTATGTCTCCTGCTTTGCGGTATCAGCTCCCGTGTCTGAACTGTGTCCTGTATGTCTCCTGCTTTGCGGTATCAGCTCCCGTGTCTGAACTGAGTCCTGTATGTCTCCTGCTTTGCGGTATCAGCTCCCGTGTCTGAACTGAGTCCTGTATGTCTCCTGCTTTGCGGTATCAGCTCCCGTGTCTGAACTGAGTCCTTTCTGTGCTCTCTTGTCTGTCCTGTCTGAACACGCTCCTAGCCTGTTCCTCTCGCCTTCTAGTGGCCGATTTCCTAGACCCGCTCCTGTGTCTGGTCTGTCCTGTCTGAACACGCTCCTTGCCTGTTCTTTCCGCCTTCTAGTGGCCGATTTCCTAGACCCGCTCCTGCGTCTGGTCTGTCCTGTCTGAACACGCTTCTTGCCTGTTCGTTCCGCCTCTCTGGGGGCCGTATTCCCAGACCCGCTCCTGTATCCCTCTGCAGTGTCGGTCTCCTCCGTACACTCAGTTCCAGTCTGAACTCTCTCCTGTCCTTTACCTGTTTTGCCTCTATGTCCGTTCCCTTCCTTTTTCTGCAGAGTCTGAACTCGTACCTAACTCCTGCTTGTTGTCTCTGCAAGTACCCTGTGGGTGTCTGGCTCAGTCTTTCCCTTCCTGTCTGTTCCGTGTGAACAGAGTCCTGTCCTGCCCTGCTTCTGGCCGCTGCTCCGGCAGTCCTGTCCTGCCCTGCTTCTGGCCGCTGCTCCGGCAGTCCTGTCCTGCCCTGCTTCTGCCCGCTGCTCCGGCAGTCCTGTCCTGCCCTGCTTCTGCCCGCTGCTCCGGCAGTCCTGTCCTGCCCTGCTTCTGCCCGCTGCTCCGGCAGTCCTGTCCTGCCCTGCCTGTACCCCTCTGCCTGTATTGTTCCTGAGTCCCGGTGTGTACTGGGTCCTATCCCGCCTGTGTTCCTACCTGCTAGTGCCTCCCTGTCTGCACTCTAGCTGTGCTTGCCTTTACCCCCCTGCCTGCATACCCGCCTGCCTGCATACCAGTCGTGCCTGCCTATACCCACCAGTCTGTGTGCCAGCCTACCAGCCTGTTCCTGTATTCCCCTGTGTGGGTCAACAGCCGTGTCCGGGGTCTGTCCTGGAGTAGCACCTGGTCCCTCTGCTCGGTTCCTCCTTGGTGCACTGGCGTCGTATGCCGTCGTGCGACCCTGGTCGGATCGGGTGAATACTTAGTCACGCCCCTCCAGGCATTCACTCTCCGGCACGGTCCAGTGGAATCACGACCAAACACACGCATACGCCGCTTAGCCCGGGCGTGTGCATAACAGCATGCTCAGGCCATGGTTCCCGTTGAGCCCCACGGCCTTCGCTCTTTGAGAAGTTTTTCCAGCGAATACATGCATTAAAATAAAATTTTTTTCCCCCTTTAGCTCAGTTCCAGGCGAGTTACGCACCCGTCCAGATGGATCTATCAGCCCTCGTTCCTGCGGATCCGCCACGTTACTATGGGGATCCAAGACAGTGTCGTGCTTTTGTGGAGCAATGCATGCTACACTTTAAGGCCTACCCTCTCTATTTTCCTTCCGATTGGGCTAAAGTGGCCTTTATGATTGACTACCTAGCGGGTGATGCCTTGAAATGGGTCACCCCCCTATGGGAAGCATGGGATCCTGTCATCCTTGACCTGCAGGCCTTCCTGGTGGCCTTTCGTATGGTCTTCGAGGACCCTAACTCTAAAGCCCCTGCTGAAGCTTCACTTCCCAATATCCCGGAGCAGCCCCGACGGGTAATGTGTGTGGGTAGCGCAATAGTCCTCCAGCCCAATGAGACTACTGCCCACCCAGAATCCTCACAGGGTGACTACGCTTTCCGGAATACTTCTCTCAACCTCAAGAGGCAGTCCAGACGTGCTAGACTTAGAGGCAAGCCGTCACGCCAGGGTCTGTCCTCCCTGAGACCTCCTGACCCCAACCTTGAAGTCCCTACTGAAGCTTCATCTCCCTGTATCCCGGAGAAACCCCAATGGGTAATGTGCGTGGGTAGTGCACCAGTTCTCCTGGTCGAAGAGACTTCTGCCCATCCAGACTCCACACAGGAGAAATTCCTGCACCCGGCATCAGATGCTTCTTTCTCTTTAACCGGTGTGCATGTCCAAGGATGCTCCAAAGCTGTGGTTACCTCAGAGTCTGTGCACCTCTACTACCTGGCGGAGGATCCCCTGTTGCCTCCTGAACCCTCCGGGATACCACTCGATGACAAATGGAGAGAGACTTCTCTACACCCGGTACACAATACTTTGTCCGCTTCGTCCTGTGAGCCTGACAATGGGTACCCCAAAGTGGTAGTTACCTCCGAGTCTCTACACCCCTCCGACCAGGCGGAGGATCTCCAGTTGTCTCCTGAACCCTTCGGGGTGCTACCTGGTAGCGAAAGGACAGAGACTCTCCTATACTCTGTACCTGATACCTCGCTCGCTTCGTCCAGTGAGTCCAACCTAGTGTACTCCGAAGCAGAGGTTACTCCTGAGTCTCTACACCCCTCCGACCAGGCGGAGGACCTCCAGTTGTGTTCAGAACCCTTCGGGGTGCCACCTGGTGGTGAATGGACAGAGACTTTCCTATACTCGGTACCCGATACCTCGCCTGCTTCCTCCAGTGAGTCCAACCTAGTGTACTCCGAAGCAGAGGTTACTCCCGAGTCTCTACACCCCTCCGACCAGGCGGAGGACCTCCAGTTGTGTTCAGAACCCTTCGGGGTGCCACCTGGTGGTGAATGGACAGAGACTTTCCTATACTCGGTACCCGATACCTCGCCTGCTTCCTCCAGTGAGTCCGACCTAGTGTACTCTGAAGCAGTTGTTTTCTCTGAGCCTCTGCACTCTTCTGACCCGGCGGAGGACCTCCAGTTGTTTCCTGAATCCTCCGGGGTACCACCAGATAACAAAGAGACAGTGACTTTTCCTCATTATGTACCTGATAACCCGTCTATTTTTTCCTGTGAGCTTGACAAGATGTACCTCGAAGCAGAGATTACCCTCAAGTCTCTGTCCCCCTCCAACCCAGTGAACGACTGGTCCTCGAATTCCCTGCGGAAGATTCTGGCAGGCCTGAAGAAGAGGGGGCGTAAGGGGGGAGGTACTGTAACATACCTGGCGGCGTCCTTGCATAGTGGTCCATCTCCCACTGTGCAGGAGCGCGCACTTGATCTCCTGTCCAGAATGTCTCTCTGGCTTCCCTCCATGCTGTCTGTTTGTGTCTGTCTCTGCTGCTTAAGGGCGGCGCCCGATCACTTCCTGCTTTTTGTACCTGCTGTGGGTCACACCCCTTGTGCGTCCTCAGCCTATTGCTGTCTGACACTTGGTATATAGCTCAGCAGCTCCCTTCTATCCCTGCCTGAGCATATTGTTTCCTTCAGTGTGTGTTTGCACTCTGAAGGTGCCAGGTCCCGTCTTTGTTTCCTTGTCTGCCTTTCCTGGAGGCTGTATTTCCAGGCCTGTCTGAACTGAGTCCTGTGTGTCTCCTGCTTTTTGTATCAGTTCCCGTGTCTGAACTGAGTCCTGTATGTCTCCTGCTTTTTGTATCAGTTCCCGTGTCTGAACTGAGTCCTGTATGTCTCCTGCTTTTTGTATCAGTTCCCGTGTCTGAACTGAGTCCTGTATGTCTCCTGCTTTGCGGTATCAGCTCCCGTGTCTGAACTGTGTCCTGTATGTCTCCTGCTTTGCGGTATCAGCTCCCGTGTCTGAACTGAGTCCTGTATGTCTCCTGCTTTGCGGTATCAGCTCCCGTGTCTGAACTGAGTCCTGTATGTCTCCTGCTTTGCGGTATCAGCTCCCGTGTCTGAACTGAGTCCTTTCTGTGCTCTCTTGTCTGTCCTGTCTGAACACGCTCCTAGCCTGTTCCTCTCGCCTTCTAGTGGCCGATTTCCTAGACCCGCTCCTGTGTCTGGTCTGTCCTGTCTGAACACGCTCCTTGCCTGTTCGTTCCGCCTTCTAGTGGCCGATTTCCTAGACCCGCTCCTGCGTCTGGTCTGTCCTGTCTGAACACGCTTCTTGCCTGTTCGTTCCGCCTCTCTGGGGGCCGTATTCCCAGACCCGCTCCTGTATCCCTCTGCAGTGTCGGTCTCCTCCGTACACTCAGTTCCAGTCTGAACTCTCTCCTGTCCTTTACCTGTTTTGCCTCTATGTCCGTTCCCTTCCTTTTTCTGCAGAGTCTGAACTCGTACCTAACTCCTGCTTGTTGTCTCTGCAAGTACCCTGTGGGTGTCTGGCTCAGTCTTTCCCTTCCTGTCTGTTCCGTGTGAACAGAGTCCTGTCCTGCCCTGCTTCTGGCCGCTGCTCCGGCAGTCCTGTCCTGCCCTGCTTCTGGCCGCTGCTCCGGCAGTCCTGTCCTGCCCTGCTTCTGCCCGCTGCTCCGGCAGTCCTGTCCTGCCCTGCTTCTGCCCGCTGCTCCGGCAGTCCTGTCCTGCCCTGCTTCTGCCCGCTGCTCCGGCAGTCCTGTCCTGCCCTGCCTGTACCCCTCTGCCTGTATTGTTCCTGAGTCCCGGTGTGTACTGGGTCCTATCCCGCCTGTGTTCCTACCTGCTAGTGCCTCCCTGTCTGCACTCTAGCTGTGCTTGCCTTTACCCCCCTGCCTGCATACCCGCCTGCCTGCATACCAGTCGTGCCTGCCTATACCCACCAGTCTGTGTGCCAGCCTACCAGCCTGTTCCTATATTCCCCTGTGTGGGTCAACAGCCGTGTCCGGGGTCTGTCCTGGAGTAGCACCTGGTCCCTCTGCTCGGTTCCTCCTTGGTGCACTGGCGTCGTATGCCGTCGTGCGACCCTGGTCGGATCGGGTGAATACTTAGTCACGCCCCTCCAGGCATTCACTCTCCGGCACGGTCCAGTGGAATCACTACCAAACACACGCACACGCCGCTTAGCCCGGGCGTGTGCATAACAATCTGCAAGGTCCAGACGGTCGGCAGCACCAAGGCGGCAGGCATGTGAGGGTGGGGGAGATGGTTTTACCATGGCGCATGGTAGCAGCCAAACTAGTGAGGAAGGTGCAGGAGCCCAGGAAGAAGTGGAGGACGAACTGATGGAAGACTCATCAGATGAGGGAGACCTTGATCACATTTCTGTTGTGCGAGGTTGGGGGGAGAGGACAGAGGAAGGAAGCATGATTGTTACCTCGCCACCAACACAACAGGGACTTGGTGCTCCTGGATGCGCAAGACACATGAGTACCTTCTTGCTGCACTACCTGCAACATGACCCTCAAATTGTGAGAATTAGAAATAATCCTGACTACTGGGTTCCCACACTGTTATATCCCCGGTACAAAAGTAAATTTGCAGAAATTATTCCTGCCATAGAAAGGGATGCACGCATGCAGGAGTATCAGCAGAGACTGTTGCAGAATCTTACATGTGCTTTTCCACAAAACACCAGTGGTGCACATAGTGAATCTCACAGTTCCAACTTGCCAACCGTGGGACCGTCGAGTGTTCAGCACTCAAACCGTAACAGAAAACCAGTATCTGCTGGTAACATCAATTTTGAGGAATCATTTCACCACTTTTTTAGCCCATCCTTTGCAAGGCCACAGGAGACAAGAAGTCTGACACATAGTCAACGCCTAGAAACGATGGTACAGGAGTATCTCCAAGTAAACATTGAAGCCATGACTGTGTCACTGGACCCTTGCTCTTTTTGGGCTTCCAATCTGGATAAATGGCTGGAGCTAGCCACTTACGCCTTGGAGATCATGTCATACCCCGCAGCCAGCGTTCTGTCTGAACGTGTGTTCAGCGCTGCTGGTGGTGTGCTGACAGATAAGCGCACGCAGCTCTCCACTGATAATGTAGACAGACTCACATTCATAAAGATGAACAAATCATGGATCCGAAACGACTTTTCTACCCCTGTGTCATCCTGGGGAGAGTAAAAGCTTGATGATTGGTTAAAATCACCTCACCAACCGTTTTAAGCTTTCAAATTACTAATCATGTTTATCTGTATCTTGGCTGGAAAATAATTTGGGCTTTGTAGCAGTGTGCAGCACTGATTCTAATAGGCCATCTATACTAAGCTGTACCAGATTTAAAATTACTAATCATGTTTATCTGTATCTTGGCTGGAAAATAATTTGGGCTTTGTAGCAGTGTGCAGTACTGATTCTATTAGGCCATCTATACTAAGCTCCACCAGATTTAAAATGAATAATAATTTTTAGCTGCATCTAGCCCGGAAAATAATTTTGGGGCTCCGAGATGCGCAAGACACATAAGTGCCTTCGTGCTGCACTACCTGCAACATGACCCTCAGATTGTCAGAATTCGAAGTAATCCTGACTACTGGGTTGCCACACTCTTAGATCCCCCACACTCTTCGATCAACCTTTTCATTTTAATAAAGACCAAAAAAATGGTCATTTTTGAAATTATAAGCATTAGCAGGTTATTAGAAACTGAAATCAAACAGTTTTCAACTCAAAACTTTATTCTAGGTGATGTTACATTTGCACATAGGACCCCTTGTTCGAAAGGAGCTTCTGAACTCTCTCGTCCATTGAATTTGTCAGGTTTTGGATGGTTTCTGCTTCAATTGTTTTGCATGAGGACAGAATACCCTCCCAGAGCTGTTGCTTAGATGTGAACTGCCTCCCGCCATCATAGACACTCCTTTTGATGATGCTCCAGAGGTTCTGAATGGGGTAGAGGTCAGGGGAGCATGGGGGTCACAGCATAAATTTGCCCCCTTTTTTGCCCATATCAGCCAGAGATGCAGATGTGTTATGTGCATCATGAGACGGTGCATTATCATGCATAAAAATTATCTTGCTGTGAAATACACGGTTGTTCTTCTTGAACCATGGCAGGAAGTGCTGTTTGAGAAATTCCACATACATTATGGAGTTCATCTTTACCCTTCAGGGATCCTAAAGGGGCCGACAATCTCTCTCCCCATGATTCCAGCCCAAAACATTACCCCACCTCCTCCTTGTTGGCGCTGTAGCCGTGTTTGCGTGGGGTGTCCATCAACCAGCCATCCTCCACTCCATCCATCTGGACCATCGAGTGTTGCACGGCACTCATCCGTGAACAAAACTGTTTTGAAATCAGTCTTCATGTAATGTTTGGCCCACTGGAGCCGTTTCTGCTTGTGTGAAGTGGATAGAGGAGGTCGACAGGATGGCGTACGCACAGCTGCAAACCTCTGAAGGACCCTGCATCTTGTTGTTCGGGGGACGTTGGAGGCACCAGCAGCTTCAAAAACTTGTCTGCTGCTATGACAAGGCTTTTTTGCCGCTGCTCTTTTAACCTGACTTAATTGCCTGTAGGAAAGAGTCCTCAATTTGCCCTTATCAGCACGCACACGTGTGTACTGTGAATCAGCTACATACTTCTTGATTGCCAAGACACTTCATCCTGATCATCGCACATTGTTGATTGTAGTCATGCCTTGACCTAAACACTCCACAATTTGTTGCTTCTCAGCAGCCGACACATCCTTTTTCTTTCCCATTTTGGCAGAAAATGTAGGCTGCTTAATAATGTGGGACAGCCTTCTTAAGTAGTCTTGCCTTTCATTGGACACACCTGCCAAACTAATTAGCACAGGTGTCTGCAATTGCTTACAGTGATATAAAGAGCCCTGACACACATCACCATCAATGAGTTTAACTGACAAACAAGCAAATTCTTCCCTTATCACTCCTAAACACTTTTTGCACAATAATTTGGAACACAATGTACATGTGCTTTTCCACAAAACACCAGTGGTTCACGTAGTGAATCTTACAGTTCTAACTTGCCAACCGTGGTCTGTATGGAGTTGTTCAATAAAGGGCCCAAAATTAAGATAACATACACGGGAGAGGTCTCTATGAATAGGAATTCCTAAGTGTTTGATACCCTGTGATGGCCAGGCAAAGGGAAAGTTGGACTGGATGGAATCCTGTATGGATTTTGGGAGGGAGACATCGAGGGCCTCAGACTTCGCTGCTTTGATTTTAAAATTTGACCATGTAACAAAGTGATCTATTTCATCCATAACAGCAGGGATGGATATATGTGATTGAGTGATATATACTAGGATATCATCAGCAAATAGAGAGCACTTGTATTCGGTGCCTCCCACCTCAATCCAACTAATATTGGGGTTATGGCGAATTGATGAGAGCAGGTGCTCCGTCACTAGGATGTATAAGAGAGGGGACAGAGGACATCCCAGCCTTGTCCCATTGGTGATTATGAAAGGTGATGAAAATGTTCTGACACGCCCCCTGGGCCTTGGGACACCCGGAGCCGGACCCTTTTTGGTGGATGCTGGTGGTTGTAGTCTCCGTGGCGGCGACCTGGTTCCGTGGCTCAGGGAGGTCAAAGCAGTGGCGAAATTATTTATGTGGTTTTGATGTTTAAATGTTCGACTACGCCACCCGTGGATTGCGGTCAGAGTGAACCGCCGCTGCAGGGCAGACCGCTGAGGCTGGTGTTGTGGGTGCAGCAGAGCATAGCATAACTCCCCACGGGAGGATTATAGCCTCAGGGCAGTGTATGCGGAGGATGGGGGTGATGGTGCAGGGCAGCAGCAGTAATGACACGGAGTCAGTGATGCAGTCCAGGGCCTTTACTCACAGTTCTTATTATCCAGACCACTTCTGCAGGTAACAGCAGCCCACGTCATACTGTGCTTACCAGGTGAGGGGCTCAGACAACTCCCAGATAACTTTGGAGCGCTTCACAGGACCCCCTTTGTGTGTCCTTTGTCTGGCCTTTCTTACCAACGCTTCTGTCCGGCTGCCTTGTGCCTCCTCTTGGTAAACTTGGCGCCAGTTTCCCTGACACCATCTTAGCGGGTGTAGCGAGGGGCTGCGCCAAATAAAATGTCACAGCCTCCGGTTTCTAGCTGAGGGTCGTTTCCCGCCTCCACTAGTTTCGGGGACCGGTCTCCCCCTTTGGCCTGACGCCTCCACGTAGGTGGATTCGGGCGTGCGGTGGCGACTCGCCCGTCTGCACCCCTGGGATCCCTTCGTTCCTCGTTCCTGGAGCCTTCTCCGCTCCTCTTCCTTCCTTCTCCCTCTTCCAGGCCTGGGCCTCTGTTACTAGGCCCACCTCCGGAGCAGAGCTCATGCAGAGCCCCTGCTCCCTGTCACTTCTGCTCAGACTTCTCTGCACTGAACTAAGATGGTGCCCACCTTTTATACTTCCTTCTCAATGCACCCAGGAACTGCTTCCTCCCTGCTCCTGCACTACAGGGTTCCCCTTCCTCAGTGTTCCCTCCCCCCACTCCAGCCAGGGACAGGGACTGTCGTGCCCATCTCAGAGGCATATTGGTCGCCCTGCCCCACGGCAATGTGGTGTAATGCATGCAGGTGTCGGCGTCCTGATCCACACTCCATCCTTACCGGAGAGTGAGATATCACACCTCTGGGTGAGGTGCAATACCTCTGTAGCAACCAAGCCATCGGGGTGCTACAGTTCCATTTATCTTCAGCCTAGGTGACGTATTGCGATACAGGGCCGTGATTTTGGCTATAAAAGGGTCCCCTAGACCCCTACCCCAAGCTTTTTAAGAGAATAATATATGGCGTGCCAGGAGACTCTATGGAATGCTTTCTCAGCATCCAACGAGAGTATCTAATTACAAATTTTTAACTGCATCTAGCCCAGGAAATAATTTGTGCCTAGTAGCAGTGTCTGCTAGTCAGCGGATTATCCCAGCTGTTAAGCAAGCTACACCACCTGTAGTTTGGACACTTAATTTTTTCAAAGGAAATGCTTCGGGACCCCGGGATACTCAGTGAAGAGCATCAGGAGGCACCCCAAGGCATAGGGGCTGGGGCTGGCGGTAGGACGCCTTGCGGTGGACCGCCGAGCTCGATCCTTATAAAAGCTTTTTAACTGCAGCAGCTATAGTGGACGCTACTGGAGCGGGAATTACGCGGCTGCTGGCATGAGACTTGCCCTCCAATAGATCCTTGTAAAAGGATTTAAAGTGTATTCATTCAAATTAGGGAGACAATTTAAATTAAAAAGCTTAGACCTGCCCCCACCACAGGGGGCTCGCTCGACCCACCAGCGGACAGGCACCAGTATTGGGAGAGGGGGGCTGGCCGACAGGGTCCACCGCGGCTCTGGCACAAACCTGGCGACACGGAGGTGGCATGGGCAGGAACGGACTGGCCGTGTCGGCTTCTCACTTTTTGGATTTTAGAAGGGCATGACATGCCTATATCTGTGACTCCCCCTCCTTTTACTCCTCCACCTCTTTTCTTTTCGCATGACTATATGTACTTGTCACTTTTCCATGTGTTAGTTATGTCTTCTGAGCAGTTTGTCAGCTTTTGGACACCTTTGAAGGTGTTTTCTATGTGTTTCTATGTGTTATTGTTTGCCTGCCATTGGTTTTAATGGTATTCGAAGGTGTTCGACGAACAGTTCGACGAACAATTTGGCGAACACAAGGGTGTTCGATGAACCAAACCGAACTCGAACAGTACGGGGGTGGCTCAACACTAGTGGAGACAATACCGGCAGAAATAGTGGTGGCTGGGGATCGACTATGGACACCTGGCCGCCGCCATGAGGTTGTGGAAAGCTTCTGCCTCCACAAGCCTAAAAGGCAACATTTCAAGTGCAAGCTGTCCAGAAATATGAGTGGGTGGGTGGTTGGCTGCAATACTTGGCCTTGCATTCAAAGAACTGTGGTAGGAACAACTGAACACTGAAAAGGGACAAGGACGTGGACGGTGATGGTTGCAAGCCTGCAATGACAAGTGAAGGGCGGGAGGCATCTTTGCATGCACCATGGACAGGGGATTGGCGTGCATGCACAACAGCGGAAGAGGCAGTGGTGTCACCCGAGACACCGTTTCTGAACCTTAGTGTTTGGCCAAGCTTGTCATGTGCTTTGCTGTCATGTGCCTGTTATCTAAACAGTCTTTACAAAAGAACCAGACTCGAGAAGGCCTACCAATTGTACTGGCATTTTCCATCGTATTGGTGCTTCGGGTAGCAGTGTGTCTGTAGCCTTGTGTCTGTGGCCACCGCACTGCTTGTTCCTGCCTGTTGTGATGCTATGCCTCCCTCCCCCTGTGCGCTGCTGTCCTCGCTCTACATGTCCCCTTGCCAGGTTGGGTTAGTGACTTCATCATCCACCGCTTTGTTTTCCACTTCTGCACTCTGATCCTCCTCCTGACTTTCTGTCCATTGTGTCCAGTCATTATCCACCTCTTGCAACAGTATTTGCACTTTCTCACCGTCCCCTTAAGGTTACCATGGCTTCTCAAATCACTACATGAGATTTTCTGTTGCTCTGCTCGAAGCTGGCCGTTCGAGAGGCCCAAATTTATCGATGGAAAAATGAACATCTCTTGGGGTAACCCTGAACTCTAATCTCTCCTTCAAACCATATATCCAAGCTCTTTCCACATCCAAGCAGACCGAGCAAGAGGCCAAAATCTATAAATGGAAACATGAACAAAACAGCTCTTCAAAGTGTCCTAGTGTGGGATCAGTTGTCTCAGGGCACTCGGAATAGTGGGAGGAAGGACGATAAGGGTGAGGAAGATGACGACTTCAACTAAAAAAAAATCTCCTGGATCCGCACATTCCTCAGCCACGAATCTACAAAAACACTACTGCATGCGCTCATCATCTCCCTTCTCGACGACTGCAAACTCCTGCTCTGTGGCCTCCCTTCTAACACTCTCGCATTCCTCCAATCTATCCTAAACTCGGTTGCCCGACTAATCCACCTGTCCCCTCACTATTCCCTGGCCTCTCCTCTCTGTCAATACCTTCACTGGCTCCCCATTGCCCAGAAACTCCAGTACAAAACCGTAACCTTGGAATGCAAAGCTATCCACGACCTGACTCCTCTATACATCTGTAATGTAGTCTCCCTGTATTTACCTGCACGCAACCTCCGATCCTCACAAGATATCCTTCTCTACTCCTCTCTTATCTCCTCTTCCCACAATCGCATACAATATTTCTCCTGTGCAGCCCCCTTCTGTGGAACTCTCTACCCCACCATTTCTGACTCTCGCCTACTGTTGAAACCTTTAAAAAGAAGCTGAAGACCCACCTCTTGTGACACACATACAACCTGCAGTACCATACCGATGCAAGACCAGCTCTATCCTCACCTACCGTATCCTCACCCATGCCTTGTAACCTGAGCCCTCGTGGGAAGGATCCTCCCCTCTCCTGTACCTGTCGCTGTCACATTTTTGTTCAAGATTTTTGTAACTGTTTTTGTGATTTTTACCCCTTTTTCACATGTAAAGTGCCATGGAATAATAATAATAATAATGTGATCCAGACTCACATCTACAGAGACTGGACTATGTGGAACACAGGGTGGTGGTGGTGGCAAACTAACTGGAAACTTTATCTGCTATCAAACCAACAACCTTTTCACACTGCTCTTTCTTCAATAGTGGTGTTCTGCGGTCCCCTAGAAATTGGGACAGGAAGGTAGTTCGACATGATGTGGGTGTTTGTTGTGCTCCCTCAACAGGCACAGTTTAATCTTGCCCACGGCCTCTGCGTGCACTATCACCATCACCATAAAGTCCACTTCCCCATCCCTTGACACACACCTTGTCCATTTTAAATGGAGTTTAAGATTTGTCACATTGACAAAAATGTCTGTATTAATACCGCAGAAATATAGGATCGTGTTTGATGAGATGACCACAGTTTTAGGCAGTGCCCTGGGAGTCAGAGATGCTTCCAGGCCAAGGGTCTTCCCCATGCTGTTCCCATGTCACACACCACATGGCCAGATAAGGTTGTAAAATGTTAAAATGACATTTCCTGGTGAATGCATTTGTCTTGGTTGAAAGCAATGCAAAAGAGCAAAAACACATCAAAAACGCTACGTGGGAACATAGCCCAAGGTGTGGAGGAGGATTTTTGTTTTTGCATATTTATTTTGCCTTATATACAAGTCATTACCCTGGAAAGGATGTTCCTTAACATATTTCACAGGAAAATCCATTTTGGTTTCGTTTTTGTATATTTTATTGTTGGTCCATAAAAGTTGCGTAATATCTCTGACAACGTTGTTGACAGCAGTGACCTGGGAGTTAGTAATGCTTCCAGGGGTCTACCTCATGCTGTTCCCATTTCATTTGAGCACTATTCCCGTTGATTTGGGCAATTTCTAGGCCTTCTGCAGACCGTCGGGGGAGGTCACCTGAAAAATGCTCGAGTTTCCCATAGACTTACATTGGGCTTGTTGTTCGAGTCGAGCAAATTGTAATGCTCAAGTGCTCGGTCCGAGCAATGAGCTCAATGTAAGTCTTTTTAGTGTTCTCTCATAACTAGATACCAGATAATTATTAATGGTCTGATGCAAAACAAATTTTGACTTAGAACTTGAATATTTTACTGAGTGAAAATAATGCTCAAACCATTTTTATCTGGTACCCGTAAGATGATAGCAAAAAGAGCTAGTAATCTGAAAGATCGACTGACTATAAGCTATTTTAGGCATCCTGTTTCCACTCTAAATAGGGGCATGAGATTGCCGGGTTGCTGGCTTTGATGACACTGGGTGAGAGTGATAATCTTCCTATGGCTCTTAAACATACTCATATCAAAAATTATTTTAATTGCTGTAGGAAAAATATAATTTATGCTCTGATTTGCCCTGATTTAAAATCTAGGTGTGAAAAGAAAAGAAAGGGCGCATGTGTAGACTCACAGGGCTATTTGCTGAATTTAAAAAGTGCCAGTACACTCACCTGTGAAGGTTGTGTACGTCTACACAACCAAGATTAAGCGTGTAATTAATGAGGCTCCGGGTCACCTCTATTTGTAGTACCGTCCTGTCGGTGTTTGCCTCGCAACTCCGTGCTCCTCAAGTGGTCACACGATCCTGCTGGACCAGATACCACATCACCGCAGGTCCTCAGTAGTTTAACCCGGTGGTTGGATACCGCAGGTCCTCAAACATCCAAATAGACCAGGCCGCTCCTGCCGCTTTAGCTCCGCATGGAGATATCTCACAAGTAAACAATGGTGCAGCGGTCTCAGGGAGCGCCAAAGGAATACTGGACAATTTAGTAGATGTCAACCGACTTTTATTCTTCCTCCAATACCACTGCCACAACGCGTTTCAACGGTCTAAGCCGTCTTCATCAGGTGGGGTAACCACACAAGAATTTCATAAACGCACTCAGCAGCACCTTTCCAACATAAGGACTGCACATAAGGATCAATTGAAGGGGAATGCTATCAATTCAGTGGCATCTCATTTTTTTCAGATATATGGTGGAAGCACTAGGGGCATTAGAGTTATGGGCCTGGAGGCACTTACAATGTCAATTAGAGGTGGTGACATTTTTAATGCCATGCTACTCAGAGTATCGCGATTGATCTTTGAGTTAAAAAGCATGGCACCCAATGGTCTTACTGAGGAGCTCCTTATTTCAGAATTTTATAAGCAAAGATAGTCTTTTGGAGGGGTGTAGAGTACTGTGTTATCAATCACACATTAATTGATGTAAAGATGTTATCCTTCTTCTTAAAACTGCTGAACTTCCACATATGTAGGCATCCCATGGATGAATGTTAAAGTATCTCAATTATTGTTTTTCATTCGGTTGTCCTTTGCCATTAGTAAATCATCATTCAAAAGTGTTGCAACACTCACCTTTATTCAGACATGGCTGTGTCTTTTTTGACGCGATCATGTCTGTCAGGCAAAATGTATTTTTGTCCTAGTTTTAAAAATGAGAGATGGCTTAAATCTCCACCCCCTGCTCATTTGGAAGGGACATCCAGAACTCTTCTCTAGCTTTCCTCAAACCTCAGGAATTTTTATACCCGCCATAAAAAATCCCAGCCCAAGAGAACAAGCATTCTGGCGTAAACTGGAAATTCCCTCCAAGATTCCATTGTTTAACTGCACAAACTTTTAATGTCAATTTTAATAATGCACATTACTGTCACAAACACAGGGACCACATTTTTGAGATGTTCACCTTTTTCCAATTGTGATGGTGTGATTTTCGTGGCTGGTAGACCACCAGGAGCCTGGGAAATGGATTCTGAGCTTCTGAGCGTCATAGAGATATCATATTTGATATCCATCTTCATGAATATTGGTGACGGCAAACATGATGTCTCCATCTTGGATGTGGGATCCCTCCACACCAAGATATGAAATCTGAAGGATTTCTATGTCTTATGCAGCTGGGTGGGTTCACAAAACCGAGCCCCCGTGTGAGGTAAATAACAGGGGTATCTCCCAATGTTTTGGCCCCTTACTAAAAACCAGAGCGGCCATTTTAAGTCATTCTGGCCAGGGACGTCAGACGCATGCACACCTCGCTGCGTTGAAGAATCACATCTAATTTCCGGGGAGCCGTCCCCCCCACAGAATCTGAGACCATCACCTCGTGGCGCAGGTTTTGCTATCACTTATCCCTTTTATTTTAATAACTGTTTTATGCATATATGTACATTGTCTCTTTTATAATATCTTTTATATCTTTTGTAAACACTGCCCACTTTCGGGAGTAAATCATTATTATTTACCAGCTTCGTTCTTCTTGTCCTATGTTGAGCAAACTCGTTCCTCACCCGCTAATTCACATTACCTAACGGGTACCCGATCCACCTGTTAAGCGATCGGTGGTGGCAGTATTCCAGTATTTATGAGATATTGTGGTTTGAGGGTGGTTGGACGGAGGAATATATAGTTTGCTGGAAGGAACTGGTGGTATATATACGTCCTGTCACATCACGTGCCACAAGAGTCGGCATAAATTAGAGCAGCTGCGCCTGTGCTTATCCTCAGTCAATACTGTGTTTGACCAGTAGGATAAAGGGGCGCCAAAGGGCTGCAAGGTCTGACCAAGTGTCGTTTTCGTGACAATGTCTGTATTTGAAATCCTTTTGGGACCTTCAAATGTTTTATTTTATTTAATGAAAAGACATACGTAAATCTGACCATTATGAAATTTTATATCTAAGTCTGCTTGTTTTCTCTGTAGACCGTATTTCATGTTATAAAACTGCATGGCAATCACCATTTTTATGAAGTCTTCATAGAGGGATTCATCCGTACAATGCATGCACAAGTTTTCTGTCACCAT
This sequence comes from Phyllobates terribilis, assembly GCF_046119375.1. NCBI lineage: Eukaryota > Metazoa > Chordata > Amphibia > Anura > Dendrobatidae > Phyllobates > Phyllobates terribilis. The sequence continues at coordinate 445,736,253 of NW_027362764.1, forward strand.
CGTACTGTAGCCTCACTTTTCCGGCTTGTTATCACTGGTCCATTGAGATTCTGCGCATGCGCGAGCGTTGACGGCCAGCGATGCGCATCAATTCCAGTCTTCGGAGCTTTGCATGTCTGAATCACACCGCATCATTCCAGGCTGCTACCTGCTCAGCTTTTAGGTATTATACTTAATTTTCATGATATTTAAAACAAGATCAGCTGCCTCTTGAGTATGCTGCATTTCTCCCTGATGAAGCCTCACGTCTAGCTGCGATATGCGTGTGATACTTGCCTATACCCTTGGTAACACTTGTGGGGTCCGCGTTTAATATCCCTCTCAAATATAGTTGATCATGATGTTAGGGCATAATGGGGAATATGACCTGTATACATTACTGCTGTTAGTAGGTATGGCTTCATGTGCCACATATTTGTGGAGATCTCTTTTTAAAATCTGCTTAACTAATTGTTTATGTCAGATACTGCTGTATTGTAATGGTCATTAAAGATTCAGGTTGAGACCCTGACAGTATACTCATTATGTTAGGCTATTTATTCATGTCATTTTGCCCGCACTAAGCACTTTTCTTGGTACACACAATATATTTTGTAACAGTTTATTCATTGGAGTAATAATGTACTATTGCTAATATGTATTGTATGAACTATTTGTATCCTTTTACTATATAAACTTCAAGTGCTCCCCTATTGTGCAAACTTTATCAAAAACAATTTGCATGTCAATTTTACAGCTATAGCTTTTGATTGACCATACTATCTGTTTGATAGCACTGTTATGTCTTTTGATACTTATATGGTACCCCTGGATGCATACATTATTTGACCAGGTTCATGTAGCACACCTTGTAACAGTATATTAAATTGATCAATCATGTATTACTCTCCATCTTGGACCAAGAAGCACAAGTTAGGTTCAACGGGCTTCAACACAGACCAGGTGTCCGTTTCTGCACATTTAGCCATTTGTGCTTTTTAAATGATTTTATGAATTTTTTGTGGCTTTTTTTCTTGTTTGATATGTGATATTTACTAATATTTTTTTGAGGTGATCACAGTAGTATGCATTTACTTTTTTCCTTTCTTGTTGATTATTCAATTGATATGCATTAGTTGATCCCTCCCCTTTATTAGGTGGTGCCCTCCTATACAAGTTACTTGTGTAAACGATACCTGTCAACACACTCAATCAGTCACACAAGGCTGGGATGGGCTACAGGACAATAGACAAGCAGCTTGGTGAAAAGGCAACAACTCTTGGCACAATTATTAGAAAATGGAAGAAACACAAGATGATGGGAGGACCTGATCAATGATGTGAAGAGAGCTGGCACCGCAGTCTCAAACATTACTGTTAGTAGCACACTTTGCCGTCATGGATTAAAATCCTGCATGGCACACAAAGTCCCCTTGCTCACGCCAACACGTGTCCAGGCCCATTTGAAGCCCACCAGTGACCATCTGGATGATCCAGAGGAGGCATGGGAGAAGTTCATGTGGTCAGATGACACCAAAATAGAACTTTTTGGTATCAATTCCAATCGCCGTGTTTGGAGGAAAAAGAAGAATGCGTACAACCCCAATGACACAGTCACAACTATGAAGCATGGTGAGGGAAACATCATACTTTGGGATTGCTTTTCTGCAAAGGGGACAGGACGACTGCACATTATTAAAGGGAGGATGGATGGGGTTGTAACGGGTCCGGGAGGCGGACTGTAACGGGTCCGGGAGGCGGAACCTCTGAGCTACTATACAAGGGGGCGGCCCTTGTAAGGGAGCGGGTGGCAGTCTCTGGGTGAACGGACAGGGAGTTACGGCAAGTGATCAGGGCAGTCTCTGGGTAAGGGGTAGGTACGACCTGTGATGGCAGAGCCTCCAGGTAGGCTAGCAGGCAGATGGTAGATGTGTGCTCCCAGGTGAGCAAGCGAGAGTCTCTGGAATAGCAGGTGGTCACGGCACGTGACGGCGGAACCTCCGGGCTGGCAGGCAGGTAGGTAACGGAGAAGCGCTCCCAGGTGAGCGGGCAAGAGTCTCTGGAATAGCTGGTGGTCACCGCACGTGACAACGGGACCTCCGGGCTGGCAAGCAGGCAGGTAACGGAGATGCGCTCCCAGGTGAGCGGGCAAGAGTCTCTGAGATAGCTGGTGGTCACAGCACGTGACAACGGAGCCTCCGGGCTGGCAAGCAGGCAGATAACGGAGAAGCGCTCCCAGGTGAGCGGGCAAGCTGGTCCATAGACAGACTGACCGGAGTAGTAAGGCAGACCGTCGGACCTCAGGCAAGCAGGCAGGTAGCTGATATGCGCTCCCAGGTGAGCGGGCAGGCTGGTCCTTTAGACAGACTGACAGGAGTAGTAAGGCAGACCGTCGGACCTCAGACTGGCAGACAGGTAACAAGTATTCAGGCAGGAATCAGGCAGGTAACTGGCAGGTAACTAGCAGGAAACTGGCAGGTAACTGGCAACGGGACCTGAGGGCTGAAGCACAGGTGAGACACAGGTGCAAACAACATTGCTCGGGCACCTCCATTTTGGAGGAGGTGCCTTATATATGATGAAGTCCTCCGGCCATTGGCCGGGGACTCTTTAGGGCGGCGCGCGCGGCCCCTTTAAGAGGAGGGGAGCGCGCGCGCGCCCTAAGCACAGGGGCCGGGAAGGAGCGCGCGCTGAGAGCAGAGCAGGAGGAGGACGCCGGGACGGAGCGCGCGCTGACAGCAGAGCGGGGGGAAGATGCCGGGCACGGAGCAGAGCGGTGAGGGGAGCAGCGTCCCTGCCTAGCAGAGGGCAGGGACGCCGTCACTACAGGGGTCATGTATAGTGCTGATCGAGCACTAAAATGCTCAGGTGCTCGAAGCTCTGGCCGAGCTCACCGTCATACTCGGGTGCTCGACCCGAGCAACGAGCCCTATGTTAGTCTATGGGAGACCCGAGCATTTTTGCGTCAGCACCCCCGGCAGTCTGTAGAAAGCCTAAAAAGTGCCCAAAACGATAGTGACAGTGCTCAAATGACATGGGGACAGCATGGGGATTGCCCTATGTAGCATTTCTGAGCCCCAGGTCACTGCTGTCAACAATGTGGTCAGAGGTATTAAGCCATTTTTACGGGCTCACAATAAAACATACAAAAACGAAACTGAAACTGTTTTCCTGTGAAATATGTTAAGGAACATCCTTTGCAGGGTAAAGACTTGTGTATAAGGTAAAATAAATAACCAAAAACAAAAATACTCCTCCACACCTTGGGCTATGTTCACAAGTAGCATTTTTTATGCGTTTTTGCACTTTTGTATTGCTTTCAACCGTGACAAATGCATTCTCCGGGAAATGTCATTTTAACATTTTACAACTTTATTTGGCCATGTGCTGTTTGACACATGCATACAGTGCTGAAAAGACATGGGAACAGCATGGGGAAGACCCCAGGAAGCATCTCTGACACCCAGGTCACTGCCTAAAAGTGTGCCCATCAGAAGTGATCCATGCCGCATCAGAAAATGCAGACTTGCAACTATCCCTGTGCAAGCCCTTGTCCCAGGGCAGTGTTCAATTTTACCTCCCCCATTCCTTGCAATACAAGCGCAAGTATTCAGCCTGCCACCCACCCACCCCAGGATGCAATACCATACTGCTTGCTTACACTTAAAATTGGGCCTTTTAGGCATGTGGAGGCGGAATCTGGCCAACGCGTCATGGCTGCGACGGCGGCCTGGTATCCATACTCAGTCCCCAGCTGCCCGGCGGCCGGGTGTCCAAGCTTGGTCCCCAGCTGCCAGGGGACGGCCGGGTGTCCATAAAAGACCCCCAGCCGCCCCTATTTGTCCAGGTGCGCCTTATATACAAGCGTGCATACCAAAACATTACCTGTGCCCTCCCCAGTGCATTTAGTGGGAAGGACAGCCTAACCACAAACATGTGGACCAGTGAATGTGGCCAGGGATGGTCTATCTCACTGACGCCTTCACACTGGGTTAGTATTGTGCAAGCCGGACATAATTGAACACTGGGATGCAACACGTCCTCCAGACATAGAGGATTGCGGGTTCTGGGTTAATCAAGCTTCAACACAAAGTTCAGAAGGTAGACAGCAGCAGTGGTCGGCCTCCTACACAACGAGTAAATTATTCATGATCATGAGGCCATCCATCTCCTTAGCTTTCTGTTCCTTGGAATGCAAGCACATGTAAGTAGTAGCGGCTAGGCCTGAGATGGTGAGCGTTTTGGCGCATATCCTACCTCCTCCGAGGATTGCTGGATTTTTTCCTGTTACTATCCCAGTTCTATGACTTCCGTTAAAACAAAGCTTCAGGTGATGAATGATGGATGTGGTGGTGGCAAAGGAGAAAGAGCAGGAGGAACAGGGACCATTCACATCAAAATCAGGCCAGTCAACCACACATGTCTTGTAGGATATGTTTCTGTACCAAAAGGAGCAGTTTGGCTACACAGTTATAAGGCATACAGTGAGTGCAATGCCTACCAAAAATTTTGAGGCACTCCAATGCCCCTTGGAATTCACATGGAGGTCAGAGGGCCTTAACTAAACCGTTTTTTCCATTTATAGCAACTGGGCCTCCTGTACACTGTTGGCCTAAGCAGTGAATGGAATGCTTTCCAAAAATTATGAGAAACTGCAATGCCCCTTGAAACAGACGTGGATTGCAGCGTACTAAAAACCTTCTACCCATTATTGGGGAGTGGGTCTCCCTTAGTGTTCGCCTTTGCATTGAAAAGCAAAAGCTGATTAAAATTAGGAGGAAATGCAATGCCCGTTGGAAGAGTCGTGGAGGTTAGAGGTAATTAAAAACAACATTTCAATGCCCCTTGGAAGAGCAGTGGAGTTCAGAGTGGTTTAACAAGACGGTTTTAATGCCCCTTGGAAGAGACGTGGAGGTCACAGCAGCTTAACAAGACGGTTTTAATGCCCCTTGGAAGAGATGTGGAGTTCAGAGTGGTTAAACAAGAAGGTTTTAATGCCCCTTAGAAGAGACGTGGGGGTCCCAGTGGAATAAAAAGACAATTTCAATGCCCCTTGGAAGAGTGGTGGAGGTCCCAGTGGAATAAAAAGACAATATCAACGCCCCTTGAAAGAGTGCTGGAGGTTACAGTGGAATAAAGAGACAATATCAATGCCCCTTGGAAGAGTGGTGGAGGTCGCAGTGGAATAAAAAAACAATATCAATGCCCCTTGGAAGAGACGTGGAGGTCACAGTAGTTTATCAAGATGATTTTAATGCCCCTTGGAAGAGACGTGGAGTTCAGAGTGGTTTAGCAAGATGGTTTTAATGCCCCTTGTAAGAGACGTGGAGGTCACAGTAGCTTAACAAGACAGTTGTAATGCCCCTTGGAAGAGACGTGGAGTTCAGAGTGGTTTAACAAGACTGTTTTAATGCCCCTTGGAAGAAACGTGGAGGTCACAGTGGAATAAAAAGACAATATCAATGCCCCTTGGAAGAGTGGTGGAGGTCCCAGTGGAATAAAAAGACAATATCTATGCCCCTTGGAAGAGTGGTGGAGGTTACACTGGAATAAAACGAAAATATCAATGACAAGTGGAAGAGATGTGGAGGTCACAGTAGCTTAACAAGACGATTTTAATGCCCCTTACAAGAGCCATGCAGTACAGCATATTAAAAACATTATTCCCATTATTGGGGAGTGGGTCTCACATAGTCTTTGCCTATGCCTTCTAAGCAAAAGCTGCCAAAAATTAGGATAGAGGAAATTGCAATGCCCCTTGCAAGAGCCATGCAGTACAGCATATTAAAAACATTATTCCTATTATTGGGGAGTGGGTCTCCCATAGTCTTTGCCTATGCATTCCAAGCAAAAGCTGCCAAAAATAAGGACGGAGAAATTTGCAATGCCCCTTACAAGAGTACTGCAGTACAGCATGTTAAAAACCTTATTCCCATTATTGAGGAGTGGGTCTCCCATAGTCTTTGCCTATGCCTTCCAATCAAAAGCTGCGAAAAATTAGGATGGAGGAAATTGCACTGCCCCTTTCAAGAGTCATGCAGTACAGTATATTAAAAACATTATTCCCATTATTGGGGAGTGGGTCTCCCATAGTCTTTGCCTATGCCTTCCAAGCAAAAGCTTCCAAAAATTAGGACGGAGGAACTTGCAATGCCCCTTACAAGAGCCATGCAGTACAGCATATTAAAAACATTATTCCCATTATTGGGGAGTGGTTCTCCCATAGTCTTTGCCTATGCCTTCGAAGCAAAAGCTGCCAAAAATTAGGACAGAGGAACTTGCAATGCCCCTTACAAGAGTCATGCAGTATAGCATATTAAAAACATTATTCCCATTATTGGGGAGTGGGTCTCCCGTAGCCTTCGCCTATGCCTTCCAATCAACAGCAGCCAAAAATTAGGATGGAGGAAATTGCAATGCCCCTTACAAGAGCCATGCAGTACAGTATATAAAAAACATTATTCCCATTATTGGGGAGTGGGTCTCCCATAGTCTTTGCCTATGCTTTCCAAGCAAAAGCTGCCAAAAATTAGGACAGAGGAACTTGCAATGCTGGCAACACGGACCACGGTCACCCTGTTGGTATTGTGGTGGTGGAGGCTGAGGATAAGGAAAAGAGCAAAAAACAGCCGAAATTGGGAAGCGTAAACCCATGTGTGGGTGTGAAGCGGTGCATGGGAGTACACCTCCCGAAATAACACAGTGGATTTGACTTTATGTTACTCTCCTGTCATTTGGTGGTAATGAGAAGTCTGACCCAATCCAGCCCTTGTTCATTTTGATAAGGGTCAGCTTGTCAGCATTGTCAGTTGAGAGGCGAGTGCGCTAATCAGTTATAATTCAAACAGCGGCACTAAAAACACGCTCCGATAACACGCTAGTGGCAGGGCAGGCCAGGAACTCCAAGGCATACAGAGCGAGTTCATTCCAAATGTCCAGCTTGGATACCCAATAATTAAAAGGCCCAGAGGAATCACGGAGGAAGCTGGTACGGTTGGCAAGATACTCCCTCACCATCTTTTGAAACTTTCCACTCCTTGTGAGAGTACCCCATGCCTCAGGGCCTTTAAGCTGGGCAGGTCTCAGAAAACTGTCCCAGAGCGTTGACAGTGTTTCCCTGCCTCTGCTGTATTGGATTTGCGTCTCTCTCGCCTGAACGTCTTGGTTGGGCAACGAACTGTAACCTCTGCTGCTAGCGTGTTCAGGTGGGAATTTTTTTAACAGTTCTGTTGTGCAGCAACGGCCTTCTAGTACTGCCCCATTTTTGTAGACCTCTCCACCTCAGGAATAAGAGAGTGAAAGTTCTCCTTGTAGCGGGGGTCTAAAAGTGTCACCAACCAGTAATGTCTGTCACCGAACATTTTGACAACGCAAGGGTCATGGTTAAGGCAGCGTAACAAAAAGTCAGCCATGCATGCCAGACTGGTAACGGGCAAGACTTCCGTGTCCTCACCAAGATGACGACTTGCCATGCTCTTCTCATCCTCCTCCTCCTCCCCCCTTTCCTCAGGCAATCCACGCTGAACCGACAGTATGACAGATGTACAGGTACTACCGTCAACAGTGCATGATACCAGCTCCTGTTCCGCCTCCTCCGCCTCCTCTCCCTCATTGTCCCCCAATGCACGTTGGGATGAGATGAGGCTGGGCTGTGTGTAATCGCCTGCTACGGCTTCTTGATCCATCTCATCATACTCTGGCTGCAATGCCTCCTCTTTATTTCTCTGCAGAGAGCGTTGCAAAAGACAGACAAGTGGGATGCTGACACTAATGATGGCGTCATCGCCACTCATCATCTTGGTGGCCTCCTCAAAGTTTGTCAGGATGGTACATATGTCAGACATCCAAGTCCACTCCTGAGGTCTTATGAGTGTAGTCTGACCTGAATATCGACAGCCTTGTTGCAGCTGGTACTCCACAACTGCTCTCTTCTGCTCACAAATCCTTTGCAACATGTGGAGGGTAGAGTTCCAATGTGTGGGGACATCACACACCAGTCGATGTGCTGGAAGCTGCAAACGCTGCTGCAACACAGCAAGGGGATGCGGAAGCTGTAGCCGACTACTGAAAATGAGCTGACAGGCGGCGTACTTTGATGAGTAGATCTGGCAACTCGGGGTACGATTTTAGAAACCGCTGAACCACGAGGTTAAGCAGATGTGCCAGGCATGGTACGTGTGTGATCTCGCCTCGCCTCAGAGCCGCCACAAGGTTACGGCCATTGTCACACACGACCATGCCTGTATGTAGGTTCAGCAGTCTCAGCCACAGATCTGCCTGCTCTTTGACAGCTGTCCACAACTCACAAGTCGTGTGAGGTTTATCACCTAAGCTTATGAGTTTCAGCACAGCCTGTTACCACTTGGCTGAGGCAGTACTGCAGTGCTTCCAGCTTGTAACTGATGTGGTGATATCTGAGATGGAGGCTGAACATGACGAGGAGGAGGAGAATAATGCGCAGGAGCTGTACACTGTGGGGGCAACTCTGACTGACATAGGGCCCGCAATCCTCGGTGTGGAGAGGATGTGTTCCGTCCCAAGGTCCGACTGGGTCCCGGCTTCCACTATATTTACCCAGTGTGCCGTCAGGGAGATGTACCGTCCCTGCCCACAAGCACTTGTCCACGTGTCCGTTGTCAGGTGGACTCTCCCAGTAACTGCGTTGTTGAGGGCACGACAGATGTTTTGGGAAACGTGCTTGTGTAGAGCGGGGATGGCACACCGGGCAAAATAGTGTCGGCTAGGGACCCAGTACCGAGGGACGGCCACCGCCATAAGGTTGCGGAAGGATTCCATCTCCACCAGCCTAAAAGACAGCATTTCAAATGCAAACTGTCGTGAAATGTGTGAATGTAGGACTGTGGCCTGTGGTGCGTTGGCTGAGAATTTGCGCTTTCGTTCAAATGTCTGGGATATGGACAATTGAATGCTGCGGTGGGACGTGTATGTCCATGTTGATGCTGTTTCTTGAGAAACTACCATAACAAGTGAAGACAAAGAGTATGGGGCATCTTTGCATGCAGCATGGACAGGAGATTGCCTTGAACGCACAACAGGGGGTTCAATTACACGCAAAACACCCGAAGAAGCAGTGGTGACACCCGCTGACACTGGTCCTGGACCCTGGGGTTTCGTCCCACAAAGTCGGGTGCTTTGCTGACTTGTTCCTGATCATGCTGGTGGTGGTCAGGCTGGTAGTTTTGTCACCCCTGCTGATGCTGGCCTGGCAGGTGGTACAAATGTCCTTTTTTGAGTTATCAGCAGAGTCTTTAAAAAAATTCCAGACTCTGGAAGACCTACCGGTTGTACTGGCAATGTCTCTTGTGTTGGTGTTACGGGGAACGGTTGCATGCCTTCAGTCTGTGGCCACCACACTGCTTCTTGCTGACTATTGGGGTACTCTGCCTCCCTCCCCATGTGTGCTGCTCGCCTCACTCTGTGTGTCCTCCTGCCACGTTGAGTCAGTTACTAGATCATCCACCACCTCCTCCTCTTCCACTTCCGCACCACGATCCTCCTCCTCACTTCATGACAATTGTGTCTCGTTATCGTCCACCTCTTGGGACAAATTGCCAGAATCGCCTTCCTGTAGCCGTGGCTGTTCAAATATTTGGTCATCGCTACATGGGATCTCCTCTTCCACCACTTCAAGCGGAGCAGGCGAGGGGCCCAAATATGGAAATGGACCAGTGAACAGCTCTTCAGAGTGTCCAACTGTGGGATCAGTTGCTGTCTGACGACACTTGGCAAGGTGGGAGGAAGGAGCATCAGGGTGTGGAGGAGTATGAGGTCGAGACTCATGGCTACTAAGACTTGACAGTGTGGAAGATAGACCGCAGGTGGTCTTGCCCAGGTGACTGGAAGTATTATCTGCTATCCATTTAATAACCTGTTCACACTGATCAGTTGGCAATAGTGGTGTTGTTGTTTGCTTCCCAAGTAATTCGGTCAAGAACTGGAATCGAGAAGATGTGGCTGTTGGTTGTGGCACATTTTCACCTTGGCCACGGCCCCGTCTTCTGCACACACCATCACCTGAACGTCCAGTTCCACGTCCCTTGCCACGCGCCTTGCCTATTGCAAATGAAGTAAAATAGCTTACACTCACACTATCAATGGCAAAAGGGTAATAAAAAAGAGATTAGAACAGTGGAAGAGGAAAACCACAGTTCTAGTTCTCTGGTCTACACCAGAATCTTTTAAACAGATATATTTGTGTCTGAACTGTCAGCAAGACACTGAAACTGTTTTTTTTTATGCAAAAAGGTGGATTACACCCATATTTGAACCATGGAAGAGGAAAACCACAGTTCTAGTTCTCTGGCCTACACCAGAATCTTTTAAACAGATATATTTGTGTCTGAACAGTCAGCGAGACACTCAAACTGTTTATTTCAATCAAAAGGTGGATTACACCCAGATGTGAACCGTGGAAGAGGAAAACCACAGTTCTAGTTCTCTGGCCTACACCAGAATCTTTTAAACAGATATATTTGTGACTGAACAGTCAGCGAGACACTGAAACTGTTTTTTTTATGCAAAAAGGTGGATAACACCCAGATTTGAACCGTGGAAGAGGAAAACCACAGTTCCAGTTCTCTGGCCCACACCAGAATCTTTTAAACAAATATATTTGTGTGTGAACAGTCAGCGAAACACTCAAACTGTTTTTTTTAATCAAAAGTTGGATTGCACCCAGATGTGAACCATTGAAGAGGAAAACCACAGTTTTAGGTCTCTGGCCTACACCAGAATCTTTTAAACAGATATATTTGTGTCTGAACAGACAGCGAGACACTTAAACTGTTTTTTTTTATGCAAAAAGGTGGTTAACACCAAGATTTGAACCATGGAGGAGGAAAACCACAGTTCTACTTCTCTGGCCCACACTAGAATCTTTTAAACAAATATATTTGTGTCTGAACAGTCAGCAAGACACTCAAACTGTTTTTTTTCGTATGTAAAAAAGGCAAAAAGGTGGATTACACCAAGATTTGAACCGTGGAAGAGGAAAACCACAGTTCTAGTTTTCTGGCCTACACCAGAATCTTTTAAACAGATACATTTGTGTCTGAACAGTCAGCGAGACACTGAAACTGTTTTTTTTTATGCAAAAAGGTGGATTACACCCAGATTTGAAACGTGGAAGAGGAAAACCACAGTTCTAGTTCTCTGGCCTACACCAGAATCTTTTAAACAGATATATTTGTGACTGAACAGTCAGCGAGACACTGAAACTGTTTTTTTTATGCAAAAAGGTGTATAACACACTGATTTGAACCGTGGAAGAGGAAAACCTCAGTTCTAGTTCTCTGGCCCACACCAGAATCTTTTAAACAAATATATTTGTGTCTGAACAGTCAGCGAGATACTCAAACTGTTTTTTCTTATCAAAAGGTGGATTATACCCAGATGTGAACCGTGGAAGAGGAAAACCACAGATCTAGTTCTCTGGCCTACACCAGAATCTTTTAAACAGATATATTTGTGTCTGAACAGTCAGCGAGACACTTAACCTGTTTTTTTTATGCAAAAAGGTGGATTAAACCCAGATTCGAACCGTGGAAGAGGAAAACCACAGTTCTAGTTCTCTGGCCTACCCCAGAATCTTTTAAACAGATATATTTGTGTCTGAACAGTCAGCGAGACACTCAAACTGTTTTTTTTTCGTATGTAAAAAAGGCAAAAAGGTGGATTACACCAAGATTTAAACCGTGGAAGAGGAAAACCACAGTTCTAGTTCTCTGGCCTACACCAGAATCTTTTAAACAGATAAATTTGTGTCTGAACAGTCAGCGAGACACTGAAACTGTTTTTTTTAGGGAAAAAGGTGGATTACACCTAGATTTGAACCGTGGAAGAGGAAAACCACAGTTCTAATTCTCTGGCCTACACCAGAATCTTTTAAACAGATATATTTGTGTATGAACAGTCAACGAGACACTGAAACTGTTTTTTCTATGCAAAAAGGTGGATTACACCCATATTTGAACAATGGAAGAGGAAACCACAGTTCTAGCTCTCTGGCCTACACCAGAATCTTTAAAACAGATATATTTGTGTCTGAACAGTCAGCGAGACACTCAAGCTGTTTATTTTAATCAAAAGGTGGATTACACCCAGATGTGAACCGTGGAAGAGGAGAACCACAGTTCTAGTTCTCTGGCCTACACCAGAATCTATTAAACAGATAAATTTGTGACTGAACAGTCAGCGAGACACTGAAACTGTTTTTTTTTATGCAAAAAGGTGGATAACACCCAGATTTGAACCGTGGAAGGGGAAAACCACAGTTCTAGTTCTCTGGCCCACACCAGAATCTTTTAAACAAATATATTTGTGTCTGAACAGTCAGCCAGACACTCAAACTGTTTTTTTTAATCAAAAGTTGGATTACACCCAGATGTGAACCGTTGAAGAGGAAAACCACAGTTTTAGGTCTCTGGCTTACACCAGAATCTTTTAAACAGATATATTTGTGTCTGAACAGACAGCGAGACACTTAAACTGGTTTTTTTTATGCAAAAAGGTGGTTAACACCAATATTTGAACCATGGAGGAGTAAAACCACAGTTCTAGTTCTCTGGCCTACACCAGAATCTTTTAAACAGATATATTTGTGTCTGAACAGTCAGCGAGACACTGAAACTGTTTTTTTTATGCAAAAAGGTGGATAACACCCAGATTTGAACCGTGGAAGAGGAAAACCACAGTTCTAGTTCTCTGGCCCACACCAGAATCTTTCAAACAAATATATTTGTGTCTGAACAGTCAGCGAGACAGTCAAACTGTTTTTTTTTAATCAAAAGTTGGATTACACCCAGATGTGAACCGTTGAAGAAGAAAACCCCAGTATTAGGTCTCTGGCCTACACCAGAATCTTTTAAACAGATATATTTGTGTCTGAACAGATAGCGAGACACATAAACTGTTTTTTTTTATGCAAAAAGGTGGTTAACGCCAAGATTTGAACCATGGAGGAGGAAAACCACAGTTCTAGTTCTCTGGCCCACACTAGAATCTTTTAAACAAATATATTTGTGTCTGAACAGTCAGCGAGACACTCAAACTGTTTTTTTTAATCAAAAGGTGGATTACACCCAGATGTGAAACGTGGAAGAGGAAAACCTCAGATCTAGTTCTCTGGCCTACACCAGACTCTTTAAACAGAAATGTTTGTGTCTGAACAGTCAGCGAGACACTTAAACTGTTTTTTATGCAAAAAGGTGGATTACACCCAGATTTGAACCGTGGAAGAGGAAAACCACAGTTCTAGTTCTCTGGCCTACACCAGAATCTTTTAAACAGATATATTTGTGTCTGAACAGTCAGCAAGACACTCAAACTGTTTTTTTTTCGTATGTAAAAAAGGCAGAAAGGTGGATTGCACCAAGATTTGAACCGTGGAAGAGGAAAACCACAGTTCTAGTTTTCTGGCCCACACCAGAATCTTTTAAACAGATACATTTGTGTCTGAACAGTCAGCGAGACACTGAAACTGTTTTTTTTTTAAGCAAAAATGTGTATTACACCCAAATTTGAACCGTGGAAGAGGAAAACCACAGTTCTAGTTCTCTGGCCTACACCAGAATATTTTAAACCGATATATTTGTGTCTGAACAGTCAACGAGACACTTAAACTGTTTGTTTTAATCAAAAGGTGGATTACACCCAGATGTGAACCGTGGAAGAGGAAAACCACAGTTCTAGTTCTCTGGCCTACACCAGAATCTTTTAAACAGATATATTTGTGTCTGAACAGAAAGCGAGACACTTAAACTGTTTTTTTTTATGCAAAAGGTGGATTACACCCAGATTTGAAACGTGGAAGAGAAAAACCACAGTTCTAGTTCTCTGGCCTACACCAGAATCTTTTAAACAGATATATTTGTGACTGAACAGTCAGCGAGACACTGAAACTGTTTTTTTTATGCAAAAAGGTGTATAACACCCAGATTTGAACCGTGGAAGAGGAAAACCACACTTCTAGTTCTCTGGCCCACACCAGAATCTTTTAAACAAATATATTTGTGTCTGAACAGTCAGCGAGACACTCAAACTGTTTTTTTTATCAAAAGGTGGATTACACCCAGATGTAAACCATGTCAGAGGAAAACCACACTTTTAGTTCTCTGGCCTACACCAGAATCTTTTAAACAGATATATTTGTGTCTGAACACGCAGCGAGACACTTAAACTGTTTTTTTTTATGCAAAATGGCGGTTAACACCAAGATTTGAACCGTGGAAAAGTAAAACCACAGTTCTAGTTCTCTGGCCCACACTAGAATCTTTTAAACAAATATATTTGTGTCTGAACAGTCAGCGAGACACTCAAACAGTTTTTTTTAATCAAAAGGTGGATTACACGCAGATGTGAACCATGGAAGAGGAAAACCACAGATCTAGTTCTCTGGCCTACACCAGAATCTTTTAAACAGATATATTTGTGACTGAACAGTCAGCGAGACACTGAAACTGTTTTTTTTATGCAAAAAGGTGGATAACACCCAGATTTGTACCGTGGAAGAGGAAAACCACAGTTCTAGTTCTCTGGCCCACACCAGAATCTTTTAAACAAATATATTTGTGTCTGAACAGTCAGCGAGACACTGAAACTGTTTTTTTTAATCAAAAGTTGGATTACACCCAGATGTGAACCGTTGAAGAGGAAAACCACAGTTTTAGGTCTCTGGCCTACACCAGAATCTTTTAAACAGATATATTTGTGTCTGCACAGACAGCGAGACACTTAAGCTGTTTTTTTTTATGCAAAAAGGTGGTTAACACCAAGATTTGAACCATGGAGGAGTAAAACCACAGTTCTAGTTCTCTGGCCCACACTAGAATCTTTTAAACTAATGTATTTGTGTCTGAACAGTCAGCGAGACACTTTAACTGTTTTTTTTAATCAAAAGGTGGATTACACCCAGATGTGAACCCTGGAAGACGAAAACCACAGTTCTAGTTCTCTGGCCTAAACCAGACTCTTTTAAACAGATATATTTGTGTCTGAACAGTCAGCGAGACACTTAAACTATTTTTTTTATGCAAAAAGGTGGATTACACCCAGATTTGAACCGTGGAAGAGGAAAACCACCGTTCTAGTTCTCTGGCCCACACCAGAATCTTTTAAACAAATATATTTGTGTCTGAACAGTCAGCGAGACACTGAAACTGTTTTTTTTATGCAAAAAGGTGTATAACACCCTGATTTGAACCGTGGAAGAGGAAAACCACAGTTCTAGTTCTCTGGCCCACACCAGAATCTTTTAAACAAATATATTTGTGTCTGAGCAGTCAGCGAGACACTCACACTGTTTTTTTTTATCAAAAGGTGGATTACACCCAGATGTTAACCGTGTCAGAGGAAAACCACACTTTTAGTTCTCTGGCCCACACCAGAATCTTTTAAACAAATATATTTGAGACTGAACAGTCAGCGAGACACTGAAACTGTTTTTTTTAATCAAAAGTTGGATTACACCCAGATGTGAACCGTTGAAGAGGAAAACCACAGTTTTAGGTCTCTGGCCTACACCAGAATCTTTTAAACAGATATATTTGTGTCTGAACACGCAGCGAGACACTTAAACTGGTTTTTTTTATGCAAAATGGCGGTTAACACCAAGATTTGAACCGTGGAAAAGAAAAACCACAGTTCTAGTTCTCTGGCCCACACTAGAATCTTTTAAACAAATATATTTGTGTCTGAACACGCAGCGAGACACTTAAACTGTTTTTTTTTATGCAAAATGGCGGTTAACACCAAGATTTGAACCGTGGAAAAGAAAAACCACAGTTCTAGTTCTCTGGCCCACACTAGAATCTTTTAAACAAATATATTTGTGTCTGAACAGTCAGCGAGACACTCAAACAGTTTTTTTTTATCAAAAGGTGGATTACACGCAGATGTGAACCATGGAAGAGGAAAACCACAGATCTAGTTCTCTGGCCTACACCAGAATCTTTTAAACAGATATATTTGTGACTGAACAGTCAGCGAGACACTGAAACTGTTTTTTTTTATGCAAAAAGGTGAATAACACCCAGATTTGTACCGTGGAAGAGGAAAACCACAGTTCTAGTTCTGTGGCCCACACCAGAATCTTTT
The DNA here is from genome assembly GCF_046119375.1 of Phyllobates terribilis. NCBI lineage: Eukaryota > Metazoa > Chordata > Amphibia > Anura > Dendrobatidae > Phyllobates > Phyllobates terribilis. Next base: position 445,752,345 of record NW_027362764.1, read on the forward strand.
AAACAAATATATTTGTGTCTGAACAGTCAGCGAGACACTGAAACTGTTTTTTTTAATCAAAAGATGGATTACACCCAGATGTGAACCGTTGAAGAGGAAAACCACAGTTTTAGGTCTCTGGCCTACACCAGACTCTATTAAACAGATATATTTGTGTCTGAACAGTCAGCAAGACACTCAAACAGTTTTTTTACGTATGTAAAGAAGGCAAAAAGGTGGTTTACACCAAGATTTGAACCGTGGAAGAGGAAAACCACAGTTCTAGTTTTCTGGCCTACACCAGAATCTTTTAAACAGATAAATTTGTGTCTGAACAGTCAGCGAGACACTGAAACTGTTTTTTTTTATGCAAAAAGGTGTACTACACCCAAATTTGAACCGTGGAAGAGGAAAACCACAGTTCTAGTTCTCTGGCCTACACCAGAATCTTTTGAACACATATATTTGTGTCTGAACAGTCAAAGAGACACTTAAACAGTTTTTTTTAATCAAAAGGTGGATTACACCAAGATGTGAACCGTGGAAGAGGAAAACCACAGTTCTCGTTCTCTGGCCTACACCAGAATCTTTTAAACAGATATATTTGTGTCTGAACAGAAAGCGAGACACGTAAACTGTTTTTTTTTATGCAAAAGGTGGATTACAACCAGATTTGAAACATGGAAGAGGAAAACCACAGTTCTTGTTCTCTGGCCTACACCAGAATCTTTTAAACAGATATATTTGTGACTGAACAGTCAGCGAGACACTGAAACTGTTTTTTTTATGCAAAAAGGTGTATAACACCCTGATTTGAACCGTGGAAGTGGAAAACCACAATTCTAGTTCTCTGGCCCACACCAGAATCTTTTAAACAAATATATTTATGTCTGAACAGTCAGCGAGACACTCAAACTGTTTTTTTTTATCAAAAGGTGGATTACACCTAGATGTGAACCGTGGAAGAGGAACACCACAGTTTTAGTTCTCTGGCCTACACCAGAATCTTTTAAACAGATATATTTGTGTCTGAACACGCAGCGAGACACTTAAACTGTTTTTTTATGCAAAAAGGTGGTTAACACCAAGATTTGAACCGTGGAAGAGGAAAACCACAGTTCTAGTTCTCTGGCCTACACCAGAATCTTTTAAACAGAAAAATTTGTGTCTGAACAGTCAGCGAGACACTGAAACTGTTTTTTTTTATGCAAAAAGGTGTATTACACCCAAATTTCAACCGTGGAAGAGGAAAACCACAGTTCTAGTTCTCTGGCATACACCAGAATCTTTTAAACAGATATATTTGTGTCTGAACAGTCAACGAGACACTGAAACTGTTTTTTTTAATCAAGAGGTGGATTACAACCAGATGTGAACCGTGGAAGAGGTAAACCAAAGTTCTAGTTCTCTGGCCTACACCAGAATCTTTTAAACAGATATATTTGTGTCTGAACAGAAAGCGAGACACTTAAACTGTTTTTTTTTATGCCAAAATGTGGATTACACCCTGATTTGAAACGTGGAAGAGGAAAACCACAGTTCTAGTTCTCTGGCCTACACCAGAATCTTTTAAACAGATATATTTGTGTCTGAACAGTCAGCGAGACACTCAAACTGTTTATTTTAATCAAAAGGTGGATTACACCCAGATGTGAACCGTGGAAGAGGAAAACCACAGTTCTAGTTCTCTGGCCTACACCAGAATCTTTTAAACAGATATATTTGTGACTGAACAGTCAGCGAGACACTGCAAATTTTTTTTATGCAAAAAGGTGGATAACACCCAGATTTGAACCGTCGAAGAGGAAAACCACAGTTCTAGTTCTCTGGCCCACACCAGAATCTTTTAAACAAATATATTTGTGTCTGAACAGTCAGCGAGACACCCAAACTGTATTTTTTAATCAAAAGTTGGATTACACCCAGATGTGAACCGTTGAAGAGGAAAACCACAGTTTTAGGTCTCTGGCCTACACCAGAATCTTTTAAACAGATATATTTGTGTCTGAACAGACAGCGAGACACTTAAACTGTTTTTTTATGCAAAAAGGTGTATAACACCCTGATTTGAACCGTGGAAGAGGAAAACCACACTTCTAGTTCTCTGGCCCACACCAGAATCTTTTAAACAAATATATTTGTGTCTGAACAGTCAGCGAGACACTCAAACTGTTTTTTTTTATCAAAAGGTGGATTACACCAAGATGTGAACCGTGGAAGAGGAAAACTACAGTTCTCGTTCTCTGGCCTACACCAGAATCTTTTAAACAGATATATTTGTGTCTGAACAGAAAGCGAGACACTTAAACTGTTTTTTTTTATGCAAAAGGTGGATTACAACTAGATTTGAAACATGGAAGAGGAAAACCACAGTTCTTGTTCTCTGGCCTACACCAGAATCTTTTAAACAGATATATGTGTGACTGAACAGTCAGCGAGACACTGAAACTGTTTTTTTTATGCAAAAAGGTGTATAACACCCTGATTTGAACCGTGGAAGAGGAACACCACAGTTTTAGTTCTCTGGCCTACACCAGAATCTTTTAAACAGATATATTTGTGTCTGAACACGCAGCGAGACACTTAAACTGTTTTTTTATGCAAAAAGGTGGTTAACACCAAGATTTGAACCGTGGAAGAGGAAAACCACAGTTCTAGTTCTCTGGCCTACGCCAGAATCTTTTAAACAGAAAAATTTGTGTCTGAACAGTCAGCGAGACACTGAAACTGTTTTTTTTTATGCAAAAAGGTGTATTACACCGAAATTTGAACCGTGGAAGAGGAAAACCACAGTTCTAGTTCTCTGGCATACACCAGAATCTTTTAAACAGATATATTTGTGTCTGAACAGTCAACGAGACACTGAAACTGTTTTTTTTAATCAAGAGGTGGATTACAACCAGATGTGAACCGTAGAAGAGGTAAACCAAAGTTCTAGTTCTCTGGCCTACACCAGAATCTTTTAAACAGATATATTTGTGTCTGAACAGAAAGCGAGACACTTAAACTGTTTTTTTTTATGCCAAAAGGTGGATTACACCCAGATTTGAACCGTGGAAGAGGAAAACCACAATTCTAGTTCTCTGGCCTACACCAGAATCTTTTAAACAAATATATTTGTGTCTGAACAGTCAGCGAGACACTCAAACTGTTTTTTTTTTATCAAAAGGTGGATTACACCCAGATGTGATCGGTGGAAGAGGAAAACCACAGTTTTAGTTCTCTGGCCTACACCAGAATCTTTTAAACAGATATATTTGTGTCTGAACACGCAGCGAGACACATAAATTGTTTTTTTTATGCAAAAAGGTGGTTAACACCAAGATTTGAACCGAGGAAGAGGAAAACCACAGTTCTAGTTCTCTGGCCCACCCTAGAATCTTTTAAACAAATATATTTGTGTCTGAACAGTCAGCGAGACACTCAAACAGTTTATTTTAATCAAAAGGTGGATTGCACCCAGATGTGAACCGTGGAAGAGGAAAACCACAGATCTAGTTCTCTGGCCTACACCAGAATCTTTTAAACAGATATATTTGTGTCTGAACAGTCAGCGCGACACTGAAACTGTTTTTTCTACGCAAAAAGATGGATTACACCCATATTTGAACCATGGAAGAGGAAAACCACAGTTCTAGTTCTCTGGCCCACACCAGAATCTTTTAAACAAATATATTTGTGTCTGAACAGTCAGTGAGACACTCAAACTGTATTTTTTAATCAAAAGTTGGATTACACCCAGATGTGAACCGTTGAAGAGGAAAACCACAGTTTTAGGTCTCTGGCCTACACCAGAATCTTTTAAACAGATATATTTGTGTGTGAACAGACAGCGAGACACTTAAACTGTTTTTTTTATGCAAAAAGGTGGTTAACACCAAGATTTGAACCATGGAGGAGGAAAACCACAGTTCTAGTTCTCTGGCCTACAACAGAATCTTTTAAACAAATATATTTGTGTCTGAACAGTCAGCGAGACACTCAAACTGTTTTTTTTTATCAAAAGGTGGATTACACCCAGATGTGATCGGTGGAAGAGGAAAACCACAGTTTTAGTTCTCTGGCCTACACCAGAATCTTTTAAACAGATATATTTGTGTCTGAACACGCAGCGAGACACTTAAATTGTTTTTTTTATGCAAAAAGGTGGTTAACACCAAGATTTGAACCGTGGAAGAGGAAAACCACAGTTCTAGTTCTCTGGCCCACCCTAGAATCTTTTAAACAAATATATTTGTGTCTGAACAGTCAGCGAGACACTCAAACAGTTTTTTTTAATCAAAAGGTGGATTGCACCCAGATGTGAACCGTGGAAGAGGAAAACCACAGATCTAGTTCTCTGGCCTACACCAGAATCTTTTAAACAGATATATTTGTGTCTGAACAGTCAGCGAGTCACTGAAACTGTTTTTTCTACGCAAAAAGATGGATTACACCCATATTTGAACCATGGAAGAGGAAAACCACAGTTCTAGTTCTCTGGCCTACACCAGAATCTTTTAAACAGATATATTTGTGTCTGAACAGTCAGCGAGACACTCAAACTGTTTATTTTAATCAAAAGGTGGATTACACCCAGATGTGAACCGTGAAAGAGGAAAACCACAGTTCTAGTTCTCTGGCCTACACAATAATCTTTTAAACAGATATATTTGTGGCTGAACAGTCAGCGAGACACTGAAACAGTTTTTTTTTATGCAAAAAGGTGGATAACGCCCAGATTTGAACCGTGGAATAAGAAAACCACAGTTCTAGTTCTCTGGCCCACAGCAGAATCATTTAAACAAATATATTTGTGTCTGAACAGTCAGCGAGACACTCAAACTGTTTTTTTTAATCAAAAGTTGGATTACACCCAGATGTGAACCGTTGAAGAGGAAAATCACAGTTTTAGGTCTCTGGCCTACACCAGAATCTTTTAAACAGATATACTTGTGTCTGAACAGACAGCGAGACACTTAAACTGTTTTTTTTTATGCAAAAAGGTGGTTAACACCAAGATTTGAACCGTGGAATAAGAAAACCAAAGTTCTAGTTCTCTGGCCCACACCAGAATCTTTTAAACAAATATATTTGTGTCTGAACAGTCAGCGAGACACTCAAACTGTTTTTTTTAATCAAAAGGTGGATTACACCCAGATGTGAACTGTGGAAGAGGAAAACCTCAGATCTAGTTCTCTGGCCTACACCAGACTCTTTTAAACAGACATATTTGTGTCTGAACAGTCAGCGAGACACTCAAACTGTTTATTTCAATCAAAAGGTGGATTACACCCAGATGTGAACCGTGGAAGAGGAAAACCACAGTTCTAGTTCTCTGGCCTACACCAGAATCTTTTAAACAGATATATTTGTGACTGAACAGTCAGCGAGACACTGAAACTGTTTTTTTTATGCAAAAATGTGGATAACACCCAGATTTGAACCGTGGAAGAGGAAAACCACAGTTCCAGTTCTCTGGCCCACACCAGAATCTTTTAAACAAATATATTTGTGTGTGAACAGTCAGCGAAACACTCAAACTGTTTTTTTTAATCAAAAGTTGGATTGCACCCAGATGTGAACCATTGAAGAGGAAAACCACAGTTTTAGGTCTCTGGCCTACACCAGAATCTTTTAAACAGATATATTTGTGTCTGAACAGACAGCGAGACACTTAAACTGTTTTTTTTTATGCAAAAAGGTGGTTAACACCAAGATTTGAACCATGGAGGAGGAAAACCACAGTTCTACTTCTCTGGCCCACACTAGAATCTTTTAAACAAATATATTTGTGTCTGAACAGTCAGCAAGACACTCAAACTGTTTTTTTTCGTATGTAAAAAAGGCAAAAAGGTGGAGTACACCAAGATTTGAACCGTGGAAGAGGAAAACCACAGTTCTAGTTTTCTGGCCTACACCAGAATCTTTTAAACAGATACATTTGTGTCTGAACAGTCAGCGAGACACTGAAACTGTTTTTTTTTATGCAAAAAGGTGGATTACACCCAGATTTGAAACGTGGAAGAGGAAAACCACAGTTCTAGTTCTCTGGCCTACACCAGAATCTTTTAAAGAGATATATTTGTGACTGAACAGTCAGCGAGACACTGAAACTGTTTTTTTTATGCAAAAAGGTGTATAACACCCTGATTTGAACAGTGGAAGAGGAAAACCTCAGTTCTAGTTCTCTGGCCCACACCAGAATCTTTTAAACAAATATATTTGTGTCTGAACAGTCAGCGAGATACTCAAACTGTTTTTTCTTATCAAAAGGTGGATTATACCCAGATGTGAACCGTGGAAGAGGAAAACCACAGATCTAGTTCTCTGGCCTACACCAGAATCTTTTAAACAGATATATTTGTGTCTGAACAGTCAGCGAGACACTTAACCTGTTTTTTTTATGCAAAAAGGTGGATTAAACCCAGATTCGAACCGTGGAAGAGGAAAACCACAGTTCTAGTTCTCTGGCCTACACCAGAATCTTTTAAACAGATATATTTGTGTCTGAACAGTCAGCGAGACACTCAAACTGTTTTTTTTTCGTATGTAAAAAAGGCAAAAAGGTGGATTACACCAAGATTTGAACCGTGGAAGAGGAAAACCACAGTTCTAGTTCTCTGGCCTACACCAGAATCTTTTAAACAGATAAATTTGTGTCTGAACAGTCAGCGAGACACTGAAACTGTTTTTTTTAGGGAAAAAGGTGGATTACACCTAGATTTGAACCGTGGAAGAGGAAAACCACAGTTCTAATTCTCTGGCCTACACCAGAATCTTTTAAACAGATATATTTGTGTATGAACAGTCAACGAGACACTGAAACTGTTTTTTCTATGCAAAAAGGTGGATTACACCCATATTTGAACAATGGAAGAGGAAAACCACAGTTCTAGCTCTCTGGCCTACACCAGAATCTTTAAAACAGATATATTTGTGTCTGAACAGTCAGCGAGACACTCAAGCTGTTTATTTTAATCAAAAGGTGGATTACACCCAGATGTGAACCGTGGAAGAGGAGAACCACAGTTCTAGTTCTCTGGCCTACACCAGAATCTATTAAACAGATAAATTTGTGACTGAACAGTCAGCGAGACACTGAAACTGTTTTTTTTATGCAAAAAGGTGGATAACACCCAGATTTGAACCGTGGAAGGGGAAAACCACAGTTCTAGTTCTCTGGCCCACACCAGAATCTTTTAAACAAATATATTTGTGTCTGAACAGTCAGCCAGACACTCAAACTGTTTTTTTTAATCAAAAGTTGGATTACACCCAGATGTGAACCGTTGAAGAGGAAAACCAAAGTTTTAGGTCTCTGGCCTACACCAGAATCTTTTAAACAGATATATTTGTGTCTGAACAGATAGCGAGACACATAAACTGTTTTTTTTTATGCAAAAAGGTGGTTAACGCCAAGATTTGAACCATGGAGGAGGAAAACCACAGTTCTAGTTCTCTGGCCCACACTAGAATCTTTTAAACAAATATATTTGTGTCTGAACAGTCAGCGAGACACTCAAACTGTTTTTTTTAATCAAAAGGTGGATTACACCCAGATGTGAAACGTGGAAGAGGAAAACCTCAGATCTAGTTCTCTGGCCTACACCAGACTCTTTAAACAGAAATGTTTGTGTCTGAACAGTCAGCGAGACACTTAAACTGTTTTTTTATGCAAAAAGGTGGATTACACCCAGATTTGAACCGTGGAAGAGGAAAACCACAGTTCTAGTTCTCTGGCCTACACCAGAATCTTTTAAACAGATATATTTGTGTCTGAACAGTCAGCAAGAAACTCAAACTGTTTTTTTTTCGTATGTAAAAAAGGCAGAAAGGTGGATTGCACCAAGATTTGAACCGTGGAAGAGGAAAACCACAGTTCTAGTTTTCTGGCCCACACCAGAATCTTTTAAACAGATACATTTGTGTCTGAACAGTCAGCGAGACACTGAAACTGTTTTTTTTTTAAGCAAAAATGTGTATTACTCCCAAATTTGAACCGTGGAAGAGGAAAACCACAGTTCTAGTTCTCTGGCCTACACCAGAATATTTTAAACAGATATATTTGTGTCTGAACAGTCAACGAGACACTTAAACTGTTTGTTTTAATCAAAAGTTGGATTACACCCAGATGTGAACCGTGGAAGAGGAAAACCACAGTTCTAGTTCTCTGGCCTACACCAGAATCTTTTAAACAGATATATTTGTGTCTGAACAGAAAGCGAGACACTTAAACTGTTTTTTTTTATGCAAAAGGTGGATTACACCCAGATTTGAAACGTGGAAGAGAAAAACCACAGTTCTAGTTCTCTGGCCTACACCAGAATCTTTTAAACAGATATATTTGTGACTGAACAGTCAGCGAGACACTGAAACTGTTTTTTTTATGCAAAAAGGTGTATAACACCCAGATTTGAACCGTGGAAGAGGAAAACCACACTTCTAGTTCTCTGGCCCACACCAGAATCTTTTAAACAAATATATTTGTGTCTGAACAGTCAGCGAGACACTCAAACTGTTTTTTTTTATCAAAAGGTGGATTACACCCAGATGTAAACCATGTCAGAGGAAAACCACACTTTTAGTTCTCTGGCCTACACCAGAATCTTTTAAACATATATATTTGTGTCTGAACAAGCAGCGAGACACTTAAACAGTTTTTTTTAATCAAAAGGTGGATTACACGCAGATGTGAACCATGGAAGAGGAAAACCACAGATCTAGTTCTCTGGCCTACACCAGAATCTTTTAAACAGATATATTTGTGACTGAACAGTCAGCGAGACACTGAAACTGTTTTTTTTATGCAAAAAGGTGGATAACACCCAGATTTGTACCGTGGAAGAGGAAAACCACAGTTCTAGTTCTCTGGCCCACACCAGAATCTTTTAAACAAATATATTTGTGTCTGAACAGTCAGCGAGACACTGAAACTGTTTTTTTTAATCAAAAGTTGGATTACACCCAGATGTGAACCGTTGAAGAGGAAAACCACAGTTTTAGGTCTCTGGCCTACACCAGAATCTTTTAAACAGATATATTTGTGTCTGCACAGACAGCGAGACACTTAAGCTGTTTTTTTTTATGCAAAAAGGTGGTTAACACCAAGATTTGAACCATGGAGGAGTAAAACCACAGTTCTAGTTCTCTGGCCCACACTAGAATCTTTTAAACAAATGTATTTGTGTCTGAACAGTCAGCGAGACACTTTAACTGTTTTTTTTAATCAAAAGGTGGATTACACCCAGATGTGAACCCTGGAAGACGAAAACCACAGTTCTAGTTCTCTGGCCTACACTAGACTCTTTTAAACAGATATATTTGTGTCTGAACAGTCAGCGAGACACTTAAACTATTTTTTTTATGCAAAAAGGTGGATTACACCCAGATTTGAACCGTGGAAGAGGAAAACCACCGTTCTAGTTCTCTGGTCTACACCAGAATCTTTTAAACAGATATATTTGTGTCTGAACAGTCAGCGAGACACTGAAACTGTTTTTTTTATGCAAAAAGGTGTATAACACCCTGATTTGAACCGTGGAAGAGGAAAACCACAGTTCTAGTTCTCTGGCCTACACCAGAATCTTTTAAACAAATATATTTGTGTCTGAGCAGTCAGCGAGACACTCACACTGTTTTTTTTTATCAAAAGGTGGATTACACCCAGATGTAAACCGTGTCAGAGGAAAACCACACTTTTAGTTCTCTGGCCTACACCAGAATCTTTTAAACAGATATATTTGTGTCTGAACACGCAGCGAGACACTTAAACTGTTTTTTTTTATGCAAAATGGCGGTTAACACCAAGATTTGAACCGTGGAAAAGAAAAACCACAGTTCTAGTTCTCTGGCCCACACTAGAATCTTTTAAACAAATATATTTGTGTCTGAACACGCAGCGAGACACTTAAACTGTTTTTTTTTATGCAAAATGGCGGTTAACACCAAGATTTGAACCGTGGAAAAGAAAAACCACAGTTCTAGTTCTCTGGCCCACACTAGAATCTTTTAAACAAATATATTTGTGTCTGAACAGTCAGCGAGACACTCAAACAGTTTTTTTTAATCAAAAGGTGGATTACACGCAGATGTGAACCATGGAAGAGGAAAACCACAGATCTAGTTCTCTGGCCTACACCAGAATCTTTTAAACAGATATATTTGTGACTGAACAGTCAGCGAGACACTGAAACTGTTTTTTTTTATGCAAAAAGGTGGATAACACCCAGATTTGTACCGTGGAAGAGGAAAACCACAGAAAAAGTTCTCTGGCCCACACCAGAATCTTTTAAACAAATATATTTGTGTCTGAACAGTCAGCGAGACACTGAAACTGTTTTTTTTAATCAAAAGTTGGATTACACCCAGATGTGAACCGTTGAAGAGGAAAACCACAGTTTTAGGTCTCTGGCTTACACCAGACTCTATTAAACAGATATATTTGTGTCTGAACAGTCAGCAAGACACTCAAACAGTTTTTTTCCGTATGTAAAGAAGGCAAAAAGGTGGATTACACCAAGATTTGAACCGTGGAAGAGGAAAACCACAGTTCTAGTTTTCTGGCCTACACCAGAATCTTTTAAACAGATAAATTTGTGTCTGAACAGTCAGCGAGACACTGAAACTGTTTTTTTTATGCAAAAAGGTGTATTACACCCAAATTTGAACCGTGGAAGAGGAAAACCACAGTTCTAGTTCTCTGGCCTACACCAGAATCTTTTGAACACATATATTTGTGTCTGAACAGTCAAAGAGACACTTAAACTGTTTTTTTTAATCAAAAGGTGGATTACACCAAGATGTGAACCGTGGAAGAGGAAAACCACAGTTCTCGTTCTCTGGCCTACACCAGAATCTTTTAAACAGATATATTTGTGTCTGAACAGAAAGCGAGACACGTAAACTGTTTTTTTTTATGCAAAAGGTGGATTACAACCAGATTTGAAACATGGAAGAGGAAAACCACAGTTCTTGTTCTCTGGCCTACACCAGAATCTTTTAAACAGATATATTTGTGACTGAACAGTCAGCGAGACACTGAAACTGTTTTTTTTATGCAAAAAGGTGTATAACACCCTGATTTGAACCGTGGAAGTGGAAAACCACAATTCTAGTTCTCTGGCCCACACCAGAATCTTTTAAACAAATATATTTATGTCTGAACAGTCAGCGAGACACTCAAACTGTTTTTTTTTATCAAAAGGTGGATTACACCTAGATGTGAACCGTGGAAGAGGAACACCACAGTTTTAGTTCTCTGGCCTACACCAGAATCTTTTAAACAGATATATTTGTGTCTGAACACGCAGCGAGACACTGAAACTGTTTTTTTTATGCAAAAAGGTGGATAACACCCAGATTTGAACCGTCGAAGAGGAAAACCACAGTTCTAGTTCTCTGGCCCACACCAGAATCTTTTAAACAAATATATTTGTGTCTGAACAGTCAGCGAGACACTCAAACTGTATTTTTTAATCAAAAGTTGGATTACACCCAGATGTGAACCGTTGAAGAGGAAAACCACAGTTTTAGGTCTCTGGCCTACACCAGAATCTTTTAAACAGATATATTTGTGTCTGAACAGAAAGCGAGACACTTAAACTGTTTTTTTTTATGCAAAAGGTGGATTACAACCAGATTTGAAACATGGAAGAGGAAAACCACAGTTCTTGTTCTCTGGCCTACACCAGAATCTTTTAAACAGATATATTTGTGACTGAACAGTCAGCGAGACACTGAAACTGTTTTTTTTATGCAAAAAGGTGTATAACACCCTGATTTGAACCGTGGAAGAGGAACACCACAGTTTTAGTTCTCTGGCCTACACCAGAATCTTTTAAACAGATATATTTGTGTCTGAACACGCAGCGAGACACTTAAACTGTTTTTTTATGCAAAAAGGTGGTTAACACCAAGATTTGAACCGTGGAAGAGGAAAACCACAGTTCTAGTTCTCTGGCCTACACCAGAATCTTTTAAACAGAAAAATTTGTGTCTGAACAGTCAGCGAGACACTGAAACTGTTTTTTTTTATGCAAAAAGGTGTATTACACCGAAATTTGAACCGTGGAAGAGGAAAACCACAGTTCTAGTTCTCTGGCATACACCAGAATCTTTTAAACAGATATATTTGTGTCTGAACAGTCAACGAGACACTGAAACTGTTTTTTTTAATCAAGAGGTGGATTACAACCAGATGTGAACCGTAGAAGAGGTAAATCAAAGTTCTAGTTCTCTGGCCTACACCAGAATCTTTTAAACAGATATATTTGTGTCTGAACAGAAAGCGAGACACTTAAACTGTTTTTTTTTATGCCAAAAGGTGGATTACACCCAGATTTTAACCGTGGAAGAGGAAAACCACAGTTCTAGTTCTCTGGCCTACACCAGAATCTTTTAAACAAATATATTTGTGTCTGAACAGTCAGCGAGACACTCAAACTGTTTTTTTTTTATCAAAAGGTGGATTACACCCAGATGTGATCGGTGGAAGAGGAAAACCACAGTTTTAGTTCTCTGGCCTACACCAGAATCTTTTAAACAGATATATTTGTGTCTGAACACGCAGCGAGACACATAAATTGTTTTTTTTATGCAAAAAGGTGGTTAACACCAAGATTTGAACCGAGGAAGAGGAAAACCACAGTTCTAGTTCTCTGGCCCACCCTAGAATCTTTTAAACAAATATATTTGTGTCTGAACAGTCAGCGAGACACTCAAACAGTTTATTTTAATCAAAAGGTGGATTGCACCCAGATGTGAACCGTGGAAGAGGAAAACCACAGATCTAGTTCTCTGGCCTACACCAGAATCTTTTAAACAGATATATTTGTGTCTGAACAGTCAGCGAGACACTGAAACTGTTTTTTCTACGCAAAAAGATGGATTACACCCATATTTGAACCATGGAAGAGGAAAACCACAGTTCTAGTTCTCTGGCCCACACCAGAATCTTTTAAACAAATATATTTGTGTCTGAACAGTCAGCGAGACACTCAAACTGTATTTTTTAATCAAAAGTTGGATTACACCCAGATGTGAACCGTTGAAGAGGAAAACCACAGTTTTAGGTCTCTGGCCTACACCAGAATCTTTTAAACAGATATATTTGTGTGTGAACAGACAGCGAGACACTTAAACTGTTTTTTTTATGCAAAAAGGTGGTTAACACCAAGATTTGAACCATGGAGGAGGAAAACCACAGTTCTAGTTCTCTGGCCTACACCAGAATCTTTTAAACAAATATATTTGTGTCTGAACAGTCAGCGAGACACTCAAACTGTTTTTTTTTATCAAAAGGTGGATTACACCCAGATGTGATCGGTGGAAGAGGAAAACCACAGTTTTAGTTCTCTGGCCTACACCAGAATCTTTTAAACAGATATATTTGTGTCTGAACACGCAGCGAGACACTTAAACTGTTTTTTTATGCAAAAAGGTGGTTAACACCAAGATTTGAACCGTGGAAGAGGAAAACCACAGTTCTAGTTCTCTGGCCTACACCAGAATCTTTTAAACAGAAAAATTTGTGTCTGAACAGTCAGCGAGACACTGAAACTGTTTTTTTTTATGCAAAAAGGTGTATTACACCGAAATTTGAACCGTGGAAGATGAAAACCACAGTTCTAGTTCTCTGGCATACACCAGAATCTTTTAAACAGATATATTTGTGTCTGAACAGTCAACGAGACACTGAAACTGTTTTTTTTAATCAAGAGGTGGATTACAACCAGATGTGAACCGTAGAAGAGGTAAACCAAAGTTCTAGTTCTCTGGCCTACACCAGAATCTTTTAAACAGATATATTTGTGTCTGAACAGAAAGCGAGACACTTAAACTGTTTTTTTTTATGCCAAAAGTTGGATTACACCCAGATTTGAACCGTGGAAGAGGAAAACCACAGTTCTAGTTCTCTGGCCTACACCAGAATCTTTTAAACAAATATATTTGTGTCTGAACAGTCAGCGAGACACTCAAACTGTTTTTTTTTTATCAAAAGGTGGATTACACCCAGATGTGATCGGTGGAAGAGGAAAACCACAGTTTTAGTTCTCTGGCCTACACCAGAATCTTTTAAACAGATATATTTGTGTCTGAACACGCAGCGAGACACATAAATTGTTTTTTTTATGCAAAAAGGTGGTTAACACCAAGATTTGAACCGAGGAAGAGGAAAACCACAGTTCTAGTTCTCTGGCCCACCCTAGAATCTTTTAAACAAATATATTTGTGTCTGAACAGTCAGCGAGACACTCAAACAGTTTATTTTAATCAAAAGGTGGATTGCACCCAGATGTGAACCGTGGAAGAGGAAAACCACAGATCTAGTTCTCTGGCCTACACCAGAATCTTTTAAACAGATATATTTGTGTCTGAACAGTCAGCGAGACACTGAAACTGTTTTTTCTACGCAAAAAGATGGATTACACCCATATTTGAACCATGGAAGAGGAAAACCACAGTTCTAGTTCTCTGGCCCACACCAGAATCTTTTAAACAAATATATTTGTGTCTGAACAGTCAGCGAGACACTCAAACTGTATTTTTTAATCAAAAGTTGGATTACACCCAGATGTGAACCGTTGAAGAGGAAAACCACAGTTTTAGGTCTCTGTTCTACACCAGAATCTTTTAAACAGATATATTTGTGTGTGAACAGACAGCGAGACACTTAAACTGTTTTTTTTATGCAAAAAGGTGGTTAACACCAAGATTTGAACCATGGAGGAGGAAAACCACAGTTCTAGTTCTCTGGCCTACACCAGAATCTTTTAAACAAATATATTTGTGTCTGAACAGTCAGCGAGACACTCAAACTGTTTTTTTTTATCAAAAGGTGGATTACACCCAGATGTGATCGGTGGAAGAGGAAAACCACAGTTTTAGTTCTCTGGCCTACACCAGAATCTTTTAAACAGATATATTTGTGTCTGAACACGCAGCGAGACACTTAAATTGTTTTTTTTATGCAAAAAGGTGGTTAACACCAAGATTTGAACCGTGGAAGAGGAAAACCACAGTTCTAGTTCTCTGGCCCACCCTAGAATCTTTTAAACAAATATATTTGTGTCTGAACAGACAGCGAGACACTCAAACAGTTTTTTTTAATCAAAAGGTGGATTGCACCCAGATGTGAACCGTGGAAGAGGAAAACCACAGATCTAGTTCTCTGGCCTACACCAGAATCTTTTAAACAGATATATTTGTGTCTGAACAGTCAGCGAGACACTGAAACTGTTTTTTCTACGCAAAAAGATGGATTACACCCATATTTGAACCATGGAAGAGGAAAACCACAGTTCTAGTTCTCTGGCCTACACCAGAATCTTTTAAACAGATATATTTGTGTCTGAACAGTCAGCGAAACACTCAAACTGTTTATTTTAATCAAAAGGTGGATTACACCCAGATGTGAACCGTGAAAGAGGAAAACCACAGTTCTAGTTCTCTGGCCTACACCAGAATCTTTTAAACAGATATATTTGTGGCTGAACAGTCAGCGAGACACTCAAACTGTTTTTTTTAATCAAAAGTTGGATTACACCCAGATGTGAACCGTTGAAGAGGAAAATCACAGTTTTAGGTCTCTGGCCTACACCAGAATCTTTTAAACAGATATATTTGTGTCTGAACAGACAGCGAGACACTTAAACTGTTTTTTTTTATGCAAAAAGGTGGTTAACACCAAGATTTGAACCGTGGAATAAGAAAACCAAAGTTCTAGTTCTCTGGCCCACACCAGAATCGTTTAAACAAATATATTTGTGTCTGAACAGTCAGCGAGACACTCAAACTGTTTTTTTTAATCAAAAGGTGGATTACACCCAGATGTGAACTGTGGATGAGGAAAACCTCAGATCTAGTTCTCTGGCCTACACCAGACTCTTTTAAACAGACATATTTGTGTCTGAACAGTCAGCGAGACACTTAAACTGTTTTTTTTATGCAAAAAGGTGGATTACACCCAGATTTGAACCGTGGAAGAGGAAAACCACAGTTCTAGTTCTCTGGCCTACACCAGAATCTTTTAAACAAATATGTTTGTGTCTGAACAGTCAGCGAGACACTCAAACTGTTTTTTTTTTTCAAAAGGTGGATTACACCCAGATGTGAACCGTGGAAGAGGAAAACCACAGTTCTAGTTCTCTGGCCCACCCTAGAATCTTTTAAACAAATATATTTGTGTCTGAACAGTCAGCGAGACACTCAAACAGTTTTTTTTTTATCAAAAGGTGGATTACACCCAGATGTGAACCATGGAAGAGGAAAACCACAGATCTAGTTCTCTGGCCTACACCAGAATCTTTTAAACAGATATATTTGTGTCTGAACAGTCAGCGAGACACTCAAACTGTTTATTTTAATCAAAGGGTGGATTACACCCAGATGTGAACCGTGGAAGAGGAAAACCACAGTTCTAGTTCTCTGGCCTACACCAGAATCTTTTAAACAGATATATTTGTGACTGAACAGTCAGCGAGACACTGAAACTGCTTTTTTTTATGCAAAAAGGTGGATAACACCCAGATTTGAACCGTGGAATAAGAAAACCACAGTTCTAGTTCTCTGGCCCACAGCAGAATCATTTAAACAAATATATTTGTGTCTGAACAGTCAGCGAGACACTCAAACTGTTTTTTTTAATCAAAAGTTGGATTACACCCAGATGTGAACCGTTGAAGAGGAAAACCACAGTTTTAGGTCTCTGGCCTACATCAGAATCTTTTAAACAGATATATTTGTGTCTGAACAGTCAGCGAGACACTCAAACTGTATTTTTTAATCAAAAGTTGGATTACACCCAGATGTGAACCGTTGAAGAGGAAAACCACAGTTTTAGGTCTCTGTTCTACACCAGAATCTTTTAAACAGATATATTTGTGTGTGAACAGACAGCGAGACACTTAAACTGTTTTTTTTATGCAAAAAGGTGGTTAACACCAAGATTTGAACCATGGAGGAGGAAAACCACAGTTCTAGTTCTCTGGCCTACACCAGAATCTTTTAAACAAATATATTTGTGTCTGAACAGTCAGCGAGACACTCAAACTGTTTTTTTTTATCAAAAGGTGGATTACACCCAGATGTGATCGGTGGAAGAGGAAAACCACAGTTTTAGTTCTCTGGCCTACACCAGAATCTTTTAAACAGATATATTTGTGTCTGAACACGCAGCGAGACACTTAAATTGTTTTTTTTATGCAAAAAGGTGGTTAACACCAAGATTTGAACCGTGGAAGAGGAAAACCACAGTTCTAGTTCTCTGGCCCACCCTAGAATCTTTTAAACAAATATATTTGTGTCTGAACAGACAGCGAGACACTCAAACAGTTTTTTTTAATCAAAAGGTGGATTGCACCCAGATGTGAACCGTGGAAGAGGAAAACCACAGATCTAGTTCTCTGGCCTACACCAGAATCTTTTAAACAGATATATTTGTGTCTGAACAGTCAGCGAGACACTGAAACTGTTTTTTCTACGCAAAAAGATGGATTACACCCATATTTGAACCATGGAAGAGGAAAACCACAGTTCTAGTTCTCTGGCCTACACCAGAATCTTTTAAACAGATATATTTGTGTCTGAACAGTCAGCGAAACACTCAAACTGTTTATTTTAATCAAAAGGTGGATTACACCCAGATGTGAACCGTGAAAGAGGAAAACCACAGTTCTAGTTCTCTGGCCTACACCAGAATCTTTTAAACAGATATATTTGTGGCTGAACAGTCAGCGAGACACTGAAACAGTTTTTTTTTATGCAAAAAGGTGGATAACGCCCAGATTTGAACCGTGGAATAAGAAAACCACAGTTCTAGTTCTCTGGCCCACAGCAGAATCATTTAAACAAATATATTTGTGTCTGAACAGTCAGCGAGACACTCAAACTGTTTTTTTTAATCAAAAGTTGGATTACACCCAGATGTGAACCGTTGAAGAGGAAAATCACAGTTTTAGGTCTCTGGCCTACACCAGAATCTTTTAAACAGATATATTTGTGTCTGAACAGACAGCGAGACACTTAAACTGTTTTTTTTTATGCAAAAAGGTGGTTAACACCAAGATTTGAACCGTGGAATAAGAAAACCAAAGTTCTAGTTCTCTGGCCCACACCAGAATCGTTTAAACAAATATATTTGTGTCTGAACAGTCAGCGAGACACTCAAACTGTTTTTTTTAATCAAAAGGTGGATTACACCCAGATGTGAACTGTGGAAGAGGAAAACCTCAGATCTAGTTCTCTGGCCTACACCAGACTCTTTTAAACAGACATATTTGTGTCTGAACAGTCAGCGAGACACTTAAACTGTTTTTTTTATGCAAAAAGGTGGATTACACCCAGATTTGAACCGTGGAAGAGGAAAACCACAGTTCTAGTTCTCTGGCCTACACCAGAATCTTTTAAACAAATATGTTTGTGTCTGAACAGTCAGCGAGACACTCAAACTGTTTTTTTTTTTCAAAAGGTGGATTACACCCAGATGTGAACCGTGGAAGAGGAAAACCACAGTTCTAGTTCTCTGGCCCACCCTAGAATCTTTTAAACAAATATATTTGTGTCTGAACAGTCAGCGAGACACTCAAACAGTTTTTTTTTTATCAAAAGGTGGATTACACCCAGATGTGAACCATGGAAGAGGAAAACCACAGATCTAGTTCTCTGGCCTACACCAGAATCTTTTAAACAGATATATTTGTGTCTGAACAGTCAGCGAGACACTGAAACTGTTTTTTCTAGGCAAAAAGATGGATTACACCCATATTTGAACCATGGAAGAGGAAAACCACAGTTCTAGTTCTCTGGCCTACACCAGAATCTTTTAAACAGATATATTTGTGTCTGAACAGTCAGCGAGACACTCAAACTGTTTATTTTAATCAAAGGGTGGATTACACCCAGATGTGAACCGTGGAAGAGGAAAACCACAGTTCTAGTTCTCTGGCCTACACCAGAATCTTTTAAACAGATATATTTGTGACTGAACAGTCAGCGAGACACTGAAACTGCTTTTTTTTATGCAAAAAGGTGGATAACACCCAGATTTGAACCGTGGAATAAGAAAACCACAGTTCTAGTTCTCTGGCCCACAGCAGAATCATTTAAACAAATATATTTGTGTCTGAACAGTCAGCGAGACACTCAAACTGTTTTTTTTAATCAAAAGTTGGATTACACCCAGATGTGAACCGTTGAAGAGGAAAACCACAGTTTTAGGTCTCTGGCCTACATCAGAATCATTTAAACAGATATATTTGTGTCTGAACAGACAGCGAGACACTTAAACTGTTTTTTTTTATGCAAAAAGGTGGTTAACACCAAGATTTGAACCGTGGAATAAGAAAACCAAAGTTCTAGTTCTCTGGCCCACACCAGAATCTTTTAAACAAATATATTTGTGTCTGAACAGTCAGCGAGACACTGAAACTGTTTTTTTTAATCAAAAGTTGGATTACACCCAGATGTGAACCGTTGAAGAGGAAAACCACAGTTTTAGGTCTCTGGCCTACACCAGAATCTTTTAAACAGATATATTTGTGTCTGCACAGACAGCGAGACACTTAAGCTGTTTTTTTTTATGCAAAAAGGTGGTTAACACCAAGATTTGAACCATGGAGGAGTAAAACCACAGTTCTAGTTCTCTGGCCCACACTAGAATCTTTTAAACAAATGTATTTGTGTCTGAACAGTCAGCGAGACACTTTAACTGTTTTTTTTAATCAAAAGGTGGATTACACCCAGATGTGAACCCTGGAAGACGAAAACCAGAGTTCTAGTTCTCTGGCCTACACTAGACTCTTTTAAACAGATATATTTGTGTCTGAACAGTCAGCGAGACACTTAAACTATTTTTTTTATGCAAAAAGGTGGATTACACCCAGATTTGAACCGTGGAAGAGGAAAACCACCGTTCTAGTTCTCTGGTCTACACCAGAATCTTTTAAACAGATATATTTGTGTCTGAACAGTCAGCGAGACACTGAAACTGTTTTTTTTATGCAAAAAGGTGTATAACACCCTGATTTGAACCGTGGAAGAGGAAAACCACAGTTCTAGTTCTCTGGCCTACACCAGAATCTTTTAAACAAATATATTTGTGTCTGAGCAGTCAGCGAGACACTCACACTGTTTTTTTTTATCAAAAGGTGGATTACACCCAGATGTAAACCGTGTCTGAGGAAAACCACACTTTTAGTTCTCTGGCCTACACCAGAATCTTTTAAACAGATATATTTGTGTCTGAACACGCAGCGAGACACTTAAACTGTTTTTTTTTATGCAAAATGGCGGTTAACACCAAGATTTGAACCGTGGAAAAGAAAAACCACAGTTCTAGTTCTCTGGCCCACACTAGAATCTTTTAAACAAATATATTTGTGTCTGAACACGCAGCGAGACACTTAAACTGTTTTTTTTTATGCAAAATGGCGGTTAACACCAAGATTTGAACCGTGGAAAAGAAAAACCACAGTTCTAGTTCTCTGGCCCACACTAGAATCTTTTAAACAAATATATTTGTGTCTGAACAGTCAGCGAGACACTCAAACAGTTTTTTTTAATCAAAAGGTGGATTACACGCAGATGTGAACCATGGAAGAGGAAAACCACAGATCTAGTTCTCTGGCCTACACCAGAATCTTTTAAACAGATATATTTGTGACTGAACAGTCAGCGAGACACTGAAACTGTTTTTTTTTATGCAAAAAGGTGGATAACACCCAGATTTGTACCGTGGAAGAGGAAAACCACAGAAAAAGTTCTCTGGCCCACACCAGAATCTTTTAAACAAATATATTTGTGTCTGAACAGTCAGCGAGACACTGAAACTGTTTTTTTTAATCAAAAGTTGGATTACACCCAGATGTGAACCGTTGAAGAGGAAAACCACAGTTTTAGGTCTCTGGCTTACACCAGACTCTATTAAACAGATATATTTGTGTCTGAACAGTCAGCAAGACACTCAAACAGTTTTTTTCCGTATGTAAAGAAGGCAAAAAGGTGGATTACACCAAGATTTGAACCGTGGAAGAGGAAAACCACAGTTCTAGTTTTCTGGCCTACACCAGAATCTTTTAAACAGATAAATTTGTGTCTGAACAGTCAGCGAGACACTGAAACTGTTTTTTTTTATGCAAAAAGGTGTATTACACCCAAATTTGAACCGTGGAAGAGGAAAACCACAGTTCTAGTTCTCTGGCCTACACCAGAATCTTTTGAACACATATATTTGTGTCTGAACAGTCAAAGAGACACTTAAACTGTTTTTTTTAATCAAAAGGTGGATTACACCAAGATGTGAACCGTGGAAGAGGAAAACCACAGTTCTCGTTCTCTGGCCTACACCAGAATCTTTTAAACAGATATATTTGTGTCTGAACAGAAAGCGAGACACGTAAACTGTTTTTTTTTATGCAAAAGGTGGATTACAACCAGATTTGAAACATGGAAGAGGAAAACCACAGTTCTTGTTCTCTGGCCTACACCAGAATCTTTTAAACAGATATATTTGTGACTGAACAGTCAGCGAGACACTGAAACTGTTTTTTTTATGCAAAAAGGTGTATAACACCCTGATTTGAACCGTGGAAGTGGAAAACCACAATTCTAGTTCTCTGGCCCACACCAGAATCTTTTAAACAAATATATTTATGTCTGAACAGTCAGCGAGACACTCAAACTGTTTTTTTTTATCAAAAGGTGGATTACACCTAGATGTGAACCGTGGAAGAGGAACACCACAGTTTTAGTTCTCTGGCCTACACCAGAATCTTTTAAACAGATATATTTGTGTCTGAACACGCAGCGAGACACTGAAACTGTTTTTTTTATGCAAAAAGGTGGATAACACCCAGATTTGAACCGTCGAAGAGGAAAACCACAGTTCTAGTTCTCTGGCCCACACCAGAATCTTTTAAACAAATATATTTGTGTCTGAACAGTCAGCGAGACACTCAAACTGTATTTTTTAATCAAAAGTTGGATTACACCCAGATGTGAACCGTTGAAGAGGAAAACCACAGTTTTAGGTCTCTGGCCTACACCAGAATCTTTTAAACAGATATATTTGTGTCTGAACAGACAGCGAGACACTTAAACTGTTTTTTTTATGCAAAAAGGTGTATAACACCCTGATTTGAACCGTGGAAGAGGAAAACCACACTTCTAGTTCTCTGGCCCACACCAGAATCTTTTAAACAAATATATTTGTGTCTGAACAGTCAGCGAGACACTCAAACTGTTTTTTTTTATCAAAAGGTGGATTACACCAAGATGTGAACCGTGGAAGAGGAAAACTACAGTTCCCGTTCTCTGGCCTACACCAGAATCTTTTAAACAGATATATTTGTGTCTGAACAGAAAGCGAGACACTTAAACTGTTTTTTTTTATGCAAAAGGTGGATTACAACCAGATTTGAAACATGGAAGAGGAAAACCACAG
The DNA here is from genome assembly GCF_046119375.1 of Phyllobates terribilis. Taxonomy (NCBI): domain Eukaryota; kingdom Metazoa; phylum Chordata; class Amphibia; order Anura; family Dendrobatidae; genus Phyllobates; species Phyllobates terribilis. The sequence goes on from NW_027362764.1 coordinate 445,774,744, forward strand.
TTCTTGTTCTCTGGCCTACACCAGAATCTTTTAAACAGATATATTTGTGACTGAACAGTCAGCGAGACACTGAAACTGTTTTTTTTATGCAAAAAGGTGTATAACACCCTGATTTGAACCGTGGAAGAGGAACACCACAGTTTTAGTTCTCTGGCCTACACCAGAATCTTTTAAACAGATATATTTGTGTCTGAACACGCAGCGAGACACTTAAACTGTTTTTTTATGCAAAAAGGTGGTTAACACCAAGATTTGAACCGTGGAAGAGGAAAACCACAGTTCTAGTTCTCTGGCCTACACCAGAATCTTTTAAACAGAAAAATTTGTGTCTGAACAGTCAGCGAGACACTGAAACTGTTTTTTTTTATGCAAAAAGGTGTATTACACCGAAATTTGAACCGTGGAAGAGGAAAACCACAGTTCTAGTTCTCTGGCATACACCAGAATCTTTTAAACAGATATATTTGTGTCTGAACAGTCAACGAGACACTGAAACTGTTTTTTTTAATCAAGAGGTGGATTACAACCAGATGTGAACCGTAGAAGAGGTAAACCAAAGTTCTAGTTCTCTGGCCTACACCAGAATCTTTTAAACAGATATATTTGTGTCTGAACAGAAAGCGAGACACTTAAACTGTTTTTTTTTATGCCAAAAGGTGGATTACACCCAGATTTGAACCGTGGAAGAGGAAAACCACAGTTCTAGTTCTCTGGCCTACACCAGAATCTTTTAAACAAATATATTTGTGTCTGAACAGTCAGCGAGACACTCAAACTGTTTTTTTTTTATCAAAAGGTGGATTACACCCAGATGTGATCGGTGGAAGAGGAAAACCACAGTTTTAGTTCTCTGGCCTACACCAGAATCTTTTAAACAGATATATTTGTGTCTGAACACGCAGCGAGACACATAAATTGTTTTTTTTATGCAAAAAGGTGGTTAACACCAAGATTTGAACCGAGGAAGAGGAAAACCACAGTTCTAGTTCTCTGGCCCACCCTAGAATCTTTTAAACAAATATATTTGTGTCTGAACAGTCAGCGAGACACTCAAACAGTTTATTTTAATCAAAAGGTGGATTGCACCCAGATGTGAACCGTGGAAGAGGAAAACCACAGATCTAGTTCTCTGGCCTACACCAGAATCTTTTAAACAGATATATTTGTGTCTGAACAGTCAGCGAGACACTGAAACTGTTTTTTCTACGCAAAAAGATGGATTACACCCATATTTGAACCATGGAAGAGGAAAACCACAGTTCTAGTTCTCTGGCCCACACCAGAATCTTTTAAACAAATATATTTGTGTCTGAACAGTCAGCGAGACACTCAAACTGTATTTTTTAATCAAAAGTTGGATTACACCCAGATGTGAACCGTTGAAGAGGAAAACCACAGTTTTAGGTCTCTGGCCTACACCAGAATCTTTTAAACAGATATATTTGTGTGTGAACAGACAGCGAGACACTTAAACTGTTTTTTTTATGCAAAAAGGTGGTTAACACCAAGATTTGAACCATGGAGGAGGAAAACCACAGTTCTAGTTCTCTGGCCTACACCAGAATCTTTTAAACAAATATATTTGTGTCTGAACAGTCAGCGAGACACTCAAACTGTTTTTTTTTATCAAAAGGTGGATTACACCCAGATGTGATCGGTGGAAGAGGAAAACCACAGTTTTAGTTCTCTGGCCTACACCAGAATCTTTTAAACAGATATATTTGTGTCTGAACACGCAGCGAGACACTTAAATTGTTTTTTTTATGCAAAAAGGTGGTTAACACCAAGATTTGAACCGTGGAAGAGGAAAACCACAGTTCTAGTTCTCTGGCCCACCCTAGAATCTTTTAAACAAATATATTTGTGTCTGAACAGACAGCGAGACACTCAAACAGTTTTTTTTAATCAAAAGGTGGATTGCACCCAGATGTGAACCGTGGAAGAGGAAAACCACAGATCTAGTTCTCTGGCCTACACCAGAATCTTTTAAACAGATATATTTGTGTCTGAACAGTCAGCGAGACACTGAAACTGTTTTTTCTACGCAAAAAGATGGATTACACCCATATTTGAACCATGGAAGAGGAAAACCACAGTTCTAGTTCTCTGGCCTACACCAGAATCTTTTAAACAGATATATTTGTGTCTGAACAGTCAGCGAGACACTCAAACTGTTTATTTTAATCAAAAGGTGGATTACACCCAGATGTGAACCGTGAAAGAGGAAAACCACAGTTCTAGTTCTCTGGCCTACACCAGAATCTTTTAAACAGATATATTTGTGGCTGAACAGTCAGCGAGACACTGAAACAGTTTTTTTTTATGCAAAAAGGTGGATAACGCCCAGATTTGAACCGTGGAATAAGAAAACCACAGTTCTAGTTCTCTGGCCCACAGCAGAATCATTTAAACAAATATATTTGTGTCTGAACAGTCAGCGAGACACTCAAACTGTTTTTTTTAATCAAAAGTTGGATTACACCCAGATGTGAACCGTTGAAGAGGAAAATCACAGTTTTAGGTCTCTGGCCTACACCAGAATCTTTTAAACAGATATATTTGTGTCTGAACAGACAGCGAGACACTTAAACTGTTTTTTTTTATGCAAAAAGGTGGTTAACACCAAGATTTGAACCGTGGAATAAGAAAACCAAAGTTCTAGTTCTCTGGCCCACACCAGAATCGTTTAAACAAATATATTTGTGTCTGAACAGTCAGCGAGACACTCAAACTGTTTTTTTTAATCAAAAGGTGGATTACACCCAGATGTGAACTGTGGAAGAGGAAAACCTCAGATCTAGTTCTCTGGCCTACACCAGACTCTTTTAAACAGACATATTTGTGTCTGAACAGTCAGTGAGACACTTAAACTGTTTTTTTTATGCAAAAAGGTGGATTACACCCAGATTTGAACCGTGGAAGAGGAAAACCACAGTTCTAGTTCTCTGGCCTACACCAGAATCTTTTAAACAAATATGTTTGTGTCTGAACAGTCAGCGAGACACTCAAACTGTTTTTTTTTTTCAAAAGGTGGATTACACCCAGATGTGAACCGTGGAAGAGGAAAACCACAGTTCTAGTTCTCTGGCCCACCCTAGAATCTTTTAAACAAATATATTTGTGTCTGAACAGTCAGCGAGACACTCAAACAGTTTTTTTTTTATCAAAAGGTGGATTACACCCAGATGTGAACCATGGAAGAGGAAAACCACAGATCTAGTTCTCTGGCCTACACCAGAATCTTATAAACAGATATATTTGTGTCTGAACAGTCAGCGAGACACTGAAACTGTTTTTTCTAGGCAAAAAGATGGATTACACCCATATTTGAACCATGGAAGAGGAAAACCACAGTTCTAGTTCTCTGGCCTACACCAGAATCTTTTAAACAGATATATTTGTGTCTGAACAGTCAGCGAGACACTCAAACTGTTTATTTTAATCAAAGGGTGGATTACACCCAGATGTGAACCGTGGAAGAGGAAAACCACAGTTCTAGTTCTCTGGCCTACGCCAGAATCTTTTAAACAGATATATTTGTGACTGAACAGTCAGCGAGACACTGAAACTGCTTTTTTTTATGCAAAAAGGTGGATAACACCCAGATTTGAACCGTGGAATAAGAAAACCACAGTTCTAGTTCTCTGGCCCACAGCAGAATCATTTAAACAAATATATTTGTGTCTGAACAGTCAGCGAGACACTCAAACTGTTTTTTTTAATCAAAAGTTGGATTACACCCAGATGTGAACCGTTGAAGAGGAAAACCACAGTTTTAGGTCTCTGGCCTACATCAGAATCTTTTAAACAGATATATTTGTGTCTGAACAGACAGCGAGACACTTAAACTGTTTTTTTTTATGCAAAAAGGTGGTTAACACCAAGATTTGAACCGTGGAATAAGAAAACCAAAGTTCTAGTTCTCTGGCCTACACCAGAATCGTTTAAACAAATATATTTGTGTCTGAACAGTCAGCGAGACACTCAAACTGTTTTTTTTAATCAAAAGGTGGATTACACCCAGATGTGAACCGTGGAAGAGGAAAACCTCAGATCTAGTTCTCTGGCCTACACCAGACTCTTTTAAACAGATATATTTGTGTCTGAACAGCCAGCGAGACACTTAAACTGTTTTTTTTATGCAAAAAGGTGGATTACACACAGATTTGAACCGTGGAAGAGGAAAACCACAGTTCTAGTTCTCTGGCCTACACCAGAATCTTTTAAACAAATATATTTGTGTCTGAACAGTCAGCGAGACACTCAAACTGTTTTTTTTTTTCAAAAGGTGGATTACACCCAGATGTGAACCGTGGAAGAGGAAAACCACAGTTCTAGTTCTCTGGCCCACCCTAGAATCTTTTAAACAAATATATTTGTGTCTGAACAGTCAGCGAGACACTCAAACTGTTTTTTTTTTTCAAAAGGTGGATTACACCCAGATGTGAACCGTGGAAGAGGAAAACCACAGTTCTAGTTCTCTGGCCCACCCTAGAATCTTTTAAACAAATATATTTGTGTCTGAACAGTCAGCGAGACACTGAAACAGTTTTTTTTTATCAAAATATGGATTACACCCAGATGTGAACCATGGAAGAGGAAAACCACAGATCTAGTTCTCTGACCTACACCAGAATCTTTTAAACAGATATATTTGTGTCTGAACAGTCAGCGAGACACTGAAACTGTTTTTTCTACGCAAAAAGATGGATTACACCCATATTTGAACCATGGAAGAGGAAAACCACAGTTCTAGTTCTCTGGCCTACACCAGAATCTTTTAAACAGATATATTTGTGTCTGAACAGTCAGCGAGACACTCAAACTGTTTATTTTAATCAAAAGGTGGATTACACCCAGATGTGAACCGTGGAAGAGGAAAACCACAGTTCTAGTTCTCTGGCCTACACCAGAATCTTTTAAACATATATATTTGTGACTGAACAGTCAGCGAGACACTGAAACTGCTTTTTTTTATGCAAAAAGGTGGTTAACACCAAGATTTGAACAGTGGAAGAGGAAAACCACAGTTCTAGTTCTCTGGTCCACACTAGAATCTTTTAAACAAATATATTTGTGTCTGAACAGACAGCGAGACACTTAAACTGTTTTTTTTTATGCAAAAAGGTGGTTAACACCAAGATTTGAACCGTGGAAGAGGAAAACCACAGTTCTAGTTCTCTGGCCCACACTAGAATCTTTTAAACAAATATATTTGTGTCTGAACAGTCAGCGAGACACTCAAACTGTTTTTTTTAATCAAAAGTTGGATTACACCCAGATGTGAACCGTTGAAGAGGAAAACCTCAGTTTTAGGTCTCTGGCCTACACCAGAATCTTTTAAACAGATATATTTGTGTCTGAACAGACAGCGAGACGCTTGAACTGTTTTTTTTTATGCAAAAAGGTGGTTAACACCAAGATTTGAACAATGGAGGAGCAAAACCACAGTCCTAGTTCTCTGGCCCACACTAGAATCTTTTAAACAAATATATTTGTGTCTGAACAGTCAGCGAGACACTCAAACTGTTTTTTTTAATCAAAACGTGGATTACATCCAGATGTGAAAAATGGAAGAGGAAAACCTCAGATCTAGTTCTCTGGCCTACACCAGACTCTTTTAAACAGATATATTTGTGTCTGAACAGTCAGCAAGACACTCAAACTGTTTTTTTTTCGTATGTAAAAAAGGCAAAAAGGTGGATTACACCAAGATTTGAACCGTGGAAGAGGAGAACCACAGTTCTAGTTTTCTGGCCTACACCAGAATCTTTTAAACAGATAAATTTGTGTCTGAACAGTCAGCGAGACACTGAAACAGTTTTTTTTTTTATGCAAAAAGGTGTATTAAACCCAAATTTGAACCGTGGAAGAGGAAAACCACAGTTCTAGTTCTCTGGCATACACCAGAATCTTTTAAACAGATATATTTGTGTCTGAACAGTCAACGAGACACTTAAACTGTTTTTTTTAATCAAGAGGTGGATTACACCCAGATGTGAACCGTGGAAGAGGAAAACCAAAGTTCTAGTTCTCTGGCCTACACCAGAATCTTTTAAACAGATATATTTGTGTCTGAACAGAAAGCGAGACACTTAAACTGTTTTTTTTTATGCCAAAAGGTGGATTACACCCAGATTTGAAACGTGGAAGAGGAAAACCACAGTTCTAGTTCTCTGGCCTACACCAGAATCTTTTAAACAGATATATTTGTGTCTGAACAGTCAGCGAGACACTCAAACTGTTTATTTTAATCAAAAGGTGGATTACACCCAGATGTGAACTGTGGAAGAGGAAAACCTCAGATATAGTTCTCTGGCTTACACCAGCCTCTTTTAAACAGATATATTTGTGTCTGAACAGTCAGCGAGACACTCAAACTGTTTATTTTAATCAAAAGGTGGATTACACCCAGATGTGAACCGTGGAAGAGGAAAACCACAGTTCTAGTTCTCTGGCCTACACCAGAATCTTTTAAACATATATATTTGTGACTGAACAGTCAGCGAGACACTGAAACTGCTTTTTTTTATGCAAAAAGGTGGTTAACACCAAGATTTGAACAGTGGAAGAGGAAAACCACAGTTCTAGTTCTCTGGTCCACACTAGAATCTTTTAAACAAATATATTTGTGTCTGAACAGACAGCGAGACACTTAAACTGTTTTTTTTTATGCAAAAAGGTGGTTAACACCAAGATTTGAACCGTGGAAGAGGAAAACCACAGTTCTAGTTCTCTGGCCCACACTAGAATCTTTTAAACAAATATATTTGTGTCTGAACAGTCAGCGAGACACTCAAACTGTTTTTTTTAATCAAAAGTTGGATTACACCCAGATGTGAACCGTTGAAGAGGAAAACCTCAGTTTTAGGTCTCTGGCCTACACCAGAATCTTTTAAACAGATATATTTGTGTCTGAACAGACAGCGAGACGCTTGAACTGTTTTTTTTTATGCAAAAAGGTGGTTAACACCAAGATTTGAACAATGGAGGAGCAAAACCACAGTCCTAGTTCTCTGGCCCACACTAGAATCTTTTAAACAAATATATTTGTGTCTGAACAGTCAGCGAGACACTCAAACTGTTTTTTTTAATCAAAACGTGGATTACACCCAGATGTGAAAAATGGAAGAGGAAAACCTCAGATCTAGTTCTCTGGCCTACACCAGACTCTTTTAAACAGATATATTTGTGTCTGAACAGTCAGCAAGACACTCAAACTGTTTTTTTTTCGTATGTAAAAAAGGCAAAAAGGTGGATTACACCAAGATTTGAACCGTGGAAGAGGAGAACCACAGTTCTAGTTTTCTGGCCTACACCAGAATCTTTTAAACAGATAAATTTGTGTCTGAACAGTCAGCGAGACACTGAAACAGTTTTTTTTTTTATGCAAAAAGGTGTATTAAACCCAAATTTGAACCGTGGAAGAGGAAAACCACAGTTCTAGTTCTCTGGCATACACCAGAATCTTTTAAACAGATATATTTGTGTCTGAACAGTCAACGAGACACTTAAACTGTTTTTTTTAATCAAGAGGTGGATTACACCCAGATGTGAACCGTGGAAGAGGAAAACCAAAGTTCTAGTTCTCTGGCCTACACCAGAATCTTTTAAACAGATATATTTGTGTCTGAACAGAAAGCGAGACACTTAAACTGTTTTTTTTTATGCCAAAAGGTGGATTACACCCAGATTTGAAACGTGGAAGAGGAAAACCACAGTTCTAGTTCTCTGGCCTACACCAGAATCTTTTAAACAGATATATTTGTGTCTGAACAGACAGCGAGACACTTAAACTGTTTTTTTTTATGCAAAAAGGTGGTTAACACCAAGATTTGAACCGTGGAATAAGAAAACCAAAGTTCTAGTTCTCTGGCCCACACCAGAATCGTTTAAACAAATATATTTGTGTCTGAACAGTCAGCGAGACACTCAAACTGTTTTTTTTAATCAAAAGGTGGATTACACCCAGATGTGAACCGTGGAAGAGGAAAACCTCAGATCTAGTTCTCTGGCCTACACCAGACTCTTTTAAACAGATATATTTGTGTCTGAACAGCCAGCGAGACACTTAAACTGTTTTTTTTATGCAAAAAGGTGGATTACACCCAGATTTGAACCGTGGAAGAGGAAAACCACAGTTCTAGTTCTCTGGCCTACACCAGAATCTTTTAAACAAATATATTTGTGTCTGAACAGTCAGCGAGACACTCAAACTGTTTTTTTTTTTCAAAAGGTGGATTACACCCAGATGTGAACCGTGGAAGAGGAAAACCACAGTTCTAGTTCTCTGGCCCACCCTAGAATCTTTTAAACAAATATATTTGTGTCTGAACAGTCAGCGAGACACTCATACAGTTTTTTTTTATCAAAATATGGATTACACCCAGATGTGAACCATGGAAGAGGAAAACCACAGATCTAGTTCTCTGACCTACACCAGAATCTTTTAAACAGATATATTTGTGTCTGAACAGTCAGCGAGACACTGAAACTGTTTTTTCTACGCAAAAAGATGGATTACACCCATATTTGAACCATGGAAGAGGAAAACCACAGTTCTAGTTCTCTGGCCTACACCAGAATCTTTTAAACAGATATATTTGTGTCTGAACAGTCAGCGAGACACTCAAACTGTTTATTTTAATCAAAAGGTGGATTACACCCAGATGTGAACCGTGGAAGAGGAAAACCACAGTTCTAGTTCTCTGGCCTACACCAGAATCTTTTAAACATATATATTTGTGACTGAACAGTCAGCGAGACACTGAAACTGCTTTTTTTTATGCAAAAAGGTGGTTAACACCAAGATTTGAACAGTGGAAGAGGAAAACCACAGTTCTAGTTCTCTGGTCCACACTAGAATCTTTTAAACAAATATATTTGTGTCTGAACAGACAGCGAGACACTTAAACTGTTTTTTTTTATGCAAAAAGGTGGTTAACACCAAGATTTGAACCGTGGAAGAGGAAAACCACAGTTCTAGTTCTCTGGCCCACACTAGAATCTTTTAAACAAATATATTTGTGTCTGAACAGTCAGCGAGACACTCAAACTGTTTTTTTTAATCAAAAGTTGGATTACACCCAGATGTGAACCGTTGAAGAGGAAAACCTCAGTTTTAGGTCTCTGGCCTACACCAGAATCTTTTAAACAGATATATTTGTGTCTGAACAGACAGCGAGACGCTTGAACTGTTTTTTTTTATGCAAAAAGGTGGTTAACACCAAGATTTGAACAATGGAGGAGCAAAACCACAGTCCTAGTTCTCTGGCCCACACTAGAATCTTTTAAACAAATATATTTGTGTCTGAACAGTCAGCGAGACACTCAAACTGTTTTTTTTAATCAAAACGTGGATTACACCCAGATGTGAAAAATGGAAGAGGAAAACCTCAGATCTAGTTCTCTGGCCTACACCAGACTCTTTTAAACAGATATATTTGTGTCTGAACAGTCAGCAAGACACTCAAACTGTTTTTTTTTCGTATGTAAAAAAGGCAAAAAGGTGGATTACACCAAGATTTGAACCGTGGAAGAGGAGAACCACAGTTCTAGTTTTCTGGCCTACACCAGAATCTTTTAAACAGATAAATTTGTGTCTGAACAGTCAGCGAGACACTGAAACAGTTTTTTTTTTTATGCAAAAAGGTGTATTAAACCCAAATTTGAACCATGGAAGAGGAAAACCACAGTTCTAGTTCTCTGGCATACACCAGAATCTTTTAAACAGATATATTTGTGTCTGAACAGTCAACGAGACACTTAAACTGTTTTTTTTAATCAAGAGGTGGATTACACCCAGATGTGAACCGTGGAAGAGGAAAACCAAAGTTCTAGTTCTCTGGCCTACACCAGAATCTTTTAAACAGATATATTTGTGTCTGAACAGAAAGCGAGACACTTAAACTGTTTTTTTTTATGCCAAAAGGTGGATTACACCCAGATTTGAAACGTGGAAGAGGAAAACCACAGTTCTAGTTCTCTGGCCTACACCAGAATCTTTTAAACAGATATATTTGTGTCTGAACAGTCAGCGAGACACTCAAACTGTTTATTTTAATCAAAAGGTGGATTACACCCAGATGTGAACCGTGGAAGAGGAAAACCTCAGATATAGTTCTCTGGCCTACACCAGCCTCTTTTAAACAGATATATTTGTGTCTGAACAGTCAGCGAGACACTTAAACTGTTTTTTTTATGCAAAAAGGTGGATTACACCCAGATTTGAACCGTGGAAGAGGAAAACCACAATTCTAGTTCTCTGGCCTACACCAGAATCTTTTAAACAAATATATTTGTGTCTGAACAGTCAGCGAGACACTCAAACTGTTTTTTTTTTTCAAAAGGTGGATTACACCCAGATGTGAACCGTGGAAGAGGAAAACCACAGTTCTAGTTCTCCTGCCCACCCTAGAATCTTTTAAACAAATATATTTGTGTCTGAACAGTCAGCGAGACACTCAAACAGTTTTTTTTTATCAAAAGGTGGATTACACCCAGATGTGAACCATGGAAGAGGAAAACCACAGATCTAGTTCTCTGGCCTACACCAGAATCTTTTAAACAGATATATTTGTGTCTGAACAGGCAGCGAGACACTGAAACTGTTTTTTCTACGCAAAAAGATGGATTACACCCATATTTGAACCATGGAAGAGGAAAACCACAGTTCTAGTTCTCTGGCCTACACCAGAATCTTTTAAACAGATATATTTGTGTCTGAACTGTCAGCGAGACACTCAAACTGTTTATTTTAATCAAAAGGTGGATTACACCCAGATGTGAACCGTGGAAGAGGAAAACCACAGTTCTAGTTCTCTGGCCTACACCAGAATCTTTTAAACAGATATATTTGTGACTGAACAGTCAGCGAGACACTGAAACTGCTTTTTTTTATGCAAAAAGGTGGATAACACCCAGATTTGAACCGTGGAATAAGAAAACCACAGTTCTAGTTCTCTGGCCCACAGCAGAATCATTTAAACAAATATATTTGTGTCTGAACAGTCAGCGAGACACTCAAACTGTTTTTTTTAATCAAAAGTTGGATTACACCCAGATGTGAACCATTGAAGAGGAAAACCACAGTTTTAGGTCTCTGGCCTACATCAGAATCTTTTAAACAGATATATCTGTGTCTGAACAGACAGCGAGACACTTAAACTGTTTTTTTTTATGCAAAAAGGTGGTTAACACCAAGATTTGAACCGTGGAATAAGAAAACCAAAGTTCTAGTTCTCTGGCCCACACCAGAATCGTTTAAACAAATATATTTGTGTCTGAACAGTCAGCGAGACACTCAAACTGTTTTTTTTAATCAAAAGGTGGATTACACCCAGATGTGAACCGTGGAAGAGGAAAACCTCAGATCTAGTTCTCTGGCCTACACCAGACTCTTTTAAACAGACATATTTGTGTCTGAACAGTCAGCGAGACACTTAAACTGTTTTTTTTATGCAAAAAGGTGGATTACACCCAGATTTGAACCGTGGAAGAGGAAAACCACAGTTCTAGTTCTCTGGAACACCCTAGAATCTTTTAAACAAATATATTTGTGTCTGAACAGTCAGCGAGACACTCAAACAGTTTTTTTTTATCAAAAGGTGGATTACACCCAGATGTGAACCGTGGAAGAGGAAAACCACAGTTCTAGTTCTCTGACCTACACCAGAATCTTTTAAACATATATATTTGTGACTGAACAGTCAGCGAGACACTGAAACTGCTTTTTTTTATGCAAAAAGGTGGTTAACACCAAGATTTGAACCGTGGAAGAGGAAAACCACAGTTCTAGTTCTCTGGTCCACACTAGAATATTTTAAACAAATATATTTGTGTCTGAACAGACAGCGAGACACTTAAACTGTTTTTTTTTATGCAAAAAGGTGGTTAACACCAAGATTTGAACCGTGGAAGAGGAAAACCACAGTTCTAGTTCTCTGGCCCACACTAGAATCTTTTAAACAAATATATTTGTGTCTGACCAGTCAGCGACACACTCAAACAGTTTTTTTTAATCAAAGGGTGGATTACACCGAGATGTGAACCGTGGAAGAGGAAAACCACAGATCTAGTTCTCTGGCCTACACCAGAATCTTTTAAACAGATATATTTGTGTCAGAACAGTCAGCGAGACACTGAAACTGTTTTTTCTGCGCAAAAAGGTGGATTACACCCATTTTTGAACCATGGAAGAGGAAAACCACAGTTCTAGTTCTCTGGCCTACACCAGAATCTTTTAAACAGATATATTTGTGTCTGAACAGTCAGCGAGACACTCAAACTGTTTATTTTAATCAAAAGGTGGATTACACCCAGATGTGAACCGTGGAAGAGGAAAACCACAGTTCTAGTTCTCTGGCCTACACCAGAATCTTTTAAACAGATATATTTGTGATTGAACAGTCAGCGAGACACTGAAACTGTTTTTTTTTTATGCAAAAAGGTGGATAACACCGAGATTTGAACCGTGTAAGAGGAAAACCACAGTTCTAGTTCTCTGGCCCACACCAGAATCGCTTAAACAAATATATTTGTGTCTGAACAGTCAGCGAGACACTCAAACTGTTTTTTTTAATCAAAAGTTGGATTACACCCAGATGTGAACCGTTGAAGAGGAAAACCTCAGTTTTAGGTCTCTGGCCTACAGCAGAATCTTTTAAACAGATATATTTGTGTCTGAACAGACAGCGAGACGCTTGAACTGTTTTTTTTTATGCAAAAAGGTGGTTAACACCAAGATTTGAACAATGGAGGAGCAAAACCACAGTCCTAGTTCTCTGGCCCACAATAGAATCTTTTAAACAAATATATTTGTGTCTGAACAGTCAGCGAGACACTCAAACTGTTTTTTTTAATCAAAACGTGGATTACACCCAGATGTGAAAAATGGAAGAGGAAAACCTCAGATCTAGTTCTCTGGCCTACACCAGACTCTTTTAAACAGATATATTTGTGTCTGAACAGTCAGCAAGACACTCAAACTGTTTTTTTTTCGTATGTAAAAAAGGCAAAAAGGTGGATTACACCAAGATTTGAACCGTGGAAGAGGAGAACCACAGTTCTAGTTTTCTGGCCTACACCAGAATCTTTTAAACAGATAAATTTGTGTCTGAACAGTCAGCGAGACACTGAAACAGTTTTTTTTTTTATGCAAAAAGGTGTATTAAACCCAAATTTGAACCGTGGAAGAGGAAAACCACAGTTCTAGTTCTCTGGCCTACACCAGAATCTGTTAAACAGATATATTTGTGTCTGAACAGTCAGCGAGACACTGAAACTGTTTTTTTTATGTAAAAAGGTGTATAACACCCTGATTTGAACCGTGGAAGAGGAAAACCACAGTTCTAGTTCTCTGGCCCACACCAGAATCTTTTAAACAAATATATTTGTGTCTGAACAGTCAGCGAGACACTCAAACTGTTTTTTTTTATCAAAAGGTGGGTTACACCCAGATGTGAAACGTGGAAGAGGAAAACCACAGTTTTAGTTCTCTGGCCTACACCAGAATCTTTTAAACTGATATATTTGTGTCTCAACACGCAGCGACACACTTAAACTGTTTTTTATATGCAAAAAGGTGGTTAACACCAAGATTTGAACCGTGGAAGAGGAAAACCACAGTTCTAGTTCTCTGGCCCACACTAGAATCTTTTAAACAAATATATTTGTGTCTGAACAGTCAGCGAGACACTGAAACAGTTTATTTTAATCAAAAGGTGGATCACACCCAGATGTGAACCGTGGAAGAGGAAAACCACAGTTCTAGTTCTCTGGCCTACACCAGAATCTTTTAAACAGATATATTTGTGTCTGAACAGTCAGCGACACACTGAAACTGTTTTTTTTTATGCAAAAAGGTGTATTACACCCAAATTTGAACCGTGGAAGAGGAAAATCACAGTTCTAGTTCTCTGGCCTACACCAGAATCTTTTAAACAGATATATTTGTGTCTGAACAGTCAAACAGAAACTTGAACTGTTTTTTTTAATCAAAAGGTGGATTACACCAAGATGTGAACCGTGGAAGAGGAAAACCACAGTTCTAGTTCTATGGCCTACACCAGAATCTTTTAAACAGATATATTTGTGTCTGAACAGAAAGCGAGACACTTAAACTGTTTTTTTTTATGCAAAAGGTGGATTACACCCAGATTTGAAACGTGGAAGAGGAAAACCACAATTCTAGTTCTCTGGCCTACACCAGAATCTGTTAAACAGATATATTTGTGTCTGAACACTCAGCGAGACACTCAAACTGTTTATTTTAATCAAAAGGTGGATCACACCCAGATGTGAACCGTGGAAGAGGAAAACCACAGATCTAGTTCTCTGGCCTACGCCAGAATCTTTTAAACAGATATATTTGTGTCTGAACAGTCAGCGAGACACTCAAACTGTTTATTTTAATCAAAAGGTGGATCACACCCAGATGTGAACCGTGGAAGAGGAAAACCACAGTTCTAGTTCTATGGCCTACTCCGGAATCTTTTAAACAGATATATTTGTGACTGAACAGTCAGCGAGACACTGAAACTGTTTTTTTTATGCAAAAAGGTGGATAACACCCAGATTTGAACCGTGGAAGAGGAAAACCACAGTTCTAGTTCTCTGGCCCACACCAGAATCGCTTAAACAAATATATTTGTGTCTGAACAGTCAGCAAGACACTCAAACTGTTTTTTTTAATCAAAAGTTGGATTACACCCAGATGTGAACCGTTGAACAGGAAAACCACAGTTTTAGGTCTCTGGCCTACACCAGAATCTTTTAAACAGATATATTTGTGTCTGAACAGACAGCGAGACGCTTAAACTGTTTTTTTTTAAGCAAAAAGGTGGTTAACACCAAGATTTGAACCATGGAGGAGGAAAACCACAGTCCTAGTTCTCTGGCCTACACGAGACTCTTTTAAACAGATATATTTGTGTCTGAATAGTCAGCGAGACACTTAAACTGTTTTTTTTATGTAAAAAGGAGGATTACACCCAGATTTGAACCGTGGAAGAGGAAAACCACATTTCGAATTCTCTGGCCCACACCAGAATCTTTTAAACAGATATATTTGTGTCTGAACAGTTAGCGAGACACTTAAACTGTTTTTTTTATGCAAAAAGCTGGATTACACCCAGATGTGAAACGTGGAAGAGGAAAACCACAGTTTTAGTTCTCTGGCCTACACCAGAATCTTTTAAACAGATATATTTGTGTCTGAACACGCAGCGAGACACTTAAACTGTTTTTTATATGCAAAAAGGTGGTTAACACCAAGATTTGAACCGTGGAAGAGGAAAACCACAGTTCTAGTTCTCTGGCCCACAGTAGAATCTTATAAACAAATATATTTGTGTCTGAACAGTCAGCGAGACACTCAAACATTTTTTTTTTAATCAAAAGGTGGATTACACCCAGATGTGAACAGTGGAAGAGGAAAACCACAGATCTAGTTCTCTGGCCTACACCAGAATCTTTTAAACAGATATATTTGTGTCTGAACAGTCAGCGAGACACTCAAACTGTTTATTTTAATCAAAAGGTGGATCACACCCAGATGTGAACCGTGGAAGAGGAAAACCACAGTTCTAGTTCTCTGGCCTACACCAAAATCTTTTTAACAGATATATTTGTGTCTGAACAGTCAGCGAGACACTGAAACTGTTTTTTTTTATGCAAAAAGGTGTATTACACCCAAAATTGGACCATGGAAGAGGAAAACCACAGTTCTAGTTCTCTGGCCTACACCAGAATCTTTTAAACAGATATATTAGTGTCTGAACAGTCAAACAGACACTTGAACTGTTTTTTTTAATCAAAAGGTGGATTACACCAAGATGTGAACCGTGGAAGAGGAAAACCACAGTTCTAGTTCTCTGGCCTACACCAGAATCTTTTAAACAGATATATTTGTGTCTGAACAGAAAGCGAGACACTTAAACTGTTTTTTTTATGCAAAAGCTGGATTACACCCTGATTTGAACCGTGGAAGAGGAAAACCACAGTTCTAGTTCTCTGGCCAACACCAGAATCTTTTAAACAAATATATTTGTGTCTGAACAGTCAGCGAGACACTCAAACTGTTTTTTTTTATCAAAAGGTGGATTACATCCAGATGTGAACCGTGGAACAGGAAAACCACAGATCTAGTTCTCTGGCCTACACCAGAATCTTTTAAACAGATATATTTGTGTCTGAACACGCAGCGAGACACTTAAACTGTTTTTTATATGCAAAAAGGTGGTTACCACCAAGATTGGAACCGTGGAAGAGGAAAACCACAGTTCTAGTTCTCTGGCCCACACTAGAATCTTTTAATCAAATATATTTGTGTCTGAACAGTCAGCGAGACACTCAAACAGTTTTTTTTAATCAAAAGGTGGATTACACCCAGATGTGAACCGTGGAAGAGGAAAACCACAGATCTAGTTCTCTGGCATACACCAGAATCTTTTAAACAGATATATTTGTGTCTGAACAGTCAGCGAGACACTCAAACTGTTTATTTTAATCAAGAGGTGGATCACACCCAGATGTGAACCGTGGAAGAGGAAAAACACAGTTCTAGTTCTCTGGCCTACACCAGAATCTTTTAAACAGATATATTTGTGACTGAACAGTCAGCGAGACACTGAAACTGTTTTTTCTACTCAAAAAGGTGGATTACACCCGTATTTGAACCATGGAAGAGGAAAACCACAGTTCTAGTTCTCTGGCCTACACCAGAATCTTTTAAACAGATATATTGTGACTGAACAGTCAGCGAGACACTGAAACTGTTTTTTTTATGCAAAAAGGTGGATAACACCCAGATTTGTACCGTGGAAGAGGAAAACCACAGTTCTAGTTCTCTGGCCCACACCAGAATCGTTTAAACAAATATATTTGTGTCTGAACAGTGAGCGATACACTCAAACTGTTTTTTTTAATCAAAACGTGGATTATACCCAGATGTGAACAGTGGAAGAGGAAAACCTCAGATCTAGTTCTCTGGCCTACACCAGACTCTTTTAAACAGATATATTTGTGTCTGAACAGTCAGCGAGACACTTAAACTTTTTTTTTTATGCAAAAAGGTGGATTACACCCAGATTTGAACCGTGGAAGAGGAAAACCACAGTTCTAGTTTTCTGGCCTACACCAGAATCTTTTAAACAGATAAATTTGGGTCTGAACAGTCAGCGAGACACTGAAACTGTTTTTTTTATGCAAAAAGGTGTATTACACCAAAATTTGAACCGTGGAAGAGGAAAACCACAGTTTTAGTTCTCTGGCCTACACCAGAATCTTTTAAACAGATATTTTTGTGTCTGAACACGCAGCGAGACACTTAAATTGTTTTTTTTATGCAAAAAGGTGGTTAACACTAGAGATGAGCGGTGTTCGACTAGAACTGTTCGCCAATCTCAAATTCGAGCTGTTTTGGGCGGTGTTCGAGTTGTTCGACGAACCCGAACGATTTGCAAAAAATTCGGCTGTTCGAGGTTATGTTCGATAACTGTTCGTGCACCAAAAGCGTGTCCTGCATGTCTGGCGCTATTTAGAGCACCAATCATGCAGGGATTGTCTGCCACTCACTGTAATGCCACAGCCATGGTGGTTGTGGCATTACAGTGGTTGCCCAAATCGATGGGAACAGTGCCAACAGTGAAACATGAAAAGCCGGCAATTCAGCAGCGGCATACACCTGTACCCGACAATTTAGAACCGAAAGAATAGGGCATCACACATAGATTAGATAGATAGAAACATGTCAGCCACATATATACGAAGTACAGTGACAGTGTTGCTTACTGTACTTGTCATTTAGCGTAAAGGATTTATCAAAAAAAATAATAGTGTTTTCATGCACCGTCTCTTTAAAAAAGCCGGCCGGCAATTCAGCATCTGTACCGGACAATTTATAACAGACAGAATAGAGCTTCACACATAGATTAGATAGATAGAAACATGTCAGCCACATATATACGAAGTACAGTGACAGTGTTGCTTACTGTACTTGTCATTTAGCGTAAAGGATTTATTAAAAAATATAATAGTGTTTTCATGCACTGTCTCTTTAAAAAAGCCGGCCGGCAATTCAGCAGCGGTACCCGACAATTTATAACAGACAGAATAGAGCTTCACACATAGATTAGATAGATAGAAACATGTCAGTCACATATATATGAAGTACAGTGACAGTGTTGGTTACTGTACTTGTCATTTAGCATTAAAATAAAGGATTTATTATTAAAAAAATTGGCGTGGGGTTCCCCTTAATTTTAGGCTCTAGCGGAGGTTAAGCAGACGGCTGGGGCAGATGTTTGAAGCCTGGGAAGGGGGTAATACCCACGGAGCTTCCCAGGCTACTAATATCAGCCCCCAGCTGAATACATAGCCTTTACTAGCTATTAAAATGGGGGACACCCCAAAAAAAATGACGTGGGGTCCCCCCTAATTTAATAGCTAGCAAAGGCTAGGCAGACAGCTGGGGGCTGATATTAATAGCCCAGGAAGGGAGCCATGAATATTGGCCCCCTCCCAGGCTAGAAACACCAGCCGTCAGCCGCCCCAGAAATGGCGCATTCATAGGATGCGCCAATTCTGGCACTTAGCCTCGCTCTTCCACGCTGCCCTGGTGCGGTGGCAGGGGGTAATAGGGTTGGGGTTGATGTCAGCTTATAATGCCAGCTGACATCAAGCCCAGGTTAGTAATGGAGAGGCGTCTATAAGACACCCCCATTACTAACCCCATAGTCAAAGTTAAAAAAAACACAAACACCCAGAATAAAGTCCTTTAATTGAAATAAAGACACAATCCTTTATTGTTCTAAATTAAACCATACTTACCGTCACGCCCATTCCAGCTGAAGCCAACGATCTCCTGCAATAAAAGAAAAATAATAAAGCAACCTCATCCTTACCTTTCCATGGTTCCCACGACAGCTTCAGCTCTGCTACATCGAGATGACAGGCTGGACCGCAGCAGAACGCCGCCATCCAGCCTGTCATCCCGCAGACACTGAGAAGCGCAGGCATGCTTGCGCTCCTCACTGTCTCGCTGTGACGGCATCCAGATGAGCCGAGGTCATGTCCAATGAACTCGGCTCACCTCATGCACGTCACTGACAGCGTGGGAAAATTCTCACGCTGAAGTGCTGAGTGCAGGAGAATTCTCCCACGCTGTCAGTGATGTGCATGAGGTGAGCTCATGTCCAATGAACTCAGCTCACCTCCTGCACGTCACTGACAGCGTGGGAAAATTCTCCTGCAATCAGCGCTTCAGCGTGAGAATTTTCCCACGCTGTCAGTGACGTGCATGAGGTGAGCCGAGTTCATTGGACATGAACTCGGCTCATCTGGATGTCGTCACAGAGAGACGCTGAGCAGCGCAAGCAAGCCTGCGCTTCTCAGTGTCTGCGGGATGACAGGCTGGATGGCAGCGTTCTGCTGCGGTCCAGCCTGTCATCTCGATGTAGCAGAGCTGAAGCTGTCGTGGGAACCATGGAAAGGTATGGATGAGGTTGCTTTATTATTTTTCTTTTATTGCAGGAGATCGTTGGCTTCAGCTGGAATGGGCGTGATGGTAAGTATGGTTTAATTTAGAACAATAAAGGATTGTGTCTTTATTTCAATTAAAGGACTTTATTCTGGGTGTTTGTGTTTTTTTTAACTTTGACTATGGGGTTAGTAATGGGGGTGTCTTATAGACGCCTCTCCATTACTAACCTGGGCTTGATGTCAGCTGGCATTATAAGCTGACATCAACCCCAACCCTATTACCCCCTGCCACCGCACCAGGGCAGCGTGGAAGAGCGAGGCTAAGTGCCAGAATTGGCGCATCCTATGAATGCGCCATTTCTGGGGCGGCTGACGGCTGGTGTTTCTAGCCTGGGAGGGGGCCAATATTCATGGCTCCCTTCCTGGGCTATTAATATCAGCCCCCAGCTGTCTGCCTAGCCTTTGCTAGCTATTAAATTAGGGGGGACCCCACGTCATTTTTTTGGGGGGGTCCCCCATTTTAATAGCTAGTAAAGGCTATGTATTCAGCTGGGGGCTGATATTAGTAGCCTGGGAAGCTCCGTGGGTATTACCCCCTTCCCAGGCTTCAAACATCTGCCCCAGCCGTCTGCTTAACCTCCGCTAGAGCCTAAAATTAAGGGGAACCCCACGCCAATTTTTTTAATAATAAATCCTTTATTTTAATACTAAATGACAAGTACAGTAACCAACACTATCACTGTACTTATTATATATGTGACTGACATGTTTCTATCTATCTAATCTATGTGTGATGCTCTATCTTTCTGTTCTAAATTGTCGGGTACCGCTGCTGAATTGCCGGCCGGCTTTTTTAAAGAGACAGTGCATGAAAACACTATTATTTTTTTAAATAAATCCTTTACACTAAATGACAAGTACAGTAAGCAACACTATCACTGTACTTATTATATATGTGACTGACATGTTTCTATCTATCTAATCTATGTGTGAAGCTCTATTCTTTCTGTTCTAAATTGTCGTGTACAGATGCTGAATTGCCGGCCGGCTTTTTTAAAGAGACGGTGCATGAAAACACTAATATTTTTTTTAATAAATCCTTTACACTAAATGACAAATGCAGTAACCAACACTGTCACTGTGCTTCTTATATGTGTGACTGACATGTTTCTATCTATCTAATCTATGTGTGATGCTCTATTCCTTCTTGTCTAAATTGTCGGGTACCGGTGTATGCCGCTGCTGAATTTGCCGGCCGGCTTTTTTAAACAGAGTGTCTTCTGAGCAGTTTGTCAGCTTTTGGACACCTTTGCAGGTGTTTTCTATGTGTTTCTATGTGTTTTTGTTTGCCTGCCATTGGTTTTAACGGTGTTCGACGGTGTTCTAAGGTGTTCGACGAACAGTTCGACGAACAGTTCCTCGAACATCCCGGTGTTCGACGAACCGAACCGAACCCGAACACTACGGGGGTGGCTCAACACTAGTTAACACCAAGATTTGAACCATGGAAGAGGAAAACCACAGTTCTAGTTCTCTGGCCCACCCTAGAATCTTTTAAACAAATATATTTGTGTCTGAACAGTCAGCAAGACACTCAAACAGTTTTTTTTAATCAAAAGGTGGATTACACGCAGATGTGAACCGTGGAAGAGGAAAACCACAGATCTAGTTCTCTGGCCTACACCAGAATCTTTTAAACAGATATATTTGTGTCTAAACAGTCAGCGAGACACTGAAACTGTTTTTTCTACGCAAAAAGATGGATTACACCCATATTTGAACCATGGATGAGTAAAACCACAGTTCTAGTTCTCTGGCCTACACCAGAATGTTTTAAACAGATATGTTTGTGTCTGAACAGTCAGAGAGACACTCAAACTGTTTATTTAAATCAAAAGGTGGATTACACCCAGATGTGAGCCGTGGAAGAGGAAAACCACAGTTCTAGTTCTCTGGCCTACACCAGAATCTTTTAAACAGATATATTTGTGACTGAACAGTCAGCGAGACACTGAAACTGTTTTTTTTTTATGCAAAAAGGTGGATTACACCCAGATTTGAACCGTGGAAGAGGAAAACCACAGTTCTAGTTCTCTGGCCCACACCAGAATCGTTTAAACAAATATATTTGTGTCTGAACAGTCAGCGAGACACTCAAACTGTTTTTTTTAATCAAAAGTTGGATTACACCCAGATGTGAACCGTTGAAGAGGAAAACCACAGTTTTAGGTCTCTGGCCTACACCAGAATCTTTTAAACAGATATAATTGTGTCTGAACAGACAGCGAGACACTTAAACTGTTTTTTTATGCAAAAAGGTGGTTAACACCAAGATTTGAACCGTGGAAGAGGAAAACCACAGTTCTAGTTCTCTGGCCCACACAAGAATCTTTTAAACAGATAAATTTGTGTCTGAACAGAAAGCGAGACACTTAAACTGTTTTTTTTATGCAAAAGGTGGATTACACCCAGATTTGAAACGTGGAAGAGGAAAACCACAGTTCTAGTTCTCTGGCCTACGCCAGAATCTTTTAAACAGATATTTTTGTGACTGAACAGTCAGCGAGACACTGAAACTGTTTTTTTTATGCAAAAAGGTGTATAACACCCATATTTGAACCATGGAAGAGGAAAACCACAGTTCTAGTTCTCTGGCATACAACAGAATCTTTTAAACAGATATATTTGTGTCTGAACAGTCAGCGAGACACTCAAACTGTTTATTTTAATAAAAAGTTGGATTACACCCAGATGTGAACCGTGGAAGAGGAAAACCACAGTTCTAGTTCTCTGGCCCACACCAGAAACGTTTAAACAAATATATTTGTGTCTGAACAGTCAGCGAGACACTCAAACTGTTTTTTTTAATCAAAAGTTGGATTACACTCAGATGTGAACCGTTGAAGAGGAAAACCACAGTTTTAGGTCTCTGGCCTACACCAGAGTATTTTAAACAGATATATTTGTGACTGAACAGACAGCGAGACACTTAAACTGTTTTTTTTTATGCAAAAAGGTGGTTAACACCAAGATTTGAACCATGGAGGAGGAAAACCACAGTTCTAGTTCTCTGACCCACACTAGAATCTTTTAAACAAATATATTTGTGTCTGAACAGTCAGCGAGACACTCAAACTGTTTTTTTTAATCAAAACAAGGATTACACCCAGATGTGAACAGTGGAAGAGGAAATCCTCAGATCTAGTTCTCTGGCCTACACCAGACTCTTTTAAACAGATATATTTGTGTGTGAACAGTCAGCGAGATAGTTAAACTGTTTTTTTATGCAAAAAGGAGGATTACACCCAGATTTGAACCGTGGAAAAGGAAAACAACAGTTCTAGTTCTCTGGCATACACAAGAATCTTTTAAACAGATATATTTGTGTCTGAACAGTCAGCAAGACACTCAAACTGTTTTTTTTTCGTATCTAAAAAAGGCAAAAAGGTGGATTACACCAAGATTTGAACCGTGGAAGAGGAAAACCACAGTTCTAGTTTTCTGGCCTACACCAGAATCTTTTAAACAGATAAATTTGTGTCTGAACAGTCAGCGAGACACTGAAACTGTTTTTTTTTTTATGCAAAAAGGTGTATTACACCCAAATTTGAACCGTGGAAGAGGAAAACCACAGTTCTAGTTCTATGGCCTACACCAGGAACTTTTAAACAGATATATTTGTGTCTGAACAGTCAAAGAGAAACTTGAACTGTTTTTTTTAATCAAAAGGTGGATTACACCAAGATGTGAACCGTGGAAGAGGAAAACCACAGTTCTAGTTCTCTGGCCTACACCAGAATCTGTTAAACAGATATATTTGTGTCTGAACAGTCAGCGAGACACTGAAACTGTTTTTTTTATGCAAAAAGGTGTATAACACCCTGATTTGAACCGTGGAAGAGGAAAACCACAGTTCTAGTTCTCTGGCCCACACCAGAATCTTTTAAACAAATATATTTGTGTCTGAACAGTCAGCGAGACACTCAAACTGTTTTTTTTTAACAAAAGGTGGGTTACACCCAGATGTGAAACGTGGAAGAGGAAAACCACAGTTTTAGTTCTCTGGCCTACACCAGAATCTTTTAAACTGAAATATTTGTGTCTGAACACGCAGCGACACACTTAAACTGTTTTTTATATGCAAAAAGGTGGTTAACACCAAGATTTGAACCATGGAAGACTAAAACCACAGTTCTAGTTCTCTGGCCCACACTAGAATCTTTTAAACAAATATATTTGTGTCTGAACAGTCAGCGAGACACTCAAACAGTTTATTTTAATCAAAAGGTGGATCACACCCAGATGTGAACCGTGGAAGAGGAAAACCACAGTTCTAGTTCTCTGGCCTACACCAGAATCTTTTAAACAGATATATTTGTGTCTGAACAGTCAGCGACACACTGAAACTGTTTTTTTTTATGCAAAAAGGTGTATTACACCCAAATTTGAACCGTGGAAGAGGAAAACCACAGTTCTAGTTCTCTGGCCTACACCAGAATCTTTTAAACAGATATATTTGTGTCTGAACAGTCAAACAGACACTTGAACTGTTTTTTTTAATCAAAAGGTGGATTACACCAAGATGTGAACCGTGGAAGAGGAAAACCACAGTTCTAGTTCTATGGCCTACACCAGAATCTTTTAAACAGATATATTTGTGTCTGAACAGAAAGCGAGACACTTAAACTGTTTTTTTTTATGCAAAAGGTGGATTACACCCATATTTGAAACGTGGAAGAGGAAAACCACAATTCTAGTTCTCTGGCCTACACCAGAATCTGTTAAACAGATATATTTGTGTCTGAACAGTCAGCGAGACACTCAAACTGTTTATTTTAATCAAAAGGTGGATCACACCCAGATGTGAACCGTGGAAGAGGAAAACCACAGTTCTAGTTCTATGGCCTACACCGGAATCTTTTAAACAGATATATTTGTGACTGAACAGTCAGCGAGACACTGAAACTGTTTTTTTTATGCAAAAAGGTGGATAACACCCAGATTTGAACCGTGGAAGAGGAAAACCACAGTTCTAGTTCTCTGGCCCACACCAGAATCGCTTAAACAAATATATTTGTGTCTGAACAGTCAGCAAGACACTCAAACTGTTTTTTTTAATCAAAAGTTGGATTACACCCAGATGTGAACCGTTGAACAGGAAAACCACAGTTTTAGGTCTCTGGCCTACACCAGAATCTTTTAAACAGATATATTTGTGTCTGAACAGACAGCGAGACGCTTAAACTGTTTTTTTTTAAGCAAAAAGGTGGTTAACACCAAGATTTGAACCATGGAGGAGGAAAACCACAGTCCTAGTTCTCTGGCCTACACGAGACTCTTTTAAACAGATATATTTGTGTCTGAATAGTCAGCGAGACACTTAAACTGTTTTTTTTATGTAAAAAGGAGGATTACACCCAGATTTGAACCGTGGAAGAGGAAAACCACATTTCGAATTCTCTGGCCTTCACCAGAATCTTTTAAACAGATATATTTGTGTCTGAACAGTTAGCGAGACACTTAAACTGTTTTTTTTATGCAAAAAGGTGGATTACACCCAGATGTGAAACGTGGAAGAGGAAAACCACAGTTTTAGTTCTCTGGCCTACACCAGAATCTTTTAAACAGATATATTTGTGTCTGAACACGCAGCGAGACAATTAAACTGTTTTTTATATGCAAAAAGGTGGTTAACACCAAGATTTGAACCGTGGAAGAGGAAAACCACAGTTCTAGTTCTCTGGCCCACAGTAGAATCTTATAAACAAATATATTTGTGTCTGAACAGTCAGCGAGACACTCAAACATTTTTTTTTTAATCAAAAGGTGGATTACACCCAGATGTGAACAGTGGAAGAGGAAAACCACAGATCTAGTTCTCTGGCCTACACCAGAATCTTTTAAACAGATATATTTGTGTCTGAACAGTCAGCGAGACACTCAAACTGTTTATTTTAATCAAAAGGTGGATCACACCCAGATGTGAACCGTGGAAGAGGAAAACCACAGTTCTAGTTCTCTGGCCTACACCAAAATCTTTTTAACAGATATATTTGTGTCTGAACAGTCAGCGAGACACTGAAACTGTTTTTTTTTATGCAAAAAGGTGTATTACACCCAAAATTGGACCATGGAAGAGGAAAACCACAGTTCTAGTTCTCTGGCCTACACCAGAATCTTTTAAACAGATATATTAGTGTCTGAACAGTCAAACAGACACTTGAACTGTTTTTTTTAATCAAAAGGTGGATTACACCAAGATGTGAACCGTGGAAGAGGAAAACCACAGTTCTAGTTCTCTGGCCTACACCAGAATCTTTTAAACAGATATATTTGTGTCTGAACAGAAAGCGAGACACTTAAACTGTTTTTTTTATGCAAAAGCTGGATTACACCCTAATTTGAACCGTGGAAGAGGAAAACCACAGTTCTAGTTCTCTGGCCCACACCAGAATCTTTTAAACAAATATATTTGTGTCTGAACAGTCAGCGAGACACTCAAACTGTTTTTTTTTATCAAAAGGTGGATTACATCCAGATGTGAACCGTGGAACAGGAAAACCACAGATCTAGTTCTCTGGCCTACACCAGAATCTTTTAAACAGATATATTTGTGTCTGAACACGCAGCGAGACACTTAAACTGTTTTTTATATGCAAAAAGGTGGTTACCACCAAGATTGGAACCGTGGAAGAGGAAAACCACAGTTCTAGTTCTCTGGCCCACACTAGAATCTTTTAAACAAATATATTTGTGTCTGAACAGTCAGCGAGACACTCAAACAGTTTTTTTTAATCAAAAGGTGGATTACACCCAGATGTGAACCGTGGAAGAGGAAAAACACAGTTCTAGTTCTCTGGCCTACACCAGAATCTTTTAAACAGATATATTTGTGACTGAACAGTCAGCGAGACACTGAAACTGTTTTTTCTACTCAAAAAGGTGGATTACACCCGTATTTGAACCATGGAAGAGGAAAACCACAGTTCTAGTTCTCTGGCCTACACCAGAATCTTTTAAACAGATATATTGTGACTGAACAGTCAGCGAGACACTGAAACTGTTTTTTTTATGCAAAAAGGTGGATAACACCCAGATTTGTACCGTGGAAGAGGAAAACCACAGTTCTAGTTCTCTGGCCCACACCAGAATCGTTTAAACAAATATATTTGTGTCTGAACAGTCAGCGATACACTCAAACTGTTTTTTTTAATCAAAACGTGGATTATACCCAGATGTGAACAGTGGAAGAGGAAAACCTCAGATCTAGTTCTCTGGCCTACACCAGACTCTTTTAAACAGATATATTTGTGTCTGAACAGTCAGCGAGACACTTAAACTTTTTTTTTTATGCAAAAAGGTGGATTACACCCAGATTTGAACCGTGGAAGAGGAAAACCACAGTTTTAGTTCTCTGGCCTACACCAGAATCTTTTAAACAGATATTTTTGTGTCTGAACACGCAGCGAGACACTTAAATTGTTTTTTTTATGCAAAAAGGTGGTTAACACCAAGATTTGAACCATGGAAGAGGAAAACCACAGTTCTAGTTCTCTGGCCCACCCTAGAATCTTTTAAACAAATATATTTGTGTCTGAACAGTCAGCAAGACACTCAAACAGTTTTTTTTAATCAAAAGGTGGATTACACCCAGATGTGAACCGTGGAAGAGGAAAACCACAGATCTAGTTCTCTGGCCTACACCAGAATCTTTTAAACAGATATATTTGTGTCTAAACAGTCAGCGAGACACTGAAACTGTTTTTTCTACGCAAAAAGATGGATTACACCCATATTTGAACCATGGATGAGTAAAACCACAGTTCTAGTTCTCTGGCCTACACCAGAATCTTTTAAACAGATATATTTGTGTCTGAACAGTCAGAGAGACACTCAAACTGTTTATTTAAATCAAAAGGTGGATTACACCCAGATGTGAGCCGTGGAAGAGGAAAACCACAGTTCTAGTTCTCTGGCCTACACCAGAATCTTTTAAACAGATATATTTGTGACTGAACAGTCAGCGAGACACTGAAACTGTTTTTTTTTATGCAAAAAGGTGGATTACACCCAGATTTGAACCGTGGAAGAGGAAAACCACAGTTCTAGTTCTCTGGCCCACACCAGAATCGTTTAAACAAATATATTTGTGTCTGAACAGTCAGCGAGACACTCAAACTGTTTTTTTTAATCAAAAGTTGGATTACACCCAGATGTGAACCGTTGAAGAGGAAAACCACAGTTTTAGGTCTCTGGCCTACACCAGAATCTTTTAAACAGATATATTTGTGTCTGAACAGACAGCGAGACACTTAAACTGTTTTTTTATGCAAAAAGGTGGTTAACACCAAGATTTGAACCGTGGAAGAGGAAAACCACAGTTCTAGTTCTCTGGCCCACACAAGAATCTTTTAAACAGATAAATTTGTGTCTGAACAGAAAGCGAGACACTTAAACTGTTTTTTTTATGCAAAAGGTGGATTACACCCAGATTTGAAACGTGGAAGAGGAAAACCACAGTTCTAGTTCTCTGGCCTACGCCAGAATCTTTTAAACAGATATTTTTGTGACTGAACAGTCAGCGAGACACTGAAACTGTTTTTTTTATGCAAAAAGGTGTATAACACCCATATTTGAACCATGGAAGAGGAAAACCACAGTTCTAGTTCTCTGGCATACAACAGAATCTTTTAAACAGATATATTTGTGTCTGAACAGTCAGCGAGACACTCAAACTGTTTATTTTAATAAAAAGTTGGATTACACCCAGATGTGAACCGTGGAAGAGGAAAACCACAGTTCTAGTTCTCTGGCCCACACCAGAAACGTTTAAACAAATATATTTGTGTCTGAACAGTCAGCGAGACACTCAAACTGTTTTTTTTAATCAAAAGTTGGATTACACTCAGATGTGAACCGTTGAAGAGGAAAACCACAGTTTTAGGTCTCTGGCCTACACCAGAGTATTTTAAACAGATATATTTGTGACTGAACAGACAGCGAGACACTTAAACTGTTTTTTTTTATGCAAAAAGGTGGTTAACACCAAGATTTGAACCATGGAGGAGGAAAACCACAGTTCTAGTTCTCTGACCCACACTAGAATCTTTTAAACAAATATATTTGTGTCTGAACAGTCAGCGAGACACTCAAACTGTTTTTTTTAATCAAAACAAGGATTACACCCAGATGTGAACAGTGGAAGAGGAAATCCTCAGATCTAGTTCTCTGGCCTACACCAGACTCTTTTAAACAGATATATTTGTGTGTGAACAGTCAGCGAGATAGTTAAACTGTTTTTTTATGCAAAAAGGAGGATTACACCCAGATTTGAACCGTGGAAAAGGAAAACAACAGTTCTAGTTCTCTGGCATACACAAGAATCTTTTAAACAGATATATTTGTGTCTGAACAGTCAGCAAGACACTCAAACTGTTTTTTTTTCGTATCTAAAAAAGGCAAAAAGGTGGATTACACCAAGATTTGAACCGTGGAAGAGGAAAACCACAGTTCTAGTTTTCTGGCCTACACCAGAATCTTTTAAACAGATAAATTTGTGTCTGAACAGTCAGCGAGACACTGAAACTGTTTTTTTTTTATGCAAAAAGGTGTATTACACCCAAATTTGAACCGTGGAAGAGGAAAACCACAGTTCTAGTTCTATGGCCTACACCAGGAACTTTTAAACAGATATATTTGTGTCTGAACAGTCAAAGAGAAACTTGAACTGTTTTTTTTAATCAAAAGGTGGATTACACCAAGATGTGAACCGTGGAAGAGGAAAACCACAGTTCTAGTTCTCTGGCCTACACCAGAATCTGTTAAACAGATATATTTGTGTCTGAACAGTCAGCGAGACACTGAAACTGTTTTTTTTATGCAAAAAGGTGTATAACACCCTGATTTGAACCGTGGAAGAGGAAAACCACAGTTCTAGTTCTCTGGCCCACACCAGAATCTTTTAAACAAATATATTTGTGTCTGAACAGTCAGCGAGACACTCAAACTGTTTTTTTTTAACAAAAGGTGGGTTACACCCAGATGTGAAACGTGGAAGAGGAAAACCACAGTTTTAGTTCTCTGGCCTACACCAGAATCTTTTAAACTGAAATATTTGTGTCTGAACACGCAGCGACACACTTAAACTGTTTTTTATATGCAAAACGGTGGTTAACACCAAGATTTGAACCATGGAAGACTAAAACCACAGTTCTAGTTCTCTGGCCCACACTAGAATCTTTTAAACAAATATATTTGTGTCTGAACAGTCAGCGAGACACTCAAACAGTTTATTTTAATCAAAAGGTGGATCACACCCAGATGTGAACCGTGGAAGAGGAAAACCACAGTTCTAGTTCTCTGGCCTACACCAGAATCTTTTAAACAGATATATTTGTGTCTGAACAGTCAGCGACACACTGAAACTGTTTTTTTTTATGCAAAAAGGTGTATTACACCCAAATTTGAACCGTGGAAGAGGAAAACCACAGTTCTAGTTCTCTGGCCTACACCAGAATCTTTTAAACAGATATATTTGTGTCTGAACAGTCAAACAGACACTTGAACTGTTTTTTTTAATCAAAAGGTGGATTACACCAAGATGTGAACCGTGGAAGAGGAAAACCACAGTTCTAGTTCTATGGCCTACACCAGAATCTTTTAAACAGATATATTTGTGTCTGAACAGAAAGCGAGACACTTAAACTGTTTTTTTTTATGCAAAAGGTGGATTACACCCAGATTTGAAACGTGGAAGAGGAAAACCACAATTCTAGTTCTCTGGCCTACACCAGAATCTGTTAAACAGATATATTTGTGTCTGAACACTCAGCGAGACACTCAAACTGTTTATTTTAATCAAAAGGTGGATAACACCCAGATGTGAACCGTGGAAGAGGAAAACCACAGATCTAGTTCTCTGGCCTACGCCAGAATCTTTTAAACAGATATATTTGTGTCTGAACAGTCAGCGAGACACTCAAACTGTTTATTTTAATCAAAAGGTGGATCACACCCAGATGTGAACCGTGGAAGAGGAAAACCACAGTTCTAGTTCTCTGGCCTACACCAGAATCTTTTAAACAGATATATTTGTGACTGAACAGTCAGCGAGACACTGAAACTGTTTTTTTTATGCAAAAAGGTGGATAACACCCAGATTTGAACCGTGGAAGAGGAAAACCACAGTTCTAGTTCTCTGGCCCACACCAGAATCGCTTAAACAAATATATTTGTGTCTGAACAGTCAGCGAGACACTCAAACTGTTTTTTTTAATCAAAAGTTGGATTACACCCAGATGTGAACCGTTGAAGAGGAAAACCACAGTTTTAGGTCTCTGGCCTACACCAGAATCTTTTAAACAGATATATTTGTGTCTGAACAGACAGCGAGACGCTTAAAGTGTTTTTTTTTAAGCAAAAAGGTGGTTAACACCAAGATTTGAACCATGGAGGAGGAAAACCACAGTCCTAGTTCTCTGGCCTACACGAGACTCTTTTAAACAGATATATTTGTGTATGAATAGTCAGCGAGACACTTAAAATGTTTTTTTTATGCAAAAAGGAGGATTACACCCAGATTTGAACCGTGGAAGAGGAAAACCACAGTTTTAGTTCTCTGGCCTACACCAGAATCTTTTAAACAGATATATTAGTGTCTGAACAGTCAAACAGACACTTGAACTGTTTTTTTTAATCAAAAGGTGGATTACACCAAGATGTGAACCGTGGAAGAGGAAAACCACAGTTCTAGTTCTCTGGCCTACACCAGAATCTTTTAAACAGATATATTTGTGTCTGAACAGAAAGCGAGACACTTAAACTGTTTTTTTTTATGCAAAGCTGGATTACACCCAGATTTGAAACGTGGAAGAGGAAAACCACAGTTCTAGTTCTCTGGCCCACAACAGAATCTGTTAAACAGATATATTTGTGACTGAACAGTCAGCGAGACACTGAAACTGTTTTTTTTATGCAAAAAGGAGGATTACACCCTGATTTGAACCGTGGAAGAGGAAAACCACAGTTCTAGTTCTCTGGCCCACACCAGAATCTTTTAAACAAATATATTTGTGTCTGAACAGTCAGCGAGACACTCAAACTGTTTTTTTTTATCAAAAGGTGGATTACACCCAGATGTGAACCGTGGAAGAGGAAAACCACAGATCTAGTTCTCTGGCCTACACCAGAATCTTTTAAACAGATATATTTGTGTCTGAACACGCAGCGAGACACTTAAACTGTTTTTTATATGCAAAAAGGTGGTTACCACCAAGATTTGAACCGTGGAAGAGGAAAACCACAGTTCTATTTCTCTGGCCCACACTAGAATCTTTTAAACAAATATATTTGTGTCTGAACAGTCAGCGAGACACTCAAACAGTTTTTTTTAATCAAAAGGTGGATTACACCCAGATGTGAACCGTGGAAGAGGAAAACCACAGATCTAGTTCTCTGGCATACACCAGAATCTTTTAAACAGATATATTTGTGTCTGAACAGTCAGCGAGACACTCAAACTGTATATTTTAATCAAGAGGTGGATCACACCCAGATGTGAACCGTGGAAGAGGAAAAACACAGTTCTAGTTCTCTGGCCTACACCAGAATCTTTTAAACAGATATATTTGTGACTGAACAGTCAGCGAGACACTGAAACTGTTTTTTCTACTCAAAAGGGTGGATTACACCCATATTTGAACCATGGAAGAGGAAAACCACAGTTCTAGTTCTCTGGCCTACACCAGAATCTTTTAAACAGATATATTGTGACTGAACAGTCAGCGAGACACTGAAACTGTTTTTTTTATGCAAAAAGGTGGATAACACCCAGATTTGTACCGTGGAAGAGGAAAACCACAGTTCTAGTTCTCTGGCCCACACCAGAATCGTTTAAACAAATATATTTGTGTCTGAACAGTCA
The DNA here is from genome assembly GCF_046119375.1 of Phyllobates terribilis. Taxonomy (NCBI): domain Eukaryota; kingdom Metazoa; phylum Chordata; class Amphibia; order Anura; family Dendrobatidae; genus Phyllobates; species Phyllobates terribilis. Next base: position 445,807,145 of record NW_027362764.1, read on the forward strand.
GCGATACACTCAAACTGTTTTTTTTAATCAAAACGTGGATTATACCCAGATGTGAACAGTGGAATAGGAAAACCTCAGATCTAATTCTCTGGCCTACACCAGACTCTTTTAAACAGATATATTTGTGTCTGAACAGTCAGCGAGACACTTAAACTTTTTTTTTTATGCAAAAAGGTGGATTACACCCAGATTTGAACCGGGGAAGAGGAAAACCACAGTTCTAGTTTTCTGGCCTACACCAGAATCTTTTAAACAGATAAATTTGTGTCTGAACAGTCAGCGAGACACTGAAACTGTTTTTTTTATGCAAAAAGGTGTATTACACCAAAATTTGAACCGTGGAAGAGGAAAACCACAGTTCTAGTTCTCTGGCCTACACCAGAATCTTTTAAACAGATATATTTGTGTCTGAACAGTCAAAGAGACACTTAAACTGTTTTTTTTTATGCAAAAAGGAGGATTACACCCAGATTTGAACCGTGGAAGAGGAAAACCACAGTTCTAGTTCTCTGGTCTACACCAGAATCTTTTAAACAGATATATTTGTGTCTGAACAGTCAGCAAGACACTCAAACTGTTTTTTTTCGTATGTAAAAAAGTCAAAAAGGAGGATTACACCAAGATTTGAACCGTGGAAGAGGAAAACCACAGTTCTGGTTCTATGGCCTACAGCAGAATCTTTTAAACAGATAAATTTGTGTCTGAACAGTCAGCGAGACACTGAAACTGTTTTTTTTTATGCAAAAAGGTGTATTACACCAACGTTTGAACCGTGGAAGAGGAAAACCACAGTTCTAGTTCTATGGCCTACACCAGAATCATTTAAACAGATATATTTGTGTCTGAACAGTCAAAGAGACACTTGAACTGTTTTTTTTAATCAAAAGGTGGATTACACCAAGATGTGAACCATGGAAGAGGAAAACCACAGTTCTAGTTCTCTGGCCTACACCAGAATCTTTTAAACAGATATATTTGTGTCTGATCAGAAAGCGAGACACTTAAACTGTTTTTTTTTATGCAAAAAGGTGGATAACACCAAGATTTGAACCATGGAGGAGGAAAACCACAGTTCTAGTTCTCTGGCCTACACCAGAATCTTTTAATCAGATATATTTGTGTCTGAACACGCAGCGAGACACTTAAACTGTTGTTTATATGCAAAAAGGTGGTTAACACCAAGATTTGAACCGTGGAAGAGGAAAACCACAGTTCTAGTTCTCTGGCCCACACTAGAATCTTTTAAACAAATATATTTGTGACTGAACAGTCAGCGAGACACTGAAACTGTTTTTTCTACTCAAAAAGGTGGATTACACCCATATTTGAACCATGGAAGAGGAAAACCACACATCTAGTTCTCTGGCCTACACCAGACTCTTTTAAACAGATATATTTGTGTCTGAACAGTCAGCGAGACACTTAAACTGTTTTTTTTTATGCAAAAAGGTGGATTACACCCAGATTTGAACCGTGGAAGAGAAAAACCACAGTTCTAGTTCTCTGGCCTACACCAGAATATTTTAAACAGATATACTTGTGACTGAACAGTCAGCGAGACACTGAAACTGTTTTTTCTACTCAAAAAGGTGGATTACACCCATATTTGAACCATGGAAGAGGAAAACTACAGTTCTAGTTCTCTGGCCTACACCAGAATCTTTTAAACAGATATATTGTGACTGAACAGTCAGCGAGACACTGAAACTGTTTTTTTTATGCAAAAAGGTGGATAACACCCAGATTTGAACCGTGGAAGAGGAAAACCACAGTTCTAGTTCTCTGGCCTACACCAGAATCTTTTAAACAGATATATTTGTGTCTGAACAGTCAGCAAGACACTCAAACTATTTTTTTTTCGTATGTAAAAAAGGCAAAAAGGTGGATTACACCAAGATTTGAACCGTGGAAGAGGAAAACCACAGTTCTAGTTTTCTGGCCTACACCAGAATCTTTTAAACAGATAAATTTGTGTCTGAACAGTCAGCGAGACACTGAAACAGTTTTTTTTATGCAAAAAGGTGTATTACACCAACATTTGAACCGTGGAAGAGGAAAACCACAGTTCTAGTTCTATGGCCTACACCACAATCTTTTAAACAGATATATCTGTGTCTGAACAGTCAAAGAGAAACTTGAACTGTTTTTTTTAATCAAAAGGTGGATTACACCAAGAGGTGAACCGTGGAAGAGGAAAACCACAGTTCTAGTTCTCTGGCCTACACCAGAATCTTCTAAACAGATATATTTGTGTCTGATCAGAAAGCGAGACATTTAAACTGTTTTTTTTATGCAAAAAGGTGGATAACACCAAGATTTGAACCATGGAGGAGGAAAACCACAGTCCTAGTTCTCTGGCCTACCCCAGAATCTTTTAAACAGATATATTTGTGTCTGAACACGCAGCGAGACACTTAAACTGTTGTTTATATGCAAAAAGGTGGTTAACACCAAGATTTGAACCGTGGAAGAGGAAAACCACAGTTCTAGTTCTCTGGCCCACACTAGAATCTTTTAAACAAATATATTTGTGACTGAACAGTCAGCGAGACACTGAAACTGTTTTTTCTACTCAAAAAGGTGGATTACACCCATATTTGAACCATGGAAGAGGAAAACCACAGATCTAGTTCTCTGGCCTACACCAGAATCTTTTAAACAGATATATTTGTGTCTGAACAGTCAGCGAGACACTCAAACTGTTTATTTTAATCAAAAGGTGGATCACACCCAGATGTGAACCGTGGAAGAGGAAAACCACAGTTCTAGTTCTCTGGCCTACACCAAAATCTTTTTAACAGATATATTTGTGTCTGAACAGTCAGCGAGACACTGAAACTGTTTTTTTTATGCAAAAAGGTGTATTACACCCAAATTTGAACCGTGGAAGAGGAAAACCACAGTTCTAGTTCTCTGGCCCACACCAGAATCTGTTAAACAGATATATTTGTGACTGAACAGTCAGCGAGACACTGAAACTGTTTTTTTTATGTAAAAAGGTGTATAACACCCTGATTTGAACCGTGGAAGAGGAAAACCACAGTTCTAGTTCTCTGGCCCACACCAGAATCTTTTAAACAAATATATTTGTGTCTGAACAGTCAGCGAGACACTCAAACTGTTTTTTTTTTATCAAAAGGTGGATTACACCCAGATGTGAACCGTGGAAGAGGAAAACCACAGATCTAGTTCTCTGGCCTACACCAGAATCTTTTAAACAGATATATTGTGACTGAACAGTCAGCGAGACACTGAAACTGTTTTTTTTATGCAAAAAGGTGGATAACACCCAGATTTGTACCGTGGAAGAGGAAAACCACAGTTCTAGTTATCTGGCCCACACCAGAATCGTTTAAACAAATATATTTGTGTCTGAACAGTCAGCGATACACTCAAACTGTTTTTTTTAGTCAAAACGTGGATTATACCCAGATGTGAACAGTGGAAGAGGAAAACCTCAGACCTAGTTCTCTGGCCTACACCAGAATCTTTTAAACAGATATATTTGTATCTGAACAGTCAGCAAGACACTCAAACTGTTTTTTTTTCGTATGTAAAAAAGGCAAAAAGGTGGATTACACCAAGATTTGAACCGTGGAAGAGGAAAAGCACAGTTCTAGTTTTCTGGACTACACCAGAATCTTTTAAACAGATAAATTTGTGTCTGAACAGTCAGCGAGACACTGAAACTGTTTTTTTTTATGCAAAAAGGTGTATTACACCAAAATTTGAACCGTGGAATAGGAAAACCACAGTTCTAGTTCTCTGGCCTACACCAGAATCTTTTAAACAGATATATTTGTGTCTGAACAGTCAAAGAGACACTTCAACTGTTTTTTTTAATCAGAAGGTGGATTACACCAAGATGTGAACCGTGGAAGAGGAAAAACACAGTTCTAGTTCTCTGGCCTACACCAGAATCTTTTAAACAGATATATTTGTGTCTGAACAGAAAGCGAGACACTTAAACTGTTTTTTTTTATGCAAAAGGTGGATTACACCCAGATTTGAAACGTGGAAGAGGAAAACCACAGTTGTAGTTCTCTGGCCTACACCAGAATCTTTTCAACAGATATATTTGTGTCTGAACACGCAGCGAGACACTTAAACTGTTTTTTATATGCAAAAAGGTGGTTAACACCAAGATTTGAACCGTGGAAGAGGAAAACCACAGTTCTAGTTCTCTGGCCCACACTAGAATCTTTTAAACAAATATATTTGTGTCTGAACAGTCAGCGAGACACTCAAACAGTTTTTTTTAATCAAAAGGTGGATTACACCCAGATGTGAACCGTGGAAGAGGAAAACCACAGATCTAGTTCTCTGGCTTACACCAGAATCTTTTAAACAGATATATTTGTGTCTGAACAGTCAGCGAGACACTCAAACTGTTTATTTTAATCAAAAGGTGGATCACACCCAGATGTGAACCGTGGAAGAGGAAAACCACAGTTCTAGTTCTCTGGCCTACACCAGAATCTTTTAAACAAATATATTTGTGACTGAACAGTCAGCGAGACACTCAAACTGTTTTTTTTAATCAAAAGTTGGATTACGCCCATATGTGAAGCGTTGAAGAGGAAAACCACAGTTTTAGGTCTCTGGCCTACACCAGAATGTTTTAAACAGATATATTTGTGTTTGAACAGACAGCGAGACACTTAATCTGTTTTTTTTTATGCAAAAAGTATTTTAACTAGACATGAGCGTTGTTCTACTCGAACTGTTCGCCAATCTCAAATTCGAGCTGTTTTGGGCGGTGTTCGAGCCGGTCGGCGAACACGAACAATTTGAGAAAAATTCGGCTGTTCGAGGTTATGTTCGATAACTGTTCGTGCACAAAAATCATAACTGGATTTTTTCTCAGTAATGATGAAAATTAATGTTAATAGCAGTTTGAGTGTACAGCGGGGCGGGGGGAGGGGCAGGGGATGGATCTCTGCAGGAACAATGAAGATCTCCATTTTTTTTTCTCTTTCCCGCATTTGCAGTGGGGAGGTGCAATCTGTCAGCCTATCAGCAGCGCACACACGGAGCGAAGTGCTTTTTTTCACACAAGCAAGGGCATGTGTGATTGGCAGTGTATGTCACATGTCCTTGCCCTATAAGACCAAGCCATTTTCCCCGTCGCCACCATTTTCTCACTGCTGCAGCTGCGTGTTAGACGGCACCGCTGTTGCTGTGTGTGCTATACCTTGTTAATTTCCAGCCAATTTTCTCTGAAATCTACAGATAGCTTGGGAGTAGGGAATAGTTGTGATTGCAGTCCTTTTAAGGACTAGGTTACAGCATTTCCTACGACTTTTATCAGGGAGGTCTGTGCTCTTAAATAGATAGGTTGTGGGAGTAAAGACTAATTGTAATTGGAGTCCTTTTCAGGACTAGGTTACATGAGTTCCTATCAGTTTTTGCCAGGCAGGTCTGTGCCAGTGCTGTGCAAGTTTTTTTCACAGCATTTGGCTGAATCTAGCAAAGCTAATCCTTTTTGGCCTATTGTAGAGTGTGTTAGTCAGTGGAGTAGCCTATCTGTGCTGCAAGATATAACACCTGTGTATAGAATACCAATTTTTTTACTGCACCTAGTGAAGTAAAATCTTTTGGGCATAGCATCATTCTATTAGTCCATCTATACTGACCTCCATCAGGTTGCAAACTGAATATAAATTTTTCTGCATCTAGCTCTGAAAAAATATTTGGGCTTCTAGCGGTGTGTGGGACTTGGTCTATTAGTCCATCTATACTGACCTCCATCAGGTTGCAAATTAAAAATAATTTTTTTCTGCATCTAGCTCTGAAAAAATATTTGGGCTTCTAGCGGTGTGTGGGACTTGGTCTATTAGTCCATCTATACTGACCTCCATCAGGTTGCAAATTAAAAATAATTTTTTTCTGCATCTAGCTCTGAAAAAATATTTGGGCTTCTAGCAGTGTGTGGGACTTGGTCTATTAGTCCATCTATACTGACCTACATCAGGTTGCAAATTAAAAATAATTTTTTTCTGCATCTAGCTCTGAAAAAATATTTGGGCTTCTAGCGGTGTGTGGGACTTGGTCTATTAGTCCATCTATACTGACCCCCATCAGGTTGCAAATTAAAAATAATTTTTTTCTGCATCTAGCTCTGAAAAAATATTTGGGCTTCTAGCAGTGTGTGGGACTTGGTCTATTAGTCCATCTATACTGACCTCCATCAGGTTGCAAATTAAAAATAATTTTTTTCTGCATCTAGCTCTGAAAAAATATTTGGGCTTCTAGCGGTGTGTGGGACTTGGTCTATTAGTCCATCTATACTGACCTCCATCAGGTTGCAAATTAAAAATAATTTTTTTCTTCATTTATCTCTGAAAAAATATTTGGGCTTCTAGCAGCGTGTGGGACTTGTTCTATTAGTCCATCTATACTGACCTCCATCAGGTTGCAAATTAAAAATAATTTTTTTCTGCATCTAGCTCTGAAAAAATATTTGGGCTTCTAGCAGTGTGTGGGACTTGGTCTATTAGTCCATCTATACTGACCTCCATCAGGTTGCAAATTAAAAATAATTTTTTTCTGCATCTAGCTCTGAAAAAATATTTGGGCTTCTAGCAGTGTGTGGGACTTGGTCTATTAGTCCATCTATACTGACCTCCATCAGGTTGCAAATTGAATAAAAAAAATTTCTGCATCTAGCTCTGAAAAAATATTTGGGCTTCTAGCGGTGTGTGGGACTTGGTCTATTAGTCCATCTATACTGACCTCCATCAGGTTGCAAATTAAAAATAATTTTTTTCTTCATTTAGCTCTGAAAAAATATTTGGGCTTCTAGCAGTGTGTGGGACTTATTCTATTAGTCCTTCTATACTGACCTCCAGCAGGTTGCAAATTGAATATGATTTTTTTCTGCATCTAGCTCTGAAAAAATATTTGGGCTTCTAGCGGTGTGTGGGACTTGGTCTATTAGTCCATCTATACTGACCTCCATCAGGTTGCAAATTAAAAATAATTTTTTTCTGCATCTAGCTCTGAAAAAATATTTGGGCTTCTAGCGGTGTGTGGGACTTGGTCTATTAGTCCATCTATACTGACCTCCATCAGGTTGCAAATTAAAAATAATTTTTTTCTGCATCTAACCCAGCCAATAGTTTTGGCCTAATACCACAGTTTGGCCACTCAGCTCTGCTCGGTTACCATCCATTGTTTTTTTGTGCAAACAACTCCAGAGTTGTGAATTAGTTAACCACCAAAATGAGTGGAAAAAGGCCTGCTGCTGGTGGAAAGGGGAATAGGCGTGTTGGGAAGGGGAAAAAAGGTTGTGTCCGTGGGGTAGGTGCAGAAGAAAGACCATCTTCCAGCCAAACTAAAATGTCTACTTCTTTTAGCGGACAATGTGATAAGATCCCTTTCTTACGGCCACGCCAATCGCTACAAATTCCAGATGAGGCACAAAAACAGCAGGTGCTTCAACGGATATCAAGTGCTCCTTTAAGTGGGCTCTCCTCCACATCAACTTCAACATCACAAATACTCCAGTCCTCAAAGGTGTCACCCAAATCGCACTTGCTTCCTCACAGCTCCCAAATCTCCAGCTGCCCGTCTGAGTATGAGGTAGAACAGATGGTTGAGTCTGCAGAGCTGTTTACTCATACTATAGCCTGGGAATCAGAGGTCGACTCCAGCGCTTCTGTGAATCCAGACGAGGAAATGATCTCCACTGATGCCCAGAATCTTTATGAGTCGGATCCAGGACCAGACGCAGAAGGTTCTGACCATAATGTAGACCCTCATTCCCAAACTGTAACTCCTGTTGGTGGAGACAATGAGGAAGACGATGATAAGACTCAAATACCTGATTGGAGCGACAACTTTAGTTTTTTGTCAGGGCAGGAACAGGTTGGCTCTGAGGACGACGGGTGTGATAACGCACAGGGTGATGATGATGAGGTCGGAGATCCCACTTACTGTCAACCCACAGTCAGCCAAGAGATGAGGTCAGCAGAGGAGGTGGAGGAAGATGCTAGTGACGACGAGGTCAGGTTGCACCTTCCTGGACAGAGACGTAGTACTGGAAGCACGTCAACAACTGCATCCTCAAACACAACTCTGCCTCTCACCACAAGTCGTGGTGGCTCTTCAGGTCGCATGGGTGCTAAGCCTTGCATAGCCTGGGCATTTTTTCAGATCGATAAAGATGACCCAACTCGTGTTATCTGTAACATTTGTCAGCAAAAGCTAAGTAGAGGCCAAAAAATACATAGTTTGAGTACTTCATGCATGAACCGGCACATGGACATGAAGCATAAGTTGCAGTGGGAAGCTCAGTGTGCTACAATGCGGTCTAGCCGGCCGGGCCAACCACCGTCTGCCATATCTTGTGCATCCGCGGCCTCTTCATCCTCTGTGACTGGGGGGACAGCAGTCACACCTGTTTTGGGGCGCAGACCTGCCACCTCTTTACCCGCAACAGCCAGCGTGATTGGCAGGTCATCATTTTCTTTGGAGGTGGTAACACCAGCTGGTCTTGAGCGCTGTCCGACATCGATAGCACCACCTTTGGATCAAGGCAACCTAACATGTCCGCCTGCATCTTCCTCACAGACCCGCAGTTTGCCGGGGACACCCTTATCAACCCCGTCTAAGCACAATAGCCAGCCCTCGGTCCCTCAGATGTGGACAAGTAAAAGACCATTTCCTCCTAGCCATGAGAAAGCTAAGAGGTTGAATTTCACCATCTGCAAGCTCTTGGCTACAGAAATGCTGCCTTTCCGCCTGGTGGACACAGAGGATTTTCGAGACCTTATGTCCGTCGCAGTGCCCCAGTACCAGATGCCCAGTCGGCACTACTTCTCAAAGAAAGGTGTGCCTGTGCTCCACCAGCATGTCGCACACAACATCACCGCTTCTTTGAGAAACTCTGTGTGTGACAGGGTGCATTTCACCACAGACACTTGGACGAGTAGGCATGGACAGGGGCGTTACATGTCGCTGACTGGGCACTGGGTAACTATGGTGACAGCAGGACAACGGGCTGTTGTCCAAGTCTTGCCGTCCCCACGAGTTGTGCGTCAATCCTCTTTATGTCATTTTTCCACCACTGCTTCTGCCTCCTCAACCTCCTCTCGGTCTTCCACCTGCATCCAAAGCCTGTCTGGTCATGCCACAAGCTTTCTAACTGCGCAGAAGGGATCCTGCACACCTCCTTACTATGCTGGCAGTAGGGCTCAACGTCATCAGGCGGTTTTTACATTGAAATGTCTGGGAAATGTGAGTCACACAGCTGAGGAGTTGTGGTCAGCTCTGGAGAACCAATTTCATGAATGGTTGTCTCCACTGGACCTGAAACCAGGGAAGGCCGTGTGCGACAATGCTGCAAACCTGGGTGCGGCCCTTCGCCGGGGCAATGTCACACACGTGCCTTGTATGGCTCACGTGTTGAACCTGGTTGTCCAGCAATTTTTAGCCCACTATCCCAGACTAGATGGCCTTCTGCAGAGGGCACGGTCGCTGTGTGCTCACTTCCGCCGTTCGCATCCCGCAGCTCAGCGACTTACATCTCTACAGAAGTCGTTGGGCCTGCCACTTCACCGGCTAAAATGCGATGTGCCTACCCGGTGGAATTCAACTCTGCACATGTTGCAGCGACTGTGGCAGCACCGACAAGCCCTGGTGCAATACGTTCTGACGTATAGCCTGGGCCAACGAGATTCAGAGGTGGGGCAAATCACGCTGGAGGAGTGGTCTCAGATCAGGGACCTATGCACCCTTCTGCACAGTTTTGAAATGGCGACGAAGATGTTTAGTGCTGACGATGCCATTATCAGCATGACTATTCCGGTGATTTACATGCTGGAGCACATGTTAAACAGAATTCGGAGTCAGGTGGTGGCACAAGAGGAGGTGGAGGAAGTAGAGGAGGAGGAGTTGTATGCGGAAGGGCTAACATCTGCAAGGTCCAGACGGTCGGCAGCACCAAGGCGGCAGGCATGTGAGGGTGGGGGAGATGGTTTTACCAGGGCGCATGGTAGCAGCCAAACTAGTGAGGAAGGTGCAGGAGCCCAGGAAGAAGTGGAGGACGAACTGATGGAAGACTCATCAGATGAGGGAGACCTTGATCACATTTCTGTTGTGTGAGGTTGGGGGGAGAGGACAGAGGAAGGAAGCATGATTGTTACCTCGCCACCAACACAACAGGGACTTGGTGCTCCTGGATGCGCAACACACATGAGTGCCTTCTTGCTGCACTACCTGCAACATGACCCTCGAATTGTGAGAATTAGAAATAATCCTGACTACTGGGTTGCCACACTGTTAGATCCCCGGTACAAAAGTAAATTTGCAGAAATTATTCCTGCCATAGAAAGGGATGCACGCATGCAGGAGTATCAGCAGAGACTGTTGCAGAATCTTACATGTGCTTTTCCCAAAATACCAGTGGTGCACGTAGTGAATCTCACAGTTCCAACTTGCCAACCGTGGGACCGTCAAGTGTTCAGCACTCAAACCGTGACAGAACCACAGTATCTGCTGGTAACATCAAATTTGCGGAATCATTTCACCACTTTTTTAGCCCATCCTTTGCAAGGCCACAGGAGACAAGAAGTCTGACACATAGTCAACGCCTAGAGACGATGGTACAGGAGTATCTCCAAGTAAACATTGAAGCCACGACTGTGTCACTGGACCCTTGCTCTTTTTGGGCTTCCAATCTGGATAAATGGCCGGAGCTAGCCACTTACGCCTTGGAGATCTTGTCATGCCCCGCAGCCAGCGTTCTGTCTGAACGTGTGTTCAGCGCTGCTGGTGGTGTGCTGACAGATAAGCGCACGCGGCTCTCCACTGATAATGTAGACAGACTCACGTTCATAAAGATGAACAAATCATGGATCCGAAACGACTTTTCTACCCCTGTGTCATCCTGGGGAGAGTAAAAGCTTGATGATTAGTTAAAATCACCCTACCAACCGTTTTAAGCTTTCAAATTACTAATCATGTTTATCTGTATCTTGACTGGAAAATAATTTGGGCTTTGTAGCAGTGTGCAGCACTGATCCTATTAGGCCATCTATACTAAAGCTTCACCAGATTTAAAATTAAAAATAATTTTTAGCTGCATCTAGCCCGGAAAATAATTTTGGGGCTCCGAGATGCGCAAGGCACATAAGTGCCTTCTTGCTGCACTACCTGCAGCATGACCCTCATATTGTCAGAATTCGAAGTAATCATGACTACTGGGTTGCCACACTCTTAGATCCCCCAAACTTTTCGATCAACCTTTTCATTTTAATAAAGACCAAAAAAATGGTCATTTTTGAAATTATAAGCATTAGCAGGTTGTTAGAAACTGAAATCAAACAGTTTTCAACTCAAAACTTTATTCTAGGTGATGTTACATTTTCACATAGGACCCCTTGTTCGAAAGGAGCTTCTGAACTCTCTCGTCCATTGAATTTGTCAGGTTTTGGATGGTTTCTGCTTCAATTGTTTTGCATGAGGACAGAATACCCTCCCAGAGCTGTTGCTTAGATGTGAACTGCCTCCCGCCATCATAGACACTCCTTTTAATGATGCTCCAAAGGTTCTGAATGGGGTAGAGGTCAGGGGAGCATGGGGGTCACACCATAAGTTTGTCCCCTTTTATGCCCATATCAGCCAGAGATGCAGATGTTTTATGTGCAGCATGAGATGGTGCATTATCATGCAGAAAAATGATCTTGCTGTGAAATACACGGTTCTTCTTCTTGAACCATGGCAGGAAGTGCTGTTTGAGAAAATCCACATACATTATGGAGTTCATCTTTAGCGCCTTCAGGGATCCTAAAGGGGCCGACAATCTCTCTCCCCATGATTCCAGCCCAAAACATTACTCCACCTCCTCCTTGTTGGCGCTGTAGCCGTGTTTGCATGGGGTGTCCATCAACCAGCCATCCTCCACTCCATCCATCTGGACCATCGAGCGCTGCACGGCACTCATCCGTGAACAAAACAGTTTTGAAATCAGTCTTCATGTAATGTTTGGCCCACTGGAGCCGTTTCTGCTTGTGTGAAGTGGATAGAGGAGGTCGACAGGATGGCGCATGCACAGCTGCAAACCTCTGAAGGACCCTGCATCTTGTTGTTCGGGGGACGTTGGAGGCACAAGCAGCTTCAAAAACTTGTCTGCTGCTATGACAAGGCTTTTTTGCCGCTGCTCTTTCAACCTGACGTAATTGCTTGTAGGAAAGAGTCCTCAATTTGCCCTTATCAGCACGCACACGTGTGTACTGTGAATCAGCTACATACTTCTTGATTGCCAAGACACTTCATCCTGATCATCGCACAATGTTGATTGTAGTCATGCCTTGACCTAAACACTCCACAATTTGTTGCTTCTCAGCAGCCGACACATCCTTTTTCTTTCCCATTTTGGCAGAAAATGTAGGCTGCTTAATAATGTGAGAGAGCCTTCTTAAGTAGTCTTGCCTTTCATTGGACACACCTGCCAAACTAATTAGCACAGGTGTCTGCAATTGCTTACAGTGATATAAAGAGCCCTGACACACATCACCATCAATGAGTTTAACTGACAAACAAACAAATTCTTCCCTTATCACTCCTAAACACTTTTTGTATAATAATTTGGAACGCAGTGTACATGTGCTTTTCCACAAAACACCAGTGGTTCACGTAGTGAATCTTACAGTTCTAACTTGCCAACCGTGGTCTGTATGGAGTTGTTCAATAAAGGGCCCAAAATTAAGATAACATAGATGGGAGAGGTCTCTATGAATAGGAATTCCTAAGTATTTGATACCCTGTGAGGGCCAGGCAAAGGGAAAGTTGGACTGGATGGAATCCTATATGGATTTGGGGAGGGAGACATCGAGGGCCTCAGACTTCGCTGCATTGATTTTAAAATTTTACCATGTAACAAAGTGATCTATTTCAGCCATAACAGCATGGATGGATATATGTGATTGAGTGATATATACTAGGACATCATCAGCAAATAGAGAGCACTTGTACTCGGTGCCTCCCACCTCAATCCACCTAATATTGGGGTTATGGCGAATTTATGAGAGCAGGTGCTCCGTCACTAGGATGTATAAGAGAGGGGACAGAGGACATCACTGCCTTGTCCCATTGGTGATTGTGAAAGGTGATGAAAATGTTCTGACGCACCCCCTGGGCCTTGGGACACCCGGAGCCGGACCCTTTTTGGTGGATGCTGGTGGTTGTAGTCTTCGTGGCGGCGACCAAGTTTCGTGGCTCAGGGCGGTCAAACCAGTGGCGGAACTATTTATGTGGTTTTGATGTTTAAATGTCCGACTACGCCACCCGTGGATTGCGGTCAGAGTGAACCGCCGCTACAGGGCAGACCACTGAGGCTGGTGTTGTGGGTGCAGCAGAGCGTAGCATAACTCCCCACGGGAGGAGTATAGCCTCAGGGCAGTGTATGCGGAGGATGGGGGTGATGGTGCAGGGCAGCAGCAGTAACGACACGGAGTCAGTGATGCAGTTCAGGGCCTTTACTCACAGTTCTTATTATCCAGACCACGTCTGCAGGTAACGGCTGCCCACGTCGTACTGTGCTCACCAGGTGAGGGGCTCAGACAACTCCCAGATAACTTTGGAGCACTTCACAGGACCCCCTTAGTGTGTCCTTTGTCTGGCCTTTCTTACCAACACTTCTGTCCGGCTGCCTCGGGCCTCCTCTTGGTAAACTTGGCGCCAGTTTCCCTGACCCTATGTGGTGCCTTCCTAGCGGGTGTAGCGAGGGGCTGCGCCACATAAAATGTCAGAGCCTCCGGTTTCTAGCTGAGGGTCGTTTCCTGCCTCCACTAGTTCGGGGACCGGTCTCCCCCTTTGGCCTGACCCCTCCACGCAGGTGGATTCGGGCGTGCGGTGGCGACTCGCCCGTCCGCACCCCTGGGATCCCTTCATTCCTCGTTCCTGGAGCCTTCTCCGCTCCTCTTCCTTCCTTCTCCCTCTTCCAGGCCTGGGCCTCTGTTACTAGCCCCGCCTCCGGAGCAGAGCTCATGCAGAGCCCCTGCTCCCTGCCACTTCTGCTCAGACTTCTCTGCACTGAACTAAGATGGTGCCCACCTTTTATACTCCCTTCTCAATGCACCCAGGAACTGCTTCCTCCCTGCTCCTGCACTACAGGGTTCCCCTTCCTCAGTGTTCCCTCCCCTCACTCCAGCCAGGGACAGGGACTGTCATGCCCATCTCAGGGGCATATTGGTCGCCCTGCCCCAAGGCAATGTGGTGTAATGCATGCAGGTGTCGGGTCCTGATCCACACTCCATCCTTACCTGAGAGTGAGATATCACACCTCTGGGTGAGGTGCAATACGTCTTTAGCAACCGAGCCCTCAGGGTGCTACAGTTCCATTTATCTTCAGCCTAGGTGACGTATTGCGATACAGGGCCGTGATTTTGGCTATAAAAGGGTCCCCTAGACCCCTACCCCAAGCTTTTTAAGAGAATCATATATGGCGTGCCAGGAGACTCTATGGAATGCTTTCTCAGCATCCAACGAGAGTATCTAATTACAAATTTTTAACTGCATCTAGCCCAGGAAATACTTTGTGCCTAGTAGCAGTGTCTGCTAGTAAGCGGATTATCCCGGCTGTTAAGCAAGCTGCACCACCTGTAGTTTAGACACTTAATTTTTTCAAAGGAAATGCTTCGGGACCATGGGATACTTAGTGAAGAGCATCAGGAGGCACCCCAAGGCATAGGGGCTGGGACTGGCAGTAGGATGCCTTGCGGTGGACAGCCGAGCTCGATCCTTATAAAAGCTTTTTAACTGCAGCAGCTTTATTGGACGCTACTGGAGCTGGAATTACCGCGGCTGCTGGCATGAGACTTGCCCTCCAATAGATCCTTGTAAATGGATTTAAAGTGTATTCATTCAAATTAGAGAGACAATTTAAATTAAAAAGCTTAGAGCTGCCTCCACCACAAGGGGGCTCGCTCGACCCACCAGCGGACAGGCACCAGTATTGGGAGAGGGGGGCTGGCCGTCAGGGTTCACCGCGGCTCTGGCACAAACCCGGCGACACGGAGGTGGCACGGGCAGGAGCGGACTGGCCGTGTCGGCTTCTCACTTTTTGGATTTTAGAAGGGCATGACATGCCTATATCTGTGTCTCCCCCTCCTTTTACTCCTCCACCTCTTTTATTTTCGCATGACTATATGTACTTGTCACTTTTCCATGTGTTAGTTATGTCTTCTGAGCAGTTTGTCAGCTTTTGGACACCTTTGAAGGTGTTTTCTATGTGTTTCTATGTGTTTTTGTTTGCCTGCCATTGGTTTTAACGGTGTTCGAAGGTGTTCGACGAACAGTTCGACGAACAGTTCGGCGAACCGAACCGAACTCGAACACTACGGGGGTGGCTCAACACTAATTTTAACACCAAGATTTGAACCATGGAGGAGGAAAACCACAGTTCTAGTTCTCTGGTCTACACCAGAATCTTTTAAACAAATATATTTGTGTCTGAACAGTCAGCGAGACACTCAAACTGTTTTTTTTTATCAAAAGGTGGATTACACCCAGATGTGAACCGTGGAAGAGGAAAACCACAGATCTAGTTCTCTGGCCTACACCAGAATCTTTTAAACAGATATATTTGTGTCTGAACACGCAGCGAGACACTTAAACTGTTTTTTATATGCAAAAAGGTGGTTACCACCAAGATTTGAACCATGGAAGAGGAAAACCACAGTTCTAGTTCTCTGGCCCACACTAGAATCTTTTAAACAAATATATTTGTGTCTGAACAGACAGCGAGACACTCAAACAGTTTTTTTTAATCAAAAGGTGGATTACACCCAGATGTGAACCGTGGAAGAGGAAAACCACAGATCTAGTTCTCTGGCCTACACCAGTATCTTTTAAACAGATATATTTGTGTCTGAACAGTCATCGAGACACTGAAACTGTTTTTTATATGCAAAAAGGTGGATTACACCCATATTTGAACCATGGAAGAGGAAAACCACAGTTCTAATTCTCTGGCCTACAGCAGAATCTTTTAAACAGATATGTTTGTTTCTGAACAGTCAGCGAGACACTCAAACTGTTTATTTTAATCAAAAGGTGGATTACACCCAGATGTGAACCGTGGAAGAGGAAAACCACAGTTCTAGTTCTCTGGCCTACACCAGAATCTTTTAAACAGATATATTTGTGTCTGAACAGACAGCGAGACACTTAAACTGTTTTTTTTATGCAAAAAGGTGGATTACACCCAGATTTGAACCGTGGAAGAGGAAAACCACAGTTCTAGTTCTCTGGCCTACACCAGAATCTTTTAAACAAATATATTTGTGTCTGAACAGTCAGCGAGACACTCAAACTGTTTTTTTTTCAAAAGGTGGATTACACACAGATGTGAACCATTGAAGAGGAAAACCACAGTTTTAGGTCTCTGGCCTACACCAGAATCTTTTAATCAGATATATTTGTGTCTGAACAGACAGCGAGACAATTAAACTGTTTTTTTTTTATGCAAAAAGGTGGTTAACACCAAGATTTGAACCATGGAGGAGGAAAACCACAGTTCTAGTTCTCTGGCCCACACTAGAATATTTTAAACAAATATATTTGTGTCTGAACAGTCAGCGAGACACTCAAACTGTTTTTTTTAATCAAAAGGTGGATTACACCCAGATGTGAACCGTGGAAGAGGAAAACCTCAGATCTAGTTCCCTGGCCTACACCAGACTCTTTTAAACAGATATATTTGTGTCTGAACAGTCAGCGAGACACTGAAACTGTTTTTTCTATGCAAAAAGGTGGATTACACCCATATTTGAACCATGGAAGAGGAAAACCACAGTTCTAGTTCTCTGGCTGTCAACAGAATCTTTTAAACAGATATATTTGTGTCTGAACAGAAAGCGAGACATTCAAACTGTTTATTTTAATCAAAAGGTGGATCACACCCAGATGTGAACCGTTGAAGAGGAAAACCACAGTTCTAGTTCTCTGGCCTACACCATATTCTTTTAAACAGATATATTTGTGTCTGAACAGACAGCGAGACACTTAAACTGTTTTTTTTATGCAAAAAGGTGAATTACACCCAGATTTGAACCGTGGAAGAGGAAAACCACAGTTCTAGTTCTCTGGCCTACACCAGAATCTTTTAAACAAATATATTTGTGTCTGAACAGTCAGCGAGACACTCAAATTGTTTTTTTTTCAAAAGGTGGATTACACACAGATGTGAACCACTGAAGAGGAAAACCACAGTTTTAGGTCTCTGGCCTACACCAGAATCTTTTAAACAGATATATTTGTGTCTGAACAGACAGCGAGACAATTAAACTGTTTTTTTTTATGCAAAAAGGTGGTTAACACCAAGATTTGAACCATGGAGGAGGAAAACCACAGTTCTAGTTCTCTGGCCCACACTAGAATATTTTAAACAAATATATTTGTGTCTGAACAGTCAGCGAGACACTCAAACTGTTTTTTTTAATCAAAAGGTGGATTACACCCAGATGTGAACCGTGGAAGAGGAAAACCTCAGATCTAGTTCTCTGGCCTACACCAGACTCTTTTAAACAGATATATTTGTGTCTGAACAGTCAGCGAGACACTTAAACTGTTTTTTTTATGCAAAAAGGTGGATTACACCCAGATGTGAACCGTGGAAGAGGGAAACCACAGTTCTAGTTCTCTGGCCTACACCAGAATCTTTTAAACAGATATATTTGTGTCTAAACAGTCAGCAACACAATCAAACTGTTTTTTTTTCGTATGTAAAAAAGGCAAAAAGGTGGATTACACCAAGATTTGAACAGTGGAAGAGGAAAACCACAGTTCTAGTTCTCTGGCCTACACCAGAATCTTTTATACAAATATATTTGTGTCTGAACAGTCAGCGAGACACTCAAACTGTTTTTTTTTTTAACAAAAGGTGGATTGCACGTAGATGTGAACCGTGGAAGAGGAAAACCACAGTTTTAGTTCTCTGGCCTACACCAGAATCTTTTAAACAGATATATTTGTGACTGAACATTCAGCGAGACACTGAAACTATTTTTTTTATGCAAAAAGGTGTATAACACCCTGATTTGAACCGTGGAAGTGGAAAACCACAGAACTAGTTCTCTGGCCCACACCAGAATCTTTTAAACAAATATATTTGTGTCTGAACAGTCAGCGAGACACTCAAACTGTTTTTTTTTATCAAAAGGAGGATTACAACCAGATGTGAACCGTGGAAAAGGAAAACCACAGTTCTAGTTCTCTGGCCTACACCAGAATATTTTAAACAGATATATTTGTGTCTGAACAGTCACCGAGACACTGAAACTGTTTTTTTATGCAAAAAGGTGGATAACACCCAGATTTGATCCGAGGAAGAGGAAAACCACAGTTCTAGTTCTCTGGTCTACACCAGAATCTTTTAAATAAATATATTTGTGTCTGAACAGTCAGCGAGACACTCAAACTGTTTTTTTTAATCAAAAGGTGGATTACACCCAGATGTGAACCGTGGAAGAGGAAAATCTCAGATATAGTTCTCTGGCCTACACCAGATTCTTTTAAACAGATATATTTGTGTCTGAACAGTCACCGAGACACTTAAACTGTTTTTTTTTATGCAAAAAGGTGGATTGCACCCAGATTTGAACCATGGAAGAGGAAAACCACAGTTCTAGTTCTCTGGCCTACACCAGAATCTTTTAAACAAATATATTTGTGTCTGAACAGACAGCGAGACAATTAAACTGTTTTTTTTTATGCAAAAAGGTGGATAACACCAAGATTTGAACCATGGAGGAGGAAAACCACAGTTCTAGTTCTCTGGCCCACACTAGAATATTTTAAACAAATATATTTGTGTCTGAACAGTCAGCGAGACACTGAAACAGTTTTTTTTAATCAAAAGGTGGATTAAACCCAGATGTGAACCGTGGAAGAGGAAAACCACACATCTAGTTCTCTGGCCTACACCAGAATCTTTTAAACAGATATATTTGTGACTGAACAGTCAGCGAGACACTTAAACTGTTTTTTTATATGCAAAAAGGTGGATTAAAACCAGATGTGAACCGTGGAAGAGGAAAACCACAGTTCTAGTTCTCTGGCCTACACCAGAATCTTTTAAACAGATATATATGTGTCTGAACAGTCAGCGAGACACTGAAACTGTTTATTTTAATCAAAAGGTGGATCACACCCAGATGCGAACCGTGGAAGAGGAAAACCACAGTTCTAGTTCTCTGGCCTACACCAGAATCTTTTAAACAGATATATTTGTGACTGAACTGTCAGCGAGACACTGAAACTGTTTTTTTTTAATGCAAAAAGGTGGATAACACCCAGATTTGAACCGTGGAAGAGGAAAACCACAGATCTAGTTCTCTGGCCTACACCAGAATCTTTTAAACAGATATATTTGTGTCTGAACAGTCAGCGAGACACTCAAACTGTTTATTTTAATCAAAAGGTGGATCACACCCAGATGTGAACCGTTGAAGAGGAAAACCACAGTTCTAGTTCTCTGGCCTACACCAGAATCTTTTAAACAGATATATTTGTGTCTGAACAGACAGCGAGACACTTAAACTGTTTTTTTTATGCAAAAAGGTGGATTACACCCAGATTTGAACCGTGGAAGAGGAAAACCACAGTTCTAGTTCTCTGGCCTACACCAGAATCTTTTAAACAGATATATTTGTGTCTGAACAGTCAGCGAGACACTGAAACTGTTTATTTTAATCAAATGGTGGATCACACCCAGATGTGAACCGTGGAAGAGGAAAACCACAGTTCTAGTTCTCTGGCCTACACCAGACTCTTTTAAACAGATATATTTGTGTCTAAACACACAGCGAGACACTTAAACAGTTTTTTTTATGCAAAAAGTGGTTAACACCAAGATTTGAACCGTGGAAGAGGAAAACCACAGTTCTAGTTCTGTGGCCCACACTAGAATCTTTTAAACAAATATATTTGTGTCTGAACAGTCATCGAGACACTGAAACTGTTTTTTCTATGCAAAAAGGTGGATTACACCCATATTTGAACCATGGAAGAGGAAAACCACAGTTCTAGTTCTCTGGCCGTCACCAGAATCTTTTAAACAGATATATTTGTGTCTGAACATTCAGCGAGACACTTAAACAGTTTTTTTTATGCAAAAAGGTGTATAACACCCTGATTTGAACCGTGGAAGTGGAAAACCACAGATCTAGTTCTCTGGCCCACACCAGAATCTTTTAAACAAATATATTTGTGTCTGAACAGTCAGCGAGACACTCAAACTGTTTTTTTTTATCAAAAGGTGGATTACAACCAGATGTGAACCGTGGAAAAGGAAAACCACAGTTCTAGTTCTCTGGCCTACACCAGAATCTTTTAAACAGATAGATTTGTGACTGAACAGTCAGCGAGACACTTAAACTGTTTTTTTTATGCAAAAAGGTGTATAACACCCTGATTTGAACCGTGGAAGAGGAAAACCACAGTTCTAGTTCTCTGGCCCACACCAGAATCTTTTAAACAAATATATTTGTGTCTGAACACGCAGCGAGACACTTAAACTGTTTTTTTTAGGCAAAAAGGTGGTTAACACCAAGATTCGAACCGTGGAAGAGGAAAACCACAGTTCTCGTTCTCTGGCCCACACTAGAATCTTTCAAACAAATATATTTGTGTCTGATCAGTCAGCGAGACACTCAAACAGTTTTTCTCAATCAAAATGTGGATTACACCCAGATGTGAACCGTGGAAGAGGAAAACCACAGATCTAGTTCTCTGGCCTACACCAGAATCTTTTAAACAGATATATTTGTGTCTGAACAGTCAGCGAGACACTGAAACTGTTTATTTTAATCAAAAGGTGGATCACACCCAGATGTGAACCGAGGAAGAGGAAAACCACAGTTCTAGTTCTCTGGCCTACACCAGAATCTTTTAAACAGATATATTTGTGACTGAACAGTCAGCGAGACACTGAAACTGTTTTTTTTTATGCAAAAAGGTGGATAACACCCAGATTTGAACCGTGGAAGAGGAAAACCACAGTTCTAGTTCTCTGGCCCACACCAGAATCTTTTAAATAAATATAATTGTGTCTGAACAGTCAGCGAGACACTCAAACTGTTTTTTTTAATCAAAAGGTGGATTACACCCAGATGTGAACCATGGAAGAGGAAAACCTCAGATCTAGTTCTCTGGCCTACACCAGACTCTTTTAAACAGATATATTTGTGTCTGAACAGTCACCGAGACACTTAAACTGTTTTTTTTATGCAAAAAGGTGGATAACACCCAGATTTGAACCATGGAAGAGGAAAACCACAGTTCTAGTTCTCTGACCCACACCAGAATCTTTTAAACAAATATATTTGTGTCTGAACAGTCAGCGAGACACTCAAACTGTTTTTTTTAATCAAAAGTTGGATTACACACA
This sequence comes from Phyllobates terribilis, assembly GCF_046119375.1. Taxonomy (NCBI): domain Eukaryota; kingdom Metazoa; phylum Chordata; class Amphibia; order Anura; family Dendrobatidae; genus Phyllobates; species Phyllobates terribilis. Next base: position 445,828,539 of record NW_027362764.1, read on the forward strand.
GATGTGAACCGTTGAAGAGGAAAACCACAGTTTTAGGTCTCTGGCATAAACCACAAACTTTTAAACAGATATATTTGTGTCTGAACAGACAGCAAGACAATTAAACTGTTTTTTTTTTATGCAACAAGGTGGTTAACACCAAGATTTGAACCATGGAGGAGGAAAACCACAGTTCTAGTTCTCTGGCCCACACTAGAATCTTTTAAACAAATATATTTGTGTCTGAACAGTCAGCGAGACACTCAAACTGTTTTTTTAAATCTAAAGGTGGATTACACCCAGATGTGAACCGTGGAAGAGGAAAACCTCAGATCTAGTTCTCTGGCCTACACCAGACTCTTTTAAACAGATATATTTGTGTCTGAACAGTCAGCGAGACACTGAAACTGTTTTTTCTATGCAAAATGGTGGATTACACCCATATTTGAACCATGGAAGAGGAAAACCACAGTTCTAGTTCTCTTGCCGTCACCAGAATCTTTTAAACAGATATATTTGTGTCTGAACAGTCAGCGAGACAGTCAAACTGTTTATTTTAATCAAAAGGTGGATCACACCCAGATGTGAACCGTTTCAGAGGAAAACCACAGTTCTATTTCTCTGGCCTACACCAGAATCTTTTAAACAGATATATTTGTGTCTGAAAAGACAGCGAGACACTTAAACTGTTTTTTTTATGCAAAAAGGTGGATTACACCCAGATTTGAAACGTGGAAGAGGAAAACCACAGTTCTAGTTCTCTGGCCTACACCAGTATCTTTTAAACAAATATATTTGTGTCTGAACAGTCAGCGAGACACTCAAACTGTTTTTTTTATCAAAAGGTGAATTACACACAGATGTGAACCATTGAAGAGGAAAACCACAGTTTTAGGTCTCTGGCCTACACCAGAATCTTTTAAACAGATATATTTGTGTCTGAACAGACAGCGAGACAATTAAACTGTTTTTTTTTATGCAAAAAGGTGGTTAACACCAAGATTTGAACCATGGAGGAGGAAAACCACAGTTCTAGTTCTCTGGCCCACACTAGAATATTTTAAACAAATATATTTGTGTCTGAACAGTCAGCGAGACACTCAAACTGTTTTTTTTAATCAAAAGGTGGATTACACCCAGATGTGAACCGTGGAAGAGGAAAACCTCAGATCTAGTTCTCTGGCCTACACCAGACTCTTTAAAACAGACATATTTGTGTCCGAACAGTCAGCGAGACACTTACACTGTTTTTTTTATGCAAAAAGGTGGATTACACCCAGATGTGAACTGTGGAAGAGGAAAACCACAGTTCTCGTTCTCTGGGATACACCAGAATCTTTTAAACAGATATATTTGTGTCTGAACAGTCAGCAAGACACTCAAACTGTTTTTTTTTCGTATGTAAAAAGGCAAAAAGGTGGATTACACCAAGATTTGAACCGTGGAAGAGGAAAACCACAGTTCTAGTTCTCTGGCCTACACCAGAATCTTTTAAACAGATATATTTGTGTCTGAACAGAAAGCGAGACACTTAAACTGTTTTTTTAATGCAAAAAGGTGGATTACACCCAGATTTGAAACGTGGGAGAGGAAAACCACAGTTCTAGTTCTCTGGCCTACACCAGAATCTTTTAAACAGATATATTTGTGACTGAACAGTCAGCGAGACACTTAAACTGTTTTTTTTATGCAAAAAGGTGTATAACACCCAGATTTGAACCGTGGAAGAGGAAAACTACAGTTATAGTTCTCTGGCCCACACCAGAATCTTTTAAACAAATATATTTGTGTCTGAACACGCAGCAAGACACTTAAACTGTTTTTTTTATGCAAAAAGGTGGCTAACACCAAGATTCGAACCGTTAAAGAGGAATACCACAGTTCTCGTTCTCTGGCTCACACTAGAATCTTTCAAACAAATATATTTGTGTCTGAACAGTCAGCGAGACACTCAAACAGTTTTTTTCAATCAAAATGTGGATTACACCCAGATGTGAACCGTGGAAGTCGAAAACCACAGATCTATTTCTCTGGCCCACACCAGAATCTTTTAAACAAATATATTTGTGTCTGAACAGTCAGTGAGACACTCAAACTGTTTTTTTTTTATCAAAAGGTGGATTACAACCAGAGTTGAACCGTGGAAAAGGAAAACCACAGTTCTAGTTCTCTGGCCTACACCAGAATCTTTTAATCAGATATATTTGTGTCTAAACAGACAGCGAGACAATTAAACTGTTTTTTTTTATGCAAAAAGGTGGTTAACACCAAGATTTGAACCATGGAGGAGGAAAACCACAGTTCTAGTTCTCTGGCCCACACTAGAAGATTTTAAACAAATATATTTGTGTCTGAACAGTCAGCGAGACACTCAAAGTGTTTTTTTTAATCAAAAGGTGGATTACACACAGATGTGAACCATTGAAGAGGAAAACCACAGTTTTAGGTCTCTGGCCTACACCAGAATCTTTTAAACAGATATATTTGTGTCTGAACAGACAGCGAGACAATTAAACTGTTTTTTTTTATGCAAAAAGGTGGTTAACACCAAGATTTGAACCATGGAGGAGGAAAACCACAGTTCAAGTTCTGTGGCCCACACTAGAATATTTTAAACAAATATATTTGTGTCTGAACAGTCAGCGAGACACTCAAACTGTTTATTTTAATCAAAAGGTGGATTACACCCAGATGTGAACCGTGGAAGAGGAAAACCTCAGATCTAGTTCTCTGGCCTACACCAGACTCTTTTAAACAGATATATTTGTGTCTGAACAGTCAGCGAGACACTTAAACTGTTTTTTTTATGCAAAAAGGTGGATTACACCCAGATGTGAACTGTGGAAGAGGATAACCACAGTTCTAGTTCTCTGGCCTACACCAGAATCTTTTAAACAGATATATTTGTGTCTGAACAGTCAGCAAGACACTCAAACTGTTTTTTTTTCGTATGTAAAAAAGGCAATAAGGTGGATTACACCAAGATTTGAACCGTGGAAGAGGAAAACCACAGTTCTAGTTCTCTGGCCTACACCAGAACCTTTTAAACAGATATATTTGTGTCTGAACAGAAAGCGAAACACTTAAACTGTTTTTATAATGCAAAAAGGTGGATTACACCCAGATTTGAAACGTGGGAGAGGAAAACCACAGTTCTAGTTCTCTGGCCTACACCAGAATCTTTTAAACAGATATATTTGTGACTGAACAGTCAGCGAGACACTGAAACTATTTTTTTTATGCAAAAAGGTGTATAACACCCTGATTTGAACCGTGGAAGTGGAAAACCACAGATCTAGTTCTCTGGCCCACACCAGAATCTTTTAAACGAATATATTTGTGTCTGAACAGTCAGCGAGACACTCAAATTTTTTTTTTTTATCAAAAGGTGGATTACAACCAGATGTGAACCGTGGAAAAGGTAAACCACAGTTTTAGTTCTCTGGCCTACACCAGAATCTTTTAAACAGATATATTTGTGTCTGAACAGAAAGCGAGACACTGAAACTGTTTTTTTTTCTGCAAAATTTGGATTACACCCAGATTTGAAACGTGGAAGAGGAAAACCACAGTTCTAGTTCTCTGGCCTACACCAGAATCTTTTAAACAGATAGATTTGTGACTGAACAGTCAGCGAGACACTGAAACTGTTTTTTTTATGCAAAAAGGTGTATAACACCCTGATTTGAACCGTGGAAGAGGAAAACCACAGTTCTAGTTCTCTGGCCCACACCAGAATCTTTTAAACAAATATATTTGTGTCTGAACACGCAGCGAGACACTTAAACTGTTTTTTTTTATGCAAAAAGGTGGTTAACACCAAGATTTGAACCGTGGAAGAGGAAAGCCACAGTTCTCGTTCTCTGGCCCACACTAGAATCTTTCAAACAAATATATTTGTGTCTGAACAGTCAGCGAGACACTCAAACAGTTGTTTTCAATCAAAAGGTGGATTACACCCAGATGTGAACCGTGGAAGTGGAAAACCACAGATCTAGTCCTCTGGCCTACACCAGAATCTTTTAAACAGATATATTTGTGTCTAAACAGTCAGCGAGACACTCAAACTGTTTTTTTTTCATATGTAAGAAAGGCAATAAGGTGGATTACACCAAGATTTGAACCGTGGAAGAGGAAAACCACAGTTCTAGTTCTCTGGCCTACACCCGAATCTTTTAAACAGATAAATTTGTGTCTGAACAGTCAGCGAGACTCTTAAACTGTTTTTTTTTATGCAAAAAGGTGGATAACACACAGATTTGAACCGTGGAATAGGAAAACCACAGATCCAGTTCTCTGGCCCACACCAGAATCTTTTAAACAAATATATTTGTGTCTGAACAGTCAGCGAGACACTCAAACTGTTTTTTTTAATCAAAAGTTGGATTACACCCAGATGTGAACCGTTGAAGAGGAAAACCACAGTTTTAGGTCTATGGCCTACATCAGAATCTTTTAAACAGATATATTTGTGTCTGAACAGACAGCGAGACACTTAAACTGTTTTTTTTTATGCAAAAAGGTGGTTAACACCAAATTTTGAACCATGGAGGAGGAAAACCACAGTTCTAGTTCTCTGGCCCACACTACAATCTTTTAAACAAATATATTTGTGTCTGAACAGTCAGCGAGACACTCAAACTGTTTTTTTTTAATCAAAAGGTGGATTACACCCAGATGTGAACCGTGGAAGAGGAAAACCTCAGATCTAGTTCTCTGGCCTACACCAGACTCTTTTAAACAGATATATTTGTGTCTGAAAAGTCAGCGAGACACTTAAACTGTTTTTTTTATGCAAAAAGGTGGATTACAACCAGATTTGTACCGTGGAAGAGGAAAACCACAGTTCTAGTTCTCTTGCCTACACCAGAATCTTTTAAACAGATATATTTGTGTCTGAACAGTCAGCAAGACACTCAAATTATTTTCTTTTCGTATGTAAAAAAGGCAAAAAGGTGGATTACACCAAGATTTGAACCGTGGAAGAGGAAAACCACAGTTCTAGTTTTCTGGCCTACACCAGAATCTTTTAAACAGATAAATTTGTGTCTGAACAGTCAGCGAGACACTGAAACTGTTTTTTTTAATCAAAAGGTGGAGTACACCCAGATGTGAACCGTGGAAGAGGAAAACCACAGCTCTAGTTCTCTGGCCTACACCAGAATCTTTTAAACAAATATATTTGTGTCTGAACAGTCAGCGAGACACTCAAACTGTTTTTTTTAACCAAAAGGTGGATTACACCCAGATGTGAACCTTGGAAGAGGAAAACCACAGTTCTAGTTCTCTGGCCTACACCAGAATCTTTTAAACAGATATATTTTTGTCTGATCTGTCAGCGAGACACTGAAACTTTTTTTTTTTATGCAGAAAGGTGGATTACACCCAGATTTGAAGCGTGGAAGAGGAAAACCTCAGTTCTAGTTCTCTGGCCTACACCAGAATCTTTTAAACAGATATATTTGTGTCTGAACAGTCAGCGAGACACTCAAATTGTTTTTTTTTGTATGTAATAATGGCAAAAAGGTGGATTACACCAAGATTTGAACCGTGGAAGAGGAAAACCACAGTTCTAGTTCTCTGGCCTACACCAGAATCTTTTAAACAGATAAATTTGTGTCTGAACAGTCAGCGAGACACTGAAACTGTTTTTTTTTATGCAAAAAGGTGGATTACACCCTGATTTGAAACGTGGAAGAGGAAAACCAAATTTCTAGTTCTCTGGCCTACACCAGAATACTTTTACCAAACATATTTGTGTCTGAATAGTCAGAGAGACACTCAAACTGTTTTTTTTTAATCAAAAGGTGGATTACACCCAGATGTGAACCGTGGAAGAGGAAAACCACAGTTCTAGTTCTCTGGCCTACACCAGAATCTTTTAAACAGATAAATTTGTGTCGGAACAGTCAGCGAGACACTGAAACTGTTTTTTTTATGCAAAAAGGTGTATTACACCCAAATTTGAACAGTGGAAGAGGAAAACCACAGTTCTAGTTCTCTGGCCTACACCAGAATCTTTTAAACAGATATATTTGTGTCTGAACAGCCAACGAGACACTCAAACTGTTTTTTTTAATCAAAAGGTGGATTACACCCAAATGTGAACCGTGGAAGAGGAAAACCACAGTTCTATTTCTCTGGCCTACACCAGAATCTTTTAAACAGATATATTTGTGTCTGATCTGTCAGCGAGACACTGAAACTGTTTTTTTTTTTATGCAGAAAGGTGGATTACACCCAGATGTGAACAGTGGAAGAGGAAAACCACAGTTCTAGTTCTCTGGCCTACACCAGAATCTTTTAAAAGATATATTTGTGTCTGAACAGTCAGCGAGACACTCAAATTGTTTTTTTTTGTATGTAAAGAAGGCAAAAAGGTGGATTACACCAAGATTTGAACCGTGGAAGAGGAAAACCACAGTTCTATTTCTCTGGCCTACACCAGAATCTTTTAAACAGATATATTTGTGACTGAACAGTCAGCGAGACATTGAAACTGTTTTTTTTATGCAAAAAGGTGTATTACATCCAAATTTGAATCGTGGAAGAGGAAAACCATAGTTATAGTTCTCTGGCCTACACCAGAATCTTTTAAACAGATATATTTGTGTCTGAACTGTCAACGAGACACTCAAACTGTTTTTTTTAATCAAAAGGTGGATTACACCCAGATGTGAACCGTGGAAGAGGAAAACCACAGCTCTAGCTCTCTGGCCTACACCAGAATCTTTTAAACAGATATATTTGTGTCTGAACAGTCAGCGAGACACTTAAACTGTTTTTTTTAGGCAAAAAGGTGGATAACACCCAGATTTGAACCGTGGAAGAGGAAAACCACAGTTCTAGTTCTCTGGCCTACACCAGAATCTTTTAAACAGATATATTTGTGTCTGAACAGACAGCGAGACACTTAAACTGTTTTTTTATGCAAAAAGGTGGATTACACCCAGATTTGAACCATGGAAGAGGAAAACCACATTTGTAGTTCTCTGGCCTACACCATAACCTTTAACACAAATATATTTGTGACTGAACAATCAGCGAGACACTGAAACTGTTTTTTTTAATCAAAAGGTGGAATACACCCAGATGTGAACAGTGGAAGAGGAAAACCACAGTTCTAGTTCTCTGGCCTACACCACAATCTTTTAAACTGATATATTTGTGTCTGAACAGTCAGCGAGACACTTAAACTGTTTTTTTTACGCAAAAAGGTGGATTACACCCAGATTTGAACCGTGGAAGAGGAAAACCACATTTCTAGTTCTCTGGCCTACACCAGAATCTTTAAACAGATATATTTGTGTCTGAACAGTCAGAGAGACACTCAAACTGTTTTTTTTTCATATGTAAAAAAGGCAAAAAGGTGGATTACACCAAGATTTGAACCGTGGAAGAGTTAAACCACAGTTCTAGTTCTCTGGCCTACACCAGAATCTTTTAAACTGATATATTTGTGTCTAAACAGACAGCGAGACACTTAAACTGTTTTTTTTTTATGCAAAAAGGTGGATTACACCCAGATTTGAACCATGGAAGAGGAAAACCACAGTTCTAGTCCTCTGGCCTACACCAGAATCTTTTGAACAGATATATTTGTGACTGAACAGTCAGCGAGACACTGAAACAGTTTTTTTTATGCAAAAAGGTGTTTAACACCCAGATTTGAACCGTGGAAGAGGAAAACCACAGTTCTAGCTCTCTGGCCCACAACAGAATCTTTTAAACAAATATATTTGTGTCTGAACAGTCAGCGTGACACTCAAACTGTTTTCTTTAATCAAAAGGTGGATTACACCCAGATGTGAACCGTGGAAGAGGAAAACCACAGTTCTTGTTCTCTGGCCTACACCAGAATCTTTTAAACAGATAAATTTGTGTCGGAACAGTCAGCGAGACACTGAAACTGTTTTTTTTTATGAAGAAAGGTGTATTACACCCAAATTTGAACAGTGGAAGAGGAAAACCACAGTTCTAGTTCTCTGGCCTACACCAGAATCTTTTAAACAGATATATTTGTGTCTGAACAGCCAACGAGACACTCAAACTGTTTTTTTTTAATCAAAAGGTGGATTACACCCAGATGTGAACTGTTGAAGAGGAAAACCACAGTTCTAGTTCTCTGGCCTACACCAGAATCTTATAAACAGATATATTTGTGTCTGATCTGTCAGCGAGACACTGAAACTGTTTTTTTTTATGTAAAAAGGTGGATTACACCCAGATTTGAAGCGTGGAAGAGGAAAACCTCAGTTCTAGTTCTCTGGCCTACACCAGAATCTTTTAAACAGATATATTTGTGTCTGAACAGTCAGCGAGACACTCAAATTGTTTTTTTTTCCATGTAAAAAAGGCAAAAAGGTGGATTTCACCAAGATTTGACCCATGGAAGAGGAAAACCACAGTTCTAGTTCTCTGGCCTACACAAGAATCTTTTAAACAGAAAAATTTGTGTCTGAACTTTCAGCGAGACACTGAAACTGTTTTTTTTATTCAAAAAGGTGGATTACACCTAGATTTGAACCGTGGAAGAGGAAAACCACAGTTCTAGTTCTCTGGCCTACACCAGAATCTTTTAAACAGATATATTTGTGTCTGAACAGTCAACGAGACACTGAAACTGTTTTTTTATGCAAAAAAGTGGATTACACCCATATTTGAACCATGGAAGAGGAAAACCACAGATCTAGTTCTCTGGCCTAAACCAGAATCTTTTAAACAGATATATTTGTGTCTGAACAGTCAGCGAGACGCTCAAACTGTTTTTTTTAATCAAAAGGTGGATTACACGCAGATGTGAACCGTGGAAGAGGAAAACCACAGTTCTAGTTCTCTGGCCTACACCAGAATCTTTTAAACAGATATATTCATGTCTGAACAGACAGCGAGACACTTAAACTGTTTTTTTTTATGCAAAAAGGTGGATTACACCCAGATTTGAAACGTGGAAGAGGAAAAATACAGTTCTAGTTCTCTGGCCTACACCAGATTCTTTTAAACAGATATATTTGTGACTGAACAGTCAGCGAGACACTGAAACTGTTTTTTTTAATGCAAAAAGGTGGTTAACACCAAGATTTGAACCATGGAGGAGGAAAACCACAGTTCTAGTTCTCTGGCCCACACTAGAATATTTTAAACAAATATATTTGTGTCTGAACAGTCAGCGAGACACTCAAACTGTTTTTTTTTAATCAGAAGGTGGATTACACCCAGATGTAAACCGTGGAAGAGGAAAACCTCAGATCTACTTCTCTGGCCTACACCAGACTCTTTTAAACAGATATATTTGTGTCTGAAAAGTCAGCGAGACACTTAAACTGTTTGTATTATGCAAAAAGGTGGATTACACCCAGATTTGAACCGTGGAAGAGGAAAACCATAGTTCTAGTTCTCTTGCCTACACCAGAATCTTTTAAACAGATATATTTGTGTCTGAACAGTCAGCAAGACACTCAAACTATTTTTTTTTCGTATGTAAAAAAGGCAAAAAGGTGGATTACACCAAGATTTGAACCGTGGAAGAGGAAAACCACAGTTCTAGTTCTCTGGCCTACACCATAATCTTTTAAACAGATATATTTGTGTCTGAACAGAAAGCGAGACACTTAAACTGTTTTTTTTATGCAAAAAGGTGGATTACACCCAGATTTGAAACGTGGGAGAGGAAAACCACAGTTCTAGTTCTCTGGCCTACACCAGAATCTTTTAAACAGATATATTTGTGACTGAACAGTCAGCGAGACACTGAAACTATTTTTTTTATGCAAAAAGGTGTATAACACCCTGATTTGAACCGTGGAAGTGGAAAACCACAGATCTAGTTCTCTGGCCCACACCAGAATCTTTTAAACAAATATATTTGTGTCTGAACAGTCAGCGAGACACTCAAACTGTTTTTTTTTGTCAAAAGGTGGATTACAACCAGATGTGAACCGTGGAAAAGGAAAACCACAGTTCTAGTTCTCTGGCCTACACCAGAATCTTTTAAACAGATATATTTGTGTCTGAACAGAAAGCGAGACACTGAAACTGTTTTTTTTTCTGCAAAATTTGGATTACACCCAGATTTGAAACGTGGAAGTGGAAAACCACAGTTCTAGTTCTCTGGCCTACACCAGAATCTTTTAAACAGATAGATTTGTGACTGAACAGTCAGCGAGACACTGAAACTGTTTTTTTTATGGAAAAAGGTGTATAACACCCTGATTTGAACCGTGGAAGAGGAAAACCACAGATCAAGTTCTCTGGCCCACAACAGAATCTTTTAAACAAATATATTTGTGTCTGAACACGCAGCAAGACACGTAAACTGTTTTTTTTATGCAAAAAGGTGGTTAACACCAAGATTTGAACCGTGGAAGAGGAAAACCACAGTTCTCATTCTCTGGCCCACACTAGAATCTTTCACACAAATATATTTGTGTCTGAACAGTCAGCGAGACACTCAAACAGTTTTTTTCAATCAAAAGGTGGATTACACCCAGATGTGAACCGTGGAAGAGGAAAACCACAGTTCTAGTTCTCTTGCCTACACCAGAATCTTTTAAACAGATATATTTGTGTCTGAACAGTCAGCGAGACACTCAAACTGTTTTTTTTTCATATGTAAAAAAGGCAAAAAGGTGGATTACACCAAGATTTGAACCGTGGAAGAGGAAAACCACAGTTCTAGTTCTCTGGCCTACACCAGAATCTTTTAAACAGATAAATTTGTGTCTGAACAGTCAGCGAGACACTGAAACTGTTTTTTTTATGCAAAAAGGTGGATTACACCTAGATTTGAACCGTGGAAGAAGAAAACCACAGATCTAGATCTCTGGCATACACCAGAATCTTTTAAACAGATATATTTGTGTCTGAACAGTCAGCGAGACACTCAAACTGTTTTTTTTTCATATGTAAAAAAGGCAAAAAGGTGGATTACACCAAGATTTGAACCGTGGAAGAGGAAAACCACAATTCTAGTTCTCTGGCCTACACCCGAATCTTTTAAACAGATAAATTTGTTTCTGAACAGTCAGCGAGACACTGAAAATTTTTTTTTTAGGCAGAAAGGTGGATTACACCTAGATTTGAACTGTGGAAGAGGAAATCCACAGTTCTAGTTCTCTGGCCAACACCAGAATCTTTTAAACAGATATCTTTTTGTCTGAACAGTCAACGAGACACTGAAACTGTTTTTTTTATGCAAAAAGGTGGATAACACCCAGATTTGAACCAAGGAAGAGGAAAACCACAGTTCTAGTTCTCTGGCCTACACCAGAATCTTTTAAACAGATATATTTGTGACTGAACAGTCAGCGAGACTCTTAAACTGTTTTTTTTTAGGCAAAAAGGTGGATAACACCCAGATTTGAACCGTGGAAGAGGAAAACCACAGTTCCAGTTCTCTGGCACACACCAGAATCTTTTAAACAAATATATTTGTGTCTGAACAGTCAGCGAGACACTCAAACTGTTTTTTTTAATCAAAAGTTGGATTACACCCAGATGTGAACCGTTGAAGAGGAAAACCACAGTTTTAGGTCTATGGCCTACATCAGAATCTTTTAAACAGATATATTTCTGTCTGAACAGACAGCGAGACAGTTAAACTGTTTTTTTTTATGCAAAAAGGTGGTTAACACCAAGTTTTGAACCATGGAGGAGGAAAACCACAGTTCTAGTTCTCTGGCCCACACTAGCATCTTTTAAACAAATATATTTGTGTCTGAACAGTCAGCGCGACACTCAAACTGTTTTTTTTTAGTCAGAAGGTGGATTACACCCAGATGTGAACCGTGGAAGAGGAAAACCTCAGATCTACTTCTCTGGCCTACACCAGACTCTTTTAAACAGATATATTTGTGTCTGAAAAGTCAGCGAGACACTTAAACTGGTTTTTTTATGCAAAAAGGTGGATTACACCCAGATTTGAACCGTGGAAGAGGAAAACCACAGTTCTAGTTCTCTTGCCTACACCAGAATCTTTTAAACAGATATATTTGTGTCTGAACAGTCAGCAAGACACTCAAACTATTTTTTTTTCGTATGTAAAAAAGGCAAAAAGGTGGATTACACCAAGATTTGAACCGTGGAAGAGGAAAACCACAGTTCTAGTTCTCTGGCCTACACCATAATCTTTTAAACAGATATATTTGTGTCTGAACAGAAAGCGAGACACTTAAACTGTTTTTTTTATGCAAAAAGGTGGATTACACCCAGATTTGAAACGTGGGAGAGGAAAACCACAGTTCTAGTTCTCTGGCCTACACCAGAATCTTTTAAACAGATATATTTGTGACTGAACAGTCAGCGAGACACTGAAACTATTTTTTTTATGCAAAAAGGTGTATAACACCCTGATTTGAACCGTGGAAGTGGAAAACCACAGATCTAGTTCTCTGGCCCACACCAGAATCTTTTAAACAAATATATTTGTGTCTGAACAGTCAGCGAGACACTCAAACTGTTTTTTTTTGTCAAAAGGTGGATTACAACCAGATGTGAACCGTGGAAAAGGAAAACCACAGTTCTAGTTCTCTGGCCTACACCAGAATCTTTTAAACAGATATATTTGTGTCTGAACAGAAAGCGAGACACTGAAACTGTTTTTTTTTCTGCAAAATTTGGATTACACCCAGATTTGAAACGTGGAAGTGGAAAACCACAGTTCTAGTTCTCTGGCCTACACCAGAATCTTTTAAACAGATAGATTTGTGACTGAACAGTCAGCGAGACACTGAAACTGTTTTTTTTATGGAAAAAGGTGTATAACACCCTGATTTGAACCGTGGAAGAGGAAAACCACAGATCTAGTTCTCTGGCCCACAACAGAATCTTTTAAACAAATATATTTGTGTCTGAACACGCAGCAAGACACGTAAACTGTTTTTTTTATGCAAAAAGGTGGTTAACACCAAGATTTGAACCGTGGAAGAGGAAAACCACAGTTCTCATTCTCTGGCCCACACTAGAATCTTTCACACAAATATATTTGTGTCTGAACAGTCAGCGAGACACTCAAACAGTTTTTTTCAATCAAAAGGTGGATTACACCCAGATGTGAACCGTGGAAGAGGAAAACCACAGTTCTAGTTCTCTTGCCTACACCAGAATCTTTTAAACAGATATATTTGTGTCTGAACAGTCAGCGAGACACTCAAACTGTTTTTTTTTCATATGTAAAAAAGGCAAAAAGGTGGATTACACCAAGATTTGAACCGTGGAAGAGGAAAACCACAGTTCTAGTTCTCTGGCCTACACCAGAATCTTTTAAACAGATAAATTTGTGTCTGAACAGTCAGCGAGACACTGAAACTGTTTTTTTTATGCAAAAAGGTGGATTACACCTAGATTTGAACCGTGGAAGAGGAAAACCACAGTTCTAGTTCTCTTGCCTACACCAGAATCTTTTAAACAGATATATTTGTGTCTGAACAGTCAGCGAGACACTCAAACTGTTTTTTTTTCATATGTAAAAAAGGCAAAAAGGTGGATTACACCAAGATTTGAACCGTGGAAGAGGAAAACCACAGTTCTAGTTCTCTGGCCTACACCAGAATCTTTTAAACAGATAAATTTGTGTCTGAACAGTCAGCGAGACACTGAAACTGTTTTTTTTATGCAAAAAGGTGGATTACACCTAGATTTGAACCGTGGAAGAAGAAAACCACAGATCTAGATCTCTGGCATACACCAGAATCTTTTAAACAGATATATTTGTGTCTGAACAGTCAGCGAGACACTCAAACTGTTTTTTTTTCATATGTAAAAAAGGCAAAAAGGTGGATTACACCAAGATTTGAACCGTGGAAGAGGAAAACCACAATTCTAGTTCTCTGGCCTACACCCGAATCTTTTAAACAGATAAATTTGTTTCTGAACAGTCAGCGAGACACTGAAAATTTTTTTTTTAGGCAGAAAGGTGGATTACACCTAGATTTGAACTGTGGAAGAGGAAATCCACAGTTCTAGTTCTCTGGCCAACACCAGAATCTTTTAAACAGATATCTTTTTGTCTGAACAGTCAACGAGACACTGAAACTGTTTTTTTTATGCAAAAAGGTGGATAACACCCAGATTTGAACCAAGGAAGAGGAAAACCACAGTTCTAGTTCTCTGGCCTACACCAGAATCTTTTAAACAGATATATTTGTGACTGAACAGTCAGCGAGACTCTTAAACTGTTTTTTTTTAGGCAAAAAGGTGGATAACACCCAGATTTGAACCGTGGAAGAGGAAAACCACAGTTCCAGTTCTCTGGCACACACCAGAATCTTTTAAACAAATATATTTGTGTCTGAACAGTCAGCGAGACACTCAAACTGTTTTTTTTAATCAAAAGTTGGATTACACCCAGATGTGAACCGTTGAAGAGGAAAACCACAGTTTTAGGTCTATGGCCTACATCAGAATCTTTTAAACAGATATATTTCTGTCTGAACAGACAGCGAGACAGTTAAACTGTTTTTTTTTATGCAAAAAGGTGGTTAACACCAAGTTTTGAACCATGGAGGAGGAAAACCACAGTTCTAGTTCTCTGGCCCACACTAGCATCTTTTAAACAAATATATTTGTGTCTGAACAGTCAGCGCGACACTCAAACTGTTTTTTTTTAGTCAGAAGGTGGATTACACCCAGATGTGAACCGTGGAAGAGGAAAACCTCAGATCTACTTCTCTGGCCTACACCAGACTCTTTTAAACAGATATATTTGTGTCTGAAAAGTCAGCGAGACACTTAAACTGTTTTTTTTATGCAAAAAGGTGGATTACACCCAGATTTGAACCGTGGAAGAGGAAAACCACAGTTCTAGTTCTCTTGCCTACACCAGAATCTTTTAAACAGATATATTTGTGTCTGAACAGTCAGCAAGACACTCAAACTATTTTTTTTTCGTATGTAAAAAAGGCAAAAAGGTGGATTACACCAAGATTTGAACCGTGGAAGAGGAAAACCACAGTTCTAGTTCTCTGGCCTACACCATAATCTTTTAAACAGATATATTTGTGTCTGAACAGAAAGCGAGACACTTAAACTGTTTTTTTTATGCAAAAAGGTGGATTACACCCAGATTTGAAACGTGGGAGAGGAAAACCACAGTTCTAGTTCTCTGGCCTACACCAGAATCTTTTAAACAGATATATTTGTGACTGAACAGTCAGCGAGACACTGAAACTATTTTTTTTATGCAAAAAGGTGTATAACACCCTGATTTGAACCGTGGAAGTGGAAAACCACAGATCTAGTTCTCTGGCCCACACCAGAATCTTTTAAACAAATATATTTGTGTCTGAACAGTCAGCGAGACACTCAAACTGTTTTTTTTTGTCAAAAGGTGGATTACAACCAGATGTGAACCGTGGAAAAGGAAAACCACAGTTCTAGTTCTCTGGCCTACACCAGAATCTTTTAAACAGATATATTTGTGTCTGAACAGAAAGCGAGACACTGAAACTGTTTTTTTTTCTGCAAAATTTGGATTACACCCAGATTTGAAACGTGGAAGTGGAAAACCACAGTTCTAGTTCTCTGGCCTACACCAGAATCTTTTAAACAGATAGATTTGTGACTGAACAGTCAGCGAGACACTGAAACTGTTTTTTTTATGGAAAAAGGTGTATAACACCCTGATTTGAACCGTGGAAGAGGAAAACCACAGATCTAGTTCTCTGGCCCACAACAGAATCTTTTAAACAAATATATTTGTGTCTGAACACGCAGCAAGACACGTAAACTGTTTTTTTTATGCAAAAAGGTGGTTAACACCAAGATTTGAACCGTGGAAGAGGAAAACCACAGTTCTCATTCTCTGGCCCACACTAGAATCTTTCACACAAATATATTTGTGTCTGAACAGTCAGCGAGACACTCAAACAGTTTTTTTCAATCAAAAGGTGGATTACACCCAGATGTGAACCGTGGAAGAGGAAAACCACAGTTCTAGTTCTCTTGCCTACACCAGAATCTTTTAAACAGATATATTTGTGTCTGAACAGTCAGCGAGACACTCAAACTGTTTTTTTTTCATATGTAAAAAAGGCAAAAAGGTGGATTACACCAAGATTTGAACCGTGGAAGAGGAAAACCACAGTTCTAGTTCTCTGGCCTACACCAGAATCTTTTAAACAGATAAATTTGTGTCTGAACAGTCAGCGAGACACTGAAACTGTTTTTTTTATGCAAAAAGGTGGATTACACCTAGATTTGAACCGTGGAAGAGGAAAACCACAGTTCTAGTTCTCTTGCCTACACCAGAATCTTTTAAACAGATATATTTGTGTCTGAACAGTCAGCGAGACACTCAAACTGTTTTTTTTTCATATGTAAAAAAGGCAAAAAGGTGGATTACACCAAGATTTGAACCGTGGAAGAGGAAAACCACAGTTCTAGTTCTCTGGCCTACACCAGAATCTTTTAAACAGATAAATTTGTGTCTGAACAGTCAGCGAGACACTGAAACTGTTTTTTTTATGCAAAAAGGTGGATTACACCTAGATTTGAACCGTGGAAGAAGAAAACCACAGATCTAGATCTCTGGCATACATCAGAATCTTTTAAACAGATATATTTGTGTCTGAACAGTCAGCGAGACACTCAAACTGTTTTTTTTTCATATGTAAAAAAGGCAAAAAGGTGGATTACACCAAGATTTGAACCGTGGAAGAGGAAAACCACAATTCTAGTTCTCTGGCCTACACCCGAATCTTTTAAACAGATAAATTTGTTTCTGAACAGTCAGCGAGACACTGAAAATTTTTTTTTTAGGCAGAAAGGTGGATTACACCTAGATTTGAACTGTGGAAGAGGAAATCCACAGTTCTAGTTCTCTGGCCAACACCAGAATCTTTTAAACAGATATCTTTTTGTCTGAACAGTCAACGAGACACTGAAACTGTTTTTTTTATGCAAAAAGGTGGATAACACCCAGATTTGAACCAAGGAAGAGGAAAACCACAGTTCTAGTTCTCTGGCCTACACCAGAATCTTTTAAACAGATATATTTGTGACTGAACAGTCAGCGAGACTCTTAAACTGTTTTTTTTTAGGCAAAAAGGTGGATAACACCCAGATTTGAACCGTGGAAGAGGAAAACCACAGTTCCAGTTCTCTGGCACACACCAGAATCTTTTAAACAAATATATTTGTGTCTGAACAGTCAGCGAGACACTCAAACTGTTTTTTTTAATCAAAAGTTGGATTACACCCAGATGTGAACCGTTGAAGAGGAAAACCACAGTTTTAGGTCTATGGCCTACATCAGAATCTTTTAAACAGATATATTTCTGTCTGAACAGACAGCGAGACAGTTAAACTGTTTTTTTTTATGCAAAAAGGTGGTTAACACCAAGTTTTGAACTATGGAGGAGGAAAACCACAGTTCTAGTTCTCTGGCCCACACTAGCATCTTTTAAACAAATATATTTGTGTCTGAACAGTCAGCGCGACACTCAAACTGTTTTTTTTTAGTCAGAAGGTGGATTACACCCAGATGTGAACCGTGGAAGAGGAAAACCTCAGATCTACTTCTCTGGCCTACACCAGACTCTTTTAAACAGATATATTTGTGTCTGAAAAGTCAGCGAGACACTTAAACTGGTTTTTTTATGCAAAAAGGTGGATTACACCCAGATTTGAACCGTGGAAGAGGAAAACCACAGTTCTAGTTCTCTTGCCTACACCAGAATCTTTTAAACAGATATATTTGTGTCTGAACAGTCAGCAAGACACTCAAACTATTTTTTTTTCGTATGTAAAAAAGGCAAAAAGGTGGATTACACCAAGATTTGAACCGTGGAAGAGGAAAACCACAGTTCTAGTTCTCTGGCCTACACCATAATCTTTTAAACAGATATATTTGTGTCTGAACAGAAAGCGAGACACTTAAACTGTTTTTTTTATGCAAAAAGGTGGATTACACCCAGATTTGAAACGTGGGAGAGGAAAACCACAGTTCTAGTTCTCTGGCCTACACCAGAATCTTTTAAACAGATATATTTGTGACTGAACAGTCAGCGAGACACTGAAACTATTTTTTTTATGCAAAAAGGTGTATAACACCCTGATTTGAACCGTGGAAGTGGAAAACCACAGATCTAGTTCTCTGGCCCACACCAGAATCTTTTAAACAAATATATTTGTGTCTGAACAGTCAGCGAGACACTCAAACTGTTTTTTTTTGTCAAAAGGTGGATTACAACCAGATGTGAACCGTGGAAAAGGAAAACCACAGTTCTAGTTCTCTGGCCTACACCAGAATCTTTTAAACAGATATATTTGTGTCTGAACAGAAAGCGAGACACTGAAACTGTTTTTTTTTCTGCAAAATTTGGATTACACCCAGATTTGAAACGTGGAAGTGGAAAACCACAGTTCTAGTTCTCTGGCCTACACCAGAATCTTTTAAACAGATAGATTTGTGACTGAACAGTCAGCGAGACACTGAAACTGTTTTTTTTATGGAAAAAGGTGTATAACACCCTGATTTGAACCGTGGAAGAGGAAAACCACAGATCTAGTTCTCTGGCCCACAACAGAATCTTTTAAACAAATATATTTGTGTCTGAACACGCAGCAAGACACGTAAACTGTTTTTTTTATGCAAAAAGGTGGTTAACACCAAGATTTGAACCGTGGAAGAGGAAAACCACAGTTCTCATTCTCTGGCCCACACTAGAATCTTTCACACAAATATATTTGTGTCTGAACAGTCAGCGAGACACTCAAACAGTTTTTTTCAATCAAAAGGTGGATTACACCCAGATGTGAACCGTGGAAGAGGAAAACCACAGTTCTAGTTCTCTTGCCTACACCAGAATCTTTTAAACAGATATATTTGTGTCTGAACAGTCAGCGAGACACTCAAACTGTTTTTTTTTCATATGTAAAAAAGGCAAAAAGGTGGATTACACCAAGATTTGAACCGTGGAAGAGGAAAACCACAGTTCTAGTTCTCTGGCCTACACCAGAATCTTTTAAACAGATAAATTTGTGTCTGAACAGTCAGCGAGACACTGTAACTGTTTTTTTTATGCAAAAAGGTGGATTACACCTAGATTTGAACCGTGGAAGAGGAAAACCACAGTTCTAGTTCTCTTGCCTACACCAGAATCTTTTAAACAGATATATTTGTGTCTGAACAGTCAGCGAGACACTCAAACTGTTTTTTTTTCATATGTAAAAAAGGCAAAAAGGTGGATTACACCAAGATTTGAACCGTGGAAGAGGAAAACCACAGTTCTAGTTCTCTGGCCTACACCAGAATCTTTTAAACAGATAAATTTGTGTCTGAACAGTCAGCGAGACACTGAAACTGTTTTTTTTATGCAAAAAGGTGGATTACACCTAGATTTGAACCGTGGAAGAAGAAAACCACAGATCTAGATCTCTGGCATACACCAGAATCTTTTAAACAGATATATTTGTGTCTGAACAGTCAGCGAGACACTCAAACTGTTTTTTTTTCATATGTAAAAAAGGCAAAAAGGTGGATTACACCAAGATTTGAACCGTGGAAGAGGAAAACCACAATTCTAGTTCTCTGGCCTACACCCGAATCTTTTAAACAGATAAATTTGTTTCTGAACAGTCAGCGAGACACTGAAAATTTTTTTTTTAGGCAGAAAGGTGGATTACACCTAGATTTGAACTGTGGAAGAGGAAATCCACAGTTCTAGTTCTCTGGCCAACACCAGAATCTTTTAAACAGATATCTTTTTGTCTGAACAGTCAACGAGACACTGAAACTGTTTTTTTTATGCAAAAAGGTGGATAACACCCAGATTTGAACCAAGGAAGAGGAAAACCACAGTTCTAGTTCTCTGGCCTACACCAGAATCTTTTAAACAGATATATTTGTGACTGAACAGTCAGCGAGACTCTTAAACTGTTTTTTTTTAGGCAAAAAGGTGGATAACACCCAGATTTGAACCGTGGAAGAGGAAAACCACAGTTCCAGTTCTCTGGCACACACCAGAATCTTTTAAACAAATATATTTGTGTCTGAACAGTCAGCGAGACACTCAAACTGTTTTTTTTAATCAAAAGTTGGATTACACCCAGATGTGAACCGTTGAAGAGGAAAACCACAGTTTTAGGTCTATGGCCTACATCAGAATCTTTTAAACAGATATATTTCTGTCTGAACAGACAGCGAGACAGTTAAACTGTTTTTTTTTATGCAAAAAGGTGGTTAACACCAAGTTTTGAACCATGGAGGAGGAAAACCACAGTTCTAGTTCTCTGGCCCACACTAGCATCTTTTAAACAAATATATTTGTGTCTGAACAGACAGCGCGACACTCAAACTGTTTTTTTTTAGTCAGAAGGTGGATTACACCCAGATGTGAACCGTGGAAGAGGAAAACCTCAGATCTACTTCTCTGGCCTACACCAGACTCTTTTAAACAGATATATTTGTGTCTGAAAAGTCAGCGAGACACTTAAACTGGTTTTTTTATGCAAAAAGGTGGATTACACCCAGATTTGAACCGTGGAAGAGGAAAACCACAGTTCTAGTTCTCTTGCCTACACCAGAATCTTTTAAACAGATATATTTGTGTCTGAACAGTCAGCAAGACACTCAAACTATTTTTTTTTCGTATGTAAAAAAGGCAAAAAGGTGGATTACACCAAGATTTGAACCGTGGAAGAGGAAAACCACAGTTCTAGTTCTCTGGCCTACACCATAATCTTTTAAACAGATATATTTGTGTCTGAACAGAAAGCGAGACACTTAAACTGTTTTTTTTATGCAAAAAGGTGGATTACACCCAGATTTGAAACGTGGGAGAGGAAAACCACAGTTCTAGTTCTCTGGCCTACACCAGAATCTTTTAAACAGATATATTTGTGACTGAACAGTCAGCGAGACACTGAAACTATTTTTTTTATGCAAAAAGGTGTATAACACCCTGATTTGAACCGTGGAAGTGGAAAACCACAGATCTAGTTCTCTGGCCCACACCAGAATCTTTTAAACAAATATATTTGTGTCTGAACAGTCAGCGAGACACTCAAACTGTTTTTTTTTGTCAAAAGGTGGATTACAACCAGATGTGAACCGTGGAAAAGGAAAACCACAGTTCTAGTTCTCTGGCCTACACCAGAATCTTTTAAACAGATATATTTGTGTCTGAACAGAAAGCGAGACACTGAAACTGTTTTTTTTTCTGCAAAATTTGGATTACACCCAGATTTGAAACGTGGAAGTGGAAAACCACAGTTCTAGTTCTCTGGCCTACACCAGAATCTTTTAAACAGATAGATTTGTGACTGAACAGTCAGCGAGACACTGAAACTGTTTTTTTTATGGAAAAAGGTGTATAACACCCTGATTTGAACCGTGGAAGAGGAAAACCACAGATCTAGTTCTCTGGCCCACAACAGAATCTTTTAAACAAATATATTTGTGTCTGAACACGCAGCAAGACACGTAAACTGTTTTTTTTATGCAAAAAGGTGGTTAACACCAAGATTTGAACCGTGGAAGAGGAAAACCACAGTTCTCATTCTCTGGCCCACACTAGAATCTTTCACACAAATATATTTGTGTCTGAACAGTCAGCGAGACACTCAAACAGTTTTTTTCAATCAAAAGGTGGATTACACCCAGATGTGAACCGTGGAAGAGGAAAACCACAGTTCTAGTTCTCTTGCCTACACCAGAATCTTTTAAACAGATATATTTGTGTCTGAACAGTCAGCGAGACACTCAAACTGTTTTTTTTTCATATGTAAAAAAGGCAAAAAGGTGGATTACACCAAGATTTGAACCGTGGAAGAGGAAAACCACAGTTCTAGTTCTCTGGCCTACACCAGAATCTTTTAAACAGATAAATTTGTGTCTGAACAGTCAGCGAGACACTGAAACTGTTTTTTTTATGCAAAAAGGTGGATTACACCTAGATTTGAACCGTGGAAGAAGAAAACCACAGATCTAGATCTCTGGCATACACCAGAATCTTTTAAACAGATATATTTGTGTCTGAACAGTCAGCGAGACACTCAAACTGTTTTTTTTTCATATGTAAAAAAGGCAAAAAGGTGGATTACACCAAGATTTGAACCGTGGAAGAGGAAAACCACAATTCTAGTTCTCTGGCCTACACCCAAATCTTTTAAACAGATAAATTTGTTTCTGAACAGTCAGCGAGACACTGAAAATTTTTTTTTTAGGCAGAAAGGTGGATTACACCTAGATTTGAACTGTGGAAGAGGAAATCCACAGTTCTAGTTCTCTGGCCAACACCAGAATCTTTTAAACAGATATCTTTTTGTCTGAACAGTCAACGAGACACTGAAACTGTTTTTTTTATGCAAAAAGGTGGAAAACACCCAGTTTTGAACCAAGGAAGAGGAAAACCACAGTTCTAGTTCTCTGGCCTACACCAGAATCTTTTAAACAGATATATTTGTGACTGAACAGTCAGCGAGACTCTTAAACTGTTTTTTTTTAGGCAAAAAGGTGGATAACACCCAGATTTGAACCGTGGAAGAGGAAAACCACAGTTCCAGTTCTCTGGCACACACCAGAATCTTTTAAACAAATATATTTGTGTCTGAACAGTCAGCGAGACACTCAAACTGTTTTTTTTAATCAAAAGTTGGATTACACCCAGATGTGAACCGTTGAAGAGGAAAACCACAGTTTTAGGTCTATGGCCTACATCAGAATCTTTTAAACAGATATATTTCTGTCTGAACAGACAGCGAGACAGTTAAACTGTTTTTTTTTATGCAAAAAGGTGGTTAACACCAAGTTTTGAACCATGGAGGAGGAAAACCACAGTTCTAGTTCTCTGGCCCACACTAGCATCTTTTAAACAAATATATTTGTGTCTGAACAGTCAGCGCGACACTCAAACTGTTTTTTTTTAGTCAGAAGGTGGATTACACCCAGATGTGAACCGTGGAAGAGGAAAACCTCAGATCTACTTCTCTGGCCTACACCAGACTCTTTTAAACAGATATATTTGTGTCTGAAAAGTCAGCGAGACACTTAAACTGGTTTTTTTATGCAAAAAGGTGGATTACACCCAGATTTGAACCGTGGAAGAGGAAAACCACAGTTCTAGTTCTCTTGCCTACACCAGAATCTTTTAAATAGATATATTTGTGTCTGAACAGTCAGCAAGACACTCAAACTATTTTTTTTTCGTATGTAAAAAAGGCAAAAAGGTGGATTACACCAAGATTTGAACCGTGGAAGAGGAAAACCACAGTTCTATTTCTCTGGCCTAAACCAGAATCTTTTAGACAGATAAATTTGTGTCTGAATCGTCAGAGAGACACTGAAACTGTTTTTTTTATGCAAAAAGGTGGATTACATCTAGATTTGAACCGTGGAAGAGGAAAACCACAGTTCTATTTCTCTGGCCTACACCAGAATCTTTTAAACAGATATATTTGTGTCTGAACTGTCAACGAGACACTCAAACTTTTTTTTTAATCAAAAGGTGAATTACACCCAGATGTGAACCGTGGAAGAGGAAAACCACAGCTCTAGCTCTCTGGCCTACACCAGAATCTTTTAAACAGATATATTTGTGTCTGAACAGTCAGCGAGACACTTAAACTGTTTTTTTTAGGCAAAAAGGTGGATAACACCCAGATTTGAACCGTGGAAGAGGAAAACCACAGTTCTAGTTCTCTGGCCTACACCAGAATCTTTTAAACAGATATATTTGTGTCTGAATAGACAGCGAGACACTTAAACTGTTTTTTTATGCAAAAAGGTGGATTACACCCAGATTTGAACCATGGAAGAGGAAAACCACATTTGTAGTTCTCTGGCCTACACCAGAACCTTTATCACAAATATATTTGTGACTGAACAATCAGCGAGACACTGAAACTGTTTTTTTTAATCAAAAGGTGGAATACACCCAGATGTGAACAGTGGAAGAGGAAAACCACAGTTCTAGTTCTCTGGCCTACACCACAATCTTTTAAACTAATATATTTGTGTCTGAAAAGTCAGCGAGACACTTAAACTGTTTTTTTTACGCAAAAAGGTGGATTACACCCAGATTTGAACCGTGGAAGAGGAAAACCACATTTCTAGTTCTCTGGCCTACACCAGAATCTTTAAACAGATATATTTGTGTCTGAACAGTCAGAGAGACACTCAAACTGTTTTTTTTTCATATGTAAAAAAGGCAAAAAGGTGGATTACACCAAGATTTGAACCGTGGAAGAGTTAAACCACAGTTCTAGTTCTCTGGCCTACACCAGAATCTTTTAAACTGATATATTTGTGTCTAAACAGACAGCGAGACACTTAAACTGTTTTTTTTTTATGCAAAAAGGTGGATTACACCCAGATTTGAACCATGGAAGAGGAAAACCACAGTTCTAGTCCTCTGGCCTGCACCAGAATCTTTTGAACAGATATATTTGTGACTGAACAGTCAGCGAGACACTGAAACAGTTTTTTTTATGCAAAAAGGTGTTTAACACCCAGATTTGAACCGTGGAAGAGGAAAACCACAGTTCTAGCTCTCTGGCCCACACCAGAATCTTTTAAACAAATATATTTGTGTCTGAACAGTCAGCGTGACACTCAAACTGTTTTCTTTAATCAAAAGGTGGATTACACCCAGATGTGAACCGTGGAAGAGGAAAACGACAGTTCTTGTTCTCTGGCCTACACCAGAATCTTTTAAACAGATAAATTTGTGTCGGAACAGTCAGCGAGACACTGAAACTGTTTTTTTTATGAAGAAAGGTTTATTACACCCAAATTTGAACAGTGGAAGAGGAAAACCACAGTTCTAGTTCTCTGGCCTACACCAGAATCTTTTAAACAGATATATTTGTGTCTGAACAGCCAACGAGACACTCAAACTGTTTTTTTCAATCAAAAGGTGGATTACACCCAGATGTGAACTGTTGAAGAGGAAAACCACAGTTCTAGTTCTCTGGCCTACACCAGAATCTTATAAACAGATATATTTGTGTCTGATCTGTCAGCGAGACACTGAAACTGTTTTTTTTTATGTAAAAAGGTGGATTACCCCCAGATTTGAAGCGTGGAAGAGGAAAACCTCAGTTCTAGTTCTCTGGCCTACACCAGAATCTTTTAAACAGATATATTTGTGTCTGAACAGGCAGCGAGACACTCAAATTGTTTTTTTTTCCATGTAAAAAAGGCAAAAAGGTGGATTTCACCAAGATTTGACCCATGGAAGAGGAAAACCACAGTTCTAGTTCTCTGGCCTACACAAGAATCTTTTAAACAGAAAAATTTGTGTCTGAACGGTCAGCGAGACACTGAAACTGTTTTTTTTATTCAAAAAGGTGGATTACACCTAGATTTGAACCGTGGAAGAGGAAAACCACAGTTCTAGTTCTCTGGCCTACACCAGAATCTTTTAAACAGATATATTTGTGTCTGAACAGTCAACGAGACACTGAAACTGTTTTTTTATGCAAAAAGGTGGATTACACCCATATTTGAACCATGGAAGAGGAAAACCACAGTTCTAGTTCTCTGGCCTACACCAGAATCTTTGAAACAGATATATTCATGTCTGAACAGACAGCGAGACACTTAAACTGTTTTTTTTTATGCAAAAAGGTGGATTACACCCAGATTTGAAACGTGGAAGAGGAAAAATACAGTTCTAGTTCTCTGGCCTACACCAGATTTTTTTAAACAGATATATTTGTGACTGAACAGTCAGCGAGACACTGAAACTGTTTTTTTTAATGCAAAAAGGTGGTTAACACCAAGATTTGAACCATGGAGGAGGAAAACCACAGTTCTAGTTCTCTGGCCTACACCAGAATCTTTTAAACAGATATATTTGTGTCTGAATAGACAGCGAGACACTTAAACTGTTTTTTTATGCAAAAAGGTGGATTACACCCAGATTTGAACCATGGAAGAGGAAAACCACATTTGTAGTTCTCTGGCCTACACCAGAACCTTTATCACAAATATATTTGTGACTGAACAATCAGCGAGACACTGAAACTGTTTTTTTTAATCAAAAGGTGGAATACACCCAGATGTGAACAGTGGAAGAGGAAAACCACAGTTCTAGTTCTCTGGCCTACACCACAATCTTTTAAACTAATATATTTGTGTCTGAAAAGTCAGCGAGACACTTAAACTGTTTTTTTTACGCAAAAAGGTGGATTACACCCAGATTTGAACCGTGGAAGAGGAAAACCACATTTCTAGTTCTCTGGCCTACACCAGAATCTTTAAACAGATATATTTGTGTCTGAACAGTCAGAGAGACACTCAAACTGTTTTTTTTTCATATGTAAAAAAGGCAAAAAGGTGGATTACACCAAGATTTGAACCGTGGAAGAGTTAAACCACAGTTCTAGTTCTCTGGCCTACACCAGAATCTTTTAAACTGATATATTTGTGTCTAAACAGACAGCGAGACACTTAAACTGTTTTTTTTTTATGCAAAAAGGTGGATTACACCCAGATTTGAACCATGGAAGAGGAAAACCACAGTTCTAGTCCTCTGGCCTGCACCAGAATCTTTTGAACAGATATATTTGTGACTGAACAGTCAGCGAGACACTGAAACAGTTTTTTTTATGCAAAAAGGTGTTTAACACCCAGATTTGAACCGTGGAAGAGGAAAACCACAGTTCTAGCTCTCTGGCCCACACCAGAATCTTTTAAACAAATATATTTGTGTCTGAACAGTCAGCGTGACACTCAAACTGTTTTCTTTAATCAAAAGGTGGATTACACCCAGATGTGAACCGTGGAAGAGGAAAACGACAGTTCTTGTTCTCTGGCCTACACCAGAATCTTTTAAACAGATAAATTTGTGTCGGAACAGTCAGCGAGACACTGAAACTGTTTTTTTTATGAAGAAAGGTTTATTACACCCAAATTTGAACAGTGGAAGAGGAAAACCACAGTTCTAGTTCTCTGGCCTACACCAGAATCTTTTAAACAGATATATTTGTGTCTGAACAGCCAACGAGACACTCAAACTGTTTTTTTCAATCAAAAGGTGGATTACACCCAGATGTGAACTGTTGAAGAGGAAAACCACAGTTCTAGTTCTCTGGCCTACACCAGAATCTTATAAACAGATATATTTGTGTCTGATCTGTCAGCGAGACACTGAAACTGTTTTTTTTTATGTAAAAAGGTGGATTACCCCCAGATTTGAAGCGTGGAAGAGGAAAACCTCAGTTCTAGTTCTCTGGCCTACACCAGAATCTTTTAAACAGATATATTTGTGTCTGAACAGGCAGCGAGACACTCAAATTGTTTTTTTTTCCATGTAAAAAAGGCAAAAAGGTGGATTTCACCAAGATTTGACCCATGGAAGAGGAAAACCACAGTTCTAGTTCTCTGGCCTACACAAGAATCTTTTAAACAGAAAAATTTGTGTCTGAACGGTCAGCGAGACACTGAAACTGTTTTTTTTATTCAAAAAGGTGGATTACACCTAGATTTGAACCGTGGAAGAGGAAAACCACAGTTCTAGTTCTCTGGCCTACACCAGAATCTTTTAAACAGATATATTTGTGTCTGAACAGTCAACGAGACACTGAAACTGTTTTTTTATGCAAAAAGGTGGATTACACCCATATTTGAACCATGGAAGAGGAAAACCACAGTTCTAGTTCTCTGGCCTACACCAGAATCTTTGAAACAGATATATTCATGTCTGAACAGACAGCGAGACACTTAAACTGTTTTTTTTTATGCAAAAAGGTGGATTACACCCAGATTTGAAACGTGGAAGAGGAAAAATACAGTTCTAGTTCTCTGGCCTACACCAGATTTTTTTAAACAGATATATTTGTGACTGAACAGTCAGCGAGACACTGAAACTGTTTTTTTTAATGCAAAAAGGTGGTTAACACCAAGATTTGAACCATGGAGGAGGAAAACCACAGTTCTAGTTCTCTGGCCCACACTAGAATATTTTAAACAAATATATTTGTGTCTGAACAGTCAGCGAGACACTCAAACTGTTTTTTTTTAATCAGAAGGTGGATTACACCCAGATGTGAACCGTGGAAGAGGAAAACCTCAGATCTACTTCTCTGGCCTACACCAGACTCTTTTAAACAGATATATTTGTGTCTGAAAAGTCAGCGAGACACTTAAACTGTTTTTATTATGCAAAAAGGTGGATTACACCCAGATTTGAACCGTGGAAGAGGAAAACCACAGTTCTAGTTCTCTTGCCTACACCAGAATCTTTTAAACAGATATATTTGTGTCTGAACAGTCAGCAAGACACTCAAACTATTTTTTTTTCGTATGTAAAAAAGGCAAAAAGGTGGATTACACCAAGATTTGAACCGTGGAAGAGGAAAACCACAGTTCTAGTTCTCTGGCCTACACCATAATCTTTTAAACAGATATATTTGTGTCTGAACAGAAAGCGAGACACTTAAACTGTTTTTTTTATGCAAAAAGGTGGATTACACCCAGATTTGAAACGTGGGAGAGGAAAACCACAGTTCTAGTTCTCTGGCCTACACCAGAATCTTTTAAACAGATATATTTGTGACTAAACAGTCAGCGAGACACTGAAACTATTTTTTTTATGCAAAAAGGTGTACAACACCCTGATTTGAACCGTGGAAGTGGAAAACCACAGATCTAGTTCTCTGGCCCACACCAGAATCTTTTAAACAAATATATTTGTGTCTGAACAGTCAGCGAGACACTCAAACTGTTTTTTTTTGTCAAAAGGTGGATTACAACCAGATGTGAACCGTGGAAAATGAAAACCACAGTTCTAGTTCTCTGGCCTACACCAGAATCTTTTAAACAGATATATTTGTGTCTGAACAGAAAACGAGACACTGAAACTGTTTTTTTTTCTGCAAAATTTGGATTACACCCAGATTTGAAACGTGGAAGTGGAAAACCACAGTTCTAGTTCTCTGGCCTACACCAGAATCTTTTAAACAGATAGATTTGTGACTGAACAGTCAGCGAGACACTGAAACTGTTTTTTTTATGGAAAAAGGTGTATAACACCCTGATTTGAACCGTGGAAGAGGAAAACCACAGATCTAGTTCTCTGGCCCACAACAGAATCTTTTAAACAAATATATTTGTGTCTGAACACGCAGCAAGACACGTAAACTGTTTTTTTTATGCAAAAAGGTGGTTAACACCAAGATTTGAACCGTGGAAGAGGAAAACCACAGTTCTCATTCTCTGGCCCACACTAGAATCTTTCAAACAAATATATTTGTGTCTGAACAGTCAGCGAGACACTCAAACAGTTTTTTTCAATCAAAAGGTGGATTACACCCAGATGTGAACCGTGGAAGAGGAAAACCACAGATCTAGATCTCTGGCATACACCAGAATCTTTTAAACAGATATATTTGTGTCTGAACAGTCAGCGAGACACTCAAACTGTTTTTTTTTCATATGTAAAAAAGGCAAAAAGGTGGATTACACCAAGATTTGAACCGTGGAAGAGGAAAACCACAGTTCTAGTTCTCTGGCCTACACCCGAATCTTTTAAACAGATAAATTTGTTTCTGAACAGTCAGCGAGACACTGAAAATTTTTTTTTTAGGCAGAAAGGTGGATTACACCTAGATTTGAACTGTGGAAGAGGAAATCCACAGTTCTAGTTCTCTGGCCAACACCAGAATCTTTTAAACAGATATCTTTTTGTCTGAACAGTCAACGAGACACTGAAACTGTTTTTTTTATGCAAAAAGGTGGATAACACCCAGATTTGAACCAAGGAAGAGGAAAACCACAGTTCTAGTTCTCTGGCCTACACCAGAATCTTTTAAACAGATATATTTGTGTCTGAACAGTCAGCGAGACACTCAAACTGTTTTTTTTAATCAAAAGTTGGATTACACCCAGATGTGAACCGTTGAAGAGGAAAACCACAGTTTTAGGTCTATGGCCTACATCAGAATCTTTTAAACAGATATATTCCTGTCTGAACAGACAGCGAGACAGTTAAACTGTTTTTTTTTATGAAAAAGGTGGTTAACACCAAGTTTTGAACCATGGAGGAGGAAAACCACAGTTCTAGTTCTCTGGCCCACACTAGAATCTTTTAAACAAATATATTTGTGTCTGAACAGTCAGCGAGACACTCAAACTGTTTTTTTTTAATCAGAAGGTGGATTACACCCAGATGTGAACCGTGGAAGAGGAAAACCTCAGATCTACTTCTCTGGCCTACACCAGACTCTTTTTAAACAGATATATTTGTGTCTGAAAAGTCAGCGAGACACTTAAACTGTTTTTTTTATGCAAAAAGGTGGATTACACCCAGATTTGAACCGTGGAAGAGGAAAACCACAGTTCTAGTTCTCTTGCCTACACCAGAATCTTTTAAACAGATATATTTGTGTCTGAACAGTCAGCAAGACACTCAAACTATTTTTTTTTCATATGTAAAAAAGGCAAAAAGGTGGATTACACCAAGATTTGAACCGTGGAAGAGGAAAACCACAGTTCTAGTTCTCTGGCCTACACCAGAATCTTTTAAACAGATAAATTTGTGTCTGAACAGTCAGCGAGACACTGAAACTGTTTTTTTTATGCAAAAAGGTGGATTACACCTAGATTTGAACCGTGGAAGAAGAAAACCACAGTTCTAGTTCTCTGGCCTACACCAGAATCTTTTAAACAGATATATTTGTGTCTGAAAAGTCAATGAGACACTGATACTGTTTTTTTTATGCAAAATGGTGGATTACACCCATATTTGAAACATGTAAGAGGAAAACCACAGTTCTAGTTCTCTGGCCTACACCAGAATCTTTTAAACAGATATATTTGTGTCTGAACAGTCAGCGAGACACTCAAACTGTTTTTTTTTAATCAAAATGTGGATTACACCCAGATGTGAACCGTGGAAGAGGAAAACCACAGTTCTAGTTCTCCGGCCTACACCAGAATCTTTTAAACAGATATATTTGAGTCTGAACAGACAGCGAGACACTTAAACTGTTTTTTTTTATGCAAAAAGGTGGATTACACCCTGATTTGAAACGTGGATGAGGAAAACCAAAGTTCTATTTCTCTGGCCTACACCAGAATCTTTTAACCAAACATATTTGTGTCTGAACAGTCAGAGAGACACTCAAACTGTTTTTTTTAATCAAAAGGTGGATTACACCCAGATGTGAACCATCGAAGAGGAAAACCACAGTTCTAGTTCTCTGGCCCACAGCAGAATCTTTTAAACAAACATATTTGTGTCTGAACAGTCAGCGAGATACTCAAACTGTTTTCTTTAATCAAAAGGTGGATTACACCCAGATGTGAACAGTGGAAGAGGAAAACCACAGTTCTAGTTCTCTGGCCTACACCAGAATCTTTTAAAAAGATATATTTGTGTCTGAACAGTCAGCGAGACACTCAAATTGTTTTTTTTTTGCATGTAAAGAAGGCAAAAAGGTGGATTACACCAAGATTTGAACCGTGGAAGAGGAAAACTACAGTTCTATTTCTCTGGCCTACACCAGAATCTTTTAAACAGATAAATTTGTGTCTGAATAGTCAGAGAGACACTGAAACTGTTTTTTTTATGCAAAAAGGTGGATTACACCTAGATTTGAACCGTGGAAGAGGAAAACCACAGTTCTATTTCTCTGGCCTACACCAGAATCTTTTAAACAGATATATTTGTGTCTGATCTGTCAGCGAGACACTGAAACTGTTTTTTTTATGCAAAAAGGTGTATTACACCAAAATTTGAATCGTGGAAGAGGAAAACCACAGTGCTAGTTCTCTGGCCGACACCATAATCTTTAACACAAATATATTTGTGACTGAACAATCGACGAGACACTGAAACTGTTGTTTTTTTTATGCAAAAAGGTGGTTAACACTCAGATTTGAACTGTTGAAGAGGAAAACCACAGTTCTAGTTCTCTGGCCCACAACAGAATCTTTTCAACAAATATATTTGTGTCTGAACAGTCAGCGAGACACTCAAACTGTTTTTTTTAATCAAAAGGTGGATTACACCCATATGTGAACAGTGGAAGAGGAAAACCACAGTTCTAGTTCTCTGGCCTACACCACAATGTTTTAAACTGATATATTTGTGTCTGAACAGTCAGCAAGACACTTAAACTGTTTTTTTATGCAAAAAGGTGGATTACACCCAGATTTGAACCGTGGAAGAGGAAAACGACATTTCTAATTCTCTGGCCTACACCAGAATCTTTAAACAGATATATTTGTGTCTGAACAGTCAGCGAGACACTCAAATTGTTTTTTTTTCATATGTAAAAAAGGCAAAAAGGTGGATTACACCAAGATTTGAACCGTGGAAGAGTTAAACCACAGTTCTAGTTCTCTGGCCTACACCAGAATCTTTTAAACTGATATATTTGTGTCTAAACACACAGCGAGACACTTAAACTGTTTTTTTTTATTCAAAAAGGTGGATTACACCCAGATGTGAACCGTGGAAGAGGAAAACCACAGTTCTTGTTCTCTGGCCTACACAAGAATCTTTTAAATAGATAAATTTGTGTCGGAACAGTCAGCGAGACACTGAAACTGTTTTTTTTATGAAGAAAAGTGTATTACACCCAAATTTGAACAGTGGAAGAGGAAAACAACAGTTCTTGTTCTCTGGCCTACACCAGAATCTTTTAAACAGATATATTTGTGTCGGAACAGCCAACGAGACACTCAAACTGTTTTTTTTAATCAAAAGGTGGATTACACCTAGATGTGAACCTTTGAAGAGGAAAACCACAGTTCTAGTTCTCTGGCCTACACCAGAATCTTTTAAACAGATATATTTGTGTCTGATCTGTCAGCGAGACACTGAAACTGTTTTTTTTTATGCAAAAAGGTGGATTACCCCAGATTTGAAGCGTGGAAGAGGAAAACCACAGTTCTAGTTCTCTGGCCTACACCAGAATCTCTTAAACAGATATATTTGTGTCTGAACAATCAGCGAGACACTCAAATTGTTTTTTTTTCTATGTAAAAAAGGCAAAAGGGTGGATTTCACCAAGATTTGACCCATGGAAGAGGAAAACCACAGTTCTAGTTCTCTGGCCTACACCAGAATCTTTTAAACAGAAAAATTTGTGTCTGAACGGTCAGCGAGACACTGAAACTGTTTTTTTTATTCAAAAAGGTGGATTACACCTAGATTTGAACCGTGGAAGAGGAAAACCACAGTTCTAGTTCTCTGGCCTACACCAGAATCTTTTAAACAGATATATTTGTGTCTGAACAGTCAGCGAGAGACTCAAATTGGTTTTTTTTCTATGTAAAAAAGGCAAAAAGGTGGATTTCACCAAGATTTGACCCATGGAAGAGGAAAACCACAGTTCTAGTTCTCTGGCCTACACCAGAATCTTTTAAACAGAAAAATTTGTGTCTGAACGGTCAGCGAGACACTGAAACTGTTTTTTTTATTCAAAAAGGTCGATTACACCTAGATTTGAACCGTGGAAGAGGAAAACCACAGTTCTAGTTCTCTGGCCTACACCAGAATCTTTTAAACAGATATATTTGTGTCTGAACAGTCAACGAGACACTGAAACTGTTTTTTTATGCAAAAAGGTGGATTACACCCATATTTGAACCATGGAAGAGGAAAACCACAGATCTAGTTCTCTGGCCTACACCAGAATCTTTTAAACAGATATATTTGTGACTGAACAGTCAGCGAGACATTGAAACTGTTTTTTTTTATGCAAAAAGGTGGTTAACACCCAGACTTGAACCGTGGAAGAGGCAAAACACAGTTCTAGTTCTCTGGCCCACACCAGAATCTTTTAAACAAATATATTTGTGTCTGAAAAGTCAGCGAGACACTCAAACTGTTTTTTTTAATCAAAAGGTGGATTACACCCAGATGTGAACCGTGGAAGAGGAAAACCACAGTTCTATTTCTCTGGCCTACACCAGAATCTTTTAAACAGATATATTTGTGTCTGAACAGTCACAGAGACACTTACACTGCTTTTTTTATGCAAAAAGGTGGATTACACCCAGATTTGAACGGTGGAAGAGGAAAACCACATTTCCTGTTCTCTGGCCTACACCAGAATCTTTTAAACAGATATATTTGTGTCTGAACAGTCAGCAAGACACTCAAACTGTTTTTTTTTTCGTATGTAAAAAAGGCAAAATGGTGGATTACACCAAGATTTGAACCGTGGAAGAGGAAAACCACAATTCTAGTTCTCTGGCCTACACCAGAATCTTTAAAACAGATAAATTTGTGTCTGCACGGTCAGCGAGACACTGAAACTGTTTTTTTTTTGCAAAAAGGTGTATTACACCCAAATTTGAACCGTGGAAGAGGAAAACCACAACTCTAGTTCTCTGGCCTACACCAGAATCTTTTAAACAGATATATTTGAGTCTGAACAGTCAGCGAGACACTTAAACTGTTTTTTTTACGCAAAAAGGTGGTTAACATCCAGATTTGAACCGTGGAAGAGGAAAACCACAGTTCTAGTTCTCTGGCCTACACCAGAATCTTTTAAACAGATATATTTGTGTCTGAACAGACAGCGAGACACTTAAACTGTTTTTTTTATGCAAAAAGGTGGTTAACATCCAGATTTGAACCGTGGAAGAGGAAAACCACAGTTCTAGTTCTCTGGCCTACACCAGAATCTTTTAAACAGATATATTTGTGTCTGAACAGACAGCGAGACACTTAAACTGTTTTTTTTTATGCAAAAAGGTGGATTACACCCAGATTTGAACCGTGGAAGAGGAAAACCACAGTTCTAGTTCTCTGGCCTACACCAGAATCTTTAAAACAAATATATTTGGGACTGAACAATCAGCAAGACACTAAAACTGTTTTTTTTATGCAAAAAGGTGGTTAACACCCAGATTTGAACTGTGGAAGAGGAAAACCACAGTTCTAGTTCTCTGGCCCACACCAGAATCTTTTAAACAAATATATTTGTGTCTGAACAGTCAGCGAGACACTCAAACAGTTTTTTTTAATCAAAAGGTGGATTACACCCAGATGTGAACCGTGGAAGAGGAAAACCACAGTTCTAGTTCTCTGGCCTACACCAGAATCTTTTAAACAGATATATTTGTTTCTGAACAGTTAGCGAGATACTTAAAATGTTTTTTTTATGCAAAAAGGTGGATTACACCCAGATTTGAACCGTGGAAGAGGAAAACCACATTTCTAGTTCTCTGGCCTACACCAGAATCTTTAAACAGATATATTTGTGTCTGAACAGTCAGCGAGACACTGAAACTGTTTTTTTTTCATATGTAAAAAGGCAAAAAGGTGGATTACACCAAGATTTGAACCGTGGAAGAGTTAAACAACAGTTCTAGTTCTCTCCCCTACACCAGAATCTTTTAAACAGATAAATATGTGTCTGAACAGTCAGCGATATACTGAAACTGTTTTTTTTATGCAAAAAGGTGTATTACACCCAAATTTGAACCGTGGAAGAGCAAAACCACAGTTGTAGTTCTCTGGCCTACACCAGAATCTTTTAAACAGATATATTTGTGTCTGAACAGTCAACGAGACACTCAAACAGTTTTTTTTAATCAAAAGGTGGATTACACCCAGATTTGAACCGTGGAAGAGGAAAACCACATTTCTAGTTCTCTGGCCTACACCAGTATCTTTTAAACAGATATATTTGTGTCTGAACAGTCAGCGAGACAGTGAAACTGTTTTTTTTTCATGCAAAAAGGTGGATTACGCCAAGATTTGAACCGTGGAAGAGGAAAATCACAGTTCTTGTTCTCTGGCCTACACCAGAATCTTTTAAACAGATATATTTGTGTCTGAATAGTCAGCGAGACACTCAAACTATTTTTTTTAATCAAAAGGTGGATTACACCCAGATGTGAACCGTGGAAGAGGAAAACCACAGTTCTAGTTCTCTGGCCTACACCAAAATCATTTAAACAGATATATTTGTGTCTGAACAGTCAACGAGACACTCAAACAATTTTTTTTAATCAAAAGGTGGATTACACCCAAATTTGGACCGTGGAAGAGGAAAACCACAGTTCTAGTTCTCTGGCCTACACCAGAATCTTTTAATCAGATATATTTGTGTCTGAACAGTTAGCGAGACACTGAAACTGTTTTTTTTTATGCAAGCACGTGGATTACACCGAGATTTGAACCGTGGAAGAGGAGAACCACAGTTCTATTTGTCTGGCCTACACCAGAATTTTTTAAACAGATATACATTATTTGTGTGTGAACAGTCAGTGAGACCCTCAAACAGTTTTTTTTTTATAAAAAAAAGTGGATAATACAGAGATTTGACCCCTGGAACTGCAAAACCACACTTCTAGTTATCTGGCCTACACGATACTCTTTTAAACAGATATATTTGTGTCTGAACACTCACAGATACACTCAAATTTTTTTTTTTGGGGGGGGAAATACCAAAAGGTTAATAAGACGGGTATTTCTACAGTCTGACTGAGGTAAAAAAAAAAGAGGATTTAGATGAAAAAAAAAGGATTTTTCCTGGCCCCTGAGACCTGGGGCTTAGTCTAGCAATTTGAAAAGCAGCACACAGGACTGTAATGCAGTGTGTGTTGGTATGACCACTGCTTCTCCTATACAGCCTGCCTGCCTTCCTGGCTGATATCTGGGCTGGATATTAGTCCTCAGAAGGACTGTTTGTTTGAGTTTGCAGGCTTGAGAGACCCTACACTACCTATTTTGCAATATAAATCTCTCCCTTGCTCAGCAGCACTTTCCCTACACCATCTGATCCGGAGCGACTGTGTCAAAGATGGTGGCGCCCGGTTTTAAATACTCGAGGTGACGCTGTGCGGCCATCCAATCACTGTAATGCCCACACCACACATGGCTGTTGCATTACAGTGACTAGCTGGCAATCCCTGCTTGTTAATTGGCTCTGTAAAGAGCACCAAACGTGCAGGGCGGAGACCCGAGCTTCTGTCCGAGTAACCCGAAAATGCTCGGTACTTGCCAAACATCCCGAGTAGTGAGATGATCGGGTGAGTGCCGAGCAGTGTCGAGCATGCTCGCTCAACACTAGTCATGTATCATGAAATTTTGGCCCACAACCTCCTTCCCTCAGTAAAAGCATTGAAGATGGGTCGCGGCTGGGTATTCCAGCATGACAATTTATTACCTAATTGCCATGAGGAAAATGATCCCTAACTCAAGAATAATGTATAATCTTTATTAATCAATCTCATTAAAAGAAAACAATTGTGCAATATTACAATTACAATGAATGTGTTGGTCTTTATCAAGTTTTGCTGTAAAGCATTCTGATTTCTTAGTTAATCACAAGTGAGAAAAACTATAATACCTCTTCCAAGGTGTCACCTATGTTAATTGATAATTTATAACGTCTAGTAGGACGTCTCCTACTAGTTCGACGTTATCACTGACAATATAATGAGGTACTAAACAATTATTATTTTGCTTTCAGTACTAACTGTGGTCAAGATTGACCATTCACATATATATCTCCAAAAAGAAAACTTTACAAAGGCCCAAATATATTAATTTAAAACTCAATTTTTATTTTAGAAATATTTAAAAACAGTAAAAAGACATGTGGACAAATGCAAGACGTATTACATATAAGGCAAAAGGTGAGTATACCCGGGTAATAATAACTGGGTATGTGCTTATTAAATGGCTTTAGTAATATCCAATGCTAGCAATGTATACCACTTATCAATCAGTTATCATCAGAAATAGATATAATAGGAATCAAATGATGGCATACGTAAACAACAAATACAGAATATGTATAAGCAGAGGATCAAGGCTAAGTAAGCACAATAAATAGGCCAGAATCTCCGCAATATGCCCATAATCCCTGAATTGTGTTCATCAAATGT
Source organism: Phyllobates terribilis (assembly GCF_046119375.1). Lineage (NCBI taxonomy): Eukaryota > Metazoa > Chordata > Amphibia > Anura > Dendrobatidae > Phyllobates > Phyllobates terribilis. The sequence continues at coordinate 445,866,316 of NW_027362764.1, forward strand.
CCATATAAATCTCATTAGGGAACTTTCATTTCTCTTTTCCCTTGGATCCAGGAAATAGGGTCCTATCCCTGCACTTACTGAAGTTTTTGTCAATAATTAAGTAATACTAAAGGATTTGTGAATCCTCATGACAATCGGAAAATTTTCATCAGAGATAGGATTACTTGCAATACCAAAGGGATAATCTATGTAGCAAGATGTCCATGCCCTAAGTTATACGTCGGTAAGACAATTCAGAAGTTTAGGAGAAGGATCTCCAAACACATTAGTACGATCAATACAGGGACCGATACAGCATTATCGTATCACGAGGACAATACATGCATCAGATCCCCTTAGCATTCAATTCTGGGGAATTAGACATATGGCCCTAGGAAAAAGAGGAGGTAAGGATAAGATTCTGCTTCAAGAAGAATCAAGGTGGATTTTTTGACTCCAATCCCAAAGTCCTATAGGTTCAAATGAGGGCTTCATCTATACCGCTTTTCTTTAAAGATAATTGGATTATGTACACTCGTGAAACCATTATCTTCTTAATAATAATAAAAAGTGTTATATAATTAGTCTTACCTGCCTTCTGTAACATGTGAAACTATTACTTATTAAGTGCTTATCAAAGCAGGCACTCCAAATTTATGATTTATTTGTGATGTTATCTACCATGTTGACCAATAATGGGATAAGCAGATGAAGTAAGACTAGTAATTGATGTTAATAAACTATATTCAATAAATGAATTATGAATTCAATCATTAAACTCAATACATGCTAATATACTGATATTATTTATTGATTAGATCAACATAATTACAGTATAGATTAGCATAACTTTACTGAAAACTGAAGATCTTGTTAAATGTTGCAAATTCTCATAAATTACAAATTGTGACATAAAAATATTAGTACATCAGTTCTCTAATGTTAGAAATATTGGAGGCAACAATCATGTGACTATCAGGTATGTTTGAATTATATATAGTAAAACTGGTAAATGCCAAATGCACAAGCCAAAAAGTCTTCCTGGCAGTTTTGAATAAGAGTATATTAGTAGTGCAGGTCCTAGTTTAACTTGATTCTATAAGTTGGGGATAATGATTGACATATTGTGGGTCCTATTAAACAGTCTCAATTTTTCATTCGAAGTATGGTGTGATTGGCCATTGTGCCAATACTGCTTGTTGGTTTACGTTTATGACATCACAACCTAACTTACATAAGCTGGAGTAGCTCCACCCCTTGCCATTGCAGCCTCAATTCCCCTGAAGACACCAGTTAGGGCGAAACATGCCAGAGAGGTAGCTGGTTATGTTTTTTATAAAGCAATAGATGTGTTTGGTCAAAGAAATAAGTAATAAGCTGTGGTCTGCCACCACATAAAGTAAAGGGACACTATAATAATAAGCTATACAGCTGAAGTTAACAAGATTAACCCTTTTCTGACATTATGTGTAATAACACATTCCTGTGCCCTGGACCTTATTGACCAGGGATGTATTATTATGCACACGTGATCGTGCCCGCACACAGGCTGTGCGTGCGCAACCGCCGCCGGGTGTCAGCTGATTCTGACAGCTGACACCCAGAACTCAATGCCAGGAGTGGTGCTCGCACCTCTCCCGGCACTTTATCCCCTTAAATGCTCCTATGATATATAGTAAAAATGTACTGGATGGGGCAATGTGTGATATATAGGAGAAATATAATGTATGGGGGAATGTATGATATATAACAGAAATGTAATGTATGGGGAATGTATAATATATAGGAGAAATGTACTGTATGAAAAATTTATGATAATACATAGGAGTAATGTAGTGTATGGGGGAATGTGTGAAATATAGGAGAAATGTATTATATGGGGAAATGTATGACTATACATGGGAGAAATGTACTGTATGGGGGAATGTATGATATATAGGAGAAATGTAATATATGGGGAATGTATGATATATAGGAGAAATGTAATGTATGGGGTTTGTATTACAACAAAGGTGCAATGTGAAAAGAAATGCAGCACCACAGAGCACATCAGCCTGAAAGATGCCAAGTTCAATAACAAGGCAATATAAACAATGTAGACAAGGACTGTATGCTAAGAATATATAGAAGTATATAGGGGCACAGGTAAGCCACAGTGGAATCAAATCTAAGCATCAGGTCCAATATAGAGTCTTACCAGGATTAGGTCAGAAGGGCTATGGAGCACCGCAAGTGAGAGTAGTGGCAGAAGACGCCTCGACGCACGTTTCGCTAGAGATTATACAAGCTTTATCAAGAGGCTTATGTGGCACTCTGTTGTAAGACCTTTAAATGCACCCCCCGGCGGTCACGTGTGTAATTACATGACTGCTATGATGTAGGCAGCGGCATCATGCCGTCAGCATAAAGGCATAACGGCGGGAATCTCCCATCACTTCCACACGGGCCCAGGCCAACAGGCCAACTTCGCATGTGCGAGAGCACGACATTGCCGTGGCTCCCCTGGATGCGCAGAAGCCGAAGATAGCCAGGCGTGTGAAGGGAAAGGGGGGACTCCACAGCGCAGGTGCACAGCATCAACAACTAGATATACGTATAGGGGGAATGAGAAGGAGTAAATCCATATATTGACCAGAACAAATGATAGGTATGGTATCTACATAGCAGGTAAGTTAAAGATCTAACAGGCAGTAAAAAAAATTACCGCCAAAATTACAATGACACAGTATAATATGACAATTTAAACAATAAAATCAGGCTGCTGCTTACATAAACACATGAGCAAACAAAGCCCAAGTGTAAATACATAAAGTCAGTAAATAGAAAGCAGATCACTAGACAATTATATATAGGTCAATGTTAAAACATTACACAGCTAGAGGTAATAATCAAAACCGTTTGATCTAAACAACGTATGAGGACAATCGATATTGATGAAAATATGAGGGTCCAGATCTTGATTCCACCCATAATATGATTGGAACGTACATATTAGTCATGCCTAGTGCCACACTGAATAAAGAAGAAAAAATAGAAGAGTAAAATATTAAAAATTATAAACATAAAAGCAAAAAAATAAATAAAATGCCACCTAAGGAATTAGATGTACGTAAGTCAGAGTCTGCAGGAAGACACAAGCAAATCATCCAGCTTATAAAAAGGACGCAAAACTAAAGGCTTCATTTAGGCACCGTGGAGTCACGGTGTCTAAGGTAATGATCCAACTGGCCTCTTTTTGGGCCAGGAGTTTCTTGACATTGCCCCCACTTAAACCAAGGTATAATACATCTGCCCCATGTATCTTCAACATTTTTGGGTCAGAGTAATGTATAGCCTGAAATTGACATGGTAGGGTCGTAAGTTTCCAAGGGTCAGGCACTGTCTTGGCCGCGCCAATGCCCCGCATGTGCTCCCGCACCGTGACTCTCAGCTCTCTTGTGGTTAATCCAACGTATATCAAATGACATCCACAAGTGGCATAATAAGTGACATTAGTGATGCCAGACGAAATGTAATTCGTAATCTTAAATTCACGAGAGCTGTCAGAGGATGCAAAGGATGCACTGCACAGGACATTGGCATAGGCAAGACAGTGGCCACAAGGGAAACAACCCATGGTGGGTCCACAGGACTGGAACGGATTAGGCTGGGGAGGAGCAAAATGACTGGAGACCAAAAGGTCCCCAAGGTTTTTAGCCGGTCAAGCTGTCATCGAAGGTAATCACCTAAATGGCTTCCCAGGGAGGGCTCCGTGCTGTGGATACTCCAATGTTTTGTGAGTATATGCTGCATAGCATCCCACTCATGGTTAAAAGTTGAAATATAACCAGTTTTTTTCCTCTGTATCTCCTCCTTGAAAATCGACAGGATAAATAGATGACTTCGGTGAGTTCCCCGCATGCTCACATAGCTATGTCTGATGTTTCTGTTACTATATCTTCGCTGTTTAAAGTTATCTGCCAGACCTGCGGCCTGTTTCTGAAACCTGGAGTTGGTCAAGCAGATCTGCCTCATCCTCAGGAACTGTCCGATTGGGATGGCCCTGATCGTCGATGAATTATGTGCGGACTCAGCGTGGATCAAGGCATTTACTGCAGATGGTTTTTTAAATACGTCAGTCTGGATGGTGGAGTGGTTGTTCACCTCCACAGTGACGTCAAGAAAATCATTGCATTTAGTATGGTAAATGTAAGTTGATTTGATACCACACGAGTTGGAATTCAAATGCAACATAAATTCATCGAGCTTCTTCACTGTCCCCCGCCAAAAAGACAAAATGTCATTACATAGTTTATAAGTTACATAGTTTATAAGGCCGAAAAAAGACAAGCGTCCATCCAGTTCAGCCTATTTCTTGTGCACTGCAGCTATTCCGCAGCGTTGATCCAGGGGAAGGCAAAAAAAAAACAAAACCATGCGGTTTAGGCCAATTTACATAATTGAGGAAAAATTCACTTCCCGACATCAATCTGGCAGTCAGATTGAATCCCTGGATTAATTAACTAAGCATAAGATGTAATTTTATTGTTCTCAAGAAAGGCATCCAGGCCTCTCTTGAACTCATTAAGTGAGTTGGACATCACCACTTCCTCTCCCAGAGAGTTCCAGAGTCTCAGGGCTCTGACAGTAAAGAATCCCCTTCTATGCTGGTGCAGGAACCTCCTTTCCTCCAGACGCATAGGGTGCCCCCTTGTCTTTGTCACCATCCTTGGTATAAACAGGTCATGGGAGAGATCTCTGTACTGCCCCCTGATGTATTTATACATGTTTATGAGGTCTCCCCTAAGCCTTCTCTTTTCCAATGTAAATAGGCCTAATTTTGACAACCTCTCTGGGTATTCTAGTCCCTCCATTCCCTTTATTACCTTAGTCGCCCTCCTTTGTACCCTCTCTAGATCCAATATGTCTTTCCTGAGCACCGGAGCCCAGAACTGTGCACAATATTCTAAGTGCGGTCTTACCAGCGCTTTATACAGAGGAAGAACAATGCTCTCATCATATGCCCCTATTCCTCTTCTGATGCATGCCATGACTCTATTTGCCTTCGCAGCTGCTGCCTGACACTGGGCACTCCAATTTAATTTGCTATTAACCAAGACGCCCAGGTCCTTCTCCATGTCCGATTTCCCCAACGGTTTCCCATTTAATATGTATGGGTGACTGCTGTTTTTCTTTCCCATGTGCATGACCTTACATTTATCGGCATTGAACCCCATTTGCCATTTTTTGGTCCAACTCCCCAATTTATCTAAATCCTCCTGTAGCTGTGCCCTATCCTCATCTGTATTAACTACTTTACAAAGTTTAGTATCATCTGCAAATATTGCTATTTTACTATGCAACCCTTCCACTAGATCGTTAGTAAATATATTAAATAATATAGGGCCCAAGACAGACAATTGAGGCACCCCGCTAGTAACCCTGACACACCCTGAGCTTACTCCATTGATAACCACCCTCTGCTTTCTATCACTCAGCCAGCTATATACCCACTTGCACACATTATCCCCCAGACCACTCATTCTCATTTTATATACCAACCTTTTGTGTGGCACGGTATCAAACGCTTTGGAGAAGTCAAGGTATACAACATCCACTGACTCTCCCCGGTCCAGCTGTGAGCTCACCTCCTCGTAGAAGGCCATCAGGTTTGTTTGGCAGGAGCGATCCCTCATGAATCCATGTTGATATGGAGTTAGACAGTTATTATCATTAAGATATTCTACAGTAGCATCTCTAAGAAATCCTTCAAACAATTTACCCACAACAGACATTAAGCTGACTGGTCTATAGTTCCCAGGGTCACTTTTAGACCCCTTTTTGAATATTGGTACCACATTTGCTTGGCGCCAGTCTAGTGGGACAGTCCCTGTCCATAAAGAGTGCTTGAATCTAAGATACAGCGGTCGGTCTATCACATTACTTAATTCTTTTAGTACCCGGGGGTGTATGCCATCTGGGCCTGGTGACTTGTCTATTTTGATATTATTTAGGCGTTTCTGAACTTCCTCCTGGGTTAGGTGGGTGATATTTAGCGGAGGTTTTACTTTATCACTCTGCATTTCCTCTGATAAATTGTTTTCTTTTGTGAAAACAGTGGAGAAGAAGCTATTGAGTAGGTTTGCTTTACCCTCATCGCCCTCTATGATTTTACCCAGGTTATTTTTCAATGGGCCAACTCCATCAGTTTTAATCCTTTTACTGTTTATATAGTTAAAGAACAGTTTGGGATTCGTTTTACTTTCCTTGGCAATTAGTCTCTCTGTCTCCTCTTTTGCTATTCTTATTTGTTTCTTACAGATTTTGTTTTTTTCCCTATAAGATATTAGCGCTTCCTCGCTGCCTTCTTGTTTAAGCTTACCGAAAGCCCTTTTTTTGTTTTTCATTGCCCTCTTGACTTCCTTATTTAGCCACATTGGCTTCCTCCTATTCCTAGCCCTTTTATTCCCATAAGGTATGTACCTTCTACAGTGACTATGTAGGACTGTTTTGAAAATTTCCCATTTTCTATCCGTGCTCCTATTACTAAAGATACTATCCCAGTCTATAAGGTGAAGGGCATCTCTTAGCTGATCAAACTTTGCCCTCCTGAAGTTCAGTGTTTTTGTGACTCCCTTGCTGTTCACCCTACTGAAGCACATGTGGAATTGTATAATGTTGTGGTCACTATTTCCCAGGTGCCCCCCGACCTGCACCTCAGTTATTCTGTCTGGCCTGTTAGTTAATATTAAGTCTAAAAGGGCCGTCCCTCTAGTTGGTTCCTAAACAAGTTGTGACAAATAATTGTCTTTGATAATTGACAGAAACCTGTTTCCTTTCTGAGATCTACAGCTTTCAGTTTCCCAGTCTATGGCGGGGTAGTTGAAGTCCCCCATAATAATCACCTCGTTATTTTTTGCTACTTCGTCTATTTGTCTCATTAATAGACTTTCCGTGGCTTCTGCTATATTTGGTGGTTTACAACAGACTCCTATGATAATTTTATTATTGTTTTTTGACCCATGTATCTCCACCCATAAGGACTCGACCTCCTCATTTCCCTCCCATACATCCTCCCGTATTGTAGGCTTTAGACACGTCTTTACATATAGACAGACTCCACCCCCTTTCCGACTTATTCGATCCCTTCTAAACAGACTGTAACCCTGTAAGTTAACTGCCCAGTCATAGCTTTCATCTAACCATGTCTCGGTTATTCCCACTATGTCATAGTTACCTGTAGATATTTCTGCTTCCAGTTCATTAATCTTGTTTGTCAGGCTCCTGGCATTTGCTAGCATGCAGTTTACATGATTTTGTTTTGTTCCAATCTTCTCCCTGTGGATTGTATTAGAAATTTTCTTACCTCCTTTCCAAGTATCTTGTCTTGGACCTTCTTTGTCGCACTTCATATCTTTCATTAGTATGTTCTCTGGTTGCATGTTCGTGTCCGGCGTTTTTCTTCCCATCCCCTCTTCTTCTAGTTTAATGCCCTCCTAATGAGTGTTGCGAGTCTCCTGGCGAATGTGTGTTTCCCGGGTTTGTTGAGGTGTAGCCCGTCTCTGGCAAGGAGTCCGTCATAGAGGTAATTCACACCGTGGTCCAGGAATCCAAATCCTTGTTGTCTGCACCATCGTCTCAGCCGGTTGTTCACATCAAGGATCCTGTTCCATCTCCTGACGCCATGCCCGTCTACTGGAAGGATAGAAGTAAAAACTACCTGCGCATCCAGTTCTTTTACTTTCTTCCCCAATGCTTTAAAGTCCTTGCAGATTGTCGGTAGGTCCTTCTTTGTCGTGTCATTGGTGCCAACATGTATCAGAAGAAATGGGTGGACATCCTTGGAACTGATGAGCTTCGGTATCCTATCGGTAACATCCTTGATCTTCGCCCCTGGGAGGCTGCATACTTCTCTTGCGGTTAAGTCCGGTCTGCAGATAGCTGCTTCTGTTCCTCTCAGTAATGAGTCTCCCACCACCACCACTCTTCTTCCCTTCTTGGCTGTCCTTTTTCTTGTCGCTTCTGGGTGTTTCTGGGTGCTCTTTTCTTTTTTGCTTGCTGGTAGTTCCTCATCCTTAGGTGTGCCATCTTCGTCCTCCACAAGTCCTTGGAATCTGTTTCTCAGTTGTGTGCTTGGTGGTGTCTCCATGGTCTTCTTGCTTCTTTTGGTCACTTGCCTCCACTTGTCTGCCTCTGGAGGTTCTCTGACGCTTCCTTCACTTTCCGTGACCAGTAGTGACGCTTCTGTTCTGCCCAGGAAGTCTTCATTTTCCTTGATGAGTTTTAATGTCGCAATTCTTTCTTCCAGTCCCCGCACCTTTTCTTATAAAAGAGCCAGTTGTCTACACTTCTGGTGAAGTTGGTTTCAGCTTCTGGTCGATCTGTGAACATGTAGCACATGTTGCAGCTCACCATGTAGGTTGTCACATTTGCCATGCTGCTCCTTGTCCCTGCTGACTTGATGTCTGTCTTCTTTCTTGTGATACCCTAGGATAAACAAATTAAACAAACGGCGCGCGGTTTGGCGATGCTGTACCCAACGATCTTCTAGCTGAAGTAGACTCTTCACTTTTCCCAGAAGGCACCTGGAATATGCAAATTGTCCGCTCCAAGCTTCAATCCCTGGTTTGGCGATGCTTTCCAAGCAGCTGGTCCCGGCTGTACCCAACGATCTTCTAGCTGAAGGAGACTCTTTGCTTTTCCCAGAAGGCATCTGGAATATGCAAATTGTCCTCTTCAAGCTTCAATTCCTGGTTTCTCAGCTATGACATGACATATTCCGCGCACCCCACACCCTCGTCGCCAAATAACTCCCTCTTCCAAGAGCCCAGGAAGAAGTTGGCATATGAGGGCGCGCAGGCCACCCCCATAGCCATGCCATGCCTGTGTTGTAAGTAGGCATGAGCAAACATTTCAAAGTTCGGTTTGGGAAAGTTCGCCGAACAAATTGATATTCACCAAATTTATTCCCCGAATGTTCGTTGAACACTTCCGACCCATAGGAGTCAATAGGGGGACCAAAAAAATGCATAAACAACACCTAGAAACGAGACCAAAAGCTGCCAAAAACTCATCAAATTAGATGTTGAGACCAGGGAAGTGCTATCAATTGACCCAGAGTACAAGTACTATAATTATTATTACTGTGACAGCGACGTTTAGTCAGTTGCGCTTTACATGTCAAAAGGGGTCTCCGATTGGTACAACAGGAGTGAAGACCCTGCCTGCGAGGGCGTACTGTTACAGACGTGGTTTGTGGAACCACTGTGCCACAGACCCTGGAGAGCCTGGAGGGGCGTGACTAAGCGAGCACCGGACTGTTCACTAGAGCCTCTGATGGTGAGGTTAGACTTAGCTCTGGATGAACGCTAGGTGCCACTCCAGGACAGACCAATGGACGTGCAGCAGCTGGACCCTGTAGGACAGACTAGATGGTGCAGAGGCAGAGTCTGTGTCAGAGTGCAGCAGGCAGAGTCTGTATCAGAGTGCATCAGACAGAGTCTGTATCAGAGTGCAGCAGGTAGAGTTGGTATCAGAGTGTAGCAGGCAGAATCTGTATTAGAGTGCAGCATTCAGAGTATGTATCAGGAGTGCAGCAGGCACAGTCTGTAACAGAGTGCAGCAGTCAGAGTCTTTATAAGGAGTGCAGCAGGCAAAGTCTGTATCATAGTGCAGAAGGCAGAGTCTGTGTCATGAGTGCAGCATGCTGAGTCTGTATCAGAGTGCAGCAGGCAGAGTCTGCATCAGAGTGCAGCAGGCAGAGTCTGTATCAGAGTGCATCAGACAGAGTCTGTATCAGAGTGCTGCAGGCAGAGTCGGTATCAGAGTGTAGCAGGCAGAATCTGTATTAGAGTGCAGCAGTCAGAGCCTGTATCAGGAGTGCAGCAGGCAGAATCTGTATCAGGAGTGCAGCAGGCTGAGTCTGTATCAGGAGTGCAGCAGACAGAGTCTGTATCAGGAGTGCAGCAGGCAGAGTGTGTATCAGGAGTGAAGCAGGCAGAGTCTGTATCAGGAGTACAGCAGGCAGCGTCTCTTTTAGAGTGCAGCTGGCAGAGTCTGTGTCAGGAGTGCAGCAGGCAGAGTCTGTATCAAGAATGCACCAGACAGAATCTGTATCAGAGTACTGTTCTGATCTTCAACATGTACTAAGGAAAGATAAGGGAAAACTGTCCCTACAGTAAAACCAAGCTGAATCCCTACGATGTAGTGGGCTGCCTGTTCCTAGCAAACGGACCCGCCTTAGTCCTCGGCTAGTCTAAATGAAGACCTATAGCATAAAGGGAGGGGTCCCTAAAAGAACTAAGGACTGGAACAAAAATGGGACACCTCCTAAACAGAGAAGTTGTTGCAGAACACAAAAAGACAAACAGACAAAAAAGTTCTAGAGGTCCCAGAAGGACCAAACGAACTGACAAAGAAAGTCACAGAAGCACCTGGCTAGAGAAACAGTCAAACACTGAAGTCCAACACAGCAAAAAGGGCAGAGCTGGAAAATAAAGGCAGATGGTTACGTGACCGTGACGCGCCCCCTGGGCCGTGTGTGTAGGGGAATACCCGGAGCCAGGTCTCTGTGTAATACTGGGGGTTGTAGTCTCTGTGGCAGCGACCCGGTCCGGTGGCTCAGGGTGGTCAAACCAGTGGCGGATCTGTTTATTTGGTTTTGTAATATTTAAATGTCCGACTACGCCACCCATGGATTGCGGTCACGGAGAACCACCGCTGCGGGGCAGACTGCTGAGACTGATGTTGTGTGCGCAGCAGAGGGTAGAATAACTCCCCACGGGAGGAGTATAGCCTCAGGGCAGCGTCTATAGATGGTGAGGGTTGTGGTGCGTGGGTGCAGCAGAAATGACTCAGTGCAGCTCAGGGTATTTACTGTTGGTAATGAAGAAGGCCCTGCCGGGAGTACTGGCTAACATTAGAGGCCTGGTCAGTCTGTGAGCGAATAAGGGTCCCCCTGGCCAGGTGGAGGTATAGGCCTTCCCGTCTGACTGCACTCTTCCTGGCTACCCTGCTGTAGTCGTGTAGTAGCCCACATCCCTGAGTGTACCGTGTGGTGCTCACCCGTATGGCTGGTGACTTGGGGCCTTTGGTGCCTTCCACTCCTCGATGGCAGTGCCGGTCCCTTGCGTGTGACTGAGCCTCTGGGCTTTCTATGGCCAGAGGACCTGAAATCCCCTGCCAGGTGGTTTCTGCTGCTGGATGTAGATATCCCCACAGCCTCGGACTCCGGTGTCCGGTTCTCTGCATCTTCTGCCAGGACGAGCTCTGCTCCAGTCCCTGGTCTTCAGCTCCTGGCTCCTACAGAGCTCCTTGCTGCTGCTCTGTCCCTTCTCTGGAACTAGACTCGACTCCCTAACCCCGCCCCAGATCCAGTTTATTAAGGGCAGGTTCCTCCCCTCCCTGGACTGGGGCAGGAGGTGTGGAAAGCAATATTGCTCCTGACCAGGAAAACCCATGCTCACTCTCAGACATGGTATTTCTACCACTGTGGCAACCAGACCCCTGGGGTGCCACAACCGTAAAACATAAGATGGAAAAACAAACAGGAGGGTTCGAACAAGAACAGCAGGCAGAGTCTGTATCAGGAGTGCAGCAGGCAAAGTCTGTATCAGAGTGCAGCAGGCAAGAGTGTAGCAGGCAGAGTCTGTATCAGGAGTGCAGCAGGCAGAGTCTGTATTAGTAGTGCAGCAGGGAGAATCTGTATCAGGAGTGCAACAGGCAGAGTCTGTATCAGTAGTGCAGCAGGGAGAGTCTGTATAAGAGTGCTGCAGGCAGAGTCTGTATCAGAGTGCTGCAGGCTGAGTCTGTATCAGAGTGCGGCAGGCAGAATCTGTATCAGAGTGCAGCAGGCAGAGTCTGTATCAGAGTGCAGCAGGCAGAGTCTGTATCAAGAGTGCAGCAGGCAGAGTCTGTATCAGGAGTGCAGCAGGCAGAGCCTGTATCAGGAATGCAGCAGGCTGAGTCTGTATCAGGAGTGGAGCAGGTAGAGTCTGTTTCAGAAGTACAGCAGGCAGAGTCTGTATCAGAGTGCAGCAGGCAGAGTCTGTATCAGGAGTGCGGCAAGGACTGGTACGCAACCTTGCACAACTTAAACTGCAGGATAGGAAGGGTCCACTACAGCCAACCCAATAGATGGAGACCCAATCAGGATTCCCCACATTTAAAAAAAATAGTGGCAGACACTAGCAATGTCTAATCAATTTCACTACAGTCGAAATAGTGTAAATAAGACCCAAACCTCTTCCAGCACAGCCAACTCAGGAGATGGAGACCTAACCAGGAGTGTTCACATTGCCCTAAATGATGACCTAACACCACCAAATTGGCATCAATGTCAGACTACAAGTAGTTTAATGCAGACCCATACCTGTCCCACTACAGCCAAGCCAGGAGATGCAAACTTAATGCAAAGTGTTTACATTTAAAAAAATAGGACCTTAGACCACCATTTCCGTGGCCAACAGATTGGAGATGCTGAAGTTCAACCTCTTAGCTTTGTCATGAGTAGGATGAAACAATCTTTTACGTGACCACAACAGCGGGATTGAGGGCTGGCTGCAGAGCTGAGAGAGGGCAGAGTACGGTGAAACGGAAAAACCGATAGACTGTGAGTGAGGTGCAGGCGGAGATGTTATGGTGGATTGAGAAACGTGTGGTGTGCTCAGAGAAACGAACACAGCAGGCATGTCCACTTCACTTACAGCTGATGGGCTCTCACTCAGCCTAACTGCAGCGGGTATACAGCTGGTTCTGTCGGACACCTACGTGACACAACTTGGCAGGGTAACAGAGGAGGAGGAAGAAGCAGCAGAGGTGTTTGATGGGGCTGCTGATGGTTGTTTATTGAAAATCAATTTAGAGTTTATCATGTTTGCGTACTTTGGGGAGAACAATATCTGCACCAAATGCTCAATTTCACTACAGTATAAGTATAAAAATGCATATAGATGAAAACCTATTCCACTACGGTCAATCCAATGGATGGAGACCCATTCAGGATTCCCCACATTTCCAAAAATTAGTGGCAGATGTCAGCAAAGTGTAATCAATTTCACTACAGTAGAAATAGTGTAAATGACACCCACATCTCTTCCAGTACAGACAACCCAAGGGATGGAGACTTAACCAGGAGTGTTCACATTGCTCAAAGGCTGTGTGCCCACGATGCGTTCTTCAAGCATTTATGCTGCGGAATTTCCGCAGTGTAAACGCTTCAAAAACGCTTGGTAATCCACCCCCCATGGTCCTCAATGACAAGCCGCACTGTCAATGCCCATGCTGCGGATTTTTCCGCAGCGTTTATGCTGCGCTCAAAAATTCGCAGCATGTCCATTAATTTTGCAGAAGCGCGGTGTAATCACCGCCATTGACTAGCATTGAGATGCACATAATCCGAGTCAGTACATTTGTACTCATGGATTATATGCGTTTCAATGTGCGGATGGTACCCAGTTCTGGAGTAGAGGAGACTCTCATCCAGACCTGGGTACCATTGTACCTGTAAAAAAAAGAATATAATAAAAAATAAAGATTATATTCACCTACCGACGGCCCCCGGTCTCCTCCTCTGTGCTTGCGGGCAGGACTGAAGGACCTTCGGTGACGTCACAGTCATGTGACGGCAGGTCTTTCAGTGCAGTGTCCCGCAATATCCCGGCAGACAGGAACGAGCGCAGCAGCACACTCCGGGCCATCGGAAGGTAAGTATAGGTTTATTTTTTTATTTTTAAACATTCTTTCGGTCACACTATATAAATCCATGCTGTTTGCATGGATTTATATAGTGTGACCTAGTTGTCAAGCACTTTCCAAGTGATGCTAAAATCGCCTGGAAAGCGCTTGTCAATCCGCATGCGGAAACGCATGTGAATAACGCTTCAAATCCGCATGTATTTGGCAGGAAAAACGCATGCACAATCTGCATGCGTTTTTTCTGCCAGGGAGATGCAGAAATGCTGCAGAAATTTTCTGCTTCATTTCTGCATCGTGGGCACATAGCCTAAATGAGGGCCTAACACCACCAAAGTGGCATCAATTTCACTAGAGTAAAAGTATTGAAAAGGAGGCCTAAACCAGTTCTACTACAGCCAACCAATAGATGGAGACCCAATCATGATTCTCCACATTTCAAAAAATTAGTGGCAGACACTAGCAATGTCTAATCAATTTCACTACAGTAGAAATAGTGTAAATAAGACCCAACCTCTTCCAGTACAGCCAACCCAGGAGATGGAGACCTAACCAGGAGTTTTCACATTGCCCTAAATGAGGGCCTAACACCACCGAAGTGACATAAATGTCATCAGACTACAAGTAGTTTAATGCAGACCCAAACCTGGCCCACTACAGCCAACCCAATGGATGGAGACACAAACAGAATTCTCCACATTTCCCAAAATTAGGGCCTAAAACCTGCAGCAGCAGCAAGAGCAGGCACAGAAGCCATATCACAGTCTGCAATTTCAAGAGATCAATGCAGCACACTCAAAATGACAACATCACCTACTCTGTACAGTCTGCAATTGGGGAGCAAAAGTCCTTGGAGATCCATGACTTGTTCATCTAGATGAAAGCAAGGTGGTCTACACTTTCAGGGGACAGCAGCGCTGAAGACACGTTCAGAGAGAACGCTGGCTGCCGGGCATGATAAAACCTCCATGGCGTGAGAGGCGAGCTCAGGCCATTCATCCATTTTTGAAGACCAAAATGTAAAAGGGTCAAAATCCTCCCTGATGGTATTCATAGATACTCCTCCACCATCCTCTCCAGTCATTCACCATGTGTCAGATTTGTACGTTGTTGTTCTGGTGCACGAGTTGGTGCAAAAAATTTGTGAAAGGACTACCAGAAATTGCTTCTGCCACTTACTCTGCTGCTACTGCTAATGTTTTGGCATTGACAAACTGACATGCCAGAGGTTGAAAGACTACAGCTGCAATGCACACTGTGTGCATCACTCTTATCTTAGGGAAAACCTCTATTAAGGTTGCTTAAAAGCTTGTTTCAATACTCCAACATAAGCGAGTCCCTTTCCAGGGTGGGAAGCATCTGGCAAAATTAACTCTTATAATGTGGATCTAACAGAGTGGCAACCCAGTGGTCAGCATTATTTTGAATTCTAACTATACGGTGATCATGTTACAGATATGGCATCAAGAAGGCACTCATATGTTGGGCTCTTCCAGTAGGTCCAAAGCCAGGTTGTATTGTGGGCTGCATAATACTGATGCTTGTTTCCTCCATCCTCTCCTGCCAACCACATTCAAATGAGAGGGGATGATTATCCTCTTCATCCTCTGACAGCTGCTCGACCATCACCTCTTCCTCTTCCATTAGTTCCTCTGCTCTTGCACCTTCACTAACAGTTTGCCTGGTATCACCAAACCCCCTTGATCGCTGTAATCCACCATCACTTGGCATCCGCCTGTGTGACGACAGTCTGGAAATTTGAGACATTAGTATCCCTTCCGCATCCTTCTCGTCTTCTGGGGTCTCCACCTCCTGCCGCAGGATATTCAAAGTTTTCTCCAGCATGTATATGACTGGAATAGTGATGCTGATGATGGCATCGTCAGCACTAACCAGTTTAGCAGCCATTTCAAAACCATGCAGAAGGGCGCAGAGGTCCTTAATCTGTTCCCACTCAGCAAAAGTGATATGCCCCAAGTCCGTACTGCATTGCCCCAAGCTATACGTCATGACATACTGCGTCAGAGCTCATTGCTGCTGGCACAGTCGCTACAACATGTGCAGAGTGGAATTCCACCTCGTCGGCACATCGCAGATCAACCTGTTAACTGGCATGGACAAAGACCTCTGTATAGACGCAAGTCGATGACATTAGGGGTGCGAACAGCAGAAGTGAGCACAAAGCTTCCGTACTTTGTGAATCAGCTCATCCAGGCCAGGATAGTGGTGGAGAAATCACTGTACCACCAGGTTGAGGATGGGAGCCATGCAAGGCACATGTGCGAGCTTGCTTTGGTCTAGGGCAGCTAACAGGTTCACACCATTATCACACACTGCCTTCCCTGGCTCTAGGTTCAGCGGAGACAGACATTATTCAAACTAAGCCTGGAGAGCTGCCCACATCTCTTCACCTGTATGACTGTGATCTCCAAAGCATATTAATTTGAAGACTGCCTGATTACGGTGAGCCTTGACTGCCCAGCATGGAGGTGGTGTGTATTTGCTCCGCACCCTTGCAATGCGTGTCTCATTAAGGCAGAGGTTGAGTGCGCAGGTGGATGCCCTAGAGGAGTTGGAGAATGCATAGGCAGCAGAGGAAGTGGGAAATACAGAGGTTTGTACTGCAAGCCTTGGGTATTCCAAGATTTGTGGAGCAGCCCCTTCCCCGCATGCCCCCACAGCCACCAGAGTCACCCAGTGCCCAGTCAGCGAGATGTAATGCCCTTGGCCATGCTTACTCGTCCAGGTGTCTGTGGTGAAATGCACCCTGGTACACGTAGATTTAGACAAGGAACGGGTGATGTTTTCTGCGACATGCTGGTGTAGTGCAGGCACAGCTTTCTTAGAGAAGTAATGGTGACTGGGCAACTGGTACTGGGGGACTGCGATGGCCATCAGTTTTCGGAAACCATCTGCATCTACCAGTCGGAAAGGCAGCATTTCCGTGGCTAACTGATTGGAGATGGTGGAGTTCAACCTATTAGCTTTTTCATGCATAGGATGAAACAATCTTTTACATGACCACAACTGCGGGACCGAGGGCTGGCTAAGGTGTGGAGAGAGGGTGGAGTATGGTGAACTGGAAAAACTGGTGGAGCGTGACAGAGGTGCAGATGTTACGGTGGATTGAGAAAAATGCGGTGAGCTCGGTGAAACAAACACAGCAGGCGTGTCCGCTTCCGCTACAGTTGACGGGCTGTCACTCAGCCTGACTGAAGCGGGTAAAGAACTGGAGTTTCTGCAATGGGATACCTGTGTGACAATACTTGGCACGGTAGCAGAGGAGGAGGAAGAAGCAGCAGAAGCGGTTGATGGGGCAGCTGATGGTTGTTGAGGTGCACTGGTTCGCATTTCAGCGCGGTAAGATTCCCAGCGTACAGAATGTTGTTTGAGTATGTGAACGTTCATGCATGTAGTTGTCAAATTATTGCAGTTTTTCACTCTACTGAGTTTTTTATCGCAAAATTTGCAGATAACGTGAGTTGGCTCATCCTTTGCAGTGACAAAAAAGGCCCGTGCTGCCCCTGCGAGCTGCAGACCTGTGACCGCTGCTGGCCACAGCCACGGATGTGGCTAAGGATGCAGTTCTCCTCGTGCTTGCATCACTCTGTGTCTGCGCCATAGGGGGAAATATAACCTCCTCTTCTTCCTCCTCTACCTCCTCAGATGAGCTACTTATCTGCGTGACTCTGGGTTCACACCAAGTAGGATCTTCAATCTCGTCATCATCCAATGTGTTATCTCATTCCTCGCCCTCAGAGTGACCCCTCTTCTCTTGTTGCCCTGACAGCACAGTACAGTCCGCATGAGCCTCAGGTATTTGAGTCTCATTGGGATCACCTCTCTCCCTAGTGGTTAACGTCTGGTGACGAACGTCAGGAACCTGCTAGGACCCTACTTCGTCCTTCGTTCAAGCTAAAAAAAAATTGGGCATCGGTGCAGATGCTTTCCTCCCCTTGACTCTGTGGCTGTTTGGAGTACACTTTTGATGCCCATGGTGTAGAATTGGTGAAGAGTTCTACAGACTCTCCGGTCTGTGGTTTGTTACAGTCAGTTGGGCAGTTAGCCAGTTGTGACACGGGAGGAAGAATTGGTAATTGGGGTGCCACCTCTGTGGACTGTACTGCGTGTGATGTTGAGGTGGAGGAAGAAGAGGAGAGGCCACTGGAAACAGAGCTTGCCATCCACTGGAGCACCTGCTCTTTCTTGACATTATCAACAAGGCGTCTTGCTATACGGCTGAAAAAAGGAAGGGAGTGCAGAAGGCCATCCACTAACATGAGCTGTCAGTTGTCTTTGGATAGGACCTGTTTGTGCTGGTTCACTAGTGCTTTCACTAATATTACCACGTACCCCCAACTACACCTTGAACACCAAGCCTATTCCCCCTTGCAACAAGCACTCTTTTTTTCCCACTCATGTTGGTCAGATACAGTGATAGGAACACTCAATTAACTAAAGAAAAATACATTTTTTCCCTGTGCAATAGCTCTGCACACACCAGAATTTCAGCGACACTAAATGACAAGGTAAGATATGGCCTGCCGTATAACAATACTAACAGACAAAAGAAATTTGCTAGTGTGTATGGGGCTGATAAAACCTACGAGATATTCTCCAAAAAATTTCAAACTGAGATGTCCCCTGCTGTATTACTTTAGGAACAGAAGAATTTTTTTTTTTTAAATGTGGATGAGGCCAGTATGACATAGAATATACATATGCTCCAAAATATTTCAAACTCAGATCTAGCCAGCTGTATCACTTTACGCAGAGCAAAACATATTTTTTTGGTTACTCTGCATAAGCTCTGCGTCCAGCTGACTTTGACCGACATTGACGTTGAAGCTGGCGTATAGCACTGTATGACTTTTGGCACAGTAAAAAATATATTTTGGTCTGGGCCTAGTAAGAGAAGTTTTGTTTTCTTTACTATGAAACCAGGACAAGTTAAACGCCACTAAAATAGGATCTGCCTTTTAGCAGACTGGATCAACTTTGCTACAGTAAAAAACCTTTGGAGGACTCCGCCTGCCAACCAAAAATATATATAGGTCTGACTGTGTGTACAAGCCCAATTTGACCGCCACTTATGTAGTAGCTGGCTTATAGCACTATATGACTTTTGGCACACAAAATATATTTTTTGGACTGGGCATAGCAAGAGAAAAAAATTATTTTTTTACTCTGAAATCAACTGTAGTTCAACTACACTAAAATAGTATTTGACACTAAAGAAAACTTTAGTGCACTCAGCTTTCAATATCACAATAACAACAGAAAAAAAAACTGATTTTGTGCTCTGCAATAAAAAGCACTGCAGACTGTTTAGAGCACAATTTCAACCCCACTAAATGAAAAGGTGCACTGCGCTTGCTTGATCACATTAGCAAGTGCAAAAAAAGATTCAAGGTTTACTGAGACAGGGAGCTCTATACTAGCGGTGCACAGCACTATTGAATGGCATGGACCCTCTGTTTCTGTCAGAATCTCAGTACTTGCACAAGAACACCAAAAATGTGCTGCACCAGCAGTTCATAGAATCATAGAATCATAGAATGGTAGAGTTGGAGGGGACCTACTGGGTCATCTGGTCCAACCCCCTGCTCAAAGCAGGATTCACTAAATCATCTCAGACAGATGTCTGTCCAGCCTCTGTTTGAAGACGTCCATTGAAGGGGAACTCACCACCTCTCGTGGCAGCCTGTTCCACTCATTAATCACCCTAACTGTCAAAAAGTTTTTTCTAATATCTAATCTGTGTCTCCTCCCATTTAGTTTCATCCCATTGCTTCTAGTCTTTCCTTGTGCAAATGAGAATAAAGATGATCCTTCTACAATGTGACAGCCCTTGACATATTTGTAGACAGCTATTAAGTCTCCTCTCAGTCTTCTTTTTTGCAAGCTAAACATTCCCAAATCCTGCAACCGTTCCTCATAGGACAGGGTTTGCAGACCAGTCACCATTCTGGTCGCTCTTCTCTGAACTTGCTCCAGTTTGTCTATGTCTTTTTTAAAATGTGGTGCCCAAAACTGTACACAGTATTCCAGATGAGGTCTGACCAAAGAGGAGTAAAGACCGATAATGACTTCACGTGATCTAGACTGTATGCTTCTGTTAATACATCCCAGAATTGTATTTGCCTTTTTTGCTGCTGCATCACACTGTTGACTCATGTTCAGTCTATGATCTATTAGTATACCTAAGTCTTTTTCACATGTACTGTTGCTTAGCTCTATTCCTCCCATTCTGTATATGCTTTTTTCATTTTTATTGCCCAGATGTAGTACTTTGCATTTTTCCCTGTTAAAAATCATTCTGTTGGTTGCTGCCCACTGCTCCAGTTTATTTAGGTCTTTTTGAATCCTCTCTCTCTCTTCTCTAGTATTAGCTATCCCTCCTAGCTTTGTGTCATCAGCAAATTTAATCAGTTTACCCTCAATTCCTTCATCTAAATCATTGATAAAGATGTTGAACAATACAGGTCCCAGGACGGAGCCCTGTGGTACCCCACTTGAGACATTCATCCAGCTGGATGTGAAGCCATTTACAACCACCCTTTGAGTCCGATCACTAAGCCAGTTATGAATCCACCTAACAGTTGCCTGGTCCATTGCATACTTGGTCATTTTTTCAATAAGGATGGTGTGAGGTACTTTGTCAAATGCTTTGCTGAAGTCAAGATATACTATATCTACAGCATTTCCCTGATCCACCCAGTCAGTGATTCTGTCATAGAAGGAAATTAAGTTAGTCTGACATGACTTGTTAGTTACAAACCCATGCTGACTCTGGTTAATCACTTCATTCTTATCCAGGTACTTACATACATGTTGTTTAATAATTTGTTCAAAGATCTTTCCTGGTATAGAAGTCAGACTCACCGGCCTATAGTTCCCTGGGTCCACCTTCTTCCCCTTTTTGAAGATAGGAACAACATTTGCTCTTCTCCAGTCTTCTGGGACTTCTCATGTTCTCCAAGAATTTTCAAAGATTATGGAGAGTGGTTCTAAAATTTCTTCTATGATCTCCTTCAGTACTCTGGGGTGTAATTCATCTGGACCTGGATACTTGAACTCATTTATGTTAGCTAAATATTCCCTCACAATCTTTCTGTTTACAGATAACTTGGATTCTTCTATTCCTTTAAAAGGACAGTGAGGATCAGTTGATGTTACATTTTCTTTCTGAGAGAAAACAGATGCAAAATAGGAATTAAAAAGTTTGGCCTTCTCAACATCCTCTCTTACCATTTCTCCATTTTCATCCTGTAAAAATCCTATAGCATCTTTGACTTTTCTTTTACTTTTGACATACCCCCAAAATCCTTTTTTATTGCTTTTGACATCTCCTGCAAGCCTTAATTCATTGTCAGCTTTAGCTAACCTGATACGTGCCCTGCAGGATCTGCAGACTGCATTATAATCTTCTTTAGATATGCCTCCCTCTTTCCATTTAATAAACATTTCTTTCTTTCTTTTTAGTATGTGTTTAAGTTCTGTGTTCATCCATCCTGGTTTCCTTAAATGCTTCCCATTCTTCCTACTTTTCGGGATTGTTAACGATTGTGCTTTGAGAATCTCATTTTTAAAAATTTCCCATCCTTCCTGGACATTTTTGTCCTTAAGGACATCCAGCCATTGGATCCCTCCTATTCTCTTTCTGAGTCTCTTAAAATCTGCCTTTCTAAAATCTAACCTTGAAGTTTGAGTCTTCACATGTCTTCCTCCTCTAGTTATCCAAAATGCTATAATAGCATGATCGCTGCCTCCTAGGGTCCCAGCCACCTTTACCTCCTCAACCATTTCCTCCCTGTTTATAAGGATTAGATCCAAAGTAGCAGATCCCCTTGTTTTCTCCCCTACCTTTTGGAAGATAAAGTTGTCAGCAAGAGAGGATAAGAATTTGCTTGACCTGTTAGTTTTACTTGAGAGAGATTCCCAACAAATGTCTGGATAGTTGAAATCTCCCATGACCACTACGTTATATTTTTTGGAGAACTTGGTCATTTGATGCATAAAGAGTTCATCCATATCTTCAGCTTGCCCAGGTGGCCTGTAGTAAATGCCTACAATGGTGTCCTTTCCATGGTTCTCTCCTTGTATTCTTACCCAAACAGTTTCCACAGAACTCCCAGTCTCTGAACCTTCAATCTCTGTGCAGATATACGCTTTTCTAACATACAATGCGACACCTCCTCCTCGTTTATCAAGTCTGTTTCTTGCAAATAAGTTGTATCCTTTTAGCCTTTTATTCCAATCATGTGTATCGTCCCACCAAGTTTCAGTGATTCCAATGACATCATATTCCTTTTCCTGCATTAGTAGTTCCAATTCTCCTTGTTTGTTGCCCATGCTTTGTGAATTTGTATAAAAACATTTTAGTTTGTGATTGGTTTCTCTTCCTCCCATATTTTATTATTTAAATTGTTTTGTCTTTGTTCTTCCTTTCCACTTCCAGTAGCAGAGATCTCAATAGTATTTGTCAGCTGTATGGCTTTTTCTGGCCTTTTGCTTCCATTCCCACATTGTTCTAGTTTAAAGCTCTCCTGATGAGTGTAGCAAGGCGACTTCCAAATACATGTTTTCCAGTCTTCGTAAGGTGCACCCCATCTCTAGCAAGTAGTCCATCGTATAGGTAATTCATTCCGTGATCCAGAAATCCAAATCCTTGTTGATGGCACCATCGACGTAGCCAGTTGTTCACCTGTAGAATCTTATTCCACCTCATTGTTCCATGGTCATCCACTGGGAGGATGGATGAGAAGACCACCTGCGCTCCCAATTCTTTCACTTTCTTGCCTAAGTCTTCAAAGTCTCTGTAGATGGTTTCCAGGTCCTTTCTTGTGGTGTCATTTGTCCCCACATTTATTAGCAGGAATGGGTAGTGATCTGTAGGTCTGAAGAGTCTTGATATCCTGTCAGACACATCTTTAATTTTTGCTCCTGGAAGACAGCACATTTCTCTTGAGGTTATGTCTGGCCTGCAGATAGCGGCCTCTGTTCCTCTCAACAGGGAATCCCCCATGACCACCACTCTCCGTTTTTTCTTCACAACATTCTTCTTTCTCCATCCAGGAGGATTCTGAGGGCTTACAAGGTTATTCATTGCTGGCAAAGTCTTATTTTGCTGTATTTCTTCATGGTTCTCCTGCGTGAGAGCCTGGTACTGGTTCCTGAGCAGTATGGGTGCTGACTGCCTCTCGATCCTCCAGCTTCTGTGGGTCACATGCTTCCATTCCTCTGTTTCCTCAGGTGCAGTTCGAAATTCTTCTCTTTCTGAATCATGAAGAGATAATTTTGCTCTGTCTAAGAACTCTTCACCTTCCTTAATGATTTTCAAGGTAGTTAACCTCTCTTCTAGAGGTTGCAGAGGTACACAGGCCATGAATTATTTACACTATCTGACTACCACACAAGCGCCCATCTATCTAGCTAATATCTCTCATTACACAGGAAAACACTGAGCTGCATCTGTCTCCAGCAGTGACATGGATATAATGGCGCTGAGGGAACATGGCCACTTTTTATATTGAGAGGGCGTGATTTCTGCAGCCAATTGCAGAAGCCCTTATGTCTGGACAGTGTAGATGCTTCCTGCTCTATGATTGGCTGACCGCACTTTCCTCAGTTAAAGTTACCGTCCACAGGAAAAAAAAACAGGGCACCGCTGATCTGACTTGTTCTAAGCTCTCCACAGCCCCCACACTCACCTGGCACATGTCACCGCTCATCATATACTTGCACTTTGCTAACAAGACTGTTCAAAACACAGTAGTTGCCCTGTATTCGCTGTCCTGCGCAAATTCGTCGAACTTTTCCTATTTTAAGAAAATTTGATCGCCTTTGTGATCACGAATCCGAATGTGCCATATTGGTGCCGAATTTGGAACATTCGAAAAATTCGCTCAACACTAGTTGTAAGGATAGATAATGTAATTTATTTGTAATGTACTAACTTTTGCTATGAATACAATTTGATCCTTTATATCAGTGGTACTCCTGTTTTTATACTATATAAATTTATATATTGTGGTAGATCGGCTCACTTGGCTGCACATAGAAGTAAACACAGGAACATTGTCTCTTTAAATCTTCTGTGGTTTATTAAGAGCACTGCATAAACCACGGTAATGTTAGCAAAACAAACTCGGCCTTTCCGGCTTGACAGGAAAAACAAAATATACAATATGGCACAGTTCTTGCAGCTACTGGTAACCGCTTGTTTCAGGAGCAAACAATACAAGTTTTATCTTTCCTTCACAAGACAAAACAGCTCAGCACTTCCACCTCCAGGCCCACACCACACACAAATGCTCTAAAAGGTTGGGAATTTATCCTCTGAGTTTCTCCCTTTCTAAATGTGTTTGAGCAAGCCTGCTCGTCACTGCTGGGTACTCGCCGGAGGATCACTGTGCTCGACATGCTCGGCACTCGGCAAGTATTTCCTGGTTGCTCAGGTGGAAGCTCGGGTTCCTGTCCTGAATGTTTGGCCCTCTTTAGAAAGCCAATGAACATGCAGGGATTGCCTGCCATGCACTGTAATGCCGTAGCCATGTTGTTTGTGGCATTACAGTGATTAGCTGGCCTCATAGCGTCATCAAGTCTATATAAGACCTGATGCCCCTATGCTCGTCACAGTCTAACCCTGAAACAGGCAGAGTAGGGAGATCTTCTGCTGAGTGACGGAGAGATTTGCTTGTTTATTAATTTGTATAGGTATTCCACAACATATCTATATATCCATCTGAACTCAGAGTCCTTCAGAGGAATAATCCAGCTGCATATATTCAGTGGTGATAGCAGGAGTTAGGCAGGCAGGGTTTGAGGCAGTGTATACAGCACAAGCGGGTCCATTGCACTTTCTGTCTGCTCCTGCTGTTACACATATCCATAGACATAGCCCCAGATATCAGGGGCCAGGGCTAATTTTTTTTTAACCTTAATCCTGATTATTTGCTTAAAAAGCAATACAGAGTACATGATTTTAGTGCTCCATTTTCTTGCTAGCACTGCAGAGTACAGCCATATCTTTTCCATCATCAGACGTGTTCCCATATTACAGCGATAAAAATCCACATATTTTTAGTGAATGTGGAAAATATTGTCTTCCATTTAGAGTTTGAAGCAGTTTGTCAGTGAAGCTATTCACATGAGGTCGCTGCCAAGAATAGTAAACTACAGGGCCACTATTTAAAACTGTGGGTGTCCGTCAGACGTATCACATATAACTGTGGTTCAAATTCAGCCATTTGTATTAAATGTGGAAAATATTGTCCTCCATTAAGAATTTGTAGCAGTGTGTCAGTGAAGCTATTCACACAAGGTCGCTGACAAGAATAGTAAACTACAGGGCCACTATTTAAAAAGTGGGTGTCCGTCAGCCATATCACATGTAACTGCGGTTCGAATCTAGCCATTTGTAGTGAACATGGAAAATATTATCCTTCATTTAAAATGGGCAAGGCACGTGGCAAGGGATGGCTACGTGGATGTGATGGTGATGGTGCATCAAGAGGCCGAGGCCGTGGGCAAGCTGAAATTGTGCCACAACAAACACCCACATCTTGTTGATCTCCCTTCCTATTCTAATTGCTAGGGGACCACAGCACACCATTATTCAACCAAGAGCAGTATCAAAAGGTTGTTGGTTGGATAGCAGATAATGCTTCCAGTCACTTTGCCACCACCACCCTGTCTCCCATACGGTCAAGTCAAAGCAGCCGTGAGTCTGGACCACATATTCCTCACCCTGATCCTGCTTTCACCCACCATGCCGAGTGCCCGGAGACAACTTATCCAACATTTGGACACTCCGAAGAGCTGTTCACTTTTCCATTCATAGATTCGGGCCTCTCACCCTGCAGCTTCAAGCGGGGCAAGAGGAGAACGAGTGTAGCGATGCCCAAATATTTAAGCAGCCAAGGTCACATGAAGGCAATGGTGGGAAAGTGCAATTACTGTCACAAGAGGTGGATGATGATGAGACACAATTGCCAGAAAGTCAGGAGGAGGACGAGGGTGGAAGATGAGGTGGTGGACGATGAGTCACTGACCCAACCTGGTAAGGTGACATGCAGAGCGAACAAATCAGCACACAGGGGGAGGGAGGTGTAGCACCACAACCGGCAGGAATAAGCAGTGTGGTGGCCACAGACACAAGGCGGGAAACCGTTCCCCGGAACACCAACACGACGCAAGTTGCCATTACAACTGTTAGGTCTTCCTGAGTCTGGTTGTTTATTAAACATTCTGCAGATAACCCCAAAAAGACCATGTGCAACATCTGTAAGGCCAGCATCAGCAGGGGTAGCAAAACTCAGATCAGGCACATGGCAGCAAAGCATCTGACGATGTCGGCTGAACGCCAGGATCTAGAAGCAGTTTTTGCGGGTGACACCACTGTCTGTTATGCTGTTGTTCATGCACGCCAATCCCCTGTCCCTGGCTCATTCTAAGATGTCTCACGCCCTGTACCTGTGGTTGCACACTCTCAACTAGCAACTTAAGCAACCACATCCATGTCCTTGTCCCTACCCCAGTCCTTAGAATGCAAGTGCAAATACGCAGCCAAAACCCCACAGGCCGCAATACTAAGTTCAAACATTTTGCAAATGCTTGCGCTCAAAATATTGCCTTTTATGATCCTGGAGACAGAAACTTTCTACAACCTGATGGCAGCGACCGACCCTTGGTACTCGGTCCCCAGCCGCCACTATTTCTCATGGTGTGCCATCCCCGCATTACACAAGCAGGTGTCCCAGAACATTAGCCGTGCCCTCAACAATGCAGTTACTGGGAAGGCCCACCAAACCACGGAGATGTGGACAAGTGCTTGTGGGCAGGGACGGTACATCTTGCTGATGGCACACTGGGTTAATATAGTGTAAGCTGGGATCCAGTCGAACCTTGGGATGGAACACGTCCTCACTACGTCGAGGATTGCGGGCTCTGGGTCAATAAGGGTTGCACCCGCATTCTACAGCTCCTGCACCTCCTCCTCTTCAGCCTCTATGTCCATAATGACCCCATCAGTCACAAGCTGGAAGCACTGCAGCACTGCTTTGGCCAAGCAGCAACAGGCTGTGCTGAAGCTAATATGCTTAGGTGACAAACTGCACTCCACTGAAGAGTTGTGGACAGCTCTGAACTAGCAGGCAGATATGTGGCTGACACCGCTGAACCTACAGCCAGGCATAGTCGTGTGTGACATGGCCAAAACTTGGTGTTGGCTCTGAAGCAAGGCGAGGCCCATGTTCTTAACCTTGTGGTCTAGTGGTTTCTCAAAACCTACCTGGATCTGCCGGATCAGCTTGCCAAAGTACGCCGCTTGTGTGCCCATTTTAGAAAGTCAGCTACAGCTTCATCCGCCCTTTCCGTGTTTCAGCAGCATTTGCAGCTTCCAGCTCACCGACAGGTGTGCAATGTCCCCATGCATTGGAACTTAACCTTGCAGATGCTTGGAAGCATTTTTGTTCCAAAATTGTGCTGATGTAAAGTAGACATGTGGAACATGTTATTTATTAACTATTTTGTGTGACATACAGTATCTCTCTGATTTCAGGGCTTAACAATTCAAAGTTTGAAAATTGCAAAATTTTAAAAAATTTCAACAAATTTCTGTTTATTTTACAAATAAATGCAAGTCATATCAAATAAATTTTACCACTATCATGAAGTGCAATATGTCTCAGAATCAGGGGGATCTGTTTAAGCGTTTCAGAGCTATTACCGCACAAAATGACAGTGGTCAGAATTTAAAAAATTGTCCCGGTGTTTAACGTACAAAGTGGCTCAGTCATTAAGGGGTTAAATGGGGCAGTACCAGAAGGCACTTGTTGGGAAATTGTTAAAAAATTCCCATCTGAAAATGGTGGGGGCGAAGGTCACAGTTCATTGGACAACCAAGGAGTACAGGTGAGAGAGACACAAATGCAATCCCGCAGAGGCAGGGAAACACTGTCAAAGTTCTGAGACAGTTTTCTCAGACCCTACCATCTCACAAGCCCTAATGTGCGGGGTACTCTCACAAGGAGGGAAAAGTTTGGGAAGATGCTGAAGGAGTACCTTGCCGACCAATGTCCAATGTACCAATGTCCTCCGTGATTCCTATGTGCCTTATAATTATTGGGTATATAAGCTGGACACATGGAATGAACTGGAGCTCTATGACTTGGAGGTCCTGACCTGCCCTGCCGCTAGCATTTTGTCAGAGAGGATTTTTAATGTTGCCGGGAGAATTATAACTGATAGCTGCATCCGACTGTCAACTGAAAATGCTGACAGGCTGTCTCTTATAAAAATGAACAAGAGCTGGATTGGACTTCTTAACACCACTTAATGATAGCAGCGTAACATAAACTCAAATACAATACTAATAATGTGGGTTTTTGTTGGAAGGTCTATTCCCATGCACCTCTTCACAACTAGGCATGGGTATACGCTTCCTGATTTTGTCTATTTGCTCTTCTCCTTCTCCTTATCCTCATCATCATCTTCCACCACCACCATATCACCACCATATCTACCATATCACCATATCGACGTCTCTTGAAAGGGGCATTTGAGTGCCTCCAAATTTTTGATAGCCCTTGCATTCACTGCATAAGCATAACAGTATGGGAGACGCACTTCCTAATAATGGGAACATTTTTTTCATGAGGAACTCCTCTAAGTCTCTTGCAAAGGGCATTGGAGGGCCCCCAAATATTTTTGCAGCCCTTGCATTCACTTCATAGGCAATAACAGTGTGGGTGACCCACTTCCTAGTAATGGGAATTTTTTTTTCATAAAGCCCTCCTCTACATCTCTCTTCCAAGGGGCATAAGAGTGCATCCAAATTTTTGGCAGCCCTTGCATTCACTGAATAGGCAATAACAGTATGGGAGACCCACTTCCTAAAAATAGGAACATTGTTCGGAGGAGGGCCTCCTCTACAGCTCTCTTACAAGGGGCATTGGAGTGCTTCCAAATTTTTGGCAGCCCTTCCATTCACTACATAGGCAATAACAGTATGGGATACCCACTCCCTAATAATGGGAACATATTTTTCATAAGGCCCTCCTCTACGTGTCTAGGAAGGGGCATTGGAGTGCGCCCAAATTTTGGGCAGCTGTTGCAGTCAATGCATACGCAAGAACAGTGTGGGAGACCTGCCCATTTGTAATGGGAACATGTAGTTAATGAGGCCCACCTCTATGTGTCTTTAAATTGGTATTGGGGTTTTTCCCAAATGTAGGCAACCATTGTACTCATTGCATACGCAATAACTATATAGCAGTACTGGTCCTTTCTAATGGGAACATTTTGTTACTGAGGCCCACCTCTATGTGTCTTCAAATTGGTATTGGGGTTTTTCCCAAACTTAGGCAGCCATTGTACTTTCTGCAGATGCAATAACTGTATAGCAGAACCGCTCCATTCTAATGGGAAAATTTTGTTACTGAGGCCCACCTCTATGTATCTTCAAATTACTATTGGGATTTTTCTCAAATTTAGGAAGCCATTGTACTCACTGCATACGCAATAACTGTATAGCAGAATCGCTCCTTTCTAATGGGAACATGTCGTTACTGAGGCCCACCTCTCTGTGTCTTTAAATTGTTTTTGTTTTTTTTTTCCCAAATTTAGGCAACCGTTGTACTCATTGCATATGCAATAACCGTATAGCAGAACCGCTCCTTTCTAATGGGAACATTTTGTTCCTGAGGCTCACATCTATGTGTCTTCAAATTAGTATTGAGGTTTTTCCCAAATTTAGGCAGCCCTTGTTCTCACTGCATACGTAATAACAGTATAGCAGAACCGCTCCTTTCAAATTAAACCATTTTGTTACTGAAGCCCACCTCTATGCGTCTTCAAATTGGTATTGTGGTTTTCCCCAAATTTAGGCAGCCATTGTACTCACTGCATACCCTAGAACTGTATAGCACAAACGTTCCTTTCAAATGGGAACTTGTCGTCACTGAGGCCCACCTCTATGTGTCTTCAAATTAGTATTGGGTTTTTTCCCAAATTTAGGCAGCCGTTGAACTCCCTGCATATGCAATAACAGTATAGCAGAACCGCTCTTTTCTAGTGTGAACATGTCGTTACTGAGGCCCATCTCTATGTCTGTATATTGGTATTGGGTTTTTCCCAAATCTAGGCAGCCATTATATTCACTTCATGCGCAATAACTGTATAGCAGAACAGCTCCTTTCTAATGAGAACATGTCATTACTGAGGCCCACCTCTATGTGTCTTCAAATTGGTATTGTGGTATTTAACAAATTTAGGCAGTCTTTGCAGTCACTGCATGGGCATTACCACTATAGGAGACCTTTATAATGGGAACATTTTTTTCACTGAGGCCCTCCTCTATGTTTCTTCAAAGGGGTATTGGAGTGCGTCCAAATTTTTGGCAGCCCTTGCAGTCACTACATACGCAATAACAGAATAGGAGACCCACTCATTAATAATGGCAACAACAAAGCATAGCCAGTTGATGGCTCTCTAACAATAGTGAGGGGCCGATTGCTTGCCCTTTAAGAACAGTAAGGGCCGCCTGATGGCCCTATAAAAATAGGCTTTGTGACTTTCAGAGTCCCTCATTCATAAATGAAATAGGAAGTGTCTGATCATGGCTCACAAACAACATGGCCAGATAAGGTTGTAAAATGTTAAAATTACATTTACTGGTGAATTTATTTTTCACCGTTGAAAGCAACGCAAAAGTGCAAAAACGCATCAAAAACACTACGTGTGAACAGTGCCCAAGGTGTTGAGGAGAATTTTTGTTTTTGGTTATTTATTTTGCCTTATATACAAGTCATTACCCTGGAAAGGATATTCCTTAACATTTTTCCCAGGAAAATCCATTTTGGTTTAGTTTTTGTATGTTTTATTGTGAGTGCGTAAAATTTGCATTATACTCAGGCAACATTGTTCACAGCAGTGTAAAAAAAACAACCAAAAAAAATTACAAATATTTGGTATTTCCAGGTCCAGAATGACCCGGACTATAAAACTGTCACACTAGTAAACCCCTTCAGTTAACACAAAACAATAAAAAAACAAGGAAAAAAATGTTTTTTAATCATATTGCTATACAAAAGTGCAATAAAGAGAGATAAAAAAGATGACTCTAAATTAAAATGGTAACACTTAAAACGCCATCTTGTCGCACAAAAAAGCCACAATATAGGGAAAAATAAAAAAGCTATAGCTCTCAGAATAGAGCGATGCAAAAACAATTTTTTTTCTATAAAATAGTTTTTATTATGTAAAAGCTGCAAAACATAAAAAATACAGTATATAAATGTGGCATCACTGTAATCAAACAGACCCAAAGAATAAAGCTGCCATATCAATTTGATGTTTTTTGTTCATTCTGCCTATCAATAGAAAGAGATCAAAAAATTTAATGTGACCGAAAATGGTACCAATAAAAACCTCAGCTCTTCCTGCAAAAAACAAGCACTCACATGACTCTGTCAGCAGAAATATAAAAAAATGATTGCTCTCAAATATAGCTTTTCAAAAACGTATTTTTGCAAAAAAAAGCATCTTTTAGGCTCCTTCACTTTTCAGTTTTTTATCTCCACATGCGTTCCATTTTTTAAAAACTGCAAATTTGGACATATCCATTGCATCCATTGCATTCAATGGTGCTGCGCACATGTCAGGTATTTTGCACTTACGATGTGTCGGTGTGAAAAATACACTGACAGCACGGACCAAATGCATGCCGTACACTGTTAAGCGTCAGGTGATTGCTGGACCTGAAATTGGGTGAGAATCATTGGTGGTCTCCCATTCTGGTCCAGCCAGGGCAGATGCTGCTTAGCATCACCATCAGTCCCAACACCTAGCCAGTGCACGAGAAGTACAGGCGGTCTCTTGGGTCCTTGTTCCTAGTAGTGTTAAGCATAGGTTGCAGATGGGAACAAGGGCTGCTACAGCCTAAGTCCAGGATGCACTGCACTGAGCATGCCCGTGACATGGCGGACCGTGATTGGTGCTTTGGTGTCAGCTGAACCTGGCACCGTCTGATTAGCTGCGGGTGACGTCATCAGTAGTGCGACCAATAAAGCGACAGTGGGCAGTGCTTAGTCTTTAAATAGGCCGCCCACAAGCATGGCGGCGCGCTCTGATCATTGAGCTAAGGTTCTGTTCCTGTGTGGATGCTTGTCTGGGCTCCACATGCTCTCTAGCTGCTCTCTTCGTGACCTGCCGATGCCAGAGTTCGCTCGGCTGTTTAGCACAGGTCGCTAAGGCAGGCCTAGCTTTGGACAGGCAGGTTTAGCTGGAGGGAGGCAGGTAGTTTCCGTTTGACAGTCTGGCTCTTTCAAGGGGGTCGCTATACACTCTGAGCAGACTGCGGGCTCCATATCTCTGGTACCACCTGTTAGTCATGTGGAGAGTTACTCAGCAGTCCGGTCGCACACCGGCTGGGAGCTCGTACACACCGGTGTGAGTCAGACACACTTCCTAGTGCCTGCTGCGCAGCCTCTGTGCAGTTAACAGGGCTACAGCTACGTTATTTGTTCCACATCTCTCGTGCACTTAACGGAGATAGTGCAAATCCCTTTTCCCGTCCCAGTGTAAAGTAACACTGGAGGGATTTATACATTAGTTGGTTGTTTTACCTTCTAACCCGGAAGGTGTTCGGCCGCAGTCCTCTAGGCTGCATCGAGGATCCCGGGTTCGGTTGCTTTTCATTATTTAATAAAGTTGTTTGCAACCGTCCCCTTAACAGTTTCAGAGCGCCAGGGTCTTGCCGAACATGGCTGACAACCAGCAACTGCAGTGCTATATACAGCAACTTGAAGCCAGACTTAGGACTCCGGAACAAGCTGCCCCGGTGGCTGATATCACTGCAGTATCTACCCAGGCAGCTTCTCAGGTGGCCAATCTGGGTAACACGGCTGCAGTGAATGCTCCGGCAGCTGCAATTGCCCCATTAACCCTGTTTGCTCTCCGGGAAAAATTTTCTGGCGACAGCAGATCCTGCAGAGGTTTTATTAATCTGTGCTCCATTCAGTTGGAGATGATGGAGGCATGGTTCCCCTCCGAAAGTGCTAAAGCTTCTTGCGTTGGTCCAGGTTTCGGCCACCGCCAGCCAACATGCCATCCAGTTCAGAACCTTAGCAGCTGAATTGGATTGGTCTGAGCGGTTTTTAATCCCGGTGTTCTGGAAGGGTCTGGCTGGGCATATTAATAATGCTCTATCTACCAGAGAGATTCCAACCTCCCTGGAAGAGTTAATCTCTCTCGCTAACCGAATAGATTTGTGTCATGCAGAACACAAGTTAGAGCTGGAGGTCTCCAGACCTCAGTTTCGGTTGGCACCTTCATTCTCTAGAACCATTTCCAAACCCGCAAATTCCACCCCGGAGCCTGAGGCTATGGATATATCCTGGACTGAGTCTAGCCCCTCTTGTTCCCGACCTGCACATCCCTTGGAGTACCCCATTAATAAGGGTTCCAAGCAGTCGGGAAAACGAGTGTGTCTAACCGCCGTTGGAGGAGGTGTGTTAGATTCCGGGGCTTCTTCCTCCAAATTATTGTATAAGGTGACGTTGCTCTTCAGAACATCCACGGTTACTGCCAAGGCGTGGGTGGATTCTGGCGCCGATAGCAATTTTTTGTCATCTACGTTTGCCCAGAAGCACGCCATTCCTATGGAGTTACTGCCAAACCCAATGAACATTAGGGTAGTCAACGGTTCACTGCTGGACACACAAATCACTCACCAGTCGATTCCTCTCACCATGTCATTCCCTCAGGGTCACCGGGAGGTTGTCTCATTTCTTATTATTCCCGGTGGATTGGATGAGGTGCTATTGGGTCTTCCATGGTTACGTTGTCACACTCCATACATTGACTGGAATGCGGGGAGAATTTCTTCCTGGGATGAGAATTGTGTCTCAGTGTATGGTTACAGCCACCCAAAGGTTAGTCTCTGAGCCTTCTACCGAATTGGCCGCTCTCCCTGTGCAATATCAGACTTTTGCGGATGTCTTTCCCAAAAAGGCTGCAGACACTTTACCTCGCCGCCGACCATATGGCTGTCCTATTGATTTGGTCCCCGGCATGGATACTCTGTCTGTCCCCGAGACCCAGGTCTTGTCAGATTATTTCAAAAAGAACCCTCGGGTAGACCCTTTGTCCAAGTCCATGAATACGACTGAGGACGATGAATAGCCCAGGCTTACCATTCCTTCAGGAAGTATGCGGATGGTGGCTCCAGTGTCCCTAAACCATGTTCCTTCTGGGAGGATGTTTGTTCCTCCTAATCTACAAAATGAGGTGCTCTGCTGGGCACATACCTCTAAGATCGGAGGTCATTTTAGGGTCAAATGCACCACAAAGTTTTTCCAATGGTCGTATTGGTGGCCCCGGTGGCGCCAGGACATTAAGGAATATGCTCTAGCGTGTGTCTCCTGTGCAAGAGATAAATCTTCCCGTCAAAGTCCGGCTGGTCTTCTCCATCCGTTACCCATGGCGAATTCCACAGATCAGACTCTGCTTCTTCTGAATAATGACCAACATCCGCGCGTTCCGATTCCTATGCTAGTTCACTCTGTGGAACCTTGGGTCAGAGATTGGGCTCTGGTTGGGGACCATACCCAGGATGCTATATTTGCCTCCAAGAATCGGATGAGAGAGTCGGCTGACACTCTTCGTCGTCCAGCCCCCGGGCGACAGAGTGTGGCTCGCGGCTCGCAATATCAAAGTACGTGTGAAATCTGCTAAGTTTGCCCCCCGCTTTATTGGTCCTTTCAAAATTTTGGCCCAAGTGAACCCCGTAGTGAACCTTTTACAGTTACCACGACACCTGAGGAGTCACGACACTTTTCATGTGTTGCGCCTTAAGCCCGTTCGCCTGACAAAATTTGTTGAAACCCAACCTGCTACAGACACCAGGGGTGTTGATCTCGAGGTGCAGGCTATTGTGGGGTTTAAGATGGTTTGTGAAAAAAAATATTTCCTGATACACTGGAGGGGTCAAGGATCTAAGGGATTGCTCCTGGGAACTGGTGGACAACATTCATGCCCCCCTGCTCATTGAGGAATATGAGTATCAAGTAGAGGGGGATAATGTTAGGCGCTTGCTGGACCTGAAATCTGGTCAGAATCATATGTGGTCTCCCATTCTGGTCCAGCCAGGGCAGAAACTGCTTACCATCACCGTTGGTCCAACACCTAGCCAGTGCAAGAGAAGTACAGGCTTTCTCTTGGGTCCTTGTTCTTAGTAGTGTTAAGCATAGGTTGCGGAGGGGAACAAGGGCTGCTACAGCCTAAGTCCAGGATGCACTGCACTGAGCATGCCGTGACATGGCGGACCGTGATTGGTGCTTTGGTGTCAGCTGATCCGGTGACCTGGCACCGCCTGATTGGCCGAGGGTGACGTCATCAGTAGTGCAACAAATAATGCGACAGTGGGAAGGGCTTAGTCTTTAAATAGGCCACCCACAAGCATGGCGGCGTGCTCTGATCATTGAGCTAAGGTTGTGTTCCTGTGTGTACGCTTGTCTGTTTGGGCTCCATGTGCTCTCTAGCTGCTCTCTCCATGACCTGCCGATGCCAGAGTTCGCATGGATGTTTAGCACAGGTCGCTTAGGACAGGCAGGTTTAGCTGGGGATAGACAGTCTTAGCTGGAGGGAGGCAGGTAGTTTCCGTTTGACAGTCTGGCTCCATCAAGGGGGTCGCTATACACCCCGAGCAGACTGCGGGCTCCATATCTATGGTACCACCTGTTAGTCACGTGGAGAGTTACTCTGCAGTCTGGTCGCACACCGGCAGGGAGCACGTACACGCCGGCGTGAGTCACACACACTTCCTAACGCCTGCTCCGTAGCCTCTGTGCAGTTAACAGGGCTACAGCTACGTTATTTGTTCCACATCTCTCGTTCAGTTAACGGAGATAGTGCAAATCCCTTTTCCCGTCCCAGTGTAAAGTAACACTGGAGGGATTTATACATTAGTTGGTTGTTTTACCTTCTTACCCGGAAGGTGTCCGGCCGCAGTCCTCTAGGCTGCATCGAGGACCCCGGGTTCGATTGCTTTCCATTATTTAATAAATTTGTTTGCAACCATCCCCTTAACACACATGTACACTGATGATACACAGATGACTTCCTTGTGTCTTCAGCGTGACACGTACCGGTGCCTGGTCCCTGGCTAAGAGATCAGTGTCACCAGGAGACAATGATGAATGTTGTATTCAGCACCTGGTGTGTACATCCTGTATAAAATTAAGAATTAAATAAAATAAATGGCGTGGGCTCCTGCATAATTTTCATAGCCAGCAGAGGGAAAGCCGCCTGCTGGGCGCGGATATTACTAGCCAGGGAATGGGGCCATTAGCCAAAAATGTTCCCTGACTTTTAATGGCATCTCACAGTTGTTTGATTAGTGTTTATTGGCTAGATTACAGGGAGACCCCAGAAAGCAATTGACGTAAGGTCCCCCTATAAATTCTAACCAGCAAAAATTTAAACAGACGGCTGTTGTCTGATATTAATAGGCAGGGAAGGGGCCATGGATATTGGCCTACTCTGCGGCTAATAAGATCAGCCCACTGCCACGCCAAAAATGTGCGAATTCTGGCACTTAGCTTTGCTGTTCCCACTTGCCCTGCTGACATCGCAAGTGGGGTAATAGGTTTGGGGTTGATGTCAGCTTTGTATTGCTAGCTGACATCAAGCCCCGGGATTAGTAATAGAGAGGCTTCTATAAGACAGCCCCATTACTAACCCCATAGTAAGTTTTAAAATAAACACAGCAAGAATAAAATACATTATTTGAAATAAAACTAATTTCCCTGCTTTACACATTTATTTAAAATTAAAAAAACACAGATATACTCACCTGTACGGTTAAACCATTGAAGCCAATGTACCCTGTAAAGAAATAAAAATAGTGTACAACCATATCCCTCACCTGTTCGATGTGAAAAGAATCCGTAATGTCCCATGCCATAATCCATCTGTGCGACACCTGGTTTTCAAAATGAACGGTGGTGTGATACAACCTTTCATACTGATAACCAGGGAGTGAGCCAATGAACTGGGGTGACCTCAATGAGATACTGCTAGCACCGTGAGAAAAATTCTCGCGGTGCTCACGCTGAGCTCAGTGAGGCATCTGCAGTTCATCGGCCTGCTCGCAGCAGGTCATTCTCCCCTGGTTTTCAGCATGAATTATCACATCATGCCACCGTTCATTTTGAAAACCAGATGTTGAACAGATAGATTTTTGCGTGGCACAGTATGGATTATTTTCTTGTCGGACAGGTGAGGGATATGGTTGTTTATTAATTTTGTTGTAAGCCATACCGATTTGTGTGCAGTAATAAAAATTTCTTAAAAGCAACTCTACCACATAAAGTTACACTGGTCAGAATTGTAAAACTTGGCCTGGTCAGGAAGGTTAAAACAAGCCGGGGGTGAAGGGGTTAAAGGAACGGTACTGTGCAATGGTATGCTAAGTTAGATATAAAGATCACCCTGTCATGTGACCATCAGCATTCTGAAGAAAAAACTCCCGCATGCCCTGACACTAGATACTGTACAGAGGTCAGTCTTTTTGCATATGTGAAAATTAAAACATAGGCAGTTGATCGAAAAAGCAATGGCCACAATTTTCTTTGTAAATGCTTGGAACCTTATCAAATCTAGGTAATCACATGTTGATATTGTAGGAAATTCATTTTTAACATAAAAAATATATAAATAAATAAGAAAAATAAATATAAACAAAAATAGGAATGATACATAAAAATAATAAAAAAAATAAAAAGTAAAAAATAAAGAAAAAATAAGAAAAAGTAATGATGAGTATGAGAAAATATTATACACTGCTCAAAAAAAATAAAGGTAACACTTAAACAACAGAATATAACTCCAAGTAAATAAAACTTCTGTAAAATCAAACTGTCCACTTAGGAAGCAACACTGATTGACAATCCATTTCCCATGCTGTTGTGCAAATT
The DNA here is from genome assembly GCF_046119375.1 of Phyllobates terribilis. Lineage (NCBI taxonomy): Eukaryota > Metazoa > Chordata > Amphibia > Anura > Dendrobatidae > Phyllobates > Phyllobates terribilis. The sequence goes on from NW_027362764.1 coordinate 445,903,947, forward strand.
GAATAGACAATAGATGGAAATTATTGGCAATTATGAAGACATACTCAATAAAAGAGTGGTTCTGCAGGTGGGGACCACAGACCACATCTCAGTACCAATGCTTTCTGGCTGATGTTTTGGTCACTTTTGAAAGTTGGTTGTGCTTTCACACTCGTGGTAGCATGAGACGGACTCTACAACCTACAGAAGTTGCTGAGGTAGTGCAGCTCATCCAGGATGGCACATCAATGCGAGCTGTGGCAAGAAGGTTTGCTGTGTCTGTCATCATAGTGTCCAGAGGCTGGAGGAGCTACCAGGAGACAGGCCAGTACACCAGGAGACGTGGAGGGGGCCGTAGGAGGGCAACAACCCAGCAGCAGGACTGCTACCTCCCCCTTTGTGGAAGGAGGAATAGGAGGAGCACTGCCAGAGCCCTGCAAAATGACCTCCAACAGGCCACAAATATGCATGTGCCTGCACAAACGGTTAGAAACCGACTCCATGAGGGTGGTATGAGGGCCCGACGTCCACAGATGGGGCTTGTGCTCACAGCCCAACACCATGCAGGACGCTTGGCATTTGCCACAGAACACTAGGATTGGCAAAGTCACCACTGGCACCCTGTGCTCTTAACAGATGAAAGCAGATTCACACTGAGCACATGTGACAGATGTGACAAAGTCTGGGGACGCCATGGATAGTGATCTGCTGCCTGCAACATCCTTCAGCATGACCGGTTTGGCAGTGGATCAGTAATGGTGTGGGGTGGCATTTATTTGGAGGGCCGCACAGCCCTCCATGTGCTCACCAGAGGTAGCCTGACTGCCATTAGGTACCGAGATGAGATCCTCAGACCCCTTATGAGACCATATGGTGCCGTTGGCCCTGGGTTCCCACTAATGCAGGACAATTCCAGACCTCAAGTCACTGGAGTGTATCAGCAGTTCCTGCAAGATGAAGGCATTGAAGCTATGGACTGGCCCGCCCGTTCCCCAGACCTGAATCCGATTGAGTACATCTGGGACATCATGTCTCGCTCCATCCACCAACGTCACGTTGCACCACAGACTGTCCAGGAGTTGGCGGATGCTTTAGCCCAGGTCTAGAAGGAAACAGGAGACCATCCGCAACCTCATCAGGAGCATGCCAGGCGTTGTAGGGAGTTCATACAGGCACGTGGAGGCCACACTCAATATTGAGCCTCATTTTGACTTGTTTTAAGGACATTACATCAAAGTTGGATCAGCCTGTAGTGTGTTTTTCCACTTTAATTTTGGGGGTGTTTCCAAATCCAGGCCTCCATTGGTTATTAAATTTGATTTGCATTGATGATTTTGTTGTCAGCACATTCAACTTTGTACAGAACAAAGTATTCAACAAGAATATTTCATTTATTCAGATCTAGGATGTGTTATTTTAGTGTTCCCTTTATTTTTTTTTAGCAGTTTATATACATGTAAATGAGCATGTATATATAATTGTGGCAAGAATATGTGAACAAAACAGATAAAATTGTGACAACAAATTGTGAAAGGTAGCCATTCAACATGTTGAGACTGTTTAATTGTGCCAACAATATGTGAAAAAATATAAATTGACATTATTATTATTATTATTATTATTATTATTATGTATTTATTTATATAGCGCCATTGATTCCATGGTGCTGTACATGAGAAAGGGTTATTTACCAATTGCAGATATCACTTACAGTAAACAAGCTAACAATGATAGACTGGTACAGGTGAAAGAGGAGCCTATCCTTGCGGGCTTACATTCTACAGGAATTGGGAAGGAGACAGTAGGTTAGGGGTGTTTCAGTAGCTATGGTGCTGTTGAGGTGGCAGTAAGCAAGGTCATGGAAGGCTGTAGTCTTCTTTGAAGAGATGGGTTTTCCAGTTATGTCTGAAGAATTCAAATAGATCAAGAAGGAGTACAGAGAATTGTCTGTTAGTATTGGCTGTAAGTAAGTCATTGGTAATTTTGGTAAGGGCAGATTCGGTGGAATGGTGGAGGAGGATGCCAGATTGTTGGTTGTCGAAGAGAGAGTTAGATGAGAAGTGAGAGGAAAGTTCAGAATGAACGTGTTGCTCAAGGAGTTTGGAGGCAAATGGGAGCAGCGATATGGGGCGGTAGCTGTACAAGGCAGTTGGGTCGAGAGATGATTTTTTGAGGATGGGCATGATTGTGGCATGTTTGAAGGCAGAGGAGAAGGTACCAGAAGTAAGTGATAGGTTGATGAGATGGGTTAGGCATGGGATGAGTGAGGGGGTGAGGTTGGGGAGGAAGTGGGATGGGATGGAGTTGCATGCACAAGTGGTGAGGTTTGATTTGGAGAGAAGATAAGTAAGGTCTCCTTCAGTGATGTTGGAAAGGGAGGTTATGGGGTAAGGGCAATTGTCTGGAAAACAAAGGGGTTGTGGTGGTCGGACAGTAAAAACTTGCTTTGTTTGGTCAATCTTGTTTTTGAAGTGTGTGGCAAACAGACGGAGATGATGGAGGTCGGAGGGGGCAGTGGAGGGCGGAGGAGAGTGTTAAAAGTGTTGAATAACTGTTTGGGGGTTGAAGGATAAGGAAGATATGAGAGTTATGAACTAGTCCTGTTTAACAGAGGTGAGGGCTGATTTGAATGCGAGTGTTGCTTGTTTGAATGCAGTGAAGTTATCTTGCGAATGTGTTTTCTTCCAACGCCGCTCCACAAACCTTGACACTGATATGATAAAGATTTTTTGCTGTGACAATACCGCTTATAATCTTAATCAGCCAGACGCCTAGTTTTGCTAGGTCAAGAGAAATGCACTATTATGTTAGTGTTGACTAGTAAATATATGTGTATTTCTGTGGCTGGTAAAGAAGGACATACAATTATTTGTATAACCCTGATTGCCTTCTTCTCTTGGTTTTGAAACAATAATGTTTGTCGATATGCTAATTACATATTATACTAATGCCACCTGAATGTAGATTTAAAGACCCCCCTGCTATATCAACTATGTAAAGTGCTTAGCTCAAAAAATGAGACCTGAGTGAGTCCTGCACCTTTATCTCTGACCCGTGACTGATGACCTTAGCCACATATGTCAATATGAAAAAAGGGTTTTTCTATCCTGCTGAAAAGAGATTTTGAAACAGAGATTGGAAAGAGACTTTACAAGGAAAATCAAAGATCAGACTCTCTCAGACCATCAGCTTTGAAGTATGGCTTTAACCAAAGAGACACAGATTTGGATTCTACATGATTTCAATCTAAGGGTATATGCCCCTGACTGGAAAGAAACAGATCTGCCCCATTGATCATCAGAGAGCCCATGAATATATTTGGGGAGACCAGGTTGGGACAATACAGTCATCTGACGCCATGGATATGTTGTTTGGGGTTGCCAGGTGGGACCCTCCGGTCACCTGGAACCCATGGAGCCAATCTAGTGGAAAACCGGGAAGAAATCATTCCTGTTATACACATGTGGATGCAAGTGTTCCAACCAGCCAATTCAATAAGTGTTCTGTGGGACAAACAAAAAGGAAAAATAAATATACATAGAAAAACAAAGCTATAGAAGTACTTATCCAAAGTAACAGCCCAAAAGGCTCCTGTGCAACTCAAAATAAGTTGAAAAGTACATAGATTCCCTGTTTCATGATTGCTTATAGAAGCCTGTAATAAGAAGCTCCTCATTTAAACCATGTGGGGCCTTGCTATGACGTAGTAGCTCGAGAGTGGCATTCCTCCCCCTAATATTTGTCTGAAATGCCTCCAGTCCCATGACATGCATACCCCACATCTTGCCTTCATGTTGATGCAAACAATGCAAGTTGCATTGGTTGCTGTATATGACAGACACAGAAGCTATTGCTAGACCTCTGGCTGTCATTGCATATTATCGTAATTCAGTTAACTTACTGCAATGGTGCCAATAGGCACAAATAGGGAGCAAACTGTGACTGTCAAAGTATGTGCATGTGCATTAATGCAACCACAGCATGTAAAAGTTAAAAAGCTAGAACTGCATATACGGTAGCTGTTATCCTGGCTGTTGCAATGGGAGCCCAGCTATACGTAACAGCCAGCTCCGGCAGAAGATGGCACTGGCACAGCCCCTATGCCCACCAAATCCCTTTGCTGTACATGTATGGCATGGTGTGGTAAATAACACTTCACCCTGATGTACTTTTGAATGGCAGTGTGCGAGAAAAGGGTTAATATTTTATTTGGCCTTTAGCATATGCAAACTGTGTTGTAACCAGCTTTGACAATATCTCTGAAAATATTTTTCACATTAAAAATCTTTTGTATTTTTTTTTAACTTTAAGTGGCAAGTTTGTTATTCAAGCCAAATATACAAAATTTGGAACTACTGTCAGTGGTTTAAAAATGTTATTATCACTAAATATTTAGTCATCTTTATAATGCTTAATTTCCCTTTTGCCCTGAAATCCAGCTATAAGTGACTTATTTAAGGTAATGTGTTGAGCTTAAGAGATTTTTGTGTCACATGCTTACACCTAGTTAGCATAAAATTTACATGTCATTATTACTGAAGTCTGTTAAGCTTAGCGTTATGCTTCAAACGCAACATTAACCTATGCTAGCATTACTTTAGTAAGCTCTATGAATCCTAGATTAGCATTAATTATTTTACCAGTCTTTTTTCTCTGTTGTCCTTTGAATCTTGTAAATCTAACAGACCAAAAAAAACATTGTGAGCCACAGGAGAACTGCATATTAAAAGTGTATGTAAGTAGGGTGTTATGATCAAGGCAAATCAAAGTTCTTAGGCACACATTTTAATTTTTATGTGGCAAATTTAAGAGCTTTAATGTAAAAATAATATTACTTAATACAAATGTCAAAAAAAAAAATTTAAAGCAAGTGAGGTTGATAATATGAATTTAGAAATTAGAGAGAAATTATTACGTTTTTACACATTGCTATGCTTGTTTTGAGAAAAGTTTTACCCAAATATTTTTTTCTTAATTTTTGCATTTTTCAAAAACAATTAGCTCTTCTTCCTTTGATGTATAAATAAATGTAGTCTTGTTCTCATGGGATATGTTTTTCAAAGGCACAAAATCAATCGATTAAAAGTGGTCCACCCGAGACATGGTTGTGTGATGTCATACTATGCACACTTTCTATCAACCTATAAAGTCCATATAAAAAAAAAGAGCGCACTCACCGGTCCTAAAAACGTAAGCTTTATTCCATCATAGCTAAAAACTGGAAACAGGGGAGTATGTGGAGCACGTCCGGATGACGGCCGTTTTGCACAAAATGCGTTTCTATGGGTCCAGGACCAGTGAGTGCTCTCTATTTTTTCTTATATGGACTTTATTCACTGCCTGATTTTCCTATGAGAAGCACCCGATACCAAAAGGGCTAGGTGTCTCAGATGATCCTTGCATGTATTTTGAATGCAGGTTGCTTCAGTGTAGAAAGGTGCTGGTTCTTTGCCTTGTTTGATTAGTGTTCCTGTCAACCTACAGTGGGTTCGGAAAGTATTCAGACCCCTTTAAATTTGGTAAATTCTAAAAAGTTAATTTTTTTCTCATTAAAGTACACTCTGCACCCCATCTTGACTGAAAAAAGCAGAAATGTAGAAGTTTATGCAAATTTATTGAAAAAGAAAAACTGAAATATCACATGGTCATCAGTATTCAGACCCTTTGCTCAGTATTGAGTAGAAGCACCCTTTTGAGCTAGGACAGCCATGAGTCTTCTTGGGAATGATGCAACAAGTTTTTCACACCTGGATTTTGGGATCCTCTGCCCTTCTACATTGCAGATCCTCTCCAGTTCTGTCAGGTTGGATTATAAGTGTTGGTGGACAGCCATTTTCAGGTCTCTCCAGAGATGCTCAATTGGGTTTAGGTCAGGGCTCTGGCTGGGCCAGTCAAGAATGGTCAGAGTTGTTCTGAAGCCACTCCTTTGATATTTTAGCTGTCTGCTTGGGGTCATTGTCTTGTTGGAAGGTGAACCTTCGGCCAAGTCTGAGGTCCAGAGCACTCTGGAAGAGGTTTTCATCCAGGATATCTCTGTACTTGGCCACATTCATGTTTCCTTCAATTGCAACCAGTCATCCTGTCCCTGCAGCTGAAAAACACCCCCCATAGCATGATGCTGCCATTACCATGTTTCACTGTTGGGATTGTATTGGGCAGTTGATGAGCAGTGCCTGTTTTTTTCCACACATACCGCTTAGAATTATCACCAAAAAGTTCTATCTTTGTTTCATCAGACCAGAGAATCTTATTTCTCATAGTCTGGGAATTCTTCATGTGTTTTTGAGTAAACTCTTTGCAGGCTTTCATATGTCTTTCACTGAGGAGAGGCTTCTGTCGGGCGACTCTGCCTTAAAGGCCCAACTGGTGGAGGGCTGCAGTGATAGTTGACTTTGTGGAACTTTCTCCCATCTCCCCACTACATCTCTGGAGCTCAGCCACAGTGATCTTGGGGTTCTTCTTTATTTCTCTCACCAAGGTTCTTCTCCCACGATTGCTCAGTTTGTCTTGGCAGCCACGTCTAGGAACACTTTTGGTGGTCCCAAACTTGTTCCATTGAAGGAGTATGGAGGCCACTGTGCTCTTAGGAACCTTGAGTAATGCAGAAATTATTTTGTAACTTTGGCCACATCTGTGCCTTGCCACAAGTCTGTCTCTGAGCTCCTTGTGCAGTTCCTTTGAGCTCATGATTCTCATTTGGTATGACATGCACTGTGAGCTATGAGGTCTTATATAGACAGGTGTGTGCCTTTCCAAATCAAGTCCTATCAGTTTAATTTAACACAACTGGACTCCAATGAAGGAGTAGAACCATCTCAAGGAGAAGCACAAGGAAATGGACAGCATGTGACTTAAATATGAGTGTCTGAGCAAAGGGTCTGAATACTTATGACCATGTGATATTTCAGTTTTTCTTTTTTAATAAATTTGCAAAAAGTCTACATTTCTGTTTTTTTTTCAGTCAAGATGGGGTGCAGAGTGTATTTTAATAAAAAAAATGAACTTTTTAGAATTTACCAAATGGCTGCAATGAAACAAAGAGTGAAAAATTTAAAGGGGTCTGAATACTTTCCGCACCCACTGTATATCAGATGTTTGAATGGACAGAAGGTGCCATGGTGCCATTTGTAAATACTGAAAATACAGATGTACAGTAAATCCGTATTGTTTTACTTTTAGCAAGTGTTATGTTATACAAGCAAAAAATACAAAATATCTTATGAAAGATATATAACAATTCTCCTCAAGTCTTCAATATATGGTTTATATATAATGGAAAAAAAACATTTAGGTTATAAAAGGGGCATTAGTTTAATAGCTGTCTAAAAAGGGACAACTGAATGAGAGTTATTAATACACTGTGTGCAGAATTATTAGGCAAATGAGTATTTTGATCACATGATACTTTTTATACATGCTGTCCTACTCCAAGCTGCATAGGCTTGAGAGCCAACTACCAATTATGTAAATCTGGTGATGTGCATCTCTGTAATGAGGAGGGGTGTTGACTAATGACATCAACACCCATAATAGGTGTGCATAATTATTAGGCAACATCCTTTCCTTTGGGAAAATGGGTCAGAAGAGAGATTTGACGGGCTCTGAAAAGTCCAAAATTGTGAGATGTCTTGCAGAGGGATGCAGCAGTCTTTAAATTTCCAAACTTTAGTAGCGTGATCACCGAACAATCAAGCGTTTCATGGCAAATAGCCAACAGGGTCACAAGAAGCGTGTTGGCCAAAAAAGGCGCAAAAAAAATGCCCATGAATTGAGGAAAATCAAGCGTGAAGCTACCAAGATGCCATTCGCCACCAGTTTTACCATATTTCAGAGCTGCAACATTACTGGAGTATCAAAAAGCACAAGGTGTGCGATACTCAGGGACATGGCCAAGGTAAGGAAGGCTGAAAAACGACCACCTTAGAACAAGAAACATAAGATAAAACATCAAGAATGGGCCAAGAACTATCTTAAGACTGATTTTTCAAAGGTTTTATGGACTGATGAAATGAGAGTGACTCTTGATGGGCCAGATGGATGGGCCAGAGGCTGAATCAGTAAAGGGCAGAGAGCTCCACTCCGACTCAGACGCCAGCAAGGTGGAGGTGGGGTACTGTTATGGGCTGGTATCATCAAAGATGAACTTGTGGGACCTTTTTGGGTTGAGGATGGAGTGAAGCTCAACTCTCAGACCTACTGCCAGTTTCTGGAAGACAACTTATTCAAGCAGTGGTACAGGAAGAAGTCGGTATCGTTCAAGAAAAACATGATTTTCATGCAGGACAATGCACCATCACATGCATCCAACTACTCCACAGCGTGGCTGGCCAGTAAAGGTCTAAAAGAAGAAAAAATAATGACATGGGCCCATTGTTCACCTGATCAGAACCCCATAGAGAACCTGTGGTCCATTGTAAAATGTGAGATCTACAGGGAGGGAAAACAGTACACCTCTCGGAACAGTGTCTGGGAGGCTGTTGTGGCTGCTGCACGCAATGTTGATCGAAAACAGATCAAGCAACTGACAGAATCTATGGATGTAAGGCTGTTGAGTGTCATCATAAAGAAAGGAAGCTATTAGTGTTGAGCCACCCCCGTAGTGTTCGGGTTCGGTTCGGTTCGTCGAACACCGGGATGTTCGAGGAACTGTTCGTCGAACTGTTCGTCGAACACCTTAGAACACCGTCGAACACCGTTAAAACCAATGGCAGGCAAACAAAAACACATAGAAACACATAGAAAACACCTGCAAAGGTGTCCAAAAGCTGACAAACTGCTCAGAAGACACTCTCTTTAAAAAAGCCGGCCGGCAAATTCAGCAGCGGCATACACCGGTACCGACAATTTAGACAAGAAGGAATAGAGCATCACACATAGATTAGATAGATAGAAACATGTCAGTCACACATATAAGAAGCACAGTGACAGTGTTGGTTACTGCACTTGTCATTTAGTGTAAAGGATTTATTAAAAAAAATATTAGTGTTTTCATGCACCGTCTCTTTAAAAAAGCCGGCCGGCAATTCAGCATCTGTACCCGACAATTTAGAACAGAAAGAATAGAGCTTCACACATAGATTAGATAGATAGAAACATGTCAGTCACATATATAATAAGTACAGTGAGAGTGTTGCTTACTGTACTTGTCATTTAGTGTAAAGGATTTATTTAAAAAAATAATAGTGTTTTCATGCACTGTCTCTTTAAAAAAGCCGGCCGGCAATTCAGCAGCGGTACCCGACAATTTAGAAGAGAAAGATAGAGCATCACACATAGATTAGATAGATAGAAACATGTCAGTCACATATATATGAAGTACAGTGATAGTGTTGGTTACTGTACTTGTCATTTAGTATTAAAATAAAGGATTTATTATTAAAAAAATTGGCGTGGGGTTCCCCTTAATTTTAGGCTCTAGCGGAGGTTAAGCAGACGGCTGGGGCAGATGTTTGAAGCCTGGGAAGGGGGTAATACCCACGGAGCTTCCCAGGCTACTAATATCAGCCCCCAGCTGAATACATAGCCTTTACTAGCTATTAAAATGGGGGACCCCCCAAAAAAAATGACGTGGGGTCCCCCCTAATTTAATAGCTAGCAAAGGCTAGGCAGACAGCTGGGGGCTGATATTAATAGCCCAGGAAGGGAGCCATGAATATTGGCCCCCTCCCAGGCTAGAAACACCAGCCGTCAGCCGCCCCAGAAATGGCGCATTCATAGGATGCGCCAATTCTGGCACTTAGCCTCGCTCTTCCACGCTGCCCTGGTGCGGTGGCAGGGGGTAATAGGGTTGGGGTTGATGTCAGCTTATAATGCCAGCTGACATCAAGCCCAGGTTAGTAATGGAGAGGCGTCTATAAGACACCCCCATTACTAACCCCATAGTCAAAGTTAAAAAAAACACAAACACCCAGAATAAAGTCCTTTAATTGAAATAAAGACACAATCCTTTATTGTTCTAAATTAAACCATACTTACCATCACGCCCATTCCAGCTGAAGCCAACGATCTCCTGCAATAAAAGAAAAATAATAAAGCAACCTCATCCTTACCTTTCCATGGTTCCCACCACAGCTTCAGCTCTGCTACATCGAGATGACAGGCTGGACCGCAGCAGAACGCTGCCATCCAGCCTGTCATGCCGCAGACACTGAGAAGCGCAGGCTTGCTTGCGCTGCTCAGCGTCTCTCTGTGACGACATCCAGATGAGCCGAGTTCATGTCCAATGAACTCGGCTCACCTCATGCACGTCACTGACAGCGTGGGAAAATTCTCACGCTGAAGCGCTGATTGCAGGAGAATTTTCCCACGCTGTCAGTGACGTGCAGGAGGTGAGCTGAGTTCATTGGACATGAGCTCACCTCATGCACATCACTGACAGCGTGGGAGAATTCTCCTGCACTCAGCACTTCAGCGTGAGAATTTTCCCACGCTGTCAGTGACGTGCATGAGGTGAGCCGAGTTCATTGGACATGACCTCGGCTCATCTGGATGCCGTCACAGCGAGACAGTGAGGAGCGCAAGCATGCCTGCGCTTCTCAGTGTCTGCGGGATGACAGACTGGATGGCAGCGTTCTGCTGCGGTCCAGCCTGTCATCTCGATGTAGCAGAGCTGAAGCTGTCGTGGGAACCATGGAAAGGTAAGGATGAGGTTGCTTTGTTATTTTTCTTTTATTGCAGGAGATCGTTGGCTTCAGCTGGAATGGGCGTGACGGTAAGTATGGTTTAATTTAGAACAATAAAGGATTGTGTCTTTATTTCAATTAAAGGACTTTATTCTGGGTGTTTGTGTTTTTTTTAACTTTGACTATGGGGTTAGTAATGGGGGTGTCTTATAGACGCCTCTCCATTACTAACCTGGGCTTGATGTCAGCTGGCATTATAAGCTGACATCAACCCCAACCCTATTACCCCCTGCCACCGCACCAGGGCAGCGTGGAAGAGCGAGGCTAAGTGCCAGAATTGGCGCATCCTATGGATGCGCCTTTTCTGGGGCGGCTGACGGCTGGTGTTTCTAGCCTGGGAGGGGGCCAATATTCATGGCTCCCTTCCTGGGCTATTAATATCAGCCCCCAGCTGTCTGCCTAGCCTTTGCTAGCTATTAAATTAGGGGGGACCCCACGTCATTTTTTTTGGGGGGTCCCCCATTTTAATAGCTAGTAAAGGCTATGTATTCAGCTGGGGGCTGATATTAGTAGCCTGGGAAGCTCCGTGGGTATTACCCCCTTCCCAGGCTTCAAACATCTGCCCCAGCCGTCTGCTTAACCTCCGCTAGAGCCTAAAATTAAGGGGAACCCCACGCCAATTTTTTTTAATAATAAATCCTTTATTTTAATACTAAATGACAAGTACAGTAACCAACACTATCACTGTACTTCATATATATGTGACTGACATGTTTCTATCTATCTAATCTATGTGTGAAGCTCTATTCTGTCTGTTATAAATTGTCGGGTACCGCTGCTGAATTGCCGGCTGGCTTTTTTAAAGAGACAGTGCATGAAAACACTATTATTTTTTTTGATAAATCCTTTACGCTAAATGACAAGTACAGTAAGCAACACTGTCACTGTACTTCGTATATATGTGGCTGACATGTTTCTATCTATCTAATCTATGTGTGAAGCTCTATTCTGTCTGTTATAAATTGTCGGGTACCGCTGCTGAATTGCCGGCCGGCTTTTTTAAAGAGACGGTGCATGAAAACACTATTATTTTTTTTGATAAATCCTTTACGCTAAATGACAAGTACAGTAAGCAGTACTTTCACTGTACTTCGTATATATGTGGCTGACATGTTTATATCTATCTAATCTATGTGTGAAGCTCTATTCTTTCGGTTCTAAATTGTCGGGTACCGGTGTATGCCGCTGTTGAATTGCCGGCTTTTCATGTTTCACTGTTGGCACTGTTCCCATCGATTTGGGCAATCACTGTAATGCCACAACCACCATGGCTGTGGCATTACAGTGAGTGGCAGACAATCCCTGCATGATTGGTGCTCTAAATAGCGCCAGACATGCAGGACACGCTTTTGGTGCACGAACAGTTATCGAACATAACCTCGAACAGCCGAATTTTTTGCAAATCGTTCGGGTTCGTCGAACAACTCGAACACCGCCCAAAACAGCTCGAATTTGAGATTGGCGAACAGTTCTAGTCGAACACCGCTCATCTCTAGTAGCTATATTGATCACTAATTTTTTTGGTTTTTGTTTTTGCATGTCAGAAATGTTTATTTCTAAATTTTGTGCACTGATATTGGTTTACCTGGTGAAAATAAACAAGTGAGATGGGATTATATTTGGTTTTTATTAAGTTGCCAAATAATTATGCACAGTAATAGTTACCTGCACAAACAGATATCCTCCTAAGATAGCCAAATCTAAAAAAAAGCCACTCCAACTTCCAAAAATATTAAGCTTGGATATTTATGAGTCTTTTGGGTTGATTGAGAACATAGTTGTTGATCAATAATAAAAAATAATCCTCTAAAATACAACTTGCCTAATAATTCTGCACACAGTGTATGATGATAACCTATAGAGAACATAGGCAGCCATGCATTGAAGCATGTTTAGATATCCTAACATTGTAATGCACAGTAGCTTAAGTGCCCTTTGTGTTAGCACTAAGTTAAGATCACCCATTGGGTTAGCCCCTTTTAGAAAGTTATTTAACCTTAGCCATTGCAGGGCTTCCTTTAGGAATTTCAGGGTTCCATACTGGAAATTTTTTTGAGCCCCCTTGAGACTCCGCCCAGACTCTACCTCCACTGCTTGAACCCTCCACAGTCCCACCACCCACTCTTGTAAAAACTTAATTCCTGCACCATGTCCTCACCAAACATTAACATTTCCCATTGAACACCACATCACATACATAACCATCAGCTTTTGTTTTACCCAAATGATCTTTTAAGCCTGCCACCATACACCAACGTATACTGTGTTGCACGCCGGAAAATCTCAAAGAGCCCTAGTCAGGGCAGGGAGGTACGCCTGCACAGGAGCACGTTGCCGAAGAAAGGAAGGAGGACGGCATCGAAAGAAGAAGGGAGGCGGCAGACCAGGACAAACGACACCCATCAGACCAAATTTGCCCCCCAGGTGAGTTTAATAAAAGCTCATTTTCTTCTCATGCATGTTGGATCGGGGGCGTACATACAGCATTGCAGAATGCTGTATATCAGGCCTGAAAGGTGCTGGCTGTATCTCATATTGGCCAAACACGGAGCCAGTTTCCCTTTAAGGACTCTCAGGGTCAGCTGACGTTGAGTGGGGATGCTTTGCATAATCTTAGGGTGCCGACCTCCGCAATTAGGCAGGGACAGATCAGGGTAAGATTAGGGATTAACTAGTCTGAATAGGAACCTGTGGTGTGCAATTTTATCAGTGATGGCGTGCATATACAGTCTTAACAGGCTTCATTCGTGGATGACACCCATGCATGCCATTCCTCTACAGTGTATGTCATATTGTGTCATGGAAACACTCAATTTCAATTGGCTTTTTACTTTTACTAATTTAAGTAAACTTGCATGTAAATTTTTTAACAATTCCCATCAGAAGACACTTGTGTTTATGTGTTATCTCTGTGAAATGGTTGCAGTTTCATCCTTGTTAAATTTTTTTATTACAAAAGTAATACAGTATTCGGACTGATAAGTAGAGCTTTTTTTGATCTTTTTGTAACTTTCAACTTTTTTGTGTAAAGATACTGTATTATTTATAGTGATGAACGAGCACTAAAATGATCGAGTGCTCGTTACTCGAATCAAGAACATGAGACTGCTAGGGTGCTCGACTCAAGTAACGAGTATAATGGAAGTCAAAGGAAAACTCTAGCATTTTCTGACAGACCCTCCCAGGAGGTCTCGGAGGCAGTACAATCTCTGAAATAGATGGTAAAAGTGCACAAATGGAATGGAAGCACCATGTGTAAGATGCCTGGATGCATCTCTGACTCCCTGGTTGCTGCTTGGAACAATGTGGCCAGAGTATTATGCCATTTTTAAGGAATGACAATAAAACATCCAAAACCAAAGAGAAAATGAATTTTACAGTAAACAATGTTACAAAACAATCTTTCCTGTATAATGACTTGTATATTAGGCAAATTAAAAAAGAGAAAAAAAATGCCTCCACCACCTTTTAAACATTTTTGCACTTTCTCGTTGCTGTGAATGGTGAAAACACCACTCACCCATAAATGTAATTTTAACATTTTACTTCCTTATCTGGGCATATGGGCTATGTGACATAGTCAGACATATCCTGTTTAATTTATAAAGGAGGGACTCTGAAGATCACAAAGCCTATGAGGACAATGTAAGAACTGCCAAAAATTAGAAGGAATACACCCTGTATTAGACATAAAGGGCTCAAACACATTCTGTTAAATTTGTAGTGGGGCTCCTAGACTCATAAAGTTTATGAACTAAGTGCAAGGGCTAGCAAAAATTTGACGGATTAGCTGCAATACATCCTGGAATACCCATAGAGGAAGGCCTCAATAAATTATTTTAGAATTTTAAAACAATGGGACTCCTAATCTGGTAAAGCCTACACACTAAGTTCATAGCCTAGCATAAATTTAAAGGAAGGACTACAATACACCCGAAAAGACAAGTGAAGGGAGGCCTCAGAAAACATTTTTTTACCGTTGGGAAGGAGTGGTACTCCTAGACTGGTTATGCGTATGCACTATGTGCATGGGCTGCCAAAAATGAAAAGGAGGCACTGCGATTAACCCTAGAAGGGAGTTAGAGGGCCTCGGAAAACATTTTATTACCATTTAGAAGGAGTGGGACTCTTAGACTGGTAAAGCCAATGCACTAAGTGCAAGGGCTTAAAAAAAATTACCCTTGGGAGTATATATATATACAGTTGTGCTCAAAAGTTTACATACCCCGGCAGAATATTTGCTTTCTTGGCCTTGTTTCAGAAAATATGAATGATAACAAAAAAACATTTTCTCAATTCATGCTTATTGGTTACGTGTAGTTATGAGCGAGCAGTAAAATGCTGGGGTACTCGTTGTTCGGGTCGAGCAGATTGGAATGCTCGAGTGCTCGGACCGAGTAACGAGCCCAATGTAAGTCCATGAGAAACTCGAGCATTTTTCCAGCGGCTCCCCACGGTGGTCTGCAGAGGGCCTAAAAATTGCCCAAATCGATATGAACAGTGCTCAAATGACATGGGATAAGAATGGGGAAAACCCCTGGAAGCATTTCAGATGCCCAGGTCACTGCTGTCAACAATGTTGTCAGAGGTATTACGCCACTTTTACGGACTCACAATAAAATACAGAACAGACCAAAAGTTTGGACACACTTTCTCATTTAAAGATTTTACTGTATTTTCATAATTATGAAAATTGTACTATCACACTGAAGGCATCAAAACTTAAATTAACACATGTGGAATTATATACTTAACAAAAAAGTGTGAAACAACTGAAAATATGTCTTATATTCTAGGTTCTTCAAAGTAGCCACCTTTTGCTTTGAAGACTGCGTTGCACACTCTTGGCATTCTCTTGATGAGCTTCAAGAGGTAGTCACCAGAAATGGTTTTCACTTCACAGGTGTGCCTTGTCAGGTTTAATAAGTGGGATTTCTTGCCTTATAAATGGGGTTGGGACCATCAGTTGTGTTGTGCAAAAGTTT
This sequence comes from Phyllobates terribilis, assembly GCF_046119375.1. Taxonomy (NCBI): domain Eukaryota; kingdom Metazoa; phylum Chordata; class Amphibia; order Anura; family Dendrobatidae; genus Phyllobates; species Phyllobates terribilis. Next base: position 445,919,593 of record NW_027362764.1, read on the forward strand.
GGTGGATATACAGCTGATAGTCCTACTGAATAGACTGTTAGAATTTGTATTATGGCAAGAAAAAAGCAGCTAAGGAAAGAAAAACGAGTGGCCATCATTACTTTAAGAAATGAAGTTCAGCCAGTCCGAAAAATTGGGCAAACTTTGAAAGTGTCCCCAAGTGCAGTTGCAAAAACCATCAAGCGCTACAAAGAAACTGGCTCACATGAGGACCGCCCCAGGAAAGGAAGAACAAGAGTCACCTCTGCTTCTGAGGATAAGTTTATCCGAGTCACCAGCCTCAGAAATCGCAGGTTAACAGCAGCTCAGATTAGAGACCAGGTCAATGCCACACAGAGTTCTAGCAGCAGACACATCTCTTCAACAACTGTAAAGAGGAGACTTTGTGCAGCAGGCCTTCAAGGTAAAATAGCTGCTAGGAAACCACTGCTAAGGACAGGCAATAAGCAGAAGAGACATGTTTGGGCTAAAGAACACAAGGAATGGACATTAGACCAGTGGAAATCTGTGCTTTGGTCTGATGAGTCCAAATTTGAGATCTTTGGTTCCAACCACCGTGTCTTTGTGCGACGCAGAAAAGGTGAACGGATGGACTCTACATGCCTGGTTCCCACCGTGAAGCATGGAGGAGGAGGTGTGATGGTGTGGGGGTGCTTTGCTGGTGACACTGTTGGGGATTTATTCAAAATTGAAGGCATACTGAACCAGCATGGCTACCACAGCATCTTGCAGTGGCATGCTATTCCATCTGGTTTGCATTTAGTTGGGCCATCATTTATTTTTCAACTGGACAATCACCCCAAACACACCTCCAGGCTGTGTAAGGGCTATTTGACCAAGAAGGAGAGAGATGGGGTGCTTCGCCAGATGACCTGGCCTCCACAGTCACCAGACCTGAACCCAATTGAGATGGTTTCGGGTGAGCTGGACCGCAGACTGAAGGCAAAAGGGCCAAAAAGTGCTAAGCATCTCTTGGATCTCCTTCAAGATTGTTGGAAGACCATTTCCGGTGACTACCTCTTGAAGCTCATCAAGAGAATGCCAAGAGTGTGCAAAGCAGTCATCAAAGCAAAAGGTGGCTACTTTGAAGAACCTAGAATATAAGACATATTTTCAGTTGTTTCACACTTTTTTGTTAAGTATATAATTCCACATGTGTTAATTCATAATTTTGGTGACTTCAGTGTGAATGTACAATTTTCATAGTCATGAAAATCGAGAAAAATCTTTAAATGAGAAGGTGTGTCCAAACTTTTGGTCTGTACTGTATACAAAAACAAAACCATAATGCATTTTCCTGGGAAAAATGTTAAGGAACATCCTTTCCAGGGTAATGACTTGCTTGCACTTGAAATGTGTCCTTTTAGGCTCGTGGAGGCGGGAGCTGTCTACAACTTCATGGCAGCGGTGGCCGGGAGTCCATACTCGGTCCCCAGCCACCACTATTTCTCCCGGTGTCGTCTCTGACTTCCAAAAGCACGGGTCCCAGAACATTACCTGTGCCCTCCCCAGTGCACTTACTGGGAAGGACAGCCTAACCACAAACACGTGGACAGGTGACTATGGCCAGGGATGGTATGGAGCCAGTCCACATTAAAAATGCAGCCATATAGTGTCCGGGAACCTTCCCACACACTTTTCTCAGCCAGGGCTGCTTCTCTGCAGAGTTGGATGGGCCACCAGAGAACCGGAGAACCGGAGACTCCTCCGGTGGGCCCTGGTTTCTCCTTCAGGTGAGTTCATAGTGCCGAGGTGAGGTCATGATGATGATAGAGGACACCATCTGCTTAGTTTTCTGTTACTTGGGATGCAAGCGCAAGTATGCAGGCATCCAACAACCCACAGGCCGCAGTAGTAAACTGACAGATTTCTGGGCAGCCCGTTACACTTGAAATGTGCCTTTTAATCTCATGGAGGCAGAAGGTGTCCACAACTTCATGGCGGTGGTGGTGGCTGGGTGTCCACCACTGTTTCTCCCGGTGTCGTCTCTGCCTTCCACAAGCACAGGTCCCTGAACATTACCCGTGCCCTCCTCAGTACACTTACTGGGAAGGACCACCTAACCACAAACACGTGGACCAGTCAATGTGGCCAGGGACGGTACAGAGCCAGTCCAGAGCTTGTCAGTGAGTTGTATTTCACCACAGCTATATTTTTTAGCTCGGTGAAAGGACTGACTTGGGAAACCGTATCTACTCCAGCTGTCATTTCTCCCAGGAAGTCATCTAATGCAGCTTGTCGCATAAGCAATGGCAGCCCATCCAACATCTGCTCTCACTTGTCGGTGGTGTTTTGACACACAAACATCTTTCTTTACCCTTTAATTTCATGACTACAGAGTTGGGTAATGGCCTGATCTGCAATGCAGTTTCAGAAATAGTATGTAATTAAGCACTACCAATCCACATTAAAAAAAGCAGTCCTACAACATTACCCATGCCCTTACTGGGGCACTTACTGGAAATGACCGGCTAACCACAAACACGTGGACAAGTGAATGTGGCCAGGAATGATACGGAGCCAATCAACAGCTTGTCGGTGAGAGTTGTATTTCACCACAGCCATATTTTTTAGCTCGGTGAAAGGACTGACTTGGGAAACCGTATCTACTCCTGATGTCATTTCTCCCAGGAAGTCCTCTAATGCAGCTTGTCGCATAAGCAAAAGCAGCCCATTCTACATCAGCTTGCACTTGTCGGTGGTGCTTCGACACACAAACATCTTTCTTTGTCCTTTAATTTCATGACTACAGAGTAGGGCAATGGCCTTATCTGCAATGCGGTTTCAGAAATAACATGCATAAGCAATTCCAATCCACATTAAAAAAGCAGCTGTAGAGTGTCCGGGAACCTTCCCACACCCACACACTATTCTTAGACAGGGCTGCTTCTCGGCAGGGTTGGACGGGCCCACCAGAGAACCAGAGACTCCTCCGGTGGGCCTTGTCTTCTTCTTCAGGAGAGAGAATATTGCCAAGGTGAGGCCATGATGATGATAGAGGCCACCATTTGCTTAGTTTTCTGTTACTTGGAATGCAAGCGCAAGTATGCAGTCAGCCACCCACCTGCCCACTCACAGGCCGCAATACTAAACTGCCAAATTTTTGACACCTTTTTGCACTTCAAGTTTGACCTTTTAGGCTCGTGGAAGCAGAAGCTTTTCACAACCTCATGATGGAGGCGGCCGGGTGTCCATACTTGGTCCCCAGCCGCCACTATTTCTGCCGGTATCGTCTCCGCCTTCCACAAGCAAGGTTCCCTGAACATTACTGCTGTTACTTTTCTGTTGGAATTTGCTTGCCTCCTACCAGCCTGTAATATTTCCAGTGAACTATGGTATGATGCCATGGTATTAGCACTGCCCCCAGTATCAGTAGCGTAGCCATCTCCAATTTCGTTCTCAGGAATTCTATTTGGTAGACTGAGTGGCTGCCCAAATACATTAGTTTCTCACAACGCAGCTAAAGATAGAGTGGCAGTAGGTGCAAGCTTCTCCAGCCTGTTAGGTATCAGAGGGTGAACTGCAGCACATTGGCTCAGAGGTTAGCACTGAAGCCTTGCAGCGCTGGGATACTGGGTTCAAATCCCAGCAAGGACAACATCTGCAAGGATTTTTTATGTTCTCCCCGAGTTTCCATCTCAGTAAAAATGGAGCCATAGTGTCCGGGATCCTTCCCACACAATTTTCTTAGCCAGGACTGCTTCTCGGCAGAGTTGGACAGTCCCACCAGAGAATCCTTGAGTGGGCCCTGGCTTCTTCACAGGAGAGTTCATGATAGCGCAAACTTTGCAGCAGCTATGTGGCTCTTGAGCGGGGGAGAAAGGTAAGCCCTCAGAATCAAATCCTCTGGTGGGCCCAATGTTTTTCAGTTTGGAACTGCTTCTCAGTGGGTGTTGTATTTCACCACAGACAAATTCTTCAGCTCGGTGAAAGGACTGGCATAGAGGGAAATCATATCTACTCCTGCTGTTATTTCTCCATCGCCAGGTTCCGTCCATTGTCACACACGACCATGCCTGGCTGTATGTTCAGTGGTGAAAGCCACAGATCAGGCTGCTGTGTTACAGCTTTCAACAACTCTGCAGCGGTGGGCTGTTTTTTACCTAAGCATTAAGCATGTTATCTTCAGCACAACCTGTTGCCTCTTGGCCAAGTCAGTGCTGCAGTGCTTTCAGCTTGCGACTGATGTGGTCATTTCGGAGATGGAGGCCGAACTACAGGAGGAGGTGCAGGAGATGAACAATGTTATAACATTGAGGTTACATTGGGGAGTCTGGTTTTTATACTAAACAAATATCCTACTGTGATTTTATTTTTTATATATATTTATTTTTTTATGGTTTTTTTAAGACAAATTCATTCACCAGGAAATATCATTTTAACATTTTACAATCTTATCTGGCCATGTGGTGTGTGACACATCATCAGACACATCCTGTTTCATTTATGATGGTGAGACTCTGAAACTCACAAAGCCTATTTTTATAGGGTCATCAGGCAGCCCTAACTATTTTTAAAGGGACAGCAGTCGGCCCTCGCTATTGTTAGAGAGCCATCAGTCGGCTATGCTTTGTTGTTCCCATTATTAAAGAGTGGGTCTCCTATACTGTTATTGCGTATGCAGTGACTGCAAGGGCTGCCAAAAATTTGGACGCACCACAAAACCCCATTGAAGAGACATAGAGGAGGGTCTCAGTAAAAAAATGTTCCCATTATAAAGCAGCTGGTCTCTTATAGTGGTAATGCCCAGGCTGTGACTGCAAGGGCTGCCAAAATTTTGGAAAGACCCCAATAACAATTTAAAGACACATAGAGGTGGGCCTCAGTTACGACATATTCCCATTAGAAAGGAGCGGATTTCCCATATTGTTTGCCTATGCAGTGACTGCAATGGCTGTCAAATTTTGGAGGCACTCTAATGCTCCTTGCAAGAGACGTAGAGGTCGGATGGCCTCCTGAAAAAATGCTTCGATTAGTAGGAAGGGGGTCTCCCATACTGTTTGCCTATGCAGTGAATGCAATGGCTGCCGAAAATTGGGAGGAACTCCAATGCCACTTGCAAGAGATGTAGAGGTCAGAGGGCCTCCTGAAAATAATGTTCCCTGTATTAGAAAATGGGTCTCCCATTCTGTTTGCCTATGCAGTGAAGCAACGGCTGCCAAAAATTTGGAAGAAGTTCAATGCCCCTTGCATTGGTGGTGATATGGTGGTGGAGGATGAGGATGCGGAGAAGGAGGAGGACAAGAGCAAATAGACAAAATCAGGAAGCGTTTACTGATGTCTGGGTGTGAACACAGAGGTGCATGGGGATAGAGTTAGACCTCCCCAAAGAAAGACACTGTATTTGAGTTTATGTTACACTGCTAGCATTCGGTGGTGTTGAGAAGTCTGGCACAATCTAGCCCTTGTTCATTTTTATAAGAGTCAGCCAGTTAGGCAAATCCGCCTGTCAACTGAAAATGCTATCAGTTATAATTCCACCAGCGGCACTAAAAACCAGCTCTGACAAAAAGGTAGCGGCAGGGCAGGCCAGAACCTCCAAGGCATAGAGTGCCAGTTCATGCAGGCGTAGAGTGCCACATGTTCAGCTTGCACACCCAATAATTGTAGGGCACAGAGAAATCACGGAGGACGTTAGTATGGTTGGCAAGGTACTCCCTCCCCATTTCCCAAAATTTTGCACTCCTTGTGAGAGTACCCCGCACCTCAGGGTCTGTGCAATGGGAGGGGCAGAGAAAATTCTCGCAGAACTTTGACAGTTTTCCCTTGTCTCTGCTGGATTGCATCTGTGTCTCTCTTGCCTGTACTCCTTGGTTGTCTAACGAACTGTGACCTCTGCCGCCAGCGTTTTCCGATGGGAATTTTTTAAATAATTCCGAGACAAGGGCCTTCTCGTACTGCACCATTTTATTAGGCCTGACCTGCAGGGGAATAAGACACATAAAGTTCTCCCTGTAGCATGGGTCTAGAAGCATCACCAACCAGTAATGACTTTCACCCAAAATTTGGACAATGTGAGAGTCACGGGAAAGGCAGCGTAACATAAATTCAGCCATGTGTGCCAGACTGCAGAGAGACAAGAGTTCCATGACTTCACCAAGAGGATGACTGACCATGCTCTCCTCCTCATCCTCCTCCTCCTCCCTGTCCTGAAGCTATCCATGCTGAACAGACGGTATGACAGTTGTGCAGGTAGTACCGTCTATAGCACAGGAAACTAGCTCCTGTTCTTCCTCTTTTTCACCCAATACACATTGGGATGAGATGAGACTGGGCTGTGTGTAATCACCCTGTATGGATCTTTCCTCCATCTCATCGTGCTCCACCTGCAATGCCTCCTCTTTAATTGTGAGCAGTGAGCATTTCAGAAGACAGAGAAGCGGGATGGTGACGCTAATTATGGTGTTATCTCTGCTCATCATCTTAGTGAAGTTCTCAAAGTTTTGGAGGAAGGTACAGATGTCTGACATCCAGGTCCACTCATGAGGTTTTATGTGTGGAGTCTGATCTGAATACCGAAGGTCTTGTTGATGCTGTTAGTCAACAACTGCCCACTTCTGCTCACAAATCCTTCCCAACATCTGAAATGTAGAGTTCCAATGCGTGGGGACAGCACAGATCACTCGGCGAGCTAGAAGCTGCATGCACTGCTGAAGCATGGCAAAAGGCGGATGCTGTAGAAGACCTGCTAAAATGGGCACACAGCGTACTTTGACAAGCAGATCCAGCAGTTTCGGGAAGATTTTGAGAAACCGCTGAACCATGAGGATAAGCACATGGGCAAGGAATGGTACGTGTGTGAGCTCGCCTCACCTCAGAAACGCGACCAGATTCTGGCCATTGTCACACATGACCATGCCTGGCTGTAGGGTCAGTGGTGTTAGCCACAGGTCTGTCTTCTCTTTCAGAGCTGTCCACAACTCTTCAGCATTGTGTGGTTTGTCACCTAAGCATATTAGCTTCAGCACATCTTGTTGCCACTTAGCCAGGGCAGTGCTGCAGTGCTTCCAGCTGGCGACTAATCTGGCCATTTCAGAGATGGATACAGAAGAGAAGAAGGTGCAGGAGATGTAGAATGTGGGGGCAACCCTGATTGACGCAGGACTCCCATTCCTCGGCATCGGGAGGACGTGTTCCGTCCCAAGGTCGGACTGGGTCCCGACTTCCTCTATATTTAGCCCAGTGTGCCATCAGAGAGATGTACCGTTCCTTCCCACAAGCACTTGTCCACGTTTCCGTGGTTATGTGGACTTTCCCAGTAACTGCGTTGTTGAGGGCACGTCTAATATTGTGGGACACTTGCTCGTGTAATGCGGAGACGTCACACTGGGAGAAATAGTGGTGGCTGGGGACTAGAGATGAGCGTTGTTCTACTCGAACTGTTTGCCAATCTCAAATTCGAGCTGTTTTGGGCGGTGTTCGAGCCGTTCGGCGAGCACGAACGATTTGAGAAAAATTCGGCTGTTCGAGGTTATGTTCGATAACTGTTCGTGCACCAAAATCATAACTGGATTTTTTCTCGGTAATGATGAAAATTAATGTTAATACGCAGTTTGAGTGTACAGCGGGGTGGGAGGAGGGGCAGGGGATGGATCTCTGCAGGAATAATGAAGATCTCCATTTTTTTTTCTCTTTCCCGCATTTGCAGTGGGGAGGTGCAGTCTGTCAGCCTATCAGCAGCGCACACACGGAGCGAACTGCTGTTTTTCACACAAGCAAGGGCATGTGTCATTGGCAGTGTATGTCACATGTCCTTGCCCTATAAGACCAAGCCATTTTCCCCGTCGCCACCATTTTCTCACTGCTGCAGCTGCGTGTTAGACGGCACCGCTGTTGCTGTGTGCACTATACCTTGTTAATTTCAAGCCAATTTTCGCACAAATCTACAGATAGCTTGGGAGTAGGGAATAGTTGTGATTGCAGTCCTTTTAAGGACTAGGTTACAGCATTTCCTACGACTTTTATCAGGCAGGTCTGTGCTCTTAAATAGATAGATTGTGGGAGTAAAGACTAATTGTAATTGCAGTCCTTTTCAGGACTAGGTTACATCAGTTCCTATCAGTTTTTGCCAGGCAGGTCTGTGCCAGTGCTGTGCAAGTTTTTTTCACAGCATTTGGCTGAATCTAGCAAAGCTAATCCTTTTTGGCCTATTGCAGAGTGTGTTAGTCAGTGGAGTAGCCTATCTGTGTTGCAAGATATACCACCTGTGTATAGAATACCAATTTTTTTACTGCACCTAGTGAAGTAAAATCTTTTGGGCATAGCATCATTCTATTAGTCCATCTATACTGACCTCCATCAGGTTGCAAATTGAATATAATTTTTTTCTGCATCTAGCTCTGAAAAAATATTTGGGTTTCTACGAGTGTGTGTGACTTGTTCTATTAGTCCATCTATACTGACCTCCATCAGGTTGCAAACTGAATATAATTTTTTTCTGCATCTAGCTCTGAAAAAATATTTGGCCTTCTAGCAGTGTGTGGGACTTTCTCTATTAGTCCATCTATACTGACCTCCATCAGGTTGCAAATTAAAAATAATTTTTATCTGCATCTAGCTCTGAAAAAATATTTGGCCTTCTAGCAGTGTGTGGGACTTTCTCTATTAGTCCATCTATACTGACCTCCATCAGGTTGCAAATTGAAAATAATTTTTATCTGCATCTACCTCTGAAAAAATATTTGGGCTTCTAGCTGTGTGTGGGACTTGTTCTATTAGTCCATCTATACTGACCTCCATCAGGTTGCAAACTGAATATAATTTTTTTCTGCATCTAGCTCTGAAAAAATATTTGGCCTTCTAGTAGTGTGTGGGACTTTCTCTATTAGTCCATCTATACTGACCTCCATCAGGTTGCAAATTAAAAATAATTTTTATCTGCATCTAGCTCTGAAAAAATATTTGGCCTTCTAGCAGTGTGTGGGACTTTCTCTATTAGTCCATCTATACTGACCTCCATCAGGTTGCAAATTAAAAATAATTTTTATCTGCATCTACCTCTGAAAAAATATTTGGGCTTCTAGCTGTGTGTGGGACTTGTTCTATTAGTCCATCTATACTGACCTCCATCAGGTTGCAAACTGAATATAATTTTTTTCTGCATCTAGTTCTGAAAAAATATTTGGCCTTCTAGTAGTGTGTGGGACTTTCTCTATTTGTCCATCTATACTGACCTCCATCAGGTTGCAAATTAAAAATAATTTTTATCTGCATCTACCTCTGAAAAAATATTTGGGCTTCTAGCTGTGTGTGGGACTTTTTCTATTAGTCCATCTATACTGACCTCCATCAGGTTGCAAACTGAATATAATTTTTTTCTGCATCCATCTCTGAAAAAATATTTGGCCTTCTAGCAGTGTGTGGGACTTTCTCTATTAGTCCATCTATACTGACCTCCATCAGGTTGCAAATTAAAAATAATTTTTTTTCTGCATCTACCTCTGAAAAAATATTGGGCTTCTAGCTGTGTGTGGGACTTGTTATATTAATCCATCTATACAGACCTCCATCAGGTTGCAAACTGAATATAATTTTTTTCTGCATCTACCTCAGAAAAAATATTTGGGCTTCTAGCTGTGTGTGGGACTTGTTCTATTAGTCCACCTATACTGACCTCCATCAGGTTGCAAATTCAAAATAATTTTTTGTCTGCATCTAGCTCTGAAAAAATATTTGGCCTTCTAGCAGTGTGTGGGACTTTCTCTATTTGTCCATCTATACTGACCTCCATCAGGTTGCAAACTGAATATATTTTTTTTCTGCATCTACCTTTGAAAAAATATTTGGGCTTCTAGCTGTGTGTGGGACTTGTTCTATTAGTCCATCTTTACTGACATCCATCAGGTTGCAAATCGAATATAATTTTTTTCTCCATCTAACCCAGCCAATAGTTTTGGCCTAATACCACAGTTTGGCCACTCAGCTCTGCTCGGTTCCCATCCATTGTTTTTTTGTGCAAACAACTCCAGAGTTGTGAATTAGTTAACCACCAAAATGAGTGGAAAAAGGCCTGCTGCTGGTGGAAAGGGGAATAGGCGTGTTGGGAAGGGGAAAAAAGGTTGTGTCCGTGGGGTAGGTGTTAAAGCAACAGTAACATCTGCAGAAGAAAGACCATCTTCCAGCCAAACTAAAATGTCTACTTTTTTTAGCGGATAATGTGATAAGATCCCTTTCTTACGGCCACGCCAATCGCTACAAATTCCAGATGAGGCACAAAAACAGCAGGTGCTTCAACGGATATCAAGTGCTCCTTTAAGTGGGCTCTCCTCCACATCAACTTCAACATCACAAATACTCCAGTCCTCAAAGGTGTCACCCCAATCGCACTTGCTTCATCACAGCTCCCAAATCTCCAGCTGCCCATCTGAGTATGAGGTAGAACAGATGGTTGAGTCTGCAGAGCTGTTTACTCATACTATAGCCTAGGAATCAGAGGTCGACTCCAGCGCTTCTGTGAATCCAGACGAGGAAATGATCTGCACTGATGCCCAGAATCTTTATGAGTCGGATCCAGGACCAGACGCAGAAGGTTCTGACCATAATGTAGACCCTCATTCCCAAACTGTAACTCCTGTTCGTGGAGACAATGAGGAAGACGATGATGAGACTCAAATACCTGATTGGAGCGACAACTTTAGTTTTTTGTCAGGGCAGGAACAGGTTGGCTCTGAGGACGACGGGTGTGATAATGCACAGGGTGATGATGATGAGGTTGGAGATCCCACTTACTGTCAACCCACAGTCAGCCAAGAGATGAGGTCAGCAGAGGAGGTGGAGGAAGATGCTAGTGACGACGAGGTCAGGTTGCGCCTTCCTGGACAGAGACGTAGTACTGGAAGCATGTCAACAACTGCATCCTCAAACACAACTCTGCCTCTCACCACAAGTCGTGGTGGCTCTTCAGGTCGCATGGGTGCTAAGCCTTGCATAGCCTGGGCATTTTTTCAGATCGATAAAGATGACCCAACTCGTGTTATCTGTAACATTTGTCAGCAAAAGCTAAGTAGAGGCCAAAAAATACATAGTTTGAGTACTTCATGCATGAACCGGCACATGGACATGAAGCATAAGTTGCAGTGGGAAGCTCAGTGTGCTACAATGCGGCCTAGCTGGCCGGGCCAACCACCGTCTCCCATATCTTGTGCATCCGCGGCCTCTTCATCCTCTGTGACTGGGGGGACAGCAGTCACACCTGTTTTGGGGCGCAGACCTGCCACCTCTTTACCCGCAACAGCCAGCGTGATTGGCAGGTCATTTTCTTTGGAGGTGGTAACACCAGCTGGTGTTGAGCGCTGTCCGACATCGATAGCACCACCTTTGGATCAAGGCAACCTAACATGTCCGCCTGCATCTTCCTCACAGACCGGCAGTTTGCCGGGGACACCCTTATCAACCCCGTCTAAGCACAATAGCCAGCCCTCGGTCCCTCAGATGTGGACAAGTAAAAGACCATTTCCTCCTAGCCATGAGAAAGCTAAGAGATTGAATTTCACCATCTGCAAGCTCTTGGCTACAGAAATGCTGCCTTTCCGCCTGGTGGACACAGAGGATTTTCGAGACCTTATGTCCGTCGCAGTGCCCCAGTACCAGATGCCCAGTCGGCACTACTTCTCAAAGAAAGGTGTGCCTGCGCTCCACCAGCATGTCGCACACAACATCACCGCTTCTTTGAGAAACTCTGTGTGTGACAGGGTGCATTTCACCACAGACACTTGGACGAGTAGGCATGGACAGGGGCGTTACATGTTGCTGACTGGGCACTGGGTAACTATGGTGACAGCAGGACAAGGGGCTGTTGTCCAAGTCTTGCCGTCCCCACGAGTTGTGCCTCAATCCTCTTTATGTCAAAGTTCCTCCACTGCTTCTGCCTCCTCAACCTCCTCTCGGTCTTCCACCTGCACCCAAAGCCTGTCTGGTCATGCCACAAGCTTTCTAACTGCGCAGAAGGGATCCTGCACACCTCCTTACTATGCTGGCAGTAGGGCTCAACGTCATCAGGCGGTTTTTACTTTGAAATGTCTGGGAAATGTGAGTCACACAGCTGAGGAGTTGTGGTCAGCTCTGGAGAACCAATTTCATGAATGCTTGTCTCCACTGGACCTGAAACCAGGGAAGGCCGTGTGCGACAATGCTGCAAACCTGGGTGCGGCCCTTCGCCGGGGCAATGTCACACACGTGCCTTGTATGGCTCACGTGTTGAACCTGGTTGTCCAGCAATTTTTAGCCCACTATCCCAGACTAGATGGCCTTCTGCAGAGGGCACGGTCGCTGTGTGCTTACTTCCGCGTTCGCATCCCGCAGCTCAGCGACTTACATCTCTACAGAAGTCGTTGGGCCTGCCACTTCACCGGCTAAAATGCGATGTGCCTACCCGGTGGAATTCAACTCTGCACATGTTGCAGCGACTGTGGCAGCACCGACAAGCCCTGGTGCAATACGTTCTGACGTATAGCCTGGGCCAACGAGATCCAGAGGTGGGGCAAATCACGCTGGAGGAGTGGTCTCAGATCAGGGACCTATGCACCCTTCTGCACAGTTTTGAAATGGCGACGAAGATGTTTAGTGCTGACGATGCCATTATCAGCATGACTATTCCGGTGATTTACATGCTGGAGCACATGTTAAACAGAATTCGGAGTCAGGTGGTGGCACAAGAGGAGGTGGAGGAAGCAGAGGAGGAGGAGTTGTATGCGGAAGGGCTAACATCTGCAAGGTCCAGACGGTCGGCAGCACCAAGGCGGCAGGCATGTGAGGGTGGGGGAGATGGCTTTACCAGGGCGCATGGTAGCAGCCAAACTAGTGAGGAAGGTGCAGGAGCCCAGGAAGAAGTGGAGGACGAACTGATGGAAGACTCATCAGATGAGGGAGACCTTGATCACATTACTGTTGTGCGAGGTTGGGGGGAGAGGACAGAGGAAGGAAGCATGATTGTTACCTCGCCACCAACACAACAGGGACTTGGTGCTCCTGGATGCGCAACACACATGAGTGCCTTCTTGCTGCACTACCTGCAACATGACCCTCGAATTGTGAGAATTAGAAATAATCCTGACTACTGGGTTGCCACACTGTTAGATCCCCGGTACAAAAGTAAATTTGCCGAAATTATTCCTGCCATAGAAAGGGATGCACGCATGCAGGAGTATCAGCAGAGACTGTTGCAGAATCTTACATGTGCTTTTCCACAAAACACCAGTGGTGCACGTAGTGAATCTCACAGTTCCAACTTGCCAACCGTGGGACCGTCAAGTGTTCAGCACTCAAACCGTAACAGAACCACAGTATCTGCTGGTAACATCAATTTTGCGGAATCATTTCACCACTTTTTTAGCCCATCCTTTGCAAGGCCACAGGAGACAAGAAGTCTGACACATAGTCAACACCTAGAGACGATGGTACAGGAGTATCTCCAAGTAAACATTGAAGCCATGACTGTGTCACTGGACCCTTGCTCTTTTTGGGCTTCCAATCTGGATAAATGGCCGGAGCTAGCCACTTACGCCTTGGAGATCTTGTCATGCCCCGCAGCCAGCGTTCTGTCTGAACGTGTGTTCAGCGCTGCTGGTGGTGTGCTGACAGATAAGCGCACGCGGCTCTCCACTGATAATGTAGACAGACTCACGTTCATAAAGATGAACAAATCATGGATCCGAAACGACTTTTCTACCCCTGTGTCATCCTGGGGAGAGTAAAAGCTTGATGATTGGTTAAAATCACCCTACCAACCGTTTTAAGCTTTCAAATTACTCATCATGTTTATCTGTATCTTGGCTGGAAAATAATTTGGGCTTTGTAGCAGTGTGCAGCACTGATTCTATTAGACCATCTATACTAAGCTCCACCAGATTTAAAATTAATAATAATTTTTAGCTGCATCTAGCCCGGAAAATAATTTTGGGGCTCCGAGATGCGCAAGACACATAAGTGCCTTCTTTCTGCACTACCTGCAACATGACCTTCATATTGTCAGAATTCGAAGTAATCATGACTACTGGGTTGCCACACTCTTAGATCCCCCAAACTTCTTGATCAACCTTTTCATTTTAATAAAGACCAAAAAAATGGTCATTTTTGAAATTATAAGCATTAGCAGGTTATTAGAAACTGAAATCAAACAGTTTTCAACTCAAAACTTTATTCTAGGTGATGTTACATTTTCACATAGGACCCCTTGTTCGAAAGGAGCTTCTGAACTCTCTCGTCCATTGAATTTGTCAGGTTTTGGATGGTTTCTGCTTCATTTGTTTTGCATGAGGACAGAATACCCTCCCAGAGGTGTTGTTTAGATGTGAACTGCCTCCCGCCGTCATAGACACTCCTTTTGATGATGCTCCAGAGGTTCTGAATGGGGTAGAGGTCAGGGGAGCATGGGGGTAACACCATAAGTTTGTCCCCTTTTATGCCCATATCAGCCAGAGATGCAGATGTTTTATGTGCGGCATGAGATGGTGCATTATCATGCAAAAAAATGATCTTGCTGTGAAATACACGGTTCTTCTTCTTGAACCATGGTAGGAAGTGCTGTTTGAGAAAATCCACATACATTATGGAGTTCATCTTTAGCACCTTCAGGGATCCTAAAGGGGCCGACAATCTCTCTCCCCATGATTCCAGCCCAAAACATTACTCCACCTCCTCCTTGTTGGCGCTGTAGCCGTGTTTGCGTGGGGTGTCAGTCAACCAGCCATCCTCCACTCCATCCATCTGGACCATCGAGCGCTGCACGGCACTCATCCGTGAACAAAACAGTTTTGAAATCAGTCTTCATGTAATGTTTAGCCCACTGGAGCCGTTTCTGCTTGTGTGAAGTGGATAGAGGAGGTCGACAGGATGGCGTATGCACAGCTGCAAACCTCTGAAGGACCCTGCATCTTGTTGTTCGGGGGACGTTGGAGGCACCAGCAGCTTCAAAAACTTGTCTGCTGTTATGACTAGGCTTTTTTGCCGCTGCTCTTTTAAACTGACGTAATTGCCTGTAGGAAAGAGTCCTCAATTTGCCCTTATCAGCACGCACACGTGTGTACTGTGAATCAGCTACATACTTCTTGATTGCCAAGACACTTCATCCTGATGATCGCACAATGTTGATTGTAGTCATGCCTTGACCTAAACACTCCACAATTTGTTGCTTCTCAGCAGCCGACACATCCTTTTTCTTTCCCATTTTGGCAGAAAATGTAGGCTGCTTAATAATGTGAGACAGCCTTCTTAAGTAGTCTTGCCTTTCATTGGACACACCTGCCAAACTAATTAGCACAGGTGTCTGCAATTGCTTACAGTGATATAAAGAGCCCTGACACTCATCACCATCAATGAGTTTAACTGACAAACAAACAAATTCTTCCTTTATCACTCCTAAACACTTTTTGCATAATAATTTGGAACACAGTGTACATGTGCTTTTCCACAAAACACCAGTGGTTCACGTAGTGAATCTTACAGTTCTAACTTGCCAACCGTGATCTGTATGGAGTTGTTCAATAAAGGGCCCAAAATTAAGATAACATAGATGGGAGAGGTCTCTATGAATAGGAATTCCTAACTATTTGATACCCTGTGAGGGCCAGGCAAAGGGAAAGTTGGACTGGATGGAATCCTATATGGATTTGGGGAGGGAGACATCGAGGGCCTCAGACTTCGCTGCATTGATTTTAAAATTTGACCATGTAACAAAGTGATCTATTTCATCCATAACAGCATGGATGGATATATGTGATTGAGTGATATATACTAGGACATCATCAGCAAATAGAGAGCACTTGTACTCGGTGCCTCCCACCTCAATCCACCTAATATTGGGGTTATGGCAAATTGATGAGAGCAGGTGCTCCGTCACTAGGATGTATAAGAGAGGGGACAGAGGACATCCCTGCCTTGTCCCATTGGTGATTGTGAAAGGTGATGAAAATGTTCTGATGCACCCCCTGGGCCTTGGGACACCCGGAGCCGGACCCTTTTTGGTGGATGCTGGTGGTTGTGGTCTTCGTGGCGGCGACCCTGTTCCGTGGCTCAGGGTGGTCAAACCAGTGGCGGAACTATTTATGTGGTTTTGATGTTTAAATGTCCGACTACGCCACCCGTGGATTGCGGTCAGTGTGAACCTCCGCTGCAGGGCAGACCGCTGAGGCTGGTGTTGTGGGTGCAGCAGAGCGTAGCATAACTTCCCACGGGAGGAGTATAGCCTCAGGGCAGTGTATGCGGAGGATGGGGGTGATGGTGCAGGGCAGCAGCAGTAACGACACGGAGTCAGTGATGCAGTCCAGGGCCTTTACTCACAGTTCTTATTATCCAGACCACGTCTGCAGGTAACAGCTGCCCACGTCGTACTGTGCTCACCAGGTGAGGGGCTCAGACAACTCCCAGATAACTTTGGAGCGCTTCACAGGACCCCCTTTGTGTGTCCTTTGTCTGGCCTTTCTTACCAACCCTTCTGTCCGGCTTCTTCGGGTCTCCTCTTGGTAAACTTGGATCCAGTTTCCCTGACCCTATGTGGTGCCTTCCTAGCGGGTGTAGCGAGGGGCTGCGCCACATAAAATGTCAGAGCCTCCGGTTTCTAGCTGAGGGTCGTTTCCTGCCTCCACTAGTTTCGGGGACCGGTCTCCCCCTTTGGCCTGACCCCTCCACGCAGGTGGATTCGGGCGTGCGGTGGCGACTCGCCCGTCCGCACCCCTGGGATCCCTTCATTCCTCGTTCCTGGAGCCTTCTCCGCTCCTCTTCCTTCCTTCTCCCTCTTCCAGGCCTGGGCCTCTGTTACTAGGCCCGCCTCCGGAGCAGAGCTCTTGCAGAGCCCCTGCTCCCTGCCACTTCTGTCAGACTTCTCTGCACTGAACTAAGATGGTGCCCACCTTTTATACTCCCTTCTCAATGCACCCAGGAACTGCTTCCTCCCTGCTCCTGCACTACAGGGTTCCCCTTCCTCAGTGTTCCCTCCCCCCACTCCAGCCAGGGACAGGGACTGTCGTGCCCATCTCAGAGGCATATTGGTCGCCCTGCCCCACGGCAATGTGGTGTAATGCATGCAGGTGTCGGGTCCTGATCCACACTCCATCCTTACCTGAGAGTGAGATATCACACCTCTGGGTGAGGTGCAATACCTCTGTAGCAACCGAGCCCTCAGGGTGCTACAGTTCCATTTATCTTCAGCCTAGGTGACGTATTGTGATACAGGGCCGTGATTTTGGCTATAAAAGGGTCCCCTAGACCCCTACCCCAAGCTTTTTAAGAGAATCATATATGGCGTGCCAGGAGACTCGATGGAATGCTTTCTCAGCATCCAACGAGAGTATCTAATTACAAATTTTTAACTGCATCTAGCCCAGGAAATACTTTGTGCCTAGTAGCAGTGTCTGCTAGTCAGCGGATTATCCCGGCTGTTAAGCAAGCTACACCACCTGTAGTTTGGACACTTAATTTTTTCAAAGGAAATGCTTCGGGACCACGGGATACTCAGTGAAGAGCATCAGGAGGCACCCCAAGGCATAGGGGCTGGGACTGGCAGTAGGATGCCTTGTGGTGGACAGCCGAGCTCGATCCTTATAAAAGCTTTTTAACTGCAGCAGCTTTAGTGGACGCTACTGGAGCTGGAATTACGCGGCTGCTTGCATGAAACTTGCCCTCCAATAGATCCTTGTAAATGGATTTAAAGTGTATTCATTCAAATTAGATAGACAATTTAAATTAAAAAGCTTAGAGCTGCCTCCACCACAGGGGGGCTCGCTCGACCCACCAGCGGACAGGCAGCAGTATTGGGAGAGGGGGGCTGGCCGTCAGGGTTCACCGCAGCTCTGGCACAAACCCGGCGACACGGAGGTGGCACGGGCAGGAGCGGACTGAACGTGTCAGCTTCTCACTTTTTGGATTTTAGAAGGGCATGACATGCCTATATTTGTGTCTCCCCCTCCTTTTACTCCTCCACCTCTTTTCTTTTCGCATGACTATATGTACTTGTCACTTTTCCATGTGTTAGTTGTGTCTTCTGAGCAGTTTGTCAGCTTTTGGACACCTTTGAAGGTGTTTTCTATGTGTTTCTATGTGTTTTTGTTTGCCTGCCATTGGTTTTAACGGTGTTCGAAGGTGTTCGACGAACAGTTCGACGAACAGTTCGGCAAACACACGGGTGTTCGACGAACCGAACCGAACTCGAACACTACGGGGGTGGCTCAACACTACTGGGGACCGACTACCAAGGGGCGGCTGCCACCATCAGGTTGTGGAAAGCTTCCGTCTCCACGAGCCTAAAAGGCAACATTTTGAGCTCAAACATTCGCGAAATGTGTGAATTTAGTAGTGTGGCCTGTGGGGTGCTAACTCCATATTTGCACTTGCTTTCCAAGGACTGGGGTAGGGACAACTAAACGCTGCGCTGGGACAAGGACATGGACGTGCTTGCTGATGGTGCTACTTGAGAGTGTGCAATGACAGGTGCAAGGCGGGAGGCATCTATGCATGCACCATTGACAGGGGAATGGTGTGCACGCACAACAGCGGAGGAAGCAGTTGTGTCACCCGTAGACACTGTTGCTGGACCCTGGGGTTCGGCCCACTTACTAGGGTGCTTTACTGCCATGTGCCTGATCATGATGGTGGAGGTCAGGCTGGTAGTTTTGCTACCCCTGCTAATGCTGGCCTGGCAGGTGTTGCAAATTGCCTTTTTGGGGTTATCTGCCGAGTCTTTAAAAAATAACCAGACTCGGGTAGACCTAACAGTTATACTGGCAACTTCCGTCGTGTTGGCGTTATTAGGAATGCTTTCCCGCTTTGTGTCTGTGGCCACCACACTGATTCTTCCTGCCAGTTGTGATGCTATGCCTCCCTCCCCCTGTGTGCTGCTGTCCTTGCTCTGTGTGTCCCCCTGCCAGTTTGGATCAGTTTCTATATCATCCACCACCTCGTCTTTCTGGCAATTGTCATCATCCACCTCTTGCAACAGTAATTGCAGTTTCCCACCATCGCCTTCATGTGACCGTGGCTGCTCCAATATTTGGGCATCGCTACACGAATTCTCCTCTTGACTCGATTAAAGCTGGCCGAGCGAGTGGCCCGATTCTACAAATGGAAAAGTGAACAGCTCTTCTGAGTGTCCAAGTGTGGGATCAGTTGTCTCCGGGCACTCTGCATGGTGGGAGGAAGAAGGATCAGGGTGTGGAATATGCAGTTCAGACTCATGGCTACTGAGACTTTACTGTGTGGAAGACAGGGTGGAGGTGGTGGTGGCCAAGTGACTGGAATCATTATCTGCTATGCAACCAATATCCTTTTCACACTGCTCTGTGTTCAATAGTGGTGCTCAGCGGTCCCCTAGTAATTGGGACAGGAAGGTCGAGTGAGAAGATATGGGTGTTTATTGTGGCATAATTTCACCTTGCCCACGGCCATGTCCTCAGCCATTGCATGCACCATCACCATCACGTCAACTTCCCCACCCCTTGCCACGCGCCTTGCCCATTTTAAATGGAGGACAATATTTTCCACGTTCACGAGAAATGGCTAATTTTGGAACGCAGTTATATGTGAAATGTCTGACAGAGAACCACGATTTTAAATAGCAGGCCTATAATTTACTAATATTATTCTACAGGGAGACCTTGTGTGAATAGCATCACCGACACACTGCATCAGAATGAAAATGGAAGAAATGTATGATTTTAGAAGTCTTTTCGGTTGTATGTCTGAAGGAGAACCATGGCTTTAAATTGTAGATCTGTAATTTACTAATATTATTCTACATGGATACCTAGTGTGAATAGCGTCACCGACACACTGCAACGGAATAAAAATGGAAGAAATGTATAATTTTAGAAGTATTTTCGGTGATATATCTGACAGAGAACCACAGTTTTAAATTGTAGGCCTGTAATTTACTAATGTTCTACACGGAGACCTAGTGTGAATAGCTTCACCGATACACTGCAACAGCATGGAAAAGGAGGCCAATATTTTCAACGATCAGATAAAATTTCTGGATTTTTATCGGTGTAGTATGGAACAGATCTGGCTTTATTCTGCAGTGAGCAGAAAATGGTGCTCTCTTGATTGCTTTTTAAGCAAATAACCAGAATTAAGATAAAAAAAAAAATTTGCCCTGGCCCCTGATATCTAGGCTGTGTAGAAATATCTGTAATTATTACAGCAGCAGCAGAAAGGACGTTCAATGGACCCTCTTGTGCTGTATTATACACTGGAGTCTGCCACATACACTGCCTGCCTGCCCAGATCTAATATACAGTACAGACCAAAAGTTTGGACACACCATCAAATTTAAAGATTTTTCCTTATTTTCATAACTATGAAAATTGTACATTCACACTGAAGGCATCAAAACTATGAATTAACACATGTGGAATTATATACTTAACAAAAAAGTGTGAAACAACTGAAAATATGTCTTATATTCTAGGTTCTTCAAAGAAGAAGCCACCTTTTGCTTTGATGACTGTTTTGCACACTCTTGACATTTTCTTGATGAGCTTCAAGAGGTAGTCACTGGAAAAGGTTTTCACTTCACAGGTGTGCCCTGTCAGCTTTAATAAGTGGGATTTCTTTCGTTATAAATGGGGTTGGGACCATCAGTTGTGTTGTGCAGAAGTCTGGTGGATACACAGCTGATAGTCCTACTGAATAGACTGTTAGAATTTGTATTATGGCAAGAAAAAAGCAGCTAAGTAAAGAAAAATTAGTGGCCATCATTACTTTAAGAAATGAAGGTCAGTCAGTGTGAAAAATTAGGAAAACTTTGAAAGTGTCCCCAAGTGCAGTTGCAAAAGCCATCAAGCGCTACAAAGAAACTGGCTCACATGAGGACCGCCCCAGGAAAGGAAGACCAAGAGTCACCTCTGCTTCTGAGGATAAGTTTATCCGAGTCACCAGCCTCAGAAATCGCAGGTTAACAGCAGCTCAGATAAGAGACCAGGTCAATGCCACACAGAGTTCTAGCAGCATACACAACTCTTCAACAACTGTTAAGAGGAGACTTTGTGCAGCATGCCTTCATGGTAAAATAACTGCTAGGAAACCACTGCTAAGGACAGGCAACAAGCAGAAGAGACTTGTTTGGGCTAAAGAACACAAGGAATGGACATTAGGCCAGTGGAAATCTGTGCTTTGGTCTGATGAGTCCAAATTTGAGATCTTTGGTTCCAACCACCGTGTCTTTGTGCGACCCAGAAAAGGTGAACGGATGGACTCTACATGCCTGGTTCCCACCGTGAAGCATGGAAGAGGAGGTGTGATGGTGTGGGGGTGCTTTGCTGGTGACACTGTTGGGGATTTATTCAAAATGGAAGGCATACTGAACCAGCATGGCTACCACAGCATCTTGCAGTGGCATGCTATTCCATCCGGTTTGCGTTTAATTCGACCATCATTTATTTTTCAACAGAACAATGACCTCAAACACACCTCCAGGCTGTGTAAGTGCTATTTGACCAAGGGGGAGAGTGATGGGGTGCTACGCCAGATGACCTGGCCTCCACAGTCACCAGACGTGAACCCAATTGAGATGGTTTGGGGTGAGATGGACCGCAGAGTGAAAGCAAAATGGCCAACAAGTGCTAAGCATATCTGGGAACTCCTTCAAGATTGTTGGAAGACCATTTCCGGTGACTACCTCTTGAAGCTCATCAAGAGATTGCCAAGAGTGTGCAAAGCAGTCATCAAAGCAAAAGGTGGCTACTTTGAAGAACCTAGAATATAAGACATATTTTCAGTTGTTTCACACTTTTTTGTTAAGTATTAGTGTTGAGCGAGCATGCTCGACCCTGCTCAGTACTCGCCCGAGCATCTCACTACTCTGGATGTTCAGCGAGCACCGAGCATTTCCGGGTTACCCGTTCGGGAGCACGGGTCTCCGCCCTGCACGTTTGGCGCTCTTTACAGAGCCAATGAACATGCAGGGATTGCCAGCCCGTCACTGGAATGCCGCATCCATGTTGTTTGTGGGCGTTACAGTGATTGTCTGGCCGCACAGCGTCACCTCGAGTATTTAAAACCGGGTGCCGCCATCTTGGACACAGTCGCTCTGGATCAGACAGTGTAGTGTCAGTGCTGCTGAGTTAGGGAGAGATATATAGTGCAAAATAGGTAGTGTAGGGTCTCTAAAGCCTGCCAAATCAAACAAACAGTCCTTCTCAGGACTAATATCCATCCCAGATATCAGGCAGGCAGGCTGTATAGGAGATGCAGTGGTTATACCAGCAAACGCTGAATTACAGTCCTGTGTGCTCCTGTTGGTCAAACTGCTAGACTTATTCCCCCGTCTCAGGGGCCAGGAAAATTATTTTTTTTTTTCATCTAAATCCAGTATTTTTTTTCCTCAGTCAGACTGTACAAATATGCATCTTATTAACCTTTTGGTATCCCCCCCTCCCCCCCCAAAAAAAAATTGAGTGTGTCTGTGAATGTTCAGACACCAATATATCTGTTTAAAAGAGTCTGGTGTAGGCCAGAGAAATAGAACTGTGGTTTTGCAGTTCCACCGGTCAAATCTCTGTATTATCCTGCTTTTGGAATTTTTTGCCATAAAAAACTGTTTAAAAAGAGTCTGGTGTAGGCCAGAGAAATAGAACTGTGGTTTTGCAGTTCCACGGGTCAAATCTCTGTATTATCCTGCTTTTGGCATTTTTTGCCGTAAAAAAAACTGTAATAGTGTCTCCCTGACTGGTCAGACACCAATATATCTGTTTAAAAGAGTCTGGTGTAGGCCAGAGAAATAGAACTGTGGTTTTGCAGTTCCACGGGTCAAATCTCTGTATTTTCCTGCTTTTGGCATTTTTTGCCGTAAAAAAAAACAGTAATAGTGTCTCCCTCACTGTTTAGACACCAATACATCTGTTTAGAAGAGTCTGGTGTAGGCCAGAGAAATAGAACTGTGGTTTTGCAGTTCCACGGGTCAAATCTCTGTATTTTCCTGCTTTTGGCATTTTTTGCCGTAAAAAAAAACAGTAATAGTGTCTCCCTCACTGTTCATACACCAATATATCTGTTTAAAAGAGTCTGGTGTAGGCCAGAGAAATAGAACTGTGGTTTTCCTCTTCCACGGTTCTAATCTCCTTTTTATTATCTTTTTTCAATTGATAGTGCGATTGTAAGCTGTTTTACTTCATTTACAATGGGCAAGGCGCGTGGCAAGGGACATGGAACTGGACGTTCTGGTGATGGTGCATGTTGAGGACGGGGCCGTGGCCAAGGTGAAAATGTGCCACAACCCACAGCCACATCTTCTCACTCCCACTTCTTAATTGAATTACTAGGGAAGCACAGTACAACACCAGTATTGCGAACTGATCAGTGTGAACAGGTTATTAATTGGATAGCAGATAATACTTCCAGTTACCTGGGCACCACCACCTCCGGTCTGTCTTCCACATGGTCAAGTTTTAGTAGCCGTGAGTCTCGACCGCATACTCCTCCTAATCCTGATGCTCCTTCCTCCCACCATGCCGAGTGTCATCAGACGTCAGACAGCAACTGATCCCACACTTGGACACTCTGAAGAGCTGTTCACTGGTCCATTTCCATATTTGTGCCCCTCGCCTGATCGGCTTGAAGTGGTGAAAGAGGAGATCCCATGTAGCGATGCCCAAATATTTGAAAATTCACGGCCACAGGAAGTCGACACTGGCAATTTGTCACAAGAGGTGGACGATGACGAGATACAATTGCCACGAAGTGAGGAGGAGGATCGTGGTGCGCAAGTGGAAGAGGAGGAGGTGGTGGATGATCTAGTAACTGACCCAATGTGGCAGGAGGACATGCAGAGAAAGGCCAGCAGCACACATGGGGAGGGAGGCAGAGTACCCCAACAGGCAGGAAGAAGCAGTGTAGTGGCCGCACACAGAAGGCGGGCAACAGTTCCCCGTAACACCAACACGAGGTACGTTGCCAGTACAACCGGTAGGTCTTCCAGAGTCTGGAATTTTTTTAAAGACTCTGCTGATAACCCCAAAAAGGCCATTTGTACCACCTGCCATGCCAGCATCAGCAGGGGTGACAAAACTACAAGCCTGACCACCACCAGCATGATCAGGCACATGGCAGTAAAGCACCCGACTTTGTGGGGCAACCCCAGGGTCCACGACCAGTGTCAGCAGGTGTCACCACTGCTTCTTCCACTGTTGTGCATGTAATAGAATCCCCTGTTGTGTGTGCAAGGCAATCCCCTGTCCATACTGCATGCAAAGATGCCCCCTCCTCTCAGTCTTCACTTGCTATGGCAGTTTCTCAAGAAACAGCATCAATGTCCACGTCCCACCGCAGCGTTCAATTGTCCATATCCCAGAGCTTTGAATGAAAGCGCAAATTCGCAGCCAACGCCCAACAGGCCACAGTCCTAAATTCGCACATTTCTCGACTGTTTGCGTTGGAAAAGTTGCCTTTTAGGCTGGTGGAGACGGAATCCTTCCGCAACCTTATGGCGGTGGCAGTCCCTCGGTACTCGGTCCCCAGCCGACACTATTTTGCCCAGTGTGCCATCCCCGCATTATACATGCACGTGTCCCAAAGCATCTGCCGTGCCCTCAACAACGCAGTTACTGGGAGAGTCGACCTGACAACGGACACGTGGACAAGTGCTTGTGGCCAGGGATGGTACATCTCCCTGACAGCATACTGGGTAAACATTATGTAAGCCGGGACCCAGTTGGACCTTGGGACAGAACACATCCTCCCCACACGGAGGATTGCGGGCCCTATGTCAGTCAGAGTTGCCCCCACAGAGTACAGCTCCTGCGCATCATCCTCCTCCTACTCCTCATGTTCAGCCTCCATCTCAGATATCACCACATCAGTTACAAGCTGGAAGCACTACAGTACTGCCTCCGCCAAGCTGCAACAGGCTGTGCTGAAACTCATAAGCTTAGGAGATAAACCTCACACTGCTTGATTCTATAATAGCTGTCTACAAATATGTCAAGGGCTGTCACATTGTAGAAGGATCATCTTTATTCTCATTTGCACAAGGAAAGACTAGAAGCAATGTGATGAAACTAAATGGGAGGAGACACAGATTAGATATTAGAAAAAACTTTTTGACAGTTAGGGTGATTAATGAGTGGAACAGGCTGCCACGAGAGGTGGTGAGTTCCCCTTCAATGGACGTCTTCAAACAGAGGCTGGACAGACATCTGTCTGAGATGATCTAGTGAATCCTGCTTTGAGCAGGGGGTTGGACCAGATGACCCAAGAGGTCCCTTCCAACTCTACCATTCTATGATTCTATGATTCTATGATTCTATGCTTGTGAGTTGTGGACAGCTGTGAAAGAGCAGGCAGATCTGTGGCTGAGACTGCTGAACCTACATCCAGGCATGGTCGTGTGTTCAGCTGTTTCTTAAATCATACCCCGAGTTGCCAGATCTTCTCGTCAAAGTACGCCGCCTATCAACTCATTTTTGGAAGTCAGCTACAGCTTCCGCCGCCCTTGCTGTGTTGCAGCAGCGTTTGCAGCCTCCGGCACACCGACTGGTGTGTGATGTCCCCACACACTGGAACTCTACCCTCCACATGTTGCAAAGGATTTGTGAGCAGAAGAGAGCAGTTGTGGACTACCAGCTGCAACTAGGCCGTCGATATTCAGGTCAGACTCCACACATAAGACCTCAGTAGTGGACCTGGATTTCTGACATATGTACCATCCTGACAAACTTTGAGGAGTCCACCAAGATGGTGAGTGGCGATGACGCCATCATTAGCGTCAGCAACCCACTTGTCTGTCTTTTGCAACGCTCTCTGCAGAGAATTAACCACTTCGCACCAGAGCCTGTTTTTGCCTTCGTGACCGGGCCAATTTTTACAATTCTGACCACTGTCAATTTATGAAGTAATTACTCTGGAACGCTTCAACGGATCCCCCTGATTCAGAGATAGTTTTTTCATGACATATTGTACTTCATGATAGTGGTAACATTTATTCGATATCACTTGCGTTTATTTGTGAAAAAATCAGAAATTTGGCGAAAATTTTGAACATTTTGCAATTTTCAAACTTTGAATTTTCATGCCCTTAAATCACAGACATATGTCACACTAAATAGTTAATAAGCAACATTTCCCACATGTCTACTTTACATCAGCACAATTTTGGAACCAAAATTTTTTTTGTTAGGGAGCTATAAGGGTTAAATTTGACCAGCGATTTCTCATTTTTCCAACAAAATTTACAAAAACATTTTTTTAGGGACCACATCATATTTGAAGTCACTTTGAGGGGTCTTTATGACAGAAAATTCCCAAAAGTGACAGCATTCTAAAAACTACACCCCTCAAGGTGCTCAAAACCACATTCAAGAACTTTATTAACCCTTCAGGTGCTTCACAGGAATTTTTGGAATGTGGAAGAAAAAAATTAACATTTAACTTTTTTCACAAAAATGTTACTTTAGACCCATTTTTTTTTTATTTTCACAGGGGTAACAGGAAAAAATGGACCCCAAAATTTTTTGAGCAATTGCTCTTGAGCGCGCTGATGCCCCATATGTGAGAGAAAACCACTGTTTGGGTGCACTGCAGGGTTCGGAAGGGAAGGAGCGCCATTAGACTTTTTGAATGTAAAATTTGTCTGAATAATTAACAGACGCCATTGCGTTTGGAGAGCTCCTGATGTTCCTAAACAGTGGAAACCCCCCATAAGTGACACCATTTTGGAAACTAGACCCCTTAGGGAACTTATCTAGATGTGTGGTGAGCACCTTGAACCCCAAGGTGCTTCACAGAAGTTTATAATATTGAGCTGTAAAAATAAAATTTTCACATTTTTCCCACAAAAACGTTTTTCATCCCTTAATTTTGCATTATCATAAGGGTAATAGGAAAAATTGCACCATGAAATTTGTTGTGCAATTTCTCCTGAACACGCTGATGCCCCATATGTGGAGGCAAACCACTGTTTGGGCGCACGGCAGGGTTTGGAAGGGAAGGAGCGCCATTTGACTTTTTGAATGTTAAATTTGTTTGAATAATTAGCGGATGCCATGTTGCATTTGGGGAGCCCCTGATGTGCCTAAACAGTGGAAACCCCCCACAAGTGACACCATTTTGGAAACTAGACCCCTTACGGAACTTATCTAGATGTGTTGTGAGCACCTTGCACCCCCAGCCGCTTCACAGAAGTTTATAATATTGAGCCGTAAAAATAAAATTTTCACATTTTTCCCACAAAAAATGTTTTCATTCCCTAATTTTGCATTATCATAAGGGTAACAGGATAAATTGCACCATTAAATTTGTTGTGCAATTTCTCCTGAGTACACCGATACCCCATATGTGGGGGAAAACCACTGCTTTGGTGAACGGCAAGGTTCGGAAGAGAAAGGAGTGCTATGTAGGCTGGGATAGGTTGCGCACACCATGTCAGATTTGAAGAGTCGCTGACATGCCGAAACAGCAGAAACCCCCACAAGTGACCCCATTTTGTAAACTAAACCTCTCAAGGAATTCATCTTGGGAAGCAATGAGTATTTTTTAATTTTTAAATTTATACCATTGGTCAGTGAAAAAAGCATAATTATATTTTTACCACAAAAAAATGTTTTACCCTCAGATTTTACATTTTCACACAGGGCAATGGGTAAAAATGGTGCCGAAATGTGTCACACAATTTCTTCTAAAAGTGTCAATACCCCATATGTGGCTGTATCGCACCGCTCAGCCATACGGCGAGATCTGGGGGGGACGGAGTGCTATTTGACAATTGGAGAACAAATTATTGTAGAATAGGCATTTGGATTTGGGAGCACTAAATTTTCTGAATTTCTTTTTGGGGGGCAAGGGCCATTTCGCTTTCCAGAGCCTTTCTGCTACCAGTAACTTGGAAGTCCCTTATATTTTTAATAGATGACGGACCTGAGTGGGGACTAGCTTTTTTTGAGGACTGAGTTGAAGCTTTTATTGGGAACATTTTACGTAACATTTATCCGGCGCTCTAGGCTGAGCACTTACATCGGGGTTTCCATCTAATTTTCCAAGTGATGTAATTCAGATGAAACCCCTGTGGGATCCATTCACTGTAATGAGGCAGCAGAGTTACTCTGGACTCTCTCTGGCCTCTGTTTAGTGGTGTCCTTAGTTTCAGAAGTGCACAAAACTGTGGCTAACCGCACTTTTATGCACGCCTAAAACAAATGACACCGTGGGATCCCAGGCCAGACGGCATCCACAGTGCCTATATCTGCCTCATTACAGGTAATCTTCCGTCATGGGTTCCTGCTGAATCACATATTTCAGAGATTTACACGGAAACTCTGGGGTAAGTGCTCAGCGCAGAGCGCAGGATAAATGTAAGGCTCTGCGCCTTACTGCGATCTTTGGGAGATATAATAAACTAATCAGTTGCAGGTGAAGAATTGGTTTTATTTATTTTTTACGCCGTTCCTAGTGTGATATAACTGATTAGATTACTTCATTCTTTGGGTCGGTGCGATTACAGAGATACCAGATTTAAATCCGGTTTTTATGACTGACAGCTGTCACACACTAAAAGACGTTTTTTTTGCAAAATCTAGTTTTTGCATCGCCATATTTTGATAGCTATAATTTTTCCAGATTTTGGCCGACAGAGTCATGTGATGGCTTGTTTTTTGCGGGACGAGTTGACATTTTTATTAGTACCATTTTTCGGTACGTGACATTTTTTGATCGCTTTCTATTCCGTTTTTTGGGAGGTAAAATTAACAAAAACCAACAATTCAGGAATTGTTTTTTGAGGTTTTGTTTTATGCCGTTCTGCGTGTGGTAAAAGTGATCAGGCAGCGTTATTCTTCGGGTCAGTACTTTTACAGCGATACTACACTTACTGTATATTTTTTTATGTTTTGGCGCTTTTACACAATAAAACCATTTTATAGAAAAATATTTTTTTTGCATTGCTTTATTCTGAGAGGTATAACTTTTTTATTTTTCGGCTGATGGAGCTGTATGGTGGCTTGTTTTTTGCGGAACAAGATGACGTTTTCAGTGGTACCATTTTTATTTCCATTTTTCTTTTTGATCGCATTTTTTTCCACTTTTTGTTTGGCGATATGAGGAAAAAGCATAGTTTTTTGCTCCGTTTTTTATTTATTTTTATTACGGTGTGCACAGAAGGAGTTAATTAGTGTGACAGTTTTATAGCTCGGGTTGTTTCAGACGAGGTGATACCAAATATGTGTACTTTTTTTTTTTTTGCATAAATATACGGATTTATCGGTTTAATATTTTATTTATTTATTTTTATTTATTTTGTAATTTTTTTTTAACAGTTTAAAAACATTTTTTTTTTACTTTTTTTTACATTTTTACTTTGTCCCTGTATGGGACATTAATTTTTATTTTTCTGATCACTGATCTCATGTAATGTAATAGACATGTATTATATTACATGAGATCTTCCCTGACTGTTTTACAGTCAGTCTCCTGCCTGGCTTCAGCTGCAGGCAGATCTGGAGGCGGTATAAGGGGGCCGTCGGAGAGGTAAGAGGACAACCCCCTCTCCTCCTACTGTCTTCTATATGCCGCGATCACTATAGATCGCGGCATATAGAAGACAGCAAAGGGTTAACATCACTGGGACCTGATCCAATCAGGTCCCGATGATGTTCCCTGTCAGAGCTATCGCTCTGCACTGCTCCCGCAGTGCTTGCAAGACCCTGGGGGTCCTGAGCGCTGCGGGACCACCCACCGTTTTTAAACGTCCGCGCTGCACAGAGCCCAGACAACGCGGACGATTATCTACAGTGGGCGGTCGGAAGCGGTTAAAGAGGAGGCATTGCAGCCAGAGTATGATGAGATGGATCAAGAAGCTGTAATGGGCGATTACACACAGCCCAGCCTCATCTCATCCCAACGTGCATTGGGGGACAATGAGGGAGAGGAGGAGGAGGAGGAGGTAGAACATGAGCTGGTATCATGTGCTGTAGACGGTAGTACCTGTACAACTGTCATACAGTCGGTCCAGCGTAGGTAGCCTGAGGACAGGGGGAGGAGGAGGAGGAGAGCATGGTCAGTCATCATCTTGGTGAGGACACGGAAGTCTTGCCCATTACCAGTCTGGCACGCATGGCTGACTTTATGTTACGCTGCCTTAACCGTGACCCTCGCGTTGTCAAAATGTTGGGTGACAGTCATTACTGGTTGGTGACACTTTTAGACCCCCGCTACAAGGAGATCTTTCATTCTCTTAGGCTATATGCCCACATTGCGGAAATGAAGCAGAAAATTTCTGCTGCATTTCCGCATGTCCTTTCCAGGAAAAACGCATGCGGAATTTCGCAAGCGTTTATCGCGCGTTTTCGACATGCGGAATTGCCTTGCATTTTTTAATGCATTGGAATGCTATTCCGCATGCGGAAATGCAAAATTAATTGACATGCTGTGGATTTTTGTGTGCATCAATAACGCTGCGAAAAAATCCGCAGCATGGGCATAGAACTTGAGGATTCGCATTGGGGACCATGGGGTGCGAATGAAAAAGCGTTTTACAAGCATTTCCGCTGCGGAAATTCCGCTTCAAATGCGCTTTTAAAATGCTACGTGGGCACATACCCTTATTCCTGAGGTGGAGAGGTCTACAAAAATGTGGCATTACCAGAAGGCCCTTGCTGCAGAACTGTTAAAAAAATTCCAATCTGAACACGCTAGTGTCAGAGGTCACAATTCATTGACCAACCAAGGTGTACAGGCGAGAGAGATGCAACTCCAATCCAGCAGAGGCAGGGGAACACTGTCAAGATTCTGGGACAGTTTTCTGAGAACCCGCCCAGCTTAAAGGCCCTGAGGCGCGGGGTACTCTCACAAGGAGTGGAAAGTTTCAAAAGATGGTGAGGGAGTACCTTGCCGACCGTACCAGCATCCTCCGTGATTCCTCTGTGCCTTTCAATTATTGGGTATCCAAGCTGGACACTTGGAATGAACTCGCTCTGTACGCCTTGGAGGTCCAGGCCTGCTCTGTTGCTAGCGTGTTATCGGAGCGAGTTTTAAGTGCCTCTGGGGGAATTATAACTGATAAGCGCACTCACCTGTCAACAATCTCACAATGCTGACAAGCTGACCCTTATCAAAATAAACAAGCACTGGATTGGGCCAGTCTTCTCATCACCTCCAACTGACAGCAGAGTAACATAAAGTCAAATCCACTGTGTTATTTCGGGAGGTGTATTCCCATGCACCGCTTCACACCCACACATGGGTAAACGCTTCCTCATTTCAGCTGTATTTTGCTCTTCTCCTTATCCTCAGCCTCCAACACCGCTATACCCTCCAGGGTGACCGTGGTCCGTGTTGCCAGTATTGCAAGTTCCTCCGTCCTAATTTTTGGCAGCTTTTGATTGGAAGGCATAGGCAAAGACTATGGGAGATCCACTCCCCAATAATGGGAATAATATTTTTAATATGCTGTACTGCATGGCTCTTATTTGCCAGCATTGCAAGTTCCTCCGTCATAATATTTAGCAACTTTTGCTTGAAAGGTAAACTCAAAAACTATGGGAGACCCACTCCCCAATAATTGGGAAAAATGTTTTTAATATGCTGTACTGCATGGCTCTTGTAAGGGGCATGAAAACCGTCTTGTTAAGCTACTCTGAACTCCACGTCTCTTCCAAGGGGCATTAAAACTGTCGTGTTAAGCTACTGCGTACTCCACCATTCTTCCAAGGGGCATTAAAACCTTCTTGTAAAACTACTGCGACCTCCACGTCTCTTCCAAGGGGCATTAAAATCATCTTGTTAAGCTACTGCGACCTCCACATCTCTTCCAAGGGGCATTAAAATCATCTTTTTAAGCTACTGCGACCTCCACCACTTTTCCGAGGGGCATTAAAATCGTCATGTTAGGCTACTGCGACCTCCACCTCTCTTCCAAGGGGCATTAAAACCATCTTGTTAAGCTACTGCGACCTCAACCACTTTTCCAAGAGGCATTGATATTGTCTTTTTATTCCACTGCGACCTCCACCATTCTTCCAAGGGCCTAAAAACTGTCTTGTTAAGCTACTGCGACCTCCACCATTCTTCCAAGGGGCATTAAAACCTTATTCTTAAGCTACTGCAACCTCCACATCTCTTCCAAGGGGCATTAAAAGCGTCTTGTTAAGCTACTGCGACCTCCACGTCTCTTCCAAGGGGCATTAAAACCGTCTTGTTAAGCTACTGCGACCTCCACCACTCTTCCAAGGGGCTTTGAAATCGTCTTGTTAAGCTACTGCGACCTCCATCACTTTTCCAATGAGCATTAAAACCGTCTTGTTAAGCTACTGCTACCTCCACGTCTCTTCCAAGGGGCATTAAAATCATCTTGTTAAGCTACTGTGACCTCCACCACTTTTCCAAGGGGCATTAAAATCGTCTTGTTAAGCAACTCCGACCTCCACCACGCTCACAAGGGGCTTTAAAACCATCTTCTTAAGCTACTTCGACCTCCACTATTCTTCCAAGGGGCATTAAAACTGTCTTGTTAAGCTACTGCGACCTCCACGTCTTTTCCAAGGGGCATTAAAATCATCTTGTTAAGCTACTGCGACCTCCACCACTTTTCCAAGGGGCATTAAAATCGTCTTGTTAAGCAACTCCGACCTCCACCACGCTTGCAAGGGGCTTTAAAACCGTCTTCTTAAGCTACTTCAACCTACACCACTTTTCCAACGGGCATTGATATTGTCTTTTTATTCCACTGCGACCTCCACAATTCTGCCAAGTGGCATTAAAACCGTCTTGTTAAGCTAATGCGACCTCGACGTCTCTTCCATGGGGCATTAAAACCGTCTTGTTAAGCTACTGCGACCTCCACGTCTCTTCCAAGGGGCATTAAAACTGTCTTGTTAAGTTACTGCGACCTCCACCACTTTTCCAAGGGGCATTAAAAATGTCTTGTTAAGCTACTGAGACCTCCACGTTTCTTCCAAGGGGCATTAAAACCATCTTGTTAAGCTACTGTGACCTCCACATCTCTTCCAAGGGACATTAAAATCGTCTTGTTAAGCTTCTGCGACCTCCACCACTTTTCCGAGGGGCATTAAAATCGTCATGTTAGGCCACTGCGACCTCCACCTCTCTTCCAAGGGGCATTAAAACCATCTTGTTAAGCTACTGGGACCTCAACCACTTTTCCAAGAGGCTCTGATATTGTCTTTTTATTCAACTGCGACCTCCACCATTCTTCCAAGGGGCGTTAAAACCGTCTTGTTAAGCTACTGCGACCTCCACCACTCTTCCAAGGGGCTTTGAAATCGTCTTGTTAAGCTACTGCGATCTCCATCACTTTTCCAATGGGCATTAAAACCGTCTTGTTAAGCTACTGCTACCTCCACGTCTCTTCCAAGGGGCATTAAAATCATCTTGTTAAGCTACTGTGACCTCCAACACTTTTCCAAGGGGCATTAAAATCGTCTTGTTAAGCAACTCCGACCTCCACCACGCTTCCAAGGGGCTTTAAAACCGTCTTCTTAAGCTACTTCGACCTCCACTATTCTTCCAAAGGGCATTAAAACTGTCTTGTTAAGCTACTGCGACCTCCACGTCTCTTCCAAGGGGCATTAAAATCATCTTGCTAAGCTACTGCGACCTCCACCACTTTTCCAAGGGGCATTAAAATCGTCTTGTTAAGCAACTCCGACCTCCACCACACTTGCAAGGGGCTTTAAAACCGGCTTCTTAAGCTACTTCGACCTCCACCACTTTTCCAACGGGCATTGATATTGTCTTTTTATTCCACTGCGACCTCCACAATTCTGCCAAGTGGCATTAAAACCGTCTTGTTAAGCTAATGCGACCTCGACGTCTCTTCCATGGGGCATTAAAACCGTCTTGTTAAGCTACTGCGACCTCCACGTCTCTTCCAAGGGGCATTAAAACTGTCTTGTTAAGTTACTGCGACCTCCACCACTTTTCCAAGGGGCATTAAAAATGTCTTGTTAAGCTACTGAGACCTCCACGTTTCTTCCAAGGGGCATTAAAACCATCTTGTTAAGCTACTGTGACCTCCACATCTCTTCCAAGGGACATTAAAATCGTCTTGTTAAGCTTCTGCGACCTCCACCACTTTTCCGAGGGGCATTAAAATCGTCATGTTAGGCCACTGCGACCTCCACCTCTCTTCCAAGGGGCATTAAAACCATCTTGTTAAGCTACTGCGACCTCAACCACTTTTCCAAGAGGCTCTGATATTGTCTTTTTATTCTACTGCGACCTCCACCATTCTTCCAAGGGGCATAAAAACTGTCTTGTTAAGCTACTGCGACCTCCACCATTCTTTCAAGGGGCATTAAAACCGTATTGTTAAGCTACTGCGACCTCCACATCTCTTCCAAGGGGCATTAAAACCGTCTTGTTAAGCTACTGCGACCTCCACGTCTCTTCCAAGGGGCATTAAAACCGTCTTGTTAAGCTACTGCGACCTCCACCACTCTTCCAAGGGGCTTTGAAACCGTCTTGTTAAGCTACTGCGACCTCCATCACTTTTCCAAGGGGCATTAAAACCGTCTTGTTAAGCTACTGCGACCTCCACGTCTCTTCCAAGGGGCATTAAAATCATCTTGTTAAGCTACTGCAACCTCCACCACTTTTCCATGGGGCATTAAAATCGTTTTGTTAAGCAACTCCGACCTCCAACACGCTTCCAAGGGGCTTTAAAACCGTCTTCTTAAGCTACTGCGACCTCCACATCTCTTCCAAGGGGCATTAAAACCGTCTTGTTAAGCTACTGCGACCTCCACGTCTCTTCCAAGGGGCATTAAAACCGTCTTGTTAAGCTACTGCGACCTCCACCACTCTTCCAAGGGGCTTTGAAACCGTCTTGTTAAGCTACTGCGACCTCCATCACTTTTCCAAGGGGCATTAAAACCGTCTTGTTAAGCTACTGCTACCTCCACGTCTCTTCCAAGGGGCATTAAAATCATCTTGTTAAGCTACTGCAACCTCCAACACTTTTCCATGGTGCATTAAAATCGTTTTGTTAAGCAACTCCGACCTCCAACACGCTTCCAAGGGGCTTTAAAACCGTCTTCTTAAGCTACTTCGACCTCCACTATTCTTCCAAGGGGCATTAAAACCGTCTTGTTAAGCTACTGCGACCTCCACGTCTTTTCCAAGGGGCATTAAAATCATCTTGTTAAGCTACTGCGACCTCCACCACTTTTCCAAGGGGCATTAAAATCGTCTTGTTAAGCAACTCCGACCTCCACAACGCTTGCAAGGGGCTTTAAAACCGTCTTCTTAAGCTACTTCGACCTCCACCACTTTTCCAAGGGCATTGATATTGTCTTTTTATTCCACTGCGACCTCCACAATTCTGCCAAGTGGCATTAAAACCGTCTTGTTAAGCTAATGCGACCTCAACGTCTCTTCCATGGGGCATTAAAACCGTGTTGTTAAGCTACTGCGACCTCCACGTCTCTTCCACGGGGCATTAAAACTGTCTTGTTAAGTTACTGCGACCTCCACCACTTTTCCAAGGGGCATTAAAAATGTCTTTTTAAGCTACTGCGACCTCCACGTTTCTTCCAAGGGGCATTAAAACCATCTTGTTAAGCTACTGTGACCTCCACCACTTTTCCAAGGGGCATTTATAATGTCTTTTTATTCCACTGCAATTTCCACCATTATTCCAAGGGGCATTAAAATTGGCTTGTTAGGCTACTGCGACCTCCAAGTCTTTTCCAAGGGGCATTAAAACCGTCTTCTTAAGCTACTGCGACATCCACCACTCTTCCAAGGGGCATTGATAATGTCTTTTTATTCCACTGCGACCTCCACCATCCTTCCAAGGGGCATTAAAACTGTCTTGTTAAGCTACTGCGACTTCCACGTCTCTTCCAAGGGGCATTAAAACCGTCTTGTTAAGCTACTGCGACCTCCATATCTTTTCCAAAGGGTATGAAAACCTTCTTGTTAAGCTACTGCGACCTCCACGTCTCTTCCAAGGAGCATTAAAACGGTCTTGTTAAGCTACTGCGACCTCCACCATTCTTCCAAGGGGCATTAAAACCGTATTGTTAAGCTACTGCGACCTCCACCATTCTTCCAAGGGGCATTAAAACCGTATTGTTAAGCTACTGCGACCTCCACGTCTCTTCCAAGGGGCATTAAAATCATCTTGTTAAGCTACTGCAACCTCCACCACTTTTCCATGGGGCATTAAAATCGTCTTGTTAAGCAACTCCGACCTCCAACACGCTTCCAAGGGGCTTTAAAACCGTCTTCTTAAGCGACTTCGACCTCCACTATTCTTCCAAGGGGCATTAAAACCGTCTTGTTAAACTACTGCGACCTCCACGTCTCTTCCAAGGGGCATTAAAATCATCTTGTTAAGCTACTGCGACCTCCACTACTTTTCCAAGGGGCATTAAAATCGTCTTGTTAAGCAACTCCGACCTCCACAACGCTTGCAAGGGGCTTTAAAACCGTCTTCTTAAGCTACTTCGACCTCCACCACTTTTCCAACGGGCATTGATATTGTCTTTTTATTCCACTGCGACCTCCACAATTCTGCCAAGTGGCATTAAAACCGTCTTGTTAAGCTACTGCGACCTCCACGTCTCTTCCAAGGGGCATTAAAACCGTCTTGTTAAGCTACTGCGACCTCCACCACTCTTCCAAGGGGCTTTGAAACCGTCTTGTTAAGCTACTGCGACCTCCATCACTTTTCCAAGGGGCATTAAAACCGTCTTGTTAAGCTACTGCGACCTCCACGTCTCTTCCAAGGGGCATTAAAATCATCTTGTTAAGCTACTTCAACCTCCAACACTTTTCTATGGGGCATTAAAATCGTTTTGTTAAGCAACTCCGACCTCCAACACGCTTCCAAGGGGCTTTAAAACTGTCTTCTTAAGCTACTTCGACCTCCACTATTCTTCCAAGGGGCATTAAAACCGTCTTGTTAAGCTACTGCGACCTCCACGTCTCTTCCAAGGGGCATTAAAATCATCTTGTTAAGCTACTGCGACCTCCACCACTTTTCCAAGGGGCATTAA
Source organism: Phyllobates terribilis (assembly GCF_046119375.1). Taxonomy (NCBI): domain Eukaryota; kingdom Metazoa; phylum Chordata; class Amphibia; order Anura; family Dendrobatidae; genus Phyllobates; species Phyllobates terribilis. The sequence continues at coordinate 445,956,525 of NW_027362764.1, forward strand.
AATCGTCTTGTTAAGCAACTCCGACCTCCACAACGCTTGCAAGGGGCTTTAAAACCGTCTTCTTAAGCTACTTCGACCTCCACCACTTTTCCAATGGGCATTGATATTGTCTTTTTATTCCACTGCGACCTCCACAATTCTGCCAAGTGGCATTAAAACCGTCTTGTTAAGCTACTGCGACCTCCACGTCTCTTCCAAGGGGCATTAAAACTGTCTTGTTAAGTTACTGCGACCTCCACCACTTTTCCAAGGGGCATTAAAAATGTCTTGTTAAGCTACTGCGACCTCCACGTTTCTTCCAAGGGGCATTAAAACCATCTTGTTAAGCTACTGTGACCTCCACCACTTTTCCAAGGGGCATTTATAATGTCTTTTTATTCCACTGCCATCTCCACCATTATTCCAAGGGGCATTAAAATTGGCTTGTTGGGCTACTGCAACCTCCAAGTCTTTTCCAAGGGGCATTAAAACCGTCTTGTTAAGCTACTGCGACATCCACCACTCTTCCAAGGGGCATTGATAATGTCTTTTTATTCCACTGCGACCTCCGCCATCCTTCCAAGGGGCATTAAAACTGTCTTGTTAAGCTACTGCGACCTCCACGTCTCTTCCAAGGGGCATTAAAACCGTCTTGTTAAGCTACTGCGACCTCCACATCTTTTCCAAGGGGTATGAAAACCATCTTGTTAAGCTACTGCGACCTCCACATCTCTTCCAAGGGGCATTAAAACCGTCTTGTTAAGCTACTGCGACCTCCTCCACTTTTCCCAAAGGCATTAAAAATGTCTTGTTAAGCTACTGCGCCCTCCCCGTTTCTTCCAAGGGGCATTAAAACCATCCTGTTAAGCTACTGTGACCTCCACCACTTTTCCAAGGGACATTTATAATGTCTTTTTATTCCACTGCGACCTCCACCATTATTCCAAGGGGCATTAAAACCGTCTTGTTAAGCTACTGCGACCTCCACGTCTCTTCTAAGGGGCATTAAAACCGTCTTGCTAAGCAACTCCGACCTCCACCCCTCTTCCAAGGGGCTTTAAAACCATCTTCTTAAGCTACTGCGACCTCCACTATTCTTCCAAGGGGCATTAAAACTGTCTTGTTAGCTACTGCGACCTCCACCACTCTTCCAAGGGGCATTAAAACCATCTTGCTAAGCTACTGCGACCTCCAAATCATTTCCAAGGGGCATTAAAACCATCTTGTTAAGCTACTGCGACCTCCAAGTCTCTTCCAAGGGGCATTAAAACCGTTTTGTTAAGCTAATGCGACCTCCACAACTCTTCCAAGGGGCTTTGAAACCGTCTTGTTAAGCTACTACGACCTCCACCACCTTTCCAAGGGGCATTAAAACCGTCTTATTAAGCTACTGTTACCTCCACATCTCTTCCAAGGGGCATTAAAAGCGTCTTGTTAAGCTAATGCGATCTAGACGTCTCTTCCATGGGACATTAAAACCATCTTCTTAAGCTACTGCGACCTCCACTATTCTTCCAAGGGGCCTTAAAACTGTCTTGTTAAGCTACTGCGACCTCCAAGTCTCCTCCAAGGTGCATTATAAATGTCTTGTTAAGCTACTGCGACCTCCACGTCTCTTCCAAGGGGCATTAAAACCGTCTTGTTAAGCTACTGCTACCTCCATCACTTTTCCAAGGGGCATTAAAACCGTTTTGTTAAGCTACTGCGAACTCCACGTCTCTTTCAAGGGGCATTAAAATCTTCTTAAGCTACTGCGGCTTCCATTACTTTTCCAAGGGGCATTAAAACCGTCTTGCTAAGCAATTCCGACCTCCACCACTCTTCCAAAATGCTATAAAACTGTCTTCTTAAGCTACTGCGACCTCCACTATTCTTCCAAGGGGCATTAAAACTGTCTTGTTAAGCTATTGCTACCTCCACGTCTCTTCCAAGGGGCATTAAAACCGTCTTGTTAAGCTACTGTGACATCCACCACTTTTACAAAGGGCATTAAAAATGTCTTGTTAAGCTACTGCAACCTCCCCGTTTCTTCCAAGGGGCATTAAAACCATCCTGTTAAGCTACTGTGACCTCCACCACTTTTCCAAGGGGCATTTATAATGTCTTTTATTCCACTGCGACCTCCACCATTATTCCAAGGGGCATTAAAACTGTCTTGTTAAGCTACTGCGACCTCCACGTCTCTTCCAAGGGGCATTAAAACCGTCTTGTTAAGCGACTGTAACCTCCACCACTATTCCAACGGGCATTCATATTGTCTTTTTATTCCACTGCGACCTCCACAATTCTGCCAAGGGGCATTAAAACCGTCTTGTTAAGCTAATGCGACCTCGACGTCTCTTCCATAGGGCATTAAAACCGTCTTGTTAAGCTACTGCGACCTCCACGTCTCTTCCAAAGGGCATTAAAACTTTCTTGTGCTGTTACTGCGACCTCCACCACATTTCCAAGGGGCATTAAAAATGTCTTGTTAAGCTACTGCGACCTCCACGTTTCTTCCAAGGGGCATTAAAACCATCTTGTTAAGCTACTGTGACCTCCACCACTTTTCCAAGGGACATTTATAATGTCTTTTTATTCCACTGCGTCCTCCACCATTATTCCAAGGGGCATTAAAAGCCTCTTGTTAGGCTACTGCGACCTCCAAGTCTTTTCCAAGGGGCATTAAAACCGTCTTGTTAAGATACTGCGACATCCACCACTCTTCCAAGGGGCATTGATAATGTCTTTTTATTCCACTGCGACCTCCACCATCCTTCCAAGGGTAAGTAAAACTGTCTTGTTAAGCTACTGCGACCTCCACGTCTCTTCCAAGGGACATTAAAACCGTCTTGTTATGCTTCTGCGACCTCCACCACTCTTCCAAGTGGCTTTGAAACCTTCTTGTTAAGCTACTGCGACCTCCACCACTTTTTCAAGGGGCATTAAATCCATCTTGTTAAGCTACTGCGAACTCCACGTCTCTTTCAAGGGGCATTAAAATCTTCTTAAGCTACTGCGACCTCCACCACTTTTCCAAGGGGCATTAAAACCGTCTTGCTAAGCAACTCCGACCTCCACCACTCTTCCAAGAGGCTTTAAAACCATCTTCTTAAGCCTCTGCGACCTCCACTATTCCTCCAACGGGCATTAAAACTGTCTTCTTAAGCTACTGCGACCTCCACGTCTCTTCCAAGGGGAATTAAAACGGTCTTTTTAAGATACTGCGACCTCCACCACTTTTCCAACGGGCATTAAAAATGTCTTGTTAAGCTACTGCGACCTCCCCGTTTCTTCCAAGGGGCATTAAAACCATCTTCTTAAGCTACTGTGACCTCCACCACTTTTCCAAGGGGCATTTATAATGTCTTTTTATTCCACTGCGACCTTCACCATTATTCCAAGGGGCATTAAAACCGTCTTGTTAAGCTACTGCGACCTCCACGTCTCTTCCAAGGGGCATTAAAACCGTCTTGTTAAGCTACTGCGACCTCCTCGTCTCTTCCAAGGGGCATTAAAAACGTCTTTTTAAGCTACTGCGACCTCCACCACTTTTCCAAAGGGCATTTAAAATGTCTTGTTAAGCTACTGCGACCTCCCCGTTTATTCCAAGGGGCATTAAAACCATCTTCTTAAGCTACTGTGACCTCCACCACTTTTCCAAGGGGCATTTATAATGTATTTTTATTCCACTGCGAACTTCACCATTATTCCAAGGGGCATTAAAACCATCTTGTTAAGCTACTGCGACCTCCACGTCTCTTCCAAGGGGCATTAAAACCGTCTTGTTAAGATACTGCGACCTCCACCACTCTTCAAAGGGGCATTGATATTGTCTTTTTATTCCACTGCGACCTCCAGGTCTCTTCCAAGGGGCATTAAAAGTGTCTTGTTAAGCTACTGCGACCTCCACCACTCTTCCAAGTTGCATTAAAACCTTCTTGTTAAGCTACTGCGACCTCCAAAACTTTTCCAAGGGGCATTAAAACCATCTTGTTAAGCTACTGCGACACCACGTCTCTTCCAAGGGGCATTAAAACCGTTTTGTTAAGCAAATGCGAACTCCACCACTCTTCTAAGGGGCTTTGAAACCGTCTTGTTAAGCTACTGCGACCTCCAGCACTTTTCCAAGGGGCATTAAAATCGTCTTATTAAGCTGCTGTTAACTCCACGTCTCTTCCAAGAGGTATTAAAATTGTCTTGTTAAGCTACTGCGACCTCCACCACTTTTCCAAGTGGCATTAAAAAGGTATTGTTAAGCTACTGCGACCTCCATGTCTCTTCCAAGGGGCATTAAAATCATCTTGTTAAGCTACTGCGACCTCCACCACTTTTCCAAGGGGCATTAAAACCGTCTTGTTAAGCAACTCCGACCTCCACCACTCTTCCAATGGGCTTTAAAACCATCTTCTTAAGCTACTGCGACCTCCACTATTCTTCCAAGTGGCATTAAAACCGTCTTGTTAAGCTACTGCGACCTCCACGTCTGTTCCTAGGGGCATTAAAATGATCTTGTTAAGCTACTGCGACCTCGACCACTTTTCCAAGGGGCATAAAAACCGTCTTGTTAAGCTACTGCGACCTCCACCATTTTTCCAAGGGGCATTAATACCGTCTTGTTAAGCTGCTGCGACCTCCACGTCTCTTCCAAGGGTCATTAAAATTGTCTTGTTAAGCTACTGCGGCCTCCACCACTTTTCCAATGGGCATTAAAACCGTCTTGTTAAGCTACAGCGACCTCCACCTCTCTTCCAATGGGCATTAAAACTGTCTTGTTAAGTTACTGCCACATCCACCATTTTTCCAAGGGGTATTAAAAATGTCTTGCTAAGCTACTGCGACCTCCACATTTCTTCCAAGGGGCAATAAAACCATCCTGTTAAGCTACTGTGACCTCCACCACTTTTCCAAGGGGCATGTATAATGTCTTTTTATTCCACTGCGACCTCCACCATTATTCCAAGGGGCATTAAAAGCGTCTTGTTAGACTACTGCGACCTCCAAGTCTTTTCCAAGGGGCATTAAAACCATCTTGTTATGCTACTGCGACCTCCACGTCTCTTCCAAGAGGCATTAAAACTGTCTTGTTAAGCTACTGCGACCTCCACCACTCTTCCAAGGGGCTTTGAAACCGTCTTGTTAAGCTACTGTGACCTCCACCACTTTTCCAAGGGGCATTAAAACCGTCTTATTAAGCTACTGCGACCTCCACGTCTCTTCCAAGGGGTATTAAAATTGTGTTGTTAAGCTACTGCGACCTCCACCACTTTCCCAAGGGGCATTAAAACCGTCTTGTTAAGCTACTGCGACCTCCACGTCTCTTTCAAGGGGCATTAAAACCATCTTGTTAAGCTACTGTGACCTCCACCACTTTTCCAAGGGGCATTTATAATGTCTTTTTATTCCACTGCGACCTCCACCATTATTCCAAGGGCATTAAAAGCGTCTTGTTAGACTACTGCGACCTCCAAGTCTTTTCCAAGGGGCATTAAAACCATCTTGTTATGCTACTGCGACCTCCACGTCTCTTCCGAGAGGCATTAAAACTGTCTTGTTAAGCTACTGTGACCTCCACATCTTTTCCAAGGGGCATTAAAACCGTCTTGTTAAGCTACTGCGACCTCCACGTCTTTTCCAAGGGGCATGAAAACCATCTTGTTATGCTACTGCGACCTCCACGTCTCTTCCAAGAGGCATTAAAACTGTCTTATTAAGCTACTGCGACCTCCACCACTCTTCCAAGGGGCTTTGAAACCGTCTTGTTAAGCTACTGCGACCTCCACCACTTTTCCAAGGGGCATTAAAACCATCTTCTTAAGCTACTGAGACCTCCACTATTCTTCCAAGGGGCATTAAAACTGTCTTGTTAAGCTACTGTGACCTCCACCACCTTTCCAAGGGGCATTGATATTGTCTTTTATTACAATGCGACCTCCACCACTCTTCCAAGGGGCTTTCAAACCGTCTTGTTAAGCTACTGCGACCTCCACCACTCTTCCAAGGGGGATTAAAACCGTCTTGTTAATCTATGGCGATCTCCACCACTCTTCCAAGGGGCTTTGAAACTGTCTTGTTAAGCTACTGTCTTGTTAAAAAAATTTTTTTTTTTTTATTTATATATTTTTATTTTTTATTTTTTATTTATTTATTTTTTTTTATTTTTTTTGGGGGGGGAATATATATATATATATTTTTTATTTATTTATTTATTTATTTTTTTTTATTTTTATTTTTTTTTTATATTGTTTTATTTTTTATTTATTTTTTTTTTTTTTTTATTTATTTTTTTTTTTGTTTCCCTTTCCTTTCTTCGTCTACTTTTCCCTACTTATAAAGATAGAAATTGATTGTAATTTTATAACTTTATATTTATACATTGTTTTATGTTGTATGTAAAAATTATTATTTATGATTATAGGATTCACAAGTTTTTATACAGCGAATCCTTTTTATAAGAACCATTTATGCTTCATTAGGCATTAATTTATAGCAATCCTTTTTACTCTATTGAGCATATATGAACTCAAGGGGTTAATATAGAAGTATTACTCTGTATCTGGCCCCGCCCCTTTTAAGTAATTGTATACCTAGTCAAATGTATATAAGGATCAATTGTTTGCTGCTTGTCACACCTGATGAAGGTGGCTGTGTCCACCGAAACGCGTTGTGTGTGTGTATATTAATAAATCAGTCCTTTTAATATTTTTGCCCTGTTATTGGCGCTCTGGTACCGCTATTCATATTCATTGATTGTTAAGCTACTGCGACCTCCACCACTTTTCCAAAGAACATTAAAAATGTCTTGCTAAGCTACTGCGACCTCCACGTTTCTTCCAAGGGGCATTAAAACCATCTTGTTAAGCTACTGTGACCTCCACCACTTTTCCAAGGGGCATTTATAATGTCTTTTTATTCCACTGCGACCTCCACCATTATTCCAAGGGGCATTAAAACCGTCTTGTTAAGCTACTGCGACCTCCACGTCTATTCCAAGGGGCATTAAAAACGTCTTGTCAAGCTACTGCGACCTCCACCACTCTTCAAAGGGGCATTGATAGTGTATTTTTATTCCACTGCGACCTCCATGTCTCTTCCAAGGGGCATTAAAACTGTCTTTTTAAGCTACTGCGACCTCCACGTCTCTTCCAAGGGGCATTAAAACCTTCTTGTTAAGCTACTGCGACCTCCACGTCTCTTCCAAGGGACATTAAAAACGTCTTGTTAAGCTAATGCGACCTCCACCACTCTTCCAAGGGGCTTTGAAACAGTCTTGTTAAGCTACTGTTACCTCCACGTCTCTTCCAAGGGGCATTAAAACGGTCTTCTTAAGCTACTGCAACCTCCACTATTCTTCCAAGGGGCATTGAAACCATCTTTTTAAGCTACTGCGACCTCCACGTCTGTTCCAAGGGGCATAAAAATTGTCTTGATAAGCTGCTGAGACCTCCACCATTCTTCCAAGGAGCATTAAGACCATCTTGTTAAGCTTCTGCGACCTTCACGTCTCTTCCAAGGGTCATTAAAATTGTCTTGTTAAACTACTGTGACCTCCACCACTTTTCCAATGGGCATTAAAACCGTCTTGTTAAGCTACTGCGACCTCCACTTCTCTTCTAAGGGGCATTAAAACTGACTTGTTCAGCTACTGCAACCTCCACCACTTTTCCAAGGGGCATTGATAATGTCTTTTAACTCCATGCGACCCCCCCATTCTTCCAAGGGTCATTAAAACCATCTTTTTAAGCTACTGCGACCTCCACCACTTTTCCAAGGGGCATTGATATTGTCTTTTATTACACTGCGACCTCCACCATTCTTACAAGGGGCATTAAAACCATCTTATTAAGCTACTGCGACCTCCACCACTCTTTCAAGGGGCTTTCAAACCGTCTTGCTAAGCAACTGTGAAATCCACGTTTCTTCCAAGGGGGATTAAAACCGTCTTGTTACTCTACTGCGACCTCCACCACTCTTCCAAGGGGCTTTGAAACCGTCTTGTTAAGCTACTGCAACCTCCACCACTTTTCCAAGGGGCATTAAAACCATCTTATTAAGCTACTGCTACCTCCACGTCTCTTCCAAGGGGTATTAAAATCGTCTTGTTAAGCTACTGCGACCTCCACCACTTTTACAAGGGGCATTAAAAAGGTCTTGTTAAGCTACTACGACCTCCACGTCTCTTACAAGGGGCAGTAAAATCATCTTGTTAACCTACTGCGACCTCCACCACTTATCCAAGGGGCATTAAAACGTCTTGTTAAGCTGCTGCGACCTCCACGTCTCTTCCAAGGGGCATTAAAATCATCTTGTTAACATACTGCGACCTCCACCACTTTTCCAAGGGGCATTAAAACCGTCTTGTTAAGCAACTCCGACCTCCACCATTCTTCTAAGGGGCATTAAGACCGTCTTGTTAACCTTCTGCAACCTCCAAGTCTCTTCCAAGGGTCATTAAAATTGTCCTGTTAAGCTACTGCGACCGCCACCACTTTTCCAATGGGCTTTAATACCGTCTTGTTAATCTACTGCGACCTCCACGTCTCTTCCAAGGGATATTAAAATCGTCTTGTTAAGCTACTGCGACCTCCACGTCTCTTCCAAGGGGCATTAAAATCGTCTTGTTAAGCTACTGCGACCTCCACCACTTTTCAAAGGGCCATTAATATTGTCTTGTTAGGCTACTGCGACCTCCACCTCTCTTCCAAGGGGCATAGATATTGTCTTTTTATTCCACTGCTACCTAAATCATTCTTCCAAGGGCATTAAAACCGTCTTGTTAAGCTACTGCGACCTCCACCATTCTTCCAAGGGGAAATAAAGCCATCTTGTTAAGCTGCTGCGACCTCCACGTCTCTTCCAAGGGGCACTAAAATCATCTTGTTAAGCTGCTGCGACCTCCACGTCTCTTCCAATGGGCATTAAAATCGTCTTGTTAAGCTACTGCGACCTCCAACACTTTTCCAATGGGCATTGATATTGTCATTTTATTCCACTGCGACCTCCACCATTCTTCCAAGGGGCATTAAAACCGTCTTGTTAAGCTACTGCGACCTCCACCATTCTTCCAAGGGGCATTAAAACCGTCTTGTTAAGCTACTGCGACCTCCACATCTCTTCCAAGTGGCATTAAAACCGTCTTGTTAAGCTACTGCGAACTCCACTACTTTTCCAAATAGCGTTAAAGTCATCTTGTTAAGCTACTGCGACCTCCACCATTCTTCCAAGTGGCATTAAGACCATCTTGTTAAGCTTCTGCGACCTCCACGTCTTTTCCAAGGGGCATGAAAACCATCTTGTTATGCTACTGCGACCTCCACGTCTCTTACAAGGGTCATTAAAATTGTATTATTAAGCTACTGCGACCTCCACCACTTTTCCATTGGTCTTTAAAACCATCTTGTTTATCTACTGAGACCTCCACGTCTCATCCAAGGGACATTAAAATCATCTTGTTAAGCTACTGCGACCTCCACGTCTCTTCCAAGGAGCATTAAAATTGTCTTGTTAAGCTACTGCGACCTCCACCTCTCTTCCAAGGGGCATTGATATTGTCTTTTTATTCCACTGCTACCTAAACCATTCTTCCAAGGGCATTAAAACCGTCTTGTTAAGCTTCTGCGAACTCCACCACTTTTCCAAAAAGCGTTAAAATCTTCTTGTTAAGCTACTGCGACCTCCACATCTCTTCCAAGGGGCAATAATACCGTCTTCTTAAGCTTCTCCGACCTCCAATATTCTTCCAAGGGGCTTTAAAACCATCTTGTTAAGCTATTGCGACCTCCACGTCTCTTCCAAGAGGCATTAAAATCGTCTTGTTAAGCTACTGCGACCTCCACCACTTTTCCAAGGGGCATAAAAACCGTCTTGTTAAGCTATTGTGACCTCCACCATTCTTCCAAGGGGCATTAAGACCGTCTTGTTAAGCGTCTGTGACCTCCACGTCTCTTCCAAGGGTCATTAAAATTGTCTTGTTAAGCTACTGCAACCTCCACCACTTTTCTAATGGTCATTAAAACCATCTTGTTTATCTACTGCGACCTCCACGTCTCTTCCAAGGGGCATTAAAATCATCTTGTTAAGCTACTGCGACCTCCACGTCTCTTCCAAGGGGCATTAAAATTGTCTTGTTAAGCTACTGCGACCTCCACCACTTTTCCAAGGGACATTAAAATTGACTCGTTAGGCTACTGCGACCTCCACCTCTCTTCTAAGGGGCATTAAAATCATCCTGTTAAGATACTGCGACCTCAACCACTTTTCCAAGAGGTAATGATATTGTCTTTTTATTCCACTGCGACCTAAACCATTCTTCCAAGAGGCATTAAAACCGTCTTGTTAAGCTACTGCGACCTCCACCATTCTTCCAAGGGGCATTAAAACCATCTTGTTAAGCTGCTGCGACCTCCACATCTCTTCTAAGGGGCATTAAAATCGTCTTGTTAAGCTGCTGCGACCTCCACGTCTATTCCAAGGGGCATTAAAATCGTCTTGTTAAGCTACTGCGACCTCCACCACTTTTCCAACGGGCAATGATATTGTCTTTTTATTCCACTGCGACCTCCACCGTTCTTCCAAGGGGCATTAAAACCGTCTTGTTAAGCTACTGCGACCTCCACCATTCTTCCAAGGGGCATTAAAACCGTCTTGCTAAGCTACTGCAACCTCCACCACTTTTCAAGGGGGCATTAAAACCATCTTGTTAAGCTACTGCGACTGCCAACATTTTTACAAGGGGCATTAAAACCATCTTGTTAAGCCACTGCGACTTCCACCAGTCTTCCAAGGGGTTTTAAAACCGTCTTGTTAAACTACTGCGACCTCCAACACTTTTCCAAGGGGCATTAAAACCATCTTGTTAAGCTACTGCGACCTCCACGTCTCTTCCTAGGGGCATTAAAATAGTCTTGTTAAGCTACTGCCACTTCGACTTCTCTTCCATGGGGCACTAAAACCGCCTTGTTAAGCTACTGTGACCTCCACGTCTCTTCCAAGGGGCATTAAAACTGTCTTGTAAAGTTACTGCGACCTCCACCACTTTTAAAAGGGGCATTAAAAATGTCTTGTTAAGCTACTGCGACCTCCACGTTTCTTCCAAAGGGCATTAAAACCATCTTATTAAGCTACTGTGACCTCCACCAATTTTCCAAGGGGCATTTATAATGTCTTTTTATTCCACTGCGACCTCCACCATTCTTCCAAGGTTCATTAAAACCGTCCTGTTAGGCTACTGCGACATCCAAGTCTCTTACAAGGGGCATTAAAACCATATTGTTTAGCTACTGCGACATCCACCACTCTTCCAAGGGGCATTGATAATGTCTTTTTATTCCACTGCGACCTCCAACATCCTTACAAGGGGCTTTAAAACCGTCTTGTTAAGCTACTGCGGCCTCCACGTCTCTTCCAAGGGGCATTAAAACAGTATTGTTAAGCTACTGCGACCTCCACAACTCTTCAAAGGGCATTGATATTGTCTTTTTATTCCACTGCGACCTCCATGTCTCTTCCAAGGGGCATTAAAACTGTCTTGTTAAGCTACTGCGACCTCCACGTCTCTTCCAAGGGGCATTAAAACCGTCTTGTTAAGCTACTGCGACCTCCATGTCTCTTCCAAGGGGCATTAAAACCATCTTGTTAAGCTACTGCGACCTCCACGTCTCTTCCAAGGGGCATTAAACCCGTCTTGATAAGCTACTGCAACCTCCACCATTCTTCCAAGGGGCATTAAAACCGTCTTGTTAAGCTACTGCCACCTCCACCACTCTTCCAATGGGCTTTGAAACCGTCTTGTTAAGCTCCTGCGACCTCCACCACTTTTCCAAGGGGCATTAAAACTGTCTTATTAAGCTACTGCTACCTCCACGTCTCTTCCAAGGGGTATTAAAATCGTCTTGTTAAGCTACTGCGACCTCCACCCCTTTTCCAAGGGGCATTAAAACCGTCTTGATAAGCTACTGCGACCTCCACGTCTCTTCCAAGGGGCATTAAAATCATCTTGTTAAGCTACTGCGACCTCCACCACATTTCCATGGGGCATTAAAACCGTCTTTTTAAGCAAGTCCGACCTCCACCACTCTTCCAAGGGGCTTTAAAACAGTCTTCTTAAGCTACTGCGACCTTCATTATTCTTCCAAGGGGCATTAAAACAGTCTTGTTAAGCTACTGCGAACTCCACGTCTCTTCCAAGGGGCATTAAAACCGTCTTGTTAAGCTACTGCAACCTCCACCACTTTTCCAAGGAGCATTGATATTGTCTTTTATTACACTGCGACCTTCACCATTCTTCCAAGGGGTATTAAAACTGTCTCATTAAGCTACTGCGACCTCCACCACACTTTCAAGGGGCTTTCACACCGTCTTGCTAAGCTACTGTGACATGCATGTCTCTTCCAAGGGGCATTAAAATCCTCTCTTAAACCACTCTGACCTCCACGTCTCATCTAAGGGGCATTAAAACCATCTTGTAAGGCTACTGTGACCTCCACCACTCTTCCAAGGGGCATTAAAACCATCTTGTTACGCTACTGCGACCTCCACCATTCTTCCAAGGGGCATAAAAACCTTCTTTTTAGGCTACTGCGACCTCCAAGTCTCTTCCAAGGGGCATTAAAAAAGTCTTCTTAATTTACTGCGACCTCCACCACTCTTCCAAGGGCTTTCACACCGTCTTGCTAAGCTACTGTGACATGCACGTCTCTTCCAAGGGGCATTAAAACCCTCTCTTAAACCACTCTGACTTCCACGTCTCATCCAAGGGGCATTAAAACCGTCTTGTTAAGCTACTGCGACCTCCACCACTCTTCAAAGGAGCATTGATATTGTCTTTTTATTCCACTGCGACCTCCACGTCTCTTCCAAGGGGCATTAAAACCATCTTGTTAAGCTTCTGCGACCACCACGTCTCTTCCAAGGGGCATTAAAACTGTCTTTTTAAGCTACTGCAACCTCCACCATTCTTCCAAGGGGCATTAAAACCGTCTTGTTAAGCTACTGCGACCTCCACCACTTTTCCAAGGGGCATTAAAATCATCTTGTTAAGCTACTGCAACCTCCACCACTTTTCCAAGGGGCATTAAAACAGTCTTGTTAAGCAACTCCGACCTCCACCTCTCTTCCAAGGGGCTGTAAAACCATCTTCTTAAGCTACTGCGACCTCCACTATTCTTCCAAGGGGCATTAAAACCGTCTTGTTAAGCTACTGCGACCTCCAAGTCTGATCCAAGGGGCATTAAAACCATCTTTCAAAGCTACTGCGACCTCCACCACTTTTCCAAGGGGCATATATAATGTCTTTTTATTCCACTGCGACCTCCACCATTCTTCCAAGGGGCATGAATACCGTCTTGTTAGGCTACTGCGACCTCCAAGTCTCTTCCAAGGGGCATTAAAACCGTCTTGTTAAGCTACTGCGACCTCCACCACTCTTTCAAGGGGCATTGATAATGTATTTTTATTCCATTGGGACCTCCACCATCCTTCCAAGGGGCATTAAAACTGTCTTATTAGGCTACAGCGACCTCCACGTCTCTTCCAAGGGGCATTAAAACCGTCTTGTTAAGCTACGGCGACCATCACCACTCTTCAAAGGGGCATTGATATTGTTTTTTTATTCCATTGCGACCTCCATGTCTCTTCCAAGGGGAATTAAAACCGTCTTGTTAAGCTGCTGCGACCTCCATGTCTCTTCCAAGGGGCATTAAAATCATCTTGTTAAGCTACTGCGACCTCCACCACTTTTCCAAGGGGCATAAAAACCGTCTTGTTAAGCTACTGCGACCTCCACCATTCTTCCAAGGGGCATTAAAACCGTCTTGTTAAGCTTCTGCGACCTCCACATCTCTTCCAAGGGTCATTAAAATTGTCTTCTTAAGCTACTGTGTCCTTCATCACTTTTCCAATGGGCATTAAAACCGTATTGTTAAGCTACTGCGACCTCCACCACTTTTCAAAGGGGCATTGATATTGTCTTTTATTCCACTGCGACCTCCACGTCTCTTCCAAGGGGCATTAAAACCATCTTGTTAAGCTTCTGCGACCACCACGTCTCTTCCAAGGGGCATTAAAACTGTCTTTTTAAGCTACTGCAACCTCCACCATTCTTCCAAGGGGCATTAAAACCGTCTTGTTAAGCTACTGCGATCTCCACCACTTTTCCAAGGGGCATTAAAACCATCTTGTTAAGCTACTGCGACCTCCACGTCTCTTCCAAGGGGCATTAAAATCATCTTGTTAAGCTACTGCAACCTCCACCACTTTTCCAAGGGGCATTAAAACAGTCTTGTTAAGCAACTCTGACCTCCACCTCTCTTCCAAGGGGCTGTAAAACCATCTTCTTAAGCTACTGCGACCTCCACTATTCTTCCAAGGGGCATTAAAACCGTCTTGTTAAGCTACTGCGACCTCCACGTCTCATCCAAGGGGCATTAAAACCATCTTTCAAAGCTACTGCGACCTCCACCACTTTTCCAAGGGGCATATATAATGTCTTTTTATTCCACTGCGACCTCCACCATTCTTCCAAGGGGCATGAATACCGTCTTGTTAGGCTACTGCGACCTCCAAGTCTCTTCCAAGGGGCATTAAAACCGTCTTGTTAAGCTACTGTGACCTCCACCACTCTTTCAAGGGGCATTGATAATGTATTTTTATTCCATTGGGACCTCCACCATCATTCCAAGGGGCATTTAAACTGTCTTATTAGGCTACTGCGACCTCCACGTCTCTTTAAAGGGGCATTAAAACCGTCTTGTTAAGCTACGGCGACCATCACCACTCTTCAAAGGGGCATTGATATTGTTTTTTTATTCCATTGCGACCTCCATGTCTCTTGCAAGGGGAATTAAAGCAGTCTTGTTAAGCTACTGCAACCTCCACCATTCTTCCAAGGGGCATTAAAACCATCTTGTTAAGCTACTGCGACCTCCACCACTTTTCCAAGGGGCATTAAAACCGTCTTATCAAGCTACTGCTACCTCCACGTCTCTTCCAAGGGGTATTAAAATCGTCTTGTTAAGCTACTGCGACCTCCACCACATTTCCAAGGGGCATTAAAACCGTCTAGTTAAGCTACTGCAACCTCCATGTCTCTTCCAAGGGGCATTAAAATCATCTTGTTAAGCTACTGCGACCTCCACCATTCTTCCAAGGGGCATTAAAACCGTCTTGTTAAGCTTCTGCGACCTCCACATCTCTTCCAAGGGTCATTAAAATTGTCTTCTTAAGCTACTGCGTCCTTCATCACTTTTCCAATGGGCATTAAAACCGTATTGTTAAGCTACTGCGACCTCCACCACTTTTCAAAGGGGCATTGATATTGTCTTTTATTACACTGCGACCTCCACCATTCTTCCAAGGGGCATTAAAACCGTCTCATTAAGCTGCAGCGACCTCCACCTCTCTTTCAAGGGGCTTTCAAACCGTCTTGCTAAGCTACTGTGACATCCACGTCTCTTCCAAGGGGCATTAAAACCGTCTTGTTAAACCACTCTGATCTCCACGTCTCATCCAAGGGGCATTAAAACCATCTTGTTAAGCTACTGTGACCTCCACCACTCTTCCAAGAGGCATTAATACCGTCTTGTTAAGCTACTGCGACCTCCACCACTCTTCCAAAGGGCATTTATAATGTCTTTTTATTCCACTGTGACCTCCAAGTCTCTTCCAAGGGGCATTAAATCCATCTTGTTAAACCACTCTGAACTCCACTTCCTTTTCAAGGGGCATTAAAACCATCTTGATAAACCACTCTGAACTCCACGTCTCTTACAAGGGGCATTAAAACCGTCTTGTTAAACCACTCTGAACTCCACTTCTTTTTCAAGGGGCATTAAAACCATCTTGATAAACCACTCTGAACTCCACGTCTCTTCCAAGGGGCATTAAAACCGTCTTGTTAAACCACTCTGAACTCCAAGTCTCTTCCAAGGTGCATTAAAACCGTCTTGTTAAGCTGCTGTGATGTCCATGTATCTCCCAAGGGGCATTAAAACTGTCTTGTTAAACCACTCTGAACTCCACAACTCTTACAAGGGGCATTGAAATGTTGTTTTTAATTAACTCTAACCTCCACGACTCTTCCAACGGGCATTGCATTTCCTCCTAATTTTAGACAGCTTTTGCTTTTCAATGCATAGGTGAACACTAAGGGAGACCCACTCCCCAATAATGCGTAGAAGGTTTTTACTATGCTGCAAAATACATCTGTTTCAAGGGGCATAGCAGTTCCTCATAATTTTTGGAAAGCCTTCCATTCACTGCTTAGGCCAACAGTGCACAAGAGACCTAGTTGCTACAAATGGAAAAAATGGTTTAGTTAAGGCCCTCTGACCTCCATGTCACTTCCAAGGGGCATTGAAGTGCCTCAAAATTTTTGGAAGGCATTGCAATCACTGTATGCCATATAACTGTGTAGCCGAATCGCTCCTTTTGGTACAGAAACATATCCTACAAGACATGTGTGGTTGATTGGCCTGATATTGATGTGAATGGTCCCTGTTCCTCCTGCTCTTTCTCCTTTGCCACCACCTCATCCATCATTTATCACCTGCAGCTTTGTTTTAACGGGAGTCATATAACAGGGATTGCAGGAAAACATCCAGCAATCCTCAGAGGAAGTAGGATATGCGCCAAAACGCTGACCACCTCAGGCCTAGCCACTACTACATACATGTGCTTGCATTCCAAGAAAACAAAGCAGATGCTAACTTCTATCATCATCATGCTCCTCACCTTGGCATTCTCAACTCCTATGATGGAGAAGCCAGAGCCCACCGGAGGAGTCTGGTTCTCTGGCGGGCTCTTCCAATGCTGCCCTAAAGCAGCACAGGCTAAGAAAAGTGTGGGGGAAGTTGACAAGAGAAATAGGGGCGGCTGGGGACCGTTTATGGACACACAGCCACTGGGGACCGTGTGTGTGTTGCCCTCACGCCCGGACTAACTGACGTGAGCGTGATTAGTGATCCCACTGTACCATGAACTGAGGAGTGCCTGGAGGGGCGTAACTAAGTATCAACCCGATCCGACCAAGGTCGCACGGCGGCTCAGTCGACTCCGTGAAAATTGGAGGAACCAAGCAGAGGGACAAGGTACTACTCCAGGTCAGACCCTGGTCACAGCTGTTGATCCATACCGGGGAATGCTGGAACAGGCAGGTTAGACTGGCATGTAGGCAGGTGGGTACTGTCAAACACTGCTGGTATGCAGACAGGTAGATATTGACAGGCACAGCTGGTATGCAGACAGGTGAGCACTGGCAGGCATGGCTTGCGTGCAGACAGGTGGGCACAGGCAGGCACGGCTGACATGCAGAGAGGCGGGTACTGGCAGGTAGAAACACAGGCAGGATAGGGACCAGTACAGACTGGGATACAGGAACCGAGCAGCAGGTGCGGTTGACAAGCAGAGCAGAGAAAAACCCGCAGATGCAGTGAACAAGCAAAGCAGAGCAAAACCGCAGATGCGGTGAACAAGCAAAGCAGAGCCAAAACCTCAGATGCGGTGAACAAGCAAAGCAGAGCAAAACCCCCAGATGAGGTAGACAAGCAAAGCAGAGCAAAACTGCAGATGCGGTGAACAAGCAAAGCAGAGCAAAACCGCAGATGCGGTGAACAAGCAAAGCAGAGCAAAACTGCAGATGCGGTGAACAAGCAAAGCAGAGCAAAACCGCAGATGCGGTGAACAAGCGAAGCAGAGCAAAACCCGCAGATGCGGTAGACAATCAAAGCAGAGCAAAACCCACAGATGCAGTGAACAAGCAAAGCAGAGCAAAATCGCAGATGTGGTGAACAAGAAAAGCAGAGCAAAACCCGCAGATGCGGTAGACAAGCAAAGCAGAGAAAAACCCGCAGATGCGGTGAACAAAGAAAGCAGAGCAAAACCGCGCAGATACGGTGAACAAGTAAAGCAGAGCAAAACCCGCAGATGTGGTAGACAAGCAAAGCAAAGCAAAACCCGCAGCTGTGGTGAACAAGCAAAGCAGAGCAAAACCCGCTGATGCGGTAGACTGGACAGGGCTCTGTTCACATGGAACATACTGGAGAACACAAGAAGATAGCTGAAACACAGGAGTTAGATATTGAGGTAGGGAAACAGAATGAGCAGAACCAGATACACACAAAGTACTTGCAATGAAGTAGCGAGTGGACACAAAACTCAAACAGAAGTACAGAGACAAGGAGTTGGAGTTAGGTGCAGATTCAGATACTGCAGGAAAAGGGAAAGGTACAGACATAGAGAAAAGCAGGTAATGGACTAGGACACTGTTAAGACAGGATCTGAACCAGGAACAAGATACAGGAATGAGCCTGGTAGCTCAGCCCCCAGGGTGGCGGAAACTGACTAAAGTCACAGGTACAGGTAACAGGCCTGGGTATACAGCCCCCAGGGTGATAGAAACAGACTAGATACAGGACAGGACCTGGCAACAAAGTTGCAAGGAACAAACAGAGGGAAAGTGTTGCTCAGGCCCCTCCTACTGGGTGGAGGGGGTTTAAGTATCCTGTGACTCACAGCAATAGGCTGGGGACGCATTAGGACTGTGCACACAGAAGCATTAAGAAACAAGCAGAAAGTCGTGCTGACGCCCTAAGCAATCAGACAAGAGACATGAACAGCAGGTACTGAAACAAAGAGTGCAGCATGGACTGACAGGTAAGATTGCGGTCTTGCATGGTGGGAGGTGGTGCACCATGCAAGCATGCCGCCAGGGATGTTACAGTACCGCCCCCTTTACACCCCCTCTTCCTCCAGCCAGCAAGGATTTTCTGCAGAGAATTTGGAGTCTGATCCTTCTCCTCAAGAAGATTTCCTCTTCTGTCCACTAGAGGGAACAAAGCTGGTCTCATCATCTTGGAAACTAGGATGTTTCCTTCCATTATGCCATCCTCAGCAACAGATGAAGTGGGCGAGGTACCAGGAACAGGACACAGGAAAGTCTCTATTCACTTATTAATATCGAGTAGCACCCAAAAGGATTCAAGGGACAATTGGAGATCCTCCACTGGGTTGGAGGGGTGCAGAGACTCGTGGGAAACCACCGCCCTGATGTGCACCATGCAAGCACGCCACCAGGGATGTTACAGTGTGGACACCAGGCCGCGGGGCGACTGGGGACCGAGTATGGACACCCGGCCGCCCCCTGGTGGCTGGGGACCGAGCGTGGGCACCCGGCCGCCGGGCGGCTGGGGACAGAGTATGGATACCAGGCCGCCGACGCAGCCATGACATGGTGGCCGGCGTCTGCCTCCACATGCCTAAAAGGCCAAATTTCATTTGCAAGCAAGCTAGCAGTATGGTATTGCAGCCTGGTGGTGGGTGGGTTGCAGGTTGCACACTTATGCTTGCATTCCAAGAAAACAAAGCAGATGCTAACTTCTATCATAATCATCATGCTCCTCACTTTGGCATTCTCAACTCCCCTGATGGAGAAGCCAGGGCCCATCGGAGGAGTCTGGTTCTCTGGTGGGCTTGTCCAATGCTGCCCTAAAGCAGGCCAGGCTAAGAAAAGTGTGGGGGAAGTTGACAGGAGAAATAGGGGCGGCCGGGGACCGTGTGTGGACACCTGGCTGCGGGGCGGCTGGGGACCGATTATGGACACCCGGCCGCCCCCTGGCGGCTGGGGACTGAGCGTGGACACCCGACCGCCGGGCGGCTGGGGACTGAGCATGGATACCTTGCTACCGAAGCAGCCATGAGTGGCCAGCTTCGGCCTCCTCCAAACTAAAAGGCCCCATTTCAAGTGCAAGCTAGCAGTATGCTATTGAAGCCTGGGGGTGGGTGGGTGGCAGGCTGCATACTTGTGCTTGCATTACAAGGAATGGGGGAGGTACAATTGAACACTGCCCTGGGACAAGGACTTGCACGGGGATAGTTGCAAGTCTGCATCTTCTGATGCGTCAAGGATCACTTCTGATGGGCACACTTTTAGGCCTTGACCTTGGTGTCAGAGATGCTTCCGGTGAATGCATTTGTCACGGTTGAAAGCAATACAAAAGTGCAAAAACGCATTAAAAAATGCTACTTGTGAACATAGCCCAAGGTGTGGAAGAGTATTTTTGTTTTTGGTTATTTATTTTACCTTATACACAAGTCTTTACCCTGGAAAGGAAGTTCCTTAACATATTTCACAGGAAAACCATTTCAGTTTAGTTTTTGAACGTTTTATTGTGAGCCCGTAAAAGTGGTTTAATACCTCTGACCACGTTGTTGACAGCAGTGACCTGGGGGTCAGAAACGCTTTCTGGGGCGGTTCCCATGCTGTCCCCATGTCATTTGAACACTGTCAATATCGTTTTGGGCACTTTTTAGGCTTTCTACAGACTGCCATGGATGCCGCCGCAAAAATGCTCGGGTCTCCCATAGACTAACATTGGGCTCATTGCTCGGGTCGAGCACACGAGTATCACGGTGAGCTCAGCATGAGCTTCGAGCACTCAAGCATTTTAGTGCTCGCTCAACACTATTAAGTATATAACTCCACATGTGTTAATTCATAGTTTTGATACCTTCAGGGTGAATGTACAATTTTCATAGTCATGAAAATACAGAAAAATCTTTAAATGAGAAGGTGTGTCCAAACTTTTGGTCTGTACTACATATATCTATATATATATTTATATATATGTATACTCCTCAAAAAAATAAAGGGAACACTCCGATAACACATCCTACATCTGAATGAATGATATATTCTCATTGAATACTTTGTTCAGTACAAACTTGAATGTGCTGACAACAAAATTACACAAAATTCATCAATGGAAATCAAATTTATTAACCAATGGAGGCCTGGATTAGGAGTCACCCCCAAAATTTAAGTGGAAAAACACACTACAGGCTAATCCAACTTTGATGTCCTAAAAACAAGTCAAAATGAGGCTCAGTATTGTGTGTGGCCTCCACGTGCCTGTATGACCTCCCTACAATGCCTGGGTATGCTCTCGATGAGGTTGCGGATAGTCTCCTGTGGGATCTCCTCCCAGGCCTGGACTAAAGCATCCACCAACTCATGGACAGTCTGTGGTGCAACGTGACGTTGGTGGATGGAGCGAGACATGATGTCCCAGATGTGCTCAATCGGATTCAGGACTGGGGAATTGGTGGGCCTGTCCATAGCTTCAATGCCTTCATCTTGCAGGCACTGCTGACACACTCCAGCCACATGAGGTCGGGCATTGTCCTGCATTAGGAGGAACCCAGGGCCAACCGCACCAGCATATGGTCTCACAAGGGGTCTGAGGATCTCATCTCGGTACCTAATGGCGCTCAGGCTACCTCTGGCAAGCACATGGATGGCTGTGCGGCCCTCAAAAGAAATACCACCCCACACCATTACTGACCCACTGCCAAACCGGTCATGTTGAAGGATGTTGCAGGCAGCAGATCGCTCTCCATGGCGTCTCCAGACTCTGTCACGTCTGTCACATGTGCTCAGTGTGAACCTGCTTTCATCTGTGAAAAGCACAGGGCACCAGTGGCGACTTTGTCAATCCTGGTGTTCTGTGGCAAATGCCAAGCATTCTGCACGGTGTTGGGCTGTGAGCAAAACCCCCATCTGTGGACGTCGGGCCCTCATACCACCCTCATGGAGTCGGTTTCTAACCGTTTGTGCAGACACATACACATTTGTGGCCTGCTGGAGGTCATTTTGCAGGGATCTTGCAGTGCTCCTCCTGTTCCTCCTTCCACAAAGGCGGAGGTAGAGGTCCTGCTGCTGGGTTGTTGCCCTCCTACGGCCCCCTCCACGTCTCCTGGTGTACTGGCTTGTCTCCTGGTGGCGTCTCCAGCCTCTGGACACTACGCTGACAGACACAGCAAACCTTCTTGCCACAGCTCGCATTGATGTGCCATCCTTGATGAGCTGCACTACCTGAGCAATTTCTGTGGGTTGTAGAGTCCATCTCATGCTATCACGAGAGTGAAAGCACAACCAACATTCAAAAGTGACCAAAACATCTGCCAGAAAGCATTGGTACTGAGATGTGGTCTGTGGTCCCCACCTGCAGAAACACTCCTTTATTGAGGGTGTCTTGCTAATTGCCAATAATTTCCATCTATTGTCTGTTCCATTTGCACGACAGCATGTGAAATTGATTGTCAATCAGTGTTGCTTCCTAAGTGGACAGTTTGATTTCACAGAAGTTTGATTTACTTGGAGTTATATTCTGTTGTTTAAGTGTTCCCTTTATTTTTTTGAGCAGTGTATATATATATATGTTGTGGAATACCTAGACTAACAAGACGTTCAATGGACCCTCTTGTGCTTTATTATACACTGAAGTCTGACACATACAATGTCTGCCTGCCTAGCACTGATTATATGCAGCTGGATTAGTCCTCAGAAGGACTGTTGGATCAGATGGATATAGATATATTTTGTGGAATACCTATACTAACTATGAACAAGCAAATCTCTCCCTGATGCAGCAGCATCTCTCCCTACTCTGCCTGATTCCAGGATAGACTTTGTTGAGCATGGCGGCGCCTGGTCTTATATACACCTGATGACGTTGTGCCGCCAGCCAATCACTTTAATGCCCACAACCAACATGGCTACGGCATTACAGTGCATGGCAGGAAATTCCTGCATGTTCATTGGCTCTATAAAGAGCGCCAAACATGCAGGAAGGAGACCCGAGTTCCCCCCCGAGCATCCTGGAAATACTCGCCGAGCGCCGAGCTCGTCGAACACAGTGATGCTCGGGCGAGTACCGAGCAGTGGCGAGCGCGTTCGCTCATCACTAGTTAAGTGAAGCCATTTTTTGTCAAACTACTGTGTATTCTCTTTTTAAATCTTAATGAAAACCAAAAACATCCAAATGACCCTGATCAAAAGTTCACATACTCCAGTTCTTAATACCTTGTATTGCTCCCTTTAACATCAATGACAGCTTGAAGTCTTTTGTGGTAGTTGTGGATGAGGTTCTTTATTTTCTCAGATGGTAAAGCTGCCCATTCTTCTTGGCAAAAAAACTCGAGTTCCTGTAAATTCCAGGACTGTCTAGCATGAACTGCGCGCTAGAGATCTCCCCAGAGTGGCTCAATGATATTGAGGTCAGGAGACTGAGCTGGCCACTCCAGAACCTTCACTTTGTTCTGCTGTAGCCAATGACAGGTCGACTTGCCCTTGTGTTTTGGATCGTTGTTATGTTGGAACATCCAAGTACGTCCCATGCGTAGCTTTCTGGCTGATGAGATCAAATTTGCCTCCAGTATTTGCTGATAATATGCTGCTTCATCTTTCCTTCAACTTTTACCAAGTTTCCTTTGCCTTTGTAGCTCACACATCCCCAAAACATCAGCGATCCACTTCCGTGCTTTACAATAGAAATGGTGTTTCTTTCATCATAGGCCTTGTTGACCTCTCTTTAAATATAACGTTTATGGTTGTGGCCAAAAAGTTCAATTTAGGTCTCATCACCCTCAATTACCTCGTTCCTGAAGTTTTGAGGCTTGTCTCTGTGCTGTTTGGCATATTGTAGGTGAGATACTTTGTGGCATTTGCACAGTAATGGCTTTCTTCTGGCAACTCGACCATGCAGCCCATTTTTCTTCAAGTGCCTACTTATTGTGCATCTTGAAACAGCCACACCGCTCCTTTTCAGAGAGTCCTGAATTTCAGCTGATGTTATTTGTGGGTTTTTCTTTGCAACCCGAACAATTTTCCTGGCAGTTGTGGCTGAAATTTTTGTTGGTCTACCTGACCGGGGTATGGTTTTTACAGAGCTCCTATTTTCCATTTGTTAATCACAGTTTGAACGCTGCTGACTGGTATTATCAATTCTTTGGATAACTTTTTGTATTCCTTCCCTGTATTATACAGTTCAACTACCTTTTCCCGTAGATCCGTTGGCAATTCTTTTGCTTTCCCCATGACTCACAATCCAGAAATGTCAGTGACTGTATGAAAGATGCAAGAGTCTGTCTGGATTCCAGAAACTCACTCAGCTTTTATGCACACACACTGATTAACCCCTTCAGGACCCAGCCTATTTTGACCCTAAAGACCTTGGCATTTTTGTCAAATCTGACCAGTGTCCCTTTACGAAGTAAATACTCTGGAACACTTCAACGGATCCTAGCGATTCTGAGATTGTTTTTTCGTGACATATTGGGCTTCATGTTAGTATTAAATTTAGGTCAATAATATTTGTGTTTATTTGTGAAAAAATTAAAAATATGGGAAAAATTTTGAAAATTTTGCAATTTTCAAATTTTGAATTTTTATTCTGCTAAACTAGAGAGTGATGTGACACAAAATAGTTAATAAATAACATTTCCCACATGTCTACTTTACATCAGCACAATTTTGGAAAAAAAAAAATTTTTGGTAGGAAGTTAGAAGGGTTCAAAGTTCATCAGCAAATTTTCTTTTTTCCAGCAAAATTTGCAAAGCCATTTTTTTTAGTGACCACATCACATTTGAAGTCCCTTTGAGGGGTGTACATGACAGAAAACACCCAAAAGTGACACCATTCCAAAAACTGCACCCCTCAAGCTACTCAAAACTACATTCATGAAGATTATTAACCCTTCAGGTGCATCACAGGAACTAAAGCAACATGGGAGAAAAAAATGAACATTTTAATTTTTCTAACAAAATTTTTTTTCTAGCCTAAATTTTTTAATTTTCACATGGGTAACAGGGTATTTTGCATCCTAAAATTTGTTGGGTATTTTCTCCTGAGTAAACAAATACCTCATATGTGGTCCTAAACCACTGTTTGGGCACACGACAGGGCTCAGAAGGGAAGTAGCGCCATTTCACTTTTTGATTGGAAAATTAGCTCCAAAAGTCAAATTGCGCTCCTTCCCTTCTGAGCCCTGCCATGCGCCCAAACAGTGGTTTATGACCACATATGAGGTATCGGTGTACTCAGGAGAAATTGCCAACAAATTTTAGGATGCATTTTATCCTGTTACCTATGTAAAAATTAAAAAAAATAGGCTAAAAGAAATTTTTTGTAAAAAAAAAAAGTATTTTTAATTTTTACGGATTAATTTGTGAAGCACCTGGGGGTTCCAAGTGCTCACTATGCATCTAGATAGGTGCTTGGGGGGTCTAGTTTCCAAAATGGGGTTACTTGTGGGTGAGCTCCAATGTTTAGGCACACAGGGCCTCTCCAAACGCAACATGGTGTCCGCTAACAATTTGAGCCGAAATTGTTAGCGTACACCATGTTGCGTTTAAAGAGCTCCTGTGTGCCTAAACATTGGAGCTCCCCCATAAGTGACCCCATTTTGGAAACTAGACCCCCCAAGGCACCTATCTAGATGCATAGTGAGCACTTGGATCCCCCAGGTGCTTCACAAATTGATTCGTTAAAATGAAAAAGTGGAAAAAAAAATACTTTTTCATTTTTACGGATTAATTTGTGAAGCACCTGGGGGTTCCAAGTGCTCACTATGCATCTAGATAGGTGCCTTGGGGGGTCTAGTTTCCAAAATGGGGTCACTTGTGGGGGAGCTCCAATGTTTAGGCACACAGGGCCTCTCCAAATGCAACATGGTGTCCGCTAACAATTTGAGCCGAAATTGTTAGCGTACACCATGTTGCGTTTAAAGAGCTCCTGTGTGCCTAAAAATTGGAGCTCACCCATAAGTGACCCCATTTTGGAAACTAGACCCCCCAAGGCACCTATCTAGATGCATAGTGAGCAGTTGGAACCCCCAGGTTCTTCACAAATTGATTCGTAAAAATGAAAAAGTTGAAAAAAAAATACTTTTTCATTTTTACGGATTAATTTGTGAAGCTCCTGGGGGTTCCAAGTGCTCACTATGCATCTAGATAGGTGCCTTGGGGGGTCTAGTTTCCAAAATGGGGTCACTTGTGGGGGAGCTCCAATGTTTAGGCACACAGGGCCTCTCCAAACGCAACATGGTGTCCGCTAACAATTTGAGCCGAAATTGTTAGCGTACACCATGTTGCGTTTAAAGAGCTCCTGTGTGCCTAAAAATTGGAGATCACCCATAAGTGACCCCATTTTGGAAACTAGACCCCCCAAGGCACCTATCTAGATGCATAGTGAGCACTTGAAACCCCCAGGTGCTTCACAAATTGATTCGTAAAAATGAAAAAGTGGAAAAAAAAATACTTTTTCATTTTTACAGATTAATTTGTGAAGCACCTGGGGGTTCCAAGTGCTCACTATGCATCTAGATAGGTGACTTGGGGGGTCTAGTTTCCAAAATGGGGTCACTTGTGGGGGAGCTCCAATGTTTAGGCACACAGGGCCTCTCCAAACGCAACATGGTGTCCGCTAACAATTTGAGCCGAAATTGTTAGCGTACACCATGTTGCGTTTAAAGAGCTCCTGTGTGCCTAAAAATTGGAGCTCACCCATAAGTGACCCCATTTTGGAAACTAGACCCCCCAAGGCACCTATCTAGATGCATAGTGAGCAGTTGGAACCCCCAGGTGCTTCACAAATTGATTCGTAAAAATGAAAAAGTGGAAAAAAAAATACTTTTTCATTTTTACGGATTAATTTGTGAAGCACCTGGGGGTTCCAAGTGCTCACTATGCATCTAGATAGGTGCCTTAGGGGGTCTAGTTTCCAAAATGGGGTCACTTGTGGGGGAGCTCCAATGTTTAGGCACACAGGGCCTCTCCAAACGCAACATGGTGTCCGCTAACAATTTGAGCCGAAATTGTTAGCGTACACCATGTTGCGTTTAAAGAGCTCCTGTGTGCCTAAACATTGGAGCTCCCCCATAAGTGACCCCATTTTGGAAACTAGACCCCCCAAGGCACCTATCTAGATGCATAGTGAGCACTTGGAACCCCCAGGTGCTTCACAAATTGATTCGTAAAAATGAAAAAGTGGAAAAAAAATACTTTTTCATTTTTACGGATTAATTTGTGTAGCACCTGGGGGTTGCAAGTGCTCACAATGCATCTAGATAGGTGCCTTGGGGGGTCTAGTTTCCAAATGGGGTCACTTGTGGGGGAGCTCCAATGTTTCGGCACACAGGAGCTGTCCAAACACGACATGGTGTCCGCTAACAAATTGGAACCATGTTGCGTTTGGAGAGCACCTGTGTGTGTAAACATTGGAGCTCCCCCATAAGTGACCCCATTTTGGAAACTAGATCCCCCAAGGCACCTATCTAGATGCATAGTGAGCAGTTGGAACCCCCAGGTGCTTCACAAATTGATTCGTAAAAATGAAAAAGTGGAAAAAAAATACTTTTTCATTTTTACGAATCAATTTGTGAAGCACTTGGGGGTTCCAAGTGCTCACTATGCATCTAGATAGGTGCCTTGGGGGTTCTAGTTTCCAAAATGGGGTGACTTGTGGGGGAGCTCCAATGTTTCGGCTCACAGGGGCTGTCCAAACACGACATTGTGTCCGCTAACAAATTGGAACCATGTTGCGTTTGGAGAGCCCCTGTGTGTGTAAACATTGGAGCTCCCCCATAAGTGACCCCATTTTGGAAACTAGACCCCCCAAGGCACCTATCTAGATGCATAGTGAGCAGTTGGAACCCCCAGGTGCTTCACAAATTGATTCGTAAAAATGAAAAAGTGGAAAAAAAATACTTTTTCATTTTTACGAATCAATTTGTGAAGCACTTGGGGGTTCCAAGTGCTCACTGTGCATCTAGATAGGTGCCTTGGGGGTTCTAGTTTCCAAAATGGGGTGACTTGTGGGGGAGCTCCAATGTTTCGGCACACAGGGGCTGTCCAAACACGACATGGTGTCCGCTAACAAATTGGAACCATGTTGCGTTTGGAGAGCCCCTGTGTGTAAACATTGAAGCTCCCCCACAAGTGACCCTATTTTGGAAACTAGACCCCCCAGGGAACTTATCTAGATGTAGTGTATGTGAGTTTGGTGTGTGGTGTGGTGTATACACCACACACACAGACAAACAACCTCACATACACTACAACACACACACCAACCTGACATAGGTTGGTGTGTGTTGTAGTGTACGTGAGGTTGTTGTGTGTGTGCGTGATGTTTTGTATGTCATGCTAGTGTGGGTGAGTTCTGTAGGGAAGGTCAGGATGTGTTTAGTCCGGGGACATGTGATGAATTTTGAAACATTCATTCAAACACAGTCCCGGTTTATCAGGACACGTTTCACATTGGAAACGGGTGACCTTTCTTATCTCCCCTTTATGGCAGACCCGGCACCTTTTTCTTACCGTGACCTCACCAGGAAAATGTTGCCCTGGTACCACACGGGAGACTCGAGTTCCAGGGGTGCTGGGGCCCGCTTCTTCTTCGCTTCTAAAAATCAGGGCCTTTATCACCGTCTCCTGGAAGTTGAGGAAGGTGTTGGTGGTCTGGCCTGCACATCGTGACAGCACGTATGCGTTATACAGTGCCATTTGAACGATGTGCACGGCCAGTTTTTTATATCAGACTTTCGCCTTCCTCATCGCACTGTAGGGCTGGAGGACTTGATCAGAAAGATCAACTCCCCCCATGTGCTTGTTGTACCCCAGGGCACAGTCCGGTTTGTGGACCAGTGCTGGGGTACCTCTAACGTTGGTGGCCGTGGTGCCGGGACCATGGATTGTGGTCAAGAAAAAGACGTCCCTTTTGTCTTTGTACTTCACCACAACCATGTTGCCGCTACATTGAGCTCGGCTCTCACCCTTTGGGAAAACCTGCTCAATTAGCGTCAAAGGGAGACCCCTCTGGGTTCTGCGCACAGTACCGCAAGCGGCGGTAGCTCTGGCAGAGAGGGACTGAAATAGGGGAATGCTTGTATAAGTTCTCAACGTATAGATGGTAACCTTTATCAAGCAGTGGGCGGATCAAATCCCACACTATTTTCCCACTTACCTTCAGAGCAGGTGGAAATTCTGGGGGCTGAATCCTCGAATCCTTTCCTTCGTAAACTCTAAAGCTGTGAGTGTACCCTGAGGCACTCTCGCACAGCTTGTAGAGCTTTATTCCGTACCTGGCCCTCTTACTGGGCAGGTATTGTCGGAATTGAAGCCTCCCTTTGAAGTGGATGAGGGATTCATCCACAGAAATTTCCCTTTGGGGAACGTACACTTCAGCAAACTTCTTGCTGAAGTGTTCTATGACCGGACGAATTTTGAACAGTCTGTCAAAATTCGGGTCATCGCGGGGAAGGCTGTCCGTGTTATCCCTGAAATGTAAAAATTTGTGAATGACCTCAAATCTTTTGCGGGTCATCACCATTCCGAACACTGGAGTTTGATATAAAATATCGGTACTCCAGTATTGACGGATTTCTGGTTTCTTCACAATCCCCATGTGAAGTACCAGTCCCCAATATTTTAACATTTCTACTGAGTCAACGGGACTCCAAGTAGAAAACATTGAATTTGGGTTTGCAGACAAAAATTGTTGGGCGTAAATGTTAGTCTGCTCCACCATGAGACTGACAATGGCCTCAGAGAAATAGACTTTGAAAAAGTCTATTTCCCTGAGGTTTGCGGTCTCAAACTGGATTCCTGATTGGGGAAGGAAATCAGGAATCCGCGGAGCGTAATTTTCAGGGACGGGGGTCCACACCGGGGCACTGGTGCTAGGTTGGGCGTGACTAGCACCAGGTTGAGGGTTACTTACAGATGGCTGTGGGTCTTCTTCCACGGCCTCCGGACGATGCCTTGACCTCTGACGTCGTCTTGGTGCCGGCTCGGTGTCACTGGAGGAGGAAGAATGAGAGGAATAGAGGAACGTGGGGTCCTCTCCCTCACTATCAGCTTCGGAGGCAATAAATGAATATGCCTCCTCAGCTGAGTACGCCCTAGGGCAGGACGGGCGGGACATTTTGTGTGCTGTGGGGAAAAAAAATCTAAACTTTATTATTAGTATGAGTGTACGTGTGTATGTGTGAGTGCTTGGTGTAAATCACGTGTGGGGGCGGTCAGGCACACGGGGCGCAGGAGGGGGCACGGTCAGGCGCACGGGGCGCAGGAGGGGGCGCGGTCAGGCGCACGGGGCGGAGGAGGGGGCGCAGTCAGGCGCACGGGGTGCAGGAGGGGGCGCGCTCAGGCGTACGGGGCGCAGGAGGGGGTTGAGGAGATGGAAGAGCCAGCAGTGATCACTGGGCAGAAAGGGGGGTAGGAGCCGGCAGGCAGCAGGGGGGGTGATCACTCGGATGGCGGGGGGGGGCTGGTGATCACTGGGGGGGTGAGATCACTGGGGGGGTGAGATCACTGGGGGGGTGAGATCACTGGGGGGGGTGAGATCCCTGGGGGGGGGTGAGATCCCTGGGACTGGGGGATGGTGTTGTGATCACAGGCGCAGGAGACCACCGGTTGTCAGATGGAGAGCAGCAGCCGGTGGATGAAGTCGTGGGAGAGAGCGGAGGGAGCGGTAGGAAATTGGGCTGGGGTGGAGGGGTGGGGGGTGGTAGGGGATGGAGGGGGGGGTCGGGGGCTAAGTGGGGGCTGGAGTGAGACAAGGGGAGAAACAATTACCGGCGGCAGCAATGTGGGGCGGCAGGGGATCGCGGGCGGCAGCGGATCGCAGGAAGCGGGGGTCGCTGGCGGCGAGGGTCGCTGGCGGGTCTCTGGCGGGGGTTGCTGGCGGGTCTCTGGTGGGTCGCTGGCGGGTCTGGGGTCGACGTCGGCGGCGGCTAACCAATCTCCACGGACAGGATAGAAGCTGAGGAATTTGGTTAGCCATTTAAATTTCCTCCTCCACATCTGATTGGAGGGCTAGCGTCACATGGACACTAGACCCAATCAGATCTGGGGGGGGGGGACAGAGGTGACACTCACCCCAGCCAATGGCTGATGCTGTAAGCATCAGCCTATGCCCAGATTGAAATATTTCACCAATTTTCATTGGTGAAATGTTTCATTCATTCCGATTGGCAGTTTCACTAAAAGTGAAAATGAAACTACCAATCGGAGGGGTCCCAGGCACGGGGGGGTTAATCCACCCTCCCTGGGGTCAACTTCAGGTTGTCTAGTTGCATCAGCAACTGTGACACCTGAGTGACCCCGCTCGCAGGCGCTGCAGGGGCTCTTTCCCTCCATGTCACAGACGCTGTGACATGGGTCGGCAACGAACTGTTTTCCATGTCACAAACGGTGTGACACGGGTCGGGAAGGGGTTAAAAGCAAATGGGTCACACGTGAGGATGTTACCTTTAGTAGCCACTCAAACCCATTTGTGTCAAAATCACCAGGGTATGTAAACTTTTGATCAGGGTCATTTGGATGTTTTTGGTTCTCATTAAGATTTAAAAAGAGAAAACACAGTAGTTTGACAATAAATGGCTTCACTCAACCAATAACCATGAGTAGAGAAAAATGTTTTCGTTATCATTCATATTCTCTGAAACAAGGCCAAGAAAAGATAAATTCTGCCGGGGTATGTAATCTTTTGAGCACAACTGAATGTAACAGAATTTTAGAGGAAGGCCTCTAAAAATTATACAAAAGGGCATCAAACACCATTGAAAAATTAGGAGCGAGGGTCAAATCATGACCCTGAAGATATGGTGGAGGAGGAGGAGGACACTGAAAATTTAAAAACAAGAACTGTATTCTTGTTTGGGTGGGAAGGGGAGCATGGAATACGCCAGAAAAAAAAGAACATTTTTGTTGACTTTATGTTCTGTTACTACTATCCGATGAGCTTTAGAAGTCTGCGCCAAACCAGGCCTTGTTCTTTTTGAAAAGAGTTTGCCTTTAAGCAATTTCAGAAGACAGGCAGATACACCGACCAGTTATTATGTCTCTGGCGGTGCTAAAATCCCACTTCGACAAAACGCTAGAGGCAGGGCAGGCCATCACCGCCAAGGAGTAGAGGGACAGTTAATGCTACGTGTCTAGCTTCGACACCCAATAGTTGTATCCAAAGAAGAAGGAACCGACAGCACTCACAAAATGGACTCCTGTTGACTCCAAGGAACCAACTTGGAAAAATTGCAGCATATAAAAGGAAAAATAGTGTCCAATCAAGGGTGTTCAAGGTATCAAAATTGTAGTTTATTCCGCCAGATTTGTAATCTGGTAGAATAAACTACAATTTTGATACCTTGAACAATCTGGATTGGATGCTGTTTACCCAATAGTTGTATGTCACAGAGGAATTACGGAGGACGTTGTACGGTCTGCACGGTTCTCCTTTGCCATCTTCATAAGCTTTCACTCTTTGTCAGGGTATTCTGCGCATCAGAACCTGGATGCTGGGAAGGTCTAATCAAACTGCCCCAGACCTTTGATAGTGTTCCCCTGTCTTTGTTGAACCTGATGTGTGTCTCCCTCCTCTCTATTCCTTGGTTGTCCAAAGAACTCTTACCTCTGCCTCCAGCGTTGTCAGTTGGGAATTCTTTGATCAATTCTTCAACTATGGCATTCTGGTATTGCACCATTTTAGTAGACATCTCTGTCACAAGAAGGAGAGATGGAAAGTTCTCTTTGCATAGTGGGTCTAGAAGGGTGAACAACCAGCAATTAGTGGTGGCCAAAATGCGTATAACATGAGGGTGATGTGAAATGCAGTGGGATATAAAGTCTGCCATGTGTGACAGACTCCCAACAGGCAAGACTTCCTTGTCCCCACCAGGAAGATAACTCTACATTTCCTGTTCCTCCCTCACCTCTGACTCCCTCTCTTCCTCCTCCTGCTCCTCTTCTTCAGGTCATCCATTCTGAACAGAGGAGAAGCTGGTGTTGGTAGTATCCTCTGTAGTGCAGGCAACCATCTCCTGTTCCTCCTCCTTCTCATTATCACCCAATCCATGCTGAGAAGATGAGATGAGGCTGGGTAGTAGCACCCCATGTACTTTCTTCCTCCATTGCCGCTGGGTCAGTATGGAAAGCTTCCTCTTTAATTGTGAAAACCGAGCCTTTCATTAGATTCAGAAGCTCTGATTATGTGGTCATTGCTGTTCACCAGCTTGATTGATTCTTTGAAGTTTTGGAGAACTGCAAAGAAGTCAGACATCCATGGCCATTCTTCGGTTGTTGTGTGTGAAGGCTGAGCTGAATACCGATGAGCATGATGTAGCTGGCTTTCATCTACTGCCCTCAGCTGCTCACAAAGCCTTGATAACATATGAAA
Source organism: Phyllobates terribilis (assembly GCF_046119375.1). Taxonomy (NCBI): domain Eukaryota; kingdom Metazoa; phylum Chordata; class Amphibia; order Anura; family Dendrobatidae; genus Phyllobates; species Phyllobates terribilis. The sequence goes on from NW_027362764.1 coordinate 445,989,491, forward strand.
TGTTGAGTTCCAGCTCATGAACAGGTCGCAAACTAGTCAGTGAGGTGGCAAAAGAAGGCGCTGCTGCAGCACTGCTTGGCAAGCGGCAGTTGTAGATGACTTCCAGAAAGGACTGTAGGAAATGAGTGCATATGCGGCTTACCTTTACAAGTAGCTCAGGCAAATCTGGTAGGTTTTCAGAATACAATGAACCACAATGTTCACCACGTGGGCCAGTCATGGTACTTGTGCAAAGTTGCCAAGCTTCAGAGCCGCCACCAGATTACAGCCATTATCACACACGACCATGCCTGGTTGCAGGTTCAGCGGTGAGGTCACAGATTTATCTGGTCTGTTAAACCTTTCAACAACTTTGTGGTGGTGTGAACTTAAAGATATGTTACTCAAAAATATGAATTTCAGCAGAGCCTGTTGCCACTTAACCGAGGTAGTGTTGCAGTGTTTTTGCTTGCAACGAATATAGATGATAATTCTAAGATGGAGGAGGAGGAAGGAATGCAGAAACTGTTGTAAATTCTAGTCTGGACCGACTCGGTCCTGTCCTCCATCAGGTTCACCAAGGGTGCCATCAGGGAAATGAAGCTTCCCTGGTCAAAATCACTAGTCCACATGTCGGTGGTTAACTGGTCCTTCCCAGTAATTTTATTGGTCAGAGCATGGGTGATGTAATGGAACACATGCTTGTGTAAGGCTTGGACGGCTTTCAGTGCAAAATCATGGTGGCTGGGGAATGAGTATTCAGGGACAGCCACCATGAGGTTGTGGAAAGCCTCAGTGTCCACAAACCAAAATGGCAACATTTCTAGGGCAAGCAGTCTGAAAATGTGTCTGTTTAGTGTTTGGGCCTGTGGGTGGGTAGCTGATGGTGCTTGCAAATGTGCAATGACAAGTAAAGGGCAGGAAGCATCCATGCCTGCATCATGGACGGTGGATTAACAAGCATGTAGCACAGGGGAAAAGGCAGTGCTGTCAACCACATACACTGATTGTGAACCCAGACGTTCAGCCCACCTAGTCGGGTGCTTGGATGACATGTGCCTATGCATGCTGGCTGTGGTAAGGCTGGTAGTGGTCTAGCCCTGGCAGATTTTGGTACGGCATAGGTTGCAAATGACCGTTTTCTTGTCTTCTGCATTTTCCATTAAAAAGAGCCAGATTAGGGAACACCTAACCCTTGGGCTGTTTGTGGGTGCTCTGGGGAACAGTTGACCACCTTGTCCCTCTGTCACCTCCACTGCCTCTTCCAGCCTGTTGTGGTGCTGCGGATACCTACCCTTCTGCACTGCTGTGCTTGCTTTGCATGCCACATTGCCAGGTTGGGTCAGCAACTTGTCTTCCACTTCCTCAGTCAGGTCCTCCTTCTTACTTGTTGACTTAACAAGACTTTTTAGCAACTGTGTTTCATTTTAATTCATCTCTTGTGACAGTAATGTCACGCACAGTTTAGGAAAGACAAAGTGCAACACGAAGGGATGAGGGGAAGGAAGCCCAGACACTAGGGAAAGGGGGAGTGGAGACCTCCTAGGCTGCTCTAATATCACCCTCTCTCTTCTACCATCCCTATATTGGTTCCTCACCAATCGCCGAACAGGAATCCTAAGGCCTGTATATCCCTAGAGCTAGGCCCTGGATAGGGAAGGGGGATGAGTACTGGTCAGTCCCCACTATAAACTATAGACAACAAGAGAGACAAACACAGGGGGGGAGAAACTTAGCTTGAACAGACTTCAGAGAGATTACACTAAAAGTCCTCCAAAGCACCAGAGAGGAAGTAAGCTGACTACAATAGCTCCAAGTCTTCACAAGGGAGCATGTGAATATCACTGGCACCTCCCTATAGCAAACTGAAAGTATTTAAATACCCAGGCCAGGGTGTCAATCAGAGCAGGAGGGAGGTAGCCACTGGGTCCTAAAGTAAGACAAATTTAAGAAGGCGTCTGTAATGCCAAACAAAGTGACCTTCTGCAACCAGCTGCAGAATGACTGTCTGCTACATCTGACACACCCGTAACAAATAATTGCCATTCCCTACCATCAGGTTTTTCTGACTGTGGCTGCTCAAATATATACTGCATACAGTTTCCTCATGCACCTCTTTAAACATGCACGGTGAGAGGCCAAAATCAATAAATGGAAAGGTAAAGAGCTCCTGAGAGTGTCTAAGTGTAGGGCCACTTGTCTTCTGGGACTCACCATGTTGAAAGGAAGCAGGATCAGGGTGAGGAATATGTAGTCCAGACTCTAGCCAAGTGAAACTGGATCATGTGCAAGACAGGGTGATGCTGTGAAACAGACTAGAAGTATTATCTGCAATTCAACCGACCACCTGTTTGCGCTGTTCTGGCTTCAAGAGTGGTTTCAGGCGCCCCCAGCAAAGTGGGACAGAAAGCTAGATCTATGTTTGCTGTTCTCCTGCAACAGGCACAGTTTTACCTGTTCCACGACCTGGGGCTCTGAGTGCACCATCAGCAGCACATCTCCTTTCCTGTCCCTTACCGTATGCCATGCACATTTTAAATTATGTATGCAGCTAAGAGTGTTAATATTAGAGAACAAAATTTATTTAAATTGGCCCAGAAAGGACTTTTACTTGAACTTGGCAGCACCACGGACTGTACCACAATGAACTCTGCCTAAATACCTCTAATACAATATCCTTACTCCACCAGTTAACCCTAAACAAATTGCAGATAAGATCGGTATTATTAGAGAATAGTATATATTTAAATTTGCCCTGAAAGGACGTTTGCTTGTACGTGTCAAGCACCAGGGATTGTAATGCAATAAATCCTGCCTAAATACCACTAAAACACTATCCCTACACTAGCAGCTAATCCTACCCTAATTGCTGATATGTAACAGCGTTATTATAGCATAGAATCTATTTGAATTAGCCCTCAAAAGTACTGTTGATTTAATGTTGAACCAGCAAGTACTGTAATGCTATATAGCACACTGTCCCTTCTGTAGCAGAACTGTCCCTACATTATTTTGAGGTACAATGCGCCATACATGGCGCTACCCGGTCTTATATATACCCGATGATGGTATGCGTCTGGCCAATCAAAGTAATGCCAGTACCCAACATGTCTATGGCATTACCGTGATTGGCAGGCAATCCACGCATGTTTAGTGGCTAAAAATCAGCTGCGAAACATACAGGGCATGGAATCAAGCATGTCGCTCGAGTACTCGGACAATCGATGAGTAACGAGCAGCACCGAGCATGCTTGCCCATCACTAATTTTTTTTTCTCAGGTCTTGCCACATTTCTCTTCCATTTTGTGTTATTGCTGACAGCATGAAATGAGAATTTGTTTTCTTTGTTAAGTAATGACTTTCATTGGAATTTACTCGTTTTAGGTTGTGAAAAATGATAAATCTTGTTTGCAATAAACAGTCCACATTTGTGGGAGTATTTTGTAAGCTATCCCACTGAAAATTTAAATTATGAATGGAAAATAAAAGTTTTCTGACAGATCTGATGGTGTGTACTCATTTATGCTGAGCACTGTTTGTGTTTTAGTCAGAAATGCAGATACAATGAAGCCTCTTAAATGAATGTCCCAAAAATTGCACATACAGTAAAAGTGCTGCTTTATGGAGGTAATCCTGCAAATGTAAATAGTATACAAAAGGCAGAATAAAGCCAGCAAACATGTGTAAGACACAAATAAGCACACAAAATGATTACACACCATTAACCCTTTTACCCCCAAAGGTGGTTTGCACGTTAATGACCAGGCCAATTTTTACAATTCTGACCACTGTCACTTTATGAGGTAATTACTCAGGAATGCTTCAACGGATCCCCCTGATTCTGAGACTGTTTTTTCGTGACATATTGTACTTCATGATTGTGGTAAAATTTCTTTGCTATCACTTGCGTTTATTTGTGCAAAAAACAGGAATTTGGCAAAAATTTTGAAAATTTAGCAATTTTCAAAATTTGAATTTTTATGCCCTTAAACCAGAGAGATATGTCACACAAAATAGTTAATAAATAACATTTCCCACATGTCTACTTAACTTCAGCACGATTTTGGAACCCCAATTTTTTTTATTAGGGAGCTATAAGGGCTAAAAGTTGACCAGCGATTTCTCATTTTTCCAAAAAAATTTACAAAACCATTTTTTTAAGGGACCACATCACATTTGAAGTCACTTTGAGGGGTCTTTATGACAAAAAATACCCAAAAATGACACAATTCTAAAAACATCACCCCCCAAGGTACTCAAAACCACATTCAAGAACTTTATTAACCCTTCAGGTGCTTCAAAGGAATTTTTGGAATGTGGAAGAAAAAAATTAACATTTAACTTTTTTCACAAAAATGTTACTTTAGACCCATTTTTTTATTTTCGCAGGGGTAACAGGAAAAAATTGGACCCCAAAATTTGTTGTGCAATTTCCCCTGAGCACGCAGATACCCCATGTGGGGAAAAACCACTGTTTGGGCGCACGTCAGGGTGCGGAAGGGAAGGAGCGCCATTTGACTTTTTGATTGTAAAATTTGCTTGAATAATTAGCGGACGCCATGTTGCAGGGAACTTATCTAGATGTGTGGTGAGTACCTTGAACACCCAGGAGCTTCACAGAAGTTTAGTACATTGAGCCGTAAAATAAAATTTTCACATTTTTGCAACAAAAATGTTTTTCAGCCTCCAATTTTGCATTTTCATGAGGGTAACAGGAGAAATTCCACCATGCAGTGTGTTGTGCAATTCCTCATGAACATGCCGATACCTCATATGTGGGGGAAAGCCACTGTTTGGGTACACGGCAGGGCTCAGAATAGAAGGAGCGCCATTTGACTTTTTGAATGTAAAATTTGCTTGAATAATTAGTGGATGCCATGTTGTGTTTGGAGAGCCCCTGATGTGCCTAAACAGTGGAAACCCCCCACAAGTGACAACATTTTGGAAACTATACCCCTCAGGGAACTTATCTAGATGTGTGGTGAGCACCTTGAACTCCCAGGTGCTTCACAGAAGTTTATAACATGGAGCCGTGAAAATAAAATTTTCACATTTTCCCACAAGTGTTTTTCAGCCCCCAGCTTTGCATTTTCATAAGGGTACCAGGAGAAATTGCACAATGAAGCTTGTTGAGCAATCTCTCCTGAGTAAGCCCATGCCCCATATGTGGGGGAAAACCACTGCTTGGGCATACGGCAGGGTTCGGAAGGGAAGGAGCACCATTTGACTTTTTTAATGTAAAACTTGCTGGAATAATTAGCGGATGTGCCCCTGATGTGCCTAAACAGTGGAAACCCCCCACAAGTGACACCATTCAGGAAACTAGACACCTAGATGTGTGGTGAGCACCCTGAACCCACAAGTGCTTTACAGAAGTTTATAACACGGAAAACAAAAAACTCAAACTTTTTCCACAATAATTATGTTTTAGCCCCATTTTTTTTATTTTCACAAGGGTAAGAGGAGAAAATGGACCACAAAAACTTTTGTGCAATTTCTACTGAGTACGACAATATCCCATATGTGGGGAAAATACAGTGTTTGGGCTCACGGCAGAGTTCAGAAGGTAAGGAGCACTGTGTGACTTTTTGAACGCAAAATTGACTGGAATCGAGAGCGGATGCCATGTAGCGCTTGGAGTGCCCCTGATGTGTCTAAATAGTGGAAATCCTCCACAATTGACCCCATTTTTGAACCTATACTCCTCAAGGATTTTATCAAGGGGTATAGTGAACATTTTGAACCCAGAGGTACGACACAGAATTTGATAACATTAGGTCACCATATTGAAGAAGTTGTCATTAGTCTTGAGCGCAAGTGCTCGCTACTTGAGTTTGCATCATGTACTACGGTATGCATCATGTATCATGTGTGCTCAAGTGACATGCTTGAGTCCCTGCCCGCATGTTTCACGGTTAATAGACACCCAAAAAAAACATTTGGGGATCGCTCGTGCATGGCAGGCAATCCTCGCAAATTTTTTTTGGCCGCGAAGCATATGGGGCGGAGACTCGAGTTTGCCACTTGACCACCCACGATACTCAGTGCATACCCGAGCACCCGATGCAAGCTCAAATAGCGAGCACTTGCGCTTAACACTAGTCACCATATCGTCATCTTTTTATTTTACTTTTGAAAAAAATCCCAACCCTAACCCTAGCCCAACCCTAACCCCTACCCCAATTCTAGCCCTAGCGTTTATTTTTTATGCCGTTCCTCATGCGGTATACAGTAAGAGATTAGACGACTTTATTCTTCAGGTCGGTGCAATTACAGCACTGCGCTTGACCAAAGTATCTTCCTGCTGTCTGGTGACCCAGATGTTGTCATGACAACATCATGTCATCATGGCAACATCCGGGAAGCTGCGACAGACAGCGTTGGATGCCAGCAGGAGAGGTGAGTATTGCAATCACCTCCCTTTGCCACCGCAATGCTGTGATTGACTTCAATTGCAGCAATGCGGGGGTTAATGTGCCAGGAGCGGTGTGGAACCGCAGCTGACACCCGGCGGCGATCGAGCCAGCACAGCTGTCTATTTGCATGGTAAATTACATGGCCAAAGTAAATTGGGAGGCAGTCATTTATTACATATCTAGCTCCAAGTGACTGTATATTTGCATAATTTCTTAAAGGGGGTCTAATGATAAAATTTCTTTATTGTAAATTTTTCTTTCCATACACGCAAGAACTGGCTGCAAATTCCCAGTTTACTTTTGCTATGTAATTATAGGTCTATGTGCCCACGATGTAGAAATGAAGCAGAAATTTTCTGGAGCATTTCTGCATGTCCTTGGTAGAAAAAAATGCATGCGGATTTTACACGTGTTTTTGATGTGTTTTTACTTGCGGATTTGCCCTGCGTTTTTCCAATACATTGTATAGGCAAATCCGCATGCGAATACTCACAAGAAATGGTCATGCTGCATATTTTCCGTACCTAAAATCCGTGCAGAAAAAATCCTGACCATGTGCGCAGAACTTGCAAAATGTCATAGGAAGCCATAGGATAAGATGTGCAATGCGTTTCTGCTGCATTTCCACATGGAAAAAAAACGCACCAAATCCGCATCGTGTGCACATAGCCTTAATATATATCACTACCTAACAAATCAAATAATGAATAGAGATGAGCGGTGTTCAAATCAAACTGTTCGCCAATCTCAAATTCGAGCTGTTTTGGGCGGTGTTCGAGCCAATCGACGAACCCGAACAATTTGAAAAAAATCCGGCTGTTCGAGGTTTTGTTCGATACTGTTCGTGCACCAAAATCTGCAAGCTACACCACCTGTGTATGTAATACAAATTTTTTATTGCACCTAGCCAAGTAAAACCTTTTGGGCAAATTAGCATTGTGTGGTACTCATTCTATTAGGCCATCTATACTAAGCTCCTCCAGCTTTCAAATTACTAATAATTTTTAACTGCATCTTGCCTGTAAAATAATTTTGGGCATAGTAGCAGTGTGTGGTACTCATTCTATTAGGCCATATATAATAAGCTCCACCAGCTTTCAAATTACTAATAATTTTTAGCTGCATCTTGCCTGTAAAATAATTTTGGGCATAGTAGCAGTGTGTGGTACTCATTCTATTAGGCCATCTATACTAAGCTCCACCAGCTTTCAAATTACTAATAATTTTTAGCTGCATCTTGCCTGGAAAATAATTTTGGGCCTGTAGCAGTGTGTGGTACTCATTCTATTAGGCCATCTATACTAAGCGCCACCAGCTTTGAAATTAATAATAATTTTTAGCTGCATCTAGCCCGGAAAATAATTTTGGGAATAGTAGCAGTGTGTGGTGCTCATTGTATTAGGCCATCTATACCAAGCTCCACCTGATTTGAAATTAATAATAATTTTTAGCTGCATGTAGCCCAGAAAATAATTTGGGGCATAGTAGCAGTGTGTGGTACTCATTGTATTAGGCCATCTATACCAAGCTCCACAAGCTTTGAAATTAATAATAATTTTTAGCTGCATCTAGCCTGGAAAATATTTTATCTTCCCAATAGTGGTAGCGATAGAAATATGGGGCGCGCGCCTGGCTAACAAAGATATACGCTTCATAACAAAAAACACCAGCCTAGCGCATTGCATTAATAAGATGGCATCATCGTCTCTCCCAGTGCTAGGCCTACTACGCCGGCTAGCATTCCTGTGCCTAAAACACAATGTATGGGTCCGCGCTAGCCACAATGCTGAGGGGTCTAACGCTGCTGCTAACGCTTTATCACTATTCAATTAGCAGATTTTCACAGAGCTCCTCCCCAATGCCCACCCATCGGGCAACAGTTGCCCACCCTCCCTATGGGATCTAGTGACGAATAGTTGATGTCATTAATCAGTGCGTCAGTTGCCCCGTCGACGTGGCAAGCATACGGTAAGGCATTGTAAGAGTGGACACAACTAGTAGAAGGCAGACGGGTTGACCAATGTGAACAAGCCAGATTACAAGTCACCATAGAATTTCTCCACCAGCTAATGATGAGGGGCATATCAGGGGCGTCAGCGCAGCGTTGTCTGACCGGAGTAGCATTTCACTTCCAACTACTGAATTGGGGAGATGTGACAAAGAGATTCATCATCAGACAATCCATAAAAGGGTGGAAAAGGGGTCAGCCAAGTCAGGAGTGTAGACGTCCCGTCCCGTGTCACTAAAACTGATTTCTCACATCATATCCCTAACACCATTAACATGACACTCACAATTTGAAGCAACACTACTGTCTACTGCATTTGCGATCGCCTTCTTCGGGGCGCTATGCATAAGTGAATTAGTCCCTCAATCCAAAATTACCACCAGTGGAGGCTTATTACACCAGGACGTAGTCATAGCCAATAATGCAATACGTCTATGCATACACAAATCGAAAACGGTTCCAGCGGGCAGGTGCACTTGGGTACTTCTACAACCCACAAACGGTACACTGAGTTGGGGAACAATAGTAAAAACATATATAACCATCAGATCACAAAGTAATTTCTTCCTATCACAAATTGATGGAACGCAATTATCAAGATACCAGTTCCAAGCTATTTTTAAAAAATGCCTAACATCGGCAGGGAACCACCCCAAAGATTACGAGACACACTCATTCCGCATAGGAGCGGCCATGGAAGCAGCAAGAGCAGGACTGTCAGAAAGGGAAGTTCAGAGGATAGGGAGATGGCGATCCACATGTTTGGAGAGATACATAAGACCGGACTTGTTATCCTAACGTGGTTTGCTTCTTTTACAGGTGACGCTAAGCCAACAGTGTGGGTGATAGGCCACTCGTATATATATTGGGCAGAAAAAAGGGCGAAAGTCCACCCAGGTGGGAGTAAATTAGAGTTTCATAACACATATTTCAACTGGAGAGGTATTAGAGGCCTGCAATGGCCACAGGTACTAATGGAGGTAATCAAGGTAGGGAGAGAGGCAAGAGGTCCGGTCATCTTAGTTATATTGGCCGGGGGAAACGACCTAGGTCATCACAAGAGCGCATAACTAATGGCAATAATGAAACTAGACACTGAGCGCTTCAGAGAATTTTTCACAAAACTAACTATAGTATAGTCAGAGATTATGCCGATAGCGGTATGGCAAGGTGCGCGAGACATCACGGCCATCGAACAGACAAGGCGGGTAATAAATATTTGGATGGCAAAATTTAGAAGAGACAGAGGTGGTGTAGTGATACGACACCGACAACTGGAAGGAGATAAAGCAGGCCTCATACGGCCCGACGGTGTTCACTTAATGGATATTGGACTGGACATATTCCTGTCAGGACTCCAGAACGGAGTGGAACAAGCGTTAAGAGTGATGGATGGGGGTCAGAGTCCTGCATACGAGTACGCAGGATCCTCCGTGGCCTGGAAATAGAAAGGACATGTTGGAGAGTTACACTTGTTGGCCAACTTGCCGGTGTGGAGACACAGGGCATGCTGCAACAAGCTGAATTATTTTAGAAATAAAATGCCTTTCTAATGGATTGAGTATAAAGAGTTAATAAAGTTGTGACCGATCCTCACCCATCCAGTTGTAAGAGTTACATTATTGTATTGTCAAGGAAAGGGGGGCGGTAGGGGAGCTGAGCGTCTGGGTTTGGTTGGGGGTTCCCACAGTCGGCCTAGGCTAGATGCAGTTAAAAATTCTTATTAGATACACAGGCTGTGTAGCTTGCTTCAGAGCTGGTGTACTACGCTGACTAGCAGACACTGAAGCTTTGGAGCAGACCTCTGAGTAAACAGCTCTTCAGACTCAACCATCTGTGTTACCCCAAGCCATAGTGTATGTAGTTTCTTACGGTTAAAAGGGGGGGGGCGACCCAACCCACCTGGAATTGACGATGCCAACGTCACCTAAAACACAGCAAGGGGACTCCAAAAATAGTCTCCATTTTTTCCAAAAATTGAGGCACAGACACCACTTAAGTGGCATCAATTGCCCAAGAGTTGCTTAAAACGGTTGGTGAGGTGATTTTACCAAATCCTCAAGCTTTTAGTCTCCCCAGGATGACACAGGGGTAGAAAAGTCCTTGCGGATCCATGATTTGTTCATCTTTATGAACGTGAGTCTGTCTATATTCTCAGTGGACAGCCGCTTGCGCTTATCTGTCAGCACACCACCAGCAGTGCTGAACACACGCTCAGAGAGAACGCTGGCTGCAGGGCATGACAAGATCTCCAAGGCATGACTGGCGAGCTCCGGACATTTTTCCAGATTAGAAGTCCAAAATGAGCAATGGTCCAGTGACACAGTCATGGCTTCGATGTTTACTTGGAGATACTCCTGTACCATCCTCTCTAGGCGTTGACTATATGTCAGACTTCTTGTCTCTTGTGGCCTTGCAAAGGATGGTCTAAAAAAGTGGTGAAACGATTCCACAAAATTGCTGTTACCAGCAGATACTGTTTTACTGTTACAGTTTGAGTGATAAAGACTCGACAGTCCCACGATTGGCAAGTTAGAACTGTGAGATTCACTACATGCACCACTGGTGTTTTGTGGAAATGCACATGTAAGATTCTGCAACAGCCTCTGCTGATACTCCTGCATGCGTGAATCCCTTTCTATGGCAGGAATTATTTTGGCAAATTTACTTTTGTACCGTGGATCTAAGAGTGTGGCAACCCAGTAGTCAGGATTACTTCGAATTCTGACAATCCGAGGGTCATGTTGCAGGTAGTGCAGCAAGAAGGCACTCATGTGTCTTGTGCATCCAGGAGGACCAAGTCCTTGTTGTGTTGGTTGCGAGGTAAGAATCATGCTTCCTTCCTCTGCCCTCTCCCCCCAACCTCGCACAACAGAAATGTGATCAAGGTCTCCCTCATCTAATGAGTCTTCCATGACCATCGCCAGTTTGTCTTAAAATTCTTCCTCGGTTCCTGCACCTTCAACAATAGTTTGGCTGCTACCATGCGCCCTGGTTAATCCCTCTCCCCCACCCTCCCATGCCTGCTGCCTTGGTGCTGCCGACCGTCTGGACCTTGGAGGTGTTATCCCTTCCGCATACGACTCCTCCTCTACTTCCTCCACCTCCTCTTGTCCCAACACCTGACTCCGAATTCTGTTTAACGTGTGCTCCAGCAGGTAAATCACCGGAATAGTCATGCTGATAATGGCATCGTCAGCACTAAACATCTTCGTCGCCATTTCAAAACTGTGCAGAAGGGTGCATATGTCCCTGATCTGAGACCACTCCTGCAGCGTGATTTGCCCCACCTCTGGATCTCGTTGGCCCAGGCTATACGTCAGAATGTATTGCACCAGGGCTTGTTTGTGCTGCCACAGTCGCTGCAACATGTGCAGAGTTGAATTCCACCATGTCGGCACATCGCATTTCAGCCGGTGAACTGGCAGGCCCAACGACTTCTGTAGAGATGTAAGTCGTTGAGCTGCAGGATGCGAATGGCGGAAGTGAGCACACAGTGACTGTGCCCTCTGCAGAAAGCCATCTAGTCCGCGATAGTGGGCTAAAAATTGCTGGACAACCAGGTTCAACACTTGAGCCATACAAGGCACATGTGTGACATTGCCCCGGCGAAGGGCCGCACCCACTTTTGCAGAATTGTCGCACACGGCCTTCTCTGGTTTCAGGTCCAGTGGAGACAACCATTCATGAAACTGGGTCTCCAGAGCTGACCACAACTCCTCAGCTGTGTGACTCATATTTCCCAGACATTTCAAAGTAAACACCGCCTGATGCTGTTGAGCCCTGCTGACAGCATAGTAAGGAGGTGTGAAGGATTCCTTCTGCGCAGTTAGAAAGCGGATGGCATTACCAGAAAGGCTTTGGGTGCAGGTGGAGGACTGAGAGGAGGTTGAGGAGGCAGAAGTAGTGGAGGAACTTCTAGATAAAGAAGATTGACGCATAACTCGTGGGGACGGCAAGACGGAACGGCAGCATTTCTGTAGCCAAGAGCTTGCAGATGGTGAAATTCAACCTCTTAGCTTTCTCATGGCTAGGAGGAAATGGTCTTTTACTTGTCCACATCTGAGGGACCGAGGGCTGGCTGTTGTGCTTAGATGGGGTCGAGTAGGTTGTCCCCGGCAAACTGCCGGTCTGTGAGGAAGATGCAGGCGGAAAAGTTAGGTTGCCTTGATCCAAAGATGGTGCTCTCGATGTCAGAGAGCGCTCAACACCAGCTGGTGTTTCCACTTCCAAATGAAATGATGACCTGCCAATCACACTGGCTGTTGCGAGTAAAGAGGTGGCAGGTCTGCGTCCAAAAACATGTGTGACTGCTGTCCCCCCAGTCACAGAGGATGAAGAGGCCGCGGATGCACAAGATGGGGCAGACGGTGGTTGGCCCGACCCGCTAGGCCGCATTGTAGCACAGTGAGCTTCCCACTGCAACTTATGCTTCATATCCATGTGACGGTTCATGCATGAAGTACTCAAAATATGGATTTTTTGGCCTCTACTTAGCTTTTGGTGACAAATATTACAGATAACACGATTTGGGTCATCCTTATCGATCTGAAAAAATGCCCAGGCTATGCAAGGCTTAGAGCCCATGCGACCTGAAGAGCCACCACGACTCATGGACAGAGGCAGAGCTGTGGTTGAGGATGCAGTTGTTGACATGCTTCCAGTACTCAGTCTCTGTCCAGGAAGGCGCAACCTAACCTCATCATCAATTGCATCCTCCTCCACCTCCTCTGCTGACCTCATCGACTGGCTGTTTGTGGGTTGACAGTAAGTGGGATCTCCAACCACGTCATCATCACCCTGTGTGCTCTCACACCCGTCGTCCTCAGAGCCAACCTCTTCCTGCCCTGACCGAAAAGTCAAGTTGTCGCTCCAATCAGGTATTTGAATCTCATCATCGTCTTCATCATTGTCTCCACCAACAGGAGTTACAGTTTGGGAAAGAGGGTCTTCATTATGGTCAGAACCTTCTGCGTCTGGTCCTGGATCCGACTTAAAGATTCTGGGCATCAGTGCAGATCATTTCCTCATCTGGATTAACAGAAGCTCTGGAGCAGACCTCTGTTTCCCAGGCTATAGTATGAGTAAACATCTGTGCAGACTCAACCATCTGTGTTACCCCATACTCAGACGGGCAGCTGGAGACTTGGCAGCTGTGAGGAAGCAAGTGCGATTTGGGTGACACCTCTGAGGACTGGAGTATTTGTGATGTTGAAGTTGAAGTGGAGGAGAGCCCACTTGAAGGAGCACTTGATATCCGTTGAAGGACCTGCTGTTTTTGTGCCTCATCTGGAATTTGTAGCGATGGGCATGTCCGTAAGAATGGTATCGTATCACATTGTCCACGAAAAGAAGTAGAAATCTTAGTTTGGCTGGAAGATGGTCTTTCATCTGCAGATGTTACTCCCCTCTCACCGCGGGGTTGCTCGACCCACCAGCGGACAGGCACCAGTATTGGGTGAGCGGGGCTGGCTGTCAGGGTCCACCGTGGCTCTGGCACAAACCTGGCGACGCGGAGGGCGCACGGGCAGGAACGGACTGGCCGTGTCTCCTTCGCACTCCATCCAAGTCCCTCTGCCCGCTCGTACCCGTAACCTCAAAGGGATGCGCAAGCGGCTTTTCTTCCCAGGGCTGTTCCCCGCCCAGCAGGAACGTGGGTGAGCTCAGGTCGGCCTTCCACTGTACTCCCTTACCTCCCTCGCCCTCTTTCCTTCTTCCGTTCTCCATCTAACCCTTCCGCTCTGTTGTGTCCACTCTCCCTCCAGCTCTCTCCTTCTCACATGTGGACTACCGCGTGTATTCACACTCTGGCGAATCTTTTGGGCCCAGGCAAAAGAAGTTGTCGAGGTAATGGATAATATGTGCCCCCTTATAAATGTCCATTACAACCCATTCGAGGAAGCAACTAAACGCCTCAAATAGTGAGCAGTATCTGGACCACCCCATGGGCAAACAGCGATCTATATATTATGCTCCTTCCCAGAAGCAGCCCAATAGGTGGCCACTATTCGGAGGCACAGGTAGTAAGTAACCGGAACGCCGCATCAATATCTGTTTTGGCCATTAGGGTGACCTTTCCCAACTTCTTGATCCGCCTGATTGCCTTGTCAAAGGATGTACAGTATATACAGTATATACTACTGTACTTGGTTCCGCGTCGATGTTGTCATTTACTTACCTGCCCCTTGGATATGACAAATGGTGGATTAGTCCGAATGTATTGGGTTACGTTTTTGGCACAACTCATAACGGGGATACCACTATGTCTTGTAAGGAAAGTGTTCTGAATGGAACCGCCATTCTACCTAAAGATATTTATTTTTTTAATTTTCTTGTCACGACGTCTGGGTGTTGGTAGGCTGATTTTAGATTTTTACTCCAGCCTTTCTTGATTTTAGAAGGGCATGACATGCCTATATCTGTGTCTCCCCCTCCTTTTACTCCTCCACCTCTTTTCTTTTCGCATGACTATATGTACTTGTCACTTTTCCATGTGTTAGTTGTGTCTTCTGTGAATATGAATAGCGGTACCAGAGTGCCAATAACAGGGCAAAAATATTAAAAGGACTGATTTATTAATACACACAACGCGTTTCGGTGGACACAGCCACCTTCATCACCTGATTAAGGAGGCTGTGTCCACCGAAACGCGCTGTGTGTATTAATAAATCTGTCCTTTTAATATTTTTGCCCTGTTATTGGCGCTCTGGTACTGCTATTCATATTCACTGATTGTCCCTTTCCCCCTGTTGGGGTGCGGTAGAGCTGCCTTTAATTTATTGTTCTTTCACCTGTGGGAAGAATTTAATTAGAATTACTACCCTGGTTTTCCAAGCTGCGCTGCCCTAACCCCTCTGGAACGCTGCTGGGGGTGTTGGTGAAGCTGGGCGTCCATCTCGGCGTTACATGCAACTAACCTGACCACGTGATCCACCTCCGAGAGATCATGATCTGTGAACGCCGTTGGAAATAGATGACAGCCACCAACAGAGCGGAGCTTCTGGAGCTTTACACTGGGGTTGTGCAGAGGTGCACAACTTCATAAGGTTAGTAGCCATCCCCACACCCCTCTAACAATTGCAATACTGAGTCACCCATTGCGCCTTGTTCTCTCCTCTCTTTACAAGTTGTGTCTTCTGAGCAGTTTGTCAGCTTTTGGACACCTTTGAAGGTGTTTTCTATGTGTTTATATGTGTTTTTGTTTGCCTGCCATTGGTTTTAACGGTGTTCCACGGTGTTCGACGAATAGTTCGGCGAACATACCGGTGTTCGACGAACCGAACCCGAACACTATGGGGGTGGCTCAACACTAATATTGAACCTATAGTTTAATAGTGAGGCATATGCGTCACACAGTTTTGGTTTGAAAGGATAATAATAAAAAGTTGAGTGTCCCCACTGGGACTTGAACCAAAAGAACATGTTTTGTAGTCAGCACACTTACCATTGAGCTATACACTCACTAAAGAAAAGTTGGTATTCTACATGGTTATGTTATTTCCAGTGCAATCAGGACTTTCACACAGACATTGTCCAAACCAAATTCAAATGATGTATGAGTTTGATGGATGAGTTTGTTACCTGACTTTCTTCACACATCAGAATAAAAATCAGAAGGACTTCCAGACACCATGAGTATTTGCATAGTAAATCTCATAAACCAAGAAAAACTGTCTGGTAGCATCATTTGAGCTTGTGGCAGAATGGTAACTCTCTTGGAAAATAAACTTTTGTTTTTTAAATTATGCTGGCTAGCACACAAACTTCAGTAATGCTTGGCTTTGATATTTGACTTTTCTCACACATCAGAATAAGAATCACAATTACTTTTAAACACCCTGAGTATTATCATGGTTCATTTCATAAGCCAAGACAAACCTGTAGGAACACTGATCTTTTTATTATTAATTACTATTATTATTATTATTATTATTATCCTTTCAAACCAAAGCTATGTGTGACGCAGATGCCTTACCATTAAACTATAGGTTGATTATTTGATTATTTAGGTAGTGATATATAATAATAATTAGATAGCAAAAGTAAATTGGGAGTTTGCAGCCAGTTCTTGGGTGGATGGAAAGAAAAATTTACAAAAAAGAAATTTTTATCATTAGACCCCTTTAAGAAATTATGCAAATGTACAGTCACTTGGAAATAGATATGTAGTAAATTAGTGCCTCCCAATTTACTTTGGCTATGTAATTTACCATGCAAATAGACAGCGTGTCTGAAACTCTTAACACGTCAGAATGACAATCAGAATGTCAGAAATTAAAAGTAAAACATCCCCGTAGTTTGTGTGCTAAATAGGCATAGTTACAAAAAAAGTAGAATTAGACTTACCGGTAATTCGGTTTCTAATAACCACCACGACAGCACCAAAGGAGGATGTCACCCCTCCCTAATAGGGACAGGAAACACAAAGAGGTTAAATAGCCCCTTCCTCATCCTCCCTCCAGTGTTTTTATAAAGGGCCACACAAGTATGGATGCTTCAAATTATATTTATTCAAATTAAATGATTGGCTAACCAAGCCTGGGAGGGAATTACCAGTGCTGTCGTGGTGGTTATTAGAAACCGAATTACCGGTAAGTCTAATTCTATTTTCTCCAATAACCCCATGACAGCACCAAAGGAGGAGTACCAAAGACTCATGTTTAGGGAGGGACAATGGCCTGAAGCACTTTCCGCCCAAAGGCCAAGTCTTTAATGGACATTAAGTTTAGTTTGTAATGCTTGGTGAAGGTATGGACCGAAGACCTTGTAGCTGCTATGCATATCTGCTCGAGGGAAGCGCTAGCCTTTTCTGCCCAGGAGACGGACATGGCTCTTGTAGAGTGTGCTTTCAGTTTCTCTGGTGGTGAGAGATTTTGGATGTGATATGATTCCACAATTGCTTTCTTGATCCAAGTAGCGATGGTAACCTTTGAGACCTTTTTCATTCTGTTATGACCAAATGGCTGAATAAAGAAGTTCTGATCTTCTCTCCAGGCCTCTGTCCTCTGGAGGTAGTGAAGAACAACCCGTCTTACATCCAAAGTATGTTATTCTTCTTCGATTTTATTTTTTGGGTCTTGACAGAAGGAAGGCAGAATTATCTCCTGAGACCTATGAAAGTCTGAGACTACCTTTGGTAAGAAAGCTGGGTCCAATTGTAGAATAATCCTATCATCCAGGATTCTCAGATAAGGGTCATTCACTGAGAAGGCTTGGATTTCTCCTACTCTTCTAGCAGTGGTAATTGCTATTAGAAATGTTGTTTTCCAAGCTAATTTATCCAGCTCTATTGAGGCCAAAGGTTCAAATGGTGGGAGTGTCAGACCTTTAAGGAAAATATTAAGATCCCAGGAGGGAACATGGTTAATTATTCTGGGACGCAGACGAGTAGCTGCTGTCATGAACCTTTTTACCCATCGGTGTTCGGCAAGGCTCTGGTCGAAATAGATACTCCGTGCCGCAATCTGAACTTTGAGGGTGCTGGGTCTAAGACCCTTCTCCAGCCCTTCTTGTAGAAAATCCAAGATCTGGGTCATGTCAGGATGCCGAAGATCTGGTACATTTGGTTTATACCATGCTAGGAAGGTCTTCCATATCTTGCTGTATATGGAGTTTGTGCTTTGCTTCCTACTTTATTGTAGGGTAAGAATTACTCGGTCTGAGAGCCCTCTAGCCTTCAGGATTGTGAATTCAGAAGCCAGTCTGCTAGATGGAGGTTCTCTGGGTCTGGATGGAGTATTGGACCCTGATGGAGAAGGTTTCTGATTGCTGGTAGAATGAGGGGTCCCTCTATGCTTAAATTGTTTAGTGCACAGAACCAACTTCTTTTGGGCCAAAGCGGGGCTATCAAGATTATCTTGACTTCCTCGGTCCTTACTTTCTGTAAGGTTCTGGGTAGCAATGGAATTGGGGGAAAGGCGTAAGCCAGATGGAAACGCCATGGGTGAGCGAATGCATCTATCCCCAGGCATGCGTCATCTGGATCTAGGGAGAAGTATTTTTCTGCCTTCGTGTTCTGGCGTCTTGCAAAGAGGTCCACCTCCGGACGACCCCATTGTTTGGTCAGCATGTGGAAAATGTCTGAGTCCAGCTCCCATTCTCCCGGATGGATATTCCTTCTGCTCAGAAAGTCGGCTTGGGTGTTGTCTGAGCCTTTTATGTGCAACCCTGATAAGGAACGAAGATGTCCTGCCCAGAAGAATATTCTTGCTGAGATACTCTTTAGATTCTCGCACCTTGTGCTCCCTTGATGAGATAGATGAGCTACGGTAGTCATGTTGTCTGAGTAGATTTTTACGTGTTTGCCCGAAATGATTGGAGCCGATATCTTGAGTGCTTCCTCCACTGCCTTTAATTCGTGGAAGTTGGAGGATTTCTTGCTGGTTTCTTTTGTCCAGACCCCTTGGAAGGGGGTTTGAGCAACAACGGCTCCCCATCCTGTTTTGCTGGCATCTACCGTGACTGTTACCAGAGGGAACTGTGACCATGGAACCCCTATTCTTAGGTTCCTTGGGTTGAGCCACCATGATAGGGATGTTTTCACATAATGAGGGATCATGATCTTCCTGTCTAGTGAGATTGGGGATCCGTCCCACTGTGCAAGAATGTGAGTCTGCAAAACTCTGGTGTGAGCCTGAGCCCAGGCTACAGATTGAATGCAGGCTGTCATGGAGCCGAGGGTTGACATGGCAGACCTTAGGGACACACTGTTCAGGGTCTTTAGATTCGATATCTTTGATCTCAAGAGTATCTGTTTGTCCTTTGGTAGGAAGGAGGTTTGTCTGGCGGAATCTAGTAGAACCCCCAGGAACGTTTTTTCTGTGGCAGGGACCAGGTCTGACTTTTGATGATTTATCAACCACCCTTGGGTGGTCAGGATCTGGATTGTTCTTTGCAGACCTTTCTGGAGTGATTCTACCAAGGGACTTACTAATAAGAAGTCGTCGAGGTAGGGAATGATGTAGATTTTCTCTTTCCTGATTAAAGCCACTACTTCTGACATAATTTTGGTGAATATTCTTGGGTGCTGAAGATATCCTGAACGGCAATACGTTGAATTGGAAGTGTAACGTCTGATCTCTTGAACCACTGCAAACCTTAGAAATTTTCGGTATGTTGGATGTATAGGAATGTGATAGTATGCGTCCTGTAAGTCTATGGTTGCCATCACATACCCCTGCCATATTAAGGGAACTGCTGATTTGATGGATTCCATCTTGAATCTTCGGTAGACAATGTACTGGTTTAAGGGTTTCAGATTTATTATTATTCTGTATGTGCCGTTTGGTTTCTTTATCATAAACAGGCATGAATAGTGGCCTGTGTATCTTTCTGTTTTTGGAACTGGTGAAATAGCCCCCAAGGATAGTAGGTCGTTTAGGCCGGACATCAGAACGGTTTTTAATCTTGGAGAGGTTAGATGAGTTATCCTTACTTTTTTGGGAGGATATGAAGAGAATTCGATCTTTACCCCTTCTTGAATTACATTTAAGACCCACTGACTGGAGCAGATCTTTTGCCATTGGGGAGGGTATTTCATGATTCGTCCCCCCACCGCACTGGCGTCAACGCTTCTGTTGTCGTTGTCCTTTTGGGGAAAAAATATTCCTATCTTTACCCCATTTGGGGTAGCTCCATCGACCGGACTTGCCCTTCCCCCTGTATTGGGGATTCTGTTTCTGAGGGGGGCAAAAGGGGGTCTTCTTATAGTGTCTGGGTTCAGGCAAGGATTTCTTTTTGTCAGCCACCTTTTCCAGGAGGTCGTCAAGGGCCTGGCCAAACATATATTCTCCCTTGAAGGGAATAGAACAAAGTTTTATTTTAGAGGCCACATCACCGCTCCACGATTTCAGCCATAGTGCTCGCCTTGTGGAGTTTGATAGGGCTGCTGCCCTGGCGGTTACCCTCACGGATTCTGCTGAAGCATCTGCCAGGAAGTCGGTGGCTTTCTGCAGTAAAGGTAGGGAAGCTTGTATCTCCTCTCTGGATGTGCCCATAGCCAGGTGTTCTTCAAGCTGGTTGAGCCATCTTGACATGGACCGTGCAACACATGTGGAGACTACATTTGTGTTCATAAGGACTGCTGATGTTTCCCAGGATTTCTTGAGAAGGCTGTCCATCTTACGGTCCAGAGGATCTTTTAGTTGGGAGGAATCTTTGAATGGCAATACTGTTTTTTTAGCTACTCTTGCCACTTGAATGTCGACCTTAGGTATCTCAGTCCAACATTTTGCGGTTTCTTCATCTACGGGAAACCTATTTTTCATTTCGGCTGGTGTATTTCAGGGTTTTTCCATTCGTCCAGGATTAGATCCTGAATGTTTTTATGTATCGGGAACACCATCCTTTTCTTTGAACGGAGACCGCCGAACATCTCTTCCTGGACTGATCTAGTGGGCTTCTCTTCTTTCACTTCCATCGTTCTTCTTACTGCTGAGAGGAGGTCTTCCATAAATTCCATTGAAAAATAATATTTTTTATTTTCCGGACCTTCCTCTGCTGAACTAAGTTCACCTTCCTCTATAGGGTTTTCTGGAAGGAATGTCTCGTCCTGGGAGGCCGAGTCACCTCATTCTTCCAGGGAAATTGTCCTCTTTTTTGCCTTTGGAGGCGAATCAGAAGTGTGTCGGGAAAAGGAGGCCAATGAAGACTGAATCTCCTGCCTGACTATAAATTTGATTTCGTCCATAAGGGATGGCTGCTCTTCCCTCATAATCTTTTCTGTGCATTTCTGGCATACATATTTTTTGCTGGAAGAAGACAGTTTTTTTGAACATATAGCACACTTCCGGCTAGATTTATTTCCTGATGCAGGATCCTAGTCCCCCTAAAAAAGAGGGAGAAGGGTAATTAAATATTAATTCTAACCTGCACCTAGGAAAGGACACCAGTGCCAGACTTACTGGCACTGGAATCGCGCTGGGCTCCACAGACATGGCAAAGATAGACTTCTGACATCCAATGTAGCAAACAAATGGATTAGGTCCTACCTTAGCTGTCTTCCATCCAGGGCTGTTATATAGGCGACTGGACTCAGCGCTCCTCCTATTCCCTGGGGAGGGGGGTGGTGTAGCTCCTCCCCCTGGGTCCAATTTGGTGAAGCAGGAACACCTGCAGGGTTATTCATTTATTCCCTCTTTTTCTCTCTCTTTTTTTTTTGAACAGACCGGAAGTGACGTCAGGGACCCATTTCCGGTGTCCCACGCAACTTTCCGGCCGCTTCCTGTTTTTTTGCGTTCCAGGGTGGAACGCATACCTGAAGTGACGTTTCCCGGCGGTCCGTGTCACTTCCGGGATTCCACACGTGGCTCTCCGCTATGGAGACCGCCAGAGGCCACTTAGAGGGGGAAGAGGAGCAGGGCTGGAGAGCTCGAGGAGGCCTCCAGCCCGACACCCACCGGACCTTACCCGCAGGCGCGGACACGGTGGGGACAGGAGTCCCGAGTCCCAGAGGAGACGGGAGCAGCATCAGGGAAGTGGGAGAAAACTGCCCGGTCCCAGCTGCCCGGTTTAAACAGGTATGTCAGGTGTCTTCCGCCGGCACAGAGCACCCCGGATGACCTCTTCATCCCAATAGGGACAGGAAAAACACTGGAGGCAGGATGAGGGAGGGGCTATTTAACCTCTTTGTGTTTCCTGTCCCTATTAGGGTGGGGTGACATCCTCCTTTGGTGCTGTCGTGGGGTTATTGGAGAAAATAACTTTCCTATTTCTATTGGGATTTGAACCCATACACTGTAGTTTAAGAGGTTGATGCCTTAACATTGAGCTATCTGGTGATAGTGATAGTAACTGGTAGCTTTTCTTGTCTTATGAGATCAACCATGAACATACTCAGCGTGACTAAAAGTCATTGTCATTCTGATTCTGATGTTTGAAGAAAGTCACACATCAGACTCACATGTCAAAATCACACATCATTTGAATTTTGCTTGGAGGAGGTATTTCTGAAAGTCCCTATCAGTTTCATACAGGTTTGCACTGAAAATCCCATAACCAAATAGAACGCCTAGATTTCTTCAACTGAGATTATAGCTCAATGATTAGTGTACTGGCTTCTAGACATAGATTTTTGATTCAAGTCCCATCAGTGAACTGTGACTTTTTTTAAATTATTACTACAGTTGTATAAGTCACTTATCAACGTCACTAGTCAAAGTCACTAGTCAAAATCAGTTTTCAGACAGGATATTTAGCCTCAAACTGACATCATTCTGATGTTTGATTTTGATATCTGATCATGTCCTAAAATGGACACTGTAAGCCAGAAGCTGTGGTCACTAGTTGGCAGAATGGGACTGGACCGGCTCCAGAAAAAGCAGTAAGGCAGAAGCTGGTGATTATATTACTAGCGTAACAACGATTAGTGTGCACGCTCTAACGGTGAAATCAAGCAAACAAAAGAAAAAAGCTGGAGTGGTGCTGTCAATAGAAACATTAATGGCACAGTTTGTAGAAGGAATTGTAATATATTGCTTTTCTATGTATTCACTTAGCCTTGGGAGTATTGTTTTAATTTATAAACATAGTCTTGTAAAGTATGTGGAATACAGACTGAGGTCTTCTGTCTCTGGCTTCCCAGTTTATCTTTCAAATAACTTTCATATCTGGAGAGCCACAGGCTTAAATATACTGTGGTAGAGAATGGAGTATTGTACTTCAGTACATTCTTCATACACCCATCTTCTCGGTCCTCATTTTGGCTTGACTTTATTCATTACTTAACATAGTCTCTTTCCTCTTTCTCACTTTACATAGCATCATTTTCTTAACGTCATAGCTATAACTAATTTCTTTAATCAATGACAAGCTTTGTTGCAGCTTGGTGAGCTCGCAGATTTCTTTAGGTTTCTGGCACAATGATCACGGTCACATACAGTGTGACTCTGACTGGACTTGAAGGAGAAGGTGTCTTGTCTGGATCTCCAAGCAGACACTGCTCTCAAATTTAAAAAATGACCATTTTTTTGTTCTTTATTAAAATGAAAAGGTTGATCGAAGAGTGTGGGGGATCTAAGAGTGTGGCAACCCAGTAGTCAGGATTACTTCGAATTCTGACAATCGGAGGGTCATGACGCGAGTTTGTCTACATTATCAGTGGAGAGCCGCGTGCGCTTATCTGTCAGAACACCACCAGCAGCGCTGAACACACGTTCAGACAGAACGCTGGCTGCGGGGCATGACAAGATCTCCAAGGCGTAAGTGGCGAGCTCCGGCCATTTATCCAGATTGGAAGTCCAAAAAGAGCAAGGGTCTAGTGACACAGTCATGGCTTCAATGTTTACTTGGAGAAACTCCTGTACCATCGTCTCTAGGCGTTGACTATGTGTCAGGCTTCTTGTCTCCTGTGGCCTTGCAAAGGATGTGCTAAAAAAGTGGTGAAATGATTCCGCAAAATTGATGTTACCAGCCGATACTGTGTTTCTTCTACGGTTTGAGTGCTGAACACTCGACGGTCCCACGGTTGGCAAGTTGGAACTGTGAGATTCACTACGTGCACCACTGGTGTTTTGTGGAAAAGCACATGTATGATTCTGCAACAGTCTCTGCTGATACTCCTGCATGCGTGCATCCCTTTCTATGGCAGGTATAATTTCTGCAAATTTACTTTTGTACCGGGGATCTAACAGTGTGGCAACCCAGTAGTCAGGATTATTTCTAATTCTCACAATTCGAGGGTCATGTTGCAGGTAGTGCAGAAGGAAGGCACTCATGTGTCTTGCGCATCCAGGAGCACCAAGTCCCTGTTGTTTTGGTGGCGAGGTAACAATCATGCATCCTTCCTCTGTCCTCTCCCCCCAACCTCGCACAACAGAAATGTGATCAAGGTCTCCCTCATCTGATGAGTCTTCCATCAGTTCGTCCTCCACTTCTTCCTGGGCTCCGGCACCTTCCTCACTAGTTTGGCTGCTACCATGTGCCCTGGTAAAACCATCTCCCCCACCCTCACATGCCTGCTGCCTTGGTGCTGCCGACCATCTAAACCTTGCAAATGTTAGCCCTTCCTCATACAACTCCTCCTCCTCTACTTCCTCCACCTCCTCTTGTGCCACCACCTGACTCTGAATTCTGTTTATCATGTGCTCCAGCATATAAATCACTGGAATTGTCATGCTGATAATGGCATCGTCAGCACTAAACATCTTCGTCGCCATTTCAAAACTGTGCAGAAGGGTGCATAGGTCCTTGATCTGAGACCACTCCTCCAGAGTGATTTGCCCCACCTCTGGATCTCGCTGGCCCAGGCTATACGTCAGAACGTACTGCACCAGGGCTTGTCGGTGCTGCCACAGTCGCTGCAACATGTGCAGAGTTGAATTCCACCGGAAAGGCACATCGCATTTTAGCCGGTGATGTGGCAGGCCCAACGACTTCTGTAGAGATGTAAGTCACTGAGCTGCCGGATGCGAACGGCGGAATTGATCACACAGCGACGGTGCCCTCTGCAGAAGGCCATCTAGTCTGGGATAGTGGGCTTAAAATTGCTGGACAACCAGGTTCAACACGTGAGCCATACAAGGCACGTGTGTGACATTGCCCCGGCGAAGGGCCGCACCCAGGTTTGCAGCATTGTCGCACACGGCCTTCCCTGGTTTCAGGTACAGTGGAGACAACCATTCATGAAACTGGTTCTCCAGAGCTCACCACAACTCCTCAGCTGTGTGACTCACATTTCCCAGACATTTCAAAGTAAAAACCGCCTGATTACTTTGAGCCCTGCTGCCAGCATAGTAAGGAGGTGTGCAGGATCCCTTCTGCGCAGTTAGAAAGCTTGTGGCATGACCAGACAGGCTTTGGGTGCAGGTGGAGGACCGAGAGGAGGTTGAGGAGGCAGAAGCAGTGGAGGAACTTTGAGATAAAGAGGATTGACGCACAACTCGTGGGGACAGCAAGACTTGGACAGCAGCCCCTTGTCCTGCTGTCACCAGAGTTACCCAGTGCCCAGTCAGCGACATGTAACGCCCCTGTCCATGCCTACTCGTCCAAGTGTCTGAGGTGAAATGCACCCTGTCACACACAGAGTTTCTCAAAGAAGCGGTGATGTTGTGTGCGACATGCTGGTGGAGCGCAGTCACACCTTTCTTTGAGAAGTGGCATTTGGTACTGGGGCACTGCGACGGACATAAGGTCTCGAAAATCCTCTGTGTCCACCAGGCGTAAAGGCAGCATTTCTGTAGCCAAGAGCTTGCAGATGGTGAAATTCAACCTCTTAGCTTTCTCATGGCTAGGTGGAAATGGTCTTTTACTTGTCCACATCTGAGGGACCGAGGGCTGGCTGTTGTGCTTAGACGGCGTTGAGAAGGGTGTCCCCGGAAAACTGCCGGTCTGTGAGGAAGATGCAGGCGGACATGTTAGGTTGCCTTGATCCAAAGGTGGTACTATTGATGTGGGACAGCGCTCAACACCAGCTGGTGTTACCACCTCCAAAGAAAATGATGACCTGCCAATCACGCTGGCTGTTGCGGGTAAAGAGGTGGCAGGTCTGCGTCCCAAAACAGGTGTGACTGCTGTCCCCCCAGTCACAGAGGATGAAGAGGCCACGGATGCACAAGATGGGGCAGATGGCGGTTGGCCCGGCCGGCTAGGCCGCATTGTAGCACAATGAGCTACCCACTGCAATTTATGCTTCATGTCCATGTGCTGGTTCATGCATGAAGTACTCGAACTATATATTTTTTGGCCTCTACTTAGCTTTTGCTGACAAATGTTACAGATAACATGAGTTGGGTCATCTTTATCGATCTGAAAAAATGCCCAGGCTATGGAAGGCTTAGCACCCATGCGACCTGAAGAGCCACTACGACTTGTGGTCAGAGGCAGAGTTGTGTTTGAGGATGCAGTTGTTGACGTGCTTCCAGTACTACGTCTCTGTCCAGGAAGGTGCAACCTGACCTCGTCGTCACTAGCTTCCTCCTCCACCTCCTCTGCTGACCTCATCTCTTGGCTGACTGTTGGTTGACCGTAAGTGGGATCTCCAACCTCATCATCATCACCCTGTGTGTTATCACACCCGTCATCCTCAGAGCCAACCTGTTCCTGCCCTGACAAAAAACTAAAGATGTCGCTCCAATCAGGAACGAGGGAACGAGGGTATAGAATATGGTCAGAACCTTCAGCGTCTGGTCCAGGATCCGACTCATAAAGATTCTGGGCATCAGTGCAGATCATTTCCTCGTCTGGATTCACAGAAGATCTGGAGCCGACCTCTGATTCCCAGGCTATAGTATGAGTAAACAGCTCTGCAGACTCAACCATCTGTCCTACCTCATACTCAGACGGGCAGCTGGAGACTTGGGAGCTGTGAGGAAGCAAGTGCAATTGGGGTGACACCTCTGAGGACTGGAGTATTTGTGATGTTGAAGTTGAGGTGGAGGAGAGCCCACTTAAAGGAGCACTTGATATCTGTTGAAGCACCTGCTGTTTTTGTTCCTCATCTGGAATTTGTAGCGATTGGCGTGTCCGTAAGAAAGGGATCTTATCACATTGTCCGCTAAAAGAAGTAGACATTTTAGTTTGGCTGGAAGATGGTCCTTCTTCTGCAGATGTTACTGTTGCTTTAACACCTACCCCACGAACACAACCTTTTTTCCACTTCCCAACACGCCTATTCCACTTTCCTCTAGCAGCTTGCCTTATTCCACTCATTTTGGTGGTTAATAGTGTTGAGCGAATATGCTCGACACTGCTCGGTACTCGCCCGAGCATCACGCTACTCGGGATGTTCGGCGAGCACCGAGCATTTCCGGGTTACTCGGACGGGAGCTCGGGTCTCCGCCCTGCATGTTTGGCGCTCTTTACAGAGCCAATGAACCTGTAGGTATTGCCAGCCAGTCACTGTAATGCCGCAGCCATGTTGTTTGTGGGCATTACAGTGATTGGCTGGCCGCACAGCGTCACCTCGAGTATTTAAAACCGGGCGCCGCCATCTTGGACACAGTCGCTCCAGATCAGACAGTGTAGGGACAGCGCTGCTGATTTAGGGAGAGATATATCCTGCAAAATAGTTAGTGTAGGGTCTGTAAAGGCTGCCAGATCAAACAAACAGTCCTTCTCAGGACTAATATCCATCCCAGGTATATCAGGCAGGCAGGCAGGCTGTATAGGAGACGCAGTGGTTATACCAGCAAACGCTGCAGTACAGTCCTGTGTGCTGCTCCTGTTGCTGAAATTGCTGGACTTAGCTCCAGGTCCCGGGGGCCAGGAAAAATCCTTTTTTTTTTATCTAAATCTTCTTTTTTTTTTCCTCCTTCACAATGTACAAATACCCATCTTATTAACCTTTTGGTGTCCCCCCCCCAAAAAAAAAAGTGTGCCTCTGATTTTTCAGACACAAATATATCTGTTGAAAATAGTCTGGTGTAGGCCAGAGAAATAGAAGTGTGGTTTTGCAGTTCTAAGGGCCATTTGTATCTAAAAAAAACAGTTTGAGTGTGTCGCTCACTGTTCAGCCGCAAACATATATATTTTAAAAAGTCTGGTATACACCAGTAAATTATTACTGTGGTTTTGATGTTCCACGGTAAAACATCTCTATTATCCTGTTTTTGGCATTTTTTGCTGTATAAAAATAATAATAGTGTCTCCCTGATTTTTCAGACACAAATATAACTGTTGAAAATAGTCTGGTGTAGGCCAGAGAGACAGAAGTGTGCTTTTGCTGTTCCACGGTAAAAAATCTCTATTATCCTGCTTTTTGCATTTTTTGCTGTAAAAAAAAAAAATAATAGTGTCTCCCTGATTTTTCAGACACAAATATATCTGTTGAAAATAGTCTGGTGTAGGCCCGAGAAATATAAGTGTGGTTTTGCAGTTCCACGGTACAAACCTCTGTATTATCCACTTTTGGGCCATTTGTATCTAAAAAAAAACAGTTTGAGTGTGTCGCTCACTGTTCAGACGCAAATTTATATATATTTTAAAAAGCCTGGTATACACCAGTAAATTATAACTGTGGTTTTGCTGTTCCACAGTAAAAAATCTCTATTATCCTGCTTTTGGCATTTTTTGCCGTAAAAAATAAATAGTGTCTCCTGGTTGTTCAGACACAAATATATCTGTTGAAAATAGTCTGGTGTAGGCCCGAGAAATACCAGTGTGGTTTTGCAGTTTCAGGGTTCAAACCTCTGTATTATCCACTTTTGGGCCATTTGTATCTTAAAAAAACAGTTTGAGTGTGTCGCTCACTGTTCAGCCGCAAATATATATATATTCAAAAAAGTCTGGTATACACCAGTAAATTATGACTGTGGTTTTGATGTTCCACGGAAAATATCTCTATTATCCTGCTTTTGGCATTTTTTGCCGTAAAAAATAAATAGTGTCTCCTGATTGTTCAGACACAAATATATCTGTTGAAAATAGTCTGGTGTAGGCCCGAGAAATACTAGTGTGGCTTTGCAGTTTCACGGTTCAAACCTCTCTATTATCCACTTTTGGGCCATTTGTATAAAAAAAAAAACAGTTTGAGTGTGTAGCTCACTGTTCAGCCGCAAATATCTCTATTTAAAAAAGTGTGGTATACCCCAGTAAACAATAACTGTGGTTTTGCCATCCCACGGTAAAAAATCTCTATTATTCAGGTTTTGGTAGTTTTTTCCGTAAAGAAAAACAGTAGTGTCTCCTGACTGTTGTGACGCAAAAATATATCTGTTGAAAATAGTCTTGTGTAGGCCCGACATCCCATTGTGGTTTCGCAGTTCCACGGGTCAAATCGCTGTACTATCCAGTTTTGGGCCTTTGGTATCTAAAAAAAAAGCAGTTTGAGTGTGTCGCTCACTGTTCAGCCGCAAATATCTCTATTTAAAAAAGTGTGGTATACCCCAGTAAACAATAACTGTGGTTTTGCCATCCCACGGTAAAAAATCTCTATTATTCAGGTGTTGGTAGTTTTTTCCGTAAAGAAAAACAGTAGTGTCTCCTGACTGTTGTGACACAAAAATCTATCTGATGAAAATAGTCTTGTGTAGGCCCAACATCCCAGTGTGGTTTCGCAGTTCCACGGGTCAAATCGCTGTACTATCCAGTTTTGGGAATTTGGTATCTAAAAAAAAAGCAGTTTGAGTGTGTCGCTCACTGTTCAGCCGCAAATATCTCTATTTAAAAAAGTGTGGTATACTCCAGTAAACAATAACTGTGGTTTTCCTCTTCCGCGGTTCTAATCTACTCTTTATTACCCTTTTTCCATTGATAGTGCAAGTGTAAGCTATTTTACTTCATTTACAATGGGCAAGGCGCGTGGCAAGGGACGTGGAAGTGGACGTTCTGGTGATGGCTCGTGCAGAGGACGGGGCCGTGGCCAAGGTGAAAATGTGCCACAACCCACAGCCACATCTTCTCGCTCCCACTTCTTGACCGAATTACTAGGGAAGCACAGAACAACACCAGTATTGAGAACTGATCAGTGTGAACAGGTTATTAATTGGATAGCAGACAATACTTCCAGTTACCTGGGCACCACCACCTCCGATCTGTCTTCCACACGGTCAACTCTTAGTAGCCGTGAGTCTCGACCGCAAACTCCTCCTCACTAGAGATGAGCGTTGTTCTACTCGAACTGTTCGCCAATCTCAAATTCGAGCTGTTTTGGGTGGTGTTCGAGCCGTTCGGCGAACACGAACAATTTGAGAAAAATTCGGCTGTTCGATGTTATGTTCGATAACTGTTCGTGCACCAAAATCATAACTGGATTTTTTCTCAGTAATGATGAAAATTAATGTTAATACGCAGTTTGAGTGTACAGCGGGGTGGGGGGAGGGGCAGGGGATGGATCTCTGCAGGAACAATGAAGATCTCCATTTTTTTTTCTCTTTCCCGCATTTACAGTGGGGAGGTGCAATCTGTCAGCCTATCAGCAGCGCACACACGGAGCGAAGTGCTTTTTTTCACACAAGCAAGGGCATGTGTCATTGGCAGTGTATGTCACATGTCCTTGCCCTATAAGACCAAGCCATTTTCCCCGTCGCCACCATTTTCTCACTGCTGCAGCTGCGTGTTAGATGGCACCGCTGTTGCTGTGTGCACTATACCTTGTTAATTTCAAGCCAATTTTCGCACAAATCTACAGATAGCTTGGGAGTAGGGAATAGTTTTGATTGCAGTCCTTTTAAGGACTAGGTTACAGCATTTCCTACGACTTTTATCAGGCAGGTCTGTGCTCTTAAATAGATAGATTGTGGGAGTAAAGACTAATTGTAATTGGAGTCCTTTTCAGGACTAGGTTACATCAGTTCCTATCAGTTTTTGCCAGGCAGGACTGTGCCAGTGCTGTGCAAGTTTTTTCACAGCATTTGGCTGAATCTAGCAAAGCTAATCCTTTTTGGCCTATTGCAGAGTGTGTTAGTCAGTGGAGTAGCCTATCT
The DNA here is from genome assembly GCF_046119375.1 of Phyllobates terribilis. Lineage (NCBI taxonomy): Eukaryota > Metazoa > Chordata > Amphibia > Anura > Dendrobatidae > Phyllobates > Phyllobates terribilis. The sequence goes on from NW_027362764.1 coordinate 446,020,252, forward strand.
CTGTTGCAAGATATACCACCTGTGTATAGAATACCAATTTTTTTACTGCACCTAGTGAAGTAAAATCTTTTGGGCATAGCATCATTCTATTAGTCCATCTATACTGACCTCCATCAGGTTGCAAATTGAATATAATTTTTTTCTGCATCTAGCTCTGAAAAAATATTGGGCTTCTAGCTGTGTGTGGGACTTGTTGTATTAGTCCATCTATACTGACCTCCATCAGGTTGCAAACTGAATATATTTTTTTCTGTATCTACCTCTGAAAAAATATTGGGCTTCTAGCTGTGTGTGGGACTTGTTCTATTAATCCATCTATACAGACCTCCATCAGGTTGCAAACTGAATATATTTTTTTCTGCATCTACCTCTGAAAAAATATTGGGCTTCTAGCTGTGTGTGGGACTTGTTGTATTAGTCCATCTATACTGACCTCCATCAGGTTGCAAACTGAATATATTTTTTTCTGCATCTACCTCTGAAAAAATATTGGGCTTCTAGCTGTGTGTGGGACTTGTTCTATTAATCCATCTATACAGACCTCCATCAGGTTGCAAACTGAATATATTTTTTTCTGCATCTACCTCTGAAAAAATATTGGGCTTCTAGCTTTGTGTGGGACTTGTTGTATTAGTCCATCTATACTGACCTCCATCAGGTTGCAAATTAAAAATAATTTTTATCTGCATCTACAGTACCTCTGAAAAAATATTTGGGCTTCTAGCTGTGTGTGGGACTTGTTCTATTGGTCCATCTATACTGACCTCCATCAGGTTGCAAATTGAATATAATTTTTATCTGCATCTAGCTCTGAAAAAATATTTGGCCTTCTAGCAGTGTGTGGGACTTTCTCTATTAGTCCATCTATACTGACCTCCATCAGGTTGCAAATTAAAAATAATTTTTATCTGCATCTAGCTCTGAAAAAATATTTGGCCTTCTAGCAGTGTGTGGGACTTTTTTTATTAGTCCATCTATACTGACCTCCATCAGGTTGCAAATTAAAAATAATTTTTATCTGCATCTACCTCTGAAAAAATATTTGGGCTTCTAGCTGTGTGTGGGACATGTTCTATTAATCCATCTATACAGACCTCCATCAGGTTGCAAACTGAATATAATTTTTTTCTGCATCTAGCTCTGAAAAAATATTTGGCCTTCTAGCAGGGTGTGGGACTTGTTCTATTAGTCCACCTATACTGACCTCCATCAGGTTGCAAATTCAAAATAATTTTTTGTCTGCATCTAGCTCTGAAAAAATATTTGGCCTTCTAGCTGTGTGTGGGACTTTCTCTATTAGTCCATCTATACTGACCTCCATCAGGTTGCAAATTAAAAATAATTTTTATCTGCATCTACCTCTGAAAAAATATTTGGGCTTCTAGCTGTGTGTGGGACTTGTTCTATTACTCCATCTATACTGACCTCCATCAGGTTGCAAACTGAATATATTTTTTTCTGCATCTACCTCTGAAAAAATATTGGGCTTCTAGCTGTGTGTGGGACTTGTTGTATTAGTCCATCTATACTGACCTCCATCAGGTTGCAAATTAAAAATAATTTTTACCTGCATCTACAGTACCTCTGAAAAAATATTTGGGCTTCTAGCTGTGTGTGGGACTTGTTCTATTAGTCCATCTATACTGACCTCCATCAGGTTGCAAATTGAATAGAATTTTTATCTGCATCTAGCTCTGAAAAAATATTTGGCCTTCTAGCAGTGTGTGGGACTTTCTCTATTAGTCCATCTATACTGACCTCCATCAGGTTGCAAACTGAATATATTTTTTTTCTGCATCTACCTCTGAAAAAATATTCTGCTTCTAGCTGTGTGTGGGACTTTCTCTATTAGTCCATCTATACTGACCTCAATCAGGTTGCAAATTCAAAATAATTTTTATCTGCATCTACCTCTGAAAAAATATTTGGGCTTCTAGCTGTGTGTGGGACTTGTTCTATTAATCCATCTATACAGACCTCCATCAGGTTGCAAACTGAATATAATTTTTTTCTGCATCTAGCTCTGAAAAAATATTTGGCCTTCTAGCAGTGTGTGGGACTTGTTCTATTAGTCCACCTATACTGACCTCCATCAGGTTGCAAATTCAAAATAATTTTTTGTCTGCATCGAGCTCTGAAAAAATATTTGGCCTTCTTGCAGTGTGTGGGACTTTCTCTATTAGTCCATCTATACTGACCTCCATCAGGTTGCAAACTGAATATATTTTTTTTCTGCATCTACCTCTGAAAAAATATTGGGCTTGTAGCTGTGTGTGGGACTTGTTCTATGAATCCATCTATACAGACCTCCATCAGGTTGCAAACTGAATAAAAAATTTTTCTGCATCTACCTCTGAAAAAATATTTGGGCTTCTAGCTGTGTGTGGGACTTGTTCTATTAGTCCATCTATACTGACCTCCATCAGGTTGCAAATTGAATATAATTTTTTTCTGCATCTAACCCAGCCAATAGTTTTGGCCTAATACCACAGTTTGGCCACTCAGCTCTGCTCGGTTCCCATCCATTGTTTTTTTGTGCAAACAACTCCAGAGTTGTGAATTAGTTAACCACCAAAATGAGTGGAAAAAGGCCTGCCTCTGGTGGAAAGGGGAATAGGTGTGTTGGGAAGGGGAAAAAAGGTTGTGTCCGTTTGGTAGGTGTTAAAGCAACAGTAACATCTGCAGAAGAAAGACCATCTTCCAGCCAAACTAAAATGTCTACTTCTTTTAGCGGACAATGTGATAAGATCCCTTTCTTACGGCCACGCCAATTGCTACAAATTCCAGATGAGGCACAAAAACAGCAGGTGCTTCAACGGATATCAAGTGCTCCTTTAAGTGGGCTCTCCTCCACATCAACTTCAACATCACAAATACTCCAGTCCTCAAAGGTGTCACCCCAATCGCACTTGCTTCCTCACAGCTCCCAAATCTCCAGCTGCCCGTCTGAGTATGAGGCAGAACAGATGGTTGAGTCTGCAGAGCTGTTTACTCATACTATAGCCTGGGAATCAGAGGTCGACTCCAGCGCTTCTGTGAATCCAGACGAGGAAATGATCTGCACTGATGCCCAGAATCTTTATGAGTCGGATCCAGGACCAGACGCAGAAGGTTCTGACCATAATGTAGACCCTCATTCCCAAACTGTAACTCCTGTTGGTGGAGGCAATGAGGAAGACGATGATAAGACTCAAATACCTGATTGGAGCGACAACTTTAGTTTTTTGTCAGGGCAGGAACAGGTTGGCTCTGAGGACGACGGGTGTGATAACGCACAGGGTGATGATGATGAGGTTGGAGATCCCACTTACTGTCAACCCACAGTCAGCCAAGAGATGAGGTCAGCAGAGGAGGTGGAGGAAGATGCTAGTGACGACGAGGTCAGGTTGCGCCTTCCTGGAGAGAGACGAAGTACTGGAAGTACGTCAATAACTGCATCCTCAAACACAACTCTGCCTCTCACCACAAGTCGTGGTGGCTCTTCAGGTCGCATGGGTGCTAAGCCTTGCATAGCCTGGGCATTTTTTCAGATCGATAAAGATGACCCAACTCGTGTTATCTGTAACATTTGTCAGCAAAAGCTAAGTAGAGGCCAAAAAATACATAGTTTGAGTACTTCATGCATGAACCGGCACATGGACATGAAGCATAAGTTGCAGTGGGAAGCTCAGTGTGCTACAATGCGGCCTAGCCGGCCGGGCCAACCACCGTCTGCCATATCTTGTGCATCCGCGGCCTCTTCATCCTCTGTGACTGGGGGGACAGCAGTCACACCTGTTTTGGGGCGCAGACCTGCCACCTCTTTACCTGCAACAGCCAGCGTGATTGGCAGGTCATCATTTTCTTTGGAGGTGGTAACACCAGCTGGTGTTGAGCGCTGTCCGACATTGATAGCACCACCTTTGGATCAAGGCAACCTAACATGTCCGCCTGCATCTTCCTCACAGACCGGCAGTTTGCCGGGGACACCCTTATCAACCCCGTCTAAGCACAATAGCCAGCCCTCGGTCCCTCAGATGTGGACAAGTAAAAGACCATTTCCTCCTAGCCATGAGAAAGCTAAGAGGTTGAATTTCACCATCTGCAAGCTCTTGGCTACAGAAATGCTGCCTTTCCGCCTGGTGGACACAGAGGATTTTCGAGACCTTATGTCCGTCGCAGTGCCCCAGTACCAGATGCCCAGTCGGCACTACTTCTCAAAGAAAGGTGTGCCTGCGCTCCACCAGCATGTCGCACACAACATCACCGCTTCTTTGAGAAACTCTGTGTGTGACAGGGTGCATTTCACCACAGACACTTGGATGAGTAGGCATGGACAGGGGCGTTACATGTTGCTGACTGGGCACTGGGTAACTATGGTGACAGCAGGACAAGGGGCTGCTGTCCAAGTCTTGCCGTCCCCACGAGTTGTGCGTCAATCCTCTTTTTGTCAAAGTTCCTCCACTGCTTCTGCCTCCTCAACCTCCTCTCGGTCTTCCACCTGCACCCAAAGCCTGTCTGGTCATGCCACAAGCTTTCTAACTGTGCAAAAGGGATCCTGCACACCTCCTTACAATGCTGGCAGTAGGGCTCAACGTCATCAGGCGGTTTTTACATTGAAATGTCTGGGAAATGTGAGTCACACAACTGAGGAGTTGTGGTCAGCTCTGGAGAACCAATTTCATGAATGGTTGTCTCCACTGAACCTGAAACCAGGGAAGGCTGTGTGCGACAATGCTGCAAACCTGGGTGCGGCCCTTCGCCGGGGCAATGTCACACACGTGCCTTGTATGGCTCACGTGTTGAACCTGGTTGTCCAGCAATTTTTAGCCCACTATCCAAGACTAGATGGCCTTCTGCAGAGGGCACGGTCGCTGTGTGCTCACTTCCGCCGTTCGCATCCCGCAGCTCAGCGACTTACATCTCTACAGAAGTCGTTGGGCCTGCCACTTCACCGGCTAAAATGCGATGTGCCTACCCGGTGGAATTCAACTCTGCACATGTTGCAGCGACTGTGGCAGCACCGACAAGCCCTGGTGCAATACGTTCTGACGTATAGCCTGGGCCAACGAGATCCAGAGGTGGGGCAAATCACGCTGGAGGAGTGGTCTCAGATCAGGGACCTATGCACCCTTCTGCACAGTTTTGAAATGGCGACGAATATGTTTAGTGCTGACGATGCCATTATCATCATGACTATTCCAGTGATTTACATGCTGGAGCACATGTTTAACAGAATTCGGAGTCAGGTGGTGGCACAAGAGGAGGTGGAGGAAGTAGAGGAGGAGGAATTGTATGCGGAAGGGCTAACATCTGCAAGGTCCAGACGGTCGGCAGCACCAAGGCGGCAGGCATGTGAGGGTGGGGGAGATGGTTTTACCAGGGCGCATGGTAGCAGCCAAACTAGTGAGGAAGGTGCAGGAGCCCAGGAAGAAGTGGAGGATGAACTGATGGAAGACTCATCAGATGAAGGAGAACTTGATCACATTTCTGTTGTGCGAGGTTGGGGGGAGAGGACAGAGGAAGGAAGCATGATTGTTACCTCGCCACCAACACAACAGGGACTTGGTGCTCCTGGATGCGCAACACACATGAGTGCCTTCTTGCTGCACTACCTGCAACATGACCCTCGAATTGTGAGAATTAGAAATAATCCTGACTACTGGGTTGCCACACTGTTAGATCCCCGGTACAAAAGTAAATTTGCAGAAATTATTCCTGCCATAGAAAGGGATGCACGCATGCAGGAGTATCAGCAGAGACTGTTGCAGAATCTTACATGTGCTTTTCCACAAAATACCAGTGGTGCACGTAGTGAATCTCACAGTTCCAACTTGCCAACAGTGGGACTGTCAAGTGTTCAGCACTCAAACCGTAACAGAACCACAGTATCTGCTGGTAACATCAATTTTGCGGAATCATTTCACCACTTTTTTAGCCCATCCTTTGCAAGGCCACAGGAGACAAGAAGTCTGACACATAGGCAACGCCTAGAGATAATGGTACAGGAGTATCTCCAAGTAAACATTGAAGCCATGACTGTGTCACTGGACCCTTGCTCTTTTTGGGCTTCCAATCTGGATAAATGGCCGGAGCTAGCCACTTACGCCTTGGAGATCTTGTCATGCCCCGCAGCCAGCGTTCTGTCTGAACGTGTGTTCAGCGCTGCTGGTGGTGTGCTGACAGATAAGCGCACGCGGCTCTCCACTGATAATGTAGACAGACTCACGTTCATAAAGATGAACAAATCATGGATCCAAAACGACTTTTCTACCCCTGTGTCATCCTGGGGAGAGTAAAAGCTTGATGATTGGTTAAAATCACCCTACCAACCATTTTAAGCTTTCCATTTACTAATCATGTTTATCTGTATCTTGGCTGGAAAATAATTTGGGCTTTGTAGCAGTGTGCAGCACTGATTCTATTAGGCCATCTATAATAATCTCCACCAGATTTAAAATTACTAATCATGTTTATCTGTATCTTGACTGGAAAATAATTTGGGCTTTGTAGCAGTGTGCAGAACTGATCCTATTAGGCCATCTATACTAAAGCTTCACCAGATTTAAAATTCATAATAATTTTTAGCTGCATCTAGCCCGGAAAATAATTTTGGGGCTCCGAGATGCGCAAGACACATAAGTGCCTTCTTGCTGCACTACCTGCAGCATGACCCTCATATTGTCAGAATTTGAAGTAATCATGACTACTGGGTTGCCACACTCTTAGATCCCCCAAACTTTTCGATCAACCTTTTCATTTTAATAAAGACCAAAAAAATGGTCATTTTTGAAATTATAAGCATTAGCAAGTTGTTAGAAACTGAAATCAAACAGTTTTCAACTCAAAACTTTATTCTAGGTGATGTTACATTTTCACATAGGACCCCTTGTTCGAAAGGAGCTTCTGAACTCTCTCGTCCATTGAATTTGTCAGGTTTTGGATGGTTTCTGCTTCAATTGTTTTGTATGAGGACAGAATACCCTACCAGAGCTGTTGCTTAGATGTGAACTGCCTCCCGCCATCATAGACACTCCTTTTAATGATGCTCCAAAGGTTCTGAATGGGGTAGAGGTCAGGGGAGCATGGGGGTCACACCATAAGTTTGTCCCCTTTTATGCCCATATCAGCCAGAGATGCATATGTTTTATGTGCAGCATGAGATGGTGCATTATCATGCAAAAAAATGATCTTGCTGTGAAATACACGGTTCTTCTTCTTGAACCATGGCAGGAAGTGCTGTTTCAGAAAATCCACATACACTATGGAGTTCATCTTTAGCGCCTTCAGGGATCCTAAAGGGGCCGACAATCTCTCTCCCCATGATTCCAGCCCAAAACATTACTCCACCTCCTCCTTGTTGGCGCTGAAGCCGTGTTTGCCTGGGGTGTCCATCAACCAGCCATCCTCCACTCCATCCATCTGGACCATCGAGCGCTGCACGGCACTCATCCGTGAACAAAACAGTTTTGAAATCAGTCTTCATGTAATGTTTGGCCCACTGGAGCCGTTTCTGCTTGTGTGAAGTGGATAGAGGAGGTCGAAAGGATGGCGTATTCACAGCTGCAAACCTCTGAAGGACCCTGCATCTTGTTGTTCGGGGGACGTTGGAGGCACCAGCAGCTTCAAAAACTTGTCTGCTGCTATGACAAGGCTTTTTTGCCGCTGCTCTTTCAACCTGACGTAATTGCCTGTAGGAAAGAGTCCTCAATTTGCCCTTATCAGCACGCACACGTGTGTACTGTGAATCAGCTACATACTTCTTGATTGCCAAGACACTTCATCCTGATCATCGCACAATGTTGATTGTAGTCATGCCTTGACCTAAACACTCCACAATTTGTTGCTTCTCAGCAGCCGACACATCCTTTTTCTTTCCCATTTTGGCAGAAAATGTAGGCTGCTTAATAATGTGAGACAGCCTTCTTAAGTAGTCTTGCCTTTCATTGGACACACCTGCCAAACTAATTAGCACAGGTGTCTGCAATTGCTTACAGTGATATAAAGAGCCCTGACACACATCACCATCAATGAGTTTAACTTACAAACAAACAAATTCTTCCCTTATCACTCCTAAACATTTTTTTCATAATAATTTGGAACACAGTGTACATGTGCTTTTCCACAAAACACCAGTGGTTCACGTAGTGAATCTTACAGTTCTAACTTGCCAACCGTGGTCTGTATGGAGTTGTTCAATAAAGGGCCCAAAATTAAGATAACATAGATGGGAGAGGTCTCTATGAATAGGAATTCCTAAGTATTTGATACCCTGTGAGGGCCAGGCAAAGGGAAAGTTGGACTGGATGGAATCCTATATGGATTTGGGGAGGGAGACATCGAGGGCCTCAGACTTCGCTGCATTGATTTTAAAATTTAACCATGTAACAAAGTGATCTATTTCAGCCATAACAGCATGGATGGATATATGTGATTGAGTGATATATAATAGGACATCATCAGCAAATAGAGAGCACTTGTACTCGGTGCCTCCCACCTCAATCCACCTAATATTGGGGTTATGGCGAATTGATGAGAGCAGGTGCTCCGTCACTAGGATGTATAAGAGAGGGGACAGAGAACATCCCTGCCTCATCCCATTGGTGATTGTGAAAGGTGATGAAAATGTTCTGACGCGCCCTCTGGGACTTGGGACACCCGGAGCCAGACCCTTTTTGGTGGATGCTAGTGGTTTTTAGTCTCCGTGGCGGCGACCCGGTTCCGTGGCTCAGGGCGGTCAAACCAGTGGCGGAACTATTTATGTGGTTTTGATGTTTAAATGTCCAACTACGCCACCCGTGGATTGCGGTCACAGTGAACCGCCGCTCCAGGACAGACCGCTGAGGCTGGTGTTGTGGGTGCAGCAGAGCGTAGCATAACTCCCCACGGGAGGAGTATAGCCTCAGGGCAGTGTATGCGGAAGATGGGGGTGATGGTGCAGGGCAGCACCAGTAACGACACGGAGTCAGTGATGCAGTCCAGGGCCTTTACTCACAGTTCTTATTATCCAGACCACGTCTGCAGGTAATGGCTGCCCACGTCGTACTGTGCTCACCAGGTGAGGGGCTCAGACAACTCCCAGATAACTTTGGAGCGCTTCACAGGACCCCATTTGTGTGTCCTTTGTCTGGCCTTTCTTACCAACCCTTCTGTCCGGCTGCCTCGGGCCTCCTCTTGGTAAACTTGGCGCCAGTTTCCCTGACCCTATGTGGTGCCTTCCTAGCGGGTGTAGCGAGGGGCTGCGCCATATAAAATGTCACAGCCTCCTGTTTCTAGCTGAGGATCGTTTCCTGCCTCCACTAGTTTCGGGGACCGGTCTCCCCCTTTGGCCTGACCCCTCCACGCAGGTGGATTCGGGCGTCCGGTGGTGACTCGCCCGTCCGCACCCCTTGGATCCCTTCGTTCCTCGTTCCTGGAGCCTTCTCCGCTCCTCTTCCTTCCTTCTCCCTCTTCCAGGCTTGGGCCTCTGTTACTAGGCCCGCCCCCGGAGCAGAGCTCATGCAGAGCCCCTGCTCCCTGCCACTTCTGCTCAGACTTCTCTGCACTGAACTAAGATGGTGCCCACCTTTTATACTCCCTTCTCAATGCACCCAGGAACTGCTTCCTCCCTGCTCCTGCACTACAGGGTTCCCCTTCCTCAGTGTTCCCTCCCCCCACTCCAGCCAGGGACAGGGACTGTCGTGCCCATCTCAGGGGCATATTGGTCGCCCTGCCCCACGGCAATGTGGTGTAATGCATGCAGGTGTCGGGTCCTGATCCACACTACATCCTTACCTGAGAGTGAGATATCACACCTCTGGGTGAGGTGCAATACCTCTGTAGCAACCGAGCCCTCAGGGTGCTACAGTTCCATTTATCTTCAGCCTAGGTGATGTATTGCGATACAGGGCCGTGATTTTGGCTATAAAAGGGTCCCCTAGACCCCAAACCCAAGCTTTTTAAGAGAATCATATATGGCGTGCCAGGAGACTCTATGGAATGCTTTCTCAGCATCCAACGAGAGTATCTAATTACAAATTTTTAACTGCATCTAGCCCAGGAAATACTTTGTGCCTAGTTGCAGTGTCTGCTAGTCAGCGGATTATCCCGGCTGTTAAGCAAGCTACACCACCTGTAGTTTGGACACTTAATTTTTTCAAAGGAAATGCTTCGGGACCACGGGATACTCAGTGAAGAGCATCAGGAGGCACCCCAAGGCACAGGGGCTGGGACTGGCAGTAGGATGCCTTGCGGTGGACAGCCGAGCTCGATCCTTATAAAAGCTTTTTAACTGAAGCAGCTTTAGTGGACGCTACTGGAGCTGGAATTACGCGGTTGCTGGCATGAGACTTGCCCTCCAATAGATCCTTGTAAATAGATTTAAAGTGTATTCATTCAAATTAGAGAGACAATTTAAATTAAAAAGCTTAGAGCTGCCTCCACCACAGGGGGGCTCGCTCGACCCACCAGCGGAGAGGGGCTGGCCGTCAGGGTTCACCGCGGCTCTGGCACAAACCCGGCGACGCGGAGGGGGCACGGGCAGGAGCGGACTGAACGTGTCGGCTTCTCACTTTTTGGATTTTAGAAGGGCATGACATGCCTATATCTGTGTCTCCCCCTCCTTTTACTCCTCCACCTCTTTTCTTTTCGCATGACTATATGTACTTGTCACTTTTCCATGTGTTAGTTGTGTCTTCTGAGCAGTTTGTCAGCTTTTGGACACCTTTGAAGGTGTTTTCTATGTGTTTCTATGTGTTTTTGTTTGCCTGCCATTGGTTTTAACGGTGTTCGAAGGTGTTCGACGAACAGTTCGACGAACAGTTCGACGAACACACGGGTGTTCGACGAACCGAACCGAACTCGAACACTACGGGGGTGGCTCAACACTACTCCTCACCCTGATGCTCCTTCCTCCCACCATGCCGAGTGTCGTCAGACAGCAAGTGATCCCACACTTGGACACTCTGAAGAGCTGTTCACTGGTCCATTTCCATATTTGGGCCCCTCGCCTGATACGCTTGAAGTGGTGGAAGAGGAGATCCCATGTTGCGATGCCCAAATATTTGAACAGCCACGGCCACAGGAAGTCGACGTTGGCAATCTGTCACAAGAGGTGGACGATGACGAGACACAATTGCCAGGAAGTGAGGAGGAGGATCGTGGTGCGCAAGTGGAAGAGGGGGAGGTGGTGGATGATCTAGTAATTGACCCAACGTGGAAGGAGGACATGCAGAGTGAGGCCAGCAGCACACAGGGGGAGGGAGGAAGAGTACCCCAACAGGCAGGAAGAAGCAGTGTGGTGGCTGCAGACAGAAGGCAGGCAACCTCTCCCCGTAACACCAACACGAGGGACGTTGCCAGTACAAGCGGTAGGTCTTCCAGAGTCTGGAATTTTTTTAAAGACTCTGCTGATAACCCCAAAAAGGCCATATGTTCCACCTGCCATGCCAGCATCAGCAGGGGTGACAAAACTACCAGCCTGACCACCACCAGCATGATAAGGCACATGGCAGCAAAGCACCCGACTTTGTGGGGCGAAACCCAGGGTCCACGACCAGTGTCAGCGGGTGTCACCACTGCTTCTTCCACTGCTGTGCGTGCAATAGAACCCCCTGTTGTGTGTGCAAGGCAATCCCCTGTCCATACTGCGTGTAAAGATGCCCCCTCCTCTCAGTCTTCACTTGTTATGGCAGTTTCTCAAGAAACAGCATCAATGTCCACGTCCACGTCCCACCGCAGCGTTCAATTGTCCATATCCCAGACCTTTGAACGAAAGCGGAAATGCGCAGCTAACGCCCCACAGGCCACAGTCCTAAATTCGCACATTTCACGACTGCTTGCATTGGAAATGCTGCCTTTTAGGCTGGTGGAGACGGAATCCTTCTGCAGTCTTATGGCGGTGGCCGTCCCTCGGTACTCAGTCCCCAGCAAACACTATTATGCCCGGTGTGCCATCCCCGCACTACACAAGCACGTGTCCCAAAGCATCTGCCGTGCCCTCAACAAGGCAGTTACTGGGAGAGTCCACCTGACAACGGACACGTGGACAAGTGCTTGTGGCCAGGGATGGTACATCTCTCTGACGGCACACTGGGTAAACATAGTGGAAGCCAGGACCCAGTCGGACCTTGGGACGGAGCACATCCTCCCCACACCGAGGATTGCGGGCCCTATGTCAGTCAGAGTTGCCCCCACAATGTACAGCTTCTGCGCATCCTCCTCCTCCTCCTCCTCCTCATGTTCAGCCTCCATCTCAGATATCACCACATCAGTTACAAGCTGGAAGCATTGCAGTACTGCCTCTGCCAAGCGGCAAAAGGCTGTACTGAAACTTATAAGCTTAGGTGATAAACCTCACACTGCTTGTGAGTTGTGGACAGCTGTGAAAGAGCAGGCAGATCTGTGGGTGAAACCGCTGAACCTACATCCCGGCATGGTTGTGTGTGACAATGGCCGTAACCTGGTGGCGGCTCTGAGGCGAGGTGAGATCACACACGTACCATGCCTGGCTCATGTGCTTAACCTCGTGGTTCAGCGGTTTCTTAAATTGTACCCCGAGTTTCCAGATCTGCTCGTGAAAGTACGACGCCTGTCAGCTCATTTTCGCCAGTCTGCTACAGCTTCCGCCGCCCTTGCTGTGTTGCAGCAGCGTTTGCAGCTTCCGGCACACCGACTGGTGTGTGATTTCCCCACACGTTGGAACTCTACCCTCCACATGTTGTAAAGGATTTGTGAGCAGAAGAGAGCAGTTGTGGAGAACCTGCTGCAACAAGGCCGTCGATATTCAGGTCAGACTCCACACATAAGACCTCAGGAGTGGACCTGGATGTCTGACATATGTACCATCCTGACAAACTTTGAGGAGGCCACCAAGATGGTGAGTGGCGATGACGCCATCATTAGTGTCAGCATCCCACTTATCTGTCTTTTGCAAAGCTCTCTGCAGAGAATTAAAGAGGAGGCATTGCAGCCAGAGTATGATGAGATGGATCAAGAAGCCGTAGCGGGCGATTACACACTGCCCAGCCTCATCTCATCCCAACGTGCATTGGGGGACAATGAGGGAGAGGAGGAGGAGGAGGAGGAGGGAGAACAGGAGCTGCTATAATGCGTTGTAGACTGTATTACCTGTACATACCGTCGGTTCAGCGTGGGTGGCCTGAGGACAGGGGGGAGGAGGAAGAGGAGGAGGAGAGCATGGTCAGTCGTCATCTTTGTGAGGACACGGAAGTCTTGCCCGTTACCAGTCTGGCACCCATGGCTGACTTTATGTTACGCTGCCTTAACCGTGACCCTCGCATTGTCAAAATGTTGGGTGACCGTCATTACTGGTTGATGACACTTTTAGACCCCCTCTACAAGGAGAACTTTCACTCTCTTATTCCTGAGTTGGAGAGGTCTACAAAAATGGGGCAGTACCAGAAGGCCCTTGCTGCAGAACTATTAAAAAAATTCCCATGTGAACACGGTAGCGGCAGAGGTCACAGTTCGCTGCCCAACTAAGGCATACAGGCGAGAGAGACGCAACTCCAATCCAGCAGAGGCAGGGGAACACTGTCAAAGTTCTAGGACAGTTTTCTGAGACCTGCCCAGCTTACAGGCCCTGAGGCGCAGGGTACTCTCACAAGGAGTGGAAAGTTTCAAAAGATGGTGAGGGAGTACCAGCATCCTCCGTGATTCCTCTGTGCCTTTTAATAATTGGGTATCCAAGCTGGACTCTTGGAATGAACTCACTCTGTATGCCTTGGAGGTCCTGGCCTGCCCTGCCGCTAGCGTGTTATCGGAGCGTGTTTTTAGTGCCGCTGGGGGAATTATAACTGATAAGCGCACTCGCCTGTCAACTGACAATGATGACAAGCTGACCCTTATCAAAATGAACAAGGGCTGGATTGGGCCAGACTTCTCATCACCACCAAATGACAGCAGAGTAACATAAAGTCAAATCCACTGTGTTATTTCGCGAGGTATATTCCCATGCATCGCTTCACACCCACACATGGGTATAAGCTTCCTCATTTCGGCTGTTTTTTGCTCTTCTCCTTATCCTCAGCCTCCACGACCACTATACCACCAGGGTGACCGTGGTCCATGCTGCCAGCATTGCAAGTTCCTCTGTCCTAATTTTTGGCAACTTTTGCTTGGAACGCATAGGCAAAGACTATGGGAGACCCACTCCCCAATAATGGGAATAATGTTTTTAATATGCTGTACTGCATGGCTCTTGTAAGGGACATTGCAAGTTCCCCCTTCCTAATTTTTGGCAGCTTTTGCTTGGAAGGCATAGGCAAAGACTATAGGAGACCCACTCCCCAATAATGGGAATAATGTTTTTAATATGCTGTACTGCATGGCTCTTGTAAGGGGCATTAAAATCGTCTTCTTAAGCTACTGTGACCTCCACGTCTATTCCAAGGGTCGTTAATATTGTCTTTTTATTCCACTGCGACCTCCACCACTCTTCCAAGGGGCATTAAAAGCGTCTTGTTAAGCTACTGTGACCTCCACGTCTCTTCCACAGGGCGTTGATATTGTCTTTTTATTCCACTGTAACCTCCACCACTCTTCCAAGGGGCATTGATATTGTCTTTTTATTCCACTGCGACCTCCACCACTCTTCCAAGGGGCATTAAAACCGTCTTGTTAAGCTACTGCGACCTCCACATCTCTTCCAAGGGGCATTAAAACTGTCTTGTTAAACCACTCTGAACTCCACGTCTCTTCTAAGGGGCATTAAAACCGTCTTGTTAAACCACTCTGAACTCCACAGCTCTTCCAAGGGGCATTGACATGTTGTTTTTAATTACCTCTAACCTCCACGACTCTTGCAACGGGCATTGCATTTCCTCCTAATTTTCGTCAGCTTTTGCTTTTCAATGCATAGGCGAACACTAAGGGAGACCCACTCCCCAATAATGGGTAGAAGGTTTTTAATACTATGTAATGCACGTCTGTTTCAAGGAGCATTGCAGTGCCTAATAATTTTTGGAAAGCCTTCCATTCCCTGCTTAGGCCAACAGTGTACAGGAGACCCAGTTGCTATAAATGGAAAAAACGGTTTAGTTAAGGCCCTCTGACCTCCATGTCACTTCCAAGGGGCATTGGAGTGCCTCGAAATTTTTCGTAGGCATTGCATTCACTGTATGCCTTATAACTGTGTAGCTGAACCGCTCCTTTTGGTAGAGAAACATATCCTACAAGACATGTGTGGTTGGCTGGCCAGATATTGATGTGAATGGTCCCTGTTCCTCCTGCTCTTTCTCCTTTGCCACCACCTCATCCATCATTCATCACCTGAAGCTTTGTTTTAACGGGAGTCATAGAACTGGGATAGTAGCAGGAAAATATCCAGCAATCCTCGAAGGAGGTAGAATATGCGCCAAAACGCTGACCACCTCAGGCCTAGCTGCTACTACATACATGTGCTTGCATTCCAAGGAACAGAAAGCTAAGGAGATGGATGGCCTCATGATCATGAATAATTTACTCTTTGTGTAGGAGGCCGACCACTGCTGCTGTCTACCTTCTGAACTTTGTGTTGAAGCCTGATTGACCCAGGACCCGCAATCCTCTATGTCTGGAGGACGTGTTGCATCCCAGTGTCCAACTGTGTCCCGGCTTCCACAATATTAACCCAGTGTGAAGGCGTCAGTGAGATGGACTATTCCTGGCCACATTCACTTGTCCATGTGTTTGTGGTTAGGCTGTCCTTCCCCCTAAATGCACTGGGGAGGGCACAGGTAATGTTTTGGTATGCGCTCTTGTGTATAAGGCGCACCGGGACAAATAGGGGCAGCTGGGGACAGTTTATGGACACCCGGCCACCCCCACGCGGCTGGGGACTGTGTGTGTGCACCCGGCCGCGGGGCGGCTGAGGACTGAGTATGGACACCCAGCCACCCCCTGGCGGCTGGGGACCAAGCGTGGACACCCGGCCGCAGGGCAGCTGGGGACTGAGTATGAATACGAGGCTACCGACGCAGCCATGACGTGGTGGCCAGATTCCACCTCCACATGCCTAAAAGGCCCAATTTCAAGTGCAAGCAAGCTAGCAGTATGGTATTTCAGCCTGGGGGTGGGTGGGTGGCAGGCTGAATTCTTGCGCTTGTATTGCAAGGAATGGGGTAGGTACAATTGAACACTGCCCTGGGACTAGAACTTGCATGGGGATAGTTGCAAGTCTGCATCTTCTGATGCGGCAAGGATCACTTATGATGGGCACACTTTTAGGCAGTGACCTGGGTGTCAGAGATGCTTCCAGGGGTCTTCCCCATGCTGTTCCCATGTCTTTTTAGCACTGTATGCATGTGTCACACAGCACATGGCCAGATAAGGTTGTAAAATGTTAAAATGACATTTCCCGGTGAATGCATTTGTCACGGTTGAAAGCAATACAAACGTGCAAAAATGCATAAAAAATGCTACTTGTGAACATAGCCCAAGGTGTGGAGGAGTATTTTTGTTTTTGGTTATTTATTTTACCTTATATACAAGTCTTTTCCCTGGAAAGGATGTTCCTTAACCCCTTTCCGACCTGGTCAGTAATAGTACGCACCAGGTCGGGAAGGCCGGTTCAGCGGGGGCTCCGACGGTGAGCCCGCACTGAAGCGAGCACATGTCAGCTGATTATTGGAATCGCAATCCACCCGCGGCTGTTAACATGTTAAATCTCTGATAGTGGCATTTAACTCGCGCTTCCGGGAGTCCTAAGCCCCGCCCATCAGTGACCCCGTCACATGATCGCAGGTCACCAATGGGTGGGCATGACAACTCAGGGTCTGCAGCAGACGCCTGTGATTGTCATGTCTCAATTGCTATGAGCGCCACCTAGTGGTCAGCGCTCATAGCAAGTGAGCATTTCTCCTGCATACAAGCGATCTGCTCATCGCTTGTATGCAGTAGAAGCAATCAGACAACTGCTGCTTCTAGTCTCCTCTGGACACTATAGAAGCAAGCAGAAAGTGTAAAAAAAAAGTTTTTAAAAAATAAAAAAAATAAAAAATATATAAAAGTTTAAGTCACCCCCCTTTCGCCCCATTCAAAATAAAGTATATATATATTAAAAAAAAACTACATACACATATTTGGTATCGCCGCATTCAGAATCGCCCGATCTATCAATATAAAAGAAGAATTAATACAATCAGTAAACGGCGTAACGAGAAAAAAATTTTAATAGCCATAATTACGTTTTTTTGGTCGCTACAACTTTGCAATAAAATGCAATAACGGGCGATCAAAACATCGGATCTGCCCCAAAATGGTATCAATAAAAACGTCAGCCCGGCACGCAAAAAATAAGCCCTCACCTGGCCCCAGATCCCAAAAAATGGAGAAGCTAAGGGTCTCGGAAAATGGCGTCATTTTTTTTGTTTTTTTTAGCAAGCTTTGGATTTTTCTTTCACCACTTAAATAAAAAAGAACCTATACATGTTTGGTGTCTATGAACTCGTAACGACCTGGAAAATAATGATGGCAGGTCAGTTTTAGCAATCTGTGAACGTGGTAAAAAAAGGACCCAAAAAACAACTGTGGAATTGCATTTTTTTTGCAGTTTCACTGCACTTGGAATTTTTTTCCAATTTTCCAGCACACGATATTGTAAAACCAGTGACCGTGTTTAAAAGTAGAACTCGTCCCGCAAAAAATAAGCCCTCACATGGCCATATTGAACGAAAATTAAAAAAGTTCTGGCTCTGGGAAGAAGGGGAGCAAAAAAGGAAAACACAAAAACAGAAAGACCCATGGTCGTTAAGGGGTTAACATATTTCACAGGAAAGCACTTTCACTTTCGTTTTTGAACGTTTTATTGTGAGCCTGTAAAAGTGGCTTAATACCTCTGACCATGTTGTTGACAGCAGTGACCTGGGGGTCAGAAATGCTTCCTGGGGCGATCCCCATGCTGTCCCCATGTCATTTGAGCACTGTCACTATCGTTTTGGGCACTTTTTAGGCTTTCTACAGACTGCCGGGGGAGCAGCCGCAAAAATGTTCGTGTCTCTCATAGACTAACATTGGGCTCGTTGCTCGAGTCGAGCACCCGAGTATCACAGTGAGCTCGGCCCGAGCTTCGAGCACCCGAGCATTTTAGTGCTCGCTCATCACTAGTGGTTAACTAATTCACAACTCTGGAGTTGTTTGCACAAAAAAACAATGGACGGGAACCGAGCCGAGCTGAGTGGCCAAACTGTGGTATTAGGCCAAAAGTATTGTCTGGGTTAGATGCAGATAAAAATTATATTGAATTTGCAACCTGATGGAGGTCAGTATAGATTGACTAATAGAACAAGTCCCGCACACTGCTAGAAGCCTAAATATTTTTTCAGAGCTAGATGCAGAAAAAAATTATATTGAATTTGCAACCTGATGGAGGTCAGTATAGATGGACTAATAGAACAAGCCCTACACACTGCTACAAGCTGAAATATTTTTTCAGAGCTAGATGCAGAAAAAAATTAGATTGAATTTGCAACCTGATGGAGTTCAGTATAGATGGACTAATAGAACAAGTCCCACACACTGCTACAAGCTGAAATATTTTTTCAGAGCTAGATGCAGAAAAAAATTAGATTGAATTTGCAACCTGATGGAGGTCAGTATAGATGGACTAATAGAACAAGTCCCACACACTGCTACAAGCTGAAATATTTTTTCAGAGCTAGATGCAGAAAAAAATTATATTGAATTTGCAACCTGATGGAGGTCAGTATAGATGGACTAATAGAACAAGCCCTACACACTGCTACAAGCTGAAATATTTTTTCAGAGCTAGATGCAGAAAAAAAATTATATTGAATTTGCAACCTGATGGAGTTCAGTATAGATGGACTAATAGAACAAGTCCCACACACTGCTACAAGCTGAAATATTTTTTCAGAGCTAGATGCAGAAAAAAATTAGATTGAATTTGCAACCTGATGGAGGTCAGTATAGATGGACTAATAGAACAAGTCCCACACACTGCTACAAGCTGAAATATTTTTTCAGAGCTAGATGCAGAAAAAAAATAGATTAAATTTGCAACCTGATGAAGGTCAGTATAGATGGACTAATAGAACAAGTCCCACACACTGCTAGAAGCCTAAATAATTTTTCAGAGCTAGATGCAGAAAAAAATTAGATTGAATTTGCAACCTGATGGAGGTCAGTATAGATGGACTAATAGAACAAGTCCCACACACTGCTACAAGCTGAAATATTTTTTCAGAGCTAGATGCAGAAAAAAAATAGAATGAATTCGCAACCTGATGGAGGTCAGTATAGATGGACTAATAGATCAAGTACCACACACTGCTAGCAGCCTAAATATTTTCAGAGCTAGATGCAGAAAAAAATTTGATTGAATTTGCAACCTGATGGAGGTCAGTATAGATGGACTAATAGACCAAGTCCCACACACTGCTAGAAACTGAAATATTTTTTCAGAGCTAGATGCAGAAAAATATTATATTGAATTTGCAACCTGGTGGAGGTTAGTATAGATGGACTAATAGAATGATGCTATGCCCAAAAGGTTTTACTTCACTAGGTGCAGTAAAAAAAATTGTATTCTATACACACGTGGTGTAGCTTGCAACACAGATAGGCTACTCCACTGAATAACACACTCTGCAATAGGCCAAAAAGGATTTGCTTTGCTAGATTTAGCCAAATACTGTGAAAAAAACTTGCACAGCACTGGTACAGACCTGCCTGGCAAAAAGTGATAGGAACTAATGTAACCTAGCCCTGAAAAGGACTGCAATTACAGTTAGTCTTTACTCCCACAACCTATCTATTTAAGAGCACAGACCTGCCTGATAAAAGTCGTAGGAAATGATGCAACCTAGTCCTTAAAAGGACTGCAATCACAACTATTCCCTACTCCCAAGCTATCTGTAGATTTGTGTGAAAATTGGTTTGAAATTAACAAAGTATAGTGCACACAGCAACAGTGATGCCGTCTAACACGCAGCTGCAGCAGTGAGAAAATGGTGGCGACAGGGAAAATGGCTGGGTCTTATAGGGCAAGGACATGTGACATACACTGCCAATGACACATGCCCTTGCTTGTGTGAAAAAAAGCAGTTCGCTCCGTGTGTGCGCTGCTGATAGGCTGACAGACTGCACCTCCCCACTGTAAATGCGGGAAAGAGAAAAAAAAAAATGGAGATCTTCATTATTCCTGCAGAGATCCATCCCCTGCCCCTCCCCCCGCCCCCCTGTACACTCAAACTGCGTATTAACATTAATTTTCAGCATTACTGAGAAAAAATCCAGTTACGATTTTGGTCCACGAACAGTTATCGAACATAACCTCGAACAGCAGAATTTTTTTCAAATCGTTCATGTTCGCCGAACGGCTCGAACACCGCCCAAAACAGCTCGAATTTGAGATTGGCGAACAGTTCGAGTCGAACACCGCTCATCTCTAGTGATTACACACAGCCAAGCCTCATCTCATCCCAATGTGGATTGGGTGACAATGAGAAAGAGGAGGAGGAGAAAGGACAGCAGCCAGTTTCATGCACTATAGAAGGTACTACTTGCACAGCTGTCATACCATCTGTTTAGTGTACGCTGCCTTTCCCATGACCCTCACGTTCTCAAAATTTTGGGTGACAGTCATTACTGGTTGGTGACACTTCTAGACCCATGCTACAAGGAGAACTTTATATCTCTTATTCCTGAGGCGGACACGTCTACAAAAATGGGGCTGTACCAGAAGGCCCTTGATGCGGAACTACTAAAAAAATTCCCATCTGAAAATGCTAGCGGCAGAGGGCACACTTCGTTGGACAACCAAGGAGTACAGGCGAGAGAGACACAACTTCAATCCAACAGAGGAAGGGGAACACTGTTAATGTTCTGGGAGAGTTTTCTCAGACCCTCCCATTGCACAGGCCCTGAGGCTCAGGGTACTCTCACAAGGAGTGCAAAGTTTTGGAAGATGCTGAGGGAGTAACTTGCCGACCGCACCAACATCCTCCGTGATTCCTACGTGGATTGAACTGGCTCTCTATGCCTTGGAGGTCCTTGCCTGCCCTGCCACCAGCGTTTTATCAGAGCGGGTTATTAGTGCCGCTGTTGGAATTATAACTGATAAGCGCATCCGCCTGTCAACTGAAAATGCTTACAGGCTGACACTTATTAAAATGAACAAGGGCTGGATTGGGCCAGACTTCTCAACACCACCGAATGATATCAGCATAACATAAACTCAAATCCAGTGTCTTTTCTTGGGAGGTGTATTCCCATGCACCTTTTCACACCCACGCATGGGTATACGCTTCCTGATTTTGGCTATTTGCTCTTGTCCTCCTCTTTCTCCTCTTCCTCCACCACCATATCACCAGGGTGACCATGGTCTGTGATGCAACACCAGCATAATTTTTTTAAAGGGTGTTTATGATGCCCTTAAAAAAAATTGTATACAGTATGTTCATGTATACCCCCCAGGGGTAAATGTTTGTCAGTCTATACACTTGATCATGGGCATTACAAGTATATGAGGCCTGCTCCTTTCTAATGGGAACATTTTTTTATGAGGCCCTCCTCTACATCTCTTCCAAGGGGCATTGAAGTACTTCCAAATTTTTGGCAGCCCTTGCATTCACTGCGTAGGCCAACACTATGGGAGACTCTCTCCTTTCTAATGGGATTTTGTCATTACTGTGGCCCTGCGCTAGGAGTCTTTACATTGTTAGTGGGGTTTTTCCTAAAATTGGTCAGCTGTTGCACTCACTGCATACCCTATAACTGTATAGCAGACTCTCTCCTTTCTAATGGGAATTTGTCGTTACTGTGGCCCTGCTCTATGAGTCTTTAAATTCTTAGTGGGGCTTTTCCTAAAATTGATCAGCCGTTGCACTCATTGCATACCCTATAACTGTATAGCAGACCGTCTCGTTTCTAATGGGAACATGTTGTACTTGTTACTGTGGCCCTACTCTATATGTCTTTAAATTCTTAGTGGGGTTTTTCCTAAAATTGGTCAGCCGTTGGACTCACTGCATACCCTATAACTGTATAGAAGACCGTCTCGTTTCTAATGGGAACATGTCGTACTTGTTACTGTGGCCCTACTCTATATGTCTTTAAATTCTTAGTGGGGTTTTTCCTAAAATTGGTCAGCCGTTGGACTCACTGCATACCCTATAACTGTATAGAAGACCCTCTCCTTTCTAATGGGAACCTGTCGGACTTGTTACTGTGTCCCTGTTCTATGTTCTATTCTTAGTGGGATTTTTCCCAAATTTTGGCAGCCCTTGCAGTCACAGCATGGGCATTACCACTATAGGAGACCAGCTCCTTTATAATGGGAACATTTTTTTTACTGAGACCCTCCTCTATGTCTCTTCAAAGTGGTATTGGGTTGCGTCCAAATATTTGGCAGCCCTTGCAGTCACTGGATATGCAATAACAGTATAGGGGACCCACTTTTTAATAACGGGAGCAACAAAGCATAGCCAGCTGATGGCTCTCTAACAATAGCGAGGGCCAA
Source organism: Phyllobates terribilis (assembly GCF_046119375.1). Classification (NCBI taxonomy): domain Eukaryota; kingdom Metazoa; phylum Chordata; class Amphibia; order Anura; family Dendrobatidae; genus Phyllobates; species Phyllobates terribilis. The sequence goes on from NW_027362764.1 coordinate 446,042,690, forward strand.
CTACTGGCCTTTTAAGAATAGTAAGGGCCGTCTGATGGCCCTATAAAAATAGGCTTTATGATTTTCAGAGTCCCTCCATCATAAATAAAACATTATGTGTCTGATTATGTGTCACACACCACATTGACAGATAAGGTTGTAGAATTTTAAAATGACATTTCCCGGTGAATGCATTTATGTTAAAAAATAACGTTAAAAAAAATAAATAATAGTATCTTTCTTTAGTATAAAAAACAGCGTCACCAATTTAACCTCAATGTAATCACATTGTTCAGCTCCTGCACCTCCTTCTCCATTTCCGAAATGACCACATTTCTCACAAGCTGACTGCACTGTAGCACTGCCTTGGCCAAGTGGCAACAGGCTGTGCAGAAGATAACATGCTTAATGCTTAATTGACAAACCGCCCAGCGCTGCAAAGCTGTTGAAAGCTGTAACACAGCAGCCTGATCTTTGTCTCTCACCGCTTAACATACAGCCAGACATAGTCGTGTGTGACAATAGGCGGAACCTGGTGACGGAGAAATGACAGCCAGAGTAGATACGGTTTCCCTCTATGCCAGTCCTTTCACCGAGCTAAATACAACTCTCATCAAAAAAAGCTGTGGACTGGCTCCGTACGGTCCCTGGCCACATTTACCTGTCCACGTGTTTGTGGTTAGGCGGTCCTTCCCAGTAAGTGCACTGGGGAGGGCACGGGTAATGTTGTGAGACCCATGCTTGTGGAAGGCGGAGACGATACTGGGAACAATAATGGCGGCTGGGGACCAAGTATGGATACCCCGTCGCCGCCGCCATAAGATTGTGGACAGCTTCCTCCTCCACGAGCCTAAAAGGCCGCATTTCAAGTGCAAGCAGCTACCCAGAAATCTGGCAGTTTAGCGTTGCGTCCTGTGGGTGGCTGGCTGCATACTTGTGCTTGCATTACAAGTAACAGAAAACTAAGCAGATGGTGGCCTCTATCATCATCATGGACTCACCTCGGCACTCTGAACTCTCCTTAGGAGAAGCCAGGGCCCACCGCAACAAGGTGCATTAGAGGACTCCCTGGGAGAAATGACACCCATGGTAGATACGGCTTCTCTCTATGCCAGTCCTTTCACTGAGCTAAATACAACTCTCAGCAAAAAAAAGCTATGGACTTGCTCCGTACCAACCCTGGCCACATTCACCTGTCCATGTGTTTGTGGTCAGGTGGTCCTTCCCAGTAAGTGCACGGGGGAGGGCACGGGTAAGGTTGTTGTACCCGTGCTTGTGGAAGGTGGAGATGATACCGGGAGAAATAGTGGCGGCTGGGGACCAAGTATGGACATGATGTTATGAAAAGCTTCTGCATCCACGAGCATAAAAACCCACATTTCAAGTGAAAGCAATTTTAGAGTACTTCCTGGGAGAAATGACAGCTGGGTAGATATGGTTTCCCAAATCCTTTCACCATGCTAAAGAATATGGCTGTGGTGAAATACAACTCAGCAAAAAAAGCTGTGGACTGGCTCCGTACCGTCCCTGGCCACATTCACCTGTCCATGTATTTGTGGTTAGGCGGTCCATCCCAGTAAGTGCACTGGGGAGGGCACGGTAATGTTGTGGGACCCGTGCTTGTGGAAGGCGGAGATGACACCGGGAGAAACAGTGGCGGCTGGGGATCGATTATGGACACCCGGCCGCCGCCGGCATGAGGTTGTAAAAAGCTACCACCTTCATGAGCCTAAAAGGCCATATTTGAAGTGCAAACAGCTGCCCAGAAATCTGGCAGTTTAGTGTTGCGGCCTTTGGGTGGGTGGCTGGCTGCATACTTGCGCTTGCATTCCAAGTAACAGAAAACTAAGCATATGGTGGCCTCTATCATCATCATGGCATCACCTGGGCTCTATGAACTCGCCTTAAGGAGAAGCCGGGGCCCACCAGAGGAGTCTCCGGTTCTCTTGTGGGCCCGTCCAACCCTGCCGAGAAGTAGCCCTGGCTAAGAAAAGTGTGGGGGAAGGTTCCCGGACACTCTATGGCTGCTTTTTTAATGTGGTTCGGACATGCTTATGCATGTTATTTCTTAAACTGCATTGCAGATCAGGCCATTGTCCAACTCTGTATTCATGAAATTAAATACGCAAAGAAAGATGTTTGTGTGTCAAAGCACCACCGACAAGTGCGATTTGATGTTGGACGAGCTGCCATTGCTTCGGCAACAAGCTGCATTAGAGAACTTCCTGAGAGAAATGACACCCAGGGTAGATATGGTTTCCCTCTATGCCAGTCCTTTCACCTAGCTAAATACAACTATCATCAATAAAAGCTGTGCACTATCGCCGTACCGTGCCTGAAGGTGGAGACAATACCAGGAGAAATAGTTGCGGCTGAGGACGAAGGATGGACACCCGGCCGCCGCCGGCATGAGGTTATGGATAGCTTCCGCCACCACGAGCATAAAAGACCACATTTTAAGTGAAAGCAGCTTTAGAGGACTTCCTGGGAGAAATAACAGCTGGGTAGATATGGTTTCCCAAATCCTTTCACCAAGCTAAAGAATATGGCTGTTGTGAAATACAACTCAGCAAAAAAAGCTGTGGACTGGCCCCGTACTGTCCCTGGCCACATTCACCTGTCCACGTGTTTGTGGTTAGGCGGTCCTTCCCAGTAAGTGCACTGGGGAGGGCATGGGTTATGTTGTGGGACCCGTGCTTGTGGAAGGCGGAGACGACACCGGGAGAAACAGTGGCGGCTGGGGACCGAGTATGGACACTCGGCAGCCGCAGGCATGAGGTTATGAAAAGCTTTCGCCTCCATGAGCCTAAAAGGCCACATTTCAAGTGCAGGCATCTGTCAAAAATTTGGCAGTATAGTATTGCAGCCTGTGGGTGGGTGGGTAGCTGGCTGCATACTTGTGCTTGCATTCCAAGGAATGGGATAGGGAAATATGAATGCTGCACTGGGACAAGGACGTGGACTGTGAATGTTGCAAGTCTTCAATGACAGGTGCATGGCGGGAGGCATCTTCGCATGCGCCAAGGATCATTTATGATGGGCACACTTTTAGGCAGTGACCTGGGAGTCATAAATGCTTCTAGAGGTCTTCCCCATGCTGTTCCCATGTCTTTTCAGCACTGTATGCATGTGTCTGATGATGTGTCACACACGACATGGCCAGATAAGGTTGTAAAATGTTAAAATGACATTTCCCAGTGAATGCATTTGTCTTTGTTGAAAGCAATGCAAAAGTGCAAAAACGCATCAAAAATGCTATGTGAGAACATAGCCCAAGGTGTGGAGGAGTATTTTTGGTTTTGGTTATTTATTTTGCCTTATATACAAGTCATTACCCTGGAAAGGATGTTTCTTAATATATTTCCCAGGAAAATCCATTTTGGTTTTGTTTTGGTATGTTTTATTGTCCGTAAAAGTGGCATAATACTCTGACAACGTTGTTGACAGCAGTGGCCTGGGAGTCAGACATGCTTCCAGGGGTCTTCTCCATGCTGTTCACATGTTGTTTGAGCACTGTTTCCATCGATTTGGGCAATTTTTAGGCCCTCTGCAGACCGCCGGGGGGAGCCGCCTGAAAAATGCTCGAGTTTCCCATAGACTTACATTGGGCTCGTTGCTCGGGTCAAGCACCCGAGTATTCCAATTTGCTCGACCCGAGCAATGAGTAACCGAGCATTTTAGTGCTCGCTCATCACTAGTGAGCACATATAAATAGACTTCAAAAAAGGCACAAATAGAATAAATAATTGAGTCTAAGCAAAAAAGGCACAATGCACAAAACTAGTCAAAAACTGGCATAAAGGTAATGAGGAAGCAGGGTTTATATGCATATTTGCATCCACAAGATACATACTCGTATGCAATTGAAACATGTGGCAGAGCAGAGAGTCATTGACTCTCTGTCCCAACTCTAACTCCAGCAAGTCATGAGCTGCTTTGGGCTTTTGGACTAGAACTAGAACTAGGTTTGTGTGGAAAATGTCAGATATTGCAATGAAAGGAGGATTTAACAATATTTATTAATATATGGAGATACGAATAGGGCATTATTTACCGCTTGATGACCCTGGACGTACCCAGTACATTATGTAAGGGAGTGACTTCCCAACCTTAGACGTACTGGGCATGTTTTAGCTAAAATGTGACAGCACGACTGCAGTCGCTTTGATTGCATTAAGGTGTCTGCTCTTTCTAACTTCAGGTCACCTGGGCTCATTGTCACGGAGGGTTTCACCACCCCTGCAACTGCAATCATTGTGATTGGCTATTCAATTCTGAACAGCTAATCATAGCATTTTCAGTGTTTAAGGTAATGTTTTCAGTGTTTAAGGTAATTGATGTTCAGCGTATGATCGGTGCTGTAATAGCACCGATCATAGGCTAGAGCTTAGGAACACCAGAGTCACCAGGCCCAGCTCTGATTGGTGCGATTGGTGCAATCAATGTTATCGTCTAATCAGAGTACACAGACGCGATCTGACCTCAGTATGAGGTCAGATCGCGTCTGTGCACTCTGTTTGGTGCAATATAGTGTTGTTCTGTTGCAACATGCTGAGCCTTGTGTTGCCACAGATTTTTTGAAGACTGTGCTATCATTGCTGATGTTGCTGCTGCTGTTCAAGAAAGAAGAAAGAAGATGTATCTGATCCTTTCCTGATTACTGATCTTTCCTAATCCACCCCAATACCCCTCTCCACCCCCTTTCACTCTCTCTACCTAACCCCCTCTCTACCTCACTTCCACCGTCAAGCGCTGATCAGTACTTGCACGATTTTTTACAGTTTTTTTGTTTGTGCATCTTGCAGCTATTCTATCAAAGTCTGTGTTCCAAAAGTCACTCCTTCCATTCCGAGCCCTGCCATATTCCCAAACAGTGGTTTTCCACCACATATGTATCAGCGTGCTCATGACAAATTGCACAACAATTTTTGGGGTCTATTTTCTCCTGTTAAACTTCTGAAAATAATAAAAATTAAAGTAAAAGAACATTTTTGTGGAAAAAATTAGATTTTTTTTATTTCCATGGCTCAACAAGGTGCTCACCACACATCTATATACTGTATGGCGTGCCTGGAGACTCTATGGAATGCTTTCTCAGCATCCAACAAGACTATCTAATTACAAATTTTTACTGCATCTAGCCCAGGAAATACTTTGTGCCTTGTAGCAGTGTCTGCTAGTCAGCGGATTATCCCAGCTTTTAAGCAAGCTACACCACCTGTAGTTTGGACACTTAATTTTTTCAAAGGAAATGCTTCGGGCCCCTGGGACCCTCAGTGAAGAGCATCGGGAGGCACCCCAAGGCACAGGGGCTGGGACTGGCGGTAGGACGCCTTGCGGTGGACCTCCAAGCTCGATCCTTATAAAAGCTTTTTAACTGCAGCAGCTTTAGTGGACGCTACTGGAGCTGGAATTCCCGCACCTGCTGGCATCAGACTTGCCCTCCAATAGATCCTTGTAAAAGGATTTAAAGAGTACTCATTCAAATTAGAGAGACAATTTAAATTAAAAAGCTTAGACCTGCCTCCACCGCAGGGGGGCTCGCTCGACCCACCAGCGGACAGGCACCAGCATTAGGAGAGGGGGGCTGGCTGTCAGGGTCCACCGCAGCTCTGGCACAAACCCGGCGATACGGAGGTCGCACGGGCAGGAACTGACTGTCCGTGTCGGCTTCGCACTTTTTTGGTTTTAGAAGGGCATGACATGCCTATATCTGTGTCTCCCCCTCCTTTTACTCCTCCACCTCTTTTCTTTTCGCATGACTATATGTACTTGTCACTTTTCGATGTGTTAGTTGTGTCTTCTGAGCAGTTTGTCAGCTTTTGGACACCTTTGAAGGTGTTTTCTATGTGTTTCTATGTGTTTTTGTTTGCCTGCCATTGGTTTTATCGGTGTTCGAAGGTGTTCGACGAACAGTTCGACGAACAGTTCGGCGAACATACGGGTGTTCGACGAACCGAACCAACCTCCAACACTACGGGGGTGGCTCAACACTAATCTTAATCCTCATAATTTGCATAAAAAGCAATCCAGAGAACACCGTTTTTCTGCGTCATTTGCTTGTTGGCACTGCAGAATATAGCAAGGTCCTTTCCATATTACAGCACTAAAAATCCAGCTATTTAAAACTGTTTTCTTTGTCACACGGATCAATTATACGTTTTCAGAAAATAATGCCATTTCTGGCCTGCATTAAAAAAAAATTTCAGTGTGTCACCAAAGTTTTTGACATTGGTTTGCTGTTCAAAACAGTTACCTACAGGCCAGGTATTTAAAACTGTGTTTTCTTCATCACACGGATCAAATATTCATTTTCAGAAAATACTGCCATTTCTGGCCTGCATTAAAAAAAAATTTCAGTGTGTCAGCAACGTTTTTGACATTGGTTTGCTGTTCAAAACAGTTACCTACAAGCCAGGTATTTAAAACTGTGTTTTCTCCGTCACATGGATTACATATATGTTTTTAGAAAATACTGCCATTTCTGGCCTCCATTTTAAAAAAATTTCACTGTGTCAGTGAAGCAATTGACACCAGATTGCAGTTCAAAATAGTTACCTACTGGCCAGGTATTTAAAACTGTGTTTTCTCCGCCAAACGGCTCACATATAAGTTCGCTCCAAACTCAGTCATTTGTAGTGAGCGTGGAAGATAGTGTACTACACTTAAAATGAGCAAGGCACGTGGCAAGGGATGGGGAACTGGACGTAATGGTAATGGTGCATGCAGAGGCCAAGGACAAGGCCGTGGGCAAGCCAAAATTGTGCCATAACAAACTCCCACATCTTCTCGCCTGACCTTCTTGTCCCATTTTCTAGGGAACCACAGCACACCACTATTGTACCCAGAGCAGTGTCAAAAGGTTGTTGGTTTGATAGCGGATAATGCTTCCAGTCACTTAGACACCACCACCACCCTGTCTTCCACACTGTCAAGTCTCAGTATACGTGAGTCTGGACCGCATATTCATCACCCTGATCCTCCTTCCTCCCACCATGCCGAGTACCCAGAGACAACTGATCCCACACTTGGACACTCTGAAGAGCTGTTCACTTTTCCATTTATAGATTCGGGCATCTTGCCCGGTCCAATTGAAGCGGGCCCTAGGTAAATCAGGGCTGCCCCCATGGTCTACAACTTCTGCACCGTATCCTCCTCAGCCTCCTCCTTTACAGCCTCCGTCTCCAAAATGACCACATCAGTCAAAAGCTGGAGGCACTGCAGCACTGCCTCGGCAAAGCGGCAACAGGCTGTACTGAAACTAATATGCTTAGGTGAAAAACCGCACAATACTGAAGAGTTGTGGACAGCTCTGAAAGAGCAGGCGGATCTGTGGCTCACACCGCTGAACCTACAGCCAGGCATGGTCGTGTGTGACAATAGCCAGAACCTGGTGGCAGATCTGAGGCGAGGCGAGCTCACACACGTACCATGCCTGGCCCATGTGCTTAACCTCGTGGTACAGCGGTTTCTCAAATCCTACCCGGAGCTGCCGGATCTGCATGTTAAAGTATGCCGCCTGTGTGCCCATTTTAGAACGTCAGCTACAGCTTCCACCGCCCTTGCAGTGTTTCAGCAGCGTTTGCAGCTTCCGGCTCACTGACTGGTGTGTGATATCCCCACGCATTGAATCTCTACACTGCAGATGTTGGGAAAGATTTGTGAGCAGAAGAGGGCAGTTGTTGAGTACCAGCATCAGCAAGCCCGTCGCTATTCAGTTCAGACTTCACACATAAGACCTCTGGAGTGGACATGGATGTCTGACATATGTACCATCCTCCAAAACTTTGAGGACTCCACCAAGATGGTGAGCGCCGATGACGCCATAATTAGCATCACCATCCCTCTTCTCTGTCCTCTGAAATGCTCTCTGCTCACAATCAAAGAAGATGCATTGCAGGCGGAGCACGATGAGATGGAGCAAGAAACCATACAGGGTGATTACACACAGCCAAGCCTCATCTCATCTTAACGTGGATTGGGTGACAATGAGGAAGAGGATGAGGCGGAGGAAGGACAGGAGCTAGTTTCATGCATGATAGACAGAACTACCTGCACAGCTGTCATACCGTCTGTTCAGCGTGGATGGCCAGAGGACAGAGAGGAGGAGGAGGAGAGCATAGTCAGTCATCCTCTTGCTGAGGACACAGAAGTCTTGCCTGTTAGTAGTCTGGCACGCATGGCTGAGTTTATGTTACGCTGCCTTTCCCATGACCCTCGCGTTCTTAAAATTTGGGGTGACAACCATTACTGGTTGGTGACACTTCTAGACCCACGCTACACGGAGAACTTTATATCTCTTATTCCTAAGGCAGACGGGTCTACAAAAATTGGGCTGTACCAGAAGGCCATTGTTGCGGAACTATTAAAAAAATTCCCATCTGAAAATGCTGGTGGCAGAGGGCACCCTTCGTTGGACAACCAAGGAGTACAGGCGAGAGACACACAACTTCAATCCAGCAGAGGCAGGAGAACACTGTCAAAGTTCTGGGAGAGTTTTTTCAGACTCTCCCATCGGAAAGACCCTGAGGCGCGGGGTACTTTCACAAGGAGTGCAAAGTTTGGGAAGATGCTGAGGGAGTACCTTGCTGACCGTACCAACATCCTCCGTGATTCCGCTGTGCCTTATAATTATTGGGTACCCAAGCTGGATACGTGGAATGAACTGGCTCTCTATGCCTTGGAGGTCCTGGCCTGACCTGCCGCCAGCGTTTTATCAGAGCTGGTTTTTAGTGCCGCTGATGGGATTATAACTGATAAGCGCATCCGCCTGTCAACTGAAAATGCTGACAGGCTGACTCTTATAAAAATGAACAAGGGCTGGATTGGGCCAGACTCTCTTCTTTCTAATGGGAACATGTCGCACTTGTTATTGTGGCCCTGCTCCATGTGTCTTTAAATTCTTCTTGGGGCTTTTCCTAAAATTGTCAGCCGTTGGACTCACTGCATACCCTATAACTGAATAGCAGACTCTCTCATTTCTAATGGGAACATGTCATACCTTGTTACTGTGGCCCTGCTCAATGTGTGTTTAAATTCTTATTGGGGTTTTTCCCAAATTTTGGCAGCCCTTGCAGTCACAGCATGGGCATTACCACTTATTGGAGACCCGCTCCTTTATAATGGGAACATTTTTTTTACTGAGACCCTCCTCTATGTCTCTTCAAAGGGGTATTGGGTTGCGTCCAAATTTTTGGCAGCCCTTGCTGTCACTGGATACGCAATAACAGTATAGGAGACCCACTTGTTAATAATGGGAACAACAAAGCATAGCCGGCTGATGGCTCTCTAACAATAGCAAGGGCCGACTGCTGGCCTTTTAAGAATAGTAAGGGCCGTCTGATGTCCCTATAAAAATAGGCTTTATAACTTTCAGAGTCCCTCCATCATAAATAAAACAGGAAGTGTCTGATGATGTGTCACATACCACATTGTCAGCTAAGGTAGTAAAATGTTAAAATGACATTTCCCGGTGAATGCATTTGTCTTAAAAAAAACGAAAGAAACCCAAAACAATAGGATCTTTTTTTAGTATAAAAAACAGCGTCACCGATTTAACAACAATGTAATCACATTGTTCAGCTCATGCAACTCCTCCTCCATCTCCTAAATTACCACATCAGTCACAAGCTGACAGCACTGCAGCACTGCCTTGGCCAAGTGGCAACAGGCTGTGCTGAAGATAACATGCTTAATGCTTAATTGACAAACCGCCCAGCGCTGCAGAGTTGTTGAAAGCTGTAAAACAGCAGCCTGATCTGTGGATCTCACAGCAGAACATACAGCCAGGCATTGTCATGTGTGACAATGGGCGGAACCTGGTGACGGAGAAATGACAGCAAGGGTAGATACGGTTTCCCTTTATGCCAGTCCTTTCACTGAGCTAAAAAATATGGCTGTGGTGAAATACACCTCCCACTGAGAAGCTGTTTCAGATTGAAAAACATTGTGCCCACCAGAGGATTTGATTCTGAGGGCTAACCTTTCTCCCCTGCTCAAGAGCCCCATAGCAGCAGCAAAGTTAGCGCTATCATGAACTTTTCTGAGGTAGAAGCCAAGTCACACCAGAGGATTCTCTGGTGGGACCGTCCAACCCTGCCGAGAAGCAGTCCTGGCTAAGAAAAGTGTGTGGAAAGGTTCATGGACACTCTATGGCAGCTTTTTTACTGAGGTGGAAACCCACGCAAACACGGGGAGAACATAAAAAGTCCTCGCAGAAGTTGTCCTCGGTGGAATTTGAACTCAGGATCCTAGTGCTGCAAGGCTTCAGTGCTAACCACTGATCCAATGTGCTGTGTAATATCTAACAGGCTGGAGAAACTTGCACCTGCTGCCACTCTATCTTCAGCTCCTTTGTGAGAAAATGTATTTGGGCAGCCACTCAGAGAAGGAAACTGGGGATGGCTTTGCTACCGGTACTGGGGGCAGAGCTAATACCATGGCGTCGTACAATAGTTTGCTGGAAATATTCCAGGCTGGTAGAAGGCAAGCAAATTCCCCCAGAAAAGAACCAGCAGTAATAATCAGGGACACACGCTTGTAGAAGACGGAGACAACACCAGGAGAAATAGTGACGGCTGGGGAACGAGTATCGACACGAGGCATGAGGCATGTGGTTGTGAAAAGCTTCCACCTCCACGAGCCTAAAAGGCCACATTTCAAGTGCAAGCAGCTTTACAGGACTGCCTGTGAGAAATAACATTGAGGCTATGTAGGGTTTCCCTCTATGCCAGTCCTTTCACCAAGCTAAATACAACTGTCATCAAAAAAAAGTTGTGGACTGGCTCCGTACCGTCCCTGGCCACATTCACCTGTCCACGTGTTTGTGGTTAGGCGGTCCTTCCCAGTAAGTGCACTGGGGAGGGCACGGGTATAGTTGTGGAACCCATGCTCGTGGATGGCGGAGGCGATACTGGGAAATATAGTGGCGGCTGGGGACCGAGTATGGACACCCGGCCACCGCCGGCATGAGGTTGTGAATAGCTTCCGCCTCCACGAGCTTAAAAGGCCATATTTCAAGAGCAAAAAGCTGCCCAGAAATCTGGCAGTTTAGTGTTGCGGCCTGTGGGTGGGTGGGTTGCTGGCTGCATACTTGCACTTGCATTCCAAGTAACAGAAAACTAAGCAGATGGTGGCCTCTATCATCATCATGGCCTCACCTCGGCACTATGAACTCTCCTGAAGGAGAAGCCAGGGCCCGCCGGAGGAGTCTCCGGATCTCTGGTGGGCCCGTCCAACACTGCCGAAAAGCAGCCCTGGCTAAGAAAAGTGTGGGGGAAGGTTCCCGGACACTCTATGGCTGCTTTTTTAATGTGGATCTTCCATGCTTCTGCATGTTATTTCTCAAACCGTATCACAGATCAGGCCATTGTCCAACTCTGCATTCAAAAAATTAAATGCGCAAAGAAAGGTGTGTGTGTGTCAAAGCTCCACCGACAAGGGCGAGTTGATGTTGGATGGGCTGCCATTGCTTCTGCAACAAGCTGCATTACAGGACTTCCTGTGAGAAATGACATGGAGGCTAGATAGGGTTTCCCTCTATGCCTGTCCTTTCACCGAGCTAAATACAACTGTCATCAAAAAAAAGTTGTGGACTGGCTCCGTACCATACCTGGCAACATTCACCTGTACACGTGTTTGTGGTTAGGTGGTCCTTCCCAGTAAGTGCACTGGGGAGGGGACGGGTAATGTTGCGGGACCCGTGCTTGTGGAAGACGGAGGCAATAACGGGAAATATAGTGGCGGCTGGGGACCGAGTTTGGACACCCGGCCACCGCCGGCATGAGGTTGTGAAAAGCTTCCACCTCCACGAGCATAAAAGGACATATTTCAAGTGCATTAAGCTGCCCAGAAATCTGGCAGTTTAGTGTTGCGGCCTGTGGGTGGGTGGGTGGCTGGCTGCATACTTGCACTTGCATTCTAAGTAACAGAAAACTAAGCAGATGGTGGCCTCCATCATCATCATGGCCTCACCTTGGCACTATGAACTCTCCTGAAGGAGAAGCCAGGGCCCGCCGGAGGAGTCTCCGGATCTCTGGTGGGCTCGTCCAACCCTGCCGAAAAGCAGCCCTGGCTAAGAAAAGTGTGGGGGAAGGTTCCCGGACACTCTATGGCTGCTTTTTTAATGTGGATCGTCCATACTTATGCATGTTATTTCTCAAACCGCATCACAGAACAGGCCATTGTTCAACTCTGTATTCAAGAAATTAAATGCGCAAAGAAAGATGTGTATGTGCGTCAAAGCACCACCAACAAGGGCGAGTTGATGTTGGATGGGCTGCCATTGCTTCTGCAACAAGCTGCATTACAGGACTTCCTATGAGAAATGACATGGAGGCTAGATAGGGTTTCCCTCTATGCCAGTCCTTTCACCGAGCTAAATACAACTGTCATCAAAAAAAAGTTGTGGACTGGCTCCGTACCGTCCCTGGCCACATTCACCTTTACACGTGTTTGTGGTTAGGCGGTCCTTCCCAGCAAGTGCACTGGGGAGGGCACGGGTAATGTTGCGGGACCCGTGCTTGTGGAAGTCGGAGGCGATACCAGGAAATATAGTGGCGGCTGGGGACCGAGTATGGACACCCGGCCGCCGCCGGCATGAGGTTGTGAAAAGCTTCCGCCTCCACGAGCCTAAAAGGCCATATTTCAAGTGCAAAAAGCTGCCGTGAAATCTGGCAGTTTAGTGTTGTGGCCTGTGGGTGGGTGAGTGGCTGGCTGCATACTTGCACTTGCATTCTAAGTAACAGAAAACTAAGCAGATGGTGGCCTCTATCATCATCATGGCCTCACCTCGGCACTATGAACTCTCCTGAAGGAGAAGCCAGGGCCCGCCGAAGGAGTCTCCGGTTCTCTGGTGGTCCCGTCCAACCCTGCCGAAAAGCAGCCCTGGCTAAGAAAAGTGAGGGGAAGGTTCCCGGACTCTCTATGGCTGCTTTTTCAATGTGGATCGTCCATGCTTATGCATGTTATTTCTCAAACCGCATTACAGATCAGGCCATTGTCCAACTCTGTATTCAAGAAATTAAATGGGCAAAGAAAGATGTGTGTGTGTGTCAAAGCTAGAGATGAGCGGTGTTCGAATCGAACTGTTCGCCAATTTCAAATTCAAGCTGTTTTGGGCGGTGTTCGAGTCGTTCGACGAACCTGAACGATTTGAAAAAAATCTGACTGTTCGAGGTTATGTTCGATAACTGTTCGTGCACCAAAATCGTAACTGAATTTTTTCACATTAATGCTGATAATCAATGTTAATACACAGTTTGAGTGTACAGCAGGGCGGGGGGAGGGGCATGGGATGGATCTCTGCAGAAATAATGAAGATCGCCAATTTTTTTTTCTCTTTACCGCATTTACAGTGGGGAGGTGCAGTCTGTCAGCCTATCAGCAGCACACACACGGAGCGAAGTGCTTTTTTTCACACAAGCAAGGGCATATGTCATTGGCAGTGTATGTCACATGTCCTTGCCCTATAAGACCCAGCCATTTTCCCCGTAGCCACCATTTTCTCACTGCTGCAGCTGAGTGTTAGACGGCACTGCTGCTGCTGTTAGCGCTATATTGTGTAACTGAATTGCAAGCGAATTTTCTCTTAAATAGACAGAAAGGTTTAGGGTGTAGGGACTAGTTTGTAATTGCAGCCCTTTTGAGGGCTAGGTTACTGCAGTTCCTAGCACTTTTAGCAGGCAGGTCTGTGCACTTAAATAGACAGATAGGTTGGGAGTAGTGACTAGTTGTAATTCCAGCCCTTTTGAGGGCGAAGTTACATCAGTTCCTATCACTTTTTGCCAGGCAGGTCTGTTTTAGTGCTGTGCAAGTGTTTTTCACAGCATTTGGCTAAATCTTGCTAAGCAAATCCTTTTGGGCATATTAGCAGTGTGTGTTAGTCATTGGAGTAGCCTATCAGTGTTGCAAGCTACACCACCTGTGTATGTAATACAAATTTTTTACTGCACCTAGCCAAGTAAAACCTTTTGGGCATATTAGCAGTGTGTGTTAGTTAGTGGAGAGGCCTATCTGTGTTGCAAGCTACACCACCTGTGTATGTAACACAAATGTTTTACTGCACCTAGCCAAGTAAAGCCTTTTGGGCCTGTAGCACTGTGTGGTACTCAATCTTTTAGGCCATCTATACCAAGCTCCACCAGCTTTGAAATTAATAATAATTTTTAGCTGCATCTAGCCCGGAAAATAATTTTGGGCATAGTAGCAGTGTGTGGTACTCATTGTATTAGGCCATCTATACCAAGCTCCACCAGCTTTGAAATTAACAATAATTTTTAGCTGCATCTAGCACGGAAAATAATTTTGGGCATAGTAGCAGTGTGTGGTACTCATTGTATTAGGCCATCTATATCAAGCTCCACCAGCTTTGAAATTAATAATAATTTTTAGCTGCATCTAGCCTGGAAAATCATTTTGGGCTTAGCAGCAGTATGTGGTACTCATTGTATGAGGCCATCTATACCAAGCTCTACCAGCTTTGAAATTAATAATAGATTTTAGCTGCATCTTGCCCGGAAAATAATTTTGGGCATATTAGCAGTGTGTGGTACTCATTCTATTAGGCCATCTATACTAAGCTCCACCAGCTTTCAAATTCCTAATAATTTTTAGCTGCATCTTGCCTGGAAAATAATTTTGGGCCTGTAGCAGTGTGTGGTACTCATTGTATTAGGCCATCTATACCAAGCTCCACCAGCTTTGAAATTAAAAATAATTTTTAGCTGCATCTTGCCTGTAAAATAATTTTGGGCATATTAGCAGTGTGTGGTAATCATTCTATTAGGCCATCTATACTAAGCTCCACCAGCTTTCAAATTACTAACAATTTTTAGCTGCATCTTGCCTGTAAAATAATTTTGGGCATATTAGCAGTGTGTGGTACACATTCTTTTAGGCCATCTATACTAAGCTCCACCAGCTTTCAAATTACTACTAATTTTTAGCTGCATCTTGCCTGGAAAATAATTTTGGGCCTGTAGCAGTGTGTGGTACTCATTCTATTAGGCCATCTATACTAAGCTCCACCAGCTTTCAAATTACTAATAATTTTTAGCTGCACATGTTAAACAGAATTCGGAGTCAGGTGGTGGGACAAGAGGAGGTGGAGGAAGTAGAGGAGGAGGAGTTGTATGCGGAATGGTTAACATCTGCAAGGTCCAGATGATAGGCAGCAACAAGGCGGCAGGCATGGGAGGGTGGGGGAGAGGGATTAACCAGGGCGCATGGGAGCAGCTAAACTATTGAGGAAGGTGCAGGAGCCCAGGAAGAAGTGGAGGACGAACTGGCGATGGGCATGGAAGACTCATCAGATGAGGGAGACCTTGATCACATTTCTGTTGTGCGAGGTTGGGGGGAGAGGGCAGAGGAAGGAAGCATGATTCTTACTTCACCACCAACACAACAGGGACTTGGTGCTCCTGGATGCGCAAGACACATGAGTGCATTCTTGCTGCACTACCTGCAACATGACCCTCGAATTGTCAGAATTCGAAATAATCCTGACTACTGGGTTGCCACACTCTTAGATCCCAGGTACAAAAGTAAATTTGCCGAAATAATTCCTGCCATAGAAAGGGATGCACGCATGCAGGAGTATCAGCAGAGACTGTTGCAGAATCTTACATGTGCTTTTCCACAAAACACCAGTGGTGCACGTAGTGAATCTCACAGTTCTAACTTGCCAACCGTGGGACTGTTGAGTCTTCAGCACTCAAACTGTAACAGAAACACAGTATCTGCTGGTAACAGCAATTTTGCGGAATCCCTTCACCACTTTTTTAGCCCATCCTTTGCAAGGCCACAGGAGACAAGAAGTCAGACACATAGTCGATGCCTAGAGACAATGGAACAGGAGTTTCTCCAAGTGAACATCGAAGCCATGACTGTGTCACTGGACCCTTGCTCTTTTTGGGCTTCCAATCTGGATAAATGGCCGGAGCTCGCCACTCACGCCTTGGAGATCTTGTCATGCCTCGCAGCCAGCGTTCTCTCTGAACGTGTGTTCAGCGCTGCCGGTGGTGTGCTGACAGATAAGCGCGCGCGGCTGTCCACTGACAATGTAGACAGACTCATGTTCATAAAGATGAACAAATCATGGATCCGCAAGGACTTTTTACCCCTGTGTCATCCTGGGGTGAGTTAAATCTTGAGGATTTGTTAAAATCACCTCACCAACTGTTTTAAGCAACTCTGGGGCAATTGATGCCACTTAAGTGGTGTATGTGCCCAACATTTTTTGAAAAAATGGAGACTCTTTTAGGAGTCCCCTTGCTGTGTTTTACGTGACGTTGGCATCATCAATTACAGGTGAGTTGGGTCTCCCCCCCCACTTTTAAACATAAGAAACTACATACACTATGGCTTGGGGTAACACAGATGGTTGAGTCTGAAGATCTGTTCACTCCGAGGTCTGCTCCAAAGCTTCAGTGTCTGCTAGTCAGCGTGGTAACCCAGCTGCGAAGCAAGCTGCACTGCCTGGGTATCTAATAATGTTTTTAAAACTGCATCTAGCCTAGGCAGACTGTGGTGATCCCCAACCAAACCCAGACGCTCAGCCCCCTACCGCCCCCATTTCATTGACAATACAATCATGTAACTCTTACTACTGGATGGGTGAGGATCGGTCACAGCTTTTTTAACTGTTTATACTCATTACATTAGAAAGGCATTTTATTTCTAAAATAATTCAGCTTGTTGCAGCATGCCCTGTGTCTCCAGTCTCCACAATGGCAAGTTGGCCAACAAGTGTAACTCTACAACATGTCCTTTCTATTTCCAGGCCACGGAGGATCCTGCGTATTCTTATGCAGGACTCTGACCCCCATCCATCACCCTTAACGCTTGTTCCACTCCATCCTGGAGTACAGACAGGAATATGTCCAGTCCAATATCCATTAAGTGATCACAGTCGGGCCGTATGAGGCCTGCTTTATCTCCTTCCAGTTGTCCGCCTCTGTCTCTTATAAATTTTGGCATCCAAATATTTATTAGCCGCCTTTTCCGTTCGATGGCCGTGATGTCTCGGGCTACTTGCCATT
Organism: Phyllobates terribilis; assembly: GCF_046119375.1. Classification (NCBI taxonomy): domain Eukaryota; kingdom Metazoa; phylum Chordata; class Amphibia; order Anura; family Dendrobatidae; genus Phyllobates; species Phyllobates terribilis. Next base: position 446,059,708 of record NW_027362764.1, read on the forward strand.
CCGCGCTCGGCACAATCTCTGACTATATTTGTGAAAAAATTCTCTGAAGTGCTCAGGGTCTAGTTTCATTATTGCCATTAGTTATGCACTCTTGTGATAACCTAGGTCGTTTCCCCCGGCCTGTATAACTAAGATGACCAGACCTCTTGCCTCTCTCCCTACCTTGATTACCTCCAATAGTACCTGTGGCCATTGCAGGCCTCTAATACCTCTCCAGTTGAAATATGTGTTATAAAACTCCAATTTCCTCCCGCCTGGGCGGACTTTTGCCCTTTTTTCTGCCCAATATATATACGAGTAGCCTATCACCCACAATGTTGGCTTAGCATCACCTGTAAAAGAAACAAACCACGTTAGGATAACAAGTCCGGTCTTATATATCTCGCCAAACACGTGGATCGCCATCTCCCTATCCTCTGAACTTCCATTTGTGACAGTCCTGCTCTTGCTGCTTCCATGGCCACGCCTATGCGGAATGAGTGTGTCCCATAATCTTTGGGGTGGTTCCCTGCCGATGTTATGCATTTATTAAATATAGCTTGGAACTGGTATCTTGATAATGGCGTTCCATCAATGTGTGATAGGAAGAAATTACTTTGTGATCTGATGGTTATATATGTTTTTACGATTGTTACCCGACTCAGCGTACCATTTGTGGGTTGTAGAAGTACCCAAGTGCCCCTGCCCGCTGGAACCATTTTCGATTTGCGTATGAGTAGACGTATTGCATTATTGGCTATGACTACGTCCTGGTGTAATAAGCCTACACTGGTGTTAATTTTGGATTGAGGGACTAATTCGCTTATGCATAGCGCCCCGAAGAAGGCGATCGCAAATACAGTAGACAGTAGTGTTGCTTCGAATTGTGAGTATCATGTTAATGGTGTAAGGGATATGATGTGAGAAATCAGTTTTAGTGACACGGGATGGGACGTCTACACTCCTAACTTGGCTGACCCCTTTTCCACCCTTTTATGGATTGTCTGATGATGAATCTCTTTGTCACATCTCCCCAATTCAGTAGTTGGAAGTGAAATGCTACTCTGGTCAGCCACCGCTGCGCTGATGCCCCTGATATGCCCCTCATCATTAGCTGATGGAGAAATACTATGGTGGCTTGTAATCTGGCTTTTTCACATTGGTCAACCCATCTGCCTGCTACTAGTCGTGTCCACTGTTCGCATGCCTTACCATTAGTGTTGAGCCACCCCCGTAGTGTTCGAGTTCGGTTCGGTTCGTCGAACACCCGTGTGTTCGCCGAACTGTTCGTCGAACTGTTCGTCGAACACCTTCGAACACCGTTAAAACCAATGGCAGGCAAACAAAAACACATAGAAACACATAGAAAACACCTTCAAAGGTGTCCAAAAGCTGACAAACTGCTCAGAAGACATAACTAACACATGGAAAAGTGACAATTACATATAGTCATGCGAAAAGAAAAGAGGTGGAGGAGTAAAAGGAGGGGGAGACACAAATATAGGCATGTCATGCCCTTTTAAAATCCAAAAAGTGAGAAGCCGACACGTTCAGTCCGCTCCTACCCGTGCCACCTCCGTGTCGCCGGGTTTGTGCCAGAGCCGCGGTGAACCCTGACGGCCAGCCACCCTCTCCCAATACTGGTGCCTGTCCGCTGGTGGGTCGAGCGAGCCCCCCTGTGGTGGAGGCAGCTCTAAGCTTTTTAATTTAAATTGTCTCTCTAATTTGAATGAATACACTTTAAATCCATTTACAAGGATCTATTGGAGGGCAAGTCTCATGCCAGCAGCCGCGTAATTCCAGCTCCAGTAGCGTCCACTAAAGCTGCTGCAGTTAAAAAGCTTTTATAAGGATCGAGCTCGGCTGTCCACCGCAAGGCATCCTACTGCCAGTCCCAGCCCCTATGCCTTGGGGTGCCACCTGCTCTCATCAATTCGCCATAACCCCAATATTAGGTGGATTGAGGTGGGAGGCACCGAGTACAAGTGCTCTCTATTTGCTGATGATGTCCTAGTATATATCACTCAATCACATATATCCATCCATGCTGTTATGGCTGAAATAGATCACTTTGTTACATGGTCAAATTTTAAAATCAATGCAGCGAAGTCTGAGGACCTCGATGTCTCCCTCCCCAAATCCATATAGGATTCCATCCAGTCCAACTTTCCCTTTGCCTGGCCCTCACAGGGTATCAAATACTTAGGAATTCCTATTCATAGAGACCTCTCCCATCTATGTTATCTTAATTTTGTGCCCTTTATTGAACAACTCCATACAGACCACGGTTGGCAAGTTAGAACTGTAAGATTCACTACGTGAACCACTGGTGTTTTGTGGAAAAGCACATGTACACTGTGTTCCAAATTATTATGCAAAAAGTGTTTAGGAGTGATAAGGGAAGAATTTGTTTGTTTGTCAGTTAAACTCATTGATGGTGATGTGTGTCAGGGCTCTTTATTAGAGATGAGCGTTGTTCTACTCGAACTGTTCGCCAATCTCAAATTCGAGCTGTTTTGGGCGGTGTTCGAGCCGTTCGGCGAACACGAACAATTTGAGAAAAATTCGGCTGTTCGAGGTTATGTTCGATAACTGTTCGTGCACCAAAATCATAACTGGATTTTTTCTCAGTAATGATGAAAATTAATGTTAATACGCAGTTTGAGTGTACAGCGGGGTGGGGGGAGGGGCAGGGGATGGATCTCTGCAGGAACAATGAAGATCTCCATTTTTTTTTCTCTTTCCCGCATTTGCAGTGGGGAGGTGCAATCTGTCAGCCTATCAGCAGCGTACACACGGAGCGAAGTGCTTTTTTTCACACAAGCAAGTGCATGTGTCATTGGCAGTGTATGTTACATGTCCTTGCCCTATAAGACCCAGCCATTTTCCCCGTCGCCACCATTTTCTCACTGCTGCAGCTGCGTGTTAGACGGCATCGCTGTTGCTGTGTGCGCTATACCTTGTTAATTTCAAGCCAATTTTCGCACAAATCTACAGATAGCTTGGGAGTAGGGAATAGTTGTGATTGCAGTCCTTTTAAGTACTAGGTTACAGCATTTCCTACGACTTTTATCAGGCAGGTCTGTGCTCTTAAATAGATAGATTGTGGGAGTAAAGACTAATTGTAATTGCAGTCCTTTTCAGGACTAGGTTACATCAGTTCCTATCAGTTTTTGCCAGGCAGGTCTGTGCCAGTGCTGTGCAAGTTTTTTTCACAGCATTTGGCTGAATCTAGCAAAGCTAATCCTTTTTGGCCTATTGCAGAGTGTGTTAGTCAGTGGAGTAGCCTATCTGTGTTGCAAGATATACCACCTGTGTATAGAATACCAATTTTTTTACTGCACCTAGTGAAGTAAAATCTTTTGGGCATAGCATCATTCTATTAGTCCATCTATACTGACCTCCATCAGGTTGCAAATTGAATATAATTTTTTTCTGCATCTACCTCTGAAAAAATATTGGGCTTCTAGCTGTGTGTGGGACTAGTTCTATTAATCCATCTATACAGACCTCCATCAGGTTGCAAACTGAATATATTTTTTTCTGCATCTACCTCTGAAAAAATATTGGGCTTCTAGCTGTGTGTGGGACTTGTTCTATTAATCCATCTATACAAACCTCCATCAGGTTGCAAACTGAATATATTTTTTTCTGCATCTACCTCTGAAAAAATATTGGGCTTCTAGCTGTGTGTGGGACTTGTTCTATTAATCCATCTATACAGACCTCCATCAGGTTGCAAACTGAATATATTTTTTTCTGCATCTACCTCTGAAAAAATATTGGGCTTCTAGCTGTGTGTAGGACTTGTTGTATTAGTCCATCTATACTGACCTCCATCAGGTTGCAAACTGAATATATTTTTTTCTGCATCTACCTCTGAAAAAATATTGGGCTTCTAGCTGTGTGTGGGACTTGTTGTATTAGTCCATCTATACTGACCTCCATCAGGTTGCAAACTGAATATATTTTTTTCTGCATCTACCTCTGAAAAAATATTGGGCTTCTAGCTGTGAGTGGGACTTGTTCTATTAATCCATCTATACAGACCTCCATCAGGTTGCAAACTGAATATATTTTTTTCTGCATCTAGCTCTGAAAAAATATTGGGCTTCTAGCTGTGTGTGGGACTTGTTCTATTAATCCATCTATACAGACCTCCATCAGGTTGCAAACTGAATATATTTTTTTCTGCATCTACCTCTGAAAAAATATTGGGCTTCTAGCTGTGTGTGGGACTTGTTGTATTAGTCCATCTATACTGACCTCCATCAGGTTGCAAACTGACTATATTTTTTTCTGCATCTACCTCTGAAAAAATATTGGGCTTCTAGCTGTGTGTGGGACTTGTTCTATTAATCCATCTATACAGACCTCCATCAGGTTGCAAACTGAATATATTTTTTTCTGCATATACCTCTGAAAAAATATTGGGCTTCTAGCTGTGTGTGGGACTTGTTCTATTAATCCATCTATACAGACCTCCATCAGGTTGCAAACTGAATATATTTTTTTCTGCATCTACCTCTGAAAAAATATTGGGCTTCTAGCTGTGTGTGGGACTTGTTCTATTAATCCATCTATACAGACCTCCATCAGGTTGCAAACTGAATATATTTTTTTCTGCATCTACCTCTGAAAAAATATTGGGCTTCTAGCTGTGTGTGGGACTTGTTCTATTAATCCATCTATACAGACCTCCATCAGGTTGCAAACTGAATATATTTTTTTCTGCATCTACCTCTGAGAAAATATTGGGCTTCTAGCTGTGTGTGGGACTTGTTCTATTAATCCATATATACAGACCTCCATCAGGTTGCAAACTGAATATATTTTTTTCTGCATCTACCTCTGAAAAAATATTGGGCTTCTAGCTGTGTGTGGGACTTGTTCTATTAATCCATCTATACAGACCTCCATCAGGTTGCAAACTGAATATATTTTTTTCTGCATCTACCTCTGAAAAAATATTGGGCTTCTAGCTGTGTGTGGGACTTGTTCTATTAATCCATCTATACAGACCTCCATCAGGTTGCAAATTGAATATAATTTTTTTCTGCATCTAACCCAGCCAATAGTTTTGGCCTAATACCACAGTTTGGCCACTCAGCTCTGCTCAGTTCCCATCCATTGTTTTTTTGTGCAAACAACTCCAGAGTTGTGAATTAGTTAACCACCAAAATGAGTGGAAAAAGGCCTGCTGCTGGTGGAAAGGGGAATAGGCGTGTTGGGAAGGGGAAAAAAGGTTGTGTCCGTGGGGTAGGTGTTAAAGCAACAGTAACATCTGCAGAAGAAAGACCATCTTCCAGCCAAACTAAAATGTCTACTTCTTTTAGCGGACAATGTGATAAGATCCCTTTCTTACGGCCACGCCAATCGCTACAAATTCCAGATGAGGCACAAAAACAGCAGGAGCTTCAACGGATATCAAGTGCTCCTTTAAGTGGGCTCTCCTCCACATCAACTTCAACATCACAAATACTCCAGTCCTCAAAGGTGTCACCCCAATCGCACTTGCTTCCTCACAGCTCCCAAATCTCCAGCTGCCCGTCTGAGTATGAGGTAGAACAGATGGTTGAGTCTGCAGAGCTGTTTACTCATACTATAGCCTGGGAATCAGAGGTCGACTCCAGCGCTTCTGTGAATCCAGACGAGGAAATGATCTGCACTGATGCCCAGAATCTTTATGAGTCGGATCCAGGACCAGACGCAGAAGGTTCTGACCATAATGTAGACCCTCATTCCCAAACTGTAACTCCTGTTGGTGGAGACAATGAGGAAGACGAAGATAAGACTCAAATACCTGATTGGAGCGACAACTTTAGTTTTTTGTCAGGGCAGGAACAGGTTGGCTCTGAGGACGACGGGTGTGATAACGCACAGGGTGATGATGATGAGGTTGGAGATCCCACTTACTGTCAACCCACAGTCAGCCAAGAGATGAGGTCAGCAGAGGAGGTGGAGCAAGATGCTAGTGACGACGAGGTCAGGTTGCGCCTTCCTGGACAGAGACGTAGTACTGGAAGCACGTCAACAACTGCATCCTCAAACACAACTCTGCCTCTCACCACAAGTCGTGGTGGCTCTTCAGGTCGCATGGGTGCTAAGCCTTGCATAGCCTGGGCATTTTTTCAGATCGATAAAGATGACCCAACTCGTGTTATCTGTAACATTTGTCAGCAAAAGCTAAGTAGAGGCCAAAAAATACATAGTTTGAGTACTTCATGCATGAACCGGCACATGGACATGAAGCATAAGTTGCAGTGGGAAGCTCAGTGTGCTACAATGCGGCCTAGCCGGCCGGGCCACCCACCGTCTGCCATATCTTGTGCATCCGCGGCCTCTTCATCCTCTGTGACTGGGGGGACAGCAGTCACACCTGTTTTGGGGCACAGACCTGCCACCTCTTTACCCGCAACAGCCAGCGTGATTGGCAGGTCATCATTTTCTTTGGAGGTGGTAACACCAGCTGGTGTTGAGCGCTGTCCGACATCGATAGCACCACCTTTGGATCAAGGCAACCTAACATGTCCGCCTGCATCTTCCTCACAGACCGGCAGTTTGCCGGGGACACCCTTATCAACCCCGTCTAAGCACAATAGCCAGCCCTTGGTCCCTCAGATGTGGACAAGTAAAAGTCGATTTCCTCCTAGCCATGAGAAAGCTAAGAGGATGAATTTCACCATCTGCAAGCTCTTGGCTACAGAAATGCTGCCTTTCCGCCTGGTGGACACAGAGGATTTTCGAGACCTTATGTCCGTCGCAGTGCCCCAGTACCAGATGCCCAGTCGGCACTACTTCTCAAAGAAAGGTGTGCCTGCGCTCCACCAGCATGTCGCACACAACATCACCGCTTCTTTGAGAAACTCTGTGTGTGACAGGGTGCATTTCACCACAGATACTTGGACGAGTAGGCATGGACAGGGGCGTTACATGTTGCTGACTGGGCACTGGGTAACTATGGTGACAGAAGGACAAGGGGCTGCTGTTCAAGTCTTGCCGTCCCCACGAGTTGTGCGTCAATCCTCTTTATGTCAAAGTTCCTCCACTGCTTCTGCCTCCTCAACCTCCTCTCGGTCTTGAACCTGCACCCAAAGCCTGTCTGGTCATGCCACAAGCTTTCTAACTGCGCAGAAGGGATCCTGCACACCTCCTTACTATGCTGGCAGTAGGGCTCAACGTCATCAGGCGGTTTTTACATTGTAATGTCTGGGAAATGTGAGTCACACAGCTGAGGAGTTGTGGTCAGCTCTGGAGAACCAATTTCATGAATGGTTGTCTCCACTGGACCTGAAACCAGGGAAGGCCGTGTGCGACAATGCTGCAAACCTGGGTGCGGCCCTTCGCCGGGGCAATGTCACACACGTGCCTTGTATGGCTCACATGTTGAACCTGGTTGTCCAGAAATTTTTAGCCCACTATCCCAGACTAGATGGCCTTCTGGAGAGGGCACGGTCGCTGTGTGCTCACTTCCGCCGTTCGCATCCCGCAGCTCAGCGACTTACATCTCTACAGAAGTCGTTGGGCCTGCCACTTCACCGGCTAAAATGCGATGTGCCTACACGGTGGAATTCAACTCTGCACATGTTGCAGCGACTGTGGCAGCACCGACAAGCCCTGGTGCAATACGTTCTGACGAATAGCCTGGGCCAACGAGATTCAGAGGTGGGGCAAATCACGCTGGAGGAGTGGTCTCAGATCAGGGACCTATGCACCCTTCTGCACAGTTTTGAAATGGCGACGAAGATGTTTAGTGCTGACGATGCCATTATCAGCATGACTATTCCGGTGATTTACATGCTGGAGCACATGTTAAACAGAATTCGGAGTCAGGTGGTGGCACAAGAGGAGGTGGAGGAAGTAGAGGAGGAGGAGTTGTATGCGGAAGGGCTAACATCTGCAAGGTCCAGACGGTCGGCAGCACCAAGGCGGCAGGCATGTGAGGGTGGGGAAGATGGTTTTACCAGGGCGCATGGTAGCAGCCAAACTAGTGAGGAAGGTGCAGGAGCCCAGGAAGAAGTGGAGGACGAACTGATGGAAGACTCATCAGATGAGGGAGACCTTGATCACATTTCTGTTGTGCGAGGTTGGGGGGAGAGGACAGAGGATGGAAGCATGATTGTTACCTCGCCACCAACACAACAGGGACTTGGTGCTCCTGGATGCGCAACACACATGAGTGCCTTCTTGCTGCACTACCTGCAACATGACCCTCGAATTGTGAGAATTAGAAATAATCCTGACTACTGGGTTGCCACACTGTTAGATCCCCGGTACAAAAGTAAATTTGCAGAAATTATTCCTGCCATAGAAAGGGATGCACGCATGCAGGAGTATCAGCAGAGACTGTTGCAGAATCTTACATGTGCTTTTCCACAAAATACCAGTGGTGCACGTAGTGAATCTCACAGTTCCAACTTGCCAACCGTGGGACCGTCAAGTGTTCAGCACTCAAACCGTAACAGAACCACAGTATCTGCTGGTAACATCAATTTTGCAGAATCATTTCACCACTTTTTTAGCCCATCCTTTCCAAGGCCACAGGAGACAAGAAGTCTGACACATAGTCAACGCCTAGAGACGATGGTACAGGAGTATCTCCAAGTAAACATTGAAGCCATGACTGTGTCACTGGACCCTTGCTCTTTTTGGGCTTCCAATCTGGATAAATGGCCGGAGCTAGCCACTTACGCCTTGGAGATCTTGTCATGCCCCGCAGCCAGCGTTCTGTCTGAACGTGTGTTCAGCGCTGCTGGTGGTGTGCTGACAGATAAGCGCACGCGGCTCTCCACTGGTAATGTAGACAGACTCACGTTCATAAAGTCTGAGGCCCTCGATGTCTCCCTCCCCAAATCCATATAGGATTCCATCCAGTCCAAATTTCCCTTTGCCTGGCCCTCACAGGGTATCAAATACTTAGGAATTCCTAATCATAGAGACCTCTCCCATCTATGTTATCTTAATTTTGGGCCCTTTATTGAACAACTCCATACAGACAACGGTTGGCAAGTTAGAACTGTAAGATTCACTACGTGAACCACTGGTGTTTTGTGGAAAAGCACATGTACACTGCGTTCCAAATTATTATGCAAAAAGTGTTTAGGAGTGATAAGGGAAGAATTTGTTTGTTTGTCAGTTAAACTCATTGATGGTGATGTGTGTCAGGGCTCTTTATATCACTGTAAGCAATTGCAGACACCTGTGCTAATTAGTTTGGCAGGTGTGTCCAATGAAAGGCAAGACTACTTAAGAAGGCTGTCTCACATTATTAAGCAGCCCAAATTATTTTCCAGCCATGATACAGATAAACATGATTAGTAATTTTAAATCTGGTGGAGCTTATTATAGATAGCCTAATAGAATCAGTGCTGCACACTGCTACAAAGCCCAAATTATTTTCCAGCCAAGATACAGATAAACATGATTAGTAATTTTAAAGCTTAAAATGGTTGGTAGGGTGATTTTAACCAATCATCAAGCTTTTACTCTCCCCAGGATGACACAGGGGTAGAAAAGTCGTTTCGGATCCATGATTTGTTCATCTTTATGAACGTGAGTCTGTCTACATTATCAGTGGAGAGCCGCGTGCGCTTATCTGTCAGCACACCACCAGCAGCGCTGAACACACGTTCAGACAGAACGCTGGCTGCGGGGCATGACAAGATCTCCAAGGCGTAAGTGGCTAGCTCCGGCCATTTATCCAGATTGGAAGCCCAAAAAGAGCAAGGGTCCAGTGACACAGTCATGGCTTCAATGTTTACTTGGAGATACTCCTGTACCATCGTCTCTAAGCGTTGACTATGTGTCAGACTTCTTGTCTCCTGTGGCCTTGCAAAGGATGGGCTAAAAAAGTGGTGAAATGATTCCGCAAAATTGATGTTACCAGCAGATACTGTGGTTCTGTTACGGTTTAAGCGCTGAACTCTTGACGGTCCCACGGTTGGCAAGTTGGAACTGTGAGATTCACTACGTGCACCACTGGTGTTTTGTGGAAAAGCACATGTAAGATTCTGCAACAGTCTCTGCTGATAGTCCTGCATGCGTGCATCCCTTTCTATGGCAGGAATAATTTCGGCAAATTTACTTTTTTACCGGGGATCTAACAGTGTGGCAACCCAGTAGTCAGGATTATTTCTAATTCTCACAATTCGAGGGTCATGTTGCAGGTAGTGCAGCAAGAAGGCACTCATATGTGTTGCGCATCAAGGAGCACCAAGTCCCTGTTGTGTTGGTGGCGAGGTAACAATCATGCTTCCTTCCTCTTTCCTCTCCCCCCAACCTCGCACAACAGAAATGTGATCAAGGTCTCCCTCATCTGATGAGTCTTCCATCAGTTCGTCCTCCACTTCTTCCTGGGCTCCTGCACCTTCCTCACTAGTTTGGCTGCTACCATGCGCCCTGGTAAAACCATCTCCCCCACCCTCACATGCCTGCCGCCTTGGTGCTGCCGACCGTCTGGACCTTGCAGATGTTAGCCCTTCCGCATACAACTCCTCCTCCTCTACTTCCTCCACCTCCTCTTGTGCCACCACCTGACTCCGAATTCTGTTTAACATGTGCTCCAGCATGTAAATCACTGGAATAGTCATGCTGATAATGGCATCGTCAGCACTAAACATCTTCGTCGCCATTTCAAAACTGTGCAGAAGGGTGCATAGGTCCCTGATCTGAGACCACTCCTCCAGCGTGATTTGCCCCACCTCTGGATCTCGTTGGCCCAGGCTATACGTCACAACGTATTGCACCAGGGCTTGTCGGTGCTGCCACAGTCGTTGCAACATGTGCAGAGTTGAATTCCACCGGGTAGGCACATCGCATTTTAGCCGGTGAAGTGGCAGGCCCAACGACTTCTGTAGAGATGTAAGTCGCTGAGCTGCGGGATGCGAACGGCGGAAGTGAGCACACAGCGACCGTGCCCTCTGCAGAAGGCCATCTAGTCTGGGATAGTGGGCTAAAAATTGCTGGACAACCAGGTTCAACACGTGAGCCATACAAGGCACGTGTGTGACATTGCCCCGGCGACGGGCCGCACCCAGGTTTGCAGCATTGTCGCACACGGCCTTCCCTGGTTTCAGGTCCAGTGGAGACAACCATTCATGAAATTGGTTCTCCAGAGCTGACCACAACTCCTCAGCTGTGTGACTCACATTTCCCAGACATTTCAAAGTAAAAACCGCCTGATGACATTGAGCCCTACTGCCAGCATAGTAAGGAGGTGTGCAGGATCCCTTCTGCGCAGTTAGAAAGCTTGTGGCATGACCAGACAGGCTTTGGGTGCAGGTGGAAGACCGAGAGGAGGTTGAGGAGGCAGAAGCAGTGGAGGAGCTTTGACATAAAGAGGATTGACGCACAACTCGTGGGGACGGCAAGACTTGGACAGCAGCCCATTGTCCTGCTGTCACCATAGTTACCCAGTGCCCAGTGCGTGACATGTAACGCCCCTGTCCATGCCTACTCGTCCAAGTGTCTGTGGTGAAATGCACCCTGTCACACACAGAGTTTCTCAAAGAAGCGGTGATGTTGTGTGCGACATGCTGGTGGAGCGCAGGCACACCTTTCTTTGAGAAGTAGTGCCGACTGGGCATCTGGTACTGGGGCACTGCGACGGACATAAGTTCTCGAAAATCCTCTGTGTCCACCAGGCGGAAAGGCAGCATTTCTGTAGCCAAGAGCTTGCAGATGGTGAAATTCAACCTCTTAGCTTTCTCATGGCTAGGAGGAAATCGTCTTTTACTTGTCCACATCTGAGGGACCGAGGGCTGGCTATTGTGCTTAGAAAAAGTTGATAAGGGTGTTCCCGGCAAACTGCCGGTCTGTGAGGAAGATGCAGGCGGACATGTTAGGTTGCCTTGATCCAAAGGTGGTGCTATCGATGTCGGACAGCGCTCAACACCAGCTGGTGTTACCACCTCCAAAGAAAATGATGACCTGCCAATCACGCTGGCTGTTGCGGGTAAAGAGGTGGCAGGTCTGCGCCCCAAAACAGGTGTGACTGCTGTCCCCCCAGTCACAGAGGATGAAGAGGCCGCGGATGCACAAGATATGGCAGACGGTGGTTGGCCCGGCCGGCTAGGCCGCATTGTAGCACACTGAGCTTCCCACTGCAACTTATGCTTCATGTCCATGTGCCGGTTCATGCATGAAGTACTCAAACTATGTATTTTTTGGCCTCTACTTAGCTTTTGCTGACAAATGTTACAGATAACACGAGTTGGGTCATCTTTATCGATCTGAAAAAATGCCCAGGCTATGCAAGGCTTAGCACCCATGCGACCTGAAGAGCCACCACGACTTGTGGTGAGAGGCAGAGTTGTGTTTGAGGATGCAGTTGTTGACGTGCTTCCAGTACTACGTCTCTGTCCAGGAAGCCGCAACCTGACCTCGTCGTCACTAGCATCTTCCTCCACCTCCTCTGCTGACCTCATCTCTTGGCTGACTGTGGGTTGACAGTAAGTGGGATCTCCAACCTCATCATCATCACCCTGTGCATTATCACACCCGTCGTCCTCAGAGCCAACCTGTTCCTGCCCTGACAAAAAACTAAAGTTGTCGCTCCAATCAGGTGTTTGAGTCTCATCATCATCTTCCTCATTGTCTCCACCAACAGGAGTTACAGTTTGGGTATGAGGGTCTACATTATGGTCAGAACCTTCTGCGTCTGGTCCTGGATCCGACTCATAAAGATTCTGGGCATTAGTGCAGATCATTTCCTCGTCTGGATTCACAGAAGCGCTGGAGTCGACCTCTGATTCCCAGGCTATAGTATGAGTAAACAGCTCTGCAGACTCAACCATCTGTTCTACCTCATACTCAGACGGGCAGCTGGAGATTTGGGAGCTGTGAGGAAGCAAGTGCGATTGGGGTGACACCTTTGAGGACTGGAGTATTTGTGATGTTGAAGTTGATGTGGAGGAGAGCCCACTTAAAGGAGCACTTGATATCCGTTGAAGCACCTGCTGTTTTTGTGCCTCATCTGGAATTTGTAGCGATTGGCGTGGCCGTAAGAAAGGGATCTTATCACATTGTCCGCTAAAAGAAGTAGACATTTTAGTTTGGCTGGAAGATGGTCTTTCTTCTGCAGATGTTACTGTTGCTTTAACACCTACCCCACGGACACAACCTTTTTTCCCCTTCCCAACACGCCTATTCCCCTTTCCACCAGCAGCAGGCCTTTTTCCACTCATTTTGGTGGTTAACTAATTCACAACTCTGGAGTTGTTTGCACAAAAAAACAATGGATGGGAACCGAGCAGTGCTGAGTGGCCAAACTGTGGTATTAGGCCGAAACTATTGGCTGGGTTAGATGGAGAAAAAAATTATATTCGATTTGCAACCTGATGGAGGTCAGTATACATGGACAAATAGAACAAGTTCCACACACAACTAGAAGCCCAAATATTTTTTCAGAGGTAGATGCAGAAAAAAAATATATTCAGTTTGCAACCTGATGGAGGTCAGTATAGATGGACTAATAGAGAAAGTCCCACACACTGCTAGAAGGCCAAATATTTTTTCAGAGCTAGATGCAGAAAAAAAATTATTTTGAATTTGCAACCTGATGGAGGTCAGTATAGGTGGACTAATAGAACAAGTCCCACACACTGCAAGAAGGCCAAATATTTTTTCAGAGCTAGATGCAGAAAAAAATTATATTCAGTTTGCAACCTGATGGAGGTCAGTATAGATGGACTAATAGAACAAGTCCCACACACAGCTAGAAGCCCAAATATTTTTTCAGAGGTAGATGCAGAAAAAAATTATATTCAGTTTGCAACCTGATGGAGGTCAGTATAGATGGACTAATAGAACAAGTCCCACACACAGCTAGAAGCCCAATATTTTTTCAGAGGTAGATGCAGAAAAAAAAATATTTTTAATTTGCAACCTGATGGAGGTCAGTATAGATGGACTAATAGAGAAAGTCCCACACACTGCTAGAAGGCCAAATATTTTTTCAGAGATAGATGCAGAAAAAAATTATATTCAGTTTGCAACCTGATGGAGGTCAGTATAGATGGACTAATAGAAAAAGTCCCACACACAGCTAGAAGCCCAAATATTTTTTCAGAGGTAGATGCAGATAAAAATTATTTTTAATTTGCAACCTGATGGAGGTCAGTATAGATGGACTAATAGAGAAAGTCCCACACACTACTAGAAGGCCAAATATTTTTTCAGAGCTAGATGCAGAAAAAAATTATATTCAATTTGCAACCTGATGGAGGTCAGTATAGATGGACTAATAGAATGATGCTATGCCCAAAAGATTTTACTTCACTAGGTGCAGTAAAAAAATTGGTATTCTATACACAGGTGGTATATCTTGCAACACAGATAGGCTACTCCACTGACTAACACACTCTGCAATAGGCCAAAAAGGATTAGCTTTGCTAGATTCAGCCAAATGCTGTGAAAAAAACTTGCACAGCACTGGCACAGACCTGCCTGGCAAAAACTGATAGGAACTGATGTAACCTAGTCCTGAAAAGGACTGCAATTACAATTAGTCTTTACTCCCACAATCTATCTATTTAAGAGCACAGACCTGCCTGATAAAAGTCGTAGGAAATGCTGTAACCTAGTCCTTAAAAGGACTGCAATCACAACTATTCCCTACTCCCAAGCTATCTGTAGATTTGTGCGAAAATTGGCTTGAAATTAACAAGGTATAGTGCACACAGCAACAGCGGTGCCGTCTAACACGCAGCTGCAGCAGTGAGAAAATGGTGGCGACGGGGAAAATGGCTTGGTTTTATAGGGCAAGGACATGTGACATACACTGCCAATGACACATGCCCTTGCTTGTGTGAAAAACAGCAGTTCGCTCCGTGTGTGTGCTGCTGATAGGCTGACAGACTGCACCTCCCAACTGCAAATGCGGGAAAGAGAAAAAAAAATGGAGATCTTCATTATTCCTGCAGAGATCCATCCCCTGCCCCTCCCCCCACCCCACTGTACACTCAAACTGCGTATTAACATTAATTTTCATCATTACTGAGAAAAAATCCAGTTATGATTTTGGTGCACGAACAGTTATCGAACATAACCTCGAACAGCCGAATTTTTCTCAAATCGTTCGTGTTCGCCGAACGGCTCGAACACCGCCCAAAACAGCTCAAATTTGAGATTGGCGAACAGTTCGAGTAGAACAACGCTCATCTCTACTTACCATATGCTTGCCACATTGACGGGGCAACTGACGCTCTGATTAATGGCATCAACTATTCTCCACTAGATCCCATAGGGAGGCTGGGCAACTGTTGCTCGATGGGTGGGTGTTGGGGAGGAGCTCTGTGAAAATCTGCCAATTGAATTGTGATAAAGCGTTAGCAGCAGCGTTAGACCCCTCAGCATCGTTGCTAGCGCGGACCCATACATTGTGTTTTAGGCACAGGAATGCTAGCCGGCGCAGTAGGCCTAGCACTGGGAGAGACGATGATGCCATATTATTAATGAAGTGCGCTAGTCTGGTGTTTTTAGTTATGAAGAGTATATTTTTGTTAGCCAGGCGCGCGCCCCATATTTGTATTGCTACTTCTATTGGAAACAGTTCCAGGACTGTCTGTTTTTTTGTAAGCACTTGTTCTGCCCAATACTGAGGCCATAAGCTTGTGCATCATTGGTTATTTAGTATCGCTGCATATCTGCCTGATTCTGCCGCCCCGGTGAATGATCTTAGTTGAATGTTGGACTGTTCTGCTGACATAAATAACGTGTGACCGTTGAATGATTATAAGAAGGTTTTCCACACCTCTAAGTCCGCCCGTAGCTGCCTGCTGATTCTGATTGTACGACTCGGTTTAGATTCCCCTTTTGTTGCGGGTGATAAATGAAGAGAAAAAACCCTTCCGACTGGCATCACCCGGCTCGCAAACACGAGGAGACCTAGTAATGCTTGCATCTGCAGTAGTGTTACTTTCCATACTGCGCAAAAAAACCAAGATCAGGTGTAATGTTTTGATATTTTTTCCCATGGGAGGCGGAACAACCTTGCTGTTGTGTCGATTTCGATGCCTAAGAAAGATTTTTTTTAGTTGTGGGGCCTATGTTTTTGGTTGGGCATAATGGGACTCCAAACCGACGGGAGATGCTTGTGAATTAGTTGAGTAAGGGGCAGCGAAAGTGGATGACCAATCGCCACATGGCAGAAAAAGAAAGGAAAAAATCAGCTCACCCACTTAGAAGATCAACAGCACGGAGCCAGGAGTTCTACCAGACGAACATGAGGAACAAGGAAGATCCAGCTGAACAAATCTTCTAAAATCCACTTTCTATTGGGTCATACAAAAAATATTTTAAAAGTCCACCTTGGAGAAGAACAGCAAAGGCGTTTCGAACTAAAGGTTCTTAATCATTGCATTGCAAAAAAACAGCAAGGATGTGGTATTTATATGTCATGTCCTGCTATGCACCTGTTCAAGGCTGAGTTAATCAGAAATTTAAACACACATACCATGTTAAAATCGTGTAGCATAGAAACAATGCATAGAAATGTAAATAATCCAAAAGAAAAAGAAAAGAAGAAAAAAGGAACATATATATATATAATAATAATCTATAAATAATCATTCATAATGATACATCAAATCATGAAGACTGAGAGGAGACTTAATAGCTGTCTACAAATATGTCAAGGGCTGTCACATTGTAGAAGGATCATCTTTATTCTCATTTGCACAGGGAAAGACTAGAAGCAATGGGATGAAACTAAATGGGAGGAGACACAGATTAGATATTAGAAAAAACTTTTTGACAGTTAGGGTGATTAATGAGTGGAACAGGCTGCCACGAGACGTGGTGAGTTCCCCTTCAATGGACGTCTTCAAACAGAGGCTGGACAGACATCTGTCTGAGATGATTTAGTGAATCCTGCTTTGAGCAGGGGGTTGGACCAGATGACCCAGGAGGTCCCTTCCAACTCTTCCATTCTATGATTCTATGATTCTATGATTCTATGTCTGATGTTTAAACCCGCTGGTACACGTGTATTTAAAGTATAAATCCACCAACTTAATCTATTAAGGAGCTTTCTCCTATAATCATCCACCAATACTCCACCAATCACCACGGCCCACGGAGGGGACACCACAGTCAGTGAATCCTTCCTTATTTAGCATAGAGTCTACCAATACTTTGGGCGCATTAGCCCAGCTGCAAAGCAAGCTGCACCACCTGTGTATCTAATAATAATTTTTAACTGCATCTAGCATAGGCAGACTGTGGGGACCCCCAACCAAACCCAGATGCTCTGTATCTAACCCAGCCAATCATTTGATAGTATTGCTAGTAGCAGAGTCGCATGGGCTCTAAACCTTGCATTTTTTCAGATCGATAAGGATGACCCAACTCGTGTTATCTGTAACATTTGTCACCAAAAGCTAAGTAGAGGCCAAAAAATCCATAGTTTGAGTACTTCATGCATGAACCGTCACACGGATATAAAGCATAAGTTGCAGTGCGAAGCTCACTGTGCCACAATGCGGCCTAGCGGGCCAGGACAACCACCATCTGCCCCACCTGTGTCATTCTGGGGGGACTAAAAGATTGAGGATTTTGGAAAATCACCTCACCAACCATTTTAAGCAACTCTGGGACAATTGATGCCACTTAAGTGGTGTCTGTGCCACAATTTTGGGAAAAAATGGAGACTCTTTTTGGAGTTCCCTTGCTGTGTTTTACATGACGTTGCCATCGTCAATTCCAGGTGGGTCGGGTCTCCCCCCCCCTTTTAACCGTAAGAAACTACATACACTATGGCTTGGGGTAACACAGATGGTTGAGTCTGAAGAGCTGTTTACTCATACTATAGCCTGGGAATCAGAGGTCTGCTCCAAAGCTTCAGTGTCTGCTAGTCCGCGGAGTAGCCACCGCCTGTAGATCTAATTACAATTTTTTTTTTCAAATTCAATTTTTTTTTTATTTTTGTGTTGAAAAAGTACAAGAAAATACAATATACATAGTAAAAGGGGTAGTATAACTATAAATCTATGCATAACGACAGTACATTGGGGGGTACAGGGAGGGTTTTCCATCAATATCCAGATCAAGCATGTTTTTTTCCATATGAAAGATAGAGAGAGAGAGAGAGCGGACCACGGCAGACCACCAATCAATAGAGTGCGATTATGATCATTGTTGTGCTGACATCACGGATAACTTTAGTTGGGGCTAGATGGTAAGCGTCAGAGTTTTGCAAATCAATCCAATCCCTCCAAATCACACAGTATCTATCAACATCAGCCGGTGAGATGGCAATCAGATGCTCCATCCTATTAAGGAGGGAGATCTCCGCAAACCATTCCTCCACAGTGGGTGGGTCTCTGCTTTTCCAGTGTCGTGGAATGACATTCTTAGCCGCCTGTATTAGGTAGCCTATTGATGACCTTTTATAACTACGTTTACTTGTTGGTAACATTGATAAAAGGAGGGCTTCTGGCATATTAGGGATAGTCAAACCAGTTATTTTCTCAATCATGGGAACCACCTTTGCCCAAAATGCATTTATTATAGGGCATGCCCACCATATGTGTGACATTGTCCCTTCCCCCTCCCCACATCTCCAACATCTATCTGAGACCACAGGATACCATCTATGAAGGACTGCTGGTACCCAGTACCATCTAGAGATAATTTTGAAGGAGGTTTCCTGAGCTTTGGACCCTATTAAGGTTTTATGTGTTAGGAAGAAACATTTATCCCATTGTGAGTCAGAGAAGGACTTCCCCAGTTCCCTTTCCCATGCACCGCAGAATCCTGGCCTATTGTCAGTTACCTGGGTAATGAGGAGGTTATACAGTAGGGAGATGGAGTGTGTAGGTGGTGACAATGATAGGCTAAATTTTTCAAAGTTTGTGAGATCTCTATGAAGGTGTGTGCACTTCTTCACAGTTGAATAGAAGTGTTGTAACTGGCTATATTCAAAATTAGCCTTCGGGGAAGTGGCTCTTCCCTGTAACAAGTCATTGAGGGGGAGCAGCGAAGTATTGGAGATGACATGAGAAAGTAATATCGGATGGGATTTATTTGAACCGAGAAATCTATTTGCAGATAGTCCTGGTGGGAAATCTGGATTATCTGAAATCGGGAGCACGGGGCCCTGGGGGTCGATTGAGGATAAGCTTTTTTTTGGGGATCTCAAAGCCAAAGCAGTGTCATAAGTACTATATGACATGAGGCCAAGAGAGGGGACAATTAAATGGGCGCACCATGGGAGAGTGGTAAGAGCTTTAGGACAAATGGATTGAGCTATTTTGACCCACAATTTCCCCTCCGAATGATGGAAGAAGTCCAGGAATCTAGTGTGTACTGCTGCCATGTAATACCTTCTACAATCCGGAAGGCTAAGGCCCCCCTTTTGTTTGCGTCTGATCAGAACGTCCCACCGAATGCGTGGACGCCCACTTGCCCTGAAAAGTCTGCAAAAGCTACTGCGTAGTCTTTTCCGGAAATTTGAGGGAATTACCATGGGAATGGCTTGGAAGAGGTATAAGAGTTTAGGTAGGACGTTCATTTTTAGTATATTTATTCTGCCGAACCAGGAAAAATTCATCACCGCCCAAGAAGTAAGATTTCTATGGAGTAGTTCAATAAAGGGCCGAAAATTAAGATAAAATAGATGGGAGAGGTCTCTATGAATATGAATTCCTAAGTATTTGATACCCTGTGAGGGCCAGGCAAAGGGAAAGTTGGACTGGATGGAATCCTGTATGGATTTGGGGAGGGAGACATCGAGGGCCTCAGACTTCGCTGCATTGATTTTAAAATTTGACCATGTACCAAAGTGATCTATTTCAGCCATAACAGCAGTGATGGATATATGTGGTTGAGTAATATATACTAGGACATCATCAGCAAATGCAGAGGACTTGTACTCGGTGCCTACCACCTCAATCCCCCTAATATTGGGGTTATCCAGAATTGATCAGAGCAGGTGCTCCATCACTAGTATGTATAAGAGAGGGGACAGAGGACATCCCTGCCTTGTCCCATTGGTGATTATGAAAGGTGATGATAATGTTCCATTTATCTTCAGCCTAGCTGACGGATTGCGATACAGGGCCCTGATTTTGGCTATAAAAGCGTCCCCTACCCCAAGCTTTTTAAGAGAATAATATATGGCGTGCCAGGAGACTCTATGGAATGCTTTCCCAGCATCCAACGAGAGTATCTAATTACAAATTTTTAATTGCATCTAGCCCAAGCAATACTTTGGGCCTAGTAGCAGTGTCTGCTAGTCAGCGGATTAACCCAGCTGTTAAGCAAGCTACACCACCTGTAGTTTGGACACTTAATTTTTTCAAAGGAAATGGTTCGGGCCCCCGGAACACTCAGTGAACAGCATCGGGGAGGCACCCCAAGGCACAGGGGCTGGGACTGGTGGTAGGACGCCTTGCGGTGGACCGCCGAGCTCGATCCTTATAAAAGCTTTTTAACTGCAGCAGCTTTAGTGGACTCTACTGAAGCTGGAATTCACGCGGCTGCTGGCATGAGACTTGCCCTCCAATAGATCTTTATAAATGGATTTAAAGTGTACTCATTCAAATTAGAGAGACAATTTAAATTAAAAAGATTAGACCTGCCTCCACCGCAGGGGGGCTCGCTCGACCCACCAGCGGACAGGCACCAGTATTGGGAGAGGGGGGCAGGCAGTCAGGGTCCACCGCGGCTCTGGCACAAACCCGGCGACACGGAGGTCGCACGGGCAGGAACGGACTGAACGTGTCGGCTTCGCACTTTTTTGGTTTTGGAAGGGCATGACATGCCTATATTTGTGTCTCCCCCTCCTTTTACTCCTCCACCTCTTTTCTTTTCGCATGACTATGTGTACTTGTCACTTTTCCATGTGTTAGTTGTGTATTCTGAGCAGTTTGTCAGCTTTTGGACACCTTTGAAGGTGTTTGCTATGTGTTTCTATGTGGTTTTTTTGACTGCCACTGGTTTTAACGGTGTTCGAAGGTGTTCGACGAACAGTTCGACGAACATACGGGTGTTCGATGAACCGAACCGAACTCGAACCCTATGGGGGTGGCTCAACACTAGTCAAAGCACCACCGACAAGGGCGAGTTGATTTTGGACGGGCTGCCATTGCTTCTGCAACAAGCTGCATTACAGGACTTCCTGTGAGAAATGACATGGAGGCTAGATAGGGTTTCCCTCTATGCCAGTCCTTTCACCGAGCTAAATACAACTGTCAGCAAAAAAATAGTTGTGGACTTGCTCCGTACCGTCCCTGGCCACATTCACCTGCCCACGTGTTTGTGGTTAGGCGGTCCATCCCAGTAAGTGCACTGGAGAGGGCACTGGTAAGGTTGTGGGACCCGCGCCTGTGGAAGGCGGAGGCGATACCGGCAAATATAGTGGCGGCTGATTACCGAGTATGGACACCTGGCCGCCGCCGGCATGAGGTTCTGAAAAACTTCCGCCTCCATGAGCTTAATAGGCCACATTTCAAGTGCAAGCAGCTGTCAAAAATTTGGCAGTATAGTATTGCAGCCTGTGGGTGGGTGGGTGGCTGTCTGCCTGCATACTTGCGCTTGCATTCCAAGGAATGGGGTAGGGACAACTGAACGCTGCAATGGGACAAGGACGTGGACGGTGATTGTTGCAAGTCTGCAACGACAGGTGCATGGCGGGAGGCATCTTCGCATGCGCCAAGGATTAGTGTTGAGCCACCCCCGTAGTGTTCGAGTTCGGTTCGGTTCGTCGAACACCCGTGTGTTCGCCAAACTGTTCGTCGAACTGTTCGTCGAACACCTTCGAACACCGTTAAAACCAATGGCAGGCAAACAAAAACACATAGAAACACATAGAAAACACCTTCAAAGGTGTCCAAAAGCTGACAAACTGCTCAGAAGACACAACTAACACATGGAAAAGTGACAAGTACATATAGTCATGCGAAAAGAAAAGAGGTGGAGGAGTAAAAGGAGGGGGAGACACAAATATAGGCATGTCATGCCCTTCTAAAATCCAAAAAGTGAGAAGCCGACACGTTCAGTCCACTCCTGCCCATGCCACCTCCGTGTCGCCAGGTTTGTGCCAGAGCCGCGGTGAACCCTGACGGCCAGCCCCCCTCTCCCAATACTGGTGCCTGTCCGCTGGTGGGTCGAGCGAGCCCCCCTGTGGTGGAGGCAGCTCTAAGCTTTTTAATTTAAATTGTCTCTCTAATTTGAATGAATACACTTTAAATCCATTTACAAGGATCTATTGGAGGGCAAGTCTCATGCCAGCAGCCGCGTAATTCCAGCTCCAGTAGCGTCCACTAAAGCTGCTGCAGTTAAAAAGCTTTTATAAGGATCGAGCTCGGCTGTCCACCGCAAGGCATCCTACTGCCAGTCCCAGCCCCTATGCCTTGGGGTGCCTCCTGATGCTCTTCACTGAGTATCCCGTGGTCCCGAAGTATTTCCTTTGAAAAAATTAAGTGTCCAAACTACAGGTGGTGTAGCTTGCTTAACAGCCGGGATAATCCGCTGACTAGCAGACACTGCTACTAGGCACAAAGTATTTCCTGGGCTAGATGCAGTTAAAAATTTGTAATTAGATACTCTCGTTGGATGCTGAGAAAGCATTCCATAGAGTCTCCTGGCACGCCATATATGATTCTCTTAAAATGCTTGGGGTAGGGGTCTAGGGGACCCTTTTATAGCCAAAATCACGGCCCTGTATCACAATACGTCACCTAGGCTGAAGATAAATGGAACTGTAGCACCCTGAGGGCTCGGTTGCTACAGAGGTATTTCACCTCACCCAGAGGTGTGATATCTCACTTTCAGGTAAGGATGGAGTGTGGATCAGGACCCGACACCTGCATGCATTACACCACATTGCCGTGGGGCAGGGCCACCAATATGCCTCTGAGATGGGCACGACAGTCCCTGTCGCTGGCTGGAGTGGGGGGAGGGAACACTGAGGAAGGGGAACCCTGCAGTGCAGGAGCAGGGAGGAAGCAGTTCCTGGGTGCATTGAGAAGGGAGTATAAAAGGCGGGCACCATCTTAGTTCAGTGCAGAGAAGTCTGAGCAGAAGTGGCAGGGAGCAGGGGCTCTGCAAGAGCTCTGCTCCGGACGCGGGCCTAATAACAGAGGCCCAGGCCTGGAAGAGGGAGAAGGAAGGAAGAGGAGCGGAGAAGGCTCCAGGAACGAGGAATGAAATGATCCCAGGGGTGAGGACGGGCGAGTCGCCACCGCACGCCCGAATCCACCTGCGTGGAGGGGTCAAGCCAAAGGGGGAGACCGGTCCCCGAAACTAGTGGAGGCAGGAAACGACCCTCAGCTAGAAACCGGAGGCTGTGACATTTTATGTGGCGCAGCCCCTCGCTACACCCGCTAGGAAGGCACCACATAGGGTCAGGGAAACTGGCGCCAAGTTTACCAAGAGGAGGCCCGAGGCAGCCGGACAGAAGGGTTGGTAAGAAAGGCCAGACAAAGGACACACAAAGGGGTTCCTGTGAAGTGCTCCAAAGTTATCTGGGAGTTGTCTGAGCCCCTCACCTGGTGAGCACAGTACGACGTGGGCAGCTGTTACCTGCAGACGTGGTCTGGATAATAAGAACTGTGAGTAAAGGCCCTGGACTGCATCACTGACTCCGTGTCGTTACTGCTGCTGCCCTGCACCATCACCCCCATCCTCTGCATACACTGCCCTGAAGCTATACTCCTCCCATGGGAAGTTATGCTACGCTCTGCTGCACCCACAACACCAGCCTCAGCGATCTGCCCTGCAGCGGCGGTTCACTCTAACCACAATCCACGGGTGGCGTAGTCGGACATTTAAACATCAAAACCACATAAATAGTTCCGCCACTGGTTTGACCACCCTGAGCCATGGAACAGGGTCGCCGCCACGAAGACTACAACCACCAGCATCCACCATAAAGGGTCCAGCTCCGGGTGTCCCAAGGCCCAGGGGGTGCATCAGAGCATTTTCATCACCTTTCACAATCACCAATGGGACAAGGCAGGGATGTCCTCTGTCCCCTCTCTTATACATCCTAGTGACGGAGCACCTGCTCTCATCAATTCGCCATAACCCCAATATTAGGTGGATTGAGGTGGGAGGCATTGAGTACAAGTGCTCTCTATTTGCTGATGATGTCCTAGTATATATCACTCAATCACATATATCCATCCATGCTGTTATGGCTGAAATAGATCACTTTGTTACATGGTCAAATTTTAAAATCAATGCAGCGAAGTCTGAGGCCCTCGATGTTTCCCTCCCCAAATCCATATAGGATTCCATCCAGTCCAACTTTCCCTTTGCCTGGCCCTCACAGGGTATCAAATACTTAGGAATTCCTATTCATAGAGACCTCTCCCATCTATCTTATCTTAATTTTGGGCCCTTTATTGAACAACTCCATACAGACCACGGTTGGCAAGTTAGAACTGTAAGACTCACTACGTGAACCACTGGTGTTTTGTGGAAAAGCACATGTACACTGTGTTCCAAATTATTATGCAAAAAGTGTTTAGGAGTGATAAGGGAAGAATTTGTTTATTTGTCAGTTAAACTCATTGATGGTGATGTGTGTCAGGGCTCTTTATATCACTGTAAGCAATTGCAGACACCTGTGCTAATTAGTTTGGCAGGTGTGTCCAATGAAAGGCAAGACTACTTAAGAAGGCTGTCTCACATTATTAAGCAGCCTACATTTTCTGCCAAAATGGGAAAGAAAAAGGATGTGTCGGCTGCTGAGAAGCAACAAATTGTGGAGTGTTTAGGTCAAGGCATGACTACAATCAACATTGTGCGATGATCAGGATGAAGTGTCTTGGCAATCAAGAAGTATGTAGCTGATTCACAGTACACACGTGTGCGTGCTCATAAGGGCAAATTGAGGACTCTTTCCTACAGGCAATTACGTCAGGTTAAAAGAGCAGCGGCAAAAAAGCCTTGTCATAGCAGCAGACAAGTTTTTGAAGCTGCTGGTGCCTCCAACGTCCCCCGAACAACAAGATGCAGGGTCCTTCAGAGGTTTGCAGCTGTGCATACGCCATCCTGTCGACCTCCTCTATCCACTTCACACAAGCAGAAACGGCTCCAGTGGGCTAAAAATTACATGAAGACTGATTTCAAAACTGTTTTGTTCACGGATGAGTGCCGTGCAGCGCTCGATGGTCCAGATGGATGGAGTGGAGGATGGCTGGTTGATGGACACCCCACTCAAACACGGCTACAGCGCCAACAAGGAGGAGGTGGAGTAATGTTTTGGGCTGGAATCATGGGGAGAGAGTTTGTCGGCCCCTTTAGAATCCCTGAAGGCGCTAAAGATGAACTCCATAATGTATGTGGATTTTCTCAAACAGCACTTCCTGCCATGGTTCAAGAAGAAGAACCGTGTATTTCACAGCAAGATCATTTTTTTGCATGATAATGCACCATCTCATGCTGCACATAAAACATCTGCATCTCTGGCTGATATGGGCATAAAAGGGGACAAACTTATGGTGTGACCCCCATGCTCCCCTGACCTCTACCCCATTCAGAACCTCTGGAGCATCATCAAAAGGAGTGTCTATGATGGCGGGAGGCAGTTCACATCTAAGCAACACCTCTGGGAGGGTATTCTGTCCTCATGCAAAACAATTGAAGCAGAAACCATCCAAAACCTGACAAATTCAATGGACGAGAGAGTTCAGAAGCTCCTTTCGAACAAGGGGTCCTATGTGAAAATGTAACATCACCTAGAATAAAGTTTTGAGTTGAAAACTGTTTGATTTCAGTTTCTAATAACCTGCTAATGCTTATAATTTCAAAAATGACCATTTTTTTGGTCTTTATTAAAATGAAAAGGTTGATTGAAAAGTTTGGGGGATCTAAGAGTGTGGCAACCCATTAGTCATGATTACTTCGAATTCTGACAATATGAGGGTCATGTTGCAGATAGTGCAGCAAGAAGGCACTTATGTGTCTTGCGCATCTCGGAGCCCCAAAATTATTTTCCGGGCTAGATGCAGCTAAAAATTATTATTAATTTTAAATCTGGTGGAGCTTAGTATAGATGGCCTAATAGGATCAGTGTTGCACACTGCTACAAAGCCCAAATTATTTTCCAGCCAAGATACAGATAAACATGATTAGTAATTTTAAATCTGGTGGAGCTTATTATAGATGGCCTAATAGAATCAGTGCTGCACACTGCTACAAAGCCCAAATTATTTTCCAGCCAAGATACAGATAAACATGATTAGTAATTTGAAAGCTTAAAACGGTTGGTAGGGTGATTTTAACCAATCATCAAGCTTTTACTCTCCCCAGGATGACACAGGGGTAGAAAAGTCGTTTCGGATCCATGATTTGTTCATCTTTATGAACGTGAGTCTGTCTACATTACCAGTGGAGAGCCGCGTGCGCTTATCTGTCAGCACACCACCAGCAGCGCTGAACACACGTTCAGACAGAACGCTGGCTGCGGGGCATGACAAGATCTCCAAGGCGTAAGTGGCTAGCTCCGGCCATTTATCCAGATTGGAAGCCCAAAAAGAGCAAGGGTCCAGTGACACAGTCATGGCTTCAATGTTTACTTGGAGATACTCCTGTACCATCGTCTCTAGGCGTTGACTATGTGTCAGACTTCTTGTCTCCTGTGGCCTTGCAAAGGATGGGCTAAAAAAGTGGTGAAATGATTCCGCAAAATTGATGTTACCAGCAGATACTGTGGTTACGTCACGGTTTAAGCGCTGAACACTTGACGGTCCCACGGTTGGCAAGTTGGAACTCTGAGATTCACTACGTGCACCACTGGTGTTTTGTGGAAAAGCACATGTAAGATTCTGCAACAGTCTCTGCTGATACTCCTGCATGCGTGCATCCCTTTCTATGGCAGGAATAATTTCGGCAAATTTACTTTTGTACCGGAGATCTAACAGTGTGGCAACCCAGCAGTCAGGATTATTTCTAATTCTCACAATTCGAGGGTCATGTTGCAGGTAGTGCAGCAAGAAGGCACTCATGTGTGTTGCGCATCCAGGAGCACCAAGTCCCTGTTGTGTTGGTGGCGAGGTAACAATCATGCTTCCTTCCTCTGTCCTCTCCCCCCAACCTCGCACAACAGAAATGTGATCAAGGTCTCCCTCATCTGATGAGTCTTCCATCAGTTCGTCCTCCACTTCTTCCTGGGCTCCTGCACCTTCCTCACTAGTTTGGCTGCTACCATGCGCCCTGGTAAAACCATCTCCCCCACCCTCACATGCCTGCCGCCTTGGTGCTGCCGACCGTCTGGACCTTGCAGATGTTAGCCCTTCCGCATACAACTCCTCCTCCTCTACTTCCTCCACCTCCTCTTGTGCCACCACCTGACTCCGAATTCTGTTTAACATGTGCTCCAGCATGTAAATCACCGGAATAGTCATGCTGATAATGGCATCGTCAGCACTAAACATCTTCGTCGCCATTTCAAAACTGTGCAGAAGGGTGCATAGGTCCCTGATCTGAGACCACTCCTCCAGCGTGATTTGCCCCACCTCTGGATCTCGTTGGCCCAGGCTATACGTCAGAACGTATTGCACCAGGGCTTGTCGGTGCTGCCACAGTCGCTGCAACATGTGCAGAGTTGAATTCCACCGGGTAGGCACATCGCATTTTAGCCGGTGAAGTGGCAGGCCCAACGACTTCTGTAGAGATGTAAGTCGCTGAGCTGCGGGATGCGAACGGCGGAAGTGAGCACACAGCGACCGTGCCCTCTGCAGAAGGCCATCTAGTCTGGGATAGTGGGCTAAAAATTGCTGGACAACCAGGTTCAACACGTGAGCCATACAAGGAACGTGTGTGACATTGCCCCGGCGAAGGGCCGCACCCAGGTTTGCAGCATTGTCGCACACGGCCTTCCCTGGTTTCAGGTCCAGTGGAGACAACCATTCATGAAATTGGTTCTCCAGAACTGACCACAACTCCTCAGCTGTGTGACTCACATTTCCCAGACATTTCAAAGTAAAAAGCGCCTGATGACCTTGAGCCCTACTGCCAGCATAGTAAGGAGGTGTGCAGGATCCCTTCTGCGCAGTTAGAAAGCTTGTGGCATGACCAGACAGGCTTTGGGTGCAGGTGGAAGACCGAGAGGAGGTTGAGGAGGCAGAAGCAGTGGAGGAACTTTGACATAAAGAGGATTGACGCACAACTCGTGGTGACGGCAAGACTTGGACAGCAGCCACTTGTCCTGCTGTCACCATAGTTACCCAGTGCCCAGTCAGCGACATGTAACGCCCCTGTCCATGCCTGCTCGTCCCAGTGTCTGTGGTGAAATGCACCCTGTCACACACAGAGTTTCTCAAAGAAGCGGTGATGTTGTGTGCGACATGCTGGTGGAGCGCAGGCACACCTTTCTTTGAGAAGTAGTGCCGACTGGGCATCTGGTACTGGGGCACTGCGACAGACATAAGGGCTCGAAAATCCTCTGTGTCCACCAGGCGGAGAGGCAGCATTTCTGTAGCCAAGAGCTTGCAGATGGTGAAATTCAACCTCTTAGCTTTCTCACGGCTAGGAGGAAATGGTCTTTTACTTGTCCACATCTGAGGGACCGAGGGCTGGCTATTGTGCTTAGACGGGGTTGATAAGGGTGTCCCCGGCAAACTGCCGGTCTGTGAGGAAGATGCAGGTGGACATGTTAGGTTGCCTTGATCCAAAGGTGGTGCTATCGATGTCGGACAGCGCTCAACACCAGCTGGTGTTACCTCCTCCAAAGAAAATGATGACCTGCCAATCACGCTGGCTGTTGCGGGTAAAGAGGTGGCAGGTCTGCGCCCCAAAACAGGTGTGACTGCTGTCCCCCCCAGTCACAAAGGATGAAGAGGCCGCGGATGCACAAGATATGGCAGACGGTGGTTGGCCCGGCCGGCTAGGCCGCATTGTAGCACACTGAGCTTCCCACTGCAACTTATGCTTCATGTCCATGTGCCGGTTCATGCATGAAGTACTCAAACTATGTATTTTTTGGCCTCTACTTAGCCTTTGCTGACAAATGTTACAGATAACACGAGTTGGGTCATCTTTATCGATCTGAAAAAATGCCCAGGCTATGCAAGGCTTAGCACCCATGCGACCTGAAGAGCCACCACGAATTGTGGTGAGAGGCAGAGTTGTGTTTGAGGATGCAGTTGTTGACGTGCTTCCAGTACTACGTCTCTGTCCAGGAAGGCGCAACCTGACCTCGTCTTCACTAGCATCTTCCTCCACCTCCTCTGCTGACCTCATCTCTTGGCTGACTGTGGGTTGACAGTAAGTGGGATCTCCAACCTCATCATCATCACCATGTGCATTATCACACCCGTCGTCCTCACAGCCAACCTGTTCCTGCCCTGACAAAAAACTAAAGTTGTCGCTCCAATCAGGTATTTGAGTCTCATCATCGTCTTCCTCATTGTCTCCACCAACAGGAGTTACAGTTTGGGAATGAGGGTCTACATTATGGTCAGAACCTTCTGCGTCTGGTTCTGGATCCGACTCATAAAGATTCTGGGCATCAGTGCAGATCATTTCCTCGTCTGGATTCACAGAAGCGCTGGAGTCGACCTCTGATTCCCAGGCTATAGTATGAGTAAACATGTTGAAGTTGATGTGGAGGAGAGCACACTTAAAGGAGCACTTGATATCCGTTGAAGCACCTGCTGTTTTTGTGCCTCATCTGGAATTTGTAGCGATTGGTGTGGCCGTAAGAAAGGGATCTTATCACATTGTCCGCTAAAAGAAGTAGACATTTTAGTTTGGCTGGAAGATGTTCTTTCTTCTGCAGATGTTACTGTTGCTTTAACACCTACCCCACGGACACAACCTTTTTTCCCCTTCCCAACACGCCTATTCCCCTTTCCACCAGCAGCAGGCCTTTTTCCACTCATTTTGGTGGTTAACTAATTCACAACTCTGGAGTTGTTTGCACAAAAAAACAATGGATGGGAACCGAGCAGTGCTGAGTGGCCAAACTGTGGTATTAGGCCGAAACTATTGGCTGGGTTAGATGGAGAAAAAAATTATATTCGATTTGCAACCCTGATGGAGGTCAGTATAGATGGACTAATAGAACAAGTCCCACACACAGCTAGAAGCCCAAATATTTTTTCAGAGCTAGATTCAGAAAAAAATTATATTCAATTTGCAACCTGATGGAGGTCAGTATAGATGGACTAATAGAACAAGTCCCACACACAGCTAGAAGCCCAAATATTTTTTCAGAGGTAGATGCAGATAAAAATTATTTTTAATTTGCAACCTGATGGAGGTCAGTAAAGATGGACTAATACAGAAAGTCCCACACACTGCTAGAAGGCCAAATATTTTTTCAGAGCTAGATGCAGATAAAAATTATTTTTAATTTGAAACCGGATGGAGGTCAGTATAGATGGACTTATAGAGAAAGTCCCACACACTACTAGAAGGCCAAATATTTTTTCAGAGCTAGATGCAGAAAAAAATTATATTCAGTTTGCAACCTGATGGAGGTCAGTATAGATGGACTAATAGAACAAGTCCCACACACAGCTAGAAGCCCAAATATTTTTTCAGAGGTAGATGCAGATAAAAATTATTTTCAATTTGCAACCTGATGGAGGTCAGTATAGATGGACTAATAGAGAAAGTCCCACACACTGCTAGAAGGCCAAATATTTTTTCAGAGCTAGATGCAGATAAAAATTATTTTTAATTTGCAACCTGATGGAGGTCAGTATAGATGGACTAATAGAGAAAGTCCCACACACTGCTAGAAGGCCAAATATTTTTTCAGAGCTAGATGCAGAAAAAAATTATATTCAGTTTGCAACCTGATGGAGGTCAGTATAGATGGACTAATAAAACAAGTCACACACACTCTGCTAGAAGCCCAAATATTTTTTCAGAGCTAGATGCAGAAAAAAATTATATTCAATTTGCAACCTGATGGAGGTCAGTATAGATGGACTAATAGAATGATGCTATGCCCAAAAAATTTTACTGCACTAGGTGCAGTAAAAAAATTGGTATTCTATACACAGGTGGTATATCTTGCAGCACAGATAGGCTACTCCACTGACTAACACACTCTGCAATAGGCAAAAAAGGATTAGCTTTGCTAGATTTAGCCAAATGCTGTGAAAAAAACTTGCACAGCACTGGCACAGACCTGCCTGGCAAAAACTGATAGGAACTGATGTAACCTAGTCCTGAAAAGGACTGCAATTACAATTAGTCTTTACTCCCACAATCTATCTATTTAAGAGCACAGACCTGCCTGATAAAAGTCGTAGGAAATGCTGTAACCTAGTCCTTAAAAGGACTGCAATCACAACTATTCCCTACTCCCAAGCTATCTGTAGATTTGTGCGAAAATTGGCTTGAAATTAACAAGGTATAGTGCACACAGCAACAGCGGTGCCGTCTAACACGCAGCTGCAGCAGTGAGAAAATGGTGGCGATGGGGAAAATGGCTTGGTCTTATAGGGCAAGGACATGTGACATACACTGCCAATGACACATGTCCTTGCTTGTGTGAAAAACAGCAGTTTGCTCCGTGTAGGCTGACAGACTGCACCTCCACACTGCAAATGCGGGAAAGAGAAAAAATAATGGAGATCTTCATTATTCCTGCAGAGATCCATCCCCTGCCCCTCCCCTCACCCCGCTGTACACTCAAACTGCGTATTAACATTAATTTTCATCATTACTGAGAAAAAATCCAGTTATGATTTTGGTGCACGAACAGTTATCGAACATAACCTCGAACAGCCGAATTTTTCTCAAATCGTTCGTGTTCGCCGAACGGCTCGAACACCGCCCAAAACAGCTCGAATTTGAGATTGGCGAACAGTTCGAGTAGAACAACGCTCATCTCTACCAAGGATCACTTATGATGGGCACACTTTTAGGCAGTGACCTGGAAGTCAGAGATGCTTCCAGAGGTCTTCCCCATGCTGTTCCCATGTCTTTTCAGCACTGTATGCATGTGTCTGATGATGTGTCACACACCACATGGCCAGATAAGGTTGTAAAATGTTAAAATTACATTTCCTAGTGAATGCATTTGTCTTGGTTGAAAGCAATGCAAAAATGCAAAAACGGATCAAAAATGCAACGTGTGAACATAGCCAAAGGTGTGGAGGAGTATTTTTGGTTTTGGTTATTTATTTTGCCTTCTATATAAGTCATTACCCTGGCAAGGATGTTCCTTAACATATTTCCCAGGAAAATCCATTTTGGTTTCGTTTTTGTATGTTTTATTGTGAGTCCATAAAAGTGGCTTAATACTCTGACAACGTTGTTAACAGCAGTGACCTGGGAGTCAGAAATGCTTCCAGGGGTCTTCCCCATGCTGTTCCCATGTCATCTGAGCACTGTTATCATCTATTTGGGCAATTTTTAGGCCCTCTGCAGGCCGCCTGGGGGAGCCGCCTGAATAATGCTCGAGTTTCCCATAGACTTACATTGGGCTCGTTGCTCGGGTTGAGCACCCGAGTATTCCAATTTGCTCGACCCGAGTATTTTAGTGCTCGCTCATCACTAGTCAAAACAGATGTTCTTATGGACATACAACAAGGATACATATCCATGTATGACTTGTCAGAATTGCAATGCCATCAGTAAAGAGGACTACATATCTCAACCAGTGATGATACCAGTTTGTAACATTGTTACTTGTAATAATTCTAATGTTATATATTTTCTTAAATGCACATGTGGATTGGGCTATAATGGTAAAACCTCAAGTCCTATTAAAGTCCATCCTATTTAACACCATTCAGTTATTAGACTATTTGAAGAAAAACAGCAGTTCCTGCCATGGTTCAAGAAGAAGAACCGTGTATTTCACAGCAAGATCATTTTATTGCATGATAATGCACCATCTCATGCTGCACATAAAACATCTGCATCTCTGGCTGATATGGGCATAAAAGGGGACAAACTTATGGTGTGACCCCCATGCTCCCCTGACCTCTACCCCATTCAGAACCTCTGGAGCATCATCAAAAGGAGTGTCTATGATGGCGGGAGGCAGTTCACATCTAAGCAACACCTCTGGGAGGGTATTATGTCCTCATGCAAAACAATTGAAGCAGAAACCATCCAAAACCTGACAAATTCAATGGACGAGAGAGTTCAGAAGCTCCTTTCGAACAAGGGGTCCTATGTGAAAATGTAACATCACCTAGAATAAAGTTTTGAGTTGAAAACTGTTTGATTTCAGTTTCTAATAACCTGCTAATGCTTATAATTTCAAAAATGACCATTTTTTGGTCTTTATTAAAATGAAAAGGTTGATTGAAAAGTTTGGGGGATCTAAGAGTGTGGCAACCCAGTAGTCATGATTACTTCGAATTCTGACAATATGAGGGTCATGTTGCAGGTAGTGCAGCAAGAAGGCACTTATGTGTCTTGCGCATCTCGGAGCCCCAAAATTATTTTCCGGGCTAGATGCAGCTAAAAATTATTATTAATTTTAAATCTGGTGGAGCTTAGTATAGATGGCCTAATAGGATCAGTGCTGCACACTGCTACAAAGCCCAAATTATTTTCCAGCCAAGATACAGATAAACATGATTAGTAATTTTAAATCTGGTGGAGCTTATTATAGATGGCCTAATAGAATCAGTGCTGCACACTGCTACAAAGCCCAAATTATTTTCCAGCCAAGATACAGATAAACATGATTAGTAATTTGAAAGCTTAAAACGGTTGGTAGGGTAATTTTAACCAATCATCAAGCTTTTACTCTCCCCAGGATGACACAGGGGTAGAAAAGTCGTTTCGGATCCATGATTTGTTCATCTTTATGAACGTGAGTCTGTATACATTATCAGTGGAGAGCCGCGTGCGCTTATCTGTCAGCACACCACCAGCAGCGCTGAACACACGTTCAGACAGAACGCTGGCTGCGGGGCATGACAAGATCTCCAAGGCGTAAGTGGCTAGCTCCGGCCATTTATCCAGATTGGAAGCCCAAAAAGAGCAAGGGTCCAGTGACACAGTCATGGCTTCAATGTTTACTTGGAGATACTCCTGTACCATCGTCTCTAGGCGTTGACTATGTGTCAGACTTCTTGTCTCCTGTGGCCTTGCAAAGGATGGGCTAAAAAAGTGGTGAAATGATTCCGCAAAATTGATGTTACCAACAGATACTGTGGTTCTGTTACGGTTTAAGCGCTGAACACTTGACGGTCCCACGGTTGGCAAGTTGGAACTGTGAGATTCACTACGTGCACCACTGGTGTTTTGTGGAAAAGCACATGTAAGATTCTGCAACAGTCTCTGCTGATAGTCCTGCATGCGTGCATCCCTTTCTATGGCAGGAATAATTTCGGCAAATTTACTTTTGTACCGGAGATCTAACAGTGTGGCAACCCAGTAGTCAGGATTATTTCTAATTCTCACAATTCGAGGGTCATGTTGCAGGTAGTGCAGCAAGAAGGCACTCATGTGTGTTGCGCATCCAGGAGCACCAAGTCCCTGTTGTGTTGGTGGCGAGGTAACAATCATGCTTCCTTCCTCTGTCCTCTCCCCCCAACCTCGCACAACAGAAATGTGATCAAGGTCTCCCTCATCTGATGAGTCTTCCATCAGTTCGTCCTCCACTTCTTCCTGGGCTCCTGCAACTTCCTCACTAGTTTGGCTGCTACCATGCGCCCTGGTAAAACCATCTCCCCCACCCTCACATGCCTGCCGCCTTGTTGCTGCCGACCGTCTGGACCTTGCAGATGTTAGCCCTTCCGCATACAACTCCTCCTCCTCTACTTCCTCCACCTCCTCTTGTGCCACCACCTGACTCCGAATTCTGTTTAACATGTGCTCCAGCATGTAAATCACCGGAATAGTCATGCTGATAATGGCATCGTCAGCACTAAACATCTTTGTCGCCATTTCAAAACTGTGCAGAAGGGTGCATAGGTCCCTGATCTGAGACCACTCCTCCAGCGTGATTTGCCCCACCTCTGGATCTCGTTGGCCCAGGCTATACGTCAGAACGTATTGCACCAGGGCTTGTCGGTGCTGACACAGTCGCTGCAACATGTGCAGAGTTGAATTCCACCGGGTAGGCACATCGCATTTTAGCCGGTGAAGTGGCAGGCCCAACGACTTCTGTAGAGATGTAAGTCGCTGAGCTGCGGGATGCGAACGGCGGAAGTGAGCACACAGCGACCGTGCCCTCTGCAGAAGGCCATCTTGTCTGGGATAGTGGGCTAAAAATTGCTGGACAACCAGGTTCAACACGTGAGCCATACAAGGCACGTGTGTGACATTGAACCGGCGAAGGGCCGCACCCAGGTTTGCAGCATTGTCGCACACGGCCTTCCCTGGTTTCAGGTCCAGTGGAGACAACCATTCATGAAATTGGTTCTCCAGAGCTGACCACAACTCCTCAGCTGTGTGACTCACATTTCCCAGACATTTCAAAGTAAAAAGCGCCTGATGACGTTGAGCCCTACTGCCAGCATAGTAAGGAGGTGTGCAGGATCCCTTCTGCGCAGTTAGAAAGCTTGTGGCATGACCAGACAGACTTTGGGTGCAGGTGGAAGACCGAGAGGAGGTTGAGGAGGCAGAAGCAGTGGAGGAACTTTGACATAAAGAGGATTGACGCACAACTCGTGGTGACGGCAAGACTTGGACAGCAGCCACTTGTCCTGCTGTCACCATAGTTACCCAGTGCCCAGTCAGCGACATGTAACGCCCCTGTCCATGCATACTCGTCCAAGTGTCTGTGGTGGAATGCACCCTGTCACACACAGAGTTTCTCAAAGAAGCGGTGATGTTGTGTGCGACATGCTGGTGGAGCGCAGGCACACCTTTCTTTGAGAAGTAGTGCCGACTGGGCATCTGGTACTGGGGCACTGCGACAGACATAAGGTCTCGAAAATCCTCTGTGTCCACCAGGCAGAAAGGCAGCATTTCTGTAGCCAGAGCTTGCAGATGGTGAAATTCAACCTCTTAGCTTTCTCATGGCTAGGAGGAAATGGTCTTTTACTTGTCCACATCTGAGGGACCGAGGGCTGGCTATTGTGCTTACACGGGGTTGATAAGGGTGTCCCTGGCAAACTGCCGGTCTGTGAGGAAGATGCAGGTGGACATGTTAGGTTGCCTTGATCCAAAGGTGGTGCTATCGATGTCGGACAGCGCTCAACACCAGCTGGTGTTACCTCCTCCAAAGAAAATGATGACCTGCCAATCACGCTGGCTGTTGCGGGTAAAGAGGTGGCAGGTCTGCGCCCCAAAACAGGTGTGACTGCTGTCCCCCCAGTCACAGAGGATGAAGAGGCCGCGGATGCACAAGATATGGCAGACGGTGGTTGGCCCGGCCGGCTAGGCCGCATTGTAGCACACTGAGCTTCCCACTGCAACTTATGCTTCATGTCCATGTGCCGGTTCATGCATGAAGTACTCAAACTATGCATTTTTTGGCCTCTACTTAGCTTTTGCTGACAAATGTTACAGATAACACGAGTTGGGTCATCTTTATCGATCTGAAAAAATGCCCAGGCTATGCAAGGCTTAGCACCCATGCGACCTGAAGAGCCACCACGACTTGTGGTGAGAGGCAGAGTTGTGTTTGAGGATGCAGTTGTTGACGTGCTTCCAGTACTACGTCTCTGTCCAGGAAGGCGCAACCTGACATTGTCGTCACTAGCATCTTCCTCCACCTCCTCTGCTGACCTCATCTCTTGGCTGACTGTGGGTTGACAGTAAGTGGGATCTCCAACCTCATCATCATCACCATGTGCATTATCACACCCGTCGTCCTCAGAGCCAACCTGTTCCTGCCCTGACAAAAAACTAAAGTTGTCGCTCCAATCAGGTATTTGAGTCTCATCTTCGTCTTCCTCATTGTCTCCACCAACAGGAGTTACAGTTTGGGAATGAGGGTCTACATTATGGTCAGAACCTTCTGCGTCTGGTCCTGGATCCGACTCATAGAGATTCTGGGCATCAGTGCAGATCATTTCCTCGTCTGGATTCACAGAAGCGCTGGGGTCAACCTCTGATTCCCAGGCTATAGTATGAGTAAACAGCTCTGCAGACTCAACCATCTGTTCTACCTCATACTCAGACGGGCAGCTGGAGATTTGGGAGCTGTGAGGAAGCAAGTGCGATTGGGGTGACGCCTTTGAGGACTGGAGTATTTGTGATGTTGAAGTTGATGTGGAGGAGAGCACACTTAAAGGAGCACTTGATATCCGTTGAAGCACCTGCTGTTTTTTTGCCTCATCTGGAATTTGTAGCGATTGGCGTGGCCGTAAGAAAGGGATCTTATCACATTGTCCGCTAAAAGAAGTAGACATTTTAGTTTGGCTGGAAGATGGTCTTTCTTCTGCAGATGTTACTGTTGCTTTAACACCTACCCCACAGACACAACCTTTTTTCCCCTTCCCAACACGCCTATTCCCCTTTCCACCAGCAGCAGGCCTTTTTCCACTCATTTTGGTGGTTAACTAATTCACAACTCTGGAGTTCTTTGCACAAAAAAACAATGGATGGGAACCGAGCAGAGCTGAGTGGCCAAACTGTGGTATTAGGCCAAAACTATTGGCTGGGTTAGATGGAGAAAAAAATTATATTCGATTTGCAACCTGATGGAGGTCAGTATAGATGGACTAATAGAACAAGTCCCACACACAGCTAGAGGCCCAAATATTTTTTCAGAGGTAGATGCAGAAAAAAAATATATTCAGTTTGCAACCTGATGGAGGTCAGTATAGATGGACTAATAGAGAAAGTCCCACACACTGCTAGAAGGCCAAATATTTTTTCAGAGCTAGATGCAGACAAAAAACTATTTTGAATTTGCAACCTGATGGAGGTCAGTATACAGTCATGGCCAAAAGTATTGAGAATGAGACAAATAGTAATTTTTCCAAAGTTTACTGCTTCATTTTTTGTAATGGCAATTTGCATATACTCCTGAATGTCAAAGAGTGATCAGCTTAACAGCAATAAATGTACTTGCAAAGTCAATATTTGCCCAGAAAATGAACTTTAACCCCCAAAACACATTTCAACATCATTACAGTCCTGCCTTAAAAGGAGCAGCTAACATCGTTTTAGTGATTGATCCATTAACACAGGTGTGGGTGTTGATGAGGACAGGACTGGCGATCAATCAGTCATGATTAAGTAAGAATGACATCACTGGACACTTTAAAAGGAGGCTGGTTCTTGGTATCATTGTTTCTCTTCAGTTAACCATGGTTATCTCTAAAGAAACACGTGCAGCCATCATTGCACTGCACAAAAATGGCCTAACAGGGAAGAGTATCGCAGCTACAAAGATTGCACCTCAGTCAACAATCTATCGCATCATCAAGAACTTCAAGGAGAGAGCTTCCATTGTTGTCAAAAAGGCTCCAGGGCGCCCAAGAAAGACCAGCAAGCGCCAGGACCGTATCTTAAAACTGTTTCAGCTGCGGGATCGGACTACCAGCAGTGCCGAGATTGCTCAGGAATGGCAGCAGGCTGGTGTGAGTGCTTCTGCACGCACTGTGAGGCGGAGACTCTTTGAGCAAGGGCTGGTTTCAAGGAGGGCAGCAAAGAAGCCACTTCTCTCCAGAAAAAACATCAGGGACTGACTGATATTCTGCCAAATGTACAGGGAGTGGACTGCTGAGGACTGGGGCAAAGTCATTTTCTCTGATGAATCCCCTTTTCGATTGTTTGGGACATCTGGAAAACAGCTTATTCGGAGAAGAAGAGGTGAGCGCTACCACCAGTCATGTCTCATGCCAACTGTAAAGCATCCTGAAACGATTCATGTGTGGGGTTGCTTCTCAGCCAAGGGAATCGGCTCACTCACAGTCTTGCCTAAAAACACAGCCATGAATAAAGAATGGTACCAGAATGTCCTCCAAGAGCAACTTCTCCCAACCGTCCAAGAGCAGTTTGGCGCCCAACAATGCCTTTTCCAGCATGATGGAGCACCTTGCCATAAAGCAAAGGTGATAACTAAATGGCTCATGGAACAAAACAGAGATTTTGGGTCCATGGCCTGGAAACTCCCCAGATCTTAATCCCATTGAGAACTTGTGGTCAATCATCAAGAAACAGGTGGACAAACAAAAACTAACAAATTCTGGCAAAATGCAAGCATTGATTATGCAAGAATGGACTGCTATCAGTCAGGATTTGGTCCAAAAGTTGATTGAGAGCATGCCAGGGAGAATTACAGAGGTCTTGAAGAAGAAGGGGCAACACTGCAAATATTGACTTGCTGCATTAACTCATTCTAACTCATTCTAACTGTCAATATAACCTATTGGTACTCATAATATGATTGCAATTATATTTCTGTATGTGATATAAACATCAGACAAACACTAATAAAAACCAGAGGCCAGCAGATCATGTGAAAATATAATTTTGGTGTCATTCTCAAAACTTTTGGCCATGACTGTAGGTGGACTAATAGAACAAGTCCCACACACTGCTAGAAGGCCAAATATTTTTTCAGAGCTAGATGCAGAAAAAAATTATATTCAGTTTGCAACCTGATGGAGGTCAGTATAGATGGACTAATAGAACAAGTCCCACACACAGCTAGAAGCCCAAATATTTTTTCAGAGGTAGATGCAGAAAAAAATTATATTCAGTTTGCAACCTGATGGAGGTCTGTATAGATGGATTAATAGAACAAGTCCCACACACAGCTAGAAGCCCAATATTTTTTCAGAGGTATATGCAGAAAAAAAATTATTTTTAATTTGCAACCTGATGGAGGTCAGTATAGATGGACTAATAGAGAAAGTCCCACACACTGCTAGAAGGCCAAATATTTTTTCAGAGATAGATGCAGAAAAAAATTATATTCAGTTTGCAACCTGATGGAGGTCAGTATAGATGGACTAATAGAAAAAGTCCCACACACAGCTAGAAGCCCAAATATTTTTTC
This sequence comes from Phyllobates terribilis, assembly GCF_046119375.1. Classification (NCBI taxonomy): domain Eukaryota; kingdom Metazoa; phylum Chordata; class Amphibia; order Anura; family Dendrobatidae; genus Phyllobates; species Phyllobates terribilis. Next base: position 446,099,519 of record NW_027362764.1, read on the forward strand.
AGAGGTAGATGCAGATAAAAATTATTTTTAATTTGCAACCTGATGGAGGTCAGTATAGATGGACTAATAGAGAAAGTCCCACACACTGCTAGAAGGCCAAATATTTTTTCAGAGCTAGATGCAGATAAAAATTACATTTAATTTGCAACCGGATGGAGGTCAGTATAGATGGACTAATAGAGAAAGTCCCACACACTACTAGAAGGCCAAATATTTTTTCAGAGCTAGATGCAGAAAAAAATTATATTCAGTTTGCAACCTGATGGAGGTCAGTATAGGTGGACTAATAGAACAAGTCCCACACACAGCTAGAAGCCCAAATATTTTTTCAGAGGTAGATGCAGATAAAAATTATTTTCAATTTGCAACCTGATGGAGGTCAGTATAGATGGACTAATAGAGAAAGTCCCACACACTGCTAGAAGGCCAAATATTTTTTCAGAGCTAGATGCAGAAAAAAATTATATTCAGTTTGCAACCTGATGGAGGTCAGTATAGATGGACTAATAAAACAAGTCACACACACACTGCTAGAAGCCCAAATATTTTTTCAGAGCTAGATGCAGAAAAAAATTATATTCAATTTGCAACCTGATGGAGGTCAGTATAGATGGACTAATAGAATGATGCTATGCCCAAAAGATTTTACTTCACTAGGTGCAGTAAAAAAATTGGTATTCTATACACAGGTGGTATATCTTGCAACACAGATAGGCTACTCCACTGACTAACACACTCTGCAATAGGCAAAAAAGGATTAGCTTTGCTAGATTCAGCCAAATGCTGTGAAAAAAACTTGCACAGCACTGGCACAGACCTGCCTGGCAAAAACTGATAGGAACTGATGTAACCTAGTCCTGAAAAGGACTGCAATTACAATTAGTCTTTACTCCCACAATCTATCTATTTAAGAGCACAGACCTGCCTGATAAAAGTCGTAGGAAATGCTGTAACCTAGTCCTTAAAAGGACTGCAATCACAACTATTCCCTACTCCCAAGCTATCTGTAGATTTGTGCGAAAATTGGCTTGAAATTAACAAGGTATAGTGCACACAGCAACAGCAGTGCCGTCTAACACGCAGCTGCAGCAGTGAGAAAATGGTGGCGACGGGGAAAATGGCTTGGTCTTATAGGGCAAGGACATGTGACATACACTGCCAATGACACATGCCCTTGCTTGTGTGAAAAACAGCAGTTTGCTCCGTGTGTGCGCTGCTGATAGGCTGACAGACTGCACCTCCACACTGCAAATGCGGGAAAGAGAAAAAAAAATGGAGATCTTAATTATTCCTGCAGAGATCCATCCCCTGCCCCTCCCCCCACCCCGCTGTACACTCAAACTGCGTATTAACATTAATTTTCATCATTACTGAGAAAAAATCCAGTTATGATTTTGGTGCACGAACAGTTATCGAACATAATCTCGAACAGCCGAATTTTTCTCAAATCGTTCGTGTTCGCCGAACGGCTCGAACACCGCCCAAAACAGCTCGAATTTGAGATTGGCGAACAGTTCGAGTAGAACAACGCTCATCTCTACCAAGGATCACTTATGATGGGCACACTTTTAGGCAGTGACCTGGAAGTCAGAGATGCTTCCAGAGGTCTTCCCCATGCTGTTCCCATGTCTTTTCAGCACTGTATGCATGTGTCTGATGATGTGTCACACACCACATGGCCAGATAAGGTTGTAAAATGTTAAAATTACATTTCCTAGTGAATGCATTTGTCTTGGTTGAAAGCAATGCAAAAATGCAAAAACGGATCAAAAATGCAACGTGTGAACATAGCCAAAGGTGTGGAGGAGTATTTTTGGTTTTGGTTATTTATTTTGCCTTCTATATAAGTCATTACCCTGGCAAGCATGTTCCTTAACATATTTCCCAGGAAAATCCATTTTGGTTTCGTTTTTGTATGTTTTATTGTGAGTCCATAAAAGTGGCTTAATACTCTGACAACGTTGTTAACAGCAGTGACCTGGGAGTCAGAAATGCTTCCAGGGGTCTTCCCCATGCTGTTCCCATGTCATCTGAGCACTGTTATCATCTATTTGGGCAATTTTTAGGCCCTCTGCAGGCCGCCTGGGGGAGCCGCCTGAATAATGCTCGAGTTTCCCATAGACTTACATTGGTCTCGTTGCTCGGGTTGAGCACCCGAGTATTCCAATTTGCTCGACCCGAGTATTTTAGTGCTCGCTCATCACTAGTCAAAACAGATGTTCTTATGGACATACAACAAGGATACATATCCATGTATGACTTGTCAGAATTGCAATGCCATCAATAAAGAGGACTACATATCTCAACCAGTGATGATACCAGTTTGTAACATTGTTACTTGTAATAATTCTAATGTTAAATATTTTCTTAAATGCACATGTGGATTGGGCTATAATGGTAAAACCTCAAGTCCTATTAAAGTTCATCCTATTTAACACCATTCAGTTATTAGACTATTTGAAGAAAAATCAAATAATCTTTGAACGAGGAGTAAGTAAGGAAGAATGAATTGACATCAGATAAGAATTCTGGGGAAACTATAGTTGCAAGACATTTTTGGGAATACAAACATAGGGTATCGGAGCTAAAATGGATGATCTTAGAAGAGATAATGATGATGACACTAAACATATTCAAATAAATCTACTACAGACAGAAGTCTAATGGATATTTCATCTAAATACGGAAAGCCTTTAAGGAATGAACGAAAATTGTAATTTCACCATTTTTCTACAGAACCATATGCTAAAAGTTTACTTTTTCTGTGCTTATTTAGGACCAGAAGCAAAAAATTATGTAATTAAATTAAGTATACATGAGCATATGATATGTGAGTGTATTATACTGTAAAAATGTGAATTTATTGCTGTTTATACACAATGAAATGATTTGACATTTTTTAAATACCTGTTTATTGGATTAGTGTATGGTATCACGTGGTGTTTTTTATTTTAAGGAAGGAAGTAGAGTGGTGTGCCTGATAAAAGGGGGGATCCTCAAAATCTCACTATAGGTGCATGCAACTAGTGTTGAGCCACCCCCGTAGTGTTCGAGTTCGGTTCGGTTCGTCGAACACCCGTGTGTTCGCCGAACTGTTCGTCGAACTGTTCGTCGAACACCTTCGAACACCGTTAAAACCAATGGCAGGCAAACAAAAACACATAGAAACACATAGAAAACACCTTCAAAGGTGTCCAAAAGCTGACAAACTGCTCAGAAGACATAACTAACACATGGAAAAGTGACAAGTACATATAGTCATGTGAAAATAAAAGAGGTGGAGGAGTAAAAGGAGGGGGAGACACAGATATAGGCATGTCATGCCCTTCTAAAATCCAAAAAGTGAGAAGCCGACACGGCCAGTCCGTTCCTGCCCGTGCCACCTCCGTGTCGCCGGGTTTGTGCCAGAGCCGCGGTGGACCCTGACGGCCAGCCCCCCTCTCCTAATACTGGTGCCTGTCCGCTGGTGGGTCGAGCCCCCCGCGGTGGGGGGGAGTAACATCTGCAGAAGAAAGACCATCTTCCAGCCAAACTAACATGTCGACTTCTTTTCGTGGACAATGTGATACGATCCCTTTGTTACGGACACGCCCATCGCTACAAATTCCAGATGAGGCACAAAAACAGCAGGTGCTTCAGCGGATATCAAGTGCTCCTTCAAGTGGGCTCTCCTCCACCTCAACTTCAACATCACAAATACTCCAGTCCTCAGAGGTGTCACCCCAATCGCACTTGCTTCCTCACAGCTCCCAAGTCTCCAGCTGCCCGTCTGAGTATGGGGTAACACAGATGGTTGAGTCTGCACAGCTGTTTACTCATACTATAGCCTGGGAAACGGAGGTCTGCTCCAGAGCTTCTGTTAATCCAGACGAGGAAATGATCTGCACTGATGCCCAGAATCTTTATAAGTCGGATCCAGGACCAGATGAAGAAGGTTCTGAGCATAATGTAGACCCTCGTTCCCAAACTGTAACTCCTGTTGGTGGGGACAATGATGAAGACGATGATGAGACTCAAATACCTGATTGGAGCGACAACTTGACTTTTCGGTCAGGGCAGGAAGAGGTTGGCTTTGAGGACGACGGGTGTGATAACACACAGGGTGATGATGACAAGGTTGGAGATCCCACTTACTGTCAACCCACAGTCAGCCAGTCGATGAGGTCACCCGGGCCTTTGCCTGGCCTTTGGGATGTCGCGGTGGTCGGCTCCCTGGCCCGTACCCTGGGGTCACTCTTTAAAAGGGTGGATAATTGTTAATTTTAAAAGAGTTTGTGACACCACCTGTGGTATCTGGTGAGAAGCACCAGCGCTGCAGCAGTCCACTGAGTCCCGTGATAAGGCAGCTCGATGGTATAGCTCCCCACAGGTGGAGCTAGGTCTCAGGGCAGCGTATGCAGGGGGAATGCAGGACAGGTGAGACCCAGCTGGGTCAGAGCAAGAACAGAAACGGACATGGTAGTCACTTCAGTACCTTTTAATGGAGGAAATTCAGGCACATCCTGGAGCACTGTAGGGTGAAGGGTGCATATCAGGATCCTCCCCAATGAGCGGGTGTAGGGCCTCCTGTTTCTTGCCTCTGCGCAGTAAGTTTCTGACCTGCCTGGAGCTAGGCCTAACTTTGTCTCTGTCCTGCGCTGGCTGACCTTGTGGTAGGGCCTTCTCTTGAAGTTCACGCTCCCAGTATGCGGGGCCTAAGCGTCTCCTGGCTCTGTTACGTATCAGCACCTTAGCGATCCTGGGACTTGTAGTTCTCCAGGGATTCCGGTTATGCCTTACTGGGTCATAGAGATACCGGTAAGCTCGGATCCGGTGTCCGGTAAATGCTTCGGGGTGAGCTGGTTAAGCTCCTCTGCCCCTTATGTACTAACTCGCCACTAGCCTTCGGCCTACTCGGGCCCTCAATAGGCTATACACACTAACGGCAGCTTGCCGCGCTTCACCGATCTTATGACGCTGGCACACCTTAAGCTCTATCTGGGCTCCCTGAATCTAGCTAGCAGGAGCCTCGTGCTCCACTGCTGAACTATTAACTGAGTTCTCTAGACTAGACTGAGCTCCACTGCAGACTGACCTCTCTTAGGCTTCTCTACTGCAGGAACTCTTCAGAGGAACTGAACTGCCTAGCTCCACCTTCCCTATTTATATCCCTAACGGGCTCCCTCTGCTGGTCTGAGGTGGAAGGTGGAGATGTGTGAATGTTTATGGGGGCCTCTTGTGGAGGATTCCATCAATACACTCTTCTAGGATCTGTGATACCAAGCGCAGCGGGGCGTCACAGATGCTATTGACGACGAGGTTAGGTTGCGCCTTCCTGGACAGAGACGGAGTACTGGAAGCACGTCAACAACTGCATCCTCAACCACAACTCCGCCTCTGACCACAAGTCGTAGTGGCTCTTCAGGTCGCATGGGCTCTAAGCCTTGCATAGCCTGGGCATTTATTCAGATCGATAAGGATGACCCAACTCGTGTTATCTGTAATATTTGTCACCAAAAGCTAAGTAGAGGCCAAAAAATCCATAGTTTGAGTACTTCATGCATGTACCGTCACATGGATATGAAGCATAAGTTGCAGTGGGAAGCTCACTGTGCTACAATGCGGCCTAGCAGGCTGGGCCAACCACCGTCTGCCCCATCTTGTGCATCCGCGGCCTCTTCATCCTCTGTGACTGGGGGGACAGCAGTCACACATGTTTTTGGACGCAGACCTGCCACCTCTTTACTTGCAACAGCCAGTGTGATTGGCAGGTCGTCAGTTCATTGGGAAGTGGAAACACCTGCTGGTGTTGAGCGCTCTCTGACATCGAGAGCACCACCTTTGGATCAAGGCAACCTAACATGTCTGCCTGCATCTTCCTCACAGACCGGCAGTTTGCCAGGGACACCCTACTCAACCCCGTCAAAGCACAACAGCCAGCCCTCGGTCCCTCAGATGTGGACAAGTAAAAGACCATTTCCTCCTAGCCATGAGAAAGCTAAGAGGTTGAATTTCACCATCTGCAAGCTGTTGGCTACAGAAATGCTGCCTTTCCGCCTGGAGGACACAGTGGATTTTTGAGACCTTATGTCCGTCGCAGTGCCCCAGTACCAGATGCCCAGTCGGCACTACTTCTCAAAGAAAGGTGTGCCTGCGCTCCACCAGCATGTCGCACACAACATCACCGCTTCTTTGAGAAACTCTGTGTGTGACAGGGTGCATTTCACCACAGACACTTGGACGAGTAGGCTTGGACAGGGGCGTTACATGTCGCTGACAGGGCACTGGGTAACTATGGTGACAGCAGGACAAGGGGTTGCTGTCCAAGTCTTGCCATCCCCGCGAGTTGTATGTCAATCCTCTTTATCTAGAAGTTCCTACACTGCTTCTGCCTCCTCAACCTCCTCTCGGTCCTCCACCTGCACCCAAAGCCTGTCTGGTAATGCCACCTGCTTTCTAACTGCGCACCTCCTTACTATGCTGGCAGCAGGGCTCAACGGCATCAGTGTTTACTTTGAAATGTCTGGGAAATGTGAGTCACACAGCTGAGGACTTGTGGTCAGCTCTGGAGACCCAGTTTCATGAATGGTTGTCTCCACTGGACCTGCAACCAGGGAAGGCCGTGTGCGACAATGCTGCAAACCTGGGTGGGGCCCTTCGCCGGGGCAATGTTACACACGTGCCTTGTATGGCTCACGTGTTGAACCTGGTTGTCCATAAATTTTTAGCCCACTATCCCGGACTAGATGGCCTTCTGCAGAGGGCACGGTCGCTGTGTGCTCACTTCCGCCGTTCGCATCCCGCAGCTCAATGACTTACATCTCTACAGAAGTCGTTGGGCCTGCCAGTTCACCGGCTGAAATGCGATGTGCCGACACGGTGGAATTCAACTCTGCACATGTTGCAGCGACTGTGGCAGCACCGACAAGCCCTGGTGCAATAGTTTCTGACGTATAGCCTGGGCCAACGAGATCCAGAGGTGGGGCAAATCACACAGCAGGAGTGGTCTCAGATCAGGGACCTATGAAGTTGACGCGCCCCCTGGGCCGTGGGGTACCCGGAGCCGGGCCGGTAGCCGCTGGGGGTTGTAGTCACTGTGGCGGTGACCCGGTCCGTGACCCAGGGCTGTCAATCCAACGGTAATTTGTATATATGGATTTTATAATGTCCGACTACGCCACCTGTGGAGTGCGGCCAAAGGGGCCGCCGCTGCGGAACAGTCCTCTGAAGCTGGTGGTTTTGCTGCAATGGTATTATTACTCACCACAGGAAGAGTGTAGCTTCAGGGCTGTGTGGGTGGATGATGGTGGTTGTAGTGCAGGGAGTCAGTAATGAACACAGAGTCCGTGTGATGCAGTCCCAAGATCTTTACTCACAGTTGTTGCAGTCCAGATTACAGGTACCAGAGCTATCTCACCCGTCGTGCTGTGCATACTCAGTGAGGGGCTCAGTCCACCCCCAGATAGCTCCGGAGTACTTAGCAGGACCCCCTTCTGTGTGTCCTTTCTCTGGCCTTCTCCCTGCACCTCACACCCAGTGACACTTCTATCCGGTATCCTCGGGCCTTGGCGGGCGACTTGTGTTCCGTCCCCTGGGTCCTATGTGGCTACCTTCTTAGTGAGACTGGTGTGGACTTTTGCCTGCAGTACATGAAATGCTGCAGCCTCCGGTTTCTAGTTGAGCCTTGCTGTTTCTCCTCTAGTTGAGGGACCGGTTCCCCTTATCTGGCCTGACCCCTCTACCTCCTGGTAGCAGCGGGAGTACAGGTGGCCTTCTGCACGGCCCGTAGTCCTAGGGTCCCTTCGGTTCCTGGAGCCTTCCTGCTCCCACTCCTCTCTTCTCTCCTTCAGTCCTGGGCCTCCCAGGCTAGGCCCGCCTCCGGAGCAGAGCTCATGCCGAGCATCTGCTCCTGTCACTTTTCCTCCTCTGACTGGCTTGCTCTTTCTAAGATGGCTTCCTATTTATACTCTCCCTGTCATGTGCTCCCCTAAGCTGCTCCCCTAAGCACCCACTACATAGGATCCTCCCACCAGCTAGGGACCTGGGACTGTGCTCTCCCTTAGGAGCAATCTCGCCCTAACCCCACTGCGGGTATGTGTTGGATGCAGGTGTTAGGGTCCCGAGCCATACGCCTTCCTTACCTGAGGGTGAGATACCACACCTCTGGGTGAGATGCAGTAACTCTGTGGTGACTGCACCCTCAGGGGCGCCACACACCTTTCTGCACAGTTTTGAAATGGCGACGAAGATGTTTAGTGCTGACGACGATGCCATTATCAGCATAACTATTCCGGTGATTTACATGCTGGAGCACACTTTAAACAGAATTCAGAGTCAGGTGGTCGGACAAGAGGAGGTGGAGGAAGTAGAGGAGGAGTCGTATGCGGAAGGGATAACATCTCCAAGGTCCAGACGGTTGGCAGCACCAAGGAGGCAGGAATGGGAGGGTGGGGGAGAGGGATTAAACAGGGCGCATGGTAGCAGCCAAACTGTTGAGGAAGGTGCAGGAGCTGAGGAAGAAGTGGAGGATGAACTGGCGATGGGCATGGAAGACTCATCAGATGAGGGAGACCTTGATCACATTTCTGTTGTGCGAGGTTGGGGGGAGAGGGCAGAGGAAAGAAGCATGATTCTTACCTCGCTACCAACACAACAAGGACTTGGTCCTCCTGGATGCGCAAGACACATGAGTGCCTTCTTGCTGCACTACCTGCAACATGACCCTCAGATTGCAGAATTCGAAGTAATCTCGACTACTGGGTTGCCACACTCTTAGATCCCCGGTACAAAAGTAAATTTGCCGAAATAATTCCTGCCATAAAAAGGGATTGACGCATGCAGGAGTATCTGCAGACGCTGTTGCAGAATCTTACATGTGCTTTTCCACAAAACACCAGTGGTGCACGAAGTGAATCTCACAGTTCTAACTTGCCAACCGCGGGACTGTCGAGTCTTCATCACTCAAACCGTAACAGTAACACAGTATCTGCTGGTAACAGCAATTTTGTGAAATCGTTTCACCACTTTTTTAGACCATCCTTTGCAAGGCCACAGGAGACAAGAAGTCTGACACATAGTCAATGCCTAGAGAGGATGGTGCAGGAGTATCTCCAAGTGAACATCGAAGCCATGACTGTGTCACTGGACCCTTGCTCATTTTGGTATTCCAATCTGGAAAAATGGCCGGAGCTCGCCACTCACGCCTTGGAGATCTTGTCATGCCCTGCAGCCAGTTTTCTCTCTGAACGTGTGTTCAGCGCTGCTGATGGTGTGCTGACAGATAAGCGCACGCGGCTGTCCACTGAGAATGTAGACAGACTCACGTTCATAAAGATGAACAAATCATGGATTCGCAAGGACTTTTCTAATCCTGTGTTATCCTTGGGAGGCTAAAAGCTTGAGGATTTGGTAATATCACCTCACCAACCGTTTTAAACAACTGTGGGGCAATTGATGCCACTTAACCCTAGAACGCATGACCATAAAAATCTACACTTTCATATACCTGGGGCCTTTTAGGCCCGTGTGCAAATAACATTGAATAACTCAAACTCAAATGACAAACAACTATATACATGAAGAATACCTAGAGTTTCAAAATTCTAACTTAAGTAATCTTGCAGAAAATAGAAAACAATTAACATGGCGGGACTGCGAGGCCCCAGGTATGCGTTCTAGGGTTAAGTGGTGTCTGTGCCACAATTTTGGGAAAAAATGGAAACTCTTTTTGGAGTCCCCTTGCTGTGTCTTACGTGACGTTGGCATCGTCAATTCCAGGTGGGTTGGGTCGCTCCCCCCCCCCCCTTTTAACTGTAAGAAACTACATACACTATGGCTTGGGGTAACACAGATGATTGAGTCTGAAGAGCAGTTTACTCAGAGGTCTGCTCCAAATCTTCAGTGTCTGCTAGTCAGCGTAGAATTTTTAACTGCATCTAGCCTAGGCAATACTTTGGGCGTAGTAGCCCAGCTGCGAAGGAAGCTGCACCGCCTGTGTATCTAATAAGAATTTTTAAATGCATCTAGCCTAGGCAGACTGTGGGGACCCCCAACCAAACCCAGAAGCTCAGCCCCCCTACCGCCCCCCTTTCCTTGACAACACAATAATGTAACTCTTACAACTGGATGGGTGAGGATCAGTCACAGCTTTATTAACTCTTTATACTCATTCCATTAGAAAGACATTTTATTTCTAAAATAATTCAGCTTGTTGCAGCATGCCCTGGGTCTCCACTCCGGCAACTTGGCCAACAAGTGTAACTCTCCAACATGTCCTTTCTATTTCCAGGCCACGGAGGATCCTGCGTACTCGTATGCAGGACTCTGACCCCCACCCATCACTCTTAACGCTTGTTCCACTCCGTCCTGGAGTCCTGACAGGAATATGTCCAGTCCAATATCCATTAAGTGAACACCGTCGGGCCGTATGAGGCCTGCTTTATCTCCTTCCAGTTGTCGGTGTCGTACCACTACACCGCCTCTGTCTCTTCTAAATTTTGCCATCCGAATATTTATTACCCGCCTTGTCCGTTCGATGGCCGTGATGTCTCGCGCACCTTGCCATACTGCTATCGGCACAATCTCTGACCATACTATAGCTAGTTTTGTGAAAAATTCTCTGAAGCGCTCAGTGTCTAGTTTCATTATTGCCATTAGTTATGCGCTCTTATGATGACCTAGGTTCTTTCCCCCGGCCTGTATGACTAAGATGACCAGACATCTTGCCTCTCTCCCTACCTTGATTACCTCCATTAGTACCTGTGGCCATAGCAGGCCTCTAATACCTCTCCAGTTGAAATATGTGTTATGAAACTCTAATTTCCTCCCGCCTGGGCGGACTTTCGCCCTTTAATCTGCCCAATATATATACGAGTGGCCTATCACCCACACTGTTGGCTTAGCGTCACCTGTAAAAGAAACAAACCACGTTAGGATAACAAGTCCGGTCTTATGTATCTTGCCAAACACGTGGATCACCATCTCTCTATCCTCTGAACTTCCGTTTCTGACAGTCCTGCTCTTGCTGCTTCTGTGGCCGCGCCTATGCGGAATGAGTGTGTCCCGTAATCTTTGGGGTGGTTCCCTGCCGATGTTATGCATTTATTAAATATAGCTTGGAACTGGTATCTTGATAATGGCGTCCCATCAATGTGTGATAGGAACAAATTACTTTGTGATAGGATGGTTAGATATGGTTTTACTATTGTTACCCGACTCAGTGTACCGTTTGTGGGTTGTAGAAGTACCCAAGTACCCCTGCCCGCTGGAACCATTTTCGATTTGTGTATGCGTAGACGTATTGCATTATTTCCTATGACTACGTCCTGGTGTAATAAGCCTCCACTGGTGCTAATTTTGGATTCAGGGACTAATTCGCTTATGCATAGCGCCCCGAAGAAGGCGATCACAAATGCAGTAGACAGTAGTGTTGCTTCAAATTGTGAGTGTCATGTTAATGGTGTTAGGGATATGATGTGAGAAATCAGTTTTAGTGACACGGGACGGGACGTCTACACTCCTGACTTGGCTGACCCCTTTTCCACCCTTTTATGGATTGTCTGATGATGAATCTTTGTCACTAGTGTTGAGCCACCCCCGTAGTGTTCGAGTTCGGTTCGGTTCGTCGAACACCCGTGTGTTCGCCGAACTGTTCGTCGAACTGTTCGTCGAACACCTTCGAACACCGTTAAAACCAATGGCAGGCAAACAAAAACACATAGAAACACATAGAAAACACCTTCAAAGGTGTCCAAAAGCTGACAAACTGCTCAGAAGACACAACTAACACATGGAAAAGTGACAAGTACATATAGTCATGCGAAAAGAAAAGAGGTGGAGGAGTAAAAGGAGGGGGAGACACAGATATAGGCATGTCATGCCCTTCTAAAATCCAAAAAGTGAGAAGCCGAGACGGCCACTCCGCTCCTGCCCGTGCCACCTCCGTGTCGCCGGGTTTGTGCCAGAGCCGCGGTGAACCCTGACGGCCAGCCCCCCTCTCCCAATACTGGTGCCTGTCCGCTGGTGGGTCGAGAGAGCCCCCCTGTGGTGGAGGCAGCTCTAAGCTTTTTAATTTAAATTGTCCCTCTAATTTGAATGAATACACTTTAAATCCATTACAAGGATCTATTGGAGGGCAAGTCTCATGCCAGCAGCCGCGTAATTCCAGCTCCAGTAGCGTCCACTAAAGCTGCTGCAGTTAAAAAGCTTTTATAAGGATCGAGCTCGGCTGTCCACCGCAAGGCATCCTAGTGCCAGTCCCAGCCCCTATGCCTTGGGGTGCCTCCTGATGCTCTTCACTAAGTATCCCGTGGTCCCGAAGCATTTCCTTTGAAAAAATTAAGTGTCCAAACTACAGGTGGTGTAGCTTGCTTAACAGCCGGGATAATCCGCTGACTAGCAGACACTGCTACTAGGCACAAAGTATTTCCTGGGCTAGATGCAGTTAAAAATTTGTAAGTAGATACTCTCGTTGGATGCTGAGAAAGCATTCCATAGAGTCTCCTGGCACGCCATATATGATTCTCTTAAAAAGCTTGGGGTAGGGGACTAGGGGACCCTTTTATAGCCAAAATCACGGCCCTGTATCACAATACGTCACCTAGGCTGAAGATAAATGGAACTGTAGCACCGAGGGCTCGGTTGCTACAGACGTATTGCACCTCACCCAGAGGTGTGATATCTCACTCTCAGATAAGGATGGAGTGTGGATCAGGACCCGACACCTGCATGCATTACACCACATTGCCGTGGGGCAGGGCGACCAATATGCCCCTGAGATGGGCATGACAGTCCCTGTCCCTGGCTGGAGTAGGGGGAGGGAACACTGAGGAAGGGGAACCCTGCAGTGCAGGAGCAGGGAGGAAGCAGTTCCTGGGTGCATTGAGAAGGGAGTATAAAAGGTGGGCACCATCTTAGTTCAGTGCAGAGAAGTCTGAGCAGAAGTGGCAGGGAGCAGGGGCTCTGCATGAGCTCTGCTCCGGAGGCGGGCCTAGTAACAGAGGCCCAGGCCTGCAAGAGGGAGAAGGAAGGAAGAGGAGCGGAGAAGGCTCCAGGAACGAGGAATGAAGGGATCCCAGGGGTGCGGATGGGCGAGTCGCCACCGCACGCCCGAATCCACCTGCGTGGAGGGGTCAGGCCAAAGGGGGAGACCGGTCCCCGAACTAGTGGAGGCAGGAAATGACCCTCAGCTAGAAACCGGAGGCTCTGACATTTTATGTGGCGCAGCCCCTTGCTCCACCCGCTAGGAAGGCACCACATAGGGTCAGGGAAACTGGCGCCAAGTTTACCAAGAGGAGGCCCGAGGCAGCCGGACAGAAGTGTTGGTAAGAAAGGCCAGACAAAGGACACACAAATGGGGTCCTGTGAAGCGCTCCAAAGTTATCTGGGAGTTGTCTGAGCCCCTCACCTGGTGAGCACAGTACGACGTGGGCAGCCGTTACCTGCAGACGTGGTCTGGATAATAAGAACTGTGAGTAAAGGCCCTGAACTGCATCTCTGACTCCGTGTCGTTACTGCTGCTGCCCTGCACCATCACCCCCATCCTCCGCATACACTGCCCTGAGGCAATACTCCTCCCGTGGGGAGTTATGCTACGCTCTGCTGCACCCACAACACCAGCCTTAGCGGTCTGCCCTGTAGCGGCGGTTCACTCTGACCGCAATCCACGGGTGGCGTAGTCGGACATTTAAACATCAAAACCACATAAATAGTTCCGCCACTGGTTTGACCGCCCTGAGCCACGGAACCGGATCGCCGCCACGAAGACTACAACCACCAGCATCCACCAAAAAGGGTCCGGCTCCGGGTGTCCCAAGGCCCAGGGGGTGCGTCAGAACATTTTCATCACCTTTCACAATCACCAATGGGACAAGGCAGGGATGTCCTCTGTCCCCTCTCTTATACATCCTAGTGACGGAGCACCTGCTCTCATCAATTCGCCATAACCCCAATATTAGGTGGATTGAGGTGGGAGGCACCGAGTACAAGTGCTCTCTATTTGCTGATGATGTCCTAGTATATATCACTCAATCACATATATCCATCCCTGCTGTTATGGCTGAAATAGATCACTTTGCTACATGGTAAAATTTTAAAATCAATGCAGCGAAGTCTGAGGCCCTCGATGTCTCCCTCCCTAAATCCATATAGGATTCCATCCAGTCCAACTTTCCCTTTGCCTGGCCCTCACAGGGTATCAAATACTTAGGAATTCCTATTCATAGAGACCTCTCCCATCTATGTTATCTTAATTTTGGGCCCTTTATTGAACAATTCCATACAGACCACGGTTGGCAAGTTAGAACTGTAAGATTCACTACGTGAACCACTGGTGTTTTGTGGAAAAGCACATGTACACCGCGTTCCAAATTATTATGCAAAAAGTGTTTAGGAGTGATAAGGGAAGAATTTGTTTGTTTGTCAGTTAAACTCATTGATGGTGATGTGTGTCAGGGCTCTTTATATCACTGTAAGCAATTGCAGACACCTGTGCTAATTAGTTTGGCAGGTGTGTCCAATGAAAGGCAAGACTACTTAAGAAGGCTCTCTCACATTATTAAGCAGCCTACATTTTCTGCCAAAATGGGAAAGAAAAAGGATGTGTCGGCTGCTGAGAAGCAACAAATTGTGGAGTGTTTAGGTCAAGGCATGACTACAATCAACATTGTGCGATGATCAGGATGAAGTGTCTTGGCAATCAAGAAGTATGTAGCTGATTCACAGTACACACGTGTGCTTGCTGATAAGGGCAAATTGAGGACTCTTTCCTACAGGCAATTACGTCAGGTTGAAACAGCAGCGGCAAAAAAGCCTTGTCATAGCAGCAGACAAGTTTTTGAAGCTGCTTGTGCCTCCAACGTCCCCCGAACAACAAGATGCAGGGTCCTTCAGAGGTTTGCAGCTGTGCATATGCCATCCTGTCGACCTCCTCTATCCACTTCACACAAGCAGAAACGGCTCCAGTGGGCCAAACATTACATGAAGACTGATTTCAAAACTGTTTTGTTCACGGATGAGTGCCGTGCAGCGCTCGATGGTCCAGATGAATGGAGTGGAGGATGGCTGGTTGATGGACACCCCACGCAAACACGGCTACAGCGCCAACAAGGAGGAGGTGGAGTAATGTTTTGGGCTGGAATCATGGGGAGAGAGATTGTCGGCCCCTTTAGGATCCCTGAAGGCGCTAAAGATGAACTCCATAATGTATGTGGATTTTCACAAACAGCACTTCCTGCCATGGTTCAAGAAGAAGAACCGTGTATTTCACAGCAAGATCATTTTTCGGCATGATAATGCACCATCTCATGCTGCACATAAAACATCTGCATCTCTGGCTGATATGGGCATAAAAGGGGACAAACTTATGGTGTGACCCCCATGCTCCCCTGACCTCTACCCCATTCAGAACCTTTGGAGCATCATTAAAAGGAGTGTCTATGATGGCGGGAGGCAGTTCACATCTAAGCAACAGCTCTGGGAGGGTATTCTGTCCTCATGCAAAACAATTGAAGCAGAAACCATCCAAAACCTGACAAATTCAATGGACGAGAGAGTTCAGAAGCTCCTTTCGAACAAGGGGTCCTATGTGAAAATGTAACATCACCTAGAATAAAGTTTTGAGTTGAAAACTGTTTGATTTCAGTTTCTAACAACCTGCTAATGCTTATAATTTCAAAAATGACCATTTTTTTGGTCTTTATTAAAATGAAAAGGTTGATCGAAAAGTTTGGGGGATCTAAGAGTGTGGCAACCCAGTAGTCATGATTACTTCGAATTCTGACAATATGAGGGTCATGCTGCAGGTAGTGCAGCAAGAAGGCACTTACGTGTCTTGCGCATCTTGGAGCCCCAAAATTATTTTCCGGGCTAGATGCAGCTAAAAATTATTTTTAATTTTAAATCTGGTGAAGCTTTAGTATAGATGGCCTAATAGGATCAGTGCTGCACACTGCTACAAAGCCCAAATTATTTTCCAGTCAAGATACAAATAAACATGATTAGTAATTTGAAAGCTTAAAACGGTTGGTAGGGTGATTTTAACCAATCATCAAGCTTTTACTGTCCCCAGGATGACACAGGGGTAGAAAAGTCGTTTCGGATCCATGATTTGTTCATCTTTATGAACGTGAGTCTGTCTACATTATCAGTGGAGAGCCGCGTGCGCTTATCTGTCAGCACACCACCAGCAGCGCTGAACACACGTTCAGACAGAACGCTGGCTGCGGGGCATGACAAGATCTCCAAGGCGTAAGTGGCTAGCTCCGGCCATTTATCCAGATTGGAAGCCCAAAAAGAGCAAGGGTCCAGTGACACAGTCGTGGCTTCAATGTTTACTTGGAGATACTCCTGTACCATCGTCTCTAGGCGTTGACTATGTGTCAGACTTCTTGTCTCCTGTGGCCTTGCAAAGGATGGGCTAAAAAAGTGGTGAAATGATTCCGCAAAATTGATGTTACCAGCAGATACTGTGGTTCTGTTACGGTTTGAGTGCTGAACACTTGACGGTCCCACGGTTGGCAAGTTGGAACTGTGAGATTCACTACGTGCACCACTGGTATTTTGTGGAAAAGCACATGTAAGATTCTGCAACAGTCTCTGCTGATACTCCTGCATGCGTGCATCCCTTTCTATGGCAGGAATAATTTCTGCAAATTTACTTTTGTACCGGGGATCTAACAGTGTGGCAACCCAGTAGTCAGGATTATTTCTAATTCTCACAATTCGAGGGTCATGTTGCAGGTAGTGCAGCAAGAAGGCACTCATGTGTGTTGCGCATCCAGGAGCACCAAGTCCCTGTTGTGTTGGTGGCGAGGTAGCAATCATGCTTCCTTCCTCTGTCCTCTCCCCCCAACCTCGCACAACAGAAATGTGATCAAGGTCTCCCTCATCTGATGAGTCTTCCATCAGTTCGTCCTCCACTTCTTCCTGGGCTCCTGCACCTTCCTCACTAGTTTGACTGCTACCATGCGCCCTGGTAAAATCATCTCCCCCACCCTCACATGCCTGCCGCCTTGGTGCTGCCGACCGTCTGGACCTTGCAGATGTTAGCCCTTCCGCATACAACTCCTCCTCCTCTACTTCCTCCACCTCCTCTTGTGCCACCACCTGACTCCGAATTCTGTTTAACATGTGCTCCAGCATGTAAATCACCGGAATAGTCATGCTGATAATGGCATCGTCAGCACTAAACATCTTCGTCGCCATTTCAAAACTGTGCAGAAGGGTGCATAGGTCCCTGATCTGAGACCACTCCTCCAGCGTGATTTGCCCCACCTCTGAATCTCGTTGGCCCAGGCTATACGTCAGAACGTATTGCACCAGGGCTTGTCGGTGCTGCCACAGTCGCTGCAACATGTGCAGAGTTGAATTCCACCGGGTAGGCACATCGCATTTTAGCCGGTGAAGTGGCAGGCCCAACGACTTCTGTAGAGATGTAAGTCGCTGAGCTGCGGGATGCGAACGGCGGAAGTGAGCACACAGCGACCGTGCCCTCTGCAGAAGGCCATCTAGTCTGGGATAGTGGGCTAAAAATTGCTGGACAACCAGGTTCAACACGTGAGCCATACAAGGCACGTGTGTGACATTGCCCCGGCGAAGGGCCGCACCAGGTTTGCAGCATTGTCGCACACGGCCTTCCCTGGTTTCAGGTCCAGTGGAGACAACCATTCATGAAATTGGTTCTCCAGAGCTGACCACAACTCCTCAGCTGTGTGACTCACATTTCCCAGACATTTCAATGTAAAAACCGCCTGATGACGTTGAGCCCTACTGCCAGCATAGTAAGGAGGTGTGCAGGATCCCTTCTGCGCAGTTAGAAAGCTTGTGGCATGACCAGACAGCCTTTGGGTGCAGGTGGAAGACCGAGAGGAGGTTGAGGAGGCAGAAGCAGTGGAGGAAAAATGACATAAAGAGGATTGACGCACAACTCGTGGGGACAGCAAGACTTGGACAGCAGCCCCTTGTCCTGCTGTCACCATAGTTACCCAGTGCCCAGTCAGCGACATGTAACGCCCCTGTCCATGCCTACTCGTCCAAGTGTCTGTGGTGAAATGCACCCTGTCACACACAGAGTTTCTCAAAGAAGCGGTGATGTTGTGTGCGACATGCTGGTGGAGCGCAGGCACACCTTTCTTTGAGAAGTAGTGCCGACTGGGCATCTGGTACTGGGGCACTGCGACGGACATAAGGTCTCGAAAATCCTCTGTGTCCACCAGGCGGAAAGGCAGCATTTCTGTAGCCAAGAGCTTACAGATGGTGAAATTCAACCTCTTAGCTTTCTCATGGCTAGGAGGAAATGGTCTTTTACTTGTCCACATCTGAGGGACCGAGGGCTGGCTATTGTGCTTAGACGGGGTTGATAAGGGTGTCCCCGGCAAACTGCCGGTCTGTGAGGAAGATGCAGGCGGACATGTTAGGTTGCCTTGATCCAAAGGTGGTGCTATCGATGTCGGACAGCGCTCAAGACCAGCTGGTGTTACCACCTCCAAAGAAAATGATGACCTGCCAATCACGCTGGCTGTTGCGGGTAAAGAGGTGGCAGGTCTGCGCCCCAAAACAGGTGTGACTGCTGTCCCCCCAGTCACAGAGGATGAAGAGGCCGCGGATGCACAAGATATGGCAGACGGTGGTTGGCCCGGCCGGCTAGACCGCATTGTAGCACACTGAGCTTCCCACTGCAACTTATGCTTCATGTCCATGTGCCGGTTCATGCATGAAGTACTCAAACTATGTATTTTTTGGCCTCTACTTAGCTTTTGCTGACAAATGTTACAGATAACACGAGTTGGGTCATCTTTATCGATCTGAAAAAATGCCCAGGCTATGCAAGGCTTAGCACCCATGCGACCTGAAGAGCCACCACGACTTGTGGTGAGAGGCAGAGTTGTGTTTGAGGATGCAGTTGTTGACGTGCTTCCAGTACTACGTCTCTGTCCAGGAAGGCGCAACCTGACCTCGTCGTCACTAGCATCTTCCTCCACCTCCTCTGCTGACCTCATCTCTTGGCTGACTGTGGGTTGACAGTAAGTGGGATCTCCGACCTCATCATCATCACCCTGTGCGTTATCACACCCGTCGTCCTCAGAGCCAACCTGTTCCTGCCCTGACAAAAAACTAAAGCTGTCGCTCCAATCAGGTATTTGAGTCTTATCATCGTCTTCCTCATTGTCTCCACCAACAGGAGTTACAGTTTGGGAATGAGGGTCTACATTATGGTCAGAACCTTCTGCGTCTGGTCCTGGATCCGACTCATAAAGATTCTGGGCATCAGTGCAGATCATTTCCTCGTCTGGATTCACAGAAGCGCTGGAGTCGACCTCTGATTCCCAGGCTATAGTATGAGTAAACAGCTCTGCAGACTCAACCATCTGTTCTACCTCATACTCAGACGGGCAGCTGGAGATTTGGGAGCTGTGAGGAAGCAAGTGCGATTTGGGTGACACCTTTGAGGACTGGAGTATTTGTGATGTTGAAGTTGATGTGGAGGAGAGCCCACTTAAAAGAGCACTTGATATCCGTTGAAGCACCTGCTGTTTTTGTGCTTCATCTGGAATTTGCAGCGATTGGCGTGGCCGTAAGAAAGGGATCTTATCACATTGTCCGCTAAAAGAAGTAGACATTTTAGTTTGGCTGGAAGATGGTCTTTCTTCTGCACCTACCCCACGGACACAACCTTTTTTCCCCTTCCCAACACGCCTATTCCCCTTTCCACCAGCAGCAGGCCTTTTTCCACTCATTTTGGTGGTTAACTAATTCACAACTCTGGAGTTGTTTGCACAAAAAAACAATGGATGGTAACCGAGCAGAGCTGAGTGGCCAAACTGTGGTATTAGGCCAAAACTATTGGCTGGGTTAGATGCAGAAAAAAATTATTTTTAATTTGCAACCTGATGGAGGTCAGTATAGATGGACTAATAGACCAAGTCCCACACACCGCTAGAAGCCCAAATATTTTTTCAGAGCTAGATGCAGAATTTTTTTTTATTCAATTTGCAACCTGATGGAGGTCAGTATAGATGGACTAATAGACCAAGTCCCACACACTGCTAGAAGCCCAAATATTTTTTCAGAGCTAGATGCAGAAAAAAATTATTTTTAATTTGCAACCTGATGGAGGTCAGTATAGATGGACTAATAGACCAAGTCCCACACACTGCTAGAAGCCCAAATATTTTTTCAGAGCTAGATGCAGAAAAAAATTATATTCAATTTGCAACCTGCTGGAGGTCAGTATAGAAGGACTAATAGAACAAGTCCCACACACTGCTAGAAGCCCAAATATTTTTTCAGAGCTAAATGAAGAAAAAAATTATTTTTAATTTGCAACCTGATGGAGGTCAGTATAGATGGACTAATAGACCAAATCCCACACACTGCTAGAAGCCCAAATATTTTTTCAGAGCTAGATGCAGAAAAAAATTATTTTTAATTTGCAACCTGATGGAGGTCAGTATAGATGGACTAATAGACCAAGTCCCACACACTGCTAGAAGCCCAAATATTTTTTCAGAGCTAAATGAAGAAAAAAATTATTTTTAATTTGCAACCTGATGGAGGTCAGTATAGATGGACTAATAGACCAAGTCCCACACACTGCTAGAAGCCCAAATATTTTTTCTGAGCTAGATGCAGAAAAAAATTATTTTTAATTTGCAACCTGATGGAGGTCAGTATAGATGGACTAATAGACCAAGTCCCACACACCGCTAGAAGCCCAAATATTTTTTCAGAGCTAGATGCAGAAATTTTTTTTATTCAATTTGCAACCTGATGGAGGTCAGTATAGATGGACTAATAGACCAAGTCCCACACACTGCTAGAAGCCCAAATATTTTTTCAGAGCTAGATGCAGAAAAAAATTATTTTTAATTTGCAACCTGATGGAGGTCAGTATAGATGGACTAATAGACCAAGTCCCACACACTGCTAGAAGCCCAAATATTTTTTCAGAGCTAGATGCAGAAAAAAATTATTTTTAATTTGCAACCTGATGGAGGTCAGTATAGATGGACTAATAGACCAAGTCCCACACACTGCTAGAAGCCCAAATATTTTTTCAGAGCTAGATGCAGAAAAAAATTATTTTTAATTTGCAACCTGATGGAGGTCAGTATAGATGGACTAATAGACCAAGTCCCACACACTGCTAGAAGCCCAAATATTTTTTCAGAGCTAGATGCAGAAAAAAATTATTTTTAATTTGCAACCTGATGGAGGTCAGTATAGATGGACTAATAGACCAAGTCCCACACACTGCTAGAAGCCCAAATATTTTTTCAGAGCTAGATGCAGAAAAAAATTATATTCAGTTTGCAACCTGATGGAGGTCAGTATAGATGGACTAATAGAATGATGCTATGCCCAAAAGATTTTACTTCACTAGGTGCAGTAAAAAAATTGGTATTCTATACACAGGTGGTATATCTTGCAACACAGATAGGCTACTCCACTGACTAACACACTCTGCAATAGGCCAAAAAGGATTAGCTTTGCTAGATTCAGCCAAATGCTGTGAAAAAAACTTGCACAGCACTGGCACAGACCTGCCTGGCAAAAACTGATATTAACTGATGTAACCTAGTCCTGAAAAGGATTCCAATTACAATTAGTCTTTACTCCCACAATCTATCTATTTAAGAGCACAGACCTGCCTGATAAAAGTCGTAGGAAATGCTGTAACCTAGTCCTTAAAAGGACTGCAATCACAACTATTCCTTACTCCCAAGCTATCTGTATATTTGTGCGAAAATTGGCTTGAAATTAACAAGGTATAGCGCACACAGCAACAGCGGTGCCGTCTAACATGCAGCTGCAGCAGTGAGAAAATGGTGGCGACGGGGAAAATGGCTTGGTCTTATAGGGCAAGGACATGTGACATACACTGCCAATCACACATGCCCTTGCTTGTGTGAAAAAAAGCACTTCGCTCCGTGTGTGCGCTGCTGATAGGCTGACAGATTGCACCTCCCCACTGCAAATGCGGGAAAGAGAAAAAAAAATGGAGATCTTCATTGTTCCTGCAGAGATCCATCCCCTGCCCCTCCCCCCGCCCCGCTGTACACTCAAACTGCGTATTAACATTAATTTTCATCATTACTGAGAAAAAATCCAGTTATGATTTTGGTGCACGAACAGTTATCGAACATAACCTCGAACAGCCGAATTTTTCTCAAATTGTTCGTGTTCGCCGACCGGCTCGAACACCGCCCAAAACAGCTCGAATTTGAGATTGGCGAACAGTTCGAGTAGAACAACGCTCATCTCTATTTGTCACATCTCCCCAATTCAGTAGTTGGAAGTGAAATGCTACTCCGGTCAGACACCGCTGCGCTGACGCCCCTGATATGCCCCTCATCATTAGCTGGTGGAGAAATTCTATGGTGACTTGTGATCTGGCTTGTTCACATTGGTCAACCCGTCTGCCTGCTACTAGTCGTGTCCACTCTTCCCATGCCTTACCGTATGCTTGCCATGTCGACGGGGCAACTGACGCTCTGATTAATGGCATCAACTATTCGCCACTAGATCCCATAGGGAAGGTGGGCAACTGTTGTCCCGATGGGTGGGCATTGTGGAAGAGCTCTGTGAAAATCTGTCAATTGAATTGTTATAAAGCGTTAGCAGCAGCTTTAGACCACTCAGCATAGTGGCTAGCGCGGACCCATAAATTGTGTTTTAGGCACAGGAATGCTAGCCTGGGTAGTAGGCCTAGCACTGGGAGAGACGATAATGCCATCTTATTAATGCAGTGCGCTAAGCTGGTGTTTTTTGTTATGAAGCGTATATTTTTGTAAGCCAGGAGCGCGCCCCATATTTCTATTGCTACCACTATTGGGAAGAAAAATTATTTTCAGGGCTAGATGCAGCGAAAAATTATTATTAATTGAAAAGCTGGTGGAGCTTGGTATAGATGGCCTAATACAATGAGACCCACACACTGCTAGAAGGCCAAATATTTTTTCAGAGGTAGATGCAGACAAAAAATTATTTTGAATTTGCAACCTGATGGAGGTCAGTATAGATGGACTAATAGAACAAGTCCCACACACTGCTAGAAGGCCAAACATTTTTTCAGAGCTAGATGCAGAAAAAAATTATATTCAATTTGCAACCTGATGGAGGTCAGTATAGATGGACTAATTGAACAAGTCCCACACACAGCTAGAAGGCCAAATATTTTTTCAGAGGTAGATGCAGAAAAAAATTATATTCAGTTTGCAACCTGATGGAGGTCAGTATAGATGGACTAATAGAACAAGTCCCACACACAGCTAGAAGCCCAAATATTTTTTCAGAGGTAGATGCAGAAAAAAATTATATACAGTTTGCAACCTGATGGAGGTCAGTATAGATGGACTAATAGAACAAGTCCCACACACTGCTAGAAGGCCAAATATTTTTTCAGAGGTAGATGCAGACAAAAAATTATTTTGAATTTGCAACCTGATGGAGGTCAGTATAGATGGACTAATAGAACAAGTCCCACACACTGCTAGAAGGCCAAACATTTTTTCAGAGCTAGATGCAGAAAAATATTATATTCAATTTGCAACCTGATGGAGGTCAGTATAGATGGACTAATAGAACAAGTCCCACACACAGCTAGAAGTCCAAATATTTTTTCAGAGGTAGATGCAGAAAAAAATTATATTCAGTTTGCAACCTTATGGAGGTCAGTATAGATGGACTAATAGAACAAGTCCCACACACAGCTAGAAGCCCAAATATTTTTTCAGAGGTAGATGCAGAAAAAAATTATATTCAGTTTGCAACCTGATGGAGGTCAGTATAGATGGACTAATAGAACAAGTCCCACACACTGCTAGAAGGCCAAATATTTTTTCAGAGGTAGATGCAGACAAAAAATTATTTTGAATTTGCAACCTGATGGAGGTCAGTATAGATGGACTAATAGAACAAGTCCCACACACTGCTAGAAGGCCAAACATTTTTTCAGAGCTAGATGCAGAAAAAAATTATATTCAATTTGCAACCTGATGGAGGTCAGTATAGATGGACTAATAGAACAAGTCCCACAAACAGCTAGAAGGCCAAATATTTTTTCAGAGGTAGATGCAGAAAAAAATTATATTCAGTTTGCAACCTTATGGAGGTCAGTATAGATGGACTAATATAACAAGTCCCACACACAGCTAGAAGCCCAAATATTTTTTCAGAGGTAGATGCAGAAAAAAATTATATTCAGTTTGCAACCTGATGGAGGTCAGTATAGATGGACTAATAGAACAAGTCCCACACACAGATAGAAGGCCAAATATTTTTTTAGAGCTAGATGCAGACAAAAATATATTTAGTTTGCAACCTGATGGAGGTCTGTATAGATGGATTAATAGAACAAGTCCCACACACAGCTAGAAGCCCAATATTTTTTCAGAGGTAGATGCAGAAAAAAATATATTCAGTTTGCAACCTGATGGAGGTCAGTATAGATGGACTAATACAACAAGTCCCACACACAGCTAGAAGCCCAATATTTTTTCAGAGGTAGATGCAGAAAAAAATATATTCAGTTTGCAATCTGATGGAGGTCTGTATAGATGGATTAATAGAACAAGTCCCACACACAGCTAGAAGCCCAATATTTTTTCAGAGGTAGATGCAAAAAAAATATATTCAGTTTGCAACCTGATGGAGGTCTGTATAGATGGATTAATAGAACAAGTCCCACACACAGCTAGAAGCCCAATATTTTTTCAGAGCTAGATGCAGAAAAAATTATATTCAATTTGCAACCTGATGGAGGTCAGTATAGATGGACTAATAGAATGATGCTATGCCCAAAAGATTTTACTTCACTAGGTGCAGTAAAAAAATTGGTATTCTATACACAGGTGGTATATCTTGCAACACAGATAGGCTACTCCACTGACTAACACACTCTGCAATAGGCCAAAAAGGATTAGCTTTGCTAGATTCAGCCAAATGCTGTGAAAAAAACTTGCACAGCACTGGCACAGACCTGCATGGCAAAAACTGATAGGAACTGATGTAACCTAGTCCTGAAAAGGACTCCAATTACAATTAGTCTTTACTCCCACAATCTATCTATTTAAGAGCACAGACCTGCCTGATAAAAGTCGTAGGAAATGCTGTAACCTAGTCCTTAAAAGGACTGCAATCACAACTATTCCCTACTCCCAAGCTATCTGTAGATTCGTTCGAAAATTGGCTTGAAATTAACAAGGTATAGCGCACACAGCAACAGCGGTGCCGTCTAACACGCAGCTGCAGCAGTGAGAAAATGGTGGCGACGGGGAAAATGGCTTGGTCTTATAGGGCAAGGACATGTGACATACACTGCCAATGACACATGCCCTTGCTTGTGTGAAATAAAGCACTTTGCTCCGTGTGTGCGCTGCTGATAGGCTGACAGATTGCACCTCCCCACTTCAAATGCGGGAAAGAGAAAAAAAAATGGAGATCTTCATTGTTCCTGCAGAGATCCATCCCCTGCCCCTCCCCCCACCCCGCTGTACACTCAAACTGCGTATTAACATTAATTTTCATCATTACTGAGAAAAAATCCAGTTATGATTTTGGTGCACGAACAGTTATCGAACATAACCTCGAACAGCCGAATTTTTCTCAAATTGTTCGTGTTCGCCGAACGGCTCAAACACCGCCCAAAACAGCTCGAATTTGAGATTGGCGAACAGTTCGAGTAGAACAACGCTCATCTCTACATACAACCCATCCATTGAATCACAATAGAGGACAACAGGGAGCTACATACCCCAAATTAATAGACAGAAGTATGATATATGTGAAATAAAAGTACATATTCTTAAACACTATTAAAAACATCAAAATATTATCTGTAATGGTGAAATTATTTGATAAATTATTATAGGAAACTAACATTTTCATTCATGCCCATGGGAGTCATGATGCCCAACTTGACTATCCACCAGCATTCCAGCTGCACCAGGAGTCATTTGAGGTCTCCCCCTCTGGTGTCCGTATGCACTCAATCAATGCCTCTGACTTTGAGGCAGCCTGGATAGCAGTTATGGTGTAGCCTGAAATGCCGGGGGATAGTCTTAAGCTGTGATACATCCTCAGCCGAGGCCGCCGCACGTATTTCTCTCACTCTGGAATGCCCCATGGATAGTCAAGTTGGGCACCATGCATCCCACATGCTTGAATGAATAGCTTAGTTTCTCACCTTTCCTATAATAATCACCAATTGTGATTATGATTTCTGCTCTTCCTATTTGATTTCCCTGGAATTGTTTTTAATTTGTATGTTGTATGTTTCTATTTTATGCAGTTTTTCCATTGATCTCTGATGTCCACCATGAACCTCGTCTTCTATACATCAATTGCCCTCTTTCCCGTGGAGGACTCTGCTTGATTTATTATATCCCTTCTTGGGATGCATGCAACATTTTTTCATTCTGCATGCTGCATCTGTATTGTGCACTTATGTTTGATCTTGTCATTTATATCTCTGTGATATCTGTAATCATGTAATTTGTTTTTAATTGGTGTTCAATATATAGGGTGGGCCATTTATATGGATACACCTAAATTAAATGGGAATGGTTGGTGATATCAACTTCCTATTTGTGGCAAATTAGTATATGGGTGGGGGAAAACTTTTCCAGATTGGTGGTGACCATGGTGGCTATTTTGAAGTCAGCCATTTTGGATCCAACTTTATTTTTTTCAATAGGAAGAGGGTCATATGACACATAAAACTTATTGAGAATTTCATAAAAAAAACAATGGGGTGCTTGGTTTTAATGTAAGTTTATTCTTTCATGAGTTTTTTACAAGTTTATGACCACTTATAAAATGTGCTCAAAGTGCTGCCCTTTGTGTTGGATTGTCAATTCAACCTTCTTCTCCCACTCTTGACCACTGATAGCAACACCACAAAAGAAATGCTAGCATAGACTTCCAGTATCCGTAGTTTTGATGTCCATTTAATTTATGTGTATCCATATAAATGGCCTACCCAGTATATGCATTTCACTGTCTGGCACGCAATATCCTCCATATGTCATCCGGCAATCTGGCTGTACTTACATGTGCACTGGAGCACCCGTACGTCCCGTCTCTGAAGGCATCAGATCGATGCGATGCATGTCACTGACGTCAGGGGAAGTTTTCTTCCTGGCACGCATCGTCATCATGATCCGCCGGAAGCAACCAAAGTGATGCCGGAGGTCCCGCCCACCTGCGCCCACACCATTGCGTTGATCATTTCCGACACCAGGGTGTTTGATTTTGGTGGCATTCGTAAATAGCATCTTGAACTCACCACACATAGGCCCTCCGACGAAGCTTACGCGAAACGTGCTTAGTGGCTACTTGTTTTCTTGACGCACCTAGCACTGCAGCACTTTATGGGTGAGCATACTTCTGATACTGAGTCATTCACTTTGTTGATACTTGATTGCACATGCTGTTATTGACTCAATTTCATGACTGTGTAATATGATGTATGTAGTTGCCATTTGGCATGTATGATCATTTCCCATTGGGGGTTAACATTCTTATTATTATGATTAGTACGTTTTTTGCGGGCATGTCATTATGTTTGCATCTATAATACATTAAGGTGCTTGCTATGTTAATTCCACAACTTTGCCTTCCCAGGTCCCTCAGATGTTTGTGTGTTTCATCAAATAACGTCACCATTACAGATAATAGTTCAATGTTTTTAATAGTGTTTAATAAAATGTACTTTTATTTTACATATATCATACTTCTGTGTATTAAGTCGCTCCTTGTTGTCCACTATTGTGATCCAATGTATTTTGGGAGATCCCCAGTATGGACGATGGTTCGTGTACAGTACTTTAGCTCCAGCATGTGTTTAACCCATCCATTGAGCAGCGTCTCTGCTTTTACTTAGCGGATTGAGGTCCTACCATTGTCTACACTAGATAATTGTGGACTTTCTTCACAGGTGGTTGTTCATTGTTTATAAATGATGTATGTTCATGAAAATCCTTGGATACAAAACTTGATAAAAGGAATACTGAAATATCCAACACACTAAGAACCATTTTCTCATGGCACTTTTATGTATGGCAGTAACGAGGAAGACTGCATTGCGGTATTGTTTATAGGAAGTATGCGGAAATGTATTTTATCAAGGTCAGCCTTATTTTAGTTTGTTTGAAAGTATGTTGATTTTTACTATCTACATTGGGGAAATTAGAGACATGCAATGATCATCATGGCTTTACACAATTTTGATTTTACACACAATCAGCACTGTATCTCAATAAATGTCCCGCAAACACTGCAGAAAATCCCTCTATAAAAATTGCCAAGATGTTTGACAGCTCTTTTGTATGGAAAATAATTATATCTAATTGTTTAAGTTAAATTGGTGAAAATTTTGTAATGTCATCATAATTAGTCAAGGTCATTAAGAGAAGAGTCCATTTTTCCAATATAGACAGCTAATGAAATATTTATAGCTGTTCACACATTTACTGTAATAAGTAATACTCAGTAATTTGTGTGCTTGAAATTAAAATATAATTAGAGTTAAATAAACTCACATTAATGTTATCTTAGTATGTTGTAATTAATATAAATATTTAATTGTTGACCAGTGTTTCGCTATATAACAAAACAGCAGTAATTTAAAGTTTAATTCGATATTAATAAGCCAATGTTTTTCAATATTTTCATTTAAATACAGTGGAATTAACAACAAAATTAAAAGTGATAAATTGAAAGGGCATATTTATGGAATGACCATTTCTATATTTTCTGACATTGTAATA
The DNA here is from genome assembly GCF_046119375.1 of Phyllobates terribilis. Lineage (NCBI taxonomy): Eukaryota > Metazoa > Chordata > Amphibia > Anura > Dendrobatidae > Phyllobates > Phyllobates terribilis. Next base: position 446,128,264 of record NW_027362764.1, read on the forward strand.
CACTAGAAATTCAAATTGTACCATTTAGTTTTATATTTGCTATTTAAATCAATGAGCAGAATTCAAATTACAAAGAAAAAAGTAAGTGGTTTAATAATGATGTACTAATGGTCACATAGTAATTAGACTTTTACATTTTTCAGGACTATAGCAACACCTTAGTAGTAAATTGCTAATTAATTGCTTTCTGTAGTCAGAGTAAATTATGCTAAAATGCCAAATAAGTCAAAGCAGAATAAATTATTATGACTAATAATAGTAGACTGGGTTCCACTAGAATGCATATAGGGAAAAGTTTTGTTCATCTAAACTGAACAAAGTAATTTATTTGCATTGATTTTCATTTTGTTTGTCCTCTATTTAAACTTGATAAGAAAGTAAGTAACAATTATTTGACGTAGGAGGTAATTTTCCTCCAACTCCAGTTTAATTTTAGAGCACTTGTAGCACAAAAGCAAAATTGGGCGTGCTATGGTTTGGAAAATCTGCTGTATATCTCGAATTTGGAATTGATTTATTACACTGTAAGTAAATATGGATAATAAGCTTCCTTCCTTTAAATTGTACTGTACATAAATTGTACAGTATGTAATCCTACTGTACATTAACTGTATTCTACATAATTGTACATTGTTTCTGCAGGTTCCAAAGGCATAATTCTGGAACAAGTACACTACTGTGTATACAAACTCTAAAACTCCTTTGATAGTTGATATAGTGTTTTTAAGAAAAATGCTAAGTTTGAAACAACATGAAGGATGGATGTACAGACGTATCTTGCATTTTTAAATGCATGTAGAAAAATGCAAGTTTTAAGCATTTTTATAGCATTTTTGGTGGCTTTTTTATTACTTTCCAATTATTTTATTTTTCAATCTTACAGAGAAACTTAAATTTCATAAACTTGTATGAAAAATTCAACAACAAAAAATAGAAAAATATTTATGTTGTGGCTAATATTGCACAAAGATATATATTTTTCCTGTAAGAAAAAAATAATCATTGATGCATCCGTTTTTCACTAGACTTTGCTTGTTAAAATCTGCTCCAGTATTCAGGAACCTGGCTGGCAGAGATTGTTTTGCTTCTGCTAGATGATGATATTTTACATTTATTGCAGCGATTTCAAGATATGTCACTGTTGACTTGGGTTCTATGCCACCAGCAATCAAAAGATCATCAGTGATCAGTATGGGTGTATTGTTGGTGGTCAATAAAAGGGTGGTTAATAAGCACACACAAAAAATGGGTATTATTTATTTTTTGCACCAGCTGTAAACAAGATGGTTACCTTATTTCAGCATCTGCAACCAATACCTGTATCTTGAATGAATTGTATTTAGAATTTTTTACATATGGTACTCTAATCTGTTTTTCAAAGAAGCAATATAAAAGGGAATCATGCATTTTAGTTTTGATGCAATATTTTTTAAGGTATATAAATAAAAAAATATCATGGAGGAAACGTATTTGTGTTTCATATGCCAGTTATAGTCAGATGTGTGTTTGAGAGCAACACACAGTATTTATTAAAAGGCACATATGTCTGGCTAAACTTGTCTGTGCTTGTATGAAAGATTGAAATCTACTGTCATGGGTTCACCTTGACAGAGAGGAGCCAAAAGACAGCAGAGTCTGAGTTTACATACTCCTGCATTGAGTAGAAGCATTTCTCCATCTTATTACCTGGTGCTCATTTATTTCAGCAGTTCAGGAGTTAATCTGCTCAACTTTGAGCCTCTGTAGCTACCTTCTTGAAAGTTCTCAGCTGAGCAGTATTAGCCACTCCCCTTTTCTATATAGTCTCTGCTCTGGCAATCTGTATTGCCAGTGTTAAGTCTTGTACTGTCTGGTGAGGAGTGGAGGATTCAGTGTTTGGTAGAGTTATTTAAGGAAAGTTGTTCTGTGACTGTTGCTTGGTGTTTTGGTTGTGTGCATAGTTGCAACCTCTCCTTTTTTTGTCTACCTTCGTCAACACTTTGATGTCTCCCTCTGTTGTCTGTGAGTGCATATTTTGTGTGTATGGTATTTTATTTTATCCCTGTACGTCCTTCCTTATTTGTCTGGTTGTTGTATTTACATACACTATCCCTCCCTACTTCTGCGGGAAGGGGAGGGGACAGATAATGGCTGATTCAGGAGAACAGCAAGGTACGTGGCCCCAGTATCTTCATCATCTGAAGTTACGTGGGGATTAGGGATAGATGGTGTGCCCTTAGTTTTAGGGACAGGGTAGGAGCCCCTGGACCCGAGTTGTCAGAGAACAGAATTGTGACATCTACACATCAAGCTGGTGTAGAGTTGAGAATTTGTACCAATTTCTTGTCTACCTAATGGTATATGCTTAATCTATCATAATCTTAGTCTATTGTAGAAGATTTGAAATAAGTAGGTAGATAAAAAACAAGGGCTAAATTATATACATACATTGATATTAGTACATTTGATGAAACACTAACTTGGAGACAAAAATATATGTGTATATATACATAATATTCATGCAAAGCTTCCTTGGCAAAAACCAAACCATCTCCAGACAAGGAGCAATGAATAGAGGCAGCATACCAAAATAGATGGCAAAAAACAGTGGTTTATTAGCCCATAATGGTTGGTAACATTTTGGTTCCAAAGTGTGAACCTTCCTCAATATATTTCTAAAGGTGCTAGTGACATGAAGTTCTTTCCAGATGTAGGTAACAAACCATCCAATCCACTCAGGTAAAAAAATCAAACCATAGATGTCCATAAATTAAGTTATATGTAATAATGAGAAATGACAGGCGAAATATATTCAGTATATAGTGTGTCTTCTTCAAATTATTAGCAGATTCAGTACCAAGAAAATTTAAATCATAATAGTAGCTAGACAATATGTCCATAGAGCTATGGACAATATATCAATGGGGATGGGGACAGTGCAAATAATGTCTGTAAAGTGCTGTGGAATAAATGGCGCTATATAAGTGAGTAAAATAAATAAAAATAAATACATTTTATTACAAAGATTGCCAATGTTGACTTCATTGAAGCATTTAAAATAATTAAAATATTGGTATTCAGAATTTACAAGCAACTGATTTAGAAAAGGATGAGTAGAAGGTACTAAAATACTTGAGAAAGTGTAAAAAGTATGGAGTATGGAGGAGTGATAGTCTTTACATATAAAAAAAATCGAAGGGTAATCCGGCTATACTAAAAGACTTCATAAGTATTCTCAGTGATAAAAAAAATTAAAATAGAATAGATCAAATGGAATGGAAGTGTAGAAATATACTTTTTTCAAAGATGTAATATATACACCCGTAATCTTGATTTATACAATTTTGAGTATGAGGGTCATGGACAGAAAGATGTGGACTTACATGCTTTCAATGAGGTTATTAATGGTTGTCTGAGGAATGTTCTGCCATGCTGAATGCACTTTGGCAATCAAATCATTAAAATCCACTGCTGGCAGTGCCCAAGAGCTTTCAGCATGACATAGCATTCCTCTTACAACCATTAATAACCTTAGTGATAAGCGTGTAAATCACTATATTTCTGTGTGTGGCTCTCATATTTGATACTGAATCATTTGACATTTTTTGACAATTTTATTTCCATTTTTTCAAGATTTGGAAATCCTTAACATATCTATCAATCCTTTGATTTTCATAAGTTCATGACTTTACCTTCTTGGTTATGCAATTTCTTTGTCGAGGAGTTTAATTTGTTCTGAAATTGCACACAAACATAAAATGTCCACTGGGGATTTCCTATACAGACAGGGATGAATTCATATACTTATTTAAAAAAGTATGCTATGGAAGCCGGATCATGTTTGAAAAATTAAAAAAGCAACAATGATTTTGTTCACATTTTTAAGGCTATACATTATTCTTTGCAGCTGTGATGTTACCTCATTTTTAACCTGCATTCTTTAGCATTTAGAGATTGAATAAGTATAATATGTTTTGTGAAGGGTTACAACTATACCTTTACAACAAATATTATTCTTTTTAAAATGACCGTTGATTAGAAAAACATATTTTTCCCCAAACTACTGATATTGTGATGGGTGTGAAATTATCAGAAGAACAAGGAAATATAAAAATTATGAACTTTATTGAGAAAAAGGATTAAAACATTGTAATAAAACTGAAACCTCAGAGAAACCTGAGCACCCTTAATCATAGGATAACAGAGGTAAAATGTAAATTGCTGCTATATATAAGCAAGACTGATGTCAATTAACCTAGGTAATTATCTGATTAATCTAACAGAGGTCAACACAAAAAGTGTTTGGATATATACGGCATGAACATATTGGATCATCTGCAACAGCGTCACTATAAAACGCATAGAAAAATAGCAATGTAGGTATAACCCATGACATAACAAAATGTGAAAGTTAATAGGATGACATTTACATGTAACATTCATGTACCAAATAGCTATCAATCAAATTGCAAAAACAGAAATGAAAAGATCAAACATGAATAAAGTTGTGCGCTTTGTACAAGGCACCGTCCGAAGTATTAAACACAGTGCAAGGGGACCCAAGTGGCTTGCCGAAAGCAAGGCACGGACAAGAAGTTCCAGCAGACCCAGAGATCCTAGAAGCAGAGAAAACACTAGACAGAAAACCCACAAGGTAAGCAATGAATAGTTCAGTGTAGAGGGTCAAGCGTGGCCAATAACCCTAGTGAACCAAGGAGCCAGCAAACAACGCTCCGAAACAAAAGAAATAAAAGGACAGCGATGTCATTCCCCTGGATATGAAGCAATGAAATCACTGAAAAAAAGCTTTGTATATGGACTAAATATATACGAAGGAAGGTATATACTGCTGAATATAATAAAAGAAAAAATAAAGGATAATATAAGTACCAGTTCAGAATATTTATTTATTTATTTTACTCACTTTTAGAGCGCTGTTAATTCCACAGCGCTTTACAGACATTATGGGCACTGTCCCCACCAGGGCTCACAATCTAAATTTCCTATCAGTATGTCTTTGGAGTGTGGGAGGAAACCGGAGAACCCATGGGAAACCCATGCGAACAGGGGGAGAACATACAAACTCCTTGCAGATGTCCTTGGTGGGATTTGAACCCAGGACCCCAGCTCTTCAAGGCTGCAGTGCTATCCACTAAGCCACCATGCTGCCTATAATATCATGTAAAAGAGGGGATACCTAGATACAGGCATCATGTACATATAATTAATTCGATCAGAAAGGTAGAACTAAATACAAAACATGAATTAACACCTAAAGCGCATCCTGGATGGATTGCCAGACACATTATAATATATATAACCTACTAGATGAAATATTGTGAGGATTTATATGAAATTTACTGAACATATTCATGAATAGCAACCAAACAAATCATGTGAAACAAAAATGTACTAGACAACAAAATACAGGTAATGAATTAATATGAAAGGACTAAACATATACAAATAAAAATTATGTAGGCTCCTAAAGGAAGGAGAAAAGTTAAACAAACTATGCAATACACAATATTGACTGAAAATGTAATATATAAAAAATAAATCATTTTTGAAATTCATACCAAAAGGAAATTTCATATTTAAAATCAATATCCGGTATGCTTCGATCAAAGCAAATTGATTTTGCCAATTACCACCTCAAATTGCAAGCTCGACCCTTTCAATTTTGAAGAAAAATAAGCATGAAATATTCCCTTTATGTATAGCCGTGAAATGTTTCACAGCACTATAATACCCTGAGTTGTTTCTGGCAATGTTATTGTTATGTTCAGAAATCCATTTTTTTAATTGTCATGTGGTATAACCAGTGTATTGTAGTATACCACATGACTGGTTTCACAATTAATGTGAAAGGAGTTGATTCAGCTCACCGGGCATCAAAGGTAATTAAAAGCCAAGATTTATTCAACTCATAGTTAAGAATCCTTTCTTGTTAGTACATAATTATGCTAAATCCAACAGTTCATGAAATGACAAGGAGGTGGTACCGGGGGTAAAGTGCTGAATTACCAGACGCGTTTCGAACGTATGATCTTAAAACTTTCATGTTGACATAATTATGTACTGACAAGAATGGATTTTTTACTATGAATTAAATAAATCTTGGATTTTACTTACCTTTGATACCCGGTGAGCTGGATCAACTCTTATCCCAGTTACTCTTACTAAGCGACGGCAGAGCGCTGATCATGAGCTCCAGGAATCATCAAGACTTCGGTGGGTGAGCTGGTTTTTTCATCATTGATTGCATGGAATACTTTTAACCTGTTCAAATGTATGATTGATTTTGGCTATGTGATAGCCTCTATCTAATAACCTGTCAGATATTACCTTGCCTTCTTTAATAAACATATCATCATTGGAGCAAATTCTCCTGGCCCCGATGAATTCCCCTTTGGGAAAAGCATTGGTTGTATGCCTGGGGTGGGAACTGGATGATAATAATATGGTTATTGTCAGCAGTGTCCTTTCTATGTAATGAAGAATCAACCCTGTTAGAAGCAGCGTTACCCCATAGCTCAATGTCCAAGAAGGAAGTATGTGTGGATAACTGACTACATGTGAAACGAATATTGCAATTGTTTGAATTTATATAGGAGACGAAATCAGAATATGTGGATGTGTTTCCCTACCACACAAGGAGTATATCATTCACATTTCTGGCATACCAAACCAATTAGGTAGAGAATGGATTGTTGGTAGAAAAAATATAAATCTCTTCCCACCAAGCCCATCGGTGCTCCCAACGTCTGTAAATAAAATTTTGATTGAAACATAAAGAAGTTGTGTTTGAGTAGGTACTCCAATGATGATATGATAAAACGTTTGAGGGCTGGTGAGTAGCCCCTATATCTATCTAGATTATATGCAATAGCAACTATAGCAGTGTTATGCGGTATGAACAAATATAGATTGACAACGTCACATGTGGCAAAAGAATAGTAAGAATGCCACTCAAAATTATTGAATACTTTGAGGACGGTGGAAGTATCCTTTAAAAGTCCAGGAGTTCTAGTGATATGGAGTTGAAGATGGCTATCTACCTATTCACTGAGGTTCTCATTGACAGCACCAATACCGGAAATTATTTGTCTTAATGGGGGAGGGGAACGACCCTTATGAACCTTTGGAAGCTTGTGGAATATGGGAGTGATGGGATATTCCAGAACCAGCCATCTGGAATCCAAAATGCCAAGTCTACTGCCTTGGTCAACAACTTCCAATAACTCAGATTTGAAAGACATAGTAGCATCCAATCTTAAAATAGTATAGGTCTTCCTATCACTCAGAATTGAAGAAGCCATATTACAATACAATTCTGTATCCAAAACAACAATACATCCGCCTTTATCAGATTGGCGTATAGTTAGGTTAACATTACTTTGTATCTTCCTAATTGCTCTGAATTGGGTCTATCACTATGTAATTTTTTAAGGTCATTTTCGACCAAAGTTTAGAATAAATCCAAAGACAGAAATTGTGAAATTATCACCTGGCACCCAGTTTTGCAAACCTTTACTTGTGAATAAGAGAGAAAAACCTTTAACCTTTTGTTATAATAATGAATTTCTTTCATTTATAAAATCCTATGAAAGTTATTTAAATAATGTGGTCATTATCTGGGAAAGTAGAACAAAAAATGTGAAGAATTTATACAATTTGAATAATATGAATAATATTTTACTTTTATATCTGAACAATGGGGTAATTGTTTTTGTATCTGGACACTTTTAAGGAGGGTAATCAAATACTAGGACATATTTTAAAGAGACTGATTGTAACAGCTATATTGAATTTAGTAGTTGCCATTTTAAACCTTGGTTAAACTGTATCCCAATGGGGCAATTTAAGCGGATCTATAGAAATTGTACAGATGAAAGTGATTTTAGTATATTGATGGAAATTATTTAAAAAATGGTTTTCAGATAAAAGCTATAATGAGCAATTAGTGCAGGAAGTACTGTACTTTCTTCGGTGTAAAAGAAAATAATATGAGGGTATAGAAAGGACAAGAACAAAAGTACAAAATGGAATAAAGGACATTCACAAGACTCAAATGAAATCAATAATATAAAAAAGAATTGTTATATTTTTCAGAGCAATCCCATAGTAGGTGTTCTTCCAGATAGATCAAGAATTGCACATAAAAGAGCTAGTAGTAGTAAGAATACAATGCTTAGCAGTTATATTATAGCATTTTCTCATAGCTGTAGTGCATGCAGAAACACCACTTACAACAAGAAAGAAAACACATTATTAATATAATTGTTTGTAGTGATGTTTCAAAATTATTTAAAATACAAGATAGCCTTTCATGTCATTATTCGAGTTTTTGAATACTGCATTTTTATAAAGATTGGTGCTAGACATTATTAAATTATTTGAAATTTAAATTCACCAACTTCACGAGCCTAATTTTTTCAAAAAGTCTAATTTGGCATAAATTGCAAATATTGTAAAGCCTCCAATTGCCTTAAAAAATATATGTGTAACTTTCTGAGGTACCCTAAGACTATGTTAAAGTCTTTGTTGTGATTTTTAATGCAAACACTGACCTTATGCAAAGAGACCTCGACTTTTAAATGGATGATAACTGAAGTAACCAACAGCCCATTTATTAACGCACTACACTGACAGACTTTTCATGCTTTTTAAAATTTAAAAACTGTCCAAAAATTATCAATTTTTAGCATTTTGTGATCAGATAGACCATTCTGTTGCTTTCTGTAAGTTAAGGATAAGGACTAAAATTTCCTGCTCAGGAATGAATTTGCCTTGTACTGTGGTCCATTCCTAACTTAATTTGACCATGAATTTTATAAACAATGCCCGCAGGGCATAGGACGCGAGTATGACCTTACATTGTTGTGTCACTCTCTGTACAACCAAATGTTTATGTGGCTTTCTTTGAATATCACAGAATTGTCTAGAACACAGAAAATAAAGATTATGGAATTATTTTTTTATGGATTACCTTATTCAATGGAGTAAGTGATAAAAAATAAAAATGTTGCCCAGGAAAAAAATCACAAGAATCAAGGCAGCAAAAATTCTATCTTCTTAGCAAAACATGAGGATGATGGTAATAACTGATTTTTTGCTTCAAAAAATGTTTTATTCTTGAATAAAGCTTGACACCAGGGCCAAACTTGCTGGGGAATTCACAAAAAAAATGGAGCACGATAGTATAAAAAAGTTATTATGGAAGCCCATGAATGTTTGTCTAAAAATAGTTTTTACATTTTGTGCTCAGCCCAGCATGAAATACCAGCCATATGTAGAGTTTTATTTGGGTAATTCAAACCAGTCAAGATATTCAAAATCTAAGTTTTTACAAAAAATGAGGATTATGGTAAAGAAATTTATTGTCATGGAAAAATTGAAAACACATGAATTTTATTTTTAAAAAAATGTTTGTCGCTTGTTATCAAACTCTGCGCTGGGACCCAATCCTTTGCAAGGTTCTACTTTGGAAATTCACACTAGTCAATCCTGAAAAAATGTTTTATATTCACTAAAAATGATCATGATGGTAACTGTTACAGATCAGGGTGGTGGAACCTCTGTGCTTCGGTGCAAGGAGGGACCAGAGGGGCGTGATTAAGTATCTGCTCGGCCTGACCAGGGTTGCACGGCGGCTCAGTCGACTCCATAAACCATGGAGGGACCGAGCAGAGGGACCATGTGCCACTCTGGGACCGACCGTGTATGAGAGCAGGTGACTTCCATGGGTCAGAAGGCAGGAACTGACAGGTACAGTGGAAGAGCACGGCAAAGGGAACTGATAAGTGGTCTAGGTAGTCAGGCAGGCTGATTCGGCTGATAACAAGGAGAAGGGTATACGCTACTCCTAATTAGTGCCAATAGGGTGCAAATTGGTACTATAATCGTTAGAGTAACACCAAGGCACAATATAAAGTCCGTAGTCAATCACATAATGAAGTATTCCAAATTTTATTGCCAACATTATGAGACAGACTTCAAACCAACATTTTGGCTATCAGAGCCTTTATCAAGGTTATCTGTATATAACAAATTTATCAGATACTAGTATGTCAACCAAAAAACCCAGGCAGGGCAAAAGAAATTACAGAGAAAATGAAAAACAAAGGTACATCAGTCTTCATACAATTGGCACAATGTATTTACATAATCAAACATGTAGAAATAATAAATAAATGCAAACATAATGCTCATAAGACTGATAAGAGATAGGAGCCATCCTTTCCAGGTGAAACTCATTCTGCAAAAGGGTCACATAATAGATGAGGAGATCAAAGTAAAAATAATAAATATAGTATCAGGTTCAGAGGTCATCTAGTATTAGAGAAAAAGGGGAGAAAGAGAGGGGGAGGGAGGGAAAAAAAAGGAACGAAGAGGGGAGAAGGAGGGAAAGGAAAAAAGGAAAAAGGGGGATGGAAAGAGAAGAAAGAAACGATAAGAAAAAGGACAAGATTGAAGAAAAAATGCAATAATGGAATGATAGAAAACAACATAAAATAGAAAAGACCAAACTAAAAGAAAAATGAGAGATGGTAAGGTAACAGGTGAAATACAATGGGGAAAAATATAAAGTGGGGAAAAGTCAGGAAATACAATGGGGAAAAAATAAAATGTGGTAAGATAAAAATGCCTCGAGTATGGACAGGAAAGAAAATAGAGAAAATATTCATGGATAATAATATAAAAAAATATTATATTATTACATCTCTCATTTTTCTTTAGTTTTGTCTTTTCTATTTTATGTTGTTTTCTATCATTCCATTATTGCATTTTTTCTTCAATCTTGGCCTTTTTCTTATTGTTTCTTTCTTCTCTTTCCATCCCACTTTTTCCTTTTTTCCTTTCCTTCTTCACCCCTCTTCCTTCCTTTTTTCCCTCCCTCCCCCTCTCTTTCTCCCCTTTTTCGCTAACAGGATGGCTCCTATCTCTTATCAGTCGTATCAGCATTATGTTTGCGTTTATTTATTATTTCTACATGTTTGATTATGTAAATACATTGTGCCAATTGTATGAAGACTAATGTACCTTTGTTTTTCATTTTCTCTGTAATTTCTTTTGCCCTATCTGTTTTTTTTATTGACATACTAATATCTGATAAATTTGTTATATACAGATAACCTTGATAAAGGCTCTGATAGCCAAAATGTTGGTTTGAAGTCTGTCTCATAATTTTGCTATAAAATTTGGAATACTTCATTAAGTGATTGACTACGGACTTTATATTGTGCCTTGGTGTTACTCTAATGATTCGGCTGATAGCCAGACAGGTGCTCCGAGTAGGCAAGCTGGTGGGCACAACAGATAACAGGCAGATGCTTCCAGGTAAGCAGGCAGGTGGACACGGCAGGTAACAGGCAGGTGCTTCCAGGTAAGCAGGCGGGCAGAGCCCATAGACAGACTGGCGGACTAGACTGAAGGCAGACTGTTGGGCTGGAAAGTAGTCAGACTGGTGGACTGGACTGAAGATCAGACTGGCGGATAAGACTGACTTGCAGAGGACCTGAGGGCTGAAGCAAAGCAAGTATCACAGAGCAACCACCTTGCACGGGCACCTCCATGTTGGAGGTGGTGCCTTTTATAGGGAAAGTCCTCCGACCATTGGCTGGGGACTTTTTAGGACGGTGCGCACTGCCCATTTAAGAGGAAGGGTGTGTGCGCGTGTGCGCTAAGCACAGTGTCAGGGAAGCTGCATGCAACAGCAGCCGCAGGGTGGCCAGATGACGCCGGAGCAGGACCACAGCAGTAAGGGGGACGGCGTCTCTGCCTGGCAGGGGGCAGAGACACAGATGCTACAGTAACAAAAATTGTAGATATGGAAAACTATGAATAATTGTTTGAAAACATTTTCAGTGAGCATATGTTACAAAAGCATGAAAAACTTGATGTTTCAGGAAATGCTCCTTACTAAGTTGCCCAGATATACAGTGCCTACAAGTAGTATTCAACCCCCTCCAGTTTTAGCTGGTTGACACATGCAGAATTAACTTGGCATTGTGACATTTGTACTGTAGATCAGCCTGGAAGTGGGAAATGCACTGCAGCAAATTTATTTATTTATTTATTTTTTTTAAACGTAAAAAGTTAATTCAGAGTGTCATTTATTATTCAACCCCTCAAACCACAAGAATTCTGTTTGGTCCCCCTAAAGTATTAAGAATTAGTTCAGGCACCAAGAATAATGAGCTTCACATGTGTGGATTAAAGATCTCTTTTGCCAGCCTTTTCTGACTATTTAAGACCCTCCCCAACTTGTGAACAGCATTCAGACATGGTCAACATGGGAAAGACAAAGGAGCATTCCAAGGCCATCAGAGACAAGATCGTGGAGGGTCACAAGGCTGGCAAGGGGTACAAAACAATTTCCAAGGAGTTGGGCCTACCTGTCTCCACTGTTGGGAGCATCATCCGTAAGTGGAAGGCTTATGGAACTACTGTTAGCCTTCCACGGCCAGGACAGCCTTTGAAAGTGTCCTCCCGTGCCGAGGCCAGGCTTGTCCGAAGAGTCAAGGCTAACCCAAGGACAACAAGGAAGGAGCTCCGGGAAGATCTCATGACAGTGGGGACATTGGTTTCAGTCAATACCATAAGTAACGTACTCCACCGCAATGATCTCCGTTCCAGACGAGCCGGTAAGGTACTTTACTTTCAAAGCGTCATGTCAAGGCTCATCTACAGTTTGCTCATGATCACTTGGAGGACTCTGAGATAGACTGGTTCAAGGTTCTATGGTCTGATGAGACCAAGATCGAGATCTTTGGTACCAACCACACACGTGACGTTTGGAGACTGGATGGCACTGCATACGACCCCAAGAATACCATCCCTACAGTCAAGCATGGTGGTGGCAGCATCATGCTGTGGGGCTGTTTCTCTGCCAAGGGGCCTGGCCATCTGGTCCGCATCCATGGGAAGATGGATAGCACGGCCTACCTGGAGATTTTGGCCAAGAACCTCCGCTCCTCCATCAAGGATCTTAAGATGGGTCGTAATTTCATCTTCCAACAAGACAATGACCCAAAGCACACAGCCAAGAAAACCAAGGCCTGGTTCAATAGGGAAAAGGTCAAGGTGTTGGAGTGGCCTAGTCAGTCTCCTGACCTTAACCCAATTGAAAACTTGTGGAAGAAGCTCAAGAATAAAGTCCACATGAGACACCCAAAGAACCTAGATAACTTGGAGAAGATCTGCATGGAGGAGTGGGCCAAGATAACTCCACAGACCTGTGCCGGCCTGATCAGGTCTTATAAAAGACGATTATTAGCTGTAATTGCAAACAAGGGTTATTCCACAAAATATTAAACATAGGGGTTGTATAATAATTGACCCACACTTTTATGTTTAAAATTTAATAAAATTCAACTGAGCAACATAACTTTTTGGTTTGTAAGATTTATGCATCTGTTCATAAAACCTACTCTCGTTTGCAGTTTGAAGGCTCTAACTTATTTGCATCTTATCAAACCAGCTAAATCTGCAGGGGGTTGAATACTACTTGTAGGCACTGTAGTTGACATGGAGCCATCAAATGTGCAATATGAAAAAAAAACTTTTTAGGGGAATAAATATTGAGGAGGTACATACGTGTTATCTTTTGTGAAAGTGTCACCAGTTATCACCTGGCTCATTTACAGTAGTGCAAGTTGCTGTCATTAAAAACATTGAGTCAATGGGCCATGAAATACATGTAAAGTTCTTGGCCATAATTTGATGATATAGTTAACTTGCAACAAAAAGACAAATCCAAGGATTGGCACCTGGTCTCTATGATGTGGGACAACAAAACAGGGAAGTCTTTATTCAAAAAATACTCAAATTAGTATTTTTACCATATCATCATTTTTATGCACATTTTCCAACTCCAGGTTAAATAAACTAAAATGCTTATTGCTTTGAAGTAGATCAGGTGATTTGCATTTTGCATTTTTATAATGAGGGAAGGTGTGGCCAAAGGAAATCAGCACCCTTTATCAAAGTATGCATAATTATTAGGCAGCTATTTTTCCTCAGACAAAATAGACCAAAAAATAAATTTAAAGGGAAGATGTCGTAATTTTATTTTCAACAATTGAAAAAAATGTAAAGTATTAATGTTTTATTATTTTTCCATTTTAGTTAAGTAAAATATGAAAAATAATTAAAAGGTTTGGTATTTCTGGGTGTTTAAAAAAAGAAAGGATGAAGTTTGGGATCACATTGTGGAGCCATTTTGTTGGTGACTGCCACTGATACTGACAAGAAGACACTGTCAGCTCGGATGGCTGGGAGCACCGATTCAGTTAGTTAGTGCTGCTTGCTGTATCATAAGTTGGGGTTAGATATGTGGAGTGTAACACATGCTGGGTTTAGATACATGGCTAAGTGTAAGATATCACATGATGGGATTAGATATTGAGCTCAGCAGAGTGTGTCACACAGGATAAGATTAGATAGGCAGTATCTAATGTACGTAATATGTGACCCCGCATAGTCCACTTCAATGGGAGCAGTGGTGTAATGTGTGACCCCACTCTGTCCACTATATTACTACTCGCATAGAAGTGGACAGAAAGGTGTCACACATTACACCACTGCTCCCTTAGAAATGTGTAACCCCGCTCTGCCCACTTCTATGGGAGCAGTGGTATAATAAGATAGATAGATAAATAGAATAGATAGATGTCCCGAAGATATGTCACTAGCACTCTACATATAATAAAATTGCTCCCTTTAGTACCTTCCATGCAGCACTAAAGGGTGTTTAGCCGTGTTTACCCTAATAAATAAAAAACAGATGTGGTGTTGCCCCTATTATTAGTAACCAGCCAATGTAAAGCAGCCAGCTGGGGGCTTATATTATCAGGCTGGAGAGGTCCCTGGTTATTGGGCAGTTCCAGCCTAAAAATAGCAGCCGCCAGCCGCTCCAGAATTGGTGATTCACATTAGATGCGCCAATTCTGGCACTTTGCCTTCGCTCTTTTGCAGATTGCCCTAGTGCTGTGGAAATCGGGGTAATGGTAGTTTGGGTTGATGTGATTTGTCAAAAATCCTATGGAAAAGAGAAAAGGACGTTGGGCAAAACAAAGAGCCATTCACTCCCGAAAATAATGCGAAAATATCAAAAATGTTTATTAACAATACACAAGCAACACACGAGCAAGATTTAAAAACAATTAAAACACGTATCATGTGCAGATAGTATTAAGAACCAAGAGGTATGGACATTGTAGCCAAAGGGTGTAAAAAAACTCTCAACTTTGCAGGCACTGTGAAAAATCCTCTATTTGTTAAGTCCAGGTAAAGTAAATCAGGACAGCACCTCAGATCACAAGCCACAATGTTAATATATTAATATACAATCAATGTGTGCAGTAACAAGTGACCTAGGCAACCTATCAATTTCAATTTGTCAAAAATCATAATTGGCATCTAGCCCTGGGGTTACTAATGGCGAGGTGTCTATTAGACACCCCATTGCTAACCCAATTGTGAAAGAAAAACACACAGGCAGAAAGATATATTTTATTTAATAAAACACTCCCCAACATGTTCCCTGGTTTACCAATTTATAAAAAAAACAAAAACGTGCAGGTCCTTCATGGTCCAGGAAATCCGCCGTAATCCACAAATGGAAGCCTTAAAAAAATAAAACAAGAGAAATAAATACAAGACACTGTCCCTTATTCTCCAATTTAGTAGAAAACAAAAAGTTCCCACGCAGGTCCAACGTAATCCATTGCATTCCCACGACTATCCCTGAATCCGACGTCCAAAGGCTATGGAGCCTCTTTCAAAAAAACAAACTCCATAGGCTGTAACAGCAGCCACTCCGGGTCCCACTGCGCTCCTCAAGACCTGCCGACTCTGAACAGAGGTAGTGTCAGAAACTACACCGCTAATCAGAGTCGTTGAGCCCTCCGTATAATGGCCCATATAGTTCCCCATAACTTGCTCCACAGTATAATGGCCCCATATAGTATCCCAGAGTATAATGGCCCCATATTGTGCACCACAGTATAATGACCCCCACAGTATAGTGGCCCCATATAGTGCACCACACTAAAATGTGCCCCATATATTGCTCCACAGTATAATTGTGGAGTTTTTTTGCTGGAGCATGTTATTTTACAATTATTAAACCTTTTCCGACACATGACATGCCAAAACATAATATATTTTGCGGGTACTTCCCGCAAATGGATGTATCAGTAAATAATGGCACTTTTGCTGGCACAGGCGCTTTGCCAGTAACATCACCGTGGGGAACTCAGCTTAAATGTTAGCCAAGCTCTCTATGTTTATGTGTCTATATGGTGCTTGCACTGCACCTGGATGCTTAACCCTTTAAATGCTGTGATCAATAGCAATCGGAAGGTTAGAAAGTCTGTATGGCTGAGTGGGCTCCTTCTCACACCCGATCAGCACCCCCAAAACATGATCATGGTCTGCCGGTGGTAGTCATGACAACTGGGGTCTGCCTTCTACAGTGGCCTGTAATTCCAGGAGCATATTCAAAAAGGCATTCTACCAGGGTCACATTGACAGTAGTGATGAGCGAGCATGCTTGTTACTGCTCAGTGCTCGCCCAAGAATCTCGCTGCTCGAGATGCTCGGCGCTCACCGAGTATTTCCGGAGTTGCTCAGCGGGGGCTCTCCCTGCATGTTTGGTGCTCGTTAGAGCGCCAATTAACATGTAGGGATTGTCTGCCACACACTGTCATGCTGCAGTCATGCTGATTGTGACATTACAGTGATTAACTGCCCGCACATCGTCATCAGGTCTATATCAGACCTGGCGCTGCCATGCTCATCACAGTCACTCCGGAATCAGACAGTGTAGGGAGAGGTGCTGCTGAGCTATGAAGAGATTTGCTTGTTTCTAGTTAGTGTAGGTATACCAGACTATATTAGAGACACATATCCATCTCAACTAACAGTCCTTTTGAGGACTAATCCAGCTGCAAAGATATCAGGGCTAGGCAGGCAGGCAGGGTATATAGCAGATTGCAGTGCACATAGCAAGAGGGTCCATTCCAGTAGAAATAGTCCCAGGTATCAGGGGCCAGGAATCATTTTTTTTATCTTAATCCTGATTATTTGCTTTAAAAGTAATCCAGAGAACACAATTTTTCTGCACCATTTGCTTGTTGACACTGCAGAATCCAGTCAGGTCCTTTCCATATTACAGCGCTAAAAATCCAGCTATTTAAAACTGTGGTTTGTCCGTCACCCAGATCACATATAATTGCGCTGAATATATTGCCATTTCAGGTCTCCAATGAAATTTTGTTGCAGTGTGTCAGTGAATTTATTGACACAAAGTCGGCTCTGTTAAAACTAGTCACCTGCAGGCCAGCTATTTAAAACTGTGGTTTGTCCATCACACGGATAACATAAAATTGTGCTGAAAATATTGCCATTTCTGGCCTCCATTGAAATTTTGTTGCAGTGTGTCAGTGAAGTTATTGACACCAAGTCGGCGCAGTTAAAAATAGTTACCTACAGGCCAGCTATTTAAAACTGTGGTTTGTCCGTCACACGGATCACATATAATTGCGCTGAAAATTCTGCCAGTTCTGGCCTCCATTAAAATTTTGGTTCAGTGTGTCAGTGTAGTTATTGACATCAGTTTGCTGTTAAAGATAGTTACTTGCAAGCCAGGTATTTAAAACTATGGTTTGTCCTTCACAAGGATCACATACAAGTTTGCTCCAAATTCAGTAATTTGTAGCGAGCGTGGAAGATATTGTCCTCCTTGGACACGTGCAAAGGGACAAGGAACTGGACATGATGGTGATGGTGCATGCAGAAGCCAAGGCCGTGGGCAAGCTCAAATTGTGCCACAACAAACACCCACATCTTCTCGCTCGACCTTCCTGTCTCAATTAATAGGGGACCACAGAACACAATATTGAACACAGAGCAGTGTGAAAAGGTTATTGGTTGAATAGCAGATAATGCTTCCAATCACTTAGCCAACACCACCACTACCCTGTCTTCCACACAGTCAAGTCTCAGTAGCCGTGAGTCTGGACCGCATATTCCACACCCTGATTCTCCTTCCTCCCACCATGCCGAGTGCCCAGAGAAAACTGATCCCACACTTGAACACTCCGAAGAGCTGTTCACTTTTCCATTGAAAGACTCGGGCCTCTCGATTGGTTCACTTGAAGTGGGGCAAGTGGAGATCACATGTAGCGATGCCAAAATATTTGAGTAGCCACGGTCATACAAAGGTGATGGTGGGAAAGTGTCACAAAAGGTGGACGATGAAGAGACACAATTGCCAGAAAGTCAGGAGGAGGACCCTTGCATTCACTGCATAGGCAAACACAATGGGAGACCAACTTCCTAATAATGGGAACATTTTTGTCAGGAGGCCCTCATCTACGTCTCTTCCAAGGGGCATTGGAGTGCCTCCTAATTTTTGGAAGCCCTTGCATTCACTGCATAGGCCAACACTATGGGAGACCCACTTACTAATAATGGGAACATTTTTTCATGATGCCCTCTACGTCTCTTTAAAGGGGCATTGGAGTGCCTCCCAATTTTTGCAAGCCCTTGCATTCACTGCAGAGGCCAACACTATGGGAGATCCACTTCCTAATAATGGGAACATTGCTTTCAGGAGGCCCTCCTCTACATCTCTTCCAAGGGTCATTGGAGTGCCTCCAAATGTTTGGCAACCCTTGCATTCACTGTATAGGTGAACACAATGGGAGACCCACTTCCTAATAATGGGAACATTTTTATTCTGGAGGCCCTCATCTAAGTCTCTTCAAAGGGGTATTGGGGTGTGTCCAAATTTTCAAAGGGGTATTGGGGTGCATCCAAATTTTGGGCAGCCCTGCCATTCAATGAATACGCAATAACAGTATAGGAGACCCACTCTTTAGTAATGGGAACAAATAAGCATAGCCGGCTGATGGCTCTCTAACAATAGTGAGGGCTGACTGCGGGCCCTTTAAGAATAGTAAATGGCACGTGATAGCCAGATAAGCTTGTAAAATGTTAAAATGACATCTCCCGGTGAATGCATTTGTCACAGTTGAAAGCAATGCAAAAGTGCAAAAACGCATCAAAAACGCTACGTGTGAACATAGCCCAAGGTGTGGAAGTGCATTTTTGTTTTTGGTTATTTATTTTGCCTTATATACAAGTCATTACCCTGGAGAGGATGTTTCTTAACATATTTCCCAGGAAAATCCATTTTGGTTTCGTTTTTGTATGTTTTATTGTGAGTCCGTAAAAGTGGCGTAATACCTCTGACAATGTTGTTGACAGCAGTGACCTGGGAGTCAGAAATGATTCCAGAGGTCTTCCACATGCTGTTCCCATGTCATTTGAGCACTGTTCTCATCAATTTGGGTAATTTTTAGGCCCTCTGCAGACCGCCGGGGGAAGCCGCCTGAAAAATGCTCGAGTTTCCCATAGATTTACATTGGGCTCGTTGCTCGGGTCAAGCACCCGAGCATTCCAATTTGCTCTACCTGAGCATTGAGCACCCGAGCATTTTAGTGCGTGCCCATCACTAATTGACAGCTACAGCTCTAATGAATTGCACTACATGTGTATTTCAATGTATTATAAAAGTAATTAGAGAAATAAAAGTTGAAGCTTCATAGAGGAACTAAGTAGACATGTAAAAACAGGAAAAACCTGTAAAAATCTCAAAATAAAACAAAATAAAGAACAAAAAAATAAAATAAAAACATTATGCCAATAAATACTCATAATTATGTAAAAACAAAACTAAAAAAAAAGTACACATCTTTGTATTGCCGCATCTGGAACAACCTGATCTATAAAACTGTCAAAATGTTTATCCTTTACAGTGATACAGCTGTCAGCAAAGAAATAAAAAAACGATAACTGTCAGAATAAGACTTTGCAAATAGGTTTTTTCTATGAAATATTTTGATTGTGTAAATGCAGCAAAAAAAAACTATAAAAATGTGGTAACCACTGTAATCGTACTGATTCGAACAATAAAGCTGCCTTATTAATTTTACAACATAGTGAATGAATTAAAAATTCTCCCACAGTTCATGAATTGCTGCTTTTTGTTCATTATGCCTCCCAAAAAGCGGAATAGAAAGTAATCATAAAATATTATGTGCCCAAAAATGATACCAATAAAAACTACTGAAAAAAAAATAAGCCATTATAAAACTATAGCTTTCAAAATATATCGCTGTAATAATACTGACCAGAGAAATAAAGCCATCTTATCAGTTATACAGTATAAATAAATAAAACCAATTCTTGAACTGTTTTTGATTTGTTGATTCTGTCTACAAAAAGACAGCGATAAGGCTCAGCTCACAATTATCCTGCTCTCTATGCTGAACACTTACACTAGGGTTTACGTGTAAATTTCTGAAAATTGTGGTTCACTGTAATGAGTTAGATGGAGACACTTTGGACTATGATTTTACTCTTTTTCTTGTCTTTTTGGCATGCAAAAAAGCACAGCGATCCACAGTTTTGTGCACCTTTGAAAAGTCTTGACACCGCTGAGCAGAGACCATACGGAGTCCAGTGTGAATCTGCTGCCTCATTAGAGAATGGATTTATTGGGGGTTTCAATGTAATCACGTATTTTGGAGATTTAGATAGAAACCCCAATGTAAGTGCTTAGTCTACAGTACAGGATAAATGTAAACTGATCCAAAATGTTTTGTACCCCAAAATGTTACCAGTAAAAGCTTCAATTCAATGAATAAATGAACAAAAAAAAGTCCCAACTCAGGTCCGTCTTCTGTCAATGGAAATAGAGGTCACTTCCACATTACTAGAAGCATAAAGGCTCTGAAAAAAGCATAGCTTCCCCCCAAAAGAAATTCAGCAAGATCCAGAAAATCCAAATGCCCCTCTTCCCTCTGAGCCTCACAGTTTGCCTAAACCACAGCTAGCATCCACATGTTTGTCATTACTGTAGCAAAGAGAGCCCTCTTAATTTATAGGGTGCATGTCTCCAGAAGGACAACCTGGGCACAATATCATGGACACTACAATGTATTGGGCACTCTAATGGCATATTTGCAATTTTCATTCTGAAACATTCATTGTGTTTGACTCCATGGGTGTTTTCCAGAAACAAAATTGTCACTAGACCCATAGATTAATACCCAAAGAAGTGTAATTTTCAAACTTGAGGGTGTTTTTGCTGTTCTGGCACAAACAAAAAAAGCATTTAAAATTAGACTTTGGTATTGTACTGGTGCAAACACTCATTGGAATTTTACTTGACTTGTGTTAGTTAATTGTTCGTATGAAGAAATATGATGGCAGCCTGCAGGGATTGGCAACTATTTTTATAATCTATATACTTTTATTTTTAGCTTTTTTTCTTAAATATTATTTTGTTTTAAAATGTGTTTTTTAAATCTCCAAATATTCTGTTAGTTTTATAGTTCTCTGTTACTCTTAATTTATCAGGTTCATCTGTGTTAACTAATAGTACAGTTCATCCTCATCCAACCTCTTGTTCACTTATCTGCAGTCAGTTCCTTGGATTTCAATCAATTTGTCTTATCATTTATTCCTCCTGTTCAGTATAACCAGCTCATTTAATTTATCGCTGATTTGCATGAACTTGTATTGCTTACTTAACTAATCCCCCTGCACTGTCACATCTCCCTATTAACCCTTGATTACTATGTTCTCGCTCTAAAACTTCTGAAAGTAACCTCCATACTGATAAATTCACTGCTGTATACGAGCATCATATTTTTATTCATTTCAGTACATTTTATTCAGTCAACACGTCTCTTTCTTTCTCTAAATATTTTGTCTCTCTGCTTTTTTTACAATATATCATTTTAGACCTTACAAGTTATCATTTTGACCTACCCTTTAAACGGTAAATTATTAGTCTGTTTGTTTTATGTACTGATGTTTAATTCAGTAATAACCTTCAACTAAGTTTTAGAGCCATAAAAATATGTTTCACTCCAAACTTCTTATATTTTTATAAGATTATAATCTAAATGCAATTTTTCAGAACATCCAAAACATATATTAAAATTTAGGCTGTATGTAGAAACAAGAGATTTCAATATGTGGGAATCAAATTCATGTAAATTTTTAGGAAATTTATTCGAGCTTTAAAATTTTGGATTCACTTTGTGCAAATCGCCTAAAATGGTCTCTGCTATTTTACACAATACAGAAGATTGCATCAGTTGCACAAAGTTCACGTGATCTTTAGCATGGTAGAATGGGGTGACCCATAATGCTTTGCACATATTTCTTCACATGTTGTCTCATAGCCAATCAGGGGGGACTATCATAGCCTGTATTAAAGCTAAGGCACGGAATGCAGTAACCATTTGGGGCTGAATCAGGATAGTATAACTCACAGTTTAACAATAAAGTAAGGGAGAAAATGTCATAAAGCATTGGACAAATACTACTAGTGTGCATTGAGAGAGAGCAAAAAGGAGAGAGAACCATCCAGAAGTATTAAATAGTGTGTATAGTTAATGCATCCAAAAACGTATGTATACTAGATTAAAGAAAGTAATGAGAATTGCTAATATATCTAAAATGTCATATTGGATAAGAAAGTGGGTAAGGAACACCAGTACTAGTAATGCTAAAAAAGAAAATCAATGTAGAGATGATAAACCTGTCTGAATCAGGGAGCTTATACTGCTGTGTTGACCATAAGAATGAGTGTTTGGACAATGTGACCTCCTAAATAGCAGAGCATTCATTAGGCAATTATTGGGCAGCAATAACTCTGTCTAAGGGTAGTACTGGGGAAGGGGATTACGCAATTTGCTGAAAGAGGAAGTTAGATGTTAGTGGGGCGGACAAAGAGGACAGAAGTTTAGCAGAAGCTAGAAACTTGATTGTTGTAATATTCTCATCCTGGGCTCAATAATAACAGCAATATTAAAGTAAACAGTGAATTGAAGAAGTGGAAAAAATCGCATTATGAGATAGGTAAATATGTAATCTTCTTTTTACTTCATATCAACATTGTTTATGTAATAAAACATTATATCGGCAATAAATCTTCATATTCACATGCAAAAGCTGAAGAATTAGTCCATTATTTCAAGACTTTGTTTCAAGTAAAGTCCATAATGAACGAGATCACATTCTCTATCGTTAGAATATTTATAACTCAGAAAGTCATTTGCAGTGAGAAAAGCATCAAACCCTTTGTTTGTTTTTATAAGATATGATATCTGCTAGTGATGAGCAAGCGTGCTCATAATCTGCTCGGTACTCCCCCGAGCATCACACTGCTTGATATGCTCGGTGCTCGGATAGTCCCCGCCCTGCATGTTTGGCACTTTTTAGAGAGCCAATTAACATGCAGGGATTGCTTGCAGCGCATTGTAATGCTGTAGCCATGTTGGTTGTGTCATTACTGTGATTGGCTGGCCGCATAGCGTCATTGGGTCTATATAAGACCTGGTGACGTCAGGCTCGTCACAGTATATCTCGGAAACATGCAGAGTAGGGAGAGGTGCTGCTGTGTGAGGGACAGAATTGGTGGTGTAATAGTTAGATATTGGTAGTGGTACTCCAGGAGTATATATATTTCAATCTCAACTAATAGTCCTTCTGAGCATTAATCCAGCTGCATATATTCAGTGGCGATGGCAGGAGTTAGGCAGGCAGGCAAGGTTTGTGGCAGTGTAAACAGCACAAGAGGGTCTATTGCATGTTCTGTCTGCTGCTGCTGCTGCTGTTACAGATATCTGTAGATATAGCCCCTGATATCAGGGGCCAGGGCTAATTGTTCTTTTTTTATCTTAATCCTGATTATTTTCTAAAAAAGTAAAAGTGTCCAACATTTTACTGCTCCATTTGCTTGTTAGCACTGCAGAATACAGCCAGATCTTTTCCATCATCAGATGTGATCCCATATTACAGCGATAAAAATACAGAAATTTGTACCGACCGTGGAAAATATTGTCTTCAATTTACAGTTTGTAACAGCATGTCAGTGAAGCTATTCACACATGGTCATTGTGAATAATAGGAATCTACAATCCCGCTTTTTAAAACTGTGGGTGTCCGTCATACGTATCACATATAACTGCGGTACATATCCTGCCATTTGGAGCGACCATGGAAAATATTGTCTTCTATTTACAGTTTTTAGCAGCGTGTCAGTGAAGCTATTCACACGTGGTCGCTGTGAATAATAGGAAATTACAAGTCCACTTTTTAAACCGTGGGCGTCCGTCAGACGTATCACATGTAACTGTGGTACAAATCCAGCCAATTGTAGCAACTGTAGAAAATACTGTCCTCCATTTAAAATGGGCAAGACGCGTGGCAAGGGACAGGGGAGTGGACATGATGCTGATGAAGCATGCAGAGGCCGAGGCCATGGACAAGCTGAAATTGTGTCACAACAAACACCAACATCATGTCACCCGACCTTCCTGTCCCAATTGCTAGGGGACCACAGCACACCACTATTGAAACCAGATCAGTGTGAAAAGGTTGTTGATTGAATAGCAGTATTATAATAATAACGGTCAAGTCTCAGAAGCCGTGAGTTTGGACCGCATATTCCTCATCCTGATCCTCCTTCCTCCCACCATGCCGAGTGCCCGGAGACAACTGATCCCGCTCTTGGACACTCCAAAGAGCTGTTCACTTTTCCATTTATAGATTCAGGCCTCTCACCCGGCCAGCTTCTAACGGGGCAAGATGAGACCGCATATAGCGATGGCCAAATATTTTAACAGACACGGTCACATGAAGGCAACAGTGGGAAAGTGCAATTACTGTCGCAAGAGGTGAATGATGATGATGAGACACAATTGCCAGAAAGTCAGGAGGAGGACCATGGTAGGGAAGTGGAAGACGAGGTGGTGGATGATAAAGTAACTGACCCAATTTGGAAAGGTGACACGTAAAGCGAGGACAGCAGCACACAGAGGGAGGGAGGCATAGCACCACAACAGGTAGGAACAAGCAGTGTGGTGGCCATAGACACAAGGCGGGCAACAGCTCCTCGGAAGACCAGCATGACAAAAGTTGGCATTCAAACTTTTAGGTCTTCCCGAGTCTGGTTCTTTTTTAATTACTCTGCACATAACCTCAAAAAGGTCATTTGCACCATCTGCCAGGCCAGCATCAGCAAGGGTAGCAAAGCTAGCAGTCTGACCATCACCAGCATGATTAGGCACATGACAGCAAAGCACCCTACTAAGTGGGCTGAACATTTCGTGAATGCTTATGCTTGAAATGTTGCCTTTTAGGCTCTTGGAGATGGAAGCTTTCCACAACCTGATGGCGGCGGCCATCCCTTGGTACTCAGTCCCTTGCCGCCTTTATTTTTCCCGGTGTGCCGTCACCTCATTACACCAGCATGTGTCCCAGAACATTAGCCGTGCCCTCAACAATGTAGTTACTGGGAAGGTCCACCTAACCATGGACATGTGGCCAAGTACTTGTGGCCTGGGACGGTACATCTCATTGATGGCACACTGGGTTAATATAGTGGAAACCGGGACCCAGTCGGACTTTGGAATGGAACACAGCGCCGCGGATTGCAGGCCTTGAGTCAATCAGGGTTACCCCCACATTCCACAGCTTCTTCACTTCCTCATCCTCCTCCTTCTCTTCAGCCTCCATCTCCAAAATGGCCACATCAGTCAGAAACTGGAAGCACTTCAGCATTGCCTCAGCCAAGTGGCAACAGGCTGTGCTGAAGCTAATATGCTTAGGTGAGAAACCGCACACTGCTGAAGAGTTATGGACAAATCTGAAAGAGCATGCAGATCTGTGGCTGTCACCACTGACTCTACAGCCAGGCATGGTCATGTGTGACAATGGCTGGAACCTGGTGGCGGCCCTGAAGTGAGGTGAACTCACACACGTACCATGCCTGGCACATGTGCTTTACTTGGTTGTTCAGCAGTTTCTCAAAACCTACCCATATCTGCCAAATCTGCTTGTCAAAGTATGCCACAGGTGTGCCCATTTTAGAAAGTCAGCTCCAGCTTCCACCGCCCGTGCTGTGCTACAGCGGCTTTTGCAGCTTCCAGCTCACCGACAAGTATGTGATGTCCTCATACGTTGGAACTCAATGTTGCATATTTTGGGAAGGATTTGTTAGCAGCACAGGTCAGTTGGTGAGTACTAGCTCACAAAACATCTGTCGGTATTCAAGTCAGCCTCCACACATAAAACCTCAGGAGTGGGCATGGATGTCAGACATCTGTGCCATCCTCCAAAACTTTGAGGACTCCACCAAGATGGTGAGCGGTGATGACACCATAATTAGTGTCACCATCCCGATTCTCTGTCCTATGAAGTGATCACTGCTCACAATTAAAGAGGAGGCATTGCAGGCGGAGCATGATGAGATGGAGCAAGGAGCCATACAGGGTGATTCCACACAGCCCAGCCTCATCTCATCCCAACATGAATTGGGAGACAATGAGGAAGAGGAGGAAGAACAGGAGCTAGTTTCCTGCTCTATAGACAGTACTACCCGCACAACTGTCATACCGTCTGTTCAGCATGGATGGCCTGAGGAGAGGGAGAAGGAAGAGGAGGAGAAGAGCATGGTCAGTCATCCTATGGGTGAGGACATGGACGTCTTGCCTGTTAGGAGTCTGGCACACATGCCTGAGTTTATGTTACACTGCCTTTCTTGTGACCCTTGTATTCTCCAAATTTTGGGTGACAGTCATCACTGGTTGGTGACACTTCTAGACCCACGCTACAAGGAGAACTTTCTATCACTTATTCCTGCAGCGGACAAGACTACTAACATGAGGCAGTACCAGAAGGCCCTTGTTTCAGAATAAATAAAAAAATTCCCATCTGAAAACGCTGGGGGCAGAGGTCACAGTTCATTGGACAACCAAGGAGTGCAAGCAAGAGAGACATGAATACAATCCAGCAGAGGCAAGGGAACACAGTCAAAGGTCTGGGAGAGTTTTCTCAGACCCTCCCATAGCACAGGCCCTGATGTGTGGGGTACCGACTGTACCAACATCCTCTGTAACTTCCCTGTGCCTTATAATTATTGGATATCCAAGCTGGACACATGGCATGAACTGCCTCACTATGCCTTGGAGGTCCTGGCCTGCTCTGCAGTTAACGTTTTGTCAGAGCGGGTTTTTAGTGCCGCTTGGGAAATTATAACTGATTGGTGCATTCGCCTGTAAACTGAAAATGCTGACTTACTGACTCTTATAAAGATGAACAAGGGCTGGATTGGGCCAGACTTCTCAACACCAGAGAATGATAGCAGTGTAGCATAATCTCAAATCCAGTGTCTTTTTTTTTGAGAAGACAATTCCCATGCATCTCTTCACACCCAGACATAGGTATATGCTTCCTGATTTTGTCTGTTTGCTGCTGTCCTCCTTCTCCTCATCTTCATCCTCCACCTCCATATTATCAGGGTGACCGTGATGCAACACCCACATAATTTTTTTTAATTCCTGGTAAATATGTTAAGGAACATCCTTATCAGGGTAATGACTTGTATATAAGGCAAAATAAATACAGGGCGGCACGGTGGCGCAGTGGTTAGCACTGCAGCCTTGCAGCGCTGGGGTCCTGGGTTCAAATCCCACCAAGGACAGCATCTACAAGGAGTTTGTATGTTCTCCCCATGTTTGCGTGGGTTTCCTCCAGGTTCTCCAGTTTCCTCCCACACTCCAAAGACATACTGATAGTGAATCTAGATTGTGAGCCCCGATGGGGACAGCGACGATAATGTATGTAAAGCACTGTGGAATATGTTAGCGCTATATAAAAAATAAAGATTATTATAGATTAAATAACCAAATACAAAAATGCTCCTCCATATCTTGGGCTATGTTCACACATAGCTTTTTTGTACTTTTGCATTGCTTTCAAAGGTGGAAAATGCAATCACCAGGAAATGTCATTTTAACATTTTACTACATTATCTGGCCATGTGATGTGTGACATGGAAAGAGCATTGGGAAGACCCCTGGTAGCATCACTGACTCCCAGGGCGCTGCCCAAAACTGTGGTCATCTCATCAGACGTGATCCTATATTACTGCAGTAATTTTTGACAACGTAACAAATATTAAACTCCATTTAAAGTGGGCAAGGTGTGTGTCAAGGTACGGGAAGTGGACATTATGCTGATGATGATAGTGCACGCAGAGGCCATGGGCAAGATGAAATTGTGCCTGCTTAGGGCAGGCACAACAATCACCCAAGTCATGTCAAACTACATTCCTGTCCCAATTTCTAGTGGGTCGCGAAACACCAGTATTGAAGCCAGAGCAGTGTGAAAAGATTGTTAGCTGGATAGCAGATAAAGATTCCAGTCAGTTTGCCACCACCATCACCCTGTGTTCCACATGGTCCAGTCTCAGTAGATGTGAGTCTGGACCACATTATTATTACTTTATCGACATTTATTCCATGGTGCTTTACATGTGAAAATGGGATATACATCGCAAAAACAATTACAATAATCTTGAACAAAAATGTGACAGCGACTGGTACAGGTCAGGAGATGAGAGAGCCCTGCTCGCGAGGACTCACAGTCTACAATTCAAGGGGGAGGACCCAATAGGTGAGGATAGAGCTGGTTGAGCAACGGTATGGTGGAGCGAGGGTTACTTGTCAGAAGAAGTGGGTCTTCAGGTGCTTTTTGAAGGTTTCAACATTAGGAGTGGGTCAGAAATGTTGGGGTAGAGAGTTCCAGAGAATGGGGTTGCACTGGAGAAATCTTGTATGCTATTGTGGGAAGAGGAGAAAAGATGGGAGTAGAGAAGGAGATCTTGTGAGGATTGGTGGTTGCGTGCATGTAAGTACCGGGAGACTAGGTCACAGCTATATGGAGGAAACAGGTTGTGGGTGGCCTTGCATGCCAAGGATAGGGTTTTGAACTGAAGTCTCTGGGCAATGGGGAGCCAGTGAAGGGATTGACAGAGAGGAGAGGCCAGGGAATAGTGAGGGGACAGGTGGATTTGTAGGGCAACAGAGATTGGAGGAAAGCAAGAGTGTTAGAAGGGAGGCCACAGAGCAGGAGGTTGGAGTCATCGATAAGGGTGATGATGAGTGCGTCTACTAGTGTTTTTGTAGGTTTGTCTTTGAGGAATGTGCAGATCTGGGAGATATTTTTTACATGGAGTTGGCATATTCCTCACCCTGATTCTCCTTCCTCCCACCATTCCGAGAGCCCTGAGACAACTAATCCCTCACTTGGACACGCCGAAAAGCTGTTTTGTTCATCTTTCCATTTATAGTTTCTGGTGGAAAGAGCTTGGATATGTGGTTTGAAGGAGAGATTAGAGTCCAGGGTTATCCCAACAGCTGTTCACTTATACATCGATAAATTCGGGCCTCTCGACTAGCCAGTTTCAAGCAGGGCAACAGAAGATCGCATGTAGCGATTTGAGCAGCCATGGTCACCCAAAGTTGACAGAGGGAAAGTGCAATTACTGTCACAAGAGGTGGCTATTGATGAGATACAATGGACAGAAAGTCAGGAGAAGAACCAGGGTGCAGAAGTGGAAAACGGAGCAGTGGACGATGAAGTCACTGACCCAACCTGACAAGAGGATACGTAGAGCGAGGACAGCAGCACACAGGGGGAGGGAGGCCCAGTGCCATAACAGGCAGGAACAAGCAGTGTGGTGGCCACAGACACAAGGCGGGCAACTGCTCCCCGGAACACCAACACAACGGAAGTTGCCAGTACAACTGCTAGGGCTTCCCGAGTCTGGTTCTTTTTTAAAGACTGTTTAGATAACCCGAAAAAGGCCATTTGCAACATCTGCCAGGTCAGCATCAGCAAGAGCACCAAAATTACCAGCCTGACCACCATCAGCATGCTCAGGCACATGACTGTAAAGCACCCTACTAGTTGGCTGAACACCAAGGTCCAGAAACAGTGACTGCGGATGACACCACTGCCTCTTCTGCTATTGTGCGTGCACGCCAATCCTCTGTCCATGGCACATGCAAAGATGCCTCCCGCCCTGCACTTGTCATTGCAGACTTGCAACCATCACCGTCCACGTCCTTGTCCCTTTGCAGCATTCAGTTGTTTCTATCACAGTCCTTTGAATGCAAACAGAAGTATGCAGCCAACCACTCATCCACAGGTCGCAATACTAAACTGCCACATTTCTGTACTGCTTCCACTTGAAATGTTGCCTTTTAGGCTCATGGAGGCGGAATCTTTTCACAACCTCATGGTGGCAGCGGCTGGGTGTCCATACTCAGTCCTCAGCCACCACTTTTTCTCTCGATATCATCTCCACCTTCCACAAGCTTGGGTCTAAGAACATTACCCTCCCCAGTGCACTTAAGTGGGAAGGACCACCTAACCACAAACATGTGGAAAAGTGAATGTGGCCAGGGATGGTTCATTTCACTGACTCATTCCACTGGGTTAAAATTGTGGAAGCCGGGACCCAGTGGGATGCTGGGACTTAACACGTCATCACAAAGTAGAGGATTGTGGTCCCTGGGTCAATCAGGGTTGACCCTACATCCTACAGCTCCTGCACCACCTTCTCCTCTTCAGCCTCCATCTTCCTCATTGATTAATTTTTTCAGGATATTCCAGATTATTTACTTAAACTTCATGCATGCCAATAATAATAAGCAGTACGGTATGTCTAGGCGAGAAATCGCACACCGTTGCAGAGTTGTTGAAAGCTGTATCAGAGAACCTTGTGGCGGCTCTGAAGCTAGGCAAGCTCGCACATGTACCATGCCTGGCCCATGTGCTCAACTTAGTGGTTCTGCAGTTTCTCAAAATCTACACAGATCTGTCAGAGTGGCTTCTTGAAGTATGCCAGGTGTGTACCCATTTCGGAAAGTCAGCTACAGCTTCTGCCGCCCTGGCAGAGCTTCATCAGCGTTTGTAGCTTCCTGCTCACTGACTGGTGTGTGATGTGACTACATGTTGGAAATCTATGTTGAAGATGTTTGGAATGATTTTGAGCAGCAGATAGCAGTTGTTGAGTACTAGCTTGAACACATCCGTAGGCTTTCACGTCAGCCTCCGCACATAAAAGTTGATGAGTGGGTATGGATGTCTGACATCTGTGCCCTCCTCCAAAACTTTGAGGACTCCACCAATATGGTGAGCAGCGATGACGCCATAATTAGCGTCACCATCCTGCTTCTCTTTCTATTAAAATGCTCACTGCTCACAATTAAAGAGGAGGCATTGCAGGTGGAGCAAGGAACTATACACGGTGATGCTACCCAGCCCAGCCTCATCTCATCTCAATGCAAATTGGGTGATAATGAGGAGGTGGAGGAGAAAGAGAACATAGACAGTCGTACTCTTGGTGAAAACAGGGAAGCCTTGGCTGTTGGCAGTCTGGCACACAAGGCTGACTGAAGGGTGTGGGAAAGACACAGAGGGACGTAAGAAAGGGAGCCAAGACACTAGGGGAAGGGGCGAGTGGACACCCCCTAGTCTGGTCTAGTGTCACTCTGTTTCAACCACCATCCCTATATTGGCTCTTCACTAATCGCCAAACGCGTGCCTTGCCCTGACTTTCCCTGGTGCATGGCTAAGGCTAGGGAAGGGAGGAGATGAGCACTTGTCGATCTCCACTAAACTCTATAGACAACAAGGGTAGACAAACAGGAGGGGAGGATTGCTTAGCTTTAGATGACTCCAGCCAAATGCATACATGGCCTCAAGCTCCAGAGAGGACGAAGTACTGCTTTTGCTTAAGTCTCACAAATAGTAATGAATATCACTGGCACCTCCCTCTCAGACACACCAGGTATTTTTACACTCAGGCCAGGGAGCTAATTAGCCAGAGAGAGGTAGCTGCTGGGTCCTAGAAACAGACAGCCTCCAAGAAGATGTGTGCAATGTCAAACATAGAGATCTCCTACAACCAACTGCAGGGCGACTGTCTGTCACCTCTTACACACCAGTAGCAGTATCCCCACCCGCCTACGAGTGGCCTCTGGACACTCAGGACCAGGTATCTCAGGAAAAGAGGTGTGAAATGAGCGAACCAATCTGGGAGCGTTCACCTCTGACGCTGAAACCCACATCCTCTCCTCTGGACCATTGCCTTTCCAGTGCACCAAGTATTGTAGAGAACAACGTTGGAGATGAGAATCTACAATCCTCAAAATCTAGAACTCCAGATTACCATCAACCATTACTGGGGGTGGTGGTAGACGTGAGGGCTCAAGAAGTTCCACATGTTTTTTTAAGTAAGGACCTAGGGAACACGTTGGGGACTGAGGAAGTACAAGACGAAAAGCTGCTGGGTTAATGACAGTGGTTATTTTATAGGGACCAATAAACCCAGGTCCCAGCTTGCAAGAAGGAACTTTCAATCTTATATTCCTGGTAGCCAACTAGTGTTGAGTGAGCATGCTCGACACTGCTCGTTACTCGCCCGAGCATCTCACTACTCGGGATGTTCGGCGAGCACCCAGCATTTTCGGATTACTCGGGAGGGAGCTCGGATCTCCGCCCAACATGTTTGGCGCTCTTTACAGAGCCAATGAACATGCAGGGATTGCCAGCCAGTCACTGTAATGCCGCAGCCATGTTGGTTGTGGGCATTACAGTGATTGGCTGCCCGCACAGCATCACCTCGAGTATTTAAAACCGTGCGCCGCCATCTTGGACACAGTCGATCTGGATCAGACAGTGTAGGGAGAGTGCTGCTGAGCTAGGGAGAGATTTACACTGTGAAATAGGTAGTGTAGGGTCTCTAAAGCCTACAAAATCAAACAAACAGTCCTTCTGAGGACTAATACCCATCCCAGATTTCAGGCAGGCAGACAGGCTGCATAGGAGACGCAGTGGTTATACCAGCAAACACTGCATTACAGTCCTGTGTGCTGCTGCTGCTCAAACTGCTAGACTTAGCTCCAGGTCTCAGGGGCCATAAAAAATCCTTTTTTTTTCATCTAAATCCTCTTTTTTTTATTTCCTCAGTCAGACTGTACAAATAAACATCTTATTAACCTTTTGGTATTTCCCCCACAAAAAAAAATTGAGTGTGTCTGTGAATGTTCAGACACAAATATTTCTGTTTAAAAGAGTCTGGTTTGGGCCATATAACTAGAACTGTGGTTTTGCAGTTCCACGGTTCAAATCTCTGTATTATCCACTTTTTTGCCTTTTTTCCATTAAAAAAACAGTTTGAGTGTCTCGCTGACTGTTGAGACACAAATATATCTATTTAAAAAAGTCTGGCATACGCCAGGAAATTAGAACTGTGGTTTTCCTCTTCCACGGTTCAAATCTGGGTGTTATCCACCTTTGTTCCATAAAATAAAACAGTTTGAGTGTCTCAGTGACTGTTCAGACACCAATATATTGTAATGCACACGCCCGGACTGACTGGCGTGTGCGTGTTTAGTAGTTGCACTGGACCATGAACCGGAGAGTGCCTGGAGGGGCGTAACTAAGTATCGGCCCGATCCGACCAAGGTCACACGACGGCATACGACGCCAGTGCACCAGGGAGGAACCGAGCAGAGGAACCAGGGTCTACTCCAGGTCAGACTCTGGACACGGCTGTTGGCCCACACCGGGGAATACAGGAACAGGAAGATAAGGCTGGAACACAGACTGGGGGCATAGGCAGATACGGCTGGTATGCAGATGGGTGGATGCTGGTAAGCACGACTGGTATGCAGGCAGAGAGGTGGTGGCAGGTACGGCCAGAATGCAGGCAGGTGGATGCTAGTAAGCACAACTGGTATGCAGACAGGGAGGTACTGGCAGGCATGACAGGCTGGAGCACAGAGAGGATAGGACCCAGTACAGACTTGGACATCCAGAACAGAACCGCAGATGCGGTGGACAAACACTGCAGGGTGAGACCACCCGGAGCGGCGGGCAAGAGCAGAGCGAGGCTGCCGGAGCAGCGAGCAAAGGTTCAAAGCAGAGCGAGGCTGCCGGAGCAGCAGCAAAGGGTCAGAGCAGAGCGGAAACCGCAGGAGCGGTGAGCAAGGCGGAGCAGAGCGGAAACCGCAGGAGCGGTGAGCAAGGCGGAGCAGAGCGGAAACCGCAAGAGCAGTGAGCAAGGCGGAGCAGAGCGGAAACCGCAGGAACAGTGAGCAAGGCGGAGCAGAGCGGAAACCGCAGAAGCGGTGAGCAAGGCGGAAACCGCAGGAGCGGTGAGCAAGGCGGAGCAGAGCGGAAACCGCAGAAGCGGTGAGAAAGGCAGAGCAGAGCGAAAACCGCAGAAGCAGTGAGCAACACGGAGCAGAGCGGAAACCGCAGGAGCGGTGAGCAAGGAGGAGCAGAGCGGAAACCGCAGGAGCGGTGAGCAAGGCGGAGCAGAGCGGACAGGGCTCTGTTCACAAGGAACAGACAGGAAGGGAAAGGCAGAACCAGATACACACTAGATACTTGCAATGAAGTAGCGAGTGGACACTAAACTCACAAACGAAAGTACAGTGACTATGAGTAGGAGTTAGGAGCAGGTTCAGACTCTGCAGAAAAAGGGAAGGGACGGACATATAAACCAAACAGGTAAAAGGTAGGAGAGTGTTCAGACAGGAACTGAGTATTCGGACAGAAACTGACACTGCAGCGAGAAACAGGAGAGAGTCTGGGTATGCGGCCCCCAGAGAGGCGGGACGAACAGGCAAGGAGCGTGTTCAGACTGGCCAAGAAATACAGCCTAAGGAAGGTGGACAGACAGGCAAACAAACACAGAAACAGATCTAGGTATGCAGCCCCTAGAAGGCAGGATGAACAGGCAAAGAGCGTGTTCAGACGGGTAGCTGGCTAGAGTGCACAGACAGGACACAGTTCAGACACGGGAACTGATACTGAAGGCAGGGAACAGGAAAGGACCTTGCACGTCAGCGACCAAAGGCCAACTGACAGCACAAGATGCTCAGGCAAGGATTCCAGGAAAGAGCTGGGTTAAATACCAGGTGACAGACAGCAATAGGCTGAGAACAGACAAGGGGTGTGCCCGCAGCAGCTACAAGAAGCAGGAAGTGATCGGGCGCCGCCCCTAAGCAGAAGAAACAGAGGCAAGCAGACAGCATGGAGGAAAGCCAGAGTGATAGTCTGGACTGGAAATCAAGTGCGCGCTCTTGCACAGTGGGGGATGGACCACTATTCAAAGATGCCGCCAGGTATGTTACATATATCTATTTAAAAATGTCTGGTATTCGCCTTAGAACTGTGGTTTTCCTCTCCCATGGTTCAAATCTGGGTGTTTTCCTCCTTTTTGCCTTTTTTCCATAAAAAAAAACAGTTTGAGTGTCTCGCTGACTGTTAAGACACAAATATATCTGTTTAAAAGATTCTGGTGTAGTCCAGAGAACTAGAACTGTGGTTTTCCTCTTCCACGGTTCTAATCTCTATTTTATTACCCTTTTGCCATTGATAGTGCATGGCGCGTGGCAAGGGACGTGGAACTGGACATTCTGGTGATGGTGCATGCAGAGGATGGGGCCATGGCCCAGGTGAAAATGTGCCACAACCAACAGTCACATCTTCTCGCTCCCAGTTCTTGACCGAATTACTAGGGAAGCACACAACAGCACCACTATTGCAAACTGATCAGTGTGAACAGGTTATTAATTGGATAGCAGATAATTCTTCCAGTCACCTGGGCACCACCACCTATGGTCTGTCTTCCACATGGACAAGTCTTAGTAGCTGTGAGTCTCGACCGCATACTCATCCTCACCCTAATGCTCCTTCCTCCCACCATGCCGAGTGTTGTCAGACAGCAACTGATCCCACAGTTGGACACTCTGAAGAGCTGTTCACTGGTCCATTTCCTTATTTGTGCCCCTCGCCTGCTACGCTTGAAGTGGTGGAAGAGGAGATCCCATGTAGCGATGGCCAAATATTTGAAGAGCCACAACCACAGGAAGGTGACCCTGGCAATTTGTCACAAGAGGTGGACGATGACGAGACACAATTGCCACGAAGTGAGGAGGAGGACTGTGGTGTGGAAGTGGAAGAGGAGGAGGTGGTGGATGATCTAGTAACTTACCCAACATGGCAGGAGGACACGCAGAGCGAGGCCAGCAGCACACAGGGGGAAGGAGGCAGATTACCCCAACAGGCAGGAAGAAGCAGTGTGGTGGCCGCAGACAGAAGGTGGGCAACCGTTCCCCGTAACACCAACACAAGGGACGTTGCCATTACAACTGGTAGGTCTTCCAGAGTCTGGAATTTTTTTAAAGACTCTGCTGATAACTCCAAAAAGGCAATTTGCACCACCTGCCAGGCCAGCATCAGCAGGGGTGACAAAACTACTAGCCTGACCACCACCAGCATGATCAGACACATGTCAGCAAAGCACCTGACTTTGTGGGACCAACCCCAGGGTCCATGACCAGTGTCACCGGGTGTCACCACCGCTTCTTCCGCTGTTGTGCGTGTAAGAGAACCCCCTGTTGTGCGTGCAAGGCAATCCCCTGTTCATACTAGATGCCAAGATGTCCCCTCTTCTCAGTCTTCACTTGTTATGGCAGTTTCTCAAGAAACAGCAACAACGTCCACATCCACGTCCCACCGCAGCGTTCAATTGTCCATATCCCAGACCTTTGAATGAAAGTGCAAATTCACAGCCAACGCCCCACAGGCCACAGTCCTAAATTCGCACATTTCACCACTGCTTGCTTTGGAAATGCTGACCTTTAGGCTGGTGGAGACGGAATCTTTCTGCAACCTTATGGCGGTGGCCGTCCCTCGGTGCTCGGTCCCCAGCTGACACTATTTTGCCCGCTGTGCCATCCCCGCACTACACATGCACGTGTCCCAAAACATCCACCGTGCCCTCAACAACGCAGTTACTTCGAGAGTCCACCTGACAATGGACACGTGGACAAGTGCTTGAGGCCAGGGATGGTACATCTCCCTGACGGCACACTGGGTAATCATATTGGAAGCCAGGACCCAGTCGGACCTGGGGACGGAACACATCCTCCCCACACCGAGGATTGCGGGCCCTATGTCAGTCAGAGTTGCCCCCACAGTGTACAGCTCCTGCGCATCATCCCCCTCCTCCTCCTCATGTTCAGCCTCCATCTCAGATATCACCACTAGTGTTGAGCCACCCCCGTAGTGTTCGAGTTCGGTTCGTCGAACACCCATGTGTTCGCCGAACTGTTCGTCGAACTGTTCGGCGAACACCTTCGAACACCGTTAAAACTAATGGCAGGCAAGCAAAAACACATAGAAACACATAGAAAACACCTTCAAAGGTGTCCAAAAGCTGACAAACTGCTCAGAAGACACAACTAACACATGGAAAAGTGACAAGTACATATAGTCATGTGAAAAGAAAAGAGGTGGAGGAGTAAAAGGAGGGGGAGACACAGATATAGGCATGTCATGCCCTTCTAAAATCCAAAAAGTGAGAAGCCGACACGGCCAGTCCGTTCCTGCCTGAGCCACCTCTGTGTCGCCGGGTTTTTGCCAGAGCCGCGGTGGACCCTGACGGCCAGCCCCCCTATCCCAATACTGGTGCCTGTCCGCCGGTGGGTCGAGGCCCCCCACGGTGGGGGGGGGAGTAACATCTGCAGAAGAAAGACCATCTTCCAGCCAAACTAAGATGTCGACTTCTTTTCGTGGACAATGTGATACGATCCCATTCTTACGGACACGCCCATCGCTACAAATTCTAGATGAGGCACAAAAACAGCAGGTGCTTCAACGGATATCAAGTGCTCCTTCAAGTGGGCTCTCCATCACCTCAATTTCAACATCACAAATACTCCAGTCCTCAGAGGTGTCACCCCAATCGCACTTGCTTCCTCACAGCTCCCAAGTCTCCAGCTGCCCGTCTGAGTATGGGGTAACACAAATGGCTGAGTCTGCCCAGCTGTTTACTCAAACTATAGCCTGGGAAACGGAGGTCTGCTCCAGAGCTTCTGTTAATCCAGATGAGGAAATGATCTGATCCGATGCCCAGAATCTTTATAAGTTGGATCCAGGACCAGATGAAGAAGGTTCTGAGCATAATGTAGACCCTTGTTCCCAAACTGTAACTCCTGTTGGTGGAGACAATGATGAAGACGATGATGAGACTCAAATACCTGATTGGAGTGACAACTTGACTTTTCGGTCAGGGCAGGAAGAGGTTGGCTCTGAGGGCGACGGGTGTGATAACACACAGGGTGATGATGACGAGGTTGGAGATCCCACTTACTGTCAACCCACAGTCAGACAGTCGATGAGGTCAGCAGAGGAGGTGGAGGAGGATGTGA
Organism: Phyllobates terribilis; assembly: GCF_046119375.1. Classification (NCBI taxonomy): domain Eukaryota; kingdom Metazoa; phylum Chordata; class Amphibia; order Anura; family Dendrobatidae; genus Phyllobates; species Phyllobates terribilis. The sequence goes on from NW_027362764.1 coordinate 446,166,417, forward strand.
CTAGCCCTGGGGATGGGGATGACTCGGTACCCGGGCATTTGCCTGGCCTTGGGGATGTCGCGGTGGTCGGCTCCCTGGCCCATACCCTGGGGTCTCTCTTTAAAAGGGTGGATAATTGTTAATTTTATAAGAGTTCATGACGCCACCTGTGGTATCTGGTGACAAGCACCAGCGCTGCAACAGTCCACTGAGGCCGGTGATAAGGCAGCTCGATGGTATAGCTCCCCACAGGTGGAGCTAGGTCTCAGGGCAGCGTATGCATGGGGAATGCAGGACAGGCGAGACCCAGCTGGGTCAGAGCAAGAACGGGAACGGACACGGTAGTCACTTCTGTACCTTTTACTGGTGGAAATTCAGGCACATCCCGGAGCACTGTAGGGTGAAGGGTGCATATCAGGATCCTCCCCAATGAGCGGGTGTAGGGCCTCCTGTTTCTTGCCTCTGCGTAGTAAGTTTCTGACCTGCCTGGAGCTAGGCCTAACTTTGTCTCTGTCCTGCGCTGGCTGACCTTGTGGTAGGGCCTTCTCTTGGAGTTCACGCTCCCAGTATGCGGGGCCTAAGCGTCTCCTGGCTCTGTTACATATCAGCACCTTAGCGATCCTGGGACTTGTAGTTCTCCAGGGATTCCGGTTATGCCTTACTGGGTCATAGAGATACCGGTAAGCTCGGATCCTGTGTCCGGTAAATGCTTCGGGGTGAGCTGGTTAAGCTCCTCTGCCCCTTATGTACTAACTCGCCACTCGCCTTCGGCCTACTCGGGCCCTCACTAGGCTATACACACTAATGGCAGCTTGCCGCGCTTCACTGATCTTACGGCACCGGCACACCTTAAGCTCTACCTGGGCTCCCTGAATCTAGCAAGCAGGAGCCTCGTGCTCCACTGCTGAACTATTAACTGCGTTCTCTAGACTAGACTGAGCTCCACTGCAGACTGACCTCCCTTAGGCTTCTCTACTGCAGGAACTCTTCAGAGGAACTGAACTGACTAGCTCCACCTTCCCTATTTATATCCCTAACGGGCTCCCTCTGCTGGTCTGAAGTGGAAGGTGGAGATGTGTGAATGTTTATGGGGGCCTCTTGTGGAGGATTCCATCAATGCACTCTTGTAGGATCTGTGATACCAAGCGCAGCGGGGCATCACAGATGCTATTGACGACGAGGTTAGGTTGCGCCTTCCTGGACAGAGACGGAGTACTGGAAGCACGTCAACAACTGCATCCTCAACCACAACTCTGCCTCTGACCACAAGTCGTAGTGGCTCTTCAGGTCACATGGGCTCTAAGCCTTGCATAGCCTAGGCATTTATTCAGATCGATAAGGATGACCCAACTCGTGTTATCTGTAATATTTGTCACCAAAAGCTAAGTAGAGGCCAAAAAATACATAGTTTGAGTACTTCATGCATGTACCGTCACATGGATATGAAGCATAAGTTGCAGTGGGAAGCTCACTGTGCTACAATGCGGCCTAGCCGGCTGGGCCAACCACCGTCTGCCCCATCTTGTGCATCCGCAGCCTCTTCATCCTCTGTGACTGGGTGGACAGCAGTCACACATGTTTTTGAACGCAGACCTGCCACCTCTTTACCCGCAACAGCCAGTGTGATTGGCAGGTCGTCAGTTCATTGGGAAGTGGAAACACCTGCTAGGGTTGAGCGCTCTCCGACATCGAGCGCACCACCTTTGGATCAAGGCAACCTAACATGTCCGCCTGCATCTTCCTCACAGACCGGCAGTTGCCGGGGACACCCTACTCAACACCGTCTAAGCACAACAGCCAGCCCTCGGTCCCTCAGATGTGGAAAAGTAAAAGACCATTTCCTCCTAGCCATGAGAAAGCTAAGAGGTTGAATTTCACCATCTGCAAGCTGTTGGCTACAGAAATGCTGCCTTTCCACCTGGAGGACACAGAGGATTTTCAAGACCTTATGTCCGTCACAGTGCCCCAGTACCAGATGCCCAGTCGGCACTACTTCTCAAAGAAAGATGTGCCTGCGCTCCACTAGCATGTCACACACAACATCACCGCTTCTTTGAGAAACTCTGTGTGTGACAGGGTGCACTTCACCACAGACACTTGGACGAGAAGGCATGGACAAGGGCGTTACATGTCGCTGACTGGGCACTGGGTAACTAAGGTGACAGCAGGACAAGGGGCTGCTGTCCAAGTCTTACCGTTCCCACGAGTTAATCCTCTTTATCTCGAACTTCCTCCACTGCTTCTGCCTCCTCAACCTCCTCTCGGTCCTCCACCTGCACCCAAAGCCTGTCTGGTAATGCCACCTGCTTTTTAACTGCGCAGAAGGAATCCTGCACACCTCCTTACTATGCTGGCAGCAGGGCTCAATGCATCAGTGTTTACTTTGAAATGTCTGGGAAATGTGAGTCACACAGCTGAGGAGTTTTGGTCAGCTCTGGAGACCCAGTTTCATGAAAGGTTGTCTCCACTGGACCTGCAACCAGGGAAGGCCATGTGCGACAATGCTGCAAACCTGGGTGCGGCACTTCGCTGGGGCAATGTCACACACGTGCCTTGTATGGCTCACGTGTTGAACCTGGTTGTCCAGCAATTTTTAGCCCACTATCCCGGACTAGATGGCCTTCTGCAGAGTGCGCGGTCGCTGTGTGCTCACTTCCGCCGTTCGCATCCACCAGTTCAACGACTTACATCTCTACAGAAGTCGTTGGGCCTGCCAGTTCACCGGCTGAAATGCGATTTGCCGACACGGTGGAATTCAACTCTGCACATGTTGCAGCGACTGTGGCAGCACCGACAAGCCCTGGTGCAGTACGTTCTGACGTATAGCCTGGGCCAACGAGATCCAGAGGTGGGGCAAATCACGCTGGAGGAGTGGTCTCAGATCAGGGACCATCTGCACCCTTCTGCACAGTCTTGAAATGGCGACGAAGATGTTTAGTGCTGACGATGCCATTATCAGCATGACTATTACGGTGATTTACATGCTGGAGCACATGTTAAACAGAATTCGGAGTCAGGTGGTGGGACAAGAGGAGGTGGAGGAAGTAGAGGAGGAGTCGTATGCGGAAGGGATAACATCTCCAAGGTCCAGACGGTTGGCAGCACCAAGGCGGCAGGCATGAGAGGGTGGTGGAGAGGGATTAACCAGGGCGCATGGTAGCAGCCAAACTGTTGAGGAAGGTGCAGGAGCCGAGGAAGAGGTGGAGGACGAACTGGCAATGGGCATGGAAGACTCATCAGATGAGGGAGACCTTGATCACATTTCTGTTGTGCGAGGTTGGAGGGAGAGGGCAGAGGAAGGAAGCATGATTCTTACCTCGCTACCAACACAACAAGGACTTGGTCCTTCTAGATGCGCAAGACACATGAGTGCCTTCTTGCTGCACTACCTGCAACATGACCCCCGGATTGTCAGAATTCGAAGTAATCCCGACTACTGGGTTGCCACACTCTTAGATCCCCGGTACAAAAGTATATTTGCCGAAATTATTCCTGCCATAAAAAGGAATTGACGAATGCAGGAGTATCTGTTGCAGAATCTTACATGTGCTTTTCCACAAAACACCAGTGGTGCACGTAGTGAATCTCACAGTTCTAACTTGCCAACGGTGGGACTGTCGAGTCTTCATCACTCAAACAGTAACAGTAACACAGTATCTGCTGGTAACAGCAATTTTGTGGAATCGTTTCACCACTTTTTTAGACCATCCTTTGCAAGGCCACATGAGACAAGAAGTCTGACACATAGTCAATGCCTAGAGAGGATGGTACAGGAGAATCTCCAAGTGAACATCGAAGCCATGACTGTGTCACTGGACCCTTGCTCATTTTGGTATTCCAATCTGGAAAAATGGCCGGAGCTCGCCACTCACGCCTTGGAGATCTTGTCATGCCATGCAGCCAGCGTTCTCTCTGAACGTGTGTTCAGCGCTGCTGGTGGTGTGCTGACAGATAAGCGCACGAGGCTGTCCACTGAGAATGTAGACAGACTCACGTTCATAAAGATGATCAAATCATGGATTCGCAAGGACATTTCTACCCCTGTGTCATCCTTGGGAGACTAAAAGCTTGGGGATTTGGTAAAATCACCTCACCAACCGTTTTAAGCAACAGTGGGGCAATTGATGCCACTTAACCCTAGAACGCATGACCATAAAAATCTACACTTTCACATACCTGGGGCCCTTTAGGCCCGTGTGCAAATAACATGGAATAACTCAAACTCAAATGACAAACAACTATATACATGAAGAATACCTAGAGTTTCAAAATTCTAACTAAAGCAATCTTGCAGAAAATAGAAAACTTTTAACTGGGCGGGCCTGCAAGGCCACAGGTATGCGTTCTAGGGTTAAGTGGCGTCTGTGCCACAATTTTGGGAGTCCCCTTGCTGTGTCTTACGTGACGTTGGCATCGTCAATTCCAGGTGGGTTGGGTCGCACCCCCCCTTTTAACTGTAAGAAACTACATACACTATGGCTTGGGGTAACACAGATGGTTGAGTCTGAAAAGCTGTTTACTCAGAGGTCTGCTCCAAATCTTCAGTGTCTGCTAGTCAGCGTAGAATTTTTAACTGCATCTAGCCTAGGCAATACTTTGGGCATAGTAGCCCAGCTGCGAAGCAAGCTGCACCGCCTGTGTATCTAATAAGAATTTTTAAATTAATCTAGCCTAGGCAGACTGTGGGGACCCCCAACCAAACCCAGATGCTCAGCCCCCCTACCGCCCCCCTTTCATGGACAACCCAATAATGTAACTCTTACAACTGGATGGGTGAGGATCGGTCACAGCTTTATTAACTCTTTATACTCATTCCATTAGAAAGGCATTTTATTTCTAAAATAATTCAGCTTGTTGCAGCATGCCCTGGGTCCCCACTCCGGCAAGTTGGCCAACAAGTGTAACTCTCCAACATGTCCTTTCTATTTCCAGGCCACGGAGGATCCAGAGTACTCGTATGCAGGACTCTGACCCCCACCCATCACTCTTAACGCTTGTTCCACTCCGTCCTGGAGTCCTGACAGGAATATGTCCAGTCCAATATCTATTAAGTGAACATCGTCGGGCTGTATGAGGCCTGCTTTATCTCCTTCCAGTTGTCGGTGTCGTATCACTACACCGCCTCTGTCTCTTCTAAATTTTGCCATCCGAATATTTATTACCCGCCTTGTCCATTCGATGGCCGTGATGTCTCGCGCACCTTGCCATACCGCTATTGGCACAATCTCTGACCATACTATAGCTAATTTTGTGAAAAATTATCTGAAGCGCTCAGTGTCTAGTTTCATTATTGCCATTAGTTATGCGCTCTTGTGATGACCTAGGTTGTTTCCCCCAGCCTCTATAACTAAGATGACCGGACCTCTTGCCTTTCTCCCTACCTTGATTACCTCCATTAGTATCTGTGGCTATAGCAGGCCTCTAATACCTCTCCAGTTGAAATATGTGTTATGAAACTCTAATTTCCTCCCGCCTGGGCGGACTTTCGCCCTTTTTTGTGCCCAATATATATACGAGTGGCCTATCACTCACACTGTTGGCTTAGCGTCACCTGTAAAAGAAACAAACCACGTTAGGATAACAAGTCCGGTCTTATGTATCTCGCCAAACACGTGGATCGCCATCTCCCTTTCCTCTGAACTTACGTTTCTGACAGTCCTGCTCTTGCTGCTTCGGTGGCCGCACCTATGCGGAATGAGTGTGTCCCGTAATATTTGGGGTGGTTCCCTGCCGATGTTATGCATTTATTAAATATAGCTTGGAACAGGTATATTGATAATGGCGTTCCATCAATGTGTGATACGAAGAAATTACTTTGTGATCTGATGGTTAGATATGTTTTTACTATTGTTACCCGACTCAGTGTACCGTTTGTGGGTTGTAGAAGTACCCAAGTACCCCTGCCCGCTGGAACCGTTTTCGATTGGTGTATGCGTACACGTATTGCATTATTGGCTATGACTACGTCCTGGTGTAATAAGCGTCCACTGGTGGTAATTTTGGATTGAGGGACTAATTCGCTTATACATAGCGCTCCGAAGAAGGCGATCACAAATGCAGTAGACATTAGTGTTGCTTCAAATTGTGAGTGTCATGTTAATGGTGTTAGGGATAAGATGTGAGAAATCAGTTTTAGTGACACGGGACGGGACGTCTACATTCCTGACTTGGCTGACCCCTTTTCCACCCTTTTATGGATTGTCTGATGATGAATCTTTGTCACATCTCCCCAATTCAGTAGTTGGAAGTGAAATACTACTCCGGTCAGAAACCGCTGCGCTGACGCCCCTGATATGCCCCTCATCATTAGCTGGTGGAGAAATTCTATGGTGACTTGTGATCTGGCTTGTTCACATTGGTCAACCCGTCTGCCTGCTACTAGTCGTGTCCACTCTTCCCATGCCTTACCGTATGCTTGCCACATTGACGGGGCAACTGACGCTCTGATTAATGGCATCAACTATCCGCCACTAGATCCCATAGGGAGGGTGGGTAACTGTTGCCCGATGGGTGGGCGTTGTGGAAGAGCTCTGTGAAAATCTGCCAATTGAATTGTTATAAAGCGTTAGCAGCAGCTTTATACCCCTCAGCATAGTGGCTAGCGCGGACCCATACATTGTGTTTTAGGCACAGGAATACTAGCCTGCGTAGTAGGCCTAGCACTGGGAGAGACGATGATGCCATCTTATTAATGCAGTGCGCTAGGCTGGTGTTTTGTGTTATGAAGCGTATATTTTTGTTAGCCAGGCGCGCGACCCATATTTCTATTGCTACCACTATTGGGAAAAATTATTTTCAGGGCTAGATGCAGCTAAAAATTATTATTAATTTCAAAGCTGGTGGAGCTTGGTATAGATGGCCTAATACAATGAGTCCCACACACTGCTAGAAGCCCAAATATTTTTTCAGAGGTAGATGCAGATAAAAATTATTTTTAATTTGCAACCTGATGGAGGTCAGTATAGATGGACTAAAAGAGAAAGTCCCACACACTGCTAGAAGGCCAAATATTTTTTCAGAGCTAGATGCAGATAAAAATAATATTCAATTTGCAACCTGATGGAGGTCAGTATAGATGGACTAATAGAGAAAGTCCCACACACTGCTAGAAGGCCAAATATTTTTTCAGAGCTAGATGCAGATAAAAATTATATTCAATTTGCAACCTGATGGAGGTCAGTATAGATGGACTAATAGAACAAGTCCCACACACAGCTAGAAGCCCAAATATTTTTTCAGAGGTACTGTAGATGCAGATAAAAATTATTTTTAATTTGCAACCTGATGGAGGTCAGTATAGATGGACTAATACAACAAGTCCCACACACTGCTAGAAGGCCAAATATTTTTTCAGAGCTAAAAGCAGAAAAAATTATATTCAGTTTGCAACCTGATGGAGGTCAGTATAGATGGACTAATAGAGAAAGTCCCACACACTGCTAGAAGGCCACAATTTTTTTTCAGAGGTAGATGCAGAAAAAAATATATTCAGTTTGCAACCTGATGGAGTTCTGTATAGATGGATTAATAGAACAAGTCCCACACACAGCTAGAAGCCCAATATTTTTTTAGAGGTAGATGCAGAAAAAAATATATTCAGTTTGCAACCTGATGGAGGTCAGTACAGATGGACTAATACAACAAGTCCCACAGCTAGAAGCCCAATATTTTTTCAGAGGTAGATGTTATGTTCTGCTACCAGAGCTAAGGAAAGAGAGGAGATCTGTCCCTATGATAGAACTCAGCTGAATCCCTACGATGTAACAGGGAACCTGATCCTGCGATCAGACCTGCTAAAGTCCTAAGCTAGTCTGTACGGAGACCTATAGATGTGGGGAAGGAATCCCTACAAGTACTAAGGACTGGGAGGAATATGGGACACCTCCTAACAGAAATAGTAGCAGACAGACGAACAAAAAAAATATATTGAACATAGAGGTCCGTAGACCAAGCAAACTAACAGAGTAAGATACAGAGCACAGGCAAGCTAGAAAGTAGTTATACAATGAAGTCCAGCAAAGCCAGAAGGGCGGAGCAGGCTTAAATAGGCCAACAAGGTCATGTGACCAGCAAAGGAAAAAAAACCTAAGAGCAAGGTTCTAACAGTACCCCCCCTTCTAAGAGGATCCTCCGGATCGCCTAGGACCAGGCTTATCAGGAAATCTCCTGTGAAACGCTTTGATAAGTCTGGACGCGGAAACATCATCCGACCTCACCCAAGAGTTATCCTCGGGTCCGAAACCTTTCCAGGCCACAAGATACTGCAAACTACCTCTATACAGTCTAGAGTTAAGGATGCGAGAAATTTCATATTCCCCGTCCTCCACCACCGGAGGAACAGAGGCAGAGGCGTCACAATCCGATACAACAGCTTTTTTCAACAGAGAGACATGAAATACCGGATTAATTCTCCAGGAGGTAGGAACCTCCAACCTAACAGCAGATTGGTTGACAACCTGAAGCACCTTAAAGGGCCCTACAAACTTGGGACCCAATTTCTTAGAAGGAATCCTCAACCGCAGATTCCTAGAGAACAACCAAACCATGTCACCAACAGCGAACAAAACCTCCTGTCGTTTCCTATCAAAGTAGTCCTTAGATTTTCTGTTGGCCTCCTGAAGATTACCACGCACATCCGTCCAAACTCTCTCCAAATCACCGGAAAAATTCTCCTCCTCAGGCACGGCAGATCCCAACTTGGAGAACGACCCAAACGACGGATGTCTCCCAGAACAACAAAAAAAAGGCGAACAACCAGCAGAAGAAGATGTATGATTGTTCAGAGCAAATTCAGCAAGTGGCAGAAACTCAGACCACCCCTCTTGATTGTCTGCCACAAAACAACGTAAGAACTGCTCAACATCCTGGTTTTTCCTTTCTGTCTGGCCATTAGATTCAGGATGATATCCAGACGAGAACGATAAATGAACTCCCAACCTGTCACAAAAGGCACGCCAAAAACGAGCCACGAACTGAGGACCCCTATCAGAAACAATGTCAGTAGGAACGCCATGAAGTCTGACAATTTCCTTGACAAAGGCCTTAGCGAGAGTTTTAGCGCAGGGCAGTTTGACAAAGGGAACCAAGTGACACATCTTGCTAAAACGGTCCACGACCACCCAGATGACAGTAAAACCCTCAGAGGGGGGAAGGTCAGTTATAAAGTCCATAGCCAAATGTGTCCAAGGAGCACTGGGAACCTCCAAAGGACAAAGCAACCCCGCAGCAGGAGTATGTGAGGACTTAGATCTAGCACATATAGTACATTGACGCACCCACTTAATGACTTCCTTCTGCCATCCAGGCCACCAAAAACTGCGACCCACCAGTCTCTTGGTCTCAGAGATTCCGGGATGACCTGCCAACCGAGATTCGTGACACTCAACAAATAAATCTCTCCTAAAGGTCCCAGGCACAAACAACCTCCCATGGGGAGTGTTAGATGGGGCATTCTCCTGTGCTTTAAGAATCTCATCTTCCAAAACGGAGTCCAAAGCAGCTATCACAACACCTTCTTGTAAAATGTTCTCCTCTTTCTCAGCACCGACTATGGGAGAAAAACTGCGAGACAAGGCATCCGCCTTAACATTCTTAGTACCAGGGATGTAAGTAACGGAGAAATTAAACCGCGAGAAAAACAGTGCCCACCTAGCCTGACGGGCATTCAGGCGCTTGGCAGCATCAAGATATATCAGATTTTTATGATCCGTAAGAACCTGAACGGGAAATTCCGCACCTTCCAAGAAGTGACGCCAGTGTTCAAATGCGAGTTTAATAGCCAATAATTCCCGATTACCAATATCGTAATTCAGTTCAGTCTCCGAAAATATTTTTGAAAAAAAGGCACAGGGATGTAATCCATCCCCGTTATCCTGAGACAATACTGCGCCAACCCCCACAGAGGAAGCATCAACCTCAACCAAAAACGGCTTAGTCACATCAGGCTGCATAAGTATGGGAGCAGAGGTGAACCTCTCCTTGAGATACACAAAAGCTTCAATGGCCTCAGAAGACCACTTAACCGCATCAGCACCTTTCCTGGTGAGATCGGTCAGAGGTTTGACAATACTAGAAATTTTTTTTATGAATTTTCTGTAATAATTGGCGAAACCTAAAAACCTCTGTATCGATTTCAAACCAATAGGCCTAGGCCATTCCTGTACAGCTTGAACTTTAACCGGGTCCATCTCAAAACCTTCGCTGGAGATAATGTAACCCAAAAAACTAATTCTCTGTACAGCGAACTCACATTTCTCCAGCTTAGCAAAAAGCGAATTGTCCATTAACAACTGTAATACCTCACGTACGCTCCGCCAATGAGACTCCAGATCCGGCGAATAAATCAAAATGTCATCCAAATACACAACCACATTTTTGCCGATCAAAGGTCTCAGGATGTCATTAATAAGATTCTGAAGAAATGCAGGAGCATTAGTAAGACCAAAAGGCATAACCAGATTCTCAAAATGACCCACAGGAGTGTTAAAAGCAGTCTTCCATTCATCACCCTCCTTCATGCGCAACAGATTGTATGCCCCCTTAAGGTCAATTTTAGAGAACCACTTGGCCCCCATTAACTGGTTAAACAGATCAGGAATCAATGGCAGTGGGTAAGGATTGCGTACAGTAATTTTGTTAATCTCACGAAAATCCAGACAAGGACGTAAACCGCCGTCCTTTTTTTTTACAAAAAAAAATCCAACCGCCACAGGAGACTTAGAGGGCCTAATGTGACCGGCGGCCAAACTTGTCTGTATGTATTCCTCCAAAGCCTTCCTCTCAGGAATAGTAAGGTTAAATAAACGACTTTTAGGAAGAGTCGCTCCAGGGACAAATTCAATAGAACAATCATAGTCTCTATGAGGAGGCAAAACCTGCGATTCCTTCTCAGAAAAAACTCTCCAAAACTCCTGAATAGGAACAGGCAATTCTCCCCTATCCAAAGCTGCAATACGCCCGTTACAACACTTGTCATAACATTTATGGCTCCAGGATTTAATTTCATTGGTAGACCAATCCAGTACAGGATTGTGAAATTTTAACCAGGGCAATCCCAATATTACTGGAGAAGGCAAGTTATTCAAAACTACCAAATCCAATTTCTCATGGTGAACACCATTAATAGTGAGAGGAAATTCACAGACCTTGAGAGTAATATTCTTCAAAGGGGAACCATCCACAGAAACCACAGCAATGGGGGATGATAAAGGTTCGGGTTTTAAATTGAGTCTTTCCAAGAATCCCCCATCAATTACATTCAGAGTAGACCCACAATCAACAAACACCCGAAATTCCATTAATTTTTCCTGAGCAATCGTGGAAGCAGCTAAAAATACACCCTTGGAATTTAAACAGGCAATACGGGCATGACTGACCATTTTTTTTTCTTTCTTCATACGAAGCTCACAGCCTTTAATGAAATGACCAGATTTTCCGCAATAGAAACACAAGCCTTCAGAAAATCGACGGTCTTTTTCTTGAGAGCGAGGTGCCACCGATCCAATCTCCATCGGTTCACCACTGTTAGTACACACATTCTCATAACCAGAAACTGACATAGCAGAGGATTTGCTCTCATTAACCCTTGCACGCAGTCTCCTATCCACCCGTATAGCTAATTGCATAGCCTGTTGCAAATCTTCAGGTGTAGGATAAGCAATTAGCAGGTCTTTAACCCTTTCACTGAGCATAGCAAGAAATAGACTTTTCAGAGCAGAATCGTTCCACACTATTTGAGTAGACCAACGACGGAAATGAGTACAATATTTTTCCACATTACCTGATCCCTGTCTCAAACGTCTCAACTCAGTCTCAGCTGATGCGACACGGTCAGGATCATCATATAATAGTCCCAAAGCAGAAAAAAAACTATCCACTGATCTGAAGCATGTATCACTAGGTTGCAAAGAAAAGGCCCACTCCTGAGGCTCTTTGCGCAAAAGTGACATTATGAACCCTATGCGCTGGGATTCATCCCCAGAGGACTTGGGTCTCAAACGAAAATACAATAAGCAAGCATTTTTAAATGAAAAAAATTCTCGATGTTCACCAAAAAATAAATCCGGCAAACATACCTTAGGCTCCAAGAAATGTGCTCCAGGACAGTTACTCACGTGCTGACGGAGCTCGGCCACCTCCAGAGAGAGTCCCTGCAGGCGATGAGCCAAATCCTGAACCGACACCATGATGGAACAGAAAAATCTTTCCTTAGAGAATTTGCAGGCTGGACTTACTGTTATGTTCTGCTACCAGAGCTAAGGAAAGAGAGGAGATCTGTCCCTACGATAGAACTCAGCTGAATCCCTACGATGTAACAGGGAACCTGATCCTGCGATCAGACCTGCTAAAGTCCTAAGCTAGTCTGTACGGAGATCTATAGATGTGGGGAAGGAATCCCTACAAGTACTAAGGACTGGGAGGAATATGGGACACCTCCTAACAGAAATAGTAGCAGACAGACGAACAAACAAAATATATAGAACATAGAGGTCCATAGACCAAGCAAACTAACAGAGTAAGATACAGAGCACAGGCTAGCTAGAAAGTAGTTATACAATGAAGTCCAGCAAAGCCAGAAGTGCGGAGCAGGCTTAAATAGGCCAACAAGGTCATGTGACCAGCAAAGGAAAAAAAACCTAAGAGCAAGGTTCTAACAGTAGATGCATAAAAAATATATTCAGTTTGCAACCTGATGGAGGTCTGTATAGATGGATTAATAGAACAAGTCACACACACAGCTAGAAGCCCAAATAATTTTTCAGAGGTAGATGCAGATAAAAATTATTTTTAATTTGCAACCTGATGGAGGTCAGTATAGATGGACTAATAGAGAAAGTCCCACACACAGCTAGAAACCCAATATTTTTTCAGAGGTAGATGCAGAAAAAAATATATTCAGTTTGCAACCTGATGGAGGTCTGTATAGATGGATTAATAGAACAAGTCCCACACACAGCTAGAAGCCCAAATAATTTTTCAGAGGTAGATGCAGATAAAAATTATTTTTAATTTGCAACCTGATGGAGGTCAGTATAGATGGACTAATAGAGAAAGTCCCACACACTGCTAGAAGGCCAAATATTTTTTCAGAGCTAGATGCAGATAAAAATTATATTCAATTTGCAACCTGATGGAGGTCAGTATAGATGGACTAATAGAACAAGTCCCACACACAGCTAGAAGCCCAAATATTTTTTCAGAGGTACTGTAGATGCAGATAAAAATGATTTTTAATTTGCAACCTGATGGAGGTCAGTATAGATGGACTAATACAACAAGTCCCACACACAGCTAGAAGCCCAATATTTTTTCAGAGGTAGATGCAGAAAAAAATATATTCAGTTTGCAACCTGATGGAGGTCTGTATAGATGGATTAATAGAACAAGTCCCACACACAGCTAGAAGCCCAATATTTTTTCAGAGGTAGATGCAGAAAAAAATATATTTAGTTTGCAACCTGATGGGGGTCAGTATAGATGGACTAATACAACAAGTCCCACACACTGCTAGAAGCCCAATATTTTTTCAGAGCTAGATGCAGAAAAAAATTATATTCAATTTGCAACCTGATGGAGGTCAGTATAGATAGACTAATAGAATGATGCTATGCCCAAAAGATTTTACTTCACTAGGTGCAGTAAAAAAATTGGTACTCTATACACAGGTGGTATATCTTGCAACACAGATAGGCTACTCCACTGACTAACACACTCTGCAATAGGCCAAAAAGGATTAGCTTTGCTAGATTCAGCCAAATGCTGTGAAAAAAAACTTGCACAGCACTGGCACAGACCTGCCTGGCAAAAACTGATAGGAACTGATGTAAACTAGTCCTGAAAAGGACTCCAATTACAATTAGTCTTTACTCCCACAACCTATCTATTTAAGAGCACAGACCTGCCTGATAAAAGTCATAGGAAATGCTGTAACCTAGTCCTTAAAAGGACTGCAATCACAACTATTCCCTACTCCCAAGCTATCTGTAGATTTGTGCGAAAATTGGCTTGAAATTAACAAGGTATAGCGCACACAGCAACAGCGGTGCCGTCTAACACGCAGCTGCAGCAGTGAGAAAATGGTGGCGACGGAGAAAATGGCTTGGTCTTTTAGGGCAAGGACATGTGACATACACTGCCAATGACACATGCCCTTGCTTGTGTGAAAAAAAGCACTTCGCTCCGTGTGTGCGCTGCTGATAGGCTGACAGATTGCTCCTCCCCACTGTAAATGCGGGAAAGAGAAAAAAAAATGGAGATCTTCATTGTTCCTGCAGAGATCCATCCCCTGCCACTCCCCCCACCCCGCTGTACACTCAAACTGCGTATTAACATTAATTTTCATCATTACTGAGAAAAAATCCAGTTATGATTTTGGTGCACGAACAGTTATCGAACATAACCTCGAACAGCCGAATTTTTCTCAAATTGTTCGTGTTCGCCGAACGGCTCGAACACCGCCCAAAACAGCTCGAATTTGAGATTGGCGAACAGTTCGAGTAGAACAACGCTCATCTCTAATCACCACATCAGTTACAAGCTGGAAGCATTGCAGTACTGCCTCAGCCAAGCGGCAACAGACTGTGCTGAAACTCATAAGCTTAGGTGATAAACCTCACACTGCTTGTGAGTTGTGGACAGCTGTGAAAGAGCAGGCAGATCTGTGGCTGAGACCGCTGAACCTACATCCAGGCATGGTCATGTGTGACAATAGCCGTAATCTGGTGGCGGCTCTGAGGCAAGGAGAGATCACAAACGTACCTTGCCTGGCTCATGTGCTTAACCTCATGGTTCAGCGGTTTCTTAAATCGTGCCCAGAGTTGCCAGATCTTCTCATCAAAGTACGCCGCCTGTCAGCTCATTTTCGGAAGTCAGCTACAGCTTTCGCTGCCCCCGATCTGACAAAACATCAGGGGGAATCCAGTAAAGCTTTACAATCTCATTCTTGAACACCTGAGCAAGTTTCTTGGCATTTGGAAGTGCAGTCAATTCGACAAAATTAACCATTTGTATAATCACCAAAACCACCATTTTGCCTGCAGAAACCGGTAGGTAAGTAATAAAATCCATGGACAAGTGTGTCCTACTAGGGATAGGTAGCGGAAAAAGAGTACAAGACGGACGGGTATGCAAAACCTTTGAAGGTGTGCAAATACTACAAACAATTACATGTTCAATTATATCCCGATGCAACCTGGGCCACAAAAAGCAATTAGAGAGGAGTTTCATGGGTGCCTTACCACCTGGATGCCCAGCAAGCACAGAGTTGTGATGTTCCTTTATAACTTTGCGGCGCAAATTAGATGGTACAAATAACTTTCCTTAAGGGCAGGAGGCAGGGGCTCCCCCTGTGCCTCCAACACCTTACCCTCCAGTTCAGGATAAAGTGATGAAATTACTACCCCTATCAGTAATATCGGGGCAGGGTTTTCACGGTCACCACCACCAAGGAAGCTTTGAGACAAAATTGAACCTAGTAAAAAACAGGGACCATCTGTCTTTCCTGGGGTTGAGATGTTTAGCTGACAGGAGATATGACAGGTTCTTTTGGGCAGTAATAACAGTAATAGGAGAAGCCTATTTGTGTTGCAAGCTACACCACCTGTGCATAGAAACAAATTTTTTTACTGCACCTAGTGAAGTAAAACCTTTTGGGCATTTCATCACTGTATTAGTCCATCTATACTAACCTCCAGCAGGTTGCAAATTCAATATAATTTGTTTCTGCATCTAGCTCTGAATAAATATTTCGGCTTCTAGCAGTGTGTGGGATTTGTTCTATTAGTCCATCTATACTAACCTCCATCAGGTTGCAAATTCAATATAATGTTTTTCTGCATCTAGCTCTGAAAAAATATTTCGGCTTCTAGCAGTGTGTGGGACTTGTTCTATTAGTCCATCTATACTAACCTCCATCAGGTTGCAAATTCAATATAATTTTTTTCTGCATCTAGCTCTGAAAAAATATTTTGGCTTCAAGCAGTGTGTGGGACTTGTTCTATTAGTCCATCTATACTAAACTCCATCAGGTTGCAAATTCAATATAATTTTTTTATGCATCTAGCTCTGAAAAAATATTTCGGCTTCTAGCAGTGTGTGGGACTTTTTCTATTAGTCCATATATACTAACCTCCATCAGGTTGCAAATTCAATATAATTTTTTTCTGCATCTAGCTCTGAAAAAATATTTTAGCTCCTAGCAGTGTGTGGGACTTGTTCTATTAGTCCATCTATACTAACCTCCATCAGGTTGCAAATTCAATATATTTTTTTCTGCATCTAGCACTGAAAAAATATTTCGGCTTCTAGCAGTGTGTGGGACTTGTTCTATTAGTCCATCTATACTAACCTCCATCAGGTTGCAAATTCAATATAATTTTTTTCTGCATCAAGCTCTGAAAAAATATTTTGGCTTCTAGCAGTGTGTGTCACTTGTTCTATTAGTCCATCTATACTAACCTCCATCAGGTTGCAAATTCAATATAATTTTTTTCTGCATCTTGCTCTGAAAAAATATTTCGGCTTCTAGCAGTGTGTGAGACTTGTTCTATTAGTCCATCTACACTAACCTCCATCAGGTTGCAAAATCAATATAATGTTTTTCTGCATCTAGCTCTGAAAAAATATTTCAGCTTCTAGCAGTGTGTGGGACTTGTTCTATTAGTCCATCTATACTAACCTCCATCAGGTTGCAAATTCAATATCATTTTTTTCTGCATCTAGCTCTGAAAAAATATTTCGGCTTCTAGCAATGTGTGGGACTTGTTCTATTAGTCCATCTATACTAACCTCCATCAGGTTGCAAAATCAATATAATGTTTTTCTGCATCTAGCTCTGAAAAAATATTTTGACTGGTAGCAGAGTGTGGGACTTGTTCTATTAGTGCATCTATACTAACCTCAATCAGGTTGCAAATTCAATATAATTTTTTTCTGCATCTAGCTCTGAAAAAATATTTCGGCTTCTAGCAGTGTGTGGGACTTGTTCTATTAGTCCATCTATACTAACCTCCATCAGGTTGCAAATTCAATATAATTTTTTTCTGCATCTAGCTCTGAAAAAATATTTCGGCTTCTAGCAGTGTGTGGGACTTATTCTATTAGTCCATCTATATTAACCTTTAGCAGGCTGCAAATTCAATATAATTTTTTTCTGCATCTAGCTCTGAAAAAATATTTTGGCTTGTAGCAGTTTGCGGGACTTGTTCTATTAGTCCATCTATGCAAACCTCCATCAAGTTGCAAATTCAATATAATTTTTTTCTGCATCTAGCTCTGACAAAATATTTCGGCTTGTAGCAGTGTGTGGGACTTGTTCTATTAGTCCATCTATACTAACCTCCAGCAGGTTGCAAATTCAAAATAATTTTTATCTGCTTCTAACCGAGCCAATGCTTTTGGGCTAATACCCCAGTTTGGCCACTCAGCTCTGCTCGGTTCCCATCCATTGTTTTTTGTGCAAACAACTCCAGAGTAGTGAATTAGTTAACCACCAAAATGAGTGGAAAAAGGCCTGCTGCTGGTGGAAAGGGGAATAGGCGTGTTGGGAAGGGAATAAAAGGTTGTGTCCGTGGGGTAGGTGTTAAAGCAACAGTAATATCTGCAGAAGAAAGACCATCTTCCAGCCAAACTAAGATGTCGACTTCTTTTAGAGGACAATGTGATAAGATCCCTTTCTTACAGCCACGCCAATCGCTACAAATTCCAAATGACGCACAAAAACAGCAGGTGCTTCAACGGATATCAAGTGCTCCTTTAAGTGGGCTCTCCTCCACCTCAACTTCAACATCACAAATACTCCACTCCTCAGAGGTGTCACCCCAATCGCACTTGCTTCCTCACAGCTCCCAAGTCTCCAGCTGCCCGTATGAGTATGGGGTAGAACAGATGGTTGAGTCTGCAGAGCTGTTTACTCATACTATAGCCTGGGAATCAGAGGTCGGCTCCAGAGCTTCTGTGAATCCAGACGAGGAAGTGATCTGCACTGATGCCCAGAATCTTTATGAGTCGGATCCAGGACCAGACGCAGAAGGTTCTGACCATAATGTAGACCCTCATTCCCAAACTGTAACTCCTGTTGGTGGAGACAATGAGGAAGACGATGATGAGACTCAAATAACTGATTGGAGCGACAACTTTAGTTTTTTGTCAGCGCAGGAACAGGTTGGCTCTGAGGACGACGGGTGTGATAACACACAGGGTGATGATGACGAGGTTGGAGATCCCACTTACTGTCAACCCACAGTCAGCCAAGAGATGAGGTCAGCAGAGAGGTGGAGGAGGATGCTAGTGACGACGAGGTCAGGTTGCGCCTTCCTGGACAGAGACGTAGTACTGGAAGCACGTCAACAACTGCATCCTCAAGCACAACTCTGCCTCTGTCCACAAGTCGTGGTGGCTCTTCAAGTTGCATGGGTGCTAAGCCTTGCATAGCATGGGCATTTTTTCAGATCGATAAAGATGACCCAACTCGTGTTATCTGTAACATTTGTCAGCAAAAGCTAAGTAGAGGCCAAAAAATCCATAGTTTGAGTACTTCATGCATGAACCGGCACATGGATATTGTTAGAACTCTCCTGTTAGGTTTTTTCTAGTTTGCTGGTCACATGACCTTTTTTGCCTTTTTATTCCTGCTCCGCCCCCCTGGCCTTGCTGGACTTCATTGTAATTTCTACTCTTGAGCTAGCTTGGTGCTCTGTTACATTTCTCAGTCAGTTTTGCTAGGTCTTCGGACCTCTATGTTCTATGTTGTTTGTTTGTCTTATTTCTGCTACAATTTCTGCCAGGAGGTGTCCATCTATCTCCCAGTCCCTAGTTCTGGTAGGGATCCCTTCCTCACATCTATAGGTCTTCGTTCAGACTAGCCGAGGACTTTAGCGGGTCTGATCGCAGGATCAGGTTCCCCGTTACATCGTAGTGATCCAGCTTAGTTCTATTGTAGGGACAGATCTCCTGTCTTTCCTTAGTGCTTGTAGCAGATCATAACAGTATGTCCAGCCCAAAAAATTTCTCTAAGGAAAGACCTCCAGTTTCCATCATGGTCTCTGTTCAGGATTTGGCTCAACGCTTGCAGGGACTCTCTCTGGAGGTGGCCGAGCTCCAACAACACGTGAGTAGCTGTTCTGGAGCGCATTTTGTGGAGCCAAAGGTACGTCTGTCTGATCTATTTTTTGGTGAACAACAAGATTATTTTTCTTTAAAAATGCTTGTTTGCTGTATTTTCGTTTGAGGCCCAGATCCTCTGGTGATGAATCACAGCGCATAGGGTTCATAATGTCACTATTGCGCAAAGAACCTTAGGGATGGGCCTTTTCTCTCCAACCTAGTGATCCGTGCTTTAGATCAGTGGATAGTTTTTTTTCTGCTTTGGGGTTGTTGTATGATGATCCTGATTGTGTCTCATCTGCTGAGTCTGAATTAAGACGTTTGAGGCAGGGATCAGGTAATGTGGAAAATTATTGTACTCACTTCCGTCGCAGGTCTGCTCAGGTGGGGTGGAACGATTCAGCTTTGAAAAGTTTGTTTGTTGCGGGGCTAGGTGAAAGGGTTAAGGATCTGCTGATAGCTTATCCTTCACCTGGAAACTTGCAGGAGGCAATGCAATTAGCTATACGGGTGGACAGGAGACTGCGTGCAAGGGTTAATGAGAGTAAATCCTCTGCCATGTCAGCTCCGAGTCTTGAGAGGGTCTGTACTGACATTGGAGAGCCGATGGAGATTGGGGCGATGTCACCCCGCTCTCATGAAAAAGACCACAGATTTTCTGAAGGTTTGTGCTTTTATTGCGGTGGATCTGATCATTTCATTAAGAACTGTGTGCTTCGTATGAACAAAGAAAAAAAAAAGGTCAGTTACGCCCGTATAGCCTGTTTAAATACTAAGGGTGTACTTCTTTCTGCTACTACCACTGCTCAGGAAGAATTAATTGAATTTCGGGTATTTGTGGATTGTGGTTCTACTCTGAATGTGATTTATGGGGGATTCGTAGAAAAACTTAAATTAAAACCCAAACCTTTGTCATCCCCTATTGCCGTGATTTCTGTCGATGGCTCTCCCTTAAAGAGTGTTACTCACAAGGTCTGTGAATTTCCCCTCACTATTAATGGTATTCACCAAGAGAATTTGGATTTGGTAGTATTAAATAATTTGCCTTCTCCAGTAGTGTTGGGGTTACCCTGGTTAAAACTGCACAATCCTGTACTAGATTGGTCTACCAATGAAATTAAGTCCTGGATCCCTAAGTGTTATGACAAATGTTGTAACGGGCGCATTGCTGCTGTGGATAAAGGGGAATTACCTGTACCTATTCAGGATTTTTGGAAAGTTTTTTCTGAGAAGGAATCGCAAATTTTGCCTCCCCATAGAGACTATGATTGAATTTGTCCCTGGAGCAACTTTTCCAAAAAGTCGTTTATTTAATCTTACTATTCCTGAGAGAAAGGCTTTGGAGGAATACATACAGACGAGCTTGGCCGCCAGTCACATTAGGCCTTCCAAGTCTCCTGTGGCTGTTGGATTTTTTTTTGTTAAAAAAAAGGACGCGGTTTACGTCCTTGTCTGGACTTTCGTGAGAATAATAAAATTACTTACCCACTGCCATTGATTCCTGATTTGTTTAACCAGTTAGTGGGGGCCAAGTGGTTCTCTAAAATTGATCTCCTGGTGGCATACAATTTGTTGCGCATGAAGGAGGGTGATGAATGGAAGACTGCTTTTAACACTCCTGTGGGTCATTTTGAGAATCTGGTTATGCCTTTTGGTCTTACCAATGCTCCAGCATTTTTTCAGAATCTTATTAATGACATCCTTAGACCTTTGATCGGCAAAAATATGGTTGTGTATTTGGATGACATTTTGATTTATTCGCCGGATCTGGAGTCTCATTGGCGGAGCGTACGTGAGGTATTGCAGTTATTGATTGACAATTCGCTTTTTGCTAAGCTGGAGAAATGTGAGTTCGCTGTTCAGAGAATTAGTTTTTTGGGCTACATTAGCTCCAGCGAGGGCTTTGAGATGGACCCGGTGAAAGTTCAAGCTGTGCAGGGATGGCCTAGGCCTATTGGTTTGAAATCGATACAGAGGTTTTTGGGTTTCGCCAATTATTACAGAAAATTCATAAAAAAAATTTCTATTATTGTCAAACCACTGACCGATCTCACCAGGAAAGGTGCTAATACGGTTCAGTGGACTTCTGAGGCCATTGAAGCTTTTGTGTTTCTAATGGAGAGGTTCACCTCTGCTCCCATCCTTATGCAGCCTGATGTGACTAAGCCGTTTTTGTTTGAGGTTGATGCTTCTTCTGTGGGGGTCGGTGCGGTGTTGTCTCAGGAAAACAAGGATGGAGTACATCCCTGTGCCTTTTTTTAAAAAAATTTTTCTGAGACTGAACTTAATTACGATATTGGTAATCTGGAATTGCTGGCTATTAAACTCGCATTTGAACACTGGCGTCATCTCTTGGAAGGTGCTGAATTTCCCATTCAGGTTTTCACTGATCATAAAAATCTGATCTATCTTGACGCTGCCAAGCGCTTGAATGCCCGTCAGGCTAGGTGGGCACTTTTTTTCTCGTGGCTTAATTTTTCTGTTACTTACATCCCGGGTACCAAGAATATTAAAGCGGATGCTTTGTCTCGCAGCTTTTCTCCCTTGGTCGGTGCTGAGGAGGAGGAGAGCATTTTACAAGAAGGTGCTGTGATTGCTGCTTTGGACTCCATTTTAGAGGATGAGATTCTTACAGCTCAGGAGAATGCCCCATCTAACACTCCCCATGGAAGGTTGTTTGAGCCTAGGACCTTTAGGAGAGATTTGTTTGTTGAGTGTCATGAGTCTCGGTTGGCAGGTCATCCAGGAAATTCTGAGACCAAGAGACTTGTGGGTCACAGTTTTTGGTGGCCTGGATGGCAGAAGGAAGTCATTAAGTGGGTGCTTCAATGTACTGTGTGTGCTACATCTAAGTTTTCGCATGCTCCTGCTGCGGGGTTGCTTTGCCCTCTGGAGGTTCCTAGTGCACCTTGGACACATCTGGCTATGGACTTTAATACTGACCTCCCCCCCTCTGAGGGTTTCACAGTCATCTGGGTGGTCGTGGACCGTTTTAGCAAGATGTGTCACTTGGTTCCCTTCATCAAACTGCCCTGCGCTAAAACACTCGCTAAGGCCTTTGTCAAGGAAATTGTCAGACTACATGGTGTTCCTACTGACATTGTTTCTGATAGGGGACCTCAGTTCATGGCTCGTTTTTGATGTGCCTTTTGTGACAGGTTGGGAGTTCATTTGTCGTTTTCATCCGGATTTCATCCTGAGTCTAATGGCCAGACAGAAAGAAAGAACCAGGATGTTGAGCAGTTCTTGCGTTGTTTTGTGGCAGACAATCAGGAGGGGTGGTCTGAGAATCTGCCACTTGCTGAGTTTGCTCTTAACAACCATACATCCTTTTCTGCTGGGTGTTCGCCTTTTTTTTGTTGTTCTGGTAGACATTCGTCTTTTGGGTCATTCTCCAAATTGGTATCGGCTGTGCCTGAGGAGGAGAGTTTTTCCGGTGATTTGGAGAGAGTTTGGACGGATGTGCGTGGTAATCTTCAGGAGGCTAACAAAAAATCTAAGAGGTACTTTGATAGGAAACGGCAAGAGGTTTTGTTTGCTATTGGTGACATGGTTTGGTTGTCCTCTAAGAATCTGCGATTGAGGATTCCTTCTAAAAAATTGGGTCCCAAGTTTTTAGGGCCCTTTAAGGTGCTTCAAATAGTTAACCAATCTGCTGTTAGGTTGGAGGTTCCTACCTCCTGGAAGATAAATCCGGTGTTTCATGTTTCTCTGTTGAAAAGAACTGATGTGTCGGATGGTGACGCCTCTGCCACTGTTCCCCCGGTGGTGGAGGACAGGGAATATGAAATTTCCCGCATCCTAAATTCTAGACGGTATAGAGGGAGTTTGCAGTATCTCGTCGCTTAGAAGGGTTTCGGACCCGAGGATAACTCATGGGTGAGGGCGGATGATGTTTCTGCTTCCAGACTTGTCGGATCGTTTCACAGGCGGTTTCCTGATAAGGCCTAGGGGATCCGGAGGATGCTCTTAGAAGAGGGGGTACTGTTAGAACTCTCCTGTTAGTTTTTTTCTAGTTTGCTGGTCACATGACCTTTTTTGCCTTTTTAATCCTGCTCCGCCCTCCTGGCCTTGCTGGACTTCATTGTAATTTCTACTCTTGAGCTAGCTTGGTGCTCTGTTACATTTCTCAGTCAGTTTTGCTAGGTCTTCGGACCTCTATGTTCTATGTTGTTTGTTTTTCTTATTTCTGCTACAATTTCTGCTAGGAGGTGTCCATCTATCTCCCAGTCCCTAGTTCTGGTAGGGATCCCTTCCTCACATCTACAGGTCTTCGTTCAGACTAGCCGAGGACTTTAGCGGGTCTGATCGCAGGATCAGGTTCCCCGTTACATCGTAGGGATCCAGCTTAGATCTATTGTAGGGACAGATCTCCTGTCTTTCATTAGTGCTTGTAGCAGATCATAACAGATATGAAGCATAAGTTGCAGTGGGAAGCTCACTGTGCTACAATGCGGCCTAGCCGACCGGGCCAACCACCGTCTGCCACATCTTGTGCATCCGCGGCCTCTTCATCCTCTGTGACTGGGGGAACAGCAGTCACACCTGTTTTGGGACGCAGGCCTGTCACCTTTTTACCCACCACAGCCAGCGTGATTGGCAGGTCATCATTTTCTTTGGAGGTGGAAACACCAGCTGGTGTTCAGCGCTGTCCGACATCGATAGCACCACCTTTGGATCAAGGCAACCTAACATGTCCGCCTGCATCTTCCTCACAGACCGGCAGTTTTCCGGGGACACCCTTCTCAACCCCGTCTAAGCACAACAGCCAGCCCTCTGTCCCTTAGATGTGGACAAGTAAAAGACCATTTCCTCCTAGCCATGAGAAAGCTAAGAGGTTGAATTTCACCATCTGCAAGCTCTTGGCTACAGAAATGCTTCTTTTCCGCCTGGTGGACACGGAGGATTTTCGAGACCTTATGTCCGTCGCAGTGCCCCAGTACCAGATGCCCAGTCGGCACTACTTCTCAAAGAAAGGTGTGCCTGCGCTCCACCAGCATGTCGCACACAACATCACCGCTTCTTTGAGAAACTCTGTGTGTGACAGGGTGCATTTCACCACAGACACTTGGACGAGTAGGCATGGACAGGGGCGTTACATGTCGCTGACTGGGCACTGGGTAACTATGGTGACAGCAGGACAAGGGGCTGCAGTCCAAGTCTTGCCGTCCCCACGAGTTGTGCGTCAATCCTCTTTATCTCAAAGTTCCTCCACTACTTCTGCCTCCTCAACCTCCTCTCGGTCCTCCACCTGCACCCAAAGCCTGTCTGGTCATGCCACAAGCTTTCTAACTGCGCAGAAGGGATCCTGCACACCTCCTTAATATGCTGTCAGCAGGGCTCAATATCATCAGGCGGTTTTTACTTTGAAATGTCTGGGAAATGTGTGTCACACAGCTGAGGAGTTGTGGTCAGCTCTGGAGAACCAGTTTCATGAATGGTTGTCTCCACTGGACCTGAAACCAGGGAAGGCCATGTGCGACAATGCTGCAAACCTGGTTGCGGCTCTACGCCGGGGCAATGTCACACACGTGCCTTGTATGGCTCACGTGTTGAACCTGGTTGTCCAGCAATATTTAGCCCACGATCCCGGACTAGATGGCCTTCTGCAGAGGGCACGGTTGCTGTGTGTTCACTTCCGCCATTCGCATCCCGCAGCTCAGGGACTTACATCTTTACAGAAGTCGTTGGCTCTGCCACTTCACCGGCTAAAATGCGATGTGCCTACCCGGTGGAATTCAACTCTGCACATGTTGCAGCGACTGTGGCATCACCGACAAACCCTGGTGCAATACGTTCTGAGGTATAGCCTGGGCCAACGAAATCCAGAGGTGGGGCAAATCACACTGGAGGAGTGGTCTCAGATCAGGGACCTATGTACCCTTCTGCACAGTTTTGAAATGGCGACGAAGATGTTTAGTGCTGACGATGCCATTATCAGCATGACTATTTCGGTGATTTACTGCTGGATTGCATGTTAAACAGAATTCGGAGTCAGGTGGTGGCACAAGAGGAGGTGGAGGAAGTAGAGGAGTAGGAGTTGTATGCGGAAGGGCTAACATCTGCAAGTTCCAGACGGTCGGCAGCACCAAGGCGGCAGGCATGTGAGGGCGGGGGCGATGGCTTTACCAGGGCGCATGGTAGCAGCCAAACTAGTGAGGAAGGTGCAGGAGCCCAGGAAGAAGTGGAGGACGAACTGAAGGAAGACTCATCAGATGAGGGAGACCTTGATCACAATTCTGTTGTGCGAGGTTGGGGGGAGAGGGAAGAGGAAGGAATCATGATTGTTACCTCGCCACCAACACAACAGGGACTTGGTGCTCCTGGATTTGCAAGACACATGAGTGCCTTCTTGCTGCACTACCTGCAACATGACCCTCGAATTGTGAGAATTAGAAATAATCCTGACTACTGGGTTGCCACACTATTAGATCCCCGATACAAAAGTAAATTTGCAGAAATAATTCCTGCCATAGAAAGAGATGCACACAGGCAGGAGTATCAGCAGAGACTGTTGCAGAATCTTACATGTGCTTTTTCCCAAAACACTAGTGGTGCATGTAGTGAATCTCACAGTTCCAACTTGCCAACCGTGGGACAGTCGAATGTTCAGCTCTCAAAATGTAACAGAAACACAGTATCTGCTGGCAACATCAATTTTGCGGAATCATTTCACCACTTTTTTAGCCCATCCTTTGCAAGTCCACAGGAGACAAAAAGTCTGACACATAGTCGACACCTAGAGATGATGGTACAGGAGTATCTCCAAGTAAACATTGAAGCCATGACTGTGTCACTGGACCCTTGCTCTTTTTGGGCTTCCAATCTGGATAAATGGCCAGAGCTTGCCATTTACACCTTGGAGATCTTGTCATGCCCCGCAGCCAGCATTCTGTCTGAACGTGTGCTCAGCGCTGCTGGTGGTGTGCTGACAGATAAGCGCATGCGGCTCTCCACTGATAATGTAGACAGACTCACATTCATAAAGATGAACAAATCATGGATCCTAAACAACTTTTCTACCCCTGTGTCATCCTGGGGAGAGTAAAAGCTTGATGATTTGTTAAAATCACCTCACCAACCGTTTTAAACTTTAAAATTACTAACCATGTTTATCTGTATCTTGGCAGGAAAATAATTTGGGCCTTGTAGCAGTGTGCAGTACTGATTCTATTAGGCCATATATAGTAAACTCCACCAGATTTAAAATTACTAATCATGTTTATCTGTATCTTGGCTGGAAAATAATTTGGGCCTTGTAGCAGTGTGCAGTACTGATTCTATTAGGCCATCTATTCTAAACTCCACCAGATTTAAAATTACTAATCATGTTTATCTGTATCTTGGCTGGAAAATAATTTGGGCTTTGTAGCAGTTTGCAGTAGAGATTATATTAGGCCATCTATACTAAGCTCCATCAACTTTCAAATTAATAATAATTTTTAGCTGCATCTAGCCCGGAAAATAATTTTGGGGCTCCTAGATGCGCAAGACACATGAGTGCCTTCTTGCTGCACTACCTGCAACATGACCCTCAGATTGTCAGATTGTGGGTTGCCACACTCTTAGATCCCCCACACTCTTCGATCAACCTTTTCATTTAAATAAAGATCAAAAAAATGGTCATTTTTTAAATTATAAGCATTAGCAGGCTATTAGAAACTGAAATCAAACAGTTTTCAACTCAAAACTTTATTCTAGGTGATGTTACATTTGCACATAGGACCCCTTGTTTGAAAGGAGCTTCTCAACACTCTCGTCCATTGAATTTGTCAGGTTTTGGATGGCTTCTGCTTCAATTGTTTTGCATGAGGACAGAATAACCTCCCAGAGCTGTTGCTTAGATGTGAACTGCCTCCCGCCATCATAGACACTTCTTTTGATGATGCTCCAGAGGTTCTGAATGGTGTTGAGTTCAGGGGAGAATGGGGGTCACATCATAAGTTTGTCACCTTTTATGCCCATATCAGCCAGAGATGCAGATGTGTTATGTGCAGCATGAGACGGTGCATTATCATGCATGAAAATGATCTTGCTGCGGAATACACAGTTCTTCTTCTTGAACTCCACATACATTATGGAGTTCATCTTTACCCCTTCAGGGATCCTAAAGGGGCCGACAATCTCTCTCCCCTTAATTCCAGCCCAAAACATTACTCCACCTCCTCCTTGTTGGCGCTGTAACCGTGTTTGCGTGGGGTGTCCATCAACCAGCCATCCTCCACTCCATCCATCTTGACCATCGAGCGTTGCACGGCACTCACTGGTGAACAAAACAGTTTTGAAGTCAGTCTTCATGTATTGTTTGGCCCACTGGAGCCGTTTCTCCTTGTGTGCAGTGGATAGAGGAGGTCGACAGGATGGCTTACGCACAGCTGCAAACCTCTGAAAGACCCTGCATCTTGTTGTTCGGGGGACGTTGGTGGCACCAGCAGCTTCATAAACTTGTCTGCTGCTATGACAAGGCTTTTTTGCCGCAGCTCTTTTAACCTGACGTAATTGCCTGAAGGAAAGAATCCTCAATTTTCCCTTATCAGCACGCACACATGTGTACTGTGAATCAGCTACATACTTCTTGATTGTGCGATGATCAGTATGAAGTGTCTTGGCAATGTTGATTGTAGTCATGCCTTGACCTAAACACGCCACAATTTGTTGCTTTTCAGCAGCCGACACATCCTTTTTCTTTCCCATTTTGGCAGAAAATGTAGGTTGCTTAATAATGTGGGACAGCCTTCTTATGTAGTCTTGCCTTTCATTGGACACACCTGCCAAACTAATTAGCACAGGTGTATGCAATTGTTTACAGTGATATAAAGAGCCCTGACACACATCACCATCAATGAGTTTAACTGACAAACAAAAAAATTCTTACCTTATCACTCCTAAACACTTTTTGCATAATAATTTGGAACACAGTATACATGTGCTTTTCCACAAAACACCAGTGGTTCACGTAGTGAATCTTACAGTTCTAACTTGCCAACCATGGTCTCTATGGAGTTGTTCAATAAAGGGCCCAAAATTAAGATAACATAGATGGGAGAGGTCTCTATGAATAGGAATTCCTAAGTATTTGATACCCTGTGAGGGCCAGGCAAAGGGAAAGTTGGACTGAATGGAATCCTGTATGGATTTGGGGAGGGAGACATTGAGGGCCTCAGACTTCGCTGCATTGATTTTAAAATTTGACCATGTAACAAAGTGATCTATTTCAGCCATAACAGCAGGGATGGAAATATGTGATTGAGTGATATATACTAGGACATCATCAGCAAATGCAGAGCACTTGTACTCGGTGCCTCCCACCTCAATCCACCTAATATTGGGGTTATGGCGAATTGATGAGAGCAGGTGCTCCGTCACTAGGATGTATAAGAGAGGGGACAGAGGACATCCCTGCCTTGTCCCATTGGTGATTATGAAAGGTGATGAAAATGTTCCATTTATCTTTAGGTGACGTATTGCAATACAGGGCCGTGAATTTGGCTATAAAAGGGTCCCCTAGACCCCGAAGCTTTATAAGGGAATAATATATGGCGTACCAGGAGACTCTATGGAGTGCTTTCTCAGCATCCATCGAGAGTATCTAATTACAAATTTTTAACTGCATCTAGCCCAGGAAATACTTTGTGCTTAGTAACAGTGTCTGCTTGTCAGCGGATTATCCCTGCTGTTAAGCAAGCTACACCAACTGTAGTTTGGACACTTAATTTTTTCAAAGGAAATGGTTCGGGCCCCCGGGACACTCAGTGAAGAGCATCGGGGAGGCACCCCAAGGCATAGCGGCTGGGACTGGCGGTCGGACGCCTTGCGGTGGATCGCCGAGCTTGATCCTTATAAAAGCTTTTTAACTGCAGCAGCTTTAGTGGACGCTACTGGAGCTGGAATTACGCGGCTGCTGGCATGAGACTTGCCCTCCAATAGATCCTTGTAAAAGGATTTAAGGTGTATTCATTCAAATTCGAGAGACAATTTAATTTAAAAAGCTTATACCTGCCTCCACCGCATGGGGGCTCGCTCGACCCACCAGCGGACATGCACCAGTATTGGGAGAGGGGGGCTGGGTGTCAGGGTCCACCGCAGCTCTGGCACAAACCCGGTGACACGGAGGTCGCACGGACAGGAACGGACTGGCCGTGTCGGCTTCTCACTTTTTTGGTTTTAGAAGGGCATGACATGCCTATATCTGTGTCTCCCCCTCCTTTTACTCCTCCACCTCTTTTCTTTTCGCATGACTATATGTACTTGTCACTTTTCCATGTGTTAGTTGTGTCTTCTGAGCAGTTTGTCAGCTTTTGGACACCTTTGAAGGTGTTTTCTATGTGTTTCTATGTGTTTTTGTTTGCCTACCATTGGTTTTAATGGTGTTCGACGGTGTTCGATGAACAGTTCGACGAACAGTTCGGCAAACATACGGTTGTTCGACGAACCGAACCGAACTCGAACACTACGGGGGTGGCTCAACACTACTAATGACTTAAAACTAAAATCCTCCTTAATCAGAACCTCCCACTCCCGTCTCCAAGATTTCTCACGTGCTGCGCCAATTCTTTGGAATGCACTACCAAGGACAATTCGATTAATTCCCAATACCCACAGCTTTAAGCGTGCCCTAAAAACTAATTTCTTTAGACTGGCCTATCGCCTTAACACACTTGTCTAACTGTCCAAGTTTTGCCTATATCAAAATTTTCCTCAAAGTCATGTTCATACCATCCATGAACAGATTAGCCTCTGTCTGTACTGTACATATACTGGCTGGTGACCAGTTCATGTAGTGCTATGTACTTACCCTATTTAGGAAATTATGGCTGTTTTATACAATATTTGTACATTTTACCTTTTGTTTCTCCCCCCTATTTCCTCATAGACTGTAAGCTTGCGAGCAGGGCCCTCATTCCTTTTAATACCTGAGTTATGCTTATTTTGTAATGTTTCTTTGTCTGTTGAAGCCCGCCCAAAATTGTAAAGTGCTGTGGAATATGTTGGCACTATAAAAATAAAAATTATTATTATTATTATTAGTCATGTCAGTAAGGGGTTTCACTATAACAGAGCAATTTTGGATGAATTTCCGTTAAAAATGAGTAAAGCCCAGAAAATGTAGAGCCTTCAGGTTCTTGGGACATTCTCAGTCAAGGACTGCATGTATATTCTCCGGATCCATCCGAAAACCTCAAGATGCCAACAAGTACCTCAAAAACCACCTCCTAAACAGCGAGAACACATTTTTCTACTTTGGCATAAAGTTTGTTATCCCTTAATATCTGGAGCACCTGCTTAACATGCCCCTGATGAGTCTCATAATCAGGTGAGTAAACCAAAATATCGTCCAGATAGACCATCACAAACCTCCCCACTAAATTATGGAAAATATAATTTATGAAATGCTGGAATACCGCAGTTGCATTGGTCAAACCAAAAGGCATAACCAGACTCTCGAAATGTCCTTCCGGGGTATTGAACGCTGTTTTCCATTCATCCCCTTCTCTGATTCTAACCAGGTTCTTGGCTCCCCTTACATACAACTTTGAGAATACCTTAATTCCCACAACCTGGCTGAACAAATCAGGAATCAGAGGAAGGGGATATGGATCATGGTAATTTGATTTATTTCCCAAAAATCTAAACAGGGACGTAGACCGCCATCTTTTTTCTTCACAATGAAGAATCATGCCACCACGGGCTAAGATGTTGGTCTGATATGTCCCTTCTCCAGACTTTTCGCAGTGAAATCCTTCATGGCTTGTCTCTTAGGGCCAGAAAGATTATACAGTCTGGACTTTTGTAGTTTTGCTCCGGGGGTCAGGTTAATAGGACAGTCATATGCACTATGAGTAGTCAAATCCTGACACCCCCTCTCAGAAAAAAACATCCTCAAAACCAGACAGAAAAGCAGGTAATATTTCTGTAGAGACAGTAGCAAGGGAAATCTCTAAAAAGGTTCTCATGGCAGTAATCTCCCCATTCAATAATCTCCCTGGCTTGCCAATTCACCAACGGATTTTGTTTAACAAGCCATGGGATACGCAAGACAATCGGTGTGGGAAGATTGTCCTGAACATAGCAAGGGATTATTTCACAATGAACTGACCCCACCCTCAGTTTTACATTATGTACAATCTGAGTAAATGTTTTTTGTGCAAGTGGTGCCGAGTCAATGGCAAAGATGGAAGTAGGTTCAGCTAAAGCACAGCAAGCAAGACCATGAGTAGTCACAAACTCAGCATCAACCATGCTGACTCCGGCTTCACTGTCAACAAACACAGAAATTTTCTTGGTTTTGCTCTCTAGCACCTCCTCTGCTGTCAAGACAAAGCAGGAACTGTAGTTTGTCCACAAATGCACTTCTTGTTTATCCGACTCCAGACTACCAAGAGTTAATCGAGTCTCCTTTTGTTTAGGAATTGAAGGACAGGTCCCAACAAAATGTCCCATTTTCCAACAAAAAACAATACGCCTTTTTTCTTGCGAATCTCCGGGGAGATGTATGATGCAGAGATACCCCCCAACTGCATGGGTTCCTCCATCTCCCCCACTACTGGTTCACCCCAAGACCGCTCCCCTGGCAAAGGTACACAACCCCGACAAGAAGGCCCCGGAGAAGGTGGTCTCACCCGTCTATCCCAAAGTCGTTTATCCAGACATATGGCCA
Organism: Phyllobates terribilis; assembly: GCF_046119375.1. Lineage (NCBI taxonomy): Eukaryota > Metazoa > Chordata > Amphibia > Anura > Dendrobatidae > Phyllobates > Phyllobates terribilis. The sequence continues at coordinate 446,198,155 of NW_027362764.1, forward strand.
AAGACATAGAAAGATACAAAAACTACCGCACTCCTGATTTGTTCTTGGTGCACGGGTAACGTACCAAGCCAAAAAGTACTATATTAGAAAAACCCGGCACCCAAGGAATTTAGAAAATTGGATATAAAGTTTTTAATGAAGTAGGTACAATCAAAATAAACAAACGTTTCGGTCCCTCGGGACCTTCATCAGTGTACTACAAAAACAAGAAAACAACAAACACACAGTTACATATAGTAATGATCATGTGTTCTGCGAACGTCATTTGACATCGTCAGAGGAAAACATAAACAAGTGCAATTCTTGTAAGTCAAAAGGCTACCTTCATAGGGCGACACAAAGGGAGGAAGGGAACAGGGAGGAGTTAGGAAGGATGTCCCATGGGGAATGTGTGAAAAAAAGAGAAAGAGGTAACATACCAAGGTACGGGTCATGAAGGTGGAAAAAGGAATCCACTAAGATTGCTGTAAGGCAGAAATGAACCCATTAAAAAAAGGGGACTAAGTAAAAAACAAGTAAGAATGTAGATGTACAAAGAAGGGGCATACCTGAGCAAAGAACTGGAACATATACTTAGGAGTATAGGCCAGGAATGGAACGTCAGTAGAGAAAGCTGTAATGGGATATCACAAAGTGAGAGAGGCTTTTACAAGAGACTACAGGCTCAGGGGGCTAAAGGAGGGTGACACATACCTGGAAACAGAGGTCCAGAGTAAGGTATAGACGCGGTATCCACCGCTTGTCAGAGGTGATGCTGTGTATGGAGTGTCACCCTGGGGTTATATATGGTGGGAAGAAGGGGAGGAGGTGTGTGTGGTGTGAGCGGTGGGACGCTGAAGTGCGCGCTGCCGAGAGGACCTGAACCGGAAATGATGCGAACGCGCGTCATCGGGTCACATGATAGTCACATGAGCGGAAGTATCCCATATTTGCGTTCCAGGAGAAGAGCGGTGCGTTCCACTGCTAGTAGAAGGTGTGTAGCTTGGTGTAGGAAGCAGGTAGGAGGTGGAATCTCGAGAGGGGACATCCATAGGGAGCAGGGAAGGAATTGGAGGTATTAGGAAGGTTGCTGGGGAGAGAAGAGAGGGAGAACACATTAAAAATCACAAGCATGTACATGAGAAAAAAGAGAATATACTCTAAGTATATCAATTACTCTAGATAACTTTTCAGATAAAGTATTGTGCAGGACAGAACAAATCATACAGAATTATGTAAAGCATAACCAATTGTACAGAATGGGAGTGGAGTCCATCACTGAATACATACTGAGAAAGTCCCATTATAAACGCGGCTAGCTGTGTACTGGTATTCATTGTGGACCAATTAAATAAAAGAGAGCAGGTCATAGTCCCGATTGAGTCCTTTACGGGACAATGTTTGAAGTTCATGAATCCAGAAAGATTCACGGCGTTTAAGCATACGGATGCGGTCGCCGCCTCTCCGTGGGATGGGTACATGATCTATTATTTGAAATTTGAGTTGTGAGATGGTGTGTCCAGCGGTAGAAAAGTGGTGTGGTATGGGTAAAAGGAGGTTTTTACAACGAATAGTGGATTTGTGTTTTGATATACGGTCTTTGACCGGTTGGGTAGTTTCCCCGATATAGATGAGACCACACGGGCACTTGATGAGATAGACTACGAAGGAGGAGTTGCATGTGAAGAAATCTCTAATGTGAAATTGTTTGCCGGAGTGTGGGTGGTAAAACGTGTTACCCCTGATGACATTGTTGCATTGAAAGCAGTGGAGACAGGGAAAAGTCCCAGTTTTGGAGTTAGCAAGGAATCTTTGTCTGGGTATAGGAGGGTTGGTGGGTAAATCAGCTCGGATCAGGCGGTCTCTTATATTGGGTGCTCTTTTGAAGCATGGGAGGAAGGGGTTTTTGAATTCAGGAACTGATGGGTATGCAGTGTGTAGAATTTTTCAGTGTTGATGGATCCTTTTATGAAGGATACGTACTGCAGGGTGGTAAGTGTGGACAAAGGGGAGACGGTCCGAGGTGGTGTGGCGACTTCGAGTGTCTGGGTTGAGAGATTCTTGTAAGAGAGCTGGGGGATACCCCCGTTCCATAAATTTGTATTGCATCTCTCTAAGACGTGTGTCCTGTGTCGTGGTGTCGCTCACTATGCGTTTCACCCTGTGGAATTGGGACTTGGGTATAGATGAGATCGTGGATTTGGGATGTGCACTGTCAAAATGAAGTAAGCCATTTCTGTCCGTTGATTTGACATATAGATCTGTGGACAATATTCCCTTTTCATTTTTAATGACCTTGGTATCTAGAAAATTGATAGACTCAGGACTAAAAGTCATTGTAAACTTAAGGCCTTCCCATGCCGTGTTGATGATGTCAAAAAAGGTCTCAAGAGTTTCTAAAGGGCCCCCCCATATGAGGAAAATATCGTCTATATACCTTTTCCATGTGATCGCATGTGCTTTATACAGGTCGTTGGAATAGACAATTTCCTGCTCGAATTCCGCCATATAGCAGTTGGTGTACGGGGGCGCTACATTTGAGCCCATCGCGGTCCCCTGTTTTTGAAGATAGAAGGTGTTCCCAAACAAGAAGAAGTTTTTGGTGAGGACTAAGGTTCATAGATCTATGCAGAGATTCTGTGTGTCCACGGGTGTGTTGAATCTATTTAGCAAGTTGCCCACACATTCTATGCCTTTGATATGAGGAATAGATGTGTACAAGCTATTGACATCAAGAGTGACAAGAAAGGCAGTGGGTGGTATTTGATGAATAGAATGGATTATATCAAGGAAGGCCCCTGTGTCCAATAAGTAAGATGGATTTTTCTGAGTCAAAGGAGTCAGTATTTTTTCCAAAAAGATGGATAACGGGGACAGTATAGAATCTGTAGAGGCCACAATGGGACGGCCCGGGGGGTTTTCAAGATCTTTATGAATTTTGGGAAGGATGTAGAATACTGGTGTAATGGGATATTTTTTTATTAAAAAGTCTCGTGTTTTGAGATCAATTGTTTTCTGTGCCAAATAATGGTCAACTGTGTTAAGGATTGACGTACTGATGTCATGTGTGGGATCTCTTTCTAATGCAGAGTATACCTTACTGTCATTTAGTTGTCGTTGTATTTCGTGAGTGTATTTATTTGTATCCATGACTACAATGGCCCCTCCCTTGTCAGCCGGTGTGATTATAATAGTTTTGTCGGTCTCTAGAGATTTGAGGGCCTGTTTGTCTACACTTGACATATTGTGATGGTAATGGATCAGGCCTTTTTGCATGTCCCCCCTTAATTGCTCAAAGGAGCTGTTGATAAAACCTATAAAGGTTTCTACCGCATGTTTGTCCCTGGGTGGACGTTATGTGCTTTAAGACTTTAGGCCGAGGCTAGCTGCAGTGATTTGGACTGGGTCTGGTAGTGGAGTGGTTTGAAGGTTCATGGATGCAGGTTCATGTGCGAAGTGAGCTTTGAGACGTATGGAGCGATAAAATCTCTGAAGCTCCATATCGAGCATGAATGTGTTACACCTGCTGGAGGGGCAGAAGTTCAGTCCTTTTTGTAAGGCAGAGATCTCAGCTATGCTGAGGGATCGTGAAGAGATATTAACTACTAACGTTGTAGTACCTGAGAGCGGGTAATCTGGGTGAAGTCCGTTTTGCTTCTTCCGGGCGCCTCCTTGTCTGGTCCTTTTCTTCTCGTGTTTCTCTTCTGTGTGCCTAAAAAACGAGTAGAAGAAATGGGGGCATGTCGGTCTGTCTCCGAGCCTGAAGTGGAGGGGTCTGATGAGTAGTTTCTGTGATATGTATAGTTGCGCCTCGGGGCTTGTCTGTCGCGCCATCTGTAAACCTTGTCTTGTTGGTAGTCTTCTAGGTCTCTTGCGAACTTGATTCGTTTTCTACTCTCCGTGTCCCATCTATGTTGTTCGATGATGGTGTCCGTTTTCTTCCTTAGGGTTTTAAACTCTTCGGGTGGGATTAAAGTGGAGAGTTGTGTCTCAATGCTTGAGATTTGTTCCCTGGATGTCGAGATTTCCTTCTGTAAGAATTCAACAGTGAGGGTCATTAAATCAAATGAACATTTGTTAAGTATCTTCTCGAATTTAGTGCAATACTCCTTTTTATCACTAAATAGAGTAGGGCGCAGAGGAACCCTGAGGCCTCGTGGGATGCGCTGAACGCGGATATACTCAGATAAGGTTGCACAGTGGAGTTCGATGTTGGTGAGGTGTCTCCGTTCTCTCTCCCAGTCCTTCCCCCTAGTTTCCTTGGGTGGAACTTGAAGAAAGTCGCAGGGAAGGTTTGCTTGTGAGATGATGTGAGTGGTTTCCTCAGCGTTGTATGAAAAAATATTTGTAGTGGTCATGACCTTTTATATCAGGGTGCTGGTATATAGGAGGCATAGAAAGATACAAAAACTACCGCACTCCTGATTTGTTCTTGGTGCACGGGTAAGGTACCAAGCCAAAAAGTACTATATTAGAAAAACCCGGCACTCAAGGAATTTAGAAAATTGGATATAAAGGTTTTAATGAAGTAGGTACAATCAAAATAAACAAACGTTTCGGTCCCTCGGGACCTTCATCAGTGTACTACAAAAACAAGAACACAACAAACACACAGTTACATATAGTAATGATCATGTGTTCTGCGAACGTCATTTGACATCGTCAGAGGAAAACATAAACAAGTGCAATTCTTGTAAGTCAAAAGGCTACCTTCATAGGGCGACACGAAGGGAGGAAGGGAACAGGGAGGAGTTAGGAAGGATGTCCCATGGGGAATGTGTGAAAAAAAGAGAAAGAGGTAACATACCAAGGTACGGGTCATGAAGGTGGAAAAAGGAATCCACTAAGATTGCTGTAAGACAGAAATGAACCCATTAAAAAAAGGGGACTATGTAAAAAACAAGTAAGAATGTAGATGTACAAAGAAGGGGCATACCTGAGCAAAGAACTGGAACATATACTTAGGAGCATAGGCCAGGAATGGAACGTCTGTAGAGAAAGCTGTAATGGGATATCACAAAGTGAGAGAGGCTTTTACAAGAGACTACAGGCTCAGGGGGCTGTACCTACTTCATTAAAAACTTTATATCCAATTTTCTAAATTCCTTGAGTGCCGGGTTTTTCTAATATGGCCAAAGACATGGCAGCCTCCAAGGACTGATGGGTTTTATATATTGCCAAGGCATATTTTAACCTTTCAGTAAGCCTTTCACAAAATTGACTCCTTAGGGCTGAGTCATTAAATTTGGAATCCGTTGCCCATCTACTGAATTACGAATTGTACGTCTCCACTGACCGATTCCCCTGTTGAAGGCAACGTAGCCTAGACTCAGCCAAGCCGACTCGATCAGGGTCATTATGGATAAGGGCCAGAGCCCCAAAAAGCCCCTCCATAGACTGGAGACAAACCGAGTCTTGCGGTAAAGAAAATGCTCAGGATTGAGGATTTCCCTGCAATAGAGAGATCACAATTCCCACCCATTGCGCCTTATTTCTGGACGAATAGGGACAAAGTTTAAAATACAATTTGCAGGCCTCCTTGAATACAAAAAACTTGTCCCTACTTCTATAAAATCTGTCTGGGAGGGCAACCTTGGGTTCAGGCTGGGCAGGCCTACCTGCAGAGGCACCCATATTGGAGACCTGTAGCCGCTGATGCTGTTGCTGTACCTCACCGTGGAATTCATTCACCTCCAGAGACAGCCTGTGCAACTCAACCCATACTAAAGGAGAAAGGAAAAAAAAAAAGGTCCACGCCCAAAAACACAAATTGAAAAAAAAAAATAAAGTTAGTCTTGTGGGAAAGATTTAGTGCAACACAGAGGGAATAGGAAAAGGGAGCCCAGACACTAAGAAAAGGGGGGAGTGGAGACCGCCTAGTCTGGTCTAGTGTCACACTGTCTCAACTTCTGTCCCTATATTGGCTCTTCATCAATCGCCGCAAGCGTGCCTCGCTCTGACTTTCCCTGGAGTATGCTAAGGCTAGGGAAGGGAGGGGATGAGCACTAGTCAATCTCCACTAAACTTTATAGACAACAAGGGTAGACAAACAGGGGGGATTGCTTAGCTTTAGACGACTCCAGCCAAATGCGCACATGACCTCAAGCATCAGAGAAGATGAAGTACTGCTCTTGCTAAATCCTCACAAGTAGTAATGAATATCATCAGCACCTCCCTCTCAGACACACCAGGTATTTTTTCGCTCAGGCCAGGGAGCTAATTAGACAAAGGGAGGTAGACGCTGGGTCCAAAAGACATACGGCCTCTAAGAAGATGTCTTTAATGCCAAACATAGAGATCTCCTGCAACCAACTGCAGGGCGACTGTCTGTCACCTCTGACACACCCATGACACCAACTTTATGCTCCCCTGCCTATACCATGACCATTACATTGTACACATTTGGGGAATTACAGAAAACTGGCACGGCACAAAAGAATTCTTGGAGGCAGAGGTGTGAGGTTCTGATTAACCCTAGAACGCATACCTGGGGCCTCGCAGGCCCACCCTGTTAATTGTTTTCTATTTTCTGCAAGATTACTTTAGTTAGAATTTTGAAACTCTAGGTATTCCTCAGGTATATAGTTGTTTGTCATTTTTGTTTGAGTTATTCCATGTTATTTGCACACGGGCCTAAAAGGCCCCAGGTATGTGAAAATGTAGATTTTTATGGTCATGCGTTCTAGGGTTAAGGAAAAGGTCAGTCTTAGATCAGTTGCAGAATGGAGGGAACAGGAGGGGTGATACACAGAAATGAGGGAGGAGATATAGGCCAGTGCAGAACTATGGACAGCTTGGTGGGTGAGAGAGATGAGTCAGTTTGTATTGTGTTCTGTAGTGATTGTTTATCCTAACCTGTGCAATGACTGGCACAGGGTAGAGGCGCTGGTGAAGCGGCTTGATAGAAATACGACCCTTGCTGCTGCATTCAGAAGGGATTGGAAAGGAGACAGTTTGTTTAGTAGGAGACCGATTAGAAGAGAGTTGCACTAGTGAATAAGAGCGACAGTAAGAGTTTTTGCAGAATCAAAGGTGAGAAAAGGTCGAATTGTGGAGATGTTTTTAAGGTTCAGGTGACATGAGCGAGTGAGCGATTTTCCAAATTGAATAATGGAAAGTTGTGTGCCAAAAATGATTCCAAAATAGCAGGCATGCCGAGTGTGAGTTATGGTGGCACCACCTACAGGAAATTGCAAAGTCAGGTATAGGTAGGTTAATAGAGGGAGAAAAACAAAGGAGTTTATTTTTGGAGATATTAAGTTCAAGCTCTTGTTGAAAAATTATAACAAAAAAAAATCCCATCTGACAACGCTGGCGGCAGAGGTCGCAGTCAGACAGTTCATTGGACAACCAAAGAGTACAAGCGAAGGAGACACAAACCAGATGCGGCAAAGGCATGAGAATGCTGTCAAAGGTCTGGGACAGTTTTCTCAGATCTTCCCAGCACCCAGGTCCTGATACATGGTGTTCTCTGACAAAGAGGGAAAAGTTTTGGAAGATGCAAGCTGGACACGTGGCATGAGCTGTCTCTCTATGACTTGGAGGTCCTGGCGCTAGCGTTTTGTCAGAGTTGTTTTTTAGTGCTGCTAGGGGCGTTATAACTGTAAAAACTGATAGGCGCATCAGCCTGTCATCTGAAAATGTTGACAGCCTGACTCTTATAAAAATGAACAATGGCTGGATTGGGCCAGACTTCTCAACACCACCATATGATAGCATCAAACAAACTCAAATCCAGTGGTTATTCTTTTGGGGTCTATTCCCATATACCCCTTCACACCCAGACATGGGAATAGCCTTCAGGAATTGTTCTATTTTATGTCACCCTCCTCCTTCTCCTCATCCTCCACTACCATATCACCAGGGAAACCTTGGTGCAACACCCACATAATTTTTTTAAGGGTGTTTCTGATTAGAGATGAGCAAATATTTCAAAATTCGTTTCAAATTACAATCACCGTTTTTTAAATATTCGCCAATGTAATTGTCGAATATTCGCCGAAAATTGCCAAACGCCATTGGATTCAATGAGTGCCAAAACCAAATGTATACGCAACACCTACAAATGGGACCAAAAGCTGCCAAAACACATCAATTTAGGGGCAGTCACCAGGAAAGTGCCATCAATTGACCCAGAGCACAAGTAGTATAATTATTAATATTTATTATTATAGTGCCATTTATTCCATTGCACTTTACATGTGAAAATAGGTCACTGACTGGTACAAGAGGAGAGAGGACCCTGCCCTTGAGGGCACACAAGCAGTCTATAAGGGATGGATGAGGATGCAGTAGGTGAGGGTACAGCTAGTCGTGCAGCGGTATGGTGGAGCGAGGGTTACTGCAGGTTGTAGGCTTGTCAGAAGAGGTGGGTCTTCAGCTTACTTTTAAAGGTTTCAACAGTAAGTGAGAGTCTGATATGTTGGGATACAGAGTTCAAGAGTAGAAGGGATGCACGGGAAAAATCTTGTATGTGATTGCGGGAAGAGAAGAGAAGACAGGAGTAGAGAAGTAGATCTTGTAAGGATTAGAGGTATTAACGGCAGACTAGGTCACAGATATATGGAGCAGACAGGTTGTGGATGGCTTTGCATATCATGGTTACGGTTTTGAACTGAAGTCTCTGGCCAATGGTGAGCCAGTGAAAGGATCATAAATTGCTATCTTATAGATTTATGGAGCCAGTCCACAGTAAAAAAGCAGCCATAGAGTGTCCAGGAAACTTCACACAGACTTTTCTTAGCCAGGGCTGCTCCTCGGAAGGGTTGGACAGGCCCACCAGAGAACTGGAGACTCCTCCAGTGGGCCCTGGCTTCTCCTTCAGGAGAGTTCATAGTGCTGAGGTGAAGTTGTGATGATGATAGAGTCCACCATCTCCTTAGCTTGCTGCTGGTACTTTTCTATGGGAATCAGCTTGGCTTCAACCAGTCTGGAATATTTCCAGTGAACTATTTCCAGTTATCTATGGCACGACGCGATGGTATTAGCAGTTCCCTCAGTACCAGAAGTGAAGCCATGCACAATTTTCTTTTTTTCTGCCAAAATACATTAGTTTCTCAAAAAGGAGCTCAGTAGTGGAAGAAGGTGCAAGTTTCTCCAGCATGCTAGATATCATCGGGAGAACAGAAAGGCAGCACAGTGGCTCAGTGGTTAGCACTGAAGCCTTGCAGCGCTAGAGTCCTTAGTTCAAATGTCACCAAGGATAACATCTGCAAGGATTTTGTATGTTCTTCCTGTCTTTGCGTAGGTTTCCCCCTCAGTAAAAAAACAGTCATAGAGTCTCCAGGAACCTTCCCACATACTTTTCTTAGCCAGGGCTGCTTCTCAGCAGGGTTGGACTGGCCCACCAGAGAATCCTTGGGTGGGGCCTGGCTTCTCCGTCAGGAGAGTTCCTGCTAGCGCTAACTTTGCTGCTGCTATGGGGCTCTTGAGTGGAGGATAAAGGTGGGCCCTCAAAATCAAATCCTATGGTGGGCCCAATGTTTTTCAGTCTGGTACTGCTTCTCAGTGAGAGTTGTATTTCACCACGGCCATATTCTTTAGCTCGGTGAAAGGACTGGCATAGAGGTAAACTGTACTTACTCCGGTAATCATTTCTCCACCACCAGGTTCCGCTCATTGTCCAAATGACCATGCTTGGCTGTGTGTTCAGAAGTGAGAGCTACAGATCAGCCTGCTGTGTTACAGTTTTCAACAACTATGCAGCGATGGGCGGTTTGTCACCTAAGCATTAAGCATGTTATCTTCAGCACAGCCTGTTGCTGCTTGGCCAAGGCAGTGCTGCAGTGCTGTCAGCTTGTGACTGATGTGGTCATTTCGGAGATAGAGGCCGAACAGGAGGAGGAGGAGGTGCAGGAGCTGAACAATGTTATTACATTGAGGTTACGTTGGTGAGTCTGGTTTTTATACTGAAAAAATCCTACTGTGTTTTTATTTTTTATTTATTTATTTTTTTTACATCTCATCAAATGTGTATTGGAGTTTGTCCTAATTTTTGACAGCCCTTGAAATTGCTGCATATGCATTAATAGTATAGGAGACACACTCCTTAATAATGGGAAGGATAATTCAAATCGACTCTATATTCTAGGATATTAACTGACTTATCTGAAATTCTGTTACGGATGAGTTATCGCAGTATGGATAGTGTATTTCATCGATCCAGCCGGGTATTATTGCCTTATACTGAGGGCTGCTGGTGCCCAAAATTTTTTTAAATCTATTCTATTCCCTTTCGATAATGCTGTTAGATGAATTTACAATAGGAACAGGTGCTGCTAGGTGGTATCATCACCACCTACAGATAAGTGTTCATTCTAGTCGCATAAATGTCTTCCACAGTCCATAACTTTATAACTTTATTTTTTTACATTTCTTTGGCCTTATGTACAAGTCATTACCCCGAAAAGAATGTTTCTTAACATTTTGTCCATTTTAGCTTGCCTTTTGTATGTTTTTTTTTTTGTCAGTCCGCAAAAATGGTGTAATATTCTGACAACATTGTTTACAGATATGCTATTTGTCAGCGGGCAACTGTGAAAAGGTTTGAACCCACAACTGCAATACTTTAAATGGAGTGTAATATTTGACACGCTCACAATAATTGCTGCTTTATAAGGGCTGTCATATGGGATAACGGCTGATGGCCACGGTTTCCGGCACTTGCTTAATAGTATGGTATTTGTCAGAGAACAAGTGTCAATTGGTTCAACAAAACACAGCTGGCTGACTTTAATTGGAGTGGAATATTTCTCAGGCTAGAAAAAATTTGTGCTTTATTACCGCAGTCATATGGATCACATGCGTCCTTGAAAAAAGTTCCTCTGCTTCCACAATGCAGTAATATGAATAAAACTAAAAAAAACTCGCTGTATTCTGCGAACAAGCAAATGGTGCTGCAAAATGGTGTACACTGACACACTGCTACAATCTATAAATGGAGGACAATATTTTCCACGTTCACTACAAATGGTTGGATTTGAACCGCAGTTATATTTGATTTTGGAACGCTGTTATATGTGAGATACACCTGAGAGAGAACCGCAGTTTTTAATAGCAGGCCTGTAGTTTAGTAATACTATTCACCGTAGAGACATAGTGTGAATAGCTTGACCGACACACTGCAACAAAATGAAAATGTAAGCCAATATTTTCCACGTTCAGTTAAAATTTCTGGATTTTTATTGCTGTAATGTGGAAAAGATTTGGCTGTATTCTGCAGTGCTAACAAGCAAATGAAGCAGAAAAAATGTGTACTCTGAATTGATTTTTAAGCAAATAATCAGGATTAAGAAAAAAAAATTAAATTGGCCCTGGCCCTTGATATATGGGGCTATGTCTACAAATTTATGTCAGAACAGCAAAAGCAGACAGAAAAAAATTGCCCTGGCCCCTGATATCTAGGCTGTGTAGAAATATCTGTAATTATTACAGCAGCAGCAGACAGGATGTTCAATGGACCCTCTTGTGCTGTATCATGCACAGCAGTCTGCAACATACACTGCCTGCTTGCCTAACTCCTGCTATCACCTTCACCACTGAAAATATGCAGCTGGATTAGTCCTTAGAAGGACTGTTAGTTCAGATGGATATTTATATGTTGTGGAATAACTATACTAACTATAAACTTACTCTGACTCAGCGGTATCTCTCCCTACTCTGCCTGATTTCCGGGTAGAGTGTGACGAGCATAGCGGCGCCAGGTCTTATATAGACCTGATGACTCTGTGCAGCCAGCCAATCACTGTAATAACCACAACCAACATGGCTATGGCATTACAGTGTGTGGCAAGCAATCCCTGCATGTTCAGTGGCTCTGTAAAGAGCGCCAAACATGCAGAGCGGGGATCCAAGTTCCTATCCAAGCAACCCGGAACTACTCGCCGAGCGCTTAGCTTGTTGAGCACCGTGATGCTCTGGCGAGTATCGAGCAGTGGTGAGCATATTCACTCATCACTAATAACAACTGAAGGGTGGGCATGGATGTCTGACATTTGTGCAGTTCTCCAACACTTTCAGGACTCCACAAAGATGTTGAGCTGCGAAGATGACAGAATCAGTGCAACGATCCCGCTTCTGTGCCTACTTAAACAGTCATTGCTCCCAATTAAAGCTGAAGCTTTGCATGCTGGACCAGTTGAGATGGAGGAAGACATGAGAAAGGGAGATACTACCCAGCCAAGGCTCATCTTATTTGCTCAGTGCAAATTGGGTAAATGAGGAGGTGGAGACTGAGAAGGAGGAGTAACAGAATCTAGTTGCTAGTGCAACAGAGGGGCCCACACAACCTTCGTCCTGTCTCTCCTATGTGGATGGGCTAAGGAGAGGAATGAGGAGAAAGAGAAGGAGATGGAGAGTCGTGATCATAGTGGAGACAGGGAAGTGTTAGCTGTAGGGAGTTTGGCACATATGATCGATGTGGTGCATCGCTTCCTTTCCAGTGACCCTCGTGCTGCATTCATCTTGGCCAAAAAAGAATACTGGTTGGTTGCCCTGCTACATCCAAACTACAAGGAAAACTTTGCATCTTTCCTTCCTGAGGTAGAGAGGTCTACTAATATGGTGCTATAACAAAAGGCCATTGTGTAAAATATGTTGAAAAAATTCCCTTCAGACAACACTAGCGGCAGGGAGCAAGCTTCCTTGTCCAACCAACTTGGAGAGGCAAGGGAGACACACACCAGGTACAGCAGAAGCAAGAGCTACATTGTCAAAGGCCTTGGTCAATTTCATGACACCCTTCCAGCGTCCATGACTGAATATTTTTGACAAGGAGGGGAAGTTTTTTAAGGATGGTCAAGCAATACCTGGCCGACAAGACCAGCAAAAATCCTAATTCCTCTGTGACCTTCAACTATTGTACACCTGGCATGAGCTGTCCCTCTATTCCTTGGAGGAGTTGTGCTGCCCTGCCTCTAGCATCTTGTCTGAGTGGTTTTTAGTGCCACCGGGAGGGGTCATAACAAACAGGCGCTTTTGGATGTCAACAGAATATGCTTAAAGGCTCACTCTGAGAAAAATGAACCAAGCGTGGATTAGCACTGACTTTTCCACACCACCAGATGATAGCAGCACATGAAGTGTTATTAATCTTCAATATTTGAACGAGGCTTATCAGTTGTTGCCTTCAAAGGGTGTGTGGATGACTGGATGACCCTTCTTAAAAATTTTTCCTGGCTTTACACTTTGTACAAAGCCTTTATGAGTGCAGGAGTACATCAATTTCATAATCAAAGTCGTCTCAGTTAGTTAATTGCTCAAGCTGAGGCAAACCTGCTCCTTCAAGGAGAAATTTATACAGCAGGCATCTAACTTAACAGAGATAATCATATTCAAAAGTTACAGCCATAGAAGTATTAAAAATGTATACAGGAGAGCTAAAACTATCCTAAGAAGTAAAGTAATCGTAGTTACTAGTGATGAGCGTGCACTAAAATGCTCGGGTACTCGTTGCTCGAGTCGAGCTAATTGGAATACTCAAGTGCTCAACCCAAATAACGAGCCCAATGTAAGTCTATGGGAAACTCGAGCATTTTTCTTGCAGCCCCCCTTGAAGGTCGGCAGGGAGCCTAAAAATTGCCCAAATCGATGGGAACAGTGCTCAAATGACATGGGAACAGCATCAGGAAGAACCCTGGAAGCATCTCTGACTCCCAGGTATTACGTCACTTTTTCGGACTCACAATAAAAAATACAAAAACCAAGCCAAACCTGGGAAAAATGTTAAGGAACATCCTTTCCAGGTTAATGTCTTGTATAAAAGGCAACATAAATAAGCAAAAACAAAAGTGATCCTCCACACCTTGGGCTATGTTCACATGTAGCATTTTTGATGCGTTTTTGCACTTTTGTATTGCTTTCAACAGTGAAAAATACATTTACCAGTAAATGTCATTTTAACATTTTACTACCTTATCTTCCCATGTGGTGTGTGAGACATGATCAGACACATCCTGTTTCATTTATGAAAGAGGGACTCTGAAAGTCACAAAGCCTATTTTTATAGCGTCATCAGTCGGCCCTCACTGTTGTTAGAGGGCCATCAGCCGGATATGCTTTGTTGTTCCCATTATTAAAGAGTGGGTCTCCTATACTGTTATTGTGCATGCAGTGACTGCAAGGGCTTCCTAAATTTGTGAAATACCCCAATACCAATATGAAGACACATAGATGTTGGCCTCAGTAACAACAAGTTCCCATTAGAAACGATGGGTTCTGCTATACACTTATTGCATACGCAGTGACTTTAACGGCTGCCTAAATTTTGGAAATATCCCAAGACCGTTTAAAGACACATAGAGGAGGGCCACGGTAGCAACATGTTCCCATTAGAAAGGAGAAGTTCTGCTATATAGTTATTGAGTATGCAGTGATGCAGCAAGGGCTGCCAAAAATTTTGACAAACTCTAATGCCCCTTGGAAGAGACATAGAGGAGGGCCTCATTAAAAAAATGTTCCCGTTATAAAGGAGCGGGTCTCATACTTTTCTTGCATATGCAGTGACTGCAAAGGCTGACAAAAATTTGGACGCACTTACCTGGTGATATGGTGGTGTAGGATGAGGATGAGGAGAAGGAGGAGGACATCAGCAAATAGACAAAATCAGGAAGCATATACCCATGTCTGGATGTGAAGAGGTGTCTAGGAACAGTCAAAAAATACCCTGGATTTGAATTTATGTTTCCAGCCCTTTTTCATTTTTATAAGAGTCAGCCTGTCAGTATTTTCAGTTGACAGGTGGAGGAGCCTTTCAGTTATAATTCCCCAGGTGGCACTAAAAACCCGCTCTGACTAAACACTAGCTGCAGGGCAATTCAGGACCTCCAAGACGTAAAGAGCCAGTTCATGCCACGTGTCCTGCTTGGATAAAGAATAATTATAAGACACAGAGGAATCACAGAGAACACTGGTACTGTCGGCTAGGTACTCCTTCAGCATCTTCGTAAAATTATCCCTCCTTGTGAGAGTACCCTGTGCATCAGGGGCTGTGCAATGGGAGGGTCTGAGAAAACTCTCCAGACCTTTGACAGTGGTCCCCTGTCTCTGCTGGATATTATTTGTCTCTCTCTCGCTGGTACTCCTTGGTTGTCCAAGGAACTGTGACCTCTGCCGCCAGCATTTTCAGATGGGATTTTTTTTAATAATTACAAAACATGGGCATTCTGGTACTGCCCCATTTTATTACATTGTCCACTGCGGGAATAAGAGATATAAAGTTCTCTTTGTAGCGTGGGTCTAGAAGTGTCAACAACCAGTAATGTCTGTCACTCAAAATTTGGAGAACATGAGGGTCACGGGAAAGGCAGCATAACATAAACTCAGCCATGTGTGCCAGACTGCTAACAGGCAAGACTTCTGTGTCCTCACCAAGAGGAAGACTGACCATGCTCTCCTCCTCATCCTCTTCCTCCTCCTTCCTCTCCTCTGGTCATCCACGCTGAACAGACGGTATGACAGTTGTGAGGGTAGTACTGCCTATAGTGCAGGAACCTTGCTCCTTTTCTTCCTCCTTCTCATCCTCCACATTGTCACCCAGTCCACTTTGGGATAAGATGAGGGTGGGCTGAATGGAATCACACTGTATGGTTCCTTGCTACATCTCAACGTGCTTCACCTGCAATGCCTCCTTTTTAATTGTGAACAGCGATCATTTCAGAAGACAGAGAAGTGGGATGGGGATGCTAATTATGGCATCATCGCCGTTCACCATCTTAATGGAGAACAGCACAAATGTCTGACATCCATGCCCACTCTTGAGGTCTTTTGTGCGGAGGCTGACCTGAATACTGATGGAAGTTTGGAAGCTGAAACTCAACAACTGCCCTATGCTGCTCACAAATCCTTTCTAACATATGCAACATTGAGTTCCAATGCATGGGGACATCGCACACCAGTCGGTGAGCTGGAAGCTGCAAACGCTGCTGAAGCACGGCAAGGGTGGTGGGAGTTGTAGGTGACGTTATAAAATGGGCACACACGTGGCGTACTTTGACAAGCAGATCCGGCAGATCTGGGTAGGTTTTGATAAACCGCTGAACCATGAGGTTGAGTACATGGGTAAGGCATGGTTCTTGTGGGAGATCACCTTGTTTCAGAGCCGCCACCAGGTTAAGGCCATTGTTGCACACAATCATTTCTGGGTGTCTGTTCAGTGGAGACAACCACAGATCTGCCTGCTCTTTCAGAGCTGTCCACAACTCCTTAGCGGTGTGCGATTTGTCACCTAAGAATGTTAGCTTCAGCACAGCCTGTTGTTGCTTGGCCTAGTTAGTGCTGCAGTGCTTCCAGCTTCTTACTGATGTGGGCATTTCAGAGATGGAGGCTGAAGAGGTGGAGGAGGTGCAGGAGCTGTGGAATGTGGGGCAACCCTGATTTACCCCACACCCGCAATTCTCGGTGTCAGGAGGACGTCTTCCGTCCCAAGGTCTGACTGGGTCCGGGCTTCCACTATGTTAACCCAGTGTGCCATCAGCAAGATGTACCATCCCTGCCGCAAGGATTTGTCCACGTTTCTGTGGTTAGGTGGACCTTCCCAGCAACTGCGTTTTTGAGGGCTTTGCTAATGTTCTGGGACACGTGCTTGTGTAATGTGGGGATGGCACACCGGGAGAAATATTGGCGGGTGGGGATGGAGTACCAAGGGACGAGCCTAAAAGGCAAAATTTCAAGTTCAAGCATTCACAAAATGTGTGAGTTTAGAAGTGTGGCCTGTGGGGCATTGGCTGTGTATCTGCGATTTCGCTCCAAGGACAGGGGTAGGGACAACTGAACACTGCTGGGGCAAGGATGTGGACGTGGACACTAATGGTGGTAGTTGTGAGTTTGCAATGACAGATGCAGGGCACGAGGCATCTTCGCATGCGCCATGGACAGGGAATTGGCATGCACATACAACAGTTATATGTGATACTTCAGACGGACGCGCACAATTTTAAATAGCGGGCTTGTAGTTTCCTACCATTCTCAAGGACCATGTGTGAATAGCTTCACTGACATACTTATACAAACTGTAAATGAAGGATAATATTTTCCACAATCACTACCTATTTCTGGATTTTTATCACAGTAATATGGGATCACGTCTGTTGATGGAAAAGATCTGGCTGTATTCTGCAGTGCCAACAAGCAAAGGGAACAATAAAATGTTGGACACTATTACTTTTTTAGAAAATAATTAGGATTTAGATAAAGAAAAAATTAGGCCTGGCCCCTGATATCTGGGGCTATATCTACGGATATCTGTATTAGCAGGAGCAGACAGAACATGCAATGGACCCTCTTGTGCTGTATACACCGCCACAAACCCTGCCTTCCTAACTCCTGCTATCACCACTGAATATATGCAGCTGAATTCGTTTTCAGAACGACTGTTAGTTCAGATGGATATATATATACTCCTGGAGTACCTACAGTCCAGACCAAAGGTTTGGACACACCTTCTCATTTAAAGATTATTCTGTATTTTCATGACTTTGAAAATTGTACATTCACACTGAAGGCATCAAAACTATGAATTAACACATGTGGAATGTGTGAAACAACTGAAAATATGTCATATTCTTCGTTCTTCAAAGTAGACACCTTTTGCTTTGATGACTGCTTTGCATACTCTTGGCATTATCTTGATGAGCTTCAAGAGGTAGTCACCGGAAATGGTTTTCACTTCACAGGTGTGCCCTGTCAGGTTTAATAAGTGGGATTTCTTGCCTTATAAATAGGGTTGTGACCATCAGTTGTGTTGTGTAGAAGTCTGAAGTCTGGTGGATACACAGCTGATAGTCCTACTGAATAGACTGTTAGAATTTGTATTATGGCAAGAAAAAAGCAGCTAAGTAAAGAAAAATGAGTGGCCATCATTACTTTAAGAAACGAAGGTCAGTTTTAAAAATTGGGCAAACTTTGAAAATGTCCCCAAGTGCAGTTGCAAAAACCATCAAGCGCTACAAAGAAACTGGCTCACATGAGGACCGCCCCAGGAAAGGAAGACCAAGAGTCACCTCTGCTTCTGAGGATAAGTTTATCCAAGTCACCAGCCTCAGAAATCGCAGGTTAACAGCAGCTCAGATTAGAGACCAAGTCAATGCCACACAGAGTTCTAGCAGCAGACACATCTCTTCAACAACTGTTAAGAGGAGACTTTGTGCAGCAGGCCTTCATGGTAAAATAGCTGCTAGGAAACCACTGCTAAGGACAGGCAACAAGCAGAAGAGACTTGTTTGGGCTAAAGAACACAAGGAATGGACATTAGACCAGTGGAAATCTGTGCTTTGGTCTGATGAGTCCAAATTTGAGATCTTTGGTTCCAACCACCGTGTCTTTGTGCCACAAAGAAAAGGTGAACGGATGGACTCTTCATGCCTTGTTCCCACTGTGAAGCATGGAGGAGGAGGTGTGATGGTGTAGGGGTGCTTTGCTGGTGACACTGTTGGGGATTTATTCAAAATTGAAGGCATACTGAACCAGCATGGCTACCACAGCATCTTGCAGCGGCATGCTATTCAATCTGGTTTGCGTTTAGTTGGACCATCATTTATTTTTCAACAGGACAATGACCCCAAACACACCTCCAGGCTGTGTAAGGGTTATTTGACCAAGAATGAGAGTGATGGGGTGCTACGCCAGATGACCTAACCTACACAGTCACCAGACCTGAACCCAATCGAGATGGTTTGGGGTGAGCTGGACTGCAGAGTGAAGGCAAAAGGGCCAACAAGTGCTAAGCATCTCTGGGAACACCTTCAAGATTGTTGGAAGACCATTTCCGGTGACTACCTCTTGAATCTGATCAAGAGAATGCCAAGAGTGCGCAAAGAAGTCATCAAAGCAATAGGTGGCCACTCTGAAGAAGCTAGAATATAAGACATATTTTCAGTTGTTTCACACTTTTTTGCTAAGTATATAATTCCACATGTGTTAATTTATAGTTTTGATGCCTTCAGTGTGAATGTACAATTTTCATAGTCATGAAAATACAGAAAAATCTTTAAATGAGAAGGTGTGTCCAAACTTTAGGTCTGTATTGTATATATATATATATATATATATATATATATATATATATATATATATATTGCACCGCCAATTCTGTCCCTCACACAGCAGCACCTCTCCCTACTCTACCTGTCTAAAGGTTAGACTGTCATGAGCCTATTGTCACCAGGTCTTATATAGACCTGATGACGCTATATGGCCAGCTAATCACTGTAATGTCACAACCAACATGGCTATGGCATTACAGTGCATGGCAAGCAATCCCTGCATGTTCATTGGTAGTGATGAGCGAGTATGTTTTGTTAACCCTTTCAACGAGTATACCCGGGCAAGCACAGAGTATTTACAGCGTGCTCGGTGATATGTTTGAATCACTCTCAAGTGCATGATTTTGCGACTTTTTGACAGCTTTAATACATGTGAGGAATGTCTGCTTCTTACACATTCCTCACATGTATTAAAGCTGTCAAACCATTGCAAATCATGCACACGGGAGTGGTTCAAACATATCACTGAGCACGCTGTAAATACTCGGAGCTCGTTCGAGCTTACTCGGCAAAAGGGTTAACAGAACATACTCGCTCATCACTAGTAGCGAGCACGCTCACTCATCACTAGTAGTTACGTTACTGCTATACAGAAAACTGATGGCCAATATAAATTCAGTTCATTTAAACCCACAAATGCCAGTGGAATATGATTCCTAAATTTTTTACCAGATATTCGTCAATTTTAAAAACTGATTCCATATTGGTGTCAAATCTCTCTGAGGTACCCAAAAGAACTGCAAGGAGATGTAAAGCTTTGAAAGATATGTTGGTTCATTGGCCATTAAGTGACAGCGACAAAATCTGTGAATGCACTGAATCTAACAAATGCCAAGGGAACAAAATTTGAATTTTATCTATGTGGTAACTGCAAATCTTGGAACAATATTATTCAAACAGCATAATTGAAATCTGAATATACCAACAGGCAATATAGAATATCACATTATACTGTATATAGTATTCAATACTAGTTGGCTATTAATTATGCAACATTTTCATGCACTAACATCTATATTGGCTTGACTTCACATCAATTATTCTAGATGTACATATAGGGATATATTAAGGCTGGCCATGGCATAACTACTACTTTCTTCAAATGAGTATATTTCATTAAGAAATTTCAGAACATGCCCCATTCAGTGAGCATGCGTTACTTTGCCCAAATAAAGCAGTTGCAAAGTTCTGGGCATTGACACACAGTTGCAGTTGATGGGGAGTCATCCATTATGAGATTTGCTGTTGATGCATAGGAGCAACTTGCTTGTTGTACGGCTTTTGTCATCCATACTCTCAAGAAGGAAAACAGCATTGCAGAACGTAACCTTACTGAATGAAAAGACTGAGGTGAGAAGTGGATGCAATACCATGCCTATTTGCTGATGTGGATGGGTTGAGCAGGATACAGAGGAGGCTTAGGAAAAGGTGGATAGGAACCATACCTAGCATCCAACCATAGAGAATTTATCACGTGTCTCGGTTGAAGCCGTGCTGTCCTTGTCTAAAGATGTTGCTTCACTTGTCTGAGGTGCAGCACACTTTTAAGCTTAATGCCAAGTCAAAACAGCAGTCCATGTTATCCTGCTCATGATAATGCAGAGTGGGCCCTATCTGTAAAAAAAATGCCAGCTGCATATTTTTGAGTCCACTAAGAGGTACAGTAGTGACTGCATCACCAGCAATTTTATCTGATGAGAGTTGTTGGCACACAAGCGCATTACTGGAAACATAAAATTGTTTTATTGCCTCATAATCAGGAAAAGAGATCTGATGGCGTATAAGAGAAAGAGCATGAGGAATAATCAGAGTACAACAAGAGGTAGTCGATGATGGTTATTTACACCAACCAGGTACTAGTAAAGGATGTTGCCTGCCTACTAGGAAGATGACCGAGAGAAGTGGTAGGAGGATGGTTTGAATCTTGCTCATTTTTCTTGCTCACTTGCTTTTCTTAAATGAGAAGGTGATATCTCGTCGTGTGCTGATGGGGAGCCATAGTTTACTCGGGAGCCGTAGTCTATGAGAGTCATGATTTCCCCAGCTTATTTTCCTCCTGCAGTGCCTGCACACTGCAAGAGGTTTTTAGACCATTAGTATGGAAAATAATTCTCCCTTCCAAGATGCCCTCAATCAGAGTACCACTATCCCTTTGGCTGACAGAGCTACAAACACAGGTAGGCATTTGAAACATGTCCTATATGTTGGGAAATATGTTCTGTAAAGGATTTGTCCAGCCTTAAACAACAGATCTGCAGTCCCTCTGATTGCAGACTTGTGAATCCTCAAATCTCACACACTGTGTGCAGTGAGGATTCTCTGTTGCCGGCAATGGGAATGATGATCATGAGATCGGAAGTAGGCTAAATGCATACTTCTGGCCACATGCCAACTAGACTGCAAACTAGTTGCATTGAGGGAGGAAGCACACATCTAGTCAGAATGTGGCTAGGAATATGCATATTGCATACCGCTGGTCCTGGCCCCGGCAAAGAAGAATCCTCACAGTGCAAAGTGAGGGTGATGTGAGGATTCACAAGTCTACAATCACATAGAGTTACTGGAGCCTTGCAGTTTAAGACCTGACAACTCTTTTAACCTTTGAAGTATTGCAGTTTAATTGATTAAGGGACAGAACAGATGGAGGTATCATTGATGAAATTAAGTCAGCAGTGTAAAAAATTAACTGTTACGGCAGCAGAGGAAGAGGACAGTGCAGGAAACTGACTCAAGCTGATGGTGTCTCTGTTACAGTTAACAGTTATAGTTATAGTTTGATAACATCATTCTTTTTGACAGGTACGGAATATACATAGTACAGGGCATATGCATTGTGCGTAATACATTGGCACTGCATTGTCACAAATTGATATGCGACTCTCTTGTATGTAATATGATGAATAGATATACATAATGGCTACTTCATAATTTCCTGGTATGGCCTCTAGCATATATAAAGATATGGCATATCAATTGACACTGTATATACAGTGGTGGCCAAAAGTATTGGCACCCCTGCAATTCTGTCAGATAATACTCAGTTTCTTCCTGAAAATGATTGCAATCACAAATTCTTTGGTCTTATTATCTTCATTTAGTTTGCTTGCAAGGAAAAAACGCAAAAGAGAATGAAGCAAAAATCAAATCATTGATCATTTCACACAAAACTCCAAAAATGGGCCAGACAAAACTATTGGCACCCTCAGCCTAATACTTGGTTGCACAACATTTAGCCAAAATAACTGCGAACAACCGCTTCTGGTAACCATCAATGAGTTTCTTACAAAGCTCTGCTGGAATTGTAGACCATTCTTCTTTGGCAAACTGCTACAGGTCCCTGATATTTGAAGGGTGCCTTCTCCAAACTGCCATTTTGAGATCACTCCACACGTGTTCTATGGGATTAAGGTCTGGACTCATTGCTGGCCACCTTAGACGTCTCCAGTGCTTTCTCTCATACCATTTTATAGTGCTTTTGGAAGTGTGTTTTGGGTCATTGTCCTGCTGGAAGACCCATGACCTCTGAGGGAGACCCAGCTTTCTCACACTGGGCCCTACATTATGCTGCAAAATTTGTTGGTAGTCTTCAGACTTCATAATGCCATGCACACGGTCAAGCAGTCCAGTGCCAGAGGCAGCAAAGCAACCCGAAAACATCAGAGAACCTCCGCCATGTTTGACTGTAGGGACCGTGTTCTTTTCTTTGAATGCCTCTTTTTTTTCCTGTACACTCTACACTGTGTTCCAAATAATTATGCAAAAAGTGTTTAGGAGTGAGAAGGTCAGAATTTTTTTGTTTGTCAGTTAAACTCATTGATGGTGATGTGTGTCAGGGCTCTTTATATCACTGTAAGCAATTGCAGACACCTGTGCTAATTAATTTGGCAGGTGTGTCCAATGAAAGGCAAGACTACTTAAGAAGGCTGTCCCACATTATTAAGCAGCCTACATTTTCTGCCAAAATGGGAAAGAAAAAGGATGTGTCGGCTGCTGAGAAGCAACAAATTGTGGAGTGTTTAGGTCAAGGCATGACTACAATCAACATTGCCAAGACACTTCATCGTGATCATCGCACAATCAAGAAGTATGTAGCTGATTCACAGTACACACGTGTGCGTGCTGATAAGGGAAAATTGAGGACTCTTTCCTACAGGCAATTACATCAGGTTAAAAGAGCAGCGGCAAAAAAAGCCTTGTCATAGCAGCAGACAAGTTTTTGAAGCTGCTGGTGCCTCCAACGTCCCCCAAACAACAAGATGCAGGGTCCTTCAGAGGTTTGCAGCTGTGCGTACGCCATCCTGTCGACCTCCTTTATCCACTGCACACAAGCAGAAATGGCTCCAGTGGACCAAACAATACATGAAGACTGAGTTCAAAACTGTTTTGTTCACCGATGAGTGCCGTGCAACACTCGATGGTCCAGATGGATGGAGTGGAGGATGGCTGGTTGATGGACACCCCATGCAAACACGGCTATGGCGCCAACAAGGAGGAGGTGGAGTAATGTTTTGGGCTGGAATCATGGGGATAGAGATTGTCGGCCCCTTTAGGATCCCTGAAGGGGTAAAGATGAACTCCATAATGTATGTTGAGTTTCTTAAACAGAACTTCCTGCCATGGTTCAAGAAGAAGAACCGTGTATTCCACAGCAAGATCATTTTCATGCATGATAATGCACCGTCTCATGCTGCACATAACACATCTGCATCTCTGGCTGCTATGGGCATAAATGGGGACAAACTTATGGTGTGGCCCCCATGCTCCCCTGACCTCAACCCCATTGAGAACCTCTGGAGCATCATCAAAAGGAGTGTCTATGATGGCGGGAGGCAGTTCACATCTAAGCAACAGATCTGGGAGGGTATTCTGTCCTCATGCAAAACAATTGAAGCAGAAACCATCCAAAACCTGACAAATTCAATGGACGAGAGAGTTCAGAAGCTCCTTTCGAACAAGGGGTCCTATGTGCAAATGTAACATCACCTAGAAGAAAGTTTTGAGTTGAAAACTGTTTGATTTCAGTTTGTAATAACCTGCTAATGCTTATAATTTAAAAAATGACCATTTTTTTTTCATTATTAAAATGAAAAGGTTGAAAACTCTGCTGTGCATAATAATTTGGAACATGCATTTTGAGTGCAGTTTGAGTGTTTTATTTTTTTAAAAATATACTGTTATCATAGGCAGTTTGTACAAAAACATTTCTATTGTACTCTAATAGATATTTGACTGGAAAATTACAATAACCGCAATTCATATAGGTAATTTGGGAAAATCTGAGAAAATATTATTTGCATAATAATTTGGAAGACAGTGTATGTTGATGCTTTTTCCCAAAAAGCTCTACTTTTGTCTCATCAGACCAGAGAACATTCTTCCAAAACGTTTTAGGCTTTCTCAGGTAAGTTTTTGCAAACTCCAGCCTGGCTTTTTTATGTCTCGGGGTAAGAAGTGGGGACTTCCTGGGTATCCTACCATACAGTCCCTTTTCATTTAGACGCCGACGGATACTACGGGTTGACACTGTTGTACCCTCGGACTGCAGGGCAGCTTGAACTTGTTTGGATGTTAGTCGAGGTTCTTTATCCACCATCCGCACAATCTTGCATTGAAATCTCTCGTCAATTTTTCTTTTCCGTCCACATCTGGGGAGGTTAGCCACAGTGCCATGGGCTTTAAACTACTTGATGACACTGCGCACGGAAGACACAGGAACATTCAGGTCTTTGTAGATGGACTTGTAGCCTTGAGATTGCTCATGCTTCCTCACAATTTGGTTTCTCAAGTCCTCAGACAGTTCTTTGGTCTTCTTTCTTTTCTCCATGTTCAATGTGGTACACACAAGGACACAGGACAGAGGTTGAGTCAACTTTAATCCATGTTAACTGGCTGCAAGTGTGACTTAGTTATTGCCAACACCTTAGGTGCCACAGCTAAGTTACAGGTGCTGTTAATTACTAGAGATGAGCGTTGTTCGACTCGAACTGTTCGCCAATCTCAAATTCGAGCTGTTTTGGGCGGTGTTCGAGCCGTTCGGCGAACACGAACGATTTGAGAAAAATTCGGCTGTTCGAGGTTATGTTCGATAACTGTTCGTGCACCAAAATCATAACTGGATTTTTTCTCAGTAATGATGAAAATTAATGTTAATACACAGTTTGAGTGTACAGCGGGGTGGGGGGAGGGGCAGGGGATGGATCTCTGCAGGAATAATGAAGATCTCCATTTTTTTTTCTCTTTCCCGCATTTACAGTGGGGAGGTGCAATCTGTCAGCCTATCAGCAGCGCACACACGGAGCGAAGTGCTTTTTTTCACACAAGCAAGGGCATGTGTCATTGGCAGTGTATGTCACATGTCCTTGCCCTATAAGACCAAGCCATTTTCCCCGTCGCCACCATTTTCTCACTGCTGCAGCTGCGTGTTAGACGGCACCGCTGTTGCTGTGTGCGCTATTCCTTGTTAATTTCAAGCCAATTTTCGCACAAATCTACAGATAGCTTGGGAGTAGGGAATAGTTGTGATTGCAGTCCTTTTAAGGACTAGGTTACAGCATTTCCTACGACTTTTATCAGGCAGGTCTGTGCTCTTAAATAGATAGATTGTGGGAGTAAAGACTAATTGTAATTGCAGTCCTTTTCAGGACTAGGTTACATCAGTTCCTATCAGTTTTTGCCAGGCAAGTCTGTGCCAGTGCTGTGCAAGTTTTTTTCACAACATTTGACTGAATCTAGCAAAGCTAATCCTTTTTGGCCTATTGCAGAGTGTGTTAGTCAGTGGAGTAGCCTATCTGTGTTGCAAGATATACCACCTGTGTATAGAATACCAATTTTTTTACTGCACCAAGTGAAGTAAAATCTTTTGGGCATAGCATCATTCTATTAGTCCATCTATACTGACCTCCATCAGGTTGCAAATTGAATATAATTTTTTTCTGCATCTAGCTCTGAAAAAATATTTGGGCTTCTAGCAGTGTGTGGGACTTGTTCTATTAGTCCATCTATACTGACCTCCATCAGGTTGCAAACTGAATATATTTTTTTTCTGCATCTAGCTCTGAAAAAATATTTGGCCTTCTAGCAGTGTGTGGGACTTGTTCTATTAGTCAATCTATACTGACCTCCATCACACTGCAAATTCAAAATAATTTTTTGTCTGCATCTAGCTCTGAAAAAATATTTGGCCTTCTAGCAGTGTGTGGGACTTTCTCTATTAGTCCATCTATACTGACCTTCATCAGGTTGCAAATTAAAAATAATTTTTATCTGCATCTACCTCTGAAAAAATATTTGGGCTTCTAGCTGTGTGTGGGACTTGTTCTATTAGTCCATCTATACTGACCTCCATCAGGCTGCAAATTAAAAATAATTTTTATCTGCATCTACCTCTGAAAAAATATTTGGCCTTCTAGCTGTGTGTGGGACTTGTTCTATTAGTCCATCTATACTGACCTCCATCAGGTTGCAAACTGAATATAATTTTTTTCTGCATCTAGTTCTGAAAAAATATTTGGCCTTCTAGCAGTGTGTGGGACTTTCTCTATTAGTCCATCTATACTGACCTCCATCAGGTTGCAAACTGAATATATTTTTTTTCTGCATCTACCTCTGAAAAAATATTTGGGCTTCTAGCTGTGTGTGGGACTTGTTCTATTAGTCCATCTATACTGACCTCCATCAGGTTGCAAATTGTATATAATTTTTTTCTGCATCTAACCCAGCCAATAGTTTTGGCCTAATACCACAGTTTGGCCACTCAGCTCTGCTCGGTTCCCATCCATTGTTTTTTTGTGCAAACAACTCCAGAGTTGTGAATTAGTTAACCACCAAAATGAGTTTAAAAAAGGCCTGCTGCTGGTGGAAAGGGGAATAGGCGTGTTGGGAAGGGGAAAAAAGGTTGTGTCCGTGGGGTAGGTGTTAAAGCAACAGTAACATTTGCAGAAGAAAGACCATCTTCCAGCCAAACTAAAATGTCTACTTCTTTTAGCGGACAATGTGATAAGATCCCTTTCTTACGGCCACGCCAATCGCTACAAAATTCCAGATGAGGCACAAAAACAGCAGGTGCTTCAACGGATATCAAGTGCTCCTTTAAGTGGGCTCTCCTCCACATCAACTTCAACATCACAAATACTCCAGTCCTCAAAGGTGTCACCCCAATCGCACTTCCTTCCTCACAGCTCCCAAATCTCCAGCTGCCCGTCTGAGTATGAGGTAGAACAGATGGTTGAGTCTGCAGAGCTGTTTACTCATACTATAGCCTGGGAATCAGAGGTCGACTCCAGCGCTTCTGTGAATCCAGACGAGGAAATGATCTGCACTGATGCCCAGAATCTTCATGAGTCGGATCCAGGACCAGACGCAGAAGGTTCTGACCATAATGTAGACCCTTATTCCCAAACTGTAACTCCTGTTGGTGGAGACAATGAGGAAGACGATGATGAGACTCAAATACCTGATTGGAGCGACAACTTTAGTTTTTTGTCAGGGCAGGAACAGGTTGGCTCTGAGGACGACGGGTGTGATAACGCACAGGGTGATGATGATGAGGTTGGAGATCCCACTTACTGTCAACCTACAGTCAGCCAAGAGATGAGGTCAGCAGAGGAGGTGGAGGAAGATGCTAGTGACGACGAGGTCAGGTTGCGCCTTCCTGGACAGAGACGTAGTACTGGAAGCACATCAACAACTGCATCCCCAAACACAACTCTGCCTCTCACCACAAGTCGTGGTGGCTCTTCAGGTCGCATGGGTGCTAAGCCTTGCATAGCCTGGGCATTTTTTCAGATCGATAAAGATGACCCAACTCGTGTTATCTGTAACATTTGTCAGCAAAAGCTAAGTAGAGGCCAAAAAATACATAGTTTGAGTACTTCATGCATGAACCGGCACATGGACATGAAGCATAAGTTGCAGTGGGAAGCTCAGTGTGCTACAATGCGGCCTAGCCGGCCGGGCCAACCACCGTCTACCATATCTTGTGCATCCGCGGCCTCTTCATCCTCTGTGACTGGGGGGACAGCAGTCACACCTGTTTTGAGGCGCAGACCTGCCACCTCTTTACCCGCAACAGCCAGCGTGATTGGCAGGTCATCATTTTCTTTGGAGGTGGTAACACCAGCTGGTGTTGAGCGCTGTCCGACATCGATAGCACCACCTTTGGATCAAGGCAACCTAACATGTCCGCCTGCATCTTCTTCACAGACCGGCAGTTTGCCGGGGACACCCTTATCAACCCCGTTTAAGCACAATAGCCAGCCCTCGGTCCCTCAGATGTGGACAAGTAAAAGACCATTTCCTCCTAGCCGTGAGAAAGCTAAGAGGTTGAATTTCACCATCTGCAAGCTCTTGGCTACAGAAATGCTGCATTTCCGCCTGGTGGACACAGAGGATTTTCGAGACCTTATGTCCGTCGCAGTGCCCCAGTACTGGATGCCCAGTCGGCACTACTTCTCAAAGAAAGGTGTGCCTGCGCTCCACCAGCATGTCGCACACAACATCACCGCTTCTTTGAGAAACTCTGTGTGTGACAGGGTGCATTTCACCACAGACACTTGGACGAGTAGGCATGGACAGGGGCATTACATGTCGCTGACTGGGCACTGGGTAACTATGGTGACAGCAGGACAAGGGGCTGCTGTCCAAGTCTTGCCGTCCCCACGAGTTGTGCGTCAATCCTCTTTATGTCAAAGTTCCTCCACTGCTTCTGCCTCCTCAACCTCCTCTCGGTCTTCCACCTGCACCCAAAGCCTGTCTGGTCATGCCACAAGCTTTCTAACTGCGCAGAAGGGATCCTGCACACCTCCTTACTATGCTGGCAGTAGGGCTCAACGTCATCAGGCGGTTTTTACTTTGAAATGTCTGGGAAATGTGAGTCACACAGCTGAGGAGTTGTGGTCAGCTCTGGAGAACCAATTTCATGAATGGTTGTCTCCACTGGACCTGAAACCAGGGAAGGCCGTGTGCAACAATGCTGCAAACCTGGGTGCGGCCCTTCGCCGGGGCAATGTCACACACGTGCCTTGTATGGCTCACGTGTTGAACCTGGTTGTCCAGCAATTTTTAGCCCACTATCCCAGACTAGATGGCCTTCTGCAGAGGGCACGGTCGCTGTGTGCTCACTTCCGCCGATCGCATCCTGCAGCTCAGCGACTTACATCTCTACAGAAGTCGTTGGGCCTGCCACTTCACCGGCTAAAATGCGATGTGCCTACCCGGTGGAATTCAACTCTGCACATGTTGCAGCGACTGTGGCAGCAACGACAAGCCCTGGTGCAATACGCTCTGATGTATAGCCTGGGCCAACGAGATCCAGAGGTGGGGCAAATTACGCTGGAGGAGTGGTCTCAGATCAGGGACCTATGCACCCTTCTGCACAGTTTTGAAATGGCGACGAAGATGTTTAGTGCTGACGATGCCATTATCAGCATGACTATTCCGGTGATGTACATGCTGGAGCACATGTTAAACAGAATTCGGAGTCAGGTGGTGGCACAAGAGGAGGTGGAGGAAGTAGAGGAGGAGGAGGTGTATGCGGAAGGGCTAACATCTGCAAGGTCCAGACGGTCGGCAGCACCAAGTCGGCAGGCATGTGAGGGTGGGGGAGATGGTTTTACCAGGGCGCATGGTAGCAGCCAAACTAGTGAGGAAGGTGCAGGAGCCCAGGAAGAAGTGGAGGACGAACTGATGGAAGACTCATCAGATGAGGGAGACCTTGATCACATTTCTGTTGTGCGAGGTTGGGGGGAGAGGACAGAGGAAGGAAGCATGATTGTTACCTCGCCACCAACACAACAGGGACTTGGTGCTCCTGGATGCGCAACACACATGAGTGCCTTCTTGCTGCACTACCTGCAACATGACCCTCGAATTGTGAGAATTAGAAATAATCCTGACTACTGGGTTGCCACACTGTTAGATCCCCGGTACAAAAGTAAATTTGCAGAAATTATTCCTGCCATAGAAAGGGATGCACCCATGCAGGAGTATCAGCAGAGACTGTTGCAGAATCTTACATGTGCTTTTCCACAAAACACCAGTGGTGCACGTAGTGAATCTCACAGTTCCAACTTGCCAACCGTGGGACCGTCAAGTGTTAAGCACTCAAACCGTAACAGAACCACAGTATCTGCTGGTAACATCAATTTTGCGGAATCATTTCACCACTTTTTTAGCCCATCCTTTGCAAGGCCACAGGAGACAAGAAGTCTGACACATAGTCAACGCCTAGAGACGATGGTACAGGAGTATCTCCAAGTAAACATTGAAGCCATGACTGTGTCACTGGACCCTTGCTCTTTTTGGGCTTCCAATCTGGATAAATGGCCGGAGCTAGCCACTTACGCCTTGGAGATCTTGTCATGCCCCGCAGCCAGCGTCCTGTCTGAACGTGTGTTCAGCGCTGCTGGTGGTGTGCTGACAGATAAGCGCATGCGGCTCTCCACTGATAATGTAGACAGACTCACATTCATAAAGATGAACAAATCATGGATCCGAAACGACTTTTCTACCCGTGTGTCATCCTGGGGAGAGTAAAAGCTTGATGATTGGTCAAAATCACCCTACCAACCGTTTTAAGCTTTCAAATTACTAATCATGTTTATCTGTATCTTGGCTGGAAAATAATTTGGGCTTTGTAGCAGTGTGCAGCACTGATTCTATTAGGCCATCTATAATAAGCTCCACCAGATTTAAAATTACTTATCATGTTTATCTGTATCTTGACTGGAAAATAATTTGGGCTTTGTAGCAGTGTGCAGCACTGATCCTATTAGGCCATCTATACTAAGCTGCACCAGATTTAAAATTAATAATAATTTTTAGCTGCATCTAGCCCGGAAAATAATTTTGGGGCTCCGAGATGCGCAAGACACATAAGTGCCTTCTTGCTGCACTACCTGCAACATGACCCACATATTGTCAGAATTCGAAGTAATCATGACTACTGGGTTGCCACACTCTTAGATCCCCCAAACTTTTCGATCAACCTTTTCATTTTAATAAAGAACAAAAAAATGGTCATTTTTGAAATTATAAGCATTAGCAGGTTATTAGAAACTGAAATCAAACAGTTTTCAACTCAAAACTTTATTCTAGGTGATGTTACATTTGCACATAGGACCCCTTGTTCGAAAGGAGCTTCTGAACTCTCTCGTCCATTGAATTTGTCAGGTTTTGGATGGTTTCTGCTTCAATTGTTTTGCATGAGGACAGAATACCCTCCCAGAGCTGATGCTTAGATGTGAACTGCCTCCCGCCATCATAGACACTCCTTTTGATGATGCTCCAGAGGTTCTGAATGGGGTAGATGTCAGGGGAGCATGGGGGTCACACCATAAGTTTGTCCCCTTTTATGCCCATATCAGCCAGAGATGCAGATGTTTTATGTGCAGCATGAGATGGTGCATTATCATGCAAAAAAATGATCTTGCTGTGAAATACACGGTTCTTCTTCTTGAACCATGGCAGGAAGTGCTGTTTGAGAAAATCCACATACATTATGGAGTTCATCTTTAGAGCCTTCAGGGATCCTAAAGGGGCCGACAATCTCTCTCCCCATGATTCCAGCCCAAAACATTACTCCACCTCCTCCTTGTTGGCGCTGTAGCCGTGTTTGCGTGGGGTGTCCATCAACCAGCCATCCTCCACTCCATCCATCTGGACCATCGAGCGCTGCACGGCACTCATCCATGAACAAAACAGTTTTGAAATCAGTCTTCATGTAATGTTTGGCCCACTGGAGCCGTTTCTGCTTGTGTGAAGTGGATAGAGGAGGTCGACAGGATGGCGTATGCACAGCTGCAAACCTCTGAAGGACCCTGCATCTTGTTGTTCGGGGGACGTTGGAGGCACCAGCAGCTTCAAAAACTTGTCTGCTGCTATGATAAGGCTTTTTTGCCGCTGCTCTTTTAACCTGACGTAGTTGCCTGTAGGAAAGAGTCCTCAATTTTCCCTTATCAGCACGCACACGTGTGTACTGTGAATCAGCTACATACTTCTTGATTGCCAAGACACTTCATCCTGATCATCGCACAATGTTGATTGTAGTCATGCCTTGACCTAAACACTCCACAATTTGTTGCTTCTCAGCAGCCGACACATCCTTTTTCTTTCCCATTTTGGCAGAAAATGTAGGCTGCTTAATAATGTGAGACAGCCTTCTTAAGTAGTCTTGCCTTTCATTGGACACACCTGCCAAACTAATTAGCACAGGTGTCTGCAATTGCTTACAGTGATATAAAGAGCCCTGACACACATCACCATCAATGAGTTTAACTGACAAACAAACAAATTCTTCCCTTATCACTCCTAAACACTTTTTGCATAATAATTTGGAACACAGTGTACATGTGCTTTTCCACAAAACACCAGTGGTTCACGTAGTGAATCTTACAGTTCTAACTTGCCAACCGTGGTCTGTATGGAGTTGTTCAATAAAGGGCCCAAAATTAAGATAACATAGATGGGAGAGGTCTCTATGAATAGGAATTCCTAAGTTTTTGATACCCTGTGAGGGCCAGGCAAAGGGAAAGTTGGACTGGATGGAATCCTATATGGATTTGGGGAGGGAGACATCGAGGGCCTCAGACTTCGCTGCATTGATTTTAAAATTTGACCATGTAACAAAGTGATCTATTTCAGCCATAACAGCATGGATGGATATATGTGATTGAGTGATATATACTAGGACATCATCAGCAAATAGAGAGCACTTGCACTCGGTGCCTCCCACCTCAATCCACCTAATATTGGGGTTATGGCGAATTGATGAGATCAGGTGCTCCGTCACTAGGATGTATAAGAGAGGGGACAGAGGACATCCCTGCCTTGTCCAATTGGTGATTGTGAAAGGTGATGAAAATGTTCTGATGCACCCCCTGGGCCTTGGGACACCCGGAGCCGGACCCTTTTTGGTGGATGCTGGTGGTTGTAGTCTTCGTCGCGGCGACCCGGTTCCGTGGCTCAGGGCGGTCAAACCAGTATCGGAACTATTTATGTGGTTTTGATGTTTAAATGTCCGACTACGCCACCCGTGGATTGCGGTCAGAGTGAACCGCCGCTGCAGGGCAGACCGCTGAGGCTGGTGTTGTGGGTGCAGCAGAGCGTAGCATAACTCCCCACGGGAGGAGTATAGCCTCAGGGCAGTGTATGCGGAGGATGGAGGTGATGGTGCAGGGCAGCAGCAGTAACGACACGGAGTCAGTGATGCAGTCCAGGGCCTTTACTCACAGTTCTTATTATCCAGACCACGTCTGCAGGTAACGGCTGCCCACGTCGTACTGTGCTCACCAGGTGAGGGGCTCAGACAACTCCCAGATAACTTTGGAGCGCTTCACAGGACCCCCTTTGTGTGTCCTTTGTCTGGCCTTTCTTACCAACCCTTCTGTCCGGCTGCCTCGGGCCTCCTCTTGGTAAACTTGGCGCCAGTTTCCCTGACCCTATGTGGTGCCTTCTTAGCGGGTGTAGCGAGGGGCTGCGCCACATAAAATGTCACAGCCTCCGGTTTCTAGCTGAGGGTCGTTTCCTGCCTCCACTAGTTTCGGAGACCGGTCTCCCCCTTTGGCCTGACCCCTCCACGCAGGTGGATTCGGGCGTGCGGTGGCGACTCGCCCGTCCGCACCCCTGGGATCCCTTCATTCCTCGTTCCTGAAGCCTTCTCCGCTCCTCTTCCTTCCTTCTCCCTCTTCCAGGCCTGGGCCTCTGTTACTAGGCCCGCCTCCGGAGCAGAGCTCATGCAGAGCCCCTGCTCCCTGCCACTACTGCTCAGACTTCTCTGCACTGAACTAAGATGGTGCCCACCTTTTATACTCCCTTCTCAATGCACCCAGGAACTGCTTCCTCCCTGCTCCTGCACTACAGGGTTCCCCTTCCTCAGTGTTCCCTCCCCCCACTCCAGCCAGGGACAGGGACTGTCGTGCCCATCTCAGAGGCATATTGGTCGCCCTGCCCCACGGCAATGTGGTGTAATGCATGCAGATGTCGGGTCCTGATCCACACTCCATCCTTACCTGAGAGTGAGATATCACACCTCTGGGTGAGGTGCAATACCTCTGTAGCAACCGAGCCCTCAGGGTGCTACAGTTCCATTTATCTTCAGCCTAGGTGACGTATTGTGATACAGGGCCGTGATTTTGGCTATAAAAGGGTCCCCTAGACCGCTACCCCAAGCTTTTTAAGAGAATCATATATGGCGTGCCAGGAGACTCTATGGAATGCTTTCTCAGCATCCAACGAGAGTATCTAATTACAAATTTTTAACTGCATCTAGCCCAGGAAATACTTTGTGCCTAGTAGCAGTGTCTGCTAGTCAGCGGATTATCCCGGCTGTTAAGCAAGCTACACCACCTGTAGTTTGGACACTTAATTTTTTCAAAGGAAATGCTTCGGGACCACGGGATACTCAGTGAAGAGCATCAGGAGGCACCCCAAGGCATAGGGGCTGGGACTGGCAGTAGGATGCCTTGCGGTGGACAGCCGAGCTCGATCCTTATAAAAGATTTTTAACTGCAGCAGCTTTAGTGGACGCTACTGGAGCTGGAATTACGCGGCTGCTGGCATGAGACTTGCCCTCCAATAGATCCTTGTAAGTGGATTTAAAGTGTATTCATTCAAATTAGAGAGATAATTTAAATTAAAAAGCTTAGAGCTGCCTCCACCACAGGGGGGCTCGCTCGACCCACCAGCGGACAGGCACCAGTATTGGGAGAGGCGGGCTGGCCGTCAGGGTTCACCGCGTCTCTGGCACAAACCCGGCGACACGGAAGTGGCACGGGCAGGAGCGGACTGAACGTGTCGGCTTCTCAATTTTTGGATTTTAGAAGGGCATGACATGCCTATATCTGTGTCTCCCCCTCCTTTTACTCCTCCACCTCTTTTCTTTTCGCATGACTATATGTACTTGTCACTTTTCCATGTGTTAGTTGTGTCTTCTGAGCAGTTTGTCAGCTTTTGGACACCTTTGAAGTTGTTTTCTATGTGTTTCTATGTGTTTTTGTTTGCCTGCCATTGGTTTTAACGGTGTTCGAAGGTGTTCAATGAACAGTTCGACGAACAGTTCGGCGAACACACGGGTGTTCGACGAACCGAACCGAACTCGAACACTACGGGGGTGGCTCAACACTATTAATTACACGAATTAGAGAAGC
Organism: Phyllobates terribilis; assembly: GCF_046119375.1. Classification (NCBI taxonomy): domain Eukaryota; kingdom Metazoa; phylum Chordata; class Amphibia; order Anura; family Dendrobatidae; genus Phyllobates; species Phyllobates terribilis. Next base: position 446,233,313 of record NW_027362764.1, read on the forward strand.
ATCACATGATTTTTCAAGCAGTGCCAATACTTTTGTCCACCCCCTTTTTTAGGTTTGGTGTGGAATTATATCCAATTTGGCTTTAGGGCAATTCTTTTTGTGTTTTTTCATTGAAGACTAATCAAATGAAGATAATAATACCAAAGAATTTGTGATTGCAATCAATTTCAGGAAGAAACTGAGTATTATCTGACAGAATTGCAGGGGTGCCAATAATTTTGGCCACCACTGTATAGATCTTATCTATACATTTAATTGAATTTGTGGGGGTTTATTATATGCCTGGTCTATTTTGTAATTTTTTTGAATGTTTCTGTTGATCAATCAATTCATTTTCTTGCTGATTATTTAATTTTTTGCCACCCATGTTGCCACGTCTCTTATTTACATCTCCCATCTATCATTGTAAAAACCATTGCCCTTTTTGTAACCTTGGTCTGCACGCACCGTGATGTCTGAACGCTGTAGTGTCACGGTCCTTCTGCACCAGCGGGCTCTCGACATTTTTTCACTGCGTGAGTGTGATACCGACGCCCCCGGGTGCCTTAGTAATGGTGACGGTCCAGCGTCACTTATGGACATGCGCGGTGTGGGATCATTATCGGTGATGCGGCTAGCTTCATCGAGGACATGCGCACTATACAACATGCCGCCCCACTTCCGGCGATGCGGCTAACGCCATCACAAACATGTGATAGGGATAAAACTGGGATGATTATACCCTGTACAACATCTCAGCACCAGCGTTGTTTTGTTGGGGGCGTGCCCATCTTGGCACATGTGCAACAATTTTTTCGGACCCTATTTATAGCAGACCAATACAAGGGATAGGTACCCCTTGAGAATGGCTCACGCCAAAACACGCGTCGGGGGAGGTGTACTAGTTGGCTGGTCTGGACTCTAAGGTACTGAGGTAATGTAATGCAATGGTGATATTGCTATGTTTATATGGTGTAATATAATTTATATAAATGGATAATATGTAGCCATGTGACCTATGGGTAGCACATGATTCACCATATGTGTATTGTATACTGTGTACATCCATTGCCTTTCCCCATATTTATAAATCAGTCCAGAACCTCCCACTATGTGCACTTTAGCTGTTGTTTTTATTATGTATTTGTCTGATGCACTTCATTCTACCTGTTTGTAATTATGCTATCAATAAAGGGATTATATATTTTTCTATATATTTTTCTATTCATTGATGACCCAGTATCGCTCATTTCTGACCTTTGGGTCACCCCTCTTCTTCACAGTGTTTAGAGTGGCCGGTCTATACAATAGTAGCATAAAACAATATGGTTACTTCTTACATGATTTTGCTACGTTTTTCTCGAAGTTATCTCTTATTCTTTATTGGCTAACCAGAAGAATTTTGTTTGCAAGCTTTCAGAGTGCAAAGGATCGTAAATGTTGTGCTCGTGTCTCAGTAATTCATTTGCAAACCAACCTGAAGAAGGTTTACAAATTAATTAGTGAGACAAAAGCATAACATTTAAGAGATATTACAACTGGACATTTGTGCAATGGATGGATGGGCTGATGCTTCCTAAAGATAAACCAGGGAAATCAAATTAAGATTTTTGTTACAAATGGAGAGGGGGTGGTAGTGATACCTAGGTGATCTGGATTTGGACTGGTGGAGGAGTGAACTGTGTCACAAATCCAAGTGTTAAGTCACATTATCAAAAAGTTTAACATTCTTATCAGTTTTAATACTGTCATCCTTAAAATGACCTTTTAGTATTAAGACTTTTAAATCCATCATACAGTGTCCAGGTCCAAAGAAATGTTTTGTCACAGGTGTGTCCTGTTCACAGGCACATAATTAAGAATGAACGCGTGCTTCTAGTCACCTGACTGCTTCAGCCAAAAACAGGCTGCAGCGGTCATTTCCACTAGCAAAGAGAGCAGACGGTCCATTAGGAGCTGGCATGTCACGGGGATACTGTGACAGAGAGAGGCCAGATAAGCGCGGCGTCTGGTTTCTCTTTGTTGCAGTATCCCCGTAACAGTAATCTCCAAATGCCAACTTCAACCACAGAATACACCTACAACTCCACACCAGGCAGTAAGAACTAACACTGGCAATTCGTAAGTGCCAGAGGAAAGCATGTCTAGCTGAGACAATCCTGATTGAAAAGCTCCAGGAGCTTCAACTGAACATATTAACCCTTGCTCTGCGAGCAAGGAAAAAACCTGAACTGTTTAAGATGGTCATGTACCTCTATCCAGTGCAGGAGTCCATGAAACCAGACGGCACAATCGTCTGGCCCTTCTCTGTTGCTGTATCCCTGTGACAATGAGTTTGCCTTCCTTTGTTTTAAAGTCATTCATGTCTAGAAAAAAATGTACTTCCGTGTCAAAAGTATTGCATTTGAGTGTGAAAACAATGCCACAAATCCCCAAAATGCCACCAATAGATCAAAAATAAAAAGACTGTTTATGTAGACTTTTAGTAGTAAATACATATTAAAGTATTATCATTTTGCAGCATTTTTTACCTAAAAAAACAGAATTACCAAATAACAAATGCAAGAAGTTATGCAATCTGCCACAGGAGAATTTATCTTCTTAAAGAGGACAAATCGCCTTCACACATTTTATGGTATATTACAGTAAAGAGATTGCAGAAATAAATAAACTACTTTTGGAAGAATAATGACTATCATTACTTGAATTATGTTATGAGAAAATCAGTTTAATGGAGCCACCATCTTGGGATTGGCAGTGCAGTGTGCTGTGTTCCAATGAGACACGCCCCCAGATTCCAGGCTGATTGCTGGGCAGCTCCTCTGCTCAGCAGCAGTGTAGGGACCCTAGCAGCTCATTTACCAAACTGTACCAATATAAAAAACGGAAAGTGTATATAAAGGGGCTTTGTATCTATGCTGTATATACTGTATATAGAGCCAGAGAAAAGGCTACAGAATAAGCACTCGTGTGACTATGTATATATATATATAATATAACTATATATATATACAGTACAGACCAAAAGTTTGGACACACCTTCTCATTTAAAGATTTTTCTGTATTTTCATGACTATGAAAATTGTACATTCACACTGAAGGCATCAAAACTATGAATTAACACATGTGGAATTATATACTTAACAAAAAAGTGTGAAACAACTGTAAATATGTCACTGAAAATGGTCTTCCAACAATCTTGAAGGAGTTCCCAGAGATGCTTAGCACTTGTTGGACCTTTTGCCTTCACTCTGCGGTCCAGCTCACCCCAAACTATCTCGATTGGGTTCAGGTCTGGTGACTGTGGAGGCCAGGTTATCTGGCGTAGCACCCCATCACTCTCCTTCTTGGTCAAATAGCCCTTTCACAGCCTGGAGGTGTGTTTGGGGTCATTGTCCTGTTGAAAAATAAATGATGGTCCAACTAAACGCAAACCGGATAGAATAGCATGCCGCTTCAAGATGCTGTGGTAGCCATGCTGGTTCAGTTTGCCTTCAACTTTGAATAAATCCCCAACAGTGTAACCAGCAAAGCACCCCCACACCATCACACCTCCTCCTCCATGCTTCACGGTGGGAACCAGGCATGTAGAGTCCATCCGTTCACCTTTTCTGCGTCGCACAAAGACACGGTGGTTGGAACCAAAGATCTCAAATTTGGACTCATCAGACCAAAGCACAGATTTCCACTGGTCTAATCTCCATTCCTTCTGTTCTTTAGCCCAAACAAGTCTCTTCTGATTGTTGCTTGTCCTTAGCAGTGGTTTCCTAGCAGCTATTTTACCATGAAGGCCTGCTGCACAAAGTCTCCTCTTAACAGTTGTTGTAGAGATGTGTCTGCTGCTAGAACTCTGTGTGGCATTGACCTGGTCTCTAATCTGAACTGCTGATAACCTGCGAATTCTGAGGCTGGTGACTCGGATAAACTTATCCTCAGAAGCAGAGGTCACTCTTGGTCTTCCTTTCCTGGGGCGGTCCTCATGTGAGCCAGTTTCTTTGTAGCGCTTGATGGTTTTTGCAACTGCACTTGGGACACTTTCAAAGTTTTCCCAATTTTTCGCACTGACTGACCTTCATTTCTTAAAGTAATGATGGCCACTCGTTTTTCTTTACTTAGAATTTGTATTATGGCAAGAAAAAAGCAGCTAACAGTCTATTCAGTAGGACTATCAGCTGTGTATCCACCAGACTTCTGCACAACACAACTGATGGTCCCAACCCCATTTATAAGGCAAGAAATCCAACTTATTAAACCTGACAGGGCACACCTGTGAAGTGAAAACCATTTCCGGTGACTACCTCCTGAAGCTCATCAAGAGAATGCCAAGAGTGTGCAAAGCAGTCATCAAAGGAAAAGGTGGCTACTTTGAAGAACCTAGAATATAAGATATATTTTCAGTTGTTTCACACTTTTTTGTTAAGTATATAATTCCACATGTGTTAATTCATAGTTTTGATGCCTTCAGTGTGAATGTACAATTTTCATAGTCATGAAAATGCAGTAAAATCTTAAAATGAGAAGGTGTATCCAAACTTTTGGTCTGTACTGTACATGTATATATATATATATATATATATATATATATACATGCACACATGGACATATATATATATGTATATACTGTATATATAAATATATACACACACACAGACCATATACAGGAACTGGAAATAAATAAACCCCCTCTTGTCTGGCAGATAGCTTCTTTCAGTGGGTAGTTTCTGTTTCCCACATTTCTCTCCTCTCAGCCCTTCTTGATGTCACACATTGGGGGGAGGGGCACAATCACTACCCCGCTACCCCGGAGGCTGAAGGAGTCTTCAGAATATCTGACCTTCAGTGCTGGACAGGACAGTGTGTGGGGGGAATAGGATCCCACAGCAATAACATCTTGCAGGGATTTAGCACAGAAGAGGGAGGTGGAAGGAGAAATCCAAGGGCAGCCTCCAGCTCACTGCCTGGTGAGTTATGGAAGGAGTTACAGGACCTGGGCATACACAGAGCTGATTGTGCTGTCCCAGCAGATGTAGAGCAGGATCTCTGGGTTACTGCTGACTCACTGACAGGATAGTTACCAATGTATACAACAGCCCAGTGATCCTGCTCTGCATCTCATCTCACCCATAGCTGAGCAGTTCTAGCATTAATATTAATACTTACAGAGCGCAGACCAGCAGACTGCTGATCACTTTCCCTTGGTGCAATGCATCATGGGAGAGTGACATCAGCACAGCAGAGGAGCTTGGGGAATCCCCTGGAGGCGACTTCAGCTGAAGTCGGATCAGTTAAATGAGAGGCTGGTGCCAAGAAAGGGTGGTTTTCTCCCACTTGGTATATACCTTGATAAAAAAAATTTTGTCAAATAATTGATATTTTTACTTGTGCTTTTTAATGAAATACTAATAAATTTAGTGATATGTTCACTTTAATGTCGAAGAACTGGATTAAGTACATCATTACTTGTTACACGTGGTATGTGCTCAAAATTTAAAAACCTTTTGCGTTGGCTACGGCTTTTTTCCCGAAACACAGGCAGTACTTTGAAAAAATACCATGGGATAGTGCCACATAACAAATTTACTATAATCTGAGCCAGAAAACTGTCAAACAACATTGTAGCAGAAATCTGCGGCATCTCATGGTTGTCATTGATTTCATTTTCTGGCACTTGGACAGATCATTAATGTACCAAATATAATAAGAGGTATGAGCATCATAATAAATTTGGCCCTCTTTTTAGCAGCATTATATAAGTCTATGAATGCCTTATTTTGATAAATTCTCTCCTGTGTGTGAACTAAGACTTCTCAGTTAAAATAGTGACATGTGTATGTGAATAAAATATATCTGTTTTATAAAATTGTGGCCACAAAACTCTTGCATCAATACTATGGCAATTAAAAAGCTAGTCTTTCTATTTTTGGCACACTTGTCTTTAGGACTGCTGACATGCAGGAAATGTCATGTTTTATTGAACAATCTTAAAGTGGCTTTTTACTTCCAGTAACAAATAATAATTCAGCATTTTAGATAAGACTTTCAACGCCAAAAATGATTGTTTTATTTATTCTCATTTTTGATAGATGTACTTGGCAAACATCCTTCACATCACTTTGCAATGTGAGCCAAAATGTTGTTTGACAGAAAGATTAATTAATGCTTCTTTTGTAGAGCAAAGGATGTCTTTCTTGATGATGATGCATGTTTAGTAATATGGACACTGTGAAGACAGTTTCTATATTTGAATAAATGTACTGCTTCACAGTGTGAAGTGACAAATGCTTACAAAGCAAAAGAATTTGATTTCTTGAATATCTCAAAGTATTTTATATTTTAGCTTGGCTATACTTATAATTCTAAATAAAAAATAATAAGATGCGAGAATATGTTCCATAAAATATACACATTCCTATAGTTATGACTTTTGAAATCAGCTTCTGCATTCCTGTTTAATGATTTTCTAAGCAATGTTGAGTATGATTTTTATGAGAAGCAGACAATAGCGCCATCATCATAAGCCTACAGTGATGATGACCACATGGACATTGCTACTATGTCTATGCAACCCAAGAATTAGCCTCAGTCAGTAGTCATCTCACTTACTTATGGCTCATTCAAACAAGAAAAATTTACATCAGTGTGTTGTTAAAATGCAAAGTTGACAACATATAGACAACCCATGGATCAATGAAACTTAATGGCATAGTTCAAATGAATGGTCCATGTGGTAAAATCATTGCATGTTATACTGATACATTTTTCAGATCAGAATCCTTTGTTAAACTCAATAGGTGCATTAAAAAACTCATGCCAAAAGAACACCATCCATACGGCATCCTCTTTTTATGGATCCATTGCAATAATTAAAAGGGTTGTCCACTTCTATAGATAGTAACATAGTAACATATAGTTTGTAAAGCCGAATAAAGACTTGCGTCCATCAAGTTCGACCTGTTAGTTCTGTAATTGCTAAAGTTGATCCAGAGGAGGGCAAAAATCCCAAATGATTTGGCAAATCTTCACCTGAGGAAAAATTCCCTCCCGACTCTGAAACCAGCAGTCAGAATAAATCCCTGTATCAACCTACTATTTTATTTTATTTTTAAGTATACGCTGAAATCTGCCTGGTATCGAGAAATGCATCCAGTCCCCGCTTGAACTGGTGTAGTGAATCCGACATTACCGTCTCCTCACTCAGTGAATTCCATATTCTCACTGCTCTTAACGTAAAGAACCCCTTCCTATTCTGGTGCTGAAACCTTTTATCTTCCAGTCTTAGTGAATGCCCTCTTGTTACCGTAATATTCCTCCTTTTGAACAAATCCCTGGCAAGGTCTCTATACTGTCCCCTAACATATTTGTACACATTTATTATGTCCCCCCTCAACCTTCTCTTTTCCAGGCTGAATAGTCCTAGTTTTGCCAACCTCTCTGGGTATTGCAGTCCCTCCATTCCCTTTATTAATTTTGTTGCCCTCCTTTGTACCTTTTCAAGCTCATTTATATCCTTTCTATATATTGGGGCCCATAACTGAGCACAGTATTCCAAGTGTGGTCTGACCAGTGCTTTGTACAGTGGAAGAACAATGTTCTCATCCTTTGCAGCTATACCTCTTCTGATACATCCCATTACCCTGTTTGCCCTTACAGCAGCGGCCTGACTTCGGGCACTCCAATTTAGTTTGCTATCAATCAAGATGCCCAAGTCCTTCTCCATCTCTGAATTCCCCAATGATTTCCCATCAGTGAGTACTGGTGACTTCCATTTTTCCTTCCCATATGTATGACCTTACATTTCTCCTCGTTAAACCTCATTTGCCATTTAATGCTTCACATACCCAGCTTATCCAAATCCCTCTGTAGGTCTGCACTGTCCTCTTTTGTATTAATTGTTTTACATAACTTTGTGTCATCTGCAAATATTGATATTTTACTATTTATCCCGTTGACTATGTCGTTAATAAAGATATTAAATAACCTTGGGCCTAGTACAGACCCCTGTGGTACCCCACTAGTGACGCTTACCCAATCTGACTATATTCCATTTATAACCACCCTCTGCCTTCTATCCCTTAGCCAGTTAGCTACCCACTTGCAGACATTTTCCCCCAGCCCCATCATTCTCATTTTGTATACCAACCTATTATGTGGCACGCTATCGAACGCTTTTGAGAAGTCGAGATACACGACATCCACTGGCTCCCCCTGATCTAATCAAGAGCTAACCTCCTCGTAGAAGTCAATCAGGTTTGTTTGGCAGGAGCGATTCCTCATGAATCCATGTTGGTTCGGGATTAAAAGATTATTAGCATCAAGATGCTCCGTAATTGCCTCTTTAATGAAGCTTTCAAAAATTTTGCCCACAACGGATGTCAGACTCACCGGCCGATAGTTTCCGGCGTCACTTTTCGCTCCCTTTTTGAATATTGGCACTACATTCGCCTGTCGCCAATCAAGTGGCACAGACCCAGTCTCAACAGAGTCCTTAAATATAAGATATAACGGTCTGTCTATCACATTACTTAGTTCCTTTAGTACCCGTGGGTGTATGCCATCAGGTCCTGGTGATTTGTTTATTTTAATGTTACTGAGGCGTTTCTGTACCCCAGCTTGGGTTAGATTTGTCATACTTAGTGGAGGATTAAGCTTGTCACTTCTCATTTCTCCTGATAGTTCGATTTCCTTTGTGAAAGTTGTCGAGAAAAAATTATTTAATAGATTAGCTTTATCCTCATCTTTCTCTATGATTTTGCCTTCCTCACTTTTTATCGGTCCAATATTATCCGATTTAATCCTTTTACTATTTATATACGTAAAGAACAGTTTGGGATTTGATCTACTTTCCCTAGCAATACGTCTCTCTGTTTCCTCCTTCGCTATTTTTATTTGTTTTTAACAGGTTCTCGTTTTTTCCTTCTAACACATTAGTGCCTCCTTACTGTTTTCCTGTTTTAATCTCTTGAATGCCTCTTTTTTGCTATTTAACGCCCCTTTTACGTTCTTGTTCAACCATATTGGTTTCCTCTTATTTCTGGCCCTTTTATTCCCATACGGTATATACCTCTCGCACTGAGTATTCAGAATTCTTTTGAAGGTTTCCCATTTACTATTCGTATTCCTTTGATTAAGAACTTTGTCCCAGTCAATAAGTTGAAGGCTTTCTTTCAGCTGATCAAACTTCGCCCTCCTAAAGTTTAATGTTTTTGTTGTTCCCTTATTGATAACCCTACTGAAGTGCATTTTGAAGTCGATAATATTATGGTCGCTATTACCTAGGTGCCCCCCTATCTGTACCTCAGTTATTCTATCAGGCCTATTAGTCAATATTAAGACCAACACGGCCTTCCCTCTCGTTGGTTCCTGCACTAGTTGGGAGAGATAATTATCCTTAATATTTGTCAAAAACCTTTTTCCTTTCTGAGATCTACAGGTTTCTGTTTCCCAGTCAATATCCGGGTAGTTGAAATCCCCCATTACAATCACTTCATTATGTTTTGCTACTTTGTCTATTTGTCCTAATAGCAGATTCTCATTCTCCTCTGTTATATTGGGTGGCTTATAGCAGACCCCTAGTAATATTTAATTATTATTTTTTTCCCCCTCTATCTCTACCCACATGGACTCGACCCCCTCTTCTCCCTCTCCTATATCTTCCCTTAGTCTGGGTTTTAGACATGACTTTACATATAAGCAGACTCCTCCGCCTTTCCCCTGTTTCCGGTCCCTTCTAAATAAACTATAATCTAATAAATTTACCGCCCAGTCGTAGCTATCGTCTAGCCAAGTCTCTGTTATACCTACGATGTCATACCTCTCTTCCGATATAAGCGCCGCAGCTCATCCACCTTATTGGTCAGGCTTCTTGCGTTGGTCAGCATGCAAGATAAAACTTTGGGGTTATTTAGCATCCTATTCTTCTCTAACGATCTAACTGTACTATCCCCACCCACCTCTCCACCCTCATTATATTCACTTCTCCCCTTCCCCCTTGCTTGCCTCACATCCCACCTATTTCCTTGGTTTCCCCCCCGTCTCTAGTTTAAAAACTCCTCCAACCTATTAGCCATCTTCTTCCCCAGCACCGCTGCACCCTCCCCATTGAGGTGCAGCCCGTCCCTACGGTAGAGCCTGTAGCCGACCGCGAAGTCGGCCCAGTTCTCCATGAACCCAAACCCTTCTGCCTTGCACCAACTCTTTAGCCACTTATTCACCTCCCTAACCTCCTGTTGGCGCTCCTGTGTGGCTCGCGGGATTTGTAGTATTTCTGAGAAAACTACCTTGGAGGTCCTTGCCCTAAGCTTCCTACCTAGGTCCCTGAAATCATTTTAAGGACCCTCCATCTAGCACTCACTTTGTCATTGGTGCTGATGTGGACCATGACCGCTGGGTCTTCGCCAGCCCCATCCAGTAACCTGTCAACCCGATCTGCGATGTGCCGGACTCGAGCGCCAGGGAGGCAGCACACCGTTCGGCGATCCCGGTCTTTGTGACAGATTGCCCTGTCTGTCCCCCTAATAATAGAGTCACCCACTACCAGAACCTGTCTTGCCTGCCCTACACTTCCCCCCTCCCCCTCATTACTGGAGCATACACTCCCCCGGCGGTCAGAGGATCTGTCGTGCTCCAATAATGCCGGTTCTGAGCCAGCCTTCCTATACTTCTTCCCTCTATCCCTCCTAACTGTTATCCAGCTCCCTGCCTGTTCAGCCTGCACTTCCCCTCTATGCTCCACCCCCAGTATTGACCCATTGAGTGTCTGCTCGGTGAGGAGCAAACTCCGTTCCATGTTGTCGATGCTCCTCAGTACCGCTATCTGAGCACTTAGATCCAGAATTTGGGCTTCCAAGTGCACGATATGCTCACATCTCTCGCAGCAGTATGGATCCTCGAGCGGGTGCTCACGGAATGCATACATTGCGCAAGATGTACACTGCACGGCTCCGGCCAACATTGACATCATTCTAAATATGGGGATACAGTCAGTATATATATACAAGTACAAAACACTATTATTTATATATAGGTGTATGGACGGGGATCAATTAGGGATGTGCAAGTGTATCAATTAGATATCGGCGGGGGATCAGTTAAGTATGGACGGGGGATCAATTAAGTATCAAGTATGGACGGGGGAATCAGCTAAGTAGGTCAGGTGGATTAATTAAGTAAAAATTAAAGTAAAGAAAGAATGAAATACAATCAGCAATTCAGTCCTAAGTGCTCCCTTCCAAACTCCCTGAATCCAAAGTCACTGAAAAACAAATCACACACTTACTTTCGTTCGCACTTATGCTCCGGACACACGCAGCTCGTACATAGTCGCAAACGCAATTCACACAGGTATTTTCTGCAGGATTCCCAATACCTCTTCACTAAAAAACAAGTCACACACTTACTTTCATTCGCACTTACGCTCTGGACACACGCAGCTCCAATGTATTTAAATGGTGGAAATACGTTTTTTTATAAATACCTTCTGGTGTGAGTCTTAATGGGCTCTGGGTGCGTCACGGCTCAGCATGCACCGCACTCTTTCCCTCTCCTCATTCATTGGGAGTAGGGCCTAGTGGATGCTGGGCTGTGATGTATGGTGAAACCCCACCCACAGCCCATGAATCAGGGTGGAGCACGTCCTTAGGTCATGCCCGGCTGCAGCCAGAATCTGAAGTGACATCAGTGGATGTCAGAGCCGGCTGCAGCCGGGTCACGTGATGTCTAGTGAGCGGTGAGCAATAGCGCCGCTCAGAGGCAAGACTCACACCAGAAAGTATTTGCAAAAAAATTATTTCCGCCATTTAAATACATTGGGGCATTCTCTATAGCAGTGGACAACCTCTTTAACATAGGAAACTGTACTTGGTTTTGTAAATGTTTTTAATTGTTGATGCTTAAAAATGGATGCCCTATGTATGTCAAAAATGATTCTTCCATCATGTCACAATATTTAATTAGAAAAGCCCATAAAACCTCTATTTGGTGCAATGTTTTGCCCCATGTGCACATCTTTAAAAACAATTAATGCAGACCATCTCTCTTCTAACAATAGTCATATGTATGGAAAAAAATTGAAAAGCGTAACTTCCTTACAAAAATGTACTGAAAGACAATCTAGATATGAAAGGGGTTGTCTTGTCTGGACTTTAACAATGATGGCATATCCTTAGGATCGGTGGTGGTGTGACACCTGGCACCCCCTGCTGATAAGCTGTTCTCCGTGTTGGGGGCAGCTGAAACTTCTCAGTTATGGAGCTGCGCAGCTTCCCTTACTATATAGTGGCCTTGGACGGGTTCAGCACATCCACCCCAAATTCAAATCAATAAGAAGTGGATGTGCTGTACCCAGCCATGGTGACTATTTCAGCAATACAACTGTACTGTGCAGCTACGTAACTGAACAGTTCTGGCCGACACAACTGATTGGTGGGGTGATGGGTGTCACCACCGAAATGTACTCCAGAAAACTTAATAAACTATGGATGAGCAATATAATACTGCAAAAAAAACTTTTAACACTTATTTTGAGGGTTATATACCACTAAAATGTCACAGAAAGCACATAATACTCAATGGATGAGTAAGTGAATCCACAAAAATGTTTCAATGCTTTTTGGAATGTTATATAACACTGAAATGTACCGCAAAGCACGTAATACTCTATGGTTAAGTAATTGGATACAGATACATTTTTCAATGCTTTTTGGAGGGCTATATACCACCAAAATGTAATAGAAAACACATAATAGAGTACTGAAACGTTTTTGAACCCTTTTTGGAGGGTTATATACCACCAACATGTTGCAGAAGGCACGTAATACTCTATAGATGATTAAGTAAATCCCCAAAAATGTTTCAATGCTTTTTTGGAAGGTTATATAACAATGAAATGTACCGCAAAGCACATAATACTCTATGGGTGACTAATTGAATACAGATACACTTTTCAAATTTTTTGGAGGGCTATATACCACCTAAATGTAATAGAAAGCACTCTCTGGATGAGCAATATAATACCAAAAATTTTGAACACTTTTTTTAATGGTTATATAGTACCAAAATGTACCCCAGAACACATAATACTCTATGGATGAGTAAGTAAATCCACAAAAAATTTTGAACGCTTTTTTGAGTGGAAATGTATCCCAGAGCACAGAATACTCTATGAATGAGCAATATAATACTGAATATTTTTTAAAAGCTTTTTTGGACAGTTATACACCACAAAAATATACCCCAGAGCACGTAATAGTAAATAGATGAGTAATCGAATACAGAAAAATGTTAAAACTAGTGTTGAGCCACCCCCGTAGTGTTCGAGTTCGGTTCGGTTCGTCGAACACCCTTGTGTTCGCCGAACTATTCGTCGAACACCTTCGAACACCGTTAAAACCAATGGCAGGCAAACAAAAACACATAGAAACACATAGAAAACACCTTCAAAGCTGTCCAAAAGCTGACAAACTGCTGAGAAGACATAACTAACACATGGAAAAGTGACAAGTACATATAGTCATGTGAAAAGAAAAGAGGTGGAGGAGTAAAAGGAGGGGGAGACACAGATATAGGCATGTCATGCCCTTCTAAAATCCAAAAAGTGAGAAGCTGACACGGCCAGTCCGTTCCTGCCCTTGCCACCTCCGTTTGTAGCAGAGCCGCGGTGGACCCTGATGGCCAACCCCCCTCTCCCAATACTGGAGCCTGTCCGCTGGTGGGTCGAGCGAGCCTCCCTGTCTTGGAGGCAGCTCTAAGCTTTTTAATTTAAATTGTCTCTCTAATTTGAATGAATACACTTTAAATCCTTTTATAAGAATCTATTGAAGGCCAAGTCTCATGCCAGCAGCCGCGTAATTCTAGCTCCAGTAGCGTCCACTAAAGCTGATGCAGTTAAAAAGCTTTTATAAGGATCGAGCTCGGCTGTCCACCGCAAGGCGTCCTACCGCCAGTCCCAGCCCCTATGCCTTGGGGTGCCTCCTGATGCTCTTCACTGAGTATCCCGTGGTCCCGAAGCATTTCTTTTGAAAAAATTAAGTGTCCAAACTACAGGTGGTGTAGCTTGCTTAACAGCCGGGATAATCCGCTGACTAGCAGACACTGCTACTAGGCACAAAGTATTTCCTGGGCTAGATGCAGTTAAAAATTTGTAATTAGATACTCTCGTTGGATGCTGAGAAAGCATTCCATAGAGTCTCCTGGCACGCCATATATTATTCTCTTAAAAAGCTTGGGGCAGGGGTCTAGGGCACCTTTTTATAGCAAAAATCACGGCCCTGTATCGCAATTCGTCACCTAGGCTGAAGATAAATGGAACTGTAGCACCACGAGGGCTCGGTTGCTGCAGAGGTATTGCACCTCACCCAGAGGTGTGATATCTCACTCTCAGGTAAGGATTAAGTGTGGATCAGGACCCCGAGACCTGCATGCATTACACCACATTGCCGTGGGGCAGGGCGACCAATATGCCCCTGAGATGGGCACGACAGTCCCTGTCCCTGGCTGGAGTGGGGGGAGGGAACACTGAGGAAGGGGAACCCTGTAGTGCAGGAGCAGGGAGGAAGCAGTTCCTGGGTGCATTTAGAAGGGAGTATAAAAGGTGGGCACCATCTTAGTTCAGTGCAGAGATGTCTGAGCAGAAATGACAGGGAGCAGGGGCTCTGCATGAGCTCTGCTCCAGAGGCGGGCCTAGTAACAGAGGCCCAGGCCTGGAAGAGGGAGAAGGAAGGAAGAGGAGCGGAGAAGGCTCCAGGAACGAGGAACGAAGGGATCCCAGGGGTGTGGATGGGCGAGTCGCCACCGCACGCCCCAAATCCACCTGCGTGGAGGGGTCAGGACAAAGGGGGTGACCGGTCCCCGAAACTTGTGGAGGCAGGAAACGACCCTCAGCTAGAAACCGGAGGCTGTGACATTTTATGTGGCGCAGCCCCTCGCTACACCCGCTAGGAGGGCAGCACATAGGGTCAGGGAAACTGGGGCCAAGTTTACCAAGAGGAGGCCCGAGGCTGCCGGACAGAAGGGTTGGTAAGAAAGGCCAGACAAAGTACACACAAAGGGGGTCCTGTGAAGCGCTCCAAACTTATCTGGGAGTTGTCTGAGCCCCTCACCTGGTGAGCACAGTACGACGTGGGCAGCCGTTACCTGCAGAAGTGGTCTGGATAATAAGAACTGTGAGTAAAGGCACTGGACTGCATCACTGACTCCGTGTCGTTACTGCTGCTGCCCTGCACCATCACCCCCATCCTCCGCATACACTGCCCTGAGGCTATACTCCTCCCGTTGGGAGTTATGCTACGCTCTGCTGCACCCACAACACCAGCCTCAGCGGTCTGCCCTGCAGCGGCGGTTCAATCTGACCGCAATCCACGGGTGGCATAGTCGGACATTTAAACATCAAAACCACATAAATAGTTCCGCCACTGGTTTTACCGCCCTGAGCCACGGAACCGGGTCGCTGCCACAGAGACTACAACCACCAGCATCCACCAAAAAGGGTCCGGCTCCGGATATCCCAAGGCCCAGGGGGCGCGTCAGAACATTTTCATCACCTTTCATAATCACCAATGGGACAAGGCAGGGATGTCCTCTGTCCCCTCTCTTATACATCCTAGTGATGGAGCACCTGCTCTCATCAATTCACCATAACCCCAATATTAGGTGGATTGAGGTGGGAGGCACCAAGTACAAGTGCTCTGCATTTGCTGATGTTGTCAATCACATATATCCATCAGCAGGCTGTTATGGCTGAAATAGATCACTTTGTTACATGGTCAAATTTTAAAATCAATACAGCAAAGTCTGAGGCCCTCGATGTCTCCCTCCCCAAATCTATACAGGATTCCATCCAGTCCAACTTTCCCTTTGCCTCGCCCTCACAGGGAATCAAATTCTTAGGAATTCCTAGTCATAGAGACCTCTCCATTCTATGTTATCTTAATTTTGGGCCCTTTATTGAACAACTCCATACAGACCATGGTTGGCAAGTTAGAACTGTAAGATTCACTACGTGAACCACTGGTGTTTTGTGGAAAAGCTCATGTACACTGTGTTCCAAATTATTATGCAAAAAGTGTTTAGGAGTGATAAGGGAAGAATTTGCTTGTTTGTCAGTTAAACTCATTGATGGTGATGTGTGTCAGGGCTCTTTATATCACTGTAAGCAATTGCAGACACCTGTGCTAATTAGTTTGGCAGGTGTGTCCAATGAAAGGCAAGATTACTTAAGAAGGCTGTCCCACATTATTAAGCAGAGTACATTTTCTGCCAAAATGGGAAAGAAAAAGGATGTGTCGGCTGCTGAGAAGCAACAAATTGTGGAGTGTTTAGGTCAAGGCATGACTACAATCAACATTGTGCGATGATCAGGATGAAGTGTGTTGGCAATCAAGAAGTATGTAGCTGATTCACAGTACACACGTGTGCGTGCTGATAAGGGCAAATTGAGGACTCTTTCCTACAGGCAATTACGTCAGGTTAAAAGAGCAGCGGCAAAAAAGCTTTGTCATAGCAGCAGACAAGTTTTTGAAGCTGCTGGTGCCTCCAATGTCCCCCGAACAACAAGATGCAGGGTCCTTCAGAGGTTTGCAGCTGTGCGTACGCCATCCTGTCGACCTCCTCTATCCACTGCGCACAAGCAGAAACGGCTCCAGTGGGCCAAACATTACATGAAGACTGATTTCAAAACAGTTTTGTTCACGGATGAGTGTCGTGCAACGCTCGATGGTCCAGATGGATGGAGTGGAGGATGGCTGGTGGATGGACACCCCACGCAAACACGGCTACAGCCCCAACAAGGAGGAGGTGGAGTAATGTTTTGGGCTGGAATCATGGGGAGAGAGATTGTCAGCGCCTTTAGGATCCCTGAAGGGGTAAAGATGAGCTCCATAATGTATGTGGAGTTTCTTAAACAGCACTTCCTGCCATGGTTCAAGAAGAAGAACCGTGTATTCCACAGCAAGATCATTTTCATGCATGATAATGCACCGTCTCATGCTGCACATAACATATCTGCATCTCTGGCTGATATGGGCATAAAAGGGGACAAACTTATGGTGTTACCCCCATGCTCCCTTGACCTCTACCCCATTCAGAACCTCTGGAGCATCATCAAAAGGAGTGTCTATGATGGCGGGTGTAACATACCTGGCGGCGCCCTTGCATGGTGGTCCATCTCCCACTGTGCAAGAGCGCGCACTTGATCTCCAGTCCAGAATGTCTCTCTGGCTTCCCTCCATGCTGTCTGTTTGTGTCTGTTTCTGCTGCTTAAGGGCAGTGCCCAATCACTTCCTGCTTTTTGTACCTGCTGTGGGTCACACCCCTTGTGCGTCCTCAGCCTATTGCTGTCTGTCACCTGGTATATAACCCAGCTGCTCCAATCAATCCCTGCCTGAGCATTGTGCTTCATTCAGTGTGTGCTTGCACTCTGTAGGTGCCAGGTCCCGTTCTGTGTTTCTCTTGTCTGCCTATCCTGGAGGCTGTATTTCCAGGCCTGTCTGAAAACGCTCCTAGCCTGTTCCTCCCGCCTTCTAGGGGCCGATTACCTAGACCCGCTCCTGTATCTTGTCTGTCCTGTCTGAACACGCTCCTAGCCTGCTCCCCCCGCCTTCTAGGGGCCGATTACCTAGACCCGCTCCTGTATCTTGTATGTCCTGTCTGAACACGCTCCTAGCCTGTTCCTCCCGCCTTCTAGGGGCCGATTACCTAGACCCGCTCCTGTATCTTGTCTGTCCTGTCTGAACACGCTCCTTGCCTGTTCGTCCCGCCTCTCTGGGGGCCGTATTCCCAGACCCGCTCCTGTATCCCGCTGCAGTGTCGGTCTCTTCCGTACACTCAGTTTCAGTCTGAACTCTCTCCTATCCTTTACCTGTTTTGCCTCTATGTCCGTTCCTTTCATTTTTCTGCAGAGTCTGAACTCGTACCTAACTCCTGCTTGTTGTCTCTGTACTCCCGTTTATGAGTTTGTGGGCCACTCGCTGCTTCACTGCGGGTGCCCTGTGGGTGTCTGGCTCTGACTTTCCCTTCCTGTCTGTTCCGTGTGAACAGAGCTCTGTCCGTCCTGCTCTGACTCCTTGCTCACTGCTCTGGCAGCCTTGCTCCGCTCTGACCCTTTTGCTCACTGCTCCGGCAGCCTTGCTCCGCTCTGACCCTTTTGCTCACTGCTCCGGCAGCCTTGCTCCGCTCTGACCCTTTTGCTCACTGCTCCGGCAGTCTCGCTCCGCTCTTATCCTTTTGCTCACTGCTCCGGCAGTCTTGCTCTGACTCCTTGCTCACTGCTCCAGGCGGCCTCGTCCTGCTCTGACTCCTTGCTCACTGCTCCGGCAGTCTCGCTCAGCTCTGACCCTTTGCTCACCGCTCCAGGCGGTCTCGTCCTGCTCTGCTCTTGCTCACCGCTCCAGGCGGTCTCTTCCTGCTCTGTTCTTGCTCACCGCTCCAGGCGGTCTCGTCCTGCTCTGCTCTTGCTCACTGCTCCAGGCGGTCTCGTCCTGCTCTGCTCTTGCTCACCGCTCCAGGTGGTCTCGTCCTGCTCTGCTCTTGCTCACCGCTCCAGGCGGTCTCGCTCACCGCTCCAGGCGGTCTCGTCCTGCCCTGCTCTTGCTCACCGCTCCAGGCGGTCTCGTCCTGCCCTGCTCTTGCTCACCGCTCCAAGCGGTCTCGTCCTGCCCTGCTCTTGCTCACCGCTCCAGGCGGTCTCGTCCTGCCCTGCTCTTGCTCACCGCTCCGGGCGGTCTCGTCCTGCCCTGCTCTTGCTCACAGCTCCGGGCGGTCTCGTCCTGCCCTGCTCTCGCTCACCTCTCTGGGCGGCCTCACTCTGCTGTGTTTGTCCGCCACATCTGTGGTTCTGTTCCAGAGTCCCAGTGTGTACTGGGTCCTATCCCGCCTGTGTTCCTACCTGCTAGTGCCTTTCTGTCTGCACTCTAGCCGTGCTTGCCTGTACCCCCCTGCCTGCATACCCGCCTGCCTGCATACCAGTCGTGCCTGCCTATTCCCACCAGTCTGTGTGCCAGCCTAACCAGTCTGTTCCTGTATTCCCCTGTGTGGGTCAACAGCCGTGTCCGGGGTCTGTCCTGGAGTAGCACCTGGTCCCTCTGCTCGGTTCCTCCTTGGTACACTGGCGTCGTATGCCGTCGTGCGACCCTGGTCGGATCGGGTGAATACCTAGTTACGCCCCTCCAGGCATTCACTCTCCGGCACGGTCCAGTGGAGTCACACGCACACGCCGCTCAGCCCGGGCGTGTGCATTACAGCGGGAGGCAGTTCACATCTAAGCATCAGCTCTGGGAGGGTATTCTGTCCTCATTCAAAACAATTGAAGCAGAAACCATCCTAAACCTGACAAATTCAATGGACGAGAGAGTTCAGAAGCTCCTTTCGTACAAGGGGTCCTATGTGCAAATGTAACATCACCTAGAATAAAGTTTTGAGTTGAAAACTGTTTGATTTCAGTTTCTAATAACCTGCTAATGCTTATAATTTCAAAAATGACCATTTTTTTTGGTCTTTATTAAATTGAAAAGGTTGATCGAAGAGTGTGGGGGATCTAAGAGTGTGGCAACCCAGTAGTCAGGATTACTTCGAATTCTGACAATCTGAGGGTCATGTTGCAGGTAGTGCAGCAAGAAGGCACTTATGTGTCTTGCGCATCTCGGAGCCCCAAAATTATTTTCCGGGCTAGATGCAGCTAAAAATTATTATTAATTTTAAATCTGGTGGAGCTTAGTATAGATGGCCTAATAGAATCAGTACTGCACACTGCTACAAAGCCCAAATTATTTTCCAGCCAAGGTACAGATAAACATGATTAGTAATTTTAAATCTGGTGGAGCTTCGTATAGATGGCCTAATAGAATCATTACTGCACACTGCTACAAAGCCCAAATAATTTTCCAGCCAAGATACTGATAAACATCATTAGTAATTTTAAATCTGTTGGAGCTTAGTATAGATGGCCTAATAGAATCATTACTTCACACTGCTACAAAGCCCAAATTATTTTCCAGCCAAGATACAGATAAACATGATTAGCAAGTGGGATTTCCAACCTCATCATCATCACCCTGTGTGTTATCACACCCATTGTCCTCAGAGCCAACCTGTTCCTGCCCTGACAAAAAACGAAAGTTGCCGCTCCAATCAGGTATTTGAGTCTCATCATCGTCTTCCTCATAGTCTCCACCAACAGGAGTTACAGTTTGGGAATGAGGGTCTACATTATGGTCAGAACCTTCTGCGTCTTGTCCTGGATCCGACTCATAAAGATTCTGGGCATCAGTGCAGATCATTTCCTCGTCTGGATTCACAGAAGCGCTGGTGCCGACCTCTGATTCCCAGGCTATAGTATGAGTAAACAGCTCTGCAGACTCAACCATATGTTCTACCTCATACTCAGACGGGCAGCTGGAGATTTGGGAGCTGTGAGGAAGCAAGTGCGATTGGGGTGACACGTCTGAGGACTGGAGTACTTGTGATGTTGAAGTTGATGTGGAGGAGAGCCCACTTAAAGGAGCACTTGATATCCGTTGAAGCACCTGCTGTTTTTGTGCCTCATCTGGAATTTGTAGCGATTGGCGTGGCCGTAAGAAAGGGATCTTATCACATTGTCCGCTAAAAGAAGTAGACATTTTAGTTTTGCTGGAAGATGGTCTTTCTTCTGCAGATGTTACTGTTGCTTTAACACCTACTCCACGGACACAACCTTTTTTCCCTTTCCCAACACGCCTATTCCCCTTTCCACCAGCAGCAGACCTTTTTCCACTCAT
The DNA here is from genome assembly GCF_046119375.1 of Phyllobates terribilis. Classification (NCBI taxonomy): domain Eukaryota; kingdom Metazoa; phylum Chordata; class Amphibia; order Anura; family Dendrobatidae; genus Phyllobates; species Phyllobates terribilis. The sequence continues at coordinate 446,254,036 of NW_027362764.1, forward strand.
TTTGGTGGTTAACTAATTCACAACTCTGGAGTTGTTTGCACAAAAAAACAATGGATGGGAACCGAGCAGAGCTGAGTGGCCAAACTGTGCTATTAGGCCAAAACTATTGTTTTGGTTAGATGCAGGAAAAAATTATATTCAGTTTGCAACCTGATGGAGGTCAGTATAGATGGACTAATAGAACAAGTCCCACACACAGCTAGAAGGCCAAATATTTTTTCAGAGCTAGATGCAGAAAAAAATTATATTCAATTTGCAACCTGATGGAGGTCAGTATAGATGGACTAATAGAACAAGTCCCACACACTGCTTGAAGGCCAAATATTTTTTCAGAGCTAGATGCAGAAAAAAATTATATTCAATTTGCAACCTGATGGAGGTCAGTATAAATGGACTAATAGAACAAGTCCCACACACTGCTAGAAGGCCAAATATTTTTTCAGAGCTAGATGCAGAAGGAAATTATATTCAATTTGCAACCTGATGTAGGTCAGTATAGATGGACTAATAGAACAAGTCCCACACACAGCTAGAAGTCCAAATATTTTTTCAAAGGTAGATGCAGAAAAAAATTATATTCAGTTTGCAACCTGATGGAGGTCAGTATAGATGGACTAATAGAACAAGTCCCACACACTGCTAGAAGGCCTAATATTTTTTCAGAGCTAGATGCAGAAAAATATTATATTCAATTTGCAACCTGATGGAGGTCAGTATAGATGGTCTAATAGAACAAGTCCCACACACAGCTAGAAGCCCAAATATTTTTTCAGAGGTAGATGCAGAAAAAAATTATATTCAGTTTGCAACCTGATGGAGGTCAGTATAGATGGACTAATAGAACAAGTCCCACACACTGCTAGAAGGCCAAATATTTTTTCAGAGGTAGATGCAGAAAAAAATTATATTCAGTTTGCAACCTGATGGAGGTCAGTATAGAAGGACTAATAGAACAAGTCCCACACACTGCTAGAAGCCCAAATATTTTTTCAGAGCTAGATGCAGAAAAAAATTATATTCAATTTGCAATCTTATGGAGGTCAGTATAGATGGACTAATAGAATGATGCTATGCCCAAAAGGTTTTACTACACTAGGTGCAGTAATAAAATTGGTATTCTATACATAAGTGGTTTAGCTTGCAACACAGATAGGCTACTCCACTGACTAACACACTCTGTAATAGGCCAAAAAGGATTAGCTTTGCTAGATTTAGCCAAATGCTGTTTAAAAAACTTGCACAGCACTGGCACAGACCTGCCTGGCAAAAAACTGATAGGAACTGATGTAACCTAGTCCTGAAAAGGACTGCAATTACAATTAGTCTTTACTCCCACAACCTATTTATTTAAAAGCACAGACCTGCCTGATAAAAGTCGTAGGAAATGCTGTAACCTAGTCCTTAAAATGACTGCAATCACAACTATTCCCTACTCCCAAGCTATCTGTAGATTTGTGCGAAAATTGGCTTGAAATTAACAAGGTATAGCGCACACAGCAACAGCGGTGTAGTCTAACACGCAGCTGCAGCAGTGAGAAAATGGTGGCGACGGGAAAAATGGCTGGGTCTTATAGGGCAAGGACATGTGACATACATTGCCAATGACATATGCCCTTGCTTGTGTGAAAAAAAGCACTTCGCTCCGTGTGTGCACTGCTGATAGGCTGACAGATTGCACCTCCCCACTGTAAATGCGGGAAAGAGAAAAAAAAAATGGAGATCTTCATTATTCCTGCAGAGATCCATCCCCTGCCCCTCCCTCCGCCCCGATGTACACTCAAACTGCGTATTAACATTAATTTTCATCATTACTGAGAAAAAATCCAGTTATGATTTTGGTGCACGAACAGTTATCGAACATAACCTCGAACAGCCGAATTTTTTTCAAATCGTTCGTGTTCGCCGAACGGCTCGAACACCGCCCAAAACAGCTCGAATTTGAGATTGGCAAACAGTTCGAATCGAACAATGCTCATCTCTAGTTAAAACCCTTTTTTGGAGTCTTTTATGCCACTTAAATGTACCCTAGAGCACATAATTGTATGTAGATGAGTAATTGAATACAGAAAAAAAAGTAAACGCTTATTTTTAGTGTAATATGCCACCAAATTGTACCCCCGAGACGGCAATACATTATAAATAAGTAATTCAATAATGAAATATTTTTTAACACTTTTTTGGAGTGTTATATACCAACGAAATATACCCCAGTGGATGTAATACTCTATGGATGAGTAATTGAATCCAGATACATTTTTGAACACTTTTTTGAAGTGTTATATAACACCAAAATGTGACAGAAAGCACATAATCATCTTTGGATGACAAATTGAATCCATAAACAGTTTTCAATGCTTTTTGTGAGTTTTACATAACACTGTAATGTAACAATAACCGCGTTAAACTGTATGGATAAGTAACTGAATCCAGAAAAAAAATTAGAATGTAAATATTTTGAAAGTGTAGTACTTCTACACTCAAAAAGGTTGTGAAGAAAGTGCAAAGGCAGGAAAAAATTACAGGGTCATTCAGTCATCCATAGACTCCCTAAAAGGCAACAACTGTCAGGTCTCATTCAAATATTGATGGTTAAAAACACTTTATATGCTGCTGTCATCTGATGGTGTCGAAAACTGGGGGCTAATACAAGCTTTGTTAATTTTTATGAGAGTGAACCTGTCAGCATTCTCTGTTGACAGGCAAAAGTGCTTCCCAATACCCTGTCCATGACACTGGTGCAGATACTTCCCGCCCTGCACCTGTCCTTGCACATTATGAGGCATCATCATCAGGCACTTCAAAAAACTTTTACCAGCACAGCATTCAGCTGTCCCTACCACAGGCATTGGAATGGAAAAGAAAGTTCTCAGCCACCCACAGCCCCAAATGCTAAACGGGCACATTTACAGGCTGCTTTCTGTGGATATGTTGCCATTTAGGCTTGTAGACACGGAGGATTTCCACTGACTCATGGCAGCAGTCGTCTCTCAGTATTCAGTTCCCAGCCACCACTTGCTGCCACCAATTGTGGACCCAGGCGTTTGGCTCGCCAAGTCAGATGCTTAGATGACATGTACCTGATCATGCTGGTGGTGATTAGGCTCTTAGTGGTCAGGCCACTGCTGATCTTGGCATGCCACCATTTGCAAATGACCATTTTTTTTTCTCAGAACTCTCTTTCAAAAAGTCCCAGACTGGAGAACACCTAACTCTTTGATGGAGAAATTCACAAGTGTCAGTGCTCTATGGAACAGTTACCTGCCTTCTCATTCTGGTCACCCCACTGCCTCTTCCTGCCTATTTCGGTACTGCCAATCCCTCAACCTCAGCACTGCTGGCCACGCTCAGCATGCCAGCCTCCCAGGTTGGGTCAGTGATCTTGTCATCCACCAGCTCATCTTCCACCGCCTCACCCTGGTTCTCTTGACTTCATAACTTAACAACAAGACTTATTGGCAACTGTGTTTCATCATCATCTTCCTCCTAAGACAAAATTTGCCGTTTCCCACCGTCATCTTCTTGTGGCCGTGGTTGCTCTAAATTTTGTGCATCACTAAATAGCATGTCCTTCTGTCCCTCTTGAGGCATGCTGGTTGAGAGGCCACAATCAAGAAATGATGTTGTAAAGAGCTCCTCGGAGTGTCCTAGTGTTGGATCACTAGTCTCCTGGGAATCAACATGGTGGGTGGAAGGAGGATAAGGGTAAAAATTAATAGATCCAGACTGTAGGCTGGTGACACTGGATCATGTGAAAGACTGGGTGATGCTACCAAGCATGCTGCTATCATTACCTGCTTTCCAACCAACCACCTGTTCATACTGCTCTGGCTTCAGAAGTGGTGTAAAGTCTAACTGGAACCTATGTGTTGTGGATGGGCGTGTTTTTTGTGCGCCAGCAACAGGCATAGTTGCACCTGCCCCACGTCCTCAGAGTCTACATGCACAATCATCAGCACACTTTACGCATTTTCTGATTGGTAGATCTGGTGAAACAAAGTTTAATTTAATAAAAAAATAATTGACTGCAGCAGTCAAATAGTTTTTTTTGGAGTTTAATACTACCGTAATGTAAGAGAGAGCACGCAAAAGTGAATGAATGACAAATTCATCCCAGAAAAATGTTTAGACGCTATTTTTGGAGTGTTATATGTCACAGAAATATCTCACAGAGCATGGAATACTGTATGGGTGAGTAATTTAATACATCAAATTTTTTTAACGTTTTTTTCAAGTGTTATATATATCACAGAAATGTACTGCAGAGTACGAAAGACTATATGGGTGAGTAGTTTAATACAGTAAAACCTTTTAATGCTTTTTTGGTGTTATATGCCACAGAAATGTATCACAGAGCACATACTTTACAGTGCACAGAGTAATTTAATCCAGCAAAAGTTTTAACGCTTTTTTGGAGTGCTACAGATGCATCTCACAAAATTAGAATATCATCAAAAAGTTAATTTATTTCAGTTCTTCAATACAAAAAGTGAAACTCATATACTATATAGAGTCATTACAAACAGAGTGATCTATTTCAAGTGTTTATTTCTGTTAATGTTGATGATTATGGCTTACAGCCAATGAAAACACAAAAGTCATTATCTCAGTAAATTAAAATAATTAATTAACAAAAAACACCTAACCCAGAGCATGGAAGACTATACGGGTGAGTAATTTAATCCAGCAAGACTTTTTAATGCATTTTTGGAGTGTTATATTTCACAGAAATACACCCCAGAACACAAAATACTCAATGGGTGAGTAAGTGACTCCAGGAAAAAAATCAAAGCTTTTTTGTAGTGTTATATGGCAAAGAAATGTCCCCCCGAGCTCAAAACACTCTATGGGTGAGAAATTTAATCCAGACAAATTTTTCAACACTTTTTGGAGTGTTATATAACACAAAATGTACCATAAAGCATGTAATGCTTGATGGTTCACAATATATTCCGTTTTTCACACACGCAAAAAAAACTGCCACAGTTGTATATTTGGCAACAAACTGCAAAGCCCTAATCCCTGTCTACAGACTATATTCAGTCACTCTCCCTGCTCCTGCAACTCTCTCTATCTCCCTAGACTAAATGCAGAATGTATGTGATACAAATAGCAAAGCAAAGCATTAACCATTACAAGGACTCTTAGTATAATGATTCAACTTCAGCACCAGTATCAACACGACAGGACTCTGATTCTTTATAGTGTGCACACACAAGCCTTCACAAGCACTCTCTCCATCCAATAACAAATGTCACAGAGTTGTGCAATGGCATCAGTGTACTGAGCCTGGCAGCGCCTGTTCTTTAATAATTCATGATGACGTCATACGGCCAGCCAATCACAGTAATGCCACTACTAAGATGACTGCGGCATTAAAGCAGGCAACCCCCACATGCTTATTGGCTGTGTAATAGGCACCAAACATGCAGGGCTGGGATTCGAGTTTGAAATTAAACAGTACCCTATACTCACTGAGTGACAAGCACATCTGAGCATCCAGATACTCAAGTGATATCTAAGTATCACCTAGCAAATTCACTCATTCCTAGTTACCACAAAACCAAAGAGTGCAAAATCATTTATTTTATGAATTGTAACACGCATCATATAATATATAGAGATGAGCGTTGTTCTACTCGAACTGTTCGCCAATCTCAAATTCGAGCTGTTTTGGGCGGTGTTCGAGCCGTTCGGCGAACACGAACGATTTGAGAAAAATTAGGCGGTTCGAGGTTATGTTCGATAACTGTTCGTGCACCAAAATCATAACTGGATTTTTTCTCAGTAATGATGAAAATTAATGTTAATACGCAGCTTGAGTGGAGGGGCAGGGGATGGATCTCTGCAGGAATAATGAAGATCTCCATTTTTTTTTCTCTTTCCCGCATTTACAGTGGGGAGGTGCAATCTGTCAGCCTATCAGCAGAGCACACACGGAGCGAAGTGCTTTTTTTCACACAAGCAAGGGCATGTGTCATTGGCAGTGTATGTTACATGTCCTTGCCCTATAAGACCAAGCCATTTTCCCCGTCGCCACCATTTTCTCACTGCTGCAGCTGCATGTTAGACGGCACCGCTGTTGCTGTGTGCGCTATACCTTGTTAATTTCAAGCCAATTTTCGCACAAATCTACAGATAGCTTGGGAGTAGGGAATAGTTGTGATTGCAGTCCTTTTAAGGACTAGGTTACAGCATTTCCTACAACTTTTATCAGGCAGGTCTGTGCTCTTAAATAGATAGATTGTGGGAGTAAAGACTAATTGTAATTGCAGTCCTTTTCAGGACTAGGTTACATCAGTTCCTATCAGTTTTTGCCAGGCAGGTCTGTGCCAGTGCTGTGCAAGTTTTTTTTACAGCATTTGGCTGAATCTAGCAAAGCTAATCCTTTTTGGCCTATTGCAGAGTGTGTTAGTCAGTGGAGTAGCCTATCTGTGTTGCAAGATATACCACCTGTGTATAGAATACCAATTTTTTTACTACACCTAGTGAAGTAAAATCTTTTGGGCATAGCATCATTCTATTAGTCCATCTATACTGACCTCCATCAGGTTGCAAATTGAATATAATTTTTTTCTGCATCTAGCTCTGAAAAAATATTTGGGCTTCTAGCAGTGTGTGGGACTTGTTCTATTAGTCCATCTATACTGACCTCCATCAGGTTGCAAACTGAATATAATTTTTTTCTGCATCTAGCTCTGAAAAAATATTTGTCCTTCTAGCAGTGTGTGGGACTTGTTCTATTAGTCCATCTATACTGACCTCCATCAGGTTGCAAATTAAAAATAATTTTTATCTGCATCTAGCTCTGAAAAAATATTTGGCCTTCTAGCAGTGTGTGGGACTTTCTCTATTAGTCCATCTATACTGACCTCCATCAGGTTGCAAATTAAAAATAATTTTTATCTGCATCTACCTCTGAAAAAATATTTGGGCTTCTAGCTGTGTGTGGGACTTGTTCTATTAGTCCATCTATACTGACCTCCATCAGGTTGCAAACTGAATATAATTTTTTTCTGCATCTAGCTCTGAAAAAATATTTGGCCTTCTAGCAGTGTGTGGGACTTTATTAGTCCATCTATACTGACCTCCATCAGGTTGCAAATTAAAAATAATTTTTTTCTGCATCTAGCTCTGAAAAATTATTTGACCTTCTAGCAGTGTGTGGGACTTTCTCTATTAGGCCATCTATACTGACCTCCATCAGGTTGCAAACTGAATATATTTTTTTTCTGCATCTACCTCTGAAAAAATATTGGGCTTCTAGCTGTGTGTGGGACTTGTTCTATTAATCCATCTATACAGACCTCCATCAGGTTGCAAACTGAAAATATTTTTTTTCTGCATCTACCTCTGAAAAAACATTTGGCCTTCTAGCAGTGTGTGGGACTTTCTCTATTAGTCCATCTATACTGACCTCCATCAGGTTGCAAACTGAATATATTTTTTTTCTGCATCTACCTCTGAAAAAATATTTGGGCTTCTAGCTGTGTGTGGGACTTGTTCTATTAGTCCATCTATACTGACCTCCATCAGGTTGCAAATCAAATATAATTTTTTTCTGCATCTAACCCAGCCAATAGTTTTGGCCTAATACCACAGTTTGGCCACTCAGCTCTGCTCGGTTCCCATCCATTGTTTTTTTGTTCCAACAACTCCAGAGTTGTGAATTAGTTAACCACCAAAATGAGTGGAAAAAGCCTGCTGCTGGTGGAAAGTGGAATAGGCGTGTTGGGAAGGGGAAAAAAGGTTGTGTCCGTGGGGTAGGTGTTAAAGCAACAGTAACATCTGCAGAAGAAAGACCATCTTCCAGCCAAACTAAAATGTCTACTTCTTTTAGCGGACAATGTGATAAGATCCCTTTCTTACGGCGACGCCAATCGCTACAAATTCCAGATGAGGCACAAAAACAGCAGGTGCTTCAACGGATATCAAGTGCTCCTTTAAGTGGGCTCTCCTCCACATCAACTTCAACATCACAAATACTCCAGTCCTCAAAGGTGTCACCCCAATCGCACTTGCTCCCTCACAGCTCCCAAATCTCCAGCTGCCCGTCTGAGTATGAGGTAGAACAGATGGTTGAGTCTGCAGAGCTGTTTACTCATACTATAGCCTGGGAATCAGAGGTCGACTCCAGCGCTTCTGTGAATCCAGACGAGGAAATGATCTGCACTGATGCCCAGAATCTTTATGAGTCGGATCCAGGACCAGACGCAGAAGGTTCTGACCATAATGTAGACCCTCATTCCCAAACTGTAACTCCTGTTGGTGGAGACAATGAGGAAGACGATGATGAGACTCAAATACCTGATTGGAGCGACAACTTTAGTTTTTTGTCAGGGCAGGAACAGGTTGGCTCTGAGGACGACGGGTGTGATAACGCACAGGGTGATGATGATGAGGTTGGAGATCCCAATTACTGTCAACCCACAGTCAGCCAAGAGATGAGGTCAGCAGAGGAGGTGGAGGAAGATGCTAGTGACGACGAGGTCAGGTTGCACCTTTCTGGACAGAGACGTAGTACTGGAAGCACGTCAACAACTGCATCCTCAAACACAACTCTGCCTCTCACCACAAGTCGTGGTGGCTCTTCAGGTCGCATGGGTGCTAAGCCTTGCATAGCCTGGGCATTTTTTCAGATCGATAAAGATGACCCAACTCGTGTTATCTGTAACATTTGTCAGCAAAAGCTAAGTAGAGGCCAAAAAATACATAGTTTGAGTACTTCGTGCATGAACCGGCACATGGACATGAAGCATAAGTTGCAGTGGGAAGCTCAGTGTGCTACAATGCGGCCTAGCCGGCCGGGCCAACCACCGTCTGCCATATCTTGTGCATCCGCGGCCTCTTCATCCTCTGTGACTGGGGGGACAGCAGTCACACCTGTTTTGGGGCGCAGACCTGCCACCTCTTTACCCGCAACAGCCAGCGTGATTGGCAGGTCATCATTTTCTTTGGAGGTGGTAACACCAGCTGGTGTTGAGCGCTGTCCGACATCGATAGCACCACCTTTGGATCAAGGCAACCTAACATGTCCGCCTGCATCTTCCTCACAGACCGGCAGTTTGCCGGGGACACCCTTATCAACCCCGTCTAAGCACAATAGACAGCCCTCGGTCCCTCAGATGTGGACAAGTAAAAGAAAATTTCCTCCTAGCCATGAGAAAGCTAAGAGGTTGAATTTCACCATCTGCAAGCTCTTGGCTACAGAAAAGCTGCCTTTCCGCCTGGTGGACACAGAGGATTTTCGAGACCTTATGTCCGTCGCAGTGCCCCAGTACCAGATGCCCAGTCGGCACTACTTCTCAAAGAATGGTGTGCCTGCGCTCCACCAGCATGTCGCACACAACATCACCGCTTCTTTGAGAAACTCTGTGTGTGACAGGGTGCATTTCACCACAGACACTTGGACGAGTAGGCATGGACAGGGGCGTTACATGTCGCTGACTGGGCACTGCGTAACTGTGGTGACAGCAGGACAAGGGGCTGCTGTCCAAGTCTTGCCGTCCCCACGAGTTGTGCGTCAATCCTCTTTATGTCAAAGTTCCTCCACTGCTTCTGCCTCCTTACTATGCTGGCAGTAGGGCTCAACGTCATCAGGCGGTTTTTACTTTGAAATGTCTGGGAAATGTGAGTCACACAGCTGAGGAGTTGTGGTCAGCTCTGGAGAACCAATTTCATGAATGGTTGTCTCCACTGGACCTGAAACCAGGGAAGGCCGTGTGCGACAATGCTGCAAGCCTGGGTGCGGCCCTTCGCCGGGGCAATGTCACACACGTGCCTTGTATGGCTCACGTGTTGAACCTGGTTGTCCAGCAATTTTTAGCCCACTATCCCAGACTAGATGGCCTTCTGCAGAGGGCACGGTCGCTGTGTGCTCACTTCCACCGTTCGCATCCCGCAGCTCAGCGACTTACATCTCTACAGAAGTCGTTGGGCCTGCCACTTCACCGGCTAAAATGCGATGTGCCTACCCGGTGGAATTCAACTCTGCACATGTTGCAGCGACTGTGGCAGCACCGACAAGCCCTGGTGCAATACGTTATGACATATAGCCTGGGCCAACGAGATCCAGAGGTGGGGCAAACCACGCTGGAGGAGTGGTCTCAGATCAGGGACCTATGCACCCTTCTGCACAGTTTTGAAATGGCGACGAAGATGTTTAGTCCTGACGATGCCATTATCAACATGACTATTCCGGTGATTTACATGCTGGAGCACATGTTAAACAGAATTCGGAGTCAGGTGGTGGCACAAGAGGAGGTGGAGGAAGTAGAGGAGGAGGAGTTGTATGCGGAAGGGCTAACATCTGCAAGGTCCAGACAGTCGGCAGCACCAAGGCGGCACGCATGTGAGGGTGGGGGAGATGGTTTTACCAGGGCACATGGTAGCAGCCAAACTAGTGAGGAAGGTGCAGGAGCCCAGGAAGAAGTGGAGGACGAACTGATGGAAGACTCATCAGATGAGGGAGACCTTGATCACATTTCTGTTGTGCGAGGTTGGGGGGAGAGGACAGAGGAAGGAAGCATGATTGTTACCTCGCCACCAACACAACAGGGACTTGGTGCTCCTGGATGCGCAACACACATGAGTGCCTTCTTGCTGCACTACCTGCAACATGACCCTCGAATTGTGAGAATTATAAATAATCCTGACTACTGGGTTGCCACACTGTTAGATCCCCGGTACAATAGTAAATTTGCAGAAATTATTCCTGCCATAGAAAGGGATGCACGCATGCAGGAGTATCAGCAGAGACTGTTGCAGAATCTTACATGTGCTTTTCCACAAAACACCAGTGGTGCACATAGTGAATCTCACAGTTCCAACTTGCCAACCGTGGGACCGTCAAGTGTTCAGCACTCAAACCGTAACAGAACCACAGTATGTGCTGGTAACATCAATTTTGCGGAATCATTTCACCACTTTTTTAGCCCATCCTTTGCAAGGCCACAGGAGACAAGAAGTCTGACACATAGTCAACGCCTAGAGACGATGGTACAGGAGTATCTCCAAGTAAACATTGAAGCCATGACTGTGTCACTGGACCCTTGCTCTTTTTGGGCTTCCAATCTGGATAAATGGCCGGAGCTAGCCACTTACGCCTTGGAGATCTTGCTTTGGCCCGCAGCCAGCGTTCTGTCTGAACGTGTGTTCAGCGCTGCTGGTGGTGTGCTGACAGATAAGCGCACGCGGCTCTCCACTGATAATGTAGACAGACTCACGTTCATAAAGATGAACAAATCATGGATCCGAAACGACTTTTCTACCCCTGTGTCATCCTGGGGAGAGTAAAAGCTTGATGATTGGTTAAAATCACCCTACCAACCGTTTTAAGCTTTCAAATTACTAATCATGTTTATCTGTATCTTGGCTGGAAAATAATTTGGGCTTTGTAGCAGTGTGCAGCACTGATCCTATTAGGCCATCTATACTAAACTCCACCAGATTTAAAATTAATAATAATTTTTAGCTGCATCTAGCCCGGAAAATAATTTTGGGGCTCCGAGATGCGCAAGACAAATAAGTGCCTTCTTGCTGCACTACCTGCAACATGACCCTCATATTGTCAGAATTCGAAGTAATCATGACTACTGGGTTGCCACACTCTTAGATCCCCCAAACTTTTCGATCAACCTTTTCATTTTAATAAAGACCAAAAAAATTGTCATTTTTGAAATTATAAGCATTAGCAGGTTATTAGAAACTGAAATCAAACAGTTTTCAACTCAAAACTTTATTCTAGGTGATGTTACATTTTCACATAGGACTCCTTGTTCGAAAGGAGCTTCTGAACTCTCTCGTCCATTGAATTTGTCAGGTTTTGGATTGCTTCTTCTTCAATTGTTTTGCATGAGGACAGAATACCCTCCCAGAGCTGTTGCTTAGATGTGAACTGCCTCCCGCCATCATAGACACTCCTTTTGATGATGCTCCAGAGGTTCTGAAAGGGGTAGAGGTCAGGGGAGCATGGGGGTCACACCATAAGTTTGTCCCCTTTTATGCCCATATCAGCCAGAGATGCAGATGTTTTATGTGCAGCATGAGATGGTGCATTATCATGCAAAAAAATGATCTTGCTGTGAAATACACGGTTCTTCTTCTTGAACCATGGCAGGAAGTGCTGTTTGAGAAAATCCACATACATTATGGAGTTCATCTTTAGCGCCTTCAGGGATCCTAAAGGGGCCGACAATCTCTCTCCCCATGATTCCAGCCCAAAACATTACTCCACCTCCTCCTTGTTGGCGCTGTAGCCGTGTTTGCGTGGGGTGTCCATCAACCAGCCATCCTCCACTCCATCCATCTGGACCATCGAGCGCTGCTCGGCACTCATCCGTGAACAAAACAGTTTTGAAATCAGTCTTCATGTAATGTTTAGCCCACTGGAGCCGTTTCTGCTTGTGTGAAGTGGATAGAGGAGGTCTTCAGGATGGCGTATGCACAGCTGCAAACCTCTGAAGGACCCTGCATCTTGTTGTTCGGGGGACGTTGGAGGCACCAGCAGCTTCAAAAACTTGTCTGCTGCTATGACAAGGCTTTTTTGCCGCTGCTCTTTTAACCTGACGTAATTGATTGTAGGAAAGAGTCCTCAATTTGCCCTTATCAGCACGCACACGTGTGTACTGTGAATCAGCTACATACTTCTTGATTGCCAAGACACTTCATCCTGATCATCGCACAATGTTGATTGTAGTCATGCCTTGACCTAAACACTCCACAATTTGTTGCTTCTCAGCAGCCGACACATCCTTTTTCTTTCCCATTTTGGCAGAAAATGTAGGCTGCTTAATAATGTGAGACAGCCTTCTTAAGTAGTCTTGCCTTTCATTGGACACACCTGCCAAACTAATTAGCACAGGTGTCTGCAATTGCTTACAGTGATATAAAGAGCCCTGACACACATCACCATCAATGAGTTTAACTGACAAACAAACAAATTCTTCCCTTATCACTCCTAAACACTTTTTGCATAATAATTTGGAACACAGTGTACATGTGCTTTTCCACAAAACACCAGTAGTTCACGTAGTGAATCTTACAGTTCTAACTTGCCAACCGTGTTCTGTATGGAGTTGTTCAATAAAGGGCCCAAAATTAAGATAACATAGATGGGAGAGGTCTCTATGAATAGGAATTCATAAGTATTTGATACCCTGTGAGGGCCAGGCAAAGGTAAAGTTGGACTGGATGGAATCCTATATGGATTTGGGGAGGGAGACATCGAGGGCCTCAGACTTCGCTGCATTGATTTTAAAATTTGACCATGTAACAAAGTGATCTATTTCAGCCATAACAGCATGGATGGATATATGTGATTGAGTGATATATACTAGGACATCATCAGCAAATAGAGAGCACTTGTACTCGGTGCCTCCCACCTCAATCCACCTAATATTGGGGCTATGGCGAATTGATGAGAGCAGGTGCTCCGTCACTAGGATGTATAAGAGAGGGGACAGAGGACATCCCTGCCTTGTCCCATTGGTGATTGTGAAAGGTGATGAAAATGTTCTGATGCACCCCCTGGGCCTTGTGACACCTGGAGCCGGACCCTTTTTGGTGGATGCTGGTGGTTGTAGTCTTCGTGGCGGCAACCCGGTTCCGTGGCTCATGGTGGTCAAACCAGTGGCGGAACTATTTATGTGGTTTTGATGTTTAAATGTCCGACTACGCCACCCGTGGATTGCGGTCAGAGTGAACCGCCGCTGCAGGGCGGACCGCTGAGGCTGGTGTTGTGGGTGCAGCTGAGCGTAGCATAACTCCCCATGGGAGGAGTATAGCCTCAGGGCAGTGTATGCGGAGGATGGGGGTGATGGTGCAGGGCAGCAGCAGTAACGACACGGAGTCAGTGATGCAGTCCAGGGCCTTTACTCACAGTTCTTATTATCCAGACCACGTCTGCAGGTAACGGCTGCCCACGTCGTACTGTGCTCACCAAGTGAGGGGCTCAGACAACTCTCAGATAACTTTGGAGCGCTTCACAGGACCCCCTTTGTGTGTCCTTTGTCTGGCCTTTCTTACCAACCCTTCTGTCCGGCTGCCTCGGGCCTCCTCTTGGTAAACTTGGCGCCAGTTTCCCTGACCCTATGTGGTGCCTTCCTAGCGGGTGTAGCGAGGGGCTGCGCCACATAAAATGTCACAGCCTCCGGTTTCTAGCTGAGGGTCGTTTCCTGCCTCCACTAGTTTCGGGGACCGGTCTCCCCCTTTGGCCTGACCCCTCCACGCAGGTGGATTCGGGCGTGCGGTGGCGACTCGCCCGTCCGCACCCCTGGGATCCCTTCATTCCTCGTTCCTGGAGCCTTCTCCGCTCCTCTTCCTTCCTTCTCCCTCTTCCAGGCCTGGGCCTCTGTTACTAGGCCCGCCTCCGGAGCTAAGCTCATGCAGAGCCCCTGCTCCCTGCCACTACTGCTCAGACTTCTCTGCACTGAACTAAGATGGTGCCCACCTTTTATACTCCCTTCTCAATGCACCCAGGAACTGCTTCCTCCCTGCTCCTGCACTACAGGGTTCCCCTTCCTCAGTGTTCCCTCCCCCCACTCCAGCCAGGGACAGGGACTGTCGTGCCCTTCTCAGAGGCATATTGGTCGCCCTGCCCCACGGCAATGTGGTGTAATGCATGCAGGTGTCGGGTCCTGATCCACACTCCATCCTTACCTGAGAGTGAGATATCACACCTCTGGGTGAGGTGCAATACCTCTGTAGCAACCGAGCCCTCAGGGTGCTACAGTTCCATTTATCTTCAGCCTAGGTGACGTATTGTGATACAGGGCCGTGATTTTGGCTATAAAAGGGTCCCCTAGACCCCTACACCAAGATTTTTAAGAGAATCATATATGGCGTGCCAGGAGACTCTATGGAATGCTTTCTCAGCATCCAACGAGAGTATCTAATTACAAATTTTTAACTGCATCTAGCCCAGGAAATACTTTGTGCCTAGTAGCAGTGTCTGCTAGTCAGCGGATTATCCCGGCTGTTAAGCAAGCTACACCACCTGTAGTTTGGACACTTAATTTTTTCAAAGGAAATGCTTCGGGACCACGGGATACTCAGTGAAGAGCATCAGGAGGCACCCCAAGGCATAGGGGCAGGACTGGCAGTAGGATGCCTTGCGGTGGACAGCCGAGCTCGATCCTTATAAAAGCTTTTCAACTGCAGCAGCTTTAGTGGACGCTACTGGAGCTGGAATTACGCGGCTGCTGGCATGAGACTTGCCCTCCAATAGATCCTTGTAAATGGATTTAAAGTGTATTCATTCAAATTAGAGAGACAATTTAAATTAAAAAGATTAGAGCTGCCTCCACCACAGGGGGGCTCGCTCGACCCACCAGCGGACATGCACCAGTATTGGGAGAGGGGGGCTGGCCGTCAGGGTTCACCGCGGCTCTGGCACAAACCCGGCGACACGGAGGTGGCACGGGCAGGAGCGGACTGAACGTGTCGGCTTCTCACTTTTTGGATTTTAGAACTGCATGACATGCCTATATCTGTGTCTCCCCCTCCTTTTACTCCTCCACCTCTATTCTTTTCGCATGACTATATGTACTTGTCACTTTTCCATGTGTTAGTTGTGTCTTCTGAGCAGTTTGTCAGCTTTTGGACACCTTTGAAGGTGTTTTCTATGTGTTTCTATGTGTTTTTGTTTGCCTGCCATTGGTTTTAACGGTGTTCGAAGGTGTTCGCCGAACAGTTCGACGAACAGTTCGGCGAACACACGGGTGTTCGACGAACCGAACCGAACTCGAACACTACGGGGGTGGCTCAACACTAATCAAGACACAAAATAAGTAGCAAATCAACAATGTGAGAGTAAGCCCTAAGAAATCATTGAAACATCATGTCCATGATCTACAGTTAGGTCCATATATATTTGGACAGAGAAAACATTTTTCTAATTTACCACAATGAATTTTAAACAAAACAATTCAGAAGCAGTTGAAATTCAGACTTTCAGCTTTCATTTGAGGGTATCCACATTAAAATTGGATGAAGGGTTTAGGAGTTTCTGCTCCTTAACATGTGCCACCCTGTTTTTAAAGAGACCAAAAGAAATTGGACAATTGACTCCAAGGCTATTTCATGGACAGGTATGGGCAATCCCTTCATTATGTCATTCTCAATTAAGCAGATAAAAGGCCTGGAATTGATTTGAGGTGTGGTGCTTGCATTTGGACGGTTTTCCTGTGAAGTAAACATGCGGTCAAAGGAGCTCTCCATGCAGGTGAAACAAGCCATCCTTAAGCTGCAAAAACAGAAAAAACCCATCCGAGAGAGAAATTGCTACAATATTAGGAGTGGCAAAATCTACAGTTTGGTACATCCTGAGAAAGAAAGAAAGCACTGGTGAACTCATCAATGCAAAAAGACCTGGGCGCCCATGGAAGACAACAGTGGTGGATGATCGCAAAATAATCTCCATGGTGAAGAGAAACCCCTTCACAACAGCCAACCAAGTGAACAACACTATCCAGGAGGTAGGCGTATCAATATCCAAATCTACCATAAAGAGAAGACTGCATGAAAGTAAATACAGAGGGTTCACTGCACGGTGCAAGCCACTCATAAGCATCAAGAATAAAAAGGCTATACTGGACTTTGCTAAAAAACATCTAAAAAAGCCAGCACAGTTCGGGAAGAACATTCTTTGGACAGATGAAACCAAGATCAACCTCTACCAGAATGATGTAAAGAGAAAAGTATGACGAAGGCGTGGTACAGCTCATGATCCTAAGCATACCACATCATCTGTAAAACACGGCAGAGGCAGTGTGATGGTTTGGGCATGCATGGCAGCCAGTGGCACTGGGTCACTAGTGTTTATTGATGATGTGACACAGGACAGAAGCAGCCGTATGAATTCTGATGTATTCAGAGCCATACTGCGTGCTCAGATCCAGCCAAATGCAGCCAAACTGATTGGTCGTCGTTTCATACTACAGAAGGACAATGACCCAAAACATAAAGCCAAAGCAACACAGGAGTTTATTAAAGCAAAGAAGTGGAATATTCTTCAATGACCAAGTCAGTCACCTGATCTCAACCCAATTGAGCATGCATTTCACTTGTTAAAGACTAAACTTCAGACAGAAAGGACCACAAACAAACAGCAACTGAAAACCACTGCAGTGAAGGCCTGGCAGAGCATCAAAAAGGAGGAAACACAGTGTCTGGTGATGTCCATGAGTTCAAGACTTCAGGCAGTCATTGTCAACAAAGGGTTTTCAACCAAGTACTAGAAATGAACATTTTATTTACAATTATTTAATCTGTTCAATTACTTTTCGTCCCTTTAAAAACAGGGTGGCAGATGTTAAGGATCCTAAACTCGTAAACTCTTCATCCAATTTTAATGTGGGTACCCTCAAATTAATGCTGAAAATCTGAACTTCAACTGCATCTGAATTGTTTTGTTTAAAATTCATTGTGGTAATGTCTAGAACCAAAATTAGAAAAATGTTGTCTCTGTCCAAATATATATGGACCTAACTGTATCTGTGCAAAACACAGAACATGCACCAAATTATAGTCTATGGAGCGATCTAAATGTCCGTGTTTATTTTGTGGCCCGGAGATATGTCCTTTTTTGATTGAGTGATTTTCATCCATTTCTCCAATCTACGGGTGTGTAAAAAAACATGGACAGCACATGGATGCCACCAGTGTGCAGTCTGTGTGTTGTCCATGATTAACGTTGTAAAAGATAGAAGTTTTGGGAGTGATTGATTTATTTTCTCCTACATCTTTGCTGTGTCTGCCTCACTGCTACTCTAATAGGTCACTAGGAGTGCAGCATTTTATAAACTAAACTCCACTCACTTAACCATTTCCTAACAGCCAGCTAAGTTGTGAGTTTAACCCATTAGTGTGTTCTGAATACTATACAATAAAACAGTGCAATAGTCCAATTGGTTACCCCTTCACTCCAAGCCTGTTTTCACCTTCCTGACTAGGTCAAATTTCACAATTCTGAACTGTGTCAGGATCTCAGTGATTCTAAGATTGTTTTTTCTCATGACACATTGTACTTTGCTAGTGGCAAATTTTAGTTGATATGATTTGCATTCATAATATTGCACTGTTTTATAGCATGGAATTTTAGAGGAGCAGTAAAACAGCCACAGCAAAGATGTAGGAGAGCCGCTCTCTCTCCCTCTTTCAGTAGGCTGACATAGCAAAGCTATCTGAGAAAGTGTAGCTCAGCATGGAGCACACCTCTAAAGAAAAAAAGGATACATGAAAAAATCCCCAGCTGCACCTAGCTGAAGTGCATGTCTGCCCCTGAAGAATTGCCCAGGTCCTCTAATTGCACACAATTATCGTGGATGCAAAGAAGTAAATGTTCCGGCTCCGGGTGGTGGAACCTCTGTGCTGCGGTGCAAGGAGGGACCAGAGGGGCGTAACTAAGTGCCTATTCGAACCGACCCAGGTCAGACGGTGGCTCTGTCGACTCTGTGAACCAGGGAGGGACCGGGCAGGTGGATCAGGTGCCACTCTGGGACCGACCTTGTGTGAGAGCAGGTGACTCCCATGGGTCAGATGACACGAGCTGACCGGTACAGCGGATGAGCACGGCAGGAAGGCTGACAGGTGGACCGGGTAGATAAGCAGGCTGGTACGACAGATAGCCAGACAGGTGCTCCGGGTATGCTAGCGGGTGGGCACGGCAGGTAACTGGCAGAGACAGGTGCTCCGGGTAGGCAAGCAGGTGGGCCCAGCAGGTAACTGGCAGGTGCTCCGGGGAGACAGGCTGGCGAGCACGACAGGTTACAGGCAGGTGCTCCAGGTAGGCTGGCTGGCGGGCACAACAGGTAATAGACTGGAGGACAGAACTGTTAGACAGGCAGGCTGGCTGGACTGACAGACAGACTGGCGGGCAGGACTGACAGACAGTGGGACCTGAGCGCTGAAGCAAGTGTTAACACATGGAACAACAACCTTGCACAGACACCTCCATTTTGGAGGAGGTGCCCTATATAGGAGAAGTCCTCTGGCCATTGGCTGGGGACTTTTTAGGACACAGGGATGGAGCACGCGTGCACACGCCCTAAGCACGGTGCCCGGGAAGCTGCGCGCGGTGCCCGCCACAGCAGCATGGCAGCAGGAAGATGCCAGAACATTACCCAGGTGGTTAGGGGAACGGTGTCTCTGCCTGGTAGGAGGCAAAGATGCTGATGCTACAGTAAGTCACCCAGAGTGAGGATGGAAGCCATGCCATATTGCATGTAACGATGAATACAAGGTACTATGATAATAGGATATGGAGGTCCACTTGGTTAGCACAGCCCTGCAGAGTGGAGAATGGGATTCAGAGTCTCAGTATAGGACTTCTGCATGTTATAGGGCCTCATGCCTGCCCGGGAAGGGCGTACTGAATAGTATTGTCCATTTATTCCCTGTATGCCTGTTTCTACTCTGGTTAACTCCTGCTACTGGAACCTTTCATAAGAAATGTGCCTCTATGATCAACAGATGTGTAACACCAAGCATTTGTACCACCATTTCCTTTCATGAATCTGCTGTTGTTTAACCCCTTTTTGACGTGAGGCATAATACTTCTCTGCGTCCTGGATCTTAATGACCAGAAAAGTATTATTACGCCTCACGTTTAATGCGGCACCGCCACTGGAGTCGCGGTGATCGCTTTAAAATTCCAGCACCGTCTTAACTCAGGGTAGATGGTGTCATCATCCTGGGGGTTTCACTGCCCCCCACAACTACAATCACTGTGATTGGCTGTTAAATTCTGAACAGCCATTCGCAGCATTTCTCAGTGTTTCAGGCAATCAGATTGCCTGAAACACTGATGTCCAGCCTAGAATCGGTGCTGTAAGAGCACCGATCATAGGCTTAGTGTGTAGCAACACCAGGCCTGGCCCCAGCCCACTGTGATTGGTGTGATTGATGATGACATCGATCGCACCAATCAGAGCGCGTGACTGCTCTGTGACCACCCTGCTATGATATCCTCATAGTATCTAAGGATTTGTACAGGGTAGTCATGCTCCTGTTATGCACTGTGCTGAGCCTTGAGGTTCCACAGAAGCCTGTGATACCACAATTACTGCTCCTGCCGCCTGCTGCCTGTGAAGAAAGCAGAGAAGAGAAAGAGTAGATCCTTGCCTGATCTCTCCTTATCCACCCCAATCCCTCTTTCCCCCCTCCCTCCCCTCTTTTAACCCCCTCCCCAACCTCCCTTTCTGCCACTAAGTGCTGATCAGTACTTGATTGCTTGATTTTTGACAGGTTCTTTTTTTCGTGCGTCCTGCAGTGGCTGAGCACTGATCCATGATGCAAATTACTGATCAACGTCTGTGTTCGCTGTTTTCCAGGGATTTTTTTTGTCCCTGTCCATTTTTTATCCCCCGCAGGGTGATCACACTGTCCGATCATGTGCCGTGCTGGGCCTTGTGGTGCCAGAGAAGCCTGTGACACCATAATCGCTGCTCGTGCTGATATAGAAGATGGAAGAAAAAAGACAACTGTAAGCAGATTTTTTTATCCCTCCTTATCCACCCCAATCCCCCTCTCCCCCTTCCCAGCCCCTTTCTGCCACTAAACGATGATCAGTACTTGATTGCCAAAAGTCGAGCGTTTTTTTTTTGTTATTCCTGCAGCAGCAGAGTGCGCTTCTTGCAGCGGCCGAGCTCAGATCAGTGACTGCAGATCACTGACCGCACTCGTGCTCGCTGTTTTACACTTTTTTTCCTCCAGTCCTTTTGCACCATCTCCGTGCACACATCCAGCAGCCGCCGAACGTTGATCAGTGACGCACTCCACTGATCCGCACTCGTGCTCACTGTTTGCACCACCTCCAGTTGTTCCTTTTTTTTATCATTTTTTTTCAGAAAAAGAAAATAAAGTTTACACCAAGCACACCGATACACACATACAACTGAATAAAGTACTGACACACACACACCACATACATAAAAAAAATGTCCTGCTTGTCCCAAACCAGCTATTCAGTGGAGGAGGCATACGCTTTCCCTGCCTCCAACACAAACAGTGAGGGAGAGAATTCCACCTTTCTCTATTTTTCTGACTCCTCATCGTCATCCTCCTCTTCTTCCTCCTCCTCCTCCTCTTCCTCTTCAGGTGATGCTGAACCACCACAAAGATGCCCCAGGACAGAAGATGAACCAGTGCCCCCCATTACTGACCCTGTATTGACCTCGCCCCCTGAAAATCCACTGATTCCTGATTTTGAGGCATAATCAGGAATCAAGTTTGACACCATCGGCCTCACAGAAATAGACTTTTTCAAACTTTTTCTCTGAAGATTTTTTAAACCTCATGGTGGGCCAAACTAGTTTGTATGCTCAACAATTTGTGGCACAAAACCGCTCTTCATAAGTTTCTAACTTGACTCCTGTAGATGCAGTAGAAATTATAAAGTTTTGGGACCTAGTCCTTCACATGGGGATACTGAAAAAGCCAGAAGCTCAGCTATACTGGAGTGTTGATGTTTTGTATAACTCTCCAGTGTTTCGAATGGTCATGACCCGGACACAGTTTGAGGCCATCCATGAGTTCTTACTTTACAACAATAATGCACGATGTCCTGCACGAGATGACCCCAACTTTGATCATCTTTTCAAAGTTCAACCAATCATCGAGCACTTCAACAACAAGTTTGCTGAAGTGTACATGCCCCAAAGGGACATCTGCATGGATGAGTCCCTAATTCATTTTAAAGGGAGGCTTGGATTCCAGTAGTAGTTGCCCAGTAAGAGGGCCAGGTACGGAATTAAGCTGTAAAAATTTGGTGAGAGTACCTCAGGGTACACCCAGATGTTTAGGGTTTATGAAGGGAAGGACTTCAGGATTGAACCCCCTGAATGCCCCCCTGTCCTGAGAGTGAATGGGAAAGTTGTGTGGGATTTGGTGCACCCACTGCTGGATGAAGATTATCACACCTACATGGATAACTTTTATATAAGTATCCCACTCTTCAAGTCCCTCTTTGCGCAAGGTACCGCAGCCTGCTGTCTGCAAAAATAAGAGAGGCCTCCCAAGGACACTAATTGAGCAGATGCTCAGAAGGGGTCAGAGCAGAGCCCAATGTAGCAACCACCTGCTGGTGATCAAGTACAAGGACAAGGGAGATGCCCTTCTCTTGATCATCATGCATGGTGATGGCAGTACCCCCAGCACTGTACGAGGTTCCTCTATACAGGTCATCAAACCAGACTGTGTAGTGGGGTACAACAAATACATGGAGGGAGCTGATTTCTCTGATCAAGTCCTCCAGCCGTACAGTGCTTTGAGAAAGGCCAGGGTGTGGTACAAGAAGCTGGCCGTGAACATCATACAGAAGGCAATGCACAATGCTTTCCTGCCATCATGATGTGCAGGCCAGACTTCTATGTTGTACCTTGTACCTTCAATTCCAGGAGGTAGGGTTCAAGGCCCTGATATTTGGCAGTGGTGGTGGAGCGGTCCCCAATATTTTCGGAACTGAAGGACGTCAAATCTTACCAGGCCAGAATTTCTCATGGAAGAACCCTCAAAGCGGATAAAAAGGTAAATCACAACAGAGGTGCCCAGTGTGTTACAAAGGGGGAATACGCAAGGACACCATTTATTAATGTGACACCTGCCCAGACAAACCTGGACTGTGTATGAAAGAATGCTTCAGACTGTACCACATATCCATGGACTACCAAATTCTGTTCTGACTTACACAATTGACGTATGACAACCTGATGAACGCTACACAACTGATGTATGGCACTACATTATAAAAGTTACATATCAAAAATCAGTAGATCAGTTCCAAAAAGGGGGCACTTGTTGTACATTTTCACTGTTTAGGCACATCAGGGGCTCCGTAAACGCGACATGACGCCCACAGACCATTCCATCAAAGTCTGCATTGCAAAAACGTCACTCTTTCCCTTTCGAGCCTTGGCGTGCACCCAAACAGTAGATTTCTCCCACATATGGGGTATCAGAGTACTCAGGAGAAATTGTTCAACAACTTTTTGGGTCTAATTTCTCTTGTTACCGTCGTAAAAATAAAAATAAATTGCGGATAAAAGATCATTTTTGTGCAAAAAATGTTATTTTTTTTTTCACAGCTCTACATTATAAACTTTTGCGAAACACTTGGGGGTTCAAAGTGCTCACCACACATCTAAATAAGTTCTTTAAGGGGTATAGTTTCCAAATTGGGGTTACTTGGGGGGAGGGTTAACTGTTTAGGCACATAATGGACTCTTCAAAGCAGTTCCAAAAAGGGGGCACTTGTTGTACACTTTCACTGTTTGGGCACATCAGGGGCTCCGTAAACGCGACATGACGCCCACAGACCATTTCATCAAAGTATGCATTGCAAAAACGTCACTCTTTCCCTTTCGAGCCGTGGCGTGCACCCAAACAGTAGATTTCTCCCACATATGGGGTATCAGAGTACTCAGGAGAAATTGTTCAACAACTTTTTGGGTCTAATTTCTCTTGTTACCCTCGTAAAAATAAAAATAAATTGCGGCTAAAAGATCATTTTTGGTCAAAAAATGTTATTTTTTTTTCACAGCTCTACGTTATAAACTTTTGCGAAGCACTTGGGGGTTCAAAGTGCTCACCACACATCTAAATAAGTTCTTTAAGGGGTATAGTTTCCAAATTGGGGTTACTTGGGGGGGGGTTCAACTGTTTAGGCACATAATGGACTCTTCAAAGCAACATGGCGTTTGCACTCAGTTCCAGCGAGTTTTGCATTGAAAACGTCAAAAGGTGCTCCTTCCCTTCGAAGCACTGCTGTGCACCCAAACAATAGTTTTCCCCCACATATGCGGTATCAGTGTACTCAGGAGAAATTGCACAACAAATTTTGGAGTCCAATTTCTCCTATTACCTTTGTGAAATTAAAAAAGTTGGGGTCTAACTTAAAATTTTAGTGGAAAAAGTTAAATGTTTTTTTTTTCTTTTCACATTCGATTAATTTCTGTGAAGGATTAATAAACTTCTTGAATGTGGTTTTGAGCACCCTGAGCGGTGTACTTTTTAAAATTGTGTCACTTTTGGGTATTTTCTGTCATATTGCCCCCTCAAAGTGACTTCAAATGTGATGTGGTCCCTAAAAAAATGTTTTTGTAAATTTTGTTGGAGAAATGAGAAATTGCTAGTCAAATTTTAACCCTTTTAACTTCCTAGCAAAATACAATTGGGGTCCAAAATTGTGCTAATGTAAAGTAGACATGTGGGAAATGTTATTTATTAACTGTTTTGTGTGAGATATCTCTGATTTAAGGGCATAAACATTCAAATTTTGAAAATTGCAAAATATATAATGAAGTACAATATGTTATGAAAAAACAATCTCAGAATCCATGGGATCCACTGACGCGTTCCAGAGTTATTACCTCATAAAGTGACAGTAAAGATGAAGCACTATGCAAGGCAGTTATTTGGCACAGAAGCCTATATCCTGTCATGCAAAAGACTATATTTCCAAGAATATCTGTGTAATATTTTTTATAGGGCAATAGTCAAACATGGACATCGTTAAAATGCCATCCAGCTGTGCCTAATCAAGTCAACTATCATTATAGAGTCTTGATCCTAAAAAAGACAAAAAAATGAGTTTTCATTTTAGGAGATAATGCTTTCTGACATCATTATATTGTTCTTAGAATAAATCCTTGGCTGAATGACTCATCTCAAGAAATATACACTACATGACTTATATTATTTTATATTATATATTTTTATATTATAGGTACTTAGCTTTTTTTTAAAGCTTACGGTAAAGATGCCACATCTGAAGAAATTGAGAAGGACGATTTGAAATTTGCAGCACTGGAAATTCTGAAGATATACATTTTTAGACAGTAGTTTTGAAAGGATTATTCAGATAGGACACCACAGTGCATCAGCAAAAACAAATTCACCAATTCAATTTTGCATGCTAATCTTGATAAGGGGGCATGCTGAAATCAGACCCTGATTCATCAAGAGACACAAGTCTCTTAGTGAGTAGGGGTGTCTGATAAGAGGCATGAGCCTCTGTATGAGCTTTATCACAAATCTTACTAATTTCTGAGACTGGAGTAAGATTTGGGGCGTAAAGAATGCCACTGCTCCTGATGAACTTGACAAGTGGAGATTGACACACCCCTGTCCCAACACAGCTTCACCCACTTTCTTGTAGCTGAGTGAAAATGCTATGAGAACACCATACGTTGCAAAATTTTACTGCAGACTCACGTTGCACAAAAAACTAGCAAATTTTCAAAGCTTTTTATGCCAGAATTCCGGCGTAAAAGCTTTTATGAGTCAGGTCTTTAATGCTCTTGAAAAATCAACCTTTAAAAACAGAGTCATTCTTAGGCTAAAATAGGTACATTCCATTGCATGTGAGAGATAGGAAAATGTTTGAGGTCATTTTGACTAATCGCCAATGGTTAGTGCACCATATGAAAATGATTAATATTATTGCTATTATTATTATTATTATTATTATTACTTATACTACTATTATTGCCAACAAAAGCACCTACATCTTTCAGTTGCACTTTATTTTGCTTTTCTTCCAATACTTTAGTTATGTATTTTCTTTTGTAGCGATTTATTTATTGCACAGCTAAAGTTTTGCAATCATTTATTAGCTGATCTCAGCATTGCTTTGTGTGATTTGTCTGCTGTGCATTGTAATTTTATAAACTGGTGAATAAATATATTCTCAAAATTATATAAATGCACGAAAAAAACACAACTTGCTTATATTATTTTTGTTTATTTTAAAGAAAATAGACAAATACATACTTTAAGCATCTGAAATGTGTAGCATACATTATTTGCTCACATTCTCAAATACCTTCTTATCCCAGATGTAATTCATCACAATCCTATTTAGAAACATGAAAAAATAATCTCCTATAAAAAGTGCAATTGTATTTGACACATCAGTTTTTTGATGCATAAAAGTAATCCCAGTACTCCATTCATATACAGCAAAGTACACATTTGAAAGTGATTTCTAAGTGTAAATAGCAGCTTTAACCTGAGGTGTTCTTGACTGGAACAATTATATGTTAAATGACTGTTGACAATGGTTGGTCAGTCTTACAAGATTTAAAGAAATACGAAGCCTAAGGGTATAGGCACACTATGTCTTTTTCTTGTGTGTACGCTCTATGAACTGCCTACAATATCTTTAAATAAATGATAAAAAGAATGAAAATATACATTGCAATGTAAAAATGATACTGCCAATTTTGCAAGTTTTCCCATCTACAAAGAATAGAGAAGTCTGTAATTTTTATCGTACATACACGTCACCTGTGAGAGACATAATCTAAAAATAAAAAACAGAAAATCACATTGTATGATTGGTAAACAAATAAATTGCTTTTTAATGCATTAAGTATTTGATCATCTACCAACCAGCAAGAATTTTGTCTCTCACAGACTTGTTAGTTTTTTCTTTAAGGAGCTCTCCAACTCTGCACTCATTACCTGTATTAATTGCACCTGTTTGAATTCATTACCTGTATATAAGACACCTGTCCACACACGCAATCATTCACACTTCAACCTATCCACCTTGACCAAGACCATAGAGCAGTCTAAGGACACCAGGGACAAAATTGTAGACCTGCACAAGTCTGGGATGGGCTACAGGACAATAGGCAAGCAGATGTTGAGAAGGCAACAACTGTTGGCGCAATTATGAGAAAATGGAAGAAACATAAGTGCACTTATACCCAGACTGACACCATTGACGCCACAGCACCACACAAAGCACAGACAGTGCCATACAGGACCTGCCTGGACAACAAACTCCGGAGTCAGTATCTACATCTATACAATCCTCCACCTGAGGATATTATATAGTACTACCTATTAATTAGTCTTCCTTCCCCCACAGTCCCCTATACCACTATCACTCATGTGACTTCATGAACCCCTTCTTTACCTGAACAGCCCCTACCTAGGTTGGTACCTTCTATTTATCTGTCTTTCTTTTCCCCTTTTCAGTCCATAATACTCTTACCGTTCCTACTTACCATGTTACATGTATGATTTGCTGCTCTATTTGTCATGCTGTTACATGAAGTTTTCTTCCCCTTGGGTACTTTATATATTTTTCTAGCACTGTATATATTATTTTTTTTTATTTGAACTACATATATGTATAGCATATGTATATATTGTATAGCACGTTTATACTCTGCTCTGTCTCTTTCTCCAGCGATGGTTGATAAAGACCAAATCTTAGGTCGAAATGTCCCTCTATGTCGCTTCAAATCATTATTTACTTCAAACTTTTTGTGGTGAACTGTTAACATTAAACGCATGTTTGGAAGAAGAAGAAGGATGAGTACAGCTCCAATAATGCCATCCCAAACGTGAAGCATGGTGGGGGAAACATCATACTTTGGGGTTGCTTTCCTAAAAAGGGGACAGTATGACTACACCGTATTGAAGGGAGGATGGATGGGGTCATGTATCATGATTTTGGACAACAACCTCCTTCCCCAGTAAGAGCATTGAAGCTGGGTTGTGGCTGGGTCTTCCAGCATGACAGTTGCCATGGCAGGGTGTTTGGGTCATTAAGGAGTGGCTCTGTAAGAAGTATTTCAAGGTCCTGGAGTGGCCTAGCCAGTCTCCAGTCTTGAACCCAACAGGAAATCTTTGGAGGGAGCTAAAACTTAATATTTCCCAGCGATAGCCCTGAAACCTGAAAGGTCTGGAGAAGTTCTGTATGGAGGAGTTGGCCAAAATCCCTGCTGCAGTGTGTGAAAACTTGGTCAAGAACTACAGGAAACGTCTCATCAAAGTTTCTGTACCAAATATTATGTTCTATTTTTCGATTGTATCAAATACTTATTTTTGCAATAAAATGGCAATTAATTATGTAAAAATCATTCAATGTGATTTTCTGTTTTTTTTTTTACATTCTGTCTCTCACATTTGAAGTGTACCTACAATAAAAATTACAGACCTCTCCATTCTTTATAGATGGGAAAACTTGCAAAATCGGCAGTGCATCAAATATTTATTCCCCCACTGTTTGTTCAGCTGAACTTCTTTTAACCTCTTCAAAATTCCAAAGACACAAAGTCATTATAATAAGTGACCTAACCGTTCTTCAGACAGCTTTAGTTTTATAGCCACTTCTCCATTTGCCAAAGACATTACAAATATGACCAAAAGGATGCTAAAAATGATTCTTCTGGACAAATGATGCCAACATGTCCTGAAGCGTCTTCCTCTTGAAAAACTCTGTTTCCACACCTCTAAAAAATGTTATTTGCAAATACCCTAAAACTTAATTAGTCCAGCAAATCTAACAATTTTATGTATTACTGGAATATATGTGATGTAAAACAAATCTTTACTATGTCACTAAGTGCAACAATGTAATAAATGTGTCAGCTCTAAGAGTTATGAAAAATTATGTTATTTGATTGGTTGAAAAAATTAAAACATAAAAACTAACATATTATTCATTGTAAAAGGTGAAACACAAGGCCAGAGATAAATTTAAAGGCTTATAGGCCTTGGTGAAAAAATATTTAAGTCATTGCCAATAGCCCACCTGTACTTTTAGCTGGATTGTTGTGCCATAAATGGAGCACTTTCAGCCAGGGGCATTGATAGGGTCTTAAATATCAGTAATGAGTAGAGATGTGAAAATCGACCTTGAGTCGATTTTCATGAATTTCTTAAAGGAAATCTGTCAGTAAATGTTACACTCGAGACTATTTATATGCACATGTAACTCTTTCAAAGGCTCATTCAACAATACCTTTAACGAGACAGTCCATTAATCCATTACTGAGAAATCAAAGATTGAAGTGATATGCAATTGAGACTGTTTATCTCTTTTACTCCAGCTCTATTTCTCATCCAGCACTGCCTCCTCCTGCTTGACTGACTGCTCATTTACATTAAGTCACACAATATAAAGACTTTTTATCCTCTTTAATATAATATGATTTTTTCATCTTAATATATTGTAATCATCATATTATATAGTACTGTGTAATTGCAACTGGTCATTTTGCACTTCTACCCAGCTATTTATTCCCTTTTCATTAAAAACTTACTATATAAATTCTTCTAAGCTCTATGTATGAACGGAAGTCAATTTTTTCTGAATGAGGTAAAAGTCACTGCAAAAGCCCCTGGAAGGTTTAAGAAGGAGCAGCTGGGTCAAGAGTTGAAGAGGGGAATGATAAATGCACATGAGGTCAGGTGTGATCACTTGAGTTTCCCTATAATGCAGCTTTCACATAACATGGTCTAGTACAGTCAATCGGGGGGACTATCACTGGAACTATAAAGATTTTGGCAGGAAAGAAACTCAACTATTTCAGAATTTTACTGTCTAGGGATAGGTGGTCAGATCTCACAGCTTATAATTGCATTTAAGAATAGAAAATCCTAAATTTGATTGTGATATACTACTGCAAAACTAAAGAACTTTAAAATTGTAAGTGGTAGTCTTAGTCTGTGAATAATAATCCAAAGTTTCAAGTGATAGTAAGTAGTGATGAGTGAGCTTACTCAGCACTGCTTGATATTCGATCAAGCATTGTGGTGCTTAGGTACGCTCGTTACTCGACCGATTATACGTGGTGTTCGAGAACCTGCTCGAGTCCCTGCCTTGCATGTTTTGCAGCTTTTTTTCAGCCACTAAACATGCAGGGATTGCCTGCCTCATCTAGAGTGTATATTATCAAATTGTAATATTCTTCAATTGCTGCAGTGTAGAGTAGATATCAGCTGCTAAGTAAATTAAGTACAGTAGCCTGCAAACATTCCAACTTTATTACATGTTTTAATGGAACCTCTCACTTTGTTAAAATAGAACTGAGTCAGGGCCTTGTGCAATGTTGGTTCATTATCTGTTTCTTCAGAAGCTAAAGGACAATGGTATTACACATTTTGCAAATCAATAGTGTCTGTGTCATTGAATGTTGACTTGTTTCAAGGTAAAAATACAGTATATATGTATTGTATAATCAGCTGAATACTAAATGTAACCAAAGTTTTAATATGATTTAATAGACTTATTATGTATAAGACTGTAATACATTTTGCAGCATAACAAAAAATAACTACTTGGTGTGAAAAACCAATATGATTAATGATCCATCTTCATGTTATTAAGATAAGATGCAGATCATTAAACATGTATTCAATATAATCTTGAGTTTATACTTTAATCTTTTATAAATTGCAATTCCTTGTATAAAGCCTTGAATCACTATATCTCTATCTATCTATCTATCTATCTATCTATCTATCTATCTATCTATCTATCTATTTATCCCATATCTATCTATCCCATATCTCTCTATCTCATATCTATCTATCTATCTATCTATCTATCTATCTATCTATCTATCTATCTATCTATCTATCTATCTATCTATCCTGTTTATCTGTTCTATGTTTGTATCTTCCATTTCTCTGCGTATTTATTTGTCTGCAATTGTACAAAAGTAAAAAAAAAATTTAGAGTTTGCAATTTCAAGTAACCCAAAGTGATGTCATAAAGCCATTCTAAATCGCTATAAAAATCATATGACAAATTTTAGAAACTTAGGTTATTGTATATTTCAGCATCTGCATGTGTCTTTATGACAGCACATTAAACTTATGTATAATAATTTAATATGCAGAAACTGTTAGGACATTCTTTAGATATATCATTATCAAAGAATAACTTAGAGTTAATTTAAAAAAATCCACATGGCCTATAGGAAAGGGTAACCCACGTCAATTTATAATGTTATATCAATATGGCAATATTCTGTTATTCTGTTTTTTTTTTTATATTCACAATAAGTATTTTTCACCAATCGCTTCCATCTGGCTAGGTTCACATACACGAGAATCCAGCCAGATGGAGAAGTTCTGTTTTGTGATTTTGGCCAGCCAGATATCACTTTACAGTATATATTAAAACATAAAATACATTACATGCTAGGTATATTAGTGTTGTTTTTGGGTTCGGTGGCAATTTTCTTTGCCTTGAACATAACATGTACTGTTTTTTACTTGGAGTTTTTTTTTTCATAAGGTTCTCTAAGGGACTTGAAAAAAACACCAAGAAAACATAAATACCGAATGATGCTAAATTAAAAAAAAACACACAAAAATATTCTAAAACACTATAAATATTGCTTGTTAGTAAGATTGACTGGACCCTAAGACTGAACAGTGAGGAACCCCAAAATCAAAGATAAATGGAATGGTAGAGCCAACAAACTAAACACCAAATGAACTTGTAGAAAGGTAAAAATAAAATCAAGAAAGAGCTGAATTCTTAATGCCAATTAGTGATTTTCACTGTCAGAAAACTGCAGGCAAATCCATGAGGATTAAAGAGGTATTTCCTATTTATAGGGTTTAAATTATTGCTCACTTATTCTGGCTTTCCCATAGACAATGAATAGAGCTAAGGTTGAGCAATTTATCCTCTGCTCCATTCAAGCCGGGACGCTGCAGAAAGCTGTTTCTGCTTTCCAGAGCCCCATTCTCAGGATTTCTGGCATTCCCAGTCATTGTACTTCCAGCAGTCATTCACTGATAAGGGATATCTTAATATCTTGACAATAACCCTTTAATAGAGAAATAGTGTCACGGGTGTGTCAGGTTTGATAGATAGTCATACGGGGTCCAGCTGTAGAAGGTCACTGCATTTGGCCTTGCAAACATCTTCCTGATCCTTTCATGATCCCTCTCCCTTTAGGACCCAGCTTGGGGATTATACCTATAGGACCCAGCTGTGATCCTCACCTTCTGCTTCTAATTAGCATGCCCTCGCTAAATCCTTAAATACACTCAATTTCTCCAGAGAGTTACTGGTCATTCAGGCCTGGAATTCTAGTAGTTGGTTAGAATTTTCTTTGGGTTCTTTTGTGGATTGTTGCCATTTTCTCTCTGGTATCATCTTGAAGCTAAGTGTATTCCCTTGCTTGTTTCCCTTATGTGTACTTATGTGATAATTTGCAGTGGGGCGGACTACTGCTCACCCCTCCCTCTCCCTACCTAGGGCCTAGCTTTAGGGTCAGCTAGGGCCAGGTTTCCTGCTCGGAGATAGGTGCAGAACCTGTATAGTGTCCATAAGGAAGTCAGAGTTTGTCGTTTGAGATACTTAAGGGTCTCCACTCCCTTTCCCCCCTTTTCCTGTCGTTATACACTGGGTTCTTCCCATACCCAGCATGACAATTATTAACTACTTGAGATACTGCAACTTTTAGGTGATAATTTGAGGCATTAGTAAGAGTGGTTTTTGAAAAATTAGTGTATGGAAACCATTTTTAAATGGAACCTGTCAGAGACTGACCCACATCAATAATATGATTATATAGACCTTTACCAGACAAACTAGTCAACCCCACTTATGACCCCAAAATTCTGCTATGGCAGCGATAAATTGCTGTCATGGGTGTGTCAGAAGTGACAGTTGCCCTTCAGTTGGTTGCAGAAAATCTCTTCATTTGGCATTTCAGACACCTTCTAAGATTTGTCTCACTCAAGGACCCAGCGGCTACCTCCCTCCTGTTAATTGACACCCAGGCCTGGGTGTTTAAATAGTCACTGTTTGCTGCAAGGAGGTGCTGATGATATTCTCATATTCTCTTGTGAAGGCTTGTATCTATTGCAGTCTTCTTACATCCTTTCTGGTGCTAGGAGGATGTTTGGTGTAATTTCTCTGAAGTAGACTCAAGCTAAGTTACTTTCCACCGTGTTTGTCTCCTTTCTCTGATATCAGATTAGCCTTGGAGGTCTCCACTCCCTCTTTCCCTAGTGTCTGGGCTCCCTTCACCTCTTTCCTTCGTGTTTCACTTAATCTTTCCCACATCTTGCGTGACAATCGCATTTTGAAGTTATGTCTGGAAGGAGATTGGGATATGACGATGTTCTTCTAGATTCTCAATGTCATGCTGTATTTCCTACCTAGAAGCACCCTACTCTGATTGACAGATTGTTTGCTTTGGTACACAGCAACTGACTTGTCAATCACTCAGTGGAGTGTACTTGCTAAAAAAATATAGTATGAGGCTGTCCATCATGACACCCATTCCAAATACAACTTCAAAAGGCAATTTCTCATTGATGGAGCAGCACTTTGGGTTCATATTGGAATTGACTGACTTATTTTTTAAAAGGCTATGCAGTCATAGAAATCATTTGAGATTAAAGTCAAAATTTCTGAAAGGTTCCTTTTAAGACTAAAATAGACTAATTGTACAGTCATGAATTTTGCCACGGAGGATAAATATTGAATTTGTTTTTCAGTATAGGCTATTAGAGTTGTGGCAATGACAATTATGTAACTTTTTAAAATAATAAATAAAATCTCAGAGTCATTGGGATTGGAAAAAGGAGTGCAAAGGTATTACTACATACACTGTGTTCCAAATTATTATGCAAATAATATTTTCTCAGATTTTCCAAAATTACCTATATGAATTGCAGTCATTGTAATTTTCCAGTCAAATAACTGTTAGAGTACAAACTGCCTATGATAACAGTATATTTTTAAAAAAATAAAATACTCAAACTGCACTGAAAATGCATGTTCCAAATTATTATGCACAGCAGAGTTTTCAAGCTTTTCATTTTAGAAAAGAACAAAAAAATGGTCATTTTTGCAATTATAAGCATTAGCAGGTTATTACAAACTGAAATCAAACAGTTTTCACCTCAAAACTTTATTCTAGGTGATGTCACATTTGCACATAGGACCACTTGTCCGAAAGGAGCTTCTGATCTCTCTCGCCCATTGAATTTGTCAGGTTTTGGATGGTTTCTGCTACAATTGTTTAGAATGAGGACAGAATACCCTCGCAGAGCTGTTGCTTAGATGTTAACTGCCTCCCGTCATCATAGACACTCCTTTTGATGATGCTTCAGAGGTTCTCAATGGGGTTAAGGTCAGGCGAGCATGGGAGCCACACCATCAGTTTGTCCCCTATTAAAATGAAAAGGTTGAAAACTCTGCTGTGCATAATAATTTGGAACACGCATTTTGAGGGCAGTTTGAGTATTTTATTTTTTAAAAATATGTTGTTATCATAGGCAGTTTGTACAAAAACCTTTCAATTGTACTCTAATAGTTATTTGACTGGAAAATTACAATGACTGCAATTCATATAGGTAATTTGGGAAAATCTGAGAAAATATTATTTGCATAATAATTTGGAACACAGTGTAAAGAAACACACATTTAATCTTAAATGTCCTTATATTTTACCAAATACCTGGAAAAACTGGATTGGCACTTCTCAAAGCCATAGATATAATATTAGACCTCACCAGGTCTTCTGTTTGCCCCTGGTGACAATTAGAAGTGACACATTTATTAATTCAATAAAAACAATTTTTATTAAATAATTCCAATTAAAAAAACACTTAAAAAACAGGAAAAAGGTTCAAGAAAAAAAGTGCAGGAGCTACCAAAAGTAATATAAAGGTGATCTTTATGTAAATTCAACACTAATTATAGTTACAAGCCACGTTCAATACAAAAAGACTGGGACTCAGTTCCCGAATTTCATTATAATGCACTTTTGCCAATTAGCCTATATGATTTATACTAGAGAAAAATCCCAATAGGTAACTGTGGTGCTGAATTAAAGTAAACACTTTATTTTAAGGAGTTAATCATACAATGCCGCAGGCTTGCTAACAAAATTAGATGCAAAATAAAATCAAAATTCCATGAAACAAATGCCGTAATACAGAGTCATCAATTATCACCTGGAAAGATCACATAGTAAATTTCTCTAATTAATCCAGCACAAGTGTCTCCCTGAATTAAGATCATGAGAACATAGCCCAGTGCCTGCCACCTAAAAAGGTATAAC
Organism: Phyllobates terribilis; assembly: GCF_046119375.1. Lineage (NCBI taxonomy): Eukaryota > Metazoa > Chordata > Amphibia > Anura > Dendrobatidae > Phyllobates > Phyllobates terribilis. The sequence goes on from NW_027362764.1 coordinate 446,288,868, forward strand.
AGATACACTCAGGTTCCATGTATAATTATATCCAGGAGATAACCATCAAATCTGTAAGACTCAAATTATATCCCAATATGTATCAGGGACAACACCCATTAAACAATTGGTATAGAACTAACAAAAACCTAATGGTTGTTTTTACCTTATGAAAGAAACACTGTGTTTAGAGGCAATGGAGCTCCTGCACTGAGCCACGACGCGCACGTTTCGCCCAGCTTCTTCTGGGGGCATGAGTAGATGAGCGGCGTGCTTGGTTTAAATACTAAAGCTGGCCAATGGTGAAATCAATGTGTATAACGTCACTTGTTGCTTGTACAAGTGGCACATGCTTGTTTTTTCTTATATGGCTGTGATTGGGAGTTTTAATCAGCACCATTGGTTTTCTGACCTTGAAATTTTAGATAATTTAATTTTGAAGTACAGTATTTACCACTCCCTTTTTTTTTCATTTATGATTAATTTATCAAACATTTTCAAACATCACTTTATTGCTTTAAATATAACATACACCTTTAGTTAAATATACCCATTTTTATTATTTTCATGCACTTTATCATCTGCAATATCTATTCACGCATTTTTTCATCCAAAACAATTTTGTTTGCACCACACCTCTTTGCTTATTAATTTTTAATAAGTTTGTTCATTGACTCAATATAAAGAGTTTTTCACTTATTACTGGTCACCTTAATGATACACTTGATCTTTGTTAGTTTTAATTGGGGAAAGAAAATTTCAATTAATTTATAAGGCCGTACAAATTGGAATATGGATTGCTGACAATAATCAGTTATATTATGTGGAACATAGCAATTATTGCGTGTTCAGATGATAAGCTCTTTTTTGTATTACATGTGGTGCTGTTCCTTTAAATTACACGGCCATCTGTTCAACACATAGCACACTTTACATTCATATATATTAATGCACTATAATATTTGTGGGCACATATACAGTATGTTTTTTAATAGTCACTTGTAATTCTCTTTATCAACATATACTTACCTTCCCTGAGTAAAAATGGCGTTTTCTATTGTTGTGGTCTTAATTCAGGGACACACTTTTGCTGCATTAATTAGAGAAATCTACCATAGCCCTGGGGCGGGAAAGATGGCGTTATCAGGTCACGTGACCGGGCTTCCAGACTCCATATAGGAATGTGTCCAGATCAGCTGACGCATGTGCCGCTTGTACTAGCAACAAGTGATGTCATACACATTGATTTTACCATTGGCCAGCTTTAGTATTTAAACCAAGTACGCCGCTCATCTAGACACGTCCCCTGAAGAAGCTGGGCGAAACGTGCGCGTCGGGGCTGAGTGCAGGAGCTCCATTGCCTCTAAACACAGCGTTTCTTTCATAAGGTAAAAACAACCATTAGGTTTTTGTTAGTTCTATACCAATTGTTTAATGGGTGTTGTCCCTAGTACATATTGGGATATAATTTGAGTCTTACAGATTTGATGGTTATCTCCTGGATATAATTATACATGGAACCTGAGTGTATCTGCTATACCTTTTTAGGTGGCAGGCACTGGGCTATATTCCCATCATCCTAATTCAGGGACACACTTGTGCTGGATTAATTAGAGAAATTTACTATGTGATCTTTCCAGGTGAAAATTGATGACTCTGTATTACGGCCTTTGTTTCATGGAATTTTGATTATATTTTGCATCTAATCTTGTTAGCAAGCCTGCGGCATTGTATGGTTGACCCTTTAAAATGAAGTGTTTTCTTTAATTCAGCACCACAGTTACCTATTGTGATTTTTCTCTGGTATAAATCATATAGGTCAATTGGCAAATGTGCAATATACTAAAATTCGGGAACTGTGTCCCTGTCTTTTTGAATTGAACGTGGCTTGTAACTATAATTAGTGTTGAATTTACATAAAGATCACCTTTATATTACATTTAGTAGCTCCTGCACTTTTTTTCTTGAACCTTTTTCCTGTTTTTTAATTGTATCGGAATGATTTAATATATTTTTTTCTATTGAATTAATAAATGTGTCACTTCTAGTTGTCACCAGGGGCAAACAGAGCACCTCGTGAGGTCTAATATTATAAAGAAACACACATCAGATTTGAAAAATGAAGGCGTCCTGGAAGTGTTGATATGGCAACCACAGAACCCTGATCATCAATGAGTCTGTCTGGGAGTATAAAAAGATGTAGAAGGATTTGCGCAAGTCTATGTCTACAGAAGATCTGTGGTTATTTTACATGATGTTTGGAACACCATTCCAGTCGAGTTCATTCACAAATTGTGTGCAAAAGATCTAGACAAATTGATGGTGTTTTGAAGGAAACGGATGGTCAAAGCAAATATGGATTTTATCTAGTTTTTTTTTGTTCATTCATTTTGCATTTTGTTATATGCTAAAAATAAAGTCATAGCAATCCTAATTTTGAAATCAGTCTTAAATTCCACAATTTGTTTCACACCTCCCTTAAACTTTTACAGATTTCAAAATAAATGAGCATGTTTCACACACTTACAGGAGGATATCATCAACTTTGTTTTAGCCATAGTGATTATATCTACACATAGTTACTTTGTACTGCTTAATGTTGTGGCTCATCTGATGTGTTGCGGTATCTAAAACATAATAGAGGTCGGAATGTGCAGCACAAACTGAATTGGCACAGGTAGGAACTACAGAGTTGGAACTGTCGGATGACATGTGGAGGTGAGTTACCCCTTCTTTTTTGGGGGGCCTCTACCAGAGAGTCAGAAGAGAACATCTGATGAAAATAGAGATCCTTTGCATGAAACTTTGTGAGCAATCTTGGAGCATTAATGTTGTTTCTGGGAGCGCCGGATCATATCCCTTCAAGTTGTCAAGAAGAAAATTCTCCCATAAATTTTCTTGAATTTCAAGATTTTATTAATCTCTTATTGCACGTTAGGATCAACGGATGAAGAAATTGAAGATAAATGGGGTTCTGTGTGCTGCTGGGAATACCTATAAAAGAGACCAGGATGGCCTGTGGATGGAGCCAGGAGAACACGGAAAATTTTATTGCGGTTTATTATCAAAGTGTTTCAAAATTACCAAATCTCTTCCTCAGGACAAACCACAGTTGCCACAGTTGTCCTGAGGAAGAAGTTTGTTAATTTTGAAATGGATTGACAATAAACTAAAATTTTCTCTGGTATTCTGGCTCCATACACCGGCGATCTATGGTCTCTTTTACTTGCATTACTGGCCTTGCAAAAAACCCCATTTCTCCTCAATTTCTTCATCTTGGATCTTCTGGATGATCTGTAGCAGCCTTATTTAAGCAATTTGTGTTGTTGTGGCTGCACACCTTTGCCAGTTGAGCAATTCCCTACTGTATGTCTTCATATTATTTTTAACCAGGATAAATCCTTTTGTGCTATTGTTTTTCCACTCGTTCTTCATTCACATTAAGATCAATAGCAGAAGTCAAAGCAGACTTGATTTAAACTGAGCTAAATCTAATGAGGATTAGCAAAGTAGTAAAACATGGAAACTATTCAGAATATTTCAGGGTAGTAAGCAGTTTTGTATGGACACTGATGAGATTAATTTGTTCACTTATTAAAGATAGAACAATGAATATCATCTCAATGGTGAGCTAATTTTTTCCGGGTAGTTTTAACATGAATATTTTTGGTGGAGAGTTCAACCATATTACTAGAAAGAGACATGAGAAGACTAGGACATATGTTTTATCCACACTCCACTTAACTTTAGATGTAGCTGTGGCAGCACACAGATTGGATTCATCTTTGGTTCAGATTTCAATTATGTCTTGCCAGACTATGTGCACCACAGGAAGTTGATTTTGAATAGTACTAAGGAGAAGACAGGCATCATGACCAAAAGACTTTGATAAAATGAGATTTTTTCGGTAGACTCAGAGAAAGAAATATTATAAGAAAATTCAGCCCAGGCCCTTCCTGGTGGTTGCCTAGTATTCTGAATACACACGGAGAAGGCTTGTATAGGGTGACTGGTCACACATGTGTATGTAGTACACCCCACATGTACAGTTGCACCAATTCTAGCTGCATCCTGCAAAAAGGAAAACTACATGAGGCCTTAGTTAATATCTTGCCCAAAACATGCAAGCTTGTAACTCATGCCAAGGGTCCCTATTGTCCTGCGTGTCCCCACACCAAAGACATACATAATACACTGAAAAAAAAAAAAAAGATTCAATATGTCTGCTTTTTCTATAAATTTATTTGAATTTGAACACTTTTTTCAGTGAAATGCCTATAATCTGAGAACTTGCAGGACAAGGGGAACCCTTGGATTTTGACCAATTAATGCTTCATGTATTTTTTCATCTTCTGTATTATGAGGACAGACCATGTTGTGTGTGTTGGTGGGTGGAAATGGGGTGTCTGTTCCTGTGGGTTGCTCTTTTAGAGTGCTGGGCATCTTTCTTGATCTAATAGTATGGGCATGACCAATAGGCTGTAAGCTAGAATGGTGCACTACTCATATCTGTGTGATTGATGCTTTATACAAGTCTTATCTGTGTGGTTTTAGAATAGTTTGGAATCCAACCCCCAACCCCCCCCCTTCGAATAGGAGGCATCTGAGTGGTTCTTTAGCATTGTTTTGCACCTGCGCTGCTCCCAACTTTTTCATAAGAGCAGGCTGTGTCCTGCAGTGCAATAGTTTTGTTACCTCGCATTACTTGGTATGGAAGCTTTTTTTGTGATGTTAACATTTTACCCATGTTTAGCTTGTTGCCGACATGTAAATCTAGAGGGGATATCATTTAAAAATACACCTCAAATTCACCACTACTTTGTTGTTATTTGCCTAGGTGATAGAATAAATTGTATGTCCCACTGAGCTAAACATGGTTTGATTAGTGTCCTCCCCCGAGCATCACTTTGCTCGACGAGCTCGGCGCTCAGAGAGTATTTCCGGGTTGCTCGGGCGGGAACTCGAGTCCCCTTCCTGCATGTTTGGCGCTCTTTAGAGAGCCAACTAACATGCAGTGATTGTCTGCCATGCACTGTAATGCCTTAGCCATGTTGGTTGTGGGTAGTACAGTGATTGGCTGGCCGCACAGCATCATCAGGTGTATATAAGACCGGGCGCTGTCATGCTCGCCACAATCAACTGCAGAATCAGGCAGAGTAGGGAGGGCTGCTGCTTTGTCAGGGAGAAATTTGCTTCTTCACAGTTAGTATAGGTATTCCACAACATATATATATATATATATATATATATATATATATATATATATATATATAATATATATATCCAACTGAACTAACAGTTCTTCTGAGGACTAATCCAGCTGCATATGTTCAGTGGTGATAGCAGGAGTTAGGCAAGCAGGCAGTGTATGTGGCTGACTGCAGTGCATGATACAGCACAAGAGGGTCCATTGAACATCTTGTAAGTATAGGTATTCCACAACATACATATAACCATCTGAACTAACAGTCCTTCTAAGGACTAATCCAGCTGCATATATTCAGTGGTGATAGCAGGAACAAGGCAGTCAGGCAGTGTATGTGGCAGACTGCAGTGCATATAGTGCAAGAGGGTCCATTGAAAGTTCCTGCTGCTGCTGTTCTTACAGATATTTGTAGACATAGCCCCAGATATCAGGGGCCAGGGAAATTTTTTGTTTATCTTAATCCTAGGTATTTGCTTAAAAAGCAATCCAGAGTTCACCATTTTTCGGCTCCATTTGCTTGTTCTCACTGCAGAATAAAGCCAGATCTGTTCCATATTTCAGCGATAAAAATCCAGAAATGTAAACTGAACGTGGAAAATATTGGCCTCCTTTTCCACTCTGTTGCAGTGTGTCGGTGAAGCTATTAACACTAGGTGTCTGTGAAGAATAGTATTAGTAAATTACAGGCCTGCTATTTAAAATCGTGGTTCTCTGTCAGACATAAGACATATAAGAGTGTTCCAAAATCAGATATTTCTTACATTTTCATTCTGTTGCAGTGTGCCTGTCAAGCTATTCACACTAGGTGTCTGTGAAGTGTTAGGGAAGTGTCGGTGAAAGCATTTCATGCAGACTAACAGAGCGGATCGTGGTATTTGGAGTTTCAGAGCTAAGTGTATTTGGAGTGTTTTTTCCCTTCCTCGCTTTATCATTTATCTCCTTTCCCGTTGGTGTTCCCTCTGTTGTAGTTGTGTAGTTTTTGTATGCAAGGTGGTTTTGGTTTTACCCTTGTACTGTCTCATTCGTCTAAGTACTGAGTGTGGGCATATTATTACCTGTCCCCTTTTGTTGTGATCAGGGGTCCTTCTCAGGACTAGATTACTTAGGTGCAGGGATCCTCAGGAGGTAGGGGTTACGCTGGCGGCCTGGACCTCTGTACCTTTAACAGTACCTCCAGGTAGAGGGATTAGTCAGGGCCCCAGCTTAGGGTCAGCTTAGGCCCCCTACCTCCAGTACACAGAGACAGCGTGACATTTTCACTGACCACTTAGATTTTCTCCAGCTACCATGGATCCAGTAGCCGGTCTATCTCGGCAGTTGCAGAGTTTGTCCATGGAGTTGGCGGACGTTAGGTCCAAGGTTTTGTATCCTCTGGAGCAAGCCGGACCAGAAACTAAAGTAGCTCTCCCTGACAGGTTCAGTGGGAGGCGGGACAAGTTTTTTGTTTTCCGGGAGGCATGTAAGTTGTACTTTCGGCTGCGGCCTCGGTCATCGGGGAGTGAAGAACAAAGGGTGGGAATTGTCATCTCGCTCCTACAAGGGGACCCACAATCTTGGGCGTTCTTTCTTCCCCCGGGCTCTCCGGCTCTCCAGTCAGTGGATAGGTTTTTTGCTGCTCTGGGTCTTGTATATGATGACCCGGATCGGATCTCCCTTGCTGAATCTAAGTTACGTAGGATCCAGCAGGGAGATCGTCTGGTGGAGGAATTCTGTTCGGAGTTCCGTAGGTGGGCCACTGACACTGGAAGCCGCTATGGCCCTTGCTATTCGCATTGACAGACGGCTTTGGGAGAGGTGCGGGATAACTCCACCCCTTGTGATGACTCCACCTCCTACAAGGTCCCCTCATATGGTGGTTCCCCGGGTCAGTCCAGAGGAGCCTATGCAATTAGGAGGGACATCATTTCGGGGGAGGGGACTGGTGGTGAGCCATAAGACAGGAAGGTGTTTCTTCTGTGGGAGAAAGGGACATTTTATTGGGGGGTGTCCATCCAGTCCCTTGCAGAGTGAAGAGTCGTCAGAAAACTGTTGATCCCAGGTTGTGTGGTGGACGGCAATCTAGGAGTAGGTATTTCGTCCCTAGGTTCGTCTCAGTTTCTCGTACCGGCGGAGGTGGTTGTGGGTACGAGAACTGAGAGGATATCTGTTCTTCTGGATAGTGGGGCCGGGGCTAATCTGGTGGACGCTCGGTTTGCCCGGGTTCAAGGTATGCGATTGAGTGAGTTGGCTAAACCCATCCCCATATTCTCGATCGATGCCAGGCCTCTCGGTCAGGGAAGTTTTTTGCAAGCTGTGCATAACGTAAAACTTCAAGTGGGGGCGATACATAAAGAACTGTTGTCTTGCTACGTGTTGGAGGGTCTTCCCACTCCTATAGTGTTGGGCCTTCCTTGGTTAACTAAGCATAACCCGGTTATTAATTGGCAATCCAGAGAGATAAGCCAATGGAGTAAATTCTGTAATAAAACCTGCATGAATACGGTCATCGGTGCGGTTACTCCTAGGGTCTTTCCTCCATTTCTGGCGGACTTTGAGGATGTATTCTCGGAGAAAGGGTGTCAGGAACTACCTCCTCATCGCGAGTATGACTGTTCTGTAAAACTGCTCCCTGAGGCCAAGTTACCTAAAGCTAGGTTGTATAACCTTTCTGGTCCTGAGAGGCAGGCCATGAAGGATTATATTTCAGAAAGTCTGGCTAAGGGGCATATTAGACCTTCATCTTCACCGGTGGCCGCGGGGTTCTTCTTTGTTAAGAAGAAAGATGGAGGCCTACGCCCTTGCCTGGATTTCCGTGAACTTAATCAGATTACGGTCCGAGATCCGTATCCGCTCCCACTTATTCCCAATCTCTTTAATCAGATCGTGGGCACCAAATGGTTCTCTAAGTTGGATCTCAGGGGGGCGTACAATCTGATTAGGATGAAGGAGGGGGATGAGTGGAAGACGGCGTTTAACACTCCGGAGGGGCATTATGAGAACCTTGTCATGCCATTCGGTCTGACTAATGCCCCGGCGGTGTTCCAACACTTTGTTAATGACATTTTTTGCCGCCTGGTGGGACAGTTTGTTGTCATATATCTGGATGATATCTTAATTTACTCGCCGGATCTGGTGTCTCATCAGGAGCACGTTAGGCAGGTGTTACAGATCTTGCGGGATAATAAACTGTATGCCAAATGGGAAAAGTGTGTGTTCGCCATACAGGAACTCCAGTTTTTAGGCTTCCTGGTTTCAGCGTCCGGTTTTCGTATGGACCCTGGGAAAGTGCGGGCAGTTCTTGAGTGGGATCGGCCAGAGAATCTTAAGGCACTACAACGTTTCCTGGGGTTTGCTAATTATTACCGGAAGTTCATTCGTAATTTCTCGTCCATGGTTAAGCCTCTCACAGACATGACTAAAAAGGGGACGGATTTTTCTAGGTGGTCTGACAAGGCTTGTCAAGCATTCTCCTCCTTGAAAAAATGTTTTGCCTCGGCACCCATACTCATTCAACCTGATGCGTCACAGCCATTCATTGTAGAGGTAGACGCTTCCGAGGTAGGGGTGGGAGCAGTATTGTCACAAGGTTCGTCCCCTGGTAAGTGGCATCCGTGCGCCTTTTTCTCTAAAAAATTGTCGTCCGCTGAGAGGAATTACGATGTCGGCAATAGGGAACTCTTGGCCATTAAGTTAGCTTTTGAGGAGTGGCGCCATTTTTTAGAGGGGGCAGTCCATCCGGTCACCGTCATCACCGATCACAAGAACCTGCTATATCTGGAGTCCGAGAAACGTCTGAATCCCAGACAAGCTAGGTGGTCATTGTTTTTTACCAGGTTTAATTTTGTCGTTACATATCGTCCTGGGTCAAAAAATGTAAAGGCGGATGCCTTATCTCGTAGTTTCCCTGGGGCCGGGAATACGGATGACCCGATTCCTATCCTTCAGGAGGGGGTGGTGGTTTCGGCAGTATGCTCTGAGCTTGAGGAGGAGGTATTGGATGCTCTGGGGGACGCCCCTGTTGGACCTCCGGGGAGACTGTTTGTTCCAGATCAGTTGCGACAAAAGGTGATCGAGGCACACCATAACTCAGTTTTTGCAGGACACCCGGGGAGTAAAGCAACTGTGGATCTCCTCTCGCGTCGGTTTTGGTGGCCTAGCTTACATAAGGAGGTGGTAACTTTTGTCGCGTCCTGTGGGGTTTGTGCGCGCTCTAAGACCTCACATACCCGTCCGTCTGGGGCCCTCTTACCTTTGAAGATCCCGGAGCGTCCTTGGATTCATCTGTCTATGGACTTTATTACGGACCTCCCTCGTCTTCGGGTAAAACGGTCATACTCGTTGTAGTGGACAGGTTCAGCAAGATGGCACATTTTATCGCTCTTCCTGCTCTTCCTAATGCTAAAACTCTTGCGCACGTGTTCATTGGGGAGATTGTGAGGCTTCACGGGGTACCCTCCGAGGTGGTGTCAGATCTGGGGTCTCAGTTTGTGTCCAAATTCTGGAAGGCGTTTTGTACACGGCGGGGGATGCATTTATCGTTCTCATCGGCTTTTCATCCTCAGACCAATGGTCAGACGGAACGTATGAACCAGAGCTTGGAGACATATCTCCGGTGTTTTGTGTCAGAGAACCAGGAGGACTGGGCTTCTTTCTTACCTCTGGCAGAGTTTGCTCTTAAAAATAGGCGGAGTGAGTCCACTGGTAAGTCCCCGTTTTTTGGGGCATATGGATTTCACCCCCAGTTTTGTACTTTCTGTAGGGGGGGCTCTTCAGGGGTTCCTAAGGAGGAACGATTTTCCTCATCACTCGCTTCAGTATGGAGAGGGGTGCTGAAGAATCTGAATACTATGGGGAACCGATACAAACATATGGCTGATAGGAGGAGAGTGTCTGGTCCGGACCTAAGTGTGAACGATCGGGTATGGTTGTCTACCAGGAATATAAAACTTAAGGTTCCCTCCTGGAAACTGGGTCCCAGGTTCATCGGGCCGTACAGGATCAGTTCTATAATTAATCCGGTGGCATTCCGTCTTGACCTCCCCCCTACGTTTAAAATTCACAACGTGTTCCACAGATCGTTGCTTAAGAGGTATGTGGCGCCGGTGGTACCGTCACCTTTACCTCCCCCTCCAGTGGTGGTCAATGGTAACTTGGAGTTCCAGGTATCGAGGGTCATCGATTCACGCTTTAATCGCCGGTCCCTTCAGTACCTGGTTCATTGGAAGGGGTATGGTCCTGAGGAGAGGATGTGGGTTCCTGCGTCGGATATTAACGCAGACCGATTAGTTCGGGCCTTACACACGACTCACCCGGATAAACCTGGCCCTGAGGGTCCGGAGGCCCCTCGTAGAAGGGGGGGTACTGTCACGGGTGTGTCGTCACAAAGATCGTCACGATTACACAGCCTGACTTCTCGCAGCTGAGTTTTTGGTGCATTGTGTTTTTCGGCAGTGAGGGAGTTAACTCTCTCTCTGTGCTAGACGAGGTCCAGCCTCGCCCAGCTGCAATCAATGCTGCTGTAGTGGGACTCCTTCAAATGCCTGCCGGTCTGTTAGGGAAGTGTCGGTGAAAGCATTTCATGCAGACAAACAGAGCGGATCGTGGTATTTGGAGTTTCAGAGCTAAGTGTATTTGGAGTGTTTTTTCCCTTCCTCGCTTTATCATTTATCTCCTTTCCCGTTGGTGTTCCCTCTGTTGTAGTTGTGTAGTTTTTGTATGCAAGGTGGTTTTGGTTTTACCCTTGTACTGTCTCGTTCGTCTAAGTACTGAGTGTGGGCATATTATTACCTGTCCCCTTTTGTTGTGATCAGGGGTCCTTCTCAGGACTAGATTACTTAGGTGCAGGGATCCTCAGGAGGTAGGGGTTACGCTGGCGGCCTGGACCTCTGTACCTTTAACAGTACCTCCAGGTAGAGGGATTAGTCAGGGCCCCAGCTTAGGGTCAGCTTAGGCCCCCTACCTCCAGTACACAGAGACAGCGTGACACAGGGGTAGCAAAATTAACAGCCTGACCTCCACCAGCATGATAAGGAACATGGCAGCAAAGCAACTGACTAAGTGGGCTGAAACCCAGGGTCCAGTAACAGTGTCTGCGGCTGACACAACTGCTTGTTCTGCTGTTGTGCGTGCACGCCAATCCCCTGTCCATGACGCATGCCAAAATGTCTCCCCCCCTGCACCTGTCGTTGAACACTCTCAAGTACCAACACTCAGCAAGCACATCCACGTCCTTGTCCCAGCGCAGCGTTTAGTTGTCAGAACCCCAGTCCTTGGAACACAAGCGCAAATACGCAGCCAACACCCCACAGGTGACACAACTAAATTCCCACATTTTGCAAATGCTTGTTCTCGAAATGTTGCCTTTCAGGTTCATGGAGACTGAAGATTTCCACTACCTGTTGGCGGTGGCCGTCCCTCGGTACTCAGTACCAAGCTGCCACTATTTCCCCTGGTGTGCCGTCCCCACATTTCATGAGATCGTGTCCCACAACAATAGACGTATCCCCAACAAAGCAGTTACTGGGAAAGTCCACCTAACCACGGACATGTGTACAAGTGCTTGTGATCATGGACAGTACATCTCGCTGATGGCACACTGGGTTAATATAGTGGTAGCTGGGACCCAGTCGGACCGTGAGACGGAACATGTCCTCTCGACACTGACGATTTGCGGGTTCTGGGTCAATCAATGTTTTCCCCACATTCTACAGCTCCTGCACCTCCTCCTCTTCAGCCTCCATCTCTGGAATGACCACAGCAATCGCAAGCTGGAAGCACTGCAGCACTTCCTCAGCCAAACCGCAACAGGCTGTGCCGAAGCTAATATGCTTAGGGGACAAAACGCACAACGCTGAAGATTTGTGGAGAGCTCTGAAAAAGCAGGAAGATCTGTGGCTGACACACCTGACCCTACAGCCCGGCATGGTTGTGTGTGAAAATTGCCGGAACCTGATGGCGGCTCTGAGGTGAGTGGAGGCGAGCTCACACAAGTACCATGCCTGGCCCATGTGCTTAACCTTGTGGTTCAGTGGTTTCTCAAAACCTACCCGGATCGGTCGAATCTGCTTGTCAAAGTATGCCACCTGTGTGCCCATTTTAGAAAGTCAGCTACAGCTTCTGCCACGTTTGCTGTGCTTTAGCATTGATTAAAGCTTCCAGCTCACTGACTGATCTGCGATGTCCCCACACATTGGAAGTCTACAATTCAGATGTTGGAAAGGATTTGTGAGCAGAAGAGGGAAGTTGTTGACTACCAGCATCAACAAGGCCATCGGTATTCAGATCAGACTCCACACATAAAACCTCAGGAGTGGACATGGATGTCAGACATTTGTACCATCCTCCAAAACTTTGAGGACTCCACTAAGATGGTGAGCAGCAATGACGCCATAATTAGCATCACCATCCCGCTTTTCTGTCTTCTGAAACGCTCTATGGTCACAATTAAAGAGGATGCATCGCAGGCGGAGCATGATGAGATGGAGTAGGGAACCATACAGGGTGAATCCACACAGCTCAGCTTCATCTCCTCCCAACTTGGATTGGGTGACAACGAGGAAGAGAAGGAAGAACAGGAGCTAGTTTCCTGCGCTACAGATCGTACTACCTGCACAACTGTCATAACGTCTGTTCAGCAGCATGGATGACCTAAGGACAGGGAGGAGGAGGAAGAGGAGGAAGATGAGGAGGAGAGCATGGTCATTCATCCTCTTGTTGAGGACACGGAAGTCTTGCCTCTTTGCAATCTGGCACACATGGCAAAGTTTATGTTACGCATTCCCGTGACCCTTGCATAGTCCAAATTTTGGGTGACAGTCATTACTGGTTGGTGATACTTCTAGACCCACGCTACAAGGAGAACTTTCTGTCTCTTATTCCCTTGCAGGATAAGCCTAATAAAATGGGTCAGTATGAGAAGGCCCTTGTTGCGGAATTCCCATCTGAAAACGCTGGCGGCAGAGGTGACAGTTCGTTGGTGTTATGATCTGCAACATAAACTAAGGAAAGAAGGTGAGAGCTGTCCCTACTAAGCTGAGTCCCTACGTTGTAGCGGGCTGCCTGTTCCTTGTGAACAGACCAACCTTCGTCCTCGGCTAGTCTGAACGGAGACCTATGGAATAAAGGGAGGGGTCCCTAAAAGAGCTAAGGACTGGGACAAAAATGGGACACCTCCTAACAGAAGTTGTTGCTAAGAAAAAGACAAACTGACAAAAAGTACTAGAGGTCCCATAGGACCAAGCGAACTAGAGAGAGATAGGCACAAAAGCACTTGGCTAGAGAGACAGTCAAAACAACACTGAAGTCCAGCAAAGCCAGAAGGGCGGAGCTGGAATATATAGGCAGATGGTCAAGTGACCGCAAAATACAAGATAGAAGCAAAAAAAAACAGGAGGGTTCTAACAGTACCCCCTCTTTTATGAGGATCCTCCAGATCCTCCAGGCCCTATCCAGAAATCTCCTGTGGAAAGCTCTGACAAGACTAGGGGCAGAGACATCATCCACCCTTACCCAGGGGTTATCCTCGGGACAGAAACCTTTCCAAGCGACGAGATGCTGCAAACTCCCTCTATGCCATCTAGAACTCAGGATACGAGAAATTTCATATTCACCGTCTTCCACCACCGGAGGAACTGTGACAGTGGCATCCCTATCCGATACATCAGCCTTTTTCAACAAGGAAACATGAAACACAGGATTAATCTTCCAGGAGGTGGGGACCTCCAACCTAACGGCAGACTGGTTCACCACCTGAAGCACCTTAAATGGCCCCACAAACTTAGGGCCCAATTTTTTAAAGGGAATCCTCAACCGCAGATTCTTTGAGGACAACCAACCCATGTCACCCACAGTAAACAAAACCTCTTTAAGTTTCCTGTTAGAGTACTTCTTGGACTTTTTGTTAGCCTCTTGAAGGTTACAATGAACATTAGTCCAAACTCTCTCCAAATCACTGGAAAAATTCTCCTCCTCCAGCACCGCTGACTCCAATTTGGAGAACGAACCAAAAGACGGTTGTCTCCCAGTACAACATAAAAATGGAGAACACCCAGCAGAGGAGGATGTATGGCTGTTAAGAGCAAATTCTGCGAGTGGCAGAAACTCAGACCACCCCTCTTGATTGTCTGCCACAAAACAATGCAAAAACTGTTCAACATCCTGCTTCTTTCTTTCAGTCTGTCCATTAGACTCAGGATGATACCCAGACAAAAATGACAAATGGACTCCCAACCTGTCACAAAAAGCACGCCAAAAGCGAGCCACAAACTGAGGTCCCCTATCAGAAACAATGTCGGTGGGAACGCCATGAAGCCTGACAATTTCCTCAGCAAACGCTTTAGCGAGTGTCTTAGCGCAGGGTAGCTTAATGAATGGAACCAAATGACACATCTTGCTTAAACGGTCCACGACCACCCAGATGACAGTGAAACCCTTGGACACAGGAAGGTCAGTAATAAAATCCATTGCAAGATGCATCCAAGGCGCACTAGGAACCTCCAGAGGGCAAAGCAACTCCGCAGCAGGGGTATGTGAAGCCTTTGACCTAGCACACACCGTACATTGACGCACCCACTTGATGACCTCCTTCAACCACCCAGGCCACCAAAAACTGCGACTGATAAGTCTCTTAGTCTCAGAAATTCCTGGATGACCTGACAACCGAGACTCATGATACTCCACAATCAAATCTCTCCTAAAGGTTCTAGGCATCCTCTTTGGCTTTCAGAATCCCATCATCCAAAACGGAGTCCAATGCTGCTACCACAACTCCTTTCAGTAAAATGCTCTCCTCCTCCTTGGTACCAACCATGGGAGAAAAGCTACGAGATAAAGCATCGGCTTTAACATTCTTAGAACCAGGGATATTAGTAACAGAAAAATTAAACCGAGAAAAAAAAAGTGCCCACCTAGCTTGACGGGCATTAAAGAGTTTGGCAGCATCTAGATAGATCAAATTCTTATGATCTGTGAAAACCTGAATAGGAAATCTAGCGCCTTCCAAGAAATGACGCCAATGTTGAAACGCGAGTTTAATAGCCAGCAATTCCCGATTACCAACATCGTAATTAAGTTTGGTTTCTGAAAATTTTTTTGAAAAAAAAAAGCACAGGGATGTACTCCATCCTTGTTCTCCTGAGACAAAACTGCACCAACCCCGACCGAAGAAGCATCGACCTCAACCAAAAAAGGCTTGGTCTCATCAGGCTGCATAAGGATAGGAGCAGAACAGAACCTCTCCTTGAGATACACAAAAGTTTCAATGGCCTCAGTAGTCCACTGGACCGTATTCGCACCTTTCCTGGTGAGATCGGTCAGCGGCTTAACAATTATAGAAATATTCTTAATGAATTTCCTGTAATAATTGGCGAAACCCAAAAACCTCTGTATCGATTTCAAACCAAAAGGCCTAGGCCATTCCTGCACAGCCTGAACATTCACTGGGTCCATCTCAAAGCCCTCGCTGGAGATAATGTAGCCCAAAAAACTAATTCTCTGCACAGCGAACTCACATTTCTCCAGCTTAGCAAAGAGTGAATTATCACTCAATAACTGCAACACTTCACGTACACTCTGCCAATGGGACTCCAGATCTGGTGAATAAATCAGAATGTCATCCAAATACACAACCACATTCTTACCAATCAAAGGTCTCAGGATGTCATTAATAAGGTTCTGAAAAAACGCGGGTGCATTGGTAAGACCAAAAGGCATCACCAGATTCTCAAAATGACCTACCAGAGTGTTAAAAGCAGTTTTCCATTCATCACCCTTCTTCATTTGTAACAAATTGTATGCCCCCCGGAGATCAATTTTAGAGAACCACTTGGCCCCCACTAACTGGTTAAACAAGTCAGGAATTAATGGCAATGGGTAGGAATAGCGTACGGTAATCTTATTAATTTCACGAAAGTCCAGACATGGACGTATACCCCCCTCTTTTTTTTTAACAAAGAAAAATCCAACGGCCACAGGCGACTTAGAAGGTTTAATGTGACCAGCAGCCAAGCTCGTCTGTATGTATTCCTCCAAAGCCTTTCTCTCGGGGATAGTGAGATTAAATAAGCGACTCTTGGGAAGAGTAGCTCAAGGAACAAACTCAATGGTGCAATCATAATCCCTATGAGGAGGTAAAACTTGTGACTCCTCATCTGAAAAAACCTTCCAAAAATCCTGAATAGGTACAGGTAATTCCCCTTTTTCCACAGCCGCAATGCGACCATTACAACATTTATCATAGCACTTAGGACTCCAAGACTTAATCTCATTAGTAGACCAGTCCAGTAAAGGATTGTGCAGTTTTAACCAAGGTAAACCTAAAACCACTGGAGAGGGTAAATTATTTAATACAAACAAGTCCAAAATTTCTTGGTGAATACTATTGATAGTGAGGGGAAATGCAGCAACCCTGTGAGTTTTACATTTCAAGGGAGTGTTATCAATTGCCACCACAGAAATAGGTGATGACAAAGGTTTGGATTCCAATTTAAGTATTTCAAAAACCCTCTCTCAGTCACATTAAGTGTTGAATAGTGTTGAGCCACCCCCGTAGTGTTCGAGTTCGGTTCGGTTCGTCGAACACCCGTGTGTTCGCCGAACTGTTCGTCGAACTGTTCGTCGAACACCTTCGAACACCGTTAAAACCAATGGCAGGCAAACAAAAACACATAGAAACACATAGAAAACACATTCAAAGGTGTCCAAAAGCTGACAAACTGCTCAAAAGACACAACTAACACATGGAAAAGTGACATGTACATATAGTCATGCGAAAAGAAAAGAGGTGGAGAAGTAAAAGGAGGGGGAGACACAGATATAGGCATGTCATGCCCTTCTAAAATCCAAAAAGTGAGAAGCCGACACGTTCAGTCCGCTCCTGCCACCTCCGTGTCGCCGGGTTTGTGCCAGAGCCGCGGTGAACCCTGACGGCCAGCCCCCCTCTCCCAATACTGGTGCCTGTCCGCTGGTGGGTCGAGCGAGCCCCCCCTGTGGTGGAGGCAGCTCTAAGCTTTTTAATTTAAATTGTCTCTCTAATTTGAATGAATACACTTTAAATCCATTTGCAAGGATCTATTGGAGGGCAAGTCTCATGCCAGCAGCCGCGTAATTCCAGCTCCAGTAGCGTCCACTAAAACTGCTGCAGTTAAAAAGCTTTTATAAGGATCGAGCTCGGCTGTCCACCGCAAGGCATCCTACTGCCAGTCCCAGCCCCTATGCCTTGGGGTGCCTCCTGATGCTCTTCACTGAGTATCCCGTGGTCCAGAAGCAATTCCTTTGAAAAAATTAAGTGTCCAAACTACAGGTGGTGTAGATTGCTTAACAGCCGGGATAATCCGCTGACTAGCAGACACTGCTACTAGGCACAAAGTATTTCCTGGGCTAGATGCAGTTAAAAATTTGTAATTAGATACTCTCGTTGGATGCTGAGAAAGCATTCCATAGAGTCTCCTGGCACGCCATATATGATTCTCTTAAAAAGCTTGGGGTAGGGGTCTAGGGGACCCTTTTATAGCCAAAATCACGGCCCTGTATCACAATACGTCACCTAGGCTGAAGATAAATGGAACTGTAGCACCCTGAGGGCTCGGTTGCTACAGAGGTATTGCACCTCACCCAGAGGTGTGATATCTCACTCTCAGGTAAGGATGGAGTGTGGATCAGGACCCGACACCTGCATGCATTACACCACATTGCTGTGGGGCAGGGCGAACAATATGCCTCTGAGATGGGCACGACAGTCCCTGTCCCTGGCTGGAGTGGGGGGAGGGAACACTGAGGAAGGGGAACCCTGTAGTGCAGGAGCAGGGAGGAAGCAGTTCCTGGGTGCATTGAGAAGGAAGTATAATAGGTGGGCACCATCTTAGTTCAGTGCAGAGAAGTCTGAGCAGAAGTGGAAGGGAGCAGGGGCTCTGCATGAGCTCTGCTCCGGAGGCGGGCCTAGTAACAGAGGCCCAGGCCTGGAAGAGGGAGAAGGAAGGAAGAGGAGCGGAGAAGGCTCCAGGAACGAGGAATGAAGGGATCCCAGGGGTGCGGACGGGCGAGTCGCCACCGCATGCCCGAATCCACCTGCGTGGAGGGGTCAGGCCAAAGGGGGAGACAGGTCCCTGAAACTAGTGGAGGCAGGAAACGACCCTCAGCTAGAAACCGGAGGCTGTGACATTTTATGTGGCGCAGCCCCTCGCTACACCCGCTAGGAAGGCACCACATAGGGTCAGGGAAACTGGCGCCAAGTTTACCAAGAGGAGGCCCGAGGCAGCCGGACAGAAGGGTTGGTAAGAAAGGCCAGACAAAGGACACACAAAGGGGGTCCTGTGAAGCGCTCCAAAGTTATCTGGGAGTTGTCTGAGCCCCTCACCTGGTGAGCACAGTACGACGTGGGCAGTCGTTACCTGCAGACGTGGTCTGGATAATAAGAACTGTGAGTAAAGGCCCTGGACTGCATCACTGACTCCGTGTCGTTACTGCTGCTGCCCTGCACCATCACCCCCATCCTCCGCATACACTGCCCTGAGGCTATACTCCTCCCGTGGGGAGTTATGCTACGCTCTGCTGCACACACAACACCAGCCTCAGCGGTCTGCCCTGCAGCGGCGGTTCACTCTGACCGCAATCCACGGGTGGCGTAGTCGGACATTTAAACATCAAAACCACATAAATAGCTACGACACTGGTTTGACCACCCTGAGCCACGGAACTTGGTCGCCGCCACGAAGACTACAACCACCAGCATCCACCAAAAAGGGTCCGGCTCCGGGTGTCCCAAGGCCCAGGGGGTGCATCAGAACATTTTCATCACCTTTCACAATCACCCATGGGACAAGGCAGGGATGTCCTCTGTCCCCTCTCTTATACATCCTAGTGACGGAGCACCTGCTCTCATTAATTCGCCATAATCCCAATATTAGGTGGATTGAGGTGGGAGGCACCGAGTACAAGTGCTCTCTATTTGCTGATGATGTCCTAGTATATATCACTCAATCACATATATCCATCCATGCTGTTATGGCTGAAATAGATCACTTTGTTACATGGTCAAATTTTAAAATCAATGCAGCGAAGTCTGAGGCCCTCGATGTCTCCCTCCTCAAATCCATATAGGATTCCATCCAGTCCAACTTTCCCTTTGCCTGGCCCTCACAGGGTATCAAATACTTAGGAATTCCTATTCATAGAGACCTCTCCCATCTATGTTATCTTAATTTTGGGCCCTTTATTGAACACCTCCATACAGACCACGGTTGGCAAGTTAGAACTGTAAGATTCACTATGTGAACCACTGGTGTTTTGTGGAAAAGCACTTGTACACTGTGTTCCAAATTATTATGCAAAAAGTGTTTAGGAGTGATAAGGGAAGAATTTGTTTGTTTGTCAGTTAAACTCATTGATGGTGATGTGTGTCAGGGCTCTTTATATCACTGTAAGCAATTGCAGACACCTGTGCTAATTAGTTTGGCAGGTGTGTCCAATGAAAGGCAAGACTACTTAAGAAGGCTGTCTCACATTATTAAGCAGCCTACATTTTCTGCCAAAATGGGAAAGAAAAAGGATGTGTCGGCTGCTGAGAAGCAACAAATTGTGGAGTGTTTAGGTCAAGGCATGACTACAATCAACATTGTGCGATGATCAGGATGAAGTGTCTTGGCAATCAAGAAGTATGTAGCTGATTCACAGTACACACGTGTGCGTGCTGATAAGGGCAAATTGAGGACTCTTTCCTACAGGCAATTACGTCAGGTTAAAAGAGCAGCGGCAAAAAAGCCTTGTCATAGCAGCAGACAAATTTTTGAAGCTGCTGGTGCCTCCAACGTCCCCCGAACAACAAGATGCAGGGTCCTTCAGAGGTTTGCAGCTGTGCATACGCCATCCTGTCGACCTCCTCTATCCACTTCACACAAGCAGAAATGGCTCCAGTGGGCCAAACATTACATGAAGACTGATTTCAAAACTGTTTTGTTCACGGATGAGTGCCGTGCAGCGCTCGATGGTCCAGATGGATGGAGTGGAGGATGGCTGGTTGATGGACACCCCATGCAAACACAGCTACAGCGCCAACAAGGAGGAGGTGGAGTAATGTTTTGGGCTGGAATCATGGGGACAGAGATTGTCGGCCCCTTTAGGATCCCTGAAGGCACTAAAGATGAACACCATAATGTATGTGGATTTTCTCAAACAGCACTTCCTGCCATGGTTCAAGAAGAAGAACCGTGTATTTCACAGCAAGATCATTTTTTTTGCATGATAATGCACCATCTCATGCTGCACATAAAACATCTGCATCTCTGGCTGATATGGGCATAAAAGGGGACAAACTTATGGTGTGACCCCCATGCTCCCCTGACCTCTACCCCATTCAGAACCTCTGGAGCATCATCAAAAGGAGTGTCTATGATGGCGGGAGGCAGTTCACATCTAAGCAACAGCTCTGGGAGGGTATTCTGTCCTCATGCAAAACAATTGAAGCAGAAACCATCCAAAACCTGACAAATTCAATGGACGAGAGAGTTCAGAAGCTCCTTTCGAACAAGGGGTCCTATGTGAAAATGTAACATCACCTAGAATAAAGTTTTGAGTTGAAAACTGTTTTATTTCAGTTTCTAATAACCTGCTAATGCTTATAATTTCAAAAACGACCATTTTTTTGGTCTTTATTAAAATGAAAAGGTTGATCGAAAAGTTTGGGGGATCTAAGAGTATGCCAACCAAGTAGTCATGATTACTTCGAATTCTGACAATATGAGGGTCATGTTGCAGGTAGTGCAGCAAGAAGGCACTTATGTGTCTTGCGCATCTCGAAACCTCAAAATTATTTTCCGGGCTAGATGCAGCTAAAAATTATTATTAATTTTAAATCTGGTGGAGCTTAGTATAGATGGCCTAATAGGATCAGTGCTGCACACTGCTACAAAGCCCAAATTATTTTCCAGTCAAGATACAGATAAACATGATTAGTAATTTTAAATCTGGTGGAGCTTATTATAGATGGCCTAATAGAATCAGTGCTGCACACTGCTACAAAGCCCAAATTATTTTCCAGCCAAGATACAGATAAACATGATTAGTAATTTGAAAGCTTAAAACGGTTGGTAGGGTGATTTTAACCAATCATCAAGCTTTTACTCTCCCCAGGATGACACAGGGGAAGAAAAGTCGTTTCGGATCCATGATTTGTTCATCTTTATGAACGTGAGTCTGTCTACATTATCAGTGGAGAGCCGCGTGCGCTTATCTGTCAGCACACCACCAGCAGCGCTGAACACACGTTCAGACAGAACGCTGGCTGCGGGGCATGACATGATCTCCAAGGCGTAAGTGGCTAGCTCCGGCCATTTATCCAGATTGGAAGCCCAAAAAGAGCAAGGGTCCAGTGACACAGTCATGGCTTCAATGTTTACTTGGAGATACTCCTGTACCATCGTCTCTAGGCGTTGACTATGTGTCAGACTTCTTGTCTCCTGTGGCCTTGCAAAGGATGGGCTAAAAAAGTGGTGAAATGATTCCGCAAAATTGATGTTACCAGCAGATACTGTGGTTCTGTTACGGTTTGAGTGCTGAACACTTGACGGTCCCACGGTTGGCAAGTTGGAACTGTGAGATTCACTACGTGCACCACTGGTGTTTTGTGGAAAAGCACATGTAAGATTCTGCAACAGTCTCTGCTGATACTCCTGCATGCGTGCATCCCTTTCTATGGCAGGAATAATTTCTGCAAATTTACTTTTGTACCGGGGATCTAACAGTGTGGCAACCCAGTAGTCAGGATTATTTCTAATTCTCACAATTCGAGGGTCATGTTGCAGGTAGTGCAGCAAGAAGGCACTCATGTGTGTTGCGCATACAGGAGCACCAAGTCCCCATTGTGTTGGTGGCGAGGTAACAATCATGATTCTTTCCTCTGTCCTCTCCCCACAACCTCGCACAACAGAAATGTGATCAAGGTCTCCCTCATCTGATGAGTCTTCCATCAGTTCGTCCTCCACTTCTTCATGGGCTCCTGCACCTTCCTCACTAGTTTGGCTGCTACCATGCGCCCTGGTAAAACCATCTCCCCCACCCTCACATGCCTGCCGCCTTGGTGCTGCCGACCGTCTGGACCTTGCAGATGTTAGCCCTTCCGCATACAACTCCTCCTCCTCTACTTCCTCCACCTCCTCTTGTGCCACCACCTGACTCCGAATTCTGTTTAACATGTGCTCCAGCATATAAATCACCGGAATAGTCATGCTGATAATGGCATCGTCAGCGCTAAACATCTTCGTCGCCATTTCAAAACTGTGCAGAAGGGTGCATAGGTCCCTGATCTGAGACCACTCCTCCAGCGTGATTTGCCCCACCTCTGGATCTCGTTGGCCCAGGCTATACGTCAGAACGTATCGCACCAGGGCTTGTCGGTGCTGCCACAGTCGCTGCAACATGTGCAGAGTTGAATTCCACCGGGTAGGCACATCGCATTTTAGCCGGTGAAGTGGCAGGCCCAACGACTACTGTAGAGATGTAAGTCGCTGAGCTGCGGGATGCGAACGGCGGAAGTGAGCACACAGCGACCGTGCCCTCTGCAGAAGGCCATCTAGTCTGGGATAGTGGGCTAAAAATTGCTGGACAACCAGGTTCAACACGTGAGCCATACAAGGCACGTGTGTGACATTGCCCCGGCGAAGGGCCGCACCCAGGTTTGCAGCATTGTCGCACACGGCCTTCCCTGGTTTCAGGTCCAGTGGAGACAACCATTCATGAAATTGGTTCTCCAGAGCTGACCACAACTCCTCAGCTGTGTGACTCACATTTCCCAGACATTTCAAAGTAAAAACCGCCTGATGATGTTGAGCCCTACTGCCAGCATAGTAAGGAGGTGTGCAGGATCCCTTCTGCACAGTTAGAAAGCTTGTGTCATGACCAGACAGGCTTTGGGTGCAGGTGGAAGACCGAGAGGAGGTTGAGGAGGCAGAAGCAGTGGAGGAACTTTGACATAAAGAGGATTGACGCACAACTCGTGGGGACAGCAAGACTTTGACAGCAGTCCCTTGTCCTGCTGTCACCATAGTTACCCAGTGCCCAGTCAGCGCCATGTAACGCCCCTGTCCATGCCTACTCGTCCAAGTGTCTGTGGTGAAATGCACCCTGTCACACACAGAGTTTCTCAAAGAAGCGGTGATGTGTGCGACATGCTGGTGGAGCGCAGGCACACCTTTCTTTGAGAAGTAGTGCCGACTGGGCATCTGGTACTGGGGCACTGCGACGGACATAAGGTCTGGAAAATCCTCTGTGTCCACCAGGCGGAAAGGCAGCATTTCTGTAGCCAAGAGCTTGCAGATGGTGAAATTCAACCTCTTAGCTTTCTCATGGCTAGGAGGAAATGGTCTTTTACTTGTCCACATCTGAGGGACCGAGGGCTGGCTATTGTGCTTAGACGGTGTTGATAAGGGTGTCCCCGGCAAACTGCCGGTCTGTGAGGAAGATGCAGGCGGACATGTTAGGTTGCCTTGATCCAAAGGTGGTGCTATCGATGTCGGACAGCGCTCAACACCAGCTGTTGTTACCACCTCCAAAGAAAATGATGACCTGTCAATCACGCTGGCTGTTGCGGGTAAAGAGGTGGCAGGTCTGCGCCCCAAAACAGGTGTGACTGCTGTCCCTACAGTCACAGAGGATGAAGAGGCCGCAGATGCACAAGATATGGCAGACGGTGGTTGGCCCGGCCGGCTAGGCCGCATTGTAGCACACTGAGCTTCCCACTGCAACTTATGCTTCATGTCCATGTGCCGGTTCATGCATGAAGTACTCAAACTATGTATTTTTTGGCCTCTACTTAGCTTTTGCTGACAAATGTTACAGATAACACGAGTTGGGTCATCTTTATCGATCTGAAAAAATGCCCAGGCTATGCAAGGCTTAGCACCCATGCGACCTGAAGAGCCACCACGACTTGTGGTGAGAGGCAGAGTTGTGTTTGAGGATGCAGTTGTTGACGTGCTTCCAGTACTATGTCTCTGTCCAGGAAGGCGCAACCTGACCTCGTCGTCACTAGCATCTTCCTCCACCTCCTCTGCTGACCTCATCTCTTGGCTGACTGTGGGTTGACAGTAAGTGGGATCTCCAACCTCATCATCATCACCCTGTGCGTTATCACACCCGTCGTCCTCAGAGCCAACCTGTTCCTGCCCTGACAAAAAACTAAAGTTGTCGCTCCAATCAGGTATTTGAGTCTCATCATCGTCTTCCTCATTGTCTCCACCAACAGCAGTTACAATTTGGGAATGAGGGTCCACATTATGGTCAGAACCTTCTGCGTCTGGTCCTGGATCCGACTCATAAAGATTCTGGGCATCAGTGCAGATCATTTCCTCGTCTGGATTCACAGAAGCGCTGGAGTCGACCTCTGATTCCCAGGCTATAGTATGATTAAACAGCTCTGCAGACTCAACCATCTATTCTACCTCATACTCAGACGGGCAGCTGGAGATTTGGGAGCTGTGAGGAAGCAAGTGCGATTGGGGTGACACCTTTGAGGACTGGAGTATTTGTGATGTTGAAGTTGATGTGGAGGAGAGCCCACTTAAAGGAGCACTTGATATCCATTGAAGCACCTGCTGTTTTTGTGCCTCATCTGGAATTTGTAGCGATTGGCGTGGCCGTAAGAAAGGGATCTTATCACATTGTCCGCTAAAAGAAGTAGACATTTTAGTTTGGCTGGAAGCTGGTCTTTCTTCTGCAGATGTTACTGTTGCTTTAACACCTACCCCATGGACACAACCTTTTTTCCCCTTCCCAACACGCCTATTCCCCTTTCCACCAGCAGCAGGCCTTTTTCCACTCATTTTGGTGGTTAACTAATTCACAACTCTGGAGTTGTTTGCACAAAAAACAATGGATGGGAACCGAGCAGAGCTGAGTGGCCAAACTGTGGTATTAGGCCAAAACTATTGGCTGGGTTAGATGCAGAAAAAAATTATATTCAATTTGCAACCTGATGGAGGTCAGTATAGATGGACTAATAGAACAAGTCCCACACACAGCTAGAAGCCCAAATATTTTTTCAGAGGTAGATGCAGAAAAAAATTGTATTCAGTTTGCAACCTGATGGAGGTCAGTATAGATGGACTAATAGAACAAGTCCTACACACAGCTAGAAGCCCAAATATTTTTACAGAGGTAGATGCAGAAAAAAAATATATTCAGTTTGCAACCTGATGGAGGTCAGTATAGATGGACTAATAGAGAAAGTCCCACACACTGCTAGAAGGCCAAATATTTTTTCAGAGCTAGATGCAGATATAAATTATTTTTAATTTGCAACCTGATGGAGGTCAGTATAGATGGACTAATAGAGAAAGTCCCACACACTGCTAGAAGGCCAAATATTTTTTCAGAGCTAGATGCAGAAAAAAATTATATTCAGTTTGCAACCTGATGGAGGTCAGTATAGATGGACTAATAGAACAAGTCCAACACACAGCTAGAAGGCCAAATATTTTTTCAGAGGTAGATGCAGATAAAAATTATTTTTAATTTGCAGCCTGATGGAGGTCAGTATAGATGGACTAATAGAGAAAGTCCCACACACTGCTAGAAGGCCAAATATTTTTTCAGAGCTAGATGCAGACAAAAAATTATTTTGAATTTGCAACCTGATGGAGGTCAGTATAGATGGACTAATAGAGAAAGTCCCACACACTGCTAGAAGGCCAAATATTTTTTCAGAGCTAGATGCAGACAAAAAATTATTTTGAATTTGCAGCGTGATGGAGGACAGTATAGATGGACTAATAGAACAAGTCCCACACACTGCTAGAAGCCCAAATATTTTTTCAGAGCTAGATGCAGAAAAAAATTATATTCAGTTTGCAACCTGATGGAGGTCAGTATAGATGGACTAATAGAACAAGTCCCACACACTGCTAGAAGCCCAAATATTTTTTCAGAGCTAGATGCAGAAAAAAGTTATATTCAATTTGCAACCTGATGGAGGTCAGTATAGATGGACTAATAGAATGATGCTATGTCCAAAAGATTTTACTTCACTAGGTGCAGTAAAAAAATTAGTATTCTATACACAGGTGGTATATCTTGCAACACAGATAGGCTACTCCACTGACTAACACACTCTGCAATAGGCCAAAAAGGATTAGCTTTGCTAGATTCAGCCAAATGCTGTGGAAAAACTTGCACAGCACTGGCACAGACCTGCCTGGCAAAAACTGATAGGAACTGATGTAACCTAGTACTGAAAAGGAGTGCAATTACAATTAGTCTTTACTCCCACAATCTATCTATTTAAGAGCACAGACCTGCCTGATAAAAGTCGTAGGAAATGCTGTAACCTAGTCCTTAAAAGGACTGCAATCACAACTATTCCCTACTCCAAAGCTATCTGTAGATTTGTGCGAAAATTGGCTTGAAATTAACAAGGTATAGCGCACACATCAACAGCGGTGCCGTCTAACACGCAGCTGCAGCAGTGAGAAAATGGTGGCGACGGGGAAAATGGCTTGGTTTTATAGGGCAAGGACATGTGACATACACTGCCAATGACACATGCCCTTGCTTGTGTGAAAAAAAGCACTTCGCTCCGTGTGTGCGCTGCTGATAGGCTGACAGATTGCACCTCCCCACTGTAAATGCGGGAAAGAGAAAAAAAAATGGAGATCTTCATTATTCCTGCAGAGATCCATCCCCTGCCCCTCCCCCCACCCCGCTGTACACTCAAATTGCGTATTAACATTAATTTTCATCATTACTGTGAAAAAATCCAGTTATGATTTTGGTGCACGAACAGTTATCGAACATAACCTCGAACAGCCGAATTTTTCTCAAATCGTTCGTGTTCGCCGAACGGCTCGAACACCGCCCAAAACAGCTCGAATTTGAGATTGGCGAACAGTTCGAGTCGAACAACGCTCATCTCTAACTAGGAGCTGCCATTGCTTGGCTTCTTGCCAGGTCTCAGGTGCTGGGAATGCATTCAGCAGATCCTTAACCCTTTCACTTAGACCAGCAAGATAAAAAATTTCAATGCCGAATCGTTCCATTTCACTTCTGAGGACCACCTTCTGAAGTGTGTACAATAATTTTCAACATCACCTGACCCCTGATTCAAACGCCTCAGTTCTGTCTCAGCAGATGAGACTCGATCAGGATCGTCATACAATAGCCCCATAGCAGAAAAAAAATCCTCCACTGACCTAAAACACGGATCATTAGGTTGCAGTGAAAAGGCCCATCCCTGTGATTCCTTGCGCAAAAGTGACATGATAAACCCAATGCGCTGTGATTCATTCCCAGAGGACCTTGGTCTTAAACGAAAATATAATAAACAAGCATTTTTAAAAGAAAAAAAATCTTGTTGTTTACCATAAAAAATATCAGGCAGTCCTACCTTTGGTTCCACAAAATGCGCTCCAGGACAGCTCCTCACGTGTTGTTGAAGCTCGGCCACCTCCAGAGACAATCCCTGCAGGCATTGAGCCAACTCCTGGACAGAAACCATACTGATCCCCGAATTTCTTTCCTTTTGTTTTTTTTATTTTTTTTTAGGCTGGACTTCCTGTTAAGATCTGCAACATAAACTAAGGAAAGAAGGGGAGAGCTGTCCCTACAATATTACTAAGCTGTGTCCCTACGTTGTAGCGGGTTGCCTGTTCCTTGTGAGCAGACCCGCCTTCGTCCTCGGCTAGTCTGAACGGAGATCTATGGAATAAAGGGAGGGGTCCCTAAAAGAGCTAAGGACTGGGACAAAAATGGGACACCTCCCAACAGAAGTTGTTGCAAAGAAAAAGACAAACTGACAAAAAGTACTAGAGGTCCCATAGGACCAAGTGAACTAGAGAGAGATAGGCACAAAGGCACCTGGCTAGAGAGACAGTCAAAACAACACTGAAGTCCAGGAAAGCCAGAAGGGCGGAGCTGGAATATATAGGCAGATGGTCACATGACCGCAAAACACAAGATAGAAATGAAAACAAACAGGAGGGTTCTAACAGTTGGACAACCAAGGAGTACAGGCAAGAGAGTCACAAATGCAATCCAGCAGAGGCAGGGGAACACTGTCAAAGTTCTGGGACAGTTCTCTCAGACCCTCCCATCTTTCAGGCCCTGAGGCAGTGGGCAATCTCCCAAGGAAGGAAAAGTTTCTGAAGATGGTGAGGGAGTACCTTCTTGCCGACTGCACCAACGTCCTCCGTGATTCCTCTGTGCCTTATAATTGGGTATCCAAGCTGAACACGTGTCATGAACTGTCTCTCTACGCCTTGGAGGTCTTGACCTGCCCTGCCACTAGTGTTTTGTCAGAGCGGGTTTTTAGTGCAACTGGTGATATTATAACTGATAGGCTCGTCCGTCTGTCCACTGAAAATGCTGACAGGCTGACTCTTATAAAAATGAAGTTTTCTCCAAATTTTTGGCAGCTGTTGCTTCACTGCATAGGCAAACAGTATGGGAGACACACTTCATAATAATGGGAACATTGTTTTCAGGAGGCCCTACGACCTCTACGTCTCTTGCAAGGGGAGTTGGAGTTCCTCCAAATTTTTGGCAGCCGTTGCTTCACTGCATAGACAAACAGTATGGGAATCACACTTCTTAATAATGGGAGCATTTTTGCAGTAGGTCCTCTGACCTCTACGTCTCTTGCAAGGGACATTGGAGTTCCTCCAAATTTTTGGCAGCCGTTGCTTCACTTCATACCCTATAACTGAATAGCAGACCCTCTCCTTCCTAATGGGAACATGTCGTACTTGTTACTGTGGCCCAGCTGTATGTGTCTTTAAATTGTTAGTGGGTTTTTTCCTAAATTTTGTTGGCAGTTGGACTCACTGCACACCCTATAACTGAATAGCAGAAGTTCTCCTTTCTAATGGGAAAATATTGTTAGGGTGGCCCAGCTGTATGTGTCTTTAAATTGTTTGGATTTTTACCAAATTTTGTCAGCCGTTGCAGTCACAGCATGGGCATTACCACTAGAAGATACCCGCTCTCTTATAATGGGAACATTTTTTTTACTGAGACCATCCTCTGTGTCTCTTCAAAGGCGTATTGGGTTGCATCCAAATTTTTGCAGCCCTTGCAGTCACTGCATACAGCATAACAGTATAGAGTACCCATTCGTTAATAATGGGAACAACAAAGCATAGCCGACTGCTACCCCTTTAAGAATAGTAAGGGCACCTGATGGCCCTATAAAAATAGTCTTTGTGACTTTCAGAATCCCTCCATCTTAAGTGAAACCTGATGTGTCTGATGATGTGTCACACACCACATGGCCAGATAAGGTTGTAAAACGTTAAATTCACATTTACCGGTGAATGCATTTTTCTT
This sequence comes from Phyllobates terribilis, assembly GCF_046119375.1. Taxonomy (NCBI): domain Eukaryota; kingdom Metazoa; phylum Chordata; class Amphibia; order Anura; family Dendrobatidae; genus Phyllobates; species Phyllobates terribilis. The sequence goes on from NW_027362764.1 coordinate 446,318,335, forward strand.
GGTTGAAAGCAATGCAAAAGTGCAAAAACGCTTCAAAACGCTACGTGTGAACATAGCCCAAGGTGTGGAGGAGCAGTTTTGTTTTTGCATAGTTATTTTCCTTCTATACAAGTAATTACCCTGGAAAGGATGTTCCTTAACATATTTCCCAGGAAAATCCATTTTAGTTTCGTTTTTGTATGTTTTTTTGTGAGTCCGTAAAAGTGGCGAAATACGTCTGACAACGTTGTTGACAGAAGTGACCTGAGAGTCAGAAATGCTTTCCTGGGGCTTCCCCATGCTATTCCCATGTCATTTGTACACTGTTCCCATGAATTTGGGCAATTTTTAGGCCCTCTGCAGACCGCTGGGGGGAGTTGCTGGAAAAATGTTCGAGTTTCCCATAGACTTAAATAAGTCTCTGTGTAGAATAATATTAGTAAATTTCAAGCCTGCTATATAAAACCGTGGTTCTCTGTCAGAAGTATCATATTTAATTGTGGTTCAAATCCAGCCATTTGTAGTGAATGTAGAAAATATTGTCCTCCATTTATAGATTGCAGCAGTGTTTCAGTGTACACCATTTTACAGCTCCATTTGCTTGTTCACAAAATACAGCCAGATTTTTTTAGCTTTATTCATATTACTGTATTGTGGAAGCAGAGGAACTTTTTTCAATGATCAGATGAACGTGACCCATATGACTGCCGTAATAATACAGAAATTTTGTGGAGCGTGCCAAATATTCCACTCCTTTTAAAGTCATCCACCTATGTTTTGTTGAACCAATTGACACTTGGTCGCTGACAAATACATACTATTAGGCGACTGCCTGAAACCGTGACCATCATATGTGATCCCATATGACTGTCCTAATAATCCAGCAATTATTGTGAGCGTGTCAAATATTACACTCCATTTAAAGTATTGCAGTTGAGGTTTCAAACCTATTCTTAGTTGGCCGCTGACAAATAGCATATCTGTGAACAATGTTGTCAGAGTATTACTCCACTTTTGCGGACTGACAAAAAAAAAACATCCAAATACCAAGCTAAAATGGAAAATTTTTTAAGAAACATTCTTTCCAGGGGTATGACTTGTATAAAAGACCAAAGAAATGAAAAAAATAAAGTTATGGACAGTGGAAGACATTTAGACCAGAATGAACACTCATGTGTATCTGGTGATGATACAACCTAGCAGCAGCGTCTGTTCCTATTGTAAATGCATCTGACAGCGTTATCGATAGGGAATAGAATAGATTTCAATTTTTTGGGGCAGCACCAGAAGCACGCAGTATAAGGCAATAATACCTGGCTGGATTGGTGTAATACGCTATCCATACTGCGATACTACAGCTGCAAAAGAATTTCAGATAAGACAGTTAATATTCTAGAACATAGAATCTTTTTGAATTGTCCTTCCCATTATTAAGGAGTGTGTCTCCTATACTGTTATTGCATATGCCACAATTTCAAGGGCTGCCAAAAATTAGGACGCACTCCAATATAAATTTGAAGAGACATAAAAATAAAAATAAAAACAAAGTAGGATCTTTCTTTAGTATAAAAACCAGACTCGCCAATGTAACCTCAAGTAATCATATTGTTCAGCTCCTGCATCTCCTCTTCCAGTTCGGCCTCCATTTCCAAAATGACCATGTAAAAGGCCGCGACTACTAACGGCGGGGTAAGATTCCGATTTGATACAGTGATGCCACTGACAGGACAGATGAGCATCAAAAGAAAAACGGTGATAAAACAATAACAAGATTTATTGTAACAAAACTCACCCCTGTTTGTATGGGGAAGAAAAGTGAATAAAATAAACAGTACAATTTTTAATCCAACAAATCATACAAAAGAATTGTGTTTTATTTTTTTTAACAGGAGAACAGCTACATATCCCTGGTCTCAGTAAGGGCATGTCTTCAATTGGGCCAATAATGCCACCCATCTCCCCTAAATGTGTCCGGCCTTAAACAGGGCTAGTTCCTAAGGGGAAGCCATAATATGTGTCTTTTCTCCTGGTTCACAATCTTAATACTATTCCCAATCAATAAACTTTCTGGGATCCCAATATGACCAAACTCAGCTGTACAGCTTGGCGTATTACAGCCCAAGTTCACCTACAAGAATAACATATAAAATAAACAACCATATTCAATTCCCATTTACAAGGATACAGATGATAGCAAATTCATTTGATTAGCATGCTCTGCGGGAAATTCAATCCAGACAGGTGGGTGCCTTGGGAGCTTCACTATGAACTGTGGCCTTTCTGAACTTCGCACCGCGCTATCAACAGTCGTTGACAAGATGAACACAGTTCGTGCCTCACTGACACCATCCCATAGAGACTTGTCATTTAGATTGGTCTCAACACGTAGCTGACCCTAACTAACTCGTTGGACCGGTCAGGGAAAATTTTAAATAAGAAGAAGAACATGAGGTACCTCATCCTTGTTTAAAACATAGGGTGCTTTACCCTCCGCGGGCGCCGTGTCACACTTCACAAGATGTCTGGCTCTTTTCAATGTTATCCCACTGTTGTACTTCCCCGCGCTGTTCACCCAACAGAAAGAGAGGATTATTGTCCCAGACGGCACCAATCACAGGAGCACAAAACCGCTGCACTCCAAGGGGGAACCAGGTTTGCCTAAACCGGACCTTCCTTTTTTTCTCATCCACACCAGGAGCTCCCAGACCACACTCGTCACGTCCCAGCTTAGTCTCCCTGGCAACCCAACCCCTCTCCACCAAACAAACTTTATCCATCCTCAGCTTGAGTGGTAGAGCAATGATGCAATGAAAGTATTTTATAACTCAAGCAGCAAAATTGCATTTTCACTGCACAGTTCGTCTATATTTGCATCGCAGCATTCATAAAATTATTCAAGTATTGTTTTGTTAACACTTAATAAAATTTAGATCAACAGTGAGTGTAACTGACATCTAGTGGTCAGATGTCATCGTCACAGGTGTGGCCTCCCCTCACAGTCATCACCAACACACATATCTCTATTCACCCTCTTACAACCACATCAGTCACAAGCTGGAAGCATTGCAGCACTGCCTTTGCCGAGTGGTAATGGTCTGTGCTTAAGATAATATGCTTAATGCTTACGTGACAAACCACCCACTTATGCAGAGTTGTTGAAAGCTGTAGCAGCCTGATCTGTGGCTTTCACCGCTGAACATACAGCCAGGCATGGTCATGTTTGACAATGGGGAAAACCTGGTGGCGTAGAAATGACTGCCGAAGTAGATACGGTTTCCATCTATGGCAGTCCTTTCACCGAGCTAAAGAATATGGCTGTGGTGAAATACAACTCTCACTGAGAAGCAGTGTCAGACTGAAAAACATTGGGCCCACCAGAGGATGTGATTCTGATGGCCCATCTTTCTCCCCCGCTCAAGAGCTCCATAGCGGCTGCAAAGTTTTTGCTATCGTGAACTCTCATGATGGAGAAGGCACGGCCCACCCGAGGTTTCTCGGGTGGGCTCGTCCAACCCTGCCAAGAAACAGCCCTGGCTAAGAAAGGTGCATGGGAAACCCACGCAAGCACCGGGAGAACATACAAAATACTTATAGATGTGGTCCTTGGTGGGATTTGAACCCAGGACCCCAGCGCTTCAAGGCTTCAGTGCTAACCAATGAGTAACTTTGCTGCCCTATCTGTTCTCTCTCTGATATCTAACATGCTGGAGAAACTTGCACCTACTACCACTTAGTTTATTCAACTCCTTTGTGAGAAACTAGTGTATTTGGGCAGCCACTCAATCTACCAAATAAAATTCCTGAGAAGAAAATTGTGAATGGCTTTGCTACTAGTACTGGGTGCCAATACCAAACCACTGGAAATATTCCAGGCTGGTTGGAGTCAAGCTGATTCACACAGTAAAATACCAGCAGCAAGCTAAGGAGATGGTGGCCTCTATCATCACCACGACCTCACCTCGGCACTATGAACTCTCCTTATGGAGAAGCCACGGCCCACAGGAGGAGACTCCAGTTCTCGGGTGGGCCAGTGCAACCCTGCCGAAAAGCAGTCCTGGCTAAGAAAAGTGTGTGGGAAGGTTCCCAGAACACTCTATGGCTGTTTTTTTTTTTTACTGTGGACTGGCTCTGTACCATCCCTGGCAACATTCACCGGTTCACCTAATAGCTTGTTTATGGTTAGGCGGTCCTTCCCAGTAAGTGCATTGGGGAGGGCACGGGTAATTTTCTGGGACCCACGCTTGTGGAAGGCGGAGACGATACCAAGAGAAATAGTGGTGGCTGGGGATCGAATATGGATACCCGGTCGACGCCATGCGGTTTTGGAAAGCTTCCGCTTTCATGAGCCTAAAAGGCCACATTTCAAGTGCAAGCAGTCCAGTAATTTGGCAGTTTTGGATTGCTGTCTGTGCGTGGGTGGCTTGCTGCATACTTGCGCTTGCATTCAAAGTAACACAAAGCTAAGGAGATGGTGACCTCTATCATCATCACAACCTCATCTCGGCACTATGAACTCTCCTGAAGTAGAAGCCAGGGCCCACTGGAGGATTCTCTGGTTCTCTGGTGGGCCCGTCCAACTCTGCCGAGAAGCAGGCCTGGCTAGAAAAGTGTGTGGGAATTTTTTTACTGAAGGGGAAACCCATGCAAACACTGGGAGAACATATAAAATCCTTGCAGATGTTGGCCTTGGTGGGATTTTAACCCAGGACCTCAGCGCTACAAGGCTTCAGTGCTAACCAGTGAGCCACTATGCTGCCCTCTCTGTTATCACTCTGATATCTAACATGCTGGAGAAACTTACACCTAAAGACACTCAGTATCTTCAGCTCCTTTGTGAGAAACTAATGTATTTGAGCAGCATTTCTGTCTACCAAATAAAATTCAAGAAAAGGAAATTGTGGATGGCTTCGCTACTGGTACTGGGTGACAAACACCAAACCACTGGATATATTCCAGGCTTGTTGGAGCCAAGCTCATTCCTACAGAAAAGTATCCGCAGCAAGCTAAGGAGATGGTGGCCTCTATCATCATCACGACCACACCTCGGCACTATGAACTCTCCTGATGGAGAAGCCAGGGCCCACTGGAGGAGTCTCCGGTTCTCTGGTGGGCCCGTCCAACCTTGCTGAGAAGCAGCCCTGGCTAAGAAAAGTGTGTGGGAAGGTTCCCGGACACTCTATGGCTGCATTTTTTATGTGGACTGGCTCCGTACCATCCCTGGACATATTCATCTTTCCACGTGTTTGTGGTTAGGAGGTCCTTCCAAGTAACTGCACTGGGGAGGGCACGGGTGATTTTCTGGGACCTGCGCTTGTGTAAGGCGGAGACAATATCGGGAGAAATAGTGACAGCTGGGGGCCAAGTATGGACATCCGTCCACCGTCTCCGGCATGAGGTTGTGAAAGCTTCCGCCTCCACGAGTCTGAAAGGCAACATTTCAAGTGCGAGCAAGCAGTTCAGAAATGTGGCAGTTTAGGATTGCGGCCTGTGAGTGGTGGGTGGTTGGCTGCATACTTGCGCTTGCATTCCAAGTAACAGAAAGCTAAGGGGATGGATGATCCAACCATGAATAATTTGGTCGTTGTCTAGGAGACCAAGCACAATATTAAGCCAGTGACATGTGTCAATAAGATGTACCGTCCGTGACCACATTCACTTGTCCACATGTTTGTTGTTAGGTGGTCCTTCCCACTTATGTGCACTGGGAAGGGCACGAGTAATGTTCTGGGACTCTCGCTTGTGTAAGGTGGAGACAATACAGGTAGAAATAGTGGCGGCTGAGGACCGAGTATGGACACCTGACCGCCCCATGAGGTTGTGGAAAGCTTCCGCCTCCACAAGCCTAAAAGGCAACATTTGAAGTGTAAGCAGTCCAGAAATTTGGCAGTTTAGTATTGTGGCCTGTGTGTGGGTGGGTGGCTGGCTGCATACTTGCGCTTGGATTCCAAGGACTTTGGTAGGGACAACTGAATGCTGCAAAAGGACAAGGACATGGACTGTGATGGTTGCAAATTTGCAATGAAAGGTGCAGGGCGGGAGGCATGTTTGCATGCACCATGGACAGCAGATTAGCGTGCATGCATAACAGAAAAAGAGTCAGTGGTGTTACCCTCAGACACTGTTTCTGGACCTTGGTGTTCGGCCCAGCTAGTCAGGTGCTTTGCTGTCATGTGCCTGAGCATGCTGGTGGTGGTCAGGCTGGTAGTTTTGGTGCTCTTGCTGAATATGGCCTGGCAGATGTTGCAAATGGCCTTTTTGGGGATATCTAAACAGTTTTTAAAAAAGAACCAAACTCGGGAAGACCTAACAGTTGTACTGGCAACTTCCATCGGGTTGGTGTTCCATCGAACAGTTTCCCGCCTTGTGTCTGTGGCCACCACACTGCTTGTTCCTGCGTGTTTTGGTGCTATGCCTCCCTCTCCCTGTGTGCTGCTGTCCTCGTTCTACATGTCCCCTTGCCCGGTTGGATTAGTGACTTCATCATCCTCCGCTTCGTTTTCCACTTCCGCACCCTGGTCCTCCTCCTGACTTTCTGTCCATTGTGTCTCATCGTTATCCACCTCTTGCGACAGTATTTGCACTTTCCCACCGTCACCTTCGGGTGACCATGACTCCTTAAAACGCTACATGTGATTTTCTGTTGTCCTGCTCGAAGCTGGCCGGTGGAGAGACCCAAATTTATCGATGGAAAAATGAACAGCTCTTGGGGTAACCATAGACTCTAATCTCTCCTTCAAACCACATATCCAAGCTCTTTCCACTTCTGAGCAGACTCAGCGAGATGCCAGAATCTATAAAAGGAAAGATGAACAAAACAGCTCTTCAATGTGTCCTAGTATGGGATCAGTTGTCTCAGGGCTCTTGGAATGGTGGTAGTAAGGAGGATCAGGGTGAGGAAGATGCTGACTCCAAATGAAAAAAAATCTCCCGTATCCACACATTCCTCAATCATGAATCTACAAAAACACTAGTTCATGCGCTCATCATCTCCCTTCTCGAAGACTGCAACCTCCTGCTCTGTATCTCCCTTCTAACACTCTCGTATTCCTCCAATCTATCCTAAATTCTGTTGCCCGACTAATCGGCCTGCATGCAACCTCCGATACTTACAAGATCTCCTTCTCTACTCCCCTCTTATCCTGTCTTCCCACAATCGCACACAAGATTTCTCCCGCGCATTCCCCCTTCTCTGGAACTCTCTACCCCACCATTTCTGACTCTCGCCTACTATTGAAACTATTGAAAGGAAACTTAAGATCCACCTCTTGCGACATGCGTACAACCTGCAGTAACCCTCGCTCCACCATACCACTGCAATACCAGCTCTATCCTCACCTACTGTATCCTCACCCATGCCTTGTAGACTGTGCCCTCTTGTGCAGGGTTCTCTCCTCTCCTCTCCTGTGCCAGTCGCTGTCACGTTTTTGTTCAAGATTATTGTATTTTTTTTGGCAATGTATAGCCCTTTTTCACATGTAAAGTGCCATGGAATAAATGGCGATAAAGTAATAAAAATAATGTGATCCAGACTCACATCTACTGAGACTGGACCATGTGGAACACAGGGAGGTGGTGGTGGCAAAGTGACTGTAAGCATTATCTGCTATGCAACCAGCAACATTTTCACACTATGGTGCTCCGCGGCCCCCTAGAAATTGGGACAGAAAGGTAGTTCGACATGACGTGGGTGTTTGTTGTGCTCCCTCAGCAGGCACAGTTTCATCTTGCTTATGGCCTCTGCGTGCACTATCACCATCACAATAATGTCCACTTCCCCGTCCCTTGGCACACCCCTTGCCCATTTTAAATAGAGTTTAAAATTTGTCACATTGCCAAAAATGTCTGTATTATTACAGCAGTAATATAGGATCACGTCTGATGAGATGACCACAGTTTTAGGCAGTGCCCTGGGAGTCAGAGATGCTTCCAGAGGTCTTCCCCATGCTATTCCCATATCACACACCACATGGCATATAAGGTTGTAAAATGTTAAAATTACATTTCCCGGTGAATGCATTTGTCTTGGTTGAAAGCAATGCAAAAGTGTAAAAGCGCATAAAAAACGCTACGTGTGAACATAGCCCAAGGAATGGAGGCGCATTTTTGTTTTTGGTTGAGTTTCCCATAGACTTACATTGGGCTTTTTACTCTGACCGAGCACTCGAACATTCCAATTTGCTCGACCCGAGCAATGAGTACCGGAGCATTTAAGTGCTTGCTCATCACTAATAGTCATATACAGTACAGACCAAAAGTTTGGACACATCTTCTCATTTAAAGATTTTTGCCATAATAAAAATTCTAACAGTCTATTCAGTAGGACTATCAGCTGCGTATCCACAAGACTTCTGCACAACAAAACTGATGGTCCCAACCCCATTTATAAGGCAAGAAATCCCACTTATTAAACCTGACAGGGCACACCTGTGAAGTGAAAACCATTTCTGGTGACTACCTCTTGAAGCTCATCAAGAGAATGCCAAGACCATGCAAAGCAGTCATCAAAGCAAAAGGTAGCTACTTTGAAGAACCTAGAATATAAGACATATTTTCAGTTGTTTCACACTTTTTTGTTAAGTATATAATTACACATGTGTTAATTCATAGTTTTGATGTCTTCAGTGTGAATGTACAATTTTCATAGTCATGAAAATACTGAAAAATCTTTAAATGAGAAGGTGTGTGCAAACTTTTGGTCTGTACTGTATATGAACTTATGGTCAGATTGTGCACTAAATATGAATCATCTTATGCATCACACCTCTTTATAGTATAAGATGGCCGCCGGACAGGTCCTTGACGGTAGATATTTATCACCCAGATCGGTAGCTTCAGTGATGTAAAACCGGGAAAGCATGCTCCTGCATGTTTAGTGCTGAGAGGTTTAATAGGGCATGTCAGGGACGGTTTTTACAAGCAGTTAAAAGAGTCAGGTGAGATTGGCTGCTCACATATCCCCACCTCAGGTCCTATGTATAAAATGGAGACCAAGTGTCTCATTCAGTGTCTGTGGCTGGAAATGTAATAAATAATAATAATCTCTATTTTTATATATAGTATTCTGCAGCACTTTACATACATTATCACGACTTTCCCCATTCGGGCTCACAATCTAAATTCCCTATCAATATGTCTTTGGAGTGTGGGAGGAAACCCATGCAAACATGGGGAAAACATACAAACTCCTTTCAGATGTTGTCCTTGGTAGGATTTGAACCCAGGACCCCAGCGCTGCAAGGCTGCAGAGCCAATTACTGAGTCACTGTGTTGCCTGTGGAGACCTCCACCATGTCTGTGCTACAGGACACTGGCTGTGAGTGGGCGAACCCGCAGCACTGCATGGACTGTTTTCTTGTTTTGTAACTTTGTGCCAGACAAGGCGGTGTTTTGTTACTTTGTGCCGGACAAGGCTATGTTTCCTTTACTTGGAAAGGGTGGTTTATGAAGTACAAATAAACCCACCTTGGACATTTTTAAAGAAACTGACTCCTATGACTTCCTTTAAATCGGCTGAGTGAGTTCCAAACCCCTTACAATTGGTGCTAGAAGTGCGGGCAAGATTCCAGGAAAATGTGTACCTGCAACAGAGACTGGTGGATGGTTAAAGGCCACCAGCCAGCCAGAGATGTCCGGCAGCATGGAGGAGCTACTCAAACACCTGCTGCAAAGCCAACAACACTGCAGCACTTGCAGAGCCAGCAGAGCCTGCAACAGTAGCACTGGGAGCAGCAACAGATGCAGCAAGAGACTAATAAACTCCGGATGCAGTAGATTCAGCAGCAACAATGGCAGATGGAACTTCTAGAGGGGGAAGTTCACAGCAGGGAGGCCACTCCTCCCCCAACTCCAGGTGAAGGAAGACAGTAAGAAGAGCATTGCAAAAGATGACTTCGGGTGATGACGTTGAGGCATGCCTCGTGTCGGTGAATGGTATGCAAGTGACTGCTTTGTTAGACTCGAGGAGTTTAGTAACCCTAGTGAGGGCTACAGTTCCTCATCGGGTGGTTCCGAGGAAAAGGTTGGCGTCTGCTGCATCCATGGGGACGGTAAGATCTATCCTGTGGCCAGAATGGTCATAGACACAAACTGTGGCACCGAGTCCCAAAAGGTCAGCATAGTCAAGGACCTGTTGCACCGTGTTGTAATAGGGCAGGACTTTGCCTTGTTTTGGAACTTGTGGGAGAATGGTAGGAAGTCGGGTTGTCCGGGCAACAACCAAGTCGCCCCTGAAGAAACCTTATCGCAGGCCGCTGCTGCCGAGTTTCCATTTTGTGTGCTGGTTCGGGATGAGGATGAGGCAGCATCTGTGGAGGCCCACATACCTGAACTGGAGGTGTACGGGGGAAACTTTAGAACTGCCCAGCTCAGGGATTTAATTCTAAATGGGGCGTTTAATAATGTAACTGTTCTTAATGGTGTTGCTCAAGAGCCGGGGGCTGACACCCGATATCCGCACTTTGCCATAAATGGGGAGTTACTATATCGGGTCACCAAACTCAGAGGGGAGGTAATTGAGCAGTTACTAGTGCAGGGAGTTACATATGGCCCATGCACATGTCTTGGGTTGTCATCTGGGGGTAGAAAAAAAACAGGAAAGGATCCTCCAGAGGTACTACAGGCCCATGTGTCACAAAGAGATTGTGAGCTATTGTAATTCGTGTCCTGGCTGTCATCAAGATCCCGTACGAGTGTATCGCCATGGATCTAGTGGGACCCCTGGTCAAGTCTGCCAGAGGACATCAGTGCATCCTTGTTGTAATGGACTATGCGACGCAGTACCTGGAGGCCATGCCACTGCATAAAACCTCCTCCAAGTGTATAGCCCAGGAGTTGGTCCATATCTTTTCCAGGACGGGGCTGCTTAAAGAGATTCTAACTGACCAAGGGACTCCGTTTATGTCACCGGTGATGAGGGAGTTGTGCAGGATCCTGAAAATCACACAACTCAGGACCTCATTCTACCACCCACAGACAGATGGCTTGGTGGAGTGGTTTAATAAAACCTTGAAGGTCATGTTGAAGAAGGTCGTAGAGAAAGATAGCCAGGACTGAGACTGCCTACTACCATATCTTCTGTTCTCCATCAGTCCCACAGGCCTCTACTGGACTGTCTCCTTTGGAGCTTTATATGGTAGACACCCCCGTGGACTTTTGGATGTAGAAAAGAAGACGTGGGAGGCTGAGTCTACACCCTACACGAGTGTAGTCGAACATGTGGCACAGATGCAAGAGAGGATTGCTGAAGTAATGCCCATTGTGAAAGAACACCTCCTCAAAGCACAGTACACAAGGCACAGTCGAGGGTGTACAATACTTTGGCGAGGGTAAAACACTTCAACCCTGGAGATCGGGTACTAGTCCTGGTACCTACAGTGAAGAGCAAATTCCTAGCTAAGTGGCAGGGCCCCTATGAAATAGTGGAAAAGGTTGGTGATGTAATTTATAAAATTCACCAACCAGGGAGTAGAAATCCCTACCTGGAGTACCACGTCAACCTGATCAAGCCATGGGGAGATAGGGAGCCCGTGGCAGCTCCGTGTTTGGTGGCGAAGTCTGAAACCGATGTGGTAGAGGTTAAGGTGGCTGAGTCGCTGTCACGTGCCCAAAAGCAACAGTGCTGAGAGTTTCTGCAGCAGAACAGGGACTTATACTCCGAACTACCAGGTTGTACCCAGATCATAGAACATAAGGTCCTTACAGAGCCTCATGTCCGGGTAAACGTGAAGCTGTATCAGACTCCCAAAGCCCGCCAAGAAGTAATCTCAAAAGAAGTAAAGTGGATGCTAAGTCTGGGGGTCATTGATGAATCCAAGAGTGGCTGGTCCAATCCCTTAGTCTTAGTGCCAAAACCAGATGGAGAATGGCAGTTTTGCAACAACTATAGGAAACTGAATGAGGTCTCTAAGTTCCATTCGTACCCAATGCCCAGAGTAGATGAACTAATTGAAAGTCTTGGGCCTGCCAGGTACATTACCACCCTTGAACTCACAAGAGGGTCTTGGTAAATTCCTATGGCCAAAGATGCCAAGGATAAGACAGACTTTTCAACTTCAGATGGGTGTTTCCAGTACACCAAGATGCCATTTGGGTTGCAGGGAGATCAAGCTACTTTCCAGAGAGCCATGGACTGGATCCTAGCTCCCCACAAAAAGTATGCAAAAGCCTACCTGGATGATATCGTGATCTACAGCCAGGATTTGGGAAGCCATCTGAGCAAACTCCAAGCAATATTTGATGCTCTACAGAAGGCGGGGTTTTCCATCAACCCAAAGAAACGTGCAATGGGCATGAAGGAAGCCAAGTATTTGGGCTATGTCGTGGGCAGAGGAGTGATCAAGCCCCAAATAAATAAAATTTATGCGATCCAGGGTTGGCCACAACCTCTCTCAAAAAAGCAGGTAAGAGCATTCCTGGGTATCATGGGCTACAACTGCCAGTTCATCGCCAACTTCGCCATGGTAGCCACTCCTTTGATGGGCCTCCTTAAAGGGACAAAGTTGGCTATGGCTAAGTGGTCTCAAGAAGCGGAGACAGCTTCCAGGAACTACAGCAAGCTCTCTGTAAACAGCCAGTGCAGGTGGCTCCGGATTTCTCAAAGGAGTTTGTCAGATGTCGGACTGGGTGCTGTCCTATCACAAGAGGTGAACGGAGCACCCCATAATGTATTTAAACCGGAAGCTGACATCCTCTGAGAAAAATGACTCCATAGTGGAGAAGGAATGTTTGGCCATTAAGTGGGCCTTGGAAACCCTAAGGTACTCATTCGGTGTCTGTGGCTGGAGGTGTGGAGACCTCCAGCATGATGCAGGACACTGACCGTGAGCGGGCAAACCCGCAGAACTGTATGGACTGTTTTCTTGTTTTTTTTCTTTGTGCCAGAAAAGGCTGTGTTTTGTTACTTTGTGCTGAACAAGGCTATTTTTTCTTTACTTGGTGAGAGCAATTTATGAAGTCTGAATAAACCCACCTTGGACATTTTTAAAGAAGCTGACTCTTTTTACTGCCTCTAAAGCAGCTGAGTGAGTACCAAACCCATTACAATAGGTTCTATAATGGTTTATTTATATTATATTTTAATTCCTTTTGATTATGGTTGTTTTCTGTTGCTATGTAAATGTAGCACCCTGAGGATTCGGCTGCTACAGGGGTATTGCACCTCAATCCAGAGGTGTGATATTCCACTCCCGGGTAAGGATGGAGTGTGGAACTGAGCTCGGTAGGCTGCATGCACTACACACATCCCATTTCCGAGGAACAGGCCGACGGTACTCCCACTTAGAAATGTGCAGGTACGACCGAGTCTGTTCCTGGCTGGAGTGGGAGGGGGGTGGAACATCCCAAGTAGTGTAGGGGCAGATAGGGGGAGCAGCCTGGGTAAAGATAGGAGCTCATTGGGTGCTGGTCACCTGAGCTCACACATAGAGGGTGTATATAAGGTGGGCACCAACTAAGATCAGGGTCAGATGCAGAGGATCAGATGCAGAGAGTCAGTCAGCTGCAGAGAACAAGTCAGGAGCAGAGGAGAGAAGAAAGACAAAGACCCAGAGTGAGAGAGGAGAAAAGAGAGAGACCCAGAGCACAGAAGAGAAGGACTCTGAGATCCCAACTCAAAGCACCGGGTGAAGAGTCGGCATCAGGGTACCGGAACCCAAGCTGGTGGGGGTAAAAACATTCCCCAGCCAGAGACCGGAGACCGTGGGCAGCGTCTGCCACGGTCACCCATCACATCCACCCCGAAGGCACACCACATGAAGGGTCAGGGAACCCAGGGCCAAGGGTGTCCCAACAGAAGGCCCGAGGGAGCTGGACCTAGGTGGATTACTGGTGGGGACGGCCAGAGAACGGGACAGAAAGAGAGCTCAGGGCCACGCTCCGGACTTGTTTGGGGGTTGGCTGGATCCAGGACCTGGTGGACGCAGCACGGCTCGGGTGGTCACTAGCAGCTGGAGTGACCAGTACAACATCTGCAGTAAGTAAACACCCTTAACTGCACAACCCGACTCTGTCTTCACTGCCGTCTGCACTACACCACCACAACCCCCATCCTCTGCGCCTGTCCCCTCTGAGGCTATACCCCTCCCGTTGAGGGTTATCCCACCAAGCTACGCACCCACCATCAGCCTCAGCGGACCCTGCTGCAGCGGCGGCCACAGTGACCGCATCACAACGGGTGGCGTAGTCGACACAAAAGAACTCTTAATAACATCTGTAGGACTGCCACATAACACTGAGCTTGACGCCCTGGGCACGGGCCGGGTCACAGCCGCTCGGAGACTACAAACACCCCCATCTGATCCGGCTCCGGGTATTCCCCTAAAGAATATGGCCCAGGGGGCGCGTCAACTTTGGCGTAGTCGGCAGGATTACGTGCCCGCAACACCCGGGTACTGCGTGCCTGAAGAAAAATGCAAGTTTACCTCAGAAAGAAGTCTCCCGCCGGTTCCGGAGGGTCCACGCCATCGGACCCCATCACAAGTCGTTTCCCGCCGATTGTCCGCCATTTCCAGCTTGTTCCCGCCATCTGCAGAGTTTCCCGCCACTGGGCGATGCTTCCCGCCAAAACCGCAGATTTCCCGCCTTGGAAGAGCAGTGGACGCCATTATGGGCGTGCCAAAGGAGGGCAAGAGGCCACCTCCCATCGTGGGCCAGGACAGAAAATGGCGCCAAAAGTGGAAACCGCCCCCACCAACAGAGACTGTGATGCTGGAGGTGTCTGTCAGCGTGAAAGAACTACCCCTGGAGCTGACAGTCACCGAGTTGCCCCGGGACCGCCCTCGAAGTGGGAGGAGACGAAAGAAGAGAGCAAAGATGGGTGTCGCCTGGGGCAGTCTGGAGCGAGCGCACCCGGAGGCAGGAAGCCTGGAGAGGAGCAGCAGAAAAGCTCACCCGGAGATGTCCAGAGAGCAGAGCAGCACCGGCCCGCTGGCCAGGAGCCTGCTGGAAGAAGAGCAGAGCAGCACCGACCCGTTGGTCAGGAGCCTGCTGGACACCACGACCCCACTAGGCCTAGTGGAGGTCCTTGCACAGCTCCCCCGAGACCGGGAGTGTGCGCAGACTGCCCTGGAGGGCCTCGCACGGAGGATGGCCCGGGTACAGCGCGAGATATTGGCGGAATGGAGCCGGGAGATGGCCCAGCAAGCTGAAACCAAGACGCAAGCTGAAACCAAGACCTGGAGCACGCCAGCCGAGATGAGGAAGGAGACCGCCTCTGAGGATGGCGCGGGAGGACCCAAGGCCGGAGACGGCGCCGAGGAGGGAGCCGAACGCATGGAGGCAGGTAAAGGGGACGCCTATACCCCAAGCCGTGACACCGCTTACCTGCCCCAGCTCCCCGTCGCAGAGCCCGAAAGTCCCCCTGCTGTGCCCGAAAACGCCATGTCACCGACGCAGACTAGGCCCCAACCGGAAGCCGCCGCCGCGACCCCTGTGACGTCACACGCCTCGACCCCGAGCGTGACCAAGCAGGAAGTACCACCAGCCTGGTCGCAGGGCCTAGAATTCCCGGGCGCCGCAACACGAACAGCGCCCCCTACCTCCGCGGAGCCTCCGGCCTGGCCGCAAGGCCAGGTAGCCAAGGGCGCCGCCGTCCTAACGGTGCCCTTCACCTTCCAGGTGCCCCAGGCCTGGCCGCAAGGCCTGGGCAACCCGGGCGCCACCACCACCGCGCCCGCACCCGCAAAATCAAGGGTGCCGCGTCTGGGAGAGGACTTGTTTGCCCAGCACACGTGGCCGGACGGGCAGCCTTTCGTCTGGCCCCAGAAGTATTACGAACTGGAGCACCAGAGGAGGGTTGGGGCCATGTGTGCACCCCTGATTCCGGCTCCGAAGCCCGTAATAAGGATCTCGCCCCCGCTAGCGGAAGCACAGTTTGAGTGGGACCCCACCGGAGAAGATCTAATGGGGTTCACTCAGGAAACTAGGGCAGCTGCAGCAGAGCGTGCGGAGTGCTGCCGCCAACAGCTCGAGGAGTTTGCGAGGGAGCGGAGAGAGAGGCGGGTCCGGGAACAACAGGCCCAAATAAGGAGCGCCGAGCAAAAGAGCCGGACCAGGAGGGACCCCCGTGCAGCGCACAGTCCCCGTACCACCGGGACTGTAATCAAGTTCAACCAGCAGCATGGGTGGGGCTTCATTAGAGACAACAACACCCCCGGCGACGTCTTTGTCACGCGCAGAGACGTGGAGTCCCATCTGCCGGAGGGGCACAGAGGTCGTGACCTCTACATCGGAGACGAGGTCACCTTCACCCGGCACAAGTGTGCCAAAGGACCTTATGCCCTCCACGTACACCGCCTGACGGAGGAGGAGTTGCGGTGCGAGGAGGAGGAGCAAGAGGACCCGGACGGGTCTGAAGTAACAACCAGCTGTAAGCAAAGAGCAGGAGGAAGACGCCGTTGAGTGCGGCAGAGCAAGTGATGTAAATAGTTACCCGACCGGGTACCAAAGAAACTGTTGATACATATATATATAGTCCCCGTTGGGACCAGCTGAGTGAACTGTTTACCCGTTAACCCCTTAATCCCACAGGCTGAGGACTGTGAGCAGCCATTCCCTTCCCTCTACCTGGCCGAGGACTGAGAGCGGCCAACTTCCCCTGTATATAGTTGCGCTTCCTAAAGCGCCCCCTACCGGTTTTATAGGAAAACCAGTTTTTCTAAGAGACTGTCGCACTTTTCCCGGACACACGTTGCACAGTGTCCGGAGGAGGAACCTGAAACAAGAAACGACTACGAGAATGTTTATATGAAAAGTTTTATATATATAATGTTTTATATGTTTTATTATGTTTATATGAAAAAAAAAAAAATGTATGTTTGGTGTTTTATGTCTTACAGCCCGAGGGCGTGCTGTGATTTACCAGGGGGGAATGTAGCACCCTGAGGATTCGGCTGCTACAGGGGTATTGCACCTCAATCCAGAGGTGTGATATTCCACTCCCGGGTAAGGATGGAGTGTGGAACTGAGCTCGGTAGGCTGCATGCACTACACACATCCCATTTCCGAGGAACAGGCCGACGGTACTCCCACTTAGAAATGTGCAGGTACGACCGAGTCTGTTCCTGGCTGGAGTGGGAGGGGGGTGGAACATCCCAAGTAGTGTAGGGGCAGATAGGGGGAGCAGCCTGGGTAAAGATAGGAGCTCATTGGGTGCTGGTCACCTGAGCTCACACATAGAGGGTGTATATAAGGTGGGCACCAACTAAGATCAGGGTCAGATGCAGAGGATCAGATGCAGAGAGTCAGTCAGCTGCAGAGAACAAGTCAGGAGCAGAGGAGAGAAGAAAGACAAAGACCCAGAGTGAGAGAGGAGAAAAGAGAGAGACCCAGAGCACAGAAGAGAAGGACTCTGAGATCCCAACTCAAAGCACCGGGTGAAGAGTCGGCATCAGGGTACCGGAACCCAAGCTGGTGGGGGTAAAAACATTCCCCAGCCAGAGACCGGAGACCGTGGGCAGCGTCTGCCACAGTCACCCATCACATCCACCCCGAAGGCACACCACATGAAGGGTCAGGGAACCCAGGGCCAAGGGTGTCCCAACAGAACGCCCGAGGGAGCTGGACCTAGGTGGATTACTGGTGGGGACGGCCAGAGAACGGGACAGAAAGAGAGCTCAGGGCCACGCTCCGGACTTGTTTGGGGGTTGGCTGGATCCAGGACCTGGTGGATGCAGCACGGCTCGGGTGGTCACTAGCAGCTGGAGTGACCAGTACAACATCTGCAGTAAGTAAACACCCTTAACTGCACAACCCGACTCTGTCTTCACTGCCGTCTGCACTACACCACCACAACCCCCATCCTCTGCGCCTGTCCCCTCTGAGGCTATACCCCTCCCGTTGGGGGTTATCCCACCAAGCTGCGCACCCACCATCAGCCTCAGCGGACCCTGCTGCAGCGGCGGCCACAGTGACCGCATCACAACGGGTGGCGTAGTCGACACAAAAGAACTCTTAATAACATCTGTAGGACTGCCACATAACACTGAGCTTGACGCCCTGGGCACGGGCCGGGTCACAGCCGCTCGGAGACTACAAACCCCCCCATCTGATCCGGTGCCGGGTATTCCCCTCAAAAAGGAATATGTCCCAGGGGGCGCGTCATAAACAGGATTGTGACCGGGGGAGGGGAGAAGGAGGAGTGGTCACTGAGTAGTGCCGAGCCACCCCCGCAGTGTTCGGGTTCGGTTCGTCGAACACCGGGATGTTTGCGGAACTGTTCGTCGAACACGTTAGAACACCGTCGAACATCGTTAAAACCAATGGCAGGCAAAAAAAAAACACATTGAAAACACCTTCAAAGGTGTCCAAAGGCTGACAAACTGCTCAGAAGACACTCTCTTTAAAAAAGCCGGCCGGCAAATCAGCATTAGTACCCGACATTTATAACAGAAAGAATAGAGCATCACACATAGATTAGATAGATAGAAACATGTCAGCCACATATATATGAAGTACAGTGACGTATTGGTTACTGTACTTGTCATTTAGTGTTAAAGGATTTATTTAAAAGAAAAATAGTGTTTTCATGCACCCGTCTCTTTAAAAAAGCCAGCCTGCAATTCAGCATCGGTACCTGACAATTTAGAACAGAAAGAATAGAGCATCACACATAGATTAGATAGATAGAAACATGTCAGTCACATAAATAATAAGTACAGTGATAGTGTTGATTACTATACTTGTCATTTAGTGTTAAAATAAAGGATTTATTAAAAAAAAAAATTGGCATGGGGTTCCCTGTAATTTTAGTCTCTAGTGGATGTTAAGCAGACGGCTGGGGCAGCTGTTTGAAGCCTGGGAAGGGGGAAATACCCATGGAGCTTCCCACGCTACTAATATCAGCCCCAGCTGAATACCTAGCCTTTACTAGCTATTAAAATGGGGGACCCAAAAAAAAAATGACGTGGGGTCCCCCCTATTTTAATAGCTAGCAAAGGCTAGGCAGACAGCTGGGGGCTGATATTAATAGCCCAGGAAGGGTGCCATGAATATTGGCCCCCTCCCAGGCTAGATAACACCAGCCGTTAGCCGCCCCAGAAATGGCGCATCCATAGGATGCACCAATTCTGGCACTTAACATCGCTCTTACCACTGCCCTGTAGTGGTGGCAGTGGGGTAATAGGGCTGGGGTTGATGTCAGCTTATAATGCTAGCTGACATCAAGCCCAGGTTAGTAATAGAGAGGCGTCTATAAGACACCCCCATTACTAATCCCATAGTCAAAGTTAAAAAAAACACAAACACCAGAATAACCACTTGAGGGGTTAATAAAGATGCAGTCCCTAAATTATTTTTTCTTTTATTATTTATTAATTAATTTTCCCAAAAATTTTGACGTGGCCTTCGACATATTTTTGTATGCCAGCCAGGTACAGCATCCAGGAACAGGCTGCCCCCAACCACCAGCTGTCTATTTGTACCTGGCCGGACACAACAATATAGGGAAGCCCTTTTTTTTTGATTATTTCATGAATTTCATGAAATAATTAAAAAAAAAAATATGTGGGGCTTTGCCCTATATTTGTGTCCAGCCAGGTACAACTAGGCAGCTGGGGGCTGGAATCCGCAGCGCAGGGAGGCCGAAGCTTTCTGGGCCCCCCCCTCTGCAAATTGCAGTCCGCAGCCACCCCAGTCAATGGCGCGTTCATAGAAGCGCCATCTTCTCTCTCTGTACCCAACTTATCCAGGGCCCTGGTGCGGTGGCTCACTGGGTAATAAAGGGGTTAGGGTCAGCTTGGTATTATCAGCTGGCCCTAAGCCCGAAATTCATGGGGTCACGCCAATATTAGACATGACCGCCATGAATTTCTAGTAAAGTATTTAAAAAAAACACAACACCCAGAATAAAGTCCTTTAATTGAAATAAACACACATTCCTTTAATGTTCTAAATTAAACCATACTTACCGTCACGCCCATTCCAGCTGAAGCCAATGTCTTCTGCAATAAAAGTAAAATAATAAACCAACCTCATTCATACCTTTCCATGGTTCCCAGGACAGCTTCAGCTCTGCTATATTCACATGACAGGCTGGATCGCATCAGAAAGCTGCCATCCAGCTTGCCATGCCGCAGACACTGAGAATCGCAGGCATGCTTGCGCTCCTCGGTGTCTCACTGTGACGGCATCCAGATATGCCAAGTTCATGTCCAATGAACTCAGCTCACCTCATGTTTGTCACTGACAGCATGGGAGAATTCTCCTGCTCATGCGGTGAACGTGAGACAATTCTCCTGCGCTCACCCCATGCAAAGGAGAATTCTCCCACGCTGTCAGTGATGTGCATGAGGTGAGCTGAGTCCATTGGACATGTCCAATGAACTCAGCTCACCTCATGCACGTCACTGACAGCGTGGGAGAATTCTCCTGCGCTCACCGCATGAGCAGGAGAATTCTCCCACGCTGTCAGTGACGTGCATGAGGTGATCTGAGTTCATTGGACATGAACTCGGCTCATCTGGATGCCGTCACAGCGACACACTGAGGAGCGCAATAATGCCTGCGCTTCTCAGTGTCTGCGGCATGGCAAGATGGATGGCAGCTTTCGGCTGCGATCCAGCCTGTCATGTGAATGTAGCAGAGCTGAAGCCGTCCTAGGAACCATGGAAAGGTAAGGATGAGGTTGGTTTATTATTTTACTTTTATTTCAGAAGACATTGGCTTCAGCTGGAATGGGAGATACGGTAAGTATGGTTTAATTTAGAACATTAAAGAATTGTGTGTTTATTTCAATTAAAGGATTTTATTCTGGGTGGTTTTTTTAACTTAGACTATGGGGTTAGTAAAGGGGGTGTCTTATAGTTGCCTCTCCATTACTAACCTGGGCTTGATGTCAGCTGGCATTATAAGCTGACATCAACCCCAGCCCTATTACCCACTGCCACCGCTACAATGCCACAACCGCCATGGCTGTGGCATTACAGTGAGTGGCAGACAATCCCTGCATGATGTGAAATAATCCAGTTACGCTTTCGGTGCACGAACAGTTATCGAACATAACCTCGAACAGCTGAATTTTTTGCAAATCATTCGCGTTCGTCGAACGACTCGAACACCGTCCAAAACAGCTCGAATTTGAGATTGGCAAACAATTCTAGTCGAACACCACTCATCTCTATCTCTGAGCTCATCTGCATAAATAGATTAGTGAATGTTGTAAATGAATTTTGTTTATATTTTCCTTTTTTTTTTAAATTTTGACTTGAGAAAGGCCATCTGTGGCCAAAACTTTGCAATGATTATCACGTGGGTAATTTTTTGTAACATTATCATGACTGATAATGGCATCAATTGACCCAAAGTACAAGCAGTATAATTATTATTATTTGTTATTATAGCGCCATCTATTCCATGGCGCTTTACATGTGAAAAGGGGTCACCGACTGGTACAGGAAGAGAAATGACCCTGCCCGCAAGGGCTCACAAACAATCTACAGGGGATGGATAAGGATACAGTAGGTGCAGGTACAGCTGGTCGTGCATCGGTATGCTGGAGCGAGGGTTACTACAGGTTGTAAGCTTGTCGGAAGAGTTGAGTCTTCAGCTTTCTTTTAAAGGTTTCCACGGTAGGCGAGAGTCCTATGTGTTGGGGTAGAGAGTTCCACAGTGGGGGAGATGCATGGGACAAATCTTGTATGCAATTTTGGCAAGAAGAGATAAGAAGGAAGTAGAGAAGGAGATCTTTTGAGGATGGGAGGCTACGTGCAGGTAAGTAAAGGGAGACTAGGTCACAGACGTATGGAGGAGACAGGTTTTGGATGGCTTTGTATGCCAAAGTTAGGGATTTCAACTGGAGTCTGAGGGCAATGGGGAGCCAGCACAGGGATTGACAGAGGGGAGAAGCTAGGGAATAGCGGGGTGACAGGTGGATTAGTCAGCCAGTACAGTTTAGCATAGATTTAAGGGGTGCGAGAGTGGTAAAAGGGAGGCCACAGAGCAGGAGCTTGCAGTAGTCCAGGAGGAAGATGATGAGGGCTTGCACTGGTGTTTTTGTAGATTCATGGTTGAGGAATGAGCGTAGATCCCCGAGATATTTTGGAGTTGGAGTCGGCAGCAGTTGGAGAGGTCGATCTGTGTCATCAGCATAGAGGTGATACTGAAAGCTGTGAGACTCAATGAGCTGTCCCAGGCCATAGGTGTAGATGGAGAAGGACAAGGGGCCTAGAACAGAGCCTTTGGGGACACCGACACATAGGGGGCAAGATGAGGAGGTGGTGTGTGAGTGGGAGACACTGAATGTCCTGTCTGTTAGGTACGAGGAGATCCAAAAAAGGGCCAAGTCTGTAATACCAAGAGATCAAAAGTGTGTAGTAAGAAGGAATTGACCTCTGTGTCGAAGGCAGATGACTTGTCCAGGAGGAGGAGGATAAACTGGCGTCACTTGTATTTGGCGGTCAGTATGTCGTTGGTGATTTTAGTCAGGGCAGCATCAGTGGAATGGTACGGTCAAAAGCCAGATTGTAAGCGGTCAAAGAGGGAGCAGGAGGAGAGATGGGAAGACAGTTCTAAATGGACATGTTGTTCCAGTAGTTTGGAGGCATAGGGGAAAAGTGATATGGGGAGATAGCTAGTCACAGAGGATGGCTCAAGGGAGGACTTTTGGAGGATAGGTGTGATTGAGGTATGTTTTAATTATCAGGGGAAGACACCAGTTGTTACTGAGAGTTTGAAGAGGAGGATTATGTTTGGGATAAAGACTGGTAAGGTTTGGAATGAGGTGGGATTGTATTGGGTCAAGTTCACAGGTGGTGAGATGTGATTTGAATAGTAAAGACGATCTATGATAGTGGAGAAGCTGGTTTTGGAGGAGGAGAGTTGAGCAGTTATGAGGAGGGGCTGTGGGGACTTTAAGCAAAAGATTTGCCCTACATTGTCAATTTTCTGCTTGAAGAATGAGGCAAAGTCTTGAGAGGAGAGGGAGAGCTGGTGGACGGAGGAGAGACTTGAAAGTACTTAATAGCTGTTTAGGGTTGTGTGACAGGTATAATATGAGAGATGAGGAGTAGGTTTGTTTTGCTGCAGTAAGAAATTCTACAGCATGTTGACAACTTCTGTTACTGGACTCCACTCCCATCTTTGGCATACTCACAGCGGTACACTTTGTAGATGAGATCAAGAAAGAACATGTGCTCCAATAGATGGCAGATGCTGCATGAAGTGGCTTCTGCTCTTCTTCCTCCACCTTATCATCACACACCGTACAATCCTCCTTGGTTGCACCTCAATTATGCTTGTTTTTACCCACGTCACAACTCTCCAACCACCCAACCGACTGTGGGGAAGCACAGATGGATGTGTCTGCAGAGCTGTTCACACATCCTATTCCGGGGCATCAGAGGTCTGATCCAAAGCTTCACAGACTCAAGAAGGATGCATGTACAGCGATGCCCAAAATTTTTTTCAGTTTGATCCAGGGCAGGATGAAGTAGGGTCTGAGCAGAATCCAAACCCTCGTCACCAGACTTTAACCCCTGGGGGTGGTGGTAATCCTGATGAGACTCAGATACTTGAGGTGCAAGTGGACTGTACTGTGCTGTCAGAGGAGGAGGGTGACTCTCAGTGCGAGGAGTGGAAGAACATACAGAATGACTATAAGGTTGCAGATCCCACTTGGTGTGAACCCAGAGATATGCAGCTGAGTAGACCGGCAGAGGAGGTGGAGGAGAAGGAAGACGAGGAGATTGCGTTGCGGCTTCCCACACAGACACAGAGTTATGCAACCATGACAAGCACTGCATCCTCAGCCTCAACTCTGACAGTGGCCAGCAGTGTCCATGGGTCTGCAGTTGCCTAGCCTGGGTCTTTTTTGAGACCGCAAAACATAACACAACTCACGTTATCTGCCAATTCATTAAAAACGACAAAGTAGAGCAATAAAAGTGCAATAATTTGACTACTACATGAATGAACTGATACAAGCGCGATTAACATGCATTATACTGAGACTCGCACTGTGCTAAAATGCAGACTAGAGTGCCTCACCAACCACTGGCCGCCCCATCAACTGCATGTTCTGCTTCTTCCTCCTCCATCACTGTGGCAAGTGTTCTCACACAGGTCTCCGGCTGCAGAATCTCCACTTGTTTACCCGCTACTGTCGGGGTGAGTGAGCACACTTCAGCTGCTACGGAAGTGGACATGCCTGCTGTTTTTGACTGCAGACACCGAGCACACCCCATCTTTCTCAATCCACCGTAACATCTCCTCCTGCACCTCACTCACAGTCCAGCAGCTTGTCATGTTCACCCTACTCCATCCTCTCTCAGCACAGCAGCCAGCTTTCAATCCCCCTGTTGTGGTTACGTAAAAGATTGTTTCCTGCTACACATGCCAAAACAAAGAGCTTGAACTTCACCATCTCCAATCTGTTAGCCACAGAAATGCTGCTTTTCCGCCTGTTGGATACCGATGGTTTCCGAAAGCTGATTGCCCTCACAGTCCCCCAGTACCAGTTGCCCAGTCACAATTACTACTCTAAGAAAGATGTGCCTGCGCTACACCAGCATGTTGCATAGAAAAAAATCTATGTTTGACAGGGAACATTTCACCCATGACATCTGGACAAGCAAGCATGCCCAGGGACCTTACATCTAGCTGACTGGGCACTGGGTGACTTTGGTAGCTGTGGGGGCAGACGGGGAATGGGCTGCTCCACAAGTCTTGGAATTCCCAAGGCTTGCAGATCACTTGGGGATGGAGAACTAAACCACTACCCACCAGAATATGGAGAATTAAACTACTAGTCAACAGGGATTTGAGAACTAAACTGCTAAACATCTAGGATTGGAGAACCAAACAAATACACACCAGAACATGGGGAACTAAACTCCTGCAGAAACCATGGTCGCTGTGTGCTCAGTTCTGCCATTCACAACCCGCGGGTCATATACTTGCATCACTGCAGAGATCTTTTGGCCTACCAGTTAACCGGTTGATATGCGATGTGCCAACATGATGTAATTAAACTCTGCACATGTTGAAGTGACAGTGGCAACAGCGATGAGCCCTGTCACAGTATCTCATGTCTTATAGCCTGGGCAAACGCAGTACAGACATGGTGCAAATCACACTTGCGGAGTGTAAACAGATGAAGGACCTCTGCATCCTTCAGCACATTTTAGAAATGGCTACTAAGATGGCTGGCGCTGACGTTGCCATCATCAGCAGAAATATTCCAGTCATCTACATGCTGGAGCACACATTGAATAGTCTGCGTGAGGAAGTGGTGGTTCCCAGGGAAGAGGAGGAAGAGGAGGAAGCACAGGAGGACACAGAAGAGCTAACAATATCTTTAAATTCCGGACTATCATTGCACAGGCAGTTGCCATGGGAGGGCAGATTACAGTGATCAGGGGGGCTCATGGTACCAGACAAACTGTAAGTGAAGGTGCAGGAGCCAAGGAAAAAATTGAGGAGGATGAGGAGGAAGAGGTGATTGACGTGCAACAGTTAAGAGTTGAAGAAGATAATTATCCTCTCTGTGTTGTCCGTGGTTGCCAGGAGCGGATTGAGGAAGCAAGCTTGAGTACTATCCTGCCACCAACACATTATGGACTTGTACCTCATGAAAAAGACCAATCCATGATTGCCTTCTTGCAGCACTATCACCAACATGATTGTTGCCCGTATTGTTAGGATTTGAAATAGTGCTGACTACTTTGTTGCCACTCTGTTTGATCCACAGTACAAGAGTAAATTTTGCCAGATGCTTTCCCTCCCTTGAAAGGGACATGCCCATGTACGAGTATTAAAACATGCATGAAGACAATCTTGGGAGTGGTTTTCTACAAGACAGCAGTGAGGCACACAGTGTGCATCTCAGTTATAGACTTCCAACCTTAGGACAATGGAATCTTCAACTCGAAAACATTATCATCCTTGCAGCACTGGGGTCCTGCGTTCCAACCTCACCAAGGACAACATCTGCAAGGAGTTTGTATGTTATCCCTGTGTTTGCGAGGGTTTCCTCCGGGTACTCATTTTTCTTCCCACACTCCAAAGACATACTGATAGAAAATTTAGATTTTGAGCCCCAATGGGGACAGTGCCACTTATGTCTGTAAAGCGTTGTAGAATTAATGGCGTTATATGAGTAAAATAAATGTAAAAGAAAAAAAATATTCTGGGAGTCGTTTCACTCCCTTTTTACACCAGACCATGCACCTGCAGAACAGAGTACAAATCTGACACGTAGTGAACGACTGGAGAAGATAATGCAGGAGTATCTCGATCTCAATAACAATGCCATCGGGGGGGTTTGACCCTTTTGAATTTTGGCTGTGACAAAGTCACTGGTAAGGTGATAGAGGGAAGATATGTTTCAAGGAGGCTATTAGCTTCTGTGAATTGAAACCATGTAGTTTGCTACAGCACGTTATTTGCTGAGATTGTTAAACCTCCATTTTAAAAGGGAGTGTTTTTTCTGAATGACCATTGTGATGGGTGGAAGGTCATTCACCATATCTCCACCTCAGGGTGTGGTCTGGGGTTCAAATACACAGCCTGCTGAGGCATTAGTTGTTCAGTGTATCTGAAGAGGCATACTCCAGACAGGAGATGTGTGTTCTGTGCTGACCTGAACCATGTGGAGTTGCTAAACTCTGAGAAGATGGACCCCGGTTAACACAAGGACTGTGTTGTGCGTGACCACTTTTTGTTTTGAAGATGTGTAGTAGTGGTGCTGGTAGTTCTGCCTTATCGTACCTGCCGCAAGTAGGACAACTACCACGGGTTGTCAGAGAATAATAATAGAATATTTGAGATATAACTTTGCCTGGATATATAAGGATACAAGAAATAATGGAAAAGCCCAGAGATTCTAAAAATTGCACATTATTTTATTTAGGTTTTAACATATAGGGGGAGGAAGTAAAAAGCATAGATAATTATAATAGTAAATAGAGATTTAAAATGAAAACTGAGAAAGTGGTGGTCGTAGCTTTAGGTAGTAGTTGAAATATGTCCGTTCTTGTTTTCGGTGGATATGGGTAACCTAGGTTGAAGTCATCCCCTAAGTAGAAAGAGAGAAGAATAAGGTTTATGTGCAAAATTGATTGCCAGTAGGCTGATGGACTGAAATAACAATTACCTGATGGTGGAAAATAGAAGGTGGGGAGAGTAGATCCAGCTAGTGGAGGACAGTCGTGGTTGGCTGGAGTTAAAATATAGGATAAGAAATGTGAACTTTATGGATTATAGGTAGCTAGGTGGTAATAATATACCTGGTAATGGCTTCTGAATTAATTCATGGATACTGCTAGAAGTATTGCCCTTTTATATAGGTAGACAGGATACCATGTGATAAGTGTTAAAAAGGGGACAGATGAAAAGGGGTACAGTAAAATTGTGAGAAGGTAATGAGAGATAAAAAGAGTTTACCTGTAGTAGTATTAATAGGTGTTTTAGGAAGCCGCCTTCAGCACATTGGAGAAGGTGGCATCAAGGTGACCTTAGACAACAAGGAGAGTTGTAGTGGGCTGCAAGGAAAGTGGCAGGTAGCCCTGCTGTGTGCTGGTAGGTAAAAGTTTAAATTGCCCAAGGTGCATGTCAGAAAGGCACGGGTTTGAATGGGGCAAAATCTCATGGGTCCTGTCAGAGTCTGTGGAAGGGGGCTGAATGCAATGGAATTAGTCTGTTAATGACTCGCAGTGAAGACCTGGGTTTTTGGAAAGCTTTGGGTGCTGAATGGAGTCGTGAGCCCCTGAGCTGGTGATAGACTTATTATCTCCAGTTGGATAGGATGCAGGGTGCAGGCTACAGGGAGCCTGTGATGGGCTGCTAGTGTATGTTGCGCCGAGTACGTGGTCAGCCTGTGAAGGGGCAATGGGTGTGTAGTAGGAGGCTGGGGAGGGGCTGCAGAGAGCCTGTTTTGATGAACTTTACAGATTTTTCAGCTTCGTCCGGATAGCTGAGGATCCTGCGGGAAAGTGGTGTCGATGCGCGGGTAAACGGCCCGTGGAGCGCTTATTAAGAGGCAAGACACAGACTGTGATGAGTGTTCTTGGGATGTACTTATGGTTCCGTCTTCCCGTGAGTAAGGATCCTGTGGAGCAGCGATGTAGGAGCTCTGGGAGACTGGCGGTCTGCACAGTCTTGTTCTCGTTGTCCTCGAACAGATGGTATGCAGGCGGGTGCTGCGGAGGGGAGAGAAAAGGGGTAGAGTCCCTGCCAGTGACTCGATACTCCTTTTTGTTTTGTTTGTTTTCCTGTTTTGCCCAAAGGGCTGTGTTTATTTTTTTGGACTCAATGTTGGTTTATGCTGCATTCCAATAAACCAACCAGAGATTTAAAGAGACAGCGTACCTGTGTCTACGTCCGTGCAGCTGAGTGAGTCGACCTATCACATGGCCTCGAAAAATTGAAGAATGCTCTGAGCTTGCCTGTCATGCCTTAGAACTTCTGTCATGGGAGGCAGCCAGCATTCTCTCAGAACGCGTCTTCAGTGCTGCTGGTTTGTTCATGGATAAGCGCATCTGGCTGTCCCCTGAATATGTAGACAGCCTAACTTTCATCAAAATGAGCAAGTCATAGATCTCCAATGACTTTTGCACCCCAGTCGCACATTGGTGTAACAGGTCAGATTACCCCCGCCCGTCCAGAATATACCCAGGGTTAAAGTGGCCTAGGTTAGATTATACCCCGGGTATTTTCTGGCCTAGGCCAAACTATACCCCGTGGTATATATTGGCTTAGACAAGTTTATACCCCTCTGGGCCAGAATATACCCCGGGTATATTATGGCCTAGGCCAAACTATACCCCGGGGTATAAATTGGCCTAGGCCAGATAATACCCCTCCAGATCAGAGTATACCCCAGCTGCAGTAGATCAGATTTTTCATGCTTTTGAGAACCATTGAGTGATATACTTAATAACAAGGCCCCAGTGAGTGCACAGGGGTCCCAGGTAGCGCACAGGGGCCCCAGGCAGTGCACAGGAGGGCAGAGACAGAGCAAAAGGGGGGAGAGACAGCACACAAGGGGGGAAGAGACAGTGCACAGGGCCCCTGTGAACTTTCTTTGCCCCCCTGTATGCTGTCTGGGACCCCCTGTGCGATATTCTTGAGCATATAATTCCATCCTGTGTGATGTCTGGGGCCCCTGTGCAATATCTGGGGCCCCTGTGCAATATCTGGGGCCCCAGTGCGACATCTGGGGCCCCTGTGTGATGTCTGAGGCCCAGTTCTTGAGTATATCCCTCAATCCTGTGCGATGTCTGGGGCCCCTGTGTGACGTCTGGGGCCCTGTGCAATGTCTGGGGCCCCATTCTTAAGTGTATCACTCAATGGTTCTCATAAGTGTGAAAAATTTTATCTACAGCAGCAGGGGTATATTCTGACCCGGAGGAGTATAATCTGGCCTAGGCCAATTTATACCCCAGGGTATAGTTTGGCCTAGGCTATAATGTACCCATGGTCTATACTCCTCTAGGGCAGAATATTAGTGTGTTTTTGCTGCTGTAGTGCTACAGTATATATAGATGCACATACACAAACCATATACCATTTCATGCGCCTTTTGGCAGATTTTGATGCGGTCTGCAGCAGATTTCCTTCTTCCACGTGACACAGAGAAATCTCCTGTGCTTCTGCACAAAAAATCTACATCATTGGAATGCAGATTTTGATGCAGATTGGCTGCTGATTTTTTCCCTGTGGAAAATCAGCAACAAATCTATTGCATGGGAACGAGTGGACTAGACTTACAGCATGTGTTGGAGGCATTACATTGAACTGACAGTAGATGGTGTAGTTCTATCAATGCATAGTTAATGTTATGTGTTGTAACTTGTTATGTATGTTTCTCCCTGCTCTCTATGATATGCACTTTAAGTTCTCCAGTGTGAGTTCCTATTCTATCCTGTGTGGTGCAGCGGCATTGCTATAATGATCTAGTATGTCTGTTTATGCTATTTTCTTCCCCCTCAGGTGACTGGTCACATTACTGTGACATAGCTCAGGTCCTGTGCGCACAGAATGTCTGTCTGATCACATGACTGTGACATCAGCAAGGTCCTGTCTGTGTGTGTGTGTGTGCTAGAGGATATATAAACCCTGGGTGATTTGTGACAGGTGTGTTCCTGTATTGGGAGTTCCTGTGTTTGAAGGGCCGGTTGGGACCGGAGCAGGTATTTGAGAAACTTTTACAGGACATGGTGCGGGAACCGCAGGAGCTGTGGGCACCATATAGAATGGCGGCAGTGGACCATTCTATGGACTCTCCG
Source organism: Phyllobates terribilis (assembly GCF_046119375.1). Taxonomy (NCBI): domain Eukaryota; kingdom Metazoa; phylum Chordata; class Amphibia; order Anura; family Dendrobatidae; genus Phyllobates; species Phyllobates terribilis. The sequence continues at coordinate 446,348,529 of NW_027362764.1, forward strand.
GGGGCGCCAGTGTTGTCCCAGAGTGCCTGGGGAGGTGGTAAGAGATGTTGTGAACTGAGTCCTAAGACTGTCGCTGATTTTTTCTGCAAAAATTCCCTTACAGGTGTGGTTGTTAAAAAGGGGGTGGAGTGTAAAAAAGGGGCGGGTTTTCAAAAGAGTGTGGAGTGTAGAAAATTGTTGCTGATTGTGGGTTGGTACGTCCTAAAATTGACAATGTGACCGTTGATAATGGGGTAGCTCCAGTGGAAGGGGGTGACGTCAAACTGGCAGGTGACCTGTTAGTCCACAACACCAGGGGGAGTGACACAGACCCCGCAGCTGACGGTGACACTACGGAAGTAGAAGGAGAGGTCCGTCAGGAGGGGCTAGACGAGGTGAGAAAATCCCCATCTCGTAGACGGCGCAGGGGCCACAAAAAGGTTGATCCTGTACTCTTTGCTGAAAGTGAAAGTAAAGAAAATGTAATGGTGTGCGCCATTGTTTCAAGTGTGGATCCTCCTTCAGAGGCAGAAGAGGAGGTGACGGACCTGGAGATCGTGTCCTCAGACCAGCGGAGCCTGGAGTCTGAACGGCAGAGGGTATACCAGGTTGTGAAGAACTTACAGCGAGATCTAAAGGGAAGCAATGAGGAAGTTGTCCAGTGGAAGGAGATGTTCCACGCAATTAAGGAGGACCGCCGCAAAATCAAGGAAGAGGTTTTGCAGTTGAAGCTTGAGAAGGAGGCGCGGCAGGATGGAGTTTCTGGATGTGAACAAATCCTAGAACGACTGCGCAAACAGCTCAAACAGGAGCTGTGTGACTCCAAGAAGGAGTGTGGTGAACGCAGTAGGGAACTGCATCAGATTAAGAGAGACTATGAGGATCTCCTCAAGGTGAAAGAAACTAGAGGAGGATAAGGCAGGTGCAGAGCAAGTGCGTCAAGTGGTTGAGACCAATCTGCAAGATATCCGTGAGGAGAATGATGATCTCCGCAGAAAGACCCTAGGTCTGGAAGCTCAGGTGAAGGAGCTACAGATGTCCTGTGATACACTTCAGAGGGCAGAGACATGCCTTAAGGAAAGGCTCAGCAAGATGGAAGCTGAGCGGGAAAAGATGGAGGAGTCCATCGGAGAAGTCACAGACCAGGGCCAGGAGTTGGTCGCTGGTGATGGGAGGTATGAAGCAGATACCTCCTCGAGTGATGTGAGCTCGGATAATTCGGTGGATGTCGGAGCCAAGATCAAGGAGCTCAAGGAGTTGATACAAGTTCAATGGACGCAAGAGAAGCTTGAGAGACTGACTGCTGAGAGCCGAGTGGGCACATTGGAGACAGAGATGTCTGAGAGAACCCTACTGTTAAGGGAGCAGTTGAAGCAGGAAGAGCTTCAGAGATGGGCTGCTGAGAGGCGAGTAGCTGAGCAAGAAGAAGAAGTTTTAGAGCTCAAAGGTCGCCTAGCAAAGTGTCACGCAGTGAACGAGGCCTCCTTGGAGAAAGGAAAAGGCAAGCAGGTTGCACTCGCTCCCTTATGCCATGAGAGGGTGGACCTGAGGAGAGCTAAGAGTAGGGCAACGGAAGATAAAAGTGAAATGGAAGTGGTCAGGATGAAAATTGGTGAAGTTGTAGCTGTGAGTCAGCTCAGGGGAAGCATACAGGGTGAAGAAGCTGGAAGTCAGTTGTCCCTGAAACCTGAGCTGGTTGATCGTCTGGAAACCACTGGTGAGACCGACACGTCTAGGTACAAGTGCCTCGTAGATTTACCCGAGGATTTGAGGGAAGAATGCACCAGTGAGTCCGTGCATGCAGAGTTTAAGAAGGCAGTGGGAGCCTGTAAGGTGTACTTGACCTCAGAGGCTAAATAGCTGGTGGTCCTGTCCATGACTGAAGTCACAGTGAAAAGGGTGGAGATCCTAAGTGACATACATTGGCATGTATTCGCACGAAGCGGTTTCTCCGATTGAAGTTCATCCGGGTGCCTCATGTTCTGGTGAGAAAGCTCATTGGGAGAAATGGCCGAGCCATGCAGATGATGGTGAAGAAGTCTGGTGTGGTGAAAGTAAGCAGTCCACGTGATCGTCAGGACTGAGTACCGGATGAAGATGGCATGGTGTCTTTCTACACTATAGGAACGGAAGAAAGTCTTGCAGATATGTGCATGCTGGTGGAGTACCGAGTGACCTACCTGCGAGAGGTGGAACAGTTAAATCTCGCTAGGCTGCGAGTGAATGGACAGCATCATCTGAGTAGCAGAAGGTGGCAGCCGTCTAGAGATTGTGAGACCAGACAGAGAAAGGGCCCCCTAAATAGCAGCTACAGCTGAAGTTAGGGACCTTTCAAGATGTCCTGAGAGTAGTGGGTGTGGGTTTAGAGGCAGTGAGACCTCCAGTGACTCAGGTTTGGGTGACCGATACAAGCGACCCAATGGAGTGCGGGACAGTACGGAGTCGAACCGGACCTTAAATACCAGAGAATCTGAGTCACACTGCTGTATTGACCGCTGGGAGCGGGGGAGACCTGGTAGAGTTTCGACTGACCGCTGGGAGCGGGGGAGACCTGGCAGGGTTACGACTGACTGCTGGGAGCCGGGGAGGTCTGACAAGTTTACGACCCGGAAATGTGACTTGATGAAGTTGGTGACAATGGCAGATAGTAGGTCCCTGAGGAATGGGCTTATGTTGTTGACTAATGTTCCAGGGGCTGAGCAGCGCAATTGTCAAATTCACGGTCTCTATGAACTGTGGGTTATAGACTATTTGTGTATTGTGTGCTCAACCCCACAAGTTTGAACAGAGGGGGGGAATATGTGGTGCAGAGGCATTGCTATTATGATCTAGTATGTCTGTTTATGCTATTTTCTTCCCCCTCAGGTGACTGGTCACATGACTGTGACATAGCTCAGGTCCTGTGCGCACAGAATGTCTGTCTTATCACATGACTGTGACATCAGCAAGGTCCTGTCTGTGTGTGTGTGTGTGTGTGTGTGTGTGTGTGTGTGTGTGCTACAGGATATATAAACCCTGGGTGATTTGTGACAGGTGTGTTCCTGTGTTGGGAGTTCCTGTGTTGGGAGTTCCTGGGTGTTGGGAGTTCCTGTGTTAGGTGCTCCCGTGTGGACACCATGTGAGAGGCATGAGGCTGTTCCCTGTGTGTGGGGGGAACACCGCTCGTGTGAAGCCTGATGAGGCCTGGGGAAGCCTGGTGGACTCCTGGAGGGTGAAGCCTGGATCGCTGAGAGTGTGAACGTGATGACAGTAAGCCTTGGAGTGCCAGAGGCTGGAATGTAAACGTCCTGGAGGACAGAGCCTGGATCTGTGTGTGAGAGATGCCAGTGGTCTTGAACAGGATAAGGTCTGGAGACCACGTGTGGTAAGCCTTAAAACCACAGTGGTGGAAAAAGTAATGGACTGAGACAGCTAAACCCAGCAAAGGTAATACACTACGTTATATGGACATTGCTATGGACATTGCTGTATGATTACCTTGCTGAAGGCTGTACCTGGAGCAAGTGGGCCTGTGTGCCACTTGGCTCATGAATATTGTATATACAGTGCTGGCCAAACGTATTGGCACCCCCGCAATTCTGTCAGATAATACTCAGTTTCTTCCTGAAAATGATTGCAGTCACAAATTCTTTGGTATTATTCTCTTTATTTAATTTGTCTTCAATGAAAAATCACAAAAAGAATTGTCCTAAAGCCAAATTGAATATAATTCCACACCAAACCTAAAAAAGGGGGTGGACAAAAGTATTGGCACCCTTTGAAAAATCATGTGATGCTTCTCTAATTGGTGTAATTAACAGCACCTGTAACTTACCTGTGGCACCTAACAGGTGTTGGCAATAACTAAATCACACATGCAGCCAGTTAACATGGATTAAAGTTGACTCAACCTCTGTCCTGTATCCTTGTGTGTACCACATTGAGCATGGAGAAAAGAAAGAAGACCAAAGAACTGTCTGAGGACATGAGAAACCAAATTGTGAGGAAGCATGAGCAATCTCAAGGCTACAAGTCCATCTCCAAAGACCTGAATGTTCCTGTGTCTTCCGTGCGCAGTGTCATCAAGAAGTTTAAAGCCCATGGCACTGTGGCTAACCTCCCTAGATGTGTACGGAAAAGAAAAATTGAGAGATTTCAACGCAAGATTGTGCGCATGGTGGATAAAGAACCTCGACTAACATCCAAACAAGTTCAAGCTGCCCTGCAGTCCGAGGGTACAACAGTGTCAACCCGTACTATCTGTCGATGTCTGAATGAAAAGGGACTGTATGGTAGGATACTCAGGAAGACCCCACTTCTTACCCCGAGACATAAAAAAGCCAGGCTGGAGTTTGCCAAAACTTACCTGAGAAAGCCTAAAATGTTTTGGAAGAATGTTCTCTGGTCAGATGAGACAAAAGTAGAGCTTTTTGGGAAAAAGCATCAACATAGAGTGTACAGGAAAAAAAAAAAAGGCATTCAAAGAAAAGAACACAGTCCCTACAGTCAAACATGGCGGAGGTTCCCTGATGCTTTGGGGTTGCTTTGCTGCCTCTTGCACTGGACTGCTTGACCATGTGCATGGCAATATGAAGTCTGAAGACTACCAACAAATTTTGCAGCATAATGTAGGGCCCAGTGTGAGAAAGCTGGGTCTCCCTCAGAGGTCATGGGTCTTCCAGCAGGACAATGACCCAAAACACACTTCCAAAAGCACTATAAAATGGTTTTAGAGAAAGCACTGGAGACTTCTAAGGTGGCCAGCAATGAGTCCAGACCTGAATCCCATAGAACACCTGTGGAGAGATCTCAAAATGGCAGTTTGAAGAAGGCACCCTTCAAATATCAGGGACCTGTAGCAGTTTGCCAAAGAAGAATGGTCTACAATTCCAGCAGAGCATTGTAAGAAACTCATTGATGGTTACCAGAAGCGGTTGTTCGCAGTTATTTTGGCTAGAGGTTGTACAAACAAGTATTAGGCTGAGGATGCCAATACTTTTGTCCGGCCCATTTTTGGAGTTTTGTGTGAAATGATCCATGATTTGATTTTTGCTTCATTCTCTGTTGTGTTTTTTCCTTGCAAGCAAATTAAATGAAGAAAATAATACCAAAGAATTTGTAATTGCAATCATTTTCAGGAAGAAACTGAGTATTATCTGACAGAATTCCAGGGGTGCCAATACTTTAGGCCAGCACTGTATGTGTGTCGGCGTGCCACTGATTTGGACCCGGTCATATGCGGTTTATGAAGTAATAAACTGCAGCATTGTGAAAAAACGGAAAGACATTGCACGTGTGCATTGATTGTCGCAGCGAAGCGAGTATCCCCGGGGATGATGACAAGCGCTACCTTACACCTGATAAGGTATATAAAGTGAACTTGGAACACCTCCAACAAAAAAATAAGTTTTCCAATTTTGACAACAATGGAACACCAACTGTATGATCAGCTTTTGAGATTCTACACTCCAACAGAACAAAAGTACCCCCAGTGGATCTACGATCTACCTCCAGAGAAACGTTCAAATGCCAAGTCCCAGTTTAGACAAACATCTAAGCCATTTCAATCACAGAAAGCCGACTGCCAAATATCCTGAAGGCCTGTCACGACAACCCAACTTCTGGTGGCCATTTTGGCAGAGATAAAACATTTGCCAAAATTTCTGACCATTATTACTGGAAGGGAATGAAGAACGATGTTCACCAACATGTCAGAGGCTGTCAAAAATGTTTTGTCACAAGTCCCAAAATCAGCAAAGAAGTGCCACCACTCAATGGTATACCAGTGCCTGAAAAAGTATGGAGCTTAGCTGGTATTGATAAGATCGGTCCTCTTCAGGAAACATCAAATGGCAACAAAAATATAGTTGCTGTCACTGATCATTTCTCCAAGTGGACTGAAGCAACAGCTGTTCCAGACAAGAGTGCCATGTCAGTAGCAAAATTTTTGTACACCATTATTTGCCGCTTAGGCTGTATGGACACTTTGATTAGCGACCAGGGAAGAGAGTTTGTGAACTCGATCATCGACAACCTGATGCATCATTTTTAAACAGATCACCGCATTTCATCTGCCTACCACCCACAAACAAATGGCCAGCGGGAAAGTGACAATCGAACACTCAAAGAATCTCTTAGCAAGCTTGTCAATGACCAAGGAACAAACTGGGACCAGTTCATCCCTGGTGTTTTGTTTGCCTATCACACATCTGTGCATGTCTCAACCAAGTGCACTCCATTTGAGGTCATGTATGGATGAAAGGCTAAGCTTCCTATTGACCTCAATCCATCAGGAAATGACACTCTGGATGTCATGTCTCTTTCAGATGATGCCAACCCTGATGTGCTAAGTACACTCACAACCATTCATAACAGGATCCACTCAACTATAAGTACCAACATCCATTCTGCTCAGGAACACCAAAAGTGTGCCTTTGATCGCTGACACAACAGCAACAAAGAAATCACTGCTGGCACCATTGTTTATATCGAGAATCAATATCATATTCATCGCATGGGTTCAAAGATGGAACCACGCTGGTTTGGACCCTACTTAGTTGTGGAATCTTTAACCAAGGGACTAGTAAAAGTTAAGAACAATAAGACTGGCAAGATACTAAGCAACACATACCATGCCAGCAACCTTAAGATTTACCAGGATGAAGAGACTTCTCTACCACCCCAGTCCTGTGATAACTGTCCCAGTGACTCTGCCACGCAGAAACACAAGCAAAGCAAGACTTTCAACCCACTACCAAGTTCAGGGAGGAATTATCTTACCACCACTCTTGACCTTACGTTTAGTAGGGTTGTGTACTTTGGATGCACAATAGATCTTGGACAACCACGGCATACATATAAAACCAAAGGTGATGGGAACTGCTACTTTCGGGCCATCAGCTATATGCTGACAGGAACAGAGGACAACTACTCCCTTCTCAGAGCTAGAGTGATCCACCACATGAAAACTGACTTGTTCAAAAAAACTACAGGGTTACTTTAATTGAGATGTGAATGAATATGTGAACACCTGTGGCATCTCTCGCGATCCAGTCTGGGCAACTGATGCAGAAATCATGGCCACAGCAAATCTGTTCAGTTGTGACATCGTCATCCAGTCATCCACAAAATTGGTGACACCATGGATTGGTTGACCTATCCTGCAAGCTTCAATCTGCAGTCAACAACAGAACATGCACTTTATCTTGAAAACAAGCACAATCATTTTAATGTTGTTATCAGTGTTTACCTTTGAACGTTAATATTGTAGGGTCCTGTCACCAGCCATGTGTACGATTGTCGGCCGAAAGCCTCTCTGGAACCAAGCTTTACATTTACAAGCTGAAGTTTCAGAATGTTATAAATTTTGTTATATCCTGAAGAGTCAAGTTTTTTATGAACCGTCAAGGTTTTCTGGTTGAAGTAAAAAAAAGTCTGTGTGTTTAGCGTTTTAAACAATAAAATGTTGAAAAATTATGTAATTCTTGAGTATATCACTCAATGGTGCTCATAAACGTGAAAAATCTAATCTTTAATATACTTTAATCTTTAATATACTCAAGAATGGGGCCCCAGACGTCATACAGGGGCCCCAGACATCACACAGGGGCCCCTAGACATCACACAATGCACAGGGGCCCCAGACATCGCACAGGATTGACTGATATACTCAAGAAAGGGCCCCAGACATCGCACAGGGGGTCCCAAACAGTGTACAGGGGGGCAGAGACAGCACACAGGGGGACAGAGACAGTTCACAGGGGCCCTGGGCGCTGTCTCTTCCCTCCCCCCCTGCACGCTGTCTCTCCCCCCCCCTTTGCGTGCTGTCTTTTCCCCCTCTTGTGCACTGTCTCTGTCCCCCTGTGCGCTGTCTGGGGCCCCGTGCTCTGTCTCTGCCCCCCCGTGTGCTGCATGGGGCCCCATGCGCTGACTGGGGCCCCGTTATTGAGTATATCACTCACTGGTTCTCAAAAGCCTGAAAAATCTGATCTACAGCAGCGGGGGTATATTCTGACCAGGAAGGGTATAATCTGGCCTAGGCCAATTTATACCTGGGGTATATTCTGGCCCAGAGGGGTATAAACTGGCCTAGGCCACTTTAACCCCGGGTATATTCTGGGCGGGGGGTTAATCTGGCCTGTTACACCGGGAAGGCTAGGCGATGGTGTACTTTTTAGTGTGCTGCATTGATCTCGCGTAATTGCAGTCTGTGACACCTTTGTTGTGGCTTCTGTGCCTGTTGTTGCTAGTGCTGCTAATGTTACTAAAGATTTTTTGAAATGTATAGACTCCAAGTTGGGTCTCCATCTCATGGGTTGCCTGTACTGGAAGGGGTATCAGAGCCCCATTATACTATTTCTACTATGAGGATAATGTCTGTAAAGTGGAGTGGAATTATTGGCATTATATAAGTGAGTAAAATAAATAAATAGAAATGGATGCCACTTTAGTGGTATCTGCTCATAATTCTTGGAAGTGTTTGGTCTCCAAGTTGCATCTCCTTCATGTGTATTGCCTGAATTTGGGAGAGCTCTAGGAGCACCAGGCTTATACCAGTCACTCATCCACCAGTAACTGATCAAAGTTTAAGTTAGAAATGCTGCTCCAAGCCCTGTCCAATGCTGAAATGTAGAAAAAAGAGAGGGGTCGCTCACTGGTCTATTCGGGTGCTCTGAAGAAAAGAGTAATCTCAATAGCAAAAAGAACTTCGGCACTCCATACATGAAAATATAAGAAATATTGTATCTAGACTAATGTCACTTTGAAAAATGAAGGTTTTTTGCGCATAATTTGGCAAACTTATGTGTGCCCATCAACCACGACAAGGTCACCTTCGTATGATGGGAAACTACGCTACGCTACCACTGGATATGCCACTCTTGGGCTGTAAGCCTGTATGGACAATATGTCTTTGCTTGGGCTTTTAACCTACAATGTATGGGCTGGTAGAGCTAGTTAAAACCACCTGTGACTGAATGGGAGGGACACATGGTCAGAAAAAAGGCTGTCAAACTTCTAATAGTGTGAACACGTACCTGCTGCAATGCTCCAGGAGCGGGATCCCAAAAATGATTAATAGAAAAAAGAGAGGGGTCGCTCACTGGTCTATTCGGGTGCTCTGAAGAAAAGAGTAATCTCAATAGCAAAAAGAACTTCGGCACTCCATACATGAAAATATAAGAAATATTGTATCTAGACTAATGTCACTTTGAAAAATGAAGGTTTTTTGCGCATAATTTGGCCAACTTATGTGTGCCCATCAACCACGACAAGGTCACCTTCGTATGATGGGAAACTACGCTACGCTACCACTGGATATGCCACTCTTGGGCTGTAAGCCTGTATGGACAATATGTCTTTGCTTGGGCTTTTAACCTACAATGTATGGGCTGGTAGAGCTAGTTAAAACCACCTGTGACTGAAAAAAAAAAATTATCATGTCAACCCCTGTATGGAGCAGAATATACATCAAAAAATTAAAAGATGAAATGTAGCCTGCTTTATTTAGTAAGTAAGAAAACCAATTTTGATTTTATTATATGCACCACTGTATGGAGAACATTATCAGCACCAGAAAATTTCAAGATGAGATGTGGCCTGCTGTATCACGTTAGTAACAGAAGAAATTTGTTTTTTTTCTGTGGGTGAGGCCTGTATACAATAGAATATTGTCTCCAAGAAATTTCAAACTCAGATCTAGCCTGCTGTATTACCTTAGTATCCGAAGAAAGTATTTTTTTTACTGTGAATGAGGCCTGTATACAATGGAACATATGCTCCAAGAAATTTCAAACTAAGATCAAGCCTGCTGTATCACGTTAGTAACAGAAGAAATTAGATTGTTTACTGTGGATGAGGCCTTTATAAAATAGAATATATGCTCCAAGAAATTTCAAAAGAAGATTTAGCCTGCTGTATCACGTTAGTAACAGAAGAAATTATTTTTTTATTGTATATGAGCCATGTATAGCATTGAATATATGCTCCAAACTATTTAAAAAAGAGATCTCCCCTATTGTATCACGTTGGTAGCAGAGGAAAGTATTTTTTGACTGCGGATGAGGCCTGTATACAATAGAATATGTGCTCCAAGAAATTTCAAACTCAGATCTCCCCTACTGTATCACGTTATTAACAGAATAAATTATTTTTTTACCGTGGATGAGGCCTATATACAATAGAATATGTGCTCCAAGAAATTTCAAACTGATACAGTAGGGAAGTTGTCACGTTAGTAACAGAAGAAATTTTTTTTTTACTGTGGATGAGGCCTGTATAACATAGAATAGATGCTCCAAACTATTTCAAACTGACATCTTCCCTACTGTATCACCTTAATATCAGAAGAAATTCCTTTTTTAACTGTGAATGAGGCCTGTATAAATATAACAATTTCAAACTGAGATCTCACCTACTGTATACTCGTGCATGGAGTATTATTTTTTTTTACTGTGGATGAGGCCTGTATGCAATAGAATATATGCTATAAGAAATTTCCTACTCAGATCTAGCCTGCTGTATAGCCTTAGTAACAGAAGAACTTTTTTTTTTTACTGTGGATGAGGCCTGTATAACATAGAAAATAATCTCCAATTTCAAACTGAGATATGGCCTACTGTATCACATTAGTAACAGAAAAAATATTTTTTTTTACTCTGCACAAGTTCTGCATACAGCTGAATTTCAGCACCACAAAATGACAAGGTGGGATATGACATGCTTTATCACATTTGTCACAGACTAACATAGATTTTTTTACTCTGCATGAGCTCTGCATAAAGCTGAATTTCACCGCCACAAAATGACAAACTGAGATATGGTATGTTGCATCAATTTAGTCACAGAAAAAATAGATTTTTTTACTCTGCATGAGCTCTGCATACAGCTGAATTTCAGCACCACAAAATGACAAGGTGAATATAGCGTGCTGTATCTGTTACAACTCTCCTGTTAGGTTTTTTTGAGTTTGCTGGTCACATGACCATTTTGCCTATTTAATCCGGCTCCGCCCTCCTGGCTTTGCTGGACTTCATTTGTATTTACTATTGTTGAGCTAGCTTGTTGCTCTGTTGCCGTTCTCTGTTAGTTTTGCTAGGTCTTCTGATCCCTATGCCTTTTTGTTGTGTGTTTGTCTTTGACTGCTACTATTTCTGCTAGGAGGTGTCCAACTTTTCTCAGTCCCTAGATCTTGTAGGGATCCCTCCCTCACATCTATAGGTCTGCGTTCAGACTAGCCGAGGACTTTAGCGGGTCTGATCGCAGGATCAGGTTCCCCGTTACATCGTAGGGATCTAGTTTAGTTCTATTGTAGGGACAGATCTCCTCTCTTTCCTTAGTCTCTGTAGCAGATCATAACAGTAAGTCCAGCCATAAAAAAAAAAAAAATTCTCTAAGGCAAGACCTCCAGTTTTCCATCATGGTCTCGGTGCAAGATTTGGCTCAACGCTTGCAGGGACTCTCTCTGGAGGTGACCAAGCTCCAACAACACGTGAGTAGCTGTTCTGGAGCACATTTTGTGGACCCTAAGGTACGTCTGCCTGATCTATTTTTTGGCGAACAACAAGATTTTTTTTCTTTAAAAATGCTTGTCTATTATATTTTCGTTTGAGACCCGGATCCTCTGGTGATGAATCACAGCGCATAGGGATCATAATGTCACTTTTGCGCAAAGATCCTCAGGGATGGGCCTTCTCTCTCCAACCTAGTGATCCGTGCTTTAGATCAGTGGATAGTTTTTTTCTGCTTTGGGTTTGTTGTACGATGATCCTGATCGTGTCTCATCTGCTGAGTCTGAATTAAGACGTTTGAGGCAGGGATCAGGTAATGTGGAAAAATATTGTTCTCACTTCCGTCGGTGGTCTGCCCAGGTGGGGTGGAACGATTCTGCTTTGAAAAGCTTGTTTCTTGCAGGGCTATGTGAAAGGGTAAAGGATTTACTGATTGCTTATCCCACACCTGGAAACTTGCAGGAGGCAATGCAATTAGCTATACGGGTGGACAGGAGACTGCGTGAAAGGGTTAATGAGAGCAAATCCTCTGCTATGTCAGCTTCGAGTCCTGAGAGGTTCTGTGCTGACAATGGAGAGCCGATGGAAATTGGGGCGATGGCACCCCGCTCTCAGGAAAAAGACCACCGACTTTCTGAAGGCTTGTGTTTCTATTGCGGAAATTCTGGTCATTTTATTAAGAGCTGTGTGCTTCGTAAGAAGAAAGAAAAAAAAATGGTCAGTCATGCTCGTATTGCCTGTTTAAATTCTAAGGGAGTATTCCTATCTGCCACTACTGCTGCTCAGGATGAATTAATTGAATTTCGGGTATTTGTGGATTGTGGATCTACTCTGAATGTGATTGATGGGGGATTCTTGGAAAAACTTAGATTAGAACCTAAAACTTTGTCATCCCCTATTGCTGTGGTTTCTGTCGATGGCTCTCCCTTGAAGAGTGTTACTCACAAGGTCTGTGAATTTCCCCTCACTATTAATGGTATTCATCAAGAGAATTTGGATTTGGTGGTATTGGATAATTTGCCTTCTCCAGTAATATTGGGGTTACCCTGGTTAAAATTGCACAATCCTGTACTGGATTGTTCTACCAATGAAATTAAGTCCTGGAGCCCTAAGTGTTATGACAAGTGTTGTAATGGGCGCATTGCTGCTGTGGATGGAGGGGAATTGCCTGCACCTATTCAGGATTTTTGGAGAGTTTTTTCTGAGGAGGAGTCGCAGGTTTTGCCTCCCCATAGAGACTATGATTGTACCATTGAATTTGTCCCTGGCGCGACTCTTCCTAAGAGTCGTTTATTTAATCTTACTATTCCTGAAAGAAAGGCTTTGGAAGAATACATACAGACAAGCTTGGCCGCCGGTCACATTAGGCCTTCCAAGTCTCCTGTGGCTGTTGGATTTTTTTTTGTAAAAAAAAAAGATGGCGGTTTACGTCCTTGTCTGGACTTTCGTGAGATTAATAAAATTTCTGTACGCAATCCTTACCCACTGCCATTGATTCCTGATTTATTTAACCAGTTAGTGGGGGCCAAATGGTTCTCTAAAATTGATCTCCGGGGGGCATTCAATTTGTTACGCATGAAGGAGGGTGATGAATGGAAGACTGCTTTTAACACTCCTGTGGGTCATTTTGAGAATCTGGTTATGCCTTTTGGTCTCACCAATGCTCCAGCATTTTTTCAGAATCTTATTAATGATATCCTTAGACCTTTAATCGGCAAAAATGTGGTTGTGTATTTGGATGACATTTTGATTTATTCGCCGGATCTGGAGTCTCATTGGCGGAGCGTACGTGAGGTATTACAGTTATTAATGGACAATTCGCTTTTTGCTAAGCTGGAGAAATGTGAGTTCACTGTACAGAGAATTAGTTTTTTGGGCTACATTATCTCCAGTGAAGGTTTTGAGATGGACCCGGTTAAAGTTCAAGCTGTGCAGGAATGGCCTAGGCCTATTGGTTTGAAATCGATACAGAGGTTTTTGGGTTTCGCCAATTATTACAGAAAATTCATAAAAAACTTTTTCTATTATTGTCAAAGCGCTGACCGATCTCACCAGGAAAGGTGCTAATGCGGTTCAGTGGACTTCTGAGGCCATTGAAGCTTTTGTGTTTCTAAAGGAGAGGTTCACCTCTGCTCCCATCCTTATGCAGCCTGATGTGACTAAGCCGTTTTTGGTTGAGGTTGATGCTTCTTCGGTGGGGGTTGGTGCGGTGTTGTCTCAGGAAAACAAGGATGGAGTACATCCCTGTGACTTTTTTTCAAAAAAATTTTCTGAGACTGAACTTAATTACGATATTGGTAATCGGGAATTGCTGGCGATTAAACTCGCATTTGAACACTGGCGTCATCTCTTGGAAAGTGCTGAATTTCCCATTCAGGTTTTCACTGATCATAAAAATCTGATCTATCTTGATGCTGCCAAGAGGTTGAATGCCCGTCAGGCTAGGTGGGCACTTTTTTTCTCGCGGTTTAATTTTTCCGTTACTTACATCCCGGGTACCAAGAATGTTAAAGCGGATGCTTTGTCTCGCAGCTTTTCTCCCATGGTCGGTGTTGAGGAGGAAGAGGAGACCATTTAACAAGAAGGTGTTGTGATTGCTGCTTTGGACTCCGTTTTGGAGGATGAGATTCTTAAAGCACAGGAGAATGCCCCATCTAACACTCCCCATGGGAGGTTGTTTGTGCCTAGGACCTTTAGGAGAGATTTGTTTGTTGAGTGTCATGAGTCTCGATTGGCAGGTCATCCAGGAATTTCTGAGACCAAGAGACTTGTGGGTCGCAGTTTTTGGTGGCCTGGATGGCAGAAGGAAGTCATTAAGTGGGTGCGCCAATGTACTGTGTGTGCAAGATCCAAGTTTTCGCATGCTCCTGCTGCGGGGTTGCTTTGCCCTCTGGAGGTTCCTAGTGCACCTTGGACACATCTGGCTATGGACTTTATTGCTGACCTTCCTCCCTCTGAAGGTTTCACGGTCATCTGGGTGGTCGTGGACCGTTTTAGCAAGATGTGTCACTTGGTTCCCTTCATCAAACTGCCTTGCGCTAAGACACTCGCCAAGGCCTTTGTCAAGGAAATTGTCAGACTACATGGTGTTCCTACTGACATTGTTTCTGATAGGGGACCTCAGTTCGTGGCTCGTTTTTGGCGTGCCTTTTGTGACAGGTTGGGAGTTCATTTGTCGTTTTCATCCGGATGTCATCCTGAGTCTAATGGCCAGACAGAAAGGAAGAACCAGGATGTTGAGCAGTTCTTGCGTTGTTTTGTGGCAGACAATCAAGAGGGGTGGTCTGAGTTTCTGCCACTTGCTGAATTTGCTCTTAACAACCATACATCCTCTTCTGCTGGGTGTTCGCCTTTTTTTTGTTGTTCTGGGAGACATCCGTCTTTTGGGTCATTTTCCAAATTGGTTTCGGCTGTGCCTGAGGAGGAGAGTTTTTCCGGTGATTTGGAGAGAGTTTGGACGGATGTGCGTGGTAATCTTCAGGAGGCTAACAAGAAATCTAAGAGGTACTTTGATAGGAAACGGCAAGAGGTTTTGTTTGCTGTTGGTGACATGGTTTGGTTGTCCTCTAAGAATCTGCGATTGAGGATTCCTTCTAAAAAATTGGGTCCCAAGTTCGTAGGGCCCTTTAAGGTACTTCAGATAGTTGACCAATCTGCTGTTAGGCTGGAGGTTCCTACGTCCTGGAGGATTAATCTGGTGTTTCATGTTTCTCTGTTGAAAAAAGCTGATGTGTCGGATGGTGACGCCTCTGCCACTGTTCCTCCGGTGGTGGAGGACGGGGAATATGAAATTTCCCGCATCCTAAATTCTAGACGGTATAGAGGGAGTTTGCAGTATCTCGTCGCTTGGAAGGGTTTCGGACCTGAGGATAACTCATGGGTGAGGGCGGATGATGTTTCTGCTCCCAGACTTGTCCGAGCGTTTCACAGGAGGTTTCCTGGTAAGCCTGGGCCTAGGGGATCCGGAGGATCCTCTTAGAAGAGGGGGTACTGTTACAACTCTCCTGTTAGTTTTTTTTTAGTTTGCTGGTCACATGACCATTTTGCCTATTTAATCCGGCTCCGCCCTCCTGGCTTTGCTGGACTTCATTTGTATTTACTACTGTTGAGCTAGCTTGTTGCTCTGTTGCCGTTCTCTGTTAGTTTTGCTAGGTCTTCTGACCCCTATGCCTTTTTGTTGTGTGTTTGTCTTTGACTGCTACTATTTCTGCTAGGAGGTGTCCAACTTTTCCCAGTCCCTAGATCTTGTAGGGATCCCTCCCTCACATCTATAGGTCTGCGTTCAGACTAGCCGAGGACTTTAGCGGGTCTGATCGCAGGATCAGGTTCCCCGTTACATCGTAGGGATCTAGTTTAGTTCTATTGTAGGGACAGATCTCCTCTCTTTCCTTAGTCTCTGTAGCAGATCATAACAGTATCACGTTAGCAACTGAAAAAAATCGATTTTTAAAAGTGTACTTGTGCATGGAGTACAATAGAGGCAGTGCACAGCAGACTTCTATGAAATGTGCCCTGTTGTCTTTGTCTGGACTTCATTAATGGCACAAGTAAAAAAAAATCTCATGGAAGGTCGATTTCAAAGCCACACAGGACACTATATCTAAACTATTAGCCTTAGAAGCAACTACCTAGCTAACTAGGTAAAATCTCTAATGAATCCAGAAGCAGAACAACAGCATCCTCTCTGTGCTGTTACACTGACAAAATGGCGCTAAAACAACATATCTGCTCTTTAAATAGAGATGGACATGTGATTTCAGCAGTCAATGGCACAAGTACTTGAGTCTGGACATTGTGGATGGTTCCTGCGCCGTGATTGGCAAGCTGCAATTTGCACACATAAAGATAGGAAAAAAAAAAAAAGATTACAAGCACGCTGCTCCTTGGAGCTCTCCTCACCCCCTCCCCTCATCAAACACGTACCTCCTGCTCATCATACACCACCACTATCCTACCCAAAGTGATATAAATACGTAATGACAATGCAATAATTTCCTGATCTTTTACCGACTTTCTTAACGAATTTTGCTGATTTTAAGAAAAAATGTTTCCGATCACGAATCTGAATGTGCCATATTTGTGCCGAATTTGAAATTGGCGATTGTTTTTTGAACCTATTCGCTCATCTTTACTAATGATTGTTCTAATGATAGTTCTGTTTCATGTCACTTGTCTCATCTATTGCATTATTTCTGTGTCTTATTGTGTATAAATATGTGACTCTTCAGATTTTGTGTTATACTATGCTTGATGAAGAGACCTGAGTAGTCTCGAAAGCTGGCAATTTGTTACCATCTTTTCAGTTAGCCATTAAAAGGTATCAACCACTGAGGACTCTCAAATCTAAATATATTTCTGGATGCGACACTTTAAGGCAGAGTAGTATGGTAGCGAATGCCAAAATACCTGGCCTAACAGACCTAAGAGTGTGAAATCAAGGATATAAACATAGTAACCACATACTCACAAGTGCAGAGGGAGCCAGCTGCTGGAGGAGAAGGATGGAGATTTCAGCACTTGAGCTTGGACAGCTGAGTCCCCACTTACTTATTGAACATACTGAGCGAGATGGTTTAACAGGTCCTATAATCCAGCACTCATAAACAGCATTGCATGCTATTCTGAAATTTCCAGTTGTTCTGTAGGATTAAGTAAGTATTTTAATAATCAGTAGCTCCTTAACTATAATAGTTCAGTTCAAATACATCAAACCCTGCATATTTAGCATTTCCAATCAGTATAGAATACAACATAAATTGTGATGTTATTATCTCGTTTGAATCCAACATTGATTTCTTCATACAAATAATTTGTTAAAGCTGCATAAAATATTCTTCAAAAGAGGTTTGTTTATGCAGTCACTGCTATTTTCATTTGTAATTAAAGAACATCATACTTCTAGACCCACTTGAAAGGACTTAACATCATATTGTATTTAATAAAAAAGAGACATACAAAAACTAATGAGGCACTTTTGATATGAAAGTCCACAACTCATGTACAATATTTTGAAGGTGTTACAAAATCTCATAAAGACATCCAATTAGGTAGGAGTACAAAAATGAAAGACTACTATTAACATGACTGCTATTTCAGGAATGAATCAGGGAACTTTTAAAATTAATAATTTATACTATCATTTAAAGTAATCTATGATTTAAACATTTTTGCATAAAATTGTTATATAATGAAGTGAGTTGAATTTATTTCTTCTATTTAGAAAGCAATGTGATCTTTGTAAGGGTCAGATGCAAAGTGGGGAATGTGTGCATGATCTGCTTTTTAAAGGCTTTTTTAGATGACTGTAATTATGTCTAGGGCCTAGAAATTAAATGACCCTCTATTTCTTTCAGCTATAAATGTAAATATAGTGCTTTTCAGTTATCTTATTTCCCTTTTAATTTGTTTGTTCTTTTTTTCTATCATCCTAGTCTTACAACAAATTATGCATCAATACTTTTTGAACATGTTAACATCATCTGATATCTGCTTGTCCTGTATTGTAATCATTGGTTGTGGAAAAAAATAACATCTTTGAATTTCCAGGATGTCAGTAATGCAATGTATCTTGTGTCTTTACTATGCACCTGTTTGTCAAATCCTTTTAACGTTTGATATGATACATTATTGATACCCCTTTTATATATTCATGTATTAATAATATAGCCACCATTTTTTGCCCCCATATCTTACTAATGCCCTTCCATTTTTCCATGTATTAATACTAGCTATTGAACCCGTTCTATGCCCGGGTGGCGAGCATTTTTATAGTTATATGGTCTCCCATGCTGGTATGTACTGCCCCCCATCCTAGTGTTTGTGCTGCCCCCATTCTGGTATTTGTATTGCCCCCATCCTATCCTGGTATGCATGGCACCACTCATCACTATCCCGGTAAGCATGGACCCTCACCCCCATCCTGTTATGCAGGGGACCCCATCCCTCATCCTTATCCTGGTATGTATGGTTCCCCTCATTCTGGTACGGATGGTACCCCTCATCCCTATCCTGGTATGCATGGCACGCCATCCCTCATCCTGGTAAGCATGGTACCCCTCATCCCTATCCTGGTATGCATGGCCCCTCATCCGAATCCTGGTATGCATGGAGCCCCTCATCCCTCATCCTCGTATGCATGGCTCCCTCTTACCTAGTCCTGGTATGCATGGGCCCCTCACCCCCATTCTGGTATGCATGGTAACCCATCCCTCATCCATATCCTGGTATGTATGGTACCCCTCATCCTGGTACGGATGGTACCCCTCATCCCAACCCTGGTATGCATGACACCCCATCCCTCATCCTGGTATGCATGGTACCCCTCATCCCTATCCTGGTATACATGGCCCCTCATCTGAATCCTGGTATGCATGGCACCCCCACATTCCTATCCTGGTATGCATGGTACCCCTCATCCCTATGCTGGTATGCATGGCATCCCTCATCCCAATCCTGGCATGCATGGCACCCCACATCCCCAATTCTGGTATGCATAGCACCTCTCATCCCAATCCTGGTATGCATGGAACCCCTCATCCCCAATCCAGGTATGCATGGCACACCTCATCCCCAATCATGGTATGCATGGCACATCTCATCCCCAATCCTGGTATGCATGGTACACCTCATCCCCAATTCTGGTATGCATGGCACCCCTCATCCCCAATCCTGGTATACATGGTACCCCTCATCCCTAATCGTGGTATGCATGGCACCCCTCATCCCCAATCCTGGTATACATGGCACCCCTCATCCCCAATTGTGGTACGCATGGCACCCCTCATCCCCAATCATGGTATGCATGGCACCCCATCCCTCATCCTGGTATTCATGGTACCCCTCTTCCCTATCCCGGTATGTATGGCCCTTCATCCGAATCCTGGTATGCATGGCACTCCCACATTCCTATCCTGGTATGCATGGTACCCCTAATCCCTATGCTGGTATGCATGGCATCCCTCATCCCAATCCTGGCATGCATGGCACCCCTCATCCCCAATCCTGGTATGCATAGCACCCCTCATCCCCAATACTGGTATGCATGGCACCCCTCATCCCCAATCCTGGTATGCAGGCACCCCTCATTCCCAATCATGGTATGCGTGGCACACCTCATCCCCAATCCTGGTATGCATGGCATATCTCATCCCCAATCCTGGTATGCATGGCACACCTCATCCCCAATCCTGGTATGCATGGGACCCCTCATCCCCAATACTGGTATGCATGGCACCCCTCATCCCTATCCTGGTATGCATGGCCCTTCATGCGAATCCTGGTATGCATGGCACTCCCACATTTCTATCCTGGTATGCATGGTACCCCTCATCCCTCTGCTGGTATGCATGGCATCCCTCATCCCAATCCTGGAATGCATGGCACACCTCATCCCTAATCCTGATATGCATAGCACCTCTAATCCCCAATCCTGGTATGCATGACACCCCATCCCTCATCTTTGTATGTATGGTACCCCTCATCCCTATCCTGGTATGTATCGTACTCCTTATCCTCAAATGCATGGTACCCAACCCTCATCCTGGTATGGATGGTACCCCTCATCCTTATTCTGGTATGTATGGTACCCCTCATTCTGGTATACATGGCACCCCTCTTCCCAATTCTGGTATGTATGACACCCCTCATCCCCCAAACCTGGTATGTATGGCCTCCTCATCCACCTATCGTGGTATGAATGGCACCCCATACATCATCCTGGTATGCTTGGCACCCCTCATCTCTTTTCTGGTATGTATGGTATCCCTCATCCCTATTCTGGTATGTATGGTACCCCACATCCTGGTATACATGGTATTTCTTATCCAAATTGTGGTATGCTTGGTCTCCTCATTCCCCAATCCTGATATGCATGGCACCCAATCTCTCATCCTGGTATGCATGGCTCCCTCATACCCAATCCTGGTATGCATGGCCCCTTCACCCCTATCCTGGTATTCATGCCACTCCTCATCCCCCAATCCTGGTATGCATGGCACCCCATCCCTTATCCAGGTATGCATGGCACCCCATCCCTTTTCATGGAATGCATGGTACCCCTCATCCTTATTCTGGTATGCATGGTACCCCTCATCCCTATTCTGGTATGCATGGTACCCCTTATTCCCAATGCTGGTATGCATGGCACCCCTCATCCCCAATGCTGCTTTACATGGCACCCCTCACCCCCCTATCCTGGTATGCATGGCACCCCTCATCCCCAATCCTGGTATGCATGGTACCCCTCATCCCTATTCTGGTATGCATGGTACCCCTCATCCTGGTATGCATGGCACCCCATCCCTCATCCTGGTATGCATGGTACCCCCATCCCTATTGTGGTATGCATGGTACCCCTCATCCCCAATGCTGGTATGCATGGCACCCCTCACCCCCCAATCCTGGTATGAATGTTCCCCTCACCCCCAATCCTGGTATGCATGGTTCCCTCACCCCCAATCCTGGTTTGTATGGTACCCCTCATCCCCCAATCCTGGTATGTGTGGCCCGCTCACCCCCAATCCTGGCATGTATGGCGCCCTTCATCCCTTTCACACTACACACATAAAAAAAAAACACTTATACTCACCTTTCTTCCCTGTGCTCCAGCGCTGCTGTGTTCTGTTCTGCTGGAGGTCGGAGGAGGAGTGCGGTGCCGGAGTATGCGCGTGCCCATACAGTGCTGTCTGGTGCCATTTTGCTGAAGACACACTGCAAATGTGTCTCCAGTTAAATGGCGCCGGATAGCGCAATGCGCACGCGCCAATTTCGATGACTTCACTCCTGCCCCGGTCTCCGGTGAGAAGAGAGGCGCCGTGGCAACACACCTCCTGGTCAGGTAAGCATGGCACAGGAGATCGCGGTATGCGTTCAGTGTCTATGCATACAGCGATCTCCGGCGCCATACACACTCCTCTTATCTGTAACGGCTCCATGCGTTCTTCTGTCTGGAGCCAGACTGTGCAGGCGTGTCACGCTTGCGCAGTCTATAAAGGTTTTAGATAGAGGGATGCTTGTAGCATTATATTATAGATTGCCCTCTCTATGCTTCCATATATTAACCACTTCTACCCCAAGCCTGTTTTCACATTCATGACCAGGCCAAATTTTATAATTCTGACCATTTTATTTGGTAATAACCCTGGAGTGCTTCAACAAATCCCACTGATTCTGAGACTGTTTTTTCGTGGCGTATTGTACTTCATGACAGTGGTATAATTTGATCAATATGACTTGCGTTTATTTGTGAAAAAAATCTGAAATTTGTCGAAAATGTAGAAAATTTGACAAGTATCAAACTTTTAAAGTTAACTCACACAAAATAGTTAATAAATAACATTTCCCACATGTCTAAATTATATTATCACAATTTTTGAAACATATTTTTTGTTAGAAATTTAGAAGAGTTAAAAGTTGACCAGCGATAAGTCATTTTTCCAACAAAATGTGCAAAACAATTTTTTTTAGGACTACATCACATTTGAAGTGACTTTGAGGGGCCTATACAAGAGAAAATACTCCAAAGTGACACCATTCTAAAAACAGCACCCCTCAACGTGCTTAAAACTACACTCAAGAAGTTTATTAACCCTTCAGGTGCTTCACATAAACTGAATCAATGTGGAAGGAAAACATGAACAATTAAATTTTTTTCACAACAATTTTACTTGAAACCCAATTTTTTTTATTTTCACAAGGGTAACAGGAGAAATGGAAACCAAAAATTGCTGTGCAATTTTCCCTGAGTAAGCCGATACCCCATATGTGGGGGGAAACTACTGTTTGGCCCCATTGCAGGGCTCGGAAGGGAATGAGCACCGTTTTACATGTCACGTTTGGAAAGCCCCTGGCATGCTAAAACAGTGGAACCCCCCCCCCCACAAATGACCCTATTTTGGAAACTAGACCCCTCAAGGAACTTACAGTGCCTACAAGTAGTATTCAACCCCCTGAAGATTTAGCTGGTTTGATAAGATGCAAATAAGTTAGAGCCTTCAAACTGCAAACGAGAGTAGGTTTTATGAACAGAAGCATAAATCTTACAAACCAAAAAGTTATGTTGCTCAGTTGAATTTTATTAAATTTTAAACATAAAAGTGTGGGTCAATTATTATACAACCCCTATGTTTAATATTTTGTGGAATAACCCTTGTTTGCAATTACAGCTAATAATCGTCTTTTATAAGACCTGATCAGGCCGGCA
Source organism: Phyllobates terribilis (assembly GCF_046119375.1). Lineage (NCBI taxonomy): Eukaryota > Metazoa > Chordata > Amphibia > Anura > Dendrobatidae > Phyllobates > Phyllobates terribilis. The sequence goes on from NW_027362764.1 coordinate 446,371,194, forward strand.
CAGGTCTGTGGAGTTATCTTGGCCCACTCCTCCATGCAGATCTTCTCCAAGTTATCTAGCTTCTTTGGGTGTCTCATGTGGACTTTATTCTTGAGCTCCTTCCACAAGTTTTCAATTGGGTTAAGGTCAGGAGACTGACTAGGCCACTCCAACACCTTGACTTTTTCCCTCTTGAACCAGGCCTTGGTTTTCTTGGCTGTGTGCTTTGGGTCGTTGTCTTGTTGGAAGATGAAATTACGACCCATCTTAAGATCCTTGATGGAGGAGCGGAGGTTCTTGGCCAAAATCTCCAGGTAGGCCGTGCTATCCATCTTCCCATGGATGCGGACCAGATGGCCAGGCCCCTTGGCTGAGAAACAGCCCCACAGCATGATGCTGCCACCACCATGCTTGACTGTAGGGATGGTATTCTTGGGGTCGTATGCAGTGCCATCCAGTCTCCAAACGTCACGTGTGTGGTTGGCACCAAAGATCTCGATCTTGGTCTCATCAGACCATAGAACCTTGAACCAGTCTGTCTCAGAGTCCTCCAAGTGATCATGAGCAAACTGTAGACAAGCCTTGACATGACGCTTTGAAAGTAAAGGTACCTTACGGGCTCGTCTGGAACGGAGACCATTGCGGTGGAGTACGTTACTTATGGTATTGACTGAAACCAATGTCCCCACTGCCATGAGATCTTCCCGGAGCTCCTTCCTTGTTGTCCTTGGGTTAGCCTTGACTCTTCGGACAAGCCTGGCCTTGGCACGGGAGGACACTTTCAAAGGCTGTCCAGGCCGTGGAAGGCTAACAGTAGTTCCATAAGCTTTCCACTTACGGATGATGCTCCCAACAGTGGAGACAGGTAGGCCCAACTCCTTGGAAAGGGTTTTGTACCCCTTGCCAGCCTTGTGACCCTTCACGATCTTGTCTCTGATGGCCTTGGAATGCTCCTTTGTCTTTCCCATGTTGACCATGTCTGAGTGCTGTTCCCAAGTTTTTGGAGGGTCTTAAATAGTCAGAAAAGGCTGGCAAAAGATATCTTTAATCCACGCATGTGAAGCTCATTATTCTTGGTGCCTGAACTACTTCTTAATACTTTAGGGGGACCAAACAGAATTCTTGTGGTTTGAGGGGTTGAATAATAAATGACACTCTGAATTAACTTTTACCGTTTTAAAAAAAAATAAAAAATTTGCTGCAGTGCATTTCCCACTTCCAGCCTGATCTACAGTACAAATGTCACAATGCCAAGTTAATTCCGCATGTGTCAACCAGCTAAATCTGCAGGAGGTTGAATACTACTTGTAGGCACTGTATATTATACTCTTAAAAAGCTTGGGGTAGGGGTCTAGGGGACCATTTTATAGCCAAAATCACGGCCATGTATCGCAATACGTCACCTAGGCTGAAGATAAATGGAACATTTTCATCACCTTTCATAATCACCAATGGGACAAGGCAGGGATGTCCTCTGTCCCCTCTCTTATACATCCTAGTGATGGAGCACCTGCTCTCATCAATTCGCCATAACCCCAATATTAGGTGGATTGAGGTGGGAGGCACCGAGTACAAGTGCTCTGCATTTGCTGATGATGTCTTGGTATATATCACTAGAGATGAGCGTTGTTCGACTCAAACTGTTCGCCAATCTCAAATTCGAGCTGTTTTGGGCGGTGTTCGAGCCGTTCGGCGAACACGAACGATTTGAGAAAAATTCGGCTGTTCGAGGTTATGTTCAATAACTGTTCGTGCACCAAAATCATAACTGGATTTTTTCTCAGTAATGATGAAAATTAATGTTAATACGCAGTTTGAGGGTACAGCGGGGTGGGGGGAGGGGCAGGGGATGGATCTCTGCAGGAATAATGAAGATCTCCATTTTTTTTTCTCTTTCCCGCATTTACAGTGGGGAGGTGCAATCTGTCAGCCTATCAGCAGCGCACACACGGAGCGAAGTGCTTTTTTTCACACAAGCAAGGGCATGTGTCATTGTCAGTGTATGTCACATGTCCTTGCCCTATAAGACCAAGCCATTTTCCCCGTCGCCACCATTTTCTCACTGCTGCAGCTGCGTGTTAGACGGCACCGCTGTTGCTGTGTGCGCTATACCTTGTTAATTTCAAGCCAATTTTTGCACAAATCTACAGATAGCTTGGGAGTAGGGAATAGTTGTGATTGCAGTCCTTTCAAGGACTAGGTTACAGCATTTCCTACGACTTTTATCAGGCAGGTCTGTGCTCTTAAATAGATAGATTGTGGGAGTAAAGACTAATTGTAATTGCAGTCCTTTTCAGGACTAGGTTAAATCAGTTCCTATAAGTTTTTGCCAGGCAGGTCTGTGCCAGTGCTGTGCAAGTTTTTTTCACAGCATTTGGCTGAATCTAGCAAAGCTAATCCTTTTTGGCCTATTGCAGAGTGTGTTAGTCAGTGGAGTAGCCTATCTGTGTTGCAAGATATACCACCTGTGTATAGAATACCAATTTTTTTACTGCACCTAGTGAAGTAAAATCTTTTGGGCATAGCATCATTCTATTAGTCCATCTATTCTGACCTCCATCAGGTTGCAAATTGAATATAATTTTTTTCTGCATCTAGCTCTGAAAAAATATTTGGGCTTCTAGCAGTGTGCGGGACTTGTTCTATTAGTCCATCTATACTGACCTCCATCAGGTTGCAAACTGAATATAATTTTTTTCTGCATCTAGCTCTGAAAAAATATTTGGCCTTCTAGCAGTGTGTGGGACTTGTTCTATTTGTCCATCTATACTGACCTCCATCACGCTGCAAATTCAAAATATTTTTTTGTCTGCATCTAGCTCTGAAAAAATATTTGGCCTTCTAGCAGTGTGTGGGACTTTCTCTATTAGTCCATCTATACTGACCTCCATCAGGTTGCAAATTAAAAATAATTTTTATCTGCATCTACCTCTGAAAAAATATTTGGGCTTCTATCTGTGTGTGGGACTTGTTATATTAGTCCATCTATACTGACCTCCATCAGGTTGCAAATTAAAAATAATTTTTATCTACATCTAGCTCTGAAAAAATATTTGGCCTTCTAGCAGTGTGTGGGACTTTCTCTATTAGTTCATCTATACTGACCTCCATCAGGTTGCAAATTAAAAATATTTTTTTGTCTACATCTAGCTCTGAAAAAATATTTGGCCTTCTAGCAGTGTGTGGGACTTTCTCTATTAGTCCATCTATACTGACCTATATCAGGTTGCAAATTCAAAAAAATTTTTTTCTGCCTCTAGCTCTGAAAAAATATTTGGACTTCTAGCAGTGTGTGGGACTTTCTCTATTAGTCCATCTATACTGACCTATATCAGGTTGCAAATTCAAAATAATTTTTTGTCTGCATCTAGCTCTGAAAAAATATTTGGCCTTCTAGCAGTGTGTGGGACTTTCTCTATTAGTCCATCTATACTGACCTCCATCAAATTGCAAATTAAAAATAATTTATATCTGCGTCTAGCTCTGAAAAAATATTTGGCCTTCTAGCAGTGTGTGGGACTTTCTCTATTAGTCCATCTATACTGACCTCCATCAGGTTGCAAATTAAAAATAATTTTTATCTACATCTAGCTCGGAAAAAATATTTGGCCTTCTAGCAGTGTGTGGGACTTTCTCTATTAGTTCATCTATACTGACCTCCATCAGGTTGCAAATTAAAAATATTTTTTTGTCTACATCTAGCTCTGAAAAAATATTTGGCCTTCTAGCAGTGTGTGGGACTTTGTCTATTAGTCCATCTATACTGACCTATATCAGGTTGCAAATTCAAAAAAATTTTTTTCTGCCTCTAGCTCTGAAAAAATATTTGGACTTCTAGCAGTGTGTGGGACTTTCTCTATTAGTCCATCTATACTGACCTATATCAGGTTGCAAATTCAAAATAATTTTTTGTCTGCATCTAGCTCTGAAAAAATATTTGGCCTTCTAGCAGTGTGTGGGACTTTCTCTATTAGTCCATCTATACTGACCTCCATCAAATTGCAAATTAAAAATAATTTATATCTGCGTCTAGCTCTGAAAAAATATTTGGCCTTCTAGCAGTGTGTGGGACTTTCTCTATTAGTCCATCTATACTGACCTCCATCAGGTTGCAAATTAAAAATATTTTTTTGTCTGCATCTAGCTCTGAAAAAATATTTGGCCTTCTATCAGTGTGTGGGAATTTCTCTATTAGTCCATCTAAACTGACCTCCATCAAGTTGCAAACTGAATATATTTTTTTTCTGCATCTACCTGTGAAAAAATATTCGGCTTCTAGCTGTGTGTGGGACTTGTTCTATTAATCCATCTATACAGACCTCCATCAGGTTGCAAACTGAATATAATTTTTTTCTGCATCTACCTCTGAAAAAATATTTGGGCTTCTAGCTGTGTGTGGGACTTGTTCTATTAATCCATCTAAACAGACCTCCATCAGGTTGCAAACTGAATATAATTTTTTTCTGCATCTACCTCTGAAAAAATATTTGGGCTTCTAGCTGTGTGTGGGACTTGTTCTATTAGTCCATCTATACTGACCTCCATCAGGTTGCACACTGAATATAATTTTTTTCTGCATCTAGCTCTGAAAATATATTTGGCCTTCTAGCAGTGTGTGGGACTTTTTCTGTTAGTCCATGTATACTGACCTCCATCAGGTTGCAAATTAAAAATAATTTTTATCTGCATCTAGCTCTGAAAAAATATTTGGCCTTCTAGCAGTGTGTGGGACTTTCTCTATTAGTCCATCTAAACTGACCTCCATCAGGTTGCAAACTGAATATATTTTTTTTCTGCATCTACCTCTGAAAAAATATTTGGGCTTCTAGCTGTGTGTGGGACTAGTTCTATTAGTCCATCTATACAGACCTCCATCAGGTTGCAAACTGAATATAATTTTTTTCTGCATCTAACCAAGCCAATAGTTTTGGCCTAATACCACAGTTTGGCCACTCAGCTCTGCTCGGTTCCCATCCATTGTTTTTTTGTGCAAACAACTCCAGAGTTGTGAATTAGTTAACCACCAAAATGAGTGTAAAAAGGCCTGCTGCTGGTGGAAAGGGGAATAGGCGTGTTGGGAAGGGGAAAAAAGGTTGTGTCCGTGTGGTAGGTGTTAAAGCAACAGTAACATCTGCAGAAGAAAGACCATCTTCCAGCCAAACTAAAATGTCTACTTCTTTTAGCGGACAATGTGATAAGATCCCTTTCTTACGGCCACGCCAATCGCTACAAATTCCAGATGAGGCACAAAAACAGCAGGTGCTTCAATGGATATCAAGTGCTCCTTTAAGTGGGCTCTCCTCCACATCAACTTCAACATCACAAATACTCCAGTCCTCAAAGGTGTCACCCCAATCGCACTTGCTTCCTCACAGCTCCCAAATCTCCAGCTGCCCGTCTGAGTATGAGGTAGAACAGATGGTTGAGTCTGCAGAGCTGTTTACTCATACTATAGCCTGGGAATCAGAGGTCGACTCCAGCGCTTCTGTGAATCCAGACGAGGAAATGATCTGCACTGATGCCCAGAATCTTTATGAGTCGGATCCAGGACCAGACGCAGAAGGTTCTGACCATAATGTAGACCCTCATTCCCAAACTGTAACTCCTGTTGGTGGAGACAATGAGGAAGACGATGATGAGACTCAAATACCTGATTGGAGCGACAACTTTAGTTTTTTGTCAGGGCAGGAACAGGTTGGCTCTGAGGACGGCAGGTGAGATAACGCACAGGGTGATGATGATGAGGTCGGAGATTCCACTTACTGTCAACCCACAGTCAGCCAAGAGATGAGGTCAGCAGAGGAGGTGGAGGAAGATGCTAGTGACGACGAGGTCAGGTTGCGCCTTCCTGGACAGAGACGTAGTACTGGAAGCACGTCAACAACTGCATCCTCAAACACAACTCTGCCTCTCACCACAAGTCGTGGTGGCTCTTCAGGTCGCATGGGTGCTAAGCCTTGCATAGCCTGGGCATTTTTTCAGATCAATAAAGATGACCCAACTCGTGTTATCTGTAACATTTGTCAGCAAAAGCTAAGTAGAGGCCAAAAAATACATAGTTTGAGTACTTCATGCATGAAATGGCACATGGACATGAAGCATAAGTTGCAGTGGGAAGCTCAGTGTGCTACAATGCGGCCTAGCCGGCCGGGCCAACCACCGTCTGCCATATCTTGTGCATCCGCGGCCTCTTCATCCTCTGTGACTAGGGGGACAGCAGTCACACCTGTTTTGGGGCGCAGACCTGCCACCTCTTTACCCGCAACAGCCAGCGTGATTGGCAGGTCATCATTTTCTTTGGAGGTGGTAACACCAGCTGCTGTTGAGCGCTGTCCGACATCGATAGCACCACCTTTGGATCAAGGCAACCTAACATGTCCGCCTACATCTTCCTCACAGACCGGAAGTTTGCCGGGGACACCCTTATCAACCCCGTCTAAGCACAATAGCCAGCCCTCGGTCCCTCAGATGTGGACAAGTAAAAGACAATTTCCTCCTAGCCATGAGAAAGCTAAGATGTTGAATTTCACCATCTGCAAGCTCTTGGCTACAGAAATGCTGCCTTTCCGCCTGGTGGACACAGAGGATTTTCGAGACCTTATGTCCGTCGCAGTGCCCCAATACCAGATGCCCAGTCGGCACTACTTCTCAAAGAAAGGTGTGCCTGCGCTCCACCAGCATGTCGCACACAACATCACCGCTTCTTTGAGAAACTCTGTGTGTGACAGGGTGCATTTCACCACAGACACTTGGACGAGTAGGCATGGACAGGGGCGTTACATGTCGTTGACTGGGCACTGGGTAACTATGGTGACAGCAGGACAAGGGGCTGCTGTCCAAGTCTTGCCGTCCCCACGAGTTGTGCGTCAATCCTCTTTATGTCAAAGTTCCTCCACTGCTTCTGCCTCCTCAACCTCCTCTCGGTCTTCCACCTGCACCCAAAGCCTGTCTGGTCATGCCACAAGCTTTCTAACTGCGCAGAAGGGATCCTGCACACCTCCTTACTATGCTGGCAGTAGGGCTCAACGTCATCAGCCGGTTTTTACTTTGAAATGTCTGGGAAATGTGAGTCACACAGCTGAGGAGTTGTGGTCAGCTCTGGAGAACCAATTTCATGAATGGTTGTCTCCACTGGACCTGAAACCAGGGAAGGCCGTGTGCGACAATGCTGCAAACCTGGGTGTGGCCCTTCGCCGGGGCAATGTCACACACGTGCCTTGTATGGCTCACGTGTTGAACCTGGTTGTCCAGCAATTTTTAGCCCACTATCCCAGACTAGATGGCCTTCTGCCGAGGGCACGGTCGCTGTGTGCTCATTTCCGCCGTTCGCATCCCGCAGCTCAGCGACTTACATCTCTACAGAAGTCGTAGGGTCTGCCAATTCACCAGCTAAAATGCGATGTGCCTACCCGGTGGAATTTAACTCTGCACATGTTGCAGCGACTGTGGCAGCACCGGCAAGGCCTGGTGCAATACGTTCTGACGTATAGCCTGGGCAAACAAGATCCAGAGGTGGGGCAAATCACGCTGGAGGAGTGGTTTCAGATCAGGGACCTATGCACCCTTCTGCACAGTTTTGAAATGGCGACGAAGATGTTTAGTGCTGACGATGCCATTATCAGCATGACTATTCCGGTGATTTACATGCTGGAGCACATGTTAAACAGAATTCGGAGTCAGGTGGTGGCACAAGAGGAGGTGGAGGAAGTAGAGGAGGAGGAGTTGTATGCGGAAGGGCTAACATCTGCAAGGTCCAGACGGTCGGCAGCACCAAGGCGGCAGGCATGTGAGGGTGGGGGAGATGGTTTTACCAGGGCGCATGGTAGCAGCCAAATTAGTGAGGAAGGTGCAGGAGCCCAGGAAGTAGTGGAGGACGAACTGATGGAAGACTCATCAGATGAGGGAGACCTTGATCACATTTCTGTTTGGCGAGGTGGGGGGAGAGGACAGAGGAAGGAAGCATGATTGTTACCTCGCCACCAACACAACAGGGACTTGGTGCTCCTGGATGCGCAACACACATGAGTGCCTTCTTGCTGCACTACCTGCAACATGACCCTCGAATTGTGAGAATTAGAAATAATCCTGACTACTGGGTTGCCACACTGTTAGATCCCCGGTACAAAAGTAAATTTGCCGAAATTATTCCTGCCATAGAAAGGGATGCACGCATGCAGGAGTATCAGCAGAGACTGTTGCAGAATCTTACATGTGCTTTTCCACAAAACACCAGTGGTGCACGTAGTGAATCTCACAGTTCCAACTTGCCAACCGTGGGACCGTCAAGTGTTCAGCACTCAAACCGTAACAGAACCACAGTATCTGCTGGTAACATCAATTTTGCGGAATCATTTCATCACTTTTTTAGCCCATCCTTTGCAAGGCCACAGGAGACAAGAAGTCTGACACATAGTCAACGCCTAGAGACGATGGTACAGGAGTATCTCCAAGTAAACATTGAAGCCATGACTGTGTCACTGGACCCTTGCTCTTTTTGGGCTTCCAATCTGGATAAATGGCCGGAGCTAGCCACTTACGCCTTGAAGATCTTGTCATGCCCCGCAGCCAGCGTTCTGTCAGAACGTGTGTTCAGCGCTGCTGGTGGTGTGCTCACAGATAAGCGCACGCGGCTCTCCACTGATAATGTAGACAGACTCACGTTCATAAAGATGAACAAATCATGGATCCGAAACGACTTTTCTACCCCTGTGTCATCCTGGGGAGAGTAAAAGCTTGATGATTGGTTAAAATCACACTACCAACCATTTTAAGCCTTCAAATTACTAATCATGTTTATCTGTATCTTGGCTGGAAAATAATTTGGGCTTTGTAGCAGTGTGCAGCACTGATTCTATTAGGCCATCTATAATAAGCTCCACCAGATTTAAAATTACTAATCATGTTTATCTGTATCTTGACTGGAAAATAATTTGGGCTGTGTAGCAGTGTGCAGCACTGATCCTATTAGGCCATCTATACTAAGCTCCACCAGATTTAAAATTAATAATAATTTTTAGCTGCATGTAGCCCGGAAGATAATTTTGGGGCTCCGAGATGCGCAAGACACATAAGTGCCTTCTTGCTGCACTGCCTGCAACATGACCCTCATATTGTCAGAATTCGAAGTAATCATGACTACTGGGTTGCCACACTCTTAGATCCCCCAAACTTTTCGATCAACCTTTTCATTTTAATAAAGACCAAAAAAATGGTCATTTTTGAAATTATAAGCATTAGCAGGTTATTACAAACTGAAATCAAACAGTTTTCAATTCAAAACTTTATTCTAGGTGATGTTACATTTTCACATAGGACCCCTTGTTCGAAAGGAGCTTCTGAACTCTCTCGTCCATTGAATTTGTCATGTTTTGGATGGTTTCTGCTTCAATTGTTTTGCATGAGGACAGAATACCCTCCCAGAGCTGTTGCTTAGATGTGAACTGCCTCCCGCCATCATAGACACTCCTTTTGATGATGCTCCAGAGGTTCTGAATGGGGTAGAGGTCAGGGGAGCATGGGGGTCACACCATAAGTTTGTCTCCTTTTATGCCCATATCAGCCAGAGATGCAGATGTTTTATGTGCAGCATGAGATGGTGCATTATCATGCAAAAAAATGATCTTGCTGTGAAATACACGGTTCTTCTTCTTGAACCATGGCAGGAAGTGCTGTTTGAGAAAATCCACATACATTATGGAGTTCATCTTTAGCGCCTTCAGGGATCCTAAAGGGGCCGACAATCTCTCTCCCCATGATTCCAGCCCAAAACATTACTCCACCTCCTCCTTGTTGGCGCTGTAGCCGTGTTTGTGTGGGGTGTCCATCAACCAGCCATCCTCCACTCCATCCATCTGGACCATCGAGCGCTGCATGGCACTCATCCGTGAACAAAACAGTTATGAAATCAGTCTTCATGTAATGTTTGGCCCACTGGAGCCGTTTCTGCTTGTGTGAAGTGGATAGAGGAGGTCGACAGAATGGCGTATGCACAGCTGCAAACCTCTGAAGGACCCTGCATCTTGTTTTTCGGGGGACGTTGGAGGCACCAGCAGCTTCAAAAACTTGTCTGCTGCTATGACAAGGCTTTTGCCGCTGCTCTTTCAACCTGACGTAATTGCCTGTAGGAAAGAGTCCTCAATTTGCCCTTATCAGCACGCACACGTGTGTACTGTGAATTAGCTACATACTTCTTGTTTGCCAAGACACTTCATCCTGATCATCGCACAATGTTGAATGTAGTCATGCCTTGACCTAAACACTCCACAATTTGTTGCTTCTCAGCAGCCGACACATCCTTTTTCTTTCCCATTTTGGCAGAAAATGTAGGCTGCTTAATAATGTGAGACAGCCTTCTTAAGTAGTCTTGCCTTTCATTGGACACACCTGCCAAACTAATTAGCACAGGTGTCTGCAATTGCTTACAGTGATATAAAGAGCCCTGACACACATCACCATCAATGAGTTTAACTGACAAACAAATTCTTCCCTTATCACTCCTAAACACTTTTTGCATAATAATTTGGAACACAGTGTACATGTGCTTTTCCACAAAACACCAGTGGTTCACGTAGTGAATCTTACAGTTCTAACTTGCCAACCGTGGTCTGTATGGAGTTGTTCAATAAAGGGCACAAAATTAAGATAACATAGATGGGAGAGGTCTCTATGAATAGGAATTCCTAAGTATTTGATACCCTGTGAGGGCCAGGCAAAGGGAAAGTTGGACTGGATGGAATCCTATATGGATTTGGGGAGGGAGACATCGAGGGCCTCAGACTTCGCTACATTGATTTTAAAATTTGACCATGTAACAAAGTGATCTATTTCAGCCATAACAGCATGGATGGATATATGTGATTGAGTGATATATACTAGGACATCATCAGCAAATAGAGAGCACTTGTACTCGGTGCCTCCCACCTCAATCCACCAAATATTGGGGTTATGGCGAATTCATGAGAGCAGGTGCTCCGTCACTAGGATGTATAAGAGAGGGGACAGAGGACATCCCTGCCTTGTCCCATTGGTGATTGTGTAAGGTGATGAAAATGTTCTGATGCACCCCCTGGGCCTTGGGACACCCGGAGCCGGACCCTTTTTTGGTGGATGCTGGTGGTTGTAGTCTTCGTGGCGGCGACCCGGTTCCGTGGCTCAGGGTGGTCAAACCAGTGGCGAAACTATTTATGTGGTTTTGATGTTTAAATGTACGACTATGCCACCCGTGGATTGCGGTCAGAGTGAACCGCCGCTGCAGGGCAGACCGCTGAGGCTGGTGTTGTGGGTGCAGCAGAGCGTAGCATAACTCCCCACGGGAGGAGTATAGCCTCAGGGCAGTGTATGCGGAGGATGGGGGTGATGGTGCAGGGCAGCAGCAGTAATGACACGGAGTCAGTGATGCAATCCAGGGCCTTTACTCACAGTTCTTATTATCCAGACCACGTCTGCAGGTAACGGCTGCCCACGTCGTACCGTGCTCACCAGGTGAGGGGCTCAGACAACTCCCAGATAACTTTGGAGCGCTTCACAGGACCCCCTTTGTGTGTCCTTTGTCTGGCCTTTCTTACCAACCCTTCTGTCCGGCTGCCTCGGGCCTCCTCTTGGTAAACTTGGCGCCAGTTTCCCTGACCCTATGTGGTGCCTTCCTAGCGGGTGTAGCGAGGGGCTGCGCCACATAAAATGTCACAGCCTCCGGTTTCTAGCTGAGGGTCGTATCCTGCCTCCACTAGTTTCGGGGACCGGTCTCCCCCTTTGGCCTGACCCCTCCACGCAGGTGGATTCGGGCGTGCGGTGGTGACTCGCCCGTCCGCACCCCTGGGATCCCTTCATTCCTCGTTCCTGGAGCCTTCTCCGCTCCTCTTCCTTCCTTCCCCCTCTTCCAGGCCTGGGCCTCTGTTACTAGGCCCGCCTACGGAGCAGAGCTCATGCAGAGCCCCTGCTCCCTGCCACTTCTGCTCAGACTTCTCTGCACTGAACTAAGATGGTGCCCACCATTTATACTCCCTTCTCAATGCACCCAGGAACTGCTTCCTCCCTGCTCCTGCACTACAGGGTTCCCCTTCCTCAGTGTTCCCTCCCCCCACTCCAGCCAGGGACAGGGACAGTCGTGCCCATATCAGAGGCATATTGGTTGCCCTGCCCCACGGCAATGTGGTGTAATGCATGCAGGTGTCGGGTCCTGATCCACACTCCATCCTTACCTGAGAGTGAGATATCACACCTCTGGGTGAGGTGCAATACCTCTGTAGCAACCGAGCCCTCAGGGTGCTACAGTTCCCTTTATCTTCAGCCTAGGTAATGTATTGTGATACAGGGCCGTGATTTTGGCTATAAAAGGGTCCCCTAGACCCCTACCCCGAGCTTTTTAAGAGAATCATATATGGTGTGCCAGGAGACTCTATGGAATGCTTTCTCAGCATCCAACGAGAGTATCTAATTACAAATTTTTAACTGCATCTAGCCCAGGAAATACTTTGTGCCTAGTAGCAGTGTCTGCTAGTCAGCGGATTATCCCGGCTGTTAAGCAAGCTACACCACCTGTAGTTTGGACACTTAATTTTTTCAATGGAATTGCTTCGGGACCACGGGATACTCAGTGAAGAGCATCAGGAGGCACCCCAAGGCATAGGGGCTGGGACTGGCAGTAGGATGCCTTGCGGTGGACAGCCGAGCATGATCCTTATAAAAGTTTTTAAACTGCAGCAGCTTTAGTGGACGCTACTGGAGCTGGAATTACGCGGCTGCTGGCATGAGACTTGCCCTCCAATAGATCCTTGTAAATGGATTTAAAGTGTATTCATTCAAATTAGAGAGACAATTTAAATTAAAAAGCTTAGAGCTGCCTCCACCACAGGGGGGCTCGCTCGACGCACCAGCGGACAGGCACCAGTATTGGGAGAGGGGGGCTGGCCGTCAGGGTTCACCGAGGCTCTGGCACAAACCCGGCGACACGGAGGTGGCACGGGCAGGAGCGGACTGAACGTGTCGGCTTCTCACTTTTTGGATTTTAGAAGGGCATGACATGCCTACATCTGTGTCTCCCCCTCCTTTTACTCCTCCACCTCTTTTCTTTTCGCATGACTATATGTACTTGTCACTTTTCCATGTGTTAGTTGTGTCTTCTGAGCAGTTTGTCAGCTTTTGGACACCTTTGAAGGTGTTTTCTATGTGTTTCTATGTGTTTTTGTTTGCCTGCCATTGGTTTTAACGGTGTTCGAAGGTGTTCGACGAACCGAACCGAACTCGAGCACTACGGGGGTGGCTCAACACTATATATCACTCAATCACATATATCCATCCCTGCTGTTATGGCTGAAATTGATCACTTTGTTACATGGTCAAATTTTAAAATCAATGCAGCGAAGTCTGAGGCCCTCGATGTCTCCCTCCCCAAATCCATACAGGAATCCATCCAGTCCAACTTTCCCTTTGCCTGGCCCTCACAGGGTATCAAATACTTAGGAATTCGTATTCATAGAGACCTCTCCCGTCTATGTTATCTTAATTTTGGGCCCTTTATTGATCAACTCCATACAGACCATGGTTGGCAATTTATAACTGTAATATTCACTACGTGAACCACTGATGTTTTGTGGAAGAGCACATGTACACTGTGTTCCAAATTATTATGCAAAAAGTGTTTAGGAGTGATAAGGTAAGAATTTTTTTGTTTTTCAGTTAAACTCATTGATGATGATGTGTGTCAGGGCTCTTTATATCACTGTAAGCAATTGCAGACACCTGTGCTAATTAGATTGGCAGGTGTGTCCAATGAAAGGCAAGACTACTTAAGAAGTCTGTCCCACATTATTAAGCAGACTACATTTTCTGCCAAAATGTGAAAGAAAAAGGATGTGTCGGCTGCTGAGAAGCAACAAATTGTGGAGTGTTTAGGTCAAGGCATGACTACAATCAACATTGCAAAGACACTTCATCCTGATCATCGCACAATCAAGAAGTATGTAGCTGATTCACAGTACACATGTGTGCGTGCTGATAAGGGAAAATTGAGGACTCTTTCCTACAGGCAATTACGTCAGGTTAAAAGAGCAGCGGCAAAAAAGCCTTATCATAGCGGCAGACAAGTTTTTGAAGCTGCTAGTGCCTCCAACGTCCCCCGAACCATAAGATGCAGGGTCCTTCAGAGTTTTTGTAGCTGTGCGTAAGCCATCCTGTCGACCTCCTCTATCCACAGTACACAAGCAGAAATGGCTCCAGTGGGCCAAACAATACATGAAGACTGACTTCAAAACTGTTTTGTTCACCGATGAGTGCCGTGCAATGCCCAGATGGATGGGGTGGAGGATGGCTGGTTGATGGACACGCCACGCAAACACAGCTATGGCACCAACAAGGAGGAGGTGGAGTAATGTTTTGGGCTGGAATCATGGGGAGAGAGATTGTCGGCCCCTTTAGGATCCCTGAAGGGGTAAAGATGAACTCCATAATGTATGTGGAGTTTCTCAAACAGCACTTCCTGCCATGGTTCAAGAAGAAGAACCGTGTATTCCACCGCAAGATCTTTTTCATGCATGTTAATCCACCGTCTCATGCTGCACATAACACATCTGCATCTCTGGCTGATATGGGCATAAAAGGGGACAAACTTATGGTGTGACCCCCATGCTCCCCTGACCTCTACCCCATTCAGAACCTCTGGAGCATCATCAAAAGGAGTGTCTATGATGGCGGGAGGCAGTTCACATCTAAGCAACAGCTCTGGGAGGGTATTCTGTCCTCATGCAAAACAATTGAAGCAGAAACAATCCAAAACCTGACAAATTCAATGGACGAGAGAGTTCAGAAGCTCCTTTCGAACAAGGGGTCCTATGTGCAAATGTAACATCAACTAGAATAAAGTTTTGAGTTGAAAACTGTTTGATTTCAGTTTGTAATAACCTGCTAATGCTTATAATTTCAAAAATGACCATTTTTTTGGTCTTTATTAAAATGAAAAGGTTGATCGAAGAGTGTGGGGGATCTAAGAGTGTGGCAACCCAGTAGTCAGGATTACTTCGAATTCTGACAATCTGAGGGTGATGTTGCAGGTAGTGAAGCAAGAAGGCACTTATGTGTCTTGCACATCTCGGAGCCCCAAAATTATTTTCCGGACTAGATGCAGTTAAAAATTATTATTAATTTTAAATCTGGTGGAGCTTAGTATAGATGGCCTAATAGAATCAGTACTGCACACTGCTACAAAGCCCAAATTATTTTCCAGCCAAGATACAGATAAACATGATTAGTAATTTGAAAGCTTAAAATGGTTGGTGAGGTGATTTTAACCAATCATCAAACTTTTACTCTCCCCAGGATGACACAGGGGTAGAAAAGTCGTTTCGGATCCATGATTTGTTTATTTTTATGAACTTGAGTCTGTCTACATTATCAGTGGAGAGCCGCGTGTGCTTATCTGTCAGCACCCCACCAGCAGCGCTGAACACACGTTCAGACAGAATGCTGGCTGCGGGGCATGACAAGATCTCCAAGGCATAAGTGGCAAGCTCCGGCCATTTATCCAGATTGGAAGCCCAAAAAGAGCAAGGGTCCAGTGACACAGTCATGGCTTCAATGTTTACTTGGAGATACTCCTCTACCATCGTCTCTAGGCGTTGACTATGTTTCAGACTTCTTGTCTCCAGTGGCCTTGCAAAGGATGAGCTAAAAAAGTGGTGAAATGATTACGCAAAATTGATGTTACCAGCAGATAATGTGTTTCTGTTACGGCTTGAGTGCTGAACACTCGATGGTCCCACGGTTGGCAAGTTGGAACTGTGAGATTCAGTACGTGCACCACTGATGTTTTGTGGAAAAGCACATGTAAGATTCTGCAACAGTCTCTGCTGATACTCCTGCATGCGTGCATCCCTTTCTATGGCAGGAATTATTTCTGCAAATTCACTTTTATACCGGGGATCTAACAGTGTGGCAACCCAGCAGTCAGGATTATTTCTAATTCCAACAATTCGAGGGTCATGTTGCAGGTAGTGCAGCAAGAAGGCACTCATGTGTCTTGCGCATCCAGGAGCACCAAGTCCCTGTTGTGTAGGTGGCGAGGTAACAATCATGCTTTCTTCCTCTGTCCTCTCCCCCCAACCTCGCACAACAGAAATGTGATCAAAGTCTCCCTCATCTAATGAGTCTTCCATAAGTTCGTCCTCCACTTCTTCCTGGGCTCCTGCACCTTCCTCACTAGTTTGGCTGCTACCATGCACACTGGAAAAACCATCTCCCCCACCCTCACATGCCTGCCGCCTTGGTCCTGCCGACGGTCTGGACCTTGCAGATGTTAGCCCTTCCACATACAACTCCTCCTCCTCTACTTCCTCCACCTTCTCTTGTGCCACCACTTGACTCCGAATTCTGTTTAACATGTGCTCCAGCATGTAAATCACCGGAATAGTCATGCTGATAATGGCATCGTCACCACTAAACATCTTCGTCGCCATTTCAAAACTGTGCAGAAGGGTGCATAGGTCCCTGATCTGAGACCACTCCTCCAGCGTGATTTGCCCCACCTCTGGATCCGGTTGGCCCAGGCTATACGTCAGAACGTATTGCACCATTGCTTGTCAGTGCTGCCACAATCGCTGCAACATGTGCAGAGTTGAATTCCACCGGGTAGGCACATCGCATTTTAGACGGTGAAGTGGCAGGCCCAACGACTTCTGTAGAGATGTAAGTCGCTGAGCTGCGGGATGCGAACGGTGGAAGTGAGCACACAGCGACTGTGGACTCTGCAGAAGGCCATATAGTCTGGGATAGTGGGCTAAAAATTGCTGGACAACCAGGTTCAACACGTGAGCCATATAAGGCCGCACCCAGGTTTGCAGCATTGTCGCTCATGACCTTCCCTGGTTTCAGGTCCAGTGGAGACAACCATTCATGAAATTGGTTCTCCAGAGCTGACCACAACTCCTCAGCTGTGTGACTCACATTTCCAGACACTTCAAAGTAAAAACCGTATAATGACGTTGAGCCCTACGGCCTGCATAGTAAGGAGGTGTGCAGGATCCCTTCGGCGCAGTTAGAAAGCTTGTGGCATGACCAGACAGGCTTTGGGTGCAGGTGGAGGACCGAGAGGAGGTTGAGGAGGCAGAAGCAGTGGAGGAACTTTGACATAAAGAGGATTGATGCACAACTCGTGGGGACGGCAAGACTTGGACAGCAGCCCCTTGTCCTGCTGTCACCATAGTTACCCAGTGCCCAGTCAGCGACATGTAACGCCCCTGTCCATGCCTACTCGTCCAAGTGTCTGTAGTGAAATGCACCCTGTCACACACAGAGTTTCTCAAAGAAGCGGTGATGTTGTGTGTGACATGCTGGTGGAGCGCAGGCACACCTTTCTTTGAGAAGTAGTGCTGACTGGGCATCTGGTACTGTAGCACTGCGACGGACATAAGGTCTCGAAAATCCTCTGTGTCCACCAGGCGGAAAGGCAGCATTTCTGTAGCCAAGAGCTTGCATATGGTGAAATTCAACCTCTTAGCTTTCTCATGGCTAGGAGGAAATGGTCTTTTACTTGTCCACATCTGAGGGACTGAGCGCTGGCTGTTGTGCTTAGACGGGGTTGATAAGGGTGTCCCCGGCAAACTGCCGGTATGTGAGGAAGATGCAGGCGGACTTGTTAGGTTGCCTTGATCCAAAGGTGGTGCTATCGATGTCGGACAGCGCTCAACACCAGCTGGTGTTACCACCTCGAAAGAAAATGATGACCTTCCAATCACACTGGCTGTTGCGGGTAAAGAAGTGGCAGGTCTGCGTCCCAAAACAGGTGTGACTGCTGTCACCCCAGTCACAGAGGATGAAGAGGCCGCAGATGCACAAGATGGGGCAGACGGTGGTTGGCCCGGCCGGCTAGGCTGCATTGTAGCACAGTGAGCTTCCCACTGCAACTTATGCTTCATGTCCATGTGCCGGTTCATGCATGAAGTACTCAAACTATGTATTTTTTGGCCTCTACTTAGCTTTTGTTGACAAATGTTACAGATAACACGAGTTGGGTCATCTTTATCGATCTGAAAAAATGCCCAGGCTATGCAAGGCTTAGCACCCATGCGACCTGAAGAGCAACCACGACTTGTGGTCAGAGGCAGAGTTGTGTTTGAGGATGCAGTTGCTGATGTGCTTCCAGTACTACGTCTCTGTCCAGTAAGGCGCAACCTGACCTCGTCGTCACTAGCATCCTCCTACACCTCCTCTGCTGACCTCATCTCTTGGCTGACTGTGGGTTGACAGTAAGTGGGATCTCCAACCTCATCATCATCACTCTGTGTGTTATCACACCCGTCGTCCTCAGAGCCAACCTGTTCCTGCCCTGACAAAAAACTAAAGTTGTCGCTCCAATCAGGTATTTGAGTCTCATCATCATCTTCCTCATTGTCTCCACCAACAGGAGTTACAGTTTGGGAATGATGGTCTACATTATGGTCAGAACCTTCTGCATCTGGTCCTGCATCCGACTCATAAAGATTCTGGGCATCAGTGCAGATCATTTCCTCGTCTGGATTCACAGAAGCGCTGGAGACGACCTCTGATTCCCAGGCTATAGCATGAGTAAACTGCTCTGCAGACTCAACCATCTGTTCTCCCTCATACTCAGACGGGCAGCAGGAGATTTGGGAGCTGTGAGGAAGCAAGTGCGATTGGGGTGACACCTCTGAGGACTGGATTATTTGTGATGTTGAAGTTGAAGTGGAGGAGAGCCCACTTAAAGGAGCACTTGATATCCGTTGAAGCACCTGCTGCTTTTGTGCCTCATCTGGAATTTGTAGCGATTTGCGTGGCCGTAAGAAAGGGATCTTATCACACTGTCCACTAAAAGAAGTAGACACTTTAGTTTTGCTGGAAGATGGTCTTTCTTCTGCAGATGTTACTGTTGATTTAACACCTACTCCACGGACACAACCTTTTTTCCCCTTCCCAACACGCCTATTCCCCTTTCCACCAGCATCAGGCCTTTTTCCACTCGTTTTGGTGGTTAACTAATTCAAAACTCTGGAGTTGTGAATGGATGGAAACCGAGCAGAGCTGAGTGTCCAAACTGTGGTATTAGGCTAAAACTATTGTCTGGGTTAGATGCAGAAAAAAATTATATTCAGTTTGCAACCTGATGGAGGTCAGTGAAGATGGACTAATAGAACAAGTCCCACACACTGCTAGAAGGCCAAATATTTTTTCAGAGGTAGATGCAGAAAAAAATTATATTCAATTTGCAACCTGATGGAGGTCAGTATAGATGGACTAATAGAACAAGTCCCACACACTGCTAGAAGGCCAAATATTTTTTCAGAACTAGATGCAGAAAAAAATTATATTCAATTTGCAACCTGATGGAGGTCAGTACACATGGACTAATAGAACAAGTCCCACACACTGCTAGAAGCCCAAATATTTTTTCAGAGCTAGATGCAGAAAAATATTATATTCAATTTGCAACCTGATGGAGGTCAGTATAGATGGACTAACAGAACAAGTCCCACACAGTGCTAGAAGGCCAAATATTTTTTCAGAGCCAGATGCAGAAAAATATTATATTCAGTTTGCAACCTGATGGAGGTCAGTATAGATGGACTAATAGAACAAGTCCCACACACAGCTAGAAGCCCAAATATTTATTCAGAGGTAGATGCAGAAACAAATTATATTCAATTTGCAACCTGATGGAGGTCAGTATAGATGGACTAATAGAACAAGTCCCACACACTGCTAGAAGGCCAAATATTTTTTCAGAGCTAGATGCAGAAAAAAATTATATTCAATTTGCAACCTGATGGAGGTCAGTATAGATGGACTAATAGAACACGTCCCACACACTGTTAGAAGGCCAAATATTTTTTCAGAGCTAGATGCAGAAAAATAATATATTCAGTTTGCAACCTGATGGAGGTCAGTATAGATGGACTAATAGAACAAGTCCCACACACTGCTAGAAGGCCAAATATTTTTTCAGAGCTAGAAGCTGAAAAAAATTATATTCAATTTGCAACCTGATGGAGGTCAGTATAGATGGACTAATAGAACAAGTCCCACACACTGCTAGAAGGCCAAATATTTTTTCAGAGCTAGATGCAGAAAAATATTATATTCAATTTTGCAACCTGATGGAGGTCAGTATAGATGGACTAATAGAACAAGTCCCACACACAGCTAGAAGCCCTAATATTTTTTCAGAGGTAGATGCAGAAAAAAATTATATTCAATTTGCAACCTGATGGAGGTCAGTATAGATGGACTAATAGAACAAGTCCCACACACTGCTAGAAGGCCAAATATTTTTTCAGAGCTAGATGCAGAAAAATATTATATTCAATTTGCAACCTGATGGAGGTCAGTATAGATGGACTAATAGAACAAGTCCCACACACTGCTAGATGCCCAAATATTTTTTCAGAGCTAGATGCAGAAAAATATTATATTCAATTTGCATCCTGATGGAGGTCAGTATAGATGGACTAATAGAACAAGTACCACACACTGCTAGAAGGCCAAATATTTTTTCAGAGCTAGATGCAGAAAAATATTATATTCAATTTGCAACCTGATGGAGGTCAGTATAGATGGACTAATAGAACAAGTCCCACACACAGCTAGAAGCCCAAATATTTTTTCAGAGGTAGATGCAGAAAAAAATTATATTCAGTTTTCAACCTGATGGAGGTCAGTATAGATGGACTAATAGAACTAGTCCCACACACAGCTAGAAGGCCAAATATTTTTTCAGAGCTAGATGCAGAAAAAAATTATATTCAATTTGCAACGTGATGGAGGTCAGTATAGATGGACTAATAGAACAAGTCCCACACACTGCTAGAAGGCCAAAATTTTTTTCAGAGATAGATGCAGAAAAAAATTATATTCAATTTGCAACCTGATGGAGGTCAGTATAGATGGACTAATAGAACAAGTCCCACACACTGCTGGAAGGCCAAATATTTTTTCAGAGCTAGATGCAGAAAAAAATTATATTCAATTTGCAACCTGATGGAGGTCAGTATAGATGGACTAATAGAACAAGTCCCACACACTGCTAGAAGGCCAAATATTTTTTCAGAGCTAGATGCAGAAAAAAATTAGATTCAATTTGCAACCTGATGGAGGTCAGTATAGATGGACTAATAGAACAAGTCCCACACACTGCTAGAAGGCCAAAAATTTTTTCAGAGCTAGATGCAGAAAAATATTATATTCAATTTGCAACCTGATGGAGGTCAGTATAGATGGACTAATAGAACAAGTCCCACACAGTGCTAGAAGGCCAAATATTTTTTCAGAGCAAGATGGAGAAAAATATTATATTCAATTTGCAACCTGATGGAGGTCAGTATAGATGGACTAATAGAACAAGTCCCACACACTGCTAGAAGGCCAAATATTTTTTCAGAGCTAGATGCAGAAAAATATTATATTCAATTTGCCACCTGACGGAGGTCAGTATAGATGGATTAATAGAACAAGTCCCACACACTGCTAGAAAACCAAATATTTTTTCAGAGCTAGATGCAGAAAAAAATTATATTCAATTTGCAACCTGATGGAGGTCAGTATAGATGGACTAATAGAACAAGTCCCACACATAGCTAGAAGCCCAAATATTTTTCAGAAGTAGATGCAGAAGAAAATTATATTCAATTTGCTACCTTATGGAGGTCAGTATAGATGGACTAATAGAATGATGCTATGCCCAAAAGGTTTTACTTCACTAGGTGCAGTAAAAAAATTGGTATTCTATACACAGGTGGTGTATCTTGCAACACAGATAGGCTACTCCACTGACTAACACACTCTGCAATAGGCCAAAAAGGATTAACTTTGCTAGATTCAGCCTAATGCTGTGAAAAAAACTTGCACAGCACTGGCACAGACCTGCCTGGCAAAAACTGATAGGAACTGATGTAACCTAGTCCTGAAAAGGACTGCAATTACAATTAGTATTTACTCCCACAATCTATCTATTTAAGAGCACAGACCTGCCTGATAAAAGTCGTAGGAAATGCTGTAACCTAGTCCTTAAAAGGACTGCAATCACAACTATTCCCTACTCCCAAGCTATCTGTAGATTTGTGCGAAAATTGGCTTGAAATTAACAAGGTATAGCGCACACAGCAACAGCGGTGCCGTCTAACACGCAGCTGCAGCAGTGAGAAAATGGTGGAGACGGGGAAAATGGCTGGGTCTTATAGGGCAAGGACATGTGACATACACTGCCAATAACACATGCCCTTGCTTGGGTGAAAAAAAGCACTTCGCTCCGTGTGTGCGCTGCTGATAGGCTGACAGATTGCACCTCCCTACTGTAAATGCGGGAAAGAGAAAAAAAAAATGGAGATCTTCATTATTCCTGCAGAGATCCATCCCCTGTCCCTCCCCCCGCCCCGCTGTACACTCAAACTGTGTATTAACATTAATTTTCATAGTTACTGAGAAAAAATCCAGTTATGATTTTGGTGCACGAACAGTTATCGAACATAACCTCAAACAGCCGAATTTTTTTCAAATCGTTCGTGTTTGCCGAACAGCTCGAACACCGCACAAAACAGCTCGAATTTGAGATTGGCGAACAGTTCAAGTCGAACACCGCTCATTAGAGATGAGCTGTGTGTGGGACTTGATCTATTAGTCCATCTATACTGACCTCCATCAGGTTGCAAACTGAATATATATTTTTTCTGCATCTACCTCTGAAAAAATATTGGGCTTCTAGCTGTGTGTGGGACTTGTTCTATTAATCCATCTATACAGACCTCCATCAGGTTGCAAACTGAATATAATTTTTTTCTGCATCTACCTCTGAAAAAATATTTGGCCTTCTAGCAGTGTGTGGGACTTTCTCTATTAGTCCATCTATACTGACCTCCATCAGGTTGCAAATTAAAAATAATTTTTATCTGCATCCAGCTCTGAAAAAATATTTGGCCTTCTAGCAGTGTGTGGGACTTTCTCTATAAGTCCATCTATACTGACCTCCATCAGGTTGCAAATTAAAAATAAATTTTTGTCTGCATCTAGCTCTGAAAAAATATTTGGCCTTCTAGCAGTGTGTGGGACTTTCTCTATTAGTCCATCTATACTGACCTCCATCAGGTTGATTGAATATAATTTTTTTCTGCATCTAACCCAGCCAATAGTCTTGGCCTAATACCACAGTTTGGCCACTCAGCTCTGCTCAGTTACCATCCATTGTTTTTTTTTGTGCAAACAACTCCAGAGTTGTGAATTAGTTAACCACCAAAATGAGTGTAAAAAGGCCTGCTGCTGGTGGAAAGGGGAATAGGCGTGTTGGGAAGGGGAAAAAAGGTTGTGTCCGTGGGGTAGGTGTTAAAGCAACAGTAACATCTGCAGAAGAAAGACCATCTTCCAGCCAAACTAAAATGTCTACTTCTTTTAGCGGACAATGTGATAAGATCCCTTTCTTAGGGCCACGCCAATCGCTACAAATTCCAGATGAGGCACAAAAACAGCAGGTGCTTCAACGGATATCAAGTGCTCCTTTAAGTGGGCTCTCCTCCACATCAACTTCAACATCACAAATACTCCAGTCCTCAAAGGTGTCACCCCAATCGCACTTGCTTCCTCACAGCTCCCAAATCTCCAGCTGCCCGTCTGAGTATGAGGTAGAACAGATGGTTGAGTCTGCAGAGCTGTTTACTCATACTATAGCCTGGGAATCAGAGGTCGACTCCAGCGCTTCTGTGAATCCAGACGAAGAAATGATCTGCACTGATGCCCAGAATCTTTATGAGTCGGATCCAGGACCAGACGCAGAAGGTTCTGACCATAATGTAGACAATCATTCCCAAACTGTAACTCCAAGAGATGAGGTCAGCAGAGGAGGTGGAGGAAGATGCTAGTGACGACGAGGTCAGGTTACGCCTTCCTGGACTGCATCGTAAAAAACACAACTCTGCCTCTCACCACAAGTCGTAGTGGCTCTTCAGGTCGCATGGGTGCTAAGCCTTGCATAGCCTGGGCATTTTTTCAGATCGATAAAGATGACCCAACTCGTGTTATCTGTAACATTTGTCAGCAAAAGCTAAGTAGAGGCCAAAAAATACATATTTTGAGTACTTCATGCATGAACCGGCACATGGACATGAAGCACAAGTTGCAGTGGGAAGCTCAGTGTGCTACAATGCGGCCTAGCCGGCCGGGCCAACCACCGTCTGCCATATCTTGTGCATCCGCGGCCTCTTCATCCTCTGTGACTGGGGGGACAGCAGTCACACCTGTTTTGGGGCGCAGACCTGCCACCTCTTTACCCGCAACAGCCAGCGTGATTGGAAGGTCATCATTTTCTTTGGAGGTGGTAACACCAGCTGATGTTGAGCGCTGTCCGACATCGATAGCACCACCTTTGGATCAAGGCAACCTAACATGTCCGCCTCCATCTTCCTCACAGACCGGCAGTTTGCCGGGGACACCCTTATCAACCCCGTCTAAGCACAATAGCCAGCCCTCGGTCCCTCCGATGTGGACAAGTAAAAGACCATTTCCTCCTAGCCATGTGAAAGCTAAGTGGTTGAATTTCACCATCTGCAAGCTCTTGGCTACTGAAATGCTGCCTTTCCGCCTGGTGGACACAGAGGATTTTTGAGACCTTATGTCCGTCGCAGTGCCCCAGTACCAGATGCACAGTCGGCACTACTTCTCAAAGAAAGGTGTGCCTGCGCTCCACCAGCATGTCGCACACAACATCACCACTTCTTTGAGAAACTCTGTGTGTGACAGGGTGCATTTCACCACAGACACTTGGACGAGTAGGCATGGACAGTGGCGTTACATGTCGCTGACTGGGCACTGGGTAACTATGGTGACAGCAGGACAAGGGGCTGCTGTCCAAGTCTTGCCGTCCCCACGAGTTGTGCGTCAATCCTCTTTATGTCAAAGTTCCTCCACTGCTTCTGCCTCCTCAACCTCCTCTCGGTCTTCCACCTGCACCCAAAGCCTGTCTGGTCATGCCACAAGCTTTCTAACTGCGCAGAAGGGATCCTGCACACCTCCTTACTATGCTGGCAGTAGGGCTCAACGTCATCAGCCGGTTTTTACTTTGAAATGTCTGGGAAATGTGAGTCACACAGCTGAGGAGTTGTGGTCAGCTCTGGAGAACCAATTTCATGAATGGTTGTCTCCACTGGACCTGAAACCAGGGAAGGCTGTGTGCGACAATGCTGCAAACCTGGGTGCGGCCCTTCGCCGGGGCAATGTCACACACGTGCCTTGTATGGCTCACGTGTTGAACCTGGTTGTCCAGCAATTTTTAGCCCACTATCCCAGAATGGATGGCCTTCTGCAGAGGGCACGGTCGCTGTGTGCTCACTTCCGCCGTTCGCATCCCGCAGCTCAGCGACTTACATCTCTACAGAAGTCGTTGGGCCTGCCACTTCACCGGCTAAAATGCGATGTGCTTACCCGGTGGAATTCAACTCTGCACATGTTGCAGCGACTGTGGCAGCATCGACAAGCCCTGGTGCAATACGTTCTGACGTACAGCCTGGGCCAATGAGATTCAGAGGTGGGGCAAATCACGCTGGAGGAGTGGTTTCGGATCAGGGACCTATGCACCCTTCTGCACAGTTTTGAAATGGCGACAAAGATGTTTAGTGCTGACGATGCCATTATCAGCATGACTATTCCGGTGATTTACATGCTGGAGCACATGTTAAACAGAATTCGGAGTCAGGTGGTGGCCCAAGAGGAGGTGGAGGAAGTAGATGAGGAGGAGTTGTATGCGGAAGGGCTAACATCTGCAAGGTCCAGACGGTCGGCAGCACCAAGGCGGCAGGCATGTGAGGGTGGGGGAGATGGTTTTACCAGGGCGCATGTAGCAGCCAAACTAGTGAGGAAGGTGCAGGAGCCCAGGAAGAAGTGGAGGACGAACTGATGGAAGACTCATCAGATGAGGGAGACCTTGATCACATTTCTGTTGTGCGAGGTTGGGGGGAGAGGACAGAGGAAGGAATCATGATTGTTACCTCGCCACCAACACAACAGGGACTTGGTGCTCCTGGATGCGCAACACACATGAGTGCCTTCTTGCTGCACTACCTGCAACATGACCCTCGAATTGTGAGAATTAGAAATAATTCTGACTACTGGGTTGCCACACTGTTAGATCCCTGGTACAAAAGTAAATTTGCAGAAATTATTCCTGCCATAGAAAGGGATGCACACATGCAGGAGTATCAGCAGAGACTGTTGCAGAATCTTACATGTGCTTTTCCACAAAACACCAGTGGTGCACGTAGTGAATCTCACAGTTCCAACTTGCCAACCGTGGGACCGTCAAGTGTACAGCACTCAAACCGTAACAGAACCACAGTATCTGCTGGTAACATCAATTTTGCGGAATCATTTCACCACTTTTTTAGCCCATCCTTTGCAAGGCCACAGGAGACAAGAAGTCTGACACATAGTCAACGCCTAGAGATGATGGTAAAGGAGTATCTCCAAGTAAACATTGAAGCCATGACTGTGTCACTTTACCCTTGCTCTTTTTGGGCTTCCAATCTGGATAAATGGCCGGAGCTAGCCACTTACGCCTTGGAAATCTTGTCATGCCCCGCAGCCAGCATTCTGTCTGAACGTGTGTTCAGCGCTGCTGGTGGTGTGCTCACAGATAAGCGCACGCGGCTCTCCACTGATAATGTAGACAGACTCACGTTCATAAAGATGAACAAATCATGGATCCGAAACGACTTTTCTACCCCTGTGTCATCCTGGGGAGAGTAAAAGCTTGATGATTGGTTAAAATCACCCTACCAACCGTTTTAAGCTTTCAAATTACTAATCATGTTTATCTGTATCTTGACTGGAAAATAATTTGGGCTTTGTAGCAGTGTGCAGCACTGATCCTATTAGCCCATCTATACTAAGCTCCACCAGATTTAAAATTAATAATAATTTGTAGCTGCATCTAGCCCGGAAAATAATTTTGGGGCTCCGAGATGTGCAAGACACATAAGTGCCTTCTTGCTGCACTACCTGCAACATGACCCTCATATTGTCAGAATTCAAAGTAATCATGACTACTGGGTTGCCACACTCTTAGATCCCCCAAACTTTTCGATCAACCTTTTCATTTTAATAAAGACGAAAAAATGGTCATTTTTGAAATTATAAGCATTAACAGGTTATTAGAAACTGAAATCAAACAGTTTTCAACTCAAAACTTTATTCTAGGTGATGTTACATTTTCACATAGGACCCCTTGTTCGAAAGGAGCTTCTGAACTCTCTCGTCCATTGAATTTGTCAGGTTTTGGATGGTTTCTGCTTCAATTGTTTTGCATGAGGACAGAATACCCTCCCAGAGCTGTTGCTTAGATGTGAACTGCCTCCCGCCATCATAGACACTCCTTTTGATGATGCTCCAGAGGTTCTGAATGGGGTAGAGGTCAGGGGAGCATGGGGGTCACACCACAAGTTTTTCCCCTTTTATGCCCATATCAGCCAGAGATGCAGATGTTTTATGTGCAGCATGAGATGGTGCATTATCATGCAAAAAAATGATCTTGCTGTGAAATACATGGTTCTTCTTCTTGAACCATGGCAGGAAGTGCTGTTTGAGAAAATTCACATACATTATGGAGTTCATCTTTAGCGCCTTCAGGGATCCTAAAGGGGCCGACAATCTCTCTCCCCATGATTCCAGCCCAAAACAATACTCCACCTCCTCCTTGTTGGCGCTGTAGCCGTGTTTGCGTGGGGTGTCTATCAACCAGCCATCCTCCACTCCATCCATCTGGACCATCGAGCGCTGCACGGCACTCATCCGTGAACAAAACAGTTTTGA
Source organism: Phyllobates terribilis (assembly GCF_046119375.1). Taxonomy (NCBI): domain Eukaryota; kingdom Metazoa; phylum Chordata; class Amphibia; order Anura; family Dendrobatidae; genus Phyllobates; species Phyllobates terribilis. The sequence goes on from NW_027362764.1 coordinate 446,398,959, forward strand.
AATCAGTCTTCATGTAATGTTTGGCCCACTGGAGCCGTTTCTGCTTGTGTGAAGTGGATAGAGGAGGTCGACAGGATGGCATATGCGCAGCTGCAAACCTCTGAAGGACCCTGCATCTTGTTGTTCGGGGGACGTTGGAGGCACCAGCAGATTCAAAAACTTGTCTGCTGCTATGACAAGGCTTTTTTGCCGCTGCTCTTTTAACCTGACGTAATTGCCTGTAGAAAAGAGTCCTCAATTTGCCCTTATCAGCACGCACACGTGTGTACTGTGAATCAGCTACATACTTCTTGATTGCCAAGACACTTCATCCTGATCATCGCACAATGTTGATTGTAGTCATGCCTTGACCTAAACACTCCACAATTTGTTGCTTCTCAGCAGCCGACACATCCTTTTTCTTTCCCATTTTGGCAGAAAATGTAGGCTGCTTAATAATGTGAGACAGCCTTCTTAAGTAGTCTTGCCTTTCATTGGACACACCTGCCAAACTAATTAGCACAGGTGTCTGCAATTGCTTACAGTGATATAAAGAGCCCTGACACACATCACCATCAATGAGTTTAACTGACAAACAAACAAATTCTTCCCTTATCACTCCTAAACACTTTTTGCATAATAATTTGGAACACAGTGTACATGTGCTTTTCCACAAAACACCAGTGGTTCACGTAGTGAATCTTACAGTTCTAACTTGCCAACCGTGGTCTGTATGGAGTTGTTCAATAAAGGGCCCAAAATTAAGATAACATAGATGGGAGAGGTCTCTATGAATAGGAATTCCTAAGTATTTGATACCCTGTGAGTGCCAGGCAAAGGGAAAGTTGGACTGGATGGAATCCTATATGGATTTGGGGAGGGAGACATCGAGGGCCTCAGACTTCGCTGCATTGATTTTAAAATTTGACCATGTAACAAAGTGATCTATTTCAGCCATAACAGCATGGATGGATATATGTGATTGAGTGATATATACTAGTACATCATCAGCAAATAGAGAGCACTTGTACTCGGTGCCTCCCACCTCAATCCACCTAATATTGGGGTTATGGCGAATTGATGAGAGCAGGTGCTCCGTCACTAGGATGTATAAGAGAGAGGACAGAGGACATCCCTGCCTTGTCCCATTGGTGATTGTGAAAGGTGATGAAAATGTTCTGATGCACCCCCTGGTACTTGGGACACCCGGAGCCGGACCCTTTTTGGTGGATGCTGGTGGTTGTAGTCTTTGTGGTGGCGACCCGGTTCCGTGGCTCAGGGTGGTCAAACCAGTGGCGGAACTATTTATGTGGTTTTGATGTTTAAATGTCCGACTACGCCACCCGTGGATTGCGGTCAGAGTGAACCGCCGCTGCAGGGCAGACCGCTGAGGCTGGTGTTGTGGGTGCAGCAGAGCGTAGCATAACTCCCCACGGGAGGAGTATAGCCTCAGGGCAGTCTATGCGGAGGATGGGGGTGATGCTGCAGGGCAGCAGCAGTAACGACACGGAGTCAGTGATGCAGTCCAGGGCCTTTACTCACAGTTCTTATTATCCAGACCACGTCTGCAGGTAACGGCTGCCCACGTCGTACTGTGCTCACCAGGTGAGGGGCTCAGACAGCTCCCAGATAACTTTGGAGCGCTTCACAGGACCCCCTTTGTGTGTCCTTTGTCTGGCCTTTCTTTCCAACCCTTCTGTCCGGCTGCCTCGGGCCTCCTCTTGGTAAACTTGGCACCAGTTTCCCTGACCGTATGTGCTGCCCTCCTAGCGGGTGTAGCGAGGGGCTGCGCCACATAAAATGTCACAGCCTCTGGTTTCTAGCTGAGGGTCGTTTCCTGCCTCCACTAGTTTCGGGGAGCGGTCTCCCCCTTTGGCCTGACCCCTCCATGCAGGTGGATTCGGGCGTGCGGTGGCGACTCGCCCGTCCGCACCCCTGGGATCCCTTCGTTCCTCGTTCCTGGAGCCTTCTCCGCTCCTCTTCCTTCCTTCTCCCTCTTCCAGGCCTGGGCATCTGTTACTAGGCCCGCCTCCGGAGCAGAGCTCATGCAGAGCCCCTGCTCCCTGCCACTTCTGCTCAGACTTCTCTGCACTGCACTGCACTGAACTAAGATGGTGCCCACCTTTTATACTCCCTTCTTAATGCACCCAGGAACTGCTTCCTCCCTGCTCCTGCACTACAGGGTTCCCCTTCCTCAGTGTTCCCTCCCCCCACTCCAGCCAGGGACAGGGACTGTCGTGCCCATCTCAGGGGCATATTGGTCGCCCTGCCCCACGGCAATGTGGTGTAATGCATGCAGGTGTCGGGTCCTGATCCACACTCCATCCTTACCTGAGAGTGAGATATCACACCTCTGGGTGAGGTGCAATACCTCTGTAGCAACCGAGCCCTCAGGGTGCTACAGTTCCATTTATCTTCAGACTAGGTGACGTATTGCGATACAGGGCCGTGATTTTGGCTATAAAAGGGTCCCCTAGACCCCTACCCCAAGCTTTTTAAGAGAATCATTTATGGCGTGCCAGGAGACTCTATGGAATGCTTTCTCAGCATCCAACGAGAGTATCTAATTACAAATTTTTAACTGCATCTAGCCCAGGAAATACTTTGTGCCTAGTAGCAGTGTCTGCTAGTCAGCGGATTATCCCGGCTGTTAAGCAAGCTACACCACCTGTAGTTTGGACACTTAATTTTTTCAAAGGAAATGCTTCGGGACCACGGGATACTCAGTGAAGAGCATCAGGAGGCACCCCAAGGCATAGGGGCTGGGACTGGCAGTAGGATGCCTTGCGGTGGACAGCCGAGCTCGATCCTTATAAAAGCTTTTTAACTGCAGCAGCTTTAGTGGACGCTACTGGAGCTGGAATTACGCGGCTGCTGGCATGAGACTTGCCCTCCAATAGATCCTTGTAAATGGATTTAAAGTGTATTCATTCAAATTAGAGAGACAATTTAAATTAAAAAGCTTAGAGCTGCCTCCACCACAGGGGGGCTCGCTCGACCCACCAGCGGACAGGCACCAGTATTGGGAGAGGGGGGCTGGACAGTCAGGGTTCACCGCGGCTCTGGCACAAACCCGGCGACACGGAGGTGGCACGGGCAGGAGCGGACTGAACGTGTCGTCTTCTCATTTTTTGGATTTTAGAAGGGCATGACATGCCTATATCTGTGTCTCCCCCTCCTTTTACTCCTCCACCTCTTTTCTTTTCTCATGACTATATGTACTTGTCACTTTTCCATGTGTTAGTTGTGTCTTCTGAGCAGTTTGTCAGCTTTTGGACACTTTTGAAGGTGTTTTCTATGTGTTTCTATGTGTTTTTGTTTGCCTGCCATTGGTTTTAACGGTGTTCAAAGGTGTTCGACGAACAGTTCGACGAACATTTCGTCGAACACTACGGGGGTGGCTCAACACTACCGCTCATCTCTACTCTTGAATATATATATACAGTATATATACAGTACAGAGCAAAAGTTTGGACACACCTTCTCATTTAAAGATTTTTCTGTATTTTCATGACTATGAAAATTGTATATTCACACTGAAGGCATCAAAACTATGAATTAACACATGTGGAATTATATACTTAACAAAAAAGTGTGAAACCACTGAAATTATGCCTTATATTCTTGGTTCTTCAAAGTAGACACCTTTTGCTTTGATGACTGCTTTGCACACTCTTGGCATTCTCTTGATGAGCTTCAAGAGGTAGTCACCGGAAATGGTTTTCACTTCACAGGTGTGCCCTGTCAGGTTTAATAAGTGGGATTTATTGCCTTATAAATGGGGTTGGGACCATCAGTTGTTTCGTGCAGAAGTCTGGTGGATACACAGCTGATAGTCCTACTGAATAGACTGTTAGAATTTATATTATGAGAAGAAAAAAGCAGCTAAGTAAAGAAAAATGAGTGGCCATGATTACTTTAAGAAATGAAGGTCAGTCATTGCGAAAAGTTGGGAAAATTTTGAGAGTGTACCCAAGTGCAGTTGCAAAAGCCATCAAGCGCTACAAAGAAACTGGCTCACATGAGGACCGCCCCAGGAAAGGAAGACCAAGAGTCACCTCTGCTTCTGAGGATAAGTTTATCCGAGTCACCAGCCTCAGAAATCGCAGGTTAACAGCAGCTCAGATTAGAGACCAGGTGAATGCCACACAGAGTTCTAGCAGCAGACACATCTCTACAACAACTGTTAAGAGGAGACTTTGTGCAGCAGGCCATCATGGTAAAATAGCTGCTAGGAAACCACTGCTAAGGACAGGCAACAAGCAGAAGAGACTTGTTTGGGCTAAAGAACACAAGGAATGGACATTAGACCAGTGGAAATCTGTGCTTTGGTCTGATGAGTCCAAATTTGAGATCTTTGGTTCCAACCACCGTGTCTTTGTGCGAAGCAGAAAAGGTGAATGGATGGACTCTACATGCCTGGTTCCCACCGTGAAGCATGGAGGAGGAGGTGTGATGGTGTGGGGGTGCTTTTCTGGTGACACTGTTAGGGATTTATTCAAAATTGAAGGCTTACTGAACCAGCATGTCTACCACAGCATCTTGCAGCGGCATGCTATTCCATCCGGTTTGCGTTTAGTTGGACCATCATTTATTTTTCAACAGGAAAATGACCCCAAACACACCATCAGGCTGTGTAAGGGCTATTTGACCAAGAAGGAGAGTAATGGGGTGCTCCACCTGATGACCTGCCACAAACGAGATCGTTTGTGGTGAGCTGGACCGCAGAGTGAAGGCAAAACGGCCAACAAGTGCTAAGCTTCTCTGGGAACTCCTTCAAGATTGTTGGAAGACCATTTCTGGTGACTTCCTCTTGAAGCTCATCAAGAGAATACCAAGAGTGTGCAAAGCAGTCATCAAAGCAAAAGGTGGCTACTTTGAAGAACCTAGAATATAAGACATATTTTCAGTTGTTTCACACTTTTTTTGTTAAGAATATAATTCCACATGTGTTAATTCATAGTTTTGATGCCTTCAGTGTGAATGTACAATTTTCATAGTCATGAAAATACAGAAAAATCTTTAAATGAGAAGGTGTGTCCAAACTTTTGGTCTGTACTGTATATATATATATATATATATTTATATATATAAGGAGATAGATTAGATAGATAGATAGATAGATAGATAAATAGATAGATAGATAGATAGATGCTATTCAATATATATATGTCAAGGGCTGTCACATTGTAGAAGGATCATCTTTATTCTCATTTGCACAAGGAAAGACTAGAAGCAATGGGATGAAACTAAATGGGAGGAGACACAGATTAGATATTAGAAAAAACTTTTTGACAGTTAGGGTGATTAATGAGTGGAACAGGCTGCCACGAGAGGTGGTGAGTTCCCCTTCAATGGACGTCTTCAAACAGAGGCTGGACAGACATCTGCTGAGATGATCTAGTGAATCCTGCTTTGAGCAGGGGGTTGGACCAGATGACCCAGGAGGTCCCTTCCAACTCTACCATTCTATGATTCTATGATTCTATGATTCTATTCATCCTAATAAAATTTAGGTGAAGACAGTATAGTTTAATTTGAAACAAGGTAAAAACCGATAAGCCACATCAAAACTCAATAACACTATATTTGCAGTACAAGATAATAACACATATCCACTGAAATAAACACTGCACAGTAGATTTAGGCAAAGCTGTGTTTAAGGTTTGACCTATTAGCAGAAAAAATGTATTATACCCCCTGTAGTTCAGGATATTGCATATTTTACGTACAGAAAATTACTTGTTCTATTTTAAGTTCAGATGAAGAAAGATACATTTGCATCTACAGAAATCATTTTAAAAGACAGCAGGATTCTTTTTTGCTAAAAAGTTGTAGGAAGTAATATTTGCTTAGTGGTTTTGCTGACTACTTCAGACTATAATTGTTGTTTTTCCCTTCACAAAGCTTTTAAGATATCACTACTAGTTTTTGTATCTGTGTTTTTACAGCTATAGAACTCTACAAATTCTTTTTTTTTCTTCTTTCAATAGTTCTTGTGTGTAAGTTATTGCAAGTTATATAAAAAGTATAAAATAGAAACGTTACATTAAAGATTTTTGCACTAATAAATGGAATTCTTCTCTTAGAAACTCAAAAAGATAATAATTATCCGGCTGTGAATCTGAAGAAAAGATATGAAAATCAAAATTGATGAGCATTTAAAGGATATCAAAGTAATATACTTGCCTAGGATAGAAAAGTCCACAAATTAATAACAAAGTGTTTTTGCTACTCAGTGAGCATTCTTAGAACAATTATTAAGAAAAAAATCTACATTGTGCATCCCAGTAACTTGTTAGACAAGGCTGTTAAGAAAACTTGGAAACAGCTAAAACATTAATTTGTAGAGACTGATGTGTAGAAGCAAATCTATAGATAGCACTGCACAAAATGGCCTGTTCAGAAGAATGGATACAAATAAGTTATTATGTAGGAAAAATCTTAAAGCACTTATACGGCTTAACTAAAAACATTAAATAGGACAAACTGAATAATGAAATAAGGTTTTATAGTCAGATGATACAACAGTGGTGTTTTAGGACAAAATTCTAAACATCAGATGTGGCACAAACCCTACAAACACTACACACTGCTTGATAAACACAATCCGTGAACTAAGATCATATTATGGGAAATATTTGCCACCAGCATTAGGCTGTATGCCCACGATGTGATTTTTAAGTGTTTCCACACCGCAATTCCACTTCAGAAATGCTTAAAAAATGCTTGGTAGAAGGTCTGCCATGTTCTCCAATGATAATCCGCATGTGCTGTGCGCATGCTGCGGAAATTTCCGCTGCGGATTATCATTGCGGAAAAATACGCAGCACTACCAATTATTTTGCGGAAGCACTGCGTTATAGCCGCCATTAACTTGCATTGGAACGCATGGAATCCGCATCACTGCATCTGTACATCTGGAATCCATGCTTTTCAATGTGCTTATTTTACCCGGGTCTGGAGGAGAGGAGACTCTCCTCCGGACCCGGGTACCATAGTACCTGTTAAATAAAGAATAAAATAAACATTATACTTACCTTCTGATGGCTCCCGGTGTCTTTGTCTTGGCTTGCTGGCAGATCGCAGTAGGCTCAAGGACCTGCATTGACGTCATTTAGTCATGTGACGGTTCACGCGACCGCTGATGTCGGCAGGTCCTTTAGTGTACCGCGAGTTGCCGGCAAGACGAGACGCATCGAATAAAGACATCGGGGGCCATCAGAAGTTAAGTATGATATTTATTTTTTATTTTTTAACATTCTTTCGGTCACACTATATAAATCCATGCCATTTGCATTGATTTATATAGTGTGACGAAGTTGTCAAGCACTTTCCAAGTGATGCTAAAATCGCTTGGAAAGCGCTTGACAACCCGCGTGTGGAAATGCATGTGAAGAACGCTTCACTTCCACTTGTCCGTGGCAAGAAAAACGCATGTACAATACAGATGTTTTAAGGTATCCCTCAAATGTCTGCTTTAAAAAAAAATAAAACTTAATGGCAAAATTCACAAAAGGTGTTTGATCCATGAAGCGCCAAATAAATTTCAGGGTTTAATTAGAATTGGAATTAAACAGTCCCCACGTCATGCTGTTCACATTTTGACATCATGAGACCAAGACAACACCTAACCTGTCATCCACAGATTGCAACAGAGATACAGAGAGACTAAAAGAGTCACAGAAAAGCAGAGAAGTGGAAGTCCTTTGGCTACATCCCACATGGATTACCGCTTCATTGTGAACAATGCCTTTCCCAGCCAGATGATAAATGTCACACAACTCCAGGCACAGTGACAGTAAAGTGACAAGCACCTACTAATTGAATAACATTATTAATCCAGTCATTGTGCCTCTGCATGAACAATACGGACCTAATTTCATCTTCAAGGATGACCATCCTCCAGCTCATCGAGTTTGCATAATTAGGGAATGACTGCTGTACTTCAAATGGAGTGGCCTGCATTTTATCCAGACCTGAATCCCATAGAAAACCTATGAGAATTGCTGACATTCTGAGTAGAGGCTTGTAACTGTACCACGGAACCTCAATGACCTGAGGGCTGCCCTTCATGAAGAGTGGGATGCCATGCCTCAGTAGACAATAGGTCGACTTATGAACAATATGAGATGTCGTTGTCAAGCTGTAATTGATGCTCAAGGCCAAATGACAAGTAAGTGAGACATTGATATTTGTTTTGTGGTATAACCATATCTGTTGCTTGCTTTTGTTTCCATAAATTGTGTGAGATGAGGAAATCACCATTATCGTGAACTTTTTATGTTTTCCATAAATTTCACATGAAAGCCAAATATCTCCAACTTTTTGTGAGTATATACATATATATACTGTACATATATATGCATATTGTTATGCACACGCCTGGGCTGACTGGCGTGTGTGTGATTTAGTGATTCCACGGTGCCATAAACCAGAGAGTGCCTGGAGGGGCGTAACTAAGTATCTACCCGATCCGACCAAGGTTGCACGACGGCTAACGATGCCGTGCACCAGGGAGGAACTGAGCAGAGGGACCAGGTGCTACTCCAGGCCAGACCCCGGACACGGCTGTTGACCCAACCCAGGGAATACAGGAACAGGCAGGTTAGGCTGGCACACCACAGGTGGGTATTGGCAGGCACGGCTGGCATGCAGACAGGTGGGCACTGGCAGGCACGGCTGGAGTGCAGACAGGAGGATACTGGCAGGCACGGCTGGTGTGCAGACAGGAGGGTACTGACAAGTACAGCTGGCATGCAGACGGGGAGGTACTAGCAGGTTGGAGCACAGGCTGGATAGGGTCCAGTACAGACTGGGATTCAGGAACAGAACCGCAGATGTGGTAGACAAGCAGAGCAGAGAGGTACCGCCGGAGCGGTGAGCAAGCAGAGCAGGGAGAAACTGCTGGAGCGGTGAGCAAGGCAGAGCAGGCAGGAACCGCCGGAGCGGTGCGCAAGTCAGAGCAGGCAGGAACCGCCGGAGCGGTGAGCAAGGCAGAGCAATCAGGGACCGCCAGAGCGGTGAGCAAGTCAGAGCAGGCAGGAACCGCCGAAGCGGCGAGCAAGGCAGAGCAATCAGGGACCGCCAGAGCGGTGAGCAAGGCAGAGCAGGAAGGAACCGCCGGAGAGGTGAGCAAGGCAGAGCAGGCAGGAACCACTGGAGCGGTGAGCAAGGCAGAGCAGGCAGGAACCGCCGGAGCGGTGAGCAAGGCAGAGCAGGCAGGAACCGCCGGAGCGGTGAGCAAGGCAGAGAGGACAGGGCTCTGTTCACACTGAAAAGACTGGAAGGGAAAAGCAGAACCAGATACACTCAAGGTACTTGCAATGAAGTAGCGAGTGGACTCTAAACTCACAAACAGAAGTACAGCAACAACGAGTAGGAGTTAGGTGCAGGTACAGACTCTGCAGAAAAATGGATGGTATGGACATAGAGAAAAACAGGTAACAGAATAGGAGAGTGTTCAGACAGGAACTGAGTGTTTAGACAGGAACTGACACTGCAGCGAGTTACAGGAGCGAGTCTGGGTATACGGCCCCAAGAAGGCGGGACGAACAGGCTAGGAGCATGTTCAGACTGGCCTGGAAAAACAGCCTCCAGGAAGGTGGACAGGCAGGAAAAATAGAACAGGACCTGGCACATTCAGAGTCAAGGAGCACACTGAATGTTAGAGTTGCTCAGGCACCAGCTTCCAGGTGGAGCTGGTTTAAATATCCTGTGACAGGCAGCAATAGGCTGAGGATGCATTAGGGGTGTGTCCACAGCAGCTACAAGAAACATGAAGTAACCGGGCCGCCGCCCTAAGCAGTCAGAAGAGAGACAAACAGACAGCATGAATAGAAGCCAGGCTAGCAGACTGGACTGAAGATCAAGTTTGCGATCTTGCATAGTGACAGATGGTGCACCATGCAAGCCCGCCATCAGGTATGTTACACATATATGTATACAGGGTGGGCCATTTATATGGATACACGTAATTAAATTGGGAATGGTTGTTGATATCAACTTCCTGTTTATGGCACATTTTTATATAGGAGGGGGAAAACTTTTCCAGATGGGTAGTGACCATAGTGGCCATTTTGAAGTCGGCCATTATGGATCCAACTTTATTTTTTTCAATGGGAAGAGGGTCATGTGACACATCAAACTTATTGAGAATTTAATAAGAAAATCAGTGGTGTGTTTGGTTTTAACTTAACTTTATTCTTTCATGAGTTTTTTACAAGTTTATGACTACTTATAAAATGTGTTCAAAGTGCTGCCCAATGTGTTGGATTGTCAATGCAACCCTCTTCTATCACTCTTGACACACTGATAGCAACACCACAGGAGAAATGCTATCACAGGCTTCCAGTATCCGTTGTTTCAGATGCAGCACATCTAGTATCTTCACAACATAGACAATTGCCTTCAGATGACCCCAAAGATAAAAGTCTAAGGAGTTCAGATTGGGAGACCTTGGTGGCCATTCAACTGGCCCACGACAACCAATCCACTTTCCCAGAAACTGTTCATGTAGGAATTCTTGGACTTGACACCCATAATGTGGTGGTGCACCATCTTGTTGGAAAAACTCAGGGAGCGTGCCATCTTCAGTGCTTAAAGAGGTCAACACTTCATCATTAGCGATGAGCGAGTATACTCATTACTATTCGGTACTCCCCGAATAGTATGGTACTCGGGCTACTCGTTGCTCCCCGAGTTTCCTTGTGATTACTCGCTAGGAGTAACGAGTACAATGTAAGTAAATGGGAAATGTGAGTAAGCAGAGTTATTGTCTGCAGGAGCCTATAAAGCAGTCTGGGGGCTGAGGAAAAGGCTGAAATGGGTGCATGATTGTTTAAAAGCTGGCGGTAAAAAGCCGCCAGCTTTTAAATAATCACTCAGCCCCATACTCGCTTCCCCTCAGCTTCCCATCCCGATCCTCCACTCCCCTCGCCACCTCCCATCCCGATCCTAAGTTAGGAACGGGCGGGGAGCTAAGCACCAGGGAGCAGGGAGCGCAGCACCAGTGAGCCGGGAGCGAAGGAACTGGGCGGGGAAGCCGGCAGTGAAAAGACTTCACCGCCGGCTTTCCCGGTTGATGCTGTGCTCCCCGCTCCCTGATGTACGCTCCCCGCTCCCTGGTGCTTCGCTCCCCACCCGTTTCTAACTTAGGATCGGGATGGGAGGCGGCGGGGGAGCGGGGAGTGTACATCAGGGAGGGGGTAGCGCAACACCGAATGAGAAAGCCGGCGGTGAAGTCTTTTCACTGCCGGCTTTCCCGCCAGTTATTTTTAATGAACAGCTGAGGTGTCAGCTGTTGCTGATCAGCTGTTCATTTGAAGTAGCCGCGGTGCCCTTAGAGGGTTCATGTGAGTTCATGATTGACTGCATGACCTCACATCAACTTTCCCACGGTCGCACAGCTCAGCTACATCTCTGGTAGAGAATCTCTACCAGAGATGTAGCTGAGCTAAAGCAGAAGACTTCATTAGACTACGTTGGAGGGAAGATAATTTTTTAATAAAGATGGAGATTCTAAGTGTTGTTTTTTTTTCTAAAAATTTTTTTTATTTTCTGTGTTGTGGTTTTTTTTAATACTTCACTAGAAATTCATAGCGGTCATGTCTAATATTGGCAAGACCCCATGAATTTCGGGCTTAGGGCCAGCTGATAATATAAAGCTGGCCCTAGCCCCTTTATTACCCAGTGAGCCACCGCACCAAGGCCCTGGATGAGTTGGGTACAGCGCGATAAGATGGCAGTTCTATGAACGCGCCTTTTTCTGCGGTGGCTGCTGACTGCAATTTGCAGCGCGTGGGGGTGGGCAGAAAGCTTGGGCCTCCCTGCGCTGCGGATTCCAGCCCCCAGCTGCTTAGTTGTACCTGGCTGGACACAAAGATAGGGCGAAGCTCCACATCATTTTTTTTTTAATTATTTCATGAAATTCATGAAATAATTAAAAAAAGGACTTCTCTGTATTTTTGTTTCCAGCCAGGTACAAATAGGCAGCTGGGGGTTGGGGGCAGCCCGTTCCTGCCTGCTGTACTTGGTTGGACACAAAAATATGGTGAAGGCCACATCAAATTTTTGGTGAAAAATTCATTAAAAAAAAAAAAAACATATTTAGGGACTGCATCTTTATTAACCCCTCCACTTGAGGGTACTTCAAATGAACATCTGATAAGCATCAGCTGATACCTCAGCTGTTCATTTGAAAAAAAACAGCGGGAAAAAGTGGTAGAGCAGATCACCTTATTCTGTCAGCGGTGACTCGCTCGTGACAGCGGCTGTCCCGTGGGCAGTGGAGCTGGGGCACACAGCGCTGTGTACGGCGCTGTGCTCCCTGCTCTTCCTAGTGGTGTATGTACAGCTCTGTTTGCTGCGGTCTGTTTACAGCTGGCTTCTGCCTGCAGCAGCAGCCAGAGCTGTACATACACCAACAGGAAAAGCAGGGAGCGCAGCGCCATTCACAGCTCTGTGTGCCGCAACTCCACTGCCCAGGGACATCCGCTGTCATGAGCGAGTATACTCGCCTAGCAAAATTTGAACCTCCCGCCCAGCATTAGGCAATCACAGTAATGCCGCAGCCTTCTTGGTTGTGACATTGCTATGATTTGCTGGCCGCCCAGCGTCATACATTAGTAATACATGACTCATAGGCTCTATATAAGCCTTGCCCCCACCATTTTCTGCACATTGCATGAAGAACACAGCTAGTGTAGGGAGAGTGTCAGTGGCTCCTAGGGAGAGTTAGAGTCTTGAAATACGAGAAAGAAAACTATATTTAACCCAAAAGCTCTTCTCAGAGCTGCCAGGAGGAGTATTGTTGTAGTAATGGGCTGTAGTGCAGGGAGACAGTCAGGAGGTAGTGTTGCAGTTCCACATAGTACCTCAATAGCAGAGCTGACTCAGCTCTTCTCAGAGCTTAGGGACTAGTTGGTGTTCCCAGATAATTTTGGGCTCACATTTACCCCTCCAGGCACAAGTTTTTGGGCCATTGCAGTGCTATTTTTAAAAGAAATAGCACGCATGGTACCTCAGGTCTGACACGCAGCCAGCACCTCTGTCAAGGGTGGTGACTGGTTTTGCGTAATCTCTGTCAATTTTTTGTGGGCCATTGTGTTGCTGTTCTAACAAATAGCACGCACGGTACCTCAGGTCTGACACACAGCCAGCACCTCTATCCAGGGTGGTGACTGGTTTTGTGTAATCCCGCCTGTAACCTCTTGCCAATTTTTGTGTGCAGTTGCATTGCTGTTTGTTAAACACCAAGTATTAGTAGCCTGTAGTGTTATCCTTCCACAAAACAGTAACTGCTACTTGTTTGTCAATATCTGCACCTAAACATCTGTAACGATGTCACAAAAACTACAAAATCCAAAAAAGACTGTTGTGAAGGGACGTGGGTGTGGGCTTGTCAGTCGTGCCCAACAAGGCACTGAGTCTGGGAAACAGAGGAAGATTGATGCATCTATATTCCTGTCTAAATTTCCTGGTCTGGAACGTAAACGTTTCTTGAAGCCGGAAGAGCAAGACAATATAATTTCTTGGATGGCTGATAAGACCTCAATGAATTGTTCTAGCAGCACCCAATCTTCCTTGAACACACAGTCTCCTGTCGATAGAAAGACTGCTTGGTCATCCAATCCTCAACCTCTTCCTATTTCCTCACCCCGTCAGCAGTCACAGGAAACATTTGACCCCAAGCTTGGCCACTCTGAGGATTTGTTTGGTACATATGATCCTTTGGTTGACTCTGGCCTCTCAGCCTGCAACACTGACGAGGAAAGTGAGCATGTATTCTTGATTCATGGCCAAATGTTTGAAAATCCATGGCCTGAAGAAAGCCACTTTCAGCCATGTCATATACCGCTTGAGGAGGTGGAGGCTGATGATTAAGAGACATAGTTGTAATCTGGCCAGCCGACTTTATCAACCCGGAATCAGGATGAAATAGACGATGAGGTAGTTGATGATGAGACCACTGATCCGACCTGGAATGTTGGCATGCACAGCCAGCACAGCAGCACAGAGGAAGAAAGTGGATACATAGCACCTACAAAGGCACCAAGGGCTACTGGTTTGAGCAGAGTGCTAAGTGTGTCAACTCTTGCCAAGAGCAATCCCTCTGTGCCCCAAATCAAGGCAAGAGTGCATTCAGCCGCTGTCTGGAATTTTTTTTCCGGATACTCCTTCTGAATCAAATGTTGTAATCTGTAGTATCTGCTATACAAAGCTAAGCAGAGGCCAGGGCAAAGGCAACCAGAGCACTATGAGTATGCGGAAACACATGGCAGCTAAGCACCCTACTCGGCGGGCGGAACAACAGGGTACAAAATATGTGTCCTCGGGTCAAAACACTGCCATGTTCCCTGTGATCCGTCCTTCCCAATCTGCTGGCCAGGAAGCAGGAGCTGCACATACTTACTGCTCACAAGCTGCTGTTGTAGACAGAAAGGACACAAGTCCATCCACTTGTTTGTCACAGCCAACCGTCCAGTTGTCCATGCCCCAGATCTATGAAAGGAAGCGGAAATACCAAGCTTCACACCCACAAGCACAAATACTTAACGCGCACATTGCCAAGTTGCTAGCCATGGAGATGTTGCCATTTAGGCTTGTGGGGACACAGACTTTCCACGATCTGTTGGCTGTGACTGCCCCACGATACTCTGTTCCCAGCCGGCACTATTTTTCATGGTGTGCAGTCCCCGCCTTACGCCAGCACATCTTAAGCAATCTAAAGCGTGCTCTCACCAATGCCGTATCCGGGAGGGTCCACCAAACAACACACAAATTTGCGCCCATTTCAGACATTCATGAACAGCTGTTGCCAGTCTTGCAGCGCTTCAAATTCAATTTAATTTGCTCAACCACAGACTGATTTGTGACCTGCCCACATGCTGGAACTCAACATATCATATGTTAATCAATTATTGGATTCACAGAAAACCACATGTTTGGTGAGGGTTCAATAATTATTCATAATTATCTCCCACCTATTAGCCCTATCGGGACATGATATTTTATGGAAAGCAAACTCCATAGAAAACATACAACCTACAAGCACCAATCGGAGTCATATGCTTAAGTAAAATCACAATAACTTTAATAAATATGCAAAGATACAAAAAATGTTTAAAAATAGAGGTGTAATTGAAGAGAATCAATATATAGTTTCTGCAAGGTGGGAGATACCACATACAATGTAGTGAGTCAGTAAATCATGCTCATCATATTATATATGTATGTAAATTATCAATACAACCCTATAGGCAAATATTAGTCCCTGCCATCAGAATTGGAAATAGAAAGAGGGCCTATATAACTAAACAAATTTGTGCTTATTTATAATACAGGTTACATTATAACGACTCACCCATTCTGTTCTGTGGAACTCCCACCTAGGAGATACCCTTGGATGCGCATTTCGCGTTTAGCTTTTTCAACAAGGAAGTACTTACACCGTAGTGCTGTGCTCCTTCTTATAGCGCCACTTATACTGATTGCTCCTCATTGCGCGTGTGCGTCGCCCTACTTCACGGAAGTAATGAATCCACTTTCGGCATTCATCCAGTGCGCACGTCATAGGGAAATCCCATATTGACGTCACGGACATGCGCACTGGGTATATTGAAGCCATCAATGGATTCTTCCGTGAGAGTGCGACGCGCACGCACAGGACCAAACGTCAGTATCCAATACAAGTTGCGCTGCAGGAGGAATAGAGGATGATGCATGGACATTCTCTCTCATTTACAGGTACCATATTCGATATTCTACCATTAGAGTTCTATACAGCACAGGGGGTATATAAATATCTTGTGTATAGCAAGAGATTTTTTTAAAAAAACATAATTACACAATCTAGAAACTGTCCAATCTGCATGATGCAGTGAAGCAACACCAACAGTGAAAAAATAAATAAAGATAATAATAAAACACTAGTGTACATATTTTGTGCAAAATCAAAAAGTACAAAAAACAAAACAAAAATTGTCATAATAAAATGTTACCCCCCATAAACCAAACAGACAGAGCAGATATGCAAGTATCCCATGTCCAGCAAAAAAAATCTTGCCGAACCTGGGATAGAAACATATCAACCGCGTCCCACATCTAAGTGTTACATCAATACCAAAAGTGGTAATTAAGTGCTAAAATTCAATTCCTCACTAAAATTTAATGAGGAAACAAAACAACACATAAAAGTGAAAAATTACCACCTAAGAGACCCCAAAATAAATGGTTTTCAAAAAATTCAAATTGTGGAAGAGTGCAAGTACCCCATGCTCATACGACCAGCGTATGTACATACGAACCAGCACACATAAATATATGCTTAAATGCAGAATTATCTAGATTATGTCAAGATGAAACCCCACATTAATATCACTGCTATGAACCCAATAGATAGTTTGTAAAAGATAAAAAGAAAAAAAGAAAAAAAGAGAAGTGAAAAAGAAAGAGAAAAAGGAGGACAAATCACCAATACATATATGGAATCAATAATGTCCATTGATACAAGTTTAAATTATTCATGGTGCCGCAATAGGGACATATGTTCTCCAATCTTTTGCTTCCATTATACAAAGAAGTCCTCCTTCATTTTCAGAGAAAGAATGTACACCATCATTCAAGATCTTTGTAGCGTCGGCGTCCCTGCCTCCTGCTAGGCAGGGACGCTGTTCCCCTCACCTCTCCACTCCGTGCCCGGCGTCCGCCTCCCGCTCTGCTGGCAGCACGCGCTGCTTCCCGGCCACTGTGCTCAGGGCGCGCGCGCTCCCCCTCTCTTAAAGGGGCCGCGCGCGCCATCCTAAGGAGTCCCCGGCCAATGGTCGGAGGACCTCACCATATATAAGGCACCTCCTCCAAAATGGAGGTGCCCGAGCAATGTTGTTGCAAAGCCTTCACTCTGCTTCAGCTGTCAAGTCCCGTTACCAGTTACCTGCCAGTCACCTGCCAGATTCCTGCTTGTTACCTGCCAGTCACCTGCCAGATTCCTGCTTGTTACCTGCCAGTCACCTGCCAGATTCCTGCCTGTTACCTGCCAGTCACCTGCCAGATTCCTGCTGGATACCTGCCTGATATCCGCTTACCTGCTTGCAAGCCTGCGGTCCGACGGTCTGCCTTCCGACACCTCTCAGTCTGTCTATGGACCAGCCTGCCCGCTCACCTGGGAGCGCTCACCTGCTACCTGCCTACTTGCCTACCTGGAGGCTCTGCCGTCACTTGCCTTGACCACCTGCCTGTCCAGAGACTCTTGCCCGCTCACCTGGGGGCGCTCACCTGCTACCTGCCTGCTAGCCTACCTGGAGGCTCTGCCGTCACCTGCCGTGACCACCTGCCTGTCCAGAGACTCTTGCCGCTCACCTGGGAGCGTTCACCTGCTACCTGCCTGCTAGCCTACCTGGAGGCTCTGCCGTCACTTGCCGTGACCACCTGCCCGTCCAGAGACTCTTGCCCGCTCACCTGGGAGCGTCCACCTGCTACCTGTCTGCTAGTCTACCCAGAGACTGTCCCTGTCACTTGCCGTGACTACCTGCCCTTCTACCCAGAGACAGTCCCTGTCACTTGCCGTGACTTCCTGCTCTTCTACCCAGAGACTGTCCCTGTCACTTGCCGTGACTTCATGCCCTTCTACCCAGAGACTGTCCCTGTCACTTGCCGTGACTACCTGCCCGTCTTCCCTGGGAGCCACCCGCTTCCTTACAAGGACCACCCCCTAGTATAGTTGCTCAGAGGTTCCGCCTCACAGACCCGTTACAGTTTGCTCGGGCCATGGAACCTGGTGGCACCCAAGCTCCCTTGCTCTCGGACCTATGTCATGAACTGTCCCGTCAGAGGTCCCAACAGGAGTCCATCCTGAGTCATCTGCGGAATGTCAACTCTCGCCTGGACACTCTGACTGCTCCACCAGCAACCACCGCTAGTGTCTTGACTCGCAGCCCAGCAGCGCCGCTGCCCACCAATACCATGGCATCCTGCCCCGGAACCCGGCTTTCTGCACCTCCTCGCTTTGGAGGCGACCCCGCTCAGGCTCAGGGCTTCATAAACCGGCCGTATTAAAGATGAACTCGCCGGTCGGGACATACCTACCACTCTCGACGACTTAATAACTCTTGCCACCCGGATTGACATACGGTTCCAGGAACGCGCCAAAGAGGTCACCCGTGAGAGGAGGTTTCCACGTCTAGCCCCTACCTTTCAGAAACCTGTCACGTCTCCTGCTACTCCCCAGGCGCACTCACCCGAGCCTATGCAGGTCGACCAGACCAAGATGGTCAAAACCCGTCAAGAGTTACGCCGTGCCGAGGGGAGCTGCTTCTACTGTGGCAGTAAGGAGCACCGGATCCGTTCCTGCCCGGAGAGGTCGGGAAACGCCTGTGTCTAGGATCGCTCAGAGAGGTCGTCTTAGACAAGAGTAAACCCTCTCCATCTCTGTTGCTGTCGGTCTCTATCATCTGCGGGGAGAACTGTTATTTTGAACTAGCCCAACTTGACTCTGGAGCTGCCGGAAATCTCATTTCTCAGTCTCTGGTAGAGAAATACCGCATTCCCACCAAACCTCTAGCTGTACCCTTATCTGTCGCTGCCGTGGATGGGGGCCTCTTACCACTTCCCATCCAACTCATCACCGAATCCATAACCCTGCCGGTGGGAATGCTGCATTCTGAGAGCATCTTCTTTCATGTTCTGCCTGGACTCTCTCACGCCCTCTTACTAGGCCTACCTTGGCTTCAGAGACATGCAGCCGTGCTTGATTGGCAGACCGGAGAAGTCCTTCGCTGGGGACAGGACTGCCATAAGACTTGTTTAGTTCCCGTCCATCCTGTCCGTCCTTCTCCTACTCCAGCCAATCTACCTGGTCTTCCGGCTCCTTATTGGTCGTATGCGGACGTCTTTAATAAAAAGGAGGCAGAGACATTACCCCCTCATAGACCATACGACTGCCCAATCGACCTGATGCCCGGCACTACTCCTCCCCGTGGGCGCATTTACCCTTTGTCCGCTGCTGAGACCTGATCCATGTCAGAATATATTGAGGAGAATCTGGCCCGGGGATTCATCTGGAAATCTACTTCCCCGGCGGGAGCAGGCTTCTTCTTCGTCAAAAAGAAGGACGGCTCACTCCGTCCCTGTATAGACTATAGAGGCCTTAACCAGATCACGGTGAAGAATAAATACCCCCTTCCGCTCATTCCGGAATTATTTGACCATCTGAGGGGGGCTAGAATCTTCACCAAGCTGGACCTCCGTGGGGCGTATAACCTGGTCCGTATCCGTCAGGGGGATGAATGGAAGACGGCATTCAACACCTGGGACGGCCACTATGAATACCTGGTAATGCCCTTCGGTCTCTGTAACGCTCCCACCGTCTTTCAAGAGTTGGTCAATGACATCTTCCGGGACCTTCTCTACTCCTGCGTAGTGGTGTACCTGGACGACATCTTGGTCTTCTCTCCGGATCTCCCCACACACCAGAGGGATATTCGTCAGGTTCTGCTCAGGCTCAGGCAGAACCACCTCTACGCTAAATATGAGAAGTGCCTCTTTGAGCAGACCTCACTTCAGTTTTTGGGCTACATAATTTCTCAGACAGGCCTACGAATGGATCCTGAGAAACTGTCTGCCATCGAGAAGTGGCCTCGACCAGAGGGGTTGAAGGCTATTCAGCGGTTCCTGGGCTTCGCCAACTACTACCGCCTCTTCATACCGCACTTCTCTTCCCGGACTGCCCCAATCTCTGCGCTCACCCGTAAAGGCACTAATCCCAGAGAATGGCTGCCCGAAGCAGAGGAAGCCTTTCTTTCCTTAAAACAGGCTTTCTCTTCCGCCCCGGTGCTGCATCGCCCGGACGGCAACAAGCAATTCTTCCTGGAAGTTGACGCCTCCTCCTCTGGAGCCAGAGCGGTACTTACCCAAAAATCGTCTTCCGGGAGAATGGTAACTTGCGGCTTCTTCTCCAAACTCTTCTCCTTTTCCGAGCGCAACTATTCTATAGGAGACCGAGAGTTATTGGCCATTAAGCTGGCATTGGAGGAGTGGCGTTACCTGCTCGAGGGGGCTCTTCACCCGGTAATAATTTACACGGACCACAAGAACTTGGCTTACCTCCAGAGCGCCCAGAGACTTAACCCGCGCCAAGCCCGGTGGTCCTTGTTTTTTGCTCGCTTTGATTTTGTTCTTCATTTTCGCCCGGCTGACAAAAACATCAAAACTGATGCCTTGTCCCGATCCTTCCTGGTGTCTGATCTTGAGGAGGAACCTAAACACATCATCGATCCCGCCAGAGTAATGCAGGTGGCCCCCGTGAGTCTAAATCATCTCCCTCCCGGTAAGACGTTCGTAATGGTACCTGATCGGGAGAAGATCCTACACTGGGGTCACTCGTCTCAGCTTGCTGGCCACGCCGGTCAGAAAAAGACCCTCCAGCTTATCACCTGGCACTACTGGTGGCCTACCCTGCACAAGGACGTAATAGACTTTGTTTCTGCCTGTGTGTCCTGCGCCCGCAACAAGGTTCCGAGACACCTGCCAGCCGGTCGCCTCCTTCCTCTTCCAGTACCTGCTGCCCCCTGGCAGCATATAGCTATGGACTTCATAACAGATCTCCCTGTCTCTGCCGGTTCTACAGTCATTTGGGTGGTCGCTGATCGCGTTTCCAAAATGGCTCATTTCATTCCCCTGCCAGGCCACCCGTCTGCACCCGAGCGGGCTAAAGACTTTATTCGCCACATCTTCCGTCTCCATGGCCTGCCCCTCCACATCGTGTCGGATCGTGGGGTTCAGTTCACCTCACGCTTCTGGAGAGCCACATGTAAGCTGCTGGACGTCACCCTGGACTTCTCCTCCGCAAACCACCCACAGTCCAATGGTCAAGTGGAGTGGATCAATCAGATCCTGACCAGTTACCTCCGGCACTTCGTTAATGCCCACCATTCAGACTGGGTGGATCTCCTGCCATGGGCCGAATTCTCTTACAATAATCACGAGAGCGAATCTTCCTCCAAATCCCCGTTTTTGTAGTCTTCGGTCAGCATCCTCGGATCCCATTTCCCGTCTCCACCTCGGTGGACAATCCGGCTGCGGAATCTCTCGTTAGCAAATTTTCCTCCATTTGGGAGAGTACCCGATCCGCATTCCTTCAGTCGTCCGAGCGGATGAAAAAACACGCTGACAAAAAAAGCCTGGATCCTCCACAATTCCGTCCTGGAGATAAAGTCTGGCTCTCGTCCAAGTATGTCCGGCTCAAGATTCCTTCCTACAAGTTAGGGCCTCGGTTCATCGGCCCACTGGAAGTTATCAAACAAATCAACCCAGTGGCCTATAAATTGAAACTCCCGGCCAACTTGCGTATCCCTAACTCCTTCCATGTATCTCTCCTCAAACCCGTGGTACTTAACTCTTTTTCCAAGTCTACAGGTACGCCTCCTGCTCCGGTTTCCGCTGAAAACGAGTTTGAGGTAGAGAACATTCTGGCCACCAAAAGGGTGAGAGGAAAAACCTTTTTTCCGGTAGATTGGAAGGGGTTTGGTCCTGAGGAGAGAACTTGGGAGCCCCGGGAGAACATCCATGCCCCTCTCATCCTTGATAAATTTCTGTCTGGCCTAAAAAAGGGGGGGCCTAAAGGGGGGGTACTGTAGCGTCGGCGTCCCTGCCTCCTGCTAGGCAGAGACGCTGTTCCCCTCACCTCTCCGCTCCGTGCCCGGCGTCCTCCTCCCGCTCTGCTGGCAGCGCGCGCTGCTTCCCGGCCACTGTGCTTAGGGCGCGCGCGCTCCCCCTCTCTTAAAGGGGCCGCGCGCGCCGTCCTAACGAGTACCCGGCCAATGGCCGGAGGATCTCACCATATATAAGGCACCTCCTCAAAAATGGAGGTGCTCGAGCAATGTTGTTGCAAAGCCTTCACTCTGCTTCAGCCCTCAGGTCCCGTTACCAGTTACCTGCCAGTCACCTGCCAGATTCCTGCTTGTTACCTGCCAGTCACCTGCCAGATTCCTGCTTGTTACCTGCCAGTCACCTGCCAGATTCCTGCCTGTTACCTGCCAGTCACCTGCCAGATTCCTGCTGGATACCTGCCTGATATCCGCTTACCTGCTTGCAAGCCAGCGGTCCGACGGTCTGCCTTCCGACACCTCTCAGTCTGTCTATGGACCAGCCTGCCCACTCACCTGGGAGCGCTCACCTGCTACTTGCCTGCTTGCCTACCTGGAGGCTCTGCCGTCACTTGCCGTGACCACCTGCCTGTCCAGAGACTCTTGCCCGCTCCCCTGGGAGTGCTCACCTGCTACCTGCCTGCTAGACTACCTGGAGGCTCTGCCGTCACTTGCCGTGACCACCTGCCTGTCCAGAGACTCTTACCCGCTCACCTGGGAGCGTTCACCTGCTACCTGCCTGCTAGCCTACCTGGAGGCTCTGCCGTCACCTGCCGTGACCACCTGCCTGTCCAGAGACTCTTGCCCGCTCACCTGGGAGCGCACACCTGCTACCTGTCTGCTAGCCTACCTGGAGGCTCTGCCGTCACTTGCCGTGACCACCTGCCCATCCAGAGACTCTTGCCCGCTCACCTGGGAGCGTCCACCTGCTACCTGTCTGCTAGTCTACCCAGAGACTGTCCCTGTCACTTGCCGTGACTACCTGCCCTTCTACCCAGAGACTGTCCCTGTCACTTGCCGTGACTTCCTGCCCTTCTACCCAGAGACTGTCCCTGTCACTTGCCGTGACTTTCTGCCCTTCTACCCAGAGACTGTCCCTGTCACTTGCCGTGACTACCTGCCCGTCTATAGCCCCTAGATTTAAATCTTTCTCTCAAGTCAACAGCTTGTGATTCAAATCTCTCCTCAGTTGAGCATATCCACTTCATCCTGAGGAATTGACCAACTGGGACAGCCTTGATAGTATGATGGGCATGAGCCGACGACGCATGCAATAATGCATTTACTGAGGTATCTTTCCTGTATACGTCAGTCTGGATCATGCCTATACAATCAATTTCAAATTGCACACCCAAAAACTCAATTGTTTGTTGGTGTGCCTTATACGTTAACTTAATATTATAAGGATTGCCATTCAACTCCCATACAAAACATGTCAGTTCAAGTTCGGTTCCCTGCCATATAAATAGAATGTCATCAATATACCTATGCCAACAATGCACCTGGTCACTAGTCAAGATCCCCTCTGTGTGAAAGATGGTTCTCTCCCAGAGGCCCAGGAACAGGTTGGCATAGGATGGGGCACAAGCCGCCCCCATTGCTCTTCCTCGCTTCTGCAGGAA
The DNA here is from genome assembly GCF_046119375.1 of Phyllobates terribilis. Classification (NCBI taxonomy): domain Eukaryota; kingdom Metazoa; phylum Chordata; class Amphibia; order Anura; family Dendrobatidae; genus Phyllobates; species Phyllobates terribilis. The sequence continues at coordinate 446,422,201 of NW_027362764.1, forward strand.
AAAACGATCCTTGAACACAAACATGTTATGTGTAAGAATGAAATTTAGCAATTCCAAAATTAGATCACAGATAGAAGTGTCCCAGTTGGAAGTCCCCAGGAAGAAGCGGACAGCATTAAGCCCATCCTCATGTATGATGCACGTATAGAGAGTTTCGATATCGGCTGTGACTAACCACATATCATGTTCCAACCCAATACCATCCATCTTGGACAGGATATCGGTAGTATCCCCAACATATGATGGTAAAGTTTCCACCATTGGTCTCAGATAGAATTCAATGAATTTACATACCGGGTCACAAAGTCCATCAATCCCCGAGACGATACGTCGTCCCGGTGGATTGACTGGATCCTTGTGAACCTTCGGTAGTAAGTAAAATGTTGGTATTTTGGGATACTCCACCAATAAGCCGTCCAAGACTTTTTTGGTGATTATACCTTCCTCAAATGCTTTCTGGAGTACCGAGTGTAATTTAGATTTGTGAAGAGAGATGGGGCAATATGATAACTTTTCATATGTCACTCTGTCATTTAACTGACGGAAAGCCTCCTTTTCATATTTAACCACTGGCCAGATCACAACATTTCCCCCCTTGTCCGCTGCTTTAATCAGCACATCATCCCACGATTTTATTTCTTTTAAAGCTCTATGTTGACGGGAATTCAAGTTATCATTGGTTATAAATTTAGGTAGTTTCTTAAAATCTTCAAGAACCAATTTGGTGAAGATTTCTACTTGTGGGCAAGTGGACAAGGGGGGAAAGGTCGTAGATCTTGGCATGATAGACGTAGGGAACATACCTGGTCGATCGCCAGATTGTTCCTCTAACAATTCCTCCAAGATTTTTAGAGCTTCATTTTCTGCTGCCGTTGTTAATCCTGTCTCAAATCCAGATTTATTATGTAGTTTTTTTAAAATTAGCTTTCTTGAAAATAAATGGAGTTCCTTCATGGCTGTAAAATAATCAAAAGGATTATTAGGTACAAAAGTCAGGCCCAGCTGTAACACCTCACACTGGGCATCAGACAAAACATGAGAGGACAAATTAATTACCTCTAATGACTTATTTTTTCTCTTGCTATCCTCATCATTCTGAGGTGATGGTATTTTCCGTTTGGTGGATTGCTTGGCTTTATTAGACTCTGAGGGTTGATTATTTATATTTCTCCAAAATCTCGGGTTCCTTTTAGAGGTCACACCCTTGTCTGAATCTTCAGCCGATGTAATAGATGATAATGATTCAGAGCGAGCTCAAAAAGTAGTACGAGATACAGATTTCCCCTTTCGCCATCTATACACTTGATTGTTCTGAAAATCGAGGGTATCCCTCTGAAATTTCTTCGTTTTTATCCCACGGATCTCTTTTTCCCACTTGGAATAGTTCTCCTCCAATTCATTGTTTACTTTGCTTAATGCATCAGGGGATAAATCTTTCTGGAGATTAATTTGAATTGAATAGATCTCCTTTTCTAGTTCTATCAAGGTTGCATCATTTAATTTAATGAAGAGTTCCATAAACCCTCTAGAGCAATTGTTTGCTAATTCCTCCCATCCTGTCTTAAACCATGTCGCCTCAATCTCAAACGATGGGAATACCTGAATTCTTAGGCCCCTAGGTATTAGGCCTTTTAAGATGTATTTTTAAAAAAAAAACCTATTCCACCATGTCCGAGTTCTCTTTTGTAAGAGCAGCTTTAATTTAGTAATCTGCTCCTGATTGTCCTTATAGTTCATATTTAAAACCAGATTCGAGTCCTCCTTAAACACCTCATTAATTTGAGACAACCACGATGAATCTCGTGATCTGAAGTCCATTGTTCTGGAATCATTTGCTGTGAACAACACAGAAAGCAACACAATTATTGGATTCACAGAAAACCACATGTTTGGTGAGGGTTCAATAATTATTCATAAATATCTCCCACCTATTATCCCTATCGGGACATGATATTTTATGGAAAGCACACTCCATAGCAAACATAAAACCTACAAGCACCAATCGGAGTCATGCATAAGTAAAATCACAATAACTTTATTAAATATGCAAAGATACAAAAAATGTTTAAAAATAGAGGTGTAATTGAAGAGACTCAATATATAGTCTCTGCAAGGTGGGAGATACCACATACAATGTAGTGAGTCAGTAAATCATACTCATCATATTATATATGTATGTAAATTATTAATACAACCCTATAGGCAAATATTAGTCCCTGCCATCAGCATAGGAAATAGAAAGAGGGCCATATAACTAAACAAATTTGTGCTTATTAATAATACAGGTTACATTATAACGACTCACCAATTCTGTTCTGTGGAACTCCCACCTAGGAGACACCCTTGGACACGCGTTTCACGTTTAGCTTTTTCAACAAGGAAGTACTTACACCATAGTGCTATGCTCCTTCTTATAGCGCCACTTAAACTGATTGCTCCTCATTGTGCGTGCGCGTCGCCCTACTCCCCGGAAGTAATGAATCCACTTTCGGCATTCATCCAGTACGCACGTCATAGGGAAATCCCATATTGACGTCACGGACATGCGCACTGGGTATATTGAAGCCATCAATGGATTCTTCCGTGAGAGTGCGAGGCGCACGCGCAGGACCAAACATCAGTATCCAATACAAGTTGCGCTGCAGGAGGAATAGAGGATGATGCATGGACATTCTCTCTCATTTACAGGTACCATATTCGATATTCCACCATTAGAGTTCTATACAGCACAGGGGGTATATAAATATCTTGTGTATAGCAAGAGATTTTTTTAAAAAAACATAATTACACAATCTAGAAATATCCAATCTGAATGATGCAGTGAAGCAACACCAACAGTGAAAAAATAAATAAAGATAATAATAAGACAATAGTGTACATATGTTGTGCAAAATCAAAAAGTACAAAAAACAAAACAAAAATTGTCATAATAAAATGTTACCCCCCATAAACCAAACTGACACAGCAGATATGCAAGTATCCCATGTCCAGCGAAAAAAACCCTTGCCAAACCTGGGATAGAAACATATCAACCATGTCCCACACCTAAGTGTTACATCAATACCAAAAGTGATAATTAAGTGCTAAAATTCAATTACTCACTAAAATTTAATGAGGAAACAAAACAACACATAAAAGTGAAAAATTACCACCTAAGAGACCCCAAAATAAATGGTTTTCAAAAAATTCAAATTGTGGAAGAGTGCAAGTACCCTATGCTCATACGACCAGCGTACGTACATACGAACGAGCACACATAAATATATGCTTAAATGCAGAATTATCTAGATTATGTCAAGATGAAACCCCACATTAATATTACTGCTATGAACCCAATAGATAGTTTGTAAAAGATAAAAAGAAATAAAGAAAAAAAGAGAAGTGAAAAAGAAAAAGAAAGAGAAAAAGGAGGACAAATCACCAATACACGCGCGTGCGCGTCGCACTCTCAAGGAAGAATCCATGGATGGCTTCAATATACCCAGTGCGCATGTCCGTGACGTCAATATGGGATTTCCCTATGAGGTGCGCACTGGATGAATGCCGAAAGTGGATTCAATACTTCCGGGGAGTAGGGCGAGCACAGCACTACGGTGTAAGTACTTCCTTGTTGAAAAAGCTAATCGCGAAACGCGCGTCCAAGGGTGTCTCCTAGGTGGGAGTTCCACAGAACAGAATGGGTGAGTAGTTATAATGTAACCTGTATTATTAATAAGCACGAATTTGTTTAGTTATATGGCCCTCTTTCTATTTCCTATGCTGATGGCAGGGACTAATATTTGCCTATAGGGTTGTATTAGTAATTTACATACATATATAATATGATGAGTATGATTTGCTGACTCACTACATTGTATGTGGTATCTCCCACCTTGCAGAGACTATATATTGAGTCTTTTCAATTACACCTCTATTTTTAAACATTTTTTGTATCTTTGCATATTTAATAAAGTTGTTGTGATTTTACTTAAGCATATGACTCCGATTGGTGCTTGTAGGTTGTATGTATATCATATGTTAGCAAGGATTAGTGAGCAGCAGAGGGCACTTGAAGAATACCAGCTTATACATGCCCGTCAGACTGAGACTCAGCCAAGACACATAACAACTGTCGAGTGGGTGTGGATCGCTGACATTTGTGAGGTGCTTGATAACTTTGAGTACTGCACCAAGCTTGTGAGCGGTGATCAGTCTATTATCAGTGTAACGATCCCTATGCTATGTCTTCTGAAAGAATTGCTGCAGAATCTAAAAATGGAATCTTTGAGTGCTCAGCAGCTGTGGATGGAGCAAGATTTCACACTCGCTGATCCTAGCCTGCCCAGCCAATGTCATCAGCCAACATTGGGGGATGAAGATGATGATAAAGATGAGGAGGGAGATGACTTTTTTTTCTGTGGTACCAAGGGGAACCCTCATGCTACCGATGGTACTCCCTACCCCAGCTTTATGTCTGTCGAGCATGGGTGGGCTGGAGAGGAGGAGGAGGAGAGTCAGTGTGAGGCCACGATGGGTATTGTTCCTCCTTCTGGGGACACAGAACATTTGAGTCTTTGCAGCTGGGCACACATGGCACAATTCATGGCTATCTGTCTGTTCCAAGACCCTCGTGTCATCAACATTTTGAACAGCAACCTATACTGGTTGGCCACCTTTCTGGACCCACGGTACAAGGACAAATTTCCTTCGCTACTGTTGTAGTTACCAAGGGGCTTTACAATTGAATACTTCAAGAGGGCTGTTGTTGACAATTTGATAACAAGATCACCCTCAGACACTGCTGTTAGCAGAGGTACCAGCTCTTTGCAACAGCAGTCATTCATGGGGAGAGACACGCCCAGCATGTACAAAAGAGATGGGGGGAAGATGTCCACAAACTGGGCCATCTTCAATAAACCTTCTCATCAGCAAGGGCTTGGTGGTCCGGTAACCATGTCAAGGAGAGAGAAATTGAACAATATGGTCAACGAGTATGTAAGTGATCATAGCTGCTTCCTTACTGACGCTTCTGTTCCATTTAATTACTGGGTATCCAAGCTTCATAGTTCATAGGACAGAGCTCTCCTTATATGCCTTGAAAGTGCTGGCCTGCTCTGCTGCTAGTGTGATGTCATAGCGTGTTTTCAGTGCTGCTGGGGCAGTCATCACCGATACACGGACTACAGAGAATGCAGACAGGCTGACTCTGATAAAATTCAACAAGGACTGGATTTCACCACAGTTCTTAAGCCCTCCAGAAGACATGATCCAAAGCTATAGTCATGCAAAATGTTCTTTTATGCTACAGGCGTTAAATTCCATCCCTTTCCATACAAAAACAATTTCCTTAATCTTTCACAAGTACCATACTACTGCTCCTGCCACATGTCCCTCATGGTCAAAACCCTAGAAACACTGTTCAATTAATTTATATTTTCCATTGGAGGCACTTGTGATGGGACCTCCTTACTTCATCAACCATGATATAGCTCCTTGGGCTAATTTTTTGTGGCACCATGCCTATGCCTGCACATTGGGCAGTGGAAGTACTGTGCTACAAGTCCTAGCTTCATGATTGTCTGGCCAATGAGGCCTGCTTCCTTCATCAACCATCAGACAGCCCCTTGGACTAATGTTTTGAGGCACCATGCCTATGCCTGCACATTGGGCAGTGAAAATACTGTGCTAGAAATCCTAGCATCATGATTGTCTGGCCCATTATGCCTGCTTCCTTCATAAACCATCAGACAGCCCCTTGGGCTAATTTTTTGAAGCATCATGCCTATGCATGCACATTGTGCAGTGGCAGTGGAACAACAAGGAAGTAGTCCTAGTTAACCATCACACAACCCCTAGGGCAGTTAGCTATCCTTACGCCACTTACACACTGAGCTGTCAGAAGATTGCCTCGATCATCACTCGCTCCTACGTCACTTATGATAGCGCACTGTGTACATGGCATACGAGTCACGGTCTCCCGGCAATAAATAATTGTCCTTCAAACAGTGTTTGTACACTTGTGCAGCCCCTGACCAGGTGCCCCCATGTTATATACATTTATGCATTTTTCACCAAAAATTTGACGTGGGCTTCGCCATATTTTTGCATGCCAGCCCGGTACAGCAGGCAGAAATAGGCTGCCCCCAACTGTCATCTGCCTATTTGTACCTGGCTGGAAACAAAAATACAGGGAAGCCCTTATTTTAATTATTTCATGAATTTCATGAAATAATTTAAAAAAATTTGACGTGGGGCTTTGATATATTTTTGTGTCCAGCCAGGTACAACTAAGCAGCTGGGGGCTGGAATCCGCAGCGCAGGGTGGCCCAAGCTTTCTGGGCCCACCCGCTGTGAATTGCACTCCGCAGCCACCCCAGAAAATGGCGCATTCATAGAAGCGCCATTTTCTGGCGCTGTCCCCAACTCATCCAGGGCCTTGGTGCAGTGGCTCACTGGGTAATAAAGGGGTTAGGGCCAGCTTTGTATTATCCGCTGGCCCTAAGCCCGAAATTCATGGGGGCACGCCAATATTAGACATGACCGCCATGAATTTCTAGTAGAGCATTTAAAAAAAACACAACACATAGAAAAAAATAATTTATTAGAAATAAAACAAAAAAACACTTAGAGACTCCATCTATGTTAAAAAAATTATCTTCCGTCTGACGTAGTCCAATGGAGTCTTCTTCTTTAGGCTCAGCAACATCTCTGGTAGAGATTCTCTACCAGACATGTAGCTGAGCTGTGAGGCCGTGGGAAAGTTGATGCGAGTTCATGCAGTCAAACATGAACTCACATGAACCCGCTGAGAGCACCGCAGCTACTTCAAATGAACAGCTGATCAGCATCAGCAGATACCTCAGCTGTTCATTTGAAATAACCGGCGGGAAAGCCGGCTGTGAAAAGACTTCACCGAAGGCTTTTCCTTTCGGTACTGCGCTCCCCGCTCCCTGATGTACGCTCCCCCGACGCCTCCCATCCCGATCCTAAGTTAGGACCAGGCAGGGAGCGAAGCACTAGGGAGCGGGGAGCGTACATCAGGGAGTGGGGAGCGCAGCACCAAACGGGAAAGCCGGCAGTGAAGTCTTTTCACTGCCGGCTTCCCCGCCCGGGTCCTTTGCTCCCTGCTCACTGGTGCTGCGCTCCCTGCCCGGTCCTAACTTAGGATCGGGATGGGACGCGGTGGGGGAGCGGATGATCGGGATGGGAGGCTGCAGGGAAGCGAGTATGGGGCTGAGTGATTGTTTAAAAGCCTGCGGCTTTTAAACAATCATGCACCCATTTCAGCCTTTTCCTCAGCCCCCAGACCGCTTTATAGGCTCCAGCAGACAATTATTCGGCTTACTCGCTCTTCCCATTGACTTACATTGGACTCGCTACTCGTAACGAGTACTAGAGTATTGGGACCTACTCTTTACGAGTATAGCGAGTCCGATTATTTCACTACTCACTCATCCCTATTCATCATATAGCAATTTCAGATATCCAGTGGCACTGAGGTTTACATTGATGAAGAATGGCCCCACTATCTCTGTACCCCATATACCACACCTTACCATCAAGATACGAGATGTGCAGCATCTGAAACAACGGATACTGGAAGCCTGGGATAGCATTTCTCCTGCGGTGTTGCTATCAGTGTGTCAAGAATGGGAGAAGAGGGTTGCATTGACAATCCAACACAATGGGCAGCACTTTGAACACATTTTATAAGTGGTCATAAACTTGTAAAAAACTCATGAAAGAATAAAGTTACATTAAAACCAAGCACACCATTGTTTTTCGTATGAAATTCTCAACAAATTTGATGTGTCACATGACCCTCTTCCTATTGAAAAAAATAAAGTTGGATCCAAAATGGCCGACTTCAAAATGGCCGCCATGGTCACCACCCATCTGAAAAATTTTTCCTCCTCCCATATACTAATGAGCCACAAACAGGAAGTTGATATCACCAAACATTCCCATTTAATTTAGGTGTATCCATATAAATGGCCCACCCTGTATATGTACATATATGACAAAGTTCACCTTTAAGTAGTGCCATGATCCTTATAACAGAGTTAAATGGACAGAAAAGTAGTTCTGCAGCAAGAAGCTGCAAGCTCCAAAAATTTTACATCTCAATATTATTAAGTGGCCAACATATCTTGAGCACTTACTTAACTTTAAGTGTTGTTTATATCTTTTACATATGTGGTATATCCACAAAACACTGTCACACACTAGAATAGAGATGTCTGCTCATGTACTGCTCTCTATATTCATTACAATGAAGCTCAGCAATTTTCAGAGCCATGGAAATGAACAGAGAGAGTTGTGCATATGAAACCACCTGACCTTTGACATATGGATATGTCTTAAATGTAAGAGATGGAAATTACCATTCAACATAGTGCTTGGCTGCTTTTGCACAAACTTAGATTATTTATTATTTGCAGTATTACATGAGTCGAAAAAACTCTAGCAACCAAATGTCTGTTTAATAATACAGGAATTGTGTTCGGTCCATCCTGGTATTATGGCCCACCCTCTTTAACCCCTTTACACCCGAGGGTGGTTTGCACGTTAATGACAAGACCAAATTTTACAATTCTGACCACTGTCACTTTATGAGGTAATAACTCTGGAATGCTTCAATGGATCCCACTGATACTGAGATTATTTTTTGTGACAAATTGTACTTCATGATAATGGTAAAATTTCTTCGATATGACTTGCGTTTATTTGTGAAAAAAATGAAATTTGGCAAAAATTTTGAAAATTTTTCAATTTTCAAACTTTGAATTTTCATGCCCTTAAATCAGAGAGATCTGTCACACAAACTAGTTAATACAGTAAATAACATTTCCCACATATCTACTTTACATCAGCACAATTTTGGAACCAATTTTTTGTTAGGAAGTTATAAGGGTTAAAAGTTGAGCAACAATTTCTCATTTTTCAAACAAAATTTACAAACTATTTTTTTAGGGACCACATCAGATTTGAAGTGACTTTGAGGGGCATTTATGACAGAAAATACCCAAAAGTGACACCATTCTAAAATCTGCACCCCTCAGTTTTGGCTATAAAAGGGTCCCCTAGACCCCTACCCCAAGCTTTTTAAGAGAATCATATATGGCGTGCCAGGAGACTCTATGGAATGCTTTCTCAGCATCCAATGAGAGTATCTAATTACAAATTTTTAACTGCATCTAGCCCAGGAAATACTTTGTGCCTAGTAGCAGTGTCTGCTAGTCAGCGGATTATCCCGGCTGTTAAGCAAGCTACACCACCTGTAGTTTGGACACTTAATTTTTTCAAAGGAAATGCTTCGGGACCACGGGATACTCAGTGAAGAGCATCAGGAGGCACCCCAAGGCATAGGGGCTGGGACTGGCAGTAGGATGCCTTGCGGTGGACAGCCGAGCTCGATCTTTATAAAAGCTTTTTAACTGCAGCAGCTTTAGTGGACGCTACTGGAGCTGGAATTACGCGGCTGCTGGCATGAGACTTGCCCTCCAATAGATCCTTGTAAATGGATTTAAAGTGTATTCATTCAAATTAGAGAGACAATTTAAATTAAAAAGCTTAGAGCTGCCTCCACCACAGGGGGGCTCGCTCGACCCACCAGTGGACAGGCACCAGTATTGGGAGAGGGGGGCTGGCCGTCAGGCTCTGGCTCTGGCACAAACCCGGCGACACGGAGGTGGCACGGGTAGGAGCGGACTGAACGTGTCGGCTTCTCACTTTTTGGATTTTAGAAGGGCATGACATGCCTATATCTGTGTCTCCCCCTCCTTTTACTCCTCCACCTCTTTTCTATTCGCATGACTATATGTACTTGTCACTTTTCCATGTGTTAGTTGTGTCTTCTGAGCAGTTTGTCAGCTTTTGGACACCTTTGAAGGTGTTTTCTATGTGTTTCTATGTGTTTTTGTTTGCCTGCCATTGGTTTTAACGGTGTTCGAAGGTGTTCGACGAACAGTTCGACGAACAGTTCGGCGAACACACGGGTGTTCGACGAACCGAACCGAACTCGAACACTACGGGGGTGGCTCAACACTAGTTGCTATGTGCTGGGAGCACATTGATCTCAGCATTCCAGTGAAAGAGGGCTCAAGCGCCTGTACTCACCACGTCTCCGGCGTCCCGTGGTGTCTGTGGTCGGGTTCCATGGTTGTCATGTGACCTGGATGTTGTCATGATGACATCCGGGTCAGCAGAAAGCAGGAAGATACTTTGATCATGCGCAGTGTGCGATCAACGTATCTTCTGCCTGTGCAGCACTGACAGCCTGGATAGCACAGGGATGCTGCTGCATTTCTGTGCTATACAGGAGATCAGCATGTAAGAAGTGAAAGTCCCATAGTGGAACAAAATGTAAAAGTAAGAAAAGTGTCAGAAAGTGAAAAAAAAAAATTGTAAAAATATTTAAAAAAAAATGAAAAAAATAATCCCCAAAAATAAAAATTTAATATACCCATCAATAAATATTATTATAAAAAAAAAATGCACATATTTGGTATTGCCACGTCCAGAATGACCTGACCTATAAAACTGTCCCACTAATTAACCCCTTATAGCCAAAATCATGGCCCTGTATCACAATACGTCACCTAGGCTGAAATAAATGGAACTGTAGCACCCTGAGGGCTCGGTTGCTACAGAGGTATTGCACCTCACCAGAGGTGTGATATCTCACTCTCAGGTAAGGATGGAGTGTGGATCAGGACCCGACACCTGCATGCATTACACCACATTGCCGTGGGGCAGGGCGACCAATATGCCTCTGAGATGGGCACGACAGTCCCTGTCCCTGGCTGGAGTGGGGGGAGGGAACACTGAGGAAGGGGAACCCTGTAGTGCAGGAGCAGGGAGGAAGCAGTTCCTGGGTGCATTGAGAAGGTAGTATAAAAGGTGGGCACCATCTTAGTTCAGTGCAGAGAAGTCTGAGCAGAAGTGGCAGGGAGCAGGGGCTCTGCATGAGCTCTGCTCCGGAGGCAGGCCTTGTAACAGAGGCCCAGGCCTGGAAGAGGGAGAAGGAAGGAAGGGGAGCGGAGAAGGCTCCAGGAACGAGGAATGAAGGGATCCCAGGGGTGCGGACGGGCGAGTCGCCACCGCACGCCCGAATCCACCTGCGTGGAGGGGTCAGGCCAAAGGGGGAGACCGGTCCCCGAAACTAGTGGAGGCAGGAAACGACCCTCAGCTAGAAACCTGAGGCTATGACATTTTATGTGGCGCAGCCCCTCGCTACACCCGCTAGGAAGGCACCACATAGGGTCAGGGAAACTGGCGCCAAGTTTACCAAGAGGAGGCCCGAGGCAGCCAGACAGAAGGGTTGGTAAGAAAGGCCAGACAAAGGACACACAAAGGGGGTCCTGTGAAGCGCTCCAAATTTATCTGGGAGTTGTCTGAGCCCCTCACCTGGTGAGCACAGTACGACGTGGGCAGCCGTTACCTGCAGACGTGGTCTGGATAATAAGAACTGTGAGTAAAGGCCCTGGACTGCATCACTGACTCCGTGTCGTTACTGCTGCTGCCCTGCACCATCACCCCCATCCTCCGCATACACTGTCCTGAGGCTATACTCCTCCCGTGGGGAGTTATGCTACGCTCTGCTGCACCCACAACACCAGCCTCAGCGGTCTGCCCTGCAGCGGCGGTTCACTCTGACCGCAATCCACGGGTGGCGTAGTCGGACATTTAAATATCAAAACCACATAAATAGTTCCGCCACTGGTTTGACCAACCTGAGCCACGGAACCGGGTCGCCGCCACGAAGACTACAACCACCAGCATCCACCAAAAAGGGTCCGGCTCCGGGTGTCCCAAGGCCCAGGGGGTGCATCAGAACATTTTCATCACCTTTCACAATCACCAATGGGACAAGGCAGGGATGTCCTCTGTCCCCTCTCTTATACATTCTAGTGACGGAGCACCTGCTCTCATCAATTCGCCATAACCCCAATATTAGGTGGATTGAGGTGGGAGGCACCGAGTACAAGTGCTCTCTATTTGCTGATGATGTCCTAGTATATATCACTCAATCACATATATCCATCCATGCTGTTATAGCTGAAATAGATCACTTTGTTACAAGGTCAAATTTTAAAATCAATGCAGCGAAGTCTGAGGCCCTCGATGTCTCCCTCCCCAAATCCATATAGGATTCCATCCAGTCCAACTTTCCCTTTGCCTGGCCCTCACAGGGTATCAAATACTTAGGAATTCCTATTCATAGAGACCTCTCCCATCTATGTTATCTTAATTTTGGGCCCTTTATTGAACAACTCCATACAGACCACGGTTGGCAAGTTAGAACTGTAAGATTCACTACGTGAACCACTGGTGTTTTGTGGAAAAGCACATGTACACTGTGTTCCAAATTATTATGCAAAAAGTGTTTAGGAGTGATAAGGGAAGAATTTGTTTGTTTGTCAGTTAAACTCATTGATGGTGATGTGTGTCAGGGCTCTTTATATCACTGTAAGCAATTGCAGACACCTGTGCTAATTAGTTTGGCAGGTGTGTCCAATGAAAGGCAATACTACTTAAGAAGGCTGTCTCACATTATTAAGCAGCCTACATTTTCTGCCAAAATGGGAAAGAAAAAGGATGTGTCGGCTGCTGAGAAGCAACAAATTGTGGAGTGTTTAGGTCAAGGCATGACTACAATCAACATTGTGCGATGATCAGGATGAAGTGTCTTGGCAATCAAGAAGTATGTAGCTGATTCACAGTACACACGTGTGCGTGCTGATAAGGGCAAATTGAGGACTCTTTCCTACAGGCAATTACGTCAGGTTAAAAGAGCAGCGGCAAGAAAGCCTTGTCATAGCAGCAGACAAGTTTTTGAAGCTGCTGGTGCCTCCAACGTCCCCCAAACAACAAGATGCAGGGTCCTTCAGAGGTTTGCAGCTGTGCATACGCCATCCTGTCGACCTCCTCTATCCACTTCACACAAGCAGAAACGGCTCCAGTGGGCCAAACATTACATGAAGACTGATTTCAAAACTGTTTTGTTCACGGATGAGTGCCGTGCAGCGCTCGATGGTCCAGATAGATGGAGTGGAGGATGGCTGGTTGATGGACACCCCACGCAAACACGGCTACAGCGCCAACAAGGAGGAGGTGGAGTAATGTTTTGGGCTGGAATCATGGGGAGAGAGATTGTTGGCCCCTTTAGGATACCCTGAAGGCGCTAAAGATGAACTCCATAATGTATGTGGATTTTCTCAAACAGCACTTCCTGCCATGGTTCAAGAAGAAGAACCGTGTATTTCACAGCAAGATCATTTTTTTGCATGATAATGCACCATCTCATGCTGCAAATAAAACATCTGCATCTCTGGCTGATATGGGCATAAAAGGGGACAAACTTATGGTGTGACCCCCATGCTCCCCTGACCTCTACCCAATTCAGAACCTCTGGAGCATCACCAAAAGGAGTGTCTATGATGGCGGGAGGCAGTTCACATCTAAGCAACAGCTCTGGGAGGGTATTCTGTCCTCATGCAAAACAATTGAAGCAGAAACCATCCAAAACCTGACAAATTCAATGGACGAGAGAGTTCAGAAGCTCCTTTCGAACAAGGGGTCCTATGTGAAAATGTAACATCACCTAGAATAAAGTTTTGAGTTGAAAACTGTTTGATTTCAGTTTCTAATAACCTGCTAATGCTTATAATTTAAAAAATGACCATTTTTTTGGTCTTTATTAAAATGAAAAGGTTGATCGAAAAGTTTGGGGGATCTAAGAGTGTGGCAACCCAGTAGTCATGATTACTTCGAATTCTGACAATATGAGGGTCATGTTGCAGGTAGTGCAGCAAGAAGGCACTTATGTGTCTTGCGCATCTCGGAGCCCCAAAATTATTTTCCGGGCTAGATGCAGCTAAAAATTATTATTAATTTTAAATCTGGTGAAGCTTAGTATAGATGGCCTAATAGGTTCATTGCTGCACACTGCTACAAAGCCCAAATTATTTTCCAGTCAAGATACAGATAAACATGATTAGTAATTTTAAATCTGGTGGAGCTTATTATAGATGGCCTAAGAGAATCAGTGCTGCACACTGCTACAAAGCAAAAATTATTTTCCAGCCAAGATACAGATAAACATGATTAGTAATTTGAAAGCTTAAAACGGTTGGCAGGGTGATTTTAACCAATCATCAAGCTTTTACTCTCCCCAGGATGACACAGGGGTAGAAAAGTCGTTTCGGATCCATGATTTGTTCATCTTTATGAATGTGAGACTGTCTACATTATCAGTGGAGAGCCGCGTGCGCTTATCTGTCAGCACACCACCAGCAGCGCTGAACACACGTTCAGACAGAACGCTGGCTGCGGGGCATGACAAGATCTCCAAGGCGTAAGTGGCTAGCTCCGGCCATTTATCCAGATTGGAAGCCCAAAAAGAGCAAGGGTAAAGTGACACAGTCGTGGCTTCAGTGTTTACTTGGAGATACTCCTGTACCATCGTCTCTAGGCGTTGACTATGTGTCAGACGTCTTGTCTCCTCTGGCCTTGCAAAGGATGGGCTAAAAAAGTGGTGAAATGATTCCACAAAATTGATGTTACCAGCAGATACTGTGGTTCTGTTACGGTTTGAGTGCTGAACACTTGACGGTCCCACGGTTTGCAAGTTGGAACTGTGAGATTCACTACGTGCACCACTGGTGTTTTGTGGAAAAGCACATGTAAGATTCTGCAACAGTCTCTGCTGATACTCCTGCATGCGTGCATCCCTTTCTATGGCAGGAATAATTTCTGCAAATTTACTTTTGTACCGGGGATATAACAGTGTGGCAACCCAGTAGTCAGGATTATTTCTAATTCTCACAATTCGAGGGTCATGTTGCAGGTAGTGCAGCAAGAAGGCACTCATGTGTGTTGCGCATCCAGGAGCACCAAGTCCATGTTGTGTTGGTGGCGAGGTAACAATCATGCTTCCTTCCTCTGTCCTCTCCCCCCAACCTCGCACAACAGAAATGTGATCAAGGTCTCCCTCATCTGATGAGTCTTCCATCAGTTCGTCCTCCACTTTTTCCTGGGCTCCTGCACCTTCCTCACTAGTTTGGCTGCTACCATGCGCCCTGGTAAAACCATCTCCCCCACCCTCACATGCCTGCCGCCTTGGTGCTGCCGACCGTCTGGACCTTGCAGATGTTAGCCCTTCCGCATACACCTCCTCCTGTTCTTCTTCCTCCACCTCCTCTTGTGCCACCACCTGACTCCGAATTCTGTTTAACATGTGCTCCAGCATGTAAATCACCGGAATAGTCATGCTGATAATGGCATCGTCAGCACAAAACATCTTCGTCGCCATTTCAAAACTGTGGAGAAGGGTGCATAGGTCCCTGATCTGAGACCACTCCTCCAGCGTGATTTGCCCCACCTCTGGATCTCGTTGGCCCAGGCTTTTTGTCAGAACGTATTGCACCAGGGCTTGTCGGTGCTGCCACAGTCGCTGCAACATGTGCAGAGTTGAATTCCACCGGGTAGGCACATCGCATTTTAGCCGGTGAAGTGGCAGGCCCAACTACTTCTGTAGAGATGTAAGTCGCTGAGCTGCGGGATGCGAACGGCGGAAGTGAGCACACAGCGACCGTGCCCTCTGCAGAAGGCCATCTAGTCTGGGATAGTGGGCTAAAAATTGCTGGACAACCAGGTTCAACACGTGAGCCATACAAGGCACGTCTGTGACATTGCCCCGGCGAAGGGCCGCACCCAGGTTTGCAGCATTGTCGCACACGGCCTTCCCTGATTTCAGGTCCAGTGGAGACAACCATTCATGAAATTGGTTCTCCAGAGCTGACCACAACTCCTCAGCTGTGTGACTCACATTTCCCAGACATTTCAAAGTAAAAACCGCCTGATGACGTTGAGCCCTACTGCCAGCATAGTAAGGAGGTGTGCAGGATCCCTTCTGCGCAGTTAGAAAGCTTGTGGCATGACCAGACAGGCTTTGGGTGCAGGTGGAAGACCGAGAGGAGGTTGAGGAGGCAGAAGCAGTGGAGGAACTTTGACATAAAGAGGATTGACGCACAACTCGTGGGGATGGCAAGACTTGGACAGCAGCCCCTTGTCCTGCTGTCACCATAGTTACCCAGTGCCCAGTCAGCGACATGTAACGCCCCTGTCCATGCCTACTCGTCCAAGTGTCTGTGGTGAAATGCACCCTGTCACACACAGAGTTTCTCAAAGAAGCAGTGATGTTGTGTGCGACATGCTGGTGGAGCGCAGGCACACCTTTCTTTGAGAAGTAGTGCCGACTGGGCATCTGGTACTGGGGCACTGCGACGGACATAAGGTCTCGAAAATCCTCTGTGTCCACCAGGCGGAAAGGCAGCATTTCTGTAGCCAAGAGCTTGCAGATGGTGAAATTCAACCTCTTAGCTTTCTCATGGCTAGGAGGAAATGGTCTTTTACTTGTCCACATCTGAGGGACCGAGGGCTGGCTATTGTGCTTAGAGGGGGTTGATAAGGGTGTCCCCGGCAAACTGCCGGTCTGTGAGGAAGATGCAGGCGGACATGTTAGGTTGCCTTGATCCAAAGGTGGTGCTATCGATGTCGGACAGCGCTCAACACCAGCTGGTGTTACCACCTCCAAAGAAAATAATGACCTGCCAATCACGCTGGCTGTTGCGGGTAAAGAGGTGGCAGGTCTGCGCCCCAAAACAGGTGTGACTGCTGTCCCCCCAGTCACAGAGGATGAAGAGGCCGCGGATGCACAAGATATAGCAGACGGTGGTTGGCCCGGCCGGCTAGGCCGCATTGTAGCACACTGAGCTTCCCACTGCAACTTATGCTTCATGTACATGTGCCGGTTCATGCATGAAGTACTCAGACTATGTATTTTTTGGCCTCTACTTAGCTTTTGCTGACAAATGTTACAGATAACACGAGTTGGGTCATCTTTATCGATCTGAAAAAATGCCCAGGCTATGCAAGGCTTAGCACCCATGCGACCTGAAGAGCCACCACGACTTGTGGTGAGAGGCAGAGTTGTGTTTGAGGATGCAGTTGTTGACGTGCTTCCAGTACTACATCTCTGTCCAGGATGGCGCAACCTGACCTCGTCGTCACTAGCATCTTCCTCCACCTCCTCTGCTGACCTCATCTCTTGGCTGACTGTGGGTTGACAGTAAGTGGGATCTCCAACATCATCATCATCACCCTGTGCGTTATCACACCCGTCGTCCTCAGAGCCAAACTGTTCCTGCCCTGACAAAAAACTAAAGTTGTCGCTCCAATCAGGTATTTGAGTCTCATCATCGTCTTCCTCATTGTCTCCACCAACAGGAGGTACAGTTTGGGAATGAGGGTCTACATTATGGTCAGAACCTTCTGCGTCTGGTCCTGGATCCGACTCATAAAGATTCTGGGCATCAGTGCAGATCATTTCCTCGTCTGGATTCACAGAAGCGCTGGAGTCGACCTCTGATTCCCAGGCTATAGTATGAGTAAACAGCTCTGCAGACTCAACCATCTGTTCTACCTCATACTCAGACGGGCAGCTGGAGATTTGGGAGCTGTGAGGAAGCAAGTGCGATTGGGGTGACACCTTTGAGGACTGGAGTATTTGTGATGTTGAAGTTGATGTGGAGGAGAGCCCATTTAAAGGAGCACATGATATCCGTTGAAGCACCTGCTGTTTTTGTGCTTCATCTGGAATTTGTAGCGATTGGCGTGGCCGTAAGAAAGGGATCTTATCACATTGTCCGCTAAAGAAGTAGACATTTTAGTTTGGCTGGAAGATGGTCTTTCTTCTGCAGATGTTACTGTTGCTTTAACACCTACCCCACGGACACAACCTTTTTTCCCTTTCCCAACACGCCTATTCCCCTTTCCACCAGCAGCAGGCCTTTTTCCACTCATTTTGGCGGTTAACTAATTCACAACTCTGGAGTTGTTTGCACAAAAAAACAATGGATGGGAACCGAGCAGAGCTGAGTGGCCAAACTGTGGTATTAGGCCAAAACTATTGGCTGGGTTAGATGCAGAAAAAAATTATATTCAATTTGCAACCTGATGGAGGTCAGTATAGATGGACTAATAGAGCAAGTCCCACACACAGCTAGAAGCCCAAATATTTTTTCAGAGGTAGATGCAGATAAAAATATTTTCAGTTTGCAACCTGATGGAGGTCAGTATAGATGGACTAATAGAGAAAGTCCCACACACTGCTAGAAGGCCAAATATTTTTTCAGAGCTAGATGCAGACAAAAAATTATTTTTAATTTGCAACCTGATGGAGGTCAGTATAGATGGACCAATAGAGAAAGTCCCACACACTGCTAGAAGGCCAAATATTTTTTCAGAGCTAGATGCAGAAAAAAATTATATTCAGTTTGCAACCTGATGTTGGTCTGTATAGATGGATTAATAGAACAAGTCCCACACACAGCTAGAAGCCCAAATATTTTTTCAGAGGTAGATGAAGAAAAAAATTATATTCAGTTTGCAACCTGATGGAGGTCTGTATAGATGGATTAATAGAACAAGTCCCACACACAGCTAGAAGCCCAATATTTTTTCAGAGGTAGATGCAGAAAAAAAATATATTCAGTTTGCAACCTGATGAAGGTCAGTATAGATGGACTAATAGAGAAAGTCCCTCACACTGCTAGAAGGCCAAATATTTTTTCAGAGCTAGATGCAGACAAAAAATTATTTTTAATTTGCAACCTGATGGAGGTCAGTATAGATGGACTAATAGAGAAAGTCCCACACACTGCTAGAAGGCCAAATATTTTTTCAGAGGTAGATGCAGATAAAAATTATTTTTAATTTGCAGCCTGATGGAGGTCAGTATAGATGGACTAATAGAGAAAGTCCCACACACTGCTAGAAGGCCAAATATTTTTTCAGAGCTAGATGCAGACAAAAAATTATTTTGAATTTGCAACCTGATGGAGTTCAGTATAGATGGACTTATAGAGAAAGTCCCACACACTGCTAGAAGGCCAAATATTTTTTCAGAGCTAGATGCAGATAAAAATTATTTTTAATTTGCAACCTGATGGAGGTCAGTATAGATGGACTAATAGAGAAAGTCCCACACACTGCTAGAAGGCCAAATATTTTTTCAGAGCTAGATGCAGAAAAAAATTATATTCAGTTTGCAACCTGATGGAGGTCAGTATAGATGGACTAATAGAACAAGTCCCACACACAGCTAGAAGCCCAAATATTTTTTCAGAGGTAGATGCAGAAAAAAATTATATTCAGTTTGCAACCTGATGGAGGTCTGTATAGATGGATTAATAGAACAAGTCCCGCACACAGCTAGAAGCCCAATATTTTTTCAGAGGTAGATGCAGAAAAAAAATATATTCAGTTTGCAACCTGATGGAGGTCAGTATAGATGGACTAATAGAGAAAGTCCCACACACTGCTAGAAGGCCAAATATTTTTTCAGAGCTAAATGCAGATAATAATTATTTTTAATTTGCAACCTGATGGAGGTCAGTATAGATGGACTAATAGAGAAAGTCCCACACACTGCTAGAAGGCCAAATATTTTTTCAGAGCTAGATGCAGAAAAAAATTATATTCAGTTTGCAACCTGATGGAGGTCAGTATAGATGGACTAATAGAACAAGTCCCACACACAGCTAGAAGCCCAAATATTTTTTCAGAGGTAGATGCAGATAAAAATTATTTTTAATTTGCAACCTGATGGAGGTCAGTATAGATGGACTAATAGAGAAAGTCCCACACAGTGCTAGAAGGCCAAATATTTTTTCAGAGCTAGATGCAGACAAAAAATTATTTTGAATTTGCAACCTGATGGAGATCAGTATAGATGGACTAATAGAGAAAGTCCCACATACTGCTTGAAGGCCAAATATTTTTTCAGAGCTAGATGCAGATAAAAATTATTTTTAATTTGCAACCTGATGGAGGTCAGTATAGATGGACTAATAGAGAGAGTCCAACACACTGCTAGAAGGCCAAATATTTTTTCAGAGCTAGATGCAGAAAAAAATTATATTCAGTTTGCAACCTGATGGAAGTCAGTATAGATGGACTAATAGAACAAGTCCCACACACAGCTAGAAGCCCAAATATTTTTTCAGAGGTAGATGCAGAAAAAATTATATTCAGTTTGCAACCTGATGGATTTCTGTATAGATGGATTAATAGAACAAGTCCCACACACAGCTAGAAGCCCAAATATTTTTTCAGAGGTAGATGCAGAAAAAAATTATATTCAGTTTGCAACCTGATGGAGGTCTGTATAGATGGATTAATAGAACAAGTCCCACACACAGCTAGAAGCCCAATATTTTTTCAGAGGTAGATGCAGAAAAAAATATATTCAGTTTGCAACCTGATGGAGGTCACTATAGATGGACTAATAGAGAAAGTCCCACACACTGCTAGAAGGCCAAATATTTTTTCAGAGCTAGATGCAGATATAAATTATTTTTAATTTGCTACCTGATGGAGGTCAGTATAGATGGACTAATAGAACAAGTCCCACACACAGCTAGAAGCCCAAGTATTTTTTCAGAGGTAGATGCAGAAAAAAAATATATTCAGTTTGCAACCTGATGGAGGTCAGTATAGATGGACTAATAGACAAAGTCCCACACACTGCTAGAAGGCCAAATATTTTTTCAGAGCTAGATGCAGACAAAAAATTATTTTTAATTTGCAACCTGATGGAGGTCAGTATAGAAGGACTAATAGAGAAAGTCCCACACACTGCTAGAAGGCCAAATATTTTTTCAGAGCTAGATGCAGATAAAAATTATTTTTAATTTTGCAACCTGATGGAGGTCAGTATAGATGGACTAATAGATAAAGTCCCACACACTGCTAGAAGGTCAAATATTTTTTCAGATCTAGATGCAGAAAAATATTATATTCAGTTTGCAACCTGATGGAGGTCAGTATAGATGGACTAATAGAACAAGTCCCACACAGTGCTAGAAGCCCAAATATTTTTTCAGAGGTAGATGCAGATAAAAATTATTTTTAATTTGCAACCTGATGGAGGTCAGTATAGATGGACTAATAGAGAAAGTCCCACATACTGCTAGAAGGCCAAATATTTTTCAGAGCTAGATGCAGACAAAAAATTATTTTGAATTTGCAGCGTGATGGAGGTCAGTATAAATGTACTAATAGAACAAGTCCCACACACTGCTAGAAGGCCAAATATTTTTTCAGACCTAGATGCAGAAAAAAATTATATTCAGTTTGCAACCTGATGAAGGTCAGTATAGATGGACTAATAGAACAAGTCCCACACACTGCTAGAAGCCCAAATATTTTTTCAGAGCTAGATGCAGAAAAAAATTATATTCAATTTGCAACCTGATGGAGGTAAGTATAGATGGACTAATAGAATGATGCTATGCCCAAAAGATTTTACTTCACTAGGTGCAGTAAAAAAATTGGTATTCTATACACAGGTGGTATATCTTGCAACACAGATAGGCTACTCCACTGACTAACACACTCTGCAATAGGCCAAAAAGGATTAGCTTTGCTAGATTCAGCCAAATGCTGTGAAAAAAACTTGCACAGCACTGGCACAGACCTGCCTGGCAAAAACTGATAGGAACTGATGTAACCTAGTCCTGAAAAGGACTGCAATTTCAATTAGTCTTTACTCCCACAATCTATCTATTTAAGAGCACAGACCTGCCTGATAAAAGATGTAGGAAATGCTGTAACCTAGTCCTTAAAATGACTGCAATCACAACTATTCCCTACTCCAAAGCTATCTGTAGATTTGTGCGAAAATTGGCTTGAAATTAACAAGGTATTGCGCACACAGCAACAGCGGTGCCGTCTAACACGCAGCTGCAGCAGTGAGAAAATGGTGGCGATGGGGAAAATGGCTTGGTCTTATAGGGCAAGGACATGTGACATACACTGCCAATGACACATGCCCTTGCTTGTGTGAAGAAAAGCACTTCGCTCCGTGTGTGTGCTGCTGATAGGCTGACAGATTGCACCTCCCCACTGTAAATGCGGGAAAGAGAAAAAAAAATGGAGATCTTCATTATTCCTGCAGAGATCCATCCCCTGCCCCTCCCCCCACCCCGCTGTACACTCAAACTGCGTATTAACATTAATTTTCATCATTACTGAGAAAAAATCCAGTTATGATTTTGGTGCACGAACAGTTATCGAACATAACCTCGAACAGCCGAATTTTTATCAAATCGTTCGTGTTCGCCGAACCGCTCGAACACCGCTCAAAACAGCTCGAATTTGAGATTGGCGAACAGTTCAAGTCGAACAACGCTCATCTCTAATAGCAACGGGTGTCAGCTGTGACAAACAGACTGTGTGCGAGCGAAATCGCCAGGGTCTACTAATACGTATCTGGCCTATAATGCCCATGGCACAGATACGTATTAGTACATCTTGGGCCGGAAGGGATTAATATTTGAAAGGGGTTAGTGACGTTATTAGTATGTTAACAAATGTGTTGGGGACTAGTGATGATTGAGCACTGAAATGCTCGAGTGCACGGTATTCAAATCAAGCAGGTCGAAAGCTCGGATGGGCTAGACTCAAGTAACGAGTATAATGGAAGTCAATGGAAAACTCAAGCATTTGTCTGGCAGACCCTATCCGGAGGGCTGGGGTGGCAGGAAAATCTCTGAAATTGATTGATACAGAGCTCAAATGGAAAGGGAATAGCATGGGGAAGACGCCTGAATGCATCTATGTTTCCCAGGTCCACTGCTGGGAGCAATGTTGTCAGTGTTACACAATATTTACGAACTGACAATAAAACATACAAAACCAAAGATAGAATGGATTTTACAGGAAAAAATGTTAGGAAACATTCTTTCCTCTATAATGACTTGTACAAAGGCAAAATAAATAAGAGAAGAAAAAAAAGCCATCTCTCACCTTATTTCCCTATCGTTTTTAGCAATAAATATTAAATAATAATTTAAAAAAATGACTTGTTAGGAAACATTCTTTCCTGTATTATGACTTGTATATAAGGCAAAATTAGAACGAGAAAAAAAAAAAAACGCCTCTTTCACCCTTTAATAGCCGGGCCATCTCTCACCATATTTCCCTATTGCCTAATACTACAGCAGAAGACATAGTAGTGAGGGAAATAAAACTACACCCACAGGTAGTAACCAGTAAATGTCATTTTAACATTTTACTGCCTTATCTGGGCATTTCGTGTGTGTGATATGGCCAGACACATCCTGTTGGATACTGAAACACACAAAGCCTATGCGGACAAAGAAAGAACTGCCAAAAATTAAAAGGTAGAGGGACTCCGATACACCCTGCATTAGACATAAATTAGGGCATCATACACATTCTGTTCAAATTTTTGATAGTGGGACTCCTAGTCTCAAAATGCCTATGCAATAAGGGCAAGGGGTAGCAAAAATTAAAAGGAGGGACTGCAATACACCCCGAAAGACAAAAATATTGAATAAGTGCCGCATGATGACCTCTAATAATTTGGAGAGAGTGACGCATAATGACTCACTAAAAATTTAGAGAGAGTGACACATAATTACCCTCTAAAAATTTGGAGAGAGTAATGCATAATGACCCTCTAAAAATGTGATTGAGGGTAACGTGATCACCCTACATTTGAATAAGCTTTATGTTCCACTGTTGTTTTCCGGAGGGGTTGAGAAGTCGGCGGCGCCAATCAAGGCCTTGTTCATTTTGATTTCAATCAAAAAAGGTTCCCTGAGATAAGTGTATAATATAACTCTGCAGTTATCATATATTCTTCAATTTCATTTTATGCTAGGAATACTTATGTATTAGAAAAGGCAATCACTTATTTCCTGCTATAGCTCAAAATCAGGGTATAACAGGGAAAAATAGGGACAGCCTTCGATGAGCGGGGGCGCCAAAATTAACTATCAGGGTGTCAACCTCCGCATTAGGCAGGGTCATGATAGAATCTTTTAGGGCAAATTAAGTCCACTGTTTATAAAGTGTTGTCTATCTTCTTTTGGAGATATGCTGGTCTAGATGATCTCTCATCCACTCACTACTATACATCACATGTGTATTGGTGATTTTTAGTGAATTGAATTAAAATACTGATTTTAAAGTATTTATAGGTTTACACACAACCACAACAATGATAAGCATTATCTTTATTAATAAATCATAACTCAAATAACATAGCAACCAAAACAGAATAAAAAGAGCCTCACACTGTGAGGGACACCAGGAAAAAAAATCAGTTCTCAGATGAAAATCATCAGCTCAAAATAAATCTCTGTAGAGAATATTCCATATAAACTGGTAATCCTACTCATATATATACTATATATATACCAAAAGTTTGGACACAACTTCTCATTTAAAGAATGTAAAATTGTACATTCACACTGAAGGCATCAAAACTATGAATTAACACATGTGGAATTATACACTTAACAAAAAAGTGTGAAACAACTGAAAATATGTGTTATATTCTAGGTTCTTCAAAGTAGCCACCTTTTGCTTTGATGACTGCTTTGCACACTCTTGGCATTCTCTTGATGAGCTTCAAGAGGTAGTCACCGGAAATGGTTTTCACTTCACAGGTGTGCCCTGTCAGGTTTAATAAGAGGGATTTCTTGCCTTATAAATATGTGTGGGGACCATCAGTTGTGTTGTGCAGAAGTCTGGTGGATACACAGCTGGCCATCATTACTTTAAGAAATGAAGGTCAGTCAGTCCGAAAAATTGGGCAAACTTTGAAAGTGTACCCAAGTGCAGTTGCAAAAACCATCAAGCACTACAAAGAAACTGGCTCACATGAGGACCGCCCGATGAAAGGAAGACCAAGACACACCTCTTCTTCTGAGGATAAGTTTATCCGAGTCGCCAACCTCAGAAATTGCAGGTTAACAGCAGCTCAGATTAGAGACCAGGTCAATGCCACACAGAGTTCTAGCAGCAGACACATCTCTACAACAACTGTTAAGAGGAGACGTTGTGCAGCAGGCCTTCATGGTAAAATAGCTGCTAGGAAACCACTGCTAAGGACAGGCAACAAGCAGAAGAGACTTGTTTGGGCTAAAGAACACAAGGAATAGACATTAGACCAGTGGAAATCTGTGCTTTGGTGTGATGAGTCCAAATTTGGCTACTTTGAATAACCTAGAATATAAGATATATTTTCAGTTGTTTCACACTTTTTGGTTAAGTATATAATTCCACATGTGTTAATTCATAGTTTTGATGCCTTCAGTGTGAATGTACAGTTTACATAGTCATGAAAATACAGAAAGATCTTTAAATGAGAAGCTGTGTCCAAACTTTTGGTCTGTAATATATATATGTATATATATATATATATATATATATATATATATATATATTAACAACTCAAAATATGTCTTATATTCGAGGTTCTTCAAAGTAGCCACCTTTTGCTTTGATGACTGCTTTGCACACTCTTGGCATTCTCTTGATGAGCTTCAAGAGGTGGTCACTAGTGTTGAGCCACCCCCGTAGTGTTCGAGTTCGGTTCGGTTCGTCGAACACCCGTGTGTTCGCCGAACTGTTCGTCGAACTGTTCGTCGAACACCTTCGAACACCGTTAAAACCAATGGCAGGCAAACAAAAACACATAGAAACACATAGAAAACACCTTCAAAGGTGTCCAAAAGCTGACAAACTGCTCAGAAGACATAACTAACACATGGAAAAGTGACAAGTACATATAGTCATGCGAAAATAAAAGAGGTGGAAGAGTAAAAGGAGGGGGAGACACAGATATAGGCATGTCATGCCCTTCTAAAATCCAAAAAGTGAGAAGCCGACACGGCCAGTCCGCTCCTGCCCGTGCCACCTCCGTGTCGCCGGGTTTGTGCCAGAGCCGCGGTGAACCCTGACGGCCAGCCCCCCTCTCCCAATACTGGTGCCTGTCCGCTGGTGTGTCGAGCGAGCCCCCCTGTGGTGGAGGCAGCTCTAAGCTTTTTAATTTAAATTGTCTCTCTAATTTGAATGAATACACTTTAAATCCATTTACAAGGATCTATTGGAGGGCAAGTCTCATGCCAGCAGCCGCGGTAATTCCAGCTCCAGTAGCGTCCACTAAAGCTGCTGCAGTTAAAAAGCTTTTATAAGGATCGAGCTCAGCTGTCCACCGCAAGGCATCCTACTGCCAGTCCCAGCCCCTATGCCTTGGGGTGCCTCCTGATGCTCTTCACTAAGTATCCCATGGTCCCGAAGCATTTCCTTTGAAAAAATTAAGTGTCTAAACTACAGGTGGTGTAGCTTGCTTAACAGCCGGGATAATCCGCTGACTAGCAGACACTGCTACTAGGCACAAAGTATTTCCTGGGCTAGATGCAGTTAAAAATTTATAATTAGATACTCTCGTTGGATGCTGAGAAAGCATTCCATAGAGTCTCCTGGCACGCCATATATGATTCTCTTAAAAAGCTTGGGGTAGGGGTCTAGGGGACCCTTTTATAGCCAAAATCACGGCCCTGTATCGCAATACGTCACCTAGGCTGAAGATAAATGGAACTGTAGCACCCTGAGGGCTCGGTTGCTACAGACGTATTGCACCTCACCCAGAGGTGTGATATCTCACTCTCAGGTAAGGATGTAGTGTGGATCAGGACCCGACACCTGCATGCATTACACCACATTGCCGTGGGGCAGGGCGACCAATATGCCCCTGAGATGGGCACGACAGTCCCTGTCCCTGGCTGGAGTGGGGGGAGGGAACACTGAGGAAGGGGAACCCTGTAGTGCAGGAGCAGGGAGGAAGCAGTTCCTGAGTGCATTGAGAAGGGAGTATAAAAGGTGGGCACCATCTTAGTTCAGTGCAGAGAAGTCTGAGCAGAAGTGGCAGGGAGCAGGGGCTCTGCATGAGCTCTGCTCCGGAGGCGGGCCTAGTAACAGAGGCCCAGGCCTGGAAGAGGGAGAAGGAAGGAAGAGGAGCGGAGAAGGCTCCAGGAACGAGGAATGAAGGGATCCCAGGGGTGCGGACGGGCGAGTCGCCACCGCACGCCCGAATCCACCTGCGTGGAGGGGTCAGGCCAAAGGGGGAGACCGGTCCCCGAACTAGAGGAGGCAGGAAACGACCCTCAGCTAGAAACCGGAGGCTCTGACATTTTATGTGTCGCAGCCCCTCGCTACACCCGCTAGGAAGGCACCACATAGGGTCAGGGAAACTGGCGCCAAGTTTACCAAGAGGAGGCCCGAGGCAGCCGGACAGAAGTGTTGGTAATAAAGGAAAGACAAAGGACACACAAATGGGGTCCTGTGAAGTGCTCCAAAGTTATCTGGGAGTTGTCTGAGCCCCTCACCTGGTGAGCACAGTACGACATGGGCAGCCGTTACCTGCAGACGTGGTCTGGATAATAAGAACTGTGAGTAAAGGCCCTGGACTGCATCACTGACTCCATGTCGTTACTGCTGCTGCCCTGCACCATCACCCCCATCCTCCGCATACACTGCCCTGAGGCAATACTCCTCCCGTGGGGAGTTATGCTACGCTCTGCTGCACCCACAACACCAGCCTCAGCGGTCTGCCCTGTAGCGGCGGTTCACTCTGACCACAATCCACGGGTGGCGTAGTCAGACATTTAAACATCAAAACCACATAAATAGTTCCGCCACTGGTTTGACCGCCTGAGCCACGGAACCGGGTCGCAGCCACGAAGACTACAACCACCAGCATCCACCAAAAAGGGTCCGGCTCCGGGTGTCCCAAGGCCCAGGGGGTGCGTCAGAACATTTTCATCACCTTTCACAATCACCAATGGGACAAGGCAGGGATGTCCTCTGTCCCCTCTCTTATACATCCTAGTGACGGAGCACCTGCTCTCATCAATTCGCCATAACCCCAATATTAGGTGGATTGAGGTGGGAGGCACCGAGTACAAGTGCTCTCTATTTGCTGATGATGTCCTAGTATATATCACTCAATCACAAATATCCATCCCTGCTGTTATGGCTGAAATAGATCACTTTGTTACATGGTAAAATTTTAAAATCAATGCAGCGAAGTCTGAGGCCCTCGATGTCTCCCTCCCCAAATCCATATAGGATTCCATCCAGTCCAACTTTCCCTTTGCCTGGCCCTCACAGGGTATCAAATACTTAGGAATTCCTATTCATAGAGACCTCTCCCATCTATGTTATCTTAATTTTGGGCCCTTTATTGAACAATTCCATACAGACCACGGTTGGCAAGTTAGAACTGTAAGATTCACTACGTGAACCACTGGTGTTTTGTGGAAAAGCACATGTACACTGCGTTCCAAATTATTATGCAAAAAGTGTTTAGGAGTGATAAGGGAAGAATTTGTTTGTTTGTCAGTTAAACTCATTGATGGTGATGTGTGTCAGGGCTCTTTATATCACTGTAAGAAATTGCAGACACCTGTGCTAATTAGTTTGGCAGGTGTGTCCAATGAAAGGCAAGACTACTTAAGAAGGATCTCTCACATTATTAAGCAGCCTACATTTTCTGCCAAAATGGGAAAGAAAAAGGATGTGTCGGCTGCTGAGAAGCAACAAATTGTGGAGTGTTTAGGTCAAGGCATGACTACAATCAACATTGTGCGATGATCAGGATGACGTGTCTTGGCAATCAAGAAGTATGTAGCTGATTCACAGTACACACGTGTGCGTGCTGATAAGGGCAAATTGAGGACTCTTTCCTACAGGCAATTACGTCAGGTTGAAAGAGCAGCGGCAAAAAAGCCTTGTCATAGCAGCAGACAAGTTTTTGAAGCTGCTTGTGCCTCCAACGTCCCCCGAACAACAAGATGCAGGGTCCTTCAGAGGTTTGCAGCTGTGCATACGCCATCCTGTCGACCTCCTCTATCCACTTCACACAAGCAGAAACGGCTCCAGGGGGCCAAACATTACATGAAGACTGTGTTCAAAACTGTTTTGTTCACGGATGAGTGCCGTGCAGCGCTCGATGGTCCAGATGGATGGAGTGGAGGATGGCTGGTTGATGGACACCCCACGCAAACACGGCTACAGCGCCAACAAGGAGGAGGTGGAGTAATGTTTTGGGCTGGAATCATGGGGAGAGAGATTGTCGGCCCCTTTAGGATCCCTGAAGGCGCTAAAGATGAACTCCATAATGTATGTGGACTTTCTCAAACAGCACTTCCTGCCATGGTTCAAGAAGAAGAACCGTGTATTTCACAGCAAGATCATTTTTCTGCATGATAATGCACCATCTCATGCTGCACATAAAACATCTGCATCTCTGGCTGATATGGGCATAAAAGGGGACAAACTTATGGTGTGACCCCCATGCTCCCCTGACCTCTACCCCATTCAGAACTTTTGGAGCATCATTAAAAGGAGTGTCTATGATGGCGGGAGACTGTTCACATCTAAGCAACAGCTCTGGGAGGGTATTCTGTCCTCATGCAAAACAATTGAAGCAGAAACCATCCAAAACCTGACAAATTCAATGGACGAGAGAGTTCAGAAGCTCCTTTCAAACAAGGGGTCCTATGTGAAAATGTAACATCACCTAGAATAAAGTTTTGAGTTGAAAACTGTTTGATTTCAGTTTCTAACAACCTGCTAATGCTTATAATTTCAAAAATGACCATTTTTTTGGTCTTTATTAAAATGAAAAGGTTGATCGAAAAGTTTGGGGGATCTAAGAGTGTGGCAACCCAGTAGTCATGATTACTTCGAATTCTGACAATATGAGGGTCATGCTGCAGGTAGTGCAGCAAGAAGGCACTTATGTGTCTTGCGCATCTCGGAGCCCCAAAATTATTTTCCGGGCTAGATGCAGCTAAAAATTATTTTTAATTTTAAATCTGGTGGAGCTTATTATAGATGGCCTAATAGGATCAGTGCTGCACACTGCTACAAAGCCCAAATTATTTTCCAGTCAAGATACAGATAAACATGATTAGTAATTTGAAAGCTTAAAACGGTTGGTAGGGTGATTTTAACCAATCATCAAGCTTTTACTCTCCCCAGGATGACACAGGGGTAGAAAAGTCGTTTCGGATCCATGATTTGTTCATCTTTATGAACGTGAGTCTGTCTACATTATCAGTGGAGAGCCGCGTGCGCTTATCTGTCAGCACACCACCAGCAGCGCTGAACACACATTCAGACAGAACGCTGGCTGCGGGGTATGACAAGATCTCCAAGGCGTAAGTGGCTAGCTCCGGCCATTTATCCAGATTGGAAGCCCAAAAAGAGCAAGGGTCCAGTGACACAGTCGTGGCTTCAATGTTTACTTGGAGATACTCCTGTACCATCGTCTCTAGGCGTTGACTATGTGTCAGACGTCTTGTCTCCTGTGGCCTTGCAAAGGATGGGCTAAAAAAGTGGTGAAATGATTCCGCAAAATTGATGTTACCAGCAGATACTGTGGTTCTGTTACGGTTTGAGTGCTGAACACTTGACGGTCCCACGGTTGGCAAGTTGGAACTGTGAGATTCACTACGTGCACCACTGGTGTTTTGTGGAAAAGCACATGTAAGATTCTGCAACAGTCTCTGCTGATACTCCTGCATGCGTGCATCCCTTTCTATGGCAGGAATAATTTCGGCAAATTTACTTTTGTACCGGGGATCTAACAGTGTGGCAACCCAGTAGTCAGGATTATTTCTAATTCTCACAATTCGAGGGTCATGTTGCAGGTAGTGCAGCAAGAAGGCACTCATGTGTGTTGCGCATCCAGGAGCACCAAGTCCCTGTTGTGTTGGTGGCGAGGTAACAATCATGCTTCCTTCCTCTGTCCTCTCCCCCCAACCTCGCACAACAGAAATGTGATCAAGGTCTCCCTCATCTGATGAGTCTTCCATCAGTTCGTCCTCCACTTCTTCCTGGGCTCCTGCACCTTCCTCACTAGTTTGGCTGCTACCATGCGCCCTGGTAAAACCATCTCCCCCACCCTCACATGCCTGCCGCCTTGGTGCTGCCGACCGTCTGGACCTTGCAGATGTTAGCCCTTCCGCATACAACTCCTCCTCCTCTACTTCCTCCACCTCCTCTTGTGCCACCACCTGACTCCGAATTCTGTTTAACATGTGCTCCAGCATGTAAATCACCGGAATAGTCATGCTGATAATGGCATCATCAGCACTAAACATCTTCGTCGCCATTTCAAAACTGTGCAGAAGGGTGCATAGGTCCCTGATCTGAGACCACTCCTCCAGCGTGATTTGCCCCACCTCTGGATCTCGTTGGCCCAGGCTATACGTCAGAACGTATTGCACCAGGGCTTGTCGGTGCTGCCACAGTCGCTGCAACATGTGCAGAGTTGAATTCCACCGGGTAGGCACATCGCATTTTAGCAGGTGAAGTGGCAGGCCCAACGACTTCTGTAGAGATGTAAGTCGCTGAGCTGCGGGATGCGAACGGCGGAAGTGAGCACACAGCGACCGTGCCCTCTGCAGAAGGCCATCTAGTCTGGGATAGTGGGCTAAAAATTGCTGGACAACCAGGTTCAACACGTGAGCCATACAAGGCACGTGTGTGACATTGCCCCGGCGAAGGGCCGCACCCAGGTTTGCAGCATTGTCGCACACGGCCTTCCCTGGTTTCAGGTCCAGTGGAGACAGCCATTCATGAAATTGGTTCTCCAGAGCTGACCACAACTCCTCAGCTGTGTGACTCACATTTCCCAGACATTTCAAAGTAAAAATCGCCTGATGACGTTGAGCCCTACTGCCAGCATAGTAAGGAGGTGTGCAGGATCCCTTCTGCGCAGTTAGAAAGCTTGTGGCATGACCAGACAGGCTTGGGTGCAGGTGGAAGACCGAGAGGAGGTTGAGGAGGCAGAAGCAGTGGAGGAACTTTGACATAAAGAGGATTGACGCACAACTCATGGGGACGGCAAGACTTGGACAGCAGCCCCTTGTCCTGCTGTCACCATAGTTACCCAGTGCCCAGTCAGCGACATGTAATGCCCCTGTCCATGCCTACTCGTCCAAGTGTCTGTGGTGAAATGCACCCTGTCACACACAGAGTTTCTCAAAGAAGCGGTGATGTTGTGTGCGACATGCTGGTGGAGCGCAGTCACACCTTTCTTTGAGAAGTAGTGCCGACTGGGCATCTGGTACTGGGGCACTGTGACGGACATAAGGTCTCGAAAATCCTCTGTGTCCACCAGGCGGAAAGGCAGCATTTCTGTAGCCAAGAGCTTGCAGATGGTGAAATTCAACCTCTTAGCTTTCTCATGGCTAGGAGGAAATGGTCTTTTACTTGTCCACATCTGAGGGACCGAGGGCTGGCTATTGTGCTTAGACGGGGTTGATAAGGGTGTCCCCGGCAAACTGCCGGTCTGTGAGGAAGATGCAGGCGGACAAGATAGGTTGCCTTGATCCAAAGGTGGTGCTATTGATGTCGGACAGCGCTCAACACCAGCTGGTGTTACGACCTCCAAAGAAAATGATGACCTGCCAATCACGCTGGCTGTTGCGGGTAAAGAGGTGGCAGGTTTGCGCCCCAAAACAGGTGTGACTGCTGTCCCCCCAGTCACAGAGGATGAAGAGGCCGCGGATGCACAAGATATGGCAGACGGTGGTTGGCCCGGCCGGCTAGGCCGCATTGTAGCACACTGAGCTTCCCACTGCAACTTATGCTTCATGTCCATGTGCCGGTTCATGCATGAAGTACTCAAACTATGTATTTTTTGGCCTCTACTTAGCTTTTGCTGACAAATGTTACAGATAACACGAGTTGGGTCATCTTTATCGATCTGAAAAAATGCTCAGGCTATGCAAGGCTTAGCACCCATGCGACCTGAAGAGCCACCACGACTTGTGGTGAGAGGCAGAGTTGTGTTTGAGGATGCAGTTGTTGACGTGCTTCCAGTACTACGTCTCTGTCCAGGAAGGCGCAACCTGACCTCGTCGTCACTAGCATCTTCCTCCACCTCCTCTGCTGACCTCATCTCTTGGCTGACTGTGGGTTGACAGTAAGTGGGATCTCCAACCTCATCATCATCACCCTGTGTGTTATCACACCAGTCGTCCTCAGAGCCAACCTGTTCCTGCCCTGACAAAAAACTAAGGTTGTCGCTCCAATCAGGTATTTGAGTCTTATCATCGTCTTCCTCATTGTCTCCACCAACAGGAGTTACAGTTTGGGAATGAGGGTCTACATTATGGTCAGAACCTTCTGCGTCTGGTCCTGGATCCGACTCATAAAGATTCTGGGCATCAGTGCAGATCATTTCCTCGTCTGGATTCACAGAAGCGCTGGAGTCGACCTCTGATTCCTAGGCTATAGTATGAGTAAACAGCTCTGCAGACTCAACCATCTGTTCTACCTCATACTCAGACGGGCAGCTGGAGATTTGGGAGCTGTGAGGAAGCAAGTGCGATTTGGGTGACACCTTTGAGGACTGGAGTATTTGTGATGTTGAAGTTGATGTGGAGGAGAGCCCACTTAAAGGAGCACTTGATATCCGTTGAAGCACCTGCTGTTTTTGTGCCTCATCTGGAATTTGTAGCGATTGGCGTGGCCGTAAGAAAGGGATCTTATCACATTGTCCGCTAAAAGAAGTAGACATTTTAGTTTGGCTGGAAGATGGTCTTTCTTCTGCAGATGTTACTGTTGCTTTAACACCTACCCCACGGACACAACCTTTTTTCCCCTTCCCAACACGCCTATTCCCCTTTCCACCAGCAGCAGGCCTTTTTCCACTCATTTTGGTGGTTAACTAATTCACAACTCTGGAGTTGTTTGCACAAAAAAACAATGGATGGTAACCGAGCAGAGCTGAGTGGCCAAACTGTGGTATTAGGCCAAAACTATTGGCTGGGTTAGATGCAGAAAAAAATTATATTCAATTTGCAACCTGATGGAGGTCAGTATAGATGGACTAACAGAGAAAGTCCCACACACTACTAGAAGGCCAAATATTTTTTCAGAGCTAGATGCAGAAAAAAATTATATTCAGTTTGCAACCTGATGGAGGTCTGTATAGATGGATTAATAGAACAAGACCCACACACAGCTAGAAGCCCAATATTTTTTCAGAGGTAGATGCAGAAAAAAATATATTCAGTTTGCAACCTGATGGAGGTCAGTATAGATGGACTAATACAACAAGTCCCACACACAGCTAGAAGCCCAATATTTTTTCAGATGTAGATGCAGAAAAAAATATATTCAGTTTGCAACCTGATGGAGGTCAGTATAGGTGGACTAATAGAACAAGTCCCACACACTGCTAGAAGGCCAAATATTTTTTCAGAGCTAGTTGCAGAAAAAAATTAGATTCAGTTTGCAACCTGATGGAGGTCAGTATAGATGGACTAATAGAATGATGCTATGCCCAAAAGATTTTACTTCACTAGGTGCAGTAAAAAAATTGGTATTCTATACACAGCTGGTATATCTTGCAACACAGATAGGCTACTCCACTGACTAACACACTCTGCAATAGGCCAAAAAGGATTAGCTTTGCTAGATTCAGCCAAATGCTGTGAAAAAAACTTGCGCAGCACTGGCACAGACCTGCCTGGCAAAAACGGATAGGAACTGATGTAACCTAGTCCTGAAAAGGACTCCAATTACAATTAGTCTTTACTCCCACAACCTATCTATTTAAGAGCACAGACCTGCCTGATAAAATTCGTAGGAAATGCTGTAACCTAGTCCTTAAAAGGACTGCTATCACAACTATTCCCTACTCCCAAGCTATCTGTAGATTTGTGCGAAAATTGGCTTGAAATTAACAAGGTATAGCGCACACAGCAACAGCGGTGCCGTCTAACACGCAGCTGCAGCAGTGAGAAAATGGTGGCGACGGGGAAAATGGCTGGGTCTTATAGGGCAAGGACATGTGACATACACTGCCAATGACACATGCCCTTGCTTGTGTGAAAAAAAGCACTTCGCTCCGTGTGTGCGCTGCTGATAGGCTGACAGATTGCACCTCCCCACTGTAAATGCGGGAAAGAGAAAAAAAAATGGAGATCTTCATTGTTCCTGCAGAGATCCATCCCCTGCCCCTCCCCCCACCCCGCTGTACACTCAAACTGCGTATTAACATTAATTTTCATCATTACTGAGAAAAAATCCAGTTATGATTTTGGTGCACGAACAGTTATCGAACATAACCTCCAACAGCCGAATTTTTCTCAAATTGTTCGTGTTCGCCGAACGGCTCGAATACCGCCCAAAACAGCTCGAATTTGAGATTGGCGAACAGTTCGAGTAGAACAACGCTCATCTCTAGTAGTCACCGGAAATGTTCTTCCAACAATCTTGAAGGAGTTTCCAGAGATGCTTAGCACTGGTTGGACCTTTTGCCTTCACTCTGCGGTCCAGCTCACCCCAAACCATCTCGATTGGGTTCAGGTCTGGTGACTGTGGAGGCCAGGTCATCTAGCGTAGTACCCCATCACTCTCCTTCTTGGACAAATAGCGCTTACACAGCCTGGAGGTGTGTTTGGGGTCATTATCCTGTTGAAAAATAAATGATGGTCCAACTAAACACAAACCGGATGGAATAGCATGCCGCTGCAAGATGCTGTGGTAGCCATGCTGGTTCAGTATGCCTTCAATTTTGAATAAATCCCCAACAGTGTCACCAGCAAAGCACCCCCACACCATCACACCTCCTCCTCCATTTTTCACTGTGGGAACCAGGCATGTAGAGTCCATCTGTTCACCTTCTCTGCGTCGCACAAAGACAAGGTAGTTCGAACCAAAAATCTCAAATTTGGACTCATCAGACCAAATCACAGATTTCCACTGGTCTAATGTCCATTCCTTGCGTTCTTTAGCCCAAACAAGTCTCTTCTGCTTGTTGCCTGTCCATAGTTGTGGTTTCTTAGCAGCTATTTTACCATGAAGGCCTGCTGCACAAAGTCTCCTCTTAACAGTCGTTGTAGAGATGTGTCTGCTGCTAGAACTCTGTGTGGCACTGACCTGGTCTCTAATCTGAGCTGCTGTTAACCTGCGATTTCTGAGGTTGGTGACTCGGATAAAGTTATCCTCAGAAGAAGAGGTGACTCTTGGTCTTCGTTTCTTGGGGCGGTCCTCATGTGAGCCAGTTTCTTTGTAGCGCTTGATGGTTTTTGCAACTGCACTTGGGTACACTTTCAAAGTTTGCCCAATTTTTCGGACTGACTGACCTTCATTTCTTAAAGTAATGATGGCCACTCATTT
Organism: Phyllobates terribilis; assembly: GCF_046119375.1. Taxonomy (NCBI): domain Eukaryota; kingdom Metazoa; phylum Chordata; class Amphibia; order Anura; family Dendrobatidae; genus Phyllobates; species Phyllobates terribilis. Next base: position 446,458,267 of record NW_027362764.1, read on the forward strand.
TTCTTTACTAAGCTGCTTTTATCTTGCCATAATACAAATTCTAACAGTCTATTCAGTATGACTATCAGCTGTGTTTAATCACCTGACTTCTGCACAACCCAACTGATGGTCCCAACCCCATTTATAAGGCAATAAATCCCACTTATTAAACCTGACAGGGCACACCTGTGAAGTGAAAACCATTTCCAGTGACTACCTCTTGAAGCTCATCAAGAGGATGCCAAGAGTGTGCAAAGCAGTCATCAAAGGAAAAGGTGGCTACTTTGAAGAACCTAGAATATAAGGCATATTTTCAGTTGTTTCACACTTTTTTGTTATGTACAGTACAGACCAAAAGTTTGGACACACCTTCTCATTTAAAGATTTTTCTGTATTTTCATGACTATGAAAACTGTGCATTCACACTGAAGGCATCAAAACTATGAATTAACACATGTGAAATTATACACTTAACAAAAAAGTGTGAAACAACTGAAAATATGTCTTATATTCTAGGTTCTTCAAAGTAGCCACCTTTTGCTTTGATGACTGCTTTGCACACTCTTGGCATTCTCTTGATGAGCTTCAAGAGGTAGTCACCGGAAATGGTCTTCCAACAATCTTGAAGGAGTTCCCAGGGATGCTTAGCACTTGTTTACCCTTTTACCTTCACTCTGCGGTCCAGCTCACCCCAAACCATCTCGATTGGGTTCAGGTCTGGTGACTGTGGAGGCCAAGTCATCTGGTGTAGCACCCCATCACTCCCCCTCTTGGTCAAATAGCCGTTACACAGCCTGGAGGCATGTTTGAGGTCATTGTCCTGTTGAAAAATAAATGATGGTCCAAGTAAACGCAAACCGGATGGAATAGCACGCCGCTGCAAGATGCTGTGGTAGCCATGCTGGTTCAGTATGCCTTCAATTTTGAATAAATCCCCAACAGTGTCACCAGCAAAGCACCCCCACACCATCACACCTCCTCCTCCATGCTTCAAAATGGGAACCAGGCATGTAGAGTCCATCCATTCACCTTTTCTGTGTCGCACAAAGACACGGTGGTTGGAACCAAAGATCTCAAATTTGGACTCATCAGACCAAAGCACAGATTTCCACTGGTCTAATGTCCATTCCTTGTGTTATTTAGCCCAAACAAGTCTCTTCTGCTTGTTGCCTGTCCTTAGCAGTGGTTTTCTAGCAGCTATTTTACCATGAAGGCCTCCTGCACAATGTCTCCTCTTAACAGTTGTTGTAGAGATATGTCTGCTGCTAGAACTCTGTGTGGCATTGACCTGGTCTCTAATCTGAGCTGTTGTTAACCTGCGATTTCTGAGGCTGGTGACTCAGATAAACTTATCCTCAGAAGCAGAGGTGACTCTTGGTCTTCCTTTCCTGGGGTGGTTCTCATGTGAGCCAGTTTCTTTGTAACGCTTGATGGTTTTTGTAAATGCACTTGGGGACACTTTCAAAGTTTTGCCAATTTTTCAGACAGACTGACCTTCTTTTCTTAAAAGTAATGATGGCCATTCGTTTTTCTTTACTTAGCTGCTTTTTTCTTTCCATAATACAAATTCTAACAGGCTATTCAGTAGGACTATCAGCTGTGTATCCACCAGACTTCTGCACAACATAACTGATGGTCCCAACCCCATTTATAAGGCAAGAAATCCCACTTATTAAACCTGACAGGGAACACCTGTGAAGTGAAAACCATTTCCGGTGACTACCTCTTGAAGCTCATCAAGAGCATGCCAAGAGTGTGCAAAGCAGTCATCAAAGCTAAGGTGGCAACTTTGAAGAACCTAGAATATAAGACATGTTTTCAGTTGTTTCACACTTTTTTGTCAAGTATATAATTCCACATGTGTTAATTCATCGTTTTGATGCCTTCAGTGTGAATGTACAATTTTCATAGTCATGAAAATACAGAAACATCTGTAAATGAGAAGGTGTGTCCAAACTTTTGGTCTGTACTGTATATAATTCCACATGTGTTAATTCATAGTTTTGATGCCTTCAGTGTCAATGTACAATTTTCATACTCATGAAAATACAGAAAAATGTTTAAATGAGAAGGTGTGTCCAAACTTTTGGTCTGTACTATATATATATATATATATATATATATATATATGTGTAGATATACAGAGTGGTTGAAAAGTAGGTGGACAGAAAGTGTAATAAGGTTATGAAGGGGGAGATTTATTAAACACGGTGTAAAGTGAAACTGGCTCAGTTGCCCTTAGCAACCAATCAGATTCCTCACGGACTCTTTGTAAAATGAAAAGTGGAATCTGATTGGTTGCTAAGGGCAACTGAGTCAGTTTCACAGATCTAGTTTTCACAGATAGATCTCCCCCAAATCTGTTTTCTTTTCAGATAATTCAGATAACACATAATGGCAAATAATTTAAATACAGATCAAAGAAAATTGATTTTAACAGAGTATAGGAAATCTCAAAATGCTGAAACCGTTAGTGCAAACTGGTTTGAAACATTTGGTACTCAAGCCCCAAAGAGACAAACCATTTACCGCATTCGTGACAAATTCAATGCCACTGGCTCAATCCTTAATGCTCCAAAAACTGTTCGACCCAAAACAGTCGGTACAGAAGATAATAAACAACTCGTTGCTGAAACATTTGTTTAGAGTCCAAAAAAGTCCACCAGAAGAGCCTCTTTGGAATTGGGAATTTCACGAGCTTCTATCATGCGAATCCTGAAATCTATTGGGTGGAAAGCTTATCGTCCACGTCTATTTCATAGTTTATTGGAGGATGATCCAGACAGGCGGCTGAAATTTAGTGAGATTATGCTTAATGAAGTTGAAGAAAATCCAATAATTTTAGAAAACATTATGTGGAGTGATGAAGCTTCTTTCAAATTATCCGGCCATATTAACAGACATAATTGTATTTACTGGTATAATGAGAACATGCATTTAACATTAGAGCAACAACTAAATGAACCTGGTGTCAATGTTTGGGGTGGTATTTCAAGTTTTGGTGTTTTAAGACCAATATTTTTTGATGGAACAGTCACAGGAGATAAGTATCTCGAAATTCTAATGAATCAAGTTGTTCCCCAGTTACAGCAACAGCCTAATTCCAATGACCTTTACTTACAACAAGATGGGGCCCCTCCACATTATTCAAGAGTAGTCTGCGAGAATCTTGATGAAACATTTCCTAATAAATGGATTGGCCGAAGAGGCCCACTTGATTGGCCGGCACATTCACGAGACTTGACCCCAATGGATTTTTTCTTTTGGGGAGTACTCAAGGACAAAGTTTATAGTCGAAAACCAAAAAGTGTCGGTGATTTGAAAAATGCGTAAGAGGCAGACTTCAAAGCTGTGCAAATTGTAATGGAAAACAGTTTGAGCACCTGCGTTGATAAAATTTAAGGGCCTTTGTATTATTGTTCAGAATAAAATTTAATTGTCAATGTTATGCTTGTGTTAGTAAATATAATTTTATATATAAATTAAAATAAATGTTATTATTTTCTGTGCACCTACTTTTGGACCACCCTGTATTTATATATACAGTATATATATATATATATATATATATATATATATATATATATATATATATATATGTATATATAGGTATATATATATATATATATATATATATTATTTTATTTTTATTTACTTTCCATTGACAGCCCAATGTTATACAATTCTGTGAATCACTTGGGGGGTTAAAAATGCTCACTACACATACAGATTCATTTCTCCTGGGGGTCATGGGGCTAAAGAGCAAAAAAGAGAATGAATCATATGCTTGTATCATATTTTGGAAGCTAGGTAAATCTTTCTAATCTATGTTGGTTCTGCTATTTGCTGTGCAGTCCTTAATAATAGGGTAAGCTGACTATTATTCTATTTCTACATATATTTAACAATTAGTTTATTAAAACAAAGTTAGCATGAGCTACAAATCATAGGTATTACATCTCTCTATCAATCTATCATCTATATTTAATCATGTCATATGGAATTTATGTATATTTCAAATTAAAAGTGAATAAATCTTGAAATACTTGCCATGCCTCGGAAAAGTGTTAATGAGATTCGCTGAAGATTGAAGACAGAATATATAAATAAGTAAATATAAGAGAGGTAATAATTTTATTTAAAATTCTACCACATGATGCAGAAAGCAACTATATTTACAACATTTTGAATCACAACACATGCAAAATCTTTGAAGAAGTAAAAATGGACAGCATGTTTGGTAGGAAGATTCATTAATTTGACTTTTTATTAGAAAGGAATGGAGCTAGATTGAAAAGTTTACCTCTCTCCACAATTTCATTTTGTTGGTGTGTATGATATCAAATAAGAAAATATATTATTTATTCCACATTACCATAAGGCAGAAATGTTCAATCTTGTGAAAAAAAGCTAAACAGATATGCTTATGAAAAGTTCTGCACAAGAAATCTTATCTATCACACTTAGGTATAAATTTTGATGACAGACAAAATGGATTGGCCAGGCGGATATTTCCATGGTTCAAAAATATTTTAAGCAATATATTGACATCTATGCCAAACTTAATTTGTACACATACAATTTTTTAAACATCAATTTACAATTAAAGATAAGCCAAATTGTGCAAAGCATACAGAAATTGCCTTGAATATTAGAAAAAAAATTAATCTATCCCAATAATCTATCCTGAATCCAATTTTTTTGTGAAAATTCACCCCGCTGTCCCAGTCCTCTGCTTCATTTGTTCTGTTTTTTTCCTCCTGTCTTGTGCACATGTTGTCTTCTGTGGTCATTTTCATTCTGTGACTGGGCTTTCGCTACCAAGTAAACCTATCACAACACACAAAATAGTAGTGAGATAAGCAATTTCTGATCACAGCAGATTTGCTCAACTCTTACTGTAATTATGTCTCATCTAAAATGTCAATTAAATAAAGGATTATACCATAGTTTTAAATTTTGATGGTAATGAATATTTTTTTTATTTTTTTATTGATTTATTTTTATTTAGGATGTTAGAGTGCAATATGGTTGCATCAAAGTAGCAGGTCAGGTCTCTGATAATGAATCTTATCCTATAGCTATGGCACAGCAGGATAGAAAGTCAGAAATATTGGTGGTTACACAAAACAGGTGTCATGCTAGTGGGTGTGGGCCTACTGTGTCACAGGCCGGGCCTACCCTGGAGGGGTGTAACTAAGCTGCTACCTTGTATTCACTAGAGCCTCTGATACTAAGGTTAGGCTTAAAGCTGTAGGTAGCCACCAGGTACCACTCCTGGGCAGTGTCTGGTACTGCAGCAGCTGACCTCAAGGGTCACAGATGCAGGTATGGACTCTGAACCCCAGACAAAATGTGATCGGAGTCCCAGGACAGACTCTTGGTGCAGGGACTTTGGTACTGACTCTGAATCCAAGGCAGGATCTTAACAGGATAACTGACAGTATGGACACTGGTACTGGTTCAAACTGTACTGATTCAGATGCAGACAAAGACTAGATGGAATCAAGAATAGGGACCTAACAACCAAGTTACAAGTGCAAGACTGACTATACACTAAAGTTGCTCATGCACCTCTATATAGGGGAGGTTGCCTTAAATACATGATACCTTCCAGCTATAGGCTTCTGACACATTATGTCGTGAGTGCGCCGGCCTTTTACGAAGCGGGGATTGGGCGTGCACCCTAAGCACGTTGCCAGATGACCTGCATGGAGTGCGAAGACTCTGATGCCTGGGAGCTGCGACGGAAGCCAGAGCAGGAGGTATATCCAAGATTTCATGGCAGTGAACATGTCAGGGTCCCTGTCCGGGGGAGGGGGAAGAGCTATGCGTTACACAGGCATTATGATTGGCAGTTTCCATTGTTAACTTACATATTAGTAGCAGAAGCACCCAGTCAGCACTTTCTCCAGTGGTCCTGGATTACTCTCTAATACACTGTAGTGCAGAGAAAGGGCATCCTTCAACAATCTGCTCAGATGTGATTACTCCTTCAGCTAATATAGGCTCCAAGTTAAGTTTAACAGTTTAAAAGGGGGGACCTGGACCATATAACTTCTGCAGCTTTGTTTGCAATGTTCTGTAGATTTTATGCAAGATTATTCTGGTTTAAAGGAAACCTGTCACTCGATTCATGCTGCCCAAACCATGGGAAGCATGAATTCAGGCCTGATTGCATAATGGCAGCCAGATATGTTTTTACCTGTAACACTTCAGCTCCAGGGCTGGCCGGGGACTATAAGGTAAGCATGAAGGCTAGCTTGGCACTGCCACAGGCTGATTTCTCCTATCACCACTCTAGTGGGTGGGCAAATCTCACCCTATGTGCACATGGGAGAGTCCTGTCAATCAACTGGAGCAGTGTAGTGAGAAGCATCCTCAATTCTACCTATAGTCTGCTGCCAGCTCTTCAAAAGGTTGCAATCTTGAAACCAGACTCTGATTTATGCATTTTTGGCAGGATGACTCAATTGACGGGTTCCCTTTAACAGTAAGGAGTCATAATATGCGTGCACTTGGTGTTTTTACTATGAGGAGATTGGAGTTTATAAAGAGAAATATTTTCCTGCTTTATCTCTCTTACACTTTCTCTCACCTTAAAGGGGTTGTCCAGTCCAAATCGATAAGTATGCAGTGACTCTGTGTGACTGCAGACTTATGAATCCTCACAACGCATTCACTGTTTGATGTGAGTTTTAGTCGGTTTCTGAGCTGGGAGTGGCCTGGTGGTGTACGATAACATGCAAAATCTCCTAACAGCTCCTGGCCTTGACCGTTTGATGCACATCTCTTGCCTGGTGCATGAGCTGAATTTGGTGAAGCAAAGCTTCATAAAAATTAAACAAATATGTCAGAGATGCTGCTGAAAGTGTAGGCCATCTGTACGCGCTTTTGGAGTTCTCACCCTGCTGATACCTGTCTGTCCACGCTGCAGCTTCACTCCTGCCTTTCTGCTCACCGCCTCATATAAAATGTGCCCACAAGGTGGAACTCCACCTTGATCATGCTGAAGAGATTGTGCTGGCATTAACAGGCGATACTGGAATTTGAGCTGCAACACGCACAGGTGAGTCGCTCTGTGGTACAATACAATTTCACGACCAATGAGTGAGCCTCAATGCAAGACGTGTGTTCTGTGTTGCGCTGTTTCGAGTACTTCATGAACATGGCCAGCACTGATGACACCATCATCAGCATAACTATCCCACTTGTATGACTGTGTGAAAAAAAAAAGATTCAGGTAACGATGGATGAGGTGGAGGCACAGGAGGAAGAGTAGGAAGAACAGGGAAAATTCACACCATTATTAGGCCAGATGTCCAAATGTCTTGGAGAATGGGTTCCTGTACCAACAGTGGCCGGATAGACAAATAAATAGCCACGGGACAGTTTTGGAGGATGAGGAACAACCGTGTTCACAGCAGGGTGCCACTCAAAGCAGCTACGGGCATCGCTACAGCATGGCTGATTCAGAGGACCCAGCTGATACACCTCCCACCGAGGACAGCTTGGCATTGCCTCTGGGCAGCCTGGCAAACCTAAGTCAATTCATGCTGGTCTGCCTGCGCAACGACAGCCAAGTTGCCCGGATTGTTACTTTGCTGATAACTGGGTGGCCACCCTCCTGAATTCTTGCTACAAGCACAACATACCATTAGTGATGAGTGAGCATGCTCGCTACTGCTCGGTGCTCGCCTGAGCATCTCACTGCTTGAGATGCTCGGCGCTCACCGAGTATTTCCGGGTTGCTCGGGCGGGATCTCGGGTCCCCTCCCTGCATGTTTGGCGCTCTTTAGAGAGCCAATGAACAGGCAGGGATTGCCTGCCATGCACTGTAATGCAATAGCCATGTTGGTTGTGGGCATTACACTGATTGGCTGGCCGCACAGCATCATCAGGTCTATATCAGACCTGGCACTGCCATGCTCGTCACAGTCCCTCTGGATCAGACAGTGTAGGGAGAGCTGCTGCTGTGTCAGGGAGAGATTATATCGTGTATTAGGTAGTGTAGGGAGAAAAACCGCACATTACACATATCCATCTTAACAAACAGTCCTTCTGAGGACTAATCCATCTGCAGAGGCAGGGTGTATAAGCAGGCGGTGTATATAGCAGACTGCAGTGCATATAGCACAAGAGGCTCCATTCCAATTCTGCCTTCTGCTGTTGTTGGATATTTCTATACAATGGCCAGGTCTCAAGGCCCAGGTCTCAGGGGCCAAGAATACTTTTCTTTGGATCTTAATCCTCATTATTTGCTTAAAAAGCAATCCAGAGTACACCATTTTTTCTGCGCCATTTGCTTGTTGGCACTGCAGAATACAGCCAGGTCCTTTCCATATTAGAGCGCTAGAAATCCAGCTATTTAAAACTGTGTTTTCTCTGTCAAACGGATCACATATATGTTTTCAGAAAATACTTCCATTTCTGGCCTCCATTAAAAATTTCCTTTAGTGTGTCATTGAAGCAATTCACCGCAGTTTGCTGTTCAAACTACTTACCTACAGGCCAGGTATTTAAAACTCTGTTTTCTCTATCACACGGATCACATATAAATTTGCTTCAAACTCAGTCATTTGTAGTGAACGTGGGAGATAATGTCCTCCATGGGCAAGGCACGTGGCAAGGGACGGGGAAATGGACGTGATGGTAATGGTATATGTAGATGCCGAGGACAACTCCGTGGGCAAGCCGAAATTGTGCCACAACAAACACCCACATCTTCTCGCCTGACCTTCCTGTCCCAATTTCTTGGGGACTGCAGCACACCACTATTGAACCCAGAGAAGTGTCAAAAGTTTGTTGGTTGGATAGCGGATAATGCTTTCAGTCACTTAGCCACCGCCACCACAACCCTGTCTTCCACACGGTCAAGTCTCAGTAGCCGTGAGTCTGGACCGCATATTCCTCACCCTGATCCTCCTTCCTCCCACCATGCTGAGTACCCAGAGACAACTGATCCCACACTTGGACACTCTGAAGAGCTGCTCACTTTTCCATTTATAGATTCAGGCATCTCACCTGGTCCACTTGAAGCGGGGCAAAAGGAGATCGCGTGTAGTGATGCCCAAATATTTGAGCAGCCACAGTCACATGAAGGCGATGGTGAGAAAGTGTCACAAGAGGTGGACAATGATGAGACACAATTGCGAGAAAGTCAGGAGGACCAGGGTGCGGAAGTGGAAGGCGAGGTGGTGGATGATGTAGTAACTGACCCAACCTGGCAGGAGGACATGCAGAACAAGGACAGCAGCACACGGGGGAGGGAGGCAGAGCACTACAACAAGCAGGAAGAAGTAGTGTGGTGGCCGCAGACAGAAAGCAGGCGACCATTCCCCGTAACACTAACACAAAGGAAGTTGCCAGTACAACTGTTAGGTCTTCCCGAGTTTGGTTGTTTTTTAAAGATAACCCCAAGAAGGCCATTTGCACTACCTGCCAGGCCAGCATCAGCAGGGGTGGCAAAACGACCAGCCTGACCACCACCAGCATGATCTGCCTGGCAGAAAAGCACCCGACTTTGTGGGCAGAACCCCAGGGTCATGGAACAGTGTCTGCGGGTGGCAGCATTGCTTCTTCCGCTGTTGTGCATGCAAGCCAATCCCCTATCCATGGTGCATGCGAAGATGTTTCCTTCCCTGCACCTTTCGTTGCACACTCTCAAGTAGCAGCATCAGGAATAGTGTTGAGCCACCCCTGTAGTGTTCGAGTTCGGTTCGGTTCGTCGAACACCCGTGTGTTCGCCGAACTGTTCGGCGAACTGTTCGTCGAACACCTTCGAACACCGTTAAAACCAATGGCAGGCAAACAAAAACACATAGAAACACATAGAAAACACGTTCAAAGGTGTCCAAAAGCTGACAAACTGCTCAGAAGACACAACTAACACATGGAAAAGTGACAATTCCATATAGTCATGCGAAAAGAAAAGAGGTGGAGGAGTAAAAGGAGGGGGAGACACAGATATAGGCATGTCATGCCCTTCTAAAATCCAAAAAGTGAGAAGCCGACACGTTCAGTCCGCTCCTGCCCGTGCCACCTCCGTGTCGCCGGGTTTGTGCCAGAGCCGCGGTGAACCCTGACGGCCAGCCCCCTCTCCCAATACTGGTGCCTGTCCGCTGGTGGGTCAAGCGAGCCCCCCTGTGGTGGAGGCAGCTCTAAGCTTTTTAATTTAAATTGTCTCTCTAATTTGAATGAATACACTTTAAATCCATTTACAAGGATCTATTGGAGGGCAAGTCTCATGCCAGCAGCCGCGTAATTCCAGCTCCAGTAGCGTCCACTAAAGCTGCTGCAGTTAAAAAGTTTTTATAAGGATCGAGCTCGGCTGTCCACCGCAAGGCATCCTACTGCCAGTCCCAGCCCCTATGCCTTGGGGTGCCTCCTGATGCTCTTCACTGAGTATCCCGTGGTCCCGAAGCATTTCCTTTGAAAAAATTAAGTGTCCAAACTACAGGTGGTGTAGCTTGCTTAACAGCCGGGATAATCCGCTGACTAGCAGACACTGTTACTAGGCACAAAGTATTTCCTGGGCTAGATGCAGTTAAAAATTTGTAATTAGATACTCTCGATGGATGCTGAGAAAGCATTCCATAGAGTCTCCTGGCACGCCATATATGATTCTCTTAAAAAGCTTGGGGTAGGGGTCTAGGGGACCCTTTTATAGTCAAAATCACGGCCCTGTATCACAATACGTCACCTAGGCTGAAGATGAATGGAACTGTAGCACCCTGAGGGCTCGGTTGCTACAGAGGTATTGCACCTCACCCAGAGGTGTGATATCTCACTCTCAGGTAAGGATGGAGTGTGGATCAGGACCCGACATCTGCATGCATTACACCACATTGCCGTGGGGCAGGGCGACCAATATGCCTCTGAGATGGGCACAACAGTCCCTGTCCCTGGCTGGAGTGGGGGGAGGGAACACTGAGGAAGGGGAACCCTGTAGTGCAGGAACAGGGAGGAAGCAGTTCCTGGGTGCATTGAGAAGGGAGTATAAAAGGTGGGCACCATCTTAGTTCAGTGCAGAGAAGTCTGAGCAGAAGTGGCAGGGAGCAGGGGCTCTGCATGAGCTCTGTTCCGGAGGCGGGCCTAGTAACAGAGGCCCAGGCCTGGAAGAAGGAGAAGGAAGGAAGAGGAGCGGAGAAGGCTCCAGGAACGAGGAATGAAGGGATCCCAGGGGTGCGGACGGGCGAGTCGCCACCGCACGCCCGAATCCACCTGCATGGAGGGGTCAGGCCAAAGGGGGAGACCAGTCCCCGAAACTAGTGGAGGCAGGAAACGACCATCAGCTAGAAACCGGAGGCTGTGACATTTTATGTGGCGCAGCCCCTCGCTACACCCGCTAGGAAGGCACCACATAGGGTCAGGGAAACTGGCGCCAAGTTTGACAAGAGGAGGCCCGAGGCAGCCGGACAGAAGGGTTGGTAAGAAAGGCCAGACAAAGGACACACAAAGGGTTTCCTGTGAAGCGCTCCAAAGTTATCTGGGAGTTGTCTGAGCCCCTCACCTGGTGAGCACAGTACGACGTGGGCAGCCGTTATCTGCAGACGTGGTCTGGATAATAAGAACTGTGAGTAAAGGCCCTGGACTGCATCACTGACTCCGTGTCGTTACTGCTGCTGCCCTGCACCATCACCCCCATCCTCCGCATACACTGCCCTGAGGCTATACTCCTCCCGTGGGGAGTTATGCTACGCTCTGCTGCACCCACAACACCAGCCTCAGCGGTCTGCCCTGCAGCGGCGGTTCACTCTGACCGCAATCCACGGGTGGCGTAGTCGGACATTTAAACATCAAAACCACATAAATAGTTCCGCCACTGGTTTGACCACCCTGAGCCACGGAACCGGGTCGCCGCCACGAAGACTACAACCACCAGCATCCACCAAAAAGGGTCCGGCTCCGGGTGTCCCAAGGCCCAGGGCGTGCATCAGAACATTTTCATCACCTTTCACAATCACCAATGGGACAAGGCAGGGATGTCCTCTGTCCCCTCTCTTATACATCCTAGTGACGGAGCACCTGCTCTCATCAATTCGCCATAACCCCAATATTAGGTGGATTGAGGTGGGAGGCACCGAGTACAAGTGCTCTCTATTTGCTGATGATGTCCTAGTATATATCACTCAATCACATATATCCATCCATGCTGTTATGGCTGAAATAGATCACTTTGTTACATGGTCAAATTTTAAAATCAATGCAGCGAAGTCTGAGGCCCTCGATGTCTCCCTCCCTAATTCCATATAGGATTCCATCCAGTCCAACTTTCCCTTTGCCTGGCCCTCACAGGGTATCAAATACTTAGAAATTCCTATTCATAGAGACCTCTCCCATCTATGTTATCTTAATTTTGGGCCCTTTATTGAACAACTCCATACAGACCACAGTTGTCAAGTTAGAACTGTAAGATTCACTACGTGAACCACTGGTGTTTTGTGGAAAAGCACATGTACACTGTGTTCCAAATTATTATGCAAAAAGTGTTTAGGAGTGATAAGGGAAGAATTTGTTTGTTTGTCAGTTAAACTCATTGATGGTGATGTGTGTCATTGATCTTTATATCACTGTAAGCAATTGCAGACACCTGTGCTAATTAGTTTGGCAGGTGTGTCCAATGAAAGGCAAGACTACTTAAGAAGGCTGTCTCACATTATTAAACAGCCTACATTTTCTGCCAAAATGGGAAAGAAAAAGGATGTGTCGGCTGCTGAGAAGCAACAAATTGTGGAGTGTTTAGGTCAAGGCATGACTACAATCAACATTGTGCAATGATCAGGATGAAGTGTCTTGGCAATCAAGAAGTATGTAGCTGATTCACAGTACACACGTGTGCGTGCTGATAAGGGAAAATTGAGGACTCTTTCCTACAGGCAATTACGTCAGGTTAAAAGAGCAGCGGCAAAAAAGCCTTGTCATAGCAGCAGACAAGTTTTTGAAGCTGCTGGTGCCTCCAACGTCCCCCGATCAACAAGATGCAGGGTCCTTCAGAGGTTTGCAGCTGTGCATACGCCATCCTGTCGACCTCCTCTATCCACTTCACACAAGCAGAAACGGCTCCAGTGGGCTAAACATTACATGAAGACTGATTTCAAAACTGTTTTGTTCACGGATGAGTGCCGTGCAGCGCTCGATGGTCCAGATGGATGGAGTGGAGGATGGCTGGTTGATGGACACCCCACGCAAACACGGCTACAGCGCCAACAAGGAGGAGGTGGAGTAATGTTTTGGGCTGGAATCATGGAGAGAGAGATTGTCGGCACCTTTAGGATCCCTGAAGGCGCTAAAGATGAACTCCATAATGTATGTGGATTTTCTCAAACAGCACTTCCTGCCATGGTTCAAGAAGAAGAACCGTGTATTTCACAGCAAGATCATTTTTTTGCATGATAATGCACCATCTCATGCTGCACATAAAACATCTGCATCTCTTGCTGATATGGGCATAAAAGGGGACAAACTTATGGTGTGACCTCCAAGCTCCCCTGACCTCTACCCCATTCAGAACCTCTGGAGCATCATCAAAAGGAGTGTCTATGATGGCGGGAGGCAGTTCACATCTAAGCATCAGCTCTGGGAGGGTATTCTGTCCTCATGCAAAACAATTGAAGCAGTAACCATCCAAAACCTAACAAATTCAATGGACGAGAGAGTTCAGAAGCTCCTTTCGAACAAGGGGTCCTATGTGAAAATGTAACATCACCTAGAATAATGTTTTGAGTTGAAAACTGTTTGATTTCAGTTTCTAATAACCTGCTAATGCTTATAATTTCAAAAATGACCATTTTTTTGGTCTTTATTAAAATGAAAAGGTTGATCGAAAAGTTTGGGGGATCTAAGAGTGTGGCAACCCAGTAGTCATGATTACTTCGAATTCTGACAATATGAGGGTCATGTTGCAGGTAGTGCAGCAAGAAGGCACTTATGTGTCTTGCGCATCTCGGAGCCCCAAAATTATTTTCCGGGCTAGATGCAGCTAAAAATTATTATTAATTTTAAATCTGGTGGAGCTTAGTATAGATGGCCTAATAGGATCAGTGCTGCACACTGCTACAAAGCCCAAATTATTTTCCAGCCAAGATACAGATAAACATGATTAGTAATTTTAAATCTGGTGGAGCTTATTATAGATGGCCTAATAGAATCAGTGCTGCACACTGCTACAAAGCCCAAATTATTTTCCAGCCAAGATACAGATAAACATGATTAGTAATTTGAAAGCTTAAAACGGTTGGTAGGGTGATTTTAACCAATCATCAAGCTTTTACTCTCCCCAGGATGACACAGGGGTAGAAAAGTCGTTTCGGATCCATGATTTGTTCATCTTTATGAACGTGAGTCTGTCTACATTATCAGTGGAGAGCCGCGTGCGCTTATCTGTCAGCACACCACCAGCAGCGCTGAACACACGTTCAGACAGAACGCTGGCTGTGGGGCATGACAAGATCTCCAAGGTGTAAGTGGCTAGCTCCGGCCATTTATCCAGATTGGAAGCCCAAAAAGAGCAAGGGTCCAGTGACAGTCATGGCTTCAATGTTTACTTGGAGATACTCCTGTAACATCGTCTCTAGGCGTTGACTATGTGTCAGACTTCTTGTCTCCTGTGGCCTTGCAAAGGATGGGCTAAAAAAGTGGTGAAATGATTCCGCAAAATTGATGTTACCAGCAGATACTGTGGTTCTGTTACGGTTTGAGTGCTGAACACTTGACGGTCCCACGGTTGGCAATTTGAACTGTGAGATTCACTACGTGCACCACTGGTGTTTTGTGGAAAAGCACATGTAAGATTCTGCAACAGTCTCTGCTGATACTCCTGCATGCGTGCATCCCTTTCTATGTCAGGAATAATTTCGGCAAATTTACTTTTGTACCGGGGATCTAACAGTGTGGCAACCCAGTAGTCAGGATTATTTCTAATTCTCACAATTCAAGGGTCATGTTGCAGGCAGTGCAGCAAGAAGGCACTCATGTGTGTTGCGCATCCAGGAGCACCAAGTCCCTGTTGTGTTGGTGGCGAGGTAACAATCATGCTTCCTTCCTCTGTCCTCTCCCCCCAACCTCGCACAACAGAAATGTGATCAAGGTCTCCCTCATCTGATGAGTCTTCCATCAGTTCGTCCTCCACTTCTTCCTGGGCTCCTGCACCTTCCTCACTAGTTTGGCTGCTACCATGTGCCCTGGTAAAACCATCTCCCCCACCCTCACATGCCTGACGCCTTGGTGCTGCCGACCGTCTGGACCTTGCAGATGTTAGCCCTTCCGCATACAACTCCTCCTCCTCTACTTCCTCCACCTCCTCTTGTGCCACCACCTGACTCCGAATTCTGTTTAACATGTGCTCCAGCATGTAAATCACCGGAATAGTCATGCTGATAATGGCATCGTCAGCACTAAACATCTTCGCCGCCATTTCAAAACTGTGCAGAAGGGTGCATAGGTCCCTGATCTGAGACCACTCCTCCAGCGTGATTTGCCCCACCTCTGGATCTCGTTGGCCCAGGCTATACGTCAGAACGTATTACACCAGGGTTTGTCGTTGCTGCCACAGTCGCTGCAACATGTGCAGAGTTGAATTCCACCGGGTAGGCACATCGCATTTTAGCCGGTGAAGTGGCAGGCCCAACGACTTCTGTAGAGATGTAAGTCGCTGAGCTGCGGGATGCGAACGGCGGAAGTGAGCACACAGCGACCGTGCCCTCTGCAGAAGGCCATCTAGTCTGGGATAGTGGGCTAAAAATTGCTGGACAACCAGGTTCAACACGTGAGCCATACAAGGCACGTGTGTGACATTGCCCCGGCGAAGAGCCGCACCCAGGTTTGCAGCATTGTCGCACACGGCCTTACCTGGTTTCAGGTCCAGTGGAGACAACCATTCATGAAATTGGTTCTCCAGAGCTGACCGCAACTCCTCAGCTGTGTGACTCACATTTCCCAGACATTTCAAAGTAAAAACCGCCTGATGACGTTGAGCCCTACTGCCAGCATAGTAAGGAGGTGTGCAGGATCCCTTCTGTGCAGTTAGAAAGCTTGTGGCATGACCAGACAGGCTTTGGGTGCAGGTGGAAGACTGAGAGGAGGCAGAAGCAGTGGAGGAACTTTGATATAAAGTGGATTGACGCACAACTCGTGGGGACGGCAAGACTTGGACAGCAGCCCCTTGTCCTGCTGTCACCATAGTTACCCAGTGCCCAGTCAGCGACATGTAACGCCCCTGTCCATGCCTACTCGTCCAAGTGTCTGTGGTGAAATGCACCCTGTCACACACAGAGTTTCTCAAAGAAGCGGTGATGTTGTGTGCGACATGCTGGTGGAGCGCAGGCACACCTTTCTTTGAGAAGTAGTGCCGACTGGGCATCTGGTACTGGGGCACTGCGACGGACATAAGGTCTCGAAAATCCTCTGTGTCCACCAGGCGGAAAGGCAGCATTTCTGTAGCCAAGAGCTTGCAGATTGTGAAATTCAACCTCTTAGCTTTCTCATGGCTAGGAGGAAATGGTCTTTTACTTGTCCACATCTGAGGGAAGGAGGGCTGGCTATTGTGCTTAGACGGGGTTGATAAGGGTGTCCCCGGCAAACTACCGGTCTGTGAGGAAGATGCAGGCGGACATGATAGGTTGCCTTGATCCAAAGGTGGTGCTATCGATGTCGGACAGCGCTCAACACCAGCTGGTGTTACCACCTCCAAAGAAAATGATGACCTGCCAATAACGCTGGCTGTTGCGGGTAAAGAGGTGGCAGATCTGCGTCCCAAAACAGGTGTGACTGCTGTCCCCCCAGTCACAGAGGATGAAGAGGCCGCGGATGCACAAGATATGGCAGACGGCGGTTGGCCCGGCCGGCTAGGCCGCATTGTAGCACACTGAGCTTCCCACTGCAACTTATGCTTCATGTCCATGTGCCGGTTCATGCATGAAGTACTCAAACTATGTATTTTTTGGCCTCTACTTAGCTTTTGCTGACAAATGTTACAGATAACACGAGTTGGGTCATCTTTATCGATCTGAAAAAATGCCCAGGCTATGCAAGGCTTAGCACACATGCGACCTGAAGAGCCACCACGACTTGTGGTGAGAGGCAGAGTTGTGTTTGAGGATGCAGTTGTTGACGTGCTTCCAGTACTACGTCTCTGTCCAGGAAGGCGCAACCTGACCTCGTCGTCACTAGCATCTTCCTCCACCTCCTCTGCTGACCTCATTTCTTGACTGACTGTGGGTTGACAGTAAGTGGGATCTCCAACCTCATCATCATCACCCTGTGCGTTATCACACCCGTCGTCCTCAGAGCCAACCTGTTCCTGCCCTGACAAAAAACTAAAGTTGTCGCTCCAATCAGGTATTTGAGTCTCATCATTGTCTTCCTCATTGTCTCCACCAACAGGAGTTACAGTTTGGGAATGAGGGTCTACATTATGGTCAGAACCTTCTGCGTCTGGTCCTGGATCCGTCTCATAAAGATTCTGGGCATCAGTGCAGATCATTTCCTCGTCTGGATTCACAGAAGCGCTGGAGTCGACCTCTGATTCCCAGGCTATAGTATGAGTAAACAGCTCTGCAGACTCAACCATCTGTTCTACCTCATACTCAGACGGGCAGCTGGAGATTTGGGAGCTGTGAGGAAGCAAGTGCGATTGGGGTGACACCTTTGAGGACTGGAGTATTTGTGATGTTGAAGTTGATGTGGAGGAGAGCCCACTTAAAGGAGCACTTGATATCCGTTGAAGCACCTGCTGTTTTTGTGCCTCATCTGGAATTTGTAGCGATTGGCGTGGCCATAAGAAAGGGATCTTATCACATTGTCGGCTAAAAGAAGTAGACATTTTAGTTTGGCTGGAAGATGGTCTTTCTTCTGCAGATGTTACTGTTGCTTTAACACCTATCCCACGGACACAACCTTTTTTCCCCTTCCCAACACGCCTATTCCCCTTTCCACCAGCAGCAGGCCTTTTTCCACTCATTTTGGTGGTTAACTAATTCACAACTCTGGAGTTGTTTGCACAAAAAAAACAATGGATGGGAACCGAGCAGAGCTGAGCGGCCAAACTGTGGTATTAGGCCAAAACTATTGGCTGGGTTAGATGCAGAAAAAAATTATATTCGATTTGCAACCTGATGGAGGTCAGTATAGATGGACTAATAAAACAAGTCCCACACACAGCTAGAAGCCCAAATATTTTTTCAGAGGTAGATGCAGAAAAAAAATATATTCAGTTTGCAACCTGATGGAGGTCAGAATAGATGGACTAATAGAGAAAGTCCCACACACTGCTAGAAGGCCAAATATTTTTTCAGAGCTAGATGCTGACAAAAAATTATTTTGAATTTGCAACCTGATGGAGGTCAGTATAGGTGGACAAATAGAACAAGTCCCACACACTGCTAGAAGGCCAAATATTTTTTCAGAGCTAGATGCAGAAAAAAATTATATTCAGTTTGCAACCTGATGGAGGTCAGTATAGATGGACTAATAGAACAAGTCCCACACACAGCTAGAAGCCCAAATATTTTTTCAGAGGTAGATGCAGATAAAAATTATTTTTAATTTGCAACCTGATGGAGGTCAGTATAGATGGACTAATAGAGAAAGTCTCACACACTGCTATAAGGCCAAATATTTTTCAAGAGCTAGATGCAGAAAAAAATTATATTCAGTTGGCAACTTGATGGAGGTCTGTATAGATGGATTAATAGAACAAGTCCCACACACAGCTAGAAGCCCAATATTTTTTCATAGGTAGATGCAGAAAAAAAATTATTTTTAATTTGCAACCTGATGGAGGTCAGTATAGATGGACTAATAGAGAAAGTCCTACACACTGCTAGAAGGCCAAATATTTTTTCAGAGCTAGATGCAGACAAAAAATTATTTTGAATTTGCAACCTGATGGAGGTCAGTATAGGTGGACTAATAGAACAAGTCCCACACACTGCTAGAAGGCCAAATATTTTTTCAGAGCTAGATGCAGAAAAAAATTATATTCAGTTTGCAACCTGATGGAGGTCAGTATAGATGGACTAATAGAACAAGTCCCACATACAGATAGAAGCCCAATATTTTTTCAGAGGTAGATGCAGAAAAAAAAATATTTTTAATTTGCAACCTGATGGAGGTCAGTATAGATGGACTAATAGAGAAAGTCTCACACACTGCTATAAGGCCAAATATTTTTTCAGAGCTAGATGCAGAAAAAAATTATATTCAGTTGGCAACCTGATGGAGGTCTGTATAGATGGATTAATAGAACAAGTCCCACACACAGCTAGAAGCCCAATATTTTTTCATAGGTAGATGCAGAAAAAAAATTATTTTTAATTTGCAACCTGATGGAGGTCAGTATAGATGGACTAATAGAGAAAGTCCCACACACTGCTAGAAGGCCAAATATTTTTTCAGAGCTAGAGGCAGAAAAAAATTATATTCAGTTTGCAACCTGATGGAGGTCAGTATAGATGGATTAATAGAACAAGTCCCACACACAGCTAGAAGCCCAAATATTTTTTCAGAGGTAGAGGCAGAAAAAAATTATATTCAGTTGGCAACCTGATGGAGGTCTGTATAGATGGATTAATAGAACAAGTCCCACACACTGCTAGAAGACCAATATTTTTTCATAGGTAGATGCAGAAAAAAAAATATTTTTAATTTGCAACCTGATGGAGGTCAGTATAGATGGACTAATAGAGAAAGTCCCACACACTGCTAGAAGGCCAAATAATTTTTCAGAGCTAGATGCAGACAAAAAATTATTTTGAATTTGCAACCTGATGGAGGTCAGTATAGGTGGACTAATAGAACAAGTCCCACACACTGCTGCAAGGCCAAATATTTTTTCAGAGCTAGATGCAGAAAAAAATTATATTCAGTTTGCAACCTGATGGAGATCAGTATAGTTGGACTAATAGAACAAGTCCCACATACAGATAGAAGCCCAAATATTTTTTCAGAGGTAGATGCAGATAAAAATTATTTTTAATTTGCAACCTGATGGAGGTCAGTATAGATGGACTAATAGAGAAAGTCCCACACACTGCTAGAAGGCCAAATATTTTTTCAGAGCTAGATGCAGAAAAAAATTATATTCAGTTTGCAACCTGATGGAAGTCTGTATAGATGGATTAATAGAACACGTCCCACACACAGCTAGAAGCCCAATATTTTTTCAGAGGTAGATGCAGAAAAAAAAATATTTTTAATTTGCAACCTGATGGAGGTCAGTATAGATGGACTAATAGAGAAAGTCCCACACACTGCTAGAAGGCCAAATATTTTTTCAGAGCTAGAGGCAGAAAAAAATTATATTCAGTTTGCAACCTGATGGAGGTCAGTATAGATGGACTAATAGAACAAGTCCCACACACAGCTAGAAGCCCAAATATTTTTTCAGAGGTAGAGGCAGAAAAAAATTATATTCAGTTTGCAACCTGATGGAGGTCTGTATAGATGGATTAATAGAACAAGTCCCACACACAGCTAGAAGCCCAATATTTTTTCTGAGGTAGATGCAGAAAAAAAAATATTTTTAATTTGCAACCTGATGGAGGTCAGTATAGATGGACTAATAGAGAAAGTCCCACACACTGCTAGAAGGCCAAATATTTTTTCAGAGCTAGATGCAGAAAAAAATTATATTCAGTTTGCAACCTGATGGAGGTCAGTATAGATGGACTAATAAAACAAGTCCCACACACAGCTAGAAGCCCAAATATTTTTTCAGAGGTAGATGCAGATAAAAATTATTTTTAATTTGCAACCTGATGGAGGTCAGTATAGATGGACTAATAGAGAAAGTCCCACACACTGCTAGAAGGCCAAATATTTTTTCAGAGCTAGATGCAGAAAAAAATTATATTCAGTTTGCAACCTGATGGAGGTCAGTATAGATGGACTAATAGAACAAGTCCCACACACAGCTAGAAGCCCAAATATTTTTTCAGAGGTAGATGCAGAAAAAAATTATATTCAGTTTGCAACCTGATGGAGGTCTGTATAGATGGATTAATAGAACAAGTCCCACACACATCTAGAAGCCCAATATTTTTTCAGAGGTAGATGCAGAAAAAAAAATATTTTTAATTTGCAACCTGATGGAGGTCAGTATAGATGGACTAATAGAGAAAGTCGCACACACTGCTAGAAGGCCAAATATTTTTTCAGAGCTAGATACAGAAAAAAATTATATTCAGTTTACAACCTGATGGAGGTCAGTATAGATGGACTAATAGAACAAGTCCCACACACAGCTAGAAGCACAAATATTTTTTCAGAGGTAGATGCAGATAAAAATTATTTTTAATTTGCAACCTGATGGAGGTCAGTATAGATGGACTAATAGAGAAAGTCCCACACACTGCTAGAAGGCCAAATATTTTTTCAGAGCTAGATGCAGAAAAAAATTATATTCAGTTTGCAACCTGATGGAGGTCAGTATAGATGGACTAATAGAACAAGTCCCACACACAGCTAGAAGCCCAAATATTTTTTCATAGGTAGATGCAGATAAAAATTATTTTTAATTTGCAACCTGATGGAGGTCAGTATAGATGGACTAATAGAGAAAGTCCCACACACTGCTAGAAGGCCAAATATTTTTTCAGAGCTAGATGCATTAAAAAATTATATTCAATTTGCAACCTGATGGAGGTCAGTATAGATGGACTAATAGAATGATGCTATGCCCAAAAGATTTTACTTCACTAGGTGCAGTAAAAAAATTGGTATTCTATACACAGGTGGTATATCTTGCAACACAGACAGGCTGACTAACACACTCTGCAATAGGCCAAAAAGGATTAGCTTTGCTAGATTCAGCCAAATGCTGTGAAAAAAACTTGCACAGCACTGGCACAGACCTGCCTGGCAAAAACTGATAGGAACTGATGTAACCTAGTCCTGAAAAGGACTGCAATTACAATTAGTCTTTACTCCCACAATCTATCTATTTAAGAGCACAGACCTGCCTGATCAAAGTCGTAGGAAATGCTGTAACCTAGTCCTTAAAAGGACTGCAATCACAACTATTCCCTACTCCAAAGCTATCTGTAGATTTGTGCGAAAATTGGCTTGAAATTAACAAGGTATAGCGCACACAGCAACAGCGGTGCCGTCTAACACGCAGCTGCAGCAGTGAGAAAATGGTGGCGACGGGGAAAATGGCTTGATCTTATAGGGCAAGAACATGTGACATACACTGCCAATGACACATGCCCTTGCTTGTGTGAAAAACAGCAGTTCGCTCCGTGTGTGCGCTGCTGATAGGCTGACAGACTGCACCTCCCCACTGCAAATGCGGGAAAGAGAAAAAAAAATGGAGATCTTCACTATTCCTGCAGAGATCCATCCCCTGCCCCTCCCCCCACCCCGCTGTACACTCAAACTGCGTATTAACATTAATTTTCATCAATACTGAGAAAAAATCCAGTTATGATTTTGGTGCACGAACAGTTATCGAACATAACCTCGAACAGCCGAATTTTTCTCAAATCGTTCGTGTTCGCCGAACGGCTCGAACACCGCCCAAAACAGCTCGAATTTGAGATTGGCGAACAGTTCGAGTAGAACAACGCTCATCTCTAATGACGACGATGATGAGACTCAAATACCTGATTGGAGCGACAACTTGACTTTTCGGTCAGGGCAGGAAGAGGTTGGCTGTGGGGACGACGGGTGTGATAACACACAGGGTGATGATGACGAGGTTGGAGATCCCACTTACTGTCAACCCACAGTCAGCCAGTCGATGAGGTCAGCAGAGGAGGTGGAGGAGGATGTGACTAGCCCTGGGGATGTGGATGACTCGGTACCCGGGCATTTGGCTGGCCTTGGGGATGTCGCGGTGGTCGGCTCCCTGGCCCGTACCCTGGGGTCTCTCTTTAAAAGGGTGGATAATTGTTAATTTTATAAGAGTTCATGACGCCACCTGTGGTATCTGGTGACAAGCACCAGCGCTGCAGCAGTCCACTGAGGCCGGTGATAAGGCAGCTCGATGGTATAGCTCCCCACAGGTGGACCTAGGTCTGAGGGCAGCGTATGCAGAGGGAATGCAGGACAGGCGAGACCCAGCTGGGTCAGAGCAAGAACGGGAACGGACACGGTAGTCACTTCAGTACCTTTTACTGGTGGAAATTCAGGTACATCCCGGGGCACTGTAAGGTGAAGGGTGCATATCAGGATCCTCCCCAATGAGCGGGTGTAGGGCCTCCTGTTTCTTGCCTCTGCGTAGTAAGTTTCTGACCTGCCTGGAGCTAGGCCTAACTTTGTCTCTGTCCTGCGCTGGCTGACCTTGTGGTAGGGCCTTCTCTTGGAGTTCACGCTCCCAGTATGCGGGGCCTAAGCGTCTCCTGGCTCTGTTACATATCAGCACCTTAGCGATCCTGGGACTTGTAGTTCTCCAGGGATTCCGGTTATGCCTTACTAGGTCATAGAGATACCGGTAAGCTCGGATCCTGTGTCCGGTAAATGCTTCGGGGTGAGCTGTTTAAGCTCCTCTGCCCCTTATGTACTAACTCGCCACTCGCCTTCGGCCTACTCGGGCCCTCACTAGGCAATACACACTAACGGCAGCTTGCCGCGCTTCATTGATCTTACGGCACCGGCACACCTTAAGCTCTATCTGGGCTCCCTGAATCTAGCAAGCAGGAGCCTCGTGCTCCACTGCTGAACTATTAACTGCGTTCTCTAGACTAGACTGAGCTCCACTGCAGACTGACCTCTCTTAGGCTTCTCTACTGCAGGAACTCTTCAGAGGAACTGAACTGCCTAGCTCCACCTTCCCTATTTATATCCCTAACGGGCTCCCTCTGCTGGTCTGAGGTGGAAGGTGGAGATGTGTGAATGTTTATGGGGGCCTCTTGTGGAGGATTCCATCAATGCACTCTTCCAGGATCTGTGATACCAAGCGCAGCGGGGCATCACAGATGCTATTGACGACGAGGTTAGGTTGCGCCTTCCTGAACAGAGACGGAGTACTGGACGCACGTCAACAACTGCATCCTCAACCACAACTCTGCCTCTGACCACAAGTCGTAGTGGCTCTCCAGGTCACATGGGCTCTAAGCCTTGCATAGCCTGGGCATTTATTCAGATCGATAAGGATGACCCAACTCGTGTTATCTGTAATATTTGTCAGCAAAAGCTAAGTAGAGGCCAAAAAATCCATAGTTTGAGTACTTCATGCATGTACCGTCACATGGATATGAAGCATAAGTTGCAGTGGGAAGCTCACTGTGCTACAATGCGGCCTAGCCGGCTGGGCCAACCACCGTCTGCCCCATCTTGTGCATCCGCAGCCTCTTCATCCTCTGTGACTGGGGGGACAGCAGTCACACATGTTTTTGGACGCAGACCTGCCACCTCTTTACCCGCAACAGCCAGTGTGATTGGCAGGTCGTCAGTTCATTGGGAAGTGGAAACACCTGCTAGTATTGAGCGCTCTCCGACATCGAGAGCACCACCTTTGGATCAAGGCAACCTAACATGTCCGCCTGCATCTTCCTCACAGACCGGCAGTTTGCCGGGGACACCCTACTCAACACCGTCTAAGCACAACAGCCAGCCCTCGGTCCCTCAGATGTGGAAAAGTAAAAGACCATTTCCTCCTAGCCATGAGAAAGCTAAGAGGTTGAATTTCACCATCTGCAAGCTGTTGGCTACAGAAATGCTGCCTTTCCACCTGGAGGACACAGAGGATTTTCAAGACCTTATGTCCGTCATAGTGCCCCAGTACCAGATGCCCAGTCGGCACTACTTCTCAAAGAAAGGTGTGCCTGCGCTCCACTAGCATGTCGCACACAACATCACCGCTTCTTTGAGAAACTCTGTGTGTGACAGGGTGCACTTCACCACAGACACTTGGACGAGAAGGCATGGACAGGGGCGTTACATGTCGCTGACTGGGCACTGGGTAACTGTGGTGAAAGCAGGACAAGGGGCTGCTGTCCAAGTCTTACCGTCCCCACGAGTTGTGCGTCAATCCTCTTTATCTCGAAGTTCCTCCACTGCTTCTGCCTCCTCAACCTCCTCTCGGTCCTCCACCTGCACCCAAAGTCTGTCTGGTAATGCCACCTGCT
Organism: Phyllobates terribilis; assembly: GCF_046119375.1. Taxonomy (NCBI): domain Eukaryota; kingdom Metazoa; phylum Chordata; class Amphibia; order Anura; family Dendrobatidae; genus Phyllobates; species Phyllobates terribilis. Next base: position 446,483,313 of record NW_027362764.1, read on the forward strand.
TTCTAACTGCGCAGAAGGAATCCTGCACACCTCCTTACTATGCTGGCAGCAGGGCTCAACGGCATCAGTGTTTACTTTGAAATATCTGGGAAATGTGTGTCACACAGCTGAGGAGTTGTGGTCAGCTCTGGAGACCCAGTTTCATGAAAGGTTGTCTCCACTGGACCTGCAACCAGGGAAGGCCATGTGCGACAATGCTGCAAACCTGGGTGCGGCACTTCGCCGGGGCAATGTCACACATGTGCCTTGTATGGCTCACGTGTTGAACCTGGTTGTCCAGCAATTTTTAGCCCACTATCCCGGACTAGATGGCCTTCTGCAGAGGGCACGGTCGCTGTGTGCTCACTTCCGCCGTTCGCATCCCGCAGTTCAACGCCTTACATCTCTACAGAAGTCGTTGGGCCTGCCAGTTCACCGGCTGAAATGCGATGTGCCGACACGGTGGAATTCAACTCTGCACATGTTGCAGCGACTGTGGCAGCACCGACAAGCCCTGGTGCAATACGTTCTGACGTATAGCCTGGGCCAATGAGATCCAGAGGTGGGGCAAATCACGCTGCAGGAGTGGTCTCAGATCAGGGACCTATGAAGTTGACGCGCCCCCTGGGCCATGGGGTACCCTGAGCCGGGCCGGTAGACGCTGGGGGTTGTAGTCACTGTGGCGGTGACCCAGTCCGTGACCCAGGGCGGTCAATCCAAGGGTAATTTGTATATATGGATTTTATAATGTCTGACTATGCCACCTGTGGAGTGCGGCCAAAGGGGCCGTTGCTGCGGAACAGTCCTCTGAAGCTGGTGGTTTTGCAGCAACGGTATTATTACTCACCACAGGAAGAGTGTAGCTTCAGGGCAGTGTGGGTGGATGATGGTGGTTGTAGTGCAGGGAGTCAATAATGAACACAGAGTCCGTGTGATGCCGTCTCAAGATATTACTCACAGTTGTTGTAGTCCAGATTACAGGTACCAGAGCAATCTCCCCCGTCGTGCTGTGCATACTCAGTAAGGGGCTCAGTCCACCCCCAGATAGCTCCGAAGTACTTAGCAGGACCCCCTTCTGTGTGTCCTTTCTCTGGCCTTCTCCCTGCACCTCACACCCAGTGACACTTCTATCCGGTATCCTCGGGCCTTGGCGGGTGACGTGTGTTCCGTCCCCTGGGTCCTATGTGGCTACCTTCTTAGTGAGACTAGTGTGGACTTTGGCCTGCAGTACATGAAATGCAGCAGCCTCCGGTTTCTAGTTGAGCCTTGCTGTTTCTCCGCTAGTTGAGGGACCGGTTCCCCTTATCTGGCCTGACCCCTCTACCTCCTGGTAGCAGCGGGAGTACGGGTGGCCTTCTGCACGGCCCGTAGCCGTAGGGTCCCTTCGGTTCCTGGAGCCTTCCAGCTCCCACTCCTCTCTTCTCTCCTTCAGTCCTGGGCCTCCCAGGCTAGGCCCGCCTCCGGAGCAGAGCTCATGCCTAGTCTCTGCTCCTGTCACTTTTCCTCCTCTGTCTGGCTTGCTCTTTCTAAGATGGCTTCCTATTTATACTCTCCTTGTCATGTGCTCCCCTAAGCTGCTCCCCTAAGCACCCACTACATAGGACCCTCAAACCAGCTAGGGACCTGGGACTGTGCTCTCCCTTAGGAGCAATCTCGCCCTACCCCCACTGCGGGTATGTGTTGGATGCACGAGTCAGGGTCCCGAGCCATACGCCTTCCTTACCTGAGGGTGAGATACCACACCTCTGGGTGAGATGCAGTAACTCTGTGGCGACTGAACCCTCAGGTGCGCCACACACCCTTCTGCACAGTTTTGAAATAGCGACGAAGATGTTTAGTGCTGACAACGATGCCATTATCAGCATGGCTATTCCGGTGATTTACATGCTGGAGCACACATTAAACAGAATTCAGAGTCAGGTGGTGGGACAAGAGGAGGTGGAGGAAGTAGAGGAGGAGTCGTATGCGGAAGGGATAACATCTCCAAGGTCCAGACGGTTGGCAGCACCAAGGCGGCAGGCATGGGAGGGTGGGGGAGAGGGATTAACCAGGGCGCATGGTAGCAGCCAAACTGTTGAGGAAGGTGCAGGAGCCGAGGAAGAAGTGGAGGACGAACTGGCGATGGGCATGGAAGACTCATCAGATGAGGGAGACCTTGATCACATTTCTGTTGTGCGAGGTTGGAGGGAGAGGGCAGAGGAAGGAAGCATGATTCTTACCTCGCTACCAACACAACAAGGACTTGGTACTTCTGGATGCGCAAGACACATGAGTGCCTTCTTGCTGCACTACCTGCAACATGACCCCCGGATTGTCAGAATTCGAAGTAATCCCGACTACTGGGTTGCCACACTCTTAGATCCCCGGTACAAAAGTATATTTGCCGAAATAATTCCTGCCATAAAAAGGTATTGACGATTGCAGGATTATCTGCAGACGCTGTTGCAGAATCTTACATTTGCTTTTCCACAAAACACCAGTGGTGCACGTAGTGAATCTCACAGTTCTAACTTGCCAACGGTGGGACTGTCGAGTCTTCATCACTCAAACAGTAACAGTAACACAGTATCTGCTGGTAACAGCAATTTTGTGGAATTGTTTCACCACTTTTTTAGACCATCCTTTGCAAGGCCACAGGAGACAAGAAGTCTGACACATAGTCAATGCCTAGAGAGGGTGGTACCGGAGAATCTCCAAGTGAACATCGAAGCCATGACTGTGTCACTGGACCCTTGCTCATTTTGGTATTCCAATCTGGAATAATCGCCGGAGCTCGCCACACACGCCTTGGAGATCTTGTCATGCCATGCAGCCAGCGTTCTCTCTGAACGTGTGTTCAGCGCTGCTGGTGGTGTGCAGACAGATAAGCGCACGCGGCTGTCCACTGAGAATGTAGACAGACTCACGTTCATAAAGATGAACAAATCATGGATTCGCAAGGACATTTCTACCCCTGTGTCATCCTTGGGAGACTAAAAGCTTGGGGATTTGGTAAAATCACCTCACCAACCGTTTTAAGCAACAGTGGGGCAATTGATGCCACTTAACCCTAGAACGCATGACCATAAAAATCTACACTTTCACATACCTGGGGCCCTTTAGGCCCGTGTGCAAATAACATGGAATAACTCAAACTCAAATGACAAACAACTATACACATGAAGAATACCTAGAGTTTCAAAATTCTAACTAAAGTAATCTTGCAGAAAATAGAAAACAATTAACTGGGCGGGCCTGCAAGGCCACAGGTATGCGTTCTAGGGTTAAGTGGTGTCTGTGCCACAATTTTGGGAGTCCCCTTGCTGTGTCTTACGTGACGTTGGCATCGTCAATTCCACGTGGGTTGGGTCGCACCCCCCCCCTTTTAACTGTAAGAAGCTACATACACTATGGCTTAGGGTAACACAGATGGTTGAGTCTGAAGAGCTGTTTACTCAGAGGTCTGCTCCAAATCTTCAGTGTCTGCTAGTCAGCGTAGAATTTTTAACTGCATCTAGCCTAGGCAATACTTTGGGCGTAGTAGCCCAGCTGCGAAGCAAGCTGCACCGCCTGTGTATCTAATAAGAATTTTTAAATGAATCTAGCCTAGGCAGACTGTGGGGACCCCCAACCAAACCCAGACGCTCAGCCCCCTTACCGCCCCCCTTTCATGGACAATACAATAATGTAACTCTTACAACTGGATGGGTGAGGATCGGTCACAGCTTTATTAACTCTTTATACTCATTCCATTAAAAAGGCATTTTATTTCTAAAATAATTCAGCTTGTTGCAGCATGCCCTGGGTCCCCACTCCGGCAAGTTGGCCAACAAGTGTAACTCTCCAACATGTCCTTTCTATTTCCAGGCCAAAGAGGATCCAGCGTACTCGTATGCAGGACTCTGACCCCCAACCATCACTCTTAACGCTTGTTCCACTCCGTCCTGGAGTCCTGACAGGAATATGTCCAGTCCAATATCTATTAAGTGAACACCGTCGGGCCGTATGAGGCCTGCTTTATCTCCTTCCAGTTGTCGGTGTTGTATCACTACAATGCCTCTGTCTCTTCTAAATTTTGCCATCCGAATATTTATTACCCGCCTTGTCCATTCAATGGCCGTGATGTCTCGCGCACCTTTCCATACCGCTATCGGTACAATCTCTGACCATACTATAGCTAATTTTGTGAAAAATTCTCTGAAGCGCTCAGTGTCTAGTTTCATTATTGCCATTAGTTATGCGCTCTTGTGATGACCTAGGTTGTTTCCCCCGGCCTGTATAACTAAGATGACCGGACCTCTTGCCTCTCTCCCTACCTTGATTACCTCCATTAGTACCTGTGGCCATAGCAGGCCTCTAATACCTCTCCAGTTGAAATATGTGTTATGAAACTCTAATTTCCTCCCACCTGGGCGGACTTTCGCCCTTTTTTGTGCCCAATATATATACGAGTGGCCTATCACTCACACTGTTGGCTTAGCGTCACCTGTAAAAGAAACAAACCACGTTAGGATAACAAGTCCGGTCTTATGTATCTCGCCAAACACGTGGATCGCCATATCCCTATCCTCTGAACTTCCGTTTCTGACAGTCCTGCTCTTGCTGCTTCCGTGGCCGCACCTATGCGGAAAGAGTGTGTCCCGTAATCTTTGGGGTAGTTCCCTGCCGATGTTATGCATTTATTAAATATAGCTTGGAACAGGTATCTTGATAATGGCGTTCCATCAATGTGTGATAGGAAGAAATTACTTTGTGATCTGATGGTTAGATATGTTTTTACTATTGTTACCCGACTCAGTGTACCGTTTGTGGGTTGTAGAAGTACCCAAGTACCCCTGACCGCTGGAACCGTTTTCGATTGGTGTATGCGTAGACGTATTGCATTATTGGCTATGACTAAGTCCTGGTGTAATAAGCCTCCACTGGTGGTAATTTTGGATTGAGGGACTAATTCGCTTACACATAGCGCCCCGAAGAAGGCGATCACAAATGCAGTAGACATTAGTGTTGCTTCAAATTGTGAGTGTCATGTTAATGGTGTTAGGGATATGATGTGAGAAATCAGTTTTAGTGACACGGGACGGGACGTCTACATTCCTGACTTGGCTGACCCCTTTTCCACCCTTTTATGGATTGTCTGATGATGAATGTTTGTCTCATCTCCCCAATTCAGTAGTTGGAAGTGAAATGCTACTCCAGTCAGACACCGCTGCGCTGACGCTCCTGATATGCCCCTCATCATTAGCTGGTGGAGAAATTCTATGGTGACTTGTGATCTGGCTTGTTCACATTGGTCAACCCGTCTGCCTGCTACTAGTCGTGTCCACTCTTCCCATGCCTTGCCGTATGCTTGCCACGTTGACGGGCAACTGACGTTCTGATTAATGGCATCAACTATTCGCCACTAGATCCCATAGGGAGGGTGGGCAACTGTTGCCCGATGGGTGGGCGTTGTGGAAGAGCTCTGTGAAAATCTGCCAATTGAATTGTTATAAAGCGTTAGCAGCAGCTTTATACCCCTCAGCAAAGTGGCTAGCGCAGACCCATACATTGTGTTTTAGGCACAGGAATGCTAGCCTGCGTAGTAGGCCTAGCACTGGGAGAGACGATGATGCCATCTTATTAATGCAGTGCGCTAGGCTGATGTTTTGTGTTATGAAGCGTATATTTTTGTTAGCCAGGCGCGCGCCCCATATTTCTATTGCTACCACTATTGGGAAAAATTATTTTCAGGGCTAGATGTAGCTAAAAATTATTATTAATTTCAAAGCTGGTGGAGCTTGGTATAGATGGCCTAATACAATGAGTCCCACACACTGCTAGAAGCCCAAATATTTTTTCAGAGCTAGATGCAGATAAAAATTATTTTTAATTTGCAACCTGATGGAGGTCAGTATAGATGAACTAATAGACCCAGTCCCACACACTGCTATAAGCCCAAATATTTTTTCAGAGCTAGATGCAGAAAAATATTATATTCAATTTGCAGCCTGATGGAGGTCAGTATAGATGGACTAATAGAACAAGTCCCACTCACTGCTAGAAGCCCAAATATTTTTTCAGAGCTAGATGCAGAAAAAAAGATATTCAATTTGCAACCTGATGGAGGTCAGTATAGATGGACTAATAGACCAAGTCCCACACACTACTGGAAGCCCAAATACTTTTTCAGAGCTAGATGCAGATAAAAATTATTTTTAATTTGCAACCTGATGGAGATCAGTATAGATGGACTAAAAGACCAAGTCCCACACACTGCTAGAAGCCCAAATATTTTTTCAGAGCTTGATGCAGATAAAAATTATTTTTAATTTGCAACCTGATGGAGGTCAGTGTAGATGGACTAATAGACCAAGTCCCACACACTGCTAGAAGCCCAAATATTTTTTCAGAAGTAGATGTAGAAAAAAATTATATTCAATTTGCAACCTGATGGAGATCAGTATAGATGGACTAATTGAACAAGTCCCACACACTGCTAGAAGCCCAAATTTTTTTTCTGAGGTAGATGCAGAAAAAAATGATATTCAGTTTGCAACCTGATGGAGGTCAGTATAGATGGACTAATAGAACAAGTCCCACACACAGCTAGAAGCCCAAATATTTTTTCATAGCTAGATGCAGATAAAAATTATTTTTAATTTGCAACCTGATGGAGATCAGTATAGATGGACTAATAGACCAAGTCCCACACACTGCTAGAAGCCCAAACATTTTTTCAGAAGTAGATGCAGAAAAAAATGATATTCAATTTGCAACCTGATGGAGGTCAGTATAGATGGACTAATAGAACAAGTCCCACACACTGCTAGAAGGCCAAATATTTTTTCAGAGCTAGATGCAGATAAAAATTATTTTTAATTTGCAACCTGATGGAGATCCGTATAGATGGACTAATAGACCAAGTCCCACACACTGCTAGAAGCCCAAACATTTTTTCAGAAGTAGATACAGAAAAAAATGATATTCAATTTGCAACCTGATGGAGGTCAGTATAGATGGACTAATAGAACAAGTCCCACACACTGCTAGAAGGCCAAATATTTTTTCAGAGGTAGATGCAGATAAAAATTATTTTTAATTTGCAGCCTGATGGAGGTCAGTATAGATGGACTAATAAAGAAAGTCCCACACCCTGCTAGAAGGCCAAATATTTTTTCAGAGCTAGATGCAGACAAAAAATTATTTTTAATTTGCAACCTGATGGAGGTCAGTATAGATGGACTAATAGAGAAAGTCCCACACACTGCTAGAAGGCCAAATGTTTTTTCAGAGCTAGATGCAGATATAAATTATTTTTAATTTGCAACCTGATGGAGGTCAGTATAGATGGACTAATAGAGAAAGTCCCACACACTGCTAGAAGGCCAAATATTTTTTCAGAGCTAGATGCAGAAAAAAATTATATTCAATTTGCAACCTGATGGAGGTCAGTATAGATGGGCTAATAGAACAAGTCCCACACACAGCTAGAAGCCCAAATATTTTTTCAGAGCTAGATGCAGATAAAAATTATTTTTAATTTGCAACCTGATGGAGATCAGTATAGATGGACTAATAGACCAAGTCCCACACACTGCTAGAAGCCCAAACATTTTTTCAGAAGTAGATGCAGAAAAAAATGATATTCAATTTGCAACCTGATGGAGGTCAGTATAGATGGACTAATAGAACAAGTCCCACACACTGCTAGAAGGCCAAATATTTTTTCAGAGGTAGATGCAGATAAAAATTATTTTTAATTTGCAGCCTGATGGAGGTCAGTATAGATGGACTAATAGAGAAAGTCCCACACACTGCTAGAAGGCCAAATATTTTTTCAGAGCTAGATGCAGACAAAAAATTATTTTTAATTTGCAACCTGATGGAGGTCAGTATAGATGGACTAATAGAGTAAGTCCCACACACTGCTAGAAGGCCAAATATTTTTTCAGAGCTAGATGCAGATATAAATTATTTTTAATTTGCAACCTGATGGAGGTCAGTATAGATGGACTAATAGAGAAAGTCCCACAAACTGCTAGAAGCCCAAATATTTTTTCAGAGCTAGATGCAGAAAAAAATTATATTCAATTTGCAACCTGATGGATGTCAGTATAGATGGACTAATAGAACAAGTCCCACACACTGCTAGAAGGCCAAATATTTTTTCAGAGGTAGATGCAGATAAAAATTATTTTTAATTTGCAGCCTGATGGAGGTCAGTATAGATGGACTAATAGAGAAAGTCCCACACACTGCTAGAAGGCCAAATATTTTTTCAGAGCTAGATGCAGACAAAAAATTATTTTGAATTTGCAACATGATGGAGGTCAGTATATATGGACTAATAGAACAAGTCCCACACACTGCTAGAAGGCCAAATATTTTTTCAGAGCTAGATGCAGAAAAAAATTATATTCAGTTTGCAACCTGATGGAGGTCAGTATTGATGAACTAATAGAACAAGTCCCACACACTGCTAGAAGCCCAAATATTTTTTCAGAGCTAGATGCAGAAAAAAATTATATTCAATTTGCAACCTGATGGAGGTCAGTATAGATGGACTAATAGAATGATGCTATGCCCAAAAGATTTTACTTCACTAGGTGCAGTAAAAAAATTGGTATTCTATACACAGGTGGTATGTCTTGCAACACAGATAGGCTACTCCACTGACTAACACACTCTGCAATAGGCCAAAAAGGATTAGCTTTGCTAGATTCAGCCAAATGCTGTGAAAAAAACTTGCACAGCACTGGCACAGACCTGCCTGGCAAAAACTGATAGGAACTGATGTAACCTAGTCCTGAAAAGGACTGCAATTATAATTAGTCTTTACTCCCATAAACTATCTATTTAAGAGCACAGACCTGACTGATAAAAGTCGTAGGAAATGCTGTAACCTAGTCCTTAAAAGGACTGCAATCACAACTATTCCCTACTCCCAAGCTATCTGTAGATTTGTGCGAAAATTGGCTTGAAATTAACAAGGTATAGCGCACACAGCAACAGCGGTGCCGTCTAACACGCAGCTGCAGCAGTGAGAAAATGGTGGCGACAGGGAAAATGGCTGGGTCTTATAGGGCAAGGACATGTGACATACACTGCCAATGACACATGCCCTTGCTTGTGTGAAAAAAAGCACTTTGCTCCGTGTGTGCGCTGCTGATAGGCTGACAGATTGCACCTCCCCACTGTAAATGCGGGAAAGAGAAAAAAAAATGGAGTTCTTCATTATTCCTGCAGAGATCCATCCCCTGCCCCTCCCCCCACCCCGCTGTACACTCAAACTGCGTATTAACATTAATTTTCATCATTACTGAGAAAAAATCCAGTTATGATTTTGGTGCACGAACAGTTATCGAACATAACCTCGAACAGCCGAATTTTTCTCAAATCGTTCGTGTTCGCCGAACGGCTCGAACACCGCCCAAAACAGCTCGAATTTGAGATTGGCGAACAGTTCGAGTAGAGCAACGCTCATCTCTAATCAGGAAGCACGTCCATGTCCTTGTCCAAGCGCAGCGTTCAGTTGTCCATACCCCAGTTCTTGGAACGAAAGCGCAAATATGCAGCCAACGCACCACAGTCCACACTACTAAATTCTCACATTTCACGACTGCTTGCGCTTGAAATGTTGCCTTTTAGGCTCATGGAGACAGAAGCATTCAGCAACCTGATGGCTGCAGCCGTCCCTCGGTACTCGGTCCCCAGCTGCCACTATTTCTCCCGATGTGCCATCCCCGCATTACACAAGCACATGTCCCAAAACATTAGCCGAGCTCTCAACAACGCAGTTACCGGCAAAGTCCACCTAACCACGGATACGTGGACAAGTGCTTGTGGGCAGGTACGGTACATCTCACTGACAGCACACTGGGTTAACATAATGGGAGCTGGGACCGCGTCGGAACTTGGGATGGAACACGTCCTCCCGACGCCAAGTATTGCGGGCCCAAGGTCAATCAGGGTTGCCCCCACAGTCTACAGCTCCTGCACCTCATCCTCCTCAGCCTCCTCCTCCTCTTCAGCCTCCATCTCCGAAATGACCACATCTGTCACAAGCTGGAAGCACTGCAGCACTGCCTCTGCCAAGCGGCAAAAGGCTGTGCTGAAGCTAATATGCTTAGGTAAAAAAACGCACAATGCTGAAGAGTTGTGGACAGCTCTGAAAGAGCAGGCAGATCTGTGGCTCACACAGCTAAACCTACAGCCAGGCATAATCACGTGTGACAATGGCCGGAAACTGGCTCTGAGGCAAGGTGAGCTCACATACATACCATGCCTGGCCCATGTGCTTAACCTCGTGGTTCAGCAGTTTCTCAAATCCTACCCGGAGCTGCCGGACCTGCTTGTTAAAGTACGCCGCCTGTGTGCCCATTTTAGAAAGTCAGCTACAGCTTCCGCTGCCCTTGCAGTGTTTCAGCAGCGTTTGCAGCTTCCGGCTCACAGACTGGTGTGTGATGTCGCCACGCGTTGGAATTCTACACTGCAGATGTTGGGAAGGATTTGTGAGCAGAAGAGGGCAGTTGTTGAGATACAGCTTCAATAAGGCCGTTGGTATTCAGTTTAGACTCCACACATAAGACCTCAGGAGTGGACATGGATGTCAGACATATGTACCATCCTCCAAAACTTTGAAGACTCTACCAAGATGGTGAGTGGCGATGATGCCATAATTAGTGTCACCATCCCATTTCTCTGTCTTCTGAAAAGCTCTCTGCTCACAATCAAAGAAGATACATTGCAGGCGGAGCACGATGAGATGGAGCAAGGAACCATATAGTGTGATTACACACAGCCAAGCCTCATCTCATCCCAATGTGGACTGGGTGACAATGAGGAAGAGAAGGAGGAAGGACAGGAGCTAGTTTCATGCACTATAGATTGTATTACCTGCACAGCTGTCATACCGTCTGTTCAGCTTGGATGGCCAGAGGACAGAGAGGAGGAGGAGGAGGAGGAGGAGCAGAGCATGGTCAGTCATCTTCTTGGTGAGGACACGGAAGTCTTGCCTGTTAGTAGTCTGGCACGCATGGCTGAGTTTATGTTACGCTGCCTTTCCCATGACCCTCACGTTCTCAAAATTTTGAGTGACAGTCATTACTGGTTGGTGACACTTCTAGACCCACGCTACATGGAGAACTTTCTGTCTCTTATTCCTGAGGCAGACACGGATTAGTCTACAAAAGTGGGGCTGTACCTGAAGGCCCTTGTTGCGAAACTATTAAAAAAATTCTCATCTGAAAACGCTGGTGTCAGAGAGCACACTTCATTGGACAACCAAGGCGTACAGGCAAGAGAGACGCAACTTCAATTCAGCAGAGGCAGGGGAACACTGTCAAAGTTCTGGGAGAGTTTTCTCAGACCCTCCCATCGGACAGGCCCTGAGGCGTGGGGTACACTCACAAGGAGTGCAGAGTTTGGGAAGATGCTGAGGGAGTACCTTGCCGACCGTACCAACGTCCTCCGTGATTCTGCTGTGCCTTACAATTATTGGGTATCCAAGCTGGATACCTGGAATGAACTGGATCTCTATGCCTTGGAGGTCCTGACCTGCCCTGCCGCCAGCGTTTTATCAGAGCGGGTTTTTAGTGCCGCTGGTGGAATTATAACTGATAAGATCATCCGCCTGTCAACTGATAATGCTGACAGGCTGACTCTTATAAAAATGAACAAGGGCTGTATTGGGCTAGACTTCTCAACACCACCGAATGATAGCAGCGTAACATAAACTCAAATCCAGTGTCTTTTCTTGGGAGGTGTATTCCCATGCACCTTTTCACACCCACACATGGGTATACGCTTCCTGATGTTGTCTATTTGCTCTTGTCCTCCTCCTTCTCCTCATCTTCCACCACCATATCACCATGGTGACCGTGGTCCGTGATGCAAAACCCACATAATTTTTTTAAAGGGTATTTATGATGCCCTTGAAAAAATTTCTCTTCCAAGTGGCATTGAAGTCCCTCCAAATTTTTGACAGCCCTTGCATTCACTGCATAGGCCAACACTATGAGAGACTCTCTCCTTTCTAATGGTAATTTGTCGCTACTGTGGGAACATGTCGTACCTTGTTACTGAGGCTCTGCTCCATGTGTCTTTAAATTCTTAGTGGGGTTTTCCCTAAAATTGGTCAGCGGTTGGACTCACTGCATACACTATAACTGTACAGCAGACCCTCTCCTTTCTAATGGGAACATGTCGTACTTGTTACTGTGGCCCTGCTAAGTGCGTCTTTAAATTCTTAGTGGGGTTTTTCTTAAATTTGGTCAGCCGTTGGACTCACTGCATACCCTATAACTGTACAGCAGACCCTCTCCTTTCTAATATGAACGTGTCATACCTTGTTAATGTAGCCCTGCTCCGTGAGTCTTTAAATTTTAGTGGGGTTTTTCCTAAATTTGGTCAGTCGTAGGACTCACTGCATACCCTATAACTGTATAGCAGACCCTCTCCTTTCTAATGGGAACATGTCGTACCTTGCTACTGTGGCCCTGCTCCATGTGTCTTTAAATTCTTAGTGGGGTTTTTCCTAAAATTGGTTAGCCGTTGGACTCACTGCATACCCTATAACTGTACAGCAGACCCTCTCCTTTCTAATGGGAACATGTTGTACTTGTTACTGTGACCCTGCTCTGTGTGTCTTTAAATTCTTAGTGGGGTTTTTCCTAAAATTGGTCAGCCATTGGACTCACTGCATACCCTATAACTGTACAACAGACCCTCTCCTTTCTAATAGGAACATGTCATAGCTTGTTAATGTGGCCCTGCTCCGTGTGTCTTTAAATTCTTAGTGGGGTTTTTCCTAAATTTGGTCAGCCATTGGACTCACTGCATACCCTATAACTGTATAGCAGACCCTCTCCTTTCTAATGGGAACATGTCGTACTTGTTACTGTGGCCATGCTCTGTGTGTCTTTAAATTCTTAGTGGGTTTTTTCCCAAATTTAGGCAGCCCTTGCAGTCACAGCATGGGCATTACCACTATAGGATACCCGCTCCTTTATAATGGGTACATTTTTTTACTGAGACCCTCCTCTATGTCTCTTCAAAGGGGTATTGGGTTGTGTCCAAATTTTCGGCAGCCCTTTCAGTCACTGGATATGCAATAACAGAATAGGAGACCCACTTGCTAATAATGGGAACAACAAAGCATAGCGGCTGATGGCTCTCTAACAATAGCTAGGGCCGACTGCTGGACTTATAAGAATAGTAAGGGCCGTCTGATGTTGTGTCCTTCCATCATGAATAAAAAAGGATGTGTCTGATGATGTGTCACACATCACATTGCCAGATAAGGTTGTAAAATGTTAAAATGACATTTCCCGGTGAATGCATTTGTCTTAAAAAATAACGTAAAAAGCCCAAAACAATAGGATCTTTCTTTAGTATAAAAAACACCGTCACCAATTTAACCTCAATGTAATCACATTGTTCAGCTCATGAACCTCCTCCTCCATCTCCGAAATGATCACATCAGTCACAAGCTGACAGCACTGCAGCACTGCCTTGGCCAAGCGGCAACAGGCTGTGCTGAAGATAACATGCTTAATGCTTAATTGACAAACCGCCCAGCGCTGCTGAGTTGTTGAAAGCTGTAACACAGCAGCCTGATCTGTGGCTCTCACCGCTGAACATACAGCCAGACATGGTTGTGTGTGACAATGGGCGGAACCAGATGACGGAGAAATGACAGCCGGGGTAGATATGGTTTCCCTCTATGCCAGCCCTTTCATCGAGCTAAAGAATATGTCTGTGGTGAAATACAACTCGCACTGAGATGCTGTTTCAGATTGAAAAACATTGTGCCCACCAGAGGATTTGATTCTGAGGGCTAACCTTTCTCACCCGCTCAAGAGCCCCATAGCAGCTGCAAAGTTAGCGCTATCATGAACTCTCCTGTGGTAGAAGCCAAGGCACACCAGAATATTCTCTGGTGGCACTGTACAACCCTGCCGAGAAGCAGTCCTAGCTAAGAAAAGTGTGTGGGAAGGTTCCTGGACACTCTATGGTTGCTTTTTTACTGAGGAGGAAACACACGCAAGCAAGTGGAGAACATACAAAGTCCTTGCAGATGTTGTCCTTGCTGGGATTTGAACCCAGGATCCCAGTGCTGCAAGGCTTCAGTGCTAACCACTGATCCAATGTGCTGCCGTTCACCCTCTAATATCTAACAGGCTGGAGAAACTTGCACCTACTGCCACTCTATCTTCAGCTCCTTTGTGAGAAAATGTATTTGGGCAGCCACTCAGTCTACCAAAAAAAATTCCTGAGAAGGGGATGGCTTCGCTACTGGTACTGGGGGCAGTGCTAATACCATGGCATCATACCATAGTTTGCTGGAAATATTCCAAGCTGGTAGGAGGCAAGCAAATTCCCACAGAAAAGTACCAGCAGTAATGTTCAGGCCACATTTCAAGTGCAAGCAGCTTTAGAGGACTTCCTTGGAGAAATGACAAGCAGGGTAGATAGGGTTTCCCTCTATGCCAGTTCTTTCACCGCGCTAAGTACAACTCTTAGCAAAAAAAGTTGTGGACTGGCTCCGTACCGTCCCTGGCCACATTCACCTGTGTGTGTGTGTGTGTCAAAGCACCACCAAGTGCGAGTTGATGTTGGATGGGCTGCCATTGCTTCTGCAAAAAGCTCAATTACAGGGTACATATGCAGGGTACATATGGTTTCTCTCTATGCCAGTCCTTTCACCGAGCTAAATACAACTCTTAGGCTATGTACCCATGATGCAGAATTGAAGCAGAAAATTTCCACTTCATTTCTGCATGACCTTGCCAGTAAAAATGCATGCAGATTTTAACACGCGTTTTTGAAATGTTTTTGAAGCGTTTTTGAAGCTTTTTGACATGCGGATTTGTCATGCATTTTTCTAATGCATTGAGTAGGCAAATCTGCATGCCTAAATGCACAAATAATGGACATGCTGTGGATTTTTCCGCACATAAAATCCGCTGCGGAAAATTCCGCAGCATGGGCACAGAACATGCGGATTGTCATTGGGGACTATGGGGCAAGTATTACGAAGAGTTTTAAAAGTGTTTCTGCTGCAGAAATTCCGCAGCAAAAATGGTTGAAAAATGCATCGTGGGCCCGCAGCCATGGGAAAAAATGTTATGCACTGGCTACGTACCGTCCCTGGCCACATTCACCTGTCCACGTGTTTGTGGTTAGGCGGTCTTTCCAAGTAAGTGCACTGGGGAGGGTACTGGTAATGTTGTGGGACCCGTGCTTGTGGAAGGTGGAGGCGATACCGGAAAATATATTGTCGGCTGGGGACTGAGTATGGACACCTGACCGCCGCCGGCATGAGGTTGTGAAAAGCTTCCGCCTCCACGAGCTTAAAAGGCCATATTTCAATTGCAAAGAGCTGCCCAGAAATCTGGCAGTTTAGTGTTGCGGCCTGGGGGTGGGTGGGTGGCTGGCTGCATACTTGCACTTGCATTCCAAGTAACAGAAAACGAAGCAGATGGTGGCCTCTATAGTCATCATGCCCTCACCTCGGCACTATGAACTCTCCTGAAGGAGAAGCCAGGGCCTGCCGGAGGAGTCTCCGGTTCTCTGGTGAGCCCGTCCAACCCTGCCGAAAAGCAGCCCTGGCTAAGAAAAGTATGGGGGAAGGATCCCGGACACTTTATGGCTGCTTTTTTTAATGTGGATCTGCCATGCTTATGCATGTTATTTCTCAAAACGCATTACAGATCAGGCCATTGTCCAACTCTGTATTCAAGAAATTAAATGCACAATGAAAATTGTGTGTGTGTAAAAGCACCACCGTCAAGTGCGAGTTGATGTTGGACGGGCTGCCAATGTTTCTGCAACAAGCTCAATTACAGGACTTCCTGGGAGAAATGACACACAGGGTACATACGGTTTCCCTCTATTTCAGTCCTTTCACCGAGGTAATTACAACTGTCACGAAAAAAAGTTGTGGACTGGCTCCGTACCGTCCCTGGCCACATGCACCTATCCACGTGTTTGTTGTTAGGCGGTCCTTCCCAGTAAGTGCACTGGGGAGGGCATGATTAATGTTGTGGGACCCATGCTTGGGGAAGGTGGAGGCGATACCGGGAAATATAGTGGCAGCTGGGGACCGAGTATGAGGCTTGAGGCTGTGAAAAGCTTCCACCTCCACGAGCCTAAAAGGCCATATTTCAAGTGCAAGCAGCTGTCAAAAATTTGGCAGTATAGTATTGCAGCCTGAAGGGTGGGTGGCTGCCATCATACTTGCGCTTGCATTCCAAGGAATGGGGTAGGGACAACTGAATGCTGCAGTGGGACAAGGACGTGGACGGTGATTGTTGCAAGTCTGCAACGACAGGTGCATGGCGGGAGGCAAATGCGCCTAGGATCACTTATGATGGTCACACTTTTAGGCAGTGACCTGGGAGTCAAAGATGCTTCCAGAGGTCTTCCCCATGCTGTTCCTATGTCCTTTCAGCACTGTATGCATGTGTCTGATGATGTGTCACACACCACATGGCCAGATAAGGTTGTAAAATGTTAAAATGACGTATCCTGGTGAATGCATTTGTCTTGGTTGAAAGCAATTCAAAAGTGCAAAAATGCATCAAAAACGCTACTTGTGAACATAGCCCAAGTTGTGGAGGAGTATTTTTGTTTTTGGTTCTTTATTTTGCCTTATATACAAGTCATTACCCTGGAAAGCATATTCCTTAACATATTTCCCAGGGAAATCCATTTTGGTTTCGCTTTTGTATGTTTTATTGTGAGTCCGTAAAAGTGGCGTAATACTCTGACCACGTTGCTGACAGCAGTGATCTGGGAGTCAGAGATGCTTCCAGGGGTCTTCTCCATGCTGTTCCCATGTCATTTGAGCACTGTTCCCATCGATTTGGGCAATTTTTAGGCCCTCTGCAGACCGCCGGGGGGGGCGCGCCTGAAAACTGCTCGAGTTTCCCATAGACTTACATTGGGCTCGTTGCTCGGGTTGAGCACCCGAGTATTCCAATTTGGAAGCAACGAGTACCCGAGCATTTTAGTGCTCGCTCATCACTACATGTCATGCTTACTTCCGTCACTAGAGGAAGATCTGAAATTCCAGGAATACAAGCTCATGTTGGTAGATACACTTCTGACGTCATCTTCACCTGACTGCAAAGGCTCAGTTAAGGCACAAGACAAAGGAGGATGAAGTCATCAATCCAGCTGGGGCACTGGCACCTGCTCGGAAGGGTTGGTTAGCTTGAAAGACATGTGTAAAACTTACTCAGCCTGTCGTAAAATCCAGCATCACCATCTGATATGGTCCCTATTTTGGTAAAGTTCAAACAGATATTTTATTTTACTGTACAAACAGAGGTTTTTTGGCACAGTACTCCCAGAGGCTTTTTGGTACAGTAGAAACAAAGGCTTTTTGGCACTGCACACATAGAGTATTATTGGTAAAGTAGAAGCAGAGGCTTTTTGGCACAGTCCACACAGATGTTTTTGGCACAGTACTCCCATAGGCTTTTTAGTGTAGTAAAAACAGATGGTTTTTGGTACAGTACAAACAGAGGCTTTTTGGCACAGTACTCACTGAAGCTTTTTGGTAAAGTGGAAACAAACACTTTTTGGCATAGTACACATAGAGGCTTTTTGCTAAAGTTGAAACAAAATGCTTTTTGGTACAGTTAACACAGAGGTATTTTGGCACAGTACTCCCAAATGCTTTGTGGTAAAGTACAAGCAGAGGCTTTTTTGCTCAAATTTGGGAAAGGGCACAGTACTCCCAGAGGCTTTTTGGTACAGTACAAGAAGAGGCTTTTATGCTCACAAATGGGAAAGAGATGGTTGCATACTTGAACTTGTTTTAGATACACCACTCATAAAAAGACAGTGGCAGAGTTGAATTTTTTTTAGAAACACGGCTCATATAGAAACAACGGTTGTATAAAATAATTTATTTGGCTTACAAATGTGAAAGAGACAGCTTCATAGTACAAATTTATTTAAATACACTACTCACAAAAAGACAGCTGCAGAGTAGTGATGAGCAAGCGTGCTTGTTTAACCCTTTCGCCGAGAACGCTCAGTAGCTTTCTGAGTATCTTCGGCGTGCTTGTATATTAAGTTTGAGTCTATGCATCTGCATGATTTATGACTGTTAGTCATAAATCCTTCCCAATATCTGCAGTGTAGAGTTTGAATGTGTGGGGACATCACACACCAGTCTGTGAGCCAGAAGATGCAAACGCTGCTGAAAGACTGCAAGGGCGGCGGAAGCTGTAGCTGACTTTCTAAAATGGGCACACAGGCGGCGTACTTTAACAAGCAGATCCGGCAGCTCTGGGTAGGATTTGAGAAACCGCTGAACCACGAGGTTAAGCACATGGGCCAGGCATGGTACGTGTGTGAGCTTGCCTTGCCTCAGAGCCGCCACCAGGTTCCAGCCATTGTCACACAAGACCATGCCTGGCTGTAGATTCAGCGGTGTGAGCCACAGATCTGCCTGCTCTTTCAGAGCTGTCCACAACTCTTCAGCATTGTGCGGTTTTTCACCTAAGCATATTAGCTTTAGCACAGCCTTTTGCCGCTTGGCTGAGGCAGTGCTGCAGTGCTTCTAGCTTGTGACTGATGTGGTCATTTCGGAGATGGAGGCTGAAGAGGAGGAAGAGGCTGAGGAGGATGAGGTGCAGGAGCTGTAGACTGTGGGGGCAACGCTGATTGACCTAAGGCCCGCAATCCTTGGCACCGGGAGGACGTGTTCTGTCCCAAGGTCCAACTGGGTCCCGGCTTACACTATGTTAACCTAGTGTGACGTCAGCGAGATGTACCGTTCCTGCCCAGAAGCACTTGTCCACGTGTCCGTGGTTAGGTGGACTTTACCGGTAACTGCGTTGTTGAGAGCACGGCTAATGTTTTGGGAAACGTGCTTGTGTGATGTGGGGACGGCACACCGAGAGAAATAGTGGTGGCTGGGGACCGAGTACCGAGGGACGGCCGCCGCCATCAGATTGCGGAATGCTTCTGTCTCCACAAGCCTAAAAGGCAACATTTCGAGAGCAAGCAGTCGTGAAATGTGAGAATTTAGTAGTGTGGCCTGTGGGGCGTTGGCTGCATATTTTCACTTGCGTTCCAGGGACTGGGGTGTGGACAACTGAACACTGCGCTGGGACGAGGACATGGACGTGCTTCCTGATGCTGCTACTTGAGAGTGTGCAATGACAGGTGCAGGGCAGGAGGCATCTTCGCATGCACCATGGACAGGGGATTGGCTTGCATGCACAACAGCAAAAGAAGCAATGGTGCCACCCGCAGACACTGTTACTGGACCCTGGGGTTCGGCCCACAAAGTTGGGTGCTTTGCTGCCATGTGCCTGATCATGCTGGTGATTCTAAGTCTGGTCGTTTTGCCACCCCTGCTGATGCTGGTCTGGCAGGTGGTGCAAATGGCCTTTTTGGGGTTATTGGCAGAATCTTTAAAAAACAACCAGACTCGGGAAAACCTAAGAGTTGAAGGTCAGGAAGGTCAGGCGAGAAGATGTGGGTGTTTGTTGTGGCACAATTTCAGCTTGCCCACGGTTGCCTGCCTTCTGTCTGCGGCCACCACACTGCTTATTCCTGCCTGTTTGGGTGCTCTGCCTCCCTTCCCCTGTGTGCTGTTGTCCTCGCTCTGCATGTCCTCCTACCAGGTTGGGTCAGTTACTATATCATCCACCACCTCGTCTTCCACTTCCGCACCATGGTCCTCCTGCTGACTTTCTGGCAATTGTGTCTCATCATCGTCCACCTCTTGTGACACTTTCCCACAGTCACCTTCGCGTGACCGTGGCTGCTCAAATATTTGGGCATCACTACACGTGATCTCCTCTTGCCCTGCTTCAAGTGGAACGGGCGAGAGGCCAGAATCTATAAATGGAAAAGTGAAAAGCTCTTCAGAGTGTCCAAGTGTGGGATCAGTTGTCTCTGGGTACTCGGCATGGTGGGAGGAAGGAGGATCAGGGTGAGGAATATGCGGTCCAGACTCACGTTTACTGAGACTTGACCGTGTGGAAGACAGGGTGGTGGTGGTGGTGGCTAAGTGACTGGAAGCATTATCCGCTATCCAACCAACAACCTTTTGACACTTCTCTGGATTCAATAGTGGTGTGCTGCGGTCCCCTAGAAATTCGGACAGGAAGGTCCGGCGAGAAGATGTGGGTGTTTGTTGTGGCACAATTTCAGCTTGCCCACGGCCTTGTCCTCGGCCTCTGCATGCACCATTACCATCACGTCCAGTTCCCCATCCCTTGCCACGTGCCTTGCCCATTTTAAATGGATGACAGTATCTTCCACGCTCACTATAAATGACTGAGTTTGGAGCGAATGTTTATGTGATCCGTGTGACGGAGAAAACAGAGTTTTAAATACCTGGCCTGTAGGTAAGTAGCTTGAACAGCAAACTGCTGTGAATTGCTTCACTGACACACTGAAAGTAATTTTTAATAGAGGCCAGAAATGGCAGCATTTTCTGACTGCGCATATGTGAGCCGTGTGACGGAGAAAAAGAGTTTTAAATACCTGGCCTGTAGGTAACTATTTTGAACAGCAATCTGGTGTCAATTGCCTCACTGACACACTGAAATTTTTTTTTAATGGAGGCCAGAAATGGCAGTTTTTTCTGAAAACATATATGTGATCCGTGTGACAGAGAAAACATAGTTTTATATACCTGGCCTGTAGGTAACTGTTTTGAACAGCAAACCAGTGTCAAAAACTTTGCTGACACACTGAAATTTTTTTTTAATGGAGGCCAGAAATGGCAGTATTTTCTGAAAACGTATATGTAATCCGTGTGACTGAGAAAACACAGTTTTAAATACCTGGACTGTAGGTAACTTTTTTGAACAACAAACCAGTGTCAAAAACTTTGCTGACACACTGAAATTTTTTTCTAATGGAGGCCAGAAATGGCTGTATTTTCTGAAAACGTATATGTGATCCGTGTGACGGAGAAAACACAGTTTTAAATAGATGGATTTTTAGTGCTGTAATATGGAAAGGACCTGGCTGTATTCTGCAGTGCCAACAAGCAAATGGCGCAGAAAAATTGTGTTCTCTGGATTGCTTTTTAAGCAAATAATGAGGATTAAGATGCAAAAAAAATTATTCCTGGCCCCTGAGACCTGGGCCTATTTCCAGAAATATCTAACAGCAGCAGCCGACAGAACTGGAATGGAGCCTCTTGTGCTATATGCACTACAGTCTGCTATATACACCGCCTGCCTATACACCCTGCCTGCCTGATATCTCTGCAGATGGATTAGTACTCAGAAGGACTGTTTGTTAAGATGGATATTTGTAACGTACGTTTTTTCTCTCTACACTACCTAATACACAATCAAATATCTCCCTGACACAGCAGCAGCTCTCCCTACACTGTCTGATCCTGAGTGACTGTGACGAGCATGGCTGTGCCATGTCTGATATAGACCTTATGACACTGTGCGGCCAGCCAATCACTGTAATGCCCACAACCAACATGGCTACGGCATTACAGTGCATGGTAGGCAATCCTTGCATATTCATTGGCTCTCTAAAGAGCACCAAACATGCAGGGAGGGGAACCGAGTTCCCGCCCAAGCAACCCGGAAATACTCACCAAGCGCCGAGCTTGTCGAGCACCATGATGCTTGGGCGAGTACCGAGCAGTGTCGAGCAAGTTCGCTCATCACTACTCATTATCCTTTAGTATCAACAGAAAAAATGAAAGGTGGGATAAAATGTTTCTCAAATATTTCAATTGATTTTCCTTTCCATCAGTGTGTTCTCATAAGTGGGCGTGAAGGAAAATGATGCAAAGCCGTTTTCCTTGAACTCACAGCATAGCCCAACAGTAAATGTTTCAGTTTTTTGTTCTCATTCCCTGAGCATAGCTTGGGATTAATCAGTATTCTAAAAGTGCTCTGATTAATTAACAGTAATTTAAATTTAAATTATATTATAGCCAGCCCTACAGCCATTACACATGAGGACTTTTGATCATTGGAATTTGGCAAATTGGATATCTTGCTATTTTAACATGCAATCTGCATGATGGGATGACGATATGCAGTTTAATGATATTAAAGAGTACTCCTTGTTTTATTTTTATTAAATAAATCATTAGTACACATGAAAATAAGAATATTTGATATATATCTTATTAAAGAAAATGTTTTTCTTTTCTCATACTAGACTGATCATTTATCTTCAAAATTCTCAATACACAGTTAAGAACTGTCTTCCCTGAATACAGACATTTACATTACTGAGATACTGTGTGTGATATGACAGTTACATAGTTACATAGATTGAAAAAAGACCTAGGTCCATCAAGTTCAACCTTTCTCCACCAATTATACATTTTCTTGTCACTAAATTATCTATAACCCACACTGTTATGGTATCAAGGAAACCATCCAGTCCTTTTTTAAAAGCTGTTATAGTGTCTGCCCTTACTAGTGTTGAGCCACCCCCATAGTGTTCGAGTTCGGTTCGGTTCGTCGAACACCCGTGTGTTCACCGAACTGTTCGTCGAACTGTTCGTCGAACACCTTCGAACACCGTTAAAACCAATGGCAGGCAAACAAAAACACATAGAAACACATAGAAAACACCTTCAAAGGTGTCCAAAAGCTGACAAACTGCTCAGAAGACATAACTAACACATGGAAAAGTGACAAGTACATATAGTCATGCGAAAAGAAAAGAAGTGGAGGAGTAAAAGGAGGGGGAGACACAGATATAGGCATGTCATGCCCTTCTAAAATCCAAAAAGTGAGAAGCCGACACGGCCAGTCCGCTCCTGCCCGTGCCACCTCCGTGTCGCCAGGTTTGTGCCAGAGCCGCGGTGAACCCTGATGGCCAGCCCCCCTCTCCCACTACTGGTGCCTGTCCGCTGGTGGGTCGAGCGAGCCCCCCTGTGGTGGAGGCAGCTCTAAGCTTTTTAATTTAAATTGTCTCTCTAATTTGAATGAATACACTTTAAATCCATTTACAAGGATCTATTGGAGGGCAAGTCTCATGCCAGCAGCCGCGTAATTCCAGCTCCAGTAGCATCCACTAAAGCTGCTGCAGTTAAAAAGCTTTTATAAGGATCAAGATCGGCTGTCCACCGCAAGGCATACTACTGCCAGTCCCAGCCCCTATGCCTTGGGGTGCCTCCTGATGCTCTTCACTGAGTATCCCGTGGTCCCGAAGCATTTCCTTTGAACCAATTAAGTATCCAAACTACAGGTGGTGTAGCTTGCTTAACAGCCGGGATAATCCGCTGACTAGCAGACACTGCTACTAGGCACAAAGTATTTCCTGGGCTAGATGCAGTTAAAAATTTGTAATTAGATACTCTCGTTGGATGCTGAGAAAGCATTCCATAGAGTCTCTTGTCACGACATATATTATTCTCTTAAAAAGTTTGGGGTAGGGGTCTAGGGGACCCTTTTATAGCCAAAATCACGGCCCTGTATCGCAATACGTCACCTAGGCTGAAGATAAATGGAACTGTAGCACCCTGAGGGCTTGGTTGCTACAGAGGTATTGCACCTCACCCAGAGTTGTGATATCTCACTCTCAGGTAAGGATGGAGTGTGGATCAGGACCCGACACTAATGTTGAGCCACCCCCGTAGTGTTCGAGTTCGGTTCGGTTCGTCGAACACCCGTGTGTTCGCCGAACTGTTCGTCGAACACCTTCGAACACCGTTAAAACCAATGGCAGGCAAACAAAAACACATAGAAACACATAGAAAACACCTTCAAAGGTGTCTAAAAGCTGACAAACTGCTCATAAGACACAACCAACACATGGAAAAGTGACAAGTACATGTAGTCATGTGAAAAGAAAAGAGGTGGAGGAGTAAAAGGAGGGGGAGACACAGATATAGGCATGTCATGCCCTTCAAAAATTCAAAAAGTGAGAAGCCGACACGTTCAGTCCGCTCCTGCCCGTGCCACCTCCGCGTCGCCGGGTTTGTGCCAGAGCCGCGGTGAACCCTGACGGCCAGCCCCCCTCTCCCAATACTGGTGCCTGTCCGCTGGTGGGTCGAGCGAGCCCCCCTGTGGTGGAGGCAGCTCTAAGCTTTTTAATTTAAATTGTCTCTCTAATTTGAATGAATATACTTTAAATCCATTTACAAGGATCTTTTGGAGGGCAAGTCTCATGCCAGCAGCCGCGTAATTCCAGCTCCAGTAGCGTCCACTAAAGCTGCTGCAGTTAAAAAGCTTTTATAAGGATCGAGCTCGGCTGTCCACCGCAAGGCATCCTACTGCCAGTCCCAGCCCCTATGCCTTGGGGTGCCTCCTGATGCTCTTCACTGAGTATCCCGTGGTCCCGAAGCATTTCCTTTGAGAAAATTACGTGTCCAAACTACAGGTGGTGTAGCTTGCTTAACAGCCGGGATAATCCGCTGACTAGCAGACACTGCTACTAGGCACAAAGTATTTCCTGGGCTAGATGCAGTTAAAAATTTGTAATTAGATACTCTCGCTGTATGCTGAGAAAGCATTCCATAGAGTCTCCTGGCACGTCATATATGATTCTCTTAAAAAGATTGGGGTAGGGGTCTAGGGGACCATTTTATAGCCAAAATCACGGCCTTGTATCGCAATACGTCACCTAGGCTGAAGATAAATGGAACTGTAGCACCCTGAGGGCTCGGTTGCTACAGAGGTATTGCACCTCACCCAGAGGTGTGATATCTCACTCTCAGGTAAGGATGTAGTGTGGATCAGGACCCGACACCTGCATGCATTACACCACATTGCCGTGGGGCAGGGCGGCCAATATGCCCCTGAGATGGGCATGACAGTCCCTGTCCCTGGCTGGAGTGGGGGGAGGGAACACTGAGGAAGGGGAACCCTGTAGTGCAGGAGCAGGGAGGAAGCAGTTCCTGGGGGCATTGAGAAGGGAGTATAAAAGGTGGGCACCATCTTAGTTCAGTGCAGAGAAGTCTGAGCAGAAGTGGCAGGGAGCAGGGGCTCTGCATGAGCTCTGCTCCGGAGGCGGGCCTAGTAACAGAGGCCCAGGCCTGGAAGAGGGAGAAGGAAGGAAGAGGAGCGGAGAAGGCTCCAGGAACGAGGAACGAAGGGATCCCAGGGGTGCGGACGGGCGAGTCGCCACCGCACGCCCGAATCCACCTGCGTGGAGGGGTCAGGCCAAAGGGGTAGACCGGTCCCCGAAACTAGTGGAGGCAGGAAATGACCCTCAGCTAGAAACAGGAGGCTGTGACATTTTATGTGGCGCAGCCCCTCGCTACACCCGCTAGGCAGGCACCACATAGGGTCAGGGAAACTGGCGCCAAGTTTACCAAGAGGAGGCCCGAGGCAGCCGGACAGAAGGGTTGATAAGAAAGGCCAGACAAAGGACACACAAAGGGGGTCCTGTGAAGCGCTCCAAAGTTATCTGGGAGTTGTCTGAGCCCCTCACCTGGTGAGCACAGTACGACGTGGGCAGCCGTTACCTGCAGACTTGGTCTGGATAATAAGAACTGTGAGTAAAGGCCCTGGACTGCATCACTGACTCCGTGTCGTTACTGCTGCTGTCCTGCACCATCACCCCCATCCTCCGCATACACTGCCCTGAGGCTATACTCCTCCCGTGGGAAGTTATGCTACGCTCTGCTGCACCCACAACACCAGCCTCAGCGGTCTGCCCTGGAGCGGCTGTTCACTCTGACCGCAATCCACGGGTGGCGTAGTCGGACATTTAAGCATCAAAACCACATAAATAGTTCCGCCACTGGTTTGACCGCCCTGAGCCACGGAACCGGGTCGCCGCCACGGAGACTACAACCACCAGCATCCACCAAAAAGGGTCCGGCTCCGGGTGTCCCAAGGCCCAGGGGGCGTGTCAGAACATTTTCTTCACCTTTCACAATCACCAATGGGACAAGGCAGGGATGTTCTCTGTCCCCTCTCTTATACATCCTAGTGACGGAGCACCTGCTCTCATCAATTCGCCATAACCCCAATATTAGGTGGATTGAGGTGGGAGGCACCGAGTACAAGTGCTCTCTATTTGCTGATGATGTCCTAGTATATATCACTCAATCACATATATCCGTCCATGCTGTTATGGCTGAAATAGATCACTTTGTTACATGGTCAAATTTTAAAATCAATGCAGCGAAGTCTGAGGCCCTCGATGTCTGCCTCCCCAAATCCATATAGGATTCCATCAAGTCCAACTTTCCCTTTGCCTGGCCCTGACAGGATATCAAATACTTAGGAATTCCTATTCATAGAGACCTCTCCCATCTATGTTATCTTAATTTTGGGCCCTTTATTGAACAACTCCATACAGACCACGGTTGGCAAGTTAGAACTGTAAGATTCACTACGTGAACCACTGGTGTTTTGTGGAAAAGCACATGTACACTGTGTTCCAAATTATTATGCAAAAAGTGTTTAGGAGTGATAAGGGAAGAATTTGTTTGTTTGTCAGTTAAACTCATTGATGGTGATGTGTGTCAGGGCTCTTTATATCAGTGTAAACAATTGCAGACACCTGTGCTAATTAGTTTGGCAGGTGTGTCCAATGAAAGGCAAGACTACTTAAGAAGGCTGTCTCACATTATTAAGCAGCCTACATTTTCTGCCAAAATGGGAAAGAAAAAGGATGTGTCGGCTGCTGAGAAGCAACAAATTGTGGAGTGTTTAGGTCAAGGCATGACTACAATCAACATTGTGCGATGATCAGGATGAAGTGTCTTGGCAATCAAGAAGTATGTAGCTGATTCACAGTACACACGTGTGCGTGCTGATAAGGGCAAATTGAGGACTCTTTCCTACAGGCAATTACGTCAGGTTGAAAGAGCAGCGGCAAAAAAGCCTTGTCATAGCAGCAGACAAGTTTTTGAAGCTGCTGGTGCCTCCAACGTCCCCCTAACAACAAGATGCAGGGTCCTTCAGAGGTTTGCAGCTGTGCATACGCCATCCTGTCGACCTCCTCTATCCACTTCACACAAGCAGAAATGGCTCCAGTGGGCCAAACATTACATGAAGACTGATTTCAAAACTGTTTTGGTCACGGATGAGTGCCGTGCAGCGCTCGATGGTCCAGATGGATGGAGTGGAGGATGGCTGGTTGATGGACACCCCACGCAAACACAGCTACAGCGCCAACAAGGAGGAGGTGGAGTAATGTTTTGGGCTGGAATCATGTGGAGAGAGATTGTCGGCCCCTTTAGGATCCCTGAAGGTGCTAAAGATGAACTCCATAATGTATGTGGATTTTCTCAAACAGCACTTCCTGCCATGGTTCAAGAAGAAGAACCGTGTATTTCACAGCAAGATCATTTTTTTGCATGATAATGCACCATCTCATGCTGCACATAAAACATCTGCATCTCTGGCTGATATAGGCATAAAAGGGGACAAACTTATGGTGTGACCCCCATGCTCCCCTGACCTCTACCCCATTCAGAACCTTTGGAGCATCATTAAAAGGAGTGTCTATGATGGCGGGAGGCAGTTCACATCTAAGCAACAGCTCTGGGAGGGTATTCTGTCCTCATGCAAAACAATTGAAGCAGAAACCATCCAAAACCTGACAAATTCAATGGACGAGAGAGTTCAGAAGCTCCTTTCGAACAAGGGGTCCTATTTGAAAATGTAACATCACCTAGAATAAAGTTTTGAGTTGAAAACAGTTTGATTTCAGTTTCTAACAACCTGCTAATGCTTATAATTTCAAAAATGACCATTTTTTTGGTCTTTATTAAAATGAAAAGGTTGATCGAAAAGTTTGGGGGATCTAAGAGTGTGGCAACCCAGTAGTCATGATTACTTCGAATTCTGACAATATGAGGGTCATGCTGCAGGTAGTGCAGCAAGAAGGCACTTATGTGTCTTGCGCATCTCGGAGCCCAAAAATTATTTTCCGGGCTAGATGCAGCTAAAAATTATTATTAATTTTAAATCTGGTGAAGCTTTAGTATAGATGGCCTAATAGGATCAGTGCTGCACACTGCTACAAATCCCAAATTATTTTCCAGTCAAGATACAGATAAACATGATTAGTAATTTTCAATCTGGTGGAGCTTATTATAGATGGCCTAATAGAATCAGTGCTGCACACTGCTACAAAGCCCAAATTATTTTCCAGCCAAGATACAGATAAACATGATTATTAATTTGAAAGCTTAAAACGGTTGGTAGGGTGATTTTAACCAATCATCAAGCTTTTACTCTCCCCAGGATGACACAGGGGTAGAAAAGTTGTTTCGGATCCATGATTTGTTCATCTTTATGAACGTGAGTCTGTCTACATTATCAGTGGAGAGCCGCGTGCGCTTATCTGTCAGCACACCACCAGCAGTGCTGAACACACGTTCAGACAGAACGCTGGCTGCGGGGCATGACAAGATCTCCAAGGCGTAAGTGGCTAGCTCCGGCCATTTATCCAGATTGGAAGCCCAAAAAGAGCAAGGGTCCAGTGACACAGTCATGGCTTCAATATTTACTTGGAGATACTCCTGTACCATCGTCTCTAGGCGTTGACTATGTGTCAGACTTCTTGTCTCCTGTGGCCTTGCAAAGGATGGGCTAAAAAAGTGGTGAAATGATTCCGCAATATTGATGTTACCAGCAGATACTGTGGTTCTGTTACGGTTTGAGTGCTGAACACTTGTCGGTCCCACGGTTGGCAAGTTGGAACTGTGAGATTCACTACGTGCACCACTGGTATTTTGTGGAAAAGCACATGTAAGATTCTGCAACAGTCTCTGCTTATACTCCTGCATGCGTGCATCCCTTTCTATGGCAGGAATAATTTCTGCAAATTTACTTTTGTACCGGGGATCTAACAGTGTGGCAACCCAGTAGTCAGGATTATTTCTAATTCTCACAATTCGAGGGTCATGTTGCAGGTAGTGCAGCAAGAAGGCACTCATGTGTGTTGCGCATCCAGGAGCACCAAATCCCTGTTGTGTTGGTGGCGAGGTAACAATCATGCTTCCTTCCTCTGTCCTGTCCCCCCAACCTCGCACAACAGAAATGTGATCAAGGTCTCCCTCATCTGATGAGTCTTCCATCAGTTCGTCCTCCACTTCTTCCTGGGCTCCTGCACCTTCCTCACTAGTTTGGCTGCTACCATGCGCCCTGGTAAAACCATCTCCCCCACCCTCACATGCCTGCCGCCTTGGTGCTGCCGACCGTCTGGACCTTGCAGATGTTAGCCCTTCCTCATACAACTCCTCCTCCTCTACTTCCTCCACCTCCTCTTGTGCCACCACCTGTCTCCGAATTCTGTTTAACATGTGCTCCAGCATGTAAATCACCGGAATAGTCATGCTGATAATGGCATCGTCAGTACTAAACATCTTCGTCGCCATTTCAAAACTGTGCAGAAGGGTGCATAGGTCCCTGATCTGAGACCACTCCTCCAGCGTGATTTGCCCCACCTCTGGATCTCGTTGGCCCAGGCTATACGTCAGAACGTATTGCACCAGGGCTTGTCGGTGCTGCCACAGTCGCTGCAACATGTGCAGAGTTGAATTCCACCGGGTAGGCACATCGCATTTTAGCCGGTGAAGTGGCAGGCTCAACGACTTCTGTAGAGATGTAAGTCGCTGAGCTGTGGGATGCGAACGGCGGAAGTGAGCACACAGCGACCGTGCCCTCTGCAGAAGGCCATCTAGTCTGGGATAGTGGGCTAAAAATTGCTGGACAACCAGGTTCAACACGTGAGCCATACAAGGCACGTGTGTGACATTGCCCCGGCGAAGGGCCGCACCCAGGTTTGCAGCATTGTCGCACACGGCCTTCCCTGGTTTCAGGTCCAGTGACGACAACCATTCATGAAATTGGTTCTCCAGAGCTGACCACAACTCCTCAGCTGTGTGACTCACATTTCCCAGACATTTCAATGTAAAAACCGCCTGATGACGTTGAGCCCTACTGCCAGCATAGTAAGGAGGTGTGCAGGATCCCTTCTGCGCAGTTATAAAGCTTGTGGCATGACCAGACAGGCTTTGGGTGCAGGTGGAAGACCGTGAGGAGGTTGAGGAGGCAGAAGCAGTGGAGGAACTTTGACATAAAGAGGATTGACGCACAACTCGTGGGGACGGCAAGACTTGGACAGCAGCCCCTTGTCCTGCTGTCACCATAGTTACACAGTGCCCAGTCAGCGACATGTAACGCCCCTGTCCATGCCTACTCGTCCAAGTGTCTGTGGTGAAATGCACCCTGTCACACACAGAGTTTCTCAAAGAAGCGGTGATGTTGTGTGCGACATGCTGGTGGAGCGCAGGCACACCTTTCTTTGAGAAGTAGTGCCGACTGGGCATCTGGTACTGGGGCATTGCGACGGACATAAGGTCTCGAAAATCCTCTGTGTCCACCAGGCAGAAAGGCAGCATTTCTGTAGCCAAGAGCTTGCAGATGGTGAAATTCAACCTCTTAGCTTTCTCATGGCTAGGAGGAAATGGTCTTTTACTTGTCCACATCTGAGGGACCGAGGGCTGGCTATTGTGCTTAGACGGGGTTGATAAGGGTGTCCCCGGCAAACTGCCGGTCTGTGAGGAAGATGCAGGCGGACATGTTAGGTTGCCTTGATCCAAAGGTGGTGCTATCGATGTCGGACAGCGCTCAACACCAGCTGGTGTTACCACCTCCAAAGAAAATGATGACCTGCCAATCACGCTGGCTGTTGCGGGTAAAGAGGTGGCAGGTCTGCGCCCCAAAACAGGTGTGACTGCTGTCCCCCCAGTCACAGAGGATGAAGAGGCCGTGGATGCACAAGATATGGCAGACGGTGGTTGGCCTGGCCGGCTATTCCGCATTGTAGCACAATGAGCTTCCCACTGCAACTTATGCTTCATGTCCATGTGCCGGTTCATGCATGAAGTACTCAAACTATGTATTTTTTGGCCTCTACTTAGCTTTTGCTGACAAATGTTACAGATAACACGAGTTGGGTCATCTTTATCGATCTGAAAAAATGCCCAGGCTATGTAAGGCTTAGCACCCATGCGACCTGAAGAGCCACCACGACTTGTGGTGAGAGGCAGAGTTGTGTTTGAGGATGCAGTTGTTGACGTGCTTCCAGTACTACGTCTCTGTCCAGGAAGGCGCAACCTGACCTCGTCGTCACTAGCATCTTCCTCCACCTCCTCTGCTGACCTCATCTCTTGGCTGACTGTGGGTTGACAGTAAGTGGGATCTATAACCTCATCATCATCACCCTGTGCTTTATCACACCCGTCGCCCTCAGAGCCAACCTGTTCCTGCCCTGACAAAAAACTAAAGTTGTCGCTCCAATCAGGTATTTGAGTCTCATCATCGTCTTCCTCATTGTCTCCACCAACAGGAGTTACAGTTTGGGAATGAGGGTCTACATTATGGTCAGAACCTTCTGCGTCTGGTCCTGGATCCGACTCATAAAGATTCTGGGCATCAGTGCAGATCATTTCCTCGTCTGGATTCACAGAAGCGCTGGAGTCGACCTCTGATTCCCAGGCTATAGTATGAGTAAACAGCTCTGCAGACTCAACCATCTGTTCTACCTCATACTCAGATGGGCAGCTGGAGATTTGGGAGCTGTGAGGAAGCAAGTGCGATTGGGGTGACACCTTTGAGGACTGGAGTATTTGTGACGTTGAAGTTGATGTGGAGGAGAGCCCACTTAAAGGAGCACTTGATATCCGTTGAAGCACCTGCTGTTTTTGTGCCTCATCTGGAATTTGTAGCGATTGGCGTGGCCGTAAGAAAGGGATCTTATCACATTGTCCGCTAAAAGAAGTAGACATTTTAGTTTGGCTGGAAGATGGTCTTTCTTCTGCAGATGTTACTGTTGCTTTAACACCTACCCCACGGACACAACCTTTTTTCCCCTTCCCAACACGCCTATTCCCCTTTCCACCAGCAGCAGGCCTTTTTCCACTCATTTTTGTGGTTAACTAATTCACAACTCTGGAGTTGTTTGCACAAAAAAACAATGGATGGGAACCGAGCAGAGCTGAGTGGCCAAACTGTGGTATTAGGCCAAACTATTGGCTGGGTTAGATGCAGAAAAAAATTATATTCAATTTGCAACCTGATGGAGGTCAGTATAGATGGACTAATAGAACAAGTCCCACACAGAGCTAGAAGCCCAAATATTTTTTCAGAGGTAGATGCAGAAAAATTTTTTATTCAGTTTGCAACCTGATGGAGGTCTGTATAGATGGATTAATAGAACAAGTCCCACACGCAGCTACAAGCCCAATATTTTTTCAGAGGTAGATGCAGAAAAAAAATATATTCAGTTTGCAACCTGATGGAGGTCAGTATAGATGGAATAATAGAGAAAGTCCCACACACTGCTAGAAGGCCAAATATTTTTTCAGAGCTAGATGCAGACAAAAAATTATTTTGAATTTGCAACCTGATGGAGGTCAGTATAGGTGGACTAATAGAACAAGTCCCACACACTGCTAGAAGGCCAAATATTTTTTCAGAGCTAGATGCACAAAAAATTTTTATTCAGTTTGCAACCTGATGGAGGTCTGTATAGATGGATTAATAGAACAAGTCCCACACTGCTAGAAGGTTAAATATTTTTTCAGAGCTAGATGCAGATAAAAATTATTTTTAATTTGCAACCTGATGGAGGTCAGTATAGATGGACTAATAGAGAAAGTCCCACACACTGCTAGAATGCCAAATATTTTTTCAGAGCTAGATGCAGATAAAAATTATATTCAATTTGCAACCTGATGGAGGTCAGTATAGATGGACTAATAGAACAAGTCCCACACACAGCTAGAAGCCCAAATATTTTTTCAGAGGTACTGTACTTGCAGATAAAAATTATTTTTAATTTGCAACCTGATGGAGGTCAGTGTAGATGGACTAATACAACAAGTCCCACACACAGCTAGAAGCCCAATATTTTTTCAGAGGTAGATGCAGAAAAAAATATATTCAGCTTGCAACCTGATGGAGGTCAGTATAGATGGAGTAATAGAACAAGTCCCACACACAGCTAAAAGCCCAAATATTTTTTCAGAGGTAGATGCAGATAAAAATTATTTTTAATTTGCAACCTGATGGAGGTCAGTATAGATGGACTAATAGAGAAAGTCCCACACACTGCTAGAAGGCCAAATATTTTTTCACAGCTAGATGCAGAAAAAAATTATATTCAGTTTGCAACCTGATGGAGGTCAGTATAGATGGACTAATAGAGAAAGTCCCACACACTGCTAGAAGGCCACATATTTTTTCAGAGGTAGATGCAGAAAAAAATATATTCAGTTTGCAACCTGATGGAGGTCTGTATAGATGGATTAATAGAACAAGTCCCACACACTGCTAGAAGCCCAATATTTTTTCAGAGGTAGATGCAGAAAAAAAATATATTCAGTTTGCAACCTGATGGAGGTCAGTATAGATGGACTAATACAACAAGTCCCACACACAGCTAGAAGCCCAATATTTTTTCAGAGGTAGATGCAGAAAAAAATATATTCAGTTTGCAACCTGATGGAGGTCTGTATAGATGGATTAATAGAACAAGTCCCACACACAGCTAGAAGCCCAATATTTTTTCAGAGGTAGATGCAGAAAAAAATATATTCAGTTTGCAACCTGATGGAGGTCAGTATAGATGGACTAATACAACAAGTCCCACACACAGCTAGAAGCCCAATATTTTTTCAGAGGTAGATGCAGAAAAAAATATATTCAGTTTGCAACCTGATGGAGGTCTGTATAGATGGATTAATAGAACAAGTCCCACACACAGCTAGAAGCCCAATATTTTTTCAGAGGTAGATGCAGAAAAAAATATATTCAGTTTGCAACCTGATGGAGGTCAGTATAGATGGACTAATACAACAAGTCCCACACACAGCTAGAAGCCCAATATTTTTTCAGAGCTAGATGCAGAAAAAAATTATATTCAATTTGCAACCTGATGGAGGTCAGTATAGATGGACTAATAGAATGATGCTATGCCCAAAAGATTTTACTTCACTAGGTGCAGTAAAAAAATTGGTATTCTATACACAGGTGGTATATCTTGCAACACAGATAGGCTACTCCACTGACTGACACACTCTGCAATAGGCCAAAAAGGATTAGCTTTGCTAGATTCAGCCAAATGCTGTGTAAAAAACTTGCACAGCACTGGCACAGACCTGCCTGGCAAAAACTGATAGGAACTGATGTAACCTAGTCCTGAAAAGGACTCCAATTACAATTAGTCTTTACTCCCACAATCTATCTATTTAAGAGCACAGACCTGCCTGATAAAAGTCGTAGGAAATGCTGTAACCTAGTCCTTAAAAGGACTGCAATCACAACTATTCCCTACTCCCAAGCTATCTGTAGATTTGTGCGAAAATTGGCTTGAAATTAACAAGGTATAGCACATACAGCAACAGCGGTGCCGTCTAACAAGCAGCTGCAGCAGTGAGAAAATGGTGGCGACGGGGAAAATTGCTTGGTCTTATAGGGCAAGGACATGTGACATACACTGCCAATGACACATGCCCTTGCTTGTGTGAAAAAAAGCACTTCGCTCCGTGTGTGCGCTGCTGATAGGCTGACAGTTTGCACCTCCCCACTGTAAATGCGGGAAAGAGAAAAAAAAAATGGAGATCTTCATTGTTCCTGCAGAGATCCATCCCCTGCCCCTCCCCCCACCCCGCTGTACACTCAAACTGCGTATTAACATTAATTTTCATCATTACTGAGAAAAAATCCAGTTATGATTTTGGTGCACGAACAGTTATCGAACATAACCTAGAACAGCCGAATTTTTCTCAAATTGTTCGTGTTCGCCGAACGGCTCGAACACCGCCCAAAACAGCTCGAATTTGAGATTGGCGAACAGTTCGAGTAGAACAACGCTCATCTCTACCCGACACCTGCATGCATTACACCACATTGCCGTGGGGCAGGGCGACCAATATGCCCCTGAGATGGGAACGACAGTCCCTGTCCCTGGCTGGAGTGGTGGGAGGGAACACTGAGGAAGGGGAACCCAGTAGTGCAGGAGCAGGGAGGAAGCAGTTCCTGGGTGCGTTGAGAAGGGAGTATAAAAGGTGGGCACCATCTTAGTTCAGTGCAGAGAGGTCTGAGCAGAAGTGACAGGGAGCCGGGGCTCTGCATGAGCTCTGCTCCGGAGGCAGGCCTAGTAACAGAGGCCTAGGCCTGGAAGAGGAAGAAGCAAGGAAGAGGAGCGGAGAAGGCTCCAGGAACGAGGAACGAAGGGATCCCAGGGGTGCGGACGGGTGAGTCACCACCGCACGCCCGAATCCACCTGCGTGGAGGGGTCAGGCCAAAGGGGGAGACCAGTCCCCAAAGCTAGTGGAGGCGGGAAATGACCCTCAGCTAGAAACCGGAGGCTGTGACATTTTATGTGGCGCAGCCCCTCACTACACCCTCTAGGAAGGCACCACATAAGGTCAGGGAAACTGGCGCCAAGTTTACCAAGAGGAGGCCCGAGGCAGCCGGACAAAAGGGTTGGTAAGAAAGGCCAGACAAAGGACACACAAAGGGGGTCCTATGAAGCGCTCCAAAGTTATCTGGGAGTTGTCTGAGCCCCTCACCTGGTGAGCACAGTACGACGAGGGCAGCCATTACCTGCAGACGTGGTCTGGATAATAAGAACTGTGAGTAAAGGCCCTGAACTTCATCACTGACTCCGTGTCGTTACTGCTGCTGCCCTGCACCATCACCCCCATCCTCTGCATACACTGCCCTGAGGCTATACTCCTCCCGTGGGGAGTTATGCTACGCTCTGCTGCACCCACAACACCAGCCTCAGCGGTCTGCCCTGCAGCGGCGGTTCACTCTGACTGCAATCCACGGCTGGCGTAGTCGGACATTTAAACATCAAAACCACATAAATAGTTCCGCCACTGGTTTGACCGCCCTGAGCCACGGAACCGTGTCGCCGCCACGGAGACTACAACCACCAGCATCCACCAAAATGAGTCCCTCTCCGGGTGTCCCAAGGCCAAGGGGGCGCGCCAGAACATTTCCATCACCTTTCATAATCACCAATGGGACAAGGCAGGGATGTCCTCTGTCCCCTCTCTTATACATCTTAGTGACGGAGCACCTGCTCTCATCAATTCGCCATAGCCCCAATATTACATGGATTGAGGTGGGAGGCACCGAGTACAAGTGCTCTCTATTTGCTCATGATGTCCTAGTATATATCACTCAATCACATATATCCATCCCTGCTGTTATGGCTGAAATAGATCACTTTGTTACATGGTCAAGTTTTAAAATCAATGCAGCGAAGTCTGAGGCCCTCGATGTCTCCCTCCCCAAATCCATACAGGATTCCATCCAGTCCAACTTTCCCTTTGCCTGGTCCTCACAGGGTATCAAATACTTAGGAATTCCTATTCATAGAGACCTCTCCCATCTATGTTATCTTAATTTTGGGCCCTTTATTGAACAACTCCATACAGACCACGGTTGGCAACTTAGAACTGTAAGATTCACAACGTGAACCACTGGTGTTTTGTGGAAAAGCACACGTACACTGTGTTCCAAATTATTATGCAAAAAGTGTTTAGGAGTGATAAGGTAAGAATTTTTTTGTTTTGTCAGTTAAACTCATTGATGATGATGTGTGTCAGGGCTCTTTATATCACTGCAAGCAATTGTAGACACCTGTGCTAATTAGTTTGGCAGGTGTGTCCAATGAAAGGCAAGACTACTTAAGAAGGCTGTCCCACATTATTAAGCAGCCTACATTTTCTACCAAAATGGGAAAGAAAAAGGATGTGTCGGCTGCTGAGAAGCAACAAATTGTGAAGTGTTTAGGTCAAGGCATGACTACAATCAACATTGTGCGATGATCAGGATGAAGTGTCGTGGCAATCAAGAAGTATGTAGCTGATTCACAGTACACACGTGTGCGTGCTGATAAGGGCAAATTGAGGACTCTTTCCTACAGGCAATTACGTCGGGTTAAAAGAGCAGCGGCAAAAAAGCCTTGTCATAGCAGCAGACAAGTTTTTGAAGCTTCTGTTGCCTCCAACATCCCCCGAACAACAAGATGCAGGGTCCTTCAGAGGTTTGCAGCTGTGCGTACGCCATCCTGTCGACCTCCTCTATCCACTTCACACAAGCAGAAACGGCTCCAGTGGGCCAAACATTATATGAAGACTGATTTCAAAACTGTTTTGTTCACGGATGAGTGCCGTGCAGCGCTCGATGGTCCAGATGGATGGAGTGGAGGATGGCTGGTTGATGGACACCCCACGCAAACACGGCTACAGCACAAACAAGGAGGAGGTGGAGTAATGTTTTGGGCTGGAATCAAGGGGAGAGAGATTGTCGGCCCCTTTAGGATCCCTGAAGGGGTAAAGATGAACTCCATAATGTATGTGGAGTTTCTCAAACAGCACTTCCTGCCATGGTTCAAGAAGAAGAACCGTGTATTCCACAGCAAGATCATTTTTATGCATGATAATGCACCGTCTCATGCTGCACATAACACATCTGCATCTCTGGCTGATATGGGCATAAAAGGGGACAAACTTATGGTGTGACCCCCATGCTCCCCTGACCTCTACCCCATTCAGAACCTCTGGAGCATCATCAAAAGGAGTGTCTATGATGGCGGGAGGCAGTTCACATCTAAGCAATAGCTATGGGAGGGTATTCTGTCCTCATGCAAAACAATTGAAGCAGAAACCATCCAAAACCTGAAAAATTCAATGGACGAGAGAGTTCATAAGCTCCTTTCAAACAAGGGGTCCTATGTGTAAATGTAACATCACCTAGAATAAAGTTTTGAGTTGAAAACTGTTTGATTTCAGTTTCCAATAACCTGCTAATGCTTATAATTTCAAAAATGACCATTTTTTTGGTGTTTATTAAAATGAAAATGTTGATCGAAGAGTGTGGGGGATCTAAGAGTGTGGCAACCCTGTAGTCAGGATTACTTCGAATTCTGACAATCTGAGGGTCATGTTGCAGGTAGTGCAGCAAGAAGGCACTTATGTGTCTTGCGCATCTCGGAGCCCCAAAATTATTTTCCGGGCTAGATGCAGCTAAAAATTATTATTAATTTTAAATCTGGTGGAGCTTAGTATAGATGGCCTAATAGAATCAGTACTGCACACTGCTACAAAGCCCAAATTATTTTCCAGCCAAGATACAGATAAACATGATTAGTAATTTTAAATCTGGTGGAGCTTAGTATAGATGGCCTAATAGAATCAGTACTGCACACTGCTACAAAGCCCAAATAATTTTCCAGCCAAGATACAGATAAACATGATTAGTAATTTGAAAGCTTAAAATGGTTGGTGAGGTGATTTTAACCAATCATCAAGCTTTTACTCTCCCCAGGATGACTCAGGGGTAGAAAAGTCATTTCAGATCCATGATTTGTTCATCTTTACAAACGTGAGTCTGTCTACATTATCAGTGGAGAGCCGCGTGCGCTTATCTGTCAGCACACCACCAGCAGCGCTGAACACACGTTCAGACAGAACGCTTGCTGCGGGTTATGACAAGATCTCCAAGGCGTAAGTGGCTAGCTCCGGCCATTTATCCAGATTGGAAGCCCAAAAAGAGCAAGGGTCCAGTGACACAGTCATGGCTTCAATGTTTACTTGGAGATACTCCTGTACCATTGTCTCTAGGTGTTGACTATGTGTCAGACTTCTTGTCTCCTGTGGCCTTGCAAAGGATGGGCTAAAAAAGTGGTGACATAATGCCGCAAAATTGATGTTACCAGCAGATACTGTGTTTCTGTTACGGTTTGAGTGCTGAACACTCGATGGTCCCACGGTTGGCAAGTTGGAACTGTGAGATTCAGTACGTGCACCACTGTTGCTTTGTGGAAAAGCACATGTAAGATTCTGCAACAGTCTCTGCTGATACTCCTGCATGCGTGCATCCCTTTCTATGGCAGGAATAATTTCTGCAAATTTATTTTTGTACCGGGGATCTAACAGTGTGGCAACCCAGTAGTCAGGATTATTTCTAATTCTCACAATTCGAGGGTCATGATGCAGGTAGTGCAGCAAGAAGGCACTCATGTGTGTTGCGCATCCAGGAGCACCAAGTCCCTGTTGTGTTGGTGGCGAGGTAAAAATCATGCTTCCTTCCTCTGTCCTCTCCCCCCAACCTCGCACAACAGAAATGTGATCAAGGTCTCCCTCATCTGATGAGTCTTCCATCAGTTCGTCCTCCACTTCTTCCTGGGCTCCTGCACCTTCCTCACTAGTTTGGCTGCTACCATGCGCCCTGGTAAAACCATCTCCCCCACCCTCACATGCCTGCCGCCTTGGTGCTGCCGACCGTCTGGACCTTGCAGATGTTAGCCCTTCCGCATACAACTCCTCCTCCTCTACTTCCTCCACCTCCTCTTGTGCCACCACCTGACTGCGAATTCTGTTTAACATGTGCTCCAGCATGTAAATCACCGGAATAGTCATGCTGATATTGGCATCGTCAGCACTAAACATCTTCGTCGCCATTTCAAAACTGTGCAGAAGGGTGCATAGGTCCCTGATCTGAGACCACTCCTCCAGCGTGATTTGCCCCACCTCTGGATCTCGTTGGCCCAGGCTATACGTCAGAACGTATTGCACCAGGGCTTGTCAGTGCTGCCACAGTCGCTGCAACATGAAGTGGCAGGCCCAACGACTTCTGTAGAGATGCAAGTCACTGAGCTGCGGGATGCAAACGGTGGAAGTGAGCACACAGCGACCGTGCCCTCTGCAGAAGGCCATCTAGTCCGGGATAGTGGGCTAAAAATTGCTGGACAACCAGGTTCAACACGTGAGCCATACAAGGCACGTGTGTGACATTGCCCCGGCGAAGGGCCACACCCAGGTTTGCAGCATTGTCGCACACGGCCTTCCCTGGTTTCAGGTCCAGTGGAGACAACCATTCATGAAATTGGTTCTCCAGAGCTGACCACAACTCCTCAGCTGTGTGACTCACATTTCCCAGACATTTCAAAGTAAAAACTGCCTGATGACGTTGAGCCCTACTGCCAACATAGTAAGGAGGTGTGCAGGATCCCTTCTGTGCAGTTAGAAAGCTTGTGGCATGACCAGACAGGCTTTGGGTGCAGGTGGAGGACCGAGAGGAGGTTGAGGAGGCAGAAGCAGTGGAGGAACTTTGAGATAAAGAGGATTGACGCACAACTCGTGGGGACGGCAAGACTTGGACAGCAGCCTCTCGTCCTGCTGTCACCATAGTTACCCAGTGCCCAGTCAGCGACATGTAACGCCCCTGTCCATGCCTTCTCGTCCAAGTGTCTGTGGTGAAATGCACCCTGTCACACACAGAGTTTCTCAATGAAGCAGTGATGTTGTGTGCGACATGCTGGTGGAACGCAGGCACACCTTTCTTTGAGAAGTAGTGCCGACTCGGCATCTGGTACTGGGGCACTGCGATGGACAGAAGGTTTTGAAAATCCTCTGTGTCCACCAGGCGGAAAGGCAGCATTTCTGTAGCCAAGAGCTTGCA
The DNA here is from genome assembly GCF_046119375.1 of Phyllobates terribilis. NCBI lineage: Eukaryota > Metazoa > Chordata > Amphibia > Anura > Dendrobatidae > Phyllobates > Phyllobates terribilis. The sequence goes on from NW_027362764.1 coordinate 446,523,671, forward strand.
GATGGTGAAATTCAACCTCTTAGCTTTTTTATGGCTCGGAGGAAATGGTCTTTTACTTGTCCACATATGAGGGACCGAGGGCTGGCTATTGTGCTTAGACGGGGTTGATAAGGGTGTCCCCGGCAAACTGCCGGTCTGTGAGGAAGATGCAGGCGGACATGTTAAGTTGCCTTGATCCAAAGGTGGTGCTATCGATGTCGGACAGCGCTCAACACCAGCTGGTGTTACCACCTCCAAAGAAATTGATGACCTGCCAAGCACGCTGGCTGTTGCGGGTAAAGAGGTGGCAGGTCTGCGTCCTAAAACAGGTGTGACTGCTGTCCCCCCAGTCACAGAGGATGAAGAGGCCGCGGATGCACAAGATATGGCAGACGGCGGTTGGCCCGGCCGGCGAGGCCGCATTGTAGCACACTGAGCTTCCCACTGCAACTTATGCTTCATGTCCATGTGCCGGTTCATGCATGAAGTACTCAAACTATGTATTTTTTGGCCTCTACTTAGCTTTTGCTGACAAATGCTACAGATAACACGAGTTGGGTCATCTTTATCGATCTGAAAAAATGCCCAGGCTATGCAAGGCTTAGCACCCATGCGACCTGAAGAGCCACCACGACTTGTGGTGAGAGGCAGAGTTGTGTTTGAGGATGCAGTTGTTGACGTGCTTCCAGTACTACGTCTCTGTCCAGGAAGGCGCAACCTGACCTCGTCGTCACTAGCATTCTCCTCCATCTCCTCTGCTGACCTCATCTCTTGGCTGACTGTGGATTGACAGTAAGTGGGATCTCCAACCTCATCATCATGACCCTGTGCGTTATCACACCCGTCGTCCTCAGAGCCAACCTGTTCCTGCCCTGACAAAAACCTAAAGTTGTCGCTCCAATCAGGTATTTGAGTCTCATCATTGTCTTCCTCATTGTCTCCACCAACAGGAATTACAGTTTGGGAATGAGGGTCTACATTATGGTCAGAAACTTCAGCTTCTGGTCCTGGATCCAACTCATAAAGATTCTGGGCATCAGTGCAGATCATTTCCTCATCTGGATTCACAGAAGCGCTGGAGCCCACCTCTGATTCCCAGGCTATAGTATGAGTAAACAGCTCTGCAGACTCAACCATCTGTTCTACCTCATACTCAGACGGGCAGCTGGAGATTTGGGAGCTGTGAGGAAGCAAGTGCGATTGGGGGGACACCTTTGAGGACTGGAGTATTTGTGATGTTGAAGTTGATGTGGAGGAGAGCCCACTTAAAGGAGCACTTGATATCTGTTGAAGCACCTGCTGTTTTTGTGCCTCATCTGGAATTTGTAGCGATTGGCGTGGCCGTAAGAAAGGGATCTTATCACATTGTCCGCTAAAAGTAGTAGACATTTTAGTTTGGCTGGAAGATGGTCTTTCTTCTGCAGATGTTACTGTTGCCTTAACACCTACCCCACGGACACAACCTTTTTTCCCCTTCCCAACACGCCTATTCCCCTTTCCACCAGCAGCAGGCCTTTTTCCACTTAGTTTGTTGGTTAACTAATTCACAACTCAGGAGTTGTTTGCACAAAAAAACAATGGATGGGAACCGAGCAGAGCTGAGTGGCCAAACTGTGGTATTAGGCCAAAACTATTGGCTGGGTTAGATGCAGAAAAAAATTATATTCAATTTGCAACCTGATGGAGGTCAGTATAGATGGACTAATAGAACAAGTCCCACACACAGCTAGAAGCCCAAATATTTTTTCAGAGGTAGATGCAGAAAAAAATTATATTCAGTTTGCAACCTGATGGAGGTCAGTATAGATTGACTAATAGAAGAAGTCCCACACACTGCTAGAAGGCCAAATATTTTTTCAGAGCTAGATGTAGAAAAATATTATATTCAATTTGCAACCTGATGGAGGTCAGTATAGGTGGACTAATAGACCAAGTCCCACACACTGCTAGAAGGCCAAAAATTTTTTCAGAGCTAGATGCAGAAAAAAATTATATTCAGTTTGCAACCTGATGGAGGTCAGTATAGATGGACTAATAGAACAAGTCCCACAAACAGCTAGTAGCCCAAATATTTTTTCAGAGGTAGATGCAGAAAAAAATTATATTCAGTTTGCAACCTGATGGAGGTCAGTATAGATGGACTAATAGACCAAGTCCCACACACTGCTAGAAGGCCAAATATTTTTTCAGAGCTAGATGCAGACAAAAAAATATTTTTAATTTGCCACTTGATGGAGGTCAGTATAGCTGGACTCATAGAACAAGTCCCACACACTGCTAGAAGCCCAAATATTTTTTCAGAGGTAGATGCAGAAAAAAATTATATTCAGTTTGCATCCTGATGGAGGTCAGTATAGATGGACTAATAGAACAAGTCCCACACACAGCTTGAAGGACAAATATTTTTTCAGAGCTAGATGCAGAAAAAAAATTATTTTGAATTTGCAACCTGATGGAGGTCAGTATAGATGGACTAGTAGAACAAGTCCCACACACTGCTAGAAGGACAAATATTTTTTCAGAGCTAAATGCAGAAAAAAATTATATTCAATTTGCAACCTGATGGAGTTCAGTATAGATGGACTAATAGAACACGTCCCACACACTGCTAGAAGGACAAATATTTTTTCAAAGCTAGATGCAGATAAAAATTATTTAATTTGCAACCTGATGGAGCTCAGTATAGATGGACTAATAGAACAAGTCCCACATAAAGCTAGAAGGCCAAATATTTTTTCAGAGCTAGATGCAGACAAAAAAATATTTTTAATTTGCAACCTGATGGAGGTCAGTATAGATGGACTAATAGAACAAGTCCCACACACTGCTAGGAGCCCAAATATTTTTTCAGAGCTTGATTCAGACAAAAAATTATTTTGAATTTGCAACCTGATGGAGGTCAGTATAGAAGGACTAGTAGAACAAGTCCCACACACTGCTAGAAGCCCAAATATTTTTTCAGAGGTAGATGCAGAAAAAAATTATATTCAGTTTGCAACCTGATGGAGGTCAGTATAGATGGACTAATAGAACAAGTCCCACACACAGCTAGAAGGCCAAATATTTTTTCAGAGCTAGATGCAGACAAAAAAATTTTTTAATTTGCAACCTGATGGAGGTCAGTATAGATGGACTAATAGAACAAGTCCCACACACTGCTAGAAGGCCAAAAAATTTTTCAGAGCTAGATGCAGATAAAAATTATTTTTAATTTGCAACCTGATGGAGGTCAGTATAGATGGACTAATAGAACAAGTCCCACACACTGCTAGAAGGCCAAATATTTTTTCAGAGCTACATGCAGATAAAAATTATTTTTCATTTGCAACCTGATGGAGGTCAGTATAGATGGACTAATAAAACAAGTCCCACACATTGCTAGAAGCCCAAATATTTTTTCAGAGGTAGATGCAGAAAAAAATTATATTCAGTTTGCAACCTGATGGAGGTCAGTATAGATGGACTAATAGAACAAGTCCCACACACAGCTAGAAGGCCAAATATTTTTTCAGAGCTAGATGCAGACAAAAAATTATTTTGAATTTGCAACCTGATGGAGGTCAGTATAGATGGACTAGTAGAACAAGTCCCACACACTGCTAGAAGGCCAAATATTTTTTCAGAGCTAGATGCAGATAAAAATTATTTTTAATTTGCAACCTGATGGAGGTCAGTATAGATGGACTAATAAAACAAGTCCCACACACTGCTAGAAGCCCAAATATTTTTTCAGAGGTAGAAGCATAAAAAAATTATATTCAGTTTGCAACCTGATGGAGGTCAGTATAGATGGACTAGTAGAACAAGTCCCACACACTGCTAGAAGGACTAATATTTTTTCAGAGCTAGATGCAGAAAAAAAATTATTTTGAATTTGCAATCTGATGGAGGTCAGTATAGATGGACTAGTAGAACAAGTCCCACACACTGCTAGAAGCCCAAATATTTTTTCAGAGCTAGATGCAGATAAAAATTATTTTGAATTTGCATCCTGATGGAGGTCAGTATAGATGGACTAATAGAACAAGTCCCACACACTGCTAGAAGGCCAAATAATTTTTCAGAGCTAGATGCAGACAAAATAATATTTTTAATTTGCAACCTAATGGAGGTCAGTATAGATGGACTAATATACCCAGTCCCACACACTGCTAGAAATCCAAATATTTTTTCAGAGCTTGATGCAGACAAAAAATTATTTTGAATTTGCAACCTGATGGAGGTTGTAACGGGTCTGTGAGGCAGAACCTCTGAGCTACTATACAAGGGGGCGGTCCTTGTAAGGGAGCGGGTGGCGACCAGGGAAGACGGGCAGGCAGTCACAGCAGGTGACCGGGACAGTCTCTGAGTGAACGGGCTGGAGGTCACGGCAAGTGACCGGGGCAGTCTCTGGATGAACGGACAGGAGGTCACGGCAAGTGACCGGGGCAGTCTCTGGATGAACGGGCAGGAGGTCACGGCAAGTGACCGGGGCAGTCTCTGGGTAAAGGGTAGGTACGACCTGTGATGGCTGAGCCTCCAGGTAGGCTAGCAGGCCGATGGTAGATGTGTGCTCCCAGGTGAGCAAGCGAGAGTCTCTGGATAAACGGGTGGTCACAGCATGTGACGGCGGAGCCTCCAGGTAGGCCAACAGACAGGCAGCAGATGAGCGCTCCCAGGTGAGCGGGCAGGAGTCTCTGGAATGGCAGGTGGTCACAGCACGTGACGGCGGAGCCTCCAGGTAGGCCAACAGACAGGCAGCAGATGAGCGCTCCCAGGTGAGCGGGCAGGAGTCTCTGGAATAGCAGGGGGTCACAGGACGTGACGGCGGAGCCTCCAGGTAGGCCAACTGACAGGCAGCAGATGAGCGCTCCCAGGTGAGCGGGCAGGAGTCTCTGGAATGGCAGGTGGTCACAGCACGTGACGGCGGAGCCTCCAGGTAGGCTAGCAGGCAGGTAGCAGATGTGCGCTCCCAGGTGAGCGGGCAAGCTGGTCCATAGACAGACTGACAGGAGTAGGAAGGCAGACCGTCGGACCTCAGGCTAGCAAGCAGGTAGGAGGAATGTCAGGCAGGAAACAGACAGCAAACTGGCAGGATTCTGGCAGGTAACTGACAGGTAACTGGCAACGGGACCTGAGGGCTGAAGCAGAGTATTGAACAGTGCAACAACATTGCTCGGGCACCTCCATTTTGGAGGAGGTGCCTTACATATGGTGAAGTCCTCCGGCCATTGGCCGGGGACTCCTTAGGACGGCGCGCGCGGCCCCTTTAAGAGGGAGGGAGCGCGCGCGCGCCCTAAGCAAAGTGGCCGTGAAGGAGCGCGCGCTGCCAGCAGAGCAGGAGTAGGACGCCGGGCTCGGAACAGAGGGGTGAGGGGAACAGCGTCCCTGCCTAGCAGAGGGCAGGGAAGCCGGCGCTACAGTACCCCCCCCTTTAGGCCCCCCCTTTTTTAGGTCAGAGAGAAATTTAGCTAGGATGAGAGGGGCATGGATGTTCTCCCGGGGCTCCCACGTTCTCTCTTCAGGACCAAACCCCTTCCAATCTACTAGAAAAAAGGTCTTCCCTCTTACCCTTTTGGTGGCCAGAATGTTCTCTACCTCAAATTCGTTTTCAGCGGAAATCGGAGCAGGAGGAGTACCTGTAGACTTGGAAAAAGAGTTAAGTACCACAGGTTTGAGGAGAGATACATGGAAGGAGTTAGGGATCCGCAAGTTGGCCGGGAGTTTCAATTTATAGGCCACCGGGTTGATCTGACTGATGACCTCCAGAGAACCGATGAACCGAGGCCCTAACTTATAGGAAGGAATCTTGAGCCGGACATATTTGGACGAGAGCCAGACCTTATCCCCTGGACGGAATTGAGGAGGATCCAGACGTTTTTTGTCAGCATGTCTTTTCATACGCTCGGATGACAGAAGGAGTGCGGACCGGGTACTCTCCCATATGGAGGAAAATTTGTTAACAAGAGATTCCGCAGCCGGATTGTCCACCGAAGTGGAGACGGGAAATGGGATCCGAGGATGCTGACCGAAGACTACAAAAAACGGGGATTTGGAGGAAGATTCGCTCTCGTGATTGTTGTAAGAAAATTCGGCCCATGGCAGGAGATCCACCCAATCTGAATGGTGGGCATTAACGAAGTGCCGGAGGTAACTGGTCAGGTTCTGATTGATCCGCTCCACTTGACCATTAGACTGTGGGTGGTAAGCGGAGGAGAAGTCCAGGGTGACGTCTAGCAGTTTACAAATGGCTCTCCAGAAGCGTGAGGTGAACTGTACCCCACGATCCGACACTATGTGGAGGGGCAGTCCATGAAGACGGAAGATGTGGCGGATAAAGTCTTTAGCCAGCTCGGGTGCAGACGGGAGGCCTGGCTGGGGAACGAAATGAGCCATCTTGGAAAAGCGGTCAGCAACCACCCAAATGACCGTACAACCGGCAGAGACGGGGAGATCAGTTATAAAGTCCATTGCTATATGCTGCCAGGGGGCAGCAGGTACTGGAAGCGGAAGGAGGCGACCTGCTGCAGATGTCTCGGAACCTTGTTGCGGGCGCAGGACACACAGGCAGAAACAAAGTCTATTACGTCCTTGTGCAGGGTAGGCCACCAGTAGTGCCGGGTAATAAGCTGGAGGGTCTTTTTCTGACCGGCGTGGCCAGCTAGTTTAGACGAGTGACCCCAGTGTAGGATCTTCTCCCGATCAGGTACTGATACGAACGTCTTACCGGGAGGGAGACGATTTAGACTCACGGAAGCCACCTGCATTACTCTGGCGGGATCGATGATGTCCTTCGGTTCTTCCTCGAGATCAGACACCAGAAAGGATCGGGACAAGGCGTCCGCCTTGATGTTTCTGTCAGCCGGGCGAAAATGAAGAATAAAATCAAAGCGAGCAAAAAACAAGGACCACCGAGCTTGGCGCGGGTTAAGTCTCTGGGCATGCTGGAGGTAAGCCAAGTTCTTGTGGTCAGTGTAAATTATTACCGGGTGAAGAGCCCCTTCGAGCAGATAACGCCACTCCTCCAATGCCAGCTTGATGGCCAATAACTCTTGATCTCCTATGGAATAGTTGCGCTCAGAAGAGGAGAAGAGTTTGGAGAAGAAGCCACAAGTTACCATTCTCCCGGAAGATGATTTTTGGGTAAGTACCGCTCCGGCTCCAGAGGAGGAGGCGTCAACCTCCAGGAAGAACTGCTTGTTGCCATCTGGGCGATGCAGCACCGGGGCGGAAGAGAAGGCCTGTTTTAAGGAAAGAAAGGCCTCCTCTGCTTCAGGCGGCCACTCTCAGGGATTAGTGCCCTTACGGGTGAGCGCGGAAATTGGGGCAGTCCGGGAAGAGAAGTGCGGTATGAAGAGGCGGTAGTAGTTGGCGAAGCCCAGGAACTGCTGAATGGCCTTCAACCCCTCCGGTCGGGGCCATTTCTCGATGGCAGACAGTTTCTCTGGATCCATTCGTAGGCCGGTCTGAGAAATAATGTAGCCCAAAAACGGAAGCGAGGTCTGCTCAAAGAGGCACTTCTCATATTTAGCGAAAAGGTGATTCTGCCTGAGCCTGAGCAGGACCTGACGAACGTCCCTCCGGTGAGTCTGGAGATCCGGAGAGAAGACCAAGATGTCGTCAAGGTATACCACTACACAGGAGTAGAGAAGGTCCCGGAAGATGTCATTGACCAACTCTTGAAAGACAGCAGAAGCGTTACAGAGACCAAAGGGCATTACCAGATATTCATAGTGGCCGTCCCGGGTGTTGAATGCAGTCTTCCATTCATCCCCTTGACGGATACGGACCAGGTTGTACGCCCCACGGAGGTCCAGTTTGGTGAAGATTCTAGCCTCCCTCAGACGATCAAATAATTCTGGAATGAGCGGAAGGGGGTACTTATTCTTCACCGTGATCTGGTTAAGGCCTCTATAGTCCATACAGGGACGGAGAGAGCCGTCCTTCTTTTTTACGAAAAAGAAGCCTGCTCCCGCCGGGAAGGTAGATTTCCGGATGAATCCCCTGGCCAAATTCTCCTCAATATATTCGGACATCGACCGGGTCTCAGCAGCAGACAATGGGTAAATACGCCCACGGGGAGGCGTAGTACCGGGTAACAGGTCGATAGGACAGTCGTATGGTCTATGAGGGGGTAATGTCTCTGCCTCCTTTTTATTAAAGACATCAGCAAATGACCAATAGGGAATCGGAAGTCCAGGTAGATTAGTTGGGGTAGGAGAAGTACGGGCGGGATGAACAGGAACCAAACAAGTCTTATGACAGTCCTGTCCCCAGCGAAGGACCTCTCCGGTCTGCCAGTCAAGCACGGGTGCATGTTTCTGGAGCCAAGGTAGACCTAGTAAGAGGGCGTGAGAGAGTCCAGGCAGAACATGAAAAGATATGCTCTCAGAATGCAGCATTCCCACCTGCAGAGTTATGGATTCGGTGATGAGTTGGATGGGACGTGGTAAGAGACCCCCATCCACAGCAGCGACAGATAAAGGTATAGCCAGAGGTTTGGTGGGAATGCGGTATTTTTCTACCAGGGCCTGTGAAATAAGATTCCCGGCCGCTCCAGAGTCAAGTTGGGCTAGTTCGAAATAACGATTCTCCCCGCAGATAATTGAGACTGACAGCAGCAGAGATGGAGAGGATTTATTCTTGTCTAGGTCGACCTCTCTGAGCGAACCTAGACACAGGCGTTTCCCGACCTCTCCGGGCAGGTACGGATCCGGTGCTCCTTACTGCCACAGTAGAAGCAGCTCCCCTCGGCATGGTGTAAGTCCTGACGGGTTTTGACCATCTTGGTCTGGTCAACCTGCATAGGCTCAGGAGAGTGTACCTGGGGAGAAACGGAGGGAGTGACGGGTTTCTGAAAAGTAGGAGCTAGACGTGGAAACCTCCTCTCACGGGTGACTTCTTTGGCACGCTCCTGGAACCATAGGTGAATCCGGGTGGCAAGAGTTATTAGGTCATCGAGAGTGGTAGGAATGTCTCGACCGGCGAGTTCATCTTTAATACGGCCGGACAGACCCTCCCAGAAGACAGATACCAGAGCGTCGTTATCCCAGGCCAGATCCGAGGCAAGGGTACGGAACTGTATGGCATATTGGCCCATGGTGAGACTTCCCTGATGGAGGCGTAGCAGAGATGATGCGGATGAGGTCTTCCGTCCGGGTTCGTCGAAGACTTTCCGGAAAGCCGTGAGAAAGGCAGACAAGTCGGACACCAGGGGGTCTCCTCTCTCCCATAGAGGATTTAGCCAGGCCAGGGCCTCCCCGGTGAGATGGGACATGATTAAGGCAATTTTGGCCCGGTCGGAGTTAAACTGGTGGGACAGGAGTTCAAAGTGCAGGGTGCACTGATTTATAAAGCCCCGAGCCTGAGCGGAGTCGCCTCCGAAGCGAGGAGGTGCAGAAAGCCGGGGTCCGGGGTAGGATACCATAGTATTGGTGGGCAGCGGAGCTGCCGGATTGCGAGTCATGGCACTGGCGGTGGTTGCTGGTGGAGCAGTCAGAGTGTCCAGGCGAGAATTGACATTCCGCAGGTGACCCAGGATGGACTCCTGTTGGGACCTCTCACGGGACAGTTCATGACACAGGTCCGAGAGTGAGGGAGCTTTTGTGCCACCGGGTTCCATGGCCCGAGCAAACTGTAACGGGTCTGGGAGGCGGAACCTCTGAGCTACTATACAAGGGGGCGGTCCTTGTAAGGGAGCGGGTGGCGACCAGGGAAGACGGGCAGGCAGTCACAGCAGGTGACAGGGACAGTCTCTGAGTGAACGGGCTGGAGGTCATGGCAAGTGACCGGGGCAGTCTCTGGATGAACGGGCAGGAGGTCACGGCAAGTGACCGGGGTAGTCTCTGGATGAACGGGCAGGAGGTCACGGCAAGTGACCGGGGCAGTCTCTGGATGAACGGGCAGGAGGTCACGGCAAGTGACCGGGGCAGTCTCTGGGTAAAGGGTAGGTACGACCTGTGATGGCTGAGCCTCCAGGTAGGCTAGCAGGCCGATGGTAGATGTGTGCTCCCAAGGTGAGCAAGCGAGAGTCTCTGGATAAACGGGTGGTCACAGCATGTGACGGCGGAGCCTCCAGGTAGGCCAACAGACAGGCAGCAGATGAGCTCTCCCAGGTGAGCGGGCAGGAGTCTCTGGAATGGCAGGTGGTCACAGCACGTGACGGCGGACCCTCCAGGTAGGCTAGCAGGCAGGTAGCAGATGTGCGCTCCCAGGTGAGCGGGCAAGCTGGTCCATAGACAGACTGACAGGAGTAGGAAGGCAGACCGTCGGACCTCAGGCTAGCAAGCAAGTAGGAGGAATGTCAGGCAGGAAACAGACAGCAAACTGGCAGGATTCTGGCAGGTAACTGACAGGTAACTGGCAACGGGACCTGAGGGCTGAAGCAGAGTAGTGAACAGTACAACAACATTGCTCGGGCACCTCCATTTTGGAGGAGGTGCCTTATATATGGTGAAGTCCTCCGGCCATTGGCCGGGGACTCCTTGGGACGGCGCGCGCGGCCCCTTTAAGAGGGAGGGAGCGCGCGCGCGCCCTAAGCACAGTGGCCGGGAAGGAGCGCGCGCTGCCAGCAGAGCGGGAGGAGGACGCCGGGCTCGGAGCAGAGGGGTGAGGGGAACAGCGTCCCTGCCTAGCAGAGGGCAGGGACGCCAGCGCTACAGAGGTCAGTATAGATGGACTAGTAGAACAAGTCCCACACACTGCTAGAAGCCCAAATATTTTTTCAGAGGTAGATGCTGAAAAAAATTATATTCAGTTTGCAACAAGATGGAGGTCAGTATAGATGGACTAATAGAACAAGTCCAACACACTGCTAGAAGTATAAATATTTTTTCAGAGCTAGATGCAGATAAAAATTATTTTTAATTTGCAGCCTGATGGAGGTCAGTATAGATGGACTAGTAGAACAAGTCCCACACACTTCTAGAAGGACAAATATTTTTTCAGAGCTAGATGCAGAAAAAAATTATATTCAATTTGCAACCTGATGGAGGTCAGTATAGATGGACTAATAGAACAACTCCCAAACACTGCTAGAAGACCAAATATTTTTTCAGAGCTTGATGAAGACAAAAAATTATTTTTAATTTGCAACCTGATGGAGGTCAGTATAGATGGACTAATAGAACAAGTCCCACACACTGCTAGAAGGCCAAATATTTTTTCAGAGCTACATGCAGATAAAAATTATTTTTCATTTGCAACCTGATAGAGGTCAGTATAGATGGACTAATAAAAAAAGTCCCACACACTGCTAGAAGCCCAAATATTTTTTCAGAGGTAGATACAGAAAAAAATTATATTCAGTTTGGAACCTGATGGAGGTCAGTATAGATGGAGTAATAGAACAAGTCCCACACACAGCTAGAAGGCCAAATATTTTTTCAGAGCTAGATGCAGACAAAAAATTATTTTGAATTTGCAACCTGATGGAGGTCAGTATAGATGGACTAGTAGAACAAGTCCCACACACTGCTAGAAGGACAAATATTTTTTCAGAGCTAGATGCAGAAAAAAATTATATTCAATTTGCAACCTGATGGAGGTCAGTATAGATGGACTAATAGACCAAGTCCCACACACTGCTAGAAGGCCAAATATTTTTTCAGAGCTAGATGCAGACAAAAAAATATTTTTAATTTGCAACCTGATGGAGGTCAGTATAGATGGACTAATAGAACAAGTCCCACACACTGCTAGAAGCCCAAATATTTTTTCAGAGGTAGACGCAGAAAAAAATTATATTCAGTTTGCAACATGATGGAGGTCAGTATAGATGGACTAGTAGAACAAGTCCCACACACTGCTAGAAGCCCAAATATTTTTTCAGAGCTAGATGCAGATAAAAATTATTTTGAATTTGCATCCTGATGGAGGTCAGTATAGATGGACTAATAGAACAAGTCCCACACACTGCTAGAAGGCCAAATATTTTTTCAGAGTTAGATGCAGACAAAAAATTTTTTTAATTTGCACCCTGATGGAGGTCAGTATAGATGGACTAATAGACCCAGTCCCACACACTGCTAAAAGGCCAAATATTTTTTCAGAGCTTGATGCAGACAAAAAAATATTTTTAATTTGCAACCTGATGGAGGTCAGTATAGATGGACTAATAGAACAAGTCCCACACACTGCTAGAAGGCCAAATATTTTTTCAGAGCTTGATGCAGACAAAAAAATATTTTTAATTTGCAACCTGATGGAGGTCAGTATAGATGGACTAGTAGAACAAGTCCCACACACTGCTAGAAGGACAAATATTTTTTCAGAGCTAGATGCAGAAAAAAATTATATTCAATTTGCAACCTTATGGAGGTCAGTATAGATGGACTAATAGAATGATGCTATGCCCAAAAGATTTTACTTCACTAGGTGCAGTAAAAAAATTGGTATTCTATACACAGGTGGTGTATCTTGCAACACAGATAGGCTACTCCATTGACTAACATACTCTGCAATAGGCCAAAAAGGATTAGCTTTGCTAGATTCAGCCAAATGCTGTGAAAAAACTTGCACAGCACTTGCACAGACCTGCCTGGCAAAAACTGATAGGAACTGATGTAACTTAGTCCTGAAAAGGACTGCAATTACAATTAGTCTTTACTCCCAAAACCTATCTATTTAAGAGCACAGACCAGCCTGCTAAAAGTCGTAGGAAATGCTGTAACCTAGTCCTTAAAAGGACTGCAATCACATCTATTCCCTACTCCCAAGCTATCTGTAGATTTGTGCGAAAATTGGCTTGAAATTAACAAGGTATAGCGCACAGAGCAACAGCGGTGCCGTCTAACACGCAGCTGCAGCAGTGAGAAAATGGTGGCGACCGGGAAAATGGCTGGGTCTTATAGGGCAAGGAGATGTGACATACACTGCCAATGACACATGCCCTTGATTGTGTGAAAAAATGCACTTCGCTCCGTGTGTGCGCTGCTGATAGGCTGACAGATTGCACCTCCCCACTCTCCTGCAGAGATCCATCCCCTGCCCCTCTCCCCACCCCGCTGTACACTCAAACTGCTTATTAACATTAAAAAATCCAGTTATGATTTTGGTGCACGAACAGTTATCGAACATAACCTCGAACAGCCAAATTTTTCTCATATCGTCCGTGTTCGCCGAACGGCTCGAACACTGCCCAAAACAGCTCGAATTTGAGATTGGCGAACAGTTCGAGTCGAACAATGCTCATCTCTAGCCCTTACTACCTCTTGTGGTAGGGCATACCACAGTTTGACTTCTCTGACTGTAAAGAACCCTTTACTATTTAGCTGCCGTAATCTCCTTTCTTCTACCCGTAATGAGTACCCCGTGGTCCTTAGTATGGTCTTTGGAAGGAATAAGCCTTGTGCAAGTCCTTTGTATTGACCACACATGTATATATACATATAAGTGTGATCTCCAATGAGACGTCGATTTTCTAGACTAAACAAGTCCAACTTTTCCAACCTCTCACGATATGAGAGGCCTTCCATCCCTTATAATAATCTAGTTGCCCGCCTTTGAACTGACTCTAACTGCTAAATATACTTTTTTAAACTGTGGAGCTCAAAATTGGATCCCATTTTCTAGATCTGGCCTTACAAGTGATTTATAAAGAGGTAACAATAGGATTTTATCTCTCTTTTTATGCACCCTAAAATCTTGTTTGCTTTTGCAGCTGCTGCTTGACATTGACTACTGCTGCTCAGCTTACTTATAACAAGAATACCCAAGTCCTTCTCCTGTTCTGTACTCCCACTTAATGTATTTGCAGCAATAGGATTTCTCTATCCTAGGTACATTACATTTATTAACATTAAACCTTATTTGCCAAGTGTTTGCCTAGTCAGGCATCTTATCCAGCCTGTTTTTTGTATTGTAATATCAAGATTAGATTTTAACTTCCTACATAGTTTGGTGTCATCAGCAAAGACTGACACTTTTCTCCCAATTTCATCCACCATAGATCCCTGCAGTACCCTACTGATGACTATATCCCATTTAGAGAATGTACCATTTACGGATCCACCTTATTACCTTTCTTAAATATCAGTACCAGGTAAGCCATCCTCCAATCCTGTCATACCAACCTTGTTACAAGAGAGTCTAAGAAGATGAGATACAGAGGTCTGTAAATTACTTGGCTCAGTTACCTCAATATTCATGAATGTCATCTGACTCAGGGGATTTATCAGTATTTAATTTGCTCAGACGAAGGAGCACTTCTTCTTGTGTTAAAATAGTTATATCAAATGGTGGACTTTGTTTTTCGCCTTGATGAATGATCCTTGGAACAGTCAGTTGTTTGGGGGACATGGATAAAAAGTGGCTTTTTCATATCTCAGCCTTCTCTTTGTCCTCTATAATTGTCTTGTTATTATCATCTTTTAAGGGGCCCAAGTCATCCAAATATTTTTTTTTTTGGCATTGATGTATTTATTAGTGTTGAGCAAGCATGCTCGACACTGCTCGGTACTTGCCCGAGCATCTCAATACTTGGGATGTTCGACGAGCACCGAGCATTTTCGGGTTACTCGGGCGGGAGCTCGGGTCTCCGCCCTGCATGTTTGGCACTGTTTACAGAGTCAATGAACATGCAGGGATTGCCAGCCAGTCACTGTAATGCCACAGCCATGTTGGTTGTGGGCATTAGAGTGATTGGTTGGCCGCACAGCGTCACCTCGAGTATTTAAAACAGGGCGCCGCCATCTTGGACACAGTCGCTCCAGATCAGACCGTGTAGGGAGAGTGCTGCTGAGCTAGGGAGAGATTTATACTGTGAAATAGGTAGTGTAGGGTCTCTAAAGCCTGCAAAATCAAAAAAACAGTCCTTCTGAGGACTAATATCCATCCCAGATATCAGGCAGGCAGGCAGGCTGTATAGGAGACGCAGTGGTTATACCAACAAACACTGCATTACAGTCCTGTGTGCTGCTGCTGCTCAAATTGCTAGACTTAGCCCCAGGTCTCAGGGGCCAGGAAAAATCCCTTTTTTTAATCTAAATCCTGTATTTTTTTTTCCTAATTCAGACTGTACAAATGCCCGTCTTATTAACCTTTTGGTATTTTTCCCCCCCCAAAAAAAATTAAGTGTGTCTGTGAGTGTTCAGACACAAATATATCTGTTTAAAAGAGTCTGGTTTCGGCCAGATAACTAAAACTGTGGTTTTGCAGTTCCACGGTTCAAATCTCTGTATTATCCACTTTTTTGCCTTTTTTCCTTAAAAAAAAATCAGTTTGAGTGTCTCGCTGACTGCTCAGACACAAATATATCTATTTAAAAAAGTTTGGTATACGCCAGGAAATTAGAACTGTGATTTTCCTCTTCCACGGTTCAAATCTGGGTGTTATCCACCTTTTTGCCTTTTTTCCATAAAAAAAAACAGTTTGAGTGTCTCGCTGACTGTTCAGACCCAAATATATCTGTTTAAATGATTCTGGTGTAGGCCAGAGAACTAGAACTGTGGTTTTCCTCTACCACTGTTCAAATCTGGGTGTAATCCACCTTTTTGCCTTTTTTCCATAAAAAAAACAGGTTGTGTGTCTCACTGACTGTTCAGACACAAATATATCTGTTTAAAAGATTCTGGTGGAGGCCAGAGAAATAGAACTGTGGTTTTCCTCTTCCACGGTTCAAATCTGGGGGTTATCCACCTTTTTGCCTTTTTTCCATAAAAAAAACAGTTTGAGTGTCTCGGTGACTGTTCAGACACAAATATATCTATTTAAAAAAGTCTGGTATACACCAGGAAATTAGAACTGTGGTTTTCCTCTTCCACAGTTCAAATCTGGGTTTAATCCACCTTTTTGCCTTTTTTACATAAAAAAAAAACGTTTGAGTGTCTCGGTGACTGTTCAGACACAAATATATCTGTTTAAAAGATTCTGGTGGAGGCCAGAGAACTAGAACTGTGGTTTTCCTCTTCCACGGTTCAAATCCCATTTTTATTACCCCTTTGCCATTGATAGTGTGAGTGTAAGCTATTTTACTTCATTTACAATGGGCAAGGCGAGTGGCATGGGACGGGGAACTGGACGTTCTGGTGATGGTGCTTGCAGAGAATGGGGCCGTGGCTAAGGTGAAAATGTGCCACAACCAACAGCCACATCTTCTCTCTCTTCTCGCTCCCAGTTCTTGACCGAATAACTATGGAAGAACACAACAACACCACTATTGCGAACTGATTAGTGTGAACAGGTTATTAATTGGATAGCAGATAATACTTCCAGTCACCTGGGCACCACCTCCTTCGGTCTGTCTTCTACACGGGCAAGTCTTAGTAGCCGTGAGTCTCGACCGCATACTCCTCCTCACCCTGATGCTCCTTCCTCCCACCATGCCGAGTGTCGTCAGGCAGCAATTGATCCCACAGTTGAACACTCTGAAGAGCTGTTCACTGGTCCATTTCCATATTTGGGACCCTCGTCTGCTCCGCTTGAAGTGGTGGAAGGGGAGATCCCATGTAGCGATGGCCAAATATTTGAACAGCCACGGCCACAGGAAGGCGACGCTGACAATTTGTCACAAGAGGTGGACGAGGACGAGACACAATTGCCACGAACTGAGGAGGAGGACCGTGGTGTGGAAGTGGAAGAGGAGGAGGTGGTGGATGATCTAGTAAATGACCCAACGTGGCAGGAGGACTTGCAGAGCGAGGCCAGCAGCACACAGGGGGAGAGAGGCAGAGTACCCCAACAGGCAGGAAGAAGCAGTGTGGTGTCCGCAGACAGAAGGCGGGCAACCATTCCCTGTAAGACCAACACAAGGGACGTTGCCAGTACAACCGGTAGGTCTTCCAGAGTCTGGAATGTTTTTTAAGACTCTGCTGATAACCCCAAGAAGGCCATTTGTACCACCTGCCAGGCCAGTATCAGCAAGGGTGACAAAACTACCGGCCCGACCACCACCAGCATGATCATGCACATGTCAGAAAAGCACCCCACTTTGTGGGGCGAAATCCAGGGTCCACAACCAGTGTCAGCAGGTGTCACCACTGCTTCTTCCACTATTGTGAGTGTAAGAGAACCCCCTGTTTTGCGTGTAAGGCAATCCCCTGTGAATACTGCATGTAAAGATGCCCCCTCCTCTCAGTCTTCACTTGTTATGGCAGTTTCTCAAGAAACAGCATCAACGTCCACGTCCACGTCCCACCGCGTTCAATTGTCCCTATCCCAGACCTTTGAACGAAAGTGCATATTCGCAGCCAACACCCCACAGGCCACAGTCCTAAATTCGCACATTTCACGACTGCTTGCGTTGGAAATGCTGCCTTTTAGTCTGGTGGAGATGGAATCCTTCCGCAACCTTATGGCGGTGGCCGTCCCTCGGTAATCGGTCCCCAGCCGACACTATTTTGCCCGGTGTGCCATCCCCATACTACACAAGCACGTGTCCAAAAACATCTGCCGTGCCCTCAACAACGCAGTTACTGGGAGAGTCCACTTGACAACGGACACGTGGGCAAGAGCTTGTGGCCAGGGACGGTACTTCTCCCTGACGGCACACTGGGTAAACATAGTGGAAGCCGGGACCCAGTCGGACTTTGGGACGGAACACATCCTCCCCTCACCGAGGATTGCGGGCTCTATGTCAGTCAGAGTTGACCCCACAGTCTACAGCTCCTGCGCATCATCCTCCTCCTCCTCCTCGTGTTCAGCCTCCATCTCAGATATCACCACATTAGTTACAAGCTGGAAGCACTGCAGTACTGCCTCAGCCAAGCAGCAACAGGCTGTGCTGAAACTCATTAGCTTAGGTTTCACACTGTCCACACTGCTTGTAAGTTGTGGACAGCTGTGAAAGAGCAGGCAGATCTGTGGCTGAGACTGCTGAACCTACATCCAGGCATGGTCATGTGTGACAATGGCCGAAACCTGGTGGCGGCTCTGAGGCAAGATCACACACCTACCATGCCTGGCTCATGTGCTTAACCTCGTGGTTCAGCGGTTTCTTAAATCATAGCCCGAGTTGCCAGATCTGCTCGTCAAAGTACGCCACCTGTCAGCTCATTTTCGGAAGTCAGCTACAGCTTCCTCCGCCCTTGCTGTCTTGCCGCAGCGTTTTCAGCTTCCGGCACACCGACTGGCTTGTGATGGCCCCACACATTGGAACTCTACCCTCCACATGTTGCAAAGGATTTGTGAGCAGAAGAGAGCAGTTGTGGAGAGCCAGCTGCAACAAGTTCATTGATATTCAGGTCAGACTCCACACAAAAGACCTCAGGAGTGGACCTGAATGCCTGACATATGTACCATCCTGACAAACTTTGAGGAGTCCACCAAGATGGTGAGTGGCGATGACACCATCATTAGTGTCAGCATCCCACTTGTCTGTCTTTTGCAACGCTCTCTGCAGAGAATTAAAGAGGAGGCATTGCAGGCAGAGTACAGCCCAGCCTCATCTCATCCCAATTGGCATTGGGGGACAATGAGGGAGAGGAGGAGGAGGAAGAACAGGAGCTGGTATCATGCGCTGAAGGCTGTAGTACTTGTACAGCTGTCATACCGTCGGTTCAGCATGGGTGACCTGAGGACAGGGGGGAAGAGGAGGAGGAGAGCATGGTCAGTCGTCATCTTGGTGAGGACACAGAAGTCTTGCCCATTACCAGTCTGGCACGCATGGCTGACTTTATGTTACGCTGCCTTAACCGTGACACTCGCGTTGTCAAAATGTTGGGTGACAGTCATTACTGGTTTGTGACACTTTTAGACCCCTGATACAAGCAGAACTTTCACTCTCTTATTCCTGAGGTGGATAGATCTACAAAAATGGGGCAGTACCAGAAGGCCCTTGCTGCAGAACTGTTAAAAAAAATCCCATCTGAACACACAAGCGGCATAGGTCACAGTTCGTTGCCCATCCAAGGCGTACAGGTGAGAGAAATGAAACTCCAATCCAGCAGAGGCAGGGGATCACTGTCAACGTTCTGGAACAGTTTTCTGAGACCCGCCTAGCTTACAGGCCCTGAGGCGCAGGATACTCTCACAAGGAGTGGAAAGTTTCAAAAGATGGTGAGGGAGTACCTTGCAGACCGTACCAGCATCCTCCGTGATTCCTCTGTGCCTTTTAATTAATCTGTATGCCTTGGAGGTCCTGGCCTGCCCTGCTACTAGCATGTTATCGGAGAGCGTTTTTAGTGCCGCTGGGGGAATTATAACTGATAAGCGCACTCGCCTGTCAACTGACAATGCTGACAAGCTAACCCTTATCAAAATGAACAAGGGCTGGATTGGGCCAGACTTCTCATCACCACCAAATGACAGCAGAGTAACATAAAGTCAAATCCACTGTGTTATTTTGGGTGGTGTATTCCCATGCACCGCTTCACACCCACACATGGGTATACGCTTCCTCATTTCGGCTGTTTTTTGCTCTTCTCCTTATCCTCAGCCTTAACCACCACTATACCACCAGGGTGACCATGGTCCGTGTTGCCTGCATTGCAAGTTCCTCCGTCCTAATTTTTGGCAGCTTTTGCTTGGAAGGCATAGGCAAAGACTATGGGAGACCCACTCCCCAATAATGGGAATAATGTTTTTAATATGCTGTACTGCATGGCTCTTGTAAGGGGCATTAAAATTGTCTTTTTAAGCTACTGTGACCTCCACGTCTCTTCCACGGGGCATTTATATTGTCTTTTTATTCCACTGGGTACTCTACCACTCTTCCATGGGGCATTAAAACCGTCTTGTTAAGCTACTGTGACCTCCACGTGTCTTCCACGGGGCATTGATATTGTCTTTTTATTCCACTTTAACCTCCACCACTCTTCCAAGGGGCATTGATATTGTCTTTTTATTCCACTGCGACCTCCACCACTCTTCCAAGGGGCATTAAAACCGTCTTGCTAAGCTACTGTGACGTCCACGTCTCTTCCACGGGGCATTTATATTGTCTTTTTATTCCACTGGGTACTCCACCACTCTTCCATGGGGCATTAAAACCGTCTTGTTAAGCTACTGTGACCTCCACGTCTCTTCCACGGGGCATTGATATTGTCTTTTTATTCCACTGTAACCTCCACCACTCTTCCAAGGGGCATTAAAACCGTCTTGTTAAGCTACTGTGACGTCCACGTCTCTTCCAAGGGGCATTGATATTGTCTTTTTATTCCACTGTAACCTCCACCACTCTTCCAAGGGGCATTAAAACCGTCTGGTTAAGCTACTGTGACCTCCACGTCTCTTCCATCGGGCCTTAAAACCGTCTTGTTAAACTACTCTGAACTCCACAGCTCTTCCAAGGGGCATCGAAATGTTGTCTTTAATTACCTCTAACCTCCATGACTCTTCCAAGGGGCATTGCATTTCCTCCTAATTTTAGTCAGCTTTTGCTTTTCAATGCATAGGCGAACACTAAGGGAGACCCACTCCCCAATAATGGGTAGAAGGATTTTAGTATGCTGTAATCCACGTCTGTTTCAAGGGGCATTGCAGTTCCTCATAATTTTTGGAAAGCCTTCCATTCACTGCTTAGGCCAACAGTGTACAGGAGACCCAGTTGCTATAAATGGAAAAAACAGTTTAGTTAAGGCCCTCTGACCTCCATGTCACTTCCAAGGGGCATTGGAGTGCCTCGAAATTTTTGGTAGGCATTGCACTCACTGTATGCACTATAAATGTGTAGCCAAACCGCTCCTTTTGGTACAGAAACATATCCTACAAGACATGTGTGGTTGACAGGCCTGATATTGATGTGAATGGTCCCTGTTCCTCCTGCTCTTTCTCCTTTGCCACCACCACATCCATCATTCATGACCTGAAGCTTTGTTTTAACGGGAGTCATAGAACTGGGATAGTAGCAGGAAAACATCCAGCAATCCTCGGAGGAGGTAGGATATGCTCCAAAACACTGACCACCTCAGGCCTAGCCGCTACTACATACACGCGCTGGCATTCCAAGGAACAGAAAGCTAAGGAAATGGATGGCCTCATGATCATGAATAATTTACTCGTTGTGTAGGAAGCCGACCAATGCTGCTGTCTACCTTCTGAACTTTGTGTTGAAGCCTGATTGACCCAGGACCCGCAATCCTCTATGTCTGGAGGACTTGTTGCATCCCAGTGTCCAACTGTGTCCCGGCTTCCACAATATTAACCCAGTGTGAAGGCATCAGTGAGATGGACCATCCCTGGCCACATTCACTTGTCGACATGTTTGTGGTTAGGCTGTCCTTCCCACTAAATGCACTGGTGAGGGCACAGGTAATGTTTTGGTATGCGCGCTGGTGTATAAGGCTCACCGTGACAAATAGGGGCGGCTGGGGACCAAGTATGGACACCCGGTCACCGCCTGGCGGCGGGGGACCGAGCGTGGACACCCGACCTCTGGGCGGCTGGGGACTGAGTATGGATACCAGGCTGCCGACGAAGCCATGAAATGGTGGCCGGCGTCTGCATTCACAAGTCTAAAAGGCCTCATTTCAAGTGCAAGCAAGCTATCAGTATGGTATTGCAGCTTGGGAGTGGTTGGGTGGCAGGCTGCACACTTACGCTTGCATTCCAATAAAACAAAGCAGATGCTAACTTCTATCATCATCATCATCATGCTCCTCACCTTGGCACTCTCAACTCCCCTGATGGAGAAGCCAGGGCCCACCGGAGGAGTCTGGTTTTCTGGTGGGCTCGTCCAATGCTGCCCTAAAGCAGGCCAGGCTAAGAAAATTGTGGGGAAGATTACCAGGACAAATAGTGGCGGCTGGGGACTGAGTATGGAGACCTCGCTGCCGAAGCAGCCATGAGGAAGTGGCCAGCTTCGGCCTCCTCCAAAATAAAGGCCCCATTTCAAGTGCAAGCTAGCAGTATACTATTGCAGCCTGCAGGTGGTGGGTGATTGGCTACATATTTGCGCTTGCATTGCAAGGAATGGGGGAGGTACAATTGAACACTGCCCTGGGACAAGGACTTGCAAGGGGATAGTTGCATGTCTGCATCTTCTGATGCGGTAAGGATCACTTCTGATGGGCACACTTTTAGGCAGTGACCTGGGTGTCAGAGATGCTTCCAGGGGTCTTCCCCATGCTGTTCCCATGTCTTTTCAGCACTGTATGCATGTGTCACACAGCACATGGCCAGATAAGGTTGCAAAATGTTGAAATGACATTTCCCGGTGAATGCATTTATCACGGTTGAAAGCAATACAAAAGTGCAAAAACGCATAAAAAATGCTACTTGTGAACATAGCCCAAGGTGTGGAGGAGTATTTTTGTTTTTGGTTATTTATTTTATCTTATACACAAGTTTTTACCCTGGAAAGGAAGTTCCTTAACATATTTCACAGGAAAACAGTTTCAGTTTCGTTTTTGAACTTTTTATAGTGAGCCCTTAAAAGTGGCTTAATACCTCTGACCACGTTGTTGACAGCAGTGACCTGGGGGTCAGAAATGCTTCCTGGGGCGATCCCTATGCTGTCCCCATGTCATTTGAGCACTGTCACTATCGTTTTGGGCACTTTTTAGGCTTTCTACAGATTTCCGGGGGTGCCGCGACAAAAATGCTCAGGTCTCCCATAGACTAACATTGGGCTCGTTGCTCGGGTCGAGCACCCGAGTATCACAGTGAGCTCGACCCGAGCTTCGAGCACCCGAGCATTTTAGTGCTTGCTCAACACTAGTATTTAGAAAATATTTTTAGATTTATGTTAATGTCTCTGGAGACATTTTTCTCTATAGAAAACTTTGCTAGCTTGATTTCTTTGTTACATTTCTTATTGAGATCTTTATACTCCTGAAATGCTATTTCTGTATTCTCGGCCTCCAAGATTTTGAATGCCTTTTTTTTGTCTTATTAAACTTTGTTCTGTCCTAGTTATACATAAAGGTTTATTTTTATTACTGGACATTTCATTACCAGATGGTATAAGTTTTCTTCAGGATTCTATTAGTATTTTCTTAAATATGTTCCAATTATGTTAGGTATTCCAAGTTACCCAGATATGGCCCCAGTGTACACGATTAAGCTCTTCCTTTAATTTATTGAAATCAGCTTTCCTAAAGTTCCAGGTTTTTGCCTTTTCCCTTTGAAATATTTTATTGAATATTGAATTGAAACTGACCATCTTATGGTCGCTGCTTCCCAAATAATAACCAACCTGTAGATTTGAAATTCTATCTGGTTTATTTGACAGGACCAGATGCAGCAAATTATCTTCCGTGGTTGGTTCATCTACCAACTGAGAGAGGTTATTGTCTTGAAATGTGGATAATAGCTTGCAGCTTTTAGTACAACCAGAAGACTATATGTCCCCTTGAATGGCCGGATAGTTAAAATCCCTCATAATAAGGACCCTATTATTTGTTGCTTTTTTAATTTGTTGGAACATTTCATCTTTTACCTGTTCAGCTATATTGGGAAGCTTATAGCAAACTCCAGTTAGCAGATTTCAATTATTACCATCCCCGTTTATATTTACCTATACTGATCCAACATTGTCGCAGCTCACCCCAATGTCATCACTTAAGCACATGTCTTAAGTTGGATTTAACAAAAATACAAACTCCTCCACCTCTTTTGTCCTTCCTAAACGTAGTCTAACAGTCTACATTTGTCACCCAGTCATGGCTTTCATTTAGCCAGGATTCTGTAAAGTCCAACACATCATATTCTGTGGCTGACATGAGAATCTCCAATTCATTCATTTTGTTGCAAGACTTCTTATTTTTCCAATCAGACATTTAATACTATTAGCACATTACTCCTACTCACCTCCATACTTTACTTGCATGTCCTTTCCCCCTAAATCCTTATTGACCCCTACTGTCTTACACTCTCTGTCAACTCTATCTATCCCTTTATTTGCACAACTACCTTCCCTCCCCCCAGATCCTAGTTTAAAAGCACCTTCATCTGTCTAACTATTTTTTCCCCCAACACTCTTCCCTTTGAGGTGCAGCCTGTCCCTACCATAGAGCCAGTAGCAGACAGAGAAGTCAGCCTAGTTCTCCATAAGTTAAACCCTTCCTTCCTGCACAAATTTTTAATCCACTTATTTATCTCCCTAAGCTCCCTCTGTCTTTCTGTGGATGCTTATGGCACCGGCAGTATTTCCGAATACATCACCTTGGAGGTCCAGGCCTTCAGCTTCTCTGCTCGGTCTCTGTAATAATGACTACTGGGTTTTCCCCAGCCTCACCCAGCAATCTGTCTATCCGATCCGCAATATGCCGAACCCGAACGGTCTCGGTGGCAGATGACCCCGTTTATCCGCCTAAATATAGCGTCCCCTTCCACCAACATCTGCCTAGCCTTTGCTGCACTCCTATTTCCCTCCTTCCTATAGCAGTCATTTTCCAGGATGCTAGGAACAAAGTCCTGCTGTAGTTGTTGCCCTTATAGTCCTGTGGAGAACTATAACTTTTGTTTCAATAGAACATGCAGCAGAATGTCTGTCTGTCTTTAATGCCTCCCTCCCCCCCCCCCTCAACATGGAAATTTAAAAACACCAACTGTCATTTCCTCTCAGTAATGAGAAAATATGTCATCACTGAATACTTATTTTACAGACTTTATCCGTCAATTTTTTTGTAAGCTATATCATAAAGTTTCTTGATTTCTTTTGAACTACTCTGTTATGGAATAGAAAGTAAAACCACAGTTTCTCTTTAAGTCATCTTTATTTTGTATTATAAATTGGAGTAATATTTTTTCCTATAGTAGGTCTTTTTATTTTAAACCGCCTTCTTTCAATAGCCACTTTTTTTCAATTTACAGTTGTAATTAATGATGAGCGAGCATGCTCGTTACTAGAGATTTACGAGCATGCTCGGTTGTTTTCTAAGTATCTTCAGCGTGCTCGGGTGTTGTGTTTGAGTCACTCCATGCACATGATTTGCGACTCTTTGACAGCTTTAATACATGTGAGGAATGCTTGTTTCTTAGGCATTCCTCACATGTATTAAAGCTGTCAGACAGTCACAAATCATGCACACGAAGTGACTGAAACATAACGGTCGAGCACCCTGAAGATACTCAGCGAGCATGTGAGCAAGTTAAACAGAACATACTCGCTCATCACTAGTTCTAATGACAAAAGCAGCATTTTTGCTGAACAAGTTATAGTTTTTAGTTCTACCATTTTATTAACCATAGAATGTATCAGAAAACTAAAAAAATATTCGATGAGTGGGTACAAAAGAAAACAGCAGTTTTGTTTTTGTTTCATTTTTGATTTGTTTTTAAATGAATAAATAAAAATGGCTCATGTCACCAACTAGATAGATGATAGATAGATAGATATATAGATAGATAGATAGATAGATAGATGGACAGATAGATAATAGACAGACAGATAGATAATAGATGGATAGATAGACAGATTCAAATCTGCTGAAATTAACTTGAAAGGTACATTTTTATGCTGCTACACACTGAAATTTATCTGCTGAATGCTTCTTCCTCTAATTAAAATCCACTTCTCAAATCTTTAGACACATGAAATGATCTTCCACTTGAATCTAAATCAAAGAGTACAGTATGCGTTGCATCATTTACTTTTAGATGTGGAAAAAAACAACATCTGTGCTTAATGGCTGTAATGGTGATGCTTTCACGTTGCACAGTAACTTTTGCTATTTTGCTAAGGATTCAAGTCAGACTTTTAATGATAATATTATATTGTTTATATAATGTAAGATGTTTTTGTAGTCCACATAAACCAAGGACAGTTATACCACTGTTGTAACCTATGCCACTGTACATGGACCAATAGGTTATGATTTTCTTCAAAACAGTTTCCTACTATCGATAAGACCACATGTCAGGGTTTAAGCTATTACGTGCCTTTGCGCACAATTACCAGTGTATTGTCAGAAAGAGATCATTTACGATGAGCTTTAAGAGGCGGCCCATAAACTGTTCTCGCACATCGGTTCTACACGGTCTTTATCTGCCCAGGGACAAATACGATATACATATTAACTGCAAATATATATCACATGATAATATGGCCGTGCACAGGTTATATTTTTATTTAAACAACCAATGTAAGAAAGTGGACAGGATTAAGATAATCACAAAATAGACAAAAATATATTCATTTTATTAAATACAATGTCTTGAAAGAGTATTCATACCCTATGAACATTTCTACATTACATCCAGGTCTAAGGGGTAGCGTTTCTCCTTATGGAGAGTAACACACCAGCTCTGGCAGAGCTGGTGTGTTACTCTCCATAAGGAGAAACGCTATCCCTTAGACCTCAGTCCAGAGCCTCTCACCTAGCCAAATCAGTTCTCATACTTTGCACTGACGAGGGTCAACAGCCCGAAACACCGTGTCTGCAAATTGAGATTCTGATTTGGCTTTTATCCTAAGTCATATTGCACGATTCGTTAAAGGGTTGATGCAGATTCTTTTCATGACACTGCATTGTTACTGTTTTGCGCCTGGTGATGGAAAGATCTTTTTCTTCCTGAATGCTACAAAATAAAACCTGTTCTCTTATTCCCTAATAGCTCAGTGTGTTAGATAGATTGCCAAGCAAAAGGTCACTGGTTTGAATCATGGATCAGCCATGAAGAAGATTTCCCAAGAAAAGAGAAACAGCATCATCCAGCTCATTGATAGCAGTCTCTCGGCCAAGAAAATTTCCAATCTGCATCATGTGAGTGCAATGACAGTTGGAAGAATACAAAGAGAAAATCGTCCATCCATTCAAAAGTGAAAAGGTGGATGCCCAGGCTAAATATCAGAGTGAATAAGTCAGCTTATCTCATGGTCTATTAGTTCTGGCAAGACAAACACAGCAGTGGAGGTGGCTTGTATGCTTCCTAATAGAGAGATCACAGACGTCCATGCAACACACCTGACACAAGGCTTGAATGGTGGCCAGAAAAAAGGTGAAGAAGCCTTGACTTCAATATCGTCATAAGAAGCGTCGGCTCCGGTTTGCAAAAAAGGACAAAAAAGTGGACAGTGAAAGATTGGAAACAGATGATTAGGAGCCATGAGACGGAAGTCAAAAGACTATGCTCTGAATTGTGCAATTGGGTCTGGAAGAAACAAGGGGAAAAGGGGCTAATGGATCAAGAAATTGAAGGAACTGTGAAGTTCGATGGAGGAAGCCTGATTATATGGGGTTGTTTCACAGCCAAAACCATTGGATACTTGATCAGGATCGATGTTGATCTCAATGCTGAGTTATATGTGAGTATCATACAAGACAAGTTACCTTGTACACTCGAGTACTATGTAAAGAAAGACATAGTGTTCCAGCAAGACAACGAGCATACATTGAGATTGGCGAAGAAATCTTTAAATAGCAATGAAGTTGAAGTGCTGGATTTGCCCCCACAGTCCGCAGGCCTCA
This sequence comes from Phyllobates terribilis, assembly GCF_046119375.1. Lineage (NCBI taxonomy): Eukaryota > Metazoa > Chordata > Amphibia > Anura > Dendrobatidae > Phyllobates > Phyllobates terribilis. Next base: position 446,550,916 of record NW_027362764.1, read on the forward strand.
ACTGAATTGAACATTTGTGGCTAGAGTTGAAGAAAAAATTATACACAAACCCAAGTGAGTCGACCTGTATGCACTAACTTTGAGAACATGTAGGAGAGACCTGGGATCAGATTTCAGTTGAGACTTGCTTGAATCTGGTCAAGAGCAGGGCAGAAGGATTCCAGCAGTGTTGAAATCAAAAAATAGGTTTACAAAATACTAACAAAATAATAAAAACTAAAATTTATATTTTAGGAGCAAAACAGTAACAATGCGTTGACATGACAAGAACGTGTATAACTAATTATATGCTAAATAGTTTTAAGTCAAATTTATATATGAGATAGCCAAGATGATTGTCTATCAAATGATGATAGTCTCACATTGGAAGCAGTAGTGGATGGTGAGAAATGGAGCCAGAAAGGGAAAAGTTCAAAATATTTTTACAATTTTGCTCGTCAGTGTAGTTGTGAGCTATAACCAACACTCCTGTAGGACATAGTAACATATCCCAGAGAAGCAGCTGTGCCATATTCATCAGCATAGCATATGCTATGGTGATAGAAATGCCATGTTACAATTCATACTGGGGCAAAAGTATTATTAGAATCTGTATGTCCTCTGCTAGACATGTTTCTCTGCTACTTATTGTAGAGTGTGTGTTTGTGTGTGTATGTGTGTGTATGTGTGTGTATGTGTGTGTGTGAGTGACTGGGTGTGTGCATGTGAGTGGGTGTTCCAAACACAAAGTGCATATAATGCACATTAAGGATTATATTAATATCCACTTGAATTAAGTGCATATTTGCATAACAGCAAACTTAACTGGAGATCGCTCTTGGATTATTGTGTTTTTTACAGAATGCGGCACTTTTAAGGTTAATAATTTGTACGGATACAGTCTCATGGATAAAGATAGATTATAATTTTAGGTGATTTGGGCATCCGAAATTATGGTATAACATGTAATGCAAAGGACACAGAAGATGGACAGTGGGAGTAAAGTACTTGGACCTGTCAGAATTTGTGGGTCAAAAGGCAATTTCCCTATGTACTCTTACTGTGTGGTTGCAAGCCACTTTCAGTGTAACTGGACTGATATTGGGTCAAATCCTCATCACCCTGCTGGCAGGTATGAAAGTAGTCTGACCCAAACCTACTTTGTACACAGCATTTAACAATTTACTTACTGCGAATTTTCTCTTAACCTGCAATTGTCTGTGCAATAGACTGTAACTGCCAAATATCTGTAATATGAAATAAAATATACTGTATATATATTTAAATTTATTATTATTATTAGTATTATTATTATTATTATAATAATGACCTGTCTTTCAGATGATGATGGCTGTGCTATTCAATTACCAACTGCCTCTAACAGCTGTGGGTAAAGCAGGGCTCAATACATGGCTGTTGACTTGTTAAATGCTGCTCTCAATCTATGACAGCAGAATTTACTATGTACCTGCATGGGGGTACACTGTTCTAACAGCCCATTGTGCCTCTTTCATGTGATTATGGGGTACGGATTTGTTACCATGATGACAGAGGGTCTTCTGAAGATCTATGTGCCTGTCATTTCAGTTTTTCTGTGAATGCCAGCTTTTCACTGGTATTCATAGGAGAACATGATTTATGCTATACACAGTAGTATAGTAGTGCTTGTGTATAGTACAAGTAATGAGATGACTTCATAATCAAGTTCCCCAACAGAAATAAAAAATACAGAGAAAAAGAAAAAAACTAGAAGCGCGTTTCACAAATGCTTCAAAATTCTTTGCTTAGTTTCTGCAAGACAAAAAAGAAAATTAACTTTGAAAGCACTACAAATGTTTATCTTTTTCCTAGTACCTAAGTTCCATAGAGAAGCCTAGTGGTTAAAAATGCCAGAAAAATCCTATGCGTCGTTTAAAAAATTTCACTGAGTGTAAAGCCAATATACTTACTTTGAAAATTCTTTCCAGAAAGTCAGTTCAATTCTTTTTGAAAGTTTTCTTGCCTGATCTTAATTAAGCTATAGGTGGGCTCATGAATTGTTCATTTTAGTATTAATAGCCTTTCAAAAACCATTCTGACATTTTTTTTACGTGCTACACTGAAAATTTGTCTATCAATATGACTTAAGCTTGTGGATATCTTTCTTACTTATATTCTTCTTTTTTCTCCTACTTTCATCTTTTTTCTTTATGTCGCGAGACAATAAGGTTGTGGGCATGTTAATTTCTAGTGAAAGCTAAATTAAGTAATGAAAATTAATTTGTGTATATATGTTGCCTGTTTTGTTTTTGTGTCAAAATTGTATTACATTTTTGGCTCACAAATACAAAAAAGATAGGGGGTGGCCTTAAAGATGATGGCACCAACTGCTTATCTACATATCTGTGTTTCCACAGCTTCATCATCTATAAAGCTTCCAAGATTTCTTTAGCAAAGAGGTGATCATATAGACCTCCCTCTCACCAAAAAGAATTTGCAAACGACTTAGCAAACATTACTGGGCTGTCTCGGCTCCTTTTTGTAAGTGGACTTTGGTGACATGTCTGCAATAGAATGTTTCACATAGAAGATAAAATGGCAGAATTTGCAGCTTTGCACAATGATATGATTGGTTTACATCATGCACTGGAAGATGATCTTCAACTTAAGCATAAGATTCATGACTTTGAGGAAAAATTCAGAAGAAATAGTAATTTAGATAGTGTTACCTGACCCACATACTGTATATGTCTTACATAGTCTTCATTTTCATATTTATTGCCATCCCATATTACACATTACCCTCTCTTGTTATGTACTGCTCCGTCCCATACTTATCAGATTCTCGTTATTTTTGTTATTTATAGCACCCTTTTCTTTATTATATACCGTCTTCTCTTGTTAGATATAAACTGAAATGAATGCTGATGGAGCATGAGAAAGCTTCTTTTCTGATGTAGTAGGCTGATGGACCGGTCTTCTGGTCACCCGCTGCTCCATCAGAAGTCATTTTATATCTAGCAAGAGAGGACTATGTAATAAAGACAGGGCGCTGTGAATAACGAAAATATCAAGAATATGCTATGTAAGGGACAGCACTGTACATAACCGCAGATGACGCTTTATAAGGACCACTCCATATGTAACTAGAGAGGATGGTACATAACAAGGGACAGTGTTACACATAATAAAAGAGGAAACTATGTAACTAACTATATAACTAAGGACGGCGCTATACACAATAAATGAGTACACTATATACTAAGGAACTGTGCTATACATAATAAGGCTACATTCCTGTTTCTGTGTGCAGTGTCAGTGTGCTGCCCACTTTTACAGACCCATTTGAGCATGTCCTATTCTGATTCAAAATCGGATCAGAACAGGACATGCTCTAACCCTCACAGATCTCATTCTCAGATCTGTGATTTTCATGGATGTGTGAATGGATTTATAAAACGCTACGAGTCCATGTGGCTTCTGATAAAAAAAATGAGGCAGCGCACGGAACTATCACATGAATGTGAGAATGCAGCCTAAGGGATTTTACAATTGACTTTACCACTCCAAGTCATACAATATAGATCCAGAATAAATACTTACATCCAGTGGCTGCTGACATCTCTTCTGCTCAGTCATTTTCTTTTGTTTCTTCTCCATCTGGTCAGACCTTCATGTCAACATCTACCAGCCATGACACGTCTTGTCATAATGATTAGTGATGAGCGCGCACAAAAATGCTCGGGTACTCGTTGATCGGGTCGAGCAAATTGGAATACTCGGGTGCTCGACCCAAGCAATGAGCCCAATGTAAGTCTATGGGAAACTCGAGCATTTTTCAGGGGCTCTCTCCGGCGGTCTGCAGAGGGCCTAAAAATTGCCCAAATCGATGGAAACAGTGCTCAAATTACATGGGAACAGCATGGGGAAGACCCCTGGAAGCATCTCTGACTCCCAGATCACTGTTGTCAGCAACGTGGTCAGAGTATTACGCCACTTTTACGGACTCACAATAAAACATACAAAAACGAAACCAAAATGGATTTTCCTGGGAAATATGTTAAGGAACATCCTTTCCAGGGTATTGACTTGTATACAAGGCAAAATAAATAACCAAAAACAATAACCAAAAAAATACTCCTCCACAACTTGGGCTATCTTCACACTTAGCGTTTTTGATGTGTTTTTGCACTTTTGAATTGCTTTCAACCAAGACAAATGCATTCACCGGGAAATGTCATTTTAACATTTTACAACCTTATTTGGCCATGTGGTGTGTGACACATCATCAGACACATGCATGCAGTGCTGAAAAGACATGGGAACAGCATGGGGAAGACTTCTGGAAGCATCTCTGACTCCCAGGTCACTGCCTAAAAGTGTGCCCATCATAAATGATCCTTGGCGGATGCGAAGATGCTTCCCACCATGCACCTGTCATTGAAGACTTGCAACAATCACCGTCCACGTCCCACTGCAGAGTTCAGGTGTCTCTACCCCATTCCTTGAAATGCCAGCGCAAGTATGCAGGTAGCCACCCACCCACCCAGAGGCTGCAATACTATACTGACAAATTTTTGACAGGTGCTTGCACTTGAAATGTGGCCTTTTAGGCTTGTGGAGGTGGAAGCATTTCACAACCTCATGGCGGAGGCAGCCGAGTGTCCATACTCGGTCCCCAGCTGCCAATATATTTCCCGGTATCGCCTCCGCCTTCCACAAGCACGGGTCACACAACATTACCCGTGCCCTCCCCAATGCACTTACTGGGAAAGACCGCCTAACCACAAACACGTGGACAGGTGAATGTGGCCAGGGACGGTACGGAGCCTGTCCACAATTTTTTTGGCTGAGAGTTGTGTTTAGCTCGGTGAAAGGACTGGCATAGAGGGAAACCGTATATACCCTGCATGTCATTTCTCCCAGGAAGTCCTCTAAAGCTGCTTGCACTTGAAATGTGGCCTGAACATTACTGCTGGTACTTTTCTGTGGGAATAAACTTGCCTCCTACCAGCCTGGAATTTTTCCAGCAAACTATGGTATGACGCCATGGTATTAGCACTGCCCCCAGTACCAGTAGCGAAGCCATCCCCAATTTCCTTCTTAGGAATTTTATTTGGTAGACTTAGTGGCTGCCCAAATACATTTTCTCACAAAGGAGCTGAAGATAGAGTGGCAGTAGGTGCAAGTTTCTCGAGCCTGTTAGATATTAGAGGGTGAACGGCAGCACATTGGATCAGTGGTTAGCACTGAAGACTTGCAGCGCTGGGAACCTGGGTTCAAATCCCAGCAAGGACAACATCTGCAAGGACTTTGTATGTTCTTCCCATGTTTGCTTGTGTTTCCTCCTCAGTAAAAAAGCAGCCATAGAGTGTCCGGGAACTTTCCCACACACTTTTCTTAGCCAGGACTGCTTCTCAGCAGGGTTGGACGGTCCCACCAGAGAATCCTCTGGTGTGCCTTGCCTTCTACCTCAGGAGAGTTCATGATAGCGCGAACTTTGCAGCTGCTATGTGGCTCTTGAGCCGGTGAGAAAGGTTAGCCCTCAGAATCAAATCCTCTGGTGGACACAATGTTTTTCAATATGAAACAGCTTCTCAGTGGGAGTTGTATTTCACCACAGCCATATTCTTTAGCTCGGTGAAAGGACTGGCATAGAGGGAAACCATATCTACCCCGGCTGTCATTTCTCCGTCACCAGGTTCCGCCCATTGTCACACACGACCATGCCTGGCTGTATGTTCAGCCGTGAAAGCCACAGATCAGGCTGCTGTGTTAAAGCTTAAAACAACTCTGCAGCGCTGGGCTGTTTGTCAATTAAGCATTAAGCATGAAATCTTCAGCACAGCCTGTTGCTGCTTGGCCAAGGCAGTGCTGCAGTGCTGTCAGCTTGTGACTGCTGTGATCATTTCGAAGATGGAGGAGGAGGTGCATGAGCTGAACAATGTGATTACATTGAGGTTAAATTGGTGACACTGTTTTTTATACTAAATAAAGTTCCTATTGTTTTGGGTTTTTTACGTTATTTTTTAAGACAAATGCATTCACCGGGAAATGTCATTTTAACATTTTACAACCTTTTTTGGCAATGTGGTGTGTGACACATCATCAGACACATCCTTTTTTATTTATGATGGAGGGACTCTGAAAGTCATAAAGCCTATTTTTACAGGGACATCAGACGGCACTTACTTTTCTTAAAAGGCCAGCAGTCGGCCGTAGCTATTTTTAGAGAGCAATCAGCCGGCTAGGCTTTGTTGTTCCCATTATTAACAAGTGGGTCTCCTAAACTGTTATTGCGCATACAGTGACATCAAGGGCTGTCAAAAATTTTGACGCAACCCAATACCCCTTTGAAGAGACATACAGGAGGGTCTCAGTAAAAAAAATGTTCCCATTATAGAGGAGCGGGTCTCCTATAGTGGTAATGCCCATGCTGTGACTGCAAGGGCTGCCAAAATTTGGGAAAAACTCCAAAAAGAATTTAAAGATACATAGAGCAGGGCCACAGTAACAAGGTACGACATGTTCCCATTAGAAAGGAGAGGGTCTTCTATACAGTTATAGGGTATGCAGTGAGTCCAACTGCTGACCAATTTTAGGAAAAACCCCACAAAGAATTTAAAGACACATGGAGCAGGGCCACAGTAACAAGGTACGACATGTTCACATTAGAAAGGAGAGGGTCTGCTATACAGTTATAGGGTATGCAGTGAGTCCAACGACTGACCAATTTTAGGAAAAACTCCACTAAGAATTTAAAGACGCATGAAGCAGGGTCACAGTAACAAGGTATGACATGTTCCCATTAGAAAGGAGAGGGTCTGCTATGCAGTTATAGTGTATGCAGTGAGTCCAAAGGCTGACCATTTTTAGGAAAAACCCCACTAATAATTTAAAGACACACAGAACAGGGCCACAGTAACAAGTACGACATGTTCCCATTAGAAAGGAAAGGGTCTGCTATACAGTTATATTTTATGCAGTGAGTCCAACGGCTGACCAATTTTAGGAAAAACCCCACTAAGAAATTAAAGACACACAGAGCAGGGCCACAGTAACGACAAATTCCCATTGGAAAGGAGAGAGTCTCCCATAGTGTTGGCCTATGCAGTGAATGCAAGGGCTGGCAAAAATTTGGAGGCACTTCAATGCCCGTTGGAAGAGACGTGGAGTAGGGCCTCATAAAAAAATGTTCCCATTCGAAAGGATCGGGCCTCCTATACTTTTAATGCCCATGCACTTATTGTATGGGCTGACTAACTTTTACCCCTGGGGGGTATACATTAACAAACTGTATATAAAAAAAATTTCAAGGGCATCATAAACACCCTTTAAAAAAATTATGTGAGTGTTGCATCACGGACCATGGTCACCCTGGTGATATGGTGGTGGAGGATGTGGAGAAGGAGGAGGATAAGAGCAAATAGACAAAATACGGAAGCCTGTAACCATGTGTGGGTGTAAATAGGTGCATGGGAATACACCTCCCAAGAAAAGACACTAGATTTGAGTTTATTTTACGCTGCTATCATTCGGTGGTGTTGAGAAGTCTGGCCCAATCCAGCCCTTGTTCATTTTTATAAGAGTCAGCCTGTCAGCATTTTCAGTTGACAGGCGGATGCACTTATCAGTTATAATTCCATCAGTGGCACTAAAAACCCACCCTGTTAAAACACTGGCGGCAGGGCAGGCCAGGACCTCCAAGCCATAGAGAGCCAGTTCATTCCAGGTATCCAGCATGGATACCCAATAATTTTAAGGCACAGAGGAATCTCGGAGGACGTTGGTACGGTTGGCAAGGTACTACCTCAGCATCTTCCCAAACTTTGCACTCCTTGTGAGAGTACGCCGCGCCTCAGGGCCTGTGCAATGGGAGGGTCTGAGAAAACTCTCCCAGAACTTTAACAGTGTTCCCCTGCCTTTGCTGGATTGAAGTTGTTTCTCTCTCGCCTATACTCCTTGGTTGTCCAACAAAGTGTGCCCCCTGCTGCCAGCATTTTCAGATGGGAATTTTTTTAATAGTTCCGCATCATTGGCCTTCTGGTACTACCCCATTTTTGTAGACCTGTCCGCCTGAAGAATAAGAAATATAAAGTTCTCCTTGTAGCATGGGTGTAGAAGTGTCACCAACCAGTAATGACTGTCACCCAAAATTTTGAGAATGTGAGGGTCATGTTAAAGGCAGCGTAACATAAACTCGGCCATGCGTGCCAGACTACTAACAGGCAAGACTTCTGCGTCCTCACCAAGAGGATGACTGACCATGCTCTGCTCCTCCTCCTCCTCTCTGTCCTCTGGCCATCCACGCTGAACAGACGGTATGACAGCTGTGCAGGTAGTACCATCTATAGTGCATGAAACTAGCTCCTGTCCTTCCTCCTCCTCCTCTTCCTCATTGTCACCCAATATTCTTTGGGAGGAGATGAGGCTCGGCTGTGTGTAATCACATTGTATGGTTCCTTGCTCCATCTCATCGTGCTCCACCTGCAATGCATCCTCTTTGATTGCGTTTCAGAAGACAGAGAATGGGATGGTGACGCTAATTATGGCATCATCGCCGCTCACCATCTTGGTGGAGTCATCAAAGTTTTGGAGGATAGTACAGATGTCTGACATCCATGTCCACTCCTGAGGTCTTATGTGTGGAGTCTGAACTGAATACCGATGGCATTGTTGATGCTGGTACTCAACAACTGCCCTATTCTGCTCACAAATCCTTCCCAACATCTGCAGTGTAGAGTTCAAACGCATGGGGACATCACACACCAGTCTGTGAGCCAGAAGCTGCAAATGCTGCTGAAACACTGAAAGGGCGGCGGAAGCTGTAGCTGACTTTCTAAAATGGGCACAGAGGCGGCGTAGTTTAATAAGCAGACCCGGCAGCTCCGGATAGGATTTGAGAAACCGCTGAACCACGAGGTTAAGCACATGGGCCAGGCATGGTACGTGTGTGAGCTCGCCTCAGAGCCGCCACCAGGTTCAAGCCATTTTCACACATGACCATGCCTGGCTATAGGTACAGCGGTGTGAGACACAGATCTGCCTGCTCTTTCAGAGCTGTCCACAACTCTTCAGCATTGTGTGGTTTTTCACCTAAGCATATTAGCTTCAGCACAGCCTGTTGCCTCTTGGCCGAGGCAGTGCTGCAGTGCTTCCAGCTTGTGACTGATGTGGTCATTTTGGCGATGGAGGCTGAAGAGGGGGAGAAGGCTGAGGAGGATGAGGTGCAGGAGCTGTAGACCATGGGGGCAACCCTGATTGACCCCGGGCCCGCACTCCTTGGCGTCGGGAGGACGTGTTCCGTCCCAAGGTCCGACTGGGTCCCGGCTTCCACTATGCTAACCTGTTGAGGGAGGGCACCAATGTCCCTTCACGGTTGACCAAGTGAGTGTCAAATTATTATGTTGATTGCGCAATCAACAGAAAACCAAATGGAGACAGTGCTCTGTATGGGAGGATTCAGGGAATCTCTAACCCCATTTATTTCTACTTAGCATTTTATATTGTTTTGAGTATATCAATAGCCAATCATCTACAGCCATACTACAGGCTTGAACCAATGTTAGTACAATTATTACGGAAATACACATATGGTCATATTATCGTTAGTTCGGTGCATGGTGGAAAGTTACAAGGTCGTACATCCCGGCTCAGACTAGCTAGATAACAGGAGCAAGGTGTCTCATAGAATGTTCCTGAGAGAAAAGGTTATTGTGGGAAAGTTACGTGTGAATCATGAAGGAAAGAATGTATGTTATGCAAAGAGTATAATAACATGATTTTGAAGCAAGCAGACAAAATGGAATTGACATAGCATGAGTATCAATATGTCCTTTACTCTTGGATAGCATGAATATTAATATGTCCTTTACATTCCCCCCTAAAAATGATGTTATTATCAACAATAGTGGTACTTTTCCATGGTCATGTTTTGAGCCTGAGGGACATTGGTCTTCACTCAATTAGTGCCCTTGTTACTAGTTGAGACTGTCGTGGCATGTCCATCCCCCCTTGTTTGTTGACATAATCATAAAGCTCTGATCTTCAGATGTGAGGTGGGTTGGGGCTTGCGTGTAAAGGTCATCAATCCCTTGTCATCCAGGTCCTCAATGATGGTCACATCTGGGAGGTCCGTGTAAAGTAGCACTGGATGTTGGTTGACAGCGTCCTCCTTGCTCTCTGATGATTGACAGGTTTTCCTCATGAAAATGGGATACAATAAAAGACTAGTTTTAGTAAAACATATATTAACAAGATGCAAGCAGCAATATGCAACACTCCTTGTAATATTCCAGCAATCCATCCACCAATCCCTTTAAGCCAATTAGCAGGATTTAAAAAGGAAAACGTATCAGACCACCAACTGTCTTTGGTCAATTCATTATGTTTGTTATATTCTTCCCTGAGTTTCCTAATGTCTTCCATTTTAGTCTTTAACCATATGGTAGAGTCGGGGTCAATAGAGTGACAACAGACTGGGCTTATAACCTGACACATTCCTCCTTGAGCTGCTGTCAAATAGTCCAGCACTAAAGTATGTTGATTGGCTACTATAATAAGCTGATTCTGCACCGCAACAGTAGTATTAATTACTTCCAAAATATTCCAAATCTGGTCATCTTAGTAGTCAGTGACTTCCACTAATTTGTCCCACATTTGTGTTACCATAGGGTAGAGCAAGACAGTACTGGCTATCTTATTGGGTATACTCTTTTGTACTAAATGAGGTCTTCCTGATGGGCGTGGGGTGTTGTCCTTAGCACATTTATAGATGGTATGAAGAGGGATGTTTCTCATATCTACTTTAGTATGGGGAATAAGATATGTGGCTGGAGTTAGCCGGGCCAACGTACAATCCCCCCCTACTCCAACTGGGAGCCATTTGTACGCATTATTCCCACAGAGCCAATATGTGGCTGATGGGAGATCCCATAATGCAGATTGCTCTAATACTTATTTATGTACCAAATCGATGAAAACGGTGTTATTTGATAACATACACCACGAAGACATTTGTCCCCAGGGGGCTACAATATCCAACATCCGGATTGCCACATGTTGTATCACTAGGCTTATATTCAGAAAATTCATGACAACATATCCAGTATGAAACCTGCCAGAGGTGTCAACATATCTGGATCCATCCGTATATAACGTAAGTTCTAGATCATCCAAGCGTACTTCCCCCACTAAAACAAGTGGAGCTGACTCCGCAGTAATTGTTTCCAGACAATCATGCGGTGGAGCCTCTTTCCCCTCTCCATCAGGTGCTGGTAGCAGGGTGGCCAGGTTGATGGTGGTGCACCGATGTAATTTCACATTTTCTGGCAATATCAATGAACACTGCAGCCACAGGTGTCTCTGTGTGGACAGATATTTAGGTTGCTGTAAAGCCAAAACAGCCGCAATATCGTGTGGAGCATAAATGTGAGTCGCAAGTCCAAGGATGATGTCCGCCGTCTTTTCTAGTAACTGCTGTGTGGCGTGGACCACTTGTAGACAGCTGGCGGAGGCCCTGGCTACCGGGTCCAGATGCGCTGAGTAATAACCGACTGGGCACTGCTTTGTACAGTGTCTCTGTGTGAGTACCCCGGCTGCATGTCCTCCCATCTCAGAGACATACTAATGGAAAGGTTGAGCATAATCCGGATTTCCAAGGGCAGGGGCTGTCATTATCCTTGATTTTAGTTGCTCAAAGGCTTGTTGCAGCAGTTCTTGGTGGTCCTTGTTGTTTACATCAACCAGAGTGTCTTCTTTTAATGCATCATATAGGGGTTGCATCAGAAGTGAGGCGTCTGGGATCCATTGTCTGCAATATGTGCATAGTCCAAGGAACCGTTGCAGATCTATGGGATCTTTTGGAAATGGTAGCAGGTGGATGGCCGTCTTTCTTTCTTCTGTGTGATGTCTGGCACCCCGAGTAAGGCAGTGACCTAAGAAAACCACTTTACCGAGGCAAAACTGAAGTTTCGAGGCTGAGACTCGACAATTCAGTTTTGCTAGATTCTTGAAGAGGCTAACACTGGCCCTGATGGACATTTGCTCCATGGGGGCACACAAGAGAAGATCATCCACGTATTGTAATAGTACTACCTCAGAGTTGTCCAGCTGCCACGGCAGCAGACAGCTAGACATGTTTTTATTGAAGCAAATCCACGCAGTTTAAAAATTTCCAAATTACATCGGGGAATCTCACATGGACAAAACGCAACGCTTTTCAAACACAGAGCTGTGTTCCTTGTCAAAGCTGACATGCATATTACACTCTATAGTATTATATCCAATAACAACCAATCAGATCGATATGCTTGGTCACATGAGAGTGTGAACAGGGTGCATAATTAGTGTGAGCCAATCACATAAAATGGAAAAAACAATAAAACCATTATAGAGAGAAAGAACAAGAAAAGAGTTAAAATTAATTTTAACATGGAATGTTACATGAAATAGATAAAATAAACTGACAGAAACATGAAGTAGAATCAATAGTGAAACATGATTTCACGGCGTGCATTGAGTCCATCTGGGAAATGGGATCCAAGGTTGTAAATCCAGAATGCTTCTCTGGTGAGTAAACGGTGTCTGGAATCTCCTCCTCGATGTGCAGGTTTAACCCTCTCTATACCAATGACCTGTGGAGAACTGCACGATCTCTGGTCAAATTGAATAAAATGCCTAGAGGTATGTGAAATATTACGGTTGGTACTATAAAGAGAAGATATATCAGTTAAATGTTCTGAAATGCGAACTTTAAGATTTCTTGTTGTGCAACCAACATATATAAGATCACAAATTTTGCAAAGAATTATATAAACCACATTTGTGCTGATACAATTTATGTGTCCTTTGATTTTGAAAGTTTCTGTGTGGTTATAATTGAAAAATTATTTAGTTGCTGATGAATATTTGCATGTCCGACATCTATTTTGGCCGCACTTATAGAAACCAGAGTAATTTATCCAAGTATTACTTTTTAAATTATTGGAGGAGAAAAAAGACGGTGAAACGATGTTACCAATAGTGACACCTCTCCTTGCTACTACAGAGCAATTGGATTGTAAAATTTTAGATAAAGTTGCATCCTCATACAAAATGGATATGTGTTTGAAAAAAATAGATTTGATTATATTAAACTGAGGGCTATACTGCAATGACCAGACTAGTCTATTAGAATTATTGTGAACAATACGTGGTCCCAAATTTTGGTGTCTCTTGTGTTTGATTATATGTTTGGCTCTACCCAGGTTCCATTTAGGATACCCCCTTTCTGAAAGTTTGGACCATGTATGTGTAAGTTCTGTAGATAGAGTGTTTTCATCATTGCAGTTCCTTGCAACACGTGTGAATTCACCCACAGGTAATGCTTTGATAGTATGGGGCGGATGACTACTACTTGCATGCAAAATAGTATTTCCAGACTGTGGTTTACAGTAAGTACTAGTCAATATGTGTTGATCTGGGATACCCCGCAAATTCAAATCCAGAAATGAAATGGCAGAAATTTCAACCCTATGCGTAAATGTGAGTTTGCAATGATTGACATGTAAAAATTGCACAAAGTCGGGTATGGCAGACACATCGCCTGATGAAACGAACAGTAGGTCATCTATGTACCTGCCATACCAGACCAGGTGTTTGGTAAAAGGATTATCAGTACTGTAAAGATAACCTTCCTCCCAATAGGCCATAACTAGATTGGCCAATGATGGGGAATGTTTAGCACCCATTAACAGGCCTCTAGATTGTAAATAATATTGGCCATCAAAAGAAAAATAATTACATGTCATAAAAAAATTGACCACTTGTATAATAAATGTACATAGGTCTTCCGTATAATCACTGTATTTTTTCAAATGATATGAGAGTGCTTCCACTGTAATTTCTCAGGGAATTGAGGTATATAATGCCGTTACGTCACAAGCAATCCATGCAAAGTCTTGTCTCCAAACTATATTAGAAAGTTGTCCCAAAATATCTCCAGTATCTTTGAGAAAACCAGCTGTTCGTTGTGAGAATGGTTGCAAAAGCAAGTCAACCCACACACTTAATCGTTCAGTGACCGATCCTATGCCCGAGATGATGGGCCTCATAGGGGGTGGGCTGACTCCCTTATGTACTTTGGGCAATGCGTGCATAATAGGGGTGATTGGAAAATCTACCAAAAGGTAATCTCTTTGGTTTTTAGATAATACACCCAACATATAACCGTCACTTACAATTTCATAGGTTTGTTTTTTAATATCTACAATCGGATCACATCTTAATTTACGATATGTGGATGAATCCTCCAATAAAGATGCAACCTGGGATCTATATGTGTCAGTGTCCAGCACAACTACTAAGCCCCCCTTATCAGCCATGCTTATAACAATATGTGGCATATTTCTCAATTCCTGCAATGCTTGATAGTGTAAAGATGATAAGTTATGGTGGGAACCATGATGTTATGATCTGCTACAAGCACGAAGGAAAGAAAGGAGATCTGTCCCTACAATAGAACTAAGCTAGATCCCTATGATGTAATGGGGAACCTGATCCTGCGATCAGACCCGCTAAAGTCCTCGGCTAGTCTGTACGAAGACCTATAGATTCAAGGGAGGGATCCCTACAAGAACTAGGGACTGGGATAAACTAGGGACTGGGACGCAAACACAGCAACCCCCCCAGGCATGACAACTCGCCGAAAGAAATATTTTTAACATCACATAAATCCAATGTTCTGAATTTGTCAAAACAAGTTTTAACTCAGAAACAAGACGAAGTTCTTTAACTTGACTTGAATTTCGTACCAGACCGTAATTTCAACCTTTTCTCCACTCTATTGGATCTGAATAGATTCATACGGAATCTTATTATCCAAAAACACTTTGTAACAGAGGATAATGAGCAACCTGAACCCCCTCAAATTACTGTCAATGAATACAGAGACTTGAATTTCAAGGAACCGATGTCTTTATTGCATTTGCAGGATCTCCAGAATCCTTTAGAACCGGTTTCTATTTAAACCTCGATGTCTACTTCGTTCAAAACAAGAAATTCTTCTTTTTATCCCTTACAGACAAGGGTGGACTGTATGGATCGCTTCAAGGATACAATGGAAAGAGAGCTCAAATCGCTGGCAGAGGATGTCAAGCATCATGGTTCCCACCATAACTTATCATCTTTACACTCTCAAGCATTGCAGGAATTGAGAAATATGCCACATATTGTTATATGTATGACTGAAAAGGGGGGCTTAGTAGTTATGCTGGACACTGACACATATAGATCCCAGGTTGCATCTCTATTGGAGGATTCATCCACATATCGTAAATTAAGGTGTGATCCGATTGTAGATATTAAAAACCAAACCAATGAAATTGTAAGTGACGGTTATATGTTGGGTGTATTATCTAAAAACCAAAGAGATCACCTTTTGGTAGATTTTCCAATCACCCCTATTATGCACGCATTGCCCAAAGTACATAAGTGAGTCAGCCCACCCCCTTTGAGGCCCATCACCTGGGGCATAGGATCGGTCACTGAACGATTAAGTGAGTGGGTTGACTTGCTTTTGCAACCATTATCACAACGAACAGCTGGTTTTCTCAAAGATACTGGAGATGTATTGGGACAACTGTCTAATATAGTTTGGAGACAAGACTTTGCATGGATTGCTTGTGACGTAACTGCATTATATACCTCAATCCCCCGAGAAATTGCAGTGGAAGCACTCTCATATCATTTGAAAAAATACAGTGATTATACGGAAGACCTATGTACATTTATTATACAAGTGGTCAATTTTCTTATGACATGTAATTATTTTTCTTTTGATGGCCAATATTATTTACAATGTAGAGGCGTGTCAATGGGTGCTAAACATTCCCCATCATTGGCCAATGTAGTTATGGCAAATTGGGAGGAAGGTTCTCTTTACAGTACTGATAATCCTTTTACCAAACACCTGGTCTGGTATGGCAGGTACATAGATGACCTACTGTTCGTTTGGTCAGGCGATGTGTCTGCCCTACCCGACTTTGTGCAATATTTACATGTCAATCATTGCAATCTGACATTTACGCATAGAGTTGAAATTTCTGCCATTTCATTTCTGGATTTGAATTTGCGGGGCATCCCAGATCGACACATATTGACTAGTACTTACTGTAAACCACAGTCTGGAAATACTATTTTACATGCAAGTAGTAGTCATCCGCCCCATACTATCAAAACATTACCTGTGGGTGAATTCACACGTGTTGCAAGGAACTGCAATGATGAAAATACTCTATCTACAGAACTTCCACATACATGGTCCAAACTTTCAGAAAGGGGGTATCCTAAATGGACCCTGGGTAGAGCCAAACATATAATCCAACACAAGAGACACCAAAATTTGGAACCACGTATTGTTCATAATAATTCTAATAGACTAGTCCAGTCATTGCAGTATAGCCCTCAGTTTAATATAATCAAATCTATTTTTTTCAAACACATATCCATTTTGTATGAGGATGCAACTTTATCTAAAATTTTACAATCCAATTGCTCTGTAGTAACAAGGAGACGTGTCACTATTGGTAACATAGTTTCACCGTCTTTTTTCTCCTCTAATAATTTAAAAAGTAATACTTGGATAAATTACTCTGGCTTCTATAAGTGCGGCCAAAATAGATGTCGGACATGCAAATATACATCAGCTACTAAAGAATTTTTCAATTATAACCACACAGAAACTTTCAAAATCAAAGGATACATAAATTGTAACAGCACGAATGTGGTTTATATAATTCTATGCAAAATTTGTGATCTTATATATGTTGGTTGCACAACAAGAAATCTTAAAGTTCGCATTTCAGAACATTTTACTGATATATCTTCTCTTTCTAGCACCAACCGTAATATTTCACATGCCTCTAGGCATTTTATTCAATTTCACCAGAGATCGTGCAGTTCTCTACAGGTCATTGGTATAGAGAGGGTTAAACCTGCACATCGAGGAGGAGATTCCAGACACCGTTTACTCACCAGAGAAGCATTCTGGATTTACAACCTTGGATCCCGTTTCCCAGACGGACCCAATGCACGCCGTGAAATCATGTTTCATTATTGATTATACTTCATGTTTCTGTCAGTTTATTTTATCTATTTCATGTAACATTCCATGTTAAAATTAATTTTAACTCTTTTCTTGTTCTTTCTCTCTTTAATGGTTTTATTGTTTTTTCCATTTAATGTGATTGGCTCACACTAATTATGCACCCTGTTCACACTCTCATGTGACCAAGCATATCGATCTGATTGGTTGTTATTGGATAAAATACTATAGAGTGTCATATGCATGTCAACTTTGACAAAGAACACAGCTCTGTGTTCGAAACACGTTGCGTTTTTTCCATGTGAGATTCCCCGATGTAATTTGGAAATTTTTAAACTGTGTGGATTTTCTTCAATAAATATTTGCACTTTTGGAAGCTGGTTTCTTCAACTTTTTTTCATGCAAACACGTGAGGCCACACGTACCCGTGCCTCCTTCCAAAGCCTACAGCAATCAGGTGAGCTGAATCTACTTTCCCCTTTTTTCAGCTAGACATGTTCTTTGCAACTGATTAGGGCTATTCTGCGCTCCCTGCGGCATCACCATCCAAGTCAATTGCCTGCCTTGATATGTAAATGCAAACAGAAACTGACAGTCTTTGTGTAGTGGAATGAAGAAAAGGCATTTGCTAAATCAATTACTGTAAACAAGGCTGCTGTAGATGGTATTTGTGAGAGAAGTGTATGTGGGTTAGGCACCACAGGAGTTTCCAAGACTGTCGCTGCATTTAGTACGTAAACCCTGGACACTAACAGCTGGCAATGAGTTTTAATATGTAAGGAGAACCCAAGGTCCTTTTAGACTTGCAAAAGGCGCCCACAAAACTGCTCAACCGACTCTGCCTTCTCTTGAGTGACATCTGTGAGGGCAGTAGATTGATCAGCCAGCTCATCCTGAGCCCATATTTGAAGGGATTGACAGAAGTCAACCCTACTCTCATACGTATTGGCGTCTAATGCTCTGTCACACACTGATCATGATGATCTTCCTCCTACAAATTCTGGGTGTAGTGTGTATTGCTGCCTGTATTCCGGGGGTGCCAAGATGGCCGCCACCAGAAGGAAGCATACAACAGGAAGGGTGCACCAAGATGGCCGCCACCAAAGGGACTTCTGGTCAGAGGCCGCAGGTGATGCAATGGGTGTAGCAACATGGCCTCTGCAGGAAGGGTTGAAACTTTGGGCGGACAAAGGTATAACAGATGAGGATGGGGCACAAGGAGTGTCTTGGGTAGTAGCGAGGGGTGGGCCTCTTGGACGGGGTGCATGACATGCAACACAATATTCTGCTAACAATGGATTCTGCTGGCCACAATTAATACAGCTCAATTCCCCCATCCCCATCAGCCATTATTGGGCGGTGGCTGGAGAGCAGTATCTTTGTAATACACATAACATGGCATCTTTCCCTTATTGTCTGTATTTTATTCCTCCACCCACCCTTCTTTGACAAATTCTCTGCTGTTCTATACCAAGCCAAAGCTATTTGTAACAATCCTTTATCTTCTAACTTGCCCTTTTTCTTCTTAATAATTAACTGTCCCTTATCTGGTAGCTCTCATATTTTAGTTAACTGTTTAAGTTTCTGCACATACTTTTTCCCTTCTTTCGATAAACTCAGCGCAGCCTTTTTTCCACATCTGCTTCATTTTGTAGCACAAAACAGCCAATCTTTGTTACAGGGCTAGATAATTTTCCCTTCTTTACATAAAGATAATTGAAATAACCAGGCTTCATCTCCTCCTCTATCTCAACATATCCTTCATCACAAATCTCATGTGCAACTTTTCTAAACTTTACAGCGTCTCCCAACAATCCACAGTCAACTAATCTATCCCTTTTCTGCCAGATGCCTTTGTCCCACAACGGAGGCTGAAGTATCCCCTCCACAGGAAAATTTAACACCTTAAACACTTTTGGTGCATTCTTAAATGATCTTTTCCCCTCTCGACCGACCATGATATTCTTCAAATCCTCTCCCTCCTGCAGAGGAGACAATTTCTTTCTGCTCCACGGAAACAATGATTAATCACTACAACTGACAAAAGATCATTGACTTGTGCACAGAACGAGTCGGGACCACAGCTACTGTTCCACTGACTTCACCCCTCCCGTCGGGGGAGTCACATGTACGGTCTAGGTGAAAGGAGGAGGGCTCACGTCTGCAGCCCTCCGGACACTTGATATATGTATATCTGTGTCCGTGTCCTACCCAATCTTCGATCACCTCCCGTGAACAGGTCTAGGTGAAAGGAGGAGAGCTCTCGCCTGCAGCTCTCCGGACACTAGATATGGTTATATCTGCGTGCATATCCTTCCCATTCTTAGATCACCTGCCGCAACTGAACCTAACAGTGTTCAGTCTCCAAAGGATCTTTGTCAGAAGTTAAGGAAGATTCACACAATATTCACTTGTCAATCCGAGGTGATACTGCTTTGAAAGTTATCAATATCAGACCCCTAATGGGACTATACCCCTGATAGTCTCTCCTTTGACTCTATCAAACCAAGATGTCCGGACATACTGCAAACAACCACACACCACATGGAAACCACGCCAAACGGTCAGTATCACTAGTAAAGAACTCGTGCACATACCGTGGCTTTTTGTGTGGGATGATCAGTCCCAATTCCAGTGGGGGAGGATGAAAGCAAGTCTCTCTTTGTGGACGTACAGGGGTGGTGGGGCGTCCCTGGTTAGGGATCCGAGTCATGGCACCAAGCTGTTGAGGGAGGGCACAAACGTCCCTTCACGGTTGACCAAGTGAGTGTCAAATTATTATGTTGATTGCGCAATCCACAGAAAACCAAACGGAGACAGTGTTCTGTATGTGAGGATTCAGAGAATCTTTAACCCCGTTTTTTTCTACTTAGCATTTTATATTGTTTTGAGTATGTCAATAGCCAATCATCTGCAGCCATACTATAGGCTTGAACCAATGTTAGTACTAGTGTTGAGCCACCCCCGTAGTGTTCGAGTTCGGATCGGTTCGTCCATCACCCTTGTGTTCGCCGAACTGTTCGTCGAACACCTTCGAACACTGTTTAAACCAATGGCAGGCAAACAAAAACACATAGAAACACATAGAAAACACCTTCAAAGGTGTCCAAAAGCTGACAAACTGCTCAGAAGACATAACTAACACATGGAAAAGTGACAAGTACATATAGTCATGCGAAAAGAAAAGAGGTGGAGGAGTAAAAGGAGAGGGAGACACAGATATAGGCATGTCATGCCCTTCTAAAATCCCAAAAGTGAGAAGCCGACACGGCCAGTCAGTTTCTGCCAGTGCCAGCTCCGTGTCGCCGGGTTTGTGCCAGAGCCGCGGTGGAAGCTGACGGCCAGCCCCCCTCTCCCAATACAGGTGCCTGTCCGCTGGTGGGTCGAGCGAGCCCCCCTGTGGTGGAGGCAGCTCTAAACTTTTTAATTTAAATTGTCTCTCTAATTTGAATGAATACACCTTAAATCCTTTTACAAGGATCTATTGAAGGACAAGTCTTATGCCAGCAGCCGCGTAATTCCAGCTCCAGGAGCGTCCACTAAAGCTGCTGCAGTTAAAAAGCTTTTATAAGGATCGAGCTCGGCTGTCCACCGCAAGGCGTCCTACCGCCAGTCCCAGCCCCTATGCCTTGGGGTGCCTCCTGATGCTCTTTACTGAGTATCCCATGGTCCCGAAGCATTTACTTTGAAAAAATTAAGTGATCAAACTACAGGTGGTGTAGCTTGCTTAACAGCCGGGATAATCCGCTGACTAGCAGACACTGCTAGTAGGCACAAAGTATTTCCTGGGCTAGATGCAGTTAAAAATTTGTAGTTAGATACTCTCGTTGGATGCTGAGAAAGCATTCCATACAGTCTCCTGGCACGCCATATATTATTCTCTTAAAAAGCTTGGGGTAGGGGTCAGGGGACCCTCTTATAGCCAAAATCATGGCCCTGTATCGCAATGCGTCACCTAGGCTGAAGATAAATGGAACTGTAGCATCCCGAGGGCTCGGTTGCTACAGAGGTATTGCACCTCACCCAGAGGTGTGATATCTCACTCTCAGGTAAGGATGGAGTGTGGATCAGGACCGCGACACCTGCATGCATTACACCACATTGCCGTGGGGCAGGGCGACCAATAAGCCCCTGAGATGGGCACGACAGTCCCTGTCCCTGGCTGGAGTGGGGGGAGGGAACACCGAGGGAGGGGAACCCTGTAGTGCAGAAGCAGGGAGGAAGCAGTTCCTGGGTGCATTGAGAAGGGAGTATAAAAGGTGGGCACCACCTTAGTTCAGTGCAGAGAAGTCTGAGCAAAAGTGACAGGGAGCAGGGGCTCTGCATGAGCACTGCTCCAGAGGCTGGCCTAGTAACAGAGGCCCAGGCCTGGAAGAGGGAGAAGGAAGGAAGAGGAGCGGAGAAGGCTCCAGGAATGAGGAATGAAGAGATCCCAGGGGTGTGGACGGGCGAGTCGCCACCGCACGCCCGAATCCACCTACGTGGAGGGGTCAGGCAAAAGGGGGAGACCGGTCCCCGAAACTATTAGAGGCGGAAAATGACCCTCAGCTAGAAACTGGAGGCTGTGACATTTTATGTGGCGCTGCCCCTCGCTACACCCGCTAGGAGGTCAGCACATAGGGTCAGGGAAACTGGTGCCAAGTTTACCAAGAGGAGGGCCGAGGCAGTCGGACAGAAGAGTTGGTAAGAAAGGCCAGACAAAGGACACACAAAGGGGGTCCTGTGAAGCGCTCCAAAGTTATCTGGGAGTTGTCTGAGCCCCTCACCTGGTAAGCACAGTACGACGTGGGCAGCCGTTACCTGCAGAAGTGGTCTGGATAATAAGAACTGTGAGTAAATGCCCTGGACTGCATCACTGACTCCATGTCATTACTGCTGCTGGCCTGCACCATCACCCCCATCCTCCGCATACACTGCCCTGAGGCTATACTCCTCCCGTGGGGAGTTATGCTATGCTCTGCTGCACCCACAACACCAGCATCAGCGGTCTGCCCTGCAGCGGCGGTTCACTCTGACCGCAATCCATGGGTGGCGTAGTCGGACATTTAAACATCAAAACCACATAAATAGTTCCGCCACTGGTTTGACCGCCCTGAGCCATGGAACCGGGTCGCCGCCACGGAGACTACAACTACCAGCATCCACCAAAAAGGGTCCGGCTCCGGATGTCCCAAGGCCCAGGGGGCGAGTCAGAACATTTTCATCACCTTTCATAATCACCAATGGGACAAGGCAGGGATGTCCTCTGTCCCCTCTCTTATACATCCTAGTGACGGAGCACCTGCTCTCATCAATTCGCCATAACCCCAATATTAGGTGGATTGAGGTGGGAGGCACCGAGTACAAGTGCTCTGCATTTGCTGATGATGTCAATCACATATATCCATCAGCAGGCTGTTATGGCTGAAATAGATCACTTTGTTACATGGTCAAATTTTAAAATCAATACAGCGAAGTCTGAGGCCCTCGATGTCTCCCTCCCCAAATCCATACAGGATTCCATCCAGTCCAACTTGCCCTTTGCCTGGCCCTCACAGGGTATCAAATTCTTAGGAATTCCTATTCATAGAGACCTCTCCCATCTATGTTATCTTAATTTTGGGCCCTTTAATGAACAACTCCATAGAGACCACGGTTGGCAAGTTAGAACAGTAAGATTCACTACGTGAACCACTGGTGTTTTGTGGAAAAGCACATGTACACTGTGTTCCAAATTATTATGCAAAAAGTGTTTAGGAGTGATAAGGGAAAAATTTGTTTGTTTGTCAGTTAAACTCATTGATGGTGATGTGTATCAGGGCTCTTTATATCACTGTAAGCAATTGTAGACACCTGTGCTAATTAGTTTGGCAAGTGTGTCCAATGAACAGCAAGACTACTTAAGAAGGCTGTCCCACATTATTAAGCAGCCTACTTTTTCTGCCAAAATGTGAATGAAAAAGGATGTGTCAGTTGCTGAGAAGCAACAAATTGTGGAGTGTTTAGGTCAAGGCATGACTACAATCAACATTGTGCGATGATCAGGATGAAGTGTTTTGGTAATCAAGAAGTACGGAGCTGATTCACAGTACACACGTGTGTCTGCTGATAAGGGAAAATTGAGGACTCTTTCCTACAGGCAATTTCATCAGGTTAAAAGAGCAGCGGCAAAAAAGCCTTGTCATAGTAGCAGACAAGTTTTTGAAGCTGCTGGTGCCTCCAACGTCCCTCGAACAACAAGATGCAGGGTCCTTCAGAGGCTTGCAGCTGTGCGTATGCCATCCTGTCGACCTCCTCTATCCACTGCATACAAGCAGAAACGGCTCCAGTGGGCCAAACATTACACGAAGACTGATTTCAAAACTGTTTTGTTCACGGATGAGTGCCGTGCAATGCTCGATGGTCCAGATGGATGTAGTGGAGGATGGCTGGTTGATGGACACCCCAAGCAAACACGGCTACAGCGCCAACAAGGAGGAGGTGGAGTAATGTTTTGGCTGGAATCATGGGGAGTGAGATTGTTGGCCACTTTAGGATCCCTGAAGGGGTAAAGATGAACTCCATAATGTATGTGGAGTTTCTCAAACAGCACTTTCTGCCATGGTTCAAGAAGAAGAACCGTGTATTCCACAGCAAGATCATTTTCATGCATGATAATGCACCGTCTCATGCTGCACATAACACATCTGCATCTCTGGCTGATATGGGCATAAAAGGGGACAAACTTATGGTGTGAACCCCATGCTCCCCTGACCTCTACCCCATTCAGAACCTCTGGAGCATCATCAAAAGGAGTGTCTATGATGGCGGGAGGCAGTTCACATCTAAGCAACAGCTCTGGGATTGTATTCTGTCCTCATGCAAATCAATTGAATCAGAAACCATCCAAAACCTGAAAAATTCAATGGACAAGAGAGTTTAGAAGCTCCTTTCGAACAAGGGGTCCTATGTGCAAATGTAACATCACCTAGAATAAAGTTTTGAGTTGAAAACTGTTTGATTTCAGTTTCTAATCACCTGCTAATGCTTATAATTTCAAAAATGACCATTTTTTTGGTCTTTATTAAAATGAAAAGGTTGATCGAAGAGTGTGGGGGATGTAAGAGCGTGGCAACCCAGTAGTCAGGATTACTTCGAATTCTGACAATCTGAGGGTCATGTTGCAGGTAGTGGCAGCAAGAAGGCACTTATGTGTCTTGCGCATCTCGGAGCCCCAAAACTATTTTCCTGGCTAGATGCAGCTAAAAATTATTATTAATTTTAAATCTGGTGGAGCTTAGTATAGATGGCCTAATAGAATCAGTACTGCACACTGCTACAAAGCCCAAATTATTTTCCAGCCAAAATACAGATAAACATGATTAGTAATTTTAAATCTGGTGGAGCTTAGTATAGATGGCCTAATAGAATCAGTACTGCACACTGCTACAAAGCTCAAATTATTTTCCAGCCAAGATACAGATAAACACGATTAGTAATTTGAAAGCTTAAAACGGTTGGTGAGGTGATTTTAACCAATCATCAAGATTTTACTCTCCCCAGGATGACAAAGGGGTAGAAAAGTCGTTTCGGATCCATGATTTTTTCATCTTTATGAACGTGATTCTGTCTACATTATCAGTGGAGAGCTGCGTGCGCTTATCTGTCAGCACATCACCAGCAGCGCTGAACACACGTTCAGACAGAACGCTGGCTGCGGGGCATGACAAGATCTCCAAGGCGTAAGTGGCGAGCTCCGGCCATTTATCCAGATTGGAAGCCCAAAAAGAGCAAGAGTCCAGTGACACAGTCATGGCTTCAATGTTTACTTGGAGATACTCCTTTACCATCGTCTCTAGGCGTTGAGTATGTGTCAGACTTCTTGTCTCCTGTGGCCTTGCAAAGGATGAGCTATAAAAGAGGTGAAATGATTCCGCAAAATTGATGTTACCAGCAGATACTGTGTTTCTGTTACGGTTTGAGTGCTGAACACTCGACGCTCTCACGGTTGGCAAGTTGGAACTGTGAGATTCACTACGTGCACCGCTGGTGTTTTGTGGAAAAGCACATGTAAGATTCTGCAACAGTCTCTGCTAATACTGCTGAATGCGCGCATCCCTTTCTATGGCAGGAATTATTTCTGCAAATTTACTTTTGTACCGGGGATCTAACAGTGTGGCAACCCATTAGTCAGGATTATTTCTAATTCTCCCAATTCGAGGGTCATGTTGCAGGTAGTGCAGCAAGAAGGCAACTCGTGTCTTGCGCTTCCAGGAGCACCAAGTCAATGTTGTCTTGGTGGCGAGGTAACAATCATGCTTCCTTCCTCTGTCCTCTCCCCCCAACCTCGCACAACAGAAATGTGATCAAGGTCTCCCTCATCTGATGAGTCTTTTATCAGTACGTCCTCCACTTCTTCCTGGGCTCCTGCACCTTCCTCACTAGTTTGGCTGCTACCATGCACCCTGGTAAAACCATCTCCCCCACCCTCACAAGCCTGCCGCCTTGGTGCTGCCGACCGTCTGGACCTTGCAGATGTTTGTCCTTCCGCATACAACTCCTCCTCTACTTCCTCCACCTCCACTTGTGACACCACCTGACTCCGAATTCTGTTTAACATGTGCTCCAGCATGTAAATCAGTGGAATAGTCATGCTGATAATGGCATCGTCAGCACTAAACATCTTCGTCGCCATTTCAAAACTGTGCAGAAGGGTGCATAGGTCCCTGATCTGAGACCACTCCTCCAGCGTGATTTGCCCTACCTCTGGATCCCGTTGGCCCAGGCTATACGTCAGAAAGTATTTCACCAGGGCTTGTCGGTGCTGCCACAGTCGCTGCAACATGTGCAGAGTTGAATTCCACCAGGTAGGCACATCGCATTTTAGCCGGTGAAGTGTCAGGCCCAACGACTTCTGTAGAGATGTAAGTCGCTGAGCTGCGGGATGCGAACGGCGGAAGTGAGCACACAGCGACCGTGCCCTCTGCAGAAGGCCATATAGTCCGGGATAGTGGGCTAAAAATTGCTGGACAACCAGGTTCAACACGTGAGCCATACAAGGCACGTGTGTGACATTGCCCCGGCGAAGGGCCGCACCCAGGTTTGCAGCATTGTCGCACACGGCCTTCCCTGGCTTCAGGTCCAGTGGAGACAACCATTCATGAAATTGGTTCTCCAGAGCTGACCACAACTCCTCAGCTGTGTGACTCACATTTCCCAGACATTTCAAAGTAAAAACCGCCTGATGACGTTGAGCCCTACTGCCAGCATAGTAAGTTGTGTGCAGGATCCCTTCTGCGCAGTTAGAAAGCTTGTGACATGACCAGACAGGCTTTGGGTGCAGGAGGAGGACCGAGAGGAGGTTGAGGAGGCAGAAACAGTGGAGGAACTTTGACATAAAGAGGATTGACGCACAACTCGTGGGGACGGCAAGACTTGGACAGCAGCCCCTTGTCCTGCTGTCACCATAGTTACCCAGTGCCCAGTCAGCGACATGTAACGCCCCTGTCCATGCCTATTCGTCCAAGAGTCTGTGGTGAAATGCACCCTGTCACACACAGAGTTTCTCAAAGAAGCGGTGATGTTGTGTGCGACATGCTGGTGGAGCGCAGGCACACCTTTCTTTGAGAAGTAGTGCCGACTGGGCATCTGGTACTGGGGCACTGCGACGGACATAAGGTCTCGAAAATCCTCTGTGTCCACCAGGCGGAAAGGCAGCATTTCGGTAGCCAAGAGCTTGCAGATGGTGAAATTCAACCTCTTAGCTTTCTCATGGCTAGGAGGAAATGGTCTTTTACTTGTCCACATCTGAGGGACTGAGGGCTGGCTGTTGTGCTTAGACGGGGTTGAGAAGGGTGTCCCCGGCAAACTGCCGGTCTGTGAGGAAGATGCAGGCAGACATGTTAGGTTGCCTTGATCCAAAGGGGGTGCTATCGATGTCGGACAGCGCTGAACACCAGCTGGTGTTACCACCTCCAATGAAAATGATGACCTGCCAATCACGCTGGCTGTTGCGGGTAAAGAGGTGGCAGGTCTGCGTCCCAAAACAGCTGTGAATGCTGTCCCCCCAGTCACAGAGGATGAAGAGGCTGCTGATGCACAAGATGTGGCAGATGGCGGTTGGCCGGCTGGCTAGGCCGCATTGTAGCACAGTGAGCTTCCCACTGCAACTTATGCTTCATGTCCATGTGCCGGTTCATGCATGAAGTACTCAAACTATGTATTTTTTGGCCTCTACTTAGCTTTTGCTGACAAATGTTACAGATAACACGAGTTGGGTCATCATTATCGATTTGAAAAAATGCCCAGGCTATGCAAGGCTTAGCACCCATGCAACCTGAAGAGCCACCATGACATGTGGTGAGAGGCAGAGTTGTGTTTGAGGATGCAGTTGTTGACGTGCTTCCAGTACTACGTCTCTGTCCAGGAAGGCGCAACCTGACCTCGTCGTCACTAGCATCCTCCTCCACCTCCTCTGCTGACCTCATCTCTTGGCTGACTGTGGGTTGACAGTAAGTTGGATCTCCAACCTCATCAACATCACCCTGTGTGTTATCACACCCGTCGTCCTCAGAGCCAACCTGTTCCTGCCCTGACAAAAAACTAAAGTTGTCGCTCCAATCAGGTATTTGAGTCTCATCATCGTCTTCCTCATTGTCTCCACCAACAGGAGTTACAGTTTGGGAATGAGGATCTACATTATGGTCAGAACCTTCTGCGTCTGGTCCTGGATCCGACACATAAAGATTCTGGGCATCAGTGCAGATCATTTCCTCGTCTGGATTCACAGAAGCACTGGAGCTGACCTCTGATTCCTAGGCTATAGTATGAGTAAAAAGCTCTGCAGACTCAACCATCTGTTCTACCTCATACTCAGATGGGCAGCTGGAGATTTGGGAGCTGTGAGGAAGCAAGTGCGATTTGGGTGACACCTCTGAGTACTGGAGTATTTGTGATGTTGAAGTTGATGTGGAGGAGAGCACACTAAAAGGAGCACTTGATATCCATTGAAGCACCTGCTGTTTTTGTGCCTCATCTGGAATTTGTAGCGATTGGCGTGGTCGTAAGAAAGGGATCTTATCAAAATGTCCGCTAAAAGAAGTAGACATTTTAGTTTTGCTGGAAGATGGTCTTTCTTCTGCAGATGTTACTGTTGCATTAACACCTACTCCACGGACACGACCTTTTTTCCCCTTCCCAACATGCCTATTCCCCTTTCCACAGCAGCAGGCCTTTTTCCACTCATTTTGGTGGTTAACTAATTCACAACTCTGGAGTTGATTGCACAAAAAAGCAATAGATGGGAACAGAGCAGAGCTGAGTGGCCAAACTGTGGTATTAGGCCAAAACTATTGTCTGGGTTAGATGCAGAAAAAAATTATATTCAGTTTGCAACCTGATGGAGGTCAGTATAGATGGACTAATAGAACAAGTCCCACACACAGCTAGAAGCCCAAATATTTTTTCACAGCAAGATGCAGAAAAAAATTATATTCAATTTGCAACCTGATGGAGGTCAGTATAGATAGACTAATGGAACAAGTCCAACACACTGATAGAAGGCCAAATATTTTTTCAGAGCTAGATGCAGACAAAAATGATATTCAATTTGCAACCTGATGGAGGTCAGTATAGATGGACTAATAGAACAAGTCCCACACACTGCTAGAAAGCCAAATATTTTTTCAGATCTAGATGCAGAAAAAAATTATATTCAATTTGCAACCTGATGGAGGTCAGTATAGATGGACTAATAGAACAAGTCCCACACACTGCTAGAAGGCCAAATATTTTTTCAGAGCTAGATGCAGAAAAAAATTATATTCAATTTGCAACCTGATGGAGGTCAGTATAGATGGACTAATAGAACAAGTCCCACACACTGCTAGAAGGCCAAATATTTTTTCAGAGCTAGTTGCAGAAAAAAATTATATTCAGTTTGCAACCTGATGGAGGTCAATATAGATGGACTAATAGAACAAGTCCCAAACACTGCTAGAAGGCCAAATATTTTTTCAGATCTAGATGCAGAAAAAAATTATATTCAATTTGCAACCTGATGGAGGTCAGTATAGATGGACTAATAGAACAAGTCCCACACACTGCTAGAAGGCCAAATATTTTTTCAGAGCTAGATGCAGAAAAAAATTATATTCAGTTTGCAACCTGATGGAGGTCAGTATAGATGGACTAATAGAACAAGTCCCACACACAGCTAGAGGGCCAAATATTTTTTCAGAGGTAGATGCAGAAAAAAATTATATTTAGTTTGCTACCTGATGGAGGTCAGTATATATGGACTAATAGAACCAGTCTCACACACTGCTAGAAGGCCAAATATTTTTTCAGAGCTAGATGCAGAAAAATATTATATTCAATTTGCAACCTGAAGGAGGTCAGTATAGATGGACTAATAGAACAAGTCGCACACACAGCTAGAAGCCCAAATATTTTTTCAGAGGTAGATGCAGAAAAAAATTATATTCAGTTTGCAACCTGATGGAGGTCAGTATAGATGCACTAATAGAACAAGTCCCACACACTGCTAGAAGGCCAAATATTTTTTCAGATGTAGATGCAGAAAAAAATTATATTCAGTTTGCAACCTGATGGAGGTCAGTATAGATGGACTAATAGAACAAGTCCTACACACTGCTAGAAGGCCAAATATTTTTTCAGAGCTAGATGCAGAAAAAAATTATATTCAGTTTCCAAAGTGATGGAGGTCAGTATAGATGGACTAATAGAACAAGTCCCACACACATCTAGAAGCCCAAATATTTCTTCAGAGCTAGATGCAGAAAAAAGTTATATTCAATTTGCAACCTGATGGAGGTCAGTATAGATGGACTAATAGAACAAGTCCTACACACTGCTAGAAGGCCAAATATTTTTTCAGAGCTAGATGCAGAAAAAAATTATATTCAGTTTCCAAAGTGATGGAGGTCAGTATAGATGGACTAATAGAACAAGTCCCACACACAGCTAGAAGGCCAAATATTTTTTCAGAGGTGGATGCAGAAAAAAATTATATTCAGTTTGCAACCTGATGGAGGTCAGTATAGATGGACTAATAGAACAAGTCCCACACACTGCTAGAAGGCCAAATATTTTTTCAGAGTTAGATGCAGAAAAATATTTTATTCAATTTGCAACCTGATGGAGGTCAGTATAGATCGACTAATAGAACAAGTCGCACACACAGCTAGAAGCCCAAATATTTTTTCAGAGGTAGATGCAGAAAAAAATTATATTCAGTTTGCAACCTGATGGAGGTCAGTATAGATTGCCTAATAGAACAAGTCCCACGCACTGCAAGAAGGCCAAATATTTTTTCAGAGGTAGATGCAGAAAAAAATTATATTCAGTTTGCAACCTGATGGAGGTTAGTATAGATGGACTAATAGAACAAGTCCTACACACTGCTAGAAGGCCAAATATTTTTTCAGAGCTAGATGCAGAAAAAAATTATATTCAGTTTCCAACCTGATGGAGGTCAGTATAGATGGACTAATAGAACAAGTCCCACACACATCTAGAAGCCCGAATATTTCTTCAGAGCTAGATGCAGAAAAAAGTTATATTCAATTTGCAACCTGATGGAGGTCAGTATAGATGGACTAATAGAACAAGTCCCACACACTGCTAGAAGGCCAAATATTTTTTCAGAGCTAGATGCAGAAAAAAATTATATTCAATTTGCAACCTGATGGAGGTCAGTATAGATGGACTAATAGAACAAGTCCCACACACAGCTAGAAGGCCAAAATTTTTTCAGAGGTGGATGCAGAAAAAAATTATATTCAGTTTGCAACCTGATGGAGGTCAGTATAGATGGACTAATAGAACAAGTCCCACACACTGCTAGAAGGCCAAATATTTTTTAAGAGTTAGATGCAGAAAAATATTATGTTCAATTTGCAACCTGATGGAGGTCAGTATAGATGGACTAATAGAACAAGTCGCACACACAGCTAGAAGCCCAAATATTTTTTCAGAGGTAGATGCAGAAAAAAATTATATTCAGTTTGCAACCTGATGGAGGTCAGTATAGATGGACTAATAGAACAAGTCCCACACACTGCAAGAAGGCCAAATATTTTTTCAGAGCTAGATGCAGAAAAAAATTATATTCAATTTGCAATCTGATGGAGGTCAGTATAGATGGACTAGTAGAACAAGTCCCACACACTGCTAGAAGGCCAAATATGTTTTCAGAGCTAGATGCAGAAAAAAATTATATTCAGTTTGCAACCTGATGGAGGTCAATATAGATGGACTAATAGAACAAGTCCCAGACACTGCTGGAAGCCCAAATATTTTTTCAGAGGTAGATGCAGAAAAAAATTATATTCAGTTTGCAAACTGATGGAGGTCAGTATAGATGGACTAATAGTACAAGTCCCACACACTGCTAGAAGGCCAAATATTTTTTCAGAGCTAGATGGAGAAAAAAATTATATTCAGTTTGCAACCTGATGGAGGTCAGTATAGATGGACTAATAGAACAAGTACCACACACAGCTAGAAGCCCAAATATTTTTTCAGAGGTAGATGCAGAAAAAAATTATATTCAGTTTGCAACCTGATGGAGGTCAGTATAGATGGACTAATAAAACAAGTCCCACACACTGCTAGAAGGCCAAATATTTTTTCAGAGCTAGATGCAGAAAAATATTATATTCAGTTTGCAACCTGATGGAGGTCAGTATAGATGGACTAATAGAACAAGTCCCACACACAGCTAGAAGCCCAAATATTTTTTCAGAGGTAGAGGCAGAAAAAAATTATATTCAATTTGCAACCTGATGGATGTCAGTATAGATGGACTAATAGAATGATGCTATGTCCAAAAGGTTTTACTTCACTAAGTGCAGTAAAAAAATTGGTATTCTATACACAGGTGGTGTAGCTTGCAACACAGATAGGCTGCTCCACTGACTAACACACTCTGCAATAGGCCAAAAAGGATTAGCTTTGCTAGATTTAGCCAAATGCTGTGAAAAAAACTTGCACAGCACTGGCACTGACCTGCCTGGCAAAAACTGATAGGAACGATGTAACTTAGTCCTGAAAAGGACTGCAATTACAATTAGTCTTTACTCCCACAACCTATCTATTTAAGAGCACAGACCTCCTGATAAAAGTCATAGGAAATGCTGTAACCTAGTCCTTAAAAGGACTGCAATCACAAATATTCCCTACTCCCAAGCTATCTGTAGATTTGTGCGAAAATTGGCTTGAAATTAACAAGGTATAGCGCACACAGCAACAGCGGTGCCGTCTAACATGCAGCTGGAGCAGTGAGAAAATGGTGGCGACGAGGAAAATGGCTGGGTCTTATAGGGCAAGGACATGTGACATACACTGCCAATGACACATGCCCTTGCTTGTGTGAAAAAAAGCACTTCGCTCCGTGTGTGCGCTGCTGATAGGCTGACAGATTGCACCTCCCCACTGTAAATGCGGGAAAGAGAAAAAAAAAATGGAGATCTTCATTATTCCTGCAGAGATCCATCCCCTGCCCCTCCCCCCGCCCCGCTGTACACTCAAACTGCGTATTAACATTAATTTTCATCATTACTGAGAAAAAATCCAGTTATGATTTTGGTGCACAAACAGTTTTCGAACATAACCTCTGTAACATACCTGGCGGCGTCCTTGCATAGTGGTCCATCTCCCACTGTGCAAGAGCGCGCACTTGATCTCCAGTCCAGAATGTATCTCTGGCTTCCCTCCATGCTGTCTGTTTGTGTCTGTTTCTGCTGCTTAAGGGCGGCGCCCGATCACTTCCTGCTTTTCGTACCTGCTGTGGGTCACACCCCTTGTTCGTCCTCAGCCTATTGCTGTCTGTCACCTGGTATATAACCCAGCTGCTCCAATCAATCCTTGCCTGAGCATTGTGTTTCATTCAGTGTGTGCTTGCACTCTGAAGGTGCCAGGTCCCGTTCCTTGTTCTCTTGTCTGCCTATCCTGGAGACTGTATTGCCAGGCCTGTCTGAACACGCTCCTAGCCTGTTCCTCCCACCTTCTAGGGGCCGATTACCTAGACCCGCTCCTGTATCTTGTCTGTCCTGTCTGAACTCGCACCTAGACTGTTCCTCCCGCTATCTAGGGGCCGATTACCTACACCCGCTCCTGTATCTTGTCTGTCCTGTCTGAACACTCTCCTTGCCTGTTCGTCCCGCCTCTTTGGGGTCCGTATTCCCAGACCCGCTTCTGTATCCCGCTGCAGTGTCGGTCTCATCTGTACACTCAGTTCCAGTCTGAACTCTCTCCTATCCTTTACCTGTTTTGCCTCTATGTCCGTTCCTTTCCTTTTTCTGCAGAGTCTGTACTGGTACCTAACTCCTGCTTGTTGGCTCTGACTCCTTTGCTCACTGCTCCGGCGGTTCTAGCCTGCTCTGACTCCTTGGCTCACCGCTCCGGCGGTTCTAGCCTGCTCGGTCTCCTTTGCTCACCGCTTCGGCGGTTCTAGCCTGCTCTGACTCCTTTGCTCGCTGCTCTGGCAGTCTTGCTCCACTCTGACCCTTTTGCTCGCTGCTCCGGCAGCCTTGCTCCGCTCTGACCCTTTTTTCACTGCTCCGGCAGTCTCGCTCCGCTCTTATCCTTTTGCTCACTGCTCCGGCAATCTTGCTCTGACTCCTTGCTCACTGCTCCAGGCGGCCTCGTCCTGCTCTGACTCCTTGCTCACTGCTCCGGCAGTCTCGCTCAGCTCTGACCCTTTGCTCACCGCTCCTGGCGGTCTCGTCCTGCTCTGCTCTTGCTCACCGCTTAAGGCGGTCTCGTCCTGCTCTGCTCTTGCTCACCACTCCAGGCGGTCTCGTCCTGCCCTGCTCTTGCTCACCGCTCCAGGCGGTCTCGTCCTGCCCTGCTCTTGCTCACCGCTCCAGGCGGTCTCGTCCTGCCCTGCTCTTGCTCACCGCTCCAGGCGGTCTCGTCCTGCCCTGCTCTTGCTCACCGCTCCAGGCGGTCTCGTCCTGCCCTGCTCTTGCTCACCGCTCCAGGCGGTCTCGTCCTGCCCTGCTCTTGCTCACCGCTCCAGATGGTCTCGTCCTGCTCTGTTCTTGCTCACCGCTCCAGGCGGTCTCGTCCTGCCCTGCTCTTGCTCACCGCTCCGTGCGGTCTCGTCCTGCCCTGCTCTCGCTCACCTCTCTGGGCGGCCTCACTCTGCTGTGTTTGTCCGCCACATCTGTGGTTCTGTTCCAGAGTCCCAGTGTGCACTGGGTCCTATCCCGCCTGTGTTCCTACCTGCTAGTGCCTTCCTGTCTGCACTCTAGCCGTGCTTGCCTGTACCCCCCTGCCTGCATACCTGCCTGCCTGCATACCAGTCGTGCCTGCCTATTCCCACCAGTCTGTGAGCCAGCCTAACCAGTCTGTTCCTGTATTCCCCTGTGTGGGTCAACAGCCGTGTCCGGGGTCTGTCCTGGAGTAGCACCTGGTCCCTCTGCTCGGCTCCTCCTTGGTGCACTGGCGTCGTATGCCGTCGTGCGACCCTGGTCGGATCGGGTGAATACCTAGTTACGCCCCTCCAGGCATTCACTCTCCGGCACGGTCCAGTGGAATCACACGCACATGCCGCTCAGCCCGGGCGTGTGCATTACAGCATGCTCAGGCCATGGTTCCCGTTGAGCCCCACGGCCTTCGCTCTCTGAGATGTTTTCCAGCGAATACGTGCATTAAAAATAAATAAATATTTTTTTTTTCTCTTAGCTGAGTTCCAGGCGAATTATGCACCCGTCCAGATGGATCTATCAGCTCTCATTCCTGCGGATCCGCCACGTTACTATGGGGATCCAAGACAGAGTCGTGCATTTGTGGAGCAATGCATGCTACACTTCAAGTTCTACCCTCTATGTTTTCCCACAGATCTGGTTAAGGTGGGATTCATGATGTCTTAGCTAGCGGGTGATGCCTTGAATTGGATCATTCCCCTATGGGACGCACAGGATCCTATTGTCCTAGACATAATGGCCTTCCTGGTGGCCTTTCTAATGGTCTTCGATGATCCTAACCCGGAGGCTCCTGCTGAAGCTTCACTTCCCAGTATCCCGGAGCAGTCCCGATGGGTAATGTGTGTGGGTAGCGCAATAGTTCTCCAGCCCAATGAGACTACTGCCCACCCAGAATCCTCACAGGGTGACTACACTCTCCGGAATACTTCTCCCAACCTCAAGAGGCAGTCCAGACGTGCTAGACGTAGAGGCAAGCCGTCACGCCAGGGTCTGTCCTCCCTGAGACCTCCTGACCCCAACCTTGAAGTCCCTACTGAAGCTTCATCTCCCTGTATCCCGGAGAAGCCCCAACGGGTAATGTGCGTGGGTAGTGCACCAGTTCTCCTGCCCGAAGAGACTGCTGCCCACCCAGAATTCACACCGGAGGACCCCCTGTTGCCTCCTGAATCCACCGAGATACCACTTGAGGACAATTGGAGAGAGACTTCCCTATACCCTGCACCTGATACCTCGCCCGCTTCGTCCAGTGAGTCCGACCTAGTGTTCTCCGAAGCAGAGGTTACCCCTGAGTCTCTACACCCCTCCGATCAGGCGGAGGATCTCCAGTTGTCTCCTGAACCCTTCGGGGTGCTACCTGGTAGCGAATGGACAGAGACTTTCCTATACTCGGTACCTGATACCTCGGCTGCTTCATCCAATGAGTCCGACCTAGTGTACTCTGAAGCAGAGGTTACCCATGAGTCTCTTCACCCCTCCGACCTGGCGGAGGACCTCCAGTTGTCTCCTGAGCCCTTCCGGATGCTACCTGGTAGCGAAAGGACAGAGACGTTCCTATACTCTGTACCTGATACCTTGCTCGCTTCATCCAGTGAGTCCCACCTAGTGTACTCCGAAGCAGAGGTTACTCCCGAGTCTCTACACCCCTCCGACCAGGCGGAGGACCTCCAGTTGTCTCCAAAACCCTTCGGGGTGCCACCTGGTGGTGAATGGACAGAGACTTTCCTATATCCTGGATCTGATACCTCGCTTGCTTCGTCCAGTGAGTCCGACCTAGTGTACTCTGAAGCAGAGGTTACCCATGAGTCTCTACACCTCTCTGACCAGGCGGAGGACCTCCAGTTGTCTCCAGAACCCTTCGGGGTGCCACCTGGTGGTGAATGGACAGAGACTTTCCAATACTCGGTACCCGATACCTCGCCTGCTTCGTCCAGTGAGTCCGACCTAGTGTACTCTGAAGCAGATGTTTTCCCTGAGCCTCTGCACTCTTCTGACCCGGCAGAGGACCTCCAGTTGTTTCCTGACTCCTCCGGGGTACCACCAGATAACAAAGAGACAGTGACTTTTCCTCATCCTGTACCTGATAACCCGTCTATTTCTTCCTATGAGATTGACAAGATGTACCTCGAAGCAGAGTTTACCCCCAAGTCTCTGCTCCCCTCCATCCCAGTGGAGGACTTCCAGTTGTCTCCTGTACTCTCTGGGGTGCCACCTGAAAATATGTGGAGAGAGACTTCCTTGTGTGCTGTTCCTGGTACTCCACCCGTTTCGTCTGTTGCTGAGCATGGCTGGATAGGAGGTAGCATCCTAGCTAACCAGATGAGACCAGTTTTTCCTGTGGACAGTGGAAGTGATCTCCTTGAAGTGTAGGATTGGCCCTCGAATTCCCTGCGGAAGATTCTGGCAGGCCTGAAGAAGAGGGGGCGTAAGGGGGGGGTACTGTAACATACCTGGCGGCGTCCTTGCATGGTGGTCCATCTCCCACTGTGCAAGAGTGCGCACTTGATCTCCAGTCCAGAATGTCTCTCTGGCTTCCATCCATGCTGTCTGTTTGTGTCTGTTTCTGCTGCTTAAGGGCGGCGCCCGATCACTTCCTGCTTTTTGTACCTGCTGTGGGTCACACCCCTTGTGCGTCCTCAGCCTATTGCTGTCTGTCACCTGGTATATAACCCAGCTGCTCCAATCAATCCCTTCCTGAGCATTGTGTTTCATTCAGTGTGTGCTTGCACTCTGAAGGTGCCAGGTCCCGTTCTGTGTTCTCTTGTCTGCCTATCCTGGAGGCTGTATTTCCAGGCCTGTCTGAACACGCTCCTAGCCTGTTCCTCCCGCCTTCTAGGGGCCGATTACCTAGACCCGCTCCTGTATCTTGTCTGTCCTGTCTGAACTCGCTCCTAGCCTGTTCCTCCCGCTATCTAGGGGCCGATTACCTAGACCCGCTCCTGTATCTTGTCTGTCCTGTCTGAACA
Organism: Phyllobates terribilis; assembly: GCF_046119375.1. NCBI lineage: Eukaryota > Metazoa > Chordata > Amphibia > Anura > Dendrobatidae > Phyllobates > Phyllobates terribilis. The sequence continues at coordinate 446,588,112 of NW_027362764.1, forward strand.
CGCTCCTTGCCTGTTCGTCCCGCCTCTTTGGGGGCCGTATTCCCAGACCCGCTCCTGTATCCCGCTGCAGTGTCGGTCTCTTCCGTACACTCAGTTCCAGTCTGAACTCTCTCCTATCCTTTACCTGTTTTGCCTCTATGTCCGTTCCTTTCCTTTTTCTGCAGAGTCTGTACTCGTACCTAACTCCTGCTTGTTGGCTCTGACTCCTTTGCTCACTGCTCCGGCGGTTCTAGCCTGCTCTGACTCCTTTGCTCGCTGCTCCGGCAGTCTTGCTCCACTCTGACCCTTTTGCTCGCTGCTCCGGCAGCCTTGCTCCGCTCTGACCCTTTTTTCACTGCTCCGGCAGTCTCGCTCCGCTCTTATCCTTTTGCTCACTGCTCTGGCAGTCTTGCTCTGACTCCTTGCTCACTGCTCCAGGCGGCCTCGTCCTGCTCTGACTCCTTGCTCACTGCTCCGGCAGTCTCGCTCAGCTCTGACCCTTTGCTCACCGCTCCTGGCGGTCTCATCCTGCTCTGCTCTTGCTCACCACTCCAGGCGGTCTCGTCCTGCTCTGCTCTTGCTCACCGCTCCAGGCGGTCTCGTCCTGCCCTGCTCTTGCTCACCGCTCCAGGCGGTCTCGTCCTGCCCTGCTCTTGCTCACAGCTCCAGGCAGTCTCGTCCTGCCCTGCTCTTGCTCACCGCTCCAGGCGGTCTCGTCCTGCCCTGCTCTTGCTCACCGCTTCAGGCGGTCTCGTCCTGCTCTGTTCTTGCTCACCGCTCCAGGCGGTCTCGTCCTGCCCTGCTCTTGCTCACCGCTCCGGGCGGTCTCGTCCTGCCCTGCTCTCGCTCCCCTCTCTGGGCGGCCTCACTCTGCTGTGTTTGTCCGCCACATCTGTGGTTCTGTTCCAGAGTCCCAGTGTGTACTGGGTCCTATCCCGCCTGTGTTCCTACCTGCTAGTGCCTTCCTGTCTGCACTCTAGCCGTGCTTGCCTGTACCCCCCTGCCTGCATACCCGCCTGCCTGCATACCAGTCGTGCCTGCCTATTCCCACCAGTCTGTGTGCCAGCCTAACCAGTCTGTTCCTGTATTCCCCTGTGTGGGTCAACAGCCGTGTCCGGGGTCTGTCCTGGAGTAGCACCTGGTCCCTCTGCTCAGTTCCTCCTTGGTGCACTGGCGTCGTATGCCGTCGTGCGACCCTGGTCGGATCGGGTGAATACCTAGTTACGCCCCTCCAGGCATTCACTCTCCGGCACGGTCCAGTGGAATCACACGCACACGCCGCTCAGCCCGGGCGTGTGCATTACAACCTCGAACAGCCGAATTTTTTTCAAATCGTTCGTGTTCGCCGAACGGCTCGAACACCGCCCAAAACAGCTCGAATTTGAGATTGGCGAACAGTTCGAGTCGAACAACGCTCATCTCTAGTTAGTACGATTATTACGGAAATACACATATGGTCATATTATCGTTAGTTCGGTGCATGTTGGAAAGTTACAAGGTCGTACATCCCGGCTCAGACTAGCTAGATAACAGGAGCAGGGTGTCTCATAGAATGTTCTTGAGAGAAAAGGTTAGTGTGGGAAACTTGCGTGTGAATCAAGAAGGAAAGAAGGAAAGAATGTATGCTATGCAAAGAGTATAATAACATGATTTTGAAGCAAGCAGACAAAATGGAGTTGCCATAGCATGAGTATCAATATATCCTTTACACTTGGATAGCATGAATATGTCCTTTACAGACCCAGTGTGCCGTCAGCGAGATGTACTGTCCCTGCCCACAAGCACTTGTCCACGTGTCCATGGTTAGGTGGACTTTACCGGTAACTGCGCTGTTGAGGGCACGGCTAATGTTTTGGGACACGTGCTTGTGTAATGCGGGGATGGCACACCGGGAGAAATAGTGGTGGCTGGGAAGCGAGTACCGAGGGATGGCCGCCGCCATCAGGTTGCGGAATGCTTCTGTCTACACGAGCCAAAAAGGCAACATTTCGAGTGCAAGCAGTCGTTAAACGTGAGAATTTAGTAGTGTGGCCTGTGGTGCGTTGGCTGCAAATTTGCGCTTGGGTTCCAAGGACTGGGTATGGACAACTGAACGCTGCGCTGGGACAAGAAAATGAATGTGCTTCCTGATGCTGCTACTTGAGAGTGTGCAATGACAGGTGCAGGGCAGGAGTCATCTTCGCATGCACAATGGACAGGGAATTGGCTTGCATGCACAACAGCTGGAGAAGCAATGGAGCCACCTGCAGACACTGTTCCTGGACACTGGGGTTTGGCCCACAAAGTCGGGTGCTTTGCTGCCATGTGCCTGATCATGCTGGTGGTGGTCAGGCTGGTCGTTTTGCCACCCCTGCTGATGCTGGCCTGGCAGGTGGTGCAAATGGAATTTTTGGGGTTATCGACAGAGTCTTTAAAAAACAACCAGACTCGGGAAGACCTAACAGTTGAACTGGCAACTTCCTTCGTGTTGGTGTTACGGGGAACGGTTGCCTGCCTTCTGTCTGCGGCCACCAAACTGCTTCTTTCTGCCTTTTGGGGTGCTCTGCCTCCCTCCCCCTGTGTGCTGCTGTCCTTGCTCTGCATGTCCTCCTGCCAGGTTGGGTCAGTTACTATATCATCCACCACCTCGTCTTCCACTTCCGCACCCTGGTCCTCATCCTGACTTTCTGGTAATTGTGTCTCATCATCGTCCACCTCTTGTGACACTTTCCCACAGTCGCCTTCATGTGACCGTGGCTGCTCAAATATTTGGGCAACGCTACACGCTATCTCCTCTAGCCCTGCTACAAGTGGACCTGGTGAGAGGCCCGAATCTATAAATGGAAAAGTGAACAGCTCTTCAGAGTGTCCAAGTGTTGGATTGGTTGTCTCTGGGTAATCGGCATGGTGGGCGGAAGGAGGATCAGGGTGAGGAATATGCGGTCCAGACTCACGGCTACTGAGACTTGACCGTGTGGAAGATAGGGTGGTGGTGGTGGTGGCTAAGTGACTGGAAGCATTATCAGCTATCCAACCAACAACCTTTTGACACTGCTCTGGGTTCAATAGTGGTGTGCTGCGGTCCCCTAGAAATTGGGACAGGAAGGTCAGGCGAGAAGATGTGGGTGTTTGTTGTGGCACAATTTCAGCTTGCCCACGGCCTTGTCCTCGGCCTTTGCATGCACCATTACCATCACGTCCAGTTCCCGTCCCTTGCCACGTGCCTTGCCTATTTTAAATGGAGGACAGTATCTTCCACGCTCACTACAAATGAATGAGTTCGGAGCGAACTTATATGTGATCCGTGTGATAGAGAAAACAGTGTTTTAAATACCAGGCCTGTAGGTAAGTAGTTTGAACAGCAAACTGAGGTGAATTGCTTCAATGACACTAAAGGAAATTTTTAATGGAGGCCAGAAATGGCAGTATTTTCTGACAGCGTATATGTGATCCCTTTTGACAGAGAAAACACAGTTTCAAGTACCTGGCCTCTAGTTAAGTAGTTTGAACAGCAAACTGATGTGAATTGCTTCAATGACACTAAAGGAAATTTTTAATGGAGGCCAGAAATGGCAGTATTTTCTGACAATGTATATGTGATCTGTTTGACGGAGAAAACACAGTTTTGAATATCTGGCCTGTAGGTAAGTAGTTTGAAAAGCAAACTTGTGTGAATTGCTTCAATGACACACTAAAGTAAATTTTTAATGGAGGCCAGAAATGGCAGTGTTTTCTGACAACGTATATGTGATCCGTTTGACGGAGAAAACACGGTTTTAAATAGCTGGATTTCTAGCTCTCTAATATGGAAAGGACCTGGCTGTATTCTGCAGGGCCAACAAGCAAATGGCGCTGAAAAAATTGTGTTCTCTGGATTGCTTTTTAAGCAAATAATGAGGATGAAGATCCAAAGAAAAGTATTCCTGGCCCCTGAGACCTGGGCCTTCGTATAGAAATATCTAACAGCAGCAGAAGGCAGAATTGGAATGGAGCCTCTTGTGCTATATGCACTGCAGTCTGCTATATTCACTGCCTGCCTATACACCGTGCCTGCCTGATATCTCTTCAGATGGATGAGTCCCCAGAACTGTTTGTTAAGATGGATATGTGTAATGTACATTTTTACTTCCTACACTACCTAATACACGATAAAATCTCTCCCTGACACAGCAGCAGCTCTCCCTACACTGTCTGATCTGGAGTGACTGTTACGAGCATGGCGGCGTCAGGTCTGATATAGACCTGATGACGCTGTGCGGCCAGCCAGCCAAACATGCAGGGAGGGGACCCGAGTTCCCGCCCGAGCAACCCGGAAATACTCGGCGAGCGCCGAGCATCTCGAGCAGTGAGATGGTCGGGTGACCACAGAGCAGTAGCGAGCATGCTCTCTCATCACTAATGATGATAACTGCAGCCCTGAAAACAAAAAGGTCACATATATTGTATGCATACATGCGTCTCCCTCGCACTGTGCCCCCGACTATGGATATCTACCCTTCCATTAAGATACTATTATACTATACGCACCAATCAAAATACAAAGTGCCAAGCAGCACTGTTCCCCTCATTAACTAAAATTAAAATTTGCATAATGTCAATTATTGCAGCGTATTTCACCCATACTAATGAAGGGGGAAAATACGCAACAAAAGCATGTCAAAAACGTGGCAAAAAAATGTATTTACACAGCGTTCTTCCTGCCAAAACATTAGGGCATGCAGCAGAATTTTCTGCTGCAAATCCTGAACATGTGCACAAAGCCGTAACCCCTGTTCTGTGCCTTCACCCTTTCATTATAAGTCCTTGATAGCATCATAATTAATTTGGCGAGGGGAGAATATGTTATCAGGTACTTAACATCCACCGCCAGCTCCCAATTCATTACAAAACCCTGACAGCGTCTTCTTCCACCTTTCATTCACTACAAAGTGTATGAACCTTACCCCTTCCTCTCCCAGTGACCCATAAATTTTAAGTCCATGATAGCGTCATATGAATTGTGGGATGGGTAAAGACACTGTCATGGACTTAGCACTCTCCTCCACCACCTAATTCATTTTACATTTATATCTTAAGTCCTCCTCCTCCTCCCTCTATTAGTAACTCCATTATAAATATGCCTTATGACCATCTTAATCCCCACCCCCCTCATTGTCCTCTCCCCCACATCCCATCATTTTCCTCTCCTCTAACTCCCTCATTGTCCTTTCCCCAACATCTCATCATTGTCTTCTCCCCCACATTCCATCATTGTTCACTCCTCTAACCCCCTCATTGTTCTCTTCCCCACATCCCATGTCTTCTCCCCTACATTTCTCATTGTCCTCTCTCCCGCATCCCATCATTGTCCTCTCCCCCACATTCATCATTGTCCTGTACCCCATATCCCTCATTGTCATCTTCCCCACATCCATCATTGTCCTCTCCCCACATCCCTCATTCTCCTCTCTCCCACATCTATCACTGTCCTCCACTCCACATCCCATCATTGTCCTCTCCCCCATATCCATCATTGTCCTCTCCCCCACACATCCCTCATTTTCCTCTCCTCCACATTTCTCATTGTCTTCTCTCCCAAGTCCCATCATTGTCCTCTCCCCCACGTTAATCATTGAACTCTTCCCCACACCATCAATGTCCACTTCCCCACATCCATCATTGTCCTCTCCCCCACATCCCTCATTCTCCTCTATCCCACATCCCTCATTCTCCTCTCTCCCACATCTATCATTGTTCTCTACTCTACATCCCATAATTGTCCTCTCCCCCACATCCCATCATTGTCCTCCCCCACACATCCCTCATTTTCCTCTCCTCCATATTTCTTATTGTCATCTCTCCCATGTCCCATCATTGTCCTCTCCCCCACATTAATCATTGACCTTTTCCCCACATTCATCAATGTCCACTTCCCCACATCCATCATTGTCCTCTCCCCCACATCCCTCATTCTCCTCTTTCCCACATCCATCATTGCCCTCTCACCAATATCCCTCATTGTCCTCTCTCCCATATCTATCATTGTCCTCTAACCCACATCCCATCATTTTTTCTCCCCCACATCCCATCATTGTCCTCTCTCCCACAACCATCATTGACCTCTCCCCACTCCATGCTCCCCATCATTGTCCTCTCCACCACATTCCATAATTGTCCCCTCCCCTACATCCCACTCATTGTCCTCTCCCCCACATCCATCATTGTTCTATCCCCCACATCTCATTGTTGTCTTTTGTCCCACATCCTATCATTGTTCTCTATCTCACAACCGTCTTTGTCCTCTCCCCCACTCCCCGCTCCTCATCATTGTCCTCTCCCCCACATCCATCATTGTCCTTTCCCCACATCCATCATTGTCCTTTCTCCCACATGCATCATTGTCCTCTCCCCTACATCCCATCATTGTCTTCTCCCCATCCCCTCATCCCCCTAATTGTCCTCTCCACAGCACATTGAAAAGAAAGCAACACTCACCTCTCCATCGGTTCCCACTCAGCATCGCTTCATTCTACTTCGCCGGCAAATTTTTAAATGACACAGGCGCACGCTGCATGCTGACATAATCAAGCCACACGAGCCAGTGTCACTGAGAAAGTGCCGGTCAGGAAGCTGAGGATGGGATCCTGCAGCACCGCTGTCATTTTCTCCTGTAGGCAGCAGAGCTTCAGGGTCACTGACTATTATGAGGGCAATCTGTCCATGGGCACCCCAGAGCCTCGGGCTCCAAGTAAGAGGCCAGATTTCCATCATTATTACCGCCCTACAAGTGCCCCCCTCCATTTCCAGGCCTCAGTGCAGCTGCATCGGCTATATGTCCGCCCCTGCACTGGGTCATACACCCAGCTTTAGAGCTTATTACAGCTTCAAGAATGGTAAGCACTTTAATCTATTCTAACGCCAGATGAAAACTGGACTTATTCTCTCTTTGTATTCCCAAATCTGTCAGTAATAATACTCACCTAAAGAAGTTAGTTCACAGCCACCACCAAAATCTTTGAGGATTACAGTGCAACATATAATTGTTAATTTCCATTAAAATTGTTGAATCTAGCAGGTGCGAAATGTTCATAGTCGCCATCTTGACAAAGGCCGGTGTGAGGGGAGGAAGGGGCACTAACTCCAGTGCCTACTTCACCTGGATGTGTGTCCTTGGATACACATTCAGCTGAAATGTATTGCAGGGAAGAGATGCACTGCCTCCCTACACCACAATAAATGCTGCCAGCCAGTCAGAGTCCGGTAGCTGATGTCAATGTGCACGTCATGGGCCGTACCTGACAGTGACGTCATGCACCACCTGTGGTGGGAACACCAAAGTCAGCTGCGAGCATCTGCACTAGCTATGGAAGAGAACGCTACACATTGTGAGAGTGGAGGAAGATAATAAATGTTTAATTTTTTTTAAATGTCTTGGTGAAGAACAGTAGAATGGAGGACATTAATACTGTAAGAGGCCCAGGATAGGGAACATTATACAAGGAAGGGTCTCTTATGAAGGACATTGTTATATGATGGGGTCCAGGATAGGGAACATTATTAAATAATGAGTCAAGGAAGGAGGACATTACTACAGGAAGGGGCCCAGGATGGGGGATATTATTTTAGAAAGGAGACCAGGAAGGTGGATTTTATTAATAAAAGGGGCATGGAAAGAGGAAATTTTTACAGGAAGGGGTCGAGGATTGGGGACATAATTTCAGAAATGGGCACATTATTAAATAAAGGATTTGGGATGGGGTATTTCATTAAATAAATGGCCCAGGATGGGGGACATTATTATACTATGCGACTCAGGATGGGGGACATTATTACAGGATGAAGCCCAGGATGGTGGACATTATTCCAGAAAGTGGTGTTATGTTCTGCAACTTATAAATAAGGAATAGGAGGGAAAAGCTGTCCCTGCACTGAGACTCGGCTTTACCCTACTCTGGGGTGGGTGCCCTATTTCTTATGAAGAGCCCCACTGAAACTCCTGCACTGAACTCAAACGAAGACCTGTAGGGAAAGGAAAGGGGTCCCTAAAAGATCTAAGGACTGGGAGCAAAAACAGGAGACCTCCTAACAGAAAAGTTAGTTGCAGAAACAAAAATTAAAGGAAACAAAACTGGTGGCACAAGAAGTCCCAGGATAACAATAGTCCAAAGCAAGAAGAACTAAACCAGGCTACTTAGCCAGAGCTCGAGTGCTACAACACTGATGTCCAGCAGGGAGTGGGGGCCAGGTGCTGGGTAACAAGGAGTGCAGAGATCACGTGACCAAGAAACCTAGCACCAGAGGTAAAGACTAGAAGCCAGCAAACCACAACAAGATGGCCGATAGTAAAAGAACATAGATTCTAACAAGTGGCCCTGCATGGGGGACATTACACCAGTAATCGGCCCAGTATGGGAGACATTATACTAGAAAGGGGGCCAGGACAGGGGACATTAACTCAAGAAGGGGACCAGGATGGCGACCATTATTAAATAAAGGGGCCAGTGTGAAAGACATTATTACAGGAAGGGGTTATCTTTATAGGATCCAGAACATTAAAAGGGTCCATACATCTGACCTATGTACAGTTGGGGCCCAGGTCCAAATTTTCCACTGGGCCCATTGGAATTTAGTTACCCCACTGGCAATTAGGCTCTTACTTCCCATACACCTAAGAAAGCTAAAAATCTACTTCACAAATGATATTTAAAGATTGGAATGGATATATTATAAATATTTTCCCATAAAATACTAGAACATGAGTGATCAAAAACATAACAAGTTATTTTACAAATCTAGGGGTCATGCAGTATTTATACTTGAACATTTTAACCTTTTAAGCATTATATGTACTAGCAAGTACTATTGCTTTAAATCTCATTTATTGTGATGCTGTGTGGCATTTTTACCATTTCAGCAAAGCAAAATAGCCAGTTAATTGATATATTTCTTTATTTTTCTTTTTTTTATTATTAAAGATCAATGTTCTATTTACAATCAAGGTGGTAATGGTCCAGAATACCCCATACAGTAATCATGGGTATACAAATACAGTGTAAAAATGTTTAACATCTTAAATCTTCTTTTTGAATGCCTTAAAATTTTAAAATTTCAATATGATGTTTAATGCATTGAGTCAACACATCTCTTGAAGAAAGATTACTTTCATCAAACATTATTCTTCTCATGCATTACACTCTAATGCTGAATTGAAAAAATATTATCTGTCAATTCTGCTGAATTCATTCTCAGATCTTCATGAAAGTTTTATTGTTCAAGTTTATTCCCTGAATTAACAGATTTGCACTCTGGATATAGCCTATATTCCTAATAAATTTCAAGCCAGATTTGCTTAAAGGCTTCAAAACATGTCTCATGGTCTCCTAATTCAATGCTCATCATTAAAGAAACCTGAATTGTTCTTTCTCGACTGTGACTGAAAGATTAGAATTGGACTAACTATCGAGATAATTGGCAATACCACATACTATGCATCATAAAAATATCTAAATCCATTATAGTGTTGAACTAATGGTCAGACCACACTCCCATTGACAAAGAAATAGATTAGTAGCATGTTAACTATAGACTTCCTAAATAGAATACAAATTTACAGAAAAAAACATGTAAATTTAGTTTCCATGCAACTTATAGATGTTTTCTCTGTTAAGGATTACTAATGTGTGAGATGACATGGTCAGTAATGTTTTTCTTGAATAAACAATCAAAGCCAAAAGATAAAGGAGAAATCACATAAAATAACTTTTGAAGAAAGGAATAAACAAATCGCATCCTCTATGACATCCTCTACCCTAGCTCAACTTATGCAGCAACTCTATTCTCTTCTCCTGCTTAAGCATGAACAGTATAAAACAGGCAAATTTTATGAGTGGTCAAAAAATGTGAGGCACAATTTAAATTAGCATACACAAAGAAGATTAATACAGTATGCATTAAAATAATCTGAGGAGGGTTTGTTCAATAAGGACATCTCTTTATTTTCGCACCTAATATTACTATAAAAATTGTAACTCCTTATATAATTTCCCCACAGTAGAACTCAACCAAATTGCTGAATTAGAATTTCCTTGGGTCTTAAAAAATCAGATCTTAAAAATGCTATTGCTGCCTAAAAAATTGTACCTACAAAGCAGTATCCCACTAAGGCACCAAATAAAGATGAGTATATCTTTTAAAATTAAAATTTGCTGTCTTCGCCAAATTTTCTCAAGAAATCTGATTGTGTAGAGAAAATTTGCTGCAAAATTGCATTACATTAAAACTGGAATATATGTGTATAGCTGTCTCAATTCCCATTGAAGTCTTTTGAACCCACCGTCTCTTTTTCAAACACTGCCTTTTAATGTCTAAGTAGCCACAACCTATCTGGCTATGGCAAAACAGATGATGAGTGGTGGTAACTACACAAAGCAGTTCCAAGCTGTGTAAGCTACTTATATAGTATAAATAGTCCAAAACCTATTCATTTTGGGGGGCAGATGCATGTTTTGATGTTCATTATACTAATACGCAGGCATTGTAAGTAAATTAAGCCACCTAGCTGGGTGCAAAAAAGTATCCCTGTTTGTGGAGTTTGAAGAGCTTAGCATTTTTCTAAATGAAAAAGAGAGAGCTTTTTCACAAGCTGACCAAAAATTATCCCTTTAATTATGGAGACAAAATAGGTGATGCTTACAAAATGAAGAAGCTATGATTAGTTGTTACCAAGCCTTTGAAAAAAATATATTTCTAGAATTGCTTCATGTTGTCTTGTTTTGCATCCTTAAGACAACACATTTCCCAACATGAGTAGCTCTTCTAGCACTATGAAGAAGTGAGCAGAGAGGAGGTATGTGGCTGGCGGTACTGTGCAATAGATGAAGCAGAAGCAATACAGTAGAGAATTAGTAACGGGCAGGCAATAAGATGTGTGGCAGTTTACTGCCAACAAGGACAGCACAGGCATCAGCAATACTACAGAATAGATGATTTGATGGCCAGGTCGTAGGTGCCCAGCAGAGCATTGGCCAATGACATTGGCAGCAACAGAATGGTGTAGAAGACAGACAGCAAACAGTCAAGCAGGCAGGTCTTATTGCTGACTTAATTATTTTTGACTGCAGTAAGTGAATGAAAGTTGGCCCTGAACCATGCCTGATTCATTTTGACAAATGTTAGGTTTTTGCTCAGGTTTTTGTAGTGGATAACATGCTGGCATTGGCAAATAAACTATTTAGTGCATCATTATATTTACTTGCAATTGGTGCGACTGCTTTCGTTATTTGCAAAATGTTTCATTTTGTGAAAGAAAATTTCACTCATGGAAGTGAAATAATTTTGGTTTGACTATTTTAAACTATTTAGCCCTTACTGACAATGTTCCCCTTTCTGACCTGTACTGCACAGGGGCTGAATTTTCGGTGAACTATTGACTCTGCAGGAAATGCATAATGGTCACCTGATCACATGCGGTAGGTAACCATCTATTTTGCAAAAGCTACATCAATTAGGAAACAAAGATTTTCCTTGTACCATGCCAATTTTCCCACAAAAAATTCTTAATTTTAGAAAAAAAAATATAATTAAAAAAATTACATAAAGAATTCAAAGAATTTTTGTTTGTTAATTATAAACAAGTTTGTCCTTTCTCACAATCCTGATCAGACTGCTACTGGGAAAATTCACCCTAGATGTAATCACAATAAAATTGAAATTCATGCAAAATTAGGAAGAAGGTAAGTTTGTTATACAATGTATTGAAAAATTACACAATAAATTTTGTTCTTAAAAAAAAGTTGCATACTGTGCCCAAATCTGGCAGGGATGGCTTTTTAGTATAATATACAAGGGCATGAAGGTATATTTCATTAAGCTTGAGTGCACTTTTTTTCTTTTGCCAAAGGCAGTACAATACATGTGGTCTGGCATCAAGTGTAGTTAATAGTGTTGAGCGAACATGCTTGACACTGCTAGGTACTCGCCCGAGCTTCACGCTACTCGGGATGTTTGGCGAGCACCGAGTATTTCCGGGTTACTCGGGCGGGAGCTCGGGTCTCCGCCCTGCATGTTTGGCGCTCTTAACAGAGCCAATGAACATGCAGGGATTGCCAGCCAGTCGCTGTAATGCTACAGCCATGTTGGTTGTGGGCATTACAGTGATTGGCTGGCCGCACAGCGTCACCTCGAGTATTTAAAACGGGGCGCCGCCATCTTGGACACAGTCGCTCCGGATTAGACAGTGTAGGGACAGCGCTGCTGATTTAGGGAGAGATATAAACTGCGAAATAGTTAGTGTAGGGTCTGTAAAGGCTGCCAGAACAAACAAACAGTCCTTTTCAGGACTAATATCCATCCCAGATACCAGGCAGGCAGGCTGTATAGGAGACACAGTGGTTATACCAGCAAACGCTGCATTACAGTCCTGTGTGCTCCTGTTGCTGAAATTGCTGGACTTAGCACCAGGTGTCGGGGGCCAGGAAAAATCCTTTTTTTTTCATCTAAATCCTCCTTTTTTTTTCCTCCTTCACACTGTACAAACACCCGTCTTATTAACCTTTTGGTGTGTACCACCCCCCCCTAAAAAAAAAAGCGTGTCTCTGAATTTTCAGACACAAATATAACTGTTGAAAATAGTCTGGTGTAGGCTAGAGAAACAGAAGTGTTGTTTTGTACTTCCGCGGCTCAAACCTCTGTATTATCCATTTTGGGCCATTTGTATCTAAAAAAAAAACATTTTGGATGTGTCGCTAACTGTTCAGCCGTAAATATCTCTATTTAAAAAAGTGTGGTATACCCCAGTAAACAATAACTGTGGTTTTGCCATCCCACGGAAAAAAATCTCTATTATTCAGGTTTTGGTAGTTTTTTCCATAAAGAAAAACAGTAGTGTCTCCTGACTGTTGTGACACAAAAATATATCTGTTGAAAATAGTCTTGTGTAGGCCCGACATCCCAGTGCGGTTTCACAGTTCCACGGGTCAAATCGCTGTACTATCCAGTTTTGGGCCTTTGGTATCTAAAAAAAAAGCAGTTTGAGTGTGTCGCTCACTGTTCAGCCGCAAATATCTCTATTTAAAAAAGTGTGGTAGACCCCAGAAAACAATAACTGTGGTTTTGCCATCCCACAATAAAAAATCTCTATTATTCAGGTTTTGGTAGTTTTTTCCATAAAGAAATACAGTAGTGTCTCCTGACTGTTGTGACACAAAAATATATCTGTTGAAAATAGTTTGTGTAGGCCTGACATCCCAGTGTGGTTTCGCAGTTCCACGGGTCAAATCGCTGTACTATCCAATTTTGGGCCTTTGGTATCTAAAAAAAAATTAGTTTGAGTGTGTCGTTCACTGTTCAGCCGCAAATATCTCTATTTAAAAATGTGTGGTATACCCCAGTAAACAATAACTGTGGTTTTGCCATCCCACGGTAAAAAATCTCTATTATTCAGGTTTAGGTAGTTTTTTCCGTAAAGAATAACAGTAGTGTCTCCTGACTGTTGTGACACAAAAATATATCTGTTGAAAATAGTCTTGTGTAGGCCCGACATCCCAGTGTGGTTTCGCAGTTCCACGGGTCAAATCGCTGTACTATCCAGTTTTGGGCATTTGGTATCTAAACAAAAAGCAGTTTGAGTCTGTCGCTCACTGTTCAGCCGCAAATATCTCTATTTAAAAAAGTGTGGTATACCCCAGTAAACAATAACTGTGGTTTTTCCATCCCACGGTAAAAAATCTCCATTATTCAGGTTTTGGTAGTTTTTTCCGTAAAGAAAAACAGTAGTGTCTCCTGACTGTTGTGACACAAAAATATATCTGTTGAAAATAGTCTTGTGTAGGCCCGACATCCCAGTGTGGTTTCGCAGTTCCAAGGGTCAAATCGCTGTACTATCCAGTTTTGGGCCTTTGGTATCTAAAAAAAAAGCAGTTTGAGCGTGTCGCTCACTGTTCAGCCGCAAATATCTCTATTTAAAAAAGTGTGGTATACCCCAGTAAACAATAACTGTGGTTTTGCCATCCCACGGTAAAAAATCTCTATTATTCAGGTTTTGGTAGTTTTTTCCATAAAGAATAACAGTAGTGTCTCCTGACTGTTGTGACACAAAAATATATCTGTTGAAAAGAGTCTTGTGTAGGCCCGACATCCCAGTGTGGTTTCGCAGTTCCACGGGTCAAATCGCTGTACTATCTAGTTTTGGGCCTTTGGTATCTAAAAAAAAAGCAGTTTGAGTGTGTCGCTCACTGTTCAGCCGCAAATATCTCTATTTAAAAAAGTGTGGTATACCCCAGTAAACAATATCTGTGGTTTTGCCATCCCACGGTAAAAAATCTCTATTATTCATCTTTTGGTAGTTTTTTCTGTAAAGAAAAACAGTAGTGTCTCCTGACTGTTGTGACACAAAAATATATCTGTTGAAAATAGTCTTGTGTAGGACTGACATCCCAGTGTGATTTCGCAGTTCCACGGGTCAAATCGCTGTGCTATCCAGTTTTGGGCCTTTGGTATCTAAAAAAAAAGCAGTTTGAGTGTATCGCTCACTGTTCAGCGGCAAATATCTCTATTTAAAAAAGTGTGATATAGCCCAGTAAACAATAACTGTGGTTTTGCCATCCCACGGTAAAAAATCTCTATTATTCAGGTTTTGGTTGTTTTTTCCGTAAAGAAAAACAGTAGTGTCTCCTGACTGTTGTGACACAAAAATATATCTGTTGAAAATAGTCTTGTGTAGGACTGACATCCCAGTGTGGTTTCGCAGTTCCACGGGTCAAATCGCTGTACTATCTAGTTTTCGGCCTTTGGTATCTAAAAAAAAAGCAGTTTGAGTGTGTCGCTCACTGTTCAGCCGCAAATATCTCTATTTAAAAAAGCGTGGTATACCCCAGTAAACAATAACTGTGGTTTTGCCATCCCACGGTAAAAAATCTCTATTATTCATCTTTTGGTTGTTTTTTCCGTAAAGAAAAACAGTAGTGTCTCCTGACTGTTGTGACACAAAAATATATCTGTTTAAAATAGTCTTGTGTAGGCCCGACATCCCAGTGTGGTTTCGCAGTTCCAAGGGTCAAATCGCTGTACTATCCAGTTTTGGGCATTTGGTATCTAAACAAAAAGCAGTTTGAGTGTGTCGCTCACTGTTCAGCCGCAAATATCTCTATTTAAAAAAGTGTGGTATACCCCAGTAAACAATAACTGTGGTTTTTCCATCCCACGTTAAAAAACTCTATTATTCAGGTTTGGTATTTTTTTCCGTAAAGTAAAACAGTAGTGTCTCCTGACTGTTGTGACACAAAAATATATCTGTTTAAAATAGTCTTGTGTAGGCCTGACATCCCAGTGTGGTTTCGCAGTTCCACGGGTCAAATCGCTGTACTATCCAGTTTTGGGCCTTTGGTATCTAAAAAAAAAGCAGTTTGAGTGTGTCGCTCACTGTTCAGCCGCAAATATCTCTATTTAAAAAGTGTGGTATACCCCAGTAAACAATAACTGTGGTTTTGCCATCCCACGGTAAAAAATCTCTATTATTCAGGTTTTGGTATTTTTTTCCGTAAAGAAAAACAGTAGTGTCTCCTGACTGCTGTGACACAAAAATATATCTGTTGAAAATAGTCTTGTATATAGTGTTGAGCCACCCCCGTAGTGTTCGAGTTCGGTTCGTCGAACACCCGTGTGTTCGCCGAACTGTTCGTCGAACTGTTCGTCGAACACCTTCGAACACCGTTAAAACCAATGGCAGGCAAACAAAAACACATAGAAACACATAGAAAACACCTTCAAAGGTGTCCAAAAGCTGACAAACTGCTCAGAAGACATAACTAACACATGGAAAAGTGACAAGTACATATAGTCATGCGAAAATAAAAGAGGTGGAGGAGTAAAAGGAGGGGGAGACACAGATATAGGCATGTCATGCCCTTCTAAAATCCAAAAAGTGAGAAGCCGACACGGCCAGTCCGCTCCTGCCCGTGCCACCTCCGTGTCGCCAGGTTTGTGCCAGAGCCGCGGTGAACCCTGATGGCCAGCCCCCCTCTCCCAATACTGGTGCCTGTCCGCTGGTGGGTTGAGCGAGCCCCCCTGTGGTGGAGGCAGCTCTAAGCTTTTTAATTTAAATTGTCTCTCTAGTTTGAATGAATACACTTTAAATCCATTTACAAGGATCTATTGGAGGGCAAGTCTCATGCCAGCAGCCGCGTAATTCCAGCTCCAGTAGCGTCCACTAAAGCTGCTGCAGTTAAAAAGCTTTTATAAGGATCGAGCTCGGCTGTCCACCGCAAGGCATCCTACTGCCAGTCCCAGCCCCTATGCCTTGGGGTGCCTCCTGATGCTCTTCACTGAGTAGCATTTCCTTTGAAAAAATGAAGTGTCCAAACTGCAGGTGGTGTAGTTTGCTTAACAGCTGGGATAATCCGCTGACTAGCAGACCCTGCTACTAGGCACAAAGTATTTCCTGGGCTAGATGCAGTTAAAAATTTGTAATTAGATACTCTCG
Organism: Phyllobates terribilis; assembly: GCF_046119375.1. Lineage (NCBI taxonomy): Eukaryota > Metazoa > Chordata > Amphibia > Anura > Dendrobatidae > Phyllobates > Phyllobates terribilis. Next base: position 446,604,526 of record NW_027362764.1, read on the forward strand.
TTGGATGCTGAGAAAGCATTCCATAGAGTCTCCTGGCACGCCATATATGATTCTCTTAAAAAGCTTGGGGTAGGGGTCGAGGGGACCCTTTTATAGCTAAAATCACGGCCCTGTATCGCAATACGTCACCTAGGCTGAATATAAATGGAACTGTAGCACCCTGAGGGCTCGGTTGCTACAGAGGTATTGCACCTCACCCAGAGGTGTGATATCTCACTCTCAGGTAAGGATGGAGTGTGGATCAGGACCCGACACCTTCATGCATTACACCACATTGCCGTGGGGCAGGGCGACCAATATGCCCCTGAGATGGGCACGACAGTCCCTGTCCCTGGCTGGAGTGGGGGGAGGGAACACTGAGGAAGGAGAACCCTGTAGTGCAGGAGCAGGGAGGAAGCAGTTCCTGGGTGCATTGAGAAGGGAGTATAAAAGGTGGGCACCATCTTAGTTCAGTGCAGAGAAGTCTGAGCAGAAGTGGCAGGGAGCAGGGGCTCTGCATGAGCTCTGCTCCGGAGGCGGGCCTAGTAACAGAGGCCCAGGCCTGGAAGAGGGAGAAGGAAGGAAGAGGAGCGAAGAAGGCTCCAGGAACGAGGAATGAAGGGATCCCAGGGGTGCGGACGGGCGAGTCGCCACCGCATGCCCGAATCCACCTGCGTGGAGGGGTCAGGCCAAAGGGGGAGACCGGTCCCCGAACTAGTGGAGGCAGGAAACGACCCTCAGCTAGAAACCGGAGGCTCTGACATTTTATGTGGCGCAGCCCCTCGCTACACCCGCTAGGAAGGCACCACATAGGGTCAGGGAAACTGGCGCCAAGTTTACCAAGAGGAGGCCCGAGGCAGCCGGACAGAAGTGTTGGTAAGAAAGGCCAGACAAAGGACACACAAAGGGGGTCCTGTGAAGTGCTCCAAAGTTATCTGGGAGTTGTCTGAGCCCCTCACCTGGTGAGCACAGTACGACGTGGGCAGCCGTTACCTGCAGACGTGGTCTGGATAATAAGAACTGTGAGTAAAGGCCCTGGACTGCATCACTGACTCCGTGTCGTTACTGCTGCTGCCCTGCACCATCACCCCCATCCTCCGCATACACTGCCCTGAGGCTATACTCCTCCCGTGGGGAGTTATGCTACGCTCTGCTGCACCCACAACACCAGCCTCAGCGGTCTGCCCTGTAGCGGCGGTTCACTCTGACCGCAATCCACGGGTGGCGTAGTCGGACATTTAAACATCAAAACCACATAAATAGTTCCGCCACTGGTTTGACCGCCCTGAGCCACGGAACCGGGTCGCCGCCACGAAGACTACAACCACCAGCATCCACCAAAAAGGGTCCGGCTCCGGGTGTCCCAAGGCCCAGGGGGTGCGTCAGAACATTTTCATCACCTTTCACAATCACCAATGGGACAAGGCAGGGATGTCCTCTGTCCCCTCTCTCATACAACCTAGTGACGGAGCACCTGCTCTCATCAATTCGCCATAACCCCAATATTAGGTGGATTGAGGTGGGAGGCACCAAGTACAAGTGCTCTCTATTTGCTGATGATGTCCTAGTATATATCACTCAATCACATATATCCATCCATGCTGTTATGGCTGAAATAGATCACTTTGTTACATGGTAAAATTTTAAAATCAATGCAGCGAAGTCTGAGGCCCTCGATGTCTCCCTCCCCAAATCCATATAGGATTCCATCCAGTCCAACTTTCCCTTTGCCTGGCCCTCACAGGGTATCAAATACTTAGGAATTCCTATTCATAGAGACCTCTCCCATCTATGTTATCTTAATTTTGGGCCCTTTATTGAACAATTCCATACAGACCACGGTTGGCAAGTTAGAACTGTAAGATTCACTACGTGAACCGCTGGTGTTTTGTGGAAAAGCACATGTACACCGCGTTCCAAATTATTATGCAAAAAGTGTTTAGGAGTGATAAGGGAAGAATTTGTTTGTTTGTCAGTTAAACTCATTGATGGTGATGTGTGTCAGGGCTCTTTATATCACTGTAAGCAATTGCAGACACCTGTGCTAATTAGTTTGGCAGGTGTGTCCAATGAAAGGCAAGGCTACTTAAGAAGGCTCTCTCACATTATTAAGCAGCCTACATTTTCTGCCAAAATGGGAAAGAAAAAGGATGTGTCGGCTGCTGAGAAGCAACAAATTGTGGAGTGTTTAGGTCAAGGCATGACTACAATCAACATTGTGCGATGATCAGGATGAAGTGTCTTGGCAATCAAGAAGTATGTAGCTGATTCACAGTACACACGTGTGCGTGCTGATAAGGGCAAATTGAGGACTCTTTCCTACAGGCAATTACGTCAGGTTGAAAGAGCAGCGGCAAAAAAGCCTTGTCATAGCAGCAGACAAGTTTTTGAAGCTGCTTGTGCCTCCAACGTCCCCCGAACAACAAGATGCAGGGTCCTTCAGAGGTTTGCAGCTGTGCATACGCCATCCTGTCGACCTCCTCTATCCACTTCACACAAGCAGAAACGGCTCCAGTGGGCCAAACATTACATGAAGACTGATTTCAAAACTGTTTTGTTCACGGATGAGTGCGGTGCAGCGCTCGATGGTCCAGATGGATGGAGTGGAGGATGGCTGGTTGATGGACACCCCACGCAAACACGGCTACAGCGCCAACAAGGAGGAGGTGGAGTAATGTTTTGGGCTGGAATCATGGGGAGAGAGATTGTCGGCCCCTTTAGGATCCCTGAAGGCGCTAAAGATGAACTCCATAATGTATGTGGATTTTCTCAAACAGCACTTCCTGCCATGGTTCAAGAAGAAGAACCGTGTATTTCACAGCAAGATCATTTTCTGCATGATAATGCACCATCTCATGCTGCACATAAAACATCTGCATCTCTGGCTGATATGGGCATGAAAGGGGACAAACTTATGGTGTGACCCCCATGCTCCCCTGACCTCTACCCCATTCAGAACCTTTGGAGCATCATTAAAAGGAGTTTCTATGATGGCGGGAGGCAGTTCACATCTAAGCAACAGCTCTGGGAGGGTATTCTGTCCTCATGCAAAACAATTGAAGCAGAAACCATCCAAAACCTGACAAATTCAATGGACGAGAGAGTTCAGAAGCTCCTTTCGAACAAGGGGTCCTATGTGAAAATGTAACATCACCTACAATAAAGTTTTGAGTTGAAAACTGTTTGATTTCAGTTTCTAACAACCTGCTAATGCTTATAATTTCAAAAATGACCATTTCTTTGGTCTTTATTAAAATGAAAAGGTTGATCGAAAAGTTTGGGGGATCTAAGAGTGTGGCAACCCAGTAGTCATGATTACTTCGAATTCTGACAATATGAGGGTCATGCTGCAGGTAGTGCAGCAAGAAGGCACTTATGTGTCTTGCGCATCTCGGAGCCCCAAAATTATTTTCCGGGCTAGATGCAGCTAAAAATTATTTTTAATTTTAAATCTGGTGGAGCTTATTATAGATGGCCTAATAGGATCAGTGCTGCACACTGCTACAAAGCCCAAATTATTTTCCAGTCAAGATACAGATAAACAAGATTAGTAATTTGAAAGCTTAAAACGTTTGGTAGGGTGATTTTAACCAATCATCAAGCTTTTACTCTCCCCAGGATGACACAGGGGTAGAAAAGTCGTTTCGGATCCATGATTTGTTCATCTTTATGAACGTGAGTCTGTCTACATTATCAGTGGAGAGCCGCGTGCGCTTATCTGTCAGCACACCACCAGCAGCGCTGAACACACGTTCAGACAGAACGCTGGCTGCGGGGCATGACAAGATCTCCAAGGCGTAAGTGGCTAGCTCCGGCCATTTATCCAGATTGGAAGCCCAAAAAGAGCAAGGGTCCAGTGACACAGTCGTGGCTTCAATGTTTACTTGGAGATACTCCTGTACCATCGTTTCTAGGCGTTGACTATGTGTCAGACTTCTTGTCTCCTGTGGCCTTGCAAAGGATGGGCTAAAAAAGTGGTGAAATGATTCCGCAAAATTGATGTTACCAGCAGATACTGTGGTTCTGTTACGGTTTGAGTGCTGAACACTTGACGGTCCCACGGTTGGTAAGTTGGAACTGTGAGATTCACTACGTGCACCACTGGTATTTTGTGGAAAAGCACATGTAAGATTCTGCAACAGTCTCTGCTGATACTCCTGCATGCGTGCATCCCTTTCTATGGCAGGAATAATTTCTGAAAATTTACTTTTGTACCGGGGATCTAACAGTGTGGCAACCCAGTAGTCAGGATTATTTCTAATTCTCACAATTCGAGGGTCATGTTGCAGGTAGTGCAGCAAGAAGGCACTCATGTGTGTTGCGCATCCAGGAGCACCAAGTCCCTGTTGTGTTGGTGGCGAGGTAACAATCATGCTTCCTTCCTCTGTCCTCTCCCCCCAACCTCGCACAACAGAAATGTGATCAAGGTCTCCCTCATCTGATGAGTCTTCCATCAGTTCGTCCTCCACTTCTTCCTGGGCTTCTGCACCTTCCTCACTAGTTTGGCTGCTACCATGCGCCCTGGTAAAACCATCTCCCCCACCCTCACATGCCTGCCGCCTTGGTGCTGCCGACCTTCTGGACCTTGCGGATGTTAGCCCTTCCGCATACAACTCCTCCTCCTCTACTTCCTCCACCTCCTCTTGTGCCACCACCTGACTCCGAATTCTGTTTAACATGTGCTTCAGCATGTAAATCACCGGAATAGTCATGCTGATAATGGCATCGTCAGCACTAAACATCTTCGTCGCCATTTCAAAACTGTGCAGAAGGGTGCATAGGTCCCTGATCTGAGACCACTCCTCCAGCGTGATTTGCCCCACCTCTGAATCTCGTTGGCCCAGGCTATACGTCAGAACGTATTGCACCAGGGCTTGTCGGTGCTGCCACAGTCGCTGCAACATGTGCAGAGTTGAATTCCACCGGGTAGGCACATCGCATTTTAGCCGGTGAAGTGGCAGGCCCAACGACTTCTGTAGAGATGTAAGTCGCTGAGCTGCGGGATGCGAACGGCGGAAGTGAGCACACAGCGACCGTGCCCTCTGCAGAAGGCCATCTAGTCTGGGATAGTGGGCTAAAAATTGCTGGACAACCAGGTTCAACACGTGAGCCATACAAGGCACGTGTGTGACATTGCCCCGGCGAAGGACCGCACCTAGGTTTGCAGCATTGTCGCACACGGCCTTCCCTGGTTTCAGGTCCAGTGGAGACAACCATTCATGAAATTGGTTCTCCAGAGCTGACCACAACTCCTCAGCTGTGTGACTCACATTTCCCAGACATTTCAATGTAAAAACCGCCTGATGACGTTGAGCCCTACTGCCAGCATAGTAAGGAGGTGTGCAGGATCCCTTCTGCGCAGTTAGAAAGCTTGTGGCATGACCAGACAGGCTTTGGGTGCAGGTGGAAGACCGAGAGGAGGTTGAGGAGGCAGAAGCAGTGGAGGAACTTTGACATAAAGAGGATTGACGCACAACTCGTGGGGACGGCAAGACTTGGACAGCAGCCCCTTGTCCTGCTGTCACCATAGTTACCCAGTGCCCAGTCAGCGACATGTAACGCCCCTGTCCATGCCTACTCGTCCAAGTGTCTGTGGTGAAATGCACCCTGTCACACACAGAGTTTCTCAAAGAAGCGGTGATGTTGTGTGCGACATGCTGGTGGAGCGCAGGCACACCTTTCTCTGAGAAGTAGTGCCGACTGGGCATCTGGTACTGGGGCACTGCGACGGACATAAGGTCTCGAAAATCCTCTGTGTCCACCAGGCGGAAAGGCAGCATTTCTGTAGCCAAGAGCTTGCAGATGGTGAAATTCAACCTCTTAGCTTTCTCATGGCTAGGAGGAAATGGTCTTTTACTTGTCCACATCTGAGGGACCGAGGGCTGGCTATTGTGCTTAGACGGGGTTGATAAGGGTGTCCCCGGCAAACTGCCGGTCTGTGAGGAAGATGCAGGCGGACATGTTAGGTTGCCTTGATCCAAAGGTGGTGCTATCGATGTCGGACAGCGCTCAACACCAGCTGGTGTTACCACCTCCAAAGAAAATGATGACCTGCCAATCACGCTGGCTGTTGCGGGTAAAGAGGTGGCAGGTCTGCGCCCCAAAACAGGTGTGACTGCTGTCCCCCCAGTCACAGAGGATGAAGAGGCCGCGGATGCACAAGATATGGCAGACGGTGGTTGGCCCGGCCGGCTAGGCCGCATTGTAGCACACTGAGCTTCCCACTGCAACTTATGCTTCATGTCCATGTGCCGGTTCATGCATGAAGTACTCAAACTATGTATTTTTTGGCCTCTACTTAGCTTTTGCTGACAAATGGTACAGATAACACGAGTTGGGTCATCTTAATCGATCTGAAAAAATGCCCAGGCTATGCAAGGCTTAGCACCCATGCGACCTGAAGAGCCACCACGACTTGTGGTGAGAGGCAGAGTTGTGTTTGAGGATGCAGTTGTTGACGTGCTTCTAGTACTACGTCTCTGTCCAGGAAGGCGCAACCTGACCTCGTCGTCACTAGCATCTTCCTCCACCTCCTCTGCTGACCTCATCTCTTGGCTGACTGTGGGTTGACAGTAAGTGGGATCTCCGACCTCATCATCATCACCCTGTGCGTTATCACACCCGTCGTCCTCAGAGCCAACCTGTTCCTGCCCTGACAAAAAACTAAAGTTGTCGCTCCAATCAGGTATTTGAGTCTTATCATCGTCTTCCTCATTGTCTCCACCAACAGGAGTTACAGTTTGGGAATGAGGGTCTACATTATGGTCAGAACCTTCTGCGTCTGGTCCTGGATCCGACTCATAAAGATTCTGGGCATCAGTGCAGATCATTTCCTCGTCTGGATTCACAGAAGCGCTGGAGTCGACCTCTGATTCCCAGGCTATAGTATGAGTAAACAGCTCTGCAGACTCAACCATCTGTTCTACCTCATACTCAGACGGGCAGCTGGAGATTTGGGAGCTGTGAGGAAGCAAGTGCGATTTGGGTGACACCTTTGAGGACTGGAGTATTTGTGATGTTGAAGTTGATGTGGAGGAGAGCCCACTTAAAGGAGCACTTGATATCCGTTGAAGCACCTGCTGTTTTTGTGCCTCATCTTGAATTTGTAGCGATTGGCGTGGCCGTAAGAAAGGGATCTTATCACATTGTCCGCTAAAAGAAGTAGACATTTTAGTTTGGCTGGAAGATGGTCTTTCTTCTGCAGATGTTACTGTTGCTTTAACACCTACCCCACGGACACAACCTTTTTTCCCCTTCCCAACACGCCTATTCCCCTTTCCACCAGCAGCAGGCCTTTTTCCACTCATTTTGGTGGTTAACTAATTCACAACTCTGGAGTTGTTTGCACAAAAAAACAATGGATGGTAACCGAGCAGAGCTGAGTGGCCAAACTGTGGTATTAGGCCAAAACTATTGGCTGGGTTAGATGCAGAAAAAAATTATTTTGAATTTGCAACCTGATGGAGGTCAGTATAGATGGACTAATAGAGAAAGTCCGACACACTACTAGAAGGCCAAATATTTTTTCAGAGGTAGATGCAGAAAAAAATATATTCAGTTTGCAACCTGATGGAGGTCAGTATAGATGGATTAATAGAACAAGACCCACACACAGCTAGAAGCCCAATATTTTTTCAGAGGTAGATGCAGAAAAAACTATATTCAGTTTGCAACCTGATGGAGGTCAGTATAGATGGACTAATAGAACAAGTCCCACACACTGCTAGAAGCCTAAATATTTTTTCAGAGGTACTGTAGATGCAGATAAAAATTAGTTTTAATTTGCAACCTGATGGAGGTCAGTATAGATGGACTAATAGAGAAAGTCCGACACACTACTAGAAGGCCAAATATTTTTTCAGAGGTAGATGCAGAAAAAAATATATTCAGTTTGCAACCTGATGGAGGTCAGTATAGATGGATTAATAGAACAAGACCCACACACAGCTAGAAGCCCAATATTTTTTCAGAGGTAGATGCAGAAAAAAATATATTCAGTTTGCAACCTGATGGAGGTCAGTATAGATGGACTAATAGAACAAGTCCCACACACTGCTAGAAGCCCAAATATTTTTTCAGAGGTACTGTAGATGCAGATAAAAATTAGTTTTAATTTGCAACCTGATGGAGGTCAGTATAGATGGACTAATAGAGAAAGTCCGACACACTACTAGAAGGCCAAATATTTTTTCAGAGGTAGATGCAGAAAAAAATATATTCAGTTTGCAACCTGATGGAGGTCAGTATAGATGGACTAATACAACAAGTCCCGCACACAGCTAGAAGCCCAAATATTTTTTCAGAGGTACTGTAGATGCAGATAAAAGTTAGTTTTAATTTGCAACCTGATGGAGGTCAGTATAGATGGACTAATAGAGAAAGTCCGACACACTACTAGTAGGCCAAATATTTTTTCAGAGCTAGATGCAGAAAAAAATTATATTCAGTTTGCAACCTGATGGAGGTCAGTATAGATGGATTAATAGAACAAGACCCACACACAGCTAGAAGCCCAATATTTTTTCAGAGGTAGATGCAGAAAAAAATATATTCAGTTTGCAACCTGATGGAGGTCAGTATAGATGGACTAATAGAACAAGTCCCACACACTGCTAGAAGCCCAAATATTTTTTCAGAGGTACTGTAGATGCAGATAAAAATTAGTTTTAATTTGCAACCTGATGGAGGTCAGTATAGATGGACTAATAGAGAAAGTCCGACACACTACTAGAAGGCCAAATATTTTTTCAGAGCTAGATGCAGAAATAAATTATATTCAGTTTGCAACCTGATGGAGGTCAGTATAGATGGACTAATAGAGAAAGTCCGACACACTACTAGAAGGCCAAATATTTTTTCAGAGGTAGATGCAGAAAAAAATATATTCAGTTTGCAACCTGATGGAGGTCAGTATAGATGGATTAATAGAACAAGACCCACACACAGCTAGAAGCCCAATATTTTTTCAGAGGTAGATGCAGAAAAAACTATATTCAGTTTGCAACCTGATGGAGGTCAGTATAGATGGACTAATAGAACAAGTCCCACACACTGCTAGAAGCCCAAATATTTTTTCAGAGGTACTGTAGATGCAGATAAAAATTAGTTTTAATTTGCAACCTGATGGAGGTCAGTATAGATGGACTAATAGAGAAAGTCCGACACACTACTAGAAGGCCAAATATTTTTTCAGAGGTAGATGCAGAAAAAAATATATTCAGTTTGCAACCTGATGGAGGTCAGTATAGATGGATTAATAGAACAAGACCCACACACAGCTAGAAGCCCAATATTTTTTCAGAGGTAGATGCAGAAAAAAATATATTCAGTTTGCAACCTGATGGAGGTCAGTATAGATGGACTAATAGAACAAGTCCCACACACTGCTAGAAGCCCAAATATTTTTTCAGAGGTACTGTAGATGCAGATAAAAATTAGTTTTAATTTGCAACCTGATGGAGGTCAGTATAGATGGACTAATAGAGAAAGTCCGACACACTACTAGAAGGCCAAATATTTTTTCAGAGGTAGATGCAGAAAAAAATATATTCAGTTTGCAACCTGATGGAGGTCAGTATAGATGGATTAATAGAACAAGACCCACACACAGCTAGAAGCCCAATATTTTTTCAGAGGTAGATGCAGAATAAAATATATTCAGTTTGCAACCTGATGGAGGTCAGTATAGATGGACTAATAGAACAAGTCCCACACACTGCTAGAAGCCCAAATATTTTTTCAGAGGTACTGTAGATGCAGATAAAAATTAGTTTTAATTTGCAACCTGATGGAGGTCAGTATAGATGGACTAATAGAGAAAGTCCGACACACTACTAGAAGGCCAAATATTTTTTCAGAGGTAGATGCAGAAAAAAATATATTCAGTTTGCAACCTGATGGAGGTCAGTATAGATGGATTAATAGAACAAGACCCACACACAGCTAGAAGCCCAATATTTTTTCAGAGGTAGATGCAGAATAAAATATATTCAGTTTGCAACCTGATGGAGGTCAGTATAGATGGACTAATAGAACAAGTCCCACACACTGCTAGAAGCCCAAATATTTTTTCAGAGGTACTGTAGATGCAGATAAAAATTAGTTTTAATTTGCAACCTGATGGAGGTCAGTATAGATGGACTAATAGAATGATGCTATGCCCAAAAGATTTTACTTCACTAGGTGCAGTAAAAAAATTGGTATTCTATACACAGGTGGTATATCTTGCAACACAGATAGGCTACTCCACTGACTAACACACTCTGCAATAGGCCAAAAAGGATTAGCTTTGCTAGATTCAGCCAAATGCTGTGAAAAAAACTTGCACAGCACTGGCACAGACCTGCCTGGCAAAAACTGATAGGAACTGATGTAACCTAGTCCTGAAAAGGACTGCAATTACAATTAGTCTTTACTCCCACAACCGATCTTTTTAAGAGCACAGACCTCCCTGATAAAAGTCGTAGGAAATGCTGTAACCTAGTCCTTAAAAGGACTGCAATCACAACTATTCCCTACTCCCAAGCTATCTGTATATTTGTGCGAAAATTGGATTGAAATTAACAAGGTATAGCGCACACAGCAACAGCGGTGACATACACTGCCAATGACACATGCCCTTGCTTGTGTGAAAAAAAGCACTTCGCTCCGTGTGTGCGCTGCTGATAGGCTGACAGATTGCACCTCCCCACTGTAAATGCGGGAAAGAGAAAAAAAAATGGAGATCTTCATTGTTCCTGCAGAGATCCATCCCCTGCCCCTCCCCCCACCCCGCTGTACACTCAAACTGCGTATTAACATTAATTTTCATCATTACTGAGAAAAAATCCAGTTATGATTTTGGTGCACGAACAGTTATCGAACATAACCTCGAACAGCCGAATTTTTCTCAAATTGTTCGTGTTCGCCGAACGGCTCGAACACCGCCCAAAACTGCTCGAATTTGAGATTGGCGAACAGTTCGAGTAGAACAGCGCTCATCTCTAGTCATCTCTAGTCATTACTGCTGCTGCCCTGCACCATCACCCCCATCCTCCGCATACACTGCCCTGAGGCTATACTCCTCCCGTGGGGAGTTATGCTACGCTCTGCTGCACCCACAACACCAGCCTCAGCGGTCTGCCCTGGAGCGGCGGTTCACTCTGACCGCAATCCACGGGTGGCGTAGTCGGACATTTAAACATCAAAACCACATAAATAGTTCCACCACTGGTTTGACCGCCCTGAGCCACGGAACCGGGTTGCCGCCACGGAGACTACAACCACCAGCATCCACCAAAAAGGGTCCGGCTCCGGGTGTCCCAAGGCCCAGGGGGCGCGTCAGAACATTTTCATCACCTTTCACAATCACCAATGGGACAAGGCAGGGATGTTCTCTGTCCCCTCTCTTATACATCCTAGTGACGGAGCACCTGCTCTCATCAATTCGCCATAACCCCAATATTAGGTGGATTGAGGTGGGAGGCACCGAGTACAAGTGCTCTCTATTTGCTGATGATGTCCTAGTATATATCACTCAATCACATATATCCATCCATGCTGTTATGGCTGAAATAGATCACTTTGTTACATGGTCAAATTTTAAAATCAATGCAGCGAAGTCTGAGGCCCTCGATGTCTCCCTCCCCAAATCCATATAGGATTCCATCCAGTCCAACTTTCCCTTTGTCTGGCCCTCACAGGGTATCAAATACTTAGGAATTCCTATTCATAGAGACCTCTCCCATCTATGTTATCTTAATTTTGGGCCCTTTATTGAACAACTCCATACAGACCACGGTTGGCAAGTTAGAACTGTAAGATTCACTACGTGAACCACTGGTGTTTTGTGGAAAAGCACATGTACACTGTGTTCCAAATTATTATGAAAAAGTGTTTAGGAGTGATAAGGGAAGAATTTGTTTGTTTGTCAGTTAAACTCATTCATGGTGATGTGTTTCAGGGCTCTTTATATCACTGTAAGCAATTGCAGACACCAGTGCTAATTAGTTTGTCAGGTGTGTCCAATGAAAGGCAAGACTACTTAAGAAGGCTCTCTCACATTATTCAGCAGCCTACATTTTTTGCCAAAATGGGAAAGAAAAAGGATGTGTCGGCTGCTGAGAAGCAACAAATTGTGGAGTGTTTAGGTCAAGGCATGACTACAATCAACATTGTGCGATGATCAGGATGAAGTGTCTTGGCAATCAAGAAGTATGTAGCTGTTTCACAGTACACACGTGTGCGTGCTGATAAGGGCAAATTGAGGACTCTTTCCTACAGGCAATTACGTCAGGTTGAAAGAGCAGCGGCAAAAAACCCTTGTCATAGCAGCAGACAAGTTTTTGAAGCTGCTGGTGCCTCCAACGTCCCCCGAACAACAAGATGCAGGGTCCTTCAGAGGTTTGCAGCTGTGCATACGCCATCCTGCCGACCTCCTCTATCCACTTCACACAAGCAGAAACGGCTCCAGTGGGCCAAACATTACATGAAGACTGATTTCAAAACTGTTTTGTTCACGGATGAGTGCCGTGCAGTGCTCGATGGTCCAGATGGATGGAGTGGAGGATGGCTGGTTGATGGACACCCCACGCAAACACGGCTACAGCGCCAACAAGGAGGAGGAGGAGTAATGTTTTGGGCTGGAATCATGGGGAGAGAGATTGTCGGCCCCTTTAGGATCCCTGAAGGCGCTAAAGATGAACTCCATAATGTATGTGGATTTTCTCAAACAGCACTTCCTGCCATGGTTCAAGAAGAAGAACCGTGTATTTCACAGCAAGATCATTTTTCTGCATGATAATGCACCATCTCATGCTGCACATAAAACATCTGCATCTCTGGCTGATATGGGCATAAAAGGGGACAAACTTATGGTGTGACCCCCATGCTCCCCTGACCTCTACCCCATTCAGAACCTTTGGAGCATCATTAAAAGGAGTGTCTATGATGGCGGGAGGCAGTTCACATCTAAGCAACAGCTCTGGGAGGGTATTCTGTCCTCATGCAAAACAATTGAAGCAGAAACCATCCAAAACCTGACAAATTCAATGGACGAGAGAGTTCAGAAGCTCCTTTCGAACAAGGGGTCCTATGTGAAAATGTAACATCACCTAGAATAAAGTTTTGAGTTGAAAACTGTTTGATTTCAGTTTCTAACAACCTGCTAATGCTTATAATTTCAAAAATGACCATTTTTTTGGTCTTTATTAAAATGAAAAGGTTGATCGAAAAGTTTGGGGGATCTAAGAGTGTGGCAACCCAGTAGTCATGATTACTTCGAATTCTGACAATATGAGGGTCATGCTGCAGGTAGTGCAGCAAGAAGGCACTTATGTGTCTTGCGCATCTCGGAGCCCCAAAATTATTTTCCGGGCTAGATGCAGCTAAAAATTATTTTTAATTTTAAATCTGGTGGAGCATATTATAGATGGCCTAATAGGATCAGTGCTGCACACTGCTACAAAGCCCAAATTATTTTCCAGTCAAGATACAGATAAACATGATTAGTAATTTGAAAGCTTAAAACGGTTGGTAGGGTGATTTTAACCAATCATCAAGCTTTTACTCTCCCCAGGATGACACAGGGGTAGAAAAGTCGTTTCGGATCCATGATTTGTTCATCTTTATGAACGTGAGTCTGTCTACATTATCAGTGGAGAGCCGCGTGCGCTTATCTGTCAGCACACCACCAGCAGCGCTGAACACACGTTCAGACAGAACGCTGGCTGCGGGGCATGACAAGATCTCCAAGGCGTAAGTGGCTAGCTCCGGCCATTTATCCAGATTGGAAGCCCAAAAAGAGCAAGGGTCCAGTGACACAGTCGTGGCTTCAATGTTTACTTGGAGATACTCCTGTACCATCGTCTCTAGGCGTTGACTATGTGTCAGACTTCTTGTCTCCTGTGGCCTTGCAAAGGATGGGCTAAAAAAGTGGTGAAATGATTCCGCAAAATTGATGTTACCACCAGATACTGTGGTTCTGTTACGGTTTGAGTGCTGAACACTTGACGGTCCCACGGTTGGCAAGTTGGAACTGTGAGATTCACTACGTGCACCACTGGTATTTTGTGGAAAAGCACATGTAAGATTCTGCAACAGTCTCTGCTGATACTCCTGCATGCGTGCATCCCTTTCTGTGGCAGGAATAATTTCTGCAAATTTGCTTTTGTACCGGGGATCTAACAGTGTGGCAACCCAGTAGTCAGGATTATTTCTAATTCTCACAATTCGAGGGTCATGTTGCAGGTAGTGCAGCAAGAAGGCACTCATGTGTGTTGCGCATCCAGGAGCACCAAGTCCCTGTTGTGTTGGTGGCGAGGTAACAATCATGCTTCCTTCCTCTGTCCTCTCCCCCCAACCTCGCACAACAGAAATGTGATCAAGGTCTCCCTCATCTGATGAGTCTTCCATCAGTTCGTCCTCCACTTCTTCCTGGGCTCCTGCACCTTCCTCACTAGTTTGGCTGCTACCATGCGCCCTGGTAAAACCATCTCCCCCACCCTCACATGCCTGCCGCCTTGGTGCTGCCGACCGTCTGGACCTTGCAGATGTTAGCCCTTCCGCATACAACTCCTCCTCCTCTACTTCCTCCACCTCCTCTTGTGCCACCACCTGACTCCGAATTCTGTTTAACATGTGCTCCAGCATGTAAATCACCGGAATAGTCATGCTGATAATGGCATCGTCAGCACTAAACATCTTCGTCGCCATTTCAAAACTGTGCAGAAGGGTGCATAGGTCCCTGATCTGAGACCACTCCTCTAGCGTGATTTGCCCCACCTCTGAAACTCGTTGGCCCAGGCTATACGTCAGAACGTATTGCACCAGGGCTTGTCGGTGCTGCCACAGTCGCTGCAACATGTGCAGAGTTGAATTCCACCGTGTAGGCACATCGCATTTTAGCCGGTGAAGTGGCAGGCCCAACAACTTCTGTAGAGATGTAAGTCGCTGAGCTGCGGGATGCGAACGGCGGAAGTGAGCACACAGCGACCGTGCCCTCTGCAGAAGGCCATCTAGTCTGGGATAGTGGGCTAAAAATTGCTGGACAACCAGGTTCAACACGTGAGCCATACAAGGCACGTGTGTGACATTGCCCCGGCGAAGGGCCGCACCAGGTTTGCAGCATTGTCGCACACGGCCTTCCCTGGTTTCAGGTCCAGTGGAGACAACCCTTCATGAAATTGGTTCTCCAGAGCTGACCACAACTCCTCAGCTGTGTGACTCACATTTCCCAGACATTTCAATGTAAAAACCGCCTGATGACGTTGAGCCCTACTGCCAGCATAGTAAGGAGGTGTGCAGGATCCCTTCTGCGCAGTTAGAAAGCTTGTGGCATCACCAGACAGGCTTTGGGTGCAGGTGGAAGACCGAGAGGAGGTTGAGGAGGCAGAAGCAGTGGAGGAACTTTGACATAAAGAGGATTGACGCACAACTCGTGTGGACGGCAAGACTTGGACAGCAGCCCCTTGTCCTGCTGTCACCATAGTTACCCAGTGCCCAGTCAGCGACATGTAACGCCCCTGTCCATGCCTACTCGTCCAAATGTCTGTGGTGAAATGCACCCTGTCACACACAGAGTTTCTCAAAGAAGCGGTGATGTTGTGTGCGACATGCTGGTGGAGCGCAGGCACACCTTTCTTTGAGAAGTAGTGCCGACTGGGCATCTGGTACTGGGGCACTGCGACGGACATAAGGTCTCGAAAATCCTCTGTGTCCACCAGGCGGAAAGGCAGCATTTCTGTAGCCAAGAGCTTGCAGATGGTGAAATTCAACCTCTTAGCTTTCTCATGGCTAGGAGGAAATGGTCTTTTACTTGTCCACATCTGAGGGACCGAGGGCTGGCTATTGTGCTTAGACGGGGTTGATAAGGGTGTCCCCGGCAAACTGCCGGTCTGTGAGGAAGATGCAGGCGGACATGTTAAGTTGCCTTGATCCAAAGGTGGTGCTATCGATGTCGGACAGCGCTCAACACCAGCTGCTGTTACCACCTCCAAAGAAAATGATGACCTGCCAATCACGCTGGCTGTTGCGGGTAAAGAGGTGGCAGGTCTGCGCCCCAAAACAGGTGTGACTGCTGTCCCCCCAGTCACAGAGGATGAAGAGGCCGCGGATGCACAGGATATGGCAGACGGTGGTTGGCCCGGCCGGCTAGGCCGCATTGTAGCACACTGAGCTTCCCACTGCAACTTATGCTTCATGTCCATGTGCCGGTTCATGCATGAAGTACTCAAACTATGTATTTTTTGGCCTCTACTTAGCTTTTGCTGACAAATGTTACAGATAACACGAGTTGGGTCATCTTTATCGATCTTAAAAAATGCCCAGGCTATGCAAGGCTTAGCACCCATGTGACCTGAAGAGCCACCACGACTTGTGGTGAGAGGCAGAGTTGTGTTTGAGGATGCAGTTGTTGACGTGCTTCCAGTACTACGTCTCTGTCCAGGAAGGCGCAACCTGACCTCGTCGTCACTAGCATCTTCCTCCACCTCCTCTGCTGACCTCATCTCTTGGCTGACTGTGGGTTGACAGTAAGTGGGATCTCCAACCTCATCATCATCACCCTGTGTGTTATCACACCCGTCTTCCTCAGAGCCAACCTGTTCCTGCCCTGACAAAAAATTAAAGTTGTCGCTCCAATCAGGTATTTGAGTCTTATCATCGTCTTCCTCATTGTCTCCACCAACAGGAGTTACAGTTTGGGAATGAGGGTCTACATTATGGTCAGAACCTTCTGCGTCTGGTCCTGGATCCGACTCATAAAGATTCTGGGCATCAGTGCAGATCATTTCCTCGTCTGGATTCACAGAAGCGCTGGAGTCGACCTCTGATTCCCAGGCTATAGTATGAGTAAACAGCTCTGCAGACTCAACCATCTGTTCTACCTCATACTCAGATGGGCAGCTGGAGATTTGGGAGCTGTGAGGAAGCAAGTGCGATTTGGGTGACACCTTTGAGGACTGGAGTATTTGTGATGTTGAAGTTGATGTGGAGGAGAGCCCACTTAAAGGAGCACTTGATATCCGTTGAAGCACCTGCTGTTTTTGTGCCTCATCTGGAATTTGTAGCGATTGGCGTGGCCGTAAGAAAGGGATCTTATCACATTGTCGGCTAAAAGAAGTAGACATTTTAGTTTGGCTGGAAGATGGTCTTTCTTCTGCAGATGTTACTGTTGCTTTAACACCTACCCCACGGACACAACCTTTTTTCCCCTTCCCAACACGCCTATTCCCCTTTCCACCAGCAGCAGGCCTTTTTCCAATCATTTTGGTGGTTAACTAATTCACAACTCTGGAGTTGTTTGCACAAAAAAACAATGGATGGTAACCGAGCAGAGCTGAGTGGCCAAACTGTGGTATTAGGCCAAAACTATTGGCTGGGTTAGATGCAGAAAAAAATATATTCAGTTTGCAACCTGATGGAGGTCAGAATAGATGGACTAATACAACAAGTCCCACACACAGCTAGAAGCCCAAATATTTTTTCAGAGGTACTGTAGATGCAGATACAAATTATTTTTAATTTTCAACCTGATGGAGGTCATTATAGATGGACTAATACAACAAGTCCCACACACAGCTAGAAGCCCAAATATTTTTTCAGAGGTACTGTAGATGCAGATAAAAATTATTTTTAATTTGCAACCTGATGGAGGTCAGTATAGATGGACTAATAGAGAAAGTCCGACACACTGCTAGAAGGCCAAATATTTTTTCAGAGCTAGATGCAGAAAAAAATTATATTCAGTATGCAACCTGATGGAGGTCAGTATAGATGAATTAATAGAACAAGACCCACACACAGCTAGAAGCCCAATATTTTTTCAGAGGTAGATGCAGAAAAAAATATATTCAGTTTGCAACCTGATGGAGGTCAGTATAGATGGACTAATACAACAAGTCCCACACACAGCTAGAAGCCCAAATATTTTTTCAGAGGTACTGTAGATGCAGATAAAAATTATTTTTAATTTGCAACCTGATGGAGGTCAGTATAGATGGACTAATACAACAAGTCCCACACACAGCTAGAAGCCCAAATATTTTTTCAGAGGTACTGTAGATGCAGATACAAATTATTTTTAATTTGCAACCTGATGGAGGTCAGTATAGATGGACTAATACAACAAGTCCCACACACAGCTAGAAGCCCAAATATTTTTTCAGAGGTAGATGCAGAAAAAAATATATTCAGTTTGCAACCTGATGGAGGTCAGTATGGATGGACTAATACAACAAGTCCCACACACAGCTAGAAGCCCAAATATTTTTTCAGAGGTACTGTAGATGCAGATACAAATTATTTTTAATTTGCAACCTGATGGAGGTCAGTATAGATGGACTAATACAACAAGTCCCACACACAGCTAGAAGCCTAAATATTTTTTCAGAGGTACTGTAGATGCAGATAAAAATTATTTTTAATTTGCAACCTGATGGAGGTCAGTATAGATGGACTAATACAACAAGTCCCACACACAGCTAGAAGCCCAAATATTTTTTCAGAGGTACTGTAGATGCAGATACAAATTATTTTTAATTTGCAACCTGATGGAGGTCAGTATAGATGGACTAATACAACAAGTCCCACACACAGCTAGAAGCCCAAATATTTTTTCAGAGGTAGATGCAGAAAAAAATATATTCAGTTTGCAACCTGATGGAGGTCAGTATAGATGGACTAATACAACAAGTCCCACACACAGCTAGAAGCCCAAATATTTTTTCAGAGGTACTGTAGATGCAGATACAAATTATTTTTAATTTGCAACCTGATAGAGGTCAGTATAGATGGACTAATACAAGTCCCACACACAGCCAGAAGCCCAAATATTTTTTCAGAGGTACTGTAGATGCAGATAAAAATTATTTTTAATTTGCAACCTGATGGAGGTCAGTATAGATGGACTAATAGAGAAAGTCCGACACACTGCTAGAAGGCCAATATTTTTTCAGAGGTAGATGCAGAAAAAAATATATTCAGTTTGAAACCTGATGGAGGTCAGTATAGATGGACTAATACAACAAGTCCCACACACAGCTAGAAGCGAAATATTTTTTCAGAGGTACTGTAGATGTGTAGCACCCTGAGGATTTGGCTGCTACAGGGGTATTGCACCTCAACCCAGAGGTGTGATGTTCCACTCCCGGGTAAGGATGGAGTGTGGAACTGAGCTCAGTTAGCTGCATGCACTACACACATCCCATTTCCGAGGAACAGACCGATGGTACTCCCACTAGAGAAATGTGCAGGTACGACAGTGTCTGTTCCTGGCTGGAGTGGGAGGGGGGTGGAACATCCCAGTAGTGTAGGGGAAGATAGGGGGAGCAGCCTGGGTAAAGCTAGGAGCTCATTGGGTGCTGGTCACCTGAGCTCACACATAGAGGGAGTATATAAGGTGGGAACCATCTTAGGACAGGGTCTTTTTGCAGAGTCAGAGGAAGAGAGCAGAGGAGAAGAGCAGCTCCAAGGCCAAGAGAGAGAGAGGAGAAAGAAAGACCCAGAGGGGGAGAAAGAAGGAACTCCAAGAGCCCAAATTAGACCAGAGGGTGAAGAGTTGGCAACAGGGTACCGGATCCCAAGCTGGCAGAGGCTACAGCACACCTTAGCCAGGAACCGGAGGTCGTGGGCAGGATCGATCTGCCACGATCACCCACTAAATCCACCCGGAAGGCAGACCAGGAATAGGGTCAGGGAACCCAGAGACAAGGGTTTACCACCAAGAGGCCCGAGGGAGCCGGACATAGGTGGATCCCTGGTGGGGAAGGCCAGAGAAGAGGACAGGACAGAAAGGGAGCTCAGGACCACGCTCCAGAATCACCTGGGGGTTGGCCGAGTCCAGGACCTGGTGGACGCAGCACGGCTCGGGTGGTCACTTAAGGCCGGAGTGACCAGAACAACTGCAGTAAGTAAACAAACCCTGAACTGCACAGCCCGACTCTGAGTCTCTTTTCCATCCCCGCTGCACTACCACAACCCCCATCCTCTGCAACTGACCCCCTGAGGCTATACCCCTCCCGTTGGGGGTTATACTACCTGAGCTGCACATACATCACCAGCCTCAGCGGACCCTGCTGCAGCGGCGGCCGTACTGACCGCAATTCAACGGGTGGCGTAGTCGACACAAAAGAACATCTAGTAACATCATAAGGACTGCCACACACTGAGCTTGACACCCTGGGCACGGACCGGGTCACAGCCACTCGGAGACTACAACCCCCATCTGATCCGGCTCCGGGTCTCCCTAACAGCACTGGCCCAGGGGGCGCGTCAACTTTGGCGTAGTCGGCAGGATCTCGTGCCCGCAACAACCGGGTACTGCGTGCCTGAAGAAAAGTTCACCGTTACCTTAAAAAGAAGTCTCCTGCCGGTTCCGGAGGGTCCCCGCCATCGGGCCCCATCACAGGTCGTTTCCCGCCGGTTGTCCGCCATTTGCAGCTTTTTCCCGCCATCCATGGAGTTTCCCGCCACTGGGAGACGATTCCCGCCATTTCCGAAGATTTCCCGCCTTGGAAGAGCGGACGCCATTATGGGCGTGCCAGAGGGTGGCAAAAGGTCACCTCCCATCGTGGGCCAGGTCGAAGAATGGCGCCAAAAGCGGAAACCGCACCCACCAACAGAGACTGTGATGCTGGAAGTGTCCATCAGCGTAAGAGAACTGCCCCTGGAACTGAAGTTGCCCCGGGACCACCCTCGATGTGGGCGGAGACAGAACAAGAGAACAAAGATGGGTGTCGCCTGGAGCAGTCTGGAGAGAGCGCACCCGGAGACAAGACGTCTGGAAGAGAGTCCAGAGAGAGCCTACCCGGAGATGGAGGGAGAGCCAGGCAGCACCGACCCAGTGGTCAGGAGCCTGATGCGGGCCGCCACTCCAGAAGGCCTGCTGGAGATCCTAGCACAGCTCCCCCGAGACCGGGAGTGTGCACAGACCGCGTTGGAGGGCCTCGCACGGAGGATGGCCCGGGTGCAACGAGAGACGTTGGCGGAGTGGAGCCGAGAGATGGCCCAGCAGACCAAAATCCGTCAGCGGAGCACGCCACCCGAGACGAGGAGACAGACCGCCTCTGAGGATGGCGCAGGAGGAATGAAGGCAGGAGACGGCGCCGAGAAGGGAGCTGAACGGACGGAGGCAGGTAAAGGGGACGTCTATACCCCGAGCTGGGAAACCGCGTGCCTGCCCCAGCTCCCCGTCGCAGAGCCCGAAATTCCCCCTGCCGTGCCCGTCGCTGCATCGTCACCGCCGCCGACTAGGCCTCAACCGGAAACCGCGGCCGCGACCCCTGTGACGTCACACGCCTCGACCTCGAGCGCGACCAAACAGGAAATACCACCGGCCTGGTCGCAAGGCCCAGTACCTCCGGCCGCCGCAATACCAACAGCGCCCCCTACCTCCGTGGAGCCACCGGCCTGGCCGCAGGGCCGAGTAACCACGGGCGCCGCCGTTCTTACGGTGCCCTTTGCCTTTAGGGTGCCCCAAGCCTGGTCGCAAGGCCTGGTCGACCCGGGCGCCACTACCATCAACGCGCCCTCAACATCTAGAGTGCCGCACCTGGGTGAAAATCTATTTGCCCAGCATACGTGCCCGGATGGGCAGCCCTTCATATGGCCCCAGGAGTACATTCAGCTGGAACTCCAGAAAGAGAGACCCCTAGACGAGCCCCTGATTCCGGCTCCGAAGCCTGTAAAGAGGACCTCGCCCCCGCTGGAGGAGGCACAGTTTGAGTGGGATCCCACTGGAGAAGACCTCATGGGGTTCACTCAGGAGACTCGGGCGGCCGCAGCAGAGCGTGCAGAGTGCTGACGCCAGCAGCTCGAGGTCTTCGAGAAGGAGCGGAGAGAGAGGCGGGTCCGGGAACAGCAAGCGCAGATAAGGAGCGCGGAGCAGAAGAGCCGGACGAGGAGGAATCCCCGTGCAGCACATGGTCCCCCTTCCACCGGGACTGTGATAAAATTTAACATGCAGCACGGATGGGGCTTCATTAGAGACCATCAGACCCCCGGCGACGTCTTTGTAACCCGCAGAGACGTAGAAAGCCATCTGCCGGAGGGACACAGAGGTCGTGACCTGTACGTAGGGGACAAGGTCACCTTCACCCGGCACAAGTGTGCCAAAGGACCCTATGCCCTCCATGTGCATCGCCTGACGGAGGAGGAGCTGCGGTGTGAGGAGGAGCAAGAGGACCCGGACGGGTCTGAAGAATCTAAAGAAGGAGCAGGAGGACGCCGTCGTTGAAGTAAGGTAGAGAGAGACTGTATAATGTTGCCCGTCGGGGTACCAAGAACTGTTGCTGCTTTAAATATGTCCCCGTTGGGACAAGAGAGAACTGTTAACCCCGTGTGTCCCTATTCCCATTACCTGGCCGAGGACTGAGAGCGGCCATACCTTCCCTTTGTATATAGTTGCGCTTCCTAAAGCGCCCCCTACTGGTTTTATAGGAAAACCGTGTTTCTTCAAGAGACTGTCGCACTTTACCCGGTCACAAGTTGCACCGTGACCGGAGGAACCAGAAACAAGAATGTTTATATGAAAAGTTTATTGCTGCTGATGATGTTTTATATGTTTGATATGTTTATGTTTATGAAAAAAATTGTATGTTTTGGATGTTTTTGTTTATATCTTACAGCCCGAGGACGTGCTGTGATTTAACAGGGGGGAATGTAGCACCCTGAGGATTTGGCTGCTACAGGGGTATTGCACCTCAACCCAGAGGTGTGATGTTCCACTCCCGGGTAAGGATGGAGTGTGGAACTGAGCTCAGTTAGCTGCATGCACTACACACATCCCATTTCCGAGGAACAGACCGATGGTACTCCCACTAGAGAAATGTGCAGGTACGACAGTGTCTGTTCCTGGCTGGAGTGGGAGGGGGGTGGAACATCCCAGTAGTGTAGGGGCAGATAGGGGGAGCAGCCTGGGTAAAGCTAGGAGCTCATTGGGTGCTGGTCACCTGAGCTCACACATAGAGGGAGTATATAAGGTGGGAACCATCTTAGGACAGGGTCTTTTTGCAGAGTCAGAGGAAGAGAGCAGAGGAGAAGAGCAGCTCCAAGGCCAAGAGAGAGAGAGGAGAAAGAAAGACCCAGAGGGGGAGAAAGAAGGAACTCCAAGAGCCCAAATTAGACCAGAGGGTGAAGAGTTGGCAACAGGGTACCGGATCCCAAGCTGGCAGAGGCTACAGCACACCTTAGCCAGGAACCGGAGGTCGTGGGCAGGATCGATCTGCCACGATCACCCACTAAATCCACCCGGAAGGCAGACCAGGAATAGGGTCAGGGAACCCAGAGACAAGGGTTTACCACCAAGAGGCCCGAGGGAGCCGGACATAGGTGGATCCCTGGTGGGGAAGGCCAGAGAAGAGGACAGGACAAAAAGGGAGCTCAGGACCACGCTCCAGAATCACCTGGGGGTTGGCCGAGTCCAGGACCTGGTGGACGCAGCACGGCTCGGGTGGTCACTTAAGGCCGGAGTGACCAGAACAACTGCAGTAAGTAAACAAACCCTGAACTGCACAGCCCGACTCTGAGTCTCATTTCCATCCCCGCTGCACCACCACAACCCCCATCCTCTGCAACTGACCCCCTGAGGCTATACCCCTCCCGTTGGGGGTTATACTACCTGAGCTGCACATACATCACCAGCCTCAGCGGACCCTGCTGCAGCGGCGGCCGTACTGACCGCAATTCAACGGGTGGCGTAGTCGACACAAAAGAACATCTAGTAACATCATAAGGACTGCCACACACTGAGCTTGACACCCTGGGCACGGACCGGGTCACAGCCACTCGGAGACTACAACCCCCATCTGATCCGGCTCCGGGTCTCCCTAACAGCACTGGCCCAGGGGGCGCGTCAGATGCAGATAAAAATTATTTTTAATTTGCAACCTGATGGAGGTCAGTATAGATGGACTAATACAACAAGTCCCACACACAACTAGAAGCCCAAATATTTTTTCAGAGGTACTGTAGATGCAGATACAAATTATTTTTAATTTGCAACCTGATGGAGGTCCGTATAGATGGACTAATACAACAAGTCCCACACACAGCTAGAAGCCCAAATATTTTTTCAGAGATAGATGCAGAAAAAAATATATTCAGTTTGCAACCTGATGGAGGTCAGTATAGATGGACTAATACAACAAGTCCCACACACAGCTAGAAGCCCAAATATTTTTTCAGAGGTACTGTAGATGCAGATACAAATTATTTTTAATTTGCAACCTGATGGCGGTCAGTATAGAAGGACTAATAGAGAAAGTCCGACACACTGCTAGAATGCCAAATATTTTTTCAGAGCTAGATGCAGAAAAAAATTATATTCAGTTTGCAACCTGATGGAGGTCAGTATAGATGGATTAATAGAACAAGACCCACACACAGCTAGAAGCCCAATATTTTTTAAGAGGTAGATGCAGAAAAAAATATATTCAGTTTGCAACCTGATGGAGGTCAGTATAGATGGACTAATACAACAAGTCCCACACACAGCTAGAAGCCCAAATATTTTTTCAGAGGTAGATGCAGAAAAAAATATATTCAGTTTGCAACCTGATGGAGGTCAGTATAGATGGACTAATACAACAAGTCCCACACACAGCTAGAAGCCCAAATATTTTTTCAGAGGTACTGTAGATGCAGGTACAAATTATTTTTAATTTGCAACCTGATGGAGGTCAGTATAGATCGACTAATACAACAAGTCCCACACACAGCTAGAAGCCCAAATATTTTTTCAGAGGTACTGTAGATGCAGATAAAAATTATTTTTAATTTGCAACCTGATGGAGGTCAGTATAGATGGACTAATAGAGAAAGTCCGACACACTGCTAGAAGGCCAAATATTTTTTCAGAGCTAGATGCAGAAAAAAATTATATTCAGTTTGCAACCTGATGGAGGTCAGTATAGATGGATTAATAGAACAAGACCCACACACAGCTAGAAGCCCAATATTTTTTCAGAGGTAGATGCAGAAAAAAATATATTCAGTTTGCAACCTGATGGAGGTCAGTATAGATGGACTAATACAACAAGTCCCACACACAGCTAGAAGCCCAAATATTTTTTCAGAGGTACTGTAGATGCAGATAAAAATTATTTTTAATTTGCAACCTGATGGAGGTCAGTATAGATGGACTAATACAACAAGTCCCACACACAGCTAGAAGCCCAAATATTTTTTCAGAGGTACTGTAGATGCAGATACAAATTATTTTTAATTTGCAACCTGATGGAGGTCAGTATAGATGGACTAATACAACAAGTCCCACACACAGCTAGAAGCCCAAATATTTTTTCAGAGGTAGATGCAGAAAAAAATATATTCAGTTTGCAACCTGATGGAGGTCAGTATAGATGGACTAATACAACAAGTCCCACACACAGCTAGAAGCCCAAATATTTTTTCAGAGGTACTGTAGATGCAGGTACAAATTATTTTTAATTTGCAACCTGATGGAGGTCAGTATAGATGGACTAATACAACAAGTCCCACACACAGCTAGAAGCCCAAATATTTTTTCAGAGGTACTGTAGATGCAGATAAAAATTATTTTTAATTTGCAACCTGATGGAGGTCAGTATAGATGGACTAATAGAGAAAGTCCGACACACTGCTAGAAGGCCAAATATTTTTTCAGAGCTAGATGCAGAAAAAAATTATATTCAGTTTGCAACCTGATGGAGGTCAGTAAAGATGGATAAATAGAACAAGACCCACACACAGCTAGAAGCCCAAATATTTTTTCAGAGGTAGATGCAGAAAAAAATATATTCAGTTTGCAACCTGATGGAGGTCAGTATAGATGGACTAATACAACAAGTCCCACACACAGCTAGAAGCCCAAATATTTTTTCAGAGGTACTGTAGATGCAGATAAAAATTAGTTTTAATTTGCAACCTGATGGAGGTCAGTATAGATGGACTAATAGAATGATGCTATGCCCAAAAGATTTTACTTCACTAGGTGCAGTAAAAAAATTGGTATTCTATACACAGGTGGTATATCTTGCAGCACAGATAGGCTACTCCACTGACTAACACACTCTGCAATAGGCCAAAAAGGATTAGCTTTGCTAGATTCAGCCAAATGCTGTGAAAAAAAACTTGCACAGCACTGGCACAGACCTGCCTGGCAAAAACTGATAGGAACTGATGTAACCTAGTCCTGAAAAGGACTCCAATTACAATTAGTCTTTACTCCCACAACCTATCTATTTAAGAGCACAGACCTCCCTGATAAAAGTCGTAGGAAATGCTGTAATCTAGTCCTTAAAAGGACTGCAATCACAACTATTCCCTACTCCCAAGCTATCTGTATATTTGTGCGAAAATTGGCTTGAAATTAACAAGGTATAGCGCACACAGCAACAGCGGTGCCGTCTAACACGCAGCTGCAGCAGTGAGAAAATGGTGGCGACGGGGAAAATGGCTTGGTCTTATAGGGCAAGGACATGTGACATACACTGCCAATGACACATGCCCTTGCTTGTGTGAAAAAAAGCACTTCGCTCCGTGTGTGCGCTGCTGATAGGCTGACAGATTGCACCTCCCCACTGCAAATGCGGGAAAGAGAAAAAAAAATGGAGATCTTCATTGTTCCTGCAGAGATCCATCCCCTGCCCCTCCCCCCACCCCGCTGTACACTCAAACTGCGTATTAACATTAATTTTCATCATTACTGAGAAAAAATCCAGTTATGATTTTGGTGCACGAACAGTTATCGAACATAACCTCGAACAGCCGAATTTTTATCAAATTGTTCGTGTTCGCCGAACGGCTCGAACACCGCCCAAAACAGCTCGAATTTGAGATTGGCGAACAGTTGGAGTAGAACAACGCTCATCTCTACTTGTGTATGCCCGACATCCCAGTGTGATTTCGCAGTTCCAAGGGTCAAATCGCTGTACTATCCAGTTTTGGGCCTTTGTTATCTAAAAAAAAAGCAGTTTGAGTGTGTTGCTCACTGTTCAGCCGCAAATATCTCTAATTAAAAAAGTGTGGTATACCCCAGTAAACAATAACTGTGGTTTTGCCATCCCACGGTAAAAATCTCTATTATTCAGGTTTTGGTAGTTTTTTCCGTAAAGAATAACAGTAGTGTCTCCTGACTGTTGTGACACAAAAATATATCTGTTGAAAATAGTCTTGTGTAGGCCCGACATCCCAGTGTGGTTTCGCAGTTCCACGGGTCAAATCGCTGTACTATCCAGTTTTGGGCCTTTGGTATCTAAAAAAAAAGCAGTTTGAGTGTGTTGCTCACTGTTCAGCCGCAAATATCTCTATTTATAAAAGTGTGATATACCCCAGTAAACAATAACTGTGGTTTTGCCATCCCACGGTAAAAAATCTCTATTATTCGTCTTTTGGTAGTTTTTTCCGTAAAGAAAAACAGTAGTGTCTCCTGAATGTTGTGACACAAAAACATATCTGTTGAAAATAGTCTTGTGTAGGCCTGACATCCCAGTGTGGTTTCGCAGCTCCACGGGTCAAATCGCTGTACTATCGAGTTTTGGGCCTTTGGTATCTAAAAAAAAAAGCAGTTTGAGTGTGTCGCTCACTGTTCAGCAGCAAATATCTCTATTTAAAAAAGTGTGGTATACCCCAGTAAACAATAACTGTGGTTTTGCCATCCCACGGTAAAAAATCTCTATTATTCAGGTTTTGGTAGTTTTTTCCGTAAAGAAAAACAGTAGTGTCTCCTGACTGTTGTGACACAAAAATATATCTGTTGAAAATTGTCTTGTGTAGGCCTGACATCCCAGTGTGGTTTCGCAGTTCCACGGGTCAAATCGCTGTACTATCCAGTTTTGGGCCTTTGGTATCTAAAAAAAAAGCAGTTTGAGTGTGTCGCTCACTGTTCAGCCGCAAATATCTCTATTTAAAAAAGTGTGGTATACCCCAGTAAACAATAACTGTGGTTTTGCTATCCCACAGTAAAAAATCTCTATTATTCAGGTTTTGGTTGTTTTTTCCGTAAAGAAAAACAGTAGTGTCTCCTGACTGTTGTGACACAAAAATATATCTGTTGAAAATTGTCTTGTGTAGGCCTGACATCCCAGTGTGGTTTCGCAGTTCCAGGGGACAAATCGCTGTACTATCCAGTTTTGGGCCTTTGGTATCTAAAAAAAAAGCAGTTTGAGTGTGTCGCTCACTGTTCAGCCGCAAATATCTCTATTTAAAAAAGTGTGGTATACCCCAGTAAACAATAACTGTGGTTTTGCCATCCCACAGTAAAAAAACTCTATTATTCATTTTTGGTAGTTTTTTCCGTAAAGAAAAACAGTAGTGTCTCCTGACTGTTGTGACACAAAAATATATCTGTTGAAAATAGTCTTGTGTAGGCCTCACATCCCAGTGTGGTTTCGCAGTTCCACGGGTCAAATCGCTGTACTATCCAGTTTTGGGCCTTTGGTATCTAAAAAAAAAGCAGTTTGAGTGTGTCGCTCACTGTTCAGCCGCAAATATCTCTATTTAAAAAAGTGTGGTATACCCCAGTAAACAATAACTGTGGTTATGCCATCCCACAGTAAAAAATCTCTATTATTCAGGTTTTGGTTGTTTTTTCCGTAAAGAAAAACAGTAGTGTCTCCTGACTTTTGTGACACAAAAATATATCTGTTGAAAATAATTTTGTGTAGTCCTGACATCCCAGTGTGATTTCGCAGTTCCACGGGTCAAATCGCTGTACTATCCAGTTTTGGGCCTTTGGTATCTAAAAAAAAAGGAGTTTGAGTGTGTCGCTCACTGTTCAGCCGCAAATATCTCTATTTAAAAAAGTGTGGTATACCCCAGTAAACAATAACTGTGGTTTTGCCATCCCACGGTAAAAAATCTCTATTATTCAGGTTTGGTAGATTTTTCCGTAAAAAAAAACAGTAGTGTCTCCTGACTGTTGAGACACAAAAATATATCTATTGAAAATAGTCTTGTGGAGGCCTGACATCCCAGTGTGGTTTCGCAGTTCCACCGGTCAAATCGCTGTACTATCCAGTTTTGGGCCTTTGGTATCTAAAAAAAAAGCAGTTTGAGTGTGTCGCTCACTGTTCAGCCGCAAATATCTCTATTTAAAAAAGTGTGGTATACCCCAGTAAACAATAACTGTGGTTTTGCCATCCCACGGTAAAAAATCTCTATTATTCAGGTTTTGGTATTTTTTTCCGTAAAGAAAAACAGTAGTGTCTCCTGACTGTTGTGACACAAAAATATATCTGTTGAAAATAGTCTTGTGTAGGCCCGACATCCCAGTGTGGTTTCGCAGTTCCAAGGGTCAAATCGCTGTACTATCCAGTTTTGGGCCTTTGTTATCTAAAAAAAAAGCAGTTTGAGTGTGTCGCTCACTGTTCAGCCGCAAATATCTCTATTTAAAAAAGTGTGATATACCCCAGTAAACAATAACTGTGGTTTTGCCATCCCACGGTAAAAAATCTCTATTCTTCGTCTTTTGGTAATTTTTTCCATAAAGAAAAACAGTAGTGTCTCCTGAATGTTGTGACACAAAAACATATCTGTTGAAAATAGTCTTGTGTAGGCCTGACATCCCAGTGTGGTTTCGCAGTTCCACGGGTCAAATCGCTGTACTATCCAGTTTTGGGCCTTTGGTATCTAAAATAAAAGCAGTTTGAGTGTGTCGCTCACTGTTCAGCCGCAAATATCTCTATTTAAAAAAGGGTGGTATACCCCAGTAAACAATAACTGTGGTTAAGCCATCCCACAGTAAAAAATCTCTATTATTCAGGTTTTGGTTGTTTTTTCCGTAAAGAAAAACAGTAGTGTCTCCTGACTGTTGTGACACAAAAATATATCTGTTGAAAATAGTCTTGTGTAGTCCTGACATCCCAGTTTGGTTTCGCAGTTCCACGGGTCAAATCGCTGTACTATCCAGTTTTGGGCCTTTGGTATCTAAAAAAAAAAGCAGATTGAGTGTGTCGCTCACTGTTCAGCCGCAAATATCTCTATTTAAAAAAGTGTGGTATACCCCAGTAAACAATAACTGTGGTTTTGCCATCCCACGGTAAAAAATCTCTATTATTCAGGTTTGGTAGATTTTTCCATAAAAAAAAACAGTAGTGTCTCCTGACTGTTGAGACACAAAAATATATCTGTTGAAAATAGTCTTGTGTAGGCCTGACATCCCAGGGTGGTTTCGCAGTTCCATGGGTCAAATCGCTGTACTATCCAGTTTTGGGCCTTTGGTATCTAAAAAAAAAGCTGTTTGAGTGTGTCGCTCACTGTTCAGCTGCAAATATCTCTATTTAAAAAAGTGTGGTATACCCCAGTAAACAATAACTGTGGTTTTGCCATCCCACGGTAAAAAATCTCTTTTATTCAGGTTTTGGTATTTTTTTCCGTAAAGACAAACAGTAGTGTCTCCTGACTGTTGTGACACAAAAATATATCTGTTGAAAATAGTCTTCTGTAGGCCCGACACCCCAGTGTGATTTCGCAGTTCCAAGGATCAAATCGCTGTATTATCCAGTTTTGGGCCTTTGTTATCTAAAAAAAAAGCAGTTTGAGTGTGTCGCTCACTGTTCAGCCGCAAATATCTCTATTTAAAAAAGTGTGGTATACCCCAGTAAACAATAACTGTGGTTTTGCCATCCCACGGTAAAAAATCTCTATTATTCAGGTTTTGGTAGTTTTTTCCGTAAAGAATAACATTAGTGTCTCCTGACTGTTGTGACACAAAAATATATCTGTTGAAAATAGTCTTGTGTAGGCCCGACATACCAGTGTGGTTTCGCAGTGCCACGGGTCAAATCGCTGTACTCTCCAGTTTTGGGCCTTTGGTATGTAAAAAAAAAGCAGTTTGAGTGTGTCGCTCACTGTTGAGCCGCAAATATCTCTATTTAAAAAAGTGTGATATACCCCAGTAAACAATAACTGTGGTTTTGCCATCCCACGGTAAAAAATCTCTATTCTTCGTCTTTTGGTAATTTTTTCCGTAAAGAAAAACAGTAGTGTCTCCTGAATGTTGTGACACAAAAACATATCTGTTGAAAATAGTCTTGTGTAGGCCTGACATCCCAGTGTGGTTTCGCAGTTCCACGGGTCAAATCGCTGTACTATCCAGTTTTGGGCCTTTGGTATCTAAAAAAAAAGCAGTTTGAGTTTGTCGCTCACTGTTCAGCCGCAAATATCTCTATTTAAAAAAGTGTGGTATACCCCAGTAAACAATAACTGTGGTTTTGCCATCCCACGGTAAAAAATCTCTATTACTAAGGTTTTGGTAGTTTTTTCCGTAAAGAAAAACAGTAGTGTCTCCTGACTGTTGTGACACAAAAATATATCTGTTGAAAATTGTCTTGTGTAGGCCTGACATCCCAGTGTGGTTTCGCAGTTCCACGGGTCAAATCGCTGTACTATCCAGTTTTGGGCCTTTGGTATCTAAAAAAAAAGCAGTTTGAGTGTGTCGCTCACTGTTCAGCCGCAAATATCTCTATTTAAAAAAGTGTGGTATACCCCAGTAAACAATAACTGTGGTTTTGCCATCCCACGGTAAAAAATCTCTATTATTCAGGTTTTGGTTGTTTTTTCCGTAAAGAAAAACAGCAGTGTCTCCTGACTGTTGTGACACAAAAATATATCTGTTGAAAATAGTCTTGTGTAGGCCTGACATCCCAGTGTGGTTTCGCAGTTCCATGGGTCAAATCGATGTACTATCCAGTTTTGGGCCTTTGGTATCTAAAAAAAAAGCAGTTTGAGTGTGTCGCTCACTGTTCAGCCGCAAATATCTCTATTTAAAAAAGTGTGGTATACCCCAGTAAACAATAACTGTGGTTTTGCCATCCCACGGTAAAAAATCTCTATTATTCAGGTTTTGGTAGTTTTTTCCGTAAAGAAAAACAGTAGTGTCTCCTGACTGTTGTGACACAAAAATATATCTGTTGAAAATAGTCTTGTGTAGGCCCGACATCCCAGTGTGGTTTCGCAGTTCCACGGGTCAAATCGCTGTACTATCCAGTTTTGGGCCTTTGGTATCTAAAAAAAAAGCAGTTTGAGTGTGTCGCTCACTGTTCAGCCGCAAATATCTCTATTTAAAAAAGTGTGGTGTACCCCAGTAAACAATAACTGTGGTTTTCCTCTTCCACGGTTCTAATTTACTCTTTATTACCCTTTTTCCATTGATAGTGCAAGTGTAAGCTATTTTACTTCATTTACAATGGGCAAGGCGCGTGGCAAGGGACGTGGAAGTGGATGTTCTGGTGATGGTTCGTGGAGAGGACGGAGTCCTGGCCAAGGTGAAAATATGCCACAACCAACAGCCACATCTTCTCGCTCCCACTTCTTGACCGAATTACTAGGGAAGCACAGAACAACACCAGTATTGAGAACTGATCAGTGTGAACAGGTTATTTATTGGATAGCAGATAATACTTCCAGTTACCTGGGCACCACCACCTCCGGTCTGTCTTCCACATGGTCAACTCTTAGTAGCCGTGAGTCTCGACCGCATACTCCTCCTCACCCTGATGCTCCTTCCTCCCACCATGCCGAGTGTCGTCAGACAGCAAGTGATCCCACACTTGGACACTCTGAAGAGCTGTTCACTGGTCCATTTCCATATTTGGGCCCCTTGCCTGATACGCTTGAAGTGGTGGAAGAGGAGATCCCATGTTGCGATGCCCAAATATTTGATCAGCCACGGCCACAGGAAGTCGACGCTGGCAATCTGTCACAAGAGGTGGACGATGACGAGACACAATTGCCAGGAAGTGAGGAGGAGGATCGTGGTGCGCAAGTGGAAGAGGAGGAGGTGGTGGATGATCTAGTAACTGACCCAACGTGGAAGGAGGAAATGCAGAGTGAGGCCAGCAGCACACAGGGGTAGGGAGGCAGAGTACCCCAACAGGCAGGAAGAAGCAGTGTGGTGGCCGCAGACAGAAAGCAGGCAACCGTTCCCCGTAACACCAACACGAGGGACGTTGCCAGTACAAGCGGTAGGTCTTCCAGAGTCTGGAATTTTTTTAAAGACTCTGCTGATAACCCCAAAAAGGCCATATGTTCCACCTGCCATGACAGCATCAGCAGGGGTGACAAAACTACCAGCCTGACCACAACCAGCATGATCAGGCACATGGCAGCAAAGCACCCGACTTTGTGGGGCGAAACCCAGGGTCCACGACAAGTGTCAGCGGGTGTCACCACTGCTTCTTCCACTGTTGTGCGTGCAATAGAACCCCTGTTGTGTGTGGAAGGCAATCCCCTGTCCATACTGCATGTAAAGATGCCCCCTCCTCTCAGTCTTCACTTGTTATGGCAGTTTCTCAAGAAACAGCATCAACGTCCACGTCCTCGTCCCACCGCAGCGTTCAATTGTCCATATCCCAGACCTTTGAACGAAAGCGCAAATTTGCAGCTAACGCCCCACAAGCCACAGTCCTAAATTCGCACATTTCACTACTGCTTGCATTGGAAATGCTGCCTTTTAGGCTGGTGGAGACGGAATCCTTCCGCAATCTTATGGCTGTGGCCGTCCCTCCGTACTCGGTCCCCAGCCGACACTATTTTGCTCGGTGTGCCATCCCCACACTACACAAGCACGTGTCCCAAAGCATCTGCCGTGCCCTCAACAAGGCAGTTACTGGGAGAGTCCACCTGACAACGGACACGTGAACAAGTGCTTGTGGCCAGTGACAGTACATCTCTCTGACGGCACACTGGGTAAACATAGTGGAAGCCAGGACCCAGTCGGACCTTGGGACGGAACACATCCTCCCCACACCGAGAATTGCGGGCCCTATGTCAGTCAGAGTTGCCCCCACAGTGTACAGCTCCTGTGCATCCTCCTCCTCCTCCTCCTCATGTTCAGCCTCCATCTCAGATATCACCACATCAGTTACAAGCTGGAAGCATTGCAGTACTGCCTCCGCCAAGCGGCAACAGGCTGTGCTCAAACTCATAAGCTTAGGTGTTAAACCTCACACTGCTAGTGAGTTGTGGACAGCTGTGAAAGAGCAGGCAGATCTGTGGCTGAGACCGCAGAACCTACATCCCGGCATGGTCGTGTGTGACAATGTCCGTAACCTGGTGGCGGCTCTGAGGCGAGGTGAGATCACACACGTACCATGCCTGGCTCATGTGCTTAACCTCGTGATTCAGCGGTTTCTTAAATCGTACCCCGAGTTGCCAGATCTGCTCGTGAAAGTACGCCGCCTGTCAGCTCATTTTCACAAGTCGGCTACAGCTTCCGCCGCCCTTGCTGTGTTGTAGCAGCGTTTGCAGCTTCCGGCACACCGACTGGTGTGTGATGTCCCCACACGTTGGAACTCTACCCTCCACATGTTGCAAAGGATTTGTGAGCAGAAGAGAGCAGTTGTGGAGTACCAGCTGCAACAAGGCCGTCGATATTCAGGTCAGACTCCACACATAAGACCTCAGGAGTGGACCTGGATGTCTGCCATATGTACCATCCTGACAAACTTTGAGGAGGCCACCAAGATGGTGAGTGGCGATGACGCCATCATTAGTGTCAGCATTCCACTTGTCTGTCTTTTGCAACGCTCTCTGCAGAGAATTAAAGAGGAGGCATTGCATCCAGAGTATGATGAGATGGATCAAGAAGCCGTAGCGGGCGATTACACACAGCCCAGCCTCATCTCATCCCAACGTGCATTGGGGTCAATGAGGGAGAGGAGGAGGAGGAGGAGGAAGAACAGGAGCTGCTATCATGCGTTGTAGACGGTAGTACCTGTACAAGTATCATACCGTCGGTTCAGTGTGGGTGGCCTGAGGACAGGAAGGAGGAGGAAGAGGAGGAGGAGGAGGAGGAGGAGAGCATGGTCAGTCGTCATCTGGGTGAGGACACGGAAATCTTGCCCGTTACCAGTCTGGCACGCATGGCTGACTTTATGTTACGCTGCCTTAACCGTGACCCTCGCGTTGTCAAAATGTTGGGTGACAGTCATTACTGGTGGGTGACACTTATAGACCCCGCTACAAGGAGAACTTTCACTCTCTTATTCCTGAGGTGGAGAGGTCTACATAAATGGGGCAATACCAGAAGGCCCTTGCTGCAGAACTCTTAAAAAAATTCCCATCTGAACACGCTAGCGGCAGAGGTCACAGTTCGTTGCCCAACCAAGGCGTACAGGCGAGAGAGATGCAACTCCAATCCAGCAGAGGCAGGGGAACACTGACAACGCTCTGGGACAGTTTTCTGACACCCGCCCAGCTTACAGGCCCTGAGGCGCGGGGTACTCTCACAAGGAGTGGAAAGTTTCAAAAGATGGTGAGGGAGTACCTTGCCGATCGTACCAGCATCCTCCGTGATTCCTCTGTGCCTTTTAATTATTGGGTATCCAAGCTGGACACTTGGAATGAACTCGCTCTGTACGCCTTGGAGGTCCTGGCCTGCCCTGCCGCTAGCGTGTTATCGAACGTGTTTTTAGTGCCGCTGGGGGAATTATAACTGATAAGCGCACTCGCCTGTCAACTGACAATGCTGACTAGCTGACCCTTATCAAAATGAACAAGGGCTGGATTGGGCCAGACTTCTCATCACCACCAAATGACAGCAGAGTAACATAAAGTCAAATCCACTGTGTTATTTCGGGAGGTGTATTCACATGCACCGCTTCACACCCACACATGGGTATACGCTTCCTCGTTTTGGCTGTTTAATCTTCTTCTCCTTATCCTCAGCCTCCACCACCACTAAACCACCAGGGTGCCAGCATTGCAAGTTTCTCCGTCCTTATTTTTGGCAGCTTTTGCTTGCAAGGCATAAGCAAATTCTATGGGACACCCACTCCCCAATAATGGGACTTATGTTTGTGATATGCTGTACTGCATGGCTCTTGTAAGGGGCATGGCAAGTTGCTCCGTCCTAATTTTTGGCAGCTTTTGCTTGGAAAGCAAAAGCAAATACTATGGGACACCCACTCCGCAATAATGCGACTTATGTTTGTAATATGCTGTACTGCATGGCTCTTGTAAGGGGCATTGCAAGCTGCTCCGTCCTAATTTTTGGCAGCTTTTGCTGGGAAAGCATAAGAAAATACTATGGGACACCCACTCCCCAATAATGGGACTTATTTTTGTAATATGCTGTACTGCATGGCTCTTGTAAGGGGCATTGCAAGTTGCTCCGTCCTAATTTTTGGCAACTTTTGCTTGGAAAGCATAAGCAAATACCATGGGACACCCACTCCCCAATAATGGGACTTATGTTTGTAATATGCTGTACTGCATGTGACGCGCCCCCTGGGCCATGTGTACACGTGTGTGGGATACCCGGTGCCGGGTCTCTGGGGTCTGTAGTCTCCGTGGTGGTGACCCGGTCCCGTGGCTCAGGCTGGTCAAACCAGTGGCAGTCTTTCTTAGGTTTTGAGGTTAATTGTCCGACTGCGCCACCCGTGGATTGCGGTCAGGGAGTACCACCGCTGCGAGGCAGACCGCTGAGGCTGGTGTTGTGTGCGCAGCATAGAATGGGATAACTCCCCTCGGTAGGAGTATAGCCTCAGGGCAGTGAGTGTGGATGATGGGGGTGATGGTGCATGAGCGCAGCAGGAATGACTCAGAGTCTTTGCAGTGCAGTTCAGGGTCTTTACTAATGATTATAAGGTAGACCCTCCCGGGAGTACTGGCTAGCATAAGAGGCCTGGTCAGTCTGTGAGCAAGCAGGAGTTCCCCTGGCCAGGTCGATTTGTAGGCCTCCCCGTCTGTCTGCACCCTTCCTGGCTACCTTGCTGTAGGCGGGTAGAAGTAGCCCATGTCCCTAAGTGTACCGTGTAGTGCTCACCCGTATGGCTGGTGACTTGGGGCCTTCTGTTAGCCTCTGCTCCACGACGGCGGTGCTGGTCCCTTGCTTGTGACTGAGCCTCCGGGCTTCTATGGCCAGAGGACCTGAAATCCCCTGCCGACTGGTTTCTGCTGCTGGATATATAAGTCCTCACAGCTTTGGACTCCTGTGTCCGGTTCCTATTGTCTTCTGCCAGGGCGAGCTCTGCTCAGCTTCCAGCCCCTGGTCTTTAGCTCCTAGCTCCTACAGAGCTCCTTGCTGTTACTTTCCCTTGCTCTCACTCTGACTCTGACTGTTCTATGACTCACTCAACCCCACCCCAGATCCAGTTTATAAGGGCAGAATTCTCCCCTCCCAGGATTGGGGCAGGAGGATGTTGCATGTTTAAGGGATCAGACCAGGAAACCTCCCACTTGCTCTCCAACGTAATATCTCTATAACTGTGGTGACCAGACCCCTGGGGAGCCACACGTGGCTCTTGTAAGGGGCATTGCAGTTCCTCATAATTTTTGGAAAGCCTTCCATTCACTGCTTAGGCCAACAGTGCATGAGAGACCCAGTTGCTATAAATGGAAAAAAAGGTTTAGTTAACACCCTCTGACTTCCATGTCATTTCCAAGGGGCATTGGAGTGGCTCGAAATTTTTGGTAGGCATTGCACTCACTGTATGCCCTATAACTGTGTTGCCAAACCGCTCCTTTTGTTACAGAAACATATTCTACAAGACATATCTGGTTGACTGGCCTGATATTGGATAGTAGCAGGAAAACATCCAGCAATCCTCGGAGGAGGTAGGATATGCGCCAAAACGCTGACCACCTCCGGCCTAGCAGCTACTACATACATGCACTTGCATTACAACAAAACAAAGCAGATGCTAACTTCTATCATCCTCATCATGCTCCTCACCTTGGCACTCTCAACTCCCCTGATGGAGTAGCCAGGGCCCACCGGAGGAGTCTGATAGTCCGGTGGGCTCGGCCAATGCTGCCCTAAAGCAGACCAGGCTAAGAAAAGTGTGGGAAAGGTTACCGGGACAAATAGGGGTGGCTGGAGACCGAGTATGGACACCCGGTCACCCCCTGGAGGCTGGGGAGCAAACGGGGACACCCGGCCACCAGGCCGCTGGGGACTGAGTATGGATGCTAGGCCGTCGACACAGCCATGGCGTGTTGGCCAGATTCCGCCTCCACATGCCTAAAAGGCCCAATTTAAAGTGCAAGCAAGCAAGCAGTATGGTATTGCAGCCTGGGGGTGGGTGGGTGGCAGGCTGCATATTTGCGCTTGCATTGCAATGAATGGGAGAGGTACAATTGAACACTGCCCTGGGACAAGGACTTGAATGGGGATAGTTGCAAGTCTGCAATGACAGGTGCAAGGTGGGAGGCATCTTCGCATGAACCATGAACAGGGGTTTGGCATGAACACACTACAGCGGAATAGGCTCTCCTTCCCACTAAATGCACTGGGGAGGGCACAGGTAATGTTTTGGTATACGCGCTTAATCTTATGTATAAGGCACACCAGGACAAATATGGGCGGCTGGGGACTGAGTATGGATACCTCGCTGCCGAAGCAGCCATGAGGTAGTGGCCAGCTTCGGCCTCCTCCAAACTAAAAGGCCCCATTTCAAGTGCAAGCTAGCAGTATGTAATTGCAGTCTGGGGGTGGGTGGGTGGCAAGATGCACACTTACACTTGCATTAAAAGAAAACATAGCAGATGCTAACTTCTGTCATCATCATCATGCTTCTCACCTTGGCACTCTCAACTCCACCGATGGAGAAGTCAGGGCCCACCGGAGGAGTCTGGTTCTCTGGTGGGCTCGTCCAATGCTGCCTAAAACAGGCCGGGCTAAGATAAGTGTGTGGGGGGATGTTCCAAGGAGAAATAGAGGCGGCTGGGGACCGTTTATGGACCGAGTGTGGACACCCGGCCGCCGGGCGGCTGGGGACAGATTATGGATTCCAGGCCACCAACACAGCCATGACGTGGTGGCCAGATTCCGCCTCCACATGCCTAAAAGGCCCAATTTCAAGTTCAAGCAAGCAAGCAGTATGGTATTGCAGCCTGGGGGTGGGTGGGTGGCAGGCTGCATACTTGAGCTTGTATTGCAAGGAATGGGGGAGGTAGAATTAAACACTGCCCTGGGACTAGAACTTGCATGGGGATAGTTGCAAGTCTGCATCTTCTGATGCGGTAAGGATCACTTATGATGGGCACACTTTTAGACAGTGACCTGGGAGTCAGAGATGCTTCCAGGGGTCTTCCCCATGCTGTTCCCTTGTCTTTTCAGCACTTTATGCATGTGTCACACAGCACATGGCCAGATAAGGTTGTAAAATGTTAAAATGACATTTCACGGTGAATGCATTTGTCATAGTTGAAAGCAATACAAAAGTGCAAAAACGCATAAAAAATGCTACTTGTGAACATAGCCGAAGGTGTGGAGGAGTATTTTTGTTTTTGGTCATTTATTTTAACTTATACACAAGTCTTTACCCTGGAAAGGAGGTTCCTTAACATATTTCACAGGAAAAAAGTTTCAGTTTCGTTTTTGAGCGTTTTATTGTGAGCCTGTAAAAGTGGCTTAATACCTCTTACCACGTTGTTGACAGCAGTGACCTGGGGGTCAGAAATGCTTCCTGGGGCGATCCCCATGCTGTCCCCATGTCATTTGAGCACTGTCACTATCGTTTTGGGCACTTGTTAGGCTTTTAAAAGACTGCCAGGGGTGCCACCGCAAAAATGCTCGAGTCTCCCATAGACTAACAATGGGCTCGTTGCTCGGGTCGAGCACCCGAGTATCACCGTGAGCTCGGCCCGAGCTTCGAGCACCCGAGCATTTTAGTGCTCGCTCAACACTAGTAGTTAACTTTGATATGTGAGAATGCAATTTCCATGTAAATGGATAACTGAATGCATTTTTAGCCACCAGAGGGAAAACTAAAGATACAATAGAGCTAGAGGAGAGGGGAATTGGATGTTTCGCCCCCAGTAGTTCGCCCCCAGCAGTTCGCCCCCGGGTACATTTCGCCCCCGCACATTTCTTCCCCAGCATTTGGCCTCCAGTATGTTTTGCCCCCGCACATTTCACCCCCGCACATATCGCCCCCAGTTCGCCCCGGTCCGGGGGCAAAATGTGCCGGGGCGAAATGTGCGGGGGCGAATCTTCCTGGGGGGGAAATGATAGGGTATAAATGTGCGGGGGCAAAATGTACCTGGGGGCGAACTAATGGGGGCTAACTGCTGGGGCAAATTGCTGGGGGCGAACTGCTGGGGGCGAAACTTCCTATAACCAGAGGAGAGAGTGTATGCAAAGTAATAAAAGAGGATGATGATGGGATGTGTGACAATGACAGGGCACTACTTGCGGATTCAGACTGGTAACCAGAAAAATTATCATGAGGCGAGGATAGAGCCTCTACTTATTTTGCTATTCTGTTTGCTTTTCCCACATGAGCAGGTGATGTTGTTTCATGTTGACAGCATGATGTAGTGTATAGTCAATGTCTTCCAGGATGTCCTGAGCTTATTTTACAACAGTGTAGCCTGCATACTACAATTAATTGGTCCTTTGGCAATGTGAGAAATAATTTCAGCATTGGAGGCACCTGCACATAGGACTCGCTACCATCAAGACCTCCACCAAAACTTTCTGGCACTGTTGATCCTCATTCGCTCCAGAGCTATTTGCAGAACATGCTGATTTTGTCCAAGACACTGTTTTAGCAGCACATCTCCTGCTCTATGCATCGTTGAGGCCAATAACCTCTTCTGATGATATCACCTCATGTTCCCCTGTCTGGCTCCAATGTTTTGTCAAACAGAATAACCTGCATATTACAGCTAATTGGTCCTTTGGAAATGTGAAAAAGAATTCCAACACTGGAGACACCTGCAAACAGGACTCGCTACCATCAAGACCTCCACCAAAACTTTCTGGTACTGTTGATCCTCATCTGCACCAGAGCTGTTGACAGAACATGCAGATTTTGCCCCTAACACTGTTTTAGCTAAATATTGACTGCTCATTGTATTGTTGAAGCCAATTACCTCTTCTGGTGATATCACATGATGTTCCCCAGTCTGGCTCTAAGGTCTTGTCCACCACAGAATCATCATCATCCATAATTTGGCTGACAGCTGCCTGTGTGTTGTACATGGACTGAGCTCCTTGCCCACTTGCCTGATTCCCACCTCAAGATTTGGCTGCCTAATTCCCTCCACGAGGGATACTACCACTGCCAATATCTCTAACACACAGCTCGCAGAGCCAGCAACACATCATAGCATTAAAATAATCTTATCTATCTCCTTTGGTTCAATGTCGTCATTTGAAAGCAAAGGCTGATTTTTAATCTCTTCGAATAAATCAACAAGAAGTTCTTTAGGTGTAGTATGTTATGTAGCCCCACGTGAGCCATGGGTTAGAGGACTGTGGGGCAAAAACGAAACTGGTGTCATTGACAGAATCGAATCCCCATTCTGTTCTGTTACTGTTATGGCAGCTGAGGAGGTGGACTGCAGAGAACACTGACTCCGGCTGTTGATGTCGCAATCAAAGGCTATATCATCCTGCTGAAATTGAGATGAGTAATGAGACATATTGTCTATTAAACCCTTTGCTTGCTCCACACTAATACTCTTGTCAGGGGTAAAGGAGGCAAAATATGACCTGCGTTTGATTCTACTACTGCCGAGATGGTTGTTGCCAGCAGTGCTGGTGGTGTTGCTGCTGCTTTTGGCTAACATATTCTTATCACTGATATTAGGTTTTATTTCTATCACCCTACTATGTCCATTTCTCATGCTATATTTGGGTTAAGCAAAAACTTTGGACACAACAATTATGTTTAATTTGTTTGTATAGTTTGTAGACAAACTTAAAGGGGTTTTCTACTACTTGGACAGCCCCTTCCTGATAAAATAAAAGC
Source organism: Phyllobates terribilis (assembly GCF_046119375.1). Taxonomy (NCBI): domain Eukaryota; kingdom Metazoa; phylum Chordata; class Amphibia; order Anura; family Dendrobatidae; genus Phyllobates; species Phyllobates terribilis. The sequence continues at coordinate 446,646,162 of NW_027362764.1, forward strand.
ACTTATACTCACCGGTGTCATTCAGCGGTGGCAGCACTCATGTTCCCGGGTTTCTCTTGTGGATGTTATGACACATGCACTCTGTTCCCAATCAGTGCTGGGATCACTGTCTTCGCCATCGGACATATTGAACATCAACAGGAAGCAATAGCTGCAGCTGCTCTCTGATTTCCTCTTGATGTTCAATTTGTCCGAAAGCGGGGAGAGTGATGTCAGTGCTGATTGTGCACAGGTCTCATGTGTCATTACAACCACATGGAAGCCATGAGAACATGAGTGCCGAGATCACTAAAACGGCGCCTGCACTGGAGGTGAGTATAAGCGTTTTTATTTTATAGGCACCAAAAATTCAGAGCAAAAAGGGAATGTCCTAGTATTGTACAACATCTTTAACCAACCAAAGGAAAATATGAAATGAACCATGTTAAGCACTGACAGGGTTCAAGTTAGAGACTAAAAGGATAATTCAACAACAGCATGCCTGTAATATCAATGTGATGTGCATGTGTCTCCAATTTGACAATTGAAACAGGTTTGACAAGACAAACCTGCATAGTTAAATTTCTTGATTTATTGTAATAATTTATTTTCAAATATTTGAGATATTGCAAGCAAATTCCCTCTGACCTAAAAAAACAAGTAAAAACTAATGAGAAGAGCAAGACACACTGTCAGAAAATGCTGCAACTGTCCACAACATAATTATTGCTAATATTAAATATTTACCATATTTTTTGGACTATAAGATGCACCGGACCATAAGACGCATTAGACTTTAGAGGAGGAAAATAGAAAAAAAATTAAGCAAAAAATGTGGTTATGAGGCATTGATATGGGGGGGTCTGCTGCTGACACTGGTATAGGGGTAATGTCCCCCAATTCTGTTAATATCCTCCATCCTGGTATGTATGGCCCCTCCTTCCTGGTAAATGTGGCCCTCATCCCCATCTTGGTATATGTGGCACTCATGCCCATCCTGGTATATGTGGCCCTCATCCCCATCCTGGTATATATGGCCCTCATCCCCATCCTGGTATGCATGGCACCCCAATCCCCCATCCTGCTATGTATGGCACCCCTTGATCCATCATGCTGGCATGCATGGCACCCCTGTATCCCCCATCCTAGCATGCACGGCACCCCTTGATTCCCCATCCTGGAATGCATGGCACCCTCTTGATCCCCCATACTGGTATGCATGGCACCCCTTGATCCCTGATCCTGGTATGTATGGCACCCCTTGATCTTGGTATGCATAGCACCCTTTAATCCAGGTATGTATGGCACCCATTGATCCCCCATCCTAGTATAAATGGCACCCCTTGATTACCCCATCCTGGTATGCATGTCACCCCAATCCCCCGTCCTGGTATGCATGGCACTCCTTGATCCCCCATCCTGGTATGCATGGCACCCCTTGATCCTGGTATACATAGCACCCTTTGATCCTGGTATGTATGGCACCCATTGATCCCCCATCCTGGTATATATGGCACTCCTTGATTCCCCCATCCTGGTATGCATGGCACCCCTTGATCCCCCATCCTGGTATGTATAGCACCCCTTGATCTCCCATCCTGGTATGCATAGCACCCCTTGATCCCCCATCCTGGTATGCATGGCACCCCTTGATCCTCCATCCTGGTATGCATGGCCCCTCCTTCCTGGTAAACGTGGCCCTCATCCCCATCCTGGTATATGTGGCACTCATGCCCATCCTGGTTTACATGGCTCTCATCCCCATCCTGGTATATGTGGCCCTCATCCCCATCCTGGTATGCATGGCACCCCAATCCCCCATCCTGCTATGTATGGCACCCCTTGATCCCCCATACTGGCATGCATGGCACTCCTGTATCCCCCATCCTGGCATGCATGGCCCCCTTTATTCCCCATCCTGGTATGCATGGCACCCTCTTGATCCCCCATACTGGTATGCATTGCACCCCTTGATCCCCCATCCTGGTATGCATGGCACCCCTTAATCCCCCATCCTGGTATGTATGGCACCCCTTGATCCTGGTATGCATGGCACCCTTTGATCCTGGTATATATGGCACTCCTTGATTCCCCCATCCTGGTATGCATGTCACCCCAATCCCCTGTCCTGGTATGCATGGCACCCCTTGATCCCCCATCCTGGTATGTATAGCACCCCTTGATGTCCTATCCTGGTATGCATGGCACCCCTTGATCCCCCATCCTGGTATGCATGGCACCCCTTGATCCCCCATCTTGGTATGCATGGCACCCCTTGATCCCTCATCCTGGTATGCATGTCACCCTTTGATTCCCCCATCCTGGTATGCATGGCACCCCTTGATCCCCCATCCTGGTATGTATAGCACCCCTTGATCCCCCATCCTGGTATGCATGGCATCCTTTCATCCCCCATCACGCTGCCCACAAAAAAAATAAACAATCATACTCACCTCCTCTCTCCTCCAGTGCTGCGTCCCGCTCTGCTGCCAACACTCTCACTGTGTGAGCCGCGCATAGCAGGGCGTGCATGGCATCCCTGCCATGCACCCTCACACAGTAAAGCGCTGTGCTGGAATAGTCACTGCTCCCCACGCTGGAACTGTGTGCATGGGGAGCAGTGACCATTCACTCTCTTCAATAGCGTACACACTTTACCTGCATCACGGCTCCTGCTGTGGCCGGCGGTCAATGTGCCTGCTATTAAAGACCATGAATATTCACTAAAACCCATGGGAGTGGGTTGTAGTGAATATTTATGGGCTTTAACAGTGGGCACACAGACTGCAGAGTGGCAGCAGGAGCCGTGCTGTGGGTACAGTGTGCACGCTATTAAAGAAAATGAATATTGGCATAGGCAGCAAGGAATATTCATTTTCTTGAGCAGCGGGCACATTGTAGGCTGCAGCAGATGGCTTCTGCCTCCTGTGCTCTGCTCATGCCCCGCTGCTGCTTCCCCCAGCCCCACAACCACCCACAGCCACAGAACATATGTTTGGACTACAAGACGCACCCCCCACTTTCCTCCAAAATTTTAGAGGAAAAAGGTGTGTCTTATAGTCTGAAAAATACGGTAAGTATTTAGGGAAAAAAAGTGAACACTGTAACTGTGTTTATTCATTTTTCACTTTTCTTTTAATTTTTTTTTTTGAGGGGGGTGGATTTTTGGTTTAAAGTTCTCTCATCTTAAAAAAAATGCTTATACCTTAATAAAAAGGTCATAATGTAGGAACACGCATGGAAAGTAATTTACAGCAACAGCCATCAGTAATGTTGCAGCACCTAAACCTATTAAATATCATTAGTCAAACAGTTTCAAAACCTTAACCATTTATTTATTTTTTTGCATTTTGTTTTTAAATATTGACGGTGCTTCCGCTCCGACCAAACACAAACTTAATTTAAGGAAACTGAACATGCAATGCTACAAAGTTGCCGAATGTAACTTCATGACCGTAAAAAAACACGCAGCATCAGCTGGCGATGTGGTTGGGGTGTATGGTATGTATAGTATCAAATTAAAAGAGGTTTTCAAAAAATAAAAGGAGACTTTTTATATCAAAGGTGAAAAAAACACTACCAAGTGCTTTCATAAAATAAAAACAAGAACAGAAAATCTAGCTAAAGCAAGCACCTTCAACTGGCCATTGTATTTAGGTAACATGAAAGGTCTAATATTAGACTATTAGAGCAATGAAGCAAGCTAAAAATATTTTTGTAACCAATGTGCGCACTTTGGTAGGTGGACCATTGTGCTTAAGTTTCAAGGTTATGGAGACTTCTTAAAAAAATTGACTTACGCATCCCAAAACACAGTAATCACATTTTCAGTGACACACAAGTTTTGAAGTCAGAATTTTGTATAGTTCTGAAATTAGCATTGTGGGGTTTAATACTGACCCTCCTTGCTGTATGTGAAAGAAAAAAATGTGGCTACTGCAGTACATTCCATATTTATTGACGCACAGTCACACTCATTGATTATACACTCTAAGCAGTTCCCTATTTATCATTTGAATCTTTAGCATTCACAGACTAATAATATCACTCCAATTGTCAATCTGGTACATCAGCACTGAAGTAGCACACCACAATCACATTGGGTCTTTATCTAAAACTATCCTACGTGCTATGAGCTCTTATCCCTACATGATGCAAGAATAAAATTAATCTCTTTGGCCGACTCCTATCTTTTATACTGGCTATAATAGCTCCTAGGCTTAAAGTATATCCATCATGTAAGGGATACAGCGAATTTCTAAAGAGGTGAACAAATCCCTATTGTTAAAAATTATACCTTTACTTTTCCTTACTATTAAAAGAAAAAGGAAATAGACTTGGTAATTCCTATACAACAAATCCTTATACAAAGATGTATGCGGTGACTAAATAATACCAAAGTGTCATAACCAAAGGAGGTTACGGCACTTTTTTAGCTTTGTGGAGTCCTTCTTATTGAAGTAATTATTTACATCTTGTCTGGGCATGTTTTTTTTTCTATCACCCCATATAAGTTTAAGGATACAGGTTTATACCTATATATTAGTTTGATTAAACACAATTTACACTTTATTATTTGCATGGACACTTTATCCATACAACATGCATTGTGTAGTTGTTTGAGGATTTATGAATATTGGGGGTTATATATACACCTGAATATATATTGGGCCAGACTTTGACTCCTTATTGTGGGATGTTATGACCTATTTTTTCAGTTACACTGCCATTGGGGACTTACTTTAGTCAGCTTTGGTCAGCAGACGGTGAGCGGGGTTTCCATAACTTGCGTGCTTTTTCTAGGGTGCCAAACTCCACAGTCAGGCAGGGCTTACCTTTAGGGTACATGATTGAGGGAAAATGTTAGGACACCCCCCGCCTGATCTTTTTTTCAGTCCTGTTTTCTATGTGACGTATTAATTGGATATTATTTGGTCACCACATACAGTTATATGAAAAAGTTTGGGCACCCCTATTAATCTTAAGCTTAATGTTTTACAAAAATTGGTGTTTTTGCAACAGCTATTTCAGTTTGATATATGTAATAACTGTTGGACACAGTAATGTTTCTGCCTTGAAATGAGGTTTATTGTACTAACAGAAAATGTGCAATCTGCATTCAAACAAAATTTGACAGGTGCATAAGTATGGGCACCTCACCAGAAAAGTGACATTAATATTTAGTATATCCTCCTTTTGCAAAAATAAAAGCCTCTAGTCGCTTCCTGTAGCTTTTAATGAGTTCCTGGATCCTGGATGAAGGTATTTTTGACCATTCCTCTTTACAAAACAATTCCAGTTCAGTTAAGTTTGATGGTCGCCGAGCATGGACAGCCCTCTTCAAATGATCCCACAGATGTTCAATGATATTCAGGTCTGGGGACTGGGATGGCCATTCCAGAACATTGTAATTGTTCTTCTGCATGAATGCCTGAGTAGATTTGGAGCGGTGTTTTGGATCATTGTCTTGCTGAAAGATCCATCCCCTGCGTAACTTCAACTATATCACTGATTCTTGATCATTATTGTCAAGAATCTGCTGATACTGAGTGGAATCCCTCAACTTTAACAAGATTCACGGTGCCGGCATTGGCCACACAGCCCCAAAGCATGATGTAACCTCCACCAAATTTTACTGTGGGTAGCAAGTGTTTTTCTTGGAATGCTGTGTTTTTTTGCCGCCATGCATAACGCCTTTTTGTATGACCAAACAACTCAATCTTGGTTTCATCAGTCCACAGGACCTTCTTCCAAAAAGAAATTGGCTTCTCTAAATGTGCTTTTGTATACCTCAGCCGACTCTGTTTGTGGCGTGCTTGCAGAAACGGCTTCTTTCGCATCACTCTCCCATACAGCTTCTCCTTGTGCAAAGTGCGTTGTATAGTTGACTGATGCACAGTGACACCATCTGCAGCAAGTTGATGCTGCAGCTCTCTGGAGGTGGTCTGAGGATTGTCCTTGACTGATCTCACCATTCTTCTTCTCTGCCTTTCTGATGTTTTTCTTGACCTGCCACTTCTGGCCTTAACAAGAACTGTCCCTGTGTTCTTCCACTTCCTTACTATGTTCCTCACAGTGGAAACTGACAGGTTAAATCTCTGAGACAGCTTTTTGTATCCTTCCCCTGAACAACTATGTTGAATAATCTTTGTTTTCAGATCATTTGACAGTTGTTTTGAGGAGCCCTTGATGCCACTCTTCAGAGGAGATTCAAACAGGAGAACAACTTGCAAGTGGCCACTTTAAGTAGCTTTTCTCATGATTGCATACACCTGGTTATGAAGTTCAAAGCTCAATGAGGTTACAAAACCAAAAAAAGTGCTTTAGTAAGTCAGTAAAAAGTAGGTAGGAGTATTTAAAACAAGAAAATGATAAGGGTGCCCATACTTATGCACCTGTCAAATTTTGTTTGATTGCAGATTGCACATTTTCTGTTAGTACAATAAACCTCATTTCAAGGCAGAAACATTACTGTGTCCAACAGTTATTACATATATCAAACTGAAATAGCTGTTGCATAAACACCAATTTTTATAAAACATTAAGCTTAAGATTAATAGGGGTGCCCAAACTTTTTCATATAACTGTATTTATGTGTACATGCATTTGTTGGATAAGAATTACCAAGGTTATTTCCTTTTTATTTTAATAGTATTAATAAATGCATAATTTTTAATAATAGGGATTTATTCACCTCATTAGAAATTGGCTATGATAGCTCTCTCTAATTGGCTGGGTTAGACTATGTGAACTGTTGGCTGCAGGACATTATGGCGAATTAGTATGCTCACTAATTCTTCAGCAGTCTGTAAAATGGAAACTGGCAATTTTTCTTTTTCTATTACTTGCAAGTTGAATCGCATGGAACCATGAATTTCAGGAAATTTGTTTCAAACTCTGTTAATTGATCCTTTCATCTGTACTACCAAAACATCTTGTTTCGAAGCTGCAAATATTAACTATGTGGTTGATGGTCTCAGAGTATTGGGTCAGTCTTTATAAAAGATGGTCACTGTAGCTTTCATTTCCCATAACTATTCTGTCCCTTCAATCTTTAGCTGACTCACCAACCATCTCCATAGGCTCCCCTTTTGTTCCTATCATTATTTTACTTTTTAAACCAGGTAGCGAAAATGCTGTTTTATGACATGCTGCTCCAGTATATTAGCCTCTTTTATCACTTTGTACATGTTATAGTCAACATTTCCTTGACAATCTGTACTTTTTTATGTCATCACTTTAAGTTTAAAATGTTTCCAGCGTGTTAGCTTATACTGTAACTTTTAATTGTATCAATAAAATCTTACTAAAATCATAAAATAAAAAACTGTGACACTTAAAATAAGCAAATCAAGCAAAAGCAAAAAATCACACTTAATCAATAGCAACATGTAGAAGCTACCTAACGACAGACATTTTTAAATCTACAAAACATTTCTTAAAAAAAAAAAATACTATGTTTATTTTGTGTAATAGTAACTTAGTAAACGTTAAAATAGATGTATGGTTACTTTATTTCTTAATACATACTTAATATGTTGAAAGATAGATTTTTATTTTTTAAGTTTTAACATCATAAAGTTTCATTTGCGCAAATAAAGCAGAAAACATGTTGAAATATTGAGAAATATATTTAGTAGTAGACCTTTCCCCAATACAAACAATACAAAATAAAAAAAAAAGATTAAAAAAAGAAGATAATAGTAAGTATTATAGAATAACAGCATTTACTTGATAGAATAATGAAAACTGATTGCTAATTTTTAAATCTAGTGTAGGCACTGAATATTGAACAAAAATAATAAACAATATATATGAAAAATCAGAAACAAGAAAAAATAATAAGTGATATTTGTTCCTTTCGATTTAGAATGGTAAATGATATTTTTCATGAAAGAAGAAAAACATTTTAGAAAAAAAACATAGTTCTATTTGTATTCCAAAGCTTCTTGATCCCTTTCTTATTATTTGTTGCATGAGACATATTACACATAATAAAAAAGCTTTCATGCAGCTGTGATCCAATTGATTGCTATGGAAATAATATCTTGGTATGCTTTAAGTGAAAAGTAGCACTGCTGGTCATACTTGGTTGGTTGCAATTATTTTGGGAATATATGAACAGGAGATTCTGTGCTTAGAAAATGGCAGCTGTTCTTAACAGTTTACTAACTATGCCTAATCGTCTGCATCAGACCTTGCACATGTTGGTACCTAGCAAATCTTTCATGAATGCAAGCACTGCTGAATTGCCTTCAGGATTATTAGTTTTAGCTCATGCACAATTTGAATATAAATAGATTTATTAGGTAATTAGTAGAAAATGAAACCTGCTAAAAAAGTGAACAAAAAATTAAATTGGTGGGATTTTTTTTCACAAAAGTAATCTTATTTGTCTTGAAAAAAAGTGTTATCAGTGTTTCATGTCATGTAAGACTCCTATCAAAGATTCCCATCCATCAGTCCTTTAATCTCCTTTTTCGATCGTTTCTCTATTGCAATTTAAACTGTGTGAAAAAAGGAATTCCTCTATATTTGTCTGAGATCAAGGATTTTCTGATGCTCTTTCTCACAATTATGTATCTTTCTCAGCGACTACTGACTCCAGAATAAGCATTGTCAACTATCAGACTGCGGTAGCAAATATTTTGCTAATCAAACACTGAGATGCCAGACATATGTTTACAGTTAAAGTCATATCGTGCTTGTTTTCATTTTACATTTCTGCACACATTTTTCAATTATAATTAGTATTTATTGAGATAAAACATAGCATAAAATTAATCTAAGGTAATAAATAGTTGCTAAATAATCATAGATCACACATTTATGGATTAAACACTAGACATTTTAACTCTTTCCTTTCATATGATATATTGGTATGAGCACGCATTACACCCAGGAGATGTAGGCTGTTATACACAGTGGACATCTTTCTGTAACAGCACCAGACAGAGTGTACCCAATCAATCCTGTTTAAAGGAACTCTGTCATTACTGTTCAAAATAAGTCCCGTCACTCAGTGCTTCACGGCGGGGCCAAACATTTAAACACACCTTCCCACCTGCTTAGTTTCCATCTTTGACAGCTCTGGCTTCATAGAGCTAGAAAAGGGTGGAGATAGATGGAGACCAAACAGGTGAGAAGGTATATAAAAATAATTGGTCCCACCGTGAGGCACTGAGCGCCAATACTTGGTTTTAACATTCATTCTGTGCTGACAGAGTCCCTTTAACAACTTAGCTGCAGCAGTCTCCAGCATTAAAATAGCCTCCCGCAAAGTGATTGAGAGGGTCTGATGATTTCTCATGGTTGATGGAGAATTGATGAAAGTCCTTATGACTTCCATCTTTGTCCTCCTGTAAAGCCTATCATGTGGGTGAGCATCATACATTATTTTGTCTACAGTGGGTACGGAAAGTATTCATACCCCTTTACATTTTTCACTCTTTGTTTCATTGCAGCCATTTGGTAAATTCTAAAAAGTTCATTTTCTTTCTCATTAATGTACACTCTGCACCCCATTTAACTGAAAAAAACAGAAATGTAGACATTTTTGCAAATTAATTAAAAAAGAAAAACTAAAATATCACATGGTCATAAGTATTCAGACCCTTTGTTCAGTATTGAGTAGAAGCACCCTTTTGAGCTAGTACAGCCATGAGTCTTCTTGGGAATGATGCAACAAGTTTTTCACACCTGGATTTGGGGATCATCTGCCATTTTTCCTTGAAGATCCTCTCCAGTTCTGTCAGGTTGGATGGTGAACGATGGTGGACAACCATTTTCAAGTCTCTCCAGAGATGCTCAATTGGGTTTAGTTCAGGGCTCTGGCTGGGCCAGTCAAGAATGGTCACTGAGTTGCACTGAAACCAATCCTTTGTTATTTTAGCTGTGTGCTCAGGGTCATTGTCTTGTTGGAAGATGAACCTTTGGCCATGCCTGAGGTCCAGAGCACTCAGCAAGAGGTTTTTATTCAGGATATCTCTGTACTTGGCCGCATTCATGTTTCCTTCAATTGCAACCAGTCTTCCTGTCCCTGCAGCTGAACAACACCCCCATAGCATGGTGTTGCCACCACCATGTCTCACTGTTGGGATTGTATCGGGCAGGTGATGAGCAGTGCCTGTTTTTCTCCACACATACCACTTTGAAATATCACCAAAAAGTTCTATCTTTGTCTCATCAGACCAGAGAATCTTATTTTTCATAGTCTGGGAGTCCTTCATGAGTTTTTGAGCAAACTCTATGCGGGCTTTCATATGTCTTGCACTGAGGAGAGGCTTCCATTAGGCCACTCTGCCATAAAGGCCCGACTGGTAGAGGGCTGCAGTGATAGTTGACTTTGTGGAACTTTCTCCCATCTCCCTACTGCATCTCTGGAGCTCAGCCACAGTGATCTTGGGGTACTTATTTACCTCTCTCTCCATGGCTCTTCTCCCATGATTGTTCAGTTTGCCTGGATGGCCAGGTCTAGGAAGACTTCTGGTGGTCCCAAATTTCTTCCATTTAAGGATTATGGAGGCCACTGTGCTCTTAGGAACCTTGAGTACTGCAGAAATTCTTTTGTAACCTTGGCCAGATCTGTGCCTTGCCACAATTCTGTCTCTGAGCTCATTGGGCAGTTCCTTTGAGCTCATGATTCTCATTAAATCATATCAGTTTAATTAAACACAGCTGGACTCCAATGAAGGAGTAGAATCATCTCAAGGAGGATCACAAGGAAATGGACAGCATGTGACTTAAATATGAGTGTCTGAGCAAAGGGTCTGAATACATATGATCATGTGATATTTCAGTTTTTCTTTTTTAATAAATTTGCAAAAATTTCTACATTTCTGTTTTTTTTCAGTCAAGACGGGGTGCAGAGTGTACATTAATGAGAAAAAAATGAACTTTTTAGAATTTACCAAAGGGCTGCAATGAAACAAAGAGTGAAAAATTTGAAGGGGTCTGAATACTTTCCATACCGACTGTATGTACTGCAATTCCATTGTATTGCAGTATATAGAACAAGCAGTCAGATGACCACAGGTTCAAGCTCTCTAAAGTAATTAAAAATTAAATTAAAAATGCTTTAAATATTTAAAAAAATATAAAAATTCAAGTTACCTCCTTCTCATTTAATAACACATATTTAAGAAAAGGAAAACAAATTAATATTTGGTATTATCAAATCCATATTATTAATATCTATAAAAATTTAATTAATTAATTTAATTTAATTGTATTGTAACTGTATGTAAACTGTATGTTCAATATTTGTATATTGGTATTAATAAAACATCTGATAGCACTCAGATAGCCACAAAATAAGTCCTCATATAAGCGGCATTGCCAAAAAAATATAAAATCGGGTTTCTGAAAATGGTCTACAAGCCAAATTTTCTGTTTTACAAATTTCCAATATTTCTTCACTACTTAACTAAATATTAATAAATAATACTATACATGTTTAATATTACCATTAGTGAAGAGCGAGTAAATTCGTTACTATTCGCTATTCGCACGGATAGTACAGTATTCAGGTTACTCGTTATATTGCGAGTATTTGTGTACTCGCCTCGCTATATTCGGATGTCCCACCTTGCAGTTTTGGCGGCTCCTTTGCAGCCACTAAGCATGCTGGGCTTCTTAACCAATCACAGTAAAGCCACAGACATCTTGATTGTGGCATTACTGTGATTGACTGGCCGCCCACCATCATAGGGTCTATTTAAGCCCTGCCGCTGCCATTTTGTGCACATTGCGTCCGCAGCCTGCATTCTACAAGCATAGCGAGTATTGCTGAGCTGATAGGGAGAGTGTTTAGGCCTCTTGATAAAACAAAAGCTCTTTTAAGGGCTACCTGCAGTGTACACAAGTTCAGTGTAGAGTAGGGAGGGAGAGATACTCGAGCAGGGACAGTTTAAAGGAGCCCTCACTAGCTCCATAATACCACCAAAAAATAGCTATTTTCCGAGCTGAAGACACACGACAAAGTCATAGTACAGGGATGAAGAAATTGTGTATTAGGTAGGGAGAGGTTAAAGTGTTCTTCCAATGTCCATCTTAAAACAGCTCTGGTCAGAGGCAAAGCAATATTTTTCCAGCACACAGAGTAGAAGCATTTTGTGATGCCTTTTTTTAAAAGCATTGGTCTAATTTCCCCGCTGCTTTAGGGATCAGAGCCTGGCTTCTGCTGTTCACATTAGTCAACTTAAAAAGGCGGTTAGTGCCCAATGCAGAGCAGTAGTCCAAACATTTTCTACTGCCTGGTAGAAAGCCCACACCAGTCCATTTTCCCAACTGTTTTTGGGGTGACAGCCTGCCTTCTGTCCACATTAGTCCACTTAAAAAGGCGTTTAGTTCCCTACACAAAGCAGTAGTCCAAACATTTCCTACTGCCTGCTACCAAGCACGCACCAGGCCATTTTCTCAGCTGTTTTTGGGGTGACAGCCTGCCTAATGTCGTTATTAGTCCACTTAAAAAGGTGTTTAGTGCACTACGCAAAGCAGTAGTCCAAACATTTCCTACTGCCTGCTACAAAGCACGCACCAGCCCATTTTTCCCGCTGTTTTTGGGGTGACAGCCTGCCTTCTGTCCACATTAGTCCACTTAAAAAGGCGTTTAGTTTCCTACACAAAGCAGTAGTCCAAACATTTCCTACTGCGTGCAACCAAGCACGCACCAGGCCATTTTCACCGCTGTTTTTGGGTTGACAGCCTGCCTACTATCATTATTAGTCCACTTAAAAAGGCGTTTAGTGCACTATGCAAACAGTAGTCCAAACATTTCCTACTGACTGCAACAAAGCACGCATCAGGCCATTTTCCTCCTGTTGCTAGAGTGACAGCCTGGCTCCTGTCCACATTAGTCCACTTAAATAGGCGATTAGTGCAATATGCAAAGCAGTATTTCAAATATTTCCTACTGCCTGCTACCAAGCACTCACCAGGCCATTTTCCACGCTGTGTTTTGGGTGACAGCCTGCCTACTGTCGTTATTAGTCCACTTAAAAAGGCATTTAGTGGACTACGCAAAGCAGTAGTCTAAACATTTCCTGCTGCCTGCTACAAAGAACGCACCAGCCCATTTTCCCAGCTGTTTTTGTTTAGACAGCCTGCCTTCTGTCTATATCAGTTCACTTAAAAAGGCAATAAGTGCACTACGTAAAGCAGTATTCCAAACATTTCCTACTGCCTGCTACAAAGAACGCACCAGCCCATTTTCCCCGCTGTTTTTGGGTGACAGCCTGCCTTCTGTCCACATTAGTCCACTAAAAAAGGCGTTTAGTGCATTACGCAAAGCAGTAGTCTAAACATTTCCTTCTGCCTGCTACCAAGCATGCACCAGGCCATTTTCACCACTGTTTTTAGGGTGACAGCCTGCCTTCTGTCATCATTAGTCCACATAAAAATGCGTTTCTTGCACTACGCAAAGCAGTAGTCCAAACATTTCCTACTGCCTGGTAGAAAGCACACACCAGCCCATTCTCCCCCCATTCTTTGGGGTTACAGCATGCCTTCTGTCCACATTAGTCCACATAAAATGGCGTTAAGTTCCCTACACAAAGCAGTAGTTCATATATTTCCTACTGCCTGCTACCAAGCATGCACCAGGCCATTTTCCCCGCTGTTTTTGGGGTGACAGCCTGCCTACTGTTGTTATTAGTCCACTTAAAAAGGCGTTTAGTGCACTACGCAAAGCAGTAGTCCAAACATTTCCTACTGCCTGCTAAAAAACACGCACCAGCCCTTTTTCCCTGCTTTTTTTTGGGGTGACAGCCTACATTTTGTCGTCATTAGTCCACTTAAAAAAGCGTTTAGGGCACTCAACAAAGCAGTAGTCCAAACATTTCCTACTGCCTGCTACAAAGCATGCACCAGCCCATTTTCCCCCCTGTTTTTGGGGTGACAGTCTGCCTTCTGTCCACATTAGTCCACTTAAAAAGGCGTTTAGTGCCCTACGCAATCATTAGTCCAAACATTTCCTACTGCCTGCTGCAAAGCATGCACCAGCCCATTTTACCCCCTTGTCTTTGGGGTGACAGCCTGCCATCTGTCAAAATTAGTCCACTTAAAAAGGCGTTTAGTGCAATATACAAAGCAGTATTCCAAATATTTCCTACTGCCTGCTACCAAGCACTCACCAGGCCATTTTCCCCGCTGTGTTTGGGGTGACAGCCTGCCTACTGTCGTTATTAGTCCACTTAAAAAGGCGTTTAGTGGACTACGCAAAGCAGTAGTCCAAACATTTCCTACTGCCTGCTGCAAAGCATGCACCAGCCCATTTTACCCCCTTGTCTTTGGGGTGACAGCCTGCCTTCTGTCTATATCAGTTCACTTTAAAAGGCATTTAGTGCACTACGTAAAGCAGTATTCCAAACATTTCCTACGGCCTGCTACCAAGCACGCATCAGGCCATTTTCCCCTCTGTTTTTTTGGATGACAGCCTGCCTACAATCGTTTTTAGTCCACTTAAAAAGCGTTTAGTGCACTATGCAAAGCAGTAGTCCAAACATTTCCTACTGCCTGCTACAAAGCAAGCATCAGGCCATTTTCCTCGCTGTTCTTGTGTAGACAGCCTGCCTTCTGTCTATATCAGTCCACTAAAAAAGGCGTTTAGTGCACTACGTAAAGCAGTATTCCAAACATTTCCTGCTGCCTTCTACCAAGCACGCATCAGAAAATTTTCCCCGCTGTTTTTGGGGTGACAGCCTGCCTTCTGTCATTATTAGTCCACTTAAAATGCGTTTAGTGCACTACGCAAAGCAATAGTCCAAACATTTCCTACTGCCTGCTACCAAGCATGGACCAGACCATTTTCACCTCTGCTATTGGGGTGACAGCCTGCCTTCTGTTATCATTAGTCCACTTGAAAGTGCATTTAGTGCACTACGCAAAGCAGTAGTCCAAACATTTCCTACTGTCTGCTGCAAAGAACCCACCAGCCCATTTTCCCCGCTGTTTTTGGGGTGACAGCCTGCCTTCTGTTCACAATAGTACACTTAAAATGGCGTTTAGTGCACTCCACAAAGAAGTAATTCAATGTTTCCTACTGCTTGCTACAAAGCACACACCAGCCTATTTTCCCCCCTGTTTTTGGGGTGACAGCCTGCCTTCTGTCCACATAAGTCCACTTAAAAAGGTGTTTCGTGCCCTACGCATTAATTAGTCAAAGCATTTCCTACTGCCTCCTACAAAGCACGTAGTAGGCCATTTTCCCCGCTGTCTTTGGGGTGACAGCCTGCCTTCTGCCAACATTAGTCAATTTAAAAAGGCGTTTAGTGCATTATGCAAAGCAGTATTCCAAACATTTTCTACTGCCTGCTACAAAGCATGCACCAGCCCATTTCCCCCCCTGTTTTTGGGGTGATAGCCTGGCTCCTGTCCACATTAGTCCACTTAAAAAGGCGATTAGTGCCCTATGCAAAGCAGTAGTCCAAACATTTCCTACTGCCTGCTAAAAAGCATGCACCAGCCCATTTTCCTGGCTGTTTTTGGGTGACAGCCTGCCTTCTGTTCACCTTAGTCCACTTAAAAAGGCGATTTGTGCTCTACGTAAAACAGTAGTCCAAACACTTCCTACAGACTGCTACCAAGCATGCATCAGCCCATTTTCCCCCTGCTGTTGGGGTGACAGCCTGGCTCCTTTCCACATTAGTCCACTTAAAAAGGCGATTAGTGCCCTACACAAAACAGTAGTCCAAATATTTCCTACTGCCTGCTACAAAGAACGCACCAGCCCATTTTCCCCGCTGATTTTGGGTGACAGCCTGCCTTCTGTCCACATTAGTCCACTTAAAAAGGCGTTTAGTGCATTACGCCAAGCAGTAGTCCAAACATTTCCTACTGCCTGCCACCAAGCATGCACCAGGCCATTTTCACCACTGTTTTGGGGGTGACAGCCTGCCTTCTGTCATCATTAGTCCACTTAAAAATGCGTTTCGTGCACTCCGCAAAGCAGTAGTCCAAATATTTCCTACTGCTTTGTACAAAGCACACACCAGCCCATTTTTTTTGTTTTTGGGGTTACAGCATGCCTTCTGTCCACATTAGTCCACATAGAATGGCGTTTAGTTCCCTACACAAAGCAGTAGTTCAAATATTTCCTACTGCCTGCTACCAAGCACGCACCAGGCCATTTTCCCCGCTGTTTTTGGAGTGACAGCCTCCCTATTGTTGTTATTAGTCCACTGAAAAAGGCGTTTAGTGCATTACGCAAAGCAGTAGTCCAAACATTTCCTACTGCCTGCTACAAAACACGCACCAGCCCTTTTTCCCTGCTTTTTTTGGGGTGACAGCCTGCCTTTTGTCGTCTTTAGTCCACTTAAAAAAGAGTTTAGGGCACTCCACCAAGCAGTAGTCCAAACAATTCCTACTGCCTGCTACAAAGCACGCACCAGCCCATTTTCCCCCCCGTTTTTGGGGTGACAGTCTGCCTTCTGTCCACATAAGTCCACTTAAAATGGCGTTTAGTGCCCTATGCAATCATTAGTTCAAACAGTTCCTACTGCCTGCTGCAAAGCAAGCCCTAGTCCATTTTCCCCGCTGTCTTTGGGGTGACAGCCTGCCTTCTGTCAACATTAGTCCCCTTAAAAAGCCGTTTAGTGCAATATACAAAGCAGTATTCCAAATATTTCCTACTGCCTACTACCAAGCACTCACCAGGCCATTTCCCCCACTGTTTTTGGGGTGACAGCCTGCTTACTGTCGTGCTGATTCCTGTCATGGTTCGGAGGAATCAGCACTTAGAGAGATGCAGTCTTGGAATGACGTTGTCTTCAAAATGGCTGATAAAGGTGGCAATCTGGTCATATGGCCATGCAATATGTATGAAATGCAAGCCTATAAGTTATTATCGGATAAAAAATGTTATAGAAAACTAACGTACAACCCTCTTCCTGAATACCAGCAGCAACTGGTGGATATTCTGCAAAAAGCCTTTGAAGACAGCGTCATTCCTAAGAAATTTCTAGAACAAATACCTAAGATGATGCCAAAGCTCCCAACCTTTTATTTAATCCCAAAGCTGCATATAAATCTGACAGATCCTCCCGGGCGCCCCATAATTTCGGGCAATGATGGCTTGTGTGAAACAGTATGCCGAATGATTGACTACTATCTGAAGCCGATTGTCTTGACACTGCCATCTTATATACAGGATCCAACATCGGCCCTAATGCGACTGGACCAAATCCATCTGGAGGATGGGATGTACTTAGTCGTGGCCGATGTTGAAGCACTGTACACATCGATCAAACATCGAGATGGGTTGAAGGCGGTACATTGGTTTTTGAATAGTGGCAATCTTGACAAACTGCTGATAGATCTCATTATGACTCTATTGGAATTTATCCTTGAGCATAACTGCTTTATATTTAATGAGCAGGTTTTTGTTCAGACACAAGGAACAGCTATGGGGGCAGCTTGTGCCCCCTCATATGCCAACTTGTTCATGGGTGCCTGGGAAAGGGAGGTACTTCAATGCACTCCGGTTGAGGGATCCGACACGGTCCTCAACTGGATGAGGTATATAGACGACATTCTGTTCGTCTGGGGTGGCACATGTGGGGAGCTGCAAGCATTTATGATGGAGTTGAATAAAAATGATGTGAACATCAAAGTCACATATAATAGTGGTCGACATGTCAATTTCTTGGATGTGGACCTACAGGTAACCGCAGATGGATCAATCACTACCGACATCTATCGAAAACCGACCTCTACCAACTCCATCCTACATGCCAGCTCCTCACATCTGCACTCCACCATCAAAAGTATTCCAACCAGTCAATACCTCAGAGCAAAAAGATTCTGCTCCACGGAAAAAAATTTTGAAGACCAGGCTGCAGATTTATACCAAAGATTCAGAGAAAGAGGATATGGGCATCGCACTATCCAGGGTGGGTATAAAAGGGCCAAAAATACCACCTGGGACAAATTATTATATGATAATTCAACAAAAGAAAGTGAATCCTCTAATCAAGCGAGATTAATTACACCGTATAACAAACCATGGAAGGAATTTATTAATATTATCAATAAACACTGGAGGGTTCTTCAAATGGACCCGATCTTGGGACGAATAATTGGGGAAAAATCCAGTATTACGGCCAAAAGATCAAAAAACGTAAAAGATCTCCTTGTTCGAAGCCATTACTCCAAAGAAAAGACGAGGAAGGATTCTTTTAGAAATCACATTAAAGGCTTCTTTCCGTGCGGGCATTGTAAGGCCTGCTTTAACCTAGTTAAAAATAAAACGTTTTCCAATTCAGAAAAGACCAGAGTATTCACAATTGACACCTTTTTGACATGTTCCTTTAAGAGTGTGATATACTTGGCAGAATGCCCTTGTGGCAAACTGTACGTTGGTATGACTACCCGAGAACTTAAAATCCGATTGCGTGAGCACATAAGGGATATAGAAAAATCAAAGGATATAGAGGATATGAGTGAACTAAAGACCCTACTCAGGCATTTTAAAGCTTTTCACAATAGTGATGTCAAACTCCTAAAGATAAGAGCAATTGACCTGATTTCTTTAGGACAGAGGGGAGGGGATCTATTTAAAGTCTTATCCCAGGTGGAGAGCCGATGGATTTACAGACTTAAGACTGTAACTCCATTCGGAATAAATGAGAACTTTGGGTTCAGCTCCATTTTATGATGCGGCCATATATTTCGGCTCCCTTTCTTTCTGGTTCCCTATTTGTTTTGGTGTGGGAGTAATTTTAATAGTTTGGATTTTAATGCTAATTTGTATTTAGTCCTAGATTGCCTGGTAACAGTATGAGTGTTCTACCAAGATCCTAATAAAACATAGAAGCGAGTGCAACTACATATGACATCCTCAAGAATCTCATCAAGATCCACAGATAATGAACTCTATTAATTCTACAGCAGATTGATCTATAATTGATCTATATTTGCTCTTCTATGCTGATGTTCATAATTTAAGTGTAACCATGGGAGGGTGTTAATACTGGTGGATGGATTAAATGCCGGGAATAGGATAAACAATAAGATAATGGGACTATACAATAATCTCGTATTGGGAAAAGATTTATGGGCACTAATTTGATTGAGGCCAAATGCCATATGAGTGATATAAGACCACTATTTGGCCATTTGAGCCCTAAAAATATACACATATATATATATACATATGTGGGTTCATTATAATTATTATTAATACACTCTAATGGCAGAAGCGCCTCAAATCAAATGAAGATAGCCCCCTGATACGTATATTTTTTTCATTTGGAACTAAAAACAGTTACCCACTTTGTGAGATCCTGATCCCTTGAGATAGGACATAGGTATGATAAGATGCAGTGACCTAAATGGAATTAATAACACCCACGGAAAATGGGAAATCACCCTATAGTGCATAATTTCCAGATCTATTTTGGGTATGGATAAATATTGAAGTAAGGTGCATGAGAGAGGGATGATGTTGATCTCTAAATTTCTAACTATACTGGAGAAGCACATTAACCCAAATATTTCTAAGTAATATTTACCTTCTGTACTCTCTGCGATCCCCTCTCTCCTCTCTTCTCCTGATGGTCCTAGTGCGCATGCGCGCCGCTGTCGCTCTGGAGCTTCGGCCTGCCGACATCTGACGCGCTGGTGTGTGCATCGCTGCTTAGCAGCGGTGGCACGCTGGCGTTTCACCGTCGGTGGGCGGAAGCTCCATATAGGAAGTGACGCGGGGTTGCGCATGCGCCGCCTTAGACCATCATCACCCGGAAACTCAGCTGTATATACTAACTGAGCAACGAGTTTTAACCATACGCTTCTATTTAAGGCAATGCGGGCTCACACTGCAAATGCACGCCCCCCGACGAAGCGAGGGTGAAACGCGTAGGGGCACGAGGACATGGGCAGCACTCTCCTATCTCCCTATGTAAGTACACGTACTATTGACCAAATACTGTTTGATTTATATTGGGGATTGTGCAAAGTATCAACATTGATCTGCACAGAGACAGGATATCAGAAGGGATCTAATCCAAATTGAGGTGTTTGATACCAGTTAATATTATGTATTACGTACTGGTTACTTTAAATACAGATAAGATGGAGAGGTAAGGATTTCTAGCTGATCTCTTTGATCAATCTGAGATCGGTTTGATACCAGCGCTATAGGCACTATGCACTAGTCACTTTCACCCAAATGGATCCAAGAAGTAATGATTCAAATTGATCCCATATAATTATATTGTACATTACAATTTTGTGTTTATGATATCCCTATGCACTCTCCTAACTGTGTTGGAGCATAAATTGAATAATATGAGAGTGGGCAGTGCCCTCTTCTTTGATTCAGCACCGTGTTATATATTCTTATAATTGAGTATTAATGTTTAAATAAAGTTATATTGTTTTCTAAAGACTCTGGTTAAATAAGCCTTCATATTTCTTTGAGGGCTTTTTCCTTCTTGTGTGATATAGACTATCAATGGAGTTTAACGTGATAATACAGAGACCATTGTAAGTATGTTGTTATTTACTGTCGTTATTAGTCCACTTAAAAAGGCGTTTAGTGGACTACGCAAAGCAGTAGTCCAAACATTTCCTGCTGCCTGCTACAAAGAATGCACCAGCCCATTTTCCCTGCAGTTTTTGTTTAGACAGCCTGCCTTCTGTCTATATCAGTTCACTTAAAAAGGCGTTTAGAGCACTATATAAAGCAGTATTCCAAACATTTCCTACTGCCTGCTACCAAGCACGCATCAGCCCATTTTCCCCGCTATTTTTTGGATGACAGCCTGCCTCCTGTCATCATTAGTCCAACTAAAAAGGGATTTAGTGCCCTACGCAAAGCAGTAGTCCAAACATTTCCTGCTGCCTGCTACAAAGAATGCACCAGCCCATTTTCCCCGCTGTTTTTGGGGTGACAGCCTGCATTCTGTCGTTATTAGTTCACTTAAAAAGACGTTTAGTGCACTCCGCAAAGCAGTATTCCAAATATTTCCTGCTGCCTGCTACCAAGCATGCAACAGGCCAATTTCCCCGCTGTTTTGGTGGTGACAGCCTGCCTTCTGTCTTTATCAGTCCACTTAAAAAGGCGGTTAGTGCACTACGCAAACCAGTAGTCCAAACATTTCCTACTGCCTGCTACCAAACATGCACCAGGCAATTTTCCCCGCTGTTTTTGGGGTGACAGCCTGCCTTCTGTCATCATTAGTCCACTTAAAAGGGCATTTAGTGCACTACGCAAAGCAGTAGTCCAAACATTTCCTACTGTCTGCTACAAAGCACGCACCAGCCCATTTTCCCCACAGTTTTTGGGTTGACAGCCTGCCTTCTGTCCAGATTAGTCCACTTAAAAAGCCGTTTAGTGCACTCCACGAAGCAGTAGTCCAACATATCCTACTGCCTGATACAAAGCACGCACCTGCCCATTTTCCCCCTGTTTTTGGGATGACAGCCTGCCTTCTGTACACATAAGTCCACTTAAAAGGCGTTTAGTACCCTACACATTCATTAGTCCAAACATTTCCTACTGCCTGCAACAAAGCACGCAGCAGCCCATTTTCCCCGCTGTTTTTGGGGTGACAGCCTGCCTTCTATCCACATTAGTCCACTTAAAAATGCGTTTAGTGCACTATGCATAGCAGTAGTCCAAACATTTCCTACTGCCTGCTACCAAGCATGCACCAGGACATTTTCCCCGTTAATTTGGGGTGACAACCTTCCTTCTGTGGTCATTAGTCCACTTAAAAACGCGATTAGTGTTCTCCGCAAAGCAGTAGTCCAAACATTTCCTACTGCTTTCCGCAAAGCACACACCACCATATTTTCCCTCCTGTTTTTGGGGTGACAGACTGCCTTTTTTTCCACATTAGTCCACTTAAAATATCATTTATTGCCCTATGCAATCATTAGTCCAAACATCTCCTACTGCCTGCTGCTAAGCATGCACTAGGCCATTTCCCCCCCCGGTTTTTGGGGTGACAGTCTGCCTTCTGTCCACATAAGTCCTTTAAAAAGGCGTTTAGTGCATTATGCAAAGCAGTAGTCCAAACATTTCCTATTGCCTGCTTCAAAGCACGCACCAGCCCATTTTCCCCACTGTTTTTGGGGTGACAGTCTGCCTTCTGTCCACATAAGTCCATTAAAAAGGTGTTTAGTGCATTATGCAAAGCAGTAGTCCAAACATTTTCTACTGCCTGCTACAAAGCTCGCACCAGCCAATTTTTCCCGCTGTTTTTGGGGTTACAGCCTGCCTTCTGTCCACATTAGTCCACTTAAAAAGGCGTTTAGTTCCCTACACAAAGCAGTAGTCCAAACATTTCCTGCTGCCTGCTACAAAGAACTCACCAGCCCATTTTCCCCGCTGTTTTTGTGTAGAAAGTCTGCCTTCTGTCTATATCAGTCCACTCAAAAAGGCATTTAGTGCACTACGTAAAGCAGTATTCCAAACATTTCCTACTGCCTGCTACCAAGCATGCATCAGCCCTTTTTCCCCGCTGTTTTTGGGGTGACAGCCTGCCTCCTGTCCACATTAGTCCACCTAAAAAGGGATTTACTTTCCTACGCAAAGCTGTAGTCCAAACATTTCCTGCTGCCTGCTACTAAGAACGCACCTGCCCATTTTCCCCACTGTTTTTCGGGTGACAGCCAGCCTTCTGTCTACATTAGATAACTTATAAACGCTTTTAGTGCACTCCGCAAAGCAGTAGTCCAAACACTTCCTACTGCCTGCTACCAAGCATGCACCAGGCAATTTTCCCCGTTGTTTTTGGGGTGACAGCCTACCTTCTGTCATCATTAGTCCACTTATAAGGGCATTTAGTGCACTATGCAAAGCTTTAGTCCAAACATTTCCTACTGTCTTCTACAAAGCATGCACCAGTCTATTTTCCCTGCTGTTTTTGGGGTGACAGCCTGCCTTACCTTGGTTAAAGGTGCACAATCCCTTGTTTGCATGGTCATCGAGTACTATAAAGTCCTGGGGTCAAGGGTGTTATGGTAAGTGCTGTAGTATTCACATTGCTGCAGTTTTGAAGAGGGAGCTACCTGAGGCCATTCAGGATTTCGGGGAGGTATTTTCAGAAGTTGAGTCGCAAGCTCTACCGCCCCATAGAGAGTACGATTGGGCTATTGAGTTTGTCCCAGGTGCTACACTCCCCAATAGTCGTTTATTTAATCTGACAATTCCAAAGAGGGATGCTTTAAAAGAGTACCTACAAACTAGTTTAGTTGCAGGTCACATAAGACCCTCTAAGTCTTCTGTGGCTGCAGGATTTTTTTTTGTCAAAAAGAAGGATGGGCGTCTTAGTCCGTGTTTGGATTTTTGGGAGATCAAAAAGATCACTGTGTGCAATCCTTACCCATTGCCGCTGATTCCAGATTTGTTTAATCAACTAACCGGAGCAAAGTGGTTTTCTAAGATTGATCTTCGAGGGGCATATAATTTGCTGCGGGTGAAGGAGGGCGATGAATGGAAGACAGCCTTTAATACACCGGAAGGTCATTTTGAGTGTCTGGTGATGCCTTTTGGCCTTACCAATGCACCTGCGTTTTTTCAAAATTTAATTAATGACATTCTGAGGCAGTTGATTGGTAGGAGCAGTATTGTTTATTTGGATGATATTTTGATCTATTCTCCCGATCTCGTGTCGCACTGGCAGAGAGTCCACGAAGTTCTACAGATTTTAAGTGAAAACACTCTTTTTGCTAAGCTGGAGAAATGCGAGTTTGCGGTAAAGAAAATTAGTTTTTTGGGGTACTTTGTCTCCGGTGATGGGTTTGAGATGGACCCGATGAAGGTTCAGGCAGTACTGGAGTGGCCTAGGCCTAAATGTTTAAAGTACGTTCAGAGATTTTTAGGGTTTGCTAATTATTACAGAAAATTCATAAAGAATTTTTCTGTTATCGCTAAACCTATAACTGATCTCACCATGAAGGGTTCTAATACTGTCCAATGGTCCACTGAGGCTGCTAAGGCTTTTGAACTTCTTAAGGAGAGGTTTAGCTCTGCTCCTGTTTTGATCCAGCCAGATGAGACCAAGCCATTTCTGGTAGAGGTTGATGCCTCATCAGTGGGAATGTGGGCAGTTCTGTCCCAGGAGGGAAAGGATGGGGTGCATCTCTGTGCTTTCTTTTCTAAAAAATTCTCGGAGACTGAGCTCAACGATGATGTAGGGAACCGAGAATTGCTGGCAATTAAACTTGCGTTTGAGCATTGGTGTCATTTTTAGGAGGGGGCTAGACATCTGGTACAGGTTTTTACGGATCATAAAAATCTGATGTATCTGGATGCTGCTAAACGCTTGAATGTCCGTCAAGCTAGGTGGGCACTGTTTTTCGCCCCATTCCATTTCTCCGTAGCATATATTCCTGGGACAAAGAATGTTAAAGCGGATTCTCTGTCTCATAGTTTCACTCCAACAGTTAATAATGAGAAGAAAGAATGTATTTTGCAGAGAGGGATGGTGGTAGCAGCATTTGGTTCGGAGTTGGAGGATAGCATCTTAGAGGCCCAGAATGTTGCACCAACAAACACTCCATATTGTAAATTATTTGTGCCTAAAGCCTTGAGGAGAGCTTTGCCGAATGTCATGAGTGTCGGTTGGCCGGTCATCCCGGGATTTCGGAAACTAGAAAGTCGATAGGTCGAAGTTTCTTGTGGCCAGGATGACAAAGAGAAATCATCAAGTGGGTGCATCAGTCCCTCGGCTGCGGGGTTGCTGTGCCCTTTGGAGGTCCCTAGTTTGCCATGGACGCATCTTGCCATGGATTTTATCACTGATTTGCCGGTCTCTGGGGGGTTTTCTGTCATCTGGGTTGTTGGGGACTGGTTCAGTAAGATGTGCCATCTGGTCCCGTTCAAAAAACTACCCTGCGCCAAGACTCTAGCTAAGGCTTTTGTGAAAGAGATTATCAGGCTTAATGGTGTTCCCACGGACATTGTTTCCGATAGATGACCTCAGTTTGTGGCTCTCTTTTGGCCTGCTTTCTGTGACAGATTAAAGGTTCATTTGTAATTTTTGTCTGGGTATCATCCGGAGTCCAATGGACAGACCGAAAGAACCAGGACGTCGAGCAGTTTTTAAGATGTTTTGTAGCAGACAATCTGGATATGTGGTCAGAATATCTACCACTAGCTGAGTTTGCTCTAAATAACCATACGTCTTCTTCGGCTGGGTGTTCTCCTTTTTTTTGCTGTACAGGGAGACATCCATCTTTCGGACCATTTTCAAAAATTGGAGAGGCGGTGCCTGAGGAGGAGATTTTTTCAGGAAATTTGGAAAGGGTTTGGACCAAGGTATGCCATAATCTGAAAGAGTCGAATAGGAGGTCCAAAAAATCTTTTGACAAGAATAGAAGGAAGACGTTATTTGCAGTTGGGGACATGGTCTAGTCATCCTCTAAGAATCTGCATTTGAAGATCCCTTCTAAAAAACTGGGGACTAAGTTTATATGACCCTTCAAAGTGGTCCAGGTGGTCAACTCGGCAGCGGTAAGATTAGACATCCCCTCATGCTGGAGAATTAATTCAGTTTTTCATGTATCTTTACTGAAGAAAGCGGACACATCAGATAAGGAGGCGATGCCGACTGTCCCTCCAGTTGATGAGGACGCTGAATTTGAAATTTCACGCATTTTAGATTCTAGGTGGCACAGAGGAAGGTTACAGTATTGTAGAGGATATGCTGATACTCATGCTAGAGCAACTCCATTTTGTCTACTCGCTTTAAAATCATGTTATTATCACTCCTTGCATAACATGCATTCTTTCTTTCTCTTCCCATAGAACTTATCTCACACTAACCTTTCCTCAAGAGAACATTTTGTCGGACACTCTGTTATCTAACTTGTTAAGGCCAAGTTTGACCTTGTAAAATTTCCATAGTGCTTCAAACTAACAAAGATAATATGACCATATATGTGTTTCCGTAATAATTGTTCTAACATCAGTTAGCCTATAGTATTGTAGTATGGCTGTAGAGTTGATTGGCTATTTGATATACTCAAAACAATATAAAATGCTAAGCAAAATAAACGGGATCAGAGATTCTTTGAATCCTCCCAATACAGAACATTGTTTCCATTTGGTTTTCTGTGGATTGCAATCAACATAATAATTTAATAATTTGACACTCACTTGGTCAACCGTGAAGGGTTATTGCCCTCCCTTAACAGTTGGTGCCGTGACTCGGATCCCTAACCAGGGACACCCCTCCACCTCTGGATGTCCACAAAGAGCAACCTGCCTTCAGCCTCCCCCACTGGAATTGGGACTGATCATCCCCCACAAAAAGCCACAGTAAGTGCACCAGTTCTTTACTAGTGACACTAACCGTTTGGCATGGTTTCCACGTGGTGTGTGGTTGTTTGCAGTATCTCCGGACGTCCTGGTTGGATATAGTCAAAGGTGAGACTATAAGGGGTCTGATATTATTTAACTTCAAAGCAGTATCACCTCAGATTGACAAGTGAATATTGTGTGAATCTTTCTCAGCTTCTGACAAAACTCCTTAGGAGAGACTGAACATTGTTAGTTTCAGTCGCGGCAGGTGATTGAAGATTGGGTAGGACACGCAAGTAGATATACGTATATCGAGTGTCCGGAGCGCTGCTAAGTTGCTAAGAGCTGCAAAGCTGAGGCAAAAGTGCTCCTCCTTTCATTGTGCTGTGAAAGAATTCCCCCAACGGGAGGGGTGAGTTAATAGTGGAATAGCTGGGAGCTCTGGCCAGACTCCACTGTGCACAAATTAAGGATCTTTATGTCAGTTGTAGTGAATAATCAATGCTTCTGTGGAGCAGAAAGAATTTGTCTCCCCCGCAGAAGAGGGAGAATGTGAAGAATATCATGATCAGTCGAGAAGGGAAAAGATCATTTAAGCACGCGCCAAAAGTGTTTAAGGTGTTAAATTTTCCTGTTGAGGGGAGGCTTCAGCCTGTGTTGTGGGACGAAGGAATTCACCACAATAGAGGAAAATTAGTTGCTTGTGGATGGTTGGAAGATGTTGAAAACTTTAGGAAAGTGGCACATGAGATTTGTGATGAAGGATATGTTGAAAAAGTACAGTAGGTCCCCCTTCCCAAATTATGTGTCCACAATCCAAATCTAAAGCCCCTAAAGAAGCATCTCCCACAAATGTAGCAGTACCCCAGCTCCTGAATCCGGAAACTTAGAAATTTATACCTTATGAGATTAAATACCCTGCACTTCCCACTGAGAGTCAGCCACCATCATATAACCCAGACGGTTGGCTCTGCAAGACGTGCTATAATTGTGGAGCACGTAAACCCGGTGTTGTAGCACCAACCTGCCCATTACTTAACGCTGACGGGGGGTATTATAAATCACCACCCCCACCTGCCCCTACCATGGTCCATACTCCATTCAGAGAGACCCAGGGTCCTCTGAACTCTTCCCTATTCACCCTCTCCCAAACTGGGGAAATAGAACATGGACACGAGTATCAGGGAGTGGCGTCTGTTTTACTGAATAGTCCTTCAAATTTCTCCACTATACTGAGAATAGGCATGGGGAGTATACCACAACAGCAGGTTGGGATCATTGTAAACGCAGAAAATGCAAAACTGCAGCATGGGTGGGGGCTAGCTGCAGAGATATGTCATATTGGGGGACCTACAATACAAGCTGCATCTAATGATTACATCTGTGACCATGGTCCATTAAGAGAAGGAGAGGTGGTGGCTACAAGAGCCGGACAGCTATCATGTCAGGTTGTTATACATGCGATTGGACCAAAATATGATCCCCTGGATTTACCCAGGTCACAACACCTGCTTAAAGAAACAATCCAAAACACCCTGGCATACGCTTCACAGCTTCATGCGGCCACAACCCTAGCCCTGCCATTCATTTTCACTGGTATCTTTGGATACCCAAAAGAGGTTGCGGCCAAAATAATAGTCGGGGCTATAAAGCAGTGTATTGAAATGCATCCAACTAAATTGAGAGAGATAAGACTCTTGGCCATCGACAGGGATCTTGTTGATTATGCTGCTCAATTAATCAAACCCACAATCAAACCCGATATCTCGTCTCCTCCAGTATTCCCCTACCTCCAAGATCTCCCCACAATCAGTACAATGGTAGTTGCTGCACCCGCAGTACCCATAGCACAGTATCCCCCCTTGCTCCCCCGATATCCTCCTCCTCCCTTACAGCCCCACTATTACCCCATGGTGGTACCTGATCAGCAAGTAATGTATACCAAGAGAAGACCAGTAGTGAATTCTGGTCTTCAGTGTTGGAGGTGAGGCCGAGCAGGACACTTCCAAAGGGACTGTCACACCCCTGCTGGTCAGTGCACCACACAAGTCCCCGTATTCAGAAATAGGACACCCGGCCCACGGGAATTGTCACGAGAAAATGTTCCCCAGGACCGCCCGTTCTGAAAGGAAGGCCAACCAGAGTCTGCCATCGTGATGCCCGTAATCACCCCCGGGCTCTGTTCATCTGTACTTCTCCCAGTGGGAGGGAATCCATCCGGTAAAGTTCACGGTAGACACTGGGGCGGCCAACTCCATTTTAAAATCAATCCACTGAACTGACCCAGTCCAATTTTCTAACGACAATCTAATATTGATCGGTGTAGATAGCAGACCTAACAAACACACTTTCACCAAACCTATTCCAATTGGCCCATTTCCAGAAGTAATGGCACAATTTGTCATATCCCTGACCTGCCCGGTAAATCTTTTAGGAGCAGACCTCTTGTCTAAATTCCGATCCCGAATCCAATTCCTGGACAATGGTCAGATGATCCTTACTTTAAAAGATCCAAACTCTGATGCACACATAGAGGAGGTCTGCATCTTACGGGCACTACCCACGGTTATGATTAACATATCAGATACCAATGGAATGTTGAAATATTGAAAGGTTGTACTGAGTTTGTTGACCGAAGGAAAAAGTATGTAGATATGTGGAGGAACTTAAATGGTTAACTGAAATATGCGCGCTGCCAGATAAGCGCCCAGTTACAGCTGCTAGCATAGCAAAACGGCCTTGGCTTGGTACAGAGCAGAGAGGGAAAAAAGGTGAATGGAGGAAGAAAATGCAGACAATAAGGGAAAGACGCTATGTTATGTGTATTACAAAGATACTGCTCTCCGATAAGAGTATTGAATTGTTGGAAATGTTCTAATTGTGGCCAGCAGAATCCATTGTCAGCAGATTATTGTGTTGCATGTCACGTGCCCCTTCCAGGAGACCCACCCCTTGCCACTACCCAAGCCACTCCTAGTGCCCCATCCTCATCTGTTATACCTATGTCCGCCCAAAGTTCCAACCCTTCCTGTAGTATGCTTCCCCCTACACCCATTGCATCACCTCCAGCCTCTGACCACATGTCCCTTTGGTGGTGGCCATCTTGGTGCACCCTTCCTGTAGTATGCTTCCTTCTGGTGGTAGCCATCTTAGCACACCCGGAATACAGGCGGCAATACACACTACACCCAGCATCCCAGAATGTGTATGAGGAAGATCATCATGATCAGTGTGTGACAGAGCATTATATGTGTTTATGTAAATCAACTTTCTAGATGGTCATATATCCTTAAGCTTCTAATAGATGCACATACACGTTATCTGGTTCACAGTAATTGATTTAGCACACGTTTTTGTTTTTTTTTGTTTTTTATTAGCATTCCACTACACAATGACTGTCAGTTTCTGTTTGCATTTACATATTACATTTACACGGAGCAAATGTCCATCAGGACCAGTGTTAGCCTCCTCAAGCATCTAGCAGGACTGAATTGTCGAGTCTCAGCCTCGAAGCTTCAGTTTTGCCTCGGTCAAGTGGTCTTCTTAGGCCATTGCCTTACTCAGGGTGCCAGACATCTCACAGAAGAAAGGAAGATGGTCATCTACGCACTAACATTCCCAAAAGATCCCATAGAGCAGCAACGGTTCCTCGTACTATGTACATATTGCACACAATGGATCCCAGACGCCTCACGTCTGATGCAGCCCCTGTATGATGCATTAAGAGAAGACATTCTGGCTGATGTAAACAACAAGGAGCACCAAGAACTGTTGCAACAAGACTTTGAGCATTAAAGTCAAGGATAATGACAGCCCCTGCCCTTGGGAATCCGGACTATGCTCAACCTTACCATTTGTATGTCTCTGAGACAGGAGGACATGCAGCCGGGGTACTCACACAGAGACACTGTACAAAGCAGCGCCCAGTCGGTTATTACCCAGCGCATCTCTCCCCCAGCTGTCTACGAGCGGTTCACGCCACACAGCAACCTAAACATCTGTCTACACAGAGACACCTGCGGCTGCAGTTTTCGTTGATTTTGCCAGAAAATGTGAAATTACACCGGCGCACCACCATCAACCCAGCCACCCTGCTACCAGCACCTGAAGGAGAGGGGAAAGAGGCTCCTACGCATAATTGATGATTGTCCGGAACAAATTACTGCGGAGTCAACTCCACTTGTTCTAGTGGGGGAAGTACCCTTGGATGACCCAGAGCTTACGTTATATACGGATGGATCCAGATATGCTGACACCTCTGGCAGGTTTCATACTGGATATGCTGTCACAACTGAAGATACATTAAGATACATTGGTAGAGGCAGGCTGCAGTCTTACCTCCCAGTATGTCAGCACAGGAAGCAGAGCTCAAAGCTCTGACTGCAGGTTCTCCTGTAAAAAATGCTGAAAGCGTCAGACAATTGATGGAAGCGGTGCAACTACCAAAACAGTTGGCTGTCGCTCCACACGCTCTACGCTCTAAAGAAGAACACCAGTCGTGGAAGGAGGCAGGTGCTAAGTTTATAGATGGGCTATGGACTTGACTCCTGTATCCAGCCATTGCGGCCAGGGCCCATGGACTGCTTAGTAGAGATGAGCGTTGTTCTACTCGAACTGTTCGCCAATCTCAAATTCGAGCTGTTTTGGGCGGTGTTCGAGCCGTTCGGCGAACACGAACAATTTGAGAAAAATTCGGCTGTTCGAGGTTATGTTCGATAACTGTTCGTGCACCAAAATCATAACTGGATTTTTTCTCAGTAATGATGAAAATTAATGTTAATACGCAGTTTGAGTGTATAGCGGGGTGGGGGGAGGGGCAGGGGATGGATCTCTGCAGGAACAATGAAGATCTCCATTTTTTTTTCTCTTTCCCGCATTTACAGTGGGGAGGTGCAATCTGTCAGCCTATCAGCAGCGCACACACGGAGCGAAGTGCTTTTTTTCACACAAGCAAGGGCATGTGTCATTGGCAGTGTATGTCACATGTCCTTGCCCTATAAGACCAAGCAATTTTCCCCGTCGCCACCATTTTCTCACTGCTGCAGCTACGTGTTAGACGGCACCGCTGTTGCTGTGTGCGCTATACCTTGTTAATTTCAAGCCAATTTTCGCACAAATATACAGATAGCTTGGGAGTAGGGAATAGTTGTGATTGCAGTCCTTTTAAGGACTAGGTTACAGCATTTCCTACGACTTTTATAAGGCAGGTCTGTGCTCTTAAATAGATAGGTTGTGGGAGTAAAGACTAATTGTAATTGGAGTCCTTTTCAGGACTAGGTTACATCAGTTCCTATCAGTTTTTGCCAGGCAGGTCTGTGCCAGTGCTGTGCAAGTTTTTTTCACAGCATTTGGCTGAATCTAGCAAAGCTAATCCTTTTTGGCCTATTGCAGAGTGTGTTAGTCAGTGGAGTAGCCTATCTGTGTTGCAAGATATACCACCTGTGTATAGAATACCAATTTTTTTACTGCACCTAGTGAAGTAAAATCTTTTGGGCATAGCATCATTCTATTAGTCCATCTATACTGACCTCCATCAGGTTGCAAACTGAATCTAATTTTTTTCTGCATCTAGCTCTGAAAAAATATTTGGCCTTCTAGCAGTGTGTGGGACTTGTTCTATTAGTCCACCTATACTGACCTCCATCAGGTTGCAAACTGAATATATTTTTTTCTGCATCTACCTCTGAAAAAATATTGGGCTTCTAGCTGTGTGTGGGACTTGTTGTATTAGTCCATCTATACTGACCTCCATCAGGTTGCAAACTGAATATATTTTTTTCTGCATTTACCTCTGAAAAAATATTGGGCTTCTACCTGTGTGTGGGTCTTGTTCTATTAATCCATCTATACAGACCTCCATCAGGTTGCAAACTGAATATAATTTTTTTCTGCATCTAGCTCTGAAAAAATATTTGGCCTTCTAGTAGTGTGTGGGACTTTCTCTGTTAGTCCATCTATACTGACCTCCATCAGGTTGCAAACTGAATATATTTTTTTCTGCATCTACCTCTGAAAAAATATTGGGCTTCTAGCTGTGTGTGGGTCTTGTTCTATTAATCCATCTATACTGACCTCCATCAGGTTGCAAGCTGAATATAATTTTTTTCTGCATCTAGCACTGAAAAAATATTTGGCCTTCTAGTAGTGTGTCGGACTTTCTCTATTAGTCCATCTATACTGACCTCCATCAGGTTGCAAATTAAAAATAATTTTTATCTGCATCTACAGTACCTCTGATAAAATATTTGGGCTTCTAGCTGTGTGTGGGACTTGTTGTATTAGTCGATCTATACTGACCTCCATCAGGTTTCAAACTGAATATATTTTTTTCTGCATCTACCTCTGAAAAAATATTGGGCTTCTAGCTGTGTGTGGGACTTGTTGTATTAGTCCATCTATACTGACCTCCATCAGGTTGCAAACTGAATATATTTTTTTCTGCATCTACCTCTGAAAAAATATTGGGCTTCTAGCTGTGTGTGGGTCTTGTTCTATTAATCCATCTATACAGACCTCCATCAGGTTGCAAACTGAATATAATTTTTTTCTGCATCTAGCTCTGAAAAAATATTTGGCCTTCTAGCAGTGTGTGGGACTTGTTCTATTAGTCCACCTATACTGACCTCCATCAGGTTGCAAATTCAAAATAATTTTTGGTATGCATCTAGCTCTGAAAAAATATTTGGCCTTCAAGCAGTGTGTGGGACTTTCTCTGTTAGTCCATCTATACTGACCTCCATCAGGTTGCAAACTGAATATAATTTTTTTCTGCATCTAGCTCTGAAAAAATATTTGGCCTTCTAGCAGTGTGTCGGACTTTCTCTATTAGTCCATCTATACTGACCTCCATCAGGTTGCAAATTAAAAATAATTTTTATCTGCATCTACAGTACCTCTGAAAAAATATTTGGGCTTCTAGCTGTGTGTGGGACTTGTTGTATTAGTCCATCTATACTGACCTCCATCAGGTTGCAAACTGAATATATTTTTTTCTGCATCTACCTCTGAAAAAATATTGGGCTTCTAGCTGTGTGTGGGTCTTGTTCTATTAACCCATCTATACTGACCTCCATCAGGTTGCAAACTGAATATATTTTTTTCCGCATCTACCTCTGAAAAAATATTGGGCTTCTAGCTGTGTGTGGGACTTGTTCTATTAATCCATCTATACAGACCTCCATCAGGTTGCAAACTGAATATATTTTTTTCTGCATCTACCTCTGAAAAAATATTGGGCTTCTAGCTGTGTGTGGGACTTGTTGTATTAGTCCATCTATACTGACCTCCATCAGGTTGCAAACTGAATATATTTTTTTCTGCATCTACCTCTAAAAAAAATATTGGGCTTCTAGCTGTGTGTGGGACTTGATGTATTAGTCCATCTATACTGACCTCCATCAGGTTGCAAATTGAATATAATTTTTTTCTGCATCTAACCCAGCCAATAGTTTTGGCCTAATACCACAGTGTGGCCACTCAGCTCTGCTCGGTTACCATCCATTGTTTTTTTGTGCAAACAACTCCAGAGTTGTGAATTAGTTAACCACCAAAATGAGTGGAAAAAGGCCTGCTGCTGGTGGAAAGGGGAATAGGCGTGTTGGGAAGGGGAAAAAAGGTTGTGTCCGTGGGGTAGGTGTTAAAGCAACAGTAACATCTGCAGAAGAAAGACCATCTTCCAGCCAAACTAAAATGTCTACTTCTTTTAGCGGACAATGTGATAAGATCCCTTTCTTACGGCCACGCCAATCGTTACAAATTCCAGATGAGGCACAAAAACAGCAAGTGCTTCAACGGATATCAAGTGCTCCTTTAAGTGGGCTCTCCTCCACATCAACTTCAACATCACAAATACTCCAGTCCTCAAAGGTGTCACCCAAATCGCACTTGCTTCCTCACAGCTCCCAAATCTCCAGCTGCCCGTCTGAGTATGAGGTAGAACAGATGGTTGAGTCTGCAAAGCTGTTTACTCATACTATAGCCTGGGAATCAGAGTTCGACTCCAGCGCTTCTGTGAATCCAGACGAGGAAATGATCTGCACTGATGCCCAGAATCTTTATGAGTCGGATCCAGGACCAGACCCAGAAGGTTCTGACCATAATGTAGACCCTCATTCCCAAACTGTAACTCCTGTTGGTGGAGACAATGAGGAAGACGATGATAAGACTCAAATACCTGATTGGAGCGACAACTTTATTTTTTTGTCAGGGCAGGAACAGGTTGGCTCTGAGGACGACGGGTGTGATAACACACAGGGTGATGATGATGAGGTTGGAGATCCCACTTACTGTCAACCCACAGTCAGCCAAGAGATGAGGTCAGTAGAGGAGGTGGAGGAAGATGCTAGTGACGACGAGGTCAGGTTGCGCCTTCCTGGACAGAGACATAGTACTGAAAGCACGTCAACAACTGCATCCTCAAACACAACTCTGCCTCTCACCAAAAGTCGTGGTGGCTCTTCAGGTCGCATGGGTGCTAAGCCTTGCATAGCCTGGGCATTTTTTCAGATCGATAAAGATGACCCAACTCGTGTTATCTGTAACATTTGTCAGCAAAAGCTAAGTAGAGGCCAAAAAATACATAGTTTGAGTACTTCATGCATGAACCGGCACATGGACATGAAGCATAAGTTGCAGTGGGAAGCTCAGTGTGCTACAATGCGGCCCAGCTGGCCGGGCCAACCACCGTCTGCCATATCTTGTGCATCCGCGGCCTCTTCATCCTCTGTGACTGGTGGGACAGCAGTCACACCTGTTTTGGGGCGCAGACCTGCCACCTCTTTACCCGCAACAGCCAGCGTGATTGGCAGGTCATCATTTTCTTTGGAGGTGGTAACACCAGCTGGTGTTGAGCGCTGTCCGACATCGATAGCACCACCTTTGGATCAAGGCAACCTAACATGACCGCCTGCATCTTCCTCACAGACCGGCAGTTTGCCGGGGACACCCTTATCAACCCCGTCTAAGCACAATAGCCAGCCCTCGGTCCCTCAGATGTGGACAAGTAAAAGACCATTTCCTCCTAGCCATGAGAAAGCTAAGAGGTTGAATTTCACCATCTGCAAGCTCTTGGCTACAGAAATGCTGCCTTTCCGCCTGGTGGACACAGAGGATTTTCGAGACCTTATGTCCGTCGCAGTGCCCCAGTACCAGATGCCCAGTCGGCACTACTTCTCAAAGAAAGGTGTGCCTGCGCTCCACCAGCATGTCGCACACAACATCACCGCTTCTTTGAGAAACTCTGTGTGTGACAGGGTGCATTTCACCACAGACACTTGGACGAGTAGGCATGGACAGGGGCGTTACATGTCGCTGACTGGGCACTGGGTAACTATGGTGACAGCAGGACAAGGGGCTGTTGTCCAAGTCTTTCCGTCCCCACGAGTTGTGCGTCAATCCTCTTTATGTCAAAGTTCCTCCACTGCTTCTGCCTCCTCAACCTCCTCTCGGTCTTCCACCTGCACCCAAAGCCTGTCTGGTCATGCCACAAGCTTTCTAACTGCGCAGAAGGGATCCTGCACACCTCCTTACTATGCTGGCAGTAGGGCTCAACGTCATCAGGCGGTTTTTACTTTGAAATGTCTGGGAAATGTGAGTCACACAGCTGAGGAGTTGTGGTCAGCTCTGGAGAACCAATTTCATGAATGGCTGTCTCCACTGGACCTGAAACCAGGGAAGGCCATGTGCGACAATTCTGCAAACCTGGGTGCGGCCCTTCGCCGGGGCAATGTCACACACGTGCCTTGTATGGCTCACGTGTTGAACCTGGTTGTCCAGCAATTTTTAGCCCACTATTCCAGACTAGATGGCCTTCTGCAGAGGGCACGGTCGCTGTGTGCTCACTTCCGCCGTTCGCGTCCCGCAGCTCAGTGACTTACATCTCTACAGAAGTCGTTGGGCCTGCCACTTCACCGGCTAAAATGCGATGTGCCTACCCGGTGGAATTCAACTCTGCACATGTTGTAGCGACTGTGGCAGCACCGAAAAGCCCTGGTGCAATACATTCTGACGTATAGCCTGGGCCAACGAGATCCAGAGGTGGGGCAAATCACGCTGGAGGAGTGGTCTCAGATCAGGGACCTATGCACCCTTCTGCACAGTTTTGAAATGGCGACGAAGATGTTTAGTGCTGACGATGCCATTATCAGCATGACTATTCCGGTGATTTACATGCTGGAGCACATGTTAAACAGAATTCGGAGTCAGGTGGTGGCACAAGAGGAGGTGGAGGAAGTAGAGGAGGAGGAGTTGTATGCGGAAGGGCTAACATCTGCAAGGTCCAGACGGTCGGCAGCACCAAGGCGGCAGGCATGTGAGGGTGGGGGAGATGGTTTTACCAGGGCGCATGGTAGCAGCCAAACTAGTGAGGAAGGTGCAGGAGCCCAGGAAGAAGTGGAGGACGAACTGATGGAAGACTCATCAGATGAGGGAGACCTTGATCACATTTCTGTTGTGCGAGGTTGGGGGGAGAGGACAGAGGAAGGAAGCATGATTGTTACCTCGCCACCAACACAACAGGGACTTGGTGCTCCTGGATGCGCAACACACATGAGTGCCTTCTTGCTGCACTACCTGCAACATGACCCTCGAATTGTGAGAATTAGAAATAATCCTGACTACTGGGTTGCCACACTGTTAGATCCCCGGTACAAAAGTAAATTTGCCGAAATTATTCCTGCCATAGAAAGGGATGAACGCATGCAGGAGTATCAGCAGAGACTGTTGCAGAATCTTACATGTGCTTTTCCACAAAACACCAGTGATGCACGTAGTGAATCTCACAGTTCCAACTTGCCAACCGTGGGACCGTCAAGTGTTCAGCACTAGTGTTGAGCCACCCCCGCAGTGTTCGAGTTCGGTTCGGTTCGTCGAACACCCGTGTGTTCGCTGAACTGTTCGTCGAACTGTTCGTCGAACACCTTCGAACACCGTTAAAACCAATGGCAGGCAAACAAAAACACATAGAAACACATAGAAAACACCTTCAAAGGTGTCCAAAAGCTGACAAACTGCTCAGAAGACACAACTAACACATGGAAAAGTGACAAGTACATATAGTCATGCGAAAAGAAAAGAGGTGGAGGAGTAAAAGGAGGGGGAGACACAGATATAGGCATGTCATGCCCTTCTAAAATCCAAAAAGTGAGAAGCCGAGACGGCCAGTCCGCTCCTGCCCGTGCCACCTCCGTGTCGCCGGGTTTGTGCCAGAGCCGCGGTGAACCCTGACGGCCAGCCCCCCTCTCCCAATACTGGTGCCTGTCCGCTGGTGGGTCGAGAGAGCCCCCCTGTGGTGGAGGCAGCTCTAAGCTTTTTAATTTAAATTGTCCCTCTAATTTGAATGAATACACTTTAAATCCATTTACAAGGATCTATTGGAGGGCAAGTCTCATGCCAGCAGCCGCGTAATTCCAGCTCCAGTAGCGTCCACTAAAGCTGCTGCAGTTAAAAAGCTTTTATAAGGATCGAGCTCGGCTGTCGACCGCAAGGCATCCTAGTGCCAGTCCCAGCCCCTATGCCTTGGGGTGCCTCCTGATGCTCTTCACTAAGTATCCCGTGGTCCCGAAGCATTTCCTTTGAAAAAATTAAGTGTCCAAACTACAGGTGGTGTAGCTTGCTTAACAGCCGGGATAATCCGCTGACTAGCAGACACTGCTACTAGGCACAAAGTATTTCCTGGGCTAGATGCAGTTAAAAATTTGTAAGTAGATACTCTCGTTGGATGCTGAGAAAGCATTCCATAGAGTCTCCTGGTACGCCATATATGATTCTCTTAAAAAGCTTGGGGTAGGGGTCTAGGGGACCCTTTTATAGCCAAAATCACGGCCCTGTATCACAATACGTCACCTAGGCTGAAGATAAATGGAACTGTAGCACCGAGGGCTCGGTTGCTACAGACGTATTGCACCTCACCCAGAGGTGTGATATCTCACTCTCAGATAAGGATGGAGTGTGGATCAGGACCCGACACCTGCATGCATTACACCACATTGCCGTGGGGCAGGGCGACCAATATGCCCCTGAGATGGGCACGACAGTCCCTGTCCCTGGCTGGAGTGGGGGGAGGGAACACTGAGGAAGGGGAACCCTGCAGTGCAGGAGCAGGGAGGAAGCAGTTCCTGGGTGCATTGAGAAGGGAGTATAAAAGGTGGGCACCATCTTAGTTCAGTGCAGAGAAGTCTGAGCAGAAGTGGCAGGGAGCAGGGGCTCTGCATGAGCTCTGCTCCGGAGGCGGGCCTAGTAACAGAGGCCCAGGCCTGCAAGAGGGAGAAGGAAGGAAGAGGAGCGGAGAAGGCTCCAGGAACGAGGAATGAAGGGATCCCAGGGGTGCGGACGGGCGAGTCGCCACCGCACGCCCGAATCCACCTGCGTGGAGGGGTCAGGCCAAAGGGGGAGACCGGTCCCCGAACTAGTGGAGGCAGGAAACGACCCTCAGCTAGAAACCGGAGGCTCTGACATTTTATGTGGCGCAGCCCCTTGCTCCACCCGCTAGGAAGGCACCACATAGGGTCAGGGAAACTGGCGCCAAGTTTACCAAGAGGAGGCCCGAGGCAGCCGGACAGAAGTGTTGGTAAGAAAGGCCAGACAAAGGACACACAAAGGGTGTCCTGTGAAGCGCTCCAAAGTTATCTGGGAGTTGTCTGAGCCCCTCACCTGGTGAGCACAGTACGACGTGGGCAGCCGTTACCTGCAGACGTGGTCTGGATAATAAGAACTGTGAGTAAAGGCCCTGAACTGCATCACTGACTCCGTGTCGTTACTGCTGCTGCCCTGCACCATCACCCCCATCCTCCGCATACACTGCCCTGAGGCTATACTCCTCCCGTGGGGAGTTATGCTACGCTCTGCTGCACCCACAACACCAGCCTTAGCGGTCTGCCCTGTAGCGGCGGTTCACTCTGACCGCAATCCACGGGTGGCGTAGTCGGACATTTAAACATCAAAACCACATAAATAGTTCCGCCACTGGTTTGACCGCCCTGAGCCACGGAACCGGATCGCCGCCACGAAGACTACAACCACCAGCATCCACCAAAAAGGGTCCGGCTCCGGGTGTCCCAAGGCCCAGGGGGTGCGTCAGAACATTTTCATCACCTTTCACAATCACCAATGGGACAAGGCAGAGATGTCCTCTGTCCCCTCTCTTATACATCCTAGTGACGGAGCACCTGCTCTCATCAATTCGCCATAACCCCAATATTAGGTGGATTGAGGTGGGAGGCACCGAGTACAAGTGCTCTCTATTTGCTGATGATGTCCTAGTATATATCACTCAATCACATATATCCATCCCTGCTGTTATGGCTGAAATAGATCACTTTGTTACATGGTAAAATTTTAAAATCAATGCAGCGAAGTCTGAGGCCCTCGATGTCTCCCTCCCTAAATCCATATAGGATTCCATCCAGTCCAACTTTCCCTTTGCCTGGCCCTCACAGGGTATCAAATACTTAGGAATTCCTATTCATAGAGACCTCTCCCATCTATGTTATCTTAATTTTGGGCCCTTTATTGAACAATTCCATACAGACCACGGTTGGCAAGTTAGAACTGTAAGATTCACTACGTGAACCACTGGTGTTTTGTGGAAAAGCACATGTACACCGCGTTCCAAATTATTATGCAAAAAGTGTTTAGGAGTGATAAGGGAAGAATTTGTTTGTTTGTCAGTTAAACTCATTGATGGTGATGTGTGTCAGGGCTCTTTATATCACTGTAAGCAATTGCAGACACCTGTGCTAATTAGTTTGGCAGGTGTGTCCAATGAAAGGCAAGTCTACTTAAGAAGGCTCTCTCACATTATTAAGCAGCCTACATTTTCTGCCAAAATGGGAAAGAAAAAGGATGTGTCGGCTGCTGAGAAGCAACAAATTGTGGAGTGTTTAGGTCAAGGCATGACTACAATCAACATTGTGCGATGATCAGGATGAAGTGTCTTGGCAATCAAGAAGTATGTAGCTGATTCACAGTACACAGGTGTGCGTGCTGATAAGGGCAAATTGAGGACTCTTTCCTACAGGCAATTACGTCAGGTTGAAAGAGCAGCGGCAAAAAAGCCTTGTCATAGCAGCAGACAAGTTTTTGAAGCTGCTTGTGCCTCCAACGTCCCCCGAACAACAAGATGCAGGGTCCTTCAGAGGTTTGCAGCTGTGCATACGCCATCCTGTCGACCTCCTCTATCCACTTCACACAAGCAGAAACGGCTCCAGTGGGCCAAACATTACATGAAGACTGATTTCAAAACTGTTTTGTTCATGGATGAGTGCCGTGCAGCGCTCGATGGTCGAGATGGATGGAGTGGAGGATGGCTGGTTGATGGACACCCCACGCAAACACGGCTACAGCGCCAACAAGGAGGAGGTGGAGTAATGTTTTGGGCTGGAATCATGGGGAGAGAGATTGTCGGCCCCTTTAGGATCCATGAAGGCGCTAAAGATGAACTCCATAATGTATGTGGATTTTCTCAAACAGCACTTCCTGCCATGGTTCAAGAAGAAGAACCGTGTATTTCACAGCAAGATCATTTTTCTGCATGATAATGCACTATCTCATGCTGCACATAAAACATCTGCATCTCTGGCTGATATGGGCATAAAAGGGGACAAACTTATGGTGTGACCCCCATGCTCCCCTGACCTCTACCCCATTCAGAACCTTTGGAGCATCATTAAAAGGAGTGTCTATGATGGCGGGAGGCAGTTTACATCTAAGCAACAGCTCTGGGAGGGTATTCTGTCCTCATGCAAAACAATTGAAGCAGAAACCATCCAAAACCTGACAAATTCAATGGACGAGAGAGTTCAGAAGCTCCTTTCGAACAAGGGGTCCTATGTGAAAATGTAACATCACCTAGAATAAAGTTTTGAGTTGAAAACTGTTTGATTTCAGTTTCTAACAACCTGCTAATGCTTATAATTTCAAAAATGACCATTTTTTTGGTCTTTATTAAAATGAAAAGGTTGATCGAAAAGTTTGGGGGATCTAAGAGTGTGGCAACAGAGTAGTCATGATTACTTCGAATTCTGACAATATGAGGGTCATGCTGCAGGTAGTGCAGCAAGAAGGCACTTATGTGCCTTGCGCATCTCGGAGCCCCAAAATTATTTTCCGGGCTAGATGCAGCTAAAAATTATTTTTAATTTTAAATCTGGTGAAGCTTTAGTATAGATGGCCTAATAGGATCAGTGCTGCACACTGCTACAAAGCCCAAATTATTTTCCAGTCAAGATACAGATAAACATGATTAGTAATTTGAAAGCTTAAAACGGTTGGTAGGGTGATTTTAACCAATCATCAAGCTTTTACTCTCCCCAGGATGACACAGGGGTAGAAAAGTCGTTTCGGATCCATGATTTGTTCATCTTTATGAACGTGAGTCTGTCTACATTATCAGTGGAGAGCCGCGTGCGCTTATCTGTCAGCACACCACCAGCAGCGCTGAACACACGTTCAGACAGAACGCTGGCTGCGGGGCATGACAAGATCTCCAAGGCGTAAGTGGCTAGCTCCGGCCATTTATCCAGATTGGAAGCCCAAAAAGAGCAAGGGTCCAGTGACACAGTCGTGGCTTCAATGTTTACTTGGAGATACTCCTGTACCATCGTCTCTAGGCGTTGACTATGTGTCAGACTTCTTGTCTCCTGTGGCCTTGCAAAGGATGGGCTAAAAAAGTGGTGAAATGATTCCGCAAAATTGATGTTACCAGCAGATACTGTGGTTCTGTTACGGTTTGAGTGCTGAACACTTGACGGTCCCACGGTTGGCAAGTTGGAACTGTGAGATTCACTACGTGCACCACTGGTGTTTTGTGGAAAAGCACATGTAAGATTCTTCAACAGTCTCTGCTGATACTCCTGCATGCGTGCATCCCTTTCTATGGCAGGAATAATTTCTGCAAATTTACTTTTGTACCGGGGATCTAACAGTGTGGCAACCCAGTAGTCAGGATTATTTCTAATTCTCACAATTCGTGGGTCATGTTGCAGGTAGTGCAG
The DNA here is from genome assembly GCF_046119375.1 of Phyllobates terribilis. NCBI lineage: Eukaryota > Metazoa > Chordata > Amphibia > Anura > Dendrobatidae > Phyllobates > Phyllobates terribilis. The sequence goes on from NW_027362764.1 coordinate 446,688,378, forward strand.
CAAGAAGGCACTCATGTGTGTTGCGCATCCAGGAGCACCAAGTCCCTTTTGTGTTGGTGGCGAGGTAACAATCATGCTTCCTTCCTCTGTCCTCTCCCCCCAACCTCGCACAACAGAAATGTGATCAAGTTCTCCCTCATCTGATGAGTCTTCCATCAGTTCGTCCTCCACTTCTTCCTGGGCTCCTGCACCTTCCTCACTAGTTTGGCTGCTACCATGCACCCTGGTAAAACCATCTCCCCCACCCTCACATGCCTGCCGCCTTGGTGCTGCCGACCGTCTGGACCTTGCAGATGTTAGCCCTTCCGCATACAACTCCTCCTCCTCTACTTCCTCCACCTCCTCTTGTGCCACCACCTGATTCCGAATTCTGTTTAACATGTGCTCCAGCATGTAAATCACCGGAATAGTCATGCTGATAATGGCATCGTCAGCACTAAACATCTTCGTCGCCATTTCAAAACTGTGCAGAAGGGTGCATAGGTCCCTGATCTGAGACCACTCCTCCAGCGTGATTTGCCCCGCCTCTGGATCTCGTTGGCCCAGGCTATACGTCAGAACGTATTGCACCAGGGCTTGTCGGTGCTGCCACAGTCGCTGCAACATGTGCAGAGTTGAATTCCACCGGGTAGGCACATCGCATTTTAGCCGGTGAAGTGGCAGGCCCAACGACTTCTGTAGAGATGTAAGTCGCTGAGCTGCGGGATGCGAATGGCGGAAGTGAGCACACAGCGACCGTGCCCTCTGCAGAAGGCCATCTAGTCTGGGATAGTGGGCTAAAAATTGCTGGACAACCAGGTTCAACACGTGAGCCATACAAGGCACATGTGTGACATTGCCCCGGCGAAGGGCCGCACCCAGGTTTGCAGAATTGTCGCACACGGCCTTCCCTGGTTTCAGGTCCAGTGGAGACAACCATTCATGAAATTGGTTCTCCAGAGCTGACCACAACTCCTCAGCTGTGTGACTCACATTTCCCAGACATTTCAATGTAAAAACCGCCTGATGACGTTGAGCCCTACTGCCAGCATAGTAAGGAGGTGTGCAGGATCCCTTCTGCGCAGTTAGAAAGCTTGTGGCATGACCAGACAGGCTTTGGGTGCAGGTGGAAGACCGAGAGGAGGTTGAGGAGGCAGAAGCAGTGGAGGAACTTTGACATAAAGAGGATTGACGCACAACTCGTGGGGACGGCAAGACTTGGACAGCAGCCCCTTGTCCTGCTGTCACCATAGTTACCCAGTGCCCAGTCAGCGACATGTAACGCCCCTGTCCATGCCTACTCGTCCAAGTGTCTGTGGTGAAATGCACCCTGTCACACACAGAGTTTCTCAAAGAAGCGGTGATGTTGTGTGCGACATGCTGGTGGAGCGCAGGCACACCTTTCTTTGAGAAGTAGTGCCGACTGGGCATCTGGTACTGGGGCACTGCGACGGACATAAGGTCTCGAAAATCCTCTGTGTCCACCAGGCGGAAAGGCAGCATTTCTGTAGCCAAGAGCTTGCAGATGGTGAAATTCAACCTCTTAGCTTTCTCATGGCTAGGAGGAAATGTTCTTTTACTTGTCCACATCTGAGGGACCGAGGGCTGGCTATTGTGCTTAGACGGGGTTGATAAGGATGTCCCCGGCAAACTGCCGGTCTGTGAGGAAGATGCAGGCGGACATGTTAGGTTGCCTTGATCCAAAGGTGGTGCTATTGATGTCGGACAGCGCTCAACACCAGCTGGTGTTACCACCTCCAAAGAAAATGATGACCTGCCAATCACGCTGGCTGTTGCGGGTAAAGAGGTGGCAGGTCTGCGCCCCAAAACAGGTGTGACTGCTGTCCCCCCAGTCACAGAGGATGAAGAGGCCGCGGATGCACAAGATATGGCAGACGGTGATTGGCCCGGCCGGCTAGGCCACATTGTAGCACACTGAGCTTCCCACTGCAACTTATGCTTCATGTCCATGTGCCGGTTCATGCATGAAGTACTCAAACTATGTATTTTTTGGCCTCTACTTAGCTTTTGCTGACAAATGTTACAGATAACACGAGTTGGGTCATCTTTATCGATCTGAAAAAATGCCCAGGCTATGCAAGGCTTAGCACCCATGCGACCTGAAGAGCCACCACGACTTGTGGTGAGAGGCAGAGTTGTGTTTGAGGATGCAGTTGTTGACGTGCTTCCAGTACTACGTCTCTGTCCAGGAAGGCGCAACCTGACCTCGTCGTCACTAGCATCTTCCTCCACCTCCTCTGCTGACCTCATCTCTTGGCTGACTGTGGGTTGACAGTAAGTGGGATCTCCGACCTCATCATCATCACCCTGTGCGTTATCACACCCGTCGTCCTCAGAGCCAACCTGTTCCTGCCCTGACAAAAAACTAAAGTTGTCGCTCCAATCAGGTATTTGAGTCTTATCATCGTCTTCCTCATTGTCTCCACCAACAGGAGTTACAGTTTGGGAATGAGGGTCTACATTATGGTCAGAACCTTCTGCGTCTGGTCCTGGATCCGACTCATAAAGATTCTGGGCATCAGTGCAGATCATTTCCTCGTCTGGATTCACACAAGCGCTGGAGTCGATCTCTGATTCCCAGGCTATAGTATGAGTAAACAGCTCTGCAGACTCAACCATCTGTTCTACCTCATACTCAGACGGGCAGCTGGAGATTTGGGAGCTGTGAGGAAGCAAGTGCGATTTGGGTGACACCTTTGAGGGCTGGAGTATTTGTGATGTTGAAGTTGATGTGGAGGAGAGCCCACTTAAAGGAGCACTTGATATCCGTTGAAGCACCTGCTGTTTTTATGCCTCATCTGGAATTTGTAGCGATTGGCGTGGCCGTAAGAAAGGGATCTTATCACATTGTCCGCTAAAAGAAGTAGACATTTTAGTTTGGCTGGAAGATGGTCTTTCTTCTGCAGATGTTACTGTTGCTTTAACACCTACCCCACGGACACAACCTTTTTTCCCCTTCCCAACACGCCTATTCCCCTTTCCACCAGCAGCAGGCCTTTTTCCACTCATTTTGGTGTTTAACTAATTCACAACTCTGGAGTTGTTTGCACAAAAAAACAATGGATGGTAACCGAGCAGAGCTGAGTGGCCAAACTGTGGTATTAGGCCAAAACTATTGGCTGGGTTAGATGCAGAAAAAAATTATATTCAATTTGCAACCTGATGGAGGTCAGTATAGATGGACTAATAGACCAAGTCCCACACACTGCTAGAAGCCCAAATATTTTTTCAGAGCTAGATGCAGAAAAAAATTATTTTTAATTTGCAACCTGATGGAGGTCAGTATAGATGGACTAATAGACCAAGTCCCACACACTGCTAGAAGCCCAAATATTTTTTCAGAGCTAGATGCAGAAAAAAATTATTTTTAATTTGCAACCTGATGGAGGTCAGTATAGATGGACTAATAGACCAAGTCCCACACACTGCTAGAAGCCCAAATATTTTTTCAGAGCTAGATGCAGAAAAAAATTATTTTTAATTTGCAACCTGATGGAGGTCAGTATAGATGGACTAATAGACCAAGTCCCACACACCGCTAGAAGCCCAACTATTTTTTCAGAGCTAGATGCAGAAAAAAATTATATTCAATTTGCAACCTGATGGAGGTCAGTATAGATGGACTAATAGACCAAGTCCCACACACTGCTAGAAGCCCAAATATTTTTTCAGAGCTAGATGCAGAAAAAAATTATTTTTAATTTGCAACCTGATGGAGGTCAGTATAGATGGACTAATAGACCAAGTCCCACACACTGCTAGAAGCCCAAATATTTTTTCAGAGCTAGATGCAGAAAAAAAATATTTTTAATTTGCAACCTGATGGAGGTCAGTATAGATGGACTAATAGACTAAGTCCCACACACTGCTAGAAGCCCAAATATTTTTTCAGAGCTAGATGCAGAAAAAAATTATTTTTAATTTGCAACCTGATGGAGGTCAGTATAGATGGACTAATAGACCAAGTCCCACACACCGCTAGAAGCCCAAATATTTTTTCAGAGCTAGATGCAGAAAAAAATTATTTTTAATTTGCAACCTGATGGAGGTCAGTATAGATGGACTAATAGACCAAGTCCCACACACTGCTAGAAGCCCAAATATTTTTTCAGAGCTAGATGCAGAAAAAAATTATTTTTAATTTGCAACCTGATGGAGGTCAGTATAGATGGACTAATAGACCAAGTCCCACACACTGCTAGAAGCCCAACTATTTTTTCAGAGCTAGATGCAGAAAAAAATTATATTCAATTTGCAACCTGCTGGAGGTCAGTATAGAAGGACTAATAGAACAAGTCCCACACACTGCTAGAAGCCCAAATATTTTTTCAGAGCTAAATGAAGAAAAAAATTATTTTTAATTTGCAACCTGATGGAGGTCAGTATAGATGGACTAATAGACCAAGTCCCACACACTGCTAGAAGCCCAAATATTTTTTCAGAGCTAGATGCAGAAAAAAATTATATTCAGTTTGCAACCTGATGGAGGTCAGTATAGATGGACTAATAGAATGATGCTATGCCCAAAAGATTTTACTTCACTAGGTGCAGTAAAAAAATTGGTATTCTATACACAGGTGTTATATCTTGCAACACAGATAGGCTACTCCACTGACTAACACACTCTGCAATAGGCCAAAAAGGATTAGCTTTGCTAGATTCAGCCAAATGCTGTGAAAAAAACTTGCACAGCACTGGCACAGACCTGCCTGGCAAAAACTGATAGGAACTCATGTAACCTAGTCCTGAAAAGGACTCCAATTACAATTAGTCTTTACTCCCACAACCTATCTATTTAAGAGCACAGACCTCCCTGATAAAAGTCGTAGGAAATGCTGTAACCTAGTCCTTAAAAGGACTGCAATCACAACTATTCCCTACTCCCAAGCTATCTGTATATTTGTGCGAAAATTGGCTTGAAATTAACAAGGTATAGCGCACACAGCAACAGCGGTGCCATCTAACACGCAGCTGCAGCAGTGAGAAAATGGTGGCGACGGGGAAAATGGCTTGGTCTTATAGGGCAAGGACATGTGACATACACTGCCAATGACACATGCCTTTGCTTGTGTGAAAAAAAGCACTTCGCTCCGTGTGTGTGCTGCTGATAGGCTGACAGATTGCACCTCCCCACTGCAAATGCGGGAAAGAGAAAAAAAAATGGAGATCTTCATTGTTCCTGCAGAGATCCATCCCCTGCCCCTCCCCCCACCCCGCTGTACACTCAAACTGCGTATTAACATTAATTTTCATCATTACTGAGAAAAAATCCAGTTATGATTTTGGTGCACGAACAGTTATCGAACATAACCTCGAACAGCCGAATTTTTCTCAAATTGTTCGTGTTCGCCGTCCGGCTCGAACACCGCCCAAAACAGCTCGAATTTGAGATTGGCGAACAGTTCGAGTAGAACAACGCTCATCTCTATTCAGCACTCAAACCGTAACAGAACCACAGTATCTGCTGGTAACCTCAATTTTGCGGAATCATTTCACCACTTTTTTAGCCCATCCTTTGCAAGGCCACAGGAGACAAGAAGTCTGACACATAGTCAACGCCTAGAGACGATGGTACAGGAGTATCTCCAAGTAAACATTGAAGCCACGACTGTGTCACTGGACCCTTGCTCTTTTTGGGCTTCCAATCTGGATAAATGGCCGGAGCTAGCCACTTACGCCTTGGAGATCTTGTCATGCCCCGCAGCCAGCGTTCTGTCTGAACGTGTGTTCAGCGCTGCTGGTGGTGTGCTGACAGATAAGCGCACGCGGCTCTCCACTGATAATGTAGACAGACTCACGTTCATAAAGATGAACAAATCATGGATCCGAAACGACTTTTCTACCCCTGTGTCATCCTGGGGAGAGAAAAAGCTTGATGATTGGTTAAAATCACCCTACCAACCGTTTTAAGCTTTCAAATTACTAATCATGTTTATCTGTATCTTGACTGGAAAATAATTTGGGCTTTGTAGCAGTGTGCAGCACTGATCCTATTAGGCCATCTATAATAAGCTCCACCAGATTTAAAATTAAAAATAATTTTTAGCTGCATCTAGCCCGGAAAATAATTTTGGGGCTCCGAGATGCGCAAGACACATAAGTGCCTTCTTGCTGCACTACCTGCAGCATGACCCTCATATTGTCAGAATTCGAAGTAATCATGACTACTGGGTTGCCACACTCTTAGATCACCCAAACTTTTCGATCAACCTTTTCATTTTAATAAAGACCAAAAAAATGGTCATTTTTGAAATTATAAGCATTAGCAGGTTGTTAGAAACTGAAATCAAACAGTTTTCAACTCAAAATTTTATTCTAGGTGATGTTACATTTTCACATAGGACCCCTTGTTCGAAAGGAGCTTCTGAACTCTCTCGTCCATTGAATTTGTCAGGTTTTGGATGGTTTCTGCTTCAATTGTTTTGCATGAGGACAGAATACCCTCCCAGAGCTGTTGCTTAGATGTGAACTGCCTCCCGCCATCATAGACACTCCTTTTAATGATGCTCCAAAGGTTCTGAATGGGGTAGAGGTCAGGGGAGCATGGGGGTCACACCATAAGTTTGTCCCCTTTTATGCCCATATCAGCCAGAGATGCAGATGTTTTATGTGCAGCATGAGATGGTGCATTATCATGCAGAAAAATGATCTTGCTGTGAAATACACGGTTCTTCTTCTTGAACCATGGCAGGAAGTGCTGTTTGAGAAAATCCACATACATTATGGAGTTCATCTTTAGCGCCTCCAGGCATCCTAAAGGGGCCGACAATCTCTCTCCCCATGATTCCAGCCCAAAACATTACTCCACCTCCTCCTTGTTGGCGCTGTAGCCGTGTTTGCGTGGGGTGTCCATCAACCAGCCATCCTCCACTCCATCCATCTGGACCATCGAGCGCTGCACGGCACTCATCCGTGAACAAAACAGTTTTGAAATCAGTCTTCATGTAATGTTTGGCCCACTGGAGCCATTTCTGCTTGTGTGAAGTGGATAGAGGAGGTCGACAGGATGGCGTATGCACAGCTGCAAACCTCTGAAGGACCCTGCATCTTGTTGTTCGGGGGACGTTGGAGGCACAAGCAGCTTCAAAAACTTGTCTGCTGCTATGACAAGGCTTTTTTGCCGCTGCTCTTTCAACCTGACGTAATTGCCTGTAGGAAAGAGTCCTCAATTTGCCCTTATCAGCACGCACACGTGTGTACTGTGAATCAGCTACATACTTCTTGATTGCCAAGACACTTCATCCTGATCATCGCACAATGTTGATTGTAGTCATGCCTTGACCTAAACACTCCACAATTTGTTGCTTCTCAGCAGCCGACACATCCTTTTTCTTTCCCATTTTGGAAGAAAATGTAGGCTGCTTAATAATGTGAGAGAGCCTTCTTAAGTAGTCTTGCCTTTCATTGGACACACCTGCCAAACTAATTAGCACAGGTGTCTGCAATTGCTTACAGTGATATAAAGAGCCCTGACACACATCACCATCAATGAGTTTAACTGACAAACAAACAAATTCTTCCCTTATCACTCCTAAACACTTTTGGCATAATAATTTGGAACGCAGTGTACATGTGCTTTTCCACAAAACACCAGTGGTTCACGTAGTGAATCTTACAGTTCTAACTTGCCAACCGTGGTCTGTATGGAATTGTTCAATAAAGGGCCCAAAATTAAGATAACATAGATGGGAGAGGTCTCTATGAATAGGAATTCCTAAGTATTTGATACCCTGTGAGGGCCAGGCAAAGGGAAAGTTGGACTGGATGGAATCCTATATGGATTTGGGGAGGGAGACATCGAGGGCCTCAGACTTCGCTGCATTGATTTTAAAATTTTACCATGTAACAAAGTGATCTATTTCAGCCATAACAGCAGGGATGGATATATGTGATTGAGTGATATATACTAGGACATCATCAGCAAATAGAGAGCACTTGTACTCGGTGCCTCCCACCTCAATCCACCTAATATTGGGGTTATGGCGAATTGATGAGAGCAGGTGCTCCGTCACTAGGATGTATAAGAGAGGGGACAGAGGACATCCCTGCCTTGTCCCATTGGTGATTATGAAAGGTGATGAAAATGTTCTGACGCACCCCCTGGGCCTTGGGACACCCGGAGCCGGACCCTTTTTGGTGGATGCTGGTGGTTGTAGTCTTCGTGGCGGCGATCCGGTTCCGTGGCTCAGGGCGGTCAAACCAGTGGCGGAACTATTTATGTGGTTTTGATGTTTAAATGTCCGACTACGCCACCCGTGGATTGCGGTCAGAGTGAACCGCCGCTACAGGGCAGACCGCTGAGGCTGGTGTTGTGGGTGCAGCAGAGCGTAGCATAACTCCCCACGGGAGGAGTATAGCCTCAGGGCAGTGTATGCGGAGGATGGGGGTGATGGTGCAGGGCAGCAGCAGTAACGACACGGAGTCAGTGATGCAGTCCAGGGCCTTTACTCACAGTTCTTATTATCCAGACCACGTCTGCAGGTAACGGCTGCCCACGTCGTACTGTGCTCACCAGGTGAGGGGCTCAGACAACTCCCAGATAACTTTGGAGCACTTCACAGGACCCCCTTTGTATGTCCTTTGTCTGGCCTTTCTTACCAACACTTCTGTCCGGCTGCCTCGGGCCACCTCTTGGTAAACTTGGCGCCAGTTTCCCTGACCCTATGTGGTGCCTTCCTAGCGGGTGTAGCGAGGGGCTGCGCCACATAAAATGTCAGAGCCTCCGGTTTCTAGCTGAGGGTCGTTTCCTGCCTCCACTAGTTCAGGGACTGGTCTCTCCCTTTGGCCTGACCCCTCCACGCAGGTGGATTCGGGCGTGCGGTGGCGACTCGCCCGTCCGCACCCCTGGGATCCCTTCATTCCTCGTTCCTGGAGCCTTCTCTGCTCCTCTTCCTTCCTTCTCCCTCTTCCAGGCCTGGGCCTCTGTTACTAGGCCCGCCTCCGGAGCAGAGCTCATGCAGAGCCCCTGCTCCCTGCCACTTCTGCTCAGACTTCTCTGCACTGAACTAAGATGGTGCCCACCTTTTATACTCCCTTCTCAATGCACCCAGGAACTGCTTCCTCCCTGCTCCTGCACTACAGGGTTCCCCTTCCTCAGTGTTCCCTCCCCCCACTCCAGCCAGGGACAGGGACTGTCATGCCCATCTCAGGGGCATATTGGTCGCCCTGCCCCACGGCAATGTGGTGTAATGCATGCAGGTGTCGGGTCCTGATCCACACTCCATCCTTACCTGAGAGTGAGATATCACACCTCTGGGTGAGGTGCAATACGTCTGTAGCAACCGAGCCCTCAGGGTGCTACAGTTCCATTTATCTTCAGCCTAGGTGACGTATTGCGATACAGGGCGGTGATTTTGGCTATAAAAGGGTCCCCTAGACCCCTACCCCAAGCTTTTTAAGAGAATCATATATGGCGTGCCAGGAGACTCTATGGAATGCTTTCTCAGCATCCAACGAGAGTATCTAATTACAAATTTTTAACTGCATCTAGCCCAGGAAATACTTTGTGCCTAGTAGCAGTGTCTGCTAGTCAGCGGATTATCCCGGCTGTTAAGCAAGCTACACCACCTGTAGTTTAGACACTTAATTTTTTCAAAGGAAATGCTTCGGGACCATGGGATACTTAGTGAAGAGCACCAGGAGGCACCCCAAGGCATAGGGGCTGGGACTAGCAGTAGGATGCCTTGCGGTGGACAGCCGAGCTCGATCCTTATAAAAGCTTTTTAACTGCAGCAGCTTTAGTGGACGCTACTGGAGCTGGAATTACCGCGGCTGCTGGCATGAGACTTGCCCTCCAATAGATCCTTGTAAATGGATTTAAAGTGTATTCATTCAAATTAGAGAGACAATTTAAATTAAAAAGCTTAGAGCTGCCTCCACCACAGGGGGGCTCGCTCGACCCACCAGCGGACAGGCACCAGTATTGGGAGAGGGGGGCTGGCCGTCAGGGTTCACCGCGGCTCTGGCACAAACCCGGCGACACGGAGGTGGCACGGGCAGGAGCGGACTGGCCATGTCGGCTTCTCACTTTTTGGATTTTAGAAGGGCATGACATGCCTATATCTGTGTCTCCCCCTCCTTTTACTCCTCCACCTCTTTTATTTTCACATGACTATTTGTACTTGTCACTTTTCCATGTGTTAGTTATGTTTGTCAGCTTTTGGACACCTTTGAAGGTGTTTTCTATGTGTTTCTATGTGTTTTTGTTTGCCTGCCATTGGTTTTAACGGTGTTCGAAGGTGTTCGACGAACAGTTCGACGAACAGTTCGGCGAACACACGGGTGTTCGACGAACCGAACCGAACTCGAACACTACGGGGGTGGCTCAACACTACTGCTTAGTGGTAGTGGATATGTTTTCCAGTTGGCCAGAAGCATTCGCCGTTCCAAACATGACTGCCAAGGCTACCGCCAAGAGGCTGGTCTCTAAAGTTGTTTGCCGGTATGGAGTCCCAGAAGTTATCAAAAGTGATCAAGGACCAGCCTTTTCCTCATGCGTATATCAAGAAATACTTACCATGATCGGATCAACAGTGACGTTACATACTCCTTACCATCCACAGTCAAGTGGCAAGGTGGAGAGATTGAATGGCACATACGCACCACACCCATAGGGAAACACAAACTATCTCCCTATGAGATACTGTTTGGGTCACAACCAGCCATAGCTAGATTTACCCCACAACATTTATAAGAAGAAACAGATTATGTTGTGCAATATGTGATTCAGTTTACCAAAGCCTTAACTAACACCCATGCGTTAGTATCATCTTCTATTCCAGATCCATCTGATGCAGAAGGTTGTCATACTCTCAGGCCTGGAGATTATGTGTATGTGAAGAGGCATGTTCGGAAACACAGACTAGACCCAGTGTATGACGGACCATGCCAAGTGCTCCTGACAATCCCAACAGCTGAGATATTTTATGATAATATGTATGGTTAAACTAGTCAATACCTGGAATAGCCTACAACAGGGTACTGACCCCTTTAATAATAAGTTCATTACTCACCATCAGATTTTGGTACAAGAATTGAGACAATTAGAAAACAACCAGATTAGTGACTGTTGGATATGTACTCACTCACTAGTTTCAGCCTCTAGTATGCCCTTTCTGGCAGTCCCACACCGTCATTATTGGAAAGATACATTCATAATCACTCATGGGTACATGCAAATCTGTTTATAAAAGGCACCAATGACACGTTATAAAATATCTGTTAACGTCCCTTGTAATGAATTTTCTAAATATAAGCCTAGTAATCCAACATGTGGTAATCCAAATGTTGGATATTGTAGCCCCCTGGGCCTTCATGGTGTATGTTATCAAATAACACCGTTTATTAGATACATAAATTAGTATTACAGCACTCTGCTTCATGGGATCTGCCATCAGCCACATATTGGGTCTGTGGGAATAATGAGTACAAATGGCTCCCGGTCGGAGTAGGGGGGACTTGTACGTTGGCCCGGCTAACTTCAGCCACTTATCTTATTTCCCATAGTAAAGTAGATATGAGAGCCATCCCTCTTCATACCATTTATAAACGTGCCATGGACAACACCCCACGCCCATCAGGAAGACCTCATTTAGTACAAATGAGTATACCCGATAAGATAGTTAGTACTGTCTTCCTCTACCCTATGGTTACATAAATGTGGGACAAGTTAGTGGAAGTCACTGACTACTTAGATGACCAGATTTGGAATATTTTGGAAGTAATTAATACTACTATTACAGTGCAGAATCAACTTATTATAGTGGCTAATCAACATACCTTAGTGCTGGACTATTTGACAGCAGCTAAAGAAGTGTCAGGTTGTAGGCCCAGCCTGTTGTCACTATATTGACCCCGACTCTATCATACAGTTAAAGACTAAAATGGAAGACATAAAAGACATTAGGAAACTCAGGGAAGAGTATAACAAACATAACGAATTGACCAAAGAGTTTTGCATATTGTTGCTTGCTTGTTAATATATGCTTTACTAAAACTAGTCTTTTATTGTATCCCATTTTGCATGAGGAAAGCCTGCCAGTCATCAGAGAGCAAGGAGGACGCTGTTAACCAACATCCAGTGCTACTATACACGGACATGTAACCATCATTGAGGACCTGGATGACAAGGGAATGATGACCTTTACCCGCTTGCCCCGACCAACCTCAGATCTGAGCTTATGATTATATCAACTAACAAGGGGAGATGGACATGCTGCGACAGCCTCAATTGGTAACAAGGGCACTATTTGAGTGAAGACCAATGTCCCTCAGGCTCAAAGCATGACCCTGGGATAGCACCTCTATTGTTGATAATAACATAATTTTTAGGGGGGAATGTAGAGGACATACTGATACTCATGCTAGAGCAACTCCATTTTGTCTACTCGCTTTAAAATCATGTTATTATCACTCCTTGCATAACATACATCTTTCTTTCTCTTCCCATAGAACTTATCTCACACTAACCTTTTCTCAAGAGAACATTTTGTCGGACACTCTGTTATCTAACTTATCTAGGCCAAGTTTGACCTTGTAAAATTTCCATAGTGCTTCAAACTAACAATGATAATATGACCATGTATGTGTTTCCGTAATAATTGTATTAACATCAGTTAGCCTATAGTATTGTAGTATGGCTGTAGAGTTGATTGGCTATTTGATATACTCGAAACAATATAAAATGCAAAGCAAAATAAACGGGATCAGAGATTCTTTGAATCCTCCCAATACAGAACATTGTTTCCGTTTGGTTTTCTGTGGATTGCAATCAACATAATAATTTAATAATTTGACACTACCTTGGTCAACCGTGAAGGGTTATTGCCCTCCATTAACAGTATCTCGTGTCCTGAAAGGGGTTCGGCCCCGAGGATAATTCCTCGGCAAAAGTTGGGGACGTCTCGATCTCAAGGCTGATTAAAGCTTTTTTCAGGAGATTCCCGAATAAGGCTTGGCCGAGAGGATCCGGAGGATCCTCATAAAGGGGAGGCACTGTTAGAATCTGTGTCTTTTTGACCATCCGCCATTTTGCTGTGATTTTTTGGCTGCTGGTCTTTTTCCCCTAGTGTTGGGTTTGTCTTGGTCAGGTGATTGTATCACCCTTTATTACCCAGCACCTGCCTCCTAGACCTTGCCGGACAACAGTGTTTATCCGTTAGTGTTCTGGCCAGGAGGTTTGATAGTAGTGTTTCTGTGTTTAGTTTTGTGCCATTCTGGGATCTTCTAGTTCTGCCTGCTGAGATTCCTTTAGTCCTTTTTAGTTACTGCAGCTTCCTCTTTTCCAGCTAGGAGTTCACCTGTTTGTTATCCCAGCCATTAGATCTTTCAGGATTTCCTTCCCTCTTCCTTTAGGTCTTCTATTGAGTTTAGTCTAGGAAACGTTAGTGGTTCTATTCGCCAAGAATAGGTTGACCACTCCATTGTAGGGCTACAGACTAGACGTAGTGAAGGGACAGCTTTCCCCCTCTTGTCCTAGTTCTTACTTGCAGTATTGTAACGGTAATATTCTAAGTACACAAGTGTAGTTAGTCATCATACTTTAAATAGCCTATTTTCAAGTTCATCAATGTTCCCTCATCAAAGCTAAAGGCGAAATGCGCGTCGGGCATGTGCAGTCATCATGGGGTCAGTATCCACCATAATATTGGCAACCTTTGTATACTATGCTGCTATACTATGTAGCTCACTTTATTTAGTAATTATTAGTGATGAGAGAGCGTGTTCGATTAATCCTTTTACTGAGCATGCTCGGGTGCTGACGAAACATTTAGGCAATCCCTGTTTTTTAAGCAATCCTTGCATGTGTTGCAGCTGTCTAAAAGCCACGAGACACGCAGCTGCAGCAGCTCGATCATAGTTGTCAAGCACGCCGAAAATACTTGATCAGCACCCGAGCGTGCTCGGTGAAAGGGTTAATTGTTTATTATTCCTATGTGTGAACAGCGACCTTTCTGGTTTATATAGCCTTTTTGCACAGCTTATTCAATTGCACATGTAACTTTAATACAATGATTACACCACTTGATGTTCTTATAATAGATTTATTTAAAGAGACTCTCACTAATAATATTTCTATTTCTTTTGAAAGTAAGTAAGGATCTTTTTATACAATGTTTTGGGACGTTGATTTGTAATTATGAAACATATTGGTTAAAACCATAGTCTGCGTTTGGAATCGTGATTCTGTGTTCCTACATGGGAATGGAGCAGATCCGGTTCTACGCTACTCCAGTCGCAGGCACCGCCATTGTTCTGATCCTGGAGGTGGAGCTACTACGCATGCACAGGGACTGTTCCAATCTTATGGAGCATTGCATTCTGGTGTTCTAGGATGTGTGAGGATGCGGGACGGCCTATCTCTCACTGATTTGTCCTGTTGCCAGGCAATGAAGGAAGCTGTGATTTCTGGCACTATGCAGTGGTGTTAAGTGGTCCTCCAACTGCCAATCTTTTTGTATTATCAAAGCCTCCTAACATAGCAAGTTCCACTTCCCATGTCCTGTGGTATGTGGCAACCAACCAAGTATGAGTTCCCACAGGTGTTCTCTGAAGAGGCCATCGAGAAATTACCTCCACATAGAACTTATGACTGTTCCATCCAGCTCTTTGAGTGGGTAAAGTTAAGGGCAGAATTTTTAACCTGTCAAAACCCGAGAGGCAAGCCATGAGGGAATATATTTGGGAAAATGTGAAAAATGGGTTAATCCACTCTTCTACACCCCCGGTTGGAGCAGGATTATTTTTTGTGACCAAAAAGGATGGTGGCTTGAGACTGTGTATTGACTAGCATGAGCAGTTCTTTTTTGTGACAAAAAGGATGTTGGTTTGAGACTATCGTGAGCTCAATCGCGTAATTATGTAATCAGTACCCGCTCTCACTCATCCTTAACCTTTCTAACCAACTTGTGGGGGCAAGTTGGTTTACTAAGCTGGATCTCCGGGGAATTTACAATCTTGTTCGCATCCAGAAGGGGGATGAGTGGAAAATGCCTTCAACACCCCTGAGGGTCATTCTGAGTATTGTGTCATGCCTTTTGGGCTCTGTAACGCTCCAGCTGTGTTTCTGATGCTTGTAAATTATATTTTCTGTGATTTTCTGGGTATTTGTGTCATTGTTTACATCAATGATATCCTCATCTTCTCCAGAGACCTGGTTGCGTATAGGGATCTTGTGTGCACCATCCTGAAAAGATTGGAGGATCATTTTCTTTATGTCAAAAAAGAAAAATGTGTTTGCTAAGTACAGAATTTGGGGTTTCTGGGACTCATTCTGTCCCCCAAGAGGTTTCAGATGGACCCTAATAGAATGAGGGTGGTGTTGGAGTGGGTACAACTGGTTAACCTCAAGGAATTGCAGCATTTTTGGGGGGATGCCAATTTTTACCGGGGGTTTATTAAGGTTTTTCCAAGGTGGTGAAACCCCTTAATGATCTTACCCATAAAGGGGCAGACGTGTCTAATTGGGGATTGGAGGTCATTAAGGCCTTTAATACACTTAAGAAGGCCGTTTCCTCTGCTTCAATTTTGGTCCAGCTTGATATCAATAAGCCTTTTTTGGTGGAAGTGAATGCCTCTGAGGTAAGTATGGGAGCAGTTCTCTCCCAGGGTTCCACCACTTTTATGCATTTGAGGCCTTGCACATTTTTTTTTTCTCAGATATTCTCTCGTCCAGAGCTCAATTATGACATCATCAGCAATCATGAACTTCTTGCAATAAAGTTAGCAGTGGAAAAGTGGAGGCATTTCCTTGAGTGTTCGGGCAGAATATATCTCACGGAGTCTTTGTTCTAGTGAGTGTGAAATTACGTAAGATGATTTAATTTTTCAAAGGGCATTGTAGTCTCTTTTGTCAATTTAGCTTGGGAGGTGGTTAAGGCTCAGGGGGTGGCTCCGTCCAGCACACCTCATGATAAATTATTTGTTCCAGTGCAGGTACGGTTAGGCTTACTTAGATAGTGTCATGACTCGGTCACAGCGGGCCACCCTGGCATTAAAGGAACTTATCACCTCTTGAGCAAAGTATTGGTGGCAGCCCTTGCGTAAGGATGTTGAAACTTATGTTAAGGAATGCGAGATCTGTCCAAGGAACAAGGTGCCTGGCAGGGAAACTTCTCCCTTTACCTATTCCTGTATGTTCTTGGTCCCACTTATCCATGGACTTCATTACTGATATCCCTGACTCCAAGGGTATGACTATGGTGTGGGTTATTGTGGACCGATTTTCTAAACAATGCCATTTGGTGCCTTTGGCTCAGTTGCCCAGTGCACAGGAATTGGTAGATTTGTTCCTTGTTCAGATGGTAAGATTACATGGGGTTCCTTTGAATATTGTCTCCGATCGTGGGTCCCAGTTTATCTCCAGATTCAGGAGGGCTTTCTGTAAATGCCTTGGGTCGGAATTCTCATTTTCATCTGCATATCATCCTCAAACTAAAGGACAAACGGAGCGAACCAACCAGTGTCCATCTATCTAAGATGTTTTTGCTCCCATACTCAGAATAATTGGGGATCATACTTAAACTTGGCAGAGTTCACCCTAAACAATAGACACCACAAGGGTTTGGGAATGTCTACCTTCTTCTGTAATCTAGGATTCCATCCTAGGTCTCAAGTTTAATGGAGGGGACGATGTACTTTTGGTGGTCACTGCTTGATTCACCACCTCCAGAGGGTTTGAGGGGAAGCCTGTATCCATGTTAAGAAAGCAGGGGAGAGCATGTAGAGTCAGGCAGATAAGCACCGTCAGCAAGGTTGCAAACTCAGAGTGGGGGACAGAGTTTGGGTATCTACTAAGAATCTCAAGATTAAGGTACCATCTCCTTAGCTCTCACCCAGGTTTATAGGATCATTTCCCATTATCGAGGTTGTCAATAAGGTGGCTTTTCAGGTAGGTCTGACCTCCTCTATGCAGGTTCCCAATGTTTTTCACAAGACATTATTAAAGAAGGTGGTTGCCCTGCTTATGACCCAGGATCCTCCTCCTCCTATTCTGGCAGATAATACTGAGGAATTTGAGATAGAAAATATTATGGACTCTTGTAGAGTTCAGAAATTCATTCAATATTTGATTCATTGGAAGGGGTACGGTCCTGAGAAGAGATCCTGGGTCTCGAGAGGTAATACATGCCAATCGTCTCATTTCTGAGTTCTATAAGAGGTTTGCAGACAAGGGGGTGGTGAGAGCCCAGAGTCTCTCCTAGGGAGGGGAATACTATTAAGAATTGTGGTTCTGTGCTCCGACCTGGTAATGGAGCAGGTCCGATGCTACGCTACTGCGGTCGCTGGAGTCATCATTGTCCTGACCCTGGAGGCATGCACGGACACTATCCCAATTTTATGAAGTATGGCATTCTAGTGTTGTAGGATGAGTGAGGACATGGGATGCCATGCCTCTCACTGATTTCTCCAGTTGCCAAGCAACGCAGAAAGCTGTTGTGTCTGGCACTATGCAGTGGTGGGATGATGTCCATTATGATGTTCAAACTAGCAGAGAGTGGCTGTTTGGGGATGATTGGGCGGTATTCCACACCTTATGATTGGGTGGGCTATTTAATCCTGCTCCCTGCTCAGTCCTTTGCCATTTATTGCAGTTCCTATGTGCTGTGGTAGTGAGAGGTGATAGGATTAGTTTGCTATTTTCCCGGGGGTTTCGTCATTTTCTCTTCTGCTTACACTTCTTGGGGTCCTTTCAGAGGTACTCACCTGGATGTTGACTAGGCATCAACTGCGTCACCAGACGCCAGATGTCCAGCAACAGTGGGCATTGGAAGGGCTCTGCCAAAGTCCCCCTTCCATTTACTGAGAGCTGGGTGAAGAGAATTCCCAAGTGCATCTGTGGCTGCGCCTTTGCTGGTTTGGTGCCAGACTAGTTGAGTTACTCTGCAAAGCGTATAACATTCTGGATGTAATAATTGTATTTAATATATGACATAGGATCTCTTTTTGTTCCATGGCAGTATATAAATAGTCTCTTTTAACACCTTTTCATCTGATGGTGCAAACAGTCTATTTATTAGATTGCTTTTTATGACTAAATATACTATGTTATAATAGCTTTACAAGACTGCACTCTTTTGTGGACCTTTTTCCTTTGATATATTTTAATTGATTTTAATATTATGTGATTAATAAAATGTTATATTTTTATTGAGAAATCAGTTGCGTGTCATGTTTATAGATTTATAACATTCTTAACTAGTTAAATGGTTCAAAAACTTCTAAGAACCGACATACAAAAATTATTTAAGCTTTCCTTATAGATGTGTAATTCTACAAGTAGTTATATTCCATAAAGATGAGCCGATCTTTTTAAATTCAAAATTGCTAAATGTTCTAATAAAAAATTTGCTTCGTGGCAAATAAATTTGCGAGTATCACATTACTGGAAAGCTTAACATTGCTCATTAAATACAAATGGGAAGGGGAAAGAGAAAATGAGAGCACCACACTTCCTCTTTCCTCCCCCACTCCACATTCAAGAGAAAGAGACAGGACCCTGCTGACCTAAAGAGCTACATTCAAGACAATACAAGAGAGAGAGAAAAAAAGAGCGTACACCACTCACTGAGCATAAGCGCTTACACTCTACAGAAGAGAGAGAGACTTACTCAGTGACTATGGAGGTGGAAAATGACTCTGCTGAACAAACTGTGCTCTTCTGGGAACCATTGACCTCTCATGGCCCAGATACTGACCACAACTATATAAGCCACTATAGAAGGTATAATTATCCATAAGCTAGAGGACATTATGGAGAAGGTCATGCGGTAATGCAAGAGACATTTGCCTGCTCTCTGAGGCTTCAATAGTATGAGAAATGGAGCAGGGCAAGTTTCTTTTTTTTCAAACCGCAAATAGAATCTCAAATTGTTTGATTTCCCATGAAACAACGGATTTCAGAAAATTCAACTCAAACTTGATTCTCCATGGATCGATCCACTCATCTCTAATATTTTTTCTTCTAGTCTGATCATTAGTCTAGCTGTTGCAAATAAGGTGCCGCTAGAGTAATGACATAAGATGTACATACTATATGTACGCCCATCCAGGTCATGTAGTGCAATTTGCAGGGGTTTTATTAGCATATTTTGAAATTACATTACATTTTTTTCTTGAGAAATTGTTCATAACTAAACTCAAAAAGGTTGACAGAGTTGTACATTTATATGAAAAAGTTTGGGCACCCCTATTAATCTTAAGCTTAATGTTTTATAAAAATTGGTGTTTTTGCAACAGCTATTTCAGTTTGATATATGTAATAACTGTTGGATACAGTAGTGTTTCTGCCTTGAAATGAGGCTTATTGCACTAACAGAAAATGTGCAATCTGCATTCAAACAAAATTTGACAGGTGCATAAGTATGGGCACCCTTATCATTTTCTTGTTTTAAATACTCCTACCTACTTTTTACTGACTTACTAAAGCACTTTTTTTGGTTTTGTAACCTCATTGAGCTTTGAACTTCATAGCCAGGTGTATGCAATCATGAGAAAAGCTGCTTAAAGTGGCCACTTGCAAGTTGTTCTCCTGTTTGAATCTCCTCTGAAGAGTGGCATCATGGGCTCCTCAAAACAACTGTCAAATGATCTGAAAACAAAGATTATTCAACATAGTTGTTCAGGGGAAGGATACAAAAAGCTGTCTCAGAGATTTAACCTGTCAGTTTCCACTGTGAGGAACATAGTAAGGAAATGGAAGAACACAGGGACAGTTCTTGCTAAGGCCAGAAGTGGCAGGCCAAGAAAAACATCAGAAAGGTAGAAAAGAAGAATGGTGAGATCAGTCAAGGACAATCCTCAGACCACCTCCAGAGAGCTGCAGCATCAACTTGCTGCAGATGGTGTCACTGTGCATCGGTCAACAATACAACACACTTTGCACAAGGAGAAGCTGTATGGAAGAGTGATGCGAAAGAAGCCGTTTCTGCAAGCACGCCACAAACAGAGTCGGCTGAGGTATGCAAAAGCACATTTGGAGGAGCCAATTTCGTTTTGGAAGAAGGTCCTGTGGACTGATGAAACCAAGATTGAGTTGTTTGGTCATACAAAAAGGCGTTATGCATGGCGGCAAAAAAACACAGCATTCCAAGAAAAACACTTGCTACCCACAGTAAAATTTGGTGGAGGTTCCATCATGCTTTGGGGCTGTGTGGCCAATGCCGGCACCAGGAATCTTGTTAAAGTTGAGGGACGCATGGATTCCACTCAGTATCAGCAGATTCTATCTTGACAATAATGTTCAAGAATCAGTGATAAAGTTGAAGTTATGCAGGGGATGGATCTTTCAGCAAGACAATGATCCAAAACACATCCAAATCTACTCAGGCATTCATGCAGAGGAACAATTACAATGTTCTGGAATGGCCATCCCAGTCCCCAGACCTGAATATCATTGAACATCTGTGGGATCATTTGAAGAGGACTGTCCATGCTCGGCGACCATCAAACTTAACTGAACTGGAATTGTTTTGTAAAGAGGAATGGTCAAAAATACCTTCATCCAGGATCCAGGAACTCATTAAAAGCTACAGGAAGCGACTAGAGGCTGTTATTTTTGCAAAAGGAGGATCTACTAAATATTAATGTCACTTTTCTGGTGAGGTGCCCATACTTATGCACCTGTCAAATGTTGTTTGAATGCAGATTGCACATTTTCTGTTAGTACAATAAACCTCATTTCAAGGCAGAAACATTACTGTGTCCAACAGTTATTACATATATCAAACTGAAATAGCTGTTGCAAAAACAACAATTTTTATAAAACAATAAGCTTAAGATTAATAGGGGTGCCCAAAAGTTTTCATATAACTGCAACTGTTCTATGTTACTTTATTGTCTGTGAAGGGTGTAAAATATTATTGTCATAGCTCATAGTCTATAGTCGAGGAATATTAGTCGAGGAATATACTTTTTTAATACAAATTTCAGCTAAGACCTTGAAATGTGTATAAACAAAACAAATATATTGTACGCAACAAACCATAGTCCAACAATAAAACAATAAAAAATATGTATTTTGATAGCTGGAAAAGAAATGTCATATATGGAAAAAATAATTGCTTCTCCTCTTTTTTAAGAGGAAGTTTATAGTGAACTGATCAGCAAAAAATAAGATCAGTCCTGCTGCCACATAACTGCCTCCAAGGTATTAACTATTTGATTGACAACCTATCTCATATGTATTGAGAAATACTGGGCCCTTTCTGTGTTTAACTTTTACTAATCAGCATTTCTATGTGACTATAATACAATTTAATTTCAATTAACAATAATTAATGCTAGTTCTCAGTGGTTTATTACTTTTAAGGACTATGATTTTTTTGAGTATTCACTGGCTATTATTATTATTATTATTATTATTACTAACAACAATTATTATTGTTTATACTATTATTATTATTGTTGCTGTTGTTAATAATAATAATAATAACAATATTATTACACTAAGAAAAACCTGTACAATAAAAAAATTATATTCACAATTTTTTACATTCTTTGCTTTATGTTTTCATTCATTTTTTTATTTTCTTTTTTATTTCTGTAAGATTAGAAACATTTCAATTCAACAACATTTTCTTCAATTATGTTGTAAATGTAGAAGTTGAATCTTGATACTCATCAGTACAAAGTTTACAGATCACACATGTTCAGCTTTAGGCTCTCTGTGCATAGATACTTTGCTGATATAATTTTGACCATCCTTTGTGTTTGATCAAAATTGGATACATGCAGACTTTCTGCTTGATTTCTGTAAAGCATACATTTCTTTTCCTCTGAGAATACCAGGGAAAGGTTTTAAAGTCGAATGGAGTAGCAAAAGCTTAGTACTCTCAAAGATCAAAACTGTGAGTAACCCAAAAAGGAGACAATGTTGCTTTCAGGATGCAACTGATATAGCTTTTTATTTATTTCACATTGCAACGGTTTCAACTAAAATGCACCTGCCGCAAGTGATGTTCTAAAGATGTTCAGTACACCAGCCATTTATATATCTTATATAAAAGGGAAAAAACACAAAGAAAACACACACTTTTCATCTATGACAAGTGCTTATCACAGTTTCACAGAGCCCACAAATCACTAAGAAAAGACAAAATGTCCAAACCTTGAGTGATAATGGGACTTTTCCATTTTTCTGTCAATCCATAGGAAGGAACCCTACAATAAACTGGGAAGAAAGTGAAGTTTAAATTATAATATGTTCAAATGTTCAACTCAACTATTAAAGCAAAAAAAACCCACCTTCATCATTTTTCAAATGACACAAAAAGTTACTACTATTTCTTAATGCCAAAAATGTGTCAATTGATGTACTTGAAATTCTGTACACCAGCATTTATAACCACAAATATGGTGAAAGCAGCATTTGTACAGTATCTCATGCCAATTAAACAAAGACACCATTAAAAGGAGTCTGTAAGCAGAAAATCAGTGAACAAACTGCTATGCTCCTTATAGAAAACATATCCTTATAAAAAATGTCACTTTGGGTTTCAATTAATTGATGAATTTGACCAAATTCCTTCCTTATGCAAATATAGTAATTACAAAGTGGCTCAGAGAGGCTTTCCACCGGCATGTTATAAATATTCACTTCACAGGAGGCAAACAATCAATAAAGAGCGGGTGGAGATCCACAAAGAATGTTTAGATGGAAAGGATCACTGAACCACTAGGCCAAGCAAGGGTCCATCAACTATTTTAAAGGGAATCTGCTGTCACCCCCCCTGGGTGATATCAGACCTCTACTATGGCCATACAGGTGATAGAAAAGTAAATCTATACTTACCTGTATGGCTGTATAGAAGAGGTCTGATTGCCAAGAAATCCCCGCCTATCTGCTTATTATTCCCCTAAATCCCCACCTCTCTGCTTAATTATCATATCCCCCCCTCCTCTGCACGTCACAGGGCCCTGTGACAGGCCCTGTGACATGCACTGTGCTCTCTGACTTCTGGGCATGCAGAAAGCGCCGCTCACATAGAGCGTGCTTTGCTTCATCCTGGCCCCATCTACCTGTGCTCTGCACTGCAGGATTCTATTGCGCAAGCGCCGGGGAGTGACTGTCACTTTGTAGCGCCTGCGCAATAGAAACCTACGGCGCAGTGCACATGCAGACGAGGCCTGGATGAAGCAAAGCGTGTTCTATGTTAGCGGCACTTTATGCATGCCCGGAAGTCAGGGAGCACAGTGCACGTCACAGTGACGTGCATGGGAGGGGAAATATGATAATTAAGCAGAGAGGCAGGGATTTAGGGGAATAGAAAGAAGATAGGCAGGGATTGCTTGGGGTCCCCCGGACGCCAAGCCTGTGGAAAAAAGAATTGATTAAAGTGCTTTTCTCTGCAATCAGACCTCTGCTAGGGCCATACAGGTAAGTATAGATTTACTTTTCTATACTCTGTATGGTCATAGTAGAGGTCTCATATCGCCCAGGGGGTGACAGATTCCCTTTAATAGCATATTTGAATAAACATGTTTTCAAGAAAATTCAGAAACTGATTAAAACACAAAAGGTGCATTTTTTTATAAAGGATAATGTCTCCTGGTGGTTTGCTTAAATTGGACACTCATTTTGTTACAGTACTTAATGAGGAAAAAAGCATGATGGTTTATAAGGACAGAGCCATTTTTATTTTTTTTTGTGCTAACATATTTTCCTCCTCTTCTTCTAAGAGCCGTAACAATTTTACTTTTTATTTTTTTCATTTTTTGTATAGCAATATGAGGGCTTGGTTTTGGCAGAAATAATTGTAGTTTTGAAAGACATTATTCACTTTACTATTTGTAAGGATAATATTTTATACATCATAGATAAATATTTTACAAATCCAACAGTATCGTATATGTTCATTGTTAATTTTTCAATTTCCTAATATTTAACTTAGAAGTGAAGTAATTACAATTTTTATGTTTTTAATAATGTAAAAATCATTTGTTTACATTATATTTTATTTTTTAGTCACTATAGAGGAATTGAACCTTAAGTCATTTAATCACTTGTATTACACAGTACTCATCATGGTCAAATATGCAGTCTGGCCAGCTGCTGGGCTTAACAGGAGAACCAAAATAGTAGCAGTGGGGTTCTATCAACAGTCTCCCTGCCAGGGACGGGAAGAGAAGTAAACAGGGTAGGTACCTGCCTAGGGCACAACCCCCAGTGCAATACAGAGAAAAAAACCTGACATTGCTGAATGCCTGATGCAGCCTGACACCTTCCCCAGTCTGCAGGCATTCAGCACACTGACAGCCAGGACGCAGGCACACAGGTAAGCGGTGTCAGTAACTGACACTGCTCACCATGCTCACCGCTCCAGCCGTCGCTCTTTCCCTGCACCCAATCGTATTTGCATCAAAAAGACGCGATAAAATTGATGTAAGCTTTCTGCCTCTCTGCACAGGAGCAGAGGAGCTGAACCTCAACACAATGCAGGCTACATCTGGCCTGTACCCTGTTGGAAACGGTGCACACAAGGGACATCAGATAAAGCGATATTCTTACGTAATTGAGCCATCCAGCTCCCATTGCTGTACTTCATAGAAGAGACGGCCGCAGTGCTGAATGGGGAGCCTGTATTAGGTGAGTATAAGCTTTTTTATTTTTTTCTTATGTTATAATCCTAAAAGGAGGGGTAGTGGGGATATCATGTTATATGGGAGACAGTGGGGGACATTATACAGGAGGCTGTGAGGGAAATTATGCAAGTGCTGTGGGAACATTACAAGACAAGCTTGTTGTAGGATCATAAAAGAGGCTTACTGTGGGGACATTACAAGAGAGAATGTGGTGGACATAAGAGGGGTTGTGAGGGACATCATATTATATGGGATATTGTGGGGGATATTATACAGGGGGTTGTGGAGACATCATACTCTAAAGAGGGCTTCAGGGTACATAATACTGTTAGGGGGCAGTGGTGGACATCATACTGTATAGGGGCCTGTGGGGTATATTATACTTAATGGGGGCTGTGTTTTACATCATAATCTATATTGGGGGCTGTTTTGAATATCATACTGTGTGGACCATTATACCCTGTAGATGGATAATATGAGGAGGAAGTAAGGTTTGGAGAGGACAACGTAGTAGGCAGTATGATAGCATGGTGTGAAGAGGGGGCACAGAATGGATATGGAGGAGAGGCGGTTTGAAATGGGGCACAGTATGAGAGGTTAGCATGGCAGAGTGATAGTGTGGAGATATAAAATGTGTAAGGGAAAACAATAACGAGGGGGGAGTCATAGTATAGGCCGTGATTCATAGGGACAGACATGTGGTGGTTATAGATGATAATGGCAAACAGTGCTGTGTTATAGCTAGTGTTGAGCGATACCTTCCGATATCAGGAAATATCGTATCGGATTGGATCGGACCGATACCCAAAAAGTATCGGATATCGCCGATTCCGATACCGGAAACCAATGCAAGTCAATGGGACACAAATATCGGAATGAAAATAAACCCTTTCTTTCCTTGTAGGTTAATTCTACATGAAGTAAAACAACTAAGAATAATGTAGAATGTATTACATGAAAAGCCGGCAATTCATCAGCGACATACACCGGTACCCGACAATTTAGAACAGAAAGAATAGAGCTTCACACATAGATTAGATAGATAGAAACATGTCAGTCACATATATATGAAGTACAGTGACAGTGTTGCTTACTGTACTTGTCATTTAGTGTAAGGGATTTATTTAAAAAAATAATTGTGTTTTCATGCACTGTCTCTTTAAAAAAGTCGGCCGGCAATTCAGCAGCGGTACCCGACAATTTAGAACAGACAGAATAGAGCTTCACACATAGATTAGATAGATAGAAACATGTCAGTCACAAATATATGAAGTACAGTGACAGTGTTGCTTACTGTACTTGTCATTTAGTGTTAAAATAAAGGATTTATTTAAAAAAAAATTGGCGAGGGGTTCCCCTTAATTTTAGTCTCTAGCGGAGGTTAAGCAGACGGCTGGGGCAGATGTTTGAAGCCTGGGAAGGGGGTAATACCCACGGTGCTTCCCAGGCTACTAATATGAGCCCCCAGCTGAATACCTAGCCTTTACTAGCTATTAAAATGGGGGACCCCCTCAAAAAAATGACGTGGGGTCCCCCCTAATTTAATAGCTAGCAAAGGCTAGGCAGACAGCTGGGGGCTGACATTAATAGCCCAGGAAGGGTGCCATGAATATTGGCCCCCTCCCAGGCTAGAAACACCAGCCGTCAGCCGCCCCAGAAATGGCGCATCCATAGGATGCGCCAATTCTGGCACTTAGCTTCGCTCTTCCCACTGCCCTGTAGCGGTGGCAGTGGGGTAATAGGGCTGGGGTTGATGTCAGCTTATAATGCCAGCTGACATCAAGCCCAGGGTAGTAATGGAGAGGCGTCTATAAGACACCCCCATTACTAACCCCATAGTCAAAGTTAAAAAAAAAAACACAAACACCAAGAATAAAGTCCTTTAATTGAAATAAACACACAATTCTTTATTGTTCTAAATTAAACTCTACTTACCATCACGCCCATTCCAGCTGAAGCCAACGATCTCCTGCAATAAAAGAAAAATAATAAAGCAACCTCATCCTTACCTTTCCATGGTTCCCAGGACAGCTTCAGCTCTGCTACATTGAGATGACAGGCTGGACCGTAGCAGAACGCTGCCATCCAGCCTGTCATCCCGCAGACACTGAGAAGCGCAGGCATGCTTGTGCTCCTCAGTGTCTCTCTGTGATGGCATCCAGATGAGCCGAGTTCATGTCCAATGAACTCAGCTCACCTCATGCACGTCACTGACAGCGTGGGAGAATTCTCCTGCACTCAGCGCTTCAGCGTGAGAATTTTCCCACGCTGTCAGTGACGTGCATGAGGTGAGCTGAGTTCATTGGACATGACCTCACCTCATTCACGTCACTGACAGCGTGGGAAAATTCTCACGCTGAAGCGCTGAGTGCAGGAGAATTTTCCCACGCTGTCAGTGACGTGCATGAGGTGAGCCGAGTTCATTGGACATGACCTCGGCTCATCTTTATGCCATCACAGAGAGACACTGAGGAGCGCAAGCATGCCTGCGCTTCTCAGTGTCTGCGGGATGACAGGCTGGATGGCAGCGTTCTGCTGCGGTCCAGCCTGTCATCTCGATGTAGCAGAGGTGAAGCTGTCGTGGGAACCATGGAAAGGTAAGGATGAGGTTGGTTTATTATATTACTTTTATTGCAGGAGATCGTTGGCTTCAGCTGGAATGGGCGTGATGGTAAGTAGAGTTTAATTTAGAACAATAAAGAATTGTGTGTTTATTTCAATTAAAGGACTTTATTCTGGGTGTTGTGTTTTTTTTAAATACTTTACTAGAAATTCATGGTGGTCATGTCTAATATTGGCGTGACCCCATGAATTTCGGGCTTAGGGCCAGCTGATAATGCCAAGCTGGCCTTAACCCCTTTATTACCCAGTGAGCCACCGCACCAGGGCCCTGGATGAGTTGGGTACAGCGCCAGAAGATGGCGCTTCTATGAACACGCCATTTTCCGGGGTGGCTGTGGACTGCAATTTGCAGCGGGTGGGGCCCAGAAAGCTTGGGCCTCCCTGCGCTGCGGATTCCAGCCCCCATCTGCCTAGTTGTACCTGGCTGGACACAAAAAAAGGGCAAAGCCCCAAGTATTTTTTTTTTAATTATTTCATGAAATTCATGAAATAATTAAGAAAAAAAGGGCTTCCCTATATTGTTGTGTCCAACCAGGTACAAATAGGCAGCTGGTGGTTGGGGGCAGCCCGTTCCTGCCTGCTGTACCTGGCTGGACACAAATATAGTGCGAAGCCCCACGTCAATTTTTTTTAAATTATTTCATGAAATAATTTTTTAAAAAAAGGGCTTCCCTATATTGTTGTGTCCAGCCAGGTACAAATAGGCAGCTGGTGGTTGGGCGCAGCCCGTTCCTGCCTGCTGTACCTGGCTGGACACAAATATAGGGCGAAGCCCCACATCAATTTTTTTTTAATTATTTCATGAATTTCCTGAAATAATTAAAAAAAAATTGACGTGGGGCTTCGCACTATATTTGTGTCCAGCCAGGTACAGCAGGCAGGAACGGGCTGCGCCCAACCACCAGCTGCCTATTTGTACCTGGCCGGACACAACAATATAGGGAAGCCCTTTTTTTCTTTATTATTTCATGAATTTCATGAAATAATTAAAAAAAAAATACGTGGGGCTTCTCCCTATTTCTGTGTCCAGCCAGGTACAACTAGGCAGCTGGGGGCTGGAATCTGCAGCTCAGGGAGGCCCAAGCTTTCTGCCCCCCCCCGGTGCAAATTGCAGTCCGCAGCCACCCCGGAAAATGGAGCATTCATAGAAGCTGGATGCTGTACCTGGCTGGCATACAAAAATATGGCAAAGCCCACGTCAAAATTTTGGGGAAAAATTAATTAAAAAATAAATAATAATTTAGGGACTGCATCTTTATTAACTCCTCAAATGTCATTTAGTGTTAAAATAAAGGATTTATTTAAAAAAAAATTGGCGTGGGATCCCCCATAATTTTAGGCTCTAGCGGAGGTTAAGCAGTCGGCTGGGGAAGATGTTTGAAGCCTGGGAAGTGGGTAATACCCACGGAGCTTCCCAGGCTACTAATATCAGCCCCCAGCTGAATACCTAGCCTTTAATAGCTATTAAAATGGGGGACCCCCCCAAAAAAATGACGTATGGTACCCCCTATTTAATAGCTAGCAAAGGCTAGGCGGACAGCTGGGGGCTGATATTAATAGCCCAGGAAGGGTGCCATGAATATTGGCCCCCTCCCAGGCTAGAAACACCAGCCATCAGCCGCCCCAGAAGTGGCGCATCCATAGGATGCGCCAACTCTGGCACTTAGCCTCGCTCTTCCACGCTGCCCTGGTGCGGTGGCAGGGGGTAATAGTGGTGGGGTTCATGTCAGCGCCAGCTGCCATGAAGCCCTGGTTAGTAATGATGGGCATCTATAAGACACCCCCATTACTAACCTACAAAGTGTTAAAAAGAAAAAACACACTACAACCAGAAAAAAATAATTTATTTGAAATAAAACACACAATTTTATTTAATTCTTAGTTTACTAAAAAAAAATAATTACCTGTCCAAGTTCCTGCGCTGATCTCCCATGCACAGCTGTCACATCTGGAGATGGTGACAGCTGTGCATGGCTGCTGTAAGCTCACACTGCCGGGAACACGTCCGCTCCCGGCAGCAGGAGCCACTGACTGAGGTCACCAGAGTGCATTCAGGCAGCGCAGCTCCGGATACCTACTTTACGAGGGAATTTCTCACGATACAGCAGGGCCGTAAAGGAGCTAACCGGAGCAGCGTTGCCTGAACTCCGGTGAACCCGCTTATGCAATGACGGGGCTGCTTTACGGCCCCGTCATTCTAGCGGCGGTGGTGGTTCAGAGCGGTCACATTCTATGTGGCTGCTCTAAACTGGAGATCATCGTGGGACAATCGTGGACTACTACGGAGGGGTAAGGATAAGGTTGTGGTTTATTATTTTATATTTTATTACAGGAGATCGATGGCTTCGGGGAATTAGGTGTCTAGGTGAGTATAGGTGTAGTTTTTTATTTTTTACTTTATTTTAGGTGGCGATCGGCGGGGACAGGTAATGTATATACTAATTTATTTTAGGTAACCACTGGCCACCAATGACATGTATTTAAAACTTATTGGGGACACAGTAGGGCAATTTAAATAGCAGGATCAGGCTGATGGGAACTACTGCTCCCATCGACCTGATCCTGCTGTCACGAGTGGATGGGGGACAGACATAGGCCGATGGGAGTAGTAGTGTCACATCGGCCTATGTCTGCCTGCACGCACACACCCGCAGACATCGCACAGACACCGCACAGACTCGCAGACACACGCACAGACACCCCGCACACACTCGCAGACACCGCGCACAGACACCCACACACACCAATCATGACGGGCTGATTGTCTGGGAGGTGAGGCTGACCTGTGCCGCCGTGGGAAAGTTCATGTGAGTTCATGCAATGCAGTCAAGCATGAACTCACGTGAACCCTCTGAGGGCACCGCGGCGACTTCAAATGAACAGCTGATCAGCATCACCTGATACCTCAACTGTTCATTTGAAATAACCGGCGGGAGAGCGCAGCACAAAACGGGAAAGCCGGCGGTGAAGTCTTTTCACTGCCAGCTTCCCCGCCCGGGTCCTTCGCTCCCCGTTCCTTGGTGCTGCGCTCCCCGCCTGGTCCTAACTTACGATCGGGATGGGAGGTGGCGAGGGGAGCGGAGGATCTCGGTGGTAGGCTGCGGGGAAGCAGTATGGGGCTGTGTGATTGTTTAAAAGCCGGCGGCTTTTTACCGCCCGCCGGCTTTTAAATGATCAGGGGAATTCTCCCACGCTGGGATGGCATTCTGATGACAGGCTGGATCTCAGCTGAGCGCTGCCATCCAGCTTGTCATCCTTCAGAGACACTGCAGAGCGCAGGCATTATGGGAACTTCCGATTCCGGTATTCGATATTGTAAAAGTATCGGAATTAAGTATCGGAATTCCGATACCGCGAATATCGGCCGATACCCGATATTTCAGTATCGGAATGCTCAACACTAGTTATAGCTTATTAAGGTGGGCTGTATGGCAGGTGTAGCTCATAAAGGCTGACAGTGTGGAAGCCATATGCCATAAAAAGTTTATATAGTTCATAGTATGGACAGATATTTTTATGTAAAGGGCATTTTAATACCACTCTTACTTTTAAGGGCACTATGTGTGGGTGTGCTGCACAATGCCAGTGAAAAGGAAATCTGTAGAGATGAACTATGGATGTGAAAAGTGATTATGGCATCTGGACAAGATGGAGATGAAAATAAAGAAATTACTCAATCAGAGAAGATGTTACCTATAAGGTACTTAAATGTTTATGTGTGATGCTGACTATGTCTCATCAGTGCTGTGGTTTCTGTATGGTCCTCAGTCTGATAATAACTGATAACTACATAACAAATAACAATAAGTCCCAGCATCTCCTTATCATTGTTAAAGGCAACCTGTCATTTAGAAATAATGCTATTAACCTGCAGATATGTGGTTAATATGCAGGTTAACACAGTGTGGCACCCGCAGAACTGACTGACAGCCGGCCGTAATGATTGATATCTGATACATCAGCATTGAAGTAGTACTCCACAATTACATTAGGCCTAATTTACATTAGGCCTTTTTTATTTAGGCCTTTTTTTCATGTTGTGTTGTCTCAGCTCCTATCCCTACTTAGTACATGCATAAAATGGCGTTTCTTGATTGGTCCCTATATTTTGAACTGTCCATGACTGCTCCCCAGCTTGTCTGGGCTACTACATGGGCACTGATTTTTGCAGGGCATTATGGGGAATCCAGTATGGCCCTGAGGCTACGCTTGGTGCTATTAGCAGGACTCACTTGGTCTTTAGCAGTTTGTTAACTAGCATTGGGCATACAGTACAGACCAAAAGTTTGGACACACCTTCTCATTTAAAGATTTTTTTGTATTTTCATGACTTTGAAAATTGTTCATTCACACTGAAGGCATCAAAACTCTGAATTAACACATGTGGAATTATTTACTTAACAAAAAAGTGTGAAACAACTGAAAATATGTTTTATATTCTTGGTTCTTCAAAGTAGACACCTTTTGCTTTGATGACTGCTTTGCACACTCTTAGCATTCTCTTGATGAGCTTCAAGAGGTAGTCACTGGAAACTCTTGAATTACCTGAAGGATTGCTGAACCCCTGCCTGGTGAATGCAGCACAACATGGGAAGGTGCAGTCCGGAACCTGTAACCTGAGGAACTTAATAACTGTGACTAAACTCAGAAGACTGCACCCCACTGTCTCTGTGATTATTGTCTGCGCCATCACCCCTGCGCTGCAATGCCCAGCATCACCTATGACATCTACAGCATCCGCACTGCCCTGGAGCTAGGCTCTGCCTGTGGAGAGCTAAACCAGCCCTGCTGCATTTACATCAGCTCCGGAGGACCTGCTCTGCAGCGGCAGCTCCACATGGCTGCATGCCACAGGTGGCGTCATGAACTATATATATAAAAACTATAAATCCCCTGTAAATATTCCCCTTTTGATTGACCACCCTGGGTCATGGACTGGGTCACCGCCACTGTGACATCTCCCATAGCAACGACCGGCCCGGCACCGAGTACCCCATGGCCCAGGGGGCGCGTCAGATGGATAGATGGATAGATGGATAGATAGATGGATAGATAGATAGATAGATAGATAGATAGATGCAGATAATTTGCAATCGTTTTCCTTCACGTTATATGATAATAAATCTTGTCATATTTCAGCCAACTACTTTGAACAGCATCGATTGTCATTGTAATGACAAAGAAAAATTATTTCTAGAATACATTATATCAACTTAATAAATGAATTACTCATCTTTGTGCAATAATGACCATTTAATAGGGGTAAGCTGCTGGAAATTGCTTTCTGGCATAGATCTGTAGAGCAAACACAGGGCCAACTTGTCTCATTATCTTTACCATTAATTGTGGAGCTAAAAGCTTCAGTTAATGAAAAACAGAAGCTGCAAAAACAATCAGATACCGAGTCTATATTGACAGTAGGGAGATAATATAGATTGAAAAAGTTGTGCTGAGCTAATGACCATTCTCAAATCCTTACTGAAAATTATGCTTAACATATATTTAATAATATTAGAAATATTTTGGCTACTTTTAATATTTTCAGTATTGTCTTCTATGTATAATGATTGCAGTATTGTTTGCTTAAATTTTATACTATTTTGTGTGTTCAATAGAGATATGATTTAAAAATTATTGATAAATAATGGCAGTAATATAGTATTATTTTCATATGCCGTATATTTCTATGCAATACTTTTCCATCTCTGTATGTGGCAGGTGTAATTGTAAAATTAGGTATTACATTTTTAATGTGGCTGCAGTTGCTGAATGAGCTGTCAAGTGTTCATGCTATGCATCATCAATGAGACAAGTGGGTGAAATCAAATTTTAATTAAAGTAGCATACATAATGACTACAAATAGTATAATTACTTCCAGTCTAAGATTTTTACAATGGTTGCTTGTGTGCAGTGTGAAATGTATTCGGATATTATAATATCAAAAAAGTAAGATAGAAACAGCTGTATTATTTACATTCCACAATCTTATGAAAGCAAATCTTTTTAATTCAACATTTGTACAATTTGGAACTGTTATAATCAGACCGTGTTAACATTTTAGTATAAAACTTTTCTTGTTAAAAATCACTAAACAGAATGTCTTTGCATAAAGAGTCAGAAGTATGATATATCACTTTACACTTTACAAGGCAGAAACAGACAGGAACCTTAGATCCCAAAAGATATCAACATCCCTATTCTTTGCTAAGTAATAGTCTAATGTTTGTTAGAACAGACCTAAGGCATTTTTTCCAAAATTTCAGGTTTTTTGTCCAGAGATTTATACCAAAGTATACAGTTGTGCTCAAAAGTTTACATACCCCGGCAGAGTTTTTCCTTTCTTGGCCTTGTTTCAGAGAATATGAATGATAACAAAAAAAGTTTTTCTCCACTCATGGTTATTGGTTGGGTGAAGACACTTATGGTTTACATTCCTTTAGTTGCAGTGTAAATGAGATCATAACAATTGAATCAACATTAACTACATTTTGTAGCTAATGTCGGGTGAAAATAGAAAAAACCTTAGTAACAAAAGTAAATATCAAGTAATGTCTATAAAGTGTAACTGTTGTTTCAGGTGACTTTTCAGAATAAGCTGTCATTGAGTTGTCCCTGATCTAGTTGGTGTAAATTAGGTGCTAAGATATTTTTTATACACAGTACGCAAAGTCATGAGAAAATATTTTTCTCTTATTTATCTGTTGCTGACCCACAAAAACCACAACGTGGAGCACATGATACAGCATAACTGTGCATTGTAGCTGTGAGTCCAGTACTGAGGTGAAATATATCTTACCAGAACTATCATCAGCATCACTGGCATAGCTTTATATTTTCCTTTTAATAGACTTCTTTTAGCATACGTAGCAGAAGAAGTCTGATGCCTCAATAAGCTGATAATCTGTCTTTACTAAAAATAAATGTGTGCAGTAAATACAGAGTGGGTGATCATTGCAGAGAGGGTCTGATGAATTGAGAAAATAATTTAATACTATATACAAAGCTTCCAGAATATTTACAGCATGTTTAAGCTGTAAGAAAAAGCTGAAAGCTGAAATTTTGGCAGCTGCAGTACCAGAGTAGTAATCTACAAAGGTACAGAAAAGGCACCACTGTATAGCAGAATTGACACAGCAATGTGGAACTGAGACAGTAGAACTGAGTTTGCAATGGTGGTACAATATAGCAGAGCTGGCAAAAAGATGTAGCTGAGTTGATACAATGATGTGGTGTCAATGCAGCAGAGCTTAGTTTTCAATTATGGCATCTTGTAGCACAATGCAATTTAAGGGAAATCAAGATTACATATGAATAATGAAGGAAAATTTGGTTTAATCATTACTAAGTGACTAAAAGAATACTTGGCTATCAGTAGAGATGATGAATTTTGTGGCTAATGTAGTTTATGAGTCCCCTACAGTATGTGTTTTCATCAGCAAGCATCATATACTGTAGCTGATTTCTAATAAATTATATAAGTTCATGGTGTAACAACATGAGTAATGTAAAGATCAATTAAGAAATGTATCAGAAATGATACAGAGCGTGGTTATTTTTCATATATTTTTACTTTTTTTTAAAGGACATGGAAAAATAAAAGAAGATGGACCTGACTCATTTTTGTATTTGCTTATCTTTTAATATACTATTGGTGTTTTTTTGCCTGTTTTTCATTTGCACTTTAATTCTTTTAATTTGCACCTTATTTAAAGACCTATTAAATATGTTAGCCTATTATTTTTATTCATAAAAATATGGTTATGTGGGAATGGTTTCTTCTTTAGTCATGTGTTCGGTTGATTCATAAATTGTCACTTTTTAAAAAGTATCAACATTTTTTGTAATTCAGTCTGTCTTCCTGCTTGGACAGAGTGTCAAGGCTGTAACTGATGAGTATCTGATGACGTTCTGTAATCGTTACTTGCCCACCACCCACAGTTGGAGGAGTAAGCTAGAAAATGAGTACATTTTTTGCACAACTCAATAATAAACTCTTAATAAAGTAGACAACCCCTTTCACAAATAATTTAATCAAAAAAGTAAAAGTAAAATACATATTATTTATGGAATTCTTTTTTACCTTTAATACCTCATTTTAGATTTTCAAATGTACTAACTCATTTAATGTTAAGCTTGTAATTTCTGCAATGTCTAAATTATGGTCCATAAATTTAGAAAGTAAGTTTAATAATTGGATCCAAAAATCGGTAAAAGACTGCACCAAGAAAGTCATGGGGAATAACTGCTACTCTGAATGGTCTCTACAGAGCCATGAAAAATTATTCATACTCCATGAACTTTTCAACATTTTTTCACATTATACCCACAAACTTAACATTTTTTATTTGCATTTCATGTGATGTACCAAAATATACTAGCAAGTATTTATGAAGTGTAACGGAAATGATACATGGGTTTCTTAATATTTTAAAAATATAACTCTGAAAATTGGGGCATGCATTTATATACAGCCCCCTGAGTCAATGGTTGGTAGGACCATCTTTCACTGCTATTACAGCTGCAAGTTTTGCTACTAGCTTTGCACATCTAGAGGCCAACATTTTTGCCATTCTCCTTTGCAAACTACATCTAGCTCAGTGAGATTGGATAGAGAGCATCTGTGAAATTCTTTGCAACCTCTAACAGGTTTGTCTCTATGATTTCCCTGTATTTAGCTTTATCCATCTCCCCATCAACTCTTACCAGCATCCATGTTCCTGCTGAAGAAAAGCATCCCCACAGTATGATGATGCCACCATTATATTTGATAGTGAGGATGGTGTTTTCAAAGTGTTATGCACTGTTAGCTTTCCACCACATATAGAGGTTTACATTTATCCCAAAAACTTCTATTTGATGAGAGCACCTTCTTCCACATACCAGCTGTGTTCCCTACATGACTTTTTGCAAATTGCAAACTGTCACGATTCCATCAGTCACAGTGTCCTATGGATGCTGTGAATTACAGCTCTGCCAGCCAAGGGATGGCGGGTTTGCTGAGCTGTCAGTATTGTGAGTGACAGCTCTATAGCCCAAGCTAAGCCAGAGGTGGAGTATTGTGAATGGCATCTCAGCCATCCTATCTGGCTGGGTCTGTGAATTCACCTCAAGGTGTCATCCCTTCTGGGTGATTACAGAGCTATTTAGCACTTTGACAATCATCAGACAATTGCCAATTGTAGCTTTCCTCAAGTGGTGTGTGTTTGCTTTGTGCTTTGAGTTGTATTCTGATCTCCGTTGCCGACCTTGGATATTCCTTTGACCATCTGTTTGACTTACTCCTTTGTCTTGATTTGCTACCTTACTGATACTCTGATCTTGGATTGTGATATGACTATGCTTTTGCCTTTTCCTTTTGTCTATTATGAGCCCTCTTGGTTCTAACTCCGGACCTCTTGACTATTTTGCCTTACTGCAAGTCCATGAGTTTTGACTAGTGTCAAAATGAGTAGTGACTAGCGTCACACAAACAGGACATCTTATGGCTTGCTTTCAAAAATGTATTTCTTCTTGTCATTCTTCCATAAAGGCCAGACTTGAGGAGTTTATTAAAAATAGTTGTCTTGTGGACCGATTTTCCCACCTGAGCTGTTGTGTTGCTTAATCACATAAAATCCCAACAAAATACAAGTATATTCAAGTTAAAATACAAGTAATATTCAAGTTGTAAGTGTAATGTGAAAAAATGTGGAAAAGTTCACAGGTATGAATATTTTTTCAAGGCACTGTCAAAGTTCAGAGCTGGGTCTGCAATTATTCAGCATATTTACTAATGGCATAGAAGTTGTCATTTTTCTAGCTGACGCCAAGACATGTAGTGTAGTTCAGTCTATGGAAGATATTCTTAAATTATAAACTAATTTGTACAAACTGAGCATTTGGGCTTCCAATAGGCAGATGATGTTCAATGGGGATATTTATAAAGTTAGGCATTTGGGCACTAATAACCTGCATGCACCATATGTTCTAAAGAATAACAATAGAAGAGTCACTTGTAGAGAAGGATCTTTTTGTACTTGTAGATCCCAGACTAAATAACAGCACGCAATAATAAATAGCAGAGCCTAATGCCAGCATAATATAGTAAATAATAAAAGATGAATGGACTTGTGGTACTATAACATAAAATTATGACTTTGCAAAGCATTAGTGCTACATCTTTTAGAATATGCAGTTGACTTTTGGGCAATAGTTCATAGAAAGGATACCCTGGAATTAAAAAAAAAAGATCAGTTACGAAGCTGATAATAGGCATAGAAAGCCGTAGTCATGAGGAAAGATTAAAATAATTAAAACTATACCCTCAGCTAGAATGGGTACATGTTCAGAGTACTTGATTATGAAGGAAATAAACTTTAAGAGAGACCATCACATTTAACAGTTTTAGTTCCCACTCTAAATATCACCATAAAATCACAATATATAAAGAATAAAGCACCCATCTATCTTTGAGACTTTAGCATTCAATGATAACAATAGTTTTATGTTTGGCACCTTGCAGGATGTGGCACTATTCCTCAAGTCCCACTTGAATGCCAACAGTTGACAATTACAGATATCATAATTCCTCTTGGCAGAAGAAAATTTTGATGAAATGATGACACATGGATGGAGGTGAGTGAGAAACATAAAGCCCTTTTAGACTACCCCTCCAACTTTTTAGGCATCTTCATTGACAACAAAAGGATGCGCAAAATCAGGCTGATGAAAAATGTTCAATTAACTACATGAAGACACAAACTGACATTCCCTTGGTTTCCAGTTAAGCATACCACCAACTTCCCAGTTAAGTCGGTCAGTGGTACAAATATCTTTGAAAAAATTGTAAGAAATTTACAATAGTAATGTGCAAGACTGTTTGCTATATAATCATTCATGGCCTGATTTTCTGGACCAGAAAGTTTATATATATTTTATTGGGGAGGCAGGAGTTTGTACCAGATGAATGGGATAATCTTGAACATTGTGAGGTGCAACATATTCAAATTCAAGCACAGACATAGAAAAAACGTCAGCCAAATTTCTAAATATTTCCAACAGTCGGGTCTGGTCCTGCTCTTCCACCATCTAGTTTGTCATCTGCTGACACATAGTGAGGTGAATTACACAAGTTAGTGACTGTCACGATTGGCTATAATTTGCTGCAATGGGATGGATTTTTTTATCAAAATAATGTACCATATTTTATTTAGATTTACTATTTATTTAATTACTAGAGGGAATTTGTTCATTTTGTTTTTATCTTAGCTTGTGTCTCTTAAATGACCACAGTGTGAATGTGCACCTACATTGCTCTTATATCAACATATATTCTGTCTCATTTCTTTGATTTTGCTTTTGTTTTCTGTACTTTTTACAAACAGGGGTATGGCTCCCCCTTTTTGGGGTAGGACATTGTGTTTATATAGCTTTCCATAGACAGGTGCCTGAACAGTCAGGTCTGGGTTACACACTGCCCCCATCTATTTTGACATCTACTGACACAGAGTTGTGAACTACAAAAGTTAGGGACGTCCCAACTGGGTCTTTTGATTTTTTGTTATTGATTTTTTTCCGAAGGAAAGTGACAAAACATTAACATTTGGTATTTTTTTCTCTTTTTATGAAGTTCATCAAGCTGGGTAAATATAGTGTTTATTTTAATTTTACAGATGCTGTGATACCAATAATATTTTTCCTTTTTTTCCTTTTTTAAATGAAAAACTACTGTTCACTTCTGTTTGGAATGTTTATGTTTTACTTTTTAAAAACCTTTTTTTTTACTATTTTGCCCAACATCTCATACCTAATATGTAAACTGTTCCCTGGCTTCCACAATATTTTTATGTTTCTGAAAGAATAGTTCTTCTCATACTGGGAAAAAGGTATTTTGTTCAGTGAGTAGCTGAACAGTATCTAAATTGGGTGTGACAACAGTTACTTACAGTATTACAGCACTACCTTACATATCATAACAGAGGTTGGGGCATAAAGGCAGCTGTAAATAGAGGAAATATTTTTGAGTTAAAGGAATCATGGGAGCTATAGTTTTTTACACAGTAAAACTGACTAGATTGGTAATCTGTCAGACATTGCAGATTTCTAGTGGACCTCTGAACTGATAATGCAAGTTGGACATTATCCATGATAGTAAAAGGTAAGAAGTACCAGTGAGAATTTAAAAAGTATTCCGCCCAATGTGGGAGTTTATTTTCGAAAATATGGTTATTATGAGAGGTAGAAAGGGGCAAATTGCTGGTAACAGTGGAGGAAATGAGAGAGGGGGCCACAATGCTGATTTGTGTGGGATTCAATTGGACCAAGTACTGTCATGTTTCCACTGACATCATGGACTCAACAGTCAGGCAGGGAGACAGGGCAGTGACAAATGCAAGAACCAGAGCTAGGAACCACATCAGATACTTATGATAGAGCCTGTAGATATACCCTAAATGTCTAAGGTGAAAGTACCCCTTTAACCGCTTCCAGACATGCCACAATTTTATCACACATTCTTTCTGATGCATAATTGGTATGAGAAAAAAGCGCTTGTAGACACTGCCCCATAGAATAAATTAGGCTGAGTGTCTAATCGGAATACACTCAGTCATGTTATACGCTCATGTGAGCAAACCCTTAAAGGTGTGGATTTTAGGAAATTTTTTTTTGCATTTTTAAAAACAATTATTTCCTCCTTAACAAAAACAAAAAACGCAAAAACTCAGTACAGTTGCTTCTCACAAACAGGCACACCAACTGACATTGATTTCAGATTTTTTTTCTGTAAAAATCCATTGTGCTGCCTTTCTTCTGCTTTCTACTGCATAAAAATGAAGATTAAAAGTGTATGTTAGAACAGTGCAAGTGCCACTGCATGAGCCCCCTTCCTCCTCCCAACAGGGACACCAGCGTGTTCACTTACCCACCCTTGCTCCTGTGGTGTCTGTTTCCTCCCATGATCTGGGCACAGCACACAGGTTTCCTGGGAGAATGATTAGGGCACATGCATGCTCCCTGCTTCTTAAAGGGGCCGCATGCTTCCAAAAATTTTGCCAGCCATTGTTTGGGGACATTAGGTATTTAAGGCAACATTTTTATCAGAGCATAATTATGCTATCTAGTTGTAAGGTCTTGACCCTGTCCATCCTGCTGTTACCTGTTTCTCAGTCTGTCCTGCTACTATCCTGTCCTGAGCCTGAACTACCTTGTCAACACCTATCCGCTGCACCAACCTGTCCAGTCTGAGCCTGCACCTGGGTTACGTACACAAGTCTGTTCTGTGTTCCTCCACCTATCCTACCCGTGCCTGAGTCAGCATCGGATTACCAGCTGTACCCCTCCTACTATCCAATTCCTAGGCGGTCTTGCTTCCCTGCTCCTTTGGGGGTCAGCTGCCATGGCTCCGGGGTCTGTCCTGGAAGAGCATCTGGCGTCCACCTGGGTTCAAATCTAACCAAACTATCAGGGGTTCGAGTGAAAAACTAGGTGGTTGCTTAGTTATGTCCCTCCAGGCTCTCCCTGGACCGTGGCACAGTGGTTCCACAACCACGTGTGTAACAGTGTAATTGTATTTCAAATGCAGCATGATAGATGCTAGCTACACCATAGATGGTACTTAGCAGCGATCTCCTCATCCGTTTCATTCTTTATATTATTTGTTGACTGCTACCCTCGTCTAATTTAGTGCTGCAGTTTTACAACAAAATACTAAGGTGTGCAGTAGCCCTCTTTTCCTTCTGCACAAATATGGTCACAGGTTATATTTATCCATTATGATGTTTATCCATTACGGCATTGATCTAATCCATTTCAAATCATATGACAATACAGGGGTGAAGGATTTTCTTTATTCATTTTAGAGAGATTACTGTATTATCATAACATATATGCTACAAGTAGTGATGAGCGAGTACTGCAATATTCGTAATCGCTATACTCATAACGAGTACTTTGTAATAATAGCGTATTCGTTCCGAATAGCGAGTACAATGTAAGTCAATGGGAAATGCAAGTAATTTTCTGCTGGACCCTACAAAGGGGTCTTGGGGCGTGAAAAAAAGGCTGAAATGGATGGAAAAGTGATGAAACAGAATGGGAAGAGCCTGGAGAATATGCCTGCATGCATTTCTGACTCACATATAGTTTCTGGGAATAAGTTTGTCGCAGTATTATGCCACTTTTACCGACATACAAAAAGCTTAAGAAACAGTTTTTCATGCACAATCACTTGTATATAAGGCTAAATAAACCAGAGAAACCAAAAAAATATCCCTTTTAGCCTTTGTTCACGCATACTGTTGTGGCTTTTTTTCGCCTTTTACAATTGGGAGGGCCCTAACTTGTACATTTTGAAGGTCCCTCTGTCATACATCATTTTTAGTTTGCTATTCCCCAGCACTTTACAAGCACAGCTAGAACGTACTAGTAGGTATGTTGATCTTTGGCCTGAGAGGCCTCAGGTGACTCTGTAACATGTGTTTTGGTGGCACAGCTGTTACTTATTCTTTTGGGCGGTCCCTCCATCATTGACATTCAGATAGTGGAATACATATTCAATAGCAGTTTACAATGTGCCCATTGTAGTTTTGGGCTTGACCTTCCTCCTCCTCCATCAACATGTGATACTGCTGCCCTAAATTCA
The DNA here is from genome assembly GCF_046119375.1 of Phyllobates terribilis. NCBI lineage: Eukaryota > Metazoa > Chordata > Amphibia > Anura > Dendrobatidae > Phyllobates > Phyllobates terribilis. The sequence continues at coordinate 446,730,200 of NW_027362764.1, forward strand.
AATGTTCAGAGGCCCTGCAGTAGGCAGGAAAGCTGAGTTTTGTGAGTGCCCTTGTGTGACCCTGTAACATACATTTTGAAATGCCCTCCTCTAGAGATTTTGGAGGTCCCTCTTCTGTACAATACATTTGAGTGCCCTCACTTATTCATATTGTAGGGCCCTCACTCTATTATTTAACTCATTTAAGGGCAGAGACTACAGAGAAAAAGGCCAAGAGACATGGAGAACTAGAAGGTAGCAGTGAGTGCGGCCTGCGATCCTCAGGTTTGGCTTAACTCTGTGAACCGGAAAAATAAAGCTGCACTAGTCAACTGGATGACAAGCTCAAATATATCACTTGTGCAAGTCAATGGACAAAGGATATATGGTGCCCCACCCCTCCAGGATGGGTTGGAGAAGCTTCTCCAAATGGCTCAGAGATTTTGATTGTGAATATTCCACAGATTATATAGGAAGAGAAGACTTCTTGATACTGTACTACTTGGCCCAGTGCAGAATGTGCATCGTATTTCCAAAAATTACTCCTGAAGGCTGTGTCATAGGTGCAGGGAGATTCCATGACAAAGGGCTCCCTTGTCAAACATTATCTTCAATGAAGTACTGTAGTAGTTGTGGCCCTCAATTCAAGTTTTCAGAGGGCCATCAGTCGGTCATCAACAGTCAGTGTAAATTTCTATTGAATATGTATCCCGTATCTCAGTCACAATCTGGCACAAGCCAGGCATGGTTTTTTTGCCAATTAGTGTGACTGACAGTACATTTCCATTGAATATGTATCCCCTATCTCAGTCACAATGTGGCACAACCTATGACAAGGGCCTTCAATGACAAATATTTGCTTGGTAGGACAACTGTACATTCCAGATTTGTCCACTGCACAATGTGCATAGTGTTTGTGAAAATGAGCCCTATGGACTGAGTCATGTTTGAGGTAGGTAACCACTATCCCAAGGGCCTCCAATCACAAATAGTAGTTAGGCTGAAGTAGGAATACTGTCTTAGTTTGTCCACTGTACAATGTGTATAGGGTTTGTAAAAATTAGCCCTATGGGTTGAATCATGGTGGACTCAGGAAGCCACCATCCAAAGGGCTTCCAATCACAAATAGTAGATAGGCTGGAGTAGGAATATTGTCCTAGTTTGCCCACTGCACAATGTGCATAGGGTTTGCAAAAATTAGCCCTATGGGCTGAGTCATGGTGGACGCAGGAAGCCATCATCCCAAGAGCCTCCAATAACAAATAGTAGTTAGACTGGAGTAGGAATACTGTCCTGGTTTATCCACTGCACACTGTGCCTAGGGTTTGTAAAAGTTAGCCATATGGGCTGAGTCATGGTTTACGTAGGTAGATGCCATCCCAAGGGCCTCCAATCACAAATAGTAGTTAGGCTGAAGTAGGAATACTGTTCTGGTTTGTACACTGCACAATGTGCATAGGGTTTGACGAAGGAAGGAGACAGGTTTTTATGGGAAGGGGGTGACGTTAACAGCAATACCATGAATATGCATTTTTGGTGAATTTAGGCTGGCTTGCTGTCATCTGGAGGGATTACAAACTGTGGAGATACCCAGTCCTTGTTGAATTTAATCAGATTAAGTCTGTCTGCATTTTCCATGGAGAGACGTGTGCGCCTATCAGTGATGATTGCCCCAGTGGAACTGAAATCACGCTCTGACACCACACTAGCAGCTGGTCAGGCCAGCACCTCCAAGGCATATAAGGAGAGGTCGGGCCAAGTGTTCAGCTTAGACACCCAATAAAGTGAACTGAAGCGTCAGAAAGGACGCACGTATGGTTACTTAAGTACCCCTTGACCATGTTCTGAAACTTATCCCTCCTTGGCATTGTTATAGGCACAGATAGCCCTTGCTGCTGTGATGATTTATTGAAAAATTCCCAATTTGTGCACATTTTCCCCCCACCTCTGTTGGAGCAGGTGTTCATGTCTCTTCCCATTATCTCTTGATGTTGAAAAGAGTCGGTACCTCTGCCACCAGCAATGTCTGAGGGTGGAGTTTTCAACAACTGATTTACAACAGCCATCTTGAACGATTCCATTGTAAAACTTTTTGGTGACTCCTAAAGGAGAGAAGGAAATTTCTCCTTGTACCGTGGATCGAGAAGGGTGCCAACCAGTATAGGTTGTTTGATAAAATGTGTATCACGCGAGGGTCTTGCCACAGACACTAACACATGAACTGTGCTATGTGGGCTAAGCTGCTAAAAGACAAATCTTCTGTGTCCCTAACTATAGAAACAGTACCCATCCTCTTCCTCTTTGAGATTATGCAACGATTGTTTCAAATGACAGAGCAGCTGGATGGTTTCGCTGATAATACCCTGATCACCGCTCATGAGGTTGGGGCAGTACTCAAAGTTCTCAAGAACCTCAGAAATGTCAGCGATCCACACCCACTCGACAGTTGTTATGTGTGGTGGCTGACTCTCAGTCTGACAGGCATGTTGAAGCTGGTATTCAGCTACTGCCCTCTGCTGTTCACTAATCCTCGCCAACATATGATAGGTGGAGTTCCATTGCGTGGGCAGGTCACAAATGAGTTGGTGACTTGGCAAATTCAAGCGCTTTTGCAGCGCTGTAAGGGCAGCAAAAGCGGTAGAGGAATGGAGAAATGAGTGCTAATACAGCGCACCTTCTCAAAGAGGTACGGTAAGTCATGGTAAGTTTTAAGAAATTCCTGAACAACTAGGTTCAGCATGTGAGCCATGCATGGCACGTGTACCAGCTTGACGACCTTTAAAGCCGCCACCAGGTTACACCCATTATCGCAGATGATCAGACCGTGTTAGAGGTGCAGCGGGGAGAGCCACTGATTGGTCTGTTATTTTAAAGATTGCCACAACTCTGCTGCAGTGTGTGCTTTCTGACCTAAACAGATCAGCTTCAGCAGAGCGTGATGCCGCTTTGCCGATGTGCTGCTGCACAGGTCCCAACTAGGCAGTGATGGGTAGGGTAATTCAGCAGAGGATGAGGAGCAGGAGGAGGAGAAAGAGGAAGTGGAATATGAAGAGGTTGAAACCCTTGCAGAAGTTGGTCCCGCTATTATTGGCGTGGGTAGGATGTGAGATGTTCCCGTTTGCACCTTTGTCCCATCCTCCAACAGGTTCACCCAGTGTGCCGTGACAGAAATTTATCGTCCTTGTTCACAACAACTTGTCCAGGTGTCTGTTGTTAGGTGGACCTTCCCGGTTACGGCATTGGTGAGAGCACGGTTCAGATTGTTTAACATGTGCTTGTGTACCGCAGGGACGGCACACCGGGCAAATAGTGGCGGCTGGGAACACTGTATCGTGGGGCAGCCACAGCCAAGAGATCACGGAAAAACTGAGTTCCCACAAGCCTAGACGGAAACATCTCCACAGCTAGCAATTTGACATTGTGCGAGTTTAGTATTTGTGGCTGTGGGTGCGTGGCTGGGTATTTACGCTTTCTTTCCAAGCTCTCATGCACAGACCATTAGATGCTTCACTGGGACAAGGAAGTGGATGTGGTTGATGTTTGCTGTGTGTGAGCAACAATAGCTTGTGGGTAGGAGGTAGGAGCGCCTGCTTCCTGAAGAGCAGATTCTGAAAGACATAGCCCAGGCGACATGGCATTGGTTTGGCCCGCAGACACATTTTGGTACCCTGGTGTTCCGTCACAGTAAAAGATAATGCCTTACCAACACCAGGTCAGATTACCAATGCACTGCAGGATGCTGCAAGCCTCCATGATAAAGGCAGGGGCAGCACATGTGCAAAACACTGATGCAGATAGCCACTCACTAACCTACCAATTCGTGGAGGGAGTGGCTGTGTAGTATTATACACGCACACTGATGGAGTTTGCATAGGGCGCCAGTCACACAGATATGTGTGATGCACAGTGTCTGGCTTGCAGCCTATTGATGACACCCATACTATTAGATCAGATGTGCTTTCCAGCACTATATACAGTACGTGCACCCCCACAGGACTGACGCCCCAATTCACCCAGCCAACACTAAAGAGGCCTGGCTGCATCCTGCATAAAAATGTGCAAAAAATATGAAAAATAGTGTATAAGATAAATACACCACATGAGGTATTGGTCGATATTTTGGCCAAAATGCGCAAGCTCGCAACCCAATGTCAAGGGTCTCCATACTTGCGAGTCCTAACACTAAACATTGAAAATGGTGAATATTGGAAACAGGGGTGGATTAAGAGTAGCCAGGGCCCCGGGCACTTTTAAAGGCGTGGGGCCCCCGTCACCCAGGTACCTGATGTATCACATGACATGTCACGTGATCCCCCTTTGATAAATCATGTGATAGTTCATGTGAGTAACGTACAGGTGCTCTGGTGCAGTTCTGTAGATGGAAAAAGAGATTGCGGCGTGCTATGTGAGCCATGCAAATTTTTCCCTTGTGTACAGCGCTATACATAACATAGTGCTATACAAAATAGAGCAGGGGTGGGATATTAATTTTCCAAAGGGGCCACATGAGAGGCCGTGACTGTTGTGGAAGCCGAATCAATAGGCTGAAATTAATTCTGCTCAATATTAATATATTAATTATAATAATTTTTTTACATTAAGTGTATGACTTAATATTGAGCACAATTAAAGGGAACCTGTCATGACACTTTTATAACTTACTAAGTCATGCTCTCAATGCGCAGTAAAGCTGTGTTGAGCTCACAGCTTCACTGACTGAGAGCATACGAAGGAGCCGCAATTCACAGAGCACCCGCGGGGACCATATTCACAATGTGCAAGCGCATTACACATTACCTGCACTTGCGCAATGGGAGAAAAAGAACGCTGGTGAGCACATTGAAACTGCGCAAGAGTGGAATAAACATTCAAATTCAGTGGGCGGCGAGTCGGCGACCAGACTGACTGAATACAGAAAGGAACACCCCTATGACTGAACGAGCAAGTAAGATTATAAGTATATACTGTGATTTTAATAAGTCACTATAGCAGTTATTTGCATGGGAAAACCATGTTAGTGATGCACATTGCATCACTAACATGGACCTGGGGACAATGTAAGTTATAGAAGTGACATGACAGGTTCCCTTTAAGTATGCTGACATCCCCCTATATACAGTATGAGCTCCCACATACAGCATAAGCCCCCACATAGCCCTCTACAAACAGTATGAGTTTTCACATAATCCCCCTATAGTCAGTATCACCCCCAGGTAGCCTCCTAGATACAGCATGAGGCCGCGCATATCCATCTATATACAGCAGGAGGCCGCGCGTAGCCATCTATATACAGCAGGAGGCCGCGCGTAGCCATCTATATACAGCAGGAGGCCACGCGTAGCCATCTATATACAGCAGGAGGCCGCACGTAGCCATCTATATACAGCATGAGGCCGCACGTAGCCTACAAGATGCAGCAGGAGGCCGCACGTAGCCATCTATATACAGCAGGAGGCCGCGCGTAGCCATCTATATACAGCAGGAGGCCGCGCATAGCCATCTATATACAGCAGGAGGCCGCGCATAGCCATCTATATACAGCAGGAGGCCGCGCGTAGCCATCTATGTACAGCAGGAGTCCGGGCGTAGCCATCTATATACAGCAGGAGGCCGCAAGGCGCTCCCCAGATCCAACGGGAGGTTGCATGGCGCCCCCCATATACAGCAGAAGGCTGCACAGCGCCCCGCATACACAGCGGGAGGACGCACTGCGTTCCCAAGATACAGCGGGAGGCCGCACGCACACTCACACATATACAAATACAAAGACATATACCTACGCGCTTAAACAAATTTGAAACACAAAAATACATATGAACAGACATCAGACAATGATATCTGCACACACAGACAAACTGTGACACGTATACACACACAGACACACTGTAACACACACACACATAGACACACACGTAACTCACCATCCCTCTGCTTGGCTCCTGTCGTCAATCAACTCTTCGGTGGTAAGTAGCAGTGCAGGGCGCACTGCGTGACGTCACGTTAGCAGACACGGCCGCACACATGGCCGCGTCTCTTATCTGTGATGCGGCCGGGTCAACACACAAGCAAGTTTATGGGTGCAGTACTGGCCCGGGTGAAGAAGAAGCAGGGGCCCTGTGCAGCTGCTTGGGGAGCGGCCCGGCTAACCCCCTCGCCGTCCAGCCCCCCCTGTCTGCCGGGATATGTGCGCCGCATCACCGGCGCACACATTATAATGAGGGCAATCTGGCCAAGGGCCCCCCTGGAGCCTCCGGCCCCCTGACGGTAGTGCAGATTGCACTCATTATAATACGCCTATGATTGGACATAATTTCAAGAAACATCACAGTAAAAGATAATGCCTTACTAGAACCAGGTCAGATTACCAATGCACTGCAGAATGCAGCAAGCCTCCATGATAAAGACGGGGGCAGCATATGTGCAAAATACTAATGCAGACAGCCACTCACTAACCTACCAATTCATGGAGGGGGTGGCTGTGTAGTATTATACATGCACACCGATGGAGTTTGCATAGGGCGCCAGTCACACAGATATGTGTGATGCACAGTGTCTGTCTTGCAGCCTATTGATGACGCCCATGCTATTAGATCAGGTGGGCTGCACAGCACTATATTTGTGCACCCCCACAGGACAGATGCCCCAATTCACCCAGCCAACACTAAAGAAGTCTGTGTGACTGGCACCCTATGCAGACTCTATCGGTGTGCATTTATAATACTACACAGTCACCCCCTCCATGAATTGGTATTTTAGTGATTGGCTGTCTGCATCACTATTCTGCACATGTTCTGCCCCTGCCTTTATCATGGAGGCTTGCTGCATTCTGCAGTGCATTGGTAATCTGACCTGGTGTTGGTAAGGCATTATCTTTTACTGTGATGTTTTTTGAAATTATGTCCAATGTTCACCATTTTCAATGCTTAGTGTTAGGATTCGCAAGTATGGGACCCTTGACGTTGGGTTGCGAGCTTGCTTATTTTGGCCAAAATATCGACCAATACCTCATGTGGTGTATTTATCTTATACACTATTTTTCATCTTTTGTGCACATTTTTATGCAGGATGCGGCCAGGCCTCTTAACTGTTGGCTGGGTGAATTGGGGCGTCTGTCCTGTGGGGGTGCACGTATATAGTGCTGGGCAGCCTTCCTGATCTAATAGCATGGGTGTCATCAATAGGCTGCAAGCCAGACACTGTGCATCACACATATCTGTGTGACTGGCGCCCTATGCAAACTCCATCAGTGTGCATGTATAATACTACACAGCCACCACCTCCATGAATTGGTAGGTTAGTGTATGGCTGTCTGCATCAATATTTTGCACATGTGCTGCCCCTGCTTTTATCATGGAGGCTTGCTGCATCCTGCAGTGCATTGGTGATCTGAACTGGTGTTGATAAGGCATTATCTTTTACTGTGATGTTTTTTGAAATTATGTCCAATGTTCACCACCCTGGTGTTCCGCCCACCTACTAGAGTGCTTAGCTGCCATGTGGTTTTGCATACTGGTGGTGCTCAGGTTGCCTATGCCCGGCCTCTGCTCAACTTAGTATGACAGATGCTACAAACTGCAATGTTTTTCTCTGAAGGACTTTCAGAAAAAAAATTCCACACAGCAGTTGAACGCTCCCTTGCCCTGACTTGGAGCACAGCGGGGGTGCTTTTGGGAACAGTTGACCCAGTTCTCACTCTGGGGAAACCACAACCCCTTGGTTCCTTTGTTGGTGCCACATATCCATCTTCCTCTGTGTTGCTGTCATGGCTATGCATGCAAACGGTCCAGGTCAGATCAGTGGACTCATCAACGACCACCTTGTATTCCATCTCATCCTCCTTCCCAGTTGACAATGTAGGCTGACCTGATGGCAACTGTGTCTCATCATCATTGGCCTCCACCTGTGGAGACAGTAAATGACGTTCCTCCAAGTGGATTTCTCCTGGCCATAGGTCCTCAATTATTTGAGCATCAACGCACGCCACTTACTCTTGTCCCTCTTCAATGCTGCATGGTGATAGGCCAGAGCCAACCAAGGATTAGCACCAAACACATCCTCGGAAGGGCTAAGCTTGGGATCATATGTTTCCTGTGACTGATAATGGCGGGAGGAAGAAGAACCAGCTTCAGGATTGGATGAGTCAGCCTTCTGTGTATCCACAGTAGACTGTGTGGCCGTGGAAGAGTTGTTGCTGCTTGGCAAATGCGTAGAGGCCTTGTCTACTATCCAAGACAGAATCTGCTCTTGCTCTTCTGGCTTCCACACATGCTTACGCTCCAGACCGGGAAATTTTTCCAGGAATATAGCGGATGCATCAAGCTTCTTCTGACCAGACACATACTGAGTGCCTTCTCGCGCACCACTGACAACACCACGTCCATGTCCCTTAACAACAGGCTTTTTTGGCATTTTGAGTTTTGTTGACAGATTTTCAGATGTTGATGGCACAAGCCAAGCTAGCTGTCACAGCCAAAATAGTGGGTAAAATGGCCTGGTGCGTGCTTTGTAGCAGGAAATGTTTGGACTACTGCTTTGTGTAGGGCATTAAACACTTTTTTAAGTGAACTAATGTGGACAGAAGGCAGTCTATCACCCCAAAAACAGCGGGGAAAATGGGCTGGTGCGTGCTTTGCAGCAGGCAGTACGATATGTTTGGACTACTGCTTTGTGTAGGACACTAAATGCTATTTTAAGTGGACTAATGTTGACAGAAGGCAGTCTGTCACCCCAAAAACAGTGGGGAAAATGGGCTGATGCGTGCTTTGTAGAAGGCAGTAGGAAATGTTTGAACTACTGCTTTACGTTGGGCAGTAACCGCCTTTTTATGTAGATTAATGTGGACAGCAGAAGCCAGGCTCTGCCCCTAAAACAGCAGGGAAAATAGACTGATGCTTTTTTAAAAAAAAGGCAGCACAAAATGCTACTACTCTGTGTGTGCTGGAAAAATATTGCTTTGCCTCTGACAAGAGCTGTTTTAAGATGGACACTGGAAGAACACTTTAACCTCCCCTTACCTAATACACAATCTCTCCCTCCCTGTACTCTCACTTTGTTGTGTGTCTACAGCTCTGAAAAGAGCTATTGTTTGGTGGTATTATGGAGCTAGTGAGTGGCTCCTTTAAATACTAACCTAGCATTCAAAGCAGGTAGCCCTTAAAAGGACTTTTGTTTTATCAAGAGGCCTAAACACTCTCCCTAGCAGCTCAGCAATCTCACCCTATGCTTGTAGAATGCAGGCTCCGGACGCAATGTTCATAAAATGGCGGCGGCAGGGCCTAAATAGACCCTATGATGCTGGGCGGCCAACCAACCACAGTAATGCCACAACCAAGATGTCTGCAGCATTACTGTGATTGGTTAAGAACCCCAGCATGTTTAGTGATGCAAAGGAGGCACCAAAACTGCAGGGCGGGACATCCTAATATAGCGAGGCGAGTACACAAATACTCTCAATATAACGAGTAACCCGAATACCGTACTATCCGTGCGAATAGCGAATAGTAATGAATACACTAGCTCACCACTAATGATGATCCTTTTGACCTATCTGGACAGTTCATTTGAAGCGAACCAAAGGATCATCAAATCAAAAGTTTTGGATTCACTTCTTAGCACATCTCTATCTTTTTTCATTGGATTTTACTGGTTTCACTAGTCTGCACTTAGGCAAAGGTGCCTTTGAGTTAAAAAGCACAGCGCTAGTGACAAACCATTTTTTTGTTATAATATTGCCAATGCATATGACCTGCATTATATTACATAACTCTACATGCCAAACCATATGTACTGTCTATAGGATTACAGCTTGTCTTTTCTGTATTCTCCTGTATAATATGTTGACTTTATGGACAACTGACAACAGATTGTTCTTTTTATCGATTTTGGCATTTTGTATATTTAATAAAAGTATTCTATATTAAATTATTGGGAATCATATGCTCCTTCATAGTCTCTATAGGTTTACATGCATTATTTTGAAGGAATATTTTTTCTTTATTTTTTTAAGAAAATATATTGTGTCTATTACAGCAAAATACTGCCTGCTGTATTTGTAAAATACTTTAGGGCTTTCTCTTGCTATCTCTATTGCTGGGCTGTGAAATTTGACATACTCTAATTGACCTAAAATAAACTTAAAGTGTCTGCTGCATTCACTACCTAATCTATTAAACAGGCTATGATAGTCCATCCTGATTGGCTGCATAATGCCATGGGACGTAATTACTGCAAGACATTATAGGGAAGCCTGACTGGTTGCGCTTGAGGTCATGTTAGCCTTCTGTTATTAATGCAATCTTCTGCTATGTGTAAAAAGGCAGCAGACATTTTAACAAAAATTATTCAAATTCACTGGAACATATGAATGTCATAAAATTCAACTCAAATTCAATTCACATCAAATCGATTTGATCATATCTAGTAAATACCCACATAAAAAAATGTATCAAATTCCCAATTGTTTTAATGTGAATGAAAATATTTGACTGGTAGCCATGCTTTATCTCCTACTTTTATACTGTATATAAAGTTGAATAGCTAAAAACAGAGTTAAAGTAAAAAAAAAAAATAATAATAAACCTTTGCCATCACATCTCTGGTGGGTGTTAGAGGCAAATATTCACTTACTTTTATTCTTTCTTTTCATAATCAAAAAAATGCCATTAATGAGTTATTCTCAAGTTTACATGAATTATCCACCATTATATGCTATGTGAAATGACCCAAATTTGTGTTTAATTGTAAGCTGCAATGGATGCAGAGTCTGAAATAAGTTCGTGCTAATTAAATAAAAGGAAACAAATAATAAAATTGTTAAATACTACATACCATATGAGGTGTTTTACATTTCTAAATGATACCAGCATCTGCAGTGAAACCTTAGAACAGACTGCTCGATATTTTATTATTCTATTTTTATGTATTCCTGCAGTTATTTTTACAAAATAATATAGTTAAAATGATGTGTTCATACAAACAATGGAATGGGACCATACAAATAAGATGTGCATTGATTTGCAAAAAATTATTGTTAATGTGATTTATCTGGGTTTCAAACAATTATATTAAAAATGCCTTTTAATTAAAAATTGTCTTTTGTTTTCACATCTTGTCTTTTACTGTATAATAAATGTATTTAGATTTGCTTTAATATCCCTCTAAAATGAAGGTGATTAAATATGATTGTGTTTTTGCTATTCTGCTGTTTTGTTGGAACAAAAACTAAACATAGTGATTTATTTTCGAAAAGATAAAAAAGTACCTTCCAAAAAGCCAATTTTCTTTCAGATTTAAATTATGCTCATGTGTTTTCAGATATTTTTGTATTTAAATAACTTCCATAAAGTCTTAATTATATTCTTGAAATTATAGCGCTGCTATGCTAGTCTATTAAAACATTGTATGTAAATTTATTGTGATATGTTTATCTTGTAATGGAAATAAAATGTATTCAATTGATCATAATAGTTTTTGTAACCATACCAACTTTAAAAATGTCACTGGCAATAATGAGCTTTCCCTTCATTTAATTATTCATTAGGTTAGGGATTTTGAAATCATTTATTTGTTTTCTAATTAGTTTGCATCAGGCACTAATTTTACACAAAGCAATTCAATAGGAATAAAATAAGACACAATCATGTAATGTCCCCATATCACAACATATGACATCATATCTTTCTATTATATGTTTTGCAATCATTGTGTTATTCCACAGATGAATTAAAAATGGTTTTCCTTGTATTTATGCCTTTCCTCTCAGCGGCACAAACAAGAGATAAAAAAATAAAATTAGATTTTTAAGCTTTTGTTAATTGCCTATTTTGTTGGTTTTTTTGGCATTTAGACACTGGCAGCCCCACAAGGCGATGCCCTAATATTCACATCTTTCACTGTGGGCTCAAAGGAGCATAAAAGAAATTTTTTTTCAGATGATTTTCTTATTGTATCATCAGCACTAAGAACCATTCTTAATTGATTCAGAAGTTCATGGAATTTTCAAAGACAGAGTTAAAATCTAAAAAATCAGATATAAATATATACTAACTCACAAATATGGCGAAATTACGTCACCTCTTTTACTTCAAATATATTAAAAAAAAATCTAATTTTCGTCCTTTTCTCTCCCACTATTTCCTCAGGGTGATCTGAGGGGATTTGTGAAAATGATACAGTGTCTAAATTTCCTGGGTAGGAAGAATAGCATCTTTATAAATCCATATTGTTATCCATATTCATCTTCCAACCTCAAACACTAATTGGATTTTGACTGGAATTCTTAGTAAAGTCCTTATTATATACTTCAAATCAGCATTGTGGTTTGAGAATGCTACTGACTACTAAATACTAGACATAAGAGAGTCTATTTGTGGTGAATTGAAATTGTCTTGAATTGAATTTGTCTTGAATTTTACAACAAAAAACTAAGTTCTCCTTAATCTGGATCTTTTGTGTATCGCTTTTTACAAATTTAACTAAATGGCGGCCAGCCATTTTGCTGAATTGTAGAGAGCTGTTGAAGTATGATTGAACTAATAGATTCAAATAAAATAGTCAGGAATGTGATTTCAGCATTCTCCGGGATCCATCTGTAATTCTTGTTTATTTTATACAGTACCTAAAAAGTATCTTAAGATGTTTACATAAGTATATCTAATCATTGAATTGTCATATGCTATATGTCACAAAATTATCTTCAAATCATTCTGTAAATGTAGTCTTAAACTGTCTTTACTTTGGGGGGCGAGGCTTGTCTGCTGACCTAAATGGCTGCCTGAGACGAGAGCTCTGTTTTGCCTTGAGCTGTTATACTGACATTTCCAGCGCCATTATTACAAATTCGGTCCACCCTTGTCACACATCGGCTGGTATGATGGCCCAAGGGAAAAGAAATCAAAAGCGCCAAAGTAAACTGGAGTTTTACTTAATGGATGACCGAGGCAAAGATGGCACTGACACCCCTGACCAGAAACACACATACCTCAGAGATGGAAGTTCACCTGCGACTTGGACCTCACCAACAGAATCAAGATCACCATCTGCAGTGAGTGCAGCATCATCGAGATCTCCCCGACGGCAAAATTAATCGCAAGGGTCCTGTTTTAGTCATTTCGCAGAGGAAAATATAGTTCCAGATGAAAATATAGTTCTGGCTGTCAGGCGGAAGTATATCACTTCACCTTCAATAAATCCTCCCTCATCTTGTACAACAGCTCAGCTTGCAAGGTTTGCCACAACTGATAAGCCTTCATCTGAAACTTTATTAAATGACATGCTAATGGCATTAACCCCTTCACACAAGAGCCTGTTTTCACCTTCATGACCGGGCCACATTTTACAATTCTGACTACTGTCACTTTATGAGGTAATTACTCTGGAATGCTTCAATGGATCCCACTGATTCTGAGAATGTTTTTTTGTGACATATTGTCCTTCATGATAGTGGTAAAATTTCTTTGATATTACTTGCATTTATTTGTGAAAAAATTGAAAATTTGGCTAAAATTTAGAAAATTTCAAAATTTTCAAACTTTGAATTTTCATGCTCTTTAATCAGAGAAATATGTCACACAAAATTGTTAAAAAATAACATTTCTCACATGTCTACTTTACATCAGTACAATTTTGGAACCAATTTTTTTTTTATTAGGGAGCTATAAGGGTTAAAAGATGACCAGAGATTTCTCATTTTTCTACCAAAATTCACAAAATGATTTTTTTTAGGGACCACATCACATTTGAAGTCACTTTGAGGGGTCTATATGACAGAAAATACCATTTTACAACTTCACGCCATTTGACTCTTGGAATGGAAATTTGGCTGGAATCGATAGCGGACGCCATATTGCATTTGGACAGCCCCTGAAGTGCCTAAACAGTAGAAACTCCCAACAAGTGACCCCATTTTGGAAACTAGACCCCTCAAGGAACTTATCTAGATGTGTTGTGAGCACCTTGAACCCCCAGGGGCTTCACAGAATTTTATAATGTTGAAGTGTGAAAATAAAAAAACACATTTTTAACACAAAACTGCTACTTTAGCCTCAAATTTTTAATTTTCACAAGGGCAGCAAGAAAAAATGGACCACAAAATGTGTTGTGCAATTTCTCCTGAGCATGCTGACTCCCGATATGTGGTGCAAAACCACTGTTTGGGCGCACGGCATGGCTTGGAAGGTAAGGCGCGCCATTGGACTTTTGGAATGCAAAATTGACTGGAATCGATAGCGGACACCATGTTGCATTTGGAGAGCCCCTGAGGTGCCAGAATAGCAGAAACCCCCAAAAGTGACCGAATTTTACAATCTACTCCTCTGTATAAAGTAATCTAGTAGTGGGAAAATAGGTAGATAGGTAAATGGTCTCTAAAGCCATAGATGAATTCCCAGAGAGGTGTCATTTCCAAAATGGGGTCACTTCAGGGGGTATTCTGCTGTTCTGGCAATTTTGAGAGCTGCTAAATGCCAGAACTGCAGAATCCCCCCTGACGTGACCCCATTTTCGAAATGACACTCCTTTGGGAATTCATCTAAGGGTTTAGTGACCATTTTAACTCAATGGATGATTTCCAGAAACAACCACGAAATGGAAGGTTTAGATTCTGGAGAACACCCCCTTTTCCCAACCCTGGAAATTAAGTGAGCTCTACTCGAATGTGTCATTCACTAAATAAACCAGATGTTTGAATGACAAAATGGGAAACATTTTTACAGTTTAAAAACGTGGTTCTGTGTGGAAGATTTTAAAGCAGTCAGTGATGTATAAGTCTGGCAATGATGGGCATTGTGGGCAATAGTAGCAGGTATCACGCCTCATTCCTCTTTTAGTACATACACAACATCTTTTCTGGGGGTTCGTTCTTGATTCTGTTGCTGGAATAAGTGCAATAAAATGTCGCTCAGTGAGTCCCTCAGTTTCTAATGGATGATCGGGGCTAACATTTTCAAAAGCAAGATTTTTAATTAACTTTTCTTGATAATCAAGAAAAGTATCTGAATTTCCTGCTTTTTTTGTACAACACAAAAGAATTGTATGTGGCCACCTGAAACAAATAAATAATCAACTTTTTATACCAGGTATAGGACTTTCTTGTTACCTGGTATGGCTAAAGAACCTAGTCTGCAAGGTCCACACCAGCCATGTGTTTGCTGTAGTCAATGATTGACACAGGTTTTTGCTCTGGAGTTGTGGATCCTAGTTCTACATTGGCCCTTGTGGCATCTGTGTGGATCGAGCTGAAGACAAAAATATCCTTCTTATCCCTATACTTCAGGGCAAGGAGCTCTCCATTGTGTACAGCCCCTCACTGCCCCCTTTGAAACTTTTGGTTGACCAATGGTTGTGGAAACCTCTGACGGTTTTTACTAATGGTCCCACAAGCTCTGATGTTGTGTTCAACCAGACTTTTAAATAGGGGTATACTGGTGTAATAATTGTCCACATACAGATTGTAGCCTTTTTGTAAAAATGGACTTATCAGCTCCCAAACAATTTTTTCAGATGTCCCCAGATAAGTTGGGCATCCTGGTGGGTTTAGTTGGCTATCTTTCCCCTCATATATGTGAAAAGCGGATGTGTATCCGGTTTAACTTTCGCACATTTTACAGAACTTTATTCCAAACCTTGCCCTTTTAGATGGAATAAATTGCTTGAGCTGCAGTCTTCCTTTGAATTTTACAAGGGACTCATCTATAGAAATGTTTTGCGTTGGGGTGTAGAGCCTTAAGAATTTTTCTGACAAATTTTCAATGATGGGTCTTTATATAATCTGTCATGTTCTTGGGCATTTCTGGGCAGGCATTGACTATTTTCATTAAAATACCAAAACCTCATGAGAATTTCAGAATGGGTCATAGGCAGAATGACTGAAAACATAGGGGTGGCTTGAACAGGGCGGTTGGACCAGTAGGATGGAATGCTTGTTTTTTTAATAAGCCCCATGGCAAATGTAAGTCCTAAAAAATTTTTTATTTCCGGGACATTAGTTGGTGTCCATAAATTTTCCCTAGCATAGTAGGATCGGGGATTCTGACTTATGAATTGGGATGCGTATAAATTTGTTTGCACTATAATATCCTCTAGCAAGCTCTCTATAAAAAACTAATTAAAAAAATTAATTGGTCCAAAATCTTCCACCTCCACTTTTATACCAGGAATGGCATTAAAATTAGGGCTAAATGGAGCAGCCGAATCCAAAGCCTCCCATCTGGGAAATGCTATTTCAAGTGGCAAAGCCCTTTGTACACTGGCGTGCGCCAATTCACGAGCACTGGGGAAAGCGCTTGTACTGGGCACAGCTATTTGCCCCTATTGTTGTACTGGTCCTTGGGCTTGAGGATGGACCAGAATCACTGCTCATTTCTGAGCTCTCACTGTCACCGCTACTAAAACCCTCAAAATCCACATCTCCATCTGACATTGCACTGTCATCACTGTCAGAACATTGCAGGGCATATGCCTCCTCTGCAGTATAAGTCTGACGGGCCATTTTATTTGTTTTTATATTTTTTGACGGGACTGACTGACCAGACTGACCGAACGGGACTGACCGGATGGGACTGACCTGACGGGAATGACCGATGGGACTGACCAGATGGGACTGACTGACCGGACTGACTGACTGACTAACTGGACTGACTGATCGGGCTGACTTACTGACCAGACTGACCTACCAGACTGACTGACTAACCGGGCTGACTGACTTGACTGACTGGACTGACTGGCTGACCGGGCTGACTGACCAGACTGACTGACTGACCTGACTGACTGACTGTTCGAACTGACTTATCGGACTGACTGACTGACCAGTCTAACTGACTGGATTGACTGATCAGACTGACTGACTGATCTGACTGACTAACTGGACTGACTGACTGGACTGACTGACTGGACTGACTCACTGAACAGACTGACTGGCTGACCGAACTGACTGATCGGACTGACTGACTGACTGGACTGACTGACTGGACTGACTGAACAGACTGACTGATCAGACAGACTGACTGGACTGACTGACTGGACTGACTCACTGAACAGACTGACTAGCTGACCGGACTGACTGATCGGACTGACTGACCGGACTGACTAATCGGACTGACATACCGGACTGACTGACTGACCGGACTGACTGACTGACCAGACTGACTGACCGGACTGACTGATCAGACTAACTGACCAGACTGATGGGACTGACTGATTGGACTGACTGATCAAACCGGACTGACTGACCAGACTGACTGACTGACCAGTCTAACTGACTGGATTGACTGATCAGACTGACTGACTGATCTGACTGACTAACTGGACTGACTGACTGGACTGACTGACTGGACGGACTCACTGAACAGACTGACTGGCTGACCGAACTGACTGATCGGACTGACTGACTGACTGGACTGACGTACTGGACTGACTGACTGGACTGACTGAACAGACTGACTGATCAGACAGACTGACTGGACTGACTGACTGGACTGACTCACTGAACAGACTGACTGGCTGACCGGACTGACTGATCGGACTGACTGACCGGACTGACTAATCGGACTGACATACCGGACTGACTGACCGGACTGACTGACTGACCAGACTGACTGAATGGACTGACTGATCGGACTAACTGACCAGACTGATGGGACTGACTGATTGGACTGACTGATCAAACCGGACTGACTGACCAGACTGACTGACTGACCGGACTGACTGACCGAACTGACTGGCTGACTGATCAGACAGACAGATCAGACTGACTGATCGGACTGACTGTTCGGACTGACTGGACTGACTGACTGACCAGACTGACTGATCGGACTGACTGACCGGACTGACTGACCGGACTGACTGACCGGACTGACTAATTGGACTGACTGATCGAACTAACTGACAGGACTTACTGGACTCACTGAGCGGACTGACTAACCTTAAGGGTAACCCTAACCCTGAGCTAACCCTAACCCTGAGCTAACAGTAACTTTAGCCTAACTCTAATTTACCTTAACTCTAGCTATTTTTTTTTGGAGATGTTAGGAGAAACAGTGCATTTATCAGGCAGATCTCCCGAAAAAGTTTGTTGCTACAACAAACTTCCCCAGTGATCTCACTGATTGGCTGGGGTGTCGGTGACATCATTGAGACCTGAGCCTATCAGGTCTCCATGAGGTCAGAGGTCACAGCCAGCGTTCTGCACCAGGATCCCCGTGCTGCTAAGGTACATAGGGGTCCCGATCACCGAGCACCGGCTGTCACTATATTTTAAATGCCGCAATCACTATGGGTTGCGGCATCTAGAAGATAGGAACAGGTTAACATCATGGGAACCTGATCCAATCAGGTCCCCATGATGTCACGTGTCAGAGCTGGCGCTCCGCACCAGAACTGCAGGGCTTGCAGGACCCTGGGGGGCCTGAGCGCTGCGGGACCACCCACCGTTTTTAAACATCGGCGCTGCACAGAGCCCAGGCAGCGCCTACGTTTATTTACAGTGGGCGGTCGTGAATCGGTTAAGTAGTTCTATACAAAAAGACTTTGCTAATTTGCTCTCACCAGTTCAGACCTTTACTAAAGAACTAGAGGGTTTCACATATAGAACAAAAAATGTGAGACTTTTCTAACTCTCATAACAGTCTAATTGATGCTCACAATGAGCTGTCAGATGATCTGGAATATATGCAAGCTAAATTGGTAGACATGGAGGATCAATCAGGTAGGCGAGGACAGGTAGCGTACTCCGCTCCGTCTGCATCCTGCCTGGGATCCATTTGCTGTGGAGCCACACTCTTAAGCTCCGGGCCTTCTGAGATGATCTAGTGAATCCTGCTTTGAGCAGGGGGTTGGACCAGATGACCCAGGAGGTCCCTTCCAACTCTACCATTCTATGATTCTATTCTATGATTCTTGATCATGGTCCTTGGCCGGGTTGAGACATTCCTGGTCTCCAACCTACCTCTCGTCCCAAGGCCAGGGTACGAGAGCTGTGTCCCTTGCCTGTGCAGGCCCAAACAGGATCTGCGCTCCCGGAGGGAGGTCACATTACACACATTAGTTGACAGCACAGAGTACAGCCAAAGAAGAACCAAAAGAAAGGCGGACAAAGACCAAGATCAAAGATGGCTTTGAATTAAATATGAAATCTAAAGTGTAACTAACTTGTAAGTCCTCCACCCTCACCCCTGTAACCATGGGAGCAGCACCTAGTGCATAACAGCTCCCTCTGGTGGAGAAGTGTGGTGCTGGATGCAAAAGGTTAGGTCACGACTATCACACTGGCCTTACCTCAGAGGAGGAACATCACACTCCATTAGAGAAGTGCAGCATCCCTGTGGCGGTCGAACCCTCAGGGGCGCCACATTCCCCCCTGGTAAAACATAGCACGTCCGCGAACTGCAAAAGAAGTAACACCCAGGAAATTTTTTTCACATATATAACAAGAAAAACTATCATCCCTTTATGGGAGGCACATTTCTTAAACGTTGCATAACAAGGTATATAGTATAAAAGTACAAACGTATAAAATTATAAAATTCTAAAAGTGATAGCATTTTTTTCCAGAGACATAATTGCAAACAGACAGATAAAGTGCACGGACGCAGAGTCAGTTCAGAAGTGCGAGGGACCTGTCCTAAACCCTCAATATGGGCCCTGGGATGGCTGCAGGGCATAAAGATCCCGAGTTGGACCTCCCGGAGAGCTACCCTAACAGGTTTTTCTTCTGAGGTTTTGAGGTAGAGAATATCTGCGGTTTTGTATAAAACCAATATGGAGCACCTAAAGAGATGCAAACTATATACATGGGGAAAGAGTCTGTCTGCTGCAAGTCCGCAGGGACACGTGTCTCTAGAAACCAGAGAGAAAATAAGTAGAAATATAAAAAGTCAACACATTAAAACTTGTGAACAAAACTGCAACAACAGCCGGGAGCTGCTTTAAACCTCGGGCTGTCTACTTGGAAAGGGCTCATTCCTCCCAACGGAGGCTAGCCGGTCCCCTGAGGCTGAGCGCGGGGTGGCGTCGCTCCCGGACACTTTGTGCACGTCCAGGGCGTACCACCCACGCTCACCCTGGTGGCGAGAGAAAGTCACTGTGTCGCCCGGGATGAGGTTCCGACCGGGGTGTCCCTTCTTGAGGTGTGGCTCGATGTCCCGACGGCTGACGAACACATCATCCTGGAACTGGGGACACCGAATGAACCCCCACCCCACCACATGGTGGAAACGGACGACTTGGCCTTCAAATCGGGGACTGGGATGAGTGGCCTCCTCCTGATGCGCCCGGGATTTAGCAGCTTTGGTCCGGGCCTCGAGGCGCTCGCAGCGCTGCTCCTGCCGACGCTGCTTCCATGCGAGCTGGAATATCTGGTCGCTGCACCACTGGCTCCTCCTCCGCGCTTCAACCCGAGTCTCCCGGGGGAAACCTATTAGGTCGCCCCCCTGGTTTTCCCAGGCCCACTCCTCAGCCTCGGGCCAGGTCACTGCTGGTGCAGGTAGCAGGGTAAGAACGGGTTGCTGCGAGTCCTCTGTAGACGCGGACCTGTCCGGGTTGGAGCCGGTAGTTTCCTCCGCAGCTTCAGGCACCTCCGAATCAGGGTTTGGGCAGCATCGCAAGTCCGCACCGATGGCTGCCGATTGCAGCTCTGGAGCCAACGCTTGCTCCCAAGTGAACGCGTGGGGAATTAGGTACTCAGTCATGAGGTCCAGGATAGTCATGGAAGGCTCTGCAGCTGGGGCAGGGGTTGCACACTCACCCGCCGCCGGGTCGCCCTCGACCTCCGTCACCACGTCGACTTGTCCAGGAACCTCCACACCTTGGTGGCGGTCCCGGAGACGCAGCAGCATCTCCTCCCGCCACGCAGCCATCGCTGCCACCTGGGCCTCTCTCAGCCTTCTTAGGAGTTCCGGAGCTTCCTGCTGGAGAAATGTGATATCTCCCGGGGTCAACCCGCTGCCACCTTGTTCTCTGCTGGGTGAAGGGCCTGAACCGGGTTCAGTAGATGGGTGGTTTTGCTCCCCAGAGGCGTCCATGTCCGCCTCCGTTGATTGCCAAGCTCCAACTGCAATGGAAGCACCTTGTTGCTTTTCTTCTACCTACTCTTTTGGGGTGGTTCCTGGGCGGAATGCTGACAGGCCCGCCTTCGTTCAGCCCATCCAGTTTGACGGGCATTACCCCGCAGATAGTCTCTGATGAAAGGGGCAGTCCACATTTTTGGCGCCAAGCGGGAGCCCAGCCCACGATGGGAGGCATTCAAAGACAGTCTTTTTACAACATTATGGCGTCTGTTCTTCTTGGGCGGGCACTATTTTAAGTGTAAAATGACAGCTCAAGGTGTAAGGCACATAGTACCCGGTAGCAATGGGCACTTCTTCCTTTGCTGCGGGAACGCGATCCTGCCGACTACGCCAGTGATGAGACGCCTCTACTCAGAGAAGACCATGTTTTACCCTGGGTGTTGGGGGACTCGGTGTCGGGCCCTGTGATGGGAGAGATGGGATGCAGCCATGGCCCGGGCCGGACCCTTGCTCAGGGCCGTCACATTAAAAAAAGAGATGGTGTGGGCTTGTCCGGGTTGAGTGGCTGATTAACAACTAAGCCACCTGTGGTGTCTGGTAAAGGGTCACCAGTGCCGCTACAGTCCGCTGAGGCATGGTGTTACCGCGGCCAAAGTTCTTACTACTCCCCACAGGCAGAGCAGGGCCTCTGGGCAAAGGGACAGGATGGAGGGAGTAGTAGTAGAGGAGAAGGGATCCCGCGTCCCATGGTGTGACGCAGAAATAACAGTCCGGAGGCCTTAGGGGTGAACTTCCAAGCCTTTACTCACTCAGATGGCCAAGGAAGGCGACTCCCTGCTCCCCGCGGAGTCCTGCATTCCCCAAAGACGGGGGTCCGACAACCTCCGAGTAGGTCCAGCATTCTGTCGCAACTTTACAGCAGAGTGTTCCTGAACTACAGACCGATTCCTTTCCTGTCCGTGTGTGTGTAAATAGGCCGGGTCTCCCTCTGAACTCCTCTCATAACAAAGGCATGGGAGCAGCTCTGCTCCGACCGATACCCGCTGGGATCCTCTGGGCCTAACCGGGCTTTCCCATCCAGGACGTAGAGTACCAAGGTCTGGTGTCAGGGGCCGGTACCCCTCTTGCAGCCGGAGTCCCTCTGAATATATCAGATAGGCGAGGACAGGTGGCATACTCTGCTCCGTCTGCATCCTGCCTGGGATCCATTTGCTGTGGAGCCACACTCTTAAGCTCCGGGCCTTCTTGATCATGGTCCTTGGCCGGGTTGAGACATTCCTGGTCTCCAACCTACCTCTCGTCCCAAGGCCAGGGTACGAGGGCTGGGTCCCTTGCCGGTGCAGGCCCACACAGGATCTGCGCTCCCGGAGTGAGGTCACATTACACACAGTAGTTGACAGCACAGAGTACAGCCAAAGAAGAACCAAAAGAAAGGCGGACAAAGACCAAGATCAAAGATGGCTTTGAATTAAATATGAAATCTAAAGTGTAACTAACTTGTAAGTCCTCCACCCTCACCCACTAACTGGTTCCTACCACTTTGTGTTCCCCAGTCTCCCTGTAACCAGGGGAGCAGCACCTAGTGCATAACAGCTCCCTCTGGTGGAGAAGTGTGGTGTTGGATGTAAAAGGTTAGGTCACGACTATCACACTGGCCTTACCTCAGAGGAGGAACACCACACTCCATTAGAGAATTGCAGCATCCCTGTGGCGGTCAAACCCTCAGGGGCACCACAACCACGTACAAAACATCTACCAGATTCGGTAGCCAGAGATGTGTTAGCACGCATACATTTCTTCCACATAAAGGAGGATTTTCTACTTTTCTCTAGAAAGAAGTGTGAACTCCTAACTCCATTCCAGCATATAAAGATATTTTTGGATGTGTCAGCAGCCACTCTACATTTTTAAAGATTCATGACCCCCATCTCCTCAGCTCTGGGAGAAAATGAAATAGTTTATTATTGGGGCTTCCTGATGAAGCTTCTAATTAATTATAAGGGAGAATTGCACGTGGTCACTTCTTTTGAAGAAGGTATTACTCTTATGTGCAATTGAAACTTTAACATTTCAAATCAACCATCATCCAATAAGCCATATCCCCAACTTGTGGAGAAAGCAGGCAACGTACACCAGCGAAGAATAAAAATAGGCTCTGAAGATCAACTAATACCTTGAAAGAGTATAGATGGAACTGGACTTTAGGTCAGTATTTCCAGAAGCACTTTACCCCCCTTCTGAGTCACTGAAGTTTTTGGTTTCCCAGATCTAGTAGGTCCCAGCTGACCTATTAATCAGTTATGTATGTTCTTAAGATTACTGTTCTGCTTTATTATTCTGTTTTTGTCCTTTTTTTTCTTACACATACAGGCAAATTCTCCAACAACAATCTGTGCAGTGTAACCGGGATTGTTAGTTGCTTATGATGATAGTGTCAAATATAGTTCTCACATGGTTATATAATTTTCCTGGTCTAATAATGGTGATAAAAAAATGTTCTTTGAATATTAATAGCCTTAATTCCCCACAGAAAAGGTCTTATATGTGTAAGGAAGCAATTTCTTCTAAATGTGATATCTTGTGTGCTCAGGAAACTCACATATTTCAGAAGGATACATTTAGAGTGAGACATTCTCTCATCACCCATGTAACTCAGGCCTGTTTTATGAAAAAGCAGAGGGGAGTGGTTTTTGCTGTGAAAAGTTTGGTAGCTTTTTCACCTATAAATGCAGTGCTAGATTCACAGGGGAGATATATAATCCAAATTTGTTCCATCAACAATGTAATATACATCTTTGTAGTCGTATATGCGCCCAATAAAACCCAGACAAGCTTCTTATATAGGCTACTGAAAAAAAATTAATTAAATAAAACAGGGTCACATTATCTTTTGTGGTGATTTCAATGTAATAAATAATAGTGTATTAGAATCCACACCCCAATCTAAAAGATATTCATCTCAATTTTCATCTTTACTGTGCAAAGAGGATCTATATGATATTTGGAGCATTCAACATTAAATTAAAAGAGACTACACATTTTTCTCACCTGTCCATAACACATATTCACGCGTAGACATGTTCTTAGTATGCAGATCATTATTAAACAAGTTTATTTCCTCCTCAATAGGTCTTATCACATAGTCAGAACACGCTCCTGTGTTTCATCAAATAGAGGAAGAACATTGTTCACGTCCTACGTATCCCTGGAAAGCCAACTCATATCTTGTGTCTAACCCTCAATATGTAGAATATCTCTGAAATAACTTGCATGAATTCTTTCAAATAAATGTTAACTCAGTTGACAATCCGTTTTCCCTTTCGAATTCACATAAGGCATTCATGCGCGGTATTTTTATTAAACTCATCCATAGGAGTAGAAAAGAGAGGGAAAAACGATTTGATGAAATTATGTCAGAATTGCAGAGTTTAGAAAAATGAAACAAATATTCCTTTAACAAGGAGTGAGCTACTACTCTTCACTTTACAATCTATCATCAGACCCCGATCATATAACACCAGACCCAGTAAACAGTCTTTTTTAGCTAAACTAAATCTTCCTTCCTTGACTCCTCACAGTTTTATTACATGTGACAAATGTGTAAGAAATAGACATTCCTCCCATGTAATAAAACTGTCAAACAGTCGCAAATCATGCACACGGGAGCGATTCAAACACATCACCGAGCAGCTATAAATACTCGGAGCTCGACCCGAGCATATTCGGCGAAAGGGTTAATAGAACATACTCTCTCAACACTACTAATCAAATTATGTGCTGAATAGTGTCTTTTCACACATAATTCTGTAATTATTTAATAGTATGAATAAAATGCTTTTAAGAAAGGAGTCAGAGTTGATTTTGAGGCACTAGGAGGCATAAGGAGTGATCAGCCTCATTGGTGAGCAGATCAATTCACTGTAGATTGACTTTGAGCCAAATTTCCTGAAATTTTCAGGACCCCATGAATTCATACAATTTGCGATTCAATTCACATATTGTAAAAATTAATACATTTTTTACACACTTCCTTGCTGTAATAGTCCGATAGTAGATCCATACATACCTCCCAAATTTTGGCGTTGGTTGTCACTGTTTAAAATGTATTTTCCTTTAAGCAGATAACCAGATAGGTTAAGGTCACTTTGGGTTTAATAAGGCTGTACTTACATTTGAAGAGCTCAAAATTTACTTCTTCTGGGCAATTAGAGGTTTAATGGCACTGAGATTAAGTAGGTATTGAGAATAAGATTGCCGCAAATCAAATTTTTTTAGGAAAATTAAGTGAAACTGAATTTTAAAGGTCTACTGATCTCTAATTGTTATGTTCTCACTCATTTTGTTTACATTTTTGACATATTTTACCCCTTAAGAAACTAGCCACTTTGTACGTTAATGACCAGGCAAATTTTTTCAATTCTGACCACTGCCACTTTGTGCTGTAATACCTCTGAAACGCTTCAATGGATCCCCCTGATTCTGAGATTCTTTTTTCATGACATATTGTACTTCATGATTGTGGTCAAATTTATTTGATATGATTTGCATTTATTTGTAAAATAAACAGAAATTTGTCGAAAATTTTTAAAATTTTGCAATTTTCAAACTGTATTGTTATGCCCTGAAATCAGAGAGATATGTCACACAAAAAAGTTAATAAATAACATTTCCCACATGTCTACTTTACATAAGCACAATTTTGTAACCAAAATATTTTTGTGTTAGGGAGCTATAAGGGTTAAAAGTTGACCAGCGATTTCTAATTTTTCCAACAAAATTTACAAAACCATTTTTTTAGGGACCACATCACATTTGAAGTCACTTTGAGGTGTCTATATGACAGAAAATACCCAAAAGCGACAACATTCTAAAAACTGCACCACTCAAGGAACTCAAAATCACATTTAAGAAGTTTATTAACCCTTCAGGTGCTTTACAGGAACTGAAGCAATGAGGAAGAAAAAAATTAACATTTAACTTCTTTCACAAAATATTAAATTTAGACCAAATTTTTTTTATTTTCACAAGGGTAACAGATAAAAATGGACCGCAAAATGCATTGTGCAATTTCTGCTGAACATGCTGATACCAAATATGTAGCGGAAAACTACTGTTTGGGTGCATGGCAGGGTTCAGAAGTGAAGGAGAGCCATTTGACTTTTTGAATTCAAAATTTGCTGTAATAATCAGCAAATGCCATGTTGTGTTTGGAGAGCCCCTGCTGTGCCTAAACAGTGGAAACCCCCCACAAGTGACCCCATTTTGAAAACTTGACCCCTCAATGAACTTATCGATGTGTGATGAACACTTTGAACCCCCAGGTGCTTCACAGAATTTTATTACATAAAGACGTGAAAAAAAAAATCACAAAAAATTTCTTTTAACCCCCAGTTTTTTATTTCCACAAGGGTAACAGGAGAAAATGGACCCCAAAAGTTGATGTGCAATTTCTCCTAAGCACATCGATACCCTATATGTGGCAGAAAACCACTGTTTGGGTGCATTATCTGGCGCTCTACGCTGAGCACTTACTTTGGCGTTTCCATCTAAATCTCCAAATGACGTGATTCAGATGAAACCCTTAAGGGATACATTCACTATAATGAGATGAGGCAGCAGAGTTACTCTGGAATCCATATGGCCTCTGTTCAGCATTATCCTTCTTTTCAGAGGTTCACAAAACTGTGGCTGACCGCGCTTTTATTTACGCCTAAAAAGATGGACACCACCAAATCATAGGTCAGACGGCATTCACAGTGCCTCCATCTGTCTCATTAAAGGGAATCTTCCATTAGGGGTTTCCGTCTGAATCACGTATTTCAGAGATTCACACTGAAACACCGGTGTAAGCGCTCAGCGCAGAGCACAGGATAAATATTCGCCATGCCTTACTGCGATCTTTGGGAGGCAGAATATACAAATCAGCAGCAGGTGAAGAATTGGTTTTATATATTTTTTATATCATTCCTCGGGCAGTATAAAAGTGATTAGACAACTTTATTCTTCGGGTCGGTGTGATTACAGCGATACCAGACTTATATCAGGCTTTTATGATTGACAGTTGTCACTCACTAAAAGACGCATTTTTTTAAAAAAACTAATGTTTGCATCTCCATATTTAGAGAGCTATAATTTTTCCATATTTCAGCCGACAGAGTAATGTGATGGCTTGTTTTTTGCGGGATGAGTTTAGGTTTTATTGGTACCACTCTTGGGCAAATTACATTTTTTGATTGCTTTCTATTCAGATTTTTGGGAGGCAGAATGAACAAAAAACAGCAATTCAGGATTTTTTTTTGTTGTTACTTGTGTGGTAAAATTGATAAGGCAGCTTTATTCTTCAGGTCAGTACGTTTACAGCAGTACCACATTTATGTAATTTCTTCATGTTTTTGCGCTTTTACATAATAAAACTTTTATAGAAAAAATATTTATCTTTGCATCGCTATATTCTGAGCACTGTAACTTTTTAATTTTTCAAATGATGGAGCTGTATGGTGTCTTGATTTTTACGGGACAAGATGATGTTTTCAGCGGTACCATTTATATTTTCATCCGTCTTTTTGATCGTGTTTTAATCCACTTTTTTCCAGAGGTATGATGAAAAGTCGTTGTTTCTAATGTTTTTTTTTTTTTTTACGCTGTTCACTGAAAGGGTTAACTATTGTGACACATTTATAGATCGGGTCGTTCTGGACGCGGCAATACCAAATATGTGTACTCTTTTGTTTATTTTTGTTTTTTTTACCTATAAATCTGTATTTATTAGTGTAATATATTTTTTTTTACGTTTTTTTTTTTTTAGATTTTTTAATTTTTTTTTTTCTTTAAACTTTTTTACTTAGTCCCACTATGGGACTTTCACTTTTTTCATAGATATAATGTATTGCAATGCATTAGCATTGCAATACATTATACCTATATTGAAAGCTCCTGAGACCATGCTGTGCATTAGTCTCAGGAGCTTTCCATAGCTTGGTGACCTGGGGGTCATCATGACGACCCCTGGTCACCATGGCAACGGTGGTGCCCCCGCGATGATGTCACGGGGGTGCCGACCTGAAGGCAGAGTGAGCTCCCAGCCCTCTGCCTGCCTCCTGAACACTGCGATCGTGCTCGATCACAGTATTCAGAGGGTTAACAGCCAGAGGGGCGGCGCTGACACTGCTCCTAGCTGTTTAGTGCCGGAGTTCAGCCACTAGCAGCGCTGAGCTCCAGCACTGATTGAGCAGCAGATGCTGAAATTTCAGTGTCTCCTGCTCCATCATGCTGTGATTGGTCAGTCAGATTGACTGACAGATCGCAGCAATCTGGGTGCAGGGACCGACGGCATGGGTCCCTGCACCCCTTCTCGTGCCACTCAGCTGTCACGGACAGCTGTCGGCACTGAATTGGCACATATTGTTTACATGCTGTGCCAGCTTAAAGCAATGACGGACAATGCACGGCAATGAGCATAAACTTATACCCGCTCATGCTGTGCAGTGTCCGGCATTGAGCGCTATGGGGTTAACCAACTTTTCTCTGTGTTTATGTTCTACTTTTATGGAAAAATACAAGAGCGCAATAGGGTCTTATCCAATTAATAAATGTTACATAAAAGTATTAAAAACTGCTCACCTAGTAGGGTTGTGTGGGACACAACACCTATAAAGTCTGGGCTCCAAATGCTGCAGCTTCCTATGGATATGTCAGAGATAGATGCTGGGAAAGAAATTTGTTTCTGCGCTCTCTGGAGTCATGACAAACCATTAGTATGGATAAAAATGTAGATTTATTGTCTACGCGTTTCAGAGTCCACCGACTCCTTCCTCAGGACAACCAAACATAACATTAGTTATGAAATGATATCTGACAGATTTATGCAGTATCAATATAGAAATATTATTATATTCCATCATTCGCATCTGCCCACCTAGGACACCAGATATATATGAATCATCATAAAGCAATAGGATAATTAGGAAGAGCCACCAGACATACACAGAAACTACAAAGTGTGTTAAAATGACGCACATAGTGGAAGCAATCTCTCCATAGTCCTGTAGAAAGTCATTAGGACAGGTGGCAGTGACTGAAGGGTGACTATATTATAGGTATATTACTCCCCATATATGTGCATGGTGTACAATTATGTACTAATTATGTACTTATTATTGCTATGACACCAAGTGTTGTCACTACTGATGAGCGAACGCACTCGCCACTACTCGGTACTCGCCTGAGCATCATGGTGCTCGACAAGCTCAGCGTTCGGCGAGTATTTCCGGGTTGCTCAGGCGGGAACTCGGGTCCCCTCCCTGCATGTTTGGCGCTCTTTGGAGAGCCAATCAACATGCAGGGATTGCCTGCCATGCACTGTAATGCCGTAGCCATGTTGGTTGTGGGCATTACAGTGATTGGCTGTTTGCACAGCGTCATCAGGTCTATATAAGACCTGGCACCGCCATGCTCATCACAGTCACTCCGGATCAGACAGTGTAGGGAGAGCTGCTGCTGTGTCAGGGAGAGATTTAATCGTCTATTAGAAAGTGTAGGGAGAAAAAACGTACATTACCCATATCCATCTTAACAAACAGTCCTTTTGAGGACTAACTAATCCATCGGCAGAGATATCAGGCAGGCAGTGTATATAGGCAGGCAGGCAGGGTATATAACAGACTTCAGTGCACATAGGACTAGAGGCTCCATTCCAGTCCAGCCTTCTGCTGCCGTTAGATATTTCTAGAAATAGGCCCAGGTCTCTGGGGCCAGGAATATTTTTTTTGCATCTAAATCCTCATAATTTGCTTAAAAAGCACTCCAGAGAACACGGCTTTTCTGCGCCATTTACTTGTTTGCACTGCAGAATACAGCCAGGACCTTTCCATATTACAGCGCTAAAAATCCAGCTATTTAAAACTGTGTTTTCTCCGTCACATGAATCACATATACGTTTTCAGAAAATACTGCCATTTCTGGCCTGCATTAAAACAATTTTCAGTGTGTCAGCAACGTTTTTGACACTGGTTTGCTGTTCAAAACAGTTAACTACAGGCCAGGTTTTTAAAACTGTGTTCTCTCCATCACACGGATCACATATACGTTTTCAGAAAATACTGCCATTTCTGACCTCCATAAAAAAAAAATTCAGTTTGTCAGTGAAGCAATTCACAGCAGTTTGCTGTTCAAACTACTTACCTACAGGCCAGGTATTTAAAACTCTGTTTTCTCCTTCAAACGGCTCACATTAAAGTTCACTCCAAACTCCGTCATTTGTAGTGAGCATGGAAGATACTGTCCTCCAATTAAAATTGCCAAGGCAAGTGGCAAGGGACGGGGATCTGGATGTGATGGTAATGGTGCATGCAGAGGCCGAGGACAAGGCCGTGGGCAAGCCGAAATTGTGCCACAACAAACACCCACATCTTCTCGCCTGACTTTCAAGTCCCAATTTCTAGGGGACCGCAGCACACCACTATTGAACCCAGAGCAGAGACAAAAGGTTGTTGGCTGGATAGCGGATAATGCTTCCAGTCACTTAGCCACCACCACCACCACACTGTCTTCCACCCGGTCAAGTCTCAGTAGCCGTGAGTCTGGACCGCATTTTCCTCACCCTGATCCTCCTTCCTCCCACCATGCCAAATACCCATAGACAACTAATCCCACACTTGGACACTCTGAAGAGCTGTTCACTTTTCCATTTATATATTCGGGCCTCTCGCCCGGTCCACTTGAATCGGGGCAAGAGGAGATCATGTGTAGTGATGCCCAAATATTTGAGCAGCCATGGTCACACGAAGGTGACGGCGGGAAAGTGTCACAAGAAGTGAGCGATGATGAGACACAATTGAGAGAAAGTCAGGAGGAGGACCAGGGTGCGGAAGTGGAAGACGAGGTGGTGGACGATATAGTAACTGACCCAACCTGGCAGGAGGACATGCAGAGCGAGGACAGCAGCATACAGGGGGAGGGAGGCAAAGCACCCCAACATGCAAGAAGAAGCAGTGTGGTGGCTGCAGACAGAAGGCAGGCTACCGTTCCCCGTAACACAAACACGAAGGAAGTTGCCAGTACAACAGTTAGGTCTTCCCAAGTATGGTTGTTTTTTAAAGACTCTGCCGATAACCCCAAAAATGCCATTTGCACCTCCTGCCAGGCCATCATCAGCAGGGGGGGCAAAGCGACCAGCCTGACCCCACCAGCATGATCAGGCACATGGCAGGAAAGCACCCGACTTTGTGGGCCGAAATCAGGGTCCAGGAACAGTGTCTGCAGGTGGCACCATTGCTTCTTCCGCTGTTGTGAATTTAAGCCAATCCCCTGTCCATTGTGCATGCGAAGATGCCTCCTGCCCTTCACCTATCATTGCACACTCTCAAGTAGCAGCATCAGGAAGCACGTCCATGTCCTTGTCCCAGCGCAGCATTCAGTTGTCCATACCCCAGTCCTTGGAACGCAAGTGCAAATATGCAGCCAATGCCCCACAGGCCACACTACTAAATTTTCACATTTCACCACTGATTGCACTCGAAATGTTGCCTTTTAGGTTCGTGGAGACGGAAGCATTCTGCGACCTGATGGCGGCGGCCGTCCCTCGGTACTTGGTCCCCAGTCGCCACTATTTCTTCCGGTGTGCCGTCCCCGCATTACACAAGCACGTGTACCAAAACATTGGCAGTGCACTCAACAACGCAGTTACCGGTAAAGTCCACCTAACCACGGACACGTGGACAAGTGCTTGTTGACAGGGACGGTTCATCTTGCTGGCGGCACACTGGGTTAACATAGTAGAGCCGTGACCCAGTCGGACCTTGGGACGGAACACGTTCTCCCGATGCCAAGGATTGCATGCCATAGGTCAATCAGGGTTGCCCCCATGGTCTACAGCTCCTGCACCTCATCCTCCTCAGCCTCCTCCTCCTCTTCAGCCTCCATCTCTGAAATGACCATATCAGTCACAAGCTGGAAGCACTGCAGCACTGCCTCGGCAAAGCGACAACAGGCTGTGCTGAAGCTAATATGCTTAGGTGAAAAACCGCACAATGCTGAAGAGTTGTGGACAGCTCTGAAAGAGCATGCAGTTATATGGCTCACACGGCTGAACCTACAGCCAGGAATGGTCGTGTGTGTCAATGGCCGGAATCTGGTGGCGGCTCTGAGTTGTGACGAGATTACACACGTAACATGCCTGGCCCATGTGCTTAACCACATGGTTCAGCAGTTTCTCAAATCCGACCTGGAGCTGCCGGATCTGCTTGTTAAAGTACGCCACCTGTGTGCCCACTTTAGAAAGTCAGCTACTGCTTTCACCGCCCTTGCAGTGTTTCAGCAGAGTTTGCATCTTCTGGCTCACAAATTGGTGTGTGTTTTCCCCATGCGTTGGAACTCTACACTGCAGATGTTGGGAAGTATTTGTGAGCAGAAGAGGGCAGTTGTTGAGTACCAGCATCAACAAGGCTGTCGGTATTCAGTTCAGACTCCACACATAAGATTTCAGGAGTGGACATGGATGTCAAACATATGTACTATCATCCAAATCTTTGGGGACTCCACCAAGATGGTGAGCGGTGATGATGCCATAATTAGCGTCACCATCCCACTTCTTTGTCTTCTGAAACGCTCTCTGCTCACAATCAAAGAGGATGCATTGCAGGCGTAGCACGATGAGATGGAGCAAGGAACCATAAAGGGTGATTACACACAGCCAAGCCTCATCTCATCCCAACGTGGATTAGGTGACAATGAGGAAGAGGAGGAGGAGGAGGAGGAAGGACAGGAGCTATTTTCATGCACTATAGACAGTACTACCTGCACAGCTGTCATACCGTCTGTTGAGCGTGGATGGCCAGAGGACAGAGAGGAGGAGGAGGAGAGCATGGTCAGTCATCCTCTTTGTGAGAACACGGAAGTCTTGCCTGTTAGTAGTCTGGCATGCATGGCTGAGTTTATGTTACGCTGCCTTTCCCATGACCCTCTCGTTCTGAAAATTTTGGGTGACAGTCATTACTGGTTGGTGACACTTCTAGACCCACGCTACAAGGAGAACTTTAGATCTCTTATTCCTGAGGCGTACAGGTCTACAAAAATGGGAATGTACCAGTAGGCCCTTGTTGCGGAACTATTAAAAAAATTCCCATCTGAAAACGCTGGTGGCAGAGGGCACACTTCGTTGGACAACCAAGGAGTACAGGCGAGAGAGACAGCACTTCAATCCAGCACAGGCAGGGGAACACGGTCAAAGTTCTGGGAGTGTTTTCTCAGACCCTCCCATCAGACATGCCCTGAGGCACGGGGTACTCTCACAAGGAGTGAAAAGTTTGGGAAGATGCTGAGGGAGTACCTTGCCGACCTTATCAACGTCCTCCGTGATTCCGCTGTGCCTTATAATTATTGTGTATCCAAGCTGGATACGTGGAATGAACTGGCCCTCTATGTCTTGGAGGTCCTGGCCTGCCGCCAGCGTTTTATCAGAGCAAGTTTTTAGTGCCGCTGATGGAATTATAACTGATAAGTGCATGCGCTTGTCAACTGAAAATGCTGACAGGCTGACTCTTATAAAAATCAACAAGGGCTGGATTGGGCCAGACTTCTCAACACCACCGAATGATAGCAGCGTAACATAAACGCCAATCCAGTGTCTTTTCTTGAGAGGTATATTCCCATGCACCTTTTCACACCAACACATGGGTATACGCTTCCTGAGTTTGGCTATTTGCTCTTGTCCTCCTCTTTCTCCTCATCCTCCACCACCATATCACCAGGGTGACCGTGGTCTGTGATGCAACATCCACCTAATTTTTTAAAGGGTGTTCATGTATACCCCCCAGGGGTAAATGTTTGTCAGCCCCAAGTATAGGAGGCCCGCTCCTTTCTAATGGGAAAATTTTTTTATGAGGCCCTCCTCCACGTCACTTCCAAGGGGCATTGAAGTGCCTCCAAATTTTTGGCAGCCCTTGCATTCACTGCATAGGCCGACACTATGGGAAACTCTCCTTTCTAATGGGAATTTGTCGTTACTGTGGCCCTGCTCTGTGTGTCTTTAAATTCTTAATGGGGTTTTTCCTAAAATTTTCAGCCATTGGATTCACTGCATACCCTATAACTGCATAGCAGACTCTCTCCTTTCTAATGGGAACATGTCATACTTGTTACTGTGGCCCTGCTCTGTGTGTCTTTAAATTCTTTGTGGGGTTTTTCCTAAATTTGTCAGCCGTTGGACTCTTTGCATACCCTATAACTGCATAGCAGACTCTCTCCTTTCTAATGGGAACATGTCATACTTGTTACTGTGGCCCTGCTTCATGTGTCTTTAAATTCTTAGTAGTGTTTTTACTAAAATTGGCCAGCTGTTGGCTCACTGCATACCCTATGACTGTATAGCAGACTCTCTCCTTTCTAATGGGAACATGTCGTACTTTGTTACTGTGGCCCTGCTCTGTGTGTCTTTAAATTCTTAGTGGGGGTTTTCCTAAAATTGTCAGCCCTTGCAGTCACAGCATGGGCATTACCACTATAGGAGACCCACTCCTTTATAATGGGAACATTTTTTTACTGAGACCCTCATCTATTTCTCTTCAAAGGTGTATTGGGTTGCGTCCAAATTTTTGGCAGCCCTTGCAGTCGCTGGATATGCAGTATAGGAGACCCACTTGTTAATAATGGGAACAACAAAGCATAGCCGGCTGATGGCTCTCTAACAATAGCTAGGGATAACTGCTGGCCTTTTAAGAATAGTAAGGGCCGTCTGATATCCCTATAAAAATAGGCTTTATGACTTTCAGAGTCCCTCCATCATAAATAAAACAGGATGTGTCTGAAGATGTGTCACACACCACATTGCCAGATAAGGTTGTAAAATGTTAACATGACATTTCCCGGTGAATGCATTTGTCTAAAAAAATGTTAAGAAACATAACAATAGGATCTTTATTTAGTATAAAAAACAGCATCACCAATTTAACAACATTGTTCAGCTCATGCACCTCCTCCTCCAACTCCGAAATGACCACACCAGTCACAAGCTGATAGCACTGCAGCACTGACTTGGCCAAGCGGCAACAGGATGTGCTGAAGATAACATGCTTAGTGCTTAATTGACAAAGCGCCCAGTGCAGCAGAGTTGTTGAAAGCTGTAACACAACAGCCTGATCTGTGGATCTCACCGCTGAACATACAGCCAGGCATGGTCGTGTGTGACAATGGGCGGAACCTGGTGACGGAGAAATGACAGCCAGGGTAGATACGGTTTCCCTCTATTCCAGTCCTTTCACCAAGCTAAAGAATATGGCTGTGGTGAAATACAACTCCCACTGAGAAGCTGTTTCAGATTGAAAAACATTGTGCCCACCAGAGGATTTGATTCTCAGGGCTAACCTTTCTCCCCCGCTCAAGAGCCCCATAGCAGCTGCAAAGTTAGCGCTATCATGAACTATCCTGAGGTAGAAGCCAAGGCACGCCAGAGGATTCTCTGGTGGGCCTGTCCAACCCTGCCAAAAAGCAGCCCTGGCTAAGAAAAGTGTGGGGGAAGGTTCCCAGACACTCTATGGCTGCTTTTTTAATGTGGATCGGCCATGCTTATGCATGTTATTTCTCAAACCGCATTACAGATCAGGCCATTGTCCAACTCTGTATTCAAGAAATTAATTGCGCAAAGAAAGATGTGTGTGTGTGTCAAAGCACCACCGACAAGGGCGAGTTGTTGTTGGATGGGCTGGCATTGCTTCTGCCACAAGCTGAATTACAGGACTTCCTGTGAGGAATGACATGCAGGGTAAACAGTGTTTCCCTCTATGCCAGTCCTTACACCGAGCTAAATACAACTGTCAGCAAAAAAAAGGTGTGGACTGGCTCCGTACCGTCCCTTGCCACCTTCACCTGTCCACGTGTTTGTCATTAGGCGGTCCTTCCCTGTAAGTGCACTGGGGAGGGCACGTGTAATGTTGTGGGACCCGTTCTTGTGGAAGGCGGAGGCGATACCGGGAAATACAGTGGCGGCTGGGCACCGAGTATGGACACTTGGCTGCTGCCGGCATGAGGTTGTGAAAAGCTTCCGCCTCCACGAGCTTAAAAGGCCATATTTCAAGTGCAAAAAGCTGCCCAGAAATCTGGCAGTTCAGTGTTGCGGCCTGTGGGTGGGTGGGTGGGCGGCTGGCTGCATACTTGCATTTGCATTTCAAGTAACCGAAAACTAAGCAGATGGTGGCCTCTATCATCAAAATGGCCTCACCTCGGCACAATGAACTCTCCTGAAGGAGAAGCCAGGGCCCGCCAGAGGAGTCTCCAGTTCTCTGGTGGGCCCGTCCAACCCTGCCGAAAAGCAGCCCTGGCTAAGAAAAGTGTGGGGGAAGGTTCCCGGACACTCTATGGCTGCTTTTTTAATGTGGATCGGCCATGCTTATGCATGTTATTTCTCAAACCGCATTACAGATCAGGCCATTGTCCAACTCTGTATTCAAGAAATTAAATGCGTAAAGAAAGATGTGTGTGTGTGTGTCAAAGCACAAGCGACAAGGACGAGTTGTTGTTGGACGGGCTGCCATTGCTTCTGCAGCAAGCTGCATTACAGGACTTCCTGTGAGAAATGACATGCAGGGTAGATAGTGTTTCCCTCTATGCCAGTCCTTTCACTGAGCTAAATACAACTGTCAGCAAAAAAAAGTTGTGGACTGGCTCCGTACCGTCCCTGGCCACATTAACCTGTCCACGTGTTTGTGGTTAGGCGGTCCTTCCCAGTAAGTACACTCGGGAGGGCAAGGTAATGTTGTCGGACCCGTGCTTGTGGAAGTCAGAGGGGATACCGGGAAATATAGTGGCGGCTGGGGACCGAGTATGGACACCCGGCCACCGCCGGCATGAAGTTGTGAAAAGCTTCAGCCTCCGCGAGCTTAATAGGCCACATTTCAAGTGCAAGCAGCTGTCAAAAATTTGGCAGTATAGTATTGCAGCCTGTGGGTGGGTGGGTGGGTGGCTGGCTGCCTGCATACTTGCGCTTGCATTCCAAGAAGTGGGGTAGGGACAACTGAACGCTGCAGTGGGACAAGGACGTGGATCGTGACTGTTGCAACTCTGCAATGACAAGTGCATGGCGGGAGGCATCTTTGCATGCGCCAAGAATCACTTATGATGGGCACACTTTTAGGCAGTGACCTGGAAGTCAGAGATGCTTCCAGAGGTCTTTCCCATACTGTTCCGATGTCTTTTCAGCACTGATGATGTGACCCACACCACATGGCCAAATAAGGTTGCAAAATGTTAAAATGACATTTCCTGGTGAATGCATTTGTCTTGGTTGAAAGCAATGCAAAAGTGCAAAAATGCATCAAAAACGCAACATGTGAACATAGCCCAAGGTGTGGAGGAGTATTTTTGGTTTTGGGTATTTATTTTGCCTTCTATACAAGTCATTACCCTGGAAAGGATGTTCCTTAACATATTTCCCAGGAAAATCCATTTTGTTTCTGTTTTTGTATGTTTTATTGTGGGTCCGTAAAAGTGGCATAATACTCTGACAACGTTGTTAACAGCAGTGACCTGGGAGTCAGAAATGCTTCCAGGGGTCTTCCCCATGCTGTTGCCATGTCATTTGAGCACTGTTCCCATCGATTTGGGCAATTTTTAGGTCCTCTGCAGACCTCCAGGGGGAGCCGCCTGAAAAATGCTCGAGTTTCCCATAGACTTACATTGGGCTCGTTGCTCGGGTCGAGCACCCGAGTATTCCAATTTGCTCGACCCGAGCAACGAGTACCCGAGCATTTTATTGCTCGATCATCACTAGTTGTTACATCTCACCATATTATATAATATTTACCAGCCACCCTCAGGAGTCCTAATCATTTTATACAGGACTATGGAGAGATTGCTTCCACTATGCGCGTCATTTTAACACACTTTATATTTTCTGTGTATGTCTATCCACTAAATTACTTATTTGTATCTGCACAATAAAATTTATATTTTTGATAAAAATATCTTTCTTTGAATCATCATTTTTTGAGCCTGGTGGCTCGTCCTGATTATTATATTATTATAACATTAGTCATGCCAAAAATGGAACCCAATACATTCGGACTAATCCACCATTTGTCATATCCAAGGGGCAGGTCAGTAAATGACAACATCGACGTGGAACCAAGTACAGTAGTATATACTGTATCTCCTTTGACAAGGCAATCACGCAGGTCAAGAAGTGGGGAAGGGGCACCCTAATAGCCAAAACAGACAGTGAGGGGGCTTTCCAGTTACTTACTACCTGTGCCTCCGAATAGTGTCCGCCTATTGGGCTGCTTCTGGGAAGGAGCATACTATATAGATCGCTGTTTGCCCATGGGGTGCTCTATATCCTGCTCACTGTTTGAGGCGTTTAGTTGCTTCCTCGAATGGGTCATCATGGACGTTTCTAAAGGGGCACATATTATCCATTACCTCGACGACTTCTTATGCCTGGTCCCAAAAGATTCGCCACTGTGTGAATACACAAGGTAGTCTACCTGGGAGAAGGAAAGAGCTGGAGGTAGAGCGGACACCACAGAGCCGAGGGGTTAGATGGAGAATGGAAAAAGGAAAGAGGGCAAGGGAGGTAAAGGAGTATGGAGGAAGGCCGAGCTGAGCTCCCCCACATTCCTGCTGGGTGGGGAACAGCCCTGAGAAGAAAAGCCGCTTGCACACCCCTTTGAGGTTACGGGCGCGAGCGGGCAGAGGGACATCGCTTGAGTGCGATGCCGACAGGGCCAGGCTGTTCATGCCCGTGCGACCTCCATGTCGCTGGGTTTGCGCGAGAGCCGCGGTGGACCCTGACGGCCAGCCCCCCTCTCCCAATACTGGTGCCTGTCCGCTGGTGGGTCGAGACCCCCCACAGTAGAGGCAGGTCTAAGTTCTGTAATTTAAATTGGCTATGTAATTTGAATTAGTATACTTTAAATCCTTTTACAAGGATCTATTGGAGAGCAAGTCTGGTGCCAGGAGCCGCGGTAATTCCAGATCCAGTAGCGTCCAATAAAGCTGCTGCAGTTAAAAAGCTTTTATAAGGATTCTAGCTTGGTGGTCCACCGCAAGGCGTGCTACCGCCAGTCCCAGCCCCTTTGCCTTGGGGCGCCCCCCTGATGCTCTTGACTGAGTGTCCCGGGGCCCCGAAGCGTTTCCTTTGAAAAAATTAAGTGTCCAAAGCACACGTGGTGTAGCTTGCTTAACAGCTGGGCAACTTCGCTGACTAGCAGACACTGCTACTAGGTCCAAAGTATTGCCTGGGCTAGATGCAGTTAAAAATTTGTTATTAGATCTACAGGCAGTGTAGCTTGCAAAACAGCTGGGCTACTCCGCTGACTAGCAGACACTGCTGCTAGGCAAAAAGTATTGCCAGGGCTAGATGCAGTTAAAAATTGTTAGGTTTTGCTTCTTTTTGCTAGTGTGAACATGCTCCTATTTCTTGCATGTGTACCATCTTAGACCTCAGTTCACATTGCTTGGTTTTTTGTCTTGTTTGCATTCTGAGCAAATTAAGGGTGTGGCATCCCCTTTGTTGAGCTGGTTAGTATATATGTAGCTTACCACGGGCCTAGGTGGTCTGGAGTTGGGACCTGGTCCTATTTGTCTACCCTTTTATATGCATTACTTCAACTTTGATATACAGTAAGGTTTTTAATATAGACAGTGTAGGTATCGTCCCAATTTAGGGTCACCTTGTCGCTGGTGGGACGGCTTGTATACTTTTTTTGATCAAAAATAGTTCACTAAGTCCCCTGTATTTAATATGCAACTTTGCTTTACATTTATATATAATGATAGTAGGGTATGAGATATATTTTTTGTCTTTTGTAGGTTTTGCTTCTTTTTGCTAGTGTGAACATGCTCCTATTTCTTGCATGTTTACCATCTTAGACCTCAGTTCACATTGCTTGGTTTTTTATCTTGTTTGCATTCTGTGCAAATTAAGGGTGTGGCATCCCCTTTGTTGAGCTGGTTAGTATATATGTAGCTTACCACGGGTCTAGCTGGTCTGGAATTGGGACCCGGTCCTATTTGTCTACCCTTTTATATGCATTACTTCAACTTTGATATACAGTAAGGTTTTTAATATAGACAGTATAGGTACCGTCCCAATTTAGGGTCACCTTGTCGCTGGTGGGATGGCTTGTATACTTTTTTTGATCAAAAATAGTTCACTAAGTACCCTATATTTAATATGAAACTTTGCTTTACATTTATATATAATGATGGTAGGGTATGAGATATATTTTTTGTCTTTTGTAGGTTTTGCTTCTTTTTGCTAGTGTGAACATGCTCCTATTTCTTGCATGTGTACTATCTTATACCTCAGTTCACATTGCTTGGTTTTTTGTCTTCTTTGCATTCTGTGCAAATTAAAGGTGTGGCATCCCCTTTGTTGAGCTGGTTAGTATATATGTAGCTTACCACGGGCCTAGGTGATCTGGAGTTGGGACCCGGTCCTATTTGTCCACCCTTTTATATGCATTACTTCAACTTTGATATACAGTAAGGTTTTTAATATAGACAGTGTAGTTACCGTCCCAATTTAGGGTCACCTTGTCGCTGGTGGGACGGCTTGTATACTTTTTTTGATCAAAAATAGTTCACTAAGTACCCTATATTTAATATGCAACTTTGCTTTACATTTATATATAATGATGGTAGGGTATGAGATATATTTTTTGTCTTTTGTAGGTTTTGCTTCTTTTTGCTAGTGTGAACATGCTTCTATTTCTTGCATGTGTACCATCTTAGTCCTCAGTTCACATTGCTTGGTTTTTTGTCTTGTTTGCATTCTGTGCAAATTAAGGGTGTGGCATCCCCTTTGTTGAGCTGGTTAGTATATATGTAGCTTACCATGGGCCTAGGTGGTCTGCAGTTGGGACCCAGTCTTATTTGTCTACCCTTTTATATGCATTACTTCAACTTTGATATACAGTAAGGTTTTTAATATAGACAGTATAGGTACCGTCCCAATTTAGGGTCACCTTGTCGCTGGTGGGACGGCTTGTATACTTTTTTTGATCAAAAATAGTTCACTAAGTACCCTATATTTAATATGCAACTTTGCTTTACATTTATATATAATGATGGTAGGGTATGAGATATATTTTTTGTCTTTTGTAGGTTTTGCTTCTTTTTGCTAGTGTGAACATGCTCCTATTTCTTGCATGTGTACTATCTTAGACCTCAGTTCACATTGCTTGGTTTTTTGTCTTGTTTGCATTCTGTGCAAATTAAGGGTGTGGCATCCCCTTTGTTGAGCTGGTTAGTATATATGTAGCTTACCACGGGTCTAGCTGGTCTGGAGTTGGGACCCGGTCCTATTTGTCTACCCTTTTATATGCATTACTTCAACTTTGATATACAGTAAGGTTTTTAATATAGAGAGTGTAGATACAGTCCCAATTTAGGGTCACCTTGTCGCTGGTGGGACGGCTTGTATACTTTTTTTGATCAAAAATAGTTCACTAAGTCCCCTGTATTTAATATGCAACTTTGCTTTACATTTATATATAATGATGGTAGGGTATGAGATATATTTTTTGTCTTTTGTAGGTTTTGCTTCTTTTTGCTAGTGTGAACATGCTCCTATTTCTTGCATGTGTACCATATTAGACCTCAGTTCACATTGCTTGGATTTTTGTCTTGTTTGCATTCTGTGCAAATTAAGGGTGTGGCATCCCCTTTGTTGAGCTGGTTAGTATATATGTAGCTTGCCACGGGTCTAGCTGGTCTGGAGTTGGGACCCGGTCCTATTTGTCTACCCTTTTATATGCATTACTTCAACTTTGATATGCAGTAAGGTTTTTAATATAGACAGTGTAGGTACCGTCCCAATTTAGGGTCACCTTGTCGCTGGTGGGACGGCTTGTATACTTTTTTTGATCAAAAATAGTTCACTAAGTACCCTATATTTAATATGCAACTTTGCTTTACATTTATATATAATGATGGTAGGGTATGAGATATATTTTTTGTCTTTTGTAGGTTTTGCTTCTTTTTGCTAGTGTGAACATGCTCCTATTTCTTGCATGTGTACCATCTTAGACCTCAGTTCACATTGCTTGTTTTTTTGTCTTGTTTGCATTCTGTGCAAATTTAAGGTGTGGCATGCCCTTTGTTGAGCTGGTTAGTATATATGTAGCTTACCACGGTCCTAAGTGGTCTGGAGTTGGGACCCGGTCCTATTTGTCCACCCTTTTATATGCATTACTTCAACTTTGATATACAGTAAGGTTTTTAATATAGACAGTGTAGTTACCGTCCCAATTTAGGGTCACCTTGTCGCTGGTGGGACGGCTTGTATACTTTTTTTGATCAAGAATAGTTCACTAAGTACCCTATATTTAATATGCAACTTTGCTTTACATTTATATATAATGATGGTAGGGTATGAGATATATTTTTTGTCTTTTTTAGGTTTTTCTTCATTTTGCTAGTGTGAACATGCTCCTAGTTCTTGCATGTGTACCATCTTAGACCTCTGTTCACATTGCTTGGTTTTTTGTCTTGTTTGAATTCTGTGCAAATTAAGGGTGTGGCATCCCCTTTGTTGAGCTGGTTAGTATAAATGTAGCTTACCACGGGCCTAGGTGGTCTGGAGTTGGGACCCGTTCCTATTTGTCTACCCTTTTATATGCATTACTTCAACTTTGATATACAGTAAGGTTTTTAATATAGACAGTGTAGGTACCGTCCCAATTTAGGGTCACCTTGTCGCTGGTGGGACGGCTTGTATACTTTTTTGATCAAAAAAAGTTTTCTAAGTACCCTATATTTAATATGTAACTTTGCTTTACATTTATATATAATGATGGTAATGTATGAGATATATTTTTTGTCTTTTGTAGGTTTTGCTTCTTTTTGCTAGTGTGAACATGCTCCAATTTCTTGCATGTGTACCATCTTAGACCTCAGTTCACATTGCTTAGTTTTTTGTCTTGTTTGCATTCTGTGCAAATTAAGAGTGTGGCATCCCCTTTGTTGAGCTGGTTAGTATAAATGTAGCTTACCACGGGCCTAGGTGGTCTGGAGTTGGGACCCGTTCCTATTTGTCTACCCTTTTATATGTATTACTTCAACTTTGATATACAGTAAGGTTTTTAATATAGACAATGTAGGTACCGTCCCAATTTAGGGTCACCTTGTCGCTGGTGGGACGGCTTGTATACTTTTTTGATCAAAAAAAGTTTTCTAAGTACCCTATATTTAATATGTAACTTTGCTTTACATTTATATATAATGATGGTAGGGTATGAGATATATTTTTTGTCTTTTGTAGGTTTTGCTTCTTTTTGCTAGTGTGAACATGCTCCAATTTCTTGCATGTGTACCATCTTAGACCTCAGTTTACATGGCTTAGTTTTTTGTCTTGTTTGCATTCTGTGCAAATTAAGGGTGTGGCATCCCCTTTGTTGAGCTGGTTAGTATATATGTAGCTTACCACGGGCCTAGGTGGTCTGGAGTTGGGACCCGGTCCTATTTGTCTACCCTTTTATATGCATTACTTCAACTTTGATATACAGTAAGGTTTTTAATATAGACAGTGTAGGTACCGTCCCAATTTAGGGTCACCTTGTCGCTGGTGGGACGGCTTGTATACTTTTTTTGATCAAAAATAGTTCACTAAGTACCCTATATTTAATATGCAACTTTGCTTTACATTTATATATAATGATGGTAGGGTATGAGATATATTTTTTGTTTTTTGAAGGTTTTGCTTCTTTTTGCTAGTGTGAACATGCTCCTATTTCTTGCATGTGTACCATCTTAGACCTCAGTTCACATTGCTTGGTCTTTAGGCCCATAGTATTGCCTGGGCTAGATGCAGTTAAAAATTGTTATTAGATACAAAGGCG
The DNA here is from genome assembly GCF_046119375.1 of Phyllobates terribilis. Classification (NCBI taxonomy): domain Eukaryota; kingdom Metazoa; phylum Chordata; class Amphibia; order Anura; family Dendrobatidae; genus Phyllobates; species Phyllobates terribilis. The sequence goes on from NW_027362764.1 coordinate 446,774,007, forward strand.
GTGTGGCTTGCTTCAGATGGTCTACTCCGCTGACTACGAGACACTACTACTAGCCCAAAAGGATTTCCTGGGTTAGATGCAGTACAAATTGTTATTAGATACACAGGTGATGTAGCTTGCTTCAGATGGGCTACTCCGCTGACTACAAGATACTGCTACTAGCCCAAAATGATTGGCTGGGTTAGATGCAGTAAAAAATTGTTATTTGATACACAGGCTGTGTAGCAAGCTTCACACCTGGGCTACTACGCTGATTAGCAGACACTGCAGCTTTGGAGCAAACCTCGAATTCCCAGGCTATAGTATGAGCAAACAGCTCTGCATATTCAACAATCTGTGTTACCCCAAGCCATAGTGTATGTAGCTTCTTACGGTTAAAAGGGGGGGGGGGGAGTTACCCGACCCACCTGGAATTGATGATGCCAACATCATGTAAAACACAGCAAGGGGACTCCAAAAAGAGTCTCCATTTTTTCCAAAAATTGTGGCACAGATACCACTTAAAGTGGCATCAATTGCCCCAGAGTTGCTTAAAATGGTTGGTCATCTGATTTTCCCAAATCCTCAAGCTTTTAGTCTCCCCAGGATGACACAAGGGTAGAAAAGTCCTTGCGGATCCATGATTTGTTCATCTTTATGAATGTGAGTCTGTCTACATTCTCAATGGACAGCCGCGTGCACTTATCTGTCAGCACACCACCAGCAGCGATGAACACACGTTCAGAGAGAATACAGGCTGTGGGGCACGACATGATATCCAAGGCGTTAGTGGCGAGCTATGGACATTTTTCCAGATTTGAAGCCCAAAATGAGCAAGGGTCCAGTGACACAGTCATGGCTTCGATGTTCACTTGGATAAACTCCTGTACCATCCTCTCTAGGTGTTGACTATGTGTCAGACATCTTGTCTCCTGTGGCCTTGCAAAGGATGGTCTAAAAAATTGGTGAAACGATTCCACAAAATTTCTGTTACCAGCAGATACGGTGTTACTGTTCCGGTTTGAATGATGAAGACTCGACAGTCCCACGGTTGGCAAGTTAGAACTCTGAGATTCACTATGTGCACCACTGTTTTGTGGAAAAGCAGATGTAAGATTCTGTAACAGCCTCTGCTGATACTCCTGCATGCGTGAATCCCTTTCTATGGCAGGAATTATTTTGGCAAATTTAATTTTGTACCTGGGGTCTAAGAGTGTGGCAACCCAGTAGTCGGGATTACTTCGAATTCAGACAATCCGAGGATCATGTTGCAGGTAGTGCAGCAAGAAGGCACTCATGTGTCTTGCCATCCAGGAGAACCAAGACCTTGCTGTATTGGTGGTGAGGTTAGAATCATGTTTCCTTCCTCTGCCCTCTCCCCCCAAACTCACACAACAGAAATGTGATCAAGGTCTCCCTCATCTGATGAGTCTTCCATGCCCATAGCCAGTTCGTCCTCCACTTCTTCCTCGGCTCCTGCACCTTCCTCAACAGTTTGGCTGCTACCATGTGCCCTCGTTAATCCCTCTCCCCCACCCTCCCATGCCTGCCGCCTTGGTGCTGCCGACCGTCTGGACCTTGGAGATGTTATTCCTTCCGCATACGACTCCTCCTGTACTTCCTCACCCTCCTCTTGTCCCACCACCTGACTCCGAATACTGTTTAAAGTGTGCTCCAGCATGTAAATGACTGGAATAGTCATGCTGATAATGGCATCGTCAGCACTAAACATCTTCGTCGCCATTTAAAAACTGTTCAGAAGGGTGCATAGGTCCCTGTTCTCAAACCACTCCTGCAGCATGATTTTCCCCACCTCTGGATCTCATTGGCCCAGGCTATACATCATAACGTATTGCACCAGGGCTCGTCGGTACTGCCACAGTCGCTGCAACATGTGCAGAGTTGAATTCCATCGTGTTGGCACATCGCATTTCAGCCGGTGAACTGTCAGGCCCAACGACTTCTGTAGAGATGTAAGTCGTTGAGCTGCAGGATGCAAACGGCGGAAGTGAGCACACAGAGACCATACCCTCTGCAGAAGGCCATCTAGTCTGGGATAGTGGGCTAAAAATTGCTTGACAACCAGGTTCAACATGTGGGCCATACAAGGCAAGTGTGTGACATTGCCCCGGCGAAGGGCCGCACCCTGGTTTGCCGCATTGTCGCACTCGGCCTTCCCTGGCTGCAGGTTCAGTGGAGACAACCATTCAAGAAACTCGGCCTCCAGAGCTGACCACAACTCCTCTGCTGTGTGACTCACATTTCCCAGACATTTCAAAGTGAACACCGCCTGATGCCATTGAGCCCTGCAGGATTCTTTCTGCGCAGTTAGAACACGGGTGGCATTACCAGACAGGCTTTTGGTGCAGGTGGAGGACTGAGAGGAGGTTGATGAGGCAGAAGCAGTGGAGGAACTTCTAGATAAAGAGGATTTACGCAGTACTCGTGGGGACGGCAAGACTTGGACTGTGTCCCCTTGTCTTGCTGTCACCATAGCTACCCAGTGCCCAGTCAGCGACATGTAACGCCTATGTCCATGCCTACTCATCCAAGTGTCTGTGGTGAAATGCACCCTGTCACACACAGAGTTTCTCAAGGAAGCGGTGATGTTGTGTGCGATATGCTGGTGGAGCGCAGGCACACCTCTCTTTGAGAATTAGTGGCGACTGGGCATCTGGTACTGGGGCACTGTGATGGACATAAGGTCTCGAAAATCCTCTGTGTCCACCAGGCAGAAAGGCAGCATTTCTGTAGCCAAGAGCTTGCAGATGGTGAAACTCAACCTCTTAGCTTTGTCATGGCTAGGAGGAAATGGTCTTTTACTTGTCCACATCTGAGGGACCGAGGGCTGGCTGTTGTGCTTACACGGGGTTGAGTAGGGTGTCCTCGGTAATCTGCCGGTCTGTGAGGAAGAGGCAGGCGGATATGTTATGTTGCCTTGATCAAAAGGTGGTGCTCTCTATGTTGGAGAGCGCTCAACACCAGCAGGTGTTTCCACTTCGAAATGAACTGATGACCTGCCAATCACACTGGCTGTTGTGAGTAAAGAGGTGGCAGGTCTGCATCCAAAAACATGTGTGACTGCTGTCCCCCCAGTCACAGAGGATGAAGAGGCCTTTGATGCACAAGATGGGGCAGACAGTGATTGGCCCGGCCTGCTAGGCCGCATTGTAGCACAGTGAGCTTCCCACTGAAATATATGCTTCATATCCATGTGACGGTTCATGCATGAAGTACTCAAACTATGGATTTCTTGGCCACTACTTAGCTTTTGGTGACAAATGTTACAGATAACATGAGATGGGTCATCCTTTGTGATCTCAAAAAATGCCAAGGCTATGCAAGGCTTAGAGCCCATGCGACCTGAAGAGCCACCACGACTTGTGGTCAGAGGCAGAGTTGTGGTTGAGGATGCAGTTGTTGACGTGCTTCCAGTACTCCGTCTCTGTCCAGGAAGGTGCAACCTAACCTCATCATCATTAGCATCCTCCTCCACCTCCTCTGCTGACCTCATCAACTTGCTGACTGTGGGTTGACAGTAAGTGGGATCTCCAACCTTGTCATCATCACCCTGTGTGTACTCACACCCGTCGTCCTCAGAGCCAACCTCTTCCTGCCCTGACCGAAAAGTCAAGTTATCGCTCCAATCAGGTATCTGAGTCTCATCATCGTCTTCCTCATTGTCTCCACCAACAGGAGTTACCGTTTGGGAACGAGGGTCTACATTATGCTCAGAACCTTCTTCATCTGGGCCTGGATCCGACTCATAAACATTCTGGGCATCAGTGCAGATAATTTCCTCATCTGGATTCACAGAAGCTCAGGAGCAGACCTCTGATTCCCAGGCTATAGTATGAGTAATCAGTTCTGCAGACTCAACCATCTGTGTTACCCCATACTCAGGAGACTTGGGAGCTGTGAGGAAGCAAGTGTGATTGGGGTGACACCTCTGAGGACTGGAGTATTTGTGATGTTGAAGTTGAGGTGGAGGAGAGCCCACTTGAAGGAGCACTTGATATCCGTTTAAGCACCTGCTGTTTTCGTGCCTTATCTGGAATTTGCAGCGATGGGAGTGTCCGTAAGAAAGGGATCGTATCACATTGTCCACAAAAAGAAGTAGACATCTTAGTTTGGCTGGAAGATGGTCTTTTTTTCTGCAGATGTTACTGTTGCTTTACCACCTACCCCACGGACACAACCTTTTTTTCCCTTTCCAACATACCTATTCCCCTTTCCACCAGCAGCAGGCCTTTTGCCACTCATTTTGGTGGTTAATTAATTGGCTACTCTGTAGTTGTTTGCACAAAAAACGATGGATGGAAACCGAGCAGAGCTGAGTGGCCAAACTGTGGTACTAGCCCAAAAGGATTGGCTGGGTTAGATGCAGTAAAATAATTTTATTAGATACACAGGCGGTGTAGCTTGCTTCACAGCTGGGTTACTCCAATGACTACGAGGCACTGCTATTAGGCCCAAAAGGATTTCCTGGGTTAGATGCAGTTAAAAATCAGAATTAGATACGCAGGCGGTGTAGCTTCCTTCGCAGGTGGGCTACTCCACTGAATAACAGACACTGCTGCTAGGCCCAAAAGGATATACTGGGCAAGATGCAGTAAAAAATTGTTATTAAATACACAGGTGGTGTAGCTTGCTTCAGATGGGCTACTCCACTGACTACCAGACACTGTTACTAGGCCCAAAAGGATTTCCTGGGCTAGATGCAGTAAAAAATTAGAATTAGATACACAGGCAGTGTAGCTTCCTTCACAGGTGGGCTACTCCACTGACTACGAGACACTGCTACTATGCCCAAAAGGATTTACTGGGTTAGATAGAGTAAAAAATTGTTATTAGATACACAGGTGGTGTAGCTTGCTTTAGATGGACTACTCCACTGACAACCAGACACTGCTACAGGCCCAAAAGGATTGGCTTGCTTAGATGCAGTAAAAAATTTGTATTAGATACACAGGTGGTGTATCTTGCAACACAGAAAGGCTACTCCAATGACTAACAGACACTGCTACATGTCAAAAAGGAATGGCTGAGCTACATTTCGCCAAATGCTGTGAAAAACACTTGCAAAGCACTAGAACACAGACCTGCCTGGCAAAAAGTGCTATGAACTGCTGTAACCTAGCCCTCAAGAGGGCTGCAATTAGAACTAGTCCCTACTCCCTAATCCTATCTCTCTATGTAACTGGAAATTCGCTTGCAATTCACACAGTTATACTGTATTGCGCCCACAGCATCAGCGGTGCCGTCTAACACTCAGCTGCAGCAGTGAGAAAATGGTGGCAACAGGGAAAATGGCTGGGTCTTATAGGGCAAGGACATGTGACATACACAGCCAATGACACATGCCCTTGCTTGTGTGAAAAAAAAGCACTTCTCTGCGTGTGTGCGCTGCTGATAGGCTAACAGACTGCACCGCCCCACTGTAAATGCGGGAAAGAAAGAAAAATGGAGATCGGCATTATTTCTGCAGAGATCCATCCCCTGTCCCTCCCCCCGCCCACTCTACACTGAAACTGTCTATTAAGATTGATTAACAGTATTACTGTGAAAAAATCCAGTTACCCTTTTGGTGCACGAACAGTTATCGAACATAACCTCGAACAGCCAAATTTTTTGCAAATCGTTCGAGTTCATCGAACAACTCGAACACCGCCCAAAACAGCTCGAATTTGAGATTGGCGAACAGTTCGAGTAGAATATCGCTCATCTTTACTGTTAACAGATGAGTTTAAAATAGAATTCTTTGGCTACAATGATCAAAGGTATGTGTGGAGAAAAATGGGCACTGAATTGTAGGAAATGGTGGTGAATCAGTCATGTTTTAGGGTGGTAATGCAGACAATGGCATAATGAACATTTTACGGGTAGAGTGAAGATTGGATTCAATGTAATTTTAACAAATTCTTGATGCAAACATAACGCTATCTGTAAAAAAGCTGAAATTGAAAGGAGGATGGCTTCTACAAATGAATAATGATCAGTGATGAAGGAGCACTAAAATGCTCGGGTACTCATTGCTCGGGTCAAGCAAATTGGAAAACTCGGGTGCTCGACCCGAGCAAAGATCCCAATGTGAGTCTATGGGAAACTAGAGCATTTTTCCGGCGGTCTTCAGCGGGCCTAAAAATTGCCCAAATCGATGGGGAACAGTGCTCAAATGACATGGGGACAGCAAAGGGAAGACCCCTGGAAGCATTTCTGACTCCCAGGTCACTCCTGTCAACAACGTTGTCAGAGGTATTGCGCCACTTTTACGGACTCACAATAAAACATATAAAAACGAAACCAAAATGAATTTTCCTGGAAAATATGTTAAGGAACATCCTTTCCAGGGTAATGACTTGTTTAAAAAGCAAAATAAATAACCAAAAACAAAAATGCTCCTCCACACGTAGCGTTTTTGATGCGTTTTTTCACTTTTGCATTGCTTTCAACCGTGACAAAAGCATTCACCAGGAAATGTCATTTTAACATTTTACAACCTTATCTGGCCATGTGGTGTGTGAGATATCAAACACATCGTGTTTCATTTATGAAGGAGGGACTCTGAAAGTCACAAAGCCTATTTTTATAGGGCCATCAGGCGACCTTTACTATTCTTAACGGGCCAGCAGTCGGCCCTCACTATTCTTAGAGAGCCATCAGCCGGCTATGTTTTATTGGTCACATTACTAAAGAGTGGGTCTCCTATACTGTTATTGCATATGCAGTGAGTGGCAGGGCTGCCCAAAATTTGGACGCACCCCAATACCACTTTGAAAATTTGGATGCACCCCAATACCCCTTTGCAGAGACTTAGAGGAGGGCCTCATGAAAACATTGTTCCCATTATTAGGAAGTAGGTCTCCCAATGTGTTTGCCTATGCAGTGAATGCAAGGGTTGCCAAAAATTTGGAGGCACTCCAATGCCCCTTGAAAGAGACGTGGAGGTCAGAGGACCTCCTGAAAACAATGTTCCTATTATTAGGAAGTGGGTCTCCATTTGTATTTGTCTATGCAGTGAATGTGTGTCACCCCAGGCCTGGATGCCACAAATATTAAAGGCTGTGTCTGAGAGCAGGAGGGAGGTACTCTGGTCAGGGACCATTAGCATGCAGCACCTCCTGTCCCAGGCCAGTAGGGGGAGCAGGCTGCCCCTATAAAAGCTGGAACTGAGGGCAGGGTTAGAGAGACCAGGACCCACTTCTGAAGCATCCAGAAGGGTTCCCAGAAGAGTGGGACAGGTCAGCAGCAGCTGAGGAGTCCAGGAGGCAGTAGAGAAACAGCAAGCCAGGGACAGAGGCGACGAGAGCCGGTCCGGGCTGAGAGAGAGAGCTACATAACCGGACACTGGGAACCGAGGCTGTCAGGGTTGCAAGCCCGGCAGCAGATAACCTACCTGCGAGGGATTTTAGGTCCCTTGGCCTGAGAAGCCTGGAGGCTCTGCCACACAGAGGTACCGGAACAGCACAGAGAAGCAACAGGTACCTAAGGCCCGAGTCTCAAGCCATACAGGCGTAATACACGACCAGCTCAGGGACATGTGCTATCACACCACTAAAGGGGGGGATAGTCAGCAAGGGCAGAGAGAGAACGGTAGGCTTACCCACTCATGCTGATCAGTGGGGCTCGCCCGAATGATCTCAGACACCCAGGCCCATTCCTACCTTGTACTCCTGTTGGGTCATAAGTACTACCTACAATAAAGACCCTGGACTGTTTGAAGTGGACTCTAGATCTTTATTATTGTGGCCTCACCATCACCCCCAGCATCCTATTACCTGCCCTGAGGCTACACTCTTCCCGTGGGGAGTTATTCTATCCCAGTGCTGCATACCAACATCAGCCTCAGCGGTCTGCCTTGCAGCAGCGGTCATCCCTGACCACAATCCACGGGTGGCATAGTCGGACATTCAAAACCCCACAAATAGACTGCCACAGCATTTGTTCTGACCACCATGAGCCACGGGATCGGGTTGCCACTACTACCCCCATCATTGCACTGAAGCCCGGTTCCGAGTGCCCCACGGCCCAGGGGGCAAGTCAAATGCAAGGGTTGCCAAAAATTTGGAGGCATTCCAATGTCCCTTGGAAGAGACATGGAGATCAGAGGGCCTCCTGAAAACAATGTTCCCATTATTAGGAAGTAGGTTTCCCAATGTGTTTGCCTATCAAGTGAATGCAAGGGTTGCCAAAAATTTGGAGGCACTCCAATGCCCCTTGGAAGAGATGTAGAGGCCAGAGGGCCTCATTAAAAAAAATTCCTATCATTAGAAAGTAGCTCGCCCATTGTGTTTGCCTATGCAGTGAATGCAAGGGTTGCCAAAAATTTGGAGGCACTCCAATGTCCATTGGAAGAGACATGGAGGAGGGCCTTATAAAAAAATGTTCCCAATAGAAAGGAGCGGGTCTCCTATACTTGTAATGCCTATGCACTAAGTGTTTGGGCTGACAAACATTTACCCCTGGGGGGTATACATGAACATACTGCATAAAAATTTTTTTTTACGGTCATCATAAACACCCTTCAAAAAATTATGTGGGTGTTGCATCACGGACAACGGTCACCCTGGTGATATGGAAGTGGAGGATGAGGAGAAGGAGAAGGACAAGAGCAAATAGCCAAAATCAGGAAGCGTATGCCCATGTGTGGGTGTGAAGAGGTGCATGGGAATACACCTCCCAAAAAAAGATACTGGATTGGAGTTTATGTTCTGCTGCTATCATTCGGTGGTGTTGAGAAGTCTGGCCCAATCCAGCCCTTGTTCATTTTTATAAGAGTCAGCCTGTCAGCATTTTCAGTTGACAGGCGGATGCGCTTATCACTTATAATTCCACCAGCGGCACTAAAAACCTGCTCTGATAAAACGCTGGTGGCAGGGCAGGCTAGGACCTCCAAGGCATAGAGAGCCAGTTCATTCCACGTATCCAGCTTTGATACCCAATAATTATAAGGCAAAGAGAAATCACGGAGGACGTTGGTACGGTCAGCAAGGTACTCCCGCAGCATCTTCCCAAACTTTGCACTCCTTGTGAGAGTATCCCGCGCCTTAGGTCTTGTGCTATGGAAGGGGCTGAGAAAATTCTCCCAGAACTTTGACAGTGTTCCCCAAATGGATGGAAGTTGTGTCTCTCTCTCATGTACTGCTTGGTTGTCCAACAAAGTGTGACCTCTGCTGCCAGCGTTTTCAGATGGGAGTTTTTTTTAATAGTTTCGCAAAATGGACCTTCTGGTACAGCCCCATTTTTGTAGACCTGCCGCCTCAGGAATAGGAGATCTAAAGTTCTCCTTGTAGCGTGGGTCTAGAAGTGTCACCAACCAGTAATGACTGTCAACCAAAATTTTGAGAACGCGAGGGTCATGGGAAAGGCAGCATAACATAAACTCAGCCATGCATGCCAGACTACTAACAGGCAAAACTTCCGTGTCCTCACCAAGAGGATGACTGACCATGCTCTCCTCCTCTTCCTCCACCTCCTCCTCTCTGTCCTCTGTCCATCCACTCTGAACTAACGGTATGACAGCTGTGCAGGTAGTACCGTCTATGGCACATAAAACTAGCTCCTGTCCTTCCTCCTCCTCTTCCTCATTGTCACCCAATCCACGTTGGGATGATATGAGTCTGGGCTGTGTGTAATCACCCTTTATGGTTCCTTGCTCCATCTCATCGTGCTCCGTCTGCAATGCATCCTCTTTCATTGTGAGCAGAGAGCGTTTCAGAAAACAGAGAAGTGGGATGGTGATGCTAATTATGGCGTCATCGCCGCTCACCATCTTGGTGGAGTACTCAAAGTTTTGGAGGATGGTACATATCTCTGACATCCATGTCCACTCCTGAGGTTTTGTGTGTGGAGTCTGAACTGAATACCGATGGCCTTGTTGATGCTGGTACTCAACAACTGCCCTCTTCTGTTCACAAATTCTTCCAACATCTGCAGTGTAGCGTTCTAACGCGTGGAGACTTCACACATCAGTCTGTGAGCCGGAAGCTGCAAACGCTGCTGAAACACGGCAAAGGCGCAAGATGTAGGTGACTTTCTAAAATGGGCACACAGGCAGCGTTCTTTAACAAGCAGATCTGGCAGCTCTGGGTAGGATTTGAGAAACCGCTGAACCACGAGGTTAAGCACATTGGTCAGGCATGGTACGTGTGTGATCTCACCTCAGAGCTTCCACCAGGTTTCGGCCATGGCCACGCATGAACATGCATGTCTGTAGATTCAGCGGTGTGAGCCACAGATCTGCCTGCTCTTTCAGAGCTGTCCACAACTCTTCAGCATTGTGCAGTTTGTCTCCTAAGCATATAAGCTTCAGCACAGTCTGTTGTCACTTGGCAGAGGCAGTGCTGCAGTGCTTCCAGCTTGTGACTAATGTGGTCATTTCAGAGATGGAGACTGAAGAGGAGGAGGAGGCGGAGGAGGATGAAGTGTAGGAGCTGTAGACCGTGGGGGCAACCTTGATTGACCTAGGGCTCGCGATCCTCAGCGTTGGGAAGACATGTTCCGTCCCAAGGTCCGACTGGGTCCCGGCTTACACTATGTTAACCCAGTGTGCCGTCAGCGAGATGTACCATCCCTGCCCATAAGCACTTGTCCACGTGTCCGTGGTTAGGTGGGCTTTCCCAGTAACTGCTTTGTTGAGGGCACGGCTAATGTTTTGGTACACACATTTGTGTAATGCGGGGATGGCACACTGGGAGAAATAGTGGCGGCTGGGGACAGAGTACCGAGGGACGGCCGCCGCCCTCAGGTTGCGTAATTCTTCCATTTTCATGAGCCCAAAAGGCAACATTTCGAGGCCAAGCTGTCGTGAAATATGGGAATTTATTTGTGTGGCCTGTATGGTGTTGGCTGCATATTTGAGCTTGCGTTCCGAGGACTGGGGTATGGACAAATGAACACTGCACTGGGACAAGGATGTGGACGTGCTTCCTGATGCTGCTACTTGAGAGTGTGCAATGACAGTTGCAGGGCAGGAGGCATCCTCGCATGCACCATGGACAGGGGATTGGCTTGCATGCACAACAGCGGAAGAAGCAATGGTGCCACTCGCATACACTGGTCCTGGACCCTGGGGTTTTGCCCACAAAGTCTGTTGCTTTGCTGCCATGTGCCTGATCATGCTGGTGGTGGTTAGGCTGCTAGTTTTGCTACCCCTGCTGATGCTGGCCTGGCAGGTGGTGCAAATGGCCTTTTTGGAGTTATCAGCAGAGTTTTTTAAAAATAACCAGACTAGGGAAGACGTAACAGTTGTACTGGCAACTTCCTTTGTGTTGGTGTTACGGGGAGTGGTTGCCTGCCTTTTGTCTGTGGCCTCCACACTGCTTCTTCCTGCCTGTTGGGGTGCTCTGCCTCCCTCACCCTGTGTGCTGCTGTCCTCGCTCTGCATGTCCTCCTGCCAGGTTGGGTCAGTTACTATATCATCCACCACCTCGTCTTCCACTTCCGCACCCTGGTCCTCCTCCTGACTTTCTGGCAATTGTTTCATCATGGTCCACCTCTTGTGACACTTTCCCACCGTCGCCTTCATGTGACCATGGCTGCTCAAATATTTGGGCATCACTACATGCGATCTCCTCTTGCCCTGCCTCAAGTGGACAGGGCGAGAGGTCCAAATCTATAAAAGGGAAAGTGAACAGCTCTTCGGAGTGTCCAAGTGTGGGATCAGTTGTCTCCGGGCACTCGGCATGGTGGGAGGAAGGGGGATCAGGGTGAGGAATATGTGGTACAGACTCACAGCTACTGAGACTTGACTGTGTGGAAGACAGGGTGGTGGTGATGACTAAATAACTGGAAGCATTATCCGCTATCCAAGCAACAACTTTTTGACTCTGCTCTGGGTTCAATAGTGGTGTGCTGCTGTCCCCTAGGAATTGGGACAGGAACTTCGGGCGAGAAGATGTGGGTGTTTGTTGTGACACAATTTCAGCTTGCCCACGGCCTTGGCCTTTGTCTCTGCATGCATCATCACCATCACGTCCTGTTTCCCGTCCCTTGCCATGCACCTTGCCCATTTTACATGGAGGACAATATCTTCCACGCTCAGTACAAATGGCTGAATTTGGAACAAAGTTATATGAAATCCATGTGACAGAGAAACCACAGTTTTAAATACCTGGCCTGTAGGTAACTATTTTGAACAGCAAACCAGTGTCAAACCTTCACTGACACAATAAAAAAAAATTGAATGGAGGCCAAAAATGGCAGTATTTTCAGAGCAATTATATGTGATCCGTGTGACGGACAAACCAGTTTTAAATAGCTGGATTTTTAGCACTGTAATATGGAAAGGACCTGGCTGTATTCTGCCATGCCAACAAGCAAATGGCGCAGATAAACGGTGTTCCCTGGATTGCTTTTTAAGCAAATAATGAGGATTAAGATCCAAAAAAAATTATTCCTGGCCCCTGAGACCTGGGCCTTTGTTTAGAAATATCTAACAGCAGCATAAGGCAGACCTGGAATGGAGCTTCTTGTGCTATATGCACTGCAGTCTGCTATATACACTGCCTGCCAGCCTGCCTATATTCACTGCCTACCTGATGTCTCTGCAGATGGATTCATCCTCAGAAGGACTGTTTGTTGAGATGGATATGTGGAATGTACTTGTTTTCTCCCTACACTACCTAATGCACAACCAAATATCTCCCTAGCTCAACAGCACCTCTCCCTCCACTGCCTGACTGTGGAGTAGACTGACGAACACAGCGGCGCCAGGTCGGATATAGACCCAATGACGCTGTGCGGCCAGCCAATCACTGGAATGCCACAACCACCGCGGCTGCAGAATTACAATTAGTGGCAGGCAATCCCTGCATGTTGATTGGCGCTCTAAAGAGCGCCAAACATGCAGGGAGGGGGCCCGAGCATCCGCCTGAGCATCTCACAAGTACTTGGCAAGCTCCAAGCATCTCAAGTGCTGAGATGCTCTGGCGAGTACCGAGTACTTGAGAGTATGCTGGCTCATCACTAATAATGATCCTAAACATACAGTAAAATCCACAACAGACTACCTCAAAAGGTGCACGGTGAAGGTTTTTACAATGGCCCTCGCATTCACCTGATCTGAACATCATTGAAAAATCTGTGACTAGACCTCAAAAAAGCAGTGCATGCAAGATGACCCTGGAATCTCGCTGAACTGGAAGAATTTTCCAAGGAAGAATGGATTAAAATCCCTCAAAAAAGAATTGAAAGACTCTTGGCTGGCTACAAAAAGCATTTACAAGCTGTGATAATCTCAAAAGGGGGAGCTTTTAGATACTAACATGCAGGATGCCCAAACTTTTGCATCAGCCCATTTTCTTTTTTGTAATTTTGCCTAAAATACAAAAGAAATGTGTCATCTTTAACGTTAACCCTTTTAGAGATAATTTCATCTTCAACTTACTTAACTGTTTACAATAACAGTAATTTGGACCATAGGTGCACACATTTTTACATGGCACTGTACATTAAATGAGAGTATACTTGGGACCACAGAACATGATAAGAACTCAGGTATTCTGGTTGCATGTAAGCTGAGCAGCAGTATTCAATGTCAAGCAGCTGCTGCAAAAGTAAACAAGATTTTAGGGTGTATAAAAAGAGAGAAAATAATCTGGTGATCCCTACGTATTGATACCCCTTTATAAATCGCTTGTGGGGCCACATCTATAATAAGGGATCTAGTTTTGTGCAACACATTTTAAAAGGATATTTAGGAGTTAGAATCAGTTCAAAGGAGGGCAAATAGATTATTAGAAGGGATGGAAGGCCTCTCATATGATGAGAGTTTGGAAAAGTTTGGCTTGTTTAGCTTAGAAAAAAGAAGTCTCAGAGGAGATATCATTTATATGTATAAATATATGGACTGCCACATGATTTTTCCCTCCAAAGACCATACTAAGGACCAGGGGGTTCTCATTACGGGAGAGAAAGAAAGGCGATTCCAGCAGCTAAATAGGAAAGGGTTCTTTACAGTTAGAATAATGCCCTACCACAAGAGGTAATATGGCAGACACTATAACAGCTTTTAAAAAAAGGGCTGATTTCCTCAGTACAAATAATATTGTGGATTATGGTTAATTTAATAACAAAATGTATACGTGGTGGAGAAATGTTTAACTTGATGGACATAGGTTTTTTTCAACCTATGCAGCTATGTAGCTATGAATTCTAAAAAATTACAGAAATTGCACTACAAAATTTGTTCCTCATTCAGTCACCTCTCTTTTATGCATGTCTCTTGTACTCCTGCATTGGATCATTTCTTACAATTGTACAACAGTAATCTACAAGCATTGATGGATTCCATTTTCCTTGATAAATTTTCTCCATAGCTTAAATATCTTGGTGAAATCTCTCACTATGCTTGTCACTCACTTCTCCGCAGTTTGGTGTAAAAAAAAGTCTAGATGCAAATGTAAGAAGTTAATCTTTAGGGACATGATACAGCCAAGATCCGTATGTTGTGAGGAGATCTTCCACCAACTCTTCATAGTTATCTGCTCTTGAATTTCTCAAAAAACTACCATTAATGTGAATGCTATCCATGCAGCCTTTTCCTTGCCCTGCAACAAATAGAGAAACTCCTAAGCTTACAGAAGCTTATGAATCTGAGGTCCAAAGAAGATTCTTCCTTTTATCTTTGCTTCACCCAACCTTGGAAGTGTATTAATTAGATATCTAAATGATTTAGCATTTTTATCCATTGCCTTTACAGAGTTATTCATTAGGCCCAACTTTAAATGCAATGGTGGCAATAAAATCTTATGTGGGTCAACAAGTGCCCTATGGAGGACATTTTAGCTCCTTGACTGAAATGAATGTCTGGGAGGTCAATCTCTTTTATTGTAGTGATATTCTGTACTGCAAGACTTTCCCACATACACAGAAAGCAGCAGTACATTTTGAATTCTCCCTGGAGACACGTAAGAGTGCAACCACCTTTAGGTCACCAGAGAAGGGCCACACGTTTCAGTTATAGTTCAGGTACCTCAACAGCTGTTTCACGCTGTCATAGGCTCCTTTCATGTGGACTGCATAACCAACTGGAATTGAAGGTAGTGCATTGCCATTATGCAGCAAGATGACATTTAGGCTAGTTTTGGACAAATCGATGAAGAGCCTTCATTCTTCTGAATTTTAACTTAATCTTCAGAGCTTTGATTAAACTGTTGATGTTGTTGCATGCTGCAAGATTGCCCTCCATGAAGAAGTTTTGGACAAAATCTTTGTCATGACTGCGGAACAAAGAAATCCAATCATCGCCCGGTAGGAGATTCCACTGCTGTATCCTGTACCTAAGAGCTCAGCTTTATTCTTGGGAAGATTCAAATCTCTCACAAGATCGTTCAGTTAACTTTGTGTTATAAGGTGTGGTTCAGTTGTGATTGCTGACAGAAAGTCTAGGTCTTGAGTGGAAGATGCTTCATGACATCATATGCCCACTTCTTTACATGACTAGAGATGAGCGTTGTTCTACTCGAACTGTTCGCCAATCTCATATTCGAGCTGTTTTGGGCGGTGTTCGAGCCGTTCGGCGAACACGAACAATTTGAGAAAAATTCGGCTGTTCGAGGTTATGTTCGATAACTGTTCGTGCACCAAAATCATAACTGGATTTTTTCTCAGTAATGATGAAAATTAATGTTAATACGCAGTTTGAGTGTACAGCGGGGTGGGGGGAGGGGCAGGGGATGGATCTCTGCAGGAACAATGAAGATCTCCATTTTTTTTTCTCTTTCCCGCATTTACAGTGGGGAGGTGCAATCTGTCAGCCTATCAGCAGCGCACACACGGAGCGAAGTGCTTTTTTTCACACAAGCAAGGGCATGTGTCATTGGCAGTGTATGTCACATGTCCTTGCCCTATAAGACCAAGCCATTTTCCCCGTCGCCACCATTTTCTCACTGCTGCAGCTGCGTGTTAGACGGCACCGCTGTTGCTGTGTGCGCTATACCTTGTTAATTTCAAGCCAATTTTCGCACAAATCTACAGATAGCTTGGGAGTAGGGAATAGTTGTGATTGCAGTCCTTTTAAGGACTAGGTTACAGCATTTCCTACGACTTTTATCAGGCAGATCTGTGCTCTTAAATAGATAGATTGTGGGAGTAAAGACTAATTGTAATTGGAGTCCTTTTCAGGACTAGGTTACATCAGTTCCTATCAGTTTTTGCCAGGCAGGTCTGTGCCAGTGCTGTGCAAGTTTTTTTCACAGCATTTGGCTGAATCTAGCAAAGCTAATCCTTTTTGGCCTATTGCAGAGTGTGTTAGTCAGTGGAGTAGCCTATCTGTGTTGCAAGATATACCACCTGTGTATAGAATACCAATTTTTTTACTGCACCTAGTGAAGTAAAATCTTTTGGGCATAGCATCATTCTATTAGTCCATCTATACTGACCTCCATCAGGTTGCAAATTGAATATAATTTTTTTCTGCATCTAGCTCTGAAAAAATATTGGGCTTCTAGCTGTGTGTGGGATTTGTTCTATTAATCCATCTATACAGACCTCCATCAGGATGCAAACTGAATATATTTTTTTCTGCATCTACCTCTGAAGAAACATTGGGCTTCTAGCTGTTTGTGGGACTTGTTGTATTAGTCCATCTATACTGACCTCCATCAGATTGCAAGCTGAATATATTTTTTTCTGCATCTACCTCTGAAAAAATATTGGGCTTCTAGCTGTGTGTGGGATTTGTTCTATTAATCCATCTATACAGACCTCCATCAGGTTGCAAACTGAATATATTTTTTTCTGCATCTACCTCTGAAAAAATATTGGGCTTCTAGCTGTGTGTGGGACTTGTTGTATTAGTCCATCTATACTGACCTCCATCAGGTTGCAAACTGAATATATTTTTTTCTGCATCTACCTCTGAAAAAATATTGGCCTTCTAGCAGTGTGTGGGACTTTCTCTATTAGTCCATCTTTACTGACCTCCATCAGGTTGCAAACTGAATATAATTTTTTTCTGCATCTAGCTCTGAAAAAATATTTGGCCTTCTAGCAGTGTGTGGGACTTTCTCTATTAGTCCATCTATACTGACCTCCATCAGGTTGCAAATTAAAAATAATTTTTATCTGCGTCTACAGTACCTCTGAAAAAATATTTGGGCTTCTAGCTGTGTGTGGGACTTGTTCTATTAGTCCATCTATACTGACCTCCATCAGGTTGCAAATTGAATATAATTTTTATCTGCATCTAGCTCTGAAAAAATATTTGGCCTTCTAGCAGTGTGTGGGACTTTCTCTATTAGTCCATCTATACTGACCTCCATCAGGTTTCAAATTGAATATAATTTTTATCTGCATCTAGCTCTGAAAAAATATTTGGCTTTCTAGCAGTGTGTGGGACTTTCTCTATTAGTCCATCTATACTGACCTCCATCAGGTTGCAAATTAAAAATAATTTTTATCTGCATCTACCTCTGAAAAAATATTTGGGCTTCTAGCTGTGTGTGGGACTTGTTCTATTATTCCATCTATACTGACCTCCATCAGGTTGCAAACTGAATATATTTTTTTCTGCATCTACCTCTGAAAAAATATTGGGCTTCTAGCTGTGTGTGGGACTTGTTGTATTAGTCCATCTATACTGACCTCCATCAGGTTGCAAATTAAAAATAATTTTTATCTGCATCTACAGTACCTCTGGAAAAATATTTGGGCTTCTAGCTGTGTGTGGGACTTGTTCTATTAGTTCATCTATACTGACCTCCATCAGGTTGCAAATTGAATATAATTTTTATCTGCATCTAGCTCTGAAAAAATATTTGGCCTTCTAGCAGTGTGTGGGACTTTCTCTATTAGTCCATCTATACTGACCTCCATCAGGTTGCAAATTAAAAATAATTTTTATCTGCATCTAGCTCTGAAAAAATATTTGGCCTTCTAGCAGTGTGTGGGACTTTCTCTATTAGTCCATCTATACTGACCTCCATCAGGTTGCAAATTAAAAATAATTTTTATCTGCATCTACAGTACCTCTGAAAAAATATTTGGGCTTCTAGCTTTGTGTGGGACTTGTTCTATTAGTCCATCTATACTGACCTCCATCAGGTTGCAAATTGAATATAATTTTTTTCTGCATCTAACCCATCCAATAGTTTTGGCCTAATACCACAGTTTGGCCACTCAGCTCTGCTCGGTTCCCATCCATTGTTTTTTTGTGCAAACAACTCCAGAGTTGTGAATTAGTTAACCACCAAAATGAGTGGAAAAAGGCCTGCTGCTGATGGAAAGGGGAATAGGCGTGTTGGGAAGGGGAAAAAAGGTTGTGTCCGTGGGGTAGGTGTTAAAGCAACAGTAACATCTGCAGAAGAAAGACCATCTTCCAGCCAAACTAAAATGTCTACTTCTTTTAGCGGACAATGTGATAAGATCCCTTTCTTACGGCCACGCCAATCGCTACAAATTCCAGATGAGGCACAAAAACAGCAGGTGCTTCAATGGATATCAAGTGCTCCTTTAAGTGGGCTCTCCTCCACATCAACTTCAACATCACAAATACTCTAGTCCTCAAAGGTGTCACCCCAATCGCACTTGCTTCCTCACAGCTCCCAAATCTCCAGCTGCCCGTCTGAGTATGAGGTAGAACAGATGGTTGAGTCTGCAGAGCTGTTTACTCATACTATAGCCTGGGAATCAGAGGTCGACTCCAGCGCTTCTGTGAATCCAGACGAGGAAATGATCTGCACTGATGCCCAGAATCTTTATGAGTCGGATCCAGGACCAGACGCAGAAGGTTCTGACCATAATGTAGACCCTCATTCCCAAACTGTAACTCCTGTTGGTGGAGACAATGAGGAAGACGACGATAAGACTCAAATACCTGATAGGAGCTACAACTTTAGTTTTTTGTCAGGGCAGGAACAGGTTGGCTCTGAGGACGACGGGTATGATAACGCACAGTGTGATGATGATGAGGTTGGAGACCCATTTACTGTCAACCCACAGTCAGCCAAGAGATGAGGTCAGCAGAGGAGGTGGAGGAAGATGCTAGTGACGACGAGGTCAAGTTGCGCCTTCCTGGACAGAGACGTAGTACTGGAAGCACGTCAACAACTGCATCCTCAAACACAACTCTGCCTCTCACCACAAGTCGTGGTGGCTCTTCAGGTCGCATGGGTGCTAAGCCTTGCATAGCCTGGGCATTTTTTCAGATCGATAAAGATGACCCAACTCGTGTTATCTGTAACATTTGTCAGCAAAAGCTAAGTAGAGGCCAAAAAATACATAGTTTGAGTACTTCATGCATGAACCGGCACATGGACATGAAGCATAAGTTGCATTGGGAAGCTCAGTGTGCTACAATGCGGCCTAGCCGGCCGGGCCAACCACCATCTGCCATATCTTGTGCATCCGCGGCCTCTTCATCCTCTGTGACTGGGGGGACAGCAGTCACACCTGTTTTGGGGCGCAGACCTGCCACCTCTTTACCCGCAACAGCCAGCGTGATTGGCAGGTCATCATTTTCTTTGGAGGTGGTAACACCAGCTGGTGTTGAGTGCTGTCCGACATCGATAGCACCACCTTTGGATCAAGGCAACCTAAGATGTCCGCCTGCATCTTCCTCACAGACCGGCAGTTTGCCGGGGACACCCTTATCAACCCCGTCTAAGCACAATAGCCAGCCCTCGGTCCCTCAGATGTGGACAAGTAAAAGACCATTTGCTCCTAGCCATGAGAAAGCTAAGAGGTTGAATTTCACCATCTGCAAGCTCTTGGCTACAGAAATGCTGCCTTTCCGCCTGGTGGACACAGAGGATTTTCGAGACCTTATGTCCGTCGCAGTGCCCCAGTACCAGATGCCCAGTCGGCACTACTTCTCAAAGAAAGGTGTGCCTGCGCTCCACCAGCATGTCGCACACAACATCACCGCTTCTTTGAGAAACTCTGTGTGTGACAGGGTGCATTTCACCACAGACACTTGGACGAGTAGGTATGGACAGGGGCGTTACATGTCGCTGACTGGGCACTGGGTAACTATGGTGACAGCAGGACAAGGGGCTGCTGTCCAAGTCTTGCCGTCCCCACGAGTTGTGCGTCAATCCTCTTTATGTCAAAGTTCCTCCACTGCTTCTGCCTCCTAAACCTCCTCTCGGTCTTCCACCTGCACCCAAAGCCTGTCTGGTCATGCCACAAGCTTTCTAACTGCGCAGAAGGGATCCTGCACACCTCCTTACTATGCTGGCAGTAGGGCTCAACGTCATCAGGCGGTTTTAACATTGAAATGTCTGGGAAATGTGAGTCACACAGCTGAGGAGTTGTGGTCAGCTCTGGAGAACCAATTTCATGAATGCTTGTCTCCACTGGACCTGAAACCAGGGAAGGCCGTGTGCGACAATGCTGCAAACCTGGGTGCGGCCCTTCGCCGGGGCAATGTCACACACGTGCCTTGTATGGCTCACGTGTTGAACATGGTTGTCCAGCAATTTTTAGCCCACTATCCCAGACTAGATGGCCTTCTGCAGAGGGCACGGTCGCTGTGTGGTCACTTCCGCCGTTCGCATCCCGCAGCTCAGCGACTTACATCTCTACAGAAGTCGTTGGGCCTGCCACTTCACCGGCTAAAATGCGATGTGCCTACCCAGTGGAATTCAACTCTGCACATGTTGCAGCGACTGTGGCAGCACCGACAAGCCCTGGTGCAATACGTTCTGACGTATAGCCTGGGCCAACGAGATCCAGAGGTGGGGCAATTCACGCTGGAGGAGTGGTCTCAGATCAGGGACCTATGCACCCTTCTGCAAAGTTTTGAAATGGCGACGAAGATGTTTAGTGCTGACGATGCCATTATCAGCATGACTATTTCGGTGATTTACATGCTGGAGCACATGTTAAACAGAATTCGGAGTCAGGTGGTGTCACAAGAGGAGGTGGAGGAAGTAGAGGAGGAGGAGTTGTATGCGGAAGGGCTAACATCTGCAAGGTCCAGACGGTCGGCAGCACTAAGGCGGCAGGCATGTGAGGGTGGGGGAGATGGTTTTACCAGGGCGCATGGTAGCAGCCAAACTAGTGAGGAAGGTGCAGGAGCCCAGGAAGAAGTGGAGGAGGAACTGATGGAAGACTCATCAGATGAGGGAGACCTTGATCACATTTCTGTTGTGCGAGGTTGGGGGGAGAGGACAGAGGAAGGAAGCATGATTGTTACCTCGCCACCAACACAACAGGGACTTGGTGCTCCTGGATGCGCAACACACATGAGTGCCTTCTTGCTGCACTACCTGCAACATGACCCTCGAATTGTGAGAATTAGAAATAATCCTGACTACTGGGTTGCCACACTGTTAGATCCCTGGTACAAAAGTAAATTTGCAGAAATTATTCCTGCCATAGAAAGGGATGCACACATGCAGGAGTATCAGCAGAGACTGTTGCAGAATCTTACATGTACTTTTCCACAAAATACCAGTGGTGCACGTAGTGAATCTCACAGTTCCAACTTGCCAACCGTGGGACCGTCAAGTGTTCAGCACTCAAACTGTTATGTTCTGCTACCAGTGCTAAGGAAAGAGAGGAGATCTGTCCCTACTATAGGACTCAGCTGAATCCCTACGATGTAACAGGGGACCTGATCCTGCGATCAGACCTGCTAAAGTCCTAAGCTAGTCTGTACGAAGACCTATAGATGTGGGGGAGGAATCCCTACAAGTACTAAGGACTGGGAGGAATATGGGACACCTCCTAACAGAAATAGTAGCAGACAGACGAACAAACAAAATATAAAGAACATAGAGGTCCGTAGACCAAGCAAACTAACAGAGCAAGACACAGAGCACAGGCTAGCTAGAAAGTAGATATACAATGAAGTCCAGCAAAGCCAGAAGGGCGGAGCAGGATTAAATAGGCCAACAAGGTCATGTGACCAGCAAAGGAAAAAAAACCTAACAGCAAGGTTCTAACAGTACCCCCCCTTCTAAGAGGATCCTCCGGATCCCCTAGGACCAGGCTTATCAGGAAATCTCCTGTGAAACGCTCTGATAAGTCTGGACGCGGAAACATCATCTGACCTCACCCAAGAGTTATCCTCGGGTCCGAAACCTTTCCAGGCCACAAGATACTGCAAACTACCTCTATACCGTCTAGAGTCAAGGATGCGAGAAATTTCATATTCCCCGTCCTCCACCACCGGAGGAACAGAGGCAGAGGCGTCACCATCCGACACAACAGCTTTTTTTAACAGAGAGACATGAAAGACCGGATTAATTCTCCAGGAGGTAGGAACCTCCAATCTAACAGCAGATTGGTTGACAACCTGAAGCACCTTAAAGGGCCCTACAAACTTGGGACCCAATTTCTTAGAAGGAATCCTCAACCGCAGATTCCTAGAGGACAACCAAACCATGTCACCAACAGCGAACAAAACCTCCTGTCGTTTCCTATCAAAGTAGTCTTTAGATTTTCTGTTGGCCTCCTGAAGATTACCACGCACATCCGTCCAAACTCTTTCCAAATCACCGGAAAAATTCTCCTCCTCAGGCACGGCAGATCCCAACTTGGAGAACGACCCAAACGACGGATGTCTCCCAGAACAACAAAAAAAAGGCGAACAACCAGCAGAAGAAGATGTATGATTGTTCAGAGCAAATTCGGCAAGTGGCAGAAACTCAGACCACCCCTCTTGATTGTCTGCCACAAAACAACGCAAGAACTGCTCAACATCCTGGTTTTTCCTTTCTGTCTGGCCATTAGATTCAGGATGATATCCGGACGAAAACGACAAATGAATTCCCAACCTGTCACAAAAGGCACGCCAAAAACGAGCCACGAACTGAGGACCCCTATCAGAAACAATGTCAGTAGGAACGCCATGAAGTCTGACAATTTCCTTGACAAAGGCCTTAGCGAGAGTTTTAGCGCAGGGCAGTTTGATGAAGGGAACCAAGTGACACATCTTGCTAAAACGGTCCACGACCACCCAGATGACAGTAAAACCCTCAGAGGGGGGAAGGTCAGTTATAAAGTCCATAGCCAAATGTGTCCAAGGAGCACTGGGGACCTCCAAAGGACAAAGCAACCCCGCAGCAGGAGTATGTGAGGACTTAGATCTAGCACATACAGTACATTGGCGTACCCACTTAATGACTTCCTTCTGCCATCCAGGCCACCAAAAACTGCGACCCACCAGTCTCTTGGTCTCAGAGATTCCGGGATGACCTGCCAACCGAGATTCGTGACACTCAACAAACAAATCTCTCCTAAAGGTCCCAGGCACAAACAACCTCCCATGAGGAGTGTTAGATGGGGCATTCTCCTGAGCTTTAAGAATCTCATCTTCCAAAACGGAGTCTAAAGCAGCTATCACAACACCTTCTTGTAAAATGTTTTCCTCTTTCTCAGCACCGACTATGGGAGAAAAACTGCGAGACAAGGCATCCGCCTTAACATTCTTAGTACCAGGGATGTAAGTAACGGAGAAATTAAACCGCGAGAAAAACAGTGCCCACCTAGCCTGACGGGCATTCAGGCGCTTGGCAGCGTCAAGATATATCAGATTTTTATGATCCGTAAGAACCTGAACGGGAAATTCCGCACCTTCCAAGAAGTGGCGCCAGTGTTCAAATGCGAGTTTAATAGCCAATAATTCCCGATTACCAATATCGTAATTCAATTCAGTCTCCGAAAATTTTTTTGAAAAAAAGGCACAGGGATGTAATCCATCCCCGTTATCCTGAGACAATACTGCGCCAACCCCCACAGAGGAAGCATCAACCTCAACCAAAAACGGCCTAGTAACATCAGGCTGCATAAGGATGGGAGCAGAGGTGAACCTCTCCTTGAGATACACAAAAGCTTCAATGGCCTCAGAAGACCACTGAACCGCATCAGCACCTTTCCTGGTGAGATCAGTCAGAGGTTTGACAATACTAGAAAATTTTTTTATGAATTTTCTATAGTAATTGGCGAAACCCAAAAACCTCTGTATCGATTTCAAACCAATAGGCCTAGGCCATTCCTGCACAGCCTGAACCTTAACCGGATCCATCTCAAAACCTTTGCTGGAGATAATGTAGCCCAAAAAACTAATTCTCTGTACAGCGAACTCACATTTCTCCAGCTTAGCAAAAAGCGAATTGTCCATTAATAACTGTAATACCTCACGCACGCTCCGCCAATGAGACTCCAGATCTGGCGAATAAATCAAAATGTCATCCAAATACACAACCACATTTTTACCGATCAAAGGTCTAAGGATGTCATTAATCAGATTCTGAAAAAATGCAGGAGCATTAGTAAGACCAAAAGGCATAACCAGATTCTCAAAATGACCCACAGGAGTGTTAAAAGCAGTCTTCCATTCATCACCCTCCTTCATGCGCAACAGATTGTATGCCCCCTTAAGGTCAATTTTAGAGAACCACTTGGCCCCCAATAACTGGTTAAACAGATCAGGAATCAATGGCAGTGGGTAAGGATTGCGTACCGTAATTTTGTTAATCTCACGAAAATCCAGACAAGGACGTAAACCGCCGTCCTTTTTTTTTTACAAAAAAAAATCCAACCACCACAGGAGACTTAGAGGGCCTAATGTGACCGGCGGCCAAACTTGTCTGTATGTATTCCTCCAAAGCCTTCCTCTCAGGAATAGTAAGGTTAAATAAACGACTTTTAGGAAGAGTCGCTCCAGGGACAAATTCAATAGAACAATCATAGTCTCTATGGGGAGGCAAAACCTGCGAATCTTTCTCAGAAAAAACTCTCCAAAAATCCTGAATAGGAACAGGTAATTCTCCCCTATCCAAAGCTGCAATACGCCCGTTACAACACTTGTCATAACATTTATGGCTCCAGGATTTAATTTCACTGGTAGACCAATCCAGTACAGGATTGTGAAATTTTAACCAGGGCAAACCCAATATTACTGGAGAAGGCAAGTTATTCAACACTACCAAATCCAATTTCTCATGGTGAACACCATTAATAGTGAGAGGAAATTCACAGACCTTGAGAGTAATATTCTTCAAAGGGGAACCATCCACAGAAACCACAGCAATGGGGGATGATAAAGGTTCAGGTTTTAAATTGAGTTTTTCCACGAATCCCCCATCAATTACATTCAGTGTAGACCCGCAATCAACAAACACCCGAAATTCCATTAATTTTTCCTGAGCAATCGTGGAAGCAGCTAAAAATACACCCTTGGAATTTAAACAGGCAATACGGGCGTGACTGACCATTTTTTTTTTCTTTCTTCATACGAAGCTCACAGCCTTTAATCAAATGACCAGATTTTCCGCAATAGAAACACAAGCCTTTCGAAAAACGACGGTCTTTTTCTTGAGAGCGAGGTGCCACCGATCCAATCTCCATCGGTTCACCACTGTTAGTACACACATTCTCATAACCAGAAACTGACATAGCAGAGGATTTGCTCTCATTAACCCTAGCACGCAGTCTTCTATCCACCCGTATAGCTAATTGCATAGCCTGTTGCAAATCCCCAGGTGTAGGATAAGCAATTAGCAGGTCTTTAACCCTTTCACTGAGCCCAGCAAGAAATAGACTTTTCAGAGCAGAATCGTTCCACCCTGTTTGAGTGGACCAACGACGAAAATGTGTACAATATTTTTCGACATTACCTGATCCTTGTTTTAAACGTCTCAACTCAGTCTCAGCTGATGCGACACGGTCAGGATCATCATATAATAGTCCTAAAGCAGAAAAAAAACTATCCACTGATCTGAAGCATGTATCACTAGGTTGCAAAGAAAAGGCCCACTCCTGAGGCTCTTTGCGCAAAAGTGACATTATGAACCCTACGCGCTGGGATTCATCCCCAGAGGACTTGGGTCTCAAACGAAAATACAATAAGCAAGCATTTTTAAATGAAAAAAATTCTCGATGTTCACCAAAAAATAAATCCGGCAAACATACCTTAGGCTCCAAGAAATGTGCTCCAGAACAGTTACTCACGTGCTGACGGAGCTCGGCCACTTCCAGAGAGAGTCCCTGCAGGTGTTTAGCCAAATCCTGAACCGACACCATGATGGAACAAAAAAAATCTTTCCTTAGAGAATTTGCTGGCTGGACTTACTGTTATGTTCTGCTACCAGAGCTAAGGAAAGAGAGGAGATCTGTCCCTACTATAGGACTCAGCTGAATCCCTACGATGTAACAGGGGACCTGATCCTGCGATCAGACCTGCTAAAGTCCTAAGCTAGTCTGTACGAAGACCTATAGATGTGGGGGAAGAATCCCTACAAGTACTAAGGACTGGGAGGAATATGGGACACCTCCTAACAGAAATAGTAGCAGACAGACGAACAAACAAAATATAAAGAACATAGAGGTCCGTAGACCAAGCAAACTAACAGAGCAAGACACAGAGCACAGGCTAGCTAGAAAGTAGATATACAATGAAGTCCAGCAAAGCCAGAAGGGCGGAGCAGGATTAAATAGGCCAACAAGGTCATGTGACCAGCAAAGGAAAAAAAACCTAACAGCAAGGTTCTAACACAAACCGTAACAGAACCACAGTATCTGCTGGTAACATCAATTTTGCGGAATCATTTCACCACTTTTTTAGCCCATCCTTTGTAAGGCCACAGGAGACAAGAAGTCTGACACATAGTCAACGCCTAGAGACGATGGTACAGGAGTATCTCCAAGTAAACATTGAAGCCATGACTGTGTCACTGGACCCTTGCTCTTTTTGGGCTTCCAATCTGGATAAATGGCCGGAGCTAGCCACTTACGCCTTGGAGATCTTGTCATGCCCCGCAGCCAGCGTTCTGTCTGAACGTGTGTTCAGCGCTGCTGGTGGTGTGCTGACAGATAAGCGCACGCGGCTCTCCACTGATAATGTAGACAGACTCACGTTCATAAAGATGAACAAATCATGGATCCGAAACAACTAAAATCACCCTACCAACCGTTTTAAGCTTTCAAATTACTAATCATGTTTATCTGTATCTTGGCTGGAAAATAATTTGGGCTTTGTAGCAGTGTGCAGCACTGATTCTATTAGGCCATCTATAATAAGCTCCACCAGATTTAAAATTACTAATCATGTTTATCTGTATCTTGACTGGAAAATAATTTGGGCTTTGTAGCAGTGTGCAGCACTGATCTTATTAGGCCATCTATACTAAAGCTTCACCAGGTTTAAAATTAATAATAATTTTTAGCTGCATCTAGCCCGGAAAATAATTTTGGGGCTCCGAGATGCGCAAGACACATAAGTGCCTTCTTGCTGCACTACCTGCAGCATGACCCTCATATTGTCAGAATTCGAAGTAATCATGACTACTGGGTTGCCACACTCTTAGATCCCCCAAACTTTTCGATCAACCTTTTCATTTTAATAAAGACCAAAAAAATGGTCATTTTTGAAATTATAAGCATTAGCAGGTTGTTAGAAACTGAAATCAAACAGTTTTCAACTCAAAACTTTATTCTAGGTGATGTTACATTTTCACAAAGGACCCCTTGTTCGAAAGGAGCTTCTGAACTCTCTCGTCCATTGAATTTGTCAGGTTTTGGATGGTTTCTGCTTCAATTGTTTTGCATGAGGACAGAATACCCTCCCAGAGCTGTTGCTTAGATGTGAACTGCCTCCCGCCATCATAGACACTCCTTTTAATGATGCTCCAAAGGTTCTGAATGGGGTAGAGGTCAGGGGAGCATGGGGGTCACACCATAAGTTTGTCCCCTTTTATGCCCATATCAGCCAGAGATGCAGATGTTTTATGTGCAGCATGAGATGGTGCATTATCATGCAAAAAAAATGATCTTGCTGTGAAATACACGGTTCTTCTTCTTGAACCATGGCAGGAAGTGCTGTTTGAGAAAATCCACATACATTATGGAGTTCATCTTTAGCGCCTTCAGGGATCCTAAAGGGGCCGACAATCTCTCTCCCCATGATTCCAGCCCAAAACATTACTCCACCTCCTCCTTGTTGGCGCTGTAGCCGTGTTTGCGTGGGGTGTCCATCAACCAGCCATCCTCCACTCCATCCATCTGGACCATCGAGCGCTGCACGGCACTCATCCGTGAACAAAACAGTTTTGAAATCAGTCTTCATGTAATGTTTGGCCCACTGGAGCCGTTTCTGCTTGTGTGAAGTGGATAGAGGAGGTCGACAGGATGGCGTATGCACAGCTGCAAACCTCTGAAGGACCCTGCATCTTGTTGTTTGGGGGATGTTGGAGGCACCAGCAGCTTCAAAAACTTGTCTGCTGCTATGACAAGGCTTTTTTGCCACTGCTCTTTCAACCTGACGTAATTGCCTTTAGGAAAGAGTCCTCAATTTGCCCTTATCAGCACGCACACGTGTGTACTGTGAATCAGCTACATAATTCTTGATTGCCAAGACACTTCATCCTGATCATCGCACAATGTTGATTGTAGTCATGCCTTGACCTAAACACTCCACAATTTGTTGCTTCTCAGCAGCCGACACATCCTTTTTCTTTCCCATTTTGGCAGAAAATGTAGGCTGCTTAATAATGTGAGATAGCCTTCTTAAGTAGTCTTGTCTTTCATTGGACACACCTGCCAAACTAATTAGCACAGGTGTCTGCAATTGCTTACAGTGATATAAAGAGCCCTGACACACATCACCATCAATGAGTTTAACTGACAAACAAACAAATTCTTCCCTTATCACTCCTAAACACTTTTTGCATAATAATTTGGAACACAGTGTACATGTGCTTTTCCACAAAACACCAGTGGTTCACGTAGTGAATCTTACAGTTCTAACTTGCCAACCGTGGTCTGTATGGAGTTGTTCAATAAAGGGCCCAAAATTAAGATAACATAGATGGGAGAGGTCTCTATGAATAGGAATTCCTAAGTATTTGATACCCTGTGAGGGCCAGGCAAAGGGAAAGTTGGACTGGATGGAATCCTATATGGATTTTGGGGAGGGAGACATCGAGGGCCTCAGACTTCGCTGCATTGATTTTAAAATTTGACCATGTAACAAAGTGATCTATTTCAGCCATAACAGCATGGATGGATATATGTCATTGAGTGATATATACTAGGACATCATCAGCAAATAGAGAGCACTTGTACTCGGTGCCTCCCACCTCAATCCACCTAATATTGGGGTTATGGTGAATAGATGAGAGCAGGTGCTCCGTCACTAGGATGTATAAGAGAGGGGACAGAGAACATCCCTGCCTTGTCCCATTGGTGATTGTGAGAGGTGATGAAAATGTTCTGACGCGCCCCCTGGGCCTTGGGACACCCGGAGCCGGACCCTTTTTGGTGGATGCTGGTGGTTGTAGTCTCCGTGGCGGCGACCCGGTTCCGTGGCTCAGGGCGGTCAAACCAGTGGCGGAACTATTTATGTGGTTTTGATGTTTAAATGTCCGACTACGCCACCCGTGGATTGCGGTCAGAGTGAACCGCCGCTCCAGGGCAGACCGCTGAGGCTGGTGTTGTGGGTGCAGCAGAGCGTAGCATAACTCCCCACGGGAGGAGTATAGCCTCAGGGCAGTGTATGCGGAGGATGGGGGTGATGGTGCAGGGCAGCAGCAGTAACGACACGGAGTCAGTGATGCAGTCCAGGGCCTTTACTCACAGTTCTTATTATCCAGGCCACGTCTGCAGGTAACGGCTGCCCACGTCGTACTGTGCTCACCAGGTGAGGGGCTCAGACAACTCCCAGATAACTTTGGAGCGCTTCACAGGACCCCCTTTGTGTGTCCTTTGTCTGGCCTTTCTTATCAACCCTTCTGCCCGGCTGCCTCGGGCCTCCTCTTGGTAAACTTGCCGCCAGTTTCCCTGACCCTATGTGGTGCCTTCCTAGCGGGTGTAGCGAGGGGCTGCGCCACATAAAATGTCACAGCCTCCTGTTTCTAGCTGAGGGTCGTTTCCTGCCTCCACTAGTTTCGGGGACCGGTCTCCCCCTTTGGCCTGACCCCTCCACGCAGGTGGATTCGGGCGTGCGGTGGCGACTCGCCCGTCCGCACCCCTGGGATCCCTTCTTTCCTCGTTCCTGGAGCCTTCTCCGCTCCTCTTCCTTCTCCCTCTTCCAGGCCTGGGCCTCTGTTACTAGGCCCGCCTCCGGAGCAGAGCTCATGCAGAGCCCCTGCTCCCTGCCACTTCTGCTCAGACTTCTCTGCACTGAACTAAGATGGTGCCCACCTTTTATACTCCCTTCTCAATGCACCCAGGAACTTCTTCCTCCCTGCTCCTGCACTACAGGGTTCCCCTTCCTCAGTGTTCCCTCCCCCCACTCCAGCCAGGGACAGGGACAATCGTGCCCATCTCAGGGGCATATTGGTCGCCCTGCCTCACGGCAATGTGGTGTAATGCATGCAGGTGTCGGGTCCTGATCCACACTACATCCTTACCTGAGAGTGAGATATCACACCTCTGGGTGAGGTGCAATACCTCTGTAGCAACCGAGCCCTCAGGGTGCTACAGTTCCATTTATCTTCAGCCTAGGTGACGTATTGCGATACAGGGCCGTGATTTTGGCTATAAAAGGGTCCCCTAGACCCCTACCCCAAGCTTTTTAAGAGAATCATGTATGGCGTGCCAGGAGACTCTATGGAATGCTTTCTCAGCATCCAACGAGAGTATCTAATTACAAATTTTTAACTGTATCTAGCCCAGGAAATATTTTGTGCCTAGTAGCAGTGTCTGCTAGTCAGCGGATTATCCCGGCTGTTAAGCAAGCTACACCACCTGTAGTTTGGACACTTAATTTTTTCAAAGGAAATGCTTCGGGACCACGGGATACTCAGTGAAGAGCATCAGGAGGCACCCCAAGGCATAGGGGCTGGGACTGGCAGTAGGATGCCTTGCGGTGGACAGCCGAGCTCGATCTTTATAAAAGCTTTTTAACTGCAGCAGCTTTAGTGGACGCTACTGGAGCTGGAATTAAGCGGCTGCTGGCATGAGACTTGCCCTCCAATAGATCCTTGTAAATGGATTTAAAGTGTATTCATTCAAATTAGAGAGACATTTTAAATTAAAAAGCTTAGAGCTGCCTCCACCACAGTGGGGCTCGCTCGACCCACCAGCGGACAGGCACCAGTATTGGGAGAGGGGGGCTGGCCGTCAGGGTTCACCGCGGCTCTGGCACAAACCCGGCGACGCGGAGGTGGCAAGGGCAGGAGCGGACTGAACGTGTCGGCTTCTCACTTTTTGGATTTTAGAAGGGCATGACATGCCTATATCTGTGTCTCCCCCTCCTTTTACTACTCCACCTCTTTTCTTTTCGCATGACTATATGTACTTGTCACTTTTCCATGTGTTAGTTGTGTTTTCTGAGCAGTTTGTCAGCTTTTGGACACCTTTGAAGGTGTTTTCTATGTGTTTCTATGTGTTTTTGTTTGCCTGCCATTGGTTTTAACGATGTTCGAAGGTGTTCGACGAACAGTTCGACGAACAGTTTGGCGAACACACGGGTGTTCGACGAACCGAACCGAACTCGAACACTACGGGGGTGGCTCAACACTATACATGACTAAACTGAAAATGTTTAAAGGGCTTTTGGAACAGGCAGTTCTTCTGTATGTGGTACTGGGTGTATTGCAGATGGAATATTCGGATAATGTAAAGTCCACTTATTCTTCCTTGAAACTCTTTTCCTAATGGGAGCACCATGCAGAAATAGCAATTGGTAATGTGATTGGTTGCTTCTCTCCTGATCATGGGGACTGCAAAGGCATAGATTGCCTCTTCCCATGAAACCACTGGGTAAGATGTGATGCACAACTATTGCAGCACATGTATGGAGCCCAACTCTTCTCCTGATCTTCTACTGTGCTGCCAAAATACATGTTGTAGGCTTTCTTTATCATGGTAGTCAGGTTTCGCCTTTGTGACGCAAAAGCGACTTCTCCGCATATGTAGCAAAAACTGTCCGCTTTGTTTATGCAAGAACAAAGCATAGCTGAAAAAAAACATATAGAAACATGTCAATATGCTAAGAAAGTAAGCTAAGGAATCCTAAAACTGTATACCTTACAAGGAGAGAATTTATAAAAGTACTGTCATTTCTAAATGCAATTATCATTCCTTTGCATGTGATTGGTATTTACCGGTATGTATATCCTGTGTGTATTGCAAACCTACATTCTTTGACTAAGGGTGCCCACGCTTCATCAGAAATGCATCAGGTTTCATACGATTTCCTTGAATCCTTGTTTTTAATGGCTTGTGAATAAACTGGATTTTAACGTTGGATGGTTGTGCCGGTTCCTTACTTACTACTCCCATTTATAAAAGTAGGTTATTGGTCACCCTAAGATGATAATATATTGCATATTGAAGGCTCTATAGACTAAATAGATGATGTAATAGACTTGCTACTAACAATGCAATATTGACAATGAAATAATAAAAATTACATTTTTCTATAAGCCTGCATGGTGTCCTAATTAATAACAACCTCCTCTGGATCTTTAATATTAGAGTCAATCAGCAAATGTAAGCATCATAATTGTTTTCAGCACTACAAAATTAGTTCAACTGTTTTAGTCTCTGAACCAATTTGGCTATAGAACAGTGTATATATTCCTAAATGCAAAATATAATAATTAAAATCAAAAAATATCAAAGGAATTTATTAAAGCCTTATTCATAAGAATTGCATAAAAATTTAAAACTTGAGCTATTTTTCTGAATCTTCTGCTGAGATCTTAAAAACTGTTATAATGGGTTTTTAAAAACTCTCAGTGAAGTTATTTGTAATTGTTACCATCATACAAAAATAACAGATACATATAATTCAGAATATAATGATAATTTTGATAAGGCCAAAGGGGAATTTTAATACCTGTCTGGATATCTGAGATGTTTTACAGTAAATAAATTATTATTTTTTCTCTTTATTTTTTTTTTTAAAGAACAGGTCAGACAATTATAGATTTCATTAAGGTTATTTTCACTCTTGGGCAAACCTGTTCGCATTTTAATTACCTAGAATTAGTGAAGCAACTTTGATATATTTTGGCAGAATGTCAACTTGCTCTCCAGATGAACTGCAATGAAATTTGTAGTGGGCCAGAAGAAAAGGGACTTATTGAAAACTTGCATACTAAATTTATGTTTAAGAAACTTTAAAACATATATGTTGGTTCACTATAGCAATAATTCAACTCCTAAGAACCATATGACATAAATGTATGTCATTGGGAGCTTGAATTTAATTCACAGTGCCATACATTTACGGCACTGTGATTGCAGGGGACCAGACTTTCTATAATAATTGCTGCAATGGAAGGGAGAAAGTTTCCTTCACTGGTTGATAGTCAGCCCTGGTGATCTTTATCAGTTTTAATGGCCAACCCAGGGATTATTTAAGGGCTCCTAGATTATCCTGAGTGACAGTATTTTTAGTGCATACTTTACACATTTTACATGTACAGTTAGTAATGCTTCAGAATACGCAGGTAAATATTAGTTGTCATTCCCGCCAGTCTAGCAACTGCCTTAGATGACCATCAGGTGACAATATGGACATCAAAAGACTTTCAAAAAGTCTCTCAGAAACTCCAATATAGATCTGGTTTACAATTTATGTGAGAAAAAATAAGTTAACACACAATGGCTAAGTAATACAGTTAAATTAAGAGAAAAAGACAGCAACATACTAATACAAGGAAATAACATTGAAGAAATTAAAATATAGGCCATGCCTAGCAGCCTAAGAGAATGACTCCTAGTCTCTGTTATCCTACCCGATGGCAACTGAACAAGCTATTACCATTGTTCAATTAAATTGTCCCCAAAGAAGCTTCTTGTCACCAAACCATCCATTAATAATGTCCAGACCTTGGACAGCTACTTTTAAATGGCAAGAAGCTCCTCCTCTCCCAGCAAAATCGCAGAGTTAGCGTGCCTATCTCAGGATGACATGCTGCTCCTTTGCCTTATGTATACAGTGAACAGCCTGTCTCAATATCGTTCCGTCCACAGCCTCTCCCAGTTTCGAGTTCATTCTCAAGTATGGCTCCAAATCCTGCATAGCACCTTCATCACCAAATAGTGAAAAGTAAAATCTGGAAATTTGGGTTCTCCTCTGCTACTGTAGAGTTTTCTTCTGCACTACACTGCAGCATTATGGGTGTGGTTGCTACTTTAAAATAACAGATCATTGTTCTTCAGGACTGCAGCTCTATTTTTACTCTTTTCTCTAAACAACAGGGAGTCAGTATTCTCCAAATTGCTGACATGTAATGTCATACCAAAGAACATATTTATGATAATGACTGGTCTGAACTACATGATGACTTGGGAGATATCCCATTACTGCTGGCAATTAGGGAAGCAAGTTACTCCTTGAATTACATATATAAAGCTTCTAAACAACCTGCCTGTCTCCCAGAAATTTCATCTCTGTCTGCTCACTGGTAATTATTAGTGATGAGCGAGCATGCTTGCTACTGCTCGGTGCTTGCCTGAGCATCTCACTGCTCGAGATGCTTGGCGCTCGACGAGTATATCCGGGGTTGCTTGGCGGGAGTTCAGGTCCCCTCCCTTCATGTTTGGCGCTCTTTAGAGCACAAGAGGCTTCCTTCCAATTCTGCCTTCTGCTACTGTTAGATCTTTCTATTCAAAGGTCCTGGTATCAGGGGCCAGGAATACTTTTTTGTTCTATCTTAATTCTCATTATTTGCTTAAAAAGCAATCCAGAGAACACTTTTTCTGCGCCATTTGCTTGTTGGCACTGCAGAATACAGCCAGGTCCTTTCCATATTACAGCGCTGGAAATCCAGCTATTTAAAAAGGTGTTTTCTCTGTCACACGGATCACATAAACGTATTCAGAAAATACTGCCATTTTTGGCCTCCATTCCAATTTTTTTTCCCTGTGTTAGCAAAGTTTTTGACACCGGTTTGCTTTTCAAACTAGTTACCTGCAGGCCAGGTATTTAAAACTCTGTTTTCTCCATCACATGGATCACATATACGTTGTCAGAAAATACTGCCATTTTTTTCAGTGTGTCGGTGAAGCAATTCACATCAGTTTGCTGTTAAAATTAGTTACCTACAGGCCAGGTATTTAAAACTCTGTTTTCTCGGTCAAACGGATCACATATACGTTGTCAGAAAATATTGCCATTTCTGGCCTCCATTAAAAATTTCTTTCAGTGCGTCAGTGAAGCAATTCCCACCAGTTTGCTGTTAAAAATAGTTACCTACAGGCCAGGTATTTAAAACTGTGTTTCCTCCGTCACACGGATCACATATACGTTGTCAGAAAATAATGCCATTTCTGGCCTCCATTAAAAATTTCCTTCAGTGGGTAAGTGAAGCAATTCACACCAGTTTGCTGTTCAAACTAGTTAGCTACAGGCCAGGTATTTAAAACTCTGTTTTCTCCGTCACATGTATCACATATAAGTTTGCACCAAACTCAGTCATCTGTAGTGAGCGTGGAAGATGCTGTCTTCCATTTAAAATGGGCAAGGCACATGGCAAGGGACGGGGAACTGGACATGATGGTGATGGTGCATGCAGAGGCTGAGGACAAGGCCAAGGGAAAGCTAAAATTGAGCCACAACAAACACCTACATCTTCTCGCCCGACCTTCCTGTCCCAATTCCTAGGGGACTGCAGCACACCACTATTGAACCCAGAGAAGTGTCAAAAGGTTGTTGGTTGGATAGCGGATAATGCTTCCAGTCACGTAGCCACCACCACCACCCTGTCTTCCACACGGTCAAGTCTCAGTAGCCATGAGTCTGGACCGCATATTCCTCACCCTGATCCTCCTTCCTTCCACCATGCCGAGTGCCTGGTGACAACTGATCCTACACTTGGACACTCTGAAGAGCTGTTCACTTTTCCATTTATAGATTTGGGCCTCTCACCCTGTCCACTTGAAGCGGGGCAAGAGGAGATCGCGTGTAGCAATGCCCAAATTTTTGAGCAGCCACGGTCACACAAAGGCGACGGTGGAAAAGTGTCAAAAGAGGTGGATGATGATGAGACACAATTGCCAGAAAGTCAGGAGGAGGACCAGGGTGCGGAAGTGGAAGACTAGGTGGTTGATCATATAGTAACTGACCCAACCTGGCAGGAGGACATGCAGAGCGTAGACTGCAGCACACATGGGGAGGAGGCAGAGCACCCCAATAGGCAGGAAGAAGCAGTGTGGTGGCCGCAGACAGAAGGCAGGCAACCATTACCCGTAACACCAACACGAAGGAAGTTGTCAAACCAACTGTTAGGTCTTCCCGAGTCTGGTTGTTTTTTAAAGACTCTGCCGATAACCCCAAAAAGGCCATTTGCAACACCTGCCAGGCCAGCATCAGCAGGGGTGGCAAAACGACCAGCCTGACCACCACCAGCATGATCAGGAACATGGCAGCAAAGCACCCGACTTTGTGGGCCGAACCAGAGGGTCCAGGAACAGTATCTGCAGTAGGCACCATTGCTTCTTCCGCTGTTGTGCATGCAAGCCAATCCCGTGTCCATGGTGCATGTGAAGATGCCTCCTGCCCTGCATCTGTCCTTGCACACTCTCAAGTAGCAGCATCTGGAAGCATGTCCATGTCCTTGTCCCAGCACAGCATTCAGTTGTCCATTCGCCAGTCGTAGGAACGCAAGCACAAATATACAGCCAATGCTCCACAGGCCAAACTATTAATTCTCACGTTTCACGACTGTTTGCGCTCAAAATGCTGCCTTTTAGCCTCGTGAAGATGGAAGCATTCCGCAACCTGATGGCCGTGGCAGTCCCTCGGGACTCGGTCCCCAGCCTCCACTATTCCTCCCGGTGTGCCATCCCCGCATTACACAAGCACGTGTCCCAAAATATTAGCAGTGCCCTCAACAACGCAGTTACCGGTAAAGTCCACCTAACCACGGACACATGGACAAGTGCTTGTGGGCAGGGACGGTAAATCTCGCTGACGGCACACTGGGTTAACATATTGGAACCCAGTCGGACTCTAGGATGGACGTCCTGTCGACGGTCTAAAACTCCTGCACCTCATCCATCTCAGTCTCCTCCTCCTCTTCAGCCTCCATCTCCGAAATGACCACATCATTAACAAGATTGAAGCACTGCAGCATTGCCTTGGCCAAGCGACAACATGCTGTGCTGAAGCTAATATGCTTAGGTGACAACATGCACAATGCTGAAGAGTTGTGGACAGCTCTGAAAGAGAAAGCAGATCTGTGGCTCACACCGCTGAACCTACAGCAAGGTATGGTCGTGTGGGACAATGGGCAGAACCTGGTGGCGGTTCTCAGGCGAGGCGAGCTCACACATGTACCATGCCTGGCCCATGTGCTTAACCTTGTGGTTCAGCGGTTTCTCAAATCCTACCCAGAGCTGCCGGATCTGCTTGTTAAAGTACGCCGCCTGTTTGCCCATTTTAGAAAGTCAGCTACAGCTTCCGCCGCCCTTGCAGTGTTTCATCAGCGTTTCCAGCTTCCGGCTCACAGACTGGTGTGTGATGCCCCCACACGTTGACACTCTGCACTGCAGATGTTGGGAAGAATTTGTGAGCAGAAGAGGGCAGTTGTTAAGTACCAGCATCAACAAGGCAATCGGCATTCATTTCAGACTCCACACATAAAACCTCAGGAGTGGACATGGATGTCAGACATATGTACCATCCTCCAAAACTTTGAGGACTCCAAAAAGATGGTGAGCGGCGATGACACCATATTTAGCTCCACCATCCTGCTACTCTGTCTTCTAAAACGCTCTCTGCTCACAATCAAAGAGGATGCATTGCAGGCGGAGCACGATGAGATGGAGGAAGGAACCATACAGGGTGATTACACACAGCCAAGCCTCATCTCATCCCAACGTGGATTGGGTGACAATAATGAAGAGGAGGAGGAGGATGAAGGACAGGAGCTAGTTTCATGCTCTATAGACGATACTACCTGCACAGCTGTCATACCGTCTGTTCAGCGTGGATGGCCAGAGGACACAGTGGAGGAGGAGGAGAGCATGGTCAGTCATCCTCTTGGTGAGGACACGGAAGTCTTGCCTGTTAGTAGTCTGGCACGCATGGCTGAGTTTATGTTACGCTGCCTTTCCCATGACCCTCGCGACACTTCTAGACCCACAATAAAAGGAGTACTTTATATCTCTTATTCCTGAGGCGGACAGGTCTACAAAAATGGGGCTGTACCAGTAGGCCCTTGTTGGGAAACTATTAAAAAAATTCCCATCTGAAAATGCTGGTGGCAGAGGGCACACTTCGTTGGACAACCAAGCAGTACAGGCGAGAGAGACACAACTTAAATCCAGCGGAGGCAGGGGAACACTGTCAAAGTTCTGGGAGAGTTTTCTCAGCCCCTCCCATTGCACAGGCCCTGAGGCGTGGGGTACTCTCACAAGCAGTGCAAAGTTTGGGAAGATGCTGAGGGAGTATCTTGCCAATTGTACCAACGTCCTCCGTGATTCCTCTGTGCCTTATAATTATTGGGTTTCCAAGCTGGATATGTGGAATGAACTGGCTCTCTATGCCTTGGAGGTCCTGGCCTGCCCTGCCGCCAGTGTTTTATCAGAGCAGGTTTTTAGTGCCGCTGGTGGAATTATAACTGAAAAGCGCATCCGTCTGTCAACTGAAAATGCTGACAGGCTGACTCTTATAAAAATGAACAAGGGCTGCATTGGGCCAGACTTCTCAACACCATCGAATGATAGCAGCGTAACATAAACTCAAATCTAGTGTCTTTTCTAGGGAGGTGTATTCCCATGCACCTTTTCACACCCAGACATGGGTATACGCTTTTTGATTTTGGCTATTTGCTCTTATCCTCCTCCTTCTCCTCATCCTCCACCGCCATGTCACCACGGTGACCGTGGTCCATGATGCAACACCCACGTAATTTTTTTAAAGGGTGTTTAT
Source organism: Phyllobates terribilis (assembly GCF_046119375.1). NCBI lineage: Eukaryota > Metazoa > Chordata > Amphibia > Anura > Dendrobatidae > Phyllobates > Phyllobates terribilis. The sequence goes on from NW_027362764.1 coordinate 446,812,765, forward strand.
TATGCCGTAAAAAAAAAGATTATACTTCATGTTCATGTATACCCCCCAGGGGTAAATGTTTGTCAGCCCATACACTTACATATAGTATAGGAGGCCCACTCCTTTCTAATGGGAACATTTTTTTATGAGGCCCTCCTCCACGTCTCTTCCAAGGGGCATTGGAGTGTCTCCAATTTTTTGGCAGCCCTTGCATTCACTGCATAGGCCAACATTGTGGGAGACCCACTTCCTAATAATGGGAACATTGTTTTGAGGGGGCCCTCTGACCTCCATGTCTCTTCCAACGGGCATTGAAGTGCCTCCAAATTTTTGGCAACCCTTGCATTCACTGCATAGGCCAACACTATGGGAGACTTTCTCTTTTCTAATGGGAATTTGTCGTTATTGTGGCCCTGCGCTATGTCCCTTTAAATTGTTAGTGGGGTTTTTCCTAAATTCGGTCAGCTGTTGTAATCACTGTATACCCTATAACTGTATAGCAGACCCTCTCCTTTCTAATTGGAATTTGTTGTTACTGTGGCCCTGCTCTTTGTGTCTTTAATTTCTTAGTGGGGTTTTTACTAAATTTGGTCAGCCGTTGGACTCACTGCATATGCTATAACTGTAAAGCAGACTCTCTCCTTGCTAATGGGAACATGTTGTACTCGTTACTGTGGCCCTGTTCTATGTGTCTTTAATTTCTTAGTAGGGTTTTTCCTAAATTTGGTCAACCGTTAAACTCAATGCATACCCTATAACTGTATAGCAGACCCTCTCCTTTCTAATGGGAACATGTCGTACTTGTTATTGTGGCCATGCTCTATGTGTCTTTAAATTCTTCGTGGGATTTTTCCTAAATTTGGTCAGCCGTTGGACTCACTGCATACCCTATAACTGTATAGCAGACTTTCTCCTTTCTAATGGGAACATGTCATACTCGTTACTGTGGCCCTGCTCTATGTGTCTTTCAGAGTCCCTCCATCATCAATGAAACAGGATGTGTCTGATGATGTGTCACACACCACATTGCCAGATAAGGTTGTAAAATGTTAAAATGACATTTCCCGGTGAATGCATTTGCCTTATAAAATAACGTGAAAAAAAAACAGTAGGATCTTTCTTTAGTATAAAAACAGAGTAGCCAATGTAACCTCAATGTAATCACATTGTTCAGCTCATGCACCTCCTCCTCCATCTCCGAAATGACCACATCAGTCACAAGTTGAAAGCACTGCAGCACTGCTTTGGTCAAGCTGCAACAGACTGCGCTGAAGATAACATGCTTAAAGCTTAGGTGACAAACCACCCAGCACTGCAGAGTTGTTGAAAGCTGTAACAGAGCAGCTTGACCTGTGGCTCTCACTGCTGAACATACAGCCAGGCACGGTCATGTGTGACAATGGGCGGAACCCGGTGACGGAGAAATGATAGCCGGAGTAGATACGGTTTCCTTTTATGCCAGTCCTTTCACCGAGCTAAAGAATATGGCTGTGGTGAAATACAACTCCCACTGAGAAGCTGTTTCAGATTGAAAAACATTGTGCCCACCAGAGGATTAGATTCTGAGTAGTGTTGAGCATTCCGATAATGAAATATCGGGTATCGGCCGAAATTCGCGGTATTGGAATTCCGATACTTAATTCCGATACTTTTACAATATCGAATACTGGAATCGGAAGTTCCCATAATGCCTGCGCTCTGCAGTGTATCTGAAGGATGACAAGCTGGGTGGCAGCGCTCAGCTGCGATCCAGCCTGTCATCAGAATGCCATCCCAGCGTGGGAGAATTCTCCTGATTGTTTAAAAGCCGGCGCGCGGTAAAAAGCCGCCGGCTTTTAAACAATCACACAGCCCCATACTGCTTCCCCGCAGCCTCGCACCCCGATCCTCCGCTCCCCTCGCCTCCTCCCATCCCGATCATAAGTTAGGACCGGGCGGGGAGCGCAGCACCAAGGAGCGGGAAGCGAAGGACCCGGGCGGGGAAGCCGGCAATGAAAAGACTTCACCGCCGGCTTTCCCGTTCTGTGCTGCGCTTTCCCGCCAGTTATTTCAAATGAACAGCTGAGGTATCAGGTGATGCCGATCAGCTGTTCATTTGAAGTCGCCGCGGTGCCCTCAGAGGGTTCATGTGAGTTCATGCTTGACTGCATTGCATGAACTCACATGAACTTTCCCACGGTCGCACAGGTAAGCCTCACCTCCCAGACCGGTCATGATTGGTGTGCGGGGGTGTCTGTGCGATGTGTGCGTGGTGTGTGGGGTGTCTGTGCGGTGTCTGCGGGTGTGTGCGATGTCTGCGCGATGTCTGCGGGTGTGTGCGGTGTCTGTGCGATGTCTGGGGGTGTGTGCGGTGTCTGTGCGATGACTGCGGGTGTGTGCGGTGTCTGTGCGATGTCTGCGGGTGTGTGCGTGCAGGCAGACATAGGCCGATGTGACACTACTACTCCCATCGGCCTATGTCTGTCCCCCGTCCACTCGTGCCAGCAGGATCAGCTCGATGAGAGCAGTAGTTCCCATCAGCCTGATCCTGCTATTTAAATTGCCCTACTGTGTCCCCAATAAATTTTAAATACATGTCATTGGTGGCCAGTGGTTGCCTACAATAAATTAGTTCATTCATTACCTGTCCCCGCCGATCGCCACCTAAAATAAAGTAAAAAATAAAAAACTACACCTATAATCACCTAGACACCTAATTCCCCGAAGCCATCGATCTCCTGTAATAAAATATAAAATAATAAACCACAACCTTATCCTTACCCCTCCGTAGTAGTCCACGAGTGTCCCACGATGATCTCCAGTTTAGAGCAGCCACATAGAATATGACCGCTCTGAACCGCTGCCGCCGCTAGAATGATGGGGCCATAAAGCAGCCCCGTCATTGCATAAGTGGGTTCGCCGGAGTTCAGGCAGCGCTGCTCCGTTCACCTCCTTTAAGGCCCTGCTGTATCGTGAGAAATTCCCACGGTACAGCAGTGCCGTAAAGGAGGTCTCCCGAGCTGCGCTGCCTGAATGCACTCCGGTGACCTCAGTCAGTGGCTCCCGCTGCCGGGAGCGGACGTGTTCCCGGCAGCATGAGCTTACAGCAGCCATGCACAGCTGTCACCATCTCCAGATGTGACAGCTGTACATGGGAGATCAGCGCAGGAACGTGGACAGGTAACTATTTTTTTTTAGTAAACTAAGAATTAAATAAAATGGTGTGTTTTATTTCAAATAAATTATTTTTTTCTGGGTGTATTGTGTTTTTTATTTTAACACTTTGTAGGTTAGTAATGGCGCTGACATGAACCCTAGCCCCATTACCCCCTGCCACCACACCAGTGCAGCGTGGAAGAGCGAGGCTAAGTGCCAGAATTGGCACATCCTATGGATGCGCCATTTCTGGGGCGGCTGACGGCTGGTGTTTCTAGCCTGGGAGGGGGCCAATATTCATGGCACCCTTCCTGGGCTATTAATATCAGCCCCCAGCTGTCTGCCTAGCCTTTGCTAGCTATTAAGATAGGGGGGACCCCACGTCATTTTTTTTGGGGGGTCCCCCATTTTAATAGCTAGTAAAGGCTAGGTATTCAGCTGGGGGCTGATATTAGTAGTCTGGGAAGCTCCGTGGGTATTACCCCCTTCCCAGGCTTCAAACATCTGCCCCAGCCGTCTGCTTAACCTCCGCTAGAGACTAAAATTATGGGGCATCCCACGCCAATTTTTTTTTTAAATAAATCCTTTATTTTAACACTAAATGACATTTGAGGAGTTAATAAAGATGCAGTCCCTAAATTATTATTTATTTTTTAATTAATTTTTCCCAAAAATTTTGACGTGGGCTTTGCCATATTGTTGTATGCCAGCCAGGTACAGCATCCAGCTTCTATGAACGCGCCATTTTCTGGGGTGGCTGCGGACTGCAATTTGCAGTGGGGGCGAGGCCCAGAAAGCTTGGGTCTCCCTGCGCTGCAGATTCCATCCCCCAGCTGCCTAGTTGTACCTGGCTGGACACAAAAATAGGGAGAAGCCCCACGTATTTTTTTTTTAAATTATTTCATGAAATATTTTTTTTATAAAAGGGCTTCCCGATATTGTTGTGTCCGGCCAGGTACAAATAGGCAGCTGGTGGTTGGGGGCAGCCCATTCCTGCCTGCTGTACCTGGCTGGACACAAATATAGTGCGAAGCCCCACCTCAATTTTTTTTAAATTATTTCAGGAAATTCATGAAATAATTAAAAAAAAATTGACGTGGGGCTTCGCACTATATTTGTGTCCAGCCAGGTACAGCAGGCAGGAACGGACTGCCCCCAACCACCAGCTGCCTATTTGTACCTGGCCAGACACAACAATATAGGGAAGCCCTTTTTTTCTTAATTATTTCATGAATTTCATGAAATAATTAAAAAAAAAAATACGTGGAGCTTCGCCCTATTTTTGTGTCCAGCCAGGTACAACTAGGCAGCTGGGGGCTGGAATCTGGAGCGCAGGGAGGCCCAAGCTTTCTGGGCCCCACCCGCTGCAAATTGCAGTCCGCAGCCGCCCCGGAAAATGGCGCGTTCATAGAAGCGCCATCTTCTGGCGCTGTACCCAACTCATCCAGGGCCCTGGTGCGGTGGCTCACTGGGTAATAAAGGAGTTAAGGCCAGCTTGGCATTATCAGCTGGCCCTAAGCCCAAAATTCATGGGGTCACGCCAATATTAGACATGACCACCATGAATTTCTAGTAAAGTATTTAAAAAAAACACAACACCCAGAATAAAGTCCTTTAATTGAAATAAAGACACAATTCTTTATTGTTCTAAATTAAACTATACTTACCATTAGTGTTGAGCCACCCCCGTAGTGTTCGAGTTCGGTTCGGTTCGTCGAACACCCGTGTGTTCGCCGAACTGTTCGTCGAACTGTTCGTCGAACACCTTCGAACACAGTTAAAACCAATGGCAGGCAAACAAAAACACATAGAAACACATAGAAAACACCTTCAAAGGTGTCCAAAAGCTGACAAACTGCTCAGAAGACATAACTAACACATGGAAAAGTGACAAGTACATATAGTCATGCGAAAATAAAAGAGGTGGAGTAGTAAAAGGAGGGGGAGACACAGATATAGGCATGTCATGCCCTTCTAAAATCCAAAAAGTGAGAAGCCGACACGGCCAGTCCGCTCCTGCCCGTGCCACCTCCGTGTCGCCGGGTTTGTGCCAGAGCCGCGGTGAACCCTGACGGCCAGCCCCCCTCTCCCAATACTGGTGCCTGTCCGCTGGTGGGTCGAGCGAGCCCCCCTGTGGTGGAGGCAGCTCTAAGCTTTTTAATTTAAATTGTCTCTCTAATTTGAATGAATACACTTTAAATCCATTTACAAGGATCTATTGGAGGGCAAGTCTCATGCCAGCAGCCGCGTAATTCCAGCTCCAGTAGCGTCCACTAAAGCTGCTGCAGTTAAAAAGCTTTTATAAGGATCGAGCTCGGCTGTCCACCGCAAGGCATCCTACTGCCAGTCCCAGCCCCTATGCCTTGGGGTGCCTCCTGATGCTCTTCACTAAGTATCCCATGGTCCCGAATCATTTCCTTTGAAAAAATTAAGTGTCTAAACTACAGGTGGTGTAGCTTGCTTAACAGCCGGGATAATCCGCTGACTAGCAGACACTGCTACTAGGCACAAAGTATTTCCTGGGCTAGATGCAGTTAAAAATTTGTAATTAGATACTCTCGTTGGATGCTGAGAAAGCATTCCATAGAGTCTCCTGGCACGCCATATATGATTCTCTTAAAAAGCTTGGGGTAGGGGTCTAGGGGACCCTTTTATAGCCAAAATCACGGCCCTGTATCGCAATACGTCACCTAGGCTGAAGATAAATGGAACTGTAGCACCCTGAGGGCTCGGTTGCTACAGGCGTATTGCACCTCACCCAGAGGAGTGATATCTCACTCTCAGGTAAGGATGGAGTGTGGATCAGGACCCGACACCTGCATGCATTACACCACATTGCCGTGGGGCAGGGCGACCAATATGCCCCTGAGATGGGCACGACAGTCCCTGTCCCTGGCTGGAGTGGGGGGAGGGAACACTGAGGAAGGGGAACCCTGTAGTGCAGGAGCAGGGAGGAAGAAGTTCCTGGGTGCATTGAGAAGGGAGTATAAAAGGTGGGCACCATCTTAGTTCAGTGCAGAGAAGTCTGAGCAGAAGTGGCAGGGAGCAGGGGCTCTGCATGAGCTCTGCTCCGGAGGCGGGCCTAGTAACAGAGGCCCAGGCCTGGAAGAGGGAGAAGGAAGGAAGAGGAGCGGAGAAGGCTCCAGGAACGAGGAATGAAGGGATCCCAGGGATGCGGACGGGCGAGTCGCCACCGCACGCCCGAATCCACCTGCGTGGAGGGGTCCGGCCAAAGGGGGAGACCGATCCCTGAACTAGTGGAGGCAGGAAACGACCCTCAGCTAGAAACCGGAGGCTCTGACATTTTATGTGGCGCATCCCCTCGCTACACCCGCTAGGAAGGCACCACATAGGGTCAGGGAAACTGGCGCCAAGTTTACCAAGAGGAGGCCCGAGGCAGCCGGACAGAAGTGTTGGTAAGAAAGGCCAGACAAAGGACACACAAAGGGGGTCCTGTGAAGTGCTCCAAAGTTATCTGGGAGTTGTCTGAGCCCCTCACCTGGTGAGCACAGTACGACGTGGGCAGCCGTTACCTGCAGACGTGGTCTGGATAATAAGAACTGTGAGTAAAGGCCCTGGACTGCATCACTGACTCCGTGTCGTTACTGCTGCTGCCCTGCACCATCACCCCCATCCTCCGCATACACTGCCCTGAGGCTATACTCCTCCCGTGGGGAGTTATGCTACACTCTGCTGCACCCACAACACCAGCCTCAGCGGTCTGCCCTGTAGCAGCGGTTCACTCTGACCGCAATCCATGGGTGGCGTAGTCGGACATTTAAACATCAAAACCACATAAATAGTTCCGCCACTGGTTTGACCGCCCTGAGCCACGGAACCGGGTAGCAGCCACGAAGACTACAACCACCAGCATCCACCAAAAAGGGTCCGGCTCCGGGTGTCCCAAGGCCCAGGGGGTGCGTCAGAACATTTTCATCACCTTTCACAATCACCAATGGGACAAGGCAGGGATGTCCTCTGTCCCCTCTCTTATACATCCTAGTGACGGAGCACCTGCTCTCATCAATTCGCCATAACCCCAATATTAGGTGGATTGAGGTGGGAGGCACCGAGTACAAGTGCTCTCTATTTGCTGATGATGTCCTAGTATATATCACTCAATCACATATATCCAACCCTGCTGTTATGGCTGAAATAGATCACTTTGTTACATGGTCAAATTTTAAAATCAATGCAGCGAAGTCTGAGGCCCTCGATGTCTCCCTCCCCAAATCCATATAGGATTCCATCCAGTCCAACTTTCCCTTTGCCTGTCCCTCACAGGGTATCAAATACTTAGGAATTCCTATTCATAGAGACCTCTCCCATCTATGTTATCTTAATTTTGGGCCCTTTATTGAACAACTCCATACAGACCACGGTTGGCAAGTTAGAACTGTAAGATTCACTACGTGAACCGCTGGTGTTTTGTGGAAAAGCACATGTACACTGCGTTCCAAATTATTATGCAAAAAGTGTTTAGGAGTGATAAGGGAAGAATTTGTTTGTTTGTCAGTTAAACTCATTGATGGTGATGTGTGTCAGGGCTCTTTATATCACTGTAAGCAATTGCAGACACCTGTGCTAATTAGTTTGGCAGGTGTGTCCAATGAAAGGCAAGACTACTTAAGAAGGCTCTCTCACATTATTAAGCAGCCTACATTTTCTGCCAAAATGGGAAAGAAAAAGGATGTGTCGGCTGCTGAGAAGCAACAAATTGTGGAGTGTTTAGGTCAAGGCATGACTACAATCAACATTGTGCGATGATCAGGATGAAGTGTCTTGGCAATCAAGAAGTATGTAGCTGATTCACAGTACACACGTGTGCGTGCTGAAAAGGGCAAATTGAGGACTCTTTCCTACAGGCAATTACGTCAGGTTGAAAGAGCAGCGGCAAAAAAGCCTTGTCATAGCAGCAGACAAGTTTTTGAAGCTGCTTGTGCCTCCAACGTCCCCCGAACAACAAGATGCAGGGTCCTTCAGAGGTTTGCAGCTGTGCATACGCCATCCTGTCGACCTCCTCTATCCACTTCACACAAGCAGAAACGGCTCCAGTGGGCCAAACATTACATGAAGACTGATTTCAAAACAGTTTTGTTCACGGATGAGTGCCGTGCAGCGCTCGATGGTCCAGATGGATGGAGTGGAGGATGGCTGGTTGATGGACACCCCACGCAAACACGGCTACAGCGCCAACAAGGAGGAGGTGGAGTAATGTTTTGGGCTGGAATCATGGGGAGAGAGATTGTCGGCCCCTTTAGGATCCCTGAAGGCGCTAAAGATGAACTCCATAATGTATGTGGATTTTCTCAAACAGCACTTCCTGCCATGGTTCAAGAAGAAGAACCATGTATTTCACAGCAAGATCATTTTTCTGCATGATAATGCACTATCTCATGCTGCACATAAAACATCTGCATCTCTGGCTGATATGGGCATAAAAGGGGATAAACTTATGGTGTGACCCCCATGCTCCCCTGACCTCTACCCCATTCAGAACCTTTGGAGCATCATTAAAAGGAGTGTCTATGATGGCGGGAGGCAGTTCACATCTAAGCAACAGCTCTGGGAGGGTATTCTGTCCTCATGCAAAACAATTGAAGCAGAAACCATCCAAAACCTGACAAATTCAATGGACGAGAGAGTTCAGAAGCTCCTTTCGAACAAGGGGTCCTATGTGAAAATGTAACATCACCTAGAATAAAGTTTTGAGTTGAAAACTGTTTAATTTCAGTTTCTAACAACCTGCTAATGCTTATAATTTCAAAAATGACCATTTTTTTGGTCTTTATTAAAATGAAAAGGTTGATCGAAAAGTTTGGGGGATCTAAGAGTGTGGCAACCCAGTAGTCATGATTACTTCGAATTCTAACAATATGAGGGTCATGCTGCAGGTAGTGCAGCAAGTAGGCACTTATGTGTCTTGCGCATCTCGGAGCCCCAAAATTATTTTCCGGGCTAGATGCAGCTAAAAATTATTTTTAATTTTAAATCTGGTGAAGCTTTAGTATAGATGGCCTAATAGGATCAGTGCTGCACACTGCTACAAAGCCCAAATTATTTTCCAGTCAAGATACAGATAAACATGATTAGTAATTTGAAAGCTTAAAACGGTTGGTAGGGTGATTTTAACCAATCATCAAGCTTTTACTCTCCCCAGGATGACACAGGGGTAGAAAAGTCGTTTCGGATCCATGATTTGTTCATCTTTATGAACGTGAGTCTGTCTACATTATCAATGGAGAGCCGCGTGCGCTTATCTGTCAGCACACCACCAGCAGCGCTGAACACACATTCAGACAGAACGCTGGCTGCGGGGCATGACAAGATCTCCAAGGCGTAAGTGGCTAGCTCCGGCCATTTATCCAGAATGGAAGCCCAAAAAGAGCAAGGGTCCAGTGACACAGTCGTGGCTTCAATGTTTACTTGGAGATACTCCTGTACCATCGTCTCTAGGCGTTGACTATGTGTCAGACTTCTTGTCTCCTGTGGCCTTGCAAAGGATGGGCTAAAAAAGTGGTGAAATGATTCCGCAAAATTGATGTTACCAGCAGATACTGTGGTTCTGTTACGGTTTGAGTGCTGAACACTTGACGGTCCCACGGTTGGCAAGTTGGAACTGTGAGATTCACTACGTGCACCACTGGTATTTTGTGGAAAAGCACATGTAAGATTCTGCAACAGTCTCTGCTGATACTCCTGCATGCGTGCATCCCTTTCTATGGCAGGAATAATTTCGGCAAATTTACTTTTGTACCGGGGATCTAACAGTGTGGCAACCCAGTAGTCAGGATTATTTCTAATTCTCACAATTCGAGGGTCATGTTGCAGGTAGTGCAGCAAGAAGGCACTCATGTGTGTTGCGCATCCAGGAGCACCAAGTCCCTGTTGTGTTGGTGGCGAGGTAACAATCATGCTTCCTTCCTCTTTCCTCTCCCCCCAACCTCGCACAACAGAAATGTGATCAAGGTCTCCCTCATCTGATGAGTCTTCCATCAGTTCGTCCTCCACTTCTTCCTGGGCTCCTGCACCTTCCTCACTAGTTTGGCTGCTACCATGCGCCCTGGTAAAACCATCTCCCCCACCCTCACATGCCTGCCGCCTTGGTGCTGCCGACCGTCTGGACCTTGCAGATGTTAGCCCTTCCGCATACAACTCCTCCTCCTCTACTTCCTCCACCTCCTCTTGTGCCACCACCTGACTCCGAATTCTGTTTAACATGTGCTCCAGCATGTAAATCACCGGAATAGTCATGCTGATAATGGCATCGTCAGCACTAAACATCTTCGTCGCCATTGCAAAGCTGTGCAGAAGGGTGCATAGGTCCCTGATCTGAGACCACTCCTCCAGCGTGATTTGCCCCACCTCTGAATCTCGTTGGCCCAGGCTATACGTCAGAACGTATTGCACCAGGGCTTGTCGGTGCTGCCACAGTCGCTGCAACATGTGCAGAGTTGAATTCCACCGGGTAGGCACATCGCATTTTAGCCGGTGAAGTGGCAGGCCCAACGACTTCTGTAGAGATGTAAGTCGCTGAGCTGCGGGATGCGAACGGCGGAAGTGAGCACACAGCGACCGTGCCCTCTGCAGAAGGCCATCTAGTCTGGGATAGTGGGCTAAAAAATGCTGGACAACCAGGTTCAACACGTGAGCCATACAAGGCACGTGTGTGACATTGCCCCGGCGAAGGGCCGCACCCAGGTTTGCAGCATTGTCGCACACGGCCTTCCCTGGTTTCAGGTCCAGTGGAGACAACCATTCATGAAATTGGTTCTCCAGAGCTGACCACAACTCCTCAGCTGTGTGACTCACATTTCCCAGACATTTCAATGTAAAAACCGCCTGATGACGTTGAGCCCTACTGCCAGCATAGTAAGGAGGTGTGCAGGATCCCTTCTGCGCAGTTAGAAAGCTTGTGGCATAACCAGACAGGCTTTGGGTGCAGGTGGAAGACCGAGAGGAGGTTGAGGAGGCAGAAGCAGTGGAGGAACTTTGACATAAAGAGGATTGACGCACAACTCGTGGGGACGGCAAGACTTGGACAGCAGCCCCTTGTCCTGCTGTCACCATAGTTACCCAGTGCCCAGTCAGCGACATGTAACGCCCCTGTCCATGCCTACTCGTCCAAGTGTCTGTGGTGAAATGCACCCTGTCACACACAGAGTTTCTCAAAGAAGCAGTGATGTTGTGTGCGACATGCTGGTGGAGCGCAGGCACACCTTTCTTTGAGAAGTAGTGCCGACTGGGCATCTGGTACTGGGGCACTGCGACGGACATAAGGTCTCGAAAATCCTCTGTGTCCACCAGGCGGAAAGGCAGCATTTCTGTAGCCAAGAGCTTGCAGATGGTGAAATTCAACCTCTTAGCTTTCTCATGGCTAGGAGGAAATTGTCTTTTACTTGTCCAGATCTGAGGGACCGAGGGCTGGCTATTGTGCTTAGACGGGGTTGATAAGGGTGTCCCCGGCAAACTGCCGGTCTGTGAGGAAGATGCAGGCGGACATGTTAGGTTGCCTTGATCCAAAGGTGGTGCTATCGATGTCGGACAGCGCTCAACACCAGCTGGTGTTCCCACCTCCAAAGAAAATGATGACCTGCCAATCACGCTGGCTGTTGCGGGTAAAGAGGTGGCAGGTCTGCGCCCCAAAACAGGTGTGACTGCTGTCCCCCCAGTCACAGAGGATGAAGAGGCCGCGGATGCACAAGATATGGCAGACGGTGGTTGGCCCGGCCGGCTAGGCCGCATTGTAGCACACTGAGCTTCCCACTGCAACTTATGCTTCATGTCCATGTGCCGGTTCATGCATGAAGTACTCAAACTATGTATTTTTTGGCCTCTACTTAGCTTTTGCTGACAAATGTTACAGATAACACGAGTTGGGTCATCTTTATCGATCTGAAAAAATGCCCAGGCTATGCAAGGCTTAGCACCCATGCGACCTGAAGAGCCACCACGACTTGTGGTGAGAGGCAGAGTTGTGTTTGAGGATGCAGTTGTTGACGTGCTTCCAGTACTACGTCTCTGTCCAGGAAGGCGCAACCTGACCTCGTCGTCACTAGCATCTTCCTCCACCTCCTCTGCTGACCTCATCTCTTGGCTGACTGTGGGTTGACAGTAAATAGGATCTCCAACCTCATCATCATCACCCTGTGTGTTATCACACCCATCGTCCTCAGAGCCAACCTGTTCCTGCCCTGACAAAAAACTAAAGTTGTCGCTCCAATCAGGTATTTGAGTCTTATCATCGTCTTCCTCATTGTCTCCACCAACAGGAGATACAGTTTGGGAATGAGGGTATACATTATGGTCAGAACCTTCTGCGTCTGGTCCTAGATCCGACTCATAAAGATTCTGGGCATCAGTGCAGATCATTTCCTCGTCTGGATTCACAGAAGCGCTGGAGTCGACCTCTGATTCCCAGGCTATAGTATGAGTAAACAGCTCTGCAGACTCAACCATCTGTTCTACCTCATACTCAGACGGGCAGCTGGAGATTTGGGAGCTGTGAGGAAGCAAGTGCGATTTGGGTGACACCTTTGAGGACTGGAGTATTTGTGATGTTGAAGTTGATGTGGAGGAGAGCCCACTTAAAGGAGCACTTGATATCCGTTGAAGCACCTGCTGTTTTTGTGCCTCATCTGGAATTTGTAGCGATTGGCGTGGACGAAAGAAAGGGATCTTATCACATTGTCCGCTAAAAGAAGTAGACATTTTAGTTTGGCTGGAAGATGGTCTTTCTTCTGCAGATGTTACTGTTGCTTTAATACCTACCCCACGGACACAACCTTTTTTCCCCTTCCCAACACGCCTATTCCCCTTTCCACCAGCAGCAGGCCTTTTTCCACTCATTTTGGTGGTTAACTAATTCACAACTCTGGAGTTGTTTGCACAAAAAAACAATGGATGATAACCGAGCAGAGCTGAGTGGCCAAACTGTGGTATTAGGCCAAAACTATTGGCTGGGTTAGATGCAGAAAAAAATTATATTCAATTTGCAACCTGATGGAGGTCAGTATAGATGGACTAATACAACAAGTCCCACACACAGCTAGAAGCCCAATATTTTTTCAGAGGTAGATGAAGAAAAAAATATATTCAGTTTGCAACCTGATGGAGGTCAGTAGAGGTGGACTAATAGAACAAGTCCCACACACTGCTAGAAGGCCAAAGATTTTTTCAGAGCTAGATGCAGAAAAAAATTATATTCAGTTTGCAACCTGATGGAGGTCAGTATAGATGGATTAATAGAACAAGACCCACACACAGCTAGAAGCCCAATATTTTTTCAGAGGTAGATGCAGAAAAAAATTATATTCAGTTTGCAACCTGATGGAGGTCAGTATAGATGGATTAATAGAACAAGACCCACACACAGCTAGAAGCCCAATATTTTTTCAGAGCTAGATGCATAAAAAAATTATATTCAGTTTGCAACCTGATGGAGGTCAGTATAGATGGATTAAAAGAACAAGACCCACACACAGCTAGAAGCCCAATATTTTTTCAGAGCTAGATGCAGAAAAAAATTAGATTCAGTTTGCAACCTGATGGAGGTCAGTATAGATGGACTAATAGAATGATGCTATGCCCAAAAGATTTTACTTCACTAGGTGCAGTAAAAAAATTGGTATTCTATACACAGGTGGTATATCTTGCAACACAGATAGGCTACTCCACTGACTAACACACTCTGCAATAGGCCAAAAAGGATTAGCTTTGCTAGATTTAGCCAAATGCTGTGAAAAAAACTTGCACAGCACTGGCACAGACCTGCCTGGCAAAAACTGATAGGAACTGATGTAACCTAGTCCTGAAAAGGACTCCAATTACAATTAGTCTTTACTCCCACAACCTATCTATTTAAGAGCACAGACCTGCCTGATAAAAGTCGTAGGAAATGCTGTAACCTAGTCCTTAAAAGGACTGCAATCACAACTATTCCCTACTCCCAAGCTATCTGTATATTTGTGCGAAAATTGGCTTGAAATTAACAAGGTATAGCGCACACAGCAACAGCGGTGCCGTCTAACACGCAGCTGCAGCAGTGAGAAAATGGTGGCGACGGGGAAAATGGCTTGGTCTTATAGGGCAAGGACATGTGACATACACTGCCAATGACACATGTCCTTGCTTGTGTGAAAAAAAGCAGTTCGCTCCGTGTGTGCGCTGCTGATAGGCTGACAGATTGCACCTCCCCATTGTAAATGCGGGAAAGAGAAAAAAAAATGGAGATCTTCATTATTCCTGCAGAGATCCATCCCCTGCCCCTCCCCCCACCCCGCTGTACACTCAAACTGCGCATTAACATTCATTTTCATCATTACTGAGAAAAAATCCAGTTATGATTTTGGTGCACGAACAGTTATCGAACATAACCTCGAACAGCCGAATTTTTCTCAAATTGTTCGTGTTCGCCGAACGGCTCGAACACCGCCCAAAACAGCTCGAATTTGAGATTGGCGAACAGTTCGAGTAGAACAACGCTCATCTCTACTTACCATCACGCCCATTCCAGCTGAAGCCAACGATCTCCTGCAATAAAAGAAAAATAATAAACCAACCTCATCCTTACCTTCCCATGGATCCCACGACAGCTTCAGCTCTGCTACATCGAGATGACAGGCTGGACCGCAGCAGAACGCTGCCATCCAGCCTGTCATCCCGCAGACACTGAGAAGCGCAGGCATGCTTGCGCTCCTCAGTGTCTCTCTGTGACGTCATCCAGATGAGCCGAGTTCATGTCCAATGAACTCAGCTCACCTCATGCACGTCACTGACAGCGTGGGAAAATTCTCACGCTGAAGAGCTGAGTGCAGGAGAATTTTCCCACGCTGTCAGTGACGTGCATGAGGTGAGGTCATGTCCAATGAACTCGGCTCACCTCATGCACGTCACTGACAGCGTGGGAAAATTCTCCTGCACTCAGCGCTTCAGCGTGAGAATTCTCCCACGCTGTCAGTGACGTGCATGAGGTCAGCTGAGTTCATTGGACATGACCTCACCTCATGCACATCACTGACAGCGTGGGAAAATTCTCACGCTGAAGCGCTGAGTGCAGGAGAATTCTCCCACGCTGTCAGTGACGTGCATGAGGTGAGCTGAGTTCATTGTCGGCTCATCTGGATGCCGTCACAGAGAGACACTGAGGAGCGCAAGCATGCCTGCGCTTCTCAGAGTCTGCGGGATGACAGGCTGGATGGCAGCATTCTGCTGCGGTCCAGCCTGTCATCTCGATGTAGCAGAGCTGAAGCCGTCCTGGGAACCATGGAAAGGTAAGGATGAGGTTGCTTTATTATTTTTCTTTTATTGCAGGAGATCGTTGGCTTCAGCTCGAATGGGCGTGACGGTAAGTATGGTTTAATTTAGAACAATAAAGAATTGTGTGTTTATTTCAATTAAAGGACTTTATTCTGGGTTTTTGTGTTTTTTTTTTTAACTTTGACTATGGGGTTAGTAATGGGGGTGTCTTATAGACGCCTCTTCATTACTAACCTGGGCTTGATGTCAGCTGGTATTATAAGCTGACATCAACCCCAACCCTATTACCCCACTGCCACCGCTACAGGGCAGTGGGAAGAGCGAGGCTAAGTGCCAGAATTGGCACATCCTATGGATGCGCCATTTCTGGGGCGGCTGACGGCTGGTGTTTCTAGCCTGGGAGGGGGCCAATATTCATGGCACCCTTCCTGGGCTATTAATATCAGCCCCCAGCTGTCTGCCTAGCCTTTGCTAGCTATTAAATTAGGGGGGGCCCCACGTCATTTTTTTGGGGGGTCCCCCATTTTAATAGCTAGTAAAGGCTTAGTATTTCGCTGGGGGCTGATATTAGCAGCCTGGGAAGCTCCGTGGGTATTACCCCCTTCCCAGGCTTCAAACATCTGCCCCAGCTGTCTGCTTAACCTCCGCTAGAGACTAAAATTAAGGGGAACCCCACGCCAATTTTTTTTTAAATAAATCCTTTATTTTAACACTAAATGACAAGTACAGTAAGCAACACTGTCACTGTACTTCATATATATGTGACTGACATGTTTCTATCTATATAATCTATGTGTGAAGCTCTATTCCTTCTATCCTAAATTGTCGGGTACTGATGCTGAATTGCCGGCCGGCTTTCTTAAAGAGACGGTGCATGAAAACACTATTATTTTTTTAAATAAATCCTTTACACTAAATGACAAGTACAGTAAGCAACACTATCACTGTACTTCATATATATGTGACTGACATGTTTCTATCTATCTAATCTATGTGTGAAGCTCTATTCTGTCTGTTATAAATTGTCGGGTACCGCTGCTGAATTGCCGGCCGGCTTTTTTAAAGAGACGGTGCATGAAAACACTAATATTTTTTTTAATAAATCCTTTGCACTAAATGACAAGTACATTAAGCAACACTGTCACTGTACTTCATATATATGTGACTGACATGTTTCTATCTATCTAATCTATATGTGAAGCTCTATTCTTTCTGTTGTAAATTGTTGGGTACCGGTGTATGCCGCTGCTGAATTGCCGGCTTTTCGCATAATACATTCTACATTATTCTTAGTTGTTTTACTTCATGTAGGATTAACCTACAAGGAAAGAAAGGGTTTATTTTCATTCCGATATTTCTGTCCCATTGACTTGCATTGGTTTCCGGTATCGGAATCGGCGATATCCGATACTTTTTGAGTATCGGTCCGATCCAATCCGATACGATATTTCCTGATATCGGAAGGTATCGCTCAACACTAATTCTGAGGGCTCAACTTTCTCCCCCGCTCAAGAACCCCATAGCAGCTGCAAAGTAAACACTATCATGAACTCTCCTGATGTAGAAGCCAGGGCACACCAGATGATTCTCTGGTGGGGCCGTTCAACCCTGCTGAGAAGCAGTCCTGGCTAAGAAAAGTTTGTGGGAAGGTTCCCAGACACTCTATGGCTACTTTTTTACTGAGGTGGTAACCCGCACAAACATGGGGAGAACATACGAACTCCTTGCAGATGTTGTCCTTGCTGGTATTTGAACCCAGGATCCCAGCGCTGCAAGGCTTCAGTGCTAACCACTGATCCGATGTGCTGCTATTCACCCTCAATATCTAAAAGGCTGGAGAAACTTGCACCTACTGCCACTCTATCTTCAGCTCCTTTGTGAGCAACTAATGTATTTGGGCAGCCACTCAGTTTACCAAACAAAATTCCTGAGAAGAAAATTGGGGATGGCTTCGCTACTATTTCTGGGGGCAGTGCTAATACCATGGCGTCGTACCATAGTTTACTGGAAATATTCCAGGCAGATAGGAGGCAAGAAAATTCCCACAGAAAAGTACCAACAGTAATGTTCAGGGACCCACTCTTGTAGAAGGCGGAGACAACACCAGGAGAAATAGTGACGGCTGGGGACCTAGTATGGACATGAGGCATGAGTCATGAGGTTGTGAAAAGCTTCCGCCTCCACGAGCCTAAAAGGCCACATTTCAAGTGCAAGTAGCTACCCAGAAATCTGCCAGTTTAGTAGTGCAGCCTGTGGGTGGGTGACTGGCTGCATACTTGCGCTTGCATTCCAACTAGCAGAAAACTAAGCAGATGGTGGCCTCTAACATCATCATGGCCTCACCTCGGCACTATGAACTCTCCTGAAGGAGAAGCCAGAGCCCACAAGAGGAGTCTCCGGTTTTCTGGTGGGTCCGTCCAAACCTGCCGAGAAGCAGCCCTGGCTAAGAAAAGTGTGGGGGAAGGTTCCCGGACACTATGGCTGTTTTTTTAATGTGGATCGGACGTGCTTATGCATGTTATTTCTCAAACCGGATTGAAGATCAGGCCATTGCCCAACTCTGCAATCATGAAATTAAATGCGCAAAGATGTTTGTGTGTCAAAGCACCACCGAGAAGTGGGAGTTGATGCTGGACTGACTGCCATTGCTTCTGCAAAAGCTGCTTTAGAGTACTTCCTGGGAGAAATGACACCCAGAGTAGATTTGGTTTCCCCCTATGCCAGTCCTTTCACCGAGCTAAAGAATTTGGCTGTGGTGAAATACAACTCTCAGCAAAAAAAGCTGTGGACTGGCTCCGTATCATCCCTGGCCGCATTCACCTGTCCACATTTTTGTGGTTAGGCAGTCCTTCCCAGTAATTGCACTGGGGAGGGCACGGGTAATGTTGTGGGACCAGTGCTTGTGGAAGGCGGAGACGATACCGGGAGAAACAGTAGCGGCTGGGGACTGGACACCCAGCCACCGCCGGCATGAGGTTAAGAAAAGCTTCCGCCTCCATGACCCTAAAAGGACACATTTCAAGTGCAAGCAGCTGTCAAAAAATTGGCAGTATAGTATTGCAGCCTGTGTGTGGGTGGCTGGCTGCATACTTGAGATGAATTCCAAGGAATGGGGTAGGGACAACTGATCGCTGCAGTGGGGCAAAGACGTGGACGGTGATTGTTGCTAGTCTGCAATGACAGGTGCATGGCGGGAGGCATCTTCTCATGCGCCAAGAATCACTTATGACGGGCACACTTTTAGGCAGTGACCTGGGAGTCAGAATTGCTTCCAGAGGTCTTCTCCATGCTGTTCCCATGTCTTTTCAGCACTGTATGCATGTGTCTGATGATGTGTCACACACCACATGGCCAGATAAGGTATTAAAATGTTAAAATGACATTTCCTGGTGAATGCATTAGTCTTGGTTGAAAGCAATGCAAAAGTGCAAAAACGCATCAAAAACACTACGTGTGAACATAGCCCAAGGTGTGGAGGAGTACTTTTGTTTTTGGTTATTTATTTTGCCTTATATTTAAGTCATTACCCTGGAAAGGATGTTGCTTAACATATTTCCCAGGAAAATCCATTTTGGTTTCGCTTTTGTATGTTTTATTGTGAGTCCATAAAAGTGGCATAATACTCTGACAATGTTGTTGACAGCAGTCATCTGGGAGTCAGAGATGCTTCCAGGGGTCTCCCCCATGCTGTTCCATATCATTTGGGCACTTTTCCCATCGATTTGGGCAATTTTTAGGCCTTCTGCAGACCGCCACGGGGTGCCGACCGGAAAAATGCTCGAGTTTCCCATAGTCTTACATTGGGCTCGTTGCTCGAGTTGAGCATCTGAGTATTTCAATGTGCTCAACCCGAGTAACGAGTACCCGAGCAATTTAGTGCTCGCTCATCACTAGTAATTATACTTTCAAGTATATTTTCAACAGATTCCAGCAAAGAAGAAATTTAAATCCTTATTACTGAAATGAAACTAGTATACCTCTCTGAAATTTCTGCCATGCACCATGTAATTAAACCAAAGGCTGACATGGTACAATGTTTAGGGTGCACATAATGAGACCCATCATTATGTCTCTTGACTAAAAGACAAAAGTCATTATTCAAACTGAAGCAATACCCTGCTACTGGAAGTAACTGGTTAACCGAGGGTGGCAGAACAATATCTGAAATTGAGACTTGCCAGAGGCCAATAGGGAGGAGATCTTATGCATAACACTGTAGACTATGTTTAATAAGATACTGAGAAAGCTGCTAACCCACACAATTAAGCTGGATTGATCTCTCAAATCAAAGGGTCGCCCTTTTTCCCAGAAATATTATTTGCTATATCCATGACTATGAATTGAAAGAGGACATTATGGCAAAAGCAGGCAGTCCTTTTTAAAATTACTGTGTGCTTTATTAAATATCAAAAGCCTCAAAAATGTGAAGAGGTATTTAGTATTGAATGAAACACAAAGTTTTAAAGCCAATGTCATTTTTTTTTCAGATCTTCTTTAATATGACCTGACCAGGTAACTTAGCCCTTGAGCATTTTCCCATTGTCTATTCTGTTATAGAACAGATGATGAGAGTGGGAGTTGCCCTATTCAAATATCAGCATCACTTCTTCACCTAAACAGAATATATTGTATAAGATCTTACAGGACAATTTGTTAATAGTGTGGTCTTGCTTTATTCAATCTATGCTGTCAATGTGTCTCTCACCAAGCTGTCTCATCTCTCTCCTGTGGAAATTATACTTGGAATACCATGAAATAGTCTCAACTATTCATTGTTACATCACTGATGTAAATTTGTTCTTGTCATTGTAGGTTAAATGAACAATTCCTCCAAGAGACACACATTAGGGAATAATTATGCATATATACTGTATATGCAAGTATTTAGATACAAATGAAAGTTCAGTCTCTTCTGGTGCTCTTTTTGTGGGTTGCTCATAAAGCTATCTTTCAGGACCAGTGTACTGTACTTGGGTCTTGCCTGGAAAAGGACACTTCCTTAAAACTGGATGAGTTGCCTGCTAGGTTGCAGCTTCTTGAAGATTCATGGACGAGTATTCCCTCTTTACCTACCTTAAAACAGCTAATTTAAGTCAGAACTAAACTTAAGGATTTGGCTTTTGGGGAGAAGGCAAGCTTTATATAGTCAGAAATAATATTAAAGGATTAAAAAACCTCACATTCTTTGAGCCAAGAAATTTAAATATCACTTAGAAAATTTCACTCCAGATGTTCTTAGGCATAATGATAGACAATTTATGATGCCAAAGCGATAGCCGAAATGTTCTGTGATTTTTGTTCTCAGCTGCATTCCATGCCAAGTAGTCTCCATAGTAATGCAGAAGTTAGGTCAAAATTTAAACTCCTTTCTGCAATCCTTTAATTTCCCATTAATTTCCCATTCCTCTCATCAGAACCGAGGGTGTCCCTTATGAGTCAATAACAAAAGCAGAGATACTATAGTTATAAAGCAAATACTTAGCAAAAAAAGCCCCATGTCCTGATGTTCGCTGTATTTAAATTATAAGACCTACTATGTTCCTGAGCTCCTTTCTAAACTTACTTCTCTGTAAAATTCCTTTTCCTGCATCAATGAACCATTTGTGCATCACCTTAATTCCCACATCAGGCAAGGATTGATTAGATTGCATGAACATTTCAACAAAATGCACAATCAATCATTTGAAATACTGGTTGCCGTCATAGACTAGGAGCTACGGCACTCCATCTGCACCTAAAGTGACATCACCTGTTCATTTGGCAAAGGCAAGTCAGCCAGCAATCACAGCAAGCCTCGAGATGTCCTACTATGCCTTCTCCTAACATTCGTCTTTCTGAAAGACAAGCAGCACCATGATACAACCGGGTTGCTATCATTATCTCTACTATCATCATATTTTTCCTTCTCAAGTGCATGTCTTAGCCTGAGTATTCATCCTCCTCCTTCTCCGTCAAAAACGGCAAATAGCCATAACTGAATGTGTCTTGAGTGGTGTTGAGCGAATTTGTTCGGCACTTCAAATTCGTATTCGTGTTCAGGGTTCCGACTTGTTTGTGCCAAAAAATTGGCTCTGCCCATGAACATCCCTGATTTGCCACGCTGTCAAGCAGATAATATCCTAGTCATCAACTGGTTTGCCAGCTAAAGTCGCTACTTATCAAGCTGCTGATGGTGCAGTTGTTGCGTTTTAGCTTGTTTATTCAGCTGCCTTTCAAGAAATGTGTGCACTAGTGATGAGCGAGTAGGTTCGGTTAACCCTTTCAGCGAGTATACTCGGGCGTGTACCGAGTATCTTCAGCATACTCGGTGATATGTTTGAATCACTCCCGTGTGCATGATTTGTGACTGTTTGACATCTTTAATACATGTGAGGAATGCGAAAGATACAAGATCACTAGATGGTGCGCTACTTCGCTCAATACAAGTGTATGAAGCGAGTCCATGCCCAATAGACAGGCCCTTGCTGGGAGTATGTATGTCCAGTCAGATGGTATGTATGCGAGTCAGAGTCAGAAGCCAGTGAATCTCCACAGCGCACATCGAGTGCACTTGGGGTATTCATAAGTCTGCAGCCACATAGAGTGGATTTGGACAACCCCTAGCATCATTAAGTGTAATGTTACTCTTACATACATATTGACATAGTGTAGCACTTAGCACTGTTGGGACATCAAAGCAATTTTTATTTATAAAGTGCAATCTCAGCCACACATTTTTTCTATGAATGGCATGTTTACTGTAGGCACTACAAAAACATACCATAAATGTCTACAATTACAAATAAGGTCATAAAGAAACTTTCTAATTTCACTTAGTTTGTTGCTCACTTTATCAGAAAGTAAGTCAATCTCTACTTTCGGGAAGACTTTATTATACATACACAAGCAAGCATTTATGAATTTCAAGTTCACGCAAACTTCAACTATAAATTACACTTTGTTGCTGCCATATCTTCTACACAACTAAAACAAATAGTTCATATTTTAAACACCCAATTCTATTCCCTGTTCCCTGTCTCAGCATATACATTTATTAAAACAAATATATTTTAAAACAATCCCTCACACAAAATGTTGAAGGAAAAGTGAAAATGCTGTGGCTATTGGAATATTATAAAAAAGAACAAAAAATTGCTTGGTCATTGAGTCCAAACATCTAATTTTTAGCATCAGAGATTAGCATCAGAAGGTCAAAAATAGCTAGAACAGAAAGATACCTTTTTGAAGGTAGTATACAACATATATGATTTTATTTTTCTACATTTTTATTTATTTTTAAGAAAGCATTTTAAATATTCAAAGGAAGAACATTTCACTTTTCAGTGGAAAGCAGCTCCGTAGTTGTTATTTTTAAATAACGCTCTGATTACGACTGTTATACCCCCTTTGCAATTTAAGAATAGGTTAAAGTGTTTATTTGTTACCAGAACATTCAATGCTTTACATTATCAGTGTTAAGTTTATTATGCATTTGGTATTTGGTTACTTAAAAATGACTAAATATATAATGCCTTGCAGCTCTTTTTTGTTAATTATTTTTCGTTATAACTAGAGTTACAACTGCGAAGATTATGTACAATAAATAGACATAAATTATTGACATTTTCATAGCTGTGTTGTCCACTTTTCAAATGTATTTTTCATATTTGCAACTAAACTGTTGACAGCAGATTCTTCTATTTGATTCAGTCTTTTATATAATAAAACCTTATCAGTCACCTTGGTTATTTCACATTCACAGTAGGAAGAGGCACTGTAGGAGGATAACTGGAATCAATGAATGACAGGTGTAAATATATAGAAAAATGTGTTTGTTTTTACACTAAGCTTGCAAAAACAATAAAATAGCCCTGCTTTATATGGGGTGTATTGTTTGGCAAACGATCCTCCCAAAAAATACCACTTACTTAAAATATGGCATACATATATCTAATCCATTTTAACTTTGACCATACAAAAACATAGCAAAATAACAAATATAAAGTTGTAATGTTTCAAGAAAGATATTTAATAAAAATTAACTCATATTGAAAGTCTTTGGAGAGTCAAAAGATCATCTTTGATTTTTGTTTATTAAAGGGGAATTCTGATCTCTAATAATATTAGGAAATACCACCAATTAGAAAAGTAGGATAGTTCTTCTGATTTTCTATGTCTCTCTATGTTCTGATTACCCCATGTGCAGGGCATTTCAGTAGCATAGGTATCCATGGTTATGACCACTTATATAGTGACAGATATTTGTTAGTGGTCATAACCATGGATACCTACACTTCTGCAATTCCCTGCACATGGAGTAAGCGACATATGCAAATCAGAAGAACTATAGCATATTTCTAATTGGATGTATGTGCTAATATTGTTATTATTATTATTATTATTATTACACCTAGTACATATTGGGATAGGATCTTGGAGAGTACCCCTTTTAATAGGAATATACCTTTAAGCTATGAATTTAATTTCACCAAACAGGGCCAGGTAATACTGTAGTTGGTTAGGAGCAGAACATAACACATCTCTTAGAGTGGATTGTCTTAACATTAGTTTTTGTGTGGAACTACTGTAAAAGATTGAATAATTTTGATACTTTGTAAAAGCAGCGTTTTGTAGAAGAAGAATGCAGTTTGATTAGAACAAATTAATGTAACATTGCTGATGTGTTCATGAAACATTCATGCAAGTATTCAGCTTTTTCTCCATGAGCACTGGAAAGTTTCTGATTAAAAGTAGACAGTTTTGTAATGTTATACAATTCAAAACTTAAAAATGACAGGAAAAGAGGGCATGGTTAACCTTTAATGTGAGATAAAACATATTATTGATTACATTTCTCTTTAAAAGTTGCAAAGAGTCATATATTTGAGACAATTGTCTTAACTAAGGTATGGAAAAAAGACATTTATGTTGCAACCATTTTTAACATGCCTAATGAGTTACAGATTGCTCTTTTCAAAAAAATTGGGATGTGTACCAAATAAGTTGTATATAGAGTCACAATCTGTGCACAAAACAAATTTGCATTGACTTTCAGTATTTGACTCAATGGTCTCATGTAGAAATTACATCAGAGCTGTTCTTTATCTCCTTTGTTAAATGCACATAGAACCCCTCTTGCAGGCCATAAAACAAAACTCAAAGCTCTGATATCTCAACACAGTGTCATAGGAACACATGGTGGCTGCATTAACTGATGATTCCATCCTCCTTATTTCCAGCTCAACTCTTCTAGAATGAATACTTAACAAATGTGGCCATATTTTCAATTTTAAAAGAATTATTTGAAAACCAAAAACTTTCAACATTGCTTTGGTAAAAAGTTAAAAAGTAATACATACCGCTCCCCAACACCTTTAAGCAGATACAAACCACAAACAGAGACATCCATCACTGACTCTTATAATAAGGGAGAACACTGCATACAACAGTAAAGGAGGACATTGTATATAATGAAGGATGATGCTATTCTTAAAAAGGGAGGACATACCTAGGGGTTCTGCACTGGGAAAGGGGACAGGGCAAGACAACACAGGTTTACAGACATATTGAATGTGTTTATACCATGTAAGCCCACACTTCCTTAATGACAGAGCACCACTGATTATTACGGCCGCTAGCTATGCGCATGGACTGTGTAAATGAGCGTGAAATTTATGGGGGGAAGACAGTAGTGCCAAGCAGTTTCCTTAATGGCAAAATTAATCTTAGCAATTTTAAGATATGCTGGGAGATATTGCTTTACAAGTCAGAATATCACCAGCCATCATTCCTCTGTAGACCATATAGTGACTACAAAATGGATGTCTTAGTCTAAAGCATTATTCACATTTACATCTAGTTATTTATAAGCATCATTTTCTGTGATTAGACTCTTTTCTTTTTCATCTTGTCCAGATATTTATGAAAGCTTCTCCAAGACATGGCTTGTCTCTGTAGCGTTTGCCACTCAGATGCTTCAATTCATTGCTTTTACAGTGAAAACAAAAATGTTGCATATACGTTGCAGTCCACACTGAATAACATGACTATCAGTGCCTCTGCAAATAAATATGCCATACACATTACACTAGCAAGAAAAAATGTCTTTCTGTGTACCCTAAACACAAATATACCATACATTGTGTCCCTGAATAAAAACTGAACCACACCGTGCCTCTGAAATAAAATTCTCCTCCTGTGCCCTGAATAAAAAATGCACCACCAATGCTCTTCCTGAATTCAATTGAGCCCCCTGAAATAAAAGGTAGCTCCAGTGCTCTTGAGCATAAAATTAAGTCACTGTGCCACTTTAATATAAAATAAAGCCACTGTTTGCTCTGAATAAAAATCAAACCTACTGTGTCACCTGCAACAACAATTAAAAAAAAATCTAATTTCGCATCTGAACCACCCACATAATGATATCTTACACACTCTCTCCGCTCGTGGTGCAATGACATCAGTTTGCGGGTAGCAGTATTATAAAGAACATGCCAATCAATAAGCCAGGGAGTTGATCACATCTTCTTGTGGATGTTTTAGAACATATCTGTTGTGGTGGTAGATGTATTTTTAAGTTCCCGATCCCACTCCTCAGTTCCTTTAGCTTCTTTAAAAAAAATTCATGAAAAAAAAACAGTAAATTGTCTGGGTGCTGGGAGAAGCCCCGGCTTTTGGGTTTCCTTTTGCTTTTATCCAAAACCTAAAAAAATTCTAGACGTGGCACTGTCCACCATACAACAGAAGGGGTTCTGATCCAGGGAGAAAACGTGTCTTGTTCTGGTACTTAATACTCGGTAGACAGCTTAGTTTCAACACATTGTTTTTTCATTAAAAAGAAATATGAAAGACGCTGGCTGGGCAGCATAACACAGGGCAGAAAAAGAGTGAAGAGTTGGTAGAATGATGATGCAGTTATGCCTATATGTGATATTGAATTGCTGCTTCCTCACTCTGACAGTACTGTAATCTGACAGGAGCAATGCTCTGCAGAGTGGGGCTGTATATAGAGAGGCTGAAATGAGTCATATTTTGCAGTATGGGCTCTATATAGAGTAGGTGAGGGAATGATATTCTTCAGGATGGGGCTGTGTATAGCGGGGCTGAGAGGAGTGATGTTTTGCTGGAAGGCACTGTGTATAGAATGGTTGAGAGGAGTGTTTGTGCAGGATCAGCTTGTATGTAGAGCAGCTAAAAGGAGCAACTTCCTTCAAGATGTGGATCCATAAAAAGGGGCTTAGAGGAGCGATGTTCTGCACAATGGAACAGTATATGTAAGGGTTGAGAGGAATAATGTTCTGCAGAATGCGGTTTAAAATGAGAGAGGACTAAGAGAACTGATTTTCTGCGTGATGGATCTGTATATAGAGGAAAGAAGAATAGGAGTGATGTACTACATGATGGGGCAGTGTACTGATGATACGAGTGATATACTGCAGGATAAGACTGTATATAGAAGAAAGGATTATTATACTGCAGGATTGGTTTGAATATTAATGATTGGAGTGATAATTGCTAGATGGGGCTGAATATACAATACTATGCAAAAGTTTAGGTGGATGTGAAAAAAAATGCTGCAACGTAAGAATGCTGTCAAAAATAGAAATTTTAATAGTCTATATTTATCAATCAACAATATGCAAAGTGAATGAACAAATGAGAAAACTTAATCAAATCAATATTTAGCATGTCCATAATAAGTGAGCAGATTGATCCAAAAAGGGTTGACTTGAAATTTAATTTTCTCAATTTCAAAGGTATCCACATGGTCTTCTTCATAATGGCTTACGATTATCACTTCAAACGGTCTAGCTCTGCCAATCAGGGGGGATTGTCTAGGCCAATACAAAAGAAAGGGGCCAGCAAAGCAGCAACATTTTAAGGCTGTTCCAGTATAGGGAAAGAAGGTCAAAGCTTACAGCTTCATAGAATCAAAATCATCCAACACACAATCATTGTGCATATCAAATAATATATTCAGCCTACCACACAATTTTATAGGCTGAAATGGGTAAATACCCTTGGATAATCAAAATCAGCATATTCCTATAAGAGACTTTGAGTAATTTTCCAAGCTCAAAAATATTAATAACTAGCTGTACTACCCGGCTTAGCCCGGGTTAATAACTGCTGTTAGCAAAATAGAATGTGTTAACAAAAATTTATGCTCCACACAAAAACCACAAAACTATTAGATAGAAATGTAATTATTAAAAGGCAAAAACTAAGCTAATAGAAGCTTTTCACAACATACAGTAATATGAAAAAGTTTGGGCACCCCTATTAATCTTAAGCTTAATGTTTTCTTAAAATTGGTGTTTTTGCAACAGCTATTTCAGTTTGATATATGTAATAACTGTTGGACACAGTAATGTTTCTGCCTTGAAATGAGGTTTATTGTACTAACAGAAAATGCGCAATCTGCATTCAAACTAAATTTGACAGGTGCATAAGTATGGGCACCCTTATCATTTTCTTGTTTTAAATACTCCTACCTACTTTTTAATGACTTAATAAAGCACTTTTTTTTTCGTTTTGTAACCTCATTGAGCTTTGAACTTCATAGCCAGGTGTATGCAATCATGAGAAAAGCTACTTAAAGCGGCCA
The DNA here is from genome assembly GCF_046119375.1 of Phyllobates terribilis. NCBI lineage: Eukaryota > Metazoa > Chordata > Amphibia > Anura > Dendrobatidae > Phyllobates > Phyllobates terribilis. The sequence continues at coordinate 446,840,723 of NW_027362764.1, forward strand.
CTTGCAAGTTGTTCTCCTGTTTGAATCTCCTCTGAAGAGTGGCATCATGGGCTCCTCAAAACAACTGTCAAATGATCTGAAAACAAAGATTATTCAACATAGTTGTTCAGGGGAAGGATACAAAAAGCTGTCTCAGAGATTTAACCTGTCAGTTTCCACTGTGAGGAACATAGTAAGGAAATGGAAGAACACAGGGACAGTTCTTGTTAAGGCCAGAAGTGGCAGGCCAAGAAAACATCAGAAAGGCAGAGAAGAAGAATGGTGAGATCAGTCAAGGACAATCCTCAGACCACCTCCAGAGAGCTGCAGCATCATCTTGCTGCAGATGGTGTCACTGTGCATCGGTCAACTATAAACCGCACTTTGCACAATTAGAAGCTGTATGGGAGAGTGATGCGAAAGAAGCTGTTTCTGCAAGCACGCCACAAACAGAGTCGGCTGAGGTAAGCACATTTGGAGAAGCCAATTTCTTTTTGGAAGAATGTCCTGTGGACTGATGAAACCAAGATTGAGTTGTTTGGTCATACAAAAAGGCGTTATGCATGGCGGCAAAAAAGCACAGCATTCCAAGAAAAACACTTGCTACCCACAGTAAAATTTGATGGAGGTTCCATCATGCTTTGGGGCTGTGTGGCCAATGCCGGCACCGGGAATCTTGTTAAAGTTGAGGGACGCATGGATTCCACTCAGTATCAGCAGATTCTTGACAATAATGTTCAAGAATCAGTGATAAAGTTGAAGTTACGCAGGGGATGGATCTTTCAGCAAGACAATGATCCAAAACACCGCTCCAAATCTACTCAGGCATTCATGCAGAGGAACAATTACAATGTTCTGGAATGGCCATCCCAGTCCCCAGACCTGAATATCATTGAACATCTGTGGGATCATTTGAAGAGGGCTGTCCATGCTCGGCGACCATCAAACTTAACTGAACTGGAAATGTTTTGTAAAGAGGAATGGTCAAAAATACCTTCATCCAGGATCCAGGAACTCATTAAAAGCTGCAGGAAGCGACTAGAGGCCTTTTATTTTTGCAAAAGGAAGATCTACTAAATATTAATGTCACTTTTCTGGTGAGGTGCCCATACTTATGCACCTGTCAAATTTTGTTTGAATGCAGATTGCACATTTTCTGTTAGTACAATAAACCTCATTTCAAGGCAGAAACATTACTGTGTCCAACAGTTATTACATATATCAAACTGAAAAAGCTGTTGCAAAAACACCAATTTTTATAAAACATTAAGCTTAAGATTAATAGGGGTGCCCAAACTTTTTCATATGACTGTATATTTCAACACCAGAGATATTCCACACAGATTTAACTAAATTGGCCAAGTAATGTGAAGTAATCTTCTACTCCTTATTCGAGAGCCTTTTGATAAACTACATTCTTAGTTCTTCCTTTTCTTTTCACATCAGCTGACATTCGTGCCATGAAATTCCTTTTCTTATGAGGCATTATTGTGGTAAAAATAGTCTGTAACTGACAGTTTCTATATCCTCTCATATAGAAGTAATGTGACTGACATCAGCCTTTCCACCAACACACCCTAACTGACATCTCATTACCTTACCCAAGCTTTGTTATACTGAGAATATCCTTTGTTGCCTATATTAACCATTCACAGCTCAGATTAATTAACTGTAGCAAAATAGGAGCTGAGCTGTGATTGGCTGCTATTGGCAGCCTGATAAATCTTTGTGAGATGAGTTTTGTGTGTGCTGAGGATGGTATATGTGTAGAGATGAGCGGTGTTCGACTCGAACTGTTCGCCAATCTCAAATTCAAACTGTTTTGGGCGGTGTTCGAGCCGTTAGGCGAACACAAACAATTTGAAAAAAATTCGGCTGTTCGAGGTTATGTTCGATAACTGTTCGTGCACCAAAATCATAACTGGATTTTTTCTCAGTAATGCTGAAAACTAATGTTAATACGCAGTTTGAGTGTACAGCGGGGCGGGGGGAGGGGCAGGGGATTGATCTCTGCATAAATAATGAAGATCTCCATTTTTTTTCTCTTTCCAGCATTTACAGTGGGGAGGTGCAATCTGTCAGCCTATCAGCAGCGCACACACGGAGCGAACTGCTTTTTTTCACACAAGCAAGGGCATGTGTCATTGGCAGTGTATGTCACATGTCCTTGCCCTATAAGACCCAGCCATTTTCCACGTAGCCACCATTTTCTCACTGCTGCAGCTGCATGTTAGACTGCACCGCTGTTGCTGTGTGCGCTATACTTTGAGTGTTAATTTCAAGCCAATTTTCGCACAAATCTACAGATAGCTTGGGAGTTGGGAATAGTTGTGTTTGCAGTCCTTTTGAGGACTAGGTTACATCATTTCCTACGAATTTTATCAGGCAGGTCTGTGCTCTTAAATAGATAGGTTGGGAGTAAAGACTAATTGTAATTGCAGTCATTTTGAGGGCTAGGTTACATCAGTTCCTATCACTTTTTGCCAGGCAGGTCTGTGCAAGTGCTGTGCAAGCTTTTTTTCACAGCATTTGGCTAAATCTAGCTAAGCAAATCCTTTTTTGCCTCTTGCAATGTGTGTTAGTCAGTGGAGTAGCCTATCTGTGTTGCAAGCTACACCACCTGTGTATAGAATACAATTTTTTTCACTGCACCTAGCCAAGTAAAACCTTTTTTGCATAGCATCATTCTTTTAGTCCATCTATACTAACCTCCACCAGGTTTCAAATTCAAAATAATTTTTATCTGCATCTAGCTCTGAAAAAAATATTTGGGCTTGTAGCAGTGTGTGGGACTTGTTCTATTAGTCCATCTATACTAACCTCCACCAGGTTGCAAATTCAAAATAATTTTTATCTGCATCTAGCTCTGAAAAAATATTTGGGCTTGTAGCAGTGTGTGGGACTTGTTCTATTAGTCCATCTATACTAACCTCCACCAGGTTGCAAATTCAAAATAATTTTTATCTGCATCTAGCTTTGAAAAAATATTTGGCTTGTAGCAGTGTGTGGGACTGGTTCTATTAGTCCATCTATACTAAACTCCACCAGGTTGCAAATTCAAATTAATTTTTATCTGCATCTAGCTCTGAAAAAATATTTGGGCTTGTAGCAGTGTGTGGGACTTGTTCTGTTAGTCCATCTATACTAACCTCCACCAGGTTGCAAATTCAAAATAATTTTTATCTGCATCTAGCTCTGAAAAAATATTTGGGCTTGTAGCAGTGTGTGGGACTTGTTCTATTAGTCCATCTATACTAACCTCCACCAGGGTGCAAATTCAAAATAATTTTTATCTGCATCTAGCTCTGAAAAAATATTTGGGCTTGGAGCAGTGTGTGGGACTGGTTCTATTAGTCCATCTATACTAACCTCCACCAGGTTGCAAATTCAAAATAATTTTTATCTGTATCTAGCTCTGAAAAAATATTTGGGCTTGTAGCAGTGTGTGGGACGTATTCTATTAGTCCATCTATACTAACCTCCACCAGGTTGCAAATTCAAAATAATTTTTATCTGCATCTAGCTCTGAAAAAATATTTGGGCTTGTAGCAGTGTGTGGGACTTGTTCTATTAGTCCATCTATACTAACCTCCACCACCTGTGTATGTAATAAAATTATTTTACTGCATCTAACCCAGCCAATACTTTTGGGCGAATACCACAGTTTGGCCACTCAGCTCTGCTCGGTTCCCATCCATTGTTTAAACAACTCCAGAGTTGTCAATTAGTTAACCACCAAAATGAGTGGAAAAAGGCCTGCTTCTGGTGGAAAGGGGAAAAGTGGTGTTGGGAAGTAAAAAAAAAGGTTGTTTCAGTGGGGTAGGTGTTAAAGCAACCGTAGCATCTGCAGAAGAAAGACCATCTTCCAGCTAAACTAAGATGTCTACTTCTTTTAGCGAACAATGTGATAAGATCCCTATCTTACGGCCATGCCAATCGCTACAAATTCCAGATGAGGCACAAAAACAGCAGGTTCTTCAACGGATATCAAGTGCTCCTTTAAGTGGGCTCTCCTCCACCTCAACTTCAACATCACAAATACTCCAGACCTCAGAGGTGTCACCCCAATCACACTTGCTTCCTAACAGCTCCCAAGTCTCCCGCTTCCTGTCTGAGTATGGGGTAGGACAGATGGTTGAGTCTACAGAGCTGTTTACTCATACTATAGCCTGGGAATCAGAGGTCGGCTCCAGAGCTTCTGTTAATCCAGATGAGGAAATGATCTGCACTGATGCCCAGAATCTTTATGAGTCGGATCCAGGAACAGACGCAGAAGGTTCTGACCATAAAGTAGACCCTCATTCCCAAACTGTAAATCCTGTTGGTGGAGACAATGAGGAAGATGATGATGAGACTCAAATACAAGATTGGAGCGACAACTTGAGTTTTTTGTCAGTGCAGGAAGAGGTTGGCTCTGATGACGACGGGTGTGATAACACACAGGGTGATGATGACGAGGTTGGAGATCCCACTCACTGTCAACCAACAGTCAGCCAGTCGATGAGGTCAGCAGAGGAGGTGGAGGAGGATGCTTGTGGCGACGAGGTCAGGTTGCGCCTTCCTGGACAGAGACGTAGTACTGGAAGCATGTCAACAACTGCATCCTCAAACACAACTCTGCCTCTGACCTCAAGTCGTGGTGGCTCTTCAGGTCGCATGGGTGCTAAGCCTTGCATAGCCTGGGCATTTTTTCAGATCGATAAGGATGACCCAACTCATGTTATCTGTTACATTTGTCAGCAAAATCTAAGTAGAGGCAAAAAAATACATACTTTAAATACTTCATGCATGAACCGGCACATGGATATGAAGCATAAGTTGCAGTGGGAAGCTTACTGTGCTACAATGTGGCCTATATGGCCGGGCCAACCACCGTCTGCCACATCTTGTGCATCCGCGGCCTCTTCTTCCTCTGTGACTGGGGGGACAGCAGTCACAAATGTTTTGGGACGCAGACCTGCCAACTCTTTACCTGCAACAGCCAGCGTGATTGGCAGGTTATAATTTTCTTTGGAGGTGGAAACACCAGCTGGTGTTCAGCACTGTCCGACATCGATAGCACAACCTTTGGATCAAGGCAACCTAACATGTCCGCCTGCATCTTCCTGACAGACTGGCAGTTTGCCGGGGATACCCTTCTCAACCCCGTCTAAGCACAACAGCCAGCCCTCGGTCCCTCAGATGTGAACAAGTAAAAGACCATTTCCTCCTAGCCATGAGAAAGCTAAGAGGTTGAATTTCACCATCTGCAAGCTCTTGGCTACAGAAATTCTGCCTTTCTGCCTGGTGTACACAGAGGATTTTCGAGACATCATATTCGTCGCAGTGCCCCAGTACCAGATGCCCAGTCGGGACTACTTCTCAAAGAAAGGTGTGCCTGCGCTCCACCAGCATGTCGCACACAACATCACCGCTTCTTTGAGAAAATGTGTGTGTAACAGGGTGCATTTCACCACAGACACTTGGATGAGTAGGCATGGAGAGGGCCGTTACATGTCGCTGACTGGGCACTGGGTAACTATGGTGACAGCAGGACAAGGGGCTGCTGTCCAAGTCTTGCTGTCCCCATGAGTTGTGCGTCAATCCTCTTTATCTCTACATTCGTCCACTGCTTATGCCTCCTCAACCTCCTCTCGGTCTTCCACCTGCACCCAAAGCCTGTCTGGTCATGCCACAAGCTTTCTAACTGTGCAGAAGGGATCCTGCACACCTCCTTACTATGCTGGCAGCAGAGTTCAAAGTCATCAGGCGGTTTTTACTTTGAAATGTCTGGGAAATGTGAGTCACACAGCTGAGGAGTTGTGGTCAGATCTGGAGTACCAGTTTCATGAATGGTTGTCTCCACTGGACCTGAAACCAGGGAAGGCCGTGTGCGACAATGCTGCAAACCTGGGTGCGGCCCTTCGCCGGGGCAATGTCACACAAGTGCCTTGTATGGCTCACGTGTTAAACCTGGTTGTCCAGCAATTTTTAGCCCACTATCCCGGACTAGATGGCCTTTTGCAGAGGGCACGGTCGCTGTGTGCTCACTTCCGCCATTCGCATCCCGCAGCTCAGCGTCTTACATCTCTACAGAAGTCGTTGGGCCTGCCACTTCACCGGCTAAAATGCGATTTGCCTACCCAGTGAAATTCAACTCTGCACATGTTGCAGCGACTGTGGCAGCACCGACATGCCCTGGTGCAATATGTTCTGACGTATAGCCTGGGCCAACGAGAACCAGAGGTGGGGCAAATCACGCTGGAGGAGTGGTATCAGATCAGGGACCTATGCACCCTTCTGCACAGTTTTGAAATGGTGACGAAGATGTTTAGTGCTGACAATGCCATTATCAGCATGACTATTTGGGTGATTTACATGCTGGAGCACATGTTAAACAGAATTCGGAGTCAGGTGGTGGCACAAGAGCAGGTGGAGGAAGTAGAGGAGGAGGCGTTGTATGCGGAAGGTCCAGACGGTCGGCAGCACCAAGGTGGCCGGCATGTGTGGGAGGGGAAGATGGTTTTACCAGGGCGCATGGTAGCAGCCAAACTAGTGAGGAAGGTGCAGGAGCCCAGGAAGAAGTGGAGGACGAACTAATGGAAGACTCATCAGATGAGGGAGACCTTGATCACATTTATGTTGTGCGAGGTTGGGGGGAGAGGGCAGAGGAAGGAAGCATGATTGTTACCTCACCACCAACACAACAGGGACTTGGTGCTCCTGGATGCGCAAGACACATGAGTGCCTTCTTGCTGCACTAGCTGCAACATGACCCTTGAATTGTGAGAATTAGAAATAATCCTGACTACTGGGTTGCCACACTGTTAGATCACCAGTACAAAAGTAAATTTGCAGAAATTATTCCTGCCATAGAAAGGGATGCACGCATGCAGGAGTATTAGCAGAGATTGTTGCAGAATCTTACATGTGCTTTTCCACAAAACACCAGTGGTGCACGTAGTGAATCTCACAGTTCCAACTTGCTAACCGTGGGACTGTCGAGTGTTCAGCACTCAAAACATAACAGAAACACAGTATCTGCTGGTAACATCAATTTTGTAGAATAATTTCACCACTTTTTTAGCCCATCCTTTGCAAGGCCACAGGAGACAAGAAGTCTGACACATAGTCAACGCCTAGAGACGATGGTACAGGAGTATCTCCAAGTAAACATTGAAGCCATGACTGTGTCACTGGACCCTTGCTCTTTTTGGGCTTCCAATCTTTATAAATGGCCGGAGCTCGCCAATTACGCCTTGGAGATCTTGTCATGCCCTGCCGCCAGCGTTCTGTCTGAACGTGTGTTCAGCGCTGCTGGTGGTATGCTGACAGATAAGCGCACGCGGCTCTCCGCTAATAATGTAGACAGACTCACGTTCATAAAGATGAACAAATTATCGGTCCGAAAGGTCTTTTCTACCCCTGTGTCATCCTGGGTAGAGTAAAAGCTTGATGATTTGTTAAAATCACCTCACCAACCGTTTTAAGCTTTCAAATTACTAATCATGTTTATCTGTATCTTGGCTGAAAATAACTTGGGCCTTGTAGCAGTGTGCAGTACTGATTCTATTAGGCCATCTATACAAAACTCCACAAGATTTAAAGTTAATTGTCATGTTTATCTGTATCTTGGCTGGAAAATAATTTGGGCCTTGTAGGAGTTTTCAGTACTGATTCTATTAGGCCATCTATACTAAGCTCCACCAGCTTTCAAATTAATAATAATTTTTAGCTGCATCTAGCCCGGAAAATAATTTTGGGGCTCCTAGATGCGCAAGACACATGAGTGCCTTCTTGCTGCACTACCTGCAACATGACCCTCAGATTGACAGAATTCGAAATAATCCTGACTACTGGTTTGCCACACTCTTAGATCCCCCACACTCTTCGATCAACCTTTTCATTTTAATAAAGAACAAAAAAATGGTCATTTTTGAAATTAGAAGCATTAGCAGGTTATTAGAAACTGAAATAAAACAGTTTTCAAATCAAAACTTTATTCTAGGTGATGTTACATTTGCACATAGGACCCCTTGTTCGAAAGGAGCTTGTGAACTCTCTCGTCCATTGAATTTGTCAGGTTTTGGATGGTTTCTTCTTCAATTGTTTTGCATGAGGACAGAATACCCTCCCAGAGCTGTTGCTTAGATGTGAACTGCCTCCCGCCATCATAGACACTCCTTTTGATGATGCTCCAGAGGTTCTCAATGGGGTTGAGGACAGGGGAGCATGGGAGTAACACCATAAGTTTGTCCCCTTTTATGCCCATATTAGCCAGAGATGCAGATGTGTTATGTGCAGCATGAGACGGTGCATTATCATGCATGAAAATGATCTTGCTGCGGAATACACAGTTCTTCTTCTTGAACCATGGCATGAAGGGCTGTTTGAGAAACTCAACATACATTATGGAGTTCATCTTTACCCCTTCAGGGATCCTAAAGGGGCCGACAATCTCTCTCTCCATGATTCCAGCCCCAAAACATTACTCTACCTCCTCCTTGTTGGCGCCGTAGCAGTGTTTGCATGGGATGTCCATCAACCAACCATCCTCCACTCCATCCATCTGGACCATTGAGCGCTGCATGGCACTCATCGGTGAACAAAACAGTTTTGAAGTCAGTCTTCATGTATTGTTTGGCCCACTGGAGCCATTTCTGTTTGTGTACAGTGGATAGAGGAGGTCGACAGGATGGCTTACGCATAGCTGCAAACCTCTGAAGGACCCTGCCATCTTGTTGGTCGGGGGACGTTGGAGGCACCAGCAGCTTCAAAAACTAGTCTGTTGCTATGATAAGGCTTTTTTGCCGCTGCTCTTTTAACCTGACATAATTGCCTGTAGGAAAGAGTCCTCAATTTTCCCTTATCAGCAAGCACACGTGTGTACTGTGAATCAGCTACATACTTCTTGATTGTGCGATGATCAGGATGAAGTGTCTTGGCAATGTTGATTGTAATCATGCCTTGACCTAAACACTCCACAATTTGTTGCTTCTCAGCAGCCGACACATCCTTTTTCTTTCCCATTTTGGCAGAAAATGTAGGCTGCTTAGTAATGTGGGACAGCCTTCATAAGTAGTCTTGCCTTTCATTGGACACACCAGCCAAATTAATTAGCACAGGTGTCTGCAATTGTTTACAGTGATATAAAGAGCCCTGACACACATCACCATCAATGAGTTTAACTGACAAACAAAAAAATTCTTCCCTTATCACTCCTAAACACTTTTTGCATAAAATTTGGAACACAGTGTGCATGTGCTTTTCCACAAAACACCAGTGGTTCAAGTAGTGAATTTTATAGTTCTAACTTGCCAACCGTGGTCTGTATGGAGTTGTTCAATGAAGGGCCCAAAATTTAGATAACATAGACGGGAGAGGTCTCTATGAATACGAATTCCTAAGTTTTTTATATCCTGTGAGGGCCAGTCAAAGGGAAAGTTGGACTGGATAGAATCCTGTATGGATTTGGGGAGGGAGACATCGAGGGCCTCAGACTTCGCTGCATTGATTTTAAAATTTGACCATGTATCAAAGTGATCTATTTCAGCCATAACAGCAGGGATGGATATATGTGATTGAGTGATATATACTAGGACATCATCAGCAAATGCAGAGCACTTGTACTCGGTGCCTCCCACCTCAATTCACCTAATATTGGGGTTATGGCGAATTGATGAGAGCAGGTGCTCCGTCACTAGGATGTATAAGAGAGGGGAAAGAGGAAAACCCTGCCTTGTCAAATTGGTGATTATGAAAGGTGATGAAAATGTTCCATTTATCTTCAGCCTAGGTGACGTATTGCGATACAGGGCAGTGATTTTGGCTATAAAAGGGTCCCCTAGACCCCTACCCCAAGCTTTTTAAGAGAATAATATATGGCGTGCCAGGAGACTCTATGGAATGTTTTCTCAGCATCCAACGAGAGTATCTAATTACAAATTTTTAACTGCATCTAGCCCAGGAAATACTTTGTGCCTAGTAGCAGTGTGTGCTAATCAGCGGATTATCCCAGCTGTTAAGCAAGCTACACCAGCTGTAGTTTGGACACTCAATTTTTTCAAAGGAAATGGTTTGGGCCCCCGGGACACTGAGTGAAGAGCATCGGGTAGGCACCCCAAGGCATAGGGGCTGGGACTGGTGGTAGGAGGCCTTGCGGTGGACCGCCAAGCTAGATCCTTATAAAAGCTTTTTAACTGCAGCAGCTTTAGTGGACACTACTGGAGCTGGAATTAACATGGCTGCTGGCATGAGACTTGCCCTTCAATAGATCCTTGTAAAAGGATTTAAAGTGTACTCATTCAATTTAGAGAGACAATTTAAATTAAAAAGATTAGATCTGCCTCCACCGCAGGGGGGCTCGCTCTACCCACCAGCGGACCGGCACCAGTATTGGGAGAGGGGGTCTGGCTGTCAGGGTCCACCACGGCTCTGGCACAAACCCGGCAACACGGAGGTCGCACGGGCAGGAACGGACTGGCCGTGTCGGCTTCGCACTTTTTTGGTTTAGAAGGGCATGACATGCCTATATCTGTGTCTCCCCCTCCTTTTACTCCTCCACCTCTTTTCTTTTCGCATGACTATATGTACTTGTCACTTTTCCATGTGTTAGTTGTGTCTTCTGAGCAGTTTGTCCGCTTTTGGACACCTTTGAAGTGTTTTCTATTTGTTTTCTATGTGTTTCTATGTGTTTTTGTTTGCCTGCCATTGGTTTTAATGGTGTTCGACGGTGTTCGATGAATAGTTCGACAAACAGTTCAGCGAACATACGGGTGTACGACGAACTGAACCAAACTCGAACACTACGGGGGTGTCTCAACACTATATATGTGTTGAAGCACATGGTAGTGTGTGGCGCATTTTGTGTGTGTGTTCATATCCCCGTGTGTGGTGAGTATGAGTATCCCATGCCGGGGCCCAACCTTAGCAACTGTACGGTATATACTCTTTGGTGCCATCGCTCTCATTCTTTAATTCTCCCTTGTTCACATGTGGCAGCTGTCAATTTGCCTCCAACAGTTTTCCTTTCACTTTTTCTCCATTATGTAGATAGGGGCAAAATTGTTTGGTGAATTGTAAAGCACAGGGTTAAAATTTTGCCTCACAACATAGCCTATGACGCACTCGTCGTCCAGACATGTGACTGTGCAAAATTTTGTGGCTGTAGCTGCGACGGTGCAGATGCCAATCCCGGACATAAACAAATGCATACATACATACAGTACATACACACACACACACACACACACATTCAGCTTTATATATTAGATAATCAAAGTTTATTTAAATAATTTAAAACAAAACGGGCAATGACAAGCTAAAATAGTAAGGACACAGGTATAGAAGTGCTGGATACACAAATTTGTACCGGATAGGCAGGGTACAATTAAAGATTTGTCGCTATGATATAATTATATTTGTTAGATCAGACTGTTTGGGGAAGAGTATTGTTTTTCACTCATTAAGTCCCTGCCTCAGAGACTGCAAGCTGTTATTAAAGCCAGAAATGGTGCAACAAAATACTAATGATGTATTTGAGTGTTCTTTTATGTGTTTGTTTTTCATGATTCCATATTTTTTTTCTCAGAATTGAGTGATTCCATAATTTTGGTCTGAAAAAAATTACCGTTACTGAGTACCACATTTTTTATCTTGATTTCTTTTAGTGTTTCTTAAAGCCATAAAGTTGCCATTTGAAATGACTTTAGTTTTGTGCCATGTCTGTGATCTGCTTTTTTTCATCAACATTAAACAACTGAAGGAACATCCTCTGAGCCGGTGATTCCATAATTTTTACCAGGGGTTGTATTACAGGTGATCAGGGGCTTCGGGGATTAGCTTTAAGTTGAGTATATGGTGTTTTGTTATTTTTTATTTTTTGCAGGTGCGGAGAACATCGTGGACAAGGTGTAGGGGAGTATAGTGTGTTTTATTTTTATTTTATTTTTTTTTATTAATTTTAACATTTCTTTTTTACACTCAGCAGAGCACAGATGCTGGCATAGGGGAGACCACTGCTAGTAGTCCCATCAGCCAGCACCTATGACCCGCGGTAAGCTATTTACCTCCGGGCCACCTGTCACAGCTGTGGCATCATGCTGACACGTGTCAGCATAATGCCACAGTGCTCTGATCGCGGTAATGCAATTACTGTGATCAGAGCCTGTGTTTGCTGTGATATCACGCAAATGGGAAACCTATATTAGCTGAACCCGAACAGTGACAGGTTTGCCCATCAATAGTTGGAAGGTGAACCTCCATCACAGTCTCAAATCCCCGACAGACTGAAATAGGTTTTGTTCAAGAATATCCCTGCATTGCGCACCATTCATCTTTCTTTCAGACCATTTTCCCTGTCCCTGCTGCCAAAAAACATCCCCATAGCATGATGCTGCAACCACCATGTTTTACTGTGAAGATGGTGTTCTTGGTGTGATGAGCTGTGTTGGTTTGGCCCCTGATATGACGTTTACCTTGGGGTCAAAAAGTTCAGTTTTGGTATCATCTGACCACAGCACCTTCCTCCATACATTTTGGGGTGTCTCCCACATGTCTTTTGACAAATTAAAAACAAGCCTTACAATTTTTGTGTGTAAGCAAAGGTTTTTTTCTGGCCACTCTTCCATAAAGGTCACCTATATGGAGTTTATGGCTTATTGTGGTCATATGGACAGATAATCAAGTCACTGTTTGGAAGCTCTGCAGATCCTTCAGGGTTACCATTGGTCTCTGTGCTACCTCTCTGATTAATGCCCTCCTTGCCCGGACTGAGAGCTTTGGTTGGCAGCTCTCTCTTGGCAAGTTTGTTGTGGTACCATAATATTTAAATTTGTTGATAATGGATTTGATAGTGCTCCAGGGGTGTCATCAGAGATTGGGATATTGTTTTATAACCGAACCATAGCATCTACTTCTTAACAGCTTTGTCCCTAACTTGTTTGGATATCTCCTTGGCTTTCATGCTGTTGTTTGGTTACTGATGCCTCTTGCAGCCTCTGTGGCCTTTCAGAAAATGTGTTCATGTACTGCGCGCCATGGCAAATTTTGGCCACGACCATTGCCACACCAAAATTCACGTCCATTTACCATTTATTTTTCCCCTGGCAGGAGGAGTTTTCACAGGGTTGCTGGTAGTAAGGGATATTCATCAGACTCCATACTGTTATGATCTGCAACATGTACTAAGGAAAGATAGGGGAAAGCTGTCCCTACAGTAATACTAAGCTGAATCCCTACGATGTAGCGAGCTGCCTGTTCCTAGAAAACAGACCCGCCATAGTCCTCAGCTAGTCTGAACGAAGACCTATAGAATTAAGGGAGGGGTCCCTAAAAGAACTAAGGACTGGAACAAAAATGGGACACCTCCTAAACAGAAGTTGTTGCAGAACAAAAAAAGACAAACTGACAAAAAGTACTAGAGGTCCCAGAGAACCAAGTGAACTTGACAGAGAAAGGCACTGAAGCACCAGGCTAGAGAAACAGTAAAACACTGAAGTCCAGCATAGCCAGAAGGGTGGAGCTGGAATATAAAGGCAGATGGTCACGTGACCGCAAATCACAAGATAGAAAAAACAAACAGGAGGGTTCTAACAGTACCCCCTCTTTTTTGAGGATCCTCTGGATCCTCCAGGCCCAGGGCTATCTGGAAACCCCTTGTGGAAAGCTTTAGCAAGCCTAAGAGCAGAGACATCATCCGTCCTTACCCAGGAGTTGTCTTTGGGACCGAAACCCTTCCAGGAGACAAGATACTGTAATCTCCCTCTATGCTATCTAGAATTCAAGATACGAGAAATTTCATATTCGCCGTCTTCCACCACAGGAGGATCTGTGACAGTGGCGTCCCTATCAGATACGTCAGCCTTTTTCAACAAGGAAACATGAAACACAGGATTAATCTTCCAGGAAGTAGGGACATCAAACCTAGCAGCAGACGGGTTAACAACCTGAAGCACTTTATATGGACCGACAAACTTAGGACCCAGTTTTTTAGAGGGAATCCTCAACCGCAGGTTCTTCGAGGACAACCAAACCATGTCACCCACAGTAAACAAAACCTCTTTACTTTTCCTGTCAAAATACTTCTTGGACTTCTTGTTAGCCTCTTGAAGGTTACAACGTACATTAGTCCAAACTCTGTCCAAATCACCGGAAAAATTCTCCTCCTCTGGCACCGCCGACCCCAATTTGGAGAACCAAAAGACGGATGTCTCCCAGTACAACAAAAAAAAGAACACCCAGCAGAGGAGGATTTATGATTGTTAAGAGCAAATTCTGCGAGAGGCAGAATCTCAGACCACACCTCTTGATTGTTCGCCACAAAGCAACGCAAAAACTGTTCAACATCCTGGTTCTTTCTTTCAGTCTGTCCATTCGACTCAGGATGATAACCAGACGAAAATGTCAAATGGACTCCCAACCTGTCACAAAAAGCATGCCAAAAGCGAGCCACAAACTGAGGTCCTCTATCAGAAACAATATCTGTGAGAACGCCATGGAGCTTGACAATCTCCTTAACAAACGCCTTAGCGAGTGTCTTGGCGCAGGGAAACTTAATGAATGGAACCAAATGACACATCTTACTAAAAAGGTCCAAGACCACCCAGATGACAGTAAAACCCTCGGACACAGGAAGATCAGTAATAAAATCCATAGTGAGATGCGTCCAAGGCGCACTAGGAACCTCCAGAGGGCAAAGCAACCCCGCAGCAGGAGTATGTGAAGCCTTTGACCTAGCACACACAGTACACTGAAGCACCCACTTGATGACTTCCTTCTGCCTTCCAGGCCCCCAAAAACTGCGACTGATAAGTCTCTTAGTCTCCGAAACTCCTGGATGACCTGCCAACCAAGACTCATGACACTCCACAAACAAATCTCTCCTAAAGGCTCTAGGCTCGAACAACCTCCCATGAGGAGTGTTAGATGGAGCATCATCTTGAGCATTCAGAATCCCATTCTCCAAAACCGAGTCCAAAGCCATCACCACAACTCCTTTCTTTAAAATGCTCTCCTCCTCGGCACCGACCGTAGGAGAGAAGCTGCGAGATAAAGCATCGGCTTTAACATTCTTAGTACCAGGGATATAGGTAACAGAAAAATGAAACCGAGAAAAAAAAAGTGCCCACTAAGCTTGATGGGCATTCAAACGCTTGGCAGCATCCAGATAGATCAAATTCTTATTATCTGTGAAAACCTGAATAGGAAATCTAGCGCCTTCCAAAAAATGACGCCAATGTTCAAATGCAAGTTTAATAGCCAGCAACTCCCGATTTCCAACATCATAATTCAGATCGGTTTCCGAAATTTTTTTCGAAAAGAAGGCACAAGGATGTACTCCACCCTTGTTCTCCTGAGACAAAACTGCTACAACCCCCACCGATGAAGCATCGACCTCGACCGAAAAAGGCTTGGTCTCATCAGGCTGCATAAGGATAGGGGCAGAACTGAACCTCTCTTTGAGATACTCAAACGCTTCAATGGCCTCAGTAGTCCACTGGGCCGTATTCGCACCTTTCCTGGTGAGATCGGTTAGAGGTTTAACAATTACAGAAAAATTCTTAATGAATTTCCTGTAATAATTGGCAAAACCCAAAAATCTCTGTATAGATTTCAAACCAATAGGCCTAGGCCATTCCTGCACAGTCTGAACCTTTACAGGGTCTATCTCAAAGCCCTCGCTGGAGACAATGTAGCCCAAAAATCTAATTTTCTGCACAGCGAACTCACATTTCTCCAGCTTAGGAAAGAGTGAATTATCACTCAATTACTGCAAAACTTCACGTACACTCTGCTAATGGTACTCTAGATCTGGTGAATAAATCAAAATGTCATCCAAATACACAACCACATTCTTACTAATCAAAGGTCTCAGGATGTCATTAATAAGGTTCTGAAAAAATGCAGGTGCATTGGTAAGACCAAAAGGCATCACCAGATTCTCAAAATGATTGTATGCCCCCCGAAGATCAATTTTGGAGAACCACTTGGCTTCCGCTAACTGGTTAAACAAGTCAGGAATTAACGGCAATGGGTAGGAATTGCGTACGGTAATCTTATTAATTTCACGAAAATCCAGACATGGATGTAAACCGCCGTCCTTTTTTCAACAAAGAAAAATCCAACTGCCACAGGTGACTTAGAAGGCCTAATGTGACCAGCAGCCAGGCTAGTCTGTATATACTCCTCCAAGGCCTTTCTTTCAGGGATAGTCAGATTAAAATAGCGACTTTGGGGAAAAGTAGCACCCGGAACAAACTCAATGGCGCAATCATAATCCCTATAAGGAGGTAAAACTTGCGACTCCTCCTCCGAATAAAACCTCCAAAATTCTTGAATAGGTACCCGTAATTCCCCTTTTTCCACAGCCGCAATGCGACTATTACAACATTTATCATAGCACTTCGGACTCCAAGACTTAATCACATTAGTAGACCAGTCCAATAAAGGATTGTGCAGTCTTAACCAAGGCAATCCTAGAAAAGCTGGAGAGGGCAAATTATCCAAAGCAACCAAGTCCAAAATTTCTTGGTGAACTTCATTGATAGTGAGGGGAAATGCAGCAGTCTTGTGAGTAATACATTTCAAAGGAGTGTTATCAATTGCAACCACAGAAATAGGTGATGACAAAGGTTTGGATTTCAATTTAAGGTTTTCCAAAAACCCTTTATCAATAATATTAAGTGTTGAACCACAATCCACAAATACCTGAAATTCAATCAAATCTCCCTGCAGAGTAGTACTCCCAGAAAGAAACACTCCTACAGAGCGTAAACAAGCTATACGGGCGTAACTGACCTTTTTTTTTTTCATTACTTTAACGACGCTCACAATACTTAATCAAATGGTCAGCTTTACCACAATGAAGACACAATCCCTCGGCGAATCTCCGGTCTCTTTCCTGACAGCGGAGTGACATTGCCCCAACCTCCATCGGTTCCCCGCCATCAGAGCAGATTTTCTGGGGACTAGGACCTGACATTGCAGGAGTCTTTACCTCATTGAGCCTGCACCTCAGTCTCCTGTCTAACTGCATAGCTTCCTGCAGAGTCTCAGTTGCAGGGAATGCAATTAGCAAATTCTTAACCCTTTCACTCAGACCAGCAAGAAATAAACATCTCAGCGCCGGATCATTCCACTTAACTTCTGAAGCTCATCTCCTGAAGTGTGTGCAATAATTTTCAACATCATCTGACCCATGAGTCAAACATCTAAGTTCTGATTCAGCAGATGAGATTCGATCAGGATCGTCATATAATAGCCCCATAGCAGAAAAAAATTCTTCAACAGACCTTAAACACGGATCATTAGGCAGGAGAGAAAAGGCCCACCCCTGTGGATCATTGCACAAAGGTGACATAATAAAACAAATGTGCTGTGATTCATTCCCAGAGGATCTTGGCCTCAAACGAAAATATAACAAACAAGCATTTTTAAAGGAAAAAAATCTTGCTGTTTACCATAAAAAACATAAGGCAGTCCTACCTTGGGTTTGACAAAATGCGCTCCAGAATAGCTACTCACATGTTTCTGAAGCTCAGCCACCTCCAGTGACAATCCCTGCAGACGTTGAGCCAAATCCTGGATGGAAATCATACTGATCCCCGAATTTCTTTCCTTTTGGTATTTTTTTTTGGGCTGGACTTACTGTTATGATCTGCAACATGTACTAAGAAAAGATAGGGGAAAGCTGTCCCTACATTAAGACTAAGCTGAATCCCTACGATGTAGCGGGCTGCCTGTTCCTAGTGAACAGACCCGCCTTAGTTCTCGGCTAGTCTGACCGAAGACCTATAGAATTAAGGGAGGGGTCCCTAAAAGAACTAAGGACTGGAACAAAAATGGGACACCTCCTAAACAGAAGTTGTTGCAGAACACAAAAAGACAAACTGACAAAAAGTACTAGAGGTCCCAGAGGACCAAGCGAACTTGACAGAGAAAGGCACCGAAGCACCAGGCTAGAGAAACAGTAAAACACTGAAGTCCAGCACAGCCAGAAGGGTGGAGCTGGAATATAAAGGCAGATGGTCACGTGACCGCAAACCACAAGATATAAAAAACAAACAGGAGGGTTCTAACACATACACTGCAGGGCATAGACCCAAATCCAGGACTGTCCAGTGTATCCAGGATGGTTGGGACTAGAGATGAATAGATGGATTCCCGGGTCAGTGGTCCCATGCAGTTGGACAGGAGAATGTGAATCTCTTACCATCCGGCGTCCCCAGCGGCTTCTGATCACCGAGGGTAGCGCCACGTCATCTGTGCCTTTTGCTCATCTCTAGTTTGATCTGTGGATTATTTTTTGTTTCCTCATTCACAGTCAGAGCCGCCAGAACTTTCTCATCTTTTTGCAGCTCCACTATGCGACATCTGGCTTTTTCATGTTTATAAGGTCATGTTCACACAGTGCAGAAACACTGTGTTTTTTGTTCTCTGCAGGATCTTCTTCTTCTGCAATCTTCTCTAATTATTGCTCCATTTTTTTAGGCCTTTTCTACCTTATTTGATGCGTTTTTGGTGCAGATGTGAAGCTGCATTTTTTAATTGCTTTTTATAGTACAGACAAGCTTTGATTCTTAATAAAGTATCTGTAGTTTTTTACATGAGTTTTTTTAGGCTCCAAATAGAAGACGAGAAAAAAAAAGCACAGTTCAGTGGCGTCTTTAGATCACAGGGGGTGCAATTCTCATGAAATCACATCCACTTTTCTTGGGCAGTTAGGGCGGTTTCAAAAGTCCAGATATTTCCGGTATTGGGAAAACCAGTATGGGAGATATCCGTGTCTGTGTGTCCATGTGTGGTAACCGTGTGCCGCCCATGTACCACATCAGAAGCACACATACCGGCGCTTAGGAATCATTCATTGACTTGAATGGGTCCATGTGATCCGTGCTGCCGGCCAAAAATGGACATGTCTACGTGTGGATCACACAGACACACGGTCCGTGGAAACACATTAACATGGGCGCAGACCCACTGCATTTGTCAGTGTCTACGGTACGTGTGGAAACTGTCACCACACGTACATGTGAAAAAGACCTTAAATAGAGTAGAATTTCTGTGCAAAGAACCAGCAGAAAAAAAAGCAGCATTTACGCTACATGTGAACAATGTCTAATTGTCCAATCAAAGTGAATGTGATTCCATGAAATCTCTGTCCCCTGTGGTCGGAAGACGCTGCTGAATGCTGCGGTTTTGGTGCGTTTTTTCTCTGTAAGCTTCTTCTGAAAAAAAAGTGCATGTAGAAAAAACGCTGTTGCATTTTTAAGTGCAGAATCAAAGCTTTTGTGTACTATTAAAGAAAGCGTTAAAAATGCGTCTTCACATCTACACCAAAATCGCATCAAATGAGGAAACGCAGCAAACACATAATGATCAGAGAAGCTTGTTATTGCATCGTGTGCTGCGGACATCTGCTGAAAACGTGCAAAAAAAAAGAGTAGAGAAAACACAGCACTTAATCTATGTGTGAACACGGCCACAGCATTACATTTTTATTACATTTTTATTAAGATTAAAAGAGAAAAAATATCAATCATGACAGTTTTTTAAGCCATTTACCGATCTACATAAATAATCTGATCACTGTGTTGTGCGGGTCGTTGCGACAGCAGGGACGCCAAATATGTCCGTTTTATTTGCTGATTTGTGATGTTTATTATTTTTTAAAAGCACATTAAATATGACAATATTTCAAGAGTTTTTTAGAATTATTTTGGTAATTTTACAGGAAGAAAAAAAATCTCTTATTTTCAAACTAGAATACAATATATAGAAATCCACTGCTGTGTATAACGCATCAGTGCAATCTGTGGAGTCAGTGCTGCTATAACAGATCAAGTATAGAAAATTCTGCTGATGTCATCACTGGAGCTTGTAACTCAGTATGGTCAGCTCCTCATTTTGATGTTGAGGGTTGTGGGTTTGAGACCCCAGGGAGGCTCTCAGATAAAAACAAAAATATACTTTTGTAATTTCTTATAAAAAAAAATCTTAGTTTTACAGGAACAATAATTTCACTTTTTTCACTTTAGAATACAAGTACAAATAAATACACTGCTTTATCAAATGTACTTGTATCCTCTGCTTCTGGAGCCTGATATAGAAGTCAAGATTACTAAAACGTCCTACGTGTAACATTATGAGCTTTGGCTCATTGGTAGAGCTGCTGCCTTGGAACCTGTGCCTGTGAACGAGTTGGAGTCCCTAGAATCCCTAACAGAGAGTGAAGTAAATAAATTAAATTTAATTTATGAACTTCACAGGGAGGCACTATAAAGATGTCAGAGAGGTCAATATGAGAGGGAGAACAGCCGGGATGTGGGACTGAGCGCTCAAATTGGGACAGTCCCGCCGAATATGGGACATTTGGGAGCTATGCTTATTCTTGGTTAGGTAGGAGTTCCAGACCTCTGACATGTAGATTATATATGGCAATTGTCCCTGGCACAGGAGCTGTGAAAGCGCAATCGCCGTTGAGACCTCAGCTTATGTGATCACTGAGCCCCTGTAATTATAGCCAGGAGCAGTGCCTGCACTGCCCCTGGCTATTCAATCTACTAAATGCCATGATCGATATCAATCTCAACATTTAGGAGGCTAGGAAAAAAAGGGGGCTCCCTCTCCCATCCGATCGACACTCCTGTGATGTCATTGTGAGGGCCAGATTGTTGCTATTGCAGCCCAAGGTCATCATGACGATCTTTGGTCAGCCATATATGGCAAGCCTGTTAGATCATGCTGCGACCATGGTCTAAGAGACTTCTGTCAGTGCCGAAATGACATAAAATTCATTACAATTCTGGTGCATTGCACTGCATTATATCACTGATCAGAGTAATAAAAGTTAAAGTCCCGTAGAGTGACTAAGTAAAAAAGTAAAAAAAATTGTAACAATGTTAAAGGAAAATCATAAAACAAAAAAATAAAAAAAAATTTAAACCAATAAATAGGTATATTTGTTTAAAAAAATAATAAGCAAAAATACACATATCAGGTATTGGCATGTTCGGAACAACATGACCTATAAAATTTTCCAACTTTTTAACCCTTTCAGTGAACATATAAAAATAATAAAAAATGTGGCAAAAAACTATGCCAAATATAAAAGACAAATATAAATAAAAATGGTATAGCCGAAAACGTCATCCTGTCCTGCAAAAAACAAGCCACCATTTATATCCATCAGAGGAGGAATAAAAAAATAACAGCTCTCAGAAAATACCAATGCAAAAACAATTATTTTTTCTATTAAATTGTTTTTAGTGAATAAAAGCAGCAAAACATAAAAAATTATAAAAAATGGGGCATCGCTGTATTTGCACTGACCCGAAGAATAAAGCAGCCTTATCAATTTTATTACATGCTGAAAGACATTAAAAAAAACACAATTCCTGAATTGCTGGTTTTTGATCATCCTGCCTCCTAAAAATGGAATAGAAAGCGATCAAAAATGTTACGTGACTGGAAAAGGTACCAATATAAACATCAACCCATACCACAAAAAACAAAGCCCTTACATTACTGTGGCGGCAGAAATATTAAAAAATTTTGGCACTGAAAATATGTTTTTGCAAAAAAAAAGTCTTTTAGTGTGTGAAATTTGCCAAAAAAAAAAAAAACATTGTAAATTTGGTATCGCTGTAATCGCACTAACCCCAAGAATTAAGTCGTCTAATCGCTTATATTTCACAAGAAACGGTACAAAAAGTAAATAGAATCAATTCTTGATCTTTTGTTGATTTGTTCATTCTGCCTTCCAAAGATCACAGTAAGGCTCAGCTCACATTTATCCTTCTCTCTATGCTGAGCGCTTATACCAGGGTTTCCATGTAAATCTCTAAAATACATGATTCAGATGGAACCCCCATAGGAAGATTCCCTATAATAAAGCAGATGGAAATACTCTGTACGCTGTCTGGCCTATGATCTGGTGGTGTCTGTCTTTTTAAGCGTGCATAAAAGTGTGGTCGGGACACAGAGTTGTGCACTTTTGAAAAGAAGGACAGTGCTAAATAGAGGCCAGGTGGAATACAGAGTAATGCTGCTGCCTCATTATAGTGATTGAATTTCTTTTTTGCTTCATCTGAGCCATGTCATTTGGAGATTTAGATGGAAACTATGATATAAATGCTTTGCGTAGAGCACAGGTTAAATGTAATACAAAATGTAAGGTAAAATGTTCCCAATAATACTTCAACTCAATCCACAAAAAAAGCAATTCCCCTCTCAGGTCCATCATCTGTCAATAGAAGTATATGGGAATTCTACATTACTGGTAGCTCAAAGGCTCTGGAAAAGGTCTTTAGCTCCTTGGCCCCCCAAAAGAAATCTTGCAGATTTTCCACTCCCAAATCCAACTGCCCCCTCCCTTCCGAGCCCAAGTGTGCTTAAACCACATTTAGCATCCACATGTTTGACATTTCTGCAGCGATGATTGAGCACTTAATTTACAGTTTCATGTCCCCAGAAGCACAAGCTGGGCATAATGTACTGGCCACTACAATGGAATGGGCACTACAACATACTTCACTACAATGGCAGATGTGCTATTTTCACTTAGCAATTTCCATTGCTGCTCGTTTCTGGGAAACATCCATTGAGTCAAAATCATCACTACACCTGTTGATAAATTCCCAGAAGGGTGTAGTTTCCATAGAGTCTCTTGAGGGGGGATTCAGCTCTTTTGGAAATTGCAGGCTCTGTATACACAGTAAAATATACAAATAGAGATGGGTTGACCCCTGGAAGTTCTGGTCAGGGTCATCTATTAAAACTTTGGGTTTTGGTATCGGAACAGTACTGTATCTGAACATGGACCCCATTCATTTGAATGAGGGCCCGAACATCTGTTGTTTACCATGTTGTTATCTGCATGACTGCACAGGAAACAGGGGCTTTGATCATCAGATTGTCAGATGTCAGCATGAGTCCGCAGCTACGACTGTGACCTGTGATAAAAAGCTTACCGCGGGTCAAAGGCATCGGCTGATGAGACTTCTACTACTTCCATCAGCCTATGCTTGCTGTCACTCTTAACAGCAAGCGCAGGCGCCGCTGATGGGAGTAATCATCAGCCGGCGCCAGTGCTCAATGTAAAAAAAAAGTTAAAATTAATAAATAAATATTGAATGAAAATAAAAAACAGTTATATTCACCTAACACATAATCCCTGAAGCCCTTCTACCCTGTAAAATATCAAAAATAAAAAAAACACCATAATACTCACCTTAATGCCTAATCCCGAAAGCCCATATCACCTGTAAAAGAGAAAAAATAATAAACTACCATGTCCCTCACCTGTCTGAAGTAATGAAATAATTCATACTGTCCCATGGCAATCTCACTTCTACAACAGTAATGTTATATCTGGCAGCCGGCTACACACTGAAAGGAGTGTAATCGCTCCCACAGCTTATAGCGCTGAGCTGCCATGAGAGAGCTCACAGGAGTTAATTATCTGATGACCTCCGGTGATCTCACTTTCTTTACCACCGCGTGAGAAAGTTCTCATGCAACAAAAGTGACGTAAGTGAGGTCACCGGGGTTCATCAGCTGATGAACTCCTGTGATCTCTCTCACTGCAGCTCAGCGCTATACACTGCTTGTGTCAGTGTGTAGCCTCCTCTTGTGTAGAGCAGTCACATCTGCTGATATAACTGCTCTAGAAGTGAGATAGTGAGAAGTGAGATAGCCGTGGGACACTAAGGATTATTTCATCACTTCGGACAGGTAAGGGATATTATTGTTTTTTTATTTATTTCTTTTTACAGGTGACAATGGCTTCCGATTGATTGGGCATTAGGTGATGAGGTGAGTATAAGTTTGCATTTTTATTTTCTTATTTTACAGGAGACAATGGCTTCAGAGGATTTGGCATTAGGTGAGTATAACTGTTTTTTTTATTTTTAAATAAATGTGTAAAAAATGGTGTGGACTTTTATTTAAAATAAAGGATTTAATTCTTCCTGTGTTTTTGTTTAAAAACTTTCACTATGGGGTTAGTAATGGGGACATCATATAGACACTTCTCCATTACTAACCCCTGGGCCTCATGTCAGCTTCCAATACAAGGCTGACATGAACCCCAACCCTATTAACCCACTTGCCCCCACACCAGGGCAAGAGGGAAGAGGCGAGGCTAGGCATCAGATTTGGCGCATCATATTTTTGGGGTGGCTGAGGGCTGATGGTATTAGCCTCTGAGGGGGTTAGTATCTATGACCCCTTCCCTGGCTATTAATATCAGCCCAAAGCTGTCTGGCTAGCTTTTGCTGGTTAGAATTTATAGGGAAACCCTACATCAGTTTTTATCTAGGGTCCTCCTGTAAACTAGCCAGTAAAGACTAATCAATCAGCTGTGAGTTGTTATTAACAGCTAGGGAATATTTGGGCCTAATGGCCCATTCCTAGTCTATTAATATCAGCCTACAGCTGTCTGTTGAGCCTTTGCTGGTTAAAATTTAGAGGGGGAACGTACATCAATTTTTTTCTGTCGTCTCCCTGTAAAGTAGCCAGTAAATGCTAATAAAACAGTCGTGAGCTGTTATTAATAGCCAGGGAACATTTTGGGCTAATGGCCCTTGTCCATGGCTATTAATATCAGTCCACAGTGGGTGGCTTTCCCTCTGCTGATTATGAATAATCGGTGGAAGCCCAAGCTGTTTATTTTGTTTAATTTTTTTTTTACACATACACACTGCGTATGCTGACTACAACTCCCATCATTGTCGCCTGATCGTGCTGATTTCAGGGAGAAAAGGTGACAATGAAATGATCTGCACTCAGCACCCTGTGCCTGTCCGCACTTGGCACTCCTGCAAGCAACAGTCGGGCACTAGAGCTACCGTGAGACGACATGGCTAGATCTCAGGTAACCTTTCACCAGAGTTCAAAGCCAAAGGGTCTTTTGGCAGCTGCAAAGCCCGTAAACCTGTTGGGAAACTTTGAAGAACATTTTAAAGCGGTTGTCTGGTCAAAACCGATAAGTCTGCAGTCACTCTGTAGTACTGTAGTCTTATGAATCCCCCCAGCGCACGCACTGTGCACTGAAGGGATTCTCCAGTTTCTGGCCCGGGACAGGAGGGTATGTATGAGTTGTACATACTCCCAGCCATTGGGCGCAGCCTCGCTCCATGTACTTGTTTTGAGCCGAGACCGCGCTCCATCTAGTGACATAGCCATCTAGTGGGTGTGGCCGACTAGAGGGTACTGCCTTGCTCCATACAAGTGAATGGAGGGCGAGGCTACACCCACTGGCTGGGGGTATATATAACTCATACTTACCCCCCGAACCCGGGTCTGAAACCAGTGAGTCCCCGCAATGCACAGTGGGTGCGCTGGGGGGATTCATAAGACTGCAGGCACACAGAGTGACTGCAGATTTATCGGTTTTGATTCGACAAAACCTTTAAGATTACTGGTGTGTCCAGTTGTAGGAAATCTGGAGGCTGTAAACTAAATTTATCTTGAGTGTGTATTTTACTGTACTTGTTAATAAAAAAACAGGAAAAAAAGGTGTGGGGTCCCCCGTAATTTTCATATTCAGAAGAAAAGCCGGAGGCTGGGGGCCTCCGAGGCTAATAACATCATCCCCCAGCCACCCCAGGAATGGCACATCAATAAGATGTGCCAAATCTGGCACTTAGCCTCGCCTCTTCCCATTTGCCCTGGTTTGGTGGCGAGTGGGGTAATAGGGTTGAAGTTCTTGTCAGCCTTATATTGGCAGCTGACATAAAGCTCAGTGGTTATAAAGCATCTATAAGACACCCCCATTACTAACCATATCAGTCCTTTGGAAGTGAATTGAGCTGTAGATTGAATTGCTGCTAAAAGGGAAAAAAAAACCTCTTTAAATCTTCTTCCTTAGCGAGTGTGAATAAGCTGAGTGTGACCGGAGCGTAAGTGCAAACGGAAGTAAGTGTGTGACTTGTTTTTCAGCGAAGAGGTATTTGGGAATCCTACAGAAATACCTGTGTGAATTGCTGTGAGTTGTTGAATTGTGAACTGCTGAATGCTTTTCTACCTGTTTAGTTTTATTGGGATTTTTAAACCTACTTTTGCTGTAATGTTTTACAGTCTCTTATTTTACTACCTGTGCATTTAAGGGTTAACTACATTGCACCTAAATCCTTAGGTGTAGCTATACTCACAAGGGGTTAATTAAGGGTGAGGGGTCATGATTAAGAGTTTATAATGGGCAACTGGTTGGGGCATCCAGTCCTTTGGAAGTTGCTGTAGGTTGAATTGCTGCTCAAAAGGGAAAAAAAACAAAACTCTTTTTTCTTCTTCCTTAGCGAGTGTGAACAAGCTGAGTGTGACCGAAACGAAAGGGCAAACAGAAATAAGTGTGCGACTTGTTTTTCAGTGACTAGGATTCAGGGAGTTTGGAAGGGAGGAATTTGGACTGAACTGCTGTCTGTATTTTATTAATTCTTTACATTTCTTTTTACTTAACATTTCTGTCTAGTGCAATCCCCATTAGGAAATGAGCTCCATTAATGACAATGCTATCCAGTGTACATCTTGCCACATTTATGCAATCCTTGAACAGCCGGTTGTGGGTGCATACTGCTGTGCGAGATGTGTGCACGTTGTGCATTTGGAAGCCCAGGTACTGGATCTAAATGAGCAGATGGCAACACTGAGATCCATTGACAATATGGAAAGGAGTCTGCTGCTCACTGAGCAGCTGCTCACTGGGGTAGATGTGGGGAGGGTGGTAGTAGGGAGCTGCAGGATAGTGAGATTGCTAGCTGGGTGACAGTTAGAAAGGGGGGTAGAGGGGAGAGTGCCAGGGAGGCTAGTCCTGATCTGGCACACCCCAATAAGTTCGCAAAGTTGGCAGATGAGGGGAGTGTCGGTACAGGCGAAGCACTGCTGCAGCAAGTCATGTCCTCTGAAAGCCGGAGGAGTGTCAGCTCCAGTAAGGGGGGGAAATAGGAGAGCAGGGCAAGCCAGGCAGGTGCATGTAGTGGGGGACTCAATTATTAGGGGAACAGATAGGGCAATCTGTCACAAAGACAGGGATCGTCGAACAGTGTGCTGCCTACCTGGTGCTCAAGTCCGGCACATCGCTGATCAGGTTGACAGATTACTGGGAGGGGCTGGTGAGGACATTGGCACAAATGACAAAGCTAGAGGTAGGTGGAAGGTCCTTAAAGATGATTTCAGGGAATTAGGCTGCAAGCTTAAAGTAACGACCACCAAGGTTGTATTCTCTGAAATACTGCCTGTACCACGTGCCACGCTAGAGAGGCAATGGGAGATTAGGGAGATAAATAAGTGGATCTGGAACTGGTGTAGGAAGGAGGGGTGTGGGATCTTGGAGAACTGGGCTGACTTCTCAGTTGGCTACAGATTCTATGCTAGGGACGGGCTGCTCCTCATTGGGGAGGGTGCAGCTGTGCTGGGGGAGAAAATGCCTAGAAGGTTGGAGGAGTGTTTAAACTAGGGATTGGGGGGGGAGGCTATTAATTTTGTAGGTAGGGAAGATAGTGCAGATAGTGACCTGGGCACAAATAAAGAAATTGGGTACAGAGAGATACATAAAATGCATGTACACTAATGGCAGAAGCCTCACCAACAAAATGGAGGAATTAGAATTAATTTTGTTGGAAAATAATTATGACAGGGCTAAAGTCTGTTCAGAAATGACCGTACAAACAACCGAGGAGGGTGTGTGTGTCTATATGTAAAATCATCCTTAAAACTCATCTTGAGTGAGAATATATGTGAATCTACTTAAAATGTAGAGTCCCTGTGGGTGGAGACCTGTGGGGAGGGTGAAAAAATGATAAATTATTGATAGGGGTTTGTTATAAGTCTCCAAAAATAATGGAAGCAGCAGTGAATATCCTCATAAAGCAAATAGATGAAGCATCAACTCAAGGAGAAGTCATTATTATGGGGGACCCTGAAATACATTGGGGAACAGAAACCTGTAGTTCAAGCAAAGGCAATAGGTTTTTGACAACTATGAGAGACAATTAACTTTCACAACTGGTTCAGGACCCAATAAGAAGGGGGCACTGCTAGACCTAATATTAACCAACAGGCCAGACCGCATATCAAATATACGAGTTGGGGAACACTTGGGTAATAGTGATTAGAGATGAGCGGTGTTCGACTAGAACTGTTCGCCAATCTCAAATTCGAGCTGTTTTGAGCGGTGTTCGAGTTGTTCGACGAACCCGAACGATTTGCAAAAAATTCGGCTGTTCGAGGTTATGTTCAATAACTGTTCGTGCACCAAAAGCGTGTCCTGCATGTCTGGCGCTATTTAGAGCACCAATCATGCAGGGATTGTCTGCCACTCACTGTAATGCCACAGCCATGGTGGTTGTGGCATTACAGTGATTGCCCAAATCGTTGGGAACAGTGCTCACAGTGAAACATCAAAAGCCGGCAATTCAGCAGCGGCATACACCGGTACCCGACAATTTATAACAGAAAGAATAGAGCTTCACACATAGATTAGATAGATAGAAACAAGTCAGTCACATATATAAGAAGTACAGTGACAGTGTTGATTACTGTACTTGTCATTTAGTGCAAAGGATTTATTAAAAAAAATATTAGTGTTTTCATGCACTGTCTCTTTAAAAAAGCCGGCCGGCAATTCAGCAGCGGTACCCGACAATTTAGAATGGAAGGAATAGAGAATCACACATAGATTAGATAGATAGAAACATGTCAGTCACATATATATGAAGTACAGTAACAGTGTTGATTACTGTACTTGTCATTTAGTTTTAAAATAAAGGACTTATTTAAAAAAAAATTGGCGTGGGGTTCCCCATTATTTTAGGCTCTAGCGGAGGTTAAGCAGACAGCTGGGGCCGATGATTGATGCCTGGGAAAGGGTAATACCCACGGAGCTTCCCAGGCTACTAATATCAGCCCCCAGCTGAATGCCTAGCCTTTACTAGCTATTAAAATGGGTGACCCCCCAAAAAACTGATGTGGGGTCCCCCCTATTTTAATAGCTAGCAAAGGCTAGGCAGACAGCTGGGGGCTGATATTAATAGCCCAGGAAGGGTGCCATGAATATTGGCCCCCTCCCAGGCTAGAAACACCAGCTGTCAGCCGCCCCAGAAATGGCACATCCACAGGATGCGCCAATTCTGGCACTTAGCCTCGCTCTTCCCACTGCCCTGTAGCGGTGGCAGTGGGGTAATAGGGCTCGGGTTGATGTCAGCTTATAATGCCAGCTGACATCAAGCCCAGGTTAGTAATGGAGAGGCGTCGATAAGACACCCCCTTTACTAACCCCATAATCAAAGTTAAAAAAAACACAAACACCCAGAATAAAGTCCTTTAATTGAAATAAAGTCACAATTCTTTATTGTTCTAAATTGAACCATACTTACAATCACGCCCATTCGAGCTGAAGCCAACGATCCCCTGCAATAAAAGAAAAATAATAAAGCAACATAATCCTTACCTTTCCATGGTTCCCACGACAGCTTCAGCTCTGCTACATCGAGATGACAGGCTGGACCGCAGCAGAAAGCTGCCATCCAGCCTGTCATCCAGCAGACACTGAGAAGTGCAGGCATGCTTGCGCTCCTCAGCGTCTCTCTGTGACGGCATCCAGATGAGCCGAGTTCATGTCCAATGAACTCAGCTCACCTCATGCACGTCACTGACAGCGTGGGAAAATTCTCCTGCACTCAGCGCTTCAGCATGAGAATTTTCCCACGCTGTCAGTGACGTGCATGAGGTGAGTTCATGTCCAATGATCTCAGCTCACCTCATGCACGTCACTGACAGCGTGGGAAAATTCTCCTGCACTCAGCGCTTCAGCGTGAGAATTCTCCCACGCTGAAGCGCTGAGTGCAGGAGAATTTTCCCACACTGTCCTTTATTTTAAGAACTAAATGACAAGTACAGTAGCCAACACTATCACTGTACTTATTATATATCTGACTGACATGTTTCTATCTATCTAATCTATGTGTGATGCTCTATCTTTCTGTTCTAAATTGTCGTGTACAGATGCTGAATTGCCGGCCGGCTTTTTTAAAGAGACGGTGCATGAAAACACTATTATTTTTTTAAATAAATCCTTTACACTAAATGACAAGTACAGTAAGCAACACTGTCACTGTACTTATTATATATGTGACTGACATGTTTCTATCTATCTAATCTATGTGTGAAGCTCTATTCTTTCTGTTCTAAATTGTCATGTACCGCGGCTGAATTGCCGGCCGGCTATTTTAAAGAGATGGTGCATGAAAACACTAATATTTTTTTTTAATAAATCCTTTACACTAAATGACAAGTGCAGTAACCATCACTGTCACTGTGCTTCTTATGTGTGTGACAGACATGTTTCTATCTATCTAATCTATGTGTGATGCTCTATTCCTTCTTGTCTAAATTGTCGGGTACCGGTGTATGCCGCTGCTGAATTTGCCGGCCGGCTTTTTTAAAGAGAGTGTCTTTTGAGCAGTTTGTCAGCTTTTGGACACCTTTGAAGGTGTTTTCTATGTGTTTTTGTTTGCCTGCCATTGGTTTTAACGGTGTTCGACGGTGTTCTAAGGTGTTCGACGAACAGTTCGACGAACAGTTACTCGAACATCCCCGTGTTCGACGAACCGAACCGAACCCGAACACTACGGGGGTGGCTCAACACTAATAGTGATCACAAAATAATACGTTTTCATATCTCTCACATGTCCGAAATGGTGACGGCTCTACATAACAGCAGGCAACACACTGACACTGGCAGTGTATGGCACTGAGCTGTCGTGAGAGAGGTCACAGGTCATCAGCTGATGAACCCAAATGACCTCACTTACTGCACTGCTGCTGCATGAGATGTTTCTCATACGGTGGTGCAGTAAGTGAGATGAGATCACCGGAGCTCATCAGCTAATGAACTTCTGTGACCTCTTTGACGGCAGCTAAGCGCAATACAATGCAGGAGCGATCACGCTCCTGTCAGTTTGTAGCCAGCTGCCAGATATAATAGTCACATCTGCTGATGTGACTGCTCTAGAAGTGAGATTGTCGTGGGACAGTATGGATTATTTCATCACTTTGGACTGTTGAGGGACAAGGTTGTTTTTTATTTTTATTTTTTATACAGATGACACTGTCTTCGGAGCTTAGGTGTTAGGTGAGTAAATTCACTGGAGGGTATGATTTGTAAAATGTGGTCACTTCTGGAGGGGTTCTGCTGTACTGGCACCTCAGAGACTCTGCCAAGTTGACATGACACCCTCAAACCATTCCAGCAATATCCGAACTCCAATTTTGCGCTTCTTCTCTTCTGAGCTTTGCACTGTGCCTCAAAAGTAGTTTTTTACCACATATGGGGTATTGCATAACGAACAATACCAATCATATTATTCCTTTTGAAAATTAAAAACTTGTGGCCAAAGCAAATTTTTTTACTGCAAAATGATAATTTTCCATTTACTCAGCCCAATGTTATACAATTCAGTGAATTATCTGAGGGTTAAAAAGGCTTGCCCCTAGCTGACTTCCTCGAGAGGGGTAGTTTCCAAAGTGGGGTCACATGTGGGGGTTTCTGCTTTTTTGGCATGTCAGAGGCTCTTTACATGTGACATGGCATCCGCAATCTATTCCAGCCAAAACTACACTACAGAATTCAATTGGTGTTCCTTCTCTTTTGAGCCCTGACATGTGCCAAAACAGTGGTTATCCACCACATATGTGGCATTGGGTCTGAAGCAACATTTAATGGGAAATATTAGATTTTTTTTATTTTCATGACTCAACATTATAAAATTGTGGGTACAAGGTGCTCACCATACCTATAGATAGGTTTCTTGAGGTGTGTAGTTTCCAAAATTGGGTGTCCTGTGGAGAAATCAAACAAAAAATTACATGGTCCATTTTCTCGTGTTGAACTTAAGAAAATTAAAACTTTGGGGCAAAACAGCATTTTTTGGTGTAAAAGTGTATTTTTTCATTTTCACGGCTCAACGTTATGAAATCCTGTGAAGAATCCGTGGGTTCAAGGTGCTCACCACACCTTTAGATAAATTCCTTGATTTTCCAAAATAGGGTCACTTGTGGGGGTTTTCTACTGTTTAGGCACACCATGGTCTCTGCAAGCACAACATGGCGTACTCTATCCAGACAATTTTGCGTTTCAAAAGTCAAATGGCACACCTGCCCTTCTGAGACCTGCCATGTGCCCAAACAGTAGTTTTCCACCACATATTGAGTACTCAGGAGAATTTTCACAACAGATTTTTGTCTCCAATTTCTCCTGTTACCCTTGTAAAAATATAAAATTTGGGTCTAAAGCAACATTTTATGGGAAAAATGTGATTTTTTTATTTTCACGGCCCAACGTTATAGTGTTATAAAATTCTGTGAAGCACCTGTGGGTTCAAGGTGCTCATTACACCTCTAAATACATTCATTGAGGGCTTATTTTCCAAAAAGAGGGTTACTTGTGGGGGGTTTCCTTTCTTTAGGTACATGAGGGGCTCTTCAAAAACGCCATGGCGTCCGCCATTCCAGCAAATTTTAAGATTTAAAAGTCAAATGGTGCTCCTTTATTTCTGAACCCTGCCATGCCCCCAAATAGTAGATTTATACCATATATGGGGTATCACCATACTCAGGATAAATTCTCACAACAAATTTCACAGTCCATTTTCTCCTGTTACCCTTGTGAAAATAAAAAATATCGGTGCTTAATAGTGATGAGCGAGTATGTTCTGTTAACTCTTTCGGTGAGTATGCTTGGGCCGAGCACTGAGTAGTTACAGCTGCTCAGTGTTATGTTTGAATCACTCGCATGTGCATGATTTGCGACTGTTTGACAACTTTAATACATGTGAGGAATGTGTAAGAAATAGACATTCCTTACATGTACTAAAGTTGTCAAACAGTCGCAAATCATGCACACGGGAATGATTCAAACATAACACCGAGCAGCTGTAACTACTTGGTGCTCGGCCCGAGCATACTCGCCGAAAGGGTCAACAGAACATACTCGCTCAACACTAGTGCTTAAGCAACATTTATGTGGAAAATGTAAAATTTTTGTTGTGAAAAAAGTTGGTTTTGTAAATTTTATTGGAAAAATAAGACATTGCTGATAAACTTTTAATAGTGTGATACCCTGTGGGAGAGTAAGAGAGTGCTGGTTACACTCACCTGTTGTGACAGTCACTCATATGTGCGAATGAAGAAAAACATTTGCTTCTGTCCTGGGTCTGGTAGATTAATCCTCCCAGACATGTTGGATCCAGTTCGATGAATATGTAAGGTTGGCTGCGCTGCTGGAGTAAGCAATTTTTCAGATATGATGATTAGAATAAGATTTTTTATTCACATCGCATTTCAACACCGTACTGCCATTTTTATCAAGTGAAAAACACAAATTTCAACTCAAATGTTTTTTTCACTTTAATAACTATTTTGTGTGATATAGCTATCTTCTTTAAGGGCATAAAAATTAAAAGTTTGAAAATTGCAAAGTTTACAAAATTAAAAAAAAAAACAGATATTTTTACAAATAAGTGCAAAAAATATTGACCTAAATTTACCAATAACATAAAGTACAATGTGTCATGAAAAAAAAAATTGTTACCAATTGGGCCGATTAACAGCTTAAATATATGACAGCAGAATTGAAATGTTTAAAGGGGGGTTAAAAGACTCCCTTTAACAAGATCGATTGCCGTTCATTGCCATGGTACACTGCCCCACCGTCATATGATGAGCCCAGGGTACTGTAACCTGTTAGGTACTGCTAAAAGCATAGTCTAATATGCAGAGTCAGTGAATCGCTGACAGGTCTCATGCACTGCAGTACACAAGTACTGCATTGAATGAGACGTGGGATCAAAGTAAAAAATATACATGAAGTGAAAAAGAAAAAAGTATAATAAATATTTAAAAAGTAAAAAAAACACAAAAAAGCGCTCAAATCATGAAAAGCCACTAAAAATGAAGCATATACTGTAAGGTGGCTAATGGTCGCGAAGTCGATGGGAGGTATGTATCACAGAGATGGCTGGTCTCTGTGATGTAACCCGGAGTGTTTCTTCAGTGCATGTAGCACTAAGAGGATCGTTTGATGAACCTGGGAGCCGGGTTACAGGTAGTTTAGAGAGATGGGCGGGTCTAGCTACCCACATACTTTACCTCTGGGTGTGGTTAACAGCCTATATAATGGAGACTGTTGTTTGGCACCTGGTCTGTGTTTGGAGGAAGAAGGCCTCCTATGTGTTGTCTCCAGACTGAGCTGTGTGCTGGATGCTTACCAGCCTGTGTGACCACAGGTCGGGTTTACCAGAGACTTTGCTTAAAGGACTGTTTTCTTTTGCCTGGACTAAATGCTGTTTGTTTGCATTTTGCTTTTGACGGTTTATGAAGCCAATAAACCGCTATGGTCATTTAAAGAACATGCCTCCTGTCTGCCTCTCAACGCACCTGAGTGAGTACAATACGTTAAAGCAATGATAAACAAAAAAACACATAATTGGAGCATTTTTACTGAGTGATAGCAGCAACGCATAAAAAATATAAATCTGGAGATATGCAGATATAAAGTAGACATAGTGGACATATGGAAAATGTTATTTATTATTTTGTACAGCATGATAAACTAGGTTAAGGATATAAAAATAAAAGTTGAAAAATTGCTAAATTTTCACAAAAATTCTGAAATTTTCACAAATAAATGCAAAAAATATTGACCTAAATTTACCATTAAAACAAAGTACAATGTGTTATAAAAAAAATATCTCAGAATCACTGGGATGCATTGAAGCATTTTAGGGTTATTGCCACATGAAGGTTGCCACTAATAAGATTTCAAAAATTTAGCATGGTTGTTAAGGTCAAAATTGGCTCCATCACTAAAGGGTTAAATAATTCCCAATATTATAACTGCAGCTCTGATCTTTGCAAAGATAGCAGTCTTGGAACTTTAGTTGGGAAAGAAGTCTGAACTTTGACCAGCAGCTTTCTTTCCTTTCATAATTTGACTTCTAATGCTCTTATTTCAGTCAATCTCATGAATATATTGGGCTCTGGGCTAAACAGGACTGCTTTAGAAAAAATACAGAGGAAACAGTGATTCTATCTTGTACACAGCTGCCTGCAGTCATCCCGAGCATATCCGGCAGATAGTATAGTTGCCCAGCCCCACCAAATAGTATAAAATTGCATCTATGGTACACTGATGCCAGGATAATAGTCAGGGTTGACTACCATCAAGAAATTCCAGGGTAGTTTATAATATTTGGTCAACTTTTTCACCGGTCCGTAAAATAAATGTAAGGCATCCATGATTTTTTTGATGCTGAAGAAACTTATACAGATTATCATAATTGTAATTATCACTATTTTACAGTTTACAGTGAATGCAGCTCATGTCTACAAATCAGAATTATGGGCCGTAGACATGTATCACTTATAATCACAATGATGTATTGTGGTTTTCAAAGTGTCCATTAAAAATATTGTCTGTCTTTGATTTTTTTTATAAGCTGTCCAGAAAAAAATAAAAAGGCAAGTTGCAAGCTTTGATGATAGTGTCTGCATGTGGAGCTTCTAGCCATAAAATTTCCCTGACATTGCTCTGATATCAATGCTATATAGTGAATCGCCAAACAAATTAATTAATTCATTTAAAAAATTATGTAGGATTCCCTCTTATTTTTCATAACCCGCCAAGTTAAACCAGACAGCTGAGAGCTGATATGATTTGGATGGGAAGGTCCATGGTTATTGAGCACTTCCAAACCTAAAAATATGAGTCCACAGTCGCCCCAGAAGTGTAACATCACATAAAATGCTCCATTTCTGTCTCTTCACCTTGACAATTCCTGATGATCTGGTGCTTTAGCAATCTGGGTAATAGTAAGCAGTGGGGTTGGTATCAGTTCTGAATTGTAAAAAACACAGCTGACTGACACCAAACTGGTGATATAAATGGAGAGGTGTCTGTCAGACACCCCAATTACTAAAAGAGTAATAAAAAGGCAAAAATACTTTACTGAAATAAACTCTCCCACACACTTTCCCTCATTCACCACTTCATAAAATATATTGATTGGAAGCCCGTCCGACATAGTCCACTGAATCCGATGTAGTCCATATACTGAAACTTGAAAACATTGTGCACAAAAAAAATTTCATTATTAAAAAAAAGACTCCTTGACACCTTCCCTCTTTAACCATGTTATTAAAAATACTGATATCATGCCATCATTTTTTTAAAAGACAAAAGGAAAAACTCCATAATCCATAAACCTACAAAATGTGAATTGTAAATTTTTTGCACACTTCATTGTTGTAATAGCCCAATATTAGACCCATACCCACCAACAGAATACAGTGGCCTGTTGCAGTTGCTTATTTTTGGGGATGTGAAAATATCAAGCTTTTCTTGTCACATCCTTTTTTAAAGGGCTGTGGGAGATATTTGATTTTTTCTTTATCTTTTATAGAAAGCACAAATTATAATTTTTGAATACCTGTTTTAATTGTCCAATTCTGCATGATATTGTTGCCTGTTCTTTTCCAGGTCTGAACCTACATGTAACTACTTCTCAGTGTACTACTTTAGTGTTATGTTGCATTATTTTTTTAGATAATAATTTAAAAAATAAGTAAACACAATACAAAAAAAATTAGGCTTGGCAAATGTTTAACAAGTCCAATTTTACAAACATAAGCTCTGCAATAATACTGTTGGCTGTTGTCACAACTTACTTTATGAAAACAAAAATATCTATAAGATATTAAAAGCCTCAAAAATGGCAATTTTTTGCATAATAGTTTTTACTAGAAAAATTTAACAAGTGTATGTGTCACAAATATACTGCTACTTACCAACCAATGTAGTATTTTGGGGTAGGTTTTTTTTGTTGGGCAGTATGACTGCTTTAAATAAAAAACTAAAACCAAAATACATACATTTTAACTTTTAGCATAGCTATTTTTGTTGTTAAAATTTTGCAAACACCCCACAAATATACAGTAATGTGGTCTTTTGAAATAATACTACCTCCTGGCAATTGCTATTATGTTGTCCTTTTTGGTGAGGATGTGTTAACATTCTTTAAGCAAAAATCTGAAAACCAGTTATTACAATAAATTGAAGACAAAAATGGGGGTGGGGTGGAAAAGTGCGGTGCTTGTGTGAACCTGTATAGAAGTGAAATATGCGTGCAGATACAATGGCCTGCTCACCTGAGTGGGTTGTGCAGACCGCTCAACCCAGGTTAAACAGCTGCTGGCGCTGATAGCGCTGCCACGATGCCTTCAGCGTCTCCTCTGGGTTAGCAGACGGAGCTTCCAATCACGTGGTTCCGGGTAGGATCACGTGGGTGATGACATCATCGCAGGTCCTGTAGGTCCTGCAGCTGAATATATATCCAGATCTCCGCAGCCCCGAGCCACAACTCCCAAAGGAAAAGTGAACAATGTGCAAATTGAGGTGGTCAGTGGGGTGCTAGAAACTGGATAAGGCGCTGGAAAAGGATAAAACAAACCTCTTTATTGAAGTTATAATGCCGACAACGCGTTTCTGCAGCGATCTGCTGCCTTCATCAGGTGGAGTTATGGGAAAATGGCAGAAACAGGCACTTTTATACATAAAGCAATGGAAATCAATGGGTGGTGCCAAGGGAACACTTGGTACTTATTGAGTGATTGAGGGGTTAAGAACTTCAATAAAGAGGTTTGTTTTAACCTTTTTCAGCGCCTTATCCAGTTTCTAGCACCCCACTGACCACCTCGATTTGCACATTAAAATAAATTGAGACATTTAATTGTGTAGGCATGAGGTCAGCACACCTGTTTAAATGATCAAATTGGTGACACATACACGCTGCACCATTATCATGAGCAAACTGTTGTTGCATTTGCCTTTTTGGCTATTATGTAAACCGTGCCTAAAATTTCTGGTTCACTCTATATTTTTTACTTGGCTGGTTAGGTATGGTGAAAAAAAAATTAAACATTTTACCCGTGTTTAAAATGTACAGTATGCTAAACCAAAACAGGCAAAACCTAAAATAAAAAGATCTAAACCATTCCATTGTAGCTCTGGCAGTATATTTAAGGTCATTGCCCTGCTGGAAGGTGACCCTACTACCCAGACTTAAGTATTTTGTAGCCTCTAACAGGTTTCTCTCCAGGATTGCCCTTTATTTAGCTCCATCCATCTTTCCATCAACTCTGAAATGTTTATTTTTCCCTCCTGAGCAAAGAATCCACACAGCATTATACTGCCAGCACCATGTTTGATGGTGGGGATGGTATTTTCAAGGTGATTTGCAGTGTTAGCTTTCCACGACACATAGTGTTTTGCAATTAGCCCATAAAGTTCTACCACAGTTTCATCTGACCAGAGCACCTTCTTCCACCTGCTAGCTGTGCCTCCTACATGCCTTATTGGATACTGCAAATGGGACTTCTTATGGCTTGCTCTCTACAATGGCTTTCTTCTTGCCACTCTTCTATAAAGGGCACATTTGTGGAATATACAACTAATAGTTGACTTGTGAACTGGTTTTTCCACTTAAATTGTAAATCTCTGCTGCTCCTTCAGAATGACCTTATGCCGCTTGGCTGCTTTTCTAATTAGTGCTCTCCTTGCTGCTGATGTCAATTTAGATGCACGGCCATGTCTTGGTATGTTTGGAATTGTGCAATACTCCATTTCTGAAGATGGATTAAACAGTGCTCTGTAAGATGTTGGACTATTGTTTTATAACTTAATTCTGCTTTACTCTTCATCACAAGTTTATCCCTTTCCTGTCTGGTGTATTCCTTGGTTTTCATGATGCTGATTGATCACTATGGTACTGAAATAAACCTCTGAGGCCTTCACAGAATAGCTGTAGTTATACTGATAATAAATTATACACAGATGGACTCAATCTATTAATTATGTGACCTCTGGAGGCAATTAATTTCTCAGGATTTTATTTAGGGGTATCAGACATCTGGGGGCTGAATGCAAATGCATGTCACCCTTTTCAAATTTATATTTTTAATATATTTATAAAACCATGTATCATTTCCTTTAGACTTCACAAATACTTGTTACTTTAAATTTGTATATCACATAAAATCCCCAAAAACGTTAAGCTAAGTTTGTAAATGTAATGTGAATAAATGTGTAAAATATTTTTTTCTAACAAATTCATACAGTATAAAGTTGCAAAAATGAGTACACCCCAATGAAAGTCTTAAGAGAAAAGTTAAAGTTTAGATTACAAAATTCTAATTAAGAAGAATTCAATGACAGGTAAGCGTAATTATTCATTAAAATACATTTTAAATTCATTGTGTGTCAAGTGTCTAGCAGAGAGTTGACTATAAAAGGGCCTTACTTAATAAAGAAAAATCTCTTCTTTTTATGCTGTGAGCAATGGCATCACATAGAAATGGAGATATCACAAGTAGTGTTGAGCCACCCCCGTAGTGTTCGAGTTCGGTTCGGTTCGTCGAACACCCGTGTGTTCGCCGAACTGTTCGTCGAACTGTTCGTCGAACACCTTCGAACACCGTTAAAACCAATGGCAGGCAAACAAAAACACATAGAAACACATAGAAAACACCTTCAAAGGTGTCCAAAAGCTGACAAACTGCTCAGAAGACACAACTAACACATGGAAAAGTGACAAGTACATATAGTCATGCGAAAAGAAAAGAGGTGGAGGAGTAAAAGGAGGGAGAGACACAGATATAGGCATGTCATGCCCTTCTAAAATCCAAAAAGTGTGAAGCCGACACGTTCAGTCCGCTCCTGCCCGTGCCACCTCCGTGTCGCCGGGTTTGTGCCAGAGCCGCGGTGAACCCTGACGGCCAGCCCCCCTCTCCCAATACTGGTGCCTGTCCGCTGGTGGGTCGAGCGAGCCCCCCTGTGGTGGAGGCAGCTCTAAGCTTTTTAATTTAAATTGTCTCTCTAATTTGAATGAATACACTTTAAATCCATTTACAAGGATCTATTGGAGGGCAAGTCTCATGCCAGCAGCCGCGTAATTCCAGCTCCATTAGCGTCCACTAAAGCTGCTGCAGTTAAAAAGCTTTTATAAGGATCGAGCTCGGCTGTCCACCGCAAGGCATCCTACTGCCAGTCCCAGCCCCTATGCCTTGGGGTGCCTCCTGATGCTCTTCACTGAGTATCCCGTGGTCCCGAAGCATTTCCTTTGAAAAAATTAAGTGTCCAAACTACAGGTGGTGTAGCTTGCTTAACAGCCGGGATAATCCGCTGACTAGCAGACACTGCTACTAGGCACAAAGTATTTCCTGGGCTAGATGCAGTTAAAAATTTGTAAGTAGATACTCTCGTTGGATGCTGAGAAAGCATTCCATAGAGTCTCCTGGCACGCCATATATGATTCTCTTAAAAAGCTTGGGGTAGGGGTCTAGGGGACCCTTTTATAGCCAAAATCACGGCCCTGTATCACAATACGTCACCTAGGCTGAAGATAAATGGAACTGTAGCACCGAGGGCTCGGTTGCTACAGAGGTATTGCACCTCACCCAGAGGTGTGATATCTCACTCTCAGATAAGGATGGAGTGTGGATCAGGACCCGACACCTGCATGCATTACACCACATTGCCGTGGGGCAGGGCGACCAATATGCCCCTGAGATGGGCACGACAGTCCCTGTCCCTGGCTGGAGTGGGGGGAGGGAACACTGAGAAAGGGGAACCCTGCAGTGCAGGAGCAGGGAGGAAGCAGTTCCTGGGTGCATTGAGAAGGGAGTATAAAAGGTGGGCACCATCTTAGTTCAGTGCAGAGAAGTCTGAGCAGAAGTGGCAGGGAGCAGGGGCTCTGCATGAGCTCTGCTCCGGAGGCGGGCCTAGTAACAGAGGCCCAGGCCTGCAAGAGGGAGAAGGAAGGAAGAGGAGCGGAGAAGGCTCCAGGAACGAGGAATGAAGGGATCCCAGGGGTGTGGACGGGCGAGTCGCCACCGCACGCCCGAATCCACCTGCGTGGAGGGGTCAGGCCAAAGGGGGAGACCGGTCCCCGAACTAGTGGAGGCAGGAAACGACCCTCAGCTAGAAACCGGAGGCTCTGACATTTTATGTGGCGCAGCCCCTTGCTCCACCCGCTAGGAAGGCACCACATAGAGTCAGGGAAACTGGCGCCAAGTTTACCAAGAGGAGGCCCGAGGCAGCCGGACAGAAGTGTTGGTAAGAAAGGCCAGACAAAGGACACACAAAGGGGTTCCTGTGAAGCGCTCCAAAGTTATCTGGGAGTTGTCTGAGCCCCTCACCTGGTGAGCACAGTACGACGTGGGCAGCCGTTACCTGCAGACGTGGTCTGGATAATAAGAACTGTGGGTAAAGGCCCTGAACTGCATCAATGACTCCGTGTCGTTACTGCTGCTGCCCTGCACCATCACCCCCATCCTCCGCATACACTGCCCTGAGGCTATACTCCTCCCGTGGGGAGTTATGCTACGCTCTGCTGCACCCACAACACCAGCCTTAGCGGTCTGCCCTGTAGCGGCGGTTCACTCTGACCGCAATCCACGGGTGGCGTAGTCGGACATTTAAACATCAAAACCACATAAATAGTTCCGTCACTGGTTTGTCCGCCCTGAGCCACGGAACCGGATCGCCGCCACGAAGACTACAACCACCAGCATCCACCAAAAAGGGTCCGGCTCCGGGTGTCCCAAGGCCCAGGGGGTGCGTCAGAACATTTTCATCACCTTTCACAATCACCAATGGGACAAGGCAGGGATGTCCTCTGTCCCCTCTCTTATACATCCTAGTGACGGAGCACCTGCTCTTATCAATTCGCCATAACCCCAATATTAGGTGGATTGAGGTGGGAGGCACCGAGTACAAGTGCTCTCTATTTGCTGATGATGTCCTAGTATATATCACTCAATCACATATATCCATCCCTGCTGTTATGGCTGAAATAGATCACTTTGTTAC
The DNA here is from genome assembly GCF_046119375.1 of Phyllobates terribilis. Classification (NCBI taxonomy): domain Eukaryota; kingdom Metazoa; phylum Chordata; class Amphibia; order Anura; family Dendrobatidae; genus Phyllobates; species Phyllobates terribilis. The sequence continues at coordinate 446,882,601 of NW_027362764.1, forward strand.
ATGGTAAAATTTTAAAATCAATGCAGCGAAGTCTGAGGCCCTCGATGTCTCCCTCCCTAAATCCATATAGGATTCCATCCAGTCCAACTTTCCCTTTGCCTGGCCCTCACAGGGTATCAAATACTTAGGAATTCCTATTCATAGAGACCTCTCCCATCTATGTTATCTTAATTTTGGGCCCTTTATTGAACAATTCCATACAGACCACGGTTGGCAAGTTAGAACTGTAAGATTCACTACGTGAACCACTGGTGTTTTGTGGAAAAACACATGTACACCGCGTTCCAAATTATTATGCAAAAAGTGTTTAGGAGTGATAAGGGAAGAATTTGTTTGTTTATCAGTTAAACTCATTGATGGTGATGTGTGTCAGGGCTCTTTATATCACTGTAAGCAATTGCAGACACCTGTGCTAATTAGTTTGGCAGGTGTGTCCAATGAAAGGCAAGACTACTTAAGAAGGCTCTCTCACATTATTAAGCAGCCTACATTTTCTGCCAAAATGGGAAAGAAAAAGGATGTGTCGGCTGCTGAGAAGCAACAAATTGTGGAGTGTTTAGGTCAAGGCATGACTACAATCAACATTGTGCGATGATCAGGATGAAGTGTCTTGGCAATCAAGAAGTATGTAGCTGATTCACAGTACACACGTGTGCGTGCTGATAAGGGCAAATTGAGGACTCTTTCCTACAGGCAATTACGTCAGGTTGAAAGAGCAGCGGCAAAAAAGCCTTGTCATAGCAGCAGACAAGTTTTTGAAGCTGCTTGTGCCTCCAACGTCCCCCGAACAACAAGATGCAGGGTCCTTCAGAGGTTTGCAGCTGTGCATATGCCATCCTGTCGACCTCCTCTATCCACTTCACACAAGCAGAAACGGCTCCAGTGGGCCAAACATTACATGAAGACTGATTTCAAAACTGTTTTGTTCACGGATGAGTGCCGTGCAGCGCTCGATGGTCCAGATGAATGGAGTGGAGGATGGCTGGTTGATGGACACCCCACGCAAACACGGCTACAGCGCCAACAAGGAGGAGGTGGAGTAATGTTTTGGGCTGGAATCATGGGGAGAGAGATTGTCGGCCCCTTTAGGATCCCTGAAGGCGCTAAAGATGAACTCCATAATGTATGTGGATTTTCTCAAACAGCACTTCCTGCCATGGTTCAAGAAGAAGAACCGTGTATTTCACAGCAAGATCATTTTTCTGCATGATAATGCACCATCTCATGCTGCACATAAAACATCTGCATCTCTGGCTGATATGGGCATAAAAGGGGACAAACTTATGGTGTGATCCCCATGCTCCCCTGACCTCTACCCCATTCAGAACCTTTGGAGCATCATTAAAAGGAGTGTCTATGATGGCGGGAGGCAGTTCACATCTAAGGAACAGCTCTGGGAGGGTATTCTGTCCTCATGCAAAACAATTGAAGCAGAAACCATCCAAAACCTGACAAATTCAATGGACGAGAGAGTTCAGAAGCTCCTTTCGAACAAGGGGTCCTATGTGAAAATGTAACATCACCTAGAATAAAGTTTTGAGTTGAAAACTGTTTGATTTCAGTTTCTAACAACCTGCTAATGCTTATAATTTCAAAAATGACCATTTTTTTGGTCTTTATTAAAATGAAAAGGTTGATCGAAAAGTTTGGGGGATCTAAGAGTGTGGCAACCCAGTAGTCATGATTACTTCGAATTCTGACAATATGAGGGTCATGCTGCAGGTAGTGCAGCAAGAAGGCACTTATGTGTCTTGCGCATCTCGGAGCCCCAAAATTATTTTCCGGGCTAGATGCAGCTAAAAATTATTTTTAATTTTAAATCTGGTGAAGCTTATTATAGATGGCCTAATAGGATCAGTCCTGCACACTGCTACAAAGCCCAAATTCTTTTCCAGTCAAGATACAGATAAACATGATTAGTAATTTGAAAGCTTAAAACGGTTGGTAGGGTGATTTTAACCAATCATCAAGCTTTTACTCTCCCCAGGATGACACAGGGGTAGAAAAGTCGTTTCGGATCCATGATTTGTTCATCTTTATGAACGTGAGTCTGTCTACATTATCAGTGGAGAGCCGCGTACCCTTATCTGTCAGCACACCACCAGCAGCGCTGAACACACGTTCAGTCAGAACGCTGGCTGCGGGGCATGACAAGATCTCCAAGGCGTAAGTGGCTAGCTCCGGCCATTTATCCAGATTGGAAGCCCAAAAAGAGCAAGGGTCCAGTGACACAGTCGTGGCTTCAATGTTTACTTGGAGATACTCCTGTACCATCGTCTCTAGGCGTTGACTATGTGTCAGACTTCTTGTCTCCTGTGGCCTTGCAAAGGATGGGCTAAAAAAGTGGTGAAATGATTCCGCAAAATTGATGTTACCAGCAGATACTGTGGTTCTGTTACGGTTTGAGTGCTGAACACTTGACGGTCCCACGGTTGGCAAGTTGGAACTGTGAGATTCACTACGTGCACCACTGGTATTTTGTGGAAAAGCACATGTAAGATTCTGCAACAGTCTCTGCTGATACTCCTGCATGCGTGCATCCCTTTCTATGGCAGGAATAATTTCTGCAAATTTACTTTTGTACCGGGGATCTAACAGTGTGGCAACCCAGTAGTCAGGATTATTTCTAATTCTCACAATTCGAGGGTCATGTTGCAGGTAGTGCAGCAAGAAGGCACTCATGTGTGTTGCGCATCCAGGAGCACCAAGTCCCTGTTGTGTTGGTGGCGAGGTAACAATCATGCTTCCTTCCTCTGTCCTCTCCCCCCAACCTCGCACAACAGAAATGTGATCAAGGTCTCCCTCATCTGATGAGTCTTCCATCAGTTCGTCCTCCACTTCTTCCTGGGCTCCTGCACCTTCCTCACTAGTTTGGCTGCTACCATGCGCCCTGGTAAAATCATCTCCCCCACCCTCACATGCCTGCCACCTTGGTGCTGCCGACCGTCTGGACCTTGCAGATGTTAGCCCTTCCGCATACAACTCCTCCTCCTCTACTTCCTCCACCTCCTCTTGTGCCACCACCTGACTCCGAATTCTGTTTAACATGTGCTCCAGCATGTAAATCACCGGAATAGTCATGCTGATAATGGCATCGTCAGCACTAAACATCTTCGTCGCCATTTCAAAACTGTGCAGAAGGGTGCATAGGTCCCTGATCTGAGACCACTCCTCCAGCGTGATTTGCCCCACCTCTGAATCTCGTTGGCCCATGCTATACGTCAGAACGTATTGCACCAGGGCTTGTCGGTGCTGCCACAGTCGCTGCAACATGTGCAGAGTTGAATTCCACCGGGTAGGCACATCGCATTTTAGCCGGTGAAGTGGCAGGCCCAACGACTTCTGTAGAGATGTAAGTCGCTGAGCTGCGGGATGCGAACGGCGGAAGTGAGCACACAGCGACCGTGCCCTCTGCAGAAGGCCATCTAGTCTGGGATAGTGGGCTAAAAATTGCTGGACAACCAGGTTCAACACGTGAGCCATACAAGGCACGTGTGTGACATTGCCCTGGCGAAGGGCCGCACCCAGGTTTGCAGCATTGTCGCACACGGCCTTCCCTGGTTTCAGATCCAGTGGAGACAACCATTCATGAAATTGGTTCTCCAGAGCTGACCACAACTCCTCAGCTGTGTGACTCACATTTCCCAGACATTTCAATGTAAAAACCGCCTGATGACGTTGAGCCCTACTGCCAGCATAGTAAGGAGGTGTGCAGGATCCCTTCTGCACAGTTAGAAAGCTTGTGGCATGACCAGACAGGCTTTGGGTGCAGGTGGAAGACCGAGAGGAGGTTGAGGAGGCAGAAGCAGTGGAGGAACTTTGACATAAAGAGGATTGACGCACAACTCGTGGGGACGGCAAGACTTGGACAGCAGCCCCTTGTCATGCTGTCACCATAGTTACCCAGTGCCCAGTCAGCGACATGTAACGCCCCTGTCCATGCCTACTCGTCCAAGTGTCTGTGGTGAAATGCACCCTGTCACACACAGAGTTTCTCAAAGAAGCGGTGATGTTGTGTGCGACATGCTGGTGGAGCGCAGGCACACCTTTCTTTGAGAAGTAGTGCCGACTGGGCATCTGGTACTGGGGCACTGCGACGGACATAAGGTCTCGAAAATCCTCTGTGTCCACCAGGCGGAAAGGCAGCATTTCTGTAGCCAAGAGCTTGCAGATGGTGAAATTCAACCTCCTAGCTTTCTCATGGCTAGGAGGAAATGGTCTTTTACTTGTCCACATCTCAGGGACCGAGGGCTGGCTATTGTGCTTAGACGGGGTTGATAAGGGTGTCCCCGGCAAACTGCCGGTCTGTGAGGAAGATGCAGGCGGACATGTTAGGTTGCCTTGATCCAAAGGTGGTGCTATCGATGTCGGACAGCGCTCAAGACCAGCTGGTGTTACCACCTCCAAAGAAAATGATGACCTGCCAATCACGCTGGCTGTTGCGGGTAAAGAGGTGGCAGGCCTGCGCCCCAAAACAGGTGTGACTGCTTTCCCCCCAGTCACAGAGGATGAAGAGGCCGCGGATGCACAAGATATGGCAGACGGTGGTTGGCCCGGCCGGCTAGGCCGCATTGTAGCACACTGAGCTTCCCACTGCAACTTATGCTTCATGTCCATGTGCCGGTTCATGCATGAAGTACTCAAACTATGTATTTTTTGGCCTCTACTTAGCTTTTGCTGACAAATGTTTCAGATAACACGAGTTGGGTCATCTTTATCGATCTGAAAAAATGCCCAGGCTATGCAAGGCTTAGCACCCATGCGACCTGAAGAGCCACCACGACTTGTGGTGAGAGGCAGAGTTGTGTTTGAGGATGCAGTTGTTGACGTGCTTCCAGTACTACGTCTCTGTCCAGGAAGGCGCAACCTGACCTCGTCGTCACTAGCATCTTCCTCCACCTCCTCTGCTGACCTCATCTCTTGGCTGACTGTGGGTTGACAGTAAGTGGGATCTCCGACCTCATCATCATCACCCTGTGCGTTATCACACCCGTCGTCCTCAGAGCCAACCTGTTCCTGCCCTGACAAAAAACTAAAGTTGTCGCTCCAATCAGGTATTTGAGTCTTATCATCGTCTTCCTCATTGTCTCCACCAACAGGAGTTACAGTTTGGGAATGAGGGTCTACATTATGGTCAGAACCTTCTGCGTCTGGTCCTGGATCCGACTCATAAAGATTCTGGGCATCAGTGCAGATCATTTCCTCATCTGGATTCACAGAAGCGCTGGAGTCGACCTCTGATTCCCAGGCTATAGTATGAGTAAACAGCTCTGCAGACTCAACCATCTGTTCTACCTCATACTCAGACGGGCAGCTGGAGATTTGGGAGCTGTGAGGAAGCAATTGCGATTTGGGTGACACCTTTGAGGACTGGAGTATTTGTGATGTTGAAGTTGATGTGGAGGAGAGCCCACTTAAAGGAGCACTTGATATCCGTTGAAGCACCTGATGTTTTTGTGCCTCATCTGGAATTTGTAGCGATTGGCGTGGCCGTAAGAAAGGGATCTTATCACATTGTCCGCTAAAAGAAGTAGACATTTTAGTTTGGCTGGAAGATGGTCTTTCTTCTGCACCTACCCCACGGACACAACCTTTTTTCCCGTTCCCAACACGCCTATTCCCCTTTCCACCAGCAGCAGGCATTTTTCCACTCATTTTGGTGGTTAACTAATTCACAACTCTGGAGTTGTTTGCACAAAAAAACAATGGATGGTAACCGAGCAGAGCTGAGTGGCCAAACTGTGGTATTAGGCCAAAACTATTGGCTGGGTTAGATGCAGAAAAAAATTATTTTTAATTTGCAACCTGATGGAGGTCAGTATAGATGGACTAATAGACCAAGTCCCACACACCGCTAGAAGCCCAAATATTTTTTCAGAGCTAGATGCAGAAAATTTTTTTATTCAATTAGCAACCTGATGGAGGTCAGTATAGATGGACTAATAGACCAAGTCCCACACACCGCTAGAAGCCCAAATATTTTTTCAGAGCTAGATGCAGAAATTTTTTTTATTCAATTTGCAACCTGATGGAGGTCAGTATAGATGGACTAATAGACCAAGTCCCACACACTGCTAGAAGCCCAAATATTTTTTCAGAGCTAGATGCAGAAAAAAATTATTTTTAATTTGCAACCTGATGGAGGTCAGTATAGATGGACTAATAGACCAAGTCCCACACACTGCTAGAAGCCCAAATATTTTTTCAGAGCTAGATGCAGAAAATTTTTTTATTCAATTTGCAACCTGATGGAGGTCAGTATAGATGGACTAATAGACAAAGTCCCACACACTGCTAGAAGCCCAAATATTTTTTCAGAGCTAGATGCAGAAAAAAATTATTTTTAATTTGCAACCTGATGGAGGTCAGTATAGATGGACTAATAGACCAAGTCCCACACACCGCTAGAAGCCCAAATATTTTTTCAGAGCTAGATGCAGAAAAAAATTATATTCAATTTGCAACCTGCTGGAGGTCAGTATAGAAGGACTAATAGAACAAGTCCCACACACTGCTAGAAGCCCAAATATTTTTTCAGAGCTAAATGAAGAAAAAAATTATTTTTAATTTGCAACCTGATGGAGGTCAGTATAGATGGACTAATAGACCAAGTCCCACACACTGCTAGAAGCCCAAATATTTTTTCAGAGCTAGATGCAGAAAAAAATTATATTCAGTTTGCAACCTGATGGAGGTCAGTATAGATGGACTAATAGACTAAGTCCCACACACCGCTAGAAGCCCAAATAATTTTTCAGAGCTAGATGCAGAAATTTTTTTATTCAATTTGCAACCTGATGGAGGTCAGTATAGATGGACTAATAGACCAAGTCCCACACACTGCTAGAAGCCGAAATATTTTTTCAGAGCTAGATGCAGAAAAAAATTATTTTTAATTTGCAACCTGATGGAGGTCAGTATAGATGGACTAATAGACCAAGTCAGACACACCGCTAGAAGCCCACATATTTTTTCAGAGCTAGATGCAGAAAATTTTTTTATTCAATTTGCAACCTGATGGAGGTCAGTATAGATGGACTAATAGACCAAGTCCCACACACTGCTAGAAGCCCAAATATTTTTTCAGAGCTAGATGCAGAAAAAAATTATTTTTAATTTGCAACCTGATGGAGGTCAGTATAGATGGACTAATAGACCAAGTCCCACACACCGCTAGAAGCCCAAATATTTTTTCAGAGCTAGATGCAGAAAAAAATTATATTCAATTTGCAACCTGCTGGAGGTCAGTATAGAAGGACTAATAGAACAAGTCCCACACACTGCTAGAAGCCCAAATATTTTTTCAGAGCTAAATGAAGAAAAAAATTATTTTTAATTTGCAACCTGATGGAGGTCAGTATAGATGGACTAATAGACCAAGTCCCACACACTGCTAGAAGCTCAAATATTTTTTCAGAGCTAGATGCAGAAAAAAATTATATTCAGTTTGCAACCTGATGGAGGTCAGTATAGATGGACTAATAGACTAAGTCCCACACACCGCTAGAAGCCCAAATATTTTTTCAGAGCTAGATGCAGAATTTTTTTTTATTCAATTTGCAACCTGATGGAGGTCAGTATAGATGGACTAATAGACCAAGTCCCACACACTGCTAGAAGCCCAAATATTTTTTCAGAGCTAGATGCAGAAAAAAATTATTTTTAATTTGCAACCTGATGGAGGTCAGTATAGATGGACTAATAGACCAAGTCCCACACACCGCTAGAAGCCCACATATTTTTTCAGAGCTAGATGCAGAAATTTTTTTTATTCAATTTGCAACCTGATGGAGGTCAGTATAGATGGACTAATAGACCAAGTCCCACACACTGCTAGAAGCCCAAATATTTTTTCAGAGCTAGATGCAGAAAAAAATTATTTTTAATTTGCAACCTGATGGAGGTCAGTATAGATGGACTAATAGACCAAGTCCCACACACCGCTAGAAGCCCAAATATTTTTTCAGAGCTAGATGCAGAAAAACATTATATTCAATTTGCAACCTGCTGGAGGTCAGTATAGAAGGACTAATAGAACAAGTCCCACACACTGCTAGAAGCCCAAATATTTTTTCAGAGCTAAATGAAGAAAAAAATTATTTTTAATTTGCAACCTGATGGAGGTCAGTATAGATGGACTAATAGACCAAGTCCCACACACTGCTAGAAGCCCAAATATTTTTTCAGAGCTAGATGCAGAAAAAAATTATATTCAGTTTGCAACCTGATGGAGGTCAGTATAGATGGACTAATAGAATGATGCTATGCCCAAAAGATTTTACTTCACTAGGTGCAGTAAAAAAATTGGTATTCTATACACAGGTGGTATATCTTGCAACACAGATAGGCTACTCCACTGACTAACACACTCTGCAATAGGCCAAAAAGGATTAGCTTTGCTAGATTCAGCCAAATGCTGTGAAAAAAACTTGCACAGCACTGGCACAGACCTGCCTGGCAAAAACTGATAGGAACTGATGTAACCTAGTCCTGAAAAGGACTCCAATTACAATTAGTCTTTACTCCCACAATCTATCTATTTAAGAGCACAGACCTGCTTGATAAAAGTCGTAGGAAATGCTGTAACCTAGTCCTTAAAAGGACTGCAATCACAACTATTCCCTACTCCCAAGCTATCTGTATATTTGTGCGAAAATTGGCTTGAAATTAACAAGGTATAGCGCACACAGCAACAGCGGTGCCGTCTAACAAGCAGCTGCAGCAGTGAGAAAATGGTGGCGACGGGGAAAATGGCTTGGTCTTATAGGGCAAGGACATGTGACATACACTGCCAATCACACATGCCCTTGCTTGTGTGAAAAAAAGCACTTCGCTCCGTGTGTGCGCTGCTGATAGGCTGACAGATTGCACCTCCCCACTGTAAATGCGGGAAAGAGAAAAAAAAATGGAGATCTTCATTGTTCCTGCAGAGATCCATCCCCTGCCCCTCCCCCCACCCCACTGTACACTCAAACTGCGTATTAACATTAATTTTCATCATTACTGAGAAAAAATCCAGTTATGATTTTGGTGCACGAACAGTTATCGAACATAACCTCGAACAGCCGAATTTTTCTCAAATTGTTCGTGTTCGCCGAACGGCTCGAACACCGCCCAAAACAGCTCGAATTTGAGATTGGCGAACAGTTCGAGTAGAACAACGCTCATCTCTAATCACAAGACCAGAGAAAGAATTTTTTTTTTATAGAATTAAGGTGAAGGCTATAAGATAATTATCAAAGCTTTACGTTTATCCATCAGAATATTGTAACAAAAGTGACAGAAACATTTTACTAAGACGGAACTGCAACTATCTCACAGAGATATCCAAACGGACCATGGAAGTTAAAACCTAAACTAGATTGTCTTCTGATGAGAAAGGTTGAAGAAAATTGACATGCAAGTTCACTAAGGAAAGTAGAAAGCCAATCCAGGTTGAGTGTTTCACACTGCATTCCTTTGCCCCTTGACCACTCATACTAAAAGATATACCTTGAGAAAGGCCTGGGTAGGCCGAAATGTTGGTTAATACTGTCTGTTCTACTTTTTGGGTCTTTAAACAAATAGTTGTTCATTCATATTGGTGTGTTGACGTTTTTCCATGTCATAATACTGCATACACTGCAAAGGAATAACATGCATGGGTGTCATACGTGATGCAAGCCTCTCCTAAAGCCCATGCGCAAAAAAGCCCGGCTGCAATATGCCAGGGCCCATGCTGAAAAATACGAAGGTAAAAGGGACTGTATACTTTGGAGCGATGAAGCCAAGTAAAATGTTTTTGGAACTGATGGCTTCAAATCTCTATGATGTCTCTATGAGGTGAAGAAAAATTAATCATGGTGCCTGCAGAGCACTACCCAGGACAATTAAATTAATTTCCAATACTCACAGTTTTAAGTGAGCACTAAAAATGCACTTCTTTACACTGGCCTATCACCTCATCTCACTTATGTAACAATTTTCCTAAAAAATTTTCCTCCAAATCAGGACCCTTATACCATCTGTTTACACTCCCTCCATGCACTTAATATAACTATGTATCTGTAGTTGTACTGATACTGGCTCTTGACCGGTTCATGCAGCATTATTTGAATACCCCATTTATTATATTGATGTCTGGAACATACAATACAAGCACTTTTTACCATGTACCTTTCATATCTTCCCTATTTCAACATAGATTGTAAACTTGGAAGCAGGGCCCTCACTACTCTTGGCACCTGTTGAATTATGTGTTACTCTTTAAAGTCTTTATTGTTTGTACAAGTCCCCTCTGTATGCAAAGTGCTCCGGAATATGTTGGTGCTATAGAAATAAAAATGATTATTATTATTATTACAGTGAAACATGTTGGTGGCAGTGTCCTTATGTGAGGCTTCATGATAGCTGTTAGTGTCAAGTAACTACATGTCATTGATGGTATCATGAATTCATAGATGTACTGCTCTATATTGAATGAGAAGAAGATACCATCACTCTTTGTTCTTGAGAGATGTGCACTTTTCCAACATGACAATGATCCAAAATACACATCTATGTCCACTGTTGCAATTATGAGGAAGAACAGGGTGAAAGTGATTCAGCTAAGTATGTGTCCTGATCTGAACCCAATCAAATGCTTATGGGGAATTCTGAAGAGACAAACTGATCATCTCTCTGAACCCAACATCGAGGCTTTAACAGAGGTCATTTTTGAAGATTGAAAAAAGATAGATGCTGCAATATGTTGCCATCTTTTTCATTGCATGCCTGGAAGACTTGTGCCATCCTTAAAAATTATGTAGGTCATGCAAAATACTAGATGTAGTAGCTTTTGATGTGGGGTGTATTCATTTTTGCATCTAATTGGAGTAAAACTGAATATTTTTCATTGAAAATTATATTATTAACCTTACTTTGATGTTATGAGATAAAAATGCTCTATGACACAGTCTTGTGAAAATTTTGGAAATTGTTCTTGTGTGCAATGAGATATTAATTAAAATCTTACTTTTCAAAGAGGGTGTATTTTTTATGCTGAACACTGTACATATACTGTAAATACACATACAGGGTGTGCAGACATCATGTGTACAATATGTGCATCATTAATGTCTAGACTACACCATGAAAATATAAAGACATCAGCCTTTCCTACAGAAAATGTGATCATATAAAGATAAAGCTATTTTTTTCCTTTATTATTGTACACATAAAAATGTTCAGTCTGCTTTGTACCAGTGTACTAGTTAATGCTACATGAAATTTTATAGATCCATTTTCCACCAATGCATATTAAAAAGCCAAGCATTAAACCTATAAATTTCTCAGTAGTTTTTCACTGAACCGTGCATTTACTTCAACCCCCTTGGTAAGCAACACTATAAAAAGGGATGGAGAAGATAAATTAAAGTGCGAGTTTGTGCGAAAGAAATGATAAACACTATTACTATAACAGACAAACACAATGTTCTGTTTACAATACCCTTCTAAAACAATGAATTAAATCCTTAACTTTTTATTAAAAAAAGCTGGAACATCCATCTGTAAGCAGGCAGTATAGTATATGAAAGTATGTTAAAAGAAGATACATAATAATTTAAGATGTATATTTCTGTCTTTGAACTAGTCTGGATTAAAAATAAACAAACAACTTTTATAAATTGCCCATGAAGTTCAAACCTATAACAATTCTTCATGATGGCTGTAATGTATCCTGCATCAATATTATATTTAAATTTTCATTTTTGTGTATATGCACACATTTTATTAATTACAATACATTTTAGAATAGATTCTCATTTTCTTTTGCACTTTACACTTTTTTGTGAAAGTTACCTGCCGAGCAGATTAAAGATCCACCTTGAAGTTGCTTGTGAGCTATATCTCATTTATGACTCTAAAAATTGTATCAGTTTGCCATCTATAATTTCAGCCCTCACTGAAGCAGCATTATCACACATATTCTAGAATGCATTTCTTTCGTGTCAGCAAGTTATCATCACAACCCTTCAGCTATCAGGGTAGTTGAGTAGCTGCCAAACCCAAGGCCAGGAGTGATACCCGAAGATCAGGGCACTTGTAATAATCAAAGCTGCTCATATAAGTAAGTTGTAGCACTTAGTATTTTAATAATATTTAGATATATATGTAGCAGAGATTATCAAAAATAAATTTTTTTCCAATTTTAAAAAAATTTCAGGTCCTGGCGATTTTGAATAATTTGCCACTTGATTCAGATGAATCACCCAAAAATTCTTACAACCTTTTAAGGCTAAGTGCCCACGAAGCAGAAATGCTTCGGATTTTTTCTGCATCTTCTTGGCAGGAAATACGCATGCGTATTTTACATGCGTTTTTCCTGCCAGGTAGAAGCATTTGTCAAGCGTTTTTGGATGCATTTTCGCATGCGGGTTATCAATCTCTTTTCCAAGCGATTTTAGCATCACTTGGAAAAGTGCTTGACAACTTGGTCACACTATAAAAATCCATACAACCGGCATGGATTTATATAGTGTGACCAAGTTAATAGTTAAAAAAAGAACAAAAATGGTAAAAAATAAAAAAAAAACATTATACTCACCTTCTGATGGTCCCCGGTCTCCTCTCTGGTGTGTCCGGTGTCTTGGGCAGCTCGTGGTGGTGTAAAAGGACCTTCCATGATGTCATTTAATCATGTGACAGGAATGTCCTTTTACACCATCGCAAGGCACCAGGGAGCCAGGACGCACCATTCAGGAGACCGGGGGCCATCAGAAGGTGAGTATAATGTATATTTTTTATTTTAAATTATTTTTTTTAACAGGTACTATGGTACCCGGGTCTGGATGAGAGTCTCCTCTTCTCCAGACACGGGTACCATCCGCACATTGAATCACTTAAAATTCGCATGTGAACATGTATTCATGCGGATATTAAGCGATTCAATGCAAGTCAATGGCGGCTATTATGCCGCGTTTCCGCAAAAATAATGGACATGCTGTAGATTTTTCTGCAAAGATAATCCGCAGTGGAAATTTCGGCAGCATGTGCACAGCACATGCGCATTATCATTAGGGACTATGGGACACGTATTACCAAGCGTTTTATAAATGTTTTCGCTGCAGAAATTCTGTGGCAAAAACGCTTGAAAAACGCATAGTGAGCACGCAGCCTTACACATTGCAGAAGCTAACGTCAGTCAAAAAAGACTGCTATTACCTTGTGGAGTTCTCATTAATGCCTTGTAGACATAACATCTCATGGTTTAAAATAGCCAATTAAGAGGGACTATCATAGCCTGAATAAAATCCCAAGCATAAAAAGCAGTAGTCATTTTAAAAAAGTATTTGGGATAGTGAGAGTTTGTCAGAGCTCACAGCTCCGCAATAAAGATAAGAAGAAAAAGTCCTAAAACATTGCTTAAATACCCAAGATAGTAATGTGTCCTGAAGAAGATGAGAATGCACAGTACTACAAAGATTCCATTTGATAGGGGGCGAGAAAGGTAGTTATATGCCTACAGCAGTGCCAGACTCACTGTAATTGATCAGTGATATAGTGTAGTTTGCATTTGTCCATTCATTGTTAATACACTAGATAGCAAAGCAAAACAACACAATCATTTTTAAGGAATAAAAAAATCTGAAATCAGTGTTAGACCATGTGCTTGCTTGTCACATTTGACGGTTCTGTAGTTTTGCATTTCTTATGGAATCCTTTTTTTGTCACTACATTATGCTGCTCTGGTGTTAAGTGGCAAAAACCTGGTGACAGATTCCCTTTCGCTGTGTATGCATTTTTTACACACCTGTTTTATTAGTCCAATTTGACATCCATACATTTTGCTCACTGTACACATACTTAAGTACCTAGAATTTTTATATCATACACTTTTTAGTGAAAGTTTAATTATTTAGGTTTAAAAGATTGTAAAAAGTTTATTGCAGTGTTGTACAAAATGTATGATAAAAAAAATGGCCCTAACAATGGACCTGATAGTGTGAAGAAAAAAAAAACATATCATGGCAAGAAATGTCTGAGCTACTAAGAGAAGAATCACCACCACCACAAGTGGTACCAGCCATTCTGGTAGCAGTAGTACCAAACATTAGTCAGATCTGCTGCCTCCAGAAAGTGTATTAAAGGGGAGAAACTGGAAAAATAAACTATTAACTTGTTTTTTTAATGCATTACTATTTTGCAGCATTTTTTTCAAATGTACCTACAACTTTTACACAGTGCTGAATTTTTTTTTGCATTCTGCACAAACACTTTCAGTATCTATTCCCATTATCATTTCCCAACTAGTTCATAGTTCCTCCAGAATAGAGATGGGCAAACCCGAACAGTAAAGTTCGGGGTCCTTACCGAACACCTACTGTTCTGGCACAGGCCATGAACATGGACTTCACCAGGAAGTTCGTTTTACTGTTTGGGTTTGGCACCCCAAACACCGAACACCAAATGTTCCTTGTGCTGTCATCTGCATGACAGCGCGAGAAACCCCAGCGGCTCTTATTAGTGGTAAGATTAATACCACCTGTCAGAGTGCTGCGGTTTTTACACTGTCAGATACGAGTGTGGGAATAAGGGCCCAAACGGGGTGTTGACTAATGACATCAACACCCTATATAAGGTGTGCTTAATTATTAGGCAACTTCCATTCCATTGGCAAAATGAGTCAGAAGAGAGATTTGACGGGCTCTGAAAAGTCCAAAATTGTGAGATGTCTTTCAGAGGGATGCAGCAGTCTTGAAATTTCCAAAATTTTGAAGTGTGATCACCGAACAATCAAGCGTTTCATGGCAAATAGCCAACAGGGTCGCAAGAAGCGTGTTGGCCAAAAAAGGCGCAAAATAACGGCCCATGAATTGAGGAAGATCAAGCGTGAAGCTGCCACGATGCCATTCACCACCAGTTTTGCCATATTTCAGGGACATGGCCAAGGTAAGGAAGGCTGAAAAACGACCACCTTCGAACAAGAAACTTAGGACAAAATGTCAAGAATGGGCCAAGAAATATCTTAAGACTGAATTTTCAAAGGTTTTATGGACTGATGAAATGAGGTGACTCTTGATGCGCCAGATGGATGGGCCAGAGGCTGGATCAGTAAAGGGCAGAGAGTTGCACTCTGATTCAGACGCCAGCAAGGTGGAGGTGGGGTACTGATATGGGCTGGAATTATTAAAGATGAACTTGTGGGACCTTTTCAGGTTGAGGATAGAGTGAAGCTCAACTCCAAGACCTACTGCCAGTTTCTGGAAGACAACTTCTTCAAGCAGTGGTACAGGAAGAAGTCGGTATCCTTCAAGAAAAACAAGATTTTCATGCAGGACAATGCTCCATCATATGCATCCAACTATTCCACAGCGTGGCTGGCCTGTAAAGGTCTAAAAGAAAAAAAAATAATGACATGGCCCCCTTGTTCACCTGATCTGAACCGCATAGAGAACCTGTAGTCCATCATAAAATGTGAGATGTACAGGGAGGGAAAACAGTACACCTCTCGGAACAGTGTCTGAGAGGCTGTGGTGGCTGCTGCACGCAATGTTGATCGAAAACAGATCAAGCAACTGACAGAATCTATGGATGGAAGGCTGTTGAGTGTCATCATAAAGAAAGGTGGCTATATTGATCACTATTTTTTTTTGTTTTTGCTTTTGCATGTCAGAAATGTTTATTTCTGGTGAAAATAAACAAGTGAGATGGGATTATATTTGATTTTTATTAAGCCTAATAATTCTGCACAGTAATAATTACCTGCACAAACAGATATCCTCCTAAGATAGCCAAATCTAAAAAAAAACCCTCTCCAACTTCCAAAAATATTCTTTTGGGTTGATTGAGAACATAGTTGTTGATCAATAATAAAAATAATCCTCTAAAATACAGCTTGTCTAATAATTCTGCACACAGTGTACGTGAATGGAAGTGTGAGTGGAAAAAGCATCCCCGAAGAGTGAGTCCCCGCTGAATTTCCACTTTAAAGCTGTTAAGGGGACATAGATGCGTCTGGTTAGGGTATCACACCATTTCAACGAGGTCCCAAAAGGGGCGAATTCTGTTGTATAATTGACTATACTAGCCTTATATTTCATGGTGAAATATCCAGTATGCTTTAGCTCCAATCATTATTATCATTAATGTGGAGCCATTAGACACCATTATTATAGAATCTAATCTATGGCACCTACATGGTAAATGTATTGTTCATTATCTTTTGTGACTGTATATGTTACTTTAATATAAGTGGGATTAAATTCATGTATATGAATCCCCAGGTTTGCAGATGATGTGAGCCTTATGACTTACGTATTTTTTAACTGTTTTAAATTGTGTATGTCTATTGTTTAGGAATAAAGATTTGGTAAACCAATATTATATTTGAAAGGTGTGCATATCGTTTAGTGTGGCTCTTTTCTTCTTTGTATGGGTCAGCTGAAAACCACTGAGGAATAAGCTGCTGCCATTGCTTCGAGCTCAGCCTCAGTGACTTGTAGATGTCATAGAATTTACTGCTGGTCATTGAGGCTGTGAAACGCAGCCTCAATGACCTGCAATGAACTCTAAGAAATTCGCTAGTCACTGAGGCTGAGCTTGCAGCAGATCATTCCTCAGTGGTTTTCAGCCAGGACGGTCGCATCGTGGCACAGTCCAGGCTGAAAAGTATTTATCCCAGACTTGGATTACAGCATTTGACAGGACTTCGGACAGGTGAGGGATATTTTTGTTTTTTTATTTTTTTTTCTTACAGGAGACAAGGGCATTGTGGATTAGGTGTTAGATGAGTATAACTGTGTCTGTTATTTTTAAATAAAAAAGTAAAATTGTGTTTGTTTTGTTTCAAATAAAAGAATTTATTCTGGGTGTTTGTCTTTTTTAACAATTTGACTATAGGATTAGTAATGGAAAGGCATGTTACAGACACCTTTCCATTACTAATCCATGAGGTTGATGTCATAGAACAATACAAAGGTGACATCAACCCCACAAATATTATCCCACTTGCCACCACCACAAGGATATGGGTAGAGCTTGGCAAAGTGCCAGAATTGACACATCTGATAGATTTTACTTTTCTGGAGAGGCTGTGGGCTGCTATTTTTAGGTTGGGGGCAATATTTATTGCCCCTTACCGACTGAGAACACCAGCCCCCAGCTGTCTGCTTTATCTTGACTGGTTGTAAAAAATGGGGGGACCCCATGTTGATTTTTTTATTATTTCTTTAAATAATTAAAAAAATGGCATGGGCACCCCTCTATTCTTGATAACCAGCCTTGCTAAAGCTGAAAGCTGAGGATTGCAGCCTGCAGCATAAGTTTTGCCTGGCTGGTTATCAAACATACATGGGAACCCACACCATTTTCTGAAATGTATTTATTTATTGATAGCACAGGTGCCGACAGATGGATACTCCCATCAGCTGAGCCTGCTCTCACTGTTATCGGCGACAGCAGGCGTAGGCTGATGGGTGCAGTAGTCCTATCTGCCAATGCCTGTGACTGAAGGTAAACTTTATACCTAAGGTAACAGCTGTGGGCTCACACTGTTGTCAGACAGCATGGGAACCGCAGTGCTCTGACCAGTGGTATTAATCTTACCACCGATCGCAGGAAGTGTTTGCAATGCTGACATGCACATAACAGCGTGGCAAACACCCAATATTTGGGCCCCCATGAATGGGGTTTCTTTTCGGGTTTGGGTACTGTTCTAGTACCCGATCCCGAACTTTTAATAAATTGTTCAGTGCTCGGCTGAACCCACTGGACCCAAACAGTCAGGGGCTCTCCCATAACAACTGCTGAACAACATTCTTCCTTACAGTTTCACCTCTTCTCCCCATATGGGCAACATTATGGCTTAGTGGTTAGTACTGTGGCTTTGCAATGCTAGGGCGCTGTTTTCAAATCCCAGCAAGGACAACACCAACAAGGAGTTTTTATGTTCTCCCTGTGCTTGTGAGGGTTTCCTACCATACTCCAAAGACATACTGATATGGAATCTAGATTGTGAGCCCCAATGGGAACCTTGATGTTGATGTCTGTAAAGGGCTGTGGAATTATTGTTGCTGTATAAGTGAGCAAAATAAAAAAATAAATATCCTAGCATCTCCTTCTTAGCACAAGTAACAAGTTTGTCACTCATCAGCAAAAAGGTCAAAGAAGAAGAAAATTATTATCTCTATGAGAAAGTCGCCTACTTTGAATGAAAATTTCTTCCCTGCGAGCCAAAAGATTTTAGTAGTAATTCTCCCACATCAGGAGTTTAAAATTGCTGAATGTTCACAAGTATTACAATGTGCACCTTTGATGTTGATTCAAAACTGTTATCTATTTTTTTTAATCGATTATTATGTGACTCTAAGCTTTTCTTCTTGCTTTGAGTGAGGTTTGCAGTGTCCATCTGAAACCTCCATAGTGTAGCTCTGACAGATTGCCTTCTTCATTCATTTATATTTTAAAAAATTTACATTAATTTTGTGTAAAAAAAAAGTATACCATCCTGATGAAGGCTAAAGGAATACTTTTTCCACTGTCTTCAGATGAATGAGAGCTTATGAAAATTTTTGACTTATGTGCCTGGAGTTCCACCAGAGTATGTGAAAAGTAGACACTGCTAAGCATAGTATAGCATAAGCCTTACATTCAACACACATTGACCCATTTTTATAGCAGAGTTATTTAAAACAATATCTAACCATAAGGCTAATTTATTCACATATGTAGTGCCAAATTTATGACCGCTTCTGTCCTCCAATTAGTCTGTCACAAAATATATCACTGCGATTTATTTTCACTGGCAAAAAATTACATCATTTATTGTAAGCCACGGTCTGTTAAAGCAGAAATATACTTTTTATTTTTAAAGTAACATATAGTTAATGTATCTCAATTCTTACCAAACAGTAGCAGCACATTTCACTCTACTTTTACAAACTGCATAAAAACATCAGATACCAGCACTTAAGAAACCTCAATTAGTAAAAATAATATACATTTATTCAATAGATATGTTTAAAATAGGCACTGATCGAAAGAAAAAAAATATATAAAAGAATACACACAAATAAACTAATAATAAACCAAACTGTATAAAATGGATTCAAAGCTAATTAAAACATTTAGAATCCAGGAGACACATCAGTGAATTTGTAGGGTCCCTACTGTATGACACATTGCTCTTTTGCTCTAATATTTGCTGTTCACTAGTATGATATTAGATATTTCATGTATGTATTGGACTGTATGCATTGATCATTTTGTTTTGATACAAATTAGTGACTATTCCTACTATTTCTATGTATAAAACACAGTTTTGTTTTCAATGTGTTTTGTAATAGATGTAATAGACTTGAGTCATTCAATTATACACATTTACTTGGTTGTATTATCAATATATGAATACATTAAAAGCCATAAAATAGCAAACAATGTATCACTGCACGTCGCTTACATGAACTCTTATAAGGCATAGTGTGATCCCTATATAAGATAACATTTTCATTTCGATACTAACAGGAAAATTGTCTTTTTTGTCAGGATCACACTTGCCCCTATAAGGGTATAATGTATGAATGTATTAATCTACTACTAAAACAGCCAAGTAAAGTTGTGCAACATCAAAGGAATCTGTCAGCAGAGTTTTGCATTGTAATATGAGAACAGCATAAACTAAGGGGAGAGACTGTAATTTCAGCAATATGTTATTTGTTGGTCTGCATTAGAGATGAGCGGTGTTCGACTAGAACTGTTCGCCAATCTCAAATTCGAGCTGTTTTGGGCGGTGTTCGAGTTGTTCGACGAACCCGAACGATTTGCAAAAAATTCGGCTGTTCGAGCTTATGTTCGATAACTGTTCGTGCACCAAAAGCGTGTCCTGCATGTCTGGCGCTATTTTGAGCACCAATCATGCAGGGATTGACTGCCACTCACTGTAATGCCACAGCCATGGTGGTTGTGGCATTACAGTGACTGCCCAAATCGATGGGAACAGTGCCAACAGTGAAACATGAAAAGCGGCAATTCATCAGCGGCATAGACCGGTACCCGACAATTTAGAACAGAAAGAATAGAGCATCACACATAGATTAGATAGATAGAAACAAGTCAGCCACATATATACGAAGTACAGTGACAGTGTTACTTACTGTACTTGTCATTTAGTGTAAAGGATTTATCAAAAAAAATAATAGTGTTTTCATGCACCGTCTCTTTAAAAAAGCCTGCCGACAATTCAGCAGCGGTACCCGACAATTTAGAATAGAAAGAATAGAGAATCACACATAGATTAGATAGATAGAAACATGTCAGTCACATATATGAAGTACAGTGACAGTGTTGCTTACTGTACTTGTCATTTAGTGTAAAGGATTTATTAAAAAAAATAATAGTGTTTTCATGCACTGTCTCTTTAAAAAAGCCGGCCGGCAATTCAGCAGCGGTACCCGACAATTTAGAATAGAAGGAATAGAGAATCACACATAGATTAGATAGATAGAAACATGTCAGTCACATATATATGAAGTACAGTAACAGTGTTGCTTACTGTACTTGTCATTTAGTGTTAAAATAAAGGATTTATTTAAAAAAAAATTGGCGTGGGGGTCCCCATAATTTTAGGCTCTAGCGGAGGTTAAGCAGACGGCTGGGGCAGATGTTTGAAGCCTGGGAAGGGGGTAATACCCACGGAGCTTCCCAGGCTACTAATATCAGCCCCCAGCTGAATACCTAGCCTTTACTAGCTATTAAAATGGGGGACCCCCCCCAAAATAAATGACGTGGGGTCACCCCTATTTTAATAGCTAGCAAAGGCTAGGCAGACAGCTGGGGGCTGATATTAACAGCCCAGGAAGGGTACCATGAATATTGGCCCCCTCCCAGGCTAGAAACACCAGCCGTCAGCCGCCCCAGAACTGGCGCATCCATAGGATGCGCTAATTCTGGCACTTAGCCTCGCTCTTCCCACTGCCCTGTAGCGGTGGCAGTGGGGTAATAGGGCTGGGGTTGATGTCAGCTTATAATGCCAGCTGACATCAAGCCCAGGTTAGTAATGGAGAGGCGTCTATAAGACACCCCCATTACTAATCCCATAGTCAAAGTTAAAAGAAAACACAAACACCCAGAATAAACTCCTTTAATTGAAATAAAGACACATACCTTTATTGTTCTAAATTAAACCATACTTACCACCACGCCCATTCCAGCTGAAGCCAACGATCTCCTGCAATAAAAGTAAAATAATAAAGCAACATCATCCTTACCTTTCCATGGTTCCCACGACAGCTTCAGCTCTGCTACATCGAGATGACAGGCTGGACCGCAGCAGAACGCTGCCATCCAGCTTGCCATGCCGCGGACACTGAGAAGTGCAGGCATGCTTGCGCTCCTCAGTGTCACGCTGTGACGGCATAAAGATGAGACAAGTTCATGTCCAATGAACTCAGCTCACCTCATGCACGTCACTGACAGCGTGGGAGAATTCTCCTGCACTCAGCGCTACAGCGTGAGAATTTTCCCACGCTGTCAGTGACGTGCATGAGATGAGCTGAGATCATTGGACATGTACTCGTCTGAACCTTATGCCGTCACAGCGAGACACTGAGGAGCGCAAGCATGCCTGCCCTTCTCAGTGTCTGCGGGATGACAGGCTGGATGGCAACGTTCTGCTGCGGTCCAGCCTGTCATCTCGATGCAGCAGAGCTGAAGCTGTCGTGGGAACCATGGAAAGGTAAGGATGAGGTTGCTTTATTATTTTACTTTTATTGCAGAAGACATTGGCTTCAGCTGGAATGGGCGTGACGGTAAGTATGGTTTAATTTAGAACAATAAAGAATAGTGTGTTTATTTAAATTAAAGGGCTTTATTCTGGGTGTTGTGTTTTTTTTAAATACTTTACTAGAAATTCATGGCGGTCATGTCTAATATTGGCGTGACCCCATGAATTTCGGGCTTAGGGCCAGCTGATAATGCCAAGCTGGCCCTAACCCCTTTATTACCCAGTGAGCCACCGCACCAGGGCCCTGGATGAGTTGGGTACAGCGCCAGAAGATGGCGCTTCTATGAACGCGCCATTTTCCGGGGTGGCTGCGGACTGCAATTTGCAGCGGGGGGGACCCAGAAAGCTTGGGCCTCCCTGCGCTGCAGATTCCAGCCCCCAGCTGCCTAGTTGTACCTGGCTGGACACAAAAATAGGGCGAAGCCCCACGTATTTTTTTTTTAAATTATTTCATGAAATTCATGAAATAATTAAGAAAAAAAGGGCTTCCCTATATTGTTGTGTCCAACCAGGTACAAATAGGCAGCTGGTGGTTGGGGGCAGCCCGTTCCTGCCTGCTGTACCTGGCTGGACACAAATATAGTGCGAAGCCCCACGTCAATTTTTTTTTCATTATTTCATGAAACTAGATGGTGGCCCGATTTTAACGCATCGGGTATTCTAGAATATGTATGCGGCAGACCCGGCGCAATCAGCAGAGCGGTGTTTAAATTTGGCGCCAAAATTGCTGACTGGTCGCGGCCAGCAACCGCGACCAATCAGCAAAGCGGTTGGTCACGGCCGGCGGTTGCGACTAATCAGCAGAGCGGGGTTTAAATTTTTCGCCAATAATGCTGATTGGTTGCGGTTGCGACCAATCAGCAAAGCGGTGTTTAAATTTGGCGCCAATAACGGTGATTGGTCACGACCGCGACCATTCAGCAGGGCGGTGTTTAAATTTGGCAGCAACAATGTTGATTAGTCGCGGCCGGCGGTCACGACCAATCAGTAGAGCGGGGTTTAAATTTGGCGCCAATAATGCTGATTGGTCGCAATCGCCGGCCGCGACCAATCAGCAGTGCGGTGTTTCAATTTGGCGCCAAAATCGCTGATTGGTCGCGGCCGGCAACCGTGACCCATCAGCAGAGCGGGGTTTAAATTTGGCGCCAATACTGCTGATTGGTTGCGGACCGCGATCAATCAGCAGAGCGGTGTTTAAATTTGGCGCCAATAATGCTGATTGGTCGCGGCCGGCATCTGCGACCAATTAGCAGAGCGGGGTTTAAATTTGGCGCCAATCTCGCTGATTGGTCGCGGCTGGAGTCCGCGACCAATCAGCAGAGCGTTGTTTAAATTTGGCGCCAATCTCACTGATTGGTCGCGGCCGCTATTTAAATGTGGCGCCCAAATCGGTGATTGGTCGCGGGCAGTTTCCGCGACCAATCAGCAGAGCGGTGTTTAACTTTAGCACCAAGATCACTGATTGGTCGCGTGCGGAAAGCGCGACCAATCAGCGAATCGTATTGGTGAGGACTGGGGAGCGCCGCTGCCTGGTCGGATACTTCCGCTGCGAGAAGGCGGGAGATGAGCTGCTCGCAGCAGATGTATCCCGACCCGCAGCTCCGCTCCCCGGTCCTCCCTTGACACCCTAGCCGCTGATCTCCCCACAGATTCCGCATGGTGTTACAAAGATCCGGACATTTGTGTTAAAAATCGCTGAATGGTCGCTGGCGCTGCCCGCGACCAATCACCGATTTGGGCGCCAAATTTAAATATCGGCCGCAACCAATCACCGATCTTGGCTCCACATTTAAACACCGCTGTGCTGATTGGTCGCCGACGCTGGGAGCGACCAATCACCGATTTTGACGCCACATTTAAATAGCGTCCGCGACCAATCAGTACAGCGGTGTTTAAATGTGGAGCCAAGATGGGTGATTGGTCGCTGCCCGCGACCAATCACCGATTTGTGCGCCAAATTTAAATATCAGCCTCATGCACGTCACTGACAGCGTGGGAAAATTCTCCTGCACTCAGCGCTTCAGCGTGAGAATTCTCCCACGCTGTCAGTGACGTGCATGAGGTGAGCCGAGCTCATTGGACATGACCTCGGCTCATCTTTATGCCGTCACAGCCAGACACTGAGGAGCGCAAGCAAGCCTGCGCTTCTCAGTGTCTGCGGGATGACAGGCTGGATGGCAGCATTCTGCTGCGGTCCAGCCTGTCATCTCGATGTAGCAGAGCTGAAGCTGTCGTGGGAACCATGGAAAGGTAAGGATGATGTTGGTTTATTATTTTACTTTTATTGCAGGAGATCGTTGGCTTCAGCTGGAATGGGCGTGATGGTAAGTATGGTTTAATTTAGAACAATAAAGAATTGTGTGTCTATTTCAATTAAAGGACTTTATTCTGGGTGTTTGTGTTTTCTTTTAACTTTGACTATGGGGTTAGTAATGGGGGTGTCTTATAGACGCCTCTCCATTACTAACCTGGGCTTGATGTCAGCTGGCATTATAAGCTGACATCAATCCCAGCCCTATTACCCCACTGCCACCGCTACAGGGCAGTGGGAAGAGCGAGGCTAAGTGCCAGAATTGGCGCATCCTATGGATGCGCCAGTTCTGGGGCGGCTGACGGCTGGTGTTTCTAGCCAGGGAGGGGGCCAATATTCATGGCACCCTTCCTGGGCTATTAATATCAGCCCCCAGCTGTCTGCTTAGCCTTTGCTAGCTATTTAAATAGGGGGGACCCCACGTCATTTTTTTTGGGGGGTCCCCCATTTTAATAGCTAGTAAAGGCTAGGTATTCAGCTGGGGGCTGATATTAGTAGCCTGGGAAGCTCCGTGGGTATTACCCCCTTCCCAGGCTTCAAACATCTGCCCCAGCCGTCTGCTTAACCTCCGCTAGAGACTAAAATTATGGGGACCCCCACGCAAATTTTTTTTTAATAAATCCTTTATTTTAACACTAAATGACAAGTACAGTGATCAACTTTATCACTGTACTTCTTATATATGTGACTGACATGTTTCTATCTATCTAATCTATGTGTGATGATCTATCTTTCTGTTCTAAATTGTCGGGTACCGAGGCTGAATTGCCGGCCGGCTTTTTTAAAGAGACGGTGCATGAAAACACTATTATTTTTTTAAATAAATCCTTTACACTAAATGACAAGTACAGTAACCAACACTGTCACTGTACTTATTATATATGTGATTGGCATGTTTATATCTATCTATGTGTGATGCTCTATTCTTTCTGTTATAAATTGTCTGGTACCGCTGCTGAATTGCCGGCCGGCTTTTTTAAAGAGACGGTGCACAAAAACACTATTATTTTTTTTAATAAATCCTTTACACTAAATGACAAGTACAGTAAGCAACACTGTCACTGTGCTTCTTATATGTGTGACTGACATGTTTCTATCTATCAAATCTATGTGTGATGCTCTATTCCTTCTTGTCTAAATTGTTGGGTACCGGTGTATGCCGGCTTTTTTAAAGAGAGCGTCTTCTGAGCAGTTTGTCAGCTTTTGGACTCCTTTGAAGGTGTTTTCTATGTGTTTCTATGTGTTTTTGTTTGCCTGCCATTGGTTTTAACAGTGATCGACGGTGTTCTAAGGTGTTCGACGAACAGTTCGACGAACAGTTCCTCGAACATCCCGGTGTTCGACGAACCGAACCGAACCCGAACACTTCGGGGGTGGCTCAACACTAGTCTGCATACTAACATTTTCATTCAATCATTGTTTTCTCTACTGCAGATCTAGCTGTGTTCAGAATGTATAACCTCGCCCACACCACTGATTGACAACTTATAACACTGTTCTTGAGCCAAATTGATTCAGAGACTAAAACAGTTGAACTCAACTCATTTTTTGACGCTGAAAACGAATATGATGCCTAAATTTGCTTATTGGCTCTAATTTTCACAATCCAGAGGAGGTTGTAATTTCACCTTTCAAGCAGGCTTATAGAAAAATTGCATCTTTAATATTTGATCATCATTATTGCATTGTTAGCAGCTAGTCTATTACAACATTTATTTAGTCTATTGAACTTTCAGCATTCTCTCATCTTAGGGTGACCAATCAAAAAAAGTCACCTCAGCTCCAATGACATAATCCTAATTACAGTTGCATCAACAACTTTCCAAATGGTGTCTGTGTAAGGTATACAGTATTAGGATTTCTTAGCTTAGTTTCTAAGCATATTGACATGTTTCTAAGTGTTTTTTCAGATATGCCTCATTCTTACATTAACAATCCTTTTTGCTACATATGCAGAGAAGTCAATTTTGTGCACAAAGGCAAAAATTGACTACTATGACAAGGAAAGCCTACAACCTGTATTTTGGCTGCAGAATAGGAGATCAGGACAAGATCCACAAATACTATATGCTACAATAGATGTGCATCACATCTTACCCAGTGGCTTCATGGAAAGAGGCAATCTATGCCTTTTGCAGTTCCAATGATCCGGAGAAAGCCAACCCATCACACTACCAATTGCTATTTATGCACGGTGCCTGCCCATTAGGTAAAGAGTTTCAAGGAAGAAGAAGTGGACTTTACAGTACCCAAACATTCCATCTGCAATACTCACAGTACCACATACAGAAGAACTGCTGGTTCCAAAAACACGGGAAATATTTTCAGTTGAGTCCAATGAGGAAGAAGATGGTGCTTGGTGTCATGAAGCAACTTTTACTCAAGACAAAATGTTTCTGTCAGCAACCTGAACTGAACCACACACAACACAAAGTGAACAGAATGATCGTGCTAGAGATTTGGACTTGCCTATGAGTAAGGTTGAGCTCTAAAGATCTTGGCTACAGTAGTGGAATCTAATAGTGAGCGATTTTCGGAATTCTTTGATCTGCAACCGTGATAAAGATCTTGTCCAATACTACTTCATGGAGGTCAATCTAGTGGTATGCAACAATATCAATAGTTTAATGGAGGCTTTGAAGATAAGTCATAATCCAAAGGAATGGAGGCTCTTCATGGATGCATACAAAACAAGCCTAAAATCCATCTTGCTGCATAATAACAATCCACTACTTTTTATTTCAGCTGGTTATCTAGTCCAGATGAAAGAAACCTATGACAGCAAGAAACAGCCGTTGAGGTACCTGAACTATGACCAATATTTGTGGCCCCTCTATGGTGACATAAAGATGGTTGCCCTCTTACTTGGTCTCCAATGTGGATACACAAAGTACTGCTCCTTTCTGTGTGAGTGGGATAGTTGTGCAAGAGAATATTACATTAAAAGAGATTGACTTCTCTGCCATTCACTTCAGCCAGGAAGTAAAAATGTCCTGCATCCAGCACTTGTTGACCCACATAAGATTGTGTTACCACCATTGCATATCAGGTTGAGGCTAATGAAGAACTTTGTAAAGACATTAGATAAAAATGCAAAAGCTTTCAAGTATTGCATTGATAAATTTCCAAGGTTTAGTGAAGCAACAATAAAGGAAACAGTCTTTATTGGACCTCAGATTCGTAAGCTTCTTCAAGATGAGGAGTTCTCCAATTTTTGCAGAGAAAGGAAAAGGCTGCTTGGGTAGCATTCACATTAGTGGTAACTATTTTTGGGGGAAACTCATGAGCAGATAACTATTAAAAGTTGATGGAAAATTTCCTCAAAACATATAACGATCTTGGCTGTAACATGTCCTTGAAGGTTCATTTCTTATATTCACAACTAGACTTTTTTCCACCAAAGTGCCGAGCAGTGAGCGACGAGCACAGTGAGAGATTTCACCAAGATATTGCGGCTATGGAGAAAAGATATCAAGGAAAATATCAAGGAAAATGAAATCCATCAATGCTTTCAGATTACTGTTGGACAATTGTTAGAGATGATCCAATGCAGGAGCGTAAGAGACAAGCAAAAAGAGTTGTCACTAAATGAGGACCAAATTTTGTAGTGCAATTTCTGTAACTCTTTATAATTCGCAATGTTGTTTAGGCATGTTTTAGTTCTTTGCTAAGTTTCCTGTAAATAAATATCAAAAAATTGGCATAACAAAAAATTCTGCATCTTCACATTTGCAAAAATTATAATGCTTCAAAGTACTGAAACTTTTATGAATTAATTATATGTAGCAGTAAAAGGAAAACTCTTTGATATCATAGAAACAAGAGCCAACTAAAAATTTTCATTGTTAGATTTGAATTCAGGAGGTCAAAATCATTAAGAAATCTCTCATTTCGTAACTGAACCTGACAACTTTTGAAAATATGTAATATAATTAGTGATGGTGGTATGGTTGCATAGAACAGTTGACTAGAAGGTACAAGACACCTAGTTCTGGAATGATAATCTCCTGCTGATAAAGCACTAACTTTATTGAAACAGCAACACAGCCTAGTAAGTGACACATCATTGGAATGAGGCCCATGAACCATGCTGCACTCAAAATGCACTTCACATAGCTGCTGACAGATTCGCTTCAAACAGAATCTGTCAGCAAGATGTCATACCCCCAAACTATCTATGCATGTAGCTCTTTTAAAAACAATAATATTTTTTTTCTTATACTTCAGTTTTTTCTCTCAGCATTAATTAATAAAAAACAATACAAGTTTTATATTGCCACAATCATATTGACCTGTAGAATCATGGCAACAGATCATTTTTATCACCCACTCAGTGGCATAACCCTCCAAAAAAAATTATTTTGAGAAATTGCATTTATTCACTTCATGTTTATATTGCACTGAGGGGAATGGATGTTATTTACATTTTAATTTCAGTTAGCAGAAAAATCTGAATATGCTGTGTCTTCCCTCCTCTATAACAGTGTCCACATGTCAATGTCACATTGCAGTCACCAACAAACTGCGATCTTAAACTTTATCACACACCCTCTATTTACAAACACTCAGAAGAAGGAGGGAGGAATGACATCAGACACATATGAGCAGATCCTGTCCACTTGTTAAAGCAGCATTTTCGCCCAAATACACAAAAAATGGTTATTGACAGTAAAAGTTTAGCTATTGGCAGCAATAAAACACAGCAGACTCACAAGTAAGGATTCTATCTTATTTTTATATTTGTGAAGATTATGTTCCTCCTAATTTCTCTTGCCCTTTTAAGGACTGACTGATGGCTGACTGCTCTGTATGCAGACACACAGCAGTTTATTATTCATTGCTAACAAAGGCTGAATTAGGCAAGAATAGGCTTTGGACATTCTCTTTCCTTGGTAAATCTTCTTCATGGCTGCTTCTCAATTCAAACCAGTGACCTATCACTTTTGAATCAACCTAATAACACATTGAGCTATTAGGGAATGTGAGAGCAGGTTGTATTTTGTAGTCTACAGGAAGAAAAAGATTTTTCCACCACCAGGAGCAAAACAGTAACAATGCCGTGACATCACAAGAATCTACATAACTAATCATATGCTAAATAGTTGCAAGTCAAATTTATGTATGACACAGCAAAGATGATTGTGTATAAAATGATGATAGTCTCACGTTCAAAGCAGTAGTGGATGGTGAGATATGGAGCCTGAAATTCAAAAGCTCAAAACATTGTTACCCTTTTGCTTGTGAGTGTGTGTGACATATATATTTGCCTATTAGTGTTCTTTCATGCATTTATGCAACATACTGACAGCATGGGTGCAGCTTATGTATTTATGCAATTAATGGCAAGAGATTGGCTGACATACATAGCCAGACTCCTTCTATGACTAGGGTCACACCAGCGTATATTCTCTCATCCGAGATAATCGGACTGAATATGCTAATCACGCTGTCATCAAACTCTAATCTTAGTTTGATCAGAATGTAATTATAGCGTGATATAATTTTCTCAGATGTGGAGAAGATGGAAAAATAAATTCTCCATCTTCTCCATTCTGTCAGCACATGAACATCAGACTGTACTCAGATATCATCCGAGTGACATTCGATGTCTTGTACCGATTCATTGACTTGCATGGCTGAGTGCGATATGATAATCAGATCTACATCAGGCATGCTGCAATGTTTTTCTCTGACTGGCTTGGGAAAAATGTGCACGGCCCCATAGAATAATATTGGTCTGAGTGCAATCCTATATTTTGTCAAATCACACTTTAACTGAAAATACAGTCATGTGTACGATCCTTAAACTGAGAAGAGAAATCTTCAAAGTTTAACTCTTTAGGTGACGAAGTCTAGTAAGATTGACAAACATGAAGCTACCTCTGTCAGTCCATTCCCCACAACAAGATTGCAGTGTCCATATGTTGCTATGGTAATTGGAGGTCTAACAATGGCTTCCTTATCAGCCATATGCTGTGCTAATTGGATCTTAAAAAGATAATGTTAATAGATAAGTTTTTTAATGTATACTCCAAAATGTTGCAAGTGAGATACAGCTCATGCCACAAAAAAAACTAAATGAGCCCTCAATCTGCTACATTAATGAAAAGCTCAAAAATAATTATGGTTTCTGGAGTGCAACAGTGAAAAAATGAAAATAAATGTTTGATAATTAAGACCAAAATAGGCCTGATCTCTAAGGAGCTAAACATGAAAGCATTGGCTAATGACATATACCCTATAATTACTTCCCAACATGTAACATGTCAGGTGCAGGTGAAGACCACCTTTGCTGCCATCATTGTACTGCTATAAAGATCAGCAACAGGACATCGGCATTATACAATAAAATGCAATGCAGTATATAGTTCAAGTGATCAAATTATTATGAATGGATAAGAAATGTGTTTAAAAATATAAAAAATATATACGTTTAAATCATCCCCAGTTGAAAAATAACGAAAAAAATAAAAGAACGACAGAAAGAAACATCTGTGATATTATTGCATTCATAAAAGTCTGATCTATAAAAATATAAATCTAATAAAACCATATGTTGAATGCTGTAAAGAGAAGATAAAACAAAACATAACATTTTCAACCAAAAATGCAATAAAAAGCTATCAAAATGCTCATCAAAATATTGTCATCAATTTAAAAAAAATCATCTCGCCTTGTGAATAACAAGCCGTTACATAGGTCCTTTGACTGCAAAATAATAAAGGTACAAGTCTCAAAAATTAGCAACATAAAGCATTTCTTTATACAAATTACATGCAAGTTTGGTATCACAATATTCATACTGTCCTGAAGAAACATGTTGCCAGGTAATTTTTTCATGAACAATAAACAATGCAATAAGGAAACCCAAAAAGAATTGTGGGCAATGAGGGGTTTTTCTTCTCCATTTTGACTTTTTTTTTTTTTTTACATTTTTCAGTACATTATAATAGTAAAGTGAATGGTGTCATTCAAAACTACAACTTGTCCAGCACATAACCAAGCTTGCCACCATACAGCTATGTCTATGAGTAAATAAATGCTGTTATGATTCTTGAAAGAATGCTAGTAAAATACGAATATGTGAAAATCATTAATCATAAAGGAGTTAAAACAAAGAATATTTTGTATCACACTGAAGAAGATCATTGAAGTTATATATTGTTTTTGTCTTGTTCATAGAGCTTTAAGCTACATTTTAAAAATCTATGGCCCTAATTCAACAAGACTGAAAATTTTAACATCTTGATGAGGGTGACATGCAAGCTGAGGGAAGGAACAAGTGTACAACAGAGGGAGGAGGGGGAAAGGAGCCCAACAACTAGGGAAAGGGGGAGTGGAGACCCCTAGGCAGATCTAATATCAACCTGACTACCCTCTCATCCCTATATAGGCTCCACACTTATCGCCAAGCAGGAGACCAAATCCCTGAATGTCTCTAGAGCTAGGCCCTAGGTAGGGAGGGGACGGAGTGAACACTAGTCAGGCCCTACTGTAACTAAAAACAACAAGGTAAACAAACAAAGGGGATACAGTTAGCTTGAGAAGACACCCGAGAGAAAATGCCAACTGTCCTCCAAGGAAAGTCCAAGAAGAAACTAGCCAACTACTAGTATTCCAGTGTGTCAGAGGTGACAGACAGTTGCCCTGCAATTGGTTGCAGAAGATCTCTATATTTGGCATTACAGACATCTTCTTAGAGCCTGTCTCTAGGACCCAGCGGCTACCTCCCTCTGGCTAATTAACTTCCTCGGCTGGGTTTATAAATACCTGGTGTGTTCTAGAGGTAGGTGCTGGCGATATTCATTAGTACCTGTGAAGGCTTTAGCAAGAGCAGTACTTTGTCCTCTCTGGAGCTTGAGGACGCATGTGCATTTGTCTGGAGTTGTCTAAAGCTAAGCTATTTCCCCTGTTTGTCCTTACTTGTTGTCTATAGTGTTTAGTGGAGACTGACTAGTGCTCATCTCCTCCCTTCCCTAGTCTGAGCCAAATGCCAGGGAAAGACAGGGCGATATACGCATGCGGCGATTGGTGAAGAGCCAATACAGGGGGAGACAGGGTGACATTAGATCACTCCACTTTCCCTAGAGCCTGGGCTCCCTTTCCCTCTTCCCTTTGTGTTGCACTAAGTCTTTCCCACACCTTGTGTGACATCCAGGCATGGACAGAGGAACATAGAACTATTACCGGCGACTCTCTGGAGACACTGAGAGTATTTAACTGCCAAGCAAGGGTGTTTCAATTAGCAGCAGAAGGTGGAGATCACTAAAGGGAGAAGCATATCACTACACTACAGAGTTGAAACGATCAAGAAGGTGACTGCAATGCCAAGTGCAGTGACCTTCTACAACTGGATCCTGAGCGACTGTCTGTCACACTTGATACACTCATGTCAGAGGCGGAGTGTTGAAGTTTTATTCTCAGCTGCAAACTTCTTAATGAACCTGGAACCACAAACCTTACTCCATTCAGTTACTGGAATAAGATTTTTGGTGTAAGGAACAATACTGATCATCATAATTAGATAAGCGATTGCGTCAAGCCCTCTGCAAGCCCTCATCCCAGCCTAACATTTTGTGAGTTTTCAAAGCAATTTACACAATTTACAGAATTCCGGCAAAATTGCTATGTTAAATTGCTATGTTAAATTGATGGCCATAAGTTTAGCTTCTGACGAACACTTGCATATTGTGTATTATGTTTTATATATAACATTTCTAGACAGTGTCTAAAATTAATATTAGCTAAGCGCTAAAACAGAACCAACTGTTAATTTGTAAATAAAAACAATGTAACTCGTTACCATTTAATTTTCTTGATACAGCATGACCTTCTCTTCTACTATATTTACATTATGGTGGTCATTTACTGACTTTTCTGTGCTACGACTGGCTATTCTATGATGCTTATACTAACTACATCGAAATTCGATACACTGAAAGTGTTGTCCTGTTTGTTTTAAGAGCAATAAAAGAGAATGAACTAAATGTCAATGGATAACTATTTTGAACATTAAGAGACAATTGTCTAATTTGTCTAGTAATGAATATCACAAACTGAATGATAATGCCGACAATAAAAAATGCACCTCAAAGTTATGTCAATTAAATTAATTGCATATTCTATCTTTAATGTGCTTAAATGAAATAAAGCATGGGAGTTAAATCTATTATGCTAACCATTCTCCCACAATTAGTATAAAAGCCAGGAGAGAGTATGGCTGCGTTACCAGAAATTTTCTAACTTTTCCTATCCATTAGCATTATCTAAAAGCAATAAATATTTTTTTATATGAATATATGACATAGAAAAGCTTCTATCTGGCTCCATAAAAAAGCAATATCTATTAATGGTTCATTCCAAATCTTCTTAATTATCACTGGCATCAATGACACGATTTAAAATTGAAAACTAGTGAATATTTTATCATTATCTAATGTGTTTCCCTTTGTCATAAATTAATCTGTATATAATATTCAGCTTCTCGATTCTAACAAAGCCTTCTTGGAAATGAATGATGACTGATTCTTATCTTTAAAATATTATCTTCTATGAAACAATATGGAATATTAAATATATCAATGATTTTTGAATGTGATAAATATGTGTGCTGTATGTTCTTAAAGGTGTTGTTCAACAAAAGTACATTTTTATCAATAGATCTTGGAATAAAAATAATTTCCACAATTGAATGAGATAAAAAATGTTCCTGTGCTGAGATAATCTTATAAATGTGCCCCTGCTGTGTACTGCGTAATGGATGTGTCTGACCGCACAGGGACATGGTCTGATCATACCACATCTGGGCAGAGGAGGAAGCAAAAGAGTATACAAACAGGACAGCACGGGATCACAGCTGCTGCTTTCTGTGAGGAAAAATATTTACTTGCCTGTTTAAAACATGTTTTGACCAACAGAAAAATCTGCTGTGATCCCATGTTGTAATGTCTATGCTGTGGTCCACTTGGACAGCAAACTGGACAAGAGGTGCCACACGGAGAAGATTTACAAGAAGGGGATGAGCAAACTGTACTTTCTATGGAAGCTAAAGTTGTTCAATGTTTGCATCAAATTGTTAGAAATGTTCTTCCAGTCCGTAGTGTCAAATGCCATCTTTATCGCAATCATATGTTGGGGAAGTAGTGTTTGGGTGTCTGATGCTAAAAAGCTAAACAAGCTTATTAAGAAAGCGAGCTCCACTGTTGGCTACCACCTTGTCACTTTTGAGAAGGTAGTGGAGAAAATAATTCAGAAGAAGTGTTTGGCTATAATGAACAATAAAACACACACATTTTATGAGCTGTTCATGAGGCAGAGGAGGACCTTCAGTAACCGCCTAATCCTACTAAGGTGTAAGAAGGAAAGATACACAAAATCATTCATTCCTACTGCTATGGGAATGTACAACAACTACAAAAGTGTGAAATTCTCCAAGCGACTTGTGTATTATTGGCGTTTTAATGGTATATCGTACTGATAGGTCATGAATAGGAATGTATGAGATTATACCTGCAATGTATGAGATTATACAGTTTGGTCCATATATATTTGGACAGAGACAACATTTTTCTAATTTTGGTTCTAGACATTACCACAATGAATTTTAAACAACACAATTCAGATGCAGTTGAAGTTCAGACTTTCAGCTTTCATTTGACGGTATACACATTAAAATTGGATGAAGGGTTTAGGAGTTTCAGCTCCTTAACATGTGCCACCCTGTTTTTAAAGGGACCAAAAGCAATTGGACAATTGACTCCAATGCTATTTCAAGGACAGGTGTGTGCAATCCCTTCATTATGTCAATCTCAATTAAGCAGATAAAAGGCCTGGAGTTGGTTTGAGGTGTGGTGCTTGCATTTGGAAAGATTTGCTGGGAAGTAAACATGTGGTCAAAGGAGCTCTCCATGCAGGTGAAACAAGCCATCCTTAGCTGCAAAAACAGAAAAAATCCATCAGAGAAATTGCTACAATATTAGGAGTGGCAAAATCTACAGTTTGGTACATCCTGAGAAAGAAAGAAAGCACTGGTGAACTCATCAATGCAAAAAGACCTGGGCACCAATGGAAGACAACAGTGGTGGATGATCGCAGAATAATCTCCATGGTGAAGAGAAACCCCTTCACAACAGCCAACCAAGTGAACAACACTCTCCAGGAGGTAGGTGTATCAATATCCAAATCTACATAAAGAGAAGACTGTATGAAAGTAAATACAGAGGGTTCACTGCACGGTGCAAGCCACTCATAAGCATCAAGAATAAAAAGGCTAGACTGGACTTTGCTAAAAAACATCTAAAAAAGTCAGCACAGTTCTGGAAGAACATTCTTTGGACAGATGAAACCAAGATCAACCTCTACCAGAATGATGGAAAGAGAAAAGTATGGCAAAGGCGTGGTACAGCTCATGATTCAAAGCATACCACATCATCTGTAAAACACGGCAGAGGCAGTGTGATGGCTTGGGCATGCATGGCTGCCAGTGGCACTGGGTCACTAGTGTTTATTGATGATGTGACACAGGACAGAAGCAGCCGAATGAATTCTGATGTATTCAGAGCCATACTGTGTGCTCAGATCCAGCCAAATGCAGCCAAACTGATTGGTCGTCGTTTCATACTACAGATGAACAATGACCCAAAACATAAAGCCAAAGCAACCCAGGAGTTTATTAAAGCAAAGAAGTGGAATATTCTTGAATGGCCTAGTCAGTCACCTGATCTCAACCCAACTGAGCATGCATTTCATGTGTTAAAGAATAAACTTCAGACAGAAAGGCCCACAAAGAACACAGCAAGTCAACCAAGTACTAGAAATGAACATTTTATTTACAATTATGTAATCTGTCCAATTACTTTTGGTCCCTTTAAAAACAGAGTGGCACATGTTAAGGAGCTGAAACTCCTAAACCCTTCATCCAATTTTAATGTGGATACTCTCAAATGAAAGCTGAAAGTCTGAACTTCAACAGCATCTGAATTGTTTTGTTTAAAATTCATTGTGGTAATGTCTAGAACCAAAATTAGAATAATGTTGTCTCTGTCCAAATATATATGGACCTAACTGTACCTGCAAAATTCTACTGGTATGTTGTAATTCATGTCTGTGTTCTGCTGATGTGATACTTGAATTTCCCTCAAGATTAACAAAGTGTATCGTATGATCAGACCATCTCCCTGCATTGTCAGACACAGCCATTGCACAGTACACAGCAGGTGCATACATAGAAGATTATCTCAGGTCAGGAACATTTTTTGTTACACATCCAATTGTGTATCTATTGATCTGGGTATGATAATATGTTTGTGGGAAAACCCCTTTAAACATTTTATTTGCGGATAAGCATATATTTCTATATTTTCCACAAAATTGGATTCCGAATGTTTAACAGATGAGACACATGAATATTTGGACTCTTTGAACATTAAAATAAAATTGATTGTCATTAAAAGGGTTGTCCAGCCTTGGGGCACAAGTCTTCAGATATTCTGTGTGTCTACATACTTGTGAATCCTTATAGCACATGCAAGTATGTGATTTGCAAACATGTGGTCACGTGCCAATGCAAGTGTTTTGAGTGAGACCAGATACATCAGGTCGGAATGTGTCAAGACGTATCCAAATTGCATACTTGCCATCAAATGACCGCCCACAACCCGCACTGGCATCAGAGAGTATTTACAGCACACAGTGAATGCGCAATGAGAATTCAAAAGTCTGCAGTCACATAGAATGACTGCAGACTTGTATACCAAAGCCAGATAAACTCTTTAATCATGAATTAATTTCAAATTTATAGAACTGTAGATTAGCATGAGGACATATCAGATGGGAGAAATAAGAATAAAATTAAAAAATCAGTATAATCTTATGTTGGTGACAGACAGTAATGGTTAATATCTCATATACAATGTGTCCTTTCATAGCTGCAATGATAAAAAGCAAGGTGACCAACTTTGAAAAAGAATATTAATGAAAGATATTCTCTCTGGAGATGGATTTGCTATTTTAGTCTAAAAATAACCATTTACTGGTTGTGAGTAGATACATACAGTATATGTAATTCTTAATACAGTACATCATATGGAAATACAATGCTCTAAAATGTTTGTTACTTCATGAGTGTGAGGAAATTAACGACTTTGTTCTGAAACTCTTAAATGGTCTTCTTGAAAGCCATATCTTAAAAAAAATTGTCAGAGGGCAAAATCACTTTTGAGTCACCAGCATACAATGGCATGTTAGTGAAATATATATATTTTTGCCTAAAATACAAAAGAAATGTGTCATCTTTAACGTTAGGCCTTTTTAGAGATCATTTCATCTTCAACTTGCTTAACTGTTCACAATAATAGTAATTTTGACCAAGGGTGCCCAAACTTTTACATGCCACTGTAGGTATATGTTATAACCACACCTGATCTCAATTATTGTGAAAGCATATGGTTAAACAGTAGGGATGAGCATTTTGTTTTGAAGAAAATTGAGTTCACTTTGAATTCATAAGCAAATTTGGATTCACCAGAGCACATCTTTTTTACAGTCGAATTCCTGCTGATCCAGCAAAATATTAACCAGTCTTGAGATATATATATATACACTTCTCAAAAAATAAAGGTAACATTTAAACAACAGACTATAACTCCAAGTAAATCAAACTTCTGTGAAATCAAACTGTCCACTTAGGAAGCAACCCTGATTGAAAATCAATTTCACATGCTGTTGTCCAAATGGAATAGACAATAGATGGAAATTAGTGGCAATTATCAACACACCCTCAATAAATGAGTGGTTCTACAGATGGGGACCACAGACCACATCTCAGTACCAATGCTTTTTGGCTGATGTTTTGGTCACTTTTGAATATTAGTTGTGCTTTCACACTCGTAGCAGGCTCTACGACACACAGGTAGTGCAGCTCATCCAGGATGGCACATCAATGTGACCTGTGGCAAGTAGGTTTGCTGTGTCGGTCAGCGTAGTGTCCAGAGGCTGGAGGCGCTACCAGGAGACAGGCCAGTACACTAGGAGATGTGGAGGCAGCCACAGGAGGGCAGCAACCCAGAAGCAGGACTGCTACCTCAACCTTTGTGCAAGGAGGAACAGGAGGAGCACTGCCAGAGCCCTGCAAAATTACCTCCAGCAGGCCACAAATGTGCATGTGTCTGCACAAACGGTTAGAAACCGACTCCATGAGGGTGGTATGAGGGCCTGACATCCACAGATGGGGGTTGTGCTCACAGACCAACACCATGCAGGACACTTGCCATTTGCCACAGAACACCAGGATTGGCAAAGTCGCCACTGGCGCCCTGTGCTCTTCACAGATGAAAGTAGGTTGACACTGAGCACAAGTGACAGACGTGTCAGAGTCTGGAGACGCTGACTAGAGCAATCTGCTGCCTGCATTTCTTTGGAGGGCCGTTCAGCCCTCCATGTGCTCGCCAGAGGTAGCCTGACTACCATTAGGTACCGAGATGAGATCCTCAGACCTCTTGTGAGACCATATGCAGGTGCCATTGGCCCTGGGCTCCTCCTAATGTAGGATAATGCCAGACCTCATGTGGCTGGAGTGTGTCAGCAGTTCCTGCAAGATGAAGACATTGAAGCTTTGGACTGGCCCACCCATTTCCCAGACCTGAATCCGACTGAGCACATCATGTCTCCATCCAACAATGTCACATTGCACCACAGACTGTCCAAGAATTGGCGGATGCTTTAATTCAGGTCTGGGAGGAGATCCCACAGGAGACCATACGCAACCTCATCAGGAGCATGCCCAGGTGTTGTAGGGAGGTCATACAGGCACGTGGAGGCCAAACACAATACTGAGCCTCATTTTGACTTGTTTTAAGGACAATACATCAAAGTTGGATCAGCCTGTAGTGTATTTTTCCACTTTAATTTTGGGGGTGACTCCAAATCCAGACCTCTATTGGTTAATAAATTTGATTTCCATTGATGATTTTGTTGTCAGCACATTCAACTTTGTACAGAACAAAGTATTCAACGAGAATATGTCATTCATTCAGATCTAGGATGTGCTATTTGAGTGTTCCCTTTTTTTTGAGCAGTATATATATATATATATGTAGATATAGAGTACAGACCAAAAGTTTGGACACACCTTCTCATTTAAAGATTTTTCTGTATTTTCATGACTATGAAAATTGTACATTCACACTGAAGGCATCAAAACTATGAATTAACACATGTGGAATTATATACTTAAAAAAAAAGTGTGAAACAACAGAAAATATGTCTTATATTCTAGGTTCTTCAAAGTAGCCACCTTTTGCTTTGATGACTGCTTTTCACACTCTTGGCAAACTTTTGGTCTGTACTGTATTTAACTGTGTTTGAAATGCTAGACAAGAAGGGGCATAATAATCCTCTGCGGCCGTGATTGCATCTGTAGTGGAAGGTACCTACCTAATTCAGCTGGATGTGTTTCATATTTCAATTAGATATGCACATTCAGTTGAAATGTATTGTGATGCACAGAGACTGGCTTCCTGCACTGCAAAAGATATATGCCGCTGGCCTATTAGAGGCTAGCAACTGATGTCGGCAAGCCCATCATGGGCAATCCTGAGCAAAATGTGGAAGAGGAAGACATTGCATGTCAAGAGATGAGTTACTGTTATAAAGAATGGTTTATTTATTTATTTTTTTAAAAGTGTTGGATAAGAGCACCACAGAGGGGTATATTATTATAGGATGGTGGTCAAGACGGGGGACATTATTAAAAGATAATAAACATTATTAAAGTATGGTGAATATTATTAAAGGAGTGGGGCCAGTATGGTGGACATTAGTAAATGATGAGGGCCACGGCAGTGGACATTATTAAAAAAAGGGGCCAAAATATGGAACATTATTTAGAAAGAGGGTAGGATGGGGGATATAATAAAAGGATGAGGGCTAGAAGGTAAAAATTATTACAGGATGAGGGCCAGAATGGGATATATTCTTAAAGAGAGGGGCCAGGATTTGAGAAATTATTATATGATCGAGAAACATAATTAGTTTTTAAGAGCCTGAATGTGGAACATTCATTATTAGTTTAAAGAGTAACCATCATTTTCATTTTTATTTTATAAATTAATAGTGCATGTGAAAATAAGCTACATTGTAATATATCATATCACAAAAATTAGCTTCTTTCTCTGCCAAAATTGATCAGTCAGTATCAAAATTCTCAATTCTGTATTCAGTGAAGACAGACTTTTCCATTACTGAGATAACCATCATTTTAAAAATGAAAATGACGCTTATGCTTTGAAGAAGAAAACTGGGGTGATATACCAGTAATTAATGTCGGAACCAATAGTGGACATTCTTTATGGGGCCAAAATAGGGGCTACTATTATTCTACAATAGGGGACATTAATAATTCCCCATTGCGGCCCATATATTACTTGTTTATCAATTTATGGTGCCACAATATGGAATGTTTCGACAATGTAGAGGCAAATAAACATAGACAATAATACGATATGCAGGCTATTACTATATGCGGGCAGATAATTTACTACTGTATTGTTAGTACTTTTGCAAATGAGAAGGAGGAATTACTTTTGTAGTTGACACAAAGACCACTATATGGGGGGAGCAAAGAGGAGTTTTAGTATTGTATGGAACATATGCATTAATATTGTATATGGGCCACAGAAGGGGACATTACAATTGTGAGGGGGTCACAAAGGAATAATGTAATATATTTTACTATAGTGAAAAACTGATACTGTGGGAGAAACAAAAGTGAGGTATTGTACTGTGAAGGGCACCTGGGCATTACTATTTCAATTTTCTTCTGGCGTAGTGTAGAAGTAGGTAAAAAAGTGTGAAGGGTGTTGTAGAAGTAATTAAACATAGATGTACTGTATATTTTTTTTATAATTTTATATTTAAAAGCAACATACAAAGTAACAAAACAGCACACCAGAACTTTGTCAAAGCATCTACAATATCCAAATGAACACAAATCAAGCAGAAATTGTATCATACAATCTTTGCTGCAACAGTATTAATAAAAATCCATTAACAAACTTTAAACCCTTGTTATTCTAAAACTCAAGTTTTTGTCAAAAAGGGAACATAGGGGGGGGGGATGAAGAAGGAGGCAACCAGAAGACAATTTTTTGGCAAAGGAAGAGAACAAAGATAGAGGAGAAAGATCTCACCTGGAGTAAAGGAACCTGGGCACAGAGTGCTTTTGACCTGTAGATTAAATCCCATTATAAGTGTAAGTAGCTGATGCAGTCATACCATAAAAATTCACAGCAGCTCAAGATATTCAGTTGTCTGTTGACATTCCATCCATTGAAACCAAGCATTATGAAATTTTGTGTATGAATCCTGAATAGAAGATGTCAAATACTCTGTAT
This sequence comes from Phyllobates terribilis, assembly GCF_046119375.1. Classification (NCBI taxonomy): domain Eukaryota; kingdom Metazoa; phylum Chordata; class Amphibia; order Anura; family Dendrobatidae; genus Phyllobates; species Phyllobates terribilis. The sequence continues at coordinate 446,924,041 of NW_027362764.1, forward strand.
ACAAAATCTCACTAACTTTTGACAACCATAAATAAATATGAGGGCAGACAGACTTTTTCCAAAAAGCTGGAATATAGGCCCTTGCAACCATAATCAAGAATTTGAGCAGAGAGCTTTTATAAGCGGCCAATGGATTCTCGCAGTGATGAAACAAAAGCAGACCGGGACCCATTACTCAAGTGAATCCAGTAACTCTATGCATGATGTCTGTCACACAAATGGGAGGAATCTATTTAAATTTCAAAAGATATATAAAAAAGAACCATTTACCAGAGATGGGCAAACCCGAACAGTAAAGTTTGGAGCCTGTACCGAAGACCTAGTGTTCGGGCATGGACCCCGAACATGGACTTCTCAGGAAGTCCGTATTACTGTTTGGGTTAGGCACCCAGAAAATTGGGTGTTTCCTGTACTGTCATGTGTGTGACAGCGCAAGAAACACCCGGGCTCTGATCTGCGATATTGTTACCGCCGCTGTGACTGCACCGGCGGTAAAAAGCTTATAGCTGGTCACAAGCTTTAGCTCATCAGCCTATGCCTGCTGTCACTGATATGAGCAAGAGCAGGCGCCAGTGATAGGAGTAGTTAAAAAGTAAAAATTAATCAATAAATATTGAAATAAAAATATAAAACACCGTTATACTCACCATAACAACTATTCCCCGAATCCCTTATCCCCTGTAAAAATTCAAAAATGAAAAAAAAACACCATAATACTCACCTTCTCGCATAATCCCTAATGCCCTTGTCACCTGTAAAATAGAAAAAAATCTAAATCACCATGATACTCACCTATCCGCTATAATCCATACTATATAAAGCCGGCTGCTGGCTTAAACTGACACAGGCAGTGTGTAGCGCTGAGCTGGCGTGAAAAAGTTCACCGATCAGCGACAGCAGGCATAGGCTGATGGGAGTACTATTCTTTTATCAACTGATGCCTGTGACCAGCGGTAAGATTTTTACCGCCTTTCACAGTCACAACTGTGGGCTCACGCTGTCATCTGGGAAGCTTGGACAGCTTGGGAACTGCAGCGTCAATTTTTTTAAATTATTTCAGGAAATTTATGAAATAATTAAAAAAAAATTGACGTGGGGCTTCACACTATATTTCTGTCCAGCCAGGTACAGCAGGCAGGAACGGGCTGCCCCCAACCACCAGCTGCCTATTTGTACCTGGCCGGACACAACAATATAGGGAAGCCCTTTTTTTTTAATTATTTCATGAAACAATTAAAAAAAAATTGACGTGGGGCTTCGAACTATATTTGTGTCCAGCCAGGTACAGCAGGCAGGAACGGGATGCCCCCAACCACCAGCTGCCTATTTGTACCTGGCCGGACACAGCAATATAGGGAAGCCCTTTTTTTTTATATTATTTCATGAATTTCATGAAATAAATAAAAAAAAAAAATACGTGGGGGCTTCGCCCTATTTTTGTGTCCAGCCAGGTACAACTAGGCAGCTGGGGGCTGAAATCCGCAGCGCAGGGAGGCCCAAGCTTTCTGCCCCCCCCCCGCTGCAAATAGCAGCCCGCAGCCACCCTGGAAAATGGCGCGCTCATAGAAGAGCCATCTTCTGGCGCTTTACCCAACCCATCCAGGGCCCTAGTGCGGTGGCTCACTGGTTAATAAAGGGGTTAGGGCCAGCTTGGCATTATCAGCTGGCCCTAAGCCCGAAATTCATGGGGTCACGCCAATATTAGACAAGACCACCATGAATTTCTAGTAAAGTATTTAAAAAAAAACCCACACCCCCAGAATAAAGTCCTTTAATTGAAATAAACACACAATTCTTTATTGTTCTAAATTAAACCATACTTACCATCACGCCCATTCCAGCTGAAGCCAATGTCTTCTGCAATAAAAATATAATAATAAAGCAACATCCTTACCTTTCCATGGTTCCCACGACGGCTTCAGCTCTGCTACATTCACATAACAGGCTAGATCGCAGCAGAACGCTGCCATCCAGCTTGCCATGCCGCACACACTGAGAAGCGCAGGCATGCTTGCGCTCCTCAGTGTCTGCCTGTGACAGCATCCAGATGAGCCGAGTTCATGTCCAATGAACTCGTCTCACCTCATGCACGTCACTAACAGCGTGGGAAAATTCTCCTGCACTCAGCGTTTCAGCGTGAGAATTCCCCCACGCTGTCAGCGACATGCATGAGGAGAGCTGAGATCATTGGACATGAACTCACCTCATGCACGTCACGGACAGCGTGGGAAAATTCTCCTGCACTCAGCGATTCAGCGTGAGAATTTTCCCACGCTGTCAGTGACGTGCATGAGGTGAGTTCATGTCCAATGATCTCAGCTCACCTCATGCATGTCATTGACAGCGTGGGGGAATTCTCACGCTGAAACGCTGAGTGCAGGAGAATTTTCCCACGCTGTTAGTGACATGCATGAGGTGAGCCGAGTTCATTGGACATGAACTCGGCTCATCTGGATGCTGTCACAGGCAGACACTGAGGAGCGCAAGCATGCCTGCGCTTCTCAGTGTGTGCGGCATGGCAAGCTGGATGGCAGCGTTCTGCTGCGATCTAGCCTGTTATGTGAATGTAGCAGAGCTGAAGCCGTCGTGGGAACCATGGAAAGGTAAGGATGATGTTGCTTTATTATTATATTTTTATTGCAGAAGACATTGGCTTCAGCTGGAATGGGCGTGATGGTAAGTATGGTTTAATTTAGAACAATAAAGAATTGTGTCTTTATTTCAATTAAAGGACTTTATTCTAGGTGATTGGGGTTATTTTAACTTAGACTATGGGGTTAGTAATGCTGGTGTCTTATAGATGCCTCTCCATTACTAATCTGGGCTTGATGTCAGCTGGCATCATAAGCTGACATCAACCCCAGCCCTATTACCCCACTGCCACCGCTACAGGGCAGTGGGAAGAGCGAAGCTAAGTGCCAGAATTGGCGCATCCTATGGATGCGCCATTTCTGGGGCGGCTGACGGCTGGTGTTTCTAGCCTGGGAGGGGGCCAATATTCATGGCACCCTTCCTAGGCTATTAATATCAGCCCAAGCTGTCTACCTAGCCTTTGCTAGCTATTAAAATAGGGGGGACCCCACGTCATTTTTTTGGGGGGTCCCCCATTTTAATAGCTAGTAAAGGCTAGGTATTCAGCTGGGGGCTGATATTAGTAGCCTGGGAAGCTCCGTGGGTATTACCCCTTCCCAGGCTTCAAACATCTGCCCCAGCCGTCTGCTTAACCTCCGCTAGAGCCTAAAATTACGGGGAAGCCCACGCTAATTTTTTTTTTAAATAAATCCTTTATTTTAATGCTAAATGACAAGTACAGTAATCAACACTGTCACTGTACTTCATATATATGTGACTGACATGTTTCTATCTATCTAATCTATGTGTGATGCTCTATTCCTTCTATTCTAAATTGTCGGGTACCGCTGCTGAATTGCCGGCCGGCTTTTTTAAAAAGACGGTGCATGAAAACACTAATATTTTTTTTAATAAATTCTTTACACTAAATGACAAGTACAGTAACCAATAGAGATGAGCGTTGTTCTACTCGAACTGTTCGCCAATCTCAAATTCGAGCTGTTTTGGGCGGTGTTCGAGCCGTTCGGCGAACACGAACAATTTGAGAAAAATTCGGCTGTTCGAGGTTATGTTCGATAACTGTTCGTGCACCAAAATCATAACTGGATTTTTTCTCAGTAATGATGAAAATTAATGTTAATACGCAGTTTGAGTGTACAGCGGGGTGGGGGGAGGGGCAGGGGATGGATCTCTGCAGGAACAATGAAGATCTCCAATTTTTTTTTCTCTTTCCCGCTTTTACAGTAGGGAGGTGCAATCTGTCAGCCTATCAGCAGCGCACACACGGAGCGAAGTGCTTTTTTTCACACAAGCAAGGGCATGTGTCATTGGCAGTGTATGTCACATGTCCTTGCCCTATAAGACCAAGCCATTTTACCCGTCACCACCATTTTCTCACTGCTGCAGCTGCGTGTTAGACGGCACCGCTGTTGCTGTGTGCGCTATACCTTGTTAATTTCAAGCCAATTTTCGCACAAATCTACAGATAGCTTGGGAGTAGGGAATAGTTGTGATTGCAGTCCTTTTAAGGACTAGGTTACAGCATTTCCTACGACTTTTATCAGGCAGGTCTGTGCTCTTAAATAGATAGATAGTGGGAGTAAAGACTAATTGTAATTGGAGTCCTTTTCAGGACTAGGTTACATCAGTTCCTATCAGTTTTTGCCAGGCAGGTCTGTGCCAGTGCTGTGCAAGTATTTTTCACAGCATTTGGCTGAATCTAGCAAAGCTAATCCTTTTTGGCCTATTGCAGACTGTGTTAGTCAGTGGAGTAGCCTATCTGTGTTGCAAGATATACCACCTGTGTATAGAATACCAATTTTTTTACTGCACCTAGTGAAGTAAAATCTTTTGGGCATAGCATCATTCTATTAGTCCATCTATACTGACCTCCATCAGGTTGCAAATTGAATATAATTTTTTTCTGCATCTAGCTCTGAAAAAATATTGGGCTTCTAGCTGTGTGTGGGACTTGTTGTATTAGTCCATCTATACTGACCTCCATCAGGTTGCAAACTGAATATATTTTTTTCTGCATCTACCTCTGAAAAAATATTGGGCTTCTAGCTGTGTGTGGGACTTGTTCTATTAATCCATCTATACAGACCTCCATCAGGTTGCAAACTGAATATATTTTTTTCTGCATCTACCTCTGAAAAAAAATTGGGCTTCTAGCTGTGTGTGGGACTTGTTGTATTAGTCCATCTATACTGACCTCCATCAGGTTGCAAACTGAATATATTTTTTTCTGCATCTACCTCTGAAAAAATATTGGGCTTCTAGCTGTGTGTGGGACTTGTTCTATTAATCCATCTATACAGACCTCCATCAGGTTGCAAACTGAATATATTTTTTTCTGCATCTACCTCTGAAAAAATATTGGGCTTCTAGCTGTGTGTGGGACTTGTTCTATTAATCCATCTATACAGACCTCCATCAGGTTGCAAACTGAATATATTTTTTTCTGCATCTACCTCTGAAAAAATATTGGGCTTCTAGCTGTGTGTGGGACTTGTTGTATTAGTCCATCTATACTGACCTCCATCAGGTTGCAAACTGAATATATTTTTTTCTGCATCTACCTCTGAAAAAATATTGGGCTTCTAGCTGTGGGTGGGACTTGTTCTATTAATCCATCTATACAGACCTCCATCAGGTTGCAAACTGAATATATTTTTTTCTGCATCTACCTCTGAAAAAATATTGGGCTTCTAGCTGTGTGTGGGACTTGTTGTATTAGTCCATCTATACTGACCTCCATCAGGTTGCAAACTGAATATATTTTTTTCTGCATCTACCTCTGAAAAAATATTGGGCTTCTAGCTGTGTGTGGGACTTGTTCTATTAATCCATCTATACAGACCTCCATCAGGTTGCAAACTGAATATATTTTTTTCTGCATCTACCTCTGAAAAAATATTGGGCTTCTAGCTGTGTGTGGAACTTGTTGTATTAGTCCATCTATACTGACCTCCATCAGGTTGCAAACTGAATATATTTTTTTCTGCATCTACCTCTGAAAAAATATTTGGCCTTCTAGCAGTGTGTGGGACTTTCTCTATTAGTCCATCTATACTGACCTCCATCAGGTTGCAAATTAAAAATAATTTTTATCTGCATCTAGCTCTGAAAAAATATTTGGCCTTCTAGCAGTGTGTGGGACTTTCTCTATTAGTCCATCTATACTGACCTCCATCAGGTTGCAAATTGAATATAATTTTTTTCTGTATCTAACCCAGCCAATAGTTTTGGCCTAATACCACCGTTTGGCCACTCAGCTCTGCTCGGTTCCCATCCATTGTTTTTTTGTGCAAACAACTCCAGAGTTGTTAATTAGTTAACCACCAAAATGAGTGGAAAAAGGCCTGCTGCTGGTGGAAAGGGGAATATGCGTGTTGGGAAGGGGAAAAAAGGTTGTGTCCGTGGGGTAGGTGTTAAAGCAACAGTAACATCTGCAGAAGAAAGACCATCTTCCAGCCAAACTAAAATGTCTACTTCTTTTAACGGACAATGTGATAAGATCCCTTTCTTACGGCCACGCCAATCGCTACAAATTCCAGATGAGGCACAAAAACAGCAGGTGCTTCAACGGATATCAAGTGCTCCTTTAAGTGGGCTTTCCTCCACATAAATTTCAACATCACAAATACTCCAGTCCTCAAAGGTGTCACTCCAATCGCACTTGCTTCCTCACAGCTTCCAAATCTCCAGCTGCCCGTCTGAGTATGAGGTAGAACAGATGGTTGAGTCTGCAGAGCTGTTTACTCATACTATAGCCTGGGAATCAGAGGTCGACTCCAGCGCTTCTGTGAATCCAGACGAGGAAATGATCTGCACTGATGCCCAGAATCTTTATGAGTCGGATCCAGGACCAGACGCAGAAGGTTCTGACCATAATGTAGACCCTCATTCCCAAACTGTAACTCCTTTTGGTGGAGACAATGAGGAAGACGATGATAAGACTCAAATACCTGATTGGAGCGACAACTTTAGTTTTTTGTCAGGGCAGGAACAGGTTGGCTCTGAGGACGACGGGTGTGATAACGCACAGGGTGATGATGATGAGGTTGGAGATCCCACTTACTGTCAACCCACAGTCAGCCAAGAGATGAGGTCAGCAGAGGAGGTGGAGGAAGATGCTAGTGACGACGAGGTCAGGTTGCGCCTTCCTGGACAGAGACGTGGTACTGGAAGCACTTCAACAACTGCATCCTCAAACACAACTCTGCCTCTCACCACAAGTCGTGGTGGCTCTTCAGGTCGCATGGGTGCTAAGCCTTGCATAGCCTGGGCATTTTTTCAGATCGATAAAGATGACCCAACTCATGTTATCTGTAACATTTGTCAGCAAAAGCTAAGTAGAGGCCAAAAAATACATAGTTTGAGTACTTCATGCATGAACCGGCACATGGACATGAAGCATAAGTTGCAGTGGGAAGCTCAGTGTGCTACAATGCGGCCTAGCCGGCCGGGCCAACCACCGTCTGCCATATCTTGTGCATCCGCGGCCTCTTCATCCTCTGTGACTGGGGGGACAGCAGTCACACCTGTTTTGGGGCGCAGACCTGCCACCTCTTTACCCGCAACAGCCAGCGTGATTGGCAGGTCATCATTTTCTTTGGAGGTGGTAACACTAGCTGGTGTTGAGCGCTGTCCGACATCGATAGCACCACCTTTGGATCAAGGCAACCTAACATGTCCGCCTGCATCTTCCTCACAGACCGGCAGTTTGCCGGGGACACCCTTATCAACCCCGTCTAAGCACAATAGCCAGCCCTCGGTCCCTCAGATGTGGACAAGTAAAAGACCATTTCCTCCTAGCCATGAGAAAGCTAAGAGGTTGAATTTCACCATCTGCAAGTTCTTGGCTACAGAAATGCTGCCTTTCCGCCTGGTGGACACAGAGGATTTTCGAGACCTTATGTCCGTCGCAGTGCCCCAGTACCAGATGCCCAGTCGGCACTACTTCTAAAAGAAAGGTGTGCCTGCGCTCCACCAGCATGTCGCACACTACATCACCGCTTCTTTGAGAAACTCTGTGTGTGACCGGGTGCATTTCACCACAGACACTTGGACGAGAAGGCATGGACAGGGGCGTTACATGTTGCTGACTGGGCACTGGGTAACTATGGTGACAGCAGGACAAGGGGCTGCTGTCCAAGTCTTGCCGTCCCCACGAGTTGTGCGTCAATCTTCTTTATGGCAAAGTTCCTCCACTGCTTCTGCCTCTTCAACCTCCTCTCGGTCTTCCACCTGCACCCAAAGCCTGTCTGGTCATGCCACAAGCTTTCTAACTGCGCAGAAGGGATCCTGCACACCTCCTTACTATGCTGGCAGTAGGGCTCAACGTCATCAGGCGGTTTTTACATTGAAATGTCTGGGAAATGTGAGTCACACAGCTGAGGAGTTGTGGTCAGCTCTGGAGAACCAATTTCATGAATGGTTGTCTCCACTGGACCTGAAACCAGGGAAGGCCGTGTGCGACAATGCTGCAAACCTTTGTGCGGCCCTTCGCCAGGGCAATGTCACACACATGCCTTGTATGGCTCACGTGTTGAACCTGGTTGTCCAACAATTTTTAGCCCACTATCCCAGACTAGATGGCCTTCTGCAGAGGGCACGGTCGCTGTGTGCTCACTTTCGCCGTTCGCATCCCGCAGCTCAGCGACTTACATCTCTACAGAAGTCGTTGGGCCTGCCACTTCACCGGCTAAAAGGCGATGTGCCTACCCGGTGGAATTCAACTCTGCACAAGTTGCAGCGACTGTGGCAGCACCGACAAGCCCTGGTGCACTACGTTCTGACGTATAGCCTGGGCCAATGAGATCCAGAGGTGGGGCAAATCACGCTGGAGGAGTGGTCTCAGATCAGGGACCTATGCACCTTTCTGCACAGTTATGAAATGGCGACGAAGATGTTTAGTGCTGATGATGCCATTATCAGCATGACTATTCCGGTGATTTACATGCTGGAGCACATGTTAAACAGAATTCGGAGTCAGGTGGTGGCACAAGAGGAGGTGGAGGAAGTAGAGGAGGAGGAGTTGTATGCGGAAGGTCTAACATCTGCAAGGTCCAGACGGTCGGCAGCACCAAGGCGGCAGGCATGTGAGGGTGGGGGAGATGGTTTTACCAGGGCGCATGGTAGCAGCCAAACTAGTGAGGAAGGTGCAGGAGCCCAGGAAGAAGTGGAGGACGAACTGATGGAAGACTCATCAGATGAGGGAGACCTTGATCACATTTCTGTTGTGCGAGGTTGGGGGGAGAGGACAGAGGAAGGAAGCATGATTGTTACCTCGCCACCAACACAACAGGGACTTGGTGCTCCTGGATGCGCAACACACATGAGTGCCTTCTTGCTGCACTACCTACAACATGACCCTCGAATTGTGAGAATTAGAAATAATCCTGACTACTGGGTTGCCACACTGTTAGATCCCCGGTACAAAAGTAAATTTGCAGAAATTATTCCTGCCATAGAAAGGGATGCACGCATGCAGGAGTATCAGCAGAGACTGCTGCAAAATCTTACATGTGCTTTTCCACAAAATACCAGTGGTGCACGTAGTGAATCTCACAGTTCCAACTTGCCAACCGTGGGACCGTCAAGTGTTCAGCACTCAAACCGTAACAGAACCACAGTATCTGCTGGTAACATCAATTTTGCGGAATCATTTCACCACTTTTTTAGCCCATCCTTTGCAAGGCCACAGGAGACAAGAAGTCTGACACATAGTCAACGCCTAGAGACGATGGTACAGGAGTATCTCCAAGTAAACATTGAAGCCACGACTGTGTCACTGGACCCTTGCTCTTTTTGGGCTTCCAATCTGGATAAATGGCCGGAGCTAGCCACTTACGCCTTGGAGATCTTGTCATGCCCCGCAGCCAGCGTTCTGTCTGAACGTGTGTTCAGCGCTGCTGGTGGTGTGCTGACAGATAAGCGCACGCGACTCTCCACTGATAATGTTGACAGACTCACGTTCATAAAGATGAACAAATCATGGATCCGAAATGACTTTTCTACCCCTGTGTCATCCTGGGGAGAGTAAAAGCTTGATGATTGGTTAAAATCACCCTACCAACCGTTTTAAGCTTTCAAATTACTAATCATGTTTTTCTGTATCTTGGCTGGAAAATAATTTGGGCTTTGTAGCATTGTGCAGCACTGATTCTATTAGGCCATCTATAATAAGCTCCACCAGATTTAAAATTACTAATCATGTTTATCTGTATCTTGACTTTAAAATAATTTGGGCTTTGTAGCAGTGTGCAGCACTGATCCTATTAGGCCATCTATACTAAAGCTTCACCAGATTTAAAATTAATAATAAATTTTAGCTGCATCTAGCCCGGAAAATAATTTTGGGGCTCCGAGATGCGCAAGACACATAAGTGCCTTCTTGCTGCACTACCTGCAGCATGACCCTCATATTGTCAGAATTCGAAGTAATCATGACTACTGGGTTGCCACACTCTTAGATCCCCCAAACTTTTCGATCAACCTTCTCATTTTAATAAAGACCAAAAAAATGGTCATTTTTGAAATTATAAGCATTAGCAGGTTGTTAGAAACTGAAATCAAACAGTTTTCAACTCAAAACTTTATTCTAGGTGATGTTACATTTTCACATAGGACCCCTTGTTCGAAAGGAGCTTCTGAACTCTCTCGTCCATTGAATTTGTCAGGTTTTGGATGGTTTCTGCTTCAATTGTTTTGCATGAGGACAGAATACCCTCCCAGAGCTGTTGCTTAGATGTGAACTGCCTCCCGCCATCATAGACACTCCTTTTAATGATGCTCCAAAGGTTCTGAATGGGGTAGAGGTCAGGGGAGCATGGGGGTCACACCATAAGTCTGTCCCCTTTTATGCCCATATCAGCCAGAGATGCAGATGTTTTATGTGCAGCATGAGATGGTGCATTATCATGCAGAAAAATGATCTTGCTGTGAAATACACGGTTCTTCTTCTTGAACCAAGGCAGGAAGTGCAGTTTGAGAAAATCCACATACATTATGGAGTTCATCTTTAGCACCTTCAGGGATCCTAAAGGGGCTGACAATCTCTCTCCCCATGATTCCAGCCCAAAACATTACTCCACCTCCTCCTTGTTGGCGCTGTAGCCGTGTTTGCGTGGGGTGTCCATCAACCAGCCATCCTCCACTCCATCCATCTGGACCATCGAGCGCTGCACGGCACTCATCCGTGAACAAAACAGTTTTGAAATCAGTCTTCATGTAATGTTTGGCCCACTGGATCCGTTTCTGCTTGTGTGAAGTGGATAGAGGAGGTCGACAGGATGGCGTATGCACAGCTGCAAACCTCTGAAGGACCCTGTATCTTGTTGTTCGGGGGACGTTGGAGGCACAAGCAGCTTCAAAAACTTGTCTGCTGCTATGACAAGGCTTTTTTGCCGCTGCTCTTTCAACCTGACGTAATTGCCTGTAGGAAAGAGTCCTCAATTTGCCCTTATCAGCACGCACACGTGTGTACTGTGAATCAGCTACATACTTCTTGATTGCCAAGACACTTCATCCTGATCATCGCACAATGTTGATTGTAGTCATGCCTTGACCTAAACACTCCACAATTTGTTGCTTCTCAGCAGCCGACACATCCTTTTTCTTTCCCATTTTGGCAGAAAATGTAGGCTGCTTAATAATGTGAGACAGCCTTCTTAAGTAGTCTTGCCTTTCATTGGACACACCTGCCAAACTAATTAGCACAGGTGTCTGCAATTGCTTACAGTGATATAAAGAGCCCTGACACACATCACCATCAATGAGTTTAACTGACAAACAAACAAATTCTTCCCTTATCACTCCTAAACACTTTTTGCATAATAATTTGGAACACAGTGTACATGTTCTTTTCCACAAAACACCAGTGGTTCACGTAGTGAATCTTACAGTTCTAACTTGCCAACCGTGGTCTGTATGGAGTTGTTCAATAAAGGGCCCAAAATTAAGATAACATAGATGGGAGAGGTCTCTATGAATAGGAATTCCTAAGTATTTGATACCCTGTGAGGGCCAGGCAAAGGGAAAGTTGGACTGGATGGAATCCTATATGGATTTGGGGAGGGAGACATCGAGGGCCTCAGACTTCGCTGCATTGATTTTAAAATTTGACCATGTAACAAAGTGATCTATTTCAGCCATAACAGCATGGATGGATATATGTGATTGAGTGATATATACTAGGACATCATCAGCAAATAGAGAGCACTTGTACTCGGTGCCTCCCACCTCAATCCACCTAATATTGGGGTTATGGCGAATTGATGAGAGCAGGTGCTCCGTCACTAGGATGTATAAGAGAGGGGACAGAGAACATCCCTGCCTTGTCCCATTGGTGATTGTGAAAGGTGATGAAAATGTTCTGACGCGCCCCCTGGGCCTTGGGACACCCGGAGCCGGACCCTTTTTGGTGGATGCTGGTGGTTGTAGTCTCCGTGGCGGCAACCCGGTTCCGTGGCTCAGGGCGGTCAAACTAGTGGCGGAACTATTTATGTGGTTTTGATGTTTAAATGTCCGACTACGCCACGCATGGATTGCGGTCAGAGTGAACCGCCGCTCCAGGGCAGACCGCTGAGGCTGGTGTTGTGGGTGCAGCAGAGCGTAGCATAACTCCCCACGGGAGGAGTATAGCCTCAGGGCAGTGTATGCGGAGGATGGGGGTGATGGTGCAGGGCAGCAGCAGTAATGACATGGAGTCAGTGATGCAGTCCAGGGCCTTTACTCACAGTTCTTATTATCCAGACCACGTCTGCAGGTAACGGCTGCCCACGTCGGACTGTGCTCACCAGGTGAGGGGCTCAGACAACTCCCAGATAACTTTGGAGTGCTTCACAGGACCCCCTTTGTGTGTCCTTTGTCTGGCCTTTCTTACCAACCCTTCTGTCCGGCTGCCTCGGGCCTCCTCTTGGTAAACTTGGCGCCAGTTTCCCTGACCCTATGTGGTGCCTTCCTAGCGGGTGTAGCGAGGGGCTGCGCCACATAAAATGTCACAGCCTTCTGTTTCTAGCTGAGGGACGTTTCCTGCCTCCACTAGTTTCGGGGACCGGTCTCCCCCTTTGGCCTGACCCCTCCACGCAGGTGGTTTCGGGCGTGCAGTAGCGACTCGCCCGTCCGCACCCCTGAGATCCCTTCGTTCCTCGTTCCTGGAGCCTTCTCCGCTACTCTTCCTTCCTTCTCCCTCTTCCAGGCCTTGGCCTCTGTTACTAGGCCCGCCTTCGGAGCAGAGCTCATGCAGAGCCCCTGCTCCCTGCCACTTCTGCTCAGACTTCTCTGCACTGAACTAAGATGGTGCCCACCTTTTATACTCCCTTCTCAATGCACCCAGGAACTGCTTCCTCCCTGCTCCTGCACTACAGGGTTCCCCTTCCTCAGTGTTCCCTCCCCCCACTCCAGCCAGGGACAGGGACTGTCGTGCCCATCTCAGGGGCATATTGGTCGCCCTGCCCCACGGCAATGTGGTGTAATGCATGCAGGTGTCAGGTCCTGATCCACACTACATCCTTACCTGAGAGTGAGATATCACACCTCTGGGTGAGGTGCAATACCTCTGTAGCAACCGAGCCCTCAGGGTGCTACAGTTCCATTTATCTTCAGCCTAGGTGACGTATTGCGATACAGGGCCTTGATTTTGGCTATAAAAGGGTCCCCTAGACCCCTACCCCAAGCTTTTTAAGAGAATCATATATGGCGTGCCAGGAGACTCTATGGAATGCTTTCTCAGCATCCAACGAGAGTATCTAATTACAAATTTTTAACTGCATCTAGCCCAGGAAATACTTTGTGCCTAGTAGCAGGGTCTGCTAGTCAGCGGATTATCCCGGCTGTTAAGCAAGCTACACCACCTGTAGTTTGGACACTTCATTTTTTCAAAGGAAATGCTTCGGGACCACGGGATACTCCGTGAAGAGCATCAGGAGGCACCCCAAGGCATAGGGGCTCGGACTGGCAGTAGGATGCCTTGCGGTGGACAGCCGAGCTCGATCCTTATAAAAGCTTTTTAACTGCAGCAGCTTTAGTGGACGCTACTGGAGCTGGAATTACGCGGCTGCTGGCATGAGACTTGCCCTCCAATAGATCCTTGTAAATGGATTTAAAGTGTATTTATTCAAATTAGAGAGACAATTTAAATTATAAAGCTTAGAGCTGCCTCCACCACAGGGGGGCTCGCTCGACCCACCAGCGGACAGGCACCAGTATTGGGAGAGGGGGGCTGGCCGTCAGGGTTCACCGCGGCTCTGGCACAAACCCGGCGACACGGAGGTGGCACGGGCAGGAGCGGACTGAGCGTGTCGGCTTCTCACTTTTTGGATTTTAGAAGGGCATGACATGCCTATATCTGTGTCTCCCCCTCCTTTTACTCCTCCACCTCTTTTCTTTTCGCATGACTATATGTACTTGTCACTTTTCCATGTGTTAGTTGTGTCTTCTGAGCAGTTTGTCAGCTTTTGGACACCTTTGAAGGTGTTTTCTATGTGTTTCTATGTGTTTTTGTTTGCCTGCCATTGGTTTTAACGGTGTTCGAAGGTGTTCAACGAACAGTTCGATGAACAGTTCGGCGAACACACGGGTGTTCGACGAACCGAACCGAACTCGAACACTACGGGGGTGGCTCAACACTAGTAACCAACACTGTCACTGTACTTCTTATATATGTGACTGACATGTTTCTATTTATCTAATCTATGTGTGAAGCTCTATTCTTTCGGTTCTAAATTGTCGGGTACCGGTGTATGCCGCTGATGAATTGCCGGCTTTTCATGTTTCACTGTGAGCACTGTTCCCATCGATTTGGGCAATCACTGTAATGCCACAACCACCATGGCTGTGGCATTACAGTGAGTGGCAGACAATCCCTGCATGATTGGTGCTCTAAATAGCGCCAGACATGCAGGACACGCTTTTGGTGCACGAACAGTTATCGAACATAACCTCGAACAGCCGAATTTTTTGCAAATCGTTCAGGTTCGTGGAACAACTCGTACACCGCCCAAAACAGCTCGAATTTGAGATTGGCGAACATTTCTAGTCGAACACTGCTCATCTCTACTTATATTCTGCCTCCTGAAACCAAAAATTCATAGAGGTTCTGTGTGTGAGAGAGAAAATACAAAATCATTGTTCAGTAGTAAGGTGGATATTTAAATCTGCTTCCCATTTTAGGATAAACAGAGGGGGTAGGCCAAGGGGGTGGGAGTTGAGCATGGAGTAGACCCTAGAGAGGGTATGTCTAATTGGACCTGAGCCAAGACAAGAAATTTCAAATTGTGTTTTTGCTTATCAAAAAAATGGATTTAGGAGGTAGCTTGTCTATCAAATGTTTTAATTGCAAAAACCTCCAATGACCCGTTCAGATAAGGCCAACAAAGATTCAAAAGAGGGCCAATCAGTGCTGTTACTTAAGCTCTCTGTTCAATCCATGTCTTGAAAATAAGGTCTGATTGACTAGATACAAAATCGGGATATCTCAATATTGGGGATAATGCTGAATACTGGGTGATTGCAGTAGAAATAACAATTGCATTTTTGCAACAGCTTAGAGTGGGACCAATTGTCAGATGTGTTTTCAAATTGTTGTGGACAGAAGCAGCAGTCCAAGAAAGGGCACGTTGTGGAAGGAATTAAAGCTTTGCTTTCTGTGTACAAAAGCCTTATTTAGACCATTTCTGCACCAATCAACTATTCACGCAAGTTGCCCAGCCAAATTGTAAAGCTTAATGTAAGGAAGGCATATACCACCAATATTTTAATAGGAAGGCTCCTTTATGACAGTGACAGGAAAGTTGATATTTAATGCCTCCGAATTTAAAAAGTTAATCTTAAAATTGGATAATTGAGAGTATATCAGGAATTTGCGCATGAAATTAGGTAAGGAGATTCTAGGTTTGGTTACAAAAAGAGATGGTCATCAGCATAGGCAAAATTTTTTTGTGTAATTTGGAGGATTTTAATACCTTCAATATCTTTGTTTGCTCTAACATATTAAAGTGAAGATTAGAGGAGATAATTGGCAACCATGGCGCATGCCATTGTGAATTTTAAAAGGATCAGACAGAATTCTGTTCACTTGGACACTGGCTGAGTGGACAAATATAAAGACAAAATCCACTGAAACATCCTGTTTTCTAAGCTTAAATGCCTTAGTGTCTCCTCCAGGAATATCTAATTGACCCTATCAAATGCCTTTTCAGAGTCTGTAAATAGGAGCATAAAAGGCATGTTGTTTGATATTTATATATTAGATTGACAGCCTTAGTAGTATTATCCTGAATTTCCGACCCGGCATCAAACCTGCCTGGTCTGAGTGAACGACATTCAGTAATGGAAGCGTTAATCGGGAGGCAAGTATCTTTGCAAAAAGTTTAATGTCTACATTTAAGATGGAAATAGGACGAACCCTTGAGCATTGTGATGGATCTTTCTCCGATTTATGACTTATCCCACCAAGGACAAAATCCGCAAGGAGTTTGTATGTTCTCCCCGTGTTTGCGTGGGTTTCCTCCGGGTTCTCCAGTTCCCCCCACACTCCAAAGACATACTGATAGGGAATTTAGATTCAATATAAAATAATCCAATTCTATGGTGGCCGCACTCCCCGTGGTAATGATTTTAAAAACTTCTTGTCCACAAATAAAATGTATTGCTCTAGCATACGAATGTAAAAAAATGGATACAACGCGTTACGGCTGAAACAGCCACCTTCCTCAGGTATCTGAATAAAAATACATTTGACTCTTTGCTTTATAGGAAAAAAATAATTACACCTTTCTAGGTATTCAAATAAGGGTGTATAAATCACCACACCTGTGTAATCAGTCTCACTATCCCCTTCATCTATAATGCTTCATTAAATGGTGAAAACAAACATACCTATAGAGCAAATCTAAACTAAAAGCCACTCAAGACACGTATCAATAGAATTACTACCCACGAAAAATTCATTTGATGTACAAGAAAAGTGAAAAAAGTTTTTATATATAAATGAAATTTTTTTAATTTTTTTTAATTTTTTTTTTCTTTTTTTTAAAAAGGGATATATATATATATTAAATTCTTTCCACTATATCATTGAGGCCATTGGGATGCAATGTATGAAGGTGATAAATCCAATATGTCACTTTGCGATTAAGCAGAGAATTTCTATTAATAGTTTCTACAGGTATTTATTCTAAAGGTGTCACCATTATATTAAAATTCTTATCATGCTTAAGTAATAAATGTCTCGACAAGCTATGTTTTAAAAACCCATTTTTTGCTCTATTTCTGTGCCCGTTCATATGAGCACGTAAAGTCTGCGTTGTGCTCCCCACGTACTGTAGCCCACAGCTACAATTAATAACGGAAATAATATAATCGCTATCGCAAGTCAGATTCTGTTTTATTCTAATCATTTCACCAGTACTTTTGCTTGCAATCTGTTTCGCACCACGGTTTAGGATCCCACAAGTATGACATTTTGTGGAACTGCATCTAAAAACTCCAATCTCATTATCTTTACTTTTTCCATTTTTTGCAGATCTTTTTTTATTATCTCTTAACCTACTTGGGGTTATTACACTTTTTATCGCTTTCTCCCTCCTAAAAGTTATATCTGGTTACTCAGGCAGACATTTTCCCAAAATCGGATCCCGTTTTAAAATATACCAGTACTTTTTTAGAATCATGTGTATCCTTTTGTCTCCCCATATTAAAAGTCGTGATAAAATTAAATTTCCACCTGCCTCCTTCTCTATCCTTTGTTTCTTTAAATATCACCTAATTTTCTTCCCCTTCTTTTTTAATCAAACAATCCTCCTGCTTTCTTGCCCTTTTTTTTTCATTTGTGACATGAATCAATTTTTTGGGATATTTCTTTTCCTCAAATCTTTTCTTTAAGATGTCAGCCTGCGTTTCATAGTCTTTCTCTTCAGTACAGTTTTTCCTGATACGAAAAAAACTGACTGTACGAAATGTTTTCTTTCCATTTTTTGTAATGGGCACTTCTAAAATCCAAAAATCCGTTAGAATCAACCCTTTTAAAATGCGTTTTTGTGATGATAAACGTACCCTTGTGGCTAATTTCCAAGTCTAAATACGTTATTTTTTCGTTATTTTTTCTTAGGTGAATGAAATGCCCCAATCGTTTTTATTCAGCATATTTATTATTTCCATAGCTTCTTCTTTTGTCCCATTTGAAATAATTATCAAATCGTCTGTAAAACGCCTATACAAAACGATTTTCTTTGCATTTTCCAACTTACTTGGTGGAGGAATCTTTAGAATTTTTTTTCCCTTTTATTTATAATATTTTCCAAAAAAGCTTGTTGATAATTGTCATATATACTTTAATATATATTTGTATGGGATCATTCTATAATCTCAAATAATATTTAGCATCTGAAAGAATCCTATGCGCTTCTTCTATATAATCCTTTCTATTTTCGATCACCACCCCGCCCCCTTTATCTGCTTGGCACATCTCAATACTAGTATTATTTTTAAAAAACTCCAAAGCCTCTTTCTCCTGCTTAGAAATATTATTCATACTTCTTCCTTTTCTAAAAGGTTTGATTGTTTGAGTAAAAAAGAAGGGGAAGAAAATGAGGTGATTTTTAAAGAAACAAAGGATAAAGAAGCAGGCAGGTGGAAATTAAATTTTACCCCAACTTTTAATAGGGGAGACAAAAGGATATGCATGATTCTGAAAAAGTACTGGTATATTTTAAAGCGGGATCCAATTTTGGGAAAATGTCTGCCTGAGTAACCAGGTATAAAAAAGGTCTGCAAAAAATGGAAAAAGTAAAGATAATGAGATTGGAGTTTTTAGATGCAGTTCCACAAAATGTCATACTTGTGGGATCCTAAACCATGGTGTGAAACAGATTGCAAGCAAAAGTACAGGTGAAATGATTAGAATAAAACTGAAACTGACTTGCGATAGTGATTATATTGTTTACGTTATTAATTGTAGCTGTGGGCTACAGTACGTGGGGCGCACAACACAGACTTTAGGTGCTCATATGAACGGGCACAGAAATACAACAAAAAATGGGTTTTTAAAACATAGCTTGTCGAGACATTTATTACTTAAGCATGATAAGAATTTTAATTTAATGGTGACATCTCGAGAACAAATACATGTGGAATGTGTTAATAGAAATTTTGTGCTTAATCGCAAAGAGACATATTGGATTTATCGCCTTCATACATTGCATCCTAATGGCCTCAATGGTATAGTGGAAATAGTGGAAAGAATTTAATATATATATATCCCTTTAAAAAAAAAATGTAAGAAAAAAATATTTATATATATATATATATATATATATATATATATATATATATATATATATATATATATATATATAAACTTTTTTCACTTTTCATGTAAATCAAGTGAATTTTTCAGGGGTAGGAATTTTGATACATGTCTTGAGTGGTTTTTAGTTTAGTGATTTGCTGTATAGAGATGTTTGTTTTCACCATTTAATGAAGCATTATAGATGATGGAGATAGTGAGACTGATTAGACAGGTGTGGTGATTTACCTTATTTGAATACCTAGTAAGGTGTAATTATTTTTTTTCCTATAAAGCAAAGAGTCATATGTATTTTTATTCAGATATCTGAGGAAGGCGGTTGTTTCCTCTGAAACGCGTTGTATCCATTTTTTTACATTCGTATGCTTGAGCAATAAGTTTTAATTGTGGACAAAAAGTTTTTAAAATCATTACCACGGGAAGCGCGGCCACTATAGAATTGGATTATTTTCTATTGAACCTTTGTGCCTGTGTGAATCCGTGGCAGGATACAACACAGGATCAATTCGAGGAGAGCCGCAGACCCGGACTAAACCCTGAAGCGTGAGGAAGAACTATATGCTTTTTGTGGCAAGAGGTGAGTGCATAAAACTTCATCAAGAGGGCACCAGAGAGTTACATAGGTAACGCACTGAGATTGGTGCCGCATGTTTGTTTTTTATACATACCCTACAGGGAATCACCTTACTTCAGGGAATTTAGATTGTGTGCCCCAATGAGGACAGTGCCAAAAATGTCTGTAAAGCGCTGTGGAATTAATGGCGCTATATAAGTGGGTAAATGAAATAAATAAAAATAAATAAAAATTACCGAGATATGCATGCTCAGGGAGTCTGGAGGGGTTGGATTTTTTTGCCATAGAGTTAAATAAAAACATTAAGTATGTAGTTAGATGCTCTCTGAGCTTTTTAAATTAGAGTAGAGGTAGACCATCTGGACCTGGTGTCTTACCAGTTTTGGCAGTGGAAATTGTGCAAGTGATCTCCTGCTCTGAAATGTGAAATAATCCTTAATTCGAGCACATAAGTCTGAAGAAATAGATAAGGAGTTTTCACTATCTATATTGTAGAGAGAAGCAAAGTATTTCTGAAATACCGAAGCAATTTCTGTCAATAATCGTAGAAGTAGGGTAGGCTGAAACAGTCTCCACCACATATGTTTTAGCCCTTTGAAGTCGTAAAGCCCTTGCTAATGATTTACTACATTTGTTACGATACTCACAGTAGTGTAGCTTACATCTAGCAAGAAAGTCCTTCGCTATTTTTGTTAAGAATGGCATGTAGCTCTTCATGTACTTTAAGAATCGATTTTTTCAAGGTTTCTGAATGGAGCTGTTTATAGTGAGTTCTAGTGCAGTTCAAATCTCAAAAATTCAGTGCTTGCATACATCTTAATGCTTACAGAGTGCTTCGGTATTCTCTTATTGATTTCTTATATGGGTGTCATAATTATTTCTTAGAGCTTTTCCTGGTTTGCACCACATTGTATTTGGCTTTCATTCTTTTGACTATTGATATTAATAAAAAAAAGTTATTTTCCTTTCAAAATAAAGTCACCTTGTCACAAATGATGGTCATGCACAAATTGGCCAATTGTATAATCAATATGGCAGTAATGCAGTTTAAAGTTTATATATTTATTGTTTAAAATGTGTAGTTGGTGTGCTAAACTCCAGCAATATAAGCTGCACTGACAGTGGATGTACTATAAGAGTTGGAGATGTGTAGCATCTTTTTCTTTAATTAATATAAGAAGCAATAAGCACCAATTAAAAGCCAGGGAGATAATAATTTAGTTTAAGCTAAGCAAAGCCTCTATTGGATTCTGCAAAATAAGTTTCTGTCTTTAAATTACATAAAAAAAATAACAGCAATAATAGTTTTTCTCTAGGCATTTTAATAGATCCTAAAGCCATTTTGAATGTACACTGTGTGCAGAATTATTAGGCAAGTTGTATTTTAGAGGATTAATTTTATTATTGATCAACAACTATGTTCTCAATCTACCCAAAAGACTGGGTGGGTTATTTTTAGATTTGGCTATCTTAGGAGGATATCTGTTTGTGCAGGTAAATATTACTGTGCAGAATTATTAGGCAACTTAATAAAAACCAAGTAGAATCCCATTTCACTTGTTTATTTTCACCAGGTAAACCAATATCAGTGCACAAAATTTAGAAATAAACATTTCTGACAGGCAAAAACAAAAACCCCAAAAATTAGTGATCAATATAGCCACCTTTCTTTATGATGACACTCAACAGCCTTCCATCCATAGATTCTGTCAGTTGCTTGATCTGTTTTCGATCAACATTGAGTGCAGCAGCCACCACAGCCTACCAGACATTGTTCCAAGAGGTGTACTGGTTTCCCTCCCTGTAGATCTCACATTTTATGATGGACCACAGGTTCTCTGTGGGGATCTGATCAGGTGAACAAGTGGGCCATGTCATTATTTTTTCTTCTTTTAGACCTTTACTGGCCAGCCACGCTGTGGAGTAGTTGGATGCATGGGATGGAGCATTGTCCTGCATGAAAATCATGTTTTTCTTGAACGATACTGACTTCTTCCTCTACCACTGCTTGAAGAAGTTGAATTCCAGAAACTGGCTGTAGGTCTGGGAGTTGAGCTTCACTCCATTCTCAACCCGAAAAAGTCCCACAAGTTCATCTTTGATGATACCAGCCCATACCAGTACCCCACCTCCACCTTGCTGGCGTCTGAGTCGAAGTAGAGCTCTCTGCCCTTTACTAATCCAGCCGCTGGCCCATTCATCTGGCCCATCAAGAGTCACTCTCATTTCATCAGTCCATAAAACCTTTAAAAAATCAGTCTTAAGATATTTCTTGGCCCATTCTTGACATTTTATCTTATGTTTCTTGTTCAAAGGTGGTCATTTTTCAGCCTTCCATACCTTGGCCATGTTCCTGATTATCGCACACCTTGTGCTTTTTGATACTCCAGTAATGTTTCAGCTCTGAAATATGGCAAAACTGGTGGCGGAAGGCATCTTGGCAGCTTCAAGATTGATTTTCCTCAATACATGGGCAGTTATTTTGCGCCTTTTTTGGCCAACCCGCTTCTTGCGACCCTGTTGGATATTTGCCATGAAACGCTTGATTGTTCGGTGATCATGCTTCAAAAGTTTGGAAATTTCAAGACTGCTGCATCCCTCTGCAAGACGTCTCACAATTTTGGACTTTCCAGAGTCCGTCAAATCTCTCTTCTGACCAATTTTGCCAAAGGAAAGGAAGTTGCCTAATAATTAAGCACACCTTATATAGGGTGTTGATGTCATTAGTCAACACCCCTCCTCATTACAGAGATGCACATCACCAGATTTACTTAATTGGTAGTTGGCTCTCAAGCCTATGCTTCTTGGAGTAGGACAACATGTATAAAAAGTATCATGTGATCAAAATACTCATTTGCCTAATAATTCTGCACACATTGAAGAAGTTTAAAGCCAATTCACAGAAATTATAAGGGCAGGAAGATCATGTCATAAAGTGTTAACTTTCATGCAAGATCTTTTATTTGTCCCTTATGACTACATTAAGTGTGACAAAAGCAAAAAAAATAAAATAGGGCTTTGGTTCATCTTTAAAGTGCTTGTTCAAAATGCATAAATCTTTCTTTAAAACTAGTTTATAACCAGTTATTAATAGGGGAAGTTATGGTTGACTGCATAAATATAAATTTATGTGGCGTCCAAAAGAATGTAACTTATGGACACTAAGTCCATGCAAGTGTAACGCTCTCGTCACAATAACTCTTCACTAAGGCTTAGAAAAAGAAGTCCTGAGCAGATAAAACTTTTACCTTTTTGCCTAATTTCCATAGCTAGTAATAAAAGAGGGTTGTTGTTGTACAGTAAGGACAATCTCTTCAAGCAATAATGCAGAGTATTATTTTTTTTAAAGGGAATCTATCAATAAAATCAACACTCCTAAGCTGCCATTTTGGGTATGCAGGTCATAAAAGGCTGAATAAAATAATACCTTGATATTCATGGAGTCTTATTCCAGATAAATCCACATTTTTCTTATATGTAAATGAGCTGTTCAGGACTTTGGGCAGGACACTGATCTGCATGAGAATCTGCCTGCAGAGCTTTTAAATAAAAGTGGTCCTACTGACAGATTCTGTTTAAATAATTCATAATTCTGTAAATTGTACTTCATTACTGTAACATTACAAGCCAATGTCCCTTACACTGCAATTTCTCATGAATGATATACAGTATGCACATTTCTTCTTCAGAGAGGAAGAAGACTTGAACTCTAGTGACAACTATTGATAATAGAAATCCTAAAAGTCAATATCGACCTTTAAACCTGCCTTGCCATATAACTTAGGATAAAAGCCAAACACAAATCACCATCTGCAGATATATGTTTCAGGGTGTTGCTCTTCCTGAGTTCAAAGAATTGGGAGATTTATTCTGTGTGGTTGGGGAAAATGTATTCTGTGTGGGGGGATTTATTCTATATGTGCGGGATATTTATTCTGTATGGGGGGAGATTAGTGTTGGCGAGATTTAGTGTGGGAGGCATGGGTGGGGGAGATTTAGTGTAATGGAGGTGGGGAAGATTTAGTCTAATGGGGAAGATTTGATGACACAAATCCTATATATAATTCATATACTGAAAAGCTTTAACTCTATAAGCATCATTTATTATACAATGGCCTAAATTACCATGGCAAACTAGAACTTAAAAAAAAATCCTAATTTTAAATTTGGAAAACCTTAAAAGAATTGTTCTCTGGAATCAATTATTTGTGTTTTATTTAAAGGAGTTGTCCAGTATTTATATTGCTAACATATGAGCAGATGTACTCAGTTATGACGTCGAACAACACACTGTTTTCTCAACTGTATAGTAGCCATGGTTAGGCACTGCACATCCACGTCTATGCATTTGAATAGGGGTGGATCTGCAGTACCATGCTGCGGCCAATATACAGGAGATGGAGTTGTGTAGATCCACTACAACACTGATCACTTCCAGCAGCTGATGGCACCAAGAACAGCAGATTGTCAGGAGTGCAGGGTGTCACATTAATCTGATTGTCTATTCGAGGGATAAGCCATTAATATAAAGTACTGGAGAACACTTTTAAATGCATATTTTTGTAGCTAAAAATTATTTTTTGGAATTGCAATTGGGTTCCATTAAAAAGGTTGCATTTTTTGGCTTTTATAGTCTCTTAATTTCACTGCACATGCAAATTTGATGTGGTCTGTTATAAATCAGCTTAGAAAAGCTGAGAAAAAAAACAGATACAAGTTACAAACTCCCTGTCATAGTGGGTTAACTGACAGATTCTTAGTTAACTTATTCTACAGCCAGCAGTAGCTACTGTAGCTTTAGAATAGTAGCGAAGAGGCAATGGAAGGCAAATTGTGAAATGTTTTTAATTCAACCTAAGTGATAAAATTATTTTAAGCCCCAATTGCATGCATTTAATTTAGAAAAAAATGGTCACAAAGGCGTACAACCCCTTGTATATGTATTTAATGCATTATAAAATTGCTGTATAAAACAAATCCATCCATATAGTAACAAATAGCCACTTATAAATAATTAAATACAGTCATGGCCAAAATTTTTGCCACCATTGAAAGTATTTCGCCCAGAAAATGATTGCAATTACACATGTTTTGTTATACACATGTTTATTTTCCTTGTGTTAATTGGAAAAACACAAAAAAAACAGAAAAAAGGTAAATTGGACATTATTTCCTGCTAAACCCCAAATGTAGGCCAGACAAAATTGTTGGCACCTTTCCAAAATTTTCAGGTAAAAAATTTTGTTTCAAGCATGTGATGCTTGTTAATACTGGTGTGGTAATATGAAAATAACACCTGAAAACAGATAAAAAGAGAAAAATTACTGTCTTTGCATTGTGTGTTTGTGTTGACAACCAAAATTGGTGAACATTATCAACAATCTCAAGGACTATAAGTTCATCTCCAGAGATCTTGTTTCTTTGTTGAAGGTGCACAACATAATCAAGAAGTTTATAACTCGTGGTACTGTAGCTAATCTCCCTGGCCTTTGATGGCAGAGAAAAAATGATGAAAGTTTACAACGTAGGACATTCCAGATGGTGGATAAGCAGCCCCATTCAAGTTCCAGAAAAATTCAAGCTGTCGTGCAGGCTCAGAGTGCATGAATTTCAGCGCAAACTATTCATTGACATTTGAATGAAACGAAACACTATGGCAGGAGCACCCCAAGGCTGACACAGAGACATAAAAAAGCTAGACTGTAGTTTGCCAAAATGTATGTGAGTAAGCCAAAATCCTTCAGGGAAAGTGTCTTTAGGACAGTTGAGACCAAGATAAAGCTTTTTGGTAAGGCACATCATTCTGCTGTTTGCCAAAAACAGAATGAAGTCTACAAAGAACAGAACACAGTTCCTACAGTCAAACATGGTGGAGGTTCAAAGATGTTTTAGGGTTGTTTTGCTGCCTCTGGCACTGAGTGCCTTGACAGTGTGCAAGAAAACATGAAATCTGAAGATTACCAATACATTTTGGGTTGCAATATAGTGCCCAGTGTCATAAAGCTTGCATCCTAGGTCATGGGTCTTCCAGCAGACCAATGACCCCAAACATACTTCAAGAATCACACAGAAATGGGTGGAAATACAGTGCTTTAGAGTTCTGAAATGGCAAGCAATGAGTCTGGATTTAAATCCCATTGAACACCTGTGGAGAGATTTTAAAATTGCTGTCGGGAGAAGACACCCTTCAAATATGAGAAACCTGGAGCTGTTTGAAAAGAAGAGTGGCCAAAATTCCAGTTGAGAGTTGTAAGAAGCATGTTGATGGTTATAGGAAGCGATTGATTGCAGCTATTTTTTCCAAAGGGTGTTCAACCAAGCATTAAATTGAGGGTGCCAACAATTTTGTATCTGTGCAGGTCATCTCTTATAATGCCCTCAAAATCTTTGCACACTACTGATATCAGACTTACTAGAAAGTAGTTACCTGGATCCATCTTCTTACCTTTCTTAAGTATTGGTAACATGACAACCATCCTCCAATCCTGTGGCACCAACCCTATTACAAGTCTAAGAAGATAAGATAAAGCGGTCTTCCAATTGCCAAGCTCAACTACCTCAATATCTGTGGATGAATTCCTTCTCACCTAGGGGATTTGTCAATGTTTAATTTGCTCAGATACAGGCATACTTCTTGTTGTAAGCTAGTTATATCAGGTGGTGAGCATTAATTTTTGTCTTGTTGAATGATCCCAGGAACAGTCAGTTCTTTGGAGAACATAGATGAAAAGTGCCTGTTTAATATCTCAGCCTTTTCTTTGTCCTCTATAATTATCTTGCTATCATCATCTTTTAAGGGGCCGATGCCACCTGATTTTTTTCTTGTTGACATTGTTGTATGTATAAAAATTTTCTTGATTTATTTTAATGTAGCTGGCGATTTGCTTCTCTGTAGATAACATTGCTAGCAGGATTTATTTTTTGCATTTCTTATTGAGAATTTTATAAACCTGAAATACTATTTCCGTATTCTCGGCCTTCAAGATTTTGAATGCCTTTTGTTTTTCTCTTATTAAACTTTGTGCTGTCTCATTTATACATAATGGTGTCTTTTTATTAATTTCTATCCTTTAAAATACCCTATTTATGTTTGGCATCCCCATTTACCACGACATTGTCCCAGTCTACACAGTTAAGCCCTTCTCTTGATTTGTTAAAATCTGCTTTGCTAAAGTTCCAGGTTTTTGCATTTCCTCTTTGAAATGTTTTATTGAATATTACATTGAAACTACCATATTATGGTCACTGCTTCCCAAATTCTCCCAGAACTGTAAATCTAAAATAGTATCTTGTCTAGTTGACAGGACCAGATCCAGCAGATTACCTCCCCTGGTTGGTTCATCTACTAGCTGAGACAAGTAATTGTCTTGAACTGTAGATAAGAACTTGCAGCTTTTAGCACAACCAGAAGATTCTATGTCCCTTTGAATGTCTGGATAGTTAAAATCTCTCATAATAAGGACCCTATTATTATTTGTTTCCATTTTAATTTGTTGCAGTATTTCATCCTCTACCTGTTCAATTCAATTTTACAATTTTGACCAGTGTCAATTTATGAGGAGGTAATAACTCTTGAACGCTTCAATGGATCTCACTGATTTTGAGACTGTTTTTTCATGTCATATTTTACTTCATGATAGTGGTAAAAATATATTCAATATGACTTGTGTTTAATTGTGAAAAAACAGAAAGTTGGCAAAATTTGGAAAATTTAAACATTTTCAAACTTTTAATTTTTATGCCCTTAAACTAGAAACTTTTGTCACACAAAATAGTTAATAAATAACATTTACCACATGTCTACTTTACATGAGCACAATTTTTGGAAAAAAAAATTTTGTTTGGAAGTTATAAGGGTTAAAAGTTGACTAGCGATTTCTCATTTTTCCAACCAAATTTGCAAACCATTTTTAAATGGACAACATCACATTTGAAGTGACTTTGAGTGGTCTATATGACAGAAAATACCCAAAAGTGACACCATTCTAAAAACTGCACCCCTCAAGTTGCTCAAAACCACATTCAATACTTTTATTAACCCTTCATGTGCTTCACAGGAACTGAAGCAATGTGGAAGGAAAAAAATTAACATTTAACTTTTTTCTCAAAAATGTTACTTTAGACCCACATTTTTTTTTATTTTCACAAGGTTAGAGGAGAAAATGGGCAGAAAAACGTGTTACACAATTACTCCTGAGCATGCCGATACCCCATAGGTTGGTGGAAACCACTGTTTGGGCACACGGCAGGGCTTGGAAGGAAAGGAGCACCGTTTGAATGAACGCAAAATTGTCTGGAATCGATAACGGACGCCATGTCCCCCCACAAGTGACCCCATTTTGGAAACTACGCCCCTCAATGATTTTATCCAGGTGTATAGTGAGCATTTTGAATCCACAGGTACAACACAGAATTTCAAAACATTAGGTCATCCTAATGAAAAAGTTTTTTTCATAAAAATCTTCCTTTTACCCCAAATTTCTCACTTTTGCAAGATGTACCACTAAAAGTTGGACCCCAGAGTTTGATTCCCACTTTATTACAAGTGTGGTGATTAGTGTTGAGCCACCCCCGTAGTGTTCGAGTTCGGTTCGGTTTGTCGAACACCCGTGTGTTCGCCGAACTGTTCGTCGAACTGTTCGTCAAACACCTTCGAACACCGTTAAAACCAATGGCAGGCAAACAAAAACACATAGAAACACATAGAAAACACCTTCAAAGGTGTCCAAAAGCTGACAAACTGCTCAGAAGACACAACTAACACATGGAAAAGTGACAAGTAGAGATGAGCGGTGTTCGACTAGAACTGTTCGCCAATCTCAAATTCGAGCTGTTTTGGGCGGTGTTCGAGTTGTTCGACGAACCCGAACGATTTGCAAAAAATTCGGCTGTTCGAGGTTATGTTCGATAACTGTTCGTGCACCAAAAGCGTGTCCTGCATGTCTGGCGCTATTTAGAGCACCAATCATGCAGGGATTGTCTGCCACTCACTGTAATGCCACAGCCATGGTGGTTGTGGCATTACAGTGATTGCCCAAATCGATGGGAACAGTGCCAACAGTGAAACATGAAAAGCCGGCAATTCAGCACCGGCATACACCTGTACCCGACAATTTAGAACCGAAAGAATAGAGCTTCACACATAGATTAGATAGATATAAACATGTCAGCCACATATATACGAAGTACAGTGAAAGTGCTGCTTACTGTACTTGTCATTTAGCGTAAAGGATTTATCAAAAAAAATAATAGTGTTTTCATGCACCGTCTCTTTAAAAAAGCCGGCCGGCAATTCAGCAGCGGTACCCGACAATTTATAACAGACAGAATAGAGCTTCACACATAGATTAGATAGATAGAAACATGTCAGTCACATACATATGAAGTACAGTGATAGTGTTGGTTACTGTACTTGTCATTTAGTATTAAAATAAAGGATTTATTATTAAAAAAATTGGCGTGGGGTTCCCCTTAATTTTAGGCTCTAGCGGAGGTTAAGCAGACGGCTGGGGCAGATGTTTGAAGCCTGGGAAGGGGGTAATACCCACGGAGCTTCCCAGGCTACTAATATCAGCCCCCAGCTGAATACATAGCCTTTACTAGCTATTAAAATGGGGGACCCCCCCAAAAAAATGACGTGGGGTCCCCCCTAATTTAATAGCTAGCAAAGGCTAGGCAGACAGCTGGGGGCTGATATTAATAGCCCAGGAAGGGAGCCATGAATATTGGCCCCCTCCCAGGCTAGAAACATCAGCCGTCAGCCGCCCCAGAAATGGCGCATTCATAGGATGCGCCAATTCTGGCACTTAGCCTCGCTCTTCCACGCTGCCCTGGTGCGGTGGCAGGGGGTAATAGGGTTGGGGTTGATGTCAGCTTATAATGCCAGCTGACATCAAGCCCAGGTTAGTAATGGAGAGGCGTCTATAAGACACCCCCATTACTAACCCCATAGTCAAAGTTAAAAAAAACACAAACACCCAGAATAAAGTCCTTTAATTGAAATAAAGACACAATCCTTTATTGTTCTAAATTAAACCATACTTACCGTCACGCCCATTCCAGCTGAAGCCAACGATCTCCTGCAATAAAAGAAAAATAATAAAGCAACCTCATCCTTACCTTTCCATGGTTCCCACGACAGCTTCAGCTCTGCTACATCGAGATGACAGGCTGGACCGCAGCAGAACGCTGCCATCCAGCCTCTCATCCCGCAGACACTGAGAAGCGCAGGCTTGCTTGCGCTGCTCAGCGTCTCTCTGTGACGACATCCAGATGAGCCGAGTTCATGTCCAATGAACTCGGCTCACCTCATGCACGTCACTGACAGCGTGGGAAAATTCTCACGCTGAAGCGGTGAGTGCAGGAGAATTCTCCCACGCTGTCAGTGACGTGCATAAGGTGAGCTCATGTCCAATGAACTCAGCTCACCTCCTGCACGTCACTGACAGCGTGGGAGAATTCTCCTGCACTCAGCGCTTCAGCGTGAGAATTCTCCCACGCTGAAGCGCTGAGTGCAGGAGAATTTTCCCACGCTGTCAGTGACGTGCATAAGGTGAGCTCATGTCCAATGAACTCAGCTCACCTCCTGCACGTCACTGACAGCGTGGGAGAATTCTTCTGCACTCAGCGCTTCAGTGTGAGAATTCTCCCACGCTGAAGCGCTGAGTGCAGGAGAATTTTCCCACGCTGTCAGTGACGTGCATGAGGTGAGCCGAGTTCATTGGACATTAACTCGGCTCATCTGGATGCCCTCACAGAGAGACACTGTGGAGCGCAAGCAAGCCTGCGCTTCTCAGTGTCTGCGGGATGACAGGCTGGATGGCAGCGTTCTGCTGCGGTCCAGCCTGTCATCTCGATGTAGCAGAGCTGAAGCTGTCGTGGGAACCATGGAAAGGTAAGGATGATGTTGCTTTATTATTTTTCTTTTATTTCAGGAGATCGTTGGCTTCAGCTGGAATGGGCGTGATGGTAAGTATGGTTTAATTTAGAACAATAAAGAATTGTGTGTTTATTTCAATTAAAGGACTTTTTTCTGGGTGTTGTGTTTTTTTTAAATACCTTACTAGAAATTCATGGTGGTCATGTCTAATATTGGCGTGACCCCATGAATTTCGGGCTTAGGGCCAGCTGATAATGCCAAGCTGGCCCTAACCCCTTTATTACCCAGTGAGCCACCGCATCAGGGCCCTGGATGAGTTGGGTACAGCGCCAGAAGATGGCGCTTCTATGAACGCGCCATTTTCCGGGGTGGCTGCGGACTGCAATTTGCAGCGGGGGTGGCCCAGAAAGCTTGGGCCTCCCTGCGCTGCGGATTCCAGCCCCCAGCTGCCTAGTTGTACCTGGCTGGACACAAAAACAGGGCGAAGCCCCACGTCAATTTTCTTTAAATTATTTCATGAAATAATTAAGAAAAAAAGGGCTTTCCTATATTGTTGTGTCCGGCCAGGTACAAATAGGCAGCTGGTGGTTGGGGGCAGCCCGTTCCTGCCTGCTGTACCTGGCTGGACACAAATATAGTGCGAAGCCCCACGTCAATTTTTTTTAAATTATTTCATGAATTTCCTGAAATAATTTAAAAAAATTGAAGTGAAAAAAATTCTCCTGCAATCAGCGCTTCAGCGTGAGAATTTTCCCACGCTGTCAGTGACGTGCATGAGGTGAGCCGAGTTCATTGGACATGAACTCGGCTCCTCTGGATGTCGTCACAGAGAGACGCTGAGCAGCGCAAGCAAGCCTGCGCTTCTCAGTGTCTGCGGGATGACAGGCTGGATGGCAGCGTTCTGCTGCGGTCCAGCCTGTCATCTCGATGTAGCAGAGCTGAAGCTGTCGTGGGAACCATGGAAAGGTAAGGATGAGGTTGCTTTATTATTTTTCTTTTATTGCAGGAGATCGTTGGCTTCAGCTGGAATGGGCGTGATGGTAAGTATGGTTTAATTTAGAACAATAAAGGATTGTGTCTTTATTTCAATTAAAGGACTTTATTCTGGGTGTTTGTGTTTTTTTTAACTTTGACTATGGGGTTAGTAATGGGGGTGTCTTATAGACGCCTCTCCATTACTAACCTGGGCTTGATGTCAGCTGGCATTATAAGCTGACATCAACCCCAACCCTATTACCCCCTGCCACCGCACCAGGGCAGCGTGGAAGAGCGAGGCTAAGTGCCAGAATTGGCGCATCCTATGAATGCGCCATTTCTGGGGCGGCTGACGGCTGGTGTTTCTAGCCTGGGAGGGGGCCAATATTCATGGCTCCCTTCCTGGGCTATTGATATCAGCCCCCAGCTGTCTGCCTAGCCTTTGCTAGCTATTAAATTAGGGGGGACCCCACGTCATTTTTTTGGGGGGGTCCCCCATTTTAATAGCTAGTAAAGGCTATGTATTCAGCTGGGGGCTGATATTAGTAGCCTGGGAAGCTCCGTGGGTATTACCCCCTTCCCAGGCTTCAAACATCTGCCCCAGCTGTCTGCTTAACCTCCGCTAGAGCCTAAAATTAAGGTGAACCCCACGCCAATTTTTTTAATAATAAATCCTTTATTTTAATACTAAATGACAAGTACAGTAACCAACACTATCACTGTACTTCATATATATGTGACTGACATGTTTCTATCTATCTAATCTATGTGTGATGCTCTATCTTTCTGTTCTAAATTGTCGGGTACCGCTGCTGAATTGCCGGCCGGCTTTTTTAAAGAGACAGTGCATGAAAACACTATTATTTTTTTAAATAAATCCTTTACACTAAATGACAAGTACAGTAAGCAACACTATCACTGTACTTATTATATATGTGACTGACATGTTTCTATCTATCTAATCTATGTGTGAAGCTCTATTCTTTCTGTTCTAAATTGTCGGGTACAGATGCTGAATTGCCGGCCGGCTTTTTTAAAGAGACGGTGCATGAAAACACTAATATTTTTTTTAATAAATCCTTTACACTAAATGACAAGTGCAGTAACCAACACTGTCACTGTGCTTCTTATATGTGTGACTGACATGTTTCTATCTATCTAATCTATGTGTGATGCTCTATTCCTTCTTGTCTAAATTGGCGGGTACCGGTGTATGCTGCTGCTGAATTTGCCGGCTGGCTTTTTTAAAGAGAGTGTCTTCTGAGCAGTTTGTCAGCTTTTGGACACCTTTGCAGGTGTTTTCTATGTGTTTCTATGTGTTTTTGTTTGCCTGCCATTGGTTTTAACGGTGTTCGACGGTGTTCTAAGGTGTTCGACGAACAGTTCGACGAACAGTTCCTCGAACATCCCGGTGTTCGACGAACCGAACCGAACCCGAACACTACGGGGGTGGCTCAACACTAGTGACAAGTACATATAGTCATGCGAAAAGAAAAGAGGTGGAGGAGTAAAAGGAGGGGGAGACACAGATATAAGCATGTCATGCCCTTCTAAAATCCAAAAAGTGAGAAGCCGACACGGCCAGTCCGTTCCTGCCTGTGCCACTTCTGTGTCGCCGGGTTTGTGCCAGAGCCGCGGTGGACCCTGACGGCCAGCCCCCCTATCCGAATACTGGTGCCTGTCCACCGGTGGGTCGAGGCCCCCCACGGTGGGGGGGGAGTAACATCTGCAGAAGAAAGACCATCTTCCAGCCAAACTAAGATGTCGACTTCTTTTCGTGGACAATGTGATACGATCCCATTCTTACGGACACGCCCATCGCTACAAATTCTAGATGAGGCACAAAAACAGCAGGTGCTTCAACGGATATCAAGTGCTCCTTCAAGTGGGCTCTCCATCACCTCAATTTCAACATCACAAATACTCCAGTCCTCAGAGGTGTCACCCCAATCGCACTTGCTTCCTCACAGCTCCCAAGTCTCCAGCTGCCCGTCTGACTATGGGGTAACACAGATGGCTGAGTCTGCCCAGCTGTTTACTCATACTATAGCCTGGGAAACGGAGGTCTGCTCCAGAGCTTCTGTTAATCCAGATGAGGAAATGATCTGATCCGATGCCCAGAATCTTTATAAGTTGGATCCAGGACCAGATGAAGAAGGTTCTGAGCATAATGTAGACCCTTGTTCCCAAACTGTAACTCCTGTTGGTGGAGACAATGATGAAGACGATGATGAGACTCAAATACCTGATTGGAGCGACAACTTGACTTTTCGGTCAGGGCAGGAAGAGGTTGGCTCTGAGGGCGACGGGTGTGATAACATACAGGGTGATGATGACGAGGTTGGAGATCCCACTTACTGTCAACCCACAGTCAGACAGTCGATGAGGTCAGCAGAGGAGGTGGAGGAGGATGTGACTAGCCCTGGGGATGGGGATGACTCGGTACCCGGGCATTTGCCTGGCCTTGGGGATGTCGCGGTGGTCGGCTCCCTGGCCCGTACCCTGGGGTCTCTCTTTAAAAGGGTGGATAATTGTTAATTTTATAAGAGTTCATGATGCCACCTGTGGTATCTGGTGACAAGCACCAGCGCTGCAGCAGTCCACTGAGGCCGGTGATAAGGCAGCTCGATGGTATAGCTCCCCACAGGTGGAGCTAGGTCTCAGGGCAGCGTATGCAGGGGGAATGCAGGACAGGCAAGACCCAGCTGGGTCAGAGCAAGAACGGGAACGGACACGGTAGTCACTTCAGTACCTTTTACTGGTGGAAATTCAGGCACATCCCGGAGCACTGTAGGGTGAAGGGTGCATATCAGGATCCTCCCCAATGAGCGGGTGTAGGGCCTCCTGTTTCTTGCCTCTGCGTAGTAAGTTTCTGACCTGCCTGGAGCCAGGCCTAACTTTGTCTCTGTCCTGCGCTGGCTGACCTTGTGGTAGGGCCTTCTCTTGGAGTTCACGCTCCCAGTATGCGGGGCCTAAGCGTCTCCTGGCTCTGTTACATATCAGCACCTTAGCGATCCTGGGACTTGTAGATCTCCAGGGATTCCGGTTATGCCTTACTGGGTCATAGAGATACCGGTAAGCTCGGATCCTGTGTCCGGTAAATGCTTCGGGGTGAGCTGGTTAAGCTCCTCTGCCCCTTATGTACTAACTCGCCACTCGCCTTCGGCCTACTCGGGCCCTCACTAGGCTATACACACTAACAGCAGCTTGCCATGCTTCACTGATCTTATGGCACCGGAACACCTTAAGCTCTATCTGGGCTCCCTGAATCTAGCAAGCAGGAGCCTCGTGCTCCACTGCTGAACTATTAACTGCATTCTCTAGACTAGACTGAGCTCCACTGAAGACTGACCTCTCTTAGGCTTCTCTACTGCAGGAACTCTTCAGAGGAACTGAACTGCCTAGCTCCACCTTCCCTATTTATATCCCTAACGGGCTCCCTCTGCTGGTCTGAGGTGGAAGGTGGAGATGTGTGAATGTTTATGGGGGCCTCTTGTGGAGGATTCCATCAATGCACTCTTGTAGGATCTGTGATACCAAGCGCAGCGGGGAATCACAGATGCTATTGACGACGAGGTTAGGTTGCGCCTTCCTGAGCAGAGACGGAGTACTGGAAGCACGTCAACAACTGCATCCTCAACCACAACTCTGCCTCTGACCACAAGTCGTAGTGGTTCTTCAGGTCACATGGGCTCTAAACCTTGCATAGCCTGGGCATTTATTCAGATCGATAAGGATGACCCAAATCGTGTTTTCTGTAATATTTGTCAGCAAAAGCTAAGTAGAGGCCAAAAAATACATAGTTTGAGTACTTCATGCATGTACCGTCACATGGATATGAAGCATAAGTTGCAGTTGGAAGCTCACTGTGCTACAATGCGGCCTAGCCGGCTGGGCCAACCACCGTCTGCCCCATCTTGTGCATCCGCAGCCTCTTCATCCTCTGTGACTGGGGGGACATCAGTCACACATGTTTTTGGACGCAGACCTGCCACCTCTTTACCCGCAACAGCCAGTGTGATTGGCAGGTCGTCAGTTCATTGGGAAGTGGAAACACCTGCTAGTGTTGAGCGCTCTCCGACATCGAGAGCAAAACCTTTGGATCAAGGCAACCTAACATGTCCGCCTGCATCTTCCTCACAGACCGGCAGTTGCCGGGGACACCCTACTCAACACCGTCTAAGCACAACAGCCAGCCCTCGGTCCCTCAGATGTGGAAAAGTAAAAGACCATTTCCTCCTAGCCATGAGAAAGCTAAGAGGTTGAATTTCACCATCTGCAAGCTGTTGGCTACAGAAATGCTGCCTTTCCACCTGGAGGACACAGAGGATTTTCAAGACCTTATGTCCGTCACAGTGCCCCAGTACCAGATGCCCAGTCGGCACTACTTCTCAAAGAAAGATGTGCCTGCGCTCCACTAGCATGTCGCACACAACATCACCGCTTCTTTGAGAAACTCTGTGTGTGACAGGGTGCACTTCACCACAGACACTTGGACGAGAAGGCATGGACAGGGGCGTTACATGTCGCTGACTGGGCACTGGGTAACTATGGTGACAGCAGGACAAGGGGCTGCTGTCCAAGTCTTACCGTCCCCACGAGTTGTGTGTTAATCCTCTTTATCTCGAACTTCCTCCACTGCTTCTGCCTCCTCAACCTCCTCTCGGTCCTCCACCTGCACCCAAACACTGTCTGGTAATGCCACCTGCTTTCTAACTGCGCAGAAGGAATCCTGCACACCTCCTTACTATGCTGGCAGCAGGGCTCAACGCATCAGTATTTACTTTGAAATGTCTGGGAAATGTGAGTCACACAGCTGAGGAGTTTTGGTCAGCTCTGGAGACCCAGTTTCATGAAAGGTTGTCTCCACTGGACCTGCAACCAGGGAAGGCCATGTGCGACAATGCTGCAAACCTGGGTGCGGCACTTCGCCGGGGCAATGTCACACACGTGCCTTGTATGGCTCACGTGTTGAACCTGTTGTCCAGCAATTTTTAGCCCACTATCCCGGACTAGATGGCCTTCTGCAGAGTGCACGGTCGCTGTGTGCTCACTTTCGCCGTTCGCATCCCGCAGTTCAACGACTTACATCTCTACAGAAGTCGTTGGGCCTGCCAGTTCACTGGCTGAAATGCGATGTGCCGACACGGTGGAATTCAACTCTGCACATGTTGCAGCGACTGTGGCAGCACCGACAAGCCCTGGTGCAATACGTTCTGACGTATAGCTTGGGCCAACGAGATCCAGAGGTGGGGCAAATCACGCTGGAGGAGTGGTCTCAGATCAGGGACCTATGCACCCTTCTGCACAGTCTTGAAATGG
Source organism: Phyllobates terribilis (assembly GCF_046119375.1). Taxonomy (NCBI): domain Eukaryota; kingdom Metazoa; phylum Chordata; class Amphibia; order Anura; family Dendrobatidae; genus Phyllobates; species Phyllobates terribilis. The sequence continues at coordinate 446,960,677 of NW_027362764.1, forward strand.
CAACGAAGATGTTTAGTGCTGACGATGCCATTATCAGCATGACTATTACGGTGATTTACATGCTGGAGCACATGTTAAACAGAATTCGGAGTCAGGTGGTGGGACAAGAGGAGGTGGAGGAAGTAGAGGAGGAGTCGTATGCGGAAGGGATAACATCTCCAAGGTCCAGACGGTTGGCAGCACCAAGGGAGAGGGTGGGGGAGAGGGATTAACCAGGGCGCATGGTAGCAGCCAAACTGTTGAGGAAGGTGCAGGAGCCGAGGAAGAAGTGGAGGACAAACTGGCAATGGGCATGGAAGACTCATCAGATGAGGGAGACCTTGATCACATTTCTGTTGTGTGAGGTTGGAGGGAGAGGGCAGAGGAAGGAAGCATGATTCTTACCTCGCCACCAACACAACAAGGACTTGGTCCTTCTGGATGCGCAAGACACATGAGTGCCTTCTTGCTGCACTACCTGCAACATGACCCCCGGATTGTCAGAATTCGAAGTAATCCCGACTACTGGGTTGCCACACTCTTAGATCCCAGGTACAAAAGTATATTTGCCGAAATAATTCCTGCCATAAAAAGGTATTGACGAATGCAGGAGTATCTGTTGCAGAATCTTACATGTGCTTTTCCACAAAACACCAGTGGTGCACGTAGTGAATCTCACAGTTCTAACTTGCCAACGGTGGGACTGTCGAGTCTTCATCACTCAAACAGTAACAGTAACACAGTATCTGCTGGTAACAGCAATTTTGTGGAATCGTTTCACCACTTTTTTAGACCATCCTTTGCAAGGCCACAGGAGACAAGAAGTCTGACACATAGTCAATGCCTAGAGAGGATGGTACAGGAGAATCTCCAAGTGAACATCGAAGCCATGACTGTGTCACTGGACCCTTGCTCATTTTGGTATTCCAATCTTGAAAAATCGCCGGAGCTCGCCACTCACTCCTTGGAGATCTTGTCATGCCATGCAGCCAGCATTCTCTCTGAACGTGTGTTCAGCGCTGCTGGTGGTGTGCTGACAGATAAGCGCACGCGGCTGTCCACTGAGAATGTAGACAGACTCACGTTCATAAAGATGATCAAATCATGGATTCGCAAGGACATTTCTACCCCTGTGTCATCCTTGGGAGACTAAAAGCTTGGGGATTTGGTAAAATCACTTCACCAACCATTTTAAGCAACAGTGGGGCAATTGATGCCACTTAACCCTAGAACGCATGACCATAAAAATCTACACTTTCACATACCTGGGGCCCTTTAGGCCCGTGTGCAAATAACATGGAATAACTCAAACTCAAATGACAAACAACTATATACATGAAGAATACCTAGAGTTTCAAAATTCTAACTAAAGCAATATTGCAGAAAATAGAAAACAATTAACTGGGCGGGCCTGCAAGGCAACAGGTATGCGTTCTAGGGTTAAGTGGTGTCTGTGCCACAATTTTGGGAGTCCCCTTGATGTGTCTTACGTGACGTTGGCATCGTCAATTCCAGGTGGGTTGGGTCGCACCCCCCCCTTTTAACTGTAAGAAACTACATACACTATGGCTTGGGGTAACACAGATGGTTGAGTCTGAAGAGCTGTTTACTCAGAGTTCTGCTCCAAATCTTCAGTGTCTGCTAGTCAGCGTAGAATTTTTAACTGAATCTAGCCTAGGCAATACTTTGGGCGTAGTAGCCCAGCTGCGAAGCAAGCTGCACCGCCTGTGTATCTAATAAGAATTTTTAAATTAAACTAGCCTAGGCAGACTGTGGGGACCCCCAACCAAACCCAGATGCTCAGCCCCCCTACTGCCCCCCTTTCATGGACAACCCAATAATGTAACTCTTACAACTGGATGGGTGAGGATCGGTCACAGCTTTATTAACACTTTATACTCATTCCATTAGAAAGGCATTTTATTTCTAAAATAATTCAGCTTGTTGCAGCATGCCCTGGGTCCCCACTCCGGCAAGTTGGCCAACAAGTGTAACTCTCCAACATGTCCTTTCTATTTCCAGGCCACGGAGGATCCAGCGTACTCGTATGCAGGACTCTGACCCCCACCCATCACTCTTAACGCTTGTTCCACTCCGTCCTGAAGTCCTGACAGGAATATGTCCAGTCCAATATCTATTAAGTGAACACCGTCGGGCCGTATGAGGCCTCCTTTATCTCCTTCCAGTTGTCGGTGTCGTATCACTACACCGCCTCTGTCTCTTCTAAATTTTGCCATCCGAATATTTATTACCCGCCTTGTCCATTCGATGGCCGTGATGTCTCGCGCACCTTGCCATACCGCTATCGGCACAATCTCTGACCATACTATAGCTAATTTTGTGAAAAATTCTCTGAAGCGCTCAGTGTCTAGTTTCATTATTGCCATTAGTTATGCGCTCTTGTGATGACCTAGGTTGTTTCCCCCGGCCTGTATAACTAAGATGACCGGACCTCTTGCCTCTCTCCCTACCTTGATTACCTCCATTAGTACCTGTGGCCATAGCAGGCCTCTAATACCTCTCCAGTTGAAATATGTGTTATGAAACTCTAATTTCCTCCCGCCTGGGCAGACTTTCGCCCTTTTTTGTGCCCAATATATATACGAGTGGCCTATCACTCACACTGTTGGCTTAGCATCACCTGTAAAAGAAACAAACCACGTTAGGATAACAAGTCCGGTCTTATGTATCTCGCCAAACACGTGGATCGCCATCTCCCTATCCTCTGAACTTCCGTTTCTGACAGTCCTGCTCTTGCTGCTTCCGTGGCCGCACCTATGCGGAATGAGTGTGTCCCGTAATCTTTGGGGTGGTTCCCTGCCGATGTTATGCATTTATTAAATATAGCTTAGAACAGGTATCTTGATAATGGCGTTCCATCAATGTGTGATACGAAGAAATTACTTTGTGATCTGATGGTTAGATATGTTTTTACTATTGTTACCTGACTCAGTGTACCGTTTGTGGGTTGTAGAAGTACCCAAGTACCCCTGCCCGCTGGAACCGTTTTCGATTGGTGTATGCGTACACGTATTGCATTATTGGCTATGACTACTTCCTGGTGTAATAAGCGTCCACTGGTGGTAATTTTGGATTGAGGGACTAATTCGCTTATACATAGCGCCCCGAAGAAGGCGATCACAAATGCAGTAGACATTAGTGTTGCTTCAAATTGTGAGTGTCATGTTAATGGTGTTAGGGATAAGATGTGAGAAATCAGTTTTAGTGACACGGGACGGGACGTCTACATTCCTGACTTGGCTGACCCCTTTTCCACCCTTTTATGGATTGTCTGATGATGAATCTTTGTCACATCTCCCCAATTCAGTAGTTGGAAGTGAAATGCTACTCCGGTCAGACACCGCTGCGCTGACGCCCCTGATATGCCCCTCATCATTAGCTGGTGGAGAAATTCTATGGTGACTTGTGATCTGGCTTGTTCACATTGGTCAACCGTCTGCCTGCTACTAGTCGTGTCCACTCTTCCCATGCCTTACCGTATGCTTGCCACGTTGACGGGGCAACTGACGCTCTGATTAATGGCATCAACTATTCGCCACTAGATCCCATAGGGAGGGTGGGCAACTGTTGCTCGATGGGTGGGCGTTGTAGAAGAGCTCTGTGAAAGTCTGCCAATTGAATTGTTAGAAAGCGTTAGCAGCAGCTTTATACCCCTCAGCATAGTGGCTAGCGCGGACCCATACATTGTGTTTTAGGAACAGGAATACTAGCCTGCGTAGTAGGCCTAGCACTGGGAGAGACGATGATGCCATCTTATTAATGCAGTGCGCTAGGCTGGTGTTTTGTGTTATGAAGCGTATATTTTTGTTAGCCAGGCGCGCGCCCCATATTTCTATTGCTACCACTATTGGGAAAAATTATTTTCAGGGCTAGATGCAGCTAAAAATTATTATTAATTTCAAAGCTGGTGGAGCTTGGTATAGATGGCCTAATACAATGAGTCCCACACACTGCTAGAAGGCCAAATATATTTTCAGAGCTAGATGCAGATAAAAATTATATTCAATTTGCAACCTGATGGAGGTCAGTATAGATGGACTAATAGAGAAAGTCCCACACACTGCTAGAAGGCCAAATATTTTTTCAGAGCTAGATGCAGATGAAAATTATATTCAATTTGCAACCTGATGGAGGTCAGTATAGATGGACTAATACAACAAGTCCCACACACAGCTAGAAGCCCAATATTTTTTCAGAGCTAGATGCAGACAAAAAATAATTTTGAATTTGCAACCTGATGGAGGTCAGTATAGATGGACTAATAGAGAAAGTCCCAAACACTGCTAGAAGGCCCAATATTTTTTCAGAGGTAGATGCAGAAAAAAATATATTCAGTTTGCAACCTGATGGAGGTCAGTATAGATGGACTAATACAACAAGTCCCACACACAGCTAGAAGCCCAATATTTTTTCAGAGGTAGATGCAGAAAAAAATATATTCAGTTTGCAACCTGATGGAGGTCTGTATAGATGGATTAATAGAACAAGTCCCACACACAGCTAGAAGCCCAATATTTTTTCAGAGGTAGATGCAGAAAAAAATATATTCAGTTTGCAACCTGATGGAGGTCTGTATAGATGGATTAGTAGAACAAGTCCCACACACAGCTAGAAGCCCAATATTTTTTCAGAGGTAGATGCAGAAAAAAATATATTCAGTTTGCAACCTGATGGAGGTCAGTATAGATGGACTAATACAACAAGTCCCACACACAGCTAGAAGCCCAATATTTTTTCAGAGCTAGATGCAGACAAAAAATTATTTTGAATTTGCAACCTGATGGAGGTCAGTACAGATGGACTAATAGAGAAAGTCCCAGACACTGCTAGAAGGTCACATATTTTTTCAGACGTAGATGCAGAAAAAAATATATTCAGTTTGCAACCTGATGGAGGTCTGTATAGATGGATTAATAGAACAAGTCCCACACACAGCTAGAAGCCCAATATTTTTTCAGAGGTAGATGCAGAAAAAAATATATTCAGTTTGCAACCTGATGGAGGTCAGTATAGATGGACTAATACAACAAGTCCCACACACAGCTAGAAGCCCAATATTTTTTCAGAGGTAGATGCAGAAAAAATATATTCAGTTTGCAACCTGATGGAGGTCTGTATAGATGGATTAATAGAACAAGTCCCACACACAGCTAGAAGCCCAAATATTTTTTCAGAGGTAGATGCAGATAAAAATTATTTTTAATTTGCAACCTGATGGAGGTCAGTATAGATGGACTAATAGAGAAAGTCCCACACACTGCTAGAAGGCCAAATATTTTTTCAGGGCTAGATGCAGATAAAAATTATATTCAATTTGCAACCTGATGGAGGTCAGTATAGATGGACTAATAGAACAAGTCCCACACACATCTAGAAGCCCAAATATTTTTTCAGAGGTACTGTAGATGCAGATAAAAATTATTTTTAATTTGCAACCTGATGGAGGTCAGTATAGATGGACTAATACAACAAGTCCCACACACAGCTAGAAGCCCAATATTTTTTCAGAGGTAGATGCAGAAAAAAATATATTCAGTTTGCAACCTGATGGAGGTCTGTATAGATGGATTAATAGAACAAGTCCCACACACAGCTAGAAGCCCAATATTTTTTCAGAGGTAGATGCAGAAAAAAATATATTCAGTTTGCAACCTGATGGAGGTCAGTATAGATGGACTAATACAACAAGTCCCACAGACAGCTAGAAGCCCAATATTTTTTCAGAGCTAGATGCAGAAAAAAATTATATTCAATTTGCAACCTGATGGAGGTCAGTATAGTTGGACTAATAGAATGATGCTATGCCCAAAAGATTTTACTTCACTAGGTGCAGTAAAAAAATTGGTATTCTATACACAGGTGGTATATCTTGCAACACAGATAGGCTACTCCACTGACTAACACACTCTGCAATAGGCCAAAAAGGATTAGCTTTGCTAGATTCAGCCAAATGCTGTGAAAAAAACTTGCACAGCACTGGCACAGACCTGCCTGGCAAAAACTGATAGGAACTGATGTAACCTAGTCCTGAAAAGGACTCCAATTACAATTAGTCTTTACTCCCACAACCTATCTATTTAAGAGCACAGACCTGCCTGATAAAAGTCATAGGAAATGCTGTAACCTAGACCTTAAAAGGACTGCAATCACAACTATTCCCTACTCCCAAGCTATCTGTAGATTTGTGCGAAAATTGGCTTGAAATTAACAAGGTATAGCGCACACAGCAACAGCGGTGCCGTCTAACACGCAGCTGCAGCAGTGAGAAAATGGTGGCGACGGGGAAAATGGCTTGGTCTTATAGGGCAAGGACATGTGACATACACTGCCAATGACACATGCCCTTGCTTGTGTGAAAAAAAGCACTTCGCTCTGTGTGTGCGCGGCTGATAGGCTGACAGATTGCACCTCCCCACTGTAAATGCGGGAAAGAGAAAAAAAAATGGAGATCTTCATTGTTCCTGCAGAGATCCATCCCCTGCCCCTCCCCCCACCCCGCTGTACACTCAAACTGCGTATTAACATTAATTTTCATCATTACTGAGAAAAAATCCAGTTATGATTTTGGTGCACGAACAGTTATCGAACATAACCTCTAACAGCCGAATTTTTCTCAAATTGTTCGTGTTCGCCGAACGGCTCGAACACCGCCCAAAACAGCTCGAATTTGAGATTGGCGAACAGTTCGAGTAGAACAACGCTCATCTTTAGTGGTGATACCACAAATGTAGTTAATAAGTTCTGTTTGGACAACCGACAGGGCTTTTGGAACACAAATTTGGCTGAAAGATGGCGGGCACCATGTCTCATTTGCAGGGTCCCAAAGGTGCCCAAAAAGCAGAAACCCCCCACAACTGAAACCCATTTTTAGAAATTACACTTCTCAAGGATTTTATCCAGGGGTATGAGGATTTTTAATCCAAAGGTGCTACATATTATATAACATTAGTTTGTCATTTTGAATATGTAGTTATTAGTGCTGAGTGCAGGTGCTCACTACTAGAGTTTACATTGGGCGCTTGGGTATGCACCAAATATGGCGGATGCTCAGGTGACATTCTTACGTCTCTGCCCCGCATGGTTTACGGCTGTTATATAGCCAAAAAAACATGTGGGGATTACCTGTCATACACAGGCAATGCTGCATTATTATTTTGGGTGTCTAACAGCCGCGAAACATGCGGGGCGAGGACTCAAGCATGTCACTCAAGGACCCGCGATATTCTGTGCATACTCAAGCACCTGATGCAAACTCGAGTAGTGAGCACTTGCGCTCAAAAGTAATCATATCGTCATAATTTTTAATTTAAACTTTTGAAAAAAAAATTCTAACCCTAACCCTAATTTTAACTCCAACCCCAAGCACAACCCTAACTCCAATCATAACACTTACACAACCATAACACAACCCTAACCCTACCATAACCCTAACACATACCTTATCCTAACAATACTAACCCTAACACAACCCTAACACAAGCCTAATCCCAACCCTAACTGAAAAGAATGAAAAAGATATATATTTTTTATTCTATAATTTTTATATGACCAAGAGTATGACTGTGTGTGATATTACAGTCATCAAAAGGAACTAATAGAAAAAATTATCTGTTGTTTCCGGGTACTGGCCGGCAGATCAGGGCGGACGCATACTGCTCATGCACCCGCCATTTTTTTAAGAAGATGATGCAGAGTGCCGGGGGACAGAGGAAGGCCCAGGGATGGAGGAGATACCAAAGGGAGCTCAGGGAAAAAAAATTTTTCTCCTCTGACATGTATATCATGTCAGAAGAGAGAAATAATTGTAATAGACACACTTTTTTTTTTACTTGACCGCTGTTATTCATTGAATAACGGCGATCACGTGATCAGGGACCAGAAAAATCATCCCTGATCATGTTCTCCAGGGTCTCAGGTACCTCAGGTAGCTAAAACGATTGAGATTTTCAGACTCTGAGAAGCACTAAAAGCTTATTCTGGATCGCCATTTTAAAACGGCAATGAGGGAATAAGGCCCCTTAGCAGGGCACTGTTTTAATGTATATTGACGGTCGTTAAGTGGTTAATTATTTGTATGGCACAAAACAACTTGGGCCAGTGAATGTCAACAGCAGTCATGATGAAAGTGCACAGAAACAAAGATTGGTGAGGACTATCTGACCATTATAAGAGGGGGATTTCTAACAGGACAGTGATGGTAATTTTTGAACTATGATCATATTTTCTGTTTTTATGCTAGCATTGAAAACCCTTATAAATGCGTTGTGCACGTTCAAAAATCTTCTGCTCACTGGCTTAATTACCTGTAAAAAGTAGACAGCAAGAGTCGCTCAGAACCGCAGAACTGTGTCATCATACACACATACACAAATTAATACATAAACACTAACACAAACTGATATATTCACAGTCTGACCTACCATATGCTGGATAGCAATTTGGCAAATCCATCTTCACTCCTGACATTACCCCTGCATTACTACAAAATACCAGTGATTGTCTTTCGACTGTTTCTAATATTATGTCCTCCCTCTATCCAAGACTGAATCTGTCAAAAAATGAACTCCTTGTGTTTCCTCCCTCTGCTAACCTACCTATGCTTGATATTTCCATTTCTCTATATGGTTCTACCATTACTCCAAAGCAACAGGCCCACTGTCTTGGGGTCATATTTGATTCAGAACTTGCATTCACACCCTATATCCGATCACTTGCTCATTCATGTCACCTACATCTTAAAAACATCTATAGAATTCAACTTTTTTCTTGCCTTTGACTATGCAAAAACTCTTACTGCTACTTTTTCCTTCTCGTCTGACCTATTGCAACTCTCTACTAACTGATCTCCTTCTTATTAAACTCTCCCCACTCCAAACCTTCTTTAACGCAGCAGCCAGGATCATACTCCTTTCTAATTCTAACCACTACACAGGCACCTCTACTCTGTGCCAGTTAAGGCACTGGTTGCTCATCTGTTATAGGGTCCAATATAAACTTATCACTCTGACCCACAAAGTGCTCCACGGTTCAGCACCACCATACCTCTCCTGCATTATCTTTTTTTAACACCCTACCCATGCCCTCCGTTCTGCTAATGACCTAAGGCTAACTTTCTTAATAACTCGAACCTCTTCCTTCTTCAAGATTTACCTCTTCAAGATTTCTTGGTGATGTGGCAATTCTCTGTAATGCACTACCTAGGTCAATTTGATTAATTCCCAATACCCATCAGTATTAAGTGTGGCCTAAAAATGCATTCCTTTAGACTGGCCTATTGCCTCATCTCACTTACATAATTATTCCTGTTTTTCCCTTACAACATTTTCTTCCAAATCAGGACCCTCATAGCATCAATTTATATACCCTCCATGCACTTAATAGCAATGGCTAGTAACCGGTTCATGCACCCTTATGTGAATACCCTATTATATTGATGGCTGGATCATACAATACGAGCAGTTTTTTACCATATACCTTTATTGTCTCCCCTACTTCTTCATTGATTGTAAGCTTGAGAGCAAGGCCCTCATTACTCTTGGTATCTGTTTAATTATGTGTTGCTCTGTATAGTTTTTATTTTCTGTACAAGTCTCCGAAATGTAAAGTGCTGCAGAATATGTTAGCACTATAGAAATAAAAAATATTATTATTATTACTCCTGTTATCCCAGAATCCCAGAAGAATTGTCAGGAAAAAATGAACAATCTTCAGAGATGATGAGGACAAAAGACACAGCACTTCAGACAACTTCCGGTTCCTGCCAAGTTCAATAGCCTGCAGTGTTGTGACTTCTTTCTTTCTTGTTTCTTGCAGAGGCTACGTAGTCCCTACCTCCAATGAATACTGTTGTTGTATCTGTATACAGAGAGCAGCAGGAGAATAAAACAGCTTATTGCTGTTGCTGTGCAGAAACAATTACATTTAGTGGTGGACTACCTGAGAAAAAATGCAAAACAAAACTTCAATAAATAAATGCAGTTTAGATTGTCATAGGGGACCAATGGTACAAGCACAAACCAGCAACTGCTCCATTTACATGCAAATGTCAGAAACAACGGACACTGGAAGCCTGTTCTAGCATTTCTTCTGCGGTGTTGCTATCAGTGTGTCAAGAGTGGGAGAAGAGAGTTACATTGACAATCCAACACAATTGACAGCACTTTGAACACATTTTATAAGTGGTCATAAACTTGTAAAAAACTCATGAAAGAATAAAGTTATGTTAAAACCAAGCACACCATTGTTTTTCTTATGAAATTCGCAATAAGTTTGAGGTGTCACATGACCCTCTTCACATTGAAAAAAATAAAGCTGGATCCAAAATGGTCGACTTCAAAATGGCCACCATGGTCACCACCCATCTGGAAAAGTTTTCCCCCTCCCATATACTAATGTGCCACAAACAGGAAGTTTATATCACCAACCATTCCCATTTAATTTAGGTGTATTCATATAAATAGCCCACCCGGTACAATAATTATTATTACTATTCCACATTTATTCCGTGGCGCGTTAAATGTGGAAAGGGGTCACTGACTGGTACAAAAGGAGAGAGGACCCTGCCCACGAAGGCGCACAAACAATGTACAAGGGATGGGTGAGGGTACAGTAGGTCAGGTTACAGCTAGTCGTACAGCGGTATGCTGGAGCGAGGCTTACCACAGATTGTACGTTTGTCACAAGAAGTGTGTCTTCAGCTTCCTTTTCAAGGTTTCCACGGTAGGCGACAGTCTGATGTGTTGGGGTGCAGCGTTAAACAGTAGGTGAGATGCACAGGACAAATCTTGTATATGATTGTGACAAGAAGAGATAAGAGGGAAGTAGGAAAGAAGATCTTGGAAGGATGGGATGTTGCATGCAGATAGCTAGTAGAGGGCGACTAGGTCACACATGTATGCAAGAGACAGGTTTTCGAAGGCTTGGTATGCCAAAGTTTGGCTTTTCAACTGGAGTCTCTGGGCAACAGGGAGCCAGCACAGAGATTGACAGAGGGGAGAAGCCTGAGAATAGCAGATTGACAGGTGGATTAATCAGCCAGCACAGTTTAGGATATATTGGAGGGGTGCGAGAGTGGTTGAAGGGAGGGCACAGAGCAGGAGCTTGTAGTAGTCAAGGCAGGAGTTGATGAGGGCGTGCATTGGTGTTTTTCTAGATTCATGGTTGAGGAATGTGCGGATCCCCGAGATATTTTGGAGTTGGAGTCAGCAGCAAGTGGAAAGGGCTTTGATCTGACGTTTGAAGGACAGATCAGAGTCAAGCTTGCGGGATTGGGGAGAGTTGGCAGCCATTCACTTTGATGATAGGCCAGTTGGGGTGGGGATGAATGCGATGGTGGAAAGATGATGCATTCTGTTTTATCCATGTTAATTTTTACAAATCTAGCAGAGAAGAAAAATGAAATACAGGACACCCATTGTGGGATTCTGGTTAGTAAGGAGGTGATATCTGGTCCAGAGAGGTAAATCTGTGTGTCATCAGCATAGAGGTCATACTGAAAGCCATGAGACTATGAGCTGTCCCAATCCGAAGGAGTAGATGGTGAAGAGCCTGGGTCCTAGAACTGAACCTTGGGGGACATCGACATATAGGGGGTGAGATGAGGAGGTGGTTTGTGAGTGGGAGACACTGAATGTCCTGTTGGTTAGGTATGAAAAGATCCAAGAGAGAACCAAGTCTGTGATGCCGAGAGATGAGAGTCTGTATTAAGAGGGTATGATCTACTGTGTCGAAAGCAGATGACAGGTCTAGCAGGAGGAAAGAGTAGTCTTGCTTGGATTTGGTAGTTAGTAGGTCTTTGGTGACTTTAGTGAGTGGAGTTTCAGTGGAATGGTGAGGTCAGAAGCCAGATTGTAAGCGGTCAAAGAGGGAGCAGGAGGATAGGTGGGAGAACAGTTCAAAATAGACATGTTGATCCAGTAATTTGGAAGCATAGGGGAAAAGTTAGATGGGACGATAGAAAAATATAACATGGGTAAAGGGAGGGCTTTTGGAGGATGTGTGTGATTGAGGTATGTTTGAATTATGAGGGGAAGATGCCAGTTGTTAGTGATAGGTTGAAAGGGAGTGTTAGGCTTGGGATGAAGACTGTGGTACGGTTTGGAATGAAGTGGGATGGTATTGGGTCAAGTTCACAGGTGATGAGATGTGATTTGGAGAGTAAAGATGATCTTCTGTGATGGTGGAGAAGCTGATTTGGGAGGAGGAAAGTTGAGTTGTTATGAGAAGGGGCTGTTAGGACTTTGCCCTATGTTGTAAAAGCTTTGCCCTATGTTGTCAATCTTCTGCTTGAATAATGAGGCTAAGTCTACCCCTGAGATGAGAGGAGAGGAGAGGGAGGGAGAGCTGGTGAACAGAGGAGGGACTTGAAAGTACTGAATAGCTGTTTAGGGTTGTGAGACACGTATGACATGAGAGATGAGAAGTAGATTTGTTTTGCTGCAGTAAGCAATTGTGCAGCATTTTTAAAACTTCTGTTACTGGACTCCACTCTCTTTCTTTGGCAGTCGAACAGTGGTACGCCTTGTAGATGAGGGGCAGGAAGAACATGTGCTCCAGTAGATGACAAGAACTGCATCAAGTGGCCTCTGCTTCTCTTCCTCCACCTTAACATCACACAAAGTACAGTTCTCAGAGGTGGCACACCAATTACCCTTGTTTTCACCCATGTCACAACTCTCCAACAGGCCAACTGACTGTTGGGAAGCACAGATGGGCGAGTCGGAAGAGGTGTTCACACATTCTATTTCAGGGCATCAGAGGTCTGATCCAAAGCTTCACAGACTCAAGATGGGAAAAGCATGTGTACCGATGCCTTAAATTTTTTTCAGTTGATCCATGCACGGATGAAGTAGGGTCCTAGGAGGTGGGTATGGATGGGTTGGAAAAAGAAATAAATACACACCAGAACATGGAGAACTAAACTAATAGAAAACAGGGGTTGGAGAACTAAACTAATAAGACAACAGGGATTGGAAAACGAACCTACTAAACAGCTACGGTTGGAGAACTAAACCACTACACACCAGGGGATGGAGAACTAAACTACTGGACACCAATGTGTCATTAGACAGCAAGTGTTGGAATCAACAAGGCTTGCGGGACAAAGCTCTGTATCTAACACTTCCTTCAGTGCTTCTACATCCTCCACCTCCTCTAGGGCCTCCACCTGTGCCCTCAACCTCTGTCTTAACGAGACACATGTTCCAACAGTGCAGAAAGAATCACCCCCACCTCCGTACTGCACAGCCAGGGCTCACAGCAATCAAGCAGTTTTAAAATTAATATGCCTTTCAGATCGCAGTCATAACACTGAAGAGTTGTGGACAGCTCTCCATGCCGAGTTTGAGCAATGGCTGTCTCCACTGAGCCTGGAGCAAGAGAAGGCCGAGTGTGATAACGGTGCAAACAGGGTGGCGGCCCTACGCCAGCGCAACCTCAGACATGTGCCTTGCATGGTACCTGATGGTACAGCAATTTCTCTGCCACCATCCCAGCCTGGATGCGCTACTGCAGAATCCACGGTCTTTTCATGCTCACTTAAATCTATAAAAATGAGCAGGATCTTTAGTATAAAAACCTGACTACTAGACAAAGAGCAAACTTCTTCATGATGATAGAGTCCACCATTTCCTTAGCTTGCTAGTACTTTTCTGTGGGAATGAGCTTGTCTTCAAACAGCCAGGAATAACCAGTGAATAGCATGCCATGGTTTGGTATTAGCACCCAGTACCAGAAGTGAAGTCATCCACAATTTCCGTACCTCAGGAATTTTATTTGGTAGACTGGCTGAGCAAACATTAGTTTCTCACAAAGGAGCTGAAGATACTGAGTTACAGTAGGTGCAAGTTTCCCCAGCATGACCTGTTTGTTATTGTTAGCTATCAGAGGGAGAACATAACTGAGCTTTCCAAGGTGCCATATTTCATCTTAAGTTTTATATACCCTGCACTTGCGTCCTTACATTCTACAGGATGGCGGACAGTAGGTTGTGGAGTTGCATTAGCTCCGGTGGTGTTGAGGTGGCAGCGGGGCAATGGCAGGCTGTAGGCTGTCTTGAAGAGATGGGTTTTCAGGTTGTGTCTGAAGGATCTGAATGTGGTGGCTAATCGGACGTGTTGAGGCTCAGAATTCCAGAGGATGGGGGATATTTGGTAGATGTATTGGAGGTGATTGGGTGAGGAACAAATAAGTGTGAAGAGAAGGAGGTCTTGGGAAGGCCAGAGATTGCATAAGAGAATATATCGGGAGATTAGTTCAGAGATGTACGGAGAATAAAGGTTATTGATGGCTTTGTAGGTCAGAGTTAGCAGTTTGAACTGGATACACTGAGAAATTGGGAGCCAGTGAAGGGATCTTATAGATTGCAATCTTATGGATCGCTGGAGCCAGTCCATAGAAAAAAAAAAAACAGCCATAGAGTGTTCAGCAACCTTCACACAGACTTTTCTAAGCCAGGGATGCTTCTCGGCAGGGTTGGATGAGCCCACCAGAGAACCGGAGAGTCCTCCGATGGGCCCTGGCTCCTCCTTCAAGAGAGTTCATAGTGTAAACCTTGCAGGTTGTGATGATGATAAGGCCATCAATCTCCTTAATTTTCTGTTACTTGGAATGCAAGCGCAAGTATACAGCCAGCCACCCACTCTCCCACAGGCCGCAATACTAAACTGGCACATTTCTGGACAGCTTCTTGCACTTGAAATGTTGCCCTTTAGGCTCGTGGAGGCGGAAGCTTTTCACAATGTCACGGCGGCGGAATCAAATCCTCTGGTGGGCCTATTGTTCTTCAGTCTGACACAGCTTCTTGATGAGAGTTGTATTTCACCACAACCATATTCTTTAGCTTGGTGAAAGGACTGGCAGAGAGGGAAGCCGTATCTACTTCGGCTGTCATTTCTCCCCGGAAGTCATCTAATGAAACTTGTTGCATAATTAATGGCAGCCCGTCCAACATCAGCTCACACTTCTCGGTGTTGCTTAGTCACAGACAAACATCTTTCTTTACGCCTTGAATTTAATCACTACAGAGTTGGACAATGGCCTGATCTGAAATGCATTTGAGAAATAAAGTTCATAAGTTAAGCCACGGTTTAGGCCACTGAAGGTCATTAGGCAAAACTCATCCAGATTTCCCACTGACTGAAAGAAGGGTATCAAGAGGACGACTGTCCATGTTCTCCTCCTCATCCTCCTCCTCCTCATTATCACCCAATCCGCATTGAGATGAGATGAGGCTGGGCTGCATAGTTCCTTGCTCCGTCTGCAATGTCTCCTCTTTAACTGTGAGCACCAAGCATTTCAGTAGACAGAGAAGTGGGATGGTGATACTAATTATGGCATCATCGTCACTCTCCATCTTGGTGGAGTCCTCAAATTTTTGGAGGACAGAACAGATGTCAGGTATCCATGCCCACTCATCTGCTCTTATGTGTGGAGGCTGACGTGAATGCCGATGGGCGTGTTGAAGCTGGATATCAACAACTGCCCCCTGCTGCTCACAAATCCTTCCCAACATCTGCAACGTTGATTTCCACCATGTGGTGACATCGCACAACAGTCGGTGAGCTGGAAGCTGCAAATGCTGCTAAAGCACTGCCAAGGTGGCAAAAGCTATAGCTGACTTCTTGAAATGGGCAAACACATGGTGTACTTTCACAAGCAGCTCTGGCAGATCTGGGCAGGTTTTGAGAAACCAATGAACCACTAAGTTGAGCACATTTAGTGCTCTCTCATTACTAATGTGTACCCCTGTATGGAGAACAATATCAGCACTGAAGAATTAAAAGATGAAATATAGCCTGCTTTATATACCACGGTACTAAGAAAACCAATTTTGATTATTTCTTGTGTACCCCTGTGACAAAAATATCTTCACCAAAGAATTAATTTCAGTAGAGTAGAAAAATTATAATGGTGACCGACAACTCTTCCACTACAGCCAATCCAGCAGGTGGAGATCCAATCAGGATTCTCCACATTTCCAAAAATTAGTGGCAAACACCAGCAAAGAGGCATCAATTTCAGTACAGTACAAATTATAGAATTAAGAATGACACCTCTTCAACTACAGTCAACCCAGGAGATGGAGACCTAACCTGGAGTGTTCATGTTTCCCTAAATTAGTGCCTAACATCAGCAAAGTGCCATCAATTTCAGTACAGTACAAATTGAAGAATTAGGAACAACACCTCTTCCCCTACAGCCAACCCAGTAGATGGAGACCAAATCAGAAGTGTTCACATTTGAAAACATTTGGGCCTAAAACCACCAAAGTGGCATAAATTTCACTAGAGTATAAGTAGTATAATGGGGACCGACACCTCTTCCACTGCAGTCAACCCAATAGATGGAGACCCAATCAGGATTCCCCACATTTCCAAAAATAGTGGCAGACACCAGCAAAGTGGCATCAATTTCAGTGCAGTAGAAATTGTAGAATTCGGAACGACACCTCTTCCCCTACAGCCAACCCAAAATATATAGACCCAATCAGGAGTGTTCACATTTTAATAAATAAGGGCCTAAAACAACCAAAGTGGCATCAATTTCACTAGAGTTTAAGTAGTATAATGGGGACCGACACTGCTCCCACTAAAGACAACCAAATAGATGGAGACCCAATCAGGATTCTCCACATTTTCAAAAATTAGTTGCAGACACTAGCTAGGTAGCATCAATTTTACTTTAGTAGAAATTGTAGAATTAGGACCGACACCTCTTCCAGTACAGCCAACCCAGGAGTTGGAGATCTAACTAGGAGTGTTCACATTTCCCTAAATTAGGGCCTAACAATACCACTTTGAAATCAATTTCACCACAGTAGAACTAGTTTAATGGAGACCAAAACTTCTTCACTACAGTCAACCCAATAGATGGAGACCCAATCAGGATTCTCCACTTTTCCAAAAATTAGTGGCAGACACCAGCAAACTGGCATCAATTTCTCTACAGTTGAAATTGTAGAATTAGGAACAACACCTCTTCCCCTACAGTCAACCCAATAGATGGAGACCCAATCAGAACTGTTCAAATTTTAAAAAATTAGGGCCGAAGACCACCATTTCCGTGGCCAACAGATTGGAGATGGTTGAGTTCAACCTCTTAGCTTTGTCATGTGTAGGAGAAAACAATCTTTTACGTGACCACAACTGCGGGAAAGTGGCATCAATTTCACTAAAGTATAAGTAGTATAATGGGGATCGACGCCGCTTCCACTACAGCCAACCCAATAGATGAAGACCCAATCAGGATTCCCAACATTTTCCAAAAATGTTCCAGCAAAGTGGCATCAATTTCAGTACAGTATAAATTGTAGAATTAGGAACGACACCTCTTCCACTACAGGCAACCCAGCAGATGGAGACACAATCAGAACTGTTCACTAGTGATGAGCGAGCATGCTCCCTACTGCGCAAGATGCTCGGCGCTCACCGAGTATTTCCTGGGTTGATCGGCGGGAGCTCGGGTCCCCTTCCTGCATGTTTGGCGCTCTTTAGAGCGCCAATCAACATGCAGGGATTACCTGACACTCATTGTAATGCCGCAGCCATGGTGGTTGTGTCATTACAGTGATTGAATGGCCACACAGCGTCATCAGGTCTATATCCGACCTGGCGCCGCTGTGATCGTCACAGACACTCGGGAATCAGGCAGAGTAGGGAGAGGTGCTACTGCGTCAGAGAGAGATTTGCTTGTGTATTAGGTAGTGTAGGGAGAAAAACCATACATTACACATATCCATCTTAACAAACAGTCCTTTTGAGGAATAACTAATCCATCTGCAGAGATATCAGGCAGGCAGTGTATATAGACAGGCAGGGTATATAGCAGACTGCAGTGCACATAGCACAAGAGGCTCCATTTCAATTCTGCCTTCTGATGCTGTTAGATATTTCTGTACAAAGGCCCAGGTCTCAGGGGCAAGGAATACTTTTTTTTGGATCTTAATCCTCATTATTTGCTTCAAAAGCAATCCAGAGAACACTGTTTTTCTGCGCCATTTGCTTGTTGGCACTTCAGAATACAGCCAGGTCCTTTTGCATATTACAGCGCTAAAAATCCAGCTATTTAAAACTGTGTTTTCTCAGTCAAACGGATCACATATACGTTTTCAGAAAATACTGCCATTTTTGGCCTCCATTCCAATTTATTTTCACTGTGTCAGCGACATTTTTGACACCAGTTTGCTGTTAAAACTAGTTACCTACAGGCCAGGTATTTAAAACTCTGTTTTCTCCGTCACACGGATCACATATACGTTGTCAGAAAATACTGCCATTTCTGGCCTCCATTAAAAATTTTCTTCAGTTTGTCAGTGAAGCAATTCACACCAATTTGCTGTTCAAACTACTTACCTACAGGCCAGGTATTTAAAACTCTGTTTTCTCCATCACACGAATCACATATGCGTTGTCAGAAAATACTGCCATTTCTGGCCTCTATTAAAAATTTCCTTCAGTGTGTCAGTGAAGCAATTTACAGCAGTTTGATGTTCAAACTACTTACCTACAGGCCAGGTATTTAAAACTCTGTTTTCTCCATCACACAGATCACATATACGTTGTCAGAAAATACTGCCATTTCTGGCCTCTATTAAAAATTTATTTCAGTGTGTCAGTGAAGCAATTCCCACCAGTTTGCTGTTCAAACTACTTACCTACAGGCCAGGTATTTAAAACTCTGTTTTCTCCATCACATGGATCACATATACGTTATCAGAAAATACTTCCATTTCTGGCCTCCATTAAAAATTTCCTTCAGTGTGTCAGTGAAGCAATTCCCACCAGTTTGCTGTTCTAACTACTTACCTACAGGCCAGGTATTTAAAACTCTGTTTTCTCCGTCACATGGATCACATATAAGTTAGCTCCAAACTCAGTCATTCGTAGTGAGCGTGGAAGATACTGTCCTCCATTTAAAATGGGCAAGGCACATTGCAAGGGACGGGGAACTCGACTTGATGGTGATGGTGCATGCAGAGGTTGCGGACAAGGCAGTGGGCAAGCTGAAATTGTGCCACAACAAACACCCACATCTTCTCGCCTGACCTTCCTGTCCCAATTCCTAGGGGACCGCAGCACACCACTATTGAACCCAGAGCAGTGTCAAAAGGTTGATGGTTGGATAGCGGATAATGCTTCCAGTCACTTAGCCACCACCACCACCACCACCCTGTCTTCCACATGTTCAAGTCTCAGTAGACGTGAGTCTGGACCACATATTCCTCACTCTGCTCCTCCTTTCTGCCACAATGCCGAGTGCCCGGAGACAACCGACCCCACACTTTGACACTCTGAAGAGCTGTTCACTTTTCCATTTATAGATTCTGGCCTCTCGCCCGGTCCAGTTGAAGCGGGGCAAGAGGAGATCGGGTGTAGTGATGCCCAAACATTTGAGCAGCCACGGTGTTATGCTGGTGTGTCCTTTAATAAAATAAAATAAAACTTAAAGGACACGACGGGGTCCACCGGACTGCAGAGGATCTGCAGCAGCTGAGTCTGAGAGGAATGTTCATCTAAGCACAGAGAAAGAAAAGAACTGGAGCACTGGATGGCGGCGTATAGAGCTGCAGATAGCTGCAGGCCAGGAAAGGCCTGGAACCTAAGTTCCTAAAGAGGAGGAGGATCTCGGCAGCACCCAACACTTGGGTGTAAAAGTGGCAGTGTGACCACACATACAATGGCGGACACTGGAATGCTGGATCAGTAGCAAGGACACCTCCGTGGCGTGGACACCAACCGGTGAACTGACATGGTAGATCATGCTGCTCACAGCATTCCCCTAGCCCTAATTGATGGCTAGGATGACTAGGGAGCTTTCAGCAGGAACCCATGACAACGACTCTCACACACTGCATTTACTGCCAGAGAACTCACGCCAGGATAGAAAGAGATAGACTAGGCACCGGGGAGGAGCCCACTGAGCCCTTAATTACACTAGAGACAACCCCAGCCCCCCAGGACAACCAACCACGCTGTACCATACAGCAGGGGGCGTAGCTTAGTGTCACATGACCAAAATGGGGAGTGGCTTAGCGGAACATGATCACAAGGGGGCGTGGCTTAGCGGCACATGAGCAGAAACCACACTTAGAATCCCTAGAACTGAACCTAAATGCTGACAGTTACTGACCAGCAGGAAAGGGCCTGGCTGGACGCCATGAGAAAGCCCTTCTCCTGCATACCGGCCTAACACACGCTCATACGAAGGCGACGGTGGGAAAGTGTCACAAGAGGTGGACAATGATGAGACACAATTGCCAGAAAGTCAGGAAGAGGACCAGGGTGCGGAAGTGCAAGATGAGGTGGTGGATGATATAGTAACTAACCCAACCTGGCAGGAGGACATGTAGAGTGAGGACAGCAGCACACAGGGTGAGGGAGGCAGAGCACCACAACAGGCAGGAAGAAGCAGTGTGGTGGCCACAGACAGAAGGCAGGCAACCGTTCCCCGTAACACCAACACAAAGGAAGTTGCCAGTATAACTGTTAGGTCTTCCCAAGTCTGGTTATTTTTTAGAGACTCTGCAGATAACCCCAAAAAGGCCATTTGCACCACCTGCCAGGCCAGCATGAGCAGGGGTGGCAAAACTAGCAGCCTGACCACCAGCAGCATGATCAGGCATATGGCAGCAAAGCACCCGACTTTGTGGGCCGAACCACAGGGTCCAGGAACAGTGTCTGCGGGTGGCACCATTGCTTCTTCCGCTGTTGTGCATGCAAGCCTATCCCCTGTCCATGGTGCATGCGAAGCTGCCTCCTGCCCTGCACCTGTAATTGAGCACTCTCAAGTAGCAGCATCAGGAAGCACGTCCACGTCCATGTCCCAGCACAGCGTAGAGTTGTCGATACCCCAGTCCTTGGAACGCAAGCGCAAATATGCAGCCAACGCCCCACAGGCCACACTACTAAATTCTCACATTTCACGACTGCTTGCGCTCAAACTGTTGCCTTTTTGGCTCGTGGAGACGGAAGCATTCCGCAACCTTATGGCAGCGGCCGTCCCTTGGAACTCAGTCCCCAGCCGCCACTATTTCGAACACATTGTCTGTCCTTATTAGGTACAACAACCACACTGTCTGCCCTTATTGGTTATAAATGCCACATAGTCCTGACTCATTAGCTATATCAGTTAAACTGTCATCTTTTATTAGCTAAAACCAACACACTGTCTTCTAATATGAACTATTACTGCCACACTATCCACTCTTATGAGCTAATATGGATATTAAGAGCTTCCACACCCCTGTTAAAATGTCAGGATTTTTGTTATGTAAAAAAGATCATACGAAGAAAAATAATTTCAAAACTTTTTTCCACCTTTAATGTCAACTACAATCTGTACAATTCAATTGAAAACAAGTTAAAAAAATAAAAAACTAAAATAATGTGATTGCATAAATTCGCACACCATTTGTTGCACTTTGTTGATGTATCCTTTGAATATATGAGAGCATTCAATCTTTTTGAGTAGGAGTCTTTCTGCATGGCACTTCTGGAATTGGCCCCTCATCAGTGCAAAGCAGAAATTCTGATTTGACTAGTTGAGAGGCCTCTGACCGAGTCCAGGTTGGAATCCTCCATAAGGAGAATTTTTCTCAATTAGACTATCTGCTTTTTAGCAGATATAGCCATGTGAGTGCTTGATTTTTTTTAAATGAATGACACCATTAAATCTACAATATAATGTACTGTTCCACAAACAGAAATGCATACAGTTACATGCCTTGGCATACTGTAACTTGGCCACTCTTAATGTACCTAGGCAATTGTCAAGATCCACTGATGGCAGCTGCCTTTGCAATTGCCAAATGACATTCCAGATATGCTCAATGGGAGACAAGTTTGAAGATCATGCAGATAATTGTATCCACACAGATTGCCCACAGTAGCACAAACAACATGTGGTCTGGCACTGTTGCATTGAAAAATGGCTCCTGGGACACTTTGGAGAAATTGTTGCACCAATAGTTCATCAAAAAGATAATTGTAACTCTGAGCTGCTAGTGTATCTGAAATGAAGACTAGAGGGGTCAAGCTACCAGACATTATGCCTCCCATATCATGATCCCCAGATTATGACCAGTGTGACATTCCTTCTTAAATGCTCTTGCATACTGTTTTTGTTTTAAATGCAATAATAGCTGAAAATTGATCTGGAGACCACATAGGTTACACCATGAAGAGACCTTCACAAGAGAACATCACACCAGTCCTTATCTTCTGGGCTAAGGAGTGGGGTGACATAACGTTTTGTAGCTGGACCCCACTAGTTTTCGTAACAGGTACACTAACTACGCTAAAGCTCCAAATTGTCTCAGGAACAGTCTTTCAACACAAAAATGCAAGGCTGCATATTTCTCAAGCCATTGTGAGTTGCTTTCCAGGCTTAAATATTCTACTGTGGCCTTAATCATCTCTGGACATGTCTTCCATAATGCACATTTGGGATGACATTAGTCGGCAAATTGAAAGGGTGCTGCCAGCAGCGAATCTTGATGATTTGTTTGCTGAAGCATACTTAGTGGGGCACAACAGTTGTCAGACAACCATTAATAACCTCATAGATAGTAAGCTAAGTAATTTAAGAGCAGATAATGCTCTGCATGGAGCTCATATCGGTTACGGATTTAATAGAGAAGTTTTGAAATTTTATTTCCATTATGTCATCATTTGCATATTATTAACATGTTCATAAATCCTGTGATTACCATAAATCCATGACTTTTCCTTCTTGGTGTTTGTTACAATTTCCAAGTTGAGATGTGTAGGTGAATAAATGCCTTCCTTTGAAGACCAGCTGGGCTTTGTAAGAGGACCAACATAGTATTAATAAAGGTGTTTAATAGGCCCCAGACTGTCCTGATAATCCATCGACACCTCACAAATGCATCATAAAGAACTGATTGGAGCCGATGCAGGGGCGTACTGGCAAATAAGCTACTTAAACATCCCTGTCAGTGTTTGACAGCTTCATTTGTTCAATAAAGTGAAGCAAATAAAGCTTTCTCTGGTCACTGTTGTTACAGGCAGATGCTGGCTATTTTATACATCCAGCATCTACTGGGTATTATACAAGCTCAGCGCCTGAACCAATCCAAATATGTTCAGCCTCACTGCAACATCTAGTTACATCACGGTATATGACATGGTTAATATTATGTTTAATCAGTGTATATTAAATTACAAACATACAAATTATATGACTCCATTTTTTCAAACATATTTGGTTGTATCTGTTATAAATGTTATAAACTAGCCTAATTAAATATAAAACAAATTTAATTCTTTAGCAGTTTTCTTGTTTTAAATCATATCACTTTGCCTATAACACACACAAATAGATATGCAGTACATACACATACAGACAGGACAAACATGTAGAAATTAAAAATAGAAACTTAATTGAACATTTTTAAATCAAATATTTTGTAAAATGTAGCAAACACTTGTATAACAATTATTTTTATTCCAAAACAGTACAAAAATATAGTTTTTCCTTTGTAAAAAATAGAGCAAACACACAATTACAGACATTCTAATTCATTAAATAACATTCAAAACATCTTTTCTTTCAAATAATTGTAATACTTAACTTTTCAATTTGGTTTAATTTAAAACAATAAGTCTATTTTTTATCTATTTTACATTGTGTGCAAGCTAATGCTAAAATAGAATAGTCATTAAAGGCACAGAACAGTGTTCCATTATATTCGTATTACTTTTATGCATACTCCTGTAGATTAAAGAACATCAATCAAATAGCTTGTTAATTCTTCTGTACCAATGGCAGGAAAATAGTACTTACTATATCCAGAATAAATAACTGTGTTGGATGTAATTTGTAGACGTTTAAATAGTTCATCACTACTAGAAATCAATTAAAGTATGTTTTTCATCAGTCACTTTCATCCCCGCCATACATATCGGCGAGTTTTTTAAATCGAGGACCCCAGTCATTAAGATACCGGTAATCATGATTCTCGTTAACCTCAAGGGATTCCAAAGAGCTTAGAGATTCAGCAATGGAGTCATTACCTTCATAAGCATAGGTTGCAAGTGAGTCATATGGAGGAGCAGTTGCATCTGTATCATTTTCATTTATTTTCCGTTGAATAAAATCTTGAACATCAACATTTTCCAACAGAGGAGCTGGTCTTTGTATATGAAATATAGTGTCAGGGATGATATCTCTTCTAAGTTTATTTTCCTCTCTAGCTTCAGGATTTCTTAGTGCTCCAATATCAAAAGCTTGCGTATCCTCCTCACCTCCTCCCTCATCATTATAGGTCACAACATTATCTCGCACATCATCCTTTGAAACTATTAATGGTTCTTTTTTTCTGTGTCTCTTCAGAGCCGCAAAAAGGACTACTAATGCTGAAAGGGAAATTAGGAAATATTTAATATTTTACTCTTACAGAATGTTTATAATATTTTTGATTTTGTTTGTTGAATGAGTAATTAGAAATTATTTTGTGACATTATTGAACCATACGATAAAAAATGTAACTTGTGTTTTAATAATGTTCATGAGAAATATTTCATCTTATCATTCATTTATATGAAGCACTCATTATGTATGTTACATATTGTATCAATTAGTGAATTCTTATTTATATAGCTATGGCTAAAACTGATCAACAGGTCATTATATTAGTGGAAAAATGTTCTTATGGAAAATGCACATTTCATATACACTAGTGAGTGACATACCGCTATTAGTGGCAGACTACGCGAGCCTCATCAAACTGTGTGTGAGGTACTTTGGAAGCTATTATAATCTATGTTATTGATATGGGGACCATTCAACTGTGTGTGGGGTACTGAGCAGGCATCATACTGTGGGAATGGGGCAAAAGAAGCCATGATACTATATTTGTGAGGAAGTCTATTGGGGCCATCATGTTATGTGAGGGGCTGTGAGGGCTATCATACTGTGTATGGGGAGCTGTGAGGGCCATAATATTTTTTTGTAGAGGACAGTGGGTGTTATCATACTGTTTGTGGAGGCCATTATACTGTGTGTGGAGGGTTATGAGGTCCAAAATACTGTGTGTTGGATTTTTGGGGCCATGATACTGTATTTGTGGGGACATTATACTGTTTCGTGGAGCATCATACTGTTTGTGAGGCTGCAGGGACATCATAATGTGTGCCATGATACTGTGTGGGGGAGTTGTGGAGGCCTAAATACTGTGGGAGGGGGCTATGGGAATATCATACTGTATGGGGACTGTGGTGAGCTGAGCATAATACTCTGTGGCAGGATGTGGGGGCATCATACTAAGAGGGGGAACTGTGAGGGCATCATACTGTGTGTGTGGATATGTGGGGGTTATGATTCTGTTTGTGAATTGTGGGAGTTATCATAGTATTTGTGGGGGACTTTGGGGCATCATATTTTGTGGGGTGCTTTCAGGGTCACAATATTGTGTGTGAGAGACTTTGGGTCAATGATATTCTATTTGAGGTCCATAATGCTCTCTGTGACAGACTGTGGTGGCATAATAATGTGTGAGGGAACCTATGGGGGCAATGGTACTGGGTATGGAAATCAGTATACTCTGGGCATCATATCATGTGTGTTATGATACTGTGTGGGGGCAAGCTGTGGTGGCCATGATAATGTGAATGAGGGGTTCTATGCAGGCATGATACTGTTAAGAGGGCTCTGTGAACCATGATACAGTGTGGAGGACTGCAGGGGAATCATGCTGTGGGGGAACTGTAAAATTTTGGGGAATCATACTGTTTGCAAGCTGTAGAGACCATGTGTGAGAGGCTGTGGGAGACATCATACTGATGTGTGGGGAATGTGAGGGCCTTCATACTGTGTGGGAAATGCAGGTGGCATCATACTTTGTGTAGGGACTGTGTTGTCCATGATAGTGTGTGTTTGGGACTGTGGGGGCCATTATGCTGTGCTTTATGAACCAAGATACTGTGTGAGGGGCTGTAGGAGCATCATACAGTTGATGGTTATGTGAAGGCTTGATGCAGAATATAGGGCATTCATACGGAGGAACATCATACTGTGTGGGAGGATGTGTGGGAATAATATTGTGTGTGCCAAGATACTGTGTGGTGGGGGATATGAAACCATATGTGGGGCTGAGGGGACATCATACTATGGGTGGAAAAATGGAGGCATCAAACAGTGTGTGGGGGCTGTGCGGTCATGATACTGTGTGTAGTGGCATGAAGACCATGATACTGTGTTTAAGAGGCTGTGGAGTGCTGTAAGGGCCATTACATTGTGTTTGGAGAGCTGCATGGGAAAATATAATGTGTGTGGGGGCATTTGGAGCCTGTGATACTGTGTATGGGGGCTACCATACTGGGGGGGGGGCACTCTACTTGGTGGGAGGCTGCAGGGGTCTATGAATGCATCAAACTGTGTTAGGGATGTGGTAATAATCATACCATGATGGGGTTATGGGAGCATCAAACTGTGTGTAGAGACTGTGGGGGCCATGATACTCTGTGTTTGTGGTAGGGTATGACAACCATGATACTGTGTGTTGGAAGCTCTGGAGACCATGTTTCTGTGGGATATATAGTAGGGGCATTATACTGTGCTGTGTGTTGTGGGCTGTGGGGGCTATCATAGTGTGTGATATGCTGTTTGAGCTATCATACTGAATGGTTGGGTGTGAGGACCATGATACTTGGTGTGGAGGAACTAGAATATACTGTGTGGGGGGCACTTTAGGGACATCATGTCTACTGTGACAATTTTTTCATTGAGTGGGGATAAGGGAGGAACCAATTAGAACTTTTTCTTTGGGACCCCCAGATGTTAACATATGTCTTTAACAAAAGTTACCATTAGTCTCCTTATTGTTAAACCCATACACCAGAATCAAGCAGGATGGTTTGGTGTATTTTTTTTCTTAAACAAGGAGTGTATACACACAGAGAAGTATGTTTTGTCTTTTTATACTTTCCTTACTGGCTTAAAAAAAACCTGCAGAAAAAAATGCCTTCTGTTTCTGGCACTGTAGTAGAACTACTTTCTGATTAATGTGCAATTCTGAGCATGTCTGTATGTGAAGTTTTACCAATGTCTGCTAATGGCAAATCTGCTGTTTCAGGTTTGTTAAACTAAACACACTGACAGTATATAAACCCTGCTCTTTCACTTTAATACATTTTGTAACACATTATGTTCATGTTCATCCATCTACAGTAAAGAACTTTCTTCAATATAATATCACCCTGTGGCCAAATTAGTATTTACTTCCATATATCACGTGTATGTCTGAGTGTCATCTCATCATTTCTACGTAGAAGCGGAAAAACTAATTGGGATTAAGAGATGATAACATATACATGTGAAACTGTGGCCCGTGGGTCAAATCTGGCCCGCAGGACGATTATATTTGGCCCACGACACCACAACCACCACCCCTATGTGGGGCCATTATTCTGCATATAGGACTTTGTGTGGTCCATTATTCTGTATGGAGGAC
This sequence comes from Phyllobates terribilis, assembly GCF_046119375.1. Taxonomy (NCBI): domain Eukaryota; kingdom Metazoa; phylum Chordata; class Amphibia; order Anura; family Dendrobatidae; genus Phyllobates; species Phyllobates terribilis. Next base: position 446,988,146 of record NW_027362764.1, read on the forward strand.
TATGTAGGGCCCATTATTCTGTATGGAAGACTATGTGTGGCCATTATACTGCCTGGAGGACTATGTGGGGACCATTATACTGTATGGAGGACTATGTGGGGCCCATTATTCTGTATGCAGGACTGTGTGGGGTCCATTATACTGTATACTGGTTGGCCCGCGACTTTGTCCAAGTATTTCATTTTGGCCCTCTGTGTGTTTGAGCCTGACATCCCTGCAATAAACTATACATGTTTGCACAAATCATGTATACAGCACAAAATTTTGTTAACACAAGCGCACATAATTAAAACATTTTCAGAAGAAATAGAACTTACAGAGAAGTATGATGATGCAAAGTAAAATCGCAACTAATGCACCAGTGCTCAGTCCAGCTGGAAGGAAGAAAGCTTCAGCACTGCATGTCTGTATATTGCCTTTGCTGTCACAGGCACATACCTGTATAGTCAATGTTTCAGTGCTGCTCTGAACAGGATAGTCATTGTCAAAAATAATAACTGGCAATGTATATGCACTAATTTTATGACGATTATATTTGTTTCTTTTTGTTAAAATACTTGCTGTATTGTCTGGAATTATAAAACAAGATGAAAATGTTAAGAGATGTGAACAAGAATAACAAATATGTTGTATAACTAATATTATATTGCTGTCAAATATTTTACCTTTATTGTCAACAACTGTAAAGTTCGGATTTATGGAAAATTCTGGTACCATTTCAAAGAAAAATGTATGTCCTCGTGGAGGTTCATCTTTGTCCACAGCACTTACTGTCTGTATGAGCTGTAAGGAAACACACACTTTACAGAGTGGACTTGTCAAATATCACTTTCATATTTATTGTACTTCTGTGAGATATAAAGAAAATATGCTTGAGTTGCAATTTGAGTGTAAGAATAATGGCTACAACAATGTAAAAGCAACATTGTAAAACATTCAATATCAAAATGGTATTTGGATTTCAATAAGCATATTTTTAATTTCTGTACACACATACTTTACAATAGGAATGCTTGATTCATACACTGCTCAAAAAAATAAAGGGAACACTCAAATAACACATCCTAGATCTGAATGAATGAAATATTCTCATTGGATACTTTGTTCTGAAAAAGTTGAATGTGCTGACAACAAAATCACACAAAAATCATCAATGGAAATCAAATTTATTAACCAATGGAGGCCTGTATTTGGAGTCACCCCCAAAATTAAAGTAGAAAAACACACTACAGGCTGATCCAACTTTGATGTAATGTCCTTAAAACAAGTCAAAATGAGGCTCAGTTTTGTGTGTGGCCTCCACGTGCCTGTATGACCTCCCTACAACGCCTGGGCATGCTCCTGATGAGGTTGCGGATGGTCTCCTGTGGGATCTCCTCCAAGACCTGGACTAAAGCTTCCGCCAACTCCTGGACAGTCTGTGGTGCAACGTGACGCTGGTGGATGGAGTGAGATATGATGTGCTCAATCGGATTCAGGTCTGGGGAAGGGGCGGCCCAGTCCATAGCTTCAATGCCTTCATCTTGCAGGAACTGCTGACACACTCCAGCCACATGAGGTCTGGCATTGACCTGAATTAGGAGGAACCCTGGGCCAACCGCACCAGCATATGGTCTCACAAGGAGTCTGAGGATATTTTCATAGCTAACTACTTCCACTTTCCAAAATGGTATGAAGAATTTTTCAATTAAGTTGTTTCTATGGCATGTGTATTAATTTATTTACTCTCCTATTCCCCTGACATTCCCGTGCTGTGTCCCTGATTCTCCCAGCTGGTCTTCTGTATAAATTGGCTTTAGCAGTGTTGTGCTACATACCACTGATTCCAGTGATTGGCTGTAGTGGACTGGTGGAAAATTTATCCTGTGCCATTTGAAGCTAATGTAAACACCCTTGGGGAGAATCAGGGATGCAGTGATGAAATGGCCAAAATGGAATTGGTGGGTATATCTTATTCAATAATAACAAATTTGAAAATAAACAGCCTATATGTTGCTGCACTTTCAAAACACTCAAAAATCCAAGAAATAACCAGGAAGCTAGTACAGCTCTGAGGTAAAATGTTATTTTTATTAAGTATATCAATAAAACCAATAAAACATACAATTGATGGGGAAAGGAAGTGACAAAGAGATGCCACCGATAGAGGTAATACTAATGGGGTACTGGAAAGTAAAATGACATGTTTATATGTCAACCAAGATGTACTATACCATTGAAAGTACCGTATTTTTCGAACTATAACAAGCACCGGACCATAAGACTAGTGTTGAGCCACCCCCGTAGTGTTCGGGTTCGGTTCGGTTCGTCGAACACCGGGATGTTCGAGGAACTGTTCGTCGAACTGTTCGTCGAACACCTTAGAACACCGTCGAACACCGTTAAAACCAATGGCAGGCAAACAAAAACACATAGAAACACATAGAAAACACCTGCAAAGGTGTCCAAAAGCTGACAAACTGCTCAGAAGACACTCTCTTTAAAAAAGCCGGCCGGCAAATTCAGCAGCGGCATACACCGGTACCCGACAATTTAGACAAGAAGGAATAGAGCATCACACATAGATTAGATAGATAGAAACATGTCAGTCACACATATAAGAAGCACAGTGACAGTGTTGGTTACTGCACTTGTCATTTAGTGTAAAGGATTTATTAAAAAAAATATTAGTGTTTTCATGCACCGTCTCTTTAAAAAAGCCGGCCGGCAATTCAGCATCTGTACCCGACAATTTAGAACAGAAAGAATAGAGCTTCACACATAGATTAGATAGATAGAAACATGTCAGTCACATATATAATAAGTACAGTGATAGTGTTGCTTACTGTACTTGTCATTTAGTGTAAAGGATTTATTTAAAAAAATAATAGTGTTTTCATGCACTGTCTCTTTAAAAAAGCCGGCCGGCAATTCAGCAGCGGTACCCGACAATTTAGAACAGAAAGATAGAGCATCACACATAGATTAGATAGATAGAAACAAGTCAGTCACATATATATGAAGTACAGTGATAGTGTTGGTTACTGTACTTGTCATTTAGTATTAAAATAAAGGATTTATTATTAAAAAAATTGGCGTGGGGTTCCCCTTAATTTTAGGCTCTAGCGGAGGTTAAGCAGACGGCTGGGGCAGATGTTTGAAGCCTGGGAAGGGGGTAATACCCACGGAGCTTCCCAGGCTACTAATATCAGCCCCCAGCTGAATACATAGCCTTTACTAGCTATTAAAATGGGGGACCCCCCAAAAAAAATGACGTGGGGTCCCCCCTAATTTAATAGCTAGCAAAGGCTAGGCAGACAGCTGGGGGCTGATATTAATAGCCCAGGAAGGGAGCCATGAATATTGGCCCCCTCCCAGGCTAGAAACACCAGCCGTCAGCCGCCCCAGAAATGGCGCATTCATAGGATGCGCCAATTCTGGCACTTAGCCTCGCTCTTCCACGCTGCCCTGGTGCGGTGGCAGGGGGTAATAGGGTTGGGGTTGATGTCAGCTTATAATGCCAGCTGACATCAAGCCCAGGTTAGTAATGGAGAGGCGTCTATAAGACACCCCCATTACTAACCCCATAGTCAAAGTTAAAAAAAACACAAACACCCAGAATAAAGTCCTTTAATTGAAATAAAGACAAAATCCTTTATTGTTCTAAATTAAACCATACTTACCATCACGCCCATTCCAGCTGAAGCCAACGATCTCCTGCAATAAAAGAAAAATAATAAAGCAACCTCATCCTTACCTTTCCATGGTTCCCACGACAGCTTCAGCTCTGCTACATCGAGATGACAGGCTGGACCGCAGCAGAACGCTGCCATCCAGCCTGTCATCCCGCAGACACTGAGAAGCGCAGGCTTGCTTGCGCTGCTCAGCGTCTCTCTGTGACGACATCCAGAGGAGCCGAGTTCATGTCCAATGAACTCGGCTCACCTCATGCACGTCACTGACAGCGTGGGAAAATTCTCACGCTGAAGCGCTGATTGCAGGAGAATTTTCCCACGCTGTCAGTGACGTGCAGGAGGTGAGCTGAGTTCATTGGACATGAGCTCACCTCATGCACATCACTGACAGCGTGGGAGAATTCTCCTGCACTCAGCACTTCAGCGTGAGAATTTTCCCACGCTGTCAGTGACGCGCATGAGGTGAGCCGAGTTCATTGGACATGACCTCGGCTCATCTGGATGCCGTCACAGCGAGACAGTGAGGAGCGCAAGCATGCCTGCGCTTCTCAGTGTCTGGGGGATGACAGACTGGATGGCAGCGTTCTGCTGCGGTCCAGCCAGTCATCTCGATGTAGCAGAGCTGAAGCTGTCGTGGGAACCATGGAAAGGTAAGGATGAGGTTGGTTTATTATTTTTCTTTTATTGCAGGAGATCGTTGGCTTCAGCTGGAATGGGTGTGATGGTAAGTATGGTTTAATTTAGAACAATAAAGAATTGTGTCTTTATTTCAATTAAAGGACTTTATTCTGGGTGTTGTGTTTTTTTTAAATACTTTACTAGAAATTCATGGCGGTCATGTCTAATACTGGTGTGACCCCATGAATTTTGGGCTTGGGGCCAGCTGATAATACCAAGCTGGCCCTAACCCCTTTATTACCCAGTGAGCCACCGCACCAGGGCCCTGGATGAGTTGGGTACAGCGCCAGAAGATGGTGCTTCTATGAACGCGCCATTTTCCGGGGTGGCTGCGGACTGCAATTTGTAGCGGGGGGGGGCCCAGAAAGCTTGGGCCTCCCTGCGCTGCAGATTCCAGCCCCCAGCTCCCTAGTTGTACCTGGCTGGACACAAAAATAGGGCGAAGCCCCACGTACTTTTTTTTTAATTATTTCATGAAATTCATGAAATAATTAAGAAAAAAAGGCCTTCCCTATATTGTTGTGTCCGGCCAGGTACAAATAGGCAGCTGGTGGTTGGGGGCAGCCCGTTCCTGCCTGCTGTACCTGGCTGGACACAAATATAGTGCGAAGCCCCACTTCAATTTTTTTTAATTATTTCATGAAATTCATGAAATAATTAAGAAAAAAAGGGCTTCCCTATATTGTTGTGTCCGGCCAGGTACAAATAGGCAGCTGGTGGATGGGGGCAGCCCGTTCCTGCCTGCTGTACCTGGCTGGACACAAATATAGTGCGAAGCCCCACTTCAATTTTTTTAAATTATTTCAGGAAATTCATGAAATAATTTAAAAAAAATTGACGTGGGGCTTCGCCCTGTTTTTGTGTCCAGCCAGGTACAACTAGGCAGCTGGGGGCTGGAATCCGCAGCGCAGGGAGGCCCAAGCTTTCTGGGCCACCCCCGCTGCAAATTGCAGTCCGCAGCCACCCCGGAAAATGGCGCGTTCATAGAAGCGCCATCTTCTGGCGCTGTACCCAACTCATCCAGGGCCCTGATGCGGTGGCTCACTGGGTAATAAAGGGGTTAGGGCCAGCTTGGCATTATCAGCTGGCCCTAAGCCAGAAATTCATGGGGTCACGCCAATATTAGACATGACCACCATGAATTTCTAGTAAAGTATTTAAAAAAAACACAACACCCAGAAAAAAAGTCCTTTAATTGAAATAAACAAACAATTCTTTATTGTTCTAAATTAAACCATACTTACCATCACGCCCATTCCAGCTGAAGCCAACGATCTCCTGAAATAAAAGAAAAATAATAAAGCAACATCATCCTTACCTTTCCATGGTTCCCATGACAGCTTCAGCTCTGCTACATCGAGATGACAGGCTGGACCGCAGCAGAACGCTGCCATCCAGCCTGTCATCCCGCAGACACTGAGAAGCGCAGGCTTGCTTGCGCTCCACAGTGTCTCTCTGTGAGGGCATCCAGATGAGCCGAGTTAATGTCCAATGAACTCGGCTCACCTCATGCACGTCACTGACAGCGTGGGAAAATTCTCTTGCACTCAGCGCTTCAGCGTGGGAGAATTCTCACACTGAAGCGCTGAGTGCAGTAGAATTCTCCCACGCTGTCAGTGACGTGCAGGAGGTGAGCTGAGTTCATTGGACATGAGCTCACCTTATGCACGTCACTGACAGCGTGGGAAAATTCTCCTGCACTCAGCGCTTCAGCGTGGGAGAATTCTCACGCTGAAGCGCTGAGTGCAGGAGAATTCTCCCACGCTGTCAGTGACGTGCAGGAGGTGAGCTGAGTTCATTGGACATGAGCTCACCTTATGCATGTCACTGACAGCGTTGGAGAATTCTCCTGCACTCACCGCTTCAGCGTGAGAATTTTCCCACGCTGTCAGTGACGTGCATGAGGTGAGCCGAGTTCATTGGACATGAACTCGGCTCATCTCGATGTCGTCACAGAGAGACGCTGAGCAGCGCAAGCAAGCCTGCGCTTCTCAGTGTCTGCGGGATGAGAGGCTGGATGGCAGCGTTCTGCTGCGGTCCAGCCTGTCATCTCGATGTAGCAGAGCTGAAGCTGTCGTGGGAACCATGGAAAGGTAAGGATGAGGTTGCTTTATTATTTTTCTTTTATTGCAGGAGATCGTTGGCTTCAGCTGGAATGGGCGTGACGGTAAGTATGGTTTAATTTAGAACAATAAAGAATTGTGTCTTTATTTCAATTAAAGGACTTTATTCTGGGTGTTTGTGTTTTTTTTAACTTTGACTATGGGGTTAGTAATGGGGGTGTCTTATAGACGCCTCTCCATTACTAACCTGGGCTTGATGTCAGCTGGCATTATAAGCTGACATCAACCCCAACCCTATTACCCCCTGCCACCGCACCAGGGCAGCGTGGAAGAGCGAGGCTAAGTGCCAGAATTGGCGCATCCTATGAATGCGCCATTTCTGGGGCGGCTGACGGCTGATGTTTCTAGCCTGGGAGGGGGCCAATATTCATGGCTCCCTTCCTGGGCTATTAATATCAGCCCCCAGCTGTCTGCCTAGCCTTTGCTAGCTATTAAATTAGGGGGGACCCCACGTCATTTTTTTTGGGGGGTCCCCCATTTTAATAGCTAGTAAAGGCTATGTATTCAGCTGGGGGCTGATATTAGTAGCCTGGGAAGCTCCGTGGGTATTACCCCCTTCCCAGGCTTCAAACATCTGCCCCAGCCGTCTGCTTAACCTCCGCTAGAGCCTAAAATTAAGGGGAACCCCACGCCAATTTTTTTAATAATAAATCCTTTATTTTAATACTAAATGACAAGTACAGTAACCAACACTGTCACTGTACTTCATATATATGTGACTGACATGTTTCTATCTATCTAATCTATGTGTGGAGCTCTATTCTGTCTGTAATAAATTGTCGGGTACCGCTGCTTAATTGCCGGCCGGCTTTTTTAAAGAGACGGTGCATGAAAACACTATTATTTTTTTTTATAAATCCTTTACGCTAAATGACAAGTACAGTAAGCAGCACTGTCACTGTACTTCATATATATGTGACTGACATGTTTCTATCTATCTAATCTATGTGTGATTCTCTATTCTTTCTATTCTAAATTGTCGGGTACCGCTGCTTAATTGCCGGCCGGCTTTTTTAAAGAGACGGTGCATGAAAACACTATTATTTTTTTTTAATAAATCCTTTACGCTAAATGACAAGTACAGTAAGCAGCACTGTCACTGTACTTCATATATATGTGACTGACATGTTTCTATCTATCTAATCTATGTGTGATTCTCTGTTCCTTCTATTCTAAATTGTCGGGTACCGCTGCTGAATTGCCGGCCGGCTTTTTTAAAGAGACGGTGCATGAAAACACTATTATTTTTTTTGATAAATCCTTTACGCTAAATGACAAGTACAGTAAGCAACACTATCACTGTACTTCATATATATGTGGCTGACATGTTTATATCTATCTAATCTATGTGTGAAGCTCTATTCTTTCGGTTCTAAATTGTCGGGTACAGGTGTATGCCGCTGCTGAATTGCCGGCTTTTCATGTTTCACTGTTGGCACTGTTCCCATCGATTTGGGCAATCACTGTAATGCCACAACCACCATGACTGTGGCATTACAGTGAGTGGCAGACAATCCCTGCATGATTGGTGCTCTAAATAGCGCCAGACATGCAGGACACGCTTTTGGTGCACGAACAGTTATTGAACATAACCTCGAACAGCCGAATTTTTTGCAAATCGTTTGGGTTCGTCGAACAACTCGAACACCGCCCAAAACAGCTCGAATTTGAGATTGGCGAACAGTTCTAGTCGAACACCGCTCATCTCTACATAAGACGCACCTAGGTTTTAGAGGAGGAAAATAGGAAAAAAAATTTAAACAAAAAATGTGGTCATGATGCCTTGTTATGGGGAAGGGGGTCTGCTGCTGACACTGGCATAGGGGTAACATCCCTCAATTCTGTTAATATCCTCCATCCTGGTATGTATGGCCCCTCCTTCCTGGTATGCATGGCCGCCATCCCATCCTGGTATACGTGGCCTTCATCCCCATCCTGGAATGCATGGCACCCCTTGATCCCCCACCCTGGTATTCATGGCACCCCTTGATCCCCCATCCGGGTATGCATGGCACCCTTTTATTTCCCATCCTGGCATGCATGGCATCCCTTAATCACCAATTCTGGTATGTATGGCACCCCTTGATCACCCATCCTGGTATGCCTGGCACCACTTGATCACCCATCCTGGTTTGTATGGCACTCCTTGGGCCCCCATCGTGGTATGCATGGTATTTCTTGATCACCCATCCTGGTAGGTATGGCCCCCCTCATCCCCATCCTGGTATGCATGGCACCCCTTGATTTACCAATACTGGTATGCATGGCACCCCTAGATACCCCATCATGATATGCAAGGCAAACCCCCCCTAAAACCCATCCTGGTATGTATGGAACCCCTTGATCACCCATCCTGGTATGTATGGCACCCCTTGAGCCCCCATGCTGGTATGCATGGCACCGCTTGATCTCCTATCCTCGTATGTATGGCACCTCTTGATCCCCCATCACGCTGCCCACAAAAAAAAATAAACAATCATACTCACCTCCTCTCTCCTCCAGTGTTGTCCTGCTCTGCTGCCAATAATCTCACTATGTGAGCCGCACATGGCAGGGCGCGCATAGCGTCCCTGCCATGCACCCTCACACAGTGTGAGATGCTGTGCTGGAATAGTCACTGCTCCCCACTCCGGGACTCTGTGCATGGGGAGCAGTGACCATTCATTCTCTTCAATAGCCAGCGCACTGTACCACAGCATGGCTCCTGCTGCTGCTCTGCGGTCAGTGTGCCCGCTATTAAAGTCCATGAATATTCACTACAACCAATGGAAGTTGTAATTAAAACAAAAACATTAAATAAACAATGGGTCATTTTCTGATGACATGTTCCCTTTAAGTGTTTGATGTCAAGGTAGAATCAATGGGTCATTATGGATTTTCAGGCAGTTCTTCTCATCCCTCGCTGACCTTACAATAATGACCCACTATAACAGACAAGACGAGAGGGCAGGGTGTCACACAACGGCTTTATTTCCCCCGGCAATACTTAATCTAGCACATCACACTCCGGCTATTAAGAAAAATTAATATTCACTGCTCCCCAGGCAATATTCATTTTCTTTAGTAGTGGGCACAGTATAGGCTGCAGCAGGCGGCTGCTGCCTCCTGTGCCCCGCTGATCCCTCGCTGCCACTCCCCCACACCCACCACCATGCACGGCCATACAATAATATAGCATTCGGAGGAAAATTTTATGAGGAAAAAAGTGTGTCTTATAGTCTGAAAAATACGGTATATTAGGAAATTTGTCAATGATAATATTCAATGAGAATAATTGTCCAGGATGTCAAATGAGACACCTTATGTAATGCAGCATAGAGTTATATCATGTAAAGCTGGCAATCAGCAAGTGGCAGAAGGTATAAAAAGGTATAATTTATAAATGGTATAGTATACCATGCTGTCAAAATAACTGGTAACACAGCTTATATATTTAGATAGGTATATCCAACAAGTACCTATGAGTGATGAGCGAGCATACTCGCAAGTACTCGGTACTCGCCGGAGCATCTCAGTACTCGAGATGCTCGGAGCTCGCCGAGTACTTGCGAGATGCTCGGGCGGATGCTCGGGTCCCCACCTTGCATGTTTGGTGCTCTTTATTGTGCCAATCAACATGCAGGGATTGCCTGCCACTCATTGTAATGCCACAGCCATTGTGGTTGTAGCATTACAGTGATTGGCTGGCCACACAGCATCATCAGGTCTATATCAGACCTGGCACCGCTGTGCTGGTCAGACTACTCTGCAATCAGGCAGTGTAGGGAGAGCTGCTGTTGAGCTAGGGAGAGATTTGGTTGTGTATTTGGTACTGTAGCGAGAAAACAAGTACATTACACATATCCATCTCAACAAACAGTTCTTCTGAGGACTAATCCATCTGCAGAAATATCAGGCAGGCAGTGTATATAGCAGACTGCAGTGCAAATAGCACAAGAGGCTCCATTCCAGTTCTGATTTCTGCTGCTCTTAGATATTTCTAGACAAAGGCCCAGGTCTCAGGGGCCAGGAATAATTTTTGGACCTTAATCCTCTTTATTTGCTTAAAAAGCAATCCAGAGAAAACCGTTTTTCTGCGCCATTTGTTTGTTGGCACTGCAGAACACAGCCAGGTTCTTTCCATATTACAGAGCTAAAAACCAGCTATTTAAAACTGTAGTTTGTCCATCACATGGATCACATATAATTGTGCTGAAAATACTGCCATTTCTGGCCTCCATTCAAATTTTTTTTCACTGTGTCAGCGAAGTTTTTGACACCGGTTTGCTGTTCAAAATAGTTACCTACAGGCCTGGTATTTAAAACTGTGGTTTTTCCATCACACAGATTACGTATAACTTCGCTCCAAATTCAGCCATTTGTAGTGAGCGTGGAAGATATTGTCCTCCATTTAAAATGGGCAAGGCGCATTGGCAAGGGACGGGGAACTGGACGTGATGGTGATGGTGCATGCAGAGGCAGAGGCCAAGGCCGTGGGCAAGCTAAAATTGTGCCACAACAAACACCCACACCTTCTCGCCCAACCTTCCTGTCCCAATTCCTAGGGGACCGCAGTACACCACTATTGAACCCAGAGCAGTGTCTAAAGGTTGTTGGTTGGATAGCTGATAATGCTTCCAGTCACTTAGCCACTACCACCACCACCCTGTTTTCCACACGGTCAAGTCTCAGTAGTCGTGAGTCTGGACCGCATATTCCTCACCCTGATCCTCCTTCCTCTCACCATGCCGAGAGCCTGGAGACAAATTATCCCACACATGGACACTCTGAAGAGCTGTTCACTTTTTTCATTTATAGATTCGGGCCTCTCGCCCGGTCTACTTGAAGCGGGGCAAGAGGAGATCGCATGTAGCGATGCCCAAATATTTGAGCAGCCACGGTCACACTAAGGCTATGGTGGGAAAGTGTCCCAAGAGGTGGACAATGATGAGACACAATTTCCAGAAAGTCAGGAGGAGGACCAGGTTGCGGAAGTGGAAGACGAGGTGGAGGATGATATGGTAACTGACCCAACCTGGCATGAGGACATGCAGAGTGAGGACAGCAGCACACAGGGGGAAGGAGGCAGAGCACCCCAACAGGCAGGAAGAAGCAGTGTGGTGGCTACAGACAGAAGGCAGGCAACCGTTCCCCGTAACACCAAAACGAACCAAGTTGCCAGTACAACTGTTAGGTCTTCCCGAGTCTCGTTGTTTTTAAAGACTCTGCCGATAATCCCCATAAAGACGATTTGCACCACCTGCCAGGCCAGAATCAGCAGGGGTGGCAAAACGACGGGCACCCCACTTTGTGGGCCGAACCCCAGGGTTCAAGAACAATGTCTGCGGGTGGCACCATTGCTTCTTCTGCTGTTGTGCACGCAAGCCAATCCCCTGTCCATGGTGCATGCAAAGATGCCTCCTGCCCTGCACCAGTCATTGCACACTCTCAAGTAGCAGCATCAGGAAGCATGTCCACGTCCTTGTCCCTGCACAACGTTCAGTTGTCCATACCCCAGTTCTTGGAATGGAAGCGCAAATACGCAGCCAACGCCCCACAGGCCATATGACTAAATTCTCACACTTCACGACTGCTTGTGCTCAAAATGTTGCCTTTCAGGCTCGTGGATACGGAAGCATTCTGCAACCTTATGCCGGCGGACGTCCCTCGATACTTGGTCCCCAGCCGCCACTATTTCTCCTGGTGTGCCATCAACGCATTACACAAGCACGTGTCCCAAATCATTAGCCGTGCTCTCAACAACACAGTTACCGGGAAAGTCCACCTAACCACGGACACTTGGACAAGTGCTTGTGGGCAGGGATGGTACATCTCGCTGGAGGTACACTGGGTTAACATAGTGGAAGCCAGGACCCAGTCGGATGTTGGGACGGTACATGTCCTCCTGACGCCAAGGATTGCGGGCCCTAGGTTAATCAGGATTTCCCCCACGGTCTACAGCTCCTGTACCTCATCCTCCTCAGCTTCCTCTTCAGCCTCCATCTCCAAAATGACCACATCAGTCACAAGCTGCGGCACTGCCTCGGCCAAGCGGCAGCAGGCTGTGCTGAAGCTAATTTGCTTAGGTGACAAACCACACAATGCTGAAGAGTTGTGGACAGCTCTGAAAGAGCAGGCAGATCTGTGACTCACAGTGCTGAACCTGCAGCCAGGCATGGTCGTGTGTGACAATGACCGGAACCTGGTGGCGGCTCTGAGGCAAGGTGAGCTCAAACGCTTACCATGGCTGGCCTATGTGCTTAACCTTGTGGTTCAGCGGTTTCACACATCCTACCCGGAGCTGCCGGATCTGCTTGTTAAAGTACGCCGCCTGTGTGCCCATTTTAGAAAATCACCTACAGCTTCCGCCGCCCTTGCCGTGTTTCTGCAGCGTTTGCAGCTTCTGGCTCACAGACTGGTGTGTGATGTCCCCACGCGTTGGAACTCTGCACTTCAGATGTTGGGAAGGATTTGTGAGCAGAAGTGGGAAGTTGGTGAGTACCAGCATCATCAAGGCTATCGGTATTCATTTCAGACTCCACACATAAGACTTCAGGAGTGGACATGGATGTCAGACATATGTACCATCCTCAAAAACTTTGAGGACTCCACCAAGATGGTGAGCGGCAATGACGCCATAATTAGCGTCACCATCCCGCTTCTCTGTCTTCTGAAATGCTCTCTGCTCACAATCAAAAAGGATGCATTGCAGGCAGATCACGATGAGATGGAGCAAGGAACCATACATGGTGATTACACACAGCCCAGCCTCATCTCATCCCAACTTGGATTGGGTGACAATGAGGAAGAGGAGGAGGAAGAATAGGAGCTTCATGCACTATAGACGGTACTACCTGCACAGCTGTCATACCGTCTGTTCAGCGTGGATGGCTAGAGAACAGAGAGGAGGAGGAGGAGAGCATGGTCAGTCATCCTCTTGGTGAGCATACTGAAGTCTTGCCTGTTAGCAGTCTGGCACGCATGGGCAAGTTTATGTTATGCTGCCTTTCCCACGACCCTCGCGTTCTCAAAACTTTGAGTGACAGTCATTACTGGTTGGTGACACTTCTAGACCCACGCTACAAGGAAAACTTTATATTTCTTATTCCTGAGGGAGAAAGGTCTACAAAAATGGGGCTGTACCAGAAGGCCCTTTTTGAGGAACTATTAAAAAAATTCCCATCTGAAAACGCTGGCGGCAGAGGTCACAGTTCGTTGGACAACCAAGGAGTACAGGTGAGAGAGACACAACTTCAATCCAGCAGAGTCAGGGGAACACTTTCAAAGTTCTGGGAGAATTTTCTCAGCCCCTCCCATTGCACAGGCCATGAGGCGCCTGGTACTCTCACAAGGAGTGCAAAGTTTGGGAAGATGCTGAGGGAGTACCTTGCCGACCGTACCAACGTCCTCCGTGATTCCTCTGTGCCATATACAGTAACTATTAGGTATCAAAGCTGGATATGTGGAATGTACTGGCTCTCTATGCCTTGGAGGTCCTGGCCTGCCCTGCCGCCAGCGTTTTATCAGAGCGGGTTTTTAGTTCCGCTGGTGGAATTATAACTGATAAGCGCATCCACCTTTCAACTGAAAATGCTGACAGGCTGACTCTTATAAAAATGAACAAGGGCTAGATTTGGATGGACTTCTCAACACCACCTAATGATATCAGCGTAACACAAACTTAAATACAATGTCTTTTTTTGGGAGGTGTATTCCCATGCACCTCGTCGCACCCACACATGGGTATACGCTCCCTGATTTCGACTATTTGCTCTTGTATTCCTCCTTCTCCTCATCCTCCATCACCATATCACCAGGGTGAACGTGGTCCATGAGGCAACACCCACATAATTTTTTTAAAGGGTGTTTATGATGCCCGTAAAAAAAAATTTTTATACAGTATGTTAATGTATACCCCCCAGGGGTAAATGTTTGTCAGTCCATACACTTAGTGCATGAGCTTTACAAGTATAGAAGGCCCGCTCCTTTCTAATGGGAAAAATTTTTTATGAGGCCATCCTCCACGTCTCTTTCAAGGGGCATTGGAGTACCTCCCAATTTTTGGCAGCCCTTGCATTCACTGCATAGGCAAACACAATGGGAGACCCACTTCCTAATAATGGGAACTTTTTTTTCAGGAGGCCCTCCTCTACTTCTCTTCAAAAGGACATTGGAGTGCCTCCAATTTTTTGGCAACCCTTGCATTCACTGCATAGGCAAACACAATGGGAGACCCACTTCGTAATAATGGGAACATTGTTTTCAGGAGGCCCTATGACCTCCATGTCTCTTCCAAGGGGCATTGGAGTGCCTCCAAATTTTTGGCAACCCTTGCATTCACTGCATAGGCAAACACAATGGGAGACCCACTTCCTAATAATGCGAACATTGTTTTCAGGAGACCCTCTGACCTACATGTCTCTTCCAAGGGGCATTGGAGTGCCTCCAAATTTTTGGCAACCCTTGCATTCACTTAATATGCAAACATAATGGGAGACCTATTTCCTAATAATGGGAACATTATTTTCAGGAGGCCCTCCTCTAAGTCTCTTCAAAGGGGTATTGGGGTGCATCCAAATTTTCAAAGTGGCATTGGGGTGCGTCCAAATTTTGGGCAGCCCTGCCACTCACTGCATACGCAATAACAGTATAGGAGACCCACTCTTTAGTAATGGGAACAATAAAACATAGCCGGCTGATGGCTCTCTAAAAATAGTGAGGGCCGACTACTGGCCCTTTAAGAATAGTAAAGGCCGCCTGATTGCCCTATAAGAATAGGCTTTGTGACTTTCAGAGTCCCTCCTTCATAAATGAAACACGATGTATCTGATGATATCTCATACACCACATGGCCAGATGAGGTTGTAAAATGTTAAAATGACATTTCCTGGTGAATGCATTTATCACGGCTGAAAGCAATGCAAAAGTGAAAAAACGCATCAAAAACACTACGTGTGAGCATAGCCCAAGGTGTGGAGGAGCATTTTTGTTTTTGGTTATTTATTTTGCCTTATTTACAAGTCAATACCCTGGAAAGGATGCTCCTTAACATATTTCCCAGGAAAATCCATTTTGGTTTCGTTTTGGTATGTTTTATTGTGAGTCCGTAAAAGTGGCATAATACCTCTGACAACGATGTTGAAGAAGTGACCTGGGAGTCACAAATGCTTCCAGAGGTCTTCCCCATGCTGTCCCCATGTCATTTAAGAACTGTTCCCATTGATTTGGGCAATTTTTAGGCCCTCTGCAGACCGCCAGGGGGAGCCACTTGAAAAATGGTCGAGTTTCCCATAGACTTACTTTGGGCTCATTGCTCGGGTCGAGCACCCGAGTATTCCAATGTGCTCGACCAGAGCATCGAGCACCCGAGCCTTTTAGTGCTCGCTCATTACTAGTACCAATATGATACAACAAACATTTGTCACAATGGATATAAATACAGACAGGGATGAAACCCTAGTAATGATATGTTGCTGTATCAATCTATTAAAGCTAGTGCATAAGAAATGTAAACAAAGAACCTACAATACAGAATACCACATGTCAAGCAAAATGTTTATGCATAGATAAGATCAGTACAATCTGGATGGAGCGAGGGCAGGTACCACAATGTGCGTTTCACGTTAGCTTCTTCGGGGAATTCCCCATTATAGGTTTTTGCATTTTTTTTCATGCCATTCATTGTATGGGTAAAATTACCAGTCAACATGATTATGGCTTTATCAATCTTGCTTAGTTTTTTTTTTTTATTTGTAAAAAAATATATATATTTTTGGTTTGTTTCACTACTTTCTGAAACGTGTAACATTTTTTCTGTTGATGGTGGAGAATAACTGTTTTTTTTCTGTGCTGACTTGAACCTGTGATCATTTGACTGTTCTATTTACTGCAATACTGTGGTAAAAGTCAAGGCGCCTTAAAAATATCATCCTTTAGCGGAGCTCTGCAGACAAGCCACACTAGCAACCATGTGGACCTACAGCAGGTAACTCCTGGTAACACACTGGTGTCCTGCAATCATTACATTTCTGCTAACAAAATTGACAGCACATCTAAATTGCCAATAGCAGTGTTTGTAGGGTTTGTAGCTCAGCTCTGGCCTCTGCTGTCTATTGATAAGGCTGGCATATTTTGTGTGGGGATGAAATGCAGCTCTTGAATCCTCTCCACGCTTGCACTGACGTACTGGAATAGCCTAATGCGCTCAGGGGTTAAAGTATGCTTCTCCTACAATCTACTGAAGGATTCTTATATTATTATGACGTGCCTTGACGTGCCAGAGCTGGTATGTCACTCTCCATAAGGAGAAACGCTACTCCTTAGACCTCAGTCCAGAGCCTCTCACCTTGCCAAATCAGATCTCATACTTTGCACTGATGAGGGCCAACAGCCCGAAACACCGTGTCTGCAAATTGAGATTCTGATTTGGCTTTTATCCTAAGTCATATTGCATGACTCGTTAAAGGGTTGATTGTGACTTGTAGGATTGCTACTTCCAATAGGTGGTGCTATAGTGTACAAGTCCTCTTTTTCTCTGAAGAGACAATTTGCATATATATTATTATGCAAATAGTTTTTGCGTCTGAATATCAGCCCTTCTATCCTTGTGTTGGGTACCTTTTAATGTAGGAAGAACCTGAAAGCTGATAAATGCTGCCCAATTGAGAGGCAGCATGTATCAGGTACTAACTGTATAAACTTAGCCAGGTATGTTTTAAAAACACACTTTAAAAGCCACCAGGGACTGAGCCGTGCTGGAGACTAATCGGACAGACAGGTCCCCTACTGCATTATATTGATTAGTCTCTGGCTAAGTCTACATTTAGGCAGAGACCTGTTACTCCAGGGTTTTGAGCGAGTAGCAGTCGCCGGTGATCTGCCTGTCCAATTAATCTCCAAAATGACTCAGTCCCTTGCAGCTTTTAAAATATATTTTTCTCTAAAAAAAGCCTTATCCCTTATGCCATGTCTCTGCTCTTTTTGTGTATACATATGTGTATTTCTTCAGATACTCTGCTATATCATGCCTGATAAAGAGACCTAAGTACTCTTCAAGTCTTCAGTCTTGCTTTGTAACATCAATTAGTTTCTTTTTATTAACCATTAAAATGTATTATATCTACAATATTATTATTTTATTACTCCTACTGAGAGCAATCATTTTTTTTTCAACTGAATAACACGATTAGTGTTGAGCCACCCCCGTAGTGTTCGAGTTCGGTTCGGTTCGTCGAACACCCGTGTGTTCGCCGAACTGTTCGTCGAACTGTTCGTCGAACACCTTCGAACACCGTTAAAACCAATGGCAGGCAAACAAAAACACATAGAAACACAAAGAAAACACCTTCAAAGGTGTCCAAAAGCTGACAAACTGCTCAGAAGACACAACTAACACATGGAAAAGTGACAAGTACATATAGTCATGAGAAAAGAAAAGAGGTGGAGGAGTAAAAGGAGGGGGAGACACAGATATAGGCATGTCATGCCCTTCTAAAATCCAAAAAGTGAGAAGCCGACACGTTCAGTCCGCTCCTGCCCGTGCCACCTCCGTGTCGCCGGGTTTGTGCCAGAGCCGCGGTGAACCCTGATGGCCAGCCCCCCTCTCCCAATACTGGTGCCTGTCCGCTGGTGGGTCGAGCGAGCCCCCCTGTGGTGGAGGCAGCTCTAAGTTTTTTAATTTAAATTGTCTCTCTAATTTGAATGAATACACTTTAAATCCATTTACAAGGATCTATTGGAGGGCAAGTCTCATGCCAGCAGCCGCGTAAGTCCAGCTCCAGTAGCGTCCACTAAAGCTGCTGCAGTTAAAAAGCTTTTATAAGGATCGAGCTCGGCTGTCCACCACAAGGCATCCTACTGCCAGTCCCAGCCCCTATGCCTTGGGGTGCCTCCTGATGCTCTTCACTGAGTATCCCGTGGTCCCGAAACATTTCCTTTGAAAAAATTAAGTGTCCAAACTACAGGTGGTGTAGCTTGCTTAACAGCCGGGATAATCCGCTGACTAGCAGACACTGCTACTAGGCACAAAGTATTTCCTGGGCTAGATGCAGTTAACAATTTGTAAGTAGATACTCTCGTTGGATGCTGAGAAAGCATTCCATAGAGTCTCCTGGCACGCCATATATGATTCTCTTAAAAAGCTTGGGGTAGGGGTCTAGGGGACCCTTTTATAGCCAAAATCACGGCCCTGTATCACAATATGTCACCTAGGCTGAAGATAAATGGAACTGTAGCACCCTGAGGGCTCGGTTGCTACAGATGTATTGCACCTCACCCAGAGGTGTGATATCTCACTCTCAGGTAAGGATGGAGTGTGGATCAGGACCCGACACCTGCATGCATTACACCACATTGCCGTGGGGCAGGGCGACCAATATGCCCCTGAGATGGGCACGACAGTCCCTGTCCCTGGCTGGAGTGGGGGGAGGGAACACTGAGGAAGGGGAACCCTGTAGTGCAGGAGCAGGGAGGAAGCAGTTCCTGGGTGCATTGAGAAGGGAGTATAAAAGGTGGGCACCATCTTAGTTCAGTGCAGAGAAGTCTGAGCAGAAGTGGCAGGGAGCAGGGGCTCTGCATGAGCTCTGCTCCGGAGGCGGGCCTAGTAACAGAGGCCCAGGCCTGCAAGAGGGA
This sequence comes from Phyllobates terribilis, assembly GCF_046119375.1. NCBI lineage: Eukaryota > Metazoa > Chordata > Amphibia > Anura > Dendrobatidae > Phyllobates > Phyllobates terribilis. Next base: position 447,007,230 of record NW_027362764.1, read on the forward strand.
GAAGGAAGGAAGAGGAGCAGAGAAGGCTCCAGGAACGAGGAATGAAGGGATCCCAGGGGTGCGGACGGGCGAGTCGCCACCGCACGCCCGAATCCACCTGCGTGGAGGGGTCAGGCCAAAGGGGGAGACCGGTCGCCGAACTAGTGGAGGCAGGAAATGACCCTCAGCTAGAAACCGGAGGCTCTGACATTTTATGTGGCGCAGCCCCTCGCTACACCCGCTAGGAAGGCACCACATAGGGTCAGGGAAACTGGCGCCAAGTTTACCAAGAGGAGGCCCGAGGCAGCCGGACAGAAGTGTTGGTAAGAAAGGCCAGACAAAGGACACACAAAGGGGGTCCTGTGAAGCGCTCCAAAGTTATCTGGGAGTTGTCTGAGCCCCTCACCTGGTGAGCACAGTACGACGTGGGCAGCCGTTACCTGCAGACGTGGTCTGGATAATAAGAACTGTGAGTAAAGGCCCTGAACTGCATCACTGACTCCGTGTCGTTACTGCTGCTGCCCTGCACCATCACCCCCATCCTCCGCATACACTGCCCTGAGGCTATACTCCTCCCGTGGGGAGTTATGCTACGCTCTGCTGCACCCACAACACCATCCTCAGCGGTCTGCCCTGTAGCGGCGGTTCACTCTGACCGCAATCCACGGGTGGCGTAGTCGGACATTTAAACATCAAAACCACATAAATAGTTCCGCCACTGGTTTGACCACCCTGAGCCACGGAACCGGGTCGCCGCCACGAAGACTACAACCACCAGCGTTCACCAAAAAGGGTCCGGCTCCAGGTGTCCCAAGGCCCACGGGGTGCGTCAGAACATTTTCATCACCTTTCACAATCACCAATGGGACAAGGCAGGGATGTCCTCTGTCCCCTCTCTTATACATCCTAGTGACGGAGCACCTGCTCTCATCAATTCGCCATAACCCCAATATTAGGTGGATTGAGGTGGGAGGCACCGAGTACAAGTGCTCTCTATTTGCTGATGATGTCCTAGTATATATCACTCAATCACATATATCCATCCATGCTGTTATGGCTGAAATAGATCACTTTGTTACATGGTCAAATTTTAAAATCAATGCAGCGAAGTCTGAGGCCCTCGATGTCTCCCTCCCCAAATCCATATAGGATTCCATCCAGTCCAACTTTCCCTTTGCCTGGCCCTCACAGGGTATCAAATACTTAGGAATTCCTATTCATAGAGACCTCTCCCATCTATGTTATCTTAATTTTTGGCCCTTTATTGAACAACTCCATACAGACCACGGTTGGCAAGTTAGAACTGTAAGATTCACTACGTGAACCACTGGTGTTTTGTGGAAAAGCACATGTACACTGCGTTCCAAATTATTATGCAAAAAGTGTTTAGGAGTGATAAGGGAAGAATTTGTTTGTTTGTCAGTTAAACTCATTGATGGTGATGTGTGTCAGGGCTCTTTATATCACTGTAAGCAATTGCAGACACCTGTGCTAATTAGTTTGGCAGGTGTGTCCAATGAAAGGCAAGACTACTTAAGAAGGCTCTCTCACATTATTAAGCAGCCTACATTTTCTGCCAAAATGGGAAAGAAAAAGGATGTGTCGGCTGCTGAGAAGCAACAAATTGTGGAGTGTTTAGGTCAAGGCATGACTACAATCAACATTGTGCGATGATCAGGATGAAGTGTCTTGGCAATCAAGAAGTATGTAGCTGATTCACAGTACACACGTGTGCGTGCTGATAAGGGCAAATTGAGGACTCTTTCCTACAGGCAATTACGTCAGGTTGAAAGAGCAGCGGCAAAAAAGCCTTGTCATAGCAGCAGACAAGTTTTTGAAGCTGCTTGTGCCTCCAACGTCCCCCGAACAACAAGATGCAGGGTCCTTCAGAGGTTTGCAGCTGTGCATACGCCATCCTGTCGACCTCCTCTATCCACTTCACACAAGCAGAAACGGCTCCAGTGGGCCAAACATTACATGAAGACTGATTTCAAAACTGTTTTGTTCACGGATGAGTGCCGTGCAGCGCTCGATGGTCCAGATGGATGGAGTGGAGGATGGCTGGTTGATGGACACCCCACGCAAACACGGCTACAGCGCCAACAAGGAGGAGGTGGAGTAATGTTTTGGGCTGGAATCATGGGGCGAGAGATTGTCGGCCCCTTTAGGATCCCTGAAGGTGCTAAAGATTAACTCCATAATGTATGTGGATTTTCTCAAACAGCACTTCCTGCCATGGTTCAAGAAGAAGAACCGTGTATTTCACAGCAAGATCATTTTTCTGCGTGATAATGCACCATCTCATGCTGCACATAAAACATCTGCATCTCTGGCTGATATGGGCATAAAAGGGGACAAACTTATGGTGTGACCCCCATGCTCCCCTGACCTCTAGGTTGATCGAAAAGTTTGGGGGATCTAAGAGTGTGGCAACCCAGTAGTCATGATTACTTCGAATTCTGAAAATATGAGGGTCATGCTGCAGGTAGTGCAGCAAGAAGGCACTTATGTGTCTTGCGCATCTCGGAGCCCCAAAATTATTTTCCGGGCTAGATGCAGCTAAAAATTATTATTAATTTTAAATCTGGTGAAGCTTTAGTATAGATGGCCTAATGGGATCAGTGCTGCACACTGCTACAAAGCCCAAATTATTTTCCAGTCAAGATACAGATAAACATGATTAGTAATTTTAAATCTGTTGGAGCTTATTATAGATGGCCTAATAGAATCAGTGCTGCACACTGCAACAAAGCCCAAATTATTTTCCAGCCAAGATACAGATAAACATGATTAGTAATTTTAAAGCTTAAAACGGTTGGTAGGGTGATTTTAACCAATCATCAAGCTTTTACTCTCCCCAGGATGACACAGGGGTAGAAAAGTCGTTTCGGATCCATGATTTGTTCATCTTTATGAACGTGAGTCTGTCTACATTATCAGTGGAGAGACGCGTGCGCTTATCTGTCAGCACACCACCAGCAGCGCTGAACACACGTTCAGACAGAACGCTGGCTGCGGGGCATGACAAGATCTCCAAGGCGTAAGTGGCTAGCTCCGGCCATTTATCCAGATTGGAAGCCCAAAAAGAGCAAGGGTCCAGTGACACAGTCGTGGCTTCAATGTTTACTTGGAGATACTCCTGTACCATTGTCTCTAGGCGTTGACTAAGTGTCAGACTTCTTGACTCCTGTGGCCTTGCAAAGGATGGGCTAAAAAAGTGGTGAAATGATTCCGCAAAATTGATGTTACCAGCAGATACTGTGGTTCTGTTACGGTTTGAGTGCTGAACACTTGACGGTCCTACGGTTGGCAAGTTGGAACTGTGAGATTCACTACGTGCACCACTGGTATTTTGTGGAAAAGCACATGTAAGATTCTGCAACAGTCTCTGCTGATACTCCTGCATGCGTGCATCCCTTTCTATGGAAGGAATAATTTCTGCAAATTTACTTTTGTACCGGGGATCTAACAGTGTGGCAACCCAGTAGTCAGGATTATTTCTAATTCTCACAATTCGAGGGTCATGTTGCAGGTAGTGCAGCAAGAAGGCACTCATGTGTGTTGCGCATCCAGGAGCACCAAGTCCCTGTTGTGTTGGTGGCGAGGTAACAATCATGCTTCCTTCCTCTGTCCTCTCCCCCCAACCTCGCACAACAGAAATGTGATCAAGGTCTCCCTCATCTGATGAGTCTTCCATCAGTTCGTCCTCCACTTCTTCCTGGGCTCCTGCACCTTCCTCACTAGTTTGGCTGCTACCATGCGCCCTGGTAAAACCATCTCCCCCACCCTCACATGCCTGCCGCCTTGGTGCTGCCGACCGTCTGGACCTTGCAGATGTCAGCCCTTCTGCATACAACTCCTCCTCCTCTACTTCCTCCACCTCCTCTTGTGCCACCACCTGACTCTGAATTCTGTTTAACATGTGCTCCAGCTTGTAAATCACCGGAATAGTCATGCTGATAATGGCATCGTCAGCACTAAACATCTTCGTCGCCATTTCAAAACTGTGCAGAAGGGTGCATAGGTCCCTGATCTGAGACCACTCCTCCAGCGTGATTTGCCCCACCTCTGAATCTCGTTGGCCCATGCTATACATCAGAACGTATTGCACCAGGGCTTGTCAGTGCTGCCACAGTCGCTGCAACATGTGCAGAGTTGAATTCCACCGGGTAGGCACATCGCATTTTAGCCGGTGAAGTGGCAGGCCCAACGACTTCTGTAGAGATGTAAGTCGCTGAGCTGCGGGATGCGAACGGCGGAAGTGAGCACACAGCGACCGTGCCCTCTGCAGAAGGCCATCTAGTCTGGGATAGTGGGCTAAAAATTGCTGGACAACCAGGTTCAACACGTGAGCCATACAAGGCACGTGTGTGACATTGCCCCGGCGAAGGGCCGCACCCAGGTTTGCAGCATTGTCGCACACGGCCTTCCCTGGTTTCATGTCCAGTGGAGACAACCATTCATGAAATTGGTTCTCCAGAGCTGACCACAACTCCTCAGCTGTGTGACTCACATTTCCCAGACATTTCAATGTAAAAACCGCCTGATGACGTTGAGCCCTGCTGCCAGCATAGTAAGGAGGTGTGCAGGATCCCTTCTGCGCAGTTAGAAAGCTTGTGGCATGACCAGACAGGCTTTGGGTGCAGGTGGAGGACCGAGAGGAGGTTGAGGAGGCAGAAACAGTGGAGGAACTTTGAGATAAAGAGGATTGACGCACAACTCGTGGGGACGGCAAGACTTGGACAGCAGCCCCTTGTCCTGCTGTCACCATAGTTACCCAGTGCCCAGTCAGTGACATGTAACGCCCCTGTCCATGCCTACTCATCCAAGTGTCTGTGGAGAAATGCACCCTGTCACACACAGAGTTTCTCAAAGAAGCGGTGATGTTGTGTGCGACATGCTGGTGGAGCGCAGGCACACCTTTCTTTGAGAAGTAGTGACGACTGGGTATCTGGTACTGGGGCACTGCGACGGACATAAGGTCTCGAAAATCCTCTGTGTCCACCAGGCGGAAAGGCAGCATTTCTGTAGCCAAGAGCTTGCAGATGGTGAAATTCAACCTCTTAGCTTTCTCATGGCTAGGAGGAAATGGTCTTTTACTTGTCCACATCTGAGGGACCGAGGGCTGGCTATTGTGCTTAGACGGGGTTGATAAGGGTGTCCCCGGCAAACTGCCGGTCTGTGAGGAAGATGCAGGCGGACATGTTAGGTTGCCTTGATCCAAAGGTGGTGCTATCGATGTCGGACAGCGCTCAACACCAGCTGGTGTTACCACCTCCAAAGAAAATGATGACCTGCCAATCACGCTGGCTGTTGCGGGTAAAGAGGTGGCAGGTCTGCGCCCCAAAACAGGTGTGACTGCTGTTCCCCCAGTCACAGAGGATGAAGAGGCCGCGGATGCACAAGATAGGGCAGACGGTGGTTGGCCCGGCCGGCTAGGCCGCATTGTAGCACACTGAGCTTCCCACTGCAACTTATGCTTCATGTCCATGTGCCGGTTCATGCATGAAGTACTCAAACTATGTATTTTTTGGCCTCTACTTAGCTTTTGCTGACAAATGTTACAGATAACACGAGTTGGGTCATCTTTATCGATCTGAAAAAATGCCCAGGCTATGCAAGGCTTAGCACCCATGCGACCTGAAGAGCCACCACGACTTGTGGTGAGAGGCAGAGTTGTGTTTGAGGATGCAGTTGTTGACGTGCTTCCAGTACTACGTCTCTGTCCAGGAAGGCGCAACCTGACCTCGTCGTCACTAGCATCTTCCTCCACCTCCTCTGCTGACCTCATCTCTTTGCTGACTGTGGGTTGACAGTAAGTGGGATCTCCAACCTCATCATCATCACCCTGTGCGTTATCACACCCATCGTCCTCAGAGCCAACCTGTTCCTGCCCTGACAAAAAAACTAAAGTTGTCGCTCCAATCAGGTATTTGAGTCTTATCATCGTCTTCCTCATTGTCTCCACCAATAGGAGTTACAGTTTGGGAATGAGGGTCTACATTATGGTCAGAACCTTCTGCGTCTGGTCCTGGATCCGACTCATAAAGATTCTGGGCATCAGTGCAGATCATTTCCTCGTCTGGATTCACAGAAGCGCTGGAGTCGACCTCTGATTCCCAGGCTATAGTATGAGTAAACAGCTCTGCAGACTCAACCATCTGTTCTACCTCATACTCAGACGGGCAGCTGGAGATTTGGGAGCTGTGAGGAAGCAAGTGCGATTGGGGTGACACCTTTGAGGACTGGAGTATTTGTGATATTGAAGTTGATGTGGAGGAGAGCCCACTTAAAGGAGCACTTGATATCCGTTGAAGCACCTGCTGTTTTTGTGCCTCATCTGGAATTTGTAGCGATTGGCGTGGCCGTAAGAAAGGAATCTTATCACATTGTCCGCTAAAAGAAGTAGACATTTTAGTTTGGCTGGAAGATGGTCTTTCTTCTGCAGATGTTACTGTTGCTTTAACACCTACCCCACGGACACAACCTTTTTTCCCCTTCCCAACACGCCTATTCCCCTTTCCACCAGCAGCAGGCCTTTTTCCACTCATTTTGGTGGTTAACTAATTCACAACTCTGGAGTTGTTTGCACAAAAAAACAATGGATGGGAACCGAGCAGAGCTGAGTGGCCAAACTGTGGTATTAGGCCAAAACTATTGGCTGGGTTAGATGCAGAAAAAAATTATATTCAATTTGCAACCTGATGGAGGTCAGTATAGATGGACTAATAGAACAAGTCCCACACACAGCTAGAAGGCCAAATATTTTTTCAGAGGTAGATGCAGAAAAAAATTATATTCAGTTTGCAACCTTATGGAGGTCAGTATAGATGGACTAATAGAACAAGTCCCACACACAGCTAGAAGGCCAAATATTTTTTCAGAGGTAGATGCAGAAAAAAATTATATTCAGTTTGCAACCTTATGGAGGTCAGTATAGATGGACTAATAGAACAAGTCCCACACAAAGCTAGAAGGCCAAATATTTTTTCAGAGGTAGATGCAGAAAAAAATATATTCAGTTTGCAACCTGATGGAAGTCTGTATAGATGGATTAATAGAACATGTCCCACACACATCTAGAAGCCCAATATTTTTTCAGAGGTAGATGAAGAAAAAAATATATGCAGTTTGCAACCTGATGGAGGTCAGTATAGATGGATTAATAGAACAAGTCCCACACACAGCTAGAAGGCCAAATATTTTTTCAGAGGTAGATGCAGAAAAAAATTATATTCAGTTTGCAACCTTATGGAGGTCAGTATAGATGGACTAATAGAACAAGTCCCACACACAGATAGAAGGCCAAATATTTTGTCAGAGGTAGATGCAGAAAAAAATTATATTCAGTTTGCAACCTGATGGAGGTCTGTATAGATGGACTAATACAACAAGTCCCACACACAGCTAGAAGCCCAATATTTTTTCAGAGGTAGATGCAGAAAAAAATATATTCAGTTTGCAACCTGATGGAGGTCTGTATAGATGGATTAATAGAACAAGTCCCACACACAGCTAGAAGCCCAATATTTTTTCAGAGGTAGATGCAGAAAAAAATATATTCAGTTTGCAACCTGATGGAGGTCTGTATAGATGGATTAATAGAACAAGTCCCACACACAGCTAGAAGCCCAATATTTTTTCAGAGGTAGATGCAGAAAAAAATTATATTCAGTTTGCAACCTTATGGAGGTCAGTATAGATGGACTAATAGAACAAGTCCCACACACAGCTAGAAGGCCAAATATTTTTTCAGAGGTAGATGCAGAAAAAAAGTATATTCAGTTTGCAACCTTATGGAGGTCAGTATAGATGGACTAATAGAACAAGTCCCACACACAGCTAGAAGGCCAAATATTTTTTCAGAGGTAGATGCAGAAAAAAATTATATTCAGTTTGCAACCTTATGGAGGTCAGTTTAGATGGACTAATAGAACAAGTCCCACACACAGCTAGAAGGCCAAATATTTTGTCAGAGGTAGATGCAGAAAAAAATTATATTCAGTTTGCAACCTTATGGAGGTCAGTATAGATGGACTAATACATCAAGTCCCACACACAGCTAGAAGCCCAATATTTTTTCAGACGTAGATGCAGAAAAAAATATATTCAGTTTGCAACCTGATGGAGGTCAGTATAGATGGACTAGTACAACAAGTCCCACACACAGCTAGAAGCCCAATATTTTTTCAGAGCTAGATGCAGAAAAAAATTATATTCAATTTGCAACCTGATGGAGGTCAATATAGATCGACTAATAGAACAAGTCCCACACACAGCTAGAAGACCAAATATTTTTTCAGAGGTAGAAGCAGAAAAAAATTATATTCAGTTTGCAACCTTATGGAGGTCAGTATAGATGGACTAATAGAACAAGTCCCACACACAGCTAGAAGGCCAAATATTTTTTCAGAGGTAGATGCAGAAAAAAATTATATTCAGTTTGCAACCTTATGGAGGTCAGTATAGATGGACTAATAGAACAAGTCCCACACACAGCTAGAAGGCCAAATATTTTTTCAGAGGTAGATGCAGAAAAAAATATATTCAGCTTGCAACCTGATGGAGGTCTGTATAGATGGATTAATAGAACAAGTCCCACACACAGCTAGAAGCCCAATATTTTTTCAGAGGCAGATGAAGAAAAAAATATATGCAGTTTGCAACCTGATGGAGGTCAGTATAGATGGACTAGTACAACAAGTCCCACACACAGCTAGAAGCCCAATATTTTTTCAGAGCTAGATGCAGAAAAAAAATATATTCAATTTGCAACCTGATGGAGGTCAGTATAGATGGACTAATAGAATGATGCTATGCCCAAAAGATTTTACTTCACTAGGTGCAGTAAAAAAATTGGTATTCTATACCCAGGTGGTATATCTTGCAACACAGATAGGCTACTCCACTGACTAACACACTCTGCAATAGGCCAAAAAGGATTAGCTTTGCTAGATTCAGCCAAATGCTGTGAAAAAAACTTGCACAGCACTGGCACAGACCTGCCTGGCAAAAACTGATAGGAACTGATGTAACCTAGTACTGAAAAGGACTCCAATTACAATTAGTCTTTACTCCCACAATCTATCTATTTAAGAGCACAGACCTGCCTGATAAAAGTCGTAGGAAATGCTGTAACCTAGTCCTTAAAAGGACTGCAATCACAACTATTCCCTACTCCCAAGCTATCTGTAGATTTGTGTGAAAATTGGCTTGAAATTAACAAGGTATAGCGCACACAGCAACAGCGGTGCCATCTAACACGCAGCTGCAGCAGTGAGAAAATGGTGGCGACGGGGAAAATGACTTGGTCTTATAGGGCAAGGACATGTGACATACACTGCCAATGACACATGCCCTTGCTTGTGTGAAAAAAAGCACTTCGCTCCGTGTGTGCGCTGCTGATAGGCTGACAGATTGCACCTCCCCACTGCAAATGCGGGAAAGAGAAAAAAAAATGGAGATCTTCATTGTTCCTGCAGAGATCCATCCCCTGCCCCTCCCCCCACCCCTCTGTGCACTCAAACTGCGTATTAACATTAATTTTCATCATTACTTAGAAAAAATCCAGTTATGATTTTGGTGCACGAACAGTTATCGAACATAACCTCGAACAGCCAAATTTTTCTCAAATTGTTCGTGTTCGCCGAACGGCTCGAACACCGCCCAAAACAGCTCGAATTTGAGATTGGCGAACAGTTCGAGTAGAACAACGCTCATCTCTAAACACGATACAAAAACCTTTTTTTTCCTTTGAGATAATCTTATAAATGTGCCCCTGCTGCGTACTGTGTAATGGCTGTGTCTGACTATACAGGAGCAGGGACTGAACATACCACAGCTCCTGGCCAGGATAGAAAGCAAAAGATTATGCAGACATTACAGCATATGATCTTAGCCGATTCCTTTTTGTGAGATAAAACATGTTTAAAAACAGGCAGTGAAATGTTTTACCTCTCAAAAAGAATCAACTGAGATCTCATGCCTTAATGTCTGTATATTCTCTCTTATTCCTCCCCTGGTGATTTGCATCTCCAGATTCCACACTGTGGAGACACAAGGGTCAGTGGGTGCTCTCATCAGTTGGCCTGGCTGTCTTTAGAAAGACAGCATGGATCAGGGCTCGTCCCACCATACTCCTTCCCCTTGGGCATAATAGTACTTTGACAACACAGGGTGAGGGTAACACTCTATGGTAATAATTGATTGGCTCACCAACAGTCAACAACATATAGTACCTTCCCAGCAAGTACATAAAATGGTACAAATGACAGAGTTTCACCCTTCCACTCGCTTGCCGGGAATCAGAAAATTTGCGACTTTGAGGCATCCACAGCCAACTACCCCAACTAGTAGCAGCATGTTTTTGGCAGGCACCCACAGAGAGGAGGTAGAGGCAAGCTTATTAAGCTGATAGAGTCCATTGCGGAATGTAGCCAGGTGACCTGATTTTCCCAACATGGGTTTACCAAAAGTCTCTGTGGGTTCAGTGTTGGGCAGTGAATCAAATCTGTATTTCTCTGGTTGGAGCCGTGGTGCCTTGGCTGCTGTCCTCTAGAATCTCTCTGGAAAAAGTCAGATCCTCCTTTTCTAGTCCACAGCTCTTATTCAGAGCATTCTTCCACATGATTGGGGGGAGGTGGGTGGAGGTCATCTCTCATTGTTCGGGTAATCAGTTAACCTGCATATTTTGTCCTTAAATGTTTTCAGAACAACAAGCTGAATGGGCTGATACAATAGGTAGTCAGCAGGTATTCACCAAATTACCAAACATCAGTTGTTTAATTAAGCTGTGCCCTTGTCCCTCAAGGATAGCAGAAAAATAAGCTGCAGAAGCTTATACAATAGGTAGTCAGCAGGCATTCAACTAATTAACAAACATCAATTCAATCTACAGCAAGAGTCAACGTTCAGGCTCAAATAAACAATAGCTCATGTCCCTCAGCCTACTGAGTAATAGTCCGGCATAATTAAGAATAACCGCTGTGTTGTCACACACACATAAGTGCAAAAATGTATCACATTTAATATCATTGAGGGACTGTCTCTCTTGCCCACCACCATCGCTAAATGGACTAATGTTGTTTTATTTTGCAACGCTTGCTTCTGCACAATGCTCGCCTATCTCTCTCCTTTTCCTGTATTGAAATTTGCACAAATTTCTTCACCGTAAATCACATTTTTGGTGAAAATTTGGCAAACCAAAGGTATTACAGTTTCAAGAGATCTGCTCATCTCTAATCAGCATACTTAAATATTAATATAATTATTTTTCCATTTTGCTATGTTGCTTTTATTCATGCTTCTGTTCTCAACAAATACTTTGATAGCTGATCAAATGGCAAGTTAAAAAGAGGACGTAAGCTCAAATTGGGCAAAACCTTACACATAGGTATTATACCAATGGAAGAATTAAACAGAATATAACTGAAACAAGATTCAATATCGTACATGATTTATAGTGACTTTGAAATAGAACAACCTCAACCAATAAAGTGAAATATTTTATAAACATTTTTGACAAGGAATCATTCACGCAAAACAATAAAAAGTAGAATATAATATTTTGTAATAAATATAACATAACACTTCATGTTTTACAGATATATATCTGTGTTTTTAAGTTAAAAAATGTAATCTTAAATAAAAGTTGCTAGACAATGTGCAGAGGAAAATTATTCTCAATTGAGGATAAGTAACACTCTATCTCTGACAAAAATCACTCATCAGATAAAATTTTGCACCAATGAAGCTATATATTTTCTGCTGTTGAAATCTATAAGAACATTTTTGTGCTGAGAATATTTAACTATCAATCATTCTAGAAAACAACAGCAACAGCTAAAAATAAATCTATCTATCTATCTATCTATCTATCTATCTATCTATCTATCTATCTATCTATCTATCTATCTATCTATCTCTGCTTAATCTCTGCCTAAAATATTGGGGTGTACCAAATCATGAGTTGCATACAATCTAAAAAATATTATTCTTTAAATTATTTCCAAAATTCTGATGTGTGTAGCTGAAATAAATAAAAAAAATAACTCAAAAGTACAGTTACATTTTTAATAATATTGAAAAAAAGACAAATATTTATCAATATCAACCGAGGGATGGCAAAGAACAAGGGGAAGGGGAACATGCATTAACACAATAAATGAAGCAGTCCACCCCAAAAAGATTTAAACTTTCCCACCAGATCCCAAATGTTGATCTATTGGGCCAAACGTTTAGAAAAAGCTTTATACATTTACCTTATCATGTTCTTCTCTTCTAAAATAAAAATCCAAACCGTTTTTGAACTCATCAATAGGGACGATCGTAAGTTTCAAATTTGGCATGAATATGGCACATTCGGATTCGCGATCGGAAACACGTGCATTTTTATTAAAATCAGCAAAAATTGGTAAAATTCTGTGAAAAAGTGCAGAAAATAATTGCGTTGCAATTAAAGTATTTTTAACAATTTGGCTAGCATAGTGATGGTGTATGATGAGCGTGGGGACGTGTTTGATGAGGGGAGGGGCTGGAAAGAGCACACATGACCTCAGAGCAGCGCCATGTTTGTGATATATTTTTTTTTCCTAACTTTATGTGTGCAAATCGCGGCTAGCCAATCAGGGCGCAGGAAGCATCCCCACTGTCCAGACATAAGGGCTTGTGCCATTGGCTACTGAAATAACATGTTCTCACTATATAAAGAGCGGACATGTTGTGTTAGTCCCATTTTCTGATTAAAGCAGGTCACAGATGCTGCTGCTGACACTGCTCCTGAATACTGAGAGATTTTAGCTAGTTAGATAGGCGGTTGCTTCTAAGTCAGATAGTTTAGATTGCTAGTATCTTGTGTGTCTGTGAAATCGATCATCCAGCAGTTTTTTTTTTCTTGTGCCATTACTGAGGTCCATACAAAGACAACATGGTGCATGTCATAGAAGGCTGTTGTGCACTGCTTCTATTGTACTCCATGCATGAGTACACCTTTAAAAATCTATTTTTTTCACTTGCTAATGTGATACAGCAAGTCATAGTAGCCCAACTTTTCATTTTGTGGTGTTGAAATTCAGCTGTATGCAGAGCTCCTGCAGAGTACAAAAATCTTTTTTTTCTTTTTCTAACATGATGCAGCAAGACATGGTAGTCCACCTTGTCATTTTGCGGGGGGGTGAGATTCAGCAGTATGCAGAGTAAAAAAATCTATTTTTTTCTGTGAGAAATATAACGCAGCATGCCATAAGCCACCTTGTCATTTTGTGGTGTTTAAATTCAGCTGTGTGGTGACTGAGTAAAAAAAACAATTTTTTTTAGTTGCTAACAAGAGTAAAACATTTTTTTTCTCTGTGAGAAACTTGACGCAGCATGCCATAAGCCACCTTGTCGTTTTGTGGTGTTGAAATTCAGCTGTGTGGTGACTAAGTAAAAAAACTATTTTTTTCAGATGCTAACAAGAGTAAAAAAAAATATTTTTTTTCTGCGAGTAACGTGATGCAGCACGCCATTGTCATTTTGTGGCGTTTAAATACAACTGTTTGCAGAGTAAAAAAATCTATTTTTTTCTGTGACAAACGTGATTTAGCAGGTTAGATCTGAGTTTGAAATTGTTTGGAGCATATCTCCAAAGTTATACAGGCCTCATCTACACTAAATAAATACTTTCTTCTCTTATCAGTAGGGGATATCTCAGGGTGCCAAGGGAGTGTGGATTATGGCGACCGAGGGGGGCTAGTGATACCAGACAAACTGTTAGTGAAGGAGCAAGAATCGAGGAACAAATGGAGGTGGAAGAGGTGATGGATGAGCAACTGTCAGGAGATGAAGAGGATAATCATGCCTTCTCTGTTGTTCATGGTTGGCAAGAAGGGATGGAGGAAACAAGCATCAGAGTTAACTAGCCACCAACACATCATGGACTTGGACCTCATGGAAGAGCCCGACATATGAGTGCCTTCTTGTTGCACTATCTGCAACATGATCCCTGTATAGTTAGGATTCGAAATAGTGCTGACGATTGGGTTGCCACTCTGTTAGATCCACGTTATAAGAGTAAATTTTGCCAAATACTTGGAAAGGGACCCGCGAGTGCTGGTGTATAGAAACACGCTTTTACACAACCTTAAGAGTAGTTTTCCCCAAGACAGCAGTTAGGCACACAGTGTGCATCGCAGCTCTACACTTCCAACCTCTGGCACGTCAATTAGTCAATGCCAAAATATTAACAGTATGTCACGGGTGTGTCAGAGGTGACAGACAGTTGCCCTGCAGTTGGTTGCAGGAGATCTCTATGTTTGGTATTACAAACATCTTCCTAGAGACTGGCTGTCTCTGGGACCCAGCCTCTACCTCCCTCTGGATAATTAGTTCCCTGGCCTGGGTGTATAAATATCTGGTGTGTCTGAGAGGGTGGTGCTTGTGAGGCTTAGCAAGAGCAGTACTTCATCCTCTCTGGAGCTTGAGGCCGTGTGCTCATTAGTTTGGAGTCATCTAAAGCTAAGCAATTCCCCCCTGTTTGTCTTCCCTTGTTGTCTATAGAGTTTAGTGGAGATCGACTAGTGCTCATTTCCATCCTTCCTTAGCCTTAGCCATATGCCAGGGAAAGTCAGGGCGAGGCACGTGTGCGGCGACTGATGAAGAGCCAATATAGGGACAGTAGTTGAGACAGGGTGACACTAGACCAGACCAGGAGGTCTCCAATCCCCACTTTTCCTAGTGTCTGGGCTCCCTTTCCCTCTTCCCTCTGTGTTGCACTAAGTCTTTCCCACAACTTGCATGACACTGTAGCAGCAGCAGTGTAAGTGGCTGCAGCAATTTTTGTGAGTCCTTTCACACATTTTTTACACCAGCTCGTGCACCAGCACAACAGAGTACAAGCCTGACACGTGGTGAACGACTAAAGAGGATGGTGCAGGAGTATCTAGAGCTCAATATCAATACCATCAAGGAGGGTTTGGACCCTTTGACATTTTGGTCTTCAAAAATGGATGAGTGGCCTGAGCTCGCCCATCTTGCCTTGGAGATTTTATCTTGCCTGGCAGCCAGCATTCTCTCAGAGCATGTCATCAGAGCTGCTGGTGGTGTCCTGATGGATAAGCGCAGCCGGCTGTCCCCTGAAAGTGTTGACCACCAAACTTTCATCAAGATGAACAAGTCATGCATCTCCAAGGACTTTTGCAACCCAATCGCAGACTGTAGAGACTACTCGATGCTGTAGTTTTTAGTGTGCTGTAGAGATGAGCGGTGTTCGACTAGAACTGTTCGTCAATCTCAAATTCGAGCTGTTTTGGGCGGTGTTCGAGTTGTTCGACGAACCCGAACGATTTGCAAAAAATTCAGCTGTTCGAGGTTATGTTCGATAACTGTTCGTGCACCAAAAGCGTGTCCTGCATGTCTGGCGCTATTTAGAGCACCAATCATGCAGGGATTGTCTGCCACCCACTGTAATGCCACAGCCATGGTGGTTGTGGCATTAGAGTGATTGCCCAAATCGATGGGAACTGTGCTCACAGTGAAACATGAAAAGCCGGCAATTCAGCAGCGGCATGCACCGGTACCCGACAATTTAGAACCGAAAGAATAGAGCTTCACACATAGATTAGATAGATAGAAACATGTCAGTCACATATATAAGAAGTACAGTGACAGTGTTGATTACTGTACTTGTCATTTAGTGTAAAGGATTTATAAAAAAAAATATTAGTGTTTTCATGCACCGTCTCTTTAAAAAAGCCGGCCGGCAATTCAGCAGCGGTACCCGACAATTTAGAATAGAAGGAATAGAGAATCACACATAAATTAGATAGATAGAAACATGTCATTCACATATATAAGAAGTACAGTGACAGTGTTGATTACTGTACTTGCCATTTAGTGTAAAGGATTTATTAAAAAAAATATTAGTGTTTTCATGCACCGTCTCTTTAAAAAAGCCGGCCGGCAATTCAGCAGCGGTACCCGACAATTTAGAATGGAAGGAATAGAGAATCACACATAAATTAGATAGATAGAAACATCTCATTCACATATATAAGAAGTACAGTGACAGTGTTGATTACTGTACTTGTCATTTAGTGTAAAGGATTTATTAAAAAAAATATTAGTGTTTTCATGCACCGTATCTTTAAAAAAGCCGGCCGGCAATTCAGCAGCGGTACCCGACACTTTAGAATGGAAGGAATAGAGCATCACACATAGATTAGATAGATAGAAACATGTCAGTCACATATATATGAAGTACAGTGACAGTGTTGATTACTGTACTTGTCATTTAGTGTTAAAATAAAGGATTTATTTAAAAAAAAATTAGCGTGGGGTTCCCCTTAATTTTAGGCTCTAGCGGAGGTTAAGCAGACGGCTGGGGCAGATGTTTGAAGCCTGGGAAGGGGGTAATACCCATGGAGCTTCACAGGCTACTAATATCAGCCCCCAGCTGAATGCCTAGCCTTTACTAGCTATTAAAATGGGGGACCCCCCAAAAAATTGACGTGGGGTCCCCCCTAATTTAATAGCTAGCAAAGGCTAGGCAGACAGCTGGGGGCTGATTTTAATAGCCCAGGAAGGGTGCCATGAATATTGGCCCCCTCCCAGGCTAGAAACACCAGCCGTCAGCCGCCCCAGAAATGGCACATCCATAGGATGCGCCAATTCTGGCACTTAGCCTCGCTCTTCCCACTGCCCTGTAGCGGTGGCAGTGGGGTAATAGGGCTGGGGTTGATGTCAGCTTATAATGCCAGCTGACATCAAGCCCAGGTTAGTAATGGAGAGGCGTCTATAAGACACCCCCATTACTAACCCCATAGTCAAAGTTAAAAAAAAACACAAACACCCAGAATAAAGTCCTTTAATTGAAATAAAGACACAATTCTTTATTGTTCTAAATTAAACCATACTTACCATCACGCCCATTCCAGCTGAAGCCAACGATCCCCTGCAATAAAAGAAAAATAATAAAGCAACATCATCCATACCTTTCCATGGTTCCCACGACAGCTTCAGCTCTGCTACATCGAGATGACAGGCTGGACCGCAGCAGAACACTGCCATCCAGCCTGTCATCCCGCGGACACTGAGAAGCGCAGGCATGCTTGCGCTCCTCAGCGTCTCTCTGTGACGGCATCCAGATGAGCCGAGGTCATGTCCAATGAACTCGGCTCACCTCATGCACGTCACTGACAGCGTGGGAAAATTCTCACGCTGAAGCGCTGAGTGCAGGAGAATTTTCCCATGCTGTCAGTGACGTGCATGAGGTAAGCCGAGTTCATTGGACATTAACTCGGCTCATCTGGATGCCCTCACAGAGAGACACTGTGGAGCGCAAGCATGCCTGCGCTTCTCAGTGTCTGCGGGATGACAGGCTGGATGGCAGCGTTCTGCAGGTCCAGCCTGTCATCTCGATGTAGCAGAGCTGGAGCCGTCCTGGGAACCATGGAAAGGTAAGGATGATGTTGCTTTATTATTTTTCTTTTATTTCAGGAGATCGTTGGCTTCAGCTGGAATGGGCGTGATGGTAAGTATGGTTTAATTTAGAACAATAAAGAATTGTGTGTTTATTTCAATTAAAGGACTTTTTTCTGGGTGTTGTGTTTTTTTTAAATACTTTACTAGAAATTCATGGTGGTCATGTCTAATATTGGCGTGACCCCATGAATTTCGGGCTTAGGGCCAGCTGATAATGCCAAGCTGGCCCTAACCCCTTTATTACCCAGTGAGCCAACGCATCAGGGCCCTGGATGAGTTGGGTACAGCGCCAGAAGATGGCTCTTCTATGAACGCGCCATTTTCCGGGGTGGCTGCGGACTGCAATTTGCAGCGGGGGTGGCCCAGAAAGCTTGGGCCTCCCTGCGCTGCGGATTCCAGCCCCCAGCTGCCTAGTTGTACCTGGCTGGACTCAAAAACAGGGCGAAGCCCCACGTCAATTTTCTTTAAATTATTTCATGAAATAATTAAGAAAAAAAGGGCTTCCCTATATTGTTGTGTCCGGCCAGGTACAAATAGGCAGCTGGTGGTTGGGGGCAGCCCGTTCCTGCCTGCTGCACCTGACTGGACACAAATATAGTGCGAAGCCCCACGTCAATTTTTTTTAAATTATTTCATGAATTTCCTGAAATAATTTAAAAAAATTGAAGTGGGGCTTCGCACTATATTTGTGTCCAGCCAGGTACAGCAGGCAGCAACGGACTGCCCCCAACCACCAGCTGCCTATTTGTACCTGGCCAGACACAACAATATAGGGAAGGCCTTTTTTTCTTAATTATTTCATGAATTTCATGAAAAAATAAAAAAAAATTGAAGTGGGGCTTCGCACTATATTTGTGTCCAGCCAGGTACAGCAGGCAGGAACGGGCTGCCCCCAACCACCAGCTGCCTATTTGTACCTGGCCGGACACAACAATATAGGGAAGGCCTTTTTTTCTTAATTATTTCATGAATTTCATGAAATATTAAAAAAAAATTGAAGTGGGGCTTCGCACTATATTTGTGTCCAGCCAGGTACAGCAGGCAGGAACGGGCTGCCCCCAACCACCAGCTGCCTATTTGTACCTGGCCGGACACAACATGACCTCGGCTCATCTGGATGCCGTCACAGCGAGACACTGAGGAGTGCAAGCATGCCTGCGCTTCTCAGTGTCCGCGGGATGACAGGCTGGATGGCAGCTTTCTGCTGCGGTCCAGCCTGTCATCTCGATGTAGCAGAGCTGAAGCTGTCCTGGGAACCATCGAAAGGTAAGGATGATGTTGGTTTATTATTTTATTTTTATTACAGGAGATCGTTGGCTTCAGCTGGAATGGGCGTGATGGTAAGTATGGTTTAATTTAGAACAATAAAGAATTGTGTCTTTATTTCAATTAAAGGACTTTATTCTGGGTGTTTGTGTTTTTTTTAACTTTTACTATGGGGTTAGTAATGGGGGTGTCTTTTAGACGCCTCTCCATTACTAACCTGGGCTTGATGTCAGCAGGCGTTATAAGCTGACATCAACCCCAACCCTATTACCCCACTGCCACCGCTACAGGGCAGTGGGAAGAGCGAGGCTAAGTGCCAGAATTGGCGCATCCTGTGGATGCGCCATTTCTGGGGCGGCTGACGGCTGGTGTTTCTAGCCTGGGAGGGGGCCAATATTCATGGCACCCTTCCTGAGCTATTAATATCAGCCCCCAGCTGTCTGCCTAGCCTTTGCTAGCTATTAACATAGGGGGGACCCCACGTGATTTTTTTGGGGGGGGTCCCCCATTTTAATAGCTAGTAAAGGCTAAGTATTCAGCTGGGGGCTGATATTAGTAGCTTGGGAAGCTCCGTGGGTATTACCCCCTTCCCAGGCTTCAAACATCTGCCCCAGCCGTCTGTTTAACCTCCGCTAGAGCCTAAAATTACGGGGAACCCCACGCCAATTTTTATTTTAATATATCCTTTATTTTAACTCTAAATGACAAGTACAGTAACCAACACTGTCGCTGTACTTATTATAAATGTGACTGACATGTTTCTATCTATCTAATCTATGTGTGAAGCTCTATTCTTTCTGTTCTAAATTGTCGGGTACAGATGCTGAATTGCCGGCCGGCTTTTTAAAAGAGACGGTGCATGAAAACACTAATATTTTTTTTACTAAATCCTTTACACTAAATGACAAGTGCAGTAACCAACACTGTCACTGTACTTCTTATATATGTGACTGACATGTTTCTATCTATCTAATCTATGTGTGATGCTCTATTCCTTCTTGTCTAAATTGTCGGGTACCGGTGTATGCCGCTGCTGAATTTGCCGGCCGGCTTTTTTAAAGAGAGTGTCTTCTGAGCAGTTTGTCAGCTTTTGGACACCTTTGCAGGTGTTTTCTATGTGTTTCTATGTGTTTTGGTTTGCCTGCCATTGGTTTTAACGGTGTTCGACGGTGTTCTAAGGTGTTCGACGAACAGTTCGACGAACAGTTCCTCGAACATCCCGGTGTTCGACGAACCGAACCGAACCCGAACACTATGGGGGTGGCTCAACACTAGTGTGCTGCACTGATCTTACATAATTGCAGTCTGTGATATGCTTAGTGTGGCTTCTGTGCCTGCTGTTGCTGCTGCTTCTGCTTCAGATGTTAATACTAATTTTTTGAAATGTGAACACTCCTGGTTGGGTCTCCATGTGCTGGCTTGGCTGTAGTGGAAGAGGTGTCGGTCCCCATTATAATATTTTTATTCTACTGAAATATTTTTTTTGGTGCAGATATTGTTTTCCACACAGGGTTACACAGACATGATAAAATCAAAATTGGTTTTCTTACTACCATGGTATATAAAGCAGACTACATCTCAGCTTTTAATTGTTTGGTACAGATATTGTTCTCCACACAGGAGAACACAGACAAGATAAAATCAAAATTGGTTTTCTTATTACCGTGGTATATAAAGCAGGCTACATCTCATCTTTTAATTCTTAAGGAACAGATATTGTTCTCCACACAGAGGTACACATGATAAAATACAAATTGGTTTTCTTACTACTCTGGTATATAAAACATATTTCTTTTTTTAATTCTTTGGTGCAAATATTGTTCTCCATACAGGGGAAAAAATACTTTCTTCTGTTACTAACATGATACAGTAGGGGAGATCTCAGTTTGAAATTGTTTGGAGCATATCTCCTATGTTATTGTTATGATCTGCAACATAAACTAAGGAAAGATAGGGGAATGCTGTCCCTACAGTAAGACTAATCTGAATCCCTACGATGTAGCGGGCTGCCTGTTCCTTGTGAACAGACCCGCCTTAGTCCTCGGCTAGTCTGAACGAAGACCTATACAATTAAGGGAGAGGTCCCTAAATGAACTAAGGACTGGGACAAAAAAGGGACATCTCCTAAACAGAAGTTGTTGCAAAGCACAAAAGACAAACTGACAAAAAGTGCTAGAGGTCCCAGAGGACCAAGCGAACTAGACAGAGATAGGCACCGAAGCACCTGGCTAGAGAGACAGTCAAACAACACTGAAGTCCAGTAAAGCCAGAAGGGCGGAGCTGGAATATATAGGCAGATGGTCACGTGACCGCAAAACACAAGATAGAAAAAACTAACAGGAGGGTTCTAACAGTACCCCCTATTTTATGAGGATCCTCCGGATCCTCCAGACCCAGGCCTATCTGGAAACCTCCTGTGGAAAGCTTTAACAAGCCTAGGAGCAGAGACATCATCCGTACTTACCCAGGAGTTGTCTTCGGGACCGAAACCCTTCCTGGAGACAAGATACTGTAATCTCACTCTATGCCATCTAGAATTCAAGATACGCAAAATTTCATATTCGCCGTCTTCCACCACAGGAGGAACTGTGACAGTGACGTCCCTATCAGATACGACAGCCTTTTTCAACAAGGAAACATGAAACACAGGATTAATCTTCCAGGAAGTAGGGACATCCAACCTAACAGCAGACTGGTTAACAACCTGAAGCACTTTAAATGGACCCACAAACTTAGGACCCAGTTTTTTAGAGGGAATCCTCTACCGCAGGTTCTTCGAGGACAACCAAACCATGTCACCCACAGTAAACAAAACCTCTTTACGTTTCCTGTCAAAATACTTCTTTGACTTTTTGTTAGCCTCTTGAAGGTTACAACGTACATTAGTCCAAACTCTCTCCAAATCACCGGAAAAATTCTCCTCCTCCGGCACCGCCGACCCCAATTTGGAGAACGAACCAAAAGACGGATGTCTCCCAGTACAACAAAAAAAAGGAGAACACCCAGCAGAGGAGGATGTATGATTGTTAAGAGCAAATTCTGCGAGAGGTAGAAACTCCGTCCACACCTCATGATTGTCCGCCACAAAACAACGCAAAAACTGTTCAACATCCTGGTTCTTTCTTTCAGTCTGTCCATTAGACTCAGGAAGATAACCAGACGAAAATGACAAATGGACTCCCAACCTGTCACAAAAAGCACGCCAAAAGCGAGCCACAAACTGAGGTCCTCTATCAGAAACAATATCCGTGGGAACACCATGGAGCTTGACAATCTCCTTAACAAACGCCTTAGCAAGTGTCTTGGTGCAGGGCAACTTAATGAATGGAACCAAATGACACATCTTACTAAAATGGTCAACGCCCACCCAGATGACAGTAAAACCCTCGGACACAGGAAGATCACTAATAAAATCCATAGTGAGATGCGTCCAAGGCGCACTAGGAACCTCCAGAGGGCAAAGCAACCCCGCAGCAGGAGTATGTGAAGCCTTTGACCTAGCGCACACAGTACACTGACGCACCCACTTGATGACTTCCTTCTGCCATCCATGCCACCAAAAACTGCGACTGATCATTCTCTTAGTCTCTGAAATTCCTGCATGACCTGCCAACAGAGACTCATGACACTCCACAAACAAATCTCTCCTAAAGGCTCTAGGCACAAACAACCTCCCATGGGGAGTGTTAGATGGAGCATCATCTTGAGCTTTCAGAATCCCATTCTCCAAAACGGAGTCCAAAGCCGCCACCACAACTCCTTTCTGTAAAATGCTCTCCTCCTCCTCGGCACTGACCGTAGGAGAGAAGCTGCGAGATAAAGCATCGGCTTTAACATTCTTAGTACAAGGGATATTGGTAACAGAAAAATTAAATCGAGAAAAAAAAAGTGCCCACCTAGCTTGACGGGCATTCAAGCGCTTGGCAGCATCCAGATAGATCAAATTCTTATGAACTGTGAAAACCTGAATAGGAAGTCTAGTGCCTTCCAAAAAATGATGCCAATGTTCAAACGCGAGTTTAATAGCCAGCAACTCCCAATTTCCAACATCATAATTCAATTTGGTTTCTGAATTTTTTTTTCGAAAAGAAGGCACAAGGATGTACTCCACCCTTGTTATCCAGAGACAAAACTGCTCCGACCCCCACCGATGAAGCATCGACCTCGACCAAAATAGGCTTGGCCTCATCAGGCTGCATAAGGATAGGGGCAGAACTGAACCTCTCTTTGAGATACTCAAGCGCTTCAATGGCCTCAGTAGTCCACTGGGCCGAATTCGCACCTTTCCTGGTGAGATCGGTTAGAGGTTTAACAGTTACAGAAAAATTCTTAATGAATTTCCTGTAATAATTGGCAAAGCCAAAAAATCTCTGTATAGATTTCAAACCAATAGGCCTTGGCCATTTCTGCACAGCCTGTACCTTCACAGGGTCCATCTCAAAGCCCTCGCTGGAGACAATGTAGCCCAAAAAACAAATTTTCTGCACAGCAAACTCACATTTCTCCAGCTTAGCAAAGAGTGAATTATCACTCAATAACTGCAAAACTTCACGTACACTCTGCCAATGCGACTCTAGATCTGGTGAATAAATCAAAATGTCATCCAAATACACAGCCACATTCTTACCAATCAGAGGTCTCAGGATGTCATTAATAAGGTTCTGAAAAAATGCAGGTGTATTGGTAAGACAAAAAGGCATCACCAGATTCTCAAAATGACCTACTGGAGTGTTAAAACCAGTTTTCCATTCTTCACCCTCCTTCACACGTAACAAATTGTATGCCCCCGGAGATCAATTTTGGAGAACCACTTGGCTCCCACTAACTGGTTAAACAAGTCAGGAATTAACGGTAATGGGTAGGAATTGCGTACGGTAATCTTATTAATTTCACGAAAATCCAGACATGGACGTAAACCGCCGTCCTTTTTTTTAACAAAGAAGAATCCAACTGCCACAGGCGACTTAGAATGTCTGATGTGACCAGCAGCCAGGCTAGTCTGTATCTACTCCTCCAAGGCCTTTCTTTCAGGGATAGTCAGATTAAACAAGCGACTTTTTGGAAGAGTAGCACCCGGAACAAACTCAGTGGCGCAATCATAATCCCTATGAGGAGGTAAAATTTGCGACACCTCCTCCGAAAAAAACATCCAAAAATCTTGAATAGGTACAGGTAAATCCACTTTTTCCACAGCCGCAATGTGACCATTATAACATTTATCATAGCATTTCGGACTCCAAGACTTAATCACATTAGTAGACCAGTCCAATAAACGATTGTGCAATTTTAACCAAGGCAATCCTAGAACAGCTGGAGAGGGTAAATTATCCAAAACAACCAAGTCCAAAATTTCTTGGTGAACTCCATTGATAGTGAGAGGAAATGCAGCAGTCTTGTGAGTAATACATTTCAAAGGAATGTTATCAATTGCAAGCACAGAAATACGTGATGACAAAGGTTTGGATTTCAATTTAAGGTTTTCCAAAAACCCTTTATCAATCACATTAAGTGTTGAACCACAATCCACAAATACCTGAAATTCAATCAAATCTCCCTGCAGAGTAGTACTCCCAGAAATAAATACTCCTGCAGAGTGTAAACAAGCTATACGGGTATAACTGACCTTTTTTTTTATTTACTTAAATGACTCTCACAATACTTAATCAAATGGTCACCTTTACCACAATAAAGACACAAACCCTCGGCGAATCTCCGGTCTTTTTCCTGAGAGCGGAGTGACATCCCCGCAACTTTCATCGGTTCCCCACCGTCAGAGCAGATTTTCTGGGGACTAGGACCTGACATTACAGGAGTCTTTACCTCATTGAGTCTGCACCTCAGTCTCCTGTCTATACGAACAGCTAACTGCATAGCTTCCTGCAAAGTCTCAGGTGCAGGGAATGCAATTAGCAAATCCTTAACCCTTTCACTCAGACCAGCAAGAAATAAACATTTCAGCGCCAAATCATTCCACTTAACTTCTGAAGCCCATCTCCTGAAATGTGTGAAATAATTTTCAACATCATCAGACCCCTGATTCAAACGTCTAAGTTCTGATTCAGCAGATAAGATTTGATCAGGATCGTCATATAATAGCCCCATAGCAGAAAAAAATTCTTCAACGGAACTTAAGCACGGATAATTAGGCTGGAGAGAAAAGGCCCAACCTTGTGGTTCTTTGCGCAAAAGTGACATAATAAAACCAATGCGCTGTGATTCATTCCCAGAGGATCTGGGTCTCAAACAAAAATATAACAAACAAGCATTTTAAAGGAAAAAAAATCTTGCTGTTTACCATAAAAAACATCAGGCAGTCCTACCTTCGGTTCCACAAAATGTGCTCCAGGACAGCTACTCACTTGTTGCTGAAGCTCGGCCACCTTCAGAGACAATCCCTGCAGGCGTTGAGCCAACTCCTGGATGGAAACCATACTGATCCCCGAATTTCTTTCCTTTTAGTTTTCTTTTGGCTGGACTTACTGTTATGATCTGCAACATAAACTAAGGATAGATATGGGAAAGCTGTCCCTACAGTAAGACTAAGCTGAATCCCTACGATGCAGCGGGCTGCCTGTTCCTTGTGAACAGACCTGCCTTAGTCCTCGGCTAGTCTGAACGAAGATCTATAGAATTAAGGGAGGAGTCCCTAAATGAACTAAGGACTGGGACAAAAAAGGAACACCTCCTAAACAGAAGTTGTTGCAGAGCACAAAAGACAAACTGACAAAAAGTACTAGAGGTCCCAGAGGACCAAGCGAACTAGACAGAGATAGGCACTGAAGCACCTGGCTAGGGAGACAGTCAAACAACACTGAAGTCCAGCAAAACCAGAAGGGCGGAGCTGAAATATATAGGCAGATGGTATGCCAGTCCTTTCACCGAGCTAAAGAATATGGCTGTGGTGAAATACAACTCTTACTGAGAATCAGTGTTAGACTGATGAACATTGGACCCAAAAGAGGGCCCACCTTTCTCCCCAACTCAAAAGCCCCATAACACCTGCAAGGTTTGCATTATGAACTCTCCTGAACCGGAGGATTCTCCGGTTCTCTCGTGGGCCCGTGCAACCCTGCCGAGATGCAGCCCTGGCTAAGAAAACTCTGTGTGAAGGTTCCCGGACACTGTATGGCTGCTTTTTAACTGCGGACTGGCTGGATCTGAAATCTGGCACCTTGGCAAAGCCCAATTATAATAATAATAATAATGCTTTTAATTATATAGCGCCAACATATTCCGCAGCGCTTTACAATGCAGACAATTTACAGACATTATTGGCACTGCCTCCATTGGGCTCACAATCTACATTCCCTATCAGTGTGTCTTTGAAGTGTGGGAGGAAACTGGAGAACCTGGGGTGAACCCATGCAAACACGAGGAGAATATACAAACTCCTTTCAGATGTTGTTCTTGGTGGGATTTGAACACAGGATGCCAGCACTGCATGGCTGCAATGCTAACTACTGAGCCACCATGCTGCCCTCTCTGTTCTCCCTCAGATATCTAACAAACAGGTCATGATGTAGAAACTTGTACCTACTGCCACTCAGTGTCTTCAGCTCCTTTGTGAGAAACTAATATTTGGGCAGCCACTCAGCTTACCAAATAAAATTCCTGAGAAGGAAATTGTGGATGGCTTTGCTTCTGGTACTCGGCGCTAATACCAAACCATGGCATGTCAAAATTCACTGGAAATAGTCCTGGTTGGTTGGAGACAAGCTCATTCCCACAGAAAAGTACCAGCAAGCTAAGGAGATGGTGGCCTCTATCATCATGACCTGGAATGTTTACATTATGAACTCTCCTGAAGGAGAAGCCAGGGCTCACCGGACGATTCTCTGGTGGGCCCGTCCAACCCTGCCAAGAAGTAGCCCTGTCTAAGAAAAGTCTGTGTGAAGGTTCCCGGACACTGTATGGCTGCTTTTATACTGTGGACTGGCTCCAGCAATCTATAAGACTTAAGAGCAATCTGGCACCTTGGCAAAGCCCAATTCTGTTCTCTCTCTGATATCTATCAATAATAAAAAGGTCAGACTGGAGAAACATGCACCTACTGCCACTCACTGTTTTCAGCTCCTTTGTGAGAAACTAATGTTTGGGCAGCCAGTCTACCAAATAAAATTCCTGAGAAGGAAATTGTGGATGGCTTCGCTTCTGGTACTGTGTGCTAATACCAAACCAAGGAGTGCCATAATTCACTGGAAATATTCGTGGCTGATTGGAGACAAGCTCATTCCCACAGAAAAGTACAAGTGTCAATACACGGATGCAACAGCAGAGAGAGGGGGAAGGAAGGCCCTAGCGGTAGGGAACAAGGGAAGGGACACCTTCTGACACCAACCTGTGTCTGTTCCTAAGCTCCCCTATCATCCCTGGATGGGTCCTTCCCCCGTGCATGATCACATGTCTAAGCCCTCGCTGGCTCTTGACTTAACCTGGCTGCAACCAGTTTACATGGACTGTTTGGACCACCCGGCTGCGATTCGGAGGACATCATTTTCATTTAAGTTGTGAGTTTTTGCAAATAAAAACATTTAAGTTGAACTTTCCTTAGGTCACTGACTCATTACAGCACAGTGTAAACACCGCCGCACTACACTGTCAACAACTCTTGATCAGTTTGACTGCAATATCCATGGCATGTTAATTGAAACACTGCCTTATTGCAGTGAGCCCTGGCTGCGCAGTACGGAGGTGGGGGGATTCTATATGCACTGTTGGAACGTGTGTGTCATTAAGGCAGTGGTTGAGGGTGCAGGTGGAAGCCCTATAGGAGGTGGTAGAGGCAGGAGCACTGGAGGAAGTGTTAGATACAGAGGTTTGTCCCGCAAGACTTGGGGATTCTAACACTTGCTGTCTAGTGACACTTTGGTGTCTAGTGGTTTAGTTCTCCATCACCTGGTGTGTAGTAGTTTAGTTCTCCAATCCTAGCAATTTAGGAGTTTAGCTTTCCAAACCCTATTGTCTATTAGTTTAGTTCTCCGTGTTCTGGTGTGTATTTGTTTTGTTCTCCTACCCTAGCTTTTTAGTAGTTTAGTTCTCCAACCCCTGTTGTCTATTAGTTTAGTTCTCCATCCTCTCTGTTCTCCCACTCACTGAGAGTCACCTCTTCCTTCCTTGACAGCAAAGTACTATCTTGGATTTCTTCATATCTAACCAACCGGACATTCAGTGTCTCCCACTCACACACCACCTCTTCATCTCGCCCCCTATGTGTCGGTGTCCCCCAAGGTTCAGTTCTAGGACCCCTGCTCTTCTCCATCTACACCTTCGGCCTGGGACAGTTCAGAGTCTCACGACTTTCAGTATCACCTCTATGCTGATACAAACAGGCCTACTTCTCTGGACCTGATATCACCTCCTTGCTAACCAGAATCCCACAATGTGTGTCCGCTATTTCATCTTTCATCTCTGCTAGATTTGTAAAACTTAACATGGATAAAACAGAATTCATCATCTTTCCACCATCTCATTCATCACCACTCTCCCCATTCCCGCAAGCTTGACTCTGATCAGTCCTTCAAACGTCAGATCCAAGCCCTTTCCACTTGCTGCCGACTCCAACTCCAAATTATCTCTGGTATCTGCACATTCCTCAACCATGAATCTACAAAAACACCAGTGCATGCCCTCATCATCTCCTGCCTCGACTACTGCAAACTCCTGCTCTGTGGCCTCTCTTCTATTACTCTCGCCCCCCTCCAATCTATCCTAAAGTGTGACTAATCCACCTGTCACCCCGCTATTCCCTGGCCTCTCCCCTCTGTCAATCCCTGCGCTGGCTCCCCATTGCGCAGAGACTGCAGTTGAAAAGCCTAACTTTGGCATACCAAGCCATCAAAAACTAGTCTCCACCATACATTGTGTCCTAATCTCCCTGTACTTACCTGCACGCAACCTCACATGCTTACAAGATCTCCTTCTCCATTTATCTCTTCTTGCCACAATCGCATACAAGATTTGTCCTGTGCATCTCGCCTACTGTGGAATTCTATACCCCAACACATCAAACTCTCGCCTACCGTGGAAACCTTCAAGTAGAAGCTGAAGAACCACTTCTTCTGACAAGTGTACAATCTGTAGTAACCATTGCTCCACCATACTGCTGCATGACCAGCTGTACCCTCACCTACTCTATCCTCACCCATCCCTTGTAGATTGTTTGTGCGCCCTCGCAGGCAGGGTCCTCTCTCCTCTTTTACCTATCGGTGACCCGTTTTCACATGTAAAGTGCCCCGGAATAAATTGCGCTATAATAATAAATAATAATTTTACTACTTGTATTCTGGGTCAATTGATGGCACTTTCCTGATGCCTTTCCCTAATTTGATGAGTTATGGCAGCTTTTGGGCCAATTTGAAGCTCTTGTGTATGCGTTTGGTTTTGCCTCCCATTGAATCCAAAGGCATTCGGCTATGTTCGGCAAATATTCGATGAATAAATAGGCGAATATTGCAAATTCGACGATCGTAATCCAAATAGAATATTGAAATATTCACCCATCTCTACTCATCAAAAGTTTCCACATTGACCAACTTATCAGATAGACTATTCCACAGATTTATAGTTCTCATGGTAAAGAAAGCTTGTCTGCTCTGGAGATTGCACCTTGTTTTCTCCTGACGGAGGGAGTACCTATTGAGGAGATTTTAGATGAAACAGCTTATGACCATAAATTTTGTACAGGTCGTTTAACTGCAAGTTAATCATGTTCCCAATTAGATGTCTCTTCCCAAGACTAAATACATTTAATTCTTTTTATATCTCCTCAAATCTAAGATTTTCCATGACCTGCTTTGTGACTCTTTTGCACCATTTTTAACTCCATTTTTAAATTAGCTGTTCAGCTAATAAATTAAAATATATTATTTGCAAAAACAGATACATTCACCAAACACATAAAAATGGCATAATAGCATTAATATAAAAGTATGTTATTTAAAAGTTAATAATTCCATAATTAATATTAATTTTATTTTTAAAAAAATGTACTGCGATGTCCAAAAAGCAACATTTTTCCTTATAGCTGTTGAAAAGCACTGCTTATGTATAGATGAGCTAATTAAAATTAAACTACATGTATGAGAACCATTTACTATAGGAATGTATAAATGACAATTCTATGCATTCACAGGAATGAATGACAAAATAAAATAAAATATAGCAAGACTGGGAAGGTATAAAGGAAAAGCTGCTTGGAGCGGTGTGATGACCAGAATGCTTTCCAAGGATGGGGGGGCGGTAGGAAAAAAGGATGCGCCCGACGTGCGTTTCGCGGCACGGCTGTCCGCTTTCTCTGCTATATTGATCCCTCCTGTGCATTGTGCTCTTGAAATATATGATGGGCCATTGAGCCCTTATGTATTTTTCACTAGCTACCCATGCTTCAGTGAAATGTTTGAGGCCATTGGGGAACAGTGTAATAATGGGAGATTATGATTATATAGGTCTGTGATAGGGTAATTTTTACATCTATTTGGAGCTAGCATTATTAAACCTTTTCTGTTAACCGCCCAAATTTAGGGCTTATAAACTGTTATATATATCCGGTTTTGCTTCCACCTTGAATACTGTCTTTATAAACTCTTTTTAATAATATAACTTAATAAAATGAATTTGTACATTTCATACCAGTTTGTCTGTCTTGTCCTCCTATCGTCTCCATGTCTTGTTGACAGTTAATGGTTTATGTAAGGGGGGATGTGCTGCCCAAGCCTGGTCAGTGATCCACCCCTTTATGAGTGATGTTCTTTTTGGCCATGAATTGGTGTCTAATGATTATAGCCAGGTAGGAGAAGCATTCCACTAAAATATTCTTATAGGGTCCAGTCGAATAACATAGCCAGAGATGAGATTTGTCCTGTATGGCGCCTGCTCTTCCCAGCACTGATCTACGTGATTGACAAGTCATGTTAAGTATCTAGAGGTGCAGAGAGTAGCCGACCGGGGCAGAGCCAGACTATTCTTGTCCCTGGCTGTATCCACCACTTGTATCTTTAAAGTATATTATGTCATCTAAGGGTGGGTTGAGCATCTTGAAATCATGAACGCTTCTCAGAATTTTTAAACATTGGGGTATGAAAATAAAAAAAATTACACAGAGACAAAGGAACAGTAGCAGAGAGCTGGAATGTGAACACCTGCTCTGTTTGTTATTTTTCGAGTATAAAAGTGTTTGAGGACCACTTTTTTAATGTGGTAAACTAATTTAACCTGTGTAATCTCCACTATTTACCAGTAAATGGATTTAATCCACCAAATATAGATGGGCTTAAATCCATTTGTTGTTAAAAGAGATGGATTATAGGATTGATTTTATTTCTGGATCACACAAGCAGGTGTTATTCCAAGTAGATGATTAGACCATAAGTAACAACTAGAGATGAGCGAGCACTAAAATGCTTGGATGCTCATTACGCGAACCGAGCAATTTCAAGTAACTCGAGTAACGAGTATAATGGGAAATACTACAAAGAGAATACCCCTATATTCAAAATACAGACATAGTGTCAATATATCATAATTTAGCACATATAGATCACATAAAATAGATAACAGTCACTTACATAATGAAAAGTGACACCAGATCTGTATATAAGATTCCAAACCATAAAGGGATTAAACAAACAATGATAAGGGGAATAGAGGTAACGTTACCTGTAGTGCACCACAACAGGATTCCACCACACCCAACGGGCGTTTTGCAAGGAAATGCTTTGTCCAGTGGTATAAGGGTATTCCCTTTGTAGTATTTTGTTTCCCAAATATTTGTTTTACCAGGTGTACCCAACTTTTCTTCATTTGTACCCCCATCTTGTGATATTCTTTGTTATACTGATTGAATATTTTTTATGATTTATAAATAAAGATATTTTTAGCCCTTATTAAGACATTCCTTTTTTTGGTGTTGAATGTTTGTGCTTCTTTCGTACTATTTTGATTATGGATTGAGGATTGTTTCGGCATTATTACATACTGTATTAGACATAAAGGAGGGCCTCATACACATTCTGTTTAAATTGTCATGTCGTGGTACTCCTAGACTCATAAAGGCTATGCACTAAGTGCAAATGCTGCCCAAAATTACAAGCAGGGTCATCCATACACCCTTGAAGGCACCAATTGTAGTGCCTCATTCAAATATTGTGAACAAAGTGTAGTTGTGATTCTCCAACAGTCATAAAAGCTCTGAACACAGTGCAAAGCCTGTCAATAATGACAAGCAGGGTCATCCTTACTAGTGTTGAGCCACCCCCGTAGTGTTCGAGTTCGGTTCGGTTCGTCGAACACCCGTGTGTTCGCCGAACTGTTCGTCGAACTGTTCGTCGAACACCTTCGAACACCGTTAAAACCAATGGCAGGCAAACAAAAACACATAGAAACACATAGAAAACACCTTCAAAGGTGTCCAAAAGCTGACAAACTGCTCAGAAGACACAACTAACACATGGAAAAGTGACAAGTACATATAGTCATGCGAAAAGAAAAGAGGTGGAGGAGTAAAAGGAGGGGGAGACACAGATATAGGCATGTCATGCCCTTCTAAAATCCAAAAAGTGAGAAGCCGAGACGGCCAGTCCGCTCCTGCCCGTGCCACCTCCGTGTCGCCGGGTTTGTGCCAGAGCCGCGGTGAACCCTGACGGCCAGCCCCCCTCTCCCAATACTGGTGCCTGTCCGCTGGTGGGTCGAGAGAGCCCCCCTGTGGTGGAGGCAGCTCTAAGCTTTTTAATTTAAATTGTCCCTCTAATTTGAATGAATACACTTTAAATCCATTTACAAGGATCTATTGGAGGGCAAGTCTCATGCCAGCAGCCGCGTAATTCCAGCTCCAGTAGCGTCCACTAAAGCTGCTGCAGTTAAAAAGCTTTTATAAGGATCGAGCTCGGCTGTCCACCGCAAGGCATCCTAGTGCCAGTCCCAGCCCCTATGCCTTGGGGTGCCTCCTGATGCTCTTCACTAAGTATCCCGTGGTCCCGAAGCATTTCCTTTGAAAAAATTAAGTGTCCAAACTACAGGTGGTGTAGCTTGCTTAACAGCCGGGATAATCCGCTGACTAGCAGACACTGCTACTAGGCACAAAGTATTTCCTAGGCTAGATGCAGTTAAAAATTTGTAAGTAGATACTCTCGTTGGATGCTGAGAAAGCATTCCATAGAGTCTCCTGGCACGCCATATATGATTCTCTTAAAAAGCTTGGGGTAGGGGTCTAGGGGACCCTTTTATAGCCAAAATCACGGCCCTGTATCACAATACGTCACCTAGGCTGAAGATAAATGGAACTGTAGCACCGAGGGCTCGGTTGCTACAGACGTATTGCACCTCACCCAGAGGTGTGATATCTCACTCTCAGATAAGGATGGAGTGTGGATCAGGACCCGACACCTGCATGCATTACACCACATTGCCGTGGGGCAGGGCGATCAATATGCCCCTGAGATGGGCACGACAGTCCCTGTCCCTGGCTGGAGTGGGGGGAGGGAACACTGAGGAAGGGGAACCCTGCAGTGCAGGAGCAGGGAGGAAGCAGTTCCTGGGTGCATTGAGAAGGGAGTATAAAAGGTGGGCACCATCTTAGTTCAGTGCAGAGAAGTCTGAGCAGAAGTGGCAGGGAGCAGGGGCTCTGCATGAGCTCTGCTCCGGAGGCGGGCCTAGTAACAGAGGCCCAGGCCTGCAAGAGGGAGAAGGAAGGAAGAGGAGCGGAGAAGGCTCCAGGAACGAGGAATGAAGGGATCCCAGGGGTGCGGACGGGCGAGTCGCCACCGCACGCCCGAATCCAGGTGCGTGGAGGGGTCAGGCCAAAGGGGGAGACCGGTCCCCGAACTAGTGGAGGCAGGAAACGACCCTCAGTTAGAAACCGGAGGCTCTGACATTTTATGTGGCGCAGCCCCTTGCTCCACCCGCTAGGAAGGCACCACATAGGGTCAGGGAAACTGGCGCCAAGTTTACCAAGAGGAGGCCCGAGGCAGCCGGACAGAAGTGTTGGTAAGAAAGGCCAGACAAAGGACACACAAAGGGGGTCCTGTGAAGCGCTCCAAAGTTATCTGGGAGTTGTCTGAGCCCCTCACCTGGTGAGCACAGTACGACGTGGGCAGCCGTTACCTGCAGACGTGGTCTGGATAATAAGAACTGTGAGTAAAGGCCCTGAACTGCATCACTGACTCCGTGTCGTTACTGCTGCTGCCCTGCACCATCACCCCCATCCTCCGCATACACTGCCCTGAGGCTATACTCCTCCCGTGGGGAGTTATGCTACGCTCTGCTGCACCCACAACACCAGCCTTAGCGGTCTGCCCTGTAGCGGCGGTTCACTCTGACCGCAATCCACGGGTGGCGTAGTCGGACATTTAAACATCAAAACCACATAAATAGTTCCGCCACTATTTTGACCGCCCTGAGCCACGGAACCGGATCGCCGCCACGAAGACTACAACCACCAGCATCCACCAAAAAGTGTCCGGCTCCGGGTGTCCCAAGGCCCAGGGGGTGCGTCAGAACATTTTCATCACCTTTCACAATCACCAATGGGACAAGGCAGGGATGTCCTCTGTCCCCTCTCTTATACATCCTAGTGACGGAGCACCTGCTCTCATCAATTCGCCATAACCCCAATATTAGGTGGATTGAGGTGGGAGGCACCGAGTACAAGTGCTCTCTATTTGCTGATGATGTCCTAGTATATATCACTCAATCACATATATCCATCCCTGCTGTTATGGCTGAAATAGATCACTTTGTTACATGGTAAAATTTTAAAATCAATGCAGCGAAGTCTGAGGCCCTCGATGTCTCCCTCCCTAAATCCATATAGGATTCCATCCAGTCCAACTTTCCCTTTGCCTGGCCCTCACAGGGTATCAAATACTTAGGAATTCCTATTCATAGAGACCTCTCCCATCTATGTTATCTTAATTTTGGGCCCTTTATTGAACAATTCCATACAGACCACGGTTGGCAAGTTAGAACTGTAAGATTCACTACGTGAACCACTGGTGTTTTGTGGAAAAGCACATGTACACCGCGTTCCAAATTATTATGCAAAAAGTGTTTAGGAGTGATAAGGGAAGAATTTGTTTGTTTGTCAGTTAAACTCATTGATGGTGATGTGTGTCAGGGCTCTTTATATCACTGTAAGCAATTGCAGACACCTGTGCTAATTAGTTTGGCAGGTGTGTCCAATGAAAGGCAAGACTACTTAAGAAGGCTCTCTCACATTATTAAGCAGCCTACATTTTCTGCCAAAATGGGAAAGAAAAAGGATGTGTCGGCTGCTGAGAAGCAACAAATTGTGGAGTGTTTAGGTCAAGGCATGACTACAATCAACATTGTGCGATGATCAGGATGAAGTGTCTTGGCAATCAAGAAGTATGTAGCTGATTCACAGTACACACGTGTGCGTGCTGATAAGGGCAAATTGAGGACTCTTTCCTACAGGCAATTACGTCAGGTTGAAAGAGCAGCGGCAAAAAAGCCTTGTCATAGCAGCAGACAAGTTTTTGAAGCTGCTTGTGCCTCCAACGTCCCCCGAACAACAAGATGCAGGGTCCTTCAGAGGTTTGCAGCTGTGCATATGCCATCCTGTCGACCTCCTCTATCCACTTCACACAAGCAGAAACGGCTCCAGTGGGCCAAACATTACATGAAGACTGATTTCAAAACTGTTTTGTTCACGGATGAGTGCCGTGCAGCGCTCGATGGTCCAGATGAATGGAGTGGAGGATGGCTGGTTGATGGACACCCCACGCAAGCACGGCTACAGCGCCAACAAGGAGGAGGTGGAGTAATGTTTTGGGCTGGAATCATGGGGAGAGAGATTGTCGGCCCCTTTAGGATCCCTGAAGGCGCTAAAGATGAACTCCATAATGTATGTGGATTTTCTCAAACAGCACTTCCTGCCATGGTTCAAGAAGAAGAACCGTGTATTTCACAGCAAGATCATTTTTCTGCATGATAATGCACCATCTCATGCTGCACATAAAACATCTGCATCTCTGGCTGATATGGGCATAAAAGGGGACAAACTTATGGTGTGACCCCCATGCTCCCCTGACCTCTACCCCATTCAGAACCTTTGGAGCATCATTAAAAGGAGTGTCTATGATGGCGGGAGGCAGTTCACATCTAAGCAACAGCTCTGGGAGGGTATTCTGTCCTCATGCAAAACAATTGAAGCAGAAACCATCCAAAACCTGACAAATTCAATGGACGAGAGAGTTCAGAAGCTCCTTTCGAACAAGGGGTCCTATGTGAAAATGTAACATCACCTAGAATAAAGTTTTGAGTTGAAAACTGTTTGATTTCAGTTTCTAACAACCTGCTAATGCTTATAATTTCAAAAATGACAATTTTTTTGGTCTTTATTAAAATGAAAAGGTTGATCGAAAAGTTTGGGGGATCTAAGAGTGTGGCAACCCAGTAGTCATGATTACTTCGAATTCTGACAATATGAGGGTCATGCTGCAGGTAGTGCAGCAAGAAGGCACTTATGTGTCTTGCGCATCTCGGAGCCCCAAAATTATTTTCCGGGCTAGATGCAGCTAAAAATTATTTTTAATTTTAAATCTGGTGAAGCTTATTATAGATGGCCTAATAGGATCAGTGCTGCACACTGCTACAAAGCCCAAATTATTTTCCAGTCAAGATACAGATAAACATGATTAGTAATTTGAAAGCTTAAAACGGTTGGTAGGGTGATTTTAACCAATCATCAAGCTTTTACTCTCCCCAGGATGACACAGGGGTAGAAAAGTCATTTCGGATCCATGATTTGTTCATCTTTATGAACGTGAGTCTGTCTACATTATCAGTGGAGAGCCGCGTGCGCTTATCTGTCAGCACACCACCAGCAGCGCTGAACACACGTTCAGACAGAACGCTGGCTGCGGGGCATGACAAGATCTCCAAGGCGTAAGTGGCTAGCTCCGGCCATTTATCCAGATTGGAAGCCCAAAAAGAGCAAGGGTCCAGTGACACAGTCGTGGCTTCAATGTTTACTTGGAGATACTCCTGTACCATCGTCTCTAGGCGTTGACTATGTGTCAGACTTCTTGTCTCCTGTGGCCTTGCAAAGGATGGGCTAAAAAAGTGGTGAAATGATTCCGCAAAATTGATGTTACCAGCAGATACTGTGGTTCTGTTACGGTTTGAGTGCTGAACACTTGACGGTCCCACGGTTGGTAAGTTGGAACTGTGAGATTCACTACGTGCACCACTGGTATTTTGTGGAAAAGCACATGTAAGATTCTGCAACAGTCTCTGCTGATACTCCTGCATGCGTGCATCCCTTTCTATGGCAGGAATAATTTCTGCAAATTTACTTTTGTACCGGGGATCTAACAGTGTGGCAACCCAGTAGTCAGGATTATTTCTAATTCTCACAATTCGAGGGTCATGTTGCAGGTAGTGCAGCAAGAAGGCACTCATGTGTGTTGCGCATCCAGGAGCACCAAGTCCCTGTTGTGTTGGTGGCGAGGTAACAATCATGCTTCCTTCCTCTGTCCTCTCCCCCCAACCTCGCACAACAGAAATGTGATCAAGGTCTCCCTCATCTGATGAGTCTTCCATCAGTTCGTCCTCCACTTCTTCCTGGGCTCCTGCACCTTCCTCACTAGTTTGGCTGCTACCATGCGCCCTGGTAAAACCATCTCCCCCACCCTCACATGCCTGCCGCCTTGGTGCTGCCGACCGTCTGGACCTTGCAGATGTTAGCCCTTCCGCATACAACTCCTCCTCCTCTACTTCCTCCACCTCCTCTTGTGCCACCACCTGACTCCGAATTCTGTTTAACATGTGCTCCAGCATGTAAATCACCGGAATAGTCATGCTGATAATGGCATCGTCAGCACAAAACATCTTCGTCGCCATTTCAAAACTGTGCAGAAGGGTGCATAGGTTCCTGATCTGAGACCACTCCTCCAGCGTGATTTGCCCCACCTCTGAATCTCGTTGGCCCAGGCTATACGTCAGAACGTATTGCACCAGGGCTTGTCGGTGCTGCCACAGTCGCTGCAACATGTGCAGAGTTGAATTCCACCGGGTAGGCACATCGCATTTTAGCCGGTGAAGTGGCAGGCCCAACGACTTCTGTAGAGATGTAAGTCGCTGAGCTGCGGGATGCGAACGGCGGAAGTGAGCACACAGCGACCGTGCCCTCTGCAGAAGGCCATCTAGTCTGGGATAGTGGGCTAAAAATTGCTGGACAACCAGGTTCAACACGTGAGCCATACAAGGCACGTGTGTGACATTGCCCCGGCGAAGGGCCGCACCCATGTTTGCAGCATTGTTGCACACAGCCTTCCCTGGTTTCAGGTCCAGTGGAGACAACCATTCATGAAATTGGTTCTCCAGAGCTGACCACAACTCCTCAGCTGTGTGACTCACATTTCCCAGACATTTCAATGTAAAAACCGCCTGATGACGTTGAGCCCTACTGCCAGCATAGTAAGGAGGTGTGCAGGATCCCTTCTGCGCAGTTAGAAAGCTTGTGGCATGACCAGACAGGCTTTGGGTGCAGGTGGAAGACCGAGAGGAGGTTGAGGAGGCAGAAGCAGTGGAGGAACTTTGACATAAAGAGGATTGACGCACAACTCGTGGGGACGGCAAGACTTGGACAGCAGCCCCTTGTCCTGCTGTCACCATAGTTACCCAGTGCCCAGTCAGCGACATGTAGCGCCCCTGTCCATGCCTACTCGTCCAAGTGTCTCTGGTGAAATGCACCCTGTCACACACAGAGTTTCTCAAAGAAGCGGTGATGTTGTGTGCGACATGCTGGTGGAGCGCAGGCACACCTTTCTTTGAGAAGTAGTGCTGACTGGGCATCTGGTACTGGGGCACTGCGACGGACATAAGGTCTCGAAAATCCTCTGTGTCCACCAGGCGGAAAGGCAGCATTTCTGTAGCCAAGAGCTTGCAGATGGTGAAATTCAAACTCTTAGCTTTCTCATGGCTAGGAGGAAATGGTCTTTTACTTGTCCACATCTGAGGGACCGAGGGCTGGCTATTGTGCTTAGACGGGGTTGATAAGGGTGTCCCCGGCAAACTGCCGGTCTGTGAGGAAGATGCAGGCGGACATGTTAGGTTGCCT
The DNA here is from genome assembly GCF_046119375.1 of Phyllobates terribilis. Lineage (NCBI taxonomy): Eukaryota > Metazoa > Chordata > Amphibia > Anura > Dendrobatidae > Phyllobates > Phyllobates terribilis. Next base: position 447,046,009 of record NW_027362764.1, read on the forward strand.
TGATCCAAAGGTGGTGCTATCGATGTCGGACAGCGCTCAACACCAGCTGGTGTTACCACCTCCAAAGAAAATGATGACCTGCCAATCACGCTGGCTGTTGCGGGTAAAGAGGTGGCAGGTTTGCGCCCCAAAACAGGTGTGACTGCTGTCCCCCCAGTCACAGAGGATGAAGAGGCCGCGGATGCACAAGATATGGCAGACGGTGATTGGCCCGGCCGGCTAGGCCGCATTGTAGCACACTGAGCTTCCCACTGCAACTTATGCTTCATGTCCATGTGCCGGTTCATGCATGAAGTACTCAAACTATGTATTTTTTGGCCTCTACTTAGCTTTTGCTGACAAATGTTACAGATAACACGAGTTGGGTCATCTTTATCGATCTGAAAAAATGCCCAGGCTATGCAAGGCTTAGCACCCATGCGACCTGAAGAGCCACCACGACTTGTGGTGAGAGGCAGAGTTGTGTTTGAGGATGCAGTTGTTGACGTGCTTCCAGTACTACGTCTCTGTCCAGGAAGGCGCAACCTGACCTCGTCGTCACTAGCATCTTCCTCCACCTCCTCTGCTGACCTCATCTCTTGGCTGACTGTGGGTTGACAGTACGTGGGATCTCCGACCTCATCATCATCACCCTGTGCGTTATCACACCCGTCGTCCTCAGAGCCAACCTGTTCCTGCCCTGACAAAAAACTAAAGTTGTCGCTCCAATCAGGTATTTGAGTCTTATCATCGTCTTCCTCATTGTCTCCACCAACAGGAGTTACAGTTTGGGAATGAGGGTCTACATTATGGTCAGAACCTTCTGCGTCTGGTCCTGGATCCGACTCATAAAGATTCTGGGCATCAGTGCAGATCATTTCCTCGTCTGGATTCACAGAAGCGCTGGAGTCGACCTCTGATTCCCAGGCTATAGTATGAGTAAACAGCTCTGCAGACTCAACCATCTGTTCTACCTCATACTCAGACGGGCAGCTGGAGATTTGGGAGCTGTGAGGAAGCAAGTGCGATTTGGGTGACACCTTTGAGGACTGGAGTATTTGTGATGTTGAAGTTGATGTGGAGGAGAGCCCACTTAAAGGAGCACTTGATATCCGTTGAAGCACCTGCTGTTTTTGTGCCTCATCTGGAATTTGTAGCGATTGGCGTGGCCGTAAGAAAGGGATCTTATCACATTGTCCGCTAAAAGAAGTAGACATTTTAGTTTGGCTGGAAGATGGTCTTTCTTCTGCACCTACCCCACGGACACAACCTTTTTTCCCCTTCCCAACACGCCTATTCCCCTTTCCACCAGCAGCAGGCCTTTTTCCACTCATTTTGGTGGTTAACTAATTCACAACTCTGGAGTTGTTTGCACAAAAAAACAATGGATGGTAACCGAGCAGAGCTGAGTGGCCAAACTGTGGTATTAGGCCAAAACTATTGGCTGGGCTAGATGCAGAAAAAAATTATTTTTATTTGCAACCTGATGGAGGTCAGTATAGATGGACTAATAGAACAAGTCCCACATGCTGCTAGAAGCCCAAATATTTTTTCAGAGCTAGATGCAGAAAAAAATTATTTTTAATTTGCAACCTGATGGAGGTCAGTATAGATGGACTAATAGACCAAGTCCCACACACTGCTAGAAGCCCAAATATTTTTTCAGAGCTAGATGCAGAAAAAAATTATTTTTAATTTGCAACCTGATGGAGGTCAGTATAGATGGACTAATAGACCAAGTCCCACACACTGCTAGAAGCCCAAATATTTTTTCAGAGCTAGATGCAGAAAAAAATTATTTTTAATTTGCAACCTGATGGAGGTCAGTATAGATGGGCTAATAGACCAAGTCCCACACACCACTAGAAGCCCAAATATTTTTTCAGAGCTAGATGCAGAAAAAAATTATTTTTAATTTGCAACCTGATGGAGGTCAGTATAGATGGACTAATAGACCAAGTCCCACACACTGCTAGAAGCCCAAATATTTTTTCAGAGCTAGATGCAGAAAAAAATTATTTTTAATTTGCAACCTGATGGAGGTCAGTATAGATGGACTAATAGAACAAGTCCCACACGCTGCTAGAAGCCCAAATATTTTTTCAGAGATAAATGAAGAAAAAAATTATTTTTAATTTGCAACCTGATGGAGGTCAGTATAGATGGACTAATAGACCAAGTCCCACACACTGCTAGAAGCCCAAATATTTTTTCAGAGCTAGATGCAGAAAAAAATTATTTTTAATTTGCAACCTGATGGAGGTCAGTATAGATGGACTAATAGACCAAGTGCCACACACCGCTAGAAGCCCAAATATTTTTTCAGAGCTAGATGCAGAAAATTTTTTTATTCAATTTGCAACCTGATGGAGGTCAGTATAGATGGACTAATAGACCAAGTCCCACACACTGCTAGAAGCCCAAATATTTTTTCAGAGCTAGATGCAGAAAATTTTTTTATTCAATTTGCAACCTGATGGAGGTCAGTATAGATGGACTAATAGACCAAGTCCCACACACTGCTAGAAGCCCAAATATTTTTTCAGAGCTAGATGCAGAAAAAAATTATTTTTAATTTGCAACCTGATGGAGGTCAGTATAGATGGACTAATAGACCAAGTCCCACACACTGCTAGAAGCCCAAATATTTTTTCAGAGCTAGATGCAGAAAAAAATTATTTTTAATTTGCAACCTGATGGAGGTCAGTATAGATGGACTAATAGAACAAGTCCCACACGCTGCTAGAAGCCCAAATATTTTTTCAGAGATAAATGAAGAAAAAAATTATTTTTAATTTGCAACCTGATGGAGGTCAGTATAGATGGACTAATAGACCAAGTCCCACACACTGCTAGAAGCCCAAATATTTTTTCAGAGCTAGATGCAGAAAAAAATTATTTTTAATTTGCAACCTGATGGAGGTCAGTATAGATGGACTAATAGACCAAGTCCCACACACTGCTAGAAGCCCAAATATTTTTTCAGAGCTAGATGCAGAAAAAAATTATTTTTAATTTGCAACCTGATGGAGGTCAGTATAGATGGACTAATAGACCAAGTCCCACACACCGCTAGAAGCCCAAATATTTTTTCAGAGCTAGATGCAGAAAAAAATTATATTCAGTTTGCAACCTGATGGAGGTCAGTATAGATGGACTAATAGAATGATGCTATGCCCAAAAGATTTTACTTCACTAGGTGCAGTAAAAAAATTGGTATTCTATACACAGGTGGTATATCTTGCAACACAGATAGGCTACTCCACTGACTAACACACTCTGCAATAGGCCAAAAAGGATTAGCTTTGCTAGATTCAGCCAAATGCTGTGAAAAAAACTTGCACAGCACTGGCACAGACCTGCTTGGCAAAAACTGATAGGAACTGATGTAACCTAGTCCTGAAAAGGACTCCAATTACAATTAGTCTTTACTCCCACAATCTATCTATTTAAGAGCACAGACCTGCCTGATAAAAGTCGTAGGAAATGCTGTAACCTAGTCCTTAAAAGGACTGCAATCACAACTATTCCCTACTCCCAAGCTATCTGTATATTTGTGCGAAAATTGGCTTGAAATTAACAAGGTATAGCGCACACAGCAACAGCGGTGCCGTCTAACACGCAGCTGCAGCAGTGAGAAAATGGTGGCGACGGGGAAAATGGCTTGGTCTTATAGGGCAAGGACATGTGACATACACTGCCAATCACACATGCCCTTGCTTGTGTGAAAAAAAGCACTTCGCTCCGTGTGTGCGCTGCTGATAGGCTGACAGATTGCACCTCCCCACTGCAAATGCGGGAAAGAGAAAAAAAAATGGAGATCTTCATTGTTCCTGCAGAGATCCATCCCCTGCCCCTCCCCCCGCCCCGCTGTACACTCAAACTGCGTATTAACATTAATTTTCATCATTACTGAGAAAAAATCCAGTTATGATTTTGGTGCACGAACAGTTATCGAACATAACCTCGAACAGCCGAATTTTTCTCAAATTGTTCGTGTTCGCCGACCGGCTCGAACACCGCCCAAAACAGCTCGAATTTGAGATTGGCGAACAGTTCGAGTAGAACAACGCTCATCTCTAATCCTTACCCCTTGAAGGCACGAACTAGAGTTGGCTTTGTTCATTGTTATCAGAGTGAGACTGTCAGTACTTTCTGTTGACATGCAAAAGCATCTGTCTGCTATGACCCCCCACGTGGCATTGAAAACTCACTCAGACAAGATGCAGGGCAGCTTAACACCTAAAAGACATAGAGGGACAACTCATGCCAGGTGTTCAGCTTTGAGACTCAATATCTAAAGATCGCAGAGGAATTAGGTAGTAAATTTGTTTTGTCGGCCAAGTATTGCTTGACCAACTTTAAAACTTTTCCCTACTTGTCAATAAATACCCGGTGATCAGGGCCTGAATGCTGGGAGGGTGTCATGAATTTGTCCCAGGCCTTTGACAGTGTACCCCTGCCTCTGTTGTCTGTCTCCCTCGGCTCTCTTCCTTGGTGTGCCAAGGAAGCTTGCCCCCTGCCACTAACGTTGTCTGATGGCAATTTTTTCAACATATTTTCCACAATGAACTTCTGGTTTAACCCCATTGTAGTAGACCTCTCCGTTGCAGGAAGGCGAGATGCAAGGTTCTCCTGGTAGCATGGGTCTAGCAGGGTGAACAATAGTACTCTTTTTGGCCAAGATGAATGTAATGCAAGGGTCAGGGGAAAAGCAGACATACATAAAGACTGCCATATGTGCCAAGGTCTCTACAGCCCACACTTCCCTGTCTCCACCATAATGACTACTCTCCATCTCCCCCTGCTTCATCTCTTTCTCCTCATTCCACTTCTCATCCCATCCACATTTGAGAGACAAGACAAAGCTTGTGACAGGCCTCTGTTGCCAGTTCCTGCTCCTCCTCTTCTTCCACAGCCACCACTTCATCATTGTTACCCGATCTGTGATGAGCAGATGATATGAGGCTGGACTTGGTAGTATCTTCCTGTCTGATGTCTTACTCGTGGTCACACCGCATACCAGTTGATGACCAGGCACTTGCATGTGCTACTGCAGCAGTGCCGGAGTGGCGGCAGCTATAGCTGACTTGCGAAACTGGGCGCTGATGTGGCGAACCTTAACCAGAAGCTCTGGCAAATCTGGGTAGGTTTTCAGAAACTGCAGAACCACCAAGATGAGCACATTGGCCAAGTGTGGTACATGTGTGAGCTTGGCAAGCTTCACAGCTGCCACGAGGTTACGCCCCTTATCACAGGTGATCGTGCTTGGTTGGAGGTTCAGCAGCGAGCGACACATATTTGTCTGGTCTGTTATTCCTTTCAATAACCCTGCTGCAGTGTGACTAGACAAAGTAGCTTCAGCAGAATCTGTTGCCACTTCACTGAGGTAGTGGTGCAGAGCTTCTGGCTGATGTGGTCAACATGCTCTGAGATAGCACATTGGAGAAGGAGGATGAGGAGGAGCAGGAGAAGGTGCAGGAACTGGTGTAGGAGGTGGAGGAACCCCTGCTTTAAGTAGGGCCAGCAATCCTCAGCGTTGGTAGCACATGTGCTGTGCCAGGGTGCGCCTCGGCCCTGGCCTCCACAATGTTCACTCAGTGTGCCATAAGGGAAATATAGCATCCCTGGCCACAAGCGATTGTCCACTTGTCGGTCGTTAAGTTACAATTTCAGTAATGGCGTTGATAAAGGCTGGGGTGATATTCCTGGTCAATCTTTGAACAACCAAATTTATACACCTGTAGCAGGTCAATTTTGTTTTTTATGTCAAACCAACGAAATTTCACACAAACCAAGTTCTACAGTATATATGACAAGTAACCCATCTTTGTTTTCTTCATTGCTTTAATTTTTTTAACTGTACAGTTTGCAAGAAATGAAAAATCTTTTATTGAATAGATGGTTAACTAAAACAATAATGTGTGACAAAATATCTTTGTTGTAAAAAAAAAAAATCTCGATGGTAATAGCCAATTTTTGAACAACCACCTTTGTACACTTGTAGTAGGCAATTTTTAAGTTTATAATTCAAAATAACGAAATTTCACTCAAAGCAGGTTCTGCAGGATAAATGACAATACATATTGGAACAAAAATATTTTGTGAACTGTACCAGGCCAAACGCTTTTCAGAAAGTGCAAAGCTCGGAAAAAATTATAAGGAAGGTAATAAAGTAATCCGCTTCTTCTTCTCCTTCCATGGGAGGTTGGGGGGAATGCCTTCACCTGCTTCCTGAAGACCGATTTCAAGTTGCCTGGGCTATAAGTGACTCAGCTTCAGGCAGTGGCGGAGCCCCCGACATATAGAAATGTGCAACAGCCCCCTGTGTCCATCGCCTGCTCCTACATAGGAGGCTGAGAATTCTAAGAACTATCCGATCTCTCAGAGGTGGTAGCCCCCTTTTGAGCTGCCTCATGAAGCATCTGCCAGACCCATTCATTTCTCAAGAAGAGTTCAACCTGCTCCCTTCCTTCTTGAATCACACCCACTGCATACCAGGGATGTTGCCCCTCCATTTTGAGGAACGTGACCCTGGTTCCAGCCATCACTCTTGTAGCCTTTGAGCCAAGTGTTCCATCTCTAATGGCTCTAATTTGAAGATCCCAAACTCTTTGATAGACCCCCTTCTCCTGTTGTACGTATTGACCTCCCCCCGGGATGCCAACTTTAGTACCTTGTGGCTAGCAGGCCAATAGCATTTCACCACACCTGTTCCTGGCTCGCATCCTTGTTTCTTCAAACCAGCCTAGGCCCCGCAGTCTGCTCACAAGTTACTGGATTCAGGTTGTCCTGTCCACAGTTGGCAAAAACCCCAGCAGTTATTGCTGCGGCCTGGGTTCGGCTTGGGTTTGAGCCTTGGTGGTTCCAGGAAACCGGCTGATTACAGACCACAGGTTCCTGCCACTTTAACTGTCGTGCCAGCTTCCTCTGTCTCTGATATTCGTCAATCCCTTGGGAGTCTCGCATGATTCTGCCAACCTTGTTGCCCACTAAGTGTGTTACACTATATGGATGACTAATTGAATCCAGAAAAATTTTGAATGCTTTTTTGGTGTGTTATACAACACCAAAATGTTCCACTAAGCATGTAATACTCTATGAGTGAGCAATTGAATCCAGAAAAATGTTTCAATGCTGTTTGGGAGTATTATATGCCACCAAAATGTACCACAAAGCACGTAATACTCTATGGATGACAATTTATTCAATTACATTTTTCACACAAAAAAAAGAATGAAGTCCACTGCCGCAGCTATTTATTTGGCAATGGAATGTAAATCTTAAAAAATCTGTATTCTACAGAATTTTTGTTATTTTCTCCATGTGAACAAAGGGCGATTGAAAGGTAAAAAAAAATACTCACCTCATCTTCCACCTTCCTGGCACCCCTGCAGGCTTCGGCACCCACTGCACACCATACAGTCCTCAAGGCCTACTGTGTCCACAGTTGCATGCTGATGCCTTCAGTTTAGAACATGATGTCTGACAGTAACCAGACGTCACTGCATGCTGTGCTGTCACTCGGGTGATATGCATCATAACATCGTGACATCATGACATGTCCTGTGCTGTCAGCTCTGCAATAGAGCTGTGCCTGTGCAGTTCTTCAGCTTTACTTTAGCAGTGAGTGTAGGGGAAAGGACTGTACAACTGAGTTGACAGCACTAAGAGAGGAGAGCTACAGCTGAAGATATGTTTTTAATGAGACAAAGCTCAGCTCTGCTGTTCAGTCCATTCCCCACTCCACACACTGGCTGCCTGTAGGATGGAAGCTGAAAAAGTACTTGTAATCAGACTTAAAATAAACTCTAGAGGCATAATCTCTGGAGATCTATATCTTACACATAGATTTTAACAGGTCATTTATTTTTTAAGAAACACAGTTTTCTTTGGAACATGTCAGTAGATCACAGTTATAAAGGTATAATTTTATTCAACTTTCTAGAATCTTCACGCTTAGATAGTTTAGGAGGTATAATTCTTATGACATATTCCCAGTAGCATAAAAACTTAAAGGGGTTGTCTGGTATAAAATGGTCGCACTGCTTGCTGTGAGTATTCACCAGTGTTGGCATTGGGAAAGGAGGTCACATGACTGCAAGTATGCGATATGCATACTCCCGGCCAGAACCTGACTAGGCTGTTTACTGCCTTCAGAGTGGTCATTTTGATATAATTGCATAATGATTATCTATACCCCTTATTATGGCAGATGTTAACCCTTTTACAACCTTTGACGTACATGTCTCTGCCTTTGATGCGAGCTTGCACACCAAGCCCACATCTTTCCCAGCAGATGATGACTGATTTATTCAGCTATCATGGGTCTTTTACAGCCACGGCATTTAACTAGCGCCAGAAGGGATAGTCGTCACTCCACTCACCCTTCGGGGCTCCCGTAACATGTTTGCGGGGCTCTGATGGGTTGCCATGACAGCCCGGGGGTCTGCTGATAATCCCTGTACCTGTAATTATGATACTTCTGTGAAAGCCAGTGTTTAGCTGGTGTTCATAAGAGATTGTGATTTTAGCTATGCAAAGCAGTGCTGATGTACTGCTATGTATAGTACAAGCGATCAGATGACTGCAGCTTCAAGTCTCATAAGGGATGATTAAAACAGTAAAAAGTAAACAAAATGTTTTTAAGCATAAAAAAATTAAAAAAAACAGAAAAGTTCAAATCACCCACCTCTTCCCCCATTGAAAATAAAAAAAGATAAAAAATACACATATTTGGTATCGCTGAATTTGTAAAAGTCTGATCTATCAAAACATAAATAAATTAATAAAATCAACCAACAGCATGACAAGAAAAAAAAATGAAAAGCCAGAATAACGTTTTTTTTTCAGCTGCAACATTGCAATAAAATGCAATAGGAGGCAATCAAAACATCGTTTCCACCCCAAAATTGGGGGGGAGTGAAAATCCCTTAAACAGACAAAGTAAAAATGTAAAAAAAAGTGAAAAAGTGGGAAAAAAGGTAAAAAAAAAATCACAAAATAATAATAAAAAAAATAATAAATATTTTATAAAAAAGAAATCACACATATTTGGTATCACTACGTCCAAGACGACCCCACCTATAAAACTGTCCCACTAGTTAACCCCTTCAGTGAGCACCATAAAAAAAAAAATAAAAAGCGAGACAAAAATCTATGCTTTATTATTATACTGCCGAACAAAAAGTGGAATAAAACACGATAAAAATAACAAATGTAGGTAAATATGGTATCTCTCAAAACATTATCTTGTCCCGTAAAAAACAAGCAACTAAACAGCTTCATCAGCGAAAAAATAAAAAAGTTATAGCTCTCAGAATAAAGCTATACAAAAATAATTTTTCTACAACATAATTTTTATTGTGTAAAAGCGCTAAAACATAAAAAAACTATATAAATGTGGTGTTGCTGTAATCGTACTGACCTGAAGAATAGAGCTGTCTTATCAATTTTATCACACGAGAAACAGCATGAAAAATTACCCAATAAACAATTTCTCAATTCCTGGTTTTTGTTCATTCTGCCTCCCAAAAATTGGAATAGAAAGTGATCAAAAATTCTCATGTGTCCAAAAATGATACCAATAAAAACGTCAACTCGTCCCACAAAAAATAAGCCCTCACATGACTCAGTTAGCTGAAATATGGAAAAATTATAGCTCTCAAAATATGGTGATGCAAAAACTTGCTTTTGCAATAAAAAGTGTCTTTTAGTGTGTGACAGTAGTCAAATATAAAATAAACTATATAAATCTGGCATCGCTGTAATCGCTCTGACCTGAACAATAAAGTTGTCTAATCACTTATTCCACACGAGGAATGGCGTAGAAAAATAAATAAAACCAATTCTTCATCTGCTGTTGATTTTTTCATTCTGCCTCCCAAAGATTGCAGTAAGGCTAGGCGCACATCTATCCTGCGCTCTGCACTGAGTGCTTACACCGGGGTTTCCATGTAAATCTCTGAAATACATGATTCAGATGAAAACCTGATGGAAGATTCCCTATCTAAGGCAGATGGGAGCACTGTGGATGCCGTCTGGCCTGTGATCCGGTGGTGTCTGTCTTCTAAGCCTTCTGAAAAGAAGGATACCACTGAAAAAATGGCCAGACGGAGTCCATAGGAACTCTGCTGCCTCATTATAGTGAATAGATCCTACAGGGATTTCATTTGATTCATGTCACTCTGAGATTTAGATGGAAACCCCAATATAAGTGCTCAGCGTAGAGCACCGGAAAAAATGTGATCCCAAACGTTATGTAAAATGTTCCTAACAAAATCTTCAAATCAGTCCACAATTCCTTTCTGAACCCTGCCAAGTGCCCAAACAATAGTTTTCCCCACATATAGGGTATATGAGTGATCAGGAGAAATTGTACAACAAATTTTGGGATTAATTTTCTCCTATTAGCCTTGTGAAAATAAAAAAATTGGGGCTAAAATTTGAAAAAAATTTTTTTTTTTTAATTTTCATTGTTCTATATTATAAACTTCTATGAAGCACTTGGGGGTTCACGGAGCTCACCACACATCTAGATAAGTTCCTTGAGGGGTCTAATTTCCAAAATGGTGAAATGCTGTCACTTGTGGGGAATTTCCACTGTTTAGGCACATCAAGGACTCTACAAACACGATATGGAGTCCGCTAATTATGCATTAAAAAAGTTTAATGATGCTCCTTCCTTTCCAAGCTCTGCTTTGCACACAAACAGCTGTGTGAGAAATGGCTTATTTGTGTGGCACAGTGACAGTTTAAATTATACCAATTTGACATTTTTTCCTTATTGTGACTTTTATTGTATAGCTTAATAAAATATAAAGTTTGAAAGACCAGACTTATATGTATGTGGAAAATAACAAATCTGTTTATTTATTTATATTTTTTTGAAATAGGGAAAATAGGTTAATTAAAATTTTTATGTTATTTTTTTAAATTTTTGATATATTTTACAATTTTTTCATATTTTTAACATTATCTTTGAGTCCCCTTACAGGACTTAAACCTGCGATTGTCTGATTGCTTATACTGATGTTGAAAATATTTGTCTTATAAAGAGCTGAGGGGGTACCAGGATGGTGGTAATTGGGACCTTCATAAGTTCATGATTATGCATTAAGGGGTTAAAGAGTACCAATCATTATGTGGTTGTTTATTTTATTTAAAACACCACCCTGGCATTTTTTTATTTCACGCCCAGAGTGGTATCAGTATAATATATATTCTCTGCTTACAGTACAATACTCCCATTTTCTTTTGTTACTGGCGCTACTCCAGTCCTGTTTTGCTATTTGTGACTTGTCAGATTACTCCAGTGATTGCTGGACAGACCGGAAGCCTCTTCTTAATTTAAGTCTATGAGAGCTAAACTGAGGCTCTTGAGAACTTTTGACTCTTAGCTGTCAGTCAGGAGCTGTGGTCACAAGATGGCATAACAGATCATTATCCTGCAAGAGCAGAAGATGGCAGCTGGAAAAAATTTTTCTATGGGCAGGTAATAGACAATAGTGATACCACTCAGAGTGTGAAATTATAAAAAAAAAAGAACCGCTGGAGTGGTGATTTAAGAAAGAAATAGGCAGTCACATACTGAAACTTTTCTAAATATGCTTAATTAAAATTATTAAAGAAATTTTGAGTGCTGAATTCTGCCCTCATCATTGTCCCCTGCTTGCACTGCGATCAGTGCTAGCTAGGGAGAATGTTGAGAGTAGCGGTCGCCTCAAGACAGGTGAGTATAATGATTTTTTTATTTTATTCTTATTTTTACACTACTCTCAATATTGTCCCTTGCTAGCGCTGATTGCAGCGCAAGCAAGGGACAATGATGAGGGCATCACTCAGCACCTGGCACTTGGGAACAGCACGAACAGTACCGCTGATTCCCAGGCGCCGGTATATGTGATGCTGATGTGGCACACGGGCGGCACATGGTTGCCACACGTATGCTATACGTACACGGATATCTCCGGTACTGATTTTTCCAGTACTGGAAATATCCAGATGTTTGAAAGAGCCCTAACCGACATCTGCTGTACTTTTAAAGCCCAAGTCAGTAGCTGATGCATGGAACAGGCTCACGGGGTGAGCATGCCTCATACCTGGCAAGTAACTTTAAGCCTGTGTGACCACAATGAGTTTTTAATGAGATTTTATCAGTGCCTATTTTGCTGCTTCAAAAACACAGCGTCTTACAGTTCCAGCAAAATGGATGGAATTGATAGAAATCTCATGCCCACGATGTTTTTTTCTCATCGTGAACTGACCTGTGGTGCATGTTTCAAAATAGAATATTTCAATTTTTCTTGCCGGTATGCTGAGCTTTATGTGCAGATTTTTCCCATAGACTTGCATTCGATGTGGAAAATCCACAGGTAAAAAATGCACATGCGTTTTTACTGTGTTTCTGCTGCGGAATATAATCAAAAATGCATGCAATCCTCACATACGTATAGCAATAAAGATTTGTCATAGCCAAATACCTGGAAGTATCAAAAACAAAACATCTTTGTTTAAAACATGACATACTAAGAAGAGACAAAAGCACGTTAAAAATGTGTGTAAAAAAACACACACAAAAACGCATGTAAAAACGCAAGTAACCTAATTTACATAATAGGTGCAGAAATGCTTCAGAAACATCAAAAACTTACCAAAGGATCATCCAAGGCATGTAGCCTCATAGCAGGGGTTGAAGTGGAGCTCCACCAGCAACAGTTAACCTGTTAATTGCCACTACAAAACTCTAACAGTGGCATTATCAGCATGCTGGCACGGGGGCGCATCATTCTGTTCCCATCTCCTATGAAGTGATATCGAGGCATCAATGGGTTGCCTGTGGCTGTGCTTCAAAGATCGTGATTTTTGCTACATGCAGAAATACTGTGGTATGGCTGAGTACAATTAATCAGACAATCGCAAAATCAAGTCCTCTAAGGGGACTAATAAATACAGTAAATAATAAAAAAATTATTAAAAATGGGATAAAAAAACCTAAGGCTATGTGCCCACGATGCAGAAATGCTCCGGATTTTTCCTGAGCGTTTCTACATCTCCATGGCAGAAAAAACGCATGCGGATTTTACATGAGTTTTTCCTGCCAGGCACAAGCGTAAGTGAAGCATTTTTTCACATGCGATTTCGCATGCAGGTTGTCAAGCGCTTTCCAAGTGATTTTAGCATCGCTTGGAAAGTGCTTGACAACTTTGTCACACTATATAAATCCATGCAACCGGCGTGGATTTATATAGTGTGACCAAGTTATAGTAAAAGAATGGTAAAAAATAAAAATAAACATTATACTCACCTTCCGATGGCCCCCTGGACTCCTTTTCCGGTCCGTACGTTGTGTTGGGCAGCTCGCGGTGGTCTAAAAGGACCTTCCATGATGTCATTTAGTCATGTGACAGGTCACGCGACCGCTGACATCAGCGGTCGCTTGACCCGTCACATGACTAAATGACGTCACCGCAGGTCCTTTTAGACCATTGCGAGCTGCCGGGAAGCCAGGACGCATCTCTATGGAGACCAAGGGCCATCACAAGGTAAGTATAATGTATTTTTTTATTTTGAATTCTTTTTTTTTTACAGGTACTATGGTACCCGGGTCTGGATGAGAGGCTCCTCTTCTCCAGACCCGAGTACCATCTGCACATTGAATCGCTTAATATCCGCATGTGCACATGTAGTCATGCGGATATTAAGCGACTCAATGCAAGTCAATGGCGGCGAAAACGCCACGATTACGCAAAATAATTGGTAGTGCTGCGGATTTTTCCGTAATGATAATCCACAGCGGAAATTCCCACAGCTTGTGCACTGCACATGCGGATTATCATTGGGGAACATAGCAGACCTTCTACCAAGCTTTTTTTAAGCATTTCTGCAACGGAATTGCTGCTGCGGAAACGCTTAAAAAACGCATAGTGGGCACACAGCCTGAAAGTTCACATCACCCTGCTTTTCCTCCATTATGAATAAAGATAACACAAAAATAAAAACATAAACATATGTGGTATCAGAAAAATCCAATTTATCAAAATATAAATGAGGTCTTAGGTCCATTTTAGCACACAATGTGCACCAAAAAAACAATTCCCAAAAAACAATGTCAGAATTGATTTTTTGTGCAATTTTACCACAATTGGAATTCTTTTCCTGTTTTGGAGTATAGTTTTTGGTAAAATGAATAGGCTCTCAAAAGTACAACTTGTCCTGCAAAAAATTAGCCATCACACATCTACATGAAAGGAAAAATAAAAAAAATATGGCTTTTGGAAGAACTGTAGTAAAAAAGAAAAAAGAAATTGGCCACATTGGTAAGAGGTTAAAAAAAATATTAGTCATTCTGCATAAAAAATCATCATTATTGTATGTTGCTGGAAAAATCAAAGTTATGTGATCCAGACACATTGATTTAAAAAAATATTGCAACCTTAAGTGGTTAAATCGATTCACTTAACATTTTTAAAACAACATATAAATGAGAAAATCAAGAAAGATAATAAACATGAGCATAGTAAGTAAACAATTCAATAGGTAATAGGAACATTGCTTATCAAGGCTTACAAACGAATCTATGGAAAATGCTTTTTACATGGTTTTGTACTGGAGACAAATACTGCAAGTGATATCCTTTGCAGTTCTGAACAAACTTCTTCCTACAGAAGGTTTTGATATGGGGAGAAAGTCCAATTTATTAAGGTAGTGAATATGTTTATAAAGAAAGCAATATGTTCAGACTTTTGTTCTGAAGGGAGACTTCAGAACACTGTACTGCCTCCTGGATCGCTAAGTATCCCTCTTCTCTCTACTACCTTACACCGCTAAGGAGAGGAGGCTGAAGTTGCGAGACTACTGAGGAGCACACGGTTAGCACATGGAGATAATAGCTATGTGTCCGAAGACAAAGCGGTGATCAAATTGTTAATATGTCTGCATGTTCACATATACTGCACATGTGAGCACTGCAGGTGCATTTCTGTGTATGTCAGTATGCATCTATGTACTGTTTATGTGATGCGCCCCCTGGGCCGTGTGTGTAGGGGAATACTCGGAGCCGGATCTCTGTGTAACGCTGGGGGCTGTAGTCTCCATGGCGGTGACCCGGTCCCGAGGCTCAGGGTGGTCAAACCAGTGGCGGATCTGTCTCCTTGGTCTTGTAATGCTTAAATGTCCGACTACGCCACCCGTGGATTGCGGTCACTGAGAACCGCCGCTGCGGGCAGACCGCTGAGGCTGATGTTGTGTGCGCAGCAGGGGGTAGTATAACTCCCCACGGGAGGAGTATAGCCTCAGGGCAGTGAGTGCAGATGGTGGGGGCAATGTTGCGCGGGAGCAGCAGTAATGACTCCGAGTCCAGTGATGCAGTCCAGGGTCTTTACTCACAGTTTTACACTCCAAGCCACTTCTGCAGATTATGGCTGCCCACGTCGTGCTGTGCTCACCAGGTGAGGGGCTCGGCCAACTCCCAGGTACCTTTGGAGTGCTTTTCAGGACCCCCTTCGTGAGTCCTTTCTCTAGCCTGTTGTACCCCACAAGTGACCATGTTTCGGTCCAGCTGCCTCGGGCCTTGGCGGGCAAACGTATGTTCCGTTTCCCTGGATCCTATGTGGTGCCTTCCTAACGGGTGTAGTGAGGGGCAGTGCATGTACAGTGCCACGGCCTCCGGTTACTAGCTGAGGTTAGTTGCTCTCCTCCACTAGATGAGGGATCCAGTTCCCTTTTCTTGGCCTGACCCCCCTACTCTGGTAGCGGCGGGCATGTGGTGGCAACTGGCCGGTCTGCGCCCCTGGGGTCCCTTCAGTCTTCTCCTAGAGCTTCCTCCATTCTTCTCCCTTCCTTCCTTCTCCTCCAGGCCCAGGCCTTTGGCCTAGAAAACCTATATGCCTACCATATAATACATGGTCTGCAAATCCCTATAATCAAGACAAAAAAACAAAAAACTCTGTTCAGGAGAAAGAAATTGCAATACTGGAGAGAGGAGAAACCTTTACTCCCAAAATGAATGATAATAAAATCTATAAGTAAGTATTCGCCAAACAGACACATATAAGGGAAATTGAAAAAATTATTCTTTATTGAAGAAAATGTATGAATATCATATAAATTACAATCAAATTAAGTAATAAAATACAAGATAAGGACAAAAGGGGAGGGGGAGAGAGGATAGCTAGAGAATAGTATAATGAGATGACTGGTATAGCAAACAGACTAACACCCCAAAAAAAGCATTCAGAATATGACAGATGTAAGTATACTGCCTATGAATGAAAAATCCAACCACTGACCATATCAGATAGTAATGATTACAGATGCTCTAGAAAAAGCTGAAAGCATGTCTAGCATAGAGTCAAAGAGTCCTGCATGTAGAATACATGCAGGTAAATATCAAAATGGTTATATGCTATCAAATAGATTGTAACCATGATAATTGCACAAGGAGATATGCATGTCAGTGAATAATAGGACCAGATATGGAACTTACATTACCTTGGGTCATGTCTATGGAGTCCTAGGCAGCGTGGGAGGGAATGCTGGGAGTGCAAGGCACCCTCACACTCCCAGCATTCCCTCCCACGCTGCCTATACTTACATCTGTCATATTCTGAATGCATTTTTTAGGGTGTTAGTCTCTTTGCTATATCAGTCATTTCATTATACTATTCTCTAGCTATCCTCTCTCCCCCTCCCCTTTTGTCCTTATCTTGTATTTTATTACTTAATTTGATTGTAATTTATATGATATTCATACATTTTCTTCAATAAAGAATAATTTTTTCAATTTCTCTTATATGTGTCTGTTTGGCGAATACTTACTTATAGATTTTATTATCATTCATTTTGGGAGTAAAGGTTTCTCCTCTCTCCAGTATTGCAATTTCTATCTTAAGACTTGGCCTGCCTGCGGAGCAGAGCCCGTGCAGAGCCTCTGCTCCCCGCCTCCTACTCTCTCTGCTCTCTCTCCTTTCTACTACTTTCTACTCTGACTCTAAGATGGTGCCCACCATATATACTCCCCTATACAGTGCACCCGGGATCTACTCTCCCCCCCCACACACTACCAGGTTCCCCCTTTCTAGGTGTTCCCTCCCCCCACTCCAGCCAGGGACAGGGACAGTTGTGCTCACTCTTGGGAGCATTGTCGCCCTGTCCCCCGGAAATGTGGTGTAGTGCATGTGGGTGTTAGGGTCCTGAGCCATACTCCATCCTTACCTGGTAGTGAGATATTACACCTCTGGGTGAGATGAAATACCTCTGTAGCAACCAAACCCTCGGGGCGCTACATTCCCCCCTGGTAAATCACAGCACGTCCACGGGCTGGAACAGAGTAAACAAAGATATGCAAAAAGATTTTAAATGCAACCATATAAAAACAATTCAACATTTTTCTCTTTTTCCCTTTATGGGAGACAACTTTTCCTGTTGCTTTCAGCATTATTAAACTTTACTTTTTAATATATATAAAATTTTCTTTTATATATATATAACTCTCGGCATATAGATGTATATAAAATATTTCTTCCAGTGAAAACACAAACTATTCTCAGCAGCATTTTTGCGACGAAGTCCCTTTAGCAGGTCACAGTCCTTGCCGCGACCTGGTGTCCATGTCACCCAACAAGGTGCAATTTTACTAAGTGCAAATTTTTAAACACCTTCAAGTGTCTTTTGAGGTAGGTGTATATAAAACCAAAAGGGGGCACCTTAAGAAGTGCAATTATTTACAACATTTGGCTGCTCCCAGTCCTCAGCCAGACAGAAAAGGGTTGGCTGCTCCCAGTCCTCAGCCGGATAGAAAAGGGTTGGCTGCTCCCAGTCCTCAGCCGGATAATTCACAGACCCTTTTTGGGTAACTTAAACAAGCAAATTGACAACAACCCCTAACCGGGTAAACTTTTTGTAATCCGCAACGGCGTGTCACGAAACTGCTTCGCTCTGGTGGGTAACTATTTACAGTTTCTTATTGCTGCATTTTAGTAGCGGTATCCCTGCGCCTCATCCTCTTCAGGTTCATCCAGATCCTCTGTGTAGCAGGGTTCAGGGTAGTGGTGCTCCTCCACCCTCCAGACGTTGAGAGCGTACCACCATCGCATACCTCGGTGTCAGGTGTATGTTACCCGATCCCCCCGAAAGAGATCCCGTTTCAGGTTAACCTCGGGCAGACGACTCTCCACATCCCTTCTATTAACAAAAAGGTCTGTGTCGGTTGTCGGGTCCCGAATAAAACCCCACCCCTTCTCCTGGTGGAATTTGACCACGATCCCGGTTACTGTGGGACCGCGTGCCGCTTGGGGGTCCCGGCGGGTCCGGGTCTTCTCTTCCGCGCTCCGGGCCTGCAGCTGTTCCTGCCTCTGGCACCACGCCTGCTTCTCCTTCTCTAGTTGTTCTATCTCACGGTGGCAGAACTCCCACCTGCGAGCTGCGTCCGCCCGCGTCTCCTGTGAAAACCCCATTATGTCCTCCCCGGTCTGGTCCCACTCTATCTGGATATCCTCATCCGGGAGCTTGGGGCTGGTGACTGGCTGCGGAGTGGGCAGGAGCGGAGCAAGTGGGGCTTCGGCCCCTGCGGACAGGTCCCTCCGGTGGCAAGGGTGAACCCATCCGCGTGGCAGGGGGACCAGCTCTTCATGATGCCCGGCCAGCTGGCTGTATAGGTCGGTCCCTAGGGATGGTAGTTCTGGGACCGGGGGCGCTCGCTGTTGGAAGGCGCCTGGGGACATCAGGCCTTGCGACCGGGCCTGGAGCGGGCCACTTCCGGCCGTACCCGGGATCAAGGGGCACGGTGTGGGACATGGTCCAGCGGCTGCGCTTGTGGCTTTTTGCCTAGGTGCAGGCAGCGGGAGCGGAGGAGGAGGTGCAGCGGCGTCCGGGGCGATCTGCTCTGCGACGGGGTCCAGGGGCAGGTTGGTGGTGTCCTGGCTGGTATCAGGGGCATCCCCCTTACCTGCTCCCTCTGCAGTGCTGCGCTCAGCCTCCACTGGTCTCCCTCCGTCCTCAGGGGCAGGCATGCTGTCATGTGGTTGCAGCGCCTCTTGCTGCTGGGCTGCGACCCGCCGGCCCATCTCTTCTCTCCAGCCCGCGATGGCCTCCCGCTGCACCTGGACCATCCTTCGGTCCAAATCCTCCAGTCCAGCCGGGAGGAATTCAGGGTCCTCTCCGGGGAGCCGGGCCATCAGCTCCATGAGGCTGCAAGGAGCCGCTTCGGCCTGCAGTAGGCCACTGGCACGGGTACTGGGGCTAGTGCTGCTCGTCATCTCCGGGTGTGGTCTGCCAAGACTGATCCAAACCACACCTTGCCCCTCGGTTTTCTTGTCCTTCTGCCCCTGTTGGGGGTGGTCCTGGGGCAATCTGCGGACAATCACTCTCAGGGGCAGCCCCCCCACATGATGGACATCTCTACAGCCGCACTCATGGCTGTTGGGGGTGGGCTCCGTCTTTGGCGCCATTCTGGGACCTGGCCCACGATGGGAGGTTGCTTCTTGTTGTCTTTTGGCGTGCACATCATGGCGTCTGTTCTTCTGGGGCGGGCGCCATATTCAATACAGTGAAACAGTCTCTTAGGCACGCAATACCCGATGATAACGGGTTGGTTTCGATCCTGCCGACTACGCCAAAGTTGACACGCCCCCTGGGCCGTGTGTGTAGGGGAATACACGGAGCCGGATCTCTGTGTAATGCTGGGGGTTGTAGTCTCTGTGGCGGCGACTCGGTCCTGTGGCTCAGGGCGGTCAAACCAGTGGCTGATCTGTCTCCTTAGTCTTGTAATGCTTAAACGTCTGACTACGCCACCCGCGGATTGCGGTCACTGAGAACCGCCGCTGTGGGCAGACTGCTGAGGCTGATGTTGTGTGTGCAGCAGGGGGTAGTAAAACTCGCCACGGGAGGAGTATAGCCTCAGGGCAGTGAGTTCAGATGGTGGGGGCGATGGTGCGCGGGAGCAGCAGTAATGACTCCGAGTCCAGTGATGCAGTCCAGGGTCTTTACTCACAGTTTTACACTCCAAGCCACTTCTGCAGATTATGGCTGCCCACGTCGCTCTGCGCTCACAAGGTGAGGGGCTCGGCCAACTCCCAGGTACCTTTGGAGTGCTTTTCAGGACCCCCTTCGTGTGTCTTTTCTCTAGCCTGTCGTACCCCACAAGGGAACACATTTCTATCTAGCTGCCTTGGGCCTTGGCAGGCAAACGTATGTTCCGTTTCCCTGGGTCCTATGTGGTGCCTTCCTAACGGGTGTAGTGAGGGGCCGTGCATGTACAGTGCCACGGCCTCCGGTTACTAGCTGAGGGTAGTTGCTCTCCTCCACTAGATGAGGGATCCGGTTCCCTTTTCTTGGCCTGACCCCCCTACTCTGGTAGCGGCGTGTGTGCTGTGGCGACTGGCCGGTCCGCACCCCTGGGGTCCCTTCAGTCTTCTCCTAGAGCATCCTTCATTCTTCTCCCTTCCTTCCATCTCCTCCAGGCCCAGGCCTTAAGACTTGGCCTGCCTGCAGAGCAGAGCCTGTGCAGAACCTCTGCTCCCCGCCTCCTACTCTCTCTGCTCTCTCTCTCCTTTCTACTACTTTCTACTCTGACGCTAAGATGGTGCCCACCATCTATACTCCCCTATACAGTGCACCCGGGATCTATTCTCCCCACCCACACACTACTGGGTTCCCCCTTTATAGGTGTTCCCTCCCCCTACTCCAGCCAGGGACAGGGACAGTTGTGCTCACTCTTGGGAGCATTGTCGCCCTGTCCCCCGGAAATGTGGTGTAGTGCATGTGGGTGTTAGGGTCCTGAGCCATACTCCATCCTTACCTGGAAGTGAGATATCACACCTCTGGGTGAGATGCAATACCTCTGTTGCAACCGAACCCTAGGGGCGCTACATTTGCATCTGGGTAGTGTGTATGAATTAGCATGTGTGCACTTCACATATTTGTGTGCTATTTGTGTGTAAATACCAATGTATTTGCAAGCATTCAATGTGAAATTAAGACCATTCTGCTCCATGATGTATTCATCATGAGTGGTTGTTAATGTGAGCTCCATTATGATTAGGTCATGTGCATCATGTTGATCTTGCAGGTGCTGTTACCATGAGTTCAGCATTTGAAGCCAAGCTGACACACATAGGGATTGAGAAGAATTTCAATCCCTGCAGTTTAACCCTTTACAGGTCACAGTCAAAAGTGACTTTCGCATCTAGGCAGTATCTTTGGCATCCTCCTGCATATTGATTGTGGGGTTTCATATAATTTCATGGTAGCTGGGGGTCTAAAATATTAATTGTCAATTTTGACTTGGAATTCACCTCAAAATCTTTTATTTATTCACACATCTTAAAGGGACTGTCCAGGCATAACATATTGAAAACCTATTCTAAGACTACATCAACCATATGAGATTAGTGTGTGTCTGACACCCGGCGCCTTCACTGATCAGCTGTTGTCAGTTTCTGTAGTGTTCAGAAGTAAACCTTGAATAAAGCTGAACAGCACAGCACAATACCCTGTGTCGTGACCACTGTTGAGTATGTTGAGTACTGTAGATCAGCGTGTGTTCACTTAAATATGAGTTGACTTGCAGTTCTTGGCAACAGCCACTACACAGAGACCACTAGACACTTGCCACCTTTTGGTGAACATAGTAAATGCAGGAGGAAAAATAAACACTTGCCTATCAGAATCTTACACAACAATTCCTGCATTTCCTTTCCCTTTATGTGAGAGTGAAAACTAAAATTTGTGCCTACAGACCATAAAGCTGTTGTTAAATCTGCTAACAGATTTATGCAAATGGAAAATGACAACTCCATTTTCCTTCAGATTTGGATTTATTGAACTCTGTATTATCACGAAAATACGCTACTTAAGATCATTTATGCTAACGGTTAAATTGCAGTCGAGATGCTTAGTAAGGCAGTTTGCATAGAACAATAGCATTTGAACACTTAACACTTAATGAAAAAAACATAACATTTTAGCCATAAAATTTTAGTATCAGTAGATATTTGCACAAGCTCCATCACATCAACCAATAATAGGCATTGTTTTTAAATAAAGTAATTCTTACTCACCTGACCTGGTTTTGCCTTTTCACATACAAAGGTCTCATAATGTTCTGCAAATTCTGGTGCATGATCATTAATGTCTTGTATCTTTATATACACTTGCACATATCTGTTAAGCTTGGGATTTTCTAAAAAAAATACACGTAAAAAAGATAAATTATTATTCAAACTAATTAAATATAAATTGAGATGTAACATACCTAAAGTAAATTTTATTAAAAGATTATCCGATTAGACGATTAGGCAGACTGCAATTATTCTCAAACTAATTATAATAGAAGCAATTTTAAAAGTAATACTAATAATTATAAATTTGCAGATGGTGCATATTGTCATTCATATAATAATTGAGGTTGGGAATAATAAGATTAGTTGAAATATTCACCTGCAGAGGCAGTATATCAGCAGCATTCAGGACAGCTACAGCCATTAAGAAATGTGTGGACTGCTGTATTCAATCCCAAACACAGCTTATATTTGATGACTGTGGATGCAGATATCAGCTATTTGTTGGCGGTACTGGCTGTCAGATACCCACAGATATCCTATTGATAACTTATCGTATGGATAGGTCACTAATTGTTCTTTCCTGGACAACCGTTTTACATTTTTATATCTTTAAAATTATTAATATCATATTCTTTTATTAAAAATGATTTATGCTTTGTCACTACAAAAATATATACTTGAACTGGCAAATTCTTGCATAATATGCCAAGCATTTAAAGGGGTAGTCCAGCATTTAAAATATATATTTAAAATATCTCTCCTTACACCCTAACCAGTTTTGTAATTTGCTTTATTACAAATTACCACTCACTTTTCCCTACCCAAATAATCCCTTAATGTGTTTTTCTAATTGTTCTTCTTGAGATGTTTTGTTTGAGATGAGTGTCAAATGTGATATCACAGGAGGCTGGGGATGCACTCACTTCCCCCAGTGTTCATTGCCCCTCCTGGAACATGATGTCATCAGGGTGCAGCACTCCAGTTACTTACTAATTTTTGAGATAGTTTCAGAGATAGAATCAGAATGTGGGAGCAACACTCACCTCTCCCACAGAATCCATCACCTAGAATCACCTAGAATCCAGGACATCTTCATAGGGTGCAGCAATACAAGAAACTAGTAAGTAACTGCAATGCTGCCCCCAGTTGACATCCTATTCCAGGAGGGGCGATGCATGCTGCAGGGACTGCAGCCCCAGCCTCCTTTGACTCTTCTCTAATGAAATGTCACAAGTAGAGTACAAAAACACATTTAGAACTTAGCTAAAAATGGAAAAGTGTAGCGTGTTATAGAGAGAGTGTAAGGATAACTATATAGAGTGCCAGACCACCCCTTTACGATTAAAAGAAGAATAGTTTGCCCAAAATTAAAAATTAAATATTGATAGTGCCATTTATTTATATTCACAAAATAAATTTTATATAATAATGCAATAAAAGTTTTTAAGAAACTGTAACCCTGACTACCATAACATGCAATTATAGCCGAAAGTTTTGGCACCCGTGAAATTGTTCCAGAAAATGAAGTGTTTCTTCCAGAAAATGATTGCAATTATACATGTATTGTCATGCATATATTTATTTCCTTTGTGTGTATTGGAACAACACGAAAAAAATAGATAAAAAAAGGCAAATTGGACATAATTTTGCACAAAACCCCAAAAAATGAGAAGGAAAACATTGTTGGCACCCTCAACTTAGTATTAGGTTGCACACCCTTTGGAATAAATAACTGCAATCAATAGCTTCCTATAACCATCAACAAGCTTTTTACACCACTCAACTGGAATTTTGGACTAATCTTCTTTGCAAACTGCTCCATTTCTCTTATATTATTGAAATTTTAAGATCTCTCCAAAGGTGTTAAATGGGATTTAAATCTGGAGTCATTGCTGGCCACTTAAGAACTCTCCATCTCTTTGTTTCCATTCATTTCTGGATACTTCTTGAAGCATGTTTGGGTTCATTGTCCTGCTGGAAGACCCATTACCCAGGATGCAATCCCAGCTTTCTGACATTGGGCACTACAATTGCGACCCAAAATCCAGTGCCAGAGGCAGCAAAACAACCTCAAAACATCTTTGAACCTCCATCATATTTGACTGTAGGTACTGTGTTCTATTCTTTGAAGGCCTCATTTCATTTTTCGGTAAACAATAGAATGATGTGCTTTACCAAAAAGCTTTATCTTGATCTCATCTAACCACAAGATGCTTTCCCAGAAGAATTTTGACTTATCATGTAAATTTTGGCAAACTTCAGTCTAGCTATTTTATGTTTCTGAGTCAGAAGTGGAGTCCTCCTGCATCTCCTGCCATAGCATTTAATTTCAAAGGAAGCTGAAGGAAATTATACTTTGATATCTGCGATCTAATGTTTTATGCTGGTGAAAACTATGTTTTTATCTCATGTAAATGAGCTGTGGGGGACTATGGGCTGGACACTGATATGCATGAGAATCTGCCTTCAGAAATTATCTTAAATGAAAGAGGAACTTTCTTTTTAAGTACTTATGTGACTGTTTTTTTATTTTGGGCGCGATGAGTCATATTTTTCAATGCCACCATTTTGGGGAAAATATAACTTTAAAGTGGTTGCTCAATTTAAACAATTTATCCTCTATCAATATGATAAGGGAAAACATGTGGATTGGAGTCTGCTGGGACCTGCACCGATAGGGAGAATGGGTATCTTTTATAATTTCTAGAATGGAGCAGCAGTGCGTATGTGCCCTATGAGGCTGCCGAGCGCGGAGCTTGAATTTTTCATGCAGCTACAGTTGAAACCTGAAGTTTATGTACTCTATATAAAAAGACACATATGCATGTTTTTATCAATATCTGACATGAAATCATAATAAACCTTTCCCATTTTAGGTCAATAAGGAATACTATAGTTTTTAATACACAGCTCAAAAAAATAAAGGGAACACTTAAACAACAGAATATAACTCCAAGTAAATCAAATTTCTGTGAAATCAAACTGTCCACTTAGGAAGCAACACTGATTGACAATCAATTTTACATGCTGTTGTGGAAATGGAATAGACAATAGATGGAAATTATTGGCAATTATCAAGACACCCTCAATAAAGGAGTGGTTCTGCAGGTGGGGACGACAGATCACATCTCAGTTCCAATGCTTTCTGGCTGATGTTTTTGTCACTTTTGAATGTTGGTTGTGCTTTCACATTCGTGGAAGCATGAGACAGACTCTACAAGCCACAGAAGTTGCTCAGGTAGTGCAGCTCATCCAGGATGGCACTTCAATGCGAGCTGTGGCAAGAAGGTTTGCTGTGTCTGTCAGCGTAGTATCCAGAGGCTGGAGGTGCTGCCAGGAGACAGGCCAGTACACCAGGAGACGTGGAGGGGGCCATAGGAGGGCAACAACCCAGCCGCAGGACCGCTATTTCCGCCTTTGTGCAAGGAGGAACAGGAGGAGCACTGCCAGAGCCCTGCAAAATGACCTCCAGCAGGCCACAAATGTGCATGTGTCTGCACAAATGGTTAGAAACCGACTCAATGAGAGTGGTATGAGGGCACGATGTCCACAGATGGGGGTTGTGCTCACAGCCCAACACCGTGCAGAACGCTTGGCATATTGCCACAGAAAACCAGGATTGGCAAAGTCGCCACTGGCGCCCTGTGCTCTTCACAGATGAAAGCAGGTTCACACTGAGCACATGTGACAGACATGACAGAGTCTGGAGATGCCGTGGAGAGCGATCTGCTGCCAGCAACATCCTTCAGCATGATCGGTTTGGCAGTGGGTCCGTAATGGTGTGGGGTGGCATTTCTTTGGAGGGCCGCACAGCCCTCCATTTGCTCGCCAGAGGCAGCCTGACTGTCAATAAGTACCGAGATGAGAGCCTCAGACCCCTTGTAAGTTGTAAGACCATATGCTGGTGCGGTTGGCCCTGGGTTCCTCCTAATGCAGGACAATGCCAGACCTCATGTGACTGGAGTGTGTCAGCAGTTCCTGCAAGATGAAGGCATTGAAGCTATGGACTGGCCCGCCTGTTCCCCAGACCTAAATCCGATTGAGCACATCTGGGACATCATGTCTTGCTCCATCCACCAACGTCACGTTGCACTACAGACTGTCCAGGAGTTGGCGGATGCTTTAGTCCAGGTTTGAGAGGAGATCCCACAGGAGACAATCCGCGACCTCATCAGAGCATGCCCAGGCATTGTAGGAAGGTCATACAGGCACGTGGAGGCCACACACAATACTGAGCCTCATTTTGACTTGTTTTAAGCATATTACATCAAAGTTGGATCAGCCTGTAGTGTGCTTTTCCACTTTAATTTTGGGGGTAACTCCAAATCCAAGCCTCCATTGGTTAATAAATTTGATTTCCATTGATGATTTTTGTGTGATTTTGTTGTCAGCACATTCAACTTTGTACAGAACAAAGTATTCAATGAGAATATTTCATTCATTCAGATCTAGGATGTGTTATTTTAGTGTTCCCTTTATTTTTTTGAGCAGTGTATTTGCCAAATGCCAGAATAATGAGTAAGAGAGAATGTTTTAAGGCATTTTTATTACTTACTGCAAACTCAAAAGTTTACATACATTTCATTAGTATTTGGTACCATTGCCCATAAACTAAATGACTTGGGTCAAACGTTTGGGATATCCTTCCACAAGCTTCTCACAATAGTTAGTCGGAATTTGGGCCCATTCCTCCTGACAAAACTGGTGTAACTGATCCAGGTTTGTAGGTCGCCTTGCTCGCACCTGCCTTTTCAGCTTTGCCCATAAATTTTCAATAGGATTGAGATCAGGGCTTTGCGATGTCCACTCCAAAACATTGACTTTGTTATCCTTAAGCCACTTTGTTACCATTTTGGCTGTATGCTTCAGGTCATTATCCATTTGGAAGACCCATTTTCGCACAAGCTTTAACTTCCTAGCTGATGTCTTGAGATGTTGCTTCAGTATTGCCACATAATATTCTTTTCTTATGATGCCATCTATTTTGTGAAGTGCTCCAGTCCTTCCTGCAGCAAAACAACCCCACAACATGATGCTTCCAAGATTCTCCATTTTTCCTCCAAATGTAATGAAGGTCATTATGCATAAAAAGTTCAAAACCAAAGCACTTGGTCAGTGCTGCTATTCAATTTTCTATTATTTGCTTGGATGTTACACTTCAGCCTTTGCACCTCCATTACTGTCCGATACCACTGCTGGAGTTCGAATGCTCACATATAACATAGTGGTGCCTGAAGATCTTTTCCTTTTCTCTGCTATTTGCTTTAATAGCTAATGTTTATTAACTATTTATAGGGAAAAAAAGAAAAAAACAACAGTAATTCTGTTTTTCCTTTTTAATTTTTTGTTATTTGTATGCTGCAACTTATTAACTTTATTCTATGGGTCATTATGAATAGGTAATACAAAGCTTTTAAAGTTTAAATTATTTATTTTTTAACTTTTGTATAATAAATACACTGAGAAAAGAAAATAATCAATTTTTGTGTAGTTTCATTCTGAGAAATAAAAGTTTAACATTTTTCAAACACATTTTATTTTAGGGTTTCTTTTGCGAGATGAACAAAAACGTCAATTTTGTCATTGTTTTTCTTTTCTATGTGGCATTGTTGGTACAAATAATGACAGTTTTCCTTGATCACTTAGATAATACAGTTTGTTATTTAAGTTTTGCAGTGCATTATCCAGCCTTTTAGTTTGAGGCAACAGTCACACATACTGTAAGTGTGAGTGTTACCATGCAAAATACATAAACCAATGTTTTTTTACACGCATCCTAGTTGTTTCTGTTTTTTTCTCACTCATTTTTTTCACTGAAGTAGGTAGACTATCTAAACGTTTTTTTTTATACATTGACTCTTAATCTCTCTGTTAAAAACAGATGAAACTGTAACCCTAATATACAAAGCATGTGTTCAGTATGTAATCTGTTTTACATGGATTCTTATAGAGTTTAATAGCCAAGTAGGATCTGCAAGATCCATGAGAATAGGATGTGCAGACCGGCAGAGATTAATCCTTTTTTAAAACTGATGTGTGTTCGGGTCAGTTAGACTCTATGGGTCTGTACTGTCTGAACAAAAACTGGGCAGCACTAGGAGGTGTCACACGGATGTGTAAATGCAGTAAATTGTAAATATGCGCACAATCAGTATTTGGTTGCAGGAATTTCTGCAGTGTTTCTACAAGATTCTGCACCTCTTGGCCTCAAAGTTCGATTTGTTTCAGATCGGCGAACTTGCCAATGTTCTCTGAACAGTTCTACGAACATACTCGAATTCCATTGCATTCAATGGGAGACAAAACCAAATGCATACACAACACCATCAAAGGGCCCCAAAAGCCGCCAAAACAGCTGAAATTCAGGGCAGACACCATAAAAAGTTGCATCCTTTGACCAACAGCATGAATAGTATAATTATTATTATTAGTTATTATTATAGTGCCATTTATTCCATGGCGCTTTACATGTAAAAAGGGGTCACCGACTGGAACAGGAGCAGAGAGGACCCTGTCCGCAAGGGCTCACAAACATTCTACAAAGTATGGGTGAGGATACAGTAGGTGAGGGCAGAGCTGGTCGTGAGGGTAGAGCGAGGGTTACTGCAGATGGTACGCTTGTCAGAAAAGGTGGGTCTTCAAGTTCCTTTTGAAGGAGTCTGAGTTGTTGGGGTAGAGAGTTCCAGAGAAGGGGAGATACATGGGACAAATCTTGTATGCGATTGTGGGAAGAGGAGATAAGAGGGAAGCAGAGAAGGAGATCTTGTGAGGATCGGAGGTGGCGTGCTGGTAAGTCCTGGGAGACGAGGTCACAGATCTATGGAGGAGACAGATTTTGGATGGCCTTGTATGCCAAAATTAGGGTTTTCAATTGGAGTCTTTGAGTAACAGGGAGCAAGAGCAAGGATTTACAGAAGGGAGAAGCCATGGAATAATGGGGTGACAGGTGGATTAGTCAGCCAGCAGAGTTTAGGATAGAATGGAAATGTGCAACTGATGCTCCTCCGTCACCATGGCAAATGTTCTCACACAGGTCTCTGGCCACAGATCCTCCACTTGTATATCCGCTTCAGCTGTTGTGAGTGAGAGACCATCACCTGTTATGGAAGTGCACATGCCTGCGGTTTTTGAAAAATCGAAGACACCGAGCACACCACATCTTTATCAATCCACCATAACATCTCCGCCTGCACCTCTCTCACAGTTCAGCAGTTTACTACACCCTCTCTCAGCACAGCAGCCAGCCCTCGGTCCTGCAGATGTGGTCACATAAAAGATTGTTTCCACCTTCACATTCCAAAGCAAA
Organism: Phyllobates terribilis; assembly: GCF_046119375.1. NCBI lineage: Eukaryota > Metazoa > Chordata > Amphibia > Anura > Dendrobatidae > Phyllobates > Phyllobates terribilis. The sequence goes on from NW_027362764.1 coordinate 447,075,355, forward strand.
GAGCTTGAACTTCACCACCTCCAGTCTGTTGACCACGGAAATGCTGCCTTTCTGCCTGGTGGATACAGGTGGTTTCTGAAAGCTGATGGCCGTCACAGTCCCCCAGTACCAGCTGCCCAGCCACTATTATTTCTCTAAGAAATATGTGCCTATGCTACACCAGCATGGTGCAGACAACATCACCCGTTTCTTGAAAAAAATTATATCTGACAGGGTGCATTTCACCACTGACATCTGGAAAAGCAAGCATGGCCAGGGGCATTACATCTCGCTGACTGGGCGCTGAGTGTCTCTGGTGGCTGTGGGGGCCAGTGGGGAATGGGCTTCTCCACAAGTCTTGGAATCCCTAGGGCTCGCAGGGCGCTTGGGGATGGAGAACTAAACCACTACCCACCATAACATGGAGAACTAGACTAATAGAAAACAGGGGTTGGAGAATTAAATTACTAAACACCTAGGGTTGAAGAACTAAACCATTATACACCAGCAGATGGAGAAATAAACCACTAGACACTAAGTCTTGGAATCCCTAAGGCTTGTGGGACAAACCTCTGTATCTAACACTTCCTCCAATGCTTCCACCTCCTCTAGGGCCTCAACCTGCACCCTCAACCTCTGTCTTAATGAGACATGCATTCCAACATTGTAGAGAGAATCTCTCCCTCCTCCGTACTGCGCAGCCAAGGCTCACCGCGATCTGGCAGTGTTTAAATTAATATGCCTTGGAGATCGCAGTCATACAGCTCAAGAGTTGTGGACAGCTATCCAGGCCAAGTTTGGGCAATTGCTGTCTCCACTAAACCTGAAGCCAGGGAAAGTCATGTGCGATAATGGTGCGAATCTAGTGGCGGCTCTATGCCATGGCAACATCACACAAGTGCCTTGCATGACTCATATCCTCACGACTATCCTAGCATGGATGCGCTGCTGTAGAAACCACGGTCGCTGTATGCTCACTTCCTCCTCTTGCAACCCGTGGGTCATCAACTTGCATTGCAATAGAGTTCTTTCGGCCTACTGGTTAACCGGTTGATATGCAATATGCCGACATAGTGTAATTTAACTTTGCACATGTTGCAGTGACTGTGGCAGCAGCGATGAGCCCTGGTGCAGTATGTCATTTTGCATAGCCTGGGTCAATCCAATATGGACGTGGGGCAAATCACACGTGAAGAGTGGACACAGATAAAGGACCTTTGCACCCTTCTGCACATTTTTGAAATGACTAATAAGATGGCTAGCGCTGACGATGCCATCATCAGCATAACTATTCCGGTCATATGCATGCTGGAGCACACTTTGAATAGTCAGCGGGAGGAGGTGGTGGTTAGTCATGAACGAGTACCGTAATATTCAAAATCACTATACTCGTAACGAGTACTTTGTAATAATTGTGTATTCATTCCGAATAGCGAGTACAATGTAAGTCAATGGGAAATGCGAGTAATTTTCTTCTGGACCCTACAAAGGGTTCTGGGGGCCCGAGGAAAAGGCTGACATGGATGGGAAAGGGATGAAACAGAATGGGAAGAGCCTGGAGAATATGCCTGCATGTATTTCTGACTCACACATGGTTTCTGGGAATACGTTTGTTGCAGTATTACGCCACTTTTACAGACACACAAGAAAAACTACCAAACCTTAGCTAAATTGCATTTAACAGGCCAAAAAGGTTAAGAAACAGTTTTTCCTGCATAATCACTTGCATAGAAGGCTAAATAAACCAGAGAAACCAAAAAAATATGCCTTTTAGCGCTTGTTCACACGTACTGTTGTGGCTTTTTTTCGCCTTTTACAATTGGGAGGGCCCTGACTTATCCATTTTGTAGGTCCCTCTGTCATACATAATTTTTAGTTTGCTATTCCCCAGCACTTTACAAGCACAGCTAGAACGTACCAGTAGGTATGTTGATCTTTGACCTGAGAGGCCTCAGGTGGCTCTGTGACATGGAGGGACAGCTGTTACTTAGACATTTGGGCGGTCCCTCCATCATTAACACTCAGATAGTGGAATACATATTCCATAGCAGTTTACAATGTGCCCATTGTAGTGTTGGGCTAGACCCTTCTCCTCCTGCTCCTCCTCCTACTCCTCCACCACCATTTGATACTGCGGCCCTAAATTCATATGTTCAGAGGGCCTGCAGTAGGCATGAAATCTGAGTTTTGTGAGAGCCCTCATGTGGCCCTGTAACATACATTTTGAAGTGCCCTCCTCTAGAAATTTTGGAGGTGCCTCTTGTGTTCATTTGTGAGTGCCCTCATTTATTCATATTGTAGGGCCCTCACTCTATTATTTAACTCATTTAAGGGCAGAGACTACAGAGAAAAAGGCCAAAAGACACGGAGTACTAGAAGGTAGCAGTGAGTGCGGCCTGCGATCCTCAGGTTTGGCTTAACTTTGGGAACCGGAAAAATAAAGCTGCACTAGTCAACTGACCTAGACCAGCAGATGACATGGCTCCCCAAACCATCACTAGACCTCAAACAGCTTGGATTGTGTGCCTTTCCACTCTTCTTCCAGACTCTGGGACCATGATTTCAAAATGAAATGCAAAATTTACTTTCATCTGAAAACAACACCTTGGACCACTGAGCAACAGTCCAGGTCTTTTTCTCCTTGGCCCAGGTAAGATGCTTCAGTCGTTGTCTATTGGTCATGAGTAGCTTGACATAAGGAATGCGACACTTGTAGCCCATGTCCTGGATATGTCTGTGTGTGGTGGCTCTTGAAGCAATGACACCAGCTGCAGTCCACTCCTTGTGAATCTCTCCCAAATGTTTGAATGGCCTTTTCTTAACAATCCTTTCCAGGCTGCGCTTATCCAGATTGCTTGTGCACCTTTTTCTAACACACTTTTTCCTTCCACTCAACTTTACATTAATATGCTTGGATACAGCACTCTGTGAACAGCCAGCTTCATTAGCAAAGACATTTTGTGGCTTACCCTCCTTGTGGATTGTGTCAATAACTGCCTTCTTGACCTTTGTCAAGTCATCAGTTTTCCCCATGATTGTGGAGCCTACTGAAACAGACTAAGGGACCTTTTTAAATGCGTAGGAAGCCTTTGCAGGTGTTTTTTGTTAATTATTCTAATTTACTGAGATAATGACTTTTGTGTTTTCATTGGCTGTAAGCCATAATCATCAACATTAAAAGAAATAAAGACTTGAAATAGCTCATTCTGTTTGTAATGACTCTATATAATACATGAGTTTCACTTTTTGGATTGAAGAACTGAAATAAATTAACTTTTTGATGACATTCTAATTTTGTGAGAAGCACCTGTATTTTTTTTTACTTGAAAGCTTGAAACTTAAACTCACCTGTTTCAGTAGCCACTAATGTGATATTTTGCCATGGTGTCATTTCACGGTCAAGAGTTTTTGCTAAGGTTAATGAACCATTTTCTGAATATATATTAAAAGTTCTTTCCAAGTCCGTGTTACGGTCAATGCTATACCTGCAAGTAAAGACAAAAACGATTTTGTTAATACAGAAAAACAATTTCATAACTCACTAAAAAGATGTTAGGTATCATTAACTGTTTATAAATTACTACCATGCACATACATGTTTCTATACAGTAATGAGCACAAGGGTAACAATGTTTTGAACTTTTGACTTTCAGGCTTCATATCTCACCAGTAGTGATGAGCGAGCATGTTTTTTTAACCCTTTCTGCGAGCATGCTCAGGTGCTCGCCGAGTATTTGCGACGTGCTTGAATGTTATGTTTGAGTCACTGTGTATTCATGATTTGCTATTGTTTGACAGCTTTAATACATGTGAGGAATGCCTGTTTGTTAGGCATTCCTCACACGCTTTAAAGCTGTCAAACAGTCACAAATCATGCACACACAGTGACTGAAACATAACATTCGAGCACGCTGAAGATACTCAGAAAACACCAGAGCATGCTCATAAATCCTGAGTAACGAGCATGTTCGCTCATCACTACTCACCAACTACTAGTGCTTCAAACGTGAGACTACCATCATTTTATAGACAATCATCTAGGCTATCTAATACAAAAATTTGACTTGCTAGTATTTAGCATAAAAATAGTTATGCAGATTCTTGTCATGTCACTGCATTGTTACTGTTTTGCTCCTGGTGGTGGAAAAACCTTTTTCATCCTATATACTTCAAATTACAACCTGTTCTCACATTCCCTAATAGCTCGGTGAGTTATTAGGTTGATTCCCAAGTGAAAGGTCACTGATTTGAATCAAGGAGCAGGCATGAAGAAGATTTTCTAAGAAAAAAGAAACAGCATCACCTAGCTCATCGATAGCAGTCTCTCATATAGCATCAAGTACAATATGTTCCAGGACAGTTGGAAGAATGTGAAATGAAGTCTGTCCATTCAAAAGCCAAGAGGTGTACGTCCAGGCAAATTTTCAGAGTCAACAAGTCGGCTCATCACAAGGTCTATCAGTTCTGGTATGACAAACATGACAGTGGAGGATTCTTGTATGGTTTGTAATAGTGAGATCACAGACATCCATGCAAGCACCGTGCAATGCACGTTACACAAGTCTGAAATGGTGGCCTGAAAAAAGGTGAAGAAAACTCGACTTCAATATTGTCATAAGAAGTGTCAACTTGAGTTTGCAAAAAAGTACAAAAAGTGGAAGATTGGAAAAAGGTTATTTAAAGCAACAAGACAAAAATCAATAAACTAGGCTTTAATGGGTGTAAATGGGTCTGGAAGAAACAGGGGAAAAAGGGGCTAACGGATCGATAAATTGAAGAAACTGTCAAGATCAGTGGAGGTAGCCTGATGATATGGGGTAGTTTCACATCCAAAGATGTTGGATACTTGATGAGGATTGATGGTGGTCTCAATGCTGAGCTATATCTGAGCATCCTACAAGATGAGTAACTTTGTACACTTGAGTATTATGGGAATGAAAAGAACAACATAGTGTTCTGGAGATTAAATGGGACACATGAACAAAAAATTCAAAAGTCCATTATGGACACAGGAAGAACTGAGTAGAGTGCACTCTTTTTAGTCAGATACACTTTAAATAGAAAGACAGGCTTGTCCCCCTTAAAAGTCCATTTGGGTAGTGCCTCAAAGATGGGTCTGTACTTACTGCAGGTGTTACAGATGCAACATGGTACTATGACAGCCTATGTCCAGACCTTGCAGGAAATATGTGGTGCATAAACATGAGTTTTCATTAGTGATGGGAGAAGACTAAAATGCTTGGGTGCTCGATGCTCGGGTCGAGCACATTGGAACACTCGGGTGCTCGACCCGAGCAGCAAGCCCAATGTAAGTCTATGGGAAACTTGAGCATTTTTCAGACGGCTCTCCCCGGCGGTCTGCAGTGGGCCTAAAAATGTCCCAAATCGATGGGAACAGTGCTCAAATGACATGGGATCAGCATGGGGAAGACCCCTGGAAGCATTTCTGACTCCGAGGTCACTTCTGTCAACAATGTTGTCAGAGGTATTACGCCACTTTTACGGACTCGCAATAAAACATAAAACATTCAAAAACAAAGCCAAAATGGATTTTCCTGGGGAACATTATTTCCAGGGTAATGACTTGTATATATAGCAAAATAAATAACCAAAAATAAAAATGCTCCGCCACACCTTGGGCTATGTTCACAGCGTTTTTGATGCGTTTTTTCACTTTTGCATTGCTTTCAACCGTGACAAATGCATTCACTGGGAGATGTCCTTTTAACACTTTACAACCTTATCTGGCCATGTGGTGTGTGAGATATCATCAGACACATCGTGTTTCATTTATGAAGGAGGGACTCTGAAAGTCACAAATCCTATTTTTATAGTGTCATCAGGCAGCCTTTACTATTCTTAAAGGGTCAGCAGTCGGCCCTCACTTTTCTTAGAAAGCCATCAGCCGGCTATGTTTTATTGTTCCCATTACTAAAGAGAGGGTCTCCTATATTGTTATTGCGTATCTAGTGAGTGGCAGGGCTACCCAAAATTTGGACGCACCCCAATACCACTTTAAAAATTTGGACACACTCCAATATCCCTTTGAAAAGACTTAGAGGAGGGCCTCCTGAAAACAATGTTCCCATTATTAGGAAGTAGGTCTCCCATTGTGTTTGCCTATGCAGTGAATGCAGGGGTTACCAAAAATTTGGAGGCAATTCAGTGGCCCTTGGAAGAGACGTGGAGGTCAGAGGGCCTCCTGAAAACAATGTTCCCATTATTAGGAATTGGGTCTCCCATTATGTTTGTCTATGCAGAGAATGCAAGGGTTGCCAAAAATTTGGAGGTACTCCAATGCCCCTTCGAAGAGACGTGGAGGAGGACCTCATAAAAAAAATTTCCCATTAGAAAGCAGCGGGGCTCCTATACTTGTAATGCCCATTCGCTGTATGGGCTGACAAACATTTACCCTTGGGGGGTATACATGAACATACTGTATAAAAAATTTTTTACAGGCATCATAGACACCCTTTAAAAAATTATGTGGGTGTTGCATCACGGACCACGGCTACCCTAGTGATATGGTGGTGGAGGATGAGGAGAAGGAGGAGGACAAGAGCAAATAGCCAAAATTAGGAAGCGTATACCCATGTGTGGGTTTGAAGAGGTGCATAGGAATACACCTCCCAAAAAAAGACACTGGATTTGAGTTTATGTTACGCTGCTATTATTTGGTGGTGTTGAGAAGTCTGACCCAATCCAGCCCTTGTTCATTTTTATAAGAGTCAGCCTGGCAGCATTTTCAGTTGACAGGCGGATGCGCTTATCAGTTATAATTCCACCAGCGGCACTAAAAACCTACTCTGATAAAACGCTGGCGGCAGGGCAGGCCAGGACCTCCAAGGCATAGAGAGCCAGTTCATTCCACGTATCTAGCTTGGATACCCAATAATTATAAGGCACAGAGGAATCACGGAGGACATTGGTACAGTCGGCAAGGTACTCCCTCAGCATCTTCCCAAACTTTGCACTCCTTGTGAGAGTACCCCGCGCCTCATGGCTTGTGCGATGGGAGGGGCTGTGAAAATTCTCCCAGAACTTTGACAGTGTTTCCCTGCCTCTGTCAGATTGAAGTTGTGTCTCTCTCACCTGTACTCTTTGGTTGTCCAACGAACTGTGAAATCTGCCGCCAGCGTTTTCAGATGGGAATTTTTTTTAATAGTTCTGCAACAAGGGCCTTCTGGTACAGCCTCATTTTTTTTGATCTGTCCCTCTCAGGAATAAGAGATATAAAGTTCTCTTTGTAGCGTGGGTCTAGAAGTGTCACCAACCAGTAATGACTGTCACTAGTGATGAGCGAGCACTAAAATGCTCGGGTGCTTGTTGCTCGGGTCTAGCACATTGGAATACTTGGGTGCTCGTCCCGAGCAACGTGTTCGAACCCTCCTGTTAGGTTTTTTCTCTTTTGTGGTCACGTGACCTGCTGCCTATTTATTCCAGCTCCACCCTTCTGGCTTTGCTGGACTTCAGTGTTATTTGACTCTCTATCTAGCCATGTGCCTTTGTACCTATCTCTCTAGTTCGTTTGGTCCTTTGGACCTATATGTACTTTTTGTCTGTTTGTCTTTTTGCTCCGCTACTACATCTGCTAGGAGGAGTCCAATTTTGTCCCAGTCCTTAGTTCTTTTAGGGACCCCTCCCTTCATTCTATAGGTCTGCGTTCAGACTAGCTGAGGACGAAGGTGGGTCTGTTCACAAGGAACAGGTCGCCCGCTGCAACGTAGGGAATGAGCTTATTCTTACTGTAGGGACAGATTCCCTTTCTTTCCTTAGTTCTTGTAGCAGATCATAACACAACGAGCCAAATGTAAGTCTATGGGAAACTCGAGCATTTTTCTGGCGGTCCCCCCGGCGGTCTGGATAAAGGTCAAAAATGGCCAAAATCGATGGGAACAGTGCTCAATTAAATGTCAGGCAGGCAGAATATATAGGCAGACAGGCAGGCTGGGTATATAGGAGGGTGCATGAAAAACATAGCAGGGCACTTGGAACACACTAGTGCCCTCCGATATTCTTGCACCCATCTCTTTAAAAAAGCCAGCCGGCAATTCATCAGCGGCATACACCGATACCCAACAATTTAGAACAGAAAGAATAGGGCATCATACTTAGATTAGATAGATAGAAACATGTCAGTCACATATATAATGAGTACAATGACAGTGTTGGTTACTGTACTTGTCATTTAGTGTTAAAATAAAAGATTTATTTTAAAAAAAATTGGCATGGGGTTCCCTGTAATTTTAGTATCTAGCGAGGTTAAGCAGACAGCTGGGACAGATGTTTGAAGCCTGGAAAGGGGGTAATACCCACGGAACTTCCCAGGCTACTAATATCAGCCCCCAGCTGAATACCTAGCCTTTACTAGCTATTAAAATGGGGGACCCCTCCAAAAATGACGCTATTTTAATTCCTAGCAAAGGCTAGGCAGACAACTGGGGGCTGATATTAATAGCCCAGGAAGGGTGCCATGAATATTGGCCCCCTCCCAGGCTAGAAACACCAGCCATCAGCCGCTCCAGAAATGGCGCATCCATAGGATGGTGGAGAAACCACAGTTTTAAATACCTGGCCTGTAGGTAACTATTTTGAACAGCAAACCGGTGCCAAAATCTTTGCTGACACAATGAAAACATTTTTTAATGGAGGACAAAAATGGCGCAATTATATATGATTCGTGTGGCGGACAAACCACAGTTTTAAATAGCTGGAATTTTAGCGCTGTAACATGGAAATAACCTTACTGTGCCAACAAGCAAATGGCGCAGAAAAACTGAGTTCTCTGGATTGCTTTTTAAGCAAATAATGATGATTAAGATCCAAAAAAAAATAGTCCTGGCCCCTGAGAACTGGGCCTTTGTCTCGAAATATCTAATAGAAGCATAAGACAGAACTAGAATGGAGACCCCTTGTGATATACACTGTGTGCCGAATTATTAGGCAAATGAGTATTTTGATCACATGATACTTTAAATACATGTTGTCCTACTCCAAGCTGCATAGGCTTGAGAGACAACTACCAATTAAGTAAATCTGGTGATGTGCATCTCTGTAATGAGGAGGGATGTTGACTAATGACATCAACATCCTATATATGGTGTGCTTAATTATTAGGCAACTTCCTTTCCTTTGGCAAAATGGGTCAGAAGAGAGATTTGACGGGCTCTGAAAAGTCCAAAATTGTGAGATGTCTTGCAGAGGGATACAGCAGTCTTGAAATTTCCAAACTTTTGAAGCGTGATCACCGAACAATCAAGCATTTCATGGCAAATAGCCAACAGGGTCGCAAGAAGTGTGTTGGCCAAAATAGGCGCAATATAACAGCCCACGAATTGAGGAAAATCAAGCGTTTATCTGCCAAGATGCCATTCGCCACTAGTTTTGCCATATTTCAGAGCTGCAACGTTACTGAAGTATCAAAAAGCACAAGGTGTGCAATACTCAGGGACATGGCCAAGGTAAGGAAGGCTGAAAAACGACCCCCTTTGAACAAGAAACATAAGATAAAACGTCAAGAATGGGCCAAGAAATATCTTAAGACTGATTTTTCAAAGGTTTTATGGACTGATGAAATGAGAGTGACTCTTGATGGGCCAGATGAATGGGCCAGAGCATGGATTAGTAAAGGGCAAAGAGCTCCACTCCGACTCAGACGCCAGCAAGGTGGAGGTGGGGAACTGGTATGGGCTGGTATCATCAAAGATGAACTTGTGGAACCTTTTCGGGTTGAGGATGGAGTGAAGCTCAACTCCCAGACCTACTGCCAGTTTCTGGAAGACTACATGTTCAAGCAGTTGTACAGGAAGAAGTCGGTATCGTTCAAGAAAAACATGGTTTTCATGCAGGACAATGCTCCATCACATGCATCCAACTACTCCACAGAGTGGCTGGCCAGTGAAGGTCTAAAAGAAGAAAAAATTATGACTTGGCCCCCTTGTTCATCTGATCTGAACCCCATAGAGAACCTGTGGTCCATCATAAAATGTGAGATCTACAGGGAGGGAAAACAGTACACCTCTCGGAACAGTGTCTGGGATGCTGTGATGGCTGCTACACGCAATGTTGATCGAAAACAGATCAAGCAACTGACAGAATCTATGGATGGAAGGCTGTTGAGTATTATCATAAAGAAAGGCGGCTATATTGATCACTAATTTTTTTCGTTTTTGTTTTTGCATGTCAGAATGTTTATCTCTAAATTGCCTGCCTATATGCACTGCCTGCCTGATATCTTGCAGAAGGACTGTTTGTTGAGTTGGATATTTGTAATGTACTTGTTTTCTCCCTACACTACCTAATACACAACCAAATCTCTCCCTAGCTCAGCAGCACCTCTCCCTACACTGCCTGATTGTGGAGTAGACTGGCGAGCACAGCTGCGCCAGGTCTGATATAGACCTGATATAGACCTGATGATGCTGTGCAGCCACACAATCACTGTAATGCCACAACCAACATGGCTGCGGCACTACAGTGAGTGGCAAGCAATCCCTGCATGTTGATTGGCGCTCTAAAGAGTGCCAAACATGCAGTGAGAGGACCCGAGCATCCGCCCGAGTATCTGGCAAGTACTCGGCGAGCTTCGAGCATCTCGAGTACTGAGATGCTCGGGTGAGTACTGAGTATTTGCGAGTATGCTCGCTCATCACTAGTTTTCATCCATTCAAGATACTAATGCCAGCGCAGATGTGCATCAGCTGAATCCAAGTGACTTGTATCGTCATACACATACACGTGACAAGGAGCCTAGATCCAAGGTTTGGCCAAATCCAGCTGACCACTTCCACCTCAGTGACATTTGAGGGAAAGTCTTTCTGGATTCAATCCAGTTATTGCAAAAAAGTCACTACGCTGGCAGAATAACTGTTAACTAACAGAGACACTGGATAAAATTTTAAATATGGACTGTGAGAAAAATATTATTTGACACCATACTGCGCTTATAAAGGACATGAAAGGAGGAAAGCCAAAGGACTGTTGGATCTGCACATACAGCCCAGTATCTTCAAGGACTATGCCATATTTAGCCTTACCTCTGTAGCCATGGGAGGCATTAACATCACACTGCATACACAATGAAACCTGGATTCAATATGCCTTGTGACAAAAAAGATGTGCCTTGTGACGTGTCTGCTATATTGACTATAGCTGGATGAGTCACTAACCCCTAATTCCAGTTAAATAAAACAGGACCTAAGGGACAGATGCGGTTGTGGGAGTACAATCCAGATATAGGGGGTGTGGTTGCCAAAATAAGGACCGACATCCCTCATTCAGGCCCCATTCACAATGATGGTTTATGGTTCAGTCTTCAACACGTTGGTGTTGGTACCTGTGGTAAAGACAACAATTGTTTCTCTATATACACACACATGACCTGACTCAGATTGATGAGACAGTGTACCAAAATGGTGTTGAAGACTGTAAAACAGTATCTCTCAGTGAGATAAAAAAGGGTAAGTGTACCTTTGATATGGATGGAATTCAAATTAATAATACTTGGTGCGCCCATGAAGCCACGTTGGGACTTTTGAATTTACTGTATTGTATACAGACCCTAACCCATATTTGCATTCTCCCAGAAGGAATATTTTTGCTTTGTGGACATCTTGCTTACAAGTGGGTGAGCCTAGACATAAGAGGGGTTTGCACATTTGACAGACTAGCACAAGCCACCTTCAGAAAAGTAAAGAAGATATAGCAGCAGTTCCAATCCACGCCTTGTATAAACAAGCAGCAGACAATATGCCCCGGCCAAATGGTAGGCCTCATGTAGTAGAAATGGGGTAGCAAACAAAATATTCAGTAGTATTTTAATATTTCCCTTCATAGCACAAATGTGGGACAATTTAGTGGAAGCCACTGACTACATGGATGATCTAATTTTCCAGCTTCTTGAAACTTTTAATGACACTAATGCAATACAGAGACATACAGTTGTCACTGTGAGGATCTGAGGTTGTGGGTTGTAATAATCACCTAGACAGGTTTACAATGCAACTATTTTTTGTTTCTTACCTCTATGGTCTAACAACAACTCCGAGTAGATGGCCAAAATGCAATGCCCCCAGTCCATAAGATCCCAACCAGAGGCAGGCAGTTCCATTGCTCCCATACCAGGTGATACCCACCTTCCCCCATCTTTTGGTTGGCCCACAGATTTTGTATCTCCCACTAGTATAGTCTGTATTCACAGTCCATGCTCCTCATGATGACGGATGCCAAGACTGTAGCACATGTATCCAACTACAGCTAACAACAACAGTCATTAGGATAGTTCCTCAAAGACAGACGACAGATAATATGATCGAAGAATGTGTATCCAGCTCCATCAGGCAACAACAATCCTTAGGATAGTTTCTCAAATCCAAATAACAGATACCACGACCATAGCACGTGTATTCAGCTCTAGCCGGCAACAACTGTCCTTAAGATAGCTCCTCAAATCCAGAAACAGATACAATGACTGTAGAATGTGTACCCAGCTCCAGCTGGCAACAACAGTCCTTAGGATAGTTCCTTACATTAAGATTAAAGATACCCAGACCATATCACGTGTATCCAGCTCAAGTCAGCAACTGACCTCCAATCTCCATAGTCCATCCATACAGGAGCACCAGGAGCTAGCCTCAGCAACAGATCCTCACCCCTCGACATCACCACACCAGCTCTCTCACTAAAAATGTGGCTTATTGCTCTACCTCTCCTGGGATCAGCCCTCTGGTTGGGCTGAGAAACTAACACCCCACTCCCTTTAAATGTTTGCTACAGGTAGATAAAAGAATGAAAAATGTTCCAGATGCCCAGCCTCCAGCCTTTCTGCAGGGTTATGTATTAGGGATGCCCCTACAGAGTAAAAAGAAACACATGCCCCTACCAGATGCAGGACAGAAATGCTTATGTAGGTCTTAGGTATACATGAGATCCAGCCTGCACATCTTCCTCTGCTTACTGTCACTGAATGAAAACATTGATTCCTGGGGCTGAACACTTTCCATGAGAGATTTGTGCACCTTACACTGACAAGCAAGCAAATCTCTAATAAAACGCAACATTATCTGTAACCCTAAGAGTAACTGGTGCTCCGTGCTGGAAAAAGTCTGTATCTCTTAGAGCCATGGACTCCGCTCTACATCCATGGGTCAATGTCTTTAGTCCTCAGCCAACTCCTCACAGTCATTAACCAACATACTATACTGCTAGACTACCTGACAGCAAAAGAAGGGGGAGTGTGCCAAGTAATTGGTCCAGCTTGTTACCATTATATTGACCCTGCAGGCAATCTCCTGGTCAAAACAGATATACATAAAATAAATGAACTTAGAGATAAATGGTTACAAGAACACAAAGCAAACAAAGACTCTTGTTTGGGGAATACATTCTCCTTTTTGAATCCAGCCAACTGGTTTAAGGGCCTAGCGGGTTGGGATTCTGGCATGATATAGACTTGCATGCAGATTTTATTATTTTGTTTATTGTTCTATGTAGCCATAAAAGCACTGATATATGTATTATCCATGCAATTGAATAGCATATGTGCCAAGATTTCCAGTACAAAATCTCCTGTGGTGAATTTAAGACCCCAGAGAACCACTCCTGACAGGAAGTGGGTGTCCACACTGAGGGAAGCCCCCTTATAGGTACTAGACCCATGAGACAGTAGCTCCTGTGTAGATACCAACTAACCCTGTGGTAAAGGTTATACTATTTACAAAAGGAGGACACTGATATAGATGGTTTAAAATTTTCCTCTATATTCTATATTTTTTTAGTATTGCCTAGTTTCAGTCTTATATTTTGCTTAATATTTTTTTTAAGGTTTCATATCTGGTCAAATATTTTCCTATTTCATATGCAATAATTTGAGAAACTGTGCGTGTTATGGTAAGTTCATTGAGCAAAGACATAATATCAAAAAAATCTCATAACATGTTTGTGTGAAGAAGGCAGCTGATGACAATTTCCAATGGGAACTACACTTGTCTGTAAATGGTATAAGAATCTTGCTCACATGGTTAATAAATAGAATTGTTTATGCTCACAACGTGTGGATTTCTTTTCTCCGAGCGCTTGTAACAGAGAGGGTTGAGTCTCTCAATTTGGCCTCAATGGTGATCCCACTATCTGACTTTGAGTCAGAACACACTGTTGCAACACATGTAAACTAAAAGAAAGAAGAAATAAACTTACTTTACTGAACTCTTTGCAGAGTCAGGATCCTGAGCAGTTACGTGACCAATTATGCTACCTTCTTTGGTGTCTTCATTCACTTCAAACACATAAAAAGGTTTACTAAAAATAGGCGCCTCATCAATATCTTTCAGTAGTACTTTCACAATTGCTGTATCTTTAAATGAGGTAAGGTAAGTAAATCTTGGATCTTCATATGTATTAGCAGCTTCAACTTGAAATGTATGTAGTCGTTGACTTTCAAAATCCAAAGGCTATAGAGATATTAAAATGAATATAAATCAAAAACATAAGTGATCCATTCTGATTTATCATTCAACATGTCCCCAAATAATCATAAAAGTTCAAATCAATACATCACTTAAAGGTCAATTAGACTAAAGTCATTTAGTACGTTGTATATTATTCTTATTGTATACGTCATTTTAGACATGCATAGTATAAACTGAAATACTTTCTTGCCCAGTAGTTGTAATAAATGAAACAAAATGAGATACTGAAGGAAATTTGCATTTTATGGATCCATGATATAAATTTTTCAAAGTGAAAAAAAATATTTGAAAATAAAAGGTTAATTCATTCAAAATTTTGTTAAGAAGTAGCTCCAGCCCTTATATTTCTGAGCAGTCATCGTTTTCTAGTATAAAATTTCTAAATAAAGGTACAAGTGACCCAGTTTCTTAGCCAGAGACATGAAACAGCAGGATGATATTTTGCTCAACATTTAGTTAAAAAAAATGTAATCATAAAACAAAAAAGTGAAGGTGGTTAATATGGGAAAATGTAGGACATTTTGAAGCAAATACAGCTTATTTAAAGTTAACAATAGTAAAATCACAGCATGTTTATTATTTGAGATAGTTCTGAAAAATAAACTCTTCTCCACAACAGAAATTACATAAAGAACCTGTAAAATAATTTTAAATGAGGAAATAAACTAGGCTAATGAGCAAGGTGACAAGGTAAAATATGCCGCCAGGCAGTTACTAAGATGAATTCACAACAACCTTAATGAATGTTGATGTAGTAAATCCTAAAACTGGCAGTCCAGACTTCAAATGTCTGAAGATAAATAGAAGAAAGACAAAAGTCCATATCCATAATGTCCATTCTCACTGGGCTTGTTTTTGTGAGTTTAACTCTGCCCAAGCTTCTGAGATAGTTTTCTGAATGGCCGAATGGCACCATCCCATTGTTCGTGATGCACAAAAGGAACTCCGGATGCAGTTGGTAACGTCACCTTGAATAGCTATGAAGTCCTGCTAGGTACAGCACACTGCGTTATCCTATGCGTTTCAGAGAACTCTGTATCCTTCAGAAGGGATCATAAGGTAATTATGAATTCATCTTTGTAACTGCCTGATGAAATACTTTACCTTGTCACTTTGCGCATTAGCCTAGTTTATTTCTTACATTTTATATTAACCCTGTGGTGGTCAGGGTCGGGATGTTTATTTGCAGCAGGGGACCTGTAAGGTACGCTCAGTTAGATGAGCACCTGTTATTTTTATTTTACAGGTGAAAATACTTTATTAAAAAAAGAAGTTGTCTAGGAAGTGGACAACCCCATTTAAACCTCAGTTCAACACTTTTATATGTAGCCATAGTATGTTTGCAAAAAATATTACTTTATAATCATTGCATATATAGCATAAAATAGTAATAACCTTTTTAACCATTATAATTCCATCCTGTGTACGCTGGTCTGTGGTGATCTCAAATAAATCTTTGGCATCTCCATCAGTGATAGAATATTTAATCTCTGCATTTTTGCCCACATCTGCATCAACAGCTTTTATTCTGCCAATCTCTGCTCCTATAGCTGCAGATTCGGATGCCACAAATTGGTAGATACCTGTAGCATGGAACAATATTTGCTTTTAGGAGATTGTCGTAAACATTAAATTTAATAATAATGAGGCTTATTTTGCACAACATAATACCAGGCAGTATTTTACATCAATATTTGTATTCTGAATAGAGGAGTGGGTCAAAAACTGGAAAGGGGTGCATGTCTTTCCAATATACTGTTCCTGTGGTTAGATTCTATTTCTGGTCTTTTTGATTTACAAATAATTAAGTAAAACTTTATTACATTTTTTTTGCTAATATGGCCTAAGATTGTATTCAAACTCAGTGTCTATGAAAATTGCATTTATTAGTTTCTAAAAGATGTAAAAAATATGCAAAATGTAAATATGACCTTTAAAATGTTGAAGGTTCTGACCATATGGTAACTTTAAGGATGTGCATGGTAAATTATAGCATTGCTATAGCAGAAGCACTAACATTTTCCTACGAGAAACAAGATAAAAAACAACCCTCTCACCTTCTCAAGAATTTGAATGGTTTAGACTTTTTTTAGTATGAAGATATTCTCAGAGGTTCTGTCTCATACCTCAGAATAGATTTGAATTCAATACCCATATTTATCATGCAGTGATATTGAAACATGCATCTCACAAAGTAATATTTTTCATTACTGCAATGATCAGTTTCAACATGACGTAAATTATATGTGTATACTTGGCAAGAAAGGAATATATTATTTGCCACTTTTTTATACTGTATATATTATTTGGCATACATGATAAAGTAAACTTAGCCCATTCAGATATTCAAATTGTTTTCACATGTTTTAATTTTACTATACATGGGGCTTAGTTTTTATGTCATTTTCATACTCTCTTTTAATGTATATTATAAATGTGTTTTTCCCATTTTTTTATCTATTTTACAAAAATACATTTAAATTTTGTTCCATCTATAGCAAATATTTTTATATATTGGACATATATTTTTGTTTCAACAGGTTAACAACGATTTGGATTGTCATAATGTTTTGCTATTATTTGCGCACTCTTTATATATTTATTCATTATTTATTTATTT
This sequence comes from Phyllobates terribilis, assembly GCF_046119375.1. Taxonomy (NCBI): domain Eukaryota; kingdom Metazoa; phylum Chordata; class Amphibia; order Anura; family Dendrobatidae; genus Phyllobates; species Phyllobates terribilis. The sequence continues at coordinate 447,092,419 of NW_027362764.1, forward strand.
TTCATTGATTTCACATAAAGTCTCAATAGACCTTTGAGAGTACTTCAATATTTAAATAAGTTTTTTTAATCTGATTTCCTCTGTAACTGGGCTGGTATATTAGCCCCAGAGACATTGGATATGAAGCTTCCTGACTGCATACAGATTTCTGGGTGGTCTAGGGCTTGGCAGCTCCTGTTCCCACCTTAGAAACAGTGATCCTATGACCACTTTTCACGAGAAGGAAATCTTGTTTAGCACTGTGTATGCAATGGTTTAGAGGGCAGAGAGAGATGATAATAAACTGGGGAGCTTGGCTGTGTCTGACAATCAGATTCCTGCTCAGGCAACTGCATGATTGTGTACAGTTGCTCTACTGTCCAGTGATGTTGTCGAATGTCATTGCAGAGATTCCATAATTTTTTCCCTCTGCTTGGTCTGAAAAAAATTACCCTTACTGAGTGCAACATTTTTAATCTTGATTTCTTTTAGTGTTTCTTAAAGCCCTAAAGTTGCCATTTGAAATGACTTTAGTTTGTGCCATGTCTGTGATCTGCTTTTTTTCAACAACATTAAACAACTTAATGAACATCCTCCTAGCCTGGTGATTCCATAATTTTTGCCAGAGGTTGTATTATAAATCATAAAAATCCTATAGTGTCTCTTCGCCATTGCATTAGATTAAGCATCAATATTCCTGCTGAGCAAAGCAGTAGTAAATCTTACATCAATGATGCAAAGTAATGTTAGCAACAATGTAACTTTACAGTTATACAATGACACAGATCTAAATTAACACGTAGAGTGAATGTTGTCTTATCTGTAGATTAGAGTGCCTGAATATTTAGGATTTTTGAGAAGTGTGCTTTGTAACTAAACGGCACTAAACTGAGAATAACATTTGTGTAATTAGGATCATATCTGTAATCTACATTGATGTTAGTGTTTACAGTGGGATAATATGCTCTGAATAAAATGGCACTAATGGTGAAAAAAGAAATTTAAACATTGCATTGCTGATTAAAATAATAGAGATTAATGCTGCTATTTGCTCAAGTGATTGGCAATTGAAATGTATTGAGGCCCAGTAAGAATCCAAAAAGGAAAATAGATTACACACAATAATTGTGATTTGCATATTTAAATTTAAGTATCTAATGAGGTCTCCTGATCAAGCTGTTGACGTCACTTACATGTCATAGAGGAGTTGGACACGATGGTAAGGTAAGCACTCCAATGGAAGTAGTGCAAGAGGACAACATGGGGCTGGAAAGTGTGAGGGGGCCTTATATTGAGATTAGGCAGTGTTGTAAGGGGGACACAGTATAATAGGTAAGTATGAGAACAAAACAGAAATGGCGCAGCATAGTGAACAGTGTTAAGCCAGAGTATGGAGGAGACAGCATACAGAGAGGAGATAAGTATGAAGAGGGGCACAGTATAGAGGCTGATCAGTATAGGAGGGCACAGTTTCGAGAAGCAGCAATGTCAAGAGGTGCCCCAGTATGGAAAAGGATGCATGGGAGTGAACAGTTAAGATAGAGAAAGCGGTTATAGCAAATCAGGGTGGTCAGTGTAGATAGATTATAGGTAATCAAGGTGTACAGTGTTGCAGTTATAGTTAATAAAGGCGAATAGTGAGGGGGTTATAGCTAATAAGGGATGACAGTGTGGCAGTTATAGATAATAATGATGGACAGTCATGGTTATAGTTCATAAGGCAGGTGGTGTTAGAGAGGATAGTGTGGAAACCATGCATTATCAGCTCGCACAGTGAAGGGAAATCTATTTATTCAGGAGCACAGCATTGGGCAGATATATTTATTCTGTGACATTATAATGACACTTTTATTTTTAGGGGCATCATGTCAGGATACTATACAGCAGGCTTTACAACAGAAAAGTTTGCAGACATGAGCTGTGTATCTGAAAAATCATCTAGAGAGAAGATGGAGCAGAAAAGACACAGAACAGCACCAATAAGAAAAGATGTCACCTATAGGGTACCTAGATGTAAATATTACATATCATCAGTACTGTTCCTGTATGGTCCACAGTCTGATGATTCCTGTTAACAAAAATTTCCAGTATCTCCATACCATTGTTAAAGACATACTTGAAATTGTAGACTTATGCAGTACAATTGTATATGGACCTGACCTGACATTTCAATTGATCGGTGTACCAAGTTTGGTGATGTAGTAATTTACTGATGGCAGTTCTGCTGCTGAATTCATCTACTGATGATGGTATTGGTTATGTATTTCTGTACTGGGGTGGTTCTGGTAATGGTAATGCGCTCATGTACTGATTGCAGTTATGGTGTTGTATTACTGTACTGTGAGAAATTAATTCCTGTAATAGTATTGGTTCAACTTCTGATCCTCTACATATATAGCAATTCATAACTTTTCAGATAACTTGATACATGGCTACACTAATACACTATTTTTTCATCTTTCAAGTTAAGGATTACTACATCTGTATTTGTGAAAAAACACACTGCCTGGATTCTGCTCTGATAGCCGATTCCAGTAATCATCACATGACCATTCTTAAGCAATTAGCATGCTTAGACAAACACATGGACAGGTGAATGTGGCCAGGGACGGTACGGAGCCAGTCCACATTAAAAATGCAGCCAGAGAGGGTCCGGGTACCTTCCCACGCTCTTTTCTTAGCCAGGGCTGCTTCTCGGCAGGGTTGGACAGGCCCACCAGAGAATCATTGGGTAGGCCCCGGCTTCTCCATCAGGAGAGATGATAGTCGCAAACTTTGTAGCTGCTATGGGGCTCTTGAGCGGGGGAGAAAGGTGGGTCCTCAGAATCAAATCCACTGGTAGGCACAATGTTTTTCAGTCTGACACTGCTTCTCAGTGAGAGTTGTACTTCACCACAGCCATATTCTTTAACTCGGTGAAAGGACTGGCATAGAGGGAAACAGTATCTACTCCGGGTGTCATTTCTCCCAGTAAGTCCTCTAATGCACATTATTGCATAAGCAATGGCAGGTCGTCCAACATCAGCTCGCACTTGTCGGTGGGGCTTTAACACACTAACATCTTTCTTTGCGCCTTTAATTTCATGAATACAAAGTTGGGCAATGGCCTGATCTGCAATGCGGTATGAGAAATAACATGCATAAGCACGTCCAATCCACATTAAAAAGCAGGCATAGAGTGTCCGGGAACTTTCCCACACACTTTTCTTAGCTAGGTCTACATCTTGGCATTGTTGGACGGGCCCACCAGAGAATCCTCTGATGTACCTTGGCTTCTACCTGAGGAGAGTTCATGATAGCTCTAACTTTGCAGCTGCTATGGGGCTCTTGAGCGGGTGAGAAAGGTTAGCCCTCAGAATCAAATCCTCTGGTGGGCACAATGTTTTTCAATTTGAAACAGCTTCTCAGTGGGAGATGAATTTCACCACAGCCATATTCTTTAGATTGGTGAAAGGGCTGGCATAGAGGGAAATCGTATCTACCAGGGCTGTCATTTTTCCGTCACCAGGTTCCGCCCATTGTCACACACGACCATGCCTGGCTGTATGTTCAGCGGTGAGATCCACAGATCAGGCTGCTGTGTTACAGCTTTCAACAACTCTGCAGTGCTGGGCGTTTTTTCACCTAAGCATTAAGCATGTTATCTTCAGCACAGCCTGTTGCCACTTGGCCAAGGCAGTGCTGCAGTGGTTTCAGCTTGTGACTCATGTGGTCATTTTGGAGATGGAAGAGTAGGTGCAGGAGCTGAACAATGTGATTACATTGAGGTTACATTGGTGATGCTGTTTTTTATACTTAAGAAAGATCCTACTGTTTTTCTTTTTTACGCTATTTTTAAAGACAAATGCATTCACTGGGAAATGTCATTTTACTAGTGTTGATCGAGCACTAAAATGCTCGGGTGCTCAAAGCTCGGGCCGAGCTCACAGAAGCATTTCTGACCCCCAGGTTACTGCTGTCAACAACGTTGTCAGAGGTATTAAGCCACTTTTACGGGCTCACAATAAAACGTTCAAAAACGAAACTGAAACGGTTTTCATGTGAAATATGTTAAGAAACATCCTTTCCAGGGTAAAGACTTGTGTATAAGGTAAAATAAATAACCAAAAACAAAAATACTCCTCCACACCTTGGGCTATGTTCACAAGTAGCATTTTTTATGCGTTTTTGCTCTTTTGTATTGCTTTCAACCGTGACAAATGCATTCACCGGGAAATGTCATTTTAACATTTTACAACCTTATCTGGCCATGTGCTGTGTGACACATGCATACAGTGCAGAAAAGACATGGGAAAAGCATGGGGAAGACCCCTGGAAGCATCTCTGACACCCAGGTCACTGCCTAAAAGTGTGCCCATCAGAAGTGATCCTTGCCCCATCAGAAGATGCAGACTTGCAACTATCTCCGTGCAAGTCTTTGTCGCAGGGCAGTGTTCAATTGTACCATTCCTTGCAATTCAAGCGCAAGTATGCAGCCTGCCACCCACCCCCAGGCTGAAATACCATACTGCATGCTTGCTTGCACTTGAAATTGGGCCTTTTAGACATGTGGAGGCCGACTCCGGCCACCATGTCATAGCTGCGTCGGCGGCCCTTTTATCCATACTCAGTCCCCAGCCGCCCGGCGGCCGGGTGTCCACGCTTTGTCCCCAGCCACCAGTGGGCGGCCGGGTGTCCATACTCGGTCCCCAGCTTCCCCATGGCCAGGTGTCCACGCTTGGTCCTCAGCTGCCTGGGGGTGGCCGGGTGTCCATAAATGGTCCCCAGCCTCCCCTATTTGTCCCGGTGTGCCTAATACACAAGCGGGCATACCAAAACATTACCTGTGCCCTCCCCAGTGCAGTTAGTGGGAAGGACAGCATAACCACAAACACGGGGACAATTGAATGTGGCCAGGGATGGTCCATCTCACTGACGCCTTCACACTGGGTTAATATTGTGGAAGCCGGGACACAGTTGGACACTGGGATGCAACGCGTCCTCCAGACATAGAGAATTGCGGTTCCTGGGTCAATCAGGCTTCAACACAAAGTTCAGAAGGTAGACAGCAGCAGTGGTCGGCCTCCTACACAACGAGTAAATTATTCACGATCATGAGGCCATCCATCTCCTTAGCTTTCTGTTCCTTGGAATGCAAGCGCATGTAGGTAGTAGCGGCTAGGCCTGAGGTGGTCAGCGTTTTGGCGCATATCCTACCTCCTCCGAGGATTGCTAGATGTTTTCCTGCTACTATCCCAGTTCTATGACTCCCGTTAAAACAAAGCTTCAGGTGGTGAATGATGGAAGAGGTGGTGGGAAAGGAGAAAGAGCAGGAGGAACAGGTACCATTCACATCAATATCTGGCCAGTCAACCACACATGTCTTGTAGGACATGTTTCTGTACCAAAAGGAGCGATTCGGCTACACAGTTATAGGGCATACAGTGAGTGCAATGCCTACCAAAAATTTCGAGGCACTCCAATGCCCCTTGGAAGTGACATGGAGGTCAGAGGGACTTAACTAAACCGTTTTTTCCATTTATAACAACTGGGTCTCCTGTACACTGTCGGCCTAAGCAGTGAATGGAAGGCTTTCCAAAAATTATGAGGAACTGCAATGCCCCTTGAAATAGACGTGGATTAAAGCGTACTAAAAACCTTCTACCCATTATTGGGGAGTGGGTCTCCATTAGTGTTCGCCTATGAATTGAAAAACAAAAGCTCACTAAAACTAGGAGGAAATGCAATGCCCATTGGAAAAGTCTTGGAGGTTAGAGGTAATTAAAAACAACATTTCAATGCCCCTTGGAAGAGCTGTGGAGGTCACAGTAGCTTAACAAGACAATTTGAATGCCCCTTGGAAGAGACATGGAGTTCAGAGTGGTTTAACAAGACGATTTTAATGCCCCTTGGAAGAGACGTGGAGGTCACCGTAGCTTAAAAAGACGGTTTTAATGCTCCTTGGAAGAGACGTGGAGTTCAGAGTAGTTTAACAAGACGGTTTTAATGCCCCTTGGAAGAGACGTGGAGGTCCCAGTGGAATAAAAAGACAATATCAATGACACTTGGAAGAGACGTGGAGCTAACAGTAGCTTAACAAGATGATTTTAATGCCCTTTGGAAGAGACGTGGAGTTCAGAGTGGTTTAACAAGACGATTTTAATGCCCCTTGGAAGAGACGTGTAGGTCACAGTAGCTTAACAAGACGGTTTTATTGCCCCTTGGAAGAGACTAGGAGTTCAGAGTGGTTTAACAAGACGGTTTTAATGACCCTTGAAAGAGACGTGGAGCTCACAGTAGCTTAACAAGACAGTTTTAATGCCCCTTGGAAGAGACGTGGAGTTCAGAGTGGTTTAACAAGATGGTTTTAATGCCCCTTGGTAGAGATGTGGAGGTCAAAGTAACTTAACAAGACAGTTTTATTGCCCCTTGGTAGAGATGTGGAGGTCAAAGTAACTTAACAAGACAGTTTTATTGCCCCTTGGAAGAGACGTGGAGTTCAGAGTGGTTTAACAAGACAATTTTAAAGCCCCTTGGAAGAGACGTGGAGGTCCCAGTGGAATAAAAAGACAATATCAATGCCACTTGGAAGAGTGGTGGAGGTCCCAGTGAAATAAAAAGACAATATCAATGCCACTTGGAAGAGTGGTGGAGGTCCCAGTGGAATAAAAAGGCAATATCAATGCCCCTTGGAAGAGTGGTGGAGGTTATAGTGGAATAAAAAGATAATATCAATGACCCTTGGAAGAGAAGTGGAGGTCACAGAAGCTTAACAAGACGATATTAATGCCCCTTGGAAGAGATGTGGAGTTCAGAGTGGTTTAACAAGATGGTTTTAAAGCCCCTTGGAAGAGACGTCGAGGTCACAGTAGCTTAACAAGACTGTTTTAATTCCCCTTGGAAGAGATGTGGAGTTCAGAGTTGTTTTACAAGACGGTTTTAATGCCCCTTGGAAGAGACATGGAGGTCCAAGTGGAATAAAAAGACAATATCAATGCCTCTTGGAAGAGTGGTGTAGGTCCCACTGGAATAAAAAGACAATATCAATGCCCCTTGGAATAGTGATGGAGGTCCCAGTGCAATAAAAAGACAATCTCAATGACCCTTGGAAGAAACGTGAAGGTCGCAGTAGCTTAAAAAGATGATTTTAATGCCCATTGGAAGAGACATGGAGTTCAGAGTGGTTTAACAAGACGGTTTTAATGACCTTTGGAAGACACATGGAGTTCACAGTAGCTCAACAAGACGGTTTTAATGCCCTTTGGAAGACACGTGGAGTTCAGAGTGGTTTAACAAGATGGTTTTATTGACCCTTGGAAGAGACGTGGAGTTCAGATTGATTTAACAAGAAGACTTTAAAGCCCCTTGGAAGAGACGTGGAGGTCCCAATGGAATAAAATGACAATATCAATGCCCCTTGGAAGAGTAGTGGAGGTCCCAGTGGAATGAAAACACAATATCAATGCCCCTTAGAAGAGTGGTGGAGGTCCCAGTGGAATAAAAAAACAATATCAATGCCCCTTGGAAGTGTGCTGGAGGTCCCAGTGGAATGAAAAGACAATATCAATGTCCATTGGAAGAGACGTGGAGGTCACAATAGCTTAACAAGACGATTTTAATGCCCCTTGGAAGAGTGGTGGAGTTCAAAGTTGTTTAATAAGACGCTTTTAATGCCCCTTGGAAGAGACGTGGAGGTCATAGTAGCTTAACAAGACGGTTTTAATGCCCCTTGGAAGAGACGTGGAGTTCAGAGTGGTTTAACAAGAAAGTTTTAAAGAACCTTGGAAAAGACGTGGAAGTCACAGCAGCTTAACAAGACGGTTTTAATGCCCCTTGGAAGAGACGTGGAGTTCAGAGTGGTTTAAAAAGTCGGTTTTAATGACCCTTGGAAGAGACGTGGAGCTCAGAGTAGCTTAACAAGACGGTTTTAATGCCCCTTGGAAGAGACGTGGAGTTCAGAGTGGTTAAACAAGATGGTTTTAATTCCCCTTGGAAGAGATGTGGATGTCACAGTAGCTTAACAAGACGGTTTTATTGCCCCTTGGAAGAGACGTGGAGTTCAGAGTCGTTTAACAAGACGATTTTAAGGCCCCTTGGAAGAGACGTGGAGGTCCCAGTGGAATAAAAAAGACAATATCAATGCCCCTTGGAAGAGTGGTGGAGGTCCAAGTGGAATAAAAAGACAATATCAATGCCACTTGGAAGAGTGGTGGAGGTCCCAGTGGAATAAAAAGACAAAATCAATGCCCCTTGGAAGAGTGGTGGAGGTTATTGTGGAATAAAAAGACAATATCAATGACCCTTGGAAGAGACGTGGAGGTCACAGTAGCTTAACAAGATGATTTTAATGCCCCTTGAAAGAGACGTGGAGTTCAGAGTGGTTTAACAAGACAGTTTTAAAGCCCCTTGGAAGAGACGTGTAGGTCATAGTACCTTAACAAGACGGTTTTAATGCCCTTGGAAGAGATGTGGAGTTCAGAGTAGTTTAACAAGACGGTTTTAATGCCCCTTGGAAGAGACATGGAGGTCCCAGTGGAATAAAAAGACAATATCAATGCCCCTTGGAATAGTGATGGAGGTCCCAGTGCAATAAAAAGACATCGTCAATGACCCTTGGAAGAGACGTGAAGGTCACTGTAGCTTAAAAAGACGATTTTAATGCCACTTGGAAGAGACGTGGAGTTTAGAATGGTTTAACAAGACGGTTTTAATGACCCTTGGAAGAAACGTGGGGATCACATTAGCTCAACAAGACGGTTTTAATGCCCCTTGGTAGACACGTGGAGTTCAGAGTGGTTTAAGAAGATGGTTTTATTGCTCCTTAGAAGAGACGGGAGTTCAGATTGGTTTAACAAGACGACTTTAAAGCCCCTTGGAAGAGACGTGGAGGTCCCAGTGGAATAAAAAGACAATATCAATGCCCCTTGGAAGAGTGGTGGAGGTTCCAGTGGAAAGAAAAGACAATATCAATGCCCCTTGGAAGAGTGGTGGAGGTCCCAGTGGAATAAAAAGACAAAATCAATGCCCCTTGGAAGAGTGGTGGAGGTCATAGTGGAATAAAAAGACAATATCAATGACCCTTGGAAGAGACGTGGAGGTCACAGTAGCTTAACAAGACGATTTTAATGCCACTTGGAAGAGACGTGGAGATCAGAGTGGTTTAACAAGACGGTTTTAAAGCCCCTTGAAAGAGACGTGGAGGTCACAGTAGCTTAACAAGATGGTTTTATTGCCCATTGGAAGAGACGTTGAGTTCAGAGTGGTTTAACAAGACAGTTTTGATGACCCTTGGAAGAGACGTGGATATTGCAGTAGCTTAACAAGACGGTTTAAATGCCCCTTGGAAGAGACGTGGAGTTCAGTGTGGTTTAGCAAGATGATTTAAATGCCCCTTGGAAGAGAGATGGAGGTCACAGTAGCTTAAAAAGACGGTTTTATTGCCCCTTGGAAGAGACGTGGAGGTCCCAGTGGAATAAAAAGACAATATCAATGCCCCTTTTAAGAGTGGTGGAGGTCCCAGTGGAAAGAAAAGACAATATCAATGAACCTTGGAAGAGACGTGGAGGTCACAGTAGCTTAACAAGACGATTTTAATGCCCCTTGGAAGAGACGTGGAGTTCAGAGTGGTTTAACAAGATCGTTTTATAGCCCCTTGGAAGAGACGTGGAGGTCATAGTACCTTAACAAGACGGTTTTAATGCCCCTTGGAAGAGATGTGGAGTTCAGAGTAGTTTAACAAGACAGTTTTAATGCCCCTTGGAAAAGAAATGGAGGTCGCAGTGGAATAAAAAGACAATATCAATGCCTCTTGGAAGAGTGGTGTAGGTCCCACTGGAATAAAAAGACAATATCAATGCCCCTTGGAATAGTGACGTAGGTCCCAGTGCAATAAAAAGACAATGTCAATGACCCTTGGAATAGACGTGAAGGTCACTGTAGCTTAAAAAGACGATTCTAATGCCACTTGGTAGAGACGTGGAGTTCAGAATGGTTTAACAAGTCGGTTTTAATGACACTTGGAAGAGACGTGGGGTTCACAGTAGCTCAACAAGACGGTTTTAATACCCCTTGGTAGACACGTGGAGTTCAGAGTGGTTTAACAAGACGGTTTTATTGCTCCTTAGAAGAGACGTGGAGTTCAGATTGGTTTAAAAAGACGATTTTAATGCCCCTTGGAAGAGACTTGGAGTTCCCAGTGGAATAAAAAGACAATATCAATGCCCCTTGGAAGAGTGGTGGAGGTCCCAGTGGAATAAAAAGACAATATCAATGCCCCTTGGAAGAGTGGTGGAGGTCACAGTGGAATGAAAAGACAATATCAATGACCCTTGGACGAGAGGTGGAGGTCACAGTAGCTTAGCAAGATGATTTTAATGCCCCTTGGAAGAGTGGTGGAGTTCAGAGTGGTTTAACAAGACGCTTTTAATGCCCCTTGGAAGAGACGTGGAGGTCACAGTAGCTTAACAAGATGGTTTTAATGCCCCTTGGAAGAGACGTGGAGTTCAGAGTGGTTTAAGAAGAGGGTTTTATTGCCCCTTGGAAGAGACATGGATTTACCAGTGGAATAAAAAGACATTATCAATGCCCCTTGGAAGAGTGGTGGGTGTCCCAGTGGAATAAAAAGACAATATCAATGCCCCTTTGAAGAGTAGTGGAGGTTATAGTGGAATAAAAAGACAATGTCAATGAACCTTGGAAGAGACGTTGAGGTCACAGTAGCTTAACAAGACGATTTTAATGCTGCTTGGAGGAGACGTGGAGTTCAGAGTGGTTTAACAAGACGATTTTAAAGCCCCTTAAAAGAGACGTGGAGTTCACAGTAGCTTAACAAGACGGTTTTATTGCCCCTTGGAAGAGACATTGAGTTCAGAGTGGTTTAACAAGACGGTTTTAATAACCCTTGGAAGAGACATGGAGCTCACAGTAGGTTAACAAGACAGTTTTAATGCCCCTTGGAAGAGACGTGGATTTCAGGGTGGTTTATCTAGACAATATTAATGCCCCTTGGAAGAGTGGTGGAGGTTACAGTGGATTAAAAAGACAATGTCAATGACCCTTCGAAGAGACGTGGAGGTCACAGTAGCTTAACAAGATGATTTTAAAGCCCCTTGGAAGAGTGGTGGAGTTCAGAGTGCTTTAATAAGACGCTTTTAATGCCCCTTGGAAGAGACGTTGAGGTCACAGTAGCTTAAAAAGATGGTTTTAATGCCCTTTGGAAGAGACGTGGAGTTCAGAGTGGTTTAACAAGATGGTTTTATTGTCCCTTGCAAGAAACGTGGAGGTCCCAGTGGAATAAAAAGACATTATCAATGCCCCTTGGAAGAGTGGTGGAATTCCCAGTGGAATAAAAAGACAATATCAATGCCCCTTGGAAGAGTGGTGGAGGTTACAGTGGATTAAAAAGACAATATCAATGACCCTTCGAAGAGACGTGGAGGTCAGAGTAGCTTAACAAGACGGTTTTAATGCCCCTTGGAAGAGACGTGGAGTTCAGAGTGGTTTAACAAGAACGTTTTAAAGAACCTTGGAAAAGACGTGGAAGTCACAGTAGCTTAACAAGACGGTTTTAAAGCCCCTTGGAAGAGACGTGGAGTTCAGAGTGGTTTAAAAAGACGGTTTTAATGACCCTTGGAAGAGACGTGGAGCTCAGAGTAGCTTAACAAGACGGTTTTAATGCCCCTTGGAAGAGACGTGGAGTACAGTGTGGTTTAACAAGATGGTTTTAATGCCCCTTGGAAGAGATGTGGATGTCACAGTAGCTTAACAAGACGGTTTTATTGCCCCTTGGAAGAGACGTGGAGTTCAGAGTCGTTTAACAAGACGATTTTAAAGCCCCTTGGAAGAGACGTGGAGGTCCCAGTGGAATAAAAAGACAATATCAATGCCCCTTGGAAGAGTGGTGGAGGTCCCAGTGGAATAAAAAGACAATATCAATGCCACTTGGAAGAGTGGTGGAGGTCCCAGTGGAATAAAAAGACAAAATCAATGCCCCTTGGAAGAGTGGTGGAGGTTATTGTGGAATAAAAAGACAATATCAATGACCCTTGGAAGAGACGTGGAGGTCACAGTAGCTTAACAAGATGATTTTAATGCCCCTTGAAAGAGACGTGGAGTTCAGAGTGGTTTAACAAAACAGTTTTAAAGCCCCTTGGAAGAGACGTGTAGGTCATAGTACCTTAACAAGACGGTTTTATTGCCCTTGGAAGAGATGTGGAGTTCAGAGTAGTTTAACAAGACGGTTTTAATGCCCCTTGGAAGAGACATGGAGGTCCCAGTGGAATAAAAAGACAATGTCAATGACCCTTGGAAGAGACGTGAAGGTCACTGTAGCTTAAAAAGACGATTTTAATGCCACTTGGAAGAGACGTGGAGTTTAGAATGGTTTAACAAGACGGTTTTAATGACCCTTGGAAGAGACGTGGGGATCACAGGATCTCAAAAAGACGGTTTTAATGCCCCTTGGTAGACACGTGGAGTTCAGAGTGGTAAAACAAGATGGTTTTATTGCTCCTTAGAAGAGACGGGAGTTCAGATTGGTTTTTACAAGACGACTTTAAAGCCCCTTGGAAGAGACGTGGAGGTCCCAGTGGAATAAAAAGACAATATCAATGCCCCTTGGAAGAGTGGTGGAGGTTCCAGTGGAAAGAAAAGACAATATCAATGCCCCTTGGAAGAGTGGTGGAGGTCCCAGTGGAATAAAAAGACAAAATTAATGCCCCTTGGAAGAGTGGTGGAGGTCATAGTGGAATAAAAAGACAATATCAATGACCCTTGGAAGAGACGTGGAGGTCACAGTAGCTTAACAAGACGATTTTAATGCCACTTGGAAGAGACGTGGAGATCAGAGTGGTTTAACAAGACGGTTTTAAAGCCCCTTGAAAGAGACGTGGAGGTCACAGTAGCTTAACAAGATGGTTTTAATGCCCATTGCAAGAGACGTTGAGTTCAGAGAGGTTTAACAAGACAGTTTTGATGACCCTTGGAAGAGACGTGGATATCATAGTATCTTAACAAGACAGTTTAAATGCCCCTTGGAAGAGACGTGTTGTTCAGAGTGGTTTAGCAAGATGGTTTTAATGCCCCTTGGAAGAGAGATGGAGGTCACAGTAGCTTAACAAGACGGTTTTAATGCCCCTTGGAAGAGACGTGGAGGTCCCAGTGGAATAAAAAGACAATATCAATGCCCCTTGGAAGAGTGGTGGAGGTCCCAGTGGAAAGAAAAGACAATATCAATGCCCCTTGGAAGAGTGGTGGAGGTCCCAGTGGAATAAAAAGACAATATCAATGCCCCTTGGAAGAGTCGTGGAGGTCATGGTGGAATAAAAAGACAATATCAATGACCCTTGGAAGAGACGTGGAGATCACAGTAGCTGAACAAGACGATTTTAATTCCTCTTGGAAGAGACGTGGAGTTCAGAGTGGTTTAACAAGACAGTTTTAATGCCCCTTGGAAGAGAAATGGAGGTCGCAGTGGAATAAAAAGACAATATCAATGCCTCTTGGAAGAGTGGTGTAGGTCCCACTGGAATAAAAAGACAATATCAATGCCCCTTGGAATAGTGATGGAGGTCCCAGTGCAATAAAAAGACAATGTCAATGACCCCTGGAATAGACATGAAGGTCACTGTAGCTTAAAAAGACGATTCTAATGCCACTTGGTTGAGACGTGGAGTTCAGAATGGTTTAACGAGTCGGTTTTAATGACACTTGGAAGAGACGTGGGGTTCACAGTAGCTCAACAAGACGGTTTTAAAGCCCCTTGGTAGACACGTGGAGTTCAGAGTGGTTTAACAAGACGGTTTTATTGCTCCTTAGAAGAGACGTGGAGTTCAGATTTGGTTTAAAAAGACAATTTTAATGCCCCTTGGAAGAGACTTGGAGGTCCCAGTGGAATAAAAAGACAATATCAATGCCCCTTGGAAGAGTGGTGGAGGTCCCAGTAGAATAAAAAGACAATATCAATGCCCCTTGGAAGAGTGGTGGAGGTCCTAGTGGAATGAAAAGACAATATCAATGACCCTTGGACGAGAGGTGGAGGTCACAGTAGCTTAGCAAGACGATTTTAATGCCCCTTGGAAGAGTGGTGGAGTTCAGAGTGGTTTAATAAGACGCTTTTAATGCCCCTTGGAAGAGACGTGGAGGTCACAGTAGCTTAACAAGATGGTTTTAATGCCCCTTGGAAGAGACGTGGAGTTCAGAGTGATTTAACAAGAGGGTTTTATTGCCCCTTGGAAGAGACATGGATTTCCCAGCGGAATAAAAATACATTATCAATGCCCCTTGGAAGAGTGGTGGAGGTCCCAGTGGAATAAAAAGACAATATCAATGCCCCTTCGAAGAGTGGTGGAGGTTATTGTGGAATAAAAAGACAATATCAATGAACCTTGGAAGAGACGTGGAGGTCACAGTAGCTTAACAAGACGATTTTAATGCCCCTTGGAAGAGACATTGAGTTCAGAGTGGTTTAACAAGACGGTTTTAATGCCCCTTGGAAGAGACATTGAGTTCAGAGTGGTTTAACAAGACGGTTTTAATAACCCTTGGAAGAGACGTGGAGGTCACAGTAGCTTAACAAGATGGTTTTAATGCCCCTTGGAAGAGACGTGGAGTTCAGAGTGATTTAACAAGAGGGTTTTATTGCCCCTTGGAGGAGACATGGATTTCCCAGTGGAATAAAAAGACATTATCAATGCCCCTTGGAAGAGTGGTGGAGGTCCCAGTGGAATAAAAAGACAATATCAATGCCCCTTCGAAGAGTGGTGGAGGTTACAGTGGATTAAAAATACAATGTAAATGACCCTTCGAAGAGACGTGGAGGTCACAGAAGCTTATCAATATGATTTTAAAGCCCCTTGGAAGAGTGGTGGAGTTCAGAGTGCTTTAATAAGACGCTTTTAATGCCCCTTGGAAGAGACGTTGAGGTCACAGTAGCTTAACAAGACGATTTTAATGCCCCTTGGAAGAGACGTTGAGTTCAGAGTGGTTTAACAAGATGGTTTTATTGTCCCTTGGAAGAGACGTGGAGGTCCCAGTGGAATAAAAAGACATTATCAATGCCCCTTGGAAGAGTGGTGGAATTCCCAGTGGAATAAAAAGACAATATCAATGCCCCTTGGAAGAGTGGTGGAGGTTACAGTGGATTAAAAAGACAATATCAATGACCCTTCGAAGAGACGTGGAGGTCACAGTAGCTTAGCAAGACGATTTTAATGCCCCTTGGAAGAGTGGTGGAGTTCAAAGTTGTTTAATAAGACGCTTTTAATGCCCCTTGGAAGAGACGTGGAGGTCACAGTAGCTTAACAAGACGGTTTTAATGCCCCTTGGAAGAGACCTGGAGTTCAGAGTGGTTTAACAAGAAAGTTTTAAAGAACATTGGAAAAGACTTGGAAGTCATAGTAGCTTAACAAGACGGTTTTATAGCCCCTTGGAAGAGACGTGGAGTTCAGAGTGGTTTAACAAGATGGTTTTAATGACCCTTGGAAGAGACGTGGAGCTCAGAGTAGCTTAACAAGACGGTTTTAATGCCCCTTGGAAGAGACGTGGAGTTCAGTGTGGTTTAACAAGATGGTTTTAATGACTCTTGGAAGAGATGTGGATGTCACAGTAGCTTAACAAGACGGTTTTATTGCCCCTTGGAAGAGACGTGGAGTTCAGAGTCGTTTAACAAGACGATTTTAAAGCCCCTTGGAAGAGACGTGGAGGTCCCAGTGGAATAAAAAGACAATATCAATGCCCCTTGGAAGAGTTTTGGAGGTCCCAGTGGAATAAAAAGACAATATCAATGCCACTTGGAAGAGTGGTGGAGGTCCCAGTGGAATAAAAAGAAAAAATCAATGCCCTTTGGAAGAGTGGTGGAGGTTATTGCAGAATAAAAAGACAATAACAATGACCCTTGGAAGAGAAGTGGAGGACACAGTAGCTTAACAAGATGATTTTAATGCCCCTTGAAAGAGACGTGGAGTTCAGAGTGGTTTAACAAGACAGTTTTAAAGCCCCTTGGAAGAGTCGTGTAGGTCATAGTACCTTAACAAGACGGTTTTAATGCCCTTGGAAGAGATGTGGAGTTCAGAGTAGTTTAACAAGACGGTTTTAATGCCCCTTGGAAGAGACATGGAGGTCCCAGTGGAATAAAAAGACAATATCAATGCCCCTTGGAATAGTGATGGAGGTCCCAGTGCAATAAAAAGACAATGTCAATGACCCTTGGAAGAGACGTGAAGGTCACTGTAGCTTAAAAAGACGATTTTAATGCCACTTGGAAGAGACGTGGAGTATAGAATGGTTTAACAAGACGGTATTAATGACCCTTGGAAGAGACGTGGGGATCACAGTAGCTCAAAAAGACGGTTTTAATGCCCCTTGGTAGACACGTGGAGTTCAGAGTGGTTTAACAAGATGGTTTTATTGCTCCTTAGAAGAGACGGGAGTTCAGATTGGTTTAACAAGACGACTTTAAAGCCCCTTGGAAGAGACGTGGAGGTCCCAGTGGAATAAAAAGACAATATCAATGCCCCTTGGAAGAGTGGTGGAGGTTCCAGTGGAAAGAAAAGACAATATCAATGCCCCTTGGAAGAGTGGTGGAGGTCCCAGTGGAATAAAAAGACAAAATCAATGCCCCTTGGAAGAGTGGTGGAGGTCATAGTGGAATAAAAAGACAATATCAATGACCCTTGGAAGAGACGTGGAGGTCACAGTAGCTTAACAAGACGATTTTAATGCCACTTGGAAAAGACGTGGAGATCAGAGTGGTTTAACAAGATGGTTTTAAAGCCCCTTGAAAGAGACGTGGAGGTCACAGTAGCTTAACAAGATGGTTTTAATGCCCATTGCAAGAGACGTTGAGTTCAGAGTGGTTTAACAAGACAGTTTTGATGACCCTTGGAAGAGACGTGGATATCACAGTAGCTTAACAAGACAGTTTAAATGCCCCTTGGAAGAGACATGGAGTTCAGAGTGGTTTAGCAAGATGGTTTTAATGCCCCTTGGAAGAGAGATGGAGGTCACAGTAGCTAAACAAGACGGTTTTAATGCCCCTTGGAAGAGACGTGGAGGTCCCAGTGGAAAGAAAAGACAATATCAATGCCCCTTGGAAGAGTGGTGGAGGTCCCAGTGGAATAAAAAGACAATATCAATGCCCCTTGGAAGAGTCGTGGAGGTTATAGTGGAATAAAAAGACAATATCAATGACCCTTGGAAGAGACGTGGAGGTCACAGTAGCTTAACAAGACGATTTTAATGCCCCTTGGAAGAGACGTGGAGTTCAGAGTGGTTTAACAAGACAGTTTTAAAGCCCCTTGGAAGAGACGTGGAGGTCATAGTACCTTAACAAGACGGTTTTAATGCCCCTTGGAAGAGATGTGGAGTTCAGAGTAGTTTAACAAGACGGTTTTAATGCCCCTTGGAAGAGAAATGGAGGTCGCAGTGGAATAAAAAGACAATATCAATGCCTCTTGGAAGAGTGGTGTAGGTCCCACTGGAATAAAAAGACAATATCAATGCCCCTTGGAATAGTGATGGAGGTCCCAGTGCAATAAAAAGACAATGTCAATGACCCTTGGAATAGACGTGAAGGTCACTGTAGCTTAAAAAGACGATTCTAATGCCACTTGGTTGAGACGTGGAGTTTAGAATGGTTTAACAAGTCGGTTTTAATGACACTTGGAAGAGACGTGGGGTTCACAGTAGCTCAACAAGACGGTTTTAATGCCCCTTGGTAGACACGTGGAGTTCAGAGTGGTTTAACAAGACAGTTTTATTGCTCCTTAGAAGAGACGTGGAGTTCAGATTGGTTTAAAAAGACGATTTTAATGCCCCTTGGAAGAGACTTGGAGGTCCCAGTGGAATAAAAAGACAATATCAATGCCCCTTGGAAGAGTGGTGGAGGTCCCAGTGGAATAAAAAGACAATATCAATGCCCCTTGGAAGAGTGGTGGAGGTCCCAGTGGAATGAAAAGACAATATCAATGACCCTTGGACGAGAGGTGGAGGTCACAGTAGCTTAGCAAGACGATTTTAATGCCCCTTGGAAGAGTGGTGGAGTTTAGAGTGGTTTAATAAGACGCTTTTAATGCCCCTTGGAAGAGACGTGGAGGTCACAGTAGCTTAACAAGCTGGTTTTAATGCCCCTTGGAAGAGACGTGGAGTTCAGAGTGGTTTAAGAAGAGGGTTTTATTGCCCCTTGGAAGATACATGGATTTCCCAGTGGAATAAAAAGACATTATCAATGCCCCTTGGAAGAGTGGTGGAGGTCCCAGTGGAATAAAAAGACAATATCAATGCCCCTTCGAAGAGTGGTGGAGGTTATAGTGGAGAAAAAGACAATATCAATGAACCTTGGAAGAGACGTGGAGGTCACAGTAGCTTAAAAGATGATTGTAATGCCGCTTGGAGGAGACATGGAGTTCAGAGTGGTTTAACAAGACAATTTTAAAGCCCCTTAAAAGAGACGTGGAGGTCACAGTAGCTTAACAAGACGGTTTTAATGCCCCTTGGAAGAGACATTGAGTTCAGAGTGGTTTAACAAGACGGTTTTAATAACCCTTGGAAGAGACATGGAGCTCACAGTAGGCTAACAAGACGGTTTTAATGCCCCTTGGAAGAGACGTGGAGTTCAGGGTGGTTTAACTAGACAATATTAATGCCCCTTGGAAGAGTGGTGGAGGTTACAGTGGATTAAAAAGACAATGTCAATGACCCTTCGAATAGACGTGGAGGTCACAGTAGCTTAACAAGATGATTTTAAAGCCCCTTGGAAGAGTGGTAGAGTTCAGAGTGCTTTAATAAGACGCTTTTAATGCCCCTTGGAAGAGACGTTGAGGTCACAGTAGCTTAACAAGACGGTTTTAATGCCCCTTGGAAGAGACGTGGAGTTCAGAGTGGTTTAACAAATCGTTTTATTGTCCCTTGGAAGAGACGTGGAGGTCCCAGTGGAATAAAAAGACATTATCAATGCCCCTTGGAAGAGTGGTGGAATTCCCATTTGAATAAAAAGACAATATCAATGCCCCTTGGAAGAGTGGTGGAGGTTACAGTGGATTAAAAAGACAATATCAATGACCCTTCGAAGAGACGTGGAGGTCACAGTAGCTTAACAAGACGATTTTAATGCCCCTTGGAAGAGTGGTGGAGTTCAAAGTTGTTTAATAAGACGCTTTTAATGCCCCTTGGAAGAGACGTGGAGTTCAGAGTGGTTTAACAAGACGGTTTTAATGACCCTTGGAAGAGACGTGGAGTTCAGACTAGTTTAACAAGATGGTTTTAATGCCCCTTGGAAGAGATGTGGATGTCACAGTAGCTTAACAAGACGGTTTTATTGCTCCTTAGAAGAGACGTGGAGTTCAGAGTCGTTTTACAAGACGATTTTAAAGCCCCTTGGAAGAGACGTGGAGGTCCCAGTGGAATGAAAAGACAATATCAATGCCCCTTGGAAGAGTGGTGGAGGTCCCAGTGGAATAAAAAGACAATATCAATGCAACTTGGAAGAGTGGTGGAGGTCCCAGTGGAATAAAAAGACAAAATCAATGCCCCTTGGAAGAGTGGTGGAGGTTATTGTGGAATAAAAAGACAATATCAATGACCCTTGGAAGAGACGTGGAGGTCACAGTAGCTTAACAAGATGATTTTAATGCCCCTTGAAAGAGACGTGGAGTTCAGAGTGGTTTAACAAGACAGTTTTAAAGCCCCTTGGAAGAGACGTGCAGGTCATAGTACCTTAACAAGACGGTTTTAATGCCCTTGGAAGAGATGTGGAGTTCAGAGTAGTTTAACAAGACAGTTTTAATGCCCCTTGGAAGAGACATGGAGGTCCCAGTGGAATAAAAAGACAATATCAATGGCCCTTGGAATATTGATGGAGGTCCCAGTGCAATAAAAAGACAATGTCAATGACCCTTGGAAGAGACGTGAAGGTCACTGTAGCTTAAAAAGACGATTTTAATGCCACTTGGAAGAGACGTGGAGTTTAGAATGGTTTAACAAGATGGTTTTAATGACCTTTGGAAGAGACGTGGGGATAACAGTAGCTCAACAAGACGGTTTTAATGCCCCTTGGTAGACACGTGGAGTTCAGAGTGGTTTAACAAGATGGTTTTATTGCTCCTTAGAAGAGACGGGAGTTCAGATTGGTTTAACAAGACGACTTTAAAGCCCCTTGGAAGAGACGTGGAGGTCCCAGTGGAATAAAAAGACAAAATCAATGCCCCTTGGAAGAGTGGTGGAGGTCATAGTGGAATAAAAAGACAATATCAATGACCCTTGGAAGAGACGTGGAGGTCACAGTAGCTTAACAAGATGATTTTAATGCCACTTGGAAGAGACGTGAAGATCAGAGTGGTTTAACAAGACGGTTTTAAAGCCCCTTGAAAGAGATGTGGAGGTCACAGTAGCTTAACAAGATGGTTTTAATGCCCATTGGAAGAGACGTTGAGTTCAGAGTGGTTTAACAAGACAGTTTTGATGACCCTTGGAAGAGACGTGGATATCACAGTAGCTTAACAAGACGGTTTAAATGCCCCTTGGAAGAGACGTGGAGTTCAGAGTGGTTTAGCAAGATGGTTTTAATGCCCCTTGGAAGAGAGATGGAGGTCACAGTAGCTTAACAAAACGGTTTTAATGCCCCTTGGAAGAGATGTGGAGGTCACAGTGGAATAAAAAGACAATATCAATGCCCCTTGGAAGAGTGGTGGAGGTCCCAGTGGAAAGAAAAGACAATATCAATGCCCCTTGGAAGAGTGGTGGAGGTCCCAGTGGAATAAAAAGACAATATCAATGCCCCTTGAAAGAGTCGTGGAGGTTATAGTGGAATAAAAAGACAATATCAATGACCCTTGGAAGAGACGTGGAGGTCACAGTAGCTTAACAAGACAATTTTAATGCCCCTTGGAAGAGACGTGGAGTTCAGAGTGGTTTAACAAGACAGTTTTAAAGCCCCTTGGAAGAAACGTGGACGTCATAGTACCTTAACAAGACGGTTCTAATGCCCCTTGGAAGAGAAATGGAGGTCGCAGTGGAATAAAAAGACAATATCAATGCCTCTTGGAAGAGTGGTGTAGGTCCCACTGGAATAAAAAGACAATATCAATGCCCCTTGGAATAGTGATGGAGGTCCCAGTGCAATAAAAAGACAATGTCAATGACCCTTGGAATAGACGTGAAGGTCACTGTAGCTTAAAAAGACGATTCTAATGCCACTTGGTAGAGACGTGGAGTTCAGAATGGTTTAACAAGTCGGTTTAATGACACTTGGAAGAGACATGGGGTTCACAGTAGCTCAACAAGACGGTTTTACTGCCCCTTGGTAGACACGTGGAGTTCAGAGTGGTTTAACAAGACGGTTTTAATGACCCTTGGAAGAGACTTGGAGGTCCCAGTAGAATAAAAAGACAAAATCAATGCCCCTTGGAAGAGTGGTGGAGGTCCCAGTGGAATAAAAAGACAATATCAATGCCCCTTGGAAGAGTGGTGGAGGTCCTAGTGGAATGAAAAGACAATATCAATGGCCCTTGGACGAGAGGTGGAGGTCACAGTAGCTTAGCAAGACGATTTTAATGCCCCTTGGAAGAGTGGTGGAGTTCAGAGTGGTTTAAAAAGACGCTTTTAATGCCCCTTGGAAGAGACGTGGAGGTCACAGTAGCTTATCAAGATGGTTTTAATTCCCCTTGGAAGAGACGTGGAGTTCAGAGAGGTTTAACAAGAGGGTTTTATTGCCCCTTGGAAGAGACATGGATTTCCCAGTGGAATAAAAAGACATTATCAATGCCCCTTGGAAGAGTGGTGGAGGTCCCAGTGGAATAAAAAGACAATATCAATGCCCCTTCGAAGAGTGGTGGAGGTTATAGTGGAATAAAAAGACAATATCATTGAACCTTGGAAGAGACGTGGAGGTCACAGTAGCTTAACAAGACGATTTTAATGCCGCTTGGAGGAGACGTGGAGTTCAGAGTGGTTTAACAAGACGATTTTAAAGCCCCTTAAAAGAGACGTGGAGGTCACAGTAGCTTAACAAGACGGTTTTAATTCCCCTTGGAAGAGACATTGAGTTCAGAGTGTTTTAACAAGACGGTTTTAATAACCCTTGGAAGAGACATTGAGCTCACAGTAGGTTAACAAGACGGTTTTAATGCCCCTTGGAAGAGACGTGGAGTTCAGGGTGGTTTAACTAGACATTATTAATGCCCCTTGGAAGAGTGGAGGAGGTTACAGTGGATTAAAAAGACAATGTCAATGACCCTTCGAAGAGACGTGGAGGTCACATTAGCTTAACAATATGATTTTAAAGCCCCTTTAAAAGAGTGGTGGAGTTCAGAGTGCTTTAATAAGATGCTTTTAATGCCCCTTGGAAGAGACGTTGAGGTGACAGTAGCTTAACAAGACGGTTTTAATGCCCCTTGGAAGAGACGTGGAGTTCAGAGTGGTTTATCAAGATGGTTTTATTGTCCCTTGGAAGAGACGTGGAGGTCCCAGTGGAATAAAAAGACATTATCAATGACCTTTGGAAGAGTGGTGGAATTCCCAGTGGAATAAAAAGACAATATCAATGCCCCTCGGAAGAGTGGTGGAGGTTACAGTGGATTAAAAAGACAATATCAATGACCCTTTGAAGAGACGTGGAGGTCACAGTAGGTTAACAAGGCGATTTTAATGCCCCTTGGAAAAGACGTGGAGTTCAGAGTCGTTAAACAAGATGTTTTTAATGCCCCTTGGAAGAGACGTGGATGTCACAGTAGCTTCACAAGACGGTTTTAATGTCCCTTTCAAGAGAAGTGGAGTTAAGAGTTATTTAACAAGGCGGTTTTTATGCCCCCTGGAAGAGACGTGGAGGTCACATTGGATTAAAAAGACAATAACAATGCCCCTTGGAAGAGTGTTGGAGGTCTCAGTGGAATAAAAAGACAATATCAATGCCCCTTGGAAGAATGGTGGAGGTCCCAGTGGAATAAAAAGACAATATCTATCACCCTTGGAAAAGACGTGGAGGTGACAGTAGATTAACAAGATGATTTTAATGCCCCTTGGAAGAGACTTGGAGTTCAGAGTGGTTTTACAAGACGGTTTTAATGCCCCTTGGAAGAGACGTGGTGGTCACAGTAGCTCAACAAGTCGGTTATAATGCCCCTTGGAAGAGACATGGAGTACAGAGTGGTTTAACAAGATGGTTTAAATGTCCCTTGGAAGAGACGTGGAGGTCACAGTGGAATAAAAAGACAATATCAATGACCCTTGGAAGAGACGTGGAGGTCACAGTAGCTTAACATGATAATTTTAATGCCCCTTGAAAGAGACGTGGAGTTCAGATTGGTTTAACAAGATGGTTTTAATGCCCCTTGGAAGAGACGTTGTGTTCAGAGTGGTTTAACAAAACGGTTTTAATGCCCCTTGGAAGAGACGTGGAGCTCACAGTAGCTTAACAAGACGGTTTTAATGCCCCTTGGAAGAGACGTGGAGTTCAGTGTGGTTTAACTAGACGATTTTAATGCCCCTTGGAAGAGATGTGGAGGTCGCAGTGGAATAAAAAGACAATATCAATGCCCCTTGGAAAAGAGTAGTGGAGGTCCCAGTGGAATAAAAAGCCAATATCAATGCCCCTTGGAAGAGTGGTGGAGTTCAGAGTGGTTAAATAAGATGCTTTTAATGCCCCTTGGAAGAGACGTGGAGTTCAGAGTGGTTTAACAAGAGGGTTTTATTGCCCCTTGGAAGAGACGTGGAGGTCCCAGTGAAATAAAAAGATATTATCAATGCCCCTTGGATGAGTGGTGGAGGTTATAGTGGAATAAAAAGACAATATCAATAACCCTTGGAAGAGATGTGGAGGTCACAGTAGCTTAACAAGACGATTTTAATGCCCCATGGAAGAGACGTGGAGTTCAGAGTGGTTTAACAAGACGGTTTTAAAGAACCTTGGAAGAGAGGTGGAGGTCACAGTAGCTTAACAAGACAATTTTAATGCCCCTTGGAAGAGTGGTGGAGCTCTGAGTGGTTCAATAAAACGCTTTTAATGCCCCTTGTAAAAGACGTGGAGGTCACAGTAGCTTAACAAGACGGTTTTATTGCCCCTTGGAAGAGACGTGGTGTTCAGAGTGGTTTAACAAGACGATTTTAAAGCCCCTTGGAAGAGACGTGGAGGTCACAGTGGAATAAAAAGACAATATCAATGCCCCTTGGAAGAGTGGTGGAGGTCCCAGTGGTATAAAAAAACAATATCAATGCACCTTGGAAGAGTGGTGGAGATCCCAGTGGAATAAAAAGACAATATCAATGACCCTTGGAAGAGACGTGGAGGTCACAGTAGCTTAACAAGACGATTTTAATGCCCCTTGGAAGAGTGGTGGAGCTCTGAGTGGTTCAATAAGACGCTTTTAATGCCCGTTGTAAAAGACTTGGAGGTCACAGTAGCTTAACAAGACGATTTTAATGCCCCTTGGAAGAGATGTGGAGTTCAAAATCGTTTAACAAGACGGTTTAAAGCCCCTTGGAAGAGACGTGGAGGTCATAGTAGCTTAACAAGACGGTTTTAATGCCACTTGGAAGAGACGTGGAGTTGAGAGTGGTTTAACGTGACGATTTTAATGCCCCTTGGAAGAGACGTGGAGGTTACAGTGGAATAAAAAGACAATATCAATGCCCCTTGGAAGAGTGGTGGAGGTACCAGTGGAATAAAAAGACAATATCAATGCCCCTTGGAAGAGTGGTGGAGATTAGAGATGAGCGTTGTTCTACTCGAACTGTTCGCCAATCTCAAATTCGAGCTGTTTTGGGCGGTGTTCGAGCCGTTTGGCGAACACGAACGATTTGAGAAAAATTCGGCTGTTCGAGGTTATGTTCGATAACTGTTCGTGCACCAAAATCATAACTGGATTTTTTCTCAGTAATGATGAAAATTAATGTTAATACGCAGTTTGAGTGTACAGCGGAGTGGGGGGAGGGGCAGGGGATGGATCTCTGCAGGAATAATAAAGATCTCCATTTTTTTTTCTCTTTCCCGCATTTACAGTGGGGAGGTGCAATCTGTCAGCCTATCAGCAGCGCACACACGGAGCGAAGTGCTTTTTTTCACACAAGCAAGGGCATGTGTCATTGGCAGTGTATGTCACATGTCCTTTCCCTATAAGACCAAGCCATTTTCCCCGTCGCCACCATTTTCTCACTGCTGCAGCTGCGTGTTAGACGGCACCGCTGTTGCTGTGTGCGCTATGCCTTGTTAATTTCAAGCCAATTTTCGCACAAATCTACAGATAGCTTGGGAGTAGGGAATAGTTGTGATTGCAGTCCTTTTAAGGACTAGGTTACAGCATTTCCTACGACTTTTATCAGGCAGGTCTGTGCTCTTAAATAGATAGGTTGTGGGAGTAAAGACTAATTGTAATTGGAGTCCTTTTCAGGACTAGGATACATCAGTTCCTATCAGTTTTTGCCAGGCAAGTCTGTGCCAGTGCTGTGCAAGTTTTTTTCACAGCATTTGGTTGAATCTAGCAAAGCTAATCCTTTTTGGCCTACTGCAGAGTGTGTTAGTCAGTGGAGTAGCCTATCTGTGTTGCAAGATATACCACCTGTGTATAGAATACCAATTTTTTTACTGCACCTAGTGAAGTAAAATCTTTTGGGCATAGCATCATTCTATTAGTCCATCTATACTGACCTCCATCAGGTTGCAAACTGAATATATTTTTTTCAGCATCTACCTCTGAAAAAATATTGGGCTTGTAGCTGTGTGTGGGACTTGTTCTATTAATCCATCTATACAGACCTCCATCAGATTGTAAACTGAAAATAATTTTTTTCTGCATCTACCTCTGAAAAAATATTTGGGCTTCTAGCTGTGTGTGGGACTTGTTCTATTACTCCATCTATACAGACCTCCATCAGGTTGCAAATTGAATATAATATTTTTCTGCATCTAGCTCTGAAAAAATATTGGGCTTCTAGCTGTGTGTGGGACTTGTTGTATTAGTCCATCTATACTGACCTCCATCAAGTTGCAAACTGAATATATTTTTTTCTGCATCTACCTCTGAAAAAATATTGGGTTTCTAGATGTGTGTGGGACTTGTTCTATTAATCCATCTATACAGACCTCCATCAGGTTGCAAACTGAATATAATTTTTTTCTGCATCTAGCTCTGAAAAAATATTTGGCCTTCTAGCAGTTTGTGGGACTTTCTCTATTAGTCCATGTATACTGACCTCCATCAGGTTGCAAATTAAAAATAATTTTTATCTGCATCTAGCTCTGAAAAAATATTTGGGCTTCTAGCTGTGTGTGGGACTTGTTCTATTACTCCATCTATACTGACCTCCATCAGGTTGCAAATTGAATATAATTTTTTTCTGCATCTAGCTCTGAAAAAATATTGGGCTTCCAGCTGTGTGTGGGACTTGTTGTATTAGTCCATCTATACTGACCTCCATCAGGTTGCAAACTGAATATATTTTTTTCTGCATCTACCTCTGAAAAAATATTGGGCTTCTAGCTGTGTGTGGGACTTGTTCTATTAATCCATCTATACAGACCTCCATCAGGTTGCAAACTGAATATAATTTTTTTCTGCATCTAGCTCTGAAAAAATATTTGGCCTTCTAGCAATGTGTGGGACTTTCTCTATTAGTCCACCTATACTGACCTCCATCAGGTTCCAAACTGAATAAAAAAAATTTCTGCATCTAGCTCTGAAAAAATATTTGGCCTTCTAGCTGTGTGTGGAACTTTCTCTATTAGTCCATCTATACTGACCTCCATCAGGTTGCAAACTGAATATAATTTTTTTCTGCATCTAGCTCTGAAAAAATATTTGGCCTTCTAGCAGTGTGTGGGACTTTCTCTATTAGTCCATCTATACTGACCTCCATCAGGTTGCAAATTAAAAATAATTTTTATCTGCATCTAGCTCTGAAAAAATATTTGGGCTTCTAGCTGTGTGTGGGAATTGTTCTATTACTCCATCTATACTGACCTCCATCAGGTTGCAAATTGAATATAATTTTTTTCTGCATCTAGCTCTGAAAAAATATTGGGCTTCTAGCTGTGTGTGGGACTTGTTGTATTAGTCCATCTATACTGACCTCCATCAGGTTGCAAACTGAATATAATTTTTTTCTGCATCTAGCTCTGAAAAAATATTTGGCCTTCTAGCAGTGTGTGGGACTTTCTCTATTAGTCCATCTATACTGACCTCCATCAGGTTGCAAACTGAATATATTTTTTTCTGCATCTACCTCTGAAAAAATATTGGGCTTGTAGTTGTGTGTGGGACTTGTTCTATTAATCCATCTATACAGACCTCCATCAGGTTTCAAACTGAAAATAATTTTTTTCTGCATCTAGCTCTGAAAAAATATTTGGGCTTCTAGCTGTGTGTGGGACTTGTTCTATTACTCCATCTATACTGACCTCCATCAGGTTGTAAATTGAATATAATATTTTTCTGCATCTAGCTCTGAAAAAATATTGGGCTTCTAGCTGTGTGTGGGACTTGTTGTATTAGTCCATCTATACTGACCTCCATCAGGTTGCAAACTGAATATATTTTTTTCTGCATCTACCTCTGAAAAAATATTGGGTTTCTAGATGTGTGTGGGACTTGTTCTATTAATCCATCTATACAGACCTCCATCAAGTTGCAAACTGAATATAATTTTTTTCTGCATCTAGCTCTGAAAAAATATTTGGCCTTCTAGCAGTTTGTGGGACTTTCTCTATTAGTCCATGTATACTGACCTCCATCAGGTTGCAAATTAAAAATAATTTTTATCTGCATCTAGCTCTGAAAAAATATTTGGGCTTCTAGCTGTGTGTGGGACTTGTTCTATTACTCCATCTATACTGACCTCCATCAGGTTGCAAATTGAATATAATATTTTTCTGCATCTAGCTCTGAAAAAATATTGGGCTTCTAGGTGTGTGTGGGACTTGTTGTATTAGTCCATCTATACTGACCTCCATCAGGTTGCAAACTGAATATATTTTTTTCTGCATCTACCTCTGAAAAAATATTGGGTTTCTAGATGTGTGTGGGACTTGTTCTATTAATCCATCTATACAGACCTCCATCAGGTTGCAAACTGAATATAATTTTTTTCTGCATCTAGCTCTGAAAAAATATTTGGCCTTCTAGCAGTTTGTGGGACTTTCTCTATTAGTCCATGTATACTGACCTCCATCAGGTTGCAAATTAAAAATAATTTTTATCTGCATCTAGCTCTGAAAAAATATTTGGGCTTCTAGCTGTGTGTGGGACTTGTTCTATTACTCCATCTATACTGACCTCCATCAGGTTGCAAATTGAATATAATTTTTTTCTGCATCTAGCTCTGAAAAAATATTGGGCTTCCAGCTGTGTGTGGGACTTGTTGTATTAGTCCATCTATACTGACCTCCATCAGGTTGCAAACTGAATATATTTTTTTCTGCATCTACCTCTGAAAAAATATTGGGCTTCTAGCTGTGTGTGGGACTTGTTCTATTAATCCATCTATACAGACCTCCATCAGGTTGCAAACTGAATATAATTTTTTTCTGCATCTAGCTCTGAAAAAGTATTTGGCCTTCTAGCAATGTGTGGGACGTTCTCTATTAGTCCACCTATACTGACCTCCATCAGGTTCCAAACTGAATAAAAAAAATTTCTGCATCTAGCTCTGAAAAAATATTTGGCCTTCTAGCTGTGTGTGGGACTTTCTCTATTAGTCCATCTATACTGACCTCCATTAGGTTGCAAACTGAATATAATTTTTTTCTGCATCTAGCTCTGAAAAAATATTTGGCCTTCTAGCAGTGTGTGTGACTTTCTCTATTAGTCCATCTATACTGACCTCCATCAGGTTGCAAATTAAAAATAATTTTTATCTGCATCTAGCTCTGAAAAAATATTTGGGCTTCTAGCTGTGTGTGGGACTTGTTCTATTACTCCATCTATACTGACCTCCATCAGGTTGCAAATTGAATATAATTTTTTTCTGCATCTAGCTCTGAAAAAATATTGGGCTTCTAGCTGTGTGTGGGACTTGTTGTATTAGTCCATCTATACTGACCTCCATCAGGTTGCAAACTGAATATAATTTTTTTCTGCATCTAGCTCTGAAAAAATATTTGGCCTTCTAGCAGTGTGTGGGACTTTCTCTATTAGTCCATCTATACTGACCTCCATCAGGTTGCAAACTGAATATATTTTTTTCTGCATCTACCTCTGAAAAAATATTGGGCTTGTAGTTGTGTGTGGGACTTGTTCTATTAATCCATCTATACAGACCTCCATCAGGTTGCAAACTGAAAATAATTTTTTTCTGCATCTAGCTCTGAAAAAATATTTGGGCTTCTAGCTGTGTGTGGGACTTGTTCTATTACTCCATCTATACTGACCTCCATCAGGTTGCAAATTGAATATAATATTTTTCTGCATCTAGCTCTGAAAAAATATTGGGCTTCTAGCTGTGTGTGGGACTTGTTGTATTAGTCCATCTATACTGACCTCCATCAGGTTGCAAACTGAATATATTTTTTTCTGCATCTACCTCTGAAAAAATATTGGGTTTCTAGCTGTGTGTGGGACTTGTTCTATTAATCCATCTATACAGACCTCCATCAGGTTGCAAACTGAATATAATTTTTTTCTGCATCTAGCTCTGAAAAAATATTTGGCCTTCTAGCAGTGTGTGGGACTTTCTCTATTAGTCCATGTATACTGACCTCCATCAGGTTGCAAATTAAAAATAATTTTTATCTGCATCTAGCTCTGAAAAAATATTTGGGCTTCTAGCTGTGTGTGGGACTTGTTCTATTACTCCATCTATACTGACCTCCATCAGGTTGCAAATTGAATATAATTTTTTTCTGCATCTAGCTCTGAAAAAATATTGGGCTTCCAGCTGTGTGTGGGACTTGTTGTATTAGTCCATCTATACTGACCTCCATCAGGTTTCAAAGTGAATATATTTTTTTCTGCATCTACCTCTGAAAAAATAATGGGCTTCTAGCTGTGTGTGGGACTTGTTCTATTAATCCATCTATACAGACCTCCATCAGGTTGAAAACTGAATATAATTTTTTTCTGCATCTAGCTCTGAAAAAATATTTGGCCTTCTAGCAGTGTGTGGGAATTTCTCTATTAGTCCATCTATACTGACCTCCATCAGGTTGCAAACTGAATAAAACATTTTTCTGCATCTAGCTCTGAAAAAATATTTGGCCTTCTAGCAGTGTGCGGGACTTTCTCTATTAGTCCATCTATACTGACCTCCATCAGGTTGCAAACTGAATATAATTTTTTTCTGCATCTAGCTCTGAAAAAATATTTGGCCTTCTAGCAGTGTGTGGGACTTTCTTTATTAGTCCATCTATACTTACCTCCATCAGGTTGCAAATTAAAAATAATTTTTATCTGCATCTAGCTCTGAAAAAATATTTGGGCTTCTAGCTGTGTGTGGGACTTGTTCTATTACTCCGTCTATACTGACCTCCATCAGGTTGCAAATTGAATATAATATTTTTCTGCATCTAGCTCTGAAAAAATATTGGGCTTCTAGCTGTGTGTGGGACTTGTTGTATTAGTCCATCTATACTGACATCCATCAGGTTGCAAACTGAATATATTTTTTTCTGCATCTACCTCTGAAAAAATATTGTGTTTCTAGCTGTGTGTAGGACTTGTTCTATTAATCCATCTATACAGACCTCCATCAGGTTGCAAACTGAATATAATTTTTTTCTGCATCTAGCTCTGAAAAAATATTTGGCCTTCTAGCAGTGTGTGGGACTTTCTCTATTAGTCCATGTATACTGACCTCCATCAGGTTGCAAATTAAAAATATTTTTTATCTGCATCTAGCTCTGAAAAAATATTTGGGCTTCTAGCTGTGTGTGGGACTTGTTCTATTACTCCATCTATACTGACCTCCATCAGGTTGCAAATTGAATATAATTTTTTTCTGCATCTAGCTCTGAAAAAATATTGGGCTTCCAGCTGTGTGTGGGACTTGTTGTATTAGTCCATCTATACTGACCTCCATCAGGTTGCAAACTGAATATATTTTTTTCTGCATCTACCTCTGAAAAAATATTGGGCTTCTAGCTGTGTGTGAGACTTGTTCTATTAATCCATCTATACAGACCTCCATCAGGTTGCAAACTGAATATAATTTTTTTCTGCATCTAGCAGTGAAAAAATATTTGGCCTTCTAGCAGTGTGTGGGACTTTCTCTATTAGTCCATCTATACTGACCTCCATCAGGTTGCAAACTGAATAAAAAAATTTTCTGCATCTAGCTCTGAAAAAATATTTGGCCTTCTAGCAGTGTGCGGGACTTTCTCTATTAGTCCATCTATACTGACCTCCATCAGGTTGCAAACTAAATATAATTATTTTCTGCATCTAGCTCTGAAAAAATATTTGGCCCTCTAGCAGTGTGTGGGACTTTCTCTATTAGTCCATCTATACTGACCTCCATCAGGTTGCAAATTAAAAATATTTTTTATCTGCATCTAGCTCTGAAAAAATATTTGGGCTTCTAGCTGTGTGTGGGACTTGTTCTATTACTCCATCTATACTGACCTCCATCAGGTTGCAAACTGAATATATTTTTTTCTGCATCTAGCTCTGAAAAAATATTTGGCCTCCTAGCAGTGTGTGGGACTTTCTCTATTAGTCCATCTATACTGACCTCCATCAGGTTGCAAACTGAATATAATTTTTTTCTGCATCTAGCTCTGAAAAAATATTTGGCCTTCTAGCAGTGTGTGGGACTTTCTCTATTAGTTCATCTATACTGACCTCCATCAGGTTGCAAACTGAATATATTTTTTTCTGCATCTACCTCTGAAAATATATTGGGCTTGTAGCTGTGTGTGGGACTTGTTCTATTAATCCATCTATACAGACCTCCATCAGGTTGCAAACTGATAATAATTTTTTTCTGCATCTACCTCTGAAAAAATATTTGGGCTTCTATCTGTGTGTGGGACTTGTTCTATTACTCCATCTATACTGACCTTCATCAGGTTGCAAACTGAATATAATTTTTTTCTGCATCTAGCTCTGAAAAAATATTTAACCTTCTAGCAGTGTGTGGGACTTTCTCTATTAGTCCATCTATACTGACCTCCATCGGTTTGCAAATTAAAAATAATTTTTATCTGCATCTAGCTTTGAAAAAATATTTGGGCTTCTAGCTGTGTGTGGGACTTGTTCTATTACTCCATCTATACTGACCTCCATCAGGTTGCAAATTGAATATAATTTTTTTCTGCATCTAGCTCTGAAAAAATATTGGGCTTCTAGCTGTGTGTGGGACTTGTTCTATTAATCCATCTATACAGACCTCCATCAGGTTGCAAACTGAATATAATTTTTTTCTGCATCTAGCTCTGAAAAAATATTTGGCCTTCTAGCAGTGTGTGGGACTTTCTCTATTAGTCCATCTATACTGACCTCCATCAGGTTGCAAACTGAATATAATTTTTTTCTGCATCTAGCTCTGAAAAAATATTTGGCCTTCTAGCAGTGTGTGGGACTTTCTCTATTAGTCCATCTATACTGACCTCCATCAGGTTGCAAATTAAAAATAATTTTTATCTGCATCTAGCTCTGAAAAAATATTTGGGCTTCTAGCTGTGTGTGGGACTTGTTCTATTACTCCATCTATACTGACCTCCATCAGGTTGCAAATTGAATATAATTTTTTTCTGCATCTAGCTCTGAAAAAATATTGGGCTTCTAGCTGTGTGTGGGAGTTGTTGTAATAGTCCATCTATACTGACCTCCATCAGGTTGCAAACTGAATATATTTTTTTCTGCATCTACCTCTGAAAAAATATTGGGCTTCTAGCTGTGTGTGGGACTTGTTCTATTAATCCATCTATACAGACCTCCATCAGGTTGCAAACTGAATATAATTTTTTTCTGCATCTAGCTCTGAAAAAATATTTGGCCTTCTAGCAGTGTGTGGGACTTTCTCTATTAGTCCATCTATACTGACCTCCATCAGGTTGCAAACTGAATATAATTTTTTTCTGCATCTAGCTCTGAAAATATATTTGGCCTTCTAGCAGTGTGTGGGACTTTCTCTATTAGTCCATCTATACTGACCTCCATCAGGTTGCAAACAGAATATATTTTTTTCTGCATCTACCTCTGAAAAAATATTGGGCTTCTAGCTGTGTGTGGGACTTGTTCTATTAATCCATCTATACAGACCTCCATCAGGTTGCAAACTGAAAATAATTTTTTTCTGCATCTACCTCTGAAAAAATATTTGGGCTTCTAGCTGTGTGTGGGACTTGTTCTATTACTCCATCTATACTGACCTCCATCAGGTTGCAAACTGAATATATTTTTTTCTGCATCTACCTCTGAAAAAATATTGGGCTTGTAGCTGTGTGCGGGACTTGTTCTATTAATTCATCTATACAGACCTCCATCAGGTTGCAAACTGAAAATAATTTTTTTCTGCATCTACCTCTGAAAAAATATTTGGCCTTCTAGCAGTGTGTGGGACTTTCTCTATTAGTCCATCTATACTGACCTCCATCAGGTTGCAAACTGAATATATTTTTTTCTACATCTACCTCTGAAAAAATTTTGGGCTTTTTGCTGTGTGTGGGACTTGTTCTATTAATCCATCTATACAGACCTCCATCAGGTTGCAAACTGAAAATAATTTTTTTCTGCATCTACCTCTGAAAAAATATTTGGGCTTCTAGCTGTGTGTGGGACTTGTTCTATTACTCCATCTATACTGACCTCCATCAGGTTGCAAATTGAATATAATTTTTTTCTGCATCTAGCTCTGAAAAAATATTGTGCTTCTAGCTGTGTGTGGGACTTGTTGTATTAGTCCATCTATACTGACCTCCATCAGGTTGCAAACTGAATATATTTTTTTCTGCATCTACCTCTGAAAAAATATTGGGCTTCTAGCTGTGTGTGGGACTTGTTCTATTAATCCATCTATACAGGCCTCCATCAGGTTGCAAACTGAATATAATTTTTTTCTGCATCTAGCTCTGAAAAAATATTTGGCCTTCTAGCAGTGTGTGGGACATTCTCTATTAGTCCATCTATACTGACCTCCATCAGGTTGCAAACTGAATATAATTTTTTTCTGCATCTAGCTCTGAAAAAATATTTGGCCTTCTAGCAGTGTGTGGGACTTTCTCTATTAGTCCATCTATACTGACTTCCATCAGGTTGCAAACTGAAAATAATTTTTTTCTGCATCTAGCTCTGAAAAAATATTTGGCCTTCTAGCAGTGTGTGGGACTTTCTCTATTAGTCCATCTCTACTGACCTCCATCAGGTTGCAAATTAAAAATAATTTTTATCTGCATCTAGCTCTGAAAAAATATTTGGGCTTCTAGCTGTGTGTGGGACTTGTTCTATTACTCCATCTATAATGACCTCCATCAGGTTGCAAATTGAATATAATTTTTTTCTGCATCTAGCTCTGAAAAAATATTGGGCTTCTAGCTGTGTGTGGGACTTGTTGTATTAATCCATCTATACTGACCTCCATCAGGTTGCAAACTGAATATATTTTTTTCTGCATCTACCTCTGAAAAAATATTGGGCTTCTAGCTGTGTGTGGGACTTGTTCTATTAATCCATCTATACAGACCTCCATCAGGTTGCAAACTGAATATAATTTTTTTCTGCATCTAGCTCTGAAAAAATATTTGGCCTTCTAGCAGTGTGTGGGACTTTCTCTATTAGTCCATCTATACTGACCTCCATCAGGTTGCAAACTGAATATAATTTTTTTCTGCATCTAGCTCTGAAAAAATATTTGGCCTTCTAGCAGTGTGTGGGACTTTCTCTATTAGTCCATCTATACTGACCTCCATCAGGTTGCAAACTGAATATAATTTTTTTCTGCATCTAGCTCTGAAAAAATATTTGGCCTTCTAGCAGTGTGTGGGACTTTCTCTATTAGTCCATCTATACTGACCTCCATCAGGTTGCAAACTGAATATGATTTTTTTCTGCATCTAGGTCTGAAAAAATATTTGGCCTTCTAGCAGTGTGCGGGACTTTCTCTATTAGTCCATCTATACTGACCTCCATCAGGTTGCAAACTGAATATATTTTTTTCTGCATCTACCTCTGAAAAAATATTGGGCTTTTTGCTGTGTGTGGGACTTGTTCTATTAATCCATCTATACAGACCTCCATCAGGTTGCAAACTGAAAATAATTTTTTTCTGCATCTACCTCTGAAAAAATATTTGGGCTTCTAGCTGTGTGTGGGACTTGTTCTATTACTCCATCTATACTGACCTCCATCAGGTTGCAAATTGAATATAATTTTTTTCTGCATCTACCTCTGAAAAAATATTGGGCTTCTAGCTGTGTGTGGGAATTGTTGTATCAGTCCATCTATACTGACCTCCATAAGGTTGCAAACTGAATATATTTTTTTCTGCATCTACCTCTGAAAAAATATTGGGCTTCTAGCTGTGTGTGGGACTTGTTCTATTAATCCATCTATACAGACCTCCATCAGGTTGCAAACTGAATATAATTTTTTTCTGCATCTAGCTCTGAAAAAATATTTGGCCTTCTAGCAGTGTGTGGGACTTTCTCTATTAGTCCATCTATACTGACCTCCATCAGGTTGCAAACTGAATATAATTTTTTTCTGCATCTAGCTCTGAAAAAATATTTGGCCTTCTAGCAGTGTGTGGGACTTTCTCTATTAGTCCATCTATACTGACCTCCATCAGGTTGCAAACTGAATATAATTTTTTTCTGCATCTAGCTCTGAAAAAATATTTGGCCTTCTAGCAGTGTGTGGGACTTTCTCTATTAGTCCATCTATACTGACCTCCATCAGGTTGCAAATTAAAAATAATTTTTTTCTGCATCTAGCTCTGAAAAAATATTTGGGCTTCTAGCTGTTTGTGGGACTTGTTCTATTACTCCATCTATACTGACCTCCATCAGGTTGCAAATTGAATATAATTTTTTTCTGCATCTAGCTCTGAAAAAATATTGGGCTTCTAGCTGTGTGTGGGACTTGTTGTATTAGTCCATCTATACTGACCTCCATCAGGTTGCAAACTGAACATATTTTTTTCTGCATCTACCTCTGAAAAAATATTGGGCTTCTAGCTGTGTGTGGGACTTGTTCTATTAATCCATCTATACAGACCTCCATCAGGTTGCAAACTGAATATAATTTTTTTCTGCATCTAGCTCTGAAAAAATATTTGGCCTTCTAGCAGTGTGTGGGACATTCTCTATTAGTCCATCTATACTGACCTCCATCAGGTTGCAAACTGAAAATATTTTTTTTCTGCATCTAGCTCTGAAAAAATATTTGGCCTTCTAGCAGTGTGTGGGACTTTCTCTATTAGTCCATCTATACTGACCTCCATCAGGTGGCAAATTAAAAATAAATTTTATCTGCATCTAGCTCTGAAAAAATATTTGGGCTTCTAGCTGTGTGTGGGACTTGTTCTATTACTCCATCTATAATGACCTCCATCAGGTTGCAAATTGAATATAATTTTTTTCTGCATCTAGCTCTGAAAAAATATTGGGCTTCTAGCTGTGTGTGGGACTTGTTGTATTAGTCCATCTATACTGACCTCATTCAGGTTGCAAACTGAATATATTTTTTTCTTCATCTACCTCTGAAAAAATATTGGGCTTCTAGCTGTGTGTGGGACTTGTTCTATTAATCCATCTATACAGACCTCCATCAGGTTGCAAACTGAATATAATTTTTTTCTGCATCTAGCTCTGAAAAAATATTTGGCCTTCTAGCAGTGTGTGGGACTTTCTCTATTAGTCCATCTATACTGACCTCCATCAGGTTGCAAACTGAATATAATTTTTTTCTGCATCTAGCTCTGAAAAAATATTTGGCCTTCTAGCAGTGTGTGGGACTTTCTCTAATAGTCCATCTATACTGACTTCCATCAGGTTGCAAACTGAATATATTTTTTTCTGCATCTACCTCTGAAAAAATATTCGGCTTGTAGCTGTTTGTGGGACTTGTTCTATTAATCCATCTATACAGACCTCCATCAGGTTGCAAGCTGAAAATAATTTTTTTCTGCATCTACCTCTGAAAAAATATTTGGGCTTCTAGCTGTGTGTGGGACTTGTTCTATTACTCCATCTATACTGACCTCCATCAGGTTGCAAACTGAATATAATTTTTTTCTGCATCTAGCTCTGAAAAAATATTTGGCCTTCTAGCAGTGTGTGGGACTTTCTCTATTAGTCCATCTATACTGACCTCCATCAGGTTGCAAATTAAAAATAATTTTTATCTGCATCTAGCTCTGAAAAAATATTTGGGCTTCTAGCTGTGTGTGGGACTTGTTCTATTACTCCATCTATACTGACCTCCATCAGGTTGCAAATTGAATATAATTTTTTTCTGCATCTAGCTTTGAAAAAATATTGGGCTTCTAGCTGTGTGTGGGACTTGTTGTATTAGTCCATCTATACTGACCTCCATCAGGTTGCAAACTGAATATATTTTTTTCTGCATCTACCTCTGAAAAAATATTGGGCTTCTAGCTGTGTGTGGGACTTGTTCTATTAATCCATCTATACAGACCTCCATCAGGTTGCAAACTGAATATAATTTTTTTCTGCATCTAGCTCTGAAAAAATATTTGGCCTTCTAGCAGTGTGTGGGACTTTCTCTATTAGTCCATCTATACTGACCTCCATCAGATTGCAAACTGAATATAATTTTTTTCTGCATCTAGCTCTGAAAAAATATTTGGCCTTCTAGCAGTGTGTGGGACTTTCTCTATTAGTCCATCTATACTGACCTCCATCAGGTTGCAAATTAAAAATAATTTTTATCTGCAACTAGCTCTGAAAAAATATTTGGGCTTCTAGCTGTGTGTGGGACTTGTTCTATTACTCCATCTATACTGACCTCCATCAGGTTGCAAATTGAATATAATTTTTTTCTGCATCTAGCTCTGAAAAAATATTGGGCTTCTAGCTGTGTGTGGGACTTGTTGTATTAGTCCATCTATACTGACCTCCATCAGGTTGCAAACTGAACATATTTTTTTGTGCATCTACCTCTGAAAAAATATTGGGCTTCTAGCTGTGTGTGGGACTTGTTCTATTAATCCATCTATACAGACCTCCATCAGGTTGCAAACTGAATATAATTTTTTTCTGCATCTAGCTCTGAAAAAATATTTGGCCTTCTAGCAGTGTGTGGGACATTCTCTATTAGTCCATCTATACTGACCTCCATCAGGTTGCAAACTGAAAATATTTTTTTTCTGCATCTAGCTCTGAAAAAATATTTGGCCTTCTAGCAGTGTGTGGGACTTTCTCTATTAGTCCATCTATACTGACCTCCATCAGGTGGCAAATTAAAAATAAATTTTATCTGCATCTAGCTCTGAAAAAATATTTGGGCTTCTAGCTGTGTGTGGGACTTGTTCTATTACTCCATCTATAATGACCTCCTTCAGGTTGCAAATTGAATATAATTTTTTTCTGCATCTAGCTCTGAAAAAATATTGGGCTTCTAGCTGTGTGTGGGACTTGTTGTATTAGTCCATCTATACTGACCTCATTCAGGTTGCAAACTGAATATATTTTTTTCTTCATCTACCTCTGAAAAAATATTGGGCTTCTAGCTGTGTGTGGGACTTGTTCTATTAATCCATCTATACAGACCTCCATCAGGTTGCAAACTGAATATAATTTTTTTCTGCATCTAGCTCTGAAAAAATATTTGGCCTTCTAGCAGTGTGTGGGACTTTCTCTATTAGTCCATCTATACTGACCTCCATCAGGTTGCAAACTGAATATAATTTTTTTCTGCATCTAGCTCTGAAAAAATATTTGGCCTTCTAGCAGTGTGTGGGACTTTCTCTAATAGTCCATCTATACTGACCTCCATCAGGTTGCAAACTGAATATATTTTTTTCTGCATCTACCTCTGAAAAAATTTTCGGCTTGTAGCTGTGTGTGGGACTTGTTCTATTAATCCATCTATACAGACCTCCATCAGGTTGCAAGCTGAAAATAATTTTTTTCTGCATCTACCTCTGAAAAAATATTTGGGCTTCTAGCTGTGTGTGGGACTTGTTCTATTACTCCATCTATACTGACCTCCATCAGGTTGCAAACTGAATATAATTTTTTTCTGCATCTAGCTCTGAAAAAATATTTGGCCTTCTAGCAGTGTGTGGGACTTTCTCTATTAGTCCATCTATACTGACCTCCATCAGGTTGCAAATTAAAAATAATTTTTATCTGCATCTAGCTCTGAAAAAATATTTGGGCTTCTAGCTGTGTGTGGGACTTGTTCTATTACTCCATCTATACTGACCTCCATCAGGTTGCAAATTGAATATAATTTTTTTCTGCATCTAGCTTTGAAAAAATATTGGGCTTCTAGCTGTGTGTGGGACTTGTTGTATTAGTCCATCTATACTGACCTCCATCAGGTTGCAAACTGAATATATTTTTTTCTGCATCTACCTCTGAAAAAATATTGGGCTTCTAGCTGTGTGTGGGACTTGTTCTATTAATCCATCTATACAGACCTCCATCAGGTTGCAAACTGAATATAATTTTTTTCTGCATCTAGCTCTGAAAAAATATTTGGCCTTCTAGCAGTGTGTGGGACTTTCTCTATTAGTCCATCTATACTGACCTCCATCAGATTGCAAACTGAATATAATTTTTTTCTGCATCTAGCTCTGAAAAAATATTTGGCCTTCTAGCAGTGTGTGGGACTTTCTCTATTAGTCCATCTATACTGACCTCCATCAGGTTGCAAATTAAAAATAATTTTTATCTGCAACTAGCTCTGAAAAAATATTTGGGCTTCTAGCTGTGTGTGGGACTTGTTCTATTACTCCATCTATACTGACCTCCATCAGGTTGCAAATTGAATATAATTTTTTTCTGCATCTAGCTCTGAAAAAATATTGGGCTTCTAGCTGTGTGTGGGACTTGTTGTATTAGTCCATCTATACTGACCTCCATCAGGTTGCAAACAATATAATTTTTTTCTGCATCTAGCTCTGAAAAAATATTTGGCCTTCTAGCAGTGTGTGGGACTTCCTCTATTAGTCCATGTATACTGACCTCCATCACGTTGCAAACTGAATATAATTTTTTTCTGCATCTAGCTCTGAAAAAATATTTGGCCTTCTAGCAGTGTG
Source organism: Phyllobates terribilis (assembly GCF_046119375.1). Taxonomy (NCBI): domain Eukaryota; kingdom Metazoa; phylum Chordata; class Amphibia; order Anura; family Dendrobatidae; genus Phyllobates; species Phyllobates terribilis. The sequence continues at coordinate 447,132,523 of NW_027362764.1, forward strand.
TGGGACTTTCTCTATTAGTCCATCTATACTGACCTCCATCAGGTTGCAAACTGAATATATTTTTTTCTTCATCTACCTCTGAAAAAATATTGGGCTTGTAGCTGTGTGTGGGACTTGTTCTATTAATCCATCTATACAGACCTCCATCAGGTTGCAAACTGAAAATAATTTTTTTGTGCATCTACCTCTGAAAAAATATTTGGGCTTCTAGCTGTGTGTGGGACTTGTTCTATTACTCCATCTATACTGACCTCCATCAGGTTGCAAATTGAATATAATTTTTTTCTGCATTTAGCTCTGAAAAAATATTGGGCTTCTAGCTGTGTGTGGGACTTGTTGTATTAGTCCATCTATACTGACCTCCATCAGGTTGCAAACTGAATATATTTTTTTCTGCATCTACCTCTGAAAAAATATTGGGCTTCTAGCTGTGTGTGGGACTTGTTCTATTAATCCATCTATACAGACGTCCATCAGGTTGCAAACTGAATATAATTTTTTTCTGCATCTAGCTCTGAAAAAATATTTGGCCTTCTAGCAGTGTGTGGGACTTTCTCTATTAGTCCATCTATACTGACCTCCATCAGGTTGCAAACTGAATATAATTTTTTTCTGCATCTAGCTCTGAAAAAATATTTGGCCTTCTAGCAGTGTGTGGGACTTTCTCTAATAGTCCATCTATACTGACCTCCATCAGGTTGCAAACTGAATATATTTTTTTCTGCATCTACCTCTGAAAAAATATTCGGCTTGTAGCTGTGTGTGGGACTTGTTCTATTAATCCATCTATACAGACCTCCATCAGTTTGCAAGCTGAAAATAATTTTTTTCTGCATCTACCTCTGAAAAAATATTTGGGCTTCTAGCTGTGTGTGGGACTTGTTCTATTACTCCATCTATACTGACCTCCATCAGGTTGCAAACTGAATATAATTTTTTTCTGCATCTAGCTCTGAAAAAATATTTGGCCTTCTAGCAGTGTGTGGGACTTTCTCTATTAGTCCATCTATACTGACCTCCATCAGGTTGCAAATTAAAAATAATTTTTATCTGCATCTAGCTCTGAAAAAATATTTGGGCTTCTAGCTGTGTGTGGGACTTGTTCTATTACTCCATCTATACTGACCTCCATCAGGTTGCAAATTGAATATAATTTTTTTCTGCATCTAGCTTTGAAAAAATATTGGGCTTCTAGCTGTGTGTGGGACTTGTTGTATTAGTCCATCTATACTGACCTCCATCAGGTTGCAAACTGAATATATTTTTTTCTGCATCTACCTCTGAAAAAATATTGGGCTTCTAGCTGTGTGTGGGACTTGTTGTATTAGTCCATCTATACTGACCTCCATCAGGTTGCAAACTGAACATATTTTTTTGTGCATCTACCTCTGAAAAAATATTGGGCTTCTAGCTGTGTGTGGGACTTGTTCTATTAATCCATCTATACAGACCTCCATCAGGTTGCAAACTGAATATAATTTTTTTCTGCATCTAGCTCTGAAAAAATATTTGGCCTTCTAGCAGTGTGTGGGACATTCTCTATTAGTCCATCTATACTGACCTCCATCAGGTTGCAAACTGAAAATATTTTTTTTCTGCATCTAGCTCTGAAAAAATATTTGGCCTTCTAGCAGTGTGTGGGACTTTCTCTATTAGTCCATCTATACTGACCTCCATCAGGTGGCAAATTAAAAATAAATTTTATCTGCATCTAGCTCTGAAAAAATATTTGGGCTTCTAGCTGTGTGTGGGACTTGTTCTATTACTCCATCTATAATGACCTCCATCAGGTTGCAAATTGAATATAATTTTTTTCTGCATCTAGCTCTGAAAAAATATTGGGCTTCTAGCTGTGTGTGGGACTTGTTGTATTAGTCCATCTATACTGACCTCATTCAGGTTGCAAACTGAATATATTTTTTTCTTCATCTACCTCTGAAAAAATATTGGGCTTCTAGCTGTGTGTGGGACTTGTTCTATTAATCCATCTATACAGACCTCCATCAGGTTGCAAACTGAATATAATTTTTTTCTGCATCTAGCTCTGAAAAAATATTTGGCCTTCTAGCAGTGTGTGGGACTTTCTCTATTAGTCCATCTATACTGACCTCCATCAGGTTGCAAACTGAATATAATTTTTTTCTGCATCTAGCTCTGAAAAAATATTTGGCCTTCTAGCAGTGTGTGGGACTTTCTCTAATAGTCCATCTATACTGACCTCCATCAGGTTGCAAACTGAATATATTTTTTTCTGCATCTACCTCTGAAAAAATTTTCGGCTTGTAGCTGTGTGTGGGACTTGTTCTATTAATCCATCTATGCAGACCTCCATCAGGTTGCAAGCTGAAAATAATTTTTTTCTGCATCTACCTCTGAAAAAATATTTGGGCTTCTAGCTGTGTGTGGGACTTGTTCTATTACTCCATCTATACTGACCTCCATCAGGTTGCAAACTGAATATAATTTTTTTCTGCATCTAGCTCTGAAAAAATATTTGGCCTTCTAGCAGTGTGTGGGACTTTCTCTATTAGTCCATCTATACTGACCTCCATCAGGTTGCAAATTAAAAATAATTTTTATCTGCATCTAGCTCTGAAAAAATATTTGGGCTTCTAGCTGTGTGTGGGACTTGTTCTATTACTCCATCTATACTGACCTCCATCAGGTTGCAAATTGAATATAATTTTTTTCTGCATCTAGCTTTGAAAAAATATTGGGCTTCTAGCTGTGTGTGGGACTTGTTGTATTAGTCCATCTATACTGACCTCCATCAGGTTGCAAACTGAATATATTTTTTTCTGCATCTACCTCTGAAAAAATATTGGGCTTCTAGCTGTGTGTGGGACTTGTTCTATTAATCCATCTATACAGACCTCCATCAGGTTGCAAACTGAATATAATTTTTTTCTGCATCTAGCTCTGAAAAAATATTTGGCCTTCTAGCAGTGTGTGGGACTTTCTCTATTAGTCCATCTATACTGACCTCCATCAGATTGCAAACTGAATATAATTTTTTTCTGCATCTAGCTCTGAAAAAATATTTGGCCTTCTAGCAGTGTGTGGGACTTTCTCTATTAGTCCATCTATACTGACCTCCATCAGGTTGCAAATTAAAAATAATTTTTATCTGCAACTAGCTCTGAAAAAATATTTGGGCTTCTAGCTGTGTGTGGGACTTGTTCTATTACTCCATCTATACTGACCTCCATCAGGTTGCAAATTGAATATAATTTTTTTCTGCATCTAGCTCTGAAAAAATATTGGGCTTCTAGCTGTGTGTGGGACTTGTTGTATTAGTCCATCTATACTGACCTCCATCAGGTTGCAAACAATATAATTTTTTTCTGCATCTAGCTCTGAAAAAATATTTGGCCTTCTAGCAGTGTGTGGGACTTCCTCTATTAGTCCATGTATACTGACCTCCATCACGTTGCAAACTGAATATAATTTTTTTCTGCATCTAGCTCTGAAAAAATATTTGGCCTTCTAGCAGTGTGTGGGACTTTCTCTATTAGTCCATCTATACTGACCTCCATCAGGTTGCAAACTGAATATATTTTTTTCTTCATCTACCTCTGAAAAAATATTGGGCTTGTAGCTGTGTGTGGGACTTGTTCTATTAATCCATCTATACAGACCTCCATCAGGTTGCAAACTGAAAATAATTTTTTTGTGCATCTACCTCTGAAAAAATATTTGGGCTTCTAGCTGTGTGTGGGACTTGTTCTATTACTCCATCTATACTGACCTCCATCAGGTTGCAAATTGAATATAATTTTTTTCTGCATTTAGCTCTGAAAAAATATTGGGCTTCTAGCTGTGTGTGGGACTTGTTGTATTAGTCCATCTATACTGACCTCCATCAGGTTGCAAACTGAATATATTTTTTTCTGCATCTACCTCTGAAAAAATATTGGGCTTCTAGCTGTGTGTGGGACTTGTTCTATTAATCCATCTATACAGACGTCCATCAGGTTGCAAACTGAATATAATTTTTTTCTGCATCTAGCTCTGAAAAAATATTTGGCCTTCTAGCAGTGTGTGGGACTTTCTCTATTAGTCCATCTATACTGACCTCCATCAGGTTGCAAACTGAATATAATTTTTTTCTGCATCTAGCTCTGAAAAAATATTTGGCCTTCTAGCAGTGTGTGGGACTTTCTCTAATAGTCCATCTATACTGACCTCCATCAGGTTGCAAACTGAATATATTTTTTTCTGCATCTACCTCTGAAAAAATATTCGGCTTGTAGCTGTGTGTGGGACTTGTTCTATTAATCCATCTATACAGACCTCCATCAGGTTGCAAGCTGAAAATAATTTTTTTCTGCATCTACCTCTGAAAAAATATTTGGGCTTCTAGCTGTGTGTGGGACTTGTTCTATTACTCCATCTATACTGACCTCCATCAGGTTGCAAACTGAATATAATTTTTTTCTGCATCTAGCTCTGAAAAAATATTTGGCCTTCTAGCAGTGTGTGGGACTTTCTCTATTAGTCCATCTATACTGACCTCCATCAGGTTGCAAATTAAAAATAATTTTTATCTGCATCTAGCTCTGAAAAAATATTTGGGCTTCTAGCTGTGTGTGGGACTTGTTCTATTACTCCATCTATACTGACCTCCATCAGGTTGCAAATTGAATATAATTTTTTTCTGCATCTAGCTTTGAAAAAATATTGGGCTTCTAGCTGTGTGTGGGACTTGTTGTATTAGTCCATCTATACTGACCTCCATCAGGTTGCAAACTGAATATATTTTTTTCTGCATCTACCTCTGAAAAAATATTGGGCTTCTAGCTGTGTGTGGGACTTGTTCTATTAATCCATCTATACAGACCTCCATCAGGTTGCAAACTGAATATAATTTTTTTCTGCATCTAGCTCTGAAAAAATATTTGGCCTTCTAGCAGTGTGTGGGACTTTCTCTATTAGTCCATCTATACTGACCTCCATCAGATTGCAAACTGAATATAATTTTTTTCTGCATCTAGCTCTGAAAAAATATTTGGCCTTCTAGCAGTGTGTGGGACTTTCTCTATTAGTCCATCTATACTGACCTCCATCAGGTTGCAAATTAAAAATAATTTTTATCTGCAACTAGCTCTGAAAAAATATTTGGGCTTCTAGCTGTGTGTGGGACTTGTTCTATTACTCCATCTATACTGACCTCCATCAGGTTGCAAATTGAATATAATTTTTTTCTGCATCTAGCTCTGAAAAAATATTGGGCTTCTAGCTGTGTGTGGGACTTGTTGTATTAGTCCATCTATACTGACCTCCATCAGGTTGCAAACAATATAATTTTTTTCTGCATCTAGCTCTGAAAAAATATTTGGCCTTCTAGCAGTGTGTGGGACTTCCTCTCTTAGTCCATGTATACTGACCTCCATCAGGTTGCAAACTGAATATAATTTTTTTCTGCATCTAGCTCTGAAAAAATATTTGGCCTTCTAGCAGTGTGTGGGACTTTCTCTATTAGTCCATCTATACTGACCTCCATCAGGTTGCAAACTGAATATATTTTTTTCTTCATCTACCTCTGAAAAAATATTGGGCTTGTAGCTGTGTGTGGGACTTGTTCTATTAATCCATCTATACAGACCTCCATCAGGTTGCAAACTGAAAATAATTTTTTTCTGCATCTACCTCTGAAAAAATATTTGGGCTTCTAGCTGTGTGTGGGACTTGTTCTATTACTCCATCTATACTGACCTCCATCAGGTTGCAAATTGAATATAATTTTTTTCTGCATTTAGCTCTGAAAAAATATTGGGCTTCTAGCTGTGTGTGGGACTTGTTGTATTAGTCCATCTATACTGACCTCCATCAGGTTGCAAACTGAATATATTTTTTTCTGCATCTACCTCTGAAAAAATATTGGGCTTCTAGCTGTGTGTGGGACTTGTTCTATTAATCCATCTATACAGAGCTCCATCAGGTTGCAAACTGAATATAATTTTTTTCTGCATCTAGCTCTGAAAAAATATTTGGCCTTCTAGCAGTGTGTGGGACTTTCTCTATTAGTCCATCTATACTGACCTCCATCAGATTGCAAACTGAATATAATTTTTTTCTGCATCTAGCTCTGAAAAAATATTTGGCCTTCTAGCAGTGTGTGGGACTTTCTCTATTAGTCCATCTATACTGACCTCCATCAGGTTGCAAATTAAAAATAATTTTTATCTGCAACTAGCTCTGAAAAAATATTTGGGCTTCTAGCTGTGTGTGGGACTTGTTCTATTACTCCATCTATACTGACCTCCATCAGGTTGCAAATTGAATATAATTTTTTTCTGCATCTAGCTCTGAAAAAATATTGGGCTTCTAGCTGTGTGTGGGACTTGTTGTATTAGTCCATCTATACTGACCTCCATCAGGTTGCAAACAATATAATTTTTTTCTGCATCTAGCTCTGAAAAAATATTTGGCCTTCTAGCAGTGTGTGGGACTTCCTCTATTAGTCCATGTATACTGACCTCCATCACGTTGCAAACTGAATATAATTTTTTTCTGCATCTAGCTCTGAAAAAATATTTGGCCTTCTAGCAGTGTGTGGGACTTTCTCTATTAGTCCATCTATACTGACCTCCATCAGGTTGCAAACTGAATATATTTTTTTCTTCATCTACCTCTGAAAAAATATTGGGCTTGTAGCTGTGTGTGGGACTTGTTCTATTAATCCATCTATACAGACCTCCATCAGGTTGCAAACTGAAAATAATTTTTTTGTGCATCTACCTCTGAAAAAATATTTGGGCTTCTAGCTGTGTGTGGGACTTGTTCTATTACTCCATCTATACTGACCTCCATCAGGTTGCAAATTGAATATAATTTTTTTCTGCATTTAGCTCTGAAAAAATATTGGGCTTCTAGCTGTGTGTGGGACTTGTTGTATTAGTCCATCTATACTGACCTCCATCAGGTTGCAAACTGAATATATTTTTTTCTGCATCTACCTCTGAAAAAATATTGGGCTTCTAGCTGTGTGTGGGACTTGTTCTATTAATCCATCTATACAGACGTCCATCAGGTTGCAAACTGAATATAATTTTTTTCTGCATCTAGCTCTGAAAAAATATTTGGCCTTCTAGCAGTGTGTGGGACTTTCTCTATTAGTCCATCTATACTGACCTCCATCAGGTTGCAAACTGAATATAATTTTTTTCTGCATCTAGCTCTGAAAAAATATTTGGCCTTCTAGCAGTGTGTGGGACTTTCTCTAATAGTCCATCTATACTGACCTCCATCAGGTTGCAAACTGAATATATTTTTTTCTGCATCTACCTCTGAAAAAATATTCGGCTTGTAGCTGTGTGTGGGACTTGTTCTATTAATCCATCTATACAGACCTCCATCAGGTTGCAAGCTGAAAATAATTTTTTTCTGCATCTACCTCTGAAAAAATATTTGGGCTTCTAGCTGTGTGTGGGACTTGTTCTATTACTCCATCTATACTGACCTCCATCAGGTTGCAAACTGAATATAATTTTTTTCTGCATCTAGCTCTGAAAAAATATTTGGCCTTCTAGCAGTGTGTGGGACTTTCTCTATTAGTCCATCTATACTGACCTCCATCAGGTTGCAAATTAAAAATAATTTTTATCTGCATCTAGCTCTGAAAAAATATTTGGGCTTCTAGCTGTGTGTGGGACTTGTTCTATTACTCCATCTATACTGACCTCCATCAGGTTGCAAATTGAATATAATTTTTTTCTGCATCTAGCTTTGAAAAAATATTGGGCTTCTAGCTGTGTGTGGGACTTGTTGTATTAGTCCATCTATACTGACCTCCATCAGGTTGCAAACTGAATATATTTTTTTCTGCATCTACCTCTGAAAAAATATTGGGCTTCTAGCTGTGTGTGGGACTTGTTCTATTAATCCATCTATACAGACCTCCATCAGGTTGCAAACTGAATATAATTTTTTTCTGCATCTAGCTCTGAAAAAATATTTGGCCTTCTAGCAGTGTGTGGGACTTTCTCTATTAGTCCATCTATACTGACCTCCATCAGATTGCAAACTGAATATAATTTTTTTCTGCATCTAGCTCTGAAAAAATATTTGGCCTTCTAGCAGTGTGTGGGACTTTCTCTATTAGTCCATCTATACTGACCTCCATCAGGTTGCAAATTAAAAATAATTTTTATCTGCAACTAGCTCTGAAAAAATATTTGGGCTTCTAGCTGTGTGTGGGACTTGTTCTATTACTCCATCTATACTGACCTCCATCAGGTTGCAAATTGAATATAATTTTTTTCTGCATCTAGCTCTGAAAAAATATTGGGCTTCTAGCTGTGTGTGGGACTTGTTGTATTAGTCCATCTATACTGACCTCCATCAGTTTGCAAACAATATAATTTTTTTCTGCATCTAGCTCTGAAAAAATATTTGGCCTTCTAGCAGTGTGTGGGACTTCCTCTCTTAGTCCATGTATACTGACCTCCATCAGGTTGCAAACTGAATATAATTTTTTTCTGCATCTAGCTCTGAAAAAATATTTGGCCTTCTAGCAGTGTGTGGGACTTTCTCTATTAGTCCATCTATACTGACCTCCATCAGGTTGCAAACTGAATATATTTTTTTCTTCATCTACCTCTGAAAAAATATTGGGCTTGTAGCTGTGTGTGGGACTTGTTCTATTAATCCATCTATACAGACCTCCATCAGGTTGCAAACTGAAAATAATTTTTTTCTGCATCTACCTCTGAAAAAATATTTGGGCTTCTAGCTGTGTGTGGGACTTGTTCTATTACTCCATCTATACTGACCTCCATCAGGTTGCAAATTGAATATAATTTTTTTCTGCATTTAGCTCTGAAAAAATATTGGGCTTCTAGCTGTGTGTGGGACTTGTTGTATTAGTCCATCTATACTGACCTCCATCAGGTTGCAAACTGAATATATTTTTTTCTGCATCTACCTCTGAAAAAATATTGGGCTTCTAGCTGTGTGTGGGACTTGTTCTATTAATCCATCTATACAGACGTCCATCAGGTTGCAAACTGAATATAATTTTTTTCTGCATCTAGCTCTGAAAAAATATTTGGCCTTCTAGCAGTGTGTGGGACTTTCTCTATTAGTCCATCTATACTGACCTCCATCAGGTTGCAAACTGAATATAATTTTTTTCTGCATCTACCTCTGAAAAATATTTGGCCTTCTAGCAGTGTGTGGGACTTTCTCTATTAGTCCATCTATACTGACCTCCATCAGGTTGCAAACTGAATATAATTTTTTTCTGCATCTAGCGCTCAAAAAATATTTGGCCTTCTAGCAGTGTGTGGGACTTTCTCTATTAGTCCATCTATACTGACCTCCATCAGGTTGCAAACTGAATATTTTTTTTTCTGCATCTACCGGGCCAACCACCGTCTGCCATATCTTGTGCATCCGCGGCCTCTTCATCCTCTGTGACTGGGGGGACAGCAGTCACACCTGTTTTGGGGCGCAGACCTGCCACCTCTTTACCCGCAACAGCCAGCGTGATTGGCAGGTCATCATTTTCTTTGGAGGTGGTAACACCAGCTGGTGTTGAGCGCTGTCCGACATCGATAGCACCACCTTTGGATCAAGGCAACCTAACATGTCCGCCTGCATCTTCCTCACAGACCGGCAGTTTGCCGGGGACACCCTTATCAACCCCGTCTAAGCACAATAGCCAGCCCTCGGTCCCTCAGATGTGGACAAGTAAAAGACCATTTCCTCCTAGCCATGAGAAAGCTAAGAGGTTGAATTTCACCATCTGCAAGCTCTTGGCTAGAGAAATGCTGCCTTTCCGCCTGGTGGACACAGAGGATTTTCGAGACCTTATGTCCGTCGCAGTGCCCCAGTACCAGATGCCCAGTCGGCACTACTTCTCAAAGAAAGGTTTGCCTGCGCTCCACCAGCATGTCGCACACAACATCACCGCTTCTTTGAGAAACTCTGTGTGTGACAGGGTGCATTTCACCACAGACAATTGGACGAGTAGGCATGGACAGGGGCGTTACATGTCGCTGACTGGGCACTGGGTAACTATGGTGACAGCAGGACAAGGGGCTGCTGTCCAAGTCTTGCCGTCCCCACGAGTTGTGCGTCAATCCTCTTTATGTCAAAGTTCCTTTACTGCTTCTGCCTCCTCAACCTCCTCTTGGTCTTCCACCTGCACCCAAAGCCTGTCTGGTCATGCCACAAGCTTTCTAACTGCGCAGAAGGGATCCTGCACACCTCCTTACTATGCTGGCAGTAGGGCTCAACGTCATCATGCGGTTTTTACTTTGAAATGTCTGGGAAATGTGAGTCACACAGCTGAGGAGTTGTGGTCAGCTCTGGAGAACCAATTTCATGAATGGTTGTCTCCACTGGACCTGAAACCAGGGAAGGCTGTGTGCGACAATGCTGCAAACCTGGGTGCGGCCCTTCGCCGGGGCAATGTCACACACGTGCCTTGTATGGCTCAAGTGTTGAACCTGGTTGTCCAGCAATTTTTAGCCCACTATCCCAGACTAGATGGCCTTCTGCAGAGGGCACGGTTGCTGTGTGCTCACTTCCGCCGTTCGCATCCCGCAGCTCAGCGACTTACATCTCTACAGATGTCGTTGGGCCTGCCACTTCACCGGCAAAATGCGATGTGCCTACCCGGTGGAATTCAACTCTGCACATGTTGCAGCGACTGTGGCAGCACCGACATTCCCTGGTGCAATATGTTCTGACGTATAGCCTGGGCCAACGAGATCCAGAGGTGGGGCAAATCACGCTGGAGGAGTGGTCTCAGATCAGGGACCTATGCACCCTTCTGCACAGTTTTTAAATGGTGACGAAGATGTTTAGTGCTGACGATGCCATTATCAGCATGACTATTCCGGTGATTTACATGCTGGAGCACATGTTAAACAGAATTCGGAGTCAGGTGGTGGCACAAGAGGAGGTGGAGGAAGTAGAGGAGGAGGAGTTGTATGCGGAAAGGCTAACATCTGCAATGTCCAGACGGTCGGCAGCACCTAGGCGGCAGGCATATGAGGATGGGGGAGATGGTTTTACCAGGGCGCATGGTAGCAGCCAAACTAGTGAGGAAGGTGCAGGAGCCCAGGAAGAAGTGGAGGACGAACTGATGGAAGACTCATCAGATGAGGGAGACCTTGATCACATTTCTGTTGTGCGAGGTTGGGGGGAGAGGACAGAGGAAGGAAGCATGATTGTTACCTCGATACCAACACAACAGGGACTTGGTGCTCCTGGATGCGCAACACACATGAGTGCCTTCTTGCTGCACTACCTGCAACATGACCCTCGAATTGGGAGAATTAGAAATAATCCTGACTACTGGGTTGCCACACTGTTAGATCCCCGGTACAAAAGTAAATTTGCAGAAATTATTCCTGCCATAGAAAGGGATGCACGCATGCAGGAGTATCAGCAGAGACTGTTGCAGAATCTTACATGTGCTTTTCCACAAAACACCAGTGGTGCACGTAGTGAATCTCACAGTTCCAACTTGCCAACCGTGGGACCGTCAAGTGTTCAGCACTCAAACCATAACAGAACCACAGTATCTGCTGGTAACATCAATTTTGCGCAATCATTTCACCACTTTTTTAGCCCATCCTTTACAAGGCCACAGGAGACAAGAAGTCTGACACATAGTCAACGCCTAGAGACGATGGTACAGGAGTATCTCCAAGTAAACATTGAAGCCATGACTGTGTCACTGGACCCTTGCTCTTTTTGGGCTTCCAATCTTGAAAAATGGCCCGAGCTAGCCACTTACGCCTTGGAGATCTTGTCATGCCCCGCAGCCAGCGTTCTGTCTGAACGTGTGTTCAGCGCTGCTGGTGGTGTGCTGACAGATAAGCGCACGCGACTCTCCACTGATAATGTAGACAGACTCACGTTCATAAAGATGAACAAATCATGGATCCAAAATGACTTTTCTACCCCTGTGTCATCCTGGGGAGAGTAAAAGATGGATGATTGGTTAAAATCACCCTACCAACCATTTTAAGCTTTCAAATTACTAATCATGTTTATCTGTATCTTGGCTGGAAAATAATTTGGGCTTTGTAGCAGTGTGCAGCACTGATTCTATTAGGCCATCTATAATAAGCTCCACCAGATTTAAAATTACTAATCATGTTTATCTGTTTCTTGGCTGGAAAATAATTTGGGCTTTGTAGCAGTGTGCAGCACTGATCCTATTAGGCCATCTATACTAAGCTCCACCAGATTTAAAATTAATAATAATTTTTAGCTGCATCTAGCCCGGAAAATAATTTTGGGGCTCCGAGATGCGCAAGACACATAAGTGCCTTCTTGCTGCACTACCTGCAACATGACCCTCATATTGTCAGAATTCGAAGTAATCATGACTACTGGGTTGCCACACTCTTAGATCCGCCAAACTTTTCGATCAACCTTTTCATTTTAATAAAGACCAAAAAAATGGTCATTTTTGAAATTATAAGCATTAGCAGGTTATTAGAAACTGAAATCAAACAGTTTTCAACTCAAAACTTTATTCTAGGTGATGTTACATTTTCACATAGGACCCCTTGTTCGAAAGGAGCTTCTGAACTCTCTCGTCCATTTAATTTGTCAGGTTTTGGATGGTTTCTGCTTTAATTGTTTTGCATGAAGACAGAATACCCTCCCAGAGCTGTTGCTTAGATGTGAACTGCCTCCCGCCATCATAGACACTCCTTTTGATGATTCTCCAGAGGTTCTGAATGGGGTAGAGGTCAGGGGAGCATGGGGGTCACACCATAAGTTTGTCCCCTTTTATGCCCATATCAGCCAGAGATGCAGATGTTTTATGTGCAGCATGAGATGGTGCATTATCATGCAAAAAAATGATCTTGCTGTGAAATACACGGTTCTTCTTCTTGAACCATGGCAGGAAGTGCTGTTTGAGAAAATCCACATACATTATGGAGTTCATCTTTAGCGCCTTCAGGGATCCTAAAGGGGCCAACAATCTCTCTCCCCATGATTCCAGCCCAAAACATTACTCCACCTCCTCCTTGTTGGCGCTGTAGCCGTGTTTGCGTGGGGTGTCCATCAACCAGCCATCCTCCACTCCATCCATCTGGACCATCGAGCGCTGCACGGCACTCATCCGTGAACAAAACAGTTTTGAAATCAGTCTTCATGTAATGTTTGGCCCACTGGAGCTGTTTCTGCTTGTGTGAAGTGGATAGAGGAGGTCGACAGGATGGCGTATGCACAGCTGCAAACCTCTGAAGGACCCTGCATCTTGTTGTTCGGGGGACGTTGGAGGCACCAGCAGCTTCAAAAACTTGTCTGCTGCTATGACAAGGCTTTTTTGCCGCTGCTCTTTTAACCTGACATAATTGCTTGTAGGAAAGAGTCCTCAATTTGCCCTTATCAGCACGCACACGTGTGTACTGTGAATCAGCTACATACTTCTTGATTGCCAAGACACTTCATCCTGATCATTGCACAATGTTGATTGTAGTCATGCCTTGATCTAAACACTCCACAATTTGTTGCTTCTCAGCAGCCGACACATCCTTTTTCTTTCCCATTTTGGCAGAAAATGTAGGCTGCTTAATAATGTGAGACAGCCTTCTTAAGTAGTCTTGCCTTTCATTGGACACACCTGCCAAACTAATTAGCACAGGTGTCTGCAATTGCTTACAGTGATATAAAGAGCCCTGACACACATCACCATCAATGAGTTTAACTGACAAACAAACAAATTCTTCCCTTATCACTCCTAAACACTTTTTGCATAATAATTTGGAACACAGTGTACATGTGCTTTTCCACAAAACACCAGTGGTTCACGTAGTGAAGCTTATAGTTCTAACTTGCCAACCGTGGTCTGTATGGAGTTGTTCAATAAAGGGCCCAAAATTAAGATAACATAGATGGGAGAGGTCTCTATGAATAGGAATTCCTAAGTATTTGATACCCTGTGAGGGCCAGGCAAAGGGAAAGTTGGACTGGATGGAATCCTATATGGATTTGGGGAGGGAGACATCGAGGGCCTCAGACTTCGCTGCATTGATTTTTAAATTTGACCATGTAACAAAGTGATCTATTTCAGCCATAACAGCATGGATGGATATATGTGATTGAGTGATATATACTAGGACATCATCAGCAAATAGAGAGCACTTGTACTCGGTGCCTCACACCTCAATCCACCTAATATTGGGGTTATGGCGAATTGATGAGAGCAGGTGCTCCGTCACTAGGATGTATAAGAGAGGGGACAGAGAACATCCCTGCCTTGTCCCATTGGTGATTGTGAAAGGTGATGAAAATGTTCTGACGCGCCCCCTGGGCCTTGGGACACCCGGAGCCGGACCCTTTTTGGTGGATGCTGGTGGTTGTAGTCTCCGTGGCGGCGACCCAGTTCCGTGGCTCAGGGCGGTCAAACCAGTGGCGGAACTATTTATATGGTTTTGATGTTTAAATATCCGACTACGCCACCCGTGGATTGCGGTCAGAGTGAACCGCCGCTCCAGGGCAGACCGCTGAGGCTGGTGTTGTGGGTGCAGCAGAGCGTAGCATAACTCCCCACGGGAGGAGTATAGCCTCAGGGCAGTTTATGCGGAGGATGGGGTTGATGGTGCAGGGCAGCAGCAGTAACAACACGGAGTCAGTGATGCAGTCAAGGGCCTTTACTCACAGTTCTTATTATCCAGACCACGTCTGCAGGTAACGGCTGCCCACGTCGTACTGTGCTCACCAGGTGAGGGGCTCAGACAACTCCCAGATAACTTTGGAGCGCTTCACAGGACCCCCTTTGTGTGTCCTTTGTCTGGCCTTTAATACCAACCATTCTGTCCGGCTGCCTCGGGCCTCCTCTTGGTAAACTTGGCGTCAGTTTCCCTGACCCTATGTGGTGCCTTCCTAGCGGGTGTAGCGAGGGGCTGCGCCACATAAAATGTCACAGCCTCTGGTTTCTAGCTGAGGGTCATTTCCTGCCTCCACTAGTTTCGGGGACCGGTCTCCCCCTTTGGCCTGACCCCTGCACGCAGGTGGATTCGGGCGTGCGGTGGCGACTCGCCCGTCCGCACCCCTGGGATCCCTTCATTCCTCGTTTCTGGAGCCTTCTCCGCTCGTCTTCCTTCCTTCTCCCTCTTCCAGGCCTGGGCCTCTGTTACTAGGCCCGCCTCCGGAGCAGAGCTCATGCAGAGCCCCTGCTCCCTGCCACTTCTGCTCAGACTTCTCTGCGCTGAACTAAGATGGTGCCCACCTTTTATACTCCCTTCTCAATGCACCCAGGAGCTGCTTCCTCCCTGCTCCTGCACTACAGGGTTCCCCTTCCTCAGTGTTCCCTCCCCCCACTCCAGCCAGGGACAGGGACTGTTGTGCCCATCTCAGGGGCATATTGGTCGCCCTGCCCCACGGCAATGTGGTGTAATGCATGCAGGTGTCGGGTCCTGATCCACACTCCATCCTTACCTGAGAGTGAGATATCACACCTCTGGGTGAGGTGCAATACCTCTGTAGCAACCGAGCCCTCAGGGTAATACAGTTCCATTTATCTTCAGCCTAGGTGACGTATTGCGATACAGGGCCATGATTTTGGCTATAAAAGGGTCCCCTAGACCCCTACCCCAAGCTTTTTAAGAGAATCATATATGGCGTGCCAGGAGACTCTATGGAATGCTTTCTCAGCATCCAACGAGAGTATCTAATTACAAATTTTTAACTGCATCTAGCCCAGGAAATACTTTGTGCCTAGTAGCACCTGTAGTTTTGACACTTAATTTTTTCAAAGGAAATGCTTCGGGACCACGGGATACTCATTGAAGAGCATCAGGAGGCACCCCAAGGCATAGGGGCTGGGACTGGCAGTAGGATGCCTTGCGGTGGACAGCCGAGCTCGATCCTTATAAAAGCTTTTTAACTGCAGCAGCTTTAGTGGACGCTACTGGAGCTGGAATTACGCGGCTGCTGGCATGAGACTTGCCCTCCAATAGATCCTTGTAAATGGATTTAAAGTGTATTCATTCAAATTAGAGAGACAATTTAAATTAAAAAGCTTAGAGCTGCCTCCATCACAGGGGGGCTCGCTCGACCCACCAGCGGACAGACACCAGTTTTGGGAGAGCGGGGCTGGCCGTCAGGGTTCACCGCGGCTCTGGCACAAACCCGGCGACACGGAGGTGGCACGGGCAGGAGCGGACTGAACGTGTCGGCTTCTCACTTTTTGGATTTTAGAAGGGCATGACATGCCTATATCTGTGTCTCCACCTCCTTTTACTCCTCCACCTCTTTTCTTTTCGCATGACTATATGTACTTGTCACTTTTCCATGTGTTAGTTGTGTCTTCAGAGCAGTTTTTCAGCTTTTGGACACCTTTGAAGGTGTTTTCTATGTGTTTCTATGTGTTTTTGTTTGCCTGCCATTGGTTTTAACGGTGTTCGAAGGTGTTCGACGAACAGTTTGACGAACAGTTCGGCGAACACACGGGTGTTCGACGAACCGAACCGAACTCGAACACTACGGGGGTGGCTCAACACTAGTGGAGATCCCAGTGGAATAAAAAGACAATGTCAATGACCCTTGGAAGAGATGTGGAGGTCACAGTAGCTTAACAAGACGATTTTAATGCCCCTTGGACGAGTGGTGGAGCTCAGAGTGGTTTAATAAGACTCTTTTAATGACCCTTGGAAGAGACGTGGAGGTCACAGTAGCTTAAGAAGACAGTTTTAATGCCCCTTGGAAGAGACGTGGAGTTCAGAGTGGTTTAACAAGATGGTTTTATTGCCCCTTGGAAGAATGGTGTAGGTCCCAGTGGAATAAAAAGACAATATCAATGCCCCTTGGAAGAGTGTTGGAGGTTGCAGTGGATTAAAAAGACAATATCAATGACCTTTCGATGAGATGGGGAGGTCACAGTTGCTTAACAAGATGATTTTAATGCCCCAAGGAAGAGACATGGAGTTCAGAGTGGTTTAACAAGATGGTTTTAATGTCCCTTGGAAGAGACATGGATGTCACAGTGGAATAAAAAGACAATATCAGTGCCCCTTGGAAGAGTGGTGGAGGTCCCAGTGGAATAAAAAGACAATATCAATGACCCTTGGAAGAGACGTGGAGGTCACAGTAGATTAACAAGATGATTTTAATGCCCCTTGGAAGAGACATGGAGTTCAGAGTGGTTTTACAAGACGGTTTTAATGTCCCTTGGAAGAAACCTGGTGGTCACAGTAGCTCTACAAGTCGGTTATAATGCCCCTTGGAAGAGACATGGAGTACAGAGTGGTTTAACAAGATGGTTTAAATGTCCCTTGGAAGAGACGTGGAGGTCACAGTGGAATAAAAAGACAATATCAATGACCCTTGGAAGAGACGTGGAGGTCACAGTAGCTTAACATGACAATCTTAATGCCCCTTGAAAGAGACGTGGAGTTCAGATTGGTTTAACAAGACGGTTTTAAAGAACCTTGGAAGAGAGGTGGAGGTCACAGTAGCTTAACAAGACGATTTTAATGCCCCTTGGAAGAGTGGTGGAGCTCTGAGTGGTTCAATAAGACGCTTTTAATGCCCCTTGTAAAAGACGTGGAGGTCACAGTAGCTTAACAAGACGGTTTTATTGCCCCTTGGATGAGACGTGGTGTTCAGAGTGGTTTAACAAGACGATTTTAAAGCCCCTTGGAAGAGACGTGGAGGTCACAGTGGAATAAAAAGACAATATCAATGCCCCTTGGAAGAGTGGTGGAGGTCCCAGTGGTATAAAAAGACAATATCAATGCCCCTTGGAAGAGTGGTGGATGTCCTCGTGGAATAAAGAGACAATATCAATGCCCCTTGGAAGAGTGGTGGAGGTTATAGTGGAATAAAAAGACAATATCAATGACCCTTGGAAGAGACTTGGAGGTCACAGTAGTTTAACAAGACGTGTTTAATGCCACTTGGAAGAGATGTGTAGTTCAAAATCGTTTAACAAGACAGTTTTAAAGCCCCTTGGAAGAGACGTGGAGGTCATAGTAGCTTAACAAGACGGTTTTAATGCCACTTGGAAGAGACGTGGAGTTGAGAGTTGGTTAAGGTGACGATTTTAATGCCCCTTGGAAGAGACGTGGAGGTCCCAGTGGAATAAAAAGACAATATCAATGCCCCTTGGAAGAGTGGTGGAGGTACCAGTGGAATAAAAAGACAATATCAATGCCCCTTGGAAGAGTGGTGGAGATCCCAGTGGAATAAAAAGACAATATCAATGACCCTTGGAAGAAAAGTGGAGGTCACAGTAGCTTAACAAGACGATTTTAATGCCCCTTGGACGAGTGGTGGAGCTCAGAGTAGTTTAATAAGACGCTTTTAATGACCCTTGGAAGAGACGTAGAGGTCACAGTAGCTTAAGAAGACGGTTTTAATGCACCTTGGAAGAGACTTGGAGTTCAGAGTGGTTTAACAAGATGGTTTTATTGCCCCTTGGAAGAGACTTGGAGGTCCCAGTGGAATTAAAAGACATTATCAATGCCCCTTGGAAGAGTGCTGTAGGTCCCAGTGGAATAAAAAGACAATATCAATGCCCCTTGGAAGAATGTTGGAGGTTGCAGTGGATTAAAAAGACAATATCAATGACCTTTCGAAGAGATGTGGAGGTCACAGTTGTTTAACAAAATGATTTTAATGCCCCAAGGAAGAGACGTTGAGTACAGAGTGGTTTAACAAGATGGTTTTAATGCCCCTTGGAAGAGACGTGAAGGTCCCAGTGGAATAAAAAGACAATATCAATGCCCCTTGGAAGATACGTAGAGGACCTAGTGGAATAAAAAGACAATATCAATGCCCCTTGGAAGAGTGGTGGAGGTCCCAGTGGAATAAAAAGACAATATCAATGACCTTTGGAAGAGACGTGGAGGTCACAGTAGCTTTACAAGATGATTTTAATGCCCCTTTTAAGAGACGTGGAGTTCAGAGTGGTTTTACAAGACGGTTTTAATGCACCTTGGAAGAGACGTGGAGTTCAGAGTGGTTTAACAAGACGGTTTTAATGTCCCTTGGAAGAGACGTGGATGTCACAGTGGAATAAAAAGACAATATCAATGCCCCTTGGAAGAGTGGTGGAGGTCCCAGTGGAATAAAAAGACAATATCAATGACCCTTGGAAGAGACGTGGAGGTCACAGTAGCTTTACAAAATGATTTTAATGCCCCTTGGAAGGGACGTGAAGTTCAGAGTGGTTTTACAAGACGGTTTTATTGCCCCTTGGAAGAGACGCCGAGGTCACAGTAGCTTAACAAGACGGTTATAATGCCCTTTGGAAGAGACGTGGAGTTCAGAGTGGTTTATCAAGACGGTTTTAATGTCCCTTGGAAGAGACGTGGACGTCACAGTGGAATAAAAAGACAATATCAATGCCCGTTGAAAGAGTGGTGGAGGTTACAGTGGAATATAAAGACAATATCAATGACCCTTGGAAGAGACGTGGAGGTCACAGTAGCTTAACAAGACGATTTTAATGACCCATGGATGAGACGTAGAGTACAGAGTGGTTTAACAAGACAGTTTTAATGCCCCTTGGAAGAGACGTGAAGGTCTCAGTGGAATAAAAAGACAATATCAATGCCCCTTGGAAGATACGTAGAGGACCCAGTGGAATAAAAAGACAATATCAGTGCACCATGGAAGAGAGGTGGAGGTCACAGTAGCTTAACAAGAAAATTTTAATGCCCCTTGGAAGAGACGTGGAGTTCAGAGTGCTTTAACAAGATGGTTTTAATGCCCCTTGGAAGAGATGTGGAGGTTACAGTAGCTTAACAAGACAGTTTTTATGCCCCTTGGAAGAGTCGTGGAGTTCAGAGTGGTTTAACAAGAAGGTTTTAATGCCCCTTGGAAGAGACGTGGAGGTCCCAGTGCAATAAAAAGACAATATCAATGCCCCTTGAAAGAGTGGTGGAGGTTACAGTGGAATGAAAACACAATATCAATGCCCCTTGGAAGAGAGGTGGAGGTCCCAGTGGAATAAAAAGACAAGCATATTCAAAACATTATTCCCATTATTGGGGAGTGGGTCTCCGATTGTCTTTGCCAATGCCTTCCAAGCAAAAGCTGCCAAAAATTAGGATGGAGGAACTTGCAATGCTGGCAACACGGACCACAGTAACCCTGGTGGTATAGTGGTTGTGGAGTCTGAGGATAAGGAGAAGAGCAAAAAACAGCCGAAATGAGGAAGCGTATACCCATGTGTGGGTGTGAAGCGGTGCATGGGAAAACACCTCCCAAAATAACACAGATTTGACTTTATGTTACTCTGCTGTCATTTGTTGGTGATAACAAGTCTGGCCCAATCCAGCCCTTGTTCATTTTGATAAGGGTCAGCTTGTCAGCAGTGTCAGTTGACAGGTGAGTGCGCTTTATCAGTTATAATTCCCCCAACGGCACTAAAAACACGCTCTGATAACACGCTAACGGCAGGGCAGGCCAGTACCTCCAAGGCGTAGAGAGCGAGATCATTCCAAGTGTCCAGCTTAAAAGGCAAAGAGGAATCATGGAGGACGCTGGTACGGTCGGCAAGGTACTCCCTCACCATCTTTTGAAACTTTCCACTCCTTGTGAGAGTACCCCGCGCCTCAGGACCTGTATGCTGGGCGAGTCTCAGAAAACTGTCCCAGAACATTGACAGTGATCCCCTGCCTCTGCTGGATTGAAGTTGCGTCTCTCTCGCCTGTATGCCTTGGTTGAGCAACGAACTGTGACCTCTGCTGCTAGCGTGTTCAGATGGGAATTTTTTTTAACAGTTCTGCAGCAAGGGCCGTCTGGTACTGCTCCATTTTTGTAGACCTCTCCACCTCAGGAATAAGAGAGTGAAAGTTCTCCTTATAGCGGGGGTCTAAAAGTATCACCAACCAGTAATGACTGTCACCCAACATTTTGACAACGTGAGGGTCATGGTTAAGGCAGCGTAACATAAAGTCAGCCATGTGTGCCAGACTGGTAACGGGCAAGATTTCCGTGTCCTCACCAAGATGACGACTGATCATGCTCTCCTCCTCCTCCTCCTCCCCCCTGTCCTCAGGCCACCCACGCTGAACCGACGGTATGACAGCTGTACAGGTACTACCGTCTACAGCGCATGATACCAGCTCCTGTTCTTCCTCCTCCTCCTCTCCCTCATTGTCCCCCAATGCACGTTGGGATGAGATGAGGCTGGGCTGTGTGTAATCGCCCGCTATGGTTTCTTGATCCATCTCATCATACTTTAGCTGCAATGCCTCCTCTTTAATTCTCTGCAGAGAGCGTTACAAAAGACAGACAAGTGGGATGCTGACGCTAGTTATGTCGTCATCGCCACCCACCATCTTGGTGGGCTCCTCAAAGTTTGTCAGGATGCTAGATATGTCAGACATCCAGGTCCACCCCTGAGGTCTTATGTGTGGAGTCTGACCTGAATATCGACGGCCTTGTTGCAGCTGGTACTCCACAACTGCTCTCTTCTGCTCACAAATCCTTTGCAACATGTGGAGGGTAGAGATCCAACATGTGGGGACATCACACACCAGTCGGTGTGCCAGAAATTGCAAACGCTGCTGCAAAACAGCAAGGGCAGCGGAAGCTGTAGCCGACTTGCGAAAATGAGCTGACAGGCGGCGTAATTTAACGAGCAGATCTGGCAACTCGGGGTACGATTTATGAAACCGTTGAACCACGAGGTTAAGCATATGAGCCAGGCATGGTACGTGTGTGATTGTTAGAACCTTGCTCTTAGGTTTTTTCCTTTGCTGGTCACATGACCTTGTTGGCCTATTTAATCCTGCTCCGCCCTTCTGGCATTGCTGGACTTCATTGTATAACTACTTTCTAGCTAGCCTGTGCTCTGTATCTAACTCTGTTAGTTTGCTTGGTCTACGGACCTCTATGTTCTATATATTTTGTTTGTTCGTCTGTCTGCTCCTATTTCTGTTAGGAGGTGTCCCATATTCCTCCCAGTCCTTAGTACTTGTAGGGATTCCTTCCCCACATCTAAAGGTCTCCGTACAGACTAGCTTAGGACTTTAGCAGGTCTGATCGCAGGATCAGGTTCCCTGTTACATCGTAGGGATTCAGCTGAGTTCTATCGTAGGGACAGATCTCCTCTCTTTCCTTAGCTCTGGTAGCAGAACATAACAGTAAGTCCAGCCTGCAAATTCTCTAAGGAAAGATTTTTCTGTTCCATCATAGTGTCGGTTCAGGATTTGGCTCATCACCTGCAGGGACTCTCTCTGGAGGTGGTCGAGCTCCGTCAGCACGTGAGTAACTGTCCTGGAGCACATTTCTTGGAGCCTAAGGTATGTTTGCCGGATTTATTTTTTGGTGAACACCGAGAATTTTTTTCATTTAAAAATGCTTGCTTATTGTATTTTCGTTTGAGACCAAAGTCCTCTGGGGATGAATCCCAGCGCGTAGGGTTCATAATGTCACTTTTGCGCAAAGAGCCTCAGGAGTGGGCCTTTTCTTTGCAACCTAGTGATACATGCTTCAGATCAGTGGATAGTTTTTTTTCTGCTTTGGGGCTATTATATGATGATCCTGACCGTGTCTCATCAGCTGAGACTGAGTTAAGACGTTTGAGACAGGGATCAGGTAATGTGGAAAAATATTGTACTCATTTCCGTCGTTGGTCTACTCAAACAGGGTGGAACGATTCTTCTCTGAAAAGTCTATTTCTTGCTGGGCTCAATGAAAGGGTTAAAGACCTGCTAATTGCTTATCCTACACCTGAAGATTTTCAACAGGCTATGCAATTAGCTAAACGGGTGGATAGGAGACTGCGTGCAAGGGTTAATGAGAGCAAATCCTCTGCTATGTCAGTTTCTGGTTATGAGAATGTGTGTACTAACAGTGGTGAACCGATGGAGATTGGATCGGTGGCACCTCGCTCTCAAGAAAAAGACCGTAGATTTTCTGAAGGCTTGTGTTTCTATTGCGGAAAATCTGGTCATTTGATTAAAGGCTGTGAGCTTCGTATGAAGAAAGAAAAAAAAATGGTCAGTCATGCCCGTATTGCCTGTTTAAATTCCAAGGGTGTATTTTTAGCTGCTTCCACGATTGCTCAGGAAAAATTAATGGAATTTCGGGTGTTTGCTGATTGTGGGTCTACTCTGAATGTAATTGATGGGGGATTCTTGGAAAGACTCAATTTAAAACCCGAACCTTTATCATCCCCCATTGCTGTGGTTTCTGTGGATGGTTCCCCTTTGAAGAATATTACTCTCAAGGTCTGTGAATTTCCTCTCACTATTAATGGTGTTCACCATGAGAAATTGGATTTGGTAGTTTTGAATAACTTGCCTTCTCCAGTAATATTGGGATTGCCCTGGTTAAATGTTCACAATCCTGTACTGGATTGGTCTACCAGTGAAATTAAATCCTGGAGCCATAAATGTTATGACAAGTGTTGTAACAGGCGTATTGCAGCTTTGGATAGGGGAGAATTGCCTGTTCCTATTCAGGATTTTTGGAGAGTTTTTTCTGAGAAGGAATCGCAGGTTTTGCCTCCTCATAGAGACTATGATTGTTCTATTGAATTTGTCCCTGGAGCGACTCTTCCTAAAAGTCGTTTATTTAACCTTACTATTCCTGAGAGGAAGGCATTGGAGGAATACATACAGACAAGTTTGGCCGCCGGTCACATTAGGCCCTCTAAGTCTCCTGTGGCGGTTGGATTTTTTTTTGTAAAAAAAAAGGACGGCGGTTTACGTCCTTGTCTGGATTTTTGTGAGATTAACAAAATTACTGTATGCAATCCTTACCCACTGCCATTGATTCCTGATCTGTTTAACCAGTTAATGGGGGCCAAGTGGTTCTCTAAAATTGACCTTAAGGGGGCATACAATCTGTTGCGCATGAAGGAGGGTGACGAATGGAAGACTGCTTTTAACACTCCTGTGGGTCATTTTGAGAATCTGGTTATGCCTTTTGGTCTTACTAATGCTCCTGCATTTTTTCAGAATCTTATTAATGACATCCTTAGACCTTTGATCGGCAAAAATGTGGTTGTGTATTTGGATGACATTTTGATTTATTCGCCGGATCTGGAGTCTCATTGGCGGAGCGTACGTGAGGTATTACAGTTATTAATGGACAATTCGCTTTTTGCTAAGCTGCAGAAATGTGAGTTCGCTGTACAGAGAATTAGTTTTTTGGGTTACATTATCTCCAGCGAAGGTTTTGAGATGGACCCGGTTAAAGTTCAAGCTGTACAGGAATGGCCTAGGCCTATTGGTTTGAAATCGATACAGAGGTTTTTAGGTTTCGCCAATTATTACAGAAAATTCATAAAAATTTTTTCTAGTATTGTCAAACCTCTGACCGATCTCACCAGGAAAGGTGCTGATGCGGTTCAGTGGTCTTCTGAGGCCATTGAAGCTTTTGTGTATCTCAAGGAGAGGTTCACCTCTGCTCCCATCCTTATGCAGCCTGATGTGACTAAGCCGTTTTTGGTTGAGGTTGATGCTTCCTCTGTGGGGGTTGGCGCAGTATTGTCTCAGGATAACGGGGATGGATTACATCCCTGTGCCTTTTTTTCAAAAAAATTTTCGGAGACTGAACTGAATTACGATATTGGTAATCGGGAATTATTGGCTATTAAACTCGCATTTGAACACTGGCGCCACTTCTTGGAAGGTGCGGAATTTCCCGTTCAGGTTCTTACGGATCATAAAAATCTGATATATCTTGATGCTGCCAAGCGCCTGAATGCCCGTCAGGCTAGGTGGGCACTGTTTTTCTCGCGGTTTAATTTCTCCGTTACTTACATCCCTGGTACTAAGAATGTTAAGGCGGATGCCTTGTCTCGCAGTTTTTCTCCCATAGTCGGTGCTGAGAGAGAGGAGAACATTTTACAAGAAGGTGTTGTGATAGCTGCTTTGGACTCCGTTTTGGAAGATGAGATTCTTAAAGCACAGGAGAATGCCCCATCTAACACTCCTCATGGGAGGTTGTTTGTGCCTGGGACCTTTAGGAGAGATTTGTTTGTTGAGTGTCACGAATCTCGGTTGGCAGGTCATCCCGGAATCTCTGAGACCAAGAGACTGGTGGGTCGCAGTTTTTGGTGGCCTGGATGGCAGAAGGAAGTCATTAAGTGGGTGCGTCAATGTACTATATGTGCTAGATCTAAGTCCTCACATACTCCTGCTGCGGGGTTGCTTTGTCCTTTGGAGGTTCCCAGTGCTCCTTGGACACATTTGGCTATTGACTTTATAACTGACCTTCCCCCCTCTGAGGGTTTTACTGTCATCTGGGTGGTCGTGGACCGTTTTAGCAAGATGTGTCACTTGGTTCCCTTCATCAAACTGCCCTGCGCTAAAACTCTCGCTAAGGCCTTTGTCAAGGAAATTGTCAGACTTCATGGCGTTCCTACTGACATTGTTTCTGATAGGGGTCCTCAGTTCGTAACTCGTTTTTGGCGTGCCTTTTGTGACAGGTTGGGAGTTCATTTGTCGTTCTCGTCCGGATATCATCCTGTATCTAATGGCCAGACAGAAAGGAAAAACCAGGATGTTGAGCAGTTCTTGCGTTGTTTTGTGGCAGACAATCAAGAGGGGTGGTCTGAGTTTCTGTCACTTGCTGAATTTGCTCTGAACAATCATACATCTTCTTCTGCTGGTTGTTCGCCTTTTTTTTGTTGTTCTGGGAGACATCCGTCGTTTGGGTCGTTCTCCAAGTTGGGATCTGCCGTGCCTGAGGAGGAGAATTTTTCCGGTGATTTGGAGAGAGTTTGGACGGATGTGCGTGGTAATCTTCAGGAGGTTTTGTTCGCTGTTGGAGACATGGTTTGGTTGTCCTCTAGGAATCTGCGGTTGAGGATTCCTTCTAAGATATTGGGTCCCAAGTTTGTAGGGCCCTTTAAGGTGCTTCAGGTTGTCAACCAATCTGCTGTTAGGTTGGAGGTTCCTACCTCCTGGAGAATTAATCCGGTATTTCATGTCTCTCTGTTGAAAAAAGCTGTTGTATCGGATTGTGACGCCTCTGCCTCTGTTCCCCACTGGTCGTGGACCCTGGGGTTCGCCCTACAAAGTCGGGTGCTTTGCTGACATGTACCTGATCATGCTGGTGGTGGTCAGGCTGGTAGTTTTGTCATCCCTGCTGATGCTGGCCTGGCAGTTGGTACAAATTACCTTTTTGGGGTTATCAGCAGAGTTTTTTAAAAAATTCCAGATTCTGGAAGACCTACCGGTTGTACTGGCAACGTCCCTCGTGCTGGTCTTACAGGGAATGGTTGCCCGCCTTCTGTCTGTGGCCACCACACTGCTTCTTCCTGCCTGTTGGGGTACTCTGCCTCCCTCCCCCTGTGTGCTGCTGGCCTCGCTCGGCGTGTCCTCCTGCCACGTTGGGTCAGTTACTAGATCATCCACCACCTCCTCCTCTTACACTTCCGCACCACGATCCTCCTCCTCACTTCGTGGCAATTGCGTCTCGTCATCATCCACCTCTTGTGAAATATTGCCAGCGTCGCCTTCCTGTGGCCGTGGCTGTTTAAATATTTGGCCATCGCTACATGGGATCTGCTCTTTTACCACTTCAAGCGGAGCAGGCGAGGGTCACAAATATGGAAATGGACCAGAGAACAGCTCTTCAGAGTGTAAAACAGTGGGATCATATGCTGTCTGACGACACTCGGCATGGTGGGAGGAAGGAGCATCAGGGTGAGGAGGAGTATGCGGTCGAGACTCACGGCTACTAACACTTGACCATGTGGAAGACAGACCGGAGGTGGTGGAGCCCAGATATATTTGTGTCTGAACAGTCAGCGAGACACTCAAACTGTTTTTTTTATGTAAAAAAGGCAAAAAGGTGGATTACACCCAGATTTGAACCGTGGAAGAGGAAAACCACAGTTCTCTTTCTCTGGCCTGCACCAGAATCTTTTAAACAGATAAATTTGTGTCTGAACAGTTAGCGAGACACTCAAACTGTTTTTTCTATGCAAAAAGGTGGTTTACACCCAGATTTGAACCGTGGAAGAGGAAAACCACAGTTCTAGTTCTCTGGCCTACACCAGATTCTTTTAAACAGAAACATTTGTGTCTAAACAGTCAGCGAGACACTGAAACTGTTTTTTTTTATGTAAAAAAGGCAAAAAGGTGGATTACACCCAGATTTGTACCGTGGAAGAGGAAAACCACAGTTCTATTTCTCTGGCCTACACCAGAATCTTTTAAACAGATATATTTGTGTCTGATCAGTCAGTGAGACACTGAAACTGTTTCTTTTATGTAAAAAGGGCAAAAAGGTGGATTACACCCAGATTTGAACCGTGGAAGAGGAAAACCACAGTTCTATTTCTCTGGCCTACACCAGAATCTTTTAAACAGATATATTTGTGTCTGAACAGTCAGCGAGACACTCAAACTGTTTTTTTTATGTAAAAAATGCAAAAAGGTGGATTACACCCATATTTGAACCGTGGAAGAGGAAAACCACAGTTCTATTTCTCTCGCCTACACCAGAATCTTTTAAACAGATATATTTGTGTCTGAACAGTCAGCGAGACACTCAAACTGTTTCTTTTATACAAAAAGGTGGATTACACCCAGATTTGTACCGTGGAAGAGGAAAACCACAGTTCTATTTCTCTGGCCTACACCAGAATCTTTTAAACAGATATTTTTGTGTCTGATCAGTCAGCGAGACACTCAAACTGTTTCTTTTATACAAAAAGGTGGATTACACCAAGATTTGTACCGTGGAAGAGGAAAACCACAGTTCTATTTCTCTGGCCTACACCAGAATCTTTTAAACAGATATATTTGTGTCTGATCAGTCAGCGAGACACTCAAACTGTTTTTTTAATGCAAAAAGGTGGATTACACCCAGATTTGAACAGTGGAAGAGGAAAACCACAGTTCTATTTCTCTGGCCTACACCAGAATCATTTAAGCATATATATTTGTGTCTGAACAGTCAGCGAGACACTCAAACTGTTTTTTTTATGTATAAAATGCAAAAAGGTGGATTACACCCATATTTGAACCGTGGAAGAGGAAAACCACAGTTCTATTTCTCTCGCCTACACCAGAATCTTTTAAACAGATATATTTGTGTCTGAACAGTCAGCGAGACACTCAAACTGTTTCTTTTATACAAAAAGGTGGATTACACCCAGATTTGTACCGTGGAAGAGGAAAACCACAGTTCTATTTCTCTGGCCTACACCAGAATCATTTAAGCATATATATTTGTGTCTGAACAGTCAGCGAGACACTCTCACTGTTTTTTTTTATGTAAAAAAGGCAAAAAGGTGGATTACACCCAGATTTGAACCGTGGAAGAGGAAAACCACAGTTCTAGTTCTCTCGCCTACACCAGAATCTTTTAAACAGATATATTTGTGTCTGAACAGTCAGAGTGACACTCAAACTGTTTTTTTTATGGAAAAAAGGCAAAAAAATAGATAAAACAGAGATTTGAAGCATGGAACTGCAAAACCACAGTTCTAGTTATCTGGCCGAAACCAGACTCTTTTTAACAGACATATTTGTGTCTGAACACTCACAGACACACTTAAATTTTTTTTTCGGGGGGGGAAATACCAAAAGGTTAATAAGACCGGTATTTGTACAGTCTGACTGAGGAAAAAATAAAAAAAGAAGATTTAGATGAAAAAAAAAAAGGATTTTTCCTGGCCCCTGAGACCTGGGGCTAAGTCTAGCAATTTGAGTAGCAGCAGCACACAGGACTGTTATGCAGTGTTTGTTGGTATAACCGCTGCATCTCCTATACAGCCTGCCTGCCTGCCTGATATCTGGGATGGATACTAGTCCTCAGAAGGACTGTTTGTTTGACTTTGCAGGCTTTAGAGACCCTACACTACCTATTTCGCAGTATAAATCTCTCCCTAGCTCAGCAGCACTCTCCTTACACTGTCTGATCCGGAGCAACTGTGTCCAAGATGGCGGCGCCTGGTTTTAAATACTCGAGGTGATGCTGTGCGGCCAGTCAATCACTCTAATGCCCACAACCAACATGGCTGCGGCATTACAGTGACTGACTGGCAATCCCTGCATGTTCATTGGCTCTGTAAAGAGCACCAAAAATGCAGGGCGGAGACCTGAGCTCCCGCCCGAGTAACTCGGAAATGGTCGGTGCTCGCCGAACATCCCGAGTAGTGAGATGCTCGGGCGAGTACCGAGCAGGGTCGAGTATGCTCGCTCAACACTACATTTTACCATTTTACAACCTTATCTGGCAATGTGGTATGTGACACATCATCAGACACATCCTGTTTCATTTTTGATGGAGGGACTCTGAAAGTCACAGAGCCTATTTTTATAGGGCCATCAGATGACCTTTACTATTCTTAAAAGGCCAGAGGTTGGCTCTTTCTATTGTTAGAGAGCCATCAGCCGGCTATGCTTTGTTGTTCTCATTATTAACAAGTGGGTCTCCTATACTGCTATTGCGTATGCAGTGATTGCAAGGGCAGCCAAAAATTCAGACGCAACCCAGTACCCCTTTGAAGAAACATAGAGGAGGGTCTCAGTAAAAAAAATGTTCCCATTATAAAGGAGCGGGTCTCCTATAGTTGTAATGCCCATGCTGTGACTGCAAGGGCTGCCAAAATTTGGGAAAACCCCACTAACAATTTAAAGACACATAGAGCAGGGCCAAAGTAACAAGTAAGACATGTTCCTATTAGAAAGGAGAGGGTCTGCTATACAGTTATAGGGTATGCAGTGAGTCCAATGGCTGACCAATTATAGGAAAAACCCCACTAAGAATTTAAAGACACATAGAGCAGGGCCACAGTAACAAGTACGACATGTTCCCATTAGAATGGAGAGAGTCTGCTATACAGTTATAGGGTATGCAGTGAGTCCAGCGGCTGACCAAATTTATGAAAAAACCCACTAAGAATTTGTAGACACATAGAGCAGGGCCACAGTAACGACATGTTCCCATTAGAAAGGAGAGAGTCTGCTATACAGTTATAGGGTATGCAGTGAGTCCAACGGCTGACCAAATTTAGGAAAAATCCCACTAAGAATTTAAAGACACATAGAGCAGGGCCACAGTAACAAGTACGACATGTTCACATTAGAAAGGAGAGAGTCTGCTATACAGTTATAGGGTATGCAGTGAGTCCAACGGCTGACCAATTTTATGAAAAACCCCACTAAGAATTTAAAGACACATAGATCAGGGCCACAGTAACAAGTACGACATGTTCCCATTAGCAAGGATGGGGTCTGCTATACAGTTATAGGGTATGCAGTGAGTCCAATAGCTGACCATATTTAGGAAAAACCCCACTAACAATTTAAAGACACATAGAGCAGGGCCAACGTAACGACAAATTCCCATTAGAAAGGAGAGGGTCTCCCATAATGTTGGCCTATGCAGTGAATGCAAGGGCTGCCAAAAATTGGGAGGCACTCCAATGCCCCTTGGAAGAGACTTAGAGGGCCTCATAAAAAAATGTTCCCATTAGAAAGGAACAGGTCTCCGAAACTTGTAATGTCCATGCACTAAGTGTATGGGCTGACAAACACTTACATCTGGGGGTATACATGAACATACTGTATATTTTTTTTTTTGATGGGCATCATAAACACCCTTTAAAAACATTATGTGGGTGTTTTATCACGGACCACGGTCACCCGGGTGATATGGTGGTGGAGGATGAGGATGAGGAGAAGGAGGAAGCAAGAGCAAATAGCCAAATTCAGGAAGCGTATACCCATGTGTGGGTGTGAAGAGGTGCATGGGAATACACCTCTCAAAAAAAGACACTGGATTTGAGTTCATGTTACGCTGCTATCATTCGGTGGTGTTGAGAAGTCTGGCCCAATCCAGCCCTTGTTCATTTTTATAAGAGTCAGCCTGTCAGCATTTTCATTTGACAGGCGGATGCGCTTATCAGTTATAATTTCACCAGCGGCACTAAAAACCCGCTCTGATAAAACGCTAGCGGCAGGGCAGCCCAGGACCTCCAAGGTGTAGAGAGCCAGTTCATTCCACGTATCTAGCTTGGATACCGAATAATTATAAGGCTCAGAGGAATCACGGAGGACGCTTCTACGGTCGGGAAGGTTCTCTCTCAGCATCTTTCCAAACTTTGCACTCCTTGTGAGAGTACCCCGCACCTCAGGGCCAGTGCAATGGGAGGGTCTGAGAAAACTGTCCGAGAACTATGACAGTGTTCCCCAGCCTCTGCTGGATTGCATTTGTGTCTCTCTCGCCTGTACTCCTTGGTTGTCCAATGAACTGTGATCTCTGCAGCCAGCGTTTTCAGATGGGAATTTTTTTAATAGTTCCGCAACAAGGGCCTTCTGGTACGGCCCAATTTTTGTAGACCTGTCCGCCTCAGGAATAAGAGATATAAAGTTCTCCTTGTATCATGGGTCTTGAAGTGAGTGTCACCAACCAGTAATGACTGTCACCCAAAATTTTGAGAACGCGTGGTTCATGGGAAAGGAAGCATAACATAAACTCAGTCATGCGTGCCAGACTGCTAACAGGCAAGACTTCCGTGTCCTCACCAAGAGGATGACTGACCATGCTCTCCTCCTCCTCCTCTCTGTCCTCTTGCCATCCACGCTGAACCGACGGTATGACAGTTGTGCAGGTAGTACCATCTGTAGCGCATGAAACTAGCTCCTGTTCTTCCTCCTCCTCCTCCTCTTCCTCATTGTCACCCAATCCACGTTGGGATGAGATGAGCCTGGGCAGTGTGTAATCACCCTGTATGGTTCCTTGCTCCATCTCATCATGCTCTGCCTGCAATGCATCCTCTTTGATTGTGAGCAGAGAGTGTTTCAGAAGACAGAGAAGCAGGATTGTGACGCTAATTATGGCATCATCGCCGCTCACCATCTTGGTGGAGACCTCAGAGATTTGAAGGATGGTACATATGTCTGACATCCATGTCCACTTCTGAGGTCTTATATGTGGAGTCTGAACTGAATACTGACGGCCTTGTTGATGCTGGTACTCAACAACTGCCCTCTTCTGCTCACAAATCCTTCCCAACATCTGCAAAGTAGAGTTCCAAAGCATGGGGACATCACATACCAGTCTGTGAGCCGGAAGCTGCAAACACTGCAGAAACACGGCAAGGGCGGCGGAAGCTGTAGGTGACTTTCTAAAATGGGCACATGTGGCGTATTTTTAACTAGCAGATCATGCAGCTCCTGGTATGTTTTGAGAAACCGCTGAACCATGAGGTTAAGCACATGGTCCAGGCATGGTACGTGTGTGAGCTTGCCCCACAAGACCATGCCTGGTTGTAGGTACAGCGGTGTGAGCCACAGATCTGCCTGCTCTTTCAATATCCTTTTCACACTGCTCTGTGTTCAATAGTGGTGTTCTGTGGTCCCCAATTAATTGGGACAGGAAGGTCAAGCGAGAAGATGTTGGTGTTTGTTGTGGCATATTTCAGCTAGCGCACATGCTGCCCCCATCCTGTTATGTGCTCCCTATCTTCTTTTGTGCTATTTCATCCTCTTTTGTGCAGCCCCCATCCTGCACCACATCCTTCTTATGCTGCCCCCATTCTGTGCCCCCCATCCTGTTTTGTGCTGCCCCCATCCTGCTCCCCCATACTGGTATTTTCACCCCCATCATGGTCCATTCTCCCCTATCCTGATCCCCCATCATGGTATTTGTGTTCCCTCATCCTGGTATTTTTGCTCCCCCATACTGGTCCCCCATCCTAGTATTTGTGCTGCCCCCTTCCTGTTTTGTGCTGCTCCCATCCTGTGCCCCTATCCTGTTTTATGCAGCCCCCATCCTGCTTCCCATTTTGTTTTGTGCTGCCCCATCCTGCTCCCCCATTCTGGTCCCCCATCCTGTTTTGTGCTGCCCCCATCTTGCGCCGCCATCCTGTTATGTGCTGTCCCCATCCTGTTATGTGCTGCCCCCATCCTGCTCCCCCATCTTGATATTTGTGCTCCCCATCTGGGTATTTGTGCCCCCATCCTGGTCCTCCATCCTGGTATTTGTGCTCCCCCATCCTGGTATTTGTGCTCCCCTATCCTGTCTTGTGCTCCCCCATCCTGTTCCTCCATCCTGTTATGTGCTTCTTCATCCTGTTATGTGCTGCCCCATCCTGTTATGTGCTCACCCATCCTATTAAGTGCTCCTTCATCCTGTAATGTGCTCCCCCACACTGTTATGTGCTCCCCCATCCTGTTATGTGCTCCCCATCTTCTTTTGTATTGCCCCATCCTCTTTTGTGCAGCCCCCATCCTACATCCCATCCTGTAATGTTCAGCCCCATCCTGCTCCCCATCATGTTATGTGTTGCCCCCTTCCTGTTATGTGTAACCCCATCCTGTTTTGTGCTCCCCCATCCTGTTATGTGCACCCCATATTCTTTTGAGCTGCCCCATCCTCTTTTGTGCAGCCCCCATCCTCTTTTGTGCAGTCCCCATCCTGCACCTCACCCTGTTTCGTGCTGCCCCATTCTGCGCCCTCATTCTGTTTTGTGCTGCCCATCCTGCTCCCCCATCCTGGTATTTGCACTCCCATCATGGTACATTTTTCCCTATCCAGGTATTTGTGCCCCCATCCTGGTCCTCCATCCTGGTATTTGTGCTCTCCCATCCTGGTATTTTTGCTCCCCCATCCTGGTTCCACATCCTTGTATTTGTGCTGCCCCCTTCCTGTTTTGTGCTGCCCCCATCCTGTTTTGTGCTGCTCCCATCCTGGGCCCCCATCCTGTTTTATGCTGCCCCCATCCTGCGCCCCAACTAGTTTTGTGCTGCCCCTATACTGCTCCCCCATTTTGATCCCCCATCCTGTTTTGTGCAGCCCCCATCTTGTGCCCCAATCCTGTTATGTGCTGCCCCCATCCTGTTATGTGCTGCCCCCATCCTGCGCCCCATTCTGCTTTGTGCTGCCCCCATCCTGCTCCCCCATCCTGATATTTGTGCTCTCCATCCTGGTATTTGTGCTTCCATCCTGGACCCCCATCCTGGTATTTGTGCTCCTCCATTCTGGTATTTGTGCTCCCCCATCCTGGTATCTGTGCTGCCCCCATCCAAACAAAATAAAAACTTCTACTCACCTTTTTCCCTCTCCCTTGCAGCACATCCTCAACCTCCGGCGAGTCTGGAGGAAGATTGTGGTGCCAGAGTTTGTTCCTGCGTATAGCTCGATCTCCGGTGCCATTTTGCGGTAGACAAATTTGCACACTGAAAATTTGTCTTCAACAAAATGGCGCTGCAGATCGCGCTATGCGCAGGGGTGAACTATGGCTCCACACTCCTCCTCCAGATTCGCCGGAGATCGAGGTATGTGTCCTAATGGTGCCGGAGATAGCTGTATGCGGTCAGCACTTCCGCATACCGCGATCTCCGGCACCACAGTCTTTCATCCTCGTCTTCCTCCCTCTCACCTATAGTGGCTGATGTTTTCTTCTGTCTCTGGCCAGACTGCGCTGTTGCATCGTGCTTGCGCAGTCTATAGAGGCTTCGGACAGACGGACACATATACCATTATATTATTGATTTATATATATATATAAATATATATATGTATATATATTGTTAGGTGGCTAATGGTCGCATAGTCGATGGGAGGTATGTATCACAGAGATGATATGGTCTCTGTGATGTAACCCGGTGTATTTTCTCTAGTGCACGCACGCACTAAGATGACTAATTGGTACACACGGGACTGGGTTACTGGACGCTACTCAGCCTGTGTGCCCACAGGACTGACTAAGCAGAGACCTGCTAAGGACACTTTACTTTGTTTGCCTCCACTAAAGGCTGTTTATTTTATTTTTCTTGCGTGTTGGTTTATGAAGCAATAAACCGACATGGACTCTTAAAGGAACATGCTCCCTGTTATCCTCCCATCTCACCCAAGTGAGTAAAACCCCTACAATATATATAAGTATATATATATATATATATATATATATATATATATATATATATATATACAGTACAGACCAAAAGTTTGGACACACCTTCTTATTTAAAGATTTTTCTGTATTTTCGTGACAATGAAAATCGTACATTCACACTGAAGGCATCAAAACTATGAATTAACACATGTGGAATTATATACTTAACAAAAAAGTGTGAAACAACTGAAAATATGTCTTATATTCTAGGCTCTTCAAAGTAGCCACCTTTTGCTTTGATGACTGCTTTGCACACTCTTGGCATTCTCTTGATGAGCTTCAAGAGGTAGTCACCGGAAATGGTTTTCACTTCACAGGTGTGCCCTGTCAGGTTTAATAAGTGGGATTTCTTGCCTTATAAATGGGTTTGGGACCATCAGTTGTGTTGTGCAGAAGTCTGGTGGGTACACAGCTTATAGTCTGTAACATACCTGGCGGCGTCCTTGCATGGTGGTCCATCTCCCACTGTGCAAGAGCGCGCACTTGATCTCCAGTCCAGAATGTCTCTCTGGCTTACCTCCATGCTGTCTGTTTGTGTCTGTTTCTGCTGCTTAAGGGCGGCGCCCGATCACTTCCTGCTTTTTGTACCTGCTGTGGGTCACACCCCTTGTGCGTCCTCAGCCTATTGCTGTCTGTCACCTGGTATATAGCTCAGCTGCTCCCATCTATTCCTGCCTGAGCATAGTGTTTCATTCAGTGTGTGCTTGCACTCTGAAGGTGCCAGGTCCCGTTCTGTGTTCTCTTGTCTGCCTATCCTGGAGGCTGTATTTCCAGGCCTGTCTGAACACACTCCTAGCCTGTTCCTCCTGCCTTCTAGGGGCCGATTACCTAGACCTGTTCCTGTATCTTGTCTGACCTGTCTGAACACGCTCCTAGCCTGTTCCTCTCGCCTTCTAGGGGCTGATTACCTAGACCCGCTCCTGTATCTTGTCTGTCCTGTCTGAACACGCTCCTTGCCTGTTCGTCCTGCCTCTCTGGGGGCCGTATTCCCAGACCCGCTCCTGTATTCCGCTGCAGTGTCGGTCTCCTCCGTACACTCAGTTCCAGTCTGAACTCTCTCCTATCCTTTACCTGTTTTGCCTCTATGTCCGTTCCCTTCCTTTTTCTGCAGAGTCTGAACTCGTACCTAACTCCTGCTTGTTGTCTCTGTACTCCCGTTTGTGAGTTTGTGGTCCACTCGCTACTTCTCTGCTAGTACCCTGTGGGTGTCTGGCTCTGCCTTTCCCTTCCTGTCTGTTCCGTGTGAACAGAGCCCTGTCCCCCCTACTCAGCCTAGCCTGCTCTGACTCCTTTGCTCACCGCTCCGGCGGTTCTAGCCTGCACTGACTCCTTTGCTCACCGCTCCAGCGGTTCTAGCCTGCTCTGACTCCTTTGCTCACCGCTCCGGCGGTTCTAGTCTGCTCTGTCTCCTTTGCTTACCGCTCCGGCGGTTCTAGCCTGCTCTGACTCCTTGCTCACTGCTCCGCAGCCTTGCTCCGCTCTGACCCTTTTGCTCACTGCTCCGGCAGTCCTGTCCTGCCTTGCTTCTGCCCGCTGCTCCGGCAGTCCTGTCCTGCCCTGCTTCTGCCCGCTGCTCCGGCAGTCCTGTCCTGCCCTGCTTCTGCCCGCTGCTCCGGCAGTCCTGTCCTGCCCTGCTTCTGCCCGCTGCTCCGGCAGTCCTGTCCTGCCCTGCTTCTGCCCGCTGCTCCGGCAGTCCTGTCCTGCCCTGCTTCTGCCCGCTGCTCCGGCAGTCCTGTCCTGCCCTGCTTGTGCTCGCTGCTCCTGCAGCCCCGTCCGGCTCTGTTCTTGCCCCCCGCTTCGGGCGTTCCCTCTCTGCTGTGGTTGTCTACCGCATCTGCGGTTCTGTGACCCAGTCTGTACTGGGTCTTACCCTTTCTGTGCTCCAGCCCGTCCTTTCGGCCAGTACCTCCCTGCCTGCATACTCGCCTGTATCCACCCATCTGCATACCTGCTGTGTTTGCTTACATCCACCAGTCTGTGCCAGCCTAACCTGCCTGTTCCTGAGTCCCAGTGTGTACTGGGTCCTATCCCGCCTTTGTTCCTACCTGCTAGTGCCTCCCTGTCTGTACTCTAGCTGTGCTTGCCTGTACCCCTCTGCCTGTATTGTTCCTGAGTCCCAGTGTGTACTGGGTCCTATCCCGCCTGTGTTCCTACCTGCTAGTGCCTCCCTGTCTGCACTCTAGCTGCGCTTGCCTTTACCCGCCTGCCTGCATACCAGTCGTGCCTGCCTATACCCTCCAGTCTGTGCGCCAGCCTAACCAGCCTGTTCCAGTAATCCCTGTGTGGGTCAACCCCCGTGTCCGGAGTTTGACCTGGAGTAGCACCTGGTCCCTCTGCCCGGTTTCTCCCTGGTGCACTGGCGTCGTATGCCGTCGTGCCATCTTGGTCGGATCGGCCAGATACTTAGTCACGCCCCTCCAGGCACTCTCCGGTTCATGGTCCAGTGGAACCACAACACCCGCACACGCCAGTCAGTCCGGGCGTGTGCATAACAGCATGCTCAGGCCATGGTTCCCGTTGAGCCCCACGGCCTTCGCTCTCTGAGAAGTTTCCCAGCGAATACATGCATTAAAAATAAATAAATAATTTTTTTTTTTTTTTTCTCAGCTGAGTTCCAGGCGAATTACGCACCCGTCCAGATGGATCTATCTGCTCTCGTTCCTGCGGATCCGCCACGTTACTATGGGGATCCAAGACAAAGTCGTGCATTTGTGGAGCAATGCATGCTACACTTCAAGTTCTACCCTCTATGTTTTCCCACCGATCGGGTTAAGGTGGCATTCATTATGTCTTACCTGGCGGGTGATGCCTTGGAATGGATCAACCCCCTATATGAAACACAGGATCCGATCCTCCTGGACCTAATGACCTAATGGCCTTCCTGGTGGCCTTTCTAATGGTCTTCGATGATCCTAACCCGGAGGCTCCTGCTGAAGCTTCACCTCCCAATATCCCGGAGCAGCCCCGATGGGTAATGTGTGTGGGTAGCGCAATAGTCCTCCAGCCCAATGAGACTACTGTCCACCCAGAATCTTCACAGGGTGACTACGCTTTCCGGAATACATCTCCCAACCTCAAGAGGCAGTCCAGACGTGCTAGACGTAGAGGCAAGCCGTCACGCCAGGGTCTGTCCTCCCTGAGACCTCCTGACCCCAACCTTGAAGTCCCTACTGAAGCTTCATCTCCCTGTATCCCGGAGAAGCCCCAACGGGTAATGTGCGTGGGTAGTGCTCCGGTTCTCCTGCCCGAAGAGACTTCTGCCCATCCAGACTCCACACAGGAGAACTTCCTGCACCCGGCATCAGATGCTTCACCCACTTTAACCGGTGTGCATGTCCAAGGATGCTCCAAAGCTGTGGTTACCTCTGAGTCTGTGCACCTCTACTACCTGGCGGAGGACCCCCTGTTGCCTCCTGAATCCTCCGGGATACCACTCGATGACAAATGGAGAGAGACTTCTCTACTCTCGGTACTCGATACTTTGTCCGCTTCGTCCTGTGAGCCTGACAATCGGTACCCCAAAGTGGTAGTTACCCCCGAGTCTCTACACCCCTCCGACCAGGCGGAGGACCTCCAGTTGTCTCCAGAACCCTTCGGGGTGCTACCTGGTAGCGAAAGGACAGAGACTCTCCTATACTCTGTACCTGATACCTCGCTCGCTTCGTCCAGTGAGTCCAACCTAGTGTACTCCGAAGCAGAGGTTACTCCCGAGTCTCTGCACCCCTCCGACCAGGCGGAGGACCTCCAGTTGTCTCCAGAACCCTTCGGGGTGCTACCTGGTAGCGAAAGGACAGAGACTCTCCTTTACTCTGTACCTGATACCTCGCTCGCTTCGTCCAGTGAGTCCAACCTAGTGTACTCTGAAGCAGAGGTTACCCGTGAGTCTCTACACCCTTCTGACCAGGCGGAGGACCGCCAGTTGTCTCCAGAACCCTTCGGGGTGCCACCTGGTGGTGAATGGACAGAGACTTTCCTATACTCGGTACCCGATACCTCGCCTGCTTCGTCCAGTGAGTCCGACCTAGTGTACTCTGAAGCAGATGTTTTCTCTGAGCCTCTGCACTCTTCTGACCCGGCGGAGGACCTCCAGTTGTTTCCTGAATCCTCCGGGGTACCACCAGATAACAAAGAGACAGTGACTTTTCCTCATTATGTACCTGATAACCCGTCTATTTCTTCCTGTGAGCTTGACAAGATGTACCTCGAAGCAGAGATTACCCCCAAGTCTCTGTCCCCCTCCAACCCGGTGAAGGACTTCCAGTTGTCTCCTGTACCCTCTGGGGTGCCACCTGAAAATATGTGGAGAGAGACTTCCTTGTGTGCTGTTCCTGGTACTCCACCCGTTTCGTCTGTTGCTGAGGATGGCTGGATAGGAGGTAGCATCCTAGCTAACCAGATGAGATCAGTTTTTCCTGTGGACAGTGGAAGTGATCTCCTTGAAGTGAACGACTGGTCCTCGAATTCCCTGCGGAAGATTCTGGCAGGCCTGAAGAAGAGGGGGCGTAAGGGGGGGGGTACTGTAACATACCTGGCGGCGTCCTTGCATGGTGGTCCATCTCCCACTGTGCAAGAGCGCGCACTTGATCTCCAGTCCAGAATGTCTCTCTGGCTTACCTCCATGCTGTCTGTTTGTGTCTGTTTCTGCTGCTTAAGGGCGGCGCCCAATCACTTCCTGCTTTTTGTACCTGCTGTGGGTCACACCCCTTGTGCGTCCTCAGCCTATTGCTGTCTGTCACCTGGTATATAGATCAGCTGCTCCCATCTATTCCTGCCTGAGCATAGTGTTTCATTCAGTGTGTGCTTGCACTCTGAAGGTGCCAGGTCCCGTTCTGTGTTCTCTTGTCTGCCTATCCTGGAGGCTGTATTTCCAGGCCTGTCTGAACACGCTCCTAGCCTGTTCCTCCTGCCTTCTAGGGGCCGATTACCTAGACCTGTTCCTGTATCTTGTCTGACCTGTCTGAACACGCTCCTAGCCTGTTCCTCTCGCCTTCTAGGGGCTGATTACCTAGACCCGCTCCTGTATCTTGTCTGTCCTGTCTAAACACGCTCCTTGCCTGTTCGTCCTGCCTCTCTGGGGGCCTTATTCCCAGACCCGCTCCTGTATTCCGCTGCAGTGTCGGTCTCCTCCGTACACTCAGTTCCAGTCTGAACTCTCTCCTATCCTTTACCTGTTTTGCCTCTATGTCCGTTCCCTTCCTTTTTCTGCAGAGTCTGAACTCGTACCTAACTCCTGCTTGTTGTCTCTGTACTCCCGTTTGTGAGTTTGTGGTCCACTCGCTACTTCTCTGCTAGTACCCTGTGGGTGTCTGGCTCTGCCTTTCCCTTCCTGTCTGTTCCGTGTGAACAGAGCCCTGTCCCCCCTACTCAGCCTAGCCTGCTCTGGCTCCTTTGCTCACCGCTCCGGCGGTTCTAGCCTGCACTGACTCCTTTGCTCACCGCTCCAGCGGTTCTAGCCTGCTCTGACTCCTTTGCTCACCGCTCCGGCGGTTCTAGTCTGCTCTGTCTCCTTTGCTTACCGCTCCGGCGGTTCTAGCCTGCTCTGACTCCTTGCTCACTGCTCCGCAGCCTTGCTCCGCTCTGACCCTTTTGCTCACTGCTCCGGCAGTCCTGTCCTGCCCTGCTTCTGCCCGCTGCTCCGGCAGTCCTGTCCTGCCCTGCTTCTGCCCGCTGCTCCGGCAGTCCTGTCCTGCCCTGCTTCTGCCCGCTGCTCCGGCAGTCCTGTCCTGCCCTGCTTCTGCCCGCTGCTCCGGCAGTCCTGTCCTGCCCTGCTTCTGCCCGCTGCTCCGGCAGTCCTGTCCTGCCCTGCTTGTGCTCGCTGCTCCTGCAGCCCCGTCCGGCTCTGTTCTTGCCCACCGCTTCGGGCGTTCCCTCTCTGCTGTGGTTGTCTACCGCATCTGCGGTTCTGTGACCCAGTCTGTACTGGGTCTTAACCTTTCTGTGCTCCAGCCCGTCCTTTCGGCCAGTACCTCCCTGCCTGCATACTCGCCTGTATCCACCCATCTGCATACCTGCTGTGTTTGCTTACATCCACCAGTCTGTGCCAGCCTAACCTGCCTGTTCCTGAGTCCCAGTGTGTACTGGGTCCTATCCCGCCTGTGTTCCTACCTGCTAGTGCCTCCCTGTCTGCACTCTAGCTGTGCTTGCCTGTACCCCTCTGCCTGTATTGTTCCTGAGTCCCAGTGATTACTGGGTCCTATCCCGCCTGTGTTCCTACCTGCTAGTGCCTCCCTGTCTGCACTCTAGCTGCGCTTGCCTTTACCCGCCTGCCTGCATACCAGTCGTGCCTGCCTATACCCTCCAGTCTGTGCGCCAGCCTAACCAGCCTGTTCCAGTAATCCCTGTGTGGGTCAACCCCCGTGTCCGGAGTTTGACCTGGAGTAGCACCTGGTCCCTCTGCCCGGTTTCTCCCTGGTGCACTGGCGTCGTATGCCGTCGTGCCATCTTGGTCGGATCGGCCAGATACTTAGTCACGCCCCTCCAGGCACTCTCCGGTTCATGGTCCAGTGGAACCACAACACCCGCACACGCCAGTCAGTCCGGGCGTGTGCATAACATAGTCCTCCTGAATAGACTGTTAGAATTTGTATTATGGCAAGAAAAAGCAGCTAAGTAAAGAAAAACTAGTGGCCATCATTACTTTAAGAAATGAAGGTCAGTCAGTGCGAAAAATTGGGAAAACTTTGAAAGTGTCCCCAAGTGTATTTGCAAAAACCGTCAAGCGCTACAAAGAAACTGGCTCACATGAGGACCGCCCCAGGAAAGGAAGACCAAGAGTCACCTCTGCTTCTGAGGATAAGTTTATCCGAGTCACCAGCCTCAGAAATCGCAGGTTAACAGCAGCTCAGATTAGAGACCAGGTCAATGCCACACAGAGTTCTAGCAGCAGACACATCTCTTCAACAACTGTTAAGAGGAGACTTTGTTCAGCAGGCCTTCATGGTAAAATAGCTGCTAGGAAACCACTGCTAAGGACAGGCAACAATCAGAAGAGACTTGTTTGGGCTAAAGAACACAAGAAATGGACATTAGAACAGGGGAAATCTGTGCTTTGGTCTGATGAGTCCAAATTTGAGATCTTTGGTTCCAACCACCGTGTCTTTGTGCGACGCAGAAAAGGTGAACGGATGGACTCTACATGCCTGGTTCCCACCGTGAAGCATGGAGGAGGAGGTTTGATGGTGTGGGGGTGCTTTGCTGGTGACACTGTTGGAGATTTATTCAAAATTGAAGGCATACTGAACCAGCGTGGCTACCACAACATCTTGCAGCGACATGATATTCCATCCTGTTTGTGTTTAGTTGGACCATCATTTATTTTTCAACAGGACAATGACCCCAAACACACCCCCAGGCTGTGTAAGGGCTATTTGACCAAGAAGGAGAGTGATGGGGTGCTACGCCAGACGACCTGGCCTCCACAGTCACCAGACCTGAACCCAATCGAGATGGTTTGGGGTGAGCTGGACCGCAGAGTGAAGGCAAAAGGGCCAACAAGTGCTAAGCATCTCTGGGAACTCCTTCAAGATTGTTGGAAGACCATTTCCGGTGACTACCTCTTGAAGCTCATCAAGAGAATGCCAGGAGTGTGCAAAGCAGTCATCAAAGCAAAATGTCGCTAATTTGTAGAACCTAGAATATAAGACATATTTTCAGTTGTTTCACACTTTTTTGTTAAGTATATAATTCCACATGTGTTAATCCATAGTTTTGATGCCTTCAGTGTGAATGTACAATTTTCATAGTCAAGAAAATACAGAAAAATCTTTAAATGAGAAGGTGTGTCCAAACTTTTGGTCTGTACTGTATATATATAGTGAAAGAGAAAGAGAGAGTGAGAATGTGTTCTTCATTACAAAGGAATGAACAGTGGTTTGAAACTTCATGAATAAAATATAGTACTAATAACATGTTTTTCAGATGGCAAACATTAAGTAAAATATTGTAGAGGTTTTCATTACAAAATGAATGGATTTAATTTTGTTTTACTATTTTGTAATAAAGGGAAACAAAAATGCCTATTAAAACAGGCTACTGCTTTCCTTTATCTAGCATAAAGCTATAAGCAGGCACTGCAGTGGCACAGTATTTATGAAAGAGCATCACAGATGGTATCTGTTAAATTACCAAATTTAAACAGGGCTTTAAACACAGCACAAGTATTAAATGCATCTTACTCTGTGGGAATCTAGGCGGATTGTCATTGACATCAGTCAGTGTGATGTTCACCGTGGTGGTCCCAGATAATCCTCCCATCTGGCCACCCATATCTTTGGCCTGAATAACCACTTGGTAATGTTCCCTGTTCTCTCTATTCATATCTGGTAGAGCAGTTTTGATTATGCCTGCAAAAAAAGGAAACAAAATATATTTTCAAACATTTTCACATGGAATGTACTGCGGATATGAAGGCATTGTCAGCAAATTCACATTTAATTATATCTTATGCAGGTCAGGTTAAAAACAAGCAAAAATAAAATAGCTAAACAGATTATACTGATCTACAGCCAAATTGGTTTGGAGATGAAAACAATTGAACTTAACTAATTTTGTGGTGCTGAAAACAAATATGATGCTGACATTTGCTGATTGGCACCAATTTTCAAGATCCAGAGGAAGTTGTAACTGCTTATGACATCTTTCATGTAAATGTAAAGAAAAATTGTGCCTTTATTATTTCATCGTCTTTATTGCATTGCTAGTAGCCAAACTAACTTAAATCATCTATTTATTTCATTGAGCCTTCAGTATGCTATCATCTTGGGGTGACCAATCAAAAAAAGTCAACTCAGCTCCGATGATGTAATGCTAATTACAGTTGCATAACCTACTTTTATAAATTCTCCCTGTGTAAGGTAAACAGTTTTAGGATTTCTTTGCATAGTTTCTTATCATATTTACACGTTTCTATATATTTTTTCTGATGTGCTTCGTTCTTGCATTAACAAAAAGATAGTTTTTGCTACATATCCGGTGAAGTCACTTTTGAGTCACAAAGGTGAACCTTGACTACCATGATAAGGAAAGCCTACAACATGTATTTTGGCTGCAGAATAGGGGATAAGGACAAGAGTTATGCTGCACATATGTTGCAA
Organism: Phyllobates terribilis; assembly: GCF_046119375.1. Taxonomy (NCBI): domain Eukaryota; kingdom Metazoa; phylum Chordata; class Amphibia; order Anura; family Dendrobatidae; genus Phyllobates; species Phyllobates terribilis. Next base: position 447,176,419 of record NW_027362764.1, read on the forward strand.
TAGATGTACATGACATCTTACCAAGTAGTTGCATGGGAAAAGGCAATCTATTCCTTTTGCACTCTCAATGATCTGTAGGGAGCCAACCAATCACACTACCAATTGCTATTTCTGCATAGTGCCTCCCATTAGGAAAGGACTTTCAGGTAAGAAGACACAGTGGACTTTACAGTATCCAAACATTTCTTTAGCAACCTCAACTGAACCACACCTTATAACACAAGATGAACTGAACAATCTTGTTAGAGACTTGGATCTGCCCAAGAGTAAGGCTGAGCTCTTAGGTTCCTGGCTACAGCAGTGAAATCTCCTAAAAGTAAAGTCAGTGGATAAAAATGCAAAAGAATTCACGTATCTCGTTAATACATTTCCAAGGTTGAGTGATGCAAATATAAAGGAAGGAGTCTTTATTGAAAGTTATAAGAAACCTTGCGGTAACCTGGTATTCAGTTCACCCATGGACTGAGGGTCTCCTCTGCACGGACGTCTTATAGTATAGCAAGGAAAAATGAAGAGAAAAGGAAGGTACATCCAGCACTGGGTCCTCATAAAAAATTCTTCTTTATTGCAAATCCATAAAAACTCCAGACAGAGTAATTGCATACGTGTTTCAGACAGTTATGTCCTTAGTCATTGCATACATGAGTCTTTATTGAACCTCACATTCATAAGCTTCTTCAAGATGTAGAGTTTCTCTGTTTTTTGAAGGGCAAGGAAAAGGCTGCATGGGTAGCATACGCATTAGTGTAACTAATTTGTTGAGAAACATAAGTCCAGATAACTATTAAGAGATGTTGGAAAAACTCATCAAAACGTATAAGGATCTTGACTGTAACATGTGCTTAAAGATTAATTTCTTATATTCACATCTAGACTATTTTTCACCAAACTGTGGAGCAGTGATCGACGAGTATGATGAAAGATTTCACCAAGATATTGCGGCTATGGAGCACCATTTCTTTAAAGAAGCACTCCCATCAAATTGTTTATCCTCTTAATATTTTGAAATCATCATAATATTGTACTGTGTACTTACAATTGCTCACTTTGCCTTTCTACCCAGCTAATTCTTCTGTTTTCTCTGCTCTATGTAGAAACAGGAAGTGTCTTTTCCTTACAGAAATCATTCCTCTCTTCAACTCCTGACCCTGGTGCTCCACCCCTCCCCCTGACATAGACTTTTCCAGTAACTAATGAGTTATACAGTGTAAATTGACCTCCTCTTTCTGCAGAGCTTAGAAGGATTCAGCTAGTCTCTTTTTAATCATGTGATGTCATAAACCTAATGGAAAACAGACGAATTAGAATGGTAGAAGGGAAAAATGAGCAATTGTAAGCACACAATGCTATATAATATGATGGGAGTGCTTCTATAATGACAGCTAAATTAATTCTGATTTAACTATTCTGATTTTATTTTGTCTCCTTTTATTTTGTGATTTATAAACTTTATTTTTTGATTGATGCAGCTGGAACCTTATGCATTATTATTTTCATGCAGAGCATCTTGTAGATGTCTCAGGCTTCATTTTTTGAGTATAAAGAAATTAAACATTTTTTTTCTTATTTTCATTATGACTGGGGATGAGAGAACCCATTTGATGCAGGTCGAATTTCTTTGCAATTTCACAGCAACATGTAATTTTTTTCCTGATTTCCAGTACATTATATGGTAAAATCAATGGTGGTGTTCAAAAGTACAACTCGTTCCGCAAAAAAAACAAGCCCTCACATGGCCATATTGATAAAAAAATAAAAAAAGTTATGGTTCTGGGAAGAAGGGGAGCAAAAACTGAGAATGTAAAAATGGGCAATCCCAAAGTCATGAAGAGGTTAAAAGATGGACTTAATTTTGTATTCTTCCAACTGTCGTGGCAGTCACATGATGCAGTTTGGCAATTGTCTTTGGCCGATCTTTATGGCTGCTCCTTGATTCGAACCAGTGACCTTTTGCTTGAGAATCAACCTAATAACACATTGAGCTATTAGGGAATGAGAGAACAGGTTGTATTTAGTAGTATACAGGAAGAAAAAGATTTTTCTACCCCCAGGAGCAAAACAGTAACAATGAAATGACTTGAGAATAATCTGCATAACTAATCATATGCTAAATAGTTGCAAGTCAAATTTATGTATGGGATAGCAGAGATGATTGTCTATAAAATGATGTTAGTCTCATGTTTGCAGCAGTAGTGAATGGAGAGATATGAAACCTGAAATTCAAAAGTTTAGAATATTGTTACACGCTTGCTTGTCAGTGTATATTGTAACTGGGGTATCCATATCATCTTCATCAAGTTAAGACTTCCCACCATTCAAAGAGGTTCCCTATGCCACAAGTCTCCCTTGAATTTAAATTTAGCCAAAAGAGGGTAGAGATTACGTTTTTCATAATCAGAGAAAGTCAGAGATAGCCTAATACCTAGATATTTTTTAGTTGTCTTACATTTCAGAGGGATCAGATTTTCATCTAATTGCAAGGGACTACTCTAATAGATAATTATCCATAGGTAAAATATCAGATTTACCCCCTTTTTTAGTCAGACCAGAAAATCTTCAAATGCACTTCTATTTATTAAAGAGAGGTTCCAAGTTGCAAGAAATAAAAGCATATTATTTGATTATTTGCCTCAAGAGCTAATTTCTCTTAGTTTGCTCCCCACCAAAAACTTTGGATACTTGTGTGCTCTCTAATACAGACCGCCAAAGGTTTAATGGCAATAGCAGGAGGCATGCCTGCCATGTACCCTGCCCAGTGTCACCACCTGGGAAAGGACATCATTAATCCTTATATGAGCTTTGAGTACTCTATAAAATAATTGAACTGAAGAGTCTATGTTTATCCACATGAACCTGCAAGTTCAATTATAGGCGCATAAATTAATTGCAGTGAAATTAGCTGGCATAAACCCAGTTTGGCTTTAGTGGATAAGAGAAAAAATGACCCTAGAAAGAAATAAAGCCAGGGGTCTTGCCAATATTTTAAAGTCAGCCCACAGTGGCGAGATAGGCCCTTAGAAACATGGATGCTATGGATCTTTACCGGATTTCAAAATAAATACAATAATAGCTTCAGACTTGGATTTGGGCAGTTTAACAACCTTAAAGGCATGCTGGAGCACCTGTAGCAGTTCAGGCAAAAGCACTTCCTGAAAGATCGTAAATATTTCAACCGGGAAACCGTCTAAACCAGGTGTCTTAGAATTAACCATTTATGTCATTGCCTCCAGCAACTCATTCAGATATAGAGGAACTTCTCACTGGTTCCTGCTGGAATATCTTTAATAATGTACTCCTATCCATAGAGTTAACAATTTGATCCATCAATGACACCAGTCAAAATTTATATATGGTATCATAGAAGTTAAAGAAAAACTCTCGAATATCTTTTACCTTTGTTACCCATGTGCCTTCTTTAGTTTGGATAAAAGTCAAACAGGGAACCCACCCTTGGAAGTCCTTGCAATTGTGGCAAATAGATGTCCCACTCTCTGTCTCTCTCTTCGTAGTATTTTTCTTTAGCAAAAAAGTGGCTATTAGCCGCTACTTCAAGTGGGCACCTCCAAGGTTTCTTGCGTTCTACTCCAATCCATGGCTGTAGATTAAGTTGGACATTGAATATAGGCTGACTCAGACTCTGCAACCTGTTTTGCTAAAGGCTCCCCATAATTTTTAGTGACAGATTTCTTTCGGCTAATTAGCTGAAAAAATGCACCTGTATGAGTAGTGTCCCGCAACACAAGAGGATCAGCTCAACCTTGATTATCTCTAAAATATGTTATAATATATTTTATGAAATGTAAGGTGCTGCGGAATATATTGGCGCCATAGAAATAAAAAATATTATTATTACATTCAGATATTTGAAATTAATTTATTAGGTTTATCCAAAATGGGTTAGGTTTCCAGGCCTTTAGAGTGCCTAACTGGACAATGCCAACATTAATCTCTGCAAAAATTGGGAGCAGTCCAAGAGCATCCATAGTAAACACTCTATCTGGAATATTTTTGGAAGCAATAGACTGTTAACAAGACATAAATCTATACATGATAAAGTATTATGAGATAATGTATAACAAGAGAAAGTTTTTTTTTTTTTATATCGGGCCCTCCATATATCAAACAACATAACTTCATCCAGCAAATGACCAAACTTCGTAGGTGACGAGTTGTGCCCTTCATTCCATGCACTTTATCCATTCCTTGTATTTTACAATACAGGCACAGATATCGACCTTCTGCATTAATTTCTTTGTCTAAGTATTGAAATGGGATGGATTTGGAACCAAGACATTTTAAGCCCCTAGAGAAAATAGTGTGTGTAGAATTAAAAATGTGACCTATCCAAGCCTTCTAAACAAATTGTAGTTTCACAAGTGAGATTCATTTCCTTGAGATTAATTATAGCTGACAAATAAGTTCTAAAATAATCAAATATTGCCATTCTTTCAACGGGATCTCGCATGCCCCTCACATTCTAGGAAAATAAAGACAATGTACCAGCCTCATTTGTAATGTAGCAACACCTCTAGTCGATACAGAGGCTTCCCCAATATGGCCATAGCATGATACCTTATAAGAAACCTAGAACATATAGCACAATTATTAAAATGCAGAACTTAATGGCAAAACTAAATGTAGTTATGCAAGCAAAACAACCATCCCTTTAAATTCCCACCTTACCACATCCCTTGTGAAAGATAACATCATAACCTATCCAAGCAAAATAGCAAAAAACACAAGTTTCTTTAAAGTTTGTTTAAAAGCTCTCCTTAATACCTCAAAAAAACATGGTGTAATATTTTAGAAACTATCCATAGTGACCTGAAACAGGAATGCATTAGACAAGTAGCATAGTAGTGTTTTTTAACCCTGCGGTTCTCTTCATGTCTACTACACACTTATAATGTTCCGGTCCTATTAAAGTCTTGATTTTTAGCTAATTTCAGTGTTTTATTTGAATACCTATTGCATTATTATATTGTATGTGAACATGGTTGTTCATAAACAAATGAAATACAAAATCAAAAACTTAATTTTTATTTTTTTTGTATCAAAAAATGTTACATGGCATTATTGCAATATTCATGCATATTGCACATTTGCGCATAAAAAAATATTCTTTATATAACTGTAAACTATAATAACATCAAACTGTATGTAAATATATTTAAAAAAAGTAAATAAAAAAATGAAAAGTTCAGTTTTTTCTATATAAAATGGTAAATAAGGTTCACTGTGCTAAATTTACTGTTTGTATTTGTCACAAGCATAATTTACATGTCTTTTGCATAAGTACTTTGCACAACTGAAACATATCACATTTGTTTTGTGATTACTTGATGTTGGACAGAAGGTGCATCATTTCCATTTTAGGCTGGTTGCATTGCTGGTGGAGGCCATGGGCATCATAGTAGTGCCGGTGGAAGCCATTGGTTCACTTTCTTTAGCATGCTGTTGGATCCTGTGGACAATGGCTGCCACTCCATCTTCTCTGGGTGTTACTTTTCTTTCTTCGATTTATGGGCTAACCAGTGATTTCCCCAACTCCTCTATAAAAATTCTTCTTTTATATAGTTTATTTTTGTTCCAATTTGGGTGTATTTCACGCCATAACACGAATGCATTGAACGCCGACACATCAAGAATGTTGTAAAAAACAACCATTGGCCACCAATTTCTTTTGCTTTTACTGGTGTAAGTGCCTATGAGTTGATCTAGAGTATCAACTGCCCCTTTTGTAGCATTGTAATGTAAAATCATGTCTGGCTTTCTTTCGTCTCGATTACTGATTGCACTGTCATGGTGCATTGTGCTCATCAGAATGACCTGTTTGTGTTTTTTTGGGAACGTAAGAAACTACTGTTGTATCTTATTGAGAATACCTTGCGGCATTTCTGGCTCATTTTTTTCTAACAGTACCCAGCATGGTCATTTTTCTTTTCAGCAACATCTGCTCCAGTTGGTATGATGTGAAAAAATTGTCACATGTAACATTTTGTCCTTTGAGTCCGTGCGTCAAATCCACAACTACTTGCATACCTTGATTTTTTTCAGCTCTTTCTCCAGTGTATATGTAAATCTGCGCGGACCAAAAGGACCTAGATAAATTGACAAATAGTAGTGGATGCAATATATACTGTAGTCCAAAATGAGATTATAACTCCTTTATTTTACTCAAAAAATGGCTGGAGATTAGTATAAAAGGCTATCGGTCATTTTTGACCAAACAGTACAAGCGTAAAAAAAAACGCGGAGCAAAAAGTAAACAAAAAAAAAATACGCATAGTAAGAACCCCTCAAATGAGGAAAAGTCAATTAACCACAAGTTGGAATGTAATTCAGACTAATAATAATATTCTAAATAAAACCCAGAAATGAGATAGTAGATATCACATCAAATGCACAGCACAGTCATGATGTTTTTAGAAAAGTCAAAGAAAATCAATTTGGCTTAGCTCCTCGATTGCAGAATCATGGAAATCAAGCAAAGCAAGTACCTCTTTAGGTGCATGAAGGAAACCAGTAGACATGAGTGTAACTAGTCACAGTCTGGCAGGATAAAGCATGCCAAACTGCACATGGAGGTTAGATAGGCAGCTTTTGACTTCAGTAACTTTCACCTTCTTCCTCTGCACTTCAGCAGAAAAATCCAGGAATAAAGAAATTGTGTCCCCATTTTGTGAGTGTTTTGCATTTCTTTGGTCTTTCCAATAATTTTGTCACTATCCTTATAGTGCAGCATCTTTACCACTACCGATTTGGGTGAAGTACCAGCAGGGAGAGACTTAGTGGGGACACTATGAGCCCCTTCAACTGCATATAGGGGAGAGAGAGTGGCCTTGCCCATGACTGTTTATATCCGATTTTTTTTTTTTAATTCTAGTGGAGTTGTTGTCTTAATTTTTTTCTATGATCCCACCAATCTTACATTATTCCTTTGCAAGCTAGATTCTAGGTCATTGGCCTTAGCTTGTAATATGTTATTGGAATGATCATAACTGTGGATGTCTTTAAGGGCCAAAGTTATCCGGTCTTCAAATTCACTAATGTACCCCTCAGCAGCAGTAGTGCATTTCAGATACTTTCTTCAGGCTGTTCCTTAATAAATTAATCTCTTCAGTAGCATGTCAAGCTCGCATAGTCAGTAATGCAAATGCTTTATTACACTGAATGACTACTGTAAATACAGTATTTCTGTCAGCGTTGGTGTTGCTGGTTCTTGCTGATTATGTAAATTCCCTATCAACCTGGGGCTCACTGCAGTCTCCCTGATCCCTTGATCTTTTCTCTAATCTCACCATCATCTTCAAATACAGTATCTCGGTCCAGCTATCCCCCGCTCACCCAAGTGGTGTAGTTACTAGTGATGAGTGAACATGCTCGCCACTGCTCTGTATTTGCCTGAGCATAGCTGTGCTCTACAAGCTCGGCGCTCGGTGAGTATTTCCGGGTTGCTCGGGCGGGAACTCGGGTCCCCTCTCTGCATGTTTGGCACTCTTTAGAGAGCCAATGAATATGCAGGGATTGCCTGCCACGCACTGTAATGCCGTAGCCATGTTGGTTGTGGCATTACAGTGATTGGCTGGCTGCACAGCGTCATCAGGTCTATATAAGACCTGGTGCTGCTATGCTCATCAGTCTACTCCGGAACCAGGCAGAGTAGGGAGAGGTGCTGCTGCATCAGGGAGAGATTTGCTTATCTATATTTAGTATAGGTATTCCACAACATATACACTGCTCAAAAAAATAAAAGGAACACTTAAACAACAGAATATAACTCCAAGCAAATCAAACTTTTGTGTAATCAAACTGTACACTTAGGAAGCAACACTGATTGACAATCAATTTCACATGTTGTTGAGCAAATAGAAGAGACAGTAGATGGAAATTATTTGCAATTATCAAGACACACTCAATAAAGGAGTGGTTCTGCAGGTGGGGACCACAGATCACATCTCAATTCCATTGCTTTCTGGCTGATGTTTTGGTCACTTTTGAGTGTTGGTTGTGCTTTCACACTCATGGTAGCATGAGACGGACTCTACAACCCACAGACGTTGCCCAGGTAGTGCAGCTCATCCAGGATGGCACATCAATGCGAGCTGTGGCAAGAAGGTTTGCTGTGTGTGTCAGAGTAGTGGAGGGGGCCGTAGGAGGGCAACAACCCAGCAGCAGGATCGCTACCTCCACCTTTGTGCAAGGAGGAACAGGAGCAGCACTGACAGAGCCCTGCAAAATGATCTCCAGCATTCCCCAAATGTGCATGTCTGCACAAACGGTTTGAAACCGACTCCATGAGGGTGGTATGAGGGCCCGACATCCACAAATGGGGGTCTCACAGCCCAACACCGTGCAGGACGCTGGGCATTTGCCACAGAACACCAGGATTGGCAAAGTCGCCACTTGCACCCTGTGCTCTTCACAGATGAAAGCAGGTTCACACTGAGCACATGTGACAGACGTGACAGAGTCTGGAGACGCCGTGGAGAGCGATCTGCTGCCTGCAACATCCTTCAGCATGTCTGGTTTGGCAGTGGGTCAGTAATGGTGTGCGGGCGCGTTTCTTTGGAGGGCCGCACAGCCCTCCATGTGCTCACCAGAGGTAGCCTGACTGCCATTAGGTACAGAGATGAGAGCCTCAGACCCCTTGTGAGACCATATGCTGGTGCAGTTGGCCCCGGGTTCCTCCTAATGCAGGACAATGCCAGACCTCATGTGGCTGGAGTGTGTCAGAAGTTCCTGCAAGATGAAGGCATTGAAGCTATGGACTGGCCTGTCCATTCCTCAGACGTGAGTCCGATTGAGCACATCTGGGACAACATGTCTCGCTCCATCCACCAACGTCACGTTGCACCACAGACTGTCCTAGAGTTGGCGGATGCTTTAGTCCAGGTCGGGGAGGAGATCCGACAGGAGACCATCCGCAACCTCATCAGGAGCATACCCAGGCATTGCAGGAAGGTCATACAGGCACATGGAGGCCACACACAATACTGAGCCTCATTTTGACTTGTTTTAAGGACATTACATCAAAGTTGGATCAGCCTGTAGTGTGTTTTTCCACTTTAATTTTGGGGGTGACTCCAAATTCAGGCCTCCATTGGTTAATAAATTTGATTTCCATTGATGTTTTTTGTGTGATTTTGTTGTCAGCACATTCAACTTTGCACAGAACAAAGTATTCAATGAGAATATTTCATTCATTCAGATCTAGGATGTGTTATTTGAGTGTTCCCTTTATTTTTGAGCAGTGTATATCCATATGAACTAACAGTCCTTCTGGGACTAATCGAGCTTCATATATTCAGTGGTAATAGCAGGAGTTAGGCACGCAGGCAGTGTTTGTGGCAGACTGCAGTGCATGATACAGCACAAGAGCGTCCATTGAACGTCCTGTTAGTATAGGTATTCCACAACATATATATATATATATTGTGATGTAGCAGACATCCCTTTAATGGTTCAGTGTAGTTTGAATGACCATGTACGTTCCCCTTTAACTGACTGGTCACATGACCGTGACATCACACAGGTCCTTTTGAACACAGTTAAGGTCCTATTTGCGGGTGTGTGTGTGTGCTGCAGAATATATAAACCCTGTGTGTTCCTGTGTGGGTGTGTTCTGGTGTGTAGGAGTTCCTGGTTGTTGGGAGCTCCTGTGTGGGCACCATGTGAGAGGCACGAGGCTGTTCCCTGTGTGTGGTGGGAACACCGCTCGTGTGAGGCCTGGAGTGGCCTGGTGGACTCCGGTGGAGGTGAAGCCTGTGTGAGTGTGTGGGGGATGCCAGTAAGCCTCGGAGTGCCACACAAGAGGCCTGATGGACTCCGGTGGAGGTGAAGCCTGGATCCCTGTTTGAAAGTATCGGGGATGCCAGTAAGCCTCGGAGTGCCACACAAGCGTCCTGGAGGGTGATGCCTGGATATGAAATGTGCAATATGCCAGTAAGCCTTGGATGGGAGTAATGGCTGGAGACCACGTGTGGTAAGCCGTAGAGCCACAGTGGTGGCGTATGAAATGGACTATTACAGCTGAAGCCGGCAAAAGGTAATACTCTTGCGTTATGGACATTTACATGGACATTGTTTAGTACTACCTTGCGGAAGGCTGTATTAAGAGCCAAGTGGGCCGGTCTGCCACTTGGGCTCGTGGACTTTATCAGTGTGTCGGCGCGTCACGGAGTTGTACCCGGAAATAAGCTGTTTATGATGTGTAATAAACTGCTGAGCATTGTTGGAAAGCGGAAAGCTGATCATATGTGAGTTGATTGACGCAGCGAAGCGAGTATCCCCCAGGATAATAAGTAGCGCTGCCTTACATGTGGTTTAAGAGTGCGGGGAGCTGCAGTCTGGTTGCTAGGGGCAGCTGCAGTCTGGTTGCTAGGGGCAACTGTAGTCTGGTTGCTTGGGGCACTCTGCAGACTGGTTGCTGGGAGCAATTGCAGTCTGGTTGCTAGGGGCAATTGCAGTCTGGTTGCTGGGAGCAACTGTACAGGTCGACGAGTGTGGTGTAGCATCTGGCTGCAACTCGGCGGGGTTGTGAAGGTTGTCGTCGCACTCAAACCTGGTTTGCTGTGGCTCGGCGAGGCTCACGAAAGTCAAAGCATCTTGCTGCAACTCGGCGGGGTTGCGAAGGTTGTCATCGAACTCAAACCTGGTTTGCTGTGGCTCGGCGGGGCTCACGAAGTTCAAAGCATCTTGCTGAAAGTCGGCGGGGTTGCGAATATTGACATTACACTCAAATCCTGTTTTGCTGTGGCTCGGCGGGGCCACGAAAAATTTATCGGGGAGAGCGGTGAAGTTCAAGTGTGAACAGTATACCGTGATGGCTGTGAGCAAAGCAGCAGATGTTTTTGGGGCTATTGAGCGTTTGAAGGACCGATTGGGACCGGAGCAGGTATTTGAGAAACTCTTACAGGACATGGTGCGGGAACCACAGGAGCTGTGGACACCGTATAGAATGGTGGCCGTGGACCATTCTATGGACTCTCCGGGGGCGCCCGTGTTGTCCCAGAGTGCCCGGGGAGGTGGTAAGAGATCTTGTGAACTGAGTCCTAAGACTGTCGCTGATGTTTTTTGTAAAAATTCCCTTACAGGTGTGGTTGTTTAAAAGGGGGCGGAGTCTAAAAAGGGGGCGAATTTTTACAAGAGTGTGGAGTAGAGATGAGCGTTGTTCTACTCGAACTGTTCGCCAATCTCAAATTCGAGCTGTTTTGGGCGGTGTTCGAGCCGGTCGGCGAACACGAACAATTTGAGAAAAATTCGGCTGTTCGAGGTTATGTTCGATAACTGTTCGTGCACCAAAATCATAACTGGATTTTTTCTCAGTAATGATGAAAATTAATGTTAATACGCAGTTTGAGTGTACAGCGGGGCGGGGGGAGGGGCAGGGGATGGATCTCTGCAGGAACAATGAAGATCTCCATTTTTTTTTCTCTTTCCCGCATTTGCAGTGGGGAGGTGCAATCTGTCAGCCTATCAGCAGCGCACACACGGAGCAGTGATTGGCAGTGTATGTCACATGTCCTTGCCCTATAAGACCAAGCCATTTTCCCCGTCGCCACCATTTTCTCACTGCTGCAGCTGCGTGTTAGACGGCACCGCTGTTGCTGTGTGCGCTATACCTTGTTAATTTCAAGCCAATTTTCGCACAAATATACAGATAGCTTGGGAGTAGGGAATAGTTGTGATTGCAGTCCTTTTAAGGACTAGGTTACAGCATTTCCTACGACTTTTATCAAGCAGGTCTGTGCTCTTAAATAGATAGATTGTGGGAGTAAAGACTAATTGTAATTGGAGTCCTTTTCAGGACTAGGTTACATCAGTTCCTATCAGTTTTTGCCAGGCAGGTCTGTGCCAGTGCTGTGCAAGTTTTTTTCACAGCATTTGGCTGAATCTAGCAAAGCTAATCCTTTTTGGCCTATTGCAGAGTGTGTTAGTCAGTGGAGTAGCCTATCTGTGTTGCAAGATATACCACCTGTGTATAGAATACCAATTTTTTTACTGCACCTAGTGAAGTAAAATATTTTGGGCATAGCATCATTCTATTAGTCCATCTACACTGACCTCCATCAGGTTGCAAATTAAAAATAATTTTTTTCTGCATCTAGCTCTGAAAAAATATTTGGGCTTCTAGCAGTGTGTGGGACTTGGTCTATTAGTCCATCTATACTGACCTCCATCAGGTTGCAAATTAAAAATAATTTTTTTCTTCATTTATCTCTGAAAAAATATTTGGGCTTCTAGCAGCGTGTGGGACTTGTTCTATTAGTCCATCTATACTGACCTCCATCAGGTTGCAAATTAAAAATAATTTTTTTCTGCATCTAGCTCTGAAAAAATATTTGGGCTTCTAGCAGTGTGTGGGACTTGGTCTATTAGTCCATCTATACTGACCTCCATCAGGTTGCAAATTAAAAATAATTTTTTTCTGCATCTAGCTCTGAAAAAATATTTGGGCTTCTAGCAGTGTGTGGGACTTGGTCTATTAGTCCATCTATACTGACCTCCATCAGGTTGCAAATTAAAAATAATTTTTTTCTTCATTTAGCTCTGAAAAAATATTTGGGCTTCTAGCAGTGTGTGGGACTTGTTCTATTAGTCCTTCTATACTGACCTCCAGCAGGTTGCAAATTGAATATAATTTTTTTCTGCATCTAGCTCTGAAAAAATATTTGGGCTTCTAGCGGTGTGTGGGACTTGGTCTATTAGTCCATCTATACTGACCTCCATCAGGTTGCAAATTAAAAATAATTTTTTTCTGCATCTAGCTCTGAAAAAATATTTGGGCTTCTAGCAGTGTGTGGGACTTGGTCTATTAGTCCATCTATACTGACCTCCATCAGGTTGCAAATTGAATAAAAAAATTTTCTGCATCTAGCTCTGAAAAAATATTTGGGCTTCTAGCAGTGTGTGGGACTTGGTCTATTAGTCCATCTATACTGACCTCCATCAGGTTGCAAATTAAAAATAATTTTTTTCTGCATCTAACCCAGCCAATAGTTTTGGCCTAATACCACAGTTTGGCCACTCAGCTCTGCTCGGTTACCATCCATTGTATTTTTGTGCAAACAACTCCAGAGTTGTGAATTAGTTAACCACCAAAATGAGTGGAAAAAGGCCTTCTGCTGGTGGAAAGGGGAATAGGCGTGTTGGGAAGGGGAAAAAAGGTTGTGTCCGTGGGGTAGGTGCAGAAGAAAGACCATCTTCCAGCCAATCTAAAATGTCTACTTCTTTTAGCGGACAATGTGATAAGATCCCTTTCTTACGGCCACGCCAATCGCTACAAATTCCAGATGAGGCACAAAAACAGCAGGTGCTTCAACGGATATCAAGTGCTCCTTTAAGTGGGCTCTCCTCCACATCAACTTCAACATCACAAATACTCCAGTCCTCAAAGGTGTCACCCAAATCGCACTTGCTTCCTCACAGCTCCCAAATCTCCAGCTGCCCGTCTGAGTATGAGGTAGAACAGATGGTTGAGTCTGCAGAGCTGTTTACTCATACTATAGCCTGGGAATCAGAGGTCGACTCCAGCGCTTCTGTGAATCCAGACGAGGAAATGATCTGCACTGATGCCCAGAATCTTTATGAGTCGGATCCAGGACCAGACGCAGAAGGTTCTGACCATAATGTAGACCCTCATTCCCAAACTGTAACTCCTGTTGGTGGAGACAATGAGAAAGACGATGATAAGACTCAAATACCTGATTGGAGCGACAACTTTAGTTTTTTGTCAGGGCAGGAACAGGTTGGCTCTGAGGACGACGGGTGTGATAACGCACAGGGTGATGATGATGAGGTCGGAGATCCCACTTACTGTCAACCCACAGTCAGCCAAGAGATGAGGTCAGCAGAGGAGGTGGAGGAAGATGCTAGTGACGACGAGGTCAGGTTGCGCCTTCCTGGACAGAGACGTAGTACTGGAAGCACGTCAACAACTGCATCCTCAAACACAACTCTGCCTCTCACCACAAGTCGTGGTGGCTCTTCAGGTCGCATGGGTGCTAAGCCTTGCATAGCCTGGGCATTTTTTCAGATCGATAAAGATGACCCAACTCGTGTTATCTGTAACATTTGTCAGCAAAAGCTAAGTAGAGGCCAAAAAATACATAGTTTGAGTACTTCATGCATGAACCGGCACATGGACATGAAGCATAAGTTGCAGTGGGAAGCTCAGTGTGCTACAATGCGGCCTAGCCGGCCGGGCCAACCACCGTCTGCCATATCTTGTGCATCCGCGGCCTCTTCATCCTCTGTGACTGGGGGGACAGCAGTCACACCTGTTTTGGGGCGCAGACCTGCCACCTCTTTACCCGCAACAGCCAGCGTGATTGGCAGGTCATCATTTTCTTTGGAGGTGGTAACACCAGCTGGTCTTGAGCGCTGTCCGACATCGATAGCACCACCTTTGGATCAAGGCAACCTAACATGTCCGCCTGCATCTTCCTCACAGACCGGCAGTTTGCCGGGGACACCCTTATCAACCCCGTCTAAGCACAATAGCCAGCCCTCGGTCCCTCAGATGTGGACAAGTAAAAGACCATTTCCTCCTAGCCATGAGAAAGCTAAGAGGTTGAATTTCACCATCTGCAAGCTCTTGGCTACAGAAATGCTGCCTTTCCGCCTGGTGGACACAGAGGATTTTCGAGACCTTATGTCCGTCGCAGTGCCCCAGTACCAGATGCCCAGTCGGCACTACTTCTCAAAGAAAGGTGTGCCTGCGCTCCACCAGCATGTCGCACACAACATCACCGCTTCTTTGAGAAACTCTGTGTGTGACAGGGTGCATTTCACCACAGACACTTGGACGAGTAGGCATGGACAGGGGCGTTACATGTCGCTGACTGGGCACTGGGTAACTATGGTGACAGCAGGACAAGGGGCTGCTGTCCAAGTCTTGCCGTCCCCACGAGTTGTGCGTCAATCCTCTTTATGTCAAAGTTCCTCCACTGCTTCTGCCTCCTCAACCTCCTCTCGGTCTTCCACCTGCACCCAAAGCCTGTCTGGTCATGCCACAAGCTTTCTAACTGCGCAGAAGGGATCCTGCACACCTCCTTACTATGCTGGCAGTAGGGCTCAACGTCATCAGGCGGTTTTTACATTGAAATGTCTGGGAAATGTGAGTCACACAGCTGAGGAGTTGTGGTCAGCTCTGGAGAACCAATTTCATGAATGGTTGTCTCCACTGGACCTGAAACCAGGGAAGGCCGTGTGCGACAATGCTGCAAACCTGGGTGCGGCCCTTCGCCGGGGCAATGTCACACACGTGCCTTGTATGGCTCACGTGTTGAACCTGGTTGTCCAGCAATTTTTAGCCCACTATCCCAGACTAGATGGCCTTCTGCAGAGGGCACGGTCGCTGTGTGCTCACTTCCGCCGTTCGCATCCCGCAGCTCAGCGACTTACATCTCTACAGAAGTCGTTGGGGCTGCCACTTCACCGGCTAAAATGCGATGTGCCTACCCGGTGGAATTCAACTCTGCACATGTTGCAGCGACTGTGGCAGCACCGACAAGCCCTGGTGCAATACGTTCTGACGTATAGCCTGGGCCAACGAGATTCAGAGGTGGGGCAAATCATGCTGGAGGAGTGGTCTCAGATCAGGGACCTATGCACCCTTCTGCACAGTTTTGAAATGGCGACGAAGATGTTTAGTGCTGACGATGCCATTATCAGCATGACTATTCCGGTGATTTACATGCTGGAGCACATGTTAAACAGAATTCGGAGTCAGGTGGTGGCACAAGAGGAGGTGGAGGAAGTAGAGGAGGAGGAGTTGTATGCGGAAGGGCTAACATCTGCAAGGTCCAGACGGTTGACAGCAAAAAGGCGGCAGGCATGTGAGGGTGGGGGAGATGATTTTACCAGGGCGCATGGTAGCAGCCAAACTAGTGAGAAAGGTGCAGGAGCCCAGGAAGAAGTGGAGGACGAACTGATGGAAGACTCATCAGATGAGGGAGACCTTGATCACATTTCTGTTGTGCGAGGTTGGGGGGAGAGGACAGAGGAAGGAAGCATGATTGTTACCTCGCCACCAACACAACAGGGACTTGGTGCTCCTGGATGCGCAACACATATGAGTGCCTTCTTGCTGCACTACCTGCAACATGACCCTCGAATTGTGAGAATTAGAAATAATCCTGACTACTGGGTTGCCACACTGTTAGATCCCCGGTACAAAAGTAAATTTGCAGAAATTATTCCTGCCATAGAAAGGGATGCACGCATGCAGGAGTATCAGCAGAGACTGTTGCAGAATCTTACATGTGCTTTTCCACAAAATACCAGTGGTGCACGTAGTGAATCTCACAGTTCCAACTTGCCAACCGTGGGACCGTCAAGTGTTCAGCACTCAAACCGTAACAGAACCACAGTATCTGCTGGTAACATCAATTTTGCGGAATCATTTCACCACTTTTTTAGCCCATCCTTTGCAAGGCCACAGGAGACAAGAAGTCTGACACATAGTCAACGCCTAGAGACGATGGTACAGGAGTATCTCCAAGTAAACATTGAAGCCACGACTGTGTCACTGGACCCTTGCTCTTTTTGGGCTTCCAATCTGGATAAATGGCCGGAGCTAGCCACTTACGCCTTGGAGATCTTGTCATGCCCCGCAGCCAGCGTTCTGTCTGAACGTGTTTTCAGCTCTGCTGGTGGTGTGCTGACAGATAAGCGCACGCGGCTCTCCACTGATAATGTAGACAGACTCACGTTCATAAAGATGAACAAATCATGGATCCGAAGCGACTTTTCTACCCCTGTGTCATCCTGGGGAGAGTAAAAGCTTGATGATTGGTTAAAATCACCCTACCAACCGTTTTAAGCTTTCAAATTACTAATCATGTTTATCTGTATCTTGACTGGAAAATAATTTGGGCTTTGTAGCAGTGTGCAGCACTGATCCTATTAGGCCATCTATAATAAGCTTCACCAGATTTAAAATTAAAAATAATTTTTAGCTGCATCTAGCCCGGAAAATAATTTTGGGGCTCCGAGATGCGCAAGACACATAAGTGCCTTCTTGCTGCACTACCTGCAGCATGACCCTCATATTGTCAGAATTCGAAGTAATCATGACTACTGGGTTGCCACACTCTTAGATCCCCCAAACTTTTCGATCAACCTTTTCATTTTAATAAAGACCAAAAAAATGGTCATTAGCAGGTTGTTAGAAACTGAAATCAAACAGTTTTCAACTCAAAACTTTATTCTAGGTGATGTTACATTTTCACATAGGACCCCTTGTTCGAAAGGAGCTTCTGAACTCTCTCGTCCATTGAATTTGTCAGGTTTTGGATGGTTTCTGCTTCAATTGTTTTGCATGAGGACAGAATACCCTCCCAGAGCTGTTGCTTAGATGTGAACTGCCTCCCGCCATCATAGACACTCCTTTTAATGATGCTCCAAAGGTTCTGAATGGGGTAGAGGTCAGGGGAGCATGGGGGTCACACCATAAGTTTGTCCCCTTTTATGCCCATATCAGCCAGAGATGCAGATGTTTTATGTGCAGCATGAGATGGTGCATTATCATGCAGAAAAATGATCTTGCTGTGAAATACACGGTTCTTCTTCTTGAACCATGGCAGGAAGTGCTGTTTGAGAAAATCCACATACATTATGGAGTTCATCTTTAGCGCCTTCAGGGATCCTAAAGGGGCCGACAATCTCTCTCCCCATGATTCCAGCCCAAAACATTACTCCACCTCCTCCTTGTTGGCGCTGTAGCCGTGTTTGCGTGGGGTGTCCATCAACCAGCCATCCTCCACTCCATTCATCTGGACCATCGAGCGCTGCACGGCACTCATCCGTGAACAAAACAGTTTTGAAATCAGTCTTCATGTAATGTTTGGCCCACTGGAGCCGTTTCTGCTTGTGTGAAGTGGATAGAGGAGGTCGACAGGATGGCGTATGCACAGCTGCAAACCTCTGAAGGACCCTGCATCTTGTTGTTCGGGGGACGTTGGAGGCACAAGCAGCTTCAAAAACTTGTCTGCTGCTATGACAAGGCTTTTTTGCCGCTGCTCTTTCAACCTGACGTAATTGCCTGTAGGAAAGAGTCCTCAATTTGCCCTTATCAGCACGCACACGTGTGTACTGTGAATCAGCTACATACTTCTTGATTGCCAAGACACTTCATCCTGATCATCGCACAATGTTGATTGTAGTCATGCCTTGACCTAAACACTCCACAATTTGTTGCTTCTCAGCAGCCGACACATCCTTTTTCTTTCCCATTTTGGCAGAAAATGTAGGCTGCTTAATAATGTGAGAGAGCCTTCTTAAGTAGTCTTGCCTTTCATTGGACACACCTGCCAAACTAATTAGCACAGGTGTCTGCAATTGCTTACAGTGATATAAAGAGCCCTGACACACATCACCATCAATGAGTTTAACTGACAAACAAACAAATTCTTCCCTTATCACTCCTAAACACTTTTTGCATAATATTTTGGAACGCGGTGTACATGTGCTTTTCCACAAAACACCAGTGGTTCACGTATTGAATCTTACAGTTCTAACTTGCCAACCGTGGTCTGTATGGAATTGTTCAATAAAGGGCCCAAAATTAAGATAACATAGATGGGAGAGGTCTCTATGAATAGGAATTCCTAAGTATTTGATACCCTGTGAGGGCCAGGCAAAGGGAAAGTTGGACTGGATGGAATCCTATATGGATTTAGGGAGGGAGACATCGAGGGCCTCAGACTTCGCTGCATTGATTTTAAAATTTTACCATGTAACAAAGTGATCTATTTCAGCCATAACAGCAGGGATGGATATATGTGATTGAGTGATATATACTAGGACATCATCAGCAAATAGAGAGCACTTGTACTCGGTGCCTCCCACCTCAATCCACCTAATATTGGGGTTATGGCGAATTGATGAGAGCAGGTGCTCCGTCACTAGGATGTATAAGAGAGGGGACAGAGAACATCCCTGCCTTGTCCCATTGGTGATTGTGAAAGGTGATGAAAATGTTCTGACGCACCCCCTGGGCCTTGGGACACCCGGAGCCGGACCCTTTTTGGTGGATGCTGGTGGTTGTAGTCTTCGTGGCGGCGATCCGGTTCCGTGGCTCAGGGCGGTCAAACCAGTGGCGGAACTATTTATGTGGTTTTGATGTTTAAATGTCCGACTACGCCACCCGTGGATTGCGGTCAGAGTGAACCGCCGCTACAGGGCAGACCGCTAAGGCTGGTGTTGTGGGTGCAGCAGAGCGTAGCATAACTCCCCACGGGAGGAGTATAGCCTCAGGGCAGTGTATGCGGAGGATGGGGGTGATGGTGCAGGGCAGCAGCAGTAACGACACGGAGTCAGTGATGCAGTTCAGGGCCTTTACTCACAGTTCTTATTATCCAGACCACGTCTGCAGGTAACGGCTGCCCACGTCGTACTGTGCTCACCAGGTGAGGGGCTCAGACAACTCCCAGATAACTTTGGAGCGCTTCACAGGACCCCCTTTGTGTGTCCTTTGTCTGGCCTTTCTTACCAACACTTCTGTCCGGCTGCCTCGGGCCTCCTCTTGGTAAACTTGGCGCCAGTTTCCCTGACCCTATGTGGTGCCTTCCTAGCGGGTGGAGCAAGGGGCTGCGCCACATAAAATGTCAGAGCCTCCGGTTTCTAGCTGAGGGTCGTTTCCTGCCTCCACTAGTTCGGGGACCGGTCTCCCCCTTTAGCCTGACCCCTCCACGCAGGTGGATTCGGGCGTGCGGTGGCGACTTGCCCGTCCGCACCCCTGGGATCCCTTCATTCCTCGTTCCTGGAGCCTTCTCCGCTCCTCTTCCTTCCTTCTCCCTCTTGCAGGCCTGGGCCTCTGTTACTAGGCCCGCCTCCGGAGCAGAGCTCATGCAGAGCCCCTGCTCCCTGCCACTTCTGCTCAGACTTCTCTGCACTGAACTAAGATGGTGCCCACCTTTTATACTCCCTTCTCAATGCACCCAGGAACTGCTTCCTCCCTGCACTGCAGGGTTCCCCTTCCTCAGTGTTCCCTCCCCCCACTCCAGCCAGGGACAGGGACTGTCGTGCCCATCTCAGGGGCATATTGGTCGCCCTGCCCAACGGCAATGTGGTGTAATGCATGCAGGTGTCGGGTCCTGATCCACACTCCATCCTTATCTGAGAGTGAGATATCACACCTCTGGGTGAGGTGCAATACGTCTGTAGCAACCGAGCCCTCGGTGCTACAGTTCCATTTATCTTCAGCCTAGGTGACGTATTGTGATACAGGGCCGTGATTTTGGCTATAAAAGGGTCCCCTAGACCCCTACCCCAAGCATTTTAAGAGAATCATATATGGCGTGCCAGGAGACTCTATGGAATGTTTTCTCAGCATCCAACGAGAGTATCTACTTACAAATTTTTAACTGCATCTAGCCCAGGAAATACTTTGTGCCTAGTAGCAGTGTCTGCTAGTCAGCGGATTATCCCGGCTGTTAAGCAAGCTACACCACCTGTAGTTTGAACACTTAATTTTTTCAAAGGAAATGCTTCGGGACCACGGGATACTCAGTGAAGAGCATCAGGAGGCACCCCAAGGCATAGGGGCTGGGACTGGCACTAGGATGCCTTGCGGTGGACAGCCGAGCTCGATCCTTATAAAAGCTTTTTAACTGCAGCAGCTTTAGTGGACGCTACTGGAGCTGGAATTACGCGGCTGCTGGCATGAGACTTGCCCTCCAATAGATCCTTGTAAATGGATTTAAAGTGTATTCATTCAAATTAGAGGGACAATTTAAATTAAAAAGCTTAGAGCTGCCTCCACCACAGGGGGGCTCTCTCGACCCACCAGCGGACAGGCACCAGTATTGGGAGAGGGGGGCTGGCCGTCAGGGTTCACCGCGGCTCTGGCACAAACCCGGCGACACGGAGGTGGCACGGGCAGGAGCGGACTGGCCGTCTCGGCTTCTCACTTTTTGGATTTTAGAAGGGCATGACATGCCTATATCTGTGTCTCCCCCTCCTTTTACTCCTCCACCTCTTTTCTTTTCGCATGACTATATGTACTTGTCACTTTTCCATGTGTTAGTTGTGTCTTCTGAGCAGTTTGTCAGCTTTTGGACACCTTTGAAGTTGTTTTCTATGTGTTTCTATGTGTTTTTGTTTGCCTGCCATTGGTTTTAACGGTGTTCGAAGGTGTTCGACGAACAGTTCGACGAACAGTTCGGCGAACACACGGGTGTTCGACGAACCGAACTCGAACACTACGGGGGTGGCTCAACACTAGTGTGGAGTGTAGAAAACTGGAAATTGTTGATGATTGTGGGTGGGTACCTCCTAAAAATGACAAGGTGACCGTTGATAACGGGGTAGCTCCAGTGGAAGGCTGTGAAGTCAAAATGGGAGGTGATCTGGTAGTCCACAACACCATGGGGAGTGACACAGACCCCATAGCTGACGGTGACACTACGGAAGTAGAAAGAGAGGTCAGTCAGGAGGGGCTAGACGAGGAGAGAGAGTCCACCTCTCGTCGTAGACGGCGCAGGGGCCACAAAAGGTTGCTCCTGTACTTTTTGCTGAAAGTGAAAGTAAAGAAAATGTAATGGTGTGTGCCATTGTTTCAAGTGTGGATCCTCCTTCAGAGGCAGAGGAGGAGGTGACGGACCTGGAGAACGTGTCCTCAGACCAGCGGAGCCTGGAGTCTGAACGGCAGAGGGTATACCAGGTTGTGAAGAACTTACAGCGAGATCTAAAGGGAAGCAACGAGGAAGTTAATCAATGGAAGGAGATGTTCCACGCAATTAAGGAGGACCGCCGTAAAATCAAGGAAGAGGTTTTGCAGTTGAAGCTTGAGAAGGAGGCGCGGCAGGAAGGTGTTTCTGGTTGTGAACAAATCCTAGAACGACTGCGCAAACAGCTCAACCAGGAGCTGGGTGACTCCAAGAAGGAGTGTGGTGAACGCAGTAGGGAACTGCAACAGAGTAAGAGAGATTATGAGGATCTCCTCAAGGTGAAAGAAAAACTAGAGGAGGATAAGGCGGTGCAGAGCAAGTGGTCAAGTGGTTGAGACCACTCTGCAAGATATCCATGAGGAGAATGATGATCTCCGGGGAAAGACCCTAGATCTGGAAGCTCAGGTAAAGGAGCTACAGATGTCCTGTGATACTCTCCAGAAGGCGGAGATGTACCTTAAGGAAACAGTCTGCAAGATGGAAGCTGAGCGAGTGAAGATGGAGGAGTCCAATCGGAAAAGCCACAGACCAGGGCCAGCAGTTGACCGCTGGTGATGGGAGGTATGAAGCAGATACCTCCTCGAGTGATGTGGGCTCGGAGGGTTCGGTGGAGTTGCTACAAGCTCAAGGAGTTGCTACAAGCCCAGTGGATGCAAGAGAAGCGTGAGAGACTGGCTATTGAGAGCCGAGTGGGCGCATTGGAGACGGAGAGGTCTGAGAGAGCTCTGCTGCTGGAAGAGCAGTTGAAGCAGGAAGAGCTTCAGAGATGGACTGCTGAGAGGCGAGTAACTGAGCTGGAAGGAGAAGTTTTAGAGCTCAAAGGTCGCCTAGCAAAGTGTCACGTGGTGAACGAGGTCTCCTTGGAGAAGGGAAGAGGCAAACAAGTTGCACATACTCCCTTAGACCATGAGAAGGTGGACCTGAGGAGGGCTAAGAGTATGGTGTTGGAAGATAAAGGTGAAGTGGAGGTGGTCAAGACGAAAAGTTGTGAAGTTGTAGCTTTGAGTCAGCTCAGGGGAAGCATCCAGAGTGAAGAAGCTGGAAGTCAGTTGTCCCTGAAACCTGAGCTGGTTAATTGTCTGGAAACCACTGGTGAGACCGAAACGTCTCGGTACAAGTGCCTCGTAGATGTACCTGAGGACTTGAGGGAAGAATGCACCCGTGAGTTCGTGCATGAGGAGTTTAAGAAGGCCGTGGGAGCCTGTAAGGTGTACTTGACCTCAGAGGCTAGACAGCTGGTGGTCCTGTCCACGACTGAAGTCACAGTGAAGAGGGTGGCGATCCTGAGTGACATACATTGGCGATGTATTCGCACGAAGCGGTTTATCCGGTTGAAGACGGAGCAAGCCGCTAGACAACTGGAGCTGATGAGAAAGGCTCACAGTCTGCGAGAAGAGGTCATCTGGGTGCCTCATGTTCTGGTGAGAGAGCTCATTGGTAGTGTTGAGCCACCCCCGTAGTGTTCGGTTCGGTTCGTCGAACACCGGGATGTTCGAGGAACTGTTCGTCGAACTGTTCATTGAACACCTTAGAACACCGTCGAACACCGTTAAAACCAATGGCAGGCAAACAAAAACACATAGAAACACATAGAAAACACCTTCAAAGGTGTCCGAAAGCTGACAAACTGCTCAGAAGACGCTCTCTTTAAAAAAGCCGGCCGGCAATTCAGCAGCGGCATGCACCGGTACCGACAATTTAGACAAGAAGGAATAGAGCATCACACATAGATTAGATAGATAGAAACATGTCAGTCACACATATAAGAAGCACAGTGACAGTGTTGCTTACTGTACTTGTCATTTAGTGTTAAAGGATTTATTAAAAAAAATAATAGTATTTTCATGCACCGTCTCTTTAAAAAAGCCGGCCGGCAATTCAGCAGCGGTACCCGACAATTTATAACAGAAAGAATAGAACTTCACACATAGATTAGATAGATAGAAACTTGTCAGTCACATATATAATAAGTACAGTGACAGTGTTGCTTACTGTATTTGTCATTTAGTGTAAAGGATTTATTAAAAAAAATAATAGTGTTTTCGTGCACCGTCTCTTTAAAAAAGCCGGCCGGCAATTCAGCAGCGGTACCCGACAATTTATAACAGAAAGAATAGAGCTTCACACATAGATAGATATAAACATGCCAATCACATATATAATAAGTACAGTGACAGTGTTGGTTACTGTACTTCTCATTTAGTGTAAAGGATTTATTTAAAAAAATAATAGTGTTTTCATGCACCGTCTCTTTAAAAAAGCCGGCCGGCAATTCAGCCTCGGTACCCGACAATTTAGAACAGAAAGATAGAGCATCACACATAGATTAGATAAATAGAAATATGTCAGTCACATATATATAAAGTACAGTGACAGTGTTGATTACTGTACTTGTCATTTAGTGTTAAAATAAAGGATTTATTAAAAAAAAAATTGGCGTGGGGTTCCCCATAATTTTAGTCTCTAGCGGAGGTTAAGCAGACGGCTGGGGCAGATGTTTGAAGCCTGGGAAGGGGTAATACCCATGGAGCTTCCCAGGCTACTAATATCAGCCCCCAGCTGAATACCTAGCCTTTACTAGCTATTAAAATGGGGGACCCCCCCAAAAAAATGACGTGGGGTCCCCCCTATTTTAATAGCTAGCAAAGGCTAAGCAGACAGCTGGGGGCTGATATTAATAGCCCAGGAAGGGTACCATGAATATTGGCCCCCTCCCAGGCTAGAAACACCAGCCGTCAGCTGTCCCAGAAATGGCGCATCCGTAGGATGCGCCAATTCGGGCACTTAGCCTCGCTCTTCTCACTGCCCTGTAGCGGTGGCAGTGGGGTAATAGTGGTGGGGTTGATGTCAGCTTATAATGTCAGCTGACATCAAGCCCAGGTTAGTAATGGAGAGGCGTCTATATGACACCCCCATTACTAACCACATAGTCAAAGTTAAAAGAAAACACAAACACCCAGAATAAAGTCCTTTAATTGAAATAAACACACAATTCTTTATTGTTCTAAATTAAACCATACTTACCATCACGCCCATTCCAGCTGAAGCCAACGATCTCCTGCAATAAAAGTAAAATAATAAAGCAACATCATCCTTACCTTTCCATGGTTCCCACGACAGCTTCAGCTCTGCTACATCGAGATGACAGGCTGGACCGCAGCAGAACGCTGCCATCCAGCCTGTCTTTCCACAGACACTGAGAAGCGCAGGCATGCTTGCGTTCCTCAGTGTCAGGCTGTGACGGCATAAAGATGAGACGAGTTCAAGTTCAATGAACTCAGCTCACCTCATGTACGTCACTGACAGCGTGGGAGAATTCTCACGCTGAAGCGCTGAGTGCAGGAGAATTTTCCCATGCTGTCAGTGACGTGAATGAGGCTGATATTTAAATTTGGCGCACAAATCGGTGATTGGCCGCGGGCAGCATTCGCGACCAATCAGCACAGTAGTGTTTAACTTTGGCGGCAAGATCAGTGATTGGTCGCGCGCCAAGACCGCGACCAATCACCGATTTGGGCGCCACATTTAAATATCGTCCGCGACCAATCAGCACAGCGTTGTTTAAATGTGGATCCAAGATCGGTGATTGGTCGCGGCCGATATTTAAATTTGGCGCACAAATCTGTGATTGGTCGCGGGCAGCGTCTGCGACCAATCAGCACAGTAGTGTTTAACTTTGGCGGCAAGATCAGTGATTGGTCGCGGTCAAGACGGCGACCAATCACCGATTTGTGCGGCACATTTAAATAGCGGCCGCGACCAATTGGATGTCAGCGCCGCTCCCCGCTCCTCCCTTTACACCCTAGCCGCATGGATGTCAGCGGCGCTGCCTGTGCGGATACTTCCGCTGCGAGAACCCGGGACATGAGCGGGTGCTCGCAGCAGAAGTATCCCGACCCGCAGCGCCGCTCCCCGGTCCTCCCTTCACACCCTAGCCGCTGATGTCCCCACAGTATCCGCATGGTGTTACAAAGGTCCGGACATTTGTGTTAAAAATCGCTGATTGGTCGCAGGCGCTGCCCGCGACCAATCACCGATTTGGGCGCCAAATTTAAATATCGGCCGAGACCAATCACCCATCTTGGCTCCACATTTAAACACCGCTGTACTGATTGGTCGCGGACGCTATTTAAATGTGGCGCCAAAATCGGTGATTGGTCGCGCCCAGCGTCTGCGACCAATCAGCATAGCGGTGTTTAAATGTGGAGCCAAGATCGGTGATTGGTTGCGGCCGATATTTAAATTTGGCGCCCAAATCGGTGATTGGTCACGGGCAGCGCCAGCGACCAATCAGCGATTTTTAACACAAATGTCCGGATCTTTGTAACACCATGCGGATACTGTGGGGACATCAGCGGCTAGGGTGTCAACGGAGGACCGGGGAGCGGCGCTTCGGGTCGGGATACATCTGCTGCGAGCAGTCACTCATCTCCCGGCTTCTCGCAGCGGAAGTATCCGACCAGGCAGCGGCGCTCCCCGGTCCTCACCAATACGATTCGCTGATTGGTCGCGCTCTCCGCACGCGACCAATCAGTGATCTTGGTGCTAAAGTTAAACACCGCTCTGCTGATTGGTCGCGGACGCTGCCCGCGACCAATCACCGATTTGGGCGTCACATTTAAATAGCGGCCGCGACCAATCAGCGAGCTTGGCGCCAAATTTAAACAACGCTCTGCTGATTGGTTGCGGACGCCAGACGCGTCCAGTGAGATTGGCGCCAAATTTAAACAACGCTCTGCTGATTGGTCGCGGACTCCAGCCGCGACCAATCAGCGAGATTGGCGCCAAATTTAAACCCCGCTCTGCTAATTGGTCGCGGATGCCGGCAGCGACTAATCAGCATTATTGGTGCCAAATTTAAACACCGCTCTGCTGATTGATCGCGGTCGCCGTCCGCGACCAATCAGCAGTATTGGCTCCAAATTTAAACCCTGCTCGGCTGATTGGTCACGGTTGCCGGCCGCGACCAATCAGCAGTATTGGCGCCAAATTTAAACCCCGCTCTGCTGATTGGTCACGGTTGCCGGCCGCGACCAATCAGCGATATTGGCGCCAAATTTAAACACCGCTCTGCTGATTGGTCGCGGCCGGCGATGGCGACCAATCAGCATTATTGGCGCCAAATTTAAACCCCGCTCTGCTGATTGATCGCGACCGCCGGCCGCGACTAATCAACATTGTTGCCGCCAAATTTAAACACCGCCCTGCTGAATGGTCGCAGTCGTGACCAATCACCATTATTGGCGCCAAATTTAAACACCGCTTTGCTGATTGGTCGCAACCGCAATCAATCAGCATTATTGGCGCAAAATTTAATCACCGCTTTGCTGATTGGTCGCGACCGCGACCAATCAGCATTATTGGCGCAAAATTTAAACCCCGCTCTGCTGATTAGTCGCGACCGTCGGCCGTGACCAATCAGCGATATAATCGCCAAATTTCAACACCGCTTTGCTGATTGGTCGCGGTTGCTGGCCGCGACCAGTCAGCGATTTTGGCGCCAAATTTAAACACCGCTCTGCTGATTGCGCCGGGTCTGCCGCATACATATTCTAGAATACCCGATGCGTTAGAATCGGGCCACCATCTAGTTTCATGAAATAATTTGAAAAAAAATTGACGTGGGGCTTCGCACTATATTTGTGTCCAGCCAGGTACAGCAGGCAGGAACGGGCTGCCCCCAACCACCAGCTGACTATTTGTACCTGGCCGGACACAACAATATAGGAAAGCCCTTTTTTTCTTAATTATTTCATGAATTTCATGAAATAATTTAAAAAAAAAAATACGTGGGGCTTCGCCCTATTTTTGTGTCCAGCCAGGTACAACTAGGCAGCTGGGGGCTGGAATCTGCAGCGCAGGGAGGCCCAAGCTTTCTAGGTCCCCCCGCTGCAAATTGCAGTCCGCAGCCACCTCGGAAAATGGCGCGTTTATAGAAGCGCCATCTTCTGGCGCTGTACCCAACTCATCCAGGGCCCGGGTGCGGTGGCTCACTGGGTAATAAAGGGGTTAGGGCCAGCTTGGCATTATCAGCTGGCCCTAAGCCCGAAATTCATGGGGTCACGCCAATATTAGACATGACCGCCATGAATTTCTAGTAAAGTATTTAAAAAAAACACAAACACCCAGAATAAAGTCCTTTAATTGAAATAAACACACAATTCTTTATTGTTCTAAATTAAACCATACTTACCGTCACGCCCATTCCAGCTGAAGCCAATGTCTTCTGCAATAAAAGTAAAATAATAAAGCAACCTCATCCTTACCTTTCCATGGTTCCCACGACAGCTTCAGCTCTGCTACATTGAGATGACAGGCTGGACCGCAGCAGAACGCTGCCATCAAGCCTGTCATCCTGCAGACACTGAGGCATGTTTGCGCTCCTCAGTGTCTCGCTGTGACGGCATCCAGATGAGCTGAGTTCATGTCCAATGAACTCGGCGCACCTCATGCACGTCACTGACAGCGTGGGAAAATTCTCCTGCACTCAGCGCTTCAGCGTGAGAATTCTCCCACGCTGTCAGTGACGTGCATGAGGTGAGCTCATTCATGTCCTATGATCTCAGCTCACCTCATGCACGTCACTGACAGCGTGGGAAAATTCTCCTGCACTCAGCGCTACAGCGTGAGAATTCTCCCCCGCTGTCAGTGACGTGCATGAGGTGAGCTGAGTTCATTGGACATGAACTCATCTCATCTTTATGCCGTCACAGCTAGAGATGAGCGTTGTTCGACTCGAACTGTTCGCCAATCTCAAATTCGAGCTGTTTTGGGCGGTGTTCGAGCCGTTCGGCGAACACGAACGATTTGAGAAAAATTCGGCTGTTCGAGGTTATGTTCGATAACTGTTCGTGCACCAAAATCATAACTGGATTTTTTCTCAGTAATGATGAAAATTAATGTTAATACGCAGTTTGAGTGTACAGCGGGGTGGGGGGAGGGGCAGGGGATGGATCTCTGCAGGAATAATGAAGATCTCCATTTTTTTTTTCTCTTTCCCGCATTTACAGTGGGGAGGTGCAATCTGTCAGCCTATCAGCAGCGCACACACGGAGCGAAGTGCTTTTTTTCACACAAGCAAGGGCATGTGTCATTGGCAGTGTATGTCACATGTCCTTGCCCTATAAGACCAAGCCATTTTCCCCGTCGCCACCATTTTCTCACTGCTGCAGCTGCATGTTAGACGGCACCGCTGTTGCTGTGTGCGCTATACCTTGTTAATTTCAAGCCAATTTTCGCACAAATCTACAGATAGCTTGGGAGTAGGGAATAGTTGTGATTGCAGTCCTTTTAAGGACTAGGTTACAGCATTTCCTATAACTTTTATCAGGCAGGTCTGTGCTCTTAAATAGATAGATTGTGGGAGTAAAGACTAATTGTAATTGCAGTCCTTTTCAGGACTAGGTTACATCAGTTCCTATCAGTTTTTGCCAGGCAGGTCTGTGCCAGTGCTGTGCAAGTTTTTTTCACAGCATTTGGCTGAATCTAGCAAAGCTAATCCTTTTTGGCCTATTGCAGAGTGTGTTAGTCAGTGGAGTAGCCTATCTGTGTTGCAAGATATACCACCTGTGTATAGAATACCAATTTTTTTACTGCACCTAGTGAAGTAAAATCTTTTGGGCATAGCATCATTCTATTAGTCCATCTATACTGACCTCCATCAGGTTGCAAATTGAATATAATTTTTTTCTGCATCTAGCTCTGAAAAAATATTTGGGCTTCTAGCAGTGTGTGGGACTTGTTCTATTAGTCCATCTATACTGACCTCCATCACGTTGCAAATTAAAAATAATTTTTATCTGCATCTACCTCTGAAAAAATATTTGGGCTTCTAGCTGTGTGTGGGACTTGTTCTATTAGTGCATCTATACTGACCTCCATCAGGTTGCAAACTGAATATAATTTTTTTCTGCATCTAGCTCTGAAAAAATATTTGGCCTTCTAGCAGTGTGTGGGACTTTCTCTATTAGTCCATCTATACTGACCTCCATCAGGTTGCAAATTCAAAATAATTTTTTGTCTGCATCTAGCTCTGAAAAAATATTTGGCCTTCTAGCTGTGTGTGGGACTTTCTCTATTAGTCCATCTATACTGACCTCCATCAGGCTGCAAATTAAAAATAATTTTTATCTGCATCTACCTCTGAAAAAATATTTGGCCTTCTAGCTGTGTGTGGGACTTGTTCTATTAGTCCATCTATACTGACCTCCATCAGGTTGCAAACTGAATATAATTTTTTTCTGCATCTAGCTCTGAAAAAATATTTGGCCTTCTAGCAGTGTGTGGGACTTTCTCTATTAGTCCATCTATACTGACCTCCATCAGGTTGCAAATTAAAAGTAATTTATATCTGCATCTAGCTCTGAAAAAATATTTGGCCTTCTAGCAGTGTGTGGGACTTTCTCTATTAGTCCATCTATACTGACCTCCATCAGGTTGCAAATTAAAAATAATTTTTTGTCTGCATCTAGCTCTGAAAAAATATTTGGCCTTCTAGCAGTGTGTGGGACTTTCTCTATTAGTCCATCTATACAGACCTCCATCAGGTTGCAAACTGAATATATTTTTTTTCTGCATCTACCTCTGAAAAAATATTGGGCTTCTAGCTGTGTGTGGGACTTGTTCTATTAATCCATCTATACAGACCTCCATCAGGTTGCAAAATGAATATAATTTTCTTCTGCATCTACCTCTGAAAAAATATTTGGGCTTCTAGCTGTGTGTGGGACTTGTTCTATTAGTCCATCTATACTGACCTCCATCAGGTTGCAAACTGAATATAATTTTTTTCTGCATCTAGCTCTGAAAAAATATTTGGCCTTCTAGCAGTGTATGGGACTTTCTCTATTAGTCCATCTATACTGACCTCCATCAGGTTGCAAATTAAAAATAATTTATATCTGCATCTAGCTCTGAAAAAATATTTGGCCTTCTAGCAGTGTGTGGGACTTTCTCTATTAGTCCATCTATACTAACCTCCATCAGGTTGCAAATTAAAAATAATTTTTTGTCTGTATCTAGCTCTGAAAAAATATTTGGCCTTCTAGCAGTGTGTGGGACTTTCTCTATTAGTCCATCTATACAGACCTCAATCAGGTTGCAAACTGAATATATTTTTTTTCTGCATCTACCTCTGAAAAAATATTGGGCTTCTAGCTGTGTGTGGGACTTGTTCTATTAATCCATCTACACAGACCTCCATCAGGTTGCAAACTGAATATAATTTTTTTCTGCATCTACCTCTGAAAAAATATTTGGGCTTCTAGCTGTGTGTGGGACTTGTTCTATTAATCCATCTATACAGACCTCCATCAGGTTGCAAACTGAATATAATTTTTTTCTGCATCTACCTCTGAAAAAATATTTGGGCTTCTAGCTGTGTGTGGGACTTGTTCTATTAGTCCATCTATACTGACCTCCATCAGGTTGCAAACTGAATATAATTTTTTTCTGCATCTAGCTCTGAAAAAATATTTGGCCTTCTAGCAGTGTGTGGGACTTTCTCTATTAGTCCATCTATACTGACCTCCATCAGGTTGCAAATTAAAAATAATTTTTATCTGCATCTAGCTCTGAAACAATATTTGGCCTTCTAGCAGTGTGTGGGACTTTCTCTATTAGTCCATCTATACTGACCTCCATCAGGTTGCAAATTAAAAATAATTTTTTGCCTGCATCTAGCTCTGAAAAAATATTTGGCCTTCTAGCAGTGTGTGGGACTTTCTCTATTAGTCCATCTATACTGACCTCCATCAGGTTGCAAATTAAAAATAATTTTTTGTCTGCATCTAGCTCTGAAAAAATATTTGGCCTTCTAGCAGTGTGTGGGACTTTCTCTATTAGTCCATCTATACTGACCTCCATCAGGCAGCAAATTAAAAATAATTTTTATCTGCATCTACCTCTGAAAAAATATTTGGCCTTCTAGCTGTGTGTGGGACTTGTTCTATTAGTCCATCTATACTGACCTCCATCAGGTTGCAAACTGAATATAATTTTTTTCTGCATCTAGCTCTGAAAAAATATTTGGCCTTCTAGCAGTGTATGGGACTTTCTCTATTAGTCCATCTATACTGACCTCCATCAGGTTGCAAATTAAAAATAATTTATATCTGCATCTAGCTCTGAAAAAATATTTGGCCTTCTAGCAGTGTGTGGGACTTTCTCTATTAGTCCATCTATACTGACCTCCATCAGGTTGCAAACTAAAAATAATTTTTTGTCTGCATCTAGCTCTGAAAAAAATTTTGGCCTTCTAGCAGTGTGTGGGACTTTCTCTATTAGTCCATCTATACTGACCTCCATCAGGTTGCAAACTGAATATATTTTTTTTCTGCATCTACCTCTGAAAAAATATTTGGGCTTCTAGCTGTGTGTAGGACTTGTTCTATTAGTCCATCTATACTGACCTCCATCAGGTTGCAAACTGAATACAATTTTTTTCTGCATCTACCTCTGAAAAAATATTTGGGCTTCTAGCTGTGTGTAGGACCTGTTCTATTAGTCCATCTATACTGACCTCCATCAGGTTGCAAACTGAATACAATTGTTTTCTGCATCTACCTCTGAAAAAATATTTGGGCTTCTAGCTTTGTGTGGGACTTGTTCTATTAGTCCATCTATACTGACCTCCATCAGGTTGCAAATTGAATATAATTTTTTCTGCATCTAACCCAGCCAATAGTTTTGGCCTAATACCACAGTTTGGCCACTCAGCTCTGCTCGGTTCCCATCCATTGTTTTTTTTGTGCAAACAACTCCAGAGTTGTGAATTAGTTAACCACCAAAATGAGTGGAAAAAGGCCTGCTGCTGGTGGAAAGGGGAATAGGCATGTTGGGAAGGGGAAAAAAGGTTGTGTCCGTGGGGTAGGTGCTAAAGCAACAGTAACATCTGCAGAAGAAAGACCATCTTCCAGCCAAACTAAAATGTCTACTTCTTTTAGCGGACAATGTGATAAGATCCCTTTCTTACGGCCACGCCAATCGCTACAAATTCCAGATGAGGCATAAAAACAGCAGGTGCTTCAACGGATATCAAGTGCTCCTTTAAGTGGGCTCTCCTCCACATCAACTTCAACATCACAAATACTCCAGTCCTCAAAGGTGTCACCCCAATCGCACTTGCTTCCTCACAGCTCCCAAATCTCCAGCTGCCCGTCTGAGTATGAGGTAGAACAGATGATTGAGTCTGCAGAGCTGTTTACTCATACTATAGCTTGGGAATCAGAGGTCGACTCCAGCGCTTCTGTGAATCCAGACGAGGAAATGATCTGCACTGATGCCCAGAATCTTTATGAGTCGGGTCCAGGACCAGACGCAGAAGGTTCTGACCATAATGTACACCCTCATTCCCAAACTGTAACTCCTGTTGGTGGAGACAATGAGGAAGACGATGATGAGACTCAAATACCTGATTGGAGCGACAACTTTAGTTTTTTGTCAGGGCAGGAACAGGTTGGCTCTGAGGACGACGGGTGTGATAACGCACAGGGTGATGATGATGAGGTTGGAGATCCCACTTACTGTCAACCCACAGTCAGCCAAGAGATGAGGTCAGCAGAGGAGGTGGAGGAAGATGCTAGTGACGACGAGGTCAGGTTGCGCCTTCCTGGACAGAGACGTAGTACTGGAAGCACGTCAACAACTGCATCCTCAAACGCAACTCTGCAACTCACCACAAGTCGTTGTGGCTCTTCAGATTGCATGGGTGCTAAGCCTTGCATAGCCTGGGCATTTTTTCAGATCGATAAAGATGACCCAACTTGTGTTATCTGTAACATTTGTCAGCAAAAGCTAAGTAGAGGCCAAAAAATACATAGTTTGAGTACTTCATGCATGAACCAGCACATGGACATGAAGCATAAGTTGCAGTGGGAAGCTCAGTGTGCTACAATGCGGCCTAGCCGGCCGGGCCAACCACCGTCTGCCATATCTTGTGCATCCGCGGCCTCTTCATCCTCTGTGACTGGGGGGACAGCAGTCACACCTGTTTTGGGGTGCAGACCTGCCACCTCTTTACCCGCAACAGCCAGCATGATTGGCAGGTCATCATTTTCTTTGGAGGTGGTAACACCAGCTGGTGTTGAGCGCTGTCCGACATCGATAGCACCACCTTTGGATCAAGGCAACCTAACATGTCCGCCTGCATCTTCCTCACAGACCGGCAGTTTGCCGGGGACACCCTTATCAACCCCGTCTAAGCACAATAGCCAGCCCTCGGTCCCTCAGATGTGGACAAGTAAAAGAACATTTCCTCCTAGCCATGAGAAAGCTAAGAGGTTGAATTTCACCATCTGCAAGCTCTTGGCTACAGAAATGCTGCCTTTCCGCCTGGTGGACACAGAGGATTTTCGAGACCTTATGTCCGTCGCAGTGCCCCAGTACCAGATGCCAAGTCGGCACTACTTCTCAAAGAAAGGTGTGCCTGCGCTCCACCAGCATGTCGCACACAACATCACCGCTTCTTTGAGAAACTCTGTGTGTGACAGGGTGCATTTCACCACAGACACTTGGACGAGTAGGCATGGACAGGGGCGTTACATGTCGCTGACTGGGCACTGGGTAACTATGGTGACAGCAGGACAAGGGGCTGCTGTCCAAGTCTTGCCGTCCACACGAGTTGTGCGTCAATCCACTTTATGTCAAAGTTCCTCCACTGCTTCTGCCTCCTCAACCTCCTCTCGGTCTTCCACCTGCACCCAAAGCCTGTCTGGTCATGCCAAAAGGGATCCTGCACACCTCCTTACTATGCTGGCAGTAGGGTTCAACGTCATCAGGCGGTTTTTACTTTGAAATGTCTGGGAAATGTGAGTCACACAGCTGAGGAGTTGTGGTCAGCTCTGGAGAACCAATTTCATGAATGGTTGTCTCCACTGGACCTGAAACCAGGGAAGGCCGTGTGCAACAATGCTGCAAACCTGGGTGCTGCCCTTCGCCGGGGCAATGTCACACACGTGCCTTGTATGGCTCACGTGTTGAACCTGGTTGTCCAGCAATTTTTAGCCCACTATCCCAGACTAGATGGCCTTCTGCAGAGGGCACGGTCGCTGTGTGCTCACTTCCGCCATTCGCATCCCGCAGCTCAGCGACTTACATCTCTACAGAAGTCGTTGGGCCTGCCACTCCACCGTCTAAAATGCGATGTGCCTACCCGGTGGAATTCAACTCTGCACATGTTGCAGCGACTGTGGCAGCACTGACAAGCCCTGGTGCAATACGTTCTGACGTATAGCCTGGGCCAACGAGATCCAGAGGTGGGGCAAATCACGCTGGAGGAGTGGTCTCAGATCAGGGACCTATGCACCCTTCTGCACAGTTTTGAAATGGCGACGAAGATGTTTAGTGCTGACGATGCCATTATCAGCATGACTATTCCGGTGATTTACATGCTGGAGCACATGTTAAACAGAATTCGGAGTCAGGTGGTGGCACAAGAGGAGGTGGAGGAAGTAGAGGAGGAGGAGTTGTATTCGGAAGGGCTAACATCTGCAAGGTCCAGACGGTCAGCAGCACCAAGGCGGCAGGCATGTGAGGGTGGGGGAGATGGTTTTACCAGGGCGCATGGTAGCAGCCAAACTAGTGAGGAAGGTGCAGGAGCCCAGGAAGAAGTGGAGGACGAACTGATGGAAGACTCATCAGATGAGGGAGACCTTGATCACATTTCTGTTGTGCGAGGTTGGGGGGAGAGGACAGAGGAAGGAAGCATGATTGTTACCTCGCCACCAACACAACAGGGACTTGGTGCTCCTGGATGCGTAACGCACATGAGTGCCTTCTTGCTGCACTACCTGCAACATGACCCTCGAATTGGGAGAATTAGAAATAATCCTGACTACTGGGTTGCCACACTGTTAGATCCCCGGTACAAAAGTAAATTTGCAGAAATTATTCCTGCCATAGAAATGGATGCACGCATGCAGGAGTATCAGCAGAGACTGTTGCAGAATCTTACATGTGCTTTTCCACAAAACACCAGTGGTGCACCTAGTGAATCTCACAGTTCCAACTTGCCAACCGTGGGACCGTCAAGTGTTCAGCACTCAAACCGTAACAGAACCACAGTATCTGCTGGTAACATCAATTTTGCGGAATCATTTCACCACTTTTTTAGCCCATCCTTTGCAAGGCCACAGGAGACAAGAAGTCTGACACATAGTCAACGCCTAGAGACGATGGTACAGGAGTATCTCCAAGTAAACATTGAAGCCATGACTGTGTCACTGGACCCTTGCTCTTTTTGGGCTTCCAATCTGGATAGATGGCCGGAGCTACCCACTTACGCCTTGGAGATCTTGTCATGCCCCGCAGCCAGCGTTCTGTCTGAACGTGTGTTCAGCGCTGCTGGTGGTGTGCTGACAGATAAGCGCACGCGGCTCTCCACTGATAATGTAGACAGACTCACGTTCATAAAGATGAACAAATCATGGATCCGAAACGACTTTTCTACCCCTGTGTCATCCTGGGGAGAGTAAAAGCTTGATGATTGGTTAAAATCACCCTACCAACCGTTTTAAGCTTTCAAATTACTAATCATGTTTATCTGTATCTTGGCTGGAAAATTATTTGGGCTTTGTAGCAGTGTGCAGCACTGATTCTATTAGGCCATCTATAATAAGCTCCACCAGATTTAAAATTACTAATCATGTTTATCTGTAACTTGACTGGAAAATAATTTGGGCTTTGTAGCAGTGTGCAGCACTGATCCTATTAGGCCATCTATACTAAGCTCCACCAGATTTAAAATTAATAATAATTTTTGGCTGCATCTAGCCCGGAAAATAATTTTGGGGCTCCGAGATGCGCAAGACACATAAGTGCCTTCTTGCTGCACTACCTGCAACATGACCCTCATATTGTCAGAATTCGAAGTAATCATGACTACTGGGTTGCCACACTCTTAGATCCCCCAAACTTTTCGATCAACCTTTTCATTTTAATAAAGACCAAAAAAATGGTCATTTTTGAAATTATAAGCATTACAGGTTATTAGAAACTGAAATCAAACAGTTTTCAACTCAAAACTTTATTCTAGGTGATGTTACATTTTCACATAGGACCCCTTGTTCGAAAGGAGCTTCTGAACTCTCTCGTCCATTGAATTTGTCAGGTTATGGATGGTTTCTGCTTCAATTGTTTTGCATGAGGACAGAATACCCTCCCACAGCTGTTGCTTAGATGTGAACTGCCTCCCGCCATCATAGACACTCCTTTTGATGATGCTCCAGAGGTTCTGAATGGGGTAGAGGTCAGGGGAGCATGGGGGTCACACCATAAGTTTTTCCCCTTTTATGCCCATATCAGCCAGAGATGCAGATGTTTTATGTGCAGCATGAGATGGTGCATTATCATGCAAAAAAATGATCTTGCTGTGAAATACACAGTTTTTCTTCTTGAACCATGGCAGGAAGTGCTGTTTGAGAAAATCCACATACATTATGGAGTTCATCTTTAGCGCCTTCAGGGATCGTAAAAGGGCCGACAATCTCTCTCCCCATGATTCCAGCCCAAAACATTACTCCACCTCCTCCTTGTTGGCGCTGTAGCCGTGTTTGCGTGGGGTGTCCATCAACCAGCCATCCTCCACTCCATCCATCTGGACCATCGAGCGCTGCACGGCACTCATCCGTGAACAAAACAGTTTTGAAATCAGTCTTCATGTTATGTTTGGCCCATTGGAGCCGGTTCTGCTTGTGTGAAGTGGATAGAGGAGGTCGACAGGATGGCGTATGCACAGCTGCAAACCTCTGAAGGACCCTGCATCTTGTTGTTCGGGAGACGTTGGAGGCACCAGCAGCTTCAAAAACTTGTCTGCTGCTATGACAAGGCTTTTTTGCCGCTGCTCTTTTAACCTGACATAATTGCCTGTAGGAAAGAGTACTCAATTTGCCCTTATCAGCACGCACACGTGTGTACTGTGAATCAGCTACATACTTCTTGATTGCCAAGACACTTCATCCTGATCATCGCACAATGTTGATTGTAGTCATGCCTTGACCTAAACACTCCACAATTTGTTGCTTCTCAGCAGCCGACACATCCTTTTTCTTTCCCATTTTGGCAGAAAATGTAGGCTGCTTAATAATGTGAGACAGCCTTCTTAAGTAGTCTTGCCTTTCATTGGACACACCTGCCAAACTAATTAGCACAAGTGTCTGCAATTGCTTACAGTGATATAAAGAGCCCTGACACACATCACCATCAATGAGTTTAATTGACAAACAAACAAATTCTTCCCTTATCACTCCTAAACACTTTTTGCATAATAATTTGGAACACAGTGTACATGTGCTTTTCCACAAAACACCAGTGGTTCACGTAGTGAATCTTACAGTTCTAACTTGCCAACCGTGGTCTGTATGGAGTTGTTCAATAAAGGGCCCAAAATTAAGATAACATAGATGGGAGAGGTCTCTATGAATAGGAATTCCTAAGTATTTGATACCCTGTGAGGGCCAGGCAAAGGGAAAGTTGGACTGGATGGAATCCTATATGGATTTGGGGAGGGAGACATCGAGGGCCTCAGACTTCGCTGCATTGATTTTAAAATTTGACCATGTAACAAAGTGATCTATTTCAGCCATAACAGCATGGATGGATATATGTGATTGAGTGATATATACTAGGACATCATCAGCAAATAGAGAGCACTTGTACTCGGTGCCTCCCACCTCAATCCACCTAATATTGGGGTTATGGCGAATTGATGAGAGCAGGTGCTCCATCACTAGGATGTATCAGAGAGGGGACAGAGGACATCCCTGCCTTGTCCCATTGGTGATTGTGAAAGGTGATGAAAATGTTCTGGTGCACCCCCTGGGCCTTGGGACACCCGGAGCCGGACCCTTTTTGGTGGATGCTGGTGGTTGTAGTCTTCGTGGCGGCGACCCGGTTCCGTGGCTCAGGGTGGTCAAACCAGTGGCGGAACTATTTATGTGGTTTTGATGTTTAAATGTCCGACCCGTGGATTGCGGTCAGAGTGAACCGCCGCTGCAGGGCAGACCGCTGAGGCTGGTGTTGTGGGTGCAGCAGAGCGTAGCATAACTCCCCACGGGAGGAGTATAGCCTCAGGGCAGTGTATGCGGAGGATGGGGGTGATGGTGCAGGGCAGCAGCAGTAACGACACGGAGTCAGTGATGCAGTCCAGGGCCTTTACTCACAGTTCTTATTATCCAGACCACGTCTGCAGGTAATGGCTGCCCACGTCGTACTGTGCTCACCAGGTGAGGGGCTCAGACAACTCCCAGATAACTTTGGAGCGCTTCACAGGACCCCCTTTGTGTGTCCTTTGTCTGGCCTTTCTTACCAACCCTTCTGTCCGGCTGCTTCGGGCCTCCTCTTGGTAAACTTGGCGCCAGTTTCCCTGACCCTATGTGGTGCCTTCCTAGCGGGTGTAGCGAGGGGCTGCGCCACATAAAATGTCACAGCCTCCGGTTTCTAGCTGAGGGTCGTTTCCTGCCTCCACTAGTTTCGGGGACCGGTCTCCCCCTTTGGCCTGACCCCTCCACGCAGGTGGATTCGGGCTTGCAGTGGCGACTCGCCCGTCCGCACCCCTGGGATCCCTTCATTCCTCGTTCCTGGAGCCTTCTCCGCTCCTCTTCCTTCCTTCTCCCTCTTCCAGGCCTGGGTCTCTGTTACTAGACCCGCCTCCGGAGCAGAGCTCATGCAGAGCCCCTGCTCCCTGCCACTTCTGCTCAGACTTCTCTGCACTGAACTAAGATGGTGCCCACCTTTTATACTCCCTTCTCAATGCACCCAGGAACTGCTTCCTCCCTGGTCCTGCACTACAGGGTTCCCCTTCCTCAGTGTTCCCTCCCCCCACTCCAGCCAGGGACAGGGACTGTCGTGCCCATCTCAGAGGCCTATTGGTCGCCCTGCCCCACGGCAATGTGGTGTAATGCATGCAGGTGTCGGGTCCTGATCCACACTCCATCCTTACCTGAGAGTGAGATATCACACCTCTGGGTGAGGTGCAATACCTCTGTAGCAACCGAGCCCTCAGGGTGCTACAGTTCCATTTATCTTCAGCCTAGGTGACGTATTGTGATACAGGGCCGTGATTTTGGCTATAAAAGGGTCCCCTAGACCCCTACCCCAAGCTTTTTAAGAGAATCATATATGGCGTGCCAGGAGACTCTATGGAATGCTTTCTCAGCATCCAACGAGAGTATCTAATTACAAATTTTTAACTGCATCTAGCCCAGGAAATACTTTGTGCCTAGTAGCAGTGTCTGCTAGTCAGCGGATTATCCCGGCTGTTAAGCAAGCTACACCACCTGTAGTTTGGACACTTAATTTTTTCAAAGGAAATGCTACGGTACCACGGGATACTCAGTGAAGAGCATCAGGAGGCACCCCAAGGCATAGGGGCTGGGACTGGCAGTAGGATGCCTTGCGGTGGACAGCCGAGCTCGATCCTTATAAAAGCTTTTTAACTGCAGCAGCTTTGGTGGACGCTACTGGAGCTGGAATTACGCGGCTGCTGGCATGAGACTTGCCCTCCAATAGATCCTTGTAAATGGATTTAAAGTGTATTCATTCAAATTAGAGAGACAATTTAAATTAAAAAGCTTAGAGCTGCCTCCACCACAGGGGGGCTCGCTCGACCCACCAGCGGACAGGCACCAGTATTGGGAGAGGGGGGCTGGCCATCAGGGTTCACCGCGGCTCTGGCACAAACCCGGCGACACGGAGGTGGCACGGGCAGGAGCGGACTGAACGTGTCGGCTTCTCACTTTTTGGATTTTAGAAGGGCATGACATGCCTATATCTGTGTCTCCCCCTCCTTTTACTCCTCCACCTCTTTTCTTTTCGCATGACTATATGTACTTGTCACTTTTCCATGTGTTAGTTGTGTCTTCTGAGCAGTTTGTCAGCTTTTGGACGCCTTTGAAGGTGTTTTCTAGGTGTTTCTATGTGTTTTTGTTTGCCTTCCACTGGTTTTAATGGTGTTCGAAGGTGTTCGACGAACAGTTCGAAGAACAGTTCGGCGAACACACGGGTGTTCGACGAACCGAACGAACTCGAACACTACGGGGGTGGATCAACACTAGTCACAGCGAGACGCTGAGGAGCGCAAGCATGCCTGCGCTTCTCAGTGTCCGCGGCATGGCAAGCTCGATGGCAGCATTCTGCTGCGGTCCAGCCTGTCATCTCGATGTAGCAGAGCTGAAGCTGTCTTGGGAACCATCGAAAGGTAACGATGATGTTGCTTTATTATTTTACTTTTATTGCAGGAGATCGTTGGCTTCAGCTGGAATGGGCGTGGTGGTAAGTATGGTTTAATTTAGAACAATAAAGGAATGTGTCTTTATTTCAATTAAAGGAGTTTATTCTGGGTGTTTGTGTTTTCTTTTAACTTTGACTATGGGGTTAGTAATGGGGGTGTCTTATAGACGCCTCTCCATTACTAACCTGGGCTTGATGTCAGCTGGCATTATAAGCTGACATCAACCCCAGCCCTATTACCCCATTGCCACCGCTACAGGGCAGTGGGAAGAGCGAGGCTAAGTGCCAGAATTAGCGCATCCTATGGATGCGCCATTTCTGGGGCGGCTGACGGCTGGTGTTTCTAGCCTGGGAGGG
The DNA here is from genome assembly GCF_046119375.1 of Phyllobates terribilis. NCBI lineage: Eukaryota > Metazoa > Chordata > Amphibia > Anura > Dendrobatidae > Phyllobates > Phyllobates terribilis. The sequence goes on from NW_027362764.1 coordinate 447,217,677, forward strand.
GGCCAATATTCATGGCACCCTTCCTGGGCTATTAATATCAGCCCCCAGCTGTCTGCCTAGCCTTTGCTAGCTATTAAAATAGGGGGGACCCCACGTCATTTTTTTGGTGGGGTCCCCCATTTTAATAGCTAGTAAAGGCTAGGTATTCCGCTGGGGGCTGATATTAGTAGCCTGGGAAGCTCCGTGGGTATTACCCCTTCCCAGGCTTCAAACATCTGCCCCAGCCGTCTGCTTAACCTCCGCTAGAGCCTAAAATTATAGGGACCCCCACGCCAATTTTTTTTTAAATAAATCCTTTATTTTAACACTAAATGACAAGTACAGTAATCAACACTGTCACTGTACTTCATATATATGTGACTGACATGTTTCTATCTATCTAATCTATGTGTGATTCTCTATTCCTTCTATTCTAAATTGTCGGGTACAGATGCTGAATTGCCGGCCGGCATTTTTAAAGAGACAGTGCATGAAAACACTATTATTTTTTTTAATAAATCCTTTACACTAAATGACAAGTACAGTAAGCAACACTGTCACTATACTTCATATATGTGTTACTGACATGTTTCTATCTATCTAATCTATGTGTGATTCTCTATTCCTTCTATTCTAAATTGTCGGGTACCGCTGCTGAATTGCCGGCCGGCTTTTTTAAAGAGACGGTGCATGAAAACACTATTATTTTTTTTAATAAATCCTTTACACTAAATGACAAGTACAGTAAGCAACACTGTCACTGTACTTCATATGTGTGTTACTGACATGTTTCTATCTATCTAATCTATGTGTGATTCTCTATTCCTTCTATTCTAAATTGTCGGGTATCGCTGCTGAATTGCCGGCCGGCTTTTTTAAAGAGACAGTGCATGAAAAAACTATTATTTTTTTTAATAAATCCTTTACACTAAATGACAAGTACAGTAAGCAACACTGTCACTGTACTTCATATATATGTGACTGACATGTTTCTATCTATCTAATCTATGTGTGATTCTCTATTCTTTCTATTCTAAATTGTCGGGTACCGCTGCTGAATTGCCGGCCGGCTTTTTTAAAGAGACGGTGCATGAAAACACTATTATTTTTTTTGATAAATCCTTTACACTAAATGACAAGTACAGTAAGCAACACTGTCACTGTACTTCGTATATATGTGGCTGACATGTTTCTATCTATCTAATCTATGTGTGAAGCTCTATTCTTTCGGTTCTAAATTGTCGGGTACCGGTGTATGCCGCTGCTGAATTGCCGGCTTTTCATGTTTCACTGTGATCATTGTTCCCATCGATTTGGGCAATCACTGTAATGCCACAACCACCATGGCTGTGGCATTACAGTGAGTGGCAGACAATCCCTGCATGATTGGTGCTCTAAATAGCGCCAGACATGCAGGACACACTTTTGGTGCACGAACAGTTATCGAACATAACCTCGAACAGCCGAATTTTTTGCAAATCGTTCGGGTTCATCGAACAACTCGAACACCGCCCAAAACAGCTCGAATTTGAGATTGGCAAACAGTTCTAGTCGAACACCGCTCATCTCTACTCATTGGGAGAAATGGCCGAGCCATGCAGATGATGGTGAAAAAGTCTGGTGTGGTAAAAGTAAGCAGTCCACGTGATCGTCGGGACTGGATGCCGGATGAAAACGGCATGGTGTTTTTCTACGCTGTAGGAAAGGAAGAAAGTCTTGCAGATATGAGCATGCTGGTGGAGTACCGAGTGACCTACCTGCGAGAGGTGGAAAAGTTGAATCTCGCTAGACTGCAAGTGGATAGACAGCATCATCTGAGCAACAGAAGATGGCAGCCGTCTAGAAAGTGTGAGACCAGACAGAGAAAGGGCTCCCTAAATATCAGAGCAGCTGAGGTTAGGGACCTTTCAAGATGTTCTGGGAGTGGGTTTGGAGGTAATGAGACCTCCAGTGACTCAGGGTTGAGTGGCCCATACAATCGACCCAATAGAGGACGGAACCATGTGGAGTCACACTGTTGTATTGACCGCTGGGAGCGGGGGAGTAGTGTTGAGCCACCCCCGTAGTGTTCGGGTTCGGTTCGGTTCGTCGAACACCGGGATGTTCGAGGAACTGTTCGTCGAACTGTTCGTCGAACACCTTAGAACACCGTTGAACACCGTTAAAACCAATGGCAGGCAAACAAAAACACATAGAAACACATAGAAAACACCTGCAAAGGTGTCCAAAAGCTGACAAACTGCTCAGAAGACACTCTCTTTAAAAAAGCCGGCCGGCAAATTCAGCAGCGGCATACACCGGTACCCGACAATTTAGACAAGAAGGAATAGAGCATCACACAGAGATTAGATAGATAGAAACATGTCAGTCACACATATAAGAAGCACAGTGACAGTGTTGGTTACTGCACTTGTCATTTAGTGTAAAGGATTTATTAAAAAAAATATTAGTGTTTTCATGCACCATCTCTTTAAAAAAGCCGGCCGGCAATTCAGCATCTGTACCCGACAATTTAGAACAGAAAGAATAGAGCTTCACACATAGATTAGATAGATAGAAACATGTCAGTCACATATATAATAAGTACAGTGATAGTGTTGCTTACTGTACTTGTCATTTAGTGTAAAGGATTTATTTAAAAAAATAAGAGTGTTTTCATGCACTGTCTCTTTAAAAAAGCCGGCCGGCAATTCAGCAGCGGTACCCGACAATTTAGAACAGAAAGATAGAGCATCACACATAGATTAGATAGATAGAAACATGTCAGTCACATATATATGAAGTACAGTGATAGTGTTGGTTACTGTACTTGTCATTTAGTATTAAAATAAAGGATTTATTATTAAAAAAATTGGCGTGGGGTTCCCCTTAATTTTAGGCTCTAGCGGAGGTTAAGCAGACGGCTGGGGCAGATGTTTGAAGCCTGGGAAGGGGGTAATACCCACGGAGCTTCCCAGGCTACTAATATCAGCCCCCAGCTGAATACATAGCCTTTACTAGCTATTAAAATGGGGGACCCCCCAAAAAAAATGACGTGGGGTCCCCCCTAATTTAATAGCTAGCAAAGGCTAGGCAGACAGCTGGGGGCTGATATTAATAGCCCAGGAAGGGAGCCATGAATATTGGCCCCCTCCCAGGCTAGAAACACCAGCCGTCAGCCGCCCCAGAAATGGCGCATTCATAGGATGCGCCAATTCTGGCACTTAGCCTCGCTCTTCCACGCTGCCCTGGTGCGGTGGCAGGGGGTAATAGGGCTGGGGTTGATGTCAGCTTATAATGCCAGCTGACATCAAGCCCAGGTTAGTAATGGAGAGGCGTCTATAAGACACCCCCATTACTAACCCCATAGTCAAAGTTAAAAAAAACACAAACACCCAGAATAAAGTCCTTTAATTGAAATAAAGACACAATCCTTTATTGTTCTAAATTAAACCATACTTACCATCACGCCCATTCCAGCTGAAGCCAACGATCTCCTGCAATAAAAGAAAAATAATAAAGCAACCTCATCCTTACCTTTCCATGGTTCCCATGACAGCTTCAGCTCTGCTACATCGAGATGACAGGCTGGACCGCAGCAGAACGCTGCCATCCAGCCTGTCATCCCGCAGACACTGAGAAGCGCAGGCTTGCTTGCGCTGCTCAGCGTCTCTCTGTGACGACATCCAGATGAGCCGAGTTCATGTCCAATGAACTCGGCTCACCTCATGCACGTCACTGACAGCGTGGGAAAATTCTCACGCTGAAGCGCTGATTGCAGGAGAATTTTCCCACGCTGTCAGTGACGTGCAGGAGGTGAGCTGAGTTCATTGGACATGAGCTCACCTCATGCACATCACTGACAGCGTGGGAGAATTCTCCTGCACTCAGCACTTCAGCGTGAGAATTTTCCCACGCTGTCAGTGACGTGCATGAGGTGAGCCGAGTTCATTGGACATGACCTCGGCTCATCTGGATGCCGTCACAGCGAGACAGTGAGGAGCGCAAGCATGCCTGCGCTTCTCAGTGTCTGCGGGATGACAGACTGGATGGCAGCGTTCTGCTGCGGTCCAGCCAGTCATCTCGATGTAGCAGAGCTGAAGCTGTCGTGGGAACCATGGAAAGGTAAGGATGAGGTTGGTTTATTATTTTTCTTTTATTGCAGGAGATCGTTGGCTTCAGCTGGAATGGGTGTGATGGTAAGTATGGTTTAATTTAGAACAATAAAGAATTGTGTCTTTATTTCAATTAAAGGACTTTATTCTGGGTGTTGTGTTTTTTTTAAATACTTTACTAGAAATTCATGGCGGTCATGTCTAATACTGGCGTGACCCCATGAATTTTGGGCTTGGGGCCAGCTGATAATACCAAGCTGGCCCTAACCCCTTTATTACCCAGTGAGCCACCGCACCAGGGCCCTGGATGAGTTGGGTACAGCGCCAGAAGATGGCGCTTCTATGAACGCGCCATTTTCCGGGGTGGCTGCGGACTGCAATTTGTAGCGGGGGGGGGGCCCAGAAAGCTTGGGCCTCCCTGCGCTGCAGATTCCAGCCCCCAGCTGCCTAGTTGTACCTGGCTGGACACAAAAATAGGGCAAAGCCCCACGTACTTTTTTTTTAATTATTCCATGAAATTCATGAAATAATTAAGAAAAAAAGGCCTTCCCTATATTGTTGTGTCCGGCCAGGTACAAATAGGCAGCTGGTGGTTGGGGGCAGCCCGTTCCTGCCTGCTGTACCTGGCTGGACACAAATATAGTGCGAAGCCCCACTTCAATTTTTTTTAATTATTTCATGAAATTCATGAAATAATTAAGAAAAAAAGGGCTTCCCTATATTGTTGTGTCCGGCCAGGTACAAATAGGCAGCTGGTGGATGGGGGCAGCCCGTTCCTGCCTGCTGTACCTGGCTGGACACAAATATAGTGCGAAGCCCCACTTCAATTTTTTTAAATTATTTCAGGAAATTCATGAAATAATTTAAAAAAAATTGATGTGGGGCTTCGCACTATATTTGTGTCCAGCCAGGTACAGCAGGCAGGAACGGGCTGCCCCCAACCACCAGCTGCCTATTTGTACCTGGCCGGACACAACAATATAGGGAAGCCCTTTTTTTCTTAATTATTTCATGAAATAATTTAAAGAAAATTGACGTGGGGCTTCGCCCTGTTTTTGTGTCCAGCCAGGTACAACTAGGCAGCTGGGGGCTGGAATCCGCAGCGCAGGGAGGCCCAAGCTTTCTGGGCCACCCCCGCTGCAAATTGCAGTCCGCAGCCACCCCGGAAAATGGCGCGTTCATAGAAGCGCCATCTTCTGGCGCTGTACCCAACTCATCCAGGGCCCTGATGCGGTGGCTCACTGGGTAATAAAGGGGTTAGGGCCAGCTTGGCATTATCAGCTGGCCCTAAGCCCGAAATTCATGGGGTCACGCCAATATTAGACATGACCACCATGAATTTCTAGTAAAGTATTTAAAAAAAACACAACACCCAGAAAAAAGTCCTTTAATTGAAATAAACACACAATTCTTTATTGTTCTAAATTAAACCATACTTACCATCACGCCCATTCCAGCTGAAGCCAACGATCTCCTGAAATAAAAGAAAAATAATAAAGCAACATCATCCTTACCTTTCCATGGTTCCCATGACAGCTTCAGCTCTGCTACATCGAGATGACAGGCTGGACCGCAGCAGAACGCTGCCATCCAGCCTGTCATCCCGCAGACACTGAGAAGGGCAGGCTTGCTTGCGCTCCACAGTGTCTCTCTGTGAGGGCATCCAGATGAGCCGAGTTAATGTCCAATGAACTCGGCTCACCTCATGCACGTCACTGACAGCGTGGGAAAATTCTCCTGCACTCAGCGCTTCAGCGTGGGAGAATTCTCACACTGAAGCGCTGAGTGCAGGAGAATTCTCCCACGCTGTCAGTGACGTGCAGGAGGTGAGCTGAGTTCATTGGACATGAGCTCACCTTATGCACGTCACTGACAGCGTGGGAAAATTCTCCTGCACTCAGCGCTTCAGCGGGAGAATTCTCACGCTGAAGCGCTGAGTGCAGGAGAATTCTCCCACGCTGTCAGTGACGTGCAGGAGGTGAGCTGAGTTCATTGGACATGAGCTCACCTTATGCACGTCACTGACAGCGTGGGAGAATTCTCCTGCACTCACCGCTTCAGCTTGAGAATTTTCCCACGCTGTCAGTGACGTGCATGAGGTGAGCCGAGTTCATTGGACATGAACTCGGCTCATCTGGATGTCGTCACAGAGAGACGCTGAGCAGCGCAAGCAAGCCTGCGCTTCTCAGTGTCTGCGGGATGAGAGGCTGGATGGCAGCGTTCTGCTGCGGTCCAGCCTGTCATCTCGATGTAGCAGAGCTGAAGCTGTCGTGGGAACCATGGAAAGGTAAGGATGAGGTTGCTTTATTATTTTTCTTTTATTGCAGGAGATCGTTGGCTTCAGCTGGAATGGGCGTGACGGTAAGTATGGTTTAATTTAGAACAATAAAGGATTGTGTCTTTATTTCAATTAAAGGACTTTATTCTGGGTGTTTGTGTTTTTTTTAACTTTGACTATGGGGTTAGTAATGGGGGTGTCTTATAGACGCCTCTCCATTACTAACCTGGGCTTGATGTCAGCTGGCATTATAAGCTGACATCAACCCCAACCCTATTACCCCCTGCCACCGCACCAGGGCAGCGTGGAAGAGCGAGGCTAAGTGCCAGAATTGGCGCATCCTATGAATGCGCCATTTCTGGGGCGGCTGACGGCTGGTGTTTCTAGCCTGGGAGGGGGCCAATATTCATGGCTCCCTTCCTGGGCTATTAATATCAGCCCCCAGCTGTCTGCCTAGCCTTTGCTAGCTATTAAATTAGGGGGGACCCCACGTCATTTTTTTGGGGGGGGTCCCCCATTTTAATAGCTAGTAAAGGCTATGTATTCAGCTGGGGGCTGATATTAGTAGCCTGGGAAGCTCCGTGGGTATTACCCCCTTCCCAGGCTTCAAACATCTGCCCCAGCCGTCTGCTTAACCTCCGCTAGAGCCTAAAATTAAGGGGAACCCCACGCCAATTTTTTTAATAATAAATCCTTTATTTTAATACTAAATGACAAGTACAGTAACCAACACTATCACTGTACTTCATATATATGTGACTGACATGTTTCTATCTATCTAATCTATGTGTGAAGCTCTATTCTGTCTGTTATAAATTGTCGGGTACCGCTGCTGAATTGCCGGCCGGCTTTTTTAAAGAGACGGTGCATGAAAACACTATTATTTTTTTTGATAAATCCTTTACGCTAAATGACAAGTACAGTAAGCAACACTGTCACTGTACTTCGTATATATGTGGCTGACATGTTTCTATCTATCTAATCTATGTATGATGCTCTATTCTGTCTGTTATAAATTGTCGGGTACCGCTGCTGAATTGCCGGCCGGCTTTTTTAAAGAGACAGTGCATGAAAACACTATTATTTTTTTAAATAAATCATTTACACTAAATGACAAGTACAGTAATCAACACTGTCACTGCACTTCTTATATATGTGACTGACATGTTTCTATCTAATCTATGTGTGATTCTCTATTCCTTCTATTCTAAATTGTCGGGTACCGCTGCTGAATTGCCGGCCGGCTTTTTTAAAGAGACGGTGCATGAAAACACTATTATTTTTTTTGATAAATCCTTTACGCTAAATGACAAGTACAGTAAGCAGCACTTTCACTGTACTTCGTATATATGTGGCTGACATGTTTATATCTATCAAATCTATGTGTGAAGCTCTATTCTTTCGGTTTTAAATTGTCGGGTACCGGTGTATGCCGCTGCTGAATTGCCGGCTTTTCATGTTTCACTGTGATCATTGTTCCCATCGATTTGGGCAATCACTGTAATGCCACAACCACCATGGCTGTTGCATTACAGTGAGTGGCAGACAATCCCTGCATGATTGGTGCTCTAAATAGCGCCAGACATGCAGGACACGCTTTTGGTGCACGAACAGTTATCGAACATAACCTCGAACAGCCGAATTTTTTGCAAATCGTTCGGGTTCGTCGAACAACTCGAACACCACCCAAAACAGCTCGAATTTGAGATTGGCGAACAGTTCTAGTCGAACACCGCTCATCTCTACGGGGGAGACCTGGTAGGGTTTCAACTGACCACTGGGAGCGGGGGAGACCTGACAAGGTTACGACTGACCGCTGTGAGCGGGGAAAGTCTGACAAGTTTACGACCCGGAAATGTGACATGACGGAGTCGATGACATTGACAGATGGTAGGTCCCTAAGGAGTGGGCTAATGTCAATGACTAATGTTCCAGGGGCTGAACAACGCAAGGGTCAAGTGCATGGTCTCAGTGTGAACTGTGGAATATAGACTGTTTGTGTATATTATGTGTTCAACCCAACAAGTTTGAACAGAGGGGGGGAATATGTGATGTAGCAGACATCCCTTTAAGGGTTCTGTGTAGTTTGAATGACCATGTACCATCCCCTTTAACTGACTGGTCACATGACCGTGATATCACACAGGTCCTTTTGCACACAGTTAAGGTCCTATCTGCGGGTGTGTGTGTGATGCAGGATATATAAACCCTGTGTGTTCCGGTGTGGGTGTGTTCCGGTGTGTAGGAGTTCCTGGTTGTTGGGAGCTCCTGTGTGGGCACCGTGTGAGAGGCACGAGGCTGTTCCCTCTGTGTGGTGGGAACACCGCTCGTGTGAGGCCTGGAGTGGCCTGGTGGTCTCCAGTGGAGGTGAAGCCTCGACCCCTGTGTGAGTGTGTGGGGGATGCCAGTAAGCCTCGGAGTGCCACACAAGCGTCCTGGAGGGTGAAGCCTGGATATGAAATGTGCAATATGATAGTAAGCCTTGGACGGGAGTAACGGCTGGAGACCACGTGTGGTAAGCCGTAGAGCCACAGTGGTGGCGTATGAAATGAACTATTACAGCTGAAGCCGGCAAAAGGTAATACTCTTGCGTTATGGACATTTACATGGACATTGTTTAGTACTACCTTGCGGAAGGCTGTAATAAGAGTCTAGTGGGCCGGTCTGCCACTTGGGCTCGTGGACTTTATCAGTGTGTCGGCGGGTCACGGAGTTTGACCCGGAAATAAGCTGTTTATGATGTGTAATAAACTGCTGAGCATTGTTGGAAAACGGAAAGCTGATCATATGTGAGTTGATTGACGCAGCGAATCGAGTATCCCCCAGGATAACAAGTAGCGCTGCCTTACAAAATATATATATATATATATATATACAGTACAGACCAAAAGTTTGGACACACCTTCTCATTTAAAGATTTTTCTGTATTTTCATGACTATGAAAATTGTACATTCACACTGAAGGCATCAAAACTATGAATTACCACATGTGAAATTATATACTTAACAAAAAAGTGTGAAACAACTGAAAATATGTCTTATATTCTAGGTTCTTCACAGTAGCCCCCTTTTGCTTTGATGACTGCTTTGCACACTCTTGGCATTCTCTTGATGAGCTTCAAGAGGTAGTCACCGGAAATGGTCTTCACTTCACAAGTGTGCCCTGTCAGGTTTAATAAGAGGGATTTCTTGCCTTATAAATTGGGTTGGGACCATCAGTTGTGTTGTGCAGAAGTCTGGTGGATACACAGCTGATAGTCCTACTGAATAGACTGTTAGAATTTGTATTATGGCAAGAAAAAAGCAGCTAAGTAAAGAAAAACGAGTGGCCATCATTACTTTAAGAAATGAAGGTCAGTCAGTGCGAAAAATTGGGAAAACTTTGAAAGTGTCCCCAAGTGCAGCTGCAAAAACCATCAAGCGCTACAAAGAAACTGGCTCACATGAGGACCGCCCCAGGAAAGGAAGACCAAGAGTCACCTCTGCTTCTGAGGATAAGTTTATCCGAGTCACCAGCCTCAGAAATCGCAGGTTAACAGCAGCTCAGATTAGAGACCAGGTTAATGCCACACAGAGTTCTAGCAGCAGACACATCTCTACAACAACTGTTAAGAGGAAACTTTGTGCAGCAGGCCTTTATGGTAAAATAGCTGCTAGGAAACCACTGCTAAGGACAGGCAACAAGCAGAAGAGACTTGTTTGGGCTAAAGAACACAAGGAATGGACATTAGACCAGTGGAAATCTGTGCTTTGGTCTGATGAGTCCAAATTTGAGATCTTTGGTTCCAACCACCGTGTCTTTGTGCAACGCAGAAAAGGTGAACGGATGGACTCTACATGCCTGGTTCCCACCGTGAAGCATGGAGGAGGAGGTGTGATGGTGTGGGGGGGCTTTGCTGGTGACACTGTTGGGGATTTATTCACAATTGAAGGCATACTGAACCAGCATGGCTACCACAGCATCTTGCAGCGGCATGCTATTCCATCCGGTTTGCGTTTAGTTGGACCATCATTTATTTTTCAACAGGACAATGACCCCAAACATACCTCCAGGCTGTGTAAGGGCTATTTGACCAAGAAGGAGAGTGATGGGGGGCTACGCCAGATGACCTGGCCTCCACAGTCACCAGACCTGAACCCAATCGAGATGGTTTGGGGTGAGCTGGACCGCAGAGTGAAGGCAAAAGGGCCAACAAGTGCTAAGCATCTCTGGGAACTCCTTCAAGATTGTTGGAAGACCATTTCCGGTGACTACATCTTGAAGCTCATCAAGAGAATGCCAAGAGTGTGCAAAGCAGTCATCAAAACAAAAGGTGGCTACTTTGAAGAACCTAGAATATAAGATATATTTTCAGTAGTTTCACACTTTTTTGTTAAGTATATAATTCCACATGTGTTAATTCATAGTTTTTATGCCTTCAGTGTGAATATACAATTTTCATAGTCTTGAATATACAGAAAAATCTATAAATGAGAACGTGTGTCTAAACTTTTGGTCTGTACTGTATATATATATATATATATATATATACACACACATATATATATATATATACACATATATATATATCCATCTGAACTAACAGTCCTTCTGAGGACTAATCCAGTAATCCATCTGCAGATTATCAGTGCTAGGCAGGCAGTGTATGTGGCAGACTGCAGTGCATGATACAGCACAAGAGGGTCCATTGAACGTGCTGTCTGCTGCTGCTTTAATAATTACAGTTATTTGTAGACATAGCCCCAGATATTAGGGGCCAGGGCAAACTTTTTTCATCTTAATCCTGGTTATTTGCTTAAAAAGCAATCCAGAGTGCACCATTTTTCTGCTCCATTTGCTATTTCTCACTCCAAAATAAAGCCGGATCTGTTCCATATTTCAGCGCTAAAAATCCAGAAATTTAAACTGAACATGGAAAATATTGGCTTCCTTTTCCATTCTGTTGCTGTGTTTCGGTCAGGCTATTCACACTAGGTCTCCTTGTAGAATAGTATTTGTAAATTCGAGGCCTGCTATTTAAAACTGTGTTTCTCTGTCAGACATATCACCTATAAGAGTGTTCCAAAATCAGACATTTCTTCCATTTTCATTTCGTTGCAGTGTGTCGGTCAAGCTATTCACACTAGGTCTCTGTGCAGAATAATATTAGTAAATTACAGGCCTCCTATTTAAAACTGTGGTTCTCTGTCAGACATATCACATAATACTGTGGTTCAAATACAGCCATTTGTAGTGAACGTGGAAAATATTGTCCTCCATTTATAGATTGTAGCATAGTGTCAGTGTACACCATTTTACAGCTCCATTTACTTGTTCACAGAATACAGCCAGATTTTTTTTCATATTACTGTATTGGGGAAGCAGGGGAACTTTTTTCAATGATCAGACGCACGTGATCCATATGACTGCTGTAATAATGCAGAAATTTTGTGGAGCCTGCCAAATATTCCAATTCTTTTAAAGTCAGCCACCTGTGTTTCGTTGAACCAATTGACACTTGGTCACTGACAAATATCATACTATTAGGCAACTGAATGGAACCGTGGCCATCAGACGTTATCCCATATGACGGCCCTAATAATCCAGCAATTATTGTGAGCGTGTCAAATATTACACTTCATTTAAAGTATTGCAGTTGAAGGTTCAAACCTATTCTCAGTTGGCTGCTGAAAAATAGCATATCTGTGAACAATGTTGTCAGAGTATTACGCCACTTTTGCGGAGTGACAAAAAAAAACATACAAAAAACATGCTAAAATAGAAAAAAATGTTTAGAAACATTCTTTCCAGGGTAATGATTTGTAAAGAAGGCCAAAGAAATAAAAAAAATAAAGTTACGGACTGTGGAACACTCATGTGTAGATGGTGATGATACCACCTAGCAGCACCGGTACCTAATGTAAATGCATCATTATCGATAAGGAATAGAATAGATTTTAAATTTTTTTGGGCAGCACCAGCAGCATGCAGTATAAGGCAATAATACCTGGCTGGATCGGTGTAATACACTATCCATATTGCGATGCCTCACATATAAAAGAATTTCAGATAAGACAGTTAAAATTCTAGAACATATAATCTATTTGAATTGTCCTTCCTATTATTAAGGAGTGTGTCTCCTATACTATTATTGCATATGCAATAATTTCAAGGGCTGCCAAAAATTAGGAAGCGCTCCAATACACATTTGAAGAGACGTAAAAAAAAATAAATAAAAACACATTTGGATCTTTCTTTAGCATAAAAACCAGACTCTCCAATGTAACCTCAATGTAATCACATTGTTCAGCTCCTGCAACTCCTCCTCCGGTTCGGCCTCCATCTCCAAAATGACCACATCAGTCACAAGCTGGAAGCACTGCAGCACTGCCTTGGCCAAATGGCAACAGGCTGTGCTGAAGATAATATGCTTAATGCTTAGGTGACAAACCGCCCACTGCTGCAGAGTTGTTGAAAGCTGTAACACAGCAGCCTGATCCGTGGCTCTCACCGCTGAACATACAGCCAGGCATGGTCGTGTGTGACAATGGGCAGAACATATTGGAGGAGAAATGACAGCCGGAGTAGATAGGGTTTCCCTCTATGCCAGTCCTTTCACCGAGCTAAAGAATATGGCTATGGTGAAATACACCTCTCACCGAGAAGCAGTGTCAGTGAAAAGCATTGGGCCCAACAGAGGATTTGATTCTGAGGGCCCACCTTTCTCCCCCGCTCAAGAGACCAATAGTAGCTGCAAAGTTTGCGCTATCAAGAACTCTCCTGATGGAGAAGCCATGGCCCACCCAAGAATTCTCTGGTGGGCCCATAAAACTCTGCCGAGAAGCAGCCCTAGATAAGAATAGTGTGTGGGAAGGTTCCTGGACACTCTATGGCTGCTTTTTTTTTTTACTGTGGACTGGCTCCAGAAATCAATAACATTGCAATCTATGATCCCTTCACTGGCTCCCCATTGGCCAGAGACTTCAGTTCAAAACCGTAACCATGACATGCAAAGCTATCCACAACCTGTCTGCTCCATATATCTGTTACCTAGTCTCCCGGTACATACCAGCACGCAACCTCCGATCCTCACATGATGTCCTTCTCTACTCTCGTCTTCTCTCCTTTTCCCACAATTGCATACAAGGTTTTTCCTGTGCATCCCTTCTACTCTTGAACTGTGTACCCCAACATATCAGACTCTCGCCTACTGTTGAAAAAATTAAAAGGAAGCTGAAGACCCACCTCTTCCGACAAGCTTACAACCTGCAGTAACCCTCGCTCCACCATACCGCTACGCGACCAGCTGTACCCTCACCTACTGTATGCTCACACATTGCTTATAGACTGTGCATCGTCACGGGCAGGGTTATCTCTGCTGTTGTACCAGTCTTTGACTTTTCACATGTAAAGCGCAATGGAATAAATGGCGCTATAATAATGAATAATAATAATTATACTACTTTTACTCTGGGTCAATTGATGGCACTTTCCTGGTGACTGACCCTAAATTGATGTGTTTTGGCAGCTTTTGGTCCCATTTGAAGGCGTTCTGTATACGTTTGGTTTTGTCACCCATTGAATCCAATGGCGTTTGGCAATGTTCGGTGAATATTCGAAAATTACATTGGTGAATATTGCAAAAATAGTGATTGTAATCAGAAACACCCTTAAAAAAATGATGTGGGTGTTGCATCACGTTCTCCATGGTAATATGGTAGTGGAGGATGGGGAGAAGGAAGAGGGTGACATTAAATAGAATAATTTCTGAAGGGTATACCCATGTCTGGGTGTGAAGGGGTGCATGGGAATAGACCCCCCCAAAAAATAACCACTGGATTTGAGTTTATGTTTGATGCTATCATCTGGTGGTGTTGAGAAGTCTGGCCCAATTCAGCCCTTGTTCATTTTTATATGAGTCGGCCTGTCAGCATTTTCAATTGACAGGCAGAAGCGCCTATCAGTTTTATCAGTTATAATGCCCCCGGCGGCACTAACAACCATCTCTGACAAAACGCTAGAGGCCAGGACCTCCAAGAGGTAGAAAGACAGTTCAAGCCATGTGTCCAGCTTGCATCTTCCAAAACTTTTCCCTCCTTGTCAGAGGACCCTGTGTATCAGGGTCTGGGCACTGGGAGGGTCTGAGGAAAGTGACCCAGACCTTTGACAGCGTTCTCCTGCCTCCGCCACATTGGGTTTGAGTCTTCCTCGCTTGAACTCCTTGATTGTCCAATGAACTGTCTGACTGTGACCTCTGCCGCTAGCGTTGTCAGTAGTGTTGAGCCACCCCCGTAGTGTTCGAGTTCGGTTCGGTTCGTCGAACACCCGTGTGTTCGCCGAACAGTTCGTCGAACTGTTCGTCGAACACCTTCGAACACCGTTAAAACCAATGGCAGGCAAACAAAAACACATAGAAACACATAGAAAACACCTTCAAAGGTGTCCAAAAGCTGACAAACTGCTCAGAAGACACAACTAACACATGGAAAAGTGACAAGTACATATAGTCATGCGAAAAGAAAAGAGGTGGAGGAGTAAAAGGAGGGGGAGACACAGATATAGGCATGTCATGCCCTTCTAAAATCCAAAAAGTGAGAAGCCGAGACGGCCAGTCCGCTCCTGCCCGTGCCACCTCCGTGTCGCCGGGTTTGTGCCAGAGCCGCGGTGAACCCTGACGGCCAGCCCCCCTCTCCCAATACTGGTGCCTGTCCGCTGGTGGGTCGAGAGAGCCCCCCTGTGGTGGAGGCAGCTCTAAGCTTTTTAATTTAAATTGTCCCTCTAATTTGAATGAATACACTTTAAATCCATTTACAAGGATCTATTGGAGGGCAAGTCTCATGCCAGCAGCCGCGTAATTCCAGCTCCAGTAGCGTCCACTAAAGCTGCTGCAGTTAAAAAGCTTTTATAAGGATCGAGCTCGGCTGTCCACCGCAAGGCATCCTAGTGCCAGTCCCAGCCCCTATGCCTTGGGGTGCCTCCTGATGCTCTTCACTAAGTATCCCGTGGTCCCGAAGCATTTCCTTTGAAAAAATTAAGTGTCCAAACTACAGGTGGTGTAGCTTGCTTAACAGCCGGGATAATCCACTGACTAGCAGACACTGCTACTAGGCACAAAGTATTTCCTGGGCTAGATGCAGTTAAAAATTTGTAAGTAGATACTCTCGTTGGATGCTGAGAAAGCATTCCATAGAGTCTCCTGGCACGCCATATATCATTCTCTTAAAAAGCTTGGGGTAGGGGTCTAGGGGACCCTTTTATAGCCAAAATCACGGCCCTGTATCACAATACGTCACCTAGGCTGAAGATAAATGGAACTGTAGCACCGAGGGCTCGATTGCTACAGACGTATTGCACCTCACCCAGAGGTGTGATATCTCACTCTCAGATAAGGATGGAGTGTGGATCAGGACCTGACACCTGCATGCATTACACCACATTGCCGTGGGGCAGGGCGACCAATATGCCCCTGAGATGGGCACGACAGTCCCTGTCCCTGGCTGGAGTGGGGGGAGGGAACACTGAGGAAGGGGAACCCTGCAGTGCAGGAGCAGGGAGGAAGCAGTTCCTGGGTGCATTGAGAAGGGAGTATAAAAGGTGGGCACCATCTTAGTTCAGTGCAGAGAAGTCTGAGCAGAAGTGGCAGGGAGCAGGGGCTCTGCATGAGCTCTGCTCCGGAGGCGGGCCTAGTAACAGAGGCCCAGGCCTGCAAGAGGGAGAAGGAAGGAAGAGGAGCGGAGAAGGCTCCAGGAACGAGGAATGAAGGGATCCCAGGGGTGCGGACGGGCGAGTCGCCACCGCACGCCCGAATCCACCTGCGTGGAGGGGTCAGGCCAAAGGGGGAGACCGGTCCCCGAACTAGTGGAGGCAGGAAACGACCCTCAGCTAGAAACCGGAGGCTCTGACATTTTATGTGGCGCAGCCCCTTGCTCCACCCGCTAGGAAGGCACCACATAGGGTCAGGGAAACTGGCGCCAAGTTTACCAAGAGGAGGCCCGAGGCAGCCGGACAGAAGTGTTGGTAAGAAAGGCCAGACAAAGGACACACAAAGGGGGTCCTGTGAAGCGCTCCAAAGTTATCTGGGAGTTGTCTGAGCCCCTCACCTGGTGAGCACAGTACGACGTGGGCAGCCGTTACCTGCAGACGTGGTCTGGATAATAAGAACTGTGAGTAAAGGCCCTGAACTGCATCACTGACTCCGTGTCGTTACTGCTGCTGCCCTGCACCATCACCCCCATCCTCCGCATACACTGCCCTGAGGCTATACTCCTCCCGTGGGGAGTTATGCTACGCTCTGCTGCACCCACAACACCAGCCTTAGCGGTCTGCCCTGTAGCCGCGGTTCACTCTGACCGCAATCCACGGGTGGCGTAGTCGGACATTTAAACATCAAAACCACATAAATAGTTCCGCCACTGGTTTGACCGCCCTGAGCCACGGAACCGGATCGCCGCCACGAAGACTACAACCACCAGCATCCACCAAAAAGGGTCCGGCTCCGGGTGTCCCAAGGCCCAGGGGGTGCGTCAGAACATTTTCATCACCTTTCACAATCACCAATGGGACAAGGCAGGGATGTCCTCTGTCCCCTCTCTTATACATCCTAGTGACGGATCACCTGCTCTCATCAATTCGCCATAACCCCAATATTAGGTGGATTGAGGTGGGAGGCACCGAGTACAAGTGCTCTCTATTTGCTGATGATGTCCTAGTATATATCACTCAATCACATATATCCATCCCTGCTGTTATGGCTGAAATAGATCACTTTGTTACATGGTAAAATTTTAAAATCAATGCAGCGAAGTCTGAGGCCCTCGATGTCTCCCTCCCTAAATCCATATAGGATTCCATCCAGTCCAACTTTCCCTTTGCCTGGCCCTCACAGGGTATCAAATACTTAGGAATTCCTATTCATAGAGACCTCTCCCATCTATGTTATCTTAATTTTGGGCCCTTTATTGAACAATTCCATACAGACCACGGTTGGCAAGTTGGAACTGTGAGATTCACTATGTGCACCACTGGTATTTTGTGGAAAAGCACATGTAAGATTCTGCAACAGTCTCTGCTGATACTCCTGCATGCGTGCATCCCTTTCTATGGCAGGAATAATTTCTGCAAATTTACTTTTGTACCGGGGATCTAACAGTGTGGCAACCCAGTAGTCAGGATTATTTCTAATTCTCCCAATTCGAGGGTCATGTTGCAGGTAGTGCAGCAAGAAGGCACTCATGTGTGTTGCGCATCCAGGAGCACCAAGTCCCTGTTGTGTTGGTGGCGAGGTAACAATCATGCTTCCTTCCTCTGTCCTCTCCCCCCAACCTCGCACAACAGAAATGTGATCAAGGTCTCCCTCATCTGATGAGTCTTCCATCAGTTCGTCCTCCACTTCTTCCTGGGCTCCTGCACCTTCCTCACTAGTTTGGCTGCTACCATGCGCCCTGGTAAAATCATCTCCCCCACCCTCACATGCCTGCCGCCTTGGTGCTGTCAACCGTCTGCACCTTGCAGATGTTAGCCCTTCCGCATACAACTCCTCCTCCTCTACTTCCTCCACCTCCTCTTGTGCCACCACCTGACTCCGAATTCTGTTTAACATGTGCTCCAGCATGTAAATCACCGGAATAGTCATGCTGATAATGGCATCGTCAGCACTAAACATCTTCGTCGCCATTTCAAAACTGTGCAGAAGGGTGCATAGGTCCCTGATCTGAGACCACTCCTCCAGCGTGATTTGCCCCACCTCTGAATCTCGTTGGCCCAGGCTATACGTCAGAACGTATTGCACCAGGGCTTGTCGGTGCTGCCACAGTCGCTGCAACATGTGCAGAGTTGAATTCCACCGGGTAGGCACATCGCATTTTAGCCGGTGAAGTGGCAGGCCCAACGACTTCTGTAGAGATGTAAGTCGCTGAGCTGCGGGATGCGAACGGCGGAAGTGAGCACACAGCGACCGTGCCCTCTGCAGAAGACCATCTAGTCTGGGATAGTGGGCTAAAAATTGCTGGACAACCAGGTTCAACACGTGAGCCATACAAGGCACGTGTGTGACATTGCCCCGGCGAAGGGCAGCACCCAGGTTTGCAGCATTGTCGCACACGGCCTTCCCTGGTTTCAGGTCCAGTGGAGACAACCATTCATGAAATTGGTTCTCCAGAGCTGACCACAACTCCTCAGCTGTGTGACTCACATTTCCCAGACATTTCAATGTAAAAACCGCCTGATGACGTTGAGCCCTACTGCCAGCATAGTAAGGAGGTGTGCAGGATCCCTTCTGCGCAGTTAGAAAGCTTGTGGCATGACCAGACAGGCTTTGGGTGCAGGTGGAAGACCGAGAGGAGGTTGAGGAGGCAGAAGCAGTGGAGGAAAAATGACATAAAGAGGATTGACGCACAACTCGTGGGGACGGCAAGACTTGGACAGCAGCCCCTTGTCCTGCTGTCACCATAGTTACCCAGTGCCCAGTCAGCGACATGTAACGCCCCTGTCCATGCCTACTCGTCCAAGTGTCTGTGGTGAAATGCACCCTGTCACACACAGAGTTTCTCAAAGAAGCGGTGATGTTGTGTGCGACATGCTGGTGGAGCGCAGGCACACCTTTCTTTGAGAAGTAGTGCCGACTGGGCATCTGGTACTGGGGCACTGCGACGGACATAAGGTCTCGAAAATCCTCTGTGTCCACCAGGCGGAAAGGCAGCATTTCTGCAGCCAAGAGCTTGCAGATGGTGAAATTCAACCTCTTAGCTTTCTCATGGCTAGGAGGAAATGGTCTTTTACTTGTCCACATCTGAGGGACCGAGGGCTGGCTATTGTGCTTAGACGGGGTTGATAAGGGTGTCCCCGGCAAACTGCCGGTCTGTGAGGAAGATGCAGGCGGACATGGTAGGTTGCCTTGATCCAAAGGTGGTGCTATCGATGTCGGACAGCGCTCAAGACCAGCTCCAAAGAAAATGATGACTTGCCAATCACGCTGGCTGTTGCGGGTAAAGAGGTGGCAGGTCTGCGCCCCAAAACAGGTGTGACTGCTGTCCCCCCAGTCACAGAGGATGAAGAGGCCGCGGATGCACAAGATATGGCAGACGGTGGTTGGCCCGGCCGGCTAGACCGCATTGTAGCACACTGAGCTTCCCACTGCAACTTATGCTTCATGTCCATGTGCCGGTTCATGCATGAAGTACTCAAACTATGTATTTTTTGGCCTCTACTTAGCTTTTGCTGACAAATGTTACAGATAACACGAGTTGGGTCATCTTTATCGATCTGAAAAAATGCCCAGGCTATGCAAGGCTTAGCACCCATGCGACCTGAAGAGCCACCACGACTTGTGGTGAGAGGCAGAGTTGTGTTTGAGGATGCAGTTGTTGACGTGCTTCCAGTACTACGTCTCTGTCCAGGAAGGCGCAACCTGACCTCGTCGTCACTAGCATCTTCCTCCACCTCCTCTGCTGACCTCATCTCTTGGCTGACTGTGGGTTGACAGTAAGTGGGATCTCCGACCTCATCATCATCACCCTGTGCGTTATCACACCCGTCGTCCTCAGAGCCAACCTGTTCCTGCCCTGACAAAAAACTAAAGTTGTCGCTCCAATCAGGTATTTGAGTCTTATCATCGTCTTCCTCATTGTCTCCACCAACAGGAGTTACAGTTTGGGAATGAGGGTCTACATTATGGTCAGAACCTTCTGTGTCTGGTCCTGGATCCGACTCATAAAGATTCTGGGCATCAGTGCAGATCATTTCCTCGTCTGGATTCACAGAAGCGCTGGAGTCGACCTCTGATTCCCAGGCTATAGTATGAGTAAACAGCTCTGCAGACTCAACCATCTGTTCTACCTCATACTCAGACGGGCAGCTGGAGATTTGGGAGCTGTGAGGAAGCAAGTGCGATTTGGGTGACACCTTTGAGGACTGCAGTATTTGTGATGTTGAAGTTGATGTGGAGGAGAGCCCACTTAAAGGAGCACTTGATATCCGTTGAAGCACCTGCTGTTTTTGTGCCTCATCTGGAATTTGTAGCGATTGGCGTGGCCGTAAGAAAGGGATCTTATCACATTGTCCGCTAAAAGAAGTAGACATTTTAGTTTGGCTGGAAGATGGTCTTTCTTCTGCACCTACCCCACGGACACAACCTTTTTTCCCCTTCCCAACACGCCTATTCCCCTTTCCACCAGCAGCAGGCCTTTTTCCACTCATTTTGGTGGTTAACTAATTCACAACTCTGGAGTTGTTTGCACAAAAAAACAATGGATGGTAACCGAGCAGAGCTGAGTGGCCAAACTGTGGTATTAGGCCAAAACTATTGGCTGGGTTAGATGCAGAAAAAAATTATTTTTAATTTGCAACCTGATGGAGGTCAGTATAGATGGACTAATAGACCAAGTCCCACACACTGCTAGAAGCCCAAATATTTTTTCAGAGCTAGATGCAGAAAAAAATTATTTTTAATTTGCAACCTGATGGAGGTCAGTATAGATGGACTAATAGAACAAGTCCCAAACGCTGCTAGAAGCCCAAATATTTTTTCAGAGATAAATGAAGAAAAAAATTATTTTTAATTTGCAACCTGATGGAGGTCAGTATAGATGGACTAATAGGCCAAGTCCCACACACTGCTAGAAGCCCAAATATTTTTTCAGAGCTAGATGCAGAAAAAAATTATTTTTAATTTGCAACCTGATGGAGGTCAGTATAGATGGACTAATAGACCAAGTCCCACACACTGCTAGAAGCCCAAATATTTTTTCAGAGCTAGATGAAGAAAAAAATTATTTTTAATTTGCAACCTGATGGAGGTCAGTATAGATGGACTAATAGACCAAGTCCCACACACCGCTAGAAGCCCAAATATTTTTTCAGAGCTAGATGCAGAAAATTTTTTTATTCAATTTGCAACCTGATGGAGGTCAGTATAGATGGACTAATAGACCAAGTCCCACACACTGCTAGAAGCCCAAATATTTTTTCAGAGCTAGATGCAGAAAAAAATTATTTTTAATTTGCAACCTGATGGAGGTCAGTATAGATGGACTAATAGACCAAGTCCCACACACCGCTAGAAGCCCAAATATTTTTTCAGAGCTAGATGCTGAAAAAAATTATATTCAATTTGCAACCTGCTGGACGTCAGTATAGAAGGACTAATAGAACAAGTCCCACACACTGCTAGAAGCCCAAATATTTTTTCAGAGCTAAATGAAGAAAAAAAATATTTTTAATTTGCAACCTGATGGAGGTCAGTATTGATGGACTAATAGACCAAGTCCCACACACTGCTAGAAGCCCAAATATTTTTTCAGAGCTAGATGCAGAAAAAAATTATTTTTAATTTGCAACCTGATGGAGGTCAGTATAGATGGACTAATAGAACAAGTCCCACACGCTGCTAGAAGCCCAAATATTTTTTCAGAGATAAATGCAGAAAAAAATTATTTTTAATTTGCAACCTGATGGAGGTCAGTATAGATGGACTAATAGACCAAGTCCCACACACTGCTAGAAGCCCAAATATTTTTTCAGAGCTAGATGCAGAAAAAAATTATTTTTAATTTGCAACCTGATGGAGGTCAGTATAGATGGACTAATAGAACAAGTCCCACACGCTGCTAGAAGCCCAAATATTTTTTCAGAGATAAATGAAGAAAAAAATTATTTTTAATTTGCAACCTGATGGAGGTCAGTATAGATGGACTAATAGACCAAGTCCCACACACTGCTAGAAGCCCAAATATTTTTTCAGAGCTAGATGCAGAAAAAAATTATTTTTAATTTGCAACCTGATGGAGGTCAGTATAGATGGACTAATAGACCAAGTCCCACACACTGCTAGAAGCCCAAATATTTTTTCAGAGCTAGATGCAGAAAAAAATTATTTTTAATTTGCAACCTGATGGAGGTCAGTATAGATGGACTAATAGAACAAGTCCCACACGCTGCTAGAAGCCCAAATATTTTTTCAGAGATAAATGAAGAAAAAAATTATTTTTAATTAGCAACCTGATGGAGGTCAGTATAGATGGACTAATAGACCAAGTCCCACACACTGCTAGAAGCCCAAATATTTTTTCAGAGCTAGATGCAGAAAAAAAATATTTTTAATTTGCAACCTGATGGAGGTCAGTATAGATGGACTAATAGACCAAGTCCCACACACCGCTAGAAGCCCAAATATTTTTTCAGAGCTAGATGCAGAAAAAAATTATATTCAGTTTGCAACCTGATGGAGGTCAGTATAGATGGACTAATAGAATGATGCTATGCCCAAAAGATTTTACTTCACTGGGTACAGTAAAAAAATTGGTATTCTATACACAGGTGGTATATCTTGCAACACAGATAGGCTACTCCACTGACTAACACACTCTGCAATAGGCCAGAAAGGATTAGCTTTACTAGATTCAGCCAAATGCTGTGAAAAAAACTTGCACAGCACTGGCACAGACCTGCCTGGCAAAAACTGATAGGAACTGATGTAACCTAGTCCTGAAAAGGACTCCAATTACAATTAGTCTTTACTCCCACAATCTATCTATTTAAGAGCACAGACCTGCCTGATAAAAGTCGTAGGAAATGCTGTAACCTAGTCCTTAAAAGGACTGCAATCACAACTATTCCCTACTCCCAAGCTATCTGTATATTTGTGCGAAAATTGGCTTGAAATTAACAAGGTATAGCGCACACAGCAACAGCGGTGCCGTCTAACACGCAGCTGCAGCAGTGAGAAAATGGTGGCGATGGGGAAAATGGCTTGGTCTTATAGGGCAAGGACATGTGACATACACTGCCAATCACACATGCCCTTGCTTGTGTGAAAAAAAGCACTTCTCATTACTGAGAAAAAATCCAGTTATGATTTTGGTGCACGAACAGTTATCGAACATAACCTCGAACAGCCGAATTTTTCTCAAATTGTTCGTGTTCGCCGACCGGCTCGAACACCGCCCAAAACAGCTCGAATTTGAGATTGGCGAACAGTTCGAGTAGAACAACGCTCATCTCTAGTTGTCAGATGGGAATTTTTTTTTTGTTATAATTCTTCAACAAGAGCCTGAACTTAATATCTCCTAAAATGAATTCCTTCGGTTTCCTCCCTCTACTAACTTACATACAGTTATATGAAAAAGTTTGGGCACCCCTATTAATCTTAAGCTTAATGTTTTATAAAAATTGGTGTTTTTGCAACAGCTATTTCAGTTTGATATACGTAATAACTGTTGGACACAGTAATGTTTCTGCCTTGAAATGAGGTTTATTGTACTAACAGAAAATGTGCAATCTGCATTCAAGCAAAATTTGACAGGTGCATAAGTATGGGCACCTCACCAGAAAAGTGACATTAATATTTAGTAGATCCTTCTTTTGCAAAAATAACAGCCTCTAGTCGCTTCCTGTAGCTCTTAATGATTTCCTGGATCCTGGATGAAGGTATTTTTGACCATTCCTCTTTACAAAACAATTCCAGTTCAGTTAAGTTTGATGGTCGCCGAGCATGGACAGCCCTCTTTAAATGATCCCACAGATGTTCAATGATATTCAGGTCTGGGGACTGGGATGGCCATTCCAGAACATTGTAATTGTTCCTCTGCATGAATGCCTGAGTAGATCTGGAGCGGTGTTTTGGATCATTGTCTTGCTGAAAGATCCATCCCCTGCGTAACTTCAACTTTCTCACTGATTCTTGAACATTATTGTCAAGAATCTGCTGATACTGAGTGGAATCCATGCGTCCCTCAACTTTAACAAGATTCCCGGTACCGACATTGGCCACACAGCCCCAAAGCATGATGGACCCTCCACCAAATTTTACTGTGGGTAGCAAGTGTTTTTCTTGGAATGCTGTGTTTTTTGCCACCATGCATAACGCCTTTTTGTATGACCAAACAACTCAATCTTGGTTTCATCAGTCCACAGGACCTTCTTCCAAAAAGAAATTGGCTTCTCCAAATGTGATTTTGCATACCTCAGCCGACTCTGTTTGTGGCGTGCTTGCAGAAACGGCTTCTTTCGCATCACTCTCCTATACAGCTTCTCCTTGTGCAAAGTGCGTCGTATAGTTGACCGATGCACAGTGACACCATCTGCAGCAAGTTGATGCTGCAGCTCTCTGGAGGTGGTCTGAGGATTGTCCTTGACTGATCTCACCATTCTTCTTCTCTGCCTTTCTGATGTTTTTCTTGGCCTGCCACTTCTGACCTTAACAAGAACTGTCCCTGTGTTCTTCCATTTCCTTACTATGTTCCTCACAGTGGAAACTGACAGGTTAAATCTCTGAGACAGCTTTTTTGTATCCTTCCCCTGAACAACTATGTTGAATAATCTTGGTTTTCAGATCATTTGACAGTTGTTTTGAGGAGCCCATGAAGCCACTCTTCAGAGGAGATTCAAACAGGAGAACAACTTGCAAGTGGCCACTTTAAGTAGCTTTTCTCATGATTGCATACACCTGGCTATGAAGTTCAAAGCTCAATGAGGTTACAAAACCAAAAAAAGTGCTTTAGTAAGTCAGTAAAAAGTAGGTAGGAGTATTTAAAACAAGAAAATGATAAGGGTGCCCATACTTATGCACCTGTCAAATTTTGTTTGAATGCAGAGTGCACACTTTCTGTTAGTACAATAAACCTCATTTCAAGGCAGAAACATTACTGTGTCCAACAGTTATTACATATATCAAACTGAAATAGCTGTTGCAAAAACACCAATTTTTATAAAATATTAATTTTAAGATTAATAGGGGTGCCCAAACTTTTTCATATAACTGTATTACTTTGCAATTTATTTTAGATGCTGTCACCATAACTCCCACTCGGCACGCCTGCTATCTTTGAGTCATATTTGACACACAACTTTCCTTTTTTCAACTTGGAAAATCACTTACTTGCTCATATCACCTGCTTCTTATAAACTTCTCCAGAAGTCGACCTTTTCTCACCTTTGATACTGCAAAAACTCTTACTGTCACTCTTTATCACTAGTGCAACTCTCTTCCAATCGGTCTCCCTCTAAACAAACTGTATCCTCTCCAATCCCTTCTGAATGCAGCAGCCAGGGTCATATTTCTATCAAGCTGCTTCACCGATGCCTCTACCCTGTGCCAGTCATTGCACGGATTAGGTTAAACAATCACTTACGAATACAAAACAAACTTATCTCTCTCTCCCACCAAGCTGTCCACAGTTCTTCAACGGCCTATATCTCTTCCCTCATTTCTGTGTATCACCCCTCCTGTACCCTCCGTTCTGCAAATGATCTAAGACAAACATCCTCCTTAATCAGAATCTCACACCTCCATCTCCAAGAATTCTCTTGTGCCGTGGCATCTTTCTGTAATGCCCAAAATGCGTACAACGCGATGGTCATGGTAAAGGCATGGGAACATAAAGTCGGCCTTGTGTGCCAGACTGCCAACAGCCAAGACTACCCTGTTCTCACCAAGAGTATTACTGTCTATGTTCTCTTCCTCCTCCTCATTATCACCCAATCCGCGCTGAGATAAGGTTGGGTTGGGTAGCATCAACCTGTACAGTTCCTTGCTCCACCTGCAATGCCTCCTCTTTAATTGTGGGCAGTGGGCGTTTCAGTAGATAGAGAAGCGGGATGGTGATGCTCGTTATGGCATCATTGCCGCTCACCATCTTGGTGAAGTCCTCAAAGTTTTGGAGCAGGGCACAGATGTCAGACCTCCATGCCCACTCATCAGCTCTTATGTGCGGAGGCTGACCTGAATGCCAACGGACATGTTGAAGCTGGTACTCAACAACTGCTCTCTGCTGCTTAAAATCATTCCAAACATCTGCAATGTTGATTTCCAATGCGTAGTCACATCGCACACCGGCGGCTGAAGTTGTAACTAACTTTCTGAAATGGGCACACACGCGGTGTACTTTCACAAGCAGCTCTGGCAGATCCGTGTAGATATTGAGAAACTGCAGAACCACTAAGTTGAGCACATGGGCTTGCCTAGCTTCAGAGCTGACACCAGGTTCTCTGATACAGCTTTCAACAACTCTGCAACAGTGTGTGGTTTGTCGCCCAAGCATACAGTCCTGCTCATTGTTATTGCCACACACAAAGTTTAAGTAAATAATCTGGAATATGTCCTGAAAAAATGAATCAAGTGATGGAGATGGAGGCTGATGAGGAGAAGGTGGTGCAGGAGCTGTAGAATGTAGGGGTAACCCTGATTGACCCAGGGCCCACAATCCTTTGCGCTGGGAGGACTTGTTCCATCCCAGGGTTCCAATGGGTCATGGCTTCCTCAATACTGGAATTTGTCAGTGAGATGAACTGTCCTTGGTCACATTCACTTGTCCACGTGTTTGTGGTTAGGTGGTTAAGTGTACTGGGAAGGGCACGGGTAATTTTCTGGGACCAGCACCTGTGGAAGGTGAAGATTATACTAGGAGAAATAGTGGTGGCTGGGGACCGAGTATGTACACCCGGCCGCTGCCGCCATGAGGTTGTGGAAAGCTTCCGCCTCCATGTGCCTAAAAGGCAACATTTGAAGTGCAAGAAAGCAGTTCAGAAATGTGGCAGATTAGTATTGAGGCCTGTGGGTGGGTGGTTGGCTGCATACTTTCGCTTGCATTCCAAGTTACACAAAGATAATGAAATGAATGATCCAACCATCATGAACAATTTGGTCATTGTCTAGGAGAACGAGCACAATATTAACCCAGTGACATGTGTCAGTGAGAAGTACCGTCCTTGGCCACATTCACTTGTCCATGTGTTTTTGGCTAGGCAGTCCTTCCCACTTAAGTGCACTGGGAAGGGCACTGGTAATTTTCTGGGACCTGCATTTGTAGAAGGCGGAGACGATACTGGGAGAAATAGTGGGGGCTGGGACTGAGTATGGACACCGTGCCACGGCCGCCATGAGGTTGTGGAAAGCTTCTTCTTCCACGAACCTAAAAGCCAACATTTCAAGTGCAAGCAGTCCAGAAAAGTGGCAATTTAGTATTGCGGCCTGTGGGTGGGTGGGTGGCTGGCTGCATACTTGTGCTTTCATTCCAAGAACTGTAATAGGGACAACTGAACCCTGCAAAGGGACAAGGACATGGATAAGATAAGATAAGATAAGATATACTTTATTTATCCCGGAGGAAATTGCAGATGGTAATTGTTGAAAATCTGCAATGATAGGTGCAAGGCGGGTGGAATTTTCACATGCGCCATGGATAGGGGATTGGCGTGCACGCGCAACAGCGGAAGTAGCAGTGGTGTCACCCGCAGACACTGTTTCTCGACCTTGGTGTTTGGCCCAGCTTGTCAGGTGTTTTGCTGTCATATGCCTAAGCATGCTGGTGGTGGTCAGGCTGATAGTTTTGGTGCTCTTGCTGATGCTGGCCTGGCAGATGTTGCAAATGGCCTTTTTGGATTTATTTAAACAGTCTTTAAAAAAGAACCAGACTCGGGAAGACCTAACAGTTGTACTGGCAACTTCCGTCGTGTTGGTTTTCCAAGGAGCAGTGGCCCACCTGGTGTCTGTGGCCACCACACTGCTTGTTCCCGCCTGTTGTGGTGCTATGCCTCCCTCCCCCTGTGTGATTCTGTCCTCACTCTACATGTCCCCTTGCCAGGTTGGGTTAGTGACTTCATTGTCCAGCGCTTCATTTTTCGCTTCCGCACCTTGTTCCCCCTCCTGACTTTCTGTCCTTTGTGTCTCATCATTATCCACCTATTGCGACTGTATTTTCACTTTCCCACAATCACCTTTGGGTGACCATAGCTCCTCAAATCACTACATGTGATTTTTTGTTGCCCTGCTCGAAGATGGCCGGTCAAGAGGCCCAAATTTATCGATGGAAAAGTGAACAGCTCTTGGGGTAACCCTGGACTCTAATCTCTCCTTCAATCCATATATAAAAGCTCTTTCCACTTCCAAGCGGACCGAGCGAGAGGCTAGAATCTATAAATGGAAAGATGAACAAAACAGCTCTTCGAAGTGTCCAAGTGTGGGATCATTTGTCTCAGGACACTCGGAATGGTGGGAGGAAGGAGGATAAGGGTGAGGAAGATGCCGACTGCAAGTAAAAAAAATCTCCCGGATCCGCACATTCCTCAACCACAAATCTATAAAAACACTAGTGCACGTGCTCATCATCTCCTTTCTCGACGATGGCAACCTCCTGATCTGTGGCCTCCCTTCTAACACTCTCGCATTCCTTCAATCTATCCTAAACTCTGTTGCCCGACTAATCCACTTGTCCCCTCAACTATTCCCTGGCCTCTCCTCTCTGTCAATGCCTTCACTGGCTCCCCATTACCCAAAGACTCCAGTTCAAAACCCTAACCTTGGAATGCAGAGCTATCCACAACCTGTCTCCTCCATAAATCTGTGACCTAGTCTCCCAGAACTTACCTGCACGCAACCTTCAATCCTCACAAGATGTCCTTCTCTACTCCCCTCTTATCTCCTCTTCCCACAATCGCATGCATTCTCCCGGGCATCCTCCCTTCTCTGGAACTCTCTATCCCACCATTTCTGACTCTCACCTACTGTTGAAACCTTTAAAAGGAAGCTGAAGACCCACCTCTTGCAACATGCGTACAACCTACAGCAACCCTTGCTCCACCATACCGCTGCAAGACCAGCTCTATCCTCACCTACTGTATCCTCAACAAGGCCTTGTAGACTGGGCCCTTGTGGGCAGGGTCATTATCCTGGAAAGGATGCTCCTTAACATATTTCCCAGGAAACTCCATTCTGGTTTTGTTTTTGTAAGTTTTATTATGAGTCTGTAAAAGTGGCGTAATACTTCTGACAACGTTGTTGACAGCAGTGACTTGGGAGTCCAGGGGTCTTCCCCATGCTGTTCCCATGTCATTTGAGTATTGTTCCCATTGATTTGGGCAATTTTAAGGCCCTCTGCAGACTTCCAGGGGGGCCACCAGAAAAATGCTGGAGCAGAGACTCCCACTCCATCTTGGGAGTCTTGATACTCCTGGCTTTTTCAGCAGACTAAGACTGTCGCACTCCGCTATTCTATTTCACCATTGATGAGTAAAAATAGGAAGTTTAGCCTATACATAGTTTAAAATTCATGGAGTCGGGCAGGAGCCTCCGTTACATATCTGCTCACATCCCAAGCTAAGCCATGCTGCCCTCCCTTCTTTTTTTTTAAATTGTCTATTCTGCATCTCTACGTGAATGCTAAGAAAGCTAGTGACCTTAAACTCATTGGCTGTGTCAGGGACCAGCCAAGGAACATGCAGATATCCCACTGTGGCCACCAATTTATCAGACTGACAAGGAATCTTGCAGCGATACCACCACTGCCACCAACTTGTCACAAAACAACACCCCACTGCCTCCAATCGTTAGGACAATTATGCAATTGACTGACAATTGATGGACGAGGCCATGGCTGCTTTCGCGACTAGGCAGGTAATTTTGTGCTTCCCAGTGAACGTATAGTATATACACATCCGATTCGAGCACATGGAATATAATACATGCTTCGATACGGGCACCATTAAGCTCCTCAATAACCAAAGAACTAGCTGCCACCAACAATCATTTATACAGGCCAACTGGACACACGGCTGTGGTAATGTATAACCTCATGAGGCTTCAGGGATGAAGTTTATAGAATAAGAGGAATGAAACTATTACATTTTATATATTTAATCCAAAAAGAAGGCCATGTTTTTGAAAATATACAAATGATGTTACAAAAGAGGAGAAAAAAATATAGAATATATAATTAAATAAAAGAAAAAGGGGTAGCAAAAGAAAAGTACAAGACCTAACGTCACGGAGCTGTATCTACCAGAACTGAACCATAATTATATTTCAGAATCTGCTTTTATTAGATAAGAGCCACTCCCACATTCCTCGCTGAGCTCATATGGGGGCTGGTCAATAGGATGCTGCTAATCCCAAAAAATGATGAGATCCCTGATCTTCAGGATATATACCCACATGGAAGTCCCAGGTGGGAGATATTAATGCCATATTTCCCATCATGATTTTAGCTTTTATAGATAGAAAATATGGCATATCCGACTTTGTCCATTTGGCCGATATTAATTATGGGATGATAGGTTGGCGACACAGTGATTACTTTCATCACTAGTTACATCCACTACTTCATAATGATGCCTAACATATGTCTATCATACCTATAGGACATATTCCATTCTAAAAAAAAACAATATTCATAACTGGAACCTGGTTCTAAAGAGTCTGCTTGTAGTTCTTTTGAACAAAGGAAGAGTTATCTCTGCAGGCGATAAATTTGTCGCCTCCCAGTCTCTTGTATACACTGAGCATGGATTTTGTGTCTTCTCTCCAGTAGATAACCCACTTCAATTACCTGTTCACAGCAGGAGGTCATAGAGTAACCGGAGTAAGATGTTTAGTGTGGTAGCTCTTATTCCCTTTTCAAGACGTGATGAAGCCATGATTCAATCCTCAAAATGAGGTTGACACGTCCCCCCTCAAGAGAAGGTTTTGATATTGATCCCATTTTGCCTTTACATCTATGACAGGCTGTGTTTGTGCTTTGGAAGGTTGAAACAATGCAATCACTTCCCAAAAAATTTGAAAGTTACTTTTTTCACAGCTGACAGCAGTGATTTGTGCAGTCCTGTTATAAAGTAAGTGATCTCCCTTTCTGGAACTGTGTCACTGCTGTTCAGGCAACTTTGTTACAGGAAAATAAATCTTTGTACAGTGTTAGCCAGTAAATAGAAAAATATAAAAAATTGAGAGTCCTCAGTGGTTGACACCTTTTAACAGCTAACTGAAAAGATAACAACAAGAAGCAAGCTTTTGAAACTACTCAGGTCTCTCCATCAGGAATAGACGATGAGAGACTATGCCTGAGGAAGAGACCGGAATAATCTTGAAAGCTTGTTTCTTGATACCATATTTTCAGATAGCTATTAAAAATATATTAACCACTGAGGACTCTCAATTTTTAATATTTTTCAAGGGAGCTTTGGGTAATACATACAATCAAAATGAATATGTTTATTTATACATGGAATTCTTCAAAGGTCATGTTAAAGGTGGTGTTTTTGCACAACCACAACATGCTGCCTTCAGTTCCACTAGCATTTGCAACCCAACCTAAAGAAAGTTATACAGTCATGGAAAGCCTTCTTAAGCTGCATTTGAAAAGGCTGCTTATCATTCATCAGGGGAAATGAATTTTTTTTCAACGCAAAAGAGCATCTTTCTCGGCGGTGCATTGTACTGTGTAAACGGGTATTGCGCTGCCGAGAAGAGTGGTAGACATTTAGTCCCATTCGTCCTTTTATGTAAACGGACCCTTAAATTTATACAGTGCCGGTGTTATGACAGTCATGTCTATACTGATTTTAAAGTGATCACTTTTTAATGGAAGTACAGTACGGCAACACAAAATTCTGTTAGCTTTGAAAAACAGACAGTTATGACATATCAAATCATTACAGGCAGAAAAATTGGCCTCATCATCATCAATCATCATTTTCTCCAAGCCAAAAGAATGTAGTATATCAACTGCTTGACAATCTGGATAAAGTCACCCTTCCACTCTTACATTTTAAAATCAGACTCATGAAACAGTTTGGAAATGCTTTTTAATAGAAATAGTGATGTATTTACCTATATAGAGTACAGACCAAAAGTTTGGACACACCTTCTCATTTAAAGATTTTTCTGTATTTTCATGACTTTGAAAATTGTACATTCACACTGAAGGAATCAAAACTATGAATTAACACATGTGGAATTATATACTTAACAAAAAAGTGTGATCAACTGAAAATATGTCTTATATTGAGGGTTCTTCAAAGTAGCCACCTTTTGCTTTGATGACTGCTTTGCACACTCTTGGCATTCTCTTGATGAGCTTCAAGAGGTAGTCACCGGAAATAGTTTTCACTTCACAGGTGTGCCCTGTCAGGTTTAATAAGTGGGATTTCTTGCCTTATAAATGGGGTTGGGACCATCAGTTGTGTTGTGCAGAAGTCTGGTGGATACACAGCTGATAGTCCTAACAACGCCGCGAGAGCACAACTCAATTTCTTTGAAATTTAAGATGAAGTGGTAGGCAGCCCCACAAACTCTATCTCCTCCATAGATGGAATTTCTATACACCCCACCTCAGATAATGGATCCCCCCTGCCTGTGGCCCAAACTGTGGATCAGCCATAAACCACTCAAACCCCCCACAACAGGGAACCCAAACCCCAGTAACGACCCAAAATAGATTTGCACCACTAAGCAACACCCCTGAGGTGCCTGAGAACCCACGAACGCCTCCATCCCCAACAGGGAGTAACTCCCCTCTATCTATCAGAAAAACTCCCCCCTCTCGACCACAACAAACCCCACCCGAAACTACCACCCCGCACGCCTTAGTAAGAAAACACACCAGCAATGTGAATTTTTTTCAGAGGGCCACCAGAAAAAACGCAAAAGGGGCGGCAGGGGAGGGAAACTCGCCCAAAAGAAAAAGAATAAACCAAAGGAGATGAATAATACTCAATCCATATTTAACCTAAGCCAACACAAATTAACACATAGTGAGACCACCCTACTAGCTAAAGGTTAAAAATACGCACCGTCAACCAAACTAGATAAATTCCAGGCATTCATAGGTGTAAAAAAATTTATGAGGCAACCAGCCCTTAAAAAGTGCTACGCAAAAAAGGAGGGCGAAACCCCATTAGTAACAGTGGCAAATTCACCAACTAACTTGCCAACACCTCTACATACCTCCTTAAGAAAAAATCTAATTTCCACCCCATCCAAGAATATTCAAAGGCCTTCAACACATTCGAAAAAAACGTCACTGACGACATCCGTCGACTCAATGACAAAAAATGTCTCAAATTCAGAAACAACTTTACTAAATCTGAAATAGCTGCGATGAAGCGCTTACAACAAAATAAAAATATCGTCATCCGCCCAGCAGACAAAGGGGGCGGTATAGTCATCTTAGACCATGAATACTACCACAAGGAGTCACTAAGACTCCTGAGTGACCCACGAACTTATCAAATCATCCCCCTTAACCCAACCAAAACCTACCTACATGAACTAAAAACCCTATCAAAAAAAGGACTAGATGCAGGGTTCCTCAACAAAGACGAATGCGATTATATCAATATCCCACATCCTAGACTAGCTGTATTCTACCACCTACCAAAAATCCACAAATTTAAAAAAAATCCCCCGGGGAGACCAATTATCTCAGGAATACAATGTCTTACAGCAAATCTCTCCAGACTAGTGGACCACCATCTCCAGGACCTAGTACCCCTACTACCCTCCCATCTGAAGGACAGCAAACATGCCATTCAAATATTAAACGAAACCCAGTGGCAAAACAACTACATCCTGGGAACACTAGACATAACCTTTTTATATACCAATATCCAACACAAAAAGGGATGTGAGGCCTCCCACCTCGTTCTACAACAGAAAATGTCCATAGAGCAAAGCCTGTTCATCACAGAGTGCATGGAATTCATCCTTACACACAATTACTTGTTATATGAGGGGAACTACTACTTCCAGCAATGGGGCACCGCCATGGGAACGAGGTTCGCACCTAGTTACGCTAACCTCTACGTGGGAGAGTGGGAGGCTCTTACCATCCACCCAAGTGGAGTCCTACACGCGGACCTGGTCCTGTGGTGGAGATTTATAGATGACATACTCTTCATATGGTCAGGGGACCAGCCCTCCCTTGAATAATTCTTACAAGAAATAAACACTAAAAACTTCTTCCTACAATTCACATCCACTACCAGCACCCAAGCAGTTAACTTCTTGGACCTAAACATCTATATTGAGGATAACCAAATCCTGGACCGTACTTACTGCAAACCCACAGATGCTAATGGATACATCCCACTGGACAGTTGTCACCTCCCAAACTGGTTACTCAACGTACCCCGTAGCCAATACATACGATTACACAGGAACTGCTCAAAAGACCCCGACTTTGTGAAAGAAGCTGACCAACTGACCAAGAAGTTCCTTGAGAAAGGGTACAACACAAATTTCTTGAGCGAAACAGTAAAGAATGTAGCTAGAATACCACGAGAAAACCTTCAGAGCACATCCACCAATAACAAGAAATCCTTGCATGAAAAATACCACCTGAACATCCCGATCATCACACCATACTATTCAAATACTTACTTGTTTAGAAAAATTGTTGAGAAACACTGGAACAAATTTAAGGATGATAATACAATTGGGGAACAGATGACTGACAAACCACAATTCCTATACAAAAAGGCACGAAATCTAGGGAGTATCATAGCCCCCACAACAAAAAACTTCCAAAACAACAGCCAACCACACACCGCCTTTAATCAAAAAATCAAGGGGTTCTTTCCATGCAAAAAATGTAAAATGTGCAAAACAATAACCACAAGCAAACAAAGTACTGTCAGCCACGGACACGAGACATACCCCTTTATGGACTTTATAACATGCACGACCACTGGAGTAATTTATAGCCTGACATGTCCATGCAAAAAAATGTACGTGGGGAGAACAAAACGGCCCATGAATGTCAGAATCAACGAACACCTAAGGAACATACAAAACAAATACACGGGACACCCGCTCTCCAAACACTTCATGGAGAAACACAATGGATCCATTAATGGAATCCAGGCTACAGGCAGTTAAACTGTACCAACGCATTGGAGAACAGGCGACTTTATTAAAACAATTTCCAAAATAGAGAGTAAGTGGATTTTCCAATTAAATACCCTCAAACCGAGAGGGTTGAACAGTGAAATTGAACTGTTCGCATTCAATGACTGACTGGTGCACGGATGATTGACAGGCACTTAGTAGGACCATACCCCCATAGGGTATATAAAGGCACCTCATTGCTGGATAGGACTATCCCTGAGGAAGGAAGCAGTGACTTTTGAAATGCGTTGGAAATTGTCCTATCCCAGCCTAGCAAGCGCAAACAGGCCTCCGTACCTCGTGTGTCACGTGATACCACGTCACACAGGTCCTCGCGTGCTTTCTGCAGGAAGCACGTACTCATCCTACCCGGAACACGCGAGCCAGCGGCAGTCACCGGCCGGGACTCCGCTCTCGCTCCGGCTACAGGAATTACCCGCTCGCCTCCCAGGACTGTTAGCACATCTTGGAACGACGGCTCTCTGCGGGACCCATGTAAGACTGCCACCAACTGTAAGTACACCGTGCTCTGCGCTGCCTCCACAGGGCACCACAGCCAGACCTCCCACCGACCACCTGTTATATCCATTTCCAGAACGGTGATCTACCTCCAGAATCTGCACCAATCAGGGGCGACTACCAACACTTTAAGGGCTCCGCTACCTATCTCTGTGCTCTCCCTTTACCTGGCACCCTGCCAGACCATAAGACTCTATAGCACAACAATCTGTGCCACCAGGACCCTACCAGACTACTTACTGGTAACACTACCTCTATATAACTTCACTAGTTCCTCCCAATGTCCTAACTTGACCTAAAAACTATATACCTTTACCAGCAGGCACACCTGAAGTAGCACCCAAGATCCCTGGGGATAATCCAACAACAAAGTTACCTGACCCCTCTAACGGAACAAGCCAGACTCTACCCGGATATGCCACAGGTAAAACCACCTGTCCCACATTGTCCAACCCTCTCACCTGTATACCCAGTCCCATTTGTATATTCAGCTTCATCTATACACCCTGTTATCCTCCAAAGGCACAACCACTATTGAAGCAAGGTCGCCGAGCAGGTGAATCCCCTGCCACCAACCTAACAACCTTGGACCAGGACCCTTATCACACCATTTTATACAGGTACAAAGGTCACCACTATCTACCAGATCCCCTAAGCCACGGGTGATACTAACCTCTGCTCTGTATTACAGAGTCCAACTCCAGGAATCCAAAAACGGAACACTCTGTCCATATCCAATAGCTTATTGACCAATCATACCAGGTAACTATCAAGTTCTAATCTCCTATAGACGAGTCCTCTCCAAATGAAAATCTAAACAACCTAACCTCTCTCTACAGGTCCTCAAACTCTGAGCCAAAACAAATCAACGACCATCTCCTATCAAGACCAGAACCGCTATATCCTCTCAAAGCTAATCTCCCCTATATATACCCTAAGTTGTGTATTGAATTCTTGCTTTTATATCATCTTTTAACATTTTATAACACTTTATGACCTTAAATAAAGAACAACCTTTTTATCTTGAACTTTGAGTTTGTCTCACTACCTAAGCGTGAATTAAAATAGTCTGCATTTTGATGTCTAGTCGCAGATTTTCAAAGTTGTTTAGATCAGGGGACTGTGAGGGAGATTTTAAAACCTTCAGCTTTAGCCTTTTGAGGTAGTCTATTGTGGATTTTGATGTGTGTTAAGGATCATAATCAATATGTAGAAGCCATCCTCTTTTCAACTTCAGCTTTCTTATAGATAGTGTTATGTCTACTTCAAAAATTTGTTGAAATCCTACCAGCAACTCTCACTGAAATTTTGCTTGGTCTTTCAGACCTTATCTTTAACTCTAATGTTCCTGCTAACTGCCATTTATTAATTAAATTTCGAACTGAGGAAAGGGCAACTTAAAAACGCTTTGCAATCTTCTTATAGCCCTTCTCCTGATTTGTTGGCCTCCACCATTTTCATTTTCAGAGTTCTAGGCAGTTGCTTAGAAGAACCCATGGCTACTATCTTTTGGCACAAGGTTAGAGGAGACTGTGTATTTATAAATCTGGGAAATTTGAATCACCTGGCCTTTCCTAACAATGAAAGTGAACAAGACATATCCATGAAAGGCTTATTAAGGCCTGAAACATTGGTCAAAGTTATCTGAGCACACAAATCTCCAAGGGTGATCCATCGCCCCATTTTCCTTTTTATATATAGTGGGAAAAATAAAGATTTGATAAACTGACAATTTTGCAAGTTTTTCAACTTACAAAGAATGGAAAGGTCTGTAATTTTTTATCAAAGACTCCACCTCTGAAAGACAGATTCTAAAAAAAAAAAGAAAATCACATTGTATGATTTTTACATTTTTAAGTTGCATTTTATTGCATGAAATAAATATTTGATCACCTACATTCCAGCAAGGATTCTGCCTCTTACAGACCTGTTAGTTTTTATTGAAGAAGCCCTCCTTCTCTGCATTCATTACCTGTATCAACTGCACCTGTTTGAACTCGTTACCTGTATAAAAGACACCTGCTCACACACTCAATCAATCACACTCCAACCTCTCCACCATGGCCAAGAACAAAGTGCTGTCTAAGGACACCAGGGACAAAATTGTAAACTTGAACAATGTTGGGATTGGCTGCAGGACAAAAAGCAAACAGCTTGGTGAGAAGGCAACAACTGTAGGCACAATTATTAGAAAATGGAAGAAGCAGAAGATGACTGTCAATCTTCCTTGGTCTGGGGATCCATGCAAGATCTCGCCTTGTGGGGTAAGCATCATTCTGAGAAAGGTCAGGAATCAGCCCAGAACTACACGGGAGGACCTGGTTAATGACCTGAAGAGAGCTGGGACCACAGTCTCAAACATTACCATTAATAACACATTACGCAGTCATGTATTAAAATCCTGTAGGGCACACAAAGTCCTCCTGCTCATGCCAGCACATGCTCAGGCCCATTTGAAATTTGCCAATGACCATCTGGATGATCTAGAGGTGGCATGGGAGAAGGTTATATGATCAGATGAGACCAAAATAGAACTACATCTTCAGAGAGAAAGAGGACTTGAACTCTATAGCACCACCCATTGGAAGCAGCAATCCTGCAAGTCACAATCGACTCTTTAAGGAGTCTTGCAATATGACTTAGGACAGTAGCCAAACCAGAATCTCAATTTGCAGACATGGCGTTTCGGGCTATTGGCCCTCGTCAGTGCAAAGTATGAGAACTGATTTGGCAATATGAGAGGCTCTGGAGTGAGGTCTAAGGGGTAATGTTTCTCCTTGCGGAGAGTGACATACTGGCCCTATATTTTTCTCACTTCACTTCACCAACTTAGACTAGTAGTGCTTATGTCTCACACAAATCAAATTACAAAAATATTTAAACACAAGATGTAATGTACCAAAATAGGTAAAAAGCCATGCAAACTTTTGCATTGGCCCATTTTCCTTTTTGTAATTCTTAAAATGTAAAAAATGACAATATATATTTTTGTGTCTAAAATACAAAGGAAATGTCTCATCTTCAACTTTAGGCCTTTTTGAAATCATTTTATCTTAAACTTGCTTAACTATTCACAATAACAGTAATTTTGATCTTGGGTGCCCAAAGGTTTACATGCTTGCACTTCTGCTCTTTGGCCACAAAAAGTACTCTATTCTATGCAAAAATCAGATGGACCATAAACAGCAGTATACTATTTTTTGTTCTGGTTCCAGTAGTAATATATTTGTTCAGTCTTTAATTTCCAGACACCATCTTATTATAAGTGGCCTAGGACTTGCTGTCATGAGATGCATTGCCCCACTGAGCTTAAGGGCACACTTACACTGGTGAACCACATCCGATGATTCTCTCATGCGAGATAATTGGATGCTATATGCAAATGACGCTCGGTTCAAACTCTGCTGCGAGTGTCATTTAATAGTGCTCTAATCTTCTCGCATGAGAGAATCGCAGCACAGGTGCAAAGGAGATAGAGAAAGTAATTTCTCCATCTCATTTATTGCTGGCATCCTCGGTAATCGCACTCACTTGGATGACATTTGAGTGCAGTCCAATGTTTCACATGCACCCATAGACTTGTATGGGTGCGTGTGATCAGATCCTCGGATGCACTCGCAGCATGCTGCGATTGTTTTTTCATGCTGAAAAAGCATGAGAAAATAATTCCCTATCTGCACTGCCCCTTTTTATAACATTGAGCCAAGTGCTATCCAATTAAACATGTGACGGCAGTCGGCCGTGTTATACACTCGTATGAGCGAGCTCTTAAAGGGGTGGTCCGAAGGTAAAGTCATTTTGCTTCTAACTTCGTATTTATTTGATGCTATAATCTAAGGTGTTTTCTAATATATTTGCTTTAAAAATTCCCTACCATTCACTAGCTACACTGCCCAACAGCTATTTCATTTTTTCTCTTCTTTTTGTTTGATAATGATTCATTTGAGCATCCCAGTGCATGCTGGGATACTCAAACGAAGCATCAGCAGAGCAGTGGGCAGAGACTGCGGCCACTGTCACAGCTTCTGCCCCCTCCCTGAAACGAAGCATCATCAGTGAAGCTCAATTCATGGGTGGTGCTGTCCCTGTTGTCTCCCCTGTACACAGCCTCCCCTGTGTGCACTCTGTTGTCTAATAAGCTGGGAACAGGGAGATGTCACTCTAAACTGCATTTTTAAAGCAAGTATGTTATAAAATAGCTTACATTATAGCATCAAATAGATAGGAAGTTTGGAGCAAAATGACTTTGCATTCAGATCACCTTATTAAGGAGATAAAAATGGGATAAATTGGTTTTGGGCCAACAGAAGTAAATCATGTATTGTCCTACTTTTGCTTCTCCAGCAGCAATAAAAAAAATTCCTGAAACAAACTGACAATGGTGTGCTTTGCTTTTGGAGTGCTTGGTAGCCACACTCACCCCCCCCAAACAAAATGCAGATTGCTTCACATACACCTGTCAAATTCTCCATTTCATGAGGTTATGTGTTAGGACCTACTCTTGATATAGATGTGGTTCCCATCAACCCAGGTCTAACCTTTAAGAAAATGAGTAAAGCAGATTCTTACATATTTCATTAAAGGGGATGTCCCCTTTAAGAATAAGTTTTTCCTGTAGTTAGTAGTAAAAAAATAAACTGCACTTTATCCACCTTGCCAGCGTCCAGTGCTAAGTCTCTGCTGCTGCTGCTCCTGGCATCTGCTGTTTTCCACAATAACCCCTTAAGGACCAAGCAATTTCAAATTTTTCATTTTTTTTTCCTCCTTTTAATCTTTTATTCCAAGAGCCATGACTTTCTTATTTTACTGTCAATATAGACATGTGAGGGATTTTTTTTTGCAGGGAGAGTGGTTATTTCAAATGACACCATTCATTATATCATATGATGTACTGGAAAGCAGGGAAAAAATTTCAAAGTGTGTCAAAATAGCAAAAAAAGTGTAATTCTGCAATTTTTTACATTTTATTTACAGCGTAGATTTTATAGTAAAACTGACCTGGCAATATGATTCTCCAAGTCACTATAACTATGCAGAAGACAAGCATGCATAGTTTTTGTTTTACTTAAATAATGAACAAAAAATTCAGAAATTTGTAAAAAAAAATTTTGCTTGTGTCCCCACTTTACAAGTGCCGTAACCATTTTAATTTTCAGGATATGTATTTGAGCCCTGAGCCGGTGTTTTTATTCATATAATTTTCAGGCAGATACAATGTTTTGATTGCCTGTTATTATATTTTTTCTGCTGATGCAGTAGCTGAAAAACTGTAATTCTGGCATTTTGTGTCTATTCAAGTTACACAGTTTACCGATAGGATTGATTTAATTTGTATTTTCATAGATCGGACATTTATGAACTCGATTATGAAGTGTTTAGGCATAAAAACTTAGTCATGTATTGTTTAGTCATGTTTATTCATACAAACTGTAATTGTTCTAACATTTTTTACATCAATCCTTGGCAATGTTACATTAAATTATATAGTATATTAAAAGGAAAGTGGCTTAGCCCAGCAGCCTATAATTCTGCTGTCTCGTCCTGTAAACTCTAAAAGTATTTAGAAAATGATCTCCAAAAACACATTACTGCAAAAAAATATAAATACCGTCATTAGTAGAGATGAGCGGTGTTCGACTAGAACTGTTTGCCAATCTCAAAATTCGAGCTGTTTTGGGTGGTGTTCGAGTCGTTCGACGAACGGAAACGATTTGCAAAAAATTT
This sequence comes from Phyllobates terribilis, assembly GCF_046119375.1. NCBI lineage: Eukaryota > Metazoa > Chordata > Amphibia > Anura > Dendrobatidae > Phyllobates > Phyllobates terribilis. Next base: position 447,258,899 of record NW_027362764.1, read on the forward strand.
GGCTGTTCGAGGTTATGTTTGATAACTGTTCGTGCACCAAAAACGTAACTGGATTTTTTCACATCATGCAGGGATTGTCTGCCACTCACTGTAATGCCGTAGCCACGGTGGTTGTGGCATTACAGTGATTGCCCAAATCGATGGGAACAGTGCTCACAGTGAAACATGAAAAGCCGGCAATTCAGCAGCGGCATACACCGGTATCCGACAATTTAGAACAGAAAGAATAGAGCATCACACATAGATTAGATAGATAGAAACGTGTCAGTCACATATATAAGAAGTACAGTGACAGTGTTGGTTACTGTACTTGTCATTTAGTGTCAAAGGATTTATTAAAAAAAATAATAATGTTTTCATGCACCGTCTCTTTAAAAAAGCCGGCCGGCAATTCAGCATCCGTACCCGACAATTTAGAACAGAAAGAAAAGAGCATCACACATAGATTAGATAGATAGAGACATGTCAGTCACATATATAAGAAGTACAGTGATAGTGTTGATTACTGTACTTGTCATTTAGTGTTAAAATAAAGGATTTATTTAAAAAAAAATTGGTGTGGGGTTCCCCGTAATTTTAGTCTCTAGCGGAGGTTAAGCAGACGGCTGGGGCAGATGTTTGAAGCCTGGGAAGGGGGTAATACCCACGGAGCTTCCCAGGCTACTAATATCAGCCCCCAGCTTAATACCTAGCCTTTACTAGCTATTAAAATGGGGGACCCCAAAAAAAATGACTTGGGGTCCCCCCTATTTTAATAGCTAGCAAAGGCTAGGCAGACAGCTGGGGGCTAATATTAATAGCCCAGGAAGGGTGCCATGAATATTGGCCCCCTCCCAGGCTAGAAACACCAGCCGTCCGCCACCCCAGAAATGGCGCATCCATAGGATGCGCCTATTCTGGCACTAAGTCTCGCTCTTCCCACTGCCCTGTAGCGGTGGCAGTGGGGTAATAGGGCTGGGGTTGATGTCAGCTTATAATGCCATCTGACATCAAGCCCAGGTTAGTAATGGAGAGGCGTCTATAAGACACCCCCATTACTAACCCCATAGTCAAAGATAAAAAAGCACAACACTCAGAATAAAGTCCTTTAATTGAAATAAACACACAATTCTTTATTGTAAATTAAACCATACTTACCATCACGCCCATTCCAGCTGAAGCCAATGTCTTCTGCAATAAAAGTAAAATAATAAAGCAACCTCATCCTTACCTTTCCATGGTTCCCAGAATGGCTCCAGCTCTGCTACATTCACATGACATGCTGGATCGCAGCCGAAAGCTGCCATCCAGCTTGCCATGCCGCAGACACTGAGAAGCGCAGGCATGCTTGCGCTACTCAGTGTCTGGCTGTGACAGCATCCAGATGAGCCGAGATCATGTCCAATGAACTCAGCTCACCTCATGCACGTCACTGACAGCGTGGGAAAAATCTCCTGCTCTTGCGCTTGCCGTGAGTGCAGGAGAATTCTCTCACGCTCACCGCATGCGCAGGAGAATTCTCCCACGCTGTCAGTGACGTGCATGAGGTGAGCTGAGTTCATTGGACATGATCTCGGCTCATCTGGATGCTGTCACAGCCAGACACTGAGGAGCGCAAGCATGCCTGTGCTTCTCAGTGTCTGCGGCATGGCAAGCTGGATGACAGCTTTTGGCTGCGATCCAGCCTCTCATGTCAATGTAGAAGAGCTAGAGCCATCCTGGGAACCATGGAAAGGTAAGGATGATGTTGGTTTATTGTTTTATTTTTATTGCAGGAGATCGTTGGCTTCAGCTGAAATGGGCGTGATGGTAAGTATGGTTTAATTTAGAACAATAAAGAATTGTGTTTATTTCAATTAAAGGACTTTATTCTGGGTGTTGTGTTTTTTTTTTTAACTTTGACTATGGGGTTTGTAATGGGGGTGTCTTATAGACGCCTCTCCATTACTAACCTGGGCTTGATGTCAGCTGGCATTATAAGCTGACATCAACCCCAGCACTATTACCCCACTGCCACCCCTACAGGGCAGTGGGAAGAGCGATGCTAAGTGCCAGAATTGGCACATCCTATGGATGCGCCATTTCTGGGGCTGCTGACGGCTGGTGTTTCTAGCCTGGGAGGGGGCCAATATTCATGGCACCCTTCCTGGGCTAGTAATATCATCCCCCAGCTGTCTGCCTAGCCTTTGCTAGCTATTAAAATAGGGGGGACCCCACGTAATTTCTTTGTAGGATCGCCCATTTTAATAGCTAGTAAAGGCTAGGTATTCAGCTGGGTGCTGATATTAGTAGCCTGGGAAGCTCCATGGGTATTAATGTTAGAACTCTCCTGTTGGTTTTTTTCTAGATTGCTGGTCACATGACCTTTTTTGCCTATTTAATCCGGCTCCGCCCTCCAGGCCTTGCTGGATTTCATTGTAATTACTACTCTTGAGCTAGCTTGGTGCTCTGTTACCTTTCTCTGTTGGTTTTGCTAGGTCTTCTGACCTCTATGTTCTATGTTGTGTGTTTGTCTTTTACTGCTACAATTTCTGCTAGGAGGTGTCCAACTTTATCCCAGTCCCTAGTTCTTGTAGGGATCCCTTCCTTGCATCTATAGGTCTTCGTACAGACTAGCTGAGGACTTTAGCGGGTCTCATCGCAGGATCAGGTTCCCCGTTACAGTTTAGTTCTATTTGTAGGGACAGATCTCCTGTCTTTCCTTAGTGCTTGTAGCAGATCATAAGAGTAAGTCCAGCCCAAAAAAAAAAAAATAATAATAATTTCTCTAAGGAAAGACCTCCAGTTTCCATCATGGTCTCGCTTCAAGATTTGGCTCAACGCCTGCAGGGACTCTCTCTGGAGGTGGCCGAGCTCCAACAACACATGAGTAGCTGTTCTGGAGCACATTTTGTGGAGCCAAAGGTACGTCTGCCTGATCTATTTTTTGGTGAACAACAAGATTTTTTTTCTTTTAAAAATGCTTGTTTATTGTATTTTCGTTTAAGACCCAGATCCTCTGGTGATGAATCACAGCACATAGGGTTCATAATGTCACTTTTGCGCAAAGATCCTCAGGGATGGGCCTTTTCTCTCCAACCTAGTGATCCGTGCTTTAGATCAGTGGATAGTTTTTTTTCTGCTTTGGGTTTGTTGTACGATGATCCTGATCGTGTCTCATCTGCTGAGTCTGAATTGAGACGTCTGAGGCAGGGATCAGGTAATGTGGAAAAATATTGTTCTCACTTCCGTCGGTGGTCTGCCCGGGTGGGGTGGAATGATTCAGCTTTGAAAAGTTTGTTTCTTGCAGGGCTAGGTGAAAGGGTTAAGGATTTGCTGATTGCTTATCCACACCTGTAAACTTGCATGAGGCAATGCAATTAGCTATACGGGTGGACAGGAGACTGCGTGCAAGGGTTAATGAGAGTAAATCCTCTGCCATGTCAGCTCCGAGTTTTGAGAGGGTCTGTGCTGACAAAGGAGAGCCGATGGAGATTGGGGCAATGGCACCCCGCTCTCAGGAAAAAGACCGCAGGCTTTCAGGAGGTTTGTTCTTTTATTGCGGAAATTCTGGTCATTTTATTAAGAACTGTGTGCTTCGTATGAACAAAGAAAAAAAAATGGTCAGTCATGCACATATTACCTGTTTAAATGCTAAGGGAGTATTCCTATCTGCTACTACCGCTGCTCAGGAAGAATTAATTGAATTTCGGGTATTTGTGGATTGTGGTTCTACTCTGAATGTGATTGATGGCAGATTCTTGGAAAAACTTAAATTAAAACCTAAACCTTTGTCATCCCCTATTGCTGTGGTTTCTGTTGATGGCTCTCCCTTGAAGAGTGTTACTCACAAGGTCTGTGAATTTCCCCTCACTATTAATGGTATTCATCAAGAGAGTTTGGATTTGGTAGTATTAAATAATTTGCCTTCTCCAGTAATTTTGGGGTTGCCCTGGTTAAAATTGCACAATCCTGTACTGGATTGGTCTACCAATGAAATTAAGTCCTGGAGCCCTAAATGTTATGACAAGTGTTGTAACGGACGTATTGCTGCAGTGGAAAAAGGGGAATTACCTGTACCTGTACCTATTCAGGATTTTTGGAGAGTTTTTTCAGAGGAGGAGTCACAAATTTTGCCTCCCCATAGAGACTATGATTGTACCATTGAATTTGTCCCTGGAGCGACTCTTCCTAAAAGTCATTTATTTACTCTTACTATTCCTGAGAGAAAGGCTTTGGAGGAATACATACAGACAAGCTTGGCCGCCGGTCACATTAGGCCTTCCAAGTCTCCTGTGGCTGTTGGATTTTTTTTTGTAAAAAAAAAAGATGGCGGTTTACGTCCTTGTCTGGACTTTTGTGAGATTAATAAAATTACTGTACGCAATCCTTACGCACTGCCATTGATTCCTGATTTGTTTAACCAGTTAGTGGGGGCCAAGTGGTTCTCTAAAATTGATCTCCGGGGAGCATACAATTTGTTGCGCATGAAGGAGGGTGATGAATGGAAGACTGCTTTTAACACTCCTGTGGGTCATTTTGAGAATCTGGTTATGCCTTTTGGTCTTACCAATGCTCCAGCATTTTTTCAGAATCTTATTAATGACTTCCTTAGACCTTTGATCAGCAAAAATGTGGTTGTGTATTTGGATGACATTCTGATTTATTCCGCCTGATCTGGAGTCTCATTGGCGGAGCGTACGTGAGGTTTTACAGTTATTAATGGACAATTCGCTTTTTGCTAAGCTAGAGAAATGTGAGTTCGCTGTACAGAGAATTAGTTTTTTGGGTTACATTATCTCCAGTGAAGGTTTTGAGATGGACCTGGTTAAAGTTCAAGCTGTGCAGGATTGGCCTAGGCCTATTGGTTTGAAATCGATACAGAGGTTTTTGGGATTTGCCAATTATTACAGAAAATTCATAAAAAAAATTTCTATTATTGTCAAACCGCTGACCGATCTCACCAGGAAAGGTGCTAATGTGGTTCAGTGGACTTCTGAGGCCATTGAAGCTTTTGTGTTTCTAAAGGAGAGGTTCAGCTCTGCCCCCATACTTATGCAGCCTGATGTGACTAATCCGTTTTTGGTTGAGGTTGATGCTTCTTCGGTGGGGGTCGGTGCGGTGTTGTCTCAGGAAAGCAAGGATGGAGTACATCCCTGTGCCTTTTTTTTCAAAAAAATTTTCTGAGACTGAACTTAATTACGATATTGGTAATCGGGAATTGCTGGCTATTAAACTCGCATTTGAACACTGGCGTCATCTCTTGGAAGGTGCTGAATTTCCCATTCAGGTTTTCACTGATCATAAAAATCTGATCTATCTTGATGCTGCCAAGCGCTTGAATGCCCGTCAGGCTAGGTGGGCACTTTTTTTCTCGCGGTTTAATTTTTCCGTTACTTACATCCCGGGTACCAAGAATGTTAAAGCGGATGCTTTGTCTCGCAGCTTTTCTCCCATGGTCGGTGCTGAGGAGGAGGAGGAGAGCATTTTACAAGAAGGTGTTGTGATTGCTGCTTTGGACTCTGTTTTGGAGGATGAGATTCTTAAAGCTCAGGAGAATGCCCCATCTAACACTCCCCATGGGAGGTTGTTTGTGCCTAGGACCTTTAGGAGAGATTTGTTTGTTGAGTGTCATGAGTCTCGGTTGGCAGGTCATCCAGGAATTTCTGAGACCAAGAGACTTGTGGGTCGCAGTTTTTGGTGGCCTGGATGGCAGAAGGAAGTCATTAAGTGGGTGCGTCAATGTACGGTGTGTGCTAGATCTAAGTCTTCACATACTCCTGCAGCGGGGTTGCTTTGCCCTCTGGAGGTTCCTAGTGCACCTTGGACACATCTGGCTATGGACTTTATTACTGACCTTCCCCCCTCTGAAGGTTTCACGGTCATCTGGGTGGTCGTGGACCGTTTTAGCAAGATGTGTCACTTGGTTCCCTTCATCAAACTGCCTTGCGCTAAGACACTCGCTAAGGCCTTTGTCAAGGAAATTGTCAGACTACATGGCGTTCCTACTGACATTGTTTCTGATAGGGGACCTCAGTTCGTGGCTCGTTTTTGGCGTGCCTTTTGTGACAGGTTGGAAGTTCATTTGTCGTTTTCATCTGGATATCATCCTGAGTCTAATGGCCAGACAGAAAGAAAGAACCAGGATGTTGAGCAGTTCTTGCGTTGCTTTGTGTCAGACAATCAAGAGGGGTGGTCTGAGTTTCTGCCACTTGCTGAATTTGCTCTTAACAACCATACATCCTCTTCTGCTGGGTGTTCGCCTTTTTTTTGTTGTTCTGGGAGACATCCGTCTTTTGGGTCATTCTCCAAATTGGTATCGGCTGTGCCTGAGGAGGAGAGTTTTTCCGGTGATTTGGAGAGAGTTTGGACGGATGTGCGTGATAATCTTCAGGAGGCTAACAAAAAATCTAAGAGGTACTTTGATAGGAAACGGCAAGAGGTTTCATTTGCTATTGGTGACATGGTTTGGTTGTCCTCTAAGAATCTGCGATTGAGGATTCCTTCTAAAATATTGGGTCCCAAGTTTGTAGGGCCCTTTAAGGTGCTTCAGATAGTTAACCAATCTGCTGTTAGGTTGGAGGTTCCTACCTCCTGGAAGATTAATCGGGTGTTTCATGTTTCTCTGTTGAAAAGAGCTGATGTGTCGGTTGATGACGCCTCTGCCACTGTTCCTCCGGTGGTGGAGGACGGGGAATATGAAATTTCCCGCATCCTAAATTCTAGACGGTATAGAGGGAGTTTGCAGTATCTCGTCGCTTGGAAGGGTTTCAGACCCGAGGATAACTCATGGGTGAGGGCGGATGATGTTTCTGCTTCCAGACTTGTCAGAGCGTTTCACAGGAGGTTTCCTGATAAGCCCGGGCCTAGGGGATCCAGAGGATCCTCTTAGAAGAGGGGGTACTGTTAGAACTCTCTTGTTGGTTTTTTTCTAGTTTGCTGGTCACATGACCTTTTTTGCCTATTTAATCCGGCTCCGCCCTCCTGGCCTTGCTGGACTTCATTGTAATTACTACTCTTGAGCTAGCTTGGTGCTCTGTTACCTTTCTCTGTTGGTTTTGCTAGGTCTTCTGACCTGTATGTTCTATGTTGTGTGTTTGTCTTTTACTGCTACAATTTCTGCTAGGAGGTGTCCAACTTTATCCCAGTCCCTAGTTCTGGTAGGGATCCCTTCCTTGCATCTATAGGTCTTCGTACAGACTAGCTGAGGACTTTAGAGGGTCTGATCGCAGGATCAGATTCCCTGTTACATCGTTGGGATCCAGTTTAGTTCTATTGTAGGGACAGATCTCCTGTCTTTCCTTAGTGCTTGTAGCAGATCATAACAATTACCCCCTTCCCAGGCTTCAAACATCTGCCCCAGCTGTCTGCTTAACCTCCGCTAGAGACTAAAATTACGGTGAACCCCACAACAATTTTTTTTTTAATAAATCCTTTATTTTGACACTAAATGACAAGTACAGTAATCAACACTATCACTGTACTTATTATATATGTGACTGACATGTTTCTATCTATCTAATCTATGTGTGATGCTCTATTCTTTCTGTTCTAAATTGTAGGGTACGGATGCTGAATTGCCGGCCGGCTTTTTTAAAGAGACGGTGCATGAAAACACTATTATTTTTTTTAAATAAATCCTTTAACACTAAATGACAAGTACATTAACCAACACTGTAACTGTACTTCTTATATATGTGACTGACATGTTTCCCTCTATCTAATCTATGTGTGATGCTCTATTCTTTCTGTTCTAAATTGTCGGGTACCGATGCTGAATTGCTGGCCAGCTTTTTTAAAGAGAGTGTCTTCTGAGCAGTTTGTCAGCTTTTGGACACCTTTGAAGGTGTTTTCTATGTGTTTTATTTGCCTGCCATTAGTTTTAATGGTGTTCGACATTGTTTGACAGTGTTCTAAGGTGTTGGACGAACATTTCCACGAACATCCCGGTGTTCGACGAACCGAACCCGAACACTACGGGGGTGGCTCAACACTAGTCATTAGTTTTTTAAAACCATCCATCTCCACCAGCCAGAATGGCAGCAGTGCAAAAGTCAGGAATTAGGAAATGCTACCATTCAGAATCATGGCTTGTGGATGGCAAGGGGGTATCTCCTCTTTCTCTCAATGGTTTGGAGATGGAAAGCTGACCACTTCCATAAAACGTGTGGAGATGCCTTATAACACTGGTGATGGTGGTGATGTCACAACCTCTCTTTGCAGGGAGGTAGGAGGCCCTGTTGATCATGAGCATGAGGAAGAGGCCGAGACGCAGCAGAAGAAGGAGCAAAGGAGGTTTAGATTTGTCATGTTTTTTAAGGTGTGTACTCCATTGCAACTCATGCTTGGAATTCAGAAGCCTCATCATATGCACGTGGTGCTCAGGTTCAGAAGATTTATGCCTCGCTTCAGGGTCTGATGGCACAGCATGCAAACCACCGTTACTTGTCAGCATATTCATTGAAGAAATGCCACACCAGGAAGCTCTTTGGAGCTGTCTTTGGTGTGCTGATTTAAGAGGCACAGTGGGCGGTAGCAGCTGACGTACTGGCTAGGGGCTGCCCACTCTACCTTTGCACCTTGATCCTCTTTTGCTGTGCTTCTGGGGCAGCATGGTCACCTCAACTTCCTCTGAATTGTGTATATCAGTAAAATGGCCTCTGCTCCATGTGGGGTCTAGGACCTAATCATCCCCTGCATCATCTTCCGACTCCTCAACCCTGCTCTCCTTGCCGGTCTGCACACTGCAGTTGGCAAATGAGTTTCTTCATCATCTGACATGAACTGTGATAGTCCACTAACCATGTACAATAGCCCTCCCATGTACTCATCCTCCAACATATCAAGTAGTTAGGCATCAGTGCACTCAGTCTCTTCCACTTCTGGGGCAAGGCAAGGTGTATAGGCCACAGAATCCCAGCCAGCAGTATCACCAAAAAGCAGAAGAGACTGCTGCATGACTTGGGGCTTAGACTGCTTGGCTGATTTGCAAGAGGGTGAGGTGGAAGCCTTTTCAACATCTTGTGGCCTAAACATTCATGCAGCAGTATTCGCTTCTACGAAAGAACACATAACATCATGTCACCAGCGGGCATCAGAGGAAGGTGTTGTATTTGGGCACATAGCAGGTACACAACAACCACGTCCTCTCCCTCCATCAGCTACAACACCAACACCATCAGTAGCTACACCAGCACCTCCACGGCCTTGTTCAGGTCCCCTATTTAATGCTCTCCTCATTTTTTCCAGCAGCTTTGGTAAACACTACTCGTAAAGAGATGGTGAAAGAGTAGATTTATTTTTTTTCAACACTACTAGAAAACACACAGCAGTCCAGAAAAATTATTTCTTTGGCCTGCAAATGGCAATGAGATGGCTGATGCCAATTATTTATTTACTGCAATACTAGAAAACACACAGCGGTCCAGAAAATTACTTCTTTGGCCTATAAATGGCAACGACACAGCTGATGCCAATTATTTTTTTCTCAGACTAAACGAAAACACACAGAGGTCAAGAAAAATTATTTACTTGGCCTACAAATGGAAACAAGAAGGCTGATGCCAATTAATTATTTACCAGACAACTAGAAAACACACAGAGGTCCAGAAAAATAATTTCTTTGGCCTATGAATAGCAACAAGATGGCAGGTGCCAATTATTTTTTTCTCAGACTACTAGAAAAAACACAGAGGTTGACAAAACATATTTCTTTGGCCTTCAAATGTCAACAAGACAGCCAATGCCAATTATTTATTTGCAATACTACTTGAAAACACACAGCAGTCAGAAAAATTATTTATTTGGCCTATAAATGGCAACAAGATGGCTGGTGCCAATTAATTGTTTCCCATACTACTAGAAAACACACAGTGGTCCAGAAAAATTACTTATTTGGCCTACAAATGGCAACGAGACAACTGATGCCAATTATTTATTTCTCAGAATACTAGAAAACACACAGCGGCTTAAAGGCACAATACTCCCACAGGTGGAGGGTGCAGAGTACGCACAGTGGCTTAAAGGCACAGTACTCCCACAGGCAGGGTTGCAGAGTACACACAGAGGCTTATGCCATGGCCCCACTATCAGTATTTGGTCAGTATTCGGTCAGCATTTTTGCTCAGGAGTGGGAGCCAAAACCAGGTGAGGAACAATTAGAGAAAAGGTATAATATAAACAAGTGCACCAATTCTGCATTTATCACCCATTCCTGGTTTTGACTTCCACTCCTGAGAAAAAATGCTGACCGAATACTGACCAAAAGCTGATAGTGGGCGATGGCCTTAAAGGAACAGTACTCCCACAGGTGGGGGGTGCAGAGAACGCACAGCGGCTTAAAGGCACAATACTCCCATAGGCAGGGGGTGCAGATTGCACACAATAGCTTAAAGGCACAGTACTGTCACAGGCAGGGAATGCAAAATACACACAGCGCCTTAAAGGCACAATACTCTGACAGGTGGGTGGTGCAAAGTACACATAGTGGCTTAAAGGCACAGTTTTCCCACAGGCAGGGTTGCAGAGTACACACAATTGTTTTAAGGAATATTACTCCCACAGGCAGGGGGTGCAGAGTACACACAGCGGTTTACAGGAACATTACTCCCATAGTCGGAGCTGCAGAGTATACACAATGGCTTAAAAGAACAGTACTCCCACAGGCAGGGGATGCAGAGTACACACAGCAGCTTAAAGGCACAGTACTGTCAAAGACTGGGTTGCAAAGTACACACAGCAGCTTAAAGGTACTTTACCCTCACAGGCGGGGATGTACAGTTCACACAGTGGCTTTTGGAACAGTACTCCCACAGATATGGGTTGCAGAGTACATACAGCGGTTTTTGGCATTGTACTCCCACAGGTGAGGTTGCAGAGTACACACAGCGGCTTTTGGCACAGTACTCCCACTGATATGGGTTGCAGAGTACAAACAGCGGCTTTTCGCACAGTACTCCCACAGATATGGGTTGCAGAGTACACACAGCGGCTTTTGACACAGTACTCCCACAGGTGAGGTTGCAGAGTACACACAGCCACTTTTTTGCAGAGGGCGCAGTCAGATTCTGTCCCTAACTCCAAATGTGTCATGTGTCCTGTATCTAACTAATAAGAGAAATTGGTCATGTGGTACGCCAGCCAATCAAAGCCATGCCAATACTTAGTATGTCTGTGATTGCGCCGGAAGTGTCCACAGTCTAAAAGCTCATTGATTGCCTGCGTTGCAGCCTTTAAACAAGGCTGGAGAGCATACAATAAACATACAGGAATCCAATCATACATTAAAAAGTCCGTGTTTGGGGTTCGGTACCTGACACTAGGTGTCCGATACGGACCCCGAACTTTACCGTTCAGGTTTGCTCATCCCTATCCATAATACTTCTCTATTACCTTCAGCCATTCATTATTGTACCACTCTACAGCCCTTTGGCATACAAACTGCCTTCTTTTACAGCCGAATATTTCATATTTTGACTCATCAGACCAAAGCACCTGCTGTCATTATTACACACTCTAGTTCTTATATGTTTGTGTATAGTTGCGTCATTTTCACTTGTTTCCATGTCACAAATATATTTTGTTTGCTGCAATTCTTCCATGATAACCACTATTGACCAGACTTCTTCAAAAGGTAGATGGGTGCTGCTGGGTTCCACTGTAACACCTGGTCACCTTCCATTATGAAGAGAAGTAAGCATGATGTGGTTTTCATCTGCTGCAATAACTTTTATTGGCCGACAACTGTGTCTATTTATTTTATTGTGTCCTCCATTCTGAGAAATACATGCGGATACTCATCCATCATGTCTATCAAGCATTATCATCAAGGAGGCATCTGATTTCTTCAAAAATTATTCTGCAGCCGGACAGCAATCCCATGCATACATCTCATGTCATTAAGAACTATCGTTAGTATTGGGATAAACAAGGAGTCCTGGAAGTGATCATATTGCACCTACTATGCCTTAATGCCAACATCATCAATTCTTTATATAAAGAAACAGAAGGATTTGCCCAAACCACATCCACAGAAGACCTGTGGTTAGTTCTCCAAGTTGTTTGGAATAACCTACGTGCCGAGTTCCTTTAAACACTGTGTGCAAGTGTATCTAGAAGAGCTGATACCTTGATACTGTTTTGAATGGAAAATGTGGTCACACCAAATATAGATTTCATTTAGATTTTGCTGTTATTCATTCACTTTACATTTGTTAATTGATAAAAGTAAACATTTTGATATTTAAAAGTATTCTTAAATTGTAGCATTTTTGCACACCTGTCTAAATATTTTGCACAATACTAGATAGTTTTATTTTAGTTTTAAATATTAGCAGTGCTGTTTTATGGGCAAATGTGTATTTTGTTTATTTTCTAATTTACTCAAGATAAAAAAGATTAACAAAATATGAATTTTTCTCACATATCAAAAACTAACAAAATGCAATGCTTAATGAGCATAATCAGCCTGCATTTACATTTATTTTCTTTTTATATTTATTTTTCTTTACTTATATACAAATTGAGCAAAACAAGTAAAGAGTTGAGACTTGGGCCAAACAAAAATGTATAATCCAACGAGTTCAGGATACAGCAGGCATATAAAAGTCGATAAAGTAATAGGTGAGGCTGTGGCTAAAGGCAGTTAATATGTGCAGGCTTTTAAGGTAGAGAAAAATGTCTACATGTCTGATATGGTAAAGAAATGTATTTTTCCAAAAAAAATTCAGTGGCTGTGCATTATTAAAAGTAATAACTATTAAGGTCAGCAAAAAGGCTACAGGGGAAAGTTTGGGAAATATGTGCGGTTCAGGTAGTTAAGAAGAATAAACATTTTAATAAGCCTTGAATTAGGAAGAATCACACTTTAAAATTGTCAGGCAGGTTGAAGCAGAAAGTATTTTTTCGCTGAATGATTCTTGTCAATGTGTGCAAGGAAATAAACAAAACAATATACAGTGTGTTCAAAAAAGGAGTATTGCCTGGATGAGTATGGCATATCAGCAAAATATTTAACCCCTTCACAACGTGGATAATTTTTGTTTTCTTGTTTTTGTTTTTCTTCATCTTCTTCCCAGAGCCATAACTTTTGTATTTTTCTGTCGACAAATACATATGAAGGCTTGTTTTTTTCAAAACAAGTTGTACTTTTGAAAAACATCATTAATTTAACCACACAGTGTACTGGAAAACTGAAAAAAATTGCAAGTTGGGAGAAATTTTGAAAAAACACAATTCTGACAATGTTTTTGGAGAATTGTTTTTATGGTGTACATTTTTTGGTAAAAATGACCTTGTAATATAATTCTCAGCAGAGCAGCAGAAAGATGAGAGAATTAATGGTACACAGAGGTGAAAAAATTCAGAAAATAGTTGCACAAATAAAGAAGCTGTGGACTGAACATCTGTCAATTGCTTTATATTCATTTAGAACCAATCCCAGCAGAAAGACAGCGCTCTCTCTCTATGGGATTCTAAGACAGGATGTTATTTCTCTCAACAGTTAAAACACCTACATAGTGACCTGACAGAATATATCAGTGCCCTACAACAGATACTGTCACAACTTCGTTACCATGTGCTCTCTTCCATACTTACAGTACAACTCAAAGAAAGACTGTATGGGGTTACATTTACTAAAGAATGGAGACTGGGTGGTTGTAAAGAAGCTTCTAAGGAAAATATTAGAAACTAGATTTGAAGAGCTATTTCAAGTCTAATTAACTACCCCAGCATTGGTTAAATTGGAAGAAAAAACTTCTTGAACCATGTCTCTCATTGTAAAAAGGTTTCAATAGCGTCCAATAAGAATCAGACCACATTATGCATGTGTTTCAGATAAGTAATTTTGTATTAGTTAATACTGCCAAGCCAGTGTAAGGAGGCTTATATGCAATGCAATATTCCTCTGGGTATTTTAATACGCGAATAGACTTTTCAGAGAGTAAGTCTATGGCCACATATTTGATATTTTAAGTCATGTGGCAAGGCTAGTTAAAGTAGTTGATATTGACTTTTAGGATTGTTATTAAGTAGAAAATTAGATTCTATGCCATTTGTGATGCCATATTCTACATTCTCAAGTTACAGGATATAAGACACATACCAATGTGGGGAAAATCTGTAGTTATTTATATATTATATTAATTTTGAAAGGACAGAGGAGATATGTACAGTGATCATAATGTGATTATATGTTGACCATAAAAGAATTACAAGCTGTGCACACATTGTGTAGTCAATAGTATTAATGTATTTATTAAAAATATCCAATAAGAACAAATTATTTATTTCTCAGACACCTAGAAAATACACAGCAGTCAAGAAAAATTACTTCTTTGGCCTACAAATGGCAATGAGACAGCTGATGCCAATTATTTATTTATCAGACTACTAGAAAACACAAAGCAGCTTAAAGGCACAATACTCCCACAGGTGGGGGGTGCAGAGTACACATAGTGGCTTAAAGGCACAGTACTCCCACATGCAGGGTTGCAGAGTGCACACAGCAGTTTAAACTTGGAGTCTTGGAATCTCCCCATTTCAAAAACTTTCGGGCAAACACCAGAGTATAAATATTAAAATGGGGCTCTGAAACCCCTTCCACTACAGGCAAACCCATCAGATGGAGACCCAACCAGGAGTCTCCACATTTAAAAAAATTATTGACGCACATCACTAAAGTGGCATCAATTTCACCAGAGTAGAAATAGTATAATGGGACTCTGACACCCCTTCCACTACAGGCAACCCATCAGATGGAGACCCAACAGGAGTCTCCACATTTCAAAAAATTGTTAGTAACATCAGCAGCCGTAGCAACAGCAAGCACAGAAGCCACAACAAACGTGTCACAGACTGCAATAGCACAAGATCAAAACTAAACCAGTCTGCCCAGTCTGCGACTGGGGTGCAAAAGTCATTGGAGATCCATGACTTGTTCATCTTGATGAAAGTTAGGCCGTCTACACTTTCACGGGACAGCTGGATGCGCTTATCCATCAGGACATCACCAGCAGGGCGAATACACGTTTTGAGAAAACGCTGGCTGCCGGGCATGACAAAACCTCCAAGGTGTGACATGCAAGCTCAGGCCACTCTTCCATTTTTGAAGACCAAAATGTAACAAGGTCCAAACCCCCCTGATGGCACTGATTATTGAGCTCGGGATACTTCTGCACCATGCTCTCCAGTCGTTCACTATGTGTCAGACATATATTTGTTCTGCTGGTTCGCGGGCTGGTCTAAAAAATGTGTGAAACGACTGACAGAACTTACTTCTGCCACTTATACTGCTGCTGCTGATAATGTTTTTGTGTTGAGGACTTGACATTCCTGGGGTTGGAAGTCTACAACTGCTAGGCACACAGGGTGAATCACTGCTGTCTTGGGGAAAACCACTCCACGTGGGGAAAACTTAAGATTGTCTAGAGGCGTGTTTCGATACTCCAACATGTGCACGTCCCTTTCCAGAGGGAAAGCATCTTGCAAAATTTACTCTTGAACCGTGGATCTAACAGAGTGGCAACCCAGTAGTCAGCACTATTTCTAATCTTAACAATATGGGAATCATGTTGCAGATAGTACAGCAAGAAGTCACTCATGTGTCGGGCGCTTCCATGAAGTCCAAGTCCATGGTGTGTTGGTGGCACAGAAACATTCATGCTTGCTTCCTCTTTCCTCTCCCGCCAACCACGGACAACAGAGAGGGTATCATTATCCTCTTCATTTCCTAACTGTTGTGTGCCCATCACTTCTTCAATCTTGTAACATACCTGGTGGCGTGCTTGCGTAGTGCACCATCTCCCACTATGCAAGATCGCATCTTAACCTTCAGTCCAGCTTGTAAGCCGTGCTCAGGTTCTACTGTGTGCATGCTCTGGTTTGACTGCTTAGGGCGGCGGCCCAGTTACTTCCTGTTTCTTATAGCTGCTGTGGGCACACTCCTAATGCGTCCCCAGCCTATTGCTGTGAGTCACTGGATATTTAAACCCACTCCACCCTGTAGGAGATGCCTGAGCAACTCTAACATTCATTGTGCTCCTTGACTCTGAATGTGCCAGGTCCCGTTCTGTTTCTTGCCTGTCCGCCAACCTGGGGGCTGTATTCCCAGGCCAGTCTGAACTACCTCTTAGCCTGTTTGTCCGCCATACAGGGGGCCGTATACCAGACTCGCTCCTGTATTTTGTTGCAGTGTCAGTTCCTGTCTGAACACTCTCCTAGCCTGTTTGTCCGCCATACTGGGGGCCGTATACCCAAACTCGCTCTGTATCTTGTTGCAGTGTCAGTTCCTGTCTGTACACTCTCCTAGCCTGTTTGACACTGTGTCTGTACCTTCCCTTTTCCTGCCGTCTCTGAACCTGCACCTAACTCCTACTCGTTGTCTCTGTACTTCTGTTGTGAGTTTAGAGTCCACTCGCTACTTCATTGCATGTACCTTGTGTGTATGTGGTTCTGCTTGTCCCTTCCAGTCGGTTCAGTGTGAACAGAGCCCTGTCCTCTCTGCTCTGCCTTGTTCACCACTCCGGCGGTTTCGCTCTGCTCTGCCTTGCTCACCGCTCCGGCGGTTCCTCTCTGCTCTGCCTTGCTCACCCCTCCAGTGGTTCCTCTCTGCTCTGCCTTGTTCACCGCTCCGGCAGTTCCTCTCTGCTCTGCCTTGGTCACCGCTCCGGCGGTTTCGCTCTGCTCTGCCTTGCTCACCGCTCCGGCGGTTCCTCTCTGCTCTGCCTTGTCCACCGCTCCGGCGGTTCCTCTCTGCTCTGCCTTGGTCACCGCTCCGGCGGTTTCGCTCTGATCTGCCTTGCTCACCGTTTCGGCGGTTCCTCTCTGCTCTGCCTTGTCCACCGCTCCGGCGGTTCCTCTCTGCTCTGCCTTGCTCACCGCTCCGGCAGATCTTCTCTTCTCGGCCTTGCTCACTCCTCCGGCGCTTCCTCTCTGCTCTGCCTTGTCCACCACTCTGGCGGTTCCTCTCTGCTCTGCCTTTTTCACCGCTCCGGCGGTTTCGCTCTGCTCTGCCTTGCTCACCGCTCCGGCGGTTCCTTCATGCTCTGCCTTGCTCACCGCTCCGGAGGTTCCTCTCTGCTCTGCCTTGCTCACCGCTCCGGCGGTTCCTCTCTACTCTGCCTTGTCCACCGCTCCAGCGGTTTCTCCCTGCTCTGCCTTGCTCACCGCTCCGGCGGTATCCCTCTGCTTTGCTTTGCCCACCGCTCAGCAGTTCCTCTCTGCTCTGCTTGTCTACTGCATCTGTGGATCTGTTCCTGAATCCCAGTCTGTACTGGACCCTATCCAACCTGCACTCCAATCTGCTAGTGCCTCCCTGTCTGCACTCCAGCCATGCTTACCAGTACCCCCCGTCTGCATACCAGCCGTGCTTGCCAGTATCTTCCTGTCTGCACTCCAGCCGTGCCTGCCAATACCCACCTGCCTGTATGCCAGTCTAACCTGCCTGTTCCTGCATTCCCCGGTGTGGGTCAACAACTGTGACTGGGGTCTGACCTGGAGTCGCACCTGGTCCCTCTGCTCGGTTCCTCCTTGGTCCACGGAGTCGACTTAGCCGACGTGCGACCTTGGTCCGATCGGGATGATACTTAGTTACGCCCCTCCAGGCACTCCTCGGTTCATGGTACAGTGGGATCACTAATCACGCAAACGCCAGCCAGTCCGGGCGTGTTCATAACAGTTTGCTCAGGCCATGGTTCCCATTGAGCCCCACGGCCCTTCGGCCTCAGAGACTTTTGAATCTGTGTCTGGCAATTATGTGTCTCAAGAAAAATTTTTTTCGCAAGCTGAGGTCCAGGCAATTTACACACCAGCCCCAATGGAGCTATCAGCACCTGTTCCTGCGGATCCGCCACGGTACTATGGGGATCCAAAACGAAGCCGTGCATTTGTATGGCAATGCCTGCTGCAGTTCCGGTTCTACGCTCACTATTTTCCTACCGATCGGGTTAAAGTGGGATTTATGATGTCCTACCTAGAGGGTGATGCCTTGAAATTGATCACCCCCCTATGGGAAACAAGGTATCCTATCATCTCTGACCTGCAGGCCTTCCTGGTGGCCTTTCTAATGGTCTTCAAAGACCCTAATCCTGAAGCCTCTGCTAAAGCTTCCCTTCCCAATATCCCGGAGCAGCCCCGATGGGTAATGTGTGTGAGTAGCTCACCAGTTCTCCAGCCTGAAGAGACTGCTGCCCACCCAGAGTCCACACAGAATGACTACGCTCCGCAGAATACTTCTCTTCCCAACATCAAGAGGCAGTCCAGATGTGCAAGGCATAGTGGCAAACCATCATTTCAAGTTCTGTCCTCCCAAAGACCTCCTGTTCCCCAGCCTGGAGAAGCAGCTACCCACACTGAATCCATGAAGGTTGACCATGTTCGTCAGGCAAAGCAGAGGCCGGAACTCAGTCACAAAATCGGATTGTGGTCCTGCTGCGGTTGTTTGGGACCGCCTGATGATCTTTGTCCAGCGAAGGTTGGAGAATCCCAAGACATTAGGCCTGTAGGAGAGGCTGCCCTTGGCGTTAGTGTTTCCTCTCCACAGATGACCATGACTGTCTCCGCGGCAAGATAAAGCCTCGGATTAACCGGAAGTTTCGGGCTTAAATACTTGAAGAGTCAGTGTTTGATTCCTGTCCGAAAACTCCAGAAGCCAGTTTGGGCATTGTCAGCGGAAGGACGAGCCCTACTCAGAAACAGTCAAAATATGTCTGTACAAATTAAGCTCCAGATTGGAGCATTACACATGAAGAAGCTTACATTCCAGGTGCTGACAGGTTTACCCACAAGTCGTCCAGAGCCGAGAGATCTAGTGCCCGCTCAGGTCTGGAGACCCTGCATGGTGTATCCTGGGGGACTGCTAAGGTACAAGGGGTGTCCAGTTCCCATATCTTCAGGACAGTCAGGAGTTTCTTCTTCTTTTTCACTAGATCTGCTAGTCGCTGACTCGCTGTGCGCTGAAGTCTCCAAAGGAAGAAAAGCGGAGGCAATATCCCCACACAGTCTCGATGATTGTACCAATGATCTGGCTTCAGGTACCGTCCCGCCTCACAGACATGTCATCTCTGAAACCAGAAAGAAGATGGTCCCAAAGCAAGGACCCTCCATCTCTAATAAATCTGGCCTTACGTTCATCAAGGCGGTAGATACCTCCAAGTCTCTGCACCCATCCAAACAGGCAGAGGACCTCCAGTTGCCTCTTGAATCCTCCGGGGTGCTACCTGATAACAAATAAAGAGAGACTTTCCTACACCCTGTACCTGATACCTCACCCACTTCATCCAGTGAGCTTGACAAAGTGTACTCCAAAGCAGTTGTAACCCCCGAGTCTCTGCACCCCTCCAACCAGGCGGAGGATCTCCAGTTGTCTCCTGAATTCCCCGGGGTGTTACCTGATAATAATTGGAGTGAGACTTTCCTACACCCTGTACTTGGTACGCCGCCCACTTCATCCAGTAAGCTTGGCAAAGTGTACGTCAAGGCGATGGTAACCCCCGAGTCTCTGCACCCCTCCAACAAGGCGGAGGACCTCCAGTTGTCACCTGAAACCTCCTGGGTGATATCTGATAACAAATGGAGAGAGACTTTCCTGTGAGCTGTTCCTGGTACTTCACCCACTTCATCTGTTTGCTGAGGATGGCTTGATGGGAGGAAGCATATTAGTTACCAAGATGATGAGATCAGTTTCATTTCCTCTAGTGGACAGAAGAGGTAATCCTCTTGAAGAGAAGGATTGTCCTCCAAATTCTCTGCAGAAGACCCTTGCAGGCTGAAAGAAGAGGAGGCGTAAAGAGGGGGTACTGTAACATACCTGGTGGCGTGCTTGCATAGTGCACCATCTCCCACTATGCAAGATCGCATCTTAACATCCAGTCCAGTTTGTAAGACATGCTCCTGTTCTACTGTGTGCATGCTCTTGTCTGACTGCTTAGGGCAGCGGCCTGGCTAATTCCTGCTTCTTATAGGTGCTGTGGGCACACTCCTAATGCGTCCCCAGCCTATTGCTGTGAGTCACTGGATATTTAAACCCACTCCACCCTGTAGGAGATGCCTGAGCAACTCTAACATTCAGTGTGCTCCTTGACTCTGAATGTGCCAGGTCCCGTTCTGTTTCTTGCCTGTCCGCCAACCTGGGGGCTGTATTCCCAGACCTGTCTGAACTATCTCTTAGCATGTTTGTCCGCCATACTGGGGGCCGTATACCCAGACTCGCTCTTGTATCTTGTTGCAGTGTCAGTTCCTGTCTGAACACTCTCCGAGCCTGTTTGTCCACCATACTGGGGGCCGTATACCAAGACTCGCTCCTGTATCTTGTTGCTGTGTCAGTTCCTGTCTGTACACTCTCCTAGCCTGTTTGTCTCTGTGTCCGTACCTTTCATTTTCCTGCAGTCTCTGAACCTGCACCTAACTCCTACTCGTTGTCTCTGTACTTCTGTTGTGAGTTTAGAGTCCACTCGCTACTTTATTGCAAGTATCTTGTGTGTATCTGGTTCTGCTTGTCCCTTCCACTCTGTTCAGTGTGAAAAGAGCCCTGTCCTCTCTGCTCTGCCTTGTTCACCACTCCGGCGGTTTCTCTCTGCTCTGCCTTGCTCACCGCTCCGGCGGTTTCACTCTGCTCTGCCTTGCTCACCGCTCCATCAGTTCCTCTCTGCTCTGCCTTGCTCACCGCTCCGGCGGTTCCTCTCTGCTCTGCCTTGTTCACCACTCCGGCGGATCCTCTCTGCTCTGCCTTGTTCACCGCTCCGGCGGTTTCACTCTGCTCTGCCTTGCTCACCGCTCCGTCAGTTCCTCTCTGCTCTGCCTTGCTCACCGCTCCGGCGGTTCCTCTCAGCTCTGCCTTGTTCACCGCTCCGGCGGATCCACTCTGCTCTGCCTTGTTCACCGCTCCGGCGGTTCCTTACTGCTCTGCCTTGCTCACCACCCCAGCGGTTCCTCTCTGCTCTGCCTTGTATACCACTCCGGCGGTTCCTCTCTGCTCTGCCTTGTTCACCTCTCCGGCGGTTCCTCTCTGCTCTGCCTTGCTCATCGCTCCGGCAGTTCCTCTCTGCTCTGCCTTGCTCACCGCTCCGGCGGTTCCTCTCAGCTCTGCCTTGTTCACCGCTCCGGCTGTTCCTCTCTGCTCTGCCTTGTTCACCGCTCCAGTGGTTTAGCTCTGCTCTGCCTTGCTCACCGCTACAGTGGTTCCTTCCTGCTCTGCCTTGCTCACCGCTCTGGCAGTTCCTCTCTGCTCTGCTTATCTACCGCATCTGCGGTTCTGTTTCTGAATCCCAGTCTGTACGGGACCCTATCCAGCCTGCGCTCCAACCTGCTAGTGCCTCCCTGTCTGCACTCCAGCCGTTCTTGCCACTATCCCCCCGTCTGCATACCAGCCGTGCTTGCCAGTATCCTCCTGTCTGCACTCCAGCCGTGCCTGCTAATACCCACCTGCCTGTATGCCAGTCTAACCTTCCTGTTTCTGCATTCCCCGGTGTGGGTCAACAACCCTGACCGGGGTCTGACCTGGAGTCACACCTGATTCCTCTGCTCAGTTCCTCCTTCGTCCACGGAGTCGACTAAGCCGCTGTGCGACCTTGGTCGGATCGGGTTGATACTTAGTTACGCCCCTCCAGGCACTCCTCGGTTCATGGTACAGTGGGATTACTAATCACGCACACGCCAGCCAGTTCAGGCATGTGCATAGCACATCTCATCCTCTTCTATTTGGTCCTCGGCTCCTGCATCTTTAGTAACAGTTTGTCTGGTACCGTGAGCCTCACTCTATTGTTGTAATCCACCCTCCCTTGGTAATCGCATGTGCGATGACAGTCTGGAATTTAGAGATATTGTTATCCCTTCAGCATCCTCCTCTGCTTCCTCCTTTTCCTCTGGGACCAACATATACTCCCACAAACTTTCACAGTGTGCTCCAGCATGTAGATGACAGGAGTAGTGATGCTGATGATGGCTTCGCCAGCGCTAACCATCTTAGTAGCCATTTCTTGAATGTGCAAAAGGGTGTGGAGGTCCTTTATCTGTGCCCACTCCACAAGCATGATTTGCACCATGTCCGTACTGTATAGGCCCAGGCTATGCAAAATGAGATTCTACGCCAGGGCTTGTTGCTGCTTCCACAGTCGCTGCAACATATGCAGAGTGGAATTCCACTGTGTCGGCACAATACATATCAACTGGTTAACCGGTAGGCCGAAAAACCTCTGTAGTAATGCAAGGCGATGACCTGCGAGGTGGGATCTGCGGAAGAGAGCACACAGAGACCGTGCTTTCTGCAGCAGCGCATCCAGACCAGGAAAGTGGTGGAGAAATTGCTGTATCACCAGGTTGAGGACTTGAGCTATGCAATGCACATATGTGAAGTTGCCCTATCATAGGGCCACCACCAGTTTCACTCAGTTATAACACATGGCCTTCCCTGGCTCCACGTTCAGTGGAGACAGCTGTTGCTCAAACTCGGCCTGGATTGCTGTCAATAATTCTTGAGCTGTGTGACAATGATCTCCAAGGCATATTAATTTAAACACTGCCTGATTGCGGTGAGCCCTGGCTGCGCAGTACAAAGGTGGGGGGACTCTCTCTGCACTGTTAAAATACGTGCCTCATTTAGGTAGAGGTTGAGGGTACAGGTGGAGGCCTTAGAGGAGGTGGAGGAGGCAGAAGCAGTGGAGGAAGTGTTACATACAGAGGTTTGTCGCGCAAGCCTTGGGGATTCCAAGACTTGTGGAACAGCCCCTTCCATGCCTGCCCACAGACGACAGTCACCCAGTGCCTGGTCAGCGAGATGTAACTCCCCTTACTATGCTTGCTCGTCAACTTGTCAGTGGTGAAATGCACCCTGTCAGACACAGATTTTTTCAAGTAATAGATGATGTCTGTGACATGCTGGTGTAGCACAGCCACAGCTTTCTTAGAGAAGTAATGGCAACTGGGCAACTGGTACTTGGGGACTGTGATGGCCATTAACTTTCGGAAACCGTCTGTATCCACCAAGTGGAAAGGCAGCATTTCTGTGGCTCACAGATTGGAGATGTTGGAGTTCAAGCTCTTAGCTTTTCATCTTTTTTATATTTATATAGCACCAACATATGCCATAGCGCTTTACAATTCAGACAATTTACAGACATTATTGGCACTGTTCCCATGTGTAGGAGGACATAATCTTTTACATGACCACAACTGCGGGACATAGTGCTGACTGCTGTGCTAAAAAAGGGTGGAGAATGGTGAACACTACAAACTGCTGGAATGTGAGTTAGGTACAGTTATGGTGGATTGAGAAAGATGTGATGTGCTCGGTGAAAAAAAAACAGGAGGCAGGCTTGTCTACTTTTATAACAGCTGACGGGCTCACACTTCCCCCTACTGTAGCGGGTAAACAAGTGGAAGTTCTGTGGCAAGAGAACTGGGGGAGAACACTCGCCACGGTGATGGAGGAGGAAGACGCAGCAGATGCGGTTGATGGGGAAGCCGATGGTTGGCGAGGCCCGCTAGTGAACATGAGCCGTTTCATGCATGTAGTAGTCATATTATTGCAATTTTTGCAGCTACTTAGTGCCTCTGGGTTCACATCAAGTGGGATCTACAACCTTATTATCATCCTCTGTTCTCCAACTCCTCACCCTGAGAGTCATCCTCCTTCTTTTCCTGCCCTGACAGCACAGTACAGACTGTATTCACCTCAGGTATCTGAGTCTCATCAGGATCACCTGCACTTTCGGGGGTTAACATCTGGTAACAAGGGACTGGATTCTGCTCGGACCCTACTTCGTCCAGCCCCGGATCCAAGTGAATAAAATTTTGGGCATCGGTGCAGATGGTTTCCTCCTCCTGAGTCTGTGAATCTTTAGAGGAGACCTCTAATGCCTATGGAATAGAATGTGTGAACAGCTCTGCAGACTCACCCATCTGTAGTTCCAAAAAGTCAGCTGGGCGGTTGGAGAGTTGTGACATGGGAAGAAACAAGGGTAATTGGGGTGCCACCTCTGAGGACTGTACTTTGTGTGATGTTAAGATGGAGGAAGAGGAGGAGAGGCCATTTTATGCAGCACTTGCCATCCACTGGAGCACTTTCTCTTTCTGGGCTTCATCTACAATGCTTATTGCTGTGTGGATGCCAATGAAAGTAAGTGGAGTAGCCGGTCTAGTAACAGAAGTTGTCAGTTGTCTTTGGATAGGATGAAACGGTGTTTGTTCAGTAGAGCTTTCAGTTATATTACCACCTACTCCATGTACACCATGAACTCCAAGCCTATTCCCCGTTCCTCCACGACCTCGTTTTTTCACACTTATGTTGGATGTACCCTTCTCCTCTTTTAACCAGCTGTTTCACAACCCTAGGCCCAGACCTGTAAGTCACCTGTCACTAAATTACAAATCAGTATTTATTTGCTAAGATAGTGTGGCAGAACCAGGCTATTATTATAAAGAAATGTAGATTCTGAACTGTAGACTCCTGACTGTAGCACAATATTAGCACAAAAGATTTATATGCTGAAATGTGGCCTGGTTTCTGGACCATGCTATCAGCACAGATAATTTCGATTCTGAAATGTGGACTCCTGGCAGGAGCACAATATTAGCACAAAAGATTTATATAATGAAATGTATCACGGTTTCTGGACCGTGCTGTTAGCACAAAGAATTTAGATTCTGAAATGTGGACTCCTGGCTGGGGCACAACATTACCACAAAAGATTTAGATGCTGAAATATGGCCTACCTTCTGGACCACGCTATTACTGCAAAGAATTTAAATTGTGAAATGTGGACTCCTGGTTGGAGCACAATATTAGCACAAAAGAGTTATATGCTGAAATGTGTCCTGGTGTCTGGACCACACAATTAGCACAAAGGATTGATATACTGGAAGGTTAATTTCACAGTCACACAGGATTCTTTCTATCTGAACTTGCTGACTGACAATCAAGCACCTGGATGACTACCTTACTATCCTGTAGCAGCAGCAGGAGCAGCCTCTCTGAGCTATTACATTGACAAAATGGTGTTGAAACAATATGTCCGCTCTTTATATGGAGAGGGACATGTTACTTCGGTAGCTAATGACACAAGACCTTGTGTGTGGACGTTGTGGATGGTTTCTGCGCCCTGACTGGCTGCCGAAATCTCCACACATTAAGTTAAGAAAAAAAATAAATAAAAAAAAACAGTCCGTTTCTCCTCTGACCTCTCCCCACCCATACCCCTCATCAAACACGCCCACCCTCCGCTCATCATATAGCACCACTATCCTAGCCAAAGTCTTAACAAAAGCATTTGTGAAAACTCGATCATTTACCGAAATTGGCTGAATTTTGCCGATTTTAAGGAAAATGCTTGGGATCTGAACACGAATCCGAATGTGCAATGTTTGTGACGACTTTGAGATTGCCGAACAAGTTCACTCATCTCTTATTTTAAGTCACCTGTAAAATAGTTGATATTGACTCTTAAGATTTCTATATCCACAAGCTGGCAAAAGAGTTAAAGTCTTCTTCTCTATTTAAACATTTGAAATAGTTATTAACACAGTTAAGGTTATACACAAGCATCTTCTAGAGGCTATAGTAGGTCTGAATAAATGCAAGCTGTTGGCTTTGTAGTCATTTTTCAATTTTGGTCAAGTCAATGCCCTATATAGTCATCTCTAATTGAAGAAGAATTGTTTGTCCCTGAATTTTGGAACAAGACAGAACTAAATGTAGGGGGTAATTTCAGAAATACTGTAATAGCACTCCCAAAGGTAAAATGTGCAAAGAACTATCTTGGCTGTATTTGTCTAAATGGTTTAAGGGTCTAGGTAATTGTTTTTAAGGAATATTACAGTTTGAAGTACAAATGCTTTCAGGATAACAGGATTAATTAAATATATATATATTTATATATCTATATATATATAGATATATATACCGTATTTTTTCGACTATAAGACGCACTTTTTTCCTCCAAAATTTTGGAGGAAAGTGGGGGGGTACGTCTTATAGTCCGATATACATAAAATACTGTGGCTGTGGGTGGTGGGGGATGTGGGGGGAAGCGACAATGGTGGAGAAGCAGTGCACAGGAGGCAGCAGCCGCCTGCTGCAGCCTACACTGTGCCACCTACTAAAGAAAATGAATATGCACTGCTCCCCACGCCCATAGGCGTGGGGAGCAGTGAATATTAATTTTCCTTAATAACCGGAACACTTTGCCTGCAGTGGGGCTCCTGGTAAATATGGCACCCTGTATGTATGGCCCCCCTCATCCCTCATCCCAGTATGCATGGCCCCATCGTCCTGGTATGCATAGCCCCCTTTATCCCTGTATGTGTGGCCCCCTAATCCTGGTATGCTTGGCACTCCCTGATCCCCTTTACACTGCAAAGAAAAAAAATAAACTTTCATACTCTCCTCCTCCTCCTCCACCTCTCTCCTGGAGCGCTGTGTCATGCTCTGTGCCGGAGTAGTCACTGCTCCCCATGCTGTGACTCTGTGCGTGGGGATCATTGACCATTCATTCTCCCCAATAGCGCGCATGCTGTAGCCACAGCGTGGCTCCTGCTGCACTCAGCTGTCAGCGTGCCCACTATTAAAGGCCATGAATATTCACCACTCCCATGGGTGTGGTGAATATTCATGGCCTTTAATTGCGGGCACATTGACAGCCGAGAACAGCAGGAGCCACGTTGTGACTAAAGTGTGCACACTATTAGGGAGTATGAATGGTCACTGCTCGCCATGCACGCAGTCCCGGCTTGGTTAGAAGTGACTATTCCGGCACAGAGCGTGACATAGCGCTGGATGAGACAGAAGGTGAGTATGAGTGTTTATTTTTTTTCTGTGCAGCGTGACGGGGATCATGGGGTGCCTACTGAAACAGATTAAGGGACCTTTTTTAATGCATTTGAAGCCTTTGCAGGTGTTTTTTGTTAATTATTCTAATTTACTGAATTAATAACTTTTTTGTTTTCATTGGCTGTCTGTAACCCATAATCAACATTAACAGAAATAAACACTTGAAATAGATCACTCTGTTTGTAATGACTATATAAAATATATGAGTTTCACTTTTTGTATTGAAGAACTGAAATAAATTAACTTTTTGATGATGTTCTAATTTAGTGAGAAGCACTTGTATATATGAAACACCTAAAATTAATATGACACCCCAGATTTCTTTGGGGGGTTTTGGAAATCAGAAGTCTTTGTATTTCTTTGCTCTCCTGGGACTGGCTGATTCCCAGAAACTTTTAAGTTAGAGTTAGAACTGCTCTAATAGGCTATGTTCCCATATTATTTTTTTTAACAACATATGTAAATGTTATGAATATTCCTTGATGAACTGTATGTACCCAATGTGTCCATAAGTCCAATTCATTTATTGTGTACCTTTTGGCATAAACTGGTCCAGTTTTAGAGATGATCAGATGTTTTGAAAATTGAATTACCTAGTTTTGGGGATTTTTTTCCTTAATAAATTTACCAAGAATTGCAATTGCCCTGAAA
This sequence comes from Phyllobates terribilis, assembly GCF_046119375.1. Lineage (NCBI taxonomy): Eukaryota > Metazoa > Chordata > Amphibia > Anura > Dendrobatidae > Phyllobates > Phyllobates terribilis. The sequence goes on from NW_027362764.1 coordinate 447,286,329, forward strand.
AGGTCTCTTAGAATTGTATACAAGCCTGTTCAGCATCTTTTAAACAAACAATGCCATAGTAATGTCTATGCGTTAATGGATTGAAACTATTGTTCACTGCATTTTGTCACACACATCAACTGCTCAGTTTGTTCTTAGAATTTTTGGCTCCCTATTTCTATTGCTGTGCTGTGAACTGTCAAATACTCTCCGTAAATAGATTAACCCCAAATGGTTACTGCACAGCATTCCTTGACTTAATTTTATAGAGGCTATGATAGGCTGTGCTATCTTATATGATTTCAAATACAATATGTTGTGACAGCTGCAAGGCATTACTGGGAAACCCACTCAGTAATGCCCATGGTCATGTGTGCCTTCTTTGACTGATACAGTAGTCATCATTGTCTAAAATAAGGTTGGTTCTTCTTGATTTGCTAAAAATGAATTAAATATTGTTCAAATTTGCCGGGTCCAGTGAATTTCCTAAATTTCAACATTCCTAAATTTACGCAAAAGTGATTTGCTCATTTTATCTAGCATAGATCAACATGCATATGTTTCACTGTTAAGAAAATTACAGTCTCCTACATTTTCTTACAATATTCAGAGGGTCTTTGCAATATATATATATATATTTTTCTACAACAGGAGCTAATGAACGACATACCTAACTGTACACCTATACAGTGGACTAGTTCTCAGCCTTCAATTGTAGGTATACATGAGGAAAACCTATTATTGTATTCTTCTGTAGGTTCAAAATGAGGTGTGAACAGGCCCTGGAGATTGAGGATTGATAGTAAGGTGAGAGATAGTAGTGGGATGTGGAGACTGATTGAAAAAAAAATTGACTTTTCTAAAGAACTCTCATGATAGGATGAATCCCACTGAAACTAGTCTATTAGTTTAGTTTTGATAGCAAGTTAAATGTTAAAGATAGTGGGGATGAGGAATGGGAAACAGTCTAAGAATCAAAATTTCTACCAGAGATCTTTATGTATGTATCTTTATGGGCTTAGGAAGTGTGTAAGAAATCGTAAGGCATTAAAAGCTAAAAGGTTGTAAGAACAGAGAGGGAAAGCAAGATTATCAATATAAATTTGAGCATAAACATAAAAGAAATGATGTTTAAGTGTATGTCAAACAATATAAAGTATACAAGCTTTGCATGCTTAAGAACAAAAAAAATATTTTCTGGTGAACTAAAAGGGCTTGTCTGGCATTAGGGTACAAGTTTGCAGAGCCTTTATGTGATTGCAGACTTGTAAATCCTCATATCGTACACCAGGCTGACTAAAGAACTGAGACAAACCTCCAGGGTTGTTGAGCGGAGATGGAAAAATCCCCACTCCAATGAGCACTTCATTGCATTCAAACAGTCCCTCACTACTTTCAAGTCCACACTCACTGCAGCAAAACAAACCTACATCTCATCTCTCACATTCTCCCTGTCACACAAACCATAAACATCTATTCAACAATTTCAATTCTCTCCTCCATCCCCCAGCGCCTTCTCCCTCTCCTCTCATCTCAGCCGAGGACTTTGCCTCATTCTTTAAGCAGAAGATTGATACTATCAGACAAAGATTTTGCCTAAATTTCCCACAGCCCATTCTCATATCTACTCAATCCTCCTCCTCCAAAACCAGCTTTTCCGCCATTTCGGAAGATCAACTTTCCTCCTTACTCTCCAAGTCACACCTCACCACCTGTGAACTTGACCCTATCCCGTCCCACATCATCACTAACCTTACTACAGTCTTCATCCCAACCCCAACACACCTTTTCAACCAGTCACTAACAACTGGTGTCTTCCTCTCATGCTTCAAACATGCCTCAATCACACCCATCCTCAAAAAACCCTCCCTTGACCAATCTTCTCTGACTAGCTATCGCCGCATATCACTTCTCCCCTATGCCTCAAAACTACTCAAACAACACGTCCATTTTGAACTGTCCTTACACCTCTCCTCCTGCTCCCCTTTTCATCGCTTACAATCTGGCTTCTGACCGCATCATTCTACTGAAACTGCCCTGACTAAAGAAGTCACCAACGACCTACTAACTGCTAAATCCAAGCAACACTATTCTGTCCTTTTCCTCCTGGACCTGTCATCTGCCTTCAACACAGTGGACCATTCCCTCTTACTACAGATTCTCTCATCTCTTGACATCAGAGATTTTGCCCTATCTTGGATCTCCTCATACTTAACTTACAGGACCTTCAGTGTTTCTCACTCACATACCACCTCCTCATCTCACCCCCTCTCTGTCGGTGTCCCCCAATGTTCAGTCCTAGGACCTCTACTCTTCTCAATCTACACCCTTGGCCTGGGACAGCTCATAGAGTCCCACGGCTTTCAATGTCATCTCTATGCTGACGACACACAGATTTACCTCTCTGGACCTGATATCACCTCCTTACTAACTAGAATCCAACAATGTATGTTCGCTATCTCATCCTTCTTCTCTGCTAGATTTCTAAAGCTTAACATGAATAAAACTGAATTCATCATTTTTCCCCATCTCACTCAGCCCGCCCATCTGACCTATCCATCAAAATCAATGGTTGTCCATTTTCCCCTGTCTCACAAACTCGCTGCCTCGGGGTAACCCTGGACTCTAACCTCTCCTTCAAACCACATATCCAAGCCCTTTCTATTTCCTGCAGATAAAAACTCAAAAACATCTCCCCGATCCGCACATTCCTCAACCATGAATCTGCAAAAACACTAGTTCATGCCCTCATCATCTTCTGCCTCGACTACTGCAACCTCCTGCCCTGTGGCCTCCGCTCTAATACTCTCACACCCCTCCAATTTATCCCAAACTCTGCTGCCCGACTAATCCACCAGTCCCCTGCTATTCCCTGGCCTCTCCTCTCTGTCAAATGCTTCACTGGCTCCCCATTGCCCAGAGACTCCAGTTAAAAACCATATCCTTGGCAAACAAAGCCATCCACAACCTGTCTCCTCCATACATCTGTGACCTAGTCTCCTGATACATACCTACACGCAACCTACGATCCTCACAAGATCTCCTTCTCTACTCCCCTCTTATCTCCTCTTCCCACAATTGTATATAATATTTCTGCCGTGCATCCCCCCTACTCTGTAACTCCCTACCCCAAAGCATCAGACTCTTGCCTACCGTGGAAACCTTCAAAAGGAACCTGAAGACCCATCTCTTCCGACAAGCCTACAACCTGCAGTAACCATCGCTCCACCACATCTTTGCATGACCAGCTCTACCCCCACCTACTGTATCCTCACCCATCCCATGTAGACTGTGAGCCCTCGTGGGCAGGGTCCTCTCTCCTCCTGTTCCAGTTTGCAATTGCGTTTTTGTTCAAGATTTTTGTAATTGTTCCTGCTATGTATACCCCCTTTTTCAAATGTATAGTGCCATGGAATAAATGGCGCTATAATAATAAATAATAATAATAATAATTGCATGTTGTGAGGATTCTCTGGTGCCTGTGCCTAGAGTGATGGGCACATGACTGCAAATATGAAATTTGCATACATATGGCCATGTACCGACAAGACATGCATGGCCTCACTCAGTGTAAGTGCATTATGTGTGGCCGGACACATCTAGCCAAAATGTGGCCGGAAGTTTGCAAATCACATACTTGTGGTCACATGATCGCCTGCGCCGGAGAAACCTCACAGAGTGCAGTTCTTGCGTTAAGAGGATTCACAAGTTTGTAACCACAGAGAGTGACCGCAGACTAATTCCCAAGGCAGGACAACTCCTTTTAGATATGTTAGAGATAATTTTTGCAAAAGTGTAAATCAGGTAAAATAGCTAGATTTTTGTACATACCTGTATCTGGATCAATTGAAAAATATGGTTGCCCTTGAAGAATACTGTATACTATCCTAGCGCTATTTCCATATAAAGGATCATCGGCATCCATGGCAGTTACTTGAATGACTGAGGTGCCTGCAAAAAGAATACCGTAATTAATAATATAACACTGCTTTGAAAAGTTATTAAAAAGAGTTATTCTCATCTTCTATCTTCTGTAATTCCTGCTAGCTGAGAGTATGCTCTCCTGATGATTGACAGATTGGACCAGCAAATAGTTGAGCCACTAGCCTGAATTGTGCACTCTTCAATACTGCAAGCAGAAGCAGCTTTGTCTCTGAAGCTTTGGAGGAGTGCAGAGGCAGCAATCCGCCAACATCAGAGCATGCTCTATTGCAAAGAAATTGCATGTGCTGGCCGGTAACCTAGACAACAAGCAGTAAACTATAAAACTAAAAATTTTAACATTTTTGTTTTCATATGCACTTTGCAATTTTACCCATTCCAGATGAGACAATGCTTTTTAATAAAAAGTAATTCAGTGAATATTATGACATGATATGAGCAAGTGAGCCTGTTAAGGCAAGAATCGGCATACCTTAACTTATCTAATAAGAAGTGAGACATATGACATCAAAAATAATTTAAAATGATACAGATTTGCTCTAAAAAATGTATGTTTATTAGGTTTATTAGAACCCCTATTTGAATGGCTTGGGCCTAAGTTAGCTCCAATTTCAGCAATGTACCCCATTAGATGCTACTGTGTCCTCACCGTTTAAGGACTACTGAAGTAGGAAGGAGCTCCCAATCTACACGTTTTAAATGCATATACGAAGACTGTCTGCCAGCATAATACCTGATAGCCATTGCATGTGTATTAAACAGGTAACATGAAGTTCACAATGTTGCATTGTGACAAGTAAAGAAGAGAAAATGTTTTAATATTCGGTTCATCAACGTGTGGATGTAGAAAAACTGTGTCCAATTATCCGCCCTTCTCCAAATGAATAAGGATCCAGTGTCCAAAGATTAAATTAAATCCATTTATTATAAGCTAAGACCAAATGCGTTTCACGGACGCCCCGTCCGCTTCATCAGTCAATAGCTATAGGACTATTATAACCGGACAAACTGCTGGACCGTGAGTGAGATGCAGCAGAGATGTTGCGATGGATTGATAAAGTTGTAGTGTGCTCTTTTTCTGAGATCAGTCAAAAACAGCAGGCATGTCCTCTTCCATTACAGCTGGAGGGCTCTCACTCAGCCTGACTGGAGCCGGTAAAGAACCGGAGGTTTTGCGGTGGGAGACCTGCATGACAATACTTGGCATGGTAACAGAGGAGGAGGAAGAAGCAGCATGTTAGAACCTTGCTGTTAGGTTTTTTTTCCTTTGCTGGTCACATGACCTTGTTGGCCTATTTAGTCCTGCTCCGCCCTTCTGGCTTTGCTGGACTTCATTGTATATCTACTTTCTAGCTAGCCTGTGCTCTGTATCTAACTCTGTTAGTTTGCTTGGTCTACGGACCTCTATGTTCTATCTATTTTGTTTGTTCGTCTGTCTGCTACTATTTCTGTTAGGAGGTGTCCCATATTCCTCCCAGTCCTTAGTACTTGTAGGGATTCCCTCCCCACATCTATAGGTCTTCGTACAGACTAGATTAGGACTTTAGCAGGTCTGATCGCAGGATCAGGTTCCCTGTTACATCGTAGGGATTCAGCTGAGTCTCATAGTAGGGACAGATCTCCTCTCTTTCCTTAGCTTTGGTAGCAGAACATAACAGTAAGTCCAGCCAGCAAATTCTCTAAGGAAAGATTTTTCTGTTCCATCATGGTGTCGGTTCAGGATTTGGCTCATCGCCTGCAGGGACTCTCTCTGGAGGTGGCCGAGCTCCGTCAGCACGTGAGTAACTGTCCTGGAGCACATTTCTTGGAGCCTAAGGTATGTTTGCCGGATTTGTTTTTTGGTGAACACCGAGAATTTTTTTCATTTAAAAATGCTTGCTTATTGTATTTTCGTTTGAGACCTAAGTCCTCTGGGGATGAATCCCAGCGCGTAGGGTTCATAATGTCACTTTTGCGCAAAGAGCCTCAGGAGTGGGCCTTTTCTTTGCAACCTAGTGATTCATGCTTCAGATCAGTGGATAGTTTTTTTTCTGCTTTGGGACTATTATATGATGATCCTGACCGTGTCGCATCAGCTGAGACTGAGTTGAGACGTCTAAAACAAGGATCGGGTAATGTGGAAAAATATTGTACACATTTTCGTCGTTGGTCCACTCAAACAGGGTGGAACGATTCTGCTCTGAAAAGTCTATTTCTTGCTGGGCTCAGTGAAAGGGTTAAAGACCTGCTAATTGCTTATCCTACACCTGAAGATTTGCAACAGGCTATGCAATTAGCTATACGGGTGGATAGAAGACTGCGTGCTAGGGTTAATGAGAGCAAATCCTCTGCTATGTCAGTTTCTGGTTATGATAATGTGTGTACTAACAGTGGTGAACCGATGGAGATTGGATCGGTGGCACCTCGCTCTCAAGAAAAAGACCGTCGTTTTTCGCAAGGCTTGTGTTTCTATTGCGGAAAATCTGGTCATTTGATTAAAGGCTGTGAGCTTCGTATGAAGAAAGAAAAAAAAATGGTCAGTCACGCCCGTATTGCCTGTTTAAATTCCAAGGGTATATTTTTAGCTGCTTCCACGATTGCTCAGGAAAAATTAATGGAATTTCGGGTGTTTGTTGATTGCGGGTCTACACTGAATGTAATTGATGGGGGATTCGTGGAAAAACTCAATTTAAAACCTGAACCTTTATCATCCCCCATTGCTGTGGTTTCTGTGGATGGCTCCCCTTTGAAGAATATTACTCTCAAGGTCAGTGAATTTCCTCTCACTATTAATGGTGTTCACCATGAGAAATTGGATTTGGTAGTGTTGAATAACTTGCCTTCTCCAGTAATATTGGGTTTGCCCTGGTTAAAATTTCACAATCCTGTACTGGATTGGTCTACCAGTGAAATTAAATCCTGGAGCCATAAATGTTATGACAAGTGTTGTAACGGGCGTATTGCAGCTTTGGATAGGGGAGATTTGCCTGTTCCTATTCAGGATTTTTGGAGAGTTTTTTCTGAGAAGGAATCGCAGGTTTTGCCTCCCCATAGAGACTATGATTGTTCTATTGAATTTGTCCCTGGAGCGACTCTTCCTAAGAGTCGTTTATTTAACCTTACTATTCCTGAGAGGAAGGCTTTGGAGGAATACATACAGACAAGCTTGGCCGCCGGTCACATTAGGCCCTCTAAGTCTCCTGTGGCGGTTGGATTTTTTTTTGTAAAAAAAAAGGACGGCGGTTTACGTCCTTGTCTGGATTTTCGTGAGATTAACAAAATTACTGTACGCAATCCTTACCCACTGCCATTGATTCCTGATCTGTTTAACCAGTTATTGGGGGCCAAGTGGTTCTCTAAAATTGACCTTAAGGGGGCATACAATCTGTTGCGCATGAAGGAGGGTGATGAATGGAAGACTGCTTTTAACACTCCTGTGGGTCATTTTGAGAATCTGGTTATGCCTTTTGGTCTTACTAATGCTCCTGCATTTTTTCAGAATCTGATTAATGACATCCTTAGACCTTTGATCGGTAAAAATGTGGTTGTGTATTTGGATGACATTTTGATTTATTCGCCAGATCTGGAGTCTCATTGGCGGAGCGTGCGTGAGGTATTACAGTTATTAATGGACAATTCGCTTTTTGCTAAGCTGGAGAAATGTGAGTTCGCTGTACAGAGAATTAGTTTTTTGGGCTACATTATCTCCAGCAAAGGTTTTGAGATGGATCCGGTTAAGGTTCAGGCTGTGCAGGAATGGCCTAGGCCTATTGGTTTGAAATCGATACAGAGGTTTTTGGGTTTCGCCAATTACTATAGAAAGTTCATAAAAAAATTTTCTAGTATTGTCAAACCTCTGACTGATCTCACCAGGAAAGGTGCTGATGCGGTTCAGTGGTCTTCTGAGGCCATTGAAGCTTTTGTGTATCTCAAGGAGAGGTTCACCTCTGCTCCCATCCTTATGCAGCCTGATGTTACTAGGCCGTTTTTGGTTGAGGTTGATGCTTCCTCTGTGGGGGTTGGCGCAGTATTGTCTCAGGATAACGGGGATGGATTACATCCCTGTGCCTTTTTTTCAAAAAAATTTTCGGAGACTGAATTGAATTACGATATTGGTAATCGGGAATTATTGGCTATTAAACTCGCATTTGAACACTGGCGCCACTTCTTGGAAGGTGCGGAATTTCCCGTTCAGGTTCTTACGGATCATAAAAATCTGATATATCTTGATGCTGCCAAGCGCCTGAATGCCCGTCAGGCTAGGTGGGCACTGATTTTCTCGCGGTTTAATTTCTCCGTTACTTACATCCCTGGTACTAAGAATGTTAAGGCGGATGCCTTGTCTCGCAGTTTTTCTTCCATAGTCGGTGCTGAGAAAGAGGAAAACATTTTACAAGAAGGTGTTGTGATAGCTGCTTTAGACTCCGTTTTGGAAGATGAGATTCTTAAAGCTCAGGAGAATGCCCCATCTAACACTCCTCATGGGAGGTTGTTTGTGCCTGAGACCTTTAGGAGAGATTTGTTTGTTGAGTGTCACGAATCTCGGTTGGCAGGTCATCCCGGAATCTCTGAGACCAAGAGACTGGTGGGTCGCAGTTTTTGGTGGCCTGGATGGCAGAAGGAAGTCATTAAGTGGGTGCGCCAATGTACTATATGTGCTAGATCTAAGTCCTCACATACTCCTGCTGCAGGGTTGCTTTGTCCTTTGGAGGTCCCCAGTGCTCCTTGGACACATTTGGCTATGGACTTTATAACTGACCTTCCCCCCTCTGAGGGTTTTACTGTCATCTGGGTGGTCGTGGACCGTTTTAGCAAGATGTGTCACTTGGTTCCCTTCGTCAAACTGCCCTGCGCTAAAACTCTCGCTAAGGCCTTTGTCAAGGAAATTGTCAGACTTCATGGCGTTTCTACTGACATTGTTTCTGATAGGGGTCCTCAGTTCGTGGCTCGTTTTTGGCGTGCCTTTTGTGACAGGTTGGGAATTCATTTGTAGTTTTCGTCCGGATATCATCCTGAATCTAATGGCCAGACAGAAAGGAAAAACCAGGATGTTGAGCAGTTCTTGCGTTGTTTTGTGGCAGACAATCAAGAGGGGTGGTCTGAGTTTCTGCCACTTGCCGAATTTGCTCTGAACAATCATACATCTTCTTCTGCTGGTTGTTCGCCTTTTTTTTGTTGTTCTGGGAGACATCCTTCGTTTGGGTCGTTCTCCAAGTTGGGATCTGCCGTGCCTGAGGAGGAGAATTTTTCCGGTGATTTGGAAAGAGTTTGGACGGATGTGCGTGGTAATCTCCAGGAGGCCAACAGAAAATCTAAAGACTACTTTGATAGGAAACGACAGGAGGTTTTGTTCGCTGTTGGTGACATGGTTTGGTTGTCCTCTAGGAATCTGCGGTTGAGGATTCCTTCTAAGAAATTGGGTCCCAAGTTTGCAGGGCCCTTTAAGGTGCTTCAGGTTGTCAACCAATCTGCTGTTAGGTTGGAGGTTCCTACCTCCTGGAGAATTAATCCGGTCTTTCATGTCTCTCTGTTAAAAAAAGCTGTTGTGTCGGATGCTGACGCCTCTGCCTCTGTTCCTCCGGTGGTGGAGGACGGGGAATATGAAATTTCTCGCATCCTTGACTCTAGACGGTATAGAGGTAGTTTGCAGTATCTTGTGGCCTGGAAAGGTTTCGGACCCGAGGATAACTCTTGGGTGAGGTCAGATGATGTTTCCGCGTCCAGACTTATCAGAGCGTTTCACAGGAGATTTCCTGATAAGCCTGGTCCTAGGGGATCCGGAGGATCCTCTTAGAAGGGGGGGTACTGTTAGAACCTTGCTGTTAGGTTTTTTTTCCTTTGCTGGTCACATGACCTTGTTGGCCTATTTAGTCCTGCTCCGCCCTTCTGGCTTTGCTGGACTTCATTGTATATCTACTTTCTAGCTAGCCTGTGCTCTGTATCTAACTCTGTTAGTTTGCTTGGTCTACGGACCTCTATGTTCTATCTATTTTGTTTGTTCGTCTGTCTGCTACTATTTCTGTTAGGAGGTGTCCCATATTCCTCCCAGTCCTTAGTACTTGTAGGGATTCCCTCCCCACATCTATAGGTCTTCGTACAGACTAGATTAGGACTTTAGCAGGTCTGATCGCAGGATCAGGTTCCCTGTTACATCGTAGGGATTCAGCTGAGTCTCATAGTAGGGACAGATCTCCTCTCTTTCCTTAGCTTTGGTAGCAGAACATAACACAGCAGATGCGGATGATGGGGTGGCTGATGGTTGTTGAGGTCCGCATTTTATCACAGTAAGATTGCCAGAGTAACGCATGTTAATTGCGCATGTGAAGATTTATGCATGTTGTATTGAAATTTTTGCACTTTTTCCCTCTACTAAGTTTTTTATCGCAAAGTGTGCAGATAACGTGAGATGGCTTATCCTTTGCAATCTGAAAAAAGGCCCAGGCTAGGCAACCATTGCCATCCCTGCGAGCTGCAGACCCACTAGCTCTGATGGCCACAGCCACAGTTGTGGTTAAGGATGCAGTGCTCCTCGTGCTTGCATCACTCCGTGTCTGCGCCGTAGGGCGAAATGTAACCTCCTCGTCTTCTTCCCCCTTCCTTTAGATGAGCTACTCAGCTATGTGACTCTGGGTTCATACCAAGTAGGATCTTCAACCACGTCATCATCCAATGTGTTATCCCATTCCTTGCCCTCAGACTGACCCTTCTCCTCTTGTTGCCCTGACAGCACAGTACAGTCCACATGAGCTTGAGGTGTTTGAGTCTCATCAGGATCACCTCCTTCCCCAGTGGTTAAAATCTGGTTATGAGGGTCAGGAACCTGCTCGGACCCTACTCCATCCTGCCCCGAATCCAACCTAAATAAAATTTGGGCATCAGTGCAGATGCTTTCTTCCACTTCTTGACTCTGTGAATGTTTGGAGTACTCTTCTGATGCTCATGGTATATAATGTGTCAACAGTTCTACTGACTCGCCTATCTGTGGTTTGCTACAGTCAGTTTGGCACTTGGACAGTTGTGACACATGGGGAAGCAAGGGTAATTGGGGTGCCACACTATACTGTGAGTGATGTTGAGGTGGAGGAAAAAGAGAGGAGGCCACTTGACGAAGTGTTTGCCATCCACAAGAGCACCTGCTCTTTCTGGCCCTTATGAATAAGGCATATCGCTGTGCAGCTGCCAAAGAAAGGGAGTGGAGTAGCCCGTCCACTAACATAAGTTGTCAATTGTCTTTGGATAGGACAGGACGGTGTTGGTTCATTAGTGATTTCGCTAACATTTCCACCTACCCCACCTATACCTTGAACACCAAGCCTGTTCCCCCTTCCACTGAGACCTCTCTTTTTCCCACTCATGTTGCTCAGATAGTGTGGTAGGAGCACGCTATTAGCAAAACAAAATTAGATTTTTTCCTTGGCAACAGCTCTGCACACACCTGAATTTCAGCGGCACTAAATGAGAAGGTAAGATATAGCTTGCTGTATAACGTTACTAACAGAAGAAAGTATTTTTTTACTGTGGAACTGTGGATGAGGCATATATAACATACAAGATACTCTCCAAACTATTTCAAACTGAAATATCCCCTGCTGTATAACGTTACTAACAAAAGAAATGAAAAAGTTCATCCAGCTCACCATATGAAGTGGAATTCCTCAAGACGTGCAGGGATTGAGAGCCTGTGTTGGCAGCAAGGTGGATCAATTGCAGGAAAGAGAGATTAATCCAGCACAAAATCCAGGGGATTAATTAAAAACTTTAAAAACTAAAAAGAGTACATGTTAAAAAATGCTCTAAACAGCATGCTATTAGATAGCATGCTCTTTAGAACATTTTTTAACATGTACTCTTTTTAATCATGTTTAAATAAATTTCAAGTTTTTAATTAATTCCCTGGATTTTGTGCTGGATAAACCTCTCTTTCCTGCCACTAACAAAATAAAGTATTTTTTTTAGTGTGGATGAGGCCTATATAACATACGAGATATTCTCCAAACTATTTGAAACTGAGATGTCCCCTGCTGTATCATGTTAGGAACAGAAGAAAGTATTTTTTTTACTGTGGATGAGGCCTGTATAACATATGAGATTTTCTCCAAACTATTTCAAACAAAAATCTAGCCTGCTGTATCAAGTTAGGAAGAGCTAAAAATAGATTTTTGTACTCTGCATAAGCTCTGCATACAGCTGAATTTCATCGCCACTAAAGGACTAGGTGGCTTATAGCAGAGTGTAACACGTTTACGACAGAAAAAAATATTTTTTGGACTCTACCTAACAAGAGAAAAAATCTATTTTTTTACTCAGAAAACAGCTAAACTTCAAAGCCAGTAAAATAGTATGTGGCTTTCAGCAGAGTATATCACGTGTGCCACGCAAAAAAATATTTGGTGGACTCCGGCTAGCAACAGAAAAAATATATATTTTTACTCTGAAAAAAGCTGAAGTTCACCGCCACAAACGTTGTTGATGGCTTATATCACAGTGATTCACGCTTGTCACACAAAAAAATATTTTTTGGAGTCTGCCTAGCAAGAGAAAAAAATATTTTTTTACTCTGAAAACAGCTGAACTTCAACGCCACTAAAATAGTATTATGTGAAAGGAGACACAGGAAGTGCCCAAGCGTCATAGCACCCTCAAGCATCATAGAGACGACCAGGCGCGCGCCCAGCAACCAGAGAAGGCGGCGCATGTGCACCGCATCAGAGAAGGTGAAAGATCCAGTAAAATGAGAAACATGGGCATAGTACTGAATGTTTAATTTTTACACAGCAGACAAAATGCTTAGTGCCAACAGAATAGCAAAAGGCGCAAATAGTGGATACATATGCTTAATCAAAAAATGGTAACAGCATGTTTAAATACAGCAAAATGACATTAAAACATGATTCACTATTAAGATGATATTCATCTTCAGATATCCAGGCAGAATTGCCTGCAGATGACTCAGTCCATGGGATGCCCATAACATAAGCTCAAAAAGACAAACGGGGAAGGGAAGACCTCTCAGTCTAGACGGAACTAAGAAAGTTATTAAAAAAAACACAATTAATAAAAACTGTAAAAAATATATATGATTAAAAAAACACCACTCAAAAGAGGAAGCGGGGGGTGAGAAAACATGCATGAAATCAATGGGCAAGATTACAAAAATGATGAAAAAGAGAGAGATTCGTTGAGACCACAAATCTCTCTCTTTTACATCATTTTTGTAATGTTGCCCCTGGGAGTTGGTTTGATTTGGTGTTTGCGGGAAGGTGTCGCCCCCACTTCCACCATAACGTTTGGATTTGGGCTATTTTGTTAATTGCCACTAAAATAGTAGATGGCTTTTAGCAGAGTGTATCACATTTGCGACACCAAAAAATCTTTGCTGGACTCTAGCTAGCAACATAAAAATATATTTTTTTACTGAAAACAGCTGAAGTTCTCCACCACTAACATAGTAGATGGCTTATAGCAGAGTGTATCACGTTTGTTACACTAAAAAATATTTTTCTGACGCCGCCTAGCAAGAGAAAAATCTATTTTTTTCATCTGAAAACAGCTGAACTTCAACGCCACTAAAATAGTATTATGTGAAAGGAGACACAGGAAGTGCCCAAGCGTCATAGCACCCTCAAGCATCATAGAGACGACCAGGCGCGCGCCCAGCAACCAGAGAAGGCGGCGCATGTGCACCGCATCAGAGAAGGTGAAAGATCCAGTAAAATGAGAAACATGGGCATAGTACTGAATGTTTAATTTTTACACAGCAGACAAAATGCTTAGTGCCAACAGAATAGCAAAAGGCGCAAATAGTGGATACATATGCTTAATCAAAAAATGGTAACAGCATGTTTAAATACAGCAAAATGACATTAAAACATGATTCACTATTAAGATGATATTCATCTTCAGATATCCAGGCAGAATTGCCTGCAGATGACTCAGTCCATGGGATGCCCATAACATAAGCTCAAAAAGACAAACGGGGAAGGGAAGACCTCTCAGTCTAGACGGAACTAAGAAAGTTATTAAAAAAAACACAATTAATAAAAACTGTAAAAAATATATATGATTAAAAAAACACCACTCAAAAGAGGAAGCGGGGGGTGAGAAAACATGCATGAAATCAATGGGCAAGATTACAAAAATGATGAAAAAGAGAGAGATTCGTTGAGACCACAAATCTCTCTCTTTTACATCATTTTTGTAATGTTGCCCCTGGGAGTTGGTTTGATTTGGTGTTTGCGGGAAGGTGTCGCCCCCACTTCCACCATAACGTTTGGATTTGGGCTATTTTGTTAATTGCCACTAAAATAGTAGATGGCTTTTAGCAGAGTGTATCACATTTGCGACACCAAAAAATCTTTGCTGGACTCTAGCTAGCAACATAAAAATATATTTTTTTACTGAAAACAGCTGAAGTTCTCCACCACTAACATAGTAGATGGCTTATAGCAGAGTGTATCACGTTTGTTACACTAAAAAATATTTTTCTGACGCCGCCTAGCAAGAGAAAAATCTATTTTTTTCATCTGAAAACAGCTGAACTTCAATGCCACTAAAATAGTTTGTGGCTTTTAGCAGAGTGTATCACGTTTGCAGCACAAAAAAATCTTTGGTGAACTGTGGCTAGCAAGAGGAAAAATCATTTTTTTTTTACTGTGCATAAGGCTGAATTTCACCCACCAAAAAAATGACAAAGTTGGCTGTTATAGCTTGCACTATCACATTAGCAATTGAAAATAAAAAGGCTTTTATGCTCTGCACTGAGAAGCTCTGCAGAGTCTGCATCCAGCTCAATTTCAACCCCGCAAAATCAAAAGGTGGGCAGCAAGGGCTTGCTTACTTTCTTTATCACATTAGCAAGTGAAAAAATAGATTGAAGTCATACTCGTGCATGGAGCACAATACAACCGATGCACAACACTGTTCTATAGCATGGGCCCTGCTCTTTCTGTCAGAATCTCAGTAATTGCACAAGAAAAAAAAAGTGCTGCAACATCGATCACACAGGTAAACAGCACAGAACTTATCTACACTATCTAACAACACACAAGTGCCCATCTATCTAAAATCTCTCAGTACACAGGCGCACACTCAGCAGGAGCATCTAGCAGCAGTCAGTGACATGCATAAAATGGCACTGAGGGAACATGGCTGCTCTTTATATAGAGAGGACATGTGATTTCAGCAGCAAATGGCAGAAGCCCTTGTGTCTGGACAGTGTAGATTCTTCCTGCGCTCTGATTGGCTAGCCGCGCTTTCCTCACTTAAAGTTACAGATATAAAAAAAAAAGATTACAAGCACGCCGCTAATCTCACCAGTTCTGAGCTCTCACCAGCCCCTCCACTCATCTAACATGTCCCCTCACTCATCATAAACAAGCACTATGCTAGCCAAACTGTTCAAAATGCTGTAGTAGCACCGCAACCACTTTCGCGCACTTATTCGCCGAACGGTGCCGATTTTACCAAATTTAAGATAAAATGCTCGCCTTTCCGATCACTAATCCAAATGTGCCATATTTGTGTCAAACTTAAAAGGGTTGTCCGGTACTTTTAAAAATATGACAATGTGTTTTAATGATAAATAGAAGCTTCTTTCTAATTACCTCCTGGTGCTGTTTCTGCCTGTGAGTGGCGCTATCGGTGGTCGCTCACAGGCAGCACGTGACCCCCTCGCTGATGTCACATCAAGTGAGGCGTGACTCAGCACTGGGGTCCCTGCGGTGGCTGCTGGGTTGTGTGCGGGGTTATTGCCCATGTCACACCCAGAATCCACCGCTCGCTTTCCCAATGAATGGGGAGAGGGAGCACGCGCAGTGGATTCCGCAGGTGATGCACGAGGTAACCCCGCCCACAACCCAGAAGCCAGTGGTGGAACGCGGAAAAGGGACCCTCAGCTGCAGCCTGGACTTGTCATGACATCAGCGGATGTCAGAGCCGGCTGCAGCTGGGGGTCACGTGCTGCCTGTGAGCGGCCAGTGATAGCGCCGCTCACAGGCAGTAACAGCCCAAGGAGGTAATTAGAAAGAAGCTTCTATTTATCATTAAAACACATTGGCATATTTTTAAAACTACTGGAAAACCCCTTTAAGTTTCGAGATCGGATTTCGAACATATTCGCTCATCACAAGTGACAAGGCATCTAATAATTATTACACAGGTCCACCATCTATTATAACCTACAGAGAAACGACTCGCAAAAGTTCAACTGCTGGAATTTCAGTCATCTAAGGTCCCATCATTTATACCATATGGTGAGCTTCCACTTGTTTGGCATTATTGTAGCAGATAAAACCTACTGAACAATTTACAGGGAGCGAGTTTCCAGTAGTATAATACTTCAGTAGCTGGGAACAATCTATTGTGCAGCAAAATGGAGTGTTTGTAATTTTCATTCTGTAAGTCCACTGCATGCGTTTTTCAAGGAAATCCCTTGTGGGGCGAAAATAGTAACTGCCTTTATAGAGAAATTCCCAGAGGAGTATAATTTACAAAATAGGTTTATGTTCAGGGGGTTTGTGCTGTGCTGCCACAATGGCATCCACACTCTATTCCATCAACATTCAAAAGTCCATTAGAGCTCTTTTCCTTCCAAGTCCCATGTACTTAAACAATGGTTTACCTCTAAATATGGGATATATTGCCACAGCTGGGAGAAAATGTATAAAAAATCTATATTTTACAATGTTAGGGATAAAGCAACAGTCTAGTGTTAAAAATGTAATTTTTCAAGTTAAAAATTTCTGTGAAAGACCTGTGGTATCAAAATTCTCATAACACCTTTACATTTAGGAAAAGCATGTTGTTTCTCAAATTGGGTAACTTGATTTTTTTTTGCTATTTTGGCACCTTGGATGCTCTGAAAATGATGCCCACAATCTATTTAAGTCCAAAATCAAAGAACACTTTCTCTTTCAAGCCTTGCCATGTGCTCAAGCAGTAATTTCCTACCAAATATGTGGCATTGCAGCATTCAGGAGAAATTATATACCAAAATGTAGTCTAAATTTTCTCCAAATATGTCTTCTGAAAATGAAGAATTAGCAGCTAAAACATCATTTTAGTGGAAAAAAATATAACTTACAAAAAGCAGAAAGTGTCATGACAAAAAAATCTCAGAATAACTGCAATGTGCATTAACATTCCAAAGTAATAACCATATAAAGTGACACATGACCAGGGTGGACAATTCACATTTACAGTAGGCTATGTTGCTGGAATAAAGTTCTTTTTTACATCGTGAAGTTAAAGGTTTTTTGTTGCCACATCGTGTTTCAACACCATTGTAGCAATAAAAAAGATATTATGCTGATATGGCATTAAAATGTGTTGTCGCAATAAAAACCTTCAACTCTAATATGTCAAGAGACCTTTATTCGAGAAGCACAGACTACTATAAATAGGGCAGATATCTTCCCACAGCCATGGGACAGCAGCTGCTCATATTCTTTATTCCGTAGTTGTGTCTCACACAACCACTCCAGGTGAGAGCCATCAATTGTTTCAATTGTTTCGGTGACCTCCTGCATTTAGTTTTTCACATACTTTCTGGTGCTCTATTCCCTCTACAGCTTTATTTCTAGAAAGTGACACATGTCAGATTTTAAAAATTTGGCCTGGTCAGGAGTGCCATAAAGTGGCCGTTGATATAAGAAGTTAAACCTTTGGCTCAGGGCTCAAAAAAAAAAATCATGGAACAATTGCAAAAATTCCCTTTTAGAAAAATATTGAGAATGTATAAAAGTGACTTTAACATTACCATAATTTGTAGCTCGTAAATTGGAAATTTTGCTTGAAATTGCGCATTTTTAAACAAATGGAGATTGCATACTTATTTGTTGCATCTTTGTATAGAAAGACCAAGAATCTGGCACTCAATTTAGTGAATGTATTTACAACGTGAAGAAAGTGTACAAAATGTTTTGGTCATTTAGACCTCCATCAGTTATACACTAAGTGGTCCATATAGGTTCAGAGAAATTCAAACATAAAGCACATGTGTATCCAGCTCTTTATGTTTCAAGCATAGGCTTGTGCCTAGGGAGAGAGTGAGCCTGTGGCTGCCCGCAGGGTTGTGACTCCTGTCACTGCAATGACCAGACCGTGTGTTAGGACCCTATCCCTGCACCTAGCTATAGCACAGGAGTGTCGTTCTTTTTTTCACAGTACTTACATCTTTGTTTATGTTATGCACACGCCTGGGCTGACTGGCGTGTGCGTGATTTAGTGATTCCACTCTGCCATGAACCGGAGAGTGCCTGGAAGGGCGTAACTAAGTATCAACCCAATCCGACCAAGGTCGCACGACGGCAGGTTCAGACTCTGCAGAAAAAGGGAAGGTACGGACATAGAGAAAACACAGATAACAGATCTAGGTATGCGGCCCCTAGAAGGCGGGACGAACAGGCTAGGAGCGTGTTCAGACAGGCCTGGAAATACAGCCTCCAGGAAGGCGGACAGGTAAGAGAAACAGAACAGGACCTGGCACATTCAGCGTCAAGGAGCACACTGAATGATAGAGCTGCTCAGGCATCAGTTTCCAGGTGGAGCTGGTTTAAATATCCAGTGACAGACAGCAATAGGCTGAGGACGCATTAGGGGTGTGACCACAGCAGCTACAAGAAACAGGAAGTAACTGGGCCACCACCCTAAGCAGTCAGAACAGAGACAAACAGACAGCATGAATAGAAGCCAGGCTAGCAGACTGGACTGAGG
Source organism: Phyllobates terribilis (assembly GCF_046119375.1). NCBI lineage: Eukaryota > Metazoa > Chordata > Amphibia > Anura > Dendrobatidae > Phyllobates > Phyllobates terribilis. The sequence continues at coordinate 447,304,941 of NW_027362764.1, forward strand.
ATCAAGTTTGCGATCTTGCATAGTGAGAGATGGTGCACCATGCAAGCCCGTCACCAGATATGTTACAGTACCCCCCTCCCTTACGCCCCCTCTTCTTCAAGCCTTCAAGAGTGTTCCGCAGAGAATTGGGAGGCCAGTCCTTCTCTTCAAGAGGATTACCTCTTCTGTCCACTAGAGGAAACAAAACTGGTCTCATCATCTTGGTAACTAGTATGCTTCCTCCCATCGAGCCATCCTCAGCAACGGATGAAGTGGGTGAAGTACCAGGTACAGGGTGTAAGAAAGTCTCTGTCCATTTGTTATCAGGTAGCACCACGGAGGGTTCAGGAGACAACTGGAGGTCTTCCACCTGGTTGGAGGGGTGCAGAGACTCGGGGGTAACCACAGCTTCGGAGTACACTTGGTCAAGCTCCCTGGATGAAGCAGGCGAGGTATCAGGTACAGGGTGTAGGAAAGTCTCTCTCCATTTGTTATCAGGTAGCATGCCGGAGGATTCAGGAGGCAACTGGAGGTCCTCCGCATGGTTGGAGGGGTGCAGAGACTCGGGGGTAACCACTGCTTCGGGGTACACTTGGTTAAGCTCACTGGATGAAGTGAGCGAGGTATCAGGCACAGGGTGTAGGTAAGTCTCTCTCCATTTGTTATCAGGTAGCACCCCGGAGTATTCAGGAGGCAACTGGAGGTCCTCCGCCTGATTGGAGGGGTACAGAGACTTGGGGGTATCCACCGCCTCGATGGACGCAAGGCCAGATTTATTAGAGATGGAAGGTCCATGCTTTGGGACCATCCTCAAACTGGTTTCAGAGATGACATGTCTGTGAGGTGGGACGATACCTGAAGCCAGATCATTGGTACAATCGTCGAGACTGTGTGGGGACATTGCCTCGGTTTCTCTTCCTTCGGAGACTTCAGTGCACAGCGAGTCAGCGACTAGCAGATCTGGTGAAGAAGAAGAAGACATTGCTGACTGTCCTGAAGATATGGGGACTGGACACCCCTTGTACCTTAACAGTCCCCCAAGATACACCATGCAAGGTCTCCCGACCTGAACGGGCACTAGATCTCTCGGATCTGGACGACTTGTGGGTAAACCAGTCAGCATCTGAAAGGAAAGCTTCTTCAAGTGTAATGCTCCAATCTGGAGCTTAATTTGTACAGACATCTTTTGACTGTTTCTGAGTAGGGCTCGTCCTTCTGCAGACAATCCCCAAACCGGCTTTTGGAGTTTTCGGACGGGACTCAGACATTGACTCTTCAAGGTTTTAAGCCCGAAACTTCCGGTTAATCCGAGGCTTTTACTTGCCACGGAGACAATCATGGTCATCTGTGGAAAGGAAACACTAAGGCCAAGGGCAGCCTCTCCTACAGGCCTAATGTCTTGGGATTCTCCAACCTTCTCTGGACAAAGACCGTCAGGGGGTCCCAAACAACCGCAGCGGGACCGCAATCTGATTTTGTGACTGAGTTCCGGCCTCTGCTTCGCCTGACGAACATGGTCAACCTTCTTGGATTCAGTGCGGGTAGCTGCTTCTGCAGGCTGAGGAACAAGAGGTCTTTGGGAGGACAGAACCTGGCGTGATGGTTTGCCTCTACGCCTTGCATGTCTGGAATGCCTCTTGAGGTTGGGAAGAGAAGTATTCTGCGAAGCGTAGTTATCCTGTGTGGATTCTGTGTGGGCAACAGACTCTTCGGGCAGGAGAACTGGTGAGCTACCCACACACATTACCCATCGGGGCTGCTCCGGGATACTGGGAAGGGAAGCTTTAGCAGAGCCTTCAGGATTGGGGTCATCGAAGACCATTAGAAAGGCCACCAGGAAGGCCTGCAGGTCAGAGACGATAGGATCCTTTGCTTCCCATAGGGGGGTGTTCCATTTCAAGGCATCACCCGCTAGGTAGGACATCATAAATCCCACTTTAACCCGATCGGTAGGAAAATAGTGAGCATAGAACTGGAACTGCAGCATGCATTGCTCCACAAACGCACGTCTTTGTTTAGGATTCCCATAGTACCGTGGCGGATCCGCAGGAACGGGTGCAGAAAGCTCCATTTGGACTGGTGCGTACATTGCCTGGGCCATAGCTAGAGAAAAAAATTTTTTTATTTATTTTATTTTATTTATTTTTTTTTTAATGCACGTATTCGCTGGACACGGATTCAAAATGTCTCTGAGAGCAAAGGGACGTGGGGCTCAACGGGAACCGTGGCCTGAGCAAACTGCTGACTGGCGTGTGCGTGATTTAGTGATTCCACTGTGCCATGAACCGGAGAGTGCCTGGAGGGGCATAACTAAGTATCAACCCGATCCGACCAAGGTCGCACGACGGCTAATGACGCCGTGCACCAGGGAGGAACCGAGCAGAGGGACTAGGTGCTACTCCAGGCCAGACCCCGGACACGGCTGTTGATCCACACCGGGGAATACAGGAACAGCAGGTTAGGCTGGCACACAGACAGGTGGGTATTGGAAGGCACGGCTGGCATGCAGACAGGTGGGCACTGGCAGGCACAGCAGGAGTGAAGAGAGGAGGATACTGGCAGGCACAGCTGGTATGCAGACAGGAGGGTACTGACAAATACGGCTGGTGTGCAGACGGAGAGGAACTAGCAGGTTGGAGCACAGGCTGGATAGGGTCCAGTACAGACTTGGATTCAGGAACAGAACCGCAGATGCGGTAGACAAGCAGAGAAGAGAGATAACGCCGGAGCGGTGAGCAAGGCAGAGCAGGCAGGAACCACCAGAGTGGTGAACAAGGCATAGCAGAGAGAAACCGCCGGAGCGGTGAGCAAGGAGGAGCGGGCAGAAACCGCCGGAGCGGTGAGCAAGGCAGAGCGGGCAGAAATCGCCGGAGCGGTGAGCAAGGCAGAGTAGAGATAAACCCCTGGAGCGGTGAGCAAGGCAGAGCGGGCAGAAACCGCCGCAGCGGTAAGCTAGGCAGAGTAGAAATAAACCCCTGGAGCGGTGAGCAAGGCAGAGCGGGCAGAAGCCGCCAGAGCGGTGAGTAAGACAGAGCGGGCAGAAACCGCCGGAGCGGTGAGCAAGGCAGAGCAGAGATAAACCGCTGGAGCGGTGAGCAAGGCAGAGCGGGCAGAAACCGCCGGAGCGGTGAGCAAGGCAGAGCAGAGATAAACTGCCAGAGCGGTGAGCAAGGCAGAGCGGGCAGAAACCGCCGGAGCGGTGAGCAAGGCAGAGCAGACATAAACCGCCGGAGCGGTGAGCAAGGCAGAGCGGGCAGAAACCACCGGAGCGGTGAGCAAGGCAGAGCAGAGATAAACCGCCGGAGCGGTGAGCAAGGCAGAGCGGGCAGAAACTGCCAGAGCGGTGAGCAAGGCAGAGCAGAGATAAACCGCCGGAGCGGTGAGCAAGGCAGAGCGGGCAGAAACCGCCGGAGCGGTAAGCTAGGCAGAGTAGGGATAAACCCCTGGAGAGGTGAGCAAGGCAGTGCGGGCAGAAACCGCCGGAGCGGTGAGTAAGGTAGAGCGGGCAGAAACCGCCGGAGCGGTGAGCAAGGCAGAGCAGAGATAAACCGCTGGAGCGGTGAGCAAGGTAGACCGGGCAGAAAAAGCCAGAGCGGTGAGCAAGGCAGAGCAGAGATAAACCGCCAGAGCGGTGAGCAAGGCAGAGCGGGCAGAAACCGCCGGAGCGGTGAGCAAGGCAGAGCAGACATAAACCGCCGGAGCGGTGAGCAAGGCAGAGCGGGCAGAAACTGCCGGAGCGGTGAGCAAGGCAGAGCAGAGATAAACCACCGGAGCGGTGAGCAAGGCAGAGCGGGCAGAAACCGCCAGAGCGGTGAGCAAGGCAGAGCAGAGAAAAAACGCCGGAGCGGTGAGCAAGGCAGAGCGGGCAGAAACCGCCGGAGCGGTGAGCAAGGCGGAGCAGAGATAAACCGCCGGAGCGGTGAGCAAGGCAGAGCGGGCAGAAACTGCCGGAGCGGTGAGCAAGGCAGAGCAGAGATAAAACGCCGGAGCGGTGAGCAAGGCAGAGCGGGCAGAAACCGCCGGAGCGGTGAGCAAGGCGGAGCAGAGATAAACCGCCGGAGCGGTGAGCAAGGCAGAGCGGGCAGAAACCGCCGGAGCGGTGAGCAAGGCAGAGCAGAGATAAAACACCGGAGCGGTGAGCAAGGCAAAGCAGGCAGAAACCGCCGGAGCGGTGAGCAAGGCGGAGCAGAGATAAACCGCCGGAGCGTTGAGCAAGGCAGAGCGGGCAGAAACTGCCGGAGCGGTAAGCAAGGCAGAGCAGAGGGGACAGGGCTCTGTTCACACGGAACAGACTGGAAGGGAAAGGCAGACCCAGATACACACAAGATACTTGCAAGTACAGCGACAACGAATAGGAGTTAGGTGAAGCTTCAGACTCTGCAGAAAAAGGGAAGGTACGGACATAGAGAAAACGCAGATAACAGATCTAGGTATGTGGCCCCTAGAAGGCGAGACGAACAGGCTTGGAGCGTGTTCAGACAGGCCTGGAAATACTGCCTCCAGGAAGGCGGACAGCCAGGAGAAACAGAACAGGACCTGGCACATTCAGCGTCAAGGAGCACACTGAATGATAGAGTTGCTCAGGCATCAATTTCCAGGTGGAGCTGGTTTAAATATCCAGTGACAGACAGCAATAGGCTGAGGACACATTAGGGGTGTGCCCACAGCAGCTACAAGAAACAGGAAGTTACCGGGCCGCCGCCCTAAGCAGTCCGAACAGAGACAAACAGACAGCATGAATAGAAGCCAGGCTATCAGACTTGACTGAGGATCAAGTTTGCGATCTTGCATAGTGAGAGATGGTGCACCATGCAAGCCCGCCACCAGGTATGTTACAGTTTATTTGCCTAAACCCTAGTGATGGGCGAGCACTAAAATGCTCGGGTGCTCGTTGCTCGGGTCGAGCACATTGGAATATTCTAGTACTCGACCCGATCAACGAGCCGAATGTAAGTCTATGGGAAACACGAGCATTTTTCAGGTGGCTCCCCCCGGAGGTCTGCAGAGGGCCTAAAATTGCCAACAGTGCTCAAATGACATAGGGATAGCATGGGGAAGATCCCTGGAAGCATTCCTGACTCCCAGGTCACTGTTGTCAACAATGTTGTCAGAGATATTATGCCACTTTTACGGAATCACAATAAAACATACAAAAACTAAACCAAAATGGATTTTCCTGGGAAATATGTTAAGGAACATCCTTTCCAGGGTAATGACTTGTATATAAGGTAAAATAAACAACTAAAAACAAAAATACTCCTCAACACCTTGGGCTATGTTCACACGTAGCGTTTTTGATGCGTTTTTGCACTTTTGCATTGCTTCAACCATGACAAATACATTCAACGGGAAATGTAATTTTAACATTTTACAACCTTATCTGGCCATGTGATGTGTGAGACATGATCAGACACATCCTGTTTCATTTATGAAGGAGGAACTCTGAAAGTCACAAAGCCTATTTTTATAGGGCCATGATGGCCTTTGCTATTCTTAAAGGGCCAGCAGTCGTCCCTCAGTATTCTTAGAGAGCCATCAGTCGGCTATGCTTTGTTGTTCACATTACTAAAGAGTGGGTCTCCTACAGTGTTATTGCGTATGCAGTGAGTGGCAGGGCTGCCCAAAATTTGGACACACCCCAATGCGCCTTTGAAATTTTGGACGCACCCCAATACCCCTTTGAAAAGACTTAGAGGAGGGCCTCCTGAAAACAATGTTCCCATTATTAGGAAGTTGGTCTCCCTTACTCTTTGCCTATGCAGTGAATGCAAGGGCTGCCAAAAATTTGGACCTACTCCAATGCCCCTTGGAAGAGACGTAGAGGAGGGCTTCCTGAAATTTTTTTTTCTCATTATTAGGAAGTGGATCTCCCATTGTGTTTGCCTATGTAATGAATCCAAGGGCTGCCAAAAATTGTGAGGCACTCCAATGCCCCTTGGAAGAGACGTGGAGGTCAGAGGGCCTCCTGAAAACAATGTTCCCAATATTAGGAAGTTGGTCTCCCATACTGTTTACCTATGCAGTGAATGTTTGGGCTGCCAAAAATTTGGACCTACTCCAATGCCCCTTGGAAGAGACATAGAGGAGGGCCTCCTGAAAAAAAATATTCCCATTAATAGGAAGTTGGTCTCCCATTGTGTTTGCCTATGCAGTGAATCCAATGGTTGCCAAAAATTTGGAGCCACTCCAATGCCCCTTGGAAGAGACGTAGAGGTCAGGGGGCCTCCTGAAAACAATGTTCAAATTATTAGGAAGTGGGTCTCCCATAGTGTTGGCCTATGCAGTGAATGCAAGGGCTGTCAAAAATTGGGAGGCACTCCAATGCTCCTTGGAAGAGATGCAGAGGACCTCATGAAAAAATGTTCCCATTTTTAGGAAGTGGGTCTCCCATACTGTTTGCCTATGCAGTGAATGCAAGGGCTGCCAAAAATTTGGACCTACTCCAATGGCCCCTGGAAGAGACATAGAGGAGGGCATCCTGAAAAAAAAGTGTTCCCATTATTAGGAAGTGGGTCTACCATTGTATTCGCCTATGCAGTGAATGCAAGGGTTGCCCAAAATTTGTAGGCACTCCAATGCCCCTTGCAAGATTGAAAGAGACGTGGAGGTCAGAGAGCCTCCTGAAAACAATGTTCCCATTATTAAGAAGTGGGTCTCCCATAGTGTTGGCCTATGCAGTGAATGCAAGGGCTGACAAAAATTGGGAGGCACTTCAATGCCCCTTGGAAGAGACGTAGAGGACCTCATGAAGAAATGTTCCCATTATTAGGAAATGGGTCTCTCATAGTGTTGGCTTATGCAGTGTATGCAGTGAATGCAAGGGATGCCAAAAATTGGGAGGCACTCCAATGCCCCTTGGAAAAGATGTGGAGGAGGGCCTCATAAAAAAATGTTCCCATTTTAAAGGAGCGGGTCTCTTATACTTGTAATGCCCATGCACTAAGCCTATGGGCTGACAAACATTTACCCCTGGGGGGTATACATAACCATACTGTATAAAAACATTTTTTATGGGCATCATAAACACCCTTTAAAAAAATGATGTCGGTGTTGCATCACGGACCACGGTCATCCTGGTGATATGATGGGGAAGGATGAGGATGAGGATAAGGAGGAGGACAAGAGCAAATAGCCAAAATCAGGAACCATATACACATGTGTGATTGTGAAGAGGTGCATGGGAAAACACCTCCCAAAAAAAGACGCTGCTATTATTCGGTGGTGTTGAGAAGTCTGGCCCAATCCAACCCTTGTTCATTTTTATAAGAGTCAGTCTGTCAGCTTTTTCAGTTGACAGGCGGATGTTTTTATCAGTTATAATTCCACCAGCAGCACTAAAAACCTGCTCTGATAAAATGCTAGCGGCAGGGCAGGCCAGGACCTCCAGGACGTAGAGAGCCAGTTCATTCCACGTGTCAAGCTTGGATACTAAATAATTATAAGGCGCAGAAGTATCACGGAGGATGTTGGTACGGATGGCAAGGTACTCCCTCAGCATCTTCCCAAACTTTGCACTCCTTGTGAGAGTACCCTGCGCCTCAAGGCCTGTGCAATGGGAGGGGCTGAGGAAACTCTCCCAGAACTTTGACAGTGTTCCTCTGCCTCTGCTGGATTGTAATTGTGTCTCTCTTGCCTGTATTCCTTGGTTGTCCAATGAACTGTGACCTCTGCCACCTGCGTTTTCAGATGGGAATTTTTTTAATAGCTCCTTAACAAGGGCCTTCTGGTACTGCCCCATTTTTGTAGACCTGTCCACCTCAGGAATAAGAGATAGAAAATTGTCCTTGCAGTGTGGATATAGAAGTGTCACCAACCAGTAATGACTGTCACAAAAGATTTTGAGAATGTAAGGGTCACGGGAAAGGCAGCGTAACATAAACTCAGCCATGCGTGCCAGACTGCTAACAGGCAAGACGTATATGTCCTCACCAAGAGAACAACTGACCATGCTCTCCTCCTCCTCCCCCCTGTTCTCAGGCCATCCACGCTCAACAGTCGGTATGACAGTTGTGCAGGTAGTACCATCTATCGCGCATGAAACTAGCTCCTGTTCATCCTCCTCCTCTTCCTCATTGTCACCCAATCCATGCTGGGATGAGATGAGGCTAGGCTGTGTGTAATCCCCCTCAATGGTTCCTTGCTCCAACTCACCGTGGTCCGCCTTCAATGCATCCTCTTAATGGTGAGCAGAGAGCGTCTCAGAAGACAGAGAAGTGGGATGGTGATGTTAATTATGGCATCATCGCTGCTCACCATTTTTGAGGATGGTACATATGTCTGACATCCATGTCCACTCTTAAGGTCTTATGTGTGAAGTCTGAATTGAATACCGACGGCCTTGTTGATGCTGGTAGTCAACAACTGCCACTTCTGCTCACAAATCCTTCCAAACATCTGCAGTGTAGAGTTCCAATGCGTGGTGACATCACACACCAGTCACTGAACTTGAAGCAGCAAACGCTGCTGAAGCCTGGCAAGGCCGACAGAAGCTGTAGCTGAATTTCTAAAATGGGCACACAGGTGTCGTACTTTGACAAACAGATCAGGCAGCTAAGGTAGGTTTTGAGAAACCGCTGAACCACGAGGTTAAGCTCATGAGCCAGGCATGGTACATGTGTGAGCTCGCCTCGCTTCAGAGCCGCCACCAGATTCCGGCCATTGTCACACATGACCATTCCTGGCTGTAGGTTCAGCGATGTCAGCCACAGATCTGCCTGCTCTTTCAGAGCTGTCTACAACTCTTCAGTATTGTGCGGTTTGTCACCTAAGTATATTAGCTTCAGCACAAACTGTTGCCGCTTGGCTGAGGTAGTGCTACAGTGCTTCCAGCTTGTGACTGAAGTGATCATTTCGGAGATGGAGGCTGAAGAGGAGGAGGAGGCTGAGGAGGATGAGGTGCAGGAGCAGTAGACTGAGAAGACAACCCTGATTGACGTAGGGCCCGCAATCGTCGGCATTGGGAGGATGTGTTACGTCCCAAGGTCCGACTGGGTCCTGGTTTCCACTATGTTAACCCAGTGTGCCGTCAGTGAGATGTCCCGTCCCTGCCCACAAGCACTTGTCCATGTGTCTGTGGTTAAATGGACTTTCCTGGTAACTGCATTGTTGAGGGCATGGCTAATGTTGTGGGACACGTGCTTGTGTAAAGCGGGGACGGCACGCCGGGAGAAATAATGGCGGCTGGGAACGGAGTACCAAGGTATGGCCACCGCCATCAGGTTGCTGAAAGCTTCCGTCTCCATGAGTCTAAAAGGCAACATTTCGAGTACAAGCAGTCGTGAAATGGGGGAATTTAGTAGTGTGAAGTGTGGGCTGTTGGCTGCGTATTTGCGCTTGAGTTGCAAGGACTGGGGTATGGACAACTGAATGCTGCACTGGGACAAAGATGTGCTTCCTGATGCTGCTAGTTGAGAGTGTGCAACGACAGGTGCAGGGCAGGAGGCTACTTCGCATGCAATATGGACAGGGGATAGTCTTGCATGCACGACAGCGGAAGAAGCAGTTGTGTCACCCGCAGACACTGTTCCTGCACTCTTGGGTTTTGCCCACAAAGTCGGGTGCTTTTATGCCATGTGCCTGATCATGCTGGTGGTGGTCAGGCTGGTAGTTTTGCTACCCCTGCTGATACTGGCCTGGCAGGTGGTGCGAATGGCCTTTTTGGGGTTATTGGCAGAGTCTTTAAAAAACAACCAGACTCGGGAAGACCTAACAGTTGTACTGGCAACTTCCATTGTGTTGTTGTTTCGGGGAATGGTTGCCCACCTTCTGTCTGCGTCCACCATACTGCTTCTTCCTGCCTGTTGGGGTACTCTGCCTCCCCCCCCCTATGTGCTGCTGTCCTCGCTCTGCATGTCCTCCTGCCAGGTTTGTTCAGTTACTATATCATACACCACCTCGTCTTCCACTTCCACACCCTGGTTCTCCTCCTGACTTTCTGGCAATTGTGTTTCATCATCGTCCACTTCTTGCGACAATTTCCCACTGTCGCCCTCGTATCACCGTGGTTCCTGAAATATTTGGGCATCGCTACATGCGATCTGCTCTTGCCCCGCTTCAGGTGGACAAGGCGAGAGGCCCGAATCTATAAATTGAAAAGTGAACAGCTCTTCGGAGTGTCCTACTGTGGGATCAGTTTTCTATGGGTACTCTGCATGGTGGGAGGAAGGAGGATCAGGGTGAGGAATACAGTTATATGAAAAAGTTTGGGCACCCCTATTAATCTTAAGCTTAATGTTTTATAAAAATTGGTGTTCTTGCAACAGCTATTTCAGTTTGATATATGTAATAACTGTTGGACACAGTAATGTTTCTGCCTTGAAATGAGGTTTATTGTACTAACAGAAAATGTGCAATCTGCATTCAAGCAAAATTTAACAGATGCATAAGTATGGGCACCTCACCAGAAAAGTGATATTAATATTTAGTAGATCCTCCTTTTGCAAAAATAACAGCCTCTAGTCGCTTCCTGTAGCTTTTAATGAGTTCCTGGATCCTGGATGAAGGTATTTTTGACCATTGCTCTTTACAAAACAATTCCAGTTCAGTTAAGTTTGATGGTCGCCGAGCATGGACAGCCCTCTTCAAATGATCCCACAGATGTTCAATGATATTCAGGTCTGGGGACTGGGATGGCCATTCCAGAATATTGTAATTGTTCCTCTGCATGAATGCCTGAGTAGATTTGGAGCGGTGTTTTGGATCATTGTCTTGCTGAAAGATCCATCCCCTGCGTAACTTCAACTTTGTCACTGATCCTTGAACATTATTGTCAAGAATCTGCTGATACTGAGTGGAATCCATGCGTCCCTCAACTTTAACATGATTCCCGGTGCCGGCATTGGCCACACAGCCCCAAAGCATGATGGAACCTCCACCAAATTTTACTGTGGGTAGCAAGTGTTTTTCTTGGAATGCTGTGTTTTTTTTGCCGCCATGCATAACGCCTTTTTGTATGACCAAACAACTCAATCTTGGTTTCATCAGTCCACAGGACCTTCTTCCAAAAAGATATTGGCTTCTCTAAATGTGCTTTTACATACCTCAGCCGACTCTGTTTGTGGCGTGCTTGCAGAAACGGCTTCTTTCGCATCACTCTCCCATACAGCTTCTCCTTGTGCAAAGTGCGTTGTATAGTTGACCGATGCACAGTGACAACATCTGCAGCAAGTTGATGCTGCAGCTCTCTAGAGGTGGTCTGAGGATTGCCCTTGACTGATCTCACCATTCTTCTTCTCTGCCTTTCTGATGTTTTTCTTGGCCTGCCACTTCTGGCCTTAACAAGAACTGTCCCTGTGTTCTTCCATTTCCTTACTATGTTCCTCACAGTGGAAACTGACAGGTGAAATCTCTGAGACAGCTTTTTGTATCCTTCCCCTGAACAACTATGTTGAATAATCTTTGTTTTCAGATCATTTGACAGTTGTTTTGAGGAGCCCATGATGCCACTCTTCAGAGGAGATTCAAACAGGAGAACAACTTGCAAGTGGCCACTTTAAGTAGCTTTTCTCATGATTGCATACACCTGGCTATGAAGTTCAAAGCTCAATGAGGTTACAAAGCCAAAAAAAGTGCTTTAGTAAGTCAGTAAAAAGTAGGTAGGAGTATTTAAATCAAGAAAATGATAAGGGTGCCCATACTTATGCACCTGTCAAATTTTGTTTGAATGAAGATTGCACATTTTCTGTTCGTACAATAAACCTCATTTCAAGGCAGAAACATTACTGTGTCCAACAGTTACTACATATATCAAACTGAAATAGCTGTTGCAAAAACACCAATTTTTATAAAACATTTAGCTTAAGATTAATAGGGGTGCCCAAACTTTTTCATATAACTGTATGCGGTCCAGACTCACAGCTACTGAGACTTGACCATGTGGAAGACAGGGTGGTGGTGGTGGTGGCAAACTGACTGGAAGCATTATCCGCTATCCAACCAACAACCTTTTGACACTGATCTGGGTTCAATAGTGGTGTGCTGCGGTCCCCTAGCAATTGGGACAGGAAGGTCGGGTGAGAGAATGTGGGTGTTTGTTGTGGCACAATTTCAGCTTGCCCACGGCCTCGGCCTATGCATGCACCATCACCATCACCGTCCCTTGCCACGCGCCTTGCCCATTTTAAATGGAGGACAATATCTTCTATGCTCACTACAAATGGCTGAATTTTGAGCGAATTTATATGTGATCCGTGTGACGGACAAACCACAGTTTTAAATAGCTGGCCTGTAGGTAACTATTTTTAACAGCAAACTGGTGTCAATAACTTCGCTGACACACTGAAACAAAACTTTAATGGAGGCCAGAAATGGCAGAATTTTCAGCGAATTTATATGTGATCCGTGTGATGGACAAACCACAGTTTTAAATAGCTGGCCTGTAGGTAACTATTTTTAACAGCAAACTGGTGTCAATAACTTCGCTGACACACTGCAACAAAATTTCAATGGAGGCCAGAAATGGCAGAATTTTTAGTGCAATTATATGTGATTCGTGTGACAGACAAACCCCAGTTTTAAATAGCTGGCCTGTAGGTAACTATTTTTAACAGTGACCTTGTTTTAATAACTTCGCTGACACACTGCAACAAAATTTCAATGGAGGCAAGAAATGGCAGAATTTTCAGCGCAATTATGTGTGATCCGCGTGACAGACAAACCACAGTTTTAAATAGCTGGATTTTTAGCGCTGTTATATGGAAAGGACCTGGCTGTATTCTGCAGTGCCAACAAGTAAATGGCACAGAAAAACGGTGTTCTCTGGATTGCTTTTTAAGCAAATAATCAGGATTAAGATAAAAAAATATATTTCTGGCCCAAGATACCTGGGGATATTTCTACAAATATCTGTACATGCACCAGCAGGCAGAACTGGAATGGACTATCTTGCTATACAGTGGTGGCCAAAAGTATTGGCACCCCTGCAATTCTGTCAGATAATACTCAGTTTCTTCCTGAAAATGCTTGCAATCACAAATTCTTTGGTATTATTATCTTCATTTAATTTTCTTGCAAGGAAAAAACACAAAAGAGAATGAAGCAAAAATCAAATCATTGATCATTTTACTCAAAACTCCAAAAATGGTCCAGAAAAAAGTATTGGCACCCTCAGCCTAATACTTGGTTGCACAACCTTTAGCCAAAATAACTGCGAACAACCGCTTCCGGTAACCATCAATGAGTTTCTTGCAATGCTCCGCTGGAATTGTAGACCATTCTTCCTTGGCAAACTGCTCCAGGTCACTGAAATTTGAAGGGTGCCTTCTCCAAACTGCCATTTTGAGATATCTCCACAGGTGTTCTATGGGATTCAGGTCTGGACTCATTGCTGGCCACCTTAGAAGTCTCCATTGCTTTCTCTCAAACCATTTTATAGTGCTTTTGGAAGTGTGTCCTGCTGGAAGACCCTTGACCTCTGAGGGAGACCCAGCTTTCTCACACTGGGCCCTACATTATACTGCAAAATTTGTTGGTAGTCTTCAGACTTTATAATGCCATGCACACGGTCAAGCAGTCCAGTGCCAGAGGCAGCAAAGCAACCCCAAAACATCAGGGAACCTCCACCATGTTTGACTGTAGGGACCGTGTTCTTTTCTTTGAATGCCTCTTTTTTTTCCTGTACACTCCATGTTGATGCTTTTTCCCAAAATGCTCTACTTTTGTCTCATCTGACCAGAGAACATTCTTCCAAAACGTTTTAGGCATTCTCAGCTAAGTTTTGGCAAACTCCAGCCTGGCTTTTTTATGTTTCGGGGTAAGAAGTGGGGTCTTCCTGGGTTTCCTACCATACAGTCCCTTTTCATTCACACGCCGACGGATAGTGCGGGTTGACACTGTTGTACCCTCGGACTACAGGGCTGCTTGAACTTGTTTTGGATGTTAGTCAAGGTTCTTTATCCACCATCCGCACAATCTTGCGTTGAAATCTCTCGTCAATTTTTCTTTTCCGTCCACATCTAGGAAGGTTAGCCACAGGGCCATGGGCTTTAAACTACTTGATGACACTGCGCACGGAAGACACAGGAACATTCAGGTCTTTGGAGATGGACTTGTAGCCTTGAGATTGCTCATGCTTCCTCACAATTTGGTTTCTCAAGTCCTCAGACAGTTCTTTGGTCTTCTTTATTTTCTCCATGCTCAATGTGGTACACACAAGGACATAGGACAGAGGTTGAGTCAACTTTAATCCATGTTAACTGGCTGCAAGTGTGATTTAGTTATTGCCAACACCTGTTAGGTGCCACAGGTAAGTTACAGGTGCTGCTAATTAGACGAATTAGAGAAGCATCACATGATTTTTCAAACAGTGCCAATACTTTTGTCCACCCCCTTTTTTAGGTTTGGTGTGGAATTATATCCAATTTGGCTTTAGGACAATTCTTTTTGTGTTTTTTCATTGAAGACAAATTAAATAAAGATAATAATACCAAAGAATTTTTGATTGCAATCATTTTCAGGAAGAAACTGAGTATTATCTGACAGAATTGCAGGGGTGCCAATACTTTTGGCCACCACTGTATGCACCGCAGTCTTCCACATTCACTGCCTGCCTGCCTAGCACTGATATCTCTGAAGCTGGATTAGTCTTCAGAAGGACTGTTAGTTGAGATGGATATGTAGAGAATCTTGTAGAATACCTACACTAACTAATAAACAACCAAATCTCTCCCTAGCTCAGCAGCACCTCTCCCTACACTGCCTGATTGCGGAGTTGACTGTGAAGAGCATGGCGGCGCCAGGTCTGATATAGACCTGATGACGCTCTGCGGCCAGCCAATCACTGTATTGCCGCAACCAACATGGCTGAGGAATTACAGTGTGTGGCATACAATGCCTGCATGTTGATTGTCGCTCTAAAGAGCGCCAAACGTGCAGGGAGGGGACCCGAGCATCCACCCGAGCATCTCGGAATTACTCGGCAAGCTCCGAGCATCTTGAGTACTAAGATTCTCAGGCAAGTACCTATTACTTGCTAGTATCCCGCTCATCACTACTAAACACAAAAGATAGATGTAATAGGGCTTGCACAGACGACCGTATTAGGTCCGAATGCGATTTTACAAAATATCGGTTTGCACTCAGACCAATATTAGTCAATGGGGCTGTGCACATGTCCGCTTTTTTCATCGGACAGAGTCTGTGTGAGGAAAAAATTGTCCAAGTCTGATCCAATATTTGGATCGAACTCGGCCATGCAAGTCAATGAGTGTATGGAAACCATCAGACTGCAGTCTAATTCCTTGCACTGACACATTGCAGAAGATGGAGAACTTGTGTTTTCCCTCTTCTCCTCACAGTGTGCTCTGATTCTCTCATTCTCTCATCTGAGAGAATCGGATCAGAGTATGCTGATCAAAGTTTGATCAGACTTTCATTTGAGCATACTGTATATGCTAAGAAAAGCTTCTTTTACATAAACTGAGTAGTTCCAAAAAGCCTTATGAGTGTAAAAGATGCCAAAAGATCACTGGAACAGGCGCCTTAAACTCATGCCGTACATCCTAAATGGCTTAGGTTTAAAGCTCTAGATCATGCAGCATATCTTTAGGTACCATGGTATGAACAGGTTTATTACTGATACAGTATATGGATCTTCATACAAGTATGTATATTTTGCCCATATTATTCTGATTTTGTTTATTTTCAACTCTTTCAACAGATTTTTTTGGTAAAATTATCTTTTAGTCTTATTTGTTTGCTGTTTCTGCTGCACAGGAAGTTTTTGGCTTCTTTGATATCGCCTTAACACACTTGCATTGTAGTTTGAAAGGTTTACCAACCCAGTTAAACTCCACTTTTCTTATTTGGTGGGACCTTATAATAATAATATATTTTTTTATTTTTATAGCCCCAACATATTCCGCAGCACTTTACATTACAGAGGTGACTTCTACAGACAATAAAGACATTACAGAATTACACAGAGTGCTGTGGGATCTCTCTCCATGTGATACACATTAATGTAAGTGCACTTGTTTTATCATATTGTCTATACTTACCTTGAAGGGTTATAGCTTGGGATACTGTCGATACTTTCACCTCTTACCACTTTCATCTCACTCATGACTATTTCAAACATTTTTTGAGGGATGCCAGAAATCTCACTAACTAACACCTATTAGGCATCTCCTGGTTAATGTTAATAGTTAGTGATGAGCGAGTATGTTTTGTTAACCCTTTCGCCGAGTATACTTGGGTGAGCACCTAGTATTTACAGCGTGCTCGGTGATATGTTTGAATCACTCCCATGTGCATGATTTGCGAGGGTTTGACAGCTTTAATACATGTGAGGAATGTGTTAGAAGCAGATATTCCTCATATGTATTAAAGCTGTCAAACCGTCGCTAATCATGCACTTGGAAGTGATTCAAACATATCACAGAGCATGCTGTAAATACTCAGTGCTCGCCCGGGAAGCACAGTGCCCAGGAAGCTGCGAGCGCCGGCAGCAGCAGGAGAGCCAGAAGATGCCGGGCCAGGAGCGCGGCGGTAAGAGGGACGGCGTCTCTGCCTGTCAGGGGGCAGAGATGCCGATATTACAGTACCTCCCCCTTTACGCCCACTCTTTTTTAGGCCTGAAAAAAAAATTTTAAGAAGAAGCGGGGCGTGGATATCCTACCTGGGTTCCCAAGTTCTCTCCTCTGGGTCAAACCCCTTCCAATCCACCAGAAAAAAGGTTTTTCCTCTTACCCTCTTGGTGGCAAGAATGTTCTCTACCTCATAGACGTCCTCAGTGGAGACCGGAGCAGGGGAGGTACCTGGATCGTCGGAAAAAGAATTAAGAACAACCGGTTTGAGGAGAGATACGTGGAATGAGTTGGGAATCCATAAGGTGGCCGGGATTGATTTGCTTGAGGAACTCAAATGGACCGATGAACCATGGACCCAACTTATAGGAGGGTATTTTGAGATGAACATGTTTGGAGGAGAGCCAAACCTTGTCTCCCGGACGGAATTGAGGTGGGTCCAGACTTCTCTTGTTGGCATGTTTCTTCATCCGCTCGGAGGATTGAAGAAGGGCGGATCTAGTGTCCTCCCAAATGGTGGAAAATTTGCTGACCAGAGACTCTGCGGCACGATTGTCCACTGAAGTGGAGATGGGAAACGGAATTCGAGGGTGTTGACCGTAGACCACAAAGAATGGGGATTTAGAAGAAGATTCGCTCTCATGGTTGTTATAGGAGAACTTGGCCCATGGTAGGTGCTGTACCCAATTGGTATGGTGAGCGTTGACGAAGTGCCGGAGGAAGCTGGTAAGGATCTGGTTGATACATTCCACTTGGCCATTGGACTGAGGATGATAAGCAGAGGAGAAATCCAGGGTGACATCCAGCAGCTTACACGTAGCTCTCCAGAAGCGCGAAGTGAACTGGGCCCCTCAATCAGACACAATGTGGAGGGGTAGGCCGTGGAGGCGAAAGATGTGATGGATGAAGTCCTTAGCCAGCACAGATGCAGACAGGAGACCAGGCAAAGAGATAAAGTGGGCCATTTTAGAAAAGAGGTCAGTGACCACCCAAATGACAGTACAACCGGCAGAAACAGGGAGATCAGTAATAAAGTCCATACCAATTTGTTGCCACGGGGCAGCAGGTATGGGAGGAGGCAGGAGACGGCCGGCTGGAAGATGTCTGGGAGCCATGTTGCGGGCACAGGATGAACAGGCCGTGATGAAGTCTACAACATCCTTGCGCAGGGAAGGCCACCAGTAATGCCGGGTAATGAGCAGGAAGGTCTTCCTCTGGCCAGCATGACCGGCTAGTTTAGATGAATGACCCCAGTGAAGAACTTTCTTACGATCCGGAACCGCTACAAACGTCTTACCGGGGGGGAGACGAGACAGGTCCAAGGGAGCCACATTCATCACTTAGGAGGGATCGATGATCTGTGTAGGCTCCTCCTCTTTATCAGAAGACAGGAAGGATCGTGACAAAGAGTTGGCTGTAACGTTCTTGTCCGCAGGGCGGTAATAAAGGGTAAAGTTGAAATGGGCGAAGAACAAAGACCTCCGGGCCTGATGCGGATTGAGTCCTTGGGCATTTTGTAGATATACCTAGTTTTTGTGGTCAGTGTAAATGACCACCGGGTGCAGAGCCCCCTCTAGCAGGTAACGCCACTCCTCCAGAGCCAATTTGATGGCTAGCAGTTCTCGGTCTCCTATGGAGTAGTTGCGCTTGGACGAGGAGAAGAGCTTGGAGAAGAAGCCCCAGGTTACCATTCTCCCGGATGAAGATTTCTGGGTGAGCACCGCTCAGGCTCTGGAAGAGGAAGCATCAACCTCCAGAAAGAACTGTTTGTTGCAATCTGGACGGTGCAGCACCGGGGATGAAGAGAAGGCTTGTTTTAAGGAGAGGAAGGCCTCCTCTGCTTTGGACGTCCATTCCATAGGATTTGCTCCCTTACGGGTGAGCGCAGAGATGGGTGCAGTCCGGGAAGAGAAATGTGGGATGAAGAGGCGGTAATAGTTAGCGAAGCCCAGGAATCGCTGAATCGACTTTAACCCCTCCGGTCGGGGCCACTTTAAGACGGCAGAGACCTTCTCGGGGTCCATCCGTAGACCAGTCTTAGAGATAATATAGCCCAGGAACGAAAGAGAGGTCTGCTCGAAGAGGTATTTCTCAAATTTTGCGTATAGGTGATTCTGCCTGAGCCTAAGCAGGACCTGACGAACATCCATCCGGTGTGTGGGCAGATCTGGAGAGAAGACCAAGATGTCGTTAAGGCACACCACCACGCATGAATATAAGAGGTCACGGAAGATGTCGTTAACTAGTTCTTGGAAGACAGTTGGAGCATTACAAAGGCCGAAGGGTATCAAATGGTATTCATAGTGGCCATCCCGGGTATTGAATGCTGTCTTCCACTCGTCTCCTTGGCGGATCCGGACCAAGTTATATGCCCCACGAATATCGAGTTTGGTGAAGATCTTCGCCCCTTTAAGGCAGTCGAACAGCTCTGAGATGAGCGGTAGGGGGTATTTGTTTTTGATGGTAATCTGGTTGAGTCCCCTATAATCGATACAGGGGCGTAGTGAACCATCTTTCTTTTTTACGAAGAAGAATCCTGCTCCAGCCGGGGAGGTAGATTTCTGGATGAATTCCCTAGCCAGATTTTCTTCGATATACTCAAACATGGCCCGGGTTTCGGCCAGCGACAAGGGGTAGATACGCCCACGGGGTGGAGAGGCACCGGGTACCAGGTCGATAGGACAATCATATGGCTTATGAGGTGGCAGTGTCTCTGCTTCCTTCTTGTCGAAGACATCTGCATAAGACCAGTAAGGTGCAGGTAGACCAGGTAAATTAGCTGGAGTAGACGGAGGTCAAACCGGGCGAACCGGAACCAGGCAGGTCTCATGGCAATCCTGCCCCCAACGGAGCACCTCACTGGATCTCCAATTCAAAACGGGTTCATGTCTCTGTAGCCAGGGTAGACCTAGCAGAAGGGAGTGAGAGAGTCCAGATAGCACATGGAAGGAGATCCTTTCCGAGTGCAGCATTCCCACCTGACGGGTTACAGGCTCTGTGATTAGCAAGATGGTCACCGGAAGGAGTCTTCCATCCACGGAAGCAACTGCCAATGGTTCAGCCAGAGGTTTGGTGGGAACCTGATACTTCTCTACAAGGGACTGAGAAATGAGATTCCCAGTGGCTCCGGAATCCAGGTGGGCGGTTTCAAAGAAGCGGTTCTCTCCACAGGAAATAGAAAAGGATAGAGTCAAGAATGGAGAGGATTTACTCTTGCCTAGGACTACCTCTCCGAGCGCTCCTAGGCACTGGAGTTTCCCGGCTTCACCGGACAGGAACGGATCAGATGCTCCTTAGTACCACAGTAGAAACAGCTCCCCTCGGCTTGGCATGTTTCTTGGCGAGACTTGACAATCTTGGTCTGGTCGATCTGCATGGGTTCGGACGAGCGTGCCCCAGGAGTTGCTGGTTGGGAGGCAGGTTTCTGGAAAACAGGAGCAAGATGAGGAAATCTTCTCTCCCGGGTAGTCTCCTTAGCTCGTTTCAGGAAACAGATGTCAATCCAGGTAGCTAGTGATACCAGGTCATCCAGGGCGGTAGGAATGTCCCGGCCGGCTAGCTCGCCCTTGATCCATCTGGAAAGACCCTCCAAGAAGGTGGATACCAGGGCCTCGTTGTTCCAGGCAAGCTCAGATGCAAGGGTACGGAACTGTATGGCATACTGGCCCATGGTGAGACTCCCTTGGCGGAGATGGAGCAATGAGGAGGCAGTAGACGTCCTTTGTCCGGGCACATGGAAGACCTTCCGGAAGGCAGTGAGGAAA
The DNA here is from genome assembly GCF_046119375.1 of Phyllobates terribilis. Lineage (NCBI taxonomy): Eukaryota > Metazoa > Chordata > Amphibia > Anura > Dendrobatidae > Phyllobates > Phyllobates terribilis. The sequence continues at coordinate 447,325,207 of NW_027362764.1, forward strand.
GCCGGAAGATCGAACACCTGGGGATCCCATCTCTCCCATAGAGGGTTTAGCCATGCCAATGCATCCCCGGTGAGGTGTGACAGACATGATGAACGCCACCTTGGCCCGGTCGGAGGGAAACTGATGTGTCACTAGTTCAAAGTGCAGCGTGCACTGGTCCAGAAAACCCCGACATAAGACGGGGTAACCCCCAAAATGAGGAGGAGCAGAGAGCCGGGGTTCAGAGCTGGATGCCGCGGTTGCCGCTTGGTTCGAGGCGGACACAGGTGGGACGAACTTATGATGTGGCACCCATGCTCCCCTGACCTCAACCCCATTGAGAACCTCTGGAGCATCATCAAAAGGATGAATGATGGCGGGAGGCAGTTCACATCTAAGCAACAGCTCTGAGAGGGTATTCTGTCCTCATGCAAAACAATTGAAGCAGAAACCATCCAAAACCTGACAAATTCAATGGACGAGAGAGTTCAGAAGCTCCTTTCGAACAAGTGGTCCTATGTGCAAATGTAACATCACCTAGAATAAAGTTTTGAGCTGAAAACTGTTTGATTTCAGTTTGTAATAACCTGCTAATGCTTATAATTTCAAAAATGACCATTTATTTGTTCTTTATTAAAATGAAAAGGTTGAAAACTATGCTGTGCATAATAATTTGGAACATGCATTTTGAGTGCAGTTTGAGTTTTTTCTTTTTTAAAAAATATACTGTTATCTTAGGCAGTTTTCACAAAAACCTTTCAATTGTACTCTAATAGTTATTTGACTGGAAAATTACAATGACTGCAATTCATATAGGTAATTTGGGAAAATCTGTGAAAATATTATTTGCATAATAATTTGGAACACAGTGTAAGCATAAATCCTTGAATGAGTTTTTTTTTTGTGATTAACCCAATTGATGGCAGCGTTTTGGGAGTCATTAGTATTAGTATGAATATGTGTGTTGCTTTGAGGTGTTAGTTTCTAAACCTGGACCTTGTAGTTATAGGAGCTATATTCTGGAGAACGTGATTGGAGAGCCTAAGAATTTTTTTCTGCTTTAATATTCTCTGCTTCCATTGTTGAATTTTGGTAATGTTTTATTTTTTTGTGTTTTCATAGCTGTGTGAAGCAATGCTATAGAAAAAACAAGTTGAGACAACATAAAATGAAAATCTTTTGCTGTGGGCTAAACTTCTTGATGTTTCTTTTGTCATGATGAGCATGCCTACCCCTAAAGTTAATCAGCCCTAAACATTACATGAACGTGCACTGATGTAAACAGGAAAAATGTTGTTTTCTGTTTATTTTAATTACCATATATTTCAGACTATAAGACTCACCGAACCACAAGACGCATCCCAAATTTTGAGGTGGAAAGTAGGAAATTTTTTTTTTTATAAGATGAGGGTCCGTCTTATAGTCTGAATAGGTATCTTACCTGGGGGTCTGTGGAGCGGGGGTGACAGGAGGCAGGGTCCCTCAGAAAGCCGGCGGAAGTGAAGGAATGCTGCGGAAGATGGCTGCTTCAGGAAGATGGCTGTGGCCTGCAGAAAAGCAGCACATGCCGCTCTGCCTCAGGGCCTATAGCCAGACCGCGGCCCTGTAGCATCTCACCTCTTCTGCTGCCGCCACTGGATTCCTTAGGGAACGGAGGGCCCTGCTTCCAATGATCCCGCTCCACCACCACCGCAACTTCCCAGTACGTTCGGCCCATAAGACGCACACCATATTTTCCTCCTAAATTTGGGGGAAAAAAGTGCGTCTTATGGTCCGAAAAATATGGTACTATTTTATTATTCTCTGACCACTTTTAGATTTTTTCTTAAGTGTTTGTTTCATTGATTTGAAGTACAAGTCTTTACTTGAACAGGTCATGAGTAGGTGACTATATAATAACAGTCTCCATCAGCTCAGAACCTATAGATAACAATAACTCAGTGCATGGTTGTATTGAGCTCTGTGACGTAGATGAGGTTTCCATTAAAACTATGCTTTTAGTGGAGAATATCTATATAATATGGTGTGAAAACAAAACATTACAAGACTTTTTTCATATAAAATATTGCAGAAAAAATAATTTTAATGTTAATATTTCAAAACAGAGTCAGCCTGGGTTCACATGAGAGTGTAAAAAATCATCTAAATTTCAAAATTTCATCCTGAAAACTCGGATGATTTTTTTTTCATTTGTCATCAGTATGCGATCCATTTTTATACAGCAGCAGTTATTAAAGAATTAAAAGGCTCAAAAGAGTTTTAAAGAATTGCAATTGCAATTGCAGCCGTAAACATCAGATGCTATTCTGTGTCTCCGAATAGAATCCAATTTTTTTGTGGACCCATTGACTCGAATGGGCAAGTCTTATACGATACATGGAAGAACATAATGTGTACTTTGAGTACTTTTACATGCAAATTCAGTCCTTGAAAAAGTCACTGAAAAAATAGGCTTGTATGAACCTACCCTCATATTGAGGAATAGTAAAACCCCAAGAAGAATGTAATAGCCTTTTACGGCTTTGTACAACAAGAGATTATTGAAAGCCAAAATATATCTATGTTCATGAGGTCTAAAGCAATGTTTACATTTTGCTCGTTTTGTCAAAATTTTATTGCTTTTTGTGGCTATTTTCGCTTTGCATTAAGCTTTTTTTGGATCTATTGGGCTTATTTTATGGCAAATAAAGAATATAAGGTTACTAGTGGGTAAAAAGGAAAAAACTCTAATGAAATATAAATTTGCATAAAAGTATTTTATTTTCACTACTTTATGGTGGGCAGTTTTATTACTTGTCTTTTATAGGTAATATAAGTCATAATTTAAAACAGAATATTGTCTCAGATGCTTTTACAGCCCTTTTTGTCAAATCCAAAACCTTCAGATATACAGCAAATATAGACGATTACAGAAGTAATTTATAGCCGTCACTGCTACTTTACCAAAGAATGCTCAAGGAAAAGTTAATTGTTGAAGACAACAGTAAAATGTTCATATGACAAATAACAAAATATCACGTTTATCAGCTAAACAACATCTCTAGTTCAGCTGAAATGTTTAATTTATTTCTTCTATATTAATTTATGATCTATATTTTCTCCAAGCAATTACATTAGGCATTTTTTCCAGCACAATTTAATGCATTGACATAATAGGATATGCAACATACATCAATATGACAATGGATGCCCGCACTGTGTAATACTTAATTTTGTTTTGGGGCAGTTGCCGAATTAATCTTTCTGCAGTTGTCAAAAGAAAAATTCATAAAGAATATGGGAAATGATTGTGAATGTTTAAACATTAGCCAACACTGAAGTACTCTGCCTGATTAATTGTTACATTACTTTATAATGGACACGGCGGACGTCCTTACGCAGGTCGATGGCGTCCTTCTGGATGGAGAGGTACTGCTTGTTACAGCAGACGTAGAAAGCCTGTACACCTGTATTGAGCACAACACTGGTCTGGAGGCGGTCCGCCTCTTCCTCAGGGCGTCTGATCCGGCTGGCCCTTTGTGTGGACTGATCGTCGAGCTCCTGCAATTCATCCTGACCCATAATTATTTTTTGTTTAAGGATGCAGTATATATGCAGAAACGGGGCACAGCCATGGGGGCGGCCTGCGCGCCCTCGTACACCAACCTCTTCCTAGGAGTATGAGAAAGGTACATTTTTGGCGATGAGGGCGCGGGGGCCAGCTCGACGAATTCATGGTCCAATTAAACCAGAATACATGGGGCATTAGGCTGACATACAAATTTCACACCACAAAAATTGATTTCCTGGATGTCGAGCTGGAGGTTGATGATGGGAGGTGCCTCCAGACCGAAATCTTTAGGAAGTCTACGTCAGTCAATGCCCTAATACATGCTGATACGGCACACCATCCCACAACTATAAGGGCCGTCCCTGTCGGGCAGTTCCTGAGGGCGAGGCGGATCTGCTCCTCTGACCTTAAATTTGAACGTCAGGCCGTGCATTTGAAGCACAGGTTCAGACAACGAGGGTATAGTAACAGGTGTATCAGGCATGGATATGATAGGGCTAGGCGAACCCCATGTAACAACTTATTATATTCTAACACCATTAAAGGTTTGGAAACCGGACAAGCAAAAATTCGGTATATCTCTAATTATAACCATGAATGGGAAAATATGAGGAAGATCATGACCAAGCATTGGGACATCTTGGCAACCGACCCCTCCCTGGGACCAATTCTTGGGGATCGTCCCCTTATGACCCCGAGATGGGCCAAAAACCTTAAAGACCTCCTAGTCTCGAGTCACTATGTTCCGATACGACCAAATCCTTTTGGTTCCCATGGACCGACCCTCGGGACTTTCCCTTGCGGTCGTTGTCTTGCCTGCACCAATGTAGCGCGCTGCAACTCGTTCACGTCCTCAGATGGCAATAAACATTTTAAAATAAGACACTATATTTCATGTGGTACTAATAACGTCATCTATTATGCCATGTGTGATTGCCCTTTAATCTATATTGGACTTACATCCAGGGAACTGAGAATACGTGTGCGTGAGCATGTGCGCGACATTGGTGCGGCCAGAACGGCGACCGATGTCAACGAACTCAAAAGTATTCCCAGGCATTTCAGGGCTGTCCATAATTGCGACCCTCGCTGTTTCAAAGTGCGGGGGATAGACGTGATACATCTGGGTGCGCGGGGTGGCAATGTCAGAAAGGTTTTGGCGCAGGTTGAAGCTAAGTGGATAGTGACACTTGGGACACTGTCGCCCCGTGGACTAAATGAGTCCCTTTCCTTCTCCTCCTTCTTATGACATTAAGACATTTATAGCTGATCCTATATCATACAATGATCCCCTCCTCTCTACCCTCACTGTGCCCGAGGGACATATATGTTTAGTTTGGGGTTTATTTTTTGTTTTTAAATTATTCTTTATTTTTAATATGTTTATATATACTTTTTCAGTTTTCTTTCCGATAATGTATAACTTCTTTCTTTGCACCTTATTGGATCAACCCTTATTTATTCAAAATGACTGTGTGATGCAGATGTCCCATATGAAATGAAGGATGGGATGATAGAATGATGGGAAAAAGACAAAGAAAAGGACGACTGATGGATAAATTGTCATGGATATTGTGTTACATATGTACTTCCTGTTAAACTCCAGTTCTGTTTTCTCCTTCTTTTTTATATGTAATTTGTAGGCGAGTACTGCTGCCCTGTGACGTGGTGCACATGCGCCGGCCTTCCTGTCGCTGGGCGCGCCCCCAGCTGTCTGTATGACGTCCGCGCACGGTCGGGCACTTCCGCGTTTTGAGCGTCGTGCCCGCGCATGCGCGGTGGTTCTTGACGGCCTGGGGGCATTGCCTGACGCGGGACTCGGCAGGCGCATGCACCATTTTGGCGTCGCTGGGACACCCGTGCACGCCCCCATCACACGTGCGACCGGTCACGTGAGCGCTCACGTGTCCGGCGCGAACAGTTCAAAAAGGTCTCTCTTCCCCACTACTATCACCGCCCCTTGAGAAAGCGGCCCCAGCTGCCGCGAAACGTTCGTCGGGGGACGCACGTGGTTCCTTATCTGAATTGCCTACTGACTGCCTATCACCTTTGGTAAGACAACTATCTCCCTCATGTCTATTTAAGTGACACATCTCCCCTGGCACTTAGCCTAAGAGTACAGAAGAGGTCACTTCCCTCTCCTTTTTTCTGGGGGGGGGAGGGGAGGGAATGTGTGGAGATGTTCTCCTATCTGCATTACTTTATATTAATACAAATATGCACGCTGCACCTTATTTGACAAGTCTGGTTTGGCTGCTTTTTAGCAGTGCACTATAGAGTGCGCCACCACATGGTTGGTTCAACAATAGCTTGTCAATCTTGACATCATGTTGTACCTTATTAAAATTTTAGGTCTATTACTTATATTTTTATAATCTTTATTCTATTGGTCAAGAATTTTGGGTGCAGCGTTTTTTCCACTCTGATGGTAAAATTCTTCCCCAACTGTAAAGTTATGTCTATTTGATTGAGTATCTAGTATTGAGGCAGGTCTGTTTGGCTAATTTGGATATTTCATTGTCCACCTTGCTCTTCTCTTGCTTCTTATTTTTGTTTTTGGATTATAATTTTTTTTTAATTAATTTTTCAATAAAATATGTATTTCTTTTTAAACCATGATGACTCTGTTTTCCTCTTGTCAAAAAATGTTGCTTTTGAGTCGGTATTGGAGGGTGCTGGGGGGGACTCTGTTCCCTCGCCTACACCCACTTTCTAATATTTGGGCTATTTTGCTAATTACTTTATAGTAGTATTAGTGATTTTGATCATTTGTGTGTGTGAGAGAGAGATTTTTCTCACACGTATGTGTGCATGTGTTCACACAGAGTTTCTTAGAAAAATGAAAAATGTTTAGCAGAAATAGAAGCAATTTTGGTGTTGTTTTTGATGTTCTTCTAGCTCTTTTTTGTTCATCAGGCATATTTTTCTAATTTACTCAGTTGGCAAGCCTGTAGTTCCTCTTCTAACATGGCCAAACTCTTAACTTGTTTTAAAAAAATATTCATAAAAAACAGCACCATGCACACTAAAGGTACATTGTACATGTAAATGAATAAGAACTTATTTACCAGGCTTCTGAATATTTTGTTACAAAATCTACATTAAAGAATGCTTCAATATTCTTCTGCTGTAGTGTACATAGTGCTATTTCTTTACATTCCTTTATTTTTTTAAACATGGAAAAACAAGAAACTTCTTAATCCCTTAAGGATGGAGCCAATTATGTCCTTAATGACCAGTAGAGATGAGCGGTGTTCGACTAGAACTGTTCGCCAATCTCAAATTCGAGCTGTTTTGGGCGGTGTTTGAGTCTGTTTGAGGTTATGTTTGATAACTGTTCATGCACCAAAAGCGTAGCAGGATTTTTTCACATCATGCAGGGATTGTCTGCCACTCACTGTAATGTCACAGCAATGGCGGTTGTGGCAATACAGTGGTTGCCCAAATCGATGGGAACAGTGCTCACAGTAAAACATGAAAAGCCGGCAATTCAGCAGCGGCATACACCAGTACACGACAATTTAGAAAAGAAAGAATAGAGCATCACACATAGATTAGATAGAAACATGTCAGTCACATATATAATAAGTACAGCGATAGTGTTGATTACTGTACTTGTCATTTAGTGTTAAAATAAAGGATTTATTAAAAAAAAAATTGGTGTGGGGTTCCCCATAATTTTACTCTCTAGTGGAGGTTAAGCAGACGGCTGGGGCAGATGTTTGAAGCCTGGGAAGGGGGTAATACCCACGGAGCTTCCCAGGTTACTAATATCAGCCCCCAGATGAATACCTAGCCTTTACTAGCTATTAAAATGGGGGACCCCTCCAAAAATTACTTGGGGTTCCCCCTATTTTAATAGCTAGAAAAGGCTAGGCAGACAGCTGGGGGCTGATATTAATAGCCCAGGAAGGGTGCCATGAATATTGGCCCGCTCCCAGGCTAGAAATACCAGCCGTCAGTCGCCCCAGAAATGGCGCATCCATAGGATGCGCCAATTCTGGCACTTAGCTTCGCTCTTCCCACTGCCCTGTAGCGGTGGCAGTGGGGTAATAGGGCTGGGGTTGATGTCAGAATATACACTGTGTTCCAAATTATTATGCAAATAATATTTTCTCAGATTTTCCCAAATTAACTATATGAATTGCAGTCATTGTAATTTTCCTGTCAAATAACTATTTGAGTACAATTGAAAGGTTTTTGTACAAACTGCCTATGATAACAGTATATTTAAAAAAAAATAAAAAACTCAAACTGCACTCAAAATGCATGTTCCAAATTATTATGCACAGCATAGTTTTCAACCTTTTCATTTTAATAAAGAACAAAAAAATGGTCATTTTTGAAATTATAAGCATTAGCAGGTTATTACAAACTGAAATCAAACAGTTTTCAACTCAAAACTTTATTCTAGGTGATGTTACATTTGCACATAGGACCGCTTGGTTGAATGGAGCTTCTGAACTCTCTCATCCATTGAATTTGTCAGGTTTTGGATGGTTTCTGCTTCAATTGTTTTGCATGAGGACAGAATAGCCTCCCAGAGCTGTTGCTTAGATGTGAACTGCCTCCCGCCATCATAGACACTCCTTTTGATGATGCTCCAGAGGTTCTCAATGGGGTTGAGGTCAGGGGAGCATGGGTGCCACACCATAAGTTTGTCCCCTTTTATGCCCATAGCAGCGAGAGATGCAGATGTGTTATGTGCAGCATGAGACGGGGCATTATCATGCATGAAAATGATCTTGCTGCTTAATGCACGGTTCTTGTTCTTGAACCATGGAAGGAAGTGCTGTTTGAGAAACTCAACATACATTATGGAGTTCATCTTTACCCCTTCAGGGATGCTAAAAGGGCCGACAATCTCTCTCCCCATGATTCCAGCCCAAAACATTACTCCACCTCCTCCTTGTTAGCGCCGTAGCTGTGTCTGCATGGGGTGTCCATCAACCAGCCATCCTCCACTCCATCCATCTGGACCATCGAGATCATTTCATGCATGATAATGCCCCGTCTCATGCTGTACATAACACATCTGCATCCCTGGCTACTATGGGCATAAAAGGGGACAAACTTATGGTGTGGCACCCATGCCCCCTGACCTCAACCCCATTGAGAACCTCTGGAGCATCATCAAAAGGAGTGTCTATGATGGCGGGAGGCAGTTCACATCTAAGCAACAGCTCTGGGAGGGTATTCTGTCCTCATGCAAAACAATTGAAGCAGAAACCATCCAAAACCTGACAAATTCAATGGACGAGAGAGTTCAGAAGCTCCTTTCGAACAAGCGGTCCTATGTGCAAATGTAACATTACCTAGAATAAAGTTTTGAGTTGAAAACTGTTTGATTTCAGTTTCTAATAACATGCTAATGCTTATAATTTCAAAAATGATCATTTTTTTGTTCTTTATTAAAATAAAAAGGTTGAAAACTCTGCTGTGCATAATAATTTGGAACATGCATTTTGAGTGCAGTTTGAGTTTTTTATTTTTTAAAAAATATACTGTTATCATAGGCAGTTTGTACAAAAACCTTTCAATTGTACTCTAATAGTTATTTGACTGGAAAATTACAATGACTGCAATTCATATAGGTAATTTGGGAAAATCTGAGAAAATATTATTTGCATAATAATTTGGAACACAGTGTAATGCCAGCTGACATCAAGCCCAGGTTAGTAATGGAGAGGCGTCTATAAGACACCCCCATTACTAGCCCCATAGTCAAAGTTAAAAAAAACACAAACACCCAGAAAAAAGTCCTTTAATTGAAATAAACACACAATTCTTTATTGTTCTAAATTAAACCATACCTACCATCATGCCCAATCCAGATGCAGCCAATGTCTTCTGCAATAAAAGTAAAATAATAAACCAACATCATCCTTACCTTTCCAAGGTTCCCAGGATGGCCCCAGCTCTGCTACATCGAGATGACAGGCTGGATCGCAGCCAAAAGCTGCCATCCAGCTTGCCATGCCGCAAACACTGAGAAGCGCAGGCATGCTTGCACTCCTAAGTGTCTGGCTGTGACGGCATTCAGATGAGCAGAGTTCATGTCCAATGAACTTAGCTCACCTAATGCACGTCACTGACAGCGGGGAGAATTCTCCTGCACATGCGGTGAGCGTGAGAGAATTCTCCTGCGCTCACGGCAAGCGCAAGCGCAGGAGAGTTTTCCCACGCTGTCAGTGACATGCATGAGGTGAGCTGAGTTCATAGAACTTGGACATGAAGTCGGCTCATCTGGATGCCGTCACAGCCATACACTTAGGAGCCCAAGCATGCCTGCTCTTCTCAGTGTCTGCGGAATGGCAAGCTGGATGGCAGCGTTCTGCTGCGATCCAGCCTGTCATCTCGATGTAGCAGAGCTGGAGCCGTCCTGACTTATTATTATTGTACTTATTGTACTTATTATTATTGTACTTATTATATATGTGACTGACAAGTTTCTATCTGTCTAATCTATGTGTGATGCTCTATTCTTTCTGTTCTAAATTGTCGGGTACCGATGCTGAATTGCCGGCCGGCTTTTTTAAAGAGACGATGCATGAAAACACTATTATTTTTTTTACTAAATCCTTTAACAATAAATGACAAGCACAGTTTCCAACACTGTCACTGTACTTCTTATATATGTGACTGACATGTTTCTATCTATCTAATCTATGTGTGATTCTCTATTCTTTCTGTTCTAAATTGTCGGGTACCGATGCTTAATTGCCGGCCGGCTTTTTAAAGAGAGTGTCTTTTGAGCAGTTTGTCAGCTTTTGGACACCTTTGAAGGTGTTTTCTATGTATTTTTATTTGCCTGCCATTGGTTTTAACAGTGTTCGACGGTGTTCGACAGTGTTCTAATGTGTTCGACGAACAGTTCCACGAACATCCCGCTGTTCGGCGAACCGAACTGAACCCGAACACTACGGGGGTGGCTCAACACTAATGACCAGGCCAATTTTTACAATTCTGACCACTGTTACTTTATGAGATAATCACTCTGGAACGCTTCAACGGATCTCACTGATTGTGAGATTTTTTTTGTGATATATTGCAATTCATGATGGTGGTGAAATTTCTTCGATAAGACTTGCATTTACTTGTGAAAAAAATGGAAATTTGATGTCATTTTTTTAAATTTTGCAATTTTTAAATTTTTAATTTTCATGCCCTTAAATCAGAGAGATATGTAACGCAAAAATAGTTAATAAATAACATTTCCTACATGTCTACTTTAAATCAGAACAATTTTGGAGCCAACATTTTTTTTTATTAGGAACTTATAAGGGTTAAAAGTTGACCAGCGATTTCTCATTTTTTCAACAAAATTTACAAAATTATATTTTAGGGACCGCATCACATTTGAAGTGACTTTATATGAATCTATACGACAGAAAATACCCCAAAGTCACACCATTCTAAAAACAGCACCCCTCAAGGTGCTCAAAACCACATTCAAGACATTTATTAACCATTCATATGTTTCACAGGAACTGAAGCAACGTGAAAAGTAAAAATGAACATTTAACTTTTTTTCACAAAATGTTTACTTCAGACCCAATTTTTTTATTTTCACAAGAGTAACGAGAGAAAATGGACCACAAAATTTGTTGAGCAATTCCTCATGAGTAAGCCGATACCACATATATGGGGTAAAACCGGTGTTTGGGTGCACGGCAGGGTTCAGAAGAGAAGGAGCACCATTTGACTTCTTGAATGTAAAATTTGCCTGAATAATTAGCCATGTCTCGTTTGGGGAGCCCTTGATGTTCCTAAACAGTGGTAACCCCCAATAAGTGACACCATTTGGAAACTAGACCCCTTAGGGAACTTACTTAGATATGTGTTGGACACTTTGAACCCCCAGGTGCTTCACAAACGTTTATAACATTGAGCGGTAAAAATAAAATTTTCACATTTTTCCCACAAAAATGTTTTTCAGCCCTCAATTTTGCATTTTCATAAGGGTAACAGGAGAAATTGCCCCATGCCATTTCTTTTGCAATTCCTCTTGAGTAAGCCGATACCCCCTATATGGGAGAAAACCACTGTTTGGGTGCACGGCAGCGTTTGTAAGGGAAAGAGTGCCAATTGACATTTTGAATGTAAAATTTGCTTGAATAATTAGCGGATGCCATGACGTGTTTGGGGAGCCCCTGATGTGCCTAAACAATGGAAACCCCCCACAAGTGACCCCATTTTGGAAACTAAGCCCCTCAGAGAACTTATCTAGATGTGTGGTTAGCACCTTGAACTGCCAGGTGCTTCACAGGAGTTTATAACGTAGAGCTGTGAAATGAAGGAATCAAATTTTTTTCCACAAAAATTAACTTTTAGCCCCAATTTTTTTATTTTCACAAGGGTAACAGGAGAAATTGGACCCCAAAATGTTTTGTGCAATTGCTCCTGAGTATGGACATACCTTATATGCAGGGGAAAACTATTTTTTGGGTGCACAGGAGGGCTTGGAAAGGAAGGATTGACGGTTGGAAAGCAGACTTTGATGGAATGGTCTGTGGGTGTCATGTCGCGTTTGAAGATCCCCTGATGTGCCTCAACTTTGGAAAACCCCAACAAGTTACCCTATTTTGAAAAGTACACTCCTCAAGGATTTTATCCAGGGGTATAGTGAGCATTTTGAACCAACAGGTACTACTTAGAATTTTATAAGAAAAAAATGGGAGAACAAGACAGACTACCTGGTATGAAATGTGCAAAATCACTTTATTAGGTTATAATGTAAAAAATTGGATAGGACAGTTTACAGGGTAAGTACAAAAACCAGATGTATATAACAGTTAAAGATCTAAAAGCTGGTCAGTGACACAAATGAGTTTGCATTCAGCTAGTTTCAAGTAAATATAGCAAAATGTGTACATAGCCTGTCATGAGCATATATGATCATGATCTCTCATAAAAGCACAGTGCCAGAGTGGCCTACAGTAAGACATCAATGTATAAATAGTTTAAATACAAAATACATAGTAATACAGCAGTCTAATACATATTAAAGTGGCACAAACACACCAGAGAGATCATGAGACAGGCTACAAGTAAGTAAGTAACAAAACATGCTGAAAGCAGTGTAATGACCAGTATGCTTACCAGGTGTAAGGGGGCGGTAGTACACGTAAATGCGCCCCGAAGCGCGTTTTGCGGCGCTGCTGGCCGCTTTCTCAAGGGCAGGAGTGGTGCAGTGTGGAAAAGGGAGCCCATATTTATATGTGCCTGTAATATTGAGTCCATTAGAGAATCCGGAAGCGCGACCTCCGCAAACTGGAAGTGCGTCACCGGAATCACGTGACATGTGTCACATGACCGCAAGGGACGTGTGTGAGACGGCACATGCGCACCGCCTCGGTCCAGTCCCAGGCGTGCCCCCAGACCGTCAAGCCACCCGTGCGTGCTGGGAGAGCGTGCCAGGTAAGCCTGCAGACAGCCCGGAGCGCGACAGAGACGGCCAAGATGGGACGCATGCGCACCACACATCCCTCCAAACTAAGGCCAGAGACATATGGCTGCGCAGATTAAAGACAGTTATATTCAGGCATCGTGCATAGACATAAAAAAATATCAATAACTGTGAATTACACGAACAGAAGGGCACATATAGTAGGGCTGTAGATTTGAGATGATGAGCCATAGTAGGGATGCAAAATTCAGACATAAACTAGAATAGAAAATCAGAAAAAAAGAGAGAAAAAAAAGAAAAAAGGGACAAGAAAATTAATAAATTAATATATAACAACACTACACCACAAAATATAATAAAAACAAATATGAAAACAAAAAATAAATAAGAAAATATTAAAAACAAAACCCGAAAACCGCCAAGCCGAATGTACAGAAATAAATACAAAAAATGCCAAGCACAATTATAAATAAGAGGAAAAACTCAAGGTTTCATTCAAGCCAAAAGTTCCAGATTTGTTAAATAAATCAATTTAAGGGAAGAAAAAGGCGTCCTATGCTTAGAAAAAGTGTCATAATACTTACCAAAAATTCATGGCAAAAAAGTGTGTACAATATAATGAATAATTTTTTATGAGCATAAACTGAGCAGAAACGCAAATATTTTAAGGTGTTTTGAGATTTGGAGGAGGATCTGGAGAGTTTCAGCTCAGTTTCTGCTTCAAAAACTGCTTGGTAAACTCTGTGTTCCCATAGCCTATGAATTTTGACACATTGAGTTTTTTTCAGGGGATTTTGGACCGAATACTCTCCAAAAACCCTAGGAAATTTACAACCTCCATAAAATGAACACAATACACTGCAATGTCAAAACTTGGTGGCTGTGTTGGCATCTAAAAGACGCTGTGTTCACCCAGCCTTGAGTATTTCAATGTGGATTTTAACAAAATGTACAAAAAAAATCCTTTTTAGAAAACTCATTGATAATCTACTCTAAGTGTGCGTCCACATAACATCTTTTCAGGTCAATTTCACCTGGAACCAATTTGAAAAAGTCCATCAAAATCGCCCCATACAATTAACAGATTGAATAGCAATATAAAAAATTGGTGGCTGTGTTGGAGTCTAAAAGATGCTGTGTGCACATAGCCTTCAATATTGAATATTTAATGTGGATTTTTAAACAAAATCTACTCCAAAATCCTTTTCAGAAAACTCAGTGATAATCTAGCCTAACGGTATGTCCAGACATCATCTTTCCAGGTTAATTTCACATTGTACCAATTTGAAAAGGTGCAACAAAATCTCTCCATGAAATTAACATATTGAACAGCAATGTCAAACCGACATTGCTGTGCACATATTCTGTCTTATATCACATATTTTAACAGATGCAGGGTTTTGGAAACTTTAAAGCAGTTAAAATAAATTGCATGTCCAATCTTTGGGCCGTTTCCACTAGGCAGCCGCCCACTCTCTATCCTTCACAGTATAGAATGAAAACCACTGATGTAAAAGCCACCACATGAATGAGCACAAACCTGCCTGAGAAGCCACTTAAGGAAAATGACCATCAGAATTTTCCTGAACTGGCTTCACCTGGGAAAATTTGTCGGTTGCACGGGTGTCTAAATAATGCCCTAAGTGTAAGTACACATGTAGTTTTCCAGGAGGTTTTGGAGCCAAAACTGAGCGGAAACTTTCCAAATCCTCCTAAAAAATGTCAAAACTCTTCAAAAACTTGGAGTATCTGCTCAGTTTCAGTTCCAAAAAGTCTGCAAAAAGATTCTGTGGGCACAAACACTGAATGCATTTATCTACAGTATGTCTATGAAAGTATAGTAAGATGTAAACTTATGTGAGAGATACTATTTTTGTAAAATTAAAAAGTCATTCTTTGCCGTGAAATATTATACAAGCCTAAGGGGGTCTACATAAAATACCCTTTATACCCATCATCATTATCATTTACAATATTGAACTGTGATAATAAAAAGTTATGTTGAAATGAGAGTAAAGCTTGAGCATCAAACTTTGTGTGAATCGTTTCATGAATAAGTTCATTGGCCATGACAGTTGTGTGTGGCCACTGGAGGAGAGCAGGAGAACCACCGCTTACCTAATGACATCACTGGCCTCTAACCTGAGATCATCGGAGGCTCTTCTTCTGCCTAGAGAGCAGGGTACGATGTCACTGTTTACAATAGAGGAAGTGGTTCAGAGAAAGATGATTTTTTAGCTAGCGTAAAAGTAATTTCCCCAGACAAATGATGAACATTTACACAGGTCGATTATCATCAAACAAACGTTCCCAGCAATGTTCATTCCCAGTTATGTACCTGTCTGAATGAGCCATAATTCTACTTGTAAATTGAAATGAGAGATAAATAAGATGTTCATTTTACTTACCAACTTCTGACATTTCAGGGACAGTTGCAGTATAAATATCTTGGTTAAACTTTGGTTCATTGTCATTGATATCATGAATCTTAATTATAAACTCAGATTCTGGTTCAACTTGTTTTCCTGTTCTTTTGTCTATTGCTTTGGCTCGAAGAACATAGGTTGACTTTTCTTCTCTATCCAATCTCCTTGCAGCTTTGATATCTCCAGTATTTTCATCTATAATAAAAGCACTACCGGCTCCATCTCCTGATAAAATATACTTTAAATTGCCTTCTCCTTTATCTTGATCTGTGTACAACTGAAGGAAAAAAAATATTAAGTAAGATATTCTGCCCAGCTGAAAAATAACTACAACATACAGAATACTAAACGATCCCAAAAGTGAAATGTTGGTCACTCATATCCAGTTGCTAAACCTTCATCGTTCTCTTGCCTGAAAGGGTACAATCAATGAATATTTGGCATCTTTAGTTCTCATCAATATCTTTGCTCACTTTAAAGAATATTGTATAAAATTCCTAGAAAAATAAGAAATAAGAAGCAGACAAACTCTATAGGAAGTAAAGAGTGCTTACACCTCTTTGCTCTGAGCACACAAGGCTTCACCATTCAGAACTTCTAACTTGATGAACAAACACCATGCTATCGATTACATTTAGGAAGGGCTCTGCTATTTTTTAGATAAAAACATTTAAAAAATTTAACAATACATAAAATGTATAACCAAAAAATGTATTTAAAACATTACTTTGCAATATATTGTAATAATATTTTTGACAAAGACAGATAAACAAAATGTTGTATGTCATAAAAAAATATACAGTTGAAACCAAAAGTTTACATACACTATATAAAAAGATACACATGCATGTTTTTTATCAATATCTGACATGGAATCAGAATAAACCTTTCCCATTTTAGGTCAATTAGGATTACCATTATTTTTAATATTTGTCAAATGCCAGAATAATAAGAGAGATTAAATGTTTTAAGGCATTTTTATTACTTACTGCTAAGTCAAAAGTTTACATACACTAAGATTACTATTAGTGATGAGTGAGTTTGTTCTGTTAACCCTTTCGCCGAGTATGCTCGGGCGAGCACGGAGTAGTTACAGCTGCTCTGTGTTATGTTTGAATCACTGGCATGTGCATGATTTGCAACAGTTTGACAGCTTCAATACATGTGAGGAATGTCTATTTCTTACACATTCCTCACATATATTAAAGCTGTCAAACAGTTGCAAATCATGCACACGGGAGTGATTCAAACATAACACCGAGCAGCTGTAAATGCTCGGTGCTCGCCCGAGCATACTCGGCGAAAGGGTTAACAAAACATACTCGCTCATCACTAATTACTATGCCTTTAAACAATTCTGGACTGCCCATATGATGGTGTCATGTGTTTGGAAGCTTCTGGTTTTTTTGACAACATGTGAGTTAATTAGAGACACACTTGTGGATGTATGTGAGTTAATTAGAGACACACCTGTGGATGTATTTTAATGCACACCTGAAACACACTGATTCTTTGTGTAGCATCATGGGAAAGTATAAAGATATCAGCCAAGATATCAGGAATAGAATTGTGGACTTGCACAAGTCTGGCTCATCCTTGGGTACAATTTCAAGAAATCTGAAGGTGCCTCATTCTTCTGTACAAACAATTATACATAAGTACAAACAAGATGGGAATGTCCAGCCATCATACAGCTCAGGAAGGAGATGGGTTTTGTGTCTCAGAGATGAACGTGCTTTGGTCTGACAAGTGCAAATCAACTCAAGGACAAAAGCAAAAGACCTTGTGAAAATAATGGCGGAAGCTGGTAAGTTTGTGTTAATAACCACAGTGAAACAAGTAGTGTATCAACATGGGTTGAAAGGCCACTCTGCCAGGTAGAAGCCATTACTCCAAAAGAAACACAGAAAAAACTGATTAATGTGTGCAAATGCACATAGGAACAAAGACCTTAATTTTTGTAGACATGTCCTGTGGTCTAATGAAACGAAAATTTAACTTTTTGGGCATAATGACTATCGTTACTTTTGGAGGAAAAAGGGAGAAGCTTGGAAGCCTAAGAACACCATCCCAACTGTGAAACACAGAAGTGGCAGCATCATGCTGTTGGGTTGTTTTGCTACAGGAGGGACTCGTGAACTTCACAAAATAGATGGCATAATGAGAAAAGAAGATTATGTGGCAACACTGAAGCAGCATCTCAAGACATGAGCCAGGAAGTTAAAGCTTGGGCAGAAATGGAACTTCCAAATGGACAATGACCTGAAACATACTGCCAAAATGGTAACAAAGTGGCTTAATTATAACAATGTCAGTGTTTTGGAGTGGCCATCATAAGGCCCTGATCTCAATCCTATTGAAAATATATGGGCAAAGCTGAAAAGGCAGGTGCGAGCAAGGCGACCTACAAACCTGGATCAGTTACACCAGTTTTGTCAGGAGGAATGGGCCCAAATTCTGAAAAACTATTGTGAGAAGCTTGTGGAAGGATATCTCAAACATTTGGCCCAAGTCATTCAGTTTAAGAGCAATGGTACCAAATACTAATGAAATGTATGTAAACTTTTGACTTTGCAGTAAGTAATAAAAATACCTTAAATTATTTAATCTCTCTCATTATTCTGGCATTTGGCAAATATTAAAAATGATGGTAATCCTAATTGACCTAAAACGGGAAAGGTTTAATAAGATTCCATGTAAGATATTGAGAAAAACATGCATATCTGTCTTTTTATATAGTGTATGTAAACTTCTGGTTTCAACTATATGCCTGGCACTATTTCACATATGCTGCACACAGCATTTGATGTGGCAGGGCGGATTTGTCCATATTGCACCGATGCAATCTGATCACATAATGTAGCACAGCCAATCAGGGGGGCTATTACATACAGTAGAACACATAAGGGCCAGCGAAAGAATGACATTTTATGTTCAAACTGAGTAGAGAATGGAGAGCACAGAGCACATAGGATGGTGATAGAAAAAGGCCTAATGTGATTTTGGTGTACTGCTTCAGTGCTGATGTACCAGATTAAAAATGGGAGTGATAGTTTCAGTCTGTGAATAGAAATCCAAAATTCAAGTAATAAAAGAGGACTATTGTAGCTGTTTCATCATCATCATCATCATCACTCAGTGTGTGACCGTGAATCTGTGACATATGTGATATACAGCAGCATCAGCTCCTTAATAACTGATTTTTTTCATACTGTGACAGCAAGCAAGGATGGTATTAAACCACTTATTGCAGATTTTGCAACTAAATCTGAATTCAAAGGTTGCATCTGTTTGTAAATGAAAGTGTGATGTCTGAGTTTTAAAATTCACTATTTTTTTAAAGCGTTATCCTGAAACTTAAACACAAGTGTTTACTTACCAAAGTGAGCGCGTAGTTTAAAATAAATTTTGTTCCGATCTAATACTAGATGCCTATATAGACTACCTGAGTACAGTGACCAGTTACGCCTACTTGCTTTTGGGAAGTGATTTTACCTAGATTTCCTTGCCCCATCCTATTTGGTAGAGGCATGTGTAATTTTTTAAATTTATTTTTAATTTATTTATTTAATTTAATTTTTTAAAGCGAAAACAAATAACATAATCCTGAAACTTAAATAAAAGTGTTGACAAAAGAGTGCGTTGTTTAAAATAATTATTGACACCTCTTCGTTGCCTTAACTAGTCTAATTAGATATGTAAATATACTCCCTGAGTACAGTGGCCCATCCGATTTTGTAATGACATGTGGACTTTTTTCTTCTTAAACTTTAAAATAGAAGAGTTCTTTAGTTTTGGAATACCTGTTTTAATTTTCTACTGCAAATACCTTACACCCCACAGCCATGCTGCAAAATTGTCACATATTTGTTACCAGTCGTGAACCTACATGTATCAACTTTGCAACCTAGAATTGTAGGTTTCATTAACTTATTTTTCATTTTCTTTTAACATTGTTATTTAAAAAATAAATAATAAAGGTTAACTAGTCACATTTAACAATTATAGGCACCACAACTAAATTGCTGGTTGTTGCCACAAACTACTTTCAATGTGTGTACCTACGTAGCGACCTCTTTATTTAAAGTTAAAAGTTTTTTGTCAAGAGTGGGAAAAATTAAAACCCAAAATTTGTTAAGTTTGTTAACAAAGTTTAGAAACAAATTAAATGTTATACTTTTGTCCAAAATGTATGCTAAACCCAAACATGAAGAGCCTAACTAGCCATGAAAAAATAAGGTAGGTCAAATATACAGCAATTCAAATCAAGAAAAAAATATCCCCAAATGATTTGAAAACAAAATGAATACCTTTATTGAATTAAACAATATATCTTAAAAACAATAAAAACATATAGGCAAAGATTATGAACCATGAAAGAACAGTACACTGGATGTACAATAACATTTCATAGACGTAGTCTGGTTATAAAATCTTAGTCATATCTAAACAAATATATACATAATCAAAGTTAATTTGCCATAAAGTAAGGCTTACAAATAAATGTCTAGTAAATAAGAATTAAAAGAATTAATCTTAATACGATTCCCATAGGCAAGGTATACATTCGCCACCTGGTGGTTAAAAGGAAGTCATAAATAATCACACATGCGCATGTAGTATAAGGGAATCAGTGCAAGAGAGATCCAGGACATCATCTATGGTGGGGGAACCATGAAACTGCATAAGGTGACTAGTGCATTACATATGTTGTATCTTATGTGAGCAGCTCGATGAAGCAAGCCATAGAGACTCTATGGAGCGAGCCAAAATGGCTAGAATCAGAAGGATTAAGGTGCTATAGTGCTACGTGATCTCAATACACAGGTCATCTAACAAATCAATAACTTGTGACCTAGTAGGAACCAAATAATAGCTCCATGAAAAAAGGATAATTAAATGACCAACTCTTATCAATAGAGTATAAAGTGCTTAGTGCTGTAATGTCACAAGAAGCCGGTCAGTCCATACCTTAGTTAACTATGACTCAATACAGTGCATTAAGTCTTTAAAGGTAAGGGATTACTAATACATCAGAAGAAATTAATGCATAATCTTTTTTTCCAACCTATTTTAATTTTTTTATAGTAGATTTTTTTATTTTACCTTCTGTACATAATTATGGTTCAACCCATCTTTAACTACTGTTAGCAACATTTAGATATATCATATGCCAGTCATATAGACCATAGACAAAGATAATAGACTTCTAGAGAAGAATTTTTTAGCCATGTTTTGTGACCACTCCTAATAAAGATAATGGGCGAAACGCGCGTTGGGGCTGCGGAGTGAACAACTTATCGGCACAGTCACTTTATCTTAAGTAGTTACATGCCAAATTTCATGATTATATTTGGAGATTCTTGATCTGATTCACATATGCCGTGTATATAAGGCTCATAATACTTTACTTGCATCTAGTGATAAAACTTGGCTAGTACAATACACTGATTTACTATATATGCAATCCCTTAAACAGCATGTTTGGATACTGTAATTCTGTTTATACTTGTATCTTCCAATTTAGTATTGAACTTTTATGAAATTCAGCACATTTAAGAGCAGATTTATTTACTTTTGCTTGACACTTAATCAATCATTTAGTCAGTTGATTATGTATGCTAAAATCCCTGCCTTAATGGTCACATTAAAAATAACAAATATGTCTTTCCTTAGTCCAAGCGGATTAAGTGATATTACACTTCCCCTCTTGTTTGTAGTGCATGAAGAATAAAAAACTGAATCAATTTAGTCACACTGATGATACAGTTACAGCACCTCACTAAATAACTTGAATCTTTATATTATTGTTCTTAGATGGCATAATTAAACACTATCAAATTAGGACTTTTGCCATCCCTGGTTGTAATGAACTATCTGCTCCGATCGCCTTTGCCTATGCTGTAAAATCTTAAATTTCGCTCAATGACTGTACCTTATTTTAAAGTGGGTTTAATCGTCCCACCGGATTGGTTGTTCTACACTATCTAAACATTTCAAATGATAGCTGCAGGGCATTTTGGGGAAGTCATTGTTGCAACAATAACAGTATGTGAAATGGCAAAAAAAATTTTTGCACTCCCGGCAAAGCAAAGTATTCGATTTTGTGAGGATCTGCAAATTTGAGGAAATTGGAAGCAAATTCAGTCGTCAGCAGATCAATATGCTTATAAAATAAGTTGTTGTTTCTGAAAGGAAACTAAAGGATTTCTGA
Source organism: Phyllobates terribilis (assembly GCF_046119375.1). Taxonomy (NCBI): domain Eukaryota; kingdom Metazoa; phylum Chordata; class Amphibia; order Anura; family Dendrobatidae; genus Phyllobates; species Phyllobates terribilis. Next base: position 447,346,785 of record NW_027362764.1, read on the forward strand.
CAAATCTATTGGGGTGCAACAAATTATGCTGATCACTGAATATATACAGTGGGTGAAATAAATATTGAACATGTCATCAATTTTCTAAGTAAATATATTGTGAAAGGTGCTATTAACATGAGATTATCCCCAGATGTTGGTAACAATCCATCCAATCCACACAGACAAAGACATCAAACCATAGATGTTAATAAATTAAGTTACGTGTAGTGATGAGCGAGTATGCTCGCTACTGCTTGCCGAACATCTCACTGCTCGAGATGCTTGGTGCTCGCTGAGTATTTCCGGTATGTTCGACGGGAGCTTGGGTCCTCTCCCTGCATGTTTGGCGCTCTTTAGAGCGCCAATCAACATGCAGGGATTGCCTGCCACTCACTGTAATGCTGTAGCCGTGTTGGTTTTGGCATTTGAGTGATTGGCTGGGGGCACAGCGTCATCAGGTCTATATCAGACTTGGTGCCGCCATGCTCGTCACAGTCACTCCAGAATCAGACAGTGTAGGGAAAGGTGCTGCTGAGTCAGGGAGAGATTTGCTTGTGTATTAGGTAGTGTAGGGAGAAAAATCATACATTACACATATCCATCTTAACAAACAGTCCTTTTGAGGACTAACTAATCCATCGGCAGAGATATCAGGCAGGCAGTGTATATAGGCAGGCAGGCAAGTTATATAGCAGACTGCAGTACATATAGCACAAGAGGCTCCATTCCAATTCTGCCTTCTGCTGCTGTTAGATATTTCTATACAAAGGCCCAGGTCTCAGGGGCCAGGAATACTTTTTTTTGGATCTTAATCAGGGGAGGAGTCCTGAGGAGATAATTTCCATATTCCCACTGCATTTTGGGGTAAGTGAAGAGTCTCCGCAAGCTCAAAGAACACTGGATTTTGGCTGTTGGAGCTGAAAAGAGGACATCGGCAAACCAGGGGAGGAGTCCTGAGGACATAATTTGCATATTCCCACTGCATTTTGGGGTAAGTGAACAGTCTCCGCGAGCTCAAAGAACACTGGAGTTTGGTTGTTGGAGCTGAAAAGAGGACATCGGTAAACCGCATTTTGAAGCTTTTTTTTTAAGCTTTTTTCACTGTTTTCAGAACATTAACAATAAGAACATGGAAGAGTCCAGGAGCCATTTGGTGAGCTGCATATCCTGCTACATGTTCACAGACTTGCCAGTGGAAAAGCCAAACTTCACATGCCAGAAATGCAAGCTTGTGTCCCTGTTGGAGTAAAAGTTGCGAAATCTAGAAGAGAGGTTAACAACCTTGAAAATCATTAAGGAAGGTGAAGAGTTCTTAGACAGAGCAGAATTATCTCTTCATGATTCAGAAAGAGAAGAAATTCGAACTGCACCTGACGAAACAGAGGAATGGAAGCATGTGACCCACAGAAGCAGGAGGATCGAGAGGCAGTCAGCACCCATACTGCTCAGGAACCAGTACCAGGCTCTCACGCAGGAGAACCATGAAGAAATACAGCAAAATAAGACTTTGCCAGCAATGAATAACCTTGTAAGCCCTCAGAATCCTCCTGGATGGAGAAAGAAGAATGTTGTGAAGAAAAAACGGAGAGTGGTGGTCATGGGGGATTCCCTGTTAAGAGGAACAGAGGCTGCTATCTGCAGACCAGACATAACCTCAAGAGAAATGTGCTGTCTTCCAGGAGCAAAAATTAAAGATGTGTCTGACAGGATATCAAGACTTTTCAGACCTACAGATCACTACCCATTCCTGCTAATACATGTGGGGACAAATGACACCGCAAGAAAGGACCTGGAAACCATCTGCAGTGACTTTGAAGACTTAGGCAAGAAAATGAAAGAATTGGGAGCGCAGGTGGTCTTCTCATCCATCCTCCCAGTGGATGGCCATGGAACAATGAGGTGGAATAAGATTCTACAGGTGAACAACTGGCTACGTCGATGGTGCCGTCAACAAGGATTTGGATTTCTGGATCACGGAATGAATTACCTATACGATGGACTACTTGCTAGAGATGGGGTGCACCTTACGAAGACTGGAAAACATGTATTTGGAAGTCGCCTTGCTACACTCATCAGAAGAGCTTTAAACTAGAACAATGTGGGAAGGGAAGCAAAAGGCCAGAAAAAGCCATACAGCTGACAAATACTATTGAGATCTCTGCTACTGGGAGTGGAAAAGAAGAACAAAGACAAAACAATTTAAATAATAAAAATATGGGAGGAAGAGAAACCAATCACAAACTAAAATGTTTTTATACAAATGCACAAAGCATGGGCAACTAACAAGGAGAATTGGAACTACTAATGCAGGAAAAGGAATATGATGTCATTGGAATCACTGAAACTTGGTGGGACGATACACATGATTGGAATAAAAGGCTAAAAGGATACAACTTATTTGCAAGAAACAGACTTGATAAACGAGGAGGAGGTGTTGCATTGTATGTTAGAAAAGCGTATATCTGCACAGAGATTGAAGCTTCAGAGACTGGGAGTTTTGTGGAAACTGTTTGGGTAAGAATACAAGGAGAGAACAACGGAAAGGACACCATTGTAGGCATTTACTACAGGCCACCTGGGCAAGCTGAAGATATGGATGAACTCTTTATGTATCAAATGACCAAGTTCTCCAAAAAATATGACGTAGTGGTCATGGGAGATTTCAACTATCCAGACATTTGTTGGGAATCTCTCTCGAGTAAAACTAACAGGTCAAGCAAATTCTTATCCTCTCTTGCTGACAACTTTATCTTCCAAAAGGTAGGGGAGAAAACAAGGGGATCTGCTACTTTGGATCTAATCCTTATAAACAGGGAGGAAATGGTTGAGGAGGTAAAGGTGGCTGGGATCCTAGGAGGCAGCGATCATGCTATTATAGAATTTTGGATAACTAGAGGAGGAAGACATGTGAAGACTCAAACTTCAAGGTTAGATTTTAGAAAGGCAGATTTTAAGAGACTCAGAAAGAGAATAGGAGGGATCCAATGGCTGGATGTCCTTAAGGACAAAAATGTCCAGGAAGGATGGGAAATTTTTAAAAATGAGATTCTCAAAGCACAATCGTTAACAATCCCGAAAAGTAGGAAGAATGGGAAGCATTTAAGGAAACCAAGATGGATGAACACAGAACTTAAACACATGCTAAAAAGAAAGAAAGAAATGTTTATTAAATGGAAAGATGGAGGCATATCTAAAGAAGATTATAGTTCAGTCTGCAGATCCTGCAGGGCGCGTATCAGGTTAGCTAAAGCTGACAATGAATTAAGGCTTGCAAGAGATGTCAAAAGCAATAAAAAAGGATTTTGGGGGTATGTCAAAAGTAAAAGAAAAGTCAAAGATGCTATAGGATTTTTACAGGATGAAAATGGAGAAATGGTAAGAGAGGATGTTGAGAAGGCCGAACTTTTTAATTCCTATTTTGCATCTGTTTTCTCTCAGAAAGAAAATGTAACATCAACTGATCTTCACTGTCCTTTTAAAGGAATAGAGGAATCCAAGTTATCTGTAAACAGAAAGATTGTGAGGGAATATTTAGCTAACATAAATGAGTTCAAGTCTCCAGGTCCAGATGAATTACACCCCAGAGTACTGAAGGAGATCGTAGAAGAAATTTTACAACCACTCTCCATAATCTTTGAAAATCCTTGGAGAACAGGAGAAGTCCCAGAAGACTGGAGAAGAGCAAATGTTGTTCCTATCTTCAAAAAGGGGAAGAAGGTGGACCCAGGGAACTATAGGCCGGTGAGTCTGACTTCTATACCAGGAAAGATCTTTGAAAAAATTATTAAACAACATGTATGTAAGTACATGGATAAGAATGAAGTGATTAACCAGAGTCAGCATGGGTTTGTAACTAACAAGTCATGTCAGACTAACTTAATTTCCTTCTATGACAGAATCACTGACTGGGTGGATCAGGGAAATGCTGTAGATATAGTATATCTTGACTTCAGCAAAGCATTTGACAAAGTATCTCACACCATCCTTATTGAAAAAATGACCAAGTATGCAATGGACCAGGCAACTGTTAGGTGGATTCATAACTGGCTTAGTGATCGGACTCAAAGGGTGGTTGTAAATGGCTTCACATCCAGCTGGATGAATGTCTCAAGTGGGGTACCACAGGGCTCCGTCCTGGGACCTGTATTGTTCAACATCTTTATCAATGATTTAGATGAAGGAATTGAGGGTAAACTGATTAAATTTGCTGATGACACAAAGCTAGGAGGGATAGCTAATACTAGAGAAGAGAGAGAGAGGATTCAAAAAGACCTAAATAAACTGGAGCAGTGGGCAGCAACCAACAGAATGGTTTTTAACAGGGAAAAATGCAAAGTACTACATCTGGGCAATAAAAATGAAAAAAGCATATACAGAATGGGAGGAATAGAGCTAAGCAACAGTACATGTGAAAAAGACTTAGGTATACTAATAGATCATAGACTGAACATGAGTCAACAGTGTGATGCAGCAGCAAAAAAGGCAAATACAATTCTGGGATGTATTAACAGAAGCATACAGTCTAGATCACGTGAAGTCATTATCGGTCTTTACTCCTCTTTGGTCAGACCTCATCTGGAATACTGTGTACAGTTTTGGGCACCACATTTTAAAAAAGACATAGACAAACTGGAGCAAGTTCAGAGAAGAGCGACCAGAATGGTGACTGGTCTGCAAACCATGTCCTATGAGGAACGGTTGCAGGATTTGGGAATGTTTAGCTTGCAAAAAAGAAGACTGAGAGGAGACTTAATAGCTGTCTACAAATATGTCAAGGGCTGTCACATTGTAGAAGGATCATCTTTATTCTCATTTGCACAAGGAAAGACTAGAGGCAATGGGATGAAACTAAATGGGAGGAGACACAGATTAGATATTAGAAAAAACTTTTTGACAGTTAGGGTGATTAATGAGTGGAACAGGCTGCCACGAGAGGTGGTGAGTTCCCCTTCAATGGACGTCTTCAAACAGAGGCTGGACAGACATCTGTCTGAGATGATCTAGTGAATCCTGCTTTGAGCAGGGGGTTGGACCAGATGACCCAGGAGGTCCCTTCCAACTCTACGATTCTATGATTCTATGATTCTATGATTCTATGATAATCCTCATTATTTGCTTAAAAAGCAATCCAGAGAACACCGTTTTTGTTACGATCTGCAACATGTACTAAGGAAAGATAGGGGAAAGCTGTCCCTACAGTAAGACTAAGCTGAATCCCTACGATGTAGCGGGCTGCCTGTTCCTAGTGAACAGACCCGCCTTAGTCCTCGGCTAGTCTGAACGAAGACCTATAGAATTAAGGGAGGGGTCCCTAAAAGAACTAAGGACTGGGAGAAAAATGGGACAGCTCCTAAACAGAGTAGTTGTTGCAGAACACAAAAAGACAAACTGAAAAAAATGTACTAGAGGTCCCAGAGGACCAAGCGACCTAACAGAGAAAGGCACTGAAGCACCAGGCTACAGAAACAGTCAAACACTGAAGTCCAGCACAGCCAGAAGGGCGGAGCTGGAATATAAAGGCAGATGGTCACGTGACCGCAAAACGCAAGATAGAAAAAACAAACAGGAGGGTTCTAACAGTTTTCTGCACCATTTGCTTGTTGGCACTGCAGAATACAGCCATGTCCTTTCCATTATACAGAGCTAGAAATCCAGCTATTTAAAACTGTGTTTTCTCCGTTAAACGGATCACATATAATTTGTCAGAAAAAACTGCCATTTCTGGCCACCATTTAAAAATTTCTTTCAGTGTGTCAGTGAAGCAATTCGCACCAGTTTGCTGTTCAAACTACTTACCTACAAACCAGGTATTTAAAACTCTGTTTTCTCCATCACACGGATCACACATATGTTGTCAGATAAAACTGCCATTTCTGGCCTCCATTAAAAATTTCCTTTAATGTGTCAGTGAAGCAATTCACACCAGTTTGATGTTCAAACTACTTACCTACAGGCCAGGTCTTTAAAACTTTGTTTTCTCCGTCATACTGATCACATAAATGTTGTCAGAAAATACTGCCATTTCTGGCCTCCATTAAAAATTTCTTTCAGTGTGTCAGTGAAGCAATTCACACCAGTTTGCTGCTCAAACTACTTACCTACAGGGCAGGTATTTAAAACTTTGTTTTCTCCGTCACATGGATCACATATACGTTGTCAGAAAATACTGCCGTTTCTGGCCTCCATTAAAAATTTCTTTCAGTGTGTCAGTGAAGCAATTCACACCAGTTTGCTGTTCAAACTACTTACCTACAGGCCAGGTATTTAAAACTCTGTTTTCTCCGTCACACGGATCACATATACATTGTCAGAAAATACTGCCATTTCTATCCTCCATTAAAAATTTCTTTCAGTGTGTCAGTTAAGCAATTCACACCAGTTTGCTGTTCAAACTAGTTACCTACAAGCCAGGTATTTAAAACTCTGCTTTCTCCGTCACACGGATCACATATACGTTGTCAGTAAATACTGCCATTTCAGGCCTCCATTAAAAATTTCCTTTAGTGTGTCAGTGAAGCAATTAACACCAGTTTGCTGTTCAAACTACTTACCTACAGGCCAGGTATTTAAAACTCTGTTTTCTCCGTCACACGGATCACATATAAGTTCGCTCTCAACTCAGTCATTTGTAGTGAGCATGGAAGAAACTATCTTCCATTTAAAATGGGCAAGACACGTGGCAAGGGACGGGGAACTGGACGTGATGGTGATGGTGCATGCAGAGGCCGAGGACATGGCAGTGGGCAAGCTGAAATTGCGCCACAACGAACACCCACATCTTCTCGCCTGACCTTCTTGTCCCAATTCCTAGGGGACCGCAGCACACCACTATTGAACCCAGAGCAGTGTCAAAATGTTGTTGGTTGGATAGCGGATAATGCTTCCAGTCACTTAGCCACCACCACCACCACAACCACCACCCTGTCTTCCACACGGTCAAGTCTCAGTAGCCGTGAGTCTGGACCGCATATTCCTCACCCTGATCCTCCTTCCTCCCATGATGCCGAGTGCCCGGAGACAACTGATCCCACACTTGGACACTCTGAAGAGCTGTTCACTTTTCCATTTATAGATTCGGGCCTGTCGCCCGGTCCACTTGAAGTGGGGAAAGAGGAGATTGCGTGTAGCGATGCCCAAATATTTGAGCAGCCACGGTCACACAAAGGCGACGGTGGGAAAGTGTCACAAGAGGTGGACGATGATGAGACACAATTGCCAGAAAATCAGGAGGAGGACCAGGGTGTGGAAGTGGAAGAAGAGGTGGTGTATGATATAGTAACTGAACAAACCTGGCAGGAGGATATGCAGAGCGAGGACAGCAGCACACAAGAGAAGGGAGGCAGAGCACCCCAACAGGCAGGAAGAAGTAGTGTGGTGGCCGCAGACAGAAGGCAGGCAACCGTTCCCCGTAAAACCAACATGAAGGAAGTTGAAAGTACAACTGTTAGGTGTTCCCGAGTCTGGTTGTTTTTTAAAGACTCTGCCGATAACCCCAAAAAGGCCATTTGCACCACCTGCCAGGCCAGCATCAGCAGGGGTGGCAAAATGACCAGCCTGACCACCACTAGCATGATCAGGCACATGGCATCAAAGCACCCAACTTTGTGGGCCGAACCCCAGGGTCCAGGAACAGTGTCTGCAGGTGGCACCATTGCTTTTTCCGCTGTTGTGCATGCAAGCCAACCCCCTGTCCATGGTGCATGCGAAGACGCCTCCTGCCCTCCACCTGTTGTTGTGCACTCTCAATTAGCAGCATCAGGAAGCATGTCCATGTCCTTGTAGCAGGACAGCGTTCAGTTGTCCATACCCCAGTCCTTGGAACGCAAGCGCAAATATGCAGCCAATGCCCCACAGGCCACACTACTAAATTCTAACATTTCACGACTGCTTGCTGTTACGCTCGCTCCCGGACTGACTGGCGTGAGCGTGATTAGTGATCCCACTCGACCATGAACCGAGGAGTGCCTGGAGGGGCATAACTAAGTATCAACCTGATCTGACAAATGTTGCACGGCGGCACAGTCAACTCCGTGAACCAGGGAGGAACTGAACAGATGGACCAGGTGCTACTCCAAGTCAGACCCCGGTCACAGCTGTTGACCCACACCGGAGAATGCAGGAACAGGCAGGTTAGCTGGTATGCAGAAAGGTGGGTACTGGCAAGCACGGCTGGTATGACGGCAGGTGGGTACTTAGCAGGCACGGCTGGTATGAAGGCAGTTGGGTACTGGCAGGCACGGCTGATATGCAGACAGGCGGATACTGGCAGGTATGAACGCAGGCTGGATATGGACCAGTACAGACTGGGATACAGGAACAGAGCCGTAGGTGCGGTGAATAAGCAGAGCGGAGCAAAACCGTAGGAGCGGTGAACAAGCAGAGCGGAGCAAAACCGCAGTACTGATGAACAAGCAGAGCGGAGCAAAACCGCAGGTGCCGTGAACAAGCAGAGTGGAGCAAAACCGCAGGTGCGGTAAACAAGTGGAGCAGAGCGGAACCACCAGTGCAGTAAACAAGTAGAACAGAACAGAACCGCAGGTGCGGTAAACAAGCGTAACAGAGCGGAACCGCCGGAACGGTGAACAAGCAGAGCAGAACAGAACAGAACCACAGGTGCGGTAAACAAGCGGAGCAGAGCCGAACCGCCGGAGCGGTGAACAAGCAGAGCAGAACAGAACCGCAGGTGCAGTAAGCAAGCGGGAAGAGCGGAACCTCCGGAGCAGTGAACAAGCAGAGCAGAACAGAGCAGAAGGTGAAGGCAGACAGGACAGGGCTCTGTTCACATGGAACAGACTGGAAAATACAGGAAGATGGTTCGAACACAGGAGGTAGATATGGAGGCAGGGAAAGGGGACAAGCAGAACCAGATACACACAAGGTACTTACAATGAAGTAGCGAGTGGACACAAAACTCACAAACAGAAGTACAGAGACAACGAGTTGGAGTTAGGTGCAGGTTCAGACACTGCAGGAAAAGGGAAGGTACGGACATAGAGAGAAACAAGTAACGGGCTAGGACACTGTTCAGACAGGAACTGAACTGGGAACAAGATACAGGAACGAGCCTGGGAACTCAGCCCCCAGGGTGGCGGAAACAGACTAGAGGTCAGAGGTACAGGTAGCGGCCCTGGGTACTCAGTTGCAAGAATCACACAGATGAATAGTGTTGCTCAGGCCCCTCCTACTGGGTGGAGGGGGTTTAAGTATCCAGTGACTCACAGCAATATGCTGGGGATGCATTAGGACTGTGCACACAGTAGCTATAAGAAACAAGCAGAAAGCCGCGCTGATGCCCTAAGCAATCAGACAAGATACACGGACACAGCAGGTACTGGAGCAAAGAGTGCAGCATGGACTGACAGGTAAGATTGCGGTCTTGCACGGTGGTGGTGCACCATGCAAGCACGCCGCCAGGGATGTTACAGTACCCCCCCTTTACGCCCCCTCTTCCTCCAGCCAGCAAGGATTTTCTGCGTATAATTTGGAGGTCGATCCTTCTCCTCAAGAAGATTTCCTCTTCTGTCCACTAGAGGGAACAAAGCTGGTCTCATCATCTAGGTAACTACGATGCTTCCTTCCATCGGGCCATCCTCAGCAACAGATGAAGTGGGCGAGGTACCAGGAACAGGACACAGGAAAGTCTCTCTCCACTTATTAATATCGCGTAGCACCCCAAAGGATTCACGAGACAACTGGAGATCCTCCACCGCGTTAGAGGGTTGCAGAGACTCGGGGGAAACCACCGCTTTGACGTACACTTTGCCAAGCTTACTGGATGAAGTGGGCGAAGTACCAGGCAGAGGGTACAGAATAGTCTCTTTCCATTTGTTATCATTGGGAAGTACCCCTAAGGATTCACGGGACAACTGGAGGTCCTCCACCAGGTTGGAGGGGTGCAGAAACTCGGGGTTAACCACCGCTTTGATATACACTTTGCCAAGCTTACTAGATGAAGTGGGTGAAGTACCAGGTACAGGGTGCAGAAAAGTCTCTCTCCATTTGTTATCAGGTAGCACCCCGGAGGATTCAGGAGACAACTGGAAGTCCTCCGCCTGGTTGGAGGGGTGCAGAGACTCGGGGGTAACCACCGCCTTGACGTACACTTTGCCAAGCTTACTAGATGAAGTGGGCGAAGTACCAGGTAAAGGGTGCAGAAAAGTTTCTCTCCATTTGTTATCAGATAGTACTCCGGAGGATTCAGGAGGCAAATGGAGGTCCTCCGCCTGGTTGGAGGGGTGCAGAGACTTGGAGGTAGCCATCGCCTTGATGGACTTATTGCCTGATTTGTTAGAGATGGAGGATCCTTGCTTAGGGACCAACCTCAGTCTGGTTTCTGAGATGACACGTCTGCAAGGCGGGGTGGTGCCTAAAGCCAGATCATTGGTACAATAGTCGAGACTGTGTTGGGGAAATTCCTCCGCTTCCCTTCCTTCGGAGACTTCAGCGCACAGCGAGTCAGCGACTAGCAGATCTGGTGAAGAAGAAGAAGAAACTGCTGACTGTCCTGCAGATATGGGGACTGGACACTAGTGTTGAGCCACCCCCGTAGTGTTCGAGTTCGGTTCGGTTCGTCGAACACCCGTGTGTTCGCCGAACTGTTCGTCGAACTGTTCGTCGAACACCTTCGAACACCGTTAAAACCAATGGCAGGCAAACAAAAACACATAGAAACACATAGAAAACACCTTCAAAGGTGTCCAAAAGCTGACAAACTGCTCAGAAGACATAACTAACACATGGAAAAGTGACAAGTACATATAGTCATGCGAAAAGAAAAGAGGTGGAGGAGTAAAAGGAGGGGGAGACACAGATATAGGCATGTCATGCCCTTCTAAAATCCAAAAAGTGAGAAGCCGACACGGCCAGTCCGCTCCTGCCCGTGCCACCTCCGTGTCGCCGGGTTTGTGCCAGAGCCGCGGTGAACCCTGATGGCCAGCCCCCCTCTCCCAATACTGGTGCCTGTCCGCTGGTGGGTCGAGCGAGCCCCCCTGTGGTGGAGGCAGCTCTAAGCTTTTTAATTTAAATTGTCTCTCTAATTTGAATGAATACACTTTAATTCCATTTACAAGGATCTATTGGAGGGCAAGTCTCATGCCAGCAGCCGCGGTAATTCCAGCTCCAGTAGCGTCCACTAAAGCTGCTGCAGTTAAAAAGCTTTTATAAGGATCGAGCTCGGCTGTCCACCGCAAGGCATCCTACTGCCAGTCCCAGCCCCTATGCCTTGGGGTGCCTCCTGATGCTCTTCACTAAGTATCCCATGGTCCCGAAGCATTTCCTTTGAAAAAATTAAGTGTCTAAACTACAAGTGGTGTAGCTTGCTTAACAGCCGGGATAATCCGCTGACTAGCAGACACTGCTACTAGGCACAAAGTATTTCCTGGGCTAGATGCAGTTAAAAATTTGTAATTAGATACTCTCGTTGGATGCTGAGAAAGCATTCCATAGAGTCTCCTGGCACGCCATATATGATTCTCTTAAAAAGCTTGGGGTAGGGGTCTAGGGGACCCTTTTATAGCCAAAATCACGGCCCTGTATCGCAATACGTCACCTAGGCTGAAGATAAATGGAACTGTAGCACCCTGAGGGCTCGGTTGCTACAGACGTATTGCACCTCACCCAGAGGTGTGATATCTCACACTCAGGTAAGGATGGAGTGTGGATCAGGACCCGACACCTGCATGCATTACACCACATTGCCGTGGGGCAGGGCGACCAATATGCCCCTGAGATGGGCAGGACAGTCCCTGTCCCTGGCTGGAGTGGGGGGAGGGAACACTGAGGAAGGGGAACCCTGTAGTGCAGGAGCAGGGAGGAAGCAGTTCCTGGGTGCATTGAGAAGGGAGTATAAAAGGTGGGCACCATCTTAGTTCAGTGCAGAGAAGTCTGAGCAGAAGTGGCAGGGAGCAGGGGCTCTGCATGAGCTCTGCTCCGGAGGCGGGCCTAGTAACAGAGGCCCAGGCCTGGAAGAGGGAGAAGGAAGGAAGAGGAGCAGAGAAGGCTCCAGGAACGAGGAATGAAGGGATCCCAGGGGTGCGGACGGGCGAGTCGCCACCGCACGCCCGAATCCACCTGCGTGGAGGGGTCAGGCCAAAGGGGGAGACCGGTCCCCGAACTAGTGGAGGCAGGAAACGACCCTCAGCTAGAAACCGGAGGCTCTGACATTTTATGTGGCGCAGCCCCTCGCTACACCCGCTAGGAAGGCACCACATAGGGTCAGGGAATCTGGCGCCAAGTTTACCAAGAGGAGGCCCGAGGCAGCCGGACAGAAGTGTTGGTATGAAAGGCCAGACAAAGGACACACAAAGGGGGTCCTGTGAAGTGCTCCAAAGTTATCTGGGAGTAGTCTGAGCCCCTCACCTGGTGAGCACAGTACGACGTGGGCAGCCGTTACCTGCAGACGTGGTCTGGATAATAAGAACTGTGAGTAAAGGCCCTGGACTGCATCACTGACTCCGTGTCGTTACTGCTGCTGCCCTGCACCATCACCCCCATCCTCCGCATACACTGCCCTGAGGCTATACTCCTCCCGTGGGGAGTTATGCTACGCTCTGCTGCACCCACAACACCAGCCTCAGCGGTCTGCCCTGTAGCGGCGGTTCACTCTGACCGCAATCCACGGGTGGCGTAGTCGGACATTTAACCATCAAAACCACATAAATAGTTCCGCCACTGGTTTGACCGCCCTGAGCCACGGAACCGGGTCGCCGCCACGAAGACTACAACCACCAGCATCCACCAAAAAGGGTCCGGCTCCGGGTGTCCCAAGGCCCAGGGGGTGCGTCAGAACATTTTCATCACCTTTCACAATCACCAATGGGACAAGGCAGGGATGTCCTCTGTCCCCTCTCTTATACATCCTAGTGACGGAGCACCTGCTCTCATCAATTCGCCATAACCCCAATATTAGGTGGATTGAGGTGGGAGGCACCGAGTACAAGTGCTCTCTATTTGCTGATGATGTCCTAGTATATATCACTCAATCACATATATCCATCCCTGCTGTTATGGCTGAAATAGATCACTTTGTTACATGGTAAAATTTTAAAATCAATGCAGCGAAGTCTGAGGCCCTCGATGTCTCCCTCCCCAAATCCATATAGGATTCCATCCAGTCCAACTTTCCCTTTGCCTGGCCCTCACAGGGTATCAAATACTTAGGAATTCCTATTCATAGAGACCTCTCCCATCTATGTTATCTTAATTTTGGGCCCTTTATTGAACAATTCCATACAGACCACGGTTGGCAAGTTAGAACTGTAAGATTCACTACGTGAACCACTGGTGTTTTGTGGAAAAGCACATGTACACTGCGTTCCAAATTATTATGCAAAAAGTGTTTAGGAGTGATAAGGGAAGAATTTGTTTGTTTGTCAGTTAAACTCATTGATGGTGATGTGTGTCAGGGCTCTTTATATCACTGTAAGCAATTGCAGACACCTGTGCTAATTAGTTTGGCAGGTGTGTCCAATGAAAGGCAAGACTACTTAAGAAGGCTCTCTCACATTATTAAGCAGCCTACATTTTCTGCCAAAATGGGAAAGAAAAAGGATGTGTCGGCTGCTGAGAAGCAACAAATTGTGGAGTGTTTAGGTCAAGGCATGACTACAATCAACATTGTGCGATGATCAGGATGAAGTGTCTTGGCAATCAAGAAGTATGTAGCTGATTCACAGTACACACGTGTGCGTGCTGATAAGGGCAAATTGAGGACTCTTTCCTACAGGCAATTACGTCAGGTTGAAAGAGCAGCGGCAAAAAAGCCTTGTCATAGCAGCAGACAAGTTTTTGAAGCTGCTTGTGCCTCCAACGTCCCCGAACAACAAGATGCAGGGTCCTTCAGAGGTTTGCAGCTGTGCATACGCCATCCTGTCGACCTCCTCTATCCACTTCACACAAGCAGAAATGGCTCCAGTGGGCCAAACATTACATGAAGACTGATTTCAAAACTGTTTTGTTCACGGATGAATGCCGTGCAGCGCTCGATGGTCCAGATGGATGGAGTGGAGGATGGCTGGTTGATGGACACCCCACGCAATCACGGCTACAGCGCCAACAAGGCGGAGGTGGAGTAATGTTTTGGGCTGGAATCATGGGGAGAGAGATTGTCGGCCCCTTTAGGATCCCTGAAGGCGCTAAAGATGAACTCCATAATGTATGTGGATTTTCTCAAACAGCACTTCCTGCCATGGTTCAAGAAGAAGAACCGTGTATTTCACAGCAAGATCATTTTTCTGCATGATAATGCACCATCTCATGCTGCACATAAAACATCTGCATCTCTGGCTGATATGGGCATAAAAGGGGACAAACTTATGGTGTGACCCCCATGCTCCCCTGACCTCTACCCCATTGAGAACCTTTGGAGCATCATTAAAAGGAGTGTCTATGATGGCGGGAGGCAGTTCACATCTAAGCAACAGCTCTGGGAGGGTATTCTGTCCTCATGCAAAACAATTGAAGCAGAAACCATCCAAAACCTGACAAATTCAATGGACGAGAGAGTTCAGAAGCTCCTTTCGAACAAGGGGTCCTATGTGAAAATGTAACATCACCTAGAATAAAGTTTTGAGTTGAAAACTGTTTGATTTCAGTTTCTAACAACCTGCTAATGCTTATAATTTCAAAAATGGCCATTTTTTTGGTCTTTATTAAAATGAAAAGGTTGATCGAAAAGTTTGGGGGATCTAAGAGTGTGGCAACCCAGTAGTCATGATTACTTCGAATTCTGACGATATGAGGGTCATGCTGCAGGTAGTGCAGCAAGAAGGCACTTATGTGTCTTGCGCATCTCGGAGCCCCAAAATTATTTTCCGGGCTAGATGCAGCTAAAAATTATTTTTAATTTTAAATCTGGTGGAGCTTATTATAGATGGCCTAATAGGATCAGTGCTGCACACTGCTACAAAGCCCAAATTATTTTCCAGTCAAGATACAGATAAACATGATTAGTAATTTGAAAGCTTAAAACGGTTGGTAGGGTGATTTTAACCAATCATCAAGCTTTTACTCTCCCCAGGATGACACAGGGGTAGAAAAGTCGTTTCGGATCCATGATTTGTTCATCTTTATGAACGTGAGTCTGTCTACATTATCAGTGGAGAGCCGCGTGCGCTTATCTGTCAGCACACCACCAGCAGCGCTGAACACACGTTCAGACAGAACGCTGGCTGCGGGGCATGACAAGATCTCCAAGGCGTAAGTGGCTAGCTCCGGCCATTTATCCAGATTGGAAGCCCAAAAAGAGCAAGGGTCCAGTGACACAGTCATGGCTTCAATGTTTACTTGGAGATACTCCTGTACCATCGTCTCTAGGCATTGACTATGTGTCAGACTTCTTGTCTCCTGTGGCCTTGCAAAAGATGGGCTAAAAAAGTGGTGAAATGATTCCGCAAAATTGATGTTACCAGCAGATACTGTGGTTCTGTTACGGTTTGAGTGCTGAACACTTGACGGTCCCACGGTTGGCAAGTTGGAACTGTGAGATTCACTACGTGCACCACTGGTATTTTGTGGAAAAGCACATGTAAGATTCTGCAACAGTCTCTGCTGATACTCCTGCATGCGTGCATCCCTTTCTATGGCAGGAATAATTTCTGCAAATTTACTTTTGTACCGGGGATCTAACAGTGTGGCAACCCAGTAGTCAGGATTATTTCTAATTCTCCCAATTCGAGGGTCATGTTGCAGGTAGTGCAGCAAGAAGGCACTCATGTGTGTTGCGCATCCAGGAGCACCAAGTCCCTGTTGTGTTGGTGGCGAGGTAACAATCATGCTTCCTTCCTCTGTCCTCTCCCCCCAACCTCGCACAACAGAAATGTGATCAAGGTCTCCCTCATCTGATGAGTCTTCCATCAGTTCGTCCTCCACTTCTTCCTGGGCTCCTGCACCTTCCTCACTAGTTTGGCTGCTACCATGCGCCCTGGTAAAACCATCTCCCCCACCCTCACATGCCTGCCGCCTTGGTGCTGCCGACCTTCTGGACCTTGCAGATGTTAGCCCTTCCGCATACAACTCCTCCTCCTCTACTTCCTCCACCTCCTCTTGTGCCACCACCTGACTCCGAATTCTGTTTAACATGTGCTCCAGCATGTAAATCACCGGAATAGTCATGCTGATAATGGCATCGTCAGCACTAAACATCTTCGTCGCCATTTCAAAACTGTGCAGAAGGGTGCATAGGTCCCTGATCTGAGACCACTCCTCCAGCGTGATTTGCCCCACCTCTGAATCTCGTTGGCCCAGGCTATACGTCAGAACGTATTGCACCAGGGCTTGTCGGTGCTGCCACAGTCGCTGCAACATGTGCAGAGTTGAATTCCACCGGGTAGGCACATCGCATTTTAGCCGGTGAAGTGGCAGGCCCAACGACTTCTGTAGAGATGTAAGTCGCTGAGCTGCGGGATGCGAACGGCGGAAGTGAGAACACAGCGACCGTGCCCTCTGCAGAAGGCCATCTAGTCTGGGATAGTGGGCTAAAAATTGCTGGACAACCAGGTTCAACACGTGAGCCATACAAGGCACGTGTGTGACATTGCCCCGGCGAAGGGCCGCACCCAGGTTTGCAGCATTGTCGCACACGGCCTTCCCTGGTTTCAGGTCCAGTGGAGACAACCATTCATGAAATTGGTTCTCCAGAGCTGACCACAACTCCTCAGCTGTGTGACTCACATTTCCCAGACATTTCAATGTAAAAACCTCCTGATGACGTTGAGCCCTACTGCCAGCATAGTAAGGAGGTGTGCAGGATCCCTTCTGCGCAGTTAGAAAGCTTGTGGCATGACCAGACAGGCTTTGGGTGCAGGTGGAAGACCGAGAGGAGGTTGAGGAGGCAGAAGCAGTGGAGGAACTTTGACATAAAGAGGATTGACGCACAACTCGTGGGGACGGCAAGACTTGGACAGCAGCCCCTTGTCCTGCTGTCACCATAGTTACCCAGTGCCCAGTCAGCGACATGTAACGCCCCTGTCCATGCCTACTCGTCCAAGTGTCTGTGGTGAAATGCACCCTGTCACACACAGAGTTTCTCAAAGAAGCGGTGATGTTGTGTGCGACATGCTGGTGGAGCGCAGGCACACCTTTCTTTGAGAAGTAGTGCCGACTGGGCATCTGGTACTGGGGCACTGCGACGGACATAAGGTCTCGAAAATCCTCTGTGTCCACCAGGCGGAAAGGCAGCATTTCTGTAGCCAAGAGCTTGCAGATGGTGAAATTCAACCTCTTAGCTTTCTCATGGCTAGGAGGAAATGGTCTTTTACTTGTCCACATCTGAGGGACCGAGGGCTGGCTATTGTGCTTAGACGGGGTTGATAAGGGTGTCCCCGGCAAACTGGCTGTCTGTGAGGAAGATGCAGGCGGACATGTTAGGTTGCCTTGATCCAAAGGTGGTGCTATCGATGTCGGACAGCGCTCAACACCAGCTGGTGTTACCACCTCCAAAGAAAATGATGACCTGCCAATCACGCTGGCTGTTGCGGGTAAAGAGGTGGCAGGTCTGCGCCCCAAAACAGGTGTGACTGCTGTCCCCCCAGTCACAGAGGATGAAGAGGCCGCGGATGCACAAGATATGGCAGACGGTGGTTGGCCCGGCCGGCTAGGCCGCATTGTAGCACACTGAGCTTCCCACTGCAACTTATGCTTCATATCCATGTGCCGGTTCATGCATGAAGTACTCAAACTATGTATTTTTTGGCCTCTACTTAGCTTTTGCTGACAAATGTTACAGATAACACGAGTTGGGTCATCTTTATCGATCTGAAAAAATCCCCAGGCTATGCAAGGCTTAGCACCCATGCGACCTGAAGAGCCACCACGACTTGTGGTGAGAGGCAGAGTTGTGTTTGAGGATGCAGTTGTTGACGTGCTTCCAGTACTACGTCTCTGTCCAGGAAGGCGCAACCTGACCTCGTCGTCACTAGCATCTTCCTCCACCTCCTCTGCTGACCTCATCTCTTGGCTGACTGTGGGTTGACAGTAAGTGGGATCTCCAACCTCATCATCATCACCCTGTGTGTTATCACACCCGTCGTCCTCAGAGCCAACCTGTTCCTGCCCTGACAAAAAACTAAAGTTGTCGCTCCAATCAGGTATTTGAGTCTTATCATCGTCTTTCTCATTGTCTCCACCAACAGGAGTTACAGTTTGGGAATGAGGGTCTACATTATGGTCAGAACCTTCTGCGTCTGGTCCTGGATCCGACTCATAAAGATTCTGGGCATCAGTGCAGATCATTTCCTCGTCTGGATTCACAGAAGCGCTGGAGTCGACCTCTGATTCCCAGGCTATAGTATGAGTAAACAGCTCTGCAGACTCAACCATTTGTTCTACCTCATACTCAGACGGGCAGCTGGAGATTTGGGAGCTGTGAGGAAGCAAGTGCGATTTGGGTGACACCTTTGAGGACTGGAGTATTTGTGATGTTGAAGTTGATGTGGAGGAGAGCCCACTTAAAGGAGCACTTGATATCCGTTGAAGCACCTGCTGTTTTTGTGCCTCATCTGGAATTTGTAGCAATTGGCGTGGCCGTAAGAAAGGGATCTTATCACATTGTCCGCTAAAAGAAGTAGACATTTTAGTTTGGCTGGAAGATGGTCTTTCTTCTGCAGATGTTACTGTTGCTTTAACAAATACCCCACGGACACAACCTTTTTTCCCCTTCCCAACACGCCTATTCCCCTTTCCACCAGCAGCAGGCCTTTTTCCACTCATTTTGGTGGTTAACTAATTCACAACTCTGGAGTTGTTTGCACAAAAAAACAATAGATGGTAACCGAGCAGAGCTGAGTGGCCAAACTGTGGTATTAGGCCAAAACTATTGGCTGGGTTAGATGCAGAAAAAAATTATATTCAATTTGCAACCTGATGGAGGTCAGTATAGATGGACTAATACAACAAGTCCCACACACAGCTAGAAGCCCAATATTTTTTCAGAGGTAGATGCAGAAAAAAATATATTCAGTTTGCAACCTGATGGAGGTCAGTATAGATGGACTAATACAACAAGTCCCACACACAGCTAGAAACCCAATATTTTTTCAGAGGTAGATGCAGAAAAAAATTATATTCAGTTTGCAACCTGATGGAGGTCTGTATAGATGGATTAATAGAACAAGACCCACACACAGCTAGAAGCCCAATATTTTTTCAGAGGTAGATGCAGAAAAAAATATATTCAGTTTGCAACCTGATGGAGGTCAGTATAGATGGACTAATACAACAAGTCCCACACACAGCTAGAAGCCCAATATTTTTTCAGAGGTAGATGCAGAAAAAAATATATTCAGTTTGCAACCTGATGGAGGTCAGTATAGATGGACTAATACAACAAGTCCCACACACAGCTAGAAGCCCAAATATTTTTTCAGAGGTACTGTAGATGCAGATAAAAATTATTTTTAATTTGCAACCTGATGGAGGTCAGTATAGATGGACTAATAGAGAAAGTCCGACACACTGCTAGAAGGCCAAATATTTTTTCAGAGCTAGATGCAGAAAAAAATTAGATTCAGTTTGCAACCTGATGGAGGTCAGTATAGATGGACTAACAGAGAAAGTCCCACACACTGCTAGAAGGCCAAATATTTTTTCAGAGCTAGATGCATACAAAAAATTATTTTGAATTTGCAACCTGATGGAGGTCAGTATAGGTGGACTAATAGAACAAGTCCCACACACTGCTAGAAGGCCAAATATTTTTTCAGAGCTAGATGCAGAAAAAAATTATATTCAGTTTGCAACCTGATGGAGGTCTGTATAGATGGATTAATAGAACAAGACCCACACACAGCTAGAAGCCCAATATTTTTTCAGAGGTAGATGCAGAAAAAAATATATTCAGTTTGCAACCTGATGGAGGTCAGTATAGATGGACTAATACAACAAGTCCCACACACAGCTAGAAGAAGCCCAATATTTTTTCAGAGGTAGATGCAGAAAAAAATATATTCAGTTTGCAACCTGATGGAGGTCAGTATAGATGGACTAATACAACAAGTCCCACACACAGCTAGAAGCCCAAATATTTTTTCAGAGGTACTGTAGATGCAGATAAAAATTATTTTTAATTTGCAACCTGATGGAGGTCAGAATAGATGGACTAATAGAGAAAGTCCGACACACTACTAGAAGGCCAAATATTTTTTCAGAGCTAGATGCAGAAAAAAATTATATTCAGTTTGCAACCCGATGGAGGTCAGTATAGATGGATTAATAGAACAAGACCCACACACAGCTAGAAGCCCAATATTTTTTCAGAGGTAGATGCAGAAAAAAATATATTCAGTTTGCAACCTGATGGAGGTCAGTATAGATGGACTAACAGAGAAAGTCCCACACACTACTAGAAGGCCAAATATTTTTTCAGAGCTAGATGCAGAAAAAAATTATATTCAGTTTGCAACCTGATGGAGGTCTGTATAGATGGATTAATAGAACAAGACCCACACACAGCTAGAAGCCCAATATTTTTTCAGAGGTAGATGCAGAAAAAAATATATTCAGTTTGCAACCTGATGGACGTCAGTATAGATGGACTAATACAACAAGTCCCACACACAGCTAGAAGCCCAATATTTTTTCAGAGGTAGATGCTAGAGATGAGCGTTGTTCTACTCGAACTGTTCGCCAATCTCAAATTCGAGCTGTTTTGGGCGGTGTTCGAGCCGGTCGGCGAACACGAACAATTTGAGAAAAATTCGGCTGTTCGAGGTTATGTTCGATAACTGTTCGTGCACCAAAATCATAACTGGATTTTTTCTCAGTAATGATGAAAATTAATGTTAATAAGCAGTTTGAGTGTACAGCGGGGCGGGGGGAGGGGCAGGGGATGGATCTCTGCAGGAACAATGAAGATCTCCATATTTTATTCTCTTTCCCGCATTTGCAGTGGGGAGGTGCAATCTGTCAGCCTATCAGCAGCGCACACACGGAGCGAAGTGCTTTTTTTCACACAAGCAAGGGCATGTGTGATTGGCAGTGTATGTCACATGTCCTTGCCCTATAAGACCAAGCCATTTTCCCCGTCGCCACCATTTTCTCACTGCTGCAGCTGCGTGTTAGACGGCACCGCTGTTGCTGTGTGCGCTATACCTTGTTAATTTCAAGCCAATTTTCGCACAAATATACAGATAGCTTGGGAGTAGGGAATAGTTGTGATTGCAGTCCTTTTAAGGACTAGGTTACAGCATTTCCTACGACTTTTATCAGGCAGGTCTGTGCTCTTAAATAGATAGATTGTGGGAGTAAAGACTAATTGTAATTGGAGTCCTTTTCAGGACTAGGTTACATCAGTTCCTATCAGTTTTTGCCAGGCAGGTCTGTGCCAGTGCTGTGCAAGTTTTTTTCACAGCATTTGGCTGAATCTAGCAAAGCTAATCCTTTTTGGCCTATTGCAGAGTGTGTTAGTCAGTGGAGTAGCCTATCTGTGTTTCAAGATATACCACCTGTGTATAGAATACCAATTTTTTTACTGCACCTAGTGAAGTAAAATCTTTTGGGCATAGCATCATTCTATTAGTCCATCTATACTGACCTCCATCAGGTTGCAAACTGAATATAATTTTTTTCTGCATCTAGCTCTGAAAAAATATTTGGGCTTCTAGCAGTGTGTGGGACTTGGTCTATTAGTCCATCTATACTGACCTCCATCAGGTTGCAAATTAAAAATAATTTTTTTCTTCATTTAGCTCTGAAAAAATATTTGGGCTTCTAGCAGTGTGTGGGACTTGTTCTATTAGTCCTTCTATACTGACCACCAGCAGGTTGCAAATTGAATATAATTTTTTTCTGCATCTAGCTCTGAAAAAATATTTGGGCTTCTAGCGGTGTGTGGGATTGGTCTATTAGTCCATCTATACTGACCTCCATCAGGTTGCAAATTAAAAATAATTTTTTTCTGCATCTAGCTCTGAAAAAATATTTGGGCTTCTAGCAGTATGTGGGACTTGGTCTATTAGTCCATCTATACTGACCTCCATCAGGTTGCAAATTAAAAATAATTTTTTTCTTCATTTATCTCTGAAAAAATATTTGGGCTTCTAGCAGCGTGTGGGACTTGTTCTATTAGTCCATCTATACTGACCTCCATCAGGTTGCAAATTAAAAATAATTTTTTTCTGCATCTAGCTCTGAAAAAATATTTGGGCTTCTAGCAGTGTGTGGGACTTGGTCTATTAGTCCATCTATACTGACCTCCATCAGGTTGCAAATTAAAAATATTTTTTTTCTGCATCTAGCTCTGAAAAAATATTTGGGCTTCTAGCAGTGTGTGGGACTTGGTCTATTAGTCCATCTATACTGACCTCCATCAGGTTGCAAATTGAATAAAAAAATTTTCTGCATCTAGCTCTGAAAAAATATTTGGGCTTCTAGCGGTGTGTGGGACTTGGTCTATTAGTCCATCTATACTGACCTCCATCAGGTTGCAAATTAAAAATAATTTTTTTCTGCATCTAACCCAGCCAATAGTTTTGGCCTAATACCACAGTTTGGCCACTCAGCTCTGCTCGGTTACCATCCATTGTTTTTTTGTGCAAACAACTCCAGAGTTGTGAATTAGTTAACCACCAAAATGAGTGGAAAAAGGCCTGCTGCTGGTGGAAAGGGGAATAGGCGTGTTGGGAAGGGGAAAAAAGGTTGTGTCCGTGGGGTAGGTGCAGAAGAAAGACCATCTTCCAGCCAAACTAAAATGTCTACTTCTTTTAGCGGACAATGTGATAAGATCCCTTTCTTACGGCCACGCCAATCGCTACAAATTCCAGATGAGGCACAAAAACAGCAGGTGCTTCAACGGATATCAAGTGCTCCTTTAAGTGGGCTCTCCTCCACATCAACTTCAACATCACAAATACTCCAGTCCTCAAAGGTGTCACCCAAATCGCACTTGCTTCCTCACAGCTCCCAAATCTCCAGCTGCCCGTCTGAGTATGAGGTAGAACAGATGGTTGAGTCTGCAGAGCTGTTTACTCATACTATAGCCTGGGAATCACAGGTCGACTCCAGCGCTTCTGTGAATCCAGACGAGGAAATGATCTGCACTGATGCCCAGAATCTTTATGAGTCGGATCCAGGACCAGACGCAGAAGGTTCTGACCATAATGTAGACCCTCATTCCCAAACTGTAACTCCTGTTGGTGGAGACAATGAGGAAGACGATGATAAGACTCAAATACCTGATTGGAGCGACAACTTTAGTTTTTTTTCAGGGCAGGAACAGGTTGGCTCTGAGGACGACGGGTGTGATAACGCACAGGGTGATGATGATGAGGTCGGAGATCCCACTTACTGTCAACCCACAGTCAGCCAAGAGATGAGGTCAGCAGAGGAGGTGGAGGAAGATGCTAGTGACGACGAGGTCAGGTTGCGCCTTCCTGGACAGAGACGTAGTACTGGAAGCACGTCAACAACTGCATCCTCAAACACAACTCTGCCTCTCACCACAAGTCGTTGTGGCTCTTCAGGTCGCATGGGTGCTAAGCCTTGCATAGCCTGGGCATTTTTTCAGATCGATAAAGATGACCCAACTCGTGTTATCTGTAACATTTGTCAGCAAAAGCTAAGTAGAGGCCAAGAAATACATAGTTTGAGTACTTCATGCATGAACCGGCACATGGACATGAAGCATAAGTTGCAGTGGGAAGCTCAGTGTGCTACAATGCGGTCTAGCCGGCCGGGCCAACCACCGTCTGCCATATCTTGTGCATCCGCGGCCTCTTCATCCTCTGTGACTGGGGGGACAGCAGTCACACCTGTTTTGGGGCGCAGACCTGCCACCTCTTTACCAGCAACAGCCAGCGTGATTGGCAGGTCATCATTTTCTTTGGAGGTGGTAACACCAGCTGGTCTTGAGCGCTGTCCGACATCGATAGCACCACCTTTGGATCAAGGCAACATAACATGTCCACCTGCATCTTCCTCACAGACCGGCAGTTTGCCGGGGACACCCTTATCAACCCCGTCTAAGCACAATAGCCAGCCCTCGGTCCCTCAGATGTGGACAAGTAAAAGACCATTTCCTCCTAGCCATGAGAAAGCTAAGAGGTTGAATTTCACCATCTGCAAGCTCTTGGCTACAGAAATGCTGCCTTTCCGCCTGGTGGACACAGATGATTTTCGAGACCTTATGTCCGTCGCAGTGCCCCAGTACCAGATGCCCAGTCGGCACTACTTCTCAAAGAAAGGTGTGCCTGCGCTCCACCAGCATGTCGCACACAACATCACCGCTTCTTTGAGAAACTCTGTGTGTGACAGGGTGCATTTCACCAAAGACACTTGGACGAGTAGGCATGGACAGGGGCGTTACATGTCGCTGACTGGGCACTGGGTAACTATGGTGACAGCAGGACAAGGGGCTGCTGTCCAAGTCTTGCCGTCCCCACGAGTTGTGCGTCAATCCTCTTTATGTCATTTTTCCTCCACTGCTTCTGCCTCCTCAACCTCCTCTCGGTCTTCCACCTGCACCCAAAGCCTGTCTGGTCATGCCACAAGCTTTCTAACTGCGCAGAAGGGATCCTGCACACCTCCTTACTATGCTGGCAGTAGGGCTCAACGTCATCAGGCGGTTTTTACATTGAAATGTCTGGGAAATGTGAGTCACACAGCTGAGGAGTTGTGGTCAGCTCTGGAGAACCAATTTCATGAATGGTTGTCTCCACTGGACCTGAAACCAGGGAAGGCCGTGTGCGACAATGCTGCAAACCTGGGTGCAGCCCTTCGCCGGGGCAATGTCACACACGTGCCTTGTATGGCTCACGTGTTGAACCTGGTTGTCCAGCAATTTTTAGCCCACTATCCCAGACTAGATGGCCTTCTGCAGAGGGCACGGTCGCTGTGTGCTCACTTCCGCCGTTCGCATCCCGCAGCTCAGCGACTTACATCTCTACAGAAGTCGTTGGGCCTGCCACTTCACCGGCTAAAATGCGATGTGCCTACCCGGTGGAATTCAACTCTGCACATGTTGCAGCGACTGTGGCAGCACCGACAAGCCCTGGTGCAATACGTTCTGACGTATAGCCTGGGCCAACGAGATTCAGAGGTGGGGCAAATCACGCTGGAGGAGTGGTCTCAGATCAGGGACCTATGCACCCTTCTGCACAGTTTTGAAATGGCGACGAAGATGTTTAGTGCTGACGATGCCATTATCAGCATGACTATTCCGGTGATTTACATGCTGGAGCACATGTTAAACAGAATTCGGAGTCAGGTGGTGGCACAAGAGGAGGTGGAGGAAGTAGAGGAGGAGGAGTTGTATGCGGAAGGGCTAACATCTGCAAGGTCCAGACGGTCGGCAGCACCAGGGCGGCAGGCATGTGAGGGTGGGGGAGATGATATTACCAGGGCGCATGGTAGCAGCCAAACTAGTGAGGAAGGTGCAGGAGCCCAGGAAGAAGTGGAGGACGAACTGATGGAAGACTCATCAGATGAGGGAGACCTTGATCACATTTCTGTTGTGCGAGGTTGGGGGGAGAGGACAGAGGAAGGAAGCATGATTGTTACCTCGCCACCAACACAACAGGGACTTGGTGCTCCTGGATGCGCAACACACATGAGTGCCTTCTTGCTGCACTACCTGCAACATGACCCTCGAATTGGGAGAATTAGAAATAATCCTGACTACTGGGTTGCCACACTGTTAGATCCCCGGTACAAAAGTAAATTTGCAGAAATTATTCCTGCCATAGAAAGTGATGCACGCATGCAGGAGTATCAGCAGAGACTGTTGCAGAATCTTACATGTGCTTTTCCACAAAATACCAGTGGTGCACGTAGTGAATCTCAAAGTTCCAACTTGCCAACCGTGGGACCGTCAAGTGTTCAGCACTCAAACCGTAACAGAACCACAGTATCTGCTGGTAACATCAATTTTGCGGAATCATTTCACCACTTTTTTAGCCCATCCTTTGCAAGGCCACAGGAGACAAGAAGTCTGACACATAGTCAACGCCTAGAGACGATGGTACAGGAGTATCTCCAAGTAAACATTGAAGCCACGACTGTGTCACTGGACCCTTGCTCTTTTTGGGCTTCCAATCTGGATAAATGGCCGGAGCTAGCCACTTACGCCTTGGAGATCTTGTCATGCCCCGCAGCCAGCGTTCTGTCTGAACGTGTGTTCAGCGCTGCTGGTGGTGTGCTGACAGATAAGCGCACGCGGCTCTCCACTGATAATGTAGACAGACTCACGTTCATAAAGATGAACAAATCATGGATCCGAAACGACTTTTCTACCCCTGTGTCATCCTGGGGAGAGTAAAAGCTTGATGATTGGTTAAAATCACCCTACCAACCATTTTAAGCTTTCAAATTACTAATCATGTTTATCTGTATCTTGACTGGAAAATAATTTGGGCTTTGTAGCAGTGTGCAGCACTGATCCTATTAGGCCATCTATAATAAGCTTCACCAGATTTAAAATTAAAAATAATTTTTAGCTGCATCTAGCCCGGAAAATAATTTTGGGGCTCCGAGATGCGCAAGACACATAAGTGCCTTCTTGCTGCACTACCTGCAGCATGACCCTCATATTGTCAGAATTCGAAGTAATCATGACTACTGGGTTGCCACACTCTTAGATCCCCCAAACTTTTCGATCAACCTTTTCATTTTAATAAAGACCAAAAAAATGGTCATTTTTGAAATTATAAGCATTAGCAGGTTGTTAGAAACTGAAATCAAACAGTTTTCAACTCAAAACTTTATTCTAGGTGATGTTACATTTTCACATAGGACCCCTTGTTCGAAAGGAGCTTCTGAACTCTCTCGTCCATTGAATTTGTCAGGTTTTGGATGGTTTCTGCTTCAATTGTTTTGCATGAGGACAGAATACCCTCCCAGAGCTGTTGCTTAGATGTGAACTGCCTCCCGCCATCATAGACACTCCTTTTAATGATGCTCCAAAGGTTCTGAATGGGGTAGAGGTCAGGGGAGCATGGGGGTCACACCATAAGTTTGTCCCCTTTTATGCCCATATCAGCCAGAGATGCAGATGTTTTATGTGCAGCATGAGATGGTGCATTATCATGCAGAAAAATGATCTTGCTGTGAAATACACGGTTCTTCTTCTTGAACCATGGCAGGAAGTGCTGTTTGAGAAAATCCACATACATTATGGAGTTCATCTTTAGCGCCTTCAGGGATCCTAAAGGGGCCGACAATCTCTCTCCCCACGATTCCAGCCCAAAACATTACTCCACCTCCTCCTTGTTGGCGCTGTAGCCGTGTTTGCGTGGGGTGTCCATCAACCAGCCATCCTCCACTCCATTCATCTGGACCATCGAGCGCTGCATGGCACTCATCCGTGAACAAAACAGTTTTGAAATCAGTCTTCATGTAATGTTTGGCCCACTGGAGCCGTTTCTGCTTGTGTGAAGTGGATAGAGGAGGTCGACAGGATGGCGTATGCACAGCTGCAAACCTCTGAAGGACCCTGCATCTTGTCGTTCGGGGGACGTTGGAGGCACAAGCAGCTTCAAAAACTTGTCTGCTGCTATGACAAGGCTTTTTTGCCGCTGCTCTTTCAACCTGACGTAATTGCCTGTAGGAAAGAGTCCTCAATTTGCCCTTATCAGCACGCACACGTGTGTACTGTGAATCAGCTACATACTTCTTGATTGCCAAGACACTTCATCCTGATCATCGCACAATGTTGATTGTAGTCATGCCTTGACCTAAACACTCCACAATTTGTTGCTTCTCAGCAGCCGACACATCCTTTTTCTTTCCCATTTTGGCAGAAAATGTAGGCTGCTTAATAATGTGAGAGAGCCTTCTTAAGTAGTCTTGCCTTTCATTGGACACACCTGCCAAACTAATTAGCACAGGTGTCTGCAATTGCTTACAGTGATATAAAGAGCCCTGACACACATCACCATCAATGAGTTTAACTGACAAACAAACAAATTCTTCCCTTATCACTCCTAAACACTTTTTGCATAATAATTTGGAACGCGGTGTACATGTGCTTTTCCACAAAACACCAGTGGTTCACGTAGTGAACCTTACAGTTCTAACTTGCCAACCGTGGTCTGTATGGAATTGTTCAATAAAGGGCCCAAAATTAAGATAACATAGATGGGAGAGGTCTCTATGAATAGGAATTCCTAAGTATTTGATACCCTGTGAGGGCCAGGCAAAGGGAAAGTTGGACTGGATGGAATCCTATATGGATTTAGGGAGGGAGACATCGAGGGCCTCAGACTTCGCTGCATTGATTTTAAAATTTTACCATGTAACAAAGTGATCTATTTCAGCCATAACAGCAGGGATGGATATATGTGATTGAGTGATATATAAT
Organism: Phyllobates terribilis; assembly: GCF_046119375.1. Classification (NCBI taxonomy): domain Eukaryota; kingdom Metazoa; phylum Chordata; class Amphibia; order Anura; family Dendrobatidae; genus Phyllobates; species Phyllobates terribilis. The sequence goes on from NW_027362764.1 coordinate 447,375,052, forward strand.
AGGACATCATCAGCAAATAGAGAGCACTTGTACTCGGTGCCTCCCACCTCAATCCACCTAATATTGGGGTTATGGCGAATTGATGAGAGCAGGTGCTCCGTCACTAGGATGTATAAGAGAGGGGACAGAGGACATCCCTGCCTTGTCCCATTGGTGATTGTGAAAGGTGATGAAAATGTTCTGACGCACCCCCTGGGCCCTGGGACACCCGGAGCCGGACCCTTTATGGTGGATGCTGGTGGTTGTAGTCTTCGTGGCGGCGATCCGGTTCCGTGGCTCAGGGCGGTCAAACCAGTGGCGGAACTATTTATGTGGTTTTGATGTTTAAATGTCCGACTACGCCACCCGTGGATTGCGGTCAGAGTGAACCGCCGCTACAGGGCAGACCGCTAAGGCTGGTGTTGTGGGTGCAGCAGAGCGTAGCATAACTCCCCACGGGAGGAGTATAGCCTCAGGGCAGTGTATGCGGAGGATGGGGGTGATGGTGCAGGGCAGCAGCAGTAACGACACGGAGTCAGTGATGCAGTTCAGGGCCTTTACTCACAGTTCTTATTATCCAGACCACGTCTGCAGGTAACGGCTGCCCACGTCGTACTGTGCTCTCCAGGTGAGGGGCTCAGACAACTCCCAGATAACTTTGGAGCGCTTCACAGGACCCCCTTTGTGCGTCCTTTGTCTGGCCTTTCTTACCAACACTTCTGTCCGGCTGCCTCGGGCCTCCTCTTGGTAAACTTGGCGCCAGTTTCCCTGACCCTATGTGGTGCCTTCCTAGCGGGTGGAGCAAGGGGCTGCGCCACATAAAATGTCAGAGCCTCCGATTTCTAGCTGAGGGTCGTTTCCTGCCTCCACTAGTTCGGGGACCGGTCTCCCCCTTTGGCCTGACCCCTCCACGCAGGTGGATTCGGGCGTGCGGTGGCGACTCGCCCGTCCGCACCCCTGGGATCCCTTCATTCCTCGTTCCTGGAGCCTTCTCCGCTCCTCTTCCTTCCTTCTCCCTCTTGCAGGCCTGGGCCTCTGCTACTAGGCCCGCCTCCGGAGCAGAGCTCATGCAGAGCCCCTGCTCCCTGCCACTTCTGCTCAGACTTCTCTGCACTGAACTAAGATGGTGCCCACCTTTTATACTCCCTTCTCAATGCACCCAGGAACTGCTTCCTCCCTGCTCCTGCACTGCAGGGTTCCCCTTCCTCAGTGTTCCCTCCCCCCACTCCAGCCAGGGACAGGGACTGTCGTGCCCATCTCAGGGGCATATTGGTCGCCCTGCCCCACGGCAATGTGGTGTAATGCATGCAGGTGTCGGGTCCTGATCCACACTCCATCCTTATCTGAGAGTGAGATATCACACCTCTGGGTGAGGTGCAATACGTCTGTAGCAACCGAGCCCTCGGTGCTACAGTTCCATTTATCTTCAGCCTAGGTGACGTATTGTGATACAGGGCCGTGACCCCTACCCCAAGCTTTTTAAGAGAATCATATATGGCGTGCCAGGAGACTCTATGGAATGCTTTCTCAGCATCCAACGAGAGTATCTAATTACAAATTTTTAACTGCATCTAGCCCAGGAAATACTTTGTGCCTAGTAGCAGTGTCTGCTAGTCAGCGGATTATCCCGGCTGTTAAGCAAGCTACACCACCTGTAGTTTGGACACTTAATTTTTTCAAAGGAAATGCTTCGGGACCACGGGATACTTAGTGAAGAGCATCAGGAGGCACCCCAAGGCATAGGGGCTGGGACTGGCACTAGGATGCCTTGCGGTGGACAGCCGAGCTCGATCCTTATAAAAGCTTTTTAACTGCAGCAGCTTTAGTGGACGCTACTGGAGCTGGAATTACGCGGCTGCTGGCATGAGACTTGCCCTCCAATAGATCCTTGTAAATGGATTTAAAGTGTATTCATTCAAATTAGAGGGACAATTTAAATTAAAAAGCTTAGAGCTGCCTCCACCACAGGGGGGCTCTCTCGACCCACCAGCGGACAGGCACCAGTATTGGGAGAGGGGGGCTGGCCGTCAGGGTTCACCGCGGCTCTGGCACAAACCCGGCGACACGGAGGTGGCACGGGCAGGAGCGGACTGGCCGTCTCGGCTTCTCACTTTTTGGATTTTAGAAGGGCATGACATGCCTATATCTGTGTCTCCCCCTCCTTTTACTCCTCCACCTCTTTTCTTTTCGCATGACTATATGTACTTGTCACTTTTCCATGTGTTAGTTGTGTCTTCTGAGCAGTTTGTCAGCTTTTGGACACCTTTGAAGGTGTTTTCTATGTGTTTCTATGTGTTTTTGTTTGCCTGCCATTGGTTTTAACGGTGTTCGAAGGTGTTCGACGAACAGTTCGACGAACAGTTCGGCGAACACACGGGTGTTCGACGAACCGAACCGAACTCGAACACTATGGGGGTGGCTCAACACTAGTAGATGCAGAAAAAAATATATTCGGTTTGCAACCTGATGGAGGTCAGTATAGATGGACTAATACAACAAGTCCCACACACAGCTAGAAGCCCAAATATTTTTTCAGAGGTACTGTAGATGCAGATAAAAATTATTTTTAATTTGCAACCTGATGGAGGTCAGTATAGATGGACTAATAAAGTCCGACACACTACTAGAAGGCCAAATATTTTTTCAGAGCTAGATGCAGAAAAAAATTATATTCATTTTGCAACCTGATGGAGGTCAGTATAGATGGATTAATAGAGAAAGTCCCACACAGTGCTAGAAGGCCAAATATTTTTTCAGAGCTAGATGCATACAAAAAATTATTTTGAATTTGCAACCTGATGGAGGTCAGTATAGGTGGACTAATAGAACAAGTCCCACACACTGCTAGAAGGCCAAATATTTTTTCAGAGCTAGATGCAGAAAAAAATTATATTCAGTTTGCAACCTGATGGAGGTCTGTATAGATGGATTAATAGAACAAGTCCCACACACAGCTAGAAGCCCAATATTTTTTCAGAGGTAGATGCAGAAAAAAATATATTCAGTTTGCAACCTGATGGAGGTCAGTATAGATGGACTAATACAACAAGTCCCACACACAGCTAGAAGCCCAATATTTTTTCAGAGGTAGATGCAGAAAAAAATATATTCAGTTTGCAACCTGATGGAGGTCAGTATAGATGGACTAATACAACAAGTCCCACACACAGCTAGAAGCCCAAATATTTTTTCAGAGGTACTGTAGATGCAGATAAAAATTATTTTTAATTTGCAACCTGATGGAGGTCAGTATAGATGGACTAATAGAGAAAGTCCGACACACTACTAGAAGGCCAAATATTTTTTCAGAGCTAGATGCAGAAAAAAATTATATTCAGTTTGCAACCTGATGGAGGTCAGTATTGATGGATTAATAGAACAAGACCCACACACAGCTAGAAGCCCAATATTTTTTCAGAGGTAGATGCAGAAAAAAATATATTCAGTTTGCAACCTGATGGAGGTCAGTATAGATGGACTAACAGAGAAAGTCCCACACACTACTAGAAGACCAAATATTTTTTCAGAGCTAGATGCAGAAAAAAATTATATTCAGTTTGCAACCTGATGGAGGTCTGTATAGATGGATTAATAGAACAAGACCCACACACAGCTAGAAGCCCAATATTTTTTCAGAGGTAGATGCAGAAAAAAATATATTCAGTTTGCAACCTGATGGACGTCAGTATAGATGGACTAATACAACAAGTCCCACACACAGCTAGAAGCCCAATATTTTTTCAGAGGTAGATGCAGAAAAAAATATATTCAGTTTGCAACCTGATGGAGGTCAGTATAGATGGACTAATACAACAAGTCCCACACACAGCTAGAAGCCCAAATATTTTTTCAGAGGTACTGTAGATGCAGATAAAAATTATTTTTAATTTGCAACCTGATGGAGGTCAGTATAGATGGACTAATAAAGTCCGACACACTACTAGAAGGCCAAATATTTTTTCAGAGCTAGATGCAGAAAAAAATTATATTCAGTTTGCAACCTGATGGAGGTCAGTATAGATGGATTAATAGAACAAGACCCACACACAGCTAGAAGCCCAATATTTTTTCAGAGGTAGATGCAGAAAAAAATATATTCAGTTTGCAACCTGATGGAGGTCAGTATAGATGGACTAACAGAGAAAGTCCCACACACTACTAGAAGGCCAAATATTTTTTCAGAGCTAGATGCAGAAAAAAATTATATTCAGTTTGCAACCTGATGGAGGTCTGTATAGATGGATTAATAGAACAAAACCCACACACAGCTAAAAGCCCAATATTTTTTCAGAGGTAGATGCAGAAAAAAATATATTCAGTTTGCAACCTGATGGAGGTCAGTATAGATGGACTAATACAACAAGTCCCACACACAGCTAGAAGCCCAATATTTTTTCAGAGGTAGATGCAGAAAAAAATATATTCAGTTTGCAACCTGATGGAGGTCAGTATAGATGGACTAATAGAGAATGTCCGACACACTACTAGAAGGCCAAATATTTTTTCAGAGCTAGATGCAGAAAAAAATTATATTCAGTTTGCAACCTGATGGAGGTCAGTATAGATGGATTAATAGAACAAGACCCACACACAGCTAGAAGCCCAATATTTTTTCAGAGGTAGATGCAGAAAAAAATATATTCAGTTTGCAACCTGATGGAGGTCAGTATAGATGGACTAACAGAGAAAGTCCCACACACTACTAGAAGGCCAAATATTTTTTCAGAGCTAGATGCAGAAAAAAATTATATTTAGTTTGCAACCTGATGGAGGTCTGTATAGATGGATTAATAGAACAAGACCCACACACAGCTAGAAGCCCAATATTTTTTCAGAGGTAGATGCAGAAAAAAATATATTCAGTTTGCAACCTGATGGAGGTCAGTATAGATCGACTAATACAACAAGTCCCACACACAGCTAGAAGCCCAAATATTTTTTCAGAGGTACTGTAGATGCAGATAAAAATTATTTTGAATTTGCAACCTGATGGAGGTCAGTATAGATGGACTAATAGAGAAAGTCCGACACACTGCTAGAACGCCAAATATTTTTTCAGAGCTAGATGCAGAAAAAAATTATATTCAGTTTGCAACCTGATGGAGGTCAGTATAGATGGACTAATAGAATGATGCTATGCCCAAAAGATTTTACTTCACTAGGTGCAGTAAAAAAATTGGTATTCTATACACAGGTGGTATATCTTGCAACACAGATAGGCTACTCCACTGACTAACACACTCTGCAATAGGCCAAAAAGGATTAGCTTTGCTAGATTCAGCCAAATGCTGTGAAAAAAACTTGCACAGCACTGGCACAGACCTGCCTGGCAAAAACTGATAGGAACTGATGTAACCTAGTCCTGAAAAGGACTCCAATTACAATTAGTCTTTACTCCCACAACCTATCTATTTAAGAGCGCAGACCTGCCTGATAAAAGTCGTAGGAAATGCTGTAACCTAGTCCTTAAAGGGACTGCAATCACAACTATTCCCTACTCCCAAGCTATCTGTATATTTGTGCGAAAATTGGCTTGAAATTAACAAGGTATAGCGCACACAGCAACAGCGGTGCCGTCTAACATGCAGCTGCAGCAGTGGGAAAATGGTGGCGACGGGGAAAATGGCTTGGTCTTATAGGGCAAGGACATGTGACATACACTGCCAATGACACATGCCCTTGCTTGTGTGAAAAAAAGCACTTCGCTCCGTGTGTACGCTGCTGATAGGCTGACAGATTGCACCTCCCCACTGTAAATGCGGGAAAGAGAAAAAAAAATGGAGATCTTCATTGTTCCTGCAGAGATCCATCCCCTGCCCCTCCCCCCACCCCGCTGTACACTCAAACTGCGTATTAACATTAATTTTCATCATTACTGAGAAAAAATCCAGTTATGATTTTGGTGCACGAACAGTTATCGAACATAACCTCGAACAGCCGAATTTTTCTCAAATTGTTCGTGTTCGCCGAACGGCTCGAACACCGCCCAAAACAGCTCGAATTTGAGATTTGCGAACAGTTCGAGTAGAACAACGCTCATCTCTACTGGACACCCCTTGCACCTCAGCAGTCCCCCAGGAAACACCATGCAGGATGTCCAGACCTGAGCGGGCACTAGATCTCTCGGCTCTGGATGACCTGTGGGTAAACCAGACAGCACCTGGAATGTGAACTTCTTCATGTGTAATGCTCCAATCTGGAGCTTAATTTGTACAGACATATTTTGAGTGTTACTCAGTAGGGCTCGTCCTTCCGCTGACAATGCCCAAACCGGCTTCTGGAGTTGTTGGACGGGAATCAAACACTGACTCTTCAAGGCTTTAAGCCCGAAACTTGTGGTTAATCTGAGGCCTTCACTTGCCACGGAGACAGTCATGGTCATCTGTGGAGAGGAAACACTAACGCCAAGGGCAGCCTCTCCTACAGGCCTAATGTCTTGGGATTCTCCAACCTTCGCTGGACAAAGACCGTCAGGGGATCCCAAACAACCGCAGTGGGACCACAATCCGATTTTGTGACTAAGTTCTGGCCTCTGCTTTGCCTGACGAACATATTCATCCTTCGTGGATTCTGTGCGGAGAGCTGCCTCTACAGGCTGGGGAACAGGAGGTATTTGGGAGGGCAGAACCTGCCGTGACGGTTTACCTCTACGCCTTGCACGTCTGGACTGCCTCTTCAGGTTGGGAAGGAAAGTATTCTGTGGAGCTTTGTCATCCTGTATGGATTCTTTGTGGGCAGCAGTCTCTTCTTGCTGGAGAACTGGTAGGCTACCTACACACATTACCCAACGGGGCTGCTCCGGGATACTGGGAAGGGAAGCTTTAGCAGAAGCCTCAGGGTTAGGGTCATCGAAGACCATTAGAAAGGCCACCAGGAAGGCCTGCAGGTCAAAGACGTGAGGATCCCATGCTTCCCATAGGGGGGTTATCCAGTTCAAGGCATCACAAGCTAAATAGGACATCATGAATGCTGCTTTCACCCGATCAGTGGGAAAATAGTGAGCATAGAATTTGAAAAGCAGCATACATTGCTCCACAAATGCACAGCTTTGTTTTGGATCCCCATAGTACCGTGGTGGATCCGCAGGAACGAGTGCTGATAGCTCCATTTGGGCTGGTGCGTAAATCGCCTGGACCTCAGGTTGAGAAAATTTTTTTCTTGGTGCACGTACTCGCCAGACAAGGATTCAAATGTCTCTAAGAGCGAAGGGCCGTGGGGCTCAGCCCACTTTATCGAGTGCTTTGCTGCCATGTGCCTGATCATGCTGGTGGTAATCACGCTGCTATTTTTGCTACCCATGCTGGCCTGGCAGGTGGTGCAAATGGCCTTTTTGGGGTTATCTGCAGAGTCTTTAAAAAACAACCACACTCAGGAAGACCTAACAGTTGTACTGGCAACTTCCGTCATGTTGGCGTTACAAGGATCGCTTTCCCGCCTTGCTCTTCTCTTTACTCGCTTGAAGCTGGCCGGGTGAATCTGCAAATGGAAAAATGAACAGCTCTTCTGAATGTCCAAGTGTGGGATCAGTTGTCTCCGGACATTCGGCATGGTGGGAGGAAGGGGGATCAGGGTGAGGAATATGAGGACCAGACTCACGGCTACTGAGACTTGACCGTGTGGAAGACAGGGTGGTGGTGGCGGCAAAGTGACTAGAAGCATTGTCTGCTATCCAACCAACAACATTTTGACACTGCTCTGGGTTCAATAGTAGTGTACTGCAGTCACCTAGTAATTGGGACAGGAAGGTCGAGTGACAAGATGTGGATGATTGTTGTGGCACAATTTCAGCTTACCCATGGCCACATCTTCGGACTCTGCCTGTACCATCACCATCACGTCCACTTTCCTGTCCCTTGCCACGCACCTTGCTCATTTTTAATGGAGGACAATATTTTCCACGTTCACGAGAAATGGCTGATTTTGGAACGCAGTTATATGTGACACGTCTGACAGAGAGCCACGGTTTTAAATAGCAGTCCTATAATTTACTAATATTATTCTACACAGAGACCTAGTGTGAATAGCTTGACCGACACACTGCCACAAAATGAAAATGGAAGAAATAGCTGATTTAGGAACACTGTTATAGGTGATATGTCTGGCAGAGAACCACGGTTTTAAATAGCAGACTTGTAATTTACTAATATTTTTCTACACAGAAACCTAGTGTGTTAGCTTGACTAACACACTGCAATGAAATGAAAGGCAGAAAAGGCTGATTTTGGAACACGGTTATAGGTGATATGTCTGACAAAGAACCACGGTTTTAAATAGCAGGCCTGAAATTTACTAATATTATTCTACACAGAGACTTAGTGTGAATAGCTTGAGCAACACACTGCAACAAAATGAAAATGGAAGAAATGTCTGATTTTGGAACACTGTTATAGGTGATGTGTCTGACAGAGAACCACAGTTTTAAATAGCAGGCCTATAATTTACTAATATTTTTCTACACAGAGACCTAGTGTGAATAGCTTGACTGACACACTGCAACAGAATTGAAAAGGAGGCCAATGTTTTCCACATCCGGAATGACTTAACCTATAAAACAGTATCACTAGTTAATCCCTTCAGTTAACATCATAAAAAAACAAGGCAAAAAACGATGCTTTATCATCATACCACCAAACAAAAAGTTAAAAAAATGCAAACAAAAAGACGAATGTAAACAAAATGGTGCCTCTGAAAACGTCATCTTGTCCAGTAAAAAACAAGCCACCATACAGCTCCATAAGCTGAAAAATAAAAAAGTTGCAGCTCTCAGAATAAAGCAATGCAGAAATTATTAATTCTTGGTAAATTAGTTTTTATTGTGTAAAAGCTCCAAAACATAAAAAAGGTATAAATGTGGTATTGCTGTAATCATTCTGACCTGAGGAATAAAGCTACCTTATAAACGGCATGAAACAAAAAAAAAAGATCCTAAATTACTGTTTTTTGTTTATTCTGCCACCAAAAATCAGAATAGAAAGCGATCAAAAAATGTCATTTGCCCAAGCATGGTACCAATGAAAAGAACAATTCGCCCTACAAAAAACAAGCCATCACATGACTCTGTCAGCCGAAATATGGAAAAATTATAGCTATTAAATATGGGGATGCAAAAACTTGTCAAGTTTTTGCAATAAAAAGCATCTTTTAGTGTGTGACAGCATCCAAACATAAAAGAACAATATAATTCTGGTATCACTGTAATCACACTTCTTTTTGCACCACTCTAGCATTTTTTTATTTAAGTACTGGAGTGATGCTACTAATCTAAGTTCCCTAGGCCTAATCTTATACTAACCAGTCACCATCTTCAGCTCTTACTGGTGCCACTCTGGTCCCACACTGCCGTCTTGAGAATGCAACTTCTGAATGACAGATATAATGGTTTCAAGCTCTCAATGTAAGTCTATGAGAACCTTGTTCTGGCTCACATAGACTTGCATTGAGTTGTGGCTTCCAGATCACTCCAACAAATATTGGAACGATCTGAAAGGTCTCAAACTGCTGGAGACCAACAGAAGCGGTGCCGGGAACAGTTGAAGATAGCAGTTTGTAAATATAAGACCAGGGATTGGGAATTTAGTTTTGTAGCGCCATTCCAGCACTGTAATAAAAAAAATGCTGAAGTGATGCTTTAAAGTTGGAAAGCATGGCAAATTGTTCCAGCACTTGAATGACCTTAAGAGGACCCTCTCTTTATTTGCTAATGAATAAATGTTTTTTGTAAAATCGTGGACTATAACACATTTTGCCTGAATTTTTCTTCCTTTAACTTGATATCTTACTTCACATGCTAGATTAACCCCTTAGTGACCACCAATGCATCTTTTTACTGACTTAAGATATAACAGAATAGCATCCACCAATGGGCAAAAATGGCAGCAACTGTCAGTTGTATACTATAGCTGACACCCTGCTGTATCAACCACGATTTATGTTGGCACTGACCATGGCCGTTTAACCCATAAGGTACTGCTGTTAATAGTGACAAAGGCATCTACATGATTAACAGAGCATGGAGGCAAGGGTACCTAAGAAAATCAGTTCTGAAAAATTTCTTGAAAAAATCGAAAATTGCTTTCTGAAAACAAAATGAATGGATATTCAACAAATAGTGTTGATGTACGATAGACATAAGTTAAATGTTATTTGTTAACTATTTTGTGTGATATAACTATTTGGATTAATGGTATTAACATTCAAAGTTTGAAAATTGCAATTTTTTTTACATTTTTGTCAAAGTTCTAATATTTTTATAAATATATGCAAAACATATTGACCTAAATTTATCAATGACATAAAATATTATGTGTCACGAAAAAAAAATCTCAGAATAACTGGGCTATGTTGAAGCATTACAAAGTTATTACCACATAAAGCGACTTGTCAGATTTGTAAAATTTAGGCTACTAAGGGGTTGACATTTGATTGGTAAGATAAAGAGAGTAAGGGAAAGAGGGCAATCATATATTGTCCCATTTCTCATGTCTTTTGAGGAAGACAGGGTCTGAACGATTCGCAGTCCATCATGGGATTTCTCATTTCTCATACAGCATGAAGGTATCTAGAAAAGTTGCTAGGAAACAGAATCTCATCAGAGTTTGCTTAGTGGAGGCCCAATTAACAATATCAAAGACATTTTTAGTATCTATGCAAAGAAGAAACATGGATTTTTGTTTTATGGGTTAAGCTTGGCCTTTCTTTATTCTCCAAAAAAGTTACCCAGCCATATTGACCTGGTTTGACTAGGTTGGGTATGATTTGTCTGAGACTGATCACTAAAAGCTTGACCCATATCTTAAGTTTTAAGTTCAAAAGGAAAATAAGCCTCTACTTGCGACACATTTCAGCATCCATATCTTCTTTTAGAATTAGCTACACATGAGCCTCATGAATTTGCTTAGGCAGGTGGCCTAAATGTATTTATTTATTTTTTAATTTTTTATAGAACATTTCACAGTACTTTTTAGACAAAATTATTACTTTCTCAATGGGGGCTCACAGTCAAAGATCACCAGTTTGCCTTTGGTGTGTAGGAGCCAACTAGAGTACCTAGAGGAAACCCACCCAAAAACAAGGAGAACAGAAAAATTCCAATCCTTACATATATTGTCCTTTGTGGGAATTGAACCCACAATTGAACTATGCAAAGCAAGAGTGTTAACCACTCTGCCACCGAACACATTTCTGCCAAGTGTGACAGTAACATGTCTTGAAACATCTTATACCATAGAAAAGCCATCTAGTCCAGGACTTTTAACGGGCAGGAGGCTAGGAACCAATTTTTAAGTTCTTTTAACTACAGGGACAGTTAGTGTAGCTGTGCCCTGATAACAACTTAGCATAGGGAGGTAAACTAACATTTAGTAAAGATTCAGTGTGCTTTGTTTCATCATTGTGGGATTTTGTTTCTTACAAATTCATTGGAAAATATATCTGAAAAGTGCGAACTAAATCTTTGGTGCTCTTTTTGTCTTATCTATATCTTTTATGTCAGCAATGCATACTCTGACTTTAGTTTTCTTAATGATAGGTGACATGAGCCTTTCCTCCATATTTAAATATAATTTAATCATGTTCAGGAAATACGCGTGTTTAGTAGTGTTGAGCCACCCCCGTAGTGTTCGAGTTCGGTTCGGTTCGTCGAACACCCGTGTGTTCGCCGAACTGTTCGTCGAACACCTTCGAACACCGTTAAAACCAATGGCAGGCAAACAAAAACACATAGAAACACATAGAAAACACCTTCAAAGGTGTCCAAAAGCTGACAAACTGCTCAGAAGACACAACTAACACATGGAAAAGTGACAAGTACATATAGTCATGCGAAAAGAAAAGAGGTGGAGGAGTAAAAGGAGGGGGAGACACAAATATAGGCATGTCATGCCCTTCTGAAATCCAAAAAGTGAGAAGCCGGCACGTTCAGTCCGCTCCTGCCCGTGCCACCTCCGTGTCGCCGGGTTTGTGCCAGAGCCGCGGTGAACCCTGACGGCCAGCTCCCCTCTCCCAATACTGGTGCCTGTCCGCTGGTGGGTCGAGCGAGCCCCCCTGTGGTGGAGGCAGCTCTAAGCTTTTTAATTTAAATTGTCTCTCTAATTTGAATTAATACACTTTAAATCCATTTACAAGGATCTATTGGAGGGCAAGTCTCATGCCAGCAGCCGCGTAATTCCAGCTCCAGTAGCGTCCACTAAAGCTGCTGCAGTTAAAAAGCTTTTATAAGGATCGAGCTCGGCTGTCCACCGCAAGGCATCCTACTGCCAGTCCCAGCCCCTATGCCTTGGGGTGCCTCCTGATGCTCTTCACTGAGTATCCCGTGGTCCCGAAGCATTTCCTTTGAAAAAATTAAGTGTCCAAACTACAGGTGGTGTAGCTTGCTTAACAGCCGGGATAATCCGCTGACTAGCAGACACTGCTACTAGGCACAAAGTATTTCCTGGGCTAGATGCAGTTAAAAATTTGTAATTAGATACTCTTGTTGGATGCTGAGAAAGCATTCCATAGAGTCTCCTGGCACGCCATATATGATTGTCTTAAAAAGCTTGGGGTAGGGGTCTAGGGGACCCTTTTATAGCCAAAATCACGGCCCTGTATCACAATACGTCACCTAGGCTGAAGATAAATGGAACTGTAGCACCCTGAGGGCTCGGTTGCTACAGAGGTATTGCACCTCACCCAGAGGTGTGATATCTCACTCTCAGGTAAGGATGGAGTGTGGATCAGGACCCGACACCTGCATGCATTACATCACATTGCCGTGGGGCAGGTCGACCAATATGCCTCTGAGATGGGCACGACAGTCCCTGTCCCTGGCTGGAGTGGGGGGAGGGAACACTGAGGAAGGGGAACCCTGTAGTGCAGGAGCAGGGAGGAAGCAGTTCCTGGGTGCATTGAGAAGGGAGTATAAAAGGTGGGCACCATCTTAGTTCAGTGCAGAGAAGTCTGAGCAGAAGTGGCAGGGAGCAGGGGCTCTGCATGAGCTCTGCTCCGGAGGCGGGCCTAGTAACAGAGGCCCAGGCCTGGAAGAGGGAGAAGGAAGGAAGAGGAGCGGAGAAGGCTCCAGGAACGAGGAATGAAGGGATCCCAGGGGTGCGGACGGGCGAGTCGCCACCGCACGCCCGAATCCACCTGCGTGCAGGGGTCAGGCCAAAGGGGAGACCGGTCCCCGAAACTAGTGGAGGCAGGAAACGACCCTCAGCTAGAAACCGGAGGCTCTGACATTTTATGTGGCGCAGCCCCTCGCTACACCCGCTAGGAAGGCACCACATAGTGTCAGGGAAACTGGCGCCAAGTTTACCAAGAGGAGGCCCGAGGCAGCCGGACAGAAGGGTTGGTAAGAAAGGCCAGACAAATGACACACAAAGCCGGTCCTGTGAAGTGCTCGAAAGTTATCTGGGAGTTGTCTGAGCCCCTCACCTGGTGAGCACAGTACGACGTGGGCAGCCGTTACCTGCAGACGTGGTCTGGATAATAAGAACTGTGAGTAAAGGCCCTGGACTGCATCACTGACTCCGTGTCGTTACTGCTGCTGCCCTGCACCATCACCCCCATCCTCCGCATACACTGCCCTGAGGCTATACTCCTCCCGTGGGGAGTTATGCTACGCTCTGCTGCACCCACAACACCAGCCTCAGCGGTCTGCCCTGCAGCGGCGGTTCACTCTGACCGCAATCCACGGGTGGCGTAGTCGGTCATTTAAACATCAAAACCACATAAATAGTTCCGCCACTGGTTTGACCACCCTGAGCCACGGAACCGGGTCGCTGCCACAAAGACTACAACCACCAGCATCCACCAAAAAGGGTCCGGCTCTGGGTGTCCCAAGGCCCAGGGGGTGCATCAGAACATTTTCATCACCTTTCAGAATCACCAATGGGACAAGGCAGGGATGTCCTCTGTCCCCTCTCTTATACATCCTAGTGACGGAGCACCTGCTCTCATCAATTCGCCATAACCCCAATATTAAGTGGATTGAGGTGGGAGGCACCGAGTACAAGTGCTCTCTATTTGCTGATGATGTCCTAGTATATATCACTCAATCACATATATCCATCCATGCTGTTATGGCTGAAATAGATCACTTTGTTACATGGTCAAATTTTAAAATCAATGCAGCGAAGTCTGAGGCCCTCGATGTCTCCGTCCCCAAATCCATATAGGATTCCATCCAGTCCAACTTTCCCTTTGCCTGGCCCTCACAGGGTATCAAATACTTAGGAATTCCTATTCATAGAGACCTCTACCATCTATGTTATCTTAATTTTGGGCCCTTTATTGAACAACTCCATACAGACCACGGTTGGCAAGTTAGAACTGTAAGATTCACTACGTGAACCACTGGTGTTTTGTGGAAAAGCACATGTACACTGTGTTCCAAATTATTATGCAAAAAGTGTTTAGGAGTGATAAGGGAAGAATTTGTTTGTTTGTCAGTTAAACTCATTGATGGTGATGTGTGTCAGGGCTCTTTATATCACTGTAAGCAATTGCAGACACCTGTGCTAATTAGTTTTGTAGGTTTGTCCAAAGAAAGGCAAGACTACTTAAGAAGGCTGTCTCACATTATTAAGCAGCCTATATTTTCTGCCAAAATGGGAAAGAAAAAGGATGTGTCTGCTGGTGAATAGCAACAAATTGTGGAGTGTTTAGGTCAAGGCATGACTACAATCAACATTGTGCGATGATCAGGATGAAGTGTCTTGGCAATCAAGAAGTATGTAGCTGATTCACAGTACACACGTGTGCGTGCTGATAAGGGCAAATTGAGGACTCTTTCCTACAGGCAATTACGTCAGGTTAAAAGAGCAGCGGCAAAAAAGCCTTGTCATAGCAGCAGACAAGTTTTTGAAGCTGCTGGTGCCTCCAACGTCCCCCGAACAACAAGATGCAGGGTCCTTCAGAGGTTTGCAGCTGTGCATACGCCATCCTGTCGACCTCCTCTATCCACTTCACACAAGCAGAAACGGCTCCAGTGGGCTAAACATTACATGAAGACTGATTTCAAAACTGTTTTGTTCACGGATGAGTGCCGTGCAGCGCTCGATGGTCCAGATGGATGGAGTGGAGGATGGCTGGTTGATGGACACCCCACGCAAACACGGCTACAGCGCCAACAAGGAGGAGGTGGAGTAATGTTTTGGGCTGGAATCATGGGGAGAGAGATTGTCGGCCCCTTTAGGATCCCTGAAGGCGCTAAAGATGAACTCCATAATGTATGTGGATTTTCTCAAACAACACTTCCTGCCATGGTTCAAGAAGAAGAACCGTGTATTTCACAGCAAGATCATTTTTTTGCATGATAATGCACCATCTCATGCTGCACATAAAACATCTGCATCTCTGGCTGATATGGGCATAAAAGGGGACAAACTTATGGTGTGACCCCCATGCTCCCCTGACCTCTACCCCATTCAGAACCTCTGGAGCATCATCAAAAGGAGTGTCTATGATGGCGGGAGGCAGTTCACATCTAAGCAACAGCTCTGGGAGGGTATTCTGTCCTCATGCAAAACAATTGAAGCAGAAACCATCCAAAACCTGACAAATTCAATGGACGAGAGAGTTCAGAAGCTCCTTTCGAACAAGGGGTCCTATGTGAAAATGTAACATCACCTAGAATAAAGTTTTGAGTTGAAAACTGTTTGATTTCAGTTTCTAATAACCTGCTAATGCTTATAATTTCAAAAATGACCATTTTTTTGGTCTTTATTAAAATGAAAAGGTTGATCGAAAAGTTTGGGGGATCTAAGAGTGTGGCAACCCAGTAGTCATGATTACTTCGAATTCTGACAATATGAGGGTCATGTTGCAGGTAGTGCAGCAAGAAGGCACTTATGTGTCTTGCGCAACTCGGAGCCCCAAAATTATTTTCCGGGCTAGATGCAGCTAAAATTATTATTAATTTTAAATCTGGTGGAGCTTAGTATAGATGGCCTAATAGGATCAGTGCTGCACACTGCTACAAAGCCCAAATTATTTTCCAGCCAAGATGCAGATGAACATGATTAGTAATTTTAAATCTGGAGGAGCTTATTATAGATGGCCTAATAGAATCAGTGCTGCACACTCCTACAAAGCCCAAATTATTTTCCAGCCAAGATACAGATAAACATGATTAGTAATTTGAAAGCTTAAAACGGTTGGTAGGGTGATTTTAACCAATCATCAAGCTTTTACTCTCCCCAGGATGACACAGGGGTAGAAAAGTCGTTTCGGATCCATGATTTGTTCATCTTTATGAACGTGAGTCTGTCTACATTATCAGTGGAGAGCTGCGTGCGCTTATCTGTCAGCACACCACCAGCAGCGCTGAACACACGTTCAGATAGAACGCTGGCTGCGGAGCATGACAAGATCTCCAAGGCGTAAGTGGCTAGCTCCGGCCATTTATCCAGATTGGAAGCCCAAAAAGAGCAAGGGTCCAGTGACACAGTCATGGCTTCAATGTTTACTTGGAGATACTCCTGTACCATCGTTTCTAGGCGTTGACTATGTGTCAGACTTCTTGTCTCCTGTGGCCTTGCAAAGGATGGGCTAAAAAAGTGGTGAAATGATTCCGCAAAATTAATGTTACAAGCAGATACTGTGGTTCTGTTACGGTTTGAGTGCTGAACACTTGACGGTCCCACGGTTGGCAAGTTGGAACTGTGAGATTCACTACGTGCACCACTGGTGTTTTGTGGAAAAGCACATGTAAGATTCTGCAACAGTCTCTGCTGATACTCCTGCATGCGTGCATCCCTTTCTATGGCAGGAATAATTTCGGCAAATTTACTTTTGTACCGGGGATCTAACAGTGTGGCAACCCAGTAGTCAGGATTATTTCTAATTCTCACAATTCGAGGGTCATGTTGCAGGTAGTGCAGCAAGAAGGCACTCATGTGTGTTGCGCATCCAGGAGCACCAAGTCCCTGTTGTGTTGGTGGCGAGGTAACAATCATGCTTCCTTCCTCTGTCCTCTCCCCCCAACCTCGCACAACAGAAATGTGATCAAGGTCTCCCTCATCTGATGAGTCTTCCATCAGTTCGTCCTCCACTTCTTCCTGGGCTCCTGCACCTTCCTCACTAGTTTGGCTGCTACCATGTGCCCTGGTAAAACCATCTCCCCCACCCTCACATGCCTGCCGCCTTGGTGCTGCCGACCGTCTGGACCTTGCAGATGTTAGCCCTTCTGCATACAACTCCTCCTCTACTTCCTCCACCTCCTCTTGTGCCACCACCTGACTCTGAATTCTGTTTAACATGTGCTCCAGCATGTAAATCACCGGAATAGTCATGCTGATAAGGGCATCGTCAGCACTAAACATCTTCGTCGTCATTTCAAAACTGTGCAGAAGGGTGCATAGGTCCCTGATCTGAGACCACTCCTCCAGCGTGATTTGCCCCACCTCTGGATCTCGTTGGCCCAGGCTATACATCAGAACGTATTGCACCAGGGCTTGTCAGTGCTGCCACAGTCGCTGCAACATGTGCAGAGTTGAATTCCACCGGGTAGGCACATCGCATTTTAGCCGGTGAAGTGGCAGGCCCAACGACTTCTGTAGAGATGTAAGTCGCTGAGCTGCGGGATGCGAACGGCGGAAGTGAGCACACAGCGACCGTGCCCTCTGCAGAAGGCCATCTAGTCTGAGATAGTGGGCTAAAAATTGCTGGACAACCAGGTTCAACACGTGAGCCATACAAGGCACGTGTGTGACATTGCCCTGGCGAAGGGCCGCACCCAGGTTTGCAGCATTGTCGCACACGGCCTTCCCTGGTTTCAGGTCCAGTGGAGACAACCATTAATGAAATTGGTTCTCCAGAGCTGAACACAACTCCTCAGCTGTGTGACTCACATTTCCCAGATATTTCAAAGTAAAAACCGCCTGATGACATTGAGCCCTACTGCCAGCATAGTAAGGAGGTGTGCAGGATCCCTTCTGCGCAGTTAGAAAGCTTGTGGCATGACCAGACAGGCTTTGGGTGCAGGTGGAAGACCGAGAGGAGGTTGAGGAGGCAGAAGCAGTGGAGGAACTTTGACATAAAGAGGATTGACACACAACTCGTGGGGACAGCAAGACTTGGACAGCAGCCCCTTGTCCTGCTGTCACCATAGTTACCCAGTGCCCAGTCAGCGACATGTAACGCCCCTGTCCATGCCTACTCGTCCAAGTGTCTGTGGTGAAATGCACCCTGTCACACACAGAGTTTCTCAAAGAAGCGGTGATGTTGTGTGCAACATGCTGGTGGAGCGCAGGCACACCTTTCTTTGAGAAGTAGTGCCGACTGGGCATCTGGTACTGGGGCACTGCGACGGACATAAGGTCTCGAAAATCATCTGTGTCCACCAGGCGGAAAGGCAGCATTTCTGTAGCCAAGAGCTTGCAGATGGTGAAATTCAACCTCTTAGCTTTCTCATGGCTAGGAGGAAATGGTCTTTTACTTGTCCACATCTGAGGGACCGGGGGCTGGCTATTGTGCTTAGACGGGGTTGATAAGGGTGTCCCCGGCAAACTGCCGGTCTGTGAGGAAGATGCAGGCGGACATGTTAGGTTGCCTTGATCCAAAGGTGGTGCTATCGATGTCGGACAGCGCTCAACACCAGCTGGTGTTACCACCTCCAAAGAAAATGATGACCTGCCAATCACGCTGGCTGTTGCGGGTAAAGAGGTGGCAGGTCTGCGCCCCAAAACAGGTGTGACTGCTGTCCCCCCAGTCACAGAGGATGAAGAGGCCGCGGATGCACAAGATATGGCAGACGGTGGTTGGCCCGGCCGGCTAGGCCGCATTGTAGCACACTGAGCTTCCCACTGCAACTTATGCTTCATGTCCATGTGCCGGTTCATGCATGAAGTACTCAAACTACGTATTTTTTGGCCTCTACTTAGCTTTTGCTGACAAATGTTACAGATAACACGAGTTGGGTCATCTTTTTCGATCTGAAAAAATGCCCAGGCTATGCAAGGCTTAGCACCCATGCGACCTGAAGAGCCACCACGACTTGTGGTGAGAGGCAGAGTTGTGTTTGAGGATGCAGTTGTTGACGTGCTTCCAGTACTACGTCTCTGTCCAGGAAGGCGCAACCTGACCTCGTCGTCAATAGCATCTTCCTCCATCTCCTCTGCTGACCTCATCTCTTGGCTGACTGTGGGTTGACAGTAAGTGGGATCTCCAACCTCATCATCATCACCCTGTGCGTTATCACACCCGTCGTCCTCAGAGCCAACCTGTTCCTACCCTGACAAAAAACTAAAGTTGTCGCTCCAATCAGGTATTTGAGTCTCATCATCGTCTTCCTCATTGTCTCCACCAACAGGAGTTACAGTTTGGGAATGAGGGTCTACATTATGGTCAGAACCTTCTGCGTCTGGTCCTGGATCCGACTCATAAAGATTCTGGGCATCAGTGCAGATCATTTCCTCGTCTGGATTCACAGAAGCGCTGGAGTCGACCTCTGATTCCCAGGCTATAGTATGAGTAAACAGCACTGCAGACTCAACCATCTGTTCTACCTCATACTCAGACGGGCAGCTGGAGATTTGGGAGCTGTGAGGAAGCAAGTGCGATTGGGGTGACACCTTTGAGGACTGGAGTATTTGTGATGTTGAAGTTGATGTGGAGGAGAGCCCACTTAAAGGAGCACTTGATATCCGTTGAAGCACCTGCTGTTTTTGTGCCTCATCTGGAATTTGTAGCGATTGGCGTGGCCGTAAGAAAGGGATCTTATTACATTGTCCGCTAAAAGAAGTAGACATTTTAGTTTGGCTGGAAGATGGTCTTTCTTCTGCAGATGTTACTGTTGCTTTAACACCTACCCCACGGACACAACCTTTTTTCCCCTTCCCAACACGCCTATTCCCCTTTCCACCAGCAGCAGGCCTTTTTCCACTCATTTTGGTGGTTAACTAATTCACAACTCTGGAGTTGTTTGCACAAAAAAACAATGGATATGAACCGAGCAGAGCTGAGTGGCCAAACTGTGGTATTAGGCTAAAACTATTGGCTGGGTTAGATGGAGAAAAAAATTATATTCGATTTGCAACCTGATGGAGGTCAGTATAGATGGACTAATAGAACAAGTCCCACACAGAGCTAGAAGCCCAAATATTTTTTCAGAGGTAGATGCAGAAAAAAAATATATTCAGTTTGCAATCTGATGGAGGTCAGTATAGATGGACTAATAGAGAAAGTCCCACACACTGCTAGAAGGCCAAATATTTTTTCAGAGCTAGATGCAGACAAAAAATTATTTTGAATTTGCAACCTGATGGAGGTCAGTATAGGTGGACTAATAGAACAAGTCCCACACACTGCTAGAAGGCCAAATATTTTTTCAGAGCTAGATGCAGAAAAAAATTATATTCAGTTTGCAACCTGATGGAGGTCAGTATAGATGGACTAATAGAACAAGTCCCACACAAAGCTAGAAGCCCAAATATTTTTTCAGAGGTAGATGCAGATAAAAATTATTTTTAATTTGCAACCTGATGGAGGTCAGTATAGATGGACTAATAGAGAAAGTCCCACACACTGCTAGAAGGCCAAATATTTTTTCAGAGCTAGATGCAGATAAAAATTATTTTTAATTTGCAACCTGATGGAGGTCAGTATAGATGGACTAATAGAGAAAGTCCCACACACTACTAGAAGGCCAAAAATTTTTTCACAGCTAGATGCAGAAAAAAATTATATTCAGTTTGCAACCTTATGGAGGTCAGTATAGATGGACTAATAGAACAAGTCCCAAACACAGCTAGAAGCCCAAATATTTTTCAGAGGTAGATGCAGATAAAAATTATTTTTAATTTGCAACCTGATGGAGGTCAGTATAGATGGACTAATAGAGAAAGTCCCACACACTGCTAGAAGGCCAAATATTTTTTCAGAGCTAGATGCAGATAAAAATTATTTTTAATTTGCAACCTGATGGAGGTCAGTATAGATGGACTAATAGAGAAAGTCTCACACACTGCTAGAAGGCCAAATATTTTTTCAGAGCTAGATGCAGATAAAAATTATTTTTAATTTGCAACCTGATGGAGGTCAGTATAGATGGACTAATAGAGAAAGTCCCACACACTGCTAGAAGGCCAAATATTTTTTCAGAGCTAGATGCAGATAAAAATTATTTTTAATTTGCAACCTGATGGAGGTCAGTATAGATGGACTAATAGAGAAAGTCCCACACACTGCTAGAAGGCCAACTATTTTTTCAGAGCTAGATGCAGAAAAAAATTATTTTCAGTTTGCAACCTGATGGAGGTCTGTATAGATGGATTAATAGAACAAGTCCCACACACAGCTAGAAGCCCAATATTTTTTCAGAGGTAGATGCAGAAAAAAAATATATTCAGTTTGCAACCTGATGGAGGTCAGTATAGATGGACTAATAGAGAAAGTCCCACACACTGCTAGAAGGCCAAATATTTTTTCAGAGCTAGATGCAGAAAAAAATTATATTCAGTTTGCAACCTGATGGAGGTCAGTATAGATGGACTAATAGAACAAGTCCCACACACAGCTAGAAGCCCAAATATTTTTTCAGAGGTAGATGCAGATAAAAATTATTTTTAATTTGCAACCTGATGGAGGTCAGTATAGATGGACTAATAGAGAAAGTCCCACACACTGCTAGAAGGCCAAATATTTTTTCAGAGCTAGATGCAGATAAATATTATTTTTAATTTGCAACCTGATGGAGGTCAGTATAGATGGACTAATAGAGAAAGTCCCACACACTGCTAGAAGGCCAAATTTTTTTTCAGATCTAGATGCAGATAAAAATTATTTTTAATTTGCAACCTGATGGAGGTCAGTATAGATGGACTAATAGAGAAAGTCCCACACACTGCTAGAAGGCCAAATATTTTTTCAGAGCTAGATGCAGAAAAAAATTATATTCAGTTTGCAACCTGATGGAGGTCAGTATAGATGGACTAATAGAACAAGTCCCACACACTGCTAGAAGCCCAAATATTTTTTCAGAGCTAGATTCAGAAAAAAATTATATTCAATTTGCAACCTGATGGAGGTCAGTATAGATGGACTAATAGAATGATGCTATGCCCAAAAGATTTTACTTCACTAGGTGCAGTAAAAAAATTGGTATTCTATACACAGGTGGTATATCTTGCAACACAGATAGGCTACTCCACTGACTAACATACTCTGCAATAGGCCAAAAAGGATTAGCTTTGCTAGATTCAGCCAAATGCTGTGAAAAAAACTTGCACAGCACTGGCACAGACCTGCCTGGCAAAAACTGATAGGAACTGATGTAACCTAGTCCTGAAAAGGACTGCAATTACAATTAGTTTTTACTCCCACAATCTATCTATTTAAGAGCACAGACCTGCCTGATAAAAGTCGTAGGAAATGCTGTAACCTAGTCCTTAAAAGGACTGCAATCACAACTATTCCCTTCTCCCAAGCTATCTGTAGATTTGTGCGAAAATTGGCTTGAAATTAACAAGGTATAGCGCACACAGCAACAGCGGTGCCGTCTAACACGCAGCTGCAGCAGTGAGAAAATTGTGGCGACGGGGAAAATGGCTTGGTCTTATAGGGCAAGGACATGTGACATACACTGCCAATGACACATGGCCTTGCTTGTGTGAAAAACAGCAGTTCGCTCCGTGTGTGCGCTGCTGATAGGCTGACAGACTGCACCTCCCCACTGCAAATGCGGGAAAGAGAAAAAAAAATGGAGATCTTCATTATTCCTGCAGAGATCCATCCCCTGCCCCTCCCCCCACCCCGCTGTACACTCAAACTGCGTATTAACATTAATTTTCATCATTACTGAGAAAAAATCCAGTTATGATTTTGGTGCACGAACAGTTATCGAACATAACCTCGAACAGCCGAATTTTTCTCAAATCGTTCGTGTTCGCCGAACGGCTCGAACACCGCCCAAAACAGCTCGAATTTGAGATTGGCGAACAGTTCGAGTAGAACAACGCTCATCTCTAGTGTTTAGTCACTCTGGCATTTAAAATGGTCTTTAGTTTTTCTCTTAGGTAATTGAGTTCTTGTTGTGCTAATAGGTCTTAGGTTCATTTGTGTATGTTATCCACTGAAGCAATTTGTGCCAGCAAGGATTTAATTTCTTTTTTTTTAACTATTGCTCCTAATGTAATAAGGACATTTATGTGTTTCCTAGATTGGCGTGGCACTTTAAATTTCTGGCACATTTACCTCAAATGTTTTTAAGTGATCTAAAACATTTCATGTTAGAAGTACTTTTCAAAAAGCAATTTATTTAACCACCATCTCAATATTTTGGGAGTTGTGTTATTTCTAAGACAGTGGAACAGGACGAAAATCCGAGATTGCTACATTGTGGCAGCATATTATTTTTTTTTTACTGAAAAAAAATCTGAAATCAGTGTCAGTCAGTGATTATATGGTGTGTTTGCTTGTCACGAGCTAATGTACAAAGTTTTTGTATTATTTGCTCAATTCTTTTGCGAAAGGGGAATAATTGTTTTTCAGAACCCTAAAATTCCCCAAAATCCAGACATTTAACTGTGATTGTCTGCCTAACAAAGTTTGCATGCCACAAACAATTTTTATTTGCACATCTGTTTTACTAGTCACATTTTACATCTGTACTCGCCCCACCAACACGAGAGCCGCTGCTGGATTTTTGGATATGTACATACCTAGCAATTCTTATAGTGTGATTTAGGGGAAGGAGGTTTAATTTTCTAAAAAAAATGTCTGTAAAATACAGAAATAAATAAATGAGAAGTTAATAGGAGGAAAGGGAAGCACATGGCTATAAATGGTCATTTTTCAGACATGCATGGGCAGGTGGGAAATGAGCGCATGGGATAAGGGTGCTCCATTGCATTTCAATAGTTTTTGCCAACTTATCCAGAGAGACCATGAATTAAGAAAGTTTTAATTTTAGCATATTTGCCAAGTTTGACAATTTCTCAAACCTGCAGATATGATTACCTTATTTTTTTTTTTTTTTATTATTTACCTTATTTCCTCAAGGCTTAGTGGTGGATGACATGTGTCTTTTTTCCTTGTTTAGGTAAGTGGTCACATTTCTTAAGACAACCCATATTGTTAATACTAAATGTGAAAGCAGTACCTTTTTTAATTTCAGCCGAAGACCCCAATACTTTACTTGGCAAAAAGCTGGTTACTATTCATTTAAGCTTATTTAAGGCAAATGGCAACATTAATTTTCTAGCTGCCTCTAAATGTAGAGAGAGGGTAGTTTTAGAAATTTTAAGTCTCCATTCTCCAAAGCTTGCAAAGAAGATTTTTCTAGATAGCCCATAAAAGTATCACTCCTAGAAGGTATTGAATAGAAGGTCTGTAATGTTAAAAGGTATTCCCATCTCCAAGATCCCATCCCAATGTGTTCTAGGTGTAATAATAATAATAATAATAATAATAATAATAATATATTAGCAAATACATTCAATTAGAAATGTAGTATAGTTCTTCTGATTGACTATGTAGCTTACCCCACATACAGGGCATTGCAGTAGCTAACTGTCACTATATGAGTGGTCACAACCTTGAATACCTAAATTAATGCAATGCCTTGCACACAGGGTAAGAGACAAATATGCTACATTTCTAATTGGAGGTATTTGCTAATGTTATTATTGCACCTACTACATATTGGGATATAATCTTGGAGATGGGAATACTCCTTTAAGCTTTTACAGAGGTAATAGAAAGGGCAGAGATTATTCATGTTTGCTCTTTCATTTTATCTTCCCATTATTCCAAGAGCAATAACTAATTTATTTGTCCTTTGACAAGCTAGTCTTTTTCAGAACAAGTTCTAGTTTTGAATGACATTATTCATTTTAATATACAATATACTGAAAAGAGTAAAAAAAATCAAGTGAAATGAAATGGTGAAAAAATGCAATTCCACGATTATTTTTTGGGTTTTCTTTTTACAGCATTCATTGTACAATAAAAAGCACCTGCCAACACGATACTCCAAATACAATTAGAACATTACCAAACATGCATAGATTATTATTTTAAATGGGTGAAAAAACAATTCATAAGTTTGTGAAAAAATATTTTGGTTTGTGTTGCTAATTTCCGAGACTCATAAAATTATTCGTTTTCATCGATGAATTTATTTGAGAGTGTTTATTTTTGCATGGCAAGCTCACTTTTTCCTTGATAATATTTTTAGGGAGCACACAAAATTTTGATCACTTTTTATTGTATATTTTAGGATGGTTTGTTAACTGACAAACTGTAATTCTGGTGTTTCGAATTTACAAGTTAATTAATTTTATATTTTGATTACCAGACTTTAACAGATGCAGTGATACCAAATAAATGTATTTTTTATTGTTTTATTTGTTTATTTTCAATGATGATATATACACTACCGTTCAAAAGTTTGGGGTCATTTAAAAATGTCATTATTTTTGAAAGAAAAGCACATTTTTTATTCAATGAAGCTAGCATTAAATGAATCAAAAGAATCATAAATATACTCTATACATTGTTAATGTGGTAAATGACCATTCTAGCTGCAAATGTCTTGTTTTTATTGCAATATCTACATAGGTGTATAGAAGCCCATTTCCAACAACCACCACTCCAGTGTATTAATGGTACATTGTGTTTGCTAACTGTAAGAAGGCTAATGGATGTTTAGAAAACCCTAGAAAACGTTTGCACAAGTATGTTAGCCCAGCTGAAAACTGTTTGGCTGATTGGAGAAGCTATAAAATTGACCTTCCTTTGAGCTAGTTGAGAATCTGGAGCATTACATTTGTTTGTTCTATGAAACTCTTAAAATGGCCAGAAAAAGAGAACTTTCTTGTGAAACTCGACAGTCTATTCTTGTTCTTAGAAATGAATGCTATTTCATGTGAGAAATTGCAAAGAAACTGAATATTTCCTACAACGGTGTGTACTACTCCCTTCAGAGGAGAGCACAAGCAGGCTCTAACCAGAGTAGAAAGATAAGTGGGAGGCCCCGCTGCACAACTGAGCTGCAAGACAAGTACATTAGAGTCTCTAGTTTGAGAAATCGACGCCTCACAGCTCCTCAACTGGCAGCTTCATTAAATAGTACACGCAAAACACCAGGGTCAATGTCTACAGAGAAGAGGCGACTCCGGGATGCTGGCCTTCAGGGCAAAGTGGCAAAGAAAAAGCCATATCTGAGACTGGCTAATAAAAGGAAAAGATTAATATGGGCAAAAAAGCACAGACATTGGACAGAGGAAGATTGGAAAAATGTTTTATGGACAGACGAATCAAAGTTCGAGGTGTTTGGATCACACAGAAGAACATTTGTGAAACACAGAACAACTCAAAAGATGCTGGAAGAGTGCCTGACGCCATCTGTCAAGCATGGTGGAGGTAATGTGATGGTCTAGAGTTGCTTTTGTGCTGGTAAATTGGAAGATTTGGACAAGGTAAACGGGATTTTGAATAAGGAAGGCTATCACTCTATTTTGCAAAGCCATGCCATACCCTGTGGAGAGCGCTTGATTGGAGCCAATTTCATCTTACAACAGGACAGTGACCAAAAACACACCATCAAATTATGCATGAACTATTTACGGAAGAAGCAGGCAGCTGATATTCTATCTATAATGGAGTGGCCAGCGCAGTCACCAGATCTCAACCCCATTGAGCTGTTGTGGGAGCAACTTGACCGCATGGTACACAAAAAGTGCCCATCAAGCCAATCAAACTTGTGGGAGGGGCTCAGGAGGCATAGGGTGAAATTTCTCAAGATTACTTCAGCAAATTAACAGATAGAATGCCAAAGGTCTTCAATACTGTAATTGCTGCAAAGGGAGCATTCTTTGACGAAAGCAAAGTTTGAAGGAGAAAATTATTCTTTCTAATAAAAATCATTATTTCTAACCTTGTCAATGTCTGGATTATATTTTCTAATCATTTTGCAACTCATTTAAAAAATAAAAGTATGAGCTTTCATGGAAAACACAAAATTTTCTGGGTGACCCCAAACTTTTGAACGGTATCTATCTATCTATCTATCTATCTATCTATCTATCTATCTATCTATACATTTATGTTAATGTTTTAAACATTTAACTTTGTTTTTAGTTTCTTTGGGATTTGGATCTGCAATTGTCTGGTCACTTATGCTATATTTTGCCATACTGCAATATTGGACTATATAGTGTAAATAGCCATTTCCAATAAAGCTCAGCCTGTGACTCGGCTTCCCGGGAGTATCAAGATGACATCCCTGGGGCCCCTATCTGCCATAGTAATCCATCAGTGCCTAAAAACTTTGTCAAGCAGGCCTGATGGCAGAAATTAAGGATATAAATTAGTTTGCTCAATTATCAGGTTTATTATGTGATGATGATTAAATGACTACTGTAAAGTGATGTCTATAGAAATGGATGTATCAGTAATGTTAGACTTAGTAGACAGAGGGAAATTGCAAGATACAAGCAAAGATAGATTGCAGTAATGGAAAAAAAGAACTTGATTATATACTGTAGGTCATTTTCTGAAGACACATTTCCTTTTAGACTGTCTAGTATCAACAAATCAGTGAGGATATTCATGGATGCTTTTTAGTGACTTCCTGGTTTCAGGAAGGCTTTTTATTCTATTCTGTCTTCTGCTCTATTTTTACTTTTGCCATGCAATATACATTTAGCTAATAAATATCATGACAGCATATCGCAAAATCACTTTTATTTTAAAGTTGGTAATTTCGCTACATCTTGAGATATATTGAGCCAAGAGAAAAGGAGGAATTACACATCTGTATAAATGTCGGCTCCAACATAGGAGAGCACCAAGCATGTTATCTCATATAATGTTAAGCTGCAACTAAATGAAAATAAATTCCTACGTACAATAATAGAATATTTAATAACATCACAATATTGTGTATTTATGTTAAACTAAACATATCATATTTTGTAGTATTTATTGTATAAAAGTTTCAGGTAAAATAAATTACACTTATAGATATTCTTTTTAGTGAAAAAACATATGTCATATGAGCTAAAATATTGCATTACATTACCTAGCAATCTGTTCATAATAATTGATCTTTATGATGTAATGAGCATTTTGGCATTAGACTGTTCAATATTTGGCAGGCAGTAATGCTTGGATAGTAAATTACCCTGTACTACAGTAATGTCATATATTCAGTTTAGCATGATTCAGTAGAAATTATTAGTAGCAGAGCTATTCTTGTTGAAACATCAGGCTGCAATTTTTCTGGGCCATAAAAAGTTTTAAAAAATAAAAATAATTATACTCACCTCTCACCTTTCCGGCCCTTCTGCTGCTCACAGAAACTTGTCCAGTCCCCACCACATCTTGTGATCCTCTGTGTAATGCCAAGACAGGCGCCCCTGCATGGTCTCCTCTACCCTTCCATGTAGGAACGCCGGCATACTCACCACTCCTGCCCTGTGGCGTGGTCCCGGTGTTTTCACTGCTTCCTGGTCTGTATGTGTGCAATGCACCTCCCGGCGGCGCGCTCTCCTGGTCTTGAAGGGGCAATGTGTGCCTATGGTAAAATGCCCACAGCCTATAGCTGAGAAATATTTTGTAACACAGTACACCTGCAAGATGGCTTCCGGCCAATAGCTGTTAAGTATCTTGTTTAAAAGGCACCCTCCCTAATAGGGAGGTGCCAAGTAGCACATTGAGTCTCTAGGTAGTGTGGCGTTCTACCAGTGAAGTTGTGAGGTCCCCTGGTCCCGGTGTGGCCAGTCCTGAACCCAAACTCCCTCGTCCTAGTGCTGACAATACCTGAACCTCATCCCAGGGTCCATGTGCGGCAAGTTCCTGAATCATTATCCAAGACTTGTTTGTCTGAACATGTGCCTATTTGAATTCCCTCTTACAGTGCTGGCCAAAAGTATTGGCACCCCTGCAATTCTGTTAGATAATACTCAGTTTCATCCTGAAAATGATTGCAATCACAAATTCTTTGGCATTATTCTCTTCACTTAATTTGTCTTCAATGAAAAAAAACACAAAAAGAATTGTCCTAAAGCCAAATTGGATATAATTCCACACCAAACCTAAAAAAGGGGGTGGACAAAAGTATTGGCACACTTTGAAAAATCATGTGATGCTTTTCTAATTCGTGTAATTAACAGCACCTGTAACTTACCTGTGGAACCTAACAGGTGTTGGCAATAACTAAATCACACTTGCAGCCAGTTAACATGAATTAAAGTTGACTCAACCTCTGTCCTGTGTCCTTGTGTGTACCACATTGAGCATGGAGAAAAGAAAGAAGACCAAAGAACTGTCTGAGGACTTGAGAAACCAAATTGTGAGGAAGCATGAGCAATCTCAAGGCTACAAGTCCATCTCCAAAGACTTGAATGTTCCTGTGTCTTCTGTGCGCAGTGTCATCAAGAAGTTTAAAGCCCA
The DNA here is from genome assembly GCF_046119375.1 of Phyllobates terribilis. Classification (NCBI taxonomy): domain Eukaryota; kingdom Metazoa; phylum Chordata; class Amphibia; order Anura; family Dendrobatidae; genus Phyllobates; species Phyllobates terribilis. Next base: position 447,404,404 of record NW_027362764.1, read on the forward strand.
TGGCACTGTGGCTAACCTCCCTAGATGTGGACGGAAAAGAAAAATTGACGAGAGATTTCAACGCAAGATTGTGCGGATGGTGGATAAAGAACCTCGACTAACATCCAAACAAGTTCAAGCTGCCCTGCCGTCCGAGGGTACAACAGTGTCAACCCGTACTATCCGTCGGCGTCTGAATGAAAAGGGACTGTATGGTAGGATACCCAGGAAGACCCCACTTCTTACCCCGAGACATAAAAAAGCCAGGCTGGAGTTTGCCAAAACTTAGCTGAGAAAGCCTAAAACGTTTTGGAAGAATGTTCTCTGGTCAGAGGAGACAAAAGTAGTGCTTTTTGGGAAAAAGCATCAACATAGAGCGTACAGGAAAAAAAAAGAGGCATTCAAAGAAAAGAGCACGGTCACTATAGTCAAACATGGCAGAGGTTCCCTGATGTTTTGGGGTTGCTTTGCTGCCTCTGGCACTGGACTGCTTGACCGTGTGCATGGCATTATGAAGTCTGAAGACTACCAACAAATTTTGCAGCATAATGTAGGGCCCAGTGTGAGAAAGCTGGGTCTCCTTCAGAGGTCATGGGTCTTCCAGCAGGACAATGACACAAAACACACTTTCAAAAGCACTATAAAATGGTTTGCGAGAAAGCACTGGAGACTTCTAAGGTGGCCAGCAATGAGTCCAGACCTGAATCCCATAGAACACCAGTGGAGAGATCTCAAAATGGCAGTTTGGAGAAGGCACCCTTCAAATATCAGGGACCTGGAGCAGTTTGCCAAAGAAGAATGGTCTACAATTCCAGCAGAGCATTGTAAGAAACTCATTGATGGTTACCGGAAGTGGTTGTTCGCAGTTATTTTGGCTAAAGGTTGCGCAACCAAGTATTAGGCTGAGGGTGCCAATACTTTTGTCTGGCCCATTTTTGGAGTTTTGTGTGAAATGATCAATGATTTGATTTTTGCTTCATTCTCTTTTGTGTTTTTTTCCTTGCAAGCAAATTAAATGAAGATAATAATACCAAAGAATTCATGATTGCAATCATTTTCAGTAAGAAACTGAGTATTATCTGACAGAATTGCAGGGGTTCCAATACTTTTGGCCAGCACTGTATATCCAGACTTCTACAACCAGTCTGCGAACCCTGAAGCCACATCAGTGGCACTTGTATCCTTTAGCCGCTCTGGCAGTACCTGAATCAGTCCTGTGTCTGTGTGTCAGTAACCCTTCTGCTTGAGGATCCTGAACCTATTAGTCTGAATGGAGCGCGAGTCCATGTCAGGGTCAGTAATTTTTCTGCAGAAGATCTAGAACCTATTAATCTGAATAAAGTCTGAGTCCATATCCGTGTCTGCGTACCTGACTCCTGGGGTCAGCAGCTGCAGTGCCGAAAACAGCTTGGAGTGGTACCTGGCAGCCATATCTGACTGCACCGTCAGAATCTCCAGTAAATACCTGGTAGCTGATTAGCTATGTCCCTCCTTGGTAAGTCCCACCAGCATGCGCAACAGTTACCAGCATGGGCCATGGGCCCTACTGAACCTCAGCCCTCCCATTGAGCTACCAGTGAAAAAGCTAGGAGAAAATTTTGTTCCAACTGCAGATATTAGATAGCCAATTGGAAGCATTGACGTCAGTGGCACTAGCCCAAATTGCAGTACTTGCGGCTTTGCTAATTCAAGCTGAAACTTGTGGTCCTGGAGTGAAACCCATCCTGCCAGATCTGCCATGGTACCCTATGGATCTGAAGCAGTGCCGTTGGATCTGTGAAGAATGGACTGGTGGCAGTAAATAGCGGAGGAGCCAGAGAAGTTTTATGGATTTTACGTTTATTGTGCTCTGGACTCAGGAGAGACTCCAGATCATAATTAGGGACTTTAAATTTATTGTGTGTGATTCATGATTATCCATGGCAGTTATGTGAAAATTCTCACCTGAAAAGGAACATGCGGTAACAATGGTTGTGGGCTATACAGTTGCTAAATTGTACTGTTTAAGCAGGTATTCAAAATGTAAAATTTAATTTTTTAAAAGATTGAAAAAAAAAGTTCCATGCCTTTACCAAGAAAGATGAGACAAAACTACTAGGTCAGTTAATGTCCCATAAGCAAGCACTTGCAACAGGTCACTGTAATTAGTTGTTGTATACAGATCTAATATTGGGCTATTTAATCAAGAAAGCATACAAAAATGTGAAGAATTTTTTTTTCTTTTAAAAAATACATTTACAAAAGAAAGCAAAAGAAATGTAAAAAAAACTCATAGCATATGGCTTGTCTACCTCACAAAATAGAAAGCTCATTTTCTTACCCACAAGCCTTGGTTTCATGATTTTTATTTTCAGTATCAACATTAGTCGAACACATTAGAACACTGTTGACCACCGTCGAACACAGTTGAAACCAAAGGCAGGCAAACAAAAACACATAGAAAACACCTTCAAAGGTGTACAAAAGCTGACAAACTGCTCAGAAGACTTTTTAAAAAAGCCGGCCGGCAATTCAGCATCGGTAATCAACAATTTAGAACAGAAAGAATAGAGCATCGCACATAGATTAGATAGATAGAAACATGTCAGTCACATATATAAGTAGTACACTGACAGTGCTGGTTATTGCACTTGTCATTTAGTGTAAAAGGATTTATTAAAAAAAATAATAGTGTTTTCATGCACCGTCTCTTTAAAAAGGCCAACCGGCAATTCAGCATCAGTACCCGGCAATTTAGAACAGAAATAATAGAGCATCACACATAGATTAGATAGATAGAAACATGTCAGTCACATATATAATAAGTACAGTGATAGTGTTGATTACTGTACTTGTTATTTAGTGTTAAAATAAAGGATTTATTAAAAAAAAATTTGGCGTCAGGTTCCTCGTAATTTTAGTCTCTAGCGGAGGTTAAGCAGATGGCTGGGGCAGATGTTTGAAGCCTGGGAAGGGTGTAATACCCACGGATCTTCCCAGGCTACTAATATCATCCCCCAGCTGAATACGTAGCCTTTACTAGCTATTAAAGTGGGGGACCCCAAAAAAAAATGATGTGGGGTCCCCCCTATTTTAATAGCTACCAAAGGCTAGGCAGACAGCTGGGGGCTGATATTAATAGCCCAGGAAGGGTGCCATGAATATTGGCCCCCTCCCAGGCTAGAAACACCAGCCGTCAGCCGCCCCAGAAATGGCGCATTAATAGGATGCGCCAATTCTGGCACTTAGCCTCGCTCTTCCCACTGGCCTGTAGCGGTGGCAGTGGGATAATAGGGCTGGGTTGATGTCAGCTTATAATGCCAGCTGACATCAAGCTCAGGTTAGTAATGGAGAGGCATCTATAAGACACCCCCATTACTAACCCCATAGTCAAAGTTAAAAAAAAACACAAACATCCAGAATAAAGTCCTTTAATTGAAATAAACACACAATTCTTTAATGTTCTAAATTAAACCATACTTACTGTCACGCTCATTCCAGCTGAAGCCAACGATCTCCTGCAGTAAAAGTAAAATAATAAACCAATCTCATCCTTATCTTTCCATGGTTCCCAGGACGGCTCCAGCTCTGCTACATTCACATGACATGCTGGATCGCAGCCGAAAGCTGCCATCCAGCTTGCCATGCCGCAGACACTGAGAAGCGCAGGCATGCTTGCGCTCCTCAGTGTCTGGCTGTGACGGCATCCAGATGAGCCGAGTTCATGTCCAATGAACTCAGCTCACCTCATGCACGTCACTGACAGCATGGGAAAATTCTCCTGCGCATGTGGTGAGTGCAGGAGAATTTTCCCACGCTGTCAGTGACGTGCATGAGGTGAGCTCAGGTCCAATGAACTCAGCTCACCTCATGCACATCACTGACAGGCTGGATCACAGCTGAGCGCTGCCATCCAGCATGCCATCATTCATAGACACCGCAGAGCGCAGTGTAATATTACCATCAATATTACATTATAATAGGCAACTAATATAGCTGGTCCATTACCAAATATTACCAGCATAAATAGCGGTGATAATAGCGCCTTATTGATCATTAATCAAAAACACTAGGTGGCAAAATTGAGGCAAAAACAAAGGCAAAAAATGCAACAAAATGGCCGGCAAAAAAATGCAGGTACAATCGTGGCAATATCGTGGCAAAAACGCAGGAGCAATTGTGGCAAAATCGCTGACACAAAGTGTTTTTTCCCGCGACTTTGCTGCTTTTTTTTGCTTTCATTTTTTATGTGATTTTACCAGCAATTTTGCCTGTGTTTTTTCCCTCAGTTTTTGCCGCGATTTTGATGCAATTTTGGTGCATTTTTTGCCATTGTTTTTGCATTGATTTTGCAGCGATTGTGCATGCTTTTTTTGCTGCATTTTGCCTGCAATTTTGCTGCATTTTTTGGCCTGTTTTTTTACGCTATTTTGTCACGATTTTGCTTGTGTTTTTTCAGTGCATTCAATGGGTGAAAAACAAAGGAATAAATGCATAGAGAATTGACTTCCTGAAGATTATATACTATTTTAATTTTTGGTGTGTCTTGCTTGCGTTTTTCACCCATGAAATGCACTGAAAAGACGTTTGCAAAAAATGCGGCAAAACCGCAAAGAGAATTGACATGCTGATGATTATATTCTGCACCAAATCTGCAAGTCAAAGAATTCTGAACGTGTGCATGACACTTCACATTTCTCATTCACTTTGCTGCGGAAAAAAACTTGTTTTTTTGTGCATTTTTGTATACATTTTTTGCACAGCAATGAATGCTTTTTGGAGCTAAATAAATATATTTGAAAAAAGAAATGTGGGACATCGCTTTAACCCTTGGATTACATTCGGACCCGTAGTCATTATTTCGCTGCGTCCAAAACACTGTGTTCCAATGCCGCACTTGATTTGTCAGTACATGCCGATCCTCCGCATATAATGACATTTCAATCGGTTAAAATCTGCAGCAGAGACTAGCGTCTCCACTACTGAAATTAACATGCTGCTGGGGAGTTTACACAGAGTCAAAAACAAGCACAGTGGGCATGAGATTTCTTATAAATGAAATAAAATTAAGAATTAAATTTAAAAAATGGCGTGGCCTCCCGCATCATTTTCATAACCAGCAGAGGGAAAGCCGACTGCTGGAGGCTGATATTACTAGCCACTGAAGGGTCAATAAGTCAAAGATGTTCCCTGGCTATTAATAACAGCCCACATCTGTTTGCTTAGCCTTTACTGGCTGGATTACAAGGGGATCCCAGAAAAAAATTGACAAAGGGTCCCCCTATAAAATCTAATCAAGAAAGGCTAAACCGACAGCTGTGAGCTGATCTTAATAGCAAGGGAAATTGAAATTTGCTTTTATGCACACTACTCCCACAGACATGGATGCAGTGTAGAAAACATTGGATAGGCACGATACTCCCACAGACACGCTTTCAGATAAGAAAATATTAGCAGGCACACTACTCCCACAGACACACGTGCAGAATAGAAAAAATTGATTAAGCACACTACTCCCACAAACACACGTGCAGAGTAGAAGAAAATGGTTGTAGGCACACTAGGCACTCTACTCCCACAGAAATGAGTGCACAGTACACACAGAGAAATCTGCGCACACACAAAACCTAATACTGTCCCTCCCTCCAGCTGTGTCCTTTCCCTACACTAAGCAGAGAAAAATGGCGGAAGCACCCGTGATCCGGCATTTATACAGGCCAGGTCATGTGGAACGCCTGTGAATCACAGCCATGCCAATACTTGTTGATTGGCTGTGCTGCAGCCTTTCAAGAAACTTTATTCGCCATCAAAACCCAAACAGTAAACCGGACGTCCAGTTAAAAGTCAGTGTTCGGGGTTCAGAACCGGACATTTGGTTTCTGGTACGAACCTTGAATTTTACATTTCGGGTTCGTTCATCCCTAAACATTATCTTTTGAAAACCTACTGGTTTGCTTTCTGAACACTACTACAATTACATAATATTTTACACTTACTACACTGTACAATGCTTTACTAAATAACTCTCAAAGTCACATTTCATTTTAACTTTTATATTTTAAATTTAAAGCGCTGAGTAAAAATACAAAAAGTACAGTCCTTATCATCGTTATAGGCACCCATGAAGTTTAAGTACATAATTTGCAATATCTCCTGGAAAAAATAAATCAAGTGAAACAGGTTTTTTTCATAGAGCACTTGTGTTAAATACAAACGATAAATAATGATTTAAAAAAAAAACAATAGGGGGGGATAGAAAAACCTAAAGCTTGCTGTTTCACTGGTATTGGCATCCTTTACATTAATTTAGTATGGAAACACATTCTGACTTGCTTGTGGTAAATCACAAAAGAGATTTACCTGTGATTAATTGTCAGTGCCCATGTGATGTGAATTTGCCAATGAATGATGACTTCATTGTTTTAAAAAGCCACATGGTGGGCCTTGTTCTTTTGTCACAATGATGAAGACTAAAGGAGCAGTCTGAGGACACCTGAAATGCTATTATTAGCAAATAGAAGACTTCCAAAGGGTATGAAACTGTCTTCAAAGACCTTGTTATCCCAGTTTCAACAGTGTGTAATGTTATTTAGAAGTTTGCAAAGCATAGAACCGTCAAGAACCTCCCTTGATATGGGGGAAAGATGATAATTGACAAAGTCTGGTGCGAATGGTGGAAAAAGCACCATGTCAAACATCCAAAGACCTGAAGGCCAAACTGGAACAGTCTGGGTTCATGGTTTCAAGAAGTACCATATGCCCTACACTAAACCAAGCATAGATTTAAGTGCTAAGGTCAAGAAGAAACCATTGCTGAAGAAAAGACATAAAAAGGAAAGACTGATCTTTGCCAAAGAGTACCTTGACAAACCAGAATCCTTTTGGGAAAATGTTCTGTGGACAGATGAAGCAAAAATAAAGCTATTTGGCAAAGCAAATCAACAGTTTGTTTACATACGGCACAATGTAGGTTTTAAGGAAAAGAATACAGGAATCATGAAATCAGAAAATTATCAAGAGATTTTAGAGCGAAATGTCCTACTCAGTGTAAGAAAACTTGGTTTGAGTCACAGATCATGGGTCCTCCAGCAAGACAATGACCCAAAACACAGCACACATCCAAACGTACACAGGAATATTTGAAAAAGAAAAGATGGACTGTTTTAAAATAGCCAGCAATGAGTCCTGAACTCAATCCCATTGAAAATCTTTGGGACGAGCTGAAATCTTCCTTTGGGATAAAGAACCCTGCAAACATTCAAGAGCTTGAACAAACTGTAAAGGAAGAGTGGGAGAAAATTCTAGCTGAGAAGTGCAAGAAGTTTATAGTTGGCTACAAGAAATGTTTGGAGGCTGTTATCAATACCAAAGGGTGTGCAACCAACTATTAATTAGGGGTGCCTTTATTGCTGCACATTCTGTTTATTCTGTTTTTTCTTTAAAAGTGCAACATGGAAGTTGAAAAACAATGTTTTATTGTTGTATTACTTTGGACCACTAATTAAAAAATCCTGAGGATATAACTTTGATAGATTTCCATTTATTTCTGAAGATATTGTACAGTCTATGAAAAAAATGAAGGGGTGCCAATAATGGTGAGCAGCACTGTACCTTTTTGTATACTCATTGTAGCTTAGAAACCTTATGCTGGATTTAAAAATGAAGAAATTATGAATTGCACTGGGGTTGTCTTGTAATTTCATGTTAATTTGCTTGGTTAATTCAAAACATACATATATGAGGTTTTCAATTAGTTTAATTTAATAAATGCCATGGTGTCTAAATATTGCTTTTAGATACTGGTTAAATACATTCTAATAGGAAAAGTTCAAAGTCAATCTATATGACTGTAGATTGCCCAATCTTGACTGTATGGGATGCTCAAAATGTTGCAATTCCCCTGAATTTCCTGTGTGGGTTTGAGGTGACATAACCACTTTTGTGCAATATATTGGATATTGGATATTTGTGGCCAACATTGAGAAACAGAGGAAAGTCAAGTTGGCACATTACCATAAGTATACAAATCACATACATGAAGTCCCATCAATGCCCACCTTCATGGGTAATACAGGGATATCGCGACAGCGCATGCATCACACACTTCTCTCATGATTCAGCAGCCTTGAGTCACATAGAATGGCTGACAAAATTTCTCCTTAAACTAGTCAACTCCTTTTAAGTTGTTCATTTCAGTCACTACCAAAATATCCACTTTCCAGTGTTGGTGAGAAGAAACTGCTCTTAATGAGCTGACTATAGTTGTACTGCACAGTAGCATAAATCACTCTTTTGTCTATGTACAAGAAAATCTGTATAATGGTAAAGAGTTGCTGTGTGATCACCAGCATTAAGTGGACATTATAAGAGGGCATAAAAATAACAGTAGGGGTAGCCATCAGACTTTTAATTACAATATTTAAACAAAGGAGCAGTTTGTGTTGATCATTCAACATAAAAAAGTAAAGTAATTTTGAGACTTGAAAGTGGCCAGTCATTGGAGGTCATATATTTTGATGACTAGTAAATAGTAGGTTAAGTACATGGTAAGCAAAAATACATGTCACGATAACTTCACATGGAAAAACTGACCTGAAAAGGGACTTTTAGTTAACAGTAAAAATACAGCTGCATGTAATCGTTTGGGCAACTTGTAAACAGTTAAGCAAGTTGAAGATGAAATGATCCCTAAAAGGCTTTAAGTTAAAGATTACACATTTCCTTTGTAGTTTGCGCAAAAAAAAATTATATTGTAATTTTTTACATTTTAAAAATTACAAAAAGGAATATGGGGTGATGCAAAAGTTTAGGTATCCTTGGTGATTTGTGTGCTCAGATAATTTTGACAAAGATTTCAGACCTTAATTAGCCTTTTAGGGTTCTGGCTTGTTCGCTACCATTGTTAGGAAAGGTCAGGTGATGCAAATTTCACAGCTTTATAAAAACCAAGCTTCCGCTAACCATGTGCCAAAAAAAAGCCATCGATTCTTCTAACCAGCTGCCTAACACTCTGAAAATAAAAATGGTAGAGGCCGACAAAGCAGAAGAAAGCTTTAAGAAAATAGCAAAGTGGTTTCAAGTTCCCCTTTCCTCAGTTTGAAATGTAATTAAGAAATGCCAGTTAACAGGAACAGTGGAGGTCAAAATAAGGTGTGGAAGACCAAGCAAACTTTCAATGAGAGTTGCTTGTATAATTGCTAGACAGCAAAAGACCTTCAGAAAGATTTAGCAGACTCTGGAGTTGTGGTACATTGTTCTACTCTTCAGAGACACCGGCACAAATATGCCCTTCTTGGAAGAGTCATCAGAAGAAAACCTCTCCTGCATCCTTGCCATAAAATTCAACATTAGAAGTATGCAAAAGAACATCTGAACAAGCCTGATGCATTTTGGAAACAAGTCTTGTGGACCGATGAGGTTAAAATAGAACTCTTTGGCCACAATGATCAATGGTATGTGTTGCAAAAAAAGAGCACAGAATTTCAGGAAAATAACATCTCACCATCCATTAAGAAAGGGGTAGATTAATCATGCTTTGGGGTTGTGTGGCAGCCAATGGCATGGGAAATATTTCACGGGTAGAGAGAAGAATGGATTCAATGAAATATCAACAAATTCTTGATGCAAACATAACACTATCTGTAGAAAAGCTCAAGTTGAAAAGAGGATGGGTTCTACGAATGGATAATTCTTCTAAACACACATCAAAATTCACAATAGATTACCTCAAAAGGCACAAGCTGAAGGTATTACAATGGCCCCTACAGTCCCCTGATCTGAACATCATTGATAATCTGTGAATTTTGAAATCATCAAAAGAGCAGTGCATGCAAGACGACCCAGGAATCTCACAGAACTAGAAGAATTTTCCAAGGAAGAATGGATGAAAGTCTCTCAAACAAGAATTGAAAGGGAGTGCTACTTGGTGCTAACCATGCAGGATGCCCGAAATTTTACATCGGCTCATTTTTCTTTTTGTAATTTTTAAAATGTAAAAAATGAATATATATATATATATATATATATATATATATATATATATATATGTTTGCCTAAAATATAAAGGAAATGTGTCATTTTTAACTTAAGGCCTTTTAGAGAGCATTTCATCTTCTAGACCTCCACCTCTTCTGTCTATACACTGCCCCTATTGGACAAATAATCAGAAGATTTGGGTTCCAGTATCATCTCTATGCTGACGACACCAAATTATACACTTCTTCCCCTGACATCACCCCTACCCTAATACAAAATACTAAGGATTGTCTGTCTGCTGTCTCTAACATCATGTCCTCCCTCTATCTTAAACTGAATCTCTCCAAAACTGAACTTCTTGTTTTTCTACCCTCTACTAACCTAACTCTACTTAACATCGAAATTACCTTGGAGGGTTCAACCATAACTCTCAAGGAACACACCCGTTGCCTTGGAGCCATATTCGACATTAACCTTTCATTTACTCACTATATCCGATCAGTCACTCGCTCTTGTCACCTGCATCATAAAAACATCTCCAGAAAATGACCTTTTCACACTTACACAAACTGCTAAAACTCTTAATGTCGCTCTTATTCACTCTCGCCTGGAGTACTTCAACTCTCTTCCTCTTACCAAATTTTCACCTTTCCAATCCAGAGTTGTATTTCTGGTCAGCTGCTTCACCGATGCCTCTATCTTGTGCCAGTCATTACACTTGTTGCCCATTCACTACAGGGTCCAATACAAACTCATCGCTCTCACCTACAAAGCTCTCACCAGGACTACAAAGCCTTATATCTCCTCTCTCATCTCTGTCTGTCGCCCTACACGTGCCCTCTGTTCTACAAATCTACTAACATCTCTCATAATCCGAACCTTGCATCTCCAGGTCCAAGATTTCTCTCGTGCTGTGCCAGTTCTCTGGAATGCACTACCCCCGACGATCCGACTGATGCCTAGCCCCCAAGTCTTCAAGCGCGCTTTAAAAACCCATCTCTGTAAACAAGCCTACCACCTCAACTACTCAGTAAACTAACTTTCCCCTGTCCCCTCCTTCCAAATATTATTCAGAATCTGCACCCTACTCTTCATCTGTCTCCACACCCTCCATGCACACGATAACTGCACTCGATACTTGAGTATTGCACTTAAACATACTGGCTGATGACCGGATCATGCAGTTTTATATAAAAATCCCTTTTTATTATAATTGCCAGACCTGAAATAACAAGCACTTTTCACCTATTGTGTCCCCCCATTTCCTTATAGAATGTAAGCTTGCTAGCAGGGACCTCACTCCTAATTTAACTGTTTAAACTGTCTTAAATTGTATTGTTTTTATTGTCTGTACATGTCCCAACTTAATTGTAAAGTGCTGTGGAATATGTTGGCGGTATATAAATAGAAAATATTATTTATCATTATTACTTGCTTAACTATTCACAATAACAGTGATTTTTACCAGGGGTGCCCAAACTTTTACATGCCACTGTAACTGTAGAAATGTCATCCGAGTGCGGTTCGATGTTTTCCATGCACGCATAGACATTTATCGGCGAGTGTCATCTGGTTATAAGAGGCAAATTATGCTTGCTGTGATCATTTTCCTTGAACGACCTTCTCTAAGGAAAATATTGGACAAGTGCACTGCTTCATTAAATAACTTTGTTAGCGTACACTCCGATGTTTTGATGAATCACATTTGGACTGAAACTATGGTTGTCTACACGAAACCTAATATAAAGTGATAAAGGAATTTTTTTCTTAAGATGAGCAACATTTCCCCTTTTTATTTTTTGTGTTTATTTTGCCCTCCTCTGAATTAAGATTGCAGAATTTAAGGCAGAAGTGAATGATCTTATGTCATTATTCAGACTTACATATAATACTAGGTTACTACTGAAGTGAAATGGAATTACAATTTTCAAGGAATGGTGCACTTTTTGTTACACCGATTATCCTGAATGGTGATGACGTTAAAATGATCTTCCAGTTGTATTGGAAAATGATCAAAGTACAGGAGTCATCACAATAATCATTTTCTTTTCTAAATTCCTTTCAGTAGACATGCTGTATTACTAAGCTTCTTTATGTTTCTATAATCTCATAACCTTCTACAATCCCAGAAAGCTGTGAGACAGCACAGACCACCATTCTTCTTTGTGCTGCTATTGATAGCAAAATGGTTTATGAAAGTGATTTAGAAAAACAGTTATTGTGCCCACTCTTGTACTATAATTGCTTTCCTGAATAACTGTAAAACACACGATTGGTCTACGAATTTAAAAAAAACTTATTGACCTGAAATGAAGGGGTGTTAACAAAATCAGGATCTTAATTAAAATGTCAATTTATTAGATAAGTTAAAAAACATGAATGTGAAAAAGGGAAAAAACTGTCACAACCACCAAGGGGAGATTATGGGTAAACGCGTTTTAGACAGAAGTCCTTAATCATTGCATACAAAACAACATGTCAGTAGGCATTTTATGTCATATTCTATTGAAAAAGACACTAACTTGCAATGTGGAAGACAGCAAGTCATTCATAATGGTAGATTAAATTGATATCTCCCAAATTGAAAGTTAGTTTTTGTTAGTTTCTTACTATGTTTTTAACCCCTTTCTGACGTATGACCTAATAGTACATCATGGTGACCAGGGCCGATTGGACCAATGAAGTATTATTTGGTCATATGGCGATCGAGCCCGCACACAAGCAGTGCGGGGCAATCGCCGCCGGGTGTCAGCTACACTGCTATACAGCTGTCCCGCACTGCTCCTGGCACATTAACCCCCTCAATGCAGCGATCTAAGTCGATCGCAGCATTGCGGGGGAAAGGGGAGGGGATCGCAATACTCACCTCCTCTGTCGGCCTCCAGCGCTGTCTGCCTCGGTTTCCCGGATGTTGCCATGACGACCCGATGTCGTCATTAGAGATGAGCGGTGTTCGACTAGAATTGTTTGCCAATCTCAAATTCGAGCTGTTTTGGGCGGAGCTCGAGTCGTTCGACGAACGCGAACGATTTGCAAAAAATTCGGCTGTTCGAGGTTATGTTCGATAACTGTTCGTGCACCAAAAGCATGTCCTGCATGTCTGGCGCAATTTAGAGCACCAATCATGCAGGGATTGTCTGCCACTCACTGTAATGCCACAGCCATGGTGGTTGTGGCATTACAGTGATTGCCCAAAACGATGGGAACAGTGCTCACAGTGAAACATGAAAAGCCGGCAATTCAGCAGCGGCATACACCGGTACCCGACAATATAGAACAGAAAGAATAGAGTATCACACATAGATTAGGTAGATAGAAACATGTCAGTCACATATATAAGAAGTACAGTGACAGTGTTGGTTACTGAACTTGTCATTTAGTGTAAAGGATTTATTAAAAAAAATATTAGTGTTTTCATGCACCGTCTCTTTAAAACAGCTGTTCGGCAATTCAGAATCGGTACCCGACAATTTATAACAGAAAGAATAGAGCATCACACATAGATTAGATAGATAGAAACATGTCAGTCACATATATAATAAGTACAGTGATAGTGTTGATTACTGTACTTGTCATTTAGTGTTAAAATAAAGGATTTATTAAAAAAAAATTGGTGTGGGGTTCCCCGTAATTTTAGTCTCTAGCGGAGGTTAAGCAGACGTCTGGGGCAGATGTTTGAAGCCTGGGAAGGGGGTAATACCAACGGAGCTTCCCAGGCTACTAATATCAGCCCCCAGCTGAATACCTAGCCTTTACTAGCTATTAAAATGGGGGACCCCCCAAAAAATGACTTGGGGTCCCCCCTATTTTAATAGCTAGCAAAAGCTAGGCAGACAGCTGGGGGCTGATATTAATAGCCCAGGAAGGGTGCCATGAATATTGGTCCCCTCTCAGGCTAGAAACACCAGCCATCAGCCGCTCAAGAAATGGCGCATCCATAGGATGTGCCAATTCTGGCACTTAGCCTCGCTCTTCCCACTGCCCTGTAGCGGTGGAAGTGGGGTAATAGGGTTGGGGTTGATGTCAGCTTATAATGCCAGCTGACATCAAGCCCAGGTTAGTAATGGAGAGGCGTGTAAAAGACACCCCCATTACTAACCCCATAGTCAAAGTTACAAAAAAACACAAACACCCAGAATAAAGTCCTTTAATTGAAAAAAAGACACAATTCTTTATTGTTCTAAATTAAACCATACTTACCATCACGCCCATTCCAGCTGAAGTCAACGATCTCCTGCAATTAAAGTAAATTAATAAAGCAACATCATACTTACCTTTCCATGGTTCCCACGACAGCTTCAGCTCTGCTACATTCACATGACAGACTGGACCGCAGCAGAACGCTGCCATCCAGCTTGCCATGCCGCAGAGACTGAGAAGCGCAGGCATGCTTGCGCTTCTCAGTGTCTAGCTGTGACGGCATCCAGATGAGCCGAGTTCATGTCCAATGAACTCAGCTCACCTCATGCACGTCACTAACAGCGTGGGAAAATTCTCCTGCGCATGCGGTGAGTGCAGGAGAATTTTCCCACGCTGTCAGTGACGTGCATGAGGTGAGCTCATGTCCAATGAACTCAGCTCACCTCATGCACGTCACTGACAGCGTGGGAAAATTCTCAGTGCTCAGCGCTTGAGCAGGAGAATTCTCCCATGCTGGGATGGCATTGAGATGACAGGCTGGATCACAGCTGAGCTCTGCCATCCTGCATGCCATCATTCATAGACACCGCAGAGCGCAGGCATGTTTGCGCTCTGCAGTGTCTCTGAAGGATGACAAGGTGGATGGCAGCGCTCAGCTGTGATCCAGACTGTCATCTCAATGCCATCCCAGCGTGGGAGAATTCTCCTGCTCAAGCGCTGAGCGCTGAGAATTTTCCCACGCTGTCAGTGACGTGCATGAGGTGAGCCGAGTTCATTGGACTTGAACTCGGCTCATCTTTATGCCGTCACAGCCAGAAACTGAGGAGCGCAAGCATGCCTGCGCTTCTCAGTGTCTGCCGCATGGCAAGCTGGATGGCAGCGTTCTGCTGCGGTCCAGTCTGTCATGTGAATGTAGCAGAGCTGAAGCTGTCGTGGGAACCATGGAAAGGTAAGTATGATGTTGCTTTATTATTTTACTTTTATTGCAGGAGATCGTTGGCTTCAGCTGGAATAGGCGTGATGGTAAGTATGGTTTAATTTAGAACAATAAAAAATTGTGTCTTTATTTTAATTAAAGGACTTTATTCTGGGTGCTTGTGTTTTTTTGTAACTTTGACTATGGGGTTAGTAATGGGGGTGTCTTATAGACGCCTCTCCATTACTAACCTGGGCTTGATGTCAGCTGGCATTATAAGCTGACCTCAACCCCAACCCTATTACCCCACTGCCACCGCTACAGGGTAGTGGGAAGAGCGAGGCTAAGTGCCAGAATTGGCATCTGCAGCACTGACAGCCTGTATAGCATAGGGATGGTGCTGCATTCCAGTGCTATACAGACGATCAGAATAAAAAAAGTGAAAGTCCCAGAGTAGGACACAGAATAAAAGTCCAAAAGGTGTTAAATAAAGGAAAAAAATAAAATAAAAAAATTGCAAAAATATTTAAAAAAAAATAAAAAAAATAATCCACCAAAAATAAAAATATAATGGACCCATCAATAAATATTATTAAGAAAAAAACAAAACAAAACAATAAAAGTACACATATTTGGTATTGCCGCGTCCGGAACGACCTGACCTATAAAATTTTCCCACTAGTTAACCCCTTTTGTGAGCACAGTAAAAAAAAAACAATGCTTTATCATCATACCGCCAAACAAAAAAAGAAATAACAAGCAATCAAAAAGACGAAAAGACGAATATAAATAAAAATGGTACCGCTGAAAACATCATCTTGTCCTGCAAAACAAGCTACTCTACAGCTCCATCAGCAGAAAAACAAAAAAGTTATAGCTCTCAGAATAAAGCGATGCAAAAAAATATTTTTTTCTATAAAATAACTTTTATGGTGTAAAAGTGCCAAAACCTAGAAAAACGATATAAATGTGGTACTGCTGTAAATGTACTGACCTGAAGAATAAGGCTGCCTTATCAGTTTTACCACACGTGGAACAGCATAAAAAAAAAACATAAAAACAATTCTGGAATTGCTGGGTTTTGTTTATTCTGCCTTTCAAAAATCGAAATAGAAAGCGATCAAAAAATGTCAAGTGCCTGAAAATGATACCGATAAAAACGACAAGTCATCCTGCAAAAAACAAGCCATCACATGACTCTGTCGACCAAAATATGGAAAAATTATGGCTCTCAAAATATGGCGATGCAGAAACTAGATTTTACAAAAAATTGCGTCTTTTAGTGTGTGACAGCTGTCAATCATAAAAACCCGATATGATTCTGGTATCGCTGTAATTGCACCGACCTGAAGAATAAAGTTTCCTAATCACTTATACCGCAAGAGGAATGGCGTGAAAAGTAAACTCTAGGGTTAGATATAGGGTTGTGTTAGGGTTAGGGTTGGGCTAGGGCTGGGCTAGGGTTAGTGTTGGGGTTGGTTTTAGGGTAGGGCTAGGGTTAGTATTAGGCTAGGGTAGGGCTAGGGTTAGTGTTGTGCTAGGGTTGGGCTAGGGTTAGGGTTGGGCAAGGGTTAGGGTTGGGATAGGGTTGGGGATGGGGTTAGGGTTGGGCTAGGGCTAGGGTTATGGCTGGGTTAGGGATTTTTTTCAAAAGTAAAAAACAAAAGATGACGATATGGCGACTAGTGTTGAGAGCAAGTGCTCGCTACTTGAATTTGCATCGGGTGCTCGGGTATGCACTGAGTATCACGGGTACTCAAGTGACATGCTCGAGTCTCCGTCCCATATGCATCGTGGCCAAAAAAAACTTGCGGGGATTGCCTGCCATGCACGAGCGATCCCAGAATTTTTTTTTGAGGGGTGTCTAATAACCATGAAACATGCTAGTTTAGACATGCGGGTCTAGTTTCCAAAACGGTGTCACTTGTGGGGGTTTTCCACTTTTTAGGTACATCTGGGGCTCTCCAAACGCAACATGGTGCCCACTAATTATTCAAGCAATTTTTACAAACAAAAAGTCAAATGGCGCTCTTTCCCTTCCGTACCCTGCCGTGCGCCCAAACAGTGTTTTTTCCCCACGTATGGGGTATCTGTGTGCTCAGGGGAAATTTCACAACAAATTTTGGGGTCTATTTTTTCCTTTTACCCCTGACAAAATAAAAAAAAATTGGGTCTAAAGTAACATTTTTGTGAAAAAAGTTAAATGTTAATTTTTTTCTTCCACATTCCAAAAATTCCTGTGAAGCACCTGGGTTAATAAAGTTCTTGAATGTGGTTTTGAGCACCTTGAGGGGTGCAGTTTTTAGAATGGTGTCACTTTGTGGTATTTTCTGTCATAAACCCCCCTCAAAGTGACTTCAAATGTGATGTGGTCCCTAAAAAAATGGTTTTGTAAATTTTGTTGGAAAAATGAGAAATCGCTGGTCATCTTTTAACCCTCATAGCTCCCTAATAAAAAAAAAATTTGGTTCCAAAATTGTGCTGATGTAAAGTAGACATGTGGGAAATGTTATTTATTAACTATTTTGTGTGACATATCTCTCTGATTTAAGGGCATAAAAATTAAAATTGCAAAATTTTCTAAATTTTCGCCACATTTCCGTTTTTTTAACAAATAAACACAAGTGATATCGAAGAAATTTTACCAAAATCATGAAGTACAATATATCACGAAAAAACACTCTCAGAATCAGGGGGATCCATTGAAGAGTTCCAGAGTAATTACCTCATAAAGTGACAGCGGTCAGAATTGTAAAAATTGGCCCGGTCATTAACGTGCAAACCACCCTAGGGGGTAAAGGGGTTAATATTTCTTGGATTGGAGATTTCTGGTCATGTGTTCCAATAGGATATGACATAAAAATCTGAAGATTAAAAAAATACATTTTTTATGGACGAGAATACATTTTTATTGATACCATTTTGGGATAGATATGACATTTTTATCATTTGTTAAAGCATTTTTTGTGAAATTGCAGGAATCCCCAAAAAAATAATTTTGGCATTTTTGAATTTTTTTCATTTATGATAGATCAGACTTTTCTTTATATGGTGATGACACATATATGTTTTATTTTTTTTTTTTTATTATCTTTATTTTTTATGGGTAAATAGGTGCGTGACTTGAACTTTTATGTTTTTTTTATTTTTTCCTATATTTTTAAAACTTTTTTTTTACTTTTCAATGTTCTTAACAGTTCCCTTGGGGGACCTGAAGCGGCAATCATCTGATCGCTTGTGCTATATACAGTGATGCCACAATATTACTGTATATAGTAAAAATCATGGTCTCCTTTGAAGCCTGGCGACAGACCCCTGTTGTTGTCATAGCAACCCATCAGTGGCTCGCAATAACATCATGGTCGGTGCATAGAATATTGCCCACACGTCAGCGAGTGTTAAATTCCCTTGTCAAAGATTGACAGCAGCATTTAAACAGTTAACAATTGCTTCACTCCACCAGTGATAGAGGCAAGTCCTGGCTGTAACACACAGCCATGACCTGCCGAGTGTGGAACAGGCTTCCAACTGTGCTTCCAATTTGCGCCGTACATTTATAGCACATGTCGAGAAGGGGTTGAAGCATTTAGCTCTCCTCCTACATGTTTCGTTCATTAATCGAATAAAATGCTGTACGTAACTGCTCAAACTGAATACACGGATATATGGGTACAGGTACTGAAGTAGTTCTGTCACGGCAACACATTAACCCCTTTACCCCCTAGGGTGGTTTGCACGTTAATGACCAGGCCAATTTTTACAATTCTGACCACTGTCACTTTATGAGTTAATAACTCTGGAATGCTTCAATGGATCCCCCTGATTCTGAGATTGTTTTTTCATGACATATTGTACTTCATGATAGTGGTAAAATTTCTTCGATATCACTTGCATTTTTTTGTTAAAAAAATGGAAATTTGGCAAAAATTGTGAAAATTTAGCAATTTTCAAACTTTGAATTTTCATGCCCTTAAATCAGAGAGACATGTCACACAAAATAGTTAATTAATAACATTTATCACATGTCTACTTTACTTCAGCACAATTTTGGATCCAAATTTACAAAACCATTTTTTTAGGGACAACATCACATTTGAAGTGACTTTGAAGGTCCTTTATGACATTAAATATCCAAAAGTAATACCATTCTTAAAACTGCACCCCTCAAGGTGCTCAAAACCACATTGAAGAAGTTTATTAATCCTTCAGGTACTTCACAGGAATTTTTGGAATAAGGAAGAAAAAAATTAACGTTTAACTTTTTTCACAAAAATGTTACTTTAGACGCCAATTTTTTATTTTTGTAAGGGTAACAGGAAAAAATGGACCCCATGTTGTGCAATTTCTCCTGAGCACTCTGATAGCCAATATGTGGGGGAAAACCACTGTTTGGGCATACGGCAGGGTTCGGAAGAGAAGGAGTGCCATTTGACTTTTTGAGTGTAAAATTTGCTTGAATAATTAGCAGACGCTATGTTGCATTTGGAGAGCCCCTGATGTGCCTAAACAGTGGAAACTCCCACAAGTGAAACCATTTTGGGAACTTATCTAAATGTGTGGTGAGCACCATAAACCCCCAGGTGAATCACAGAAGTTTATGACATTGAGCCGTAAAAATAAAATTTTCACATTTTTCCCACAAAAATGTTTTTCAGCCTCCAATTTGCATTTTCATATAGGTAACAGGAGAAATTGCACCATGCAGTATGTTGTGCAATTTCTCTTGAGCACGCTGATAGCCAATGTGTGGGGGAAAACCACTGTTTGGGCACACGGCATGGTTCGGAAGAGAATGAGTGCCATTTGACTTTTTGAATGTAAAATTTGCTTGAATAATTAGCAGAAACCATGTTGCATTTGGAGAGCCCCTGATGTGCCTAAACAGTGGAAACTCCCACAAGTGAAACCATTTTGTGAACTTATCAAAATGTGTGGTGAGCACCTTGAACCCCCAGGTGCTTCACAGAAGTTTATAACATTGAGCCGTAAAAATAAAATTTTCACATTTTTCCCACAAAAATGTTTTTCAGCCCCCAATTTGCATTTTCATATGGGTAACAGGAGAAATTGCACCATGCAATTTGTTTTTCAATTTCTCCTGAGTAAGCCGATACCCCATATGTGGGAGAAAAGCACTGTTTTGGTGCACGTCAGGGTTCGGAAGGGAAGGAGCGTCATTTGACTTTTTGAATGTAAAATTTGCTTGAATAATTAGCAGATGCCATGTTGCATTTGGAGAGCCCTTGGTGGGCCTAAACAGTGGAAACTCCCCACGAGTGTTACCATTTTGGAAACTAGACCCCTCAGGAATGGATGTCTTGTGAGCACCTTAAATCCCCAGGTGCTTCACAGAAGTTTATAACATGAAGCCGTGAAAATAAATAAATCAAACATTTTCCTCAAAAATGATGTTTTAGCCCCAAATATTTTATTTTCACAACGGTAAGAGGAGAAAATGGGCCCCAAAAGCTGTTGTGCAATATGCTAATACCCCATATTTAGGGAAAATACATTGTTTGGGCGCACTGCAGGGTTCAGAAGGGAAGGAGCACTGTGTGACTTTTTGAACACAAAATTGGCTGGAATTGAGAGCGGACGCCATGTTGCATTTGGAGAGCCCCTGATGCGCCTAAATGGTGGAAACCCCCCACAAGTGACCCCATTTTAGAAACATTAGATTTTATGAAAGGGTATAGTGAACATTTTGAACCCAGAGGTACGACATAGAATTTGATAACAATAGTTCATCATATTGAATAAGTTGTCATTACTCTTGAGTGTAAGGGTTCGCTACTTGAGTTTGCATCAGGTACTTGGGTATGCACCAACTATCGTGGGTGCTCAAGTGACATGCTGGAGTCCCCACCCTGCATGTTTCATGGTTGTTCATGATCCAAAAAAAACATGCTGGGATCACTCATGCATGGCAGGCAACTTTTGTTGGCCACGAAGCATAAGTGGGGGAGACTGGAGTATGTCACTCGAGCACCTGCGATAGTCAGTGCATACCCGAGCCCCCGATGCAAACTTAAGTAGCGAGCGTGTGCAATCACCACTGGTCTCCATCTCATCATCATTTTTTTTTCTTTAGTTTTGAAAAAATCCCAAACATAGCATAACCCTAACCCTAGCACAACCCTAACCCTAGAGTTTATTTGTGGTATAAGTAGTTAGTCGACTTTATTTTTCTGGTTGGTGCGATTACAGCTATACCAGATTCACATCGGGTTTTTATGACAGCTGTCACACAGTAAAAGACACTTTTTTGCAAAGACTAGTTTTTACATCGGCATATTTTGAGAGCTATAATTTTTCCATATTTCGGCTGACAGAGTCATATGATGGCTTGTTTTTTTGCGAGACGAGATGACGTTTTTATTGGTATCATTTTCAGGCACATGACATTTTTTGATCGCTTTCTATTCTGATTTTTGGGAGGCAGAAAAAACAAAAACCAACAATTCAGGAATTGTTTTTTGGGTTTTTTTTTATGCCGTTCTGCGTGTGGTAAAATTGATGAGGCAGCTTTATTCTTTGGGTCAGCATGTTTACAGTGGTATCACATTTATATTTTTTTATGTTTTGGCGCTTTTACTCAATAAAAACTATTTTAGAGAAAAAATAATTTTTTTGTATTACTTTATTCTGAGAGCTATAACTTTTTTATTTTCTGGCTAATGGAGCAGTATGACACCTTGTTTTTTGCGGGACAAGATGACGTTTTCAGTGGCACCATTTTTATTTACATTCGGTTTTTTTTATCGCATTTTATTCCATTTTTTGTTTGGCGGAATGTTGATAAAACATAATTTTTTGGCTTTTTTTTTTACCGTATTCACTAAAGGGGTTAACTAGTGAAACAGTTTTTTAGGTCAGGATGCTCCAGATGCGGCGATGCAAAATGTGTGTATTTTATTGGTTTATTTATTTTTTTTTCATAATAATATTTATTTATGGGTACAACATATTTTTATTTTTAGGGGATTATTTTTGAAAATTTTTTTTTTAGATTTTTGCAATTTTTTTTTTTCACTTTCTGACACTTCTATTACTTTTACACTTTGTCCCGCTATGGGACTTTAACTTTTTACATTCTGATTGGCTGTATAGCATAGGAATGCAGCACCATCCCTGTGCTATTCAGGCTGTCAGTGCTGCACAGGGCATTACCAAAGTAACTTCTTGCCTCCTGGTGACCCAGATGTTGTCATGACGACATCGGGTCACCATGACAACATCCGGGACCCGGCAGGAGACAACACAGGATGACGGAGAAGAGGAAAGTAACGGCGCTTACCTCCCCTTGGTCCTGGAATGCTGCGATCGACTTCAATCACAGCATTTTGGGGGTTCATGTGCCAGCAGTTGTGCTTTACTGCTCCTGGCACATAGCACTGGCACAGCTGATTGTCACAACTGACACCCGGCGGCGATCACCCTGCACCGCTTGTGTGTGGGCGGAATCGCATTATACATAATAGTATGTAGCTGGTCCATAAGGCCCAGGGCGCAGCTACATACTATTACTGACATCAGATTGCCCATTGCTATTATAGTTATAGAGCGAGCCACATCCCCCAAGATGCCATAGTCGCAGGCTATTGTCAAATCTAGTGTTGTGAGATTTTGAGCTTAAATTACCAGCTCCTTCGCCAGTCTAATCCATTCTAAATGTCCTCAATTTTATAGCATGTGTAGCAGTGTACATGTTTTCCTCACCCAGGTCAAATTAATAATTTATTACCCTTGCAGTAGATTCAATATTTTATCTCTTAGTCAATATTCTAGGCTGATATGGGAACAGCACCAAAATAATTTATAATGAACAGATAATATATAGATTAAAGGCAAATTAAAATGTCCAAGTCAGTAGACAATGAACTATTTTCTGTGCTCATGGGAATAGAGACTTTAATAATTTAACACCATCTGGAAGCAATGGTAAAGATCCATTTGTTTGACCATACATAATAACAGGAGTCTCTATGTCAGTAGAAGACACACCACCATCTGTTGCCATAGGAAATGTCTTTAATAATGTAACCATCTGGTAACAATAGCAAAAAATCTTTTTAGCTGACAAGT
Organism: Phyllobates terribilis; assembly: GCF_046119375.1. Classification (NCBI taxonomy): domain Eukaryota; kingdom Metazoa; phylum Chordata; class Amphibia; order Anura; family Dendrobatidae; genus Phyllobates; species Phyllobates terribilis. The sequence continues at coordinate 447,427,478 of NW_027362764.1, forward strand.
CACATATTTAATTTCAATAGTAATAAAACTCAAAGCTCCTTCACTAGGTGTCTCTTTCTAAGAACTCAAGGGTAATTGATAACTTACTCTACTTTCAATTTACGTGTGAATTAGCTGCATTGCAACAATATAGATACCATATATATTTTTTGTTATTTCATAAGGCAAGTCCAATTACTGTATAATATCTATCCTTAGACCTTCCCACCAAAAAAATGTATGTTAAAGTGCAAGTGATGATCAACTTGGGTTAGTCCAAGTTAAGTATACGTTTATGGGGATCAACATGCTAGTAATTCCCCTTAAGTAAGACTTTCACAGTTTACACTTACATGAATTTACTGTATATTCTTTATTGTTTATTTATGTTCTCTGTTTACTATTGAATTTTGTAATTTTGCATGTTTTAACACCTTTGAGTTATTTGTGTAAAGTCCATATTTAATTTAGAATTAATCAGTCATGGGTGAAGTGTTGGACCCTTGAAATTGTTCCAGTAAATGAAGTATTTCACCCAGAAAATTATTGCAATTATACATGTTTTGTTATACTCAAATTTATTTCCTTTGTTTGCATTGGAACAACACAAAAAAAAAACGAGTAAAAAGGCAAATTGGACATAATTTCACACAAAACCCCCAAAATAGACTGGACAAAATTTCTGGCACCCTCAACTTAATATTTGGTTGCACACATGCATTGTATTGACAATGGGGTAAGCTTTCTGTGGAGCTATAGAGCAGGATGGTGTTATATCCTAGAGGCAGCAAAACTACAATATATTAATTTGTTTAGGTCATGTTTATATTTTTCACACATTTTTTTCCAGAATCAGATCAAAGTCACTGTGGTTCATATCTCTGTATAAAAATATTTTTAACACCAAAGCACTCACTTTAAAAACAAAATAAAAAGGTCAATCAGGGTTGCCCCCACATTCTACAGCTTCTGCACCTCCTCCTCTTCTTCTTCAGCCTCCATCTCTGAAATGACCACATTAGTCAGAGGCTGGAAGCACTTCAGCGCTGCCTCGGCCAAGCTGCAACAGACTGTGCTGAAGCTAATATACTTAGGTGACAAACCTCACCCAACTGAAGAGTTGTGGACAGCTCTGAAAGAGCAGGCAGATCTGTGGCTGACACCGCTGAACCAACAGCCAGGCAAGGTCATGTGTGACAATGGCCGGAACCTGGTGGCGGCCCTGAAGCGAGGCAAGCTCACACACGTACCATGACTGACCCATGTGCTTAATCTCGTGGTTCAGCGGTTTCTCAAAACCTACCCAGATGTGTCGCATCTGCTTGTCAAAGTACGCCGCATGTGTGCCCATTTTAGAAAGTCAGCTACAGCTTGCGCCACCCTTTCTGTTCTTCAGCAGCATTTGCAGCTTCCAGCTCACTGACTGGTGTGCAATGACCCCACACATTGGAACTCTACATTGCAGATGTTGGGAAGGATTTGTGAGCAGAAGAGGGCAGTTGTTGACTATCAGCATCAACAAGGCCATCTGTATTCAGGTCATACTCCACACATAAGACCTCAGGAGTGGACATAGATGTCAGATATCTGTACCATCCTCCAAAACTTTGAGGACTCCACCAAGATGGTGAGCGGCGATGACGCCATAATTAGCGTCACCATCCCGCTTCTCTGTTTTCTGAAACAATTGCTGCTTGTAATTAAAGATGTTGCATTGCAGGCGGAGCACGATGAGATGGAGCAAGGAACCATACAAGGTGATTCCACATAGCCCAGCCTCATCTCATCCCAACGTAGATTGGATGACAATGAGGAAGAAGAGGAGGAACAACATGAGCTAGTTTCCTGCGCTATAGACTGTACTACCTGAACAACTGTCATACCATCTGTTCAGCGTGGATGGCCTAAGGACAGGGAGGATGATGAGGAGGAGAGCATTGTCAGTCATCCTCTTGGTGAGGACATGTAAGTCTTGACTCTTTGCAGTCTGGCACACATGGCTGAGTTTATGTTACCCTGCTTTTCCTTGAGCCTCGCGTTGTCAAAATTTTGAATGACAGTCATTACTGGTTGGTGACACTTCTAGACTTATGCTGCAAGGAGAATTTTCTATCTCTTATTCCCTTGCTTAACAGGCCTAATAAAATGGGGCAGTACCAGAATGCCAGTGTTGCGGAATTATTATATCTACGTATCTTGCAAGGGGCATTGGAGTACCTCCAAGTTTTTGGCAGCCATTGCATTCACTGTATAGGCAAACAGTATGGGAGACTCACTTTCTAAAAATGGGAACATTTTTTTCAGGAGGCCCTCCGACTCCAATATCTCTTGCAAGGAACACTGTAGTTCCTCCAAATTTTTGCCAGCTGCTGCATTCACTGCATAGGCAAAAAGTATGGGAGACCCTGTCCTTTCTAATGGGAACATGTCGTTACTGTGGTCCAGCTCTCTGTGTCTTTAAATTGGTATTGGAGTTCTTCTTTTGGCAGCCCTTGCAGTCACTGCTGGGCATTACCACTATAAGAGACCCACTCGTTTATAATGGGAAAAATTTTTTACTGAGACCCTCCTCTATGTCTCTTCAAAGGGGTATTGGTGTACGCACAAATTTTTGGCAGCCCTTGCAGTCACTGCATACGCAATAACAGTATAGGAGTCACACACAACAAAGCATAGCTGACTGCTGGCCCTTTAAGAATAGTAAGGGCTATCTGATGGCCCTATAAAAAATATTGTTTGTGACTTTCAGAGTCCCTCATTCATAAATGAAACAGGATGTGTCTGATGATGTATCACACACCACATGGCCAGATAAGGTTGTAAAATGTTAAAATGACATTTCCTGGTGAATACATTTTTCACGGTTGAAAGCCAAGCAAAAGTGCAAAAACGCATCAAAAACGCTATATTTGAACATAGCCCAAGGTGTGGAGGAGCATTTTTTATTTTGGTTATTTATTTTGCCTTATATTTAAGTCATTACCGAGGAAAGGATGTTCCTTAACATTTTTCCCAGGAAAATCCATTTTGGTTTAGTCTTTGTATATTTTATTGTGAGTCCATAAAAGTGGCATAATACCTCTGACAACATTGTTTACAGCAGTGACCTGGGAGTCAGAGATGCTTCCAGGGGTCTTCCCCATGCTGTTACCATGGCATTTGAGCACTGTTCCCATCGATTTGGGCAATTTTTAGGCCCCCTGCAGACCTCCGGGGGTGGGGGGGCAGCCAGAAAAGTGCTTGAGTTTCCCATAGACTTACATTGGGGTCGTTACTCAGACCAAGCACTCGAGCATTCCAATTTGCTCGACCCGAACAACGAGTACCCGAGCATTTTAGTGCTCGCTCATTACTATTAGTTACCCTTGAGTATTAAGCATCATAAAATATCTCATAAAAAAGTGATTATTGAAGCTGTTTGAATGTATAAAAACATTTGTTTGCTACAGAAAACCACAAGAATCAAAAATTACAAAATAAAAACTAGTAAGAAAACGTTTAAAATAATAGCAGGAAACCTTTAATGGCTCTATTTTTTTTGTTGGAAACAAAAGACAGAATTTGACAAAGAAGGGCCACCAACACCATGAATCCTCATGAAATCCATTAGCTGATATTGAATCATCCTCATGAACATCTAGATAAAGACAGTATGTAAGTATGTAAACTGCTTCAATTGGGACCACACAGAGTCCTTAGTAGTAACGGGTGCCGCTTAACAATTAATTAAGACAGAAAAAATCTAATACCAAACCATGACTGGAAAAACCTGCAACCAGGAAAAGTAATATAACAATCAGAAAAACAGAGGATGCATACATGTACACACGGGGTCAAAATTGTTGGTACCCCTTGTTTAATGAAAGAAAAACCCACAATGGTCACAGAAATAACTTGAATCTGACAAAAGTACTAATAAAAACAAATCTATGAAAATGAACAAATGAAAGTCAGTCATTGCTTTTCAACCCTGCTTCCACAGAATTTAAAAAAATATTAATCTCATGAAATAGGCCTGGACAGAAATGATTGTACCCCTGAAAATAATGTGACAAAAGGGACATGTTAAATCAAGTTGTGTTCACTAATTAGCATCGCAAGTGTCTACAATCTTGTAATCAGTCAGTGGGCCTGTATATAGGGCTACAGATACTCACTGACATGGTGTGTACCACACTCAGGAAGATAAGGAAAGAGTTGTCTTAGGAGATTAGAAAGAAAATTATAGACAAACATGTTAAAGGTAAAGGTTCTAAGACCATTTCCAAGCAGCTTAATGTTCCTGTGACTACAGTTGCACATATTATTCAGAAATTTAAGATCCATGGGACTGTAACCAACCTCCCTGGACATGGCCGCAGGAGGAAAATTGATGACAAATCACAGAGACAGATAATACAAATGGTAACAAAAGAACCCAGGAAATCTTCTAAAGAGATTAAAGGTGAACTTCAAGCTCAAGGAACATCAGTGTCAGATCGCCCGATCCGTTGTTGTTTGATCCAAAGTGGAATTCACGGGAGACGACAAAGGATAACATCATTGTTGAAAAAAAAAACATAAAAAAGCCAGACTGGAATTTGCCAAACTACATGTTGACAAGCCACAAAGCTTTTGGAAGAATGTCCTATGGACAGGTGAGACAAAAATGGAGGTTTTTGGTAAGGTACATCAGCTCTATGTTCATAGACGGAAAAATGAAGCATATCAAGAAAAGAACACTACCCCTACTGTGAAACATGGAGAAAGCTCTGTTATGTTCTGGGGCTGCTTTGCTGCATCTGGCACAGGGTGTCTTCAATCTGTGCAGGATACAATGAAAACTCAAGACTATCAAGGGATTCTAGAGAGAAACTGCCCAGTTTCAGAAAGCTTGGTCTCAGTCACAGGTCATGGGTCTTGCAACAGGATAATGACCCAAAACACCCAAGAATGGCTAAGTTGAAAACATTCTGAAGTGGCCTTCTATGAGCCCTGACCTAAATTCTATTCAGCATCTTTGGAAAGAGCTGAAACATGCCACCTGGAAAAGGCAACCTTCAAACACGAGACAACTGGAGCAGTTTGCTCATGAGGAGTGGGCCAAAATACCTGTTGAGAGGTGCAGAAGTCTCATTGACGGTTACAGGAATCGTTTGATTGTAATGATTGCCTCAAAAGGTTGTTCAACAAAATATTAAGTTAAGAGTAACATAATTTCTGTCCAGGACTATTTCAAGTGTTTAATTTTTTTTAAAAAAATTGTTCATTTTCATAGATTTTTATTTCATTATTACTTTTGTCAGATTTAAGTTATTTCTGTGACCAATGTGGGTTTTTCTTTCATTAAACGAGGGGTACCAACAATTTTGACCACATGTACAGTACAGACTAAAAGTTTGGACACACCTTCTCATTTAAAGATTTTTCTGTATTTCCATGACTGTGAAAATTGTACATTCACACTGAAGGCATCAAAACTATGAATTAACACATGTGGAATTACATAGTTAACAAAAAAGTGTGAAACAACTGAAAATATGTCTTATATTCTAGGTTCTTCAAAGTAGCCACCTTTTGCTTTGATGACTGCTTTGCACACTCTTGGCATTCTCTTGATGAGCTTCAAGAGGTAGTCACCGGAAATGGTTTTCACTTCACAGGTGTGTCCTGTCAGGTTTAATAAGTGGGATTTCTTGCCTTATAAATGGGGTTGGGACCATCAGTTGTGTTGTGCAGAAGTCTGGTGGATACACAGCTGATAGTCCTACTGAATAGACTGTTAGAATTTGTATTATGGCAAGAAAAAAGCAGCTAAGTAAAGAAAAATGAGTGGCCATCATTACTTTAAGAAATGAAGGTCAGTCAGTGCGAAAAATTAGGAAAACTTTGAAAGTGTCCCCAAGTGCAGTTGCAAAAACCATCAAGCGCTACAAAGAAACTGGCTCACATGAGGACCGCCCCAGGAAAGGAAGACCAGGAGTCACCTCTGCTTCTGAGGATAAGTTTATCCGAGTCACCAGCCTCAGAAATCGCAGGTTAACAGCAGCTCAGATTAGAGACCAGGTCAATGCCACACAGAGTTCTAGCAGCAGACACATCTCTTCAACAACTGTTAAGAGGAGACTTTGTGCAGCAGGCCTTCATGGTAAAATAGCTGCTAGGAAACCACTGCTAAGGACAGGCAACAAGCAGAAGAGACTTCTTTGGGCTAAAGAACACAAGGAATGGACATTAGACCAGTGGAAATCAGTGCTTTGGTCTGATGAGTCCAAATTTGATATCTTTGGTTCCAACCGTGTCTTTGTGCGACGCAGAAAAGGTGAACGGATGGACTCTACATGCCTGGTTCCCACCGTGAAGCATGGAGGAGGAGGTGTGATGGTGTGGGGGTGCTTTGCTGGTGACACTGTTGGGGATTTATTCAAAATTGAAGGCATACTGAACCAGCATGGCTACCACAGCATCTTGCAGCGGCATGCTATTCCATCCGGTTTGCGTTTAGTTGGACCATCATTTATTTTTCAACAGGACAATGACCCCAAACACACCTCCAGGCTGTGTAAGGGCTATTTGACCAAGAAGGAGAGTGATGGGATGCTACGCCAGATGACCTGGCCTCCACAGTCACCAGACCTGAACCCAATCAAGATGGTTTGGGGTGAGCTGGACCACAGAGTGAAGGCAAAAGGGCCAACAAGTGCTAAGCATCTCTGGGAACTCCTTCAAGATTGTTGGAAGACCATTTCCAGTGACTACCTCTTGAAGCTCATCAAGAGAATGCCAAGAGTGTGCAAAGCAGTCATCAAAGCAAAAGGTGGCTACTTTGAAGAACTTGGAATATAAGACATATTTTCAGTTGTTTCACACTTTTTTGTTAAGTATACAATTCCACATGTGTTAATTCATAGTTTTGATGACTTCAGTGTGAATGTACAATTTTCATAGTCATGAAAATACAGAAAAATCTTTAAATGAGAAGGTGTGTCCAAACTTTTGGTCTGTACTGTATATAATAAGCAAGAAGTGGTTCAAGCATCTAGTAACGTAGGATTAAAGTGATCTGACACATATGAGAAAGATATGACAGATAGAAATGAGCGGATGGATCGAACACAATTCAATTTGATTTGCAAGGGTTGACCTAAGCAAAAAAAAAATTACCAGCCCCATTTCAAATACTGTTAAATATTCAGAGAGTAGGCTAATGGTGTTAGGCATGTTTAATGCCCTGCAGCTATCACAACATATGATCTAGTGCTGCAAATAAGCGGGGCTGTAAAAGGCGGTATAAAACATGGGGGGTGGCCAAGAAGCACCAATTTTTGATAGTATGTAAGTATATGGGGTAAGAAGGCATTGCTCACATCACACCTAGGGATAGAGAAAGGCCTAATCTGATTGAGCACTACTACTTTAAGTATTACTTTAACAATACATTTTATAGTTCTCGGTATTGTATCAACTGTAATACATCATTATCCTGTGAAATATGTTGGATGAACTACTGATCCTTTGAAGATCAGAATACAAAGACACTTGACAGATGTGGTTAGTTTGAGTCAAAATGTCTCATTATTGTGTCCTCAGATGATAATAAGCTCTACAAAGTAACCAACACAGAGGAGAATAATTTAATATTGCAGAAAATGACTTTTGTAACCTGGAGGCTTTGGCCCAGAAGTGACAATTGAAGTTTAATATATATAAATTTATGGTCATGTATGTAGGCCAAGTAAAGAAAATGTATAACTATTTATAGTAAAATGTTGTGTTAAACAGCTAAGGAAAAAGACTTAGGACTATCACTGAACAGTAACCTCAACTTTAGTGACCAGTTCCAGGCACCTGCTGCAAAAGCAAATAAAAATATATTAATTAAAATAGGCACATATTCTCATAAGAACATAGTTCACTAATCGATCCGCCTTTCCCTAATTGCAAGAACTAGATTTCTGCAAAGAGAATATTCTGACCAGGAAACAAGTTTGTATATCATGATATCGTCTGTATATCAGGTCATATAAGAAATCAAGAAGACTTTCTCTCTTAAAGAAGCAATCACATCAAAAATTTTATTTTTTTAATATATTCCAATCAACATATTATATGGCACAATGTACTTACAATTGCTCATTTAACCTTTTTACCCAGTTAATTCTTCTGTATTACATTATGTCAATGAATTTATTTTATTAAAAACTGACTAGCTGGATCCTTTTTGTTAGGTGCCGGGCGCTTGCTGGATCAGAAATGGGTTCTGAGTCATCTTTGGATTCTGTGGTCTCCCATTCCGATCCAGCAAGTGCTGATGCTGCACAGCATCACCGTCGGTCCCAACGCCTAGCCAATGCACAAGATGTACAAGTAGTATCTCATGTATTTGAACCTAGCAACATGAAGCACAGGTTGCGGAGAGAGACTAGGCTACTGCAGCCTAAGTCCGAGAGGCGCTGCACTGATGGTTTGGCAGCCAACTGACCCGGTGACTTGGCACTGCCTGATTGGTCCACGGGTGGCGTCACCAATGGTGCGACGGTGGGCAGGGCTTCGTCTTTAAAAGGCCTGCCCACAAACATGGTGGCGCGCTCAGATCATTTGAGCTGGTTGTTTGTGGTGTGCACGCTTTCCTCTTGAGCTCCTCAAAGAGCCATAGATATATGCAGGCAGGTAGCTAGGCTGACAGCTCGGCTCTCACCAGGGGGTTCGCCTTACACCCCGAGCCGTATACAGACGCCGTACTCCCAGTACTGCCTGTGAGCCATACAGAGCGGGTCTGCTCAGTCAGGTAGCACGCCGGCTGAGTGCTCGAATACCCGGCGGGAATCACACCCGCACACTAGTGCCAACTCCTATAGCGTAGCGCCTGTATCGAAGACAGGGCTACTGCTTCTTCCCCTGTCACACGTCTCCCTGCGGTTCTTGGAGATTGAGTGAACCGTTATATTCTCACATTAGCGCCAACTCCTATAGCATAGCGCCTTCACTTCTGGGCAGTTAACGGAGATAGAGCATACCGCTACACCCGGTCTTGTGTGTTGTTAACACGGAAGGGTTATCATTTTAGTTGGGTACTTCCCTTTCCACCCGGGAGGTGTTCGGCAGCAGTCCACCAGGCTGCATCGCAGACCCCGGGGTCGTTGTGTTACTATTTAATAAAGTTGTCTGCAACCATCCCCTTAACAGTATCTGAGCGCCAGGGTCTTGCCGAACATGGCTGACAACCAGCAACTGCAGCGCTATGTACAGCAACTTGAGGCCAGACTTAGGTCTCTGGAACAAGCTGTCCCGGTCACTGACATCACTGCAGTGGCTACCCAGGCGGCTTCTCTAGCAGCCAATCTGATTAACTCGGCTGCGGGGAACACTGCAAGTGTCCCATTACCTCATTTTGCTCTCCCGGAGAAATTTTCTGGGGACAGTAAATTCTGCACGGGTTTTATCAATTTATGCTCCATTCAGTTGGAGATGATGGAGGCATGGTTCCCCTCCGAAAAAGCCAAAGTGGGATATGTCATCTCATTACTCTCCCACCGGGCTCTGGAGTGGGCTACTCCTCTGTGGGAGCGAAATGACCCGGTAGTGGCTAATGCGGGTCTTTTCCTTCAAACCCTAATGAGTGTTTTCCTTGGGCCTCAGTTTACGCATGACACGGCTCTCATGCTTCTTGTGTTGAGCCAGGGTTCGGGCACCGCCAGTCACTATGCCATCCAGTTCAGAACCTTTGCGGCTGAGCTGGATTGGGCTGAGTGGTCGCTAATCCCGGTGTTTTGGAGGGGGCTGGCTGGGCATATTAAAGATGCCTTAGCTACCAGGGAGATTTCAACCTCTCTGGAAGAGTTAATAACTCTTGCTAACCGAATAGATCTGCGTCATGCAGAACGCAAGTTAGAGCTTTAGGTTTCCAGACCTCGGTTTCGGTTTGCACCCGCTTTCTCTAGGCCTATCTCTAAACCCGCGGTTCCCAACCCGGAGCCTGAGGCTATGAACATATCCCGGACTTAGTATAAGCCCCCTCGTTCCCGACCTGCACATCCCTTGGAGTACCCCATTAATAAGGTTTCCAAGCAGTCGGGAAACGAGGGTGTCTAACCACCGTTGGAGGGGGTGTGTTAGATTCAGGGGTTTCTTCCTCCAAATTACTTTATGAGGTGTCGTTGTCCTTCAGAACAACTATGGTAACTGCCAAGGCGTGGGTGGATTCTGGAGCCGATGGCAATTTTTTGTCTTCAGCATTTGCTCAGAGGCATGCCATTCCTATGGAGTTACTGTCTAGGTCAAAGAACATCAGGGTGGTCAATGGCTCTCTGCTGGATACACAAATCACCCACCAGTCTGTTCCCCTCACCATGTCATTTCCTCTGGGTCATTGGGAGGTTATCTCCTTCCTTATTAATCCCGGGGGATTAGATGAGGTGCTATTGGGCCATCCTTGGCTACGCCGTCACTCTCCACACATTGACTGGAGTACAGGGAGAATTTATTCCTGGGGTAAAGATTGTGTGCCCCAGTGTATGGTTCCAGCCGCCTGAGGGGCAGTCTCAGAGCCTTCTCCCGACTTGTCCGCTCTGCCTGTGCAATATCGGAGCTTTGCGGATGTCTTTTCTAAAAAGGCTGCTGAGACTTTACCTCCCCACCGACCGTATGACTGTCCTATTGACCTGGTTCCTGGTACTGAGCCTCCTCACGGTATGGTCTACCCTCTGTCTGTACCCGAGACCCAGGCCATGTCTGACTATATCAAAGAGAATCTGGCCCGGGGGTTTATCAGAAAATCGGTCTCTCCTGCGGGAGCGTGGTTTTTCTTTGTCCAGAAGAAAGGGGGGTGATTTGCGTCCCTGCATTGATTACATAGGACTAAATGCCATCACCATCAAGAATAAATACCCTCTGCCCCTTATCTCTGAGCTATTTGACAGGTTGCGAGGGGCTCATATTTTTACTAAGCTGGACTTGCGAGGGGCGTATAATCTTGTGCGAATCCGTGTGGGCGACGAGTGGAAAACAGCCTTTAACACTCGTGATGGCCATTATGAGAATCTCGTCATGCCTTTCGGATTATGCAATGCCCCTGCAGTTTTTCAAGATTTTGTCAGCGATATCTTTCGGGATTTGCTGCTATCTTCCGTGGTAGTCTATCTTGACAATATTCTTATTTTTTCCCCAGACCTCTCCACACACCGAGAGGATGTTCGTAGGGTTTTCGAGCGATTGCGAGCAAATTCTTTGTACTGTAAGATGGAGAAGTGTCAGTTTGAACGAGTCGTTACCATGCCTGGGCTATATCATATCCAGTAAGAGATTGGCTATGGATCCACAAAAGTTGGTGGCAGTACAGAAGTGGCAGCAGCCCCATTCTCTTAAAGCGGTACAACGTTTCATGGGCTTTATTAACTACTACCGGCAGTTCATACCACATTTTTCCACCCTGGTGGCTCCCTTAGCCGTTTTAACCCGGAAGGGTGCCAATCCCAAGAACTGGTTTCAGGAGACATCCGAGGTGTTCCGGGAGATTAAATCCTACTTTGCTAGAGCTCCCATTCTCCATCTCCTGGATGTAGACAAGCCATTCTTCCTGGAGGTCGATGCCTCCTCTGTCGGAGCAGGAGCGGTTCTCTGCCAAAAGAATGAACAGGGTCGGACAAGACCATGTTTTTTCTTTCTTCTCCAAGAGCTTCTCTCAAGCAGAGAAGAATTATACGATTGGTGACAAAGAATTGCTTGCTATTAAGATGACTTTTTCGGAATGGAGGTACCTCTTGGAGGGAGCTAAACAACCTTTCGTGGTATATTCCGATCATAAAAATCTTTCGCACCTACAGACGGCTCAGCGTCTTAACCCGAGGCAGGCCAGGTGGTCTCTTTTCTTTTCCCGATTCAATTTTTCCATTCATTTTTTAAAAGGAGAAAAGAACCCTCGGGCGGACGCTTTGTCCCGGTCTATGGATACGGCTGAGGACGAGGACGAGCGAAGGCTTATTGTTCCTCCAGAGTTTAAGCGGATGCTGGCTCCAGTGTCCCAAAACCAGGTTCCTCCCGGGAGGACGTTCGTTCCTCCAAATTTACAGAATGAGGTACTGTCCTGGGCACATGCTTCTAAGATCGGAAGTAATTTTGGGGTTAAGCGTACCACAGAGCTTCTCCAACGGTCTTATTGATGGCCTCGGTTATCCCAGGACGTTAAGGAGTATGTCCAAGCGTGTGTCTCCTGTGCAAGTAATAAATCGTCCCGTCAGAGGCCGGCTGGTCTTCTTCATCCGTTACCCATGGCGGATAGACCTTGGGAGCTGGTTGGGATGAATTTTATTGTTGAGTTGCCTAAGTCCCGGGGAAATACGACTATATGGGTGGTGTCTGACCATTTCTCTAAGATGATTCACCTAGTCCCTCTGCCTAGGGTCCCTTCCTCCCAGGTTCTGGCATCATTTTTCATTCGTCACGTTTTCCGTCTCCACGGGATGCCTGATAGGATTGTCTATGACCAGGGACCACAGTTTTCCTCCCGGTTTTGGAAAGAATTGTGTAATTTGCTCAGCATTGAACTGAATCTTTCCACTGCCTATCACCGGGAGACCAATGGTCTGGTGGAACGCACTAACCAGATGCTGGTGACATAATTGCACCATTTCGTTTCGGCCAACCAGAATGACTGGTCGATATTGCTTCCCTGGGCAGAGTTTGCCTTAAACAACGCAGTGGCAGATTCCATGGGTCAGACTCCATTTCTCCTAAATAATGGCCAACATCCGCGAGTCCCGGTTCCTATGCCGGTTTCCTCTGAGGAACCTGGGGTCAGAGATTGGGCTCTGGAGGGCGGGAGGTTTGAGATCATGCCCAGGAGGCTATTTTGGCTTCCAAGAATCGGATGAGAGAGTCGGCTGACACTCATCGTCGTCCAGCCCTCGTATTCTCCCCGGGCGACAGAGTGTGGCTCTTGGCTCACAACATCAGAGTACGCGGGGAATCCGCTAAGTTTGCTCCTCGTTTTATTGGTCCTTTCAGAATCCTGGCCCAAATAAACCCCGTAGTGTACTGGTTACAATTACCTCGACACATGAGGATTCACGACACATTTCATGTGTCGCTTCTCAAGCCGGTTCGTCTGCCAAAATTTTCGGAGCCCCAATCTGCTCCAGACACCAGGGGTGATGATTTTGAGGTACAGGCGATTGTGGGGTCTAAGATGGTTTAGGGGAAAAAATTTTACCTCGTACACTGGAGAGGTCATGGATCTGAGGATTGCTCCTGGAAGCCAGTGGACCTGGCTCATTGAGGAATATGAGTGTCAAGTGGAGGGGGAGGTTAGTAGGGGGGACTATGTTAGGCGCCGGGCACTTGCTGGATCAGAAATGGGTTCTGAGTCATCTATGGATTCTGTGGTCTCCCATTCTGGTCCAGCCAGGGCTGATGCTGCACTGCATCACCATCGGTCCCAACACCTAGCCAATGCACGAGATATACAGGTAGTATCTTGTGTATTTGTGCCTAGCAACATGAAGCACAGGTTGCGGAGAGAGACTAGGCTACTGCAGCCTAAGTCCGAGAGGCGCTGCACTGAGCATGCCCGTGACCTAGCGGACCGTGATTGGTGGTTTGGCAGCCACCTGACCCGGTGACCTGGCACCGCCTGATTGGTCCACAGGTGGTGTCATCAATGGTGTGATGGTGGGCAGGGCTTAGTCTTTAAAAGGCCCACCCACAAGCATGGCGGCACGCTCAGATCATTTGAGCTGGTTGTTTGTGGTGTGCACGCTTTCCTTTTGAGCTCCTCAATGAGCCATAGCTATATGCAGGCAGGTAGCTAGGCTGACAGCTCGGCTTTGACTAGGGGGTTCGCCTTACACCCCGAGCCGTATGCAGACGCCGTACTCCCAGTACCGCCTGTGAGCCATACAGAGCGGGTCTGCTCAGTCCGGTAGCATGCCGGCTGAGTGCTCGAATACCCGGCGGGAATCACACCCGCACACTAGCGCCAACTCCTATAGCGTAGCGCCTGCATCGAAGACAGGGCTACTGCTTCTTCCCCGGTCACACGTCTCCCTGCGGTTCTTGGAGATTGTGTGAACCGTTATATTCTCACATTAGCGCCAACTCCTATAGCATAGCGCCTGTATCGAAGACTGGGCTACTTCTTCTTCCCCGGTCACACGTCTCCCTGCGGTTCTTGGAGATTGCGTGAACCGTTATACCCGTTCCATGTGCAGTAACACGGAGGGGTTAGGCAGTTTGTAGGTGCGTCGCCGGACGCTCATCTTCTGTGCAGTTAACGGAGATAGAGCATACCGCTACACCCGGTCCTGTGTGTTGTTAACACGGAAGGGTTATCATTTTAGTTGGGTACTTCCCTTTCCACCTGGGAGGTGTTCGGCAGCAGTCCACCAGGCTGCATCGCGGACCCCACGGTCGGTTGCGTTCCTATTTAATAAAGTTGTCTGCAACCGTCCCCTTAACACTTTTAAACTCTATGTAAAAACAGGAGGTCAATTTTCCATGCACAATGTGATGCTGAGTCAATTTTCATGGCCAGGCTGTGAGAAGGGATAATCAAGGAGTCCGAAGTCAAAGCCAGGAGGGTACGTCATAAACAGAGGGAAGAGGCAAAGGCGTAGTGAAGTAATGTTCTGTTGGTCAGAATAGCAGGAGGATAGCAGATCCAAGCAGAAGGGGTTAAACAAACAGATTGTCAGAAAAAGGTCCAATGAACACCTGAGGATAGCCTGGATGAGATACTTCCTGTTTCTACATAGAGCAGAGAAAAGAGAAGAATTATCTGGTACAAAGACAAAATGAGCAATTCTAAGTACACAATGCTATATAATATGATGATTGCAATATGTTAAAAGGATAAAAACTTTGATGGAAGTGTTTCTTTAATGTGGAATGATTAATATCTGCGTCACATTTTTTTGCATTCATGTGCCTTTTACATAGTAAGATTATAGATGGAATTTGATGTACTTATGTCTTTTTTCAACATTTATTACAAAGAAACTCTGTTTTTGTATGTGTACATGAGCGTAGAGGAGCCCTGAAGCTGGTTTCACACTCAGTACCTCACAGACTGTTTCATAATCTTTTAATGCAGACAGCAAAACTTAAAGTGCAACTGTTGTTTTAATTTTTATTTTAGAAATCAATGAAAATTTGAAACATGAAAATAAGCAAATTTATTAATTTATCTGCTTCTCTCTCTGCCAAGACTGATCATTTATTTAAAAAATTCTCAATTCATGGATAAAATCTTTTTTTCAATGAATCAATGAAGACAGATTTTTAAATAACTGAGATAGAATCTTATCAGTAGCACTGTCATCTCCTATTTGGCAGGGGGAGGGGAGAATTGGTGAGGAACTAGAAGCAACGTTCCTGCCTCTGGGTCCTCCTTCCTATATGTATGGAATCTTACCAGTAGTAACTGTCAATTCCTATTTCAGTAATGTAAAATCTGTCTTCACTGAATGCAGATTATACCTGTGAATGGAGAATTTTGAGAATAAATGATCAGTCCTGGCAGAGAAAAGAGATTTCCCTGATACAATATATTACAAAGTTGTTTATTTTCACTTGTACTATTGATTTAGGATTTAGGAAATATAAATTAAAATGACAATTGCTCTTTAAATACAATAAAAGACAATATAATTTAGATGCAGCAACCTGAAGGCACTTGCATCCCCTAATGCACAAATTATCATTAACCATCAATGTGGTATATTTGCGGTAGTTACTATAAAGAGACGCACAATAATAAGGAAATCTTCTGTTAAAATTACTTTTAATGTACAGGTGCACCTCACAAAATTAGAATATCATAAAAAAGTTAATTGATTTCAGTTCTTCAATACAAAAAGTGAAACTCCTATATTATATAGAGTCATTACAAACAGAGTGATCTATTTCAAGTGTTTATTTCTGTTAATGTTGATGATTATGGCTTAGAGCCAATGAAAACACAATAGTAATTATCTCAGTAAATTAGAATACTTTATAACAACAGCTTGAAAAATGTTTTTAAAATACGAAATGTTGGCCTACGGAAATGTATGTTCAGTAAATGCATCAATACTTGGTTGGGGCTCCTTTTATATCAATTGCTGCATCAATGTGGCGTGGCATGGAGGCGATCAGCCTGTGGCACTGCTGAGGTGTTATGGATGCCCAGGATGCTTTGATAGCAGCCTTCAGCTCGTCTGCATTGTTGGGTCTGGTGTCTCTCATCTTCCTCTTGACAATACCCGATAGATTCTCTATGGGGTTAAGGTCAGGCAAGTTTGCTGGCCAATCAAGCACAGTGATACTGTTGTTTTTAAACCAGGTATTCGTACTTTTGGCAGTGTGGAGAGATGCCAAGTCCTGCTGGTGAATGAAATTTTCATTTCCAAAAAGATTGTCGGCAGAGGGAAGCATGAAGTGCTCTAAAATTTCCTGGTAGACAGCTGCTCTGACTTTGGTCTTGGTAAAACACAGTGGACCAACTCCAGCAGATGACATTCCTCCCCAAACCATCAGTGATTATGGAAACTTCACACTACTCCTCATGCAGCTTGGATTGTGATCCTCTCCAGGCTTCCTCCACACTATGGGACCTTGATTTCCAAATGAAAATTGGAACTCTGGGACCTTGTGGAGTGTGTCAATGACTGCCTTCTGGACATCTGTCAAGTCAGCCATCTTCCCCATGATTGTGGAGCCTACTGAAACAGACTAAGGGACCTTTTAAAAAGCTTAGGAAGCCTTTGCAGGTGTACAGTGTCCATTTTAGTACATGATAAGATATCAAAATCAAACATCAGAATGATGTCAGTTTGAGGCTAAATACCCTGTCTGACAAGTGATCCTGACAAGTGATTTTGACAAGTGATTCTGACAAGTGATCCTGACAAGTGATTTTGACCAGTGATTTTGACAAGTAATTTTGACAAGTGATCTTGACAAGTGATTCTGACAAGTGACCCTGACAAGTGACCTTGACAAGAGATTCTGACAAGTGATTTTGACAAGTGATCCTGACAAATGATTTAGACAAGGGATTTTGAAAAGTGATTCTGATAAGTGATTTTGACAAATGACTTTTACAACTGTAATAATAAAAAAGTGATTCTGACAAGTGATCCTGACTAGTGATTTTAACAAGTGACTTTTACAATTCTAATAATAAAAAAGTCACTTTTCGCTGATTGGACTTTAACCCAAAATTCTGCATCCAGAAGCAAGTGCACTACCCATGGAGATATAAACTCAGTTCAAGAAACCGATGAGTTTTATTTGGTTATATAATTTTGAGTACAAACCTGTCTGAAACTCATTGGGACTTATGCACAAACTGCAAGCAAGCCAAATTCAAATGATGTTTGATTTTGATGTGTGAGTCAGATGAGTGACTTTCTTCAAACATCAGAATCAGAATCACAATGACTTTTAGTCACCCTGAGTATTTTCATGATTAATCTCATAAGACACGAAAAATTTCCAGCTGCTATCACTTGCCTTGGTAGCTCAATGGTTAGGCATCATCCTCTGTAGTTACAGTGTCAGGATTCAAATCTATATAGGATTTTTTTTTAATGAACCTACATTAAATAAATCTTAATTTTTTAATGAACCTACAGTTTAATGGTAAGGCATCTGTGTCACATAGTTTTGGTTTGAAACTATAATAATAATAATAATAATAATAATAGTAATTAATAATAAAAAAGTTCAGTGTCCCTACAGGCTTTTCTTAGCTTATGAGATTAACCATGATAATACTCAGGGTGTCTAAAAGTAATTGTGATTCTTATCATGGTGTGTGAGAAAAGTCAGATATCAAAGTCAAGCATCACTGACGTTTGTGTGCTAGCCAGCATAATTTAAAAAACAGAAGTTTATTTTTTAATTCACTTAGGATTTGAACGCAGAACACCCACTCCGTGAGGCAAGAGAGTCACCATTCTGCCATAAGCTCAAATGATGCTGCTGGATGGTTTTTCTTGGTTTATGAGCTTTACTATGCCAATACTCATGGTGTCTGGAAGTCCTTCTGATTTTGATTCTGATGTGAGAAGAAAGTCAGCTATCAAACTCATTCATCAAGCGCATACATGATTTGAATTTGGTTTGGACAATGTCTGTGTGAAAGACCTGATTGCACTGAAAATAACATAACCTAGTAGAATGCCTACTTTAATTTAATGAGTGTATAGCTGAATGGTAAGTGTGCTGTGAAACATTTGCTTTAGGGTTCAAGTCCCAGTAGGGACAATCAACTTTTTACTACTAATAATGTATTATTATTATTATTACTATTATTATTATTATCCTTTCAAACCAAAACTATGTGACACAGATGCCTTACCATAAGTGATGAGCGAGCATGCTGCCAATGCTCCGTACTCGCCCGAGCATCTCAGTATTCGAGATGCTCAGAGCTCGCAGAGTACTTGCGCGATGCTCGGGCGGGAGCTCGGGTCCCCTCCCTGCATGTTTGGCGCTATTTAGAGCACCAATCATGCCGGGATTGTCTGCCACTCACTGTAATATCACAGCCATCGTGGTTGTGTCATTACAGTGATTGTCCAAATCTATGGGAACAGTGCTCACAGTGAAACATGAAAAGCCGGCAATTTAGTAGTGGCATACACCGGTACCCGACAATTTAGAACTTAAAGAATAGAGCATCACACATAGATTAGATAGATAGAAACATGTCAGTCACATATATAATAAGTACAATGACAGTGTTGGTTACTGTACTTGTTATTTAGTGTTAATATAAAGAATTTTAAAAAATAAAAATTGGCGTGGGGTTCCTCGTAATTTTAGTCTCTAGCAGAGGTTAAGAAGATGGCTGGGGCAGATGTTTGAAGCCTGACAAGGGGGTAATACCCACGGGGCTTCCCAGGCTACTAATATCAGCCCCCAGCTAAATACCTAACATTTAATAGCTATTAAAATGGGGGACCCCAAAAAAAATGACGTGGGGTCCTCCCTATTTTAATAGCTAGCAAAGGTTAGGCAGATAGCTGGGGGGTGATATTAATAGCCCAGGAAGGGTGCCATGAATATTGGCCCCCTCCCAGGCTAGAAACACCAGCCGTCAGCCGCTCCAGAAATGGCGCATCCATAGGATGCGCCAATTCTTGCACTTAGCCTCGCTCTTCCCACTGCCCTGTAGCAGTGGCAGTGGGGTAATAGGGCTGGGGTTGATGTCAGCATATAATGCCAGCTGACATCAATCCCAGGTTAGTAATGGAGAGGCATCTATAAGACACCCCCATTACTAACCCCATAGTGAAAGTTAAAAAAAACACAGACACCCAGAATAAAGTCCTTTAATTGAAATAAAGACACAATTCTTTAATGTTCTAAATTTAACTCTACTTACCGTCATGCCCATTCCAGCTGAAGCCAACGATCTCCTGCAATAAAAATAAAAAAATAAACCAACCTCATCCTTACCTTTCCATGGTTCCCAGGATGGCTCCAGCACATCTACACTGACATGACAGGCAGGATCGCAGCAGAATGCTGCCATCCAGCTTGCCATGCAGGCCGCAGACACTGAAAAGCTCCTCAGTGAAGCTCCTCAGTGTCTGGCTGTGACGGCATCCAGATGAGCCGAGTTCATGTCCAATGAACTCAGCTCACCTCATGCACGTCACTGACAGCGTGGGAGAATTCTCCTGCGCATGCAGTGCCGGAAAATGACGTCACCGCTTGAGCAGGAGAATTCTCCCACTCTGGGATGGCATTGAGATCGCAGGCTGGATGGTAGCGGAACTCTGCCATCCAGCTTGTCATCCTTCAGAGACACTGCAGAGCGCAAGCTCTCCAGTTCCGTCATGTTGGATAGTGAACGTTGGTGGACAGCCATTTTCAGGTCTCTCCAGAGATGATCATTTGGGTTTAGGTCAGGGCACTAGCTGGGCCATTAAAGAATGGTCACAGAGCTGTTCTGAAGCCATTCCTTTGTTATTTTAGCTGTGTGCTTAGGGTCATTGTCTTGTTGGAAGGTGAACCTTCGGCCAAGTCTGAGGTCCAGAGCACTCTGGAAGAGGTTTTCATCCAGGATATCTCTGTACTTGGCCACATTCATGTTTCCTACAATTGCAACCAGTTGTCCTGTCCCTGCAGCTGAAAAACACCCCCATATCATGATGCTACCACCACCATGTTTCACCGTTGGGATTATATTGTTCAGGTGATGAGCAGTGCCTGGTTTTCTCCACACACACCGCTTAGAATTATCACCAAAAAGTTCTATCTTCATCTCATCAGACCAGAGAATCTTATTTCTCATAGTCTGGGAGTCCTTCATGTGTTTTTGAGCAAACTCTATGCAGGCTTTCATATGTCTTACACTGAGGAGAGGCTTCCGTTGGGCCACTCTGCCATAAAGGCCCAACTAGTGGAGGGCTGCAGTGATAGTTGACTTTGTGGAACTTTCTCCCATCTCCCTACTGCATCTCTGGAGCTCAGCCACAATGATCTTGGAGTTCTTCTTTACCTCTCTCACCAAGGATCTTCTCCCACAATTGCTCAGTTTGGATGGACGGTCAGGTCTAAGAAGACTTCTGGTGGTCCCAAACTTCTATTTAAGGATTATGGAGGCCTCTGTGCTCTGAGGAACCTTGAGTAATGCAGAAATTCTTTTGTAAACTTGGCCAGATCTGTGCCTTGCCACAATTATGTCTCTCAGCTCCTTGGGCAGTTCCTTTGAGCTCATGATTCTCATTTGGTCTGACATGTAATGTGAGCTGTGAGGTCTTATATAGACAGATGTGTGCCTTTCCAAATTAAGTCCTATGAGTTTAATTAAACACAGCTGGACTCCAATGAAGGAGTAGAGTCATCTGAAGGAGGATCACAAAGAAATGGACAGCATGTGACTTAAATATGAGGGTCTGAGCAATGGGTCTGAATACTTATGACCATGTGATATTTCAGTTTTTCTTTTTTAATAAATTTGCAAAAATTTCTACATTTCTGTTTTTTTTCAGTCAAGATGGGGTGTAGAGTGTACTTTAATGAGAAAAAAAGTAACTTTTTAGAATTTACCAAATGGCTGCATTGAAACAAAGATTGAAAAATTTAAAGGGGTTTGAATTCTTTCCATACCCACTGTAAAATAACGATCAACGCTCTGCATGCCATCTTTTCCTGAGATCTTGCATACAGAGTGGTTGTATAACCCCTGTATACCTATAAGAGAAAGAAAAATCATTGGTGGCCAGTGCTGTCCTGCTGCAATACTCCTGCTTCTGCTGTGTCTCCTGTGCTGTGCTGTGTGCTGCACGCTTTTTGCTGTGTGACCAATCTGTGATCACAGCAGTAGCAGTTCCCAAATTCCTGTTTGTGCTGCCCCATGACCCCCACCACCAATCCCTACACTCTGCAACTTGCATCAGGGGAGCGTATATCACAGTGTTAGTGATGTCCGTTTTTATGTTTCACAAAAAAAAAATAGTTAGCATGGAGAAATTTTATAGGTAGCACATTAGGATAGTGTAAATCATAGTGTTAGTGATGTCCATTTTTCTATTGCAGAAAAAAAAGAATAGTTAGCATTGAGAAACTTTATAGGTAGAGCACTAGAGTAATGTATGTCACAGTGTTAGTAACGTCCATTTTTTTAGAAAGGGCGACAGCAGAGCCCAATGCAGCGACAACATGCTGGTAATCAAGTATAAGAACAAGAGGGATGTCCTTATCTTGACAATCATACACCATAATAACAGGTATCTTTTTACTGTCCTAGGTACACAACAGACGTCCCAAAGTCAGATTGTATCCTTGATTCTAATAAATTCATGGGTAGTGTATATCTCTCAGAAGAGGTCCTCAAACCATAGAGTGCCATGCAAAAAGCAAAAGTATGGTGCTAAAGGTTGGATGTGAACATTGTACAAATGCCACTGTACAATGCTTTTGCGCTGTTTCTATGTGCAGGCACTATGGGGACCTTTCTTCAGTTTCAAGAGGTAGTCATTAAGGCCATAATGTTTGGCAGTCAAGAAGGTGAGGGTCCCAGTGCTTCTGAAACTGAATGTGCCCGTATTGTACCAGGCTAACATTTTCCCAGTGAGGTTCCCTAAACTGTGAGGAAGGGAAGACAAAAAAGTGCAGAATATGCTCCAAGAGAAGAATACAAAAGGACAAAATTTACTGTTGTGAAATCTGCCGTGAGAAACTAGTCCTTTGCATTAGGGATTGCTTCAAAGCATATCACATGTCCATAAATAGATACAATTTGGTTTTACTCTGTCAACACTACTGTCAAAAGTGTGTCAGATGTGACAGACAGTCACCCTGCAGTTGGTTGCAGAAGATCTCTTTGTTTGGCATTACAGACACCTTCTTAGCTGTTTCACTCTAGGACCAAGCAGCTACCATCTTGTTGCTAATTGACACCCTGGCCTGAGAGTTTAAATAGTTTTACTTTGCAGCAGGAAGGGGCCGGTGATACTCACTAGTGTTGAGCCACCCCCGTAGTGTTTAAGATTGGTTCGGTTCGTCGAACACTGGGATGTTCGTGGAACTGTTCGTGGAACACCTTAGAACACTGTCGAACATCGTCGAACACCGTTAAAACCAATGGCAGGCAAATAAAAATACATAGAAAACACCTTCAAAGGGGTAGAAAAGCTGACAAACTGCTCAGAAGACACTCTCTTTAAAAAAGCCGGCTGGCAACTCAGCATCGGTACCCGACAATTTAGAACAGAAAGATTACAGCATCACACATAGATTAGATAGATAGAAAGATGTCAGTCACATATATAATAAGTACAGTCATAGTGTTGATTACTGTACTAGTCATTTAGTGTTAAAATAAAGGATTTATTAAAAAATAAATTGGCTTGGGGTTCCCCGCAATTTTAGTCTCTAGAGGAGGTTAAGAAGATGGCTGGGGCAGATGTTTGAAGCCTGGGAAGGGGGTAATACCCACGGAGCTTCCCAGGCTACTAATATCAGCCCCCAGCTGAATACCTAGCCTCTACTTGCTTTAAAATGGGGGACCCAAAAAAAAAATGACTTGGGTTCCCCCCTATTTTAATAGCTAGCAAAGGCTAGGCAGATAGCGGGGGGCTGATATTAATAGCCCAGGAAGGGTGCCATGAATATTGGCCCCCTCCCAGGCTAGAAACACCTGTCGTCAGCTGCCCCAGAAATGGCGCATCCATAGGATGCGCCAATCCTGGCACTTAGCCTCTCTCTTCTCACTGCCCTGTAGCGGTGGCAGTGGGGTAATAGGGCTGGGGTTGATGTCAGCTTATAATGCCAGCTGACATCCAGCCCAGGTTAGTAATGGAAAGGCTACATCTAGATGACAGGCTGGATCGTAGTAGAACGCTGCCATCCAGCTTGCCATGCCACATACACTGAGAAGCGCAGGCATGCTTGCGCTCCTCACTGTCTGGCTGTGACGGCATCCAGATGAGCCGAGTTCATGTCCATTGAACTCAGCTCACCTCAAGCACGTCACTGATAGCATGGGAGAATTTTCCTGCGCATGCGGTGAGCGTGAGAGAATTCTCCTGCGCTCACGGCAAGCCCAAGCGCAGGAGAATTTTCCCACGCTGTCAGTGACATGCATGAGGTGAGCTGAGTACATTGAACTCAGCTCACCTCATGCACATCACTGACAGAGTGGGAAAATTCTCCTGCACTTGCAGTGAGCACAGGAGAATTCACTCAAGCTCAAGGCGAGCGCAGGAGAATTTTCCCACGCTGTCAGTGACGTCCATGAGGTGAGCTGAGTTCATTGGACATGATCTCGGCTCATCTGGATGCCGTCACAGCCAGACACTAAGGAGCACAAGCATGCCTGCGCTTCACATTGTCTGCGGCATGTTAAGCTGGATGGCAGCTTTCGGCTGCGATCCAGCCAGTCATGTGAATGTAGCACAGCTGGAGCCATCCTGGGAACCATGGAAAGGTAAGGATGATGTTGGTTTATTATTTTACTTTTATTGCAGAAGACAATGGCTTCAGCTGGAATGGGCGTGATGGTAAGTATGGTTTAATTTAGAACATTAAAAAATTGTGTTCTTATTTCTATTAAACGACTTTATTCTGGGTGTTGTGGTTTTTCTAAATGCTTTACTAGAAATTCATGGCGGTCATGTCTAATATTGGCGTGACCCCTTGAATTTCGGGCTTAGGGCCAGATGAAAATACCAAGCTGGCCATAACCCCTTTATTACCCAGTGAGCTGCCGCATCAGGGCCCTTGATGAGTTGGGTACAGCGCCAGAAGATGGCGCTTCTATGAACGCACTATTTTCTGGGGTGGCTGCGGACTGCAATTTGCAATGAGGGGGGCCCAGAAAGCTTGGGCCTCCCTGCGCTGCGGATTCCAGCCCCCAGCTGCCTAGTTGTACCTGGCTGGACACAAAAATAGGGCGAAGCCCCACGTATTTTTTTTTTCAATTTTTTCATGAAATAATGCCCCCAACCACCAGCTGCCTATTTTTACCTGGCCGGACACAACAATATAGGGAAGCCCTTTTTTTAAAATTATGTCATGAATTTCATGAAATAATACAACTAGGCAGCTGGGGGCTGGAATCAGCAGCGCAGGGAAGCCCAAGCTTTCTGCCCCCCCCCCCCGCTGCAAATTGCAGTCCGCAGCCACCCCAGAAAATGGCACTTTCATAGAAGCGCCATCTTCTGGTGCTGTACCCAACTCATCCAGGGCCCTGGTGCGGTGGCTCACTGGGTAATAAAGGGGTTAGATCCGGCTTGGTATTATCAGCTTGCCCTAAGCCCGAAATTCATGGGGTTACGCCAATATTAGACATGACCGCCATGAATTTCTAGTAAAGTATTTAAAAAAAACACAACACCGAGAATAAAGTCCTTTAATTGAAATAAGCACATCATTTTTTAATGCTCTAAATTAAACCATATTTACCATCACGCCCATTCCAGCTGAAGCCAACGATCTCCTGCAATAAAAGTAAAATAATAAACCAACATCATCCTTACCTTTCCATGGTTCCCAGGACGGCTCCAGCTCTGCTACATTCACATGACTGGCTGGATCGCAGCCGATAGCTGCTATCCAGCTTGCCATACCGCAGACACTGAGAAGCGCAGGCATGCTTGCGCTCCTCAGTGTCTGGCTGTGATGGCATCCAGATAAGCCGAGTTCATGTCCAATGAACTCGGCTCACCTCATGCTGTTAGAACTCTCCTGTTAGGTTTTTTTTTAGTTTGCTGGTCACATGACCATTTTTGCCTATTTAATCCGGCTCTGCCCTCCTGGTCTTGCTGGACTTCATTGTATTTACTACTCTTGAGCTAGCTTGGTGCTCTGTTGCCGTTCTCTGTTAGTTTTGCTAGGTCTTCTGACCTCTATGCTTTTTGTTGTGTGTTTGTCTTTGACTGCTACTATTTCTGCTAGGAGGTGTCCAACTTATCCCAGTCCCTAGTTCTTGTAGGGATCCCTCCCTCACATCTATAGGTCTTCGTTCAGACTAGCCGAGGACTTTAGCGGGTCTGATCGCAGGATCAGGTTCCCCGTTACATCATAGGGATCTAGTTTAGTTCTATTGTAGGGACAGTTCTCCTGTCTTTCCTTAGTCCCTGTAGCAGATCATAACAGTAAGTCCAGCCCTAAAAGAAAAAAAAAAATTTCTCTAAGGAAAGACCTCCAGTTTTCCATCATGGTCTCGGTTCAAGATTTGGCTCAACGCTTGCAGGGACTCTCTCTGGAGGTGGCCAAGCTCCAACAACACGTGAGTAGCTGTTCTTGAGCACATTTTGTGGAACCAAAGGTACGTCTGACAAGATTTTTTTTCTTTTAAAAATGCTTGTTTATTGTATTTTCGTTTGAGACCCGGATCCTCTGGGGATGAATCACAGCGCATAGGGTTCATAATGTCACTTTTGCGCTAAGATCCTCAGGGATGGGCCTTCTCTCTCCAACCTAGTGATCTGTGCTTTAGATCAGTGGATAGTTTTTTTTCTGCTTTGGGTTTGTTGTATGATGATCCTGATTGTGTCTCATCTGCTGAGTCTGAATTGAGACGTTTGAGGCTTGTTTCTTGCAGGGCTACGTGAAAGGGTTAAGGATTTACTGATTGCTTATCCCACACCTGGAAACTTGCAGGAGGCTATGCAATTAGCTATACGGGTTGACAGGAGACTGCGTGCAAGGGTTAATGAGAGCAAATCCTCTGCTATGTCAGCTCCGAGTCTTGAGAGGGTCTGTGCTGACAATGGAGAGCCGATGGAGATTGGAGCGATGACACCCCGCTCTCAGGAAAAAGATCGCAGGCTTTCTGAAGGCTTGTGCTTCTATTGCGGAAATTCTGGTCATTTTATTAAGAACTGTGTGCTTCGTTTGAAGAAAAAAAAAAAATGGTCAGTTATGCCCGTATTGCCTGTTTAAATTCTAAGGGAGTATTCCTATCTGCCACTACTGCTGCTCAGGATGAATTAATTGAATTTCGGGTATTTGTGGATTGTGGTTCTACTCTGAATGTGATTGATGGGGGATTCTTGGAAAAACTTAGATTAGAACCTAAAACTTTGTCATCCCCTATTGCTGTGGTTTCTGTTGATGGCTCTCCCTTGAAGAGTGTTACTCATAAGGTCTGTGAGTTTCCCCTCACTATTAATGGTATTCACCAAGAAAATTTGGATTTGGTGGTATTGGATATTTTGCCTTCTCCAGTAATATTGGGGTTACCCTGGTTAAAATTACACAATCCTGTACTGGATTGGTCTACCAATGAAATTAAGTCCTGGAGCCCTAAGTGTTATGACAAGTGTTGTAACGGACGTATTGCTGCTGTGGATAAAGGAGAATTGCCTGTACCTATTCAGGATTTTTGGAGAGTTTTTTCTGAGGAGGAGTCACAAATTTTGCCTCCCCATAGAGACTATGATTGTACCATTGAATTTGTCCCTGGAGAGACTCTTCCTAAAAGTCGTTTATTTAATCTTACTATTCCTGAGAGAAAGGCTTTGGAGGAATACATACAGACAAGCTTCGCCGCCAGTCACATTAGGCCTTCCAAGTCTCCTGTGGCTGTTGGATTTTTTTTTGTAAAAAAAAAAGATGGCGGTTTACGTCCTTGTCTGGACTTTCGTGAGATTAATAAAATTACTGTACGCAATCCTTACCCACTGCCATTGATTCCTGATTTATTTAACCAGTTAGTGGGGGCCAAGTGGTTCTCTAAAATTGATCTCCGGGGGGCATACAAATTGTTGCGCATGAAGGAGGGTGATGAATGGAAGACTGCTTTTAACACTCCTGTGGGTCATTTTGAGAATCTGGTTATGCCTTTTGGTCTTACCAATGCTCCAGCATTTTTTCAGAATCTTATTAATGACATCCTTAGACCTTTAATCGGCAAAAATGTTGTTGTGTATTTGGATGACATTCTGATTTATTCGCCTGATCTGGAGTCTCATTGGCGGAGCGTACGTGAGGTTTTACAGTTATTAATGGACAATTCGCTTTTTGCTAAGCTGGAGAAATGTGAGTTCGCTGTACAGAGAATTAGTTTTTTGGGCTACATTATCTCCAGTGAAGGTTTTGAGATGGACCCGGTTAAAGTTCAAGCTGTGCAGGAATGGCCTAGGCCTATTGGTTTGAAATCGATACAGAGGTTTTTGGGTTTCGCCAATTATTACAGAAAATTCATAAAAAAATTTTCTATTATTGTCAAACCGCTGACCGATCTCACCAGGAAAGGTGCTAATGCGGTTCAGTGGACTTCTGAGGCCATTGAAGCTTTTGTGTTTCTAAAGGAGAGGTTCACCTCTGCTCCCATCCTTATGCAGCCTGATGTGATTAAGCCGTTTTTGGTTGAGGTTGATGCTTCTTCGGTGGGGGTCGGGGCGGTGTTGTCTCAGGAAAACAAGGATGGAGTACATCCCTGTGCCTTTTTTTCCAAAAAATTTTCTGAGACTGAACTTAATTACGATATTGGTAATCGGGAATTGCTGGCGATTAAACTCGCATTTGAACACTGGCGTCACCTCTTGGAAGGTGCTGAATTTCCCATTCAGGTTTTCACTGATCATAAAAATCTGATCTATCTTGATGCTGCCAAGCGCTTGAATGCCCGTCAGGCTAGGTGGGCACTTTTTTTCTCGCGGTTTAATTTTTCCGTTACTTACATCCCGGGTACCAAGAATGTTAAAGCGGATGCTTTGTCTCGCAGCTTTTCTCCCATGGTCGGTGTTGAGGAGGAAGAGGAGAGCATTTTACAAGAAGGTATTGTGATTGCTGCTTTGGACTCCGTTTTGGAGGATGAGATTCTTAAAGCTCAGGAGAATGCCCCATCTAACACTCCCCATGGGAGGTTGTTTGTGCCTAGGACCTTTAGGAGAGATTTGTTTGTTGAGTGTCATGAGTCTCGGTTGGCAGGTCATCCAGGAATTTCTGAGACCAAGAGACTTGTGGGTCGCAGTTTTTGGTGGCCTGGATGTCAGAAGGAAGTCATTAGGTGGGTGCGCCAATGTACTGTGTGTGCTAGATCCAAGTCTTTGCATGCTCCTGCTGCGGGGTTGCTTTGCCCTCTGGAGGTTCCTAGTGCACCTTGGACACATCTGGCTATGGACTTTATTACTGACCTTCCCCCCTCTGAAGGTTTCACGGTCATCTGGGTGGTCGTGGACCGTTTTAGCAAGATGTGTCACTTGGTTCCCTTCATCAAACTGCCTTGCGCTAAGACACTCGCTAAGACCTTTGTCAAGGAAATTGTCAGACTACATGGTGTTCCTACTGACATTGTTTCTGATAGGGGACCTCCGTTCGTGGCTTGTTTTTGGCGTGCCTTTTGTGACAGGTTGGGAGTTCATTTGTCGTTTTCATCTGGATATCATCCTGAGTCTAATGGCCAGACAGAAAGGAAGAACCAGGATGTTGAGCAGTTCTTGCGTTGTTTTGTGGCAGACAATCAAGAGGGGTAGTCTGAGTTTCTGCCACTTGCTGAATTTGCTCTTAACAACCATACATCCTCTTCTGCTGGGTGTTCGCCTTTTTTTTGTTGTTCTGGGAGACATTCGTCTTTTGGGTCATTCTCCAAATTGGTTTCGGCTGTGCCTGAGGAGGAGAGTTTTTCCGGTGATTTGGAGAGAGTTTGGACGGATGTGCGTGGTAATCTTCAGGAGGCTAACAAAAAATCTAAGAGGTACTTTGATAGGAAACGGCAAGAGGTTTTGTTTGCTGTTGGTGACATGGTTTGGTTGTCCTCTAAGAATCTGCGATTGAGGATTCCTTCTAAAAAATTGGGTCCCAAGTTCGTAGGGCCCTTTAAGGTGCTTCAGATAGTTAACCAATCTGCTGTTAGGTTGGAGGCTCCTACGTCCTGGAAGATTAACCCGGTGTTTCATGTTTCTCTGTTGGAAAAAGCTGATGTGTCTGATGGTGACGCCTCTGCCACTGTTCCTCTGGTGGTGGAGGACGGGGAATATGAAATTTCCCGCATCCTAAATTCTAGACGGTATAGAGGGAGTTTGCAGTATCTCGTCGCTTGGAAGGGTTTCGGACCTGAGGATAACTCATGGGTGAGGGCGGATGATGTTTCTGCTTCCAGACTTGTCAGAGCGTTTCACAGGAGGTTTCCTGGTAAGCCTGGGCCTAGGGGATCCGGAGGATCATCTTAGAAGAGGGGGTACTGTTAGAACTCTCCTGTTAGGGTTTTTTTAGTTTGCTGGTCACATGACCATTTTTGCCTATTTAATCCGGCTCCGCCCTCCTCGTCTTTCTGGACTTCATTGTATTTACTACTCTTGAGCTAGCTTGGTGCTCTGTTGCCGTTCTCTGTTAGTTTTGCTAGGTCTTCTGACCTCTATGCTTTTTGTTGTGTGTTTGTCTTTGACTGCTACTATTTCTGCTAGGAGGTGTCCAACTTATCCCAGTCCCTAGTTCTTGTAGGGATCCCTCCCTCACATCTATAGGTCTTCGTTCAGACTAGCCGAGGACTTTAGCGGGTCTGATCGCAGGATCAGGTTCCCCGTTACATCGTAGGGATCTAGTTTAGTTCTATTGTAGGGACAGTTCTCCTGTCTTTCCTTAGTCCCTGTAGCAGATCATAACACATGCACGTCACTGACAGCATGGGAAAATTCTCCTGCGCTTGCGGTGAGCGTGAGAGAATTCTCCTGCGCTCACGGCATGAGAATTCTCTCAAGCTCAAGGCGAGCGCAGGAGAATTTTCCCACGCTGTCAGTGACGTGCATGAGGTGAGCGGAGTTCATTGGATATGAACTCGTCTCATCTGGATGCCATCACAGCCAGACCCTGAGGAGCGCAAGCATGTCTCAGTGACTGCAGCATGGCAAGCTGGATGGCAGCTTTCTGCTGCAATCCAGCCTGTCATCTCGTTGTTGCAGAGCTGGAGCCGTCCTGGGAACCATGGAAAGGTAAGGATGATTTTGGTCTATTATTTTACTGGGCCAGTCAAGAATGGTCACAGAGCTGTTCTGAAGCCATTCCTTTGTTATTTTAGCTGTGTGCTTAGGGTCATTGTCTTGTTGGAAGGTGAACCTTTGGCCAAGTCTGAGGTCCAGAGCACTCTGGAAGAGGTTTTCATCCAGGATATCTCTGTACTTGGCCACATTCATGTTTCCTACAATTGCAACCAGTTGTCCTGTCCCTGCAGCTGAAAAACACCCCCATATCATGATGCTACCACCACCATGTTTCACTGTTGGGATTATATTGTGCAGGTGATGAGCTGTGCCTGGTTTTCTCCACACACACCGCTTAGAATTATCATCAAAAAGTTCTATCTTCATCTCATCATACCGGAGAATCTTATTTCTCATAGTCTGGGAGTCCTTCATGTGTTTTTGAGCAAACTCTATGCAGGCTTTCATATGTCTTGCACTGAGGAGAGGCTTCCGTTGGGCCACTCTGCCATAAAGGCCCGACTGGTGGAGGGCTGCAGTGATAGTTGACTTTGTGGAACTTTCTCCCATCTCCCTTCTGCATCTCTGGAGCTCAGCCACAATGATCTTGGAGTTCTTCTTTACCTCTCTCACCAAGGCTCTTCTCCCACAATTGCTCAGTTTGGATGGACGGTCAGGTCTAAGAAGACTTCTGGTGGACCCAAACTTCTTCTATTTAAGGATTATGGAGGCCTCTGTGCTCTGAGGAACCTTGAGTAATGAAGAAATTCTTTTGTAAACTTCGCCAGATCTGTGCCTTGCCACAATTATGTCTCTCAGCTCTTTGTGCAGTTCCTTTGAACTCATGATTCTTATTTGGTCTGACATGTATTGTGAGATGTGAGGTCTTATATAGACAGATGTGTGCCTTTCCAAATTAAGTCCTATGAGTTTAATTAAACACAGCTGGACTCCATTGAAGGAGTAGAGACATCTGAAGGAGGATCACAAGGAAATGGACAGCATGTGACTTAAATATGAGTGTCTGAGCAAAGGGTCTGAATACTTATGACCATGTGATATTTCAGTTTTTCTTTTTTAATAAATTTGCAAAAATTTCTACATTTCTGTTCTTTTTCAGTCAAGATGGGGTGTAGAGTGTACTTTAATGAGAAAAAAAGTAACTTTTTAGAATTTACCAAATGGCTGCATTGAAACAAAGAGTGAAAAATTTAAAGGGGTTTGAATTCTTTCCATACCCACTGTAAAATAACGATCAACGCTCTGCATGCCATCTTTTCCTGAGATCTTGCATGCAGAGTGGTTGTGTAACCCCTGTATACCTATAAGAGAAAGAAAAATCATTGGTGGCCAGTGCTGTCCTGCTGCAATACTCCTGATTCTGCTGTGTCTCCTGTGCTGTGCTGTGTGTTGCACGCTTTTTGCTGTGTGACCAATCTGTGATCACAGCAGTAGCAGTTCCCAAATTCCTGTTTGTGCTGCCCCATGACCCCCACCACCAATCCCTACACTCTGCAACTTGCATCAGGGGAGCGTATATCACAGTGTTAGTGATGTCCGTTTTTATGTTTCACAAAAAAAAAATAGTTAGCACGGAGAAATTTTATAGGTAGCACATTAGGATAGTGTAAATCATAGTGTTAGTGATGTCCATTTTTCTATTGCAGAAAAAAAAGAATAGCTAGCATTGAGAAACTTTATAGGTAGAGCACTAGAGCAATGTATGTCACAGTGTTAGTAACGTCCATTTTTTTAGAAAGGGCGACAGCAGAGCCCAATGCAGCGACAACATGCTGGTAATCAAGTATAAGAACAAGAGGGATGTCCTTATCTTGACAATCATACACCATAACAACAGATATCTTTTTACTGTCCTAGGTACACAACAGACGTCCCAAAGTCAGATTGTATCCTTGATTCTAATAAATTCATGGGTAGTGTAGATCTCTCAGAAGAGGTCCTCAAACCATAGAGTGCCATGCAAAAAGAAAAAGTATGGTGCTAAAGGTTGGATGTAAACATTGTACAAATGCCACTGTACAATGCTTTTGTGCTGTTTCTATGTGCAGGCACAATGGGGACCTTTCTTCAGTTTCAAGAGGTAGTCATTAAGGCCCTAATGTTTGGCAGTCAAGAAGGTGAGGGTCCCAGTGCTTCCTATGGATGCGCCATTTCTGGGGCAGCTGACTGCTGGTGTTTCTAGCCTGGGAGGGGGCCAATATTCATGGCACCCTTCCTGGGCTATTAATATCACCCCCCAGCTGTCTGCCTAGCCTTTGCTAGCTATTAAAATAGGGAGGACTCCACGTCATTTTTTGGGGGGTCCCCATTTTAATAGCTAGTAAAGGCTAGGTATTCAGCTGGGGGCTGATTTTAGTAGCCTGGGAAGCTCCGTGGGTATTACCCCCTTTCCAGGCTTCAAACATCTGCCCCAGCCATCTGCTTAACCTCCGCTAGAGCATAAATTAACGAGGAACCGCACGCCAATTTTTTTTTAAATAAATCCTTTACTTTAACATTAAATGACAAGTACAGTAATCAGCACGATCACTGTACTTATTATATATGTGACTGACATGTTTCTATCTATCTAATCTATGTGTGATGCTCTATTCTTTCTGTTCTAAATTGTTGGGTACTGATGCTGAATTGCTGGCTGGCTTTTTTAAAGAGACAGTGTATGAAAACACTATTATTTTTTTTAATAAATCCTTTAACACTAAATGACAAGTACAGTAACCAACACTGTCACTGTACTTCTTATATATGTGACTGACATGTTTCTATTTATCTAATCTATGTGTGATGCTCTATTCTTTCTGTTCTAAATTGTCAGGTACCGGTGTATGCCGCTGCTGAATTGCCGGCTTTTCATGTTTCACTGTGAGCACTGTTCCCATCGATTTGGGCAACACTGTAATGCCACAACCACCATGGCTGTGACATTGCAGTGAGTGGCAGACATTCCCTGCATGATGTGAAAAAATCCAGTTACGCTTTTGGTAAACGAACAGTTATCGATCATAACCTCGAACAGCCGAATTTTTTGAAAATAGTTTGCGCTCGTCGAACGACTTGAACACCGCCCAAAACAGCTCGAATTTGAGATTTGCAAACTGTTATAGTCGAACACCACTCATCTCTAATACTCACATGTTTCCTTGTGAATTCTTGGAGCTCTCAGATTGCTATCTTCCTCTGTGGTGCTAGGAGGATGCTTGGAGTTATCTCTCTGAAGTCGGCTAAAGCTAAGCTACTTTGCCCCATGTTTGTCTCCCTTGTTGTCTTTTAGTCTTTAGTGGGGATCGACTAGTGTTCATCTCCCCTTCCATATCCAGGGCCAAATGCTAGGGAAATACAGGGTTTAGGTTTGCGTGCGGCGATTGGTGAGGACCCAATATAGGGATGTTAGTGGAGACAGAGTGATATCAGATCAGCCTAGGAGGTCTCCACTCCCTCCCTTTCCCTAGAGTCTGGGCTCCCTTTCCGTCTTCCCTTGCACTTAGTCTTTCACACACCTTGCGTGACAGCTACACACTTTTATAATCTGATGTACTCCGTATAACTTACACATACAACCACATTATCAATTCATACACCAGAAAAACAAAAGCATTAATATCATTACTATAACTATGCCTCTAGATAATTTCTTGAGGTATATTGTTTCCAAAAATGGGGTCACTTGTGGGGGGTTTCCACTGGTTAGGGGACTCTAAAAACATGACATTGTGCCCGCAGACCATACTATCAAAGTCTGCAATCCAAAATGTCACTCCTTCATTTTGGAGCTCGGCAGTGTGTCCAAACAGTAGTTTCCCATGACATATGAGATATCAGCATTCTCAGGAGAAATTTAACAGCAAGTTTTAGGGTTAATTTTTTCCTGTTACCCTAGTGAAGATGAAAAAATTTGGGGCTAAAGCAACATTTTTGTGGGAAAAATATTTTTTTTTCATTTTCACGGTTGTAAAATCCTGTGAAGCACCTCTGGGTTCAAGGTCCTTAACCCATATCTACATAAATTGCTAGAGGAATCTATTTTCCAAAATGGGGTCATATGGGAGATATCCACTGTTTAGGCATATTAAGGGCTCTCCAAATGCGCCATGGTGTCGGCACACCATTCCATCAATATCTATGCTCTAAAATGTAATTTCTTCCTTTTGGAACATGGCAGTGTATTCAAACAGCAGTTTCCCATCACATATGAGGTATTAGCGTACTCAGGAGAAATTGCACAACAAATTTTAGGGTCCATTTTCTTTTTTTATCCTTGTGAAAATAAAAAAATTAGAGCTATATCAGCATTTTTGTGAGAAAAATGTGCTATTTTATTTTCACGACTCAACATTATAAACCTTTGTAAACTGGGAGTTCAAGGTGCTCACTACACATTTAGATAAATTCTTTAAGAGGTCCAATTTCTGAAATGAAGTCAATTGTGGGGGGTTTCCACTTTTAAGGCACATCAGGCACTCTCCAAATGCGACATGGTGTCTGCTATCAATTCCAGTCAATTTTGGGTTCCGAAAGTCAAAATGGTGCTTCTTCCCTTCCAAGCCCTGCTGTACGCCCAAACAGTAGTTTTTCACAACATGTGGGATATTTTTGTACTCTGGAGAAATTGCACAACAAAATATATGGTACATTCTCTCCTTTTAACCTTGTGAAAATGCAAAATTTGGGGCTAAATTATCATTTTTTGAGTGAAAAAGTCACATTTTCCTTTCACATTGCTTTAATTCCTGTGAAACACCTGAAGGGTAAATAAAGTTCTTGATTGTGGTTTTGAGTACTTTGAGGAGTGGAGTTTTTAGAATGGTATCACTTTTGGTTGTTTTCTGTCACATATGCCCCTCAAAGTCACTTCAAATGTTATGTGGTCCCTAAAAAAAGGTTTTGTAAATTTTGTGCCAAAAATTAGAAATTGCTGATCAACTTTTAATCCTTCAAATTCCTAACAAAAAAAGTATGTTTCAAAAATGATGCTGATGTAAATTAGACATGTGGGAAATGTTATTTATTAACTATTTTGTGTGACATAACCATCTGGTTTATGGACATAAATTTAATGTATAAAAATGTTTACATTTTCACCACATTTCTAATATTTTCACAAATAAATGCAAGTCATATCGAACAAGTTTTACCACTATCATGATGTAGAATTTGTCAAGACGAGATACATTCTCAGAATCACTGGGATCCGTTGAAGCATTCCAGAGATTTTACCTCATTAAGTAACACTGGTAAGAATTGAAAAAAATTGCATGGTCAGGAAGGTGAAAACAGGCTTCGGGGTGAAGAGGTTAAAGAAATCATATTATGTAAAGGAGGCCTTTAGCTGGAATCACACATGCAATTTTTGTAGCAATTTTTACCACAATATTTAAAACCAAACCCAGGAACTTACTTGGAAAGGAAAGAACGGCAGCAGTCTTTAATTCAAACTCATAGAATTTTTAGACTTTTCTAAATGCACCTGTATTGGTGCATTTTGCTTATTTAATTAATATTTTAAAAATGCATATTTTTATAGTTTTTTGTAAGTCCTGTAGAAAAACTTACTGGACAAAAAAATAGCAGAAGAATGTCATACTGTAAGGATGCTGTGTTTTGGAAAAAATTCCACAAAGTCCCAAAGTCTCAAAACTCCACAAAATACCACAAACAGAAATGCAATGTAAGTAGACTTTTCGAGAACTTCATATTTTCAGTACCTTAAGTCGGATTTGTGCAACTATCAACCTGTAAGTGTGACATAAACCTTGTGAGAAATTTTTGATGCCATTATAAGAGATGATCTCCTAAAGTATAACGCAGAAAATCATATAACAACTGACAACCAGAATTGATTCATGAAAGATAAGTCTAGTCTAACCAAGATCTTGGGTTTCTATGAGGACGTAAGTGCAAATCTGTATGCTAGTAATGCGGCTGATGGGATTTATCTGGACTTTTCAAAGACATTTGTTACTGAACCACACAACAGTCTTGTACTGAAGCTCCAGAAGCAAGAACTAGGGGAAACTATATGCAAATGGACAAAAAACTGTGATACAGTCAGTAGTGGGGTCCACAAGGATCAGCATTAGTCCAAATTATTTTTATCTATAAATTATCTTAAGGATGAGAGTGAGAGTAACACCTCATTCTTTGATGATGACACACAACATTGTAGGATAATAACAACTTAACCTGACAGTAATATAACAGACCAATCTAGATAAGATGTATGCATGGGCATACACTTGGTAGATAAGGTTTAATATTTCTAAACGACAAGTAATTAATCCAGACTACAGTTGCTGCCTAAGCATTAAATATAAATTTAATAGGGATTACAGAACAGGAGAAGGACTTGGATATTTTGGTTACAAGAAAGCTGAGCAGCAGTACTCAATGTCAGGCAGCAGCTGCAAAAGCAAATACGGTTTTAGGGTGTATAAAGGGAAAGCTAGACACCTGTGATCCCAATGTAATATTACACCTCCACTAATCCCTTGTAAGGCCATACTTTGAATATGGAATCCATTTAGGTCACTGCATTTTAAAAAGGATATTAGAAAGCTGGTGTCAGTTCAAAGTCAACTAGAATATTACATGGGTTGAAAGGTCTGTCTTATAATGAGTTTAGAAAAGTTGGGCTTTTTTAGTTTAGAATAAAATGCCTACAAGGTGATATATTTAAGTGTAAATATATGTTTTATCAATGCAAATGCAAAGGACTGGAACTTGACTTATTCCTTCCAAGGACATTACAGATTACTAAGGGACATTCATTAAATATGGAGGGAAAGACAATTCTGGCATCTAAATAAAAATGGGTTATTTGCAATTAGAGCAGTCAGATTGTGGAATGTCTAACTAAAGAGATAGCAATGACAGATACTGTTTTTCTTCAACCTATTTCAAGGGGTTGTCCAAGACTTTTATATTAACCCCATTACAACGTGGTACGTAATAGTATGCACCACATCATAACCCTTGTTCAACGTGGGCTCTGGCGTTGAGCCCGCACTAAACCGGGCACATGTCAGCTGATTTATACAGCCGACATGTGCCCACAACAGCCACGGGTGGAATCGCGATCCACCCACAGCTGTTAACTAGTTAAATACTGCTGTCAATCTCTGACAGCAGCATTTAACAGTGCCGCGCCGGAAGTATGTAGCAGACCCGATCAGGTAATTGCTGCTTCTAGTCTCCCATGGAGACTATTGAAGCATGCAAAAAGTAAAAAAAAAAAGTCGGATCTACGCAAAAATGGTATCAATAAAAACGTCTGCTCAGCATGCAAAAATAATCCCTCACCCGGCCCCAGATCACAAAAAATGGAGACGCCACTGGTCTCTGAAAATGGCGCCATTTTTTTTTTAGCAAGCTTTGGATTTTTTTCTCACCACTTAAATATAAAAGAACCTATACGTATCTACAGACTCATAATGACCTGGATAATAATAATGGCAGGTCAGTTTTAGCATTCAGTGAACGTGGTAAAAAAAAAAAAAAAAAAAAAAACAGCTGTGGAATTGCACTTTTTTTTTGCCATTCCACCGCACTTGGAATTTTTTTACCGTTTTCCAGTACACAATATGGTAAAACCAGTGTTGTAATTCAAAACTACAACTCGTCTTGCAAAAAAATACGCCCTCACAAGGCCATATTGACCAAAAAGATAAAAAAGTTATGGCTCTGAGAACAAGGGGAGCAAAAAACGAAAACACAAAAATGGAAAAAGCTCCCATCATTAAGGGGTCAATGGCCTATCCTTAGGATAGTTAATCAGCATTTGATCATGAGGGTGTGATGCCTTATATCCTCGTGAATTAATTGTTTACGGTGCCTGAAGCGGCCAGAAGTGCTCAGTTGCAAAGCTGTTCAGCACCATCAGCAGTATAGTAGCTATAGCTGGATACTGCACATCTGACCTCAATTAATTAATTAATTAGACTAGGGGGCACATGTGCAGTAACTTTTAGCGACAATTATACAATTGACAGAGCTGTTCTATGCACCACCAAAACTGAGTACTTATGGCAGCTGCCAGCACTGAGTACAGCTGATTTGTGGGGGCACTGGGTACCGCATCCTCACCTCCCCACCAATCAGATATTGATAACTTATCCTAATCATAGACCATCAATATTAAAGTACTAGTCAACCTCTTAAAGTGCATAAATATTTAATTTGTAGAAACATCTGGTAATAGCCTTTATTTTACCTAAACAAGTATCCAGATAAAGTGCAGATACACCTTTAAAAACATTTGCAAAACATTAACGAGCCCTAAGGTTACTTGACAACTTTTAAAGCTTTAGAAATATATTTTTTTCTGTCCATGTATCTAAATTTAGCATTATTTTGTAAAATATATTTGGTATTTTTGTAGCCATTTTCAGAATGTATGATAACATTTCCCTTTATTATTAAATATGATATTATTAATGATTGTTAGAACTAATAAAAGTAAAAATCATATTATTATAGTAATCAGCAAATATATTTATATGTACAATGTCTTTTAAAACTTACCTTGCCAACATACTGTGTGTCTGAACCGGTATATTCTTCAAGTAAAAAAAACTGATTCCACATCCATCCTCGCTTTTTACGTTGCAACACTTTTATGCCATCTTGGGATATGCTACGTCTGTTTCGGTGATTATATTCCATAGTTGTTCTATCCACAGGTGTTGTATGTGTCATAAATATCAAATTTGTACACAAAATTAAGGGCAAATTGTAACATGTCTTCATGATTTCCTGTTGAACACTTTTTTTTAATCCTTTCTTAAAATATTTTGCTTTCAATGGCTTCTGTAAAACAAAAAAACAAACAAGTGCGTAAATACTTAAGCATGAATTCAAATTTTCTTCTTTTGTAATCGCACTGACATGTTACATTATGTAAAACAATTTAAAATTCATTTAACCTTTTCATTTCTGCTCATGCTGTATATCAAAAGTCTCATTTTATCAAGCTAAATATTTTTTAATATAGATATCCATTTCTACTAAAGTTTTTTTTCCTGTTTCTTTATATGCATTTACTGAACCCCGTAGTGATGGAGCCAATTTTGACCTTAATGACCAAGCCAAATTTTAGAAATCTGACTAGTGTCATTTTAGGTGGTAAAGCTTTGGAATGCTTCAATGTATCCCACTGATTCTGAGATTGTTTGTTCATGAAATAATGTACTTCATGTTGATGATAAATTTTGGTTGATATGATTTACGTTTATTTATGAAAATATCAAACATTTTAAACAAAAATTGAAAATATCGCAATTTTTAAACTTTCAATTTTTATGCCCTTAAATCAGATAGTTATAACATACAAAATAATTAATAGATAACATTTCCTATATATCTACTTTACATCTGCATCATTTTTGAAACATAATTTTTTTTTGTTAGGATGTTAGAGGCTTACAATTTTAGCAGCAATATCTAATTTTTTCAACAAATTTGCAAAACCTATCTCATTAGGGACCTATTCAGATTTAAATGGACTTTGAAAGGCCTATATATTTGACACTTCCCAAAAGTGAGACCAGTTTAATAACCACACCACACAAATACTTCAAAACTGTGGTCTGGAAATGTTTTAACCCTCCAGGTGCTACATAGGAATTAATGCAAAATGGAATGATAAAAATAAATTATAGTTTTAACCCTAAAATCTTTATTTAGCCCCAATTTTTTTCACTTTTGCAAGAGGTAACACCAAAAAGTGGACCACACAGTTTGTTACCAATTTTCTTACAAGTGCAGCGATACCCTACATGTAGTCAAAAAGTTATGTTTGGACAAACTGTAGAGCTCGGAACAGAAGGAACATTCATTGAATTTTCTAACACAAATTTGGCTGAAAGAGATGGCTGGCACCATGTCGCATATGCAGGGCCCCTAAGTTGCCTAAACAGCAGAAACCCACCACAAGTTACCCCATTTTGAAAACTACACCCCTCAAGGATTTTATCCAGGGGTATAGTGAGGATTATGAACCCACAGGTACTACACAGAATTTGATGACATTAGGTTGTCATAATAAAAAAGTTCATTTTTTTCACAAAAATCTTGCATTTGCCCGAAATTTCTTCTTTTGGAAGAGGTAACACCAAAAAGTGGACCTACAGTTTGTTGCCCATGTTCTTATGAATGCGACAATACCCCACATGTAGTCGACAAGTTTTATTTAGACAAACGGCAGTGCTCAGAACAGAAGGGGCACAATTTGTATTTTGGAACATTTATTTGGAATTGATTGTCATTAGTGATGAGCGAGCATACTCGCAAGTAATCGGTAGTCGCCCGAGCATCTCACTACTGAAGTCCAAACCCCAGCAAGCACAAATAAGCAGCCAACGCCCCACAGGCCACACTACTTAATTATCACATTTCACGACTGCTTGCGCTCGAAATGTTGACTTTTAGGCTCGTGGAGATGGAAGCATTCCGCAACCTGATGGCGGCGGCCGTCCCTCAGTATTTGGTCCCCAGCCGCCACTATTTCTCCCCGTGTGCTGTCCCCGCATTACACAAGCACGTGTCCCAAACATTAACCGTGCCCTCAACAAAGCAGTTACCGGGAAAGCCCACTTGACCATGGACACGTGGACAAGTGCTTGTGGGCAGGGACGGTACATCTCGCTGACGGCACACTGAGTTAACATAGTGGAAGCCGGGACCCAGTCGGACCTTGGGACAGAACACGTCCTCCCGACGCCAAGGATTGTGGGCTCTAGGTCAATCAGGTTTGCCCTCACGATCTACAGCTCCTGCAACTCATCCTCCTCAGCCTCCTCCTTCTCTTCAGCCTCCATCTCCAAAATGACCACATCAGTTACAAGCTAGAAGCACTGCAGCACTGCCTCGGCCAAGCGGAGACAGGCTGTGCTGAAGCTAAAATATTTAGGTGACAAGCCACACAATGCTGAAGAGTTGTGTACAGCTCTGAAAGAGCAGGCAGATCTGTGGCTCACACCGCTGAACCTACATACAGGAATGGTCGTGTGTGACAATGGCCGGAACCTGGTTGCGGCTCTGATGCGTGGCGAGCTCACACATGTACCATGCCTGGCCCATGTGCTTAACCTCATGGTTCAGCGGTTTCTCAAATCCTACCCGGAGCTGCTTGTCAAAGTACGCTGCCTGTGTGCCCATTTTAGAAAGTCACCTACAGCTTCCGCCGCCCTTGCTGTGTTTCATCAGCGTTTGCAGCTTCTGGTTCAAAGACTAGTGTTTGATGTCCCCACAGATTGGAACTCTACACTGCAGATGTTGGGAAAGATTTGTGAGCAGAAGAGGGCAGTTGTTGGGTACCATCATCAACAAGGCCTTCTGTATTCAGCTCAGACTCCACACATATGACCTCAGGAGTGGACATGGATGTCAGACATATATACCATCCTCCAAAACTTTGAGGACTCCACCAAGATGGTGAGCAGCGATGAAGCCATAATCCTCGCCTCCATCCCACTTCTCTTTCTTCTGAAATGCTCTCTTCTCACAATCAAAGAGGATGCATTGCAGGCGGAGCATGATGAGATGGAGCAAGGAACCAAACAGGGTGATTACACACGGCCCAGCCTCTTATCATCCCAATGTGGATTGGGGGACAATGAGGAGGAGGAGGAGGAGGAGGATGAACAAGAGATAGTTTCATGCGCTATAGACGGTATTAACTGCACAGCTGTCATTCCGTCTGTTCAGCATGGATGGCCAGAGGACAGAGAGGAGGAGGAGAGCATGGTCAGTCATCCTCTTGGTGGGGACACCGAAGTCTTGCCTGTTACTAGTCTGGCACGCATGGCTGAGTTTGTTACGCTGCCTTTCCCATGACCCTCGCGTTCTCAAAATTTTGGGTGACAGTCATTACTGGTTGGTACCACTTCTAGACCCACGCTACAAGGAGAACTTTATATCTCTTATTCCTGAGGTGGACAGGTCTGCAAAAATGGAGCTGTACCAGAAGGCCCTTGTTGCGGAACTATTAAAAAAATTCCCATCTGAAAACGCTAGCGGCAGAGGGCACACTTCATTGGACAACCAAGGAGTACAGGCAAGAGAGACACAACTTCAATCCAGCAGAGGTAGGGGAACACTATCAAAGTTCTGGGAGAGTTTTCTCAGCCCCTCCCATCGCACAAGTCCTGAGGTGCGGAGTACTCTCACAAGGAGTGAAAAGTTTGGGAAGATGCTGACGGAGAACTTTGCCGACCATACCAACGTCCTCCGTGATTCCTCTGTGCCTTATAATTATTGGGTATCCAGGCTGGATACGTGGAATGAACTGGCTCTCTATGCCTTGGAGGTCCTGGCCTGCCCTGCCACCAGCGTTTTATCAGAGCGGGTTTTTAGTGCTGCTGGTGGAATTATAACTGATAAGCGCATCCGCCTGTCAACTGAAAATTCTGACAGGCTGACTCTTATAAAAATGAACAAGGGCTGGATTGGGCCAGACTTCTCAACACCACTGAATGATAGCAGCGTAACATAAACTCCAATCCAGTGTCTTTTCTTGAGAGGTGTATTCCCATGCACCTTTTCACACCCACACATGGGTATACGCTTCCTGATTTTG
Source organism: Phyllobates terribilis (assembly GCF_046119375.1). Classification (NCBI taxonomy): domain Eukaryota; kingdom Metazoa; phylum Chordata; class Amphibia; order Anura; family Dendrobatidae; genus Phyllobates; species Phyllobates terribilis. The sequence goes on from NW_027362764.1 coordinate 447,470,387, forward strand.
GCTATTTGCTCTTGTCTTCCTTCTTCTCCTCATCCTCCACCACCATATCACCAGGGTGACCGTGGTCCGTGATGCAACACCAACCTAATTTTTTTAAAGGCCCATAAAATAAAAATTTGATACAGTATGTTTATGTATACCCCCCATGGGTAATTGTTTGTCAGCCCATACACTTAGTGCATGGGCATTACAAGTATAGGAGGCGCGCTCCATTCTAATGGAAAACATTTTTTATGAGGTCTTCCTCCACGTCTCTTCCAAGGGGCATTGAAGTGCCTCCAATTTTTTGGCAGCCCTTGCATTCACTGCATAGGCCAACACTATGGGAGACTCTCTCCTTTCTAATGGGAATTTTTCATTTCTGTGGCCCTGCTTTATGTGTCTTTAAAATTTTAGTGGGATTTTTCCTAAAATTGGTCAGTCGTTGGACTCACTGCATACCCTATAACTGTATAGCAGACCCTCTCTTTTCTAATGGGAACATGTCGTACCTTGTTACTGTGGCCCTGCTCCATGTGTCTTTAAATTCTTAGTGGGGTTTTTCCTAAAATTAGTCAGCCGTTGGACTCACTGCATACCCTATAACTGTAGAGCAGACCCTCTCGTTTCCAATGGGATCATGTTGTACCTTGTTACTGTGGCCCTGCTCCGTGTGTCTTTAAATTCTTAATGGGGTTTTTCCTAAAATTAGTCAGCCATTGGACTCACTGCATACTAGTGTTGAGCCACCCCCGTAGTGTTCGAGTTCGGTTCGGTTCGTCGAACACCCGTGTGTTCGCTGAACTGTTCGTCGAACTGTTAATCGAACACCTTCGAACATCGTTAAAACCAATGGCAGGCAAACAAAAACACATAGAAACACATAGAAAACAACTTCAAAGGTGTCCAAAAGCTGACAAACTGCTCAGAAGACACAACTAACACATGGACAAGTGACAAGTACATATAGTCATGCGAAAAGAAAAGAGGTGGAGGAGTAAAAGGAGGGGGACACACAGATATAGGCATGTTATGCCCTTCTAAAATCCAATAAGTGAGAAGCCGACACGGCCAGTCCGCTCCTGCCCGTGCCACCTCTTTGTCGCCGGGTTTGTGCCAGAGCCGCGGTGAACCCTGATGGCCAGCCCCCCTCTCCCAATACTGGTGCCTGTCTGCTGGTGGGTCGAGCGAGCCCCCCTGTGGTGGAGGCAGCTCTAAGCTTTTTAATTTAAATTGTCTCTCTAATTTGAATGAATACACTTTAAATCCATTTACAAGGATCTATTGGAGGGCAAGTCTCATGCCAGCAGCCGCGTAATTCCAGCTCCAGTAGAGTCCACTAAAGCTGCTGCAGTTAAAAAGCTTTTATAAGGATCGAGATCGGCTGTCCACCGCAAGGCATCCTACTGCCAGTCCCAGCCCCTATGCCTTGGGGTGCCTCCTGATGCTCTTCACTGAGTATCCCGTGGTCCCGAAGCATTTCCTTTGAAAAAATTAAGTGTCCAAACTACAGGTGGTGTAGCTTGCTTAACAGCCGGGATAATCCGCTGACTAGCAGACACTGCTACTAGGCACAAAGTATTTCCTGGGCTAGATGCAGTTAAAAATTTGTAATTAGATACTCTCGTTGGATGCTGAGAAAGCATTCCATAGAGTCTCCTGGCACGCCATATATGATTCTCTTAAAAAGCTTGGGATAGGGGTCTAGGGGACCCTTTTATAGCCAAAATCACGGCCCTGTATCGCAATACGTCACCTAGGCTGAAGATAAATGGAACTGTAGCACCCTGAGGGCTCGGTTGCTACAGAGGTATTGCACCTCACCCAGAGGTGTGATATCTCACTCTCAGGTAAGGATGGAGTGTGGATCAGGACCCGACACCTACATGCATTACACCATATTGCCGTGGGGCAGGGCGACCAATATGCCCCTGAGATGGGCACGACAGTCCCTGTCCCTGGCTGGAGTGGGGGGAGGGAACACTGAGGAAGGGGAACCCAGTAGTGCAGGAGCAGGGAGGAAGCAGTTCCTGGGTGCATTGAGAAGGGAGTATAAAAGATGGGCACCATCTTAGTTCAGTGCAGAGAAGTCTGAGCAGAAGTGACAGGGAGCAGGGGCTCTGCATGAGCTCTGCTCCGGAGGCGGGCCTAGTAACAGAGGCCCAGGCCTGGAAGAGGGAGAAGGAAGGAAGAGGAGCGGAGAAGGCTCCAGGAACGAGGAACGAAGGGATCCCAGGGGTGCGGATGGGCGAGTCGCCACCGCACGCCCGAATCCACCTGCGTGGAGGGGTCAGGCCAAAGGGGGAGACCGGTCCCCAAAACTAGTGGAGGCAGGAAACGACCCTCAGCTAGAAACCGGAGGCTGTGACATTTTATGTGGCGCAGCCCCTCGCTACACCCGCTAGGAAGGCACCACATAGGGTCAGGGAAACTGGCGCCAAGTTTACCAAGAGGAGGCCCGAGGCAGCCGGACAGAAGGGTTGGTAAGAAAGGCCAGACAAAGGACACACAAAGGGGGTCCTGTGAAGCGCTCCAAAGTTATCTGGGAGTTGTCTGAGCCCCTCACCTGGTGAGCACAGTACGACGTGGGCAGCCGTTACCTGCAGACGTGGTCTGGATAATAAGAACTGTGAGTAAAGGCCCTGGACTGCATCACTGACTCCGTGTCGTTACTGCTGCTGCCCTGCACCATCACCCCCATCCTCCGCATACACTGCCCTGAGGCTATACTCCTCCCGTGGGGAGTTATGCTACGCTCTGCTGCACCCACAACACCAGCCTCAGCGGTCTGCCCTGCAGCGGCGGTTCACTCTGACTGCAATCCACGGGTGGCGTAGTCGGACATTTAAACATCAAAACCACATAAATAGTTCCGCCACTGGTTTGACCGCCCTGAGCCACGGAACCGGGTCGCCGCCACGGAGACTACAACCACCAGCATCCACCAAAAAGGGTCCGGCTCCGGGTGTCCCAAGGCCCAGGGGGTGCATCAGAACATTTTCATCACCTTTCACAATCACCAATGGGACAAGGCAGGGATGTCCTCTGTCCCCTCTCTTATACATCCTAGTGACGGAGCACCTGCTCTCATCAATTCGCCATAACCCCAATATTAGGTGGATTGAGGTGGGAGGCAACGAGTACAAGTGCTCTCAATTTGCTGATGATGTCCTAGTATATATCACTCAATCACATATATCCATCCATGCTGTTATGGCTGAAATAGATCACTTTGATACATGGTCAAATTTTAAAATCAATGCAGCGAAGTCTGAGGCCCTCGATGTCTCCCTCCCCAAATCCATACAGGATTCCATCCAGTCCAACTTTCCCTTTGCCTGGCCCTCACAGGGTATCAAATACTTAGGAATTCCTATTCATAGAGACCTCTCCCATCTATGTTATCTTAATTTTGGGCCCTTTATTGAACAACTCCATACACACCACGGTTGGCAAGTTAGAACTGTAAGATTCACTACGTGAACCACTGGTGTTTTGTGGAAAAGCACATGTACACTGTGTTCCAAATTATTATGCAAAAAGTGTTTAGGAGTGATAAGGGAAGAATTTGTTTGTCAGTTAAACTCATTGATGGTGATGTGTGTCAGGGCTCTTTATATCACTGTAAGCAATTACAGACACCTGTGCTAATTAGTTTGGCAGGTGTGTCCATTGAAAGGCAAGACTACTTAAGAAGGCTGTCCCACATTATTAAGCAGCCTACATTTTCTGCCAAAATGGGAAAGAAAAAGGATGTGTCGGCTGCTGAGAAGCAACAAATTGTGGAGTGTTTAGGTCAAGGCATGACTACAATCAATATTGTGCGATGATCAGGATGAAGTGTCTTGGCAATCAAGAAGTATGTAGCTGATTCACAGTACACACGTGTGCGTGCTGATAAGGGCAAATTGAGGACTCTTTCCGACAGGCAATTACGTCAGGTTAAAAGAGCAGTGGCAAAAAAGCCATGTCATAGCAGCAGACAAGTTTTTGAAGCTGCTGGTGCCTCCAACGTCCTCCGAACAACAAGATGCAGGGTCCTTCAGAGGTTTGCAGCTGTGCATACACCATCCTGTCGACCTCCTCTATCCACTTCACACAAGCAGAAACGGCTCCGGTGGGCCAAACATTACATGAAGACTGATTTCAAAACTGTTTTGTTCACGGATGAGTGCCGTGCAACGCTCGATGGTCCAGATGGATGGAGTGGAGGATGGCTGGTTGATGGACACCCCACGCAAACACGGCTACAGCGCCAACAAGGAGGAGGTGGAGTAATGTTTTGGGCTGGAATCATGGGGAGAGAGATTGTCGGCCCTTTTAGGATCCCTGAAGGGGTAAAGATGAACTCCATAATGTATGTGGAGTTTCTCAAACAGCACTTCCTGCCATGGTTCAAGAAGAAGAACCGTGTATTCCAAAGAAAGATCATTTTTATGCATGATAATGCACCATCTCAAGCTGCACATAAAACATCTGCATCTCTGGCTGATATGGGCATAAAAGGGGACAAATTTATGGTGTGACCCCCATGCTCCCCTGACCTCTACCCCATTCAGTACCTCTGGAGCATCATCAAAAGGAGTGTCTATGATGGCGGGAGGCAGTTCACATCTAAGCAACAGCTCTGGGAGGGTATTCTGTCCTCATGCAAAACAATTGAAGCAGAAACCATCCAAAACCTGACAAATTCAATGGACGAGAGAGTTCAGAAGCTCCTTTCGAACAAGGGGTCCTATGTGAAAATGTAACATCACCTAGAATAAAGTTTTAAGTTGAAAACTGTTTGATTTCAGTTTCTAATAACCTGCTAATGCTTATAATTTCAAAAATGACCATTTTTTTGGTCTTTATTAAAATGAAAAGGTTGATCGAAAAGTTTGGGGGATCTAAGAGTGTGGCAACCCAGTAGTCACGATTACTTCGAATTCTGACAATATGAGGGTCATGTTGCAGGTAGTGCAGCAAGAAGGCACTTATGTGTCTTGCGCATCTCGGAGCCCCAAAATTATTTTCCGGGCTAGATGCAGCTAAAAATTATTATTAATTTTAAATCTGGTGGAGCTTAGTATAGATGGCCTAATAGAATCAGTGCTGCACACTGCTACAAAGCCCAAATTATTTTCCAGCCAAGGTACAGATAAACATGATTAGTAATTTAAAATCTGGTGGAGCTTAGTATAGATGGCCTAATAGAATCAGTACTGCACACTGCTACAAAGCCCAAATTATTTTCCAGCCAAGATACAGATAAACATGATTAGTAATTTTAAATCTGGTGGAGCTTATTATAGATGGCCTAATAGAATCAGTGCAGCACACTGCTACAAAGCCCAAATTAATTTCCAGCCAAGATACAGATAAACATGATTAGTAATTTGAAAGCTTAAAATGGTTGGTGAGGTGATTTTAACCAATCATCAAGCTTTTACTCTCCCCAGGATGACACAGGGGTAGAAAAGTCGTTTCGGATCCATGATTTGTTCATCATTATGAACGTGAGTCTGTCTACATTATCAGTGGAGAGCCGCGTGCGCTTATCTGTCAGCATACCACCAGCAGCGCTGAACACACGTTCAGACAGAACGCTGGCTGCGGGGCATGACAAGATCTCCAAGGCGTAAGTGGCTAGCTCCGGCCATTTATCCAGATTGGAAGCCCAAAAAGAGCAAGGGTCCAGTGACACAGTCATGGCTTCAATGTTTACTTGGAGATACTCCTGTACCATCGTCTCTAGGCGTTGACTATGTGTCAGACTTCTTGTCTCCTGTGGCCTTGCAAAGGATGGGCTAAAAAAGTGGTGAAATGATTCCGCAAAATTGATGTTACCAGCAGATACTGTGGTTCTGTTACGGTTTGAGTGCTGAACACTCGACGGTCCCACGGTTGGCAAGTTGGAACTGTGAGATTCACTACGTGCACCACTGGTGTTTTGTGAAAAAGCACATGTAAGATTCTGCACCAGTCTCTGCTGATACTCCTGCATGCTTGCATCCCTTTCTATGTCAGGAATAATTTCTGCAAATTTACTTTTGTACCGGGGATCTAACAGTGTGGCAACCCAGTAGTCAGGATTATCTCTAATTCTCACAATTCGAGGGTCATGTTGCAGGTAGTGCAGCAAGAAGGCACTCGTGTGTTGCGCATCCAGGAGCACCAAGTCCCTGTTGTGTTGGTGACGAGGTAACAATCATGCTTCCTTCCTCTGTCCTCTCCCCCCAACCTCGCACAACAGAAATGTGATCAAGGTCTCCCTCATCTGATGAGTCTTCCATCAGTTCGTCCTCCACTTCTTCCTGGGCTCCTGCACCTTCCTCACTAGTTTGGCTGCTACCATGCGCCCTGGTAAAACCATCTCCCCCACCCTCACATGCCTGCCGCCTTGGTGCTGCCGACCGTCTGGACCTTGCAGATGTTAGCCCTTCCGCATACAACTCCTCCTCCTCTACTTCCTCCACCTCCTCTTGTGCCACCACCTGACTCCGAATTCTGTTTAACATGTGCTCCAGCATGTAAATCACCGGAATAGTCATGCTGATAATGGCATCGTCAGCACTAAACATCTTCGTCGCCATTTCAAAACTGTGCAGAAGGGTGCATAGGTCCCTGATCTGAGACCACTCCTCCAGCGTGATTTGCCCCACCTCTGGATCTCGTTGGCCCATGCAATACTTCAGAACGTATTGCACCAGGGCTTGTTGGTGCTGCCACAGTCGCTGCAACATGTGCAGAGTTGAATTCCACCGGGTAGGCATATCGCATTTTAGCCGGTGAAGTGGCAGGCCCAACGACTTTTGTAGAGATGTAAGTCACTGAGCTGTGGGATGCGAACGGCGGAAGTGCACACAGCGACTGTGCCCTCTGCAGAAGGCCATCTAGTCCAGGAGAGTGGGCTAAAAATTGCTGGACAACCAGGTTCAACACGTGAGCCATACAAGGCACATGTGTGACATTGCCCCGGCGAAGGGCCGCACCCAGGTTTGCAGCATTGTCGCACACGGCCTTGCCTGGTTTCAGGTCCAGTGGAGACAACCATTCATGAAATTTTTTCTCCAGAGCTGACCACAACACCTCAGCTGTGTGACTCACATTTCCCAGACATTTCAAAGTAAAAACCGCCTGATGACGTTGAGCCCTACTGCCAGCATAGTAAGGAGGTGTGCAGGATCCCTTCTGCGCAGTTCGAAAGCTTGTGGCATGACCAGACAGGCTTTGGGTGCAGGTGGAGGACCGAGAGGAGGTTGAGGAGGCAGAAGCAATGGAGGAACTTTGAGATAAAGAGGATTGACGCACAACTCGTGGGGACGGCAAGACTTGGACAGCAGCCCCTTGTCCTGCTGTCACCATAGTTACCCAGTGCCCAGTCAGTGACATGTAACGCCCCTGTCCATGCCTACTCGTCCAAGTGTCTGTGGTGAAATGCACCCTGTCACACACAGATTTTCTCAAAGAAGCGGTGATGTTGTTTGCGACATGCTGGTGGAGCGCATGCACACCTTTCTTTGAGAAGTAGTGCCGACTGGGCATCTGGTACTGGGGCACTGCGACGGACATAAGGTCTCGAAAATCCTCTGTGTCCACCAGGCGGAAAGGTAGCATTTCTGTAGCCAAAAGCTTGCAGATGGTGAAATTCAACCTCTTAGCTTTCTCATGGCTAGGAGGAAATGGTCTTTTACTTGTCCACATCTGAGGGACCGAGGGCTGGCTATTGTGCTTAGACGGGGTTGATAAGGGTGTCCCCGGCAAACTGCCGGTCTGTGAGGAAGATGCAGGTGGACATGTTAGGTTGCCTTGATCCAAAGGTGGTGCTATCGATGTCGGACAGCGCTCAACAATAGCTGGTGTTACCACCTCCAAAGAAAATGATGACCTGCCAATCACGCTGGCTGTTGTGGGTAAAGAGGTGGCAGGTCTGCGCCCCAAAACAGGTGTGACTGCTGTCCCCCCAGTCACAGAGGATGAAGAGACCGCGGATGCACAAGATATGGCAGACGGTGGTTGGCCCGGCCGGCTAGGCCGCATTGTAGCACACTGAGCTTCCCACTGCAACTTATGCTTCATGTCCATGTGCCGTTTCATGCATGAAGTACTCAAACTATGTATTTTTTGGCCTCTACTTAGCTTTTGCTGACAAATGTTACAGATAACACGAGTTGGGTCATCTTTATCGATCTGAAAAAATGCCCAGGCTATGCAAGGCTTAGCACCCATGCGACCAGAAGAGCCACCACGACTTGGGGTGAGAGGCAGAGTTGTGTTTGAGGATGCAGTTGTTGACGTGCTTCCAGTACTATGTCTCTGTCCAGGAAGGCGCAACCTGACCTCGTCGTCACTAGTAACCTCCTCCACCTCCTCTGCTGACCTCATCTCTTGGCTGACTGTGGGTTGACAGTAAGTGGGATCTCCAACCTCATCATCATCACCCTGTGCGTTATCACACCCGTCGTCCGCAGAGCCAACCTGTTACTGCCCTGACAAAAAACTAAAGTTGCCGCTACAATCAGGTATTTGAGTCTCATCATCGTCTTCCTCATTGTCTCCACCAACAGGAGTTACAGTTTGGGAATGAGGGTCTACATTATGGTCAGAACCTTCTGCGTCTGGTCCTGGATCCGACTCATAAAGATTCTGGGCATCAATGCAGATCATTTCCTCATCTGGATTCACAGAAGCGCTGGAGTCGACCTCTGATTCCCAGGCTATAGGATGAGTAAACAGCTCTGCAGACTCAACCATCTGTTCTACCTCATACTCAGACGGGCAGCTGGAGATTTGGGAGCTGTGAGGAAGCAAGAGCGATTGGGGTGACACCTTTGAGTACTGGAGTATTTGTGATATTGAAGTTGATGTGGAGGAGAGCCCACTTAAAGGAACACTTGATATCCGTTGAAGCACCTGCTGTTTTTGTGCCTCATCTGGAATTTGTAGTGATTGGCGGTGGCCGTAAGAAAGGGATCTTATCACATTGTCCGCTAAAGACTTAGACATTTTAGTTTGGCTGGAAGATAGTCTTTCTTCTGCAGATGTTACTGTTACTTTAACACCTACCCCACGGACACAACCTTTTTTCCCCTTCCCAACATGCCTATTCCCCTTTCCACCACCAGCAGGCCTTTTTCCACTCATTTTGGTGGTTAACTAATTTACAACTCTGGAGTTGTTTGAACAAAAAAACAATGGATGGGAACCGAGCAGAGCTGAGTGGCCAAACTGTGGTATTAGGCCAAAACTATTGGCTGGGTTAGATGCAGAAAAAAATTATATTCAATTTGCAACCTGATGGAGGTCAGTATAGATGGACTAATAGAACAAGTCCCACACACAGCTAGAAGCCCAAATATTTTTTCAGAGGTAGATGCAGAAAAAAAATATATTCAGTTTGCAACCTGATGGAGGTCAGTATAGATGGACTAATAGAGAAAGTCCCACACACTGCTAGAAGGCCAAATATTTTTTCAGAGCTAGATGCAGACAAAAAATTATTTTTAATTTGCAACCTGATGGAGGTCAGTATAGATGGACTAATAGAGAAAGTCCCACACACTGCTAGAAGGCCAAATATTTTTTCAGAGCTAGATGCAGATAAAAATTATTTTTAATTTGCAACCTGATGGAGGTCAGTATAGATGGACTAATAGAGAAAGTCCCACACACTGCTAGAAGGCCAAATATTTTTTCAGAGCTTGATGCAGAAAAAAATTATATTCAGTTTGCAACCTGATGGAGGTCAGTATATATGGACTAATAGAACAAGTCCCACACACTGCTAGAAGCCCAAATATTTTTTCAGAGGTAGATGCAGAAAAAAATTATTTTTAATGTGCAACCTGATGGAGGTCAGTATAGATGGACTAAGAGAACAAGTCCCACACACTGCTAGAAGCCCAAATATTTTTTCAGAGCTAGATGCAGAAAAAAATTATATTCAATTTGCAACTTGATGGAGGTCAGTATAGATGGACTAATAGAATGATGCTATGCCCAAAAGATTTTACTTCACTAGGTGCAGTAATAAAATTGGTATTCTATACACAGGTGGTATATCTTGCAACACAGATAGGCTACTCAACTGACTAACACACTCTGCAATAGGCCAAAAAGGATTAGCTTTGCTAGATTCAGCCAAATGCTGTGAAAAAAACATGCACAGCACTGGCACAGACCTGCCTGGCAAAAACTGATAGGAACTGATGTAACCTAGTCCTGAAAAGGACTGCAATTACAATTAGTCTTTACTCCCACAACCTATCTATTTAAGAGCACAGACCTGCCTGATAAAAGTCGTAGGAAATGCTGTAACCTAGTCCTTAAAAGGAATCACAACTATTCCCTACACCCAAGCTATCTGTAGATTTGTGCGAAAATTGGTTTGAAATTAACAAGGTATAGCGCACACAGCAACAGCGGTGCCGTCTAACATGCAGCTGCAGCAGTGAGAAAATGGTGGCGACGGGGAAAATGGCTTGGTCTTATAGGGGCAAGGACATGTGACATACACTGCCAATGACACATGCCCTTGATTGTGTGAAAAAAAGCACTTCTCTCCGTGTGTGCGCTGCTGATAGGCTGACAGATTGCACCTCCCCACTGTAAATGCGGGAAAGAGAAAAAAAAATGGAGATCTTCATTATTCCTGCAGAGATCTATCCCCTGCCCCTCCCCCCGCCACGCTGTACACTCAAACTGCGTATTAACATTAATTTTCATCATTACTGAGAAAAAATCCAGTTATGATTTTGCTGCACGAACAGTTATCGAACATAACCTCGAACAGCCGAATTTTTCTCAAATCGTTCGTGTTCGCCGAACGGCTCTAACACCGCCCAAAACAGCTCGAATTTGACATTGGCGAACAGTTCAAGTCGAACAATGCTCATCTCTACTGCATACCCTTTAACTGTAAAGCAGATCCTCTCCTTTCTAATGGGAACATGTCATACCATTTTACTGTGGCCCTGCTCCGTGTGTCTTTAAATTCTTAGTGGGGTTTTTCCTAAAATTAGTCAGCCGTTGGGCTCACTGCAAACCCTATAACTGTATAGCAGACCCTCTCCTTTCTAATGGGAACATGTCGTAACTTGTTACTGAGGCCCTGTTCCGTGTGTCTTTAAATTATTAGTGGTGTTTTTCCTAAAATTAGTCCGCCGTTGGACTCACTGCATATCCTATAACTGTACAGCAGACCCTCTCCTTTCTAATGGGAACATGTCGTACCTTGTTACTGTGGCCCTACTCCCTACTTTAAATTCTTAGTGGGGTTTTTCCCAAATTTTGCCTGCCCTTGCAGTCAGAGCATGGGCATTACCACTATAGGAGACACGCTCCTTTATAATGGGAACATTTTTTTTACTGAGACCCTCCTCTATGTCTCTTCAAAGGGGTATTGTGTTGCGTCCAAATTTTTGGCAGCCCTTGCAGTCACTGGATACGCAATAACAGTATAGAAAACCTACTTGTTAATAATGGGAACAACAAAGCATAGCAGGCTGATGGCTCTCTAACAATAGCTAGGACCGACTGCTGGCCTTTTAAGAATACTAAGGGACGTCTGATGTCCATATAAAAATAGGCTTTATGACTTTGAGTCCCTCCATCATAAATAAAATAGGAAGTGTCTGATAATGTGTCACACACCACATTGTCAGCAAAGGTTGTAAAATGTTAAAATGACATTTCCCGGTGAATGCATTCGTCTTCAAAACAATAGGATCTTTCTTTAGTATAAAAAACAGCGTCACCAATTTAACAACAATGTAATCACATTGTTCAGCTCATGCACCTCCTCCTCCATCTCCGAAATGACCACATCAGTCACAAGCTGACAACACTGCAGCACTGCCTTGGCCAAGCGGCAACAGGCTGTGCTGAAGATAACATGCTTAATGCTTAATTGACAAACCGCCCAGCGCTGCAGAGTTGTTGAAAGCTGTAACACAGAAGCCTTATCTGTGGCTCTCACTGCTGAACATACAGCCAGGCATGGTCATGTGTGACAATGGGCGGAACCTGGAGACAGAGAAATGACATCCGGGGTAGATACTGTTTCCCTCTATGCTAGTCCTTTCACCGAGCTAAAGAATATGGCTGTGGTGAAATACAACTCCCACTGAGAAGCTGTTTCAGATTGAAAAACATTGTGCCCACCAGAGGATTTGATTCTAAGGGCCAACCTTTCTCCCCCGCTCAAGAGCCCCATAGCAGCTGCAAAGTTAGCGCTATCATGAACTCTCCTGAGGTAGAAGCTAAGGCACACAAGAGGATTCTCTGGTGGGACCGTCCAACCCTGCCGAGAAGCAGTCCTGGCTCTGAAAAGTGTGTGGAAAGGTTCCCGGACACTCTATGGCTGCTTTTTTACTGAGGTGGAAACCCACGCAAACATGGGGAGAACATACAAAGTCCTTGCAGATTTTGTCCTTGCTGGGATTTGAACTCAGGATCCCAGCGCTGCAAGTCTACAGTGCTAACCACTGATCCAATGTGCTGCCGTTCACCCTCTTTTATCTAACAAGCTGTAGAAACTTGCACCTGCTGCCACTCTATCTTCAGCTCCTTTGTGAGAAAATGTATTTGGGCTGCCACTCAGTCTACCAAATAAAATTCCTGAAAAGGAAATTGGTGATGGCTTCAATACTGGTACCGGGGGCAGTGTTACTACCATTGCGTCTTACCATAGTTTGCTGGAAATATTCGAGGCTGGTAGGAGGCAAGCAAATTCCCTCAGAAAAGTACCAGCAGTATTGTTCAGGGACCCGCGCTTGTAGAAGACGGAGACAACACGGGAAAAATAGTGATGGCTGGGGCCGAGTATGGACACGAGGTATGAGGCATGTGGTCGTGAAAAGCTTCCACCTCCATGAGCCTAAAAGGCCACATTTCAAGTGCAAGCAGCTTTACAGGACTTCCTGTGAGAAATGACATGCAGGCTAGATAGGGTTTCCCTCTATGCCAGTCCTTTCACCGAGCTAAATACAACTGCTAGCAAAAAGAGTTGTGGACTGGCTCCATACCGTCCCTGGCCACATTCACCTGTCCATGTGTTTGTGGTTAGGCGGTCCTTCCTAGTAAGTGCACTGGGTAGGGCACAGGTAATGTTGTGGGACACGGGCTTGTGGAAGGTGGAGGCGATAACGGGAAATATAGTGGCGGCTGGTGACCAAATATGGACACCCGGCCGCCGCCGACATGAGGTTGTGAAAAGCTTCCGCCTCCACTAGCTTAAAAGGCCATATTTCAAGGGCAAAAAGCTGCCCAGAAATCTGGCAGTTTAGTGTTGCGGCCTGTGGGTGGGTGGGTGGCTGGCTGCATACTTGCACTTGCATTCAAAGTAACAGAAAACTAAGCAGATGGTGGTCTCTATCATCATCATGGCCTCACCTCGGCACTATGTACTCTCTTGAAGGAGAAGCCAGGGCCCGCCGGAGGAGCATCCGGTTCTCTGGTGGGCCCGTTCAACCCTGCTAAAAAGCAGCCCTGGCTAAGAAAAGTGTGGGGGAAGGTTCCCGGACACTCTATGGCTGCTTTTTTAATGTGGATCGGCCATGCTTATGCATGTTATCAAACCGCATTACAGATCAGGCCATTGTCCAACTCTGTATTCAAGAAATTAAATGTGCAAAGAAAGATGTGTGTGTGTGTGTCAAAGCACCACCGACAAGGGAGAGTTGACATTGGACAGGCTGCCATTGCTTCTGCAAGAAGCTGCATTACAGGACTTCCTGTGAGAAATTACATGCAGGCCAGATAGGGTTTCCCTCTATGCCAGTCCTTTCACCGAGCTAAATACAACTGTCAGCAAAAAAAGTTGTGAACTTGCTCTGTACCGTCCCTGGCCACATTCACCTGTCCATGTGTTTGTAGTTTGGCGGTCCTTCCCAGTAAGTGCACTGGGGATGGCACGGGTAATGTGGTGGAACCCGTGCTTGTGGAAGGCGGAGACGATATCGGGAAAGATAGTGGCGGCTGGGGTCCGAGTATGGACACCCGGCCGCCACCGGCATGAGGTTGTGAAAGCTTCTGATTCCACGAGCTTAATAGGCCACATTTCAAGTCCATACAGCTGTCAAAAATTTGGCAGTATAGTATTGCAGCCTGTGGGTGGGTGGGTGGGTGGCTGGCTGCCTGCATACTTGCGCTTGCATTCCAAGGAATGGGGTAGGGACAACTGAATGCTGGGACAAGGAAGTGGATGGTGATTGTTGCAAGTCTGCAATGACAGGTGCATGGCGGGAGGCATCTTTGCATGTGCCAAGGATGACTTATGATGGGCACACTTTTAGGCAGTGACCTGGAAGTCAGAGATGCTTCCAGAGGTCTTCCCCATGCTGTTCCCATGTCTTTTCGGCACTGTATGCATGTGTCTGATGATGTGTCACACACCACAAGGCCAGATAAGGTTGTAAAATGTTAAAATTACATTTCCTGGTGAATGCATTTGTCTTGGTTGAAAACAATGCAAAAGTGCAAAAACGCATCAAAAACGCAATGTGTGAACATAGCCCAAGGTGTGGAGAAGCATTTTTGTTTTCGGTTATTTATTTTGCCTTATAAACAATTCCTTACCCTGGAATGGATGTTCCTTAACATATTTCCCAGGAAAATCCATTTTGGTTTCGTTTTTGTATGTTTTATTGTGAGTCCGTAAAAGTGGCGTAATACTCTGACAACATTGTTAACAGCAGTGACCTGGGAGTCAGAAATGCTTCCAGGGGTCTTCCTCATGCTGTTCCCATGTCATTTGAGCACTGTTCCCATCGATTTTTGCAATTTTTAGGCCCTCTGCAGACCGCCGGGGGGAGCCGCCTGAAAAATGCTTGAGCTTCCATTAGACTTACATTGGGCTCGTTGCTCGGGTCGAGCACCCGAATATTCCAAGTTGCTTGACCAAAGCAACGAGTACCCGAGCATTTTAGTGCTCTCTCATCACTAATTGTCATATTTGCAGAGCCTGTGTGTTTCAAGAGCAACAGGAAACCCATATAAATATATTTTTTGTAAATTATACCCTCCAATATATTTATCTAGTTAGTGAGTAGTTTTTATGCTATTGATGCAACAGAGGTTTGAAAACTCATGTTCTGAGGAACCTCAAATTTTATTGCACAAGCTTTTGTAGTAATTGTTAGGGTACACATGTTACCCTTGGTAAAGAAATGGCATCATTAGTTCCCAGACAATTTTACCCAGGATGCCAATTGTCTGGGAGCTGTTTGGTGGCTTAATTTGGTGGTCCATATCTTCATATATTAGGAAGGTAGATGTCTACCCTGATATGCTCTCTCACATTTTGTACAAATTCACACCGTATTTGGCGCACTTGGAGGGAATAAATTTGCGTAATGGTGCAATGACAGACGGCCTTTGAAACTCATGAGGAACTCGTCGACTGAAACATTTTACTGTGGGGTATAGGAATTTAGAAATGTATCTTTTAGGAGGGAAACTAGGGGTTTCAATTTGTTAAGACGATCATAGTTAGAGTAATTTCTTGGAGAGGCTTGGGAATTTGCATTAAAATGAAGGAATCTCATTAAGGTTTCATAATGAGCTCTGGAGATGGCAGCTGCTAATACAAGGGTGCTGTGGACAGATTTTCTTGCACAGTAGGAGCGGAAAGTGTTTTTTTTCTAAAACCATGCTGAGGGTAAGGCATTAAGCTTTTTCATTTCAGGGACATTTGTGGGGATCCATGAACAGGAATGAAAGTATGTGGGTGTTTGAGAAATATATTGTAAGGCATTTAAAGTGGTTTGCTGGGCGATTAATTGTAGGACTCTTGAGGTAATAAAATTTGGAAAAATTCAAAGGAGGTAAAATTGATGACATCTAATTTTATTTCACGGGCTGCTGAAAAAGGGGTAATTTAAGGGGAAAATGCTTTGGAAGTATACAGCAATGGAGGGGGGACTACGGAAATTGGTTCTGCCTCTGACGACTCAGCAGTGACGACTGACTCCACTACTATTTTTATGTCATTTTTATATTCCTTATTTTTGCTGATATTGGGGCATAATGTATAGAAAATAGGATATTTGTATTTCTTTTTCACATTTTTTTAACAAGTACAAAGGACCGCTAAAAGATTTTAAATTGTGTTCCCCTTTCCCTAGAAATGACTGGTAGGTATTGGACACACTTTTTGATGGGAAAGGGATAGAAACATTGAATCGGGCTGATAGTATCTCTTTTTGGTTTTAGTTTTGCTTTATTTATGCTTTTTTTCTGTTTTATTCTTGTTTTTTTTTTTTTTCATTAATTTTACACACGATGTCCCCATGAGATCTTAAAAATCTTTGGGGAGCATTTTAGCAGATTAATATACTCTTTTTATTGTTAATTCACCCTGTAACTAGGGCTGGTATAATAGCCATATTTACAAGGGAAATGTAGTCTTCTGGATGCATAGCAGAGATGACATGATCCCAGAGTCCAGAAGAGGAAGCACTGTCAGTGCTTCCTTATCTGTATACACAAATGCTGTTTTAGTGCTGGGCATGCAAAGATTGAGAAAGTGAAAATAGTATTTACCATGTTTCTCTTCTCTGTGGGGATTCTGGGTGTGCCTCACAGACAGTTCAACATCCTGGCAGCTGCAGAATTTCCTGCAAGCTGCTTACACTGCAGAGTAAAGTATGGACTACGAGGACATTAATAGTCTATGGACAATCCAGAAGTGGTGAAGTAAAGTTATTATTAAAAATTGGTAAAGTTTAAACCATATTAAACCACAAAACAAAGTTATCATAAATATATAATTTATACCTGGTTGGGAACACTGTAAAAAATATAAAAAAACTAAATTGTTATTTCTTGTTCAATGGGACTTCAAAGAAAATGTTAATTAAAAATGGCCAAAAGTGCTATGTACACCAAAATAATCCTATTGGAAACAATAACTCAGCCTCCCACAAAACTCAACTCCCCTACTCCCTGAAAAAAATGGAACCCAAGTTATCTATAATGTTTTTATTGTGTGAAAGTGTTAAAACAAACAAAATAACTACTTTATATAAATTTGGATTTGCCATAATTGCCATAATTGCAGTGACCTGCAGAATAAAGTCAGCATGTAATTTGTACCGTGTAAAAATGCCATTGAAACATAATCCAAGAGACAATAATGAAATTACAGGATTTTTGGGGTATTCACAGACTGAATACACATGAAAACGGTAAAAAAGGTACTTGAAGTAACTTCTCAACTGAGTGATAGACTCTAATGATTTAACATTGTACTAGTGTTGAGCCACCCCCGTAGTGTTCGAGATCGGTTCGGTTCGTCGAACACCCGTGTGTTCGCCGAACTGTTCGTCGAACTGTTCGTCGAACACCTTCGAACACCGTTAAAACCAATGGCAGGCAAACAAAAACACATAGAAACACATAGAAAACACCTTCAAAGGTGTCCAAAAGCTGACAAACTGCTCAGAAGACACAACTAACACATGGAAAAGTGACAAGTACATATAGTCATGCGAAAATAAAAGAGGTGGAGGAGTAAAAGGAGGGGGAGACACAGATATAGGCATGTCATGCCCTTCTAAAATCCAAAAAGTGAGAAGCCGACACGGCCAGTCCGCTCCTGCCCGTGCCACCTCCGTGTCGCCGGGTTTGTGCCAGAGCCGCGGTGAACCCTGATGGCCAGCCCCCCTCTCCCAATACTGGTGCCTGTCCGCTGGTGGGTCGAGAGAGCCCCCCTGTGGTGGAGGCAGCTCTAAGCTTTTTTATTTAAATTGTCTCTCTAATTTGAATGAATACACTTTAAATCCATTTACAAGGATCTATTGGAGGGCAAGTCTCATGCCAGCAGCCGCGTAATTCCAGCTCCAGTAGCGTCCACTAAAGCTGCTGCAGTTAAAAAGCTTTTATAAGGATCGAGCTCGGCTGTCCACCGCAAGGCATCCTACTGCCAGTCCCAGCCCCTATGCCTTGGGGTGCCTCCTGATGCTCTTCACTGAGTATCCCATGGTCCCGAAGCATTTCCTTTGAAAAAATTAAGTGTCTAAACTACAGGTGGTGTAGCTTGCTTAACAGCCGGGATAATCCGCTGACTAGCAGACACTGCTACTAGGCACAAAGTATTTCCTGGGCTAGATGCAGTTAAAAATTTTTAATTAGATACTCTCGTTGGATGCTGAGAAAGCATTCCATAGAGTCTCCTGGCACGCCATATATGATTCTCTTAAAAAGCTTGGGGTAGGGGTCTAGGGGACCCTTTTATAGCCAAAATCACGGCCCTGTATCGCAATACGTCACCTAGGCTGAAGATAAATGGAACTGTAGCACCCTGAGGGCTCGGTTGCTACAGACGTATTGCACCTCACCCAGAGGTGTGATATCTCACTCTCAGGTAAGGATGGAGTGTGGATCAGGACCCGACACCTGCATGCATTACACCACATTGCCGTGGGGCAGGGCGACCAATATGCCCCTGAGATGGGCACGACAGTCCCTGTCCCTGGCTGGAGTGGGGGGAGGGAACACTGAGGAAGGGGAACCCTGTAGTGCAGGAGCAGGGAGGAAGCAGTTCCTGGGTGCATTGAGAAGGGAGTATAAAAGGTGGGCACCATCTTAGTTCAGTGCAGAGAAGTCTGAGCAGAAGTGGCAGGGAGCAGGGGCTCTGCATGAGCTCTGCTCCGGAGGCAGGCCTAGTAACAGAGGCCCAGGCCTGGAAGAGGGAGAAGGAAGGAAGAGGAGCGGAGAAGGCTCCAGGAACGAGGAATGAAGGGATCCCAGGGGTGCGGACGGGCGAGTCGCCACCGCACGCCCGAATCCACCTGCGTGGAGGGGTCAGGCCAAAGGGGGAGACCGGTCCCCGAACTAGTGGAGGCAGGAAACGACCATCAGCTAGAAACCGGAGGCTCTGACATTTTATGTGGCGCAGGCCCTCGCTACACCCGCTAGGAAGGCACCACATAGGGTCAGGGAAACTGGCGCCAAGTTTACCAAGAGGAGGCCCGAGGCAGCCGGACAGAAGTGTTGGTAAGAAAGGCCAGACAAAGGACACACAAAGGGGGTCCTGTGAAGTGCTCCAAAGTTATCTGGGAGTTGTCTGAGCCCCTCACCTGGTGAGCACAGTACGACGTGGGCAGCCGTTACCTGCAGACGTGGTCTGGATAATAAGAACTGTGAGTAAAGGCCCTGGACTGCATCACTGACTCCGTGTCGTTACTGCTGCTGCCCTGCACCATCACCCCCATCCTCCGCATACACTGCCCTGAGGCTATACTCCTCCCGTGGGGAGTTATGCTACGCTCTGCTGCACCCACAACACCAGCCTCAGCGGTCTGCCCTGTAGCGGCGGTTCACTCTGACCGCAATCCACGGGTGGCATAGTCGGACATTTAAACATCAAAACCACATAAATAGTTCCGCCACTGGTTTGACCGCCCTGAGCCACGGAACCGGGTCGCCGCCACGAAGACTACAACCACCAGCATCCACCAAAAAGGGTCCGGCTCCGGGTGTCCCAAGGCCCAGGGGGTGCGTCAGAACATTTTCATCACCTTTCACAATCACCAATGGGACAAGGCAGGGATGTCCTCTGTGCCCTCTCTTATACATCCTAGTGACGGAGCACCTGCTCTCATCAATTCGCCATAACCCCAATATTAGGTGGATTGAGGTGGGAGGCACCGAGTACAAGTGCTCTCTATTTGCTTATGATGTCCTAGTATATATCACTCAATCACATATATCCATCCATGCTGTTATGGCTGAAATAGATCACTTTGTTACATGGTAAAATTTTAAAATCAATGCAGCGAAGTCTGAGGCCCTCGATGTCTCCCTCCCCAAATCCATATAGGATTCCATCCAGTCCAACTTTCCCTTTGCCTGGCCCTCACAGGGTATCAAATACTTAGGAATTCCTATTCATAGAGACCTCTCCCATCTATGTTATCTTAATTTTGGGCCATTTATTGAACAATTCCATACAGACCACGGTTGGCAAGTTAGAACTGTAAGATTCACTACGTGAACCGCTGGTGTTTTGTGGAAAAGCACATGTACACCGCGTTCCAAATTATTATGCAAAAAGTGTTTAGGAGTGATAAGGGAAGAATTTGTTTGTTTGTCAGTTAAACTCATTGATGGTGATGTGTGTCAGGGCTCTTTATATCACTGTAAACAATTGCAGACACCTGTGCTAATTAGTTTGGCAGGTGTGTCCAATGAAAGGCAAGACTACTTAAGAAGGCTCTCTCACATTATTAAGCAGCCTACATTTTCTGCCAAAATGGGAAAGAAAAAGGATGTGTCGGCTGCTGAGAAGCAACAAATTGTGGAGTGTTTAGGTCAAGGCATGACTACAATCAACATTGTGCGATGATCAGGATGAAGTGTCTTGGCAATCAAGAAGTATGTAGCTGATTCACAGTACACACGTGTGCGTGCTGATAAGGGCAAATTGAGGACTCTTTCCTACAGGCAATTACGTCAGGTCGAAAGAGCAGCGGCAAAAAAGCCTTGTCATAGCAGCAGACAAGTTTTTGAAGCTGCTTGTGCCTCCAACGTCCCCCGAACAACAAGATGCAGGGTCCTTCAGAGGTTTGCAGCTGTGCATACGCCATCCTGTCGACCTCCTCTATCCACTTCACACAAGCAGAAACGGCTCCAGTGGGCCAAACATTACATGAAGACTGATTTCAAAACTGTTTTGTTCACGGATGAGTGCCGTGCAGCGCTCGATGGTCCAGATGGATGGAGTGGAGGATGGCTGGTTGATGGACACCCCACGCAAACACGGCTACAGCGCCAACAAGGAGGAGGTGGAGTAATGTTTTGGGCAGGTATCATGGGGAGAGAGATTGTCGGCCCCCTTTAGGATCCCTGAAGGCGCTAAAGATGAACTCCATAATGTATGTGGATTTTCTCAAACAGCACTTCCTGCCATGGTTCAAGAAGAAGAACCGTGTATTTCACAGCAAGATCATTTTTCTGCATGATAATGCACCATCTCATGCTGCACATAAAACATCTGCATCTCTGGCTGATATGGGCATAAAAGGGGACAAACTTATGGTGTGACCCCCATGCTCCCCTGACCTCTACCCCATTCAGAACCTTTGGAGCATCATTAAAAGGAGTGTCTATGATGGCGGGAGGCAGTTCACATCTAAGCAACAGCTCTGGGAGGGTATTCTGTCCTCATACAAAACAATTGAAGCAGAAACCATCCAAAACCTGACAAATTCAATGGACGAGAGAGTTCAGAAGCTCCTTTCGAACAAGGGGTCCTATGTGAAAATGTAACATCACCTAGAATAAAGTTTTGAGTTGAAAACTGTTTGATTTCAGTTTCTAACAACCTGCTAATGCTTATAATTTCAAAAATGACCATTTTTTTGGTCTTTATTAAAATGAAAAGGTTGATCGAAAAGTTTGGGGGATCTAAGAGTGTGGCAACCCAGTAGTCATGATTACTTCGAATTCTGACAATATGAGGGTCATGCTGCAGGTAGTGCAGCAAGAAGGCACTTATGTGTCTTGCGCATCTCGGAGCCCCAAAATTATTTTCCGGGCTAGATGCAGCTAAAAATTATTTTTAATTTTAAATCTGGTGGAGCTTATTATAGATGGCCTAATAGGATCAGTGCTGCACACTGCTACAAAGCCCAAATTATTTTCCAGTCAAGATACAGATAAACATGATTAGTAATTTGAAAGCTTAAAACGGTTGGTAGGGTGATTTTAACCAATCATCAAGCTTTTACTCTCCCCAGGATGACACAGGGGTAGAAAAGTCGTTTCGGATCCATGATTTGTTCATCTTTATGAACGTGAGTCTGTCTACATTATCAGTGGAGAGCCGCGTGCGCTTATCTGTCAGCACACCACCAGCAGCGCTGAACACACGTTCAGACAGAACGCTGGCTGCGGGGCATGACAAGATCTCCAAGGCGTAAGTGGCTAGCTCCGGCCATTTATCCAGATTGGAAGCCCAAAAAGAGCAAGGGTCCAGTGACACAGTCGTGGCTTCAATGTTTACTTGGAGATACTCCTGTACCATCGTCTCTAGGCGTTGACTATGTGTCAGACTTCTTGTCTCCTGTGGCCTTGCAAAGGATGGGCTAAAAAAGTGGTGAAATGATTCCGCAAAATTGATGTTACCAGCAGATACTGTGGTTCTGTTACGGTTTGAGTGCTGAACACTTGACGGTCCCATGGTTGGCAAGTTGGAACTGTGAGATTCACTACGTGCACCACTGGTATTTTGTGGAAAAGCACATGTAAGATTCTGCAACAGTCTCTGCTGATACTCCTGCATGCGTGCATCCCTTTCTATGGCAGGAATAATTTCTGCAAATTTACTTTTGTACCGGGGATCTAACAGTGTGGCAACCCAGTAGTCAGGATTATTTCTAATTCTCACAATTCGAGGGTCATGTTGCAGGTAGTGCAGCAAGAAGGCACTCATGTGTGTTGCGCATACAGGAGCACCAAGTCCCTGTTGTGTTGGTGGCGAGGTAACAATCATGCTTCCTTCCTCTGTCCTCTCCCCCCAACCTCGCACAACAGAAATGTGATCAAGGTCTCCCTCATCTGATGAGTCTTCCATCAGTTCGTCCTCCACTTCTTCCTGGGCTCCTGCACCTTCCTCACTAGTTTGGCTGCTACCATGCGCCCTGGTAAAACCATCTCCCCCACCCTCACATGCCTGCCGCCTTGGTGCTGCCGACCTTCTGGACCTTGCAGATGTTAGCCCTTCCGCATACAACTCCTCCTCCTCTACTTCCTCCACCTCCTCTTGTGCCACCACCTGACTCCGAATTCTGTTTAACATGTGCTCCAGCATGTAAATCACCGGAATAGTCATGCTGATAATGGCATCGTCAGCACTAAACATCTTCGTCGCCATTTCAAAACTGTGCAGAAGGGTGCATAGGTCCCTGATCTGAGACCACTCCTCCAGCGTGATTTGCCCCACCTCTGAATCTCGTTGGCCCAGGCTATACGTCAGAACGTATTGCACCAGGGCTTGTCGGTGCTGCCACAGTCGCTGCAACATGTGCAGAGTTGAATTCCACCGGGTAGGCACATCGCATTTTAGCCGGTGAAGTGGCAGGCCCAACGACTTCTGTAGAGATGTAAGTCGCTGAGCTGCGGGATGCGAACGGCGGAAGTGAGCACACAGCGACCGTGCCCTATGCAGAAGGCCATCTAGTCTGGGATAGTGGGCTAAAAATTGCTGGACAACCAGGTTCAACACGTGAGCCATACAAGGCACGTGTGTGACATTGCCCCGGCGAAGGGCCGCACCCAGGTTTGCAGCATTGTCGCACACGGCCTTCCCTGGTTTCAGGTCCAGTGGAGACAACCATTCATGAAATTGGTTCTCCAGAGCTGACCACAACTCCTCAGCTGTGTGACTCACATTTCCCAGACATTTCAATGTAAAAACCGCCTGATGACGTTGAGCCCTACTGCCAGCATAGTAAGGAGGTGTGCAGGATCCCTTCTGCGCAGTTAGAAAGCTTGTGGCATGACCAGACAGGCTTTGGGTGCAGGTGGAAGACCGAGAGGAGGTTGAGGAGGCAGAAGCAGTGGAGGAACTTTGACATAAAGAGGATTGACGCACAACTCGTGGGGACGGCAAGACTTGGACAGCAGCCCCTTGTCCTGCTGTCACCATAGTTACCCAGTGCCCAGTCAGCGACATGTAACGCCCCTGTCCATGCCTACTCGTCCAAGTGTCTGTGGTGAAATGCACCGTGTCACACACAGAGTTTCTCAAAGAAGCGGTGATGTTGTGTGCGACATGCTGGTGGAGCGCAGGCACACCTTTCTTTGAGAAGTAGTGCCGACTGGGCATCTGGTACTGGGGCACTGCGACGGACATAAGGTCTCGAAAATCCTCTGTGTCCACCAGGCGGAAAGGTAGCATTTCTGTAGCCAAGAGCTTGCAGATGGTGAAATTCAACCTCTTAGCTTTCTCATGGCTAGGAGGAAATGGTCTTTTACTTGTCCACATCTGAGGGACCGAGGGCTGGCTATTGTGCTTAGACGGGGTTGATAAGGGTGTCCCCGGCAAACTGCCGGTCTGTGAGGAAGATGCAGGCGGACATGTTAGGTTGCCTTGATCCAAAGGTGGTGCTATCGATGTCGGACAGCGCTCAACACCAGCTGGTGTTACCACCTCCAAAGAAAATGATGACCTGCCAATCACGCTGGCTGTTGCGGGTAAAGAGGTGGCAGGTCTGCGCCCCAAAACAGGTGTGACTGCTGTCCCCCCAGTCACAGAGGATGAAGAGGCCGCGGATGCACAAGATATGGCAGATGGTGGTTGGCCCGGACGGCTAGGCCGCATTGTAGCACACTGAGCTTCCCACTGCAACTTATGCTTCATGTCCATGTGCCGGTTCATGCATGAACTACTCAAACTATGTATTTTTTGGCCTCTACTTAGCTTTTGCTGACAAATGTTACAGATAACACGAGTTGGGTCATCTTTATCGATCTGAAAAAATGCCCAGGCTATGCAAGGCTTAGCACCCATGCGACCTGAAGAGCCACCACGACTTGTGGTGAGAGGCAGAGTTGTGTTTGAGGATGCAGTTGTTGACGTGCTTCCAGTACTACATCTCTGTCCAGGAAGGCGCAACCTGACCTCGTCATCACTAGCATCTTCCTCCACCTCCTCTGCTGACCTCATCTCTTGGCTGACTGTGGGTTGACAGTAAGTGGGATCTCCGACCTCATCATCATCACCCTGTGCGTTATCACACCCGTCGTCCTCAGAGCCAACCTGTTCCTGCCCTAACAAAAAACTAAAGTTGTCGCTCCAATCAGGTATTTGAGTCTTATCATCGTCTTCCTCATTGTCTCCACCAACAGGAGTTACAGTTTGGGAATGAGGGTCTACATTATGGTCAGAACCTTCTGCGTCTGGTCCTGGATCCGACTCATAAAGATTCTGGGCATCAGTGCAGATCATTTCCTCATCTGGATTCACAGAAGCGCTGGAGTCGACCTCTGATTCCCAGGCTATAGTATGAGTAAACAGCTCTGCAGACTCAACCATCTGTTCTACCTCATACTCAGACGGGCAGCTGGAGATTTGGGAGCTGTGAGGAAGCAAGTGCGATTTGGGTGACACCTTTGAGGACTGGAGTATTTGTGATGTTGAAGTTGATGTGGAGGAGAGCCCACTTAAAGGAGCACTTGATATCCGTTGGAGCACGTGCTGTTTTTGTGCCTCATCTGGAATTTGTAGCGATTGGCGTGGCCGTAAGAAAGGGATCTTATCACATTGTCCGCTAAAAGAAGTAGACATTTTAGTTTGGCTGGAAGATGGTCTTTCTTCTGCAGATGTTACTGTTGCTTTAACACCTACCCCACGGACACAACCTTTTTTCCCCTTCCCAACACGCCTATTCCCCTTTCCACCAGCAGCAGGCCTTTTTCCATTCATTTTGGTGGTTAACTAATTCACAACTCTGGAGTTGTTTGCACAAAAAAACAATGGATGGTAACCGAGCAGAGCTGAGTGGCCAAACTGTGGTATTAGGCCAAAACTATTGGCTGGGTTAGATGCAGAAAAAAATTATTTTGAATTTGCAACCTGATGGAGGTCAGTATAGATGGACTAATAGAGAAAGTCCGACACACTACTAGAAGGCCAAATATTTTTTCAGAGGTAGATGCAGAAAAAAATATATTCAGTTTGCAATCTGATGGAGGTCAGTATAGATGGATTAATAGAACAAGACCCACACACAGCTAGAAGCCCAATATTTTTTCAGAGGTAGATGCAGAAAAAACTATATTCAGTTTGCAACCTGATGGAGGTCAGTATAGATGGACTAATAGAACAAGTCCCACACACTGCTAGAAGCCCAAATATTTTTTCAGAGGTACTGTAGATGCAGATAAAAATAAGTTTTAATTTGCAACCTGATGGAGGTCAGTATAGATGGACTAATAGAGAAAGTCCGGCACACTACTAGAAGGCCAAATATTTTTTCAGAGGTAGATGCAGAAAAAAATATATTCAGTTTGCAACCTGATGGAGGTCAGTATAGATGGACTAATAGAACAAGTCCCACACACTGCTAGAAGCCCAAATATTTTTTCAGAGGTACTGTAGATGCAGATAAAAATTAGTTTTAATTTGCAACCTGATGGAGGTCAGTATAGATGGACTAATAGAGAAAGTCCGACACACTACTAGAAGGCCAAATATTTTTTCAGAGGTAGATGCAGAAAAAAATATATTCAGTTTGCAACCTGATGGAGGTCAGTATAGATGGATTAATAGAACAAGACCCACACACAGCTAGAAGCCCAATATTTTTTCAGAGGTAGATGCAGAAAAAACTATATTCAGTTTGAAAACTGATGGAGGTCAGTATAGATGGACTAATAGAACAAGTCCCACACACTGCTAGAAGCCCAAATATTTTTTCAGAGGTACTGTAGATGCAGATAAAAATTAGTTTTAATTTGCAACCTGATGGAGGTCAGTATAGATGGACTAATAGAGAAAGTCCGACACACTGCTAGAAGGCCAAATATTTTTTCAGAGGTAGATGCAGAAAAAAATATATTCAGTTTGCAACCTGATGGAGGTCAGTATAGATGGATTAATAGAACAAGACCCACACACAGCTAGAAGCCCAATATTTTTTCAGAGGTAGATGCAGAAAAAAATATATTCAGTTTGCAACCTGATGGAGGTCAGTATAGATGGACTAATAGAACAAGTCCCACACACTGCTAGAAGCCGAAATATTTTTTCAGAGGTACTGTAGATGCAGATAAAAATTAGTTTTAATTTGCAACCTGATGGAGGTCAGTATAGATGGACTAATAGAGAAAGTCCGACACACTACTAGAAGGCCAAATATTTTTTCAGAGGTAGATGCAGAAAAAAATATATTCAGTTTGCAACCTGATGGAGGTCAGTATAGATGGATTAATAGAACAATACCCACACACAGCTAGAAGCCCAATATTTTTTCAGAGGTAGATGCAGAAAAAAATATATTCAGTTTGCAACCTGATGGAGGTCAGTATAGATGGACTAATAGAACAAGTCCCACACACTGCTAGAAGCCCAAATATTTTTTCAGAGGTACTGTAGATGCAGATAAAAATTAGTTTTAATTTGCAACCTGATGGAGGTCAGTATAGATGGACTAATAGAATGATGCTATGCCCAAAAGATTTTACTTCACTAGGTGCAGTAAAAAAATTGGTATTCTATACACAGGTGGTATATCTTGCAACACAGATAGGCTACTCCACTGACTAACACACTCTGCAATAGGCCAAAAAGGATTAGCTTTGCTAGATTCAGCCAAATGCTGTGAAAAAAACTTGCACAGCACTGGCACAGACCTGCCTGGCAAAAACTGATAGGAACTCATGTAACCTAGTCCTGAAAAGGACTGCAATTACAATTAGTCTTTACTCCCACAACCGATCTATTTAAGAGCACAGACCTGCCTGGCAAAAACTGATAGGAACTCATGTAGCCTAGTCCTGAAAAGGACTCCAATTACAATTAGTCTTTACTCCCACAATCTATCTATTTAAGAGCACAGACCTCCCTGATAAAAGTCGTAGGAAATGCTGTAACCTAGTCCTTAAAAGGACTGCAATCACAATTATTCCCTACTCCCAGGCTATCTGTATATTTGTGCGAAAATTGGCTTGAAATTAACAAGGTATAGCGCACACAGCAACAGCGGTGCCGTCTAACACGCAGCTGCAGCAGTGAGAAAATGGTGGCGACGGGGAAAATGGCTTGGTCTTATAGGGCAAGGACATGTGACATACACTGCCAATGACACATGCCCTTGCTTGTGTGAAAAAAAGCACTTCGCTCCGTGTGTGCGCTGCTGATAGGCTGACAGATTGCACCTCCCCACTGTAAATGCGGGAAAGAGAAAAAAAAATGGAGATCTTCATTGTTCCTGCAGAGATCCATCCCCTGCCCCTCCCCCCACCCCGCTGTACACTCAAACTGCGTATTAACATTAATTTTCATCATTACTGAGAAAAAATCCAGTTATGATTTTGGTGCACGAACAGTTATCGAACATAACCTCGAACAGCCGAATTTTTCTCAAATTGTTCGTGTTCGCCGAACGGCTCGAACACCGCCCAAAACAGCTCGAATTTGAGATTGGCGAACAGTTCGAGTAGAACAACGCTCATCTCTACATTGTACAAGTAAGCTTAAGTTTATCCATTTGTAAGAAAGATATATCACACTTTTATACACATTACAGTCTATGACTGCCGAGTATCATCCTTGAATACCTCTTTTGGCATTTTCATCAATAATAATTAATAATAATAAGACAAATAATATTTTTTCTTTCTATAGCGCCAACATAATCCACAGCACTTTACAATTCAGAGACTCGTACAGACAATAAAGACATTGCAAAGTAATACACAACTCAGATACTAAGAGAAGTGAGGCCCTGCTCGCAAGCTTACAATCTAAAGGAAACACGAATGTTAAATGGTAAAATATGCTTGTAATGTATGGTCCAGTCATCAATAAAATAAATAGGGTATTCAAATAACGCTGCATGAACCGGTCACCAGCCAGTATCTGTACATTACAGATGCAAAGTGCTATTGATTGTATGGAGGGTGTGTAAACAGAAACACTGAGAAAAAATTATCTTACTTCTAAAATACTAATACTCAGTATAAAAGATTACACTGAGAAATTGTAATTATCATTTTGACTTCCAATGTTCTTGAACCAGAGCGCCTCTGCAAAAATGACATGTTGCCCAAAAGTCTATCTAGCAAAATCCATGCTCAAAAAGCCAAAGAGTCATTCTCCTTTTCAAAGCCCTGCATTAGGAGTGATAAAAGGAGTGATGTTGTATATATACATATCTATGTTGATAAGTACTATATATATGTAGGCTGAGAAAAGTGATCATCTGCAAGATGTTACTGTATTTAGTGGGGCTCAAAAGGATGACGTTTTGCAAAAAGTTTGCTGCCTCAACATTTTTAGAGCTCTTAATCAGATATGTCTATGGTTTACTAAAATATAATTATAAGCATCTCAGAAGTTTTTAAACTTTTATTCCAATTCCAACAATTTGCGATTTGATTTGCAAGGACTGCATAAAAAAGATTGCAGCAGTCAGAGAGCTGTATCAGTGTCAACTTTCCTCCACCTATGGCTGATACCAATAATTACATCAGTGATATCATCATTTTCCATGACTGTCCAATGTCTGTTTTCCCAATTGCTCTGCTGGCACCAGTGTCAAAGGCCCACACTCATCTGAGCATTTACTCACTGCTAGTGTTGAGCGATACCTTCCGATATCAGGAAATATCGGATCGGATTGGATCGGGCCGATACTCAAAAAGTATCGGATATCGCCGATTTCGATACCGGAACCAATGCAAGTCAATGGGATACAAATATCGGAATGAAAATAAACCCTTTCTTTCCTTGTAGGTTAATTCTACATGAAGGAAAACAACTAACAATAATGTAGAATGTATTGGGGGAGGTGGTTGCCCAAATCGATGGGAACAGTGCTCACAGTGAAACATGAAAAGCCGGCAATTCAGCAGCGGCATACACCGGTACCCGACAATTTAGAACAGAAAGAATAGAGCTTCACACATAGATTAGAAAGATAGAAACATGTCAGCCACATATATAAGCAGTACAGAGACAGTGTTGCTTACTGTACTTGTCATTTAGTGAAAAGGATTTATTTAAAAAAATAATAGTGTTTTCGTGCACCTTCTCTTTAAAAAAGCCGGCCGACAATTCAGCAGCGGTACCCGACAATTTAGAACAGAAAGATAGAGCATCACACATAGATTAGATAGATAGAAACATGTCAGTCACATATATAAGAAGTACAGTGATAGTGTTGCTTACTGTACTTGTCATTTAGTGTAAAGGATTTATTTAAAAAAATAAAAGTGTTTTCATGCACCGTCTCTTTAAAAAAGCCGGCCGGCAATTCAGCAGCGGTACACGACAATTTAGAACACAAAGATAGAGCATCACACATAGATTAGATAGATAGAAACATGTCTGTCACATATATAAGAAGTACAGTGACAGTGTTGCTTACTGTACTTGTCATTTAGTGTTAAAATAAAGGATTTATTAAAAGAAAAATTGGCGTGGGGTTCCCCGTAATTTTAGTCTCTAGAGGAGGTTAAGCAGACGGCTGGGGCAGATGTTTGAAGCCTGGGAAGGGGGTAATACCCACGGAGCTTCCCAGGCTACTAATATCAGCCCCCAGCTGAATACCTAGCCTTCACTAGCTATTAAAATCAGGGACCCCCCCAAAAAAATGACGTGGGGTCCCCCCTATTTTAATAGCTAGCAAAGGCTAGGCAGACAGCTGGGGGCTGATATTAATAGCCCAGGAAGGGTGCCATGAATATTAGCCCCCTCCCTGGCTAGAAACACCAGCCGTCAGCCACCCCAGAAATGGCGCATCCATAGGATGCGCCAATTCTGGCACTTAGCCTCGCTCTTCCCACTGCCCTGTAGCGGTGGCAGTGGTGTAATAGGGCTGGGGTTGATATCAGCTTATACTGCCTGCTGACATCAAGCCCAGGTTAGTAATGGAGAGGCGTCTATAAGACACCCCCATTACTAACCCCATAGTCAAAGTTAAACAAAAAACACAAACACCCAGAATAAAGTTCTTTAATTGAAATAAAACACAATTCTTTATTGTTCTAAATTAAAGCATACTTACCATCACGCCCTCTCCAGCTGAAGCCAACGATCTCCTGCAATAAAAGAAAAATAATAAAGCAACATCATCCTTACCTTTCGATGGTTCCCAGGACAGCTCCAGCTCTGCTACATCGAGATGACAGGCTGGACCGCAGAAGAAAGCTGCCATCCAGCCTGTCATCCCGCAGACACTGAGTAGCGCAGGCATGCTTACGCTCCTCAGTGTCAGGCTGTTACGGCATAAAGATGAGCCGAGGTCATGTCCAATGAACTCGGCTCACCTCATGCACGTCACTGACAGCGTGGGAAAATTCTCCTGCACTCAGCGCTTCAGCGTGAGAATTTTCCCATGCTGTCAGTGACGTGCATGAGGTGAGCTCATGTCCAATGAACTCAGCTCACCTCATGCACGTCACTGACAGCGTGGGAAAATTCTCCTGCACTCAGCGCTTCAGCGTGAGAATTCTCCCACGCTGTCAGTGACATGCATGAGGTGAGCTGAGTTCATTGGACTTGAACTCGGCTCATCTGGATGCCGTCACAGCGAGACACTGAGTAGCGCAAGCATGCCTGCGCTTCTCAGTGTCTGCGGCATGGCAAGCTGGATGGCAGCTTTCTGCAGCGATCCAGCCTGTCATGTGAATGTAGCAGAGCTGAAGCTGTTGTGGGAACCATGGAAAGGTAAGGATGATGTTGCTTTATTATTTTACTTTTACTGCAGGAGATCGTTGGCTTCAGCTGGAATGGGCGTGATGGTAAGTATGGTTTAATTTAGAACAATAAAGAATTGTGTCTTTATTTCAATTAAAGGACTTTATTCTGGGTGTTTGTGGGTTTTTTTAACTTTGACTATGGGGTTAGTAATGGGGGTGTCTTATAGACGCCTCTCCATTACTAACCTGGCTTGATGTCAGCTGGCATTATAAGCTGACATCAACCCCGGCCCTATTACCCCACTGCCACAGCTACAGGGCAGCGGGAAGAGCGAGGCTAAGTGCCAGAATTGGCGCATCCTATGGATGCGCCATTTCTGGGTCGGCTGACGGCTGGTGTTTCTAGCCAGGGAGGGGGCCAATATTCATGGCACCCTTCCTGAGCTATTAATATCAGCCCCCAGCTGTCTGCCTAGCCTTTGCTAACTATTAAAATAGGCGGGACCCCACGTCATTTTTTTGGGGGGTCCCCCATTTTAATAGCTAGTGAAGGCTAGGTATTCAGCTGGGGGCTGATATCAGTAGCCTGGGAAGCTCTGTGGGTATTACCCCCTTCCCAGGCTTCAAACATCTGCCCCAGCCGTCTGCTTAACCTCCGCTAGAGACTAAAATTACGGGGAACCCCACGCCATTTTTTTTTAAAATAAATCCTTTATTTTAACACTAAATGACAAGTACAGTAATCAACACAGTCACTGTACTTATTATATATGTGACTGACATGTTTCTATGTATCTAATCTATGTGTGATGCTCTATTCTTTCTATTCTAAATTGTCGGGTACCGCTGCTGAATTGCCGGCCGGCTTTTTTAAAGAGACGGTGCATGAAAACACTAATATTTTTTTAAATAAATCCTTTACACTAAATGACAAGTACAGTAACCAACACTGTCACTGTACTTCATATATATGTGACTGACATGTTTTTATCTATCTAATCTATGTGTGATGCTCTATTCTTTCTATTCTAAATTGTCGGGTACCGGAGTATGCCGCTGCTGAATTGCCAGCCGGCTTTTTTTAAGAGACGGTGCACGAAAACACTATTGTTTTTTTTAATAAATCCTTTACACTAAATGACAAGTACAGTAAGCTGAGCGCTGCTATCCAGCTTGTCATCCTTCAGAGACACGGCAGAGCACAGGCATTATGGGAACTTCCGATTCCGGTATTCGATATTGTAAAAGTATCGGAACTCAGTATCGGAACTCCGATACCACGAATATCGGTCGATACCCGATATTTCAGTATCGGAATGCTCAACACTACTCACTGCCCATCATGATCATGTCATCTATGTCTGCTGACAGGGCTACTAGTGCTGGCCAGACACTCCGAGACATTTCCTAGCCTGACTTGTCTTTTCTATCATGAGCTTAATGTTGCTGCCGCTGCCACTGCTATGTCAAGCCAGTCAAACTTCTTCCTACCCACTGAATTTTATAGTACTACACTTTACGGCTGTTGCTTGAGTTACTATTGCTGGCCCTGCAGTGCAAGATATCCTCATTCCATATTTTTTCTACAGTTTGACTGCTGCCACTGCTTAGTCATATCTATCACACATCACACTTGTCCAGTGTGCTGTACAACTTAACCTCTTTCCAACATGAAACGAAATAGTACGTTCCATGTTGGCACCCCCTGCTCAGCATGGGCTCTGGCGCTGAGCCCGCACGGAATCGGGCACATGTCAGCTGATGATACAGCTGACATGCGCCCGCGACAGCCGCGGGTGGAATCGCAATCCACTCGCGATGCACCCGTGGCTGTTAAATAGTTAAATGCCGCTGTCAATCTCTGACAACAGCATTTAACAGCGCAGCGCTGGAAGCGCGTCACTAACTTCACCCATCGGTGACCCCTCACGTGATCACGGGTCACCGATGGGTTTGCATGACATCCTGGGGTCTGCAGCAGACCCCTGTGATTGTCATGTCCAGATTGCAAGTCATAGCAAGTGAGCAAATCTGCTACTTTAAGGAGATCTGCTCATCGCCTGTATCTAGCAGAGCCGATCAGGAAACTACTGCTTCTAGTCTCCTATGAAGACTATTGAAGCATGCAAAAAGTAAAAAAAAAATGTTTTTAAAAATATAAAAAAAATACAAAAATATAAAAGTTTAAATCACCCCCCTTTCGCCCAATTTAAAATAAAACAATATTAAAACACACATACACATATTTGGTATCGCCGCGTTCAGAATCGCCCAATCAATCAAAATAAAAAAATAATTAATCCGATCAGTAAATGGCGAAATGAGAAAAAAAATCTAAACGTAAGAATTACTTTTTTTGGTTGCCACAACATTGCAATAAAATGCAATAACGGGCGGTCCAAATTTTGGATGTACCCCAAAATAGTATCAATAAAAATGTCAGCTTGGTGCGCAAAAAATAAGCCATCAACTGGCCTCAGATTCTGAAAAATAGAGATGATATGGGTCTCGGAAAATGGTGCTTTGTTTTTTTTTTTAAAGCAAATTTTGGATTTTTTTTCACCACTTAAATAAAAAAGAACCTATACATGCTTGGTGACTACAACTCAAAATGACCTGTAAAATACTAATGGCAGGTCAGTTTTAGCATTCAGTGAACGTGAAAAAAAAAAAACTGTGGAATTGCACTTTCTTTGCAATTTCATCGCACTTGGAATTTTTTGCCCATTTTCCAGTACATAATATGGTAAAACCAGTGATGTCATTCAAAAGTAAAACTCGTCCCGCAACAAATAAGCTCTCACATGGCCATATTGACTGAAAAATAAAGAAGTTATTGCTCTGGGAACAAGGGGAGCAAAAAATGAATAAGCAAACAGAAAATGCTCTGGTCATGAAGAGTTTAAAGGGATTTACCCACATACAAAAGTTCATTTTATTCAATAGATCTTGGAAAAATAATAATTTCCACAATTGGATGTGTTAAATAAAATGTTCTTGTGCTAAGATAATCTTATAAATGTGCCCCTGCTGCGTACTGTGTAATGGCTGTGTCTGACCCTGCAGGAACATGGTCTGATCATACCACATCTCCTGGGCAGGGGAGAATGCAAAAAAGTATACAGACATTAAAGCATGGGATCGCAGCTGATTCTTTTTGTGAGGTAAAACATTTCCTTGCCTGTTTTTAAACAATGTTTAACTTCAAAGAAAGAATCATTGGCGATCCCATGCTGTATTGTCTGTATCGTTTTATTTCTCCCACTCCTGTCCAGGAGCTGTGGTATGATCAGACCATGTCCCTGCACAGGAAGGCCCAGCCACTACACAGTACACAGCCGGGGCACATTTATAAGATTATCTAAGCATAAGAACATTTAATTTAAACACATCCAATTGTGGAAATTATTATTCCGAGATCTATTGATTAAAATTAACTTTTGTTCCGGTGAAAACCCATTTAACTAAACTGTTGCTGGGTTGGGTAATCTTTTGATTTTAGACAAATATGAAACAGTTCCCAAAATAGGGCAATTTTTTTCACAACTTGTTGATAACTCATTTCTTCTTTACTCTAAGTGGCACAAGAGTTCATGTACTCTTACTCTCTAAAGATGCTATTTGCATTCTCCAATCTGAAAACAGATAGGCAAAATATACATTTTGGATGGTTTGATAAAAGGTCACTGTAATTTTTTAATTACTTCAAAAATAGCAAATGTGTTTTAACATTCCTAGATGAAAAGTCATTACTTTTTTACTTTCAAAAGAGCACAGTTGTTGGGCTCCCTAAAAAAAGGAAGACTTTTTGGGAGGCTTATGAAAAAGCTATTAATTCTTAATTTAGAAAAGAATAAAGCTTTCAAGACTCCCAAGATTGATGCAGGCAACCAGGCCCAAAGAATGTAGAAAAGATGTATCCAGCACTCATCTTGAGGTTCAATAAGAAATTGTCATTGATTAGATTCAATAGAAATCAACAGTACAGAAATGTATAAAAAATACACTTGGGTAGAATGATAAATGGTTCAAACCCTAGTCCATGGGTTCTTAATCATAACTGGAAAAAACAACTGAATTATCTGACAAAAGGGATTTTTTAC
This sequence comes from Phyllobates terribilis, assembly GCF_046119375.1. NCBI lineage: Eukaryota > Metazoa > Chordata > Amphibia > Anura > Dendrobatidae > Phyllobates > Phyllobates terribilis. The sequence continues at coordinate 447,505,819 of NW_027362764.1, forward strand.
TGGTGAGGTTTGTCATTCCTGGGCAAACAGTTAGCCCTTTAGCTTAGAGACAAATGGATATACAGTATGCAACTAAGTTTAATCAAGCATTTATATAGCAATGCAAATACAAATGTACAGTGAAGGAAATAATTATTTGATCCCTTGTTGTTTTTGTAAGTTTGCCCACTGACAAAGACAAGAATAGTCTATAATTTTAAGGGTAGGTTAATTTTACCATTGAGAGATAGTAATATCCCCAAAAAATCAAGAAAATCACATTGTATAAATTAGATAAATTTATTTGCATTTTTCAGTGATAAATAAGTATTTGATCCCCTACAAACCATTATGAGTTCTGGCTCCTACAGACCAGTTAGATGCACCTAATTAACTCATTACCTGCATTAAAGACAGCTGTCTTACATAGTCACCTGTATAAAAAACTCCTGTCCACAGTCTCAATTAATCAGTCAGAATCTAACCTCTACAACATGGGCAAGAGCAAAGAACTTTCTAAGGATGTCAGGGACAAGATCATAGACCTGCACAAAGCTGGAATGGGCTACAAAACCATATGTAAGACTCTGGGTGAGAAGGAGACAACTGTTAGTGCAATAGTAAGAAAATGGAAGAAATACAAAATGACTGTCAATCGACATCGATCTGGGGCACCATACAAAATCTCACCTCGTGGGGTATCCATGATCATGAGGAAGGTGAGAGATCAGCCTAAAACTATACAGGGGGAACTTCTTTATGATCTCAAGGCAGCTGGGACCACAGTCACCAAGAAAACCATTGGTAACATCTTACTCCTTAATGGTTTAAAATCCTGCAGTGCCCGCAAGGTCCCCCTGCTCAAGAATGCACATGTGCAGGTCCGTCTGAAGTTTGCCAATGAACACCTGATTGATTCTGTTAGTTATTGTGAGAAGGTGTGTGGCCAGATGAGACAAAAATTGAGCTCTTTGGCATTAACTCAACTCGCCGTGTTTGGAGGAAGAGAAATGCTGCCTATGACCCAAAGAACACCATCCCCACTGTCAAGCATAGAGGTGGAAACATTATGTCTTGGGGGTGTTTCTCTGCTAGGGGTACAGGACTACTTCACCGCATCAATGGGAGAATGGATGGAGCCATGTACTGTAAAATCCTGAGTGACAACCTCCTTCCATCTGCCAGGACATTAAAAATGGGTCGTGGCTGGGTCTTCCAGCAAGACAATGACCCAAAACATACAGCTAGGGCAGCAAAGGAGTGGCTCAAAAAGAAGCACATTAAGGTCATGGAGTGGCCTAGCCAGTCTCCAGACCTTAATCCCATAGAAAACTTATGTAGGGAGTTGAAGCTTCGAGTTGCCAAGTGACAGCCTCAAAATCTTAATGATTTAGAGATGATCTGCTAAGAGGAGTGGACCAAAATTCCTCCTGACATGTGCGCAACCCTCATCATCAACTACAAAAAACGTCTGATTGCTGTGCTTGCCAACAAGGGTTTTGCCACCAAGTATTAACTGTTGTTTGCCAGAGGAATTATTGCACTGCAAAATGCTAATAAATTTATCTAATTTATACAATGTAATTTTCTTGATATTTTTTTTTTGGATATTCTGTCTCTCAATGTTAAAATTAATCTATCCTTAAAATTATAGACTGTTCATGTCTTTGTCAGTGGGCAAACATACAAAAAAAGCAAATAATTGTTTCCTTCACTGTATATGTAGACGTACAAATACAATCAAAAATAGAAGAAATGCATTGTTTACATGCTGTCATCACTGTGCACAAATAAAGTTATATAAATAAATGTATATATAATTTCCATCACAGCAATTGGAGCTTTCTCTTTGAAGTTCTTGATGATATCCGTTAAGCAGTTGATTTTGGGGAAAACTTACAGCTATGTCCTTGCCTGTAAATCCCTTATAATGCAAAGCAATGATGACTAAACATGTTTTCTTGGAGGTTACTATGGTTAACAGAAGTAGACAATGATTTCAAGCACTAGCTCCTTTTTTATTTCAAGTAATCTCTTATAATTTAATCAGCAAGACAGAGTGATATCTGTGGCCTTGCCCTTGTTAAAACTTTATCCTCAGCTAACTAAAAGACTATTGAAATTATATGTTCAAGTCATTTTGCTGCAGAGCTAACATTAAATGGAAATGAGGTTTATATGATTAAGTTAATTTAAATGGCAAGGAATGAAGGGGACTGGAGTTAGAGTGTAGGTATTTTCTGCAGAATGGAAAAGAAAAGTAGGTATGAGGTAATGGCCCTAAGTCTACTAGTAAAGAAGAGAATAAGTGACTTTTTTTTTCTTTTCCTTCTCTTGATATCAGTGATTTACCAAGCCTCTTCTTTACCATGTGACTGTAATTCAGACGAGCTGTCTCTCACAGTGTCTTTTGTGTGATCGGTATTATTCTATAAGATTTTCTATGTGAGTTTCATAGTATTACATTGAGAAAATCTTCTCCTGGTCTCCAAAAAATGTGCTGTATTATCTGAATAATCTGAAATGTGGTCACATGATACAGTAGACCAGAATGGAGATAATATCAGGAGAAGATGTTGATCAATTTTAACACATGCACGCTGTATAACATGCATATTGATAAGATAAAAAATTCTAAATTTTCCAGGACATACTTCTTTAAAGGGAGTCTGTCAGCACAAAATGAAGGCTCAAACCAAGCACAGCAGCCTGTTACACCCTTGCAGGGGCCAAGCAGTTATTTACACCTTTCTACCTACTTATTTTCTATTATTTTTTCCTCTAACTCTGGTAAAGCCATATCTGTCAATCAAGGAAGATGACACAAAGATAGATGGAACACAATGCTTGGCAATCCCAAGGGTGCACCTAATTTGGTTTTAACAGTAATTTTGTGCTCACAGATTCCCTTTGATCATTTCACTTAATAGCTACCTAACTATATACTGATGCCTTGTTAAAAAAAATCATTTCTTGAACAATATTTAGGAAATCCTGAAAACATGATCTTTTGAGGGGTGGTGCATAAGGACTGGAGTTTGGGAAACTGTTTAGGGGACTTTCTAATAGACACAGCTGTATGAGACACCATATATATACACCATTTTAGTAATTCCAGGAGTGAGGCAGCTAAAAGTAAGCTGTTGTCAATTATGTGCCTCCTGCTAAAATCATCGACCTCCATGCAGCAATTCCATTCCAGTCATTCCTGTAGTGAGACATCTAGAATGGAGTTGCTGTATGGAGGATGTCCTAATAGACAATACTGCACATAAATCATGAACTTGCATACACTAACTTTTTATCAGTTGTTCCTAAAGTGGGATAGCTAAAATGGAGTAGCTGTATGGAAGAAACCCTTATAGACAATACTGTGTGCACAGAAATAATGAATCACCATACTGAAACTCTGCTTTAATTATTCCTACAGTGAGTCATCTAGAATGGAGTTGCTGTATGTATGACATCCTTATTGACACATCTGTGTGCACAGAAATCATAGATGTTCATAGTTTCTGGGCAGACAGTCACATAACATTACAGCCCCTATTCATCAAGATACAATATGTATAAGTGTGTCAAAGTTATCCCTATCTACAAGCCTTAAAAATTCTATACATGATATCTGATACATTCTACTCTCATTTTGGAACTATGTGGGAGCTACTGATCTATGAAATATCTGAGCAATGTAGAAGGAAAACACCACTTTGGAAAACGTAATTTATCCACTGATTCAGGCAATGTAGTGGGAAGTCAATATGTATAAGAATTACTGTTGACTAGTGTTGAGCCACCCCCGTAGTGTTCGAGTTCGGTTCGGTTCGTCGAACACCCGTGTGTTCGCCGAACTGTTCGTCGAACTGTTCGTCGAACACCTTCGAACACCGTTAAAACCAATGGCAGGCAAACAAAAACACATAGAAACACATAGAAAACACCTTCAAAGGTGTCCAAAAGCTGACAAACTGCTCAGAAGACACAACTAACACATGGAAAAGTGACAAGTACATATAGTCATGCGAAAAGAAAAGAGGTGGAGGAGTAAAAGGAGGGGGAGACACAGATATAGGCATGTCATGCCCTTCTAAAATCCAAAAAGTGAGAAGCCGAGACGGCCAGTCCGCTCCTGCCCGTGCCACCTCCGTGTCGCCGGGTTTGTGCCAGAGCCGCGGTGAACCCTGACGGCCAGCCCCCCTCTCCCAATACTGGTGCCTGTCCGCTGGTGGGTCGAGAGAGCCCCCCTGTGGTGGAGGCAGCTCTAAGCTTTTTAATTTAAATTGTCCCTCTAATTTGAATGAATACACTTTAAATCCATTTACAAGGATCTATTGGAGGGCAAGTCTCATGCCAGCAGCCGCGTAATTCCAGCTCCAGTAGCGTCCACTAAAGCTGCTGCAGTTAAAAAGCTTTTATAAGGATCGAGCTCGGCTGTCCACCGCAAGGCATCCTAGTGCCAGTCCCAGCCCCTATGCCTTGGGGTGCCTCCTGATGCTCTTCACTAAGTATCCCGTGGTCCCGAAGCATTTCCTTTGAAAAAATTAAGTGTCCAAACTACAGGTGGTGTAGCTTGCTTAACAGCCGGGATAATCCGCTGACTAGCAGACACTGCTACTAGGCACAAAGTATTTCCTGGGCTAGATGCAGTTAAAAATTTGTAAGTAGATACTCTCGTTGGATGCTGAGAAAGCATTCCATAGAGTCTCCTGGCACGCCATATATGATTCTCTTAAAAAGCTTGGGGTAGGGGTCTAGGGGACCCTTTTATAGCCAAAATCACGGCCCTGTATCACAATACGTCACCTAGGCTGAAGATAAATGGAACTGTAGCACCGAGGGCTCGGTTGCTACAGACGTATTGCACCTCACCCAGAGGTGTGATATCTCACTCTCAGATAAGGATGGAGTGTGGATCAGGACCCGACACCTGCATGCATTACACCACATTGCCATGGGGCAGGGCGACCAATATGCCCCTGAGATGGGCACGACAGTCCCTGTCCCTGGCTGGAGTGGGGGGAGGGAACACTGAGGAAGGGGAACCCTGCAGTGCAGGAGCAGGGAGGAAGCAGTTCCTGGGTGCATTGAGAAGGGAGTATAAAAGGTGGGCACCATCTTAGTTCAGTGCAGAGAAGTCTGAGCAGAAGTGGCAGGGAGCAGGGGCTCTGCATGAGCTCTGCTCCGGAGGCGGGCCTAGTAACAGAGGCCCAGGCCTGCAAGAGGGAGAAGGAAGGAAGAGGAGCGGAGAAGGCTCCAGGAACGAGGAATGAAGGGATCCCAGGGGTGCGGACGGGCGAGTCGCCACCGCACGCCCGAATCCACCTGCGTGGAGGGGTCAGGCCAAAGGGGGAGACCGGTCCCCGAACTAGTGGAGGCAGGAAACGACCCTCAGCTAGAAACCGGAGGCTCTGACATTTTATGTGGCGCAGCCCCTTGCTCCACCCGCTAGGAAGGCACCACATAGGGTCAGGGAAACTGGCGCCAAGTTTACCAAGAGGAGGCCCGAGGCAGCCGGACAGAAGTGTTGGTAAGAAAGGCCAGACAAAGGACACACAAAGGGGGTCCTGTGAAGCGCTCCAAAGTTATCTCCGAGTTGTCTGAGCACAGTACGACGTGGGCAGCCGTTACCTGCAGACGTGGTCTGGATAATAAGAACTGTGAGTAAAGGCCCTGAACTGCATCACTGACTCCGTGTCGTTACTGCTGCTGCCCTGCACCATCACCCCCATCCTCCGCATACACTGCCCTGAGGCTATACTCCTCCCGTGGGGAGTTATGCTACGCTCTGCTGCACCCACAACACCAGCCTTAGCGGTCTGCCCTGTAGCGGCGGTTCACTCTGACCGCAATCCACGGGTGGCGTAGTCTGACATTTAAACATCAAAACCACATAAATAGTTCCGCCACTGGTTTGACCGCCCTGAGCCACGGAACCGGATCGCCGCCACGAAGACTACAACCACCAGCATCCACCAAAAAGGGTCCGGCTCCGGGTGTCCCAAGTCCTCTGTCCCCTCTCTTATACATCCTAGTGACGGAGCACCTGCTCTCATCAATTCGCCATAACCCCAATATTAGGTGGATTGAGGTGGGAGGCACCGAGTACAAGTGCTCTCTATTTGCTGATGATGTCCTAGTATATATCACTCAATCACATATATCCATCCCTGCTGTTATGGCTGAAATAGATCACTTTGTTACATGGTAAAATTTTAAAATCAATGCAGCGAAGTCTGAGGCCCTCGATGTCTCCCTCCCTAAATCCATATAGGATTCCATCCAGTCCAACTTTCCCTTTGCCTGGCCCTCACAGGGTATCAAATACTTAGGAATTCCTATTCATAGAGACCTCTCCCATCTATGTTATCTTAATTTTGGGCCCTTTATTGAACAATTCCATACAGACCACGTTTGGCAAGTTGGAACTGTGAGATTCACTACGTGCACCACTGGTATTTTGTGGAAAAGCACATGTAAGATTCTGCAACAGTCTCTGCTGATACTCCTGCATGCGTGCATCCCTTTCTATGGCAGGAATAATCTCTGAAAATTTACTTTTGTACCGGGGATCTAACAGTGTGGCAACCCAGTAGTCAGGATTATTTCTAATTCTCACAATTCGAGGGTCATGTTGCAGGTAGTGCAGCAAGAAGGCACTCATGTGTGTTGCGCATCCAGGAGCACCAAGTCCCTGTTGTGTTGGTGGCGAGGTAACAATCATGCTTCCTTCCTCTGTCCTCTCCCCCCAACCTCGCACAACAGAAATGTGATCAAGGTCTCCCTCATCTGATGAGTCTTCCATCAGTTCGTCCTCCACTTCTTCCTGGGCTCCTGCACCTTCCTCACTAGTTTGGCTGCTACCATGCGCCCTGGTAAAATCATCTCCCCCACCCTCACATGCCTGCCGCCCTGGTGCTGCCGACCGTCTGGACCTTGCAGATGTTAGCCCTTCCGCATACAACTCCTCCTCCTCTACTTCCTCCACCTCCTCTTGTGCCACCACCTGACTCCGAATTCTGTTTAACATGTGCTCCAGCATGTAAATCACCGGAATAGTCATGCTGATAATGGCATCGTCAGCACTAAACATCTTCGTCGCCATTTCAAAACTGTGCAGAAGGGTGCATAGGTCCCTGATCTGAGACCACTCCTCCAGCGTGATTTGCCCCACCTCTGAATCTCGTTGGCCCAGGCTATACGTCAGAACGTATTGCACCAGGGCTTGTCGGTGCTGCCACAGTCGCTGCAACATGTGCAGAGTTGAATTCCACCGGGTAGGCACATCGCATTTTAGCCGGTGAAGTGGCAGGCCCAACGACTTCTGTAGAGATGTAAGTTGCTGAGCTGCGGGATGCGAACGGTGGAAGTGAGCACACAGCGACCGTGCCCTCTGCAGAAGGCCATCTAGTCTGGGATAGTGGGCTAAAAATTGCTGGACAACCAGGTTCAACACGTGAGCCATACAAGGCACGTGTGTGACATTGCCCCGGCGAAGGGCCGCACCCAGGTTTGCAGCATTGTCGCACACGGCCTTCCCTGGTTTCAGGTCCAGTGGAGACAACCATTCATGAAATTGGTTCTCCAGAGCTGACCACAATTCCTCAGCTGTGTGACTCACATTTCCCAGACATTTCAATGTAAAAACCGCCTGATGACGTTGAGCCCTACTGCCAGCATAGTAAGGAGGTGTGCAGGATCCCTTCTGCGCAGTTAGAAAGCTTGTGGCATGACCAGACAGGCTTTGGGTGCAGGTGGAAGACCGAGAGGAGGTTGAGGAGGCAGAAGCAGTGGAGGAAAAATGACATAAAGAGGATTGACGCACAACTCGTGGGGACGGCAAGACTTGGACAGCAGCCCCTTGTCCTGCTGTCACCATAGTTACCCAGTGCCCAGTCAGCGACATGTAACGCCCCTGTCCATGCCTACTCGTCCAAGTGTCTGTGGTGAAATGCACCCTGTCACACACAGAGTTTCTCAAAGAAGCGGTGATGTTGTGTGCGACATGCTGGTGGAGCGCAGGCACACCTTTCTTTGAGAAGTAGTGCCGACTGGGCATCTGGTACTGGGGCACTGCGACGGACATAAGGTCTCGAAAATCCTCTGTGTCCACCAGGCGGAAAGGCAGCAATTCTGTAGCCAAGAGCTTGCAGATGGTGAAATTCAACCTCTTAGCTTTCTCATGGCTAGGAGGAAATGGTCTTTTACTTGTCCACATCTGAGGGACCGAGGGCTGGCTATTGTGCTTAGACGGGGTTGATAAGGGTGTCCCCGGCAAACTGCCGGTCTGTGAGGAAGATGCAGGCGGACATGTTAGGTTGCCTTGATCCAAAGGTGGTGCTATCGATGTCGGACAGCGCTCAAGACCAGCTGGTGTTACCACCTCCAAAGAAAATGATGACCTGCCAATCACGCTGGCTGTTGCGGGTAAAGAGGTGGCAGGTCTGCGCCCCAAAACAGGTGTGACTGCTGTCCCCCCAGTCACAGAGGATGAAGAGGCCACGGATGCACAAGATATGGCAGACGGTGGTTGGCCCGGCCGGCTAGACCGCATTGTAGCACACTGAGCTTCCCACTGCAACTTATGCTTCATGTCCATGTGCCGGTTCATGCATGAAGTACTCAAACTATGTATTTTTTGGCCTCTACTTAGCTTTTGCTGACAAATGTTACAGATAACACGAGTTGGGTCATCTTTATCGATCTGAAAAAATGCCCAGGCTATGCAAGGCTTAGCACCCATGCGACCTGAAGAGCCACCACGACTTGTGGTGTGAGGCAGAGTTGTATTTGAGGATGCAGTTGTTGACGTGCTTCCAGTACTACGTCTCTGTCCAGGAAGGCGCAACCTGACCTCGTCGTCACTAGCATCTTCCTCCACCTCCTCTGCTGACCTCATCTCTTGGCTGACTGTGGGTTGACAGTAAGTGGGATCTCCGACCTCATCATCATCACCCTGTGCGTTATCACACCCGTCGTCCTCAGAGCCAACCTGTTCCTGCCCTGACAAAAAACTAAAGTTGTCGCTCCAATCAGGTATTTGAGTCTTATCATCGTCTTCCTCATTGTCTCCACCAACAGGAGTTACAGTTTGGGAATGAGGGTCTACATTATGGTCAGAACCTTCTGCGTCTGGTCCTGGATCCGACTCATAAAGATTCTGGGCATCAGTGCAGATCATTTCCTCGTCTGGATTCACAGAAGCGCTGGAGTCGACCTCTGATTCCCAGGCTATAGTATGAGTAAACAGCTCTGCAGACTCAACCATCTGTTCTACCTCATACTCAGACGGGCAGCTGGAGATTTGGGAGCTGTGAGGAAGCAAGTGCGATTTGGGTGACACCTTTGAGGACTGGAGTATTTGTGATGTTGAAGTTGATGTGGAGGAGAGCCCACTTAAAGGAGCACTTGATATCCGTTGAAGCACCTGCTGTTTTTGTGCCTCATCTGGAATTTGTAGCGATTGGCGTGGCCGTAAGAAAGGGATCTTATCACATTGTCCGCTAAAAGAAGTAGACATTTTAGTTTGGCTGGAAGATGGTCTTTCTTCTGCACCTACCCCACGGACACAACCTTTTTTCCCCTTCCCAACACGCCTATTCCCCTTTCCACCAGCAGCAGGCCTTTTTCCACTCATTTTGGTGGTTAACTAATTCACAACTCTGGAGTTGTTTGCACAAAAAAACAATGGATGGTAACCGAGCAGAGCTGAGTGGCCAAACTGTGGTATTAGGCCAAAACTATTGGCTGGGTTAGATGCAGAAAAAATTATTTTTAATTTGCAACCTGATGGAGGTCAGTATAGATGGACTAATAGACCAAGTCCCACACACTGCTAGAAGCCCAAATATTTTTTCAGAGCTAGATGCAGAAAAAAATTATTTTTAATTTGCAGCCTGATGGAGGTCAGTATAGATGGACTAATAGACCAAGTCCCACACACCGCTAGAAGCCCAAATATTTTTTCAGAGCTAGATGCAGAAAAAAATTATTTTTAATTTGCAGCCTGATGGAGGTCAGTATAGATGGACTAATAGACCAAGTCCCACACACCGCTAGAAGCCCAAATATTTTTTCAGAGCTAGATGCAGAAAAAAATTATTTTTAATTTGCAACCTGATGGAGGTCAGTATAGATGGACTAATAGACCAAGTCCCACACACCGCTAGAAGCCCAAATATTTTTTCAGAGCTAGATGCAGAAAAAAATTATATTCAGTTTGCAACCTGATGGAGGTCAGTATAGATGGACTAATAGAATGATGCTATGCCCAAAAGATTTTACTTCACTAGGTGCAGTAAAAAAATTGGTATTCTATACACAGGTGTTATATCTTGCAACACAGATAGGCTACTCCACTGACTAACACACTCTGCAATAGGCCAAAAAGGATTAGCTTTGCTAGATTCAGCCAAATGCTGTGAAAAAAACTTGCACAGCACTGGCACAGACCTGCCTGGCAAAAACTGATAGGAACTGATGTAACCTAGTCCTGAAAAGGACTCCAATTACAATTAGTCTTTACTCCCACAATCTATCTATTTAAGAGCACAGACCTGCCTGATAAAAGTCGTAGGAAATGCTGTAACCTAGTCCTTAAAAGGACTGCAATCACAACTATTCCCTACTCCCAAGCTATCTGTATATTTGTGCGAAAATTGGCTTGAAATTAACAAGGTATAGCGCACACAGCAACAGCGGTGCCGTCTAACACGCAGCTGCAGCAGTGAGAAAATGGTGGCGACGGGGAAAATGGCTTGGTCTTATAGGGCAAGGACATGTGACATACACTGCCAATCACACATGCCCTTGCTTGTGTGAAAAAAAGCACTTCGCTCCGTGTGTGCGCTGCTGATAGGCTGACAGATTGCACCTCCCCACTGCAAATGCAGGAAAGAGAAAAAAAAATGGAGATCTTCATTGTTCCTGCAGAGATCCATCCCCTGCCCCTCCCCCCGCCCCGCTGTACACTCAAACTGCGTATTAACATTAATTTTCATCATTACTGAGAAAAAATCCAGTTATGATTTTGGTGCACGAACAGTTATCGAACATAACCTCGAACAGCCGAATTTTTCTCAAATTGTTCGTGTTCGCCGACCGGCTCGAACACCGCCCAAAACAGCTCGAATTTGAGATTGGCGAACAGTTCGAGTAGAACAACGCTCATCTCTACTGTTGACTTTACCAGTAAATTTGAACAGGTAAAATTCACAGTGGATTACACTACTAAGCATGTGGGTTAGATTTTACAAATCTTATTCAGGTAATGCATTATTTTTCTTCATCAAAACTGACATGCCATGCAGATTTTAAAATTCACACATGGTAATTTCTTTTTCACTGTCGACTTCAAAGCTTTTAGAATAGCAAGGGTAACTTTCACAGTGAATTGAAAGAAAAAAAACATATGTTATACCTTCAAATTTTGGTGCAAATTTTCCAACCCTTAATGTTTATACTTTAAAATATCTGCTAAGGCGACCTGAGAGCTGTTTTGGGCGAAGGCAGAGGACAAATTGTTTGAGGGCAGTGCAAACAGAGAAATGGTAAGAAAAGAAACCCCACTGGAAAGCAGTCACTGCAGTTTTTTTAATTGAGTATTAAAAAATAGAATTTGAATAATTGCTGTTACCCATGAAACCAATTGTAATTGCCATGCAATTTTGTTGTTCTCCTGGAAAATCAAGTGACTGTTTAAAAGTTAATTTGAATAAATTTAAATCAATGAGGTTGCGGTTGCAATAAAGCCAAGACATGGCCACTTTATTGGGTCTATACCTTATATAAGTTGACCCTTAAACAAAGTACATTTTAATTAATAGATCTTGGAATAATAATAAGTTGAAAAAATGTGTCTGTGCTGAGATAATCTTATAAATGTACCCCTGCTATGTCCTGTGAAATGGCTGTGTCCAACCATGCAGAGCTGCTCCAGTACTACAGCTCCTGGCTAAGGGGGTAAGCTTAAGTCATTTATGATAAGTGAATATACAGATGAGTAAGAGCTCACAGCTGCTACTTTCTAAGGTAACACATTTATCCGTCTGTTTTATCACAGGAGTGAGAGTATTTGCCATGTCACCAGTCATGTGAGCTCATCATAAATCACGTCAGTGACATAATAGTTCCAGTTGCCGCTGAGCTAATATATGACATGCTTCAGGTGAGTTTGGGTATGTGGCCATGATCAGGAGCCGCTGCAGGTTTGACGCTGCATGTTTATACAGCGTCAAACCTGCAGCAACCAGATGTTACAGCATAGTGGATAGGATCTCTAGAAATCCCATGTTCAATGTGCGTGCATCTGAGGCTGCGGATTACCCGTGGACACTGACATGTGGCGTGTCTTTCAGGACCCCAACATGTCAAATTTTCTTGCGTAGTCACTAGTCTTCATAACAAAAATTTGACAACTAGAATGTATAGAATGCGGTAAATTTGCATGGTTCAGTGAACACATGTGGATTTACCTGCGTTCGATAGAATGCAACATTTTGGACGCAGCAAAAATATGCATCCAAAGCGCTGCTACGTCCGGATCGTGGGCACAGAGCCTAAAAAAAACTGGCTTGTGCTCCAGAGTAATTTTTATAACCAGCAGAGGGAAAGCTGACCACTGGGGGCTGATATTAGTAGCTAAGGAAGAAACCATTAGCCAAAAATGTTCCCTGGCTATTAATAAAAACCCACAGCTGTGTTCTTAGCCTTTACTGGCTTGATTACAGGGGGACCCCAGAAATTTTTTTTACGTAGGGTCCCCCCTATAAAATCTAACCAGCCAAAGGCTAAACAGACAGCTGTGGGCCGATATTAATAGCCAGGGAAGGGGCCATGGACCCTGGCCCCCTCCGTAGCTAATAATATCACCCCTCAGCAGTCCCAGAAATGGCGCATCCATAAGATGCGCCAAAACTAGCGCTTAGCCTCCACTCTTCCCACTGCCATGTAACGGTGGCGAGTGGGGTAATGGGGTTGTGGTTCATGTCAGTCTTGTATTGGCGGCTGACGTCAAACCCAGGTTAGTAATGTCTATAAGATGCCCCCATTAAAAATCACATAGCAAAGTTTTTGCTGCTTTTTCAATAAAAGACAAAGCCAGAATAAAGTATTTTACTGAAGTAAAATTACACACGGTTTTAATAATATTTTTTATTATACACTCAGTCCCCAAAGCCCACAATCTTCTGTAAAAAAAAATAAACATAAAAAACAACCATATCCCTCACCTGTCTGCCATCACGATGTTGTCCAGATTGTCCCTCGGCGATCCGGGTCTTTTCTACAGCAGTGACATCAGCAATCACTGATGTCACTGCTGTAGAAGACAGCAATGTACACTGACAGGGATGTAACCACTCCTGTCAGTGTACATTGCTGCAAGTGTAAGGTCACTTGGGTTCATCAGCTGAAGATGAGCTGATCAACCCCTGTGACCTCAGCATCAGTACTGGTAGGAACATTCTTGAGAATGTTCCTACGCAGCAACGGTACCATAAAGTGAGGTCACCTGAGCTCTCAGCTGATCTTCAGCTGAGAGCTCAGGTGACCTCAGGTCTAGGCAACGCAGCGATATACACTGCCAGGAGCAAGCGCGCTTCAGGCAGTGAACCGCCAGCCTCTGGGATGAAGATATTGTGAGGACCAGGAGGACACTGGGGGATGCCAGACAGGTGAGGATAGTGTTTTTTTATTTTTTTACTTTTTTTTATTACAAAGCGCACAGCCCCAGCTCGGCTGAGGACACTACTACTATCCTCAACCGCGCTGCTCTTGCTGTTATCAGCAGGAGCGTTGGTTGGATGATGAGAGTAGTAGTTCTCCCCAGCCGACCCGGGTATCACTTCTATGTGCATTTCTGCAGCGTTTTCCTGCCTATTGACTTTAATTGAACCGCAGCAAATCTGCGGCTATAAATATTATACCTGCGGATTTGCTGCGGTTCAATTAAAGTTCATGGGCGGGACACGCTGCATAAACACTACATAGAAAGGACATACTGCGCTTTTAAACGCAATGGCAATCCTGAGTGGAAATTTCCACATCATGTGCACAGCACATCAGGATTGCCATTGCATTAGCTGGCAGACCAATTACCAAGCTTTTTTGATGCATTTCCAGGCAGAAAAAAAGCTGCAAAAACGCATTAAAAATGCTACGTGCGCATTTAACCTTACAGTTACAGGTTTCTGAAACTGAATATTAAAGTGTTGGTAGAGGCAACCATCTCCAATAATGACATAGAGTGACTAAATGTGAGCTGGAATTAGCATAAACATGATGACCCTGTTGGCTATAGATAAAAAAGAAATCAATTGCTTCATTTGCCTTTGAGAATGAGCTCAATCAAGGTTTCTGAAGTGTTTAGATAAGATGCTTAACATTTTTATGCCTAGAGTTAAGAGAAATTGTTATAATTAATCAAATATATAGTTACATTCTGGGTGATGAACAGCACTATCTAGGTTAAGATTTCCCACAGAAACCTTGTCTACATTCTTAAGTCACCATCATGCAGCAGACATGGTAATAGCCATCCCAAGTATATGATACAGTGATTGTACATTTACACAGTCGAGACACGGGCTCATACACACTGTTTTTTTTTAGGGTGTTTAACCTCTTGTGAAAAAGGCATGAATTTCAAGCTTTCTTAAACTATTTTTTCAAGTGTTTTTTGGATTTTTCTTGCTACATTTGTAACACATTTTTGGCTGCAGTTATATTTTTTTGGGCATTATAATGATGTTCCTTCCACCTTAGTGGATAGAATGGTGTCAATTGGATGCAATCGTGTCAATATTCCTCAATTCACTTCATGCTTGCATATCAATCTATCTTGGTGACTTTTATGACAAATGTAACTAGGTAAGCAATGTCATGTGGCTCATTAAGAATACAGCACATTGGTGTCAGAATACATTGCTGATTATTAAACTGTTCATTTTAAATAGTTTTTTTGATACCTGGTGATTGAAAAGTTGTTCCTCCATAACAAGGTAAATCCACACATGGCTGATCTGCTGTGGACTTCTCCATAACAGAAAATCTTTAATAAAACTTATAAAAAGGCAAAACCCATTGCAGATTGTGCTGAGCCAGTACTGTGCCCATCTCTCTCTGTCAACAAATTATTCATACGGTAAAGACACCCTATTTAATGGATACGATAAAATATAACTTTTATTAATTTTGTTAAAATGTGATCTAAATTTATAATGACTAAATTGAACCTGTATTATTCCATTTTCTAACCGGGTTCCTAGTATTGGAAACCTTCTGCATTCAGTTAGAAATCTTCAAGACACTAATGAGCCTATGCTATCCTATCTAAGCTATGGCAGCAGTGCATGGATCTATGTAGCGATAACCAGATACATATATTTTCTTATAAGAGTGGAATAATAGACAATGGAATAATACAGGTTCACTTTGGTCATTTTAAATTTAGATAGTTTTTTATCAAAATTAATAAAAGTCATGTTTTATTGCATCCCTTAAAAAAGGGTTTGTTTACCTTCTGGGTAATTTGTTAAAAAGATTTTTTCATCTCTAAAGGGGTATAGACACCCCAGTAGTTTATCATCTCTCTCTTTTGCACATCTAACTTCCAAATGACAGAGGTCCATTAAACACATTAAAATAAGCAGTTTACACTACTAGAAAACCTCAGAGTGTTAGCCATTTAATTTCAGGACAGTAGGGATACCTTCAATTCATGGTGAATTTATTTGCTGCAAATCAAATTTTTGGGTCAAATTTGAATTTTAAAAGTTTTTTTGGGGGCAGCAGTAAGTTAAAGAGGCTATATTTTAGTCTGACAACCCTTTATTTAATACTATAGTCTCTAGGGTAAAATAAAAATAACTGATGTCGGCATCAGGTCTCCCAAGCTTTGCATGACATTTTTATGCCACATTTCATGCATGAATATACAGTTGTTATATCAATCACATGACATATATGACCATGCCAGAAAGGGGATGCATATTCCTTAGACCTTGTAATACCTCTGGAACACACATGTCAAACTCTGGCCCATGGGCCATATCTGGCCCTCTGGGTGATTATATTTGGCCTGTGATGCCGGGGAATGTGTGGGGCCAATAAACTGCATGGAGGACTATAAGGACCTATCAAACTGTATAGAGGACTTTGTGGGGGCCATTATACTGTATCAAGGACTATGTTGGGGCCATTTATAGAGGACTATGCAGGGGCCATTATACTGTATAGAGGACTGTGTGGGGGCCATTATACCATATAGAGGATTCTGTGGGGCCCATTATATTGTAAGGAGGATTATATGGGGCCCATTAATTTGTATGGAGGACTGTGTGAGGCCCATTATACTGTGTTGAGGTCTGTCTGGGGATTACCGTTGGGGCATCATACTGTGATTGGTCACCATACTTTTATGGGGGAGCTCTGTAGGGTCATCATACCATGTGTGTGGAGGGTACTGTGGAGGAATTCACTGTGGGGGCATCATACTGTGTTTGGGGGGCACTTGTTGGCATCATACTTTATTATCTGTATTATTTATTAATTCAAGGTTGTTTATCCTTTGTTATTACATATTTAAATTAGGCCATTGGGTCCTATGCTTTTTACTAATCTTACATAACATATTATATTATTCCAGTATGCCCCATTTGTGATTATGTGCTAATTTTATTCCAAGATTTATTAATTAAAATGTACTTTGTTCGTGAGACAACCCCTTTAAATTTGTTTCCATATGAAAAGTTTCATCAATACATTTGATAAAGGAAAACTCTCAATTGTAGACATTTTTTAATAAATATCAAGGTTGGCCTGCTACGTTGTCCAAGCTTTTAAATTTGGCCCTCTGTGTATTTGAGTTTGACATCCCTGCTTTGGAGGCATTAGAGATCAGCGGTGCAGCTCTCTGCCCACTGTCTTTGTATTATGACTGTTTTGTTAATACAATATAATAAAATTTGGTGCCCTTTTATATTTTACCTAGGGTCACACTTTATATCAAAAAATTACAAATATGTTTCTGAGGCATTGAAGTTGTCTTCATTTTAATGGTATTGGATTTTTGCTTGGTTCTAGCAAAATGATTACAAAGTTTTCCTTGTAGCATTTTTGTGCTTCTCCTTGCTTTGTCATCATTTGTAAAGAAGGCCTTGATCTGTGCAATGTAATGAAGCTACAGTATATCATTTTAATGATGTTGTTCACAGAGTTAAATGATGTATGTTATGGTTTTGTACTCAATTACATGTCTTTCTTGGTATTGTATATTTATTTAAGATCCCCTAGGAAATAATGGATCATGGTATTTAGTAATTTTACAAATGGTACAGTATATTTTCTGGAAAATGCTGTGTTTTTGAAATATCATTGTTAAAAAGACATGTGAGATAAACTATTGTACTCACAACAATCACTACATAATACATATAGAGCTTACATCTGCCTGCTGGGGAAATCAGATAACCAAGTGGGGGAAGGGGTGGCAAACCCTTACCAAGTTTGTATTGAACTATTATGTGGATAGGTCATCAATATATGAGTCCAAGAGGACTCCTAATTCTTTTGGAGCCCAATATAAATCTGTAACAAAGCCCCCAACTATAATGCATCATTACTAGTTCTGGATTCATCATATAGAGCAGGTATATATTTTGCACCATTACACCTCCAAACTTCATTTGTGACTGCAACCACCAGTTTTTGTTGGATGTAATCTGGCCATACTTTCATTTTTGAAGCCTGGGCCATTCCTCGTGGGAGTAAATCATGAATTTCCCAGCGCTATTGTCCATAATCAATTGAATCAATGAAGTAAGCAGAAAGAAACTGGATTATTTTTTTCTAAAAGTCAAGTCAGAGGTTGAATATTCTAAAATGGGATGCACTAAATAAGAGATCCCAAAACTTTCTGACCTTGTGAGCCTCATTCACCTATGACAAAGGGTCGCGAGCCTCATCCAGCTCCTGCCCCACTCCCAGTAGTGACACCCAGAGCCCCTTATTACCGATATAATGATAACCAAACCTTTTATACTGCAGTATGCCAAGCTCCAGTGTTTCCGATCTTACCCCCATTCAAATCTGCTCTTCTGTGCAAGGCTACACACAAAAGTCATCATCTAGAGATCTACTCTTAATACCTGTTAGCTACACCTGGTGCTAATGCACCAAGCAGGCAGACAGTCACGAGCCACACATTACAAGCCCACGAGACACATGTGGCTCTCGAGCTATAGGTTGGGGACCCCTGTCTTAGTGCATGGCATTAATGATGTTATGTTCCCTGCTAGAATATTTCTTTAATATAGGATGAATTTTGCAATATACCTATCCTTATCTTGGTCATTAAAATGAGAACCACAAATATACTACAAATAACAAGTTGGATTTCACTGAATAAACTGTACGCTAGGATGTGACTTTTGCCTTCATGCATATTATTATTTTAACACATGTCAGCAGTGATAGTTGTAATAATCCTTACATTTAATACAAATAAATTTGTAGTCTCAGAAGCTTATGCAACCCATTACAGTGTTAGATTCATATATTGCTCCATTAAATCCCATAAAGTAGCATCATTTTGCTGACAAAACTGCATGGCCATTTACTGTGCTTCATAATTCACACTGACTGTTGATTTTGCGTATATGCTGTACTAAAATAAGCTCATAAATTCACTGAAGAGTTCAGTAAGCTAACAGAAGAAAAGAAAATGCAATATTGATTATTTTCATAAAATGTAAAGACTGTATTACAAAATCATTTTTTTTATCAGATCATTTTTTATTAAAAAGAAAAACACTTATTTAAATTTTCCATTTTGAAAAATATACCAAGATTAAAAAAAAGGAATAAAAAAAAACAGATACACTGAGTACAATACACTAATAGGTACCAAAACATTTCTTTGATGTAGTACATTGCGCACTAGGCTAAATATAGTGAGACTATTCATGATCTATACGCTCTGCATATATGATGAAAAGATAAGCATGGAAAATATGTTCAATTGCTGCATGTGCAAAAAAAACCTCATGGATAATGCCCAAACTTCTTTTAAAAAAAAACACTTTAGTGGGAGAGTACGATGGCTGTACTATCACTAGAATTCATTTTAGAGGAAAGCGAAGATTGCCTGTATAAAACACTGTAGGGCAAATCCCGAGTGCTCAGTAAAACCTCTCATATTCTTTCAAATTTCTGCATTATATTTCTTTTTTAATACACTCACATTTCAATTCTTATTATGTTGTTCAATGTATTTATTAATTCAGTATGTCCCCAAACTAGCCAGTAAAAAGCTAATAATTAGGGACTTGGAATAAAGTGCATGATATACCAATTGCCAAAAGGGTTTCAGAGTCCATCCAATCACCAATTAAAGCTAGAAAATATGCTCTTGCATCCATATGCAATTTTATATAGAATAGAGAATATAGAATGTAGATGTTTAATGAGGGATAATATACTCGAACTATAAACGCCAATCCTTGCACCCTCTCATATCATGTGTAGCATGTCATCTCCCACAATGTAACAGATTTTTTTCACACATTCTTTATTTATTTTTTAAGTAGATAACCCTAGAAAGACGAGTCTTTTGAACGTCTTAAGAACTCTTTTTTTTTCATTTGTGTGTTTTGAGAACCATCATTTTGACTTACTTCCTTTGATTTAGCGTTGTGGTTTGCATTTTTTTGCAGTTAAGATAGTAGTTTTTTAGATACATATAATATATTGGCTAAACTCTAATACATTTGTGAGGAGGAATGGGAATAAAAATTCCCATAACCATCATCATCATTTTACAATATACTGAACAGTAGAAAAAGGACATGGACTGCACATTCAAAAATCATACATTGATCTAGTGGCGCTAGGCAAAAAATATACAAAACTGAACATGATGTTCTTAGTTTAACATTCTGATCAAATTATATGAATCCCACTGCCACATCACAGAAAACCTCTCAGTGTGTCCCTAACTTTTTATAGCTTTAAAGGAGTGGTGCTGTGCGCTAACCACCAGCGCAGCATCAGTGCACCAGCAGGCTATAAAAAGTGTATTAGACATGGAGCAGATGACACAGACAATCTTCGCTTTCCTCATGAACTGATTCTGGTGATAGTACAGCCATTGTGTAAGATCGTGAGTATATAGCCAAGATGTGAGATGTACATGGAGAGACAAGTGAGGGTCTCTCTTTGTTTGAATTGACTGGGGAGTCAGCTGAGGAGCTCAGCAGTCTTTGGTCGTAGAGAGAAAAGGAAAATGTAATGGTGGACAGACTACCAGAGTGTGGGAGCTGAGGAAATCTCATACTGACATGTGTGTGGATTGACATATACCTGACAGAGTATTGGATGTGTACCTGCTGGAGTTTTGGATGTGTACCTGTCAGATTATTAGACATACTGTATACCTACCAGGTTATTGACTTGCCGTCTATACTGTACTTTTCTGATATGAGTAACTTTGTGCTGGAGCATGGCTGTTTTGTGTTAAAGTCCCTCCAGGGTTTCTGGAGCTAATGATAAGTGAAACTGCCATAATTTTATAACATGACAAGAATCTGCATAACTAATCATATGCAAAATAGCTGCAAGTCAAATTTATGTATGAGATAACCAAGATGATTGTCCATAAAA
This sequence comes from Phyllobates terribilis, assembly GCF_046119375.1. NCBI lineage: Eukaryota > Metazoa > Chordata > Amphibia > Anura > Dendrobatidae > Phyllobates > Phyllobates terribilis. Next base: position 447,526,453 of record NW_027362764.1, read on the forward strand.
TTATGGTAGTCTCACATTTGAAGAAGTCGTGGTTGGTGAGATATGGAGCCTGAAAGTCAAAAGTTCAAAACATTGTTATTCTTTTGCTCATCAGTGTATATGTACACTAGCTATTGAACCCGTTCTATGCCCGGGTGGCGAGCATTTATATTGGTATATGGCCTCCATCTTGTCATGTGCTGCTTCCATCCTGCGCCCTAATTTTGTCATGTGCTGCTTCCATCCTGCGCCCCCATCCTTGTATGTGCTGCTCCCATCCTGTGCCCCCATCCTGTCATGTGCTGCTCCCATCCTGCGCCCCATCCTGTCATGTGCTGCTCCCATCCTGCTCCCCCATCCTGTCATGTGCTGCTCCCATCCTGCTCCCACAACCTGTCATGTGCTGCTGCCATCCTGCGCCCCCATCCAGTCATGTGCTGCTCCCATCCTGCTCCCCCATCCTGTCATATTCTGCTGCCATCCTGCTCTCCCATCCGGGTGTGTGCTGCTCCCATCCTGCACCCCCATCCTGTCATGTGCTGCTGCCATCCTGCTCCCCCATCCTGTCATGTGCTGCTCCCATCCTGCTCCCCCATCCTATCATATGCTGCTCCCATCCTGCTCCCCCATCCTGTCATGTGCTGCTCTCATCCTGCGCCCCCATCCTGTCATGTGCTGCTGCCATCCTGTGCCCCCATCCTGTCATGTGCTGCTTCCATCCTACGCCCCCATCCTGTCATGTGGTGCTGCCATCCTGCTCCCCCATCCTGGTGTGTGCTGCTCCCATCCTGCGCCCCCATCCTGTCATGTGGTGCTCCCATCCTGCACCCCTATCCTGTCATGTGCAGCTGCCATCCTGCGCCCCCATCCTGTCATGTGCTGCTCCCATCCTGCTCCCCCATCCTATCATGTGCTGCTCCCATCCTGCTCCCCCATCCTGTCATGTGCTGCTCTTATCCTGCTCCCCCATCCTGTCATGTGGTGCTCCCATCATGCGCCCCATCCTGTCATGTGCTGCTACCACCCTGCGCCCCTATCCTGTCATGTGCTGCTCCTATATTGTGCCCCCAATCTGTAAAGTGCTGCTCCCATCCTGCTTCCCCATTCTGTAATGTGCTGCTCCCATCCTGCGCCCCCATCCTGTCATGTGCTGCTCCCATCCTACGCCCCTCTCCTGTCATGTGCTGATCCCATCCTGTGCCCCCATTCTTTCATGTGCTGCTCCCATCTTGTGCCCCTATCCTGTCATGTGCTGCTCCCATCCTCTGCCCCCATTCTGTAATGTGCTGCTCCCATCCGGCACCCCCATTCTGTAATTTGCTGCTCCCATCCTGCGCCCTCATTCTGGTATGTGCTGCTCCCATCCTGCACCCCCATCCTGGTATGTGCTTACCCCATCCTGTGAAGTGCTGCTGCCATCCTGCGCACCCATTCTGTAATGTGGTGCTCCCATCCTGCGCCCCCATCCTGTCAAGTGCTGCTGCCATCCTGCGCCCCTATCCTGTCAGGTGCTGCTCCCATCCTGGTATGTGCTTACCCCATCCTGTCATGTGCTGCTCCCATCCTGTCATGTGCTGCTCCCATCCAGCGCCCTCAACCAGTCAAGTGCTGCTGCCATCCTGCGCCCCCATTCTGTAATGCGGTGCTCCCATCCTGTGCCGTCATCCTGTCAAGGGCTGCTGCCATCCTGCACCCCCATTCTGTAATGTGGTGCTCTCATCCTGCGCCCCAATCCTGTCATGTGCTGCTCCCATAAAATAGCACCTGAGTCAACGTATGCGCATCTCACAATATCTGGCACCATTTTCTTGAAGACACTGTGTCTGGGAATTTGCACACACAGTGTCTTCACTAAAATGGCATCGTAGTGCAGTATGCACACGCTCTGATTCAGGCACCACACTGCACAGGCGTCACCCATTTTGGCTTTGAACAGAAAGACACATTCAGTGTTATATATAACATTTTAAATTTTATTAAACTATGAGCTGGAAAAAAAAATATTGTGCAAAAACTTCTCTGTAAACAACATTTTTGGTGTAAACTCTCTGGTCTTTCTTTAAGTTGCTTTGTTGATTAGTAGCAAAAACTTTGACTTTGACTTGTTTGAAGGATTTTGTCCTTGAAAAGGCGACATAAAGTTGGCCACGGCTGAAGGCTGGAGATGGCAAATATATGCCAACTGAATCCAGTGTTTGCCCTTGACTTTTGTTGATGGTCATAGCATAAGCAAGTCTTAAGGGAAACTGTTTTCGTTTTAAAGTAAAAGGAAGATCAGGATCCGCTTGGTTCCAGAATAACTCTGGGAATGAATACCCTTGTAGCTTTAAATGATCCGGTGAGGATTTCACAGTCAATGACTTTTGACATCATTCGCTTCACAACCATTCTGGTGCCATTGCAAAGACCTCTTGTTAAGTTAAGATTCCTTAATAGCATGACTACTGCTCCAACTTTCAAATGTAATCTATGAGGAGGCATACCACCAGGCGTTAAGCTGTTTAAGAACTCCATTGGATAGTTTGCTGCTTCCTCAGCATTTGCAGTATCTTGCTGAATGGAATCCATACTGGTGTAGCATTTCAATTCAGACTGAATTAGTCTAAGAACATTTTCATTCAGTTCATGTGAATGTTGGTTTTTTGGAGTTAGGATTGCATGGTTAGCAATGCTTTCATCTTCTGCTTGTATGACTTGAGGAAAGACAGCATCAACAATACATCCATTTTCAATGGAGACAGAAGGAATTTAAAAGATACCTTCCTCTAGTTCTGGTTCTTGAAGTTTTCCATCTTCAAGGTTTAAAAGCCATTGGGAAAAGCCTTGATGTTCTTGGGGGACATCGTCCTCATTGGTACGCATGTTTTGGTCCAATTTGAGGACTTCAATATTCCTCCAACAATTGCTGTTCTTCATGCATGCTGAAATTATTTCGGTTCTGCTGGCATGTGGTACAACAGGAAGGATTTGTCGAAAATCTCCACCAAAAACACTTCACCTCCGATATTTAGGGTATCCATTTACATTGCTATTAGTTTCAGAACAGAAATCCTTGGGAAAACCTTTAGTACAGTTCCCATTGTCCATACATGGTGCATTTGGATTAAGTGGCCCACATGGACCATGTATCATGCAAGATTTTACAGTTTCATAAAGCTTCGGATGAGTGTCTTTGTGCGGGAGCTCTGCACAAACAATTTTGTCAATTCTTTCTTTTTCCAAGGCTTTGTATTCCGGGGCCATAAATGCCAATATATGTCCATGAGGGAGCCCTCTTTTTTGGAACTCAATTACATACACCATACCATTAACAATTCCAAATCTGTGGTATGTAGTTAAGTTTCCAAGTAGCAATTTTAGTTTCATGTTAAATACTAACTACTACTAAATCGGGCCTGTCACATGGTTCCTGTCTGGGAAGTAAGTTTTCCCTGATTTCCCTCCATTTTGGAATGCACATTACTGTTACAAATAGGTCTGGTTTGCCATATTTCCTGACCATTGCCATGGCATCTTGGTAGTTTTTGCCATATTTCTTGGACTTCCTTGGAAAGTTGATGGCAATATGACTTTTTTTCCAGGTGGGATATTTATGTTCATGAAATGGTGGTTGGTCACGAATTGGTGAAGGACGTCATATTCTTCAGCTCTTACAGTACTTTGATTTTTGCGCACCCAATTCAAACGGTTTGCCTCAGTTTTGCAATAGGCATCAACCATAAATTGGTGTGTCAGCTTTCCTGCATTAAGGAACTTGTTAAAAGTACCATCACGAATGGCAAAGTGGTATGAATACCATTGAAGTTGAGTCACATTTCCTCGACCAATTGTTTTTTTTTTAGTTCTGTAGTCCACCCAGAGTCCCCATAAGGGAAAAGCAAAGGGTAGCACATTGGGTCATAGAGTCTACTCAGGATAGATACCACTTTTTGGATGAATGGTAAAGTCACGGTTTTCTGGGGGTGCACCATCTGTGCTGTGGAAAATGGCACCAATTTCCCTTCTGGCAGTTGGAGCATTGATTTTGCTGGGGTGCATAGTATTTACTTTTTCTCTCACAAGAGTCATGCTATATTCAATTGGTGTTCGGTTTTCTAGATTTGCTTTTAGTATTTCTTCTTGTTCAAATTGCAACATATTTTTGTATTCTCTGGAGAAAGGATTGATATCTTCGAGAATTCTTTGTAGATTTTCCATAACATTATGAATGCATACACTATTGGCTGGATTGTGCATTCTTTCATTCAAGGCTTGAGCTGAATCCAGAATATATAACTGGGCGTATGTTGGTGATTCACCTTGGTTAGGGTGCAACGCAGATGTTGCATGGTAAATTTGCCCATGGATTCTGTAACAGAAAGGTCCTGATCGCCTGTTAATTGATTGGTCAATTTGTGCACCCATTGATGCAAAAGTGTCTGCACTATTGTATGATCTTATGTTTTCCATAAAATTCTTGGAGTTTGGTTACGATCTCTTCATGCAATTAGTAATATAGGGTGCATTCGTACTTCTTCCATTATGATGGTTCCATTATGACAACAGTTTGTTGTAATTTCATTTTGGAAATGGCTGGCATTACAAAATGAGCATTTGTTGTTTATTAGGCCAAGATAGCATGGCTCAATGTCGTCTTCATTGAAGTTTTCAGTAAGCAAAGTAGTGTTGCAAAATATTTCGTTCTTCCCCAGCGGGCAGGATGTTTAGTACGGGCTACTCTGTGTCTCTCAGCATTGGCTTTGCGATGCTGCTGAAGCTCACCGTCTGTCATACTCTCTGGGGCAGATCTATGCCTCTCAGCATCAGCTTTGTGCATCTGTTGACGCTTTTTTGGGGTGAGATTATGACGGTCAGCCCTTCTTCTGACAGTATTTTTTTAAGCTGCAATTTAAGGTGCTGTTTTTTACCCGTACCTCTACGAACCTTTTGAGCTGCAGCCCTTTTTGTTTTTTTTTGCCTGAGTTTCCTCCTCAGAAAGAACTTGCTGGCGTTTGGGGGGCCATTATTATGGAATTACAGAATGAATAAGGTTGTAAACTTTAATTAAAATATTTAGCTCTGCTGATGTTTGATATTGTCAAAAAAGTGGCTGAATTGCTCCGCTGACGTATTTTATATATATATATATTCAGTACAAAGTGGCTGGATTGCTCCGCTGATGTATTATATACAGTTAGGTCCATACAGTTAGGTCCATATATATTTGAACAGAGACAACATTTTTCTAATTTTGGTTCTAGACATTACCACAATGAATTTTAAACAAAACAATTCAGATGCAGTTGAAGTTCAGACTTTCAGCTTTCATTTGAGGGTATCCACATTAAAGTTGGATGAAGGGTTTAGGAGTTTCAGCTCCTTAACATGTGCCACCCTGTTTTTAAAGGGACCAAAATTAATTGGACAGATTAAATAATTGTAAATAAAATGTTAATTTCTAGTACTTGGTTGAAAACCCTTTGTTGGCAATGACTGCCTGAAGTCTTGAACTCATGGACATCACCAGACGCAGTGTTTCCTCCTTTTTGATGCTCTGCCAGGCCTTCACTGCGGTGGTTTTCAGTTGCTATTTGTTTGTGGGCCTTTCTGTCTGAAGTTTAGTATTTAACAAGTGAAATGCATGCTCAATTGGGTTGAGATCAGGTGACTGACTGGCCATTCAAGAATATTCCACTTCTTTGCTTTAATAAACTTCTGGGTTGCTTTGGCTTTATGTTTTGGGTCATTGTCCATCTGTAGTATGAAACGACGACCAATCAGTTTGGCTGCATTTGGCTGGATCTGAACACACAATATGGCTCTGAATACATCAGAATTCATTTGGCTGCTTCTGTCCTGTGTCACATCATCAATAAACACTAGTGACCCAGTGCCACTGGCAGCCATGCATGCCCAAGCCATCACACTGCCTCCACCGTGTTTTACAGTTTATGTGGTATGCTTTGGATCATGATCTCTACCATGCCTTCGCCATACTTTTCTCTTTCCATCATTCTGGTAGAGGTTGATCTTGGTTTCATCTGTCCAAAGAATGTTCTTCCAGAACTGTGCCGGCTTTTTTAGATGTTTTTTAGCAAAGTCCAGGCAAGCCTTTTTATTCTTGATGCTTATGAGTAGCTTGCACCGTGCAGTGAACCCTCTGTATTTACTTTCATACAGTCTTCTCTTTATGGTAGATTTGGATATTGATACGCCTACCTCCTGGAGAGTATTGTTCACTTTGTTGGCTGTTGTGAAGGGGTTTCTCTTCACCATGGAGATTATTCTGCGATCATCCACCACTGCTGTCTTCCATGGGCACCCAGGTCTTTTTGCATTGATGAGTTCACCAGTGCTTTCTTTCTTTCTCAGGATGTACCAAACTGTAGATTTTGCCACTCCTAATATTGTAGCAATTTATCGGATGGGTTTTTTCTGTTTTTGCAGCTTAAGGATGGCTTGTTTCACCTGCATGGAGAGCTCCTTTGACCGCATGTTTACTTCACAGCAAAACCTTCCAAATGCAAGCACCACACCTCAAATCAACTCCAGGCCTTTTATCTGCTTAATTGAGAATGACATAACGAAGGGATTGACCACACCTGTCCATGGAATAGCCTAGGAGTCAATTGTCCAATTACTTTTGGTAGCTTTAAAAACAGGGTGGCACATGTTAAGGAGCTGAAACTCCTAAACCCTTCATCCAATTTTAATGTGGATACCCTCAAATGAAAGCTGAAAGTCTGAACTTCAACTGCATCTGAATTGTTTTGTTTAAAATTCATTGTGGTAATGTCTAGAACCAAAATTAGAAAAATGCTGTCTCTGTCCAAATATATATGGACCTAACTGTATATATTTGGACATAAACAACATTTTTCTAATTTTGGTTCTAGACATTACCACAATGAATTTTAAACAAAGCAATTCAGATGCAGTTGAAGTTCAGACTTTCAGCTTTCATTTGAGGGTATCCACATTAAAATTGGATGAAGGGTTTAGGAGTTTCAGCTCCTTAACATGTGCCACCCTGTTTTTAAAGGGAAAAAAAAGTAATTGGACAGATTAAATAATTGTAAATAAATGTTAATTTCTAGTACTTGGTTGAAAACCCTTTGTTGGCAATGACTGCCTGAAGTCATGAACTCATGGACATCACCAGACGCTGTGTTTCCTCCTTTTTGATGCTCTGCCAGGCCTTCACTGCAGTGGTTTTCAGTTGCTGTTTGTTTGTGGGCCTTTCTGTCTGAAGTTTAGTCTTTAAGAAGTGAAATGCATGCTCAATTGGGTTGAGATCAGGTGACTGACTTGGCCATTCAAGAATATTCCACTTCTTTGCTTTAATAAACTCCTGGGTTGCTTTGGCTTTATGTTTTGGGTCATTGTCCATCTGTAGTATGAAACGACAACCAATCAGTTTGGCTGCATTTGGCTGGATCTGAGGACACAGTATAGCTCTGAATACATCAGAATTCATTCGGCTGCTTCTGTCCTGTGTCACATCATCAATAAACACTAGTGACCCAGTGCCACTGGCAGCCATGCATGCCCAAGCCATCACACTGCCTCCGCCATGTTTTACAGATGATGTGGTATGCTTTGGATCATGAGCTGTACCACACCTTCGCCATACTTTTCACTTTTCATCATTCTGGTAGAGGTTGATCTTGGATTCATCTGTCCAAATAATGTTCTTTCAGAACTGTGCTGCCTTTTTTAGATGTTTTTTAGCAAAGTTCAGTCTAGCCTTTTTATTCTTGATGCTTATGAATGGCTTGCACTGTGCAGTGAACCCTCTGTATTTACTTTCATGCAGTCTTCTCTTTATGATAGATTTGGATATTGATACGCCTACCTCCTGGAGAGTGTTGTTCACTTGGTTGGCTGTTGTGAAGGGGTTTCTCTTCACCATGGAGATTATTCTGCGATCATCCACCACTGTTGGCTTCCGTGGGCGCCCAGGCCTTTTTGCGTTGATGAGGTCACCAGTGCTGGATTGCTCCGCTGATGTATTTTATATATATATTCAGTAGAAAGTGGCTGGATTGCTCCGCTAACATATTATATATATATATATATATATATATATATATATATATATATATATATATATATATATATATAGATATATAAATTCAGTATAAAGTGGCTGGATTGCTCCGCTGACGTATTTTGTGCGGGATTGATCTGCTGATGTAATTTATATATATATTCAGTAGAAAGTGGCTGGATTGCTCTGCTGATGTATTTTATATACAACCCCTGGCAAAAATTATGAAATCACCGAGCTCGGAGGATGTTCATTCAGTTGTTTAATGTTGTTGAAAAAAAGCAGATCACAGACATGGCACAAAAGTAAAGTCATATCAAATGGCAACTTTAGGGCTTTAAGAAACACTAAAAGAAATCAAGATAAAAAATGTCGTACTCAGTAAGGGTAATTTTTTTCAGACCAAACAGAGGGAAAAAATTATGGAATCACTCAATTCTGCGGAAAAAAATATGGAATCACCCTGTAAATCTTCATTTCCAAAACTAACACCTGTATCAAATTAGATCGGCTCATTAGTCTGCATCTAAAAAGGAGTGATCACACCTTGAAGAGCTGTTGCACCAAGTGGACTGATATGAATCATGGCTTCAACAGGAGAGATGTCAATTGAAACAAAGGAGAGGATTATCAAACTCTTAAAAGAAGGTAAATTATCAGGCAATGCTGCAGAAGATGTTGGTTGTTCACAGTCAGCTGTGTCTAAAATCTGGACCAAATACAAACAACATGGGAAGGTTGTTAAAGGCAAACATACTGGTAGACCAAGGAAGACATCAAATCGTCAAGACCGGAAACTTAAAGCAATATGTCTCCAAAACAGGAAATTCACAACAAAACAAATGAGGAACGAACGGGAGGAAACTGGAGTCAATGTCTGTGACCGAACTGTAAAAAAACACCTAAAGGAAATGGGATTCACATACAGAAAAGCTAAGCAAAATCCATCATTAACACCTAAACAGAAAAAACAAGGATACAATGGGCTAAGGAAAAGCAATCGTGGACTGTGGATGGCTGGATGAAAGTTATATTCAGTGATGAATCGAAAATCTGCATTGGGCAAGGTGATGATGCTGGAACTTTTGTTTGGTGCCGTTCCAATGAGATTTATAAAGATGACTGCATGAAGAGAACATGCAAATCTCCACAGTCATTGATGATATGGGGCTGCATGTTAGGTAAAGGCACTGGGAAGATGGCTGTCATTACATCTTCAAAAAATGCCCAAATTTACATTGATATTTTGGACAGTTTTCTTATCCCATCAATTGAAAGGATGTTTGGGGATGATGACATCATTTTTCAAGACGATAATGCATCCTGCCATAGAGCAAAACTGTGAAAACATTCCTTGAAAGAAGACACATAAGGTCAATGTCATGGCCTGCAAAGAGTCCGGATCTCAATCCAATTGAAAATCTTTGGTGGAAGTTGAAGAAAATGGTCCATGACAAGGCTGCAAAGCAGATCTGGCAACAGCAATCAGAGAAAGTTGGAGCCAGATTGATGAAGAATACTGTTTGTCACTCATTAAGTCCATGCCTCAGAGACTGCAAGCTGTTATTAAAGCCAGAGGTGGTGCAACAAAATACTAGCGATGTATTTGAGTGTTCTTTTGTGTGTTTGTTTTTCATGATTCCATATTTTTTTCCTCAGAATTGAGTGATTCTATATTTTTTTCCATCTGCTTGGTCTGAAAAAAATTACCCTTACTGATTACCACATTTTTTATCTTGATTTCTTTTATTGTTTCTTAAAGCCCTAAAGTTGCCATTTGAAATGACTTTAGTTTTGTGCCTTGTCTGTGATCTGCTTTTTTTCAACAACATTAAACAACTGAATGAACATCCTCCGAGCCCGGTGATTCCATAATTTTTTCAAGGGGTTGTATATATTCAGTAGAAAGTGGCTGGATTGCTCCGCTGATGTATTATATATACAGTACAGACCAAAAGTTTGGACACACCTTCTCATTTAAAGATTTTTCGGTATTTTCATGACTATGAAAATTGTACATTCACACTGAAGACATCAAAACCATGAATTAACACATGTGGAATTATATAGTTAACAAAAAAGTGTGAAACAACTGAAAATATGTCTTATATTCTAGGTTCTTCAAAGTAGACACCTTTTGCTTTGATGACTGATTTGCACACTCTTGGCATTCTCTTGATGAGCTTCAAGAGGTAGTCACTGGAAATGGTCTTCCAACAATCTTGAAGGAGTTCCCAGAGATGCTTAGCACTTGTTGACCCTTTTGCCTTCACTCTGCGGTCCAGCTCACCCCAAACCATCTCGATTGGGTTCAGGTCTGGTGACTGTGGAGGCCAGGTCATCTGGCGTAGCACTTCATCACTCTCTTCTTGGTCAAATAGCCCTTTCACAGCCAGGAGGTGTATTTAAGGTCATTGTCCTGTTGAAAAATAAATGATTGTCCAACTAAATGCAAACCGGATGGAATAGCATGCCGCTGCAAGATGCTGTGGTAGCCATGCTGGTTCAGTATGCCTTCAATTTTGAATAAATTCCCAACAGTGTCACCAGCAAAGCACCCCCACACCATCACACCTCCTCCTCCATGCTTCACGGTGGGAACCAGGCATGTAGAGTCCATCCATTCACCTTTTCTGCGTCGCACAAAGACACGGTGGTTGGAACCAAAGATCTCAAATTTGGACTTAAGATTGTATACATGCAGCACATAAGTGCATGTTTCACAATGGCCATGAATCAGAAAAACCTACAAGAAGCAAAATGAAAATAAACCCTGCTGTAAATAAATAAAAAGCATTCGGGATAGAACCTACTGCATGTATACCATCTTAAACCAAGGTCAAATTTTGTGCTTTTTCTTTGTATATTTTGCATTCTGTGCAAACCTGGGTGTGGCCTCCCTTCCTAGAGCTGGATAACACATTTAAAAGCTTCCCTTGGCTTGTGTTCCCACTTTGGGACTGGAGCCTCAGTCTGCCCTTATTCACACAGAGGTCAACTTTGACAATTAGTAAGGTTTTTAATATTAGACAGAGTAGGTTCTATCCCGAATGGGTTCACCTTGTCGCTGGTGGGATAGCTTTCATACTATTTTTGATCAAAAACAGTGTTACTATGAACACTATTTTATTTAAATGCACTTGGGTTCACCTTGTCGCTGGTGGGATAGCTTTCATACTATTTTTGATCAAAAACAGTGTTACTAAGAACCCTATTTTATTTAAATGCACTTACTTTTTATTTATTTACAGCAGGGTTTATTTTCATTTTGCTTCTTGTAGGTTTCATGGCCATTGTGAAACATGCACTTATGTGCTGCATGTGTACCATCTTAAACCAGGCTCGAATTTTGTGTGTTGAGACTCTAACTTGCACCATCTTGTGTATTTGCTGGGACTGTTCTAGATGTTTATTGTTTGTTTGATGGTTAACTGCTTTATCCTCACCGTGTTGTCTGAGTAGTATTACACCCATGGGAGACCCTGTGTCTCCACAGGCATATTTCAGCTCACCCCAAAGATTTTCAATGAGATTGAGGTCAGGACTCATTGCTGGCCATTTTAAAACAGTCATTTTTTTCTTTTTCAACCATTTCTGTGTACTTTTGTATGTGTGCTTTAGGTCATTGTCTTGCTGGAGGACCCATGATCTTGGACTCAAACCAAGTTTTCTTACACTGTGTATGACATTTCTCTCTAAAATCTCTTGCTAATTCTCTGATTTCATGATTCCTGTAATACGGTCAAGATCTCCAGTATCAGACACAGAAAAGAAACCCCACAGCATTATGGATCCTGCACCATACTTAGCTGTTGGTAAGGTGTTCTTTTCCTTATAAGCTTTATTGCACTGTGTGAAAACAAACTGTTGCTTTGCATTAGCAAAAAGCTAAGCTCTATTTTTGTTTTATCTGTCCACAGAACATTTTCCCAGAAGGACTGTGGTTTGTTAAGATACTATTTTGCAAAGATCAGTCGTTCCCTTTTATGTCTTTCCTTCAGCAATGGTTTCTTTCTTGGCCTTTTCCCATAATGCTCTGCTTGGTTTAGTGTGCGGCGTATGGTACTTGTTGAAACCATGACCCCAGACTGTTCCTAGTTGGCCTACAGGTCTTTGGATGTTTGACGTGGTGTTTTTTCCACCATCAGCACCAACCTTCGAAGGCATCTTTAGTCAAGTTTCCTCTTTCCCCAACATCCAGGGAGGTTCTTGATGGTTTCATGCTTGGAAAACTTCTTAATAACATTGCGCACTGCTGAAACTAGGATACCAAGGTCTTTTGAGATGGCCTTTGGAAGCTTTGGGTTTGCTAATAATAGCATTTCAGGGCCTACCATGCGGCTTTTTAAAACACTGAAGTCATCATTCATTGGATAATTCATGTCACATGGGCACCGACAATTAATTACAGGAGAAACTCTTTTGTGATTTACCACAGGTGAGTCAAAATGTGTTTCCATACTAAATGAATGATTGTTTTTGGTTTTAAATTGCTGTTTATCATTTGCTCTTTTGTATTTAATACGAGTGCTCTATACAAAAAAACTGTTTCACTTGATTCATTTTTTTCAGGAGATATTCTACATTATGTACTTAAACTTCATGTTCCATTCAAAATACACCTATACAGGGAGGGAACTCAGCTTTTGCTGAAGGAGGGGTTTGCTTCCAGAAACATACAATGAGGCAGTGTGAATGACTGCAGGAGGAACATTTATCAAATTGTTTAATGGGGCTAAAGGATCAAGAATACCAAGGCACTGATTATTCCAAAATAAAAACATTTCCAAAGTAGGACAAAAAAATATGTAAATAATAGAAATAAAGTATTCTAAGTCTGAAAGGCAACTCCATGATAACAAAACAACAAAATGATCAGTCATGAGATGGATTAGCTCCTCAGTAAATGTTGTGCAAGGAGACTTCAATGAATCTCCCAAAAGACTTGTGGAAGAGAGAGGATATCCTTGATGGGCCACATATCAGGGGACCTAAGCTTTACCTGAAGAGCTTGTTGAGTAGCAGTCATAGAATCATCTTGGCCCATTCTAGGAGTTTTTGAGTCAGAACAGCGGGGTTATTTGTCATGGTCAAAAAATGGTACGATCTGTTAATTCAGAAACAACAGCACATGGATGTGCCTCTTAAGTAGTGTTGAGCCACCCCCGTAGTGTTCGGGTTCGGTTCGGTTCGTCGAACACCGGGATGTTCAAGGAACTGTTCGTCGAACTGTTCGTCGAACACCTTAGAACACCATCGAACACCGATAAAACCAATGGCAGGCAAACAAAAACACATAGAAACACATAGAAAACACCTTCAAAGGTGTCCAAAAGCTGACAAACTGCTCAGAAGACGCTCTCTTTAAAAAAGCCGGCCGGCAATTCATCAGCGACATACACCGGTACCCGACAATTTAGACAAGAAGGAATAGAGCATCACACATAGATTAGATAGATAGAAACATGTCAGTCACACATATAAGAAGCACAGTGACAGTGTTGCTTACTGTACTTGTCATTTAGTGTAAAGCATTTATTTAAAAAAATAATAGTGTTTTCATGCACCGTCTCTTTAAGAAAGCCGGCCGGCAATTCAGCAGCGGTACCCGACAATTTAGAACAGAAAGAATAGAGCTTCACACATAGATTAGATAGATAGAAACATGTCAGTCACATATATAAGAAGTACAGTGACAGTGTTGCTTACTGTACTTGTCATTTAGTGTTAAAATAAAGGATTTATTAAAAAAAAAATTGGCGTGGGGTTCCCCCTAATTTTAGTCTCTAGCGGAGGTTAAGCAGATGGCTGGGGCAGATGTTTGAAGCCTGGGAAGGGGGTAAGACTCATGGAGCTTCCCAGGCTACTAATATCAGCCCCCAGCTGAATACCTAGCCTTTACTAGCTATATAAATGGGGGACCCCCCCAAAAAAATGACGTGGGGTCCCCCCTTTTTTAATAGCTAGCAAAGGCTAGGCAGACAGCTGGGGGCTGATATTAATAGCCCAGGAAGGGTACCATGAATATTGGCCCCCTCCCAGGCTAGAAACACCAGCCGTCAGCCGCCCCAGAAATGGCGCATCCATAGGATGCGCCAATTCTGGCACTTAGCCTCTCTCTTCCACGCTGCCCTGTAGCGGTGGAAGGGGGTAATAGGGCTGGGGTTGATGTCAGCTTATAATGCCACCTGACATCAAGCCCAGGTTAGTAATGGAGAGGCGTCTATAAGACACCCCCATTACTAACCACATAGTCAAAGTTAAAAAAAAACACAAACACCCAGAATAAAGTCCTTTAATTGAAATAAACACACAATTCTTTATTGTTCTAAATTAAACCATACTTACCATCACGCCCATTCCAGCTGAAGCCAACGATCTCCTGCAATAAAAGAAAAATAATAAAGCAACCTCATCCTTACCTTCCCATGGTTCCCACGATGGCTCCAGCTCTGCTACATCGAGATGACAGGCTGGACCGCAGCAGAAAGCTGCCATCCAGCCTGTCATCCCGCAGACACTGAGAAGCGCAGGCATGCTTGCGCTCCTCAGTGTCTCTCTGTGATGGCATAAAGATGAGCCGAGGTCATGTCCAATGAACTCAGCTCACCTCATGCACGTCACTGACAGCGTGGGAAAATTCTCCTGCACTCAGCGCTTCAGTGTGAGAATTCTCCCACGCTGTCAGTGACGTGCATGAGGTGAGCTCATGTCCAATGAAGTCAGCTCACCTCATGTACGTCACTGACAGCGTGGGAGAATTCTCACGCTGAAGCGCTGAATGCAGGAGAATTTTCCCACGCTGTCAGTGACGTGCATGAGGCTGATATTTAAATTTGGCACACAAATCGGTGATTGGTCGCGGGCAGCGTCCACGACCAATCAGCACGGTAGTGTTTAACTTTGGCGGCAAGATCAGTGATTGGTCGCGCGCCAAGACCGCGACCAATCACCGATTTGGGCGCCACATTTAAATATCGGCCGCGACCAATCAGCACAGCGTTGTTTAAATGTGGATCCAAGATCGGTGATTGGTCGCGGTCTATATTTAAATTTGGCGCACAAATCTGTGATTGGTCGCGGGCAGCGTCCGCGACAAATCAGCACAGTAGTGTTTAACTTTGGCGGCAAGATCAGTGATTAGTCGCGGTCAAAACGGCGACCAATCACCGATTTGTGCGGCACATTTAAATAGCGGCCGCGACCAATTGGATGTCAGCGCCGCTCCCCGGTCCTCCCTTCACATCCTAGCCGCTGATGTCCCCACAGTATCCACATGGTGTTACAAAGGTCCGGACATTTGTGTTAAAAATCGCTGATTGGTCGCTGGCGCTGCCCGCGACCAATCAGCGATTTGGGCGCCAAATTTAAATATCCTCCGCGACCAATCACCCATCTTGGCTCCACATTTAAACACCGCTGTACTGATTGGTCGCGGACGCTATTTAAATGTGGCACAGCACAGCGGTGTTTAAATGTGGAGCCAAGATTGGTGATTGGTTGAGGCCGATATTTAAATTTGGCGCCCAAATCGGTGATTGGTCGCGGGCAGCGCCAGCGACCAATCAGCGATTTTTAACACAAATGTCCAGATCTTTGTAACACCATGCGGATACTGTGGGGACATCAGCGGCTATTGTGTCAAGGGAGGACCGGGGAGCGGCGCTGCACGTCGAGATACTTCTGCTGCGAGCAGTCGCTCATCTCCCGGCTTCTCGCAACGGAAGTATTCGACCAGGCAGCGGCGCTCCCCGGTCCTCAACAATACGATTAGCTGATTGGTCGCGCTCTCCGCACGCGACCAATCAGTGATCTTGGCGCTAAAGTTAAACACCGCTCTGCTGATTGGTCGCGGACGCTGCCCGCGACCAATCACCGATTTGGGCGCCACATTTAAATAGCGGCCGCGACCAATCAGCGAGCTTGGCGCCAAATTTAAACAACGCTCTGCTGATTGGACGCGGACGCCAGCCGCGACCAATCAGCGAGATTGGCGCCAAATTTAAACCCCGCTCTGCTGATTGATCGCGGTCGCCGTCCGCGACCAATCAGTAGTATTGGCGCCAAATTTAAACCCTGCTCAGCTGATTGGTCACGGTTGCCGGCCGCGACCAATCAGCAGTATTGGCGCCAAATTTAAACCCCGCTCTGCTGATTGGTCACAGTTGCCTTCCGCGACCAATCAGCGATTTTGACGCCAAATTTAAACACCGCTCTGCTGATTGGTCGCGGCCGGCGATTGCGACCAATCAGCATTATTGGCGCCAAATTTAAACCCCGCTCTGCTGATTGGTCGCGATGGTGACCAATCACCATTATTGGCGCCAAATTTAAACACCGCTTTGCTGATTGGTCGCGACCACAACCTATCAGCATTATTGGTGCAAAATTTAAACCCTGCTCGGCTGATTAGTCGCGACCGCCGGCCGTGACCAATCAGTGATATAGTTGCCAAATTTCAACACCGCTTTGCTGATTGGTCGCGGTTGCTGGCTGCGACCAGTCAGCGATTTTGGCGCCAAATTTAAACACCGCTCTGCTGATTGCACCGGGTCTGCCGCATACATATTCTAGAATACCCGATGCGTTAGAATCGGGCCACCATCTAGGTTCAAGAAATAATTTAAAAAAAAATTGACGTGGGGCTTCGCACTATATTTGTGTCCAGCCAGGTACAGCAGGCAGGAACGGGCTGCCCCCAACCACCAGCTGCCTATTTGTACCTGGCCGGACACAACAATATAGGGAAGCCCTTTTTTTCTTAATTATTTCATGAATTTCATGAAATAATTAAAAAAAAAAATACGTGGGGCTTCGCCCTATTTCTGTGTCCAGCCAGGTACAACTAGGCAGTCCGCAGCCACCCCGGAAAATGGCGCATTCATAGAAGCGCCATCTTCTGGCGCTGTACCCAACTCATCCAGGGCCCTGGTGCGGTGGCTCACTGGGTAATAAAGGGGTTAGGGCCAGCTTGGCATTATCAGCTGGCAGTAAGCCCGAAATTCATGGGGTCACGCCAATATTAGACATGACCACTATGCCGTCACAGCGAGACACTGAGGAGCGCAAGCATGCCTGCGCTTCTCAGTGTCTGCGGGATGACAGGCTGGATGGCAGCTTTCTACTGTGGTCCAGCCTGTCATCTCGATGTAGCAGAGCTGGAGCCATCGTGGGAACCATGGGAAGGTAAGGATGAGGTTGCTTTATTATTTTTCTTTTATTGCAGGAGATCGTTGGCTTCAGCTGGAATGGGCGTGATGGTAAGTATGGTTTAATTTAGAACAATAAAGGATTGTGTCTTTATTTCAATTAAAGGACTTTATTCTGGGTGTTTGTGTTTTCTTTTAACTTTGACTATGGGGTTAGTAATGGGGGTGTCTTATAGACGCCTCTCCATTACTAACCTGGGTTTGATGTCAGGTGGCATTATAAGCTGACATCAACCCCAGCCCTATTACCCCACTGCCACCGCTACAGGGCAGTGGGAAGAGCGAGGCTAAGTGCCAGAATAGGCGCATCCTATGGATGCGCCATTTCTGGGGCGGCTGACGGCTGGTGTTTTTAGCCTGGGAGGGGGCCAATATTCATGGCACCCTTCCTGGGCTATTAATATCAGCCCCCAGCTGTCTGCCTAGCCTTTGCTAGCTATTAAAATAGGGGGGACCCCACGTCATTTTTTTTGGGGGGGTCCCCCATTTTAATAGCTAGTAAAGGCTAAGTATTCCGCTGGGGGCTGATATTAGTAGCCTGGGAAGCTCCGTGGGTATTACCCCCTTCCCAGGCTTCAAACATCTGCCCCAGCCGTCTGCTTAACCTCTGCTAGAGCCTAAAATTACGGGGAACCCCACGCCAATTTTTTTTTAAATAAATCCTTTATTTTAACACTAAATGACAAGTACAGTAATCAACACTATCACTGTACTTCTTATATATGTGACTGACATGTTTCTATCTATCTAATCTATGTGTGATGCTCTATTCCTTCTATTCTAAATTGTCGGGTACAGATGCTGAATTGCCGGCCGGCTTTTTTAAAGAGACAGTGCATGAAAACACTATTATTTTTTTTAATAAATCCTTTACACTAAATGACAAGTACAGTAAGCAACACTGTCACTGTACTTCATATATATGTGACTGACATGTTTCTATCTATCTAATCTATGTGTGATTCTCTATTCTTTCTATTCCAAATTGTCGGGTACCGCTGCTGAATTGCCGGCCGGCTTTTTTAAAGAGACGGTGCATGAAAACACTATTATTTTTTTTGATAAATCCTTTACACTAAATGACAAGTACAGTAAGCAACACTGTCACTGTATTTCATATATATTTGGCTGACATGTTTCTATCTATCTAATCTATGTGTGAAGCTCTATTCTTTCGGTTCTAAATTGTGGGGTACGGGTGTATGCCGCTGCTGAATTGCCGGCTTTTCATGTTTCACTGTGAGCACTGTTCCCATCGATTTGGGCAATCACTGTAATGCCACAACCACCATGGCTGTGGCATTACAGTGAGTGACAGACAATCCCTGCATGATTGGTGCTCTAAATAGCGCCAGACATGCAGGACACGCTTTTGGTGCACGAACAGTTATCGAACATAACCTCGAACAGCCGAATTTTTTGCAAATCGTTCGGGTTCGTCGAACAACTCGAACACCGCCCAAAACAGCTCGAATTTGAGATTGGCGAACAGTTCTAGTCGAACACCGCTCATCTCTACTCTTAAGTGAGGAGGGGTGAAAATTAAGTTAAATGGAGAACCTCCCTGCTCACTGGGAAGTAAGGTATCAAGTAAAGTGTCTGCAGAAGAAAGAATAGAAATGTTAGCACAGGTTTTGCGCACTAAGGGTCACATTTGAGGCAAGTAAGATTTTTTAGGATGTATATAGAAAAAGTGAGTGGGAATTTGTCAGCTGCATCTGCTCACATCACCTTCTTGGCACATCCACCCTCTAGGAGTATTGCATTTTAAAATATTTTTAGTATCTCAATCATTTCTTAGTCAAAGTTTTTTGAGCAACTCCACAGAATAGTGCTGAACTCTACAAAGACCTGCCAAATTGAAGTAATGGAAACCGCAGAAAATAAACAATGTAGTCAAATCTTAATACTTTCATCTTCTCATTCAGTTTTTATTCCTACGCTTCATATTTGCTGATTTATCTTTTAAGCTTCCATTACTGCCATTTTAAGTTTATCAAGTTACATATTCATCCCTAATGGATTTCTTAGCCTTAGCTATTTATTATATTGTCCACTGTTGTTTTATTACAAAAAATGTAACAAAAAGAAAACAGAGATCAGATAAAGTCAGAAATAATATAATTTTTTTTCCTTATATTATGGTCAAAAGACAAAGGATTGGATGACTAATGAAAAAATAATTGTGGATGATAGCATCTGCCTCTGCTTAATCAATGTCAAGATAAAAACAGATGCCTCTCATGTTTTGTACATCCATCATACATGATTAGCATTTGAATAATTTAACAAAATTTGGACTACCCAACATTAATGTCACTGCCCTATGACAATACTCTATCTAAAAGAATAATTTTCTTAAAATTCCTTCCTTTGATTTTACCAGATATGTTCAGCAGCCATACATATTTAATGTACATTTTTCGGCGAGTGTATTTTACGTTCAGGTTCTACAGCAGGATATATATTATTAAGTAAGTGTTGTATTGAAATATTTTAATGAATATAATTTTTTGAAGAATTTAATTTGACATTTAATGATTATATAGTCAAATGGATTTCTTGTTCTCTAATGAGCTGGGAAAAATGATTTCTTGTTCTTGATGAATATAGAATCCCTTTCTTCACATCTATAGTTTACTTTGTTACTGTTATTAGTCACTGTGTCCTTGAGTAATTGCAATTGTAATCTTTTTAAGTCCTGCACATTGAAAAAAACATTTCAGCGTTTGATACAGTAGAAAGAGAAGCAGCAATTTATCATAAAGCTACTGTTAATACAAAACTAAAAAATAAACAGGTATAGTTTCACCATCTTTACAATTACAAACATTTAGTATAGATTTTGTAAATATTCTGTCACTGAACCTTAGGTCTACTTGCATCCTGATAAATTATGCATGCAGTACTCAAAAAAAAGTACACTTATTGCCTTAGGAGTGCAATACAATATCCAGAAAATATTATATTGGCGTTCTATACATTTTTCAGGTCCAAAAAGCAATTAGTATCATTCTGGATGTGATCATTTGCCCAGATATCCACACTGATTTGTTAAATGGTGCATGCAGAGACACCAGAATACCATACAGATCACACAGTGCATGGCTATATAGAGCCTACATTACCCATATACTTATTACCAACAATACATGGATAGTGGCATACATTAATGACAAGAATAGTGCCTACCATATTTATGCTCACCCTCACGTTAAATTCATTTATGTCAACGACTTCCATTTCTCATTAAACAAATTCAATACAATATAACAACTTGCAATCAAAACTCGTGATAAGCTTCAATTCTGATCATAACCACCTGGTGGCCACACATAGACATATAAAGTATAGGCATCTTGTGACAGATTGTCATGAAATCATATTTTTTTTACTTCTTGCATTAAACACCCTCGCATATGTCAAGCTAAGAGCAAATTTATGGAAATGTTTGTACAAAACCCAAAAGTATGGTATGTTGCACAAATAAATCCTTAAAATTAGGGCAGTTAAACGCTGACGCACTGTCAACAATGATCCCATACCAAGCAGAAGACATTTTCAGATCTAGTTTTGCTCTACATATTACTGCATGGACCATGAACTCTTCCACCCTGTGCAAGAACACTGATCTTGCCTTCTTCTGGAAGTATCTGATAATACCTGTACTTTCTCATTGATAGTCATTGGGATATTACAGGTTACCTTTTTAGATAAAGCCCTCTCAAATTTCTAAGGGTAATTATAGAGAGCGATATAATTTGTTTGGGTAGAAACAGATGACATCTGAAGGTCGTTAGCAGTTCATATATCCATGGTGCTCATTTATCAAGATCTGTTATGAGATAAGTATTGGTAATCTTATGGCTACTATGGAATTTGCAATATATAACTGAATTTAAGTGAAAAAAAAAGCAAAGTGTGCATGCAATTTCATTAAAGTTAATATTCCAAAAAAGAATGAAAGCTAAGGCATGAAACAACCAGTCACATAAATATAAAAGATTTCCCCGGCTTAACATCTACACACACTCTTAAGGATATCGGCAATATGGATAAAGTCAGCATTAGCCGGGTAATCGTAGCTTATACAGATATACTTGCGTGACAACAATTCTGCAGCAAAGGAGATTTTCAGGATGGTTATCTACAACTTGTATACAGATTAAAGTTGGGTTAGAGCAGAAGAATGACAATCAGTTTATGTCCACAGTCTAACTTCTCATAGATATTTCTTGAAAATGTTTTTCTGAAAAATTCTTAAAATCGTGAAAGCGTACACAGCTTTTCTGAATAATGGCAAACCAAATGGTTAGAAAACATGTGCTTTGTACAGTTATTCACACATAACCTTGAGTAGGATGCATTTTTCCAAATAAAGAGCTTTTTTATAATTGTATTAAATATCTCCCTGACCTTGATTTAACTATTGTGCTTGGAAAAGTGCTATCATAGTTCAAGAAAATAAAGGAAATTCTGCCAGAATTCGACTCACGATCATATTATTTCATTGTTAATCATCAAGAGAAAGCTGATCCCTATGGAATAACATTTCTTCTTTGGATTTTTCTATGACTGTGTACTTAGTCAGATTTTTAACCCTATGCTGACTCATACATTACGTGCCAATATAATTCAATGCTTAGCATATCAGGGCTTAATTTGGAAGAGATAACCAATTGAAGCTTGTGAAGAGTGAGAACTTTATATTGCAGTAGTTATACCTGTAGTGGTAAGTAAAACAGTTTGGATAATATATATGTGTACACATATATATGTATATATGTATGTGTATATATATATATATATATATATATATATATATATATATTTATATAGATATACATGTATATCTATAGACATATATATATAGATATATATATATACATATATATATAGATATATATATATCTATAGATAGATATATATATCATTTGGATCCTGTCCTATTACACTACATCTTTTTGGCTCAGGATACTGAAGCAAACTGGTAGATGATACCATAAAAGAATGAAAAGCGATTTTCAAAGTATCCATATACATTTACGTAAAATGAGTTGATGCACTACTAGATTTTGCACAACTTGCCCATATATATATAGTGAAACATTTCCTTCCAGTCTCAGTAAATATTGATTTCTTTACAACTGTTATTCATCATTTCATTTTCAGGGCCTTCAAGGTAACAAGAAATATGCAATTACACCCATTCTCTTATATATTGCTGGCAAGACAAAACAATTTATCACGTAATTGCTGAATCATTTCATTTTTTTTTTAATGCCAGTTTCTAAGTTTTTTGCTTCGTCGCGGGTTTAGTGTTGATTAATATCTAAGGAAGATCAAAGCACTAATAAGTTTTCACCCTGGAATAGACCTACTTTGCCTTGCTTCTACCAGTCCCCAGTTATTCACTCTCTGACACATGACAATGTTAATATTATGCTCAACTAAATGTGTCCCTAAATACAGTGTTTGTTACATTGTATTGATTCTTCTGAACAGAGTTTAAGGTTTAAATAAGAATTATTCCATAGTCTTTCATCTAAGGTGAATGCATGATAATATATAAAAAATAAAACATATATATATATATATATATATACACACATATATATATGTATATGTATTTTTTTTAATTTGCAGGGCAATAGAAATATAGAATTCTTTTATAGAAGCAAACAGTCATTACTTACAGAAAATAGATGCTGCATTCAAGCATATATGTGTAGTAAAGCACAACTAGCAGTGTGTCAGGCACTTACCTTAGTTCAATGGAAGCATTCAGCACATCAATCTATGTCCGGCAGGTCGCTGTCATTACATTCTCCTCTGTGCTGTACAGTAACTTCTCTGCTAAATCTTCTCTTATCTACTAGGCTTCTTCCAGTATTATTCTAACTCTGACAAGAGAGAGAGAGATTGCAGTCAAATAGACTGATTGGCTTCCTGGAGATTAATAAACAAGGCTAGGATATGAAGAGATTGTGCTGCTGATAGAAAAGCAGTATTCAGCATGGAGGGTTATACAGTGGCTGGGGAAGGAGGAGAAATAGCATGAGGGGATTCTTGGCTGCACACAGAATGATTTGCAAATGAATAGGGTGGGTTGGAACACAGAGGAGGGGTTTCTTAAAGACTACTTTGTAACAGACTGGATCTAGCCACAGTTAATCAGCCCCATCTAATCTGCTTTCAGCTACAATGTAGCAGGGTAAAAAAAAAAAAAATCTCGAACTACTTCATCGCCAGAAAAATAACATTCCAGCTTCATGCTGTAGGAACTACACACATGCATTTACATAATGAGACCTTAGCACGCCGCTTCTGCTATCAATTGGGACTGGCTTGCTCAATTTAAAATCATTTAGACCTTAGATGACTGCTCTGCCAAAGCTGTTTTTTTTTAGACTTGTTGGCAGAGATTAAACATTCCATCTGTTTAAAAAGAGAAGAGATACAAACCCAGTATTAAATATGCTAATTAAACTGCAATCAGCAAATTATAATTTTGAGCAGTATTTAAGATGTGCTGATCTGTAGTTAACTGTCTCATCTTCAACCTGGAATGATTTTTTTTTAGACTTTTCTTCAAAATAAATTAGCATGTCAATCAGATGTGACTAATCCATAGGTTATTCACATTAATAGCTCATTTGAAAGCTAAGACTTAGGCAAACATTAATATAAATAATGATCCTACCGTGTAGTAAATATAAGGTCAGCACATGAGATTATGTAAAACAGCATGGGCAAAAGTGAGTCTTATATTTACCATTAATTAAATTTTATTCAACAAAAATATACTACTTTATTGTGTGCTATTATTTTATATTAGAAAGCTGTTCTATATGTGGCATAGTTGATATACAGTGGTGCTGTAGTTTGTCAAGCCTTTAGAATTCTCCATATTTCTGCATAAACTTGACATAAAACTACATCAGATTTTCGCATAAGTGCTAAAAGCACAAAAGTTAAAGAAAGCCAAATCAAACAATTGGTTCAAAAATATTAGTCTTTGTCATGTTTTAAATGAGAAAAATAAATGTTTCCAGTATTTGTAATTGTTAATTAGTCCTGGACATCGGCTTAAAGAAATTTTACCTCATTCCTATCTACAAAATAACTTAAAACCTGTTATGTAGGTGGGTTTTCTCCCCTGAACTTCAGTGCCTTCCACAACATTTATATAGGATTACGGTCAGGTCAATCCAAAAGTTTAGCGTTATTCTTCTTTAACCAATCTTTTGTAGACCAACTTCTGTGCTTGGGGGTCATTGTTTTGCTGCATTGTCCATGTTCTATTGAGATTCAGCTCATAAACAAATGTCTTGATATTTTCCTTTAGAATTTGGTAGTATAATTCAAAATTACTTGTTCTATCAATGATGGCAAGGTGTCCTTACCCTGAACTAGCAAAACAAGACCAAGACATGACACCACCTCCACCAAGTTTCACTTGTGAAGTTTTTATGCTATAGTGCAGCATTTTTATTTCTCAAAATATAATATTTCTCATTTAAACCAGAAAGTCCTATTTTACCTGATTCATTCACAAAATATTGTTTTAATAGCATTTTGGCTATTACCTGTGATCATTGCAAACTGCCTATGGGCAGCAATGTTCTTTTTGGGGAGCAATAGCTTTCTCCTTTCAGTCTAGCCATGCACAACATAGTTGTTTAGTATTCTTCTGATAGTGGTCTCAGGAACATTTAAGAGGTTGTCCACAACTTGGACAACCTCTTCCCAATCTGAATGTTTGCCCCCAGTAAAATAATAACACTTACACTCGCTTCTTGTTCCTGGCGCCGTTCCAATGGTGTCAGCACTGGCTCACCTAGGGGTTGCATAATGTAACATTATCTCTGTGACCAATAAGTGATGGCTTAACTCTCTCTGCCTTCAAACATATCACATACAGTACTGTCTGTACTGTACATTCGGAAGAAGTGAGAGAGCAACAGCTATCACTTCCTCCAGATGTATGTATTTTTGTCTGAAAGAAGGGAGATTTAAACGACTGCTGATTGGCCACTGAAATTGCGTGACGTAGCAATGTAATGCAAGCCCTTGCAGAGTCAGTGCTGACATATTGTAAAGGGGTTGTCTGAGTGGTGGACAACCCCTTTAATATAAGCTAATATGAGAGAGACCTTTATTTGCTTAGAGATCTTTTAGTTGATTAGGATCCTTTGTGACCTCAAAGACTATTATACAGCTTGGTTTTTCAGTGATCTTTGCTGATTGACCAATCCTAAGGACAGTAATAGTAGACTTGAGTATCCACTATTTGAACAAAATCTGTCTGACTGTGGATTGGTGTGGTGCAAACTAAAGATGAGCAAATTTTGTAAAATTCTAATCCGCCAGATTTGCAGAATTGTACACAAAATTTTAATCGCAGCAAATAAAGTTGCTGCGAATCACATAACTAAAAACCATTTAATTACTTGGAAAATATGTGTATAAAACTCAGAACTCCCCTAAGAGTATATTGAACCCATATTGGTCTCTGTAATGTAAACACAGTCCTTTTAATGTCTAAGTGACATCAACCTGCTTTGATAGATTAAAACAGGTGGCAAGCGGTAGTAACCAACAGCTTATTTAACCATAGACATCAGTTTCAAGCTATATAGGCTACTTATATTGTATGTAAGGTCAAAAAGTTACTCCTGTTGGGGGCATAGGCCTGCCCTACTGTTGTTTATAAATAGTTGATACAAACAGAAGAAGTCATGGTATCTTCACTTGGATGCAAAAATTATCCCTGTGTCAGGAGGAGAATCAAGGGAAGTATATAAAGAGCTTACCATTGCCACCTTTCTAAACAAAACAGCACTTCCTTTTTCACAAGCTATCCAAAATTATCTCATTGATTAGAGAGAAAAGCAATTGTAGTTTTGAATATGAAGAAGTTATTGTTTCTTAACCAGGATTGAAAAATAATCCCTTTTATGAGTCCTCAACTAGTTTGCTAATCACAAAATAATTGGGCAATTATGATGACTTATAATCAACACATCAAATTAATAAACTTTTTTTAAGGATAAAAAAACAGGAGTACTGTTTTCAAAGTTAAGAACCTATGGCTTGTTGTCACCGAGCCTTTCCAATAATAAGCCCTATTTTGGAAGCTGTTTCATGGTTGTGAACCTTAAAGAGAGTATATTCATAGCATCATTTATACTGTCCAGCACTATGAAACACAGTCGCCAGGCAGGAGATGTGCTTCTGGCATGGTTGTGCAGTGGCTGCGGCAGAAGCAACACTTTAGTGAGTTAGGACATAGCAGGCAAAAAGATGTGTAGCAGTTTACGGCCAACAACAGCAGCCTTCACAATGGGAGTACTACTGTAAAGATGATGTGAAGGACAAGGAGCAGATGCCTGACTGAGTGTGGTTCATTGGCACACATCAGCAGAATGGTAGAAAAGACATTTAATGGACAGTCTGGCAGGCAGAAAGATAGTATGACCAATTCATTCATTGGCATCAGCCATAGTTGCATGAAAGTCTGCACTGATCTATGCCTGATTGATTTTAACAAAAGTTACATTTCCTAAACTTGTGTCAGATAACCTGGTTTGCTTTGCTGTGACAAAACCACCGGCTGTACTGAATACCCTCTCTGACATGACACTGGAGACTGGACAACACAGAAGACTCCTAGCAAATTAGGTCAGTTCTTGCCACTAGTCCAGGGTGTTTACCCAGAAATCCATGAGATCAGGGCTCAGGGTATCTGCCTGAGAAAGGATACAGTCTATTTATGTCTAAACCTGGCTGATCTGGCAGTGCAATTGTGTTCACTGAGGTCTACCAGGTTGTCTCTGCTACTTAATGGAACCCCAACTCTGGCAGAGGTAGGGAAATGTTTTCTCTGCATAGATCTCAAAGGGGTCTTCTTTTCTGCCAGCAGGCATTCACTCAACAAAAGCGTCTTAGAGGAGGCAATAAGCCATTTAAACTCCCTTTTGGAATCTGAAAAAATTTCCCTATTTTACTTTTATAACAAGAGTCTAAAAGCGAGACTATCTAATAGTTATCACTTTGCTTCATGCACAATACGCCTTTATGCCCCATAAGCATTGCAGCGGACAGCACGGTGGCTCAGTGATTAGCACTGCAACCTTGCAGCACTGGGGTCCTGGGTTCAAATCCTACCAAGGACAACATCTGCAAGGAGTTTGTATGTTCTCACTGATTTTGCATGGGTTTCCTCCCACACTCTAAAGACATACTGCAAGGAGTTTGTATGTTCTCACTGATTTTGCATGGGTTTCCTCCCACACTCCAAAGAGATTGTGAGCCCCAATGGGAACAGCGATGATAATGTATGTAAAACACTGCGGAATATGTTGGTGCTATATAAAAATAAAGATTATTATTATACAACTTACAATAATCTTTATATAAAAATAAAGATTATTATTATTATACAACTTGCCATGCTCGCCAGGATCGAGGGCAATGTTGTTCCATAGTCATCACCCAGTTGTGAAAGTTGGTTGCAATGGCCAGCATTGTCATTTTCACTGTGATATTCTGCCTCATTGTTTGTCTGCGCCAATCTGTATCCTCCTTCACATTCTCCTACTTCTGCTATACTTTCTCCTTCTCTTTCAAAACTTGCAGCACGTGACATGGACCTTCTTCCATCCCCTCTTACATGTTGATGAGTATTTTTTCCAGGATAACTATTAGTTATCCTGATTGCTGATTCAACACACGTCCCTATTAACAAATTTTGCTGCCTCTTCAAAGGGCTGCGGTAGGCGACGTCCATCCTTCATTAGCTGCCATTATAGGATCTATAAGTAACCCATACTTCAGTTTGACTGCTTCATGATAATGACTGTCAGCATTTTATATTATTCATCCAAATGTTGAAACATATGCCACATTGCATTTCAGTGGTATGCTTCTTCCAAAATTAGGAGTGCATCCTTTGTCTATTAAAATTGTCTGACACTTTTCTGGCTATAGCAACCACCTTCTCAAGAGTGTTTATTTGTGAAGGAAATCTTTTACTATTAAATTCAGGATGAGTTATTTTACCTGACTGGAAGGCAGCCAGAAAAATCTGGGATTGTTGCTCACGACAATTTCAAGTTGCTTTTCACAATGAAGGAAGCAGTGAGACAGTTGATGCATGATGCATGGCTTTTTCCCCCCAGGTTTCCAAGTTGTAAAATAGATTTGCAGTGCAGAAAGAAAGCAGTCAGTTTGTGGATTCAATAATGTGCTCTGTGTCTTTAGGAGATAAAATCATTTCAGGAGAACCAGATCTGAAAAAGGTGTTTGAGGAGACAGATAAATGCCACCAGGTAGTGGAAACATAACCAGCTTACAGTAGCAGAGGTATCATCACCTTTCCCAGATGTGATGGTACATTGCTGCCACTGAAACATTAACCTAGTAAGCTGTGAAAATCATGGATTGTCCCCGGCCAAAGTTGCTGATTTTGGTACGTAAAGTGCAGTGTACTTTGGATCTCAAAGACAAGTCCAAAGAATGGTGTCTGCTCTCTTGCACATCAGAAAAAAGAACAAGCACCCCTTTCTATGAGAAATAGTGGCAGCTGATAAACTGAGCGAACACCATCACCTGACGCGCAACACCCAAAGCGAATTTCACAAAAGCATTGTCATTTGTATGCTGTATTCAGGTGTATTCAGGTGGCGTGTTTGTGCTTTTAATATTAGATTATTGAAACAATGAAGCAAACTCAAAACTTATTTTAACTTATTTACGCTTTGTTTAAAATAACTTTGTTAGGTAAAATGGCATTTCTAAAACACCGGGACCTCATTTTCATTTACAAATGCAAGCCTTAACACGTTCACCTCCGAGCCTGTTTTCACCATCCTCACCAATTTTTTCAATTCTGACCACTGTCAATTTGTGAGGTAATAACTCTTGAATGTGTAAACGGATCAATTTTAATTTTTATGCCTTGAAATCAGAGAGATATGTCACACAAAATAGTTGATAAATAATATTCCCCATGTCTACTTTTCATCAGCACAATATTTGCAACATCATTTTTTTATTAGTAAGATAAAAGGGTTAAAAGTTGACCAGCAATTTTGCATTTTTACAACAGAACTTACAAAACTTTTCATTTTAGGTATCACATCACATTTGAAGTGACTTTGAGGGGGTCTATATGACAATCAATACTAAAAAGTGACACCATTATAAAAACTGCACCATTCAAGGTGCTCAAAACCACATTCAAGAAGTTTGTTAACTCTTCAGGTGCTTCACAGGAATTAATGGAATATGGAAGGTAAAAATAAGCATTTAACTTTTTTTCACAAAAATTTTACTTTAGACCCAAGTTTTTTTTACTTTCACAAGGGTAACAGGATCAGGTTTAGGCATCTTGAGCATACTGATGCCTAAACAGTGGAAATCGCCCACAAATTGCCCTATTATGGAAACTAAGCCGCTCAAGGAACCTATCTAGATGTATGGTGAGCACCTTGAACCCCAGGTGCTTCCGAAAAGTCTTTAATATTGAGCTGTGAAAAAGTGCAAAGCTCAGAAGAGAAGAAGCTTCATATTGCAGATTTTGCTGGACTTGTTTGATGGTGCCATGACACATTGATAGAGTCCTGAGGTGCCAGAACAGCCGAAACCCCCATAAGTGACCTGATTTTGCAAACTACACCTCTCAATGAATTCAACTAGGGATGAAATAATCAAATTGACACCACAGATGTGTCACAACATTTCATACCATTGGGCAGTGAAGAAAAAATAATTACATTTTTACCACCAAAATTTAGTTGTAATCCCAGATTTTACATTTTCCCACTGGGAAATGAGTAACAGTGGCACCAAAATTTTTCCCACATTTCCTGCTGAATTTAGACATACCGAATAAGTGGCTGTACAGTGCTGCTTAGCCACACAACGAGAC
This sequence comes from Phyllobates terribilis, assembly GCF_046119375.1. Lineage (NCBI taxonomy): Eukaryota > Metazoa > Chordata > Amphibia > Anura > Dendrobatidae > Phyllobates > Phyllobates terribilis. Next base: position 447,556,604 of record NW_027362764.1, read on the forward strand.
TCAGGAGGGAATTGCCTCCTGGAGCATAGATTTTCCTAGAATAGTTTGCAGACTCTACAGTATATACAGAGCCCCTAGGTGCTAGAAGAGTAGAATTCCCCATCAAGTAAGAAGAAAATTGCAAACTGACATTTTAGTGACCAGTATGTTGTAGTGACTAATACGTTATGCCCAGCTTGTGCTTCTGGAGATATTCACCTGTAAATTAGGCGGGCTCTTATCACTACAGAAAAGCCAAACATGTGGATGCTAGTTTCGGTTTAGGCACACTGGGGTTCAGAAGGGAGGGGTCATTTGGATTTGGGAGTACAGAATATGCTGAATTTCTTTTGGGGGGCAAGGAGCCATAACTCTTTTCCAAAGCCTTTGTAATACCAGTAACATGGATGCCCCCTATATTTCCAGTGACAGATGATTAAACTGTGTGGAGGCTTTTTTGTGTCGATTGAGTTGAGGCTTTTATTGGGAACATTTTACACAGCATTTTGGATTACATTTATCCAGCGCTCTTTACGCTAAGCACTTACTTTGAGGTTTCCATCTAAATCTCTGAGTGATGTTGTCCTTGTTTTCAGAAGTGCACAAAACTGTGGGTTACGACATTTTTCTGCATGCCTTAAAAGACTAACACCGCCGGATCACAGGCCAGATGGTATCTACAATGCCTCCATCTGCCTCATTACAGGGAATCTTCTGTTTGAATCACGTATTTAAGAGATATACACGGTAATCCTTGTGTAAGTGCTCAGTGCAGAGAGCAGGATAAATGTGAGCCAAGCCTTACTGTAAACTTTGAGAGGCAGAATGAACAAATCAACAGCAGGTGAATAATTGGTTTTATTCATTTTTACGCCATTCCTCATGCAGTATAAGTGAATAGACGACTTTATTCTTCAGGTCGGTGCGATTACAGCAATACCAGATTTATATCTGGTTTTTATGTTTGGCAGCTGTTACACACTAAAAGTCACTTTTTATTGTAAAAGCAAGTTTTTGCCACACCATATTTAGATAGCTATAATTTTTCCATATTTCGGCCGACAGAGTCATTTGACGGCTTGTTTTTGTGGGACAAGTTCACTTTTTTATTGGTACCATTTTTGGACACATGACATTTTTGACTGCATTGTAATCTGTTTTTGGGAGGCAGAATGAACAAAAACCACCAATTCAGAATTTGCTTTTGCAAGGTTTTTTATGCCATTCTGCGTGTGGTAAAATTGATAAGGCAGCTTTATTCTTCGGGTCACGATTACAGCAATACCACATTTATATCTTTTTATGTTTTGGGGCTTTAACTCAATAGAAACTATTTTATAGAAAAAATAATTATTTTTGCATCGCTTTATTCTGAGAGCTATAACTTTTTTTATTTTATCGCTTACAGAGCTGTATGGCAGCATGTGTTTTGCGGGACTAGTTGACATTTTTAGCTTTTCCATTTTTATTTACATTTGTCTTTTTGATTGTGTTTTATTCCACTTTTTGTTTGGCAGTATTATGATAAAGTATAGTTTTTTGCCTCATTTTGTTTTATTTTTTTTAACGGAGTTCACTGAAGGGGTTAACTAGCGGGACAGTTTTATAGTTCGGGTCGTTCCGGACTCAGCAATACCAAGGATGTGTATTTTTTTTTACATAAGTAAATGTATTTATTGGATTAATATTTTTTTTCCCTTTATTTTGTGACTTTTTTTTAATATTTTTGCAATTTTTATTAACTTTTTAACTTTTTTACATTGTCCCAGGATGAGACATCAATTTCTGACTGACAAATTGTTATCTGACACTCTGCAATGCTTCTGCACTGCAGAGCATCGGAGCAGCTACTGACATGCAGGGAGGAAGCATGTCAGCTTCTGCTCTGAGCATGAGCTGACAGGCCACTGTCCCTGGGAGACCCCGTCGCTATCTTGGGCCCCGGTGTCACTATGGAGACCATCAGCACAACAAGATCGCATCACATTGTGCCAATGGGAGCACAGAGGGAGCTCACTCCCTCTGCGATGCCCCTGTCACTATTGACAGCAGCATCAGAGGGGTTAGAAGCCAATGATCAGTGCTAGCTCTAATATAGAGCTGGCATCCACATTTGATCACGGCAGTGCTCAGCGCGAACCCGCGTGATCACTTCGCCACCTTATATATAAACTGCTCTTTGCGGGAAAACATCTCCCGCAGCGCCGTATATATAGTGGGTACGGAAAGTATTCAGACCCACTTAAATTTTTAACTCTTTGTTTCATTGCAGCCATTTGGTAAATTCTAAAAAGTTCATTTTTTTCTCATTAAAGTACACTTTGCACTCCATCTTGACTGAAAAAAACAGAAATGTAGAAATGTTTGCAAATTTATTAAAAAAGAAAAACTGAAATATCACATGATCATAAGTATTCAGACCCTTTGCTCAGACACTCATATCTAAGTCACATGCTGTCCATTTCCTTGTGATCCTCCTTAAGATGGTTCTACTCCTTCTTTGGAGTCCAGATGTGTTTAATTAAACTCATATGACATGATTTGGAAAGACACACACCTTTCTATATAAGACCTCACAGCTCACAGTGCATGTCAGACTAAATGAGAATCATGAGCCCAAAGGAACTGCCCGAGGATCTCGTAGACAGAATTGTGGCAAGGCACAGATCTGACCAAGGTTACAAAAGAATTTCTGCATTACTCAAGGTTCCTAAGAGCACAGTGGCCTCCATAATCCTTAAATGGAAGAAGTTTGGGACCACCAGAAGTCTTCCCAGACCTAGCCGTCCAGCCAAACTGAGCAATTGTGGGAGAAGAGCCTTGGTGAGAGAGGTAAAGAGGCTGTGGCTGAGCTCCAGAGATGCAGTAGGGAGATGGGAGAAAGTTCCACAAAGTCAACTATCAGTGCAGCCCTCCACCAGTCGGGCCATTATGGCAGAGTGGCCCGACGGAAGCCTCTCCTCAGTGCAAGACATATGAAAGCCTGCATAGAGTTTGCTGAAAAATGCATGAAGGACTCCCAGACTATGAGAAATAAGATTCTCTGGTCTGATGAGACGAAGATAGAACTTTTAGGTGATAATTCTAAGCGGTGTGTGTGGAGAAAACCAGGCACTGCTCATCACCTGCCCAATACAATCCCAACAGTGAAACATGGTGGTGGCAGCATCATGCTATGGGGGTGTTTTTCAGCTGCAGGGACAAGATGACTGGTTACAATTGAAGGAAACATGAATGCGGCCAAGTACAGCGATATCCTGGATGAAAACCTCTTCCAGAGTGCTCTGGACCTCAGACTTAGCCGCAGGTTCACCATCCAACAAGACAATGACCCTAAGCACACAGCTGGAATAACAAAGGAGTAGCTTCAGAACAACTCGGTGATCATTCTTGACTGGCCCAGCTATAACCCTGGACTAAACCCAATTTAGAATCTCTGGAGAGACCTGAAAATGGCTGTCCACCAACGTTCACCATCCAACCTCATGGAACTGGAGAGGATCTGCGAGGTAGAATGGCTGAGGATCCCCAAATCCTGGTGTGAAAAACTTGTTGCATCATTCCCAAGAAGACTCATGGCTGTACTAGCTCAAAAGGGTGTATCTACTTAATACTGAGCAAAAGGTCTGAAGACTTATGACCATGTGATATTTCAGTTTTTCTTTTTTAATAAATTTGCAAACATTTCTACATTTCTGTTTTTTTTCAGTCAAGATGGGGTGCAGAGTGTACATTAATGAGAAAAAAAATGAACTTTTTAGAATTTACCAAATGGCTGCAATGAAACAAAGAGTAAAAAATTTAAAGGGGTCTGAATACTTTCCGTACCCACTGTATACGGCACATGGAGGGAAGGGGTTAAATTCAGAATTTGGATAATTCTTCAATGAGTTAACACTACTGCACCTCTCTTTGAAACAAGATCATGGCTTAACATCTATGTGCTTACATTTTGTAGTCATTCAAGGTTAAAATGACAGGCCCCAATCTGTGAACCAGACAAATCCAGTGTATAGGTGAAATACCACCATATTCTATCAAAGACAATAAACATTTGGTGCGAGATGGCATGAAATGCAAATATAATTGTTCAACACTCATAGTCATAATGAAATGCATAATAATTAGTCTTCATTAGTAGCTGGACTAAATATGCCTTTTAATCCACTGTCAAGTCTGTTCAAAACTCTGCATGACCCTTTCATTTTCAGCCTGCAGTGCAGAAGTTTAGCTAAGCTGTAATGAATATGCATGTTCAGAGGCTTATACTGTACGTATACTCTTTCCAACAGTAGCCTGCAATATTGCGAATCCAATTTAAATAATGCAATATAATATATCCTTTAAAATAGGGCTAAAAAACATGAGTTCTAAAGATTTTGCCTTAAAAATCAAATTCTTTTTTTTAAAAAAAGAGTACTAATATGATACATAGTATGCTTGAACAACAGAAAATTATGCATCAAAAAATAGCACTCTCAAAATTAATAATAAAGAAAAGCCACTCATCTATTGTATTTTCAAGTAGATTTGCACAACATCTGTGGTGAACTGCTGCAATATACCAGGAAAATACTTCATGATCCACTAGGCATAACAGCATTGTACTTTTTCAATACAACTGAATACAAAAAACTAATATGCTGTGGAATATATAATATCTATAATTTAACGGGAGATGCATGCTCTGTCTTGAGCCTTTATAGACTGCGCATGCGCGACGCGCAGTCTGGCTTCAGACAGAAGACAGCATTCAGCCGTTACAGGTAAGAGGAGTGTATGCCGCCAGAGATCACTGTATGCGTAGATACTGAACGCATACCGCGATCTCCGGCGCCATACTTTCATACTTACCTGACCTGGAGGAGCGTTGCTGCGACACCTCTCTTCGCCAGAGACCAGGGCAGGAGTGATGCGTCGGATCGGCGCATGCGCATAGTGCTATCCGGCGCCATTTTATTGAAGACACATTTGCAGTGTGTCTTCAGCAAAAGGGCGTCAGATAGCGCGGTATGGGCACGCGCATACTCCGGTGCCACACTCCTCCCCCGGCCTCTGGCAGAACAGGACACAGCAGTGTTGGAGCACAGGGAAGTAAGGTGAGTATAAGTGTTTATTTTTTTGTATGTGTGTACAGCATGAAAGGGATGAGGGGTGCCATACATACCAGGATTGGGGGTGAGGGGGCCACACATACCAGGATTGGGGGGTGAGAGTTCCACGCATACCAGGTTTTGTTGGATGAAGGGTACCAAGCATACCAGAATTGTGGGGTGAGAGGACCATATATACCAGGATTGTTGGGTGAGGGGACCATGCATACCAGAATGGTAGGGTACCACACATACCAGGATTGTGGGATGAGGGGACCATGCATACCAGGATTAGGGGGGTGAGGGGACCATGCATACCAGGATTGTAGGGTGAGGGGATCATGCATAACAGGATGAGGGGTACCACACATGCCAGGATTGGGGGGTGAGGGGACCATGCATAACAGGATGAGGGGTACCACATATGCCAGGATTGGGGGGTGAGGAGACCATGCATAACAGGATTGGGGGGGTGAGGGGACCATGAATACCAGGATTGCGGGATAAGGGGACTATGCATACTAGGATTGTGGTGTGAAAGGTACCACACATACCAAGATTGAGGGGTGAGGGGACCATGCATACCAGGATGAGGGGTACCATACATACCAGGATAGGGGTGAGGGGTACCATGCAAACCAGGATTGGGGATGAGGGAGCCATGAATACCAGGAAAGGGATGAGAAGTGCCATGCATTCCAGGATAAGGATGAGGAGTGCCATGCATACCAGGATTAGAGATGACGGAGCCATGCATACCAGGATTGGGGATGAGGGGTGCCATGCATACCAGAATTGGGGATGAGGGAGCCATGCATACCAGGATTCGGGATGAGGGAGCCATGCATACAAGCATTGGGGATGAGGAGTGCCATGCATACCAGGATTGGGGATGAGGGAGCCATGCATACCAGGATTGGGGATGAGGGACCCATGCATACAAGGATTGGGGATGAGGGGTGCCATGCATACCAGGATTGGGGATGAAGGAGCCATGCATACCAGCATTGGGGATGAGGGAGCCTGGAATACCAGGATTGGGGATGAGGGGTGCCATGCATGCCAGAATAGGGATGAGGGGTACCATGCATACCAGTATGAGGATGAGGGGTGCCATGCATACTAGGATGAGGGATTGGATGCCATGCATACCAGGTTTCTTTTATGAGGAGGCCATACATACCAGAATTGGGATGAGGGGTGCCATGCATGACAGGATGAGGGGTACCATAAATACCAGGATAGGGATGTGGGTACCATGTATACCAGGATTGGGGATGAGGGGCCCATGCATACTAGGACAGGGATGAGGAGTGCCATTTAGTGTTGAGCCACCCCCGTAGTGTTCGAGTTCGGTTCGGTTCGTCGAAAACCCGTGTGTTCGCCGAACTGTTCGTCGAACTGTTCGTCGAACACCTTCGAACACCATTAAAACCAATGGCAGGCAAACAAAAACACATAGAAACACATAGAAAACACCTTCAAAGGTGTCCAAAAGCTGACAAACTGCTCAGAAGACATAACTAACACATGGAAAAGTGACAAGTACATATAGTCATGCGAAAATAAAAGAGGTGGAGGAGTAAAAGGAGGGGGAGACACAGATATAGGCATGTCATGCCCTTCTAAAATCCAAAAAGTGAGAAGCCGACACGGCCAGTCCGCTCCTGCCCGTGCCACCTCCGTGTCGCCGGGTTTGTGCCAGAGCCGCGGTAAACCCTGACGGCCAGCCCCCCTCTCCCAATACTGGTGCCTGTCCGCTGGTGGGTCGAGCGAGCCCCCCTGTGGTGGAGGCAGCTCTAAGCTTTTTAATTTAAATTGTCTCTCTAATTTGAATGAATACACTTTAAATCCATTTACAAGGATCTATTGGAGGGCAAGTCTCATGCCAGCAGCCGCGGTAATTCCAGCTCCAGTAGCGTCCACTAAAGCTGCTGCAGTTAAAAAGCTTTTATAAGGATCGAGCTCGGCTGTCCACCGCAAGGCATCCTACTGCCAGTCCCAGCCCCTATGCCTTGGGGTGCCTCCTGATGCTCTTCACTAAGTATCCCATGGTCCCGAAGCATTTCCTTTGAAAAAATTAAGTGTCTAAACTACAGGTGGTGCAGCTTGCTTAACAGCCGGGATAATCCGCTCACTAGCAGACACTGCTACTAGGCACAAAGTATTTCCTGGGCTAGATGCAGTTAAAAATTTGTAATTAGATACTCTCGTTGGATGCTGAGAAAGCATTCCATAGAGTCTCCTGGCACACCATATATGATTCTCTTAAAAAGCTTGGGGTAGGGGTCTAGGGGACCCTTTTATAGCCAAAATCACGGCCCTGTATCGCAATACGTCACCTCGGCTGAAGATAAATGGAACTGTAGCACCCTGAGGGCTCGGTTGCTACAGACGTATTGCACCTCACCCAGAGGTGTGATATCTCACTCTCAGGTAAGGATGGAGTGTGGATCAGGACCCGACACCTGCATGAATTACACCACATTGCCGTGGGGCAGGGCGACCAATATGCCCCTGACATGGGCACGACAGTCCCTGTCCCTGGCTGGAGTGGGGGGAGGGAACACTGAGGAAGGGGAACCCTGTAGTGCAGGAGCAGGGAGGAAGCAGTTCCTGGGTGCATTGAGAAGGGAGTATAAAAGGTGGGCACCATCTTAGTTCAGTGCAGAGAAGTCTGAGCAGAAGTGGCAGGGAGCAGGGGCTCTGCATGAGCTCTGCTCCGGAGGTGGGCCTAGTAACAGAGGCCCAGGCCTGGAAGAGGGAGAAGGAAGGAAGAGGAGCGGAGAAGGCTCCAGGAACGAGGAATGAAGGGATCCCAGGGGTGCGGACGGGCGAGTCGCCACCGCACGCCCGAATCCACCTGCGTGGAGGGGTCAGGCCAAAGGGGGAGACCGGTCCCCGAACTAGTGGAGGCAGGAAACGACCCTCAGCTAGAAACCAGAGGCTCTGACATTTTATGTGGCGCAGCCCCTCACTACACCCGCTAGGAAGGCACCACATAGGGTCAGGGAAACTGGCGCCAAGTTTACCAAGAGGAGGCCCGAGGCAGCCGGACAGAAGTGTTGGTAAGAAAGGCCAGACAAAGGACACACAAAGGGGGTCCTGTGAAGTGCTCCAAAGTTATCTGGGAGTTGTCTGAGCCCCTCACCTGGTGAGCACAGTACGACTTGGGCAGCCGTTACCTGCAGACGTGGTCTGGATAATAAGAACTGTGAGTAAAGGCCCTGAACTGCATCACTGACTCCGTGTCGTTACTGCTGCTGCCCTGCACCATCACCCCCATCCTCCGCATACACTGCCCTGAGGCTATTCTCCTCCCGTGGGGAGTTATGCTACGCTCTGCTGCACCCACAACACCAGCCTCAGTGGTCTGCCCTGTAGCGGCGGTTCACTCTGACCGCAATCCACGGGTGGCGTAGTCGGACATTTAAACATGAAAACCTTATAAATAGTTCCGCCACTGGTTTGACCGCCCTGAGCCACGGAACTGGGTCGCCGCCACGAAGACTACAACCACCAGCATCCACCAAAAAGGGTCCGGCTCCGGGTGTCCCAAGGCCCAGGGGGTGCGTCAGAACATTTTCATCACCTTTCACAATCACCAATGGGACAAGGCAGTGATGTCCTCTGTCCCCTCTCTTATACATCCTAGTGACGGAGCACCTGCTCTCATCAATTCGCCATAACCCCAATATTAGGTGGATTGAGGTGGGAGGCACCGAGTACAAGTGCTCTCTATTTGCTGATGATGTCCTAGTATATATCACTCAATCACATATATCCATCCATGCTGTTATGGCTGAAATAGATCACTTTGTTACATGGTAAAATTTTAAAATCAATGCAGCGAAGTCTGAGGCCCTCGATGTCTCCCTCCCCAAATCCATATAGGATTCCATCCAGTCCAACTTTCCCTTTGCCTGGCCCTCACAGGGTATCAAATACTTAGGAATTCCTATTCATAGAGACCTCTCCCATCTATGTTATCTTAATTTTGGGCCCTTTATTGAACAACTCCATACAGACCACGGTTGGCAAGTTAGAACTGTAAGATTCACTACGTGAACCACTGGTGTTTTGTGGAAAAGCACATGTACACTGCGTTCCAAATTATTATACAAAAAGTGTTTAGGAGTGATAAGGGAAGAATTTGTTTGTTTGTCAGTTAAACTCATTGATGGTGATGTGTGTCAGGGCTCTTTATATCACTGTAAGCAATTGCAGACACCTGTGCTAATTAGTTTGGCAGGTGTGTCCAATGAAAGGCAAGACTACTTAAGAAGGCTCTCTCACATTATTAAGCAGCCTACATTTTCTGCCAAAATGGGAAAGAAAAAGGATGTGTCGGCTGCTGAGAAGCAACAAATTGTGGAGTGTTTAGGTCAAGGCATGACTACAATCAACATTGTGCGATGATCAGGATGAAGTGTCTTGCCAATCAAGAAGTATGTAGCTGATTCACAGTACACACGTGTGCGTGCTGATAAGGGCAAATTGAGGACTCTTTCCTACAGGCAATTACGTCAGGTTGAAAGAGCAGCGGCAAAAAAGCCTTGTCATAGCAGCAGACAAGTTTTTGAAGCTGCTTGTGCCTCCAACGTCCCCCGAACAACAAGATGCAGGGTCCTTCAGAGGTTTGCAGCTGTGCATGCGCCATCCTGTCGACCTCCTCTATCCACTTCACACAAGCAGAAACGGCTCCAGTGGGCCAAACATTACATGAAGACTGATTTCAAAACTGTTTTGTTCACGGATGAGTGCCGTGCAGCGCTCGATGGTCCAGATGGATGGAGTGGAGGATGGCTGGTTGATGGACACCCCACGCAAACACGGCTACAGCGCCAACAAGGAGGAGGTGGAGTAATGTTTTGGGCTGGAATCATGGGGAGAGAGATTGTCGGCCCCTTTAGGATCCCTGAAGGCGCTAAAGATGAACTCCATAATGTATGTGGATTTTCTCAAACAGCACTTCCTGCCATGGTTCAAGAAGAAGAACCGTGTATTTCACAGCAAGATCATTTTTCTGCATGATAATGCACCATCTCATGCTGCACATAAAACATCTGCATCTCTGGCTGATATGGGCATAAAAGGGGACAAACTTATGGTGTGACCCCCATGCTCCCCTGACCTCTACCCCATTCAGAACCTTTGGAGCATCATTAAAAGGAGTGTCTATGATGGCGGGAGGCAGTTCACATCTAAGCAACAGCTCTGGGAGGGTATTCTGTCCTCATGCAAAACAATTGAAGCAGAAACCATCCAAAACCTGACAAATTCAATGGACGAGAGAGTTCAGAAGCTCCTTTCGAACAAGGGGTCCTATGTGAAAATGTAACATCACCTAGAATAAAGTTTTGAGTTGAAAACTGTTTGATTTCAGTTTCTAACAACCTGCTAATGCTTATAATTTCAAAAATGACCATTTTTTTGGTCTTTATTAAAATGAAAAGGTTGATCGAAAAGTTTGGGGGATCTAAGAGTGTGGCAACCCAGTAGTCATGATTACTTCGAATTCTGACAATATGAGGGTCATGCTGCAGGTACTGCAGCAAGAAGGCACTTATGTGCCTTGCGCATCTCGGAGCCCCAAAATTATTTTCCGGGCTAGATGCAGCTAAAAATTATTTTTAATTTTAAATCTGGTGAAGCTTTAGTCTAGATGGCCTAATAGGATCAGTGCTGCACACTGCTACAAAGCCCAAATTATTTTCCAGTCAAGATACAGATAAACATGATTAGTAATTTGAAAGCTTAAAACGGTTGGTAGGGTGATTTTAACCAATCATCAAGCTTTTACTCTCCCCAGGATGACACAGGGGTAGAAAAGTCGTTTCGGATCCATGATTTGTTCATCTTTATGAACGTGAGTCTGTCTACATTATCAGTGGAGAGCCGCGTGCACTTATCTGTCAGCACACCACCAGCAGCGCTGAACACACGTTCAGACAGAACGCTGGCTGCGGGGCACGACAAGATCTCCAAGGCGTAAGTGGCTAGCTCCGGCCATTTATCCAGATTGGAAGCCCAAAAAGAGCAAGGGTCCAGTGACACAGTCGTGGCTTCAATATTTACTTGGAGATACTCCTGTACCATCGTCTCTAGGCGTTGACTATGTGTCAGACTTCTTGTCTCCTGTGGCCTTGCAAAGGATGGGCTAAAAAAGTGGTGAAATGATTCCGCAAAATTGATGTTACCAGCAGATACTGTGGTTCTGTTACGGTTTGAGTGCTGAACACTTGACGGTCCCACGGTTGGCAAGTTGGAACTGTGAGATTCACTACGTGCACCACTGGTATTTTGTGGAAAAGCACATGTAAGATTCTGCAACAGTCTCTGCTGATACTCCTGCATGCGTGCATCCCTTTCTATGGCAGGAATAATTTCTGCAAATTTACTTTTGTACCGGGGATCTAACAGTGTGGCAACCCAGTAGTCAGGATTATTTCTAATTCTCACAATTCGAGGGTCATGTTGCAGGTAGTGCAGCAAGAAGGCACTCATGTGTGTTGCGCATCCAGGAGCACCAAGTCCCTGTTGTGTTGGTGGCGAGGTAACAATCATGCTTCCTTCCTCTGTCCTCTCCCCCCAACCTCGCACAACAGAAATGTGATCAAGGTCTCCCTCATCTGATGAGTCTTCCATCAGTTCGTCCTCCACTTCTTCCTGGGCTCCTGCACCTTCCTCACTAGTTTGGCTGCTACCATGCGCCCTGGTAAAACCATCTCCCCCACCCTCACATGCCTGCCGCCTTGGTGCTGCCGACCGTCTGGACCTTGCAGATGTTAGCCCTTCCGCATACAACTCCTCCTCCTCTACTTCCTCCACCTCCTCTTGTGCCACCACCTGACTCCGAATTCTGTTTAACATGTGCTCCAGCATGTAAATCACCGGAATAGTCATGCTGATAATGGCATCGTCAGCACTAAACATCTTCGTCGCCATTTCAAAACTGTGCAGAAGGGTGCATAGGTCCCTGATCTGAGACCACTCCTCCAGCGTGATTTGCCCCACCTCTGAATCTCGTTGGCCCAGGCTATACGTCAGAACGTATTGCACCAGGGCTTGTCGGTGCTGCCACAGTCGCTGCAACATGTGCAGAGTTGAATTCCACCGGGTAGGCACATCGCATTTTAGCCGGTGAAGTGGCAGGCCCAACGACTTCTGTAGAGATGTAAGTCGCTGAGCTGTGGGATGCGAACGGCGGAAGTGAGCACACAGCGACCGTGCCCTCTGCAGAAGGCCATCTAGTCTGGGACAGTGGGCTAAAAATTGCTGGACAACCAGGTTCAACACGTGAGCCATACAAGGCACGTGTGTGACATTGCCCCGGCGAAGGGCCGCACCCAGGTTTGCAGCATTGTCGCACACGGCCTTCCCTGGTTTCAGGTCCAGTGGAGACAACCATTCATGAAATTGGTTCTCCAGAGCTGACCACAACTCCTCAGCTGTGTGACTCACATTTCCCAGACATTTCAATGTAAAAACCGCCTGATGACGTTGAGCCCTACTGCCAGCATAGTAAGGAGGTGTGCAGGATCCCTTCTGCGCAGTTAGAAAGCTTGTGGCATGACCAGACAGGCTTTGGGTGCAGGTGGAAGACCGAGAGGAGGTTGAGGAGGCAGAAGCAGTGGAGGAACTTTGACATAAAGAGGATTGACGCACAACTCGTGGGGACGGCAAGACTTGGACAGCAGCCCCTTGTCCTGCTGTCACCATAGTTACCCAGTGCCCAGTCAGCGACATGTAACGCCCCTGTCCATGCCTACTCGTCCAAGTGTCTGTGGTGAAATGTACCCTGTCACACACAGAGTTTCTCAAAGAAGCGGTGATGTTGTGTGCGACATGCTGGTGGAGCGCAGGCACACCTTTCTTTGAGAAGTAGTGCCGACTGGGCATCTGGTACTGGGGCACTGCGACGGACATAAGGTCTCGAAAATCCTCTGTGTCCACCAGGCGGAAAGGCAGCATTTCTGTAGCCAAGAGCTTGCAGATGGTGAAATTCAACCTCTTAGCTTTCTCATGGCTAGGAGGAAATGGTCTTTTACTTGTCCACATCTGAGGGACCGAGGGCTGGCTATTGTGCTTAGACGGGGTTGATAAGGGTGTTTCCCTGGCAAACTGCCGGTCTGTGAGGAAGATGCAGGCGGACATGTTAGGTTGCCTTGATCCAAAGGTGGTGCTATCGATGTCGGACAGCGCTCAACACCAGCTGGTGTTACCACCTCCAAAGAAAATGATGACCTGCCAATCACGCTGGCTGTTGCGGGTAAAGAGGTGGCAGGTCTGCGCCCCAAAACAGGTGTGACTGCTGTCCCCCCAGTCACAGAGGATGAAGAGGCCGCGGATGCACAAGATATGGCAGACGGTGATTGGCCCGGCCGGCTAGGCCGCATTGTAGCACACTGAGCTTCCCACTGCAACTTATGCTTCATGTCCATGTGCCAGTTCATGCATGAAGTACTCAAACTATGTATTTTTTGGCCTCTACTTAGCTTTTGCTGACAAATGTTACAGATAACACGAGTTGAGTCATCTTTATCGATCTGAAAAAATGCCCAGGCTATGCAAGGCTTAGCACCCATGCGACCTGAAGAGCCACCACGACTTGTGGTGAGAGGCAGAGTTGTGTTTGAGGATGCAGTTGTTGACGTGCTTCCAGTACTACGTCTCCGTCCAGGAAGGCGCAACCTGACCTCGTCGTCACTAGCATCTTCCTCCACCTCCTCTGCTGACCTCATCTCTTGGCTGACTGTGGGTTGACAGTAAGTGGGATCTCCGACCTCATCATCATCACCCTGTGCGTTATCACACCCGTCGTCCTGAGAGCCAACCTGTTCCTGCCCTGACAAAAAACTAAAGTTGTCGCTCCAATCAGGTATTTGAGTCTTATCATCGTCTTCCTCATTGTCTCCACCAACAGGAGTTACAGTTTGGGAATGAGGTTCTACATTATGGTCAGAACCTTCTGCGTCTGGTCCTGGATCCGACTCATAAAGATTCTGGGCATCAGTGCAGATCATTTCCTCGTCTGGATTCACAGAAGCGCTGGAGTCGACCTCTGATTCCCAGGCTATAGTATGAGTAAACAGCTCTGCAGACTCAACCATCTGTTCTTCCTCATACTCAGACGGGCAGCTGGAGATGTGGGAGCTGTGAGGAAGCAAGTGCGATTTGGGTGACATCTTTGAGGACTGGAGTATTTGTGATGTTGAAGTTGATGTGGAGGAGAGCCCACTTAAAGGAGCACTTGATATCCGTTGAAGCACCTGCTGTTTTTGTGCCTCATCTGGAATTTGTAGCGATTGGCGTGGCCGTAAGAAAGGGATCTTATCACATTGTCTGCTAAAAGAAGTAGACATTTTAGTTTGGCTGGAAGATGGTCTTTCTTCTGCAGATGTTACTGTTGCTTTAACACCTACCCCACGGACACAACCTTTTTTCCCCTTCCCAACACGCCTATTCCCCTTTCCACCAGCAGCAGGCCTTTTTCCACTCATTTTGGTGGTTAACTAATTCACAACTCTGGAGTTGTTTGCACAAAAAAACAATGGATGGTAACCGAGCAGAGCTGAGTGGCCAAACTGTGGTATTAGGCCAAAACTATTGGCTGGGTTAGATGCAGAAAAAAATTATTTTGAATTTGAAACCTGATGGAGGTCAGTATAGATGGACTAATACAAATAGTCCCACACACTGCTAGAGGCCCAAATATTTTTTCAGAGGTACTGTAGATGCAGATAAAAATTATTTTTAATTTTCAACCTGATGGAGGTCAGTATAGATGGACTAATAGACCAAGTCCCACACACTGCTAGAAGCCCAAATATTTTTTCAGAGCTAGATGCAGAAAAAAATTATTTTTAATTTGCAACCTGATGGAGGTCAGTATAGATGGACTAATAGACCAAGTCCCACACACCGCTAGAAGCCCAACTATTTTTTCAGAGCTAGATGCAGAAAAAAATTATATTCAATTTGCAACCTGCTGGAGGTCAGTATAGAAGGACTAATAGAACAAGTCCCACACACTGCTAGAAGCCCAAATATTTTTTCAGAGCTAGATGCAGAAAAAAATTATTTTTAATTTGCAACCTGATGGAGGTCAGTATTGATGGACTAATAGACCAAGTCCCACACACCGCTAGAAGCCCAACTAATTTTTCAGAGCTAGATGCAGAAAAAAATTATATTCAATTTGCAACCTGCTGGAGGTCAGTATAGAAGGACTAATAGAACAAGTCCCACACACTGCTAGAAGCCCAAATATTTTTACAGAGCTAAATGAAGAAAAAAATTATTTTTAATTTGCAACCTGATGGAGGTCAGTATAGATGGACTAATAGACCAAGTCCCACACACTGCTAGAAGCCCAAATATTTTTTCAGAGCTAGATGCAGAAAAAAATTATATTCAGTTTGCAACCTGATGGAGGTCAGTATAGATGGACTAATAGAATGATGCTATGCCCAAAAGATTTTACTTCACTAGGTGCAGTAAAAAAATTGGTATTCTATACACAGGTGTTATATCTTGCAACACAGATAGGCTACTCCACTGACTAACACACTCTGCAATAGGCCAAAAAGGATTAGCTTTGCTAGATTCAGCCAAATGCTGTGAAAAAAACTTGCACAGCACTGGCACAGACCTGCCTGGCAAAAACTGATAGGAACTCATGTAACCTAGTCCTGAAAAGGACTCCAATTACAATTAGTCTTTACTCCCACAACCTATCTATTTAAGAGCACAGACCTCCCTGATAAAAGTCGTAGGAAATGCTGTAACCTAGTCCTTAAAAGGACTGCAATCACAACTATTCCCTACTCCCAAGCTATCTGTATATTTGTGCGAAAATTGGCTTGAAATTAACAAGGTATAGCGCACACAGCAACAGCGGTGCCGTCTAACACGCAGCTGCAGCAGTGAGAAAATGGTGGCGACGGGGAAAATGGCTTGGTCTTATAGGGCAAGGACATGTGACATACACTGCCAATGACACATGCCCTTACTTGTGTGAAAAAAAGCACTTCGCTCCGTGTGTGCGCTGCTGATAGGCTGACAGATTGCACCTCCCCACTGCAAATGCGGGAAAGAGAAAAAAAAATGGAGATCTTCATTGTTCCTGCAGAGATCCATCCCCTGCCCCTCCCCCCACCCCGCTGTACACTCAAACTGCGTATTAACATTAATTTTCATCATTACTGAGAAAAAATCCAGTTATGATTTTGGAGCACGAACAGTTATCGAACATAACCTCGAACAGCCGAATTTTTCTCAAATTGTTCGTGTTCGCCGAACGGCTCGAACACCGCCCAAAACAGCTCGAATTTGAGATTGGCGAACAGTTCGAGTAGAACAACGCTCATCTCTAGTGCCATTCATACCACTATAGGGATGAGGTGTGCCATGCATACCAGGATTGGGGATGACGGAGCCATGCATACCAGGATTGGTGATGAGGGGAGCCATGCATACCTGGATTGGGGAAGAGGCAGCCATGCATACCAGGATTGGAGACAAGGGGTGCCATGCATACCAGTATTGGGGATGAGGGAACCATGCATATCAGGATTGGGGATGAGGGGTGCCATGCATACAAGGATTGGGGATGAGGTAGCCATGCATACCATAATTGGGGATGACGGAGCCATGCATACCAGGATTGGGGATGAGGGTTGTCATGCATACCAGGATTGAGGATGAGGGTGCCATGCATACCAGGATTGGGGATGAGGGAGCAATGCATACCAGGATTGGGAATGAGGGTTGTCATGCATACAAGGATTGGGGATGAGGTAGCCATGCATACCATAATTGGGGATGACAGAGCCATGCATACCAGGATTGGGGATGAGGGGTGTCATGCATACCAGGATTGAGGATGAGGGTGCCATGCATACCAGGATTGGGGATGACGGAGCCATTCATACCTGGATTGGGGATGAGGGAGCCATGCATACCTGGACTGTATATGAGAGGTGCCATTCATACCACGATTGGGGGTGAGGGGTGCCATGCATACCAGGATTGGGGATGAGGGGTGCCATGCATAACAGGATTGGGGATGAGGGAGCCATTCATAAAAGGATTGGGGATGAGGGAGCCATGCATACCATGATTGGGGATGAGGGAGCCATGCATACCAGGATTGGGGATGAGGGAGCCATGCATACCAGGATAGGGATGAGGGAGCCATGCATAACAGGATTGGGGATAAGGGAGCCGTGCATACCAGAATTGGGGGGTGAGGAGTGCCATGCATACCAGGATTGGGGAGGAAGGTTGCCATGCATACCAGGATTGGGGATGAGGGGTGCCATGCATACCAGGTTTGGGGATGAGGGGTGCCATGCATACCAGGATTGGGAATGAGGGTTGTCATGCATACAAGGATTCAGATAGGAGTGCCATGCATACCAGGATGGTGGTGAGGGGTTCCATGCATACCAGGATGTGGGTGAGGGGTTCCATGCATACCAGGATGAGGGATACCATACGTACCAGGATAGGGATGAGGGATGGGATACCATGCATACCAGGATAATGATGAGGAGTGCCACACATACCAGGATTGTGGATGAGGGGTGCCACGCATATCAGGATTGGGGTGAGGGGTGCCATGCATAATAGGATTGGGGATGAGTGGTGCCATGCATTCCAGGATTGGGGTTGAAGGGTGCCATGTATACCAGGATTGGGGGTGAGGGGTGCCATGCATACCAGGATTGGGTGTGAGGGGTGCCATGCATAACAGGATTGGGAGTGAAGGGTGCCATGCATTACAGGATAGGGATGAGGGGTGCCATGCATTATAGAATAGGGATGAGGGTTGCCAAGCATACCAGGATAGGGATGAGAGGTGCCATGCATACCAAGATAGGGATGAGGGGTGCCATGCATACTAGGATAGGATGGTGGAGACAGGATGGAGGAAGCACAAATACCAGGAGGGGGGCAGCACATACCCGCATGGGAGACCATATACCAATTAAAATTCTCGCCACCCAGGCATAGAATGGGTTCAGTAGCTAGTAGTAAATATATATTTATATATCTTAATATATACTTACCTTGTAATGTCGTCACATCCTGTTCCATCCAGATGTGTCCAGATCCCAGAATTCCAAGCGGCGGAAGTTCTTCGACCGCCATATTGGGACACCCAAGTGATAGGTGTCTCAATATGGAAACCACTGGTGGTACCAGCCTCTTGCGCGGTACCACCAGTGGAACACAATCGCGAACACGCCGTAAACGCTGAACATGCCACCGCCAGGATCAGCCAAATGATTCATTGACCGCCGTATCTACATAATGTCAGGAATTCCTCAGGCAGAATTGCAGCAGACAGCCTTTGTACTGTAAGATCTATGAGACAGTAGGATTCCCTGTAGTATTATGCAGTGACGTCACAGAACCAAATGACAAACTCAGCTCTGCACGTGTACAATTCAGAGCTTACTACTGCACTAGATCTTGATACAACTTAGCCTCATTATACTGAATGATTGGTCTGAGAAGGCATGATACAGGAACAGGGAAAAGAGACAGGACAGAGCGGTGTCAAGCGGCGTCAGCAGGCAGGGCAGCATGGCAGAGCGGTATGAGCAGGCAGAGCGGTATGAGCAGTGAGATCACAGCAGAGCGGCATGAGCAGGCAGAGCAGAGAAACAGAGTGGCATGAGCAGGCAGAGTACAGTAGTATGAGCAGGCAGATCAGAGTGGCATGAGCAGGCAGAGCATGGCAAAGCGCAGCATGAGAAGGCAGAGCATGGCAGAGCGCGGCATGAGCAGGCAGAGCACGGCAGAGCGTGGCATGAGCAGGCAGAGCGCGGCATGAGCAGGCAGAGCGCGGCATGAGCAGGCCGAGCACGGTATGAGCAGGCAGGGTGCGGTGTGAGCAGGTAGAGCGTGGTGTGAGCAGGCAGAGCGCGGCAGAGAGCAGCGTAAGCAGGCAGAGCGCGGTAGCACGGTGTGAGCAGGCAGAGCGCTGCAGAGCACAGCGTAAGCAGGCAGAGCATGGCAGCATGGCATGAGCATGCATGACACTACCGCTCTTGCGATGCGACAGCATCGGGCCTCCATCTGGTATATATATAATATATATGTATAGTGCCTCAAAAAAAGATTTCATTCTCAGGAAATTTTTCCACATTTTTTCACGTTACAGCCTCAAACTTAAATGTATTTTCTTGGAATTTTATGTGATATACCAACACAAGGTAGCAAATATTTATGAAGCCAAAAGTAAATTTATATAAATTGTTCTAAATATTTTAAAAATATAAATCTGAAAATTATGACATGCATTTGTATTCACCCCCTGAAGTCTGATACCCCTAAATAAAATCCTGAGTGACTAATTGACCCAGAAGTCACATAATTAGTAAATTGAGTCCTCCTTTGTATAATTTTATTATCAGTGTAGCTACAGCTGTTCTGCGAAGGTCTCACAGGTTTGTTTGAAAACACTTAGTTTTCATCCCCAATACTGGCATGCATGACACCCCTCATCCCCAATCCTGGAATGCATGGCGCCCCTCATCCTGGTATGCATGGCACCCCTCATCCCTATCCTGGTATAGATGGTTCTCCTCATCCCTATCCTGGTATGCATGGCCCCTCATCCGAATCCTGGTATGCATGGCCCCCCCAGATCCTTATCCTGGTATGCATGGTACCCCTCATCCTCAATCCTGGTATGCATGGTACAACTCACCCCTCAATCCTGGTATGCATGGTACAACTCACCCCTCAATCCTGGTATGCATGACACCCCTCTTCCCCCAATCCTGGTATGCATGGGACACCTCATCCCCAATCCTCATATGCATGGCACCCCCCATCCCCTATCCTGGTATGCATGTCATTCCTCATCCCCAATCTTGATATGCATGGTACCCCTCATCCCCCAATCCTGGTATGCATGGTACACCTTATCACCCAATCCTGGTATGCGTGGTCCCCTCATCCCTCAATCCTGGTAGGTGTGGCCCCCTCATCCCCCAATCCTGGTATGCATGGTACCCCATTATCACCCAATCCTGGTATGCGTGGCCCCCTCAGCCCTCAATCCTGGTATGCATGGTCCCCTCAGCCCCCCAATCCTGGTAGGTGTGGCCCCCTCATCCCTCAATCCTGGTATGTATTGTACCCCTCATCCCCCAATCCTGGTATGTGTGGCACCCTCATCCACCAATCCTGGAATGTGTGGCCCCCTCATCCCTCAATCCTGGTATGTTTGGTACCCCTCATCCCCCAACCCTGGTATGTGTGGCCCCCTCATCCCCCAATCCTGGAATGTGTTGCCCCCTCATACCACAATCCTGGTACGCATGGTACCCCTCATCCCCCAATCCTGGTATGTGTGGCTCCCTCACCCCCCAATCCTGGTATGCATGGTACTCCTCTGCAGACATACAAAAAAAATAAACACTTATACTCACCTTTCTTCCCTGTGATCCAGCACTGCTGAGCCCTGTTCTGCCGGAGGCTGGGGGAGGAGTGCTGCTCCAGAGCACCACGCTGTCCGGCACCATTTTGCAGAAGACTCACTGCAAATGTGTCTTCAGTAAAATTGCGCCGGAGAGCGCTATGCGCATGCGCCGATTCCGACAATTTCGGAATGCTGTCCTCATCCCCATCCTGGTACGCATGGCACCCCTCACCCTCAATCCTGGTAAGCATAGCACCCCTCACCCTCAATCCTGGTAAGAATGGCACCCCTCATCCTCAATCTTGGTACGCATGTCAATCCTCACCCTCAATCCTGGTATGCATGGCACCTCTCACCACTAATCCTGGTATGCATGGCACCCCTTACCCCCAATCCTGGTATGCATGGTACCCCTTACCCCCAATCCTGGTATGCATAGCACCCCTCATCACTATCCTGGTATGCATGGCACGCCTCATCCCTATCCTGGTATGCATGGCATCCGTCACCTCCAATCCTCGTATGCATGACACCCCTCACCCCAATCCTGTATGCATGGCACCTCTCACCCATAAACCTGGTATGCATGGCACCCCTCATCCCCAAACCTGGTATGCATGGCATCCCTCATCCCCAATCCTGGCATGCATGGTGCCCCTCATCCTGGTATGTATGGGTCCCTCTTGCCTCATCCTTGTATGCATGGCACCCCTCATCCCTATCCTGGTATACATGGTACCCCTCATCCCTATCCGGGTATGCATGGCCCTTCATCCGATTCCTGCTATGCATGGCACCCCCAGATCCCTATCCTGGTATGCATGGTACCCCTCATCCCCAATCCTAGTATTTATGGTACCCCTCATCGCCCAATCCTGGCATGCATGGTACCCCTCACCCCTGAATCCTGTTATGCATGGAACCCCTAACCCCTCAATCCTTGTATGCATGACACCCCTCTACCCCCATTCCTGGTATGCATGGTAACGCTCATCCCCAATCCTAGTATGCATGGTACCCCTCATCCCCCAATCCTGGTATGCGTGGCCCCCTCATCCCCCAATCTTGGTATGCGTGGCCCCCTCATCCCCCAATCCTGGTTGGCGTGGTCCCCTCGTCCCCCAATCCTGGTATGCGAGGCCCCCTCATCCCCCAATCCTGGTATGCATGGTACCGCTCATTCCCCAATCCTGTATGTATGGTACCCCTCATCCCCCAATCCTGTTATGCATGGTCCCCTCATCCCCCCAATCCTGGTAGGTGTGGCCCCCTCATCCCTCAATCCTGGTATGTATGGTACCCCTCATCCCTCAATCCTGGTATGTGTGGCCCCCTCATCTCACAATCCTGGTATGCATGGGACCCCTCATCCCCCAATCCTGGTATGTGTGGCCCCCTCACCCACCAATCCTGGAATGCATAGTGCTCCTATGCACACATGCAAAAAAATAAACACTTATACTCACCTTTCTTCCCTGTGATCCAGCTCTTCTGAGTCCTGTTCTACCGGAGGCTGGGGGAGGAGTGCGGCGCCAGAGCACCGCGCTGTCCAGCGCCATTTTACTGAAGACACACTGCAAATGTGTCTTCAGAAAAATGGCGCTGGATAGCGCTATGCACATGCACCGATTCCGACACCTTCACTCCGCCCCCGGTTTCCGGCCAAAAGAGAGGCACCGTGGCAATGCTCCTCCCGGTCAGGTAAGTATGTAAGTATGGCGCCGGACATCGCGGTATGCGTTCAGTGTCTAGGCATACCGCAATCTCTGGCCCCATACACACTGCTCTTGCCTGTAACGGCTCCATGCGTTCTTTTGTCTGGAACCAGACTGCGCGTCGCACATGCGCAGTCTATAGAGGCTTCAGACAGAGGGACGCTTGGCCGGTTATATTATAGATTTATGAGCATTCATTTGTCTGGCATATGCAGCAGTTAAGAAAGGTCCAATCCAAAATAAACACTAAATTCAAAGGCAAACTCAAGGAAGAGAAAATTAATGGAAACTTGGTTTCAAAGAGACTTTTTTAATCTTGTTCTTATGCTAATAACATTTTAGAAAAATATATATATTTTGATGCTTTAAAGTATTGAGGCTCACATAATTCCTCCCATTCGTTCCTCATTTGTTTTGTTGTGCATTTCCTGTTTTGGAGACATATTGCTTTAAGTTTCCGGTCATGACACTTTTGATGTCTTCCTTGGTCTACGAGTATGTTTGCCTTTAATAACCTTCCCATGTTGTTTGTATTTGGTCCCTATTTTAGACACAGCTGACTGTGAACAACCAACATCTTTTGCAACATTGCGTGATTATTTACCTTCTTTTAAGAGTTTGATAATCCTCTCCTTTGTTTCAATTGACATCTTTCATGTTGGAGCCATGATTCATGTCAGTCCACTTGGTGCAACAGCTCTCCAAGGTGTGAGCACTCATTTTTAGATGCAGACTAATGAGCAGATCTAATTTGATTTTTTCCCTCTGCTTGGTCTGAAAAAATTACCCTTACTGAGTACCACATTTTTTTTGTTGATTTCTTTTAGTGTTTCTAAAAGCCATAAAGTTGCCATTTGAATTTACTTTAGTTTTGTGCCATGTCTGTGATTTTCTTTTTTTCAACAACATTAAACAACTGAATGAACATCCTCCGAGCCCGGTGATTCCATAATTTTTGCAGGGGTGTTATGTTCGAAATCTGATCTCACATGTTAAGTTCAAGACGAATGTGGCACATTTGGATTCATGATAGGAAAGACGAACAAAATATGTTAAATTCAGGAAAATTGGTAACGTTCTGCGAATTTACGCGGTTACGTGATTGCAGGGCAACTACTGCATTTTTTTTCAGTTTTTCTACCATAGTGCTTGTGTATGATGAGTGGGGAGACGTGGCAGATGAGTGGTGGGGCTGGTGAAAGCTCAAAACAGGTCTGATCAGCGACGCACTGTTCTTTTTTTCCTTCCTGTAGGTGGTAACTTTAAGTCAGGAAAGAGCAGCTAGCCAATCAGAGCGCAGAAAGCATCCACAGTGTCCCAGACACAAGGGCCTCTGCAATAGGTTGTTGAAATCACATGTTCTCTCCATATAAAAACTGACCATGTTCCCTCAGCGCCATTTTATGCTTATCACTGCATGAGTCAGACGCTGCTCCTGCACCCTGCTCCTGTGTAATGAGAGATATTAGCTAGATAGATGGACACTTCTGTGCAACTCAGATAGTGTAGATAAGTCCTGCACTGTGTACCTGTTCAATTGACCTTGCAGTCTTTTTTGGTGTGCAATTACTGAGATTCTCACAGAAAGGGCAGGGTCTTTGGCTCACAATAGTGCTGTGCATCAGTTATACTGTGCTCCATGCAGACATTCAATTTATTTTTGCCCCTGCTAATGTGATAAAGCAAGCAAGCAAGCCTTTGTAGGCCACTTTTTGTTTTTGTGGGGTTGAAATTCTGCTATCTGCAGAGCTTGTCAATGCAGAGCTTCTCAGTGCAGAGCTTCTGAGTGCAGAGCACAAAAAACTTTTTTTTAAATTTGCTAATATGATAGTGAAAGCTGTGTTAGCCCAGTTTGTCATTTTTTGGGTGGATGAACTTCAGCTTTATGCACAGTAAAACAAATATTTTTTTGCTGTTGCTAGCCACAGTCTACTAAAGATTTTTTTGTGCCGCAGACGTGTTACACTCTGCTATAAGCCACCTAATGCTTTTAGCGGCAGTGAAATTCAACTGTTTTCAGAGTAAAAAAATATATTTTTTCTGTTGATAGTCAGAGTTTACCAAAGATTTTTCGGTGTCACAAGCATTATAAACTTTGCTAAAAGCCACATACTATTTTAGTGGCAGTGAAATTCATCTGTATGCAGAACTTATGTAGAGTAAATAAATCTATTTTTTACTGAGACTAAAGTGATACAGTATGCTAGATCTGAGTTTTTTCTTTGATTCTTAATGTTATACAGCTGGGGACATCTCAGTTTGGTTAATATCAAGTATGTTATACAGGCCTCGTCCACAATAAAAAAAATACTTTCTTCTGCTACTAATGTGATACAGTAATACTAATGTGATACATTATGGGACATCTCAGTTTAAAATTGTTCATGGCAAATCTCCTATGATATACAGGCCTCATTCACACAAAAAAAATACTTTCTTCTGTTTGTAACGTCATACACTAGGGGACATCTCAGGGTGCCAAGGGAGGGTGGTTCACTGCGATCAAGGGGGGTTGGCGATACAAGAAAAACTATTAGTGAAGTTGTTAGTGAAGGCGAGGATCAACTGGAAGAGGAAGAGTTGATGGGCGAGCAACAGTCAGAACATGAAAAGGATAATCATCCCCTCTCTGTTTGCCAGGTGGGGACGAAGGAAACCCACATCAGACTTACCCAGCCTCAAACACAGCATGGGCTTGATCTCAGGAAAGAGGTCGACATATGAGCGCGTTCATGCTGTGCTATCTGCAACATGATCATCATATAGTTATGATTCAAAATAGTGCTAACGACTGGGTTGCCATTCTGTTAGATCCACATTATAAGAGTAAATTTTGCCAGATACTTCCTGCCCTGGAAAGGGACCCACGAATGCTGGAGCATCGAAAGATGCTTTTACACAACCTTAACATAGGTTTTCCCCAAGCCAGCAGCGAGGCACACAGAGTTCATTGTAGCTCTACACTTCCATCTTCTGGCACGTCAATTCGTCAATGCCAAAATAATAGCAGCAGCAGTAGTGTAAGTAGCAGAAGCTATTTTTGTGAGTCCTTTCACACATTTTTCAGACCAGCTAGTGCAACTGCACAACAGAGTACAAGTCTGACACATGGTGAATGACTGGAGAGGATGGTGCACTCCTGATTGAGTCTTCATCTGCTTGGATGGCTATAGTGGAAAAGGTTTTGGTTTCTAATTCTACAATTTCTACAGCAGTGAAATTAATGCCACTTTGTTGGTGTCTGCCACTAATTTTTGGAAATGTGGAGAATCCTGATTGGGTCTCCATCCATTGGGTTGGCTGTAGAGTAAGCGGTGTCGGTCCCCATTATGCTACTTAAACTGTAGTGAAATTCATGCCACTTTGGTGATTTTAGGCCCTCATTTTTTAAATGTGAACACTCCTGATTGTATCTCCATCTATTGAATTGGCTGTAGTGGAAGAGGTTTCGGTCTCCATTAAACTACTTCTACTCTGGTGAAATTGATGTCACTTTGCTGGTGTCTGCCACTAATTTTTGGAAATGTGGGGAATCCTATCTATCCTCCATCTACTGGATTGGCTTTAGGGGATGACGGATTATTCCTAATTCTACAATTTCTACTGTACTGAAATTGATGCCACTTTGCTAGTGTCTGCCACTAATTTTTCGAAATGTGTGGAATTCTGATTGGGTCTCCATCTATTTGGTTGGCTGTAGTGGAAGAGGTTTCTGTCTCCATTAAACTACTTCTACTCTAGTGAAATTGATGCCACTTTGGTGGGATTAGGCCCTAATTTTTTGAATGTCGTGGAGGAGTTGTTGGTCACCATTATACTAGTTCTTCTGTAGTGAAATTAATTCTTTGGTGCAGATATTATTGTCACAGTGGTAAACAAGATATAGTCAAAATTGTTTTTCTTAGTACCATGGTATATAAAGCAGGCTATATTTCATCTTTTAATTTTTCGATGCTGATATTGTTCTCCATACAGGGGTACACATTAGTAATGAGAGAGCACTAAATGTGCTCAACTTAGTAGTTCAGCGGTTTTTCAAAACCTACCCTGATGTTCCAGAGCTGCTTGTGAAAGTACAATGCGTGTGTGCCCATTTCAGAAAGTAAGCTACAGCTTCCGCCACCCTGGCAGTGCTTCAGCAGTATATGCAACTTCCAGCTCACCGACTGTTGTGTGATGTCACCACACATTGGAAATCAACATTGCAGATGTTGGGAAGGATTTGTGAGCAGCAGAAAGCAGTGGTTGAGTACCAGCTTCAACTCGCCCATTGGCATTCAGGTCAGCTTCTGCACATCAGAACTGATTAGTGGGCATGGATGTCTGACATCTGTGCCATCCACCAAGATGGTGAGAGGCTATGACGCCATAATTAGCGTCACCATCCCGCTTCTCTGTCTACTGAAATGCTTGGTGATCATAGTTAAAGAGGAGGCATTGCAGGCAGAGCAAGGAACTATGCAGCTCAGTATCAACTCATCTCAATGTGGATTGGGTGATAATGAGGAGCAGGAGTAGGATGAGGAGAACAAGGACAGTCATCCTCTTGGGGAGGACAGGGAAGTCTTGGCTGTCTTGGATGTCTTGATACCCTTCGATCAGTCTGTGGGAAAGCTGTATGAATTTCACTTAATGACCTTCAGTGGCCTAAACCATGGTTTTGCTTATGCACATTATTTCTCTAAACGCATTGCAGATCAGGGCATTGTCCAACTCTGTAGTGATTAAATTCAAGGCGTAAAGAAAGATCTTTGTCTGTGACTAAGCACCACCGACAAGTGTGAGCTGATGTTGGACGGGCTGCCATTGCTAATCCAACAAGCTACATTAGAGGACTTCCTGGGAGAAATTACAGCCGGAGTAGATACGATTTCCCTCTATGCCAGTCCTTTCACCGAGCTAAAGAATATGGCTGTGGTGAAATACAACTCTCACCGAGAAGCAGTCTCAGACTGAGGAAAATTGGGCCCACCAGAGGATTTCATTGTGAGGGACCACCTTTCTCCCGCACTAAAAAGCCCCAAAGCAGCTGCAAGGATTGTGCTATAAACTCTCCTGAAGGAGAAGCCAGGACCCACTGGAGGATTCTCCAGTTCTCTGGTGGACCCGTCCAACTCTGCTGAGAAGCAGCCCTGGCTAAGAAAAGTGTGTGGGAAGGTTCCTGGACACTCTATGGCTGCTTTTTTGCTGTGAACTGGCTCCAGTGAGATGTACCGTCTGTGGCCACATTCATTTGTCCACATGTTTGCGGTTAGGCAGTCCTTCCCACTAAGTGCACTGGGGAGGGCACGGGTAATGTTCTGGGACACGTGTTTGTGGGAGGCGGGGACAACACCTGGAGAAATAGTGGTGTATGGGGACCGAGTATGGACACCCGGCCGCCGTCATGAGATTATGAAAAGCTTCCACATCCATGAGCCTAAAAGGCAACATTTCAAGTGCAAGCAGCTGTCCAGAAATGTGGCAGTTCAGTATTGCGGCCTGTAGGTGGGTGGCTGGATACATAACTGCACTTAAATTCCAAGTAATAGAAAACTAAGTCGATGGATTTCCTCTTCATCATCACAACCTGCAAGGTTTGTTCTATGAACTCTCTTGATGGAGATGCCAGGGCCCACTGGAGGAGTCTCTGGTTCTCTGGTGGGCCAGTCCAACCCTGCCGAGAAGCCTCCCTGGCTAAGAAAGTGTGTGAGAATGTTCCCGGGCACTCCATGGCAGCTTTTTCACTGTGGACTGGCTCCAGCAATCCAAACTAGTCCTAGTTTGTATGCCCCGGAAGTAGGCACGCACGCCGAAACACGCGTAGGGGCAGTGGCATCATCAGCTGGCGCACACATGTAAGATGTTTTGTTATTGTAAGCTTGGGAGACCCTCCATTATCTAGATGGCTGTATATATGATGTGCATTGTCTATGACATCATTATATGCACAATGCACTTTAAGATATGTTATAGTCACTTACTACTCAACTATACTGATACTAGCCATTTATATTTATTTATTGACTTACAACCATCCTGGTTATAGGTGGACCCTTTAGAGAGTATACAGTGGGTACGGAAAGTATTCAGACCCCTTTAAATTTTTCACTCTTTGTTTCATTGCAGCCATTTGGTAAATTCTAAAAAGTTCATTTTTTTCTTATTGAAGTAGACTCTGCACCCCATCTTGACAGAAAAAAACAGAAATGTAGACATTTTTTCAATTTTTTTAAAGAAGAAAAACTGAAATATCACATAGCGATAAGTATTCAGACCCTTTGCTCAGACACTCATACTTAAGTCACATGCTGTCCATTTCCTTGTGATCTTCCTTGAGATGGTTCTACTCCTTCATTGGAGTTCAGCTGTGTTTAATTAAACTTATAGGACTTGATTTGGAAAGGCACACACCTGTCTAAATAAGACCTCACAGCTCACAATGCATGTCAGACCAAATGAGAATCATGAGCTCAAAGGAACTGCCCAAGGAGCTCAGAGAGAGAATTGTGGCAAGACACAGATCTGGCCAAGGTTACAAAAGAATTTCTGCAGTACTCAAGGTTCCTAAGAGCACAGTGGCCTCCATAATCCTTAAATGGAATAAGTTTGGGACCACCAGAAGACTTCTTAGACCTGGCCATCCAGCCAAACTGAGCAATCATGGGAGAAGAGCCTTGGTGAGAAAGGTAAAGAAGAAGACCAAGATCACTGTGGCTGAGCTCCAGAGATGCAGTAGGGAGATGGGAGAAAGTTCCACAAAGTCAACTATCACTGGAGCCCTCCACCAGTCGGGCCTTTATGGCAGAGTGGCTCAACGGAAGCCTCTCCTCAGTTCAAAACATATGAAAGCCCGCATAGAGTTTGCACAAAAACACATGAAGGACTCCCAGATTATGAGAAATAAGATTCTCTGGTCTGATGAGACAAAAATAGAACTTTTTGGTGATAATTCTAAGCGGTATGTGTGGAGAAAACCAGGCACTGCTCATCACCTGCTCAATACAATCGCAACAGTGAAACATGGTGATGGCATCATCATGCTATGGGAGTGTTTTTCAGTTGCAGGGACAGGACGACTGGTTGCAATTGAAGAAAACATGAATGCGGCCAAGTACAGAGATATCCTGGATGAAAACCTCTTCCAGAGTGCTCTGGACCTCAGACTTGGCCGAAGGTTCACCTTCCAACAAGACAATGACCCTAAGCACACAGGTAAAATAACAAAGGAGTGGCTTCAGAAAAACTCTGTGACCATTCTCGACTGACCCAGCCAGAGCCCTGACCTAAACCCAATTGAGCATCTCTGGAGAAACCTGAAAATGGCTATCCACGAACGTTCACCTTCCAACCTGACCGAACTGGAGAGGATCTGCGAGGAAGAATGGCAAAGGATCCCCAAATCCAGGTGTGAAAAACGTGTTGCATCATTCCCAAGAAGACTCATGGCTGTACTAGCTCAAAAGGGTGCTTATACTGAATACTGAGCAAAGGGTCTGAATACTTATGACTATGTGATATTTCAATTTTATTTTTTAATAAATTCGCAAAAATTTCTGTTTTTTTTCAGTCAAGATGGGGTGCAGAGTGAACATTTATGAGAAAAAAATGAACTTTTTAGAATTTACCAAATGGCTGCAATGAAACAAAGAGAAAAATTTAATAGGGTCTGAATACTTTCCGTACCTACTGTAAAATAGTGGTCTTTGTTACATTGTGTGTGCCTCTTGGTGGTGCTCTTTATGGTGTTTACTATTGATTATCTGTGCTACTGTTATGCACACGCCCGGGCTGAGCGGCGTGTGCGTGTGATTGTAGTGATTCCACTGGACCGTGCCGGAGAGTGAATGCCTGGAGGGGCTTAACTAGGTATTCACCCAATCGACCAGGGTCGCACGACGGCATACGACGCCAGTGCACCAAGGAGGAACCGAGCAAAGGGACCAGGTGCTACTCCAGGACAGACCCCGGACACGGCTGTTGACCCACACAGGGGAATACAGGAACAGACTGGTAGGCTGGCACACAGACTGGTGGGTATAGGCAGGCACGACTGGTATGCAGGCAGGCGGGTAAGCAGGCAGGGGGGTACAGGCAAGCACAGCTAGAGTGCAGACAGGGAGGCACTAGCAGGTAGGAACACAGGCGGGATAGGACCCAGTACACACTGGGACTCAGGAACAATACAGGCAGAGGGGTACAGGCAAGCACAGCTAGAGTGCAGACAGGGAGGCACTAGCAGGTAGGGACACTGGCGGGATAGGACCCAGTACACACTGGGACTCAGGAACAGAGCCACAGATGTGGCGGACAAACACAGCAGAGTGAGGCCGCCCAGAGAGGTGAGCGAGAACAGGGCAGGACAAGGCCGCCTGGAGCGGTGAGCAAGAGTAGAGCAGGACAAGGCCGCCAGGAGCGGTGAACAAAGGATCAAAGCTGAGCGAGACTGCTGGAGCAGTGAGCAAGAGTAAAGCAGGACGAGGCCGCCTGGAGCGGTGAGCAAGAGTGGAGCGAGACTGCCGGAGCAGCGAGCAAAAGGGTCAGAGCGGAGCAAGGCTGCCGGAGCAGCGAGCAAAGGAGTCAGAGCAGGCTAGAACCGCCGGAGCGGTAAGCAAAGGAGTCAGAGCAGACTAGAACCGCCGGAGCGGTGAGCAAAGGAGTCAGAGCAGGCTAGAACCGCCGGAGCGGTGAGCAAAGGAGTCAGAGCAGACTAGAACCGCCAGAGCGGTGAGCAAAGGAGTCAGAGCAGGCTAGAACCGTCGGAGCAGTGAGCAAAGGAGTCAGAGCAGGCAAGGCTGAGTAAGGGGGACAGGGCTCTGTTCACACGGAACAGACAGGAAGGGAAAGGCAGAACCAGACACCCACAGGGTACTTGCAGTGAAGTAGCGAGTGGACCACAAACTCACAAACGGGAGTACTGAGACAACAGGCAGGAGTTAGGTACGAGTTCAGACTCTGCAGAAAAAGGAAAGGAACGGACATAGAGAAAAGACAGATGAAAGATAGGAGAGAGTACAGACTGGAACTGAGTGTACGGACGAGACCGACACAGGAGCGGGACACAGGAGCGGGTCTGGGAATACGGCCCCCAGAGAGGCGGGACGAACAGGCAAGGAGCGTGTTCAGACAGAACAGACAAGATACAGGAGCAGGTCTGGGTAATCGGCCCCCAGAGAGGCGGGACAAACAGGCAAGGAGCGTGTTCAGACAGGACAGACAAGATACAGGAACGGATCTAGGTAATCGGCCCCTAGAAGGCGGGAGGAACAGGCTAGGAGTGTGTTCAGACAGGACAGACAAGATACAGGAATGGATCTAGGTAATCGGCCCCTAGAAGGCGGGAGGAACAGGCTAGGAGCGTGTTCAGACAGGCCTGGAAATACAGCCTCCAGGAAAGGCAGCAGGCAAGAGTACACAGACAGGACTCAGTTCAGACACGGGAACTGATACCGCAAGGCAGGAGACATAGACAGGACTCAGTTCAGACACGGGAACTGATACCGCAAGACAGGAGACAAAGAACGGGACCTGGCATCTTCAGAGTGAAGGCACACACTGAATGAAACACTATGCTCAGGCAGGGATAGATGGGAGCAGCTGAGCTATATACCAGGTGACAGACAGCAATAGGCTGAGGACGCACAAGGGGTGTGACCCACAGCAGGTACAAAAAGCAGGAAGTGATCGGGCGCCGCCCTTAAGCAGCAGAAACAGACACAAACAGACAGCATGGAGGGAAGCCAGAGAGACATTCTGGACTGGAGATCAAGTGCGCGCTCTTGCACAGTGGGAGATGGACCACCATGCAAGGACGCCGCCAGGTATGTTACAGCTACTTTGTGTTTTATGTGCTTTTTACTACTTGTCTAATGAAATACAGTACAAACCAAAAGTTTGGATACACCTTTCATTTAAAGATTTTTCTTTATTTTCATGACTTTGAAAATTATACATTCACACTGAAGGCATCAAAACTATGAATTAACACATGTGGAATTATGTACTTAACAAAAAAGTGTGAAACAACTGAAAATATGTCTTATATTCTAGGTTCTTCAAAGTAGTCACCTTTTGTTTTGATGACCGTTTTGCACACTCTTGGCATTCTCTTGATGAGCTTCAAGAGGTAGTCACCGGAAATGGTTTTCACTTCACAGGTGTGCCCTGTCAGGATTAATAAGTGGGATTTCTTGCCTTATAAATGGGGTTGGGACCATCAGTTGTGTTGTGCAGAAGTCTGGTGAATACACAGCTGATAGTCCTACTGAATAGACAGTTAGAATTTGTATTATGGCAAGAAAAAAGCAGCTAAGTAAAGAAAAATGAGTGGCCATCATTACTTTAAGAAATGAAGGTCAATTAGTCCGAAAAATTGGGCAAACTTTGAAAGTGTCCCCAAGTGCAGTTGCAAAAACCATCAAGCGCTACAAAGAAACTGGCTCACATGAGGACCGCCCCAGGAAAGGAAGACCAAGAGTCACCTCTGCTTATCCGAGTCACCAGCCTCAGAAATCGCAGGTTAACAGCAGCTCAGATTAGAGACCAGGTCAATGCCACACAGAGTTCTAGCAGCAGACACATCTCTACAACAACTGTTAAGAGGAGACTTTGTGCAGCAGACCTTCATGGTAAAATAGCTGCTAGGAAACCACTGCTAAGGACAGGTAACAAGCAGAAGAGACTTGTTTGGTCTAAAGAACACAAGGAATGAACATTAGACCTGTGGAAATCTGTGCTTTGGTCTGATGAGTCCAAATTTGAGATCTTTGGTTCCAACCACCGTGTCTTTGTGTGACGCAGAAAAGGTGAACAGATGGACTCCACATGCCTGGTTCCCAATGTGAAGCATGGAGGAGGAGGTGTGATGGTGTGGGGGTGCTTTGCTGGTGACACTGTTGGGGATTTATTCAAATTGAAGGCATACTGAACCAGCATGGCTACCACAGCATCTTGTAGCGGCATGCTATTCCATCCGGTTTGCGTTTAGTTGGACCATCATTTATTTTTCAACAGGACAATGACCTCAAACACACCTCCTGGCTGTGTAAGGGCTATTTGACCAAGAAGGAGAGTGATGGGGTGCTACGCCAGATGACCTAGCCTCCACAGTCACCAGACCTGAACCCAATCGAGATGGTTTGAGGTTAGCTGGACCGCAGAGTGAAGGCAAAAGGGCCAACAAGTGTTAAACATCTCTGGGAACTCCTTCAAGATTGTTGGAAGACCATTTCTGGTGACTACCTCTTGAAGCTCATCAAGAGAATGCCAAGAGTGTGCAAAACAGTCATCAAAGCAAAAGGTGGCTACTTTGAAGAACCTAGAATATAAGACATATTTTCAGCCGTTTCACACTTTTTTGTTAATCATATAATTCCACATGTGTTAATTCATAGTTTTGATGCCTTCAGTGTGAATGTACAATTTTCAAAGTCATGAAAATACAGAAAAATCTTTAAATGAGGTGTGTCCAAACTTTTGGTCTGTACTGTATATATTTTTTACTGTTCTTGATACGTCTTTTTTCTTATTGGTGATCATTAATTATAACATTTGAACTAATGGAGAGAGTCCGTAGAATGCCTATCTTATGATTTATTAATTAGAACATGATTATGTAATGGCATTAATTCATGGGTTAGTATTTGTTTTTTTAAAGCAGACCACTGTGAGACTGCCAAAGAAAGGGTGTGCAGTCCAGTAACAGACGTTTTCAAAATGCTGCACAATTGCTCACTGCAGAAAAACAAACCTACTTCTCATCTCTCATATCATACGTGTCTCACAACTAGTGATGAGCGAGTTAACCCTTTCGGCGAGTATGGTTTGGTGAGTACCGAGTATCTTCAGCATACTCAGTGATATGTTTGAATCACTCCCGTGTGCATGATTTGCAACTGTTTGACAGCTTTAATACATGTGAAGAATGCTTTTTTCTTAAGCATTCCTCACATGTATTAAAGCTGTCAAACAGTCACAAATCAAGCACACGAGCATGATTCAAACATATCACCGAGTACGCTGAAGATACTCGGTACTCGACTAAGCATACTCACCGAAAGGGTTAGCCGAACATACTCGCTCATCACTACTCACAACCCTAAACAGCTAATCGGTACTTTCAAGTCCCTCCCCTGTCCACCAGCTCCCCCTCCATCTCCTCTCATCTCAGCTGAAAACTTAGCCTCATTCTTCAAGCAGAAGATTGACAACATAGGGCAAAGCTTTTGCTTAAAGTCCCAACAGACCCTTCTCATAACGAATCAACTCTCCTCCTCCAAAACCAGCTTCTCCGCCATCTCGGTGTAATGACCGGACGTCCGAGAGAGATCCAGTGAGTCACAAACTGACACAGAGACAGAAATAAACAACACTTTCTTTACTAAAACAGGGATTAGACAAAAATTCAGTATTGCATGAATCAGTCTCAGGTTCTACCTGGGACACTGTCCCTACCAAAAACACACAGTCAGCAAAAGCTGAAATCAAGGTGCCAAACTCAAGGTTTCCAGCTTATGTGAATTATTCTAAAAATCTGGAACAATTTTACCTAAACATAGTGTCAGTCTAGTGAGGGCGGTCTATAGGGACCCCCTGAGAAGGCACACTGAGTACAATCCTACTATTAACAATAACAATGCATGAAACTATACCAATTGCTCTTATACCCCTATTATAAGGATACCCCGGTATCTTAAAGTTACGGTACCGTTAACCTCAGATGTAGTCTATCACAGGCCTGTGAATCGCGGTGGCTACAGCTAGTCCCAGAAAACTTTGGCGCCAAAACAAAAGCAACGTTCACAAAAACAGCAAAAGTTCCTTGTTTTGTCGGCCGATGCCGAGCCCACACGCCGGGAACTTTAGTCCTGTAGCCTCAGGTTAAGGTCTGGGAAGCTCTATTCACAAAGCTTGTCAGTATCCTCTCAATGTGAATGGCACCGGACCTTTTCTCTCCTCTCGCAGTCACTCACTCTTTTCCAGACCACCGACCATGTGCTCCGTCACAGAGATGGATTCCTCAGTCTCTTCGCCTTCTCAGTCGACACTTGACTCCTTCATCACAAAGTCTCTAGTCCACACAGCATGGACTTCCACAAAACTCCAAAGAGCCACACAGCTTTCCCCAGCTCAGCACTTGTTCTTAAGCAGGGATGCAGCTTCACCAGGGACAGGGGTTAGCAATCTCCACAGGGAAGCTTGTAGAGACAGTGTCTTGTTCCAGCTCAGTTCTCACAGACTTCCTGTCTAGCCCCTCACACAGCAGACACCCTCAGAATGCACAGAGTTTCCTGCTCTGCCCCTGCTCTTAGCTCAGCCTGGCAAAAGTCACAGGGTCCTAATGCTCTCCTGCTGCTATCACAGTTCACACTCTCACAACGGAAGATCATCTTTACTCTTCAAATCACATCTCACCACCTGTGAACTTGACCTAATACCATCCCACCTCATTCCAAACCGTACCACAGTCTTCATCCCAAGCCTAACCCTCCTTTTCAAGATGTCACTAACAACTGGCGTCTTCCCCTCGTGATTCGATCACACCCATCCTCCAAAACCCCTCCCTTGAAATATCCTATGTTTAGCTATTGCCCCATCTCACTTCTCACCTATGCCTTCAAACTACTGAATAAATATGTCTATTTTGAACTGTCCTCCAACCTCTACTGCTCCCTCTTTGACTGCTTATAATCAGTCACCAACAGCCTACTAACTGCCAAATCCAAGCCAAACTACTCTGTCTTCCTCCTCCTAGACCTGTCATCTGCCTTTGACACAGTAGACCATTCCCTCTTACTACAGACTCTCATCTCTCGGTATCACAGACTTGGCCCTGTCTTGGATCTTTTCATACCTAACCGACAGGACATTCAGTGTCTCCCACTCACACCCCACCTCCTCATCTCAAGCCCTATAAATCGGTGTCCCCTAAGGTTCAGTTGTAGGACTCAGACTCCTCTTCATCTACACCTTCAGCCTGGTACAGCTCATGGTCTCACAGCTTTCAGTATTACCTCTATGCTGATGACACACAGATCTATCTCTCTGGACCTGATATCACCTCCTTACTTAGCAGAATTACACAATGTGTGTCCTATATTTCTTCTTTTTTATCTGCTATATTTGTAAAAATTAACATGGACAAAACAGAATGTATCATCTTTCCACCATCCCATTCACCTCCCACCCCAACTGACCTATCTATCAAAGTGAATGGCTGCCCAATCTCCCTAGTCCTGCAAGCTTAACTCTGATCTGTCCTTCAAACGTCAGATGCAAGCCCTTTCCACTTGCTGCTGACTCCAACTCCAAAGTATCTCGGGGATCCGCACATTCCTCAACCATGAATGTAGAAAAACACCAGTGCACGCCCTCATCATCTCCCACCTCGAATACTACAAGCTTCTGCTCTGTGGCCTCCCTTCTACTCCCACACCTCTCCAATCTATCCTAAACTGTGCTGGCAGATTAATTCATCTGTCACCCCGCTATTCCCAGGCTTCTCCCCTCTGTCAATCCCTGCTCTGGCTCCCTGTTGCCCAGAGACTCCAATTGAAAAGCCTAACTTTGGCATGCCAAGCCATCGAAAACCTGTCTCCTCCATATATGTGTGACTTAGTTTCCCTGTTCTAGTTACCTGCATGCAACTTCCCATCTTTCCAAAATCTCCTTCTCTACTCCCCTCTTATCTCTTCTTGTCACGATCGCATACAAGATTTGTCCCATGCATCTCCGCTACTGTGTATTGCTGTACCCCAAAACATCAGACTCTCGCTTGCCATGGTAAATACAATTCATGGAATAAATGGTAGTATATGTACCCAATGGGGCATATATATTAAACTATACTATAACCTCACTATGTATATATATAATTAATTCTCCACTACCATAGCACAGACCAAGTCTGAGCCAAATTGTCAGTAACACAGAAAAACAAACAAAAAATCTGAAAAATAGGCCACTAAATATAAGCAAATGAATAAAAGTTTATTAAGGGGTAATAACAAGCACAAGGGGGGGTAAAGTGCAAAGTGCAGACAGTAAAAACCATACAAGTGGAGAGAGGACCCTGCCCGCCAGGGCGCACAAACAATCTACAAGGGATGGGTGAGAATAAAGTAGGTCAGGGTACAGCTAGTCATGCAGCGATATGCTGGAGCGAGGATTGCCACAGATTGTACACTTGTCACAATAAGTGGTCATCGGCTTTCTTTTCAAGATTTGCATGGTAAGTGAGAAAAACAAACATAAAATACGAAAATTAGGCGACTAAATTTGCGCAAAAGAATCAAAGTTTATTAAGGGGTAATAACAAGCACAAGGGGGGTAAAGTGCAAAGTGCAGACAGTAAAAACTATAGAGATAGCACCACGCGGCAGCTGCCATAAATAATATGTATATGACTATACCAAATTTGCAAGCATGCTTGATTGGTGGTACAAAAAGCAGATTTATAATCAAAAAAGTGTGTATCAATTAATACATAATTTGGATAATATACTCACATGATAAGAATAAAGTATAAAGTATAAAGAAATATGCACAGAAGTTTGCACTATAAGCAACACGATTAAAGATGAGTGAATGTATTCTAGTGGAATTGAATTATACTTGAATACTACAAAAATCCACATTCAATGAAATGCAGATTATTTTGTAATTTGCTTTAGCACAAACACAGCCAATCGGTGGCCTCTGTCCTGCATTATTCTAAACCATAAAGGTCCATCAAAAGGTTAAAAAAACAACTTATAATTAGAGATGAGCGGTGTTCTACTAGAACTGTTCGCCAAACTCAAATTCGAGCTGTTTTGGGCGGTGTTCGAGTTGTTCGATGAACCCGAACGATTTGCAAAAAATTCGGCTGTTCGAGGTTATGTTCGATAACTGTTCGTACACCAAAAGCTTGTCCTGCATGTCTGGCGCTATTTAGAGCACCAATCATGCAGGGATTGTCTGCCACTCACTGTAATGCCACAGCCATGGTGGTTGTGGCATTACAGTGATTGCCCAAATCGATGGGAACAGTGCCAACAGTGAAACATGAAAAGCCGGCAATTCAGCAGCGGCATACACCGGTATCCGACAATTTAGAACCGAAAGAATAGAGCTTCACACATAGATTAGATAGATAGAAACATGTCAGCCACATATATATGAAGCACAGTGACAGTGTTGATTACTGTACTTGTCATTTAGTGTAAAGGATTTATCAAAAAAAATAATAGTGTTTTCATGCACCGTCTCTTTAAAAAAGCCGGCCGGCAATTCAGCAGCGGTACCCGACAATTTGGAATAGAAAGAATAGAGAATCACACATAGATTAGATAGATAGAAACATGTCAGTCACATATATATGAAGTACAGTGACAGTGTTGCTTACTGTACTTGTCATTTAGTGTAAAGGATTTATTAAAAAAAATAATAGTGTTTTCATGCACTGTCTCTTTAAAAAAGCCGGCCGGCATTTCAGCATCTGTACCCGACAATTTAGAGTAGAAGGAATAGAGCATCACACATCGATTAGATAGATAGAAACATGTCAGTCACATATATATGAAGTACAGTGACAGTGTTGATTACTATACTTGTCATTTAGTGTTAAAATAAAGGATTTATTTAAAAAAAAATTGGCGTGGGGTTCCCCGTAATTTTAGTCTCTAGCGGAGGTTAAGCAGACGGCTGGGGCAGATGTTTGAAGCCTGGGAAGGGGGTAATACCCACGGAGCTTCCCAGGCTACTAATATCAGCCCCCAGCTGAATACCTAGCCTTTACTAGCTATTAAAATGGGGGACACCGCCCCAAAAAATGACGTGGGGTCCCCCCTATTTTAATAGCTAGCAAAGGCTAGGCAGACAGCTGGGGGCTGATATTAATAGCCCAGGAAGGGTGCCATGAATATTGGCCCCCTCCCAGGCTAGAAACACCAGCCGTCAGCTGCCCCAGAAATGGCGCATCCATAGGATGCGCCAATTCTGGCACTTAGCCTCGCTCTTCCCACTGCCCTGGTGTGGTGGCAGTGGGGTAATAGGGCTGGGGTTGACGTCAGCTTATAATGCCAGCTGACATCAAGCCCAGGTTAGTAATGGAGAGGCGTCTATAAGACACCCCCATTACTAACCCCATAGTCAAAGTTAAAAGAAAACACAAACACCCAGAATAAAGTCCTTTAATTGAAATAAAGACACAATCCTTTATTGTTCTAAATTAAACCATACTTACCACCACGCCCATTCCAGCTGAAGCCAACGATCTCCTGCAATAAAAGTAAAATAATAAAGCAACCTCATCCTTACCTTTCCATGGTTCCCAGGACAGCTTCAGCTCTGCTACATTGAGATGACAGGCTGGACCGCAGCAGAACGCTGCCATCCAGCCTGTCATCCCGCAGACACTGAGAAGCGCAGGCATGCTTGCGCTCCTCAGTGTCTCGCTGTGACGGCATAAAGATGAGCCGAGGTCATGTTCAATGAATTCGGCTCACCTCATGCACGTCACTGACAGCGTGGGAGAATTCTCCTGCACTCAGCGCTTCAGCGTGAGAATTTTCCCACGCTGTCAGTGACGTGCATGAGGTGAGCCGAGTTCATTGGACATGAATGAGCTCACCTCATGCACGTCACTGACAGCGTGGGAAAATTCTCACGCTGAAGCGCTGAGTGCAGGAGAATTTTCCCACGCTGTCAGTGACGTGCATGAGGTGAGCTCATTCATGTCCATTGAACTCAGCTGACCTCATGTACGTCACTGACAGCGTGGGAGAATTCTCACGCTGAAGCGCTGAGTGCAGGAGAATTCTTCCACGCTGTCAGTGACGTACATGAGGTGAGCTGAGTTCATTGGACATGACCTCGGCTCATCTGGATGCCGTCACAGAGAGACACTGAGGAGCGCAAGCATGCCTGCGCTTCTCAGTGTCTGCGGGATGACAGGCTGGATGGCAGCGTTCTGCTACAGTCCAGCCTGTCATCTCGATGTAGCAGAGCTGAAGCTGTCTGGGAACCATGGAAAGGTAAGGATGAGGTTGTTTTATTATTTTACTTTTATTGCAGGAGATCGTTGGCTTCAGCTGGAATGGGCGTGATGGTAAGTATGGTTTAATTTAGAACAATAAAGAATTGTGTGTTTATTTCAATTAAAGGACTTTTTTCTGGGTGTTGTGTTTTTTTTAAATACTTTACTAGAAATTCATAGTGGTCATGTCTAATATTGGCGTGACCCCATGAATTTCGGGCTTAGGGCCAGCTGATAATGCCAAGCTGGCCCTAACCCCTTTATTACCCAGTGAGCCACCGCACCAGGGCCCTGGATGAGTTGGGTACAGCGCCAGAAGATGGCGCTTTTATGAACGCGCCATTTTCCGGGGTGGCTGCGGACTGCAATTTGCAGCTGGGGGGACCCAGAAAGCTTGGGCCTCCCTGCGCTGCAGATTCCAGCCCCCAGCTGCCTAGTTGTACCTGGCTGGACACAAAAATAGGGCAAAGCCCCACGTATTTTTTTTTTAATTTATTTCATGAAATTCATGAAATAATTAAGAAAAAAAGGGCTTCCCTATATTGTTGTGTCCGGCCAGGTACAAATAGGCAGCTGGTGGTTGGGGGCAGCCCGTTCCTGCCTGCTGCACCTGACTGGACACAAATATAGTGCGAAGCCCCACGTCAATTTTTTTTTAAATTATTTCATGAACCTAGATGGTGGCCCGATTCTAATGCATCGGGTATTCTAGAATATGTACGCGGCAGACCCGGCGCAATCAGCAGAGCGGTGTTTAAATTTGGCGCCAAAATCGCTGACTGGTCGCGGCCAGCAACCGCGACCAATCAGCAAAGCGGTGTTGAAATTTGGCGACTATATCACTGATTGGTCACGGCCGGCGGTCGCGACTAATCAGCAGAGCGGGGTTTAAATTTTGCGCCAATAATGCTGATAGGTTGTGGTTGCGACCAATCAGCAAAGCGGTGTTTAAATTTGGCGCCAATAATGGTGATTGGTCACGACCTCGACCATTCAGCAGAGCGGTGTTTAAATTTGGCGGCAACAATGTTGATTAGTCGCGGCCGGCGGTCACGACCAATCAGCAGAGCGGGGTTTAAATTTGGCGCCAATAATGCTGATTGGTCGCAATCGCCGGCCGCGACCAATCAGCAGAGCGGTGTTTAAATTTGGCGTCAAAATCGCTGATTGGTCGCGGAAGGCAACTGTGACCAATCAGCAGAGCGGGGTTTAAATTTTGCGCCAATAATGCTGATAGGTTGTGGTTGCGACCAATCAGCAAAGCGGTGTTTAAATTTGGCGCCAATAATGGTGATTGGTCACGACCTCGACCATTCAGCAGAGCGGTGTTTAAATTTGGCGGCAACAATGTTGATTAGTCGCGGCCGGCGGTCATGACCAATCAGCAGAGCGGGGTTTAAATTTGGCGCCAATAATGCTGATTGGTCACGGCGATTGCGACCAATCAGCAGAGCGGGGTTTAAATTTGGCGCCAATACTGTTGATTGGTCGCGGCCGGCAACCGTGACCAATCAGCCGAGCAGGGTTTAAATTTGGCGCCAATACTACTGATTGGTCGCGGACGGCGACCGCGATCAATCAGCAGAGCGGTGTTTAAATTTGGCGCCAATAATGCTGATTAGTCGCGGCCGGCATCCGCGACCAATTAGCAGAGCGGGGTTTAAATTTGGCGCCAATCTCGTTGATTGGTCGCGGCTGGAGTCCGCGACCAATCAGCAGAGCGTTGTTTAAATTTGGCGCCAATCTCACTGATTGGACGCGTCTGGCGTCCGCGACCAATCAGCAGAGCGTTGTTTAAATTTGGCGCCAAGCTCGCTGATTGGTCGCGGCCGCTATTTAAATGTGGCGCCCAAATCGGTGATTGGTCGCGGGCAGCGTCCGCGACCAATCAGCAGAGCGGTGTTTAACTTTAGCGCCAAGATCACTGATTGGTCGCGTGCGGAGATGGATGCGCCATTTCTGGGGCGGCTGACGGCTGGTGTTTCTAGCCTGGGAGGGGGCCAATATTCATGGTACCCTTCCTGGGCTATTAATATCAGCCCTCAGCTGTCTGCCTAGCCTTTGCTAGCTATTAAAATAGGGGGGACCCCACGTCATTTTTTGGGGGGGTCCCCCATTTTAATAGCTAGTAAAGGCTAGGTATTCAGCTGGGGGCTCATATTAGTAGCCTGGGGAGCTCCGTGGGTATTACCCCCTTCCCAGGCTTCAAACATCTGCCCCAGCCGTCTGCTTAACCTCCGCTAGAGACTAAAATTACGGGGAACCCCACGCCAATTTTTTTTTTAATAAATCCTTTATTTTAACATTAAATGACAAGTACAGTAATCAACACTGTCACTGTACTTCATATATATGTGACTGACATGTTTCTATCTATCTAATCTATGTGTGATGCTCTATTCCTTCTATTCTAAATTGTCGGGTACAGATGCTGAATTGCCGGACGGCTTTTTTAAAGAGACGGTGCATGAGAACACTATTATTTTTTTAAATAAATCCTTTACACTAAATGACAAGTACAGTAATCAACACTGTCACTGTACTTATTATATATGTGACTGACATGTTTCTATCTATCTAATCTATGTGTGATTCTCTATTCCTTCTATTCTAAATTGTCGGGTACAGATGCTGAATTGCCGGCCGGCTTTTTTAAAGAGACGGTGCATGAAAACACTATTATTTTTTTTGATAAATCCTTTACACTAAATGACAAGTACAGTAACCAACACTGTCACTGTGCTTCTTATATGTGTGACTGACATGTTTCTATCTATCTAATCTATGTGTGAGGCTCTATTCCTTCTTGTCTAAATTGTCGGGTACCGGTGTATGCCGCTGCTGAATTGCCGGCCGGCTTTTTTAAAGAGAGCGTCTTCTGAGCAGTTTGTCAGCTTTTGGACACCTTTGAAGGTGTTTTCTATGTGTTTCTATGTGTTTTTGCCTGCCATTGGTTTTAACAGTGTTCGACGGTGTTCTAAGGTGTTCGACGAACAGTTCGACGAACAGTTCCTCGAACATCCCGGTGTTCGACGAACCGAACCGAACCCGAACACTACGGGGGTGGCTCAACACTACTTATAATCACCACTCCGGCTCCTCTACTCCTCACCATCATCCACATGCTCCTTGTCGCATCTTCTTATCATTGCCATGAGCGCTGAATCCCCAGAGCCTGAAGTAGTGACATTGCGTGGAAGGCCCAGAATGGTTCTGAACATGCATGTGCAAGGTCATGCTACATAATAATAATCTTTTTATTTATATATTGCCAACATATTCCACAGCACTTTGCAATTCAGACAATTTCCAAACATTTTCCACACTGTCCCAATTGGGGCTCACAATCTACATTCCCTATCAGTATGTCTTTGGAGTGTGGGAGGAAACCCAAGCATGCGGGGGAAACCCACGCAAATATGGGGAGAACATACAAACTCCCTTCAGTCCTTAGTGGGATTTGAACCCAGGAACCCAGTGC
This sequence comes from Phyllobates terribilis, assembly GCF_046119375.1. Taxonomy (NCBI): domain Eukaryota; kingdom Metazoa; phylum Chordata; class Amphibia; order Anura; family Dendrobatidae; genus Phyllobates; species Phyllobates terribilis. The sequence continues at coordinate 447,600,309 of NW_027362764.1, forward strand.
TGTAAGGCTGCAGTGCTAAGTATTGAGCCACCGTGCTGCCCTATGTCATGAGTCATGATGTCATTGACATTGACATTTTGTCATTGAAAAACAAAAAGGGGAATCCAGCACTATCACATCTGCGAATAAAGAAAAAAATAGCTTGATTTGAAATGCAATCCAAGATATGCAACATTTCGGTCTAATACAAAGAGCTTCATCAGATGCATTCCTATTCGGATGTGGTCTCGAGAAATAGTGCTATAAACAATAGGGTAATAGTCAAAAACAATGTTTGAGGTAGGCTGCTACCCTTTTCTTTTTCAAATACAGCAATTTTTTCTTTTTTTGCATATTTGAGAGTGCCGGATTCTATTTTTTTTTTTGCTTTTACAGAGAGGTATCCTCTCTGAGCACCCACCTCTACAGAGTGATGTATTGTTCTGCTTGTGCACAACCCTCAGCAAAGCCAGAAGTCTTAGCATGAGGAGGCCCATAAATTCAGTGCCTGTTGATATTATAGGAAGGTGGGTTGATATTATAAAGGCCCAGAGCATAAAAAAGTGACATTTAATTTGCAGAGTATAACTTTTCTGTGAATTGAATTTCCAGAGAAAGTTTGTGGGTACGGGCGAAATAAAACTTAGCCTGATATGCTTATTTAAACACTACGCCCGGGTGGTGAGCATTTTTATTGGTATATGGTCTCCCATGCTGGTATGTGCTGCCCCCATCCTGGTATTTGTGCTGCCCCCCCTCCTGTCCCCACCATCCTATCCTGGTAAGCATGGTACCCCTCATCCCTAATCCTGGTATGCATGGCACCCCTCACCCCCAATCCTAGTATGCATGGCACCCCTCATCCCCAATCCTGGCATGCATGGCACCCATCACCCCCAATCTTGGTATGCATGGCACCCCTCACCCACAATCCTGGTATGCATGGCACCCTTCACCCCCAATCCTGGTATGCATGGTACCCCTCAACCCCAATTCTGGAAGGCATGGCACCCCTCATTCCCAATCCTGGTATGCATGGCACCCCTCACCCCCAATCCTGGTATGCGTGGCACTCCTTATCCCCAAACCTGGTATGCATGGTAACCCTCATCCTGGTATGCATGGGCCCCTCACCCACATCCTGGTGTGCATGGCACCTTTCACCCCCATCCTGGTAGGCATGGGCCCCTCACCCCCATCCTGGTATGCATGGCACTCCTCATCCCTATCCTGGTATACATGGCACACCTCATCCCCAATCCCGGTATGCATGGCACCCCTCATCTCCAAACCCGGTTTGCATGGCACCCCTCAACCCCAATCCTTGTATGCATGGCTCTCTCATCCCCAATCCTGGTATGCATGGCTCCCTCATCCCCAATCCTGATATGCATGGCACCCCTCATCCCCAATCCTGGTATGCATGGCTCCCTCATCCCCAATCCTGATATGCATGGCACCCCTCATCCCCATCCTGGTATGCATAGGCCCCTCATCCCCAATCCTGGCATGCATGGCACTTCTCATCCCTAATCCTGGTATGCATGGCTCCCTCATCCCCAATCCTGGTATGCATGGCTCCCTCAACCCCCAATCCTGATATGCATGGCACCCCTCATCCCCAATCCTGGTATGCATGGCACCCCTCATCCCCAATCCTGGCATGCATGGCTCCCTCATCCCCAATCCTTGTATGCATGGCTCCCTAATCCCCAATCCTGATATGCATGGCACCCCTCATCCCCAATCCTGGTATGCATGGCTCCCTCATCCCGAATCCTGATATGCATGGCACCCCTCACCCCCATTGTGATATGCATGGGCCCCTCATCCCCAATCCTGGTATGCATGGCACTTCTCATCCCCAATCCAGGTATGCATGGCTCCCTCATCCCCAATCCTGGTATGCATGGCATCCCTGATCCACAATCCTGATATGCATGGCTCCCTCATCCCCAATCCTGACATGCATGGCACCCTTCACCCCCATCCTGGTATTCATGGGCCCCTAATCCCCAATCCTGGTATGCATGGCACTTCTCATCCCCAAACCTGTTATGCTTGTCTCCCTCATCCCGAAACCTGGTATGCATTGCTCCCTCACACCCAATCCTAATATGATTGGCACCCCTCATCCCCAATCCTGGCATGCATGGCTCCCTCACCCCCGATCCTGGTATGCATGACTCCCTCATCCCCAATCCTGGTATGCATGCACCCCTCATTCCCAATCCAGGTATGCATGGCTCTCTCATCCACAATCCTGGTATGCATGGCTCCCTCAACCCCAATCCTGGTATGCATGGCACCCCTCATCCCCAATCCTGGTAAGCAAGGCTCCCTCATCCCAAATCCTGATATGCATGACACCCCTCACCCCCATCCTGGTATGCATGGGCCCCTCATCCCCATTCCTGGCATGCATGGCACTTCTCATCCCCAATCCTGGTATGCATGACTCCCTCATCCCCAATCCTGGTATGCGTGGCTCCCTCATTCCCCCATAATGGTATGTGTGGTATACCTCATCCCCCAATCCTGGTATGCATGATCCCCTCAGCCCACAATCCTGGTATGCATGGTGCCCCCCCCAATCCTGGTATGCATGGTCCCCTCACCCCCCAATCCTGGTATGCATGATCCCCTCACTCCACAATCCTGGTATGCATGGTCCCCTCACTCCACAATCCTGGTTTGCATGGTCTCCTCACCCCCAATCCTGGTATGCATTATCCCCTCACCCCACAATCCTGGTATGTGTGGTCCCCTCATCCCCCAATCCTGTTAAGCATGGTCCCCTCACCCAACAATCCTGGTATTCATGGTCCCCTCACCCCACAATCCTGGTATGTGTGGTCCCCTCACCCCCCAATCCTGGTATGCATGGTCCCCTCACCCCACAATCCTGGTATGTGTGGCCCCCTCATCCCTCAATCCTGGTATACATGGTCCCCTCACCCCACAATCCTGGTATGTGTGGCCCCCTCATCCCTTTCATGCTGTGCACACATACAAAAAAATAAACAGTTGACTCACCTTTCTTCTCTGTGCTCCAGCGCTCCTGTGTCCTGTTCTGCCGGAGGCCGAGGGAGGAGTGCGGCGCCGTAGCACCGGGCTGTCCATCACCATTTTGCTGAAGACACACTGTAAATGTGTCTTCAGTAAAATGGCACTGGATAGCGCTATGCCCATGCGCCGATCCGACGCCTCACTCCTGCCCCAGTCTCCGGCGAAGAGAGAGGTGCAGCGGCAACGCTCCTCCTGGTTAGGTAAGTATGTAAGTATGGCGCGGGAGATCGTTGTATGCGTTCAGTGTCCGCGATCTCCGGCGCCATACACTCCTCTTTCCTGTAACGGCTGGATGCGGCCTTCTATCTGGAGCGCAGTCTATAAAGGCTTCAGACAGAGACACGCTTAGCCAATTATATTATAGATGACACCTCTATGTCTTTTTCTGCAAAACTATGATTACAGGGCCACAAACCTTCAGCTCTGAATGCTAGTAATCTGTATTCAAGCACTGAAAAAGTTGAAGAAGAAAAACAAACAGAAGCTCTGATACCAGGACCTGATGGCATACACCCACGGGTACTAAGGGAACTAAGTAATGTGATAGACAGATCGTTATATCTTATATTTAAGGACTCTGTTGAGACTGGGTCTGTACCACTTGATTGGCGACAGGCGAATGTAGTGCCAATATTCAAAAAGGGAGCGAAAAGTGACGCCGGAAACTATCGGCCGGTGAGTCTGACGTCCGTTGTGGGCAAAATTTTTGAAAGCTTCATTAAAGAGGCAATTACGGAGCATCTTGATGCTAATAATCTTTTAATCCCGAACCAACATGGATTCATGAGGAATCGCTCCTGCCAAACAAACCTGATTGACTTCTACGAGGAGGTTAGCTCTCGATTAGATCAGGGGGAACCAGTGGATGTCGTGTATCTCGACTTCTCAAAAGCATTCGATAGCGTGCCACATAATAGGTTGGTATACAAAATGAGAATGATGGGGCTGGGGGAAAATGTCTGCAAGTGGATAGCTAACTGGCTAAAGGATAGAAGGCAGAGGGTGGTTATAAATGGAATATTCTCAGATTGGGTAAGCGTCACTAGTGGGGTACCACAGGGGTCTGTACTAGGCCCAATGTTATTTAATATCTTTATTAACGACATAGTCAACGGGATAAATAGTAAAATATCAATATTTGCAGATGACACAAAGTTATGTAAAACAATTAATACAAAAGAGGACAGTGCAGACCTACAGAGGGATTTGGATAAGCTGGGTAGGTGGAGCATTAAATGGCAAATGAGGTTTAACGAGGAGAAATGTATGGTCATACATATGGGAAGGAAAAATGGAAGTCACCAGTACTCACTGAATGGGAAATCATTGGGGAATTCAGAGATGGAGAAGGACTTGGGCATCTTGATTGATAGCAAACTAAATTGGAGTGCCCAAAGTCAGGCCGCTGCTGTAAGGGCAAACAGGGTAATGGGATGTATCAGAAGAGGTATAGCTGCAAAGGATGAGAACATTGTTCTTCCACTGTACAAAGCACTGGTCAGACCACACTTGGAATACTGTGCTCAGTTATGGGCCCCAATATATAGAAAGGATATAAATGAGCTTGAAAAGGTACAAAGGAGGGCAACAAAATTAATAAAGGGAATGGAGGGACTGCAATACCCAGAGAGGTTGGCAAAACTAGGACTATTCAGCCTGGAAAAGAGAAGGTTGAGGGGGGACATAATAAATGTGTACAAATATGTTAGAGGACAGTATAGAGATCTTGCCCGGGATTTGTTCAAAAGGAGGGATATTACGGTAACAAGAGGTCATTCACTAAGACTGGAAGAGAAAAGGTTTCAGCACCAGCATAGGAAGGGGTTCTTTACGGTAAGAGCAGTGAGAATATGGAATTCACTGAGTGAGGAGACGGTAATGTCAGATTCACTACACCAGTTCAAGCGGGGACTGGATGCATTTCTAGATACCAGGCAGATTTCAGCATATACTTAAAAATAAAATAAAATAGTAAGTTGATACAGGGATTTATTCTGACTGCTGGTTTCAGAGTCGGGAGGGAATTTTTCCTCAGGTGAAGATTGGCTAAATCATTTGGGGTTTTTGCCCTCCTCTGGATCAACTTTAGCAATTACAGAACTAACAGGTCGAACTTGATGGACGCAAGTCTTTATTTGGCTTTACAAACTATGTTAAGTATAGCCCCTGAATGGGTTGCATTGTGTGGAGATAATGATCATGTACCTGTTACCAAGCAAACACTTACTGTATAACAGTAAATTGCCTCTTTATAGAGCCACCTTTTGGAAATAGCGATCCTAGAAGTCACAATCGACACTTTAACTAGTCTTGCAATATGACTTAGGATAAAAGCCAAATCAGAATCTCAATCTGCAGACATGGGGTTTCAGGCTGTTGGCCCTCATCAGTACAAAGTATGAGAACATATGTTAATGCCAAATGAATATGCCATAATCCTGCCCACCCCTCTGCGCCAGCTTCACTGAATGTGGTCATACTGCCATATTGCTTTACTGAGAATCGCATCGCAATACTTCAACTGGCCGTCTGCTGTCCTGACCTGAGCGTGACAGCATGTATTTTTATGCAGCTGTCATGCTCAGGCCAGGAAAGCAGATGGCCAGTCGGACTATTGCAATGTGATTCTCGAATATATGGCAGTCTGACTGAGTCACTGACACCAGCACAGAGGGGTGGGTGGGATTATGGGCTGGGCAAGGGGTGAATATTCAATTGGCATTAACATACATTTGACTACCTGGCGTGCGACTATAAATTTTCAGGGACTTACAGCAACACAGCGAGGTAACGTGCATCAATAAAAGTTGCATAATCTGAAAGGGCTGCCCAAGCCCTATTTCAGAATACTATTAGCAGGGTACGCAAAAGTGATCTGACAGATTCCCATTAACTGTGATTGTTACATTAAAACTAGTGTTGAGCCACCCCCGTAGCGTTCGAGTTCGGTTCGGTTCGTCGAACACCCGTGTGTTCGCCGAACTGTTCGTCGAACTGTTCGTCGAACACCTTCGAACACCGTTAAAACCAATGGCAGGCAAACAAAAACACATAGAAACACATAGAAAACACCTTGAAAGGTGTCCAAAAGCTGACAAACTGCTCAGAAGACACAACTAACACATGGAAAAGTGACAAGTACATATAGTCATGCAAAAATAAAAGAGGTGGAGGAGTAAAAGGAGGGGGAGACACAGATATAGGCATGTCATGCCCTTCTAAAATCCAAAAAGTGAGAAGCCGACACGGCCAGTCCGCTCCTGCCCGTGCCACCTCCGTGTCGCCGGGTTTGTGCCAGAGCCGCGGTGAACCCTGATGGCCAGCCCCCCTCTCCCAATACTGGTGCCTGTCCGCTGGTGGGTCGAGCGAGCCCCTCTGTGGTGGAGGCAGCTCTAAGCTTTTTAATTTAAATTGTCTCTCTAATTTGAATGAATACACTTTAAATCCATTTACAAGGATCTATTGGAGGGCAAGTCTCATGCCAGCAGCCGCGTAATTCCAGCTCCAGTAGCGTCCACTAAAGCTGCTGCAGTTAAAAAGCTTTTATAAGGATCGAGCTCGGCTGTCCACCGCAAGGCATCCTACTGCCAGTCCCAGCCCCTATGCCTTGGGGTGCCTCCTGATGCTCTTCACTGAGTATCCCATGGTCCCGAAGCATTTCCTTTGAAAAAATTAAGTGTCTAAACTACAGGTGGTGTAGCTTGCTTAACAGCCGGGATAATCCGCTGACTAGCAGACACTGCTACTAGGCACAAAGTATTTCCTGGGCTAGATGCAGTTAAAAATTTGTAATTAGATACTCTCGTTGGATGCTGAGAAAGCATTCCATAGAGTCTCCTGGCACGCCATATATGATTCTCTTAAAAAGCTTGGGGTAGGGGTCTAGGGGACCCTTTTATAGCCAAAATCACGGCCCTGTATCGCAATACGTCACCTAGGCTGAAGATAAATGGAACTGTAGCACCCTGAGGGCTCGGTTGCTACAGACGTATTGCACCTCACCCAGAGGTGTGATATCTCACTCTCAGGTAAGGATGGAGTGTGGATCAGGACCCGACACCTGCATGCATTACACCACATTGCCGTGGGGCAGGGCGACCAATATGCCCCTGAGATGGGCACGACAGTCCCTGTCCCTGGCTGGAGTGGGGGGAGGGAACACTGAGGAAGGGGAACCCTGTAGTGCAGGAGCAGGGAGGAAGCAGTTCCTGGGTGCATTGAGAAGGGAGAATAAAAGGTGGGCACCATCTTAGTTCAGTGCAGAGAAGTCTGAGCAGAAGTGGCAGGGAGCAGGGGCTCTGCATGAGCTCTGCTCCGGAGGCGGGCCTAGTAACAGAGGCCCAGGCCTGGAAGAGGGAGAAGGAAGGAAGAGGAGCGGAGAAGGCTCCAGGAACGAGGAATGAAGGGATCCCAGGGGTGCGGACGGGCGAGTCGCCACCGCACGCCCGAATCCACCTGCGTGGAGGGGTCAGGCCAAAGGGGGAGACCGGTCCCCGAACTAGTGGATGCAGGAAACGACCCTCAGCTAGAAACCGGAGGCTCTGACATTTTATGTGGCGCAGCCCCTCGCTACACCCGCTAGGAAGGCACCACATAGGGTCAGGGAAACTGGCGCCAAGTTTACCAAGAGGAGGCCCGAGGCAGCCGGACAGAAGTGTTGGTAAGAAAGGCCAGACAAAGGACACACAAAGGGGGTCCTGTGAAGTGCTCCAAAGTTATCTGGGAGTTGTCTGAGCCCCTCACCTGGTGAGCACAGTACGACGTGGGCAGCCGTTACCTGCAGACGTGGTCTGGATAATAAGAACTGTGAGTAAAGGCCCTGGACTGCATCACTGACTCTGTGTCGTTACTGCTGCTGCCCTGCACCATCACCCCCATCCTCCGCATACACTGCCCTGAGGCTATACTCCTCCCGTGGGGAGTTATGCTACGCTCTGCTGCACCCACAACACCAGCCTCAGCGGTCTGCCCTGTAGCGGCGGTTCACTCAGACCGCAATCCACGGGTGGCGTAGTCGGACATTTAAACATCAAAACCACATAAATAGTTCCACCACTGTTTTGACCGCCCTGAGCCACGGAACCAGGTCGCCGCCACGAAGACTACAACCACCAGCATCCACCAAAAAGGGTCCGGCTCCGGGTGTCCCAAGGCCCAGGGGGTGCGTCAGAACATTTTCATCACCTTTCACAATCACCAATGGGACAAGGCAGGGATGTCCTCTGTCCCCTCTCTTATACATCCTAGTGACGGAGCACCTGCTCTCATCAATTCGCCATAACCCCAATATTAGGTGGATTGAGGTGGGAGGCACCGAGTACAAGTGCTCTCTATTTGCTGATGATGTCCTAGTATATATCACTCAATCACATATATCCATCCATGCTGTTATGGCTGAAATAGATCACTTTGTTACATGGTAAAATTTTAAAATCAATGCAGCGAAGTCTGAGGCCCTCGATGTCTCCCTCCCCAAATCCATATAGGATTCCATCCAGTCCAACTTTCCCTTTGCCTGGCCCTCACAGGGTATCAAATACTTAGGAATTCCTATTCATAGAGACCTCTCCCATCTATGTTATCTTAATTTTGGGCCCTTTATTGAACAATTCCATACAGACCACGGTTGGCAAGTTAGAACTGTAAGATTCACTACGTGAACCGCTGGTGTTTTGTGGAAAAGCACATGTACACCGCGTTCCAAATTATTATGCAAAAAGTGTTTAGGAGTGATAAGGGAAGAATTTGTTTGTTTGTCAGTTAAACTCATTGATGGTGATGTGTGTCAGGGCTCTTTATATCACTGTAAGCAATTGCAGACACCTGTGCTAATTAGTTTGGCAGGTGTGTCCAATGAAAGGCAAGACTACTTAAGAAGGCTCTCTCACAATATTAAGCAGCCTACATTTTCTGCCAAAATGGGAAAGAAAAAGGATGTGTCGGCTGCTGAGAAGCAACAAATTGTGGAGTGTTTAGGTCAAGGCATGACTACAATCAACATTGTGCGATGATCAGGATGAAGTGTCTTGGCAATCAAGAAGTATGTAGCTGATTCACAGTACACACGTGTGCGTGCTGATAAGGGCAAATTGAGGACTCTTTCCTACAGGCAATTACGTCAGGTTGAAAGAGCAGCGGCAAAAAAGCCTTGTCATAGCAGCAGACAAGTTTTTGAAGCTGCTTGTGCCTCCAACGTCCCCCGAACAACAAGGAGGAGGTGGAGTAATGTTTTGGGCTGGAATCATGGGGAGAGAGATTGTCGGCCCCTTTAGGATCCCTGAAGGCGCTAAAGATGAACTCCATAATGTATGTGGATTTTCTCAAACAGCACTTCCTGCCATGGTTCAAGAAGAAGAACCGTGTATTTCACAGCAAGATCATTTTTCTGCATGATAATGCACCATCTCATGCTGCACATAAAACATCTGCATCTCTGGCTGATATGGGCATAAAAGGGGACAAACTTATGGTGTGACCCCCATGCTCCCCTGACCTCTACCCCATTCAGAACCTTTGGAGCATCATTAAAAGGAGTGTCTATGATGGCGGGAGGCAGTTCACATCTAAGCAACAGCTCTGGGAGGGTATTCTGTCCTCATGCAAAACAATTGAAGCAGAAACCATCCAAAACCTGACAAATTCAATGGACGAGAGAGTTCAGAAGCTCCTTTCGAACAAGGGGTCCTATGTGAAAATGTAACATCACCTAGAATAAAGTTTTGAGTTGAAAACTGTTTTATTTCAGTTTCTAACAACCTGCTAATGCTTATAATTTCAAAAATGACCATTTTTTTGGTCTTTATTAAAATGAAAAGGTTGATCGAAAAGTTTGGGGGATCTAAGAGTGTGGCAACCCAGTAGTCATGATTACTTCGAATTCTGACAATATGAGGGTCATGCTGCAGGTAGTGCAGCAAGAAGGCACTTATGTGTCTTGCGCATCTCGGAGCCCCAAAATTATTTTCCGGGCTAGATGCAGCTAAAAATTATTTTTAATTTTAAATCTGGTGGAGCTTATTATAGATGGCCTAATAGGATCAGTGCTGCACACTGCTACAAAGCCCAAATTATTTTCCAGTCAAGATACAGATAAACATGATTAGTAATTTGAAAGCTTAAAACGTTTGGTAGGGTGATTTTAACCAATCATCAAGGTTTTACTCTCCCCAGGATGACACAGGGGTAGAAAAGTCGTTTCGGATCCATGATTTGTTCATCTTTATGAACGTGAGTCTGTCTACATTATCAGTGGAGAGCCGCGTGCGCTTATCTGTCAGCACACCACCAGCAGCGCTGAACACACGTTCAGACAGAACGCTGGCTGCGGGGCATGACAAGATCTCCAAGGCGTAAGTGGCTAGCTCCGGCCATTTATCCAGATTGGAAGCCCAAAAAGAGCAAGGGTCCAGTGACACAGTCGTGGCTTCAATGTTTACTTGGAGATACTCCTGTACCATCGTCTCTAGGCGTTGACTATGTGTCAGACTTCTTGTCTCCTATGGCCTTGCAAAGGATGGGCTAAAAAAGTGGTGAAATGATTCCGCAAAATTGATGTTACCAGCAGATACTGTGGTTCTGTTACGGTTTGAGTGCTGAACACTTGACGGTCCCACGGTTGGCAAGTTGGAACTGTGAGATTCACTACGTGCACCACTGGCATTTTGTGGAAAAGCACATGTAAGATTCTGCAACAGTCTCTGCTGATACTCCTGCATGCGTGCATCCCTTTCTATGGCAGGAATAATTTCTGCAAATTTACTTTTGTACCAGGGATCTAACAGTGTGGCAACCCAGTAGTCAGGATTATTTCTAATTCTCACAATTCGAGGGTCATGTTGCAGGTAGTGCAGCAAGAAGGCACTCATGTGTGTTGCGCATCCAGGAGCACCAAGTCCCTGTTGTGTTGGTGGCGAGGTAACAATCATCCTTCCTTCCTCTGTCCTCTCCCCCCAACCTCGCACAACAGAAATGTGATCAAGGTCTCCCTCATCTGATGAGTCTTCCATCAGGTCGTCCTCCACTTCTTCCTGGGCTCCTGCACCTTTCTCACTAGTTTGGCTGCTACCATGCGCCCTGGTAAAACCATCTCCCCCACCCTCACATGCCTGCCGCCTTGGTGCTGCCGACCTTCTGGACTTTGCAGATGTAAGCCCTTCCGCATACAACTCCTCCTCCTCTACTTCCTCCACCTCCTCTTGTGCCACCACCTGACTCCGAATTCTGTTTAACATGTGCTCCAGCATGTAAATCACCGGAATAGTCATGCTGATAATGGCATCGTCAGCACTAAACATCTTCGTCGCCATTTCAAAACTGTGCAGAAGGGTGTATAGGTCCCTGATCTGAGACCACTCCTCCAGCGTGATTTGCCCCACCTCTGAATCTCGTTGGCCCAGGCTATACGTCAGAACGTATTGCACCAGGGCTTGTCGGTGCTGCCACAGTCGCTGCAACATGTGCAGAGTTGAATTCCACCGGGTAGGCACATCGCATTTTAGCCGGTGAAGTGGCAGGCCCAACGACTTCTGTAGAGATGTAAGTCGCTGAGCTGCGGGATGCGAATGGCGGAAGTGAGCACACAGCGACCGTGCCCTCTGCAGAAGGCCATCTAGTCTGGGATAGTGGGCTAAAAATTGCTGGACAACCAGGTTCAACATGTGAGCCATACAAGGCACGTGTGTGACATGGCCCCGGCGAAGGGCCGCACCCAGGTTTGCAGCATTGTCGCACACGGCCTTCCCTGGTTTCAGGTCCAGTGGAGACAACCATTCATGAAATTGGTTCTCCAGAGCTGACCACAACTCCTCAGCTGTGTGACTCACATTTCCCAGACATTTCAATGTAAAAACCGCCTGATGACGTTGAGCCCTACTGCCAGCATAGTAAGGAGGTGTGCAGGATCCCTTCTGCGCAGTTAGAAAGCTTGTGGCATGACCAGACAGGCTTTGGGTGCAGGTAGAAGACCGAGAGGAGGTTGAGGAGGCAGAAGCAGTGGAGGAACTTTGACATAAAGAGGATTGACGCACAACTCGTGGGGACGGCAAGACTTGGACAGCAGCCCCTTGTCTCCTGCTGTCACCATAGTTACCCAGTGCTCAGTCAGCGACATGTAACGCCCCTGTCCATGTCTACTCGTCCAAGTGTCTGTGGTGAAATGCACCCTGTCACACACAGAGTTTCTCAAAGAAGCGGTGATGTTGTGTGCGACATGCTGGTGGAGCGCAGGCACACCTTTCTTTGAGAAGTAGTGCCGACTGGGCATCTGGTACTGGGGCACTGCGACGGACATAAGGTCTCGAAAATCCTCTGTGTCCACCAGGCGGAAAGGCAGCATTTCTGTAGCCAAGAGCTTGCAGATGGTGAAATTCAACCTCTTAGCTTTCTCATGGCTAGGAGGAAATGGTCTTTTACTTGTCCACATCTGAGGGACCGAGGGCTGGCTATTGTGCTTAGACGGGGTTGATAAGGGTGTCCCCGGCAAACTGCCGGTCTGTGAGGAAGATGCAGGCGGACATGTTAGGTTGCCTTGATCCAAAGGTGGTGCTATCGATGTCGGACAGCGCTCAACACCAGCTGGTGTTACCACCTCCAAAGAAAATGATGACCTGCCAATCACGCTGGCTGTTGCGGGTAAAGAAGTGGCAGGTCTGCGCCCCAAAACAGGTGTGACTGCTGTCCCCCCAGTCACAGAGGATGAAGAGGCCGCGGATGCACAAGATATGGCAGACGGTGATTGGCCCGGCCGGCTAGGCCGCATTGTAGCACACTGAGCTTCCCACTGCAACTTATGCTTCATGTCCATGTGCCGGATCATGCATGAAGTACTCAAACTATGTATTTTTTGGCCTCTACTTAGCTTTTGCTGACAAATGTTACAGATAACACGAGTTGGGTCATCTTTATCGATCTGAAAAAATGCCCAGGCTATGCAAGGCTTAGCACCCATGCGACCTGAAGAGCCACCATGACTTGTGGTGAGAGGCAGAGTTGTGTTTGAGGATGCAGTTGTTGACGTGCTTCCAGTACTACATCTCTGTCCAGGAAGGCGCAACCTGACCTCGTCGTCACTAGCATCTTCCTCCACCTCCTCTGCTGACCTCATCTCTTGGCTGACTGTGGGTTGACAGTAAGTGGGATCTCCGACCTCATCATCATCACCCTGTGCGTTATCACACCCATCGTCCTCAGAGCCAACCTGTTCCTGCCCTGACAAAAAACTAAAGTTGTCGCTCCAATCAGGTATTTGAGTCTTATCATCGTCTTCCTCATTGTCTCCACCAACAGGAGTTACAGTTTGGGAATGAGGGTCTACATTATGGTCAGAACCTTCTGCGTCTGGTCCTGGATCCGACTCATAAAGATTCTGGGCATCAGTGCAGATCATTCCCTCGTCTGGATTCACAGAAGCGCTGGAGTCGACCTCTGATTCCCAGGCTATAGTATGAGTAAACAGCTCTGCAGACTCAACCATCTGTTCTACCTCATACTCAGACGGGCAGCTGGAGATTTGGGAGCTGTGAGGAAGCAAGTGCGAATTGGGTGACACCTTTGAGGACTGGAGTATTTGTGAGGTTGAAGTTTATGTGGAGGAGAGCCCACTTAAAGGAGCACTTGATATCCGTTGAAGCACCTGCTGTTTTTGTGCCTCATCTGGAATTTGTAGCGATTGGCGTGGCCGTAAGAAAGGGATCTTATCACATTGTCCGCTAAAAGAAGTAGACATTTTAGTTTGGCTGGAAGATGGTCTTTCTTCTGCAGATGTTACTGTTGCTTTAACACCTACCCCACGGACACAACCTTTTTTCCCCTTCCCAACACGCCTATTCCCCTTTCCACCAGCAGCAGGCCTTTTTCCACTCATTTTGGTGGTTAACTAATTCACAACTCTGGAGTTGTTTGCACAAAAAAACAATGGATGGTAACCGAGCAGAGCTGAGTGGCCAAACTGTGGTATTAGGCCAAAACTATTGGCTGGGTTAGATGCAGAAAAAAAATATTTTGAATTTGCAACCTGATGGAGGTCAGTATAGATGGACTAATAGAGAAAGTCCGACACACTACTAGAAGGCCAAATATTTTTTCAGAGGTAGATGCAGAAAAAAATATATTCAGTTTGCAACCTGATGGAGGTCAGTATAGATGGATTAATAGAACAAGACCCACACACAGCTAGAAGCCCAATATTTTTTCAGAGGTAGATGCAGAAAAAACTATATTCAGTTTGCAACCTGATGGAGGTCAGTATAGATGGACTAATAGAACAAGTCCCACACACTGCTAGAAGCCCAAATATTTTTTCAGAGGTACTGTAGATGCAGATAAAAATTAGTTTTAATTTGCAACCTGATGGAGGTCAGTATAGATGGACTAATAGAGAAAGTCCGACACACTACTAGAAGGCCAAATATTTTTTCAGAGGTAGATGCAGAAAAAAATATATTCAGTTTGCAACCTGATGGAGGTCAGTATAGATGGACTAATACAACAAGTCCCACACACAGCTAGAAGCCCAAATATTTTTTCAGAGGTACTGTAGATGCAGATAAAAATTAGTTTTAATTTGCAACCTGATGGAGGTCAGTATAGATGGACTAATAGAGAAAGTCCGACACACTACTAGAAGGCCAAATATTTTTTCAGAGGTAGATGCAGAAAAAAATATATTCAGTTTGCAACCTGATGGAGGTCAGTATAGATGGACTAATACAACAAGTCCCACACACAGCTAGAAGCCCAAATATTTTTTCAGAGGTACTGTAGATGCAGATAAAAATTAGTTTTAATTTGCAACCTGATGGAGGTCAGTATAGATGGATTAATAGAGAAAGTCCGACACACTACTAGAAGGCCAAATATTTTTTCAGAGCTAGATGCAGAAAAAAATTATATTCAGTTTGCAACCTGATGGAGGGCAGTATAGATGGATTAATAGAACAAGACCCACACACAGCTAGAAGCCCAATATTTTTTCAGAGGTAGATGCAGAAAAAAATATATTCAGTTTGCAACCTGATGGAGGTCAGTATAGATGGACTAATAGAACAAGTCCCACACACTGCTAGAAGCCCAAATATTTTTTCAGAGGTACTGTAGATGCAGATAAAAATTAGTTTTAATTTGCAACCTGATGGAGGTCAGTATAGATGGACTAATAGAGAAAGTCCGACACACTACTAGAAGGCCAAATATTTTTTCAGAGGTAGATGCAGAAAAAAATATATTCAGTTTGCAACCTGATGGAGGTCAGTATAGATGGACTAATAGAACAAGTCCCACACACTGATAGAAGCCCAAATATTTTTTCAGAGGTACTGTAGATGCAGATAAAAATTAGTTTTAATTTGCAACCTGATGGAGGTCAGTATAGATGGACTAATAGAGAAAGTCCGACACACTACTAGAAGGCCAAATATTTTTTCAGAGGTAGATGCAGAAAAAAATATATTCAGTTTGCAACCTGATGGAGGTCAGTATAGATGGACTAATACAACAAGTCCCACACACAGCTAGAAGCCCAAATATTTTTTCAGAGGTACTGTAGATGCAGATAAAAATTAGTTTTAATTTGCAACCTGATGGAGGTCAGTATAGATGGACTAATAGAGAAAGTCCGACACACTACTAGAAGGCCAAATATTTTTTCAGAGGTAGATGCAGAAAAAAATATATTCAGTTTGCAACCTGATGGAGGTCAGTATAGATGGACTAATACAACAAGTCCCACACACAGCTAGAAGCCCAAATATTTTTTCAGAGGTACTGTAGATGCAGATAAAAATTAGTTTTAATTTGCAACCTGATGGAGGTCAGTATAGATGGATTAATAGAGAAAGTCCGACACACTACTAGAAGGCCAAATATTTTTTCAGAGCTAGATGCAGAAAAAAATTATATTCAGTTTGCAACCTGATGGAGGGCAGTATAGATG
This sequence comes from Phyllobates terribilis, assembly GCF_046119375.1. Classification (NCBI taxonomy): domain Eukaryota; kingdom Metazoa; phylum Chordata; class Amphibia; order Anura; family Dendrobatidae; genus Phyllobates; species Phyllobates terribilis. The sequence goes on from NW_027362764.1 coordinate 447,616,285, forward strand.
GATTAATAGAACAAGACCCACACACAGCTAGAAGCCCAATATTTTTTCAGAGGTAGATGCAGAAAAAAATATATTCAGTTTGCAACCTGATGGAGGTCAGTATAGATGGACTAATAGAACAAGTCCCACACACTGCTAGAAGCCCAAATATTTTTTCAGAGGTACTGTAGATGCAGATAAAAATTAGTTTTAATTTGCAACCTGATGGAGGTCAGTATAGATGGACTAATAGAGAAAGTCCGACACACTACTAGAAGGCCAAATATTTTTTCAGAGGTAGATGCAGAAAAAAATATATTCAGTTTGCAACCTGATGGAGGTCAGTATAGATGGACTAATAGAACAAGTCCCACACACTGCTAGAAGCCCAAATATTTTTTCAGAGGTACTGTAGATGCAGATAAAAATTAGTTTTAATTTGCAACCTGATGGAGGTCAGTATAGATGGACTAAGAGAGAAAGTCCGACACACTACTAGAAGGCCAAATATTTTTTCAGAGGTAGATGCAGAAAAAAATATATTCAGTTTGCAACCTGATGGAGGTCAGTATAGATGGACTAATACAACAAGTCCCACACACAGCTAGAAGCCCAAATATTTTTTCAGAGGTACTGTAGATGCAGATAAAAATTAGTTTTAATTTGCAACCTGATGGAGGTCAGTATAGATGGACTAATAGAGAAAGTCCGACACACTACTAGAAGGCCAAATATTTTTTCAGCGCTAGATGCAGAAAAAAATTATATTCAGTTTGCAACCTGATGGAGGTCAGTATAGATGGATTAATAGAACAAGACCCACACACAGCTAGAAGCCCAATATTTTTTCAGAGGTAGATGCAGAAAAAACTATATTCAGTTTGCAACCTGATGGAGGTCAGTATAGATGGACTAATAGAACAAGTCCCACACACTGCTAGAAGCCCAAATATTTTTTCAGAGGTACTGTAGATGCAGATAAAAATTAGTTTTAATTTGCAACCTGATGGAGGTCAGTGTAGATGGACTAATAGAGAAAGTCCGACACACTACTAGAAGGCCAAATATTTTTTCAGAGGTAGATGCAGAAAAAAATATATTCAGTTTGCAACCTGATGGAGGTCAGTATAGATGGATTAATAGAACAAGACCCACACACAGCTAGAAGCCCAATATTTTTTCAGAGGTAGATGCAGAAAAAAATATATTCAGTTTGCAACCTGATGGAGGTCAGTATAGATGGACTAATAGAACAAGTCCCACACACTGCTAGAAGCCCAAATATTTTTTCAGAGGTACTGTAGAGGCAGATAAAAATTAGTTTTAATTTGCAACCTGATGGAGGTCAGTATAGATGGACTAATAGAGAAAGTCCGACACACTACTAGAAGGCCAAATATTTTTTCAGAGGTAGATGCAGAAAAAAATATATTCAGTTTGCAACCTGATGGAGGTCAGTATAGATGGACTAATAGAACAAGTCCCACACACTGCTAGAAGCCCAAATATTTTTTCAGAGGTACTGTAGATGCAGATAAAAATTAGTTTTAATTTGCAACCTGATGGAGGTCAGTATAGATGGACTAATAGAGAAAGTCCGACACACTACTAGAAGGCCAAATATTTTTTCAGAGGTAGATGCAGAAAAAAATATATTCAGTTTGCAACCTGATGGAGGTCAGTATAGATGGACTAATACAACAAGTCCCACACACAGCTAGAAGCCCAAATATTTTTTCAGAGGTACTGTAGATGCAGATAAAAATTAGTTTTAATTTGCAACCTGATGGAGGTCAGTATAGATGGACTAATAGAGAAAGTCCGACACACTACTAGAAGGCCAAATATTTTTTCAGAGCTAGATGCAGAAAAAAATTATATTCAGTTTGCAACCTGATGGAGGTCAGTATAGATGGATTAATAGAACAAGACCCACACACAGCTAGAAGCCCAATATTTTTTCAGAGGTAGATGCAGAAAAAACTATATTCAGTTTGCAACTTGATGGAGGTCAGTATAGATGGACTAATAGAACAAGTCCCACACATTGCTAGAAGCCCAAATATTTTTTCAGAGGTACTGTAGATGCAGATAAAAATTAGTTTTAATTTGCAACCTGATGGAGGTCAGTATAGATGGACTAATAGAGAAAGTCCGACACACTACTAGAAGGCCAAATATTTTTTCAGAGGTAGATGCAGAAAAAAATATTTTCAGTTTGCAACCTGATGGAGGTCAGTATAGATGGACTAATAGAACAAGTCCCACACACTGCTAGAAGCCCAAATATTTTTTCAGAGGTACTGTAGATGCAGATAAAAATTAGTTTTAATTTGCAACCTGATGGAGGTCAGTATAGATGGACTAATAGAGAAAGTCCGACACACTACTAGAAGGCCAAATATTTTTTCAGAGGTAGATGCAGAAAAAAATATATTCAGTTTGCAACCTGATGGAGGTCAGTATAGATGGACTAATACAACACGTCCCACACACAGCTAGAAGCCCAAATATTTTTTCAGAGGTACTGTAGATGCAGATAAAAATTAGTTTTAATTTGCAACCTGATGGAGGTCAGTATAGATGGACTAATAGAGAAAGTCCGACACACTACTAGAAGGCCAAATATTTTTTCAGAGCTAGATGCAGAAAAAAATTATATTCAGTTTGCAACCTGATGGAGGTCAGTATAGATGGATTAATAGAACAAGACCCACACACAGCTAGAAGCCCAATATTTTTTCAGAGGTAGATGCAGAAAAAAATATATTCAGTTTGCAACCTGATGGAGGTCAGTATAGATGGACGAATAGAACAAGTCCCACACACTGCTAGAAGCCCAAATATTTTTTCAGAGGTACTGTAGATGCAGATAAAAATTAATTTTCATTTGCAACCTGATGGAGGTCAGTACAGATGGACTAATAGAGAAAGTCCGACACACTACTAGAAGGCCAAATATTTTTTCAGAGCTAGATGCAGAAAAAAATTATATTCAGTTTGCAACCTGATGGAGGTCAGTATAGATGGACTAATAGAGAAAGTCCGACACACTACTAGAAGGCCAAATATTTTTTCAGAGGTAGATGCAGAAAAAAATATATTCAGTTTGCAACCTGATGGAGGTCAGTATAGATGGATTAATAGAACAAGACCCACACACAGCTAGAAGCCCAATATTTTTTCAGAGGTAGATGCAGAAAAAAATATATTCAGTTTGCAACCTGATGGAGGTCAGTATAGATGGACTAATAGAACAAGTCCCACACACTGCTAGAAGCCCAAATATTTTTTCAGAGGTACTGTAGATGCAGATAAAAATTAGTTTTAATTTGCAACCTGATGGAGGTCAGTATAGATGGACTAATAGAGAAAGTCCGACACACTACTAGAAGGCCAAATATTTTTTCAGAGGTAGATGCAGAAAAAAATATATTCAGTTTGCAACCTGATGGAGGTCAGTATAGATGGATTAATAGAACAAGACCCACACACAGCTAGAAGCCCAATATTTTTTCAGAGGTAGATGCAGAAAAAAATATATTCAGTTTGCAACCTGATGGAGGTCAGTATAGATGGACTAATAGAACAAGTCCCACACACTGCTAGAAGCCCAAATATTTTTTCAGAGGTACTGTAGATGCAGATAAAAATTAGTTTTAATTTGCAACCTGATGGAGGTCAGTATAGATGGACTAATAGAATGATGCTATGCCCAAAAGATTTTACTTCACTAGGTGCAGTAAAAAAATTGGTATTCTATACACAGGTGGTATATCTTGCAACACAGATAGGCTACTCCACTGACTAACACACTCTGCAATAGGCAAAAAAGGATTAGCTTTGCTAGATTCAGCCAAATGCTGTGAAAAAAACTTGCACAGCACTGGCACAGACCTGCCTGGCAAAAACTGATAGGAACTCATGTAACCTAGTCCTGAAAAGGACTGCAATTACAATTAGTCTTTACTCCCACAACCGATCTATTTAAGAGCACAGACCTCCCTGATAAAAGTCGTAGGAAATGCTGTAACCTAGTCCTTAAAAGGACTGCAATCACAACTATTCCCTACTCCCAAGCTATCTGTATATTTGTGCGAAAATTGGCTTGAAATTAACAAGGTATAGCGCACACAGCAACAGCGGTGCCGTCTAACACGCAGCTGCAGCAGTGAGAAAATGGTGGCGACGGGGAAAATGGCTTGGTCTTATAGGGCAAGGACATGTGACATACACTGCCAATGACACATGCCCTTGCTTGTGTGAAAAAAAGCACTTCGCTCCGTGTGTGCGCTGCTGATAGGCTGACAGATTGCACCTCCCCACTGTAAATGCGGGAAAGAGAAAAAAAATGGAGATCTTCATTGTTCCTGCAGAGATCCATCCCCTGCCCCTCCCCCCACCCCGCTGTACACTCAAACTGCGTATTAACATTAATTTTCATCATTACTGAGAAAAAATCCAGTTATGATTTTGGTGCACGAACAGTTATCGAACATAACCTCGAACAGCCGAATTTTTCTCAAATTGTTCGTGTTCGCCGAACGGCTCGAACACCGCCCGAAACAGCTCGAATTTGAGATTGGCGAACAGTTCGAGTAGAACAACGCTCATCTCTAATTAAAAGGGCTCTTTAAAAATTACTCGACCAACACCTATTTCAGGCTGCAACTTGTACTAGGCACACACTAGGATGGGTTTCAATATGAAGAAACGCAGCTCAAAGCATGTTTCTTGACTTTAGGCTATGGAGGAGCATAATGAACAAGCCTATCTTGAGACCACTTTAAAGTGCATCTATTGTTCCTGTAAACATGACAACATCTGCGGAAACTGGGCCCCAATATTGATCTATGTTGGTTATATTGCTGCATCTAATTTAGATTGTGTGTTCACTGCAATTAGTTCCATAACTCGACCTATGAATGAAGAGAAAGACTGTCCTGCATTCCAAGAGTGCTCAGCAAGATTCTTGTGGAAGGACTGCACCAAAGTAAAATGAGAATTGCAAAATAAACTTTGCTTACAGAAATGGCTTAAAGAGGTTTTACATAGAAAGAGAAGCAGATAGGCACCCCTATAACCAGGGCAAAACATAAAGCAATTAAAATATAAGAGCCTATGAATACATAAATTGTAAAGCTAGTCAAGATATTTTGCTTTGAAAGCCGTGCTTTTGCATAAGGAAATCATGTCTACTAGTGATTAGCGAGCATGCTCGCAACTGCTCAGTAGCCGCCAGAGCATCTCACTGTTCGAGATGCTCGGCGCTTGCCGAGTACCTCCTGGATGCTCGGGCGGGAGCTCGAGTCCCCGCCTCGCATGTTTGGTGCTGTTTGGACAGCGAATAAACATGCGGGGATTGCCTGCCACTCACTGATATGCCGTAACCATGTTGGTTGTGGCATTACAGTGATTGGCTGGCTGCATAGCATCATCAGGTCTATATGAGACCTGGTGACCCTATGCTCTTCACAGACTACCCTTCAGACAGGCAGAGTGTGGAGAGGTGCAGCTGAGTGAGGGAGAGAATTGGCGGTTTATTTAGTGAGGTATTCCAAAGCAATATACATCTAAACTACCAATGCTTCCAAGGACTGTCTAACTCCTGCTATCACCAATGATACATATCAATCCTGGTGAGTTAGACAGGCATAGTTTGTGGAGAGTATATAGAAGAGAATAGGGTCCATTGCATGTTCTGTCTGCTGCTGTTACTGATATCCATAGCTCTAGATATCAGGGCTAATATTCTTTTTGCTCTTAATCCTGATTATCTGCTTGAAAAGCAATATAATACACCAATTTTACTGCTCCATTTTCTTGTTAGCAGCATACAGCCAGATTTGTTTGATTTTAATAGCATTGTTGTATTGTGGAAGCAGAGAAACTTGTCTATCATCCCAGGTGATCAGATAATACTGAGGTAATAATCCTGACATTTTTGGGAGTGTGTCAAATATTATACTCCATTTAAAGTCTGCCAGTTGTGTGTTGTTCAATCCTATTCACACTTGGTTGCTGACCAGTACCATACTAGAAGGTCACTGCCCAAAACCGTGGTCATCAGATGTGATCCGATATTACTGTGGTAATAATCCTGACATTTTTGAGAATGTGACAAATTTTATACTCTATTTAAAATGGATGAAGCACGTGGCAAGGGACTGGGAAGTGGACATTATTGTGATGTGCATGCAGAGGCAGAGGCCATGGGCAAGCTGAAATTGTGCCTGCTGAGGGAGTACAACAAGCACCCACATCATGTCGCCCTACCATCCTGTCCCACTTTGTAGGGGGCCTGGGGAGCACCCCTATTGAAGCCAGAGCAAAAGGTTGTTGGTTTGCCTTCACCATTACCTTGTCTTCCACACGGTCTAGTCTCTTTAGCCGTGAGTCTGGACCACATATTCCTCACTCTGATCCTCCTTCCTCCTACCATGCCAAGTGCCCAGAGGCAAGTGATCTCACACTTGGACACTGCAAAGAGCTGTTTACTTTTACATTTATAGGTTTGGACCTTTCGAGTGGCCCACTTCAAGCGGGGCAAGAGGAAATCACATGTAGTTATGCCCAAATATTTGAGCATCCACGATCACACAAAGGCGACAGTGGGAAAGTGCAATTACTGTCGTACGAGGCGGATAATGATGATGAGACCCAATTGTCGGGGAGGGAGGTGAAGCACCACAACAGGCAGGTACAAGCAGTGGGGTGGTCACAGACACTAGGCGGGCAACTGTTCTCCATAACTTCAACATGAGGGAAGTTTCCAGTCCAACTGTAGGGTCTTCTCTGGTCTGGCTCTTTTATGAAGACTGTCAAGTTAACCCCAAAAAGACCATTTGAAACTTCTGCCATGCCAGCATCAGCAGGGGCAGCAAACCTACTAGCCTGACCATCACCAGCATGCTCAGACACATGTCAGAAAAGCGCCCCACTAGTTGGGCTGAATGCCAGGGTCCAGATACAGTGTATGCGGGTGACACCACTGCGTGTTCTTCTGTTGTGCATGCACGCCAATCTCCTGTCTATGGCAAGGGCGAAGATGCCTTCTGCCCTGCACCTGTCGTTGCACACTTGCTACGACCACCATCAGCAACCATGTCCTTGTCCCAGCGCAATGTTCAGTTGTCCCTACCCCAGTCCTTTGAACGTGTAGCGTCGGCGTCCCTGCCTCCTGTCGGGAAAAAATGCAGATCCCCTCACCGCCGCGGTCCGGCATTCTCCAGATCCCCTGGTGCATCTGTCCGGGGAGCGTGCACCACGCACAAATTCCCAGGCACTGTACTTAGGGCACGCACGCGTGCACTCCCTTCCTCTTAAAGGGGCCGCACGCATCATCCTAAAGAGTCCCCGGCCAATAGCCAGGGGGACTGCTCTTATATAAGGCACCTCCTCCAAAATAGAAGTGCCTGTGCAAGGTTGTTGTTTGTGTGATAACACTCTCTCCAGGCCTCAAGTTCCAGTGACCGCCTGCCTGTCTATCAGCCGTACAAACCTGCCTGCTTGTCTATCAGCCGTGCCTGCCCACCTGTCAGCCGTGACCACTCAATTGTATATCAGCCGTGCCCAACTGTCTGTCTAGCAGCCGTGTCCACCTGCCTGTCTATCTGCCGTGCCCGCCTGCATTTCTACCCGTATCACCTGCCTGTCTTCCAGCTGTGCTCATCTGCTGTGCCTGTCGGCTTCGGCCATCAGTCCCATGGGAGTCGCCTGCTCTCACACAAGGTCGGTCCCAGAGTGGCACCTTGTTCACCTTCCCGGTCCCTCCTTGGTTCACGGAGTCGACTAAGCCACCGTGTGGCCAGGGTCAGTCCGGGTAGGCACTTAGGTACGCCCCTCTGGTCCCTCCTTGTATCACAGCACAGAGGTTCCAGCACCTGGATTCGTAACCGTTTGCACAGGCCATGGATTCCAGTGGCTCCCAGGCTCCTTCGCTCTCAGACCTGTACCAAGAGGTTTCTCACCAGAGATCCCAACAGGATACTATCCAGTCCTATATGCAGACAGTCAACACCACTTGGACGCGCTGTCCACCCCAACTGTGTCCTCCTCTAACCAAGCGGCACCCACTCCGGCGGCACCTCATTCCAGTGGCGCTGTGGCATTCGGCTTTGGACCACGGCTATCTGCTCCTCCACGTTTTGGTAGTGACTCTGCCCTATGTCGGGTCTTCATGAATCAGTGCATGCTGCACTTTGAGCTCCTGGCACCAGTTTGCCTCCGACTGGGACAAGGTGCATTCATCATGTCTCATCTCACCGGAGAGGCATTGGTGTGGCTTAGCCCTCTGTGGAAGAGAGGGGATCCTCTGGTGTCCGACCTCCAGACTTTGCTCATGGCTTTCAGGAAGGTGTTCTATGAGCCCAGACGAAAATCTTCAAATGCCTCCTCTCTTTTCAGACTCCGCCAAGGGAGTCTCTCTCTGGGACAGTATGCTATGCGTTTCCGCATCCTCGCATCTGAACTTGCCTGGAACAATGAGGCTCTTGTGTCCACCTTTTGGGAGGGCCTTTCCAGATAGATCAAGGATGAGCTAGCCGGCCTTGACATACCTCCATCTCTGGACGACCTGGTGTCATTAGCTACACGGATCGACATCCGTTTTCAGGAGTGTTCTACCCAATTGCTATGGTGAGAGTTGGCAAAGTGCCGAAGAAAATTGGTAAGTATCTGATTAATACGTTCCACCTAACCATTGGACTGAGGATGATAGGCTGAAGAAAAGTCCAAAGTGACATCCAGCAGCTTGCACATGGCTCTCTAGAAACGAGAAGTGAACTGAACTCCTCTGTCCGAGACAATGTGGAGGGGTAAGCCGTGGAGACGAAGGATGTGACAATGAAGTCCTTAGCCAGCACAGGTGCGGACAGAAGACCAGGCAAAGGAATGAAGTGAGCAATCTTGGAGAAGCAGTCAGCGACCACCCATATGACGGTAGAACCGGCAGATACCGGAAGATCAGTGATGAAGTCCATAGCAATGTGCTGCCAAGGAGCAGAAGGCACAGGTAGAGGAAGAAGACAACCAGCTGGGAGGTACCTAGGTATCTTGTTACGGGCACAGGAGGGACAAGTCGCAATGAAATCCGCAACATCCTCGCGCAGGGTGGGCCACCAATAATGAAGGGCAATGAGCAGAAGCGTCTTCCTCTGGCAGGCATGACCAGCCAGTTTGGACGAATGACCCCAGAGTAAGACTCTCTTCCGATCCTGAGCCACTACAAAGATCTTATCAGGAGGTAGATGAGACAGGTCAAATTGAGCAACAGACATTATTCTGGAGGGGTCAATAATGTGTAGAGGCTTTCTCCACTTGATCGGTAGACAGAAAGAGCGGGATAGAGAGTCAGCTTCAATATTCTTGTCTGCCGGGCGGTAATGGAGAGTAAAGCTGAAATGAGCAAAGAACAAAGACCATCTGGCCTATAGCGGATTTAGTCTTTGGGTGGTCTGCAAGTAAGCGAGGATTTTATGGTCAGTGTAGATGACCACCAAGTGCAGAGCCCCTTCAAGCAAGTAGCGCCAATCCTCCAGCACTAATTTTATGGCCAGCAGATCTCAATCTCCTATGGAGTAATTACGCTCGGACGAAGACAAGAGTTTGGAGAAGAAGCCACAGGTCACCATTCGTCCGGACGAGGATTTCTGGGTGAGCTCTGCTCCGGCTCCTGAGGAAGAGGCATCAACCTCCAGGAAGAACTGTTTACTGCAATCTGGACAATGTAGCACTGGAGTGGAGGAGAAGGCTTGCTTAAGAGAAACAAAGGCACTTTCTGCATCGGAAGTCCATTCCCTTGGATTTGCTCCTTTACGGGTGGGAGAAGAGATAGGAGCAGTTCGGGAGGAGAAATGAGGAATGAAGAGGAGGTAATAGTTAGCAAATCCCAGAAATTGCTGAATAGCCTTCAACCCCTCAGGTCGGGGCCACTTTAAGACAGCAGACACCTTCTCGGATCCATCCGCAGTCCGGTCTCAGAGATGATATACCCTAAAAATGGTAGGAAGGTCTGCTCAAAGAGGAATTTCTCATACTTATCATAAAGATGATTCTTCCTAATCCTCAGCAGTACATGACGAACTTCCCTCCGATGAGATGGCAGATCAGGGGAGAACACCAAGATACCGTTCAGGTACACCACCAAGCAGGAATACAGAAGATCTCGGAAGATGTTGTTCACTAACTCCTGGAAGACGGCTGGAGCATTACAGAGACTGAAGGGCACTTGTAGTGACCATCCTGAGTGCTGAATGCTGTCTTCCACTCGTCTCCCTGGAGAATCCGGACCAGATTGTACGCCCTACGAAGATCGAGCTTAGTGAAGATCTTCACGCCTTTTAGGCGGTAAAACAGCTCTGAGATGAGAGGCAAGAGGCACTTATTTTTTATGGCAATCTGGTTTAGGCCCCTATAGTCGATACATGGACGAAGATAGCCGTCTTTCTTTTTGATGAAGAAGAATCCTGCTCCAGCTGGAGAGGTGGATTTCTGGATAAATCCCCTAGCAAGATTCTCTTCTATGTATTCAGACATAGCACGGGCCTCAGCCAGTGTCAAGGGGTAGATTCGCCCATGAGGAGGTGAAGCACCACGTATTAGATCGATGGAGCAATCATACGGCCTATGAGGTGGTAGTGTCACTGCCTCCTTTTTATCAAAGACATCCGCATATGACCAGTAGGGTGCCAGCAGGCCAGGTAGGTTAGCTGGAGTAGACGGAGGTCGAGCAGGACGAACCGCAATCAGACATGACTTATGAGATTCCTGACCCCAAAGGAGCACCTCACCCGAGCTCCAATTCAGGATGGGCTCATGACAAAGGCAGGCCAAGCAAGAGGGGATGAGAGAGACCAGACTGCACTTAAAAAGAGATCCTCTCCTAATGTAGCATTCCCACCTGAAGAGTTACAGGCTCAGTGACAAACAAGATGGTCTCAGAGAGAAGCTTTCCATCCACAGAGGAAATCACTAAAGGATCAGCCAGACGTATGGTAGAAATCAGATATCGCTCCACAAAGGCCTGTTGAATGAGGTTCCCAGCTTCTCCGGAATCAAGATAGGCAGTCTCGAAGAAGCGGGTCTCATCACTGGTAACTGAAACGGACAGAGTCAAGGGTGGAGAGGAAGAACTTTTGCCTAGGACGACCTCTACGAGTGGTCCTAGACACTGGAGTTTCCCAGTCTCTCTGGACAGGAGCGGATTAGATGCTCTGTACTGCCAAAGTAGAATCAACTTCCCTCGGCGTGGCAGATCTCCTGACGAGACTTGACCATGTTAACTTGGTCTATTTGCATAGACTCCAGGAGAAGACATCGGAGGGGATGCTGGTTGCGAGACTGGCCTTTGGAAGGTTGGTGCGAGGTGCAGGAGACTTCTCTCACAGGTCGCCTCCTTAGAACACTCCTGAAAATGTGTAGATAATGACACCAGGTCATTCAGAGAGGGAGGTATGTCATGGCCGGCTAGCTCAGAGGGTTAAGCCATGCCAACGCCTTTCTGGTGAGATGACACATGATGAATGCCACCAGGCCCGGTCGGAGGTGAACTGGTTTGCCAGGAGCTCAAAGTGAAGCGTGCACTGATTAATGAAGCCTCGACAAAGGGCAGAGTCACCACCAAAACATGAAGGAGCAGAAAGCCGGGGTCCAAAGCTGGATGCCACAGCACAACTGGGTTGAGGTGCCATCAGAGCGGATGCTGCTTGGTTAGAGGAGGACACAGTCGGGGTGGACAGCGCGTCCAAGCGGGAGTTGACTGTCCACAGATAGGACAAGATATTATCCTGTTGGGATCTCTGGCAAGAGGCCTCTTGGTACAGGTCTGAAATTGAAGGAGCCTGGAAGCCATCGGATTCCATGGCCTGTGTAAACTGTTACGGATCCGGGTTGTGGAACCTCTATGCTGTGATGCAAGGAGGTACCAGAGGGGCGTAACTAAGTGCCTACCTGGGCCGACCCTGACCACACGGCGGCTTGTCAATTCTGTGAACCAAGGAGGGACCGGTAAAGTGAAACAGGTGCCACTCTGGGACCGATCTTGTGTGAGAGCAGGCGACTCCCACAGGACTGATGGCCAAAGCCAACAGGTACAGCAGATGAGCACGGCTGGTAGACAGGCAGGTGATGCGGGTAAACAAGCAGACGAGCACGGCAGATAGAAAGGCAGGTGGGCATGGCTGATAGAGAGGCAGGCGGGCACGGCTGATAGACAGGCAGGTGGGCACGGCTGATAGACAGGCTGGCGGGCACTGGAACCTGAGGGCTGAGGAGAGTGTTAGCTCACAAACATCAAACTTGCACAGGCACCTCCATTTTCGAGCAGGTGCCTAATATAGGAACTGTCTTCGGGCCATTGGTAGGGGAGATGCAGCAGGGGAGCCGGAAGACGTGGGACCGGGACCGCGGTGGTGAGGGGATTGGCGTCTCTGTCCAGCATGAGGTAGAGATGCAGACGCTACAGCCGTGCCCTCACCAATGCAGTTATTGCGAAGGTCCACCTAACCATGGACACGTGGGCAAGTGCTTTTGGACAGGGATGGTACATGTCACTGACGGCACACTGGGTTAATATAGTGGAAGCTAGGACCCAGTTGGACCCTGCAACAAAATAGTTCCTCCCGAGGCCGAGGAATGCAGGCCCTGGGTCAATCAGGGTCACCCCCACATTCCACAACACCTGCACCTCCTCCTCCACAGCCTCCATCTCCAAAATGACTACATAATTTGGAAGCTGGAAGCACTGCAGCACTGCCTCGGCCAAGTGGCAACAGGCTGTGCTGAAGCTAATGTGCTTAGGTGACAAACCGCACACTGCTGCAGAGTTGTTGACAGTTGTAACAGAGCAGGCATATCCGTGGCTCTCACCGGTGAACCTACAGTCAGGCATAGTCGTGTGTAACAATGGCTGGAACCTGGTGGCGGCTATGAGGCTGGGTAATCTTACCTGGCCCATATGCTCAACCAAGTAGTTCAGCGGTTTCTCAAAATCTTCCCGGATATGCCTGAGCTGCTTGTCAAAGTACGACGCCTGTGTGGCCATTTCAGAAAGTCACCTAAAGCTTCCGTCGCCCTCGCCGTGCTTCAGCAGCGTTTGCAGCTTCCATATCACCGACTGGTGTGCGGTCACCACGCACTGGAACTCAACGTTGCAGATGTTGGGAAGGATTTGTGAGCAGCAGAGGGCAGTTGTTGAGTACCAGCTTAAACATGCCCATTGATATTCAGGTCAGTCTCCGCACATAAGAGCTGATGAGTGGGCAAAAAAGTGCATTTTATTTTCCAAGGTACATGAAGCAAAGGTTAAAATTGTGTATTCACAAAAAAGAGAATATAGGCATCTTTATGCAGGCATCTTTGGATGCGTTTGAGCGGCAGGCGCTTTTTATGTTTGTCAAGATGCCTGCATTCTTTTTTTTGTGAATACACAATTTTAATCTTTTCTTCATATTCCTCAGAAAATAAAATGCACTTTTTTGGACTTGGACTCTCTTTGAGCTTGATTTTTTGGATGTTGTGCCCTGCCCAGGTGCTATCTGTGCTCCAGAAGTGTGTAACTGCAGGTGGTGAGCTGGATTTACTTCTGTGACTATGGATGTCTGACATCAGTGTCATTCTCCAAAACTTTGAGGACTCCACCAAGATGGTGAGTGGCGATGACACCATAATTACCATCCTGCTTCTGTGCCTACTGAAATGCTCGCTGCGCACAATTAAAGAGGAGGCATTGCAGGCGGAGCACGATGAGATGGAGCAAGGAACCATGTGGTGATGCCACACAACCTAGCCTCATCTCATTTCAATGCAGATTGGGTGATGAGGAGGAACAGTAGCTGCTTCCTGGTCTAAAGATGGTACAACCGACACAACAGCCATACGTCTAATCAGAGTGGATGGCCTGAGGAGAGGGAGAATGAGGAGGAAGACAAGGAGGAGGATGAGGAGGAGAGCATGGATAGTCGTCCTATTGGTTAGTCTGGCACACATGGCTGAATTTATGTTCTGCTGCTTTTCCCGTGACCCTCGCTTTTTGGTCAACACTAATTACTGGTTGGTTACACGTTTAGACCCATGCTACAAGGAGAACTTAATATGTCACATTGCCCAGCGACAGCCCCAAAACATCAATGCTCTAGAGGAGATCTGCATGGAGGAATGGGTCAACATATCAGCAACACTGTTTTCCAACCTTGTGAAGACTTAAAGAAAACGTTTGACCTCTGTCATTGCCAGCAAAGGATATATAACAAAGTATTGAGATAAACTTTTGTAATTGACCAAATAGTTATTTTGCACCAAAATTTGAAAAAAAATTCTTTCCAAATCAGGCAATGGTTCTGCCTCGTAGCTTGCTCCTAGCAGCGTTATCATCTCTCATTTTCTGTTTATTTTGATTTTCAGGATTTGTTTTCTCATTTTGTCTCTCATAGTTGAGGTCTACCAATAATGTCAATTACAGGCCTCTCTCATCTTTATAAGTGGGAGAACTTGCACAATTGGTGGCTGACTAAATACTTTTTTCCCCAATGTAAATGTATTTTTCACCATTGAAAGCAATTTAAAAGTGCAAAAACACATCAAAAACGCTACGTGTGAACATAGGCCAAGGTGTGCATGAGCATTTTTTTTTGCCTTATATACAAGTCATTACCCTGGAAAGAATGTTCCTTAACATTTTTTTCCAGGAAAATCCATTTTGTATTGTTTTTGTATGTTTTATTGTGAGTCCGTAAAAGTGACACTGTTTCCATCGATTTGGTTAATATATAGGCCCCTCCAGACCTCTGGGGGAAGCCACTGGAAAAATACTTGAGGTTCTTATTGACTTATATTGGGCTCGTTGCTGAGGTCGAGTACCCAAGCATTGTAATTTGATTGACCCAGACAACAAGCTCCCGAGTACTTTAATGCTTGCCCATCACGAATGTCTACCACTCTCCTCTTTCTATTTTCTTTCTGAAGTTAACTTCTTGTGAGTAAATGCATTTCATAATGTTGAAACCAAATATACAGTTGCACAATTGTTTGCTGAAGGCCAGCAATTCCTGATTTCATAGAGATACTCTTCAATGTCATCTAGAGTGGGATAAAGAGATGAATGAAGTGGTGACCAAAAACTCTTTAAGAGGAGGATGAAAGTGCTGATGATGCTCAGTTTAAAGAAGTGATAGACCTCAATAAAATGTTCACTTAGAGCTTGCAAAGGGAGAAACTTAGCAGTAAGTGATAATGTCTTGTGTATTTATCTTATCTCTTACAGTTTCCATGATTGCAAACTTTGTGTTAATGTAGTTTGAGAGAAAGCTACAAGTGAAACTAATCTGAAAATGAACATAAACCTTGCTGTAAAAAACTAAAAAGCCAAAGTGCTTTTAAGTAACATAGGGTCCTTAGTAAAACTGTTTTTGATCAAAAATAGTATAAAAGCCATCCCACCATGGCACAGTGACCCCATTCACGATAGTCCTACTCTGTCTAATATTTAAAACCTTACCATGTGTCAGAAGTGACCTGTGTGAATAAGGGCAGACAACGGACTGGGTCCCGAACTGTGGACACCAGCCCAGGGAAGCTACATAAATGTGATTTCCAGCTCAAGTGAAACTAATGTATGCACTCAAACTACTACAAAATAAAAAATCTACATGTATTATTCACACTTTTCCATATAATTATTAATTTTACCGATATGGTCATGCAATGAATTCATGAATTTTCAAAATTTTGCTCAACTATTTTGATTGTAGAATATTTTCTTTGGTGAGATGAAACGTTTTGTCTGTGAAAATAAAAGAGACCAAATGATCTTTCCAAAAATTGGTGGTTTTCATAAAACATTTAATAAAAAAATTGTCTGACAATGTGGTACAATAACAAAAAAATGTATACGCAATAGCTATAACTTCTGCCACTTCACTATTGACCTTTGTAAACTTGGATGAAGCAATGACGCAAAATTTCTCTACACGTTACATTCAATCACTGATCAGAATGATGAACAGCACAAAAGTGCTTAAAATAGTGATTGGCTGCAGCAGCGAAGTGTGTAGACACCATACCATTGATGCAACAAAGTAATCAAAGACAAGTAGTAAACAATGGAGTGCAAGTGCTGGAGGGGTAGCAGATAAAACAGTTAAGCAAAGCATCCTTTGTCATTTTATCCTGTATTTTTTACCTATCTCAGTATCCCTTTTTTCCCATTTAACAAAAAGAATTTAGATGAGTTTTACTGCATGATTTTTTTTTGGCTGCAGATGAATTCTTTGGATTATGTGAATGGAATTTGAATCCTATTTTCACTGTGTAAGATGTCTGGATCAAAATATTATAGCTCAAGGGCACTAACATACTGCTGAAATAAGTCATATTTGACTCTTTACACATTTTTATGAGACTAGGGGAAATGGATTGCACTGCTTGAATTCATGATTAACATTAAGCCACAGATATTTCTTCACAAATATTTATAAAAAAAAAAAAAAATCTAAAAAGTTAAATGCAGTTTGAATCCAGTTGTATTTAGTGAATTTTATTGTTAAACTTTACAGTTTTAAAGTGAACCTGTCATATTAAAAATACTTTTGAATCTCCAGACAGCATAATATAGAACAGAAAAATCTGAACAGCTGGATATAAAGAATTATGGGGAAATATTAAGCATCCTGGGTTTTTTGTTAACTTATATCATTACTCATTGTAGACTTCTCAGTCAAGTAGGTGGTCCTAAAATTTCTAAACGTAGAAAATTCAAAAGATTCAGTTCCATTATATTTGATAGAATTTATATGAATCCAAAAAGCCATGTGGTCTCCATTTTGCTCCTCCAGTTTATGTAGCTTCCAGCATTGATTTCAATGATGAATCACATCCCACATGACCATAAGGTGACTTAATCAGCACCAGAAAATGCAAAAACAGGAGGGAGTGAGCAGAGATCCTTAAGGGGAGCTGTGGCTGAAGGACACTTGAGGGGAGGGCATAGGACAGTTAAATAGAATCTCAGACAAATATCTGACAGTATAATAAAATAGAATTTGGGCCTTTTGAAACAGACCAAATTTATTCACCAAATGAAATCATGTAAATCTGCCAGAAAAAAATGTAGGGATATTTGCTCTTTTCTAGTGCTACTCAATGACTGAAAGCTAAGAGAAAATGTGTCAGAGAAACTCTGGCATATTCATCCGTTGATCTGAATACTTTTTTAGCAACTGACTGAGGCTCCTTATCAATCTGACTAAGAGGAAGTACCTGGAGCCTCTACATCCAGAAGGTCTTGGGTGAGAATATTCCATTATATACTAGGATAACTATACCATACTAAAGATTGTCTTGATATTTGATTGGTACTATAGGTACCGCTGGTGTGCATTTTCTACTGGATATGTTTGCCATGATTTGAAGTTGCCAGCCCCGACACATCTGTATGCTGTTTTGCATTTTTGGTCTATTTTTTTTTAGTAACTTAAAGCTATATTTTAAACAACCTACTATTCGCTACAAAAACTTACAATTAGTGGGATAGCCTTTGTTCAAATACCCAGTTTCTTAAACTAGAAGAAAGATGCCAGAGAGGCCATCTCCTTTATATGTATAAACACATGTGTGGTTAATACAAAAGACTGAAACGTGATTTTTCCTTACAAGAACCTTACAAAGGATCATGGACATTTATTAAATATAGAGGAAAAGTGACTCAACTAACTAAAAGGGAGAAGGTTCCTTACTGTAATAGTAGTCATATTGTAGAATGCAATAACGTAAAAGGTTGTAATGGCAGATTCTATATCAGCATTTAAATAAGGGATAAATGTTGTTCTTGCAACAATATCTTTGAGGGGTATAAATTGTTAAGGAGATCTGTCAGTGGTCACCTGGCAGCTATAAAAAGGGCTTTGTGTCAGTTACTCCAACTATCAGGTCATGATAGAGCACTGGCTCCACCATTTAACACTTGTATAGGGATGTGGACTTATTCAGCTGTCCTGGGCTGCGTCCTCGGAGTAGTCACTTGTTGGTGGTGCAGGCTGTCAGGAATAGACAGGTCGCGAGTCAGAAGCAGTAGGGCATACAAGACAAAATCAAAGACGGAAGAATAGTCAGGAAATAGGCAAGGTCAGAATGGGAATAACAGTCTGAACGAGGAAAAACAAGCTATAGTTAACCAAAGGTAGACTTCACTATACCTGGTACAGGAAACTGACTCAGACGTTTAAGTAGGGAGCAGTCCCATCTAGCAATACTGACTATCCAGCAATCATCCCTATAGCTACATTTTTTTCATAATTGTTTAAGTATTTGTTAGTCTAAAATCTTCTTATATGGACAAGCTTTTATCTCCTGTACAGCGCACATCACATTGAATGGGGCATGGTGTAAAAACAACTTCAGATCAGAACTGATAAGACCCGGACTAGTAGAGGGAAATTTTAATATTGTACATTTGTTTTAAAAAAATGAAGTGCTAGAACTTCATCAGTTTGGCGCATTATTTAAATCAGCATATTATATTAAAGGTATTGCCTGGGATGAGACTATCCTTTAAAGGGAATACAACGATATGATACAGATTTCTCATATAAAAGAAGTGTTAATATTTTGAATTTTACTTTTTGAATTACTATTATGGCTATGCTATGGCAGAACTCTGTAATATAATTTTGTCTATTCATTTAGAAAAACAGCATAAAATGCAAAAGAAAAGAGAAGAGTCATACAAATAAAGAGATACTGCCCAATTCATCATTTGCATTTTTAAAGTCACTTTTCTTTTTTTGTCTCGTAGTACTCCCGTTTGCAAAAAAATCCTTCAAAATGATGCAAATGGTTTATGAATATTAAGCAAAATCAAAAATGCTCATTATTTTTGTCTTTTATTCTTTTTATAAAGTGGACTTTAAGAAAGGCAAACATTTAAAGAATAATAAGGTTTAATTGAAAAAGATGAAAAACACCAAAAGCTTGAGAAAAGAAGGAAAAAAAATCTTGATGCAATAAATTGGGCCCATAGTAGGCAAGAAAACTATGATTTGATCTCAATGTAGCAGACATGCATTTCTTAGTGCAGTACAGTTTGTTAGTCATGTGTTGAAGTTTTTTATATATCAGTTAATTTTACTGAGTTTTATTAACGCAATTAGTTCTTGCAAGGTAAAGAAGAAATAGTTAAAATGCATGTTTAGCCTTGTCATAATATTATACCATTAAAGCGTGAATTAGACAGATGAAAGGATAAAGTGAATCCCATAAGGTGTGCAACACCCATCAAAATGGTTTCAATCACTGCTGCTTATTTACTGAACAATAAAGGGGAGCAAAAAGGTTAAAAAAAAGTACTAATGCCTTAACTGCAACACAGTCCCCACAACCTGTCGTCTGGTATAATAATGTTTGTAAAGCTCTGTGGAATATAATAGCACTATATAAAAAAGTAAAGTAAATAAAATAAGTATACTCAGTCAAGCAAGTGAAGAGGGGAGCACCCAGGACTGTTACCATCACAATGTGTGCCGAAACTGTATTCTCTTTGCCCAATACCCCCTCTACTATTAAGGACTGAGACAGGAGTGTGTGCTGCACCGGAGGATTTTCTGTACTCACTGTTACACTGTCCATTGGACCGGACCCAACTTCAAACAAGACAGCAGATTGTAGATCGGGGTTAACAGACTCACTTTTACTGTGCAATTCTTCCACACATGGATGCAGTAAACAGATCAAGACAAGTTATTTGGTTAGTGAAGTACCCTTGGTTTTGTGCCTTTCCAGTGTTTGTTCTCATCCTGTTCTGAGACCCACTTCTTCTGCGACCCAGCTGAGAATCTCTCCTCTAGGGATATGGTGGCCTCGCATTGAGCATCTCTAACAGGCTGTGAACCTAGGACTGTCCCGGCATCCAGATTCAGTATCAAACGTACCCTCATTCTGCTCTGACAACTTGCACATTTGAAACACCTTCT
Source organism: Phyllobates terribilis (assembly GCF_046119375.1). Classification (NCBI taxonomy): domain Eukaryota; kingdom Metazoa; phylum Chordata; class Amphibia; order Anura; family Dendrobatidae; genus Phyllobates; species Phyllobates terribilis. Next base: position 447,636,225 of record NW_027362764.1, read on the forward strand.
TCACTGCTATAACTGCTTTCGGAGTCTGTTTTCCTGTTTGTTAAGTCTTACTCCAACACTCTGCTCTTTCTATCTGTTAAGGAACAGAACCTACACCTGTCCTGTTCACTCTGGTCATGGACCCAGAATTGGGGTGGCCTGACACAGTCCTCCCCTATTGGCAGTCTCACCGCCTAAGACACTCTCTGACTACTGATCCCAACTGTCTGCAACCCAGAATTGATTTTTTTAAAACAGTTCTAAAACCCCTCCTAGTTAATGATGCAACCCCTGAATTAACTATCTAGTGTCTTAAGCAGTATATTGTAACTCAATCCCTATCTATTGTATGGTTCCCCCTCTGGGTAGACCTCCTGCATCCCAGGGACGGCCTTAGGCAAAGCCTATGGGAAAAACGGCATACAATAATCGGCTATAGGGATTTAACACAGCAAACACTTGTTTTATCAAATAAATAACATGAATACATAAATACAAAATAACTTAACAACCCATTCTTGCCTCTGCGTGTTCTTCACTAACCAACCCTCTACACAAGCATTTGTTTGGAGGATTAACTGATGGACAACAGCTATTGAATGTGTGTTTCAGCGGAGAGTCAACTTTGTCAAATGAAAGATACACACCTGTAAATGACTCACCCCCTGGGCCAGTGCTGTAGTGCGGCGCGCGTGCGCGCGGGGAATACCCGGAGCCGGATCCGATGGGGGTAGTAGTCTTCGTGTGGCGGTGACCCGGTCCATGCCCAGGGTGGTCAAACTAAGTGGCAGTTATTGGTATGATGGTATTAGTGTCCGACTACGCCACCCGTTGAATGCGGCTATGAAGCCGCCGCTGCAGGGCAGTCCGCTGAGGCCGGTGGTACGGATGTGCAGCGTGGATGGTATAACCCCCAACGGGAGGGGTATGGCCTCAGGGCAGAGGATGAGGTTGATGTTGGGAGTGATGGTGTGGATGTCCCAGCACTAATGGTGCGACAAGGAAGCACGGAGACGCGAGGGTACAGTTCAGGGTCTTTACTGATGGTACAAGGCAAATTCCCCCGGGAGTACTGGCTAGTAGTTGGGGCCTGGTTAGTCTGCGAGTAAGCCGGAGTTCCCCTGGCCAGGTGGAGCTGTAGGCCTTCCCGTTAGTCTGTACCCTTCCTGGCTACCCTGCTTTCGGCGGTTACAAGTAGCCCACGTCCCTGGGTATACCGTGTGGTGCTCACCCGTATGGCTGGTGACCTGGGGCCTCCTGTTAGCCTCCGCTCCGGTATGGCGGTGCTGGTCCCTTCGTTGTGACTGAGCCTCCGGGCTTTTATGGCCAGAGGACCTGGAATCCCCTGCCGGATGGATTCTGCTGCTGGGTATATCTTAGTCCCCACAGCCTCGGACTCCTGTGTCCGGTTTTAGTACCTTCTCCCAGGGCGAGCTCTGCACAGCTCCAGCCCCTGGCGCTTCTCCTTGGCTCCTACAGAGCTCCTGATGTCTATCTGTCCCTATTTCTGCGTGTCCAGACCAGACTCCGTCTCTGTCTGGAACTCCTCTCTCCTAACCCTGCCTCAGCCCCAGTTTATGTAGGGGAAGTTCTTCCCCTCCCAGGACTGGGCAGGAGGTGTGGAATGCTTAGGATTCCTGCCCAGGAGACCTCCCACCTGCTCACAGACGTAATATTGCTATTACTGTGGAAACCAGACCCCTGGGGTGCCACATTCCCCTCTAGTGAAATTTAGTACTCCCGGACTAAACATAACAGGGTATAAACAATAACAATTAAATACATGAGATGGTCACGGCGTGTCCGTAACCGGGAAGCAATAAGGGTGTCCATTTCACCAAAGAACAGGGAGCCGTAACCAGGTAGGGGTCTGTCCTGCCCCGAGTCTTTAACAGTCTTTAGTCCATTCCTGGGTTACGCTCCAAACATATTTACAACAGAGTTCCGGTTACTCACTGTTCATAACCTGTCAGTCCATATAAAGAAATCTGTAACTGAAAAACATAATTAGCAACGGCTACAACAAAACAGGTAAACATAAAATAGTTAAAGCAATTAGCCAACTTAGATTCTCCAACGTACGGGCATCTGGCCTCTGGTAACCCTAGTGGACCTACGGAGCTCACTCACTGGTCCTGCACTACAGGGTGTAGGAGGTGTTATGGGCAAGCTGGCAGCTTTCTGCGCACTCTTTGGCTCACTAGGGGCACGGCAGGCTCACTACTAGCAGAGGGTTGATCCTCCTGTACTGCTGGTGTGGACTCTTCTGCCTCTTGGGCCGGCTGCTCTTCCAGCTCTACTGGTTCTTCTGTAGGCACTTGCGGGGCTGGCTGGAGAAAAGTGAGGACGGGCACCACGACAGCACCGTTTACCTGTGTCCAAGACCGGGGGAAGTCTCCGAGTACAGTCCTGACCATTTCTTCCCTTTCCTCTGCGGGTCGAGGGTTTTCTTGATCTTCTTCTTCAGGGCTTTGCAGCTGCTCGGGACACTTCTTCAGGTGGTCTCTGGAGACAACGGCTGTGGTTTCTCCTCCATCCTTACTGATCACGCAAATCTTTGGGTTCTCATGGCTTGATGGCAGTACGGTGTACGGGTCCTTCTCCCACTGGTCGTCCAACTTGTGGAGCCGTCTTTTCCTCTTCAAGACCTGCTCTCCAGGTACCAGGGGAACAGCGGGAGCATACTGATTATAAGCCCTCTCTTGCATTTCTCTAGCTTGAGACAGACTTCGCTCGACGCTCTCCTGTACTTTCCGATACTGCTGCTGCCGTTCTGTATCCCAGTCTGCCTCTGGCGAGGTGTCCTCGGGCGTCAGGACTCCCATATCCATGTCGATAGGCAGCTTACCAGGTCTCGCTCTCATTAGGTAAGCCGGGGTACAGTTGGTAGAACCTACAGGGATGTGGTTGTATAGGTCCACCAGATCAGGCAGCTTCTCAGGCCACATACTGCGTTCTTCCAGGGGCAATGCTTTCAGGAGGTCTATCACCACCTGGTTCATCTTCTCGCAGAGTCCATTGGTTTGAGGGTGATGGGGCGTTGTTCTTATCTTCGTGCAGCCATACAGGTTGCAGAACTCCTGGAAGACTTCCGCTTCGAAGGCTGGCCCTTGGTCTGTCAGCACTTGGTCCGGGTACCCGTGTGGACGACAGAAGTGCTGCTGGAAGGCTCTAGCTGCTGTTTGAGCCATTAAGTCCTTGACCGGGACCACCACCAGGAACCGGGAGTAATGATCTACGATTGTGAGGGCGTAGACATACCCAGATCTGCTTTGAGCCAGTTTCACATGGTCCAGGGCTACCAGTTCCAGTGGCTGTCGGGTGATGATGGGCTGCAAGGGAGTCTTCTGGCTGGCACGGTCCTTCCTTCTTAGGTGGCACGGTCCACAGTCTCTGCACCACCTCTCGATGGCTCCTCTCATGCCTACCCAGTAGAACCGTTCACGCAACAAGAACTCCAGCTTCTTCCACCCGAAATGTCCTGCTCCGTTGTGGTACGCCTCCAGAATCATAGCCGCGTCTCGTCTGGGGACCACTACCTGCCAGGTCAACTCATGTGTTCGAGAGTTAACCATTCTCCGGCACAACTTCTCCCTGTAGAGGAACAGCCTACTTTTCTCCTTCCACAGTTGCTTAGTCTCCTCTGGGGCGTCTGGGTCCAGACTGGCATCGGCTTGGGTCAGCATTTCCTTCACCAGGCGGACTGCAGGATCACTGTCTTGCGTCTCCGCCCAGTTGTAGTGGGGCAAGGGATTGAACGTCGCGGAGCGCCTGTCCTTCACACGGTTGGAATACAGGGTAATCCCATGACGGTGGAACGCAGGGAGCTCAACTTCTTCCAGATCTTCTGGATCTTCCCCTACGTCCGGTAAGTTCGGCATTCTAGACAGGGCATCTGCGTTGGCATTTGAGCGTCCTGCCCGGTATTTGATGATGAATTCAAAGTTGGACAGGCGAGCCATCCATCTCTGTTCCAGAGCACCGAGCCTTGCAGTGTCCAGGTGTGTCAACGGGTTGTTATCCGTGTACACGATGAATTTGGAGGAGGCAAGGTAATGCTTGAAACGTTCGGTCACTGCCCACACTACTGCCAGGAACTCCAGCTTGAATGAGCTATAATTCTCAGGGTTCCTCTCGGTGGGTCGTAGCTTTCGGCTAGCGTAAGCGATTACCCGTTCTTTTCCTTGCTGGATCTGGGACAGCACGGCTCCTAGCCCGATGTTACTTGCGTCCGTGTGGACGATAAAGGGCTGGCTGTAGTCTGGATATGCCAGGATTTCATCCCCCTGGAGGGCCATCTTCAGCTGGCAAAAGGACTCCTCTTCCAGCTTTTCCCACCTGAAGGGCGGCTTCTGGTTTTTGGCTTTTCGAGATTGACCTATCAGGAGGTCCTGCATAGGGGCTGCCATTTTGGTGAAACCGGGAATGAATCTTCGGTAGTAGCCTACCAACCCGAGGATCTGCCGCACTTCCTTTATGCTGGAGGGTCTTGGCCAGTCCTTAATCACGGTGATCTTATCAGGGTCGGGAGCCACTCCGTCAGCACTCACCACGTGTCCCAGGTATTGCACCTTTGGTTTCAGGAGGTGACACTTGGAGGGTTTCACCTTTAGGCCGTAGTTTGCCAGAGCTTCAAACACTTCTGCCAGGTGTTTCAGGTGGTCCTCGTAGGTCTTGGAATAGACGATGACATCGTCCAGGTATAACAGGACCGTCTCGAAGTTCCTGTGTCCCAGACAGCATTCCATCAACCGTTGGAAGGTTCCTGGTGCGTTGCAGAGCCCGAACGGCATACAGTTAAATTCGCTGAGACCCATCGGGGTGGTGAATGCGGTCTTCTCCCGGTCCGCCTCTGCTACAGGAACCTGCCAGTACCCGCTAGTGAGATCCAAAGTAGAGAAGAAGTTAGCAGATTTTAATGCAGCTAAGGACTCTTCTATCCTTGGTAACGGGTACGCATCTTTGTGTGTGATACGGTTGACCTTCCTGTAGTCTACACACATTCTCATGGTGTTGTCTTTCTTTTTCACTAAGACTAGTGGAGCTGCCCAGGGGCTACAGCTGTCCCTGATTACCCCAGCCTCCTTCATGTCTCTAAGCATCCCCTTGGCGTGTTGGTAGTGTGCCGGGGGTACGGGTCGGTATCTCTCCTTTATGGGAGGATGGTCTCCCATGGGGATGTGGTGTTCTACCCCCTTTACTCGCCCGAAGTCTAGCGGGTGTTTACTAAACACTCTCTCGTACTCTCGAACCACCCGATAGACTCCCTGTTTCTGGTGTGAGGGAGTGGAGTCAGTACCCAAATACAGTTGCTGACACCAGTCCTCCATTGGTTTCTTAGAGCCGTTACCTTCCTCTGGTTGAGATGGAGGCAAGGGTTCCACGGCCTGTACAGAATTCTGGTTTATGGTGAACAATTTGGCTAGCGTGGCATACCGGGGCAGGTGTACTTCTCTCTCACCGATATTTATGATGCGAACGGGCACCCTCCCATGGCGTACATCGACCACCCCCCGTGCTGTCAAAATGGTGGGCCTACTGTCTGAGTAGACGGGTTCTACCATTGCTTGGTAGTCTCTACCTCTTAGACCAATAGCTGCCCGGCACCAAATCATCATTTCACTTATTGGGGGCATGGCAATAGGGAACGGGTCACACATTCTCACGCTACCTATCTCACCACCAGATAGTTCCACCTGTTGCCGCTTCATCAGTGCCCGGATCTCTTTTTGGAGCACACGCTGCTGGCCGGAACTGGCGTTCTTGGCAACCTGCTGTAAAATGAGAATCACCTCTGCAAGACAATTTTCAATTACATTGGTTCCCAGGGTGATTCTAGGGTGACTCTCATGACGGTCTATGTCCACTATAATCAGTCCTTGTGCCGCCAGTTCGACTTTACCGATTTTAATGTTCACCTCCTTGAATCCCACCTGCGGCACGGGCTGACCATTGCTGGCGATGATACTCAGGTCGTCGTCTGGGTAGCGGGTTATGTCCGAATCATTCCAGTACTGCTTGAAGAGCACATACGGGATGGTGGTGACCTGTGACCCAGTGTCTAGTAGGGCACTCAGGAATGCCATCCAGTACCACAGGGAAGATTGGACGTCCCCCTACGTATTTATCACGCCAGTTTGATGGGCCTGATGGTCTTATGCCTGGGGGTTGGCCCTCTACCCCAGGTTGTGCCCGTTTAAATGACAGTACCTTGCCACATGTCCGGGTTGATTGCAGCGGGGGCAAATAGGTCGTCCGTCCTCGTTGTATCGATCGCTGGGTCTTCCTCTGGCCGGTGGGGTCCTCCTTGGTCGGCGCCACGGGATGTCCTCCGGTCCGGATGCCAGCTCGATCTTCCCTGCAGTAGAAACCTGTAAAGACTGCACAGTTCGGGTTAGCGCGGCAATGCTTTTAGTTAGCTCTTGGACCTGATGGTGCACGTCTGTAGCCGGGTCACTGTTTAAAGCCTGCGCATCAGCTCCCACAGGCCCTGCAGACAAGGGCGCCGTTTCCTGGTGATAAGTGATAGCAGGGCGCCTGTGGGTCACAGCGCCACCTGGTGCCGGTTCTCGGAGCACCCGGATGGCTCTGTCCTTGAACTGTGCAAAGTCCAGGTCAGGGTCCTGTAAGGCCATTGCTCGCAACTGGGTTCGGTGGGCATTGCACAGTAGACCCTCAATGAATTGTTCAGTCAACAGCTTATCTTCATTTCCCATGCTGTCAGGGTCTGCCTGCTTAATGGCTCTCAGGGCCTCTTGTAGGTTTAGAGCATAGTCTCTTATACTCTCATGTGCCCGTTGTTTGCACCCATAAAATCTTAGTTTTATTTCGGCTGAGGTGCAGGTGTCAAATGTGTCTTTCAGCCGGGTTAGTATGTCTCTGACAGTCCTCTTCCTCCCAGGTGGCCAGGACTTTACCTCCCTTTGGGCTGCCCCGATTAATTGGGCAACCAGGATGCTCACTTTTTGCGCCTCCGTGAGGGGATACACCTGGAAGAGGCTATCCAGCCTTTCTCTGAAGTCATTTAGGGTATGTGACTCCCCTGAGTACTGGGGTAGCCAGGCTGCCCCCGGGATATAGGGCATGGTGAAAGGCATGACCGCAGCAGCGGTGGCGCTGGCGGCGGTTGTGGCGATGAAGCTCTCCTCCGTATCCCACATCCTCCTCCCCCCTAGTGGACCGTGGCCTACCTTGCGATGATCCTCTTCCGTAGGCCGCGGCTCCGCAGTGGATCGTCAGGGTTGAGGACCTTCCGTCGCGCTCCTGTGACATCGGCGTCTGCTGGGCTCCTTCTAGGACCTTACGCAACGTCCGGACGTGAGGCGGGGCTTCAGTTCTCGCGGGCTTTCGGAGTCCACGCCCCTCTTCTTCCCGCGCGGCGCCCTCAAGATGGCGTCCAATGGCGGGAAAACTCCACGGATGGCGGGAAGAAGGCAGAAGATGGCGTCGGATGGCGGGAATCGGCTCCAGATGGCGGGAAACGACTCCGGACGGCGGGAAACTTCACCACAGGTAAGTAAAAAAGTCTCTTTTTCAGGCACGCAGTACCCGGTGGTTGCGGGCACGTAATCCTGCCGACTGCGCCAAAGTTGACTCACCCCCTGGGCCAGTGCTGTAGTGCGGCGCGCGTGCGCGCGAGGAATACCCAGAGCCGGATCCGATGGGGGTAGTAGTCTTCGTGTGGCGGTGACCCGGTCCGTGCCCAGGGTGGTCAAACTAAGTGGCAGTTATTGGTATGATGGTATTAGTGTCCCACTACGCCACCCGTTGAATGCGGCTATGAAGCCGCCGCTGCAGGGCAGTCCTCTGAGGCCGGTGGTACGGATGTGCAGCGTGGATGGTATAAGCCCCAACGGGAGGGGTATGGCCTCAGGGCAGAGGATGAGGTTGATGTTGGGAGTGATGGTGTGGATGTCCCAGCACTAATGGTGCGACAAGGAAGCACGGAGACGCAAGGGTACAGTTCAGGGTCTTTACTGATGGTACAAGGCAAATTCCCCCGGGAGTACTGGCTAGTAGTTGGGGCCTGGTTAGTCTACGAGTAAGCCGGAGTTCCCCTGGCCAGGTGGAGTTGTAGGCCTTCCCGTTAGTCTGTACCCTTCCTGGCTACCCTGCTTTCGGCAGTTACAAGTAGCCCACGTCCCTGGGTATACCGTGTGGTGCTCACCCGTATGGCTGGTGACCTGGGGCCTCCTGTTAGCCTCCGCTCCGGGATGGCGGTGCTGGTCCCTTCGTTGTGACTGAGCCTCCGGGCTTTTATGGCCAGAGGACCTGGAATCCCCTGCCGGATGGATTCTGCTGCTGGGTCTATCTTAGTCCCCACAGCCTCGGACTCCTGCGTCCAGTTTTAGTACCTTCTCCCAGGGCGAGCTCTGCACAGCTCCAGCCCCTGGCGCTTCTCCTTGGCTCCTACAGAGCTCCTGATGTCTATCTGTCCCTGTTTCTGCGTGTCCAGACCAGACTCCGTCTCTGTCTGGAACTCCTCTCTCCTAACCCTGCCTCAGCCCCAGTTTATGTAGGGGAAGTTCTTCCCCTCCCAGGACTGGGCAGGAGGTGTGGCATGCTTAGGATTCCTGCCCAGGAGACCTCCCACCTGCTCACAGACGTAATATTGCTATTACTGTGGAAACCAGACCCCTGGGGTGCCACATAAACACCCTTAAAGGGGACATTTATATCGATGGCCTATCTTTAGTATAGGGAATCTTTATGTGAATGGTGGGGGTATGACATTAGAGACCCCCGACAACCAGTTGCTGCTGGTGGCTGCCTGATGTGTTGAGTTGCGGAGTGCACAAAACGTGCTTCAGGGGCATTTTCTGCGATTCTCATACAGGTTTTTGACTCTATGTTACATATTATACCTTGTTACTTTTCTAGTTGTCATGTCATGGATGTACAATCTATTAGCCACATGTCCAATAAGAGTTTTTTTAATGAAGTGTCATATGCTGAACAAAATAGCGACTAGTTATTAAGTATGTTGTACTATATTTATAGACTCTCGTCTAATCCATTGAGCTATATATTTCTGTAGGACCTTTTTGATCCACTGGTATAGAATAGGTTGACAGCAACCTTTCTCAACTGGTTTATATCTTGTTTTTATATGTTCCATGTGGATAGGGTCTTTTTCACACTGGCAACAGCATGTATATCTTTGAATAACATTGTCTATTTAAATCATCAATCATGTGTGTGGTCTCATGTTCTGTGTGATGTTTTTATGTTTTTTAGGTTAATTTAATGTTTTGTAACTAATAAAAAATTATATTTTACTGAATTGGTAAGCGTTCCTTATATTGTAGGTTGTTTACATAGTGACTGAGTTGTGCAAATCTGCCCCCTTTTGATTCGAATAGATGGTAGATCTGCAGTACCCGACTGTGGCCACTTTTGCGTTGACGGAGCTGTGCTGCCCAGCACATCAGGCCAGAGCCGGCACTGAGAACATTTTATCTGCAGGGGTGCCAGGGGTCCCCACCAATCATAGATTAATAACCTAGCCTCAGGATACGCCATCAATATAAAAATCCCGGAGAACCCCAATAAGCAGCCCTTGTCTCCTGTATCTAAAATAGGATTGAAATATCAGTTAAGATTAAGATCAAAAGCTCGAGGAAAGAGAAAATGGAAAATAGATAGCAAAGATACAAAAGGATTATTGAGAGAGTAAAAAAAAACACATCACAAGTATGCACAGAGTGATTGATCTTCAGAAAGGAAGGTAAATTGACTCTAAAAGATACAGTATTAACTAATCTCAAGTAGTAAATCCAAGATTGACATATAAATAACTCCTCCGGAGACACTTCATTGTGGTGTAGCTAAAGACCATTGCGGAATCTTCCATTTATTACTCCGAATGCGAGATAAGGATGCTTCACACTCTGGGGCCTCCAAAGTCATCTGTTTACTTTCAAGATCATCTTGAGGTTTTCTAAATGTTCCCCTTCCTCAGCAAACCTCAGGAAAATACGAGTCTTATTTTGAAAGACTAAATACAATTTAAATGAAAAAGCTGCTTTCATTACTGAGCTTTCATCTGAAAATAATGGGGTTTAACAAGAATATCCCTGAGATTGTTATCTGGCCTCAGAACAGTCATTGCTCCCTGAGCTCGGAACAGCTCCAAATGTTGTTCAGTCAGATACAATTGGGTTTCTGATTCATTTCTGGTTTGCAGAGGCCATGTACCTGTAGTATCTAGTCATCCCTGAGATTTTTTTGTTTTGTATTTTCTATTAACAGCTAAATATGTTGCTGTATTTCATTTGTTGGACCGCAAGTAAATCTGTGATCACATCATATTCCAAAGCTATTTATGTATGGGCAGCATAGAAATATACTTTATGCAACCTTATGCCATATGGTGCCTTTATATGCTACATGCAGACTCCTGGCTAAAAGAAACCTTTGCAGCAGAGTAAAGGTTTCCATGCAGAATGGCTCTGAACTGAAAAGAGTAGTTATTCAGATCTAGCAGGTGCTCACTTGACAAGTGCTGCACAATACACAGATAGCATAGCATGCTTTCCATCCAGATAACAAATAGCATATAGCACCTAAAGAACATTATACTTACTAAACCAACAGCTTTATAGTACAGAAAAATATATTTAGCACTAACCCTCTGAAATAATGCTGAAAGAATACTCTTTCTACCTATTATAGTCTATGGTGCTGTTCACATGTCAGTGTTTATTTGCGAACTATGTCCTCAAAAATCACGTAGATATATCCATTTTTGAACCAATCACCATGCAAGTCTATAAGGCCATAAAAATATCCCAGACAGCACACGTTGCCATCCATTTGCAATTCTTTGCCCTGTGCCATTTAACATTGCAATAGGTTACAGTACTTTTGCATTTTTTTTCCTTTGGACACACTAACCAAACACTGATATAAATCTGTTCCAGCACACTAATGAAAATCTGTCCTTTATCCGTGTAAGAGAAAAAAATGAATATCTCAATGAGACCTTAGACAATGTATGGAGTGAACAAGGGGATGAAGGTGTGCCGCCACGATGGATAGTGGAGACACAACTGGTGAATATTGATGCTTTTATTTGGTGTTTTCAGGATCACAAACCGGTTTTCGGCTCCGGACCAGAGCTGTCGTCAGGTGCCGAAAAATGATTTGTAATCCTAAAAACCTCAAATAAAAGTATGTATATTCACCTGCTGTGTCTCGACTATCCTTCCTGGCAGCATACCAGCATCCCCTCATTCACTCCTCATGTCTAACTCACTTCTCTCATGAATGGGCATTTAATTGGGGTTGCTTCCTGCTCCTTTAGTGTGTGTGCTCCTAAAACCCCACATCACGAAAATTACGCGTCACTTCAGCACCACTATGACCTCATATTTTTCTACTTAGACAATGTATGTGTCTGTAAAATTAAACTGGGACTCAAATGCTAAAATATTGAACCCCATATTAGTCAATGTTAAAGGCATGTGGGAGTGTGGGAGAGTGGAATAGTCCTGATCTTTAGTGCTTCTGTGGACATTGCAAGGCACTTAAAAGATTAGAGCACCTTTCACTGGAATTTGTAATTAAAATTGAGTACCTCCTCGAAGTGCAGCAGTTCTACTGATTCTGGAACAGTTTTTCTTTTTATTTTCTGTGCCCCACCATTCAAAAGTTATTACCTCCAGTAATAAAAATACAATTTTCCCTTCAATCAATTGGCAACACAACACAGAACTTCTGTCGAAGATGAGTGCAAGCAAATGCCTCCGAGTGGTTTACACCTAGTTGGATAAAGGAAAAATCTAAACATTTCTTACCAAAAGGCATAATTTTGAAACATAGAGACACACAAAAGAAAAAAAATGTAATAAAATCAGTGGAACAATGTCAATTGGCATAACTTAGAACAGAAATGGAATGCGATAACATCCTGGATGGGAGATCTGTTATGGGGATGCACATTGCATTCCCGATTTAGGTTATGCCATCCTCAGTGCACAAAATAGTAATACTTTGTGGGTTGTCTGCCCAGGCTTATATACACGGTGATTATCTTTTAGATATGGCCTTTTAATATATTGAACATGCACTAAATTTCTGCACATATCTGGGTCTCAATATATATTCTCCAGCATTTATTTATGGGCATTCATATTATAGCACTGCATATGCAACCTAACAACTGGTTTTCTAGGCAATGAGCTACAACAATAAAAAATGAGCAAAACCTACAAAAGACAAAAGACAAAAATATATCTCATACCCTACCATCATTATATATAAATGTAAAGCAAAGTTGCATAATAAATATAGGGTACTTAGTGAACTATTTTTGATCAAAAAAAGTATACAAGCCGTCCCACCAGCGGCAAGGTGACCCTAAATTGGGACGGTACCTATACTGCCTATATTAAAAACCTTACTGTATATCAAAGTTGAAGTAATGCATATAAAAGGGTAGACAAATAGGACCGGGTCCCAACTCCAGACCACCCAGGCCCGTGGTAAGCTACATATATACCAGTCAGCTCAACAAAGGGGATGCCACACCCTTAAATTGCACAGAATGCAAACAAGACAAAAAACCAAGCAATGTGAACTGAGGTCTAAGATGGTAGACATGCAAGAATTAGGAGCATGTTCACACTAGCAAAAAGAAGCAAAACCAACAAAAGACAAAAGACAAAAATATATCTCATACCCTACCATCATTATATATAAATGTAAAGCAAAGTTGCATAATAAATATAGGGTACTTAGTGAACTATTTTTGATCAAAAAAAGTATACAAGCCGTCCCACCAGCGGCAAGGTGACCCTAAATTGGGACGGTACCTATACTGCCTATATTAAAAACCTTACTGTATATCAAAGTTGAAGTAATGCATATAAAAGGGTAGACAAATAGGACCGGGTCCCAACTCCAGACCACCCAGGCCCGTGGTAAGCTACATATATACCAGTCAGCTCAACAAAGGGGATGCCACACCCTTAAATTGCACAGAATGCAAACAAGACAAAAAACCAAGCAATGTGAACTGAGGTCTAAGATGGTAGACATGCAAGAATTAGGAGCATGTTCACACTAGCAAAAAGAAGCAAAACCTACAAAAGACAAAAGACAAAAATATATCTCATACCCTACCATCATTATATATAAATGTAAAGCAAAGTTGCATAATAAATATAGGGTACTTAGTGAACTATTTTTGATCAAAAAAAGTATACAAGCCGTCCCACCAGCGGCAAGGTGACCCTAAATTAGGACGGTACCTATACTGCCTATATTAAAAACCTTACTGTATATCAAAGTTGAAGTAATGCATATAAAAGGGTAGACAAATAGGACCGGGTCCCAACTCCAGACCACCCAGGCCCGTGGTAAGCTACATATATACCAGTCAGCTCAACAAAGGGGATGCCACACCCTTAAATTGCACAGAATGCAAACAAGACAAAAAACCAAGCAATGTGAACTGAGGTCTAAGATGGTAGACATGCAAGAATTAGGAGCATGTTCACACTAGCAAAAAGAAGCAAAACCAACAAAAGACAAAAGACAAAAATATATCTCATACCCTACCATCATTATATATAAATGTAAAGCAAAGTTGCATAATAAATATAGGGTACTTAGTGAACTATTTTTGATCAAAAAAAGTATACAAGCCGTCCCACCAGCGGCAAGGTGACCCTAAATTGGGACGGTACCTATACTGCCTATATTAAAAACCTTACTGTATATCAAAGTTGAAGTAATGCATATAAAAGGGTAGACAAATAGGACCGGGTCCCAACTCCAGACCACCCAGGCCCGTGGTAAGCTACATATATACCAGTCAGCTCAACAAAGGGGATGCCACACCCTTAAATTGCACAGAATGCAAACAAGACAAAAAACCAAGCAATGTGAACTGAGGTCTAAGATGGTAGACATGCAAGAATTAGGAGCATGTTCACACTAGCAAAAAGAAGCAAAACCTACAAAAGACAAAAGACAAAAATATATCTCATACCCTACCATCATTATATATAAATGTAAAGCAAAGTTGCATAATAAATATAGGGCACTTAGTGAACTATTTTTGATCAAAAAAAGTATACAAGCCGTCCCACCAGCGGCAAGGTGACCCTAAATTGGGACGGTACCTATACTGCCTATATTAAAAACCTTACTGTATATCAAAGTTGAAGTAATGCATATAAAAGGGTAGACAAATAGGACCGGGTCCCAACTCCAGACCACCCAGGCCTGTGGTAAGCTACATATATACCAGTCAGCTCAACAAAGGGGATGCCACACCCTTAAATTGCACAGAATGCAAACAAGACATCCTATTTGTCTACCCTTTTATATGCATTACTTCAACTTTGATATACAGTAAGGTTTTTAATATAGGCAGTATAGGTACCGTCCCAATTTAGGGTCACCTTGCGCTGGTGGGACGGCTTGTATACTTTTTTTGATCAAAAATAGTTCACTAAGTACCCTATATTTATTATGCAACTTTGCTTTACATTTATATATAATGATGGTAGGGTATGAGATATATTTTTGTCTTTTGTCTTTTGTAGGTTTTGCTTCTTTTTGCTAGTGTGAACATGCTCCTAATTCTTGCATGTCTACCATCTTAGACCTCAGTTCACATTGCTTGGTTTTTTGTCTTGTTTGCATTCTGTGCAATTTAAGGGTGTGGCATCCCCTTTGTTGAGCTGACTGGTATATATGTAGCTTACCACGGGCCTGGGTGGTCTGGAGTTGGGACCCGGTCCTATTTGTCTACCCTTTTATATGCATTACTTCAACTTTGATATACAGTAAGGTTTTTAATATAGGCAGTATAGGTACCGTCCCAATTTAGGGTCACCTTGCCGCTGGTGGGACGGCTTGTATACTTTTTTTGATCAAAAATAGTTCACTAAGTACCCTATATTTATTATGCAACTTTGCTTTACATTTATATATAATGATGGTAGGGTATGAGATATATTTTTGTCTTTTGTCTTTTGTAGGTTTTGCTTCTTTTTGCTAGTGTGAACATGCTCCTAATTCTTGCATGTCTACCATCTTAGACCTCAGTTCACATTGCTTGGAACAATAAAAAATGCAATAGTAATTATCAGGGGATAACTACTGCACCCATAATTTTAATTAGAAATAAATTGGAAAGTTGGTTGTGTTTACATGAACTGATAAATTATACCTATTGAAGATGAAAATAACTCTTTAAAGAGGACCTTTCAGCAATTTGAACACGATAATGGAATAGTAGCTCCAGAGTTGAGTAAAGCATTTTTTTTAATTTCTCTTCTCTGTTGGAGTCATATAAGTTTGCAAAGTTCAGGTTATAATTTATGCTATAGCTCAACTAGTTCACACCAGAGACTTGTCTCTGGGGGTGTGTACTTCTTTTCATGCAAAAGGTTGACTAATCATAAGCAGGCAGCGTAATGAAATGGAGAAAAGATCACGCCCTCATCTCACTGACCTCTGCAACTGCTGGGTAGAGATGTAGCAGAGCTGAGTTATGTATCATTACAAACCCTTCCATATCTCATCTCATAGCTGTCAGTGTGGGGGAAGATGAGATCTGACAGCACTGTGAGATGAGATCTGGAAGTTTTTGTAATGGTAAATAACTTAGCTCTGCTAACTTTCTGCAGAGTTCCTGCAGAGATATGTATTGATACATACACTTTCAGATCTCATTTAATGACCGTCAGTGTGTGGGGGGGGGGGAGTGAGAGCACTGTGAGATGAGATCTGTAAAGGTTTGCAATTATGCATAACTCAGCTATACTATATCTTTATACAATAGCTGCAAAGATCAGTGAGTTGAAGAGAGCATGTTTTTTTTGCTCTGGTAACACCCAGTTAAACTATAACATACATTATAACCTAAATTTTGCAAGTTAGTATCTCCACAAGAAGAGGAAAAATTAAAAAAAAAAAAATCTGTTCTAATCAGCCCAGCCACCACTATCCCATGATGTGAATGATCCTCTTTAAGAGCACCATGGGCCCTAGGGAGTTATAGGCCCCCAAGTCAAGTCACACATATGTAATTACTAGTGATGAGCGAGCACTAAAATGCTCGGGTGCTCGAAGCTCGGGTTGAGCACATTGGAATACTCGGGTGCTCGACCCGAGCAACGAGCCCAATGTAAGTCTATGGGAAACTCAAGCATTTTTCTGGCGGTACCCCCCCGGTGGTCTGCAGATGGTCAAAAATTGCCCAAATCGATGGGAATGGTGCTCAATTAATCATCAGGCAGGCAGAATATTTAGGCAGACAGGCAGGCAGGGTATATAGGATGGTGCATGAAAAACATAGCAGGGCAATTGGAACACACTAGTGCCCTCCGATTTTCAGCATCCGTCTCTTTAAAAAAGCCGGCAATTCATAAGCGGCGTACATCGGTAGCCGACAATTTACAACAGAAAGAATAGAGCATCGCACATAGATTAGATAGATATTATATATGTGACTGACATGTTTGTAAGTACAGTGATAGTGTTGATTACTGTACTTGTCATTTAGTGTTAAAATAAAGGATTTATAAAAAAAAAAATAATAGTGTTTTTGTCTCTTTAAAAAAGCCGGCCAGCAATTCATCAGCAGCATACACCGGTAACAGACAATTTAGAACAGAAAGAATAGAGCATCACACATAGATTAGATAGATTGAAACATGTCAGTCACATATATAATAAGCACAGTGAAAGTGTTGATTACTGTACTTGTCATTTAGCGTTAAAATAAAGGATTTATTTAAAAAAAATTTGACGTGGGGTTCCCTGTAATTTTAGTCTCTAGCGGAAGTTAAGCAGACAGCTGGGGCAGATGTTTGAAGCCTGGGAAGGTGGTAATACCCACGGAGCTTCCCAGGCTACTAATATCAGCCCCCAACTGAATACCTAGCCTTTACTAGCTATTAAAATGGGGGACCCCCAAAAAGTGATGTTAGTCCCCCCTATTTTAAAAGCTAGCAAAGGCTAGGCAGACAGCTGGGGGCTGATATTAATAGCCCAGGAAGGGTGTCATGAATATTGGCCCCCTCCCAGGCTAGAAACACCAGCCGTCAGCCGTCCCAGAAATAGGATGCGCCAATTCTGGCACTTAGCCTCGCTCTTCCCACTGCCCTGTAGCGGTGGCAGTGGGGTAATAGGGCTGGGGTAGATGTCAGCTTATAATGCCAGCTGACATCAAGCCCAGGTTAGTAATGGAGAGGCATCTATAAGACACTCCCATTACTAACCCCATAGTCAAAGTTAAAAAAAAAACACAAACACCAAGATTAAAGTCCTTTAATTGAAATAAACACACAATTCTTTAATGTTCTAAATTAAATCATACTTACCATCATGCACATTCCAGCTGAAGCCAACGATCTCCTGCAATAAAAATAAAATAATAAAGCAGCCTCATCCTTACCTTTCCATGGTTCCCAGGACGGCTCCAGCTCTGCTACATTCATATGACAGGCTGGATCGCAGCTGAAAGCTGCCATCCAACTTGCCATGCCGCAGACACTGAGAAGCGCAGGCATGCTTGTGCTCCTCAGTGTCTGGCTGTGACGGCATCCAGATGAGCCGAATTCATGTCCAATGAACTCAGATCACCTCATGCACGCCACAGACAGCGTGGGAGAATTCTCCTGCGCATGCGGTGAGCGTGACAGAATTGTACTGCGCATGCGGTGAGCACAGGAGAATACTCCCACGCTGTCAGTGACGTGCATAAGGTGAGCTCATGTCCAATGAATTAAGCTCACGTCATGCACGTCATTGACAGCGTGAGAGAATTCTCCTGCGCTCAGCGCTTGAGCAGGAGAATTCTCCCACGCTGGGATGGCATTTAGATGACATGCTGGATCGCAGCTGAGCGCTGCCATCCAGCATGCCATCCTTCATAGACACTGCAGAGTGCAGGCATGCTTGCGCTCTGCAGTGTCTCTGAAGGATGAAAAGCAGGATGGCAGCGCTCAGCTGCGATCCAGCCTGTCATCTCATTTCCATCCCAGCGTGGGAGAATTCTCCTGCTCAAGTGCTATGCGCAGGAGAATTCTCCCAGGCTGTCAGTGACGTGCATGAGGTGAGCTGAGTTCATTGGACATGAACTCGGCTCATCTGGAATCTGTCACAGCCAGACACTGAGGAGCGCAAGCATGTCTGCGCTTCTCAGTGTCTGCAGCATGGCAAGCTGGAAGTCAGCTTTCGGCTGCGATCCAGCCTGTCATGTGAATGTAGCAGAGCTGAAGCTGTCCTGGGAACCATGGAAACGTAAGGATGAGGTTGATTTATTATTTCTCTTTTATTGTAGAAGACATTGGCTTCAGCTGGAATGGGCGTGATGGTAAGTCTGGTTTAATTTAGAACATTAAAAAATTGTGTGTTTATTTCAATTAATGGACTTTATTCTGTTTGTTGTGTTTTTTTTAAATACTTTACTAGAAATTCATGGCAGTCATGTCTAATATTGGCGTGACTCCATGGATTTCGGGCTTAGGGCCAGCTGATAATACCAAGCTGGCCCTAACCCCTTTATTACCCAGTGAACCACCGCACCAGGTCCCTGGATGAGTTGTGTACAGCGCCAGAAGATGGCGCTTCTATGAACGCGCCATTTTCTGGGGTGGCTGCGGACTGCAATTTGCAGTGGGGGGGGGGCGGCCCAGAAAGCTTGGGCCTCCCTGCGCTGCGGATTCCAGCCCCCAGCTGCCTAGTTGTACCTGGCTGGTCACAAAAATAGGGCGAAGCCCCAGGTATTTTTTTTTTAAATTATTTCATGAAATTCATGAAATAATAAAAAAAAAAAGGGCTTCCCTATATTGTTGTGTCCGGCCAGGTACAAATAGGCAGCTGGTGGTTGGGGGCAGCCCGTTCCTGCCTGCTGAACCTGGCTGGACACAAAAATAGGGCGAAGCCCCACTTCAATTTTTTTTTAATTATTTCATGAAATTCATGAAATAATTAAAAGCATGCCTGCCCTCTGCAGTGTCTATGATGAATGACATGCTGGATGGCAGCGCTCAGCTGCGATCCAGGCTGTCATCTTATTGCCATCCCAGTGTGGGAGAATTCTCCTGCTCAAGCGCTGAGCGCAGGAGAATTCTCCCACGCTGTCAATGACGTGCATGAGGTGAGCTGAGATCATTGGACATGAGATCACCTCATGCATGTCACTGACAGTGTCGGAGAATTCTCCTGCGCTCACAGCATGCGCAGGAGAATTCTCTCACACTCACCGCATGCGCAGGAGAATTCTCTCATGCTGTCAGTGACGTGCATGAGGTGAGCTGAGTTCATTGGACATGAACTCGGGTCATCTGGATG
Source organism: Phyllobates terribilis (assembly GCF_046119375.1). Lineage (NCBI taxonomy): Eukaryota > Metazoa > Chordata > Amphibia > Anura > Dendrobatidae > Phyllobates > Phyllobates terribilis. Next base: position 447,655,521 of record NW_027362764.1, read on the forward strand.
CCGTCACAGCCAGACACTGAGGAGCGCAAGCATGCCTGCGCTTCTTAGTGTCTGCGGCATGGCAAGCGGGATGGCAGCTTTCGGCTGCGATCCAGCCTGTCATGTGAATGTAGCAGAGCTGGCGTCGTCCTGGGAACCATGGAAAGGTAAGGATGAGGTTGGTTTATTATTTTACTTTTATTGCAGAAGACATTTATTTCAGCTGGAATGGTCGTGATGGTAAGTATGGTTTAATTTAGAACATTAAAAAATTGTGTGTTTATTTCAATTAAATGACTCTATTCTGGGTGTTTGTGTTTTTTTTAACTTTGACTATGGGGTTAGTAATGGGGGTGTCTTATAGACACCTCTCCATTACTAACCTGGGCTTGATGTCAGCTGGCATTATAAGCTGACATTAACCCCAGCCCTATTACCCCACTGCCACAGCTACAGGGCAGTGGGAAGAGCGAGGCTAAGTGCCAGAATTGGCGCATCCTATGGATGCGCTATTTCTGGGGCGGCTGACGGCTGGTGTTTCTAGCCTGGGAGGGGGCCAATATTCATGGCACCCTTCCTGGGCTATTAAAATCAGCCCCCAGTTGTCTGCCAAGCCTTTGCTTGCTATCAAAATAGGTAGGACCCCACGTTATTTTTTTTCCGTCCCCCATTTTAATTGCTGGTAAAGGCTAGGTATTCAGCTGGGGGCTGATATTAGTAGCCTGGGAAGCTCGGTGGGTATTACCCCCTTCCCAGGCTTCAAACATCTGCCCCAGCCATCTGCTTAACCTCCGCTAGAGACTAAAATTATGGGGAACCCCACGCCAATTTTTTTTTAATAAATCCTTTATTTTAATGCTAAATGACAAGTACAGTAACCAACACTATCACTGTTCTTATTATATATGTGACTGACATGTTTCTATCTAATCTATGTGTGATGCTCTATTCTTTCTGTTCTAAATTGTCAGGTACAGATGAATGCCACTGATGAATTGCTGGCTGTTTTTTTTAAAGAGACAGATGCATGAAAACACTATTATTTTTTTTTTTATAAATCCTTTATTTTAACACTAAATAACAAGTACAGTAACCAACACTGTCACTGTACTTAGTATATATGTGACTGACATGTTTCTATCTATCTAATCTATGTGTGATGCTCTATTCTTTCTGTTCTAAATTGTCTGTTACTGGTGTATGCTGCTGATGAATTGCCGGCTTTTCATGTTTCACTGTGAGCACTGTTCCCATCGATTTGGGCAATCACTGTAATGTCACAACCACTATGGCTGTGACATTACAGTGAGTGGCAGACAATCTCTGTATGATTAATGCTCTAAATAGCGCCCAACATGCAGGACGGGGACCCGAGCTCCTGCCCGAGCATCTTGAAAGTACTCGGCGAGCTCCGAGCATCTCGAGTACTGAGTTGCTCGGGCGAGTACCGAGCAGTGGCGAGCATGCTCGCTCATCACTAGTAATTACATATGCCTAAATATTAATAAGACATAAATGTACTATCAATATGTAAATGAAATCTGCCACCAGGTTTTTGCCATCTAATCTGAGGGCTTCATAATGCAGAGACAGAGACCTTGATTACCGAGATGTGTTACTTACTGGGCTGCATGATGTAGTTTTGATAAAATCACTGTTTTAGTAGCAGCAGATTGTCACTAGAGGACAAAGAAAACTGATACCTTACATGTATTTTTATTATGTTTTTTGGGGGTATACGTAAGGAGGAATGTTTATCCTTGTGGAGAGTGCAAAGTATCACAGCGGTAACTCGCATGCATTCCCACCTCCGTGCTACTCACACCATTTGCCGCTCTGCTTATCCTCATCTCTGGCCACTGTACAGCACTTCCAACTCTGCTTTAAATTCCTGATGTCTCCATATGTCTATCGGGGTCACAGCCATGTCCTACAGGAATTTAACCCTGATGTGTCCTGTGGGGTTTGGATTCCCTAGTCAATCACCAACCAACAAGTGTTATATCAGGCCTGAGCTTAGGTTCTAGTTTGATTTTAGCATCTAATTCCCTGTCGAGGTGTTTTGTTGCTTATCCCTCCCATTACTGACCCGACTTGTCTTCTCATTCGGTCTATTCTCTCAGTACCAAACCTTGGCTACGTATCCTGAACCTGTGCTGCCTGCCCTGAGCCCGAACCATCTGACTATGCTTCTGTATCTCCCTTTATACCTTGATCTGTGGGTCAGCTCCTGCAGATCCAGAGACTTCCCTGGAGCGGCAACTGGTGGCTATCCTGCGGCCCAAGCCTATTCTCACCATCAGAGGCACTAGTGAAGACCATGTAGCCACTTCGTCACACCCCTCCAGGGTAAGTCCAGCCAGTGGTGCAGTGGGTGCACACCCACCAGCATTGCACAAAGCCAGAGTAAGAAGGCTTATAGGCCATGCAATGCTCTTACGGGAATATAAATATACAAATATCCTTGAAGAGGATAAGAACTCTGCTGCCACGTTTTGGTATTTGCAATCCTAATGGTCAATATTAGGATTTTTACCCCCAATAAGTGGCACTAGCATTCCACTCTACTTCCTCTATGAAGAGAATATTAGCATATTTAAATTCCCAGAGGAGCATACCATGGCCAATAAGTCTCCTTAAATTGGCTTGGAGCACTCCACAAGGAGAAGTGTTCCTCCTTAGACTCTATATCAGACGCCTCTCACCTAGCTAAATCAGACCTCCTGCTTTGCACTGATGAGGAGCAAACACCCTGAAACAGATGTCTGCAAATTGATTGTCTGGTTTGGTTTTTAATGCTATGTTATGTGGGAAGGTTTCTTAAAGTGTCAATATAGACTTTACAGATTGATACTCCTAATAGGAGGCATTAGAGTTCTAGTCTTATTCTTTGAAGAGAATATTTGCATATCGTCTTTTTGATGTTATGGTTTTTGTCTCTTTTTGGTATGTCAGGCTTAAAATAAAGCTGATACTTCTTGGTATTTGGCTTTAATAAAACTATATTTATATAGTCATGTGCTGATTATTTGACGTTATCATGTCTTTCCATAAGAATTTTACTTGCTGATTTTCCCCATCTAATGCAGTTCTATGGCGAAAATCTGCACATAAAACTCAGTGTACCCACAAGAGACACTGACATTTTTCAGATTTAAAACTTCACATTGAATGTCAATTTACGCTGCGTTAAAGAAAAAAAAACACAGTGGGCATGAGATTCCTTCAAATCCCGTCCACTAGCCTGGAACTGTAAACTGTAAGACTCTACGATAAAATACACAGTGCCAAAAACACCAAACAACTCATCGTGAGAACTTAAAGAACTTAAAGGGGTATTTCCATCTCCAAGATCATCTCCCAATATATAGTAGGTGTAATAATATTAGCAAATACCTCCAATTAGAAATGTAGTATAGTTTTTCTGATTTACTATGTTTCCTCGTGTGATGGCACTGCAGAATCTTGGATATCCATGGTTGCGACCACTGAAATAGTGACAGCTAGTTGCTAGAGGTCGTAACCATGGATTCCTAAGGTCCTGCAATGCCTGCACACGAGGAAACATATAGTAAATCAGAAAAACTATGCTACATTTCTACTTGTAAGTTTTTTCTAATGTTATGTTTACACCTACTGCATATTGGGATAGAATCTAGGAGATGAGAATACCTCTTTAACCTAAAACATATACCAGAGTTTCAATAACGCAGCCAGATACTGATTCATGCTGCCCATAATTTGAGCAGCATGAATCAGATGATAGGTTCCTTTTAATAAATTGGGTACAATAGTCTTAATTTCTAAGAAAAATATTACTTACATTTGATATTCACTTCAAAAAAAGGTACCTAAAATGTATTAAATAGTTAAACAACAGGAAAAGGCTATGTAAATGGAAGAGAAACATTACGTCTAGTTTAACAAAACATGAAATAATAAAGAACATGAGCCTTTTAGTGTGACATATACAGGGGTTATTAATCATTATTTCTAAAGCATTCAAAAACAACATTTTAATGACAGACATTATTTAAAGGAAAAATACTGTGAAATACCATTTTCTGAAATGTCATAGTGACATGTCAGAAAGTTTTGTTAATCCCACTGATTCCAAATTAATGGTGTTGCAATACTTTTTCAGATGAAACACCAGAAAGAGTATAAAACTTGTCAGGTCATGTAAGATGATATTTTTCATGAAAACATTCCAATAATTATTAGGTTTTATAACCTAATATTGCAAAAGGCAATATTTTTTCACTTCACATCACATTCAACAATAAGATCGTAGCGGTAACCCATTAGCTTTCAGCAAAAATATTTGCTTGATTTTCATACAGTGTCTTATAATCCAAATTAGATGTTTTTTTTTACAGCAAATTAACAATCATATCATATGTAATGTAAAATGATAGTTATTTTTCTTAGTAACCTAGAAATAACCATCTGAGAAGATAAATAACAACAGGGAAGAGCTATGATTGCTGGAGCTACCTATGCTATTGCAGAGCAAATATTTATTGCCACTGCCATGCAAATGGTTCATATTATGGGTCTGTTCATTTTAATAAGCCTGCATAACACTGGGTCAAATGAAGTTCTGAGCTCAAACTCTGTGGGAAGTGACACTGAGACGGCCAATAAATTTGCCAAAGGGATGTATGAAATATATTATAAAACACATGACAATTTTCATGCATATATAGGCATACAGTATGGACAAAAGTTTGGACATAGCTCCTAATCATTAAATTCAAAATTTTCATTCAGTCCCAAAAGTCCAACCCTTAACCATGCAGTCTGCCTTTACAATCATTTGTGATAGACTAGGTGGAGCTTATGGAACTCAACCATGGTCCTAAATAGGATGTCACCTTTGGAAAAAACTAGTATAAATTAAAGCATTTAGGATGTCACAGCAACTTGCCAAGCTTATCCAGACTTTAAACGAAAAGATGGTCAAAAAGACTAGAGCCCCTCAAACCACTTCCTACTACAGGCACCCAAAGCTCTTTCTCTTGATTAGTAGATCTGATGGAATATTATGCCAGGCGAGGCCTAAAAATCAGAAGAGTCACCAGATATTCTGTCAGGTATGGGGAAATTTGAGGACTCTGGTCGGCAGCAACAGACAATTGACTGGCTGCTGGATCATGGTCCTGCAGGTTGTTTTTTATCATTTCTAGTTGAATGGATCATCATTAAGCTTACCAGTACTGAACACTAGGGCAGTGAAAATATGTTCTGTGGAAAGACAATCATGCTTCTCTATTCAATAGTTAGATGGACAAGTCTGGTTTTGGAAAATTCAAGAAAAGCAAATATTGTTAGCTGTTATTGTTGTAAAGGAGGGACCTATTTCATATTAATGCCTATGTAAAGAGATGAGCGGATCTCAAGAAATACAAAGTAGCCTCATGGTACTGATTTCCCAAGTAAATTTGATTTTCAGCAGAGTTATTTTATGCAAATTGAATGTCTCCTGCAATTTTCTGAGGTCCCAAAGCATAATAAACTCCAGTGGAATTTAACATTGCACATTGTTGTCATAGGAACCAAATGTCAGACAATGACCTTGATGTCTGCCAGGAATGGTAGCCTGTTAAACGCTGCCATAAGTAGCGTGTAATGTGGTTTTGTCAGTGTTTGCCAGGCAGCTCTAAAATGGCTACCATGGACAGGCTTAGCGCAAGCCACTTTGCTTACTTGATCTAAGGGGTTGCCCTGGCCTTCATACGTTAACCCATGTATGGAGATCGGGACTTAAACAGGGGCCCCTAACCTCCGTCCTTGAAGTATGCTGCTGTATGGTGGTGCAGACTTGCAGGAATGGTCAGATAGCTGAGTCAGGACCAAGAAAACAAGAAAAGAACAAAATCAAAAAACACAAGAATAGTCAATAAAACAAGATGAGGTCATGAACAGGACAAAAACACACTATACTGGAGCTGAACTAATAGGACTGAACCAGAGAAGCACATGACTATATCTGGAAGCTACCAGTTCTTCAATTGGCTAGAGCAGGGAGTTGATAACTCCAGCTGCACTGCACACACATCCATACTGCCAGACTGGATGGCACTGCATGCTCCAGCCACCCTAATCTTAGAGGCTGAGCAGAGCCTGCACCCTTCAGAGTTTCTGGCTCCAAAGTCTTTTTATCAGCAATACCGCTTCCAGAATGAATACGATGGTGCCTGGAGATAGAAGCAGAAGTCGCAGGAGCAGGTCCTGGTGGAGATACGACAGCCCCCTCCCATCCTTTAATAGGGGCCTCCAGACTCTTACAACCACGTTTATTCAGAAACAGTAGATGAACCCATGGTCTCTCTTCTGGGCCAGTAACACCCCCCAATGCACCAGATATTGCTCAAGTCTATGGGGGGTGCATTATACTGAAGGGAGTTCTATGGGAAATGCATTATACTTCTGCTATGGGGCCCGATGACTTCTATGTTTGTCCCTGGTGAGTATAATGTTTTATTTTTTTCCTATACATTAAATAACAGTGGCAGAATGGGGGACATATTCCAAGATGGGGGATATATCTATACAGCATGGGTCATAGGATAAATGACATATACCAGGATGGAGGTTATATATACCAAGATGGGGCCAGGATGAGAGACATAAATACCAGGATGGAGGGCTTATATATATATATATATATATATATATATATATATATATATATATATATACCAGGATGAGGGACATAAATACCAGGATGGAGGGCATATATATATACTAGCTAATGAGCCCGTTCTACACCCGGGTGGTGAGCATTTTTATTGGAATATGGTCTCCCATGCTGGTATGTGCTGCCTCTATCCTGGTATTTGTGCTGCACCCATCCTGTTACTCCATCCTGTTATGTGCTGCCCTCATCCCTATCCTGGTATGCATGGCACCCCTCACCATTAATCTTGGTATGCATGGTACCCCTCACCCCCAATCGTGGTATGCATGGCACCTCTCACCCCCAATCCTGGTATGCATAGCAACTCTAATCCCCAATCCTGGCATGCATGGTACCAAATCCCTCATTCCTATCATGGTACATATGGTACCCCTCATCCTGTTATGCATGGTAACCTTCATCCCTATCCTGGCATGCATGGCCTCTCATCCGAATCCAGGTATGTATGGCCCCCCAGATCCCTATCCTAGTATGCATGGTACCCCTCATCCCTATCCTGGTATGCATGGCCCCTCATCCGAATACTGGTATGCTTGGCCCCCCCAGATCCCGATACTGGTATGCATGGCAACCCTCATCCCAAATCCTGGTATGCATGGCACCCCTCATCCCCAATCCTGGTATGTATGGCACCCCTCATCCCCAATCCTGGTATGCATGGCACCCCTCACACCCAATCCTGGTTTGCAATGCACCCCTCATCCTCCATCTTGGTATGCATGGCACCCCTCAGCCCCAATCTTGGTATGCATGGCATCCCTCATCCCCAATCCTGGAATGCATGGGCCCCTCATCCCCAATCTTGGTATGCATAGCACCCCTCATCCCCAGTCCTGGTATGCATGGCACTCCTCATCCCCCATCCTGGTTTGCATGGCACCCCTTATCTCCAATCCTGGAATGCATGGCACCCCATATCTCATCCTGGTATACATGGCACCCCTCATCCCAATTCTGGAATTTATGGCACTCATCATCCCCTAATTCTGGTATGTATGGCTTCCTCATCCCCAATCCTGGTATGCATGGCACTCATCATCCCTATCCTGGTATGTATGGTACCCCTCATCCTGGAATGCATGTCACCCCATCCCTCATCCTGGTATGCATGGTACCCCACATCCCTATCCTGGTATGTATGGTACCCCATCCCTCATCCTGGTATGCATGGTACCCCGCATCCCTATTCTGGTATGTATGGTACCGCGTATCCTGATATACATGGCACCCCTCATCCCAATTCTGATATGTATGGCCTCCTCATCCCTCAATCCTGGAATGCACGGCACTCCATCCCTCATCCTGGTATGCATAGTACCCCGCATTCCTATCCTGGTATGCATGGTACCCCTCATCCCTATTCTTGTATGCATGGCTCCCTCATCCTGGTAGGCATGGCACCCCATCCCTCATCCTGGTATACATAGTACCCCACATCCCAATTCTGGTATATATGGTACCCCTAACCCTGGTATGCATGGCACCCCATCCCTCATCCTGGTATGCATGGCACCTCACATCCCTATTCTGGTATATATGGTACCCATCATCCTGGTACATGGCACCCCTCATCCCAATTCTGGTATGTATGGCCTCCTCATCCCTCAATCCTGATATGCATGGCACCCAACCCCTCATCCTGGTATGCATGACTCCCTCATCCCTATCCTGGTATGTATGGCCCCCTCATCCCTATCCTGGTATGCATGGTACCCCTCATCCCCCAATCCAAGTATGCATGGCACCACATAATTCTATTCTGGTATGCATATTACCCCTCATCCCTATTCTGGTATGCATGGCACCCCATCCATCATCCTGGTATGCATGGTACCCCACATTCCTATCCTGGTAAGCATGGTACTCCTCATCTCAAATGCTGGTATGTATGGCACCCCTCATCCCCAATGCTGGTATGCATGGCACCGCTCATCCCCAATGCTGGTATCCATGGCACTGCTCACCCACCAATCCTGGTATGCATGGCACCCCTCACCCCCAATCCTGGAATGCATGGTCCCCTCACCCTCCCAATCCTGGTATCCGTGAGCCCCTCACCCCCTAATCATGGTATGCATTGCCCCCTCACCCCAAATCCTGGTATGCATGGCCTCCTCACCACCCAATCCTGGTTTGCATGAGCCCCTCACCACCTAATCATTGTATGCGTGGCCCTCTCACCCCCAATCCTGGTATGTGTTACCTCCTCATCCCCCAATCCTGGTATGTGTGGCCCTCTCATCCCCCAATCCTGGTATGTGTGGCCCCCTCATCCTCCAATCCTGGCATGCATGGTACCCCATCCCTCATCCCTATCCTGATATGTATGGTACCCCTCATCCTGTTATGCATGGTACCCCTCATCCCTATTCTGGTATGCATGGCTCCTCATCTGAATCCCGGTATGCATGGCCCCCAAGATCTCTATCCTGGTATGCATGGTACCCCTCATCCCTATCCTGTTATGCTTGGCACCCCTCATCCCAAATCCTGGTATGCATGGCACCTCTCATCCCCATTCTTGGTATGCATGGCACCCCTCATTCCCAATCCTGGTTTGCATGACACCCCTTATCCCCAATCCTGGTATGCATGGCACCCCTCATCCCCAATCTTGGTATGCATGGCACCCCTCATCCCCAATCCTGGTATGCATGGCCCCATCATTCCCAATCTTGATATGCATGGCAGCCTTCATCCCCAATCTTGGTATGCATGGCACCCCTGATCCCCAATCCTAGTATGCATGCCACTCCTCATCTCTATCCTGGTTTGCATGGCACCCCTCATCCCAAATCCTGGTATGCATGGCACCTAGTGATGAGCGAGCATGCTCGCCACTGCTCGGTACTCGCCGGAGCATCTCAGTACTCGAGATGCTCGGAGCTCGCCAAGTACTTTCGAGATGCTTGGGCGGGAGCTCGGGTCCCCGTCCTGCATGTTTGGTGCTCTTTAGACCACCAATCATGCAGGGATTGTCTGCCACTCACTGTAATGTCACAGCCATGGTAGTTGTGGCATTACAGTGATTGCCCAAATCGATGGGAACAGTGCTCACAGTGAAACCTGAAAAGCCGGCAATTCAGCAGTGGCATACACCGGTACCCGACAATTTTGAACAGAAAGAACAGAGCGTCACACATACAGTAGATTAGATAGATAGAAACATGTCAGTCACATATATAATAAGTACAGTGACAGTGTTGGTTACTGTACTTGGTATTTAGTGTTAAAATAAAGGAAAAATTAAAAAAAAAATAATAGTGTTTTCATGCATCCGTCTCTTTAAAAAAGCCGGCCCGCAATTCGTCAGCGGCATACCTCGGTACCCGACAATTTAGAACAGAAAGAATAGAGCATCACACATAGATTGGATGGATAGAAACATGTCAGTCACATATATAATAAGTACAGTGACAGTGTTGGTTACTGTACTTGTCATTTAGCGTTAAAATAAAGGATTTATTAAAAAAAAAATTGGCGTGGGGTTCCCCGTAATTTTAGACTCTAGCTGAGGTTAAGCAGACGGCTGGGGCAGATGTTTGAAGCCAGGGAAGGGAGTAATACCCACGAAGCTTCCCAGGCTACTAATATCAGCCCCCAGCTGAATACCTAGCCTTTACTAGCTATTAAAATGGGGGACCCAAAAAAAAATGATGTGGGGTCCTCCCCTATTTTAATAGCTAGCAAAGGCTAGGCAGACAGCTGGGGGCTGATATTAATAGCCCAGGAAGGGTGCCATGAATATTGGCCTCCTCCCAGGCTAGAAACACCAGCCGTCAGCCGCCCCAGAAATGGCGCATCCATAGGATGCGCCAGTTCTGGCACTTAGCCTCGCTCTTCCCACTGCCCTGTAGCGGTGGCAGTGGGGTAATAGGGTTGGAGTTGATGTCAACTTATATTGCCAGCTGACATCAAGCCAAGGTTAGTAATGGAGAGGCGTCTATAAGACACCCCCATTACTAACCCCATAGTGAAAGTTAAAAAAAAACACAAACACCCAGAATAAAGTCCTTTAATTGAAATAAAGACACAATTCTTTAATGTTCTAAATTAAACTCTACTTACCGTCACGCCCATTCCAGCTGAATCCAACGATCTCCTGCAATAAAAGTAAAATAATAATCCAACCTCATCCTTACCTTTCCATGGTACCCAGGATGTCTACAGCTCTTCTACATTGACATGACTGGCTGGATCGCAGCAGAACGCTGCCATCCAGCTTGCCATGTCGCAGACACTGAGAAGCTCCTCAGTGAAGCTCCTCAGTGTCAGGCTGTGACGGCATCCAGATGAGCCGAGTTCATGTCCAATGAACTTAGCTCACCTCATGCACGTCACTGACGTCACCTCATGATGTCACCGCTTGAGCAGGAGAATTCTCCCACGCTGGGCCGGCATTGTGATGGTAGGCTGGATGGTAGCAGAACGCTGCCATCTAGTTTGTCATCCTTCAGAGACATTGCAGAGCGTAAGCATGCCAGCGCTCATCAGTGTCTCTGAAGGATGACAAGCTGGATGGCAGCGTTCTGCTACCATCCAGATTGCCATCTCAATGCCTGCACTCCTCAGTGTCTCTGAAGGATGGCATGCTGGATGGCAGGGTTCTGCTATCATCCAGCCGGCCATCTCAATGCAGTCCCAGCGTGGGAGAATTCTCCTGCGCTCAGCGCTTGAGCAGGAGAATTCTCCCACGCTGGGATGGCATTGAGATGACAGGCTGGATCGCAGCTGAGCGCTGCCATCCTGCTTGTCATCTTTCATAGACACTGCAGAGCGCATGCATGCTTGCACTCCGCAGTGTCTCTGAAGTATGACAAGCTGGATGGCAGCGCTCAGCTGCGATCCAGCCTGTCATCAGAATGCCATCCCAGCGTGGGAGAATTCTCCTGCTCAAGCGCTGAGCGCAGGAGAATTCTCCCACGCTGGGATGGCATTGAGATGACAGGCTGGATCGCAGCTGAACACTGCCATCCAGCATTCCATCCTTCATAGACACTGCAGAGCGCAGGCATGCTTGCGCTCTGCAGTGTCTCTGAAGGGTGACAAGCTGGATGGTAGCGCTCAGCTGCGATCCAGCCGGTCATCTCAATGCCATCCCAGTGTGGGAGAATTGTCCTGCTCAAGCGCTGAGCGCAGGAGAATTCTCCCATGCTGTCAGTGACGTGCATGAGGTGAGCTGAGTTCATTAGACATGAACTCCGCTCAACTGGATGCCGTCACAGCCAGACACTGAGGAGCTTCACTGAGGAGCTTCTCAGTGTCTGCGGCATGGCAAGCTGGATGGCAGCGTTGTGCTACGATCCAGCCTGTCATGTCAATGTAGCAGAGCTGAAGCTCTCCTGGGAACCATGGAAACGTAAGGATGAGGTTGGTGTATTATTTTACTTTTATTGCAGAAGACATTGGCTTCAGCTGGAATGGGCGATACGGTAAGTAGGGTTTAATTTAGAACATTAAAGGAATGTGCCTTTATTTCAATTAAAGGACTTTATTCTGGGTGTTTGTGGGTTTTTTTTAACTTTGACTATGGGGTTAGTAATGGGGGTGTCTTATAGATGCCTCTCCATTACTATCCTGGGCTTGATGTCAGCTGGCATTATAAGCTGACATCAACCCCAACCCTATTACCCCACTGCCACCACTACAGAGCAGTGGGAAGAGCGAGGCTAAGTGCCAGAATTTGCGCATCCTATGGATGCGCCATTTCAGGAGCGGCTGGCGACGGGTGTTTTTAGCCTGGGAGGGGGCAAATATTCATGGCACCCTTCCTGGGCTATTAATATCAGCCCCCAACTGTCTGCCTAGCCTATGCTAGCTATTAAAATAGCGGGGACCCCACATCATTTTTTTTTTTGGGTCCCCCATTTTAATAGCTAGTAAAGGCTAGGTATTCAGCTGGGGGCTGATATTAGTAGCCTGGGAAGCTCAGTGGCATCCCCAAACCTGGTGTGCATGGCACTTCTCATCACTATCCTGGTATGTATGGTACCCCTCATCCTGGTATGCATGGCACCCTGCATCCCTCATCCTGGTATGCATGGTACCCCGCATCACTATCCTGGTATGTATGGTACCCCATCCCTCATCCTGGTATGCTTGGTACCCCGCATCCCTTTTCTTGTATGTATAGTACCCCTCATCCTGGTATACATGGCACCCCTCATCCCTATCATTATATGCATGGTACCCCCATCCCTGTTTTGGATGTCTGGCATCCCTCATCCTGGTATGCATTGCACCCCATTCCTCATCCTGGTATGCATGGTACCCTGCATCCCTATCCTGATATGTATGGTACCCCTCATCCTGGTATGCATGGCACCCCATCCCTCATCCTGGTATGCATGTCACCCCATATCCCTGTTTTGGTATATATGGTACCCCTCATCCTGGTATACATGGTACCCCTCATCCCAATTCTGGTATGAATGGCCTCCTCATCACCCAATCCTGATATGCTTGGCACCCAACCCCTCATCCTTGTATGCATGGCTCCCTCATCCCTATCCTGGTATGTATGGCCCCCTCATCCCTATCCTGGTTTGCATGGTACCCCTCATCCCCCAATCCTGGTATGCATGGCACCACATAATTCTATTCTGGTATGCATGGTACCCCTCATCCATATTCTTGTATGCATGTCACCCCTCTACCCCAATGCTGGTATGCATGGCACCCCTCATCCCCAATGCTGGTATACAAGGCACCTCTCACCCCCCAATCCTGGAATACATGGCACCTCTCACCCCCAATCCTGGTATGCATGGTACCCCTCACCCCCCATTACTGGTAAGCATGGCCTCCTCACCCCCCAATCCTGGTATGCGTGGCCCCCTCACCCCCCATCCTGATATGCCTGGCCCCCTCACCCCCCAATCCTGGTATGTGTGGCCCCCTCACCCCCTAATCCTGGTATGTGTGGCCCCCTCACCCCCCAATCCTGGTATGTGTGGCCCCCTCATCCCCCAATCCTGGTATGTGTGGCCCCCTCAACACCCAATCCTGGTATGTGTGGCCCCCTCATCCCCCAATCCTGGTTTGTGTGGCACCCTCAAGCCCCTATCCTGGTTTGTGTGGCCTTCTCATCCCCATCCTGGTATGTATGACCCCCTCATCCCTATCCTGGTATGCATGGTAGCCCTCATCCCCCAATCCTAGTATGCATGGCACCACATAATCATATTCTGGTATGCATGGTACCTCTCATCCTTGTATGCATGGCACCCCATCCATCATCCTGGTATGCATGATACACCACATTCCTGTTCTGGTACTCCTCATCCCCAATGCTGGTATGCATGGCACCTATCTTCCCCAATACTGGTATGCATGGCACCCCTCACCCTCCCAATACTGATATGCATGGCACCCCTCACCCCCAATCCTGGTATGCATGGTCCCCTCACCCCCCAATCCTGGTATGCATGGTACCCCTCACCACCCAATTCTGCTATGCGTGGCCCCCTCACCCCCAATCCTGGTTGCGTGGCCCCCTCACCTCCCAATCCTGTTACGCATGGCCCCCTCACCTCCTAATCCTGGTATGCGTGGTCCCCTCACCCCCCATCCTGGTATGTGTGGCCCCCTCACCACCAATCCTGGTATGCGTTTCCCCCTCACCCCCCAATCCTGGTATGCGTGGCTCCCTCGCCCCCTGATCCTGGTAGGCGTGGTCCCCTCACACCCCAATCCTGGTATGTGTTGCCTCCTCTTCCCCCAATCCTGGTATGTGTGGCCTGCTCATCTTCCAATCCTGGTATGTGTGGCCCACTCATCCCCCAATCCTGGTATGTGTGGCCTCCTCATCTTCCAATCCTGGTATGTGTGGCCCATACATCCCCCAATCCTGGTATGTGTGGCCCCCTCATCCCCAAATCCTGGCATGCATGGTACCCCATCCCTCATTCCTATCCTGATATGTATTGTACCCCTCATCCTGTTATGCATGGCACCCCTCATCCCTATTCTGGTATGCATGGCTCCTCATCCAAATTCTGGTATGCATGCCCCCCTAGATTCCCATCCTGGTATGCATGGTACCCCTCATCCCTATCCTGGTATGCATGGCACTCCTCATCCCAAATCCTTGTATGCATGGCACCCCTCATCCCCAATCCTGGTATGCATGGCAACTCTCATCCCCAATCCTGGTTTGCATGGCAACCCTCATCCCCAATCCTTGTATGAATGGCACCCCTCATCCCCAATCCTGGTATGCATGGCACTCCTCATCCCCAATCCTGGTTTGCATGGCACCCCTCATCCCAAATCCTGGTATGCATGGCACCCTTCATCCCCAATCCTTGTATGCATGGCACACCTCATCCCCAATCTTGGTATGCATGGCACCCCTCATACCAAATCCTGGTATGCATGGCAACCTTCATCCCCATTCCTGGTTTGCATGGCATCCCTCATCCCCAATCTTGGTATGCATGGCACCGCTCATCCCCAATCTTGGCATGCATAGCCCCATCATCGCCAATCTTGGTATGCATGGCCCCCTCATCCCCAATCTTGGTAAGCATAGCACCCCTCATCCCCAATCCTCGTATGCATGGCACCCTTCATCCCCTCCTGGTTTGCCTGGCATCCCTCATCCCCAATCTTGGTATGCATGGCACCCCTCATCCCCAATCCTGGTATGCATGGTCCCATCATCCCCAATCTTGGTATGCGTGGCACCCCTCATCCCAAATCTTAGTATGCATGGCACTCCTCATTCCCAATCCTGGTATGGATGGCACTCCTCATCCCCAATCCTGGTTTGCATGGCACCCCTCATCCCCAATTCTTGTATGCATGGCACCCCTCATCCCCAATCTTGGTATGCATGGCACCCCTCATACCAAATCCTGGTAAGCATGGCACCCTTCATCCCCAATCCTGGTTTGCATGGCACCCCTCATCCCCAATTCTGGTATGCATGTTCCCATCATCCCCAATCTTGGTATGCATGGCATCCCTCATCCCTAATCCTGGTATGCATGGCACCCTCATCCCCAATCTTGGTATGCATAACACCCCTCATCCCCAATCCTGGTATGCATGGCTTCCTCATCCCCAATCCTGGTATGCATGGCACTTCTCATCCCTATCCTGGTATGTAAGGTGCCCCTCATCCTGGTATGCATGGCACCCCATCCCTCATCCTGGTATGCATGGTACCCCACATCACTATCCTGGTATGTATGGTACCCCATCCCTCATCCTCGTATGAATGGTTCCCCAAAAACCTATTCTGGTATGTATTGTACCCCTCATCCTGTTATACATGGCACCCCTCATCCCAATTCTGGTATGTATGGCCTACTCATCCCTCATCCTGGTATGCATGGTACCCCGCATTTCTATCATGGTATGCATGGTACCCCTCATCCCTATTTTGGATTGCTGGCCTCCCTCATCCTGGTATGCATGTCACCCCATCCCTCATCCTGGTATGCATGGTACCCTGCATCCCTATCCTGGTTTGTATGGTACCCCTCATCCCTGGTATGCATGGCACCCCATCCCTCATCCTGGTATGCATGACACTCCACATCCCTATTCTGGCATGTATGGTACCCCTCATTCTGGTATACAGGCTCCCTCATCCCTATCCTGGTAAGTATGGCCCCCTCATCCCTATCCTGGTATGCATGGTACCCCTCATCCCCCATTCCTGGTATGAGTGGCACCACATAATCCTATTGTGGTATGCATGGTACCCCTCATCCCTATTCTTTTATGCATGGCACCCCTCAACCCCAATGCTGGTATGCATGGCACCCCTCATCCCCAATGCTGGTATACATGACACCCCTCACCCCCCAATCCTGGTATGCATGGCACCCCTCACCCCCAATCATGGTATGCATGGTCCCCTCCCCCCCCAATCCTGGTATGCATGGTACCCCTCACCCGCCAATACTGGAATGCGTGGCCCCTCACCACCCAATCCTTGTATGCGTGCCCCCCTCACACCCTAATCCTGGTATGCGTGGCCCCCTCATCCCCAATCCTGGTATGCGTGGCCCCCTAACCCCCCAATCCTGGTATGCGTGGCTCCCTTACCTCCAATCCTGGTATGTGTGGCCCCCTCACACCCTAATCCTGTTATGTGTGGCCCCCTCACCCCCAATCCTGGTATGCATGGCCCCCTCACCCCCAATCCTGGTATGCGTTATGTTATGGTTACATTAAGTTATGGTTCTATACCTTCTGTAGATTAGAAGTCTTATTGTTATTTATATCTTGGTGTTGCTGGAGTCACAAAGAAAGATTATTTTAATGATTGCCAAGTTTTACTGACCAGTAAATTTGTTATATTATAGAAGTATATAGAGCTAATAATGCTAGTCATAGCAGTTCTAGTTACTTAATAGTTGTATTCTTTTACTTTATGAATAACCTTAATAACATAGTTTTACAATGGTCATCATTTAAATAATTTTAGAATACTGTATATAAAGATTAAACATGAAAGTGCAGTTTTACTAATCGTCAATGTAGACAAGGCATTCGCTGACCGCTGCTGTGTCTATTGATTGAGAAGTCTTCTCACTTGGGTGCCTGACTCTATCTGACAGCTGGACTTCTGACTTGCAGTTGCAATTACAACTTACAATGCAACTACTATTCAGCTGGGTCATGTTTTAATGGCCTACAGAATAAAGTCCCTTAACAGCAACCATAAAAACACAGCAGACAGTCATTACGGAATTCTTAAAACAACATCTAAGTTTTGAAAGCAGCACTTCAGGACTGGGCAGTTGTGTATAAGTTTCTAAGTAAACTGATTACCAGATGAACGAAAAAAAAATGCCTGTTCCCAAAGATCTGATAATGCATATAACTTTATTCAGAATTCTGTGTCATTTTATTGATTCAAATCAACACATTTCTCACACTATAATAAAAAGTCAGCTCTGCACCAAGACATATCCTCTAGTGCATGAATGTCTAGAGACCCGGTCAAACAGCTAGCTGAAAAGAAGACAAACAAATCCCACAGCAAGGATGAATCTCTTGCTAAAATTTCCACATTAATTTTAAGGAAGAAAGAAAGAACGAAAGAAAGAAAGAAAGAAAGAAAGAAAGAAAGAAAGAAAGAGGGAAAGAAAGAAAAAGAAAGAAAGAAAGAAAGAAAGAAAGAAAGAAAGAAAGAAAGAAAGAAAGAAAGAAAGAAAGAAAGAATGGCACACAGATCAGAAGGACAACTTGGCTATCATTTAGAAAAAAGTATGAGAAAATTACCTTCTCAGGGAAGCATCTTAGATGTCAGTTACTCTAAATAAACTGTTTACAGAGGATACAAAGCTCTCAAAAGAGAGTCACAAGTCAAGCTACCACAAGCAGCAATTAAGAAAGAGCTGACACAAATGGAAATAACTTTTACCAAGTAATCACTATCAGGGCAAGGCTTCATGTCATGATTCCATAATTCCCAGTATCCTATGGATGCGGTGCATGACAGCTCTGCCACCCTATCAGGATTGTGAGTGACAGCTCTACAACCCAATCTGAGGCCGAGGTGTGAGTATTATGAATGACAGCTCAGCCGTCCTATCTGGCAGGGTCTGTAGGATCTCCTTCAGGTGTCATCTGCTCGAGGTGATCACTGGGCTATTTACCACTCTGACAATGGTCAGACCATTGCCAGTTGTAGCTTTGCTCAAGTGATGTGTGTGTTTGCTTTGTGCCCTGAGTTGTATTCTGATCTCAGTTGCTGACCTTGAATTTACCTTTGACCATCTGTTTGACTTACCCCTTTGTCTTGTTCCTTTATCTTCCTGATACTCTGACCTGTGACTGTGACCTGACTATGTGACTATTTGTCTTTTCCCTTTGTGTGTTATGAGCCCTCTTGGTACAGACCCAAGACCTTTTGACTATCCTGCCTCACAGCAAATCTGTGGGTAGTGAATAGCTTCACATTGAGTATTGACTAGCATCACACATGGTAAGTCTACTAAAGAGCCTCACATTTTTGAGGAGCTTGAGGGGACAAAGAATTGTATTGATTTTGATAATATTCAATTACTGTGGTTGATTTGAAATCCTTCTAGTGGCAGGCTAGCCAGGCTAACAGAGTCTTATAAACACTATGGAGCAACTAAATGTATGAAAGTATGTTTAACCAGTTAACCAGCCATCATTACTAGTGATGAGCGAACGTGCTCGCCATTACTCGGTACTCGCCCGAGCATCACTGTGCTCAACATGCTCGGCACTCGGCGAGTATTTCCGGGGTTTCTCATTTGGAGCCCTGCTCCCCACCCTGCATGTTTGGCACTCTATAGAGAGCCAATGAACATGCAGGGATTGCTTGCTGCGCACTGTAATGACGTAGACATGTTGGTTGTGGGCATTACAGTGATTGGCTGGCCGCACAGCGTCATCAGGTCTATATAAGACCTGACACTGCTATGCTCGTCACAGTCTACCCCAGAAACAGGCAGAGTAGGGAGAGCTGCTGCTGAGTTAGTGAGAGATTTGCTTGTTTATAGTTAGTATAGTGTAGCATCAGCCTCTCTGCCCCCTGCTAGGCAGACACGCCGTCCCTCTCACCTTCCCGCTCCTGGCGCGGCATCCTCCAGCGCTCCTCTCCCCGCTGCTGTCGGCACGCGCTCCTTCCCCGGCACTGTGCTTAGGGCGCGCGCGCGCTCCCCCTCTCTAAAAGGGACCGCGCGCGCCATCCTAAGGAGTCCCCGGCCAATTGCCGGAGGACCTCCCATATATAAGGCACCTCCTCCTGCCAGCCTGACTACCAGTCCTGTCTGCCAGCTTCTCTTCCCTCCTGCCCGACAGTCTGCCTCCGGTCTTCCGCCAGTCTCTCTATGGGCAAGTCCACCTACGTTCCAGGAAGCACCTGCCAGTTACCTGCCTGCTAGCTGTCGAGCCTGCTAAACCCGCTCACCTAGGAGCGCACGTCTGCTTCCCGCCTGTTACCTGCTAGCCTACCTGGAGGCTCTGCCGTCACATGCTGTGACCACCTGCCTGTCAGCCTAGAGACTACAGTCTGCTTGCCGTCACTAGCCGTGACCACCTGCTAGCCTACCTGGAGGCTCCCGCTGTCACTTGCCGTGACCACCTAGCCGCTTGCCAAGAGATTTCTTCCGTCACGTACCATGACCACCCGTCAGCTAACCCAGAGACTTCTGCCTGCTTGTCGTGCCCACCCGCTATACTGGTCAGTCTCAGTCATCTGACCCGTGGGAGCCACCTGCTCTCTACAACGTCATCCCCAGAGTAGCACCTGGTCCCTCTGCTCGGATCCTCCCTGGTCACGGAGTCGTTAGCCGCCGTCCGACCAGGGTCGGTTCTGGTAGATGCTTAGTTACGCCCCTCTGGGTCCCTCCTTTCACCGCGGCACAGAGGTTCCACCACCCGGACCCGTAACTGTTTGCTCGGGCCATGGAACCCGGTGGCACCCACGCTCCCTCGCTCTCTGACCTATTCCACGAAGTTTCCCATCAGAGATCCCAACAGAAATCCATCCTGAACCACCTGCGTAATGTCAACTCCCGCCTGGACACATTGACTGCTCCACCAGGACCTGCCTCCAGTTGCACGACTCACGCCCCGGCAGCGCCGCTGCCCATCAATACCATGGTACCCGGTCCTGGCCTCCGGCTTTCTGCACCGCCTTGTTTTGGTGGAGATCCCGCCTTGACTCGAGGCTTCATTAACCAGTGCACCCTGCACTTTGAACTCTTGGCACATCATTTTACCTCCGACCTGGCCAAAGTGGCCTTCATCATGTCCCATCTCACTGGGGAAGCACTGGCTTGGCTAAATCCCCTGTGGGAGAGAGGGGATCCCCTGGTATCCAACTTGTCAGCTTTCCTCACTGCTTTCCAGAAAGTCTTCGATGAACCGGGACGAAAGACCTCATCAGCCTCCTCTCTGCTACGTCTCCGCCAAGAGAGTCTCACCGTGGGCCAATATGCCATACGGTTCCGTACCCTCGCTTCTGAGCTTGCCTGGGATAACGAGGCCCTGGTGTCCGTCTTCTGGGAGGGCCTTTCCTGTCGGATTAAAGACGAACTTGCAGGTCGGGATATTCCAACCACCCTGGATGACTTGGTGACACTAGCTACCCGGATTGACATCCGGTTCCAGGAACGTACCAAAGAGATCACCCGTGAGAGGAGGTTTCCCCGCCTTGCTCCTACTTTCCAGAGACCTGTCTCTTCATCTGTCACTCCCCGGGCGCACTCACCCGAACCCATGCAGATCGACCAGACCAAGATGGTCAAATCTCGCCAAGAGTCACGCCGAGCCGAGGGGAGCTGTTTCTATTGTGGCAGTAAGGAGCACCTGATCCGTTCCTGCCAGGAGAGACCGGGAAACTCCGGTGTCTAGGACCGCTCGGAGAGGTCGTCCTAGACAAAAGTAAACCCTCTCCATCCCTGACTCTGTCTGTCTCTATCTCCTGGGGAGAGAACCATCACTTTGAACTCGCTCAACTAGATTCTGAAGCTGCTGGAAATCTCATTTCCCTGTCCCTAGTAGAGAAATACCGCATTCCCACCAAATCTCTGGCTGAACCATTGTCTGTCGCCTCAGTGGATGGAAGACTCCTACCGGTGACCATCCTGCTCGTCACGGAACCCATAACCCTGCAGGTGGGAATGCTGCACTCTGAAAAGATCTTCTTCCATGTGCTACCCGGACTCTCTCACTCCCTATTGCTAGGCCTACCTTGGCTCCAGATGCATGAACCCGTGTTGAACTGGCAATCCGGTGAAGTACTCCGGTGGGTTCCGGACTGCCATAGGACCTGCCTGGTTCCGGTTCGCCCGGTTCGTCCACTACCCACTCCAGCTAATTTACCCGGTCTTCCTGCTCCTTACTGGCCCTATGCAGACGTCTTCGGTAAAAAGGAAGCAGAGACATTACCACCTCATAGGCCATATGATTGCCAGATCGACTTGGTACCTGGCGCCACTCCACCCCGCATTGTCTGCGGCCGAGACCCAGGCCATGTCAGAGTACATAGAGGAGAATCTGGCTAGGGGGTTCATCCGGAGATCTACCTCCCTGGCAGGAGCCGGATTCTTCTTTGTCAAAAAAAAGGATGGCTCGCTACGCCCCTGTATTGACTATAGAGGACTCAATCAGATCACCGTTAAAAATAAATACTCCCTGCCGCTCATCTCCAAGTTGTTTGATCGCCTTAAAGGCGCCAGGATCTTTTCCAATCTGGATCTACGTGGAGCGTATAACCTGGTCCGTATCCTTCAAGGAGACGAGTGGAAAACGGCATTTAATACCCGGGACGGACACTATGAGTACCGTGTGATGCCCTTCGGCCTCTGCAATGCTCCCGCCGTCTTCCAAGAACAGGTCAGCGACATCTTCCGTGATCATCTTTACTCCTGCGTGGTGGTATACCTGGACGATATCTTGGTCTTCTCTCCGGATCTCCCCACACACCGGAGGGATGTTCGTCAGGTCATGCTTAGGCTCAGGCAGAACCACCTCTATGCTAAATACGAGAAGTGCCTTTTCGAGTAGACCTCTCTTCCATTCCTGGGCTATGTTATCTCCCAGACAGGCTTGCGAATGGATCCCGAGAAGCTCTCTGCTATCCTAAAGTGGCCCCATCCAGAGGGGTTGAAGGCGATACAGCGATTCCTTGGCTTCGCCAATTTCTATCGTCTCTTCATTCCACACTTCTCGTCCCAGACTGCTCCCATATCTGCGCTCACCCGCAAGGGGGCAAATCCCAAGGTATGGTCGCTCGAAGCTGAGGAGGCCTTCCTTTCCTTAAAGCAAGCTTTCTCCTCTGCCCCAGTTCTGCACCATCCAGACTGCAATAAACAATTCTACCTGGAGGATGATGCCTCCTCTTCCGGAGCCGGAGCAGTACTTACCCAAAAATCTTCTTCCGGCAGAATGGTAACCTGCGGCTTCTTCTCCAAAATCGTCTCCTCTTCTGAGCGCAACTACTCCATAGGAGACCAAGAGTTGCTAGCCGTCAAATTGGCACTGGAGGAGTGGCGATACCTGCTTGAAGGGGCTCTATACCCGGTGATCATTTACACACATCACAAAAATCTGGCATATCTCCGAAATTACCAGAGACTTAATCCGCGTCAGGCCCGGTGGTCTTTGTTTTTTTGCCCGCTTCGACTTCATCCTGCATTTCCACCCGGCAGACAAGAATGTCAAAGCTGATGCCTGGTTCCAATCCTTCCTGTCCTCCAATCAAGAGGAGGAGCCTATGCACATCATCGACCCCTCCAAGGTGATGAATGTGGCCCCCTTGGATTTGACTCGTCTTCCACCCGGCAAGACGTTTGTAGCGGTTCCAGACCGTGAGAAGGTTCTTCACTGGGGTCATTCTTCTAAACAAGCTGGCCATGCTGGCCAAAAGAAGACCTTCCTGCTCATTACCCGGCATCACTGGTGGCCTACCCTGCATAAGGATGTGGTAGACTTCGTCTCTGCCTGTTCATCTTGTGCCCGCAACAAAGTTCCCAGACACTTACCAGCCGGTCATCTCCTCCCGTACCTGTTGCCCCGTGGCAACACATCACTATGGACTTCATTACCGATCTCCCTGTTTCTGCCGGGTGTACAGTCATTTGGGTGGTCGCGGATTGCTTTTCTAAAATGGCCCACTTCATTCCCCTGCCTGGTCTCCCGTCTGCATCTGAGCTGGCTAAAGACTTTATCCGCCATATCTTCCGTCTCCATGGCATACCCCTCCACATCGTGTCGGAATGAGGGGTTCAGTTTACCTCACACTTCTGGAGAGCCACATGTTAACTGCTGGATGTCACCCTGGATTTCTCCTCCGCTTACCATCCTCAGTCCAATGGTCAAGTGGAGCGGATAAATCAGATCATTACCAGATACCTCCGGCACTTCTTTAATGCCCACCATTCTGATTGGGTGGACCTCCTACCATGGGCCGAATTCTCGTATAATAACCACGAGAGTGAATCCTCTTCCAAGTCCCCGTTCTTCATTGTCTATGGCCAACATCCCTGGATTCCGTTTCCCATCTCCACTTCTGTGGACAACCCTGCCGCGGAGTCTCTTGTCAGTGAATTTTCAACCATTTGGGAGAGTACTAAGTCCACACTTCTTCAGTCCTCCGAGCGGATGAAGAGATATGCTGATAAGAGGTGTCTGGATCTGCCTCAATTCCGTCCGGGAGACAAGGTTTGGCTCTCCTTCAAACATGTGCGGCTCAAGATACCCTCCTACAAGTTGGGCCCTCGTTTCATCGGCCCTTTCGAAATTCTCGAGCAAATTAATCCAGTTGCCTACAAATTAAAACACCCGGCCACCTTACGGATTCCCAACTCCTTCCACGTATCTCTCTTCAAACCCGTTGTCTTTAACTCTTTTTCCAACAATCCAGGTGCTCCCCCTGCTCAGGTTTCCGCTGAGGACGTCTTTGAGGTAGAGAGTATTCTGGCCACCAAGAGGGTAAGAGGAAAGACCTTTTTTCTGGTAGATATTTAAGGCGTTTGGTCCTGAGGAGAGAACTTGGGAACCCAGGGAGAACATCAACGCCCCTCTTCTTGTTGAAAAATTTCTTTCAGGCCTAAAAAAGAGAGGGCCTAAATGGGGGGTACTGTAGCATCGGCGTCTCTGCCCCCTGCTAGGCAGAGACGCCGTCCCTCTCACCTTCCCGCTCCTGGCGCGGCGTCCTCCAGCGCTCCTCTCCCCGCTGCTGCCGGCGCGCGCTCCTTCCCCGGCACTGTGCTTAGGGCACGCGCGCTCTCCTCCTCTCTTAAAGGGAACGCGCGCGCCATCCTAAGGAGTCCCCGGCCAATTGCCGGAGGACCTCCCATATATAAGGCACCTCCTCCAAAATGGAGGTGCCCGAGCAAAGTTGTTGCACAGAATACTTACCTCTGCTTCAGCCCTCAGGTCCAGTTGCCAGCCTGACTACCAGTCCTGTCTGCCAGCTTCTCTTCCCTCCTGCCCGACAGTCTGCCTCCGGTCTTCCGCCAGTCTGTCTATCGGCAAGTCCACCTTCGTTCCAGGAAGCACCTGCCAGTTACCTGCCTGCTACCTGGCGTGCCTGCTAAACCCGCTCACCTGGGAGCGCATGTCTGCTTCCCGCCTGTTACCTGCTAGCCTACCTGGAGGCTCTGCCGTCACATGCTGTGACCACCTGCCTGTCAGCCTATAGACTACAGTCTGCTTGCCGTCACTAGCCGTGACCACCTGCTAGCCTACCTGGAGGCTCCCTCTGTCACTTGCCGTGACCACCTACCTGCTTGCCAAGAGACTTCTTCCGTCACATACCGTGACCACCGGTCAGATAACCCAGAGACTTCTGCCTGCTTGTCGTGCCCACCCGCTATACCGGCCAGTCTCAGTCATCTGACCCGTGGGAGCCACCTGCTCTCTACAAGGTCATCCCCAGAGTAGCACATGGTCCTTCTGCTCGGATCCTCCCTGGTCACGGAGTCGTTAGCCGCCGTCCAACCAGGGTCGGTTCGGGTAGATACTTAGTTACGCCCCTCTGGGTCCCTCCTTGCACCGCGGCACAGAGGTTCCACCACCCGGTCCCGTAAGATATAGGTATTCCACAATATATATATATCCATCTGAACTAACAGTCCTTCTGAGGACTAATACAGCTGCATATTTTCAGTGGTGAAGGTGATAGCAGGAGTTAGGCAGGCAGCGTATTTGACAGACTGCAGTGCATGATACAGCCCAAGAGGGTCCATTGCATGTTCAACTTCTGACTGATCCTGCTGTGACAAATATTTGTAGACATAGCCCCAGGTATCAGGGGCCAGGGAATTTTATTTTTTATTTTAATCCTGGTTATTTGCTTAAAAACCAAGGCAGGCAGGGTATGTGACAGACTGCAAAGCATGATACAGCACAAGAGGGTCCATTGCATGTTTAACTTCTGACTGATCCTGCTGTGACAAATATTTGTATACATAGCCCCAGGTATCAGGGGACAGGGCTAATTTTTTTTCATCTTTTTCCTGGTTATTTGCTTAAAAAGCAATCCAGAGTACACCATTTTCCTTCTCCATTTGCTTGTTTACACTGCAGAATACAGCCAGAACTTTTCCATATTACAGCAATAAATTTCAAGAATTTTAACTGAACGTGGAAAATATTGGCCTCCATTTCCATTTTGTTACAGTGTGTCGGTGAAGCTATTCACACGAGGTCTCTGTGAAAAATATTATTAGTAAACTACAGGCCTGCTATTTTAAACCGTGGTTCTCTGTCAGACATAACACCTATAAGAGTGTTAAAAAATCAGACATTTCTTCCATTTTCATTCCGTTGCAGTGTGTCGGTCAAGCTATTCACACAAGGTGTCTGTGAAGGATAGCACACTGGGTATGATAAGTATTCAGACCCCTTTAAATTCAACCATTTCTGGCTTCCATTTACATTTTGCTGCAGTGTGTCGGTCAAGTTTTTCACACTAGGTCTCTTTGAAGAATAGTATTAGTAAACTACAGGCCTGCCATTTTAAACCATGTTTCTCTATCAGATGTATCACATATAACTGCATTCCAACATCAGCCATTTCTGGCTTCCATTTCCATTTCGCTGCAGTGTGTCGGTCAAGCTATTCACACTTGGTCTCTGTTAAGAATAGTATTGGTAAACTACGGGCCTGCTATTTAAAACCGTGGTTCTCTGTCAGATGTATCACATATAACTGCGTTCCAAACTCAGCCATTTATCATGATAAAGAAGAAGGGTGGGCACTGCTGCAAATATGTGTGATGGGGTGCTACAGTAGCCTGATGGGACTCTAGACTAGACTAGAGACGCTAGTGCCGGCAGGTAACTACCCCAATTCATTCCCTGCATACATTTCAACTTTTGACATGGTTTTTCAGGTTTACCTGGTCTATCAGTATGCATGCATGCACTTTCTGTCATTGATAAATTAAATTATGTGGTATGCTATTGTGATATACTTAATGATCATGCTTTATATCATACATGCATGTACTTTCTGCCATTGATAAATTAAATTATGTGGTATGCTATTATGATATATTTCAATGACCATGCTTTATACTATGGGATTTGATAAGTAGTACTCTATTTACCTGCGGGTTCAAGGGGGTTATTGCTTTGAACGAATACATTGATATCTCTTCCCCCTACTTTTGATGTTGCATAGAGCAATGTTTTGCCTATTTTTAAATGATTTTATTTCATATACTGTGGTAGATGGTCTTGTATAAAAATTTAAATAAAGATTTGTGATTTTTTTATAGAACATTGTGGGTGTGCATAGTTTCTATAGCCTGTGCTTTCTCTTGTAAACTCAGCCATTACTATTGAACGTGGAAAATATTGTCCTCTATTAAAAATGGGCAAAGTGTGTGGCAAGGTATGGGGAAGTGGGAGTGATGGCGATGGTGCATGCAGAGGCCGAGGACGTTGCCGTAGGCAAGCTGAAATTGTGCCACAACAAACACCCACATCTCGTTGCTTGATCTTCCTGTCCCAATTACTAGGGGACCGCACAACACCACTATTAAACACAGAGCAGTGTCAAAAGGTTGTTGGCTGGATAACAGATAATGTTTCCAGTCACTTTGCAACCACCACCACCCTGTCTTCCACTCGGTCTTTCCCACACTTGGACAATCAGAAGAGCTTTTCAATTTTTCATTTATAGATTTGGGCTTCACGCCCAGCCAGCTTCAAGAGAGTCAAGAGGAGAATGCGTGTAGCGATGCCAAAATATTTGAGCAGTCACGGTCACATGAAGGCAGCGGTGGAAAAGTGCAAATACTGTTGCAAGAGGTTGATGATGATGATGAGACCCAATTGCCAGAATGTCAGGAGGAGGACCACGGTGTGAAAGTGGATGACGAGGTGGTGGATGATATAGTAACTGACCCAACCTGGCAGGGTGACATGCAGACCGAGGACAGCAGCACAAAGTGGGAGGGAGGCGTAGCGCAACAACAGGAAGAAGCAGTGTGGTGGCCACAGACACAAGGCGGGAAAGCGTTTCCCGTAAGGCCAGCATGACGAAAGTTGCCAGTACAACTGTTAGGTCTTCCCGAGTCTGGTTGTTTTTTAAAGACGTTACAGATAACCCCAAACAGGTCATTTGCACCACTATCCAGGCCAGTGTCAGCATGGGTAGCAAAACTAGCAGCCTAACCACCACCAGCATGATCAGGCACATGGTAGCAAAGCACCCGACTAAGTGGGCCAAACCCCAGGGTCCAGAAACAGTGTCTGCAAGTGACACCACTGCTTCTTCCACAGTTGTGTGTACACACCAATCCCCTGTCCATAGCGCATGTGAAGATGCTTCCCGCCCTACACGTGTCGTTGCATACTCTCAACTATCACCATCAGCAAGCACGTCCACGTCCTTGTCCCAGCGCAGCGTTCAGTTGTCCCTACCCCAGTCCTTGGATCGCAAGCACACATACGCAGCCAATGCCCCACAGGCCAAACTACTAAATTAACACATTTTGCGAATGCTTGTGCTCGAAATGTTGCCTTTTAGGCTTGTAGAGGCTGATGGCACCAGCCGTCTCTCGGTACTCAGTCTCCAGCAGCCACTATTTCTCCCAGTGTGCCGTCCTCGTATTACACGAGCACGTGTCTCACAACATTAGATGTGCCCTCAACAATGCAGTTACTGGGAAAGTCCACCTAACCACAGACATGTGGAAAAGTGCTTGTGGGCAGGGATGGTACATCTCTCTGACGGCACACTGGGTTAATATAGTGGATGCCGGGATCCAGTTGGACATTGGGACAGAACACGTCCTCCTGACACCGAGGATTGTGGGCCCTCGGTGAATAAGGGTTGTCCCCACATTCTACAGCTCCTTAACCTCCTTCTGCTCTTCTTCAGCATCCATCTCTGAAATGAGCACATCAGTCAGAAGCTTAAAGCATTGCAGCACTGCCTCGGCCAAGCGGCAACAGGCTGTGCTTAAGCTAATATGCTTAGGTGACAAACAGCACAATGCTGAAGAGTTGTAGACAGCTCTGAAAGAGCAGGCAGATCTGTGGCTGACGCCACTGACCCTACAGCCAGGCATGGTTGTGTGTGACAATGGCCGGAACCTGGTGGCGGCTCTGATTCGAGGTGAGCTCACACACGTACCATGCCTGGCCCATGTGCTTAACCTCGTGGCTCAGCAGTTTCTTAAAACATACCCGGATCTGCCGAATTTGTTTGTCAAAGTACGCCACATGTGTGCCTTTTTTAGAAAGTCAGCTACAGCTTCCACCGCCCTTGCTGTACTTCAGTAGCGTTTGCTGCTTCCAGCTCACCGACTGGTGTGCGATGTCCCCACATGTTGGAACTCTACATTGCAGATGTTGGGAAGGATTTGTCAGCAGAAGAGGGCAGTTGTTGACTACCAGCATCAACAAGGCCTTCGGTATTCAGTTCAGACTCCACACATAAGACCTCAGGAGTGGACATGGATGTCAGGTATCTGTACCATCCTACAAAACTTTGAAGGCTCCACCAAGATGGTGAGGGGCGATGATGCCATGATTAGCATCACCATCCCACTTCTCTGTCTTCTGAAACGCTCTCTGCTAACAATTAAAGAGGATGCATAAGAGGCGGAGCACGATGAGATGAAGCAAGGAACAATACAGGGGGATTCCACACAGCCCAGCCTCATCTCATCCCAACATGGATTGGGTGAAAATGAGGAAGAGGAGGAGGAAGAACAGGAGCTAGTTTCCAGCGCTATAGATGGTACTACCTGCACAACTGTCATAATGTCTCTTTAGCGTAGATGGCCTGAGGACAGGGAGGAAGATGAGGAGTAGAGCATAGTCAGTCGTCCTCTTGGTGAGGACACGGAAGTCTTTCCTGTTAGTAGTCTGGCACACATGGCTGAGTTTATGCTATGCTCCTTTTCCAGTGACCCTCACGTTTTCCAAATTTTGGGTGACAGTCATTAATGGTTTGTGACACTTCTACATGCTACCCATGCTACAAGGAGAACTTTCTGTCTCTTATTCCCATGCCGGACAGTCCTAATAAAAAGGGGCAGTACCAGAATGCCCTTTTTGCTGAATTATTAACAAAATTTCCATCTGAAAATGCTGGCGGCAGAGGGCACAGTTCTTTGGACAACCAAGGAGTACAGGCGAGAGAGACATAAATTCAATCCAGCAGAGGCAGGGGAACACTGCCAAAGTTCTGGGACAGTTTTCTCAGACCCTCCCATCGCACAATCCCAGAGGCTCGGGGTACTCTCACAAGGAGGGAAAAGTTTCAGAAAATGCTGAGGGAGTACTTTGCTGACAGTACCAGCGTCCTCCGTGATTCCTCTGAGCCTTAAAATTATTGAGTATCCAAATTGGACATGTGGCATGAACTGGCTCTCTACGCCTTGGATGTCCTGGCCTGCCCTGCCGCTAGTGTATTGTCAGAGCAGGTTTTTAGTGCCGCTGGTGGAATTATAACTGATAGGCACATCTGCCTGTCAATTGAAAATATGCTGACAGGCTTACTCTTATGAAAATGAACAAGGGCTGGATTGGGCCAGACTTCTTAACACCACCGAATGATAGAAGCATAACATAAACTCAAATACAGTGTCTTTTTTTTTGGGAGGTCTAACCCTATTTCCATGCCCTCTCCCCCCCAAAAAAATCTAAATAATTGTCGGGGTCACAGAAGAGCAGATCCCACAACCTTCCAGCCTTTACATAGCAATTTTCTTCCTGCTGAAGTCCTAGATTCCTCTTTCATTGCCCCATAAAATGTGATGCAACCAAAAGTGCCCCCCCTAACACAGTTTTATACCCCATTGGGAATTCCTCCTCACTAGCCTCTACATGCACACTATAATGACCCTACTGTCAGGGCTGTGGAGTCGGTGTCCATTTTTGTGGAGTCTGAGTGGGAGTCGGTATAAAATGGACCGACTCCGATTCCTAATATACAGTCATGGCCAAAAGTTTTGAGAATGACACCAAAATTATATTTTCACATGATCTGCTGGCCTCTGGTTTTTATTAGTGTTTGTCTGATGTTTATATCACATACAGAAATATAATTGCAATCATATTATGAGTACCAATAAGGTATATTGACAGTTAGAATGAGTTAATGCAGCAAGTCAATATTTGCAGTGTTGCCCCTTCTTCTTCAAGACCTCTGTAATTCTCCCTGGCATGCTCCCAATCAACTTTTGGACCAAATCCTGACTGATAGCAGTCCATTCTTGCATAATCAATACTTGCATTTTGCCAGAATTTGTTGGTTTTTGTTTGCCCACCCGTCTCTTGATGATTGACCACAAGTTCTCAATGGGATTAAGATCTGGGGAGTTT
Source organism: Phyllobates terribilis (assembly GCF_046119375.1). Taxonomy (NCBI): domain Eukaryota; kingdom Metazoa; phylum Chordata; class Amphibia; order Anura; family Dendrobatidae; genus Phyllobates; species Phyllobates terribilis. Next base: position 447,686,494 of record NW_027362764.1, read on the forward strand.
CCAGGCCATAGACCCAAAATCTCTATGTTTTGTTCCATGAGCCATTTAGTTATCACCTCTGCTTTATGGCAAGGTGCTCCATCATGCTGGAAAAGGCATTGTTGGGCGCCAAACTGCTCTTGGACGGTTGGGAGAAGTTTCTCTTGGAGGACATTCTGGTACCATTCTTTATTCATGTCTGTGTTTTTAGGCAAGACTGTGAGTGTGCCGATTCCCTTGGCTGAGAAGCAACCCCACACATGAATGGTTTCAGGATGCTTTACAGTTGGCATGAGACAAGACTGGTGGTAGCGCTCACCTCTTCTTCTCCGAATAAGCTGTTTTCCAGATGTCCCAAACAATCGAAAAGGGGATTCATCAGAGAAAATGACTTTGCCCCAGTCCTCTGCAGTCCACTCCCTGTACCTTTTGCAGAATATCAGTCGGTCCCTGATGTTTTTTCTGGAGAGAAGTGGCTTCTTTGCTGCCCTCCTTGAAACCAGCCCTTGCTCAAAGAGTCTCCGCCTCACAGTGCGTGCAGAAGCACTCACACCAGCCTGCTGCCATTCCTGAGCAAGCTCGGCACAGCTGGTAGTCCGATCCCGCAGCTGAAACAGTTTTAAGATACGGTACTGGCGCTTGCTGGTCTTTCTTGGGCGCCCTGGAGCCTTTTTGACAACAATGGAAGCTCTCTCCTTGAAGTTCTTGATGATGCGATAGATTGTTGACTGAGGTGCAGTCTTTGTAGCTGCGATACTCTTCCCTGTTAGGCCATTTTTGTGCAGTGCAATGATGGCTGCACGTGTTTCTTTAGAGATAACCATGGTTAACTGAAGAGAAACAATGATACCAAGAACCAGCCTCCTTTTAAAGTGTCCAGTGATGTCATTCTTACTTAATCATGACTGATTGATCGCCAGCCCTCTCCTCATCAACACCCACACCTGTGTTAATGGATCAATCACTAAAACGATGTTAGCTGCTCCTTTTAAGGCAGGACTGCAATGATGTTGAAATGTGTTTTGGGGGTTAAAGTTCATTTTCTTGGCAAATATTGACTTTGCAAGTACAGTAATTGCTGTTAAGGTGATCACTCTTTGACATTCAGGAGTATATGCAAATTGCCATTACAAAAAATGAAGCAGTAAACTTTGGAAAAATTGCTATTTGTCTCATTCTCAATACTTTTGGCCATGACTGTATATAATAAATTGGGTACAATAGTTCAATGCAGTTTGTGGGGAATATTGGTTTCATAAGAATTTGGAAAGTTATGAAATGTCCTATAAATGTCTGTCCTATTCCTGATCTAAGGGTCTAGACTTTTAGGTGAGATGAATCTGTGCTACAGTAAATTTATCACTTAAACATGAGCCATGTATGAGGGAGTTGGAGTCGGAGTCGTGGAGTCGGAGTTGGAGTCGGTGTCATGGAAATTGAGGTATCGGAGGTTTGGCTTACTGACTCCACAGCCCTGCCTACTGTACCCCAACTCAACTCCCAGGGCAAAGTATGGTGACCCCAACACAGTATGATCCCCACACAGGCCTCCATACAGTATAATGGGCCTACATACAGTGTAATAGCCCCCACACCTTTCCAAACTGCACAGAGTATAATGCACTCTCCATGGTCCTCCATACAGTATATTGCACTCACCATGGTCCTCCACACAGTATAATGCACTCGCCATGTTCCTCCACACAGTATAATGCAGTCCGCTTGGTCCTCCACGCAGTATAATGCACTCGCCATGGTCCTCCATGTGGTATAATGCACTTACCATGGTGCTCCACACAGTATAATGCACTCCCCATAGTCCGCAATATAGTATATTAGACTCCCCATGGTCCTGCACACAGTATAATGCACTCGCCATGGTCCTCCACGAAGTATAATGTACTCGCCATGGTCCTCCACTCAGTATAATGCTCTCGCCATGGTCCTCCACGCAGTATAATGCAATCCCCATAGTCCTCTGTATAGTATAATGCACTCCCCATAGTCTTCCATATAGTATAATGCACTCCCCATGGTCCTGCACACAGTATAATGCATTCCCCATGGTCCTGTGAACAGTATAATGCACTCGCCATGGTCCTCCACACAGTATAATGCACTCGCCATGGTCCTCCACACATTACAATGCATTCGTCACTGTCCTCCACGCAGTATAATGCACTCGCCATGGTTCTCCACACAATATAATGAACTCCCCATGGTCCTCCACACAGTATAATGCACTCGGCATGGTCCTCCACGCAGTATAATGCACTCCCCATGGTCCTCCACACAATATAATGAACTCCACATGGTCCTCCACACAGTATAATGCGCTTCCCATGGTCCTCCACACAATACAATGCATTCCCCATGGTCCTAAGCACAGTTTATTGCACTCCCCATGATCCTCCAAATAGTATAATGCACTCGCCATGGTCCCCCACACAGTATAATGTACTCCCCATGGTCCTCCACACAGTATAATGCACCCCCCATGGTCCTGCACACAGTATAATGCACTCCCCATGGTCCTCCATATAGTATATTGCACTCGCCATGGTCCTCCACACAGTATAATGCACTCGCCATAATCCTCCACACAATATAATGCACTTGCCATGGTCCTATACGCAGTATGATGCACTCACGATGGTCCTCCAGGCAGTATAATGCACTCACCATGGTCCTCCACGCAGTATAATCCACTTGCCATGGTCCTCAACACAGTATAATACACTCCCCATAGTCCGCCATATAGTATAATGCACTCCCCATGGTCCTGCACACAGTATAATGCACTCGCCATGGTCCTCCACAAAGTATAATGTACTCACCATGGTCCTCCATGCAATATAATGCTCTCGCCATGGCTTTCCATGCAGTAAAAGGCACTCCTCATAGTCCTCTATATAGTATAATGCACTCCCCATAGTTCTCCATATAGTATAATGCACTCCCCATGGTCCTGCACACAGTATAACGCACTCCCCATGGTCATGTGCACAGTATAGTGCACTCGCCATGGTCCTCCACACAATATAATGCACTCGCCATGGTTCTCCACACAGTATAATGCACTCGCCTTGGTCCTCCACACAGTATAATGCATTCGCCATTGTCCTCAACGCAGTGTAATGCACTCGCCATAGTTCTCCACACAGTATAATGATCACCCCATGGTCCTCCACACAGTATAATGCACTCGCCATGGTCCTCCACACAGTATAATGCACTCCTTATTGGTCCCCCACACAGTATAATGCACTCCCCATGGTCCTCCACACAATATAATGAACTTCCCATTGTACGGCGCACAGTATAATGCACTCCCCATGATCCTCCATATAGTATAATGCACTCCCCATGGTCCTCCACACAGTATAATGTACTCCCCATGGCCTCCACACAGTATAATGCACTCTCCATGGTCCTGCACACAGTATAACGCACTCCTCATTGTCCTCCATGCAGTATAATTCACTCCCCATGGTTCTCCACACAGTACAATGCTCTCCGCATGGTCCTCCACACAGTATAATGCACTCCCCATGGTCTTCCACACGATATAATGAACTCCCCATGGTCCTGCACACAGTATAATGCACTCGCCATGGTCCTCCACAAAGTATAATGTACTCACCATGGTCCTCCACGCAGTATAATGCTCTTGCCATGGTCCTCCACGCAGTAAAATGCACTCCCCATAGTCCTCTATATAGTATAATGCACTCCCCATAGTCCTCCATATAGTATAATACACTCCCCAAGGTCCTGCACACAGTATAATGCACTCCCCATGGTCCTATGCACTGTAAAATGCACTCGCCATGGTCCTCCACACAGTATAATGCACTCACCATGGTCCTCCACACAGTATAATGCATTCTCCATTGTCCTCCACGCAGTATAATGCACTCACCATGGTTCTCCACACAATATAATGAACTCCCCATGGTCCTCCACACAGTATAATGCTCTCGCCATGGTCCTCCACCCGGTATAATGAACTCCTCATTGTCCTCCACACAGTATAATGCACTCGCCATGTTCCTCCACACAGTATAATGCACTCCTCATGGTCCTCCATACATTATATTGCACTCCCCATGGTCCTGCACACAGTATAATGCACTCCCCATGGTCCTGTACACAGTATAATGCGCTCCCCATGGTCCTGCACACAGTATAATGCACTTACCATGGTCCCCCATGCAGTATAATGCACTCCCCATGGTCCTCCACACAGTATAATGCACTCCCCATTGTCCTCCACGCAGTATAATGCACTCCCCATGGTCCTCCACACAGTATAATGAACTCCTCATGGTCCTCCACACAGTATAATGCACTCGCCATGGTCCTGCACACAGTATAATGCACTCCCTATGATCCACCACACAGTATAATGCACTCCCCATGGTGATCCACACAGTATAATGCACTCTCCATGGTCGTATACTCAGTATAATGCAGCCCCCCATAGAGTAAAATGCAGCCCCCACCATAAGGTAAAATGCAGCCCCAGTCCTCCATTATTATCAGTACTCACTGATTTACAAAAATAAATAATTAAATACATACTTACCGCTGCTACATTCTCTGCAGTGCTTTTCTGTCATCACCTCAGCAACTGCCGGCTCCACTGTTTGACACAGTGTGGCACGTCCTCACGCCGCTGCATCAGATGCAGAGGAGGAATAATGGGAGAGGGAGTGTCACATGACACTCCCTCCTACATCATTGCTTTCAACCAGGGCCAGCTCCAGGTTTTTGTGGGCCCCAGGCAAAAGACTCTCAGTAGGCCCCTTTAACGCATACCACGATTTATGATGCAATGATATTGCAGTGAAATATAGGAATACAACATAGAGCCCAGCCTGCCCCCATATGTGTGCGTGTTTGCATCCTTCACATATGCAAACACGCACACACACACACAGTACTCAGACATGCTTGCACGCATGCACAGTACGCACACATGCACGCACACACAGTACACAGACATGCACACACACAGTACGCAGACATGTACGCACACACACAGTACGCAGACATGCACGCACGCACACAGTACGCAGACATGCATGCACGCACACAGTACGCACACATGCACACACACAGTTCGCACACATGCACGCACACATGCACACACACACAGTACGCACACACACAGTATGCAGACATGCACGCACACAGTACGCAGGCATGCACACACACAGTACGCAGACATGCACACACACACAGTACTCAGACATGTACACACACACAGTGCGCAGACATTTACACACACAGTACGCAGACATGCACACACACAGTATGCAGACACGCACAGACAGTACGCAGACATGCACACAAACAGTACGCAGACATGCATGCACACATAGCATGCAGACAAGCGCACACACATAGTACGCACACATGCACACACACAGTACGCACACAATACGCAGACATGCGCACGCACACAGTACGCAGACATGCACACACAGTATGCAGACTTGCACACACAGTATGCAGACATGCACACACACAGTACGCACAAATGCACAGTACGCACGCATGCACAGTATGCACACACAGTACACAGACATGCACGCACACACGGTACGCAGACACTCACACACACAGTATGCAGACATGCACGCACACACACGGGATGCACACATGAGCACACACACAGTACGCACACATGCACACACACAGTACAAACACATGTACACACACACAGTGCGCAGATATGCACGCACACAAACAGTACGCAGACATGCATGCGCACACACACACAGGATACACACATGTGTACACACAAAGTATGCACACATGCACACACACAGTGCAAACACATGCACACACAGTGCAAACACATGCACACACAGTATGCACACATGCATGCACACACACAGTACGCACACACACAGTACACACACATGCACACACACAGTATGCAGACATGCATCCACACAGTATGCACACATGCACACACACAGTATGCAGACACGCACACACAGTACGCAGACATGCATGCACACACACATGCATGCACACACATAGCACGCAGACAAGCACGCACACACAAAGAACGCACACACACAGTACGCAGACATGCACACACACAGTATGCAGACATGTACAGACAGTATGCAGACATGCACACACATAGTATGCAGACAAGCACACACACACACAGTACGCACACATGCACACACACAGTATGCACACATGCACACACACAATACGGAGACATGCGCACACACACAGTATGCAGACTTGCACACACAGTATGCAGACATGCACACACACAGTATGCACAAATGCACAGTATGCACACATGCACAGTACGCACACACAGTACACAGACATGCACGCACACACGGTACGCAGGCACTCACACACACAGTATGCAGACATGCACGCACACACAGAGGATGCACAAATGAGCACACACACAGTACGCACATATGCACACACACAGTACGAACACATGCACACCCACACAGTACGCAGATATGCACGCACACAAACAGTACGCAGACATGCACGCACACACACAGGATACACACTTGCGTACACACAAAGTATGCACACATGCACACACACAGTGCAAACACATGCACACATGCATGCACACACACAGTTCGCACACATGCACACACAGTACGCACACATGCATCCACACACATGCACACACACAGTACGCAGACATGCACACACACAGTGCACAGACATGCACACACACAGTACGCAGACACGCACACACAGTACGCAGACATGCACGCACACACACAGTACGCAGACATGCATGCACACACATAGTACGCAGACAAGCACGCACACACATAGTACGCAGACAAGCACGCACACACATAGAACGCACACATGCACCCACAGTATGCACACATGCACACACACAGTACGCAGACATGCACACACACAGTATGCAGTCACGCACACACAGTACGCAGACATGCACGCACAAACACACTACGCAGATATGCATGCACACACATAGTACGCAGACAAGCACGCATGCACATTGTACGCACACATGCACACACACAGTACGCACACATGAACACACACAGTACGCAGACATGCACACACACAGTACGCAGACTTGCACACACAGTATGTTGACATGCACACACACAGTACGCACAAATGCACAGTACGCACACATGCACAGTACGCACACACAGTACACAGACATGCATGCACACATGGTACGCAGACACGCACGCACACACACAGTATGCAGACATGCACACACACACGATGCACACATGAGCACACACACAGTACGCACACATGCACACACACAGTACGAACACATGCACACACACACAGTATGCAGATATGCATGCACACAAACAGTACGCGGACATGCACGCACACACACAGGATACACACATGCGTACACAAAAAGTACGCACACATGCACACACACAGTGCAAACACATTACACACACACAGTATGCACACATGCATGCACACACACAGTACGCAGACTTGCACACACACAGTACGCACACATGCACACACAGTATGCACACACACAGCACGCACACATGCACCCACAGTATGTACACATGCACACACAGAGTACACAGACATGCCTGCACACACACAGTACGCAGACATGGAAGCACAAACACAGTACGCAGACATGCATGCACCCGGTATGCAGACATGCACGCACACGGTACACAGACATGCATGCACATACACAAACAGAAAGGTACACACACAGACAGACATCAGACATGCCCCTTGGCCTGGGCATGTCTGATGGCCATCACAGGCTCTAGACCATCAGGGGGCCCAGACTGTTCCCCTAGCATCTCCGCAGGAAGGACCTCTGCCGTTGTTTGATTGCCGGCATCTCATTAGGGCCCCCCTCCTGACCCCCTGCTCCGCAAGCGCTGCTTAATCACGGGCACTTCATCAGGGCCCCCCTTGAGGCCTCCCTTCAACAGGGCTCCCCATGGGGCCTCCGTTCAACAGGGAACCCACGAGGCCTCCCTTCAACAGGGAATCCCTTGGGGCCTCCCTTCAACAGGGTCCCCCCTCCATCAGGGCCTCCCTTCAACATGCCCCCCCCTCTATCGTGGTGCCCCTCCTGCACCACCCGCTCCGCTGTTTAATTGCCACCAGCACTGTGTTCAGGCATGGCCGCACGCTGTGTGGCTGTGTCTTGTAGTAATTAAAGTTGCAGTGTCACCCCTGCAGGCATTACTACAAGACATAGCCGCACAGCGTGCGGCCATGCATGAACACAGTGCCGGCGGGCGGCAGTGGCAATCAAACAGCGGAGTGAGGGGAGCATAAGGAGGGCGACTGCTATGTGGCGCCCCTGGCTCATGGGCCCAATAGCAGTCTCGTGGCCTGTTGCCATTAGCGGTATGCCACTGCCCCTGTGTAGTGATGAGCGAGTACTAAAATGCTCGGGTACTCGTCGCTCGGGTCAAGCACATTGGAATACTTGGGTGCTCGACCCGAACAACGAGCCCAATGTAAGTCTATGGGAAACTAGAGCATTTTTCAGGCAGCTCCCCCCGGCGGTCTTCAGAGGGCCTAAAAATTGCCCAAATCGATGGGAACAGTGCTCAAATGACATGAAAACAGCATGGGGAAGACCGCTGGAAGCATCTCTGACTCCCAGATCACTGCTGTCAACAACGTTGTCAGAGTATTACGCCACTTTTACGGACTCACAATAAAACATACAAAAATGAAACTAAAATGGATTTTCCTGGGAAATATGTTAAGGAACATCCTTTCCATGGTAATGACTTTTATATAAGGCAAAAAAAATAACCAAAAACAAAAGTACTCCTCCACACCTTGGGCTATGTTCACATGTAGCGTTTTTGATGCGTTTTTGCACTTTTGCATTGCTTTAAACCAAGACAAATGTATTCACCAGGAAAAGTCATTTTAACATTTTACAACCTTATCTGGCACTGTGGTGTGTGACACATCATCATACACATGCACACAGTGCTGAAAAGTCATGGGAACAGCATGTGGAAGACCTCTGGAAGCATCTCTGACTCCCAGGTCACTGCCTAAAAGTGTGCCCATCATAAGTGATCCTTGGCGCATGCGAAGATGCCTCCCGCCATGCATCTGTCGTTGCAGACTTGCAACAATCACCGTCCACGTCCTTTTCCCAGTGCAGCGTTCAGTTGTCCCTACTAGAGATGAGCGCTGTTCGACTCGAACTGTTCGCCAATCTCAAATTCGAGCTGTTTTGGGCGGTGTTCGAGCCGTTTGGCGAACACGAACAATTTGAAAAAAATTCGGCTGTTCGAGGTTATGTTCGATAACTGTTCGTGCACCAAAATCATAACTGGATTTTTTCTAAACAATGCTGAAAATTAATGTTGCTACACAGTTTGAGTGTACAGCGGGGCGGGGGGAGGGGCAGGGGATGGATCTCTGCAGAAATAATGAAGATCTCCATTTTTTTTCCTCTTTACCGCATTTACAGTGGGGAGGTGCAATCTGTCAGCCTATCCACAGCGCACACACGGAGCGAACTGCTTTTTTTCACACAAGCAAGGGCATTTGTCATTGGCAATGTATGTCACATGTCCTTGCCCTATAAGACCCAGCCATTTTCCCCGTCGCCACCATTTTCTCACTGCTGCAGCTGCGTGTTAGACGGCACCGCTGTTGCTGTGGGTGCTATACTTTGTTAATTTCAAGCCAATTTTTGCACAAAACTACAGATAGCTTGGGAGTAGGGAATAGTTGTGATTGCAGTCCTTTTAAGGACTAGGTTACATCATTTCCTATAACTTTTATCAGGCAGGTCTGTGCTCTTAAATAGATAGGTTGGGAGTAAAGACTAATTGTAATTGCAGTCCTTTTCAGGGCCAGGTTACATCAGTTCCTATCACTTTTATCTGACAGGTCTGTGCTTTTTAAAAGCTAGGTTGGGAGTAAAGACTAATTGTAATTGCAGTCCTTTTGAGGGCTAGGTTACATAAGTTCTTATCACTTTTTGCCAGGCAGGTCTGTGCCAGTGCTGTGCATCCTTTTTTCACAGCATTTGGCTAAATCTAGCAAAGCAAATCCTTTTTGTCCTCTTCAGTGTGTGTTAGTCAGTGGAGAAGCCTATCTGTGTTGCAAGCTACACCACCTGTGTATAGAATACAATTTTTTTTACTGCACCTAGTGAAGTAAAACCTTTTGGGCATAGCATCATTCTATTAGTCCATCTATACTAAGCTCCACCAGGTTTCAAATTCAATATAATTTTTTTCTGCATATAGCTCTGAAAAAATATTTCGGCTTGTAGCAGTGTGTGGGACTTGATCTATTAGTCCATCTATACTAACCTCCACCAGGTTGCAAATTCAATATAATTTTTTTCTGCATCTAGCTCTGATAAAATATTTTGGCTTGTAGCAGTGTGTGGGACTTGTTCTATTAGTCCATCTATACTAACCTCCACCATGTTGCAAATTCAATATAATTTTTTTCGGCATCTAGCTTTGAAAAAATATTTCGGCTTGTAGCAGTGTGTGGGACTTGTTCTATTAATCAATCTATACTAACCTCCACCAGGTTGGAAATTCAATATAATTATTTTCTGCATCTAGCTCTGAAAAAATATTCGGCTTGTAGCAGTGTGTGGGACTTGCTCTATTAGTCCATCTATACTAACCTCCACCAGGTTGCAAATTCAATATAATTATTTTCTGCATCTAGCTCTGAAAAAATATTTCGGCTTGTAGCAGTGTGTGAGACTTGTTCTATTAGTCCATCTATACTAACCTCCACCAGGTTTCAAATTCAATAAAAATTCTTTCTGCATCTAGCTCTGAAAAAATATTTCGGCTTGTAGCAGTGTGTGGGACTTGTTCTATTAGTCCATCTATACTAACCTCCACCAGGTTGCAAATTCAATATAATTTTTTTCTGCATCTAGCTCTGAAAAAATATTTTGGCTTGTAACAGTGTGTGGGACTTGTTCTGTTAGTCCATCTATACTAACCTCCACCAGGTTGCAAATTCAATATAATTTTTTTCTGCATCTAGCTCTGAAAAAAATATTTCGGCTTGTAGCAGTGTGTGGGACTTGTTCTCTTAGTCCATCTATACTAACCTCCACCAGGTTGCAAATTCAATATAATTTTTTTCTGCATCTAGCTCTGAAAAAATATTTAGGCTTGTAGCAGTGTGTGGGACTTGTTCTATTAGTCCATCTATACTATCCTCCACCAGGTTGCAAATTCAATATAATTTTTTTCTGCATCTAGCTTTGAAAAAATATTTCGGCTTGTAGCAGTGTGTGGGACTTGTTCTATTAATCCATCTATACTAACCTCCACCAGGTTGCAAATTCAATATTACTATTTTCTGCATCTAGCTCTGAAAAAATATTTCGGCTTGTAGCAGTGTGTGGGATTTGTTCTATTAGTCCATCTATACTAACCTCCACCAGGTTGGAAATTCAATAGAATTTATTTCTGCATCTAGTTAGGAAAAAATATTTCAGCTTGTAGCAGTGTGTGGGACTTGTTCTTTTAGTCCATCTATACTAACCTCCACCAGGCTGCAAATTCAATATAATTTTTTTCTGCATCTAGCTCTGAAAAAATATTTCGGCTTGTAGCAGTGTGTGGGACATGTTCTATTAGTCCATCTATACTAACCTCCACCAGGTTGCAAATTCAATATAATTTTTTCTGCATCTAGCTCTGAAAAAATATTTTGGCTTGAAGCAGTGTGTGGGACTTGTTCTATTAGTCCATCTATACTAACCTCCACCAGGTTGCAAATTGAATATCACTTTTTTTCTGCATCTAGCTCTGAAAAAATATTTTGGCTTGTAGCAGTGTGTGGGACTTGTTCTGTTAGTCCATCTATACTAACCTCCACCAGGTTGCAAATTCAAAATAATTTTTTTCGGCATCTAGCTTTGAAAAAATATTTCGGCTTGTAGCAGTGTGTGGGACTTGTTCTATTATTCCATCTATACTAACCTCCACCAGGTTGCAAATTCAATATAATTATTTTCTGCATCTAGCTCTGAAAAAATATTCGGCTTGTAGCAGTGTGTGGGACTTGTTCTATTAGTCCATCTATACTAACCTCCACCAGGTTGCAAATGCAATATAATTATTTTCTGCATCTAGCTCTGAAAAAATATTTCAGCTTGTAGCAGTGTGTGAGACTTGTTCTATTAGTCCATCTATACTAACCTCCACCAGGTTTCAAATTCAATAAAAATTCTTTCTGCATCTAGGTCTGAAAAAATATTTCGGCTTGTAGCAGTGTGTGGGACTTGATCTATCAGTCCATCTATACTAACCTCCACCAGGTTGCAAATTCAATATAATTTTTTTCTTCATCTAGCTCTGAAATTTTTTTTCGGCTTGTAGCAGTGTGTGGGACTTGTTCTATTAGTCCATCTATACTAACCTCCACCAGGTTGCAAATTCAATATAATTTTTTTCTGCATCTAGCTCTGAAAAAATATTTTGGCTTGTAACAGTGTGTGGGACTTGTTCTATTAGTCCATCTATACTAACCTCCACCAGGTTGCAAATTCAATATAATTTTTTTCTGCATCTAGCTCTGAAAAAAATATTTCGGCTTGTAGCATTGTGTGGGACTTGTTCTCTTAGTCCATCTATACTAACCTCCACCAGGTTGCAAATTCAATATAATTTTTTTCTGCATCTAGCTCTGAAAAAATATTTAGGCTTGTAGCAGTGTGTGGGACTTGTTCTATTAGTCCATCTATACTAACCTCCACCAGGTTGCAAATTCAATATAATTTTTTTCTGCATCTAGCTTTGAAAAAATATTTCGGCTTGTAGCAGTGTGTGGGATTTGTTCTATTAGTCCATCTATACTAACCTCCACCAGGTTGGAAATTCAATAGAATTTATTTCTGCATCTAGTTAGGAAAAAATATTTCAGCTTGTAGCAGTGTGTGGGACTTGTTCTTTTAGTCCATCTATACTAACCTCCACCAGGCTGCATATTCAATATAATTTTTTTCTGCATCTAGCTCTGAAAAAATATTTCGGCTTGTAGCAGTGTGTGGGACATGTTCTATTAGTCCATCTATACTAACCTCCACCAGGTTGCAAATTCAATATAATTTTTTTCTGCATCTAGCTCTGAAAAAATATTTTGGCTTGAAGCAGTGTGTGGGACTTGTTCTATTAGTCCATCTATACTAACCTCCACCAGGTTGCAAATTGAATATCATTTTTTTTCTGCATCTAGCTCTGAAAAAATATTTTGGCTTGTAGCAGTGTGTGGGACTTGTTATATTAGTCCATCTATACAAACCTCCACCAGGTTTCAAATTCAATAAAAATTCTTTCTGCATCTAGCTCTGAAACAATATTTTGGCTTATAGCAGTGTGTGGGACTTGATCTATCAGTCCATCTATACTAACCTCCACCAGGTTGCAAATTCAATATCATTTTTTTCTTCATCTAGCTCTGAAATTTTTTTTCGGCTTGTAGCAGTGTGTGGGACTTGTTCTATTAGTCCATCTATACTAACCTCCACCAGGTTGCAAATTCAATATAATTTTTTTCTGCATCTAGCTCTGAAAAAATATTTTGGCTTGTAACAGTGTGTGGGACTTGTTCTATTAGTCCATCTATACTAACCTCCACCAGGTTGCAAATTCAATATAATTTTTTTCTGCATCTAGCTCTGAAAAAATATTTCGGCTTGTAGCAGTGTGTGGGACTTGTTCTCTTAGTCCATCTATACTAACCTCCACCAGGTTGCAAATTCAATATAATTTTTTTCTGCATCTAGCTCTGAAAAAATATTTAGGCTTGTAGCAGTGTGTGGGACTTGTTCTATTAGTCCATCTATACTAACCTCCACCAGGTTGCAAATTCAATATAATTTTTTTCTGCATCTAGCTTTGAAAAATTAATTCGGCTTGTAGCAGTGTGTGGGACTTGTTCTATTAATCCATCTATACTAACCTCCACCAGGTTGCAAATTCAATATAATTATTTTCTGCATCTAGCTCTGAAAAAATATTTCGACTTGTAGCAGTGTGTGGGATTTGTTCTATTAGTCCATCTATACTAACCTCCACCAGGTTGGAAATTCAATAGAATTTATTTCTGCATCAAGTTAGGAAAAAATATTTCAACTTGTAGCAGTGTGTGGGACTTGTTCTATTAGTCCATCTATACTAACCTCCACCAGGTTGCAAATTGAATATCACTTTTTTTCTGCATCTAGCTCTGAAAAAATATTTCGGCTTGTAGCAGTGTGTGGGACTTGTTCTATTAGTCCATCTATACTAACCTCCACCAGGTTGCAAATTCAATATAATTTTTTTCTGCATCTAGCTCTGAAAAAATATTTCGGCTTGTAGCAGTGTGTGTGACTTGTTCTATTAGTCCAGCTATACAAACCTCAACCAGGTTGCAAATTCAATATAATTTTTTTCTGCATCTAGCTTTGAAAAAATATTTCGGCTTGTAGCAGTGTGTGGGACTTGTTCTATTAGTCCATCTATACTAACCTCCACCAGGTTGCAAATTCAATATAATTTTTTTCTGCATCTAGCTCTGAAAAAATATTTTGGCTTGTAGCAGTGTGTGGGACTTGTTCTATTAGCCCATCTATACTAACCTCCACCAGGTTGCAAATTCAATATAATTTTTTTCTGCATCTAGCTATGAAAAAATATTTCGGCTTGTAGCAGTGTGTGGTACTTGTTCTATTAGTCCATCTATACTAACCTCCACCAGGTTGCAAATTCAATATAATTTTTTTCTGCATCTAGCTCTGAAAAAATGTTTTGGCTTGAAGCAGTGTGTGACACTTGTTCTATTAGTCCATCTATACTAACCTCCACCAGGTTGCAAATTGAATATCATTTTTTTCTGCATCTAGCTCTGAAAAAATATTTCGGCTTGTAGCAGTGTGTGGGACTTGTTCTATTAGTCCATCTATACTAACCTCCACCAGGTTGCAAATTCAATATAATTTTTTTCTGCGTCAAGCTCTGAAAAAATATTTCGGCTTGTAGCAGTGTGTGGGACTTGTTCTATTAGTCCATCTATACTAACCTTCACCAGGTTGCAAATTCAATATAATTTTTTTCTGCATCTAGCTATTAAAAAATAGTTCGTCTTGTAGCAGTTTGTGGGACTTCTTCTTTTAGTCCATCTATACTAACCTTCACCAGGTAGAAAATTCAATATAATTTTTTTCTGCATCTAGCCCTGAAAAAATATTTCAGCTTGTAGCAGTGTGTGGGACTTGTTCTATTAGTCCATCTATACTAACTTCCACCAGGTTGCAAATACAATATAATTTTTATCTACATCTAACCCAGCCAATTCTTTTGGGCTAATACCATAGTTTGGCGACTCAGCTCTTCTCGGTTCCCATTCATTGTTTTTTGTGCAAACAACTCCAGAGTTGTGAATTAGTTAACCACCAAAATGAGTGGAAAAGGCCTGCTACTGGTGGAAAGGGGAATAGGCGTGTTGGGAAGGGAAACAAAGGTTGTGTACGTGGGGTAGGTGTTAAAGCAACAGTGGGACCGTCGCGTGTTCAGCACTCAAAACGTAACAGAAACACATTATCTGCTAACATCAATTTTGCGGAATCATTGCACCACTTTTTTAGCCGATCTTTTGCAAGGCCACAGGAAACAAGAAGTCTGACACATAGTCAATGCCTAGATACGATGGTACAGGAGTATCTCCAAGTAAACATTGAAGCCATGACTGTGTCACTCGACCCTTGCTCTTTTTGAGCTTCCAATCTGGATAAATGGCCGGAGCTCGCCACTTACGCCTTGGAGATCTTGTCATGCCCCGCAGCCAGAGTTCTGTCTGAACGTGTGTTCAGCGCTGCTGGTGGTGTGCTGACAGATAAGCGCACGTGGCCCTCCACTGAAAATGTAGACAGACTCACGTTCATAAAGATGAACAAATCATGGATCCAAAACGACTTTTCTACCCCTGTGTCATCCTGGGGAGAGTAAAAGCTTGATGATTTGTTAAAATCACCTCACGAACCGTTTTAAGCTTTCAAATTAATAATCATGTTTATCTGTATCTTGGCTGGAAAATAATTTGGGCCTTGTAGCAGTGTGCAGTACTGATTCTATTAGGCCATCTATACTAAACTCCACCAGATTTAAAATTACTAATCATGTTTAACTGTATCTTGGCTGGAAAATAATTTGGGCCTTGTAGCAGTGTGCAGTATTGATTCTATTAGGCCATCTATACTAAACTCCACCAGAATTAAAATTACTAATCATGTTTATCTGTATCTTGGCTGGAAAATAATTTGGGCTTTGTAGCAGTTTGCAGTACTGATTCTATTAGGCCATCTATAATAAGCTCCACCAGCTTTCAAATTAATAATAATTTTTAGCTGCATCTCGCCAGGAAAATAATTTTGGGGCTCCTAGATGCACAAGACACATGAGTGCCTTCTTGCTTCACTACCTGCAACATGACCCTCAGATTGTCAGAATTCAAAATAATCCTGACTACTGGGTTGCCACACTCTTAGATCCCCCACACTCTTCTATCAACCTTTTCATTTTAATAAAGAACAAAAAAATGGTCATTTTTGAAATTATAAGCATTAGCAGGTTATTACAAACTGAAATCAAACAGTTTTCAACTCAAAACTTTATTCTAGGTGATGTTAGATTTGCACATAGGACCCCTTGTTCGAAAGGAGCTTCTGAACTCTCTTTTCCATTGAATTTGTCAGGATTTGGATGGTTTCTGCTTCAATTGTTTTGCATGAGTACAGAATACCCTCCCAGAGCTGTTGCTTAGATGAGAACTGCCTCCCGCCATCATAGACACTCCTTTTGATGATGCTCCAGAGGTTCTCAATGGGGTTGAGGTCAGGGGAGCATGGGGGTCACACCATAAGTTTGTCCCCTTTTATGCCCATATCAGCCAGAGATGCAGATGTGTTATGTGCAGCATGAGATGGTGCATTATCATGCATGAAAATGATCTTGCTGCGGAATGCACGGTTCTTCTTCTTGAACCATGGCAGGAAGTGCTGTTTGAGAAACTCCACATACATTATGGAGTTCATCTTTACCCCTTCAGGGATCCTAAATGGGCCGACAATCTCTCTCCCCATGATTCCAGCCCAAAACATTACTCCACCTCCTCCTTGTTGGCGCCGTAGCCGTGTTTGCGTGGGGTGTCCATCAACCAGCCATCCTCCACTCCATCCATCTGGACCATCGAGCGTTGCACGGCACTCATCGGTGAACAAAACAGTTTTGAAGTCAGTCTTCATGTATTGTTTGGCCCACTGGAGACGTTTCTGCTTGTGTACAGTGGATAGAGGAGGTCGACAGGATGGCTTACGCACAGCTGCAAACCTCTGAAGGACCCTGCTTCTTGTTGTTTGGGGGACGTTGGAGGCACCAGCAGCTTCAAAAACTTGTCTGCCGCTATGACAAGGCTTTTTTGCCGCTGCTCTTTTAACCTGACGTAATTGCCTGTAGGAAAGAGTCCTCAATTTTCCCTTATCAGCACGCACATGTGTGTACTGTGAATCAGCTACATACTTCTTGATTGTGCGATGATCAGGATGAAGTGTCTTGGCAATGTTGATTGTAGTCATGCCTTGACCTAAACACTCCACAATTTGTTGCTTCTCAGCAGCCGACACATCCTTTTTCTTTCCCATTTTGGCAGAAAATGTAGGCTGCTTAATAATGTGAGACAGCCTTCTTAAGTAGTCTTGCCTTTCATTGCACACACCTGCCAAACTAATTAGCACAGGTGTCTGCAATTGCTTACAGTGATATAAAGATCCCTGACACACATCCCCATCAATGAGTTTAACTGACAAACAAAAAAATTCTTCCCTTATCACTCCTAAACACTTTTTGCATAATAATTTGGAACACAGTGTACATGTGCTTTTCCACAAAACACCAGTGGTTCACGTAGTGAATCTTACAGTTCTAACTTGCCAACCGTGGTCGGTATGGAGTTGTTCAATAAAGGGCCCAAAATTAAGATAACATAGATGGGAGAGGTCTCTATGAATACGAATTCCTAAGTATTTGATACCCTGTGAGGGCCAGGCAAAGGGAAAGTTGGACTGGATGGAATCCTGTATGGATTTGGGGAGGGAGGCATCGAGGGCCTCAGACTTCGCTGCATTGATTTTAAAATTTGACCATGTAACAAAGTGATCTAATTCAGCCATAACAGCAGGGATGGATATATGTGATTGAGTGATATATACTAGGACATCCTCAGCAAATGCAGAGCACCTGTACTAGGTGCCTCCCACCTCAATCCACCTGAAATTGGGGTTATGGCGAATTGATGAGAGCTGGTGCTCCGTCACTAGGATGGATAAGAGAGGGGACAGAGGACATCTATGCCTTGTCCCATTGGTGATTATGAAAAGTGATGAAAATGTTCCATTTATCTTCAGCCTAGGTGACGTATTGCGATACAGGGCCGTGATTTTGGCTATAAAAGGGCCTCCTAGACCCCTACCCCAAGCTTTTTAAGAGAATAATATATGGCGTGCCAGGAGACTCTATGGAATGCTTTCTCAGCATCCAATGAGAGTATCTAATTACAAATTTTTAACTGCATCTAGCCCAGGAAATACTTTGTGCCTAGTAGCAGTGTCAGCGGATTATCCCAGCTGTTAAGCAAGCTACACCACCTGTAGTTTGGACACTTAATTTTTTCAAAGCAAATGCTTCGGGCCCCCAGAACACTCAGTGAAGAGCATCGGGAGGCACCCCAAGGCACAGGGGCTGGGACTGGCGGTAGGACGCCTTGCGGTGGACCGCAAAGCTCGATCCTTATAAAGGCTTTTTAACTGCAGCAGCTTTAGAGGACGCTACTGGAGCTGGAATTCCCGCAGCTGCTGGCATCAGACTTGCCCTCCAATAGATCCTTGTAAAAGGATTTAAAGTGTACTCATTCAAATTAGAGAGACAATTTAAATTAAAAAGCTTAGACCTGCCTCCACCGCAGGGGGGCTCGCTCGACCCACCAGCGGACAGGCACCAGTATTGTGAGAGGGGGGCTGGCCGTCAGGGTCCACCGCAGCTCTCACAACCCCGGCGACACGGAGGTCTCACGGGGAGGAACGGACTGGCCGTGTCGGCTTCGCACTTTTTTAGTTCTAGAAGGGCATGACATGCCTATATCTGTGTCTCCCCCTCCTTTTACTCCTCCACCTCTTTTCTTTTCGCATGACTATATGTACTTGTCACTTTTCCATGTGTTAGTTGTGTTTTCTGAGCAGTTTGTCAGGTTTTGCACTTGAAATGTGGCCTTTAAGGCATGTGGAGGAGGAAGCTGACCACAATCTTATGGATGTGGCAACCGGGTATCCATACTCGGTCCCCAGCCGCCACTGTTTCTCCCTGTGTCGTCTCCGCCTTCCACAAGCACGGGTCCCACAACATTACCCATGCCCTCCCCAGTGCACTTACTGGGAAGGACCGCCTAACCATAAAAATGTGGACAGGTGAATGTGGTCAGGGACGATACGTAGCCAGTCCACAGCTTTTTTTTGCTGAGTTGTATTTCACCACAGCCATATTCTTTAGCTTGGTGAAAGTACTTGGGAAACCATAACTACTCAGCAGTCATTTCTCCCAGGAAGTCCTCTAAATCTGCTTTTGTAGAGGACATATTGATGCTCATGCTAGAGCAACTCCATTTTGTCTGCTCGCTTTAAAATCATGTTATTATCACTCCTTGCATAACATACATTCTTTCTTTCGCTTTCCATAGAACTTCTCTCACGCTAACTTTTTCTCAAGAGATCATTTTGTCAGACACTCTGTTATCTAACTTGTTTAGGCCAGGTTTGACCTTGTAAAATTTCCATAGTGCTTCAAACTAACAATGATTATATGACCATATATGTGTTTCCGTAATAATTGTACTAACATCAGTTAGCCTATAGTATTGTAGTATGGCTGTAGAGTTGATTGGCTATTTGATATACTCAAAACAATATAAAATGCTAAGCAAAATAAACGGGATCAGAGATTCTTTGAGTCCTCCCAATACAGAACATTGTTTCCGTTTGGTCTTCTGTGGATTGCAATCAACATAATAATTTGACACTCACTTGGTCAACCGTGAAGGGTTATTGCCCTCCCTTAACACTTTCACTTGAAATGTGGCCTTTTAGGTTCGTGGAGGCAGAAGCTTTTCATAACCTCATGCCGGCGGCGGCCGGGTGTCCATACTTGGTCCCCAGCCGCCACTGTTTCTCCCGGTGTCGTCTCCGCCTTCCACAAGCACGGGTCCCACAACATTACCTGTGCCCTCCCCAGTGCACTTACTGGGAAGGACTGCCTAACCACAAAAATGTGGACAGGTGAATGTGGTCAGGGACGGTACGGAGCCAGTCCACAGCTTTTTTTACTGAGTTGTATTTCACCACAGCCATATTCTTTAACTTGGTGAAAGGACTTCAGAAACCATATCTACCCAGCTGTCATTTCTCCCAGGAAGTCCTCTAAAGCTGCTTTCACTTGAAATGTGGCCTTTTTGGCCTGTGGAGGTGGAAGCTTTTCATAACTTCATGCCGGCGGAGGTGGGGTGTCCTTACTCGGTCCCCAGTCGCCAATGTTTCAACCGTTGTGGTTTCTGCCTTCCACAATCACGGGTACCACAACATTACCCGTGCCCTCCCCAGTGCACTTACTGTGAAGGACCACATAACCACAAACACGTGGATAGGTGAAGGTGGCCAGGGACAGTACAGAGCCAGTCCACAGCTTTTTTTGCTGAGTTGTATTTCACCACAGCCATATTCTTTAGCTCGGTGAAAGGACTGGCATAGAGGGAAACCGTATCTACTCTGGGTGTCATTTCTCCCAGGAAGTCCTCGAAATCAGTTTTGCAGTAGCAATGGCAGCCAGTCCAACATCAACTCACACTTCTTGGTGGTGCTTTGACACACAAACATATTTCTTTGCACATTTAATTTCATGACTACAGAGTTGGGCAATGGCCTGATCTGCAACACGGTTTGAGAAATAACATGCATAAGCATGTCCGATCCACATTAAAAAAACAGCCATAGAGTGTCCAAGAACCTTCCCCCACACTTTTCTTAGCCAGGGCTGCTTCTCGGCAGGGTTGGATGGACCCACCAGAAAACCGAAGACTCCTGTGGTGGGCCCTGGCTTCTACTTCAGGAGAGTTTATAGTGCCGAGGTGAGGCCATGATGATGATAGAGGCCACCATCTGCTTCGTTTTCTGTTACTTGGAATGCAAGCGCAAGTATGAAGCCAGTCACCCACCCACAGGCTGCAATACTAACTGCCAGATTTCTCGGCAGCTGCTTGCACTTGAAATGTGGCCTGTTAGGCTCTTGGAGGCGGAAGCTTTTCACAACCTCATGCCTCATGCCTCGTGTCCATACTCGGTCCCCAGCCGTCACTATTTCTCCAGGTGTTGTCTCTGCCTTCTACAAGTGCGGGTTCCTGAACATTACTGCTGCTACTTTTCTTTGGGAATTTGCTTGCCTCCTACCAGCCTGTAATATTTCCAGAAAACTATGGTACGGCGCCAAGGTATTACACCCCCCAGTAACAGTAGCGAAGCCATTCCCAATTTCCTTCTCAGGAATTTTATTTGATAGACTGTGTGGCTGCCCAAAAAAATTATTTTCTCACAAAGGAGCTGAAGATAGAGTGGCAGTAGGTGCAAGTTTCTCCAGCCTGATAGATATTAGAGGGTGAACGGCAGCACATTGGATCAGGGGTTAGCACTGAAGCCTTGCAGCATTGGGATCCTGTGTTCAAATCCCAGCAAGGACTTTGTATATTCTCTCCATGTTTGTGTGGGTTTCCACCTCAGTAAAAAAGCAGCCCTAGAGTGTCCAGGAACCTTCCCACACACTTATCTTAGCCAGGACTGCTTCTTGACAGGGTTGAACGGTCCCACCAGAGAATCCTCTGGTGTGCCCTGGCTTCTATATCAGGAGAGTTCATGATAGCACTAACTTTGCAGCTGTTATGGGGTTCTTGAGCAGCGGAGAAAGGTGAGCCCTCAGAATCAAATCCTCTGGTGGGCACAATGTTTTTCAATCTGAAACAGCCTCTCAGTGGGCGTTGTATTTCAGCACAGCCATATTCTTTAGCTCGGTGAAAGGATTGGCATAGAGGTAAATCGTATCTACTCCGGCTTTCATTTCTCCATCACCAGGTTCCGCCCGTTGTCACAAATGACCATGCCTGGCTGTATGATCAGTGGTGAGAGCTGTGTTACAGCTTTCAACAACTCTGCAGAGCTGGCATGTTATCTTCAGCACAGCCTTTTGCCGCTTGGCTAAGGCAGTGCTGCAGTGCTTTCAGCATGTGACTGATGTTGTCATTTTGGAGGTGGAGGAGGAGGTGCAGGAGCTGAACAATGTGATTACATTGAGCTTACATTGGCGACTCTGTTTTTATACTAAAGAAAGATCCTACTGTTTTTTTTTTCTTTACGTTATTTTTTAAGGCAAATGCATTCACCGGGAAATGTCATTTTAACATTTTACAACCTTATCTGGCAATATGGCGTGTGACACATCATCAGACACATTCTGTTTCATTGATGATGGAGGGACTCTGAAAGACACATAGAGCAGGGCCACAGTAACGAGTATGACATGTTCCCATTAGTAAAGAGAGAGTCTGCTATACAGTTATAAGGTATGCAGTGAGTCCAACGGCTGACAAACTTTAGGAAAAACACCACTAAGAATTTGAGACACAGAGCAGGGCCACAGTAACAAGTACGACATGTTCCCATTAGAAAGGAGAGGGTCTGCTATACAGTTATAGGGTATGCAGTGAGTCCAACGGTTGACCAAATTAAGGAAAAACCCCACTAAGTATTTAAAGACACATAGAGTAGGGCCAAATTAACAAGTACGACATGTTCCAATTAGAAAGGAGAGGGTCTACTATACAGTTATAGGGTATGCAGTGAGTCCAACGGCTGACCAAACAAAACCTCACTAACAATTTAAAGAGACATAGAGCAGGGCCACAGTAATGACAAATTCCCGTTAGAAAGGAAATAATCTCCCATAGTGTTGGCCTATGCAAGGGCTGCCAAAAATTTGGAGGCACTTCAATGCCCCTTGGAAGAGACGTGGAGAAGGGCCTCATAAAAAAAATGTTCCCATTAGAAATGAGCGGGCCTCCTATACTTGTTAAGCCCATGCACTAAGTGTATGGGCTGACAAACATTTACCCCTGGGGGGTATACATGAACATACTGTATAAATTTTTTTCTTTTACGGGCATCATAAACACCCTTTAAAAAAAATGCTGTGGGTGTTGCATCAAGGACCACAGTCACCCTGGTGATATGGTGGTGGAGGATGAGGAGAAGGAGGAGGACAAGAGCAAATAGCCAAAATCAGAAAGCGTATACCCATGTGTGGGTGTGAAACGGTGCATGGGAATACATCTCCCAAGAAAAGACACTGGATTTGAGTTTTTGTTATGCTGCTATCATTCGGTGGTGTTGAGAAGTCTGGCCAAATCCAAACCTTGTTGATTTTAATAAGAGTCAGCCTGTCAGCATTTTCAGTTGACAGGCGGATGCGCCTATCAGTTATAATTCCACCAGCGCACTAAAAACACGCTCTGATAAAACACTGGCGTCAGGGCAGGCATGGACCTCCAAGGCATAGAGAGCCAGTTCATTCCACGTATCCAGCATGGATACCCAATAATTATAAGGCACAGAGTAATCACGGAGGACGTTGGTACAGTTGGCAAAGTACTCCCTCAGCATCTTTCCAAACTTTGCACTTCTTGTTAGATTACCGCGTGCCTCAGGGCCTGTTCGATGGGTGGGGCTGAGAAAACTCTCCCAGAACTTTGACAGTGTTCAACTGCCTCTGCTGGATTGAAGTTGTATCTCTCTTGCCTGTATTCCTTGGTTGTCCAACGTAGTGTGCCCTCTGCCACCAGCGTTTTCAGATGGGAATTTTTTTAATAGTTCCGCAACTAGGGCCTTGTGGTACAGCCCCATTTTTGTAGACCTGTCCGCCTCAGGAATAAGAGATATAAAGT
Source organism: Phyllobates terribilis (assembly GCF_046119375.1). NCBI lineage: Eukaryota > Metazoa > Chordata > Amphibia > Anura > Dendrobatidae > Phyllobates > Phyllobates terribilis. Next base: position 447,710,554 of record NW_027362764.1, read on the forward strand.
TCTCTCTGTAGCGTGGGTCTAGAAATGTCACCAACCAGTAATGACTGTCACCCAAAATTTTCAGAACACGAGGGTCATGGGAAAAGCAGAGTAACATAAACTCAGCCATGCGTGACAGACTACTAACAGGCAAGACTTCCGTGTCCTCACCAAGAGGATGACTGACCATGCTCTCCTCCTCCTCTCTGTCCTCTGGCCATCCACGCAGAACAGACGGTATGACAGCTGCCCAGGTAGTACAGTCTATAGTGCATGAAACTAGCTCCTGTCCTTCCTCATCCTCTTCCTCATTATCACCCAATCCATGTTGGGATGAGATGAGGCTGGGCTGTGTGTAATCACGCTGTATGGTTCCTTGCTCCATCTCATCATGCTCCGCCTGCAATGCATCCTCTTTGATTGTGAGCAGAGAGCGTTTCAGAAGACACAGAAGCGGGATGGTGACGCTAATTATGGCATCATCACAGCTGTAACATCCCTGGCGGCGTGCTTGCATGGTGCACCACCTCCCACCATGCAAGACCGCAATCTTACCTGTCAGTCCACGCTGCACTCTTTGCTCCAGTACCTGATGTGTTCATGTCTCTTGTCTGATTGCTTAGGGCATCGGCGCGGCTTTCTTCTTGTTTCTTATAGCTACTGTGTGCACAGTCCTAATGTGTCCCCAGCCTATTGCTGTGAGTCACTGGATACTTAAACCCCCTCCACCCAGTAGGGGGTGCCTGAGCAACACTTTCACTCAGTTTGCCAGGTCATGTCCTGTATCTAGTCTGTTCTGCCACCCTGGGGGCTGAGTACCCAGGGACGCTACCTGTATCTCTGACTTTGGTCTGTTTCCGCCACCCTGGGGGTTGAGTACCCAGGGCCGCTACCTGTATCTCTGACTTCTAGTCTGTTTCCGCCACCCTGGGGGCTGAGTTCCCAGGCTATTTCCTGTATCTTCTTCCCGGTTCAGTTCCTGTCTAAACAGTGTCCTAGCCCGTTACTTGTTTCTCTCAATGTCCCTGCCTTCCCTTTTCCTGCAGTGTCTGAACCTGCATCTAACTCCAAATCGTTGTCTCTGTACTTCTGTTTGTGAGTTTTGTGTCCACTCGCTACTTCATTGTGAGTACCTTGTGTGTATCTGGTTCTGCTTGTCCCCTTTCACTGCCTCCATATCTACCTCCTGTGTTCTAACCATCTTCCGGTATTTTCCAGTCTGTTCCATGTCAACAGAGCCCTGTCCTGTCTGCCTTCACCTTCTGCTCTGTACTGCTCTGCTTGCTCACCGCTCCGGCGGTTCCGTTCTGTAACGCTTGTTTACCACACCTGCGGTTCTATTCTGCTCTGCTTGTTTACCGCTCCGGCGGTTCCGCTCTGCTCCGCTCTGCTCCGCTTGTTCACCGCACCTGCGGTTTTGCTCTGCTCTGCTTGTTCACCGCACCTGCGGTTTTGCTCCGCTCTGCTTGTTCACCGCACCTGCGGTTTGGCTCCGCTCTGCTTGTTCACTGCACCTGCAGTTTTGCTCCGTTCTGCTTGTTCACCGCACCTGCGGTTTTGCTCTGCTCTGCTTGTTCACCGCACCTGCGGTTTTGCTCCACTCTGCTTGTTCACCGCTCCTGTGGTTTTGCTCTGCTAGTCCACCTACCTGCAGCTCTGTTCCTGTATCCCAGTCTGTACTGGTCCCTATCCAGCCTGCTAAGTACCTGCCAGTATCTGCCTGTCTGCATTACAGCCGTGCCTGTCAGCACCCGCCTGTCTGCATAGCAGCCGTGCCTGCCGGTACACACCTGCCTTCATACCAGCCGTGCCTGCTTAGTACCCACCTGCCGTCATACCAGCCGTGCCTGCCAGTACCCACCTGTCTGCATACCAGCTAACCTGCCTGTTCCTGCATTCCCCGGTGTGGGTCAACAGCTGTGACTGGGGTCTGACCAAGAGTAGCACCTGGTACCTCTGCTTGGTTCCTCCATGGTTCACGGAGTCGACTGAGCCGACGTGCGACCTTGGTCGGATCGGGTTGATACTTAGTTATGCCCCTCCAGGCACTCCTCGGTTCACTGTCCAGTGGGATCACTAATCACGCTCACGCCAGTCAGTCTGGGTGCGAGCGTAACAGTCGCTCACCATCTTTGTGGAATCCTCAAAGTTTTGGAGGATGGTACATATGTCTGACATCCATTTCCACTCCTGATGTCTTATAGTGGTGGCCAAAAGTATTGGCACCCCTGCAATTCTGTCAGATAATACTCAGTTTCTTGCTGAAAATGATTGCAATCACAAATTCTTTGGTATTATTATACACAAAAGAGAATGAAGCAAAAATCAAATTATTGATCATTTCAAACAAAACTCCAAAAATGGCCCAGAAAAAAGTATTGGCACCCTCAGACTAATACTTGGTTGCACAACCTTTAGCCAAAATAACTGCGAACAACCGCTTCCGGTAACCATCAATGAGTTTCTTACAATGCTCTGCTGGAATTGTAGACCATTCTTCTTTGGTAAACTGCTCCAGGTCCCTGATATTTGAAGGGTGCCTTCTCCAAACTGCCATTTTGAGATCTCTCCACAGGTGTTCTATGGGATTCAGGTCTGGACTCATTGCTGGCCACCTTAGAAGTCTCCAGTGCTTTCTCTCAAACCATTTTATAGTGCTTTTGGAAGTGTGTTTTGGGTCATTATCCTGCTGGAAGACCCATGACCTCTGAGGGAGACCCAGCTTTCTCACACTGGGCCCTACATTATGCTGCAAAGTTTGTTGGTAGTCTTCAGACTTCATAATGCCATGCACACGGTCAAGCAGTCCAGTGCCAGAGGCAGCAAAGCAACCCCAAAACATCGGGGAACCTCCGCCATGTTTGACTGTAGGGACCGTGTTCTTTTCTTTGAATGCCTCTTTTTTTTCCTGTACATTCTATGTTGATGCTTTTTCCCAAAAAGCTCGACTTTTGTCTCATCTGACCAGAGAACATTATTCCAAAACGTTTTAGGCTTTCTCAGGTAAGTTTTGGCAAACTCCAGCCTGGCTTTTTTATGTCTCGGGCTAAGAAGTGGGGTCTTCCTGGGTATCCTACCATACAGTCCCTTTTCATTCAGACGCCGACGGATAGTACGGGTTGACACTGTTGTACCCTCGGACTGCAGGGCAGCTTCAACTTGTTTGGATGTTAGTCGAGGTTCTTTATCCACCAGCCGCACAATCTTGCGTTGAAATCTCTCGTCAATTTTTCTTTTCCGTCCACATCTAGGGAGGTTAGCCACAGTGCCGTGGGCTTTAAACTTCTTGATGACACTGCGCACGGAAGACACAGGAACATTCAGGTCTTTGGAGATGGACTTGTAGCCTTGAGATTTCTCATGCTTCCTCACAATTTGTTTTCTCAAGTCCTCAGACAGTTCTTTGGTCTTCTTTCTTTTCTCCATGCTCAATGTGGTACACACAAGGACACAGGACAGAGGTTGAGTCAACTTTAACCCATGTTAACAGGCTGCAAGTGTGATTTAGTCATTGCCAAAACCTTTTAGGTGCCACAGGTAAGTTACAGGTGCTGTTAATTACACGAATTAGAGAAGCATCACATGATTTTTCAAACAGTGCCAATATTTTTGTCCACCCCTTTTTTTAGGTTTGGTGTGGAATTATATCCAATTTGGCTTTAGGACAATTCTTTTTGTGTTTTTTCATTGAAGACAAATTAAATGAAGATAATAATACCAAAGAATTTGTGATTGCAATCATTTTCAGGAAGAAACTGAGTATTATCTGACAGAATTGCAGGGGTGCCAATACTTTTGGCCACCACTGTATGTGTGGAGTCTGAACTGAATACCGATGGCCTTGTTGATGCTGGTACTCATCAACTGCCCTCTTCTGCTCACAAATCCTTCCCAACATCTGCAGTGTAGAGTTCCAATGCGTGGGGACATCACACACAAGTCTGTGAGCCGGAAGCTGCAAACGCTGCTGAAACACTGCAAGGCCGGCAGAAGCTGTAGCTGACTTTCTAAAATGGGCCAGGCATGGTACGTGTGTGAGCTCGTCTTGCCTCAGAGCCGCCACGAGGTACCGGCCACTGTCACACACGACCATGCCTAGCTGTAGATTCAGCGGTGTGAGCCACAGATCTGCCTGCTCTTTCAAAGATGTCCACAACTCTTTAGCTTTGTGCGGTTTGTCACCTAAGCATTTTAGTTTCAGCACAGTGTGTTGCCGCTTGGCAGAGGCAGTGCTGCAGTGCTTCCAGCTTGTGACTGATGTGGTCATTTTGGAGATGGAGGCTGAAGAGGAGGAGGCTGAGGAGGATGAGGTGCAGGAGCTGTAGACCATAGGGGCAACCCTGATTGACTTAGGGCCCGCAATCCTTAGCGTTGGAAGGACATGTTCCGTCCCAAGGTCTGACTGAATCCTGGCTTCCACTATGTTAACCCAGTGTGCCATTAGCGAGATGTACCGTCCCTGCCTACAAGCACTGGTCCACGTGTAAGTGGTTAGGTGGACTTTCCCGGTAACTGCGTTGTTGAGGGCAAGGCTAATGTTTTGGGACATGTACTTGTGTTATGCGGGGACGGCACCCCGGGAGAAATAGGGGACTGAGTACCGAGGGATGGCCGCCCACATCAGGTTGCCGAATGCGGAATGCTTCCGTCTCCACGAGCCTACAAGGCAACATTTTGAGCGCAAGCAGTCGTGAAATGTTAGAATTTAGTAGTGTGGCCTTTGGGGCGTTGGCTGCATACTTGCACTTGCATTCCAAGGACTGGGGTATGGACAACTGAATGCTGCGCTGGGACAAGGAAAAGGACATGCTTCTTGATGCGGCTACTTGAGAGTGCGAAATGACAGGTGCAGGGCAGGAGGCATCTTCGCATGCACCATGGATAGGGGATTGGCTTGCACCGAATACAGTGGAAGAAGCAATGGTGCCACCTGCAGACACTGTTCCTGGACCCTAAGGTATGGCCCACAAAGTCGGGTGCTTTGCTGCCATGTGCCTGATCACGCTGGTGGTGGTCAGGCTGGTCGTTTTGCCACCACTGCAGATGATGGCATGGCAGGTGGTGCAAATGGCATGGCCTTTTTGGGGTTATCGGCAGAGTCTTTAAAAAACAAACAGACTCGAGAAGACCTAACAGTTGTACTGGCAACTTCCTTCGTGTTGGTGTTACGGGGATCGGTTGCTTGCCTTCTGTCTGTGGCCACCACACTGCTTCTTCCTGCCTGTTGGGGTGCTTGCCTCCCTCACCCTGTGTGCTGCTGTCCTCGCTCTGCATGTTCTCCTGCCAGGTTGGGTCAGTTACTATATCATCCACCACCTCGTATTCCAATTTCGCAAACTGGTCCTCCTCCTGACATTCTGGCAATTGTGTCTCATCATCGTCCACCTCTTGTGACACTTTCCCACCGTCGCCTTCATGTGACCATGGCTGCTCAAATATTTGGGCTTTGCTTCATGCGATCTCCTCTTGACCAGCTTCAAGTGGACCGGGCAAGAGGCCCGAATCTATAAATGGAAACGTGAACAGCTCTTCAGAGTTTACAAGTGTGGGATCAGTTGTCTTGGGCTCTCGGCATGGTGGGAGGAAGGAGGATCAGGGTGAGTAATATGCGGTCCAGACTCACGGCTACTGAGACTTGACCGTGTGGAAGACAGGGTGGTGGTGGTGGCTAAGTGTCTGGAAGCATTATACGCTATCCAATCAACAACCTTTTGAGACTGCCCTGGGTTCAATATTGGTGTGCTGCGGTAACCTAGGAATTGGGACACAAAGGTGGGGGGAGAAGATGTAGGTGTTTGGTGTAGCACAATTTCAGCTTGCCCATGGCCTTGTCCTCAGCCTCTGCATGCACCACCACCATCACTTCCAGTTCCCCGTCCCTTGCCACGTGCCTTGCCCATTTTAAATGGAGGACAGAATCTTCCACGCTCACTACAAATGATTGAGTTTGGAGCGTACTTACATGTGATCTATGTGACGGAGAAAACAGAGTTTTAAATAGCTGGCCTGTAGGTAAGTAGTTTGATGAGCAAACTGGTGTGAATTGCTTCACTGACACACTGAAAGAAATTTTTAATAGAGGCCAGAAATGGCAGTATTTTCTGACATTGTGTATGTGATGCTTGTGACGGAGAAAACAGAGTTTTAAATAACTGGCCTGTAGGTAACTAGTTTGAACAGCAAACTGGTGGGAATTGCTTCACTGACACACTGAAGGAAAATTTCTGTGGAGGCCAGAAATGGCAGTATTTTCTGACAACCTATATGTGATCCGTGTGACGGAGAAAACAGAGTTTTAAATACCTGGCCTGTAGGTAAGAAGTTTGAACAGCAAACTGGTGTGAATTGCTTCACTGACACACTGAAGGAAATTTTTAATGGAGGCCAGAAATGGCAGTATTTTCTGACAACGTATATGTGATGCGTGTGACGGAGAAAACAGAGTATTAAATAACTGGCCTGTAGGTAAGTAGTTTGAGCAGCAAACTGGTATGAATTGCTTCACTGACAAACTGAAGGAAATTTTTAATGGAGGCCTGAAATGGCAGTATTTTCTGCCAACGTATATGCGATCCGTGTGACAGAGAAAACAGAATTTTAAATACCTGACCTGTAGGTCAGTAGTTTGAACAGCAAACTGGTGTGAATTGCTTCACTGACACACTGAAGGAAATTTTAATGGAGGCCTGAAATGGCAGTATTTTCTAACAACGTATATGTGATCCATGTGATGGAGAAAAGAGAGTTTTAAACCCCTGGCCTGTGGGTAAGTAGCTTGAACAGCAAACTGGTGTAAATTGCTTAACTGACACACTGAAGAAAATTATTAATGGACGCCAGAAATGGCAGTATTTTCTGACAACGTATATGTGATCCGTGTGATGGAGAAAACAGAGTTTTAAATATTTGGCATGTAGGTAAATAGTTTGAACAGCAAACTGGTGTGAATTGATTCTCTGACACACTGAAGAAAATTTTTAACGGAGGCCAGAAATGGCAGTGTTTTCTGACAACGTATATGTGATCCTTCTGACGGAGAAAACTGAGTTTTCAGTACCTGGCCTGTAGGTAACTAGTTTGAACAGCACACTGGTGTGAATTGCTTCACTGGCACACTGAAGGAAATTTTTAATGGAGGTTAGAAATGGCAGTATTTTCTGACAACGTATATGTGATCCGTGTGACGGAGAAAACAGAGTTTTAAATACCTGGCCTGTAGGTAAGTAGTTTGAACAGCAAACTGGTGTGAATTGCTTCACTGACACACTGAAGGAAATTTTTAATGGAGGCCAGAAATGGCAGTATTTTCTGACAACGTATATGTGATCCGTGTGACGGAGAAAACAGAGTTTTAAATACCTGGCCTCTAGGTCAGTAGTTTGAACAGCAAACTGGTGTGAATTGCTTCACTGACACACTGAAGGAAATTTTAATGGAGGCCTGAAATGGCAGTATTTTCTAACAACGTATATGTGATCCATGTGATGGAGAAAAGAGAGTTTTAAACCCATGGCCTGTGGGTAAGTAGCTTGAACAGCAAACTGGTGTAAATTGCTTAACTGACACACTGAAGAAAATTATTAATGGATGCCAGAAATGGCAGTATTTTCTGACAACGTATATGTGATCCGTGTGATGGAGAAAACAGAGTTTTAAATATTTGGCATGTAGGTAAATAGTTTGAACAGCAAACTGGTGTGAATTGATTCTCTGACACACTGAAGAAAATTTTTAATGGAGGCCAGAAATGGCAGTATTTTCTGACAACGTATATGTGATCCTTCTGACGGAGAAAACTGAGTTTTCAGTACCTGGCCTGTAGGTAACTAGTTTGAACAGCACACTGGTGTGAATTGCTTCACTGGCACACTGAAGGAAATTTTTAATGGAGGTTAGAAATGGCAGTATTTTCTGACAACGTATATGTGATCCGTGTGACGGAGAAAACAGAGTTTTAAATACCTGGCCTGTAGGTAAGTAGTTTGAACAGCAAACTGGTGTGAATTGCTTCACTGACACACTGAAGGAAATTTTTAATGGAGGCCAGAAATGGCAGTATTTTCTGACAACGTATATGTGATCCGTGTGACGGAGAAAACAGAGTTTTAAATACCTGGCCTCTAGGTCAGTAGTTTGAACAGCAGACTGATGTGAATTGCTTCACGAACACACTGAAGAAAATTTTTAATGGAGGCCAGAAATGGCAGTATTTTCTGACACTATATATGTGATCCGTGTGATGGAGAAAACAGAGTTTTAAATACCTGGCTTGTAGGTAAGCAGTTTGAACAGCAAACTGGTGTGAATTGCTTCACTGACACACTGAAGGAAATTTTTAATGGAGGCCAGAAATGGCAGTATTTTCTGACAACGTATATGTCATCCGTGTGACGGAGAATACAGAGTTTTAAATTCCTGGCCTGTAGGTAAGTAGTTTGAACTGCAAAGTGGTGTGAAATGCTTCACTGACATGCTGAAGGAAATTTCTAATGGAGGCCAGAAATGGCAGTATTTTCTGACAACGTATATGTGATCCGTGTGACGGACAAAACAGAGTTTTCAATACCTGGCCTGTAGGTAAGTAGTTTGAACAGGAAAGTGGTGTGAAATGCTTCACTGACACGCTGAAGGAAATTTCTAATGGAGGCCAGAAATGGCAGTATTTTCTGACAACGTATATGTGATCCGTGTGACGGACAAAACAGAGTTTTCAATACCTTGCCTGTAGGTAAGTATTTTGAACAGGAAAGTGGTGTGAAATGCTTTACTGACATGCTGAAGGAAATTTCTAATGGAGGCCAGAAATGGCAGTATTTTCTGACAACGTACAGTATATGTGATCCGTGTGACGGAGAAAACGCAGTTTTAAGTAGCTTGATTTCTAGTACTGTAATATGGAAAGGACCTGGCTGTATTCTGCAGTGCCAACAAGCAAATGGCGCAGAAAAACGGTGTTCTCTGGATTGCTTTTTAAGCAAATAATGAGGATTAAGATCCAAAAAAAAGTATTACTGGCCCCTGAGACCTGGGCCTTTGTATAGAAATATCTAAAAGCAGCAGAAGGCAGAATTGGAATGGAGCCTCTTGTGCTATAGGCACTGCAGTCTGCTATATATCCTGCCTGCCTGCCTATATACACTGCCTGCCTGATATCTCAGCAGATGGATTAGTTAGTCCTCAAAAGGACTGTTTGTTAAGATGAATATGTGTAATGTACGGTTTTTCTCCCTACACTACCTTATACACAAGCAAATCTCTCCCTGATGCAGCAGCACCTCTCCCTACTCTGCCTGATTCCGGAGTGACTGTAAGGAACACAGCTGCGCCAGGTCTAATATAGAACTGATGATGCTGTATGGCCATCCAATCACTGTTATGCTACAACCACCATGGCTGAGGCATTACAATGAGTGGCAGACAATCCCTGCCTGTTGATTGGTGCTCTAAAGAGCACCAAACATGCAGGGAGGGGACCCGAGCTCCCACCGAGCAACTCAGGAAATAATCGGCGAGCGCCGACCATCTCGAGCAGTGTGATGCTCAGGAGAGCACCGAGCAGTAGCGAGAATTCTCGCTCATCACTACCCCTCTGTCTACACACCCAGACATGGGTATATGCTTCCTAATTTTGTCTATTTGCTTTTGTTCTCCTCCTTCTCCTCATCATCCACCTCCATATCACCATTTCTACGTCTCTTGCAAGGGGCATTGGAGTTTCTCAAAAAGTATGGGAGACCCACTTTCTAATAATGGGAGCATTGTTTTCTGGAGGCTGTCTGACCTCTACGTCTCTTGCCAGGGACATTGGGGTTCCTCCAATTTTTGGCAGCCGTGGCAGTCACTGCATAAGCCAGAACAGTATGGGAGACCCACTCCATTCTAATGGAACATGCTGTTACTGTGGCCCAGCTCTATGTGTCTTTAAATTGTTATTGGGGTTTTTCCCAAATTGTGGCAGATCTTTTAGTCATTACATGGGCATTACCACTATAGAAGACCCACTCCTTTATAATGGGAACATTTTTTTACTGAGGCCCTCCTCTATGTCTCTTCAAAGGTGTATTGGGGTGTGTCCAAATTTTTGGCAGCTGTTGCAGTCACTGCATACCCAATAACAGTATAGGAGACACAATTTTTAATAATGGGAACAACAAAGCATAGTCAACTGTTGGCCTTTTCAGAATATTTAAGGCCGCCTGATGGCCCTATAAAAATAGTCTTTGTGACTTTCAGAGTCCCTCCGTCATCAATGAAACAGGATGAGTCTGATTATGTCTCACACACCACATAGCAAGATAAGGTAGTAAATAGTGTTGAGAGAGCACTAAAATGCTCGGGTGCTCGAAGTCTATGGGAGACCCGAGTATTTTTGCGGCGACACCCCGGGCAGTCTGTAGAAAGCCTAAAAAGTGCCCAAAACGATAGTGACAGTGTTCAAATGACATATGGACAGCATGGAGATCGCCCCTGGAAGCATTTCTGACCCCCAGGTCACTGCTGTCAACAACGTGGTCAGAGGTATTAAGCCACTTTTACGCGCTCACAGTAAAACGTTCAAAGAAGAAACTGAAACTGCTTTCCTGTGAAATATGTTAAGGAACTTCCTTTCCATGGTAAAGACTTGTGTATAAGGTAAAATAAATAACCAAAAACAAAAATACTCCTACTCACCTTGGGCTATGTTCACAAGTAGCATTTTTTATGCGTTTTTGCACTTTTGTATTGGCCATGTGCTGTGTGACACATGCATACTGTGCTGAAAAGACATGGGAACAGCATGGGGAAGACCCCTGGAAGCATCTCTGACACCCAGGTCACTGCCTAAAAGTGTGCCCATCAGAAGTGATCCTTGCCGCATCAGAAGACGAAGACTTGCAACTATCCCTGTGCAAGTCCTTGTCCCAGGGCAGTGTTCAATTGCACCTCTCCCATTCCTTGCAATGCAAGTGCAAGTATGCTGCCTGCCAACCACCCACCCCCAGGCTGCAATACAATACTGCTTGCTTGCTTGCCCTTGAAATGGGGCCTTTTAGGCATGTGGAGGCAGAATCTGGCCACCACGTCATGACTGCGTCGGCGGCCTGGTATCCAAACTCAGTCCCCTGCCACCCGATGGCTGGGTGTCCATGCTCGGTCCCCAGCTACCAGGGGGCGGCCGGGTGTCCATACTCGGTCCCCAGCCGCACCGCGGCCGGGTGCCCACACACGGTCCCCAGCCGCCGCTATTTGTCCCGGTAACCTTCCCCACACTTTTCTTAGCCTGGCCTGCTTTAGGGCAGCATTGGACGAGCCCACCAGACAACCAGACTCCTCCAGTGGGCCCTCGCATCTCCATCAGGGGAGTTGAGAGTGCCAAGGTGAGGAGCATGATGATGATGATAGAAGTTAGCATCTGCTTTGTTTTCTTGGAATGCAAGCTTAATTTTGCAGCCTGCCACCCAACCACCCCCAGGCTGCAATACAATACTGCTAGCTTGCTTGCACTTGAAATGAGCGCTTTTAGGCTTGTGGAGGTAGATGACGGCCACCATGTCATGGCTGCGTCGGTGGCCTGGTATCCATACTCGGTCCCCAGCCGCCCAGCGGCCGGGTGTCCATACTCGGTAACCAGCCGCCCCGCGACCGGGTGCCCACACACGGTCCCCAGCCACCTGGGGGTGGCAGGGTGTCCATAAATGGTCCCCAGCCACCCCTATTTGTCCCGGTGCACCTTATACACAAGCGCGCATACCAAAACATTACCTGTGCCCTCCCCAGTGCATTTATTGGTAAGGACAGCCTAACCACAAACATGTGGACAAGTGAATGTGGCCAGGGATGGTCCATCTCACAGACGCCTCCACGCTGGGTTAATATTGTGGAAGCCGGGACACAGTTGGACACTGGGATGCAACACGTCCTCCAGACATAGAGGATTGTGGGTCCTGGGTCAATCAGGCTTCAACACAAAGTTCAAAAGGTAGACATCAGCAGTGGTCGGCCTCCTACACAACGAGTAAATTATTCATGAGACCATCCATCTCCATAGCTTTAAGTTCCTTGGAATGCAAGCACATGTATGTAGTAGCGGCTAGGCCTGAGGTGGTCAATGTTTTGGTGTACATCCTACCTCCTCCGAGGATTGCTGGAAGATTTCCTGCTACTATCCTAGTTCTATGACTCCCGTTAAAACAAAGCTTAAGGTGATGAATGATGGATGAGGTGGTGGCAAAGGAGAAAGAGCAGGAGGAACAGGGAACATTCACATCAATATCAGGCCAGTCAACCACACATGTCTTGTAGGATATGTTTCTGTACCAAAAGGAGCGGTTCGGCTACACAGTTTTAGGGCTTACAGTGAGTGCAATGCCTACCAAAAATTTCGAGGCACTCCAATGCAACTTGGAAGTGACATGGAGGTCAGAGGGCCTTAACTAAACCGTTTTTTCCATTTATAGCAACTGGGTCTCCTGTACACTGTTGGCCTAAGCAGTGAATGGAAGGCTTTCCAAAAATTGTGAAGAACTGTAATGCCCCTTGAAACAGACGTGGTTTACAGCGTATTAAAAACCTTCTACCGATTATTGGGGAGTGGGTCTCCCTTAGTTTTTGCCTATGCATTGAAAAGCAAAAGCTGACTAAAATTAGGAGGAAATGCAATGCCCTTTGAAAGAGTCCTGAAGGTTAGAGTTAATTAAAAGCAACATTTCAATGCCCCTTGGAAGAGCTGTGGAGTTCAGAGTGGTTTAACAAGACGGTTTTAACGCCTCTTGGTAGAGACGTGAAGGTCACAGTAGCTTAACAAGACGGTTTTCATGCCCCTTGGAAGAGCTGTGGAGTTCAAAGTGGTTTAACAAGACGGTTTTAATGCCCCTTGGAAGAGACGTGGAGGTCACGATAGCTTAACAAGATGGTTTTAATGCCCCTTGGAAGAGACATGGAGTTCATAGTGTTTTAACAAGATGGTTTTAATGCCCCTTGGAAGAGACGTGGAGGTCACAGTAGCTTAACAAGACAGTTTTAATGCCCCTTGGATGAGTGGTGGAGATCGCAGTGGAATAAAAAGACAATATCAATGCCCCTTGGAAGAGTGGTGAAGGTCACAGTAGCTTAACAAGACGGTTTTAATACCACTTGGAAGAGATATGGAGTTCAGAGTGGTTTAACAAGACGGTTTTAATGCCCCTTGGAAGACACGTGGATGTCACAGTAGCTTAACAACAAAGTTTTAATGCCCCTTGGAATAGTTGTGGAGGTCCCAGTGGAATAAAAACAGAATATCAATGCCCCTTGGTAGAGTGGTGGAGGTCACAGTAGCTTAACAAGACGGTTTTAATGCCACTTGGAAGAGCTGTGGAGTTCAGAGTGGTTTAACAAGATGGTTTTAATGCCCCTTGGAAAAGTGGTGGCGGTCGCAGTGGAATAAAAAGACCATATCAATGCCCCGTGGAAGAGACGTGGAGGTCACAGTAGCTTAACAAGACGGTTTTAGTGCTCCTTGCAAGAGCTGTGAAGTACAGTGTGGTTTAACAAGATGGTTTTAATGTCCCTTGGAAGAGACGTGGAGGTCACAATAGCTTAACTAGACGGTTTTCATTCCCCTTGGAAAAGCTGTGGAGTCCAGACTGGTTTAACAAGAAGGTGTTCATGCCCCTTGGAAGAGCTGTGGAGTTCAGAGTGGTTTAACAAGACGGTTTTAATGCCCCTAGGTAGAGACGTGGAGGTCACAATAGCTTAACAAGACGGTTTTTATGCCCCTTGGAAGAGCTGTGGAGTTCAGAGTCATTTAACAAGACGGTTTTAATGCCCCTTGGAAGAGCTTTGGAGTTCAGAGTGGTTTAACAAGACGGTGTTCATGCCCCTTGAAAGAGCTGAGGAGTTCAGAGTGGTTTAACAAGACGGTTTTAATTCCCGTTGGAAGAGACGTGGAGGTCGTAGTGGAATAAAAAGACAATATCAATGCCCTGTGGAAGAGACGTGGAGGTCACAGTAGCTTAACAAGATGGTTTTCATGCCCCTTGGAAGAGCTGTGGAGTTCAGAGTGGTTTAACAAGACGGTTTTATTGTCCCTTGGAAGAGACGTGGAGGTCACAGTAGCTTAACAAGATGGTTTTAATGCCCCTAGGAAGAGCTGTGGAGTTCAGAGTCATTTAACAAGATGGTTTTAATGCCCCTTGGAAGAGCTGTGGAGTTCAGAGTGGTTTAACAAGACGGTTTTAATGCCCCTTGGAAGAGTGGTGGAGGTCGCAGTGGAATAAAAAGACAATATCAATGCCCCTTGGTAGAGACGTGGAGGTTCCAGTTGCTTAACAAGACGGTTTTAATGCCCCTTGGAAGAGCTGTGAAGTTCAGAGTGGTTTAACAAGATGGTGTTCATGCCCCTTGGAAGAGCTGTGGAGTTCAGATTGGTTTAACAAGACAGTTTTAATGCCCCTTGGAAGAGCTGTGGAGTTCAGAGTCATTTAACAAGACGGTTTTAATGCCCCTTGGAAGAGCTGTGGAGTTCAGAGTGGTTTAACAAGACGGTGTTCATGCCCCTTGAAAGAGCTGAGGAGTTCAGAGTGGTTTAACAAGACGGTTTTAATTCCCGTTGGAAGAAACGTGGAGGTCGCAGTGGAATAAAAAGACAATATCAATGCCCTGTGGAAGAGACGTGGAGGTCACAGTAGCTTAACAAGATGGTTTTCATGCCCCTTGGAAGAGCTGTGGAGTTCAGAGTGGTTTAACAAGACGGTTTTATTGTCCCTTGGAAGAGACGTGGAGGTCACAGTAGCTTAACAAGATGGTTTTAATGCCCCTTGAAAGAGCTGTGGAGTTCAGAGTCATTTAACAAAATGGTTTTAATGCCCCTTGGAAGAGCTGTGGAGTTCAGAGTGGTTTAACAAGACGGTTTTAATGCCCCTTGGAAGAGTGGTGGAGGTCGCAGTGGAATAAAAAGACAATATCAATGCCCCTTGGTAGAGACGTGGAGGTTCCAGTTGCTTAACAAGACGGTTTTAATGCCCCTTGGAAGAGCTGTGAAGTTCAGAGTGGTTTAACAAGACGGTGTTCATGCCCCTTGGAAGAGCTGTGGAGTTCAGATTGGTTTAACAAGACAGTTTTAATGCCCCTTGGAAGAGATGTGGAGGTCGCTGTGAAATATGAAGACAATATCAGTGCCCCTTGGAAGAGACGTGGAGGTTACAGTAGCTTAACAAGACGGTTTTCATGCCCCTTGGAAGAGCTGTGGAGTTCAGAGTGGTTTTACAAGACGGTTTTAATGCCCCTTGGAAGAGACGTGGAGGTCACAGTAGCTTAACAGGATGGTTTTAATGCCCCTTGGAAGAGCTGTGGAGTTCAGAGTGGTTTAACAAGACAGTTTTAATGCCCCTTGGAAGAGACGTGGAGGTCACAGTAGCATAACAAGATGGTTTTCATGCCCCTTGGAAGAGCTGTGGAGTTCAGAGTGGTTTAACAAGACAGTTTTAATGCCCCTTGGAAGAGACGTGGAGGTCACAGTAGCTTAACAAGACGATTTTCATGCCCCTTACAAGAGCCATGCAGTACAGCATTTTAAAAACATTATTCCCATTATTGGGGAGTGGGTCTTCCATAGTCTTTGCCTTTGCCTTCTAAGCAAAAGCTGCCAAAAATTAGGACGGAGGAACTTGCAATTCTGGAAACACGGACCACGGTCACCCTGTTGGTATAGTGTTGGTGGAGGCTGAGGATAAGGAGAAGAGCAAAATGCAGCCGAAATGAGGAAGCGTATACCCATGTGTTGGTGTGAAGCGGTGTATGGGAATACAACTCCCGAAATAACACAGTGAATTTGACTTTATTTTACTCTGCTGTCATTTTGTGGTGATGAGAAGTCTGGCCAAATCCAGCCCTTGTTCATTTTGATAAGGGTCAGCTTGTCAGCATTGTCGGTTGACAGGCGAGTCCGCTTATCAGTTATAATTCCCCCAGCAGCACTAAAAACGCGCTCCGATAACACACTAGCGACAGGGCAGGCCAGGACCTCAAAGGCGTACAGAGCGAGTTCATTCCAAGTGTCCAGCTTGGATACCCAATAATTAAAAGGCACAGAGGAATCACGGAGTATGCTGGTACGGTCGGCAATGTACTACCTCACCATCTTTTGAAACTTTTCACTCCTTGTGAGAGTACCCCGCGCCCCAGGGCCTGTAATCTGGGCGGGTCTCAGAAAACTGTCCCAGAACGTGTTCACCTGCCTCTGATGGATTGGAGTTGCGTCTCTCTCGCCCGTACGCCTTGGTTGGGCAACGAACTGTGACCTCTGCCGCTAGAGTGTTCAGATGGGAATTTTTTAACAGTTCTGCAGCAAGGGCCTTCTGGTACTGCCCCATTTTTGTAGACCTCTCCACCTCAGGAATAAGAGAGTGAAAGTTCTCCTTGTAGCGGGGGTCTAAAAGTGTCACCAACCAGTAATGACTGTTACCCAACATATTGACAACACGAGGGTCACAGTTAAGGCAGTGTAACAAAGTCAGCCATGCAAGCCAGATTGGTAACGGGCAAGACTACCGTGTCCTCACCAAGATGACAACTGACTATGCTCTCCTCCTCCTCCTCCATATCCCCCCTGTCCTCAGGCCACCCACGCTAAACCGACGGTATGGCAGTTGTACAGGTACTACCATCTACAGCGCATGATACCAGCTCCTGTTCTGCCTCCTCCTCCTCCTCTCCCTCATTGTTCCCCAATGCACGTTGGGATGAGATGAGGCTGGGCTATGTGTAATCGCCCGTTACGGCTACTTGATCCTTCTCATCATACTCTGGCTGCAATGCCTCCTCTATAATTCTCTGTAGAGAGCGTTGCAAAAGACAGACAAGTGGGATGCTGATGCTTATGAATGCGTCATCGCCACTCACCATCTTGGTGGACTCCTCAAAGTTTGTCAAGATGGTACATATGTCAGCTATCCAGGTCGACTCCTGAGGTCTTATGTGTGGAGTG
Organism: Phyllobates terribilis; assembly: GCF_046119375.1. Lineage (NCBI taxonomy): Eukaryota > Metazoa > Chordata > Amphibia > Anura > Dendrobatidae > Phyllobates > Phyllobates terribilis. Next base: position 447,727,478 of record NW_027362764.1, read on the forward strand.
TGACCTGAATATCTTCGGCCTTGTTGCAGCTGGCACTCCACAACTGCTCTCTTCTGCTCACAAATCGTGTGCAACATGTGGAGGGTAGAGTTCCAACGTGTGGGGACATCACACACCAGTCGGTGTGCCAGAAGCGCAAACGCTGCTGCAACACTGCATAGGCGGCAGAAGCTGTAGCCGACTTGCGAAAATGAGCTGACAGGCGGCGCACTTTGACGAGCAGATCTGGCAACTCGGGGTACGATTTAAGAAACCGCTGATCCACGAGGTTAAGCACATGAGCCAGGCATGGTACGTGTGTGATCTCGCCACTCCTCAGAGCCGCCACCAGGTTACGGCCATTGTCACACATGACCATGCCTGGATCTAGGTTCAGCGGTCTCAGCCACAGATCTGCCTGCTCTTTCACAGATGTCCACAACTCACAAGCAGTGTGAGGTTTTTCACCTAAGCTTATGAGTTTCAGCACAGTCTGTTGCCGCTTGGCTGAGGCAGTACTGCAGTGCTTCCAGCTTGTAACTGATGTGGTGATATCTGAGATGAAGGCTGAACATGAGGAGGAGGAGTAGGATGATGCGCATGAGCTGTACACTGTGGGGGCAACTCTGACTGACATAGGGCCCGCAATCCTCGGTGTGGGGAGGATGTGTTCTGTCCCAAGGTCCAACTGGGCCCTGGCTTCCACTATGTTTACCCAAAGTGACATGAGGGAGATGTCCCTGGCCACAAGCACTTGTCCACGTGTCCGTTGTCAGGTGAACTCTCCCAGTAACTGCGTTGTTGAGGGCACAGCAGATGTTTTGGGACACGTGCTTGTGTAGTGCGGGAATGGCACACCGGACAAAATAGTGTCGGCTGGGGACCGAGTACAGAGGGATGGCCACCGCCATAAGGTTGCGGAAGGATTCCATCTCCACGAGCCTAAAAGGCAGCATTTCCAACGCGAGCAGTCGTGAAATGGGCAAATTTATGACTGTGGCCTGTGGGGCGTTGGCTGGACTTTGCGCTTTCGTTCAAAGATCTAGGATATGGACAATTGAACGCTGCGGTGGGACGTGGACGTGGACGTTGATGCTGTTTCTTGAGAAATTGCCATAACAAGTGAAGACTGAGAGGAGGGGGCATCTTTGCATGTAGTATGGACAGGGGATTGAGTTGCACACACAGAATGGGGTTCTCTTACACGCACATCAGCGGAAGAAGCAGTGGTGACACCCGCTGACACTGGTCGTGGACACTGAGGTTCGCTCCACAAAGTCAGGTGCTTTGCTGACATGTGCCTGATCATGCTGGTGGTGGTCAGGCTGGTAGTTTTGTCACCCCTGCTGATGCTGGCATGGCAGTTGGTACAAATGGACTTTTTGGGGTTATCAGCAGAGTCTTTAAAAAAATTCCTGACACTGGAAGACCTACAGGTTGTACTGGCACCGTCCCTCGTGTTGGTGTTACCGGGAACGGTTGCCCACCTTCTGTGTGCAGCCACCACACTGCTTCTTCCTGCCTGTTGGGGTACTCTGCCCCCCCCCTGTGTGCTGCTGGCCTCGCTGTGCGTGTCCTCCTGCCACGTTGGGTCAGTTACTAGATCATCCACTAACTCCTCCTCTTCCCCTTGTGCACCACTATCCTCCTCCTCACTTCGTAGCAATTGTGTCTCATCATCGTCCACCTCTTGTGACAAATTGCCAGCGTAGCTTTCCTGTGGCCGTGGCTGTTCAAATATTTGGGCATCACTACATGGGATCTCCTCTTCCACTACTTCAAGCGGAGCAGGCGAGGGGCACAAATATGGAAATGGACCTGTGAACAGCTCTTCAGAGTGTCCACCTGTGGGATCAGTTGCTGTCTGACGACACTCGGCATTGTGGGAGGAAGGAGCATCAGGGTGAGGAGTGGTATGCGGTCGAGACTCACAGCTACTAAAACTTGGCCGTGTGGAAGACAGACAGGAGGTGGTGGTCCCCAGGTAACTGGAAGTATTATCTGCTATCCAATTAATAACCTGTTCACACTGATCAGCTCGCAATACTGGTGTTGTAGTGTGCTTCCCTAGTTATTTGGTCAAGAAGTGGGAGTGAGAAGATGTGGTTGTTGGTTGTGGCACATTTTCACCTTGGCCACGGCACCGTCCTCTACACGCACCATCACCAGAACGTCCAGTTCCACGTCCCTTGCCACGCGCCTTGCCTATTGTAAATGAAGTAGCATAGCTTACACTCGCACGATCAATGGAAATAGGGTAATAATAAGGAGATTAGAACCGCGGAAGAGGAAAACCACAGTTCTAGTTATCTGGCCTACACCAGAATCTTTTAAACAGATATATTTGTGTCTGAACACTGATCGAAACACTCAAACTGATTTTATTTTATGGAAAAAAGGCAAAAAGCTGGATAATACAGAAATTTGAACCGTGGAACTGTAAAACCACAGTAATAGTTATGTGGCCTACATCAGAATGTTTTAAACAGATATATTTGTGTCTGAACAGTCAGGGAGACACTATTACTGTTTTTTTTTATGGAAAAAAGACCAAAAGCTGGATAATACAGAGATTTGAACCGTGGAACTGCAAAACCACAGTTATAGTTATGTGGCCTACACCAGAATCTTTTAAACAGATATATTTGTGTCTGAACAGTCAGTGAGACACTATTACTGTTTTTTTCACAGAAAAAAGACCAAAAGCTGGATAATACAGAGATTTGAACTGTGGAACTGCAAAACCACAGTTATAGTTATGTGGCCTACACCAGAATCTTTTAAACAGATGTATTTGTGTCTGAACAGTCACAGACACACTCAATTTTTTTTGGGGGGGGCGGGAAATACCAAAAGGTTAATAAGACGGATATTTGTACAGTCTGACTGAGGAAAAAAAAAAACAAGATTTAGATGAAAAAAAAAAAGAATTTTTCCTGGCCCCTGAGACCTGGGGATAAGTCTAGTAATTTGACCAGCAGAAGCACATGGGACTGTAATACACTGTTTGTTGGTATAACCACTGCATCTCCTATACAGCCTGCCTGCCTGCCTGATATCTGGGTTGGATATTAGTCCTGAGAAGGAATGTTTGTTTGATTTGGCAGGCTTTAGAGACCCTACACTACCTATTTCGCACTATATATCTCTCCCTAACTCAGCAGCACTGACCCTACACTTTCTGATCCCGGGCGACTGTGTTCTAGATGGCGGCGCCCCGTTTTAAATACTCGAGGTGACGCTGTGCGGCCAGCCAATCACTGTAATACCCACAAACAACATGGCTGTGGCGTTACAGTGACTGGCTGGCAATCCCTGCATGTTCATTGGCTCTGTAAAGAGCGCCAAACATGCAGGGCAGAGACCCAAGCTCCCGCCCGAGTAACCCGGAAAGCTCAGTGCTCGCCGAACATCCCGAGTAGCGAGATTCTCTGGCGAGTACCGAGCAGCATCTAGCATGCTCACTCAACACTAGTAGTAAAATGTTCAAATTTTAAAATTACAACTGTGAATGTATTTTTCACCTTTGAAAGCAATGCAAAATGCAAAAACCCATCAAAAACGCTACGTTTTAACATAGGCCAAGGTGTGAAGGAATATTTATTTTTTGGATATTTATTTTGCCTTATATAGAAGTCATTGCCATGAAAAGGATGTTCCTTAACTTATTTCCCAGGAAAATCCATTTTGGTTTTGTTTTTGTGTGTTTTATTGTGAGTCCGTATAAGTGGCGTAATACCTCTGACAACATTGTTTACAGAAGTGACTTGGGAGTCAGAAATACTTCCAGGGGTCTTCCCCATTCTGTTCCCATGCCATTTGAGCACTGTTTCCATCTATTTGGGCAATTTTTAGGCCCTCTGCAGACCATCAGGTGGGGGCTGCCGGAAAAATGCTTGAGTTTCTCATAGACTTACATTGGGCTAGTTACTCGGACCGAGCACTCTAGCATTCCAATTTTCTTGACCCGAACAACGAGTACCCGAACATTTTAGTGCTCGTTCATCACTAATCATTACTAATCGGTCCCACCGCAAGTTCTCATTTGACTTTTAAAGTCAAACTCTGGTCTCAAAGGGAATCTGTCAGCAGGTTTTTGCTATGTGTTTTATCAGACCTATGAGGTATACAGAGAGACCTTCATTCCAGCACAGCAATGTATCATGTAGTTTACTACTGTATTTGCAGCAGTTGTGAAAAAATCAGTTTTCTCTGCTGTAGATCTAGCAGAACTCATAATGTTAAGCCCTATATAACCATACCCAAACTACCGATTGGCAAATTTGTTTGTACTTTATATAGTGACAGAAAGCTGCTTATCGAGGCTGGTAGCGTGATTTCTTTTAGGCAAGAAGTCAGTTGTCATGTAGTGATAATCTCTAGCTGATAAAACTCTGATTGAATGGAAACAGCAAAACAAAATGCAGTAAGTGACACATTGCTGAAATTACATTTATCTGCCCCTATATCATGGTGCTTTTAATATACTACTTGGTGACTAAAATACTTGGTGACAGATTTCCCTTAAGAGTGGATATCAAGAGTCATTTGTAAAGCTAGAAAGTTCCTCCTCTCACTCTGCTTAAATTTTATGGAAAGAATTTATTGTGAAGAATATTGTGATGAATATTAGATTCTTGTTAAAATACAATTAAGGATTTACAGAGACCGTGCTTAGATAATTGTTTGATCCTAGAACACCCACTCCATTGCCAAAGCTTATTACCCACAAGCTTATCAAATGTGGGATACATTTAATTTTCCTAGATGGCTACATATTCTCAAAGTACCAACCACCTTCTTCAACTTGGACCAGATGTTATCTATGCATTTTACACGAGGGTGCTCAGAAAGTGGATTTTGTGCCATCGAAACAAGATCTTACATATTCAAAGAGAGTCTGATCATTTTAGCCAAGGAGGACAGTAGGTCCAAAGTTTTCAGGCCCCTCTTTACTGCAGTAGGACAGTCAAATAACATTAAAACAAAGTCTTGGACTACAAGCCCTCCATCATCCTTTGGACAGTAAATGGTCTCTGGCCTCATTGAAGGAGTATGTTTCATTCAAAGAAGGTCAACTCTTTATGGATACTATTCTCTTTATAAAGCCAACAGAAGGGGAGTCATTCTGGCTAGTTGTGCAAAAAGAGAAACTGTGGCATGAAGATTATTTTATTTTTTTTTCTCTACCTATCACAGAAAGGATGTACAGTTAGGTCCATATATATTTGGACCGAGACAACATTTTTCTAATTTTGGTTCTAGACATTACCACAATGAATTTAAAAAAAACAATTCAGATGCAGTTGAAGTTCAGACTTTCAGCTTTCATTTGAGGGTATCCACATTAAAATTGGATGAAGGGTTTAGGAGTTTCAGCTAGTTAACATGTGCCACCCTGTTTTTAAAGGGACCAAAAGTAATTGGACAGATTAAATAATTGTAAATAAAATGTTCATTTCTAGTACTTGGTTGAAAACCCTTTGTTGGCAATGACTGCCTGAAGTCTTGAACTCATGGACATCACCAGACGCTGTGTTTCCTCCTTTTTGATGCTCTGCCAGGCCTTCACTGCAGTGGTTTTCAGTTTCTGTTTGTTTGTGGGCCTTTCTGTCTGAAGTTTAGTCTTCAACAAGGACCTAACTGTATGTATGTATGCAATCCTTGATCAGCCATTTGATGGGGCATACTGCTGTGCGAAATGTGTGCATTCCGCTTGTAAGCCAACATACTTAAATTAAATGAATAACTTACAAGCAATAAGATCCAATGACAACATGAAAAGGAGATTGCTGCTTGCTGAGCAGGTGCTCGCTGGGGTAGATGTGGGGGAAGATAGCTGCTTGAAACTGCAGGACAACGAGGCAGCGATCTTTGTGACAATTTCTTCCCCTTTTTCCAAGAGCCATAACTCTTATATTTTTCTATCAATATAGCCATATGAGGGCTTGTTTTTTGCGGGACGAGTTGCACTTTTAAATGACACCATTGATTTTTACCATATAGTGTACTGGAAAATGAGAAACAAATTCCAAGTGCGGTGAAATTGCAAAAAAAAGTGCAATTCGACTATTGTTTTTTTTGTTTTTAATTTACGATGTTCACTATATGGTGAAACTAACCTGGCAATATCATTCCCTAGGTCAGTATAAGTACAAAAAAACAAAAGATATATAATTTTTTTTGTATTTAAGTGGTGAAAAAAATTCTGACATGTGTAAGAATTTTTTTTCTTATCTCGACATTTGTGTGAAGGCTTATTTTTTGCTTCTTTAGTATTGATATCATTTTGGTGCAGTTACCTTGTTTTGATTGCCTCTTGCATTTTATTGAAATGTTGCAGCTACCGAAAAACTGTAGTTCTGGCATTTTGATATTTAAACAAAAAGTTTACATACACTATATAAAAAGACACATATGCATGTTTTTCTCAATATCTGACATGAAATCAGAATAAATCTTTCCCATTTTAGGTGAATTAGGATTACCATAATTTTTAATATTTGCCAAATGCCAGAATAATGAGAGAGAGAGAGAGAGAATGTTTTAAGGCATTTTTATTACTTACTGAAAAATCAAAAGTTTACATACACTAAGATTACTATGCCTTTAAACAATTCTGGACTGCCCATATGATGATGTCATGTGTTTGTAAGCTTCTGATAGGTGTTTTAGCAACATCTGAGTTAATTATAGACACACCTGTAGATGTATTTTAATGCGCACCTGAAACACACTGCTTCTTTGTGTAGCATCATGGGAAAGTCTAAGGTAACAGCCAAGATATTAGGAAGAGAATTGTGGACTTGCCAAGTCTGGCTTATCTTTGGGTACAATTTCAAGATACCTAAAGGTCCCTCGTTCATCTGTACAAACAATTATATGCAAGTACAAACAAGATGGGAATGTCCAGCCATCATACCACTCAGGAAGGAGACAGGTTCAGTGTCTCAGAGATGAACGTGCTTTAGTCCGACATGTGCATATCAACCGAGGGACAAAAGCAAAGGACCTTGTGAAGATGATGGCGGAAGCTGGTACGATTGTGTCAATATCCACAGTGAAATGAGTACTGTATCAACATGGGCTGAAAGGCCACTATGCAATGAAGAAGCCATTATTCAAAAAGAAAAAGAAAAAGGCCAGGTTAATGTTTGCAAATGAACGCAGGAACAATGACCTTAATTTTTGAAAACATGTCCTGTCGTCTGATGAAACGAAATTTGAACTTTTTTGGGCATAATGACCGTCGTTACGTTTGGAGGAAAAAGAGAGAAGCTTGGAAGCCTAAGAACACCATCCCAACTGTGAAACACAGGGGTGGCAGCATCATATTGTGGGGTTGTTTTGCTGCAGGAGGGACTGGTGCACTTCACAAAATAGATGGCATCATGAGAAAAGAAGATTATGTGGCAATACAGAAGCAACATCTCAAGACATCAGCCAGGAAGTTAAACCTTGGGCGGAAATGGGTCTTCCAAATGGACAATGACCCAAAGCATACTGCCAAAATGGAAACAAAGTGGCTTAAGAATAACAAGGTCAATGTTTTGGAGTTGCCATCACAAAGACCTGATCTCAATCCTATTGAAAATTTATGGGCAAAGCTGAAAAGGCAGGTGCGAGCAAGGCAACCGACAAACATGGATCAGTTACACCAGTTTTGTCAGGAGGGATGAGCCCATATTCCAACTAACTATTGTGAGAAGCTCATTTTAAGGGCAATGGTACCAAATATTAATGAAATATATGTAAACTTTTGACTTTGCAGTAAGTAATAAAAATGCCTTAAAACATTCTCTCTCATTACTATGGCATTTGGCAAATATTAAAAATTATGGTAATCCTAATTGACCTAAAACTAGAAAGGTTTATTCTGATTTCATGTCAGATATTGAGAAAAACATGCATATGTGTCTTTTTATATAGTGTATGTAAACTTCTGGTTTCAACTGTGTGGGTATTCTGCAAACACTGATTTGCAGGTTGGTATGGCCTTACAAACTTAAACAAAGCCCTACACTTAATAGGATCACCTGCTCTTCTAATATCTTGAAATAACACAGATTTAGAGAATTAGTCATAGATAAGATTCCGGTGTATCGTAATGGCTGAAAGTGTTTGCACCCATGAAATTGTTCCAGCAAATGAAGTATTTCTCCAAGAAAATGAGTGCAATAATACATGTTTTGTCATACACATGTTTATTTCATTTGTGTATATTGGAACAACACCAAAAAAAATAAATTAAGGCAAATTGGACAGAATTTCACACAAAATCCCAAAAATGGGCCAGACAAAATTGTTGGCACGTTTCCAAAATTGTGGGTAATTAACTTTGTTTCAAGCATGTGATGCTCGTTCACACTCACCTTTGGCAAGTAACAGGTGTGGGCAATATAAAAGTCACACCTGAAACCAGATAAAAGGGGAGAAGTTGACTCAATTTTTGCATTGTGTGTCTGAGTGTGCCACAGTAAGCATGGAGAACAGAAAGGAGAGAAGAGAACTGTCTGAGAACTTGAGAACGAAAATTGTTGAAAAATATGAACAATCTCAAGATTACAAGTTCAGCTCCAGAATTGTTGATGTTCCTTTGTCCACGGTGCGCAACATAATCAAGAAGTTTACAATTTCAAGGGTACCAACACTTTTGGCCATGACTATATAGTAGAGTGAATGTATGTTATTTCACTGCCAAGAAAACAAAGTAGTTGAGGAAGTTCAGTGTCAGTAGGACAATTCTGGGAGTTCTAGCTTTGCAGTCAAACACACCCAATCCTTCACAGCATATAAATCCCAAGTAACCAAAAATTAAATAGCCAAGTAATCATTCCCTTATGGGAACCCTTAGTGGGACAAAGGCAATGTAAATTATTTACTAAATTGTGGGTTAACAAGCACGGCTTATTAAGAAGAATACCCGTTAAAATGTAACATTTATTAGGTCAATTTAAAATAGTCAAAAACCATAAAAAATATCAAATTGTTAAAAAATTACACAAATGCTAAAAGGAGAGCTTATGGGAAAAGGTAATAGAATATAGATTACTAACTTACCCTACTTATACCCTAAAAGTTTACCCCTTCCTTGCTGAGGAGGTTGGCACCCTAGCTTGGATTCAATGTGGCACCCCCACTTACCGACCGCTATCCCTGGAATACCCTATTGGTTGCTCATCTGGAGCATAAATGATACCACCGGAGATTCCAGCTAAACTCTCAGCAAACTCAGCCAAAAACACAAGGTCACAATAAGGCTATGTGCCCACGATGCAGAAATGCTCCGGATTTTTCCTGAGCGTTTCGGCATCTCCCTGGTAGAAAAAACGCATGCGGATTGTACATGCATTTTTCCTGCTAGGGACATGCGGATGTGAAGCGTTCTTCGCATGCATTTCCACATGCGGGTTGACAAGCGCTTTCCAAGCGATTTTAGCATCACTTGAAAAGTGCTTGTCAACTTGGTCACACTATATAAATCCATGCAACTGGCATGGATTTATATAGTGTGACCTTAAAGAATGTTAAAAAATAAAAAAATAAATCTATACTTACCTTCCGATGGCCACCGCAGTCTTGCTTTGCTCCGTTCTCCCTTGCCGGCAGATCGCGGTACACTGAAGGACCTGCCGTCACATGACTATGATGTCAGCGCAGGTCTTTCAGTCCATTGCGAGCTGCCGGCATGGGAGGACGAGCGCAGCAGGGGCCATCAGAAGGTAAATATAACATTTATTTTTTATTTTATTCTGTTTTTCACTGGTTCTATGGTACCCTGGTCCGGAGGAAAGTCTCCTCTCCTACACACCCGGGTACCATCCGCACATTGAAACGCGTGGAATGCTCATCTGCATATGCAGTGATGCCTAATCCACGCGTTTCAATGCAAGTCAATGGTGGCGAAAATGCAGCACTTCCTCAAAATAATTGGTAGGGCTGCGTTTTTTTCCTCTATGATAATCCGCAGCAGAAACTTCCCCAGCATGTGCACAGCACATGCGGATTATCATTGCGGAACATGGCGGGCATTCTACCATGCATTTTTTAAGCGTTTCTGCAGCGTTTTTGCCGCTGCAGAAACGCTTAAAAAATGCATCGTGGGCACACAGTCTAAGACCCAATGAAATTAACCTAGTAGATTAGAGAAAATATCCCAGACAATAAATAGCAACAACTGATCAAATCTCTCACAGGTAGATAGTGTTGGGGCTATTTGCTTGGCGGGGACCACAGATAAGTACAATGAAGTCTGATGCCATGCAATGTATGTCTATATCTATGATTTGAGGCTATCAATTTGGCAGAGGTTGTTTATGGATTATATGCAAACTGACATCCATATTTGTTTTTGAGGTTGATGCCTTTTTGACTATATGAGGCTATGTGCTTCTCCATTGTTGAGATCACTAAATGAGTAACCCTGATTGCTTTCTCTCCCCCCCCCCCTTTTTCCACATCAGTATTCTAGTGCTGATGGTATGGATTATGCTTCATCTGTTATTTCATGTTTTTTCACGCACTTTGCTGAATGTGAAACAAGAGGGGATTGTAAGGAGAGAAAATAGGAAGCGCAGGCTTCTAAGTGTAGTAGTTAGATTCCAAGGGTATATACTCGGTATAAATCCACTCACCTATTTGGTGTCTTGAGGTTCTGCATGTAGATCCAATCAGTGGATCACTCCATTCCTCTTACCATTCAGTTTGCTGCAGAAATCTGGGAGCTGATGAGAGCACTGGACAGTGCTTTCATGGGCGATACCACTTTGTAAATGTTTTTCCCAGCAATATGCTCTCCTGAAGGATGATGATGGAACTTGATATTCGGATTCAAAGATAATTTTTATTTCAAACTAAAATTCAACCGGTTTCGACTTCTTTGAGTCTTCCTCAGGTATAACATCATGCATATAAACAGATCGATCTACACACATTTTATAGCAGACATCCCTGCTTGTCATTTTGGGTGGGGACTGAAAGATCTGTTTTTCAGACACACCCAGATACTCAGATATGCAGGATTTTGCACTCTGAGGAATCTAACAAAACCCATATACTAAATGACTTTCATACAGTTTTTTTCCATAAAATTTTTTTTTGCACAACAAACTTTTTTCACACAGAAAGTAATTTCTTTTCTAAAAACACTATAAATATAATTTTACCATATATAAAATGTCTTTTAAAATGTTATTAAACATACTAAAAGTGTGATTTCACACAGAAATGTAAAATCCTGCAAACATGTACATTATGACAAAATTTAAAACTCTTTCTTTCTTCATATTATAGCCATTTTCAAATACAATTTTGTAAAAAATGACAAAAAAAAATGTATATTTATACCTGTCAACATTTATATGTCAAATACCCTCTATAATATCATTTAATCCATCTGGGTATAATGTACCCAGAGGGAAGATCCAATATGATTCTTTCCGGTTTAAATTTTGTACCCTATTAGTACAATTCTCAGGTATTTGCTCCAATGGGGTCACGGAAATATTGAATGTTTTATTATGCTTCAGACATAAGTGCCGAGATAAGCTCTGTTTTAAAAAAACATTGTTGGTATTGCGCCTGTGGCCATTCATATGGGATCGTAGGGACTGGATGGTCCGACCCACGTATTGCAGGCCACAAGCAGGGACAAGCAGGGATATCTGCTATAAAATGTGTGTAGATATATCTGTTTATATGCATGATGCTATACCTGAGGAAGACTCAAAGAAGTCGAAACCGGTTGTATTTTAGTTTGAAATAAAAATTATCTTTGAATCCGAATATCAAGTTCCATTATCATCCTTCAGGAGCGTATAGTGCTGGGAAAAACATTTACAAAGCACCGTGTTGAATGGGATCTGAGGTACTGTATCACTAGTGTTGAGCTAGCATGCTCGACACTGCTTGGTACTCGCCCGAGCATCTCACTACTCGGGATGTTCGGTGAGCACTGAGCATTTCCGGGTTACTCGGGCAGGAGCTCGGGTCTCCGCCCTGCATGTTTGGCGCTCTTTACAGAGCCAATGAACATGCAGAGATTGCCAGCCAGTCACTGTAATACCGCAGCCATGTTGGTTGTGGGCATTACAGTGATTGGCTGGCCGCACAGCATAACCTCGAGTATTTAAAACCGGGCGCTGTCATCTTGGACACAGTCGCTCCGGATCAGAAAGTGTAGGGAGAGTGCTGCTGAGCCAGGGAGGGATTTATACTGTGAAATAGGTATTGTAGGGCCTCTAAAGCCTGCCAAATCAAACAAACAGTCCTTCTTAGGACTAATATCCATCCCAGATATCAGGCAGGCAGGCAGGCTGTATAGGAGACGCAGTGGTTATACCAACAAACACTGCATTACAGTCCTGTGTGCTACCGCTGCTCAAATTGCTAGACTTATCCCCAGGTCTCAGGGGCCAGGAAAAATCCTTTTTTTCCATCTTAATCCACTTTTTTTTTTTTCCTCAGTCAGACTATACAAATACTCATCTTATTAACCTTTTGGTATTTTTTCCCCCCAAAAAAAAAATTTAGTGTGTCTGTGAGTGTTCAGACACAAATATATCTGTTTAAAAGAGTCTGGTTTCGGCCAGATAACTAGAACTGTGGTTTTGCAGTTCCACAGTTCAAATATCTGTATTTTCCACTTTTTTGCCTTCTTTCCATAAAAAAAAACAGTTTGAGTGTCTCACTGACTGTTCAGACACAAACATATCTGTTTAAAAGAATCTGGTGTAGGCCAGAGAACTAGAACTGTGGTTTTCCTCTTCCACGGTTCAAATCTGGGTGTAATCTACTTTTTTGCCCCTTTTACATATAAAAAAAAGGTTCAGTGACTCGCTGACTGTTCAGACACAAATATATCTGTTTAAAAGATTCTGATGTGGGCCAGAGAAATAGAACTGCGGTTTTTCTCTTCCTTGGTTCAAATCTTGGTGTTAATCCACTTTTTGCCTTTTTTACATAAAAAAACAGTTTGAGTGTCTCGCTGACGGTTCAGACACAAATATATCTGTTTAAAAAATTCTGGTATAGGCCAGAGAACTAGAACTGTGGTTTTCCTCTTCCACGGTTCAAATCTGGGTGTAATCCACCTTTTTGCCTTTTTTACATAAAAATAACAGTTTGAGTGTCTCGCTGACTGCTCAGACACAAATATGTCTGTTTAAAAGATTCTGGTGTATGCCAGAGAAATAGAACTGTGGTTTTCCTCTTTCACAGTTCAAATCTGGGTTTAATCCACATTTTTGCCCTTTTTACATAAAAAAAACAGTTTTAGTGTCTCGCTGACTGTTCAGACACAAATATATCTGTTTAAAAGATTCTGGTGTAGGCCAGCGAACTAGAACTGTGGTTTTCCTCTTCCACGGTTCAAATCTGGGTGTCATCCACCTTTTTGCCTTTTTTATATAAAAAAAAGGTTCAGAGTCTCGCTGACTGATCAGACACAAATATGTATGTTTAAAAGATTCTGGTGTGGGCCAGAGAACTAGAACTGTGGTTCTTCTCTTCTTTGGTTCAAATCTGGGTGTTATCCACCTTTTTGCATTTTTTACATAAAAAAACAGTTTGAGTGTCTCGCTGATGGTTCAGGCACAAATATATCTGTTTTAAAGATTCTGGTGTAGGCCAGAGAACTAGAACTGTGGTTTTCCTCTTCCACAGTTCAAATCTGGGTGTAATCCATCTTTTTGCCTTTTTTACATAAAAAAAACAGTTTGAGTGTCTCGCTGACGGTTCAGACACAAATATATCTGTATAAAAGATTCTGGTGTATGCCAGAGGAAGAGAATTGTGGTTTTCCTCTTCCACGGTTCAAATCTGGGTGTAATCCACCATTTTGCATTTTTTGCATAAAAAAATCAGTTTCAGTGTCTCGCTGACTGTTCAGACACAAATATGTCTGTTTAAAAGATTCTGGTGTGGGCCAGAGAAATAGAACTGTGGTTTTCCTCTTCCACGGTTCAAATCTGGATGTAATCCACCCTTTTGCCCTTTTTACATAGAAAAAACAGTTTTAGTGTCTCGCTGACTGTTCAGACACAAATATATCTGTTTAAAAGATACTGGTGTAGGCCAGAGAAATAAAACTGTGGTTTTCCTATTCCATGGTTCAAATCTGGGTGTAATCCACCTTTTTGCTTAAAAAAAACAGTTTGAGTGTCTCGCTAACTGTTCAGACACAAATATATCTGTTTAAAAAATTCTGGTGTAGGCAAGAGATATAGAACTGTGGTTTTCCTCTTCCATGGTTCAAATCTCCTTATTATTACCCTTTTGCCATTAATAGTGCGAGTGTAAACTATTTTACTTCATTTATAATGGGCAAGGCGCATGGCAAGGGACGTGGAACTGGACGTTCTGGTGATGGTGCGTGCAGAGGATGGGGCCGTGGCCAAGGTGAAAATGTGTCACAACCAACAGCCACATCTTCTCGCTCCCAGTTCTTTGCCGAATTACTAGGGAAGTACACAACAAAACCACTATTGAGAACTTATCAGTGTGAACAGATTATTAATTAGATAGCAGATAATACTACCTGTCACCTGGGCACCACCACCTCCGATCTGTCTTCCACATGGTCAAGTTTTAGTAGCTGTGAGTCTCGACCGCATACTCCTCCTCACCCTGATGCTCCTTCCTCCCACCTTGCAGAGTGTCGTCAGACAGCAACTGATCCCACACTTGGACACTCTGAAGAGCTGTTCACTGGTCCATTTCCATATTTGTGCCCCTTGCCTGCTCCGCTTGAAGTGGTGGAAGAGGAGATCCCATGTAGCGATGGCCAAATATTTGAACAGCCACGGCCACAGGAAGGCGACACTGGCAGTTTGTCACAAGAGGTGAACGATGACGAGACACAATTGACACGAAGTGAGGAGGAGTACCGCGGTGCGGAAGAGGAGGAGGTGGTGGATGATCTAGTAACTGACCCAATGTGGCAGGAGGATACGCAGAGCGAGGCCAGCAGCACACAGGGGAAGGGAGGCAGAGTACCCCAACAGGCAGGAAGAAGCAGTGTGGTGGCCGCAGACAGAAGGCGGGCAACCGTTCCCCGTAACACCAACACGAGGGACGTTGCCAGTACAACGGATAGGTCTTCCAGAGTCTTGAATTTTTTTAAAGACTCTGCTGATAACCCCAAAAAGTCCATTTGTACCACCTGCCAGGCAAGCATCAGCAGGGGTGACAAAACTACCAGCCTGACCACCACCAGCATGATCAGGCACATGTCAGCAAAGCACCCGACTTTGTGGGGCTAACCCCAGGGTCCACGACCAGTGTCAGCGGGTGACACCACTGCTTCTTCCGCTGTTGTGCCTGTAAGAGAACCCCCTGTTGTGCGTGCAATTCAATCCCCTGTCCATACTGCATGCAAAGATGCCCCCTCTTCTCAGTCTTCACTTGTTATGGTAATTTCTCAAGAAACAGCATCAACGTCCATATCCACATCCCACCGCAGCGTTCAATTGTCCATATCCCAGACCTTTGAACGAAAGCGGAAATTCGCCGCTAACGCCCGTCAGGCAACAGTCCTAAATTCAGGCAATGTGAACTGAGGTCTAAGATGGTAGACATGCAAGAAATAGGAGCATGTTCACACTAGCAAAAAAGAAACAAAACCTACAAAAGACAAAAGACAAAAATATATATCATACCCTACCATCATTATATATAAATGTAAAGCAAAGTTGCATAATAAATATAGGGTACTTAGTGAACTATTTTTGATCAAAAAAAGTATACAAGCCGTCCCACCAGCGGCAAGGTGACCCTAAATTGGGACGGTACCTATACTGCCTATATTAAAAACCTTACTGTATATCAAAGTTGAAGCAATGCATATAAAAGGGTAGACAAATAGGACCGGGTCCCAACTCCAGACCACCCAGGCCCGTGGTAAGCTACATATATACCAGTCAGCTCAACAAAGGGGATGCCACACAACAGTCCTAAATTCGCACATTTCACGACTGCTTGCGTTGAAAATGCTGCCTTTTTTTACTGGTGGAGACGGAATCCTTCCGCAACCTTATGGCGGTGGCCGTCCCTCGGTACTCGGTCCCCAGGCGACACTTTTTTGCCCAGTGTGCCATCCCCGCACTACACAAGCATGTCTCCCAAAACATCTGCAGTGCCCTCAACAATGCAGTTACTGGGAGAGTCCACCTGATAAAGGACACTGCTTGTGGCCAGGGACGGTACATCTCCCAGACGGCACACTAGGTAAACATAGTGGAAGCCGGGACCCAGTCGGACCTTGGGACAAAACACATCCTCCTCACACCAAGGAATGCGGGCCCTTTGTCAGTCAGAGTTGCCCCCACAGTGTACAGCTCCTGCGCATCCTCCTCCTCCTCCTCATGTTTAGCCTCCATCTCAGGCGCCATCATTAGTGTCAGCATCCCACTTGTCTGTCTCTTGCAATGCTCTCTGCAGAGAATTAAAGAGGAGGCATTGCAGCCAGAGTAATATGAGATGTATCAAGAAGCCGTAGCAGACGATTACACACAGCCCAGCCTCATCTCATCCCAACGTGCATTGGGGGACAATGAGGGAGAGGAGGAGGAGGAAGAAAAGGAGCTGGTATCATGCGCTGTATACGGTAGTACCTGTACAACTGTCATACCGCCGGTTCTGCATGGGTGGCTTGAGGACAGGGGGGAGAAGGAGGAGGAGAAGGAGAGCATGGTCAGTCGTCTTCTTGGTGAGGACATGGAAGTCTTGCCCATTACCAGTCTGGCACGCATGGCTGTCTTTATTTTATGCTGCCTTAACCGTGACCATATCGTTGTCAAAATGTTGGGTGACAGTCAATACTGGTTGGTGACACTTTTATACTCCCACTACAAGGAGAACTTTCACTCTCTTATTTCTGAGGTGGAGAGGTGTACAAAAATTGGGCAGTACTGCAGAACTATTAAAAAAATTCCCATCTGAACACGCTAGCGGCAGAGGTCACAGTTCATTGACCAACCAAGGCGTACAGGTGAGAGAGACGCAACTTGAATCCAGCAGAGGCAGGGGAACACTGTCAACGTTCTGGGACAGTTTTCTGAGACCCGCCCAGCTTATAGGCCCTGAGGCGCGAGGTATTCTCACAAAGAGTGGAAAGTTTCAAAAGATGGTGAGGGAGTACCTTGCTGACCGTACCAGCGTCCTCCGTGATTCCTCTGTGCGTTTTAATTATTGGGTATCCAAGCTAGACACTTGGAATGAACTCGCTCTGTATGCCTTGGAGGTCCTGGCCTGCCCTGCCGCTAGCGTGTTATCGGAGCATGTTTTTAGTGCTGCTGGGGGAATTATAACTGATAAGCGCACTCGCCTGTCAACTGACAATGCTGACAAGCTGACCCTTATCAAAATGAATAAGGGCTGTATTGGGCCAAACTTTTCATCACCACCAAATGACTGCAGAGTAGCATAAGGTCAAATTCACTGTGTTATTTCGGGAGGTGTATTTCCATGCACCGTTTCACACCCACACATGGGTATACGCTTCCTCATTTCGGCTGTTTTTTGCTCTTCTCCTTATCCTCAGCCTCCACCACCATTATACCACCAGGGTGACAGTGGTCCGTGTTTCCAGCATTGCAATTTCCTCCGTCATAATTTTTTGCAGCTTTTGCTTGGAAGGCATAGTCAAAGACTATGGGAGACCCACTCCCCAATAATGGGAATAATGTTTTTAATATGCTGTACTGCATGGCTCTTGTAA
Organism: Phyllobates terribilis; assembly: GCF_046119375.1. Classification (NCBI taxonomy): domain Eukaryota; kingdom Metazoa; phylum Chordata; class Amphibia; order Anura; family Dendrobatidae; genus Phyllobates; species Phyllobates terribilis. Next base: position 447,745,173 of record NW_027362764.1, read on the forward strand.
GGTGCATTGCAAGTTCCTCCATCCTAATTTTTGGCAGCTTTTGATTCGAAGGCATAGGCAAAGACTATGGGAGACCCACTCCCCAATAATGGGAATCATGGTTTTAATATGCTGCACTGCATGGCTCTTGTAAGTGGCATTGCAAGCTCCTCCGTCCTAATTATTGGCAGCTTTTGCTTGGAAGGCATAAGCAAAGACTATGGGAGACCCACTCCCCAATAATGGGAATAATGTTTTTAATATGCTGTACTGCATGGCTCTTGTAAGGGGCATTGCAAGTTCCTCCATCCTAATTTTTGGCAGCTTTTGATTAGAAGGCATAGGCAAAGACTATGGGAGACCCACTCCCCAATAATGGGAATAATGTTTTTAATATGCTGTACTGCATGGCTCTTGTAAGGGGCATTGCATGTTCCTCCATCCTAATTTTTGGCAGCTTTTGATTAGAATGCATAGGCAAAGACTATGGGAGACCCACTCCCCAATAATGGGAATAATGTTTTTAATATGCTGTACTGCATGGCTCTTGTAAGGGGCATTGCAAGTTCCTCCATCCTAATTTTTGGCAGCTTTTGCTTGGAAGGCATAGGCAAAGACTATGGGAGACCCACTCCCCAATAATGGGAATAATGTTTTTAATATGCTGTACTGCATGGCTCTTGTAAGGGGCATTAAAATCGTCTTGTTAAGCTACTGTGACCTCCACGTCTCTTCCAAAGGTCATTGATATTGTCTTTTTATTCCACTGGGACCTCCACCACTCTTCCAAGGGGCATTGATATAGTCTTTTTATTCCACTGAAACCTCCATAACTCTTTCAAGGGGCATTGATTTTGTCTTTTTATTTCACTGCGACCTCCAACACTCTTGCAAGGGGCATTGATATTGTCTTTTTATTCCACTGGGACTTCCACCACTCTTCCAAGGGGCATTGATATTGTCTTTTTATTCCACTAGGACCTCCACGTCTCTTCCAAGGGGCATTAAAATCACCTTGCTAAACCACTCTGAACTCCACATCTCTTCCAAGGGGCATTAAAATCGTCTTGTTAAGCTACTGTGACCTCCATGTATCTTCCAAGGGGCATTAAAATCGTCTTGTTAAACCACTCTGAACTCCACGTCTCTTCCAAGGGGCATTATAACCATCTTGTTAAACTACTGTGACTTCCATGTATCTTCCAAGGGGCATTAAAACCGTCTTGTTAAACCACTCTGAACTCCACGTCTCTTCCAAGGGGCATTAAAACCGTCTTGTTAAGCTATTGTGATCTCCACGTCTCTTCCAAGGGTCATTGATATTGTCTTTTTATTCCACTGGGACCTCCACCACTATTACAAGGGGCATTAAAATTGTCTTTTTATTCCACTGGGACCTCCACCACTCTTCCAAGGGGCATTGATATTGTCTTTTTATTCCACTGGACCTCCACGTCTCTTCCAAGGGGCATTTAAACCGTCTTGTTAAACCACTCTGAACTCCCCGTCTCTTCCATGGGGAATTAAAACCATCTTGTTAAACCAATCTGAACTCCACGTTTCTTCCAAGGGGCATTAAAATCATCTTGTAAAGCTACTGTGACCTCCACGTCTCTTCCAAGGGTCATTGATATTGTCTTTTTATTCCACTGGGACATCCACGTCTCTTCCAAAGGGCATGAAAACCGTCTTGTTAAACCACTCTGAACTAAACGTCTCTTCCAAGGGGCATTAAAATCATCATTTAAGCTACTGTGACCTCCACATCTCTTCCAAGGGGCATTAAAACCGTCTTGTTAAACCACTCTGAACACCATGACTGTTCCAAGGGGCATTAAAATCATCTTATTAAGCTACTGTGACCTAAACATCTCTTCCAAGGGGCATTAAAACTGTCTTGTTAAACCACTCTGAACTCCACGTCTCTTCCTAGGGGCATTAAAATCATCTTGTTAAGCTACTGTGACCTCCACGTCTCTTCCAAGGGTAATTGATATTGTCTTTTTATTCCACTTGGAACTCCACCACTCTTCCAAGGGACATTGATATTGTCTTTTTATTCCACTGCCACCTCTACCACTCTTCCAAGGGGCATTTATATTGTCTTTTTATTCCACTGGGACCTCCACGTCTCTTCCACGGGGCATTAAAACCGCCTTGTTAAACCACTCTGAACTCCACGTCTCTTCCAAGGGGCATTAAAACCGTCTTGTTAAGCTACTGTGACCTCCACATCTCTTCGAAGGGGCATTAAAACCGTCTTGTTTAACCACTCTTAACGTCACAGCTCTTACAAGGGGCATTGAAATGTTGTTTTTAATTACCTCTAATCTACACAACTCTTCCAACGGGCATTGCATTTCCTCCTAATTTTAGTCAGCTTTTGCTTTTCAATGCATAGGCGAATACTAAGGGAGAATCACTCCCAAATAATGGGTAGAAGGTTTTTAATACGCTGTAATCCACGTCTGTTTCAAGGGGCATTGCAGTTCCTCATAATTTTTGGAAAGCCTTCCATTCACTGCTTAGGCCAACAGTGTACAGGAGACCCAGTTGCTATAAATGGGAAAAACGGTTTAGTTAAGGCCCTCTGACCTCCATGTTAATTCCAAGGGGCATTGGAGAGCCTCGAAATTTTTGGTAGGCATTGCACTCACTGTATGCCCTATAACTGTGTAGGTGAACCGCTCCTTTTGGTACAGAAACATATCCTACAAGACATGTGTGGTTGACTGGCCTGAAATTGATGTGAATGGTCCCTGTTCCTTCTGCTCTTTCTCCTTTGCCACCACCTCATCCATCATTTATCACCTGAAGCATTGTTTTAACAGGAGTCATAGAACTGGGATAGTAGCAGGAAAGCATCCAGCAATCCTTGGAGGAGGTAGGATATGCACCAAAACGCTGACCACCTCAGGCCTAGCCGCTACTACATACACACGCTTGCATTCCAAGGAACAGAAAGCTAAGGAGATGGATGGCCTCATGATCATGAATAATTTACTCGTTGAGTAGGAGGCCGACTACTGCTGCTGTCTACCTTCTGAACTTTGTGTTGAAGCCTGATTGACCCAGGACCCGCAATCCTCTATGTCTGGAGGATGTGTTGCATCCCAGTGTCCAACTGGGTCCCGGCTTCCACAATATTAACCCAGTGTGAAGGCGTCAGTGAGATGGACCATCCTTGGCCACATTCACTTGTCCACGTGTCTGTGGTTAGACTGTCCTTCCCACTAAATGCACTGGGGAGGGCACAGGTAATGTTTTGGTATGCGCGCTTGTGTATAAGGCGCACCGGGACAAATAGGGGCGGCTGGGGACCGTTTTTGTACAACCGGCCGCCCCCAGGTGGCTGGGTACCGTGTGTGGGCACCCGGCCGTAGGGCGGCTGGGGACCGAGTATGGACACCCGGCCGCCCCCTGGCGGCTCGGGACCAAGTGTGGACTCCCAGCGCCGGGCAACTGGGGACTGAGTATGGATACCAGGCCGCCGACGCAGTCATGACATGGTGGCCATATTCCGCCTCCACATGCTTAAAGGCCCAATTTTAAGTGCAAGCAAGCAGTATGGTATTGCATCCTTGGGGTGGGTGGGTGGCAGGTTGCATACTTGCGCTTGCATTGCAAGGAATGGGGGAGGTACAATTGAACACTGCCCTGGGACAAGGACTTGCACGGGGATAGTTGCAAGTCTGCATCTTCTGATGCGGCAAGGATCACTTCAGATGGGCACACTTTTAGGCAGTGACCTAGGTGTCAGAGATGCTTCCAGGGGTCTTACCCATGCTGTTCCCATGTCTTTTCCACACTGTATGCATGTGTCACACAGCACATGGCCAGATAAGGTTGTAAAATATTAAAATGACATTTTCCGGTGAATGCATTAGTCACGGTTGAAAGCAATACAAAAGTGCAAAAACGCATAAAAAATGCTACTTGTGAACATAGCCCAAGGTCTGTAGGATTATTTTTGTTTTTGGTTATTTATTTTACCTTATACACAAGTCTTTACCCTGGAAAGGATGTTCCTTAACATATTTCACAGGAAAACAGTTTCAGTTTCATTTTTGAACGTTTTATTGTGAGCCCTTAAAAGTGGCTTAATACCTCTGACCACGTTGTTGACAGAAGTGACCTGGGGGTCAGAAATGCCTCCTGGGCCCATCCCCATGCTATCCCAATGTCATTTGAGCACTGTCACTATCGTTTTGAGCACTTTTTAGGCTTTCTACAGACTGCCGGGGGTGCCCCCGCAAAAATGCTCGGGTCTCCCATAGACTAACATTGGGCTTGTTACTCGTGTCGAGCATCCGAGTATCACGGTGAGCTCGGCCCGAGCTTCCAGCACCCGAGCATTTTAGTGCTCACTCAACACTATGTATCACCAATCTTACTGATTTATACAGATCTGGTATTAGCAATCTAACGTATCTGGTTCCTCTTTCTTTTGATATCAGTGGTGATCTTTATATACTCTAGCCTAGAGTATATATGGGACATTTTTAGGGGGAGCCTTTGAGGAGTGGGTGCGCCTTATTGCGTCCAATCTAGGGTGCCAATCTCCGCAGTCAGGTAGGGACACCTATTAGGGAGAGAAAAGGGTGAGATAGAATTATCACTTTGGATGGGGCAAAGAAAATATCCCCTATTTTTCTTATTATCACAATTAATATCTAGTGTTGTGGCACTATTTTAAAACACTATATGCACCAGGTCAAGGCCAAAACAGTGTCTGTGCCTTTTTTTTGTGTTCAGTTTATGGTATTATATGGCTATGTGCCCACGATGCAGAAATGCTCCGGATTTTTCCTGAGCGTTTCTGCATCTCCCCTGGCAGAAAAAACGCATGCGGATTGTACGTGCATTTTTCCAGCTAGGGACATGCGGTTGTGAAGCGTTCTTCACATGCATTTCCGCATGCGGGTTGACAAGGGCTTTCCAAGCGATTTTCGCATCTCTTGGAAAGTGCTTGTCAACTTGGTCACACTATATAAATCCATGCAAACGGCATGGATTTACATAGTGTGACCCCAAAGAATGGTTAAAATTAAAATTAAAAATCTATACTTACCTTCCGATGGCCCCCGCAGTCTTGCTTCGCTCCGTCCTGGCTGCCGGCAGATCGCGGTACACTGAAGGACCTGCCGACGTCAGCATCGCGTGACCCATCACTTGACTATGACGTCAGCGCAGGTCCTTCAGTCCACCGCGATCTGCCGACATGGGAGGACGAGCGCATAGGGGTCGGTCAGAAGGTAAATATAACATATATTTTTTATTTTATTCTTTCTTTCACAGGTTCTGTGGTACCTGGTTGTGGATGAGAGTCTACTCTCCTCCACACCCGGGTACTATCCGCACATTGGAACACATGGAATGCGCATCTACATATACAGTGATGCGGAATCCATGCGTTCCAATGCTAGTCAATGGCGGCAAAAACGCAGCGCTTCCGCAAAATAATTGGTAGTGCTGTGTTTTTTTCCGCAATGATAATCCGTAGCGGAAATTTCCGCAGCATGTGCACAGCACATGCGGATTATCATTGGGGAGCATGGCAGGCATTCTACCATGCATTTTTAAGTGTTTTTGCAGCGTTTTTGCCGCTGCGGAAACGCTTAAAAAACGCATCGTGGGCACACAGCCTAATACTGATAATGTTGATTGATACTATCTACTAGTGATGAGCGAGTATGTTCGGTTAACCCTTTTGGCGAGTATGCTCGGGTTAGCAATGAGAATCTTCAGCGTACTCGGTGATATGTTTGAATCACTCCCGTGAGCATGATTTGCGACTTTTTGACAGCTTTAATACATATGAGGAATGCTTGTTTCAGTGCTAGGCAGGCAGGCAGTGTATTTGGCAGGCTGCAATGTAGGATACAGCACAAGAGGGTTCATTGAACGTCCTGTCTGCTGCTGCAGTAATAATTACAGATATTTGTAGACACAGTCCCAGATATCAGGGGCCAGGGAATTTTTTTTTTCTCTTAATCCTGGTTATTTGCTTAAAAAGCAATCTAGAGTACACCATTTTTCTGCTCCATTTGCTTCATCTCACTGCAGAAAAAAGACAGATCTGTTCCATATTTCAGTGATAAAAATCCAGAAATGTAAACTGAATGTGGAAAATATTGGCCTCCTTTTCCATTCTGTTGCAGTGTGTCGGTCAAGTTATTCTCACTAGGTGTCTGTGAAGAATAGTATTAGTAAATTACAGGCCTGCTATTTAAAACTGTGATTCTCTGTTAGATATAACACCTATAAGAGTGTTCCAAAATCAGCCATTTCTTCTATTTTCATTCAGTTGCAGTGTGTCGGTCAAGCTACTCACACTAGGTGTCCGTGAAGGATAATTTTAGCAAATTATAGGCCTGCTATTTAACCCCTTTGCAGCCCAAGGCATACTAATACGTATCTGCCCCCTGGGACTTAAGCGCCTGATACATATTAGTACGCCTTGGCGATTTTGCCTGCACACATTCAAGCCAATTTTACATTTAAAAAGTCAAATAGCGCTCCTTCCCTTCCAAACCCTGCCATGTGCCCAAATAGTGGTTTTCCCTCACATATGGGGTTTCATCAGAGTGCTCAGGAGGAATTGCACAACAAATATTGGGGTTCATTTTTTAATGATACCCTTGTTAAAATAAAAAAAATGGAGTCTAAAGTAACATTTTTGTGAAAAAAAATAAATGATCATTTTTTCTTCCACATTCCAAAAATTCCTGTGATCCATCTGACGGGTTAATAAACTTCTTGAATGTGGTTTTGAGCACCTTGAGGGGTGCAGTTTCTAGAATGGAGTCACTTTTGGGTATTTTCTGTCATAAAGGCCCCTCAAAGTCACTTCAAATGTGATGTGGCCCCTAAAAAAAATGTTTGTTTGTTTTTATTTTGTTGTAAAAATGAGAAATCCCTGGTCACTTTTTAACCCTTACAGCTCCTTATTAAAAAAAATAAAAATTGGTTCCAAAATTGTGCTTATGTAAAGTAGACATGTGGGAAATGTTATTTATTAACTATTTTGTGTGACATATCTCTCTGATTTAAGGGTATGGAAAATCAAAATTTGAAAATTGCGAAATTTTAAATTTTTTTGCCAAATTTCCTTTTTTTTCAAAAATAAACGCAAGTGATATCGAAGAAATTGTATGACTATCATGAAGTACAGTATGTCCTGAAAAACAATCTCAGAATCTCAGTGTTTTTTCCCCACATATGGGGTATCAGCGTACTCAGGAGGAATTGCACAGCAAATTGCATGGTGCAATTTCTCCTGTTACCCTTATGAAAATGCAAAATTGGATGCTGAAAAACATTTTTGTTGAAAAAATGTGAAAATTTTATTTTTTACGGCTCAATGTTATAAATGTCTGTGAAGCACCTGGGGGTTCAGGGTGCTCACCACACATCTAGATAAGTACCCTGAGGGGTCCAGTTTCTAAAATTGGGTCACTTGTGCAGGGTTTCCACTGTTTAGGCACATCAGGGCTCTCCAAATGCTGATGTAAAGTAGACATGTGGGAAATGTTATTTATTAACTATTTTGTGTGACATATCTCTCTGATTTAAAGGCATGGAAAATCAAAGCTTGAAAATTGTGAAATTTTCAAATTTTTTGCCAAATTTCCTTTTTTTTCACAAATAAACGCAAGTGATATCGAAGAAATTTTATGACTACCATGAAGTACAATATGTCCTGAAAAAACATTCTCAGAATCAGTGGGATCCATTGAAGCATTCCAAAATAATTACCTCATTAAAATGACAGTGGTCCGAATTGTAAAAATTGGCCTGGTCATTATTGTGATAATTACCCTGGGGTGTAAAGGGGTTAAAACTGTGGTTCTCTGTCAGACATATCACCTATAAGAGTGTTCCAAAATCAGCCAATTCTTCCATTTTCATTATGTTGCAGTGTGTCGGTCAAGCTATTCACACTATATCTCTGTGTAGAATAGTATTAGTAAATTACAGGCCTGCTATTTAAAACCGTCGTTCTCTGTCAGACATAACACCTATAAGAGTGTTCCAAACTCAGCCGTTTCTTCCATTTTCGTTTTCTTGCAGTGTGTCGGTCAAGCTATTCACACTAGGTGTCTGTGAAGGATAGCATTAGAAAATTACTGGCCTGCTACTTAAAACTGTGGTTCTCTGTCAGACATAACACCTATAAGAGTGTTCCAAAATCAGCCATTTCTTCCGTTTTTGTTTTGTTGCAGTGTGTCAGTCAAGCTATTCACACTAGGTGTCTGTGAAGAATAGTATTAGCAAATTAGAGGCCTGCTTTTTAAAAATGTGGTTCTCTGTCAGACGTATCACATATAACTGATTTCCAAAATCAGCCATTTCTCGTGAACGTGGAAAATATTGTCCTCCATTAAAAATGGTCATGGTACGTAGAAAGGGATGTGGAAGTGGACTTTATGGTGATGGTGAATGTAGAGTTTGAGGACGAGGATGTGGCAGTGGGCAAGCTGAAATTGTGCCACAGCAAACACCCACAACTTGCTGCTCGACCTTCCTTTACGAATTACTAAGAGACCGCAGAACACCACTATTGAACACAGAGCAGTGTCAAAAGGTTATTGGTTGGATAGCAGATAATACTTCCAGTCAGATTGCCACCACCACCACCAACCCTGTCTTCCACACAGTCAAGTCTCAGTAGCCATGAGTCTGGACCGCATATTCCTTACCCTGATCCTCCTCCCTCCCACTATGCCGAGTGCCCGGAGACAACTGATCCCACACTTGGACACTCAGAAGAGCTGTTCAGTTTACCATTTGTAGATTCTGGCCTCTCGCCCAGCCAGATTCAAGTGGATCAAGAGGAGAACGCGTATAGCAATGCCCAAATATTGGAGCAGCCATGGTCGCACAAAGGTGAAGGTGGGAAAATGCAATTACTGTTGCAAGAGGTGGATGATGATGATGATGAGACAGAATTGCCAGAAAGTCAGGAGGAGGACCACGGTGCGGAAGTGGAAGACGAGAAGGTGGATGATATAGTAACTGACCCAACCTGGCAGGAGGACATATTGAGTGAGGACAGCAGCACACAGGGGGAGGGAGACGTAGCACCACAACAGGCAGGAAGAAGCAGTGTGGAGGCCGCAGACATGTTCCTCGTGACGCCAGCATGATGGAAGTTGCCAGTTCAGCTGTTAGCTCTTCTCGAGTCTGGTTATTTTTTATATACTCTGAAGATAACCCCAAAAAGGCAATTTGCACCATCTGCCAGGCCAGTATCAGCAGGGGTAGCAAAACTTCCAGCCTCACCACCACCAGCAACATCTCCACACAGCCCAGCCTCATCTCATCCCAACGTGGATTGGGTGACAATGAGGAAGAGGAGGAGGAGGAGGAAGAACAGAAACTAGTTTCCTTCACTACCTGCACATCTGTCATATCGTCTGTTCCGCGTGGATGGCCTCAGGACAGAGAAGAGGAGGAAGAGGAGGAGGATGAGAAAGAGAGCATGGTCAGTCGTCCTCTTGGTGAGGACATGGAAGTCTTGCCTCTTTGCAGTCTGGCACACATGGCTGAGTTAATATTACGCTGCCTTTCCCGTGACCCTCGTGTTGTCCAAATTTTGGGTGACAGTCATTATTGGTTGGTGACACTTCTAGATCCATGCTATAAGGAGAAGTTTCTGTCTCTTATTTCCTTGCAGGACAGGCCTAATAAAATTGTGCAGTACGAGAAGGCCCTTATTGCAGAATTATTAAAAAAATTCCCATCTGAAAACTCTGGTGGCTGAGGTAAAAGTTTGTTGGACAACCAAGGAATACAGGCGAGAGAAACACAAATGCAATCGAACAGAGGCAGAGGATTACTGTAAAAGTTCTGGGACAGTGTTCTCAGACCCTCCCATCCCACGATTCCTCTGAGCCTTATAATTATTGGGTATCCAAGTGGGACACATGGCATGAACTGGCTATCTACTCCTTGGAGGTTCTGGCCTGCCCTGCTGCTATCGTTTTGTCAGAGCGGGTTTTTAGTGCTGCCGGTAGAATTGTAACCTATAGGAGCATCCGTCTGTCAACTGAAAATGCTGACAGGCTGACTCTTATAAAAATGAACAAGGGCTGGATTGGGCCAGACTTCTCAACACCACCGAATAATAGCAGCGTAACAAACTCAAATACAGAGTCTTTTTTTGGGAGGTCTTACTCTATTCCCATGCACCTCTGTCTTCACACCCAGACATGGGTATACACTTCCTGATTTTGTATATTTTCTCTTGTCCTCCTCCTTCTTCGCATCCTCATCTTCCACCACCATATCACCACCATATGTACCATATCAACATATCTACGTCTCTTGCAAGGGGCATTGGAGTTCCTCCAAATTTTTGGCAGCCATTGTTACACTGCACAGGCAAACAGTATGTGAGACACACTTCCTAATAATGGGAGCATTTTTTGCTGGAGGCCCTCCGCGCTCTACATCTCTTGCAAGGGGTATTGGAGTTCCTCCAATTTTTTTGCAGCCATTGCCTCACTGCATAGACAAACAGTATAGGAGACACACTTCCTAATAACGGAAGCATTGTTTTCAGGAGCCCCTCCGACCTCTTAGTCTCTTGCAAGGGGCATTGGAGTTCCTACAAATTTTTGGCAGCCGTTGCTTCACTGCATAGGCAAACAGTATGGGAGACACACTTCCTAATAATGGGAGCATTTTTTTCAGATGGCGCTCCGACCTCTAAGTCTCTTGTAAGGAGCATTGGAGTTACTCCAAATTTTTGGCAGCCGTTGCAGTCACTGCATACGCAATATCAATACAGGAGACCCACTCGTTAATAATGGGAACAACAAAGCATAGTCGACTGATGGCTCTATAACAATAGCAAGGGCAGACTGCTGTCCCTTTAAGAATAGTAAGGGCCGCCCGATGGCCCTATAAAAATAGACTTTTTGACTTTCAGAGTCCCTCCATCATAAATGAAACAGGATGTGTCTGATGATGTGTCATGCACCACATGGCCAGATAAGGTTGTATAATGTTAAAATGACATTTCCCGATTAATGCATTTGTCTTGGTTGAAAGCAATACAAAAGTGCTAAAACTCATCAAAAACACTACGTGTGAACATAGCCCAAGGTGTGGAGAAGAATTTTTGTTTTCGGTTATTTTTTTTGCCTTATATACAATTCATTACTCTGGAAAGGATGTTCCTTAACATATTTCCCAGGAAAATCCATTTTGGTTTCATTTTTGTATGTTTTATTGTGAGTCCGTAAAAATAGCGTAATACCTCTGACAACGTTGTTGACAGCAGTGACCTGGGAGTCAGAAATGTTTCAAGGGGTCGTCCTCATTCTGTTCCCATGTAATTTGATCACTGTTCCCATCAATTTGGGCAATTTTAGGTCCTCTGTAGACCGCCGTGGGGAGCCGCCTGAAAAATGCTTGAGTTTCCCATAGTCTTACATTGGGCTTGTTACTCAGTCCGAGCACTCGAGCATTCCAATTTGCTCGACTTGAACAACGAGTACCCAGGCACTTTAGTGCTCGCTCATCACTAGTAAAGACATCTGATCATATTACTTACTACCAAAATTTCCTTGGTCAAACAATCTTTGACTGTAATAATAGCCTCAAAACTTCTTTTTGTAGCCAAATAGTGATCTTCTCCACCTCTCTAGTAGTTTCTTTCATTCTTCCACTGCAGTATTCTCAAGCTTTTGAAAGTATTCATATTTTTTCCACTAATTCAGTTCTTGCTAAAGTTATCAATTGTATTGGATTAGGCCCGTCCATTTTTTCTTACTTTACTATTGTTGTGTACTTTTGGATGTGCGCTTTAGGTGATTATTTTATTGTGACCAGAAAAACAAACACTCCAACATCCAGGAAGTTCTTCATAAAACATTTAACTTCATTCAAAATATATTAATATTCACATATGCAGGGGCATATTCAGGAAAGGATGGTAGGCATGGTATTTGCCCTGGCACTGCAAGCAGCATGGCGCCATTGGTCTGCCTTATGAGGTGTCATCAAGGCAGCTTAATTTTGCCAACCCCAATGTGGAATTTGGACATTCTCTGAGCTGGCTGTCAAGCTGACAGCCAGATCAGAAAAGTTGTAACATGTCAGCTTTCAGCTTTTAATAGTACTCACATCTTTGTGGTGCAAGTATAGTTAAAACCCTGACGACTGGCACCTCCAGGACAGGGAGAAGTCAACAATGTAATCAGGTCATCTGATCATACTGCTGATATTTCTCTCCTGTGGCATATAGGTGTTGAGCATAGGTATGGTAAGCGCTCTAATGGAGCTGAAAAAAAGAAAAGCTTTATTAGCATTGGGAATCTTTGATGGGAGAGTATAGGGAGAGAAGTAGTTTGAGGAGACAGTCTGTGGAGAAAGAAAACTGTGGGGAGGCAATATGGAAAGGGGAAAATGTGAGAAAACAGTTTAGGAGCAGGCAGAATGTATGAGGAAACAGTATGGAGACTGGAGAGGAGGGGGGATGTGTGGGGAGAGAGTTTGCAGAGGGAGGGGAAATGTGTGAGGAGACAGAATGGGAAAGGAGGGGAAAATATGTGAGAAGTAATTATGGTTGGGGAATGAATGAGGAGACAGCATGAGGAGGGAGTAGGAAACTGTCTGAGGGGAGAAAAGTATGAGGTGGCACAGTATAGAGACTGACTAGTGTGGAGGGGCAGTATAGAGAAGAGGTAGTACTTTTTTGAAATGCTTTGTTAGCCTTTTCTGAGCCGTGACATTTTAAATGATGAATCGGGAGCAAGTGCAGGCAGTGGGCTTTTAATATGAGCGTGCTACAGGTAGGGAAGGTGCTGGTTCAAATATACAGCTAGAACGTGCCTCTAACTTGCAGCTATGTGATTATAGGGTGTCGATTGGTGATTAGTTGCCATGATAGCCAGGTCCCATGACTTCCTTCTCAGTACTCCTGTAAACTCCATTAACATGCAGTATTGAAGTTCATAGACCAAGCATGTGAATAAAGGTCCAAGTCCCCAAAGAAGACTAAAAAATATAGTTAAAAACATAAAAAAATGAAAAAATAACCCTATTTTTCTTCATTTAAAATTAAGGAATAAAACAATAAAATAAAAAATAAGCATATTCTGCATTTCTGCATCTGTAAAAGTCGTATCTATAAAAATATTAAGTAACTTAACCCATGCTTCATATGCCTTACAGAAAAAAAATAATTAAAATGTCAAAATTGCGATTTTATTGTTACATTTTTTTTCCACTAAAATGCAATAAAATCAATTTAAAATGCTGTAAGGAGCTTAACATTTTTCCATTAAAAGCAGCAGCTCACCATGCAAAAAAAAACAAGCTTCCACACAGCTCAATCAGCAGAAAATTAAAAAAGTTATGTGTCTCAGAACATAGTAAAACAAACCACATTTTTCTTCAAACATTACAGTATACTTATTTCTCACCACTTATATGATTAAAATAAATGTATAAGGTTGGTGTAGTTGTAATAATACTGACCGGACAAATCATGTCGCTGGGTCAATTTTACCATGCACCGAATACTCTGACACCATTACAACAAACCACAAAAAAACAATGTCAGAATTGCATTTTTATAACATAACCGCAGTAGGATTTTTTCTTATTTTTCTGGTATATGTTAAAATCAATTGTGTTGTTTGAATTAAATCTGAATACAACTTGTCTCAGATAAAGCAATGCCTCATATGTCTATATCAATGGAAAAATAAAAAAGTTATGGTTCTTGGAAGAAGAAGAGGAAAACATAAAATCTCCAAAACAAAAAATGAAAACATTGCTGTGTCCTTAGGGGGTTAATATGGAAATGTAATTATCATTTATTATAATTTATATCTGAAGTATACTTTTTTAAATTATTGCATTATCTACATGCTTTATATTTTTTACAAGCAAAGAATTAAACATTTATGTATCTATTGAATGTATAATGTAACAATAACCTGGAAAGATTCTCCAGTCCTATAGATTCTCCAGTCCTATAGAGCAAAGGTGAATACTTTACATTTCAAATGACCAAATTTGAAGGATCCTGGAAATGTTAACTCTGCTTTTGTTTTATTGTATTTTCTTTTAGTAGATGAAAAGACAGAGTTTATAGTTGGGACCATTTTAGAAACAAAGTGAATACTGAAAGTGTCTGGTTATTGCATTGTTTATGCTGTATATTGGTAAGCAGGTGCAGAATGAAACTGCCAAGTTGTCACACTGCTTCTATTTATCAGCTGGCATGTAGTAATTTCGGTACCTTTCCTTTTTTGGAAGAGATAGAACGCATACTTTATTCAAGGGTGTAATTCTGCTCACATAGTTTTGTTTCAACGCTTACAGTATATTGTTTCAAATGGAACTGTTGCTCTCATTATTGAGTGTTCAGATGACATACAGCACATGCTCTAACACATCATATGGGTTTATTAATGAATAAAGAAATTGATAAAGAAAAAGGCATAGTACTTGCTTTAATTTCAGGGAGTTGATGCACATATGTTTTGTATGATATATCTCCTTATCATGTGCATATTTTCTCTACCTAATTGAGTTTATCGTTATGATGGCAAATTGTTTTTTGATATGTGTACAATATACAGATTAACACTTCTATGCTCCAGTTTATTCAATGATGGACAAAAAAATGGAGCCCTCTGAAAAGAACCTACAATTATTTTAGACCCTAGAACAGGTCCTAACTTGAGATGAGCGAGCATGCTTACAACTGCTCGTTACTCGCCTGAGTATCTCACTGTTCGAGATGCTCGTCGAGTACTTCCTGGATGCTCGGATAGGAGCTTGAGTCCCTGCTACACATGATTGGCACTGTTTAGACAGCGAATAAGCATGCAGGGATTGCGTGCCAGTCACTCAAATGCCACAGCCATGTTGGTTGAGGCATTACAGTGATTGGCCGCATAGCGTCATCGGATCTATATCAGACTCGGTGACCCTATGCTCGTCATTGTCTACCCTTCAGATAGGCAGAGCAGTGAGAGCTGCAGCTGACTGAGAAAGAGAATTGGTGGTTTATTTAATTAGGTATTCAAGAGCTATTTTTGGGAACGTGACAAATATTGTACTACATTGAAAGTCTGCCAATTGTGTGTTGTTCAAACCTATTCACACTTTGTCACTGACCAATACCATACTATTAGGCCACTGCCTAAAACTGTGGTCATCAGACGTGATCCGATATTGCTTCAGTAATAATTCTGAGATTTTTGGGAAAGTGACAAATATCATACTCCATTTAAAGTCTGCCAGTTTTCCGCCAGTTGTGCTGACCAATAGCATATCTGTGAACAATGTTGTCAGAGTATTATGCCACTTTTACCGACTGACAATAAAACACATATAAAAACAAAGCTAAAATGGATTTTCCTGGAAGAAATGTTAAGAAACATTCTTTGCAGGGTCATGACTTGTATATAAGGTCAAATAAATAAAAAAAACAATAAAAAGCTCCTCCACACCTTGGGCTATGTTCACACATAGTATTTTTGATGCATTTTTTCACTTTCACATAGCTTTCAATGGTGAAAAATACTTTCACCAGTAAATGTAATTTTAACATATCGCTACCTTATCTTGCCATGTGGTGTGTGAGACATGATCAGACACATCCTGTTTCACTTATGAAAGAGGGACCCAAATACTCACAAAGCCTATTTTTACAGGGCCATCCGACGGCCCTTGCCATTGTTAAAGGGCCAGCAGTCATCCCTCACTATAGTTAGAGGATCATCAACCAGCCATGATTTTCATAGGTGTACATTGGTATTGCAATATAACGTATCTTTCTGAGGTGGTCACATTTTTTTTTCGTATACAGTACAGACAAAAAGTTTGGACACACCTTCTCATTTAAAGATTTTTCTGTATTTTCATGACTATTAAAATTGTACATTCACACTGAGAGAATGCCAAGAGTGTGCAAAGCAATCATCAAAGCAAAAGGTGGCTACTTTGAAGAACCTAGAATATAAGACATATTTTCAGTTGTTTCACACGTTTTTGTTAAGTATATAATTCCACATGTGTTAATTCATAGTTTTGATGCCTTCAGTGTGAATGTGCAATTTTCATAGTCATGAAAATACAGAAAAATCTTGAAATGAAAAGGTGTGTCCAAACTTTTGGTCTGTACTGTATATTCTGTCAAGTTAGAAATTTTGATGTCAATCAGGCACCCCTCACAATTTATGGATGTCCAGCAGGTCACCCTCACAATTTATGGAGTGACAGCAGGCAGCATCCACTATTTTTAGAGGCCAGCTGGCATTTTGGGGACAGATGAGACAAAGAAAGAGATTTTTTTGTAAAGCAGCACATCATTCAACTGTTTACTGTAATTGGAAATAGGCATACAAATAAAAGAGCACAGTACTTACAGTCAAATATGGTGGAGGTTCAAAGATATTTAGGGGTTGTTTCGTTGCCTCTGGGACATGGTGCCTTGACTATGTGCAAAACATCATGAAATATGAAGATTCCCAAAGGATTTTAAGTTGCAATGTAGTGCCCAGTGTCATACAGCTGGGTTTCCATCCTAGGTGATGTGTCTTCTAGCAAGACAATGACCCCAAGCATACTTCAAGAAGCACCCAGAAATGGCTGGAAATAAAGCAATGGAGAGTTTTGTAGTTGTAATTCCAGCTCCAGTAGCTTCAAATCTTCCACCACTAAATGTTACATTCAGAAGCTACATAGAAACTGCAAATGGACACATTAAATCAGTACATTTTTAAAACTTTGATTAATTTCTGTCAAATATGAAAAATATCTGTCAACTTCAATGAATTTCTGTCAACTATGATAAATTTCTTTAAACCTTGATTAATTTTTGAGTACAGATCACTGTAAAAATTATGAATTGGTCAATGAGTGCACGAAAAACAAATCAAGTTTTGGCCTGTTCAAGAGATGTATGCGACCAGAATGAACACTCATCTCGAGCTTTTTATAACACCTATCACCTGTCGCTATTGTAAATGCATCTAACAGTGGTATCATTAGGGAATAGAATAGATGTATTATTTTTTCCTGCAGCACCAGCAGCACGCAGCATAAGGCAACAATACCAGGCTGGATCAGTGTAATATGCTATCCATACTGCGCTAGCTCACCCATAAACAAATTTCAGATTAGAGAGGTAACATTGCAAAATATAGAATCTATTTGAATTGGCCTTCCCATTATTAAAGAGTCGGTCTCCAATATTGTTATTGCGTATGCAGCAAGTTCAAGGGCTGTCAAAAATTAGGACGCACTCCAATACACATTTAAACAGATGTAGTGGAGGGCCTCAGTTAGAAATTAAATTTTTATCATCAAGGAGTGGGTCTCCTAGACTGGTAATTGCCATGTACTAAGTGAAAGGGCTGATAAACATTGACGCCTGGGGGATATACAGATATATTATATATGAAGTTTGAGCTATGCTTCTAAAAATAGTTCCTACGGGCATAATAAACACCCTTAAAAAAATTATGTGGGCATTGCATGATGGTCACCCTGGTGATATGGTGTTGTAGGATGAGGAGAAGGAGAAGGAGGAGGGCAACATGAAAGAGAAGAAATCCTGAAGAGTTTACCCATGTCTGGGGTGAAGGGGTGCTTGGGAATAGACCCCCCCAAAAAATCACTGGATTTGAGTTTATGTTTTGATACTACCATCCGGTGGTGTTGAGAAGTCTGGCCCAATCCAGTTCTTGTTCATTTTGATAAGAGTCAGCCTGTCAGCATTTTCAGTTGACAGGCAGATGCACCTATCAGTTATAATGCTCATGGCAACACTAAAAATCATCTCTGAATAAACACTAACGGCCAGGACCTCCAAGGCATAGAGAGACAGTTCATGCCACGTTTACAGCTTGGATACCCAATAGTTGTAAGGTACAGAGTAATCATGGAGGACGCAGGTACGGTCGCCAAGGTACTCCTTCAGCATCTTCCAAAACTTTTCAGAATACCCCGCCTATCAGGGCCTGGGCGATGGGAGGGTCTAAGAAAACTGTCCTTTGACAGTGTTCCCCTGCCTCTGCCGCATCTGGCTTGTGTCTCCCTTGCCAGTACTCCTTGGTTGTCAGACGAACTGTGACCTATGCCACCAGCGTTGTCAGATGGAAATTTTTTTAATTATTCTTCAACAAAGGCCTTCTGATACTGCAACATTTTATTAGACCTCTCTGCCACAGGAAGGACAGATAGAAAGTTCTCCTTGTAGCTTGGGTCTAGAACCATACACACAGAAATCTACGTGCCATCAATACCCAGCAGTTTATGAACAATCTACACTCATCTTTTGAATATATATTGATAGGAAAAAATGCCACTGCATACCAGTCAATAAAATTCCAAAGTGCTTGTTTAATAATCCATGGATGGAATACAGCCACATCATGCGAAGACAACTGACGTTTCTGGCGCTACTGCGCCCTAAATCATAGAATAAAAGTGAACTGTACTCAAGTGAAATTTAAAATCAATGACATGGCAATCCCACCCTTGAAAGGGGAGGAGGAACAATTAATTATTTATGCTATACATATGGATGCTTTAGTTCAATATAGTGCAGATCACATATATTATTTTATACACCAACAATATGCATACCAAGATGGACTTACTGAATAGACCAATATCACATCAAAAAAGAGATATATAAGACTGGAGATATCTGAAACAATGTAAAAGAAAACTTTCTTTTAAAAAAAAATTCCTTTTTTTTTCTTTTTCCTTCTTCCCCTCTCATATCAGGTCACACCTAATATTCACTGTGTGCAGAATTATTAGGCAAATGAGTATTTTGATCACATGATACTTTTTAGACATGTTGTCCTACTCCAAGCTGCATAGGCTTGAGTGCCAACTACCTATTAAGTAAATCTGGTGATGTGCATCTCTGTAATGAGGAGGGGTGTTGACTAATAACATCAACACCCTATATAAGGTGTGCTTAATTATTAGGCAACTTCCTTTCCTTTGGCAAAATGGGTCAGAAGAGAGATTTGACGGGCTCTGAAAGGTCCAAAATTGTGAGATGTCTTGCAGAGGGATGCAGCAGTCTTGAAATTTCCAAACTTTTGAAGTATGATCACCGAACAATCAAGTGTTTCATGGCAAATAACCAACAGGGTAGCAAGAAGCATGTTGGCCAAAACAGGCGCAAAATAACTGCCCATGAATTGAGGAAAATCAAGCGTGAAGCTGCCAAGATGCCATTCGCCACCAGTTTTGCCATATTTCAGAGCTGCAATGTTACTGGAGTATCAAAAGCACAAGGTGTGCGATACTCAGGGACATGGCCAAGGTAAGGAAGGCTGAAAAATGACCACCTTTGAACAAGAAACATAAGATAAAACGTCAAGAATGGGCCAAGAAATATCTTAAGACTGATTTTTAAAAGGTTTTATGGACTGATGAAATGAGAGTGACTCTTGATGGGCCAGATGGATGGGCCAGAGGCTGGATCAGTAAAGGGCAGAGAGCTCCACTCTGACTCAGACTCCAGCAAGTTGGAGGTGGGGTACTGGTATGGGCTGGTATCATCAAAGATGAACTTGTGGGACCTTTTCAGGTTGAGGATGGAGTGAAGCTCAACTCCCAGACCTACTGCCAGTTTCAGGAAGACAACTTCTTCAAGCAGTGGTACAGGAAGAAGTCAGGATCGTTCAAGAAAAACATGATTTTCATGCAGGACAATGCTCCATCACATGCATCCAACTACTCCACAGCGTGGCTGGCCAGTAAAGGTCTAAAAGAAGAAAAAATAATGACATAGCCGCCTTGTTCACTTCATCCGAATCCCATAGAGAACCTGTGGTCCATCATAAAATGTGAGATCTACAGGGAGGGAAAACAGTACACCTCTCGGAAAAATGTCTGGGAGGCTGTGGTGGCTGCTGCACGCAATGTTGATCGAAAACAGATCAAGGAACTGACAGAATGGATGGATGGAAGGCGGTTGAGTGTCATCATAAAGAAAGGTGGCTATATTGATCACTAATTTTTTTGTTTTTTGTTTTTGCATGTCAGAAATGTTTATTTCTAAATTTTGTGCACTGATATTGGTTTACCTGGTGAAAATAAACAAGTGAGATGGGATTATATTTGGTTTTTATTAAGTTGCCTAATAATTCTGCACAGTAATAGTTACCTGCACAAACAGATCTCCTCCTAAGATAGCCAAATCTAAAAAAACCCACTCCAACTTCCAAAAATATTAGGCTTGAATATTTATGAGTCTTTTGGGTTGATTGAGAACATAGTTGTTGATCAATAATAAAAATAATCCTCCAAAATACAACTTGCCTTATAATTATGAACACAGTGTATATCTTACAGTTAAAAATTGCTAAAAGTGACGGGTTGAAGGGCAGGTGTGCAGAGCAACTAATATATGTAATATAAATCACTTTTGTGATTCATGCCTGATGGAAATTTTGTGCCCATTTTAAGGATCCAATAGGCTTCTCGCAGCAAAAGCTTTTTGTGTCAATCCCCTCCACAGATAGGGCATTTTACTTTTTCTATTGCATACAATTTCAAATTAGTCACATCCCCATTGTGTATGTTCACAAAGTGTTTTTCACACCCTGAATAAGAAGCATTTTTGTCCTTAATGTTTTTAATATGTTCGGACAAACGTTTTTTCACTTTCTGTATTGTGCACCCATATACTTTACTAATAATTAATTGTTCCTCCTCCTCTTTCAGGGGTGGGATTGCCATTCCATTGATTTCACTTGAGCACAGTTCACTTTTATTCTATGATTAAGGGCGCAGCAGCGCCAGAAACGTCAGTTGTCTTCGCATAATGTGGCTGTATTCCATCATTTAATCATGGATTATTAAACAAGCACTTTGGAATTTTATTGACTGGTATGCAGTGCTGTCTTTTCCTATCAATATATATTCTTTAGATGGTCAGCTGGCAAGACGTGAAGGACGGACACCTACCAGGACATTGAGGCTGAGGCTGTGAAATAATCTGCAGTGTGGTGAGCTTTTTTTCTTCTGTTTTTTTATTTGTTAAACTCATCTTTAGCTCCTATCCTCTCCCTCTCCTTTCCAGACTCAGAATTGTCACACTCTAACAACACATTGCAGAGTGCCCTGGATGAAGCAGCACTTGCTACACGCAGAATGACTCGGCATAGAAGGCAGCCCTGGCACATGATGCAAACACATTTTCTCCAACGCTGCTCAAGGTGCGCTGAGTGTCTGTCGAGAAAATCACTTTCAGCAGTTCTTGTTCAAAACTTATAACTCTGCTCTCCATCTGACTAAACAAGTCTACTTTGCCACCATTATGACATCTCTAGCCAACAATCCTAAATGACTCTTTGAAACCTTCCACTCCCTCCTGAGCCCTAAAGTACAGACCCCCGTCATCCTCAACCTAAGCGCTGATGATCTCGCCACTTATTTCCAACAAAAAAATGAATCATATCTGTAAAGACATTTTTGCACAATCCCCTCAGAGTCTGGATCCACTTACCTTCCAGACCTCACTTTCCATCTTCGAGCCTGTCACAGAAAAAGTATTGACCAGACTCCTTGCTTCTTCTTGCCCTATAACCTGCAACAGTGGCCTTATTCCCTCACATCTCCTTCAGTCCCTTATCCCAGCAGTTAATACCCAACTAAAATATTTAACCTATTTTTCTTTGGGTAGCTTTCCCTCTTCATTCAAACAAGCAAACATAATCTCTTTTCTTAAAAAGACATCCCGGGACCAGAACTGTGCTGCTAACTACAGACCGGTCTCTAATCTTCCTTTCATCTATAATTTCCTGGAACGCCTGGTCCACTCCCGTTTCATCCGCTATCTCTCAGATAACACTCTTCTCGAACCTTTCCAATCCGGTTTCTGCTCTTCACACTCTATTGAAACTGCCCTCACTAAAGTCTCTAATGATGTAACAGCTAAATCCAATTGGCACTACTCTGTTGTTTCTCCTGGATCTCTCTGCTGCCTTTGACAGTGTGGATCGTTAGCTCCTCCTCACTATGCTAGGCTCTAAAGGTCTCAAGGACACCATTCGCTCCTCATTCTCCTCCTCGTTCTCCCTCTCCTCAGGCCATCAAAGCTGAACAGATGGTATGAATGTGGTGTGGGTAGCACCGTCTGTAGCGCAGAAAATCAGCTCCTGTTCTTTCTCCTCCTCCTTATTATCACTGAATCCACATTGAGAATACATGAGGCTGAGCTGTGTAGCATCACCCTGTATAGTTCCTTGCTCCATCTCATTGTGCTCTGCCTGCAATGCCTCCTCTTTAATTGTAATCAATGAGTGTTTCAGTAGACAGAGAAGCGGGATGGTGACGCTAATTATAACGTAATCGCTGCTCACTATCTTGGTGGAGTCCTCCAAGTATTGGAGGACGGAACAGATGTCAGACATAAATGCCCACTCATCAGCTCTTATGTGCGTAGACAACCCGTATGTCGATGGGCCTGTTGGAGCTGGTACACAACAAACTGCCCTCTGCTGCACATAAATCCTTCCCAACATCTGCAACGTTGACTTCCAACACATAGTCACATCGCACACCAGTCGGTGAGCTGGAAGCTGAAAATTCTGCTGAAGCACGGTCAGTGCGGTGGAAGCTGCAGCTGACTTTCTGAAAAGTGCACACACGCAGTGTACCCTCACAAGCAGCTCAGGCAGATCTGGGTAGGTTTTGAGAAACCGCTGAACCTCTAAGTTGAGCTCAAGGGCCAGGCATTGCACATGTGCAAGGTAGCCAAGCCTCAAAGCCACCACCAGGCTCCAGCCATGGTCATACATGACCATGCCTGGCTGTAGGTTCAGCAGTGAAAGCCACAAATCTGCCTGCTCTGTTACAGCTGTCAATAACTCTGCAGCGATGTGCGGTTTGTCACCTAAGTAACATTAGCTTCAGCACAGCCTGTTGCCACTTGGCCGAGGCAGTGCTTCCAGCTTGGGACTGATATGGTCATTTTGGAGATGGAGGCCAAAGAGGAGGAGGAGGTGCCAGAGCTGTGCAATGTGGGGCAATCCTGATTGACCCAGGGCCCACAATCCACTGCGTCGGGAGGACGTATTCCGTTGTATGGTCTGACTGGGTCCTGGCTCCCACAATATTAACCCAATGCGCTGTCAGTGAGATGTACCGTCCCTGGCCACAAACACTTGTCCACGTGTCCATGGTTAGGTGGTCCTTCCCAGTAACTGCTTTGGTGATAGTACAGGTAATGTTCTGGGACCCGTGCTTGTATAAGTCGGGGACGGCACCCTGAGAGAATTAGTGGAGGCTGGGGACCGAGTACTGAGGAACAACCTCCAAGAGGTTGCAGAAAGCTTTCGTCTCCACGAGCCAAAAAGGCAACATTTCTAGTGCAAGCAGTCGAGAAATGTGGCAATTTAGTATTGTGGCCTGCGGGTGGGTGACTGCATATTTGCGCTTTTGTTTCAAGGACTGGGTAAGGAAAACTGAAAGCTGCACTTGAACAAGGACATTGACGTGGTTGCTGAACTGATGGTTGCAAGTGTGCAAAGACAGGTGGGAGACATTTATACCTGCATCATCGACGGAGGCTTGGTGTGCACATACAACAGGTGAAGAGGCAGTGGTGTCACTTGCAGACCCTGGAGTTCAGCCCAACTACTTCGATGCTTTGCTTTCATGTGCCTGAGCATGCTGGTGGTGGTCAGGCTGGTAGTTTTGCTGCCACTGCTGATGCTGGCATGGCAATTGTTGCAAATTGACTTCTTTGGTTTAACTGGACAGTCTTTAAAAAAGAACCAGACTCGGGAAGACCTAGCAATTGGACTGGCAACTTCCCTGGTATTGGTGTTTTGGGGAACAGTTGCCCGCCTTGTGTCTGAGACCACCACACTGCTTTTTCCTGCCTGTTGTGGTGCTATGCCACCCTCCCCCTCTGCACTGCTGTCCTCACTATGCATGTCACCTTATCAGGTTGGGTCAGTGACTTCATCGTCCACCACCTCGTCTTACACTTCCGCACCCTGGTCCTCCTCCTGACTTTCTGGCAAATGTGTCTCCATCATCCACCTCTTGTGATAGTAATTGCACTTTCCCACAATCAGCTTCATGTGACTATGGCTGCTCAAATATTTTGTCATTGCTACATGCGACTTGCTGTTACCCCAGTTGAAGCAGACAGAGCAAGAGGCCAGATTCTATAAATGGAAAGATGAACAAAACAGCTCTTTGGAGTGTCCAAGTGTGGGATTACTTGTCTCTGGGCACTCGACATGGTGGGAGGAAGGACATTCAATCCAGGAGACCGGCAACCTCCATACATCCAGCATGTGTGAGACAAACAGCTCTCAATTTACCGAGTGAATCCCACCCAGGAGTGGAGATATGATGAGCAGCCTGCTCATAATCAACCTGTCATGGTCAATTAACCCCTTTTAGTCCTATATGCATTAAAGCATTGCTTTAAGTTTATCTCCCAACCACTAGATATCTAGCAGCCACCTTACAATGGGTATACCAGCAGTGCAGATTTTCTACAAATCCTCCTTATCTGGGGTGGCACCTGTCATCCACCTGTAGCTCAAGTCTAACCACACTATCAAAGGCTCTAGTGAAAACAGAGGTGGTTGCTTAGTTATGCCTCTACATGCTCTCTGCGGTACGTGGTGCAGTGGGTCCACGATCCTTAACCCCTTGGCAACCCTTGGATTTTCCATTTTTGAATTTTCGTTTTTTGCTCCCCTTGTTCCCAGAGCAATAGCGTTTTTATTTTTTGGTCAATATGGCAGTGTGAGGGCTTATTTTTTGCGGGACGAGTTGTACTTTTGATCAAAATTACTGGTTTTACCATATCGTGTATGGGAAAATGGGTAAAAAATTCCAAGTGTGGTGAAATTGCAAAAAAAGTGCAATACCACAGATTTTTTTGTTTATTTTTTTTACCACTTTCACTGAATGCTAAAACTGACCTGCCATTCTTATTCTCCATGTCATTATGAGTTTGTAAACACCAAACATGTATAGGTTCCTTTTTATTTAAGTGGTGAAAAAAAATTCCAAAGTTTGCTTAAAAAAAAAAAAAAAATGGCACCATTTTCCAAGACCTGTAGCGTTTCTATTTTTCTGGATCTGGGGCCGGGTAAGGGCTTATTTTTTGTGTGCCAAGCTAAAGTTTTCATTGATACCATTCTGGGTAGATCCTATGTTTTGATCGCCCGTTATTGCATTTTATTGCAATGTTGCTGCGACTAAAAACGCAATTGTGGCGTTGAGAATTTTTTTCTCGTTACGCCGTTTACCGATCGGATTAATTCTTTTTTTATTTTGATGGATCTGGCTATTCTGAACGCGGCGATACCAAAATATGTGTATGTGTTTTTTATTATTATTATTTTATTTTGAATGGGGCGATAGGGGGGTGATTTAAACTTTTATATTTTTTTAATTTTTTTAATATTTTTAAAAACTATTTTTTTTTCACTTTTTGCATGCTTCTTTAGTCTCCTCTGCTACATAGAGGTGATGAGCAGATCACCTCTATATAGCAGAAATTATCCTGTGCTATGAGAGCAGACCACTAGGTGGCGCTCATAGCGATCAGCACATGACAACCACTGGGGTCTGCTGCAGACCTAGGGTTGTCATGTCTATGCATCGGTGACCTGCGATCACGTGACGGGGATCACCTATGGGTGGGGTAAGTGACGCGCTTCAGGCGCGGCAATGTTAAATGCCACTGTCAGAGATTGACAGCGGCATTTAACATGTTAACAGCCGCGGGTGGATCGCGATTCCACCCGCGGCTGTTGAGGGCACATGTCAGCTGTAATAATCAGCTGACATGTGCCCGATTCAGTGTGGGCTCAGCGCCAGAGCCCGCGCTGAACAGTAGGTGACAGCCTGGTGCGTACTAATACGCTAGAAAATGTAAAGAGGTTAAGCGTGACATGCAACTTTTTAAAATGTTGCAAAATTTG
Organism: Phyllobates terribilis; assembly: GCF_046119375.1. Classification (NCBI taxonomy): domain Eukaryota; kingdom Metazoa; phylum Chordata; class Amphibia; order Anura; family Dendrobatidae; genus Phyllobates; species Phyllobates terribilis. Next base: position 447,771,110 of record NW_027362764.1, read on the forward strand.
GCGGAATTTCACTCCAGCCTTTTCCAGCATTTTGGCGCACATTTTGTGATTTCTTTTGCCAAATTGCAACTTTTAGCAACAAAAGTTGCAAAACAGTTCAAGACAGGAAAAGAGCCCATTTTTTACTTTACGCTAAATTCATTAATCACATGAGCCATTTTGATTAATTTGGTGCTAAAATGTCAACTAATACTATAAGACAAAAAAAAGGAAAGTTAGTTTAAAAAAAGCAGCAAATGATGAATTGGTGCCTAAGTCAGCTTTACCACTCGTCTTAATAGTTTGCAAGATAATTGGTAATACCATTCAGAATTTTTTACATTGCACTTGTAATATATAAATGAATGCTTTGATGCTGTGTAAAATATAAAATGTTAATGTTTGAAGCAAATATCATTTGCAGAAACTTTTTATCTAGTTATGATCTTACTAGCAGATAAATGTAAAAATGCACTTTACTTAAAAAATGAAAATGCATGCCTCGTGCCAATAAAATATAGATTTTTAGACATTTGCCCACTCAGTGCACTAAAAAGGTAGATTTTTTTTTACTAGAAAAATGCTCAATTAGACATGTATAAATACTGTACAATGAAATTAAAGCTAATTTTAAAGTAAGCAAGATATATTGGTTAATTTAAAAGAAAGGGTCATTAGGTGTGGGCAGTATTCCCAAAACTGTCAATACTCAAACACTGACTGGAATTGAATCAGCAGCATTGAATTACTTCTAATAAATGAAATTTGTATAACTATGTTTTATGAAGACTATGATATAAATTACACTTGAAATAAAACTATTAGTGTGCTTTCTGTAATTTTTGTCCTCTGATGAATTTCTCAGTGAATATCTAATCAAAGGCTCTTCCATTTCAAAATTAAAGAAACTATTAACTATATATTATCACCCAATTTTACAATATCAGGACTGCATAGGAATAATGTAGAGCTGTGGGGCAGGATATTTTCCAGTTCTATTGCCCAGCCCCTAGGCATGCATTCTGCCTTTGCAAACATTTGTGAATGAATGGGCTCACTGAATTCACACATTGTACTACAATAAGATGCCAAAGTAGCAAGATGTCAATTTGTTAAATTTATTTATTTATTGAATATTCCACAAGCAGCTAGAAGTGATATTATTGAAAAGTGGATGTGTTTGGTAGGGTCCACAGCCTGTTGGACAAATAGGAAAATGTAGTTTTCTCCCGAGGAGACAGCCTACCTAGGCATTGTTACCCACGGCCCGAGAGCCGAGAACGCAGATAACGCCCTACCTTCTGGTCCCACATTATACAGTGGGATAACAGGGCAAGTGACTGTCCCCAAACAGGTCCCAGAGTGTTTCTGTGAGGCTGTGGCCTTAGTGTGACTTCTGGCTAACTCTAGCCAGGAGTCTCAGACTTCCAAATTCCTGAAGGAGAGATTATTGTGATATCCAGGAAGGGTGGGCCATGAGGTAGACTTGTGGGGTGATCTGTAAATCAGCCCCTACGCTACCTCAAAAAGGGGTTGGTGTCACAGAAAATATTAACAAATGTGGAATATATCTGATGGCAGTCTCCATTTAACCCCTTCATGAACCTGCAATTTTCCATCTTTGAGCTTTCATTTATTTCTTCCCTTCTTCCAAGAGCCCCAACGTTTTATTTTTCCATCAATATAGCTATATGAAGGCTTATCTTTTGTGGAACGAGTTGTACTTTTGAATGACACTATTGATTTTACCATATCGTACAATACCACAAAAGTTTTTTGGGTTGATTATTTACCATGTAAAATATGTGGTAAAACTGACGTGGCAATATGATTCTCCTGGTCAATATGATTATGCAGATACCAAACATGTATAAGCTAATTTTTATTTAAGTAGTGAAAAAAAAATTAGAAATTTGTAAGAAAAATAAATTTCTCTTATGTCGCCATTTTACGAGACCCATAGTGTTTACATTTTTTGGGATGTAGGGCTAGGTGAGAATATATTTTTTTGAGGCTTGAGCTGACTTTTTTTATTGATGCCTTTTTTAGGGTAGATGCACACATGGTCAAAATTGTTGGTACCCCTCGTTTAATGAAAGAAAAACCCACAATGGTCACAGAAATAACTTGAATCTGACAAAAGTAATAATAAATTAAAAATCTATGAAAATGAACAAATGAAAGTCAGACATTGTTTTTAAACCCTGCTTCCACAGAATTTTCAAAAAAAATTAAACTCATAAAATAGGTCTGGACGGAAATGATGGAACTCTTAACTTAATACTTTGTTAAACAACCTTTTGAGGCAATCACTGCAATCACATGATTCCTATAACTGTCAATGAGACTTCTGCACCTCTCGACAGGTATTTTGGCCCACTTCTCATGAGTAGTGTTGAGCGAGCATGCTCGACACTGCTCGGTACTCACTTGAGAATCTCGCTACTCGGGATGTTCGGCGAGCACCGAGCATTTCCGGGTTACTCGGGCGGGAGCTCGGTCTCCGCCCTGCACGTTTGGCGCTCTTTACAGAGCCAATGAACATGCAGGGATTGTCAGCCAGTCACTGTAATGCCGCAGCCATGTTGTTTGTGGGCATTACAGTGATTGGCTGGCCGCACAGCATCACCTCGAGTATTTAAGGAAAGTAGGGAAAGTGCTGCTGAGTTAGGGATATATAGTGCGAAATAGTTAGTGTAGGGTCTCTAAAGGCTGCCAAATCAAACAAACAGTCCTTCTCAGGACTAATATCAATCTCAGATATCAGGCAGGCAGGCTGTATAGGAGATGCAGTGGTTATACCAACAAACAGTGCATTACAGTCCAGTGTGCTCCTGCTGGCCAAATTTCTAGACTTATCCCCAAGTCTCAGGGGCCGGGAAAAATCCTTTTTTTTTTCATCTAAATCCTGTATTTTTTTTTTCTCAGTCAGACTGTCCAAATACGTGTCTTATTAACCTTTTGGTATTCCCCCTCCCAAAAAAAAAAAATTGAGTGTGTCTGCGACTGTTCAGACACCAATATATCTGTTTAAAATATTCTGGTGTAGGCCACATAACTATAACTGTGGTTTTGCAGTTCCACGGTTCAAATCTCAGTATTATCCAGCTTTTGGCCTTTTTTTCATAAAAAAAAACAGTAATAATGTCTCGCTGACTGTTCAGACACAAATATATCTGTTTAAAAGAGTCTGGTGTAGGCCAGATAACTAGAACTTTGGTTTTGCAGTTCCACGGTTCAAACCACTGTATTATCCAACTTTTGGCCTTTTTTACATAAAAAAAAAACAGTAATAGTGTCTCCCTAACTGTTCAGAGAAAAATATATCTGTTTAAAATATTCTTGTGTAGGCCAGATAACTAGAAGTTTGGTTTTGCAGTTCCACAGTTCAAATCTCAGTATTATCCAGCTTTTGGCCTTTTTTCTGTAAAAAAAAAACAGTAACAGTGTCTCCCTGACTGTTCAGACAAAAATATATCTGTTTAAAATATTCTGGTGTAGGCCAGATAACTAGAAGTTTGGTTTTGCAGTTCCACGGTTCAAATCTCTGTATTATCCAGCTTTTGGAATTTTTTACATAAAGAAAAAACAGTAATAGCTTCTTCTTGACTGTTCAGTCACAAATACTGTATATCTGTTTAAAAGAGTCTGGTGTAGGCCAGGGAAATAGAACTGTGGTTTTCCTCTTCCACGATTCTAATCTCTTTTTTATTACCCTTTTTCCATTGATAGAGCGAGTGTAAGCTATTTTACTTCATTTACAATGGGCAAGGCGCACGGCAAGGGACGTAGAAGTGGACGTTCTAGTGATGGTGCATGTAGAGGACGGGGCCGTGGCCAAGGTGAAAATGTGCCACAACCAACAGCCACATCTTCTCGCTCCCACTTCTTGACCAAATTACTAGGGAAGCACACTACAACACCAGTATTGCGAACTGATCAGTGTGAACAGGTTATTAATTGGATAGCAGATAATACTTCCAGTTACCTGGGCACCACCACCTCCGGTCTGTCTTCCACACGGTCAAGTGTTAGTAGCCGTGAGTCTCGACCGCATACTCCTCCTCACCCTGGTGCTCCTTCCTCCCACCATGCCGAGTGTCGTCAGACAGCAATTGATCCCACACTTGGACACTCTGAAGAGCTGTTCACTGGTCCATTTCCATATTTGTGCCCCTCGTCTGCTCCGCTTGAAGTGGTGGAAGAGGAGATCCCATGTAGCGATGCCCAAATATTTGAACAGCCATTGCCAGAGGAGGTCGACGCTGGCAATTTGTCACAAGAGGTGGACGATGATGAGACACAATTGCCACGAAGTGGTGAGGAGGATTGTGGTGCGCAAGTGGAAGAGGAGAAGGTGGTGGATGATCTAGAAACTGACTCAACGTGGCAGGAGGACATGCAGATCAAGGCCAGCAGCACACAGGGGGAGGCAGAGTACCCCAAGAGGCAGGAAGCAGCAGTGGGGTGGCCGCAGACAGAAGGCGGGCAACCATTCCCCATAACACGAACACGAGGGACGTTGCCAGTACAACTGATAGGTCTTCAAGAGTCTGGAATTTTTTTAAAAACTCTGCTGATAACCCCAAAAAGGCCATTTGTACCACCTGCCATGCCAGCATCAGCAGGGGTGACAAAACTACCAGCCTGACCACCGCCAGCATGATCAGGCACATGTAAGCAAAGCACCCGACTTTGTGGGGCGAACCCCAGGGTCCACGACCAGTGTCAGTGGGTGTCACCACTGCTTCTTCCGCTGTTGTGCGTGAATGAGAACCCTCTGTTGTGCGTGCAAGGCATTACCCTGTCCATACTGCATGCAAAGATGCCCCATCCTCTCAGTCTTCACTTGTTATGGCAGTTTCTCAAGAAACAACATCAACGTCCACGACCACGTCCCACCGCATAGTTCAATTGTCCATATCCCAGACCTTTGAACGAAAGTGCAAACTCGCAGCCAACGCCCCACAGGCCACAGTCCTAAATTTACACATTTCTTGACTGCTTGCATTTGAAATGCTGCTTTTTAGGCTAGTGGAGATGGAATCCTTCCGCAACCTTATAGCGGTTGCCGTCCCTCGGTACTCGGTCCCCAGCTGACACGATTTTACCCGGTGTGCCATCCCCGCACTACACGAGCCCCCGCAGTGTACAGCTCCTGCGCATCATCCTCCTCCTCCTCCTCATGTTCAGCCTCCATCTCAGATATCACCACATCAGTTACAAGCTGGAATCACTGCATTACTACCTCAGCCAAGCGGCAACAGGCTGTGCTGAAACTCATAAGCTTAGGTGATAAACCTCACACTGCTTGTGAGTTGTGGACAGCTGTGAAAGAGCAGGCAGATCTGTGGCAGAGAACGCTGAACCTACATCCAGGCATGGTCGTGTGTGACAATGACCGTAACCTGGTGGCGGCTCTGAGGAGAGGCGAAATCACACACGTACCATGCTTGGCTCAAGTGCTTAACTTTGTGGTTCAGCAGTTTCTTAAATCGTACCCCGAGTTGCCAGATCTGCTCGTCAAAGTATGCCGCCTGTCAGCTCATTTTCGGAAGTCAGCTACAGCCCTTGCTGTGTTGCAGCAGCGTTTGCAGCTTCCTGCACACCGACTGGTGTGTGATGTCCCCTCACATTGGAACTCTACCCTCCTCATGTTGCAAAGGATTTCTGTGCAGAAGAGAGCAGTTGTGGAGTACCAGCTGCAACAAGGCCATCAATATTCAGATCAGACTCCACACATAAAACCTCAGGAGTGGACCTGGATGTCTGACATATGTACCATCCTGACAAACTTTGAGGAGTCCACCAAGATGGTGAGTGGCGATGACGCCATCATTAGCGTCAGCATCACACTGTCTTTTGCAATGCTCTCTGCAGAGAATTAAAGAGGAGGCATTGCAGCCAGAGTATGATGAGATGGATGAAGACGCCTTAATGGGCGATTACACACAGCCCAGCCTCATCTCATCCCAACGTGCATTGGGGGACAATGAGGGAGAGGAGGAGGAGGAGGAAGAACAGGAGCTGGTATCATGCGCTGTAGACGGTAGTACCTGTACAACTGTCATACAGTCGGTTCAGCGTAAGTGGCCTGAGGATAGGGGGGAGGAGGAGGAGGAGGAGGAGGAGAGCATGGTCAGTCGTCATCTTGGTGAGGACACGGAAGTATTGCCCGTTACCAGTCTGGCACGCATGGCTGACTTTATGTTACGCTGCCTTAACCATGACCCTCGCGTTGTCAAAATGTTGGGTGACAGTCATTACTGGTTGGTGACACTTTTAGACACCCGCTACAAGGAGAACTTTCACTCTCTTATTCCTGAGGTGGAGAGGTCTCCAAAAATGTGGCAGTACTAGAAGGCCCTTGCTGCAGAACAGTTAAAAAAATTCCCATCTGAACACGCTAGCGGCAGAGGTCACAGTTCATTGAACAACCAAGGCGTACGGGCGAGAGTGACGCTACTCCAATCCAGCAGAGGCAGGGGAACACTGTCAACATTCTGGGACAGTTTTCTGAGACCCGCCTGGCTTACAGGCGCTGAGGCACGGGGTACTCTCACAAGGAGTGGAAAGTTTCAAAAGATGGTGAGGGAGTACCTTGCTGACCGTAAGAGCATCCTCCATGATTCCTCTGTGCCTTTTAATTATTGGGTATCCAAGCTGGACACTTGGAATGAACTCGCTCTTTACGCCTTGGAGGTCCTGGCCTGCCCTGCCACTAGCGTGTTATCAGAGCGTGTTTTTAGTGCCGCTGGGGGAATTATAACTGATAAGCGCACTCGCCTGTCAACTGACAATGCTGACAAGCTGACCCTTATCAAAATGAACATGGGCTGGATTTGGCCAGACTTCTCATCAACACCAAATGACAGCAGAGTAACATAAAGTCAAATCTACTGTGTTATTTGGGGAGGTGTATTCCGATGCACCGCTTCACACCCACACATGGGTATACGCTTCCTCATTTTGGCTGTTTTTTGCCCTTCTCCTTATCCTCAGCCTCCAGCACCACTTTACTACCAGGGTGACCGTGGTCCATGTTGCCCGCATTGCAAGTTCCTCCTTCCTAATTTTTGGCTGCTTTTGCTTGGAAGGCATAGGCAAAGACTATGGGAGACCCACTCCCCAATAATGGGAATAATGTTTTTAATATGCTGTACTGCATGGCTCTTGTAAGGGGCATTAAAATCATCTCGTTAAACTACTGTGACCTTCACCACTCTTCCAAGGGACATTAAAACCATCTTATTAAGATACTGCGACGTCCACCACTCTTTCAAGGGGTATTAAAACCATCTTGTTAAGCTACTGCGACCTCGACCACTCTTCCAAGGGGCATTAAAACCATCTTGTTAAGCTACTGTGACCTCCACCACTCTTCCCAGGGGCATTAAAATCATCTTGTTAAGCTACTGCAACCTCCACCGCTCTTCCAAGGGGCATTAAAATCGTCTTGTTAAGCTACTGCGACCTCCACCACTCTTCCAAGTGGCATTGATATGGTCTTTTTATTCCACTGCGACCTTCACTACTTTTCCATGGGGCATTGATATTGTCTTTTTATTCCACTGCGACCTTCACCACTTTCCAAGGTTCATTAAAACCGTCTTGTTAAGCTACTGCGACCTCCAAAGCTCTTCAAAGGGGCATTAAAACCATCTTGTTAAGCTACTGCGACCTCCACAACTCTTCCAAGGGGCATTAAAACCATCTTGTTAAGGTACTGCGACCTCCACCACTCTTCCAAGTGGCATTGATATGGTCTTTTTATTCCACTGCGACCTTCACTACTTTTCCATGGGGCATTGATATTGTCTTTTTATTCCACTGCGACCTTCACCACTTTCCCAAGGTTCATTAAAACCGTCTTGTTAAGCTACTGCGACCTCCAACGCTCTTCCAAGGGGCATTAAAACCATCTTGTTAAGCTACTGCGACCTCCACCACTCTTCCAAGTGGCATTGATATTGTCTTTTTATTCCACTGCGACCTCCACCACTTTTTCAAGGGGCATTAAAGCTGTCTTGTTAAGCTACAGCAACCTCCACAACTCTTCCAAGGGGCATTAAAACCGTCTTGTTAAGCTACTGTGACCTCCACCACTCTTCCAAAGGGCATTAAAACCATCTTGTTAAGCCACTGCGACCTCCACCACTCTTCCAAGTGGCATTAAAACCGTCTTGTTAAACCACTCTGAACTCCACATCTCTTCCAACGGGCATTGAAATGTTGTTTTTAATTAACTCTAACCTCCACGACTCTTCCAACGGGCATTGCATTTCCTCCTAATTTTAGTCAGCTTTTGCTTTTCAATTCATAGGCGAACACTGAGGGAGGCCCACTCCCCAATAATGGGTTGATGGTTTTTAGTACGCTGTAATTAGTGTTGAGCCACCCCCGTAGTGTTCGAGTTCGGTTTGGTTCGTCGAACACCCGTGTGTTCGCCAAACTGTTCGTCGAACTGTTCGTCGAACACCTTCGAACACCGTTAAAACCAATGGCAGGCAAACAAAAACACATAGAAACACATAGAAAACACCTTCAAAGGTGTCCAAAAGCTGACAAACTGCTCAGAAGACACAACTAACACATGGAAAAGTGACAAGTACATATAGTCATGCCAAAAGAAAAGAGATGGAGGAGTAAAAGGAAGGGGAGACACAAATATAGGTATGTCATGCCCTTCTAAAATCCAAAAAGTGAGAAACCGACACGTTCAGTCCGCTCCTGCCCGTGCCACCTCCGTGTCGCCGGGTTTGTGCCAGAGCCGCGGTGAACCCTGACGGCCAGCCACCCTCTCCCAATACTGGTGCCTGTCCGCTGGTGGGTCGAGCGAGCCCCCCTGTGGTGGAGGCAGCTCTAAGCTTTTTAATTTAAATTGTCTCTCTAATTTGAAAGAATACACTTTAAATCCATTTACAAGGATCTATTGGAGGGCAAGTCTCATGCCAGCAGCCGCGTAATTCCAGCTCCAGTAGCGTCCACTAAAGCTGCTGCAGTTAAAAAGCTTTTATAAGGATCGAGCTCGGCTGTCCACTGCAAGGCATCCTACTGCCAGTCCCAGCCCCTATGCCTTGGGGTGCCTCCTGATGCTCTTCACTGAGTATCCCTTGGTCCCGAAGCATTTCCTTTGAAAAAATTAAGTGTCCAAACTACAGGTGGTGTAGCTTGCTTAACAGCCGGGATAATCCGCTGACTAGCAGACACTGCTACTAGGCACAAAGTATTTCCTGGGCTAGATGCAGTTAAAAATTTGTAATTAGATACTCTCGTTGGATGCTGAGAAAGCATTCCATAGAGTCTCCTGGCACGCCATATATGATTCTCTTAAAAAGCTTGGGGTAGGAGTCTAGGGGACCCTTTTATAGCCAAAATCACGGCCCTGTATCACAATACGTCACCTAGGCTGAAGATAAATGGAACTGTAGCAACCTGAGGGCTCGGTTGCTACAGAGGTATTGCACCTCACCCAGAGGTGTGATATCTCACTCTCAGGTAAGGATGGAGTGTGGATCAGGACCCGACACCTGCATGCATTACACCACATTGCCGTGGGGCAGGGCGACCAATATGCCTCTGAGATGGGCACGACAGTCTCTGTCCCTGGCTGGAGTGGGGGGAGGGAACACTGAGGAAGGGGAACCCTGTAGTGCAGGAGCAGGGAGGAAGCAGTTCCTGGGTGCATTGAGAAGGGAGTATAAAAGGTGGGCACCATCTTAGTTCAGTGCAGAGAAGTCTGAGCAGAAGTGGCTGGGAGCAGGGGCTCTGCATGAGCTCTGCTCCGGAGGCGGGCCTAGTAACAGAGGCCCAGGCCTGGAAGAGGGAGAAGGAAAGAAGAGGAGCGGAGAAAGCTCCAGGAATGAGGAATGAAGGGATCCCAGGGGTGCAGACGGGCGAGTCGCCACCGCACGCCCGAATCCACCTGCGTGGAGGGTTCAGGCCAAAGGGGGAGACCGGTCCCCGAAACTAGTGGAGGCAGGAAACGACCCTCAGCTAGAAACCGGAGGCTCTGACATTTTCTGTGGCGCAGCCCCTCGCTACACCCGCTAGGAAGGCACCACATAGGGTCAGGGAAACTGGCGCCAAGTTTACCAAGAGGAGGCCCGAGGCAGCCGGACAGAAGGGTTGGTAAGAAAGGCCAGACAAAGGACACACAAAGGGGGTCCTGTGAAGCACTCCAAAGTTATCTGGGAGTTGTCTGAGCCCCTCATCTGGTGAGCACAGTACGACGTGGGCAGCCGTTACCTGCAGACGTGGTCTGGATAATAAGAACTGTGAGTAAAGGCCCTGGACTGCATCACTGACTCCGTGTCGTTACTGCTGCTGCCCTGCACCATCACCCCCATCCTCCGCATACACTGCCCTGAGGCTATACTCCTCCCGTGGGGAGTTATGCTACGCTCTGCTGCACCCCCAACACCAGCCTCAGCGGTCTGCCCTGCAGCGGCGGTTCACTCTGACCGCAATCCACGGGTGGCGTAGTCGGACATTTAAACATCAAAACCACATAAATAGTTCCGCAACTGGTTTGACCACCCTGAGCCACGGAACCGGGTCGCCGCCACGAAGACTACAACCACCAGCATCCACCAAAAAGGGTCCTGCTCCGGGTGTCCCAAGGCCCAGGGGGTGCATCAGAACATTTTCATCACCTTTCACAATCACCAATGGGACAAGGCAGGGATGTCCTCTGTCCCCTCTCTTATACATCCTAGTGACGGAGCACCTGCTCTCATCAATTCGCCATAACCCCAATATTAGGTGGATTGAGGTGGAAGGCACCGAGTACAAGTGCTCTCTATTTGCTGATGATGTCCTAGTATATATCACTCAATCACATATATCCATCCATGCAGTTATGGCTGAAATAGATCACTTTGTTACATGGTCAAATTTTAAAATCAATGCAGCGAAGTCTGAGGCCCTCGATGTCTCCCTCCCCAAATCCATATAGGATTCCATCCAGTCCAACTTTCCCTTTGCCTGGCCCTCACAGGGTATCAAATACTTAGGAATTCCTATTCATAGAGACCTCTCCCATCTATGTTATCTTAATTTTGGGCCCTTTATTGAACAACTCCATACAGACCACGGTTGGCAAGTTAGAACTGTAAGATTCACTACGTGAACCACTGGTGTTTTGTGGAAAAGCACATGTACACTGTGTTCCAAATTATTATGCAAAAAGTGTTTAGGAGTGATAAGGGAAGAATTTGTTTGTTTGTCAGTTAAACTCATTGATGGTGATGTGTGTCAGGTCTCTTTATATCACTGTAAGCAATTGCAGACACCTGTGCTAATTAGTTTGGCAGGTGTGTCCAATGAAAGGCAAGACTACTTAAGAAGGCTGTCTCACATTATTAAGCAGCCTACATTTTCTGCCAAAATGGGAAAGAAAAAGGATGTGTCGGCTGCTGAGAAGCAACAAATTGTGGAGTGTTTAGGTCAAGGCATGACTACAATCAACATTGTGCGATGATCAGGATGAAGTGTCTTGGCAATCAAGAAGTATGTAGCTGATTCACAGTACACACGTGTGCGTGCTGATAAGGGCAAATTGAGGACTCTTTCCTACAGGCAATTACGTCAGGTTAAAAGAGCAGCGGCAAAAAAGCCTTGTCATAGCAGCAGACAAGTTTTTGAAGCTGCTGGTGCCTCCAACGTCCCCCGAACAACAAGATGCAGGGTCCTTCAGAGGTTTTCAGCTGTGCATACGCCATCCTGTCGACCTCCTCTATCCACTTCACACAAGCAGAAACGGCTCCAGTGAGCTAAACATTACATGAAGACTGATTTCAAAACTGTTTTGTTCACGGATGAGTGCCGTGCAGCGCTCGATGGTCCAGATGGATGGAGTGGAGGATGGCTGGTTGATGGACACCCCACGCAAACACGGCTACAGCACCAACAAGGTGGAGGTGGAGTAATGTTTTGGGCTGGAATCATGGGGAGAGAGATTGTCGGCCCCTTTAGGATCCCTGAAGGCGCTAAAGATGAACTCCATAATGTATGTGGATTTTCTCAAACAGCACTTCCTGCCATGGTTCAAGAAGAAGAACCGTGTATTTCACAGCAAGGTCATTTTTTTGCATGACAATGCACCATCTCATGCTGCACATAAAACATCTGCATCTCTGGCTGATATGGGCATAAAAGGGGACAAACTTATGGTGTGAACCCCATGCTCCCCTGACCTCTAACCCATTCAGAACCTCTGGAGCATCATCAAAAGGAGTGTCTATGATGGCGGGAGGCAGTTCACATCTAAGCAACACCTCTGGGAGGGTATTCTGTCCTCATGCAAAACAATTGAAGCAGAAACCATCCAAAACCTGACAAATTCAATGGACGAGAGAGTTCAGAAGCTCCTTTCGAACAAGGGGTCCTATGTGAAAATGTAACATCACCTAGAATAAAGTTTTGAGTTGAAAACTGTTTGATTTCAGTTTCTAATAACCTGCTAATGCTTATAATTTCAAAAATGACCATTTTTTTGGTCTTTATTAAAATGAAAAGGTTGATCGAAAAGTTTGGGGGATCTAAGAGTGTGGCAACCCAGTAGTCATGATTACTTCGAATTCTGACAATATGAGGGTCATGTTGCAGGTAGTGCAGCAAGAAGGCACTTATGTGTCTTGCGCATCTCGGAGCCCCAAAATTATTTTCCGGGCTAGATGCAGCTAAAAATTATTATTAATTTTAAATCTGGTGGAGCTTAGTATAGATGGCCTAATAGGATCAGTGCTGCACACTGCTACAAAGCCCAAATTATTTTCCAGCCAAGATACAGATAAACATGATTTGTAATTTTAAATCTGGTGGAGCTTACTATAGATGGCCTAATAGAATCAGTGCTGCACACTGCTACAAAGCCCAAATTATTTTCCAGCCAAGATACAGATAAACATGATTAGTAATTTGAAAACTTAAAACGGTTGGTAGGGTGATTTTAACCAATCATCAAGCTTTTACTCTCCCCAGGATGACACATGGGTAGAAAAGTCATTTCGGATCCATGATTTGTTCATCTTTATGAACGTGAGTCTGTCTACATTATCAGTGGAGAGCCGCATGCGCTTATCTGTCAGCACACCACCAGCAGCGCTGAACACACGTTCAGACAGAACGCTGGCTGCGGGGCATGACAAGATCTCCAAGGCGTAAGTGGCTAGCTCCGGCCATTTATCCAGATTGGAAGCCCAAAAAGAGCAAGGGTCCAGTGACACAGTCATGGCTTCAATGTTTACTTGGAGATACTCCTGTACCATCGTCTCTAGGCGTTGACTATGTGTCAGACTTCTTGTCTCCTGTGGCCTTGCAAAGGATGGGCTAAAAAAGTGGTGAAATGATTCCGCAAAATTGATGTTACCAGCAGATACTGTGGTTCTGTTACGGTTTGAGTGCTGAACACTTGACGGTCCCACGGTTGGCAAGTTGGAACTGTGAGATTCACTACGTGCACCACTGGTGTTTTGTGGAAAAGCACATGTAAGATTCTGCAACAGTCTCTGCTGATACTCCTGCATGCGTGCATCCCTTTCTATGGCAGGAATAATTTCGGCAAATTTACTTTTGTACCGGGGATCTAACAGTGTGGCAACCCAGTAGTCAGGATTATTTCTAATTCTCACAATTCGAGGGTCATGTTGCAGGTAGTGCAGCAAGAAGGCACTCATGTGTGTTGCGCATCCAGGAGCACCAAGTCCCTGTTGTGTTGGTGGTGAGGTAACAATCATGCTTCCTTCCTCTGTCCTCTCCCCCCAACCTCGCACAACAGAAATGTGATCAAGGTCTCCCTCATCTGATGAGTCTTCCATCAGTTCGTCCTCCACTTCTTCCTGGGCTCCTGCACCTTCCTCACTAGTTTGGATGCTACCATGCGCCCTGGTAAAACCATCTCCCCCACCCTCACATGCCTGCCGCCTTGGTGCTGCCGACCGTCTGGACCTTGCAGATGTTAGCCCTTCCGCATACAACTCCTCTTCCTCTACTTCCTCCACCTTCTCTTGTGCCACCACCTGACTCCGAATTCTGTTTAACATGTGCTCCAGCATGTAAATCACCGGAATAGTCATGCTGATAATGGCATCGTCAGCACTAAACATCTTCGTCGCCATTTCAAAACTGTGCAGAAGGGTGCATAGGTCCCTGATCTGAGACCACTCCTCCAGCGTGATTTGCCCCACCTCTGGATCTCGGCCCAGGCTATAAGTCAGAACGCATTGCACCAGGGCTTGTCGGTGCTGCCACAGTCGCTGCAACATGTGCAGAGTTGAATTCCACCGGGTAGGCACATCGCATTTTAGCCGGTGAAGTGGCAGGCCCAACGACTTCTGTAGAGATGTAAGTCGCTGAGCTGCGGGATGCGAACGGCGGAAGTGAGCACACAGCGACCGTGCCCTCTGCAGAAGGCTATCTAGTCCGGGATAGTGGGCTAAAAATTGCTGGACAACCAGGTTCAACATGTGAGCCATACAAGGCACGTGTGTGACATTGCCCCGGCGAAGGGCCGCACCCAGGTTTGCAGCATTGTCGCACACGGCCTTCCCTGGTTTCAGGTCTAGTGGAGACAACCATTCATGAAATTGGTTCTCCAGAGCTGACCACAACTCCTGAGCTGTGTGACTCACATTTCCCAGACATTTCAAAGTAAAAACAGCCTGATGACGTTGAGCCCTACTGCCAGCATAGTAAGGAGGTGTGCAGGATCCCTTCTGCGCAGTTAGAAAGCTTGTGGCATGACCAGACAGGCTTTGGGTGCAGGTGGAAGACCGAGAGGAGGTTGAGGAGGCAGAAGCAGTGGAGGAACTTTGACATAAAGAGGATTGACACACAACTCGTGTGGACGGCAAGACTTGGACAGCAGCCACTTGTCCTGCTGTCACCATAGTTACCCAGTGCCCAGTCAGCGACATGTAACGCCCCTGTCCATGCCTACTCATCCAAGTGTCTGTGGTGAAATGCACCCTGTCACACACAGAGTTTCTCAAAGAAGCGGTGATGTTGTTTGCGACATGCTGGTGGAGCGCAGGCACACCTTTCTTTGAGAAGTAGTGCCAACTGGGCATCTGGTACTGGGGCACTGCGACGGACATAAGGTCTCGAAAATCCTCTGTGTCCACCAGGCGGAAAGGCAGCATTTCTGTAGCCAAGAGCTTGCAGATGGTGAAATTCAACCTCTTAGCTTTCTCATGGCTAGGAGGAAATGGTCTTTTACTTGTCCATATCTGAGGGACCGAGGGCTGGCTATTGTGCATAGACGGGGTTGATAAGGGTGTCCCCGGCAAACTGCCGGTCTGTGAGGAAGATGCAGGCGGACATGTTGGGTTGCCTTTATCCAAAGGTGGTGCTATCGATGTCGGACAGCGCTCAACACCAGCTGGTGTTACCACCTCCAAAGAAAATGATGACCTGCCAATCACGCTGGCTGTTGCGGGTAAAGAGGTGGCAGGTCTGCGCCCCAAAACAGGTGTGACTGCTGTCCCCCCAGTCACAGAGGATGAAGAGGCCGCGGATGCACAAGATATGGCAGACGGTGGTTGGCCCGGCCTTCTAGGCCGCATTGTAGCACACTGAGCTTCCCACTGCAACTTATGCTTCATGTCCATGTGCCGGTTCATGCAAGAAGTACTCAAACTATGTATTTTTTGGCCTCTACTTAGCTTTTGCTGACAAATGTTACAGATAACACGAGTTGGGTCATCTTTATCGATCTGAAAAAATGCCCAGGCTATGCAAGGCTTAGCACCCATGCGACCTGAAGAGCCACCACGACTTGTGGTGAGAGGCAGAGTTGTGTTTGAGGATGCAGTTGTTGACGTGCTTCCAGTACTACGTCTATGTCCAGGAAGGCGCAACCTGACCTCGTCATCACTAGCATCTTCCTCCACCTCCTCTGCTGACCTCATCTCTTGGCTGACTGTGGGTTGACAGTAAGTGGGATCTCCAACCTCATCATCATCACCCTGTGCGTTATCACACCCGTCGTCCTCAGAGCCAACCTGTTCCTGCCCTGACAAAAAACTAAAGTTGTCGCTCCAATCAGGTATTTGAGTCTCATCATCGTCTTCCTCATTGTCTCCACCAACAGGAGTTACAGTTTGGGAATGAGGGTCTACATTATGGTCAGAACCTTCTGCGTCTGGTCCTGGATCCGACTCATAAAGATTCTGGGCATCAGTGCAGATCATTTCCTCGTCTGGATTCACAGAAGCGCTGGAGTCGACCTCTGATTCCCAGGCTATAGTATGAGTAAACAGCTCTGCAAACTCAACCATCTGTTCTACCTCATACTCAGACGGGCAGCTGGAGATTTGGGAGCTGTGAGGAAGCAAGTGCGATTGGGGTGACACCTTTGAGGACTGGAGTATTTGTGATGTTGAAGTTGATGTGGAGGAGAGCCCACTTAAAGGAGCACTTGATATCCGTTGAAGCACCTGCTGTTTTTGTGCCTCATCTGGAATTTGTAGCGATTGGCGTGGCCGTAAGAAAGGGATCTTATCACATTGTCCGCTAAAAGAAGTAGACATTTTAGTTTGGCTGGAAGATGGTCTTTCTTCTGCAGATGTTACTGTTGCTTTAACACCTACCCCACGGACACAACCTTTTTTCCCCTTCCCAACACGCCTATTCCCCTTTCCACCAGCAGCAGGCCTTTTTCCACTCATTTTGGTGGTTAACTAATTCACAACTCTGGAGTTGTTTGCACAAAAAAACAATGGATGGGAACCGAGCAGAGCTGAGTGGCCAAACTGTGGTATTAGGCCAAAACTATTGGCTGGGTTAGATGGAGAAAAAAATTATATTCGATTTGCAACCTGATGGAGGTCAGTATAGATGGACTAATAGAACAAGTCCCACACACAGCTAGAAGCCGAAATATTTTTTCAGAGGTAGATGCAGAAAAAAAATATATTCAGTTTGCAACCTGATGGAGGTCAGTATAGATGGACTAATAGAGAAAGTCCCACACACTGCTAGAAGGCCAAATATTTTTTCAGAGCTAGATGCAGACAAAAAATTATTTTGAATTTGCAACCTGATGGAGGTCAGTATAGGTGGACTAATAGAACAAGTCCCACACACTGCTAGAAGGCCAAATATTTTTTCAGAGCTAGATGCAGAAAAAAATTATATTCAGTTTGCAACCTGATGGAGGTCAGTATAGATGGACTAATAGAACAAGTCCCACACACAGCTAGAAGCCCAAATATTTTTTCAGAGGTAGATGCAGAAAAAAATTATATTCAGTTTGCAACCTGATGGAGGTCTGTATAGATGGATTAATAGAACAAGTCCCACACACAGCTAGAAGCCCAATATTTTTTCAGAGGTAGATGCAGAAAAAAAAATATTTTTAATTTGCAACCTGATGGAGGTCAGTATAGATGGACTAATAGAGAAAGTCCCACACACTGCTAGAAGGCCAAATATTTTTTCAGAGCTAGATGCAGAAAAAAATTATATTCAGTTTGCAACCTGATGGAGGTCAGTATAGATGGACTAATAGAACAAGTCCCACACACAGCTAGAAACCCAAAAATTTTTTCAGAGGTAGATGCAGATAAAAATTGTTTTTAATTTGCAACCTAATGGAGGTCAGTATAGATGGACTAATAGAGAAAGTCCCACACACTGCTAGAAGGACAAATATTTTTTCAGAGCTAGATGCAGATAAAAATTATTTTTAATCTGCAACCTGATGGAGGTCAGTATAGATGGACTAATAGGACAAGTCCCACACACAGCTAGAAACCCAAAAATTTTTTCAGAGGTAGATGCAGATAAAAATTATTTTTAATTTGCAACCTGATGGAGGTCAGTATAGATGGACTAATAGAGAAAGTCCCACACACTGCTAGAAGGCCAACTATTTTTTCAGAGCTAGATGCAGAAAAAAATTATATTCAGTTTGCAACCTGATGGAGGTCTGTATAGATGGATTAATAGAACAAGTCCCACACACAGCTAGAAGCCCAATATTTTTTCAGAGGTAGATGCAGAAAAAAAATATATTCAGTTTGCAACCTGATGGAGGTCTGTATAGATGGATTAATAGAACAAGTCCCACACACAGCTAGAAGCCCAAATATTTTTTCAGAGGTAGATGCAGATAAAAATTATTTTTAATTTGCAACCTGATGGAGGTCAGTATAGATGGACTAATAGAGAAAGTCCCACACACTGCTAGAAGGCCAAATATTTTTTCAGAGCTAGATGCAGATAAAAATTATTTTTAATTTGCAACCTGATGGAGGTCAGTATAGATGGACTAATAGAGAAAGTCCCACACACTGCTAGAAGGCCAAATATTTTTTCAGAGCTAGATGCAGAAAAAAATAATGTTCAGTTTGCAACCTGATGGAGGTCAGTATAGATGGACTAATAGAACAAGTCCCACACACAGCTAGAAGCCCAAAAATTTTTTCAGAGGTAGATGCAGATAAAAATTATTTTTAATTTGCAACCTGATGGAGGTCAGTATAGATGGACTAATAGAGAAAGTCCCACACACTGCTAGAAGGACAAATATTTTTTCAGAGCTAGATGCAGATAAAAATTATTTTTAATTTGCAACCTGATGGAGGTCAGTATAGATGAACTAATAGAGAAAGTCCCACACACTGCTAGAAGGCCAAATATTTTTTCAGAGCTAGATGCAGATAAAAATTATTTTTAATTTGCAACCTGATGGAAGTCGGTATATATGGACTAATAGAGAAAGTCCCACACACTGCTAGAAGGCCAAATATTTTTTCAGAGCTAGATGCAGAAAAAAAATTATATTTAGTTTGCAACCTGATGGAGGTCAGTATAGATGGACTAATAGAACAAGTCCCACACACAGCTAGAAGCCCAAATATTTTTTCAGAGGTAGATGCAGATAAAAATTATTTTTAATTTGCAACCTGATGGAGGTCAATATAGATGGACTAATAGAGAAAGTCCCACACACTGCTAGAAGGCCAAATATTTTTTCAGAGCTAGATGCAGATAAAAAATATTTTTAATTTGCAACCTGATGGAGGTCAGTATAGATGGACTAATAGAGAAAGTCCCACACACTGCTAGAAGGCCAACTATTTTTTCAGAGCTAGATGCAGAAAAAAATTATATTCAGTTTGCAACCTGATGGAGGTCTGTATAGATGGATTAATAGAACAAGTCCCACACACAGCTAGAAGCCCATTATTTTTTCAGAGGTAGATGCAGAAAAAAAATATATTCAGTTTGCAACCTGATGGAGGTCTGTGTAATGCACACGCCCAGACTGACTGGCGTGTGCGTGTTTATGTAGTGATTCCACTGTGCCATGAACCGGAGAGTGCCTGGAGGGGCGTAACTAAGTATCTGCCCGATCCGACCAAGGTCGCACGACGGCGTACGACGCCAGTGCACCAGAGAGGAACCGAGCAGAGGAACCAGGGTCTACTCCAGGTCAGACTCCGGAAACGGCTGTTGACCCACACCGGGGAATACAGGGACAGGCAGACTAGAGCGCAGGCTGGGTAGGGTCCAGTACAGACTGGGAGACAAATTCGAAACCGCAGACGCGGTGGACAGAGCCGAGCAAAGCGAAACCACAGACACGGTGGACAGGGTCGAGCAAGGCGAAACCGCAGACGCGGTGGACAGAGCTGAGCAAAGCGAAAACCGCAGACGCGGTGGACAGAGCAGAGCAAAGCGAAAACCGCAGACGCGGCGGACAGAGCAGAGCAAAGCAAAAACCGCAGACGCGGCGGACAGAGCAGAGCAAAGCGAAAACCGCAGACGCGGCGGACAGAGCAGAGCAAAGCGAAAACCGCAGACGCGGCGGACAGAGCTGAGCAAAGCGAAAACCGCAGACGCGGCGGACAGAGCTGAGCAAAGCGAAAACCGCAGACGCGGCGGACAGAGCTGAGCAAAGCGAAAACCGCAGACGCGGCGGACAGAGCTGAGCAAAGCGAAAACCGCAGACGCGGCGGACAGAGCTGAGCAAAGCGAAAACCGCAGACGCGGCGGACAGAGCTGAGCAAAGCGAAAACCGCAGACGCGGCGGACAGTGCTGAGCAAAGCGAAAACCGCAGACGCGGCGGACAGAGCTGAGCAAAGCGAAAACCGCAGACGCGGCAGACAGAGCTGAGCAAAGCGAAAACCGCAGACGCGGCGGACAGAGCTGAGCAAAGCGAAAACCGCAGACGCGGCGGACAGAGCTGAGCAAAGCGAAAACCGCAGACGCGGCGGACAGAGCTGAGCAAAGCGAAAACCGCAGACGCGGCGGACAGAGCTGAGCAAAGCGAAAACCTCAGACGCGGCGGACAGAGCTGAGCAAAGCGAAAACCGCAGACGCGGTGGACAGAGCTGAGCAAAGCGAAAACCGCAGACGCGGTGGACAGAGCTGAGCAAAGCGAAAACCGCAGACGCGGTGGACAAGGCTCTGTTCACACAGAACAGACTAGAAGGGAAAGGCAGAACCAGATACCCACAGGGTACTTGCAGAGAAGTAGCGAGTGGACCACAAACTCACAAACGGAAGTACAGTGACAACGAGGAGGAGTTAGGTACGAGTACAGACTCTGCTGAAAAAGGAATGGAACGGACATAGAGAAAAAACAGGTAAAAGATAGGAGAGAGTTCAGACTGGAACTGAGTGTACGGAGGAGACCGACACTGCAGCGGGATACAGGAGCGGGTCTGGGAATACGGCCCCCAGAGAGGCGGGACGAACAGGCAAGGAGCGTGTTCAGACTGGCCTGGAAATACAGCCTCCAGGAAGGCAGAACGAACAGGCAAGGAACGAGTACAGACTGCAGGTTAAGGTACACAGATAGGACACAGTACAGACATGGAAACAGATATTGCAAGACTGGTAACATAGACAGGACCTGGCATGTCAGAGACAAAAGCCAACTGACAGGGCAAGATGCTCAGGCATGGGTTAATTGGAGCAGCTGTTTTAAATACCAGGTGACAGACAGCAATAGGCTGAGGACGCACAAGGGGTGTGCCTGCAGCAGGTACAAAAAGCAGGAAGTGATCGGGCGCCGCCCTTAAGCAGCAGACACAGAGGCAAACAGACAGCATGGAGGGAAGCCAAAGAGACATTCTGGACTGGAGATCAAGTGCGCGCTCTTGCACAGTGGGAGATGGACCACTATGCAAGGACGCCGCCAGGTATGTTACAGTCTGTATAGATGGATTAATAGAACAAGTCCCACACACAGCTAGAAGCCCAATATTTTTTCAGAGGTAGATGCAGAAAAAAAATATATTCAGTTTGCAACCTGATGGAGGTCAGTATAGATGGACTAATAGAGAAAGTCCCACACACTGCTAGAAGTCCAAATATTTTTTCAGAGCTAGATGCAGATAAAAATTATTTTTAATTTGCAACCTGATGGAGGTCAGTATAGATGGACTAATAGACAAAGTCCCACACACTGCTAGAAAGCCAAATATTTTTTCAGAACTAGATGCAGAAAAAAATTATGTTCAGTTTGCAACCTGATGGAGGTCAGTATAGATGGACTAAAAGAACAAGTCCCACACACAGCTAGAAGCCCAAATATTTTTCAGAGGTAGATGCAGATAAAAATTATTTTTAATTTGCAACCTGATGGAGGTCAGTATAGATGGACTAATAGAGAAAGTCCCCCACACTGCTAGAATGCCAAATATTTTTTCAGAGCTAGATGCAGATTAAAATTATTTTTAATTTGCAACCTGATGGAGGTCAGTATAGATGGACTAATAGAGAAAGTCCCACACACTACTAGAAGGCCAAATATTTTTTCAGAACTAGATGCAGAAAAAAATTATATTCAGTTTGCAACCTGATGGAGGTCAGTATAGATGGACTAAAAGAACAAGTCCCACACACAGCTAGAAGACCAAATATTTTTTCAGAGGTAGATGCAGATGAAAATTATTTTTAATTTGCAACCTGATGGAGGTCAGTATAGATGGACTAATAGAGAAAGTCCCACACACTGCTAGAAGGCCAAATATTTTTTCAGAGGTAGATGCAGATAAAAATTATTTTTAATTTGCAACCTGATGGAGGTCAGTATAGATGGACTAATAGAGAAAGTCCCACACACTGCTAGAAGGCCAACTATTTTTTCAGAGCTAGATGCAGAAAAAAATTATATTCAGTTTGCAACCTGATGGAGGTCTGTATAGATGGATTAATAGAGAAAGTCCCACACACTACTAGAAGGCCAAATATTTTTTCAGAACTAGATGCAGAAAAAAATTATATTCAGTTTGCAACCTGATGGAGGTCAGTATAGATGGACTAAAAGAACAAGTCCCACACACAGCTAGAAGACCAAATATTTTTTCAGAGGTAGATGCAGATAAAAATTATTTTTAATTTGCAACCTGATGGAGGTCAGTATAGATGGACTAATAGAGAAAGTCCCACACACTGCTAGAAGGCCAAATATTTTTTCAGAGGTAGATGCAGATAAAAATTATTTTTAATTTGCAACCTGATGGAGGTCAGTATAGATGGACTAATAGAGAAAGTCCCACACACTGCTAGAAGGCCAACTATTTTTTCAGAGCTAGATGCAGAAAAAAATTATATTCAGTTTGCAACCTGATGGAGGTCTGTATAGATGGATTAATAGAACAAGTCCCACACACAGCTAGAAGCCCAATATTTTTTCAGAGGTAGATGCAGAAAAAAAATATATTCAGTTTGCAACCTGATGGAGATCTGTATAGATGGATTAATAGAACAAGTCCCACACACAGCTAGAAGCCCAAATATTTTTTCAGAGGTAGATGCAGATAAAAATTATTTTTAATTTGCAACCTAATGGAGGTCAGTATAGATGGACTAATAGAGAAAGTCCCACACACTGCTAGAAGGCCAAATATTTTTTCAGAGCTAGATGCAGATAAAAATTATTTTTAATTTGCAACCTGATGGAGGTCAGTATAGATGGACTAATAGAGAAAGTCCCACACACTGCTAGAAGCCCAATATTTTTTCAGAGGTAGATGCAGAAAAAAAATATATTCAGTTTGCAACCTGATGGAGGTCAGTATAGATGGACTAATAGAGAAAGTCCCACACACTGCTAGAAGTCCAAATATTTTTTCAGAGCTAGATGCAGATAAAAATTATTTTTAATTTGCAACCTGATGGAGGTCAGTATAGATGGACTAATAGACAAAGTCCCACACACTGCTAGAAAGCCAAATATTTTTTCAGAACTAGATGCAGAAAAAAATTATGTTCAGTTTGCAACCTGATGGAGGTCAGTATAGATGGACTAAAAGAACAAGTCCCACACACAGCTAGAAGCCCAAATATTTTTCAGAGGTAGATGCAGATAAAAATTATTTTTAATTTGCAACCTGATGGAGGTCAGTATAGATGGACTAATAGAGAAAGTCCCCCACACTGCTAGAATGCCAAATATTTTTTCAGAGCTAGATGCAGATTAAAATTATTTTTAATTTGCAACCTGATGGAGGTCAGTATAGATGGACTAATAGAGAAAGTCCCACACACTACTAGAAGGCCAAATATTTTTTCAGAACTAGATGCAGAAAAAAATTATATTCAGTTTGCAACCTGATGGAGGTCAGTATAGATGGACTAAAAGAACAAGTCCCACACACAGCTAGAAGACCAAATATTTTTTCAGAGGTAGATGCAGATAAAAATTATTTTTAATTTGCAACCTGATGGAGGTCAGTATAGATGGACTAATAGAGAAAGTCCCACACACTGCTAGAAGGCCAAATATTTTTTCAGAGGTAGATGCAGATAAAAATTATTTTTAATTTGCAACCTGATGGAGGTCAGTATAGATGGACTAATAGAGAAAGTCCCACACACTGCTAGAAGGACAAATATTTTTTCAGAGCTAGATGCAGATAAAAATTATTTTTAATTTGCAACCTGATGGAGGTCAGTATAGATGAACTAATAGAGAAAGTCCCACACACTGCTAGAAGGCCAAATATTTTTTCAGAGCTAGATGCAGATAAAAATTATTTTTAATTTGCAACCTGATGGAAGTCGGTATATATGGACTAATAGAGAAAGTCCCACACACTGCTAGAAGGCCAAATATTTTTTCAGAGCTAGATGCAGAAAAAAAATTATATTCAGTTTGCAACCTGATGGAGGTCAGTATAGATGGACTAATAGAACAAGTCCCACACACAGCTAGAAGCCCAAATATTTTTTCAGAGGTAGATGCAGATAAAAATTATTTTTAATTTGCAACCTGATGGAGGTCAATATAGATGGACTAATAGAGAAAGTCCCACACACTGCTAGAAGGCCAAATATTTTTTCAGAGCTAGATGCAGATAAAAAATATTTTTAATTTGCAACCTGATGGAGGTCAGTATAGATGGACTAATAGAGAAAGTCCCACACACTGCTAGAAGGCCAACTATTTTTTCAGAGCTAGATGCAGAAAAAAATTATATTCAGTTTGCAACCTGATGGAGGTCTGTATAGATGGATTAATAGAACAAGTCCCACACACAGCTAGAAGCCCATTATTTTTTCAGAGGTAGATGCAGAAAAAAAATATATTCAGTTTGCAACCTGATGGAGGTCTGTGTAATGCACACGCCCAGACTGACTGGCGTGTGCGTGTTTATGTAGTGATTCCACTGTGCCATGAACCGGAGAGTGCCTGGAGGGGCGTAACTAAGTATCTGCCCGATCCGACCAAGGTCGCACGACGGCGTACGACGCCAGTGCACCAGAGAGGAACCGAGCAGAGGAACCAGGGTCTACTCCAGGTCAGACTCCGGAAACGGCTGTTGACCCACACCGGGGAATACAGGGACAGGCAGACTAGAGCGCAGGCTGGGTAGGGTCCAGTACAGACTGGGAGACAAATTCGAAACCGCAGACGCGGTGGACAGAGCCGAGCAAAGCGAAACCACAGACACGGTGGACAGGGTCGAGCAAGGCGAAACCGCAGACGCGGTGGACAGAGCTGAGCAAAGCGAAAACCGCAGACGCGGTGGACAGAGCAGAGCAAAGCGAAAACCGCAGACGCGGCGGACAGAGCAGAGCAAAGCAAAAACCGCAGACGCGGCGGACAGAGCAGAGCAAAGCGAAAACCGCAGACGCGGCGGACAGAGCAGAGCAAAGCGAAAACCGCAGACGCGGCGGACAGAGCTGAGCAAAGCGAAAACCGCAGACGCGGCGGACAGAGCTGAGCAAAGCGAAAACCGCAGACGCGGCGGACAGAGCTGAGCAAAGCGAAAACCGCAGACGCGGCGGACAGAGCTGAGCAAAGCGAAAACCGCAGACGCGGCGGACAGAGCTGAGCAAAGCGAAAACCGCAGACGCGGCGGACAGAGCTGAGCAAAGCGAAAACCGCAGACGCGGCGGACAGTGCTGAGCAAAGCGAAAACCGCAGACGCGGCGGACAGAGCTGAGCAAAGCGAAAACCGCAGACGCGGCAGACAGAGCTGAGCAAAGCGAAAACCGCAGACGCGGCGGACAGAGCTGAGCAAAGCGAAAACCGCAGACGCGGCGGACAGAGCTGAGCAAAGCGAAAACCGCAGACGCGGCGGACAGAGCTGAGCAAAGCGAAAACCGCAGACGCGGCGGACAGAGCTGAGCAAAGCGAAAACCTCAGACGCGGCGGACAGAGCTGAGCAAAGCGAAAACCGCAGAC
The DNA here is from genome assembly GCF_046119375.1 of Phyllobates terribilis. Taxonomy (NCBI): domain Eukaryota; kingdom Metazoa; phylum Chordata; class Amphibia; order Anura; family Dendrobatidae; genus Phyllobates; species Phyllobates terribilis. The sequence goes on from NW_027362764.1 coordinate 447,796,741, forward strand.
GCGGTGGACAGAGCTGAGCAAAGCGAAAACCGCAGACGCGGTGGACAGAGCTGAGCAAAGCGAAAACCGCAGACGCGGTGGACAAGGCTCTGTTCACACAGAACAGACTAGAAGGGAAAGGCAGAACCAGATACCCACAGGGTACTTGCAGAGAAGTAGCGAGTGGACCACAAACTCACAAACGGAAGTACAGTGACAACGAGGAGGAGTTAGGTACGAGTACAGACTCTGCTGAAAAAGGAATGGAACGGACATAGAGAAAAAACAGGTAAAAGATAGGAGAGAGTTCAGACTGGAACTGAGTGTACGGAGGAGACCGACACTGCAGCGGGATACAGGAGCGGGTCTGGGAATACGGCCCCCAGAGAGGCGGGACGAACAGGCAAGGAGCGTGTTCAGACTGGCCTGGAAATACAGCCTCCAGGAAGGCAGAACGAACAGGCAAGGAACGAGTACAGACTGCAGGTTAAGGTACACAGATAGGACACAGTACAGACATGGAAACAGATATTGCAAGACTGGTAACATAGACAGGACCTGGCATGTCAGAGACAAAAGCCAACTGACAGGGCAAGATGCTCAGGCATGGGTTAATTGGAGCAGCTGTTTTAAATACCAGGTGACAGACAGCAATAGGCTGAGGACGCACAAGGGGTGTGCCTGCAGCAGGTACAAAAAGCAGGAAGTGATCGGGCGCCGCCCTTAAGCAGCAGACACAGAGGCAAACAGACAGCATGGAGGGAAGCCAAAGAGACATTCTGGACTGGAGATCAAGTGCGCGCTCTTGCACAGTGGGAGATGGACCACTATGCAAGGACGCCGCCAGGTATGTTACAGTCTGTATAGATGGATTAATAGAACAAGTCCCACACACAGCTAGAAGCCCAATATTTTTTCAGAGGTAGATGCAGAAAAAAAATATATTCAGTTTGCAACCTGATGGAGGTCAGTATAGATGGACTAATAGAGAAAGTCCCACACACTGCTAGAAGTCCAAATATTTTTTCAGAGCTAGATGCAGATAAAAATTATTTTTAATTTGCAACCTGATGGAGGTCAGTATAGATGGACTAATAGACAAAGTCCCACACACTGCTAGAAAGCCAAATATTTTTTCAGAACTAGATGCAGAAAAAAATTATGTTCAGTTTGCAACCTGATGGAGGTCAGTATAGATGGACTAAAAGAACAAGTCCCACACACAGCTAGAAGCCCAAATATTTTTCAGAGGTAGATGCAGATAAAAATTATTTTTAATTTGCAACCTGATGGAGGTCAGTATAGATGGACTAATAGAGAAAGTCCCCCACACTGCTAGAATGCCAAATATTTTTTCAGAGCTAGATGCAGATTAAAATTATTTTTAATTTGCAACCTGATGGAGGTCAGTATAGATGGACTAATAGAGAAAGTCCCACACACTACTAGAAGGCCAAATATTTTTTCAGAACTAGATGCAGAAAAAAATTATATTCAGTTTGCAACCTGATGGAGGTCAGTATAGATGGACTAAAAGAACAAGTCCCACACACAGCTAGAAGACCAAATATTTTTTCAGAGGTAGATGCAGATAAAAATTATTTTTAATTTGCAACCTGATGGAGGTCAGTATAGATGGACTAATAGAGAAAGTCCCACACACTGCTAGAAGGCCAAATATTTTTTCAGAGGTAGATGCAGATAAAAATTATTTTTAATTTGCAACCTGATGGAGGTCAGTATAGATGGACTAATAGAGAAAGTCCCACACACTGCTAGAAGGCCAACTATTTTTTCAGAGCTAGATGCAGAAAAAAATTATATTCAGTTTGCAACCTGATGGAGGTCTGTATAGATGGATTAATAGAGAAAGTCCCACACACTACTAGAAGGCCAAATATTTTTTCAGAACTAGATGCAGAAAAAAATTATATTCAGTTTGCAACCTGATGGAGGTCAGTATAGATGGACTAAAAGAACAAGTCCCACACACAGCTAGAAGACCAAATATTTTTTCAGAGGTAGATGCAGATAAAAATTATTTTTAATTTGCAACCTGATGGAGGTCAGTATAGATGGACTAATAGAGAAAGTCCCACACACTGCTAGAAGGCCAAATATTTTTTCAGAGGTAGATGCAGATAAAAATTATTTTTAATTTGCAACCTGATGGAGGTCAGTATAGATGGACTAATAGAGAAAGTCCCACACACTGCTAGAAGGCCAACTATTTTTTCAGAGCTAGATGCAGAAAAAAATTATATTCAGTTTGCAACCTGATGGAGGTCTGTATAGATGGATTAATAGAACAAGTCCCACACACAGCTAGAAGCCCAATATTTTTTCAGAGGTAGATGCAGAAAAAAAATATATTCAGTTTGCAACCTGATGGAGATCTGTATAGATGGATTAATAGAACAAGTCCCACACACAGCTAGAAGCCCAAATATTTTTTCAGAGGTAGATGCAGATAAAAATTATTTTTAATTTGCAACCTAATGGAGGTCAGTATAGATGGACTAATAGAGAAAGTCCCACACACTGCTAGAAGGCCAAATATTTTTTCAGAGCTAGATGCAGATAAAAATTATTTTTAATTTGCAACCTGATGGAGGTCAGTATAGATGGACTAATAGAGAAAGTCCCACACACTGCTAGAAGGCCAACTATTTTTTCAGAGCTAGATGCAGAAAAAAATTATATTCAGTTTGCAACCTGATGGAGGTCAGTATAGATGGTCTAATAGAACAAGTCCCACACACTGCTAGAAGCCCAAATATTTTTTCAGAGATAGATGCAGAAAAAAATTATATTCAATTTGCAACCTGATGAAGGTCAGTATAGATGGACTAATAGAATAATGCTATGCCCAAAAGATTTTACTTCACTAGGTGCAGTAAAAAAATTGGTATTCTATACACAGGTGGTATATCTTGCAACACAGATAGGCTACTCCACTGACTAACACACTCTGCAATAGACCAAAAAGGATTAGCTTTGCTAGATTCAGCCAAATGCTGTGAAAAAAACTTGCACAGCACTGGCACAGACCTGCCTGGCAAAAACTGATAGGAACTGATGTAACCTAGTCCTGAAAAGGACTGCAATTACAATTAGTCTTTACTCCCACAATCTATCTATTTAAGAGCACAGACCTGCCTGATAAAAGTCGTAGGAAATGCTGTAACCTAGTCCTTAAAAGGACTGCAATCACAACTATTCCCTACTCCCAAGCTATCTGTAGATTTGTGCGAAAATTGGCTTGAAATTAACAAAGTATAGCGCACACAGCAACAGCGGTGCCGTCTAACAGGCAGCTGCAGCAGTGAGAAAATGGTGGCGACGGGGAAAATGGCTTGGTCTTATAGGGCAAGGACATGTGACATACACTGCCAATGACACATGCCCTTGCTTGTGTGAAAAACAGCAGTTCGCTCCGTGTGTGCGCTGCTGATAGGCTGACAGACTGCACCTCCCCACTGCAAATGCGGGAAAGAGAAAAAAAAATGGAGATCTTCATTATTCCTGCAGAGATCCATCCCCTGCCCCTCCCCCCAACCCGCTGTACACTCAAACTGCGTATTAACATTAATTTTCATCATTACTGAGAAAAAATCCAGTTATGATTTTGGTGCACGAACAGTTATCGAACATAACCTCGAACAGCCGAATTTTTCTCAAATCGTTCGTGTTCGCTGAACGGCTCGAACACCGCCCAAAACAGCTCGAATTTGAGATTGGCGAACAGTTTGAGTAGAACAACGCTCATCTCTAGCTGTAATCCACATCTGTTTCAAGGGGCATTGCAGTTCCTCATAATTTTTGGAAAGCCTTCCATTCACTGCTTAGGCCAACAGTGTAAAGGAGACCCAGTTGCTATAAATGGAAAAACGGTTTAGTTAAGGCCCTCTGACCTCCATGTCACTTCCAAGGGGCATTGGAATGCCTTGAAATTTTTGGTAGGCATTGCACTCACTGTATGCCCTATAACTGTGTAGCCGAACCGCTCCTTTTGGTGCAGAAACATATCCTACAAGACATGGGTGGTTGACTGGACTGATTTTGATGTGAATGGTCCCTGTTCCTCTTGCTTTTTCTCCTTTGCCACCACCTCATCTATCAATCCTTACCTGAAGCGTTGTTTTAACGGAAGTCATAGAACTGGGATAGTAGCAGGAAAACATCCCGCAATCCTCAGAGGAGATAGGATATGCGCCAAAACTCTAATCACCTCAGGCCTAGCTGCTACTACATACATGCGTTTGCATTCCAAGAAACAGAAAGCTAAGGAGATGGATGGTCTCATGATCATGAATAATTTACTCATTGTGTAGGAGGCCAATCACTGCTTCTGTCTACCTTCTGAACTTTTTGTTGAAGCCTGATTGACCCAGGACCTGCAATCCTCTATGTCAGGAGTAGTGTTGAGCCACCCCCGTAGTGTTCGAGTTCGGTTCGGTTCGTCGAACACCCGTGTGTTCGCCGAACTGTTCGTCGAACTGTTCGTCGAACACCTTCGAACACCGTTAAAACCAATGGCAGGCAAACAAAAACACATAGAAACACATAGAAAACACCTTCAAAGGTGTCCAAAAGCTGACAAACTGCTCAGAAGACACAACTAACACATGGAAAAGTGACAAGTACATATAGTCATGCGAAAAGAAAAGAGGTGGAGGAGTAAAAGGAGGGGGAGACACAGATATAGGCATGTCATGCCCTTCTAAAATCCAAAAAGTGAGAAGCCGAGACGGCCAGTCCGCTCCTGCCCGTGCCACCTCCGTGTCGCCGGGTTTGTGCCAGAGCCGCGGTGAACCCTGACGGCCAGCCCCCCTCTCCCAATACTGATGCCTGTCCGCTGGTGGGTCGAGAGAGCCCCCCTGTGGTGGAGGCAGCTCTAAGCTTTTTAATTTAAATTGTCCCTCTAATTTGAATGAATACACTTTAAATCCATTTACAAGGATCTATTGGAGGGCAAGTCTCATGCCAGCAGCCGCGTAATTCCAGCTCCAGTAGCGTCCACTAAAGCTGCTGCAGTTAAAAAGCTTTTATAAGGATCGAGCTCGGCTGTCCACCGCAAGGCATCCTAGTGCCAGTCCCAGCCCCTATGCCTTGGGGTGCCTCCTGATGCTCTTCACTGAGTATCCCGTGGTCCCGAAGCATTTCCTTTGAAAAAATTAAGTGTCCAAACTACAGGTGGTGTAGCTTGCTTAACAGCCGGGATAATCCGCTGACTAGCAGACACTGCTACTAGGCACAAAGTATTTCCTGGGCTAGATGCAGTTAAAAATTTGTAAGTAGATACTCTCGTTGGATGCTGAGAAAGCATTCCATAAGGTCTCCTGGCACGCCATATATGATTCTCTTAAAAAGCTTGGGGTAGGGGTCTAGGGGACCCTTTTATAGCCAAAATCACGGCCCTATATCACAATACGTCACCTAGGCTGAAGATAAATGGAACTGTAGCACCGAGGGCTCGGTTGCTACAGACGTATTGCACCTCACCCAGAGGTGTGATATCTCACTCTCAGATAAGGATGGAGTGTGGATCAGGACCCGACACCTGCATGCATTACACCACATTGCCGTGGGGCAGGGCGACCAATATGCCCCTGAGATGGGCACGACAGTCCCTGTCCCTGGCTGGAGTGGGGGGAGGGAACACTGAGGAAGGGGAACCCTGCAGTGCAGGAGCAGGGAGGAAGCAGTTCCTGGGTGCATTGAGAAGGGAGTTTAAAAGGTGGGCACCATCTTAGTTCAGTGCAGAGAAGTCTGAGCAGAAGTGGCAGGGAGCAGGGGCTCTGCATGAGCTCTGCTCCGGAGGCGGGCCTAGTAACAGAGGCCCAGGCCTGCAAGAGGGAGAAGGAAGGAAGAGGAGCGGAGAAGGCTCCAGGAACGAGGAATGAAGTGATCCCAGGGGTGCGGACGGGCGAGTCGCCACCGCACGCCCGAATCCACCTGCGTGGAGGGATCAGGCCAAAGGGGGAGACCGGTCCCCGAACTAGTGGAGGCAGGAAACGACCCTCAGCTAGAAACCGGAGGCTCTGACATTTTATGTGGCGCAGCCCCTTGCTCCACCCGCTAGGAAGGCACCACATAGGGTCAGGGAAACTGGCGCCAAGTTTACCAAGAGGAGGCCCGAGGCAGCCGGACAGAAGTGTTGGTAAGAAAGGCGAGACAAAGGACACACAAAGGGGGTCCTGTGAAGCGCTCCAAAGTTATCTGGGAATTGTCTGAGCCCCTCACCTGGTGAGCACAGTACGACGTGGGCAGCCGTTACCTGCAGACGTGGTCTGGATAATAAGAACTGTGAGTAAAGGCCCTGAACTGCATCACTGACTCCGTGTCGTTACTGCTGCTGCCCTGCACCATCACCCCCATCCTCCGCATACACTGCCCTGAGGCTATACTCCTCCCGTGAGGAGTTATGCTACGCTCTGCTGCACCCACAACACCAGCCTTAGCGGTCTGCCCTGTAGCGGTGGTTCACTCTGACCGCAATCCACGGGTGGCGTAGTCGGACATTTAAACATCAAAACCACATAAATAGTTCCGCCACTGGTTTGACCGCCCTGAGCCACGGAACCGGATCGCCGCCACGAAGACTACAACCACCAGCATCCACCAAAAAGGGTCCGGCTCCGGGTGTCCCAAGGCCCAGGGGGTGCGTCAGAACATTTTCATCACCTTTCACAATCACCAATGGGACAAGGCAGGGATGTCCTCTGTCCCCTCTCTTATACATCCTAGTGACGGATCACCTGCTCTCATCAATTCGCCATAACCCCAATATTAGGTGGATTGAGGTGGGAGGCACCGAGTACAAGTGCTCTCTATTTGCTGATGATGTCCTAGTATATATCACTCAATCACATATATCCATCCCTGCTGTTATGGCTGAAATAGATCACTTTGTTACATGGTAAAATTTTAAAATCAATGCAGCGAAGTCTGAGGCCCTCGATGTCTCCCTCCCTAAATCCATATAGGATTCCATCCAGTCCAACTTTCCCTTTGCCTGGCCCTCACAGGGTATCAAATACTTAGGAATTCCTATTCATAGAGACCTCTCCCATCTATGTTATCTTAATTTTGGGCCCTTTATTGAACAATTCCATACAGACCACGGTTGGCAAGTTAGAACTGTAAGATTCACTACGTGAACCACTGGTGTTTTGTGGAAAAGCACATGTAAACCGCGTTCCAAATTATTATGCAAAAAGTGTTTAGGAGTGATAAGGGAAGAATTTGTTTGTTTGTCAGTTAAACTCATTGATGGTGATGTGTGTCAGGGCTCTTTATATCACTGTAAGCAATTGCAGACACCTGTGCTAATTAGTTTGGCAGGTGTGTCCAATGAAAGGCAAGACTACTTAAGAAGGCTCTCTCACATTATTAAGCAGCCTACATTTTCTGCCAAAATGGGAAAGAAAAAGGATGTGTCGGCTGCTGAGAAGCAACAAATTGTGGAGTGTTTAGGTCAAGGCATGACTACAATCAACATTGTGCGATGATCAGGATGAAGTGTCTTGGCAATCAAGAAGTATGTAGCTGATTCACAGTACACACGTGTGCGTGCTGATAAGGGCAAATTGAGGACTCTTTCCTACAGGCAATTACGTCAGGTTGAAAGAGCAGCGGCAAAAAAGCCTTGTCATAGCAGCAGACAAGTTTTTGAAGCTGCTTGTGCCTCCAACGTCCCCCGAACAACAAGATGCAGGGTCCTTCAGAGGTTTGCAGCTGTGCATACGCCATCCTGTCGACCTCCTCTATCCACTTCACACAAACAGAAACGGCTCCAGTGGGCCAAACATTACATGAAGACTGATTTCAAAACTGTTTTGTTCACGGATGAGTGCCGTGCAGCGCTCGATGGTCCAGATGAATGGAGTGGAGGATGGCTGGTTGATGGACACCCCACGCAAACACGGCTACAGCGCCAACAAGGAGGAGGTGGAGTAATGTTTTGGGCTGGAATCATGGGGAGAGAGATTGTCGGCCCCTTTAGGATCCCTGAAGGCGCTAAAGATGAACTCCATAATGTATGTGGATTTTCTCAAACAGCACTTCCTGCCATGGTTCAAGAAGAAGAACCGTGTATTTCACAGCAAGATCATTTTTCTGCATGATAATGCACAATCTCATGCTGCACATAAAACATCTGCATCTCTGGCTGATATGGGCATAAAAGGGGACAAACTTATGGTGTGACCCCCATGCTCCCCTGACCTCTACCCCATTCAGAACCTTTGGAGCATCATTAAAAGGAGTGTCTATGATGGCGGGAGGCAGTTCACATCTAAGCAACAGCTCTGGGAGGGTATTCTGTCCTCATGCAAAACAATTGAAGCAGAAACCATCCAAAACCTGACAAATTCAATGGACGAGAGAGTTCAGAAGCTCCTTTCGAACAAGGGGTCCTATGTGAAAATGTAACATCACCTAGAATAAAGTTTTGAGTTGAAAACTGTTTGATTTCAGTTTCTAACAACCTGCTAATGCTTATAATTTAAAAAATGACCATTTTTTTGGTCTTTATTAAAATGAAAAGGTTGATCGAAAAGTTTGGGGGATCTAAGAGTGTGGCAACCCAGTAGTCATGATTACTTCGAATTCTGACAATATGAGGGTCATGCTGCAGGTAGTGCAGCAAGAAGGCACTTATGTGTCTTGCGCATCTCGGAGCCCCAAAATTATTTTCCGGGCTAGATGCAGCTAAAAATTATTTTTAATTTTAAATCTGGTGAAGCTTATTATAGATGGCCTAATAGGATCAGTGCTGCACACTGCTACAAAGCCCAAATTATTTTCCAGTCAAGATACAGATAAACATGATTAGTAATTTGAAAGCTTAAAATGGTTGGTAGGGTGATTTTAACCAATCATCAAGCTTTTACTCTCCCCAGGATGACACAGGGGTAGAAAAGTCGTTTCGGATCCATGATTTGTTCATCTTTATGAACGTGAGTCTGTCTACATTATCAGTGGAGAGCCGCGTGCGCTTATCTGTCAGCACACCACCAGCAGCGCTGAACACACGTTCAGACAGAACGCTGGCTGCGGGGCATGACAAGATCTCCAAGGCGTAAGTGGCTAGCTCCGGCCATTTATCCAGATTGGAAGCCCAAAAAGAGCAAGGGTCCAGTGACACAGTCGTGGCTTCAATGTTTACTTGGAGATACTCCTGTACCATCGTCTCTAGGCGTTGACTATGTGTCAGACTTCTTGTCTCCTGTGGCCTTGCAAAGGATGGGCTAAAAAAGTGGTGAAATGATTCCGCAAAATTGATGTTACCAGCAGATACTGTGGTTCTGTTACGGTTTGAGTGCTGAACACTTGACGGTCCCACGGTTGGCAAGTTGGAACTGTGAGATTCACTACGTGCACCACTGGTATTTTGTGGAAAAGCACATGTAAGATTCTGCAACAGTCTCTGCTGATACTCCTGCATGCGTGCATCCCTTTCTATGGCAGGAATAATTTCTGCAAATTTACTTTTGTACCGGGGATCTAACAGTGTGGCAACCCAGTAGTCAGGATTATTTCTAATTCTCACAATTCGAGGGTCATGTTGCAGGTAGTGCAGCAAGAAGGCACTCATGTGTTTTGCGCATCCAGGAGCACCAAGTCCCTGTTGTGTTGGTGGCGAGGTAACAATCATGCTTCCTTCCTCTGTCCTCTCCCCCCAACCTCGCACAACAGAAATGTGATCAAGGTCTCCCTCATCTGATGAGTCTTCCATCAGTTCGTCCTCCACTTCTTCCTGGGCTCCTGCACCTTCCTCACTAGTTTGGCTGCTACCATGCGCCCTGGTAAAATCATCTCCCCCACCCTCACATGCCTGCCGCCCTGGTGCTGCCGACCGTCTGGACCTTGCAGATGTTAGCCCTTCCGCATACAACTCCTCCTCCTCTACTTCCTCCACCTCCTCTTGTGCCACCACCTGACTCCGAATTCTGTTTAACATGTGCTCCAGCATGTAAATCACCGGAATAGTCATGCTGATAATGGCATCGTCAGCACTAAACATCTTCGTCGCCATTTCAAAACTGTGCAGAAGGGTGCATAGGTCCCTGATCTGAGACCACTCCTCCAGCGTGATTTGCCCCACCTCTGAATCTCGTTGGCCCAGGCTATACGTCAGAACGTATTGCACCAGGGCTTGTCGGTGCTGCCACAGTCACTGCAACATGTGCAGAGTTGAATTCCACCGGGTAGGCACATCGCATTTTAGCCGGTGAAGTGGCAGGCCCAACGACTTCTGTAGAGATGTAAGTCGCTGAGCTGCGGGATGCGAACGGCGGAAGTGAGCACACAGCGACCGTGCCCTCTGCAGAAGGCCATCTAGTCTGGGATAGTGGGCTAAAAATTGCTGGACAACCAGGTTCAACACGTGAGCCATACAAGGCACGTGTGTGACATTGCCCCGGCGAAGGGCCGCACCCAGGTTTGCAGCATTGTCGCACACGGCCTTCCCTGGTTTCAGGTCCAGTGGAGACAACCATCCATGAAATTGGTTCTCCAGAGCTGACCACAACTCCTCAGCTGTGTGACTCACATTTCCCAGACATTTCAATGTAAAAACCGCCTGATGACGTTGAGCCCTACTGCCAGCATAGTAAGGAGGTGTGCAGGATCCCTTCTGCGCAGTTAGAAAGCTTGTGGCATGACCAGACAGGCTTTGGGTGCAGGTGGAAGACCGAGAGGAGGTTGAGGAGGCAGAAGCAGTGGAGGAAAAAAGACATAAAGAGGATTGACGCACAACTCGTGGGGATGGCAAGACTTGGACAGCAGCCCCTTGTCCTGCTGTCACCATAGTTACCCAGTGCCCAGTCAGCGACATGTAACGCCCCTGTCCATGCCTACTCGTCCAAGTGTCTGTGGTGAAATGCACCCTGTCACACACAGAGTTTCTCAAAGAAGCGGTGATGTTGTGTGCGACATGCTGGTGGAGCGCAGGCACACCTTTCTTTGAGAAGTAGTGCCGACTGGGCATCTGGTACTGGGGCACTGCGACGGACATAAGGTCTCGAAAATCCTCTGTGTCCACCAGGCGGAAAGGCAGCATTTCTGTAGCCAAGAGCTTGCAGATGGTGAAATTCAACCTCTTAGCTTTCTCATGGCTAGGAGGAAATGGTCTTTTACTTGTCCACATCTGAGGGACCGAGGGCTGGCTATTGTGCTTAGACGGGGTTGATAAGGGTGTCCCCGGCAAACTGCCGGTCTGTGAGGAAGATGCAGGCGGACATGTTAGGTTGCCTTGATCCAAAGGTGGTGCTATCGATGTCGGACAGCGCTCAAGACCAGCTGGTGTTACCACCTCCAAAGAAAATGATGACCTGCCAATCACGCTGGCTGTTGCGGGTAAAGAGGTGGCAGGTCTGCGCCCCAAAACAGGTGTGACTGCTGTCCCCCCAGTCACAGAGGATGAAGAGGCCGCGGATGCACAAGATATGGCAGACGGTGGTTGGCCCGGCCGGCTAGACCGCATTGTAGCACACTGAGCTTCCCACTGCAACTTATGCTTCATGTCCATGTGCCGGTTCATGCATGAAGTACTCAAACTATGTATTTTTTGGCCTCTACTTAGCTTTTGCTGACAAATGTTACAGATAACACGAGTTGGGTCATCTTTATCGATCTGAAAAAATGCCCAGGCTATGCAAGGCTTAGCACCCATGCGACCTGAAGAGCCACCACGACTTGTGGTGAGAGGCAGAGTTGTGTTTGAGGATGCAGTTGTTGACGTGCTTCCAGTACTACGTCTCTGTCCAGGAAGGCGCAACCTGACCTCGTCGTCACTAGCATCTTCCTCCACCTCCTCTGCTGACCTCATCTCTTGGCTGACTGTGGGTTGACAGTAAGTGGGATCTCCGACCTCATCATCATCACCCTGTGCGTTATCACACCCGTCGTCCTCAGAGCCAACCTGTTCCTGCCCTGACAAAAAACTAAAGTTGTCGCTCCAATCAGGTATTTGAGTCTTATCATCGTCTTCCTCATTGTCTCCACCAACAGGAGTTACAGTTTGGGAATGAGGGTCTACATTATGGTCAGAACCTTCTGCGTCTGGTCCTGGATCCGACTCATAAAGATTCTGGGCATCAGTGCAGATCATTTCCTCGTCTGGATTCACAGAAGCGCTGGAGTCGACCTCTGATTCCCAGGCTATAGTATGAGTAAACAGCTCTGCAGACTCAACCATCTGTTCTACCTCATACTCAGACGGGCAGCTGGAGATTTGGGAGCTGTGAGGAAGCAAGTGCGATTTGGGTGACACCTTTGAGGACTGGAGTATTTGTGATGTTGAAGTTGATGTGGAGGAGAGCCCACTTAAAGGAGCACTTGATATCCATTGAAGCACCTGCTGTTTTTGTGCCTCATCTGGAATTTGTAGCGATTGGCGTGGCCGTAAGAAAGGGATCTTATCACATTGTCCGCTAAAAGAAGTAGACATTTTAGTTTGGCTGGAAGATGGTCTTTCTTCTGCACCTACCCCACGGACACAACCTTTTTTCCCCTTCCCAACACGCCTATTCCCCTTTCCACCAGCAGCAGGCCTTTTTCCACTCATTTTGGTGGTTAACTAATTCACAACTCTGGAGTTGTTTGCACAAAAAAACAATGGATGGTAACCGAGCGGAGCTGAGTGGCCAAACTGTGGTATTAGGCCAAAACTATTGGCTGGGTTAGATGCAGAAAAAAATTATTTTTAATTTGCAACCTGATGGAGGTCAGTATAGATGGACTAATAGACCAAGTCCCACACACCGCTAGAAGCCCAAATATTTTTTCAGAGCTAGATGCAGAAATTTTTTTTATTCAATTTGCAACCTGATGGAGGTCAGTATAGATGGACTAATAGACCAAGTCCCACACACTGCTAGAAGCCCAAATATTTTTTCAGAGCTAGATGCAGAAAAAAATTATTTTTAATTTGCAACCTGATGGAGGTCAGTATAGATGGACTAATAGACCACGTCCCACACACCGCTAGAAGCCCAAATATTTTTTCAGAGCTAGATGCAGAAAAAAATTATTTTTAATTTGCAACCTGATGGAGGTCAGTATAGATGGACTAATAGACCAAGTCCCACACACCGCTAGAAGCCCAAATATTTTTTCAGCGCTAGATGCAGAAAAAAATTATATTCAATTTGCAACCTGCTGGAGGTCAGTATAGATGGACTAATAGAACAAGTCCCACACACTGCTAGAAGCCCAAATATTTTTTCAGAGCTAAATGAAGAAAAAAATTATTTTTAATTTGCAACCTGATGGAGGTCAGTATAGATGGACTAATAGACCAAGTCCCACACACTGCTAGAAGCCCAAATATTTTTTCAGAGCTAGATGCAGAAAAAAATTATTTTTAATTTGCAACCTGATGGAGGTCAGTATAGATGGACTAATAGACCAAGTCCCACACACCGCTAGAAGCCCAAATATTTTTTCAGAGCTAGATGCAGAAAATTTTTTTATTCAATTTGCAACCTGATGGAGGTCAGTATAGATGGACTAATAGACCAAGTCCCACACACTGCTAGAAGCCCAAATATTTTTTCAGAGCTAGATGCAGAAAAAAATTATTTTTAATTTGCAACCTGATGGAGGTCAGTATAGATGGACTAATAGACCAAGTCCCACACACTGCTAGAAGCCCAAATATTTTTTCAGAGCTAGATGCAGAAAAAAATTATTTTTAATTTGCAACCTGATGGAGGTCAGTATAGATGGACTAATAGAACAAGTCCCACACGCTGCTAGAAGCCCAAATATTTTTTCAGAGATAAATGAAGAAAAAAATTATTTTTAATTTGCAACCTGATGGAGGTCAGTATAGATGGACTAATAGACCAAGTCCCACACACTGCTAGAAGCCCAAATATTTTTTCAGAGCTAGATGCAGAAAAAAATTATTTTTAATTTGCAACCTGATGGAGGTCAGTATAGATGGACTAATAGACCAAGTCCCACACACCGCTAGAAGCCCAAATATTTTTTCAGAGCTAGATGCAGAAAAAAATTATATTCAATTTGCAACCTGCTGGAGGTCAGTATAGAAGGACTAATAGAACAAGTCCCACACACTGCTAGAAGCCCAAATATTTTTTCAGAGCTAAATGAAGAAAAAAATTATTTTTAATTTGCAACCTGATGGAGGTCAGTATAGATGGACTAATAGACCAAGTCCCACACACTGCTAGAAGCCCAAATATTTTTTCAGAGCTAGATGCAGAAAAAAATTATATTCAGTTTGCAACCTGATGGAGGTCAGTATAGATGGACTAATAGAATGATGCTATGCCCAAAAGATTTTACTTCACTAGGTGCAGTAAAAAAATTGGTATTCTATACACAGGTGGTATATCTTGCAACACAGATAGGCTACTCCACTGACTAACACACTCTGCAATAGGCCAAAAAGGATTAGCTTTGCTAGATTCAGCCAAATGCTGTGAAAAAAACTTGCACAGCACTGGCACAGACCTGCCTGGCAAAAACTGATAGGAACTGATGTAACCTAGTCCTGAAAAGGACTCCAATTACAATTAGTCTTTACTCCCACAATCTATCTATTTAAGAGCACAGACCTGCCTGATAAAAGTCGTAGGAAATGCTGTAACCTAGTCCTTAAAAGGACTGCAATCACAACTCTTCCCTACTCCCAAGCTATCTGTAGATTTGTGTGAAATTTGGCTTGAAATTAACAAGGTATAGCACACACAGCAACAGCGGTGCCGTCTAACACGCAGCTGCAGCAGTGAGAAAATGGTGGCGACGGGGAAAATGGCTTGGTCTTATAGGGCAAGGACATGTGACATACACTGCCAATGACACATGCCCTTGCTTGTGTGAAAAAAAGCACTTCGCTCCGTGTGTGCGCTGCTGATAGGCTGACAGATTGCACCTCCCCACTGCAAATGCGGGAAATAGAAAAAAAAATGGAGATCTTCATTGTTCCTGCAGAGATCCATCCCCTGCCCCTCCCCCCGCCCCGCTGTACACTCAAACTGCGTATTAACATTAATTTTCATCATTACTGAGAAAAAATCCAGTTATGATTTTGGTGCACGAACAGTTATCGAACATAACCTCGAACAGCCGAATTTTTCTCAAATTGTTCGTGTTCGCCGACCGGCTCGAACACCGCCCAAAACAGCTCGAATTTGAGATTGGCGAACAGTTCGAGTAGAACAACGCTCATCTCTAGTCAGGAGGACGTGTTGCATCCCAGAGTCCAACTGTGTCCTGGCTTCCACATTATTATCCCAGTGTGAAGGTGTCAGTGAAATGGACCATCACTGGCCACATTTACTTGTCCACGTGTTTGTGGTTAGGCAGTCCTTGAAATAGGGGCAGCTGGAGACCGTTTATGGACATCCAGCCGCCCCCTGACGGCTGGGGACCAAGCGTGGTCACCCGGCCCCCTGGCGGCTGGGGACCGAGTGTTGACACCCGGCCGCGGGGCGGCTGTGGGCCGAGTATGGACACCCGGTCGCCCCCTGGCGGCTGGGGACCAAGTGTGGACACCCGGCTGCCGGGCGGCTGGGTACTGAGTATGAATACCAGTCCGCCGATGCAGCCATGACGTGGTGGCCATATTCCACCTCCACATGCCTAAAAGTCCCAATTTCAAGTGCAAGCAAGCTAGCAGTATGGTATTTCAGCCTGGGGGTGGGTGGGTGGCAGGCTGCACACTTATGCTTGCATTCCAAGAAAACAAAGCAGATGCTAACTTCCACCATCATCATCATGCTCCTCACCTTGGCACTCTCAGCTCTCCTGATGGATAAGCCAGGCCCACTGGAGGAGTCTGGTTGTCTGGTGGTCTCTCGCCAATTCTGCCCTAAAGCAGGCCAGGCTAAGAAAAGTGTGGGGAAGACTACCGGGAAAAATAAGGGCGGCTGGGGACCGTTCATGGACACCCAGCCGCCCCCTGGCGGCTGGGGACTGAGTATGGATACCAGGCCGCCGACACAGCCTTTACGTTGTGGACAGATTCGGCCTCCACATGCCTAAAAGGCCCAATTTCAAGTGAAAGCAAGCAAGCAGTATGGTATTGCAGCCTGGGGATGGGTGGGTGGCAGGCTGCACACTTACGCTTGCATACCAAGAAAACAAAGCAGATGCTAACTTCTATCATCATCATCATGCTCCTCACCTTGGAACTCTCAAATCCCCTGATGGATAAGCCAGGGCCCACCGGAGGAGTCTGGTTGTCTGGTGGGCTTAGCCAATGCTGCCCTATAGCAGGCCAGGCTAAGAAAAGCGTGGGGAAGGTTACCGGGACAAATAGGGATGGCTGGGGACTGTTTATGGACACCCAGCCGCCCCCTGGCGGCTGGGGACCAAGCGTGGACACCCGGCTGCCGGGCGGCTGGGGAATGAGTATGGATACCAGGCCGCCGACGCCGCCATGACATGGTGGCCAGATTCCGCCTCCACATGCCTAAAAGTCCCAATTTCAAGTGCAAGCAAGCAAGCAGTATGGTATTGCAGCCTGGGGGTGGGTGGGTGGCAGGCTGCATACTTGCGCTTGCATTGCAAGGAATGCGGGAGGTACAACTGAACACTGCCCTGGGACAAGGACTAGCAAGTCTGATGCGGCAAAAATCACTTCTGATGGGCACACTTTTAGGCAGTGACCTGGGTGTCAGAGATGCTTCCAGGGGTCTTCCCCATGCTGTTCCCATGTCTTTTCAACACTGTATGTATGTGTCACACAGCATATGGGCAGATAAGGTTGTAAAATGTTAAAATGACATTTCCTGGGGAATGCATTTGTCACGGTTGAAAGAAATACAAAAGTGCAAAAACACATAAAAAATGCTACATGTGAACATAGCCCAAGGTGTGGAGGAGTATTTTTGTTTTTGATTATTTATTTTATCTTATTCACAAGTCTTTACCCTGGAAAGGATGTTCCTTAACATATTTCACAGGAAAGCAGTTTCAGTTTCATTTTTGAACGGTTTATTGTGAGCCCGCAAAAGTGGCTTAATACCTCTGACCACGTTGTTGACAGAAGTGACCTGAAGGTAAGAAATGCTTCATGGGGCGTTCCACATGCTGTCCCCATGTCTTTTTAGCACTGTCACTATCGTTTTGGGCACTTTTTAGGCTTTCTACAGACTGCCGGGGGTGCCGCCGCAACAAATGCTTGGGTCTCCCATAGACTAACATTGGGCTCGTTGCTCGTGTCGAGCACCCGAGTATAACGGTGAGCTCGGCCCAAGCTTCGAGCATCCGAGCATTTTAGTGCTCGCTCAACACTACTCATGAGCAAACTGCTCCAGTTGTCTTGTGTAGGTTGTCTTTTCCAGACAGCATGTTTCAGCACTTTCCAAAGATGCTCAATAAGATTTATTGTCAGGGCTCATCGAAGGCCACTTCAGAATAGTCCAATGTTTTCATCTAAGCCATTCTTGGGTGTTTTTAACTGTGTGTTTTGGGTCATTATCCTGTTGCAAGACCCATGATCTGCGACTGAAACCAAGCTTTCTGATGCTAGGCAGCGCATTTCTCTCTAGAATCCCTTGATAGTCTTGAGATTTCAATGTACCCTGCACAGATTCAAGACACCCTGTGCCAGATGCATCAAAGCAGCCCCAGAACATAACAGAGCCTCCTCCATGTGTCACAGTAGGGACAGTGTTCTTTTCTTGATATGCTTCATTTTTCCATCTGTGAACATAGAGCTGATGTGCCTTTCCAAAAACTTTCATTTTTGTCTCATCTGTCCATAGGGCATTCTCCCAGAAGCTTTGTGGCTTGTGAACATGTAGTTTGGCAAATTCCACTCTGGCTTTTTTATGATTTTATTTCAACAATGGTGTTCTCCTTGGTCGTCTCCCATGAAATCCACTTTGGATCAAACAATGACGGATGGTGCAATCTGACACTGATGTTCCTTGAGTTTGAAGTTCACCTTTAATCTCTTTTGAAGATTTTCTGGGCTCTTTTGTTACCATTGGTATTATTCGTCTCTTTGATTTGTCATCAATTTTCCTCCTGCGGTCACGTCCATGGAGGTTGGCTACAATCCCATGGATCTTAAATTTCTGAATAATATGTGCAACTGTAGTTGCAGGAACATCAAGCTGCTTGGAGATGGTCTTATAACCTTTACCGTTAACATGCTGGTCTATAATTTTCTTTCTAATCTCCTGAGTCAACTCTTTCCTTTGCTTCCTCTGCTCCATGTTGAGTGTGGTGCACACCATGTCACCAAACAGCACAGTGAGTATCTGTAGCCCTATATACACAGGCCCACTGACTGATTACAAAATTGTAGACACCTGTGATGCTAATTAGTGTACACATTTTGATTTAACATGTCCCTTTTGTCACATTATTTTCAGGGGTACCATCATTTCTGTCCAGGCCTATTTAATGAGTTTAAATTTTAAAAAATTCTATAGAAGTAGAGTTGAAAAGCAATGTCTGACTTTCATTTGTTCATTTTCATAGATTTTTAATTTATTATTACTAGTGTTGAGCGAGGACTAAAATGCTCGGGTGCTCGAAGCTCGGGCCGAGCTCGCCGTGATATTCGAGTGCTCGACCCGAGCAACGAGCCCCATGTTATTCTATGGGAGACCAGAGCATTTTTGTGGCGGCACCCCAGGCAGTCTGTAGAAAGCCTAAAAAGTGCCCAAAATGATAGTGACAGTGCTCAAAAGACATGGGGACAGCATGGACATCGCCCCAGAAAGCACCAGGTCACTGCTGTCAACAACGTGGTCAGAGGTATTAAGCCACTTTAAAGGGCTCACAATAAAACGTTCAATAACGAAACTGAAATATGTTAAGGAACTTCCTTTCCAGGGTTAAGACTTGTCTATAAGGTAAAATAAATAACCAAAAACAAAAATACTCCTCCACACCTTGGGCTATGTTCACAAGTAGCATTTTTTATGCGTTTTTGCACTTTTGTATTGCTTTCAACCGTGACAAATGCATTCACCGGGAAATGTCATTTTAACATTTTACAATCTTATCTGGCCATGTGCTGTGTGACACATGGATACAGTCCTGAAAAGACATGGGAACAGCATGGGGAAGACCCCTGGAAGCATCTCTGGCACCCAGGTCGCTGGCTAAAAGTGTGCCCATCAGAAGTGATCCTTTCTGCATCAGAAGATGCAGACTTGCAACTATCCCCATGAAAGTCCTTGTCCCAGGGCAGTGCTCAATTGTACCTCCCCCATTCCTTGCAATGCAAGCGCAAGTATGCAGCCTGCCACCCACCCACCCCAGGCTGCAATTTCATACTGCTTGCTTGTACTTGAAATGGGACCTTTTAGTTTGGAAGAGGCCGAAGCTGACCACTACCTCATGGCTGCTTCGGCAGCGAGGTATCCATACTCAGTCCCCAGCAGCCCGGTGGCTGGGTATTCACGCTCGGTCTCCAGCCACCAGGGAGCGGCCAGGTGTCTATACTCGGTCCCAAGCCGCCCCACGGCCGGGTGTCCACACACGGTCCCCAGCCACCCCTATTTCTCTTTGAAACATCCCCCCACACACTTTTCTTAGCCTGACCTGCTTTAGGGCAGCATTGGCTGAGCTCACTAGAGAACCAGACTCCTCCGGTGGGACCTGGCTTCTCCATCAGGGGAGTTGAGAGTGCCAAGGTGAGGAGCATGATGATAATGATAGAAGTTAGCATCTGCTTTGTTTTCTTGGAATGCAAGCATAAGTGTGCAACCTGCCACCAACCCACCCCCAGGCTGCAATACCATACTGCTAGCTTGCTTGCACTTGAAATTGGGACTTTTAGGCATGTGGAGGCAGACGCCGGCCACCATATCATGGCTGCGTCGGCGGCCTGGTATCCATGCTCAGACCCCAGCCGCCTGACGGCCGGGTGTCCATACTCAGTACCCTGCTGCCCCACGGCCGGGTGTCCACACACGGTCCCCAGCCGCCTGGCGGCGGCCGGTTTCCCATAAACGGTACCCAGCCACCCCTATTTCTCCTTGTAACATCCCCCCAAACTTTTCTTAGCCCGGCCTGCTTTAAGGCAGCACTGGATGAGCCCACCAGAGAACCTGACTCCTCCGGTGGGCTCTGGCTTCTCCATCAGGAGAGTTGAAAGTGCCAAGGTGAGGAGCCTGATGATGATGATAGAAGTTAACATCTGCTTTGTTTTCTTGGAATGCAAGCGTAAGTGTGCAACCTGCCACCTACCCACCCCCAGGCTGCAAGACCATACTGCTAGCTTGCTTGCACTTGAAATTGGGCCTTTTAGGCATGTGGAGGCAGACACCGGCCACCATGTCATGGCTGCATCAGCGGCCTGGTATCCATGCTCAGTCCCCAGCCGCCCGGCGGCCTGGTGTCCTCGCAAGGTCCCCAGCCACCAGGGGGCGGCCGGGTGTCCATAAACGGTCCCCAGCCACCCCTATTTCTCCTTGGAACATCCCCTCACACTTTTCTTAGCCCGGCATGCTTTAGGGCAGCATTGAACGAGCCCACCAGAGAACCAGACTCCTCTTGTGGGCCCTGGCTTCTCCATCACGCCAGTTGAGAGTGCCAAGGTGAGGAGCATGATGATGATGATAGAAGTTAGCATCTGCTTTGTTTTCTTGGAATGTAAGCGCATGTATGTAGTAGTGGCTAGGCTTGAGGTGGACAGCGTTTTGGCGCATATCCTACCTCCTCCGAGGATTGCTGGATGTTTTCCTGCTACTATCCCAGTTCTATGACTCCCGTTAAAACAATGCTTCAGGTGATGAATGATGGATGAGATGGTGGCAAAGGAGAAAGAGCTGGAGGAACAGGGACCATTCACATCAATATCAGGCCAGTCAACCACACATGTCTAGTAGGATATGTTTCTGTACCAAAAGGAGAGGCTTGGCTACACAGTTATAGGGCATGCAGTGAGTGCAATGAGTGCCAAAAATTTAGAGGCACTCCAATGCCCCTTGGAAGTGACATGTAGGGCCTTAACTAAACCGTTTTTTCCATTTATAGCAACTTGGTATCCTGTGCACTGTTGGCCTTAGCAGTGAATCGAAGGCTTTCCAAAAATTATGAGGAACTGCAATGGCCCTTGAAACAGATATGGATTACAGCATACTAAAAACCTTCTACCCATTATAGCGAAGTGGGTCTCCCTTAGAGTTCGCCTATGCATTGAAATGCAAAAGCTGACTAAAATTAGGAGGAAATGCAATGACTGTTGGAAAAATGGTGGAGTTCGCAGTGAATAAAAGGACTATTTCAATGCCCCTTGAAAAAGTGGTGGAGGTCACAGTAGCTTAACAAGACAATTTTAGTGCCCCTTGGAAAAGTGGTGGAGGTCGCATTAGCATAACAAGACGGTTTTAAATCCCTTTGGAAGAGATATGGAGGTTTCAGTAGCTTAACAAGAAGGTTTAAATGCCCCTTGGAAGAGACATGGAGGTCGCAGTAGCTTAACAAGACAGTTGTAATGCCCCTTGGAAAAGTAGTGGAGGTCGCATTAGCTTAAAAAGACGGTTTTAATGCCCCTTGGAAGAGACGTGGAGGTTGCAGTAGCTTAACAAGACAATTTAATAGCCCCTTGGAAAAGTGGTGAAGTTTACAGTAGCTTAACAAGATGGTTTTAATGCCCCTTGGAGAAGTGGTGGAGGTTGCAGTAGCTTAAGAAGACTGTTTAAATGCCCCTTGGAATAGACGTGGAGGTCAGAGTGGTTTAAAAGCACGGTTTTAATGCCCCTTGGAAGAGCGGTGGAGGTCTCAGTAGCTTAACAAGACGGTTTTAATGCCCCTTGGAAAAGTGGTGGAGGTCGCATTAGCTTAACAAGACGGTTTTAATGCCCCTTGGAAGAGACGTGGGGGTTGCAGTAGCTTAACAAGACCGTTTAAATGCCCCTTAGAAGAGATGTGAAGGTTGCATTAGCTTCACAAGACTTTTTTATTGCCAGTTGGAAAAGTGGTGGTGGTCGCATTAGCTTAACAAGATGGTTTTAATGTCCCTTGGAAGAGTGGTGGAGGTTAGAGTAGCTTAACAAGACGGTTTTAATGCCCCTTGGAGAAGTGGTGGACATCGCAGTAGCTTAATATGATGGTTTTAATGCCTCTTGGAAGAGACGTGGAGGTCAGAGTGGTTTAACAAGACTGTTTAAATGCCTCTTGGAGGTCGCAGAAGCTTAGCAAGATGGTTTTAATGCCCCTTGGAAGAGGGGTGGAGGTCACAGTAGCTTAAAAATGCAGCTTTAATGCCCCTTGGAAAATTGGTGGAGGTCGCAGTAGCTTAACAAGACAGCTTTAATGCCCCTTGGAAGAGACTTGGAGGTTGCATTAGCTTAACAAGATGGTTTTAATGCCCCTTGGAAAAGATGTGGAGGTCGCATTAGCTTTGTTAAGGGAGGGCAATAACCCTTCACGGTTGACCAAGTGAGTGTCAAATTATTATGTTGTTTGCGCAATCCACAGAAAACCAAACGGAGGCAATGCGTGCTCTGTATTGGGAGGATACAAAGAATCTCTGATCCCGTTTATTTTGCTTAGCATTTTATATTGTTTTGAGTTTATTAATGTCCAATCATCTACAGCCGTGCCACAGGCTATCCAATGTCAGTACAATTATTACGGAAACACATATATGGTCATATTATCATCGTTAGTTCGAAGCACTATGGAAATTTTACAAGGTCAAACCTGGCCTAAACAAGTTAGATAACAGAGTGTCTGACAAAATGTTCTCTTGAGAAAAAGTTAGTGTAAGAGAAGTTCCATGGGATGAGAAAGAAATAATGTATGTTATGCAAGGAGTGATAATAACATGATTTTAAAGCAAGCAGACAAAATGGAGTTGCTCTAGCATGTCTATCAATACGTCCTTTAGAGCTTAACAAGACGGTTTTAATGCCCATTGGAAGAGTGGTGGAGGTTACAGTAGCTTAACAAGACGGTTTTAATGCCCCTTGGAGAAGAGGTGGACGTCGCAGTAGCTTTACAAGACGGTTTTAATGCCCCTTGGAAGAGTGGTGGAGGTTACAGTAGCTTAACAAGACGGTTTTAATGCCCCTTGGAGAAGAGGTGGACGTCGCAGTAGCTTTACAAGACGGTTTTAATGCCCCTTGGAAGAGACGTGGAGGTCAGAGTGGTTTAACTAGACTGTTTAAATGCCCCTTGGAGGTCGCAGTAGCTTAACAAGACGGTTTTAATGCCCCTTTGAAGAGTGGTGGAGGTCACAGTAGCTTACCAAGACAGCTATAATGCCCCTTGGAAAAGTGGTGGAGGTCGCAGTAGCTTAACATGACAGCTTTAATGCCCCTTGGAAAAGTGGTGGAGGTTGCAGTAGCTTAACAAGACAGTTTTAATGCCTCTTGGAAAACTGATGGAGGTCGCATTAGCTTAACAAGACGGTTTTAATGCCCCTTGGAAGAGACGTGAAGGTTGCAGTAACTAACCAAGATGGTTTGAATGCCCCTTGGAAGAGACGTCGAGGTCGCAGTAGTTTAACAAGACGGTTTTAATGCCCCTTGGAAAAGTGGTGGAGGTTGCAGTAGCTTAACAAGACGGTTTTAATGCCCCTTGGAAGAGTGGTGAAGGTCACAGTAGCTTACCAAGACAGCTTTAATGCCCTTTGGAAAAGAGGTGGAGGTCGCAGTAGCTTAACAAGACAGCTTTAATGCCCCTTGTAAAAGTGGTGGAGGTCGCAGTAGCTTAACAAGATGGTTTTTATGCCCCTTGGAAAAGTGGTGGAGGTCGCATAAGCTTATCAAGACGGTTTTAATGCCACTTGGAAGAGACGTGGAGGTTGCAGTAGCTTACCAAGACAGTTAAAATGCCCCATGGAAGAGACGTGGAGGTCGCAGTAGCTTAACAAGACGGTTTTAATGCCCCTTGGAAAAGTGGTGGAGGTTGCAGTAGCTAAAAAAGACGGTTTAAATGCCCCTTGGAAGAGCGGTGGAGGTCGCAGTAGATTTACAAGACGGTTTTAATGCCCCTTGGAAGAGTGGTGGAGGTCACAGTAGCTTAACAAGACAGCTTTAATGCCCCTTGGAAAAGTAGTGGAGGTCGCAGTAGCTTAACAAGACAGCTTTAAGGCCCCTTGGAAAAGTGGTGGAGATTGCACTAGCTTAACAAGACGGTTGTAATGCCCCTTGGAAAACTGGTGGAGGTGGCATTAGCTTAACAAGACGGTTTTAATGCCCCTTGGAAGAGACGTGGAGGTTGCAGTAGCTTAACAAGACGGTTTAAATGCCCCTTAAAAGAGATGTGGAGGTTGCATTAGCTTAACAAGACTTTTTTACTGCCCCTTGGAAAAGTGGTGGAGGTCGCATTAGCTTAACAAGACGGCATTAATGCCCCTTGGAAGAGTGGTGGAGGTTACAGTAGCTTAACAAGATGGTTTTAATGCCCCTTGGAGAAGTGGTGGACGTCGCAGTAGCTTAACAAGATGGTTTTAATGCCCCTTGGAAGAAACGTGGAGGTCAGAGTGGTTTAACAAGACTTAAAATGCCCCTTGGAGGTCGCAGTAGCTTAGCAAGATGGTTTTAATGTCCCTTGGAAGAGGGGTGGAGGTCACAGTAGCTTAACAAGACAGCCTTAATGCCCCTTGGAAAAGTGGTGGAGGTCGCAGTAGCTTAACAAGACAGCTTTAATGCCCATTGGAAGAGACGTGGAGGGTGCAGTAGCTAAACAAGACAGTTTAAATGCCCCTTAGAAGAGATGTGGAGGTTGCATTAGCTTAACAAGATGGTTTTAATGCCCCTTGGAATAGTGGTGGAGGTTGCATTAGCTTAACAAGACGGTTTTAATGCCCCTTGGAAGAGTGGTGGAGGTTACAGTAGCTTAACAAGACAGTTTTAATGCCCCTTGGAGAAGAGGTGGACATCGCAGTAGCTTTACAAGATGGTTTTAATGCCCCTTGGAAGAGACGTGTAGGTTGGAGTAGTTTAACAAGAATGTTTACATGCCCCTTGTAGGTCGCAGTAGCTTAACAAGACGGTTTTAATGCCCCTTGGAAGAGTGGTGGAGGTCACAGTAGCTTACCAAGACAGCTTTAATGCCCCTTGGAAAAGTGGTGGAGGTTGCAGTAGCTTAACAAGACAGTTTTAATGCCCCTTGGAGAAGTGGTGGAGGTCGCAGTAGCTTAACAAGACAGTTTTAATGCCCCTTGGAAGAGTGGTGGAGGTCGCAGTAGCTTAACAAGACTGTTTTAATGCTCCTTGAAAGAGTGGTGGAGGTCACAGTAGCTTAACAAGACGGTTTTAATGCCCCTTGGAAGAGATGTGGAGGTTGCAGTAGCTTACCAAGACGGTTTAAATGCCCCTTGGAAGAGACGTGGAGGTCGCAGTAGCTTAACAAGACGGTTTTAATGCCCCTTAGAAAAGTGGTGGAGGTCTCAGTAGCTTAACAAGACAGTTTTAATGCCCCTTGGAAAACTGGTGGAGGTCACATTAGCTTAACAAGATGGTTTTAATGCCCCTTGGAAGAGACGTGGAGGTTCCAGTAGCTTAACAAGACGGTTTAAATGCCCCTTGGAAGAGACATGGAGGTCAGAGTGGTTTAACAAGACTGATTTAATGCCCCTTGCAAGAGCCATGCATTACAGCATACTAAAACATTATTCCCATTATTAGTCTTTGCCTATGCCTTCCAAGCAAATGCTGCCAAAAATTAGGGAGGAGGAAATTGCAATGCTGGCAACATGGACCACGTCACCCTGGTGGTATAGTGGTGGTAGAGGCTATGGGTAAGGAGAAGAGCAAAAAAACGTTGAATTGAGGAAGCGTATACCCATGTGTGGGTGTGAAGCGGTGCATGGGAATTCACCTCTTGAAATAACAAAGTGGATTTGACTTTATGTTACTCTGCTGTCATTTGATGGTGATGAGAAGTCTGGCCCAATCCAGCCCATGTTCATTTTCATAAGGGTCAGCTTGTCAGCATTGTCAGTTGACAGGCGAGTACGCTTATCAGTAATAATTCCCCCAGCGACAATAAAAACACGCTCCGATAACACGCTAGCGGCAGGGCAGGCCAGGACCTCCAAGGCATACAGAGCGAGTTCATTCCAAGTGTCCAGCTTGAATACCCAATAATTAAAAGGCACAGAGGAATCACGGAGGATGCTGCTGTGGTCGGCAAGGTACTCCCTCACCATCTTTTGAAACTTTCCACTCCTTGTGAGAGTACCCCGCACCTCCTGGCCTGTAAGCTGGACGGGTCTCAGAAAACTGTCCCAGAATGTTGACAGTGTTCCCCTGCCTTTGCTGGATTGGAGTTGCGTCTCTCTCGCCTGTACGCCTTGGTTGGTCAACAAACTGTGACCTCTGCCGCTAGCGTGTTCAGATGGGAATTTTTTTAACAGTTCTGCAGCAAGGGCCTTCTGTTACTGCCCCATTTTTGTAGACCTCTCCACCTCAGGAATAAGAGAGTGAAAGTTCTCCTTGTAGCAGGGGTCTAAAAGTGTCACCAACCAGTAATGACTGTCACCCAACATTTTGGCAATGTGAGGGTCACGGTTAAGGCAGCGTAACATAAAGTCAGCCATGCTTGCCAGACTGGTAACGGGAAAGACTTCCGTGTCCTCAACAAGATGACAATTTACCATGCTCTCCTCCTCCTCCCCCCTGTCCTCAGGCCACCCACGCTGAACCGACGGTATGACAGTTGTACAGGTACTACCGTCTACAGCGCATGATACCAGCTCCTGTTCTTCCTCCTCCTCCTCCTCTCCCTCAAAGTCCCCCAATGCACGTTGGGATGAGATGAGGCTGGGCTTTGTGTAATCGCCCATTACGGGTTCTTGATACATCTCATCATACTTTGGCTGCAATGCCTCCTCTTTAATTCTCTGCAGAGAGCATTGCAAAAGACAGACAAGTGGGAAGCTGACGATAATGATGGCGTCATCGCCACTCACCATCTTGGTGGACTCCTCAAAGTTTTTCAGGATGGTACATTTGTCAGACATCCAGGTCCACTCCTGAGGTCTTATGTGTGGTGTCTGATCTGAATATCGATGGCCTTGTTGCAACTGGTACTCCACAACTGCTCTCTTCGGCTGACAAATCCTTTGCAACATGAGGAGGGTAGAGTTCCAACGTGTGGGGACATCACACACCAGTCGTTGTGCCGGAATATGCAAATGCTGCTGCAACCCAGCATTGGCGGTGGAAGCTGTAGCCTACTTCCGAAAATGAGCTGACAGGCGGCGTACTTTGACGAGCAGATCTGGCAACTCGGGGTACGATTTAAGAAACCACTGAACCACGAGGTTAAGCACATGAGCCAGGCATGGTACGTGTGTGATCTCGCCTCGCCTCAGAGCCGCCATCAGGTTACGGCCATTGTCACACACCACCATGCCTGGATGTATGTTCAGCGGTCTCAGCCACAGATCTGCCTGCTCTTTCACAGCTGTCCACAACTCACAAGCAGTGTGAGGTTTATCACCTAAGCTAATGAGTTTCAGCACAGCCTGTTGCCGCTTGGCTGATGCAGTACTGCAGTGAATCCAGCTTGTAACTGATGTGGTGATATCTGAGATGGAGCCTGAACATGAGGAGGAGGAGGAGGATGATGTGCAGGAGCTGTACACTGTGGGGGTAACTCTGACTGACATAGGGCCCGCAATCCTTGGTGTGGGGAGGATGTGTTCCGTCCCAAGGTCCGACTGGGTCCCGGCTTCCACTATGTTTACCCAGTGTGCCGTCAGGGAGATGTACCGTCCCTGGCCACAAGCACTTGTCCACGTGTCCGTTGTCAGGTGGACTCTCCCAGTAACTGCATTGTTGAGGGCACGGCAGATGTTTTGGGAGACATGCTTGTGTAGTGTGGGGATGGCACACCGGGCAAAATAGAGTCGGCTGGGGACCGAGTACCGATGGACGGCCACCACCATAAGGTTTTGGAAGAATTCCGTCTCCACCAGCCTAAAAGGCAGCATTTCCAATGCAAGCAATCGTGAAATGTGCAAATTTAGAACTGTGGCCTGTGGTGCATTGGCTGCGAATTTGCGCTTTCATTCAAAGCTCTGGGATATGGACAAGTGAACTCTTCGGTGGGACTTGGACGTGGACGTTGATGCTGTTTCTTGAGAAACTGCCATAACAAGTGAAGACTGAGAGGAGGGGGCATCTTTGCATGCAGTATGGACAGAGGATTGCCTTGCACGCACAGCAGGGGGTTCTTTTACATGCACAACAGCGGAAGAAGCAGTAATGACACCAGCTGACACTTTTCATGGACCCTCGGGTTCGCCCCACAATGTCGGGTGCTTTGCTGCCTTGTGCCTGATCATGCTGGTGGTGGTCAGGCTGGTAGTTTTGTCAACCCTGCTGATGCTGGAATGGCAGGTGTCACAAATGGCCTTTTTGGGGTTATCAGCAGAGTCTTTAAAAAAATTCCAGACTCTGGAAGACCTACCGGTTGTACTGGCAACGTCCCTTGTGTTGGTGTTATGGGGGAACTGTTGCCCGCCTTCTGTGTGCGGCCACCACACTGCTTCTTCCTGCCTGTTGGGGTACTCTGCCTCCCTCCCCCTGTGTGCTGCTGGCCTCGCTCTGCATGTCCTCCTGCCACGTTAAGTCAGTTAGTAGATCATCCACCACCTCCTCCTCTTCCACTTGCGCATCACGATCCTCCTCCTCACTTCGTGGCAATTGCCAGCGTCGACTTCCACCTCTTGTGACAAATTGCCAGCGTCGACCTCCTCTGGCCGTGGCTTTTCAAATATTTGGGCATCGCTACATGGGATCTCCTCTTCCACCACTTCAAGCGGAGCAGGCGAGGGGCACAAATATGAAAATGGACCAGTGAACACCACTTCAGAGTGTCCAAGTGTGGGAACAGTTGCTGTCTGACGACACTCGGCATGGTGGGAGGAAGGAGCATCAGGGTGAGGAGGAGTATGCGGTCGAGACTCACGGCTACTAACACTTGACAATGTGGAATACAGACTGGAGGTGGTGGTGCCCAGGTAACTGGAAGTATTATCTGCTATCCAATTAATAACATGTTCACACTGATCAGTTCGCAATACTGGTGTTGTAGTGTGCTTCCCTAGTAATTCGGTCAAGAAGTGGGAGCGAGAAGATGTGACTGTTGGTTGTGGCACATTTTCACCTTGCCCACGGCCCCGTCCTCTACACGCACTATCACCAGAACGTCCAGTTCCACGTCCCTTGCCACGCGCCTTGCCCATTTTAAATGAAGTAAAATAGCTTACACTCGCACTATCAATGAAAAAAAGGTAATAAAAAGGAGATTAGAACCGTGGAAGCGGAAAACCACAGTTCTATTTCTCTGGCCTACACCAGAATCTTTTAAACAGATATATTTGTGACTAAACAGACAGGGAGACATTATTACTGTTTTTTTTACGTAAAACAGGCCAAAAGCTGGATAATATAGAGATTTGAGCAGTGGAACTGCAAAACCACAGTTCTAATTTACTGGCATATAAAAGCCTTTTTTACAAAGATATATTTGGGGCTGAACATTCAGCGACACACTCAAACTGTTTTTTTTATGTAAAAAAGTCCCAAAAGTGGATAATATAGAGATTTGAACCGTGGAACTGCAAAACCACAGTTCTATTTTTCTGGCCTACACCAGACTCTTTTAAACAGATATATTGGTCTCTGAACAGTCAGGGAGACACTAAAACTGTTTTTTTATGGCAAAAAATGCAAAAAGCAGGGTAATACACAGATTCGACCCATGGAACTGCAAAACCACAGTTATAGTTAAGTGGCCTACATCAGACTCTTTTAAAGAGATATATTGGTGTCTGACCAGTCAGGGAGACACTATTAGAATTTTTTTTACGGCAAAAAATGCCAAAAACAGGATAATGCAGAGATTTGACCCATGGAACTGCAAAATCACAGTTATAGTTGTGTGGCATACACCAGACTTTTTTAAACAGATATATTGGTGTCTGACCAGTCACGGAGACACTATTACAGTATTTTTTTACAGCAAAAAAATGCAAAAAGCAGGATAATACAGAGATTTGACCCGTGGAACTGCAAAACCATAGTTACAGTTCTATTTTTCTGGCCTACACCAGACTCTTATAAACAGATATATTGGAGTCTGAACAGTCACAGACACACTCAATTTTTTTTTGGTGGGGTGGGAAATACCAAAAGGTTAATAAGACTCGTATTTGGACAGTCTGACTTAGGAAAAAAAAATACATAATTTAGATGAAAAAAAATATATTTTTCCTGGCCCCTGAGATCGGGGTGATAAATCTAGCAATTTGACCAACAGGAGCACTCAGGACTGTAATGCAGCGTTTGCTGGTATAACCACTGCATCTCCTATACAGCCTGCCTGCCTGCCTGCTATCTGGGATGGATATTAGTCCTGAAAAGGACTGTTTGTTTGATTTGGCAGTCTTTAGAGACCCTACACTACCTATTGTAACGGGTCTGGGAGGCAGAACCTCTGAGCAACTATACAAAGGGGCAGTCCTTGTAAGGAAGCGGGTGGCTCCCAGGGAAGGCGGGCAGGTAGTCACGGCAAGTGACAGGGACAGTCTCTGGGTAGAAGTGCAGGAAGTCACGGCAAGTGATGGGGACAGTCTCTTGACAGGCAAGTGACAGCAGGGTAAGAGTCTCTAGACCGGCAGGAGGTCACGGCAAGTGACGGCTGAGCCTCCAGGTAGGCTAGCCGGCAGGTAGCAGGTGAGCGCTCCCAGGTGAGCGGGCAAGAGTCTCTGGACAGGCAGGTGGTCACGGCAAGTGACGGCTGAGCCTCCAGGTAGGCTAGCAGGCAGGTCAGCAGGTGAGCGCTCCCAGGTGAGCGGGCAAGAGTCTCTGGACAGGCAGGTGGTCACGGCAAGTGACGGCTGTGCCTACAGGTAGGCTAGCAGGCAGGTAGCAGGTGAGCGCTCCCAGGTGAGCGGGCAAGAGTCTCTGGACAGGCAGGTATCTGGCAGGTACTTATTGGTCCGCAGGCGGACTGATCCATAGACAGACTGGCAGGTGCTGGTAGGCAGACTGTCGGACCACAGGATAGCAAGCAGGTAAGCAGATATCAGGCAGGTATCAGGCAGGTATCAGGCAGGTATCAGGCAGGTATCAGGCAGGAATCTGGCAGGTGACTGGCAGGTAACTGGTAATGGGACCTAAGTGCTGAAGCAGAGTTGAAAGGCTTTGCAACAACATTGCTCGTGCACCTCCATTTTGGAGGAGGTGCCTTATATATGGTGATGTCCTTTGGCCATTGGCCGGGGACTTCTTAGGACGGCACGCGTGGCCCCATTAAGAGAGGGGGAGCGTGCGTGCGCGCGCCCTAAGCACAGAGGCCGGGAAGCAGTGCGCGCTGCCAGCAAAGCGGGAGGAAGACGCCGGGCACGGAGCGGAGAGGTGAGGGGAACGGCGTCCCTGCCTAGCAGGAGGCAGGGACGCCGACGCTACACCTATTTTGCACTATATATCTCTCCCTAACTCAGCAGCACTCTCCCTACACTGTCTGATCCGGAGCGACTATGTCCAAGATGGCGGCGCCCGGTTTTAAATACTCGAGGTGACGCTGTGCGGCCAGCCAATCACTGTAATGCCCACAAACAACATGGCTGCGGCATTACAGTTACTGGCTGGCAATCCCTGCATGTTCATTGGCTCTGTAAAGAGCGCCAAACGTGCAGGGCGGAGACCTGAGCTCCCGCCCGAGTAACCCGGAAATCCTCAATGCTCACCGAACATCCCAAGTAGTGTGATGCTCGAGCGAGTAACGAGCAGTGTCGAGCATGCTCGCTCAACACTAATTATTACTTTTGTTAGATTCAAGTTATTTCTGTGACCATTGTTGTTTTTTCTTTCATTAAACAAGTTGTACCAACAATTTTGACCATGTGTGTATGATGTTTTGATTGTTTCATATTGCATTTTATTGTAATGTTGCTGCCGCCATAAATTTTTAATTCTGGCTTTTTTATTTTCTCTTAGCACTGTTTACCGATTGGATTAATTGACTATATTTTAATAGATTGGATATTTCTGAACGCAGACACCTAACATGTGTACATTTTTAAATTGTTTTATTTTCAATAATGCAAAAGAGGGGCGATTTGAACTTTTTTTCTAATTTAATATTTTTAAAAACTTTTTTTTTTCATATTTTTCACTGACTTAAACAGTCCCCCTAAGATCATCCAATCGCCTATGCTACAAATAGCAGTGCTTCGGCACTGTTATGTATAGCAGAAATCACAATCTCCTATGAACGCTGGCCATGAGCCGGTGTTCACAAGAGATTCACAATGACAGGGACGGGGGTCTTCAGCAGACCCCCGCCTGTCATGGTAACCCATCGATTCCCTGCAATCACATGTAAGGTGTGCCGATGGGCTGGACTAATGATGGGCTTCTGGTAGGTAAGTGTTAAAGCCAGCTGTAGGCCAAGCACTGCTCCACCCGCCATTAAGTGTGGGAAAGATGTGCGTGCAAGACTTAAAAATTGCTGTTCAGTGATGTCTCCATCCAATCTCATTGAGTTAGAGCTAGAGTGCAAAGAAGAATGGGCAAACATTTTTCAGTTTTCAGATGTGCAAAGCTGATAGAGACATATCCTAAAAGTCTTGCAATAGTAATTGCAGTGAAAGGTGGTCCTAAAAAGCACTGACTCATGGGCTGAATACAAATGCACATCACAATTTTCAGATTTATATTTTTAAAACATTAAGAAAATCATGTATCATTTTCTTTACACTTCATGTCTAAGGGGTAATGTTTCTCTTTGTGGAGAGTTACATACCAGCTCTGACATGTCAAGGTAAGGAGGCTTATTCACCATGCAATGTTCCTCTGGGAAATTTAATATGCAAATTGCCTCTTCAAATTGTGACTTGTAGGACTGCTGCTTCCAATAGGTGGCACTATAGGGTTCAAGTCTTCTTCATCCCTGAAGAGGCAATTTGCATATTAAATTTCCCAAAGGAGCATTGCAATGCAAATAAGCTTCCTTACCTTGGCATATCAGAGCTGATATGTCCCTTTCCACAAGGAGAAATGTTACCCCTTAGACCTCAGTCCAGAGTTTCTCACCTAGCCAAATCAATTCTCATACTTTGCACTGATGAGGGCCAATAGCCCGAAACACCATGTCTTCAAATTGAGATTCTGATTTGGCATTTATCCTAAGTCATATTGCACGACTCGTTAAATGGTCAATTGTGTCTTATAGGGTTGCTGCTTCCAATTGGTGGCGGTATAGAATTCAAGTCCTCTTCTTCTCTGATAGGCAATTTGCATTTTTACACTTCACAAATTCTTGCTGCAATGTGATGGTACATCACGTAAAATCCCAAGAAAAGACAGTTAAGTTTGTGGGTGTAATATGAAAAAATGTGGAAACAGGGTTTGAATAATATTTCAAGGCACTATATATACAGTGGATATGGAATGTATTCAGACCCCTTTAAAATTTTCACTCTTTGTTTCATTGCAGCCATTTGGTAAATTCTAAAAAGTTCTTTTTTTTTCTCCTTAAAGTACACTCTACACCCCATCTTGACTGAAGAAAACAGAAATGTAGAAATTTTTGCAAATTTACTAAAAAAGAAAAACTGAAATATCACATGGTCATAAGTATTCAAACCCTTTGCTCGGTATTGAGTAGAAGCAGCCTTTTGAGCTAATACAGCCATGAGTCCCTGTTAAGAGGAACAGAGGCCGCTATCTGCAGACCAGACATAACCTCAAGAGAAATGTGCTGTCTTCCAGGAGCAAAAATTAAAGATGTGTCTGACAGGATATCAAGACTCTTCAGACCTACAGATCACTACCCATTCCTGCTAATACATGTGGGGACAAATGACACCGCAAGAAAGGACCTGGAAACCATCTGCAGTGACTTTGAAGACTTAGGCAAGAAAGTGAAAGAATTGGGAGCGCAGGTGGTCTTCTCATCCATCCTCCCAGTGGATGGCCATGGAACAATGAGGTGGAATAAGATTCTACAGGTGAACAACTGGCTACGTCGATGGTGCCGTCAACAAGGATTTGGATTTCTGGATCACGGAATGAATTACCTATACGATGGACTACTTGCTAGAGATGGAGTGCACCTTACGAAGACTGGAAAACATGTATTTGGAAGTCGCCTTGCTACACTCTTCAGGAGAGCTTTAAACTAGAACAATGTGGGAAGGGAAGCAAAAGGCCAGAAAAAACCATACAGCTGACAAATACTATTGAGATCTCTGCTACTGGAAGTGGAAAGGAAGAACAAAGACAAAACAATTTAAATAATAAAAATATGGGAGGAAGAGAAACCAATCACAAACTGAAATGTTTTTATACAAATGCACAAAGCATGGGCAGCAAACAAGGAGAATTGGAACTACTAATGCAGGAAAAGAAATATGATGTCATTGGAATCACTGAAACTTGGTGGGACGATACACATGATTGGAATAAAAGGCTAAAAGGATACAACTTATTTGCAAGAAACAGACTTGATAATCGAGGAGGAGGTGTCGCATTGTATGTTAGAAAAGCATATATATGCACAGAGATTGAAGCTTCAGAGACTGGGAGTTCTGTGGAAACTGTTTGGGTAAGAATACAAGGAGAGAACAACGGAAAGGACACCATTGTAGCCATTTACTACAGGCCACCTGGGCAAGCTGAAGATATGGATGAACTCTTTATGTATCAAATGACCAAGTTCTCCAAAAAATATGACGTAGTGGTCATGGGAGATTTCAACTATCCAGACATTTGTTGGGAATCTCTCTCAAGTAAAACTAACAGGTCAAGCAAATTCTTATCCTCTCTTGCTGACAACTTTATCTTCCAAAAGGTAGGGGAGAAAACAAGGGGATCTGCTACTTTGGATCTAATCCTTATAAACAGGGAGGAAATGTTTGAGGAGGTAAAGGTGGCTGGGACCCTAGGAGGCAGCGATCATGCTATTATAGAATTTTGGATAACTAGAGGAGGAAGACATGTGAAGACTCAAACCTCAAGGTTAGATTTTAGAAAGGCAGATTTTAAGAGACTCAGAAAGAGAATAGGAGGGATCCAATGGCTGGATGTCTTTAAGGACAAAAATGTCCAGGAAGGATGGGAAATTTTTAAAAATGAGATTCTCAAAGCACAATCGTTAACAATCCCGAAAAGTAGGAAGAATGGGAAGCATTTAAGGAAACCAGGATGGATGAACACAGAACTTAAACACATGCTAAAAAGAAAGAAAGAAATGTTTATTAAATGGAAAGAGGGAGGCATATCTAAAGAAGATTATAATGCAGTCTGCAGATCCTGCAGGGCACGTATCAGGTTAGCTAAAGCTGACAATGAATTAAGGCTTGCAAGAGATGTCAAAAGCAATAAAAAAGGATTTTGGGGATATGTCAAAAGTAAAAGAAAAGTCAAAGATGCTATAGGATTTTTACAGGATGAAAATGGAGAAATGGTAAGAGAGGATGTTGAGAAGGCCGAACTTTTTAACTCCTATTTTGCATCTGTTTTCTCTCAGAAAGAAAATGTAACATCAACTGATCTTCACTGTCCTTTTAAAGGAATAGAGGAATCCAAGTTATCTGTAAACAGAAAGATTGTGAGGGAATATTTAGCTAACATAAATTAGTTCAAGTCTCCAGGTCCAGATGAATTACACCCCAGAGTACTGAAGGAGATCGTAGAAGAAATTTTACAACCACTCTCCATAATCTTTGAAAATTCTTGGAGAACAGGAGAAGTCCCAGAAGACTGGAGAAGAGCAAATGTTGTTCCTATCTTCAAAAAGGGGAAGAAGGTGGACCCAGGGAACTATAGGCCGGTGAGTCTGACTTCTATACCAGGAAAGATCTTTGAACAAATTATTAAACAACATGTATGTAAGTACATGGATAAGAATGAAGTGATTAACCAGAGTCAGCATGGGTTTGTAACTAACAAGTCATGTCAGACTAACTTAATTTCCTTTTATGACAGAATCACTGACTGTGTGGATCAGGGAAATGCTGTAGACATAGTATATCTTGACGTCAGCAAAGCATTTGACAAAGTATCTCACACCATCCTTATTGAAAAAATGACCAAGTATGCAATGGACCAGGCAACTGTTAGGTGGATTCATAACTGGCTTAGTGATCGGACTCAAAGGGTGGTTGTAAATGGCTTCACATCCAGCTGGATGAATGTCTCAAGTGGGGTACCACAGGGCTCCGTCCTGGGACCTGTATTGTTCAACATCTTTATCAATGATTTAGATGAAGGAATTGAGGGTAAACTGATTAAATTTGCTGATGACACAAAGCTAGGAGGGATAGCTAATACTAGAGAAGAGAGAGAGAGGATTCAAAAAGACCTAAATAAACTGGAGCAGTGGGCAGCAACCAACAGAATGGTTTTTAACAGGGAAAAATGCAAAGTACTACATCTGGGCAATAAAAATGAAAAAAGCATATACAGAATGGGAGGAATAGAGCTAAGCAACAGTACATGTGAAAAATACTTAGGTATACTAATAGATCATAGACTGAACATGAGTCAACAGTGTGATGCAGCAGCAAAAAAGGCAAATACAATTCTGGGATGTATTAACAGAAGCATACAGTCTAGATCACATGAAGTCATTATCGGTCTTTACTCCTCTTTGGTCAGACCTCATCTGGAATACTGTGTACAGTTTTGGGCACCATATTTTAAAAAAGACATAGACAAACTGGAGCAAGTTCAGAGAAGAGCGACCAGAATGGTGACTGGTCTGCAAACCATGTCCTATGAGGAACGGTTGCAGGATTTGGGAATGTTTAGCTTGCAAAAAAGAAGACTGAGAGGAGACTTAATAGCTGTCTACAAATATGTCAAGGGCTGTCACATTGTAGAAGGATCATCTTTATTCTCATTTGCACAAGGAAAGACTAGAAGCAATGGGAGGAAACTAAATGGGAGGAGACACAGATTAGATATTAGAAAAAACTTTTTGACAGTTAGGGTGATTAATGAGTGGAACAGGCTGCCACGAGAGGTGGTGAGTTACCCTTCAATGGACGTCTTCAAACAGAGGCTGGACAAACATCTGTCTGAGATGATTTAGTGAATCCTGCTTTGATCAGGGGGTTGGACCAGATGACCCAGGAGGTCCCATCCAACTCTACCATTCTAAGATTCTATGATTCTATGATTCTATGAGTCTTCTTGGGAATGATGCAACAAGTTTTTCACACCAGGATTTGGGGATCCTCTGCCATTCTTCCTTGCAGATCCTCTCCAGTTCTGTCAGGTTGGATGGTGAACGTTGGTGGACAGCCATTTTAAGGTCTCTCCAGAGATGCTCAATTGGGTTTAGGACAGGGCTCTGGCTGGGCCAGTCAAGAATGGTCACAGAGTTGTTCTGAAGCCACTCCTTTGTTATTTTAGCTGTGTGCTTAGGGTCATTGTCTTGTTGGAAGGTGAACCTTCGGCCAAGTCTGAGGTCCAGAGCACTTGGGAAGAGGTTTTCAACCAGGATATCTCTGTACTTGGCCGCATTCATGTTTCCTTCAATTGCAAGTAGTCATCCTGTCCCTGCAGCTGAAAAACACCCCCATGGCATGATGCGGCCAGCACCATGTTTCATTGTTGGGATTGTATTGGGCGGTTGATGAGCAGTGCCTGGTTTTCTCCACACATACCGCTTAGAATCATCACCAAAAAGTTCTATCTTCATCTCATCAGGCCAGAGAATCTTATTTCTCATAGTCTGGGAGTCCTTCATGTGTTTTTGAGCAAACTCTATGCAGGCTTTCATATGTCTTGCACTGAGGAGAGGCTTCCGTTGGACCACTCTGCCATAAAGGTCAGACTGACAGAGGGCTGCAGTGATAGTTGACTTTGTGGAATTTTCTCCCATCTACCTACTGCATCTCTGGAGCTCAGCCACAGTGATCATGGGGCCCAACTTTACCTTTCTCACCAAGGCTCTTCTCCCACTATTGCTCAGTTTGGCTGGACGGCCTGGTGTAGGAAGACTTCGGGTGGTTCCAAACTTCTTCCATTTAAGGATTATGGAGGCCACTGTGCTCTTAGGAACCTTGAGTAATGCAGAAATTCTTTTGTAACCTTGGCCAGATCTGTGCCTTGCCACAATTCTGTCTCTGAGATCCTTGGGCAGTTCCTTTGAGCTCATGATTCTCATTTGGTCTGACATGGACTGTGAGCTATGAGGTCTTATATAGACAGGTGTGTGCCTTTCCAAATCAAGTCCTATAAGTTTAATTAAACACAGCTGGACTCCAATGAAGGAGTAGAATCATCTCAAGGAGGGTCACAAGGAAATTGATAGCATGTGACTTAAATATGAGTGTCTGAGCAATGGGTCTGAATACTTATGACCATGTGATATTTCAGTTTTTCTTTTTTAATAAATTTGCAAAAATTTCTACATTTCCGTTTTTTTTTCTGTCAAGATGGGGTGCAGAATGTACTTTACTGAGAAAAAAAAAAAACTTTTTAGAATTTACTAAACGGCTGCAATGAAACAAAGAGTGAATATATATATTATACAGTGTCATGTAAAAGTTTGGATACCCCTGGTCAAAATTACTGTTATTGTGAACAATTAAGCAGGTTGAAGAAGAAATGATCAAGCATGAACTGCTATTTTGAGGTCTAGCCACAGTCTTTCAATGATATTCAGATCAGGGGACTGTTAAGGTTATTGTAAAACCTTAAATTTGCAGATTTTGAGGTAGTATATTGTGGATTTTGACGTGTGTTTAGGATCATTATCCATTTGTAGAAGCCAACCTCTATTCAACTTCAGATTTTTTGCAAATGGTGTTATGTTTGGGTCAAGAATTTGTTGAAATTTAATTGAATTTATTCTTCCCTTCACCCATGGATTGCCCCCCGTGCCATTGGCTGCAACACAACCCCAAAGCATGATTGACCCACCTCTTTGTTTAATAGTTGGCAAAATGTTATTTTTCTTAAATTCTGTGCCATTTTTTTCTGTACATATAACTGTGATCATTGTGGCCAAAGAGTTCAATTTTAACCTCATGAGTCCACAAGACTAGTTTCCAAAATGCATCAAGCTTGTTTAGATGTTTTTGCATACTTATGACACTGAATTTTATGGTGAGGACACATGAGAGGTTTTCTTCTGATTACTGTTCCATGAAAGCCATATTTGAACAGGTGTCTAAACACTAGAACAATTTACCACCACTCCTGAGTCTGCTAAGTCTTTCTGAACATCTTTTGCAGTGAAGCTGGGGTTCCGATGTGCCTCTCTAGCAATCCTACGAGCAGCTCTCACCTAAATTGTGCTTGGTCTTACAGATCTTATCTTGACCTCCACTGTTTCTGTTAACTGCCATTTCTTAATTAATTTCTGAACTAAGGAAATGGCAACTTGAAAATGCTTTGACATTTTCTTATAGCCTTTTCTGCTTTATGTGCCTCCACAATTTTCATTTTCAGTGTGCTAGGCAGCTGCTTAGAAGAAACCATGGCTACTGCTTTTTTGCCACAAGGTTAGAATAGGCTGAATTTTTATAAAGCTGTCAAATTTGCATCACTTGGCCTTTCCTAACAATGATAGTGAACAAGCCATAACCCTAACAGGCTAATTAATGTGTGAAACCTTGGTAAAAGTTATATGAGCACATAAATTTCCAACGGTGCCCAAAATGCCCAAAATTTTGCATTGGACCATAGACTTTTTTGGAATTTTTAAATGACAATATATGTATACTAGCTATTGAACCCATTTTACGCCCGGGTGATGAGCATTTTTATTGTTATATGGTCTCCCATGCTGGTATGTGCTGCCCCCCTCCTGGTAGTTGTGCTTCCCCCATCCTGTCCCCACCATCCTATCCTGGTATGCATGGTACCCCTCATCCCTATCCTGGTATGCATGGCCCCTCATCCGAATCCTGGTATGCATGGCCCCACGACATCCCAATCCTGTTATGCATGGTATCCCTCATTCCTATCCTGATATGCATGACCCCCTCAACCCTAATCCTGGTATGCATTGTACCCCTCATCCCTAGTCTGGTATGCATGATACCCCTTATCCCTATTCTGGTATGCATGGCAGCCCTCATCCCCATTGTTGGTATGCATGGCACCCCTCATTCCAAATCTGGTTTACATTGAACCCCTCATCCCAATCCTGGTATGTATGGTATCCCTCATCACTATTCTGCTATGTATGGTACCCCTCATCCTGGTATGCATGGCACCCCATGCCTCATCCTGCTATGCGTGGTACCCCTCATCCCTATTCTGGTATGTATTGCATCCCTCATCCCCCAATCCTGGTATGTATGGCCTCCTCATCCCCCAATCCTGGTATGCATGGCACACTATCCATCATCCTGGCATGCATGGTACCCCGCATTGCTATCCTGGTAAGCATGGTACCCCTCATCCCTATTCTGGTATGTATGGTACCCCTCATCCTGGTTTACATGGCACCCCTCATCCCAATTCTAGTATGTATGGCCTCCTCATGCCAGAAAATTGGTATGCATGGCACCCAATCCTTCATCCTGATAAACATGGCTACTTCATCCCCAATCCTGGTATGTATGGCCCCCTAATCCCTATCCTGGAAAGCATGGCACTCCCCATCCCCCAATCCTAGTATGCATGACACCCCATCCCTAATCCTGGTATGCATGGCAACCCTCATCCTTATTCTGGTATGCATGATACCCAACATCCCTATTCTGGTATGCATGGCACCCCTCATCCCCATTGCTAGTATGAATGGCACCCCTCACCCCCCAATCCTGGTATGCATGGTCCTTCACCTCCCAATCCTGGTATGCATGGTCCACTCACCCCCCAATCCTGATATGTGTGGTACTCCCTCATCCTGGTATGCATGGCACCCCACATCCCTATCCTAATATGCGCATGGCACCCATCATCCCTATCTTGGCATGCATGGCACCTCTCATCCCCATCCTGGTATGCATAGCACCTCTCATCCCCATCCTGGTATGCATGGCACCCCTCACCCCAATCGTGGTATGCATTGCACCCCACACCCCCAATCTTGTTATGCATGGAACCCCTCACCCCCAATTCTGGTATGCATGGCATCCCTCATCCCCAATCCTGGTATGCATAGCACCCCTTATTCTGGTATGCATGGCTCCCTCATACCCAAGCCTAGTATGCATGGCCCCCTCAGCCTTATCCTGGTATGCATGGGCTCCCCCCCCCTCCTGGTATGCATGGCACTCCTTATCCCTATCCTGGTATGCATGGTACCCCATCCCCCATCCCTATCCTTGTATGTATGGTACCCCTCATCCTGGTATGGATGGTACCCCTCATCCCTATTCTGGTATGCATGGCACCCCATCCCTCATCCTGGTATGCATGGTACCCCTCATCCTTTTCCTGGTATACATAGTACCGCTCATCCCTATCCTGGTATGCATGGCCCCTCATCTGAATCTTTGTTTGCATGGCCCCCCAAAATCCATATCCTGGTATGCATGGTATCCCTCATTCCTATCCTGGTATGCATGGCACCCCTCATCCCTATCCTGGTATGAATGGCCCCCTCATCCCCACTCCTGGTCTGCATTGCCCCCTTATCCCCAATCCTGGTATACATGGCACCCCTCATCCCCAATCCTGGTATGCATTGCACCCCTCATCCCTAATCCTGGTATGCATGGCACCCCTCATCCCCAATCCTGGTATTCATAGCACCCCTCATCCCCAATCCTGGTATGCATGGCATCCGTCATCCCCAATCCTGGTATACATGGCACACACTCATTCCAAATCTGGTATACTTGGCACCCCTCATCCCAATCCTGGTATGCATGGCACCCCATCTCTCATCCCGTTATGGATGGCCCCCTCATCCTAAATTTGGTATGCATGGCACTCCTCATCCCTATAATGATTTGCAAGGTACCCCATCCCTCATCCATATCCTTATATGTATGGTACCCCTCATCCTGGTATGGATGGCACCCCTCATCCATATCCTGGTATGCATGGCACCCCATCCCTCATCCTGGTATTCATGGTACCGCTCATCCCTATCCTGGTATGCCTGGCCCCTCATCCGAATCCTGGTATGCATGGCCCCCCCACATCCCTATCATGGTATGCAGGGCCCCCTAATCCCCAATCCTGGTATGCATGGCCCCCTCATCCCCGATCCTGGAATGCATGGCACCCCTCATCTCCAATCCTGGTATGCATGGCACCCCTGATCCCATATCCTGGTATGCATGACACCCCTCATCTCCAAACGTGGTGTTCATAGCACCCATCATCCCCAATCCTGGTATGCATGGCATCCCTCATCCCCAATTCTGGTATACATGGCACCACTCATTCCAAATCTGGTATACATTGCACCCCTCATCCCAATTCTGGTATGCATGCCACCCCATCTCTCATCCTGGTATGCATGGCCCCCTCATCCCAAATTTGGTAAACATGACATCCCTCATCCAAATCCTCGTATGTATGGCATCCCTCATCACTATCCTGGTACGTATGGTACCCCTCATTCTGGTATGCATGGCACCCCATCCCTCATCCTGGTGTGCATGGTACTCCTCATCCCTATTTTGGTATGTATGGCACCCCTCATAACCCAATCCTGGTATGTATGGCCTATTCATCCCTATCCTGGTATGCATGACACTCCTTATCCCACAATCCTGGAATGCATGGCACCCCATCCCTTATCCTGGTATGCATGGTACCCCTCATCCCTATTCTGCTATGTATGGTACACCTCATTCCTATTTTGGTATGCATGGCACCCCATCCCTCTTCCTGGCATGCATGGTACCCCGCATTCCTATCCTGGTATGCATGGTACCACTCATCCCTATTTAGGTATGCATGGCACCCCTCATCCGCCAATCCTGGTATGCATGGTCCCTTCACTCCCCAATTCTGGCATGCTTGGTCCCCTCACCCCCCAATCCTGGTATGCATGGTCCCCTCACCTCCCAATCCTGGTATGCATGGCCTCCTCATCCCCCAGTCCTGGTATGCATGGTCCCCTCACACCACAATCCTGGTATGCATGGTACCCCTCATCCCCCAATCCTGGTATGCTTGGTACCCCTGCTCCCCCAATCCTGGTATGCGTGGCACCCCTCACCCCCCAATCCTGGCATTTATGGTACCCCTGCTCCCCCAATCCTGGTATGTGTTGCCCCCTCACCCCCAATCCTGGTTTTCTTGGTTCCCCTCATCCCCCAATCCTGGTATGGTGGTACCCCTCATCCCCAATCCTGGTATGCATGGCACCCCTCACCCCCCCGTCCTGGTATATATGGCCCCTCATCCCCCAATCCTGGTATGTGTGGACCCCTCACCCCCCAATCCTGGTATGTATTGCACCATATCCTTAATCCTGGTTTGCATGGTACCCCATCCCTCATCCCTTTCATGCTGTACACATACAAAAAAATAAACACTTATACTCACCTTTCTTCCCTGTGCTCCAGCGCTGCTGTGTCCTGCGGTATGGGCAATCGCGTATTCCGGCGCCACACTCCCTCCCCAGCCTCTGGCAGAACAGGACCCAGCAGCACTGGAGCACAGGGAAGAAAGGTGAGTATAAGGGTTTATTTTTTTGTATGTGTGCAGCGTGAAAGGGATGGGGGGTGCCATACATACCAGGAATGGGGATAAGGGGTGCAATGCATACCTGGATTGGGGAATGAGGTGTACCATACATACCAGTTTTGAGGGGTGAGAGGACCATGCATACCAGGATTGGGGGGTGAGAGGATCATGCATACCAGGATAAGGGGTGCCATACATACCAAAATAGGGATGAGGGGTACCATGCATACCAAGATGAGGGAAGGGGTGCCATGCATACCAGGATGAGAGATATGATGCCATGCATACCAGGATTGGAATGAGGGGTACCATGCATTCCAGGATAAGGGATGGGGTGAAATGCATACAAGGATAGGGGATATTGTGCCATGCATACCAGGACTGGGTGATGAGCAGTGCCAAGCATACCAGAATAGGGATGAGGGGGCCATACATACCAGGATTGGGGATAAGGGAGCCATGCATACCAGGATGAGGGATGGGGTGTCATGCATACCAGAATTAGGGGATGAGGAGGTCATACATACAAGAATTGGGATGAGGGCTACCATACATGCCGGAATAGGAATAGTGATGTGGGGTACCATGCATACAAGGATGAGAGATACGATGCCATGCATACCAGGATTGGGATGAGGGGTGCAATGTATACTAGATTTGGAATGAGGGATGCTCTGCAAACTATGATTGGGCATGAGGGGTGCCATGCATGCAAGGATGTGGGGTGATTGGTCCCTTGCATACCAGGATTGGGATGAGGGGTGCCATGCATACCAGGATTGGGGATGAGGGGTTCCATGCATACCATGATTGGGGATGAGGGGTGCCATGCATGCTAGGATTGGGGGATAAGGACCCCATACATACCAGGATTGGGGGATGAGAGGTGCAATACATACCAGAATTGGGATGAGGGGTGCACTGCATACCAGGATGAAGAATGGGTTGCCATGCATACCATGATGAGAGATGTGGTGCCATGCATACCAGGATTTGGGGATGAGGGGTGCCAAACAGACCAGGATTGAGATGAGGGATACCATGTATACCAAATTTGGGATGAGGGGGGCA
Organism: Phyllobates terribilis; assembly: GCF_046119375.1. Lineage (NCBI taxonomy): Eukaryota > Metazoa > Chordata > Amphibia > Anura > Dendrobatidae > Phyllobates > Phyllobates terribilis. The sequence goes on from NW_027362764.1 coordinate 447,841,326, forward strand.
TGCATACCAGGATGAGAGACAGGATGCCATGCATGCCAGAATTGGGATGAGGGGTGCAATGAATACCAGGTTTGGAATGAGGGATGCTATGAATACCAGGATTGGGGATGAGGGGTGCCATGCATACCAGCATTGGGGATGAGGGGTTCCATGCAAACAAGGATTGGGGATGAGGTGTGCCATGCATACCAAGATTGGGGATGAGGTGTGCCATGCATACCAGGATTAGGGATGAGGGATACCATGCATACCAGAATAGGGATGAGGGGTACCATGCACACCAGGATGAGAGACAGGGTGCCATGCATACCAGGATTGGGGATGAGGGGTTCCATGCATACCAGGATTGGGGATGAGGTTTGCCATGCATACCAGGATTGGGGATGAGTGGTGCCACCATGCATACCAGAATAGGGATTAGGGGTACCATCTATACCAGGATAAGGGATAGGGTGAAATGCATAATAGGATTGGCCATGCATACCAGGATTGGGTGAAGAGAAGTGCCATGCATACCAGGATAGGGATGAGGGGGCCATGCATACCAGGATTGGGGATAAGGGAGCCATGCATACCAGGGTGAGGGAATGGGTGCCACGCATACCTATATTAGTGGATGAGGAGGCCATACATACCAGAATTGGGATGAGGAGTGCCATGTATACCAGGATGAGGGCTATCATACATGCCAGAATAGTGATGCGGGGTACCATGCATACCAGGATGAGGGATGGGGTGGCATGCATACCAGGATAAGGGGTACCATACATACCAGGATAGGGATGAGAGGTACCATACATACCAAAATAGGGATGAGCTGTACCATGCATATCAGGATAGGAATGCGTGTTTCCTTAAATACAAGGATGAGGGATGGGGTGCCATGCATACCAGAATTGGAGAATTAGGAGGCCATACATACCAGGATTGGGGTATGAGGGGTGCCATACATATCAGAATTGGGATGAGGGGTGCCATGCATGCCAAGATGAGGGATGGGGTGCCATGCATACCAGGATGAGAGATGAGATGCCATGCATACCAGGATTGGGATGAGGGGTGCAATGTATAGCAGATTTGGAATGAGGGATGCTATGCAAACCAGGATTGGGAATGAGGGGTGCCATGCATACCATAATGAGGGATGTGGTGCCATGCATACCAGAATTTGGGGATGAGGGGTGCCACACAGATCAGGATTGAGATGAGGGATGCCATGTATACCAAATTTAGGATGAGGGGGGCATGCATACCAGGATGAGAGACAGGATGCCATGCATGCCAGAATTGGGATGAGGGGTGCAATGTATACCAGGTTTGGAATGAGGGATGCTATGCATACAAGGATTGGGGATGAGGGGTGCCATGCATACCAGGATTGGGGATGAGGGGTTCCGTGCATACAAGCATTGGGGATGAGGTGTGCCATGCATACAGGATTGAGGATGATGTGTGCCATGCATACCAGGATTAGGGATGAGGGGTACCATGCATACCAGAATAGGGATGAGGGGTACAATGCACACCAGGATTAGGGATGAGGGGTACCATGCATACCAGGATTGGGGATGAGGGGTTCCATGCATATCAGGATTGGGGATGAGGGGTGCCACCATGCATACCCAAATAGGGATTAGGGGTACCATCTATACCAGGATAAGGGATAGGGTGAAATGCATAATAGGTTTGGCCATGCATAAAAAGATTTGGTGATGAGGAATGCCATGCATACCAGGATAGGGATGAGGGGGCCATGCATACCAGGAAGAGGGAATGGGTGTCATGCATACCTGGATTAGGGGATGAGGAGGCCATACATACCAGAATTGGGATGAGGGGTGCCATGTATACCAGGATGAGGGCTATCATACATACAATAATAGTGATGCGGGGTACCATGCATACCAGGATGAGGGGTGGGATGCCATGCATACCAGGATAAGTGGTGCCATACATACCAGCATAGGGAGGAGAGATACCATACATACCAAAATAGGGATGAGCTGTACCATGCATATCAGGATAGGAATGCGGGATTCCATAAATACAAGGATGAGGGATGGGGTGCCATGCATACCAGAATTGGAGAATAAGGAGGCCATACATACCAGGAGTGGGGGATGAGGGGTGCCATACATATCAGAATTGGGATGAGGGGTGCCATGCATACCAAGATGAGGGATGGGGTGCCATGCATACCAGGATGAGAGATACGATGCCATGCATACCAGGATTGGGATGAGGGGTGCAATGTATACCAGATTTGGAATGAGGGATGCTATGCAAACCAGGATTGGGGATGAGGGGAGCCATGCATACCAGGATTGGGGATGAGGGGTCCCATGCATACCAGGATTGGGGATGAGGGGTGCCATGCATGCAAGGATTGGGGGATAAGGAGCCCATACATACATGGATTGGGGGATGAGAGGTGCAATACATACCAGAATTGGGATGAAGGGTGCCATGCATACCAGAATTGGGATGAGGGGTGCCATGCATACCAGGATTGGGGATGAGGGGTGCCATGCATACCGGGATTGGGGATGAGGGGTTCCATGCATACCAGGATTAGGGATGAGGGGTACCATGCATACCGGGATTGGGGATGAGGTGTGCCATGCAAACCAGGATTGGGGATGAGGGGTACCATGCATACCAGGATTAGGGATGAGGGGTACCATGCATACCAGAATAGGGATGAGTGGTATCTTGCATACCAGGATAAGGGATGGGGTGAAATGCATACAAGGATAGGGGATATTGTGCCATGCATACCAGGTTTTGGTGATGAGCAGTGCCATGCATACCAGAATAGGGATGAGGGGGCCTTACATACCAGGATTGGGGATAAGGGATCCATGCATACCAGGATGAGTGATTGGGTGTCATGCATACCAGGATTAGGGGATGACGAGGCCATACATACCAGAATTGAGATGAGAGCTACCATACATGCCAGAATAGTGATGTGGGGTACCATGCATACCAGGATGAGGGATGGGGTGCCATGCATACCAAAATAGGGATGAGGGGTACCATGCATACCAAGATAGGAATGCGGGTTTCCATGCATACAAGTATGAGGGATGGGTTGCCATAAATACCAAGATTGGGGGATAAGGAGGCCATACAAACCATGATTGGGGGATGAGTGGTGCCTTACATAGCAGAATTGGGATGAGGGGTGCCATGCATACCAGGATGAAGGATGGGGTGCCATGCATACCAGGATGAGAGATACGATGCCATGCATACCAGGATTGGGATGAGGGGTGCAATGTATAGCAGATTTTGAATGAGGGATGCTATGCAAATTAGGATTGGGGGTGAGGGGTGCCAAGCATACCAGGATTGGGGATGAGGGTTCCCATGCATACCAGGGTTGGGGATGAGCGGTGCCATGCATACCAGGATTGGGATGAGGGGTTCCATACATACCAGGATTGGGGATGAGGGGTGCCATGCATAATTGGATTGGGGGATAAGGAGCCCATACATACCAGGATTGGGGGATGAGAGCTGCAATACATACCAGAATTGGGATGAGGGGTGCCATGCGTACCAGGACGAAGGATGGGTTGCCATGCATACCATGATAAGGGATGTGGTGCCATGCATTCTAGAATTTGGGGATGATGGGTGACAAGCAGACCAGGATTGAGATGAGGGATGCCATGTATACCAAATTTGGGATGAGGGGCCATGCATACCAGGATGAGAGACAGGATGCCATGCATGCCAGAATTGGGATGAGGGGTGCAATGTTTACCAGGTTTGGAATGAGGGATGATATGCATACCAGGATTGGGGATGAGGGGTGCCATGCATTCCAGGATTGGGGATGAGGGGTTCCCTGCATACAAGGATCGGTGATGAGGTGTGCCATGCATACCAGGATTGGGGATGAGGTGTGCCATGCATACCAGGATTAGGGATGAGGGGTACCATGCATTCCAGAATAGGGATGACAGATACCATGCACACCAGGATTAGAGACAGGGTGCCATGCATACCAGGATTGGGGATGAGGGGTTCCATGCATACCATGATTGGGGATGAGGTGTGCCATGCATATCAGGATTGGGGATGAGGGGTGCCACCATGCATACCCAAATAGGGATTAGGGGTACCATCTATACCAGGATAAGGGATAGGGTGAAATGCATAATAGGTTTGGTCATGCATAAAAAGATTGGGTGATGAGGAATGCCATGCATACCAGAATAGGGATGAGGGGGCCATGCATACCAGGATTGGGGATAAGGGAGCCATGCATACCAGGAAGAGGGAATGGGTGTCATGCATACCTGGATTAGGGGATGAGGAGGCCATACATACCAGAATTGGGATGAGGGGTGCCATGTATACCAGGATGAGGGCTATCATACATACAAGAATAGTGATGCGGGGTACCATGCATACCAGGATGAGGGATGGGGTGCCATGCATACCAGGATAAGTGGTGCCATACATACCAGGATAGGGATGAGAGGTACCATACATACCAAAATAATGATGAGCTGTACCATGCATATGAGGATAGGAATGCGGGTTTCCATAAAAACAAGGATGAGGGATGGGGTGCCATGTATACCAGAATTGGAGAATTAGGAGGCCATACATACCAGGAGTGGAGGATGAGGGGTGCCATACATATCAGAATTGGGATGAGGGGTGCCATGCATACCAAGATGAGGGATGGGGTGCCATGCATACCAGGATGAGAGATACGATGCCATGCATACCAGGATTGGAATGAGGGGTGCAATGTATACCAGATTTGGAATGAGGGATGCTATGCAAACCAGGATTGGGGATTAGGGGTGCCATGCATACCAGGATTGGGGATGAGGGGTCCCATGCATACCAGGATTGGGGATGAGGGGTGCCATGCATGCTAGGATTGGGGGATAAGGAGCCCATACATACATGGATTGGGGGATGAGAGCTGCAATACATACCAGAATTGGGATGAGGGGTGCCATGCATACCAGAATTGGGATGAGGGGTGCCATGCATACCAGGATTGGGAATGAGGGGTGCCATGCATACCGGGATTGGGGATGAGGGGTTCCATGCATACAAGGATTGAGGATGAGGTTTGCCATGCATACCAGGAATGGGGATGAGGGGTCCCATGTATACCGGGATTGGGGATGAGGTGTGCCATGCAAACCAGGATTAGGGATAAGGGGTACCATGCATACCAGAATAGGGATGAGTGGTACCTTGCATACCAGGATAAGGGACATTGTGCCATGCATACCAGATTTGGGTGATGAGCAGTGCCATGCATACCAGAATAGGGATGAGGGGGCCATACATACCAGGATTGGGGATAAGGGATCCATGCATACCAGGATGAGTGATTGGTTGTCATGCATACCATGATTAGGGGATGACGAGGCCATACATACCAGAATTAAGATGAGAACTATCATACATGCCAGAATAGTGATGTGGGGTACCATGCATACCAGGATGAGGGATGGGGTGCCATGCATACCAGGATAAGGGGTGCCATACATACCAGGATAGGGATGAGGGGTACCATACGTACCAAAATAGGGATGAGGGGTACCATGCATACCAAGATAGGAATGCGGGTTTCCATGCATACAAGTATGAGGGATGGGGTGCCATGCATACCAAGATTGGGGGATTAGGAGGCCATACAAACCATGATTGGGGGATGAGGGGTGCCATACATAGCAGAATTGGGATGAGGGGTGCCATGCATACCAGGATGAGGGATGGGGTGCCATGCATACCAGGATGAGAGATACGATGCCATGCATACCAGGATTGGGATGAGGGGTGCAATGTATAGCAGATTTGCAATGAGGGATGCTATGCAAACTAGGATTGGGGATGAGGGGTGCCAAGCATACCAGGATTGGGGATGAAGGGTCCCATGCATACCAGGGTTGGGGATGAGGGGTGACATGCATACCAGGATTGGGATGAAGGGGTTCCATACATAACAGGATTGAGGATGAGGGGTGCCATGCATAATTGGATTAGGGGATAAGGAGCCCATACATACCAGGATTGGCGGATGAGAGGTGCAATACATACCAGAATTGGGATGAGGGGGGCCATGCATACCAGGACGAAGGATGCGTTGCCATGCATACCATGATAAGGGATGTGGTGCCATGCATTCTAGAATTTGGGGATGATGGGTGCCAAGCAGACCAGGATTGAGATGAGGGATGCCATGTATACCAAATTTGGGATAAGGGGCCTTGCATACCAGGATGAGAGACAGGATGCCATGCATGCCAGAATTGGGATGAGGGGTGCAATGTATACCAGGTTTGGAATGAGGGATGCTATGCATACCAGGATTGGGGATGAGGGGTGCCATGCATACCAGGATTGGGGATGAGGGGTTCCGTGCATACAAGGATTGGGGATGAGGTGTGCCATGCATACCAGGATTGGGGATGAGGTGTGCCATGCATACCTGGATTAGGGATGAGGGGTACCATGCATTCCAGAATAGGGATGACGGATACCATGCACACCAGGATTAGAGACAGGGTGCATTGCATACCAGGATTGGGTATGAGTGGTTCCATGCATACTAGGATTCGGGATGAGGTGTGCCATGCATACCAGGATTGTGGATGAGGGGTGCCACCATGCCTACCAGAATAGGGATTAGGGGTACCATCTATACCAGGATAAGGGATAGGGTGAAATGCATAATAGGATTGGCCATGCATACCAGGATTGGGTGATGAGGAGTGCCATGCATACCAGGATAGGGATGAGGGGGCCATGCATACCAGGATTGGGGATAAGGGAGCCATGCATACCTGGATGAGGGAATGGGTGCCATTCATACCTGGATTAGGGGATGAGGAGGCCATACATACCAGAATTGGGATGAGGGGTGCCATGTATACCAGGATGAGGGCTATCATACATGCCAGAATAGTGATGCGGGGTACCATGCATACCAGGATGAGGGATGGGGTGCCATGCATACCAGGATAAGCGGTGCCATACATACCAGGATAGGGATGAGAGGTACCATACATACCAAAATAGGGATGAGGGGTACCATGCATATCAGGATAGGAATGCGGGTTTCCATAAATACAAGCATGAGGGATTGGGTGCCATGCATATCAGAATTGGAGAATTAGGAGGCCATACATACCAGGATTGGGGGATGAGGGGTGCCATACATATCAGAATTGGGTTGAGGGGTGCCATGCATACCAAGATGAGGGATGGGAATCCATGCATACCAGGATGAGAGATACGATGCCATGCATACCAGGATTGGGATTAGGGATGCAATGTATACCAGATTTGGAATGAGAAATGCTATGCAAACCAGGATTGGGGATGAGGGGTGCCATGCATACCAGGATTGGGGATGAGGGGGTCCCATGCATACCATGATGGGGGATGAGGGGTGCCATGCATGCTAGGATTGGGGGATAAGGACCCCATACATACCAGGATTGGGGGATGAGAGTTGCAATACATACCAGAATTGGGATGAGGGGTGCCATGCATACCAGGATGAAGGATGGGTTGCCATACATATCATGATGAGGAATGTGGTGCCATGCATACCAGGATTTGGGGATGAGGGGTGCCACACAGATCAGTATTGAGATGAGGGATGCCATGTATACCAAATTTGGGATGAGGGGGGCATGCATACCAGGATGAGAGACAGGATGCCATGCATGCCAGAATTAGGATGAGGGGTGCAATGTATACCAGGTTTGGAATGAGGGATGCTATGCATACCAGGTTTGGGGATGAGGGGTGCCATGCATACCAGGACTGGGGATGAGGGGTTCCGTGCATACAAGCATTGGGGATGAGGTGTGCCATGCATACCAGGATTGGGGATGAGGTGTGCCATGCATACCAGGATTAGGGTTGAGGGGTATCATGCATACCAGAATAGGGATGAGGGGTACCATGCACACCAGGATGAGAGACAGGGTGCCATGCATACCAGGATTGGGGATGAGGGGTTCCATGCATATCAGGATTGGGGATGAGGGGTGCCACTATGCATACCAGAATAGGGATTAGGGGTGCCATCTATACCAGGATAAGCGATAGGTTGAAATGCATAATAGGTTTGGCCATGCATAAAAAGATTTGGTTGATGAGGAATGCCATGCATACCAGGATAGGGATGAGGGGGCCATGCATACCAGGATTAGGGATAAGGGAGCCATGCATACCAGGAAGAGGGAATGGGTGTCATGCATACCTGGATTAGGGGATGAGGAGGCCATACATACCAGAATTGGGATGAGGGGTGCCATGTATACCAGGATGAGGGCTATCATACATACAATAATAGTGATGCGGGGTACCATGCATACCAGGATGAGGGATGGGGTGCCATGCATACCAGGATAAGTGGTGCCATACATACCAGCATAGGGAGGAGAGATACCATACATACCAAAATAGGGATGAGCTGTACCATGCATATCAGGATAGGAATGCGGGATTCCATAAATACAAGGATTAGGGATGGGGTGCCATGCATACCAGAATTGGAGAATAAGGAGGCCATACATACCAGGAGTGGGGGATGAGGGGTGCCATACATATCAGAATTGGGATGAGGGGTGCCATGCATACCAAGATGAGGGATGGGGTGCCATGCATACCAGGATGAGAGATACGATGCCATGCATACCAGGATTGGGATGAGGGGTGCAATGTATACCAGATTTGGAATGAGGGATGCTATGCAAACCAGGATTGGGGATGAGGGGAGCCATGCATACCAGGATTGGGGATGAGGGGTCCCATGCATACCAGGATTGGGGATGAGGGGTGCCATGCATGCAAGGATTGGGGGATAAGGAGCCCATACATACATGGATTGGGGGATGAGAGGTGCAATACATACCAGAATTGGGATGAAGGGTGCCATGCATACCAGAATTGGGATGAGGGGTGCCATGCATACCAGGATTGGGGATGAGGGGTGCCATGCATACCGGGATTGGGGATGAGGGGTTCCATGCATACCAGGATTAGGGATGAGGGGTACCATGCATACCGGGATTGGGGATGAGGTGTGCCATGCAAACCAGGATTGGGGATGAGGGGTGCCATGCATACCAGGATTAGGGATGAGGGGTACCATGCATACCAGAATAGGGATGAGTGGTATCTTGCATACCAGGATAAGGGATGGGGTGAAATGCATACAAGGATAAGGGATATTGTGCCATGCATACCAGGTTTTGGTGATGAGCAGTGCCATGCATACCAGAATAGGGATGAGGGGGCCTTACATACCAGGATTGGGGATAAGGGATCCATGCATACCAGGATGAGTGATTGGGTGTCATGCATACCAGGATTAGGGGATGACGAGGCCATACCTACCAGAATTGAGATGAGAGCTACCATACATGCCAGAATAGTGATGTGGGGTACCATGCATACCAGGATGAGGGATGGGGTGCCATGCATACCAGGATAAGGGGTGCAATACATACCAGGATAGGGATGAGGGGTACCATACATACCAAAATAGGGATGAGGGGTACCATGCATACCAAGATAGGAATGCGGGTTTCCATGCATACAAGTATGAGGGATGGGGTGCCATGCATACCAAGATTGGGGGATAAGGAGGCCATACAAACCATGATTGGGGGATGAGTGGTGCCTTACATAGCAGAATTGGGATGAGGGGTGCCATTCATACCAGGATGAAGGATGGGGTGCCATGCATACCAGGATGAGAGATACGATGACATGCATACCAGGATTGGGATGAGGGGTGCAATGTATAGCAGATTTTGAATGAGGGATGCTATGCAAATTATGATTGGGGATGAGGGGTGCCAAGCATACCAGGATTGGGGATGAGGGGTGCCATGCATACCAGGATTGGGATGAGGGGTTCCATACATACCAGGATTGGGGATGAGGGGTGCCATGCATAATTGGATTGGGGGATAAGGAGCCCATACATACCAGGATTGGGGGATGAGAGCTGCAATACATACCAGAATTGGGATGAGGGGTGCCATGCGTACCAGGACGAAGGATGGGTTGCCATGCATACCATGATAAGGGATGTGGTGCCATGCATTCTAGAATTTGGGGATGATGGGTGCCAAGCAGACCAGGATTGAGATGAGGGATGCCATGTATACCAAATTTGGGATGAGGGGCCATGCATACCAGGATGAGAGACAGGATGCCATGCATGCCAGAATTGGGATGAGGGGTGCAATGTTTACCAGGTTTGGAATGAGGGATGCTATGCATACCAGGATTGGGGATGAGGGGTGCCATGCATACCAGGATTGGGGATGAGGGGTTCCCTGCATACAAGGATCGGGGATGAGGTGTGCCATGCATACCAGGATTGGGGATGAGGTGTGCCATGCATACCAGGATTAGGGATGAGGGGTACCATGCATTCCAGAATAGGGATGACGGATACCATGCACACCAGGATTAGAGACAGAGTGCCATGCATACCAGGATTGGGGATGAGGGGTTCCATGCATACCATGATTGGGGATGAGGTGTGCCATGCATATCAGGATTGGGGATGAGGGGTGCCACCATGCATACCCGAATAGGGATTAGGGGTACCATCTATACCAGGATAAGGGATAGGGTGAAATGCATAATAGGTTTGGCCATGCATAAAAAGATTGGGTGATGAGGAATGCCATGCATACCAGAATAGGGATGAGGGGGCCATGCATACCAGGATTGGGGATAAGGGAGCCATGCATACCAGGAAGAGGGAATGGGTGTCATGCATACCTGGATTAGGGGATGAGGAGGCCATACATACCAGAATTGGGATGAGGGGTGCCATGTATACCAGGATGAGGGCTATCATACATACAAGAATAGTGATGCGGGGTACCATGCATACCAGGATGAGGGATGGGGTGCCATGCATACCAGGATAAGTGGTGCCATACATACCAGCATAGGGAGGAGAGATACCATACATACCAAAATAGGGATGAGCTGTACCATGCATATCAGGATAGGAATGCGGGTTTCCATAAATACAAGGATGAGGGATGGGGTGCCATGCATACCAGAATTGGAGAATTAGGAGGCCATACATACCAGGAGTGGAGGATGAGGGGTGCCATACATATCAGAATTGGGATGAGGGGTGCCATGCATACCAAGATGAGGGATGGGGTGCCATGCATACCAGGATGAGAGATACGATGCCATGCATACCAGGATTGGGATGAGGGGTGCAATGTATACCAGATTTGGAATGAGGGATGCTATGCAAACCAGGATTGGGGATGAGGGGAGCCAATGCATACCAGGATTGGGGATGAGGGGTCCCATGCATACCAGGATTGGGGATGAGGGGTGCCATGCATGCTAGGATTGGGGGATAAGGAGCCCATACATACATGGATTGGGGGATGAGAGGTGCAATACATACCAGAATTGGGATGAGGGGTGCCATGCATACCAGAATTGGGATGAGGGGTGCCATGCAAACCAGGATTGGGGATGAGGGGTACCATGCATACCAGGATTAGGGATGAGGGGTACCATGCATACCAGAATAGGGATGAGTGGTATCTTGCATACCAGGATAAGGGATGGGGTGAAATGCATACAAGGATAGGGGATATTGTGCCATGCATACCAGGTTTTGGTGATGAGCAGTGCCATGCATACCAGAATAGGGATGAGGGGGCCTTACATACCAGGATTGGGGATAAGGGATCCATGCATACCAGGATGAGTGATTGGGTGTCATGCATACCAGGATTAGGGGATGACGAGGCCATACATACCAGAATTGAGATGAGAGCTACCATACATGCCAGAATAGTGATGTGGGGTACCATGCATACCAGGATGAGGGATGGGGTGCCATGCATACCAGGATAAGGGGTGCAATACATACCAGGATAGGGATGAGGGGTACCATACATACCAAAATAGGGATGAGGGGTACCATGCATACCAAGATAGGAATGCGGGTTTCCATGCATACAAGTATGAGGGATGGGGTGCCATGCATACCAAGATTGGGGGATAAGGAGGCCATACAAACCATGATTGGGGGATGAGTGGTGCCTTACATAGCAGAATTGGGATGAGGGGTGCCATTCATACCAGGATGAAGGATGGGGTGCCATGCATACCAGGATGAGAGATACGATGCCATGCATACCAGGATTGGGATGAGGGGTGCAATGTATAGCAGATTTTGAATGAGGGATGCTATGCAAATTAGGATTGGGGATGAGGGGTGCCAAGCATACCAGGATTGGGGATGAGGGGTGCCATGCATACCAGGATTGGGATGAGGGGTTCCATACATACCAGGATTGGGGATGAGGGGTGCCATGCATAATTGGATTGGGGGATAAGGAGCCCATACATACCAGGATTGGGGGATGAGAGCTGCAATACATACCAGAATTGGGATGAGGGGTGCCATGCGTACCAGGACGAAGGATGGGTTGCCATGCATACCATGATAAGGGATGTGGTGCCATGCATTCTAGAATTTGGGGATGATGGGTGCCAAGCAGACCAGTATTGAGATGAGGGATGCCATGTATACCAAATTTGGGATGAGGGGCCATGCATACCAGGATGAGAGACAGGATGCCATGCATGCCAGAATTGGGATGAGGGGTGCAATGTTTACCAGGTTTGGAATGAGGGATGCTATGCATACCAGGATTGGGGATGAGGGGTGCCATGCATACCAGGATTGGGGATGAGGGGTTCCCTGCATACAAGGATCGGGGATGAGGTGTGCCATGCATACCAGGATTGGGGATGAGGTGTGCCATGCATACCAGGATTAGGGATGAGGGGTACCATGCATTCCAGAATAGGGATGACGGATACCATGCACACCAGGATTAGAGACAGAGTGCCATGCATACCAGGATTGGGGATGAGGGGTTCCATGCATACCATGATTGGGGATGAGGTGTGCCATGCATATCAGGATTGGGGATGAGGGGTGCCACCATGCATACCCGAATAGGGATTAGGGGTACCATCTATACCAGGATAAGGGATAGGGTGAAATGCATAATAGGTTTGGCCATGCATAAAAAGATTGGGTGATGAGGAATGCCATGCATACCAGAATAGGGATGAGGGGGCCATGCATACCAGGATTGGGGATAAGGGAGCCATGCATACCAGGAAGAGGGAATGGGTGTCATGCATACCTGGATTAGGGGATGAGGAGGCCATACATACCAGAATTGGGATGAGGGGTGCCATGTATACCAGGATGAGGGCTATCATACATACAAGAATAGTGATGCGGGGTACCATGCATACCAGGATGAGGGATGGGGTGCCATGCATACCAGGATAAGTGGTGCCATACATACCAGCATAGGGAGGAGAGATACCATACATACCAAAATAGGGATGAGCTGTACCATGCATATCAGGATAGGAATGCGGGTTTCCATAAATACAAGGATGAGGGATGGGGTGCCATGCATACCAGAATTGGAGAATTAGGAGGCCATACATACCAGGAGTGGAGGATGAGGGGTGCCATACATATCAGAATTGGGATGAGGGGTGCCATGCATACCAAGATGAGGGATGGGGTGCCATGCATACCAGGATGAGAGATACGATGCCATGCATACCAGGATTGGGATGAGGGGTGCAATGTATACCAGATTTGGAATGAGGGATGCTATGCAAACCAGGATTGGGGATGAGGGGAGCCATGCATACCAGGATTGGGGATGAGGGGTCCCATGCATACCAGGATTGGGGATGAGGGGTGCCATGCATGCTAGGATTGGGGGATAAGGAGCCCATACATACATGGATTGGGGGATGAGAGGTGCAATACATACCAGAATTGGGATGAGGGGTGCCATGCATACCAGAATGGGGATGAGGGGTGCCATGCATTCCAGGATTGGGGATGAGGGGTGCCATGCAGGCTAGGATTGGGGGATAAGGAGCCCATACATACATGGATTGGGGGATGAGAGGTGCAATACATACCAGAATTGGGATGAGGGGTGCCATACATATCAGAAATGGGATGAGGGGTGCCATGCATACCAAGATGAGGGATGGGGTGCCATGCACACCAGGATGAGAGATATGATGCCATGCATACCAGGATTGGGATGAGGGGTGCAATGTATACCAGATTTGGAATGAGGGATGCTATGCAAACCAGGATTGGGGATGAGGGGAGCCATGCATACCAGGATTGGGGATGAGGGGTCCCATGCATAAAAGGATTGGGGATGAGGGGTGCCATGCATGCTAGGATTGGGGGATAAGGAGCCCATACATACATGGATTGGGGGATGAGAGGTGCAATACATACCAGAATTGGGATGAGGGGTGCCATGCATACCAGAATTGGGATGAGGGGTGCCATGCATACCAGGATTGGGGATGAGGGGTGCCATGCATACCGGGATTGGGGATGAGAGGTTCCATGCATACAAGGATTGAGGATGAGGTGTGCCATGCATACCAGGAATGGGGATGAGGGGTCCCATGTATACCGGGATTGGGGATGAGGTGTGCCATGCAAACCAGGATTGGGGATGAGGGGTGCCATGCATACCAGGATTAGGGATAAGGGGTACCATGCATACCAGAATAGGGATGAGTGGTACCTTGCATACCAGGATAAGGGACATTGTGCCATGCATACCAGGTTTGGGTGATGAGCAGTGCCATGCATACCAGAATAGGGATGAGGGGGCCATACATACCAGGAATGGGGATAAGGGATCCATGCATACCAGGATGAGTGATTGGTTGTCATGCATACCATGATTAGGGGATGACGAGGCCATACATACCAGAATTAAGATGAGAACTATCATACATGCCAGAATAGTGATGTGGGGTACCATGCATACCAGGATGAGGGATGGGGTGCCATGCATACCAGGATAAGGGGTGCCATACATACCATTATAGGGATGAGGGGTACCATACATACCAAGATAGGGATGATGGGTACCATGCATACCAAGATAGGAATGCGGGTTTCCATGCATACAAGTATGAGGGATGGGGTGCCATGCATACCAAGATTGGGGGATTAGGAGGCCATACAAACCATGATTGGGGGATGAGGGGTGCCATACATAGCAGAATTGGGATGTGGGGTGCCATGCATACCAGGATGAGGGATGGGGTGCCATGCATACCAGGATGAGAGATACGATGCCATGCATACCAGGATTGGGATGAGTGGTGCAATGTATAGCAGATTTGGAATGAGGGATGCTATGCAAACTAGGATTGGGGATGAGGGGTGCCAAGCATACCAGGATTGGGGATGAAGGGTCCCATGCATACCAGGGTTGGGGATGAGGGGTGCCATGCATACCAGGATTGGGATGAAGGGGTTCCATACATAACAGGATTGAGGATGAGGGGTGCCATGCATAATTGGATTGGGTGATAAGGAGCCCATACATACCAGGATTGGGGGATGAGAGGTGCAATACATACCAGAATTGGGATGAGGGGGGCCATGCATACCAGGACGAAGGATGCGTTGCCATGCATACCATGATAAGGGATGTGGTGCCATGCATTCTAGAATTTGGGGATGATGGGTGACAAGCAGACCAGGATTGAGATGAGGGATGCCATGTATACCAAATTTGGGATAAGGGGCCATGCATACCAGGATGAGAGACAGGATGCCATGCATGCCAGAATTGGGATGAGGGGTGCAATGTATACCAGGTTTGGAATGAGGGATGCTATGCATACCAGGATTGGGGATGAGGGGTGCCATGCATACCAGGATTGGGGATGAGGGGTTCCGTGCATACAAGGATTGGGGATGAGGTGTGCCATGCATACCAGGATTGGGGATGAGGTGTGCCATGCATACCTGGATTAGGGATGAGGGGTACCATGCATTCCAGAATAGGGATGACGGATACCATGCACACCAGGATTAGAGACAGGGTGCATTGCATACCAGGATTGGGGATGAGTGGTTCCATGCATACTAGGATTCGGGATGAGGTGTGCCATGCATACCAGGATTGTGGATGAGGGGTGCCACCAGGCCTACCAGAATAGGGATTAGGGGTACCATCTATACCAGGATAAGGGATAGGGTGAAATGCATAATAGGATTGGCCATGCATACCAGGATTGGGTGATGAGGAGTGCCATGCATACCAGGATAGGGATGAGGGGGCCATGCATACCAGGATTGGGGATAAGGGAGCCATGCATACCAGGATGAGGGAATGGGTGCCATTCATACCTGGATTAGGGGATGAGGAGGCCATACATACCAGAATTGGGATGAGGGGTGCCATGTATACCAGGATGAGGGCTATCATACATGCCAGAATAGTGATGCGGGGTACCATGCATACCAGGATGAGGGATGGGGTGCCATGCATACCAGGATAAGCGGTGCCATACATACCAGGATAGGGATGAGAGGTACCATACATACCAAAATAGGGATGAGGGGTACCATGCATATCAGGATAGGAATGCGGGTTTCCATAAATACAAGGATGAGGGATTGGGTGCCATGCATATCAGAATTGGAGAATTAGGAGGCCATACATACCAGGATTGGGGGATGAGGGGTGCCATACATATCAGAATTGGGTTGAGGGGTGCCATGCATACCAAGATGAGGGATGGGATTCCATGCATACCAGGATGAGAGATACGATGCCATGCATACCAGGATTGGGATTAGGGATGCAATGTATACCAGATTTGGAATGAGGAATGCTATGCAAACCAGGATTGGGGATGAGGGGTGCCATGCATACCAGGATTGGGGATGAGGGGGTCCCATGCATACCATGATTGGGGATGAGGGGTGCCATGCATGCTAGGATTGGGGGATAAGGACCCCATACATACCAGGATTGGGGGATGAGAGTTGCAATACATACCAGAATTGGGATGAGGGGTGCCATGCATACCAGGATGAAGGATGGTTTGCCATACATATCATGATGAGGAATGTGGTGCCATGCATACCAGGATTTGGGGATGAGGGGTGCCACACAGATCAGTATTGAGATGAGGGATGCCATGTATACCAAATTTGGGATGAGGGGGGCATGCATACCAGGATGAGAGACAGGATGCCATGCATGCCAGAATTGGGATGAGGGGTGCAATGTATACCAGGTTTGGAATCAGGGATGCTATGCATACCAGGTTTGGGGATGAGGGGTGCCATGCATACCAGGACTGGGGATGAGGGGTTCCATGCATACAAGCATTGGGGATGAGGTGTGCCATGCATACCAGGATTGTGGATGAGGTGTGCCATGCATACCAGGATTAGGGATGAGGGGTATCATGCATACCAGAATAGGGATGAGGGGTACCATGCACAACAGGATGAGAGACAGGGTGCCATGCATACCAGGATTGGGGATGAGGGGTTCCATGCATATCAGGATTGGGGATGAGGGGTGCCACTATGCATACCAGAATAGGGATTAGGGGTGCCATCTATACCAGGATAAGGGATAGGGTGAAATGCATAATAGGTTTGGCCATGCATAAAAAGATTGGGTGATGAGGAATGCCATGCATACCAGGATAGGGATGAGGGGGCCATGCATACCAGGATTGGGGATAAGGGAGCCATGCATACCAGGAAGAGGGAATGGGTGTCATGCATACCTGGATTAGGGGATGAGGAGGCCATACATACCAGAATTGGGATGAGGGGTGCCATGTATACCAGGATGAGGGCTATCATACATACAAGAATAGTGATGTGGGGTACCATGCATACCAGGATGAGGGATGGGGTGCCATGCATACCAGGATAAGTGGTGCCATACATACCAGCATAGGGAGGAGAAATACCATACATACCAAAATAGGGATGAGCTGTACCATGCATATGAGGATAGGAATGCGAGTTTCCATAAATACAAGGATGAGGGATGGGGTGCCATGCATACCAGAATTGGAGAATTAGGAGGCCATACATACCAGGAGTGGAGGATGAGGGGTGCCATACATATCAGAATTGGGATGAGGGGTGCCATGCATACCTAGATGAGGGATGGGGTGCCATGCATACCAGGATGAGAGATACGATGCCATGCATACCAGGATTGGGATGAGGGGTGCAATGTATACCAGATTTGGAATGAGGGATGCTATGCAAACCAGGATTGGGGATGAGGGGAGCCATGCATACCAGGATTGGGGATGAGGGGTCCCATGCATACCAGGATTGGGGATGAGGGGTGCCATGCATGCTCGGATTGGGGGATAAGGAGCTCATACATACATGGATTGGGAGATGAGAGGTGCAATACATACCAGAATTGGGGATGAGGGGTGCCATGTATACCAGAATTGGGATGAGGGGTGCCATGCATACCAGGATTGGGGATGAGGGGCGCCGTGCATACCGGGATTGGGGATGAGGGGTTCCATGCATACAAGGATTGAGGATGAGGTGTGCCATGCATACCAGGAATAGGGATGAGGGGTCTCATGCATACCGGGATTGGGGATGAGGTGTGCCATGCAAACCAGGATTGGGGATGAGGGGTGCCATGCATACCAGGATTAGGGATGAGGGGTACCATGCATACCAGAATAGGGATGAGTGGTGCCCTGCATACCAGGATAAGGGATGGGGTGAAATGCATGCAAGGATAGGGGATATTGTGCCATGCATACCAAGTTTGGGTGATGAGCAGTGCCATGCATACCAGAATAGGGATGAGGGGGACATACATACCAGGATTGGGGATAAGGGAGCAATGCATACCAGGATGAGTGATTGGGTGTCATGCATACCAGGATTAGGGGATGAGGAGGCCATACATACCAGAATTGGGATGAGGGCTACCATACATGCCAGAATAGTGATGTGGGGTACCATGCATACCAGGATGAGGGATGGGGTGCAATGCATACCAGGATAAGGGGTGCCATACATACCAGGATAGGGATGAGGGGTACCATACATACGAAAATAGGCATGAGGGGTACCATGCATACCAAGATAGGAATGCGGGTTTCCATGCATATAAGTAGGAGGGATGGGGTGCCATGCATACCAGGATTGGGGGATTAGGAGGCCATACAAACCAGGATTGAGGGATGAGAAGTGCCATACATTGCAGAATTAGGATGAGGGGTGCCATGCATACCGGATGAGGGGTACCATACATACCAGAATAGGGATGTGGGGTACCATGCATACCAAGATGAGGGATGGGGTGCCAGGCATACCAGGATGAGAGATACGATGCCATGCATACCAGGATTGGGATGAGGGGTGCAATGTATAGCAGATTTTGAATGAGGGATGCTATGCAAGCTATGATTTTGGATGAGGGGTGCCATGCATAGCAGGATTGGGTATGAGGGGTCCCATGCATACCAGCGTTGGAGATGAGGGGTGCCATGCATACCAGGATTGGGATGAGGGGTTCCATACATACCAGGATTGGGGATGAGGGGTGCCATGCATACTAGAATTGGGGGATAAAGAGCCCATACATACCAGGATTGGGGGATGAGAGGTGCAATACATACCAGAATTGGGATGAGGGGTGCCATGCATACCAGGATGAAGGATGGGTTGCCATGCATACCATGATGAGGGATGTGGTGCCATGCATACCAGTATTTGGGGATGAGGGGTGCCAAACAGACCAGGTTTGAGATGAGGGATGCCATGTATACCAAATTTGGGATGAGGGGGGCATGCATACCAGGATGAGAGACAGGATGCCATGCATGCTAGAATTGGGATGAGGGGTGCAATGTATACCAGGTTTGGAATGAGGGATGCTATGCATTCCAGGATTGGGGATGAGGGGTGCCATGCATACCAGGATTGGGGAAGAGGGGTTCCATGCATACCAGGATTGGGGATGAGGTGTGCCATGCATAACAGGATTGGGGATGAGGTGTGCCATGCATACCAGGATTAGGGATGAGGGGTACCATGCATACCAGAATAGGGATGAGGGGTACCATGCACACCAGTATGAGAGGCAGGGTGCCTTTTATACCAGGATTGGGGATGAGGGTTTCCATGCATACCAGGATTGGGGATGAGGTGTGCCATGCATACCAGGATTGGGGATGAGGAGTGCCACTATGCATACCAGAATAGGGATTAGTGGTACCATCTATACCAGGATAAGGGATAGGGTGAAATGCATAATAGGATAGGGGATGTTGTGCCATGCATACCAGGATTGGGTGATGAGGAGTGCCATGCATACCAGAATAGGGATGAGGGGGCCATGCATATCATGATTGGGGATAAGGGAGCCATGCATACCGGGATGAGGGAATGGGTGCCATGCATACATGGATTAGGGGATGAGGAGGCTATACATACCAGATTTGGGATGAGGGGTGCCATGTATACCAGGATGAGGGCTACCATACATGCAGGAATATTGATTCGGGGTACCATGCATACCAGGATGAGGGATGGGTTGCCATGCATACCAGGATAAGGGGTGCCATACATACCAGGATAGGGATGAGAGGTACCATACATACCAAAATAGGGATGAAGGTTACCATGCATATCAGGATAGGAATGCGGGTTTCCATAAATACAAGGATGAGGGATGGGGTGCCATGCATACCAGAATTGGAAAATTAGGAGGCCATACATACCAGGTTTGGGGGATGAGGAGTGCCATACATATCAGAATTGGGATGAGGAGTGCCATGCAAACCAGTAAGAGGGTACCGTACATACCAGAAAAGGGATGCGGGGAACCATGCATACTACATACCAGCAATGGGGGTGAGGGGTGCCATGCATACCAGGATTGGGGATGAGGAGTGCCATGCATACAAGGATTTGGGATGAAGGGTGTCATGCATACCAGCATTGGGGATGAGAGGTGACATGCATACCAGGATTGGGGATGAGGTGTGCCACCATGCATACCAGAATAGGGATTAGGGGTACCATCCATACCAGAATAAGGGTTTGGGTGAAATGCATAATAGGATAGCGGATGTTGTGGCATGCATACCAGGATTGGGTGATGAGGAGTGCCATGCATACCAGGATTGGGGGGGGAGGGTGCCATGCACACCAGGATGGGGATGATGGGTGCCATAAATACCAGGATAGGGATGAGTGCTGTCATACATACCAGGATAGGGATGAGGGGTCCAATGCATACCAGTATAGGGATGAGGGGTGCCATGCATACCAGGATATGATGATGGGGACAAGATGAGGGTAGCACAAATACCAGGATGGAGGCAGCACAAATACCAGGAGGGAGGCAGCACAAATACCAGGAGGAGGGCAGCACACACCAGCATGGGAGACTGTATACCAATAAAAATGCTCGCCACCTGGGCGTAGAGCCAGTTCAATATCTAATATATATATAATATCTTTATCTCTCTATCTATCCATCTGTGTAAGTGTATATATATATATATATGTATAGTATATATAGATATAGATGCATGTGTGTATATATATATATATATATATATATATATATTTTTACATATATATATATTTATATATGTATATAATATCTGTATCTCTCTATCTATCCATGTGTGTGTATATACATTATATAAAATATATGTGTGTATATATAAATTTATGTGTATATCTATATATATCTATAACATAATCGGCCAAGCGTCCCTCTGTCAAAAGCCTCTAAAGACTGCGCATGTGCGACATGCAGTCTGGCTCTCTACAGAAGAACGCTTGGAGCCGTTAAAGGCAAGAGGAGTGTATAGCGCTGGAGATCACGGTATGCGTAGACACTGAACGCATACCGCGATCTCCGGCGCCTTACTTACATACTTACCTGACTGGGAGGAGCGTTGCCGTGGAGCCTCTCTTCTGGCCGGAGACCGGGGGTGGAGTGAAGGCGTCGGATTCGGCGCATGCGCCTAGCGCAATCTGACACCATTTTACTGAAGACACATTTACAGTGTGTCTTCAGCAAAATGGCGCCAGACAGCGCGGTGCTCCGGCACCGCACTCCTCCCCCTGCCTCCGGCAGAACAGGACACAGCAGCACTGGAGCACAGGGAAGAAAGGTGAGTATAAGGGTTTATTTTTTTTGTATGTGTGCAGCTTGAAAGGGATGAGGGGTGAGGGGACCATACATACCAGGATTGAGGGTTGAGGGGACCATGCATACCAGGATTGGGGGTGAGGGGACCATGCATACCATGATTCGGGGTGAGGAGACCATGCATACCAGGATTGTGGGATGAGGGGGCTACACATGCCAGGATTGAGGGATGAGGGGGCCACACATACCAGGATTGGGGGATGAGGGGTGCCACACATACCAGGATTGGAGAGATGAGGGGACCATGCATACCAGGATTGGGGGTGAGGGGATCATGCATACAAGGATTGGGGGATGAGGGGACCATGCATACCAGGATTGAATGATGAGGGGTATCATACATACCAGGATTTGGGGATGAGGGGTACCATACATACCAAGATTTGTGGTTGAGGCGACCATGCATACCAGGATTGGGGGATGTGGGAACTACGCATACCAGGATTGGGGGATGAGGGGGGCCATGCATACCAGGATTGGGGATGAGGGGACAATGCATACCAGGATTGGGGGATGAGGGGCATCATGCATACCAGGATTGGGGGATGAGGAGTGCCTTGCATACCAGGATAAGGGGATGAGGGGTACCATATATACAAAAAATGGGGGGTGAGGGGACAATGCACACCAGGATTGGGGGATAAAGGGACCACACATACCAGGATTAGGGGATGAGGGGTGCAATGCATTCCAGGATAAGGGGATGAGGGGTATCATACATACCAGGATTGGGGAATGAGCGGTACCATACATACCAAGACATGGGATGAGGGGACCATGCATACCAGGATTGGGCGATGAAGGGACCACACATACCAGGATTGGGGGATGAGGGGTGCCATTAATACCGGGATAGGGGGATGTGGGGTACCATGCATACCAGGATTGGGGATGAGGGGACCATGCATACCAGCATTTGGGGGTGAGGGGACCATGCAAACCAGTATTGGGGTTAAGGTTACCACACATACCAGGATTGGGGGATGAGGGGTACCATGCATACCAGGATGGGGAAATGAGGGGTACCATGCATACCAGGATTGGGGGATGAGGGGTACCATGCATACCAGGATTGGGGATAAGGGGTGCCATGCATACCAGCATTGGGGATGAGGGGTTTCATGCATACAAGGATTGGAGAAGAGGGGTGTCATGCATACCAGGATTGGGGATGAGGTGTACCATGCATACCAGGATTGGGGATGAGGGGTGCCATGCATACCAGAATAGGGATGAGGGGTACCATGCATACCAGGATAAGGGATGGGGTGAAATACATACAAGGACAGGGGATGTTGTGCCATGCATACCAGGATTGGGTGATGAGGAGTGCCATTCATACCAGTATAGGGTTGAGGGGGCCATGCATACCAGGATTGGGGATGAGGGGTGCCATGCATGCCAGGATTGGGGATGAGGGGTTTCATGCATACAAGGATTGGGGAAGAGGGGTGCCATGCATACCAGGATTGGGGATGAGGTGTACCATGCATACCAGGATTGGGGATGAGGGGTGCCATGCATATCAGAATAGGGATGAGGGGTACCATGCATACCAGGATAACGGATGGGGTGAAATGCATACAAGGACAGGGGATGTTGTGCCATGCATACCAGGATTGGGTGATGAGGAGTGCCATGCATATCAGGATAGGGTTGAGGGGGCCATGCATACCAGAATTGGGGATAAGGGAGCCATGCATACCAGGATGAGGGATTGGGTTCCATGCATACCTGGATGAGGGATTGGGTGCCACGCATACCAGGATTAGGGAATGAGGAGGCCATACATACCAGAATTGGGATGAGGGCTACCATACATGCCAAAATAGTGATGCGGGGCACCATGCATACCAGGATAAGGGATGGGGTGTCATGCATACCAGGATAAGGGGTGCCATACATACCAGGATAGGGATGAGGGGTACCATACATACCAAAATAGGGATGAGGGGTACCATGCATATTAGGATAGGAATGCGGGATTCCATGCAACCAAGGATGAGGTATGGGGTGCCATACATACCAGGATTGGGGGATTAGGAGGCCATACATACCAGGATTGGGGGATGAGGAGTGCCATACATACCAGAATTGGGATAAGGGGTGCCATGCATACCAGGATGAGGGGTACCACACATAACAGAATAGGGATGCTGGGTACCATGCATACCAAGATGAGGGATGGGGTGCCATGCATACCTGGATGAGGGATGGGGTGCCATGCATACTAGGATTGGGATGAGGGGTGCAATGTATACCAGATTTGGATTAAGGGATGTTATGCATACCAGGATTGGAGATGAGGGATGCCAAGCATACCGGGATTGGGGATAAGTGGTGCCATGCATACCAGGATTAGGGATGAGGGGTCCCATGCATATCAGGATTGGGGATGAGGGGTGGCATGCATACCAGGATTGGGGATGAGGGGTTCCATGCATGCCAGGATTGGGGTTGAGGGGTGCCATGCATACCTGGATTGGGGATGAGGTGTACCATGCATACCAGGATTGGGGATGAGGGGTGCCGTACAAACAAGGATAGGGTTGAGTGGTGCTATGCATACCAGGATAGGGGAAGAGAGGTGCCATGCATACCAGGGTTGGGGATGAGGGGTGCCATGCATACCAGGAAAGGGATGAGGGGTGCCATGCATACCAGGATTGGGAATGAGGAGTGCCATGCATATGAGGATTGGGGATGAGGAGTGCCATCCATACCAAGATTGGGGTTGTGGGGTGGCATGCATCCCAGAATTGTGAATGAGGGGTGGCAGGCACACCAGGATTGGGGATGAGGAGGCCATACATACAAGGAATAGGGATGAGGGGTGCCATGCAAACCAGGATTGGGGATGAGGGGTGCCATGCATACCAGAATTGGGGATGAGGGTACCATGCATACCAGGATTGGGGAAGAGGGGTGCCATGCATACCAGGATTGGGGATGAGGGGTGCCATGCATATCAAGATTGGGGATGGGAGGGCCATGCATACCAGTTTAAGGATGAGGGTTGCCATGCAAACCAGAATATGGATGAGGTGTGCCATGCATACCAGTATAGGGATGTGGGGGGGCCATGCATACCAGGATGAGGGATGGGGTACCATACATACCAGATAGGAATGAGAGGTACCATTCATACTAGGATGGGGGTGAGGAACCCATGCATACCAGGATAAGGCTGAGGGAGCCATGTATATCAGATTGGGTATGAGAGAGCCATGCATACCCGGATGAGGAATGAGGGGTGCCATGCATGCCAGGATTAGGATGAGGGCTGCCATACATACTAGGATTGGGGGTGAGAGGTGCCATGCATACCCGGATTGGGGGTGAGGGGTTTCTTGCATACCAGGATTGGGGGTGAGGGGTGTCATGCAGACCAGGATTGGGTGGAAGGGTGCCATGCATACCAGGATGGGGATGATGGGTGCCATAAATACCAGGATAGAGATGAGGGGTGCCATGCATATCAGGATAGGGATGAGGGGTGCCATGCATACCAGGATAGGGATGAGGGGTGCCATGCATACCAGGATAGGATGATGGGGACAAGATGGAGGTAGCACAAATACCAGGATGGAGGCAGCACAAATACCAGGAGGAGGGCAACACATACCAGCATGGGAGACTATATACCAATAAAAATGCTCGCCACCCGGGAGTAGAACCTGTTCAATATCTAATATATATAATAACTTTATCTCTCTATCTATCCATCTGTGTATGTGTATATATATGTATAGTACTGTATATATAGATATAGATACATGTGTGTATGTATATATATATATATATATATATATTTATATATATGTATATAATATCTGTATCTCTCTATCTATCCATCTGTGTGTGTATATACAGTATATAAAATATATGTGTATATATATATATAGATATATGTGTATATCTATATATATCTATAACATAATCGGTCAAGCGTCCCTCTGTCTAAAGCCTCTAAAGACTGATCATGTGCGACGCGCAGTCTGGCTCCAGACAGAAGAATGCTTGGAGCCGTTACAGGCAAGAAGAGTGTATAGCGCTGGAGATCACGGTATGCGTAGACACTGAGCGCATACTGCGATCTCCGGCGCCATACTTACATACTTACCTGACTGGGAGGAGCGTTGTCGTGGCGCCTCTCATCTGGCCGGAGACCGGGGGCGGTCGAAATCGGCGGATGTGCATAGCACTATCTGACACCGTTTTACTGAAGACACATTTACAGTGTGTCTTCAGCAAAATGGTGCCGGACAGCGCGGTGCTCCGGCACCGCACTCCTCCCCCGGCCTCTGGCAGAACAGGACACAGCAGCGCTGGAGCCCAGGGAAGAAAGGTGAGTATAAGGGTTTATTTTTTTTGTATGTGTGCAGCTTGAAACGGATGAGGGGTGAGGAGACCATACATACCAGGATTGAGGGATGAGGGGACTAGGCATACCAGGATTGGGGGTGAGGGGACCATGTATACCAGGATTCGGGATGAGGAGGGCATGCATAACTGGATTGGAGGAAGAGGGGGCCACACATACCAGGATTGGGGGATGAGGGGACCACACATACCAGGATTGGGGGATGCGGGGTGCCACACATACCAGAATTGGAGGGATGAGGGGATCATGCATACCAGGATTGGGTGTGAGGGGACTATGCATACCAGGAATGGAGGATGAGGGGACCATGCATACCAGGATTGGGGGATGAGGGGTACCATACATACCAGGATAGGGGGATGAGGGGTACCACACATACCAGGATTGGGAGTTGAGGGGTGCCATGCATACCAGGATTGGGGATGAGGGGACCATGCATACCAGGATTGGGGGTGAGGGGACCAAGCAAATCAGTATTGGGGTTAAGGTTACCACACATACCAGGATTGGGGGATGAGGAGTACCACGCTTACCAGGATTGGGGGATGAGAGGTACCATGCATACCGGGATTGGGGGATGTGGGGACCATGCATACCAGGATTGGGGGATGAAGGATACTATGCATACCAGGATTGGGGGATGAGGGGTATCATGCATACCAGGATTGGGGGATGAGGAGTGCCTTGCATACCAGGATAGGGGGAAATGGGCATACCATACATACCAAGATTGGGGGGGTGAGGGGACCATGCATACCAGGATTGGGGGATGAAGAGATCACACATACCCGGATTGGGGGATGAGGGGTGCCATTCATACCAGGATATGTATGAGGGGGGCATACATACCAGGATTGAGGATGAGAAAGCCATGCATATCAGGATGACAGTTTGGGTACATACATACCAAAATTGGAGGATGGGAGGTGCCATGCATACCAGGATGAAGGATGGGTTGCCATGCATACCATGATGAGGGATGTGGTGCCATGCATACCAGGATTTGGGGATGAGGGGTGCCAAACAGACCAGGATTGAGATGAGGGATGCCATGTATACCAAATTTGGGATGAGGGGGGCATGCATACCAGGATGAGAGACAGGATGCCATGCATGCTAGAATTGGGATGAGGGGTGCAATGTATACCAGGTTTGGAATGAGGGATGCTATCCATACCAGGATTGGGGATGAGGGGTGCCATGCATACCAGGATTGGGGATGAGGGGTTCCATGCATACCAGGATTTGGGATGAGGTGTGCCATGCATAACAGGATTGGGGATGAGGTGTGCCATGCATACCAGGATTAGGGATCAGGGGTACTATGCATACCAGAATAGGGATGAGGGGTACCATGCACACCAGTATGAGAGACAGGGTGCCATGCATACCAGGATTGGGGATGAGGTGTTCCATGCATACCAGGATTGAGGATGAGGTGTGCCATGCATACCAGGATTGGGGATGAGGAGTGCCACTATGCATACCAGAATAGGGATTAGTGGTACCATCTACACCAGGATAAGGGATAGGGTGAAATGCATGGATTGGGTGATGATGGGTGCCATACATACCAGGATTGGGTGAGGGGTGCTGTATATATATGTATAGTATATACAGTACAGAAAAAAAGTTTGGACACACCTTCTCATTTAAAGATTTTTCTGTATTTTCATGACTATGAAAATTGTACATTCACACTGAAGGCATCAAACTATGAATTAACACATGTGGAATTATATACTTAACAAAAAAGTGTGAAACAACTGAAAATATGTCTTATGTTCTAGGTTCTTCAAAGTAGCCACCTTTTGCTTTGATGACTGCTTTGCACACTCTTGACATTCTCTTGATGAGCTTCAAGAGGTAGTCACTGGAAATGGTCTTCCAACAATATTGAAGGAGTTCCCAGAGATGCATAGCACTTGTTGGCCCTTTTGCCTTCATTCTGCGGTCCAGCTCACTCCACACCATCTCGATTTTGTTCAGGGCTGATGACTGTGGAGGCCAGGTCATCTGGCGTAGCACCCCATCACTCTCCTTCTTGGTCAAATAGCTCTTACACAGCCTGCAGGTGTGTTTGGGGTCATTGTCCTGTTGAAAAATAAATGATGATCCAACTAAACGCAAACCGGATGGAATAGCTTGCAGCTGCAAGATGCTGTGGTAGCCATGCTGGTTCAGTATGCCTTCAATTTTGAATAAATCCCCAACAGTGTCACCAGCAAAGCACCCCCACACCATCACACCTCCTCCTCCATGGTTCACGGTGGGAACCAGGCATGTAGAGTCCATCCGTTCACCTTTTCTGCGTTGCACAAAGACACGGTGGTTGGAACCAAAGATCTCAAATTTGGACTCATCAGACCAAAGCACAGATTTCCACTGGTCTAATGTCCATTCCTTGTGTTCTTTAGCCTAAACAAGTCTCTTCTGCTTGTTGCCAGTCCTTAGCAGTGGTTTCCTAGTAGCTATTTTACCATGAAGGCCTGCTGCACAAAGTCTCCTCTTAACAGTTGTTGAAGAGATGTGTCTGCTGCTAGAACTCTGTGTGGCATTGACCTGGTCTCTAATCTGAGCTGCTGTTAACCTGCGATTTCTGAGGCTGGTGACTTGGATAAACTTATCCTCAGAAGCATAGGTGACTCTTGGTCTTCCTTTCCTGGGGTGGTCCTCATGTGAGCCAGTTTCATTGTAGTGCTTGATGGTTTTTGAAACTGCACTTGGGGACACTTTCAAAGTTTTCCCAATTTTTCGCACTGACTGCCTTCATTTCTTAAAGTATTGATGGCCACTGGTTTTTCTTTACTTAGCTGCTTTTTTCTTGCCGTAATACAAATTCTAACAGTCTATTCAGTAGGACTATCAGCTGTGTATCTACCAGACTTTGTCACAATACAACTGATGGTCCCAAGCCCATTTATAAGGCAGGAAACCTCACTTATTAAACCTGACAGGGCACACCTGTGAAGAGAAAACCATTTCCGGTGACTACCTCTTGAAGCTCATCAAGAGAATGCCAAGAGTGTGCAAAGCAGTCATCAAAGCAAAAGGTGGCTACTTTGAAGAACCTAGAATATCAGACATATTTTCAGTTGTTTCACACTTTTTTGTTAAGTATGTAATTCCACATGTGTTAATTCATAGTTTTGATGCCTTCTGTGTCAATGTACAATTTTCATAGTCATGAAAATACAGACAAATCTCTAAATGAGAAGATGTGTCCAAACTTTTGGCTTTTACTGTATGTGTGTATATACAGATATACGAGGGTCAGTCAATAAGTAATGCCTCCTATTTTTTCTCCTTAAATAAGGTAGTTATGTTAAATATTCAAATTTGGCACAATTCCTCAAACCTTCTTCTCTAATCCACAGCAATTGTAACTTCCTGAACCAACAGGTGGCAGGACTGTATCCGTTTGCAAAATGGCTGACATCGATGTTCGTATTAGACAACGTTCTGTGATTGAATTCTTGCATGGAGAAGGTGAAACGCCCATTCGAATTCATGAGAGACTGAAAAATGTGTACGGTGATGCAACAGTGGATGTCAGTACTGTTAGACGATGGGTTCGTCGCTGTAACACAGCTGAAGGGCCATCACCGTTGGCTGACAAAATGTGGAATGGCAGGCCAGTAACCGCAGTGACACCAAGCAACATTCCGCAAGTCGATGACATCATTCGTGGTTACCGCCGGGTGACTGCAGATGAATTGTCTGGCATTATCTGCCTCAGTAAAGGCAGTGTGATTATTGGACAACTGGGATACAGAAAAGTTTGAGCACGGTGGGTGCCAAGAATGCTTTTAACCATGCTGAAATACATGCCCTTGTTAAATGGTGGACCAAGACTGAAGAAGTGGATGAAGATAATATTGAAAAGTGACAAATTAATCGTTAATGTTGTGGTTTTCAACCTATGTAATTGCATTTGAATTTCTTGCCAATTAAAAGGAGAAAAAAAATAGGAGGCATTACATATTGACTGATTGACTGACCCTCGTAGATACATGTATATATACTGTATATATATGAATATAATATTTGTATCTCTCTATCTATCCATCTGTGCATATATATATAATATATACACTACCGTTCAAAAGTTTGGGGTCACCCAGACAATTTTGTGTTTTCCATGAAAACTCATACTTTTATTTATCAAATTCGTTGCAAAATAATTAGAAAATATAATCCAGACATTGACAAGGTTAGATATAATGATTTTTATTAGAAAGAATAATTTTCTCCTTCAAACTTTGCTTTCGTCAAAGAATGCTCCCTTTCCAGCAATTGTAGACCTTTGATATTCTAGCTGTTAATTTGCTGAGGTAATCTTGAGAAATTTCACCCCATGCCTCCTGAAGCCTCTCCCACAAGTTGGATTGGCTTGATGGGTACTTTTTGCGTACCATACGGTCAAGCTGCTCCCACAACAGCTCAATGGGGTTGAGATCTGGTGACTGCGCTGGCCACTCCATTACAGATAGAATACCAGCTGCCTGCTTCTTCCCTTGATAGTTCATGCAAAATTTGGAGGTGTGCTGTGGGTTATTGTCCTGTTGTAGGATGAAATTGGCTCCAATCAAGCGCTGTTCACAGGGTATGGCATGGCATTGCAAAATGGAGTGATAGCCTTCCTTATTCAAAATACCACTTACCTTGTACAAATCTCCCACTTTACCAGCACCAAAGCAACCCCAGACCATCACATTACCTCCACAAGGCACTCTTCCAGCATCTTTTCAGTTGTTCTGCATCTCACAAATGTTCCTATGTGTCATCCAAACACGTCAAACTTTGATTCGTCTGTCCATAAAACTTTTTTCCAATTTTCCTCTATCGAATGTCTGTGTTCTTTTGCCCATATTAATCTTTTCCTTTTATTAGCCAGTCTCAGATATGGCTTTTTCTTTGCCCCTTTGCCCTGAAGGCTAGCATCCCGGAGTCGCCTCTTCACTGTAGACGTTGACACTGGCGTTTTGCGTGTACTATTTAATGAAGCTGCCAGTTGAGGAGCTGTGAGGCGTCAATTTCTCAAACTAGAGACTCTAATGTACTTGTCTTGTTGCTCAGTTGTGCAGCGTGGCCTCCCACTTCTCTTTCTACTCTTGTTAGAGCTTGTTTGTGCTCTCCTCTGAAGGGAGTAGTACACACCATTGTAGGAAACCTTCAGTTTCTTGGCAAGTTCTCGCACGGAATAGCCTTCAATTCTAAGAACAAGAATAGACTGTTGAGTTTCACATGAAAGTTCTTTTTTTCTGGCCATTTTGAGAGTTTCATAGAACAAACAAATGTAATGCCCCAGATTCTCAACTAGCTCAAAGGAAGGTCAATTTTATAGCTTCTCAAATCAGCCAAACAGTTTTCAGCTGGGCTAACATACTTGTGCAAGGGTTTTCTAGGGTTTTCTAAATATCCATTAGCCTTCTTACACAGTTAGCAAACACAATGTACCATTAAAACACTGAAGTGGTGGTTGTTGGAAATGGGCCTCTATACACCTATATAGATATTGCAATAAAAACAAGACGTTTGCAGCTAGAATAGTCATTTACCACATTAGTAATGTATAGAGTCTATTTCTGATTCATTTAATGTTAGCTTCATTGAAAAAAATGTGCTTTTCTTTAAAAAATAATGAAATTTCTAAATGACCCCAAACTTTTGAACGGTAGTGTATATGTGTGTATATATACATTTATGTTTATATCTATATACAGTACAGACCAAAAGTTTGGACACACCTTCTCATTTAAAGTTTTTTCTGTATTTTCATGACTATGAAAATTGTACATTCACACTGAAGGCATCAAAACTATGAATTAACACATGTGGAATTATATACTTAACAAAAAAGTGTGAAACAACTGAAAATATGTCTTATATTCTAGGTTCTTCAAAGTAGCCACCTTTTGCTTTGATGACTGCTTTGCACACTCTTGGCATTCTCCTGATGAGCTTCAAGAGGTAGTCACTGGAAATGGTCTTCCAACAATCTTGAAGGAGTTCCCAGAGATGCTTAGCACTTGTTAGCCCTTTTGCCTTCACTCTGCGGTCCAGCTCACCCCAACCCATCTCGATTGGGTTCAGGTCTGGTGACTGTGGAGGCCAGGTCATCTGGCATAGCACCCCATAACTCTCCTTCTTGGTCAAATAGCCCTTACACAGCCTGCAGGTGTGTTTGGGGTCATTGTCCTGTTGAAAAAGAAATGATGGTCCAACTAAACGCAAACCGGATGGAATAGCATGCCGCTGCAAGATGATGTGGTAGTCATGCTTGTTCAGTATGCCTTCAATTTTGAATAAATCCCCAACAGTGTCACCAGCAAAGCACCCCCACACCATCACACCTCCTCCTCCATGCTTCACGGTCGGAACTAGGCATGTAGAGTCCATCCGTTCACCTTTTCTGCGTCGCACAAAGACACAGTGGTTGGAACCAAAGATCTGAAATTTGGACTCATCAGACCAAAGCACAGATTTCCACTGGTCTAATGTCCATTCCTTGTGTTCTTTAGCCCAAACAAGTCTCTTCTGCTTGTTGCATGTGCTTAGCAGTGGTTTCCTAGCAGCTATTTTACCATGAAGGCCTGCTGCAGAAAGTCTCCTCTTAACAGTTGTTGTAGAGATGTGTCTGATGCTAGAACTCTGTGTGGCATTGACCTGGTCTCTAATCTGAGCTGCTGTTAACCTGCGATTTCTGAGGCTGGTGACTCGGATAAACTTATCCTCAGAAGCAGAGGTGACTCTTGGTCTTCCTTTCCTGGGGCGGTCCTCATGTAAGCCAGTTTCTTTGTAGCACTTGATGGTTTTTGCAACTGCACTTGGGGACACTTTCAAAGTTTTCCCAATTTTTCGGGCTGACTGACCTTCATTTCTTAAAGTAATGATGGCCACTCGTTTTTCTTTACTTAGCTGCTTTATTCTTGCCATAATACAAATTCTAAAATCTATTCAGTAGGACTATCAGCTGTGTATCCAGCAGACTTATGCACAACACAACTGATGGTCCCAACCCCATTTATAAGGCAAGAAATCCCACTTATTAAACCTGATAGGGCACACCTGTGAAGTGAAAACCATTTCTGGTGACTACCTCTTGAAGCTCATCAAGAGAATGCCAAGAGTGTGCAAAGCAGTCATCAAAGCAAAACGTGGCTACTTTGAAGAACCTAGAATATAAGGCATATTTTCAGTTGTTTCACACTTTTTTGTTAAGTATATATTTCCACATGTGTTAATTCATAGTATTGATGCCTTCAGTGTGAATGTACAATTTACATAGTCATAAAAATACAGAAAAATCTTTAAATGAGAAGGTGTGTCCAAACTTTTGGTCTGTACTGTATATATATATATATATATAAATATATATACACTGCTCAATTATCACTGGCAATTATCAAGACACCCTCAATAAAGGAGTAGTCCTACAGGTGGGGACCACAGACCACATTTCAGTACCAGAGGAGACTTTGTGCAGCAAACCTTAATGGTAAAATAGCTGCTAGGAAACCACTGCTAAGGACAGGCAATAAGCGGAAGAGACTTGTTTGGGCTAAAGAACACAAGGAATGGACATTAGACCAGTGGAAATCTGTGCTTTGGTCTGATGAGTCCAAATTTGAGATCCTTGGTTCCAGCCACCGTGTCTTTGTGCGACGCAGAAAAGGTGAACCGATGGACTCTACATGTCTGGTTCCCACCGTGAAGCATGGAGGAGAAGGTGTGATGTTGTGGGGGTGCTTTGCTGGTGACACTGTTGGGGATTTATTCAAAATTGAAGGCATACTGAACCAGCTTTGCTACCACAGCATCTTGCAGTTGCATGCTATTCCATCCGGTTTGCGTTTAGTTGGACCATTATTTATTTTTCAACAGGACAATTACCCTAAACACACCTCCAGGCTGTGTAAGGGCTATTTGAACAAGAGGGAGAGTGATGGGGTGCTACGCCAGATGACCTGGCCTCCACAGTCACCAGACCTGAACCCAATCGAGATGGTTTGGTGTGAGCTGGACCCCAGAGTGAATGCAAAAGGGCCAACAAGTACTAAGCATCTCTGGGAACTCCTTCAAGATTGTTGGAAGACCATTTCCGGTGACTACCTCTTGAAGCTCATCAAGAGAATGCCAAGAGTGTGCAAAGCAGTCATCAAAGCAAAAGGTGGCTACTTTGAAGAACCTAGAATATAAGACATAGTTTCAGTTGTTTCACACTTTTTTGTTAAGTATAGAATTCCAAATGTGTTAATTCATAGTTTTGATGCCTTCAGTGTGAATGTACAATTTTCATAGTCATGAAAATACAGAAAAATCTTTAAATGAGAAGGTGTGTCCAAAATTTTGGTCTGTACTGTATATATACTGGGAAGGAAATAATTATTGGATCCCATGCTGTTTTTGTAATCTTGCCCTCTGTCAAAGACATGAACAGTCTATAATTTTATGGGTAGGTTAATTTTAACATTGAGAGATAGAATATGTAAAAAAATCAAGAAAATCACATTGTATAAATTAGATAAATTTATTTGCATTTTACAGTGAGAAATAGGTATTTGATTCCTCTGGCAAACAACACTTTTGCTTAATGGAAAACCATTGTTGGCACGCACAACAGTTAGACGTTTTTTGTAGTTGATGATGATGGTTGCGCACATGTAAGGAGGAATTTTGGTACACTCATCTTTGCAGATCTTCTGTGAATCATTAAGATTTTGAGGCTGTCGCTTGGCAATTCAGAGCTTCAACTCCCTCCATAAGTTTTCTATGGGATTAAGGTCTGGAGACTGTCTCTGCCACTCCATGACCTTACTGTGCTTCTTTTTGAGCCACTCCTTTGTTGCCTTGGCTGTCTGTTTTGGGTCATTGTCTTGCTGGAAGACCCAGCCACGACCCATTTTTAATGTCCTGGCAGAGGGAAGGAGGTTGCCACTCAGGATTTTACGGTACATGGCGCCATTCATTCTCCCATTGATGCAGTGAAGTAGTGCTGTGCCCTTAGCAGAGAAAAACCCCCAAAACATAATGTTTCCACCTCCATGCTTGACAGTGGGGACGGTGTTCTTTGGGTCATAGGCAGCATTTCTCTTCCTCCAAACATGGCGAGTTGAGTTAATGCCAAAGAGCTCAATATTTGTCTCATATAGCCACAGCACCTTCTCCCAATAACTCACAGAATCAACCAGATATTGATTGGCAAACTTCAGATGGGCCTGCACATGTACCTTCTTGAGCAAGGGGACCTTGCGGGCATTGCAGGATTTTAAACCTTTAAGGTGTAATGTTTTACCAATGGTTTTCTTGGTGACTGTGGTCCCAACTGCTTCAGATCATTAACAAGTTCCCCCCATGTAGTTTTAGGCTGATCTCTCACCTTCCTCATGATTAAGGATACCCCACGAGGTGAGATTTTGCATGGTGCCCCTGACCGATGTCGATTGACAGTCATTTTATATTTCTTCCATTTTCTTACTATTGCACCAACAGTTGCCTCCTTCTCACCCAGCATCTTACTTATGGTTTTGTAGCCCATTCCAGCTTTGTGCTGTTCTATGATCTTGTCCCTGACATCCTTAGAAAGCTCTTTGGTCTTGCCCATGTTATAGAGGATAGAGTGTGACTGATTAATTGAGTCAGTGGACACGAATCTTTGATACAGGTGACTATGTAAGACAACTGTCTTTAATGCAGGTAACGAGTTGATTAGGAGCGTCTAACTGATCTGTAGGAGTCAGAACTCATAATGGTTTGTTGGGTATCAAATACTTATTTCTCACTGCAAAATCCAAATAAATTTATCTAAGCTATACAATGTGATTTTCTTGATTTTTTGGGGGGATTTTCTATCTCTCAATGTTAAAATTAACCTACCCTTAAAATTATATACTGTTCATGACTTTGTCAGTGGGCAAACTTACAAAAACAGCAAGGAATCAAATAATTATTTTCTTCACTATATATGTATATATATATACACTGCTCAAAAAAATAAAGGGAACACTCAAATAACACATCCTAGATCTGAAATATTCTCATTGAATACTTTGTTCTGTACAAAGTTGAATGTGCTGACAACAAAATCACACAAAAATCATCAATGGAAATCAAATTTATTAACCAATGGAGGCCTGGATTTGGCGTCACTCCCAAAATTAAAGTGTAAAAACACACTACAGGCTGATCCAACTTTGATGTAATGTCCTTAAAACAAGTCAAAATGAGGCTCAGTATTGTGTGTGGCCTCCACGTGCCTATATGACCTCCCTACAATGCCTGGGCATGCTCCTGATGAGGTTGCGAATGGTCTCCTGTGGGATCTCCTCCCTGACCTGGACTGAAGCATCCGCCAACTCCTGCACAGTCTGTGGTGCAACGTGACGTTTGCAGATGGAGCGAGACATGATGTCCCAGATGTGCTCAATCAGATTCAGGTCTGGAGAACAGGCGGGCCAGTCCATAGCTCCAATGCCTTCATCTTGCAGGAACTGCTGACACACACCAGCCATATGAGGTCTGGCATTGTCCTGCATTAGGAGGAACCCAGGGCCAAGCGCACCAGCATATTGTCTCACAAGGGGTCTGAGGATCTCATCTCGGTACCTAATGGCAGTCAGGCTACCACTGGCAAGCACATGGAGGGCTGTGCGGCCCTCCAAAGAAATTCCACCCCACACCATTACTGACCCACTGCCAAACCGGTCATGCTGAAGGATGTTGCAGGCAGCAGATCGCTCCCACGGTGTCTCCAGACTCTGTCACGTCTGTCACATGTGCTCAGTGTGAACCTGCTTTCATCTGTGAAGAGCACAGGGCGCCAGTGGCAACTTTGCCAATTCTGGTGTTCTGTGGCAAATGCCAAGCATCCTGCAAGATGTTGGGCTGTGAGCACAACCCCCATCTGTGGACGTCGGGCCCTCATACCACCCTCATGGAGTCGGTTTCTAACCGTTTGTGCAGACACATGCACATTGTGGCCTGCTGGAGGTCATTTTGCAGGGCTCTGGCAGTGCTCCTCCTATTCCTCCTTGCACAAAGGCGGAGGTAGCGGTCCTGCTGCTGGGTTATTGCCCTCCTACGGCCCCCTCCACGTCTCCTGCTGTACTGGCCTGTCTCCTGGTAGCGCCTCCAGCCTCTGGACACTACGCTGACAGACACAGCAAACCTTCTTGCCACAGCTTGCATTGATATGCCATCCTGGATGAGCTGCACTACCTGAGCAACTTCTGTGGGTTGTAGAGTCCATCTAATGCTACCACAGTGTGAAAGCACAACCAACATTCAAAAGTGATGAAAACATCAGCCAGAAAGCATTGGTACTGAGATGTGGTCTGTGGTCCCCACCTGCAGAACCACTCCATTATTGAGTAGGTCTTGATAATTGCCAATAATTTCCATCTATTGTCTATTCCATTTGCACAACAGCATGTGAAATTGATTGTCAATCATTGTTGCTTCCTAAGTGGACAGTTTTATTTCACAGAAGTTTGATTTACTTGGAGTTATATTCTGTTGTTTAAGTGTTCCCTTTATTATTTTGAGCAGTGTATATATAGAGAGAGAGATACATTTTATTTTAGGACGTGATAGCATATGCCTTGGATCATGTGACTACTCATCACATTTTAAGTCAAAGGTTTTTTGTTTAAAACTTCTTTTCTATCCCAGATATAGCAAGAGTTAAGCAATGGCAGTACTATAGAACAACGTTGATGATGGACAAGATGAGAGAAACTGAATGCTTAAGAGATTTCAGCTACTTACCATGATCAGCAGGCGTAAATATAAAGGTCGAGAAGACCATTACTCACTTTGCTTTCTCCTTCTCTCTTTTTTTCCTCAAGGATGATTATGACATTATGTTGCACATCAATTTTGCATCCCTATCCCTAGAATTCCTTTCATGACATATCTTTTCACGACATATGCCTTACCATACATCATTTATGCATACTTTTATTTCAGTATATAGCATTATCTCACAAAAAATATACATTATTTTTTATTCATCAATATATACTAACCACTTCTTGGTATAATGCTTTGATAATGCTATCTTCTGTATGTGCATTTTAACCATCCTGGGCAGCATACATAGAAATAAATGGATCAATGTTAAATGGTTAGAAGCAAGAAGGCAAACCAATATCAGCACAAACTCTAATGTTATTACTTATTTTCTTTTGAAGATGAAAGCACTGCATCATCTTCTTTCAATTTCCAATGCCTTAAATCAATGCTATGCACCTGAGATATAAAAAGATATAACTGCTTTATGAAATGAATGGAAAAATTTCAATAGATCTTAGAATCCTATCAGTAGGTTTTATGAATGTATGGCAAAACAATGAACATCCAGACAGCTTTTTTCTCGATGAGTTTGCAGCAATTCATCATTTATGTATTGACGGACAAGATAGTGTGAATCACTGCATGCATAGACCATGCACAGCAGCACATAGAATCCCTATATATTGGTGCTATTCATACTTCCAAATGAAGCATTGTATTCTCCCCTAGAAGCAATGTTTATAGGGGAAGAATGATGCTGATTTTACACGGCGCGATGCACAATGTTAAACAACTGCTCACTTGCAAAATACTTGCCGGTCAGCGGTCGATAATTAACCCAGCTACAGATGAGGACTGAACGACCAGTAACAGATCATTTAGTGTGCATTAGCTTTCATTTTTCTCAGCAATGCAAGTCTTGTTTACACAGGACCATGCGCTGCAAAAAGCAGCCTAAGAGATCATTTGACCTGAAAAACTCGAATTCTGCTAATTCATTCAGTGATGAGCAGACAGTTTCCACTGAGCAATATAACATAATAATTGATGCTGGGGCTAAACAGAGAAGGTGTAAACTTTGTCAACTTTTAAGTGGACACGAAGTGGTTGTGTCTAAGACTAAAGTCACACTACCTTATTTTCAGTCATCTGAGAAAATCGGTCCGATTGTGCTAATCACTCTCTGGTCAGACTCTGATCAGAGTGTGACGAGAGTGTGAAATAAGGTAATCCAATTTCTTGGATGAGGAGAAGATGGAAAAAAATATTCTCCATTGTCAGTCCATAAAAATCGAACTGCACTCAGATATCATCGGTGTGCAGTCCGATGGTTTTCACGGACTCATTAACTTACATTGTCGAGAGCAAGCGGAATATTGGATGAAAATTGGGCATGCTGCGATTTTTCCTGAGACAGACTCTGTCCGTGGAAAGAAATCGGACACATGCAGGGCCCCATAGAATAACATTGATCCGATTGCAATCCAATGATTTGATTTCATCGCACTCAAATCAAAAATACGGTCGTCTGCATGAGCCCTACGGCTACATTCCCACACTGAATACTTGGTGAGTTTTTTACGTTAATTTTCTGCAGCATTTTTGCACCTATTAGCAAAATTAAGTTATTGGCATTTTTTTCATTGCGTTTTTGCCTTGCGTATTTGTTTTTGACTCTGCGTTTTTTGTCTCTTTTTGATAAGTCGAGTTTAACCCCTTACCGACGTGGTGCATATTAGCACGCATCACGTTGGTACCCCCGGTTCAGCACGGGCTCCGGCGCTGAGCCTGCAATGAACCTGGCACATGTCAGCTGATTCTTACAGCTGACATGTGCCCGCAACAGCCGCGGGTGGAATCGCGATCCACCTACAGCTGTTAACCAGTTAAATGCCGCTGTCAGTCTCTGACAGCTGCATTGAACTCGCGCTTCCGGGAAGCGAGTCACTGACTCTGCCCATCGGTGACCCCATCACGTGATCGCGGGTCACCTATGGGTGGCCATGACAGCCTGGGGTCTGCATCAGACCCCTGTGGTTGTCATGTCTAGATTTTTATGAGCCCGCCCAGTGGTCGGTGCTCATAGCAGCTGAGCATTTCTGCTACACAGAGGTGATCTGCTCATCACCTGTGTGTAACAGAAACAATCAGATAACTGCAGCTACTAGTCTCCTATGGAGACTATTGAAGCATTCAGAAAGTTAAAAAAAAATGTTTTTAAGAATATTAAAAAAATAAAAAATATATAAAAGTTTAAATGACCCCCCTTCGCCGCATTCAAAATAAAACAATTAAAAAAACACCCACATACACATATTTGGTATCGCCCGATCTATGAATATAAAAAAAAAATAATCCAATCGGTAAACGGCGTAATGAGAAAAAAAATCTAAACGCCAGAATTAAGTTTTTTTGGTTCCCACAACATTGCAATAAAATGCAATATCGGGCAATTAAAACATCTACCCCAAAATGGTATCAATAAAAACGTCCGCTTAGTGTGCAAAAAATAAGCCCTCACCGAGCCCTATGACGCTGAAAAATGGAGGCGCTACGGGTCGCGGAAAATGGTGACAGGTCAGTTTTAGCATTCAGTGAACATGGTAAAAAAAAAAC
This sequence comes from Phyllobates terribilis, assembly GCF_046119375.1. NCBI lineage: Eukaryota > Metazoa > Chordata > Amphibia > Anura > Dendrobatidae > Phyllobates > Phyllobates terribilis. The sequence goes on from NW_027362764.1 coordinate 447,882,243, forward strand.
CAATAAAAAAGACTGTGGTATTGCATTTTATTTGCAATTTCACCACACTTGGAATTTTTTTTCCTGTTTTCCAGTACATGGTATGATAAAACTAGTGATGTCGTTCAAAAGTACAACTTGTCCCGTCAAAAAGAAGCCCTCACATGGCCAAACGCAATAATGGAAAATGCTCCAGTCATTAAGGGGTAAAATAAAGCTGCTTAGTTTTTAATAGTGTGTTATTGACAAATAATATATATATATATATCCAAGTGCTTCTCACTAAATTAGAATATCATCAAAAAATTTATTTATTTCAGATCTTCAATACAAAAAGTGAAACTCATATTACAGTATATAGAGTCGTTACAAACACAGTGATCTATTTCAAGTGTTTATTTCTGTTAATGTTGATGATTATGGCTTACAGCCAATGAAAACACAAAAGTCATGATCTCAGAAAATTAGAATACGTTATAACAACAGCTTGAAAAATGTTTTTAAAATCCGAAATGTTGGCCTACTGAAATGTATGTTCAGTAAATGCACTCAATACTTGGTCGGGGCTCCTTTTGCATCAATTACTGCATCAATGCGGCGTGGCATGGAGGTGATCAGCCGGTGGCACTACTGAGATGTAATGGAAGCCCAGATTGCTTTGATAGCAGCCTTCAGCTTGTCTGCATTGTTGGGTCTGATGTCTCTCATCTTCCTCTTGACAATACCCCATAGATTCACTATGGGGTTAAGGTCAGGTGAGTTTGCTGGCCAATCAAGCACAGTGATGCTGTTGTTTTTAAACCAGGCATTGGTACTTTTGGCAGTGTGGAGAGGTGCCAAGTCCTGCTGGAGAATGAAATTTCCATCTCCAAAAAGCTTGTCGGCAGAAGATGGCATGAAGTGCTCTAAAATTTCCTGGCAGATGGCTGCGCCGAATTGGGTCTGAAAAAAACACAGTGGACCTACACCAGCAGATGACATAGCTCCCCAAACCATCACTGATTTTGGAAACTTCACACTAGACCTCAAGCAGCTTGGATTGTGTGCCTCTCCATTCTTCCTCCACACTCTGGGTCCTTGATTTCCAAATAAAATGCAAAATTTACTTTAATCTGAAAACAACACCTTGGACCACTGAGCAACAGTCCAGGTCTTTTTCTCCTTGGCCCAGGTAAGGCACTTCTGGTGTTGTCTATTGGTCATGAGTGGCTTGACAAAAGGAAGCAAAACTTGTAGCCCATGTTCTGGATATATCTGAGTGTGGTGGCTCTTGAAGCAATGACCCCAGCAGCAGTCCATTCCTTGTGAATCTCCACCCAAATTTTTGAATGGCCTTTTCTTAGAAATCTTTTCAAGGCTGCAGTTATCCCGGTTGCTTGTGCACCTTTTTCTACCACACTTTTTCCTTCCACTCAACTTTCCATTAATATACTTGAATAAAGCACCCTGTGAACAGCTAGGTTCTTTAGCAATGACCTCTTGTGGCTTATCCTCCTTGTAGAGGGTGTCAATGACTGCCTTCTGGACATCTGTCAAGTCAGCAGTCTTCCTCAAGATTGTGGAGCCTACTGAAACAGACTAAGGGACCTTTTGAAATGCATCGGAAGCCTTTGCAGGTGTTTTTTATTTATTATTATCATTTACTGACATAATGACTTTTGTGTTTTCAATGGCTGTAAGCTATAATCATCAACATTAACAGAAATAAACACTTGAAATAGATCACTCTTTTTGTAATGACTCTATTTAATATATGAGTTTCACTTTTTGTATTGAAGAACTGAAATAAATCAACTTTTTGATGATATTCTAATTTAGTGAGAAACACTTGTATACTGTATATAATATTTATGTTTGGTTTTAGACAAAATTATATTGATGCAGTCATGCATACGTTCCATGAGTTTTTAGTGCATTTCCAGCTTGAAAACACATTAAAAACACATATGCGATTTTTAACTGGGGAATTGCAGATGCAGTTCTATGTTGAAGATTATTGTTGAGCCACCCCCGTAGTGTTCGAGTTCGGTTCGTCGAACACCAGTGTGTTCGCCGAACTGTTCGTCGAACTGTTCGTCGAACACCTTCGAACACCGTTAAAACCAAAGGCAGGCAAACAAAAACACATAGAAACACACAGAAAACACCTTCAAAGGTGTCCAAAAGCTGACAAACTGCTCAGAAGACATAACTAACATATGGAAAAGTGACAAGTACATATAGTCATGCGAAAAGAAAAGAGGTGGAGGAGTAAAAGGAGGGGGAGACACAGATATAGGCATGTCATGCCCTTCTAAAATCCAAAAAGTGAGAAGCCGACACGGCCAGTCCGTTCCTGCCCGTGCCACCTCTGTGTCGCCGGGTTTGTGCCAGAGTCGCGGTGGACCGTGACGGCCAGCCCCCCTCTCCCAATACTGGTGCCTGTCCGCTGGTGTGTCGAGCGAGCCCCCCTGTGGAGGAGGCAGCTCTAAGCTTTTTAATTTAAATTGTCTCTCTAATTTCAATGAATACACTTTAAATCCTTTTACAAGGATCTATTGGAGGGCAAGTCTCATGCCAGCAGCCGCGTAATTCCAGCTCCAGTAGCGTCCACTAAAGATGCTGCAGTTAAAAAGCTTTTATAAGGATCGAGCTCGGCTGTCCACCACAAAGCATCCTACCGCCAGTCCCAGTCCCTATGCCTTGGGGTGCCTCCTGATGCTCTTCACTGAGTATCCTGTGGTCCCGAAGCATTTCCTTTGAAAAAATTAAGTGTCCAAGCTACAGGTGGTGTAGCTTGCTTAACAGCCGGGATAATACGCTGACAAGCAGACACTGCTACTAGGCACAAAGTATTTCCTGGGCTAGATGCAGTTAAAAATGCGTAATTAGATACTCTCGTTGGATGCTGAGAAAGCATTCCATAGAGTCTCCTGGCACGCCATATATTATTCTCTTAAAAAGCTTGGGGTAGGGGTCTAGGGGACCCTTTTATAGCCAAAATCATGGCCCTGTATCACAATACGTCACCTAGGCTGAAGATAAATGGAAATGAAGCACCATGAGGGCTCGGTTGCTACAGAAGTATTGCACCTCACCCAGAGGTGTGATATCTCACTCTCAGGTAAGGATGGAGTGTGGATCAGGACCCGAAACCTGCTTGCATTACACCACATTGCCGTGGGGCAGGGCGACCAATATGCCCCTGAGATGGGCACGACAGTCCCTGTCCCTGGCTGGAGTGGGGGGAGGGAACACTGAGGAAGGGGAACCCTGTAGTGCAGGAGAATGGAGGAAGCAGTTCCTGGGTGCATTGAGAAGGGAGTATAAAAGGTGGGCACCATCTTAGTTCAGTGCAGAGAAGTCTGAGCAGAAGTGACAGGGAGCAGGGGCTCTGCATGAGCTCTGCTCCGGAGGCGGGCCTAGTAACAGAGGCCCAGGCCTGGAAGAGGGAGAAGGAAGGAAGAGGAGTGGAGAAGGCTCCAGGAATGAGGAACGAAGGGATCCCATGGGTGCGGATGGGCGAGTCGCCACCGCACGCCCTAATCCACCTGCTTGGAGGTGTCAGGCCAAAGGGGGAGACCGGTCCCCGAAACTAGTGGAGGCGGGAAACGATCCTCAGCTAGAAACCGGAGGCTGTGACATTTTATGTGGCGCAGCCCCTCGCTACACCCGCTAGAAAGGCACCACATAGGGTCAGGGAATCTGGCACCAAGTTTACCAAGAGGAGGCCCGAGGCAGCCGGACAGAAGGGTTGGTAAGAAAGGCCAGACAAAGGACACACAAAGGGGGTCCTGTGAAGCACTCCAAAGTTATCTGGGAGTTGTCTGAGCCCCTCACCTGGTGAGCACAGTACGACGTGAGCAGCCGTTACCTGCAGAAGTGGTCTGGATAATAAGAACTGTGAGTAAAGGCCCTGGACTGCATCACTGACTCCGTGTCATTACTGCTGCTGCCCTGCACCATCACCCCCATCCTCCGCACACACTGCCCTGAGGCTATACTCCTCCCGTGGGGAGTTATGCTACGCTCTGCTGCACCCACAACACGAGCCTCAGCAGTCTGCCCTGCAGCGGCGGTTCACTCTGACCGCAATCCACGGGTGGCGTAGTCGGACATTTAAACATCAAAGCCACATAAATAGTTCCGCCACTGGTTTGACCGCCCTGAGCCACGGAACCGGGTTGCCGCCACGGAGACTACAACCACCAGCATCCACCAAAAAGGGTCCGGCTCCGGGTGTCCCAAGGCCCAGGGTGCGCGTCAGAACATTTTCATCACCTTTTATAATCACCAATGGCACAAGGCAGGGATGTCCTCTGTCACCTCTCTTATACATCCTAGTGATGGAGCACCTGCTCTCATCAATTCGCCATAACCCCAATATTAGGTGGATTGAGGTGGGAGGCACCGAGTACAAGTGCTCTCTATTTGCTGATGATGTCCTAGTATATATCACTCAATCACATATATCCATCCCTGCTGTTATGGCTGAAATAGATCACTTTGTTACATGGTCAAATTGTAAAATCAAAGCAGCGAAGTCTGAGGCCCTCGATGTCTCCCTCCCCTAATCCATACAGGATTCCATCCAGTCCAACTTTCCCTTTGCCTGACCCTCACAGGGTATCAAATACTTAGCAAATCCTATTCATAGAGACCTCTCCCGTCTATGTTATCTTAATTTTGGGCCCTTTATTGAACAACTCCATACAGACCACGGTTGGCAAGTTAGAACTGTAAGATTTACTTCGTGAACCACTGGTGTTTTGTGGAAAAGCACATGTACACTGTGTTTCAAATTATTATGCAAAAAGTGTTTAGGAGTAATAAGGGAAGAATTTGTTTGTTTGTCAGTTAAACTCATTGATGGTGATGTGTGTCTGGGCTCTTTATATCACTGTAAGCAATTGCAGACACCTGTGCTAATTAGTTTGGCAGGTGTGTCCAATGAAAGGCAAGACTACTTAAGAAGGCTGTCCCACATTATTAAGCAGCCTACATTTTCTGCCAAAATGGGAAAGAAAAAGGATGTGTCGGCTGCTGAGAAGCAACAAATTGTGGAGTGTTTAGGTCAAGGCATGACTACAATCAACATTGTGCGATGATCAGGATGAAGTATCTTGGCAATCAAGAAGTATGTAGCTGATTCACAGTACACACGTGTGCGTGCTGATATGGGCAAATTGAGGACTCTTTCCTACAGGCAATTACATCAGGTTAAAAGAGCAGCGGCAAAAAAGCCTTGTCATAGCAGCAGACAAGTTTTTGAAGCTGCTGGTGCCTCCAACGTCCCCCGAACAACAAGATGCAGGGTCCTTCAGAGGTTTGCAGCTGTGCGTACGCCATCCTGTCGACCTCCTCTATCCACTTCACACAAGCAGAAACGGCTCCAGTGGGCCAAACATTACATGAAGACTGATTTCAAAACTGTTTTGTTCACGGATGAGTGCCGTGCAACGCTCGATGGTCCAGATGGATGGAGTGGAGGATGGCTGGTTGATGGACACCCCACGCAAACACGGCTACAGCGCCAACAAGGAGGAGGTGGAGTAATCGTTTGGGCTGGAATCATAGGGAGAGAGATTGTCGGCCCCTTTAGGATCCCTGAAGGGGTAAAGATGAACTCCACAATGTATGTGGAGTTTCTCAAACAGCACTTCCTGCCATGGTTCAAGAAGAAGAACCGTGTATTACACAGCTAGATCATTTTTATGCATGATAATGCACCGTCTCATGCTGCACATAACACATCTGCATCTCTGGCTGATATGGGCATAAAAGGGGACAAACTTATGGTGTGACCCCCATGCTCCCCTGACCTCTACCCCATTCAGAACCTCTGGAGCATCATCAAAAGGAGTGTCTATGATGGCGGGAGGCAGTTCACATCTAAGCAACAGCTCTGGGAGGGTATTCTGTCCTCATGCAAAACAATTGAAGCAGAAACCATCCAAAACCTGACAAATTCAATGGACGAGAGAGTTCAGAAGCTCCTTTCGAACAAGGGGTCCTATGTGCAAATGTAAAATCACCTAGAATAAAGTTTAGAGTTGAAAACTGTTTGATTTCAGTTTCTAATAACCTGCTAATGCTTATAATTTCAAAAATGACCATTTTTTTGGTCTTTATTAAAATGAAAAGGTTGATCGAAGAGTGTGGGTGATCTAAGAGTGTGGCAACCCAGTAGTCAGGATTACATCGAATTCTGAAAATCTGAGGGTCATGTTGCAGGTAGTGCAGCAAGAAGGCACTTATGTGTCTTCCGCATCTCGGAGCCCCAACATTATTTTCTGGGCTAGATGCAGCTAAAAATTATTATTAATTTTAAATCTGATGGAGCTTAGTATACATGGCCTAATAGAATCAGTACTGCACACTGCTACAAAGCCCAAATTATTTTCCAGCCAAGATGCAGATAAACATGATTAGTCATTTTAAATCTGGTGGAGCTTAGTATAGATGGCCTATTAGAATCAGAGCTGCACACTGCTAAAAAGCCCAAATTATTTTCCAGCTAAGATACAGATAAACATGATTAGTAATTTGAAAGCTTAAAAAGGTTGGTGAGGTGATTTTAACCAATCATCAAGCTTTTACTCTCCCCAGAATGACACAGGGGTAGAAGAGTCGTTTCGGATCCATGATTTGTTCATCTTTATGAACGTGAGTCTGTCTACATTATCAGTGGAGAGCCGCGTGCGCTTATCTGTCAGCACACCACCAGCAGCGCTGAACACACGTTCAGACAGAATGCTGGCTGCGGGGCATGACAAGATTTCCAAGGCGTAAGTGGCTAGCTCCGGCCATTTATCCAGATTGGAAGCCCAAAAAGAGCAAGGGTCCAGTGACACAGTCATGGCTTCAATGTTTACTTGGAAATACTCCTGTACCATCGTCTCTAGGCGTTGACTATGTGTCAGACATCTTGTCTCCTGTGGCCTTGCAAAGGATGGGCTAAAAAAGTGGTGAAATTATTCCGCAAAATTGATGTTACCAGCAGATACTGTGTTTCTGTTACGGTTTGAGTGCTGAACATTCGACGGTCCCATGGTTGGCAAGTTCGAACTGTGAGATTCACTACCTGCACCACTGGTGTTTTGTGGAAAAGCACATGTAAGATTCTGCAAGAGTCTCTGCTGATACTCCTGCATGCGTGCATCCCTTTCTATGGCAGGAATAATTTCGGCAAATTTACTTTTGTACCGGGGATCTAACAGTGTGGCAACCCAGTAGTCAGGATTATTTCTAATTCTCACAATTCGAGGGTCATGTTGCAGGTAGTGCAGCAAGAAGGCACTCATGTGTCTTGCGCATCCAGGAGCACCAAGTCCCTGTTGTGTTGGTGGCGAGGTAACAATCATGCTTCCTTCCTCTGTCCTCTCCCCCCAACCTCACACAACAGAAATGTGATCAAGGTCTCCCTCATCTGATGAGTCTTCCATCAGTTCGTCCTCCACTTCTTCCTGGGATCCTGCACCTTCCTCACTAGTTTGGCTGCTACCATGCGCCCTGGTAAAACCATCTCCCCCACCCTCACATGCCTGCCGCCTTGGTGCTGCCGACCGTCTGGACCTTGCAGATGTTAGCCCTTCCGCATACAACTCCTCCTCCTCTACTTCCTCCACCTCCTCTTGTGCCACCACCTGACTCCGAATTCTGTTTAACATGTGCTCCAGCATGTAAATCACCGGAATAGTCATGCTGATAATGGCATTGTCAGCACTAAACATCTTCGTCGCCATTTCAAAACTGTGCAGAAGGGTGCATAGGTCCCTGACCTGAGACCACTCCTCCAGCGTGATTTGCACCACCTCTGGATCTCGTTGGCCTAGGCTATACGTCAGAACGTATTGCACCAGGGCTTGTCTGTGCTGCCACAGTCGCTGCAACATGTGCAGAGTTGAATTCCACCGGGTAGGCACATCGCATTCTAGCCGGTGAAGTGGCAGGCCCAACGACATCTGTAGAGATGTAAGTCGCTGAGCTGCGGGATGCGAACGGCGGAAGTGAGCACACAGCGACCGTGCCCTCTGCAGAAGGCCATCTAGTCCGGGATAGTGGGCTAAAAATTGCTGGACAACCATGTTCAACACGTGAGCCATACAAGGCACGTGTGTGACATTGCCCCGGCGAAGGGCCGCACCCAGGTTTGCAGCATTGTCGCACACGGCCTTCCCTGGTTTCAGGTCCAGTGGAGACAACCATTCATGAAATTGGTTCTCCAGAGCTGACCACAACTCCTCAGCTGTGTGACTCACATTTCCTAGACATTTCAAAGTAAAAACCGCCTGATGACGTTGAGCCCTACTGCCAGCATAGTAAGGAGTTGTGCAGGATCCCTTCTGCGCAGGTAGAAAGCTTGTGGCATGACCAGACAGGCTTTGGGTGCGGGTGGAGGACCGAGAGGAGGTTGAGGAGGCAGAAGCAGTGGAGGAACTTTGAGATAAAGAGGATTGACGCACAACTCGTGGGGATGGCAAGACTTGGACAGCAGCCCGTTGTCCTGCTGTCACCATAGTTACCCAGTGCCCAGTCAGCGACATGTAACGCCCCTGTCCATGCCTACTCGTCCAAGTGTCTGTGGTGAAATGCACCCTGTCACACACAGAGTTCTCAAAGAAGCGGTGATGTTGTGTGCGACATGCTGGTGGAGCGCAGGCACACCTTTCTTTGAGAAGTAGTGTCGACTGGGCATCTGGTACTGGGACACTGCGACGGACATAAGGTCTCGAAAATCCTCTGTGTCCACCAGGCATCATTTCTGTAGCCAAGAGCTTGCAGATGGTGAAATTCAACCTCTTAGCTTTCTCATGGCTAGGAGGAAATGGTCTTTTACTTGTCCACATCTGAGGGACCGAGGGCTGGATATTGTGCTTAGACGGGGTTGATAAGGGTGTCCCCGGCAAACTGCCGGTCTGTGAGGAAGATGCAGGTGGACATGTTAGGTTGCCTTGATCCAAAGGTGGTGCTATCGATGTCGGACAGCGCTCAACACCAGCTGGTGTTACCACCTCCAAAGAAAATGATGACCTGCCAATCACGCTGGCTGTTGCGGGTAAAGAGGTGGCAGGTCTGCGTCCCAAAACAGGTGTGACTGCTGTCCCCCCAGTCACAGAGGATGAAGAGGCCGCGGATGCACAAGATATGGCAGACGGTGGTTGACCCGGCCGGCTAGGCCGCATTGTAGCACAGTGAGCTTCCCACTGCAACTTATGCTTCATGTCCATGTGCCGGTTCATGCATGAAGTACTCAAACTATGTATTTTTTGGCCTCTACTTAGCTTTTGCTGACAAATGTTACAGATAACACGAGTTGGGTCATCTTTATCGATCTGAAAAAATGCCCAGGCTATGCAAGGCTTAGCACCCATGCAACCTGAAGAGCCACCACGACTTGTGGTGAGAGGCAGAGTTGTGTTTGAGGATGCAGTTGTTGACGTGCTTCCAGTACTACGTCTCTGTCCAGGAAGGCGCAACCTGACCTCGTCGTCACTAGCATTCTCCTCCACCTCCTGTCCTGACCTCATCTCTTGGCTGACTGTGGGTTAACAGTAAGTGGGATCTCCAACCTCATCATCATCACCCTGTGCGTTATCACTCCCGTCGTCCTCAGAGCCAACCTGTTCCTGCCCTGACAAAAAACTAAAGTTGTCGCTCCAATCAGGTATTTGAGTCTCATCATCGTCTTCCTCATTGTCTCCACCAACAGGAGTTACAGTTTGGGAATGAGGGTCTACATTATGGTCAGAACCTTCAGCGTCTGGTCCTGGATCCGACTCATAAAGATTCTGGGCATCAGTGCAGATCATTTCCTCGTCTGGATTCACAGAAGCGCTGGAGCCGACCTCTAATTCCCAGGCTATAGTATGAGTTAACAGCTCTGCAGACTCAACCATCTGTTCTACCTCATACTCAGACGGGCAGCTGGAGATTTGGGAGCTGTGAGGAAGCAAGTGCAATTGGGGTGACACCTTTGAGGACTGGAGTATTTGTGATGTTGAAGTTGATGTGGAGGAGAGCCCCCTTTAAGGAGCACTTGATATCCGTTGAAGCATCTGCTGTTTTTGTGCCTCATCTGGAATTTGTAGCTATTGGCGTGGCCGTAAGAAAGGGATCTTATCACATTGTACGCTAAAAGAAGTAGACATTTTAGTTTGGCTGGAAGATGGTCTTTCTTCTGCAGATGTTACTGTTGCTTTAACACCTACCCCACGGACACAACCTTTTTTCCCCTTCCCAACACGCCTATTCCCCTTTCCACCAGCAGCAGGCCTTTTTCCACTCATTTTGGTGGTTAACTAATTCACAACTCTGGAGTTGTTTGCACAAAAAAACAATGGATGTGAACCGAGCAGAGCTGAGTGGCCAAACTGTGGTATTAGGCCAAAACTATTGGCTGGGTTAGATGTAGAAATAAATTATATTCAATTTGCAACCTGATGGAGGTCAGTACAGATGGACTAATAGACCAAGTCCCACACACTGCTAGAAGCCCAAATATTTTTTCAGAGCTAGATGCAGGAAAAAATTATATTCAATTTGCAACCTGATGGAGGTCAGTATAGATGGACTAATAGACCAAGTCCCACACACTGCTTGAAGCCCAAATATTTTTTCAGAGCTAGATGCAGAAAAAAATGATATTCAATTTGCAACCTGATGGAGGTCAGTATAGATGGACTAATAGAACAAGTCCCAAACACTGCTAGAAGCCCAAATATTTTTTCAGAGCTAGATGAAGAAAAAAAATATTTTTAATTTGCAACCTGATGGAGGTCAGTATAGATGGACTAATAGACCATGTCCCACACACTGCTAGAAGCCCAAATATTTTTTCAGAGCTACATGCAGAAAAAAATTATATTCAATTTGCAACCTGATGGAGGTCAGTATAGATGGACTAATAGAACAAGTCCCACACGCTGCTCTAAGCCCAAATATTTTTTCAGAGCTAGATGCAGGAAAAAATTATATTCAATTTGCAACCTGATGGAGGTCAGTATAGATGGACTAATAGAACAAGTCGCACACGCTGCTAGAAGCCCAAATATTTTTTCAGAGCTAGATGCAGAAAAAAAATATTTTTAATTTGCAACCTGATGGAGGTCAGTATAGATGGACTAATAGACCAAGTCCCACACACTGCTAGATGCCCAAATATTTTTTCAGAGCTAGATGCTGAAAAAAATTATATTCAATTTACAACCTGATGGAGGTCAGTATAGATGGACTAATAGAATGATGCTATGCCCAAAAGGTTTTACTTCACTAGGTGCAGTAAAAAAATTGGTATTCTATACACAGGTGGTGTAGCTTGCAACACAGATAGGCTACTCCACTGACTAACACACTCTGCAATAGGCCAGAAAGGATTAGCTTTGATAGATTTAGCCAAATGCTGTGAAAAAAACTTGCACAGCACTGGCACAGACCTGCTTGGCAAAACCTGATAGGAACTGATGTAACTTAGTCCTGAAAAGGACTGCAATTACAATTAGTCTTTACTCCCAACCTATCTATTTAAGAGCACAGACCTGCCTGATAAAATTCATAGGAAATGCTGTAAGCTAGTCCTTAAAAGGACTGTAATCACAACTATTCCCTACTCCCAAGCTATCTGTAGATTTGTGCGAAAATTGGCTTGAAATTAACAAAGTATAGCGCACACAGCAACAGCGGTGCCCTCTAACACGCAGCAGCAGCAGTGAGAAAATGGTGGCGACGGGGAAAATGGCTGGGTCTTATAGGGCAAGAACATGTGACATACACTGCCAATGACACATGCCCTTGCTTGTGTGAAAAAAAGCACTTCGCTCCGTGTGTGTGCAGCTGATAGGCTGACAGATTGCACCTCCCCACTGTAAATGCGGGAAAGAGAAAAAAAAATGAAGATCTTCATTATTCCTGCAGAGATCCATCCCCTGCCCCTCCCCCCGCCCCGCTGTACACTCAAACTGCGTATTAACATTAATTTTCATCATTACTGAGAAAAAATCCAGTTATGATTTTGGTGCATGAACAGTTATTGAACATAACCTCGAACAGCCGAATTTTTTTCAAATCGTTCGTGTTCGCCGAACGGCTCGAACACCGCCCAAAACAGCTCGAATTTGAGATTGGCGAACAGTTCGAGTCGAACAACGCTCATCTCTAGTGAAGATCAGGGTACTCACAAGATAAGTTAACATGTTGAGGATTTGAAGCATGAATCACAGGTCACTTTCAGTAAAAAAAAACCTGAAAGATATTTATTTATTTTATTTATTTTAGGAAAGTCAAAGGCAAAAGGAGGGCACCATCGACAATACAGGGTATCGCTCAACCCGTCACATACCCGAAACAAGACTAATAACACACAACAAGGAAGGTATGTATGGAAAGACAGGGAGCACTAAATATATACCAACATGATTTTATTATTCATCAAGAACGGACAGACATGGAAAAATTAAAAACATTTAAAAAGCACAAAGCTTAAATCCAACAGTATACCGCATAGAAATATAATAGTGGTCAAGGCCTCAAGACAATATATGCACCAATAAACACACCTAATATATTTGTGTAAACCCACATAGGTTCATATAAATAAATAAATAAATTAATTAATTAATGAGCCCCTCTCCTATTTAAGGCACCAATAGTTAGTGCAAGCAATATTTAGTCAAAAGCTCTTTCTTTTTGTTTAATAGAAAAAGTGCTATCAGTATTCATCATAGACAAAATGCACAATTTACTAAAAGGAGTTAGGAGGGAGATGATTCCCCCAATACCAGCCTTAAAGTAAAGTGCTGTGGAATATGTTGGCGTTATAGAAATAAAAATGATTATTATTATTATTATAGGCTCCTTAAATAAGACCTGTAGGTTAAAGGCGACAGTGTACCCATGTACACCCGAGAGGCCAAGAAGACTGCAACCCCATGCAACACCCATTGTTTCGGCACGGACCTCGAACATGGACTTCCTCAGGAACATTGGCTGCTTCCCACACTGTCATCTGTGTGACAGTGCGGGAAACACGGACTCTGATCCGAGGTCAGATGTGACTGTGACTGGCGGTAAAAAGCTAACAGCTGGTCACAGACGTCGGCTGATGAGAGTATTACTCTGTCTGTCGCTGAAATAGGAGAACTCATCTGCAGGTACCTGTGCTCCAAGTAAAAAAAAATGTAAATAAATAAATATTGAAATAAAAATAAAAAAGCATTATACTCACCTTAATGCCTTATGGCCGGGTGTCCATACTCGGTCCCCAGCTGCCCCGCGGCCGGGTGTCCACACTCGGTCCCCAGCCGCCAGGGGGCCGGGTGTCCACACTTGGTCCCCAGCCAACAGGGGGTGGCCGGGTGTCCATAAATGGTCCCCAGCCGACCCTATTTGAAGGACAGCCTAACCACAAACAAGTGGACAGGTGAATGTGGCCTGGAATGGTCCTTCTCACTTACGCCTTCACACTGGGTTAATATTGTGGAAGCCGGGACACAGTTGTACACTGGGATGCAACACGTTCTCCAGACATAGAGGATTGCGGGTCCTGGGCCAATCAGGCATCAACACAATGTTCAGGAGGTCGGTCTCCTACACAACGAGGAAATTATTCATGATCATGAGACCATCCATCTCCTTATCTTTCTGTTCCTTGGAATGCAAGCGCATGTATGTAGTAGCGGCTAGGCCTGAGGTGGTCAGCGTTTTGGCGCATATCCTACCTCCTCCGAGGATTGCTGGATGTTTTCCTGCTACTATCCCAGTTCTATGACTCCCGTTAAACCAAAGCTTCAGGTGATGAATGATGGATGAGATGGTGGCAAAGGAGAAAGAGCTGGAGGAACAGGGACCATTCACATCAATGTCAGGCCAGTCAACCACACATGTCTTGTAGGATACGTTTCTGTACCAAAAGGAACGCTTCGGCTACACAGTTATAGGGCATACAGTGAGTGCAATGCCTACCAAAAATTTCAAGGCACTCCAATGCCCCTTGGAAGTGACATGGAGGTCAGAGGGTCTTAACTAAACTTTTTTTTCCATTTATAGCAACTGGGTCTCCTGTGCACTGTTGGCCTAAGCAGTGAATGGAAGGCTTTCCAAAAATTATGTGGAACTGCAATGCCCCTTGAAACAGACGTGGATTACAGCGTACTAAAAACCTTCTACCCATTATTGGGGAGTGGGTCTACCTTTGTGTTCGCCTATGCATTGAAAATCAATAGCTGACTAAAAGTAGGAGGAAATGCAATGCCCGTTGGAAGAGTCGTGGAGGTTAGAGTTAATTAAAAAAAAAATTTCAATGCCCGTTGAAAGACCTGTGGAGTTCAGAGAGGTTTAATAAGATTTTTTAAATGCCCCTTGGAGGAGTGGTGGAGGTCGCAGTCGCTTAACAAGATGGTTTTAATGCACCTTGGAAAATTGGTTGAGGTCGCAGTGGAATAAAAAGACAATATCAATGCCCCTTGGAAGAGTGGTGGAGGTCGCAGTAGCTTAACAAGACGGTTTTAATACCTCTTGGAAAAGTGGTGGAGGTGGCAGTAGCTTAACAAGACAGTTTTAATGCCCCTTGGAAAAGTGGTGGAGGTTGCAGTAGCTTAAAAAGACGGTTTTAATGCCCCTTGGAAGAGTAAAGGAGGACACAGTAGCTTAACAAGACAGTTTTTATGCCCCTTGTAAAAGTGGTGGAGGTCGCAGTGGAATAAAAAGACAATATCAATACCCGTTGGAAGAGTGGTGGAGGTCGCAGCAGCTTAACAAGTTGGTTTTAATGCCCCTTGGAAGAGTGGTGGAGGTCGCAGTAGCTTAAGAAGATGGTTTTAATACCCCTTGGAAGAGTGGTGTAGGTCGCAGTGGCTTAACAAGACACTTTTAATGCCCCTTGGAAAAGTGGTGGAGGTCGCAGTAGCTTAACAAGATGGTTTTAATGCCCTTTGGAAAAGTGGTGGAGGTCGCAGTAGCTTAACAAGATGGTTTAATGCCCCTTGGAAAAGTGGTGGAGGTCGCAGTAGCTTAACAAGACGGTTTTAATGCCCCTTGGAAGAGTAAAGGAGGTTGCAGTAGCTTAAAAAGACGGTTTTTATGCCCCTTGTAAAAGTGGTGGAGGTCGCAGTGGAATAAAAAGACAATATCAATACCCGTTGGAAGAGTGGTGGAGGTCGCAGTAGCTTAACAAGTTGGTTTTAATGCCCCTTGGAAGAGTGGTGGAGGTCGCAGTAGCTTAAAAAAATGGTTTTAATACCCCTTGGAAGAGTGGTGTAGGTCGCAGTGGCTTAACAAGAGAGTTTTAATGCCCATTGGAGAAGTGGTGGAGGTCGCAGTAGCTTAACAAGATGGTTTTACTGACCTTTGGAAAAGTGGTGGAGGTCGCAGTAGCTTAACAAGATGGTTTTAATGCCCCTTGGAAGAGTAAAGGAGGTCGCAGTAGCTTAAAAAGACGGTTTTTATGCCCCTTGTAAAAGTGGTGGAGGTCGCAGTGGAATAAAAAGACAATATCAATGCCCGTTGGAAGAGTGGTGGAGGTCACAGTAGCTTAACAAGTTGGTTTTAATGCCCCTTGGAAGAGTAATGGAGGTCGCAGTAGCTTAACAAGATGGTTTTAATGCCCCTTGTAAGAGGGTGTAGGTCGCAGTAGCTTAACAAGACAGTTTTAATGCCCCTTGGAAAAGTGGTGGAGGTCGCAGTGGAATAAAAGGATAATATCAATGCCCCTTGGAAAAGTGGTGGAGGTCGCAGTAGCCTAACAAGATGGTTTTAATTCCCCATGGAAGAGAGGTGGAGGTCGCAGTAGCGTAACAAGACCATTTTAATGCCCCTTGGAAAAGAGGTGGAGTTTGCAGTAGCTTAACAAGATGGTTTTAATGCCCCTTGGAAAAGTGGTTGCTTTCGCAGTAGCTTAACAAGACGGTTTTAAAGCCCCTTGGAAGAGTGTTGGAGAACGCAGTAGCTTAACAAGCCGGTGTTAATGCCCCTTGGAATAGTGATGGAGGTCCCAGTGGAATAAAAAGACAATATCAATGCGCCTTGGAAGAGTGGTGGAGGTTGCAGTAGCTTAACAACACTGTTTTAATGAACCTTGGAAGAGTGGTGGAGGTCACAGTAGCTTAACAAGACAGTTTTAATGCCCATTGGAACAGTGGTGGAGGTCGCAGTACCTTAACAAGATGGTTTTAATGCCCCTTGGAAAAGTGGTCCAGGTAACAGTGGAATTAAAAAGACAATATCCATGCTCCTTGGAAGAGTGGTGGAGGTGGCAGTAGCTTGACAAGACATTTTTAATGCCTCTTGGAAAAGTGGTGGAGGTCGCAGTGGAATAAAAAGAAAATATCAATGCCCCTTGGAAGAGTGGTTGAGGTCGCAGTAGCTTCAGGTGATGAATGATGGATGAGATGGTGGCAAAGGAGAAAGAGCTGGAGGAACAGGGACCATTCACATCAATATCAGGCCAGTCAACCACACATGTCTTGTAGGATAAGTTTCTGTACCAAAAATAGCGGTTTGGCTACACAGTTATAGGGCATACAGTGAGTGCAATGCCTACCAAAAATTTCAAGGCACTCCCATGCCCCTTGGAAGTGACATGGAGGTCAGAGGGCCTTAAGTAAACCTTTTTTTCCATTTATAGCAACTGGGTCTCTTGTGCACTGTTGGCCTAAGCAGTGAATGGAAGGCTTTCCAAAAATTATGAGGAACTGCAATGCCCTTTGAAACAGACATGGATTACAGCGTACTAAAAACCTTCTACCCATTATTGGGGAGTGGGTTTGCCTTTGTGTTCGCCTATGCATTGAAAATCAATAGCTGACTAAAAGTAGGAGGAAATGCAATGCCCGTTGGAAGAGTCGTGGAGGTTAGAGTTAATTAAAAAAAAAAATTTCAATGCCCGTTGAAAGACCTGTGGAGTTCAGAGAGGTTTAATAAGATGGTTTTAATGCCCCTTGGATTAATGGTGGAGGTTGCAGTAGCTTAACAAGACGGTTTTAATGCACCTTGAAAATTGGTTGAGGTCGCAGTGGAATAAAAAGAAAATATCAATGCCCCTTGGAAGAGTGGAGGAGGTCACAGTAGCTTAACAAGACGGTTTTAATACCCCTTGGAAAAGTGGTGGAGGTCGCAGTAGCTTAACAAGATGGTGCTAATGCCCCTTGGAATAGTGATGGAGGTCACAGTGGAGTAAAAAGACAATATCAATGCACCTTGGAAATGTCGTGGAGGTCGCAGTAGCTTAAAAAGACAGTTTTAATGAACCTTGGAAGAGTGATGGAGGTCGCAGTAGCTTAACAAGACGGTTTTAATGCCCCTTGGAAAAGTGGTGGAGGTCGCAGTGGAATAAAAAGACAATATCAATGCTCCTTGGAAGAGATGTGGAGGTGACAGTAGCTTGACAAGACATTTTTAATGCCTCTTGGAAAAGTGGTGGAGGTTGCAGTGGAATAAAAAGAAAATATCAATGCCCCTTGGAACAGTGGTGGAGGTCGCAGGAGCTTAACAAGATGGTTTTAATGCACCTTGGAAAAGTGGAGGAGGTGGCAGTAGCTTAACAAGACGGTTTTAATGCCCCTTGGAAGAGTGGTGGAGGTGGCAGTAGCTTAACAAGACGGTTTTAATGCCCCTTGGAAAAGTGGTGGAGGTCGCAGTGGAATAAAAAGACAATAACAATGCCCCTTGGAAGAGTGGTGGAGGTCGCAGTAGCTTAACAAGATGGTTTTAATGCCCCTTGGAAAAGTGGTGGAGGTCGCAGTGGAATAAAAGGACAATACCAATGCCACTGGAAAAGTGGTGGAGGTGGCAGTAGCTTGCAAGATGTTTTTAATGCCTCTTGGAAAAGTGGTGGAGGTCGCAGTGGAATAAAAATACAATATCAATGCCCCTTCGAACAGTAGTGCAGGTTGCAATAGCTTAACAAGACGGCTTTAATGCCCCTTGGCAAAGTGGTGGAGGTGGCAGTAGCTTAACAAGATGGTTTTAATGCCCCTTGGAAAAGTGGTAAAGGTCGCAGTAGCTTATCAAGATGGTATTAATGCCCCTTGGAAGAGTGGTGGAGGTCGTAGTAGCTTAAGAAGACGGTTTTAATGCCCCTTGGAAAAGTTGTGGTGGTCGCAGTGGAATAAAAAGACAATATCAATGCCCCTTGGAAGAGTGGTGGAGGTCGCAGTAGCTTAACAAGATGGTTTTAATGTGCCTTGGAAAAGTGGTGGAGGTCGCAGTGGAATAAAAAGACAATAACAATGCCCCTTGGAAGAGTGGTGGAGATCGCAGTAGCTTAACAAGATGGTTTTAATGCCCCTTGGAAAAGTGGTGGAGGTCGCAGTGGAATAAAAGGACAATATCAATGCCCCTGGAAAAGTGGTGGAGGTGGCAGTAGCCTGCAAGACGTTTTTAATGCCTCTTGGAAAAGTGGTGGAGGTCGCAGTGGAATAAAAAGACAATATCAATGCCCCTTGGAACAGTAGTGCAGGTTGCAATAGCTTAACAAGATGGTTTTAATGCCCCTTGGCAAAGTGGTGGAGGTGGCAGTAGCTTAACAAGACGGTTTTAATGCCCCTTGGAGAAGTGGTAAAGGTCGCAGTAGCTTATCAAGATGGTTTTAATGCCCCTTGGAAGAGTGGTGGAGGTCGTAGTAGCTTAAGAAGACGGTTTTAATGCCCCTTGGAAAAGTTATGGTGGTCGCAGTGGAATAAAAAGACAATATCAATGCCCCTTGGAAGAGTGGTGGAGGTCGCAGTAGCTTAGCAAGATGGTTTTAATGTGCCTTGGAAAAGTGGTGGAGGTCGCAGTAGCTTAACAAGATGGTTTTAATGCCCCTTGGAAAAGTGGTGGAGGTCGCAGTGGAATAAAAAGACAATATCAATGCCCCTTTGAAGAGTGGTGGAGGTCGCAGTAGCTAAACAAGATGGTTTTAATGCCCCTTGGAAAAGTGGTGGAGGTCGCAGTGGAATAAAAAGACAATATCAATGCCCCTGGAAAAGTGGTGGAGGTGGCAGTAGCTTGCAAGACGTTTTTAATGCCTCTTGGAAAAGTGGTGGAGGTCGCAGTGGAATAAAAATGCAATATCAATGCCCCTTGGAACAGTAGTGCAGGTTACAATAGCTTAACAAGACGGTTTTAATGCCCCTTGGCAAAGTGGTGGAGGTCGCAGTAGCTTATCAAGATGGTTTTAATGCCCCTTGGAAGAGTGGTGGAGGTCGTAGTAGCTTAAGAAGACGGTTTTAATGCCCCTTGGAAAAGTTGTGGTGGTCGCAGTGGAATAAAAAGACAATATCAATGCCCCTTGGAAGAGTGGTGGAGGTCGCAGTAGCTTAACAAGATGGTTTTAATGTGCCTTGGAAAAGTGGTGGAGGTCGCAGTGGAATAAAAAGACAATAACAATGCCCCTTGGAAGAGTGGTGGAGATCGCAGTAGCTTAACAAGATGGTTTTAATGCCCCTTGGAAAAGTGGTGGAGGTCGCAGTGGAATAAAAGGACAATATCAATGCCCCTGGAAAAGTGGTGGAGGTGGCAGTAGCTTGCAAGACGTTTTTAATGCCTCTTGGAAAAGTGGTGGAGGTCGCAGTGGAATAAAAAGACAATATCAATGCCCCTTGGAACAGTAGTGCAGGTTGCAATAGCTTAACAAGATGGTTTTAATGCCCCTTGGCAAAGTGGTGGAGGTGGCAGCAGCTTAACAAGACGGTTTTAATGCCCCTTGGAGAAGTGGTAAAGGTCTCAGTAGCTTATCAAGATGGTTTTAATGCCCCTTGGAAGAGTGGTGGAGGTCGTAGTAGCTTAAGAAGACGGTTTTAATGCCCCTTGGAAAAGTTATGGTGGTCGCAGTGGAATAAAAAGAAAATATCAATGCCCCTTGGAAGAGTGGTGGAGGTCGCAGTAGCTTAGCAAGATGGTTTTAATGTGCCTTGGAAAAGTGGTGGAGGTCGCAGTAGCTTAACAAGATGGTTTTAATGCCCCTTGGAAAAGTGGTGGAGGTCGCAGTGGAATAAAAAGACAATATCAATGCCCCTTTGAAGAGTGGTGGAGGTCGCAGTAGCTAAACAAGATGGTTTTAATGCCCCTTGGAAAAGTGGTGGAGGTCGCAGTGGAATAAAAAGACAATATCAAGGCCCCTGGAAAAGTGGTGGAGGTGGCAGTAGCTTGCAAGACGTTTTTAATGCCTCTTGGAAAAGTGGTGGAGGTCGCAGTGGAATAAAAAGACAATATCAATGCCCCTTGGAACAGTAGTGCAGGTTACAATAGATTAACAAGACGGTTTTAATGCCCCTTGGCAAAGTGGTGGAGGTGGCAGTAGCTTAACAAGACGGTTTTAATGCCCCTTGGAGAAGTGGTAAAGGTCACAGTAGCTTATCAAGATGGTTTTAATGCCCCTTGGAAGAGTGGTGGAGGTCGTAGTAGCTTAAGAAGACGGTTTTAATGCCCCTTGGAAAAGTTATGGTGGTCGCAGTGGAATAAAAAGACAATATCAATGCCCCTTGGAAGAGTGGTGGAGGTCGCAGTAGCTTAGCAAGATGGTTTTAATGTGCCTTGGAAAAGTGGTGGAGGTCGCAGTAGCTTAACAAGATGGTTTTAATGCCCCTTGGAAAAGTGGTGGAGGTCGCAGTGGAATAAAAAGACAATATCAATGCCCCTTTGAAGAGTGGTGGAGGTCGCAGTAGCTAAACAAGATGGTTTTAATGCCCCTTGGAAAAGTGGTGGAGGTCGCAGTGGAATAAAAAGACAATATCAATGCCCCTGGAAAAGTGGTGGAGGTGGCAGTAGCTTGCAAGACGTTTTTAATGCCTCTTGGAAAAGTGGTGGAGGTCGCAGTGGAATAAAAAGACAATATCAATGCCCCTTGGAACAGTAGTGCAGGTTACAATAGATTAACAAGACGGTTTTAATGCCCATTGGCAAAGTGGTGGAGGTGGCAGTAGCTTAACAAGACAGTTTTAATGCCCCTTGGAATAGTGGTAAAGGTCGCAGTAGCTTATCAAGATGGTTTTAATGCCCCTTGGAAGAGTGGTGGAGGTCGTAGTAGCTTAAGAAGACGGTTTTAATGCCCCTTGGAAAAGTAGTGGTGGTCGCAGTGGAATAAAAAGACAATATCAATGCCCCTTGGAAGAGTGGTTGAGGTCGCAGTAGCTTAACAAGACGGTTTTAATGCGCCTTGGAAAAGTGGTGGAGGTCACAGTAGCTTAACAAGACGGTTTTAATGCCCTTTTGAAGAGTGGTGGACGTCACAGTATCTTAACAAGATTGTTTAATGCCCCTTGGAAAAGTGGTGGAGGTCGCAGTGGAATAAAAAGACAATATCAATGCCCCTTGTAAGAGTGGTGGAGGTTGCAGTAGCTTAACAAGACGGTTTTAATGCCCCTTGGAAAAGTGTGTGAGGTCGCAGTAGCTTAACAAGACGGTTTTAATGACCCCTTGGAAGAGTGATGGAGGTCGCAGTAGCTTAACAAGATGGTTTTAATGCCCCTTGGAGGAGTGGTGGAGGTCGCAGTAGCTTAACAAGATGGTTTTAATGCCCCTTGGAAAAGTGGTGTTTGTCGCAGTAGAATAAAAAGACAATATCAATGCCCCTTGGAAGAGTGGTGGAGGTCGCAGCAGCTTTACAAGACGATTTTAATGCCCCTTGGAAGAGTGGTGGAGGTCGCAGCAGTTTAACAAGACTGTTTTAATGCCTCTTAGATAAGTGGTGGAGGTCGCAGTGGAATAAAAAGACAAAATCAATGCCCCTTGGAAGAGTGGTGGAGGTCGCAGTAGCTTAACAAGATGGTATTAATGCCCCATGGAAGAGTGGTGGAGGTCGCAGTAGCTTAACAAGATGGGTTTAAAGCCCCTTGGAAAAGTGGTGGAGGTCGCAGTAGCTTAACAATACGGTATTAATGCCCCTTGGAAGAGTGGTGGAGGTCGCAGTAGCTTAACAATATGGTTTTAATGCCCCTTGGAAGAGTGGTGGAGGTTGCAGTGGCATAACAAAATGGTTTTAATGCCCCCTGGAAAAGTTTTGGAGGTCGCAGTGGAATAAAAGGACAATATC
The DNA here is from genome assembly GCF_046119375.1 of Phyllobates terribilis. Classification (NCBI taxonomy): domain Eukaryota; kingdom Metazoa; phylum Chordata; class Amphibia; order Anura; family Dendrobatidae; genus Phyllobates; species Phyllobates terribilis. The sequence goes on from NW_027362764.1 coordinate 447,904,207, forward strand.
AATGCCCCTTTGGAGAGTGGTGGAGGTCGCAGTAGCTAAACAAGATGGTTTTAATGCCCCTTGGAAAAGTGGTGGAGGTCGCAGTGGAATAAAAAGACAATATCAATGCCCCTGGAAAAGTGGTGGAGGTGGCAGTAGCTTGCAAGACGTTTTTAATGCCTCTTGGAAAAGTGGTGGAGGTCGCAGTGGAATAAAAAGACAATATCAATGCCACTTGGAACAGTAGTGCAGGTTGCAATAGCTTAACAAGACGGTTTAAATGCCCCTTGGAATATTGTTAAAGGTGGCAATAGCTTAACAAGACAGTTTTAATGCCCCTTGGAATAGTGGTAAAGGTTGCAGTAGCTTATCAAGATGGTTTTAATGCCCCTTGGAAGAGTGGTGGAGGTCGTAGTATCTTAAGAAGACGGTTTTAATGCCCCTTGGAAAAGTTGTGGTGGTCACAGTGGAATAAAAAGACAATATCAATGCCCCTTGGAAGAGTGGTGTAGGTCGCAGTAGCTTAACAAGATGATTTTAATGTGCCTTGGAAAAGTGGTAGAGGTCGCAGTAGCTTAACAAGATGGTTTTAATGCCCCTTGGAAAAGTGGTGGAGGTCGCAGTGGAATAAAAAGACAATATCAATGCCCCTTGGAAGAGTGGTGGAGGTCGCAGTAGCTAAACAAGATGGTTTTAATGCCCCTTGGAAAAGTGGTGGAGGTCGCAGTGGAATAAAAAGACAATATCAATGCCCCTGGAAAAGTGGTGGAGGTGGCAGTAGCTTGCAAGACGTTTTTAATGCCTCTTGGAAAAGTGGTGGAGGTCGCAGTGGAATAAAAAGACAATATCAATGCCCCTTGGAACAATAGTGCAGGTTACAATAGCTTAATAAGACGGTTTTTATGCCCCTTGGAATATTGGTAAAGGTGGCAATAGCTTAACAAGACAGTTTTAATGCCCCTTGGAATAGTGGTAAAGGTTGCAGTAGCCTATCAAGATGGTTTTAATGCCCCTTGGAAGAGTGGTGGAGGTCGTAGTAGCCTAAGAAGACGGTTTTAATGCCCCTTGGAAAAGTTGTGGTGGTCGCAGTGGAATAAAAAGACAATATCAATGCCCCTTGGAAGAGTGGTGGAGGTCGCAGTAGCTTAACAAGTCGGTTTTAATGCGCCTTGGAAAAGTGGTGGAGGTTGCAGTAGCTGAACAAGACGGTTTTAATGCACTTTTGAAGAGTGGTGGACGTCGCAGTATCTTAACAAGATTGTTTAATGCCCCTTGGAAAAGTGGTGGAGGTCGCAGTGGAATAAAAAGACAATATCAATGCCCCTTGGAAGAGTGGTGGATTTTGCAGTAGCTTAACAAGATGGTTTTAATGCCCCTTGAAAAAGTGTGTGAGGTCGCAGTAGCTTGACAAGACGGTTTTAATGCCCCTTGGAAGAGTGATTGAGGTCGCAGTAGCTTAACAAGATGGTTTTAATGCCCCTTGGAGGAGTGGTGGAGGTCGCAGTAGCTTAACAAGACGGTTTTAATGCCCCTTGGAAAAGTGGTGGTTGTCACAGTAGAATAAAAAGACAATATCAATGCCCCTTGGAAGAGTGGTGGAGGTCGCAGCAGCTTTACAAGACGATTTTAATGCCCCTTGGAAGAGTGCTGGAGGTCGCAGCAGTTTAACAAGACGGTTTTAATGCCCCTTAGATAAGTGGTGGAGGTCGCAGTGGAATAAAAACACAAAATCAATGCCCCTTGGAAGAGTGGTGGAGGTCGCAGTAGCTTAACAAGATGGTTTTAATGCCCCATGGAAGATTGGTGGAGGTCGCAGTAGCTTAACAAGATGGTTTTAAAGTCCCTTGGAAAAGTGGTGGAGGTTGCAGTAGCTTAACAAGACGGTAATAATGCACTTGGAAGAGTGGTGGAGGTCGCAGTAGCTTAACAATATAGTTTTAATGCCCCTTGGAAGAGTGGTGGAGGTTGCAGTAGCATAACAATATGGTTTTAATGCCCCTTGGAAAAGTTTTGGAGGTTGCAGTGCAATAAAAAGACAATATCAATGCCCCTTTGCAGAGTGGTGGAGGTCGTAGTAGCTTAACAAGATGGTTTTAATGCCCCTTGGAAAAGTGTTGGAGGTCGCAGTAGCTTAAAAGATGGTTTTAATGCCTATTGGAAAAGTGGTGGAGGTCGCAGTAGCTTAACAAGATGGTTTTAATGCCCCTTGGAAGAGGGTGTAGGTCGCAGTAGCTTAACAAGACAGTTTTAATGCCCCTTGGAAAAGTGGTGGAGGTCGCAGTGGAATAAAAAGACAATATCAATGCCCCTTGGAAGAGTGGTGGAGGTCGCAGTAGCTTAAAAAGATGGTTTTAATGCCCCATGGAAGAGTGGTGGAGGTCGCAGTAGCTTAACAAGATAGTTTTAAAGCCCCTTGGAAAAGTGGTGGAGGTCGCAGTAGCTTAACAAGACGGTATTAATGCCCCTTGGAAGAGTGGTGGAGGTCGCAGTAGCTTAAAAATATGGTTTTAATGCCCCTTGGAAGAGTGGTGGAGGTTGCAGTAGCATAACAATATGGTTTTAATGCCCCTTGGAAATGTTTTGGAGGTCGCAGTGGAATAAAAAGACAATATCAATGCCCCTTTGCAGAGTGGTGGAGGTCGCAGTAGCTAAACAAGATGGTTTTAATGGCCCTTGGAAAAGTGGTGGAGGTCGCAGTGGAATAAAAAGACAATATCAAAGCCCCTTGGAACAGTAGTGCAGGTTGCAATAGCTTAACAAGACAGTTTTAATGCCCCTTGGAATAGTGGTAAAGGTGGCAGTAGCTTAACAAGACGGTTTTAATGCCCCTTGGAAAAGTGGTAAAGGTCGCAGTAGCTTATCAAGATGGTTTTAATGCCCCTTGGAAGAGTGGTGGAGGTCGTAGTAGCTTAAGAAGACGGTTTTAATGCCCCTTTTAAAAGTTGTGGTGGTCGCAGTGGAATAAAAAGACAATATCAATGCCCCTTGGAAGAGTGGTGGAGGTCGCAGTAGCTTAACAAGATGGTTTTAATGTGCCTTGGAAAAGTGGTGGAGGTCGCAGTGGAAAAAAAAGACAATAACAATGCCCCTTGGAAGAGTGGTGGAGGTCGCAGTAGCTAAACAAGATGGTTTAAATGCCCCTTGGAAGAGTGGTGGAGGTTGCAGTAGCATAACAATATGGTTTTAATGCCCCTTGGAAAAGTTTTGGAGGTCGCAGTGGAATAAAAAGACAATATCAATGCCCCTTTGCAGAGTGGTGGAGGTCGCAGTAGCTAAACAAGATGGTTTTAATGCCCCTTGGAAAAGTGGTGGAGGTCGCAGTGGAATAAAAAGACAATATCAATGCCCCTGGAAAAGTGGTGGAGGTGGCAGTAGCTTGCAAGACGTTTTTAATGCCTCTTGGAAAAGTGGTGGAGGTCGCAGTGGAATAAAAATTCAATATCAAAGCCCCTTGGAACAGTAGTGCAGGTTACAATAGCTTAACAAGACAGTTTTAATGCCACTTGGCAAAGTGGTGGAGGTGGCAGTAGCTTAACAAGATGGTTTTAATGCCCCTTGGAAAAGTGGTGGAGGTAGCAGTGGAATAAAAGGACAATATCAATGCCCCTGGAAAAGTGGTGGAGGTGGCAGTAGCTTGCAAGACGTTTTTAATGCCTCTTGGAAAAGTGGTGGAGGTCGCAGTGGAATAAAAAGACAATACCAATGCCCCTTGGAACAGTAGTGCAGGTTGCAATAGCTTAACAAGATGGTTTTAATGCCCCTTGGCAAAGTGGTGGAGGTGGCAGTAGCTTAACAAGACGGTTTTAATGCCCCTTGGAGAAGTGGTAAAGGTCGCAGTAGCTTATCAAGATGGTTTTAATGCCCCTTGGAAGAGTGGTGGAGGTCGTAGTAGCTTAAGAAGACGGTTTTAATGCCCCTTGGAAAAGTTATGGTGGTCGCAGTGGAATAAAAAGACAATATCAATGCCCCTTGGAAGAGTGGTGGAGGTCGCAGTAGCTTAACAAGATGATTTTAATGTGCCTTGGAAAAGTGGTGGAGGTCGCAGTAGCTTAACAAGATGGTTTTAATGCCCCTTGGAAAAGTGGTGGAGGTCGCAGTGGAATAAAAAGACAATATCAATGCCCCTTGGAAGAGTGGTGGAGGTCGCAGTAGCTAAACAAGATGGCTTTAATGCCCCTTGGAAAAGTGGTGGAGGTCGCAGTGGAATAAAAAGACAATATCAATGCCCCTGGAAAAGTGGTGGAGGTGGCAGTAGCTTGCAAGACGTTTTTAATGCCTCTTGGAAAAGTGGTGGAGTTCGCAGTGGAATAAAAAGACAATATCAATGCCCCTTGGAACAGTAGTGCAGGTTACAATAGCTTAACAAGACGGTTTTAATGCCCCTTGGCAAAGTGGTGGAGGTGGCAGTAGCTTAACAAGACAGTTTTAATGCCCCTTGGAATAGTGGTAAAGGTCGCAGTAGCTTATCAAGATGGTTTTAATGCCCCTTGGATGAGTGGTGGAGGTCGTAGTAGCTTAAGAAGACGGTTTTAATGCCCCTTGTAAAAGTAGTGGTGGTCGCAGTGGAATAAAAAGACAATATCAATGCCCCTTGGAAGAGTGGTGGAGGTCGCAGTAGCTTAACAAGACGGTTTTAATGCGCCTTGGAAAAGTGGTGGAGGTCGCAGTAGCTTAACAAGACGGTTTTAATGCCCTTTTGAAGAGTGGTGGACGTCGCAGTATCTTAACAAGATTGTTTAATGCCCCTTGGAAAAGTGGTGGAGGTCGCAGTGGAATAAAAAGACAATATCAATGCCCCTTGGAAGAGTGGTGGAGGTTGCAGTAGCTTAACAAGATGGTTTTAATGCCCCTTGGAAAAGTGTGTGAGGTCGCAGTAGCTTAAGAAGACGGTTTTAATGACCCCTTGGAAGAGTGATGGAGGTCGCAGTAGCTTAACAAGATGGTTTTAATGCCCCTTGGAGGAGTGGTGGAGGTCGCAGTAGCTTAACAAGATGGTTTTAATGCCCCTTGGAAAAGTGGTGGTTGTCGCAGTAGAGTAAAAAGACAATATCAATGCCCCTTGGAAGAGTGGTGGAGGTCGCAGCAGCTTTACAAGACGATTTTAATGCCCCTTGGAAGAGTGGTGGAGGTCGCAGCAGTTTAACAAGACGGTTTTATTGCCCCTTAGATAAGTGGTGGAGATCGCAGTGGAATAAAAAGACAAAATCAATGCCCCTTGGAAGAGTGGTGGAGGTCGCAGTAGCTTAACAAGATGGTTTTAATGTCCCATGGAAGAGAGGTGGTGGTCGCAGTAGCTTAACAAGATGGTTTTAAAGCCCCTTGGAAAAGTGGTGGAGGTCGCAGTAGCTTAACAAGACGGTATTAATGCCCCTTGGAAGAGTGGTGAAGGTCGCAGTAGCTTAACAATATGGTTTTAATGCCCCTTGGAAGAGTGGTGGAGGTTGCAGTAGCATAACAAAATGGTTTTAATGCCCCTTGGAAAAGTTTTGGAGGTCGCAGTGGAATAAAAAGACAATGTCAATGCCCCTTTGTAGAGTGGTGGAGGTCGCAGTAGCTAAACAAGATGGTTTTAATGCCCCTTAGAAAAGTGGTGGAGGCCGCAGTGGAATAAAAAGACAATATCAATGCCCCTGGAAAAGTGGTGGAGGTGGCAGTAGCTTGCAAGACGTTTTTAATGCCTCTTGGAAAAGTGGTGGAGGTCGCAGTGGAATAAAAAGACAATATCAATGCCCCTTGGAACAGTAGTGCAGGTTGCAATAGCTTAACAAGACGATTTTAATGCCCCTTGGAATATTGGTAAAGGTGGCAATAGCTTAACAAGACAGTTTTAATGCCCCTTGGAATAGTGGTAAAGGTCGCAGTAGCTTATCAAGATGGTTTTAATGCCCCTTGGAAGAGTGGTGGAGGTCGTAGTAGCTTAAGAAGACGGTTTTAATGCCCCTTGGAAAAGTTGTGGTGGTCGCAGTGGAATAAAAAGACAATATCAATGCCCCTTGGAAGAGTGGTGGAGGTCAAAGTAGCTTAACAAGACGGTTTTAATGCGCCTTGGAAAAGTGGTGGAGGTTGCAGTAGCTTAACAAGACGGTTTTAATGCACTTTTGAAGAGTGGTGGACGTCGCAGTATCTTAACAAGATTGTTTAATGCCCCTTGGAAAAGTGGTGGAGGTCGCAGTGGAATAAAAAGACAATATCAATGCCCCTTGGAAGAGTGGTGGAGGTTGCAGTAGCTCAACAAGATGGTTTTAATGCCCCTTGGAAAAGTGTGTGAGGTCGCAGTAGCTTAACAAGACGGATTTAATGCCCCTTGGAAGAGTGATGGAGGTTGCAGTAGCTTAACAAGATGGTTTTAATGCCCCTTGGAGGAGTGGTGGAGGTCGCAGTAGCTTAACAAGACGGTTTTAATGCCCCTTGGAAAAGTGGTGGTTGTCACAGTAGAATAAAAAGACAATATCAATGCCCCTTGGAAGAGTGGTGGAGGTCGCAGCAGCTTTACAAGACGATTTTAATGCCCCTTGGAAGAGTGGTGGAGGTCGCAGCAGTTTAACAAGACGGTTTTAATGCCCCTTAGATAAGTGGTGGAGGTCGCAGTGGAATAAAAAGACAAAATCAATGCCCCTTGGAAGAGTGGTGGAGGTCGCAGTAGCTTAACAAGATGTTTTAATGCCCCATGGAAGAGTGGTGGAGGTCGCAGTAGCTTAACAAGATGGTTTTAAAGCCCCTTGGAAAACTGGTGGAGGTCGCAGAAGCTTAACAAGACGGTAATAATGCCCTTGGAAGAGTGGTGGAGGTCGCAGTAGCTTAACAATATAGTTTTAATGCCCCTTGGAAGAGTGGTGGAGGTTGCAGTAGCATAACAATATGGTTTTAATGCCCCTTGGAAAAGTTTTGGAGGTCGCAGTGGAATAAAAAGACAATATCAATGCCCCTTTGCAGAGTGGTGGAGGTCGTAGTAGCTTAACAAGATGGTTTTAATGCCCCTTGGAAAAGTGTTGGAGGTCGCAGTAGCTTAACAAGATGGTTTTAATGCCCCTTGGAAAAGTGGTGGAGGTCGCAGTAGCATAACAATACATTTTTAATGCCCCTTTGAACAGTGGTGGAGGTTGCAAGAGCTTTACAAGACGGTTTAAATGCCCCTTGGAAGAGTGGTGGAGGTCGCAGTAGCTTAACAAGATGGTTTTAATGCCCCTTGGAAAAGTGTGTGAGGTCGCAGTAGCTTAACAAGACGGATTTAATGCCCCTTGGAAGAGTGAAGGAGGTTGCAGTAGCTTAACAAGATGGTTTTAATGCCCCTTGGAGGAGTGGTGGAGGTCGCAGTAGCTTAACAAGACGGTTTTAATGCCCCTTGGAAAAGTGGTGGTTGTCACAGTAGAATGAAAAGACAATATCAATGCCCCTTGAAAGAGTGGTGGAGGTCGCAGCAGCTTTACAAGACGATTTTAATGCCCCTTGGAAGAGTGGTGGAGGTCGCAGCAGTTTAACAAGACGGTTTTAATGCCCCTTAGATAAGTGGTGGAGGTCGCAGTGGAATAAAAATACAAAATCAATGCCCCTTGGAAGATTGGTGGAGGTCGCAGTAGCTTAACAAGATGGTTTTAATGCCCCATGGAAGAGTGGTGGAGGTCGCAGTAGCTTAACAAGATGGTTTTAAAGCCCCTTGGAAAAGTGGTGGAGGTCCCAGAAGCTTAACAAGACGGTATTAATGCCCTTGGAAGAGTGGTGGAGGTCGCAGTAGCTTAACAATATAGTTTTAATGCCCCTTGGAAGAGTGGTGGAGGTTGCAGTAGCATAACAATATGGTTTTAATGCCCATTGGAAAAGTTTTGGAGGTCGCAGTGGAATAAAAAGACAATATCAATGCCCCTTTGCAGAGTGGTGGAGGTCATAGTAGCTTAACAAGATGGTTTTAATGCCCCTTGGAAAAGTGTTGGAGGTCGCAGTAGCTTAACAAGATGGTTTTAATGTCCCTTGGAAAAGTGGTGGAGGTCGCAGTAGCATAACAATACATTTTTAATGCCCCTTTGAACAGTGGTGGAGGTTGCAAGAGCTTTACAAGACGGTTTAAATGCCCCTTGGAAGAGTGGTGGAGGTCGCAGTAGCTTAACAAGATGGTTTTAATGCCCCTTGGAACAGGGTGTAGGTCGCAGTAGCTTAACAAGACAGTTTTAATGCCACTTGGAAAAGTGGTGGAGGTCGCAGTGGAATAAAAAGACAATATCAATGCCCCTTGGAAGAGTGGTGGAGGTCGCAGTAGCTTAACAAGATGGTTTTAATGCCCCATGGAAGAGTGGTGGAGGTCGCAGTAGCTTAATAAGATGGTTTTAAAGCCCCTTGGAAAAGTGGTGGAGGTCGCAGTAGCTTAACAAGACGGTATTAATGCCCCTTGGAAGAGTGGTGGAGGTCGCAGTAGCTTAACAATATGGTTTTAATACCCCTTGGAAGAGTGGTGGAGGTTGCAGTAGCATAACAATATGGTTTTATGCCCCTTGGAAAAGTTTTGGAGGTCGCAGTGGAATAAAAAGACAATATCAATGCCCCTTTGCAGAGTGGTGGAGGTCGCAGTAGCTAAACAAGATGGTTTTAATGCCCCTTGGAAAAGTGGTGGAGGTCGCAGTGGAATAAAAAGACAATATCAATGCCCCTGGAAAAGTGGTGGAGGTGGCAGTAGCTTGCAAGACGTTTTTAATGCCTCTTGGAAAAGTGGTGGAGGTCGCAGTGTAATAAAAAGATAATATCAATGCCCCTTGGAACAGTAGTGCATGTTGCAATAGCTTAACAAGACGGTTTTAATGCCCCTTGGAATAGTGGTAAAGGTGGCAGTAGCTTAACAAGACAGTTTTAATGCCCCTTGGAATAGTGGTAAAGGTCGCAGTCGCTTATCAAGATGGTTTTAATGCCCCTTGGAAGAGTAGTGGAGGTCGTAGTAGCTTAAGAAGACGGTTTTCATGCCCCTTGGAAAAGTTGTGGTGGTCGCAGTGGAATAAAAAGACAATATCAATGCCCCTTGGAAGAGTGGTGGAGGTCGCAGTAGCTTAACAAGACGGTTTTAATGTGCCTTGGAAAAGTGGTGGAGGTTGCAGTAGCTTAACAAGACGGTTTTAATGCACTTTTGAAGAGTGGTGGACGTCGCAGTATCTTAACAAGATTGTTTAATGCCCCTTGGAAAAGTGGTGGAGGTCGCAGTGAAATAAAAAGACAATATCAATGCCCCTTGGAAGAGTGGTGGAGGTTGCAGTAGCTTAACAAGACGGTTTTAATGCCCCTTGGAAAAGTGTGTGAGGTCGCAGTAGCTTAACAAGACGGTTTTAATGCCCCTTGGAAAAGTGATGGAGGTCGCAGTAGCTTAACAAAATGGTTTTAATGCCCCTTGGAGGAGTGGTGGAGGTCGCAGTAGCTTAACAAGACGGTTTTAATGCCCCTTGGAAAAGTGGTGGTTGTCACAGTAGAATAAAAAGACAATATCAATGCCCCTTGGAAGAATGGTGGAGGTCGCAGCAGTTTAACAAGACGGTTTTAATACCCCTTAGATAAGTGGTGGAGGTCGCAGTGGAATAAAAAGACAAAATCAATGACCCCTTGGAAGAGTGGTGGAGGTCGCAGTAGATAAACAAGATGGTTTTAATGCCCCATGGAAGAGTGGTGGAGGTCGCAGTAGCTTAACAAGATGGTTTTAAAGCCCCTTGGAAATGTGGTGGAGGTCGCAGAAGCTTAACAAGACGGTATTAATGCCCTTGGAAGAGTGGTGGAGGTCGCAGTAGCTTAACAATATAGTTTTAATGCCCTTTGGAAGAGTGGTGGAGGTTGCAGTAGCATAACAATATGGTTTTAATGCCCCTTGGAAAAGTTTTGGAGGTCACAGTGGAATTTAAAGACAATATCAATACCCCTTTGCAGAGTGGTGGAGGTTGCAGTAGCTTAACAAGATGGTTTTAATGCCCCTTGGAAAAGTGTTGGAGGTCGCAGTAGCTTAACAAGACGGTTTAAATGCCCCTTGGAAGAGTGGTGGAGGTCGCAGTAGCTTAACAAGATGGTTTTAATGCCCCTTGGAAGAGGGTGTAGGTCGCAGTAGCTTAACAAGACAGTTTTAATGCCCCTTGGAAAAGTGGTGGAGGTCGCAGTGGAATAAAAAGACAATTTCAATGTCCTTGGAAAAGAGGTGGAGGTCGCAGTAGCTTAACAAGATGGTTTTAATGCCCCTTGGTAGAGAGGTGAAGGTCGCAGTAGCTTAACAAGACAGTTTTAATGCCCCTTGGAAAAGTGGTGGAGGTTGCAGTAGCTTAACAAGACGGTTTTAAAGCCCCTTGGAAGAGTGTTGAAGATCGCAGTAGCTTAACAAGCCGGTGTTAATGCCCCTTGGAATAGTAATGGAGGTCGCAGTGGAATAAAAAGACAATATCAATGCGCCTTGGAAGAGTGGTGGAGGTTGCAGTAGCTTAACAACACGGTTTTAATGAACATTGGAAGAGTGGTGGAGGTCACAGTAGCTTAACAAGACGGTTTAATGCCCATTGGAAGAGTGGTGGAGGTCGCAGTAGCTTAACAAGACGGTTTTAATGCCCCTTGGAAAAGTGGTGGAGGTCGCAGTGGAATAAAAAGACAATATCCATGCTCCTTGGAAGAGTGGTGGAGGTGGCAGTAGCTTGACAAGACATTTTTAATGCCTCTTGGAAAAGTGGTGGAGGTCACAGTGGAATAAAAAGAAAATATCAATGCCCCTTGGAAGAGTGGTGGATGTCGCAGGAGCTTAACAAGATGGTTTTAATGCCCCTTGGAAAAGTAATAGAGGCCGCATTAGCTTAACAAGATGGTTTTAATGTCCCTTGGAAAAGTGGTGGAGGTGGCAGTAGCTTAACAAGACGGTTTTAATGCCCCTTGGAAGAGTGGTGGAGGTCGCAGTAGCTTAACAAGATGGTATTAATGCCCCTTGGAAAAGTGGTGGAGGTCGCAGTGGAATAAAAAGACAATATCAATGCCCCTGGAAAAGTGGTGGAGGTGGCAGTAGCTTGCAAGACGTTTTTAATGCCTCTTGGAAAAGTGGTGAAGGTCGCAGTGGAATAAAAAGACAATATCAATGCCCCTTGGAACAGTAGTGCAGGTTGCAATAGCTTAACAAGACGGTTTTAATGCCCCTTGGAAAAGTGATAAAGGTCGCAGTAGCTTATCAAGATGTTTTTAATGCCCCTTGGAAGAGTGGTGGAGGTCATAGTAGCTTAAGAAGACGGTTTTAATGTCCCTTGGAAAAGTGGTGGAGGTCGCAGTAGCATAACAATACATTTTTAATGCCCCTTTGAACAGTGGTGGAGGTTGCAAGAGCTTTACAAGACGGTTTAAATGCCCCTTGGAAGAGTGGTGGAGGTCGCAGTAGCTTAACAAGATGGTTTTAATGCCCCTTGGAAGAGGGTGTAGGTCGCAGTAGCTTAACAAGACAGTTTTAATGCCCCTTGGAAAAGTGGTGGAGGTCGCAGTGGAATAAAAAGACAATATCAATGCCCCTTGGAAGAGTGGTGGAGGTCGCAGTAGCTTAACAAGATGGTTTTAATGCCCCATGGAAGAGTGGTGGAGGTCGCAGTAGCTTAATAAGATGGTTTTAAAGCCCCTTGGAAAAGTGGTGGAGGTCGCAGTAGCTTAACAAGACGGTATTAATGCCCCTTGGAAGAGTGGTGGAGGTCGCAGTAGCTTAACAATATGGTTTTAATGCCCCTTGGAAGAGTGGTGGAGGTTGCAGTAGCATAACAATATGGTTTTAATGCCCCTTGGAAAAGTTTTGGAGGTCGCAGTGGAATAAAAAGACAATATCAATGCCCCTTTGCAGAGTGGTGGAGGTCGCAGTAGCTAAACAAGATGGTTTTAATGCCCCTTGGAAAAGTGGTGGAGGTCGCATTGGAATAAAAAGACAATATCAATGCCGCTGGAAAAGTGGTGGAGGTGGCAGTAGCTTGCAAGACGTTTTTAATGCCTCTTGGAAAAGTGGTGGAGGTCGCAGTGGAATAAAAAGACAATATCAATGCCCCTTGGAACAGTAGTGCATGTTGCAATAGCTTAACAAGACGGTTTTAATGCCCCTTGGAATAGTGGTAAAGGTGGCAGTAGCTTAACAAGACAGTTTTAATGCCCCTTGGAATAGTGGTAAAGGTCGCAGTAGCTTATCAAGATGGTTTTAATGCCCCTTGGAAGAGTGGTGGAGGTCGTAGTAGCTTAAGAAGACGGTTTTCATGCCCCTTGGAAAAGTTGTGGTGGTCGCAGTGGAATAAAAAGACAATATCAATGCCCCTTGGAAGAGTGGTGGAGGTCGCAGTAGCTTAACAAGACGGTTTTAATGTGCCTTGGAAAAGTGGAGGAGGTTGCAGTAGCTTAACAAGACGGTTTTAATGCACTTTTGAAGAGTGGTGGACGTCGCAGTATCTTAACAAGATTGTTTAATGCCCCTTGGAAAAGTGGTGGAGGTCGCAGTGAAATAAAAAGACAATATCAATGCCCCTTGGAAGAGTGGTGGAGGTTGCAGTAGCTTAACAAGACGGTTTTAATGCCCCTTGGAAAAGTGTGTGAGGTCGCAGTAGCTTAACAAGACGGTTTTAAAGCCCCTTGGAAGAGTGATGGAGGTCGCAGTAGCTTAACAAGATGGTTTTAATGCCCCTTGGAGGAGTGGTGGAGGTCGCAGTAGCTTAACAAGACGGTTTTAATGCCCCTTGGAAAAGTGGTGGTTGTCACAGTAGAATAAAAAGACAATATCAATGCCCCTTGGAAGAATGGTGGAGGTCGCAGCAGTTTAACAAGACGGTTTTAATACCCCTTAGATAAGTGGTGGAGGTCGCAGTGGAATAAAAAGACAAAATCAATGACCCCTTGGAAGAGTGGTGGAGGTCGCAGTAGCTAAACAAGATGGTTTTAATGCCCCATGGAAGAGTGGTGGAGGTCGCAGTAGCTTAACAAGATGGTTTTAAAGCCCCTTGGAAATGTGGTGGAGGTCGCAGAAGCTTAACAAGACGGTATTAATGCCCTTGGAAGAGTGGTGCAGGTTGCAGTAGCATAACAATATGGTTTTAATGCCCCTTGGAAAAGTTTTGGAGGTCACAGTGGAATTTAAAGACAATATCAATACCCCTATGCAGAGTGGTGGAGGTCGCAGTAGCTTAACAAGATGGTTTTAATGCCCCTTGGAAAAGTGTTGGAGGTCGCAGTAGCTTAACAAGATGGTTTTAATGCCCCTTGGAAAAGTGGTGGAGGTCGCAGTAGCATAACAATACATTTTTAATGCCCCTTTGAACAGTGGTGGAGGTTGCAAGAGCTTTACAAGATGGTTTAAATGCCCCTTGGAAGAGTGGTGGAGGTCGCAGTAGCTTAACAAGATGGTTTTAATGCCCCTTGGAAGAGGGTGTAGGTCGCAGTAGCTTAACAAGACAGTTTTAATGCCCCTTGGAAAAGTGGTGGAGGTCGCAGTGGAATAAAAAGACAATATCAATGCCCCTTGGAAGAATGGTGGAGGTCGCAGCAGTTTAACAAGACGGTTTTAATACCCCTTAGATAAGTGGTGGAGGTCGCAGTGGAATAAAAAGACAAAATCAATGACCCCTTGGAAGAGTGGTGGAGGTCGCAGTAGATAAACAAGATGGTTTTAATGCCCCATGGAAGAGTGGTGGAGGTCGCAGTAGCTTAACAAGATGGTTTTAAAGCCCCTTGGAAATGTGGTGGAGGTCGCAGAAGCTTAACAAGACGGTATTAATGCCCTTGGAAGAGTGGTGGAGGTCGCAGTAGCTTAACAATATAGTTTTAATGCCCTTTGGAAGAGTGGTGGAGGTTGCAGTAGCATAACAATATGGTTTTAATGCCCCTTGGAAAAGTTTTGGAGGTCACAGTGGAATTTAAAGACAATATCAATACCCCTTTGCAGAGTGGTGGAGGTTGCAGTAGCTTAACAAGATGGTTTTAATGCCCCTTGGAAAAGTGTTGGAGGTCGCAGTAGCTTAACAAGACGGTTTAAATGCCCCTTGGAAGAGTGGTGGAGGTCGCAGTAGCTTAACAAGATGGTTTTAATGCCCCTTGGAAGAGGGTGTAGGTCGCAGTAGCTTAACAAGACAGTTTTAATGCCCCTTGGAAAAGTGGTGGAGGTCGCAGTGGAATAAAAAGACAATTTCAATGTCCTTGGAAAAGAGGTGGAGGTCGCAGTAGCTTAACAAGATGGTTTTAATGCCCCTTGGTAGAGAGGTGAAGGTCGCAGTAGCTTAACAAGACAGTTTTAATGCCCCTTGGAAAAGTGGTGGAGGTTGCAGTAGCTTAACAAGACGGTTTTAAAGCCCCTTGGAAGAGTGTTGAAGATCGCAGTAGCTTAACAAGCCGGTGTTAATGCCCCTTGGAATAGTAATGGAGGTCGCAGTGGAATAAAAAGACAATATCAATGCGCCTTGGAAGAGTGGTGGAGGTTGCAGTAGCTTAACAACACGGTTTTAATGAACATTGGAAGAGTGGTGGAGGTCACAGTAGCTTAACAAGACGGTTTAATGCCCATTGGAAGAGTGGTGGAGGTCGCAGTAGCTTAACAAGACGGTTTTAATGCCCCTTGGAAAAGTGGTGGAGGTCGCAGTGGAATAAAAAGACAATATCCATGCTCCTTGGAAGAGTGGTGGAGGTGGCAGTAGCTTGACAAGACATTTTTAATGCCTCTTGGAAAAGTGGTGGAGGTCACAGTGGAATAAAAAGAAAATATCAATGCCCCTTGGAAGAGTGGTGGATGTCGCAGGAGCTTAACAAGATGGTTTTAATGCCCCTTGGAAAAGTAATAGAGGCCGCATTAGCTTAACAAGATGGTTTTAATGTCCCTTGGAAAAGTGGTGGAGGTGGCAGTAGCTTAACAAGACGGTTTTAATGCCCCTTGGAAGAGTGGTGGAGGTCGCAGTAGCTTAACAAGATGGTATTAATGCCCCTTGGAAAAGTGGTGGAGGTCGCAGTGGAATAAAAAGACAATATCAATGCCCCTGGAAAAGTGGTGGAGGTGGCAGTAGCTTGCAAGACGTTTTTAATGCCTCTTGGAAAAGTGGTGAAGGTCGCAGTGGAATAAAAAGACAATATCAATGCCCCTTGGAACAGTAGTGCAGGTTGCAATAGCTTAACAAGACGGTTTTAATGCCCCTTGGCAAAGGGGTGGAGGTGGCAGTAGCTTAACAAGACGGTTTTAATGCCCCTTGGAAAAGTGATAAAGGTCGCAGTAGCTTATCAAGATGTTTTTAATGCCCCTTGGAAGAGTGGTGGAGGTCATAGTAGCTTAAGAAGACGGTTTTAATGTCCCTTGGAAAAGTGGTGGAGGTCGCAGTAGCATAACAATACATTTTTAATGCCCCTTTGAACAGTGGTGGAGGTTGCAAGAGCTTTACAAGACGGTTTAAATGCCCCTTGGAAGAGTGGTGGAGGTCGCAGTAGCTTAACAAGATGGTTTTAATGCCCCTTGGAAGAGGGTGTAGGTCGCAGTAGCTTAACAAGACAGTTTTAATGCCCCTTGGAAAAGTGGTGGAGGTCGCAGTGGAATAAAAAGACAATATCAATGCCCCTTGGAAGAGTGGTGGAGGTCGCAGTAGCTTAACAAGATGGTTTTAATGCCCCATGGAAGAGTGGTGGAGGTCGCAGTAGCTTAATAAGATGGTTTTAAAACCCCTTGGAAAAGTGGTGGAGGTCGCAGTAGCTTAACAAGACGGTATTAATGCCCCTTGGAAGAGTGGTGGAGGTCGCAGTAGCTTAACAATATGGTTTTAATGCCCCTTGGAAGAGTGGTGGAGGTTGCAGTAGCATAACAATATGGTTTTAATGCCCCTTGGAAAAGTTTTGGAGGTCGCAGTGGAATAAAAAGACAATATCAATGCCCCTTTGCAGAGTGGTGGAGGTCGCAGTAGCTAAACAAGATGGTTTTAATGCCCCTTGGAAAAGTGGTGGAGGTCGCATTGGAATAAAAAGACAATATCAATGCCGCTGGAAAAGTGGTGGAGGTGGCAGTAGCTTGCAAGACGTTTTTAATGCCTCTTGGAAAAGTGGTGGAGGTCGCAGTGGAATAAAAAGACAATATCAATGCCCCTTGGAACAGTAGTGCATGTTGCAATAGCTTAACAAGACGGTTTTAATGCCCCTTGGAATAGTGGTAAAGGTGGCAGTAGCTTAACAAGACAGTTTTAATGCCCCTTGGAATAGTGGTAAAGGTCGCAGTAGCTTATCAAGATGGTTTTAATGCCCCTTGGAAGAGTGGTGGAGGTCGTAGTAGCTTAAGAAGACGGTTTTCATGCCCCTTGGAAAAGTTGTGGTGGTCGCAGTGGAATAAAAAGACAATATCAATGCCCCTTGGAAGAGTGGTGGAGGTCGCAGTAGCTTAACAAGACGGTTTTAATGTGCCTTGGAAAAGTGGAGGAGGTTGCAGTAGCTTAACAAGACGGTTTTAATGCACTTTTGAAGAGTGGTGGACGTCGCAGTATCTTAACAAGATTGTTTAATGCCCCTTGGAAAAGTGGTGGAGGTCGCAGTGAAATAAAAAGACAATATCAATGCCCCTTGGAAGAGTGGTGGAGGTTGCAGTAGCTTAACAAGACGGTTTTAATGCCCCTTGGAAAAGTGTGTGAGGTCGCAGTAGCTTAACAAGACGGTTTTAAAGCCCCTTGGAAGAGTGATGGAGGTCGCAGTAGCTTAACAAGATGGTTTTAATGCCCCTTGGAGGAGTGGTGGAGGTCGCAGTAGCTTAACAAGACGGTTTTAATGCCCCTTGGAAAAGTGGTGGTTGTCACAGTAGAATAAAAAGACAATATCAATGCCCCTTGGAAGAATGGTGGAGGTCGCAGCAGTTTAACAAGACGGTTTTAATACCCCTTAGATAAGTGGTGGAGGTCGCAGTGGAATAAAAAGACAAAATCAATGACCCCTTGGAAGAGTGGTGGAGGTCGCAGTAGCTAAACAAGATGGTTTTAATGCCCCATGGAAGAGTGGTGGAGGTCGCAGTAGCTTAACAAGATGGTTTTAAAGCCCCTTGGAAATGTGGTGGAGGTCGCAGAAGCTTAACAAGACGGTATTAATGCCCTTGGAAGAGTGGTGCAGGTTGCAGTAGCATAACAATATGGTTTTAATGCCCCTTGGAAAAGTTTTGGAGGTCACAGTGGAATTTAAAGACAATATCAATACCCCTATGCAGAGTGGTGGAGGTCGCAGTAGCTTAACAAGACGGTTTTAATGCCCCTTGGAAAAGTGGTGGAGGTCGCAGTGGAATAAAAAGACAATATCCATGCTCCTTGGAAGAGTGGTGGAGGTGGCAGTAGCTTGACAAGACATTTTTAATGCCTCTTGGAAAAGTGGTGGAGGTCACAGTGGAATAAAAAGAAAATATCAATGCCCCTTGGAAGAGTGGTGGATGTCGCAGGAGCTTAACAAGATGGTTTTAATGCCCCTTGGAAAAGTAATAGAGGCCGCATTAGCTTAACAAGATGGTTTTAATGTCCCTTGGAAAAGTGGTGGAGGTGGCAGTAGCTTAACAAGACGGTTTTAATGCCCCTTGGAAAAGTTTTGGAGGTCACAGTGGAATTTAAAGACAATATGAATACCCCTTTGCAGAGTGGTGGAGGTCGCAGTAGCTTAACAAGATGGTTTTAATGCCCCTTGGAAAAGTGTTGGAGGTCGCAGTAGCTTAACAAGATGGTTTTAATGCCCCTTGGAAAAGTGGTGGAGGTCGCAGTAGCATAACAATACATTTTTAATGCCCCTTTGAACAGTGGTGGAGGTTGCAAGAGCTTTACAAGACGGTTTAAATGCCCCTTGGAAGAGTGGTGGAGGTCGCAGTAGCTTAACAAGATGGTTTTAATGCCCCTTGGAAGAGGGTGTAGGTCGCAGTAGCTTAACAAGACAGTTTTAATGCCCCTTGGAAAAGTGGTGGAGGTCGCAGTGGAATAAAAAGACAATTTCAATGTCCCTTGGAAAAGAGGTGGAGGTCGCAGTAGCTTAACAAGATGGTGTTAATGCCCCTTGATAGAGAGGTGAAGGTCGCAGTAGCTTAACAAGACAGTTTTAATGCCCCTTGGAAAAGTGGTGGAGGTTGCAGTAGCTTAACAAGACGGTTTTAAAGCCCCTTGGAAGAGTGTTGAAGATCGCAGTAGCTTAACAAGCCGGTGTTAATGCCCCTTGGAATAGTAATGGAGGTCGCAGTGAAATAAAAAGACAATATCAATGCGCCTTGGAAGAGTGGTGGAGGTTGCAGTAGCTTAACAACACGGTTTTAATGAACATTGGAAGAGTGGTGGAGGTCACAGTAGCTTAACAAGACGGTTTAATGCCCATTGGAAGAGTGGTGGAGGTCGCAGTAGCTTAACAAGACGGTTTTAATGCCCATTGGAAAAGTGGTGGAGGTCGCAGTGGAATAAAAAGACAATATCCATGCTCCTTGGAAGAGTGGTGGAGGTGGCAGTAGCTTGACAAGACATTTTTAATGCCTCTTGGAAAAGTGGTGGAGGTCACAGTGGAATAAAAAGAAAATATCAATGCTCCTTGGAAGAGTGGTGGATGTCGCAGGAGCTTAACAAGATGGTTTTAATGCCCCTTGGAAAAGTAATAGAGGCCGCATTAGCTTAACAAGATGGTTTTAATGTCCCTTGGAAAAGTGGTGGAGGTGGCAGTAGCTTAACAAGACGGTTTTAATGCCCCTTGGAAGAGTGGTGGAGGTCGCAGTAGCTTAACAAGATGGTATTAATGCCCCTTGGAAAAGTGCTGGAGGTCGCAGTGGAATAAAAAGACAATATCAATGCCCCTGGAAAAGTGGTGGAGGTGGCAGTAGCTTGCAAGACGTTTTTAATGCCTCTTGGAAAAGTGGTGAAGGTCGCAGTGGAATAAAAAGACAATATCAATGCCCCTTGGAACAGTAGTGCAGGTTGCAATAGCTTAACAAGACGGTTTTAATGCCCCTTGGCAAAGGGGTGGAGGTGGCAGTAGCTTAACAAGACGGTTTTAATGCCCCTTGGAAAAGTGATAAAGGTCGCAGTAGCTTATCAAGATGTTTTTAATGCCCCTTGGAAGAGTGGTGGAGGTCATAGTAGCTTAAGAAGACGGTTTTAATGTCCCTTGGAAAAGTGGTGGAGGTCGCAGTAGCATAACAATACATTTTTAATGCCCCTTTGAACAGTGGTGGAGGTTGCAAGAGCTTTACAAGACGGTTTAAATGCCCCTTGGAAGAGTGGTGGAGGTCGCAGTAGCTTAACAAGATGGTTTTAATGCCCCTTGGAAGAGGGTGTAGGTCGCAGTAGCTTAACAAGACAGTTTTAATGCCCCTTGGAAAAGTGGTGGAGGTCGCAGTGGAATAAAAAGACAATATCAATGCCCCTTGGAAGAGTGGTGGAGGTCGCAGTAGCTTAACAAGATGGTTTTAATGCCCCATGGAAGAGTGGTGGAGGTCGCAGTAGCTTAATAAGATGGTTTTAAAACCCCTTGGAAAAGTGGTGGAGGTCGCAGTAGCTTAACAAGACGGTATTAATGCCCCTTGGAAGAGTGGTGGAGGTCGCAGTAGCTTAACAATATGGTTTTAATGCCCCTTGGAAGAGTGGTGGAGGTTGCAGTAGCATAACAATATGGTTTTAATGCCCCTTGGAAAAGTTTTGGAGGTCGCAGTGGAATAAAAAGACAATATCAATGCCCCTTTGCAGAGTGGTGGAGGTCGCAGTAGCTAAACAAGATGGTTTTAATGCCCCTTGGAAAAGTGGTGGAGGTCGCATTGGAATAAAAAGACAATATCAATGCCGCTGGAAAAGTGGTGGAGGTGGCAGTAGCTTGCAAGACGTTTTTAATGCCTCTTGGAAAAGTGGTGGAGGTCGCAGTGGAATAAAAAGACAATATCAATGCCCCTTGGAACAGTAGTGCATGTTGCAATAGCTTAACAAGACGGTTTTAATGCCCCTTGGAATAGTGGTAAAGGTGGCAGTAGCTTAACAAGACAGTTTTAATGCCCCTTGGAATAGTGGTAAAGGTCGCAGTAGCTTATCAAGATGGTTTTAATGCCCCTTGGAAGAGTGGTGGAGGTCGTAGTAGCTTAAGAAGACGGTTTTCATGCCCCTTGGAAAAGTTGTGGTGGTCGCAGTGGAATAAAAAGACAATATCAATGCCCCTTGGAAGAGTGGTGGAGGTCGCAGTAGCTTAACAAGACGGTTTTAATGTGCCTTGGAAAAGTGGAGGAGGTTGCAGTAGCTTAACAAGACGGTTTTAATGCACTTTTGAAGAGTGGTGGACGTCGCAGTATCTTAACAAGATTGTTTAATGCCCCTTGGAAAAGTGGTGGAGGTCGCAGTGAAATAAAAAGACAATATCAATGCCCCTTGGAAGAGTGGTGGAGGTTGCAGTAGCTTAACAAGACGGTTTTAATGCCCCTTGGAAAAGTGTGTGAGGTCGCAGTAGCTTAACAAGACGGTTTTAAAGCCCCTTGGAAGAGTGATGGAGGTCGCAGTAGCTTAACAAGATGGTTTTAATGCCCCTTGGAGGAGTGGTGGAGGTCGCAGTAGCTTAACAAGACGGTTTTAATGCCCCTTGGAAAAGTGGTGGTTGTCACAGTAGAATAAAAAGACAATATCAATGCCCCTTGGAAGAATGGTGGAGGTCGCAGCAGTTTAACAAGACGGTTTTAATACCCCTTAGATAAGTGGTGGAGGTCGCAGTGGAATAAAAAGACAAAATCAATGACCCCTTGGAAGAGTGGTGGAGGTCGCAGTAGCTAAACAAGATGGTTTTAATGCCCCATGGAAGAGTGGTGGAGGTCGCAGTAGCTTAACAAGATGGTTTTAAAGCCCCTTGGAAATGTGGTGGAGGTCGCAGAAGCTTAACAAGACGGTATTAATGCCCTTGGAAGAGTGGTGCAGGTTGCAGTAGCATAACAATATGGTTTTAATGCCCCTTGGAAAAGTTTTGGAGGTCACAGTGGAATTTAAAGACAATATCAATACCCCTATGCAGAGTGGTGGAGGTCGCAGTAGCTTAACAAGACGGTTTTAATGCCCCTTGGAAAAGTGGTGGAGGTCGCAGTGGAATAAAAAGACAATATCCATGCTCCTTGGAAGAGTGGTGGAGGTGGCAGTAGCTTGACAAGACATTTTTAATGCCTCTTGGAAAAGTGGTGGAGGTCACAGTGGAATAAAAAGAAAATATCAATGCCCCTTGGAAGAGTGGTGGATGTCGCAGGAGCTTAACAAGATGGTTTTAATGCCCCTTGGAAAAGTAATAGAGGCCGCATTAGCTTAACAAGATGGTTTTAATGTCCCTTGGAAAAGTGGTGGAGGTGGCAGTAGCTTAACAAGACGGTTTTAATGCCCCTTGGAAAAGTTTTGGAGGTCACAGTGGAATTTAAAGACAATATGAATACCCCTTTGCAGAGTGGTGGAGGTCGCAGTAGCTTAACAAGATGGTTTTAATGCCCCTTGGAAAAGTGTTGGAGGTCGCAGTAGCTTAACAAGATGGTTTTAATGCCCCTTGGAAAAGTGGTGGAGGTCGCAGTAGCATAACAATACATTTTTAATGCCCCTTTGAACAGTGGTGGAGGTTGCAAGAGCTTTACAAGACGGTTTAAATGCCCCTTGGAAGAGTGGTGGAGGTCGCAGTAGCTTAACAAGATGGTTTTAATGCCCCTTGGAAGAGGGTGTAGGTCGCAGTAGCTTAACAAGACAGTTTTAATGCCCCTTGGAAAAGTGGTGGAGGTCGCAGTGGAATAAAAAGACAATTTCAATGTCCCTTGGAAAAGAGGTGGAGGTCGCAGTAGCTTAACAAGATGGTGTTAATGCCCCTTGATAGAGAGGTGAAGGTCGCAGTAGCTTAACAAGACAGTTTTAATGCCCCTTGGAAAAGTGGTGGAGGTTGCAGTAGCTTAACAAGACGGTTTTAAAGCCCCTTGGAAGAGTGTTGAAGATCGCAGTAGCTTAACAAGCCGGTGTTAATGCCCCTTGGAATAGTAATGGAGGTCGCAGTGAAATAAAAAGACAATATCAATGCGCCTTGGAAGAGTGGTGGAGGTTGCAGTAGCTTAACAACACGGTTTTAATGAACATTGGAAGAGTGGTGGAGGTCACAGTAGCTTAACAAGACGGTTTAATGCCCATTGGAAGAGTGGTGGAGGTCGCAGTAGCTTAACAAGACGGTTTTAATGCCCATTGGAAAAGTGGTGGAGGTCGCAGTGGAATAAAAAGACAATATCCATGCTCCTTGGAAGAGTGGTGGAGGTGGCAGTAGCTTGACAAGACATTTTTAATGCCTCTTGGAAAAGTGGTGGAGGTCACAGTGGAATAAAAAGAAAATATCAATGCTCCTTGGAAGAGTGGTGGATGTCGCAGGAGCTTAACAAGATGGTTTTAATGCCCCTTGGAAAAGTAATAGAGGCCGCATTAGCTTAACAAGATGGTTTTAATGTCCCTTGGAAAAGTGGTGGAGGTGGCAGTAGCTTAACAAGACGGTTTTAATGCCCCTTGGAAGAGTGGTGGAGGTCGCAGTAGCTTAACAAGATGGTATTAATGCCCCTTGGAAAAGTGCTGGAGGTCGCAGTGGAATAAAAAGACAATATCAATGCCCCTGGAAAAGTGGTGGAGGTGGCAGTAGCTTGCAAGACGTTTTTAATGCCTCTTGGAAAAGTGGTGAAGGTCGCAGTGGAATAAAAAGACAATATCAATGCCCCTTGGAACAGTAGTGCAGGTTGCAATAGCTTAACAAGACGGTTTTAATGCCCCTTGGCAAAGGGGTGGAGGTGGCAGTAGCTTAACAAGACGGTTTTAATGCCCCTTGGAAAAGTGATAAAGGTCGCAGTAGCTTATCAAGATGTTTTTAATGCCCCTTG
Source organism: Phyllobates terribilis (assembly GCF_046119375.1). Taxonomy (NCBI): domain Eukaryota; kingdom Metazoa; phylum Chordata; class Amphibia; order Anura; family Dendrobatidae; genus Phyllobates; species Phyllobates terribilis. Next base: position 447,926,990 of record NW_027362764.1, read on the forward strand.
GAAGAGTGGTGGAGGTCATAGTAGCTTAAGAAGACGGTTTTAATGCCCCTTAGATAAGGGGTGGAGGTCGCAGTGAAATAAAAAGAGCAAATCAATGCCCCTTGGAAGAGTGGTGGAGGTCGCAGTAGCTTAACAAGATGGTTTTAATGCCCCATGGAAGAGTGGTGGAGGTCGCAGTAGCTTAGCAAGATGGTTTTAATGCCCCTTGGAAAAGTGGTGGAGGTTGCAGTAGCTTAACAAGACAGTATTAATGCCCCATGGAAGAGTGGTGGAGGTCGCAGTAGCTTAACAATATGGTTTTAATGCCCCTTGGAAGAGTGGTGGAGGTTGCAGTAGCTTAACAATATGGTTTTAATGCCCCTTGGAAAATTTTTGAAGGTCACAGTGGAATAAAAAGACAATATCAATGCCCCTTTGCAGAGTGGTGGAGGTCGCAGTAGCTTAACAAGATGTTTTTAATGCCCCTTGGAAAACTGGTGGAGGTCGCAGTAGCTTAACAAGATGGTTTTAATGCCCCTTGGAAAAGTGGTGGAGGTCGCAGTAGCTTAACAATACATTTTTAATGCCCCTTTGAACAGTGGTGAAGGTTGCAAGAGCTTTACAAGACAGTTTAAATGCCCCTTGGAAGAGTGGTGGAGGTCGCAGTAGCTTAACAAGATGGTTTTAATGCCGCTTGGAAAAGTGGTGGAGGTCACAATGGAATAAAAAGGCAATATCAATGCCCCTTGGTAGAGTGGTGGAGGTTGCAGTAGCTTAACAAGACAGTTTTAATGTCCCTTGGAAAAGTGGTGGAGGTCGCAGTGGAATAAAAAGACAATATCAATGCCCCTTGGAAGAGTGGTGGAGGTTGCAGTAGCTTATCAAGACAGTTTTAATGCCCCTTGAAAGAGTGGTGGAGTTAGCAGTAGCTTAACAAGATGGTTTTAATGCCCCTTGGAAAAGTTGTGGAGGTCGCAGTAGCTTAACAAGACGGTTTTAATGCCCCTTGGAAAAGTGGTGGAGGTTGCAGTAGCTTAACAAGATGGTTTTAATGCCCCTTGGAAGAGTGGTGGAGGTCGCAGTAGCTTAACATGACGGTCTTAATATCCCTTGGAAGAGTTGTGGATGTCGCAGTAGCTTAGCAAGACAATTTTAATGCCCCTTTTAAGAGCCATGCAGTGCAGCATATTAAAATCATTATTCCCATTTTTGTGGACTGGGTCTCCCATAGTCTTTGCCTTTGCCTTCGAAGCAAAAGCTGCCAAAAATTAGGAAGGAGGAACTTGCAATGCCCCTTTCATTAGCAAGGCATTACAGCATATTAAAAACATTATTCCCATTATTGGGGCGTGGGTCACCCATAGTCTTTGCCTATGCCTTCCAAACAAAAGCTGCCAAAAATTAGGACGAAGGAACTTGCAAAGCTGGCAACACGGACCACGGTCACCCTGGTGGTATTGTGGTGGTGGAGGCTGAGGAGAATAGAAAAAAACAGCCGAGATGAGGAAGCGTATACTCATGTGTGGGTGTGAAGCGGTGCATGAGAATACACCTCACGAAATAACACAGTGGATTTGACTTTATGTTGCTCTGCTGTCATTTGGTGGTGATGAGAATTCTGGCCCAATCCAGCCCTTGTTAATTTTGATAAGGGTCAGCTTGTCAGCATTGTCAGTTGACAGGCGAGTGCGCTAATCAGTTATAATTCCCCCAAAGGCACTAAAAACACGCTCCGATAACACGCTAGCAGCAGGGCAGGCCAGGACCTCCAAGGCACACAGAGTGAGTTCATTCCAACTGTCCAGCTTGGATACCCAATAATTAAAAGGCACAGAGGAATCACAGAGGATGCTGGTACAGTCGGCAAGGTACTCCCTCACCATCTTTTGAAACTTTCTACTCCTTGTGACAGTACCCCGCGCCTTAGGGCCTGTAAGCAGGGTGGGTCTCAGAAAACTGTCCCAGAATGTTGACAGTGTTCCCCTGCCTCTGCTGGATTGGAGTTGCATCTCTCTCGCCTTTACGCCTTGGTTGGTCAACGAACTGTGACCTCTGCCGCTAGCGTGTTCAGATGGGAATTTTTTTAACAGTTCTGCAGAAAGGGCCTTCTGGTACTGCCACAATTTTGTAGACCTCTCCACCTCAGGAATAAGAGAGTGAAAGTACTCCTTGTAGCGGGGGTCTAAAACTGTCACCAACCAGTAATGACTCTCACCCAACATTTTGGCAACGCGAGGGTCACAGTTATGGCAGCGTAACCTAAAGTCAGCCATGCGTGCCATACTGGTAACGGGCAAGACTTCCGTGTCCTCACCAAGATGACGACTGACCATGCTTTCCTCCTCCTCCTTCTCCTCCTCCTCCTCCCCTCTGTCCACGCTGAACCGACGGTATGACAGTTGTACAGGTACTACCGTCTACAGCGTACGATACCAGCTCCTGTTATTCCTCCTCCTCCTCATCCTCTCCCTCATTGTCCCCCAATGCACGTTGGGATAAGATGAGGCTGGGCTGTGTGTAATCGTCCATTACGGCTTCTTGATCCATCTCATCATACTCTGGCTGCAATGCCTCCTCTTTAATTCTCTTCAGAGAGCATTGCAAAGGACAGACAAGTGGGATGCTGATGCTAATTATTGCGTTATCGCCACTCACCATCTTGGTGGACTCCTCAAAGTTGGTCAGGATGGTACATATGTCAGACATCCAGGTCCACTCCTGAGGTCTTATGTGTGGAGTCTGACCTGAATATCGACGGACTTGTTGCAGCTGATACTCCACAACTGCTCTGTTCTGCTCACAAATCCTTTGCAACATGTGGAGGGTAGAGTTCCAACATGTGGGGACATCACACACCAGTCGGGGTGTGATTTAAGAAACTGCTGAACCACAAGGTTAAGCACATGAGCCAGGCATGGTACGTGTGTGATCTCGCCTTGCCTCAGAGCCGCCACCAGGTTACGGCCATTGTCACACACGACCATGCCTGGATGTAGGTTCAGCGGTCTCAGCCACAGATCTGCCTGCTCTTTCACAGCTGTCCACAACTCACGAGCAGTGTGAGGTTTATCACCTAAGCTTATGAGTTTCAGCACAGCCTGTTGCCGCTTGTCGGAGGCAGTACTGCAGTGTTTCCAGCTTGTAACTGATGTGGTGATTTCTGAGATGGAGGCTGAACATGAGGAGGAGGAGGAGGAGGATGAGCAGGAGCTGTACACTGTGGGGGCAACTCTGACTGACATAGGGCCCGCCATCCTCGGTGTGGGGAGCATGTCTTCCGTCCCAAGGTCCGACTGGGTCCCGGCTTCTACTATGTTTACCCAGTGTGCCGTCAGGGAGATGTACCGTCCCTGGCCTCAAGCACTTGTCCACGTGTCCGTTGTCAGGTGGATTCTCCCAGTAACTGCGTTGTTGAGGGCATGGCAGATGTTTTTGGACACGTGCTTGTGTAGTGCGGGGATGGCACATCGGGCAAAATAGTGTCGGCTGGGGACCGAGTACTGAGGGACGGCCGCCGCCATAAGTTTGCGGAAGGATTCCGTCTCCACCAGCCTAAAAGGCAACATTTCCAACGCAAGCAGTCGTGAAATGTGTGAATTTAGGACTGTGGCCTGTGGGGCATTGGCTGCGAATTTGCGCTTTCGTTCAAAGGTCTGGGATATGGACAATTGAACGCTGCGGTGGGACGTGGACGTGGATGCTGTTTCTTGCGAAACTGCCATAACAAGTGAAGACTGAGAGGAGGGGGCATCTTTGCTTGCAGTATGGACAGGGGATTGCCTTGCATGCACAACAGGGGGTTCACTTACATGCACAACAGCGGAAGAAGCAGTGGTGACACCCGCTGACACTGGTCGTGGACCCTGGGATTTGCCCCACAAAGTCGGGTGCTTTGGTGACATGTGCCTGATCATGCTGGTGGTGGTCAGGCTGGTAGTTTTGTCACCCCTGCTGATGCTGGCATGGCAGGTGGTACAAATGGCCTTTTTGGGGTAATCAGCAGAGTCTTTAAAAAAATTCAAGACTTTGGAAGACCTATCGGTTGTACTGGCAACGTCCCTCGTGTTGTTGTTATGGGGAACTGTTGCCCGACTTCTGTGTGCGGCCACCACACTGCTTCTTCCTGCCTGTGTGGGGTACTCTGCCTTCCTCCCGCTGTGTGCTGCTGGCCTTGCTCTGTGTGTCCTCCTGCCACGTTGGGTCAGTTACTAGATCATCCACCACCTCCTCCTCTTCCACTTGCGCACCACGATCCTCCTCCTCACTTCGTGGCAATTGTGTCTTGTCATCGTCCACCTCTTGTGACAAATTGCCAACGTCGACTTCCTTTGGCCATGGCTGTTCAAATATTTGGGCATCGCTACATGGGATCTCCTCTTCCACCACTTCAAGCGGAGCAGGCGAGGGGCACAAATATGGAAATGGACCAGTGAACAGTTCTTCAGAGTGTCCAACTGTGGGATCAGTTGCTGTCTGATGACACTCGGCATGATGGGAGGAAGGACATCAGGGTGAGCAGGAGTATGCGGTCGAGACTCACAGCTACTAAAACTTGACCGTGTTGAAGACTGACCAGAGGTGGTGGTGCCCAGGTAACTGGAAGTATTATCAGCTATGCAATTAATAACCTGTTCACACTGATCAGTTTGCAATACTGGTGTTGTAGTGTGCTTACCTAGTAATTCGGTCAAGAAGTGGGAGCGAGAAGACGTGGCTCTTGGTTGTGGCACATTTTCACCTTGGCCACGGCTACGTCCTCTACACGCACCATCACCAAAACGTCCAGTTCCACGTCCCTTGCCACGCGCCTTACCCATTGTAAATTAAGTAAAATAACTTACACTCGCACTATCAATGGAAAAAGGGTAATAAAAGATAAGAACCCTGGAAGAGGAAAACACCACAGTTCTATTTCTCTGGCCTACACCAGAATCTTTTAAATAGATCTATTTGTGTCTGAACAATCAGTGAGACACTATTACTGTTTTTTTTAATGTAAAAAAGGCCAAAAGCTGGATAATACAGAGATTTTAACAGTGGAACTGCAAAACCAAACTTCTAGTTATCTGGCCTACACCAGAATATTTTAAACAGATATATTATTGTCTGAATAGTCAGGGAGACACTATTACTGTTTTTTTTAAGTAAAAAAGGCCAAAAGCTGGATAATACAGAGATTTGAACTGTGGAACTGCAAAGCCAAACTTCTAGTTATCTGGCTTACACCAGAATATTTTAAACAGATATATTTGTGTCTGAACAGTCAGGGAGAAACTATTACTGTTTTTTTTTTATATAAAAAAGGCCAAAAGCTGGATAATACAGAGATTTTAATCGTGGACTTGCAAAACAAAACTTCTAGTTATCTGGCCTACACCAGAATATTTTAAACAGATATATTTGTGTCTGAACAGTCATGGAGACACTATTACTGTTCTTTTAGTAAAAAAGGCCAAAAGCTGGATAATACAGAGATTTGAACTGTGGAACTGCAAAACCAAACTTCTAGCTTTCTGGCCTACACCAGAATATTTTAAACATATATATTTGTGTCTGAACAGTCAGGGAGACACTCTTACTGATTTTTTTATGTAAAAAAGGCCAAAAGCTGGATAATACTGAGGTTTTAACCGTGGAACTGCAAAACCGAACTTCTAGTTATCTGGCCTACACCAGAATATTATAAACAGATATATTTGTGTCTGAATAGTCAGGGAGACAGTATTACTGTTTTTTTTTACGGAAAAAAGGCCAAAAGCTGGATAATACTGATATTTGAACCATGGAACTGCAAAACCAAACTTCTAGTTATCTGGCCTACACCAGAATATTTTAAACAGATATATTTGTGTCTGAACAGTCAGGGAGATACTATTACGGTTTTTTTTATGTAAAAAAGGCCAAAAGCTGGAAAATACTGAGATTTGAGCCGTGGAACTGCAAAACCGCAGTTATAGTTATGTGGCCTACACCAGAATATTTTAAACCGATATATTAGTGTCTGAACAATCACAGACACACCCAATTTTCTAGGGGGGGGGGGATGCTGAAAGGTTAATAATACGCGTATTTGTACAGTCTGACTGAGGAAAAAAAATATACAGGATTTAGATTAAAAAAAAAGGATTTTTCCTGGCCCCTGAGAGCTTGGGATAAGTCTAGCAATTTGACCAGCAGGAGCACACAGGACTGTAATGCACTGTTTGATGGAGTAACCACTGAGTCTCCTATACAGCCTGCCTGCCTGTCTGATATCTGGGATTGATATTAGTCCTGGGAAGGACTGTTTGTTTGATTTGGCAGCCTTTAGAGACCCTACACTAACTATTTCGCACTATATATCTCTCCCTAACTCAGCAGCAATCTCCCTACACTGTCTCATCCCGGGCGACTGTGTCCAAGATATCCAATACTCAAGGTGACGCTGTGCGGCTAGCCAATCACTGTAATGCCCACAAACAACATGGATGCGGCATTACAGTTACTGGCTGGCAATCCCTGCATGTTCTTTGGCTCTGTAAAGAGCGCCAAACATGCAGGGCGGAGACCCGAGCTCCCGCCCGAGTAACCCGGAAATGCTCGGTGCTCGCCGAACATCCCGAGTATCGAGATGCTCGGGCGAGTACCGAGCAGTGTCGAGCATGCTCGCTCAACAGTAGTCATAATGTATTTATTCTAACTAACAGATAATTTATTTGTTTGAAGATTCTTGGCTCTTTGCATAATAACATAAAATATTTATTTTATCTAATAGATCCAATAATACAATATATTAAGTAGACCAGATAAGACATAATTTTCTGTATACCTTAAATATGAAGGGGATATGAATAACATCTCATGACTGTTCCACCTTTATAAATATTATTCTATTTATTTTCTCTTCACACAAGCTGTGCATATCAAAATCTCTTTTAGTTTATAATCATATTATTCTGTGTTCTTTAAATGCTTTAGTTTTGTGCATATTTTCAAGAATAGAACTATACTAGGATTAGTATCTTAAAAATTACTAAAATGAGAATAGCCATAAGGTATAGTTTATATCTTGTAAGGGACAAACAGCATGGCATAGCATGCTTCATTAGTAGCACTTCTCATAGCAGCTGGCCAAAAGATTGCGACAATGAATCACTCATATTTTGCTTTTTGGTCCCTTTACTTACAATGTTAAGAAGCATTTAAGAACAGCTGGAACTCCCTTTTTAAATTACAAGCATTTACGTTTTTGGTTTTGTTAAATGGAATAATAATCAGATTAAAAGGAGGTTTCAAAAGTGAAAGTAAAATTACAATTTTGTAATAATTATCTTCAGAAAAAAGATTCTGTGTAACTATCGATCTACTGTATCTGTCTATCTATCTACATGAAATCTTTTTGGGTGTACTCAATTAAGCACTATATATATATACAGTACAGACCAAAAGTTTGGACACGCCTTCTCATTTAAAGATTTTTCTGTATTTTCATGACTTTGAAAATTGTACATTCAAATTATGAATTAACACTTGTGGAATTATATACTTAACAAAAAAGTGTGAAACAAATGAAAATATGTCTTATATTCTAGGTTCTTCAAAGTAGCCACCTTTTGCTTTGATGACTGCTTTGCGCACTCTTGGCATTCTCTTGATGAGCTTCAAGAGATAGTCACCGGAAATGGTTTTCACTTCACAGGTGCGCCCTGTCAGGTTTAAAAAGTGGGATTTATTGCCTTATAAATGGGGTTGGGACCATCAGTTGTGTTGTGCAGAAGTCAGATGGATACACAGCTGATAGTCCTACTGCATAGACTGTTAGAATTTGTATTATGGGAAGAAAAAAGCAGTTAAGTAAAGAAAAACGAGTGTCCATCATTACTTTAAGAAATGAAGGTCAGTCAGTCCCAAAAATTGGGCAAACTTTGAATGTGTCCCCAAGTGCAGTTGCAAAAACCATCAAGCACTACAAACAAACTGTCTCACATGAGGACCGCCCCAGGAAAGGAAGACCAAGAGTCACCTCTGCTTCTGAGGATAAGTTTATCCGAGTCACCAGCCTCAGAAATCGCAGGTTAACAGCAGCTCAGATTAGAGACCAGGTCAATGCCACACAGAGTTCTAGCAGCAGACACATCTCTTCAACAACTCTTAAGAGGAGACTTTGTGCAGCAGGCCTTCAAGGTAAAATAGCTGCTAGGAAACCACTGCTAAGGACAGGCAACAAGCAGAAGAGACTTGTTTGGGCTAAAGAACTCAAGGAATGGACATTAGACCAGTGGAAATCTGTGCTTTGGTCTGATGAGTCCAAATTTGAGATCTTTGGTTCCAACCACCGTGTCTTTGTGCGATGCAGAAAAGGTGAACGGATGTATTCTACATGCCTGGTTCCCACCGTGAAGCATGGAGGAGGAGGTGTGATGGTGTAGGGGTGCTTTGCTGGTGACACTGTTGGGGTTTTAATCAAAATTGAAGGCATACTGAACAAGCATGGCTACCACAGCATCTTGCAGCAGCATGCTATTCCATCCGGTTTGCGTTTAGTTGGACCATCATTTATTTTTCAACAGGACAGTGACCCCAAACACACCTCCAGCCTGTGTAAGGGCTATTTGACCTGTTATGTGAGATAGATGTGCTATATTTTGGTACATAGTAATCCTTATAGAAATACTTCATCTCAGAATATTAACTTTATTTAGTATCTATGGTGGCCATCTATGCATTTGAATATGTAATATGCATGTATGTAGGGGTTTATAGTTTTTATGTGCTGCTTCTGTGATCTGTTTTTAGGTGAAGCAATAATTTTACATCTTTAAATAAAACTTTTGTATTTTTTGAAGATATTGTATCCCATTACCTCTTTTTTGTACTCGATAAGTTACATGTGATCTCTGAGGGGGATTCTATTTGTATGGAGGCTTATAGTTTGTTTTATCTTCAGTTGAACAGACCTAATCTTTTTACAATACCCTGTCAATTGCCATTGCCGCTTTTTCTTTTAATATACAGTATACAGTATTTTGTACAACAATATAATTAACTTTTGACAATCTTTTCAATCCAAATTATTTAACCAGTGACATAAGGGATGTAATAACTTTATTAAATACTAGTTAGGTAGATACAATACATGTATAGAAAGTGAAATATGGAAGCAGGCCACAGTTCAAGTGCGGCATACATGGATATCTAATTGGACTTGTAAAATAAGTGTGCAAACACAGATATGCAAGGTTAGGATACGTGCACATGTCATCATTTTCACGCAGACTCCATGTAGAAAACATTGGAAAAAGCTCTAAGAAACACAAAAAAGAAAGAATGTATGCAACAGGGTGTTGTATTGGTGCAGTGTGTACAGATTTAAAATATAACTAGTCAAATGGAAAAAAAATTGTCTACAACACACACATAATCATCTTAAAATGCTGCTGCAATCCCTGTCTAGGCTATTATGCAAGCTTTGCTAGTTCTTCTTTATTGACTTTACCATGTGATGTGACAACTGCCAGGCTTTTTATGATGCCCGAACTGTCACCCTTATGCTCAAGTCAGTCTTATTTGGTGATGCAATCTTCTGAATGTTTAAAAAGTTGTCTGACATTTTTCTGGTGATTCACACAAATTAATTTGTTCAAATTCACCAGAATCTGCGAATTTCATGAAATTCATTTCACATGAAATTAATTTTTTCATTTCTAGTGGCTCTCATCCTGTATATACACTGAAGAGCAAAAGAGTAACAATGTTTTGAACTTTTGACTTTCAGGCTCCATACCTCACAACCACTACTGCTTCGAACATGAGATTGAAATCATTTTAGAGACAATTATCTTGGCTGTCTCATACATAAATTTGACTTGCAACTGTTTAGCATATGATTTGATGTGCAGATTCTTGTCATGTCACTGCATTTTTACTGTTTTGCTCCTGGTGGTGAAAAAATATTTTTCTTCCTGTAGGCTACAAGTTACAACCTGTTCTCACGTTTCCTAATAGCTCAGAGTATTATTAGGTTGATTCCCAAGCGAAAGGTCACTGGTTTGAATTGAGAAGCATGAAGAAGATTTCCCAAGAAAAGAGAAACAGCATCAACCAGCTCATCGATAGCAGTCTCTCAGCCAAGAAAATTCACAAACTGCAACATGTGAGTGTGATGATAGTTGGACATATATGAAATGAAGTCTGTCCATCCATTCAAAAGACAAGAGGTAGACATCCAGGCAAAATATCGAAGTCAACAAATCGGCTCAACACAAGGTCTATCAGTTCTGATGCAACAAACACGGCAGTTGATGTGGCTTGCATACTTCATAATAGTGAGATCACAAACATCCATGCAAGCACCGTGCAAAGCACATTGCAAGTCTGGAATGGTGAAGAAGCCTTGACTTCAATATCGTCATAACAAGCATCGGCTTAAGTTTGCAAAAAGTATTTGGAGCGATAAGTCGAAAGTCAATAGACTAGGGTCTGATAGATGCAAATGGGTCTGGAAAAACAAGGGTAATGGGGGGCTAAAGGATCAAGAAATTGAAAGAACTGTCAAGTTTGGTGGCGGAAGCCTGATGATATGGGGTTGTTGATGGTCTCAATGTTGAGCTATATTTGAGTATCCTACAAGACGAGTTACTTTTTACACTCATACTCAAGTATTATGGGCATGAAAAGAATGACATAGTGTTCCTGAAAAACAAGACCCGAAGCATACATCAAGATTGGAGAAGAAATGGTTCAATGACAATAAAGTACAGGTGCTGGATTGGCCCCCACAGTCCCCAGACCTCAACCAAATCGAACACTTGTGTGTAGATTTGAAGAAAAAGCTGTGTACATACCCAAGTGAGTAAACCAGTATTCACCAACTTTGGGAAAATGTAGAAGATACCTGGAATCAGATTTTGGTCAAGACATGCTTAAATCTGATCAAGAGCATACCCAGAATGATTCAGGCAGTGTTGAAAGCCAAAGTTGGGTTTACAAAACAATAAATCTTAAAATTTAGATCTGGAACATCTCCTTTATAAAGCCTAATTAGTCTTGTGCCTTACATTTGTGGTGCCCCTGCTGGTTCTGTCACCACAGAGATGCTGCATCTCACCCAGAGGTGTGGTATCCCACTCACAGGTAAGGATGGAGTTCAGCCCGGGACCCAAACACCTGCATCCAACACTACATAATTCCAGACCAGCAGGAGGGGCAAGATTCACTGCTCCACTGCGGAGCCCTGCCCCTGGCTGGAGTGGGGGGAACCAAGAGAGGGGGAACCATGTAGTGGGTGTGGGTGGAGGAAGCAGGTCAGGGGAGCACTTGAGAAGGAGGATATAAAAAGGGGAAGCCATTTTGGTTGTGTGTTCAGTCAGAGAAGGACAGTGAAAGGAGTAGGAGCTATGCAGCAGCTCTGCTCGGGAGGAGCGGGCCTGAGTGAGAGAGGCCCAGGAAGAGAGTAGAGATGAGCGGTGTTCGACTCAAACTATCCGCCAATCTCAAATTCGAGCTGTTTTGGGTAGTGTTCGAGCCGTTCGACGAACCCGAACAATTTGAAAAAAATCCGTCTGTTCGAGGTTATGTTCGATAACTGTTCATGCACCAAAATCGTAACTGGATTTTTTTCACAGTAATACTGTTAATCAATGTTAATAGACAGTTTCAGTGTAGAGTGGGCGGGGGGAGGGGCAGGGGATGGATCTATGCAGAAATAATGCCGATCTCCATTTTTTTTTCTTTCCCGCATTTACAGTGGGGAGGTGCAGTCTGTCAGCCTATCAGCAGCGCACACAAGCAGCGAAGTGCTTTTTTTTCACACAAGCAAGGGCATGTGTCATTGGCTGTGTATGTCATGTGTCCTTGCCCTATAAGGCCCAGCCATTTTCCCCGTCGCCACCATTTTCTCACTGCTGCAGCTGAGTGTTAGATGGTACCGCTGCTGCTGTGGGCGCTATACTTTGTAACTGTGTGAATTGCAAGCAAATTTGCTCTTAAATAGACAGATAGGTTTAGGGAGTAGGTACTAGTTGTAAATACAGCCCTTTTAAGGGGTAGGTTACAGCAGTTCCTAGCACTTTTTGCCAGGCAGGTCTGTGCCAGTGCTGTGCAAGTGTTTTTCACAGCATTTGGCTAAATCTAGCTAAGCAAATCCTTTTGGGCCTCTAGCAGTGTGTGTTAGTCAGTGGAGTAGCCTATCTGTGTTGCAAGCTTCACCACCTGTGTATCTAATACCAATTTTTTACTGCACCTAGCCAAGTAAAACCTTTTGGGCATAGCAGCAGTGTCTGTTACTGTTATGATCTGCTACAGGGACTAAGGAAAGACAGGAGATCTGTCCCTACAATAGAACTAAACTAGATCCCTACGATGTAACGGGGAACCTGATCCTGCGATCAGACCCGCTAAAGTCCTCGGCTAGTCTGTACGAAGACCTATAGATGTGAGGGAGGGATCCCTACAAGAACTAGGGACTGGGATAAGTTTGGACACCTCCTAGCAGAAATAGTAGCAGTCAAAGACAAACACACAACAAAAAGCATAGAGGTCAGAAGGCCTAGCAAAACTAACAGAGAACGGCAACAGAGCACCAAGCTAGCTCAAGAGTAGTAAATACAATGAAGTCCAGCAAGGCCCGGAGGGCGGAGCCGGAATAAATAGGCAAAAATGGTCATGTGACCAACAAGCTAAAAGAAACCTAACAGGAGAGTTCTAACAGTACCCCCTCTTCTAAGAGGATCCTCCGGATCCCCTAGGCCCAGGCTTACCAGGAAACCTCCTGTGAAAAGCTCTGACAAGTCTGGAAGCAGAAACATCATCCGCCCTCACCCATGAGTTATCCTCAGGTCCGAAACCCTTCCAAGCGACGAGATACTGCAAACTCCCTCTATACCGTTTAGAATTTAGGATGCGGGAAATTTCATATTCCCCGTCCTCCACCACCGGAGGAACAGTGGCAGAGGCGTCACCATCCGACACATCAGCTTTTTTCAACAGAGAAACATGAAACACCGGGTTAATCTTCCAGGACGTTGGAACCTCCAACCTAACAGCAGATTGGTTAACTATCTGAAGCACCTTAAAGGGCCCTACGAACTTGGGACCCAATTTTTTAGAAGGAATCCTCAATCGCAGATTCTTAGAGGACAACCAAACCATGTAACCAACAGCAAACAAAACCTCTTGCCGTTTCCTATCAAAGTACCTCTTAGATTTTTTGTTAGCCTCCTGAAGATTACCAAGCACATCCGTCCAAACTCTCTCCAAATCACCGGAAAAACTCTCCTCCTCAGGCACAGCCGAAACCAATTTGGAGAATGACCCAAAAGACGGATGTCTCCCAGAACAACAAAAAAAAGGCGAACACCCAGCAGAAGAGGATGTATGGTTGTTAAGAGCAAATTCAGCAAGTGGCAGAAACTCAGACCACCCCTCTTGATTGTCTGCCACAAAACAACGCAAGAACTGCTCAACATCCTGGTTCTTCCTTTCTGTCTGGCCATTAGGCTCAGGATGATATCCGGATGAAAACGACAAATGAACTCCCAACCTGTCACAAAAGGCATGCCAAAAATGAGCCACGAACTGAGGTCCCCTATCAGAAACAATGTCAGTAGGAACACCATGTAGTCTGACAATTTCCTTGACAAAGGCCTTAGCGAGTGTCTTAGCGCAAGGCAGTTTGATGAAGGGAACCAAGTGACACATCTTGCTAAAACGGTCCACGACCACCCAGATGACCGTGAAACCTTCAGAGGGGGGAAGGTCAGTAATAAAGTCCATAGCCAGATGTGTCCAAGGTGCACTAGGAACCTCCAGAGGGCAAAGCAACCCCGCAGCAAGAGCATGCGAAGACTTGGATCTAGCACACACAGTACATTGGCGCACCCACTTAATGACTTCCTTCTGCCATCCAGGCCACCAAAATCTGCGACCCACAAGTCTCTTGGTCTCAGAAATCCCTGGATGACCTGCCAACCAAGACTCATGACACTCAACAAACAAATCTCTCCTAAAGGTCCTAGGGACAAACAACCTCCCATGGGGAGTGTTAGATGGGGCATTCTCCTGAGCTTTAAGAATCTCATCCTCCAAAACGGAGTCCAAAGCAGCAATCACAACACCTTCTTGTAAAATGCTCTCCTCTTCCTCCTCAACACCGACCATGGGAGAAAAGCTGCGAGACAAAGCATCCGCTTTAACATTCTTGGTACCTGGGATGTAAGTAACGGAAAAATTAAACCGCGAGAAAAAAAGTGCCCACCTAGCCTGACGGGCATTCAAGCGCTTGGCAGCATCAAGATAGATCAGATTTTTATGATCAGTGAAAACCTGAATGGGAAATTCAGCACCTTCCAAGAGGTGACGCCAGTGTTCAAATGCGAGTTTAATCGCCAGCAATTCCCGATTACCAATATCGTAATTAAGTTCAGTCTCAGAAAATTTTTTTGAAAAAAAGGCACAGGGATGTACTCCATCCTTGTTTTCCTGAGACAACACCGCACCGACCCCCACCGAAGAAGCATCAACCTCAACCAAAAACAGCTTAGTCACATCAGGCTGCATAAGGATGGGAGCAGAGGTGAACCTCTCCTTAAGAAACACAAAAGCTTCAATGGCCTCAGAAGTCCACTGAACCGCATTAGCACCTTTCCTGGTGAGATCGGTCAGCGGTTTGACAATAATAGAAATTTTTTTTATGAATTTTCTGTAATAATTGGCGAAACCCAAAAACCTCTGTATCGATTTCAAACCAATAGGCCTAGGCCATTCCTGCACAGCTTGAACTTTAGCTGGGTCCATCTCAAAACCTTCACTGGAGATAATGTAGCCCAAAAAACTAATTCTCTGTACAGCGAACTCACATTTCTCCAGCTTAGCAAAAAGCGATTTGTCCATTAATAACTGTAATACCTCACGTACGCTCCGCCAATGAGACTCCAGATCAGGCGAATAAATCAGAATGTCATCCAAATACACAACCACATTCTTACCAATCAGAGGTCTCAGGATGTCATTAATAAGATTCTGAAAAAATGCTGGAGCATTGGTAAGACCAAAAGGCATCACCAGATTCTCAAAATGACCCACAGGAGTGTTAAAAGCAGTCTTCCATTCATCACCCTCCTTCATGCGCAACAAATTGTATGCCCCCCAGAGATCAATTTTAGAGAACCACTTGGCCCCCACTAACTGGTTAAATAAATCAGGAATTAATGGCAGTGGGTAAGGATTGCGTACAGTAATTTTATTAATCTCACGAAAGTCCAGACAAGGACGTAAACCGCCATCTTTTTTTTTTACAAAAAAAAATCCAACAGCCACAGGAGACTTGGAAGGCCTAATGTGACCGGCGGCCAAGCTTGTCTGTATGTATTCCTCCAAAGCCTTTCTCTCAGGAATAGTAAGATTAAATAAACGACTTTTAGGAAGAGTCGCTCCAGGGACAAATTCAATGGTACAATCATAGTCTCTATGGGGAGGCAAAATTTGTGACTCCTCCTCAGAAAAAACTCTCCAAAAATCCTGAATAGGTACAGGTAATTCCCCTTTTTCCACCGCAGCAATACGTCCGTTACAACCCTTGTCATAACACTTAGGGCTCCAGGACTTAATTTCATTGGTAGACCAATCCAGTTCAGGATTGTGCAATTTTAACCAGGGTAACCCCAATATTACTGGAGAAGGCAAATTATCCAATACCACCAAATCCAAATTCTTTTGATGAATACCATTAATAGTGAGGGGAAATTCACAGACCTTATGAGTAACACTCTTCAAGGGAGAGCCATCAACAGAAACCACAGCAATAGGGGATGACAAAGTTTTAGGTTCTAATCTAAGTTTTTCCAAGAATCCCCCATCAATCACATTCAGAGTATAACCACAATCCACAAATACCCGAAATTCAATTAATTCATCCTGAGCAGCGGTAGTAGCAGATAGGAATACTCCCTTAGAATTTAAACAGGCAATACGTGCATGACTGACCATTTTTTTTCCTTTGCTCATACGAAGCACACAGTTCTTAATAAAATGACCAGAATTTCCGCAATAGAAGCACAAGCCTTCAGAAAGCCTGCGGTCTTTTTCCTGAGAGCGGGGTGCCATCGCCCCAATCTCTATCGGCTCTCCATTGTCAGCACAAACCCTCTCAGGACTCGGAGCTGACATAGCAGAAGATTTGCTCTCATTAACCCTTGCACGCAGTCTCCTGTCCACCCGTATAGCTAATTGCATTGCCTCCTGCAAGTTTCCAGGTGTGGGATAAGCAATCAGTAAATCCTTAACCCTTTCACTTAGCCCTGCAAGAAACAAGCTTTTCAAAGCTGAATCGTTCCACCCCACCTGGGCAGACCACCGACGGAAGTGAGAACAATATTTTTCCACATTACCTGATCACTGCCTCAAACGTCTCAATTCAGACTCAGCAGATGAGACACGATCAGGATCATCGTACAACAAACCCAAAGCAGAAAAAAAACTATCCACTGATCTAAAGCACGGATCAGTAGGTTGGAGAGAGAAGGCCCATCCCTGGGGATCTTTGCGCAAAAGTGACATTATGAACCCTATGCGCTGTGATTCATCACCAGAGGATCCGGGTCTCAAACGAAAATACAATAAACAAGCATTTTTAAAAGAAAAAAAATCTTGTTGTTCGCCAAAAAATAAATCAGGCAGACGTACCTTAGGTTCCACAAAATGTGCTCCAGAACAGCTACTCACGTGTTGTTGGAGCTTGGCCACCTCCAGAGAGAGTCCCTGCAAGCGTTGAGCCAAATCTTGAACCGAGACCATGATGGAAAACTGGAGGTCTTTCCTTAGAGAAAATTTTTTTTTTTTTTTTTAGGGCTGGACTTACTGTTATGATCTGCTACAAGGACTAAGGAAAGACAGGAGATCTGTCCCTACAATAGAACTAAACTAGATCCCTACGATGTAACGGGGAACCTGATCCTGCGATCAGACCCGCTAAAGTCCTCGGCTAGTCTGTACGAAGACCTATAGATGTGAGGGAGGGATCCCTACAAGAACTAGGGACTGGGATAAGTTTGGACACCTCCTAGCAGAAATAGTAGCAGTCAAAGACAAACACACAACAAAAAGCATAGAGGTCAGAAGACCTAGCAAAACTAACAGAGAACGGCAACAGAGCACCAAGCTAGCTCAAGAGTAGTAAATACAATGAAGTCCAGCAAGGCCAGGAGGGCGGAGCCGGATTAAATAGGCAAAGATGGTCATGTGACCAACAAACTAAAAAAAACCTAACAGGAGAGTTCTAACAGTTACTCATTGTAGTAGCCCATCTGTACCAAGCTACACCACATATGTATATAATACCAATTTTTTACTGCACCTAGCCAAGTAAAACCTTTTGGGCATAGTAGCAGTGTCTGTTACTCATTGGAGTAGCCCATCTGTACAAAGCTACACCACCTTTGTATTTAATAACAATTTTTTACTGCATCTAGCCCAGTAAATAATTTTGGGCATAGTAGCAGTGTCTGTTACGCATTGGAGTAGCCCATCTGTACCAAGCTACACCACCTTTGTATTTAATTACAATTTTTTACTGCATCTAGCCCAGTAAATACTTTTGGGCATAGTAGCAGTGTCTGTTACTCATTGTAGTAGCCCATCTGTACCAAGCTACACCACCTTTGTATTTAATAACAATTTTTTACCGCATCTAGCCCAGTAAATACTTTTGGGCCTGGAGCAGTGTCTGTTACTCATTGTAGTAGCCCATCTGTAACAAGCTACACCACCTTTGAATTTAATTAAAATTTTTTACTGCATCTAACCCAGTAAATACTTTTGGGCATAGTAGCAGTGTCTGTTACTCATTGTAGTAGCCCATCTGTACCAAGCTACACCACCTTTGTATTTAATAACAATTTTTAACTGCATCTAGCCAAGTAAAGCCTTTTGGGCCTGTAGCAGTGTCTGTAACTCATTGGAGTAGCCCATCTGTACCAAGCTACACCACCTTTGTATTTAATAACAATTTTTTACTGCATCTAGCCAAGTAAAACCTTTTGGGCCTGTAGCAGTGTCTGAAACTCATTGTAGTAGCCCATCTGTACCAAGCTACATCACCTTTGTATTTAATAACAATTTTTTACTGCATCTAGCCAAGTAAAACCTTTTGGGCATATTAGCAGTGTCTGTTACTCCTTGGAGTAGCCCATCTGTACCAAGCTACACCATCTTTGTATTTAATAACATTTTTTTACTGCATCTAGTCCAGTAAATACTTTTAGGCCTGTAGCAGTATCTGTTACTCATTGGAGTAGCCCATCTGTAAAAAACTACACCACCTTTGTATTTAATAACAATTTTTTACTGCATCTAGCCCAGTAAATACTTTTGGGCCTGTAGCATTGTCTGTTACTCATTGTAGTAGCCCATCTGTAACAAGCTACACCACCTTTGCATTTAATAACATTTTTTTACTGCATCTAGCCAAGTAAAACCTTTTGGGCCTGTAGCAGTGTCTGTTACTCATTGTAGTAGCCCATCTGTACCAAGCTACACCACCTGTGCACCTAATAAAATTGTTTTACTGCATCTAACCCAGTCAATCCTTTTGGGCTAGTACCACAGTTTGGCCACTCAGCTCTGCTCGGTTTCCATCCATTGTTTTTTGTGCAAACAACTACAGAGTTGTCAATTAGTTAACCACCAAAATGAGTGACAAAAGTCCTGCTGCTGGTGGAAAGCGGAATAGGCGTGTTGGAAAGGGAAAAAAAGGTTGTGTCCGTGGGGTAGGTGTTAAAGCAACAGTAACATCTGCAGAAGAAAGACCATCTTCCAGCCAAACTAAGATGTCTACTTCTTTTCGTGGACAATGTGATACGATCCCTTTCTTACGGACATGCCCATCGCTACAAATTCCAGATGAGGCACAAAAACAGCAGGTGCTTCAACGGATATCAAGTGTTCCTTCAAGTTGGCTCTCCTCCACCTCAACTTCAACATCACAAATACCCCAGTCCTCAGAGGTGTCACCCCAATCGCACTTGCTTCCTCACAGCTCCCAAGTCTCCAGCTGCACGTCAGAGTAGGGGGTAACACAGATGGTTGAGTCTGCAGAGCTGTTTACTCATACTATAGCCTGGGAAATGGAAGTCTGCTCCAGAGCTTCTGTTAATCCAGACGAAGAAATGATCTGCACTGATGCCCAGAATCTTTATGAGTCGGATCCAGGACCAGATGAAGAAGGTTCTGAGCATAATGTAGACCCTCGTTCCCAAACTGTAACTCCTGTTGGTGGAGACAATGATGAAGACGATGATGAGACTCAAATACCTGATTGGAGCAACAACTTGACTTTTTGGTCAGGGCAGGAAGAGGTTGGCTCTGAGGACGACGGGTGTGAGAACACACAGGGTGATGATGACGAGGTTGGAGATCCCACTTACTGTCAACCCACATTCAGCCAGTCAATGTGGTCAGCAGAGGAGGTGGAGGAGGATGCTATTGACAACGAGGTTAGGTTGCGCCTTCCTGGACAGAGATGGAGTACTGGAAGCAGGTCAACAACTGTATCCTCAACCACAACTCTGCCTCTGACCACAAGTCGTGGTGGCTCTTCAGGTTGCATGGGCTCTAAGCCTTGCATAGCCTGGGCATTTTTTCAGATCGATAAGGATGACCCAACTTATGTTATCTGTAATATTTGTCACCAAAAGCTAAGCAGAGGCCAAAAAATCCATAGTTTGAGTACTTCATGCATGAACCGTCACATGGATATGAAGCATAAGTTGCAGTGGGAAGTGTTATGTTCTGCTACCAGAGCTAAGGAAAGAGAGGAGATCTGTCCCTACGATAGAACTCAGCTTAATCCCTACGATGTAACAGGGAACCTGATCCTGCGATCAGACCTGCTAAAGTCCTAAGCTAGTCTGTACGGAGACCTATAGATGTGGGGAAGGAATCCCTACAAGTACTAAGGACTGGGAGGAATAAGGGACACCTCCTAACAGAAATAGTAGCAGACAGACGAACAAACAAAATATATAGAACATAGAGGTCAGTAGACCAAGCAAACTAACAGAGCAAGACACAGAGCACAGGCTAGCTAGAAAGTAGATATACAATGAAGTCCAGCAAAGCCAGAAGGGCGGAGCAGGATTAAATAGGCCAACAAGGTCATGTGACCAGCAAAGGAAAAAAAACCTAAGAGCAAGGTTCTAACAGTACCCCCCCTTCTAAGAGGATCCTCCGGATCCCCTAGGACCAGGCTTATCAGGAAATCTCCTGTGAAACGCTCTGATAAGTCTGGACGCGGAAACATCATCCGACCTCACCCAAGAGTTATCCTCGGGACCGAAACCTTTCCAGGCCACAAGATACTGCAAACTACCTCTATACCGTCTAGAGTTAAGGATGCGAGAAATTTCATATTCCCCGTCCTCCACCACCGGAGGAACAGAGGCAGAGGCGTCACAATCCAATACAACAGCTTTTTTCAACAGAGAGACATGAAATACCGGATTAATTTTCCAGGAGGTAGGAACCTCCAACCTAACAGCAGATTGGTTGACAACCTGAAGCACCTTAAAGGGCCCTACAAACTTGGGACCCAATTTCTTTGAAGGAATCCTCAACCGCAGATTCCTAGAGGACAACCAAACCATGTCACCAACAGCGAACAAAACCTCCTGTCGTTTCCTATCAAAGTAGTCTTTAGATTTTCTGTTGGCCTCCTGAAGATTACCACGCACATCCGTCCAAACTCTCTCCAAATCACCGGAAAAATTCTCCTCCTCAGGCACGGCAGATCCCAACTTGGAGAACGACCCAAACGACGGATGTCTCCCAGAACAACAAAAAAAAGGCGAACAACCAGCAGAAGAAGATGTATGATTGTTCAGAGCAAATTCAGCAAGTGGCAGAAACTCAGACCACCCCTCATGATTGTCTGCCACAAAACAACGCAAGAACTGCTCAACATCCTGGTTTTTCCTTTCTGTCTGGCCATTAGATTCAGGATGATATCCGGACGAGAACGACAAATGAACTCCCAACCTATCACAAAAGGCACGCCAAAAACGAGCCACGAACTGAGGACCCCTATCAGAAACAATGTCAGTAGGAACGCCATGAAGTCTGACAATTTCCTTGACAAAGGCCTTAACGAGAGTTTTAGCGCAGGGCAGTTTGACGAAAGGAACCAAGTGACACATCTTGCTAAAACGGTCCACGACCACCCAGATGACAGTAAAACCCTCAGAGGGGGGAAGGTCAGTTATAAAGTCCATAGCCAAATGTGTCCAAGGAGCACTGGGAACCTCCAAAGGACAAAGCAACCCCGCAGCAGGAGTATGTGAGGACTTAGATCTAGCACATATAGTACATTGACGCACCCACTTAATGACTTCCTTCTGCCATCCAGGTCACCAAAAACTGCGACCCACCAGTCTCTTGGTCTCAGAGATTCCGGGATGACCTGCCAACCGAGATTCGTGACACTCAAACAAATCTCTCCTAAAGGTCCCAGGCACAATCAACCTCCCATGAGGAGTGTTAGAAGGGGCATTCTCCTGTGCTTTAAGAATCTCATTTTCCAAAACGGAGTCCAAAGCAGCTATCACAACACCTTCTTGTAAAATGTTCTCCTCTTTCTCAGCACCGACTATGGGAGAAAAACTGCGAGACAAGGCATCCGCCTTAACATTCTTAGTACCAGGGATGTAAGTAACGGAGAAATTGAACCGCGAGAAAAACAGTGCCCACCTAGCCTGACGGGCATTCAGGCGCTTGGCAGCATCAAGATATATCAGATTTTTATGATCCGTAAGAACCTGAACGGGAAATTCCGCACCTTCCAAGAAGTGGCGCCAGTGTTCAAATGCGAGTTTAATAGCCAATAATTCCCGATTACCAATATCGTAATTCAGTTCAGTCTCCGAAAATTTTTTTGAAAAAAAGGCACAGGGATGTAATCCATCCCCGTTATCCTGAGACAATACTGCGCCAACCCCCACAGAGGAAGCATCAACCTCAACCAAAAACGGCCTAGTAACATCAGGCTGCATAAGGATGGGAGCAGAGGTGAACCTCTCCTTGAGATACACAAATGCTTCAATGGCCTCAGAAGACCACTGAACCGCATCAGCACCTTTCCTGGTGAGATCAGTCAGAGGTTTGACAATACTAGAAAATTTTTTTATGAATTTTCTGTAGTAATTGGCGAAACCCAAAAACCTCTGTATCGATTTCAAACCAATAGGCCTAGGCCATTCCTGCACAGCCTGAACCTTAACCGGATCCATCTCAAAACCTTTGCTGGAGATAATGTAGCCCAAAAAACTAATTCTCTGTACAGCGAACTCACATTTCTCCAGCTTAGCAAAAAGCGAATTGTCCATTAATAACTGTAATACCTCACGCACGCTCCGCCAATGAGACTCCAGATCCGGCGAATAAATCAAAATGTCATCCAAATACACAACCACATTTTTGCCGATCAAAGGTCTAAGGATGTCATTAATCAGATTTTGAAAAAATGCAGGAGCATTAGTAAGACCAAAAGGCATAACCAGATTCTCAAAATGACCCACAGGAGTGTTAAAAGCAGTCTTCCATTCGTCACCCTCCTTCATGCGCAACAGATTGTATGCCCCCTTAAGGTCAATTTTAGAGAACCACTTGGCCCCCATTAACTGGTTAAACAGATCAGGAATCAATGGCAGTGGGTAAGGATTGCGTACAGTAATTTTGTTAATCTCACGAAAATCCAGACAAGGACGTAAACCGCCGTCCTTTTTTTTTACAAAAAAAAATCCAACCGCCACAGGAGACTTAGAGGGCCTAATGTGACCGGCGGCCAAACTTGTCTGTATGTATTCCTCCAAAGCCTTCCTCTCAGGAATAGTAAGGTTAAATAAACGACTTTTAGGAAGAGTCGCTCCAGGGACAAATTCAATAGAACAGTCATAGTCTCTATGGGGAGGCAAAACCTGCGATTCCTTCTCAGAAAAAACTCTCCAAAAATCCTGAATAGGAACAGGCAATATCCAAAGCTGCAATACGCCCGTTACAACACTTGTCATAACATTTATGGCTCCAGGATTTAATTTCACTGGTAGGCCAATCCAGTACAGGATTGTGAAATTTTAACCAGTGCAATCCCAATATTACTGGAGAAGGCAAGTTATTCAACACTACCAAATCCAATTTCTCATGGTGAACACCATTAATAGTGAGAGGAAATGCACAGACCTTGAGAGTAATATTCTTCAAAGGGGAACCATCCACAGAAACCACAGCAATGGGGGATGATAAAGGTTCAGGTTTTAAATTGAGTCTTTCCACGAATCCCCCATCAATTACATTCAGAGTAGACCCGCAATCAACAAACACCTGAAATTCCATTAATTTTTTCTGAGCAATCGTGGAAGCAGCTAAAAATATACCCTTGGAATTTAAACAGGCAATACGGGCATGACTGACCATTTTTTTTTCTTTCTTCATACGAAGCTCACAGCCTTTAATCAAATGACCAGATTTTCCGCAATAGAAACACAAGCCTTCAGAAAATCGACGGTCTTTTTCTTGAGAGCGAGGTGCCACCGATCCAATCTCCATCGGTTCACCACTGTTAGTACACACATTCTCATAACCAGAAACTGACATAGCAGAGGATTTGCTCTCATTAACCCTTGCACGCAGTCTTCTATCCACCCGTATAGCTAATTGCATAGTCTGTTGCAAATCTTCAGGTGTAGGATAAGCAATTAGCAGGTCTTTAACCCTTTCACTGAGCCCAGCAAGAAATAGACTTTTCAGAGCAGAATCGTTCCACCCTGTTTGAGTAGACCAACGACGGAAATGAGTACAATATTTTTCCACATTACCTGATCCCTGTTTTAAACGTCTCAACTCAGTCTCAGCTGATGCGACACGGTCAGGATCATCATATAATAGTCCCAAAGCAGAAAAAAAACTATCCACTGATCTGAAGCATGTATCACTAGGTTGCAAAGAAAAGGCCCACTCCTGAGGCTCTTTGCGCAAAAGTGACATTATGAACCCTACGCGCTGGGATTCATCCCCAGAGGACTAGGTCTCAAACGAAAATACAATAAGCAAGCATTTTTAAATGAAAAAAGTTCTCGGTGTTCACCAAAAAATAAATCCGGCAAACATACCTTAGGCTCCAAGAAATGTGCTCCAGGACAGTTACTCACGTGCTGACGGAGCTCGGCCACCTCCAGAGAGAGTCCCTGCAGGCGATGAACCAAATCCTGAACCGACACCATGATGGAACAGAAAAATCTTTCCTTAGAGAATTTGCTGGCTGGACTTACTGTTATGTTCTGCTACCAGAGCTAAGGAAAGAGAGGAGATCTGTCCCTACGATAGAACTCAGTTTAATCCCTACGATGTAACAGGGAACCTGATCCTGCGATCAGACCTGCTAAAGTCCTAAGCTAGTCTGTACGGAGACCTATAGATGTGGGGAAGGAATCCCTACAAGTACTAAGGACTGGGAGGAATAAGGGACACCTCCTAACAGAAATAGTAGCAGACAGACGAACAAACAAAATATATAGAACATAGAGGTCAGTAGACCAAGCAAACTAACAGAGCAAGACACAGAGCACAGGCTAGCTAGAAAGTAGATATACAATGAAGTCCAGCAAAGCCAGGAGGGCGGAGCAGGATTAAATAGGCCAACAAGGTCATGTGACCAGCAAAGGAAAAAAAACCTAAGAGCAAGGTTCTAACAGGAAGCTCACTGTGCTACAATGCGGCCTAGCGGGCCGGGCCAACCACCGTCTGCCCCATCTTGTGCATCCACGGCCTCTTCATCCTCTGTAACTGGGGGGACAGCAGTCACACATGTTTTTGGACACAGACCTGCCACCTCTTTACCCGCAACAGCCAGTGTTATTGGCAGGTAATCATTTCATTTGGAAGTGGAAACACCAGCTGGTGTTGAGCGCTCTCCGACATCGAGAGCACCACCTTTGGATCAAGGCAGCCTAACTTTTCCGCCTGCATCTTCCTCATAGACCCGCAGTTTGCTGGGGACACCCTATTCAACCCCGTCTAAGCACAACAGCCAGCCCTCGGTCCCTCAGATGTCGAAAAGTAAAAGACCATTTCCTCCTAGCCATGACAAAGCTAAGAGGTAGAATTTCACCACCTGTCAGCTGTTGGCTACAGAAATGCTGCATTTCCGCCTGGTGGACACAGAGGATTTTCGAGACCTTATGTCCGTCGCAGTGCCCCAGTGCTAGATGCCCAGTCGGCACTACATCTCAAAGAAAGGTGTGCCTGCGCTACACCAGCATGTCGCACAAAACATCACCGCTTCTTTGAGAAACTCTGTGTGTGACAGGGTGCATTTCAAAACAGACATTTGGACGAATAGGCATGCACAGGGGCGTTACATGTTGCTGACTGGGCACTGGGTAACTATGGTGACAGCAGGACAAGGGGCTGCTGTCCAAGTCTTGCCGTCCCCACGAGTTGTGCGTCAATCCTCTTTATCTAGAAGTTCCTCCACTGCTTCTGCCTCCTGATCCTCCTCTCGGTCCTCCACTTGCACCCAAAGCCTGTCTGTTAATGCCACCCGCTTTCTAACTGCACAGAAGGAATCCTGCACACCTCCTTACTATGCTGGCAGCAGGGCTCAACGGCATCAGGCGGTGTTTACTTTGAAATGTCTGGGAAATGTGAGTCACACAGCTGACGAGTTGTGGTCAGCTCTGGAGACCGAGTTTCATGAATGGTTGTCTCCACTGTACCTGGAACCAGGGAAGGCCGTGTGCGACAATGCTGCAAACCTGGGTGAGGCCCTTCGCCGGGGCAATGTCACACACGTGCCTTCTATGGCTCACGTGTTGAACCTGGTTGTCCAGCAATTTTAAGCCCTCTATCCAAGACTAGATGGTCTTCTGCAGAGTGCACGGTCGCTGTGTGCTCACTTCCGCCATTCGCATCCCGCAGCTCAACGACTTACATCTTTACACAAGTCGTTGGGCCTGCCAGTTCACCGTCTGAAATGCGATGTGCCGACACGCTGGAATTCAACTCTTCACATGTTGCAGCAACTGTGGCAGCACCGACAAACCCT
Source organism: Phyllobates terribilis (assembly GCF_046119375.1). Classification (NCBI taxonomy): domain Eukaryota; kingdom Metazoa; phylum Chordata; class Amphibia; order Anura; family Dendrobatidae; genus Phyllobates; species Phyllobates terribilis. The sequence continues at coordinate 447,953,034 of NW_027362764.1, forward strand.
GGTGCAATAGGTTCTGACGTATAGCCTTGGCCAATGAGATCCAGAGGTGGGGCAAATCATGCTGCAGGAATGGTCTCAGATCAAGGACCTATGCACCCTTCTGCACAGTTTTGAAATTGCGATGAAGATGTTTAGTGCTGACGATGCCATTATCAGCATGACTGTTACGGTGATTTACATGCTGGAGCACATGTTAAACAGTATTCGGAGAAAGGTGGTGGGACAAGAGGAGGTGGAGGAAGTAGATGAGCAGTCGTATGTGGAAGGGATATCATCTCCAAGGTCCAAACGGTCGGCAGCACCAAGGTGGCAGGGATGGGAGGGTGGGGGAGAGGGATTAACCAGGGTGCATGGTAGCAGCCAAACTAGTGAGGAAGGTGCAAGAGCCGAGGAAGAAGTGGAGGACGAACTGGCGATGGGCATGGAAGACTCATCAGATGAGGGAGACCTTGATCACATTTCTGTTGTGCGAGGTTGGGGGGAGAGGGCAGAGAAAGGAAGCATGATTCTTACCTTGCTACCAACACAACAAGGACTTGGTCCTCCTGGATGCGCAAGACACATGAGTGCCTTCTTGCTACACTACCTGCAACATGACCCTCGGATTGTCAGAATTCGAAGTAATCCCGACTACTGGGTTGCCACACTCTTAGATCCCCGGTACAAAAGTAAATTTGCCGAAATAATTACTGCCATAGAAAGGGATTCACGCATGCAGGTGTATCAGCAGAGGCTGTTGCAGAATCTTACATGAGCTTTTCCACAAAACACCAGTGGTGCACGTAGTGAATCTCGCAGTTCTAACTTGCCAACCGTGGGACTGTCAAGTCTTCATCACTCAAACCGTAACAGTAACACAGTATCTGCTGGTAAAAGCAATTTTGTGGAATCGTTTCACCACTGTTTTAGACCATCCTTTGCAAGGCCACAGGAGACAAGAAGTCTGACACATAGTCAATGCCTAGAGAAGATGGTGCAGGAGTATCTCCAAGTGAACATCGAAGCCATGACTTCGTCACTGGACCCTTGCTCATTTTGGGCTTCCAATCTGGAAAAATGGCCGGAGCTCGCCACTCACGCCTTGCAGATCTTGTCATGCCCTGCAGCCAGCGTTCTCTGTGAACGTGTGTTCAGTGCTGCTGGTGGTGTGCTGACAGATAAGCGCACGCGGCTTTCGACTGAGAATGTAGACAGACTCACGTTCATAAAGATGACCAAATCATGGATCCGCAAGGACTTTTCTACCCCTGTGTCATCCTGGGGATACTAAAAGCTTGAGGATTTGGTAAAATCACCTCACCAACCGTTTTAAGCAACTCTGAGGCAATTGATGCCACTTAAGTGGTGTCTGTGCCACAATTTTTGGAAAAAATGGAGACTCTTTTGGAGTCCCCTTGCTGTGTTTTACTTGACATTGGCATCGTCAATTACAGGTGGGTTGGGTCTCCCCCCCCCTTTTAACCGTATTAAACTGCATACACTATGGCTTGGGGTAACACAGATGGTTGAGTCTGAAGAGCTGTTTACTCAGAGGTCTGCTCTAAAGCTTGAGTGTCTGCAAGTCAGCGTAGTAGCCCAGCTCTGAAGCAAGCTACACCGCCTGTGTATCTAATAAGAATTTTTAACTGCATTCAGCCCATGCAATACTTTTGCATAGTAGCCCAGCTGCGAAGCAAGCTACACTGCCTGTGTATCTAATAAGAATTTTTAACTGCATCTAGTCTAGGCAGACTGTGGGGACCCCCAACCAAACCCAGACGCTCAGCCCCCCTACAGCCCCCCTTTCCTTGACAATACAATAATGTAACTATTACTACTCGATGGGTGAGGATCGGTCACAGCTTTATTAACTCTTTATACTCATTCCATTAGAAAGGCATTTTATTTCTAAAATAATTCAGCTTGTTGCAGCATGCCCTGTGTCTCCACACCAGCAAGTTGGCCAACAAGTGTAACTCTCCAACATGTCCTTTCTATTTCCTGGCCACCGAGGATCCTGCGTACTCGTATGCAGGACTCTGACCCCCATCCATCACTCTTAATGCATGTTCCACTCCGTCCTCGGGTCCTGACAGGTATATGTCCAGTCCAATATCCATTAAGTGAACACCGTCGGGTCGTATGAGGCCTGCTTTATCTCCTTCCAGTTGTCGGTGTCGTATCACTACACAGCCTCTGTCTCTTCTAAATTTTGCCATCCGAATATTTATTACCCGCCTTGTCCGTTCGATGACCGCACCTTACCGTACCACTATCGGCAATATCTCTGACAATACTATAGTTAGTTTTGTGAAAAATTCTCTGAAACGCTCAGTGTCTAGTTTCATTATTGCCATTAGTTATGCGCTCTTGTGATGACCTAGGTCGTTTCCCCCGGCCTGTATAACTAAGATGACCGGACGTCTTGCCTCTCTCCCTACCTTGATTAGCTCCATTAGTACCAGTATCCATTGCAGGCCTCTAATACCTCTCCAGTTGAAATATGTGTTATGAAACTCTAATTTCCTCCCGCCTGGGCGGACTTTTGCCTTTTTTTCGGCCCAATATATAAACGAGTGGACTATCACCCACACTTTTGGCTTAGCGTCACCTGTAAAAGAAACAAACCACGTTAGGATAACAAGTCCGGTCTTATGTATCTCGCCAAACACGTGGATCGCCATCTCCCTATCCTCTCAACTTCCGTTTCTGACAGTCCTGCTCTTGCTGCTTCCATTGCCGCGCCTATGCGGAATGAGTGTGTCCCGAAATCTTTGATGTGGTTCCCTGCCGATGTTATGCATTTAATAAATATAGCTTGGAACTGGTATCTTGATAATGGCGCTCCATCAATGTGTGATAGGAAGAAATTACTTTGTTATCTGATGGTTATATATGTTTTTACTATTGTTACCTGACTCAGTGTACCGTTTGTGGGTTGTAGAAGTACCCAAGTGCCCCTGCCCGCTGGAACCGTTTTCGATTTGCGTATGCGTAGATGTATTGCATTATTGGCTATGACTACATCCTGGTGTAATAAGCCTCCACTGGTGGTAATTTTGGATTGAGGGACTAATTCGCTTATGCATAGCGCCCTGAAGAATGTGATCGCAAATGCAGTAGACAGTAATGTTTCTTCAAATTGTGAGTGTAATGTTAATGGTGTTAGGGATATGATGTGAGAAATCAGTTTTAGTGACACGGGACGGGACGTCTACACTCCGGACTTGGCTGACCCCTTTTCCACCCTTTTATGGATTGTCTGATGATGAATCTCTTTGTCACATCTCCCCAATTCAGTAGTTGGAAGTGAAATGCTACTCCGGTCAGACACCGCTGCGCTGACGCCCCTGATATGCCCCTCATCATTAGCTGGTGGAGAAATTCTATGGTGACTTGTAATCTGGCTTGTTCACATTGGTCAACCCGTCTGCCTGCTACTAGTCATGTCCACTCTTCCCATGCCTTACTGTATGCTTGCCACGTTGACGGGGCAACTGACACTCTGATTAATGGCATCAACTATTTTCCACTAGATCCCATAAGGAGGGTGGGCAACTGTTGCCTGATAGGTGGGCGTTGGGGAGGAGCTCTGTGAAAATCTGCCAATCGAAATGTGATAAAGCGTTAGCAGCAGTGTTAGACCCCTCAGCATTGTGGCTAGCGCGGACCCATACATTGTGTTTTAGGCACAGGAATGCTAGCCGGTGTAGTAGGCCTAGCACTGGGAGAGACGATGATGCCATCTTATTAATGCAGTGCGCTAGGCTGGTGTTTTTTGTTATGAAGCGTATATTTTTGTTAGCCAGGCGTGCCCCCCTTATTTCTATTGCTACCACTATTGGGAAGAGTTCCAGGAGTGTCTGTTATTTAGTAAGCACTTGTTCTGCCCAATACGGAGGCCATAAGCTTGTGCACCATTGGTTATTTAGTATCGCTGCATAACCGCCTGATTCTGCCGACCCAGTGAATAATCTTAGTTCAAGGTTGGACTGTTCTGCTGACATAAATAACGTGTGACCGTTGAATGATTATAAGAAGGTTTTCCACAACTCTAAGTCCGCCCGTAGCTGCCTGCTTTTGTTGCGGGCGATAAATGACGAGAAAAAACCCTTCCGACTGGCATCACCCGGCTCGCAAACACGAGGAGACCTAGTAATACTTGCATCTGCTGTAGTTTTACTTTCCATACTGCGCAAAAACCCTCGATCAGGTGTAATGTTTTGGTATTTTTTCCCATGGGAAGTGGAACAACCTTGCTGTGGTGTCGATTTCGATGCCTAAGAACTATAGCTTTGTTGTGGGGCCTATGGTTTTTGTTGAGCATAATGGGACTCCAAACCGATGGGAGATGTTTGTGAATTCGTTAAGTAAGGGGCAGCGAAAGTGGATGACCAATCGCCACGGCCCGCGGAGGGGCCACCACAGTCAGTGACTCCTTCCTTATTTAGTATAGAGTCTACCAATGCTTTGGGCGTAGTAGCCCAGCTGTGATGCAAGCTACACCGCCTGTGTACCTAATAAGAATTTTAAACTGCATCTAGCCCAGGCAATGCTTTGGGCATAGTTGCCCAGCTGTGAAGCAAGCTGCACCGCCTGTGTATCTAACAACAATTTTTTACTGCATCTAACCCAGCCAATCATTTGCTAGTATTGCTAGTAGCAGTGTCGCATGGGCTCTAAACCTTGCATAGCCTGGGCATTTTTTCAGATCGCTAAGGTTGACCCAACTCATGTTATCTGTAACATTTGTCACTAAAAGCTAAGTAGAGGCCAAAAAAACAATAGTTTGAGTACTTTATGCTTGAACCGTCACATGGATATGAAGCATAAGTTGCAGTGCGAAGCTCACTGTGCTACAATGCGGCCTAGCGGGCCGGGCCAACCACCAACTGCCCCACCTGTGTCATCCTGGGGAGACTAAAAGCTTGAGGATTTTGGAAAATCAGCTCACCAACCATTTTAAGCAATTCTGGGACAATTGATGCCACTTAAGTGGTGTCTGTGCCACAATTTTTGGAAAAAATGGAGACTCTTTTTGGAGTCCCCTTGCTGTGTTTTACATAACGTTGGCATCGTCAATTCCAGGTGGGTCGGGTCTCCCCCCCCTTTTAACCGTAAGAAACTACATACACTATGGCTTGGGGTAACACAGATGGTTGAGTCTGAAGAGCTGTTTACTCATACTATAGCCTGGGAATCAGAGGTCTTCTCCAAAGCTTCAGTATCTGCTAGTCAGCAGAGTAGCCACCGCCTGAAGATCTAATTACAAATTTTTAAGTGCATCTAGCCCAGGCAATACTTTGGGCCTAGTAGCAGTGTCTGCTAGTCAGCAGAGTATCCCAGCTGTTAAGCAAACTACACCACCTGTGGTTTGGACACTTAATTTTTTCAAAGGAAATGCTTCGGGCCCCCGGACACTCAGTGGAGAGCATCGGGGAGGCGCCCCAAGGCAATCTGGCTGGGACCGGCGGTAGCACGCCTTGTGGTGGACCGCCAAGCTTGATCCTTATAAAATCTTTTTAACTGCAGCAGCTTTAGTGGACTCTACTGGAGCTGCAATTACCGTGGCTGCTGGCATCAGGCTTGCCCTCCAATAGATCCTTGTAAAAGGATTTAAAGTGTACTCATTCAAATTACAGAGCCAATTTAAATTACAGAGCTTAGACCAGCCTCCACCGTGGGGGGGCTCGACCCACCAGCGGACAGGTACCAGTATTGGGAGAGGGGGGCTGGCCATCAGGGTCCACCGCGGCTCTGGCACAAACCCAGCGACACCGAGGTCGCACGGGCAGGAACGGACTGGCCGTGTCGGCTTTGCACTCCAGAGTAGTCCCTCTGCCCGCTCGCGCCCGTAACCTCAAAGGTATGCGCAAGCGGCTTTTCTTCCCAGGGCTGTTCCCCACCCAGCAGGAACGTGGTGGAGCTCTGGTCGGCCTTCCACTGTACTCCCTTACCTCCCTCGCCCTCTTTCCTTCTTCCGTTCTCCATCTAACCCTTCGGCTCTGTGGTGTCCACTCTCCCTCCAGCTCTCTCCTTCTCACAAGTGGACTACCGCGTGTATTCACACTGTGGCGAATCTTTTGGGCCCAGGCATAAGAAGTTGTCGAGGGAATGGATAATATGTGCCCCCTTAGAAATGTCCATTACAACCCTTTCGAGGAAGCAACTAAACGCCTCAAATAGTGAGCAGGATCTGGACCACCCCATGGGCAAACAGCGATCTATATAGTATGCTCCTTCCCAGAAGCAGCCCAATAGGTGGTCAATATTCGGAGGCACAGGTAGTAAGTAACTGGAACGCCGCATCAATGTCTGTTTTGGCCATTAGGGTGACCCTTCCCAACTTCTTGATCCGCCTGATTGCCTTGTCAAAGGATGAACAGTATATACTACTGTACTTGGTTCCGCGTCGATGTTGTCGTTTACTGACCTGCCCCTTGGATATGACAAAGGGTGGATTAGTCCGAATGTATTGGGTTCCATTTTTGGCACAACTCTCAACGGGGATACCACTACGTCTTGTAAGGAAAGTGTTCTGTATGGAACCGCCATTCTACCTAAAGATATTTCTTTTTTTAATTTTCTTGTCACGACGTCTGGGTGTTGGTAGGCTGATTTTAGATTTTTACTCCTGCCTTTCTTGATTTTAGAAGGGCTTGACATGATTATATCTGTGTCTCCCCCTCCTTTTACTCCTCCACCTCTTTTCTTTTCGCATGACTATATGTACTTGTCACTTTTCCATGTGTTAGTTGTGTCTTCTGAGCAGTTTGTCAGCTTTTGGACACCTTTGAAGGTGTTTTCTATGTGCTTCTATGTGTTTTTGTTTGCCTGCCATTGGTTTTAATGGTGTTCGACGGTGCTCGACGAACAGTTCGACGAACAGTTCGGCGAACACACCGGTGTTCGATGAACCGAACTGAACCCGAACACTAGGGGGCTGGCTCAACTCTAGAATACAGACTGAAGGGAAGAGAGGAGCAGGGAGAAAGGCTCCAGAAGGAAAGAGTGGATCCTACTGGTACGGGGAGTGCAGGAGGCCACCCGTACGCCCGAATCTACCAGGAGTAGAAGGATCAGGCCGCAAATGGGACCGGCCCCTAACTAGTGAGAATTATTGCTTTCAGCTAGAAACCGGAGGCTTCTACATTTCCAGGGTATAGTTGCCACAGCTGCAATTAATCACCAAAAAGGTAGCCACACAGGATCCAGGGAACTCCAGGTTGCCTGCCAAGATCTGAGGTTACCGGCTTGGGACACTGTTTGCGAGGCACAGGGCAGGAGGGTGAGAACCAGAGCAGGAAGACGACCAGGAGAGGCACACGGAAATGGGTCCCGTTAAGTGCTCTTGAATTACCTGACGGATTGCTGAACCCCTCCTTGAGTAAACACCAGACGACGTGGGTGGTTATGAACGGCAGATATAACCAGGAGCAACGTGATAATCGTGAGTAAACCCTGAAGATTGCACCCCACTGTCTCTGTGAATTATTGCTGCACCATCATTCCCTGCACCACACTGCAAAACAACAGCTACCTCATCTATATTCACCACAGCAATGCCCTGGAGCTTAGCTCTACCTGTGGAGAGCTGAACCAACTCTGCTGCATTGCCAACTGCTCCAGAGGACGTTCTCCGCAGTGGTGGCTCCATAAAGCCGCATACGACAGGTGGCGTCACAAACATTAAACATAAAACTATAATCCTTTTCTTTAAAACCCCTTTTATTGACCACCCTGGGTCACGGACCGGGTCACCGCCACTGTGACATCTCCCCTAGCAATGACCTGCCCGGCTACCGAGTACCCCACGGCCCAGGGGGCGCGTCACATTAACCATGCAAGGTGAGCAATTACAGCTTTTCCTTATACATTGCTATACTGGATAAAACCCTTTTACTCCTAATTTATCCCCAAAGCCTATTCAAAATTTACACATTCAAACATTTTTAATAATACTGTAACATACTATTCAACTTTGAATTTGTTATGCCGCATACATCGGCAGGCTGCACACTGATGAGCAAAGCACAAATAATTACCTATGCCTGGTTGCATCTGATGTAGCTTACACTATTCTATGAGGACTATGTGGAGTTTCCCAGCTACAAACATTTTCAGACTCTTTACAAAAAATTTCCGTTTATACTTGCAATGTTATTTATGGTTTTGTTCACATATGTGGCGTGTTTTCATATAAACACTGAAGTCATGCCACAGTGCAAGTGTGATTTATGTGGTAAAATTAATATTTCAACATAGTTTATGTAGATTATGTGATGGATATATGTTGAAGGCTTCTGATGGAATCACTGAGGCAGATATGAATATAGTCTTCTTTTATCAGTAAGGTCGATTTTTTTACCCAATCTATGCTCTAGGATTGAGTATGTTACTCTATATACACTGCTCAAAAAATAAAGGGAACACTTAAGCAACAGAATATAACTCAAAGTAAATCAAACTTCTGTGAATTCAAACTGTCCACTTACGAAGTAACACTGATTGACCAACAATTTCACATGCTGTTGTGCAAATGGAATAGAAAATAGATGGAAATTATTGGCAATTATCAAGACACCCTCAATAATGGAGTGGTTCTGCAGGTGGGGACCACAGACCACATCTCAGTACCAATGCTTTCTGGCTGATGTTTTGGTCAATTTTGAATGTTGGTTGTGCTTTCACACTCATGGTAGCATGAGACGGACTCTACAGCCCACAGAAATTTCTCAGGTAGTGCAGCTCATCTAGGATGGCACATCAATGCGAGCTGTGGCAAGAAGGTTTGCTTTGTCTGTCAGCGTAGTGTCCAGAGGCTGGAGGTGCTACCAGGAGACAGGCCAGTACACCAGGAGAAGTGGAGGGGACCATAGGAAGGCAACAACCCAGCAGCAGGACTGCTACCTCCGCCTTTGTGCAAGGAGGAACAGGAGGAGCACTGCCAGAGCCCTGCAAAAGTACCTCCAGCAGGCCACAAATGTGCATGTATCTGCACAAACAGTTAGAAACCGACTCCATGAGGGTGGTATCAGGGCCCGATATCCATAGATTGGGGTTGTGCTCACAACCCAACAGGACGCTTGACATTTGCCACAGAACACCAGGATTGGCGAAGTCGCCACTGGCGCCCTGTGCTCTTCACAGATGAAAGCAGGTTCACACTGATCACATGTGACAGATGTGACAGAGTCTGGAGACGCCGTGGAGAGCGATCTGCTGCCTGCAACATCCTTCAGCATGACGGGTTTGGCAGTGGGTCAGTAATGGTGTGAGGTTGCAGTTCTTTGGAGGGCCGCACAGTCCTCCATGTGCTCGCCAGAGGTAGCCTGACTGTCATTAGGTTCCGAGATGAGATCCTCAGACCCCTTGTGAGACCATATGCTGGTGAAGTTAGCCCAGAGTTTCTCCTAATGCAGGACAATGCCAGACCTCATGTGGCTGGAGTATGTCAGCAGTTCCTGCAAGATGAAGGCATTGAAGCTATGGACTGTCCCGCCCGTTCCCCAGACCTGAATCCGATTGAGCACATCTGGGACATCATGTCTCGCTCCATCCACTAACGTCACATTGCACCACAGACTGTTCAGGAGTTGGCGTATGCTTTTGTCCAGGTCAGGGAGGAGATCCCACAGAAGACCATCCGTAACCTCATCAGGAGTATGCCCAGGCATTGTAGCGAGGTCATACAGGCACGTGGAGGCCACACACAATAATGAGCCTCATTTTGACTTGTTTTAAGGACATTACATCAAAGTTTGATCAGCCTGTAGTGTGTTTTTCCACTTTAATTTTGGGGGTGACTCCAAATCCAGGCCTCCATTGGTTAATAAATTTGATTTTCATTGATGATTTTTGTGTGATTTTGTTGTCAGCACATTCAACTTTGTACAGAACAAAGTATTCAATGAGAATATTTCACTCATTCAGATCTAGGATGTGTTATTTGAGTGTTCCCTTTATTTTTTTGAGCAGTGTAGTTATCTTGATTTTTTTAAGGGCAAGTACGAACAACTGTGTATTCTTTCATATGAGAGAATTGGGTCAATTATACAAAGCACACTCTGATCAAACTCTAATCAGAGCTTGATCAGAGTGTAGTCATAAGGCCCCGTCATACTAAGCGACGCTACAGCGATCCCGACAATGATACGACCTGTCAGGGATCGTTGCTGCGTCGCTATGTGGTTGCTGGTGAGATGTCAAAGAGTCAGATCTTCCCAACGATGCAGCAACGATGCGGCGACCCGTAACGATCTGTATAACGATGCACGCCTATGTGTTTCTGTGTCTGAGTCGTTGTAACGGGTCTGGGAGGCGGAACCTCTGAGCTACTATACAAGGGGGCGGTCCTTGTAAGGGAGCGGGTGGCGACCAGGGTAGACGGGCAGGCAGTCACAGCATGTGACTGGGACAGTCTCTGAATGAACGGACATGAGGTCGCGGCAAGTGACCGGGGCAGTCTCTGGATGAACGGGCAGGAGGTCACGGCAAGTGACCGGGGCAGTCTCTGGATGAACGGGCAGGAGATCACGGCAAGTGACCGGGGCAGTCTCTGGATGAACGGGCAGGAGATCACGGCAAGTGACCGGGGCAGTCTCTGGATGAACGGGCAGGAGGTCACGGTAAGTGACCGGGGCAGTCTCTGGGTAAAGGATTGGTACGACCTGTGGCGGCAGATGATAGACGTGAGCTCCCAGGTGAGCAGGCGAGAGTCTCTGGATAATCGGGTGGTCACAGCATGTGACGGCGGAGCCTCCAGGAAGACCAACAGACAGGTAGCAGATGAGCGCTCCCAGGTGAGCGGGCAAGAGTCTCTGGAATAGCAGGTGGTCACAGCACGTGACGGCGGAGCCTCCAGATAGGCAAGCAGGCAGGTAGAGGAGGAGCGCTCCCAGGTGAGCGGGCAGGAGTCTCTGGAATAGCAGGTGGTCACAGCACGTGACGGCGGAGCCTCCAGGAAGGCTAGCAGGCAGGTAGCAGATGTGCGCTCCCAGGTGAGCGGGCAGGAGTCTCTGGAATAGCAGGTGGTCACAGCACGTGACGGCAGAGCCTCCAGGAAGGCTAGCAGGCAGGTAGCAGATGTGCGCTCCCAGGTGAGCGGCCAAGCTGGTCCATAGACAGACTGACAGGAGTAGGAAGGCAGACCGTCGGACCTCAGGCTAGCAAGCAGGTAGCAGGAATATCAGGCAGGAAACAGACAGCAAACTGGCAGGACTCTGGCAGGAATCAGGCAGGTAACTGGCAACGGGACCTGAGGGCTGAAGCAGAGTAGTGAACAGTGCAACAACATTGCTCGGGCACCTCCATTTTGGAGGAGGTGCCTTATATATGGTGAAGTCCTCCGGCCATTGGCCGGGGACTCCTTAGGACGGCGCGCGCGGCCCCTTTAAGAGGGAGGGAGCGCGCGCGCCCTAAGCACAGTGGCCGGGAAGGAGCGCGCGCTGCCAGCAGAGCGGGAGGAGGAAGCCGGGCTCGGAGCAGAGAGGTGAGGGGAACAGCGTCCCTGCCTAGCAGAGGGCAGGGACACTGACGCTACAGTCGTTAACAAGGTCGTTGGTAAGGTGTCAAACACACCGATGCATGCTACCCAGCGGGGCTTCAACGATCAAAGAAATGTCCAGACCATTCCGACACGACCAGCGATCTCACAGCAGGGGACTGGTCGCTGCTAAGTGTCAAACGTAGCGAGATTGCTACTGAGGTTGCTGTTGCGTCACAAAACTTGTGACTCAGCAGCGATCTCACTAGCGATCTCGCTTAGTGTGACCGGGCCTTTAGTGTGATTCAATTCTCACGGCTGAGGAGAAGATGGAGAAAAAAATGTCTCTATCTTCTAAATTCTGTCAGTCTGTGGAAATCAGACTGCACTCAGACATCATCCGAGTGTAGTCCAATAGTTTCCAGGAACTCTTTGACGTGCATGGCTGAGTGAGATCCGAAAATTGGATGAAACTCGGGCATATTACTTTTTTTTCCTTGAACCAGCTTGGTCCGAGGAAAAAATCTGACGTATGCATTACCCCATAGATTAATATTGGTTGGAGTGCAATCCATTTTTTTTTCAGACGAACTAGGACTATAAACACAGCTATGTGCATGAGCCCTAAAAGTTCATTCACAACATTGAAAGTTATTACTAGTGTTGAGCCACCCCCGTAGTGTTCGAGTTCGGTTCGGTTCGTCGAACACCCGTGTGTTCGCAGAACTGTTCGTCGAACTGTTCGTCGAACACCTTCGAACACCGTTAAAACCAATGGCAGGCAAACAAAAACACATAGAAACACATAGAAAACACCTTCAAAGGTGTCCAAAAGCTGACAAACTGCTCAGAAGACACAACTAACACATGGAAAAGTGACAAGTACATATAGTCATGCGAAAAGAAAAGAGGTGGAGGAGTAAAAGGAGGGGGAGACACAGATATAGGCATGTCATGCACTTCTAAAATCCAAAAAGTGAGAAGCCGACACGTTCAGTCCGCTCCTGCCCGTGCCACCTGCGTGTCGCCGGGTTTGTGCCAGAGCCGCGGTGAACCCTGACGGCCAGCCCCCCTCTCCCAATACTGGTGCCTGTCCGCTGGTGGGTCGAGCGAGCCCCCCTGTGGTGGAGGCAGCTCTAAGCTTTTTAATTTAAATTGTCTCTCTAATTTGAATAAATACACTTTAAATCCATTTACATGGATCTATTGGAGGGCAAGTCTCATGCCAGCAGCCGCGTAATTCCAGCTCCAGTAGCGTCCACTAAAGCTGCTGCAGTTAAAAAGCTTTTATAAGGATCGAGCTCGGCTGTCCACCGCAAGGCATCCTACTGCCAGTCCGAGCCCCTATGCCTTGGGGTGCCTCCTGATGCTCTTCACTGAGTATCCCGTGGTCCCGAAGCATTTCCTTTGAAAAAATTAAGTGTCCAAACTACAGGTGGTGTAGCTTGCTTAACAGCCGGGATAATCCGCTGACTAGCAGACACTGCTACTAGGCACAAAGTATTTCCTGGGCTAGATGCAGTTAAAAATTTGTAATTAGATACTCTCGTTGGATGCTGAGAAAGCATTCCATAGAGTCTCCTGGCACGCCATATATGATTCTCTTAAAAAACTTGGGGTAGGGGTCTAGGGGACCCTTTTATAGCCAAAATCACGGCCCTGTATCGCAATACGTCACCTAGGCTGAAGATAAATGGAACTGTAGCACCCTGAGGGCTCGGTTGCTACAGAGGTATTGCACCTCACCCAGAGGTGTGATATCTCACTCTCAGGTAAGGATGTAGTGTGGATCAGGACCCGACACCTGTATGCATTACACCACATTGCCGTGGGGCAGGGCGACCAATATGCCCCTGAGATGGGCACGACAGTCCCTGTCCCTGGCTGGAGTGGGGGGAGGGAACACAGAGGAAGGGGAACCCTGTAGTGCAGGAGCAGGGAGGAAGCAGTTCCTGGGTGCATTGAGAAGGGAGTATAAAAGTTGGGCACCATCTTAGTTCAGTGCAGAGAAGACTGAGCAGAAGTGGCAAGGAGCAGGGGCTCTGCATGAGCTCTGCTCCGGAGGCAGGCCTAGTAACAGAGGCCCAGGCCTGGAAGAGGGAGAAGGAAGGAAGAGGAGCGGAGAAGGCTCCAGGAACGAGGAACGAAGGGATCTCAGGGGTGCGGACGGGCGAGTCGCCACCGCACGCCCGAATACACCTGTGTGGAGGGGTCAGGCCAAAGCAGGAGGCAGGAAACGACCCTCAGCTAGAAACAGGAGGCTGTGACATTTTATGTGGCGCAGCCCCTCGCTACACCCGCTAGGAAGGCACCACATAGGGTCAGGGAAACTGGCGCCAAGTTTACCAAGAGGAGGCCCGAGGCAGCCAGACAGAAGGGTTGGTAAGAAAGGCCAGACAAAGGACACACAAAGGGGGTCCTGTGAAGCGCTCCAAAGTTATCTGGGAGTTGTCTGAGCCCCTCACCTGGTGAGCACAGTACGACGTGGGCAGCCGTTACCTGCAGACGTGGTCTGGATAATAAGAACTGTGAGTAAAGGCCCTGGACTGCATCACTGACTCCGTGTCATTACTGCTGCTGCCCTGCACCATCACCCCCATCCTCCGCATACACTGCCCTGAGGCTATACTCCTCCCATGGGGAGTTATGCTACGCTCTGCTGCACCCACAACACCAGCCTCAGCGGTCTGCCCTATTTCATGAATTTCCTGAAATAATTTAAAAAAATTGAAGTGGGGCTTCGCACTATATTTGTGTCCAGCCAGGTACAGCAGGCACGAACGGGCTGCCCCCATCCACCAGCTGCCTATTTGTACCTGGCCGGACACAACAATATAAGGAAGCCCTTTTTTTCTTAATTATTTCATGAATTTCATGAAATAATTAAAAAAAATTGAAGTGGGGCTTCGCACTATATTTGTGTCCAGCCAGGTACAGCAGGCAGGAACGGGCTGCCCCCAACCACCAGCTGCCTATTTGTACCTGGCCGGACACAACAATATAGCGAAGGCCTTTTTTTCTTAATTATTTCATGAATTTCATGAAATAATTAAAAAAAAAGTACGTGGGGCTTCGCCCTATTTTTGTGTCCAGCCAGGTACAACTAGGCAGCTGGGGGCTGGAATCTGCAGCGCAGGGAGGCCCAAGCTTTCTGGGCCCCCCCCCCCGCTACAAATTGCAGTCCGCAGCCACCCCGGAAAATGGCGCGTTCATAGAAGCGCCATCTTCTGGCGCTGTACCCAACTCATCCAGGGCCCTGGTGCGGTGGCTCACTGGGTAATAAAGGGGTTAGGGCCAGCTTGGTATTATCAGCTGGCCCCAAGCCCAAAATTCATGGGGTCACGCCAGTATTAGACATGACCGCCATGAATTTCTAGTAAAGTATTTAAAAAAAACACAACACCCAGAATAAAGTCCTTTAATTGAAATAAAGACACAATTCTTTATTGTTCTAAATTAAACCATACTTACCATCACACCCATTCCAGCTGAAGCCAACGATCTCCTGCAATAAAAGAAAAATAATAAAGCAACCTCATCCTTACCTTTCCATGGTTCCCACGACAGCTTCAGCTCTGCTACATCGAGATGACTGGCTGGACCGCAGCAGAACGCTGCCATCCAGTCTGTCATCCCGCAGACACTGAGAAGCGCAGGCATGCTTGCGCTCCTCACTGTCTCGCTGTGACGGCATCCAGATGAGCCGAGGTCATGTCCAATGAACTCGGCTCACCTCATGCACGTCACTGACAGCGTGGGAAAATTCTCACGCTGAAGTGCTGAGTGCAGGAGAATTCTCCCACGCTGTCAGTGATGTGCATGAGGTGAGCTCATGTCCAATGAACTCAGCTCACCTCCTGCACGTCACTGACAGCGTGGGAAAATTCTCCTGCAATCAGCGCTTCAGCGTGAGAATTTTCCCACGCTGTCAGTGACGTGCATGAGGTGAGCCGAGTTCATTGGACATGAACTCGGCTCATCTGGATGTCGTCACAGAGAGACGCTGAGCAGCGCAAGCAAGCCTGCGCTTCTCAGTGTCTGCGGGATGACAGGCTGGATGGCAGCGTTCTGCTGCGGTCCAGCCTGTCATCTCGATGTAGCAGAGCTGAAGCTGTCGTGGGAACCATGGAAAGGTAAGGATGAGGTTGCTTTATTATTTTTCTTTTATTGCAGGAGATCGTTGGCTTCAGCTGGAATGGGCGTGATGGTAAGTATGGTTTAATTTAGAACAATAAAGGATTGTGTCTTTATTTCAATTAAAGGACTTTATTCTGGGTGTTTGTGTTTTTTTTAACTTTGACTATGGGGTTAGTAATGGGGGTGTCTTATAGACGCCTCTCCATTACTAACCTGGGCTTGATGTCAGCTGGCATTATAAGCTGACATCAACCCCAACCCTATTACCCCTTGCCACCGCACCAGGGCAGCGTGGAAGAGCGAGGCTAAGTGCCAGAATTGGCGCATCCTATGAATGCGCCATTTCTGGGGCGGCTGACGGCTGGTGTTTCTAGCCTGGGAGGGGGCCAATATTCATGGCTCCCTTCCTGGGCTATTAATATCAGCCCCCAGCTGTCTGCCTAGCCTTTGCTAGCTATTAAATTAGGGGGGACCCCACGTCATTTTTTTGGGGGGGTCCCCCATTTTAATAGCTAGCAAAGGCTATGTATTCAGCTGGGGGCTGATATTAGTAGCCTGGGAAGCTCCGTGGGTATTACCCCCTTCCCAGGCTTCAAACATCTGCCCCAGCCGTCTGCTTAACCTCCGCTAGAGCCTAAAATTAAGGGGAACCCCACGCCAATTGTTTTAATAATAAATCCTTTATTTTAATACTAAATGACAAGTACAGTAACCAACACTATCACTGTACTTCATATATATGTGACTGACAGGTTTCTATCTATCTAATCTATGTGTGATGCTCTATCTTTCTGTTCTAAATTGTCGGGTACCGCTGCTGAATTGCCGGCCGGCTTTTTTAAAGAGACAGTGCATGAAAACACTATTATTTTTTTAAATAAATCCTTTACACTAAATGACAAGTACAGTAAGCAACACTATCACTGTACTTATTATATATGCGACTGACATGTTTCTATCTATCTAATCTATGTTTGAAGCTCCATTCTTTCTCTTCTAAATTGTCGGGTACAGATGCTGAATTGCCGGCCGGCTTTTTTAAAGAGACGGTGCATGAAAACACTAATATTTTTTTTAATAAATCCTTTACACTAAATGACAAGTGCAGTAACCAACACTGTCACTGTGCTTCTTATATGTGTGACTGACATGTTTCTATCTATCTAATCTATGTGTGATGCTCTATTCCTTCTTGTCTAAATTGTCGGGTACCGGTGTATGCCGCTGCTGAATTTGCCGGCCGGCAAATTACATTTGCTCACCTCATGCACGTCACTGACAGCGTGGGAAAATTCTCCTGCACTCAGCGCTTCAGCGTGGGAAAATTCTCACGCTGAAGCGGTGAGTGCAGGAGAATTCTCCCACGCTGTCAGTGACGTGCATAAGGTGAGCTCATGTCCAATGAACTCAGCTCACCTCCTGCACGTCACTGACAGCGTGGGAGAATTCTCCTGCACTCAGCGCTTCAGCGTGAGAATTCTCCCACGCTGAAGCGCTGAGTGCAGGAGAATTTTCCCACGCTGTCAGTGACGTGCATGAGGTGAGCCGAGTTCATTGGACATTAACTCGGCTCATCTGGATGCCCTCACAGAGAGACACTGTGGAGCGCAAGCAAGCCTGCGCTTCTCAGTGTCTGCGGGATGACAGGCTGGATGGCAGCGTTCTGCTGCGGTCCAGCCTGTCATCTCGATGTAGCAGAGCTGAAGCTGTCGTGGGAACCATGGAAAGGTAAGGATGATGTTGCTTTATTATTTTTCTTTTATTTCAGGAGATCGTTGGCTTCAGCTGGAATGGGCGTGATGGTAAGTATGGTTTAATTTAGAACAATAAAGAATTGTGTGTTTATTTCAATTAAAGGACTTTTTTCTGGGTGTTGTGTTTTTTTTAAATACTTTACTAGAAATTCATGGTGGTCATGTCTAATATTGGCGTGACCCCATGAATTTCGGGCTTAGGGCCAGCTGATAATGCCAAGCTGGCCCTAACCCCTTTATTACCCAGTGAGCCACCGCATCAGGGCCCTGGATGAGTTGGGTACAGCGCCAGAAGATGGCGCTTCTATGAACGCGCCATTTTCCGGGGTGGCTGCGGACTGCAATTTGCAGCGGGGGTGGCCCAGAAAGCTTGGGCCTCCCTGCGCTGCGGATTCCAGCCCCCAGCTGCCTAGTTGTACCTGGCTGGACACAAAAACAGGGCGAAGCCCCACGTCAATTTTCTTTAAATTGTTTCATGAAATAATTAAGAAAAAAAGGGCTTCCCTATATTGTTGTGTCCGGCCAGGTACAAATAGGCAGCTGGTGGTTGGGGGCAGCCCGTTCCTGCCTGCTGTACCTGGCTGGACACAAATATAGTGCGAAGCCCCACGTCAATTTTTTTTAAATTATTTCATGAATTTCCTGAAATAATTTAAAAAAATTGAAGTGGGGCTTCGCACTATATTTGTGTCCAGCCAGGTACAGCAGGCAGGAACGGGCTGCCCCCATCCACCAGCTGCCTATTTGTACCTGGCCGGACACAACAATATAAGGAAGCCCTTTTTTTCTTAATTATTTCATGAATTTCATGAAATAATTAAAAAAAATTGAAGTGGGGCTTCGCACTATATTTGTGTCCAGCCAGGTACAGCAGGCAGGAACGGGCTGCCCCCAACCACCAGCTGCCTATTTGTACCTGGCCGGACACAACAATATAGGGAAGGCCTTTTTTTCTTAATTATTTCATGAATTTCATGAAATAATTAAAAAAAAAGTACGTGGGGCTTCGCCCTATTTTTGTGTCCAGCCAGGTACAACTAGGCAGCTGGGGGCTGGAATCTGCAGCGCAGGGAGGCCCAAGCTTTCTGGGCCCCCCCCCCCCGCTACAAATTGCAGTCCGCAGCCACCCCGGAAAATGGCGCGTTCATAGAAGCGCCATCTTCTGGCGCTGTACCCAACTCATCCAGGGCCCTGGTGCGGTGGCTCACTGGGTAATAAAGGGGTTAGGGCCAGCTTGGTATTATCAGCTGGCCCCAAGCCCAAAATTCATGGGGTCACGCCAGTATTAGACATGACCGCCATGAATTTCTAGTAAAGTATTTAAAAAAAACACAACACCCAGAATAAAGTCCTTTAATTGAAATAAAGACACAATTCTTTATTGTTCTAAATTAAACCATACTTACCATCACACCCATTCCAGCTGAAGCCAACGATCTCCTGCAATAAAAGAAAAATAATAAACCAACCTCATCCTTACCTTTCCATGGTTCCCACGACAGCTTCAGCTCTGCTACATCGAGATGACTGGCTGGACCGCAGCAGAACGCTGCCATCCAGTCTGTCATCCCGCAGACACTGAGAAGCGCAGGCATGCTTGCGCTCCTCACTGTCTCGCTGTGACGGCATCCAGATGAGCCGAGGTCATGTCCAATGAACTCGGCTCACCTCATGCACGTCACTGACAGCGTGGGAAAATTCTCACGCTGAAGTGCTGAGTGCAGGAGAATTCTCCCACGCTGTCAGTGATGTGCATGAGGTGAGCTCATGTCCAATGAACTCAGCTCACCTCCTGCACGTCACTGACAGCGTGGGAAAATTCTCCTGCAATCAGCGCTTCAGCGTGAGAATTTTCCCACGCTGTCAGTGACGTGCATGAGGTGAGCCGAGTTCATTGGACATGAACTCGGCTCATCTGGATGTCGTCACAGAGAGACGCTGAGCAGCGCAAGCAAGCCTGCGCTTCTCAGTGTCTGCGGGATGACAGGCTGGATGGCAGCGTTCTGCTGCGGTCCAGCCTGTCATCTCGATGTAGCAGAGCTGAAGCTGTCGTGGGAACCATGGAAAGGTAAGGATGAGGTTGCTTTATTATTTTTCTTTTATTGCAGGAGATCGTTGGCTTCAGCTGGAATGGGCGTGATGGTAAGTATGGTTTAATTTAGAACAATAAAGGATTGTGTCTTTATTTCAATTAAAGGACTTTATTCTGGGTGTTTGTGTTTTTTTTAACTTTGACTATGGGGTTAGTAATGGGGGTGTCTTATAGACGCCTCTCCATTACTAACCTGGGCTTGATGTCAGCTGGCATTATAAGCTGACATCAACCCCAACCCTATTACCCCCTGCCACCGCACCAGGGCAGCGTGGAAGAGCGAGGCTAAGTGCCAGAATTGGCGCATCCTATGAATGCGCCATTTCTGGGGCGGCTGACGGCTGGTGTTTCTAGCCTGGGAGGGGGCCAATATTCATGGCTCCCTTCCTGGGCTATTAATATCAGCCCCCAGCTGTCTGCCTAGCCTTTGCAAGCTATTAAATTAGGGGGGACCCCACGTCATTTTTTTGGGGGGGTCCCCCATTTTAATAGCTAGTAAAGGCTATGTATTCAGCTGGGGGCTGATATTAGTAGCCTGGGAAGCTCCGTGGGTATTACCCCCTTCCCAGGCTTCAAACATCTGCCCCAGCCGTCTGCTTAACCTCCGCTAGAGCCTAAAATTAAGGGGAACCCCACGCCAATTGTTTTAATAATAAATCCTTTATTTTAATACTAAATGACAAGTACAGTAACCAACACTATCACTGTACTTCATATATATGTGACTGACATGTTTCTATCTATCTAATCTATGTGTGATGCTCTATCTTTCTGTTCTAAATTGTCGGGTACCGCTGCTGAATTGCCGGCCGGCTTTTTTAAAGAGACAGTGCATGAAAACACTATTATTTTTTTAAATAAATCCTTTACACTAAATGACAAGTACAGTAAGCAACACTATCACTGTACTTATTATATATGCGACTGACATGTTTCTATCTATCTAATCTATGTTTGAAGCTCTATTCTTTCTCTTCTAAATTGTCGGGTACAGATGCTGAATTGCCGGCCGGCTTTTTTAAAGAGACGGTGCATGAAAACACTAATATTTTTTTTAATAAATCCTTTACACTAAATGACAAGTGCAGTAACCAACATTGTCACTGTGCTTCTTATATGTGTGACTGACATGTTTCTATCTATCTAATCTATGTGTGATGCTCTATTCCTTCTTGTCTAAATTGTCGGGTACCGGTGTATGCCGCTGCTGAATTTGCCGGCCGGCTTTTTTAAAGAGAGTGTCTTCTGAGCAGTTTGTCAGCTTTTGGACACCTTTGCAGGTGTTTTCTATGTGTTTCTATGTGTTTTTGTTTGCCTGCCATTTTTTTTAACGGTGTTCGACGGTGTTCTAAGGTGTTCGATGAACAGTTCGACGAACAGTTCCTCGAACATCCCGGTGTTCGACGAACCGAACCGAACCCGAATACTACGGGGGTGGCTCAACACTATTTGTTACATGGTCAAATTTTAAAATCAATGCAGCGAAGTCTGAGGCCCTCGATGTCTCCCTCCCCAAATCCATATAGGATTCCATCCAGTCCAACTTTCCCTTTGCCTGGCCCTCACAGGGTATCAAATACTTACGAATTCCTATTCATAGAGACCTCTCCCATCTATGTTATCTTAATTTTGGGCCCTTTATTGAACAACTCCATACAGACCACGGTTGGCAAGTTAGAACTGTAAGATTCACTACGTGAACCACTGGTGTTTTGTGGAAAAGCACATGTACACTGTGTTCCAAATTATTATGCAAAAAGTGTTTAGGAGTGATAAGGGAAGAATTTGTTTGTTTGTCAGTTAAACTTATTGATGGTGATGTGTGTCAGGGCTCTTTATATCACTGTAAGCAATTGCAGACACCTGTGCTAATTAGTTTGGCAGGTGTGTCCAATGAAAGGCAAGACTACTTAAGAAGGCTGTCTCACATTATTAAGCAGCCTACATTTTCTGCCAAAATGGGAAAGAAAAAGGATGTGTCGGCTGCTGAGAAGCAACAAATTGTGGAGTGTTTAGGTCAAGGCATGACTACAATCAACATTGTGCGATGATCAGGATGAAGTGTCTTGGCAATCAAGAAGTATGTAGCTGATTCACAGTACACACGTGTGCGTGCTGATAAGGGCAAATTGAGGACTCTTTCCTACATGCAATTACGTCAGGTTGAAAGAGCAGCGGCAAAAAAGCCTTGTCATAGCAGCAGACAAGTTTTTGAAGCTGCTTGTGCCTCCAACGTCCCCCGAACAACAAGATGCAGGGTCCTTCAGAGGTTTGCAGCTGTGCATACGCCATCCTGTCGACCTCCTCTATCCACTTCACACAAGCAGAAACGGCTTCAGTGGGCCAAACATTACATGAAGACTGATTTCAAAACTGTTTTGTTCACGGATGAGTGCCGTGCAGCGCTCGATGGTCCAGATGGATGGAGTGGAGGATGTCTGGTTGATGGACACCCCACCCAAACACGGCTACAGCGCCAACAAGGAGGAGGTGGAGTAATGTTTTGGGCTGGAATCATGGGGAGAGAGATTGTCGGCCCCTTTAGGATCCCTGAAGGCGCTAAAGATGAACTCCATAATGTATGTGGATTTTCTCAAACAGCACTTTCTGCCATGGTTCAAGAAGAAGAACCGTGTATTTCACAGCAAGATCATTTTTCTGCATGATAATGCACCATCTCATGCTTCACATAAAACATCTGCATCTCTGGCTGATATGGGCATAAAAGGGGACAAACTTATGGTGTGACCCCCATGCTCCCCTGACCTCTACCCCATTCAGAACCTTTGGAGCATCATTAAAAGGAGTGTCTATGATGGCGGGAGGCAGTTCACATCTAAGCAACAGCTCTGGGAGGGTATTCTGTCCTCATGCAAAACAATTGAAGCAGAAACCATCCAAAACCTGACAAATTCAATGGACGAGAGAGTTCAGAAGCTCCTTTCGAACAAGGGGTCCTATGTGAAAATGTAACATCACCTAGAATAAAGTTTTGAGTTGAAAACTGTTTGATTTCAGTTTCTAACAACCTGCTAATGCTTATAATTTCAAAAATGACCATTTTTTTGGTCTTTATTAAAATGAAAAGGTTGATCGAAAAGTTTGGGGGATCTAAGAGTGTGGCAACCCAGTAGTCATGATTACTTCGAATTCTGACAATATGAGGGTCATGCTGCAGGTAGTGCAGCAAGAAGGCACTTATGTGTCTTGCGCATCTCGGAGCCCCAAAATTATTTTCCGGGCTAGATGCAGCTAAAAATTATTATTAATTTTAAATCTGGTGAAGCTTTAGTATAGATGGCCTAATAGGATCAGTGCTGCACACTGCTACAAAGCCCAAATTATTTTCCAGTCAAGATACAGATAAACATGATTAGTAATTTTAAATCTGGTGGAGCTTATTATAGATGGCCTAATAGAATCAGTGCTGCACACTGCTACAAAGCCCAAATTATTTTCCAGCCAAGATACAGATAAACATGATTAGTAATTTGAAAGCTTAAAACGGTTGGTAGGGTGATTTTAACCAATCATCAAGCTTTTACTCTCCCCAGGATGACACAGGGGTAGAAAAGTCATTTCGGATCCATGCTTTGTTCATCTTTATGAACGTGAGTGTAGCGCCGGCGTCCCTGCCCTCTGCTAGGCAGGGACGCTGTTCCCCTCACCTCCCTGCTCCGTGCCCGGCGTCCTCCTCCCGCTCTGCTGGCAGCGCGCGCTCCTTCCCGGCCACTGTGCTTAGGGCGCGCGCGCGCGCTCTCCCTCCCTCTTAAAGGGGCCGCGCGCGCCGTCCTAAGGAGTCCCCGGCCAATGGCCGGAGGACTTCACCATATATAAGGCACATCCTCCAAAATGGAGGTGCTCGAGCAATGTTGTTGCACTGTTCACTACTCTGCTTCAACCCTCAGGTCCCGTTGCCAGTTACCTGCCAGATACTTGCCAGATTCCTGCCAGCCTGCTGTCTTTTCCTGCCTGATATTCCGCTACCTGCCTGCTAGCCTGAGGTCCGACGGTCTGCCTTACAACTCCTGTCAGTCAGTCTAAGGACCTGCTTGCCCGCTCACCTGGGAGCGCACTTCAGCTACCTGCCTGCTTGCCTGAGGTCCGACGGTCTGCCTTCCAACTCTTGTTAGTCTGTCTATGGACCAGCTTGCCCGCTCACCTGGGAGCGCACATCTGCTACCTGCCTGCTAGCCTACCTGGAGGCTCCGCCGTCACGTGCTGTGACCACCCGCCTGTCCAGTGACTCCTGTCCGCTCACCTGGGAGCGCTCATCTGCTGCCTGTCCGTTAGCCTACCTGGAGGCTCTGCCGTCACGTGCTGTGACCACCCGCTTATCCAGAGACTCTCGCCCGCTCATCTGGGAGCGCTCATCTGCCGCATGTCTGTTGGTCTTCCTGGAGGCTCCGCCGTCACATGCTGTGACCACCCGTTTATCCAGAGACTCTCGCCTGGTCACCTGGGAGCTCAAGTCTACCATCAGCCGCCACAGGTCGTACCAACCCTTTACCCATAGACTGCCCCGGTCACTAGCCGTGACCATCTGCCCGTTCACCCAGAGACTGTCCCGGTCACTTGCCGTGATCATCTGCCTGTTCACCCAGAGACTGCCCCAGTCACTTGCCATGATCTCCTGCCCGTTCTTCCAGAGACTGTCCCGGTCACTTGCCGTGACCATCTGCCCGTTCACCCAGAGACTGTCCCGGTCACCTGCTGTGACTGCCTGCCTGGTCGCCACCCGCTCCCTTACAAGGACCGCCCCCTTGTATAGTAGCTCAGAGGTTCCGCCTCCCAGACCCGTTACAGTGAGTCTGTCTACATTATCAGTGGAGAGCCGCGTGCGCTTATCTGTCAGCACACCACCAGCAGAGCTGAACACACGTTCAGACAGAACGCTGGCTGCGGGGCATGACAAGATCTCCAAGGCGTAAGTGGCTAGCTCCGGCCATTTATCCAGATTGGAAGCCCAAAAAGAGCAAGGGTCCAGTGACACAGTCGTGGCTTCAATGTTTACTTGGAGATACTCCTGTACCATCGTCTCTAGGCGTTGACTATGTGTCAGACTTCTTGTCTCCTGTGGCCTTGCAAAGGATGGGCTAAAAAAGTGGTGAAATGATTCCGCAAAATTGATGTTACCTGCAGATACTGTGGTTCTGTTACGGTTTGAGTGCTGAACACTTGACGGTCCCACGGTTGGCAAGTTGGAACTGTGAGATTCACTACGTGCACCACTGGTATTTTGTGGAAAAGCACATGTAAGATTCTGCAACAGTCTCTGCTGATACTCCTGCATGCGTGCATCCCTTTCTATGGCAGGAATAATTTCTGCAAATTTACTTTTGTACCGGGGATCTAACAGTGTGGCAACCCAGTAGTCAGAATTATTTCTAATTCTCACAATTCGAGGGTCATGTTGCAGGTAGTGCAGCAAGAAGGCACTCATGTGTGTTGCGCATCCAGGAGCACCAAGTCCCTGTTGTGTTGGTGGCGAGGTAACAATCATGCTTCCTTCCTCTGTCCTCTCCCCCCAACCTCGCACAACAGAAATGTGATCAAGGTCTCCCTCATCTGATGAGTCTTCCATCAGTTCGTCCTCCACTTCTTCCTGGGATCCTGCACCTTCCTCACTAGTTTGGCTGCTACCATGCGCCCTGGTAAAACCATCTCCCCCACCCTCACATGCCTGCCGCCTTGGTGCTGCCGACCGTCTGGACCTTGCAGATGTTAGCCCTTCCGCATACAACTCCTCCTCCTCTACTTCCTCCACTTCCTCTTGTGCCACCACCTGACTCCGAATTCTGTTTAACATGTGCTCCAGCATGTAAATCACCGGAATAGTCATGCTGATAATGGCATCGTCAGCACTAAACATCTTCGTCGCCATTTCAAAACTGTGCAGAAGGGTGCATAGGTCCCTGATCTGAGACCACTCCTCCAGCGTGATTTGCCCCACCTCTGGATCTTGTTGGCCCAGGCTATACGTCAGAACGTATTGCACCAGGGCTTGTCGGTGCTGCCACAGTCGCTGCAACATGTGCAGAGTTGAATTCCACCGGGTAGGCACATCGCATTTTAGCCGGTGAAGTGGCAGGCCCAACGACTTCTGTAGAGATGTAAGTCGCTGAGCTGCGGGATGCGAATGGCGAAAGTGAGCACACAGCGACCGTGCCCTCTGCAGAAGGCCATCTAGTCTGGGATAGTGGGCTAAAAATTGCTGGACAACCAGGTTCAACACGTGAGCCATACAAGGTACGTGTGTGACATTGCCCCGGCGAAGGGCCGCACCCAGGTTTGCAGCATTGTCGCACACGGCCTTCCCTGGTTTCAGGTCCAGTGGAGACAACCATTCATGAAATTGGTTCTCTAGAGCTGACCACAACTCCTCAGCTGTGTGACTCACATTTCCCAGACATTTCAATGTAAAAACCGCCTGATGCCGTTGAGCCCTACTGCCAGCATAGTAAGGAGGTGTGCAGGATTCCTTCTGTGCAGTTAGAAAGCTTGTGGCATGACCAGACAGGCTTTGGGTGCAGGTGGAAGACCGAGAGGAGGTTGAGGAGGCAGAAGCAGTGGAGGAACTTTGACATAAAGAGGATTGATGCACAACTCGTGGGGACGGCAAGACTTGGACAGCAGCCCCTTGTCCTGCTGTCACCATAGTTACCCAGTGCCCAGTTAGCGACATGTAACGCCCCTGTCCATGCCTACTCGTCCAAATGTCTGTGGTGAAATGGACCCTGTCACACACAGAGTTTCTCAAAGAAGCGGTGATGTTGTGTGCGATATGCTGGTGGAGCACAGGCACACCTTTCTTTGAGAAGTCGTGCTGACTGGGCATCTGGTACTGGGGCACTGCGACGGACATAAGGTCTCGAAAATCCTCTGTGTCCACCAGGCGGAAAGGCAGCATTTCTGTAGCCAAGAACTTGCAGATGGTGAAATTCAACGTCTTAGCTTTCTCATGGCTAGGAGGAAATGGTCTTTTACTTGTCCACATCTGAGGGACCGAGGGCTGGCTATTGTGCTTAGACGGGGTTGATAAGGGTGTCCCCGGCAAACTGCCGGTCTGTGAGGAAGATGCAGGCGGACATGTTAGGTTGCCTTGATCCAAAGGTGGTGCTATCGATGTCGGACAGCGCTCAACACCAGCTGGTGTTACCACCTCCAAAGAAAATGATGACCTGCCAATCACGCTGGCTGTTGCGGGTAAAGAGGTGGCAGGTCTGCGCCCCAAAACAGGTGTGACTGCTGTCCCCCCAGTCACAGAGGATGAAGAGGCCGCGGATGCACAAGATATGGCAGACGGTGGTTGGCCCGGCCGGCTAGGCCGCATTGTAGCACACTGAGCTTCCCACTGCAACTTATGCTTCATGTCCATGTGCCGGTTCATGCATGAAGTACTCAAACTATGTATTTTTTGGCCTCTACTTAGCTTTTGCTGACAAATGTTACAGATAACACGAGTTGGGTCATCTTTATCGATCTGAAAAAATGCCCAGGCTATGCAAGGCTTAGCACCCATGCGACCTGAAGAGCCACCACGACTTGTGCTGAGAGGCTGAGTTGTGTTTGAGGATGCAGTTGTTGACGTGCTTCCAGTACTACGTCTCTGTCCAGGAAGGTGCAACCTGACCTCGTCGTCACTAGCATCTTCCTCCACCTCCTCTGCTGACCTCATCTCTTGGCTGACTGTGGGTTGACAGTAAGTGGGATCTCCAACCTCATCATCATCACCCTGTGCGTTATCACACCCGTCGTCCTCAGAGCCAACCTGTTCCTGCCCTGACAAAAAACTAAAGTTGTCGCTCCAATCAGGTATTTGAGTCTTATCATCGTCTTCCTCATTGTCTCCACCAACAGGAGTTACAATTTGGGAATGAGGGTCTACATTATGGTCAGAACCTTCTGCGTCTGGTCCTGGATCCGACTCATAAAGATTCTGGGCATCAGTGCAGATCATTTCCTCGTCTGGATTCACAGAAGCGCTGGAGTCGACCTCTGATTCCCAGGCTATAGTATGAGTAAACAGCTCTGCAGACTCAACCATCTGTTCTACCTCATACTCAGACGGGAAGCTGGAGATTTGGGAGCTGTGAGGAAGCAAGTGCGATTGGGGTGACACCTTTGAGGACTGGAGTATTTGTGATGTTGAAGTTGATGTGGAGGAGAGCCCACTTAAAGGAGCACTTGATATCCGTTGAAGCACCTGCTGTTTTTGTGCCTCATCTGGAATTTGTAGCGATTGGCGTGGCCGTAAGAAAGGGATCTTATCACATTGTCCGCTAAAAGAAGTAGACATTTTAGTTTGGCTGGAAGATGGTCTTTCTTCTGCAGATGTTACTGTTGCTTTAACACCTACCCCACGGACACAACCTTTTTTCCCCTTCCCAACACGCCTATTCCCCTTTCCACCAGCAGCAGGCCTTTTTCCACTTATTTTGGTGGTTAACTAATTAACAACTCTGGAGTTGTTTGCACAAAAAAACAATGGATGGGAACCGAGCAGAGCTGAGTGGCCAAACTGTGGTATTAGGCCAAAACTATTGGCTGGGTTAGATGCAGAAAAAAATTATATTCAATTTGCAACCTGATGGAGGTCAGTATAGATGGACTAATAGAGAAAGTCCCACACACTGCTAGAAGGCCAAATATTTTTTCAGAGCTAGATGCAGAAAAAAATATATTCAGTTTGCAACCTGATGGAGGTCTGTATTGATGGATTAATAGAACAAGTCCCACACACAGCTAGAAGCCCACTATTTTTTCAGAGGTAGATGCAGAAAAAAATATATTCAGTTTGCAACCTGATGGAGGTCAGTATAGATGGACTAATACAACAAGTCCCACACACAGCTAGAAGCCCAATATTTTTTCAGAGGTAGATGCAGAAAAAAATATATTCAGTTTGCAACCTGATGGAGGTCTGTATAGATGGATTAATAGAACAAGTCCCACACACAGCTAGAAGCCCAATATTTTTTCAGAGGTAGATGCAGAAAAAAATATATTCAGTTTGCAACCTGATGGAGGTCAGTATAGATGGACTAATACAACAAGTCCCACACACAGCTAGAAGCCCAATATTTTTTCAGAGGTAGATGCAGAAAAAAATATATTCAGTTTGCAACCTGATGGAGGTCAGTATAGATGGACTAATACAACAAGTCCCACACACAGCTAGAAGCCCAATATTTTTTCAGAGGTAGATGCAGAAAAAAATATATTCAGTTTGCAACCTGATGGAGGTCAGTATAGATGGACTAATACAACAAGTCCCACACACAGCTAGAAGCCCAATATTTTTTCAGAGGTAGATGCAGAAAAAAATATATTCAGTTTGCAACCTGATGGAGGTCAGTATAGATGGACTAATACAACAAGTCCACACACAGCTAGAAGCCCAATATTTTTTCAGAGGTAGATGCAGAAAAAAATATATTCAGTTTGCAACCTGATGGAGGTCTGTATAGATGGATTAATAGAACAAGTCCCACACACAGCTAGAAGCCCAATATTTTTTCAGAGGTAGATGCAGAAAAAAATATATTCAGTTTGCAACCTGATGGAGGTCTGTATAGATGGATTAATAGAACAAGTCCCACACACAGCTAGAAGCCCAATATTTTTTCAGAGGTAGATGAAGAAAAAAATATATGCAGTTTACAACCTGATGGAGGTCAGTATAGATGTACTAATACAAGTCCCACACACAGCTAGAAGCCCAATATTTTTTCAGAGCTAGATGCAGAAAAAAATTATATTCAATTTGCAACCTGATGGAGGTCAGTATAGATGGACTAATAGAATGATGCTATGCCCAAAAGATTTTACTTCACTAGGTGCAGTAAAAAAATTGGTATTCTATACACAGGTGGTATATCTTGCAACACAGATAGGCTACTCCACTGACTAACACACTCTGCAATAGGCCAAAAAGGATTAGCTTTGCTAGATTCAGCCAAATGCTGTGAAAAAAACTTGCACAGCACTGGCATAGACCTGCCTGGCAAAAACTGATAGGAACTGATGTAACCTAGTCCTGAAAAGGACTCCAATTACAATTAGTCTTTACTCCCACAATCTATCTATTTAAGAGCACAGACCTGCCTGATAAAAGTCGTAGGAAATGCTGTAACCTAGTCCTTAAAAGGACTGCAATCACAACTATTCCCTACTCCCAAGCTATCTGTAGATTTGTGCGAAAATTGGCTTGAAATTAACAAGGTATAGCGCACACAGCAACAGCGGTGCCGTCTAACACGCAGCTGCAGCAGTGAGAAAATGGTGGCGACGGGGAAAATGGCTTGGTCTTATAGGGCAAGGACATGTGACATACACTGCCAATGACACATGCCCTTGCTTGTGTGAAAAAAAGCACTTCGCTCCGTGTGTGCGCTGCTGATAGGCTGACAGATTGCACCTCCCCACTGTAAATGCGGGAAAGAGAAAAAAAAAATGGAGATCTTCATTGTTCCTGCAGAGATCCATCCCCTGCCCCTCCCCCCACCCCGCTGTACACTCAAACTGCGTATTAACATTAATTTTCATCATTACTGAGAAAAAATCCAGTTATGATTTTGGTGCATGAACAGTTATCGAACATAACCTCGAACAGCCGAATTTTTCTCAAATTGTTCGTGTTCGCCGAACGGCTCGAACACCGCCCAAAACAGCTCAAATTTGAGATTGGCGAACAGTTCGAGTAGAACAACGCTCATCTCTAGTTATTACTTATCAACAGGATTTGTAATATGGACATGTTAATAGTCCCATTGATGATAATGGGTATGCATTTTTAGCAGTAAAAAAACTAATAAAAATAAATAGCAAACATATGAATGAGGCTTTTCGTCTCTTTCATACAAGCATATAATAATGCTGTAATGCAAATCCACAATATGGATTTATAATTGAACAGGATGCATCATTATTCCATGAGTATTAGATCAGTTGATCTGTATTTGCAGCCATTGATATTATTTTGTATTGGTTTATTGCATTGTTAGTTTACAAGTTAATTGCCCTATTGGTTTAAATTAGTCCTATATTTAAAACAGTGAAAAATGGATGAAAGATTAATGACAAATACCCTCATCTAAACAAGCTATTGTATATATATTTTTTGTAGTTTCAATTTCATAATTACAATGAAAATATTTGTCTGTAAAATGAACAAATTACAAGCATTTTCATTGTAATTTCATTTATTAAAATGCACTTTAACATTTTCTTGCCTTCTGACATGACTACTAACTATCTTTCAAATTACGATTGACCTATGTCATGTACCCAGCCATGGTTAAATTTAATTAATTGCTTATATTTGCATAAAATAGGAGAATTTAGCATGTCATGATAACTGATATCGGAAAGAAAGTCACATTGTGTGTTTTTTTTCAGTTTCATTAGTATCCATCATTATTATGTGCTGTTTTTTTTAAATGATTATAAAGAAATGGAAATTTTGCAGTTGTCAATTGTAATTAATTTTTATTTATTTAGCTTGTTTACAGGGTGTTTATAAAAGATTAATCGGGTTTTGCATTCATAATACTGCAAAGATATACATTTCTCCCGTTTGTAATAATAACGTATCGAAAGGTCAAATCTCAGTTTAAGTGAAGAGTTGAACCATCACAATGTTCGAATATGGGGAATGGAAAATCCCAATTAAATTGTGGAAATCTAAAGAGATTCTTCGAAAGTAAATGTTTTCTGTGCAATCTCGAAAAACAAAGGTGCACAGGCCATTCTTTTAGCTGAAAAGACTGTGACGGGTACATCATACTTTGATATGTTACAGTTATGGTTGTTTCCACAACTGAAAATTAATTCCAGAAACTTCATTTTCTAACAAGACAGAGTTCCATCCCACTGGCATTCAGAGGTGCATCACTATCTCATTGAGCAACTCCCAAATAGGTGGATTGGGCGCTGAACTGGTGTTGACTTGACATTGTGCATGTAAAATATTTTGAAATATAGCTCTTTGAAACCCGGTGATCTTTTATATTTACCCTGTACAGTGATAAGACAGTCTCCAATGTTTTAATTTAACTTCACTCTCTCTTCTCCCTGGTCATTTTTAGAATATGAGAAAAACTCATGTAAACATTAAAGACAATGCCATAACATGTTTAAGATCAATTTGATAACAGATTCTGATTTATTTGTAATTCATTTAATGGCATGAATTGCAACCAGATTTTTTGCAAAAGAAAAAGAGTTGATTTATTTGGCATACGGTTGCACCACAATTCAACCACTGCCACTGGAGGGAACAATTCCAAAAATCTATGATTAGCACAGTAGCCAAAGAGCATCCTACAAAGAACCATTGCATCCATTAAACTTTAATATTATCCACCTGTCCCATCTGGGAAGGTCTCTGCACCCTTCCCTGATGGCTAGCGCCCTTTCCTGTGCATGGCAGACATCATGCTGTTGCTGATTAACGGCAGCTTTTACTGTCCTGTCAGATGAATCTGTTCAATCTTTTGGATGTTATATTTTTATCTGGTCCTACTCCAATGTATGCTTCTGCCTCCATGTGCAATTGCATTTACTCTTCAAACAGCACTGCTGAGGCAGGAGACAGCATTATCGACATCACTGGATTGCATATGCACTATAAAGCTAAAGTATTAGCCTGCACAATCAGTGAGCAGGTTAGTGGCGTCTGGCACAGTTATTGTGTAGGACAGCCAATCAGGGGAGCTAGCCCAGTTAATATAAAAGATAGGGTTTAGAAAATGAAAGCCATTTTATTCCTGTACATATGTAAAGAGGTATAGGAGCTCTGAGTGCACAGCATATAGAAAGAAAAAGACGTAATGTGATTGCGGTTTTCTACTTCAGTGCTGATGTTCCAAATTGAAAATGGGAGCAATAGTTTCAGTCTGTGAATATAAATCCCAAATTATTATTAAATTATTAAATTAAGTTATATACAATGAACTGTGTGACTGTGTGTGACTGTTGATTATACATCTGTGATACACAGCGCATTAATAACTGCTTTTTTACATAATGCAAGCAAGAAAGGATAGAATTTAACCACTCATTGCTGATTTTGCAACTAAATCCTTATGAGTTTTTTATGTGTTTTGGATGAAAACTGTTCCATTTAAGGTATGTTGGACCGTCGATTGGCTTCCGGTACAGTTATGTCTCTATTTCATTGTTCTGTAGCTTAATGATGGTGTCCAAAAAGTTAATTTCAGTACAGGAATAGTTGAGTGTTAGGTTGATGGTGGGATAAAATTGATTAAAGTGTTGATGGAACATCTTTTGCTCAGACTCCATCCAACATACCTTAAATGGGACAGCTTCCATCCAAAACACATAAAAAACTATTGTTCACAGCCAAGCCATTAGATACAATCGGATATGTTCCAACCCTATAGATAGAGACAAACACCTTGGTGGCCCCAGAAAGACCTTTTTGAATCAGGGCTACCATGACAATTGAGAACCAGATTAGAAGAGCCACCAGAATATCAAGGAATCACCTCCTACATTACAAAACTAAACAAAAAAGCAACTGGGTACCTCTAGTAGTCACCTAGAATCCAAACCTGGAGGTGCCATGGGGAGCTGCATGGAAATTACAACCTTTACTACAAAAAAATGCCAGATTACAATCCATATTTCCAGACCCCCCACTTCTGTGTTTCAGGCAGCCCCGAAATCTAAAAAACACCATTGTCAGAAGCTCCCTATCATCTCCACCAGCTACAGGAACCTTTCCCTGCAACCAGAAAAGGGGAAAACCTTTCCATTTATAATGAGCACAGACAAAATAAAGATTCCCAGCTCATATCAGGACTACAAGATCCCAGATACTTTCAGCTGCATCACATCTAATGTGGTGTACGTAATTATATGTATCAAATGTCCAGCTGGGGGTCCTTATGTTGAACAGACAGGACAAAAACTTAGAACAAGAATGAATTCTCATCGCAACACAATAAAATAAAAAAGAATAGATCTACCTGTGGCAAAACATTTTTGTATCTCTCATCACAGTATCAAGGACATGAAATTACTGCTATTAAAAGGTAATTTCAAATCTGAAAGATACCGAAAAGTCTTGGAATCTAAACTAATGATAACCTTTGATACCTTCAGAGCAAGAATGAATATGTCACATGGATTTATGTCTTTCTATATCTACTAAGGAATGTGCTCCTCAGACCTTTGGGGTCATCAGAACCCTGGACCAGACCTCAATCACAGGACAATAAAACTTTCACACTCCTTATCTATGAACTATATTTAGTGCCACAACTGTTTATCCCTCTCCCATAGTAATAGTTATGCTTTACGTCACTTATCTCATCCATTGCATTATTTCTGTGTCTTGCTGTGTATAAATATGTGACTCTTCAGATTTTGTGCTATCCTATGCCTGATGAAGAGACCTGAGTAGTCTTGAAAGCTTGCAATTTGTTACCATCTTTTCAGTTAGCCATTAAAAGGTTTCAACCACTGAGGACTCTCAAATCTAAATATTTTTCTATCTACTGGCTAACACGATACAAAGATATATAATTTTCCGGTAGAAGTAATGATAATCAATAAGATGTCATAGCTGCAGAGCATTTTGGGGAGGCCCACACAGCAACATAAAATAACATTAGCCTGCTCTCTGATGCTTCAGCAGTGTGGAAAAGGATGCCAGGCAAGTTTTCTTCTCTTTTGAACTACAAATAAAATCTCAAAATGCTCAAATTTCCAATGATCTATCTGCTCATCTCTAAATTTAACCCTATGCCTGCTCTACAGTGTCTAAACTCCTGGCATTGTGGCTTCTGGTGTGTTCTGCTCTTTTTTCTTGTTTGTTGTGCAGCATAGCATACTGTTCTGGTCCTTGCAGCTGTTTCATCCACCATGCATCTTAGTCGATTTAATTCACCATGTGAACCCTAACACGTATCCACTGCAGTCAATCGTTAACTACAGTGATTACATGATTTACACTACTAGAGCTAATCATGTGTAGAAGCCACGTCATTTCTGCAGCAAAAAATAAAGACTGGTGAAGGGTCCTTGAGTGGCGCCATTGAAAACGTGGGCATTTGTATAGGTTATTTTGCTATTTTATTAAATTGTCTGCCTTTGGCAAAATTTTTGTTCACAGCAATTATTTAGTGTAATAGCACATAATATATAAATTAGCATTTACTGAATATGTTTTCCTGGGTTTAATAGTTTATACAGTTATTATATTTGTCCTTTGGTACAATGGACTGTCCTGGATTAAAAAAAAATAATGACTAAAGATAATTGAACATGTGTTACGCACACGTCCGGGCTGACTGGCGTGTGCGAGATTAGTGATCCCACTGTACCATGAACCGAGGAGTGCCTGGAGGGGCGTAACTAAGTATCTACCCGATCTGACCAAGGTCGCACGGCGGCTAACGACTCCATGAACCAAGGAGGAACCGAGCAGAGGGACCAGGTGCGACTCCAGGTCAGACCCCGGTCACAGTTGATGACTCACACCGGAGAATGCAGGAACAGGCAGGTAGACTGGCATACAGGCAGGTGGGTATTGGCAGGCACGGCTGGAGTGCCGACAGGAGGATACTGGCAAGCAAGGCTGGTATGCAGACAGGGGGGTACTAGCAGGTTGGAGCGCAGGCAGTATAGGGTCCAGTACAGACTGGGATTCAGGAACAGAACCACAGATGCGGTAGACAAGCAGAGCAGAGAGGAACCGCTGGAGCAGTGGGCAAGCAGAGCAGAGACATGCCGCCGTAGCGGTGAGCAAGGCAGAGCAGGAAGGAACCGCTTGAGCGGTGAGCAAGGCAGAGCAGGAAGGAACCGCCGAAGTGGTGAGCAAGGCAGAGCAGGAAGGAACCGCCAGAGTGGTGAATAAGGCAGAGCAGGGCGGAACCGCCGGAGCGGTGAGCAAGGCAGAGCAGGGAGGAACCACCAGAGCGGTGAGAAAGGCAGAGCAGGGAGGAACCGCTGGAGCGGTGAGCAAGGCAGAGCAGGAAGGAACCGCCAGAGTGGTGAACAAGGCAGAGCAGGAAGGAACCGCCAGAGCGGTGAGAAAGGCAGAGAAGGGAGGAACCGCCAGAGCGGTGAGCAAGGCAGAGCAGAGAGGAACTGCCGGAGCGGTAAACAAGGCAGAGCAGGGAGGAACCGACGGAGCGGTGAGCAAGGCAGAGCAGGAAGGAACCGCCGGAGCAGTGAGGAAGGCAGAGCAGAGCGGAACCGCCGGAGCGGTGAACAAGGCAAAGCAGAGAGGAACCACCGGAGCGGTGAGCAAGGCAGAGCAGAGAGGAACCGCCGGAGTGGTGAGCAAGGCAGAGCAGAGAGGAACCGCAGGAGCGGTAAACAAGGCAGAGCAGAGAGGATAGGGTTCTGTTCACACTGAACAGACTGGAAGGGACAAGCAGAACCAGATACACACAAGATACTTGCAATGAAGTAGCGAGTGGACTCTATACTCACAAACAGAAGTACAGAGACAACGAGTTGGAGTTAGGTGCAGGTTCAGACACTGCAGGAAAAGGGAATCTACGGACATAGAGAAAAACAGATAACAGGCTAGGATGCAGTTCAGACAGGAACTGCTACTGCACGGAGATACAAGAACAGGTCTGGGTATACAGCCCCCAGAGGTGGAAACAGACTAGAAGTCACAGGTAACAGGTCTGGGAATGCGGCCCCCAGAGTGGCGGGAACAGACTAGAAGTCACAGGTAACAGGTCAGGGAATTCGGCCCCCAGAGTGGCGGGAACAGACTAGAAGTCAGAGATAACAGGACAGGACCTGGCAATTCAGTAGCAAGGATGAACTGAGTGAAGGTGTTGCTCAGGCACATCCTACAGGGTGGAGGGGGTTTAAATATCCAGTGACTCACAACAATAGGCTGGAGACGCATAAGGGGTGTGCCCACAGCAACTATAAGAATCAGGAAGTAACCGGGCCGCTGCCCTAAGCAGTCAGTCAAGGGACAAGCACACAGCAAGAACTGGAGCAGGAATAGCAGAATGGACAGACAGGTAAGATTGTGGTCTTGCATAGTGGGAGGTGGTGCACTATGCAAGCACACCGCCAGGGATGTTACAGTACCCCACCGTTACGCCCCCTCTTCTTCAAGCCTGCAAGGGTTATCTGTAGAGAATTTGGAGGCCAATCCTTCTGTTCAAGAGGATTACCTCTTCTGTCCATTAGAGGAAACGAAACTGGTCTCATCATCTTGGTGACTAGGATGCTTTGTCCCATCGAGCCATCCTCAGCAACAGATGAAGTGGGTGAAGTACCAGGAACAGCACACTGAAAAGTCTCTCTCCATTTGTTATCAGGTAACACCCTGGTGGATTCAGGAGACAACTGGAGGTCCTCCGCCTGGTTGGAGGGGTGCAGAGATTCAAGGGTAACCACCGCCGTGACGTTCACTTTGCCAAGCTTACAGGATGAAGTGGGTGGCGTAGCAGGTACCAGGTGTAGGAAAGTCTCTCTCCATTTATCAGGTAGCACCCCGGGAAATTCAGGAGACAACTGGAGGTCCTCCGCCTGGTTGGAGGGGTGCAGAGACTCGGGGGTAATCACTGTTTCGGAGTACATTTTGCCAAGCTTACTGGATGAAGTGGGCAGCGTACCAGGTACCGGGTATAGGAAAGTCTCTCTCCATTTATCAGGTAGCACCCCGGTGAATTCAGGAGACAACTGGAGGTCCCCCGCCTGGTTGGAGGGGTGCAGAGACTCAAGGGTAATCACCGCCTTGATGGACGTAGGACCAGATTTATTAAAGACGGAGGGTCCTTGCTTTAGGACCATCTTCAGACTGGTTTCAGAGATGACTTGTCTGTAAGGCGGGACGGTTCCTGAAGCCAGATCATTGGTACAATTGTCGAGACTGTGTGGGGACAACGCCTCCACTTCTATTCCTTCGGAGACTTCAGCGCACATCGAGTCAGCGACTAGCAGATCTGGTGAAGAAGAAGAAGAAACTGCTGACTGTCCTGAAGATGTGGGGACTGGACACCCCTTGTACTTTAGCAGTCCCCCAGGATACACTATGCAGGATCTCCTGACTTGAGCGGCCACTAGATCTCTCGGCTCTGGACGACCTGTGGGTAAGCCAGTCAGCACCTGGAATATGAACTTATTCATGTGTAATGCTCCAATCTGGAGCTTAATTTGTACAGACATATTTTGACTGTTTCTGAGTAGGGCTCGTCCTTCTGCTGACAATGCCCAAACCAGCATCTGGAGATGTGGGACTGGAATCAGACACCGACTCCTCAAGGCTTTAAGCCCGAAACTTCCGGTTAATCCGAGGTCTTCACTTGCCAAGGAGACAGTCATGGTCATCTGTGGAGAGGAAACACTAACGCCAAGGGCAGCCTCTCCTACAGGCCTAATGTCTTGGGATACTCCAACCTTCGCTGGACAAAGACCGTCAGGGAGTCCCAGACCACCGCAGCGGGAGCGCAATCCGATTTTGTGACTGAGTTCTGGTTTCTGCTTTCCCTGACGAACATAGTCATCCTTCATGGATTCAGTGCGGAAAGCTGCCTCTACAGGCTGCGGAACAGGTGGTCTTTGGGAGGACAGAACCTGGTGTGACGGTTTACCTCTACGCCTTGCACATCTGGACTGTCTCTTGAGGTTGGGAAGAAAAGTATTCTGTGGAGCATAGTCATCCTGTGTGGATTCTGGGTGGGCAGCAGTCTCTTCAGGCTGGAGGACTGGTAGGCTACCCACACACATTACCCATTGGGGCCGCTTCGGGATATTGGGAAGGGAAGCTTAAGCAGAGGCTTCAGGATTAAGGTAATCAAAGACCATTAGAAAGGCCACCAGGAAGGCCTGCAGGTCAAAGATGATAGGATCCCATGCTTCCCATAGGGGGGTGATCCATTTCAAAGCATCACCCGCTAGGTAGGACATCATAAATGCCACTTTAACCCGATTGGTAAGAAAATAGTGAGCATAGAACTTGAAATGCAGCATGCATTGCTCCACAAATGCACAGCTTCGTTTTGGATCACCATAGTACCGTGTTGGATCCGCAGGAACAAGTGAGGATAAATCCATTTGGGCTGGTGCATAAGTCACCTGGGCCATAGCTTGAGAAACCTTTTTTTTTTTTTTCTTGGTGCATGTATTCGCCAGACAAGGATTCAAAATGTCTCTGAAAGCGAAAGGCCGTTGAGCTCAATGGGAACCATGGCCTGAGCAAACTGTTACGCACACGACCGGGCTGACTGGCGTGTGTGAGATTAGTGATCCCACTGTACCATGAACCGATGAGTGCCTGGAGGGGCGTAACTAAGTATCTACCCGATCCGACCAAGGTCGCACGGCGGCTAACGACTCCGTGAACCAAGGAGGAACCGAGCAGAGGGACCAGGTGCGACTCCAGGTCATACCCCGATCACAGTTGTGGACCCACACCAGAGAATGCAGGAACAGATAGGTAGACTGGCATACAGGCAGGTGGGTATTGGCAGGCACGGCTGGAGAGCAGACAGGAGGATACTGGCAAGCAAGGCTGGTATGCAGACAGGGGGGTACTAGCAGGTTGGAGCGCAGGCAGGATAGGGTCCAGTACAGACTGGGATTCAGGAACAGAACCGCAGATGCGGTAGGCAAGCAGAGCAGAGAGGAACCGCTGGAGCGGTGGGCAAGGCAAAGTAGAGAGATACCGCCGGAGCGGTGAGAAAGGCAGAGCAGGAAGGAACCGCCGGAGCGGTGAGCAAGGCAGAGCAGGAAGGAACCGCCGGAGCGGTGAACAAGGCAGAGCAGGGAGGAACTGCCGGAGCGGTGAGCAAGGTAGAGCAGGGAGGAACTGCCGGAGAGGTGAACAAGGCAGAGCAGGGAGGAACCGCTGGAGCGGTGAGCAAGGCAGGGCAGGGAGGAACCACCGGAGCGGTGTGCAAGGTAGAGCAGGGAGGAACTGCTGCAGCGGTGAGCAATTCAGAGCAGAGCATAACCGTTGGAGCGGTGAAGTCACAGGTAACAGGTCTGGGAATGCAGCCCCCAGAGTGGCGGGAACAGACTAGAAGTCAGAATTTACAGGACAGGACCTGGCATTTCAGTAGCAAGGACGAACTGAGTGAAGATGTTGCTCAGGCGCCCCCTACAGGGTGGAGGGGGTTTAAATATCCAGTGACTCACAGCAATAGGCTGGAGATGCATAAGGGGTGTGCCCACAGCAGCTCTAAGAATCAGGAAGTAACCGGGCCGCCGCCCTAAGCAGTCAGTCAAGGGACAAGCACACAGCATGAACTGGAGCAGGAATAGCAGACTGGACAGACAGGTAAGATTGTGGTCTTGCATAGTGGGAGGTGGTGCACTATGCAAGCACACCGCCAGGGATGTTACAACATGCATTTGCAAATTGCATTCATGTATCAATTTTCAGAGTTATTCAATGCAAATTGTATGTTTATTGTTATGCTCTGGGGTCTCTCCAGACCCAGGAATGTCATAAAATTAGGATGTAAAAAATAATAATAATAATATTGCTCTCCTTGCTGTTCACATACCCCACCACCCCTGCAGCCTGCCATCTAGTCTTCCGTACCTCTTCGTTTTACCTTCCCCCTTCATGCACCTCTTTTTCCACCTGCTTCACTCTGGATTGTGTCTTCTAGCTAAGTAGGCCTCCGATATATTTGCGTGCCATGCCATCGACATGTACGTTGTGACACAACATTATCACCTTCATCTCTCGAGGAATAGTCAGCCCCTCACGGGATGCATGTTGTAACTTCACAATGTGCACCATGATGGCATGGTGCACAAGAATGTAAGACACCTTGTCGTGCCATAAGACCATGGGTCTTGGTGAAGCAGATTGTGGAAGATGGATAAAGGTGAAAAGAAGAGGTGTGAGAGCCAGCCTGTGAGCTGTAGGGGTGGATGGGGGAGCAGGAGAGTGGTGTGGGTGAGCTTTATCTTTTTTTTTGCCTGCCCTATATGATTCAGCAACATGGCAGCCAGCTGGCTGCTATTTTGAATAATTTGTGAAGATTGAATTGTAAAAAATACATATTCTGGAAAATGCAAATTATATTTTTAAATTCGAGAATGAAATTCCACTTTAACAAATTTGCTCATCTCTATTAATGATAGATTGGCAATTTGAGATTCGCTGGTTAATGAAACCCCATGCCCCCACCAGTCAGAGGAAAATAGCTCCAGCACAACTAAACAATGTACGTGGTGAAATATATGAGAGATCCAGTGAAGCACTCAGTGGTGGCCACTAAGCAATGGCGATACTGTGTTCGGTCGTGTAAAGTTTTAGCCACTGCCAGAGCAATTTTCAGCTGATCAATAAAGTTCTGGATGTCAGACACCCAGTGATCTTAGATTGATGACCTATCTCGTGGATAGTTCATCAATAGTTAAATCCTGGACAACCCTTTTGATTGAAATAATGAATCTTTCAAAAATACTGCATTAGACTTTTTTCAACAACGTAATGTATCATAAATTCAACACTTTCTGTAAATGGAACGGAAGCAATTAGAAGTAACATATTGAAAAACATGAAGAAGCTTTACAAAAATCTATAAATATAATACTCAAAATTCACACCTTTCATAGATAGCATCTTATCTGTGAAGTTGCCGGAAAGATATATTATCTATCAGTCATGAAAACCCCTGCCAATGTAATGATATATGGAAGTGATACATCATAACCTCTCCATCAGTTCTTTGATATACGACTTCGTGTATTACACAGTGAGCTGGCAAAAATGATTCTGGCCATTCAGCAATTTTTAATATGTCATTTGAAAAGGATCATTACTTAATGAAGTATGCATGGGTACATAAAATAATTTAATTTTATTAATTGCCACACTGAATAAGACATTTATTAGATGCGACTTTACATTCTCTGCTACAAGAGCAGAAACAATTACCCTCTAAATGAGTTTTATCATTTTAGAGAACTTTGAAATACTTGCTTCTTATATCTAGATTGTGAAATGTAAGACCATTATCACTGAACCAATGCCATATATATTGTAGAGTAGTCATATAGGAAAAATAAGGTCGACTGTATTCATACTGCTAGAAAGCAAACTGACTGAAAATCTACTTTTCATCCCCACAGGTACATTTTAGAATTTAACTTACCATTGTTGAACAAATCATACTTACCCTTAGATCCAATAATTCTCAAAAAGAACATGCAAATATAATTTCCAAATAATGTTGAGAATAACAGGTTAAAATAACAGTTTTAACACCTCCACCCATGGGCTATTTTTTGTTTTTTCGTTTTCATTTTTTCTTCCCCTTTTTTCCAAGAGCACTAACTTTTTTATTTTTTCATCAACACAGCAGTACTAGTTGTTTTTTTTTTTTGCAAGACACGTTGACATCACTCATTTTATCATGTGATGGCCTGGAAAGTGAATTAAAATTGCAAAAAAAGTGTAATTCCACAATTGTTTTTTAGGTGTTTTATGTACCATGTTCACAAAATGGTAAAACTGACCAGGCAATATGATTCATCAGGTCAATTTGAGTAGGCAGATTGTAAACATGCATAGTTTTTTTTTAAATTAAGTGGTGAAAACATTTTTTTTGGGCCCTGAGCTGTTGTTTTTACTGATATCATTTTGAGGTAGATCAGAGGCAGATCTTAGGCTATGTGCCCATGATGCAGAAATGAAGCAGAAAATTTTTGCAGCGTTTCTGCATGTTCTTGGCAGTCAAAAACGCTTGCGGATTTTAGAGGTGTTTTTGGCGCGTTTTACATGCGGATTTGACTTGCATTTTTCAAGTGCATTGGGACCTCAAATCCGCATGCAGAGGCGCCCAAATAATGGACATGCTGCGGATTTTTCCGCAAGGAAAATCCGATGCGGAAAATTCCGGAGCATGGGCACTACAGATGAGCGGTGTTCGACTCGAACTGTTCGCCAATCTCAAATTCGAGCTGTTTTGGGCGGTGTTCGAGCAGTTCGGCGAACACGAACAATTTGAAAAAAATTCGGCTGTTCGAGGTTATGTTCGATAACTGTTCATGCACCAAAATCATAACTGGATTTTTTCTTAGTAATGCTGAAAATTAATGTTAATACGCAGTTTGAGTGTACAGCGGGGCGGGGGGAGGGGCAGAGGATGGATCTCAGCAGAAATAATGAAGATCTCCATTTTTTTTTCTCTTTCCCGCATTTACAGTGGGGAGGTGCAATCTGTCAGCCTATCAGCAGCGCACACACGGAGTGAAGTGCTTTTTTTTCACACAAGCAAGGGCATGTGTCATTGGCAGTGTATGTCACATGTCCTTGCCCTATAAGACCCAGCCATTTTCCCCGTCGCCACCATTTTCTCACTGCTGCAGCTGCGTGTTAGACGGCACCGCTGTTGCTGTGTGCGCTATACCTTGTTAATTTCAAGTCAATTTTCGCACAAATCTACAGATAGCTTGGGAGTAGGGAATAGTTGTGATTGCAGTCCTTTTGAGGACTAGGTTACATAATTTCCTATGACTTTTATCAGGCAGGTCTATGCTCTTAAATAGATAGGTTGGGAGTAAAGACTAATTGTAATTGCAGTCCTTTTGAGGGCTAGGTTACATCAGTTCGTATCACTTTTTGCCAGGCAGGTCTGTGCCAATGCTGTGCAAGTTTTTTTCACAGCAGTTGGCTAAATCTAGCAAAGCAAATCCTTTTTGGCCTCTTGCAGTGTGTGTTAGTCAGTGGAGTAGCCTATCTGTGTTGCAAGCTACACCACCTGTGTATAGAATACAAATTTTTTTACTGCACCTAGTGAAGTAAAACCTTTTGGGCAGAGCATCATTCTATTAGTCCATCTATACTAACCTCCACCA
This sequence comes from Phyllobates terribilis, assembly GCF_046119375.1. NCBI lineage: Eukaryota > Metazoa > Chordata > Amphibia > Anura > Dendrobatidae > Phyllobates > Phyllobates terribilis. The sequence goes on from NW_027362764.1 coordinate 447,996,307, forward strand.
AGTTGCAAATTCAAAATAATTTTTATCTGCATCTAGCTCTGACTTGTTCTAATAGTCCATCTATACTAACCTCCACCAGGTTGCAAATCCAAAATAATTTTTATCTGCATCTAGCTCTGAAAAAAAATATTTGGGCTTGGGCTTGTAGCAGTGAGTGGGACTTGTTCTATTAGTCCATCTATACTAACCTCCACCAGGTTGCAAATTCAAAATAATTTTTATCTGCATCTAGCTATGACTTGTTCTATTAGTCCATCTATACTAACCTCCACCAGGTTGCAAATTCAAAATAATTTTCATCAGCATCTAGTTCTGAAAAAATATTTGGGCTTCGGCTTGTAGCAGTGTGTGGGACTTTTTCTGTTAGTCCATCTATACTAACCTCCACCAGGTTGCAAATTCAAAACAATTTTTATCTGCATCTAGCTCTGAAAAAATATTTGGGCTTCGGCTTGTAGCAGTGTGTGGGACTTTTTCTATTAGTCCATCTATACTAACCTCCATCAGGTTGCAAATTAAAATTAATTTTTATCTGCATCTACCTCTGAAAAAATATTTGGGCTTCTAGCTGTGTGTGGGACTTGTTCTATTACTCCATCTATACTGACCTCCATCAGGTTGCAAATTGAATATAATTTTTTTCTGCATCTAGCTCTGAAAAAATATTGGGCTTCTAGCTGTGTGTGGGACTTGTTGTATTAGTCCATCTATACTGACCTCCATCAGGTTGCAAACTGAATATATTTTTTCTGCATCTACCTCTGAAAAAATATTGGGCTTCTAGCTGTGTGTGGGACTTGTTCTATTAATCCATCTATACAGACCTCCATCAGGTTGCAAACTGAATATAATTTTTTTCTGCATCTAGCTCTGAAAAAATATTTGGCCTTCTAGCAGTGTGTGGGACATTCTCTATTAGTCCATCTATACTGACCTCCATCAGGTTGCAAATTAAAAATAATTTTTATCTGCATCTAGCTCTGAAAAAATATTTGGGCTTCGGCTTGTAGCAGTGTGTGGGACTTTTTCTATTAGTCCATCTATATTAACCTCCACCAGGTTGCAAATTCAAAATAATTTTTATCTGCATCTAGCTCTGAAAAAATATTTGGGCTTCGGCCTGTAGCAGTGTGTGAGACTTGTTCTATTAGTCCATCTATACTAACCTCCACCAGGTTGCAAATTCAAAATAAATTTTATCTGCATCTAGCTCTGAAAAAATATTTGGGCTTGGGCTTGTAGCAGTGTGTGGGACTTGTTCTATTAGTCCATCTATACTAACCTCCACCAGGTTGCAAATTCAAAATAATTTTTATCTGCATCTAGCTCTGAAAAAATATTTGGGCTTGGGCTTGTAGCAATGTGTGGGATTTGTTCTATTAGTCCATCTATACTAACCTCCACCAGGTTACAAATTAATAATAATTTTTTGCTGCATCTTGCCTGTAAACTAATTTTGCGCATATTAGCAGTGTGTGGTACTCATTCTATTAGGCCATCTATACTAAGCTCCACCAGCTTTCAAATTACTAATAATTTTTAGCTGCATCTTGCCTGGAAAATAATTTTGGGCATAGTAGCAGTGTGTGGTACTCATTGTATTATGTCATCTATACCAAGCTCCACCAGCTTTGAAATTAATAATAATTTTTAGCTGCATCTAGCCCGGAAAAATTTTTTTCTTCCCAAAAGTGGTAGCAATAGGAATATAGGGCGCGCTCCTGGCTAACAAAAATATACGCTTCATAACAAAAAACACCAGCCTAGCGCACTGCATTAATAAGATGGCATCATCGTCTCTCCCATCTACGCCGTCTAGTATTCCGGTGACTAAAACATAATGCATGGGTCCGCGCTAGCCACGATGCTGAGGGGTCTAAAGCTGCTGCTAATGCTTTATCACAATTCATTTGGCAGATTTTCACAGAGCTCCTCCCCAGCGCCCTCCCATCGGGCAACAGTTGCCCACCCTCCCTATGGGATCTAGTTTCGAATAGTTGATGCCATTAATCAGAGCGTCAGTTGCCCTGTCGACGTGGCAAGCATACGGTAAGGCATGGGAAGAGTGGACACGACTAGTAGCAGGCAGACGGGTTGACCAATGTGAACAAGCCAGATTACAAGTTACCATAGAATTTCTCCACCAGCTAATGATGAGGGGCATATCAGGGGCGTCAGCGCAGCGGTGTCTGACCGGAGTAGCATTTCATTTCCAACTACTGAATTGGGGAGATGTGACAAGGAGTTTCATCATCAGACAATCCATAAAAGGGAGGAAAAGGGGTCAGCCAAGTCAGGAGAGTAGACGTCCCGTCCCGTGTCACTAAAACTGATTTCTCACATCATATACCTAACACCATTAACATAACACTCACAATTTGAAACAACACTACTGTCTATTGCATTTGCGATCGCCTTCTTCGGGGCACTATGCATAAGCGAATTAGTCCCTCAATCCAAAATTACCACCAGTGGGGGCTTATTACACCAGGACGTAGTCATAGCCAATAAGGCAATACGTCTACGCATACGCCAATCGAAAATGGTTCCAGCAGGCAGGGGCAGTTGGGTACTTCTACAACCTACAAACGGTACACTGAGTCGGGTAACAATAGTAAAAACATATATAACCATCAGATCACAAAGTAATTTCTTCCTATCACACATTGATGGAACGCCATTATCAAGATACCAGTTCCAAGCTATATTTAATGAACGCATAACATCGGCAGGGAACCACCCCAAAGATTACGGGACACACTCATTCCGCATAGGCGCGGCCACGGAAGCAGTAAGAGCAGGACTGTCAGAAACGGAAGTTCAGAGGATAAGGAAATGGCGATCCATGTGTTTGGCGAGATTCATAAGACCGGACTTGTTATCCTAACGTGGTTTGTTTCTTTTACAGGTGACACTAAGCCAACAGTGTGGGTGATAGGCCACTCGTATATATATTGGGCAGAAAAAAGGGCGAAAGTCTGCCCAGGCAGGAGGAAATTAAAGTTTCATAACACATATTTCAACTGGAGAGGTATTAGAGGTGATCACAAGAGGGCATAACTAATGGCAATAATGAAACTAGACACTGAGCGCTTCAGAGAATTTTTCACAAAACTAACTATAGTATGGTCAGAGATTGTGCCGATAGCGGTATGGCAAGGTGCGCGGCGAGACAACACGGCCATCGAATGGATAAGGCGGGTAATAGATATTCGGATAGCAAAATTTAGAATAGACAGAGGCGGTGTAGTGATACAACACCGACAACTGGAAGGAGATAAAGCAGGCCTCATACGGCCCGATGGTGTTTCCTTAATGTATATTGGATTGGACATATTCCTGTCAGGACTCCAGGACGGAGTGGAACAAGCGTTAAGAGTGATGCATGGGGGTCACAGTCCTGTATACGAGTACGCAGGATCCTCCGTGGCCTGGAAATAGAAAGGACATGTTGGAGAGTTGCACTTGTTGGCCAACTTGCCGGTGTGGAGACCCAGGGCATGCTGCAACAAGCTGAATTATTTTAGAAATAAAATTCCGTTCTAATGGAATGAGTATAAAGAGTTAATAAAGCTGTGACCGATCCTCACCCATCCAGTTGTAAGAGTTACATTATTGTATTGTCAAGGAAAGGGGGGCTGTAGGGGGGCTGAGCGTCTGGGTTTGGTTGGGGGTTCCCACAGTCTGCCTAGGCTAGATGCATTTAAAAATTCTTATTAGATACACAGGCGGTGCAGCTTGCTTCGCAGCTGGGCTACTACGCCCAAAGCATTGCCTAGACTAGATGCAGTTAAAAATTCTACGCTGACTAGCAGACACTGAAGCTTTGGAGCAGACCTCTGAGTAAACAGCTCTTCAGACTCAACCATCTGTGTTACCCCAAGCCATAGTGTATGTAGTTTCTTACAGTTAAAAGTGGGGGGGAGCGACCCCACCCACCTGGAATTGACGATGCCAACGTCATGTAAAACACAGCAAGGGGACTCCCAAAAGAGTCTCCATTTTTTCCAAAAATTGTGGCACAGACACCACTTAAGTGGCATCAATTGCCCCAGAGTTGCTTAAAACGGTTGGTGTGGTGATTTTCCCAAATCCTCAAGTCTCCCCAGGATGACACAGGGGTAGAAAAGTCCTTGCGGATCCATGATTTGTTCATCTTTATGAACGTGAGTCTGTCTACATTCTCAGTGGACATCAGCGTGCGCTTATCTGTCAACACACCACCAGCAGCGCTGAACACACGTTCAGACAGAACGCTGGCTGCGGGGCATGACAAGATCTCCAAGGCGTAAGTGGCAAGCTCTGGCCATTTATCCAGATTGGAAGCCCAAAAAGAGCAAGGGTCCAGTGACACAGTCATGGATTCAATGTTTACTTGGAGATACTCCTGTACCATCGTCTCTAGGCATTGAATATGTGTCAGACTTCTTGTCTCCTGTGGCCTTGCAAAGGATGGTCTAAAAAAGTGGTGAAACGATTCCACAAAATTGCTGTTACCAGCAGATACTGTGTTACTGTTACGGTTTGAGTGATGAAGACTCGACAGTCTCACGGTTTGCAAGTTAGAACTTTGAGATTCACTACATGCACCACTGGTGTTTTGTGGAAAAGCACATGTAAGATTCTGCAACAGCCTCTGCTGATACTCCTGCATGCGTGAATCCCTTTCTATGGCAGGAATTATTTCGGCAAATTTACTTTTGTACCGGGGATCTAAGAGTGTGTCAACCCAGTAGTCGGGATTACTTCGAATTCTGACAATCCGAGGGTCATGTTGCAGGTAGTGCAGCAAGAAGGCACTCATGTGTCTTGCGCATCCAGGAGGACCAAGTACTTGTTGTGTTGGTAGCGAGGTAAGAATCATTCTTCCTTCCTCTGCCCTCCCCCCCCAACCTTGCACAACAGAAATGTGATCAAGGTTTCCCTCATCTGATGAGTCTTACATGCCCATCGCCAGTTCGTCCTCCACTTCTTCCTCAGCTCCTGCACCTTCCTCAACAGTTTGGCTGCTATCATGCGCCCTGGTTAATCCCTCTCCCCCACCCTCCCATACCTGCTGCCTTGGTGCTGCCCACCGTCTGGACCTTGGAGATGTTATCCCTTCCGCATACGACTCCTCCTCTACTTCCTCCACCTCCTCTGGTCCCACCACCTGACTCTGAATTCTGTTTAACGTGTGATCCAGCATTTAAATCACCAGAATAGTCATGCTGATAATGGCATCATTGTCAGCACTAAACATCTTTGTCGCCATTTCAAAACTGTGCAGAAGGGTGTGTGGTGCCCCTGAGGGTACAGTCGCCACAGATGTACTGCATCTCACCCAGAGGTGTGGTATCTCACCCTCAGGTAAGGAAGGAGTATGGCTCGGGACCCTAACACCTGCATCCAACACATACCCACAGTGGGGGTAGGGCGAGATTGCTCCTAAGGGAGAGCACAGTCCCAGGTCCCTAGCAGGTGGGAGGGTCCTATGTAGTGGGTTTGGGTGGAGAAAGCAGCTTAGGGGAGCACATGACAGGGAGAGTATAAATAGGAAGCCATCTAAGAAAGAGCTAGCCAGTCAGAGGAGGAGAAGTGACAGGAGCAGAGGCTCTGCATGAGATCTGCTCCGGAGGCGGGCCTAGCCTGGGAGGTCCAGGACTGAAGGAGAGAAGAGAGGAGTGGGAGCGAGAAGGCTCCAGGAACCGAAGGGACCCTATGGGTACGGGCCGTGCAGAAGGCCATCCGTACACCCGCTGCTACCAGGAGGTAGAGGGGTCAGGCCAGATAACGGGAACCGGTCCCTCAACTAGCGGAGAAACAGCAAGGCTCCACTAGAAACCGGAGGCTTCAGCATTTCATGTACTGCAGGCCAAAGTCCACACCAGTCTCACTAAGAAGGTAGCCACTTAGAACCCAGGGTACAGAACACACATCGCCCGCCAAGGCCTGAGGATACCGGATAGAAGTGTCACTGGGTGTGAGGTGCAGGGAGATGGCCAGAGAAAGGACACACAGAAGGGGGTCCTGCTAAGTACTCCGGAGCTATCTGGGGGTGTACTGAGCAACTCACTGAGTACGCACAGAACGACGGGGGAGATTGCTCTGGTACCTGTAATCTGGACTGCAACAACTGTGAGTAAAGACCTTGGGACTGCATCACACGGACTCTGTGTTCGTTACTGACACCCTGCACTACAACCACCATCATCCACCCACACTGCCCTGAAGCAACAATCTTCCTGTGAGGAGTAATAATACCATTGCTGCAAAACCACCAGCTTCAGAGAACTGTTCCGCAGTGGCGGCCCCTTTGGCCGCACTCCAAAGGTGGCGTAGTCGGACATTATAAAACCCATATATACAAATTACCCTTGGATTGACCGCCCTGGGTCACGGACCGGGTTGCCGCCACAGTGACAACAACCCCCAGCGTCTACCGGCCCGGCTCCGGGTACCTCACGGCCCTGGGGGCACGTCAACTTCATAGGTCCCTGACCTGAGACCACTCCTGCAGCGTGATTTGTCCCACCTCTGGATCTCGTTGGCCCAGGCTATACGTCAGAACGTATTGCACAAGGGCTTGTCGGTGCTGCCACAGTCACTGCAACATGTGCAGAGTTGAATTCCACCGTGTTGGCACATCGCATTGCAGCCGGTGAACTGGCAGGCACAACGACTTCTGTAGAGATGTAAGTCGTTGAGCTGCGGGATGCGAACGGCGGAAGTGAGCACACAGCGACCGTGCCCTCTGCAGAAGGCCATCTAGTCCGGGATAGTGAGCTAAAAATTGATGGACAACCACGATCAACACGTGAGCCATACAAGGCACGTGTGTGACATTGCCCTGGCGAAGGGCCGCACCCAGGTTTGCAGTATTGTCGCACACGGCCTTCCCTGGTTGCAGGTCCAGTGGAGACAACCATTCATGAAACTGGGTCTCCAGAGCTGACCACAACTTCTCAGCTGTGTGACTCACATTTCCCAGACATTTCAAAGTAAACACCGCCTGATGCCGCTGAGCCCTGCTGCCAGCATAGTAAGGAGGTGTGCAGGATTCCTTCTGCGCAGTTAGAAAGCGGGTGGCATGACCAGACAGGCTTTGGGTGCAGGTGGAGGACCGAAAGGAGGTTGAGGAGGCAGAAGCAGTGGAGGAACGTCTAGATAAAGAGGATTAACGTACAACTTATGGGGACGGCAAGACTTGGACAGCAGCCCCTTGTCCTGCTGTCACCATAGTTACCCAGTGCCCAGTCAGCGACATGTAACGCCCCTGTCCATGCCTACTCGCCCAAGTGTCTGTGGTGAAATGCACCCTGTCACACACAGAGTTTCTCAAAGAAGCGGTGATGTTGTGTGCGACATGCTGGTGGAGTGCAGGCACACCTTTATTTTAGAATTAGTGCCGACTGGGCATTTGGTACTGGGGCACTGCGACGGACATAAGGTCTCGAAAATCCTCTGTGTCCACCAGGTGGAAATGCAGCATTTCTGTAGCCAACAGCTTGCAGATGGTGAAATTCAACCTCTTAGCTTTGTCATGGCTAGGAGGAAATGATCTTTTACTAGTCCACATCTGAGGGACCGAGGACTGGCTGTTGTGCTTAGACGGGGTTGAGTAGGGTGTCCCCGGCAAACTTGCCGGTCTGTGAGGAAGATGCAGGCAGAAAAGTTAGGTTGCCTTGATCCAAAGGTAGTGCTCTCAATGTCGGAGAGCGCTCAACACTAGCTGGTGTTTCCACTTCCAAATGAAATGATGACCTGCCAATCACACTGGCTGTTGCGGGCAATGAGGTGGCAGGTCTGTGTCCAAAAACATGTGTGTCTGCTGTCTTCCCAGCCACAGAGGATGAAGAGGCTGCGGATGCACAAGATGTGGCAGACGGTGGTTGGCACGGCCCGCTAAGCCGCATTGTAACACAGTGAGCTTCCCACTGCAACTTATGCTTCATATCCATGTCACGGTTCATGCATGAAGTACTCAAACTATGGATTTTTGGGCCTCTACTTAGCTTTTGGTGACAAATATTACAGATAACACTAGTTGGGTCATCCTTATCGATCTGAAAAAATACCCAGGCTATGCAAGGCTTAGAGCTCATACGACCTGAAGAGCCACTACGACTTGTGGTCAGAGGCAGAATTGTGGCTGAGGATGCAGTTGTTGACGTGCTTCCAGTACTCCGTCTCTGTCCAGGAAGGCGCAACCTAACCTCGTCGTCACTAGCATCTGTGACACCCAGCTGCGCTTGGTATCAGAGATCCTAGAAGAGTGCATTGATGGAATCCTCCATAAGAGGCCCCCATAAACATTCACACATCTCTACCTTCCACCTCAGACCAGCAGAGGGAGCCCGTTAGGGATATAAATAGGGATGGTGGAGCTAGGCAGTTCAGTTCCTCTGAAGAGTTTCTGCAGTAGAGAAGCCTAAGAGAGGTCAGTCTGTAGTGGAGCTCAGACTAGTCTAGAGAACTCAGTTAATAGTTCAGCAGTGGAGCACGAGGGTCCTGTTAGCTAGATTCAGGGAGCCCAGTTAGAGCTTAAGGTGTGCCGGTGCCATAAGATCGGTGAAGCGCGGCAAGTTGCCATTAGTGTGTATAGCCTAGTGAGGGCCCGAGAAGGCCGAAGGCGAGTGGAGAGTTAGTACATAGGGGGCAGAGGAGCTTAACCAGCTCACCCCGAAGCATTTACCGGACACTGGGATCTCTATGACCCAGTAAGGCATAACCGGAATCCCTGGAGAACTACAAGTCCCAGGATCGCTAAGGTGCTGATACGTAACAGAGCCAGGAAACGATTGGTAGAGATGAGCGTTGTTCTACTCGAACTGTTCGCCAATCTCAAAGTCGAGATGTTTTGGGCGGTGTTCGAGCCGTTCGGCGAACACGAACGATTTGAGAAAAATTCGGCTGTTCGAGGTTATGTTCGATAACTGTTCTTGCACCAAAATCATAACTGGATTTTTTCTCAGTAATGATGAAAATTAATGTTAATACGCAGTTTGAGTGTACAGCGGGGTGGGGGGAGGGGCAGGGGATGGATCTCTGCAGGAATATTGAAGATCTCCATTTTTTTTTCTCTTTCCCGCATTTACAGTGGGGAGGTGCAATCTGTCAGCCTATCAGCAGCGCACACACGGAGCGAAGTGCTTTTTTTCACACAAGCAAGGGCATGTGTCATTGGCAGTGTATGTCACATGTCCTTGCCCTATAAGACCAAGCCATTTTCCCCGTCGCCACCATTTTCTCACTGCTGCAGCTGCATGTTAGACGGCACCGCTGTTGCTGTGTGCGCTATACCTTGTTAATTTCAAGCCAATTTTCGCACAAATCTACAGATAGCTTGGGAGTAGGGAATAGTTGTGATTGCAGTCCTTTTAAGGACTAGGTTACAGCATTTCCTACGACTTTTATCAGGCAGGTCTGTGCTCTTAAATAGATAGGTTGTGGGAGTAAAGACTAATTGTAATTGGAGTCCTTTTCAGGACTAGGTTACATCAGTTCCTATCAGTTTTTGCCAGGCAGGTCTGTGCCAGTGCTGTGCAAGTTTTTTTCACAGCATTTGGCTGAATCTAACAAAGCTAATCCTTTTTGGCCTATTGCAGAGTGTGTTAGTCAGTGGAGCAGCCTATCTGTGTTGCAAGATATACCACCTGTGTATAGAATACCAATTTTTTTACTTAACCTAGTGAAGTAAAATCTTTTGGGCATAGCATCATTCTATTAGTCCATCTATACTGACCTCCATCAGGTTGCAAATTGAATATAATTTTTTTCTGCATCTAGCTCTGAAAAAATATTTGGCCTTCTAGCAGTGTGTGGGACTTTCTCTATTAGTCCATCTATACTGACCTCCATCAGGTTGCAAAATGAATATATTTTTTTCTGCATCTACCTCTGAAAAAATATTGGGCTTGTAGCTGTGTGTGGGACTTGTTCTATTAATCCATCTATACAGACCTCCATCAGGTTGCAAACTGAATATAATTTTTTTCTGCATCTACCTCTGAAAAAATATTTGGGCTTCTAGCTGTGTGTGGGACTTGTTCTATTACTCCATCTATACTGACCTCCATCAGGTTGCAAATTGAATATAATTTTTTTCTGCATCTAGCTCTGAAAAAATATTGGGCTTCTAGCTGTGTGTGGGACTTGTTGTATTAGTCCATCTATACTGACCTCCATCAGGTTGCAAACTGAATATATTTTTTTCTCCATCTACCTCTGAAAAAATATTGGGCTTCTAGCTGCGTGTGGGACTTGTTCTATTAATCCATCTATACAGACCTCCATCAGGTTGCAAACTGAATATAATTTTTTTCTCCATCTAGCTCTGAAAAAATATTTGGCCTTCTAGCAGTGTGTGGGACTTTCTCTATTAGTCCATCTATACTGACCTCCATCAGGTTGCAAATTAAAAATTATTTTTATCTGCATCTACCTCTGAAAAAATATTTGGGCTTCTAGCTGTGTGTGGGACTTGTTCTATTACTCCATCTATACTGACCTCCATCAGGTTGCAAATTGAATATAATTTTTTTCTGCATCTAGCTCTGAAAAAATATTGGGCTTCTAGCTGTGTGTGGGACTTGTTGTATTAGTCCATCTATACTGACCTCCATCAGGTTGCAAACTGAATATATTTTTTTCTGCATCTACCTCTGAAAAAATATTGGGCTTCTAGCTTTGTGTGGGACTTGTTCTATTAATCCATCTATACAGACCTCCATCAGGTTGCAAACTGAATATAATTTTTTTCTGCATCTAGCTCTGAAAAAATATTTGGACTTCTAGCAGTGTGTGGGACTTTCTCTATTAGTCCATCTATACTGACCTCCATCAGGTTGCAAACTGAATATTATTTTTTTCTGCATCTAGCTCTGAAAAAATATTTGGCCTTCTAGCAGTGTGTGTGACTTTCTCTATTAGTCCATCAATACTGACCTCCATCAGGTTGCAAACTGAATATAATTTTTTTCTGCATATAGCTCTGAAAAAATATTTGCCCTTCTAGCAGTGTGTGGGACTTGTTCTATTAGTCCACCTATACTGACCTCCATCAGGTTGCAAATTCAAAATAATTTATTGTCTGCATCTAGCTCTGAAAAAATATTTGGCCTTCTAGCAGTGTGTGGGACTTGTTCTTTTAGTCCACCTATACTGACCTTCATCAGGTTGCAAATTCAAAATAATTTTTTGTCTGCATCTAGCTCTGAAAAAATATTTGGCCTTCTAGCAGTGTGTGGAACTTTCTCTATTAGTCCATCTATACTGACCTCCATCAGGTTGCAAACTGAATATTTTTTTTTCTGCATCTACCTCTGAAAAAATATTTGGGCTTCTAGCTGTGTGTGGGACTTGTTCTATTAGTCCATCTATACTGACCTCCATCAGGTTGCAAATTGAATATAATTTTTTTCTGCATCTAGCTCTGAAAAAATATTTGGCCTTCTAGCAGTTTGTGGGACTTTCTATTAGTCAATCTATACTGACCTCCATCAGGTTGCAAACTGAATATAATTTTTTTCTGCATCTAGCTCTGAAAAAATATTTGGCCTTCTAGCAGTGTGTGGGACTTTCTCTATGAGTCCATCTATACTGACCTCCATCAGGTTGCAAATTAAAAATAATTTTTATCTGCATCTAGCTCTGAAAAAATATTTGGGCTTCTAGCTGTGTTTGGGACTTGTTCTATTACTCCATCTATACTGACCTCCATCAGGTTGCAAGTTGAATATAATTTTTTTCTGCATCTAGCTCTGAAAAAATATTGTGCTTCTAGCTGTGTGTGGGACTTGTTGTATTAGTCCATCTATACTGACCTCCATCAGGTTGCAAACTGAATATATTTTTTTCTGCATCTAGCTCTGGAAAAATATTTGGCCTTCTAGCAGTGTGTGGGACTTTCTCTATTAGTCCATCTATACTGACCTCCATCAGGTTGCAAATTAAAAATAATTTTTATCTGCATCTAGCTCTGAAAAAATATTTGGGCTTCTAGCTGTGTGTGGGACTTGTTCTATTACTCCATCTATACTGACCTCCATCAGGTTGCAAATTGAATATAATTTTTTTCTGCATCTAGCTCTGAAAAAATACTGGGCTTCTAGCTGTGTGTGGGACTTGTTGTATTAGTCCATCTATACTGACCTCCATCAGGTTGCAAACTGAATATATTTTTTTCTGCATCTACCTCTAAAAAAATATTGGGCTTCTAGCTGTGTGTGGGACTTGTTCTATTGATCCATCTATACAGACCTCCATCAGGTTGCAAACTGAATATAATTTTTTTCTGCATCTAGCTCTGAAAAAATATTTGGCCTTCTAGCAGTGTGTGGGACTTTCTCTATTTGTCCATCTATACTGACCTCCATCAGGTTGCAAACTGAATATTATTTTTTTCTGCATCTAGCTCTGAAAAAATATTTGGCCTTCTAGCAGTGTGTGGGACTTTCTCTATTAGTCCATCTATACTGACCTCCATCAGGTTGCAAACTGAATATAATTTTTTTCTGCATCTAGCTCTGAAAAAATATTTGGCCTTCTAGCAGTGTGTGGGACTTGTTCTATTAGTCCACCTATACTGACCTCCATCAGGTTGCAAATTCAAAATAATTTTTTGTCTGCATCTAGCTCTGAAAAAATATTTGGCCTTCTAGCAGTGTGTGGGACTTTCTCTATTAGTCCATCTATACTGACCTCCATCAGGTTGCAAACTGAATATTTTTTTTTCTGCATCTACCTCTGAAAAAATATTTTTGCTTCTAGCTGTGTGTGGGACTTGTTCTATTAGTCCATCTATACTGACCTCCATCAGGTTGCAAATTGAATATAATTTTTTTCTGCATCTACCTCTGAAAAAATATTTGGCCTTCTAGCTGTGTGTGGGACTTTCTCTATTAGTCCATCTATACTGACCTCCATCAGGTTGCAAACTGAATATAATTTTTTTCTGCATCTAGCTCTGAAAAAATATTTGGCATTCTAGCAGTGTGTGGGACTTTCTCTATTAGTCCATCTATACTGACCTCCATCAGGTTGCAAATTAAAAATAATTTTTATCTGCATCTAGCTCTGAAAAAATATTTGGGCTTCTAGCTGTGTGTGGGACTTGTTCTATTACTCCATCTATACTGACCTCCATCAGGTTGCAAATTGAATATAATTTTTTTCTGCAGCTAGCTCTGAAAAAATATTGTGCTTCTAGCTGTGTGTGGGACTTGTTGTATTAATCCATCTATACTGACCTCCATCAGGTTGCAAACTGAATATATTTTTTTCTGCATCTACCTCTGAAAAAATATTGGGCTTCTAGCTGCGTGTGGGACTTGTTCTATTAATCCATCTATACAGACCTCCATCAGGTTGCAAACTGAATATAATTTTTTTCTGCATCTAGCTCTGAAAAAATATTTGGCCTTCTAGCAGTGTGTGGGACTTTCTCTATTAGTCCATCTATACTGACCTCCATCAGGTTGCAAATTAAAAATAATTTTTATCTGCATCTACCTCTGAAAAAATATTTGGGCTTCTAGCTGTGTGTGGGATTGTTCTATTACTCCATCTATACTGACCTCCATCAGGTTGCAAATTGAATATAAATTTTTTCTGCATCTAGCTCTGAAAAAATATTGGGCTTCTAGCTGTGTGTGGGACTTGTTGTATTAGTCCATCTATACTGACCTCCATCAGGTTGCAAACTGAATATATTTTTTTCTGCATCTACCTCTGAAAAAATATTGGGCTTCTAGCTGTGTGTGGGACTTGTTCTATTAATCCATCTATACAGACCTCCATCAGGTTGCAAACTTAATATAATTTTTTTCTGCATCTAGCTCTGAAAAAATATTTGGCCTTCTAGCAGTGTGTGGGACTTTCTCTATTAGTCCATCTATACTGACCTCCATCAGGTTGCAAATTAAAAATAATTTTTATCTGCATCTACCTCTGAAAAAATATTTGGGCTTCTAGCTGTGTGTGGGACTTGTTCTATTACTCCATCTATACTGACCTCCATCAGGTTGCAAATTGAATATAATTTTTTTCTGCATCTAGCTCTGAAAAAATATTGGGCTTCTAGCTGTGTGTGGGACTTGTTGTATTAGTCCATCTATACTGACCTCCATCAGGTTGCAAACTGAATATATTTTTTTCTGCATCTACCTCTGAAAAAATATTGGGCTTCTAGCTGTGTGTGGGACTTGTTCTATTAATCCATCTATACAGACCTCCATCAGGTTGCAAACTGAATATAATTTTTTTCTGCATCTAGCTCTGAAAAAATATTTGGCCTTCTAGCAGTGTGTGGGACTTTCTCTATTAGTCCATCTATACTGACCTCCATCAGGTTGCAAATTAAAAATAATTTTTATCTGCATCTAGCTCTGAAAAAATATTTGGGCTTCTAGCTGTGTGTGGGACTTGTTCTATTACTCCATCTATACTGACCTCCATCAGGTTGCAAATTGAATATAATTTTTTTCTGCATCTAGCTCTGAAAAAATATTGGGCTTCTAGCTGTGTGTGGGACTTGTTGTATTAGTCCATCTATACTGACCTCCATCAGGTTGCAAAATGAATACATTTTTTTCTGCATCTACCTCTGAAAAAATATTGGGCTTCTAGCTGTGTGTGGGACTTGTTCTAATAATCCATCTATACAGACCTCCATCAGGTTGCAAACTGAATATAATTTTTTTCTGCATCTAGCTCTGAAAAAATATTTGGCCTTCTAGCAGTGTGTGGGACTTTCTCTATTAGTACATCTATACTGACCTCCATCAGGTTGCAAACTGAATATAATTTTTTTCTGCATCTAGCTCTGAAAAAATATTTGGCCTTCTAGCAGTGTGTGGGACTTTCTCTATTAGTCCATCTATACTGACCTCCATCAGGTTGCAAACTGAATATAATTTTTTTCTGCATCTAGCTCTGAAAAAATATTTGGCCTTCTAGCAGTGTGTGGGACTTGTTCTATTAGCCAACCTATACTGACCTCCATCAGGTTGCAAATTCAAAATAATTTTTTGTCTGCATCTAGCTCTGAAAAAATATTTGGCCTTCTAGCAGTGTGTGGGACTTTCTCTATTAGTCCATCTATACTGACCTCCATCAGGTTGCAAACTGAATATTTTTTTTTCTGCATCTACCTCTGAAAAAATATTTGGGCTTCTAGCTGTGTGTGGGACTTGTTCTATTAGTCCATCTATACTGACCTCCATCAGGTTGCAAATTGAATATAATTTTTTTCTGCATCTAACCCCGCCAATAGTTTTGGCCTAATACGACAGTTTGGCTACTCAGCTCTGCTCAGTTCCCATCCATTGTTTTTTTGTGCAAACAACTCCAGAGTTGTGAATTAGTTAACCACCAAAATGAGTGGAAAAAGGCCTGCTGCTGGTGGAAAGGGGAATAGGCGTGTTGGGAAGGGGAAAAAAGGTTGTGTCCGTGGGGTAGGTGTTAAAGCAACAGTAACATCTGCAGAAGAAAGACCATCTTCCAGCCAAACTAAAATGTCTACTTCTTTTAGCGGACAATGTGATAAGATCCCTTTCTTACGGCCACGCCAATCGCTACAAATTCCAGATGAGGCACAAAAACAGCAGGTGCTTCAACGGATATCAAGTGCTCCTTTAAGTGGGCTCTCCTCCACATCAACTTCAACATCACACATACTCCAGTCCTCAAAGGTGTCACCCCAATCGCACCTGCTTCCTCACAGCTCCCAAACCTCCAGCTGCCCGTCTGAGTATGAGGTAGAGCAGATGGTTGAGTCTGCAGAGCTGTTTACTCATGCTATAGCCTGGGAATCAGAGGTCGACTCCAGCGCTTCTGTGAATCCAGACGAGGAAATGATCTGCACTGATGCCCAGAATCTTTATGAGTCGGATCCAGGACCAGACGCAGAAGGTTCTGACCATAATGTAGACCCTCATTCCCAAACTGTAACTCCTGTTGGTGGAGACAATGAGGAAGACGATGATGAGACTCAAATACCTGATTGGAGCGACAACTTTAGTCTTTTGTCAGGGCAGGAACAGGTTGGCTCTGAGGACGACGGGTGTGATAACGCACAGGGTGATGATGATGAGGTTGGAGATCCCACTTACTGTCAACCCACAGTCAGCCAAGAGATGAGGTCAGCAGAGGAGGTGGAGGAAGATGCTAGTGACGATGAGGTCAGGTTGCGCCTTCCTGGACAGAGACGTAGTACTGGAAGCACGTCAACAACTGCATCCTCAAACACAACTCTGCCTCTCACCACAAGTCGTGGTGGCTCTTCAGGTCGCATGGGTGCGAAGCCTTGCATAGCCTGGGCATTTTGTCAGATCGATAAAGATGACCCAACTCGTGTTATCTGTAACATTTGTCAGCAAAAGCTAAGTAGAGGCCAAAAAATAAATAGTTTGAGTACTTCATGCATGAACCGGCACATGGACATGAAGCATAAGTTGCAGTGGGAAGCTCAGTGTGCTACAATGCGGCCTAGCCGGCCGGGCCAACCACCGTCTGCCATATCTTGTGCATCCGCGGCCTCTTCATCCTCTGTGACTGGGGGGACAGCAGTCACACCTGTTTTGGGGCGCAGACCTGCCACCTCTTTACCCGCAACAGCCAGCGTGATTGGCAGGTCATCATTTTCTTTGGAGGTGGTAACACCAGCTGGTGTTGAGCGCTGTCCGACATCGATAGAAACACCTTTGGATCAAGGCAACCTAACATGTCCGCCTGCATCTTCCTCACAGACCGGCAGTTTGCCGGGGACACCCTTATCAACCCCGTTTAAGCACAATAGCCAGCCCTCGGTCCCTCAGATGTGGACAAGTAAAAGACCATTTCCTCCTAGCCATGAGAAAGCTAAGAGGTTGAATTTCACCATCTGCAAGCTCTTGGCTCCAGAAATGCTTCCTTTCCGCCTGGTGGACACAGAGGATTTTCGAGACCTTATGTCCGTCGCAGTGCCCCAGTACCAGATGCCCAGTCGGCACTACTTCTCATAGAAAGGTGTGCCTGCGCTCCACCAGCATGTCGCACACAACATCACCGCTTCTTTGACAAACTCTGTGTGTGACAGGGTGCATTTCACCACAGACACTTGGACGAGTAGGCATGGACAGGGGTGTTACATGTCGCTGACTGGGCACTGGGTAACTATGGTGACAGCAGGACAAGGGGCTGCTGTCCAAGTCTTGCCGTCCCCACGAGTTGTGCGTCAATCCTCTTTATGTCAAAGTTCCTCCACTGCTTCTGCCTCCTCAACCTCCTCTCGGTCTTCCACCTGCACCCAAAGCCTGTCTGGTCATGCCACAAGCTTTCTAACTGCGCAGAAGGGATCCTGCACACCTCCTTACTATGCTGGCAGTTGGGCTCAACGTTATCAGGCGGTTTTTACTTTGAAATGTCTGGGAAATGTGAGTCACACAGCTGAGGAGTTGTGGTCAGCTCTGGAGAGCCAATTTCATGAATGGTTGTCTCCACTGGACCTGAAACCAGGGAAGTCCGTGTGCGACAATGCTGCAAACCTGGGTGCGGCCCTTCGCCGGGGCAATGTCACACACGTGCCTTGTATGGCTCACGTGTTGAACCTGGTTGTCCAGCAATTTTTAGCCCACTTTCCCAGACTAGATGGCCTTCTGCAGAGGGTACGGTCGCTGTGTGCTCAATTCCGCCATTCGCATCCCGCAGCTCAGCGACTTACATCTCTACAGAAGTCGTTGGGCCTGCCACTTCACCGGCTAAAATGCGATGTGCCTACCCGGTGGAATTCAACTCTGCACATGTTGCAGCGACTGTGGCAGCACCGACAAGCCCTGGTGCAATACGTTCTGACGTATAGCCTGGGCCAACGAGATCCAGACGTGGGGCAAATCACGCTGGAGGAGTGGTCTCAGATCAGGGACCTATGCACCCTTCTGCACAGTTTTGAAATGGCGACAAAGATGTTTAGTGCTGACGATGCCATTATCAGCATGACTATTCCGGTGATTTACATGCTGGAGCACATGTTAAACAGAATTCGGAGTCAGGTGGTGGCACAAGAGGAGGTGAAGGAAGTAGAGGAGGAGGAGTTGTATGCGGAAGGGCTAACATCTGCAAGGTCCAGACGGTCGGCAGCACCAAGGCGGCAGGCATGTGAGGGTGGGGGAGATGGTATTACCAGGGCGCATGGTAGCAGCCAAACTAGTGAGGAAGGTGCAGGAGCCCAGGAAGAAGTGGAGGACGAACTGATGGAAGACTCATCAGATGAGGGAGACCTTGATCACATTTCTGTTGTGCGAGGTTGGGGGGAGAGGACAGAGGAAGGAAGCATGATTGTTACCTCGCCACCAACACAACAGGGACTTGGTGCTCCTGGATGCGCAACACACACGAGTGCCTTCTTGCTGCACTACCTGCAACATGACCCTCGAATTGGGAGAATTAGAAATAATCCTGACTACTGGGTTGCCACACTGTTAGATCCCCGGTACAAAAGTAAATTAGCAGAAATTATTCCTGCCATAGAAAGGGATGCACGCATGCAGGAGTATCAGCAGAGACTGTTGCAGAATCTTACATGTGCTTTTCCACAAAACACCAGTGGTGCACGTAGTGAATCTCACAGTTCCAACTTGCCAACCGTGGGACCGTCAAGTGTTCAGCACTCAAACCATAACAGAACCACAGTATCTGCTGGTAACATCAATTTTGCGCAATCATTTCACCACTTTTTTAGCCCATCCTTTGCAAGGCCACAGGAGACAAGAAGTCTGACACATAGTCAACGCCTAGAGACGATGGAACAGGAGTATCTCCAAGTAAACATTGAAGCCATGACTGTGTAACTGGACCCTTGCTCTTTTTGGGCTTCCAATCTGGATAAATGGCCTGAGCTCGCCATTTACGCCTTGAAGATCTTGTCATGCCCCGCAGCCAGCGTTTTGTCTGAACGTGTGTTCAGCGCTGCTGGTGGTGTGCTGACAGATAAGCGCACGCGGCTCTCTACTGATAATGTAGACAGACTCACGTTCATAAAGATGAACAAATCATGGATCCGAAACGACTTTTCTACCCCTGTGTCATCCTGGGGAGAGTAAAAGATGGATGATTGGTTAAAATCACCCTACCAACCGTTTTAAGCTTTCAAATTACTAATCATGTTTATCTGTATCTTGGCTGGAAAATAAATTGGGATTTGTAGCAGTGTGCAGCACTGATTCTATTAGGCCATCTATAATAAGCTCCACCAGATTTAAAATTACTAATCATGTTTATCTGTATCTTGGCTGGAAAATAATTTGGGCTTTGTAGCAGTGTGCAGCACTGATCCTATTAGGCCATCTATACTAAGCTCCACCAGATTTAAAATTAATAATAATTTTTAGCTGCATCTAGCCCGGAAAATAATTTTGGGGCTCCGAGATGCGCAAGACACATAAGTGCCTTCTTGCTGCACTACCTGCAACATGACCCTCATATTGTCAGAATTCGAAGTAATCATTACTACTGGGTTGCCACACTCTTAGATCCGCCAAACTTTTCGATCAACCTTTTCATTTTAATAAAGACCAAAAAAATGGTCCTTTTTGAAATTATAAGCATTAGCAGGTTATTAGAAACTGAAATCAAACAGTTTTCAACTCAAAACTTTATTCTAGGTGATGTTACATTTTCACATAGGACCCCTTGTACGAAAGGAGCTTCTGAACTCTCTCGTCCATTGAATTTGTCAGGTTTTGGATGGTTTCTGCTTCAATTGTTTTGCATGAGGACAGAATACCCTCCCAGAGCTGTTGCTTAGATGTGAACTGCCTCCCGCCATCATAGACACTCCTTTTGATGATGCTCCAGAGGTTCTGAATGGGGTAGAGGTCAGGGGAGCATGGGGGTCACACCATAAGTTTGTCCCCTTTTATGCCCATATCAGCCAGAGACGCAGATGTTTTATGTGCAGCATGAGATGGTGCATTATCATGCAAAAAAATGATCTTGCTGTGAAATACTCGGTTCTTCTTCTTGAACCATGGCAGGAAGTGCTGTTTGAGAAAATCCACATACATTATGGAGTTCATCTTTAGCGCCTTCAGGCATCCTAAAGGGGCCGACAATCTCTCTCCCCATGATTCCAGCCCAAAACATTACTCCACCTCCTCCTTGTTGGCGCTGTAGCCGTGTTTGCGTGGGGTGTCCATCAACCAGCCATCCTCCACTCCATCCATCTGGACCATCGAGCGCTGCACGGCACTTATCCGTGAACAAAACAGTTTTGAAATCAGTCTTCATGTAATGTTTGGCCCACTGGAGCCGTTTCTGCTTGTGTGAAGTGGATAGAGGAGGTCGACAGGATGGCGTATGCACAGCTGCAAACCTCTGAAGGACCCTGCATCTTGTTGTTCGGGGGATGTTGGAGGCACCAGCAGCTTCAAAAACTTGTCTGCTGCTATGACAAGGCTTTTTTGCCGCTGCTCTTTTAACCTGACGTAATTGCTTGTAGGAAAGAGTCCTCAATTTGCCCTTATCAGCACGCACACGTGTGTACTGTGAATCAGCTACATACTTCTTGATTGCCAAGACACTTCATCCTGATCATCGCACAATGTTGATTGTAGTCATGCCTTGACCTAAACACTCCACAATTTGTTGCTTCTCAGCAGCCGACACATCCTTTTTCTTTCCCATTTTGGCAGAAAATGTAGGCTGCTTAATAATGTGAGACAGCCTTCTTAAGTAGTCTTGCCTTTCATTGGACACACCTGCCAAACTAATTAGCACAGGTGTCTGCAATTGCTTACAGTGATATAAAGAGCCCTGACATACATCACCATCAATGAGTTTAACTGACAAACAAAAAATTCTTCCCTTATCACTCCTAAACACTTTTTGCATAATAATTTGGAACACAGTGTACATGTGCTTTTCCACAAAACACCAGTGGTTCACGTAGTGAATCTTACAGTTCTATCTTGCCAACCGTGGTCTGTATGGAGTTGTTCAATAAAGGGCCCAAAATTAAGATAACATAGATGGGAGAGGTCTCTATGAATAGGAATTCCTAAGTATTTTATACCCTGTGAGGGCCAGGCAAAGGGAAAGTTGGACTGGATGGAATCCTATATGGATTTGGGGAGGGAGACATCGAGGGCCTCAGACTTCGCTGCATTGATTTTAAAATTTGACCATGTAACAAAGTGATCTATTTCAGCCATAACAGCATGGATGGATATATGTGATTGAGTGATATATACTAGGACATCATCAGCAAATAGAGAGCACTTGTACCTCCCACCTCAATCCACCTAATATTGGGGTTATGGCGAATTGATGAGAGCAGGTGCTCCGTCACTAGGATGTATAAGAGAGGGGACAGAGAACATCCCTGCCTTGTCCCATTGGTGATTGTGAAAGGTGATGAAAATGTTCTGACGCGCCCCCTGGGAATTGGGACACCCGGAGCCGGACCCTTTTTGGTGGATGCTGGTGGTTGTAGTCTCCGTGGCGGCGACCCGGTTCCGTGGCTCAGGGCGGTCAAACCAGTGGCGGAACTATTTATGTGGTTTTGATGTTTAAATGTACGACTACGCCACCCGTGGATTGCGGTCAGAGTGAACCGCCGCTCCAGGGCAGACCGCTGAGGCTGGTGTTGTGGATGCAGCAGAGCATAGCATAACTCCCCACGGGAGGAGTATAGCCTCAGGGCAGTGTATGCGGAGGATGGGGGTGATGGTGCAGGGCAGCAGCAGTAACGACACGGAGTTAGTGATGCAGTCCAGGGCCTTTACTCACAGTTCTTATTATCCAGACCACGTCTGCAGGTAACGGCTGCCCACCTCGTACTGTGCTCACCAGGTGAAGGGCTCAGACAACTCCCAGATAACTTTGGAGCGCTTCACAGGACCCCCTTTGTGTGTCCTTTGTCTGGCTTTTCATACCAACCTTTCTGTCCGGCTGCCTCGGGCCTCCTCTTGGTAAACTTGGCGCCAGTTTCCCTGACTCTATGTGGTGCCTTCCTAGCGGGTGTAGCGAGGGGCTGCGCCACATAAAATGTCACAGCCTCCGGTTTCTAGCTGAGGGTCGTTTCCTGCCCCACTAGTTTCGGGGACCGGTCTCCCCCTTTGGCCTGACCCCTCCACGCAGGTGGATTCGGGCGTGCGGTGGCGACTCGCCCGTCCGCACCCCTGGGATCCCTTCATTCCTCATTCCTGGAGCCTTCTCCACTCCTCTTCCTTCCTTCTCCCTCTTCCAGGCCTGGGCCTCTGTTACTAGGCCCGCCTCCGGAGCAGAGCTCATGCAGAGCCCCTGCTCCCTTCCACTTCTGCTCAAACTTCTCTGCACTGAACTAAGATGGTGCCCACCTTTTATACTCCCTTCTCAATGCACCCAAGAACTGCTTCCTCCCTGCTCCTGCACTACAGGGTTCCCCTTCCTCAGTGTTACCTCCCCCCACTGCAGCCAGGGACAGGGACTGTCGTGCCCATCTCAGGGGCATATTGGTCGCCCTGCCCCACGGCAATGTGGTGTAATGCATGCAGGTGTCAGGTCCTGATCCACACTCCATCCTTACCTGAGAGTGAGATATCACACCTCTGGGTGAGGTGCAATACCTCTGTAGCAACCGAGCCCTCAGGGTAATACAGTTCCATTTATCTTCAGCCTAGGTGACGTATTGCGATACAGGGCCGTGATTTTGGCTATAAAAGGGTCCGCTAGACCCCTACCCCAAGCTTTTTAAGAGAATCATATATGGCGTGCCAGGAGACTCTATGGAATGCTTTCTCAGCATCCAATGAGAGTATCTAATTACAAATTTTTAACTGCATCTAGCCCAGGAAATACTTTGTGCCTAGTAGCAGTGTCTGCTAGTCAGCGGATTATCCCGGCTGTTAAGCAAGCTACACCACCTGTAGTTTTGACACTTAATTTTTTCAAAGGAAATTCTTCGGTACCACGGGATACTCAGTGAAGAGCATCAGGAGGCACCCCAAGGCAAAGGGGCTGGGACTGGCAGTAGGATGCCTTGCGGTGGACTGCCGAGCTCGATCCTTATAAAAGCTTTTTAACTGCAGCAGCTTTAGTGGTCGCTACTGGAGCTGGAATTACGCGGCTGCTGGCATGAGACTTGCCCTCCAATAGATCCTTGTAAATGGATTTAAAGTGTATTCATTCAAATTAGAGAGACAATTTAAATTAAAAAGCTTAGAGCTGCCTCCACCACAGGGGGGCTCGCTCGACCCACCAGCAGACAGGCACCAGTATTGGGAGAGGGGGGCTGGCCGTCAGGGTTCACCGCGGCTCTGGCACAAACCCGGCGACATGGAGGTGGCACGGGCAGGAGCGGACTGAACGTGTCGGCTTCTCACTTTTTGGATTTTAGAAGGGCATGACATGCCTATATCTGTGTCTCCCCCTCCATTTACTCCTCCACCTCTTTTCTTTTCGCATGACTATATGTACTTGTCACTTTTCCATGTGTTAGTTGTGTCTTCAGAGCAGTTTGTCAGCTTTTGGACACCTTTGAAGGTGTTTTCTATGTGTTTCTATGTGTTTTTGTTTGCCTGCCATTGGTTTTAACGGTGTTCGAAGGTGTTCGACGAACAGTTCGACGAACAGTTTGGCGAACACACGGGTGTTCGCCGAACCGAACCGAACTCGAACACTACGGGGGTGGCTCAACACTAACGCTTAGGCCCCGCATACTGGGAGTGTGAACTCCGAGACAAGGCACTATCACAAGGTCAGCCAGCGCAGGACAGAGAAAAAGTTAGGCCTAGCTCCAGGCAGGTCAGAAACTTACTATGCAGAGGCAAGAAACAGGAGGCCCTACACCCGCTCATTGGGGAGGATCCTGATATGCACCATTCACCCTACAGTGCTCCGGGATGTGCCTGAATTTCCACCAGTAAAAGGTACTGAAGTGACTACCGTGTCCGTTCCTGTTCTTGCTCTGACCCAGCTGGGTCTCGCCTGTCCTGCATTCCCCCTGCATACGCTTTTCTGAGGCCTAGCTCCACCTGTGGGGAGCTATACCATCGAGCTGCCTTATCACCGGCCTCAGTGGACTACTGCAGCGCTGGTGCTTCTCACCAGATAGCACAGGTGGCGTCATGAACTCTTATAAAATTAACAATTATCCACCCTTTTAAAGACTGACCCCAGGGTACGGGCCTGGGAGCCGACCACCGCGACATCCCAAAGGCCAGTCAAAGGCCCGGGTACCGAGTCATCACCATCCCCTGGGCTAGTCACATCCTCCTCCACCTCCTCTGCTGACCTCATCTACTGGCTGACTGTGGGTTGACAGTAAGCGGGATCTCCAACCTCATCATCATCACCCTGTGTGTTGTCACACCCGTCATCCTCAGAGCCAACCTCTTCCTGCCCTGACAGAAATGTCAAGTTGACGCTCCAATCAGGTATTTGAGTCTCATCATCGTCTTCATCATTTTCTCCACCAACAGGAGTTACAGTTTGGGAACGAGGGTTTACATTATGCTCAGAACCTTCTTCATCTGGTCCTGGATCCAACTCATAAAGATTCTGGGCATCAGTGCAGATCATTTCCTCGTCTGGATTAACAGAAGCTCTGGAGCAGACCTCAGTTTCCCAGGCTATAGTATGAGTAAACAGCTGGGCAGACTCAACCATCTGTGTTACCCCATACTCAGACAGGCAGCTGGAGAATTGGGAGCTGTGAGGAAGCAAGTGCGATTGGGGTGACACCTCTGAAGACTGGAATATTTGTGATGTTGAAGTTGAGGTGGAAGAGAGCCCACTTGAAGGAGCACTTGATATACATTGAAGCACCTGCTGTTTTTGTACCTCATCTGGAATTTGTAGCGACGTGCGTGTCCGTAAGAAAGAGATCGTATCACATTGTCCACGAAAAGAAGTAGACATCTTAGTTTGGCTGGAAGATGGTCTTTCTTCTGCAGATGTTACTCTCCCCCACCGCGGGGGGGCTCGACCCACCAGCGGACAGGCACCAGTTTTGAGACAGGGGGGCTGGCCGTCAGGGTCCACCGCAGCTCTGGCACAAACCCGGCGACACGGAGGTTGCACGGACAGGAACGGACTGGCCGTGTCGGCTTCACACCTTTTTGGTTTTAGAAGGGCATGACTTGCCTATATCTGTGTCTTCCCCTCCTTTTACTCCTCCACCTCTTTTCTTTTCGCATGACTATATGTACTTGTCACTTTTCCATGTGTTAGTTGTGTCTTCTGAGCAGTTTGTCAGCTTTTGGACACCTTTGAAGGTGTTTTCTATGTGTTTTTATGTGTTTTTGTTTGCCTGCCATTGGTTTTAACGGTTTTCGATGGTGTTCGACCAACAGTTCGGCGAACATACGGGTGTTCGACTAACCGAACCGAACTCGAACACTACGGGGGTGGCTCAACACTAATGGGCGCAGAACATGCAGAATTTCATTAGGGAGCATGGGGCACGTATTACCAAGCGTTTTTAAAGCGTTTCTGCTGTGGAAATTCTGCATTAAAAACGCTTGAAAAAACGCATAGTGGGCACACAGCCTTATTGCATTTTATTGCAATTTTGCAGAGGCCAAAAAAATGAATCCTGGCTTTTTTTTTCATTACGCTGTTTACCTATCAAATTAATTTATTTTACATTTTGATAGATTGGACTTTTTCAAACGTAGCAATTTCAAACGTGTATTTATTTTTTATTGTTTTATTTTTAATGGGGCAAAAAGCGTGTTATTTAAACTTTTATGTTTTTAATATTTTTTCATATATTTCAAAAGTTTTTTTTCTACTTTTTGCTATATCTTTTAGTCCCCTTATGTGGAGACTAATTGTGCTATACATTTCAGTGCACAAACACTGCTATGTACTGGTAAGATCACGATCTCCTAGGAATGCTATCCAAACACTGGCTTTTATAGGAGGATCATCATAACAAGCATGGAGGTCTTCAGCAGACCTTCGGCTGTAATGGCAACACATTGGTGCTCCGCGATCACGTCATGATTGCACCAATGGGCAAATGACGCACTCCCTGCTGTTAAATGACACTGTCAGAGACTGACAGTGACAATTAACAGGTTAACAGCCATGAGGAGTGCTGCTGTTAAAGATACATAATGACTCATTAAATCAGTTTGCTGGGAAAGATTCTTGGTTGGGCGTGTGAGCCCACCTCAAAGGCAGTAACACAACTTTTGACGTACATGTACGTCAAAGGTCATGAATGGGTTAATGTAAAAATGTTCAAGACAAAAACAAGAAAAATGGACATATTGCTGTATCCTATAATATATACAGTATATTACTTTTTAAAAATAAATATATATTTATTTTTTAAATACACATCAATGCATTATTTTTTTTTCCACAAGGCGTTGCTCTACTATAGAGATATCAAATTAATGTGTAAATGAGGCTAGAAGTGCATTGGGACATGGCATTGCACTTCCATTGCCTCAGCCCCCCTGTCCTTTCTACACATAGTCCTCTAGTGGATGGACACTTAGATAGCACTGCTGCATTATTTCTCTACTCCTGAAATCTCTACATTTTCTGCTTTGTTATCGTAGCTGGAAAGTAGTTTTCCCCCTGTGGCACAGGGAAAGTACTGTGCAGATGCAAGAACAAAGATGAATGGAGCATGCTTCAGAAACAGAACAATCATACAATGTGGGCAAATATTTACTTATTCAAATAGCACTTGGTAACTCCACTTAGTCAAACACTGGCTGATGATTGGTTCATGCAGCTTTATTCTAAATGCCATAATTATTGCAATGATGGGTTCAGCATATATGACAAACACTTTTTACCTAATGTGTCCCCCTATTTCCTTATAGATTGTAATCTTGTGAGCAGGGCCCTCTCTCCTACTGTAACTTTTGATCTATGTGCTACTTTGTGATTTCTTTATTGCTTGTACATGTCATTTGTACATGTCCCTGCTTAATTATTAAGTGATGCAGAATATGTTGTGAAGAAACTAAGAAGGAAAAGTGCAAATAGGGTGATATCCGAGGGTCATGTTGCAGGTAGAGCAGCAAGAAGGCACTCATGTGTCTTGCACATCCAGGAGGACCAAGTACTTGTTGTGTTGGTAGCGAGGTAAGAATCATGCTTCCTTCCTCTGCCCTCCCCCCCAACCTCGCACAACAGAAATGTGATCAAGGTTTCCCTCATCTGATGAGTCTTACATGCCCATCGCCAGTTCGTCCTCCACTTCTTCCTCAGCTCCTGCACCTTCCTCAACAGTTTGGCTGCTATCATGCGCCCTGGTTAATCCCTCTCCCCCACCCTCCCATACCTGCCGCCTTGGTGCTGCCCACCGTTAGAGATGAGCGGTGTTCGACTTGAACTGTTCGCCAATCTCAAATTCGAGCTGTTTTGGGCGGTGTTCGAGTTGTTCCACGAACCCGAACGATTTGCAAAAAATTCGGCTGTTCGAGGTTATGTTCGATAACTGTTCGTGCACCAAAAGCATGTCCTGCATGTCTGGCGCTATTTAGAGCACCAATCATGCAGGGATTGTCTGCCACTCACTGTAATGCCACAGCCATGGTGGTTGTGGCATTACAGTGATTGCCCAAATCGATGGGAACAGTGCTCACAGTGAAACATGAAAAGCCGGCAATTCAGCAGCGGCATACACCTGTACCCGACAATTTAGAACCGAAAGAATAGGGCATCACACATAGATTAGATAGATAGAAACATGTCAGCCACATATATACGAAGTACAGTGAAAGTGCTGCTTACTGTACTTGTCATTTAGCGTAAAGGATTTATCAAAAAAAATAATAGTGTTTTCATGCACCGTCTCTTTAAAAAAGCCGGCCGGCAATTCAGCAGCGGTACCCGACAATTTATAACAGACAGAATAGAGCTTCACACATAGATTAGATAGATAGAAACATGTCAGCCACATATATACGAAGTACAGTGAAAGTGTTGCTTACTGTACTTGTCATTTAGCGTAAAGGATTTATCAAAAAAAATAATAGTGTTTTCATGCACTGTCTCTTTAAAAAAGCCGGCCTGCAATTCAGCAGCGGTACCCGACAATTTATAACAGACAGAATAGAGCTTCACACATAGATTAGATAGATAGAAACATGTCAGTCACATATATATGAAGTACAGTGATAGTGTTGGTTACTGTACTTGTCATTTAGTATTAAAATAAAGGATTTATTATTAAAAAAATTGGCGTGGGGTTCCCCTTAATTTTAGTCTCTAGCGGAGGTTAAGCAGACGGCTGGGGCAGATGTTTGAAGCCTGGGAAGGGGGTAATACCCACGGAGCTTCCCAGGCTACTAATATCAGCCCCCAGCTGAATACATAGCCTTTACTAGCTATTAAAATGGGGGACCCCCCAAAAAAAAATGACGTGGGGTCCCCCCTAATTTAATAGCTAGCAAAGGCTAGGCAGACAGCTGGGGGCTGATATTAATAGCCCAGGAAGGGAGCCATGAATATTGGCCCCCTCCCAGGCTAGAAACACCAGCCGTCAGCCGCCCCAGAAATGGCGCATTCATAGGATGCGCCAATTCTGGCACTTAGCCTCGCTCTTCCACGCTGCCCTGGTGCGGTGGCAGGGGGTAATAGGGTTGGGGTTGATGTCAGCTTATAATGCCAGCTGACATCAAGCCCAGGTTAGTAATGGAGAGGCGTCTATAAGACACCCCCATTACTAACCCCATAGTCAAAGTTAAAAAAAACACAAACACCCAGAATAAAGTCCTTTAATTGAAATAAAGACACAATCCTTTATTGTTCTAAATTAAACCATACTTACCGTCACGCCCATTCCAGCTGAAGCCAACGATCTCCTGCAATAAAAGAAAAATAATAAAGCAACCTCATCCTTACCTTTCCATGGTTCCCACGACAGCTTCAGCTCTGCTACATCGAGATGACAGGCTGGACCGCAGCAGAACGCTGCCATCCAGCCTCTCATCCCGCAGACACTGAGAAGCGCAGGCTTGCTTGCGCTGCTCAGCGTCTCTCTGTGACGACATCCAGATGAGCCGAGTTCATGTCCAATGAACTCGGCTCACCTCATGCACGTCACTGACAGCGTGGGAAAATTCTCCTGCACTCAGCGCTTCAGCATGAGAATTCTCCCACGCTGAAGCGCTGAGTGCAGGAGAATTTTCCCACGCTGTCAGTGACGTGCATAAGGTGAGCTCATGTCCAATGAACTCAGCTCACCTCCTGCACGTCACTGACAGCGTGGGAGAATTCTCCTGCACTCAGCGCTTCAGTGTGAGAATTCTCCCACGCTGAAGCGCTGAGTGCAGGAGAATTTTCCCACGCTGTCAGTGACGTGCATGAGGTGAGCCGAGTTCATTGGACATTAACTCGGCTCATCTGGATGTCCTCACAGAGAGACACTGTGGAGCGCAAGCAAGCCTGCGCTTCTCAGTGTCTGCGGGATGAGAGGCTGGATGGCAGCGTTCTGCTGCGGTCCAGCCTGTCATCTCGATGTAGCAGAGCTGAAGCTGTCATGGGAACCATGGAAAGGTAAGGATGATGTTGCTTTATTATTTTTCTTTTATTTCAGGAGATCGTTGGCTTCAGCTGGAATGGGCGTGATGGTAAGTATGGTTTAATTTAGAACAATAAAGAATTGTGTGTTTATTTCAATTAAAGGACTTTTTTCTGGGTGTTGTGTTTTTTTTAAATACTTTACTAGAAATTCATGGTGGTCATGTCTAATATTGGCGTGACCCCATGAATTTCGGGCTTAGGGCCAGCTGATAATGCCAAGCTGGCCCTAACCCCTTTATTACCCAGTGAGCCACCGCACCAGGGCCCTGGATGAGTTGGGTACAGCGCCAGAAGATGGCGCTTCTATGAACGCGCCATTTTCCGGGGTGGCTGCGGACTGCAATTTGTAGCGGGGGGGGGGCCCAGAAAGCTTGGGTCTCCCTGCGCTGCAGATTCCAGCCCCCAGCTGCCTAGTTGTACCTGGCTGGACACAAAAATAGGGCGAAGCCCCACGTACTTTTTTTTTAATTATTTCATGAATTTCATGAAATAATTAAGAAAAAAAGGCCTTCCCTATATTGTTGTGTCCGGCCAGGTACAAATAGGCAGCTGGTGGTTGGGGGCAGCCCGTTCCTGCCTGCTGTACCTGGCTGGACACAAATATAGTGCGAAGCCCCACGTCAATTTTTTTTAAATTATTTCATGAATTTCCTGAAATAATTTAAAAAAATTGAAGTGGGGCTTCGCACTATATTTGTGTCCAGCCAGGTACAGCAGGCAGGAACGGGCTGCCCCCATCCACCAGCTGCCTATTTGTACCTGGCCGGACACAACAATATAGGGAAGCCCTTTTTTTCTTAATTATTTCATGAATTTCCTGAAATAATTTAAAAAAATTGAAGTGGGGCTTCGCACTATATTTGTGTCCAGCCAGGTACAGCAGGCAGGAACGGGCTGCCCCCATCCACCAGCTGCCTATTTGTACCTGGCCGGACACAACAATATAGGGGAGCCCTTTTTTTCTTAATTATTTCATGAATTTCATGAAATAATTAAAAAAAATTGAAGTGGAGCTTCGCACTATATTTGTGTCCAGCCAGGTACAGCAGGCAGGAACGGGCTGCCCCCAACCACCAGCTGCCTATTTGTACCTGGCCGGACACAACAATATAGGGAAGGCCTTTTTTTCTTAATTATTTCATGAAATTCATGAAATAATTAAAAAAAAAGTACGTGGGGCTTCGCCCTATTTTTGTGTCCAGCCAGGTACAACTAGGCAGCTGGGGGCTGGAATCTGCAGCGCAGGGAGGCCCAAGCTTTCTGGGCCCCCCCCCCGCTACAAATTGCAGTCCGCAGCCACCCCGGAAAATGGCGCGTTCATAGAAGCGCCATCTTCTGGCGCTGTACCCAACTCATCCAGGGCCCTGGTGCGGTGGCTCACTGGGTAATAAAGGGGTTAGGGCCAGCTTGGTATTATCAGCTGGCCCCAAGCCCAAAATTCATGGGGTCACGCCAGTATTAGACATGACCGCCATGAATTTCTAGTAAAGTATTTAAAAAAAACACAACACCCAGAATAAAGTCCTTTAATTGAAATAAAGACACAATTCTTTATTGTTCTAAATTAAACCATACTTACCATCACACCCATTCCAGCTGAAGCCAACGATCTCCTGCAATAAAAGTAAAATAATAAAGCAACCTCATCCTTACCTTTCCATGGTTCCCACGACAGCTTCAGCTCTGCTACATCGAGATGACAGGCTGGACCGCAGCAGAACGCCGCCATCCAGCCTGTCATCCCGCAGACACTGAGAAGCGCAGGCTTGCTTGCGCTGCTCAGCGTCTCTCTGTGACGACATCCAGATGAGCCGAGTTCATGTCCAATGAACTCAGCTCACCTCCTGCACGTCACTGACAGCGTGGGAAAATTCTCCTGCAATCAGCGCTTCAGCGTGAGAATTTTCCCACGCTGTCAGTGACGTGCATGAGGTGAGCCGAGTTCATTGGACATGAACTCGGCTCATCTGGATGTCGTCACAGAGAGACGCTGAGCAGCGCAAGCAAGCCTGCGCTTCTCAGTGTCTGCGGGATGACAGGCTGGATGGCGGCGTTCTGCTGCGGTCCAGCCTGTCATCTCGATGTAGCAGAGCTGAAGCTGTCGTGGGAACCATGGAAAGGTAAGGATGAGGTTGCTTTATTATTTTTCTTTTATTGCAGGAGATCGTTGGCTTCAGCTGGAATGGGCGTGATGGTAGGTATGGTTTAATTTAGAACAATAAAGGATTGTGTCTTTATTTCAATTAAAGGACTTTATTCTGGGTGTTTGTGTTTTTTTTAACTTTGACTATGGGGTTAGTAATGGGGGTGTCTTATAGACGCCTCTCCATTACTAACCTGGGCTTGATGTCAGCTGGCATTATAAGCTGACATCAACCCCAACCCTATTACCCCCTGCCACCGCACCAGGGCAGCGTGGAAGAGCGAGGCTAAGTGCCAGAATTGGCGCATCCTATGAATGCGCCATTTCTGGGGCGGCTGACGGCTGGTGTTTCTAGCCTGGGAGGGGGCCAATATTCATGGCTCCCTTCCTGGGCTATTAATATCAGCCCCCAGCTGTCTGCCTAGCCTTTGCTAGCTATTAAATTAGGGGGGACACCACGTCATTTTTTTTGGGGGGTCCCCCATTTTAATAGCTAGTAAAGGCTATGTATTCAGCTGGGGGCTGATATTAGTAGCCTGGGAAGCTCCGTGGGTATTACCCCCTTCCCAGGCTTCAAACATCTGCCCCAGCCGTCTGCTTAACCTCCGCTAGAGCCTAAAATTAAGGGGAACCCCAAGCCAATTTTTTTAATAATAAATCCTTTATTTTAATACTAAATGACAAGTACAGTAACCAACACTATCACTGTACTTCATATATATGTGACTGACATGTTTCTATCTATCTAATCTATGTGTGATGCTCTATTCTTTCTGTTCTAAATTGTCGGGTACCGCTGCTGAATTGCCGGCCGGCTTTTTTAAAGAGACAGTGCATGAAAACACTATTATTTTTTTTGATAAATCCTTTACACTAAATGACAAGTACAGTAAGCAACACTGTCACTGTACTTCATATATATGTGACTGACATGTTTCTATCTATCTAATCTATGTGTGAAGCTCTATTCTTTCTGTTCTAAATTGTCGGGTACAGATGCTGAATTGCCGGCCGGCTTTTTTAAAGAGACGGTGCATGAAAACACTAATATTTTTTTTAATAAATCCTTTACACTAAATGACAAATGCAGTAACCAACACTGTCACTGTGCTTCTTATATGTGTGACTGACATGTTTCTATCTATCTAATCTATGTGTGATGCTCTATTCCTTCTTGTCTAAATTGTCGGGTACCGGTGTATGCCGCTGCTGAATTTGCCGGCCGGCTTTTTTAAACAGAGTGTCTTCTGAGCAGTTTGTCAGCTTTTGGACACCTTTGCAGGTGTTTTCTATGTGTTTCTATGTGTTTTTGTTTGCCTGCCATTGGTTTTAACGGTGTTCGACGGTGTTCTAAGGTGTTCGACGAACAGTTCCACGAACAGTTCCTCGAACATCCCGGTGTTCGACGAACCGAACCGAACCCGAACACTACGGGGGTGGCTCAACACTACCCACCGTCTGGACCTTGGAGATGTTATCCCTTCCGCATACGACTCCTCCTCTACTTCCTCCACCTCCTCTGGTCCCACCACCTGACTCTGAATTCTGTTTAACGTGTGATCCAGCAATTAAATCACCAGAATAGTCATGCTGATAATGGCATCATTGTCAGCACTAAACATCTTTGTCGCCATTTCAAAACTGTGCAGAAGGGTGTGTGGTGCCCCTGAGGGTTCAGTCGCCACAGATGTACTGCATCTCACCCAGAGGTGTGGTATCTCACCCTCAGGTAAGGAAAGAGTATGGCTCGGGACCCTAACACCTGCATCCAACACATACCCACAGTGGGGGTAGGGCGAGATTGCTCCTAAGAGAGAGCACAGTCCCAGGTCCCTAGCAGGTGGGAGGGTCCTATGTAGTGGGTTTGGGTGGAGAAAGCAGCTTAGGGGAGCACATGACAGGGAGAGTATAAATAGGAAGCCATCTAAGAAAGAGCTAGCCAGTCAGAGAAGGAGAAGTGACAGGAGCAGAGGCTCTGCATGAGATCTGCTCCGGAGGCGGGCCTAGCCTGGGAGGTCCAGGACTGAAGGAGAGAAGAGAGGAGTGGGAGCGAGAAGGCTCCAGGAACCGAAGGGACCCTATGGGTACGGGCCGTGCAGAAGGCCATCCGTACACCCGCTGCTACCAGGAGGTAGGGGGGTCAGGCCAGATAACGGGAACCGGTCCCTCAACTAGCGGTGAAACAGCAAGGCTCAACTAGAAACCGGAGGCTTCAGCATTTCATGTACTGCAGGCCAAAGTCCACACCAGTCTCACTAAGAAGGTAGCCACTTCGAACCCAGGGTACGGAACACACATCGCCCGCCAAGGCCTGAGGATACCAGATAGAAGTGTCACTGGGTGTGAGGTGCAGGGAGATGGCCAGAGAAAGGACACACAGAAGGGGGTCCTGCTAAGTACTCCGGAGCTATCTGGGGGTGTACTGAGCAACTCACTGAGTACGCACAGAAAGACGGGGGAGATTGCTCTGGTACCTGTAATCTGGACTGCAACAACTGTGAGTAAAGACCTTGGGACTGCATCTCACGGACTCTGTGTTCGTTACTGACACCCTGCACTACAACCACCATCATCCACCCACACTGCCCTGAAGCAACTCTCTTCCTGTGAGGAGTAATAATACCATTGCTGCAAAACCACCAGCTTCAGAGAACTGTTCCGCAGTGGCGGCCCCTTTGGCCGCACTCCAAAGGTGGCGTAGTTGGACATTATAAAACCCATATATACAAATTACCCTTGGATTGACCGCCCTGGGTCACGGACCGGGTCGCCGCCACAGTGACTACAACCCCGAGCGTCTACTGGCCCGGCTCCGGGTACCTCACGGCCCTGGGGGCACGTCAACTTCATAGGTCACTGATCTGAGACCACTCCTGCAGCATGATTTGCCCCACCTCTGGATCTCGTTGGCCCAGGCTATACGTCAGAACGTATTGCACCAGGGCTTGTCGGTGCTGCCACAGTCACTGCAACATGTGCAGAGTTGAATTCCACCGGGTAGGCACATCGCATTTCAGCCGGTGAACTGGCAGGCCCAACGACTTCTGTAGAGATGTAAGTCGTTGAGCTGCGGGATGCGAACGGCGGAAGTGAGCACACAGTGACCGTGCCCTCTGCAGAAGGCCATCTAGTCCGGGATAGTGGGCTAAAAATTGATGGACAACCACGTTCAACACGTGAGCCATACAAGGCACGTGTGTGACATTGCCCCGGCGAAGGGCCGCACCCAGGTATTGTCGCACACGGCCTTCCCTGGTTGCAGGTCCAGTGGAGACAACCATTCATGAAACTGGGTCTCCAGAGCTGACCACAACTTCTCAGCTG
The DNA here is from genome assembly GCF_046119375.1 of Phyllobates terribilis. Taxonomy (NCBI): domain Eukaryota; kingdom Metazoa; phylum Chordata; class Amphibia; order Anura; family Dendrobatidae; genus Phyllobates; species Phyllobates terribilis. The sequence goes on from NW_027362764.1 coordinate 448,031,264, forward strand.
TGTGACTCACTTTTCCCAGACATTTCAAAGTAAACACCACCTGATGCCGTTGAGCCCTGCTGCCAGCATACTAAGGAGGTGTGCAGGATTCCTTCTGCGCAGTTAGAAAGCGGGTGGCATGACCAGACAGGCTTTGGGTGCAGGTGGAGGACCGAGAGGAGGTTGAGGAGGCAGAAGCAGTGGAGGAACTTCTAGATAAAGAGGATTAACGTACAACTCATAGGGACGGCAAGACTTGGACAGCAGCCCCTTGTCCTGCTGTCACCATAGTTACCCAGTGCCCAGTCAGCGACATGTAATGCCCCTGTCCATGCCTACTTTTCCAAGTGTCTGTGGTGAAATGCACCCTGTCACACACAGAGTTTCTCAAAGAAGCGGTGATGTTGTGTGCGACATGCTGGTGGAGTGCAGGCACACCTTTCTTTGAGAAGTAGTGCCGACTGGGCATTTGGTACTGGGGCACTGCGACGGACATAAGGTCTCGAAAATCCTCTGTATCCACCAGGCGGAAAGGCAGCATTTCTGTAGCCAACAGCTTGCAGATGGTGAAATTCAACCTCTTAGCTTTGTCATGGCTAGGAGGAAATGGTCTTTTACTAGTCCACATCTGAGGGACCGAGGACTGGCTGTTGTGCTTAGACGGGGTTGAGTAGGGTGTCCCCAGCAAACTTGCCGGTCTGTGAGGAAGATGCAGGCAGAAAAGTTAGGTTGCCTTGATCCAAAGGTGGTGCTCTCAATGTCGGAGAGCGCTCAACACTAGCTGGTATTTCCACTTCCAAATGAAATGATGACCTGCCAATCACACTGGCTGTTGCGGGCAATGAGGTGACAGGTCTGTGTCCAAAAACATGTGTGTCTGCTGTCTTCCCAGCCACAGAGGATGAAGAGGCCGCGGATGCACAAGATGTGGCAGACGGTGGTTGGCACTAGTGTTGAGCCACCCCCGTAGTGTTCGGGTTCGGTTCGGTTCGTCGAACACCGGGATGTTCGAGGAACTGTTCGTCGAACTGTTCGTCGAACACCTTAGAACACCGTCGAACACCGTTAAAACCAATGGCAGGCAAACAAAAACACATAGGAACACATAGAAAACACCTTCAAAGGTGTCCAAAAGCTGACAAACTGCTCAGAAGACGCTTTCTTTAAAAAAGCCTGCCGGCAATTCAGCAGCGGCATACACCGGTACATGACAATTTAGACATGAAGGAATAGAGCATCACACATAGATTAGATAGATAGAAACATGTCAGCCACATATATACGAAGTACAGTGACAGTGTTTCTTACTGTACTTGTCATTTACTGCAAGGATGTATTAAAAAAAATAATAGTGTTTTCATGCACCGTCTCTTTAAAAAAGCCGGCCGGCAATTCAGCATCTGTACCCGACAATTTATAACAGACAGAATAGAGCTTCACACATAGATTAAATAGATAGAAACATGTCAGTCACATATATAATAAGTACAGTGACAGTGTTGGTTACTGTACTTGTCATTTAGTATTAAAATAAAGGATTTATTATTAAAAAAAATTGGCGTGGGGTTCCCCGTAATTTTAGTCTCTAGCGGAGGTTAAGCAGACAGCTGGGGCAGATGTTTGAAGCCTGGGAAGGGGGTAATACCCACGGAGTTTCCCAGGCTACTAATATCAGCCCCCAGCTGAATACCTAGCCTTTACTAGCTATTAAAATGGAGGACCCCCCCAAGAAAATGACGTGGGGTCCCCCCTAATTTAATAGCTAGCAAAGGCTAGGCAGACAGCTGGGGGCTGATATTAATAGCCCAGGAAGGGAGCCATGAATATTGGCCCCCTCCCAGGCTAGAAACACCAGCCCTCAGCCGCCCCAGAAATGGCGCATCCATAGGATGCGCCAATTCTGGCACTTAGCCTCGATCTTCCACGCTGCCCTGGTGCGGTGGCAGGGGGTAATAGGGTTGGGGTTGATGTCAGCTTATAATGCCAGCTGACATCAAGCCCAGGTTAGTAATGGAGAGGCGTCTATAAGACACCCCCATTACTAACCCCATAGTCAAAGTTAAAAAAAAAACACAAACACCCAGAATAAAGTCCTTTAATTGAAATAAAGACACAATTCTTTATTGTTCTAAATTAAACCATACTTACCATCACGCCCATTCCAGCTGAAGCCAACGATCTCCTGCAATAAAAGAAAAATAATAAAGCAACCTCATCCTTACCTTTCCATGGTTCCCAGGACAGCTCCAGCTCTGCTACATCGAGATGACAGGCTGGACCGCAGCAGAACGCTGCCATCCAGCCTGTCATCCCGCAGACACTGAGAAGCGCAGGCATGCTTGCGCTCCTCAGTGTCTGACTGTGACGGCATCCAGATGAGCCGACAATGAACTCGGCTCACCTCATGTACGTCACTGACAGCGTGGGAAAATTCTCCTGCACTCAGCGCTTCAGCGTGAGAATTTTCCCACGCTGTCAGTGACGTGCATGAGGTGAGCCGAGTTCATTGGACATGACCTCGGCTCATCTGGATGCCGTCACAGCCAGACACTGAGTAGCGCAAGCATGCCTGCGCTTCTCAGTGTCTGCGGGATGACAGGCTCGATGGCAGCGTTCTGCTGCGGTCCAGCCTGTCATCTCGATGTAGCAGAGCTGAAGCTGTCGTGGGAGCCATGGAAAGGTAAGGATGATGTTGCTTTATTATTTTACTTTTATTGCAGGAGATCATTGGCTTCAGCTGGAATGGGCGTGGCGGTAAGTATGGTTTAATTTAGAACAATAAAGAATTGTGTGTTTATTTCAATTAAAGGACTTTTTTCTGGGTGTTTGTGTTTTTTTTAAATACTTTACTAGAAATTCATGGTGGTCATGTCTAATATTGGCGTGACCCCATGAATTTCGGGCTTAGGGCCAGCTGATAATGCCAAGCTGGCCTTAACCCCTTTATTACCCAGTGAGCCACCGCACCAGGGCCCTGGATGAGTTGGGTACAGCGCCAGAAGATGGCGCTTCTATGAACGCGCCATTTTCCGGGGCGGCTGCGGACTGCAATTTGCAGCGGGTGGGGCCCAGAAAGCTTGGGCCTCCCTGCGCTGCAGATTCCAGCCCCCAGCTGCCTAGTTGTACCTGGCTGGACACAAAAATAGGGCGAAGCTCCACGTATTTTTTTTTTAAATTCATGAAATTCATGGAATAATTAAGAAAAAAAGGGCTTCCCTATATTGTTGTGTCCGGCTAGGTACAAATAGGCAGCTGGTGGTTGGGAGCAGCCCGTTCCTGCCTGCTGTACCTGACTGGACACAAATATAGGGCGAAGCCCCACATCAATTTTTTTTTCATTATTTCATGAATTTCCTGAAATAATTAAAAAAAAATTGACGTGGGGCTTCGCCCTATATTTGTGTCCAGTCAGGTACAGCAGGCAGGAACGGGCTGCCCCCAACCACCAGCTGCCTATTTGTACCTGGCCAGACACAACAATATAGGGAAGCCCTTTTTTAAAAAAATTATTTCATGAAATAATTAAAAAAAAATTGACGTGGGGCTTCGCACTATATTTGTGTCCAGCCAGGTACAGCAGGCAGGGACGGGCTGCCCCCAACCACCAGCTGCCTATTTGTACCTGGTTGGACACAACAATATAGGGAAGCCCTTTTTTTCTTAATTATTCCATGAATTTCATGAAATAATTTAAAAAAAAAATGCGTGGGGCTTCGCCCTATTTTTGTGCCCAGCCAGGTACAACTAGGCAGCTGGGGGCTGGAATTTGCAGCGCAGGGAGGCCCAAGCTTTCTGGACCCCACCCGCTGCATATTGCAGTCCGCAGCCGCCGCGGAAAATGGCGCGTTCATAGAAGCGCCATCTTCTGGCGCTGTACCCAACTCATCCAGGGCCCTGGTGCGGTGGCTCACTGGGTAATAAAGGGGTTAAGGCCAGCTTGGCATTATCAGCTGGCCCTAAGCCCGAAATTCATGGGGTCACGCCAATATTAGACATGACCACCATGAATTTCTAGTAAAGTATTTAAAAAAACACAACACCCAGAATAAAGTCCTTTAATTGAAATAAACACACAATTCTTTATTGTTCTAAATTAAACCATACTTACCGTCACGCCCATTCCAGCTGAAGCCAATGTCTTCTGCAATAAAAGTAAAATAATAAAGCAACCTCATCCTTACCTTTCCATGGTTCCCACGACAGCTTCAGCTCTGCTACATCGAGATGACAGGCTGGACCGCAGCAGAACGCTGCCATCGAGCCTGTCATCCCGCGGACACTCAGAAGCGCAGGCATGCTTGCGCTCCTCAGTGTCTCGCTGTGACGGCATAAAGATGAGACAAGCTCATGTCCAATGAACTTGGCGCACCTCATGCACGTCACTGACAGCGTGGGAGAATTCTCCTGCACTCAGCACTTCAGCGTGAAAATTCTCCCACGCTGTCAGTGACGTATATGAGGTCAGCTGAGTTCATTGGACATGAATAAGCTCACCTCATGCACGTCACTGACAGCGTGGGAAAATTCTCACGCTGAAGCGCTGAGTGCAGGAGAATTTTCCCACGCTGTCAGTGACGTGCATGAGGTGAGCTCATTCATGTCCAATGATCTCAGCTCACCTCATGCACGTCACTGACAGCGTGGGAGAATTCTCACGCTGAAGTGCTGAGTGCAGGAGAATTCTCCCACGCTGTCAGTGACGTGCATGAGGTGCGCCGAGTTCATTGGACATGAACTCGTCTCATCTTTATGCCGTCACAGCCAGACACTGCAGAGCGCAAGCATGCCTGCGCTTCTCAGTGTCTGCGGGATGACAGGCTGGATGGCAGCGTTCTGCTGCGGTCCAGCCTGTTATCTCGATGTAGCAGAGCTGAAGCTGTCTTGGGAACCATGGAAATGTAAGGATGAGGTTGCTTTATTATTTTTCTTTTATTGCAGGAGATCGTTGGCTTCAGCTGGAATGGGTGTGACGGTAAGTATGGTTTAATTTAGAACAATAAAGGAATGTGTCTTTATTTCAATTAAAGGACTTTATTCTGGGTGTTTGTGTTTTCTTTTAACTTTGACTATGGGGTTAGTAATGGGGGTGTCTTATAGACGCCTCTCCATTACTAACCTGGGCTTGATGTCAGCTGGCATTATAAGCTGACATCAACCCCAACCCTATTACCCCCTGCCACCGCACCAGGGCAGCGTGGAAGAGCGAGGCTAAGTGCCAGAATTGGCGCATCCTATGGATGCGCCATTTCTGGGGCGGCTGACGGCTGGTGTTTCTAGCCTGGGAGGGGGCCAATATTCATGGTTCCCTTCCTGGGCTATTAATATCAGCCCCCAGCTGTCTGCCTAGCCTTTGCTAGCTATTAAATTAGGGGGGACCCCACGTCATTTTTTTGGGGGGTCCCCCATTTTAATAGCTAGTAAAGGCTAGGTATTCAGCTGGGGGCTGATATTAGTAGTCTGGGAAGCTCCGTGGGTATTACCCCCTTCCCAGGCTTCAAACATCTGCCCCAGCTGTCTGCTTAACCTCCGCTAGAGACTAAAATTACGGGGAACCCCACGCCAATTTTTTTTAATAATAAATCCTTTATTTTAATACTAAATGACAAGTACAGTAACCAACACTGTCACTGTACTTATTATATATGTGACTGACATGTTTCTATCTATCTAATCTATGTGTGAAGCTCTATTCTGTCTGTTATAAATTGTCGTGTACAGATGCTGAATTGCCGGCCGGCTTTTTTAAAGAGACGGTGCATGAAAGCACTATTATTTTTTTTAATAAATCCTTTGCAGTAAATGACAAGTACAGTAAGCAACACTGTCACAGTACTTCATATATATGTGACTGACATGTTTCTATCTATCTAATCTATGTGTGAAGCTCTATTCTGTCTGTTATAAATTGTCGGGTACCGCTGCTGAATTGCCAGCCGGCTTTTTTAAAGAGACGGTGCACGAAAACACTATTGTATTTTTTAATAAATCCTTTACACTAAATGACAAGTACAGTAAGCAACACTGTCACTGTACTTCGTATATATGTGGCTGACATGTTTCTATCTATCTAATCTATGTGTGATTCTCTATTCCTTCTATTCTAAATTGTTGGGTACAGATGCTGAATTGCCGGCCGGCTTTTTTAAAGAGACGTTGCATGAAAACACTATTATTTTTTTTGATAAATCCTTTACACTAAATGACAAGTACATTAAGCAACACTGTCACTGTACTTATTATATATGTGACTGACATGTTTCTATCTATCTAATCTATGTGTGATGCTCTATTCTTTCTGTTCTAAATTGTCGGGTACCGGTGTATGCCGCTGCTGAATTGCCGGCTTTTCATGTTTCACTGTGAGCACTGTTCCCATCGATTTTTAGCAATCACTGTAATGCCACAACCACCATGGCTGTGGCATTACAGTGAGTGGCAGACAATCCTTGCATGATTGGTGCTCTAAATAGCGCCAGACATGCAGGACACGCTTTTGGTGCACGAACAGTTATCGAACATAACCTCGAACAGCCAAATTTTTTGCAAATCGTTCGGGTTCGTCGAACAACTCGAACACCGCCCAAAACAGCTCGAATTTGAGATTGGCGAACAGTTCTAGTCGAACACCGCTCATCTCTAGTTGGCACGGCCCGCTAGGCCGCATTGTAACACAGTGAGCTTCCCACTGCAACTTATGCTTCATATCCATGTCACGGTTCATGCATGAAGTACTCAAACTATGGATTTTTGGGCCTCTACTTAGCTTTTGGTGACAAATATTACAGATAACACTAGTTGGGTCATCCTTATCGATCTGAAAAAATAAACAGGCTATGCAAGGCTTAGAGCTCATGCGACCTGAAGAGCCACTACGACTTGTGGTCAGAGGCAGAATTGTGGTTGAGGATGCAGTTGTTGACGTGCTTCTAGTACTCCGTCTCTGTCCAGGAAGGCGCAACCTAACCTCGTCGTCACTAGCATCTGTGACACCCACCTGCGCTTGGTATCACAGATCCTAGAAGAGTGCATTGATGGAATCCTCCATAAGAGGCCCCCATAAACATTCACACATCTCTACCTTCCACCTCAGACCAGCAGAGGGAGCCCGTTAGTGATATAAATAGGGATGGTGGAGCTAGGCAGTTCAGTTCCTCTGAAGAGTTCCTGCAGTAGAGAAGCCTAAGAGAGGTCAGTCTGCAGTGGAGCTCAGACTAGTCTAGAGAACTCAGTTAATAGTTCAGCAGTGGAGCACGAGGGTCCTGTTAGCTAGATTCAGGGAGCCCAGTTAGAGCTTAAGATGTGCCGGTGCCATAAGATCGGTGAAGCGCGGCAAGTTGCCATTAGTGTGTATAGCCTAGTGAGGGCCCGAGAAGGCCAAAGGCGAGTGAAGAGTTAGTACATAGGGGGCAGAGGAGCTTAACCAGCTCACCCCGAAGCATTTACCGGACACCGGGATCTCTATGACCCAGTAAGGCATAACCGGAATCCCTGGAGAACTACAAGTCCCAGGATCGTTAAGGTGCTGATACATAACAGAGCCAGGAGACGCTTAGGCCCCGCATACTGGGAGTGTGAACTCCAAGACAAGGCCCTACCACAAGGTCAGCCAGCTCAGGACAGAGACAAAGTTAGGCCTAGCTACAGGCAGGTCAGAAACTTACTATGCAAAGGCAAGAAACAGGAGGCCCTACACCCGCTCATTGGGGAGGATCCTGATATGCACCCTTCACCCTACAGTGCTCCGGGATGTGCCTGAATTTCCACCAGTAAAAGGTACTGAAGTGACTACCGTGTCCGTTCCCGTTCTTGCTCTGACCCAGCTGGGTCTCGCCTGTCCTGCATTCCCCCTGCATACGCTTTTCTGAGGCCTAGCTCCACCTGTGGGGAGCTATACCATCGAGCTGCCTTATCACCGGCCTCAGTGGACTACTGCAGCGCTGGTGCTTCTCACCAGATAGCACAGGTGGCGTCATGAACTCTTATAAAATTAACAATTATCCACCCTTTTAAAGACTGACCCCAGGGTACGGGCCCGGGAGCCGACCACCGCGACATCCCAAAGGCCAGGCAAAGGCCCGGTTAAAGAGTCATCCCCATCCCCTGGGCTAGTCACATCCTCCTCCACCTCCTCTGCTGACCTCATCTACTGGCTGACTGTGGGTTGACAGTAAGTGGGATCTCCAACCTCATCATCATCACCCTGTGTGTTCTCACACCTGTCATCCTCAGAGCCAAACTCTTCCTGCCCTGACAGAAATGTCAAGTTGACGCTCCAATCAGATATTTGAGTCATAGAATCATAGAATCATAGAATCATAGAATGGTAGAGTTGGAAGGGACCTCCTGGGTCATCTGGTCCAACCCCCTGCTCAAAGCAGGATTCACTAGATCATCTCAGACAGATGTCTGTCCAGCCTCTGTTTGAAGACGTCCATTGAAGGGGAACTCACCACCTCTCGTGGCAGCCTGTTCCACTCATTAATCACCCTAACTGTCAAAAAGTTTTTTCTAATATCTAATCTATGTCTCCTCCCATTTAGTTTCATCCCATTGCTTCTAGTCTTTCCTTGTGCAAATGAGAATAAAGATGATCCTTCTACAATGTGACAGCCCTTGACATATTTGTAGACAGCTATTAAGTCTCCTCTCAGTCTACTTTTTTGCAAGCTAAACATTCCCAAATCCTGCAACCGTTCCTCATAGGACATGGTTTGCAGACCAGTCACCATTCTGGTCGCTCTTCTCTGAACTTGCTCCAGTTTGTCTATGTCTTTTTTAAAATGTGGTGCCCAAAACTGTACACAGTATTCCAGATGAGGTCTGACCAAAGAGGAGTAAAGACCGATAATGACTTCACGTGATCTAGACTGTATGCTTCTGTTAATACATCCCAGAATTGTATTTGCCTTTTTTGCTGCTGCATCACACTGTTGACTCATGTTCAGTCTATGATCTATTAGTATACCTAAGTCTTTTTCACATGTACTGTTGCTTAGCTCTATTCCTCCCATTCTGTATATGCTTTTTTCATTTTTATTGCCCAGATGTAGTACTTTGCATTTTTCCCTGTTAAAAACCATTCTGTTGGTTGCTGCCCACTGCTCCAGTTTATTTAGGTCTTTTTGAATCCTCTCTCTCTCTTCTCTAGTATTAGCTATCCCTCCTAGCTTTGTGTCATCAGCAAATTTAATCAGTTTACCCTCAATTCCTTCATCTAAATCATTGATAAAGATGTTGAACAATACAGGTCCCAGGACGGAGCCCTGTGGTACCCCACTTGAGACATTCATCCAGCTGGATGTGAAGCCATTTACAACCACCCTTTGAGTCCGATCACTAAGCCAGTTATGAATCCACCTAACAGTTGCCTGGTCCATTGCATACTTGGTCATTTTTTCAATAAGGATGGTGTGAGATACTTTGTCAAATGCTTTGCTGAAGTCAAGATATACTATATCTACAGCATTTTCCTGATCCACCCAGTCAGTGATTCTGTCATAGAAGGAAATTAAGTTAGTCTGACATGACTTGTTAGTTACAAACCCATGCTGACTCTGGTTAATCACTTCATTCTTATCCATGTACTTACATACATGTTGTTTAATAATTTGTTCAAAGATCTTTCCTGGTATAGAAGTCAGACTCACCGGCCTATAGTTCCCTGGGTCCACCTTCTTCCCCTTTTTGAAGATAGGAACAACATTTGCTCTTCTCCAGTCTTCTGGGACTTCTCCTGTTCTCCAAGAATTTTCAAAGATTATGGAGAGTGGTTCTAAAATTTCTTCTACGATCTCCTTCAGTACTCTGGGGTGTAATTCATCTGGACCTGGAGACTTGAACTCATTTATGTTAGCTAAATATTCCCTCACAATCTTTCTGTTTACAGATAACTTGGATTCCTCTATTCCTTTAAAAGGACAGTGAAGATCAGTTGATGTTACATTTTCTTTCTGAGAGAAAATAGATGCAAAATAGGAATTAAAAAGTTCGGCCTTCTCAACATCCTCTCTTACCATTTCTCCATTTTCATCCTGTAAAAATCCTATAGCATCTTTGACTTTTCTTTTACTTTTGACATACCCCCAAAATCCTTTTCTATTGCTTTTGACATCTCTTGCAAGCCTTAATTCATTGTCAGCTTTAGCTAACCTGATACGTGCCCTGCAGGATCTGCAGACTGCATTATAATCTTTTTTAGATATGCCTCCCTCTTTCCATTTAATAAACATTTCTTTCTTTCTTTTTAGCATGTGTTTAAGTTCTGTGTTCATCCATCCTGGTTTCCTTAAATGCTTCCCATTCTTTCTACTTTTCGGGATTGTTAACGATTGTGCTTTGAGAATCTCATTTTTAAAAATTTCCCATCCTTCCTGGACATTTTTGTCCTTAAGGACATCCAGCCATTGGATCCCTCCTATTCTCTTTCTGAGTCTCTTAAAATCTGCCTTTCTAAAATCTAACCTTGAAGTTTGAGTCTTCACATGTCTTCCTCCTCTAGTTATCCAAAATTCTATAATAGCATGGTCAGTGCCTCCTAGGGTCCCAGCCACTTTTACCTCCTCAACCATTTCCTCCCTGTTTATAAGGATTAGATCCAAAGTAGCAGATCCCCTTGTTTTCTCCCCTACCTTTTGGAAGATAAAGTCTCATCATCGTCTTCATCATTGTCTCCACCTACAGGAGTTACAGCTTGGGAACGAGGGTCTACATTATGCTCAGAACCTTCTTCATCTGGTCCTGGATCCGACTCATAAAGATTCTGGGCATCAGTGCAGATCATTTCCTTGTCTGGATTAACAGAAGCTCTGGAGCAGACCTCAGTTTCCCAGGCTATAGTATGAGTAAACAGCTGGGCAGACTCAACCATCTGTGTTACCCCATACTCAGACGGGCAGCTGGAGAATTGGGAGCTGTGAGGAAGCAAGTGCGATTGGGGTGACACCTCGGAAGACTGGAATATTTGTGATGTTGAAGTTGAGGTGGAGGAGAGCCCACTTGAAGGAGCACTTGATATACATTGAAGCACCTGCTGTTTTTGTACCTCATCTGGAATTTGTAGCGATATGCGTGTCCGTAAGAAAGAGATCGTATCACATTGTCCACGAAAAGAAGTAGACATCTTAGTTTGGCTGAAAGATGGTCTTTCTTCTGCAGATGTTACTCCCCCCCCACCGCGGGGGGGCTCGACCCACCAGCGGACAGGCACCAGTATTGACACAGGGGGGCTGGCCGTCAGGGTCCACCGCAGCTCTGGCACAAACCCGGCGACACGGAGGTTGCACGGACAGGAACGGACTGGCCGTGTCGGCTTCACACCTTTTTGGTTTTAGAAGGGCATGACTTGCCTATATCTGTGTCTTCCCCTCCTTTTACTCCTCCACCTCTTTTCTTTTCGCATGACTAAATGTACTTGTCACTTTTCCATGTGTTAGTTGTGTCTTCTGAGCAGTTTGTCAGCTTTTGGACACCTTTGAAGGTGTTTTCTATGTGTTTTTATGTGTTTTTGTTTGCCTGCCATTGGTTTTAACGGTTTTTGATGGTGTTCGACCAACAGTTCGGCGAACATACGGGTGTTCGACTAACTGAACCGAACTCGAACACTACGGGGGTGGCTCAACACCAATGGGCACAGAACATGCAGATTTTCATTAGGGAGCATGGGGCACGTATTACCAAGCGTTTTTAAAGCGTTTCTGCTGTGGAAATTCCGCATTAAAAACGCTTGGAAAAACGCATAGTGGGCACACAGCCTTATTGCATTTTATTACAATTTTGCAGAGGCCAAAAAAATGAATCCTGGCTTTTTTTTTCATTACGCTGTTTACCTATCAAATTAATTTATTTTACATTTTGATAGATTGGACTTTTTCAAACGAAGCAATTTCAAACGTGTATTTTTTTTTATTGTTTTATTTTTAATGGGGCAAAAAGCGTGTTATTTAAACTTTTATGTTTTTAATATTTTTTCATATATTTCAAAAGTTTTTTTTCTACTTTTTGCTATATTTTTTAGTCCCCTTATGTGGAGACTAATTGTGCTATACATTTCAGTGCACAAACACTGCTATGTACTGGTAAGATCACGATCTCCTAGGAATACTATCCAAACACTGGCTTTTATAGGAGGATCATTATAACAAGCATGGAGGTCTTCAGCAAACCTTCGGCTGTTATGGCAACACATTGGTGCTCCGCGATCACGTCATGATTGCACCAATGGGAAAATGACGCACTCCCTGCTGTTAAATGCCACTGTCAGAGACTGACAGTGGCAATTAACAGGTTAACAGCCATGAGGAGTGCGGCTGTTAAAGATACATAATGACTCATTAAATCAGTTTGCTGGGAAAGATTCTTGGTTGGGCGTGTGAGCCCACCTCAAAGGCAGTAACACAACTTTTGACGTACATGTACGTCAAAAGTCATGAATGGGTTAATAATGTAAAAATGCTCAAGACAAAAACAAGAAAAATGGACATATTGCTGTATCCTATAATATATACAGTATATTACTTTTTAAAAATAAATATATATTTATTTTTTAAATACACATCAATGCATTATTTTTTTTTCCACAAGGCGTTGCTCTACTATAGAGAAATCAAATTAATGTGTAAATGAGGCTAGAAGTGCATTGGGACATGGCATTGCACTTCCATTGCCTCAGCCCCCCTGTCCTTTCTTCACATAGTCCTCTAGTGGATGGACACTTAGATAGCACTGCTGCATTATTTCTCTACTCCTGAAATCTCTACATTTTCTGCTTTGTTATCGTAGCTGGAAAGTAGTTTTCCCCCTGTGGCACAGGGAAAGTACTGTGCAGATGCAAGAACAAAGATGAATGGAGCATGCTTCAGAAACAGAACAATCATACAATGTGGGCAAATATTTACTTATTCAAATAGCACTTGGTAACTCCACTTAGTCAAACACTGGCTGATGATTGGTTCATGCAGCTTTATTTTAAATGCCATAATTATTGCAATGATGGGTTCAGCATATATGACAAACACTTTTTACCTAATGTGTCCCCCTATTTCCTTATAGATTGTAATCTTGTGAGCAGGGCCCTCTCTCCTACTGTAACTTTTGATCTATGTGCTACTTTGTGATTTCTTTATTGCTTGTACATGTCATTTGTACATGTCCCTGCTTAATTATTAAGTGATGCAGAATATGTTGTGAAGAAACTAAGAAGGAAAAGTGCAAATAGGGTGATATCCATGATACAAAGGGTGAATAAACAGGGGGTGTAAGCTCACCTTGTTTTGTTGCAATTGCAACAATAAATATGCTTGAAAAGCTGCTGCAGACCATGGAAGATAGATCATTAAGATAGCATAAAATGAGGGTCCATCTTAAAGCCCGAATTGAGATTATCAGGGGGGGGCGGTGGCTGTGGTGTAGCGTTGTCACAGGAGACAGGGTTGCCGCTGCTGGAAGCCGGTGGAGTCAAGAGCGGGGTGATGCTGCAAGCCCTGGGCTGGAAGGAATGGTATTCTAGCGGTGCGAGGAAGGAGGCATTGATCTGCAGGCCATGGGCTTCAGAAAAATGACAGCGGTGCGAGGCAGAAGTGAAGTCCCCGCTCTGCACATTGATCTCCTGATGGCGGGCTTCAGGAAAAAGGTAGTGGTGACCCTGCCTCCTGTGACCCCGCTACACCGCCGCTTTCCCCTGGTAAGCCACATTCGGACAGACCCCCATTTTCTTCCCAAATGGGGGAAAAAGTGTGAATTATAGTCTGAAAAATACAGTAAATAAAATTATTACTAATTATTATTAAATAAGTATGAAAGTGCACTGTAAGTGAGTTCACTGGTTTCTGCTTGTTACAAGTGCATTCACATGAATCCAGTTCAGTTCTAATGTGATTTCCATATGGTTGCTATGTGGGTTTTTCCAAAAATGATACATCAGATATTTACAAATAAAGTATAATTTTATTTTTATTTTATTATTATTATTATTATTAACTCTAATGCCGCTTATTGGAAGTTGAGAAATCAAGTCCTCTTCCTCTCTGAAGAGACAATTTCCATATTTAATTTCCCAGTGGAGAATTCAAGGTATTTACTAGAGATGAGCGTTGTTCTACTCGAACTGTTCGCCAATCTCAAATTCGAGCTGTTTTGGGCGGTGTTCGAGCCGGTCGGCGAACACGAACAATTTGAGAAAAATTCGGCTGTTCGAGGTTATGTTCGATAACTGTTCGTGCACCAAAATCATAACTGGATTTTTTCTCAGTAATGATGAAAATTAATGTTAATACGCAGTTTGAGTGTACAGCGGGGCGGGGGGAGGGGCAGGGGATGGATCTCTGCAGGAACAATGAAGATCTCCATTTTTTTTTCTCTTTCCCGCATTTGCAGTGGGGAGGTGCAATCTGTCAGCCTATCAGCAGCGCACACACGGAGCGAAGTGCTTTTTTTCACACAAGCAAGGGCATGTGTGATTGGCAGTGTATGTCACATGTCCTTGCCCTATAAGACCAAGCCATTTTCCCCGTCGCCACCATTTTCTCACTGCTGCAGCTGCGTGTTAGACGGCACCGCTGTTGCTGTGTGCGCTATACCTTGTTAATTTCAAGCCAATTTTCGCACAAATCTACAGATAGCTTGGGAGTAGGGAATAGTTGTGATTGCAGTCCTTTTAAGGACTAGGTTACAGCATTTCCTACGACTTTTATCAAGCAGGTCTGTGCTCTTAAATAGATAGATTGTGGGAGTAAAGACTAATTGCAATTGGAGTCCTTTTCAGGACTAGGTTACATCAGTTCCTATCAGTTTTTGCCAGGCAGGTCTGTGCCAGTGCTGTGCAAGTTTTTTTCACAGCATTTGGCTGAATCTAGCAAAGCTAATCCTTTTTTGCCTATTGCAGAGTGTGTTAGTCAGTGGAGTAGCCTATCTGTGTTGCAAGATATACCACCTGTGTATAGAATACCAATTTTTTTACTGCACCTAGTGAAGTAAAATCTTTTGGGCATAGCATCATTCTATTAGTCCATCTATACTGACCTCCATCAGGTTGCAAACTGAATATAATTTTTTTCTGCATCTAGCTCTGAAAAAATATTTGGGCTTCTAGCAGTGTGTGGGACTTGGTCTATTAGTCCATCTATACTGACCTCCATCAGGTTGCAAATTAAAAATAATTTTTTTCTTCATTTATCTCTGAAAAAATATTTGGGCTTCTAGCAGCGTGTGGGACTTGTTCTATTAGTCCATCTATACTGACCTCCATCAGGTTGCAAATTAAAAATAATTTTTTTCTGCATCTAGCTCTGAAAAAATATTTGGGCTTCTAGCAGTGTGTGGGACTTGGTCTATTAGTCCATCTATACTGACCTCCATCAGGTTGCAAATTAAAAATAATTTTTTTCTGCATCTAGCTCTGAAAAAATATTTGGGCTTCTAGCAGTGTGTGGGACTTGGTCTATTAGTCCATCTATACTGACCTCCATCAGGTTGCAAATTGAATAAAAAAAATTTCTGCATCTAGCTCTGAAAAAATATTTGGGCTTCTAGCGGTGTGTGGGACTTGGTCTATTAGTCCATCTATACTGACCTCCATCAGGTTGCAAATTAAAAATAATTTTTTTCTGCATCTAGCTCTGAAAAAATATTTGGGCTTCTAGCAGTGTGTGGGACTTGGTCTATTAGTCCATCTATACTGACCTCCATCAGGTTGCAAATTAAAAATAATTTTTTTCTTCATTTAGCTCTGAAAAAATATTTGGGCTTCTAGCAGTGTGTGGGACTTGGTCTATTAGTCCTTCTTTTCTGACCTCCAGCAGGTTGCAAATTGAATATAATTTTTTTCTGCATCTAGCTCTGAAAAAATATTTGGGCTTCTAGCGGTGTGTGGGACTTGGTCTATTAGTCCATCTATACTGACCTCCATCAGGTTGCAAATTAAAAATAATTTTTTTCTGCATCTAGCTCTGAAAAAATATTTGGGCTTCTAGCAGTGTGTGGGACTTGGTCTATTAGTCCATCTATACTGACCTCCATCAGGTTGCAAATTAAAAATAATTTTTTTCTGCATCTAGCTCTGAAAAAATATTTGGGCTTCTAGCAGTGTGTGGGACTTGGTCTATTAGTCCATCTATACTGACCTCCATCAGGTTGCAAATTGAATAAAAAAAATTTCTGCATCTAGCTCTGAAAAAATTTTTGGGCTTCTAGCGGTGTGTGGGACTTGGTCTATTAGTCCATCTATACTGACCTCCATCAGGTTGCAAATTAAAAATAATTTTTTTCTGCATCTAACCCAGCCAATAGTTTTGGCCTAATACCACAGTTTGGCCACTCAGCTCTGCTCGGTTACCATCCATTGTTTTTTTGTGCAAACAACTCCAGAGTTGTGAATTAGTTAACCACCAAAATGAGTGGAAAAAGGCCTGCTGCTGGTGGAAAGGGGAATAGGCGTGTTGGGAAGGGGAAAAAAGGTTGTGTCCGTGGGGTAGGTGCAGAAGAAAGACCATCTTCCAGCCAAACTAAAATGTCTACTTCTTTTAGCGGACAATGTGATAAGATCCCTTTCTTACGGCCACGCCAATCGCTACAAATTCCAGATGAGGCACAAAAACAGCAGGTGCTTCAACGGATATCAAGTGCTCCTTTAAGTGGGCTCTCCTCCACATCAACTTCAACATCACAAATACTCCAGTCCTCAAAGGTGTCACCCAAATCGCACTTGCTTACTCACAGCTCCCAAATCTCCAGCTGCCCGTCTGAGTATGAGGTAGAACAGATGGTTGAGTCTGCAGAGCTGTTTACTCATACTATAGCCTGGGAATCAGAGGTCGACTCCAGCGCTTCTGTGAATCCAGACGAGGAAATGATCTGCACTGATGCCCAGAATCTTTATGAGTCGGATCCAGGACCAGACGCAGAAGGTTCTGACCATAATGTAGACCCTCATTCCCAAACTGTAACTCCTGTTGGTGGAGACAATGAGGAAGACGATGATAACACTCAAATACCTGATTGGAGCGACAACTTTAGTTTTTTGTCAGGGCAGGAACAGGTTGGCTCTGAGGACGACGGGTGTGATAACGCACAGGGTGATGATGATGAGGTCGGAGATCCCACTTACTGTCAACCCACAGTCAGCCAAGAGATGAGGTCAGCAGAGGAGGTGGAGGAAGATGCTAGTGACGACGAGGTCAGGTTGCGCCTTCCTGGACAGAGACGTAGTACTGGAAGCACGTCAACAACTGCATCCTCAAACACAACTCTGCCTCTCACCACAAGTCGTGGTGGCTCTTCTGGTCGCATGGGTGCTAAGCCTTGCATAGCCTGGGCATTTTTTCAGATCGATAAAGATGACCCAACTCGTGTTATCTGTAACATTTGTCAGCAAAAGCTAAGTAGAGGCCAAAAAATACATAGTTTGAGTACTTCATGCATGAACCGGCACATGGACATGAAGCATAAGTTGCAGTGGGAAGCTCAGTGTGCTACAATGCGGCCTAGCCGGCCGGGCCAACCACCGTCTGCCATATCTTGTTCATCCGCGGCCTCTTCATCCTCTGTGACTGGGGGACAGCAGTCACACCTGTTTTGGGGCGCAGACCTGCCACCTCTTTACCCGCAACAGCCAGCGTGATTGGCAGGTCATCATTTTCTTTGGAGGTGGTAACACCAGCTGGTCTTGAGCGCTGTCCGACATCGATAGCACCACCTTTGGATGAAGGCAACCTAACATGTCCGCCTGCATCATCCTCACAGACCGGCAGTTTGCCGGGGACACCCTTATCAACCCCGTCTAAGCACAATAGCCAGCCCTCGGTCCCTCAGATGTGGACAAGTAAAAGACCATTTCCTCCTAGCCATGAGAAAGCTAAGAGGTTGAATTTCACCATCTGCAAGCTCTTGGCTACAGAAATGCTGCCTTTCCGCCTGGTGGACACAGAGGATTTTCGAAACCTTATGTCCGTCGCAGTGCCCCAGTACCAGATGCCCAGTCGGCACTACTTCTCAAAGAAAGGTGTGCCTGCGCTCCACCAGCATGTCGCACACAACATCACCGCTTCTTTGAGAAACTCTGTGTGTGACAGGGTGCATTTCACCACAGACACTTGGACGAGTAGGCATGGACAGGGGCGTTACATGTCGCTGACTGGGCACTGGGTAACTATGGTGACAGCAGGACAAGGGGCTGCTGTCCAAGTCTTGCCGTCCCCACGAGTTGTGCGTCAATCCTCTTTATGTCAAAGTTCCTCCACTGCTTCTGCCTCCTCAACCTCCTCTCGGTCTTCCACCTGCACCCAAAGCATGTCTGGTCATGCCACAAGCTTTCTAACTGCGCAGAAGGGATCCTGCACACCTCCTTACTATGCTGGCAGTAGGGCTCAACGTCATCAGGCGGTTTTTACATTGAAATGTCTGGGAAATGTGAGTCACACAGCTGAGGAGTTGTGGTCAGCTCTGGAGAACCAATTTCATGAATGGTTGTCTCCACTGGACCTGAAACCAGGGAAGGCCGTGTGCGACAATGCTGCAAACCTGGGTGCGGCCCTTCGCCGGGGCAATGTCACACACGTGCCTTGTATGGCTCACGTGTTGAACCTGGTTGTTCAGCAATTTTTAGCCCACTATCCCAGACTAGATGGCCTTCTGCAGAGGGCACGGTCGCTGTGTGCTCACTTCCGCCATTCGCATCCCGCAGCTCAGCGACTTACATCTCTACAGAAGTCGTTGGGCCTGCCACTTCACCGGCTAAAATGCGATGTGCCTACCCGGTGGAATTCAACTCTGCACATGTTGCAGCGACTGTGGCAGCACCGACAAGCCCTGGTGCAATACGTTCTGACGTATAGCCTGGGCCAACGAGATTCAGAGGTGGGGCAAATCACACTGGAGGAGTGGTCTCAGATCAGGGACCTATGCACCCTTCTGCACAGTTTTGAAATGGCGACGAAGATGTTTAGTGCTGACGATGCCATTATCAGCATGACTATTCCGGTGATTTACATGCTGGAGCACATGTTAAACAGAATTCGGAGTCAGGTGGTGGCACAAGAGGAGGTGGAGGAAGTAGAGGAGGAGGAGTTGTATGCGGAAGGGCTAACATCTGCAAGGTCCAGACGGTCGGCAGCACCAAGGCGGCAGGCATGTGAGGGTGGGGGAGATGATTTTACCAGGGCGCATGGTAGCAGCCAAACTAGTGAGGAAGGTGCAGGAGCCCAGGAAGAAGTGGAGGACGAACTGTTGGAAGACTCATCAGATGAGGGAGACCTTGATCACATTTCTGTTGTGCGAGGTTGGGGGGAGAGGACAGAGGAAGGAAGCATGATTGTTACCTCGCCACCAACACAACAGGGACTTGGTGCTCCTGGATGCGCAACACACATGAGTGCCTTCTTGCTGCACTACCTGCAACATGACCCTCGAATTGTGAGAATTAGAAATAATCCTGACTACTGGGTTGCCACACTGTTAGATCCCCGGTACAAAAGTAAATTTGCAGAAATTATTCCTGCCATAGAAAGGGATGCACGCATGCAGGAGTATCAGCAGAGACTGTTGCAGAATCTTACATGTGCTTTTCCACAAAATACCAGTGGTGCACGTAGTGAATCTCACAGTTCCAACTTGCCAACCGTGGGACCGTCAAGTGTTCAGCACTCAAACCGTAACAGAACCAAAGTATCTGCTGGTAACATCAATTTTGCGGAATCATTTCACCACTTTTTTAGCCCATCCTTTGCAAGGCGACAGGAGACAAGAAGTCTGACACATAGTCAACGCCTAGAGACGATGGTACAGGAGTATCTCCAAGTAAACATTGAAGCCACGACTGTGTCACTGGACCCTTGCTCTTTTTGGGCTTCCAATCTGGATAAATGGCCGGAGCTAGCCACTTACGCCTTGGAGATCTTGTCATGCCCCGCAGCCAGCGTTCTGTCTGAACGTGTGTTCAGCGCTGCTGGTGGTGTGCTGACAGATAAGCGCACGCGGCTCTAATGTAGACAGACTCACGTTCATAAAGATGAACAAATCATGGATACGAAACGACTTTTCTACCCCTGTGTCATCCTGGGGAGAGTAAAAGCTTGATGATTGGTTAAAATCACCCTACCAACCGTTTTAAGCTTTCAAATTACTAATCATGTTTATCTGTATCTTGACTGGAAAATAATTTGGGCTTTGTAGCAGTGTGCAGCACTGATCCTATTAGGCCATCTATAATAAGCTTCACCAGATTTAAAATTAAAAATAATTTTTAGCTGCATCTAGCCCGGAAAATAATTTTGGGGCTCCGAGATGCGCAAGACACATAAGTGCCTTCTTGCTGCACTACCTGCAGCATGACCCTCATATTGTCAGAATTCAAAGTAATCATGACTACTGGGTTGCCACACTCTTAGATCCCCCAAACTTTTCGATCAACCTTTTCATTTTAATAAAGACCAAAAAAATGGTCATTTTTGAAATTATAAGCATTAGCAGGTTGTTAGAAACTGAAATCAAACAGTTTTCAACTCAAAACTTTATTCTAGGTGATGTTACATTTTCACATAGGACCCCTTGTTCGAAAGGAGCTTCTGAACTTTCTCGTCAATTGAATTTGTCAGGTTTTGGATGGTTTCTGCTTCAATTGTTTTGCATGAGGACAGAATACCCTCCCAGAGCTGTTGCTTAGATGTGAACTGCCTCCCGCCATCATAGACACTCCTTTTAATGATGCTCCAAAGGTTCTGAATGGGGTAGAGGTCAGGGGAGCATGGGGGTCACACCATAAGTTTGTCCCCTTTTATGCCCATATCAGCCAGAGATGCAGATGTTTTATGTGCAGCATGAGATGGTGCATTATCATGCAGAAAAATGATCTTGCTGTGAAATACACGGTTCTTCTTCTTGAACCATGGCAGGAAGTGCTGTTTGAGAAAATCCACATACATTATGGAGTTCATCTTTAGCGCCTTCAGGGATCCTAAAGGGGCCGACAATCTCTCTCCCCATGATTCCAGCCCAAAACATTACTCCACCTCCTCCTTGTTGGCGCTGTAGCTGTGTTTGCGTGGGGTGTCAATCAACCAGCCATCCTCCACTCCATTCATCTGGACCATCGAGCGCTGCACGGCACTCATCGTTGAACAAAACAGTTTTGAAATCAGTCTTCATGTAATGTTTGACCCACTGGAGCCGTTTCTGCTTGTGTGAAGTGGATAGAGGAGGTCGACAGGATGGCGTATGCACAGCTGCAAACCTCTGAAGGACCCTGCATCTTGTTGTTCGGGGGACGTTGGAGGCACAAGCAGCTTCAAAAACTTGTCTGCTGCTATGACAAGGCTTTTTTGCCGCTGCTCTTTCAACCTGACGTAATTGCCTGTAGGAAAGAGTCCTCAATTTGCCCTTATCAGCACGCACACGTGTGTACTGTGAATCAGCTACATACTTCTTGATTGCCAAGACACTTCATCCTGATCATCGCACAATGTTGATTGTAGTCATGCCTTGACCTAAACACTCCACAATTTGTTGCTTCTCAGCAGCCGACACATCATTTTTCTTTCCCATTTTGGCAGAAAATGTAGGCTGCTTAATAATGTGAGAGAGCCTTCTTAAGTAGTCTTGCCTTTCATTGGACACACCTGCCAAACTAATTAGCACAGGTGTCTGCAATTGCTTACAGTGATATAAAGAGCCCTGACACACATCACCATCAATGAGTTTAACTGACAAACAAACAAATTCTTCCCTTATCACTCCTAAACACTTTTTGCATAATAATTTGGAACGCGGTGTACTTGTGCTTTTCCACAAAACACCAGTGGTTCACGTAGTGAATCTTACAGTTCTAACTTGCCAACCATGGTCTGTATGGAATTGTTCAATAAAGGGCCCAAAATTAAGATAACATAGATGGGAGAGGTCTCTATGAATAGGAATTCCTAAGTATTTGATACCCTGTGAGGGCCAGGCAAAGGGAAAGTTGGACTGGATGGAATCCTATATGGATTTAGGGAGGGAGACATCGAGGGCCTCAGACTTCGCTGCATTGATTTTAAAATTTTACCATGTAACAAAGTGATCTATTTCAGCCATAACAGCAGGGATGGATATATGTGATTGAGTGATATATACTAGGACATCATCAGCAAATAGAGAGCACTTGTACTCGGTGCCTCCCACCTCAATCCACCTAATATTGGGGTTATGGCGAATTGATGAGAGCAGGTGCTCCGTCACTAGGATGTATAAGAGAGGGGACAGAGGACATCCCTGCCTTGTCCCATTGGTGATTGTGAAAGGTGATGAAAATGTTCTGACGAACCCCCTGGGCCTTGGGACACCCGGAGCCGGACCCTTTTTGGTGGATGCTGGTGGTTGTAGTCTTCGTGGCGGCGATCCGGTTCCGTGGCTCAGGGCGGTCAAACCAGTGGCGGAACTATTTATGTGGTTTTGATGTTTAAATGTCCGACTACGCCACCCGTGGATTGCGGTCAGAGTGAACCGCCGCTACAGGGCAGACCGCTAAGGCTGGTGTTGTGGGTGCAGCAGAGCGTAGCATAACTCCTCACGGGAGGAGTATAGCCTCAGGGCAGTGTATGCGGAGGATGGGGGTGATGGTGCAGGGCAGCAGCAGTAACGACACGGAGTCAGTGATGCAGTTCAGGGCCTTTACTCACAGTTATTATTATTATCCAGAGCACGTCTGCAGGTAACGGCTGCCCACGTCGTACTGTGCTCACCAGGTGAGGGGCTCAGACAACTCCCAGATAACTTTGGAGCGCTTCACAGGACCCCCTTTGTGTGTCCTTTGTCTGGCCTTTCTTACCAACACTTCTGTCTGGGTGCCTCGGGCCTCATCATGGTAAACTTGGCGCCAGTTTCC
This sequence comes from Phyllobates terribilis, assembly GCF_046119375.1. Classification (NCBI taxonomy): domain Eukaryota; kingdom Metazoa; phylum Chordata; class Amphibia; order Anura; family Dendrobatidae; genus Phyllobates; species Phyllobates terribilis. Next base: position 448,054,089 of record NW_027362764.1, read on the forward strand.
CTGACCCTATGTGGTGCCTTCCTAGCGGGTGGAGCAAGGTGCTGCGCCACATAAAATGTCAGAGCCTCCGGTTTCTAGCTGAGGGTCGTTTCCTGCCTCCACTAGTTCGGGGACCGGTCTCCCCCTTTGGCCTGACCCCTCCACGCAGGTGGATTCGGGCTTGCGGTGGCGACTCGCCCGTCCGCACCCCTGGGATCCCTTCATTCCTCGTTCCTGGAGCCTTCTCCGCTCCTCTTCCTTCCTTCTCCCTCTTGCAGGCCTGGGCCTCTGTTACTAGGCCCGCCTCCGGAGCAGAGCTCATGCAGAGCCCCTGCTCCCTGCCACTTCTGCTCAGACTTCTCTGCACTGAACTAAGATGGTGCCCACCTTTTATACTCCCTTCTCAATGCACCCAGGAACTGCTTCCTCCCTGCTCCTGCACTGCAGGGTTCCCCTTCCTCAGTGTTCCCTCCCCCCACTCCAACCAGGGACAGGGACTGTCGTGCCCATCTCAGGGGCATATTGGTCGCCCTGCCCCACGGCAATGTGGTGTAATGCATGCAGGTGTCGGGTCCTGATCCACACTCCATCCTTATCTGAGAGTGAGATATCACACCTCTGGGTGAGGTGCAATACGTCTGTAGCAACCGAGCCCTCGATGCTACAGTTCCATTTATCTTCAGCCTAGGTGACGTATTGTGATACAGGGCCGTGATTTTGGCTATAAAAGGGTCCCCTAGACCCCTACCCCAAGCTTTTTAAGAGAATCATGTATGGCGTGCCAGGAGACTCTATGGAATGCTTTCTCAGCATCCATCGAGAGTATCTACGTACAAATTTTTAACTGCATCTAGCCCAGGAAATACTTTGTGCCTAGTAGCAGTGTCTGCTAGTCAGCGGATTATCCCGGCTGTTAAGCAAGCTACACCACCTGTAGTTTGGACACTTAATTTTTTCAAAGGAAATGCTTCGGGACCACGGGATACTCAGTGAAGAGCATCAGGAGGCACCCCAAGGCATAGGGCCTGGGACTGGCACTAGGATGCCTTGCGGTGGACAGCCGAGCTCGATCCTTATAAAAGCTTTTTAACTGCAGCAGCTTTAGTGGACGCTACTGGAGCTGGAATTACGCGGCTGCTGGCATGAGACTTGCCCTCCAATAGATCCTTGTAAATGGATTTAAAGTGTATTCATTCAAATTAGAGGGACAATTTAAATTAAAAAGCTTAGAGCTGCCTCCACCACAGGGGGGCTCTCTCGACCCACCAGCGGACAGGCACCAGTATTGGGAGAGGGGGGCTGGCCGTCAGGGTTCACCGCGGCTCTGGCACAAACCCGGCGACACGGAGGTGGCACGGGCAGGAGCGGACTGGCCGTCTCGGCTTCTCACTTTTTGGATTTTAGAAGGGCATGACATGCCTATATCTGTGTCTCCCCCTCCTTTTACTCCTCCACCTCTTTTCTTTTCGCATGACTATATGTACTTGTCACTTTTCCATGTGTTAGTTGTGTCTTCTGAGCAGTTTGTCAGCTTTTGGACACCTTTGAAGGTGTTTTCTATGTGTTTCTATGTGTTTTTGTTTGCCTGCCATTGGTTTTAACGGTGTTCGAAGGTGTTCGACGAACAGTTCGACGAACAGTTCGGCGAACACACGGGTGTTCGACGAACCGAACCGAACTCGAACACTACGGGGGTGGCTCAACACTAGTATTTACGTCTCATCATACTGACATGCTAGACCTGGCTTGTCCCTCTCCACAAGGAGAAACCTTATCCCTTATACACACAAAAGCATGATATGCTGTAATGCTGTGTATGTTCTATAAAGCTCGAGAAAGGTTCATACTATTGACCAAAACATCACTACAATGGGCTATTAAATGTAACTATTTTTCATAATTTTTTGTTATGCTGACTCCAATTGTTTTGTCATAATTTAATCTATCTATCTATCTATCTATCTATCTATCTATCTATCTATCTATCTATCTATTTGTCATGCCGATAACTCACATGGTTAATGGGCGCTATCATACTCACTGCGTTTACCGCTCTGCTCCTCCCAGTGTCGACCCGTGTCACTGAACTGCCTCTTGCAGCATTCCCAGCACTTCTGCATCCTGCTTTGATGGACAGTCTCCACCTGGCTATAGGGAAGTGGCCATTCTCTGCAGGAATTTAACTCGTTGGGCCCTGCAGAGTATTGCTTCCATGGCCTCTCCTCTGCCGGCAAGGGAAATAATAGGCAGCTCCTCCCTCCACACCTTGCCTTAACTTAGGTTCCTAGGTGCAGGTCCTCTCTAGTAGTCTGTCTAGGAGCATTATTATTTTTGTCTTTCCTGCTACCGACCCAGCTTATTTACTCGTTTTGTCTGACCTCTCCAATCCTGACCCCAGCATTGTATTTTGATTCTCTGCTGCAAACCCTGACCTCGAACTCTCTGACTACATCTCTGCTTTTGCCCTATGTGTTTTTTGTTGTGCCTCTGGTCCGTAGGTTAACTACTGCAGGTTTGGGCTTGGCCCTAGAATGGCACTTGATGACGTCCCAGCCTATCCTCATCATCAGAAGCACTAATGAAGACCAGGAAGTCACTTAGTTATGCGTCCCTCCAGAGTAAGCCAGGCCACTGGTGCAGTGGCTACACACCCACCACCCTCACACTATGTATCTATCTTTACAGTGCTCATCATAGATGAATACACTCCAACTGACTTGTCAGCCTGGCCAGTGGCACATTGGGTCCAAACCCACCGCCATCACAGTAAGTTCAGGCCATGGACCCCACTGACAAATTGGGTCCTTAAGACATCAAGTCGCATGTATAAGTCCTATTTTAGGAGGCCTGTAATCAATGTGAGCGTCAAAAACAGCTGATTCAGGCAATAAATGTGATGGCATCTCAGCTGCAGGATTTGTCCACCTCAGTTTCCACCCTGCCCCATAAACCCCAAGCAGAGTCGAGGCTTTATAAGCCAGTGTCAAATCCACTTAACTCTCCACACCCATCTCTTTTCATTGGACCAAACCAAAATTGATTTAAGGTCTCTCTCCTGCCCGGACAAGCCCTGGCTTGGGCAAATCCCATTTGGGAGCGTAGGGGTCCAGTGTCCCGTGAATTTCCTGGAGAAGTTCTGAGCAGTGTTTGAGGTTCCAGGCCACACCTCTTCAGTTACCTTGTCCCTGTTGACTCTAAGACAAGGCACAGACACCATGGCTCAGTATGCTTTACACTTCCATACGCTGTGGAGCTTGAAATGAAGATGCCCTGGTGGCAACCTTCTATCAGAGTCTGTTCAGTCTTATTAAGGATGAACTGGCTGGCAGAAATCTACTATCCTACCTTGATGCTCTTATACACCTGGCAACTCGGATTGATCTCTGTAACATACCTGGCGGCGTCCTTGCATGGTGGTCCATCTCCCACTGTGCAAGAGCGCGCACTTGATCTCCAGTCCAGAATGTCTCTCTGGCTTCCCTCCTTGCTGTCTGTTTGTCTGTTTTGGCTGCATAGAGCGACGCCCCCGCTGAACTTCCTGTTTCTTGTACCTGCTGCGGACACGCCCCTGTTGCACCTTCAGCCTATTGCTGTCCATCTTTGGGTATTTATACCACCTTCTTCCTCAAGATGGCGCCTGAGCATTGTGTCCTGTCAGTCGGCTTTTTTGTCTCTGACATGCCAGGTCCTATCCTGTTTTCCTGCCTGTTTTCCAGTTCTGTGTCTGAACTGTGGTCTGTTCTTGTGAACACGCTTCTTGCCTGTTCTTTCGCCTTCTAGGGGCCGTATTCCTAGATCTGCCTGTCTGTGCCTTGCGGTATCTGTTCCCGTCTGAACAGAGTCCTGTTTGTGTCCCTGCCTTGCGGTATCTGTTCCTGTCTGAACTGAGTCCTGTCTATTTCTCCTGTCTTGCAGTATCTGTTCCCATGTCTGAACTGAGTCCTGTCTATGTCTCCTGCCTTGCGGTATCAGTTCCCGTGTCTGAACTGAGTCCTGTCTGTGTACTCTTGCCTGCTGCCTTTCCTGGAGGCTGTATTTCCAGGCCTGTCTGAACACGCTCCTAGCCTGTTCCTCCCGCCTTCTAGGGGCCGATTACCTAGATCCGTTCCTGTATCTTGTCTGTCCTGTCTGAACACGCTCCTTGCCTGTTCGTCCCGCCTCTCTGGGGGCCATATTCCCAGACCCGCTCCTGTATCCCGCTGCAGTGTCGGTCTCTTCCGTACACTCAGTTCCAGTCTGAACTCTCTCCTATCCTTTACCTGTTTTGCCTCTATGTCCGTTCCTTTCCTTTTTCTGCAGAGTCTGAACTCGTACCTAACTCCTGCTTGTTGTCTCTGTACTCCCGTTTGTGAGTTTGTGGTCCCCTCGCTACTTCACTGCAAGTACCCTGTGGGTATCTGGCTCTGCCTTTCCCTTCCTGTCTGTTCCGTGTGAACAGAGCCCTGTCCGTCCTGCTCTGACTCCTTGCTCACTGCTCCGGCAGCCTTGCTCCGCTCTTACCCTTTTGCTCACTGCTCCGGCAGTCCTGTCCTGCCCTGCTTCTGCCCGCTGCTCCGGCAGTCCTGTCCTGCCCTGCTTCTGCCCGCTGCTCCGGCAGTCCTGTCCTGCCCTGCTTCTGCCCGCTGCTCCGGCAGTCCTGTCCTGCCCTGCTTCTGCCCGCTGCTCCGGCAGTCCTGTCCTGCCCTGCTTCTGCCCGCTGCTCCGGCAGTCCTGTCCTGCCCTGCTTCTGCCCGCTGCTCCGGCAGTCCTGTCCTGCCCTGCTTCTGCCCGCTGCTCCAGCAGTCCTGTCCTGCCCTGCTTCTGCCCGCTGCTCCAGCAGTCCTGTCCTGCCCTGCTTCTGCCCGCTGCTCCGGCAGTCCTGTCCTGCCCTGCTTGTGCTCGCTGCTCCTGCAGCCCCGTCCTGCTCTGTTCTTGCCCACCGCTTTGGGCGTTCCCTCTCTGCTGTGGTTGTCTACCGCATCTGCGGTTCTGTGACCCAGTCTGTACTGGGTCTTAACCTTTCTGTGCTCCAGCCCGTCCTTTCGGCCAGTACCTCCCTGCCTGCATACTCGCCTGTATCCACCCCTCTGCATACCTGCCGTGTTTGCTTACATCCACCAGTCTGTGCCAGCCTAACCTGCCTGTTCCAGTAATTCCAGTGTGGGTCAACCCCCGTGTCCGGAGTTTGACCTGGAGTAGCACCTGGTCCCTCTGCCCGGTTTCTCCCTGGTGCACTGGCGTCGTATGCCGTCGTGCCACCTTGGTCGGATCGGCCAGATACTTAGTCACGCCCCTCCAGGCACTCTCCGGTCCATGGTCCAGTGGAACCACAACACCCGCACACGCCAGTCAGTCCGGGCGTGTGCATAACAGCATGCTCAGGCCATGGTTCCCGTTGAGCCCCACGACTTTCGCTCTCTGAGAAGTTTTCCAGCGAATACATGCATTAAAAATAAATAAATAATTTTTTTTTTTTTTTTCTCAGCTGAGTTCCAGGCGAATTACGCACCCGTCCAGATGGATCTATCTGCTCTCGTTCCTGCGGATCCGCCACGTTACTATGGGGATCCAAGACAAAGTCGTGCATTTGTGGAGCAATGCATGCTACACTTCAAGTTCTACCCTCTATGTTTTCCCACCGATCGGGTTAAGGTGGCATTCATTATGTCTTACTTGGCGGGTGATGCCTTGGAATGGATCAACCCCCTATATGAAACACGGGATCCGATCCTCCTGGACCTAATGGCCTTCCTGGTGGCCTTTCTAATGGTCTTCGATGATCCTAACCCGGAGGCTCCTGCTGAAGCTTCACCTCCCAATATCCCGGAGCAGCCCCGATGGGTAATGTGTGTGGGTAGCGCAATAGTCCTCCAGCCCAATGAGACTACTGCCCACCCAGAGTCCTCACAGGGTGACTACGCTTTCCGGAATACTTCTCCCAACCTCAAGAGGCAGTCCAGACGTGCTAGACGTAGAGGCAAGCCGTCACGCCAGGGTCTGTCCTCCCTGAGACCTCCTGACCCCAACCTTGATGTCCCTACTGAAGCTTCATCTCCCTGTATCCCAGAGAAGCCCCAACGGGTAATGTGCGTGGGTAGTGCTCCGGTTCTCCTGCCCGAAGAGACTTCTGCCCATCCTGACTCCACACAGGAGAACTTCCTGCACCCAGCATCAGATGCTTCACCCACTTTAACCGGTGTGCATGTCCAAGGATGCTCCAAAGCTGTGGTTACCTCTGAGTCTGTGCACCTCTACTACCTGGCGGAGGACCCCCTGTTGCCTCCTGAATCCTCCGGGATACCACTCGATGACAAATGGAGAGAGACTTCTCTACACTCGGTACTCGATACTTTGTCCGCTTCGTCCTGTGAGCCTGACAATGGGTACCCCAAAGTGGTAGTTACCCCCGAGTCTCTACACCCCTCCGACCAGGTGGAGGACCTCCAGTTGTCTCCAGAACCCTTCGGGGTGCTACCTGGTAGCGAAAGGACAGAGACTCTCCTATACTCTGTACCTGATACCTCGCTCGCTTCGTCCAGTGAGTCCAACCTAGTGTACTCCGAAGCAGAGGTTACTCCCGAGTCTCTACACCCCTCCGACCAGGTGCAGGACCTCCAGTTGTCTCCAGAACCCTTCGGGGTGCTACCTGGTAGCGAAAGGACAGAGACTCTCCTTTACTCTGTACCTGATACCTCGCTCACTTCGTCCAGTGAGTCCAACCTAGTGTACTCCGAAGCAGAGGTTAATCCCGAGTCTCTACACCCCTCCGACCAGGCGGAGGACCTCCAGTTGTCTCCAGAACCATTCGGGGTGCCACCTGGTGGTGAATGGACAGAGACTTTCCTATATCCTGGATCTGATACCTCGCTTGCTTCGTCCAGTGAGTCCGACCTTGTGTACTCTGAAGCAGATGTTTTCTCTGAGCCTCTGCACTCTTCTGACCCGGCGGAGGACCTCCAGTTGTTTCCTGAATTCTCCGGGGTACCACCAGATAACAAAGAGACAGTGACTTTTCCTCATTAAGCACCTGATAACCCGTCTATTTCTTCCTGTGAGCTTGACAAGATGTACCTCGAAGCAGAGATTACCCCCAAGTCTCTGTCCCCCTCCAACCCGGTGAAGGACTTCCAGTCGTCTCCTGTACCCTCTGGGGTGCCACCTGAAAATATGTGGAGAGAGACTTCCTTGTGTGCTGTTCCTGGTACTCCACCCGTTTCGTCTGTTGCTATGGATGGCTGGATAGGAGGTAGCATCCTAGCTAACCAGATGAGATCAATTTTTCCTGTGGACAGTGGAAGTGATCTCCTTGAAGTGAACGACTGGTCCTCGAATTCCCTGCGGAAGATTCTGGCAGGCCTGAAGAAGAGGGGGCGTAAGGGGGGGGTACTGTAACATACCTGGTGGCGTCCTTGCATGGTGGTCCATCTCCCACTGTGCAAGAGCGCGCACTTGATCTCCAGTCCAGAATGTCTCTCTGGCTTCCCTCCTTGCTGTCTGTTTGTCTGTTTTGGCTGCATAGGGCGATGCCCGCTGAACTTCCTGTTTCTTGTACCTGCTGCGGACACGCCCCTGTTGCACCTTCAGCCTATTGCTGTCCATCTTTGGGTATTTATACCACCTTCTTCCTCAAGATGGCGCCTGAGCATTGTGTCCTGTCAGTCGGCTTTTTTGTCTCTGACATGCCAGGTCCTATCCTGTTTTCCTGCCTGTTTTCCAGTTCTGTGTCTGAACTGTGGTCTGTTCTTGTGAACACGCTTCTTGCCTGTTCTTTCGCCTTCTAGGGGCCGTATTCCTAGATCTGCCTGTCTGTGCCTTGCGGTATCTGTTCCCGTCTGAACAGAGTCCTGTTTGTGTCCCTGCCTTGCGGTATCTGTTCCTGTCTGAACTGAGTCCTGTCTATTTCTCCTGTCTTGCAGTATCTGTTGCCGTGTCTGAACTGAGTCCTGTCTATGTCTCCTGCCTTGCGGTATCAGTTCCCGTGTCTGAACTGAGTCCTGTCTGTGTACTCTTGCCTGCTGCCTTTCCTGGAGGCTGTATTTCCAGGCCTGTCTGAACACGCTCCTAGCCTGTTCCTCCCGCCTTCTAGGGGCCGATTACCTAGATCCGTTCCTGTATCTTGTCTGTCCTGTCTGAACACGCTCCTTGCCTGTTCGTCCCGCCTCTCTGGGGGCCGTATTCCCAGACCCGCTCCTGTATCCCGCTGCAGTGTCGGTCTCTTCCGTACACTCAGTTCCAGTCTGAACTCTCTCCTATCCTTTACCTGTTTTGCCTCTATGTCCGTTCCTTTCCTTTTTCTGCAGAGTCTGAACTCGTACCTAACTCCTGCTTGTTGTCTCTGTACTCCCGTTTGTGAGTTTGTGGTCCCCTCGCTACTTCACTGCAAGTACCCTGTGGGTATCTGGCTCTGCCTTTCCCTTCCTGTCTGTTCCGTGTGAACAGAGCCCTGTCCGTCCTGCTCTGACTCCTTGCTCACTGCTCCGGCAGCCTTGCTCCGCTCTTACCCTTTTGCTCACTGCTCCGGCAGTCCTGTCCTGCCCTGCTCCTGCCCGCTGCTCCGGCAGTCCTGTCCTGCCCTGCTTCTGCCCGCTGCTCCGGCAGTCCTGTCCTGCCCTGCTTCTGCCCGCTGCTCCGGCAGTCCTGTCCTGCCCTGCTTCTGCCCGCTGCTCCGGCAGTCCTGTCCTGCCCTGCTTCTGCCCGCTGCTCCGGCAGTCCTGTCCTGCCCTGCTTCTGCCCGCTGCTCCGGCAGTCCTGTCCTGCCCTGCTTCTGCCCGCTGCTCCGGCAGTCCTGTCCTGCCATGCTTCTGCCCGCTGCTCCGGCAGTCCTGTCCTGCCCTGCTTCTGCCCGCTGCTCCGGCAGTCCTGTCCTGCCCTGCTTGTCCTCGCTGCTCCTGCAGCCCCGTCCTGCTCTGTTCTTGCCCACCGCTTTGGGCGTTCCCTCTCTGCTGTGGTTGTCTACCGCATCTGCGGTTCTGTGACCCAGTCTGTACTGGGTCTTAACCTTTCTGTGCTCCAGCCCGTCCTTTCGGCCAGTACCTCCCTGCCTGCATACTCGCCTGTATCCACCCCTCTGCATACCTGCCGTGTTTGCTTACATCCACCAGTCTGTGCCATCCTAACCTGCCTGTTCCAGTAATTCCAGTGTGGGTCAACCCCCGTGTCCGGAGTTTGACCTGGAGTAGCACCTGGTCCCTCTGCCCGGTTTCTCCCTGGTGCACTGGCGTCGTATGCCGTCGTGCCACCTTGGTCGGATCGGCCAGATACTTAGTCACGCCCCTCCAGGCACTCTCCGGTCCATGGTCCAGTGGAACCACAACACCCGCACACGCCAGTCAGTCCGGGCGTGTGCATAACAATCTCCATTTCCATGAGCGAGCTCTGGAACAAGCTCAAGTATCTCCTCGTGTCCGGGGACCACCCAGACTGGCTCTCAGTTTCTAGGACCTCTTGCTACTTGAAGCCACACATTTTTTTATAGAGCTGATGCATGTTGAGTGGGCCAAAATTTCTGTACAAAAGGAACAGAAAAGGGATAAGAAGAGCAAGTATATGTACTGTGGAAGCAAAGGTAATCATGTTTGTCTGTGCCTAGGGAGGCCAAGAAACTCCAGCACCCATGGTAGGTTAAAGAGATGACCCTAAGTGAGAAAGATTATGCTCAAAAACTATTGAGCAAGGTCACCCTGATATAGGGAGAGAGGTCTCGCTCTGCTGCAGCCCATTTAGATTCCAGCTCCACTGCCAACTTCATCCATCAGGACCTCATTCTTCAACTTCTTCTTCCTACATAACAGCTAGATAATCCCCTGCCTATTGCCTCCATTGATGGACAACTACTAGTGGAGCCTATATATCATGCTGCCAGTCAAGTTGCAGATAGGAGTGCTATCAGTTGTTGACTGATCCACCAGCTAGGGGACCATTTTGTGCTAAAAACTGCCTTGCCAAGGTCTTGCCCAAGTCTCTGCCTTCCATACCTTTGAACCTTTCTTTTCTTCTCACCGATTATCGTGCCTTTGGAAAAGTCTTTTGAGAAAAAAAGGCACCCTCTAGACGGTCTTGCCACACCATAAATCCACCCTATAAACTTTACCATTTCCCCATAGATTCTCAGTCTGGCACCTCTCAACCCTGTGGTCGGGTATATCCCCTATCTCTATAAGAGATTCGTGCCATGTCGGAGAACATCCAAGAAAACTCAGCCAAAGCATTCATCCATAAGTCCTTTTCTTCTGCCAATGTCAGCTTCATCTTCATGACAATGAAGGATGGTTCCCTATTTCCCTGTATTGACTATTGGGACTTAAACTAAATCACCATTAAGTATCAACTGCCTTTTATTTCTGAACTATTTGAAAGAATCTGCGGTGCAAAGATTTTCACAAAATTGTATCTACAATGGGCTTAAACTTAATCCGAATCCACAAAGGCGACAAATGGAAAGCTGCCTTTAATACCCATGACGGTCACTAAGAGTATCTTATTATGACCTTTGACCTGTGCAATGTGCCCACCGTGTTTCAGGAGTTCACTAACAACATCTTCTGGGACCTCCTCAATGTTTCTGTGGTCGTGTATTTGGACCACCTCCTGATTTTCTTCCCTGATTTACCTACCCATAGAAGGCACGTCCTTTAGGTTCTGCAGCATCAATGGAGAGCAATTTGTTTCCCAAGTTCTTCAAATGTGTCTTTGAAAGATTCTCCTTTCCAATCCTTGGCTACATTGTTTCCACGAGGGCATCAGTATGCATCGTGAGTAGGTTTCTGCTGTGTTCTCCTGGCCTCATCCTCAGTGCTTGCAGTGGTTCATTCACCAACTTCTACAAGCAATTTATCCCTCACTTCTAGCCCTAAATGGCACCCATTTCCACCTTAACGAAGAAGGGGACTAATGCCAAGTTCTGATCTGGATCGGCCGTGCCAGCCTTCCAGCATTTAAAAGAGGCCTTCGTGAGAGCTGCAGTGCTGCAACACCCCGATCCTATCAAGCAGTTTCTCTTCGAGATGGATGCCTCATCTATCGGTACTGAGGCAGTAATTTCACAAAGGACTTCTTCGGTGGAAGTCTGACACCTGAGTTTTTTTCTCTAAGATGTTTTCACCATAAGAGCAAAACTATGCTATTGGGGATTGTGAACTACTGGCCATTAAAATGGCGCTTGAGTAATGGCGACATCTACTGGAAGGTGTCATCTCTCCGATAATAATATACACAGATCATAAGAATTTGACGTTCCTGCAGTTCCCTCAACAATTAAATCCTAGTCAAGCCAGGTGGGAATTATCTGTGTCTGTCTTGGCTTTGGGTTGCACTTCCATCCAGCAGAGAAGAATGTTAAAGCTGATGTCTTCTCGATCATTTGACATGACTGATTCTTAAGAAGAATCACAGCACATCATTTACTTGGCTAGGATTGTTGAATGGGCTCTATGTTCATTTAAAAGACATTCCTCTGGGTAAGACCTTTGTTACTATAGCTAGGAGAATTCTGTCCTGGGGACACAAATCCAAGCTGGCCAGCCATGTGGGCATAATTATGTTTATCTAGCTGATTGCTCACTGCTTTTGGTGGCACTCGCTGGCCAAGGATGTTTGTGACTCTGTAACCACCTATTCACTGTGCGCTAGAAACAAGTCTCCCAGGAACAAGCCTGCTGGTCACCTTCAGCCTCACAGACCTTCCCCTCTCTGAGGATTACAACACCATCGGAGTCGTGGTGGACCGGTTCTCCAAGATGGCTCGCTTTATTCCCCTGGTTGGACTTCCCTCCGCTTGCAAGCTCACCACGCAGTTCTTTCAGCTTGTGTTTCTCCTCCATGGTTCTTCTCTCCACATAGTCTCTAATCATGGGGTCCATTTCACATAAAACATTTTGAGAGCTTTTTGCCAGCTGTTGAATGTCCAGCTGGTTTTCTCCTTCACATGCCATCCTCAGACCAATGAGCAAGTGGAGCGGGTCAAGCAGGTTCTTGAGAACTACCTATGCCACTTTGTCTCTGCCCATCTGCATGATTGGGTGCAGTTACTTCCCTTGAAAGCCAAACTGGAGTGAGTGTTTACCTTGACACAATACTGCATACACAGTAGAGGAATAGTATGCATGGAGCCTCTCTTAAAGCCCATGCACAAAAATGCCACCTACAATTTGCCAAGGCCAATGATGAAAAATATACAGACTACTGAGACTCTATAATCTGGAGGGATGAGACCAAGATAAATGTTTTTAAAATGGATGGTGTTGAAACTGTATGGCGTCACAAAGGTGAGGATTACAAAAAGAAATGCAATGTGCCTACAGTGAAGCATAGTGGTGGCATTGTCCTTATTTGGGGCTGCATGTGTACTGCTGTTGTTGGTAGCTCTATATTGCAAGAAAAGAGGCTACCATTAGGGATGAGCGGACCCGTGGATGTTCGAGTTCTGGTACCTAACCAAACTTAAGTCCAAAGTTTGGTTCAGGGTACCAGAACTGCATCCGAACTTGAACCCAAACCCAAACCCCATTGAAATCAATGGGGACCCAAACTTTGGTACTGGAAAACCTCTCTCTCTCCTCCCAGATTTCCCCCCGGAATTCCAAGCATTAAAATGGACTTCTGGGAGAAGTCGTGTTTGGAGTTAACCACAGGACACTAACTCAGGTATGCTCATCTCTAGCTACCATCACTATGTGTCCTTGATAGACATGCACTTTTCCAACTTGACAGTAATTCAAAACACATATCCAAAGCAATTGTTGCATTTTTGAAGAATAGGGTGAGAGTGTTTCTGTGGCTAAGTATGTCTCCTGACCTGAATCCAACTGAACAATTATTGGGAATTCTGAAGAGACAAGTTGAGCATCACTCTTCATCCAGTATCCAGGTCCTAAAAAAAGTCGTTCTTGAAGAACGGAAAAAGTTAGGTGTTGCAATATGTCACCAACATGTTCATTCCATGCCAAGAAGACTTGGTGCTGTCCTTAAAAATCATGGAGGTTATGCAAAATACAAGATGTAGTTGTTTTTGATGTTGAGTGTATTTATTTTGCATCAAGTAATTTGAGTACAACTGAAGATTTTTGTAATGTATGTTATATTATAAACCTTACTGTCATGTTATGAGTTAAAAAATGTTCTATGAAACTAACTCTTGTCAAAATATTTTAAATTGTTCTTGTGTTCAGAGAGTTATTGATTAAAATCTTACTTTTCAAGGGGAGTATACTCATTTATGCTATGCACTGTATATTTATTTATATAGACATTGACGAAAGGTTTGAAAGTTTTGAGACTGAGACAACTTGCTTTGGTGTATTTAAATATTTTAGTTAGATGTTTCTGTGGTTACTGAAGTAAAATTATAAGCATTTTGTAAGTTTTTAAAGTTTTATTGATAAACATGTTAAGCTTGGGCAAATACTTAGCATTTACTGAGTTAACCCTTATTTTTCAAGACTTGTGCAATTATTCTTGGCGTGCTTGATATCAGTTTGTGTGCCAAATCATGATTGATGCAAACTCATTCTTGCTTACTTAGTGCTTGTAATTTTTCACACTTTCTATGTTTTTCTTTGTCCATCCACGTTTTGAGGTTAGACCACGGGATCTCAATGGGAACAGGAAGATTTCTTGCCTTGGACCTAAGACTTCAATGTTTTATTGACCAAGCCACTTAGTTATCACTTTTGTTTTAAGACATTGTGACATGGTGCTCCATTGTGCCTAAAACAGCATTATTCATCATCAGTTTGCTCCCGGACCATGAGACATTGCTCTTGGAGTATGTTTAGATACTATTCTTTATTCATGACAGTATTATAAGGCAAAATGGCAAAATTTAGAGTGAGCCCACTCCCATTAATGAAAACCAACCAACATATGAAGGGTCTCAGATTGCCTTACTGTTGGCATGACATGGGGCTCTAATAGCTGTCTGTTGCTATTCCTTAGTAAGCTCTGCACTGGTGTTATATTGAGTCTGAAGGTCAATCATCCTCTTTAGGAGATGGTCCAGGCACTTGCTGGACTCTCTTAGGCAACCTCAACCCTTCTTCACAGCAACAGAACTTATTTGTTTAAAGTTCTTGATGATCTGATAAATAGTTGATTTAGAGGCAATCTTACAAGCACCATTGTCTTTCCAGTAAACATTTTTCAATGCAAAGCAATCTTTAGGGCATATTTTTCCTTAGCTGTAACTTGGTTAAAAAAAGTGGTCAATGATTTCAAGCACCCTCTCCCTTTTAAAGTAACTAGTCTGCTTTCATGAAACAGTCATATTGACAGAGTAATATAATTTGGTTTGTCCTCATGATCTATTTCTCCTGAGCATACAAAAAGATAACTGAAATGATGTAAGGTCACATTGTGGAGTGGCTGAAATTCAGTGGAAATATGTTTTTTGTAATTGATAATAGTCATGGCAAGGAATTACTAAGCAGTAAGCAATTTTTTCATTTCAACCGATAACTCTTCATAACAATCTAGAGTTAATGCAAATTTCTACTGTAAAAATGGAACAGCAAACTTTGAGATAGCCAACATTTGTGTCAGTCTCAAAACTTTTAGCCATGGCTGTATATATAATTTTGTGTCAGGCTCGAATCTTTTAGCTTTGACTGTATATACTGTATGTGCATGATTGTACATGTTATTCAAATGATGCACTGAATACAATGCTTAAATTAACAACAGCATTTAGAGAAATATTTTCTACTGCAAATAATAATAAAAAAAACTTGAATATTTACACACAGTAAATTATATTCCTCTACTATATAGTATTTAGAGATAAAATAACCTAGATGTAAGACAAATCAATTCAGTATATTGTTCAAAACTGGACCACAATACTGCGGTCTGTTGTATCTATTGACTGTGTTTCCTATAAGTATAGATTACATTAAAGGAAGCTAATGTATTTTATCAGTGCACATGCTTTACTGGTAATGCATCTATTAATGGTAAATTTGGCACAGATGATACAGTGATCAGATAAAGGTTCAATTTCTATAAATCAGATGATGATATACTTCAATTAACCATGGAAAGTAAGATGAGGTGAATGTTCAAGGGATAACATTTAAAACAAAAATAAACATAGAAAAAATTCAGCAAACAGAGATTCATAAAATCTGTCTTTAAAAAGGCAAATGGATTTGTTTGTGAAGGAAAGAGAAGAACATTCATGTTTTCGACCTGATGACATATAAATCTACATTGTGCACACTGAACGAAATGAATGGTCAAGCAAATAAAAAATATTTTCAAAGAAATAAAGTGTTATGTTCTGCAACTTAGAACTAAGGAATAGGGGGGATAAGCAGTCCCTGCACTGAGACTCAGCTTTATCCTACGCTAGGGTTGGTGCCCTATTCCTTATGAATAGACCGACCGAAACTCCTACACTGAACTCAAACGAAGACCTATAGGAAAGGGAAAGGGGTCCCTAAAATAGCTAAGGACTGGGAGGAAAAGCAGGAGACCTACTAACAGAAAAGTTAGTTGCAGAAACGAAAATTAAAAGAAACAAAACTGGTGGAACAAGAAGTCCCAGGATAACAATAGTCCAAAGCAAGAAGAACTAAACCAGGCTACTTAGCCAGACCATGAGCATTACGACACTGATGTCCAGCAGGGAATGGGGGCCAGGTGCTGGGTAACAAAGAGTGCAGAGATCACGTGACCAAGAAACCCAGCACCAGAGGAAAAGACTAGAAGCCAGCAAACCACAACAAGATGGCCGATAGTAAAACAACATAGATTCTAACATAAATTATATATTATTCTGAAGCTCACAATTGTGTTCTGTAATCAGTATATGGAACATTAATGTGGTGGTCGTTGATAAAAAGTGACTTTCATCAATGTCAAATGCTTCTTAGCTGCAGTGCTGTGCTTTACTATGCTAACAAAGGATATCATAATTTGGTTCACTGAGATGAAAGCATGTGTTTTGCACTCAAGCAATTGCTGTGCATGTATAGTTCTAACGTCTGCTATACGGATATTAAAATAATCTATCAGTAACAAAAGGAAAATGCCATAAAATATACAAAAATAGTTTCTCTAAAATAAAAACAGTAAATACAGAGTAAAAATTATACATTTGTATACAATAGAGACGAGCAAATCTTTTGAAATGCGAATTTGTCAGCTTTACCAATTTTTTTTTTTAAATTTTAATTTGCAACATATCTTTTTCACAGTGAATAACACATTTTGAAAACACCTATTTAACACTCTGAGGCCTCCTAGGACTGCATCCAACCTTTTTTTAGCTTTTTAACATAAACATAGACTTAATAATGTAAAAGTGACCCCAACAAATAAAGCTATAGTATGGTATAGTAAACAGATGAAAAACGTTAGTAACCAATAAACTGATTAATAGCAAACTATAATGACATTTTACACTTTCTAAAAAAAAAAAATCGATCCAAAAATGAACCCTTAGTGGAAGATGTCTGTGGTGCAGCTATTTAAATACAAATGATGTACATTGAAGAAGCCGTAGCAGCAGGATCTGTTGATTGGAAAATGAAGAAGCTTAACCCTTTCATGACCTTTGACATACCCATATGTCATAATTGATAAGAGGTTTCCGACCTTTGACGTATGGGGTACGTCATGGCAATCATGAGGACACAGGAGCTTTGCCTGCACGATTGCCGCTGGAAGTTTGGCTTGAGTTAAAGCCAAGACCTGGCGGTCACTGCCAGGAATGGTGACAGAATCACCTTTAGCATTTTAATCCCTTAAATGCCATCATTGATATCTATCTCAGCATTTAGAACACAGGGAGATTGTATGAGTTCTCTCTACCATCTGGTCAGCGCCCCCGAGGGCCCGATAATTGCCATGGCAATGGAAAGTCCTCATGACAATGCTGTAGTCAGACAGCTATGGCAATCTACACTGCGTTCCAAATTATTATGCAAATAATATTTTCTCAGATTTTCCCAAATTACCTATATGAATTGCAGTCATTGTAATTTTCCAGTCAAATAACTATTAGAGTACAATTGAAAGGTTTTTGTACAAACTGCCTATGATAACAGTATATTTAAAAAAAATTAAAAACTCAAACTGCACTCAAAATGCATGTTCCAAATTATTATGCACAGCAGAGTTTTCAACCTTTTCATTTTAATAAAGAAAAAAAAGTGGTAATTTTGAAATTATAAGCATTAGCAGGTTATTACAAACTGAAATCAAACAGTTTTCAACTCAAAACTTTATTCTAGGTGAAGTTACATTTGCACATAGGACCGCTTGTTCGAAAGGAGCTTCTGAACTCTCTCGTCCATTGAATTTGTCAGGTTTTGGATGGTTTCTGCTTCAATTGTTTTGCATGAGGACAGAATACCCTCCCAGAGCTGTTGCTTAGATGTGAACTGCCTCCCGCCATCATAGACACTCCTTTTGATGATGCTCCAGAGGTTCTCAATGGGGTTGAGGTCAGGGGAGCATGGGTGCCACACCATAAGTTTGTCCCCTTTTATGCCCACAGCAGCCAGAGATGCAGATGTGTTATGTGCAGCATGAGACGGGGCATTATCATGCATGAAATGATCTCGATGGTCCAGATGGATGGAGTGGAGGATGGCTGGTTGATGGACACCCCATGCAAACACGGCTACGGCGCTAACAAGGAGTAGGTGGAGTAATGTTTTGGGCTGGAATCATGGGGAGAGAGATTGTCGGCCCTTTTAGGATCCCTGAAGGGGTAAAGATGAGCTCCATAATGTATGTTGAGTTTCTCAAACAGCACTTCCTTCCGTGGTTCAAGAAGAACGGTGCATTCCGCAGCAAGATCATTTTCATGCATGATAATGCCCCGTCTCATGCTGCACATAACACATCTGCATCTCTGGCTGCTATGGGCATTAAAGGGGACAAACTTATGGTGTGGCACCCATGCTCCTCTGACCTCAACCCCATTGAGAACCTCTGGAGCATCATCAAAAGGAGTGTCTATGATGGCGGGAGGCAGTTCACATCTAAGCAACAGATCTGGGAGGGTATTCTATCCTCATGCAAAACAATTGGAAGCAGAAACCATCCAAAACCTGACAAATTCAATGGACAAGAGAGTTCAGAAGCTCCTTTCGAACAAGGGATCCTATGTGCAAATGTAACATCACCTAGAATAAAATTTTGAGTTGAAAACTGTTTGATTTCAGTTTGTAATAACCTGCTAATACTTATAATTTCAAAAATGACCATTTTTTTTTCTTTATTAAAATGAAAAGGTGGAAAACTCTGATGTGCATAATAATTTGGAACATGCATTTTGAGTGCAGTTTGAGTTTTTTATTTTTTTAACAATATACTGTTATCATAGGCAGTTTGTGCAAAAACCTTTCAATTGTTCTCTAATAGTTATTTGACTGGAAAATCACAATGACTGCAATTCATATAGTTAATGTGGGGAAATCTGATAAAATATTATTTGCATAATAATTTGGAACACAGTGTATTAGATCATGCTCAGAGCGTAATTTAAGAGGCTCTTGTTGGTGCAGCACTTACAGGTAAAATGCATTGCAATACTGGGGCTTTGCAATGCATTATACCAGCATTCAGAGTAAAAAAAATGTTAAACTCACATAGAGGGGTCTAAGTAATAAAGTAAAAAGAAAATTAAAAAAAAAATTGTAAAAATATTTGAAAAAAAAAAATATATAAATCTATTGTCACTATAATCACACCAACCAGAAGAATAGTCATCTAATCACTTATACCACATGAGGAAAGGCATAAAAAATAAATTGAACCAATACTTGACCTGCTGTTGATTTGTTCATTCTGCCTCACAAAGATCTCAGTTGGGCTCGGCTTACATTTATTCTGCGCTCTGCACTGAGCTCTTGCACGGGGATTTCCATGTAAATCTTTGAAATAAGAGAGTCAGATACAGAACCCCCGCAGGAAAATTCCCTATAATGAGGCAGATGGAGACACTGTCCTATGATCCGGCAGTGTCTGTCTTTTTAGGCGTACATAAAAGCACGGTCGGCTACAGTTTTGTGGACCTGTGAAAGGATGGACAACACTGAACAGAGGCTTGATGGAGCCCAGAGAAACTACTACCTCATAATAGTGAATAGATCCCTCAGGGGTTTGATCTGAATCACGTCAATCAATGATTTAGATGTAAAACCCGATGTAAGTGCTCAGCATAGAGCACAGGATAAATCTGACCCAAAGTGTTATGTAAAATGTTCCCAGCAAAAGCTTCAACTCAATCCACCAAAAAACAAGTCCCCACTCAGGTCCATCATCTGTCAATAGGGGGCTTCCACATTATAGATATAGGCAGCTTCCATGTTAATAGTAGCACAAAGGCTCTGGAAAAGCACTATGGCTCATCGCCCCCCAAAAGAAATCCAACAAATTTTGCACTCTCAAATCCAAATGTACCTCTACCTTCTGAGCTCCAGTATGCCTAAACCACATTTAAATTTCACATGTTTGGCATCTCTGTAGCAATGAGAAGCCGTTTAATTTACAGGGAGTGCTTCACCAGAAGCACAAGGTAGGCATAATTAACTGGGCACTACAACGTACTGTGGACTACAACGTACTGGGTACTGACTGCACTCCAGATTTTCAATTTTCACTCAGCAACATCCACTGCTGCTTGTTTCTGTAAAACACACAAGGAGTCAAAATCATCACTACACCTGTAGATAAATTCCCAGAAGGGCGTAATTTTCAAAATGTAGTCACTTGTGGAGGATTCTGCTCTTCTGGCACTTAGGGGCTCTATATATGGAGTCCGCAAACTATTTTACGATCATTTTTTCTCCAAGAGTCAAATGGCACTCTTTCCCTCCCGAGTCTCATCGTGTGGCAAAGCAGTACTGTACAGCCACATATGGGCATTGTCACATTCAGCAGGAATTCTGGGACAATTTTGTAAGTATTACTCACTTCCCTATGTAAAAATGTAAAATCTGGGGCTAAATTTTTTTTTCTTCACTGCCCAATAATCTAAAATTCTATACACACCCGTGTGTCCTTATTTTCATGGTTTTCCCATGAATGAAAGTTCATTTTAATCAATAGATCTTGGTTTAATAATAACTTCCACAATTGGATGTGTTTAAAATTTTTTTTCCTGTGCTGAGATGATCTTATAAATGTAATAGCTGTGTCTGACTGTGCAGGAACATGGACTGATAATACCACAGCTCCTGGGCAGGGGAGGAAGCAAAAGAGTATACAGACATTACAGCATGGGATTGCAGCTGATTCTTTTTGTGAGGTAAAACATTTCCCCGCCTGTTTTTAAACAATGTTTTACTTCAAAGAAATAATCAGCTGTTATCCCCTGATGGAATGTTTGTATACTCTTTTGAGTGGTTTGCCTGCTGTCACTCTGTTGCTGCAGTATATCACAGATGTATGAATTCACTGTCACCTTCTGAGATGTGATGTTGAAACTGATACAATAGTTCCCTGTATATCACTTGAATCTTGGATTCTATTATCAAACTGAAACTATCACTCCAACTTTCAATCTGGTACATCAGCGCTGAAGTATTACTGTAAGGTGCCCCAGCGAGGTAGTCATGGGCGAGTTGTAGCCCTGCTCGCTTTGACACCCTACAGACAATTTGTGTCCTCCCTCTGATGTGTGGCTGGGTATGTGACAATCTTCACTTACGTCAAACCATCCGATCGAGGCTGTCTCCAGGCATTTATCTTCTGGGACCAGGGCAGCAATAAATTCAGAGGGCACGAAGTTTTTAACCATAAATGGGATTTTACTTGGGGGAGAGGAGTATATACAGTATTTACAGTCAGGTACATTGGATAAGGCCCAACAGGTTTTCATCTCCCATACAGGTGCTAGAAACATCTTCAGCCCTGGTGTCCTCTTTAGGTGAAGCATGTCTCTAATTCTATTCTCTGTCCCAAGAGACTTTTCCTCACCAGCGACAGTGTATCCTGATCATATTTCTCCCTCACAGCTTAACCTGGAGTCCTATCTTCCTCTGCTTCCTGCAGACTAGAAGTGCCCCGGGGTCCTCAATACCTCTGTTCAGTTTCTCTGGCGGCTAATGGTACTCCTGCATGAAGAGATATTTACACTACTTATCCACTATCTGAGGGTGGGGAGCCCCCGTCTACCCTAGCAGCCAATTTCCCTGGCTGTCCGCCCGTAAGGCTTCCTGTCACAACTCTGACAGGACTCCAACTGACACTTTCTGAAAAATTCTGTTGACGTTACCTAGGATTCCCCACCCCCTGCGGCAGTTAATTCCTCGCTGTCATTCAGGTAGCAGACTCTTACTAACAGCTGCGCCTGACAGTGGCATCTTTTGGCTGAATAAAAGTACTACAGCCCCACAAGGAAATATGTTAAACTAAACCCCAGATATACTCCATGCGTTCCCCCCTCTACTCTACTGACTGTACTACTGAAGCTAACCCCTTAACTTGACCTAACAGCAGTTCAGAGAGACTTGACTATGGGAACATGTTATTCCAACTACTTTAGTACCAAAGGAAGGGTACACCCTTTTTCACTATTACATTACATCACAATCACATTAGGCCTTTATCTATCCCTATCTTGTGTGCTCGGAGTGATCCTATTCCTACACAGTACGGGCATAAAATGGCGCTCTTTGGCCGGCCAAATGATTAATATTGCATGTGATAGCCCCATATAGAGCTCATACCCATATGTGGGAAAAAACTTTCTGATATCTGGACCAAAAAATCAGACCAGTGTCATGCGAGTGTCATGCGATTTTCATGAGAGGACAATGCGATTTTTCACACCTGGCATCCGTATGACATCGGTATGCAATGCTTTTTTTTTCTCTGCAACTATTATTCTGCAAACATTTACAGGACCATTTACAGTGTTCTATGTTTCAGAATGGTAATGTATCCGTAAAAATTGGATGGCATACGGATGTTCCGTATGTCGTCCGTTTTTTTTCTCGCTCCCATTGACTTGCATTGGTGAGTCTCTGCGGCATACGTGGCAATACGCAGAATGCTTTAATTTTTTTCTCAGTCTGATTTCAGCTGAGAAAAAAATCGCAGATGAGATATGCCTAATAGAATAACATTGGTTAGAGTGCAATCCGATTTTTTATTGGCTTGCACTCATCCATTTTTCTCGCCTATGAGTATGAGCCCATAGGCTGTGCTACATTAAGTGATTATATTGCTATGAGGCATTATGGAGAAGCTCACACTGTCAAGCCACACACTCACTGAGTGTGCAGCATGTGTGAAATGGCACTGTGCACTTTTAATTTTTTTCAATTGTGAACCATTAATCTTATCGCAGATTTTTTGAATGCTTTTGAAACCATGGATTTTAGGAAATACATTTCGAGCCTTATCCTGCTCAGAGCAATTTGCTCATCTCCATTCTTATATGATTTTTTTCTGAGTTGTGGTGACAAAAAAAAAATCACAATTCAAAGGTTTTGATTTTTTTTTGTTTTTCCTTCATTTACTGATCTGGTAAATAAATTTTATATTTTGACTTTTCTGGAAGTGTCGATACCAATATGTTCATTTTTTATTTAATTTCTTTAATTTTTTTTTAACTTATTACTTTATTTGAAGACCTTTTAGAGGATTGGATCCTGCGATTGTCTAATCGCTGATACTATATAATGCAATACTTACAGATGAATGTTTTCAAATTAGGTAAATACAAGCTCAGATGAGCAAAAACACATAGCAAAGTAAAATGTATCATTACTTAACAAAACCTAGATGAAAATGTTAAAGCACTATATGAGAAGTGATGTACTCTCTTATTACTCCCAAAGTAATTAAGAGGGTAAATAACATCCAGGTGCTGTTAATCAAATGCCATTGAAAGACTCTTTTATTAGACATGTTGACAACCTCTATAAAAGCAGAAGTTTTTGTCAGAGATGAGTAAGCCTCTACTTTCTGAATAGAACTTGGCAGCATGGCTAGACTTAGCTAATTTGCATTTACAGACGTCTTCTGTAGTGTTGAGCCACCCCCGTAGTGTTCGGGTTCGGTTCGGTTCGTCAAACACCGGGATGTTCGACGAACTGTTCGTCGAACACCTTAGAACACCGTCAAAACCAATGGCAGGCAAACAAAAACACCTAGAAACACATAGAAAACACCTTCAAAGGTGTCCAAAAGCTGACAAACTGCTCAGAAGACACTCTCTTTAAAAAAATCGGCCGGCAATTCAGCAACGGCATACACCGGTACCCGACAATTTAGACAAGAAGAAATAGAGCATCACACATAGATTAGATAGATAGAAACATGTCAGTCACATATATAAGAAGTACAGTCACAGTGTTGCTTACTGTACTTGTCATTTAGTGTTAAAGGATTTATTAAAAAAAAATTAGTGTTTTCATGCACCATCTCTTAAAAAAGTCGGCCGGCAATTCAGCATCGGTACCCGACAATTTATAACAGAAAGAATAGAGCATCACACATAGATTAGATAGATAGAAACATGTCAGTCACATTTATAAGAAGTACAGTGATCGTGTTCATTACTGTACTTGTCATTTAGTGTTAAAATAAAGGATTTATTAAAAAAAAAATTGGCGTGGGGCTCCCCGTAATTTTAGTCTCTAGCGGAGGTTAAGCAGACGGCTGGGGCAGATGTTTGAAGCCTGGGAAGGGGGTAATACCCACGGAGCTTCCCAGGCTACTAATATCAGCCCCCAGCTGAATACCTAGCCTTTACTAGCTATTAAAATGGGGGACCCCCAAAAAAATGATGTGGGGTCCCCCCTATTTTAATAGCTAGCAAAGGGTAGGCAGACAGCTGGGGGCTGATATTAATAGCCCAGGAAGGTTGCCATGAATATTGGCCCCCTCCCAGGCTAGAAACACCAGCCTTCAGCCGCCCCAGAAATGGCGCATCCATGAGACAGTGCATGAAAACACTAATATTTTTTTTAATAAATCCTTTACACTAAATGACAAGTACAGTAACCAACACTGTCACTGTACTTCTTATATATGTGACTGACATGTTTCTATGTATCTAATCTATGTGTGATACTCTATTCTTTCGGTTCTAAATTGTCGTGTACCGGTGTATGCCGCTGCTGAATTGCCGGCTTTTCATGTTTCACTGTGAGCACTGTTCCGATCGATTTGGGCAACCACTGTAATGCCACAACCACCATAGCTGTGGCACTACAGTGAGTGACAGACAATCCCTGCATGATTGGTGCTCTAAATAGCGCCAGACTTGCAGGACACGCTTTTGGTGCACGAACAGTTATCGAACATAACCTCGAACAGCCGAATTTTTTGCAAATCGTTCGCGTTCATCGAACAAGTCGAACACCGCCCAAAACAGCTCGAATTTGAGATTGGCAAACAGTTCTAGTCGAACACCGCTGATCTCTAGTCTTCTGGAACGACATCTGATGGACAGACTTGCATCATGTGTTGCTAAAGCAAAACAAAGCATATCAGCACAAACACCTAAGGCCCCGGCCCCACTATCAATATTTGGTCAGCATTCGGTCAGTTTTTTTTCTCAGGAGTAGGAGCCAAAACCAGGAGCGGGTGACAAATGCAGAATTGGTGACTTATTTCTATTATACCTTTTCTCTGATTGTTCCTCACCTGGTTTTGGCTTCCACTCCTGAGAAAAAATACTGACCGAATACTGACCAAATACTAATAATGGGGCTGTGGCCTAATACCAATTGTCAAGCATGGTGATTGAGGAGTGATGATGTGGGGTTGTTTTGAAGCTAAAGTACCTACAACCTTGGGTGAAGTTAATACTATAGGTTAACACTGAATATTTATGGTGTGCATAAAATGCAGTGTCTTACAGTTTCAGCAAAGTGTATGGGATTTATAGAAATCACATCCCCACTATTTGTTTTTGTTTTTTTTTAAACACCATAAACTGACTTGCAGTGTATGTTTCAAATCCACAACATATCCAGTATGGTCAGTTTTATGTACAGGTTTTACTATAAAATTGCATTAGATGCAAAAATTTCACAATTAAAAAATGCATATGCAATTTTAGTGCATTTTCATCATGGAAGCAAACTAAAACGCATGTAATCTGCACATGTCTGTATTAATAAAGTTTTGCCAAAGTCACATATTAGAAAGTATAGAAAACAAATGAGTTTTATCTAAAATATGTCATAAAAAAGAGACAAAATCTGCAATGTTTAAAACGCAAAGAAAATACATGTAAAAAAAAAAGCACTCTAACATGTAATGAAAAATAATGCAAAGAAATCTAATTTACATAATAACTGGTGCCAAAGTATTCCAAGTTATAGACCAATGATCCAATAATTAAACTTTGGCCGAAACTGGGTCTTGCTGTAGGACAGTGATCTGAAGCACACCTGCAAATCTACATCAGAAGTTTTGAAAAAGACAAAAGTCAAAGTGTCACAATTACAAAAAGTCCACACCGCTACACAAATTAATTGTTGTAGCAGGACCTTATGAAAACTGTGCAGAAGCAAATGCCTACAAACTTCAGTGAACTTAAGCAACATGTTGAAGAAGAGTGGGCCAAAATTCATCCAGAACAATATGAAAGACTAAAAAAGTCATGCAGAAAATGATAATTTGGCTTCCTCACAAGAGCAAATGTTGCTGCCATGTAAGATGATAATAAATCAAATCAGTGAGATTTGAGTTCAGTGACTGATAAAGCTCCTACATCCCTGACTCGTTTTATGATGAACTTAGAGGGCTGGATATGCAGTATATATACTTACTTCTGTGATTAAACAAGCAGGAAGATGTGTTACCTTGTAGAGAGAATCAGCTGTGAGCACCTGCTGTGCCATTTCTATACTCTCTTATCCTTCATTCCCAGCCTAAACTTTACCATGGCATGCAATGCTTCCCAACTTGTCTTCCATCAAACACATTTTGGACGTCATTGTTTAGCAAGTTCAAATTGAGCTGACAGTAGTAAATCTTGATTATTTGCATGCCCAAGTGCATACACTGTAAAACATTCCTCATGCAACCATTAACAACCTCATTAATACATTTCAAGGCAAATAAGTGTATGTATTTCTGTTCGTGTAGATCATACTCAATTCTGAATCCATTGAAATGTCTTGATATCCATCCTGGTATACAAGGCCTCCCCATCCTGGTATACATGCCCTTCCTTCCTTGTATACATGCCCCCCCATCCTGATATACATAGCCCCTCATGTCCATCCTGGTATACATGGCACATCATCCTGGTATACATGGCCCCCATACTGGTATACGTGGAATCTATCCCCACTCTGGTATACATTATTATTATTATTATTTATTTATATAGCGCCATTGATTCCATGGTGCTGTACATAAGAAGGGGTTACATGCCAAGTAAAAGTATCACTTACAGTAAACAAACTAACAATGATAGACTGGTACGGAGGGAAGAGGACCCTGCCCTTGGGGGCTTACATTCTACAGGAATGGGGAGGAAACAGTAGGTTGGGGGTTGCAGTAGCTTCGGTGTTGTTGAGGAGGCAGCAGGGTCATTGCAGGCTGTAGGCTTTCTTGAAGAGATGGGTTTTCAGGTTCCGCCTGAAGGATCCGGATGTGGTGGATAATCGGACGTGTTGAGGCACAAAATTCCAGAGGATGGGGGATATTCGGGAGAAATCTTGGAGGCGATTGGGTGAGGAACGGATAAGTGTGGAGGAGAGAAGGAGGTCTTGGGAGGACCGGAGGTTACATGAGGGAATATATCGGGAGATTAGTTCAGAGATGTACGGAGGAGAGCGGTTATGGATGGCTTTGTATGTCAGTGTTAGTAGTTTGAACTGGATACGCTGGGGGAATGGGAGCCAGTGAAGCGATTTGCAAAGGGGCTTAGCAGAGGAGTAGCGAGGAGAGAGATGAACAAGTCGGGCAGCAGAGATGAGGATAGACTGGAGGGGTGCAAGAGTGTTAGCAGGGAGGCCACAGAGGAGGATGTTGCAATAGTCGAGGCGGGAGATGTTGAGGGCATGCACAAGCAGTTTAGTAGAGTTAGGGTTGAGGAAAGGACGGATTCTGGAAATATTTTTGAGCTGGAGGCGACAGGAGGTGGCGAGAGCTTGGATGTGGGGTTTGAAGGACAGGGCAGAGTCAAGGCTTACTCCGAGGCAGCGGATTGTCGGTACAGCGGAAAGAGTGATGTCATTTATTGTGATAGAATGATCAGGTGGGAAGGATATGCGAGATGGTGGAAAGATAATGAGTTCAGTTTTGTCCACATTGAGCTTAAGGTAGCGGGAGGAGAAGAAGGAGGATATGGCTGATAGACATGCTGGGATTCTGGACAGCAGAGCAGTGACGTCTGGGCCAGAGAGGTAGATCTTGGTGTCATCAGCGTACAGATGGTACTGGAAGCCATAAGATTTTATGAGCTGTCCCAGGCCAAGGGTATTGATTGAGAAGAGTAGGGGACCTAGGACAGAGCCTTGAGGGACTCCAACAGAGAGGGAACAGGGTGAGGAGGTAGCGTGGGAGTGGGAGACGCTAAATGTGCGGTTAGAAAGGTATGAGGAGATCCAGGATAGGGCAAGGTCTTTGATGCCAAAGGAAGAGAGTATCTGTTATAGGAGGCAGTGGTCAACTGTATCGAAAGCAGAGGACTGGTCAAGAAGAAGGAGTACAGAGAATTGTCTGTTAGCTTTGGCTGTGAGTAGGTCATTGGTGATTTTGGTAAGGGCAGTTTCGGTGGAATGGTGGGGGCGGAAGCCGGATTGTCGGTTGTCGAAGAGAGAGTTAGATGAAAAGTGGGAGGAAAGTTCGGCGTGAACATGTTGCTCAAGGAGTTTGGAGGCAAATGGGAGCAGCGATATGGGGCGATAGCTGGACAGGGCGGATGGGTGGAGGGATGACTTTTTGAGGATAGGCATGATTGTGGTATGTTTGAAGGAAGCAGGGAAGGTACCAGAGGATAGTGATAGGTTCAAGAGATGGGTTAGGGATGGGACGAGTGTGGGTGTGAGGTTGGCGAGGAGGTGAGATGGGGTCGGGTCGAGTGCACATGTGGTGAGGTGTGATTTGGAGAGGAGATGAGTAAGGTCTCTTTCCGTGATGTTGGGAAGGGAGGTTATGGGGTTAAGGAAATAGTGTGGCAAACAAAGGGGTTGTGGTCGTCGGACAGTAAAGACTTGCCGTGTTTGGTCAATCTTGTTTTGGAAGTGTGTGGTAAACTCCTCAGCAGAGATGAGGGAGGTCGGAGGGGGCAGTGGAGGGCGGAGGAGAGAGTTAAAAGTGTTGAATAGCTGTTTGGGGTTGTAGGATAGGGATGATATGAGGGTTGTGGAGTAGGCCTGTTTAGCAGAGGTGTGTGCTGATTTGAATGTGAGCTTTGCTTGTTTGAAAGCAGTGAAGTCTTCTTGAGTATGTGTTTTCTTCCAATGCCGCTCCGCAACCCTGGATGCTTGTCGAAGCTGTTTAGTGAGGTTGTTGTGCCAGGGTTGCCTGTTGGCTCGTCACGCTCTGCCATGCATAAGAGGGGCGACCGAGTCAATAGCTGATGCGAGAGTGGAATTGTAGAAAGCTGTGGCTCTGTCTGTGTCATGGAGTGAGGATATGGATGTCAGTGGTAGAACAGAGTCAGAGAGTGTGTGAGTGTCTAGATGTGCAAGGTTTCTGCGGGGGTGTGCTAGCTGCCGGACATGGGTGATAGATGAGGAGGACAGGGATGAGAAGGTGAGTAGATGGTGGTCAGATAGGGGTAGGGGGGAGGTTGTGAGGTTAGATAGGGAGCATAGTCGGGTGAAGATGAGGTCTAGTGTGTGTCCGTCTGTGTGGGTGGCTGAGGAGGACCACTGAGTAAGTCCAAAGGATGAAGTAAGCGACAGGAGTTTTGATGCTGCTGACTGGCGAGTGTCAGTGGGGATGTTGAAATCGTCCATGATGATTGTGGGAATGTCAGCCGAGAGAAAGTAAAGAAGCCAGGTGGAAAATTGGTCGATAAAGGAAGTGATCGGGCCCGGGGGTCGGTATATGACAGCCACTTGGAGGTTGGAGGGAGAGTTAATGCTGACAGAGTGGACTTCAAAAGAAGGGAGAATAAGGGAGGGAAGAGGAGGAGTAGGGCGAAAGGTGCAATTGTTAGAGAGGAGAAGACCCACTCTTCCACCATGTCTGTTTCCAGGGCGAGGAGTGTGGGTGAAGTGGAGGCCGCTGTTACACAGCGCAGCAGGGGAGGCAGTGTCAGAGGGTGTTAGCCATGACTCTGTGATGGCCAGGAAGGAGAGATGATGAGAGGTAAAGAGGTCGTGGACAAAATGGAGCTTGTTGCAGACAGAGCGTGCATTCCACAGTGCTCCAGAGAGAGGGAGCAGCGGGGTGGGCGTCAGGGGGACCGGTTTTGCGTAAGAGGGGTTGCGGTAGTTTGCAGTTGGTTTGGTGCGACAGGTGGGGGAGTTGGTGGAGGGTGCAAGCTGTGGGGGTCCAGGATTGGGAGATATGTCGCCAGCAGTGAGGAGAAGCCGAGAGAGGGAGAGCAGGTGGGGGAAAGAGAGTGTCCGGCTTGTTTTATGTTTTGGGAGGATTGATCTGGGGTTGAGGAGCAGATCTGTAGATGAAGTTAGGTGGGGAGGAAGGAGGGAAGGAGAGATGATGATTTGGTTAGAGGGTGCTGGGTTGTGGGGATAGCGAAGGAGAGTGAGGATTAGGGGGGCAAAAACAGTAAAAGCATATGTAAGCATGTTGAAAGTGTAAGGGAGAATGAGAAAGAGAATCTAAGTACAAGTAGTAAATAGTTCTTTGTACCTTCTGGTCACTTCTGGCCCATTTCTGGCATATTTCATTTCTAGCCCCTTAAAAAGCGATCCTTTGAAAGCCAGACCATCTGTCTGTGCCAGACCTGTCTCCCTTGATTTATGGAGCTCTGGCTAGCACATTAGGTGGGTCAGGTGTGCAGAGGGGGAGGAGCCGCAGGGACACTGCTCACAAAAGCATGGGTGGAGGGGGGGAGTAATTAGGACACAGGGGCTAAATGAATTAACGAAACAGACAGCTAGGGACCAGTGTGTATTGGGATCAAAGGATTGAGCTGGTGATCATGCAGATTGGGAAAAACATACCGGGAGACAGACAAATACAGTTTTGAAAGACAGTCAGATATGCAGCATGGACATTGCAGATGGGGTCAGATCCCCATCCTGGTATAAATGGCCCCATCTCTACCCTGGTATACTTGGCCTCCATTTCCATCCTAGTATACATGGCACCTATCCCCACCCTAATATACAGGGCCCCTCATCCCCATCCTGGTATACATGGCCCTCCATCTTGTTATATATGGCCCTCCATCCTGTTATACATGCCCCACATCCCCATCCTAGTATATATGTCCCCCTCATGCCTCACTCATAAAAAATAAAGGATTCTACTCACCTTCCCTCTGCCCCAGCAGCATTCTGATATGATGCCAGCAGCTGACATCAGCATGTAAGCAATGCATGATGTGACTGCCATGCGCCCCCACACACTGAGATCAGCTGCTGGAATATTCACTGCTCCCCATGCCCGAGACTATGGGAGTTGGGAGCAGTGAATATTAATTTTCCTTATTAGCGGACTCACTGTTAGCTATAGCCGCCTTTTCTGCAGCTGCTCAGTGATCACGTGTGCCCACTATTAAAGTGAATGAATATTGGCTGCTCCCCACGTCCATGGGAGTGGAGAGCAGTGAATATTCATTCTCTTTAATAGCGGACACATGTGATCGTCGATCATCTGCAGACACCGCAGCTGCGGCTATCAGTGTATCCACTATTAAAGAAAATGAATATTCACTACTCTTCACTCCCATGGTTGTGGGGAGCAGTCAATATTCATTCACTTTAACAACTGGCACAGTGTTAGCTGCAGCAGACAGCTCCTGCCTCCTGTGACCTTCTACTCTGCCGCTGCTGCTCCCCCTCCCACCCACCATCCACAACCAGACTATAAGGTACCGAACTATAAGACACACCCCCCATTTTCCTCCAAAATTTTGTAAGAAAAAAAAGTGTCTCTTATAGTCCAAAAAATACTATATAAGTACTATATAAGATGGATGAAAACCCTTCTCGGGTGCCTCCTGATGAAGCTAATGCGTGATATGGGTAAAATGCAGTGTGGTCCTTCATATGATACTTTTATGATGGCGAGTGCTGGAGGGTAATGGTGGTAATGCATATTGCACTTTGCTTTGAAGCTCTGGTTTAGGGTCCCTTTTGTGAATAAATTGCTTTATATCTTATTATCTAAATAAAGGAATGAATCTATAGTGCTAGGAAGAAAAAGGAGAGGAGGATTGGGTGGAGGAAGGGAAAGAGGGTGAGCATATATGTATTATTATGCCAAAACTATATGACGAGGATATCAATGAAGGATCCTATAATAGTTTAATTACACAAATGAGGACATGAAATGCTAAAATGTGCAAGTACTAAACCCAGGAAAAAATAGCTACAGTCGAAAAAAAAGAGAAATCAATAGTAAAATGAAAAAGTGTAAAAACTGAAAAAGTGTAAAAGTAGTCCAAAGTGAATGATGCCAAACTAATCCTTACTTGGCAGATAAAAGAGAGTCTGGGTTTTTAATGGAGTGTTTTTAGGTGCTTTTTTGCTTTGAATTTTTGCGTGTTTATAATTAATTATAATTAATAAAATTATTTATGCATACAGTTTTTTTCTATCGCTTCATTTTGAGTACAGTATTTCTTTGATGAGTAGATTATTGGTTTGCACTGTTCATATGTAGTTAAATTTATAGGGTTTGTCTGGGCAGAAATGATTGATGTAATCAATAAGTGATCAGTGGTAGTCCATCAGCTGAACTCTCACTTAACAGATGAAAAAAAATTTGGTGACTGCTGTTTGTAAGCGCTCACCCAGCTCCATTGAATGTGTAATGGCTTCTGCTAGCTCCTATTCAAAAAATTGGTGCCGAAGTAACATGCAGTGACCACTGCTAGGTAGCAGCCTCCTGAGTTGTTTTCAGCTTATCGTTGGGGGTGACACATTCTAAGGATAGGTCATTATCAATTATTTCTGCCCAAACAACCCCTCTAGTTTGTCATTACTATGGTAAGGAGTGAACAAGTTAGCGTGGCCAAAAGAGCAAGTGCTTAATTGAGATAGTCTATAAGTATGCGTCGACAGACCTATTACGAGAAAGAGATCTTGTACTAATACAAATAAGTCGCGTGTCAGATCACAATATACCTATGTGCAATAAGCTCTACTGAAGAACGTATTAGCTTTATGGAAGGATCATTTATTTATATTCAAAGTGTATGGTCAATAAAAGTACATTTTTTATTGAAATTTTTAGAGTGCCGTTATTTGCTCTGACTAATGTATGGGATCTGAAAACATGAACCGAGACTCTGAGATATTTCCATCCCATAGAATGGTTCCCCAGATAAACTGTGCTACTGAAGTGTCAAACAAGTGAAAATGCTTTTCAAGTTTTAAAAGGATTTACAGCTATTATCCATTAAGAAAGTCAAGTAAAATATGTAAAAACTGGTATCTACTATATTGCACAGGAAATAAAGTATATCTGATTATTAAAGTGCATTTCCTAAATATTGACCTAAAAGAGTGCATGGTTATGTAATCAATTTTTATATGAATTAAGTAGACTATATATTTACGTCCTATTATTTTCAAAACTTAGTAAGGTTCTTATTAGCAATTTATTTAGTAGAGTACAGAATGCCTTTCACACTGGAAGATCAGCTTCATTCATAATCTAATTATCAACCAGTTTCATCAGACAGAAAATGTTCAAATGAAGGTAGATGCCATCTGTTAAGTGCAAAATTTTCAATTTGAAATGCTTCTATAAAAACAGTTGGTAAAGTGGCATGTAAAAGTTTGGGCACCCCTGGTCAAAATGACTGTTATTGTTAACAGTTAAGCAAGTTGAAGATGAAATGATCTCTAAAAGTCCTAAACACATTTCTTTTGTATTTTAGGCAAAAAAAATTTTTTTTCATTTTTTACATTTTAAAAATTGCAAAAAGAAAAATCGGCTGATGCAAAAGTTTGAAAGCCTGCATGGTTAGTATCTAGCAGCACCCCATTCTACAGTATCACAGCTTATAAAAAGCTTTTTGTAGCCAGACAATAGTCTTTCAATTCTTGTTTGAAGTATTTCTATCCATTCTTCCTTGGAAAATTCGTCCAGTTTTGTAAGATTCTGGATTGTCTTCCATGCACTTCGATTTTGAGGTCTAGCCATGGATATTCAATTCTTTTCAGATCAGGGAAATATGAGGGCAATTTTAAAACTTCAGCTTGCCCCTTTTGAGGTAGTCTATTGTAGATTTTGACATGTTTTAGGATCATTATCCATTTGTAGAAACCATTCTCTTTTCAATTTCTGCTTTGTTACAGATGCAGAATTTTATGGTGAGGATGCAGGAGAGGTTTTCTTCTGATAGCTCTTCTATGAAGGCCATATTTGTGCATGTGTCTATGAACAGTAGAACAATGTGTGACATCTCCAGAGACTTCTAAATCTTTCTGAAGGTTTTTTGCCGTCAAGCCAGGGATCTGATTTGCCTCTCTAGCAATCCTACAAGCAGCTCTCACTGAAATTTTGCTTGGTCTCCGAGGCCTTATCTTGACCTCCACTGTTCCTGTTAACTGCAATTTCTTAATTGAATTTCAAATTGAGGAAAGGGCAACATGAAAACACTTTGCTACGTTATTCTTATCTTCTCTTTCTTTGTGGGCCTCCACCATTTTTATTTCAGAGTTCTAGTCAGCTGCTTAGAAGAAGCCATGCTGTTTTTTGGCACAAGGTTAGAGAAGGCTGGGATTTTACAAAGCTGGAAAATTTGCACAACCTGGCCTTTCCTAATGATGATAGTGAAAAAGCCATAGCCCTAAAAGCCTAATTAAGTTCTGAAACCTTGGTCAACATTATCTGAGCACACAAATCTCCAAGAGTGCCCAAACTTTAGCATCAGCCAATTTCCTTTTTGTATTTTTTAAAATGTAAAAGATGAAAATATATATGTATATAGTTCTGGCTAAAATACAATGGAAATGTGTCATTTTTAACTTTAGGCCTTTTAGAGATCATTTCATCTTCAACTTGCCTAACTGTTCACAATAACAGTAATTTTGACCAGGGGTGCACAAACTTTTACATGCCACTGTAGGTATTTTAATTTTATCTTATGTAACCTACTAATAATATTAGTAGAGCCCAAAACAAAAGCTACTTAAAGAAACACTGGCATAAACAATTTTCTGCTCTAAACCAGTGTAAATGAGTAAATAATTTAGTGTAAGTGCGTTAATTTATTTACTGATCAACGATGTCCCGTTTTCCAGTGCCACTTATGTCTTCTTCTCACATGACTGCAATGCTGACTTGCCTAATGACACTGGCCCCTACTGTATATGTGAGCGGAAAGTTACTTTTCCAATGTGAGCTTTACGGAGCTTCATTTTCAATCTCCATAGGCTTGTAAAAGCAAATTCCGGCTCACAAATAGGCCCCAGTGTGATCGAGCAAGTTGGAAATTCAGTCACATGAGTGAGGACAGTAGCAATGCTGGAAACTCCGGGAAGGCAGCAATAAATAAGAAAATGAACATACTACATACAACATTATTAATGATAACATTGCAATATTAACAAGCTACATTACTGGCACATTTATACAGGTTTTCATGGGAGTTATTCTTTAAAGTGAATGCTCAAACTCTGGAATCAAAAATATACTGATTCAGAAATGAATGAATGCAGATTAGCTGACCAAAGATAATTGATGATTCAAAATAAATTATTCAGTGATACCAGATTGGAAGAAATTCAGCCAAGTTGCCAATGAGGTAAAAATATTCAAGTTGCATGTACACACTCTTCCAAAATATCCATAATCACATATATATGCATGTACAGTGCACATTTGTACTGTATATATACAGTATGATGGACACATTCAGTGGCATGTAAAAGTTTGGGCACCCCTGTTCAAAATTAGTGTTATTGTGGACAGTTAAGCAAGTTGAATATGAAATGATCTCTAAAAGTCTAAAGATAAATATGACACATTTCCTTTGCATTTTAGACCAACACATATACAGTACAGGCCAAAAGTTTGGACACACCTTCTCATTTAAAGATTTTTCTGTATTTTCATGACTATGAGAATGGTACATTCACACTGAAGGCATCAAAACTATGAATTAACACATGTGGAATTATATACTTAACAAAAAAGTGTGAA
The DNA here is from genome assembly GCF_046119375.1 of Phyllobates terribilis. Taxonomy (NCBI): domain Eukaryota; kingdom Metazoa; phylum Chordata; class Amphibia; order Anura; family Dendrobatidae; genus Phyllobates; species Phyllobates terribilis. Next base: position 448,089,267 of record NW_027362764.1, read on the forward strand.
ACAACTGAAAATATGTCTTATATTCTAAGTTCTTCAAAGTAGCCACCTTTTGCTTTGGTGACTGCTTGTACACTCTTGGCATTATCTTGATGAGCTTCAAGAGGTAGTCACCGGAAATGGTCTTCCAACAATCTTGAAGGAGTTCTCAGAGATGCTTAGCACTTGTTGGCCCTTTTGCCTTCACTCTGCGGTCCAGCTCACCCCAAACCATCTCAATTGGATTCAGGTCTGGTGACTGTGGAGGCCAGGTCATCTGGCGTAGCACCCCATCACTCTCACTCTTGGTCAAATAGCCCTTACACAGCCTGGAGGTGTGTTTGGGGTAATTGTCCTGTTGAAAGATAAATGATGGTCCAACTAAACGCAAGCCGGATGGAATAGCATGCCGCTGCAAGATGCTGTGGTAGCGATGCTGGTTCAGTAAGCCTTCAATTTTGAATAAATCCCCAACAGTGTCACCAGCAAAGCACCCCCACACCATCACACCTCCTCCTCCATGCTTCACGGTGGAAACCAGGTATGTAGAGTCCATCCGTTCACCTTTTCTGCGTCGCACAAAAACACGGTGGTTGGAACCAAAGATCTCAAATTTGGACTCATCAGACCAAAGCAAAGATTTACACCAGTCTAATGTCCATTCCTTGTGTTCTTTAGCCCAAACAAGTCTCTTCTGCTTGTTGCCTGTCCTTTGCAGTGGTTTCCTAACAGCTATTTTACCATGAAGGCCTGCTGCACAAAGTCTCCTCTTAACAGTTGTTGAAAATATGTGTCTGTAGCTAAAACTCTGTGTGGCATTGACCTGGTCTGTAATCTGAGCTGCTGTTAATCTGCGATTTCTGAGGCTGGTGAACTCATCCTCAGAAGCAGAGGTGACTCTTCGTCTTCCTTTCCTGGGGCGGTCCTCATGTGAGCAAGTTTCTTTGTAGCGCTTGATGGTTTTTGCAACTGCACTTGGGGACACTTTGAAAGTTTTCCCAATTTTTCAGACTGACTGACCTTCATTTCTTAAAGTAATGATGGCCACTCATTTATTCTTTACTTAGCTGCTTTTTTCTTGCCATAATACAAATTCTAACAGTCTATTCAGTAGGACTATCAGCTGTGTATCCACCAGACTTCTGCACAGCACAACTGATGGTCACAACCCCATTTATAAGGCAAGAAATCCCACTTATTAAACCTGACAGGGCACACCAGTGAAGTGAAAACCATTTCCGGTGACTTCCTCTTGAAGCTCATCAAGAGAATGCCAAGAGTGTGCAAAGTGGTCATCAAAGCAAAAGGTGGCTACTTTGAAGAACCTAGAATAAAAGACATATTTTCAGTTGTTTCACACTTCTTTGTTAAGTATATAATTCCACGTGTTAATTCATAGTTTTGATGCCTTCAGTGTGAATGTACAATTCTCATAGTCATGAAAATATAGAAAAATCTTTAAATGAGAAGGTGTGTCCAAACTTTTGGTCTGTACTGTATATGTATATATATATATGTATATATATGTATATATATATATATATATATATATATATATATATATATATATATATATATATATATATATATATATATACACTGCTCAAGAAAATAAAGGGAACACTCAAATAACGCATCCTAGATCTGAATGAATGAAATATTCTCATTGAATACTTTGTTCTGGACAAAGTTGAATGTGCTGACAACAAAATCACACAAAAATCATCAATGGAAATCAAATTTATTAACCAATGGAGGCCTGGATTTGGAGTCACCCCCAAAATTAAAGTGGAAAAGCACACTACAATCTGATCCAACTTTGATGTAATGTCCTTAAAACAAGTCAAAATGAGGCTCAGTATTGTGTGTGGCCTCCACGTGCCTGTATGACCTCACTACAATGCCTGGGCATACTCCTGATGATGTTGCGGATGGTCTTCTGTGGGATCTCCTCCCAGACCTGGACTAAAGCATCCGCCAACTCCTGGACAGTCAGTGGAGCAACGTGACGTTGGTGAAAGGAGCGGGACATGATGTCCCAGATGTGCTCAATCGGATTCGGGTCTGGGGAATGGGCAGGCAAGTCCATAGCTTCAATGCCTTCACCTTGCAGGAACTGTTGACTCACTCCAGCCACATGAGGTCTGGCATTGTCCTGCATTAGGAGGAACCCAGGGCCAACCGCACCAGCATATGGTCTCACAAGGGGTCTGAGGATCTCATATCGGTACCTAATGGCAGTCAGGCAACCTATGGTGAGCACATGGAGGGCTGTGCGGCCCTCCAAAGAAATGCCACCCCACACCATTACTGACCCACTGCCAAACCGGTTATGCTGAAGGATGTTGCAGGCAGCAGATCGATATCCACAGCATCTCCAGACTCTGTCACGTCTGTCACATGTGCTCAGTGTGAACCTGCTTTCATCTGTGAAGAGCACAGAGCGCAGTTGGCGACTGTGCCAATCTAGTGTTCTATGGCAAATGCCAAGCGTCCTGCACGGCGTTGGGCTGTGAGCACTAGTGTTGAGCCACCCCCGTAGTGTTCGAGTTCGGTTCGGTTCGTCGAACACCCGTGTGTTCGCCGAACTGTTCGTCGAACTGTTCGTCGAACACCTTCGAACACCGTTAAAACCAATGGCAGGCAAACAAAAACACATAGAAACACATAGAAAACACCTTCAAAGGTGTCCAAAAGCTGACAAACTGCTCAGAAGACACAACTAACACATGGAAAAGTGACAAGTACATATAGTCATGCGAAAAGAAAAGAGGTGGAGGAGTAAAAGGAGGGGGAGACACAGATATAGGCATGTCATGCACTTCTAAAATCCAAAAAGTGAGAAGCCGACACGCTCAGTCCGCTCCTGCCCGTGCCACCTCCGTGTCGCCGGGTTTGTGCCAGAGCCGCGGTGAACCCTGACGGCCAGCCCCCCTCTCCCAATACTGGTGCCTGTCCGCTGGTGGGTCGAGCGAGCCCCCCTGTGGTGGAGGCAGCTCTAAGCTTTTTAATTTAAATTGTCTCTCTAATTTGAATCAATACACTTTAAATCCATTTACAAGGATCTATTGGAGGGCAAGTCTCATGCCAGCAGCCGCGTAATTCCAGCTCCAGTAGCGTCCACTAAAGCTGCTGCAGTTAAAAAGCTTTTATAAGGTTCGAGCTCGGCTGTCCACCGCAAGGCATCCTACTGCCAGTCCGAGCCCCTATGCCTTGGGGTGCCTCCTGATGCTCTTCACTGAGTATCCCGTGGTCCCGAAGCATTTCCTTTGAAAAAATGAAGTGTCCAAACTACAGGTGGTGTAGCTTGCTTAACAGCCGGGATAATCCGCTGACTAGCAGACCCTGCTACTAGGCACAAAGTATTTCCTGGGCTAGATGCAGTTAAAAATTTGTAATTAGATACTCTCGTAGGATGCTGAGAAAGCATTCCATAGAGTCTCCTGGCACGCCATATATGATTCTCTTAAAAAGCTTGGGGTAGGGGTCTAGGGGACCCTTTTATAGCCAAAATCACGGCCCTGTATCGCAATACGTCACCTAGGCTGAAGATAAATGGAATTGTAGCACCCTGAGGGCTCGGTTGCTACAGAGGTATTGCACCTCACCCAGAGGTGTGATATCTCACTCTCAGGTAAGGATGTAGTGTGGATCAGGACCCGACACCTGCATGCATTACACCACATTGCCGTGGGGCAGGGCGACCAATATGACCCTGAGATGGGCACGACAGTCCCTGTCCCTGGCTGGAGTGGGGGGAGGGAACACTGAGGAAGGGGAACCCTGTAGTGCAGGAGCAGGGAGGAAGCAGTTCCTGGGTGCATTGAGAAGGGAGTATAAAAGGTGGGCACCATCTTAGTTCAGTGCAGAGAAGTATGAGCAGAAGTGGCAGGGAGCAGGGGCTCTGCATGAGCTCTGCTCCGGAGGCAGGCCTAGTAACAGAGGCCCAGGCCTGGAAGAGGGAGAAGGAAGGAAGAGGAGCGGAGAAGGCTCCAGGAACGAGGAACGAAGGGATCTCAGGGGTGCGGACGGGCGAGTCGCCACCGCACGCCCGAATCCACCTGCGTGGAGGGGTCAGGCCAAAGGGGGAGACCGGTCCCCGAAACTAGTGCAGGCAGGAAACGACCCTCAGCTAGAAACAGGAGGCTGTGACATTTTATGTGGCGCAGCCCCTCGGTACACCCGCTAGGAAGGCACCACATAGGGTCAGGGAAACTGGCGCCAAGTTTACCAAGAGGAGGCCCGAGGCAGCCGGACAGAAGGGTTGGTAAGAAAGGCCAGACAAAGGACACACAAAGGGGGTCCTGTGAAGCACTCCAAAGTTATCTGGGAGTTGTCTGAGCCCCTCACCTGGTGAGCACAGTACGACGTGGGCAGCCGTTACCTGCAGACGTGGTCTGGATAATAAGAACTGTGAGTAAAGGCCCTGGACTGCATCACTGACTCCGTGTCATTACTGCTGCTGCCCTGCACCATCACCCCCATCCTCCGCATACACTGCCCTGAGGCTATACTCCTCCCGTGGGGAGTTATGCTACGCTCTGCTGCACCCACAACACCAGCCTCAGCGGTCTGCCCTGGAGCGGCGGTTCACTCTGACCGCAATCCACGGGTGGCATAGTCGGACATTTAAACATCAAAACCACATAAATAGTTCCGCCACTGGTTTGACCGCCCTGAGCCACGGAACCGGGTTGCCGCCACGGATACTACAACCACCAGCATCCACCAAAAAGGGTCCGGCTCCGGGTGTCCCAAGGCCCAGGGGGCGCGTCAGAACATTTTCATCACCTTTCACAATCACCAGTGGGACAAGGCAGGGATGTTCTCTGTCCCCTCTCTTATACATCCTAGTGACGGAGCACCTGCTCTCATCAATTCGCCATAACCCCAATATTAGGTGGATTGAGGTGGGAGGCACCGAGTACAAGTGCTCTCTATTTGCTGATGATGTCCTAGTATATATCACTCAATCACATATATCCATCCATGCTGTTATGGCTGAAATAGATCACTTTGTTACATGGTCAAATTTTAAAATCAATGCAGCGAAGTCTGAGGCCCTCGATGTCTCCCTCCCCAAATCCATATAGGATTCCATCCAGTCCAACTTTCCCTTTGCCTGGCCCTCACAGGGTATCAAATACTTAGGAATTCCTATTCATAGAGACCTCTCCCATCTATGTTATCTTAATTTTGGGCCCTTTATTGAACAACTCCATACAGACCACGGTTGGCAAGTTAGAACTGTAAGATTCACTACGTGAACCACTGGTGTTTTGTGGAAAAGCACATGTACACTGTGTTCCAAATTATTATGCAAAAAGTGTTTAGGAGTGATAAGGGAAGAATTTGTTTGTTTGTCAGTTAAACTCATTGATGGTGATGTGTGTCAGGGCTCTTTATATCACTGTAAGCAATTGCAGACACCTGTGCTAATTAGTTTGGCAGGTATGTCCAATGAAAGGCAAGACTACTTAAGAAGGCTGTCTCACATTATTAAGCAGCCTACATTTTCTGCCAAAATGGGAAAGAAAAAGGATGTGTCGGCTGCTGAGAAGCAACAAATTGCGGAGTGTTTAGGTCAAGGCATGACTACAATCAACATTGTGCGATGATCAGGATGAAGTGTCTTGGCAATCAAGAAGTATGTAGCTGATTCACAGTACACACGTGTGCGTGCTGATAAGGGCAAATTGAGGACTCTTTCCTACAGGCAATTACGTCAGGTTGAAAGAGCAGCGGCAAAAAAGCCTTGTCATAGCAGCAGACAAGTTTTTGAAGCTGCTTGTGCCTCCAACGTCCCCAGAACAACAAGATGCAGGGTCCTTCAGAGGTTTGCAGCTGTGCATACGCCATCCTGTCGACCTCCTCTATCCACTTCACACAAGCAGAAACGGCTCCAGTGGGCCAAACATTACATGAAGACTGATTTCAAAACTGTTTTGTTCACGGATGAGTGCCGTGCAGCGCTCGATGGTCCAGATGGATGGAGTGGAGGATGGCTGGTTGATGGACACCCCACGCAAACACGGCTACAGCGCCAACAAGGAGGAGGTGGAGTAATGTTTTGGGCTGGAATCATGGGGAGAGAGATTGTCGGCCTCTTTAGGATCCCTGAAGGCGCTAAAGATGAACTCCATAATGTATGTGGATTTTCTCAAACAGCACTTCCTGCCATGGTTCAAGAAGAAGAACCGTGTATTTCACAGCAAGATCATTTTTCTGCATGATAATGCACCATCTCATGCTGCACATAAAACATCTGCATCTCTGGCTGATATGGGCATAAAAGGGGACAAACTTATGGTGTGACCCCCATGCTCCCCTGACCTCTACCCCATTCAGAACCTTTGGAGCATCATTAAAAGGAGTGTCTATGATGGCGGGAGGCAGTTCACATCTAAGCAACAGCTCTGGGAGGGTATTCTGTCCTCATGCAAAACAATTGAAGCAGAAACCATCCAAAACCTGACAAATTCAATGGACGAGAGAGTTCAGAAGCTCCTTTCGAACAAGGGGTCCTATGTGAAAATGTAACATCACCTAGAATAAAGTTTTCAGTTGAAAACTGTTTGATTTCAGTTTCTAACAACCTGCTAATGCTTATAATTTCAAAAATGACAATTTTTTTGGTCTTTATTAAAATGAAAAGGTTGATCGAAAAGTTTGGGGGATCTAAGAGTGTGGCAACCCAGTAGTCATGATTACTTCGAATTCTGACAATATGAGGGTCATGCTGCAGGTAGTGCAGCAAGAAGGCACTTATGTGTCTTGCGCATCTCGGAGCCCCAAAATTATTTTCCGGGCTAGATGCAGCTAAAAATTATTATTAATTTTAAATCTGGTGAAGCTTTAGTATAGATGGCCTGATAGGATCAGTGCTGCACACTGCTACAAAGCCCAAATTATTTTCCAGTCAAGATACAGATAAACATGATTAGTAATTTTAAATCTGGTGGAGCTTATTATAGATGGCCTAATAGAATCAGTGCTGCACACTGCTACAAAGCCCAAATTATTTTCCAGCCAAGATACAGATAAACATGATTAGTAATTTGAAAGCTTAAAACGGTTGGTAGGGTGATTTTAACCAATCATCAAGCTTTTACTCTCCCCAGGATGACACAGGTGTAGAAAAGTCGTTTCGGATCCATGATTTGTTCATCTTTATGAACGTGAGTCTGTCTACATTATCAGTGGAGAGCCGCGTGCGCTTATCTGTCAGCACACCACCAGCAGCGCTGAACACACGTTCAGACAGAACGCTGGCTGCGGGGCATGACAAGATCTCCAAGGCGTAAGTGGCTAGCTCTGGCCATTTATCCAGATTGGAAGCCCAAAAAGAGCAAGGGTCCAGTGACACAGTCGTGGCTTCAATGTTTACTTGGAGATACTACTGCACCATCGTCTCTAGGCGTTGACTATGTGTCAGACTTCTTGTCTCCTGTGGCCTTGCAAAGGATGGGCTAAAAAAGTGGTGAAATGATTCCGCAAAATTGATGTTACCAGCAGATACTGTGGTTCTGTTACGGTTTGAGTGCTGAACACTTGACGGTCCCACGGTTGGCAAGTTGGAACTGTGAGATTCACTACGTGCACCACTGGTATTTTGTGGAAAAGCACATGTAAGATTCTGCAACAGTCTCTGCTGATACTCCTGCATGCGTGCATCCCTTTCTATGGCAGGAATAATTTCTGCAAATTTACTTTTGTACCGGGGATCTAACAGTGTGGCAAACCAGTAGTCAGGATTATTTCTAATTCTCACAATTCGAGGGTCATGTTGCAGGTAGTGCAGCAAGAAGGCACTCATGTGTGTTGCGCATCCAGGAGCACCAAGTCCCTGTTGTGTTGGTGGCGAGGTAACAATCATGCTTCCTTCCTCTGTCCTCTCCCCCCAACCTCGAACAACAGAAATGTGATCAAGGTCTCCCTCATCTGATGAGTCTTCCATCAGTTCGTCCTCCACTTCTTCCTGGGCTCCTGCACCTTCCTCACTAGTTTGGCTGCTACTATGCGCCCTGGTAAAACCATCTCCCCCACCCTCACATGCCTGCCGCCTTGGTGCTGCCGACCGTCTGGACCTTTCAGATGTTAGCCCTTCCGCATACAACTCCTCCTCCTCTACTTCCTCCACCTCCTCTTGTGCCACCACCTGACTCCGAATTCTGCTTAACATGTGATCCAGCATGTAAATCACCGGAATAGTCATGCTGATAATGGCATCGTCAGCACTAAACATCTTCGTCGCCATTTCAAAACTGTGCAGAAGGGTGCATAGGTCCCTGATCTGAGACCACTCCTCCAGCGTGATTTGCCCCACCTCTGGATCTCGTTGGCCCAGGCTATACGTCAGAACGTATTGCACCAGGGCTTGTCGGTGCTGCCACAGTCGCTGCAACATGTGCAGAGTTGAATTCCACCGGGTAGGCACATCGCATTTTAGCCGGTGAAGTGGCAGGCCCAACGACTTCTGTAGAGATGTAAGTCGCTGAGCTGCGGGATGCGAACGGCGAAAGTGAGCACACAGCGACCGTGCCCTCTGCAGAAGTCCATCTAGTCTGGGATAGTGGGCTAAAAATTGCTGGACAACCAGGTTCAACACGTGAGCCATACAAGGCACGTGTGTGACATTGCCCCGGCGAAGGGACGCACCCAGGTTTGCAGCATTCTTGCACACGGCCTTCCCTGGTTTCAGGTCCAGTGGAGACAACCATTCATGAAATTGGTTCTCCAGAGCTGACCACAACTTCTCAGCTGTGTGACTCACATTTCCCAGACATTTCAATGTAAAAACCGCCTGATGACGTTGAGCCCTACTGCCAGCATAGTAAGGAGGTGTGCAGGATCCCTTCTGCGCAGTTAGAAAGCTTGTGGCATGACCAGACAGGCTTTGGGTGCAGGTGGAAGACCGAGAGGAGGTTGAGGAGGCAGAAGCAGTGGAGGAACTTTGACATAAAGAGGATTGACGCACAACTCGTGGGGACGGCAAGATTTGGACAGCAGCCCCTTGTCCTGCTGTCACCATAGTTACCCAGTGCCCAGTCAGCGACATGTAACGCCCCTGTCCATGCCTACTCGTCCAAATGTCTGTGGTGAAATGCACCCTGTCACACACAGAGTTTCTCAAAGAAGCGGTGATGTTGTGTGCGACATGCTGGTGGAGCGCAGGCACACCTTTCTTTGAGAAGTAGTGCCGACTGGGCATCTGGTACTGGGGCACTGCGACGGACATAAGGTCTCGAAAATCCTCTGTGTCCACCAGGTGGAAAGGCAGCATTTCTGTAGCCAAGAACTTGCAGATGGTGAAATTCAACCTCTTAGCTTTCTCATGGCTAGGAGGAAATGGTCTTTTACTTGTCCACATCTGAGGGACCGAGGGCTGGCTATTGTGCTTAGACGGGGTTGATAAGGGTGTCCCCGGCAAACTGCCGGTCTGTGAGGAAGATGCAGGCGGACATGTTAGGTTGCCTTGATCCAAAGGTGGTGCTATCGATGTCGGACAGCGCTCAACACCAGCTGGTGTTACCACCTCCAAAGAAAATGATGACCTGCCAATCACGCTGGCTGTTGCGGGTAAAGAGGTGGCAGGTCTGCGCCCCAAAACAGGTGTGACTGCTGTCCCCCCAGTCACAGAGGATGAAGAGGCCGCGGATGCACAAGATATGGCAGACGTTGGTTGGCCCGGTCGGCTAGGCCGCATTGTAGCACACTGAGCTTCCCACTGCAACTTATGCTTCATGTCCATGTGCCGGTTCATGCATGAAGTACTCAAACTATGTATTTTTTGGCCTCTACTTAGCTTTTGCTGACAAATGTTACAGATAACATGAGTTGGGTCATCTTTATCGATCTGAAAAAATGCCCAGGCTATGCAAGGCTTAGCACCCATGCGACCTGAAGAGCCACCACGACTTGTGGTGTGAGGCAGAGTTGTGTTTGAGGATGCAGTTGTTGACGTGCTTCCAGTACTACGTCTATGTCCAGGAAGGCGCAACCTGACCTCGTCGTCACTAGCATCTTCCTCCACCTCCTCTGCTGACCTCATCTCTTGGCTGACTGTGGGTTGACAGTAAGTGGGATCTCCAACCTCATCATCATCACCCTGTGCGTTATCACACCCGTCGTCCTCAGAGCCAACCTGTTCCTGCCCTGACAAAAAACTAAAGTTGTCGCTCCAATCAGGTATTTGAGTCTTATCATCGTCTTCCTCATTGTTTCCACCAACAGGAGTTACAGTTTGGGAATGAGGGTCTACATTATGGTCAGAACCTTCTGCGTCTGGTCCTGGATCCGACTCATAAAGATTCTGGGCATCAGTGCAGATCATTTCCTCGTCTGGATTCACAGAAGCGCTGGAGTCGACCTCTGATTCCCAGGCTATAGTATGAGTAAACAGCTCTGCAGACTCAACCATCTGTTCTACCTCATACTCAGACGGGCAGCTGGAGATTTGGGAGCTGTGAGGAAGCAAGTGCGATTGGGGTGACACCTTTGAGGACTGGAGTATTTGTGATGTTGAAGTTGATGTGGAGGAGAGCCCACTTAAAGGAGCACTTGATATCCGTTGAAGCACTGCTGTTTTTGTGCCTCATCTGGAATTTGTAGCGATTGGCGTGGCCGTAAGAAAGGGATCTTATCACATTGTCCGCTAAAAGAAGTAGACATTTTAGTTTGGCTGGAAGATGGTCTTTCTTCTGCAGATGTTACTGTTGCTTTAACACCTACCCCACGGACACAAACTTCTTTCCCCTTCCCAACATGCCTATTCCCCTTTCCACCAGCAGCAGGCCTTTTTCCACTCATTTTGGTGGTTATCTAATTAACAACTCTGGAGTTGTTTGCACAAAAAAACAATGGATGGGAACCGAGCAGAGCTGAGTGGCCAAACTGTGGTATTAGGCCAAAACTATTGGCTGGGTTAGATGCAGAAAAAAATTATATTCAATTTGCAACCTGATGGAGGTCAGTATAGATGGACTAATAGAGAAAGTCCCACACACTGCTAGAAGGCCAAATATTTTTTCAGAGCTAGATGCAGATAAAAATTATTTTTAATTTGCAACCTGATGGAGGTCAGTATAGATGGACTAATAGAGAAAGTCCCACACACCGCTAGAAGGCCAAATATTTTTTCAGAGGTAGATGCAGAAAAAAATATATTCAGTTTGCAACCTGATGGAGGTCTGTATAGATGGATTAATAGAACAAGTCCCACACACAGCTAGAAGCCCAATATTTTTTCAGAGGTAGATGCAGAAAAAAATATATTCAGTTTGCAACGTGATGGAGGTCAGTATAGATGGACTAATACAACAAGTCCCACACACAGCTAGAAGCCCAATATTTTTTCAGAGGTAGATGCAGAAAAAAATATATTCAGTTTGCAACCTGATGGAGGTCTGTATAGATGGATTAATAGAACAAGTCCCACACACAGCTAGAAGCCCAATATTTTTTCAGAGGTAGATGCAGAAAAAAATATATTCAGTTTGCAACCTGATGGAGGTCAGTATAGATGGACTAATACAAGTCCCACACACAGCTAGAAGCCCAATATTTTTTCAGAGGTAGATGCAGAAAAAAATATATTCAGTTTGCAACCTGATGGAGGTCTGTATAGATGGATTAATAGAACAAGTCCCACACACAGCTAGAAGCCCAATATTTTTTCAGAGGTAGATGCAGAAAAAAATATATTCAGTTTGCAACCTGATGGAGGTCAGTATAGATGGACTAATACAACAAGTCCCACACACAGCTAGAAGCCCAATATTTTTTCAGAGGTAGATGCAGAAAAAAATATATTCAGTTTGCAACCTGATGGAGGTCTGTATAGATGGATTAATAGAACAAGTCCCACACACAGCTAGAAGCCCAATATTTCTTCAGAGGTAGATGCAGAAAAAAAATATATTCAGTTTGCAACCTGATGGAGGTCAGTATAGATGGACTAATACAACAAGTCCCACACACAGCTAGAAGCCCAATATTTTTTCAGAGGTAGATGCAGAAAAAAATATATTCAGTTTGCAACCTGATGGAGGTCTGTATAGATGGATTAATAGAACAAGTCCCACACACAGCTAGAAGCCCAATATTTTTTCAGAGGTAGATGCAGAAAAAAATATATTCAGTTTGCAACCTGATGGAGGTCAGTATAGATGGACTAATACAACAAGTCTCACACACAGCTAGAAGCCCAATATTTTTTCAGAGGTAGATGCAGAAAAAAATATATTCAGTTTGCAACCTGATGGAGGTCTGTATAGATGGATTAATAGAACAAGTCCCACACACAGCTAGAAGCCCAATATTTTTTCAGAGGTAGATGAAGAAAAAAATATATGCAGATTTCAACCTGATGGAGGTCAGTATAGATGGACTAATACAACAAGTCCCACACACAGCTAGAAGCCCAATATTTTTTCAGAGCTAGATGCAGAAAAAAATTATATTCAATTTGCAACCTGATGGAGGTCAGTATAGATGGACTAATAGAATGATGCTATGCCCAAAAGATTTTACTTCACTAGGTGCAGTAAAAAAATTGGTATTCTATACACAGGTGGTATATCTTGCAACACAGATAGGCTACTCCACTGACTAACACACTCTGCAATAGGCCAAAAAGGATTAGTTTTGCTAGATTCAGCCAAATGCTGTGAAAAAAACTTGCACAGCACTGGCACAGACCTGCCTGGCAAAAACTGATAGGAACTGATGTAACCTAGTCCTGAAAAGGACTCCAATTACAATTAGTCTTTACTCCCACAATCTATCTATTTAAGAGCACAGACCTGCCTGATAAAAGTCGTAGGAAATGCTGTAACCTAGTCCTTAAAAGGACTGAAATCACAACTATTCCCTACTCCCAAGCTATCTGTAGATTTGTGCGAAAATTGGCTTGAAATTAACAAGGTATAGCGCACACAGCAACAGCGGTGCCGTCTAACACGCAGCTGCAGCAGTGAGAAAATGGTGGCAACGGGGAAAATGGCTTGGTCTTATAGGGCAAGGACATGTGACATACACTGCCAATGACACATGCCCTTGCTTGTGTGAAAAAAAGCACTTCGCTCCGTGTGTGCGCTGCTGATAGGCTGACAGATTGCACCTCCCCACTGTAAATGCGGGAAAGAGAAAAAAAAAATGGAGATCTTCATTTTTCCTGCAGAGATCCATCCCCTGCCACTCCCCCCACCCCGCTGTACACTCAAACTGCGTATTAACATTAATTTTCATCATTACTGAGAAAAAATCCAGTTATGATTTTGGTGCACGAACAGTTATCGAACATAACCTCGAACAGCCGAATTTTTCTCAAATTGTTCGTGTTCACCGAACGGCTCGAACACCACCCAAAACAGCTCGAATTTGAGATTGGCGAACAGTTCGAGTAGAATAACGCTCATCTCTAGTGAGCACAACCACCATCTGTGGACGTCGGGCCCTCATACCACCCTCATGGAATTGGTTTCTAACCGTTTGTGCAGACACATGCACATTTGTGGCCTGCTGGAGGTCATTTTGCAGGGCTCTGGCAGTGCTACTCCTGTTCCTCCTTGCACAAAGGCGGAGGTAACGGTCCTGCTGCTGGGTTGTTGCCCTCCTATGGCTCCCTCCACATCTCCTGGTATCTGCTCCATGCTCTGGACACTGTGCTGGCAGACACAGCTAACCTTCTTGCCACAGTTCGCACTGATGTGCCATCCTGGATGAACTGCAGTACCTGAGCAACTTTTGTAGGTTGTACTGTAGAAACCGCCTCATGATACTGTACCTCTAGGAGTGAGAGCAATGGCAAAATGAAAATGTGACCAAAACAACAGCCAAAAAGCATGAGAACAGAGAAATGGTCTGTGGTCACCACCTGCTGAACCATTCCTTTATAGGGGGTAACTTGCTAATTGCCGATCATTTCTACCAGTTGTCTGTTCCATTTGCTCAACAGCAGAAGAAATTGATTCACAATCAGTGTTGCCTCATAACTGGACAGGTAGATTTCACAGAAGTGTTATTGACTTGGAGTTACATTGTGCTGTTTAATTGTTCCCTTTATTTTTTTGAGCAGTGTATATATATTTATATACTGTACATATATATATATATATATGTATATTTATATATAAATATATATAGATGACCGGAAATGAGTACCTCTGTCAGAAGCCTTTATATACTGCACAAGCGCAACACGCCTGCGCAGTCTGGCTCCAGACAGATGAGCGCATGGAGCAGTTACAGGTAAGAGCAGTGTGTATGGCGCCATAGATAGAAGTATGCGTAGACACTAAACTCATACCGCGATCTCCGGCGCCATACTTACATACTTACTTGACCGGGAAGAGCGTTACCTCGGTGCCTCTCTTCTCGCCATAGACCAGGGCAGGAGTGAGTCGTCGGATATTGGCGCATGCGCAGAGAGCTTTCCGGAGCCATTTTACTGAAGTCATATTTGCAGTGTGTCTTCAGCAAAATGGTGTCAGGAGTCAGTATAGGCATGCGCGTATTCCGACACAGCACTCCTCCCCCGGCCTCCAGTAGAACGGTACGCAGTGCTGGAGCACAGGGAACAAAGGTGAGTATAAGTGTTTATGTTTTTGTATGTGTGCAGCGTGATAGGGATGAGGGGTGCCATACATACCAGGATGGGGGGTGAGGGGACCATGCATAATTGGAATGGGGGATGAGGGGTGCCATCCATACCAGGATTGGGAGGTGAGGGGACCATGCATACCAGGATTAGGGAGTGAGAGGTGCCATATATACCAGGATTGTGGGGTGAGGGGTTCCATACATACCAGGATATTGATGAGGGTGTACCATGCATAACAGGATTGGGGGGTGAGGGGACCATGCATACCTGGATTGGGGGGTGTGGAGTGCCATTCATACCAGCATGGGGATGAGGGGTACCATACATACAAGGATTGATGAGTGAGGGGTGCCATGCATACCAGGATTAGGGGGTGAGGGGTGCCATGCATACCAGGAATGGGGGGTGAGGGGTGCCATGAATAAAGATTGGGTGGTGAGGGTTGCCATGCATACCAGAATTTGGGGGTGAGGGGTGCCATGTATAACAGGATTGGGATGAGGGGGTAGCTTGCATACCAGGAATGGGGGGTGAAGGGACCATGCATGCCAGGATTGAGGTGTGAGGGAACTATGCATACCAGGATTTGGGGGTGAGTGGTGCCATGCATATCAGGATTGGGGGATGAGGGTACCATACATACCAGGATTGGGGGGTGAGGGGACCATACACATCAGGATTGGGGGATGAGGTGTGCGATGAATACAAGTATAGGGGGGATGAGGGGGTACCATGCATTCCAGGATTAAGGGGTAAGAGGACCATGCATACCAGGATTCAGGGTGAGGGGTGCCATGTATATTAGTATTGGGGGGTGAGGGTAACATACATACCAGGATTGGGGGCTGAGAGGTACATTGCACACCAGGATTGGGGGTGAGGGGACCATGCATATCAGAATAGGGATGAGGGGGTACCATGCATATCAGTATTGAGGGAAGAGGGGACCATGTATACCAGGATTGGGGGGGTGAGGGGGCCATGCATACCAGGATTGGGGAGTGAGAGATGCCATGCATATCAGGATTGGGGGGTGAGAATACCATAGATACCAGGATTGGGGGTTGAGGGGACCATACATACCAGGATTGGGGGATGAGGGGTGCCATGAATACAATGATAGAGGGGTGAGGGGACCATGAACATCAGGAAAGGGATGAGGGGGTACCATGCATGCAAGGATTGAGGGGTA
This sequence comes from Phyllobates terribilis, assembly GCF_046119375.1. Taxonomy (NCBI): domain Eukaryota; kingdom Metazoa; phylum Chordata; class Amphibia; order Anura; family Dendrobatidae; genus Phyllobates; species Phyllobates terribilis. The sequence continues at coordinate 448,105,037 of NW_027362764.1, forward strand.
AGGGGACCATGCATGCCAGGATTGGGGGGTTAGGGGTGCCATGCACATCAGGATTGGGGGGTGAGGGTAACATACATACCAGGATTGGGGGGTGAGGGAACCATACATACCAGGATTGGGGGATGAGGGGTACCATGCATACTAGGATAGGGATGAGGGGGTACAATGCATGCCAGAATTGGAGGGTGAGGGGACCATGCATATCAGGATAAGGATAAAGGGATACCATTAGTGTTGAGCATTCTGATACTGAAATATCGGGTATCGGCCGTTATTCGCGGTATCGGAATTCCGATACTTAATTCTGATACTTTTGCAATATCGTATACCGGAATCGGAAGTTCCCATAATGCAATGAGCCAGTTTCATTTTATTGAGCCAATGAGGATCCTAAGAAGTGTGGGCACATCCTGTTAGGCATGTAGGCTTCTTAACTAATGGCATGGCTGTGATTGGCTGCTGAAATGATGTCATGATGCACTATAAAAGCCACCGCCGCCATTTTCAGCTCACTCTGCTGTAAATTCAGTTAGGGATAGGACGCTGCTGTTCTGAGGGACAGTTTTAGCTACCTATTTGGTCTATTCTGCTTTACCCAAGCTACTTTATAAATCGCTGTGCCTTGCAGCGCTAGTGCACAGTTCTCTGTGCTGTTCACCACTGTCTGCAAGGTCTCTGTGTGTGAGTGCAGCTCACCCTGTAGTGTGTGCTTCAACCACGTCTGGTTGTAGTGCACTCAGTGTGGGTCACTGCCTCATACATTGTCCTTTTTTGCCAATTCATAATTTTTCCTGATATCTCCTATTAGTGTGGTGGTTCCATCCGTATTCAGCTAAATTGGTTCAAACACACTATTTAGGAGTAGAAAGAGAATTTTTTTTTTGTCTTGCAGCGCTAGTGCACAGTGCTCTGCATCTGCACTGTTCACCGCTGTCTGCAAGGTCTGTGTGTGTGAGTTCAGCTCACCCTGTAGTGTGTGCTTCAGCCACGTCTGGTTGTAGTGCATTTACTGTGTGTCACTGCCTCATACATTGTCCTTTTTTGCCAATTCATAATTTTTCCTGATTTCTCCTATTAGTGTGGTGGTTCCATCCGTATTCAGCTACATTGGTTCCAAACACACTATATAGGAGTAGTTAGAGGAGCCTTTCTGCAGCATTGTGCCCTGCAGCCCCAGCCAGATTAGTATTAGCCTATTTTTTGTAGCCTCATCTATTGCATTGTAGGTTACCTTCCTACATTGTAATAGCTACAAAAAGTTTGTGATACTATCGGTATTACATCTTTGGGCACATCCAGTGTCTTTTTGTGACAAAAAAACCTAAATAAAGTTCACCAAACACTCCACTTTACAGTTGTGTAGGCCACATTAGCTCATATTAAAGTCTAGTCCACACTTTTTAAAATTAGTGTTTCTTATACCTGTTAGCAGCTGTTCAGGAATAAGCACACTAAGCCCTTAGTACTTTTCTGCCTATCTTTATCAGTCTACCAAGATGAAGAAGGCAGGGAGTAAGGCATGTGGTCATGGTCATGGGCGTGGGCGTGAACTTTCTGCAGGGAGAGGACGTGAGGATTCTGTGCCTGCAGGGAGAGGATGTGGGGATTCTGTGCCTGCTGCGGGCACCAGTGACTCAGCATCCCCCAGTTTTACCAGGGAACAGTCCTTTATGCGCAGCTTTGTAGGAGCTAGCCGTACCCCACTGCTGCAGGAGGACCAAATTGAAGCCGTTGTCGGATGGATGGCAGCTAACGCATCGACTTCAATTAGTTCCAGATCCTCTCAGGTCCTGAGCACTGAAGAGCACCCATCGGTCTCTTCACCACCTGCCAAATTGCCCAGGCAGTCAGAGAGCCCTGGACAGGAGCCATCTCTACTTCTGTTCTCTGAATCTCTTGGCTTGGAAAGGGGGCCAGCCAAGCAGAATTCGAGAATTTGAAGAAGAGGTAGTATGCAGTGATGCGCAACCGTTTTGTCTCTCTGAATCTGAAGAGGCGGGTGGGCCAGTGCCTTTGGTCAGCAGCACACCTCAGTACGCATCTGATGATAAGACTCAGGTGCCACTTTCGGGTGCGTACTGTGCTGTCGAGACTACCCAGTAGAAGCTGTTGTTTGAAGAGGGTGGTGTAGATGATGAGGTCCTTGACCCATCATGGCGTGAGGGACAGGAAGGTGATGGGAGCAGCTCTGAGGAAGAGATTCCCCGAACAGCCCAAAAAGGAGGGAGAGGAAGGGGGCAGACTTGGTTGCCTGTAGCCTCCACTTCGGCACCCATTAGGAGCATGGCTCTTCCAAAATCCAAACCAGGCGCTCCCAAGACTTGCAGTGCCTGGTCCCTTTTTTGACACAGTTGCAGATGACATTTGCTTTGTCAAATGCAAGCTGTGTAATCAGAATGTGAAAAGAGGGAAAAGTGTCAGCAACCTCAATACCACAAATATGTGGAAACATGTGCGGACAAAGCACGTGGTGGAGTTACAAAAACACACTGAAGACCTAGGCCAACCTACAGCGCCACCTACCACCTCTTCAGCTCGTGTTGTAGCCTCTTCCTCCAGCTCACACACAGCTGGTTCGACTTCCTCACAGGATCGCCATGGAATAATCTCTGGCACTGTTGTACAGAGACACAGTGTAATTCCACCCACAGCACCACTTTCCAAGTCATCCTCACACTCCCAGGCCAGTCTACAGCCATCGTTAGCACAGGCATGGGAGAAAAGGCGCCCATACTCGGCAAACCACCCCCGAGCACAGGCTCTGAATGCTGGCATTGCTAAACTACTGGCCCATGAAATGCTATCATTCAGGCTGGTGGAAACTGACACATTCCGTAACTTTATGGCATTGGCAGTCCCACAATACAACATGCCCAGCCGCTTTTATTTCAGCAGGCAAGCCGTCCCTGCCCTGCAACATCATGTCGAGGGAAAAATTAAACATGCGCTACAAAACGCCATCAGTAGCAAGGTCCACCTGACCACCGATGCGTGGACCAGTAAGCATGGACAGGGACGATACCTTTCCCTCACTGCCCATTGGGTAAATGTTGTGGAGCCGGGTACAGATCTTGAGAGTGACGCTGTACGTGTTCTGCCAACTACAAGGATTGTAGGAATCCAGTCTGTACACATTGACTCCTCCTCATACTCCAGTTCCTCTGAATCAGCGCTGCAGGAGCCGTCACGGTCTACCTCCACATCGACCCGTGAACGGTTACCTGTTATGATGACCGATATGAGCACAGCCGTGGCCAAACATCAACAGGCCGTATTAAAATTAATTTCTTTGGGGAATCGAAGCCACACAGTGCAGGAGCTCTGGAATGCCATCAAGCAGAAGAGCGACGTGTGGTTTGTGCCAGCGGATCTCCAGCCAGGCATGGTAGTGTGTGACAATGGCCGAAATCTGGTGGCAGCTCAGGGCCTAGATAACCTCACTCACATCCCATGTCTGGCACATGTGCTCAACTTGGTTGTGCAGAGTTTCTTGAGGGACTATCCGGATCTTGATGCACTGCTTCACAAGGTCCGCATAGAGTGCGCTCACTTGCAGCGTTCCAGCAGCGCAAGATCATGCATTGCAGCTCTGCAGTGCCGATTACGTCTTCCGGAACATCACATCATATGTGACCTACCCACCAAGTGGAATTCAACGTTACATATGTTGGAGAGGTTGTGTGAGCAGCAGGCAGCAATAATGGAGTACCAGCTGCATCAGGCGCAAACAAGTCGCAGTGCGCGCTGTTCACACTTCACCACCACTGAGTGGGCCTCTATGAAGGACATTTGCCACGTTTTGCGTGCCTTCGATTATTCCACGCGGATGGCGAGCGCAGATGATGCACTAGTCAGCATGACTATCCCCCTTATCTGCCTGCTTGAAAAAACACTGCAAGCACTAAGGGACGAGGTTTTGGAAGAGGTGGAGGATGAGGAGTCACAAATGCCATCTGCTTCTCTACAGTCAGCGCAATGTGGTTCCTCACAAAGGCCTAGGCAGGGGACACTTTGTGAGGAGGATGAGGAGGAGTCAATGGATGAGGAAGACATCTGTCCAGAGGAGGGAGATACACAATGCTCTAGTAGTCAGTATCTAGAGCGAGGGTGGGGTGATGCAGAGCAGGCAGAGATCACGCCTCAAGCAGGGGACCGCATTTCTTGGCCAGTTGGCAGTCTTCAGCACATGGTTGATTACATGCTGCAGTGCCAGAGAAACGACCGCCGCATCGCCCACATTCTCAACACGGCTGATTATTGGGTGTCCACCCTCCTAGGTCCTCGCTACCGGGACAACTTACAAAGCCTCATAACACCATTGAACCGGGAGCGTAAATTGCGGGCGTACCAAGCCGCACTGCTGCATTCCATCATGTTCTCCATTCCAACCGAGAGCAGTGCTGCTAGTGCTTTACAAAGCAGCTCAGTGCGTCGAGGCAGTGGAGGAAGCTCTGCACAAAGAAGCAGCAAAAGCAGCGCCTCAGCACAAGGCAAGACCAGTATGGCCGAAATGGGGCAAAGTTTTGTGTCCCCGCCGCCACAAATGTCTACACCATCACAGACGGCTCCAGTCAGCAGGAGGCAACTTTTCTGTCAGATGGTGACAGACTACATGTCTTGCCCTCTTAGTGTACTCCCAGACGGCTCTTCTCCATTCAAGTTTTCAGTCTGTAAGCTGGATACATGGCCAGAGCTTAGTCAGTATGCATTGGAGGTGCTAGCTTGCCCTGCTGCTAGTGTATTATCGGAACCCGTCTTTAGTGCCGCAGGTGGTGTACTAACAGACCGTCGCATGCGACTATCCTCCGATAACGTTGACCGGCTTACTTTTCTCAAAATGAACAAGGCCTGAATCTCTCATGAATTTGCAAGTCCTCTTCCAGAATAAATAATTGGTTGGCAACAGTATCCAGGTCTCCTGTTGTGTTCATGTTTCTACCACCTGAACTGTAATCCCTGAGCTCCAACACCGCCAGTTGGCACTCAGAAGTGCCGTCTGCACAGTCAACACTTGCTGCCGTGTTATTGGGGTTCAGTAACGTCAGCTGTTCCCCTGCTATGCGGTTGGCAATTTCTCCTGCTCTGTCCACATTCTCACTACTACAGATTTTAAAGTTGCTCCAATTACACCTCTGGCTCCTCTGTTTTCAGTATTATCCCTGAGCTCCAACACCGCCAGTTGGCGCTCGGAAGTGCCGTCTGCACAGTAAACACTTGCTGCCATGTTATTGGGGTTCAGTAACGTCAGCTGTTCCCCTGCTGTGCGGACGGCAATTTCTCCTGCTCTGTCCTCATTCACACTACTACAGATTTTAAAGTTGCTCCAATTACACCTCTGGCTCCTCTGTTTTCAGTATTATCCGTGAGCTCCAACACCGCCAGTTGGCGCTCAGAAGTGCCGTCTGCACAGTCAACACTTGCTGCCGTGTTATTGGGGTTCAGTAACGTCAGCTGTTTCCCTGCTGTGCGGACGGCAATTTCTCCTGCTCTGTCCACATTCTCACTACTACAGATTTTAAAGTTGCTTCAATTACACATCTGACTCCTCTGTTTTCAGTATTATCCCTGAGCTCCAACACCGCCAGTTGGCGCTCAGAAGTGCCGTCTGCACAGTCAACACTTGCTGCCATGTTATTGGGGTTCAGTATCGTCAGCTGTTGCCCTGCTGTGTGTCCGGCAAATTCTCCTGCTTTGTCCACATCCACTGTACTACTGATTTAAAACTTGCTCCAATTACACCTCTGGCTCCTCTGTTTTTAGTTTTTACCCTGGGCTCCAATACCGCTAGTTGCTGCTCAGAAGTGCCGTCTGCACAGTCAACGCTTGCTCCAGTGTTATTGGGGTTCAGTAACGTCAGCTGATCCCCAGCTGTGTGTCCGGCAATTTCTCCTGTTCTGTCCACATTCACACTACTACCGATTTTAAAGTTGCTCCAATTACGCCTCTGGCTCCACTCTGTTTTTAGTATTTACCCTGGGTTCCAGCAACTCCAGCTGTTTCCCAGCAGTGTCTTTGGCACGGGTACTCCCTCCTGCCCTGCCTGGTTCCAGCACGCCAGCTGTTTCTGGGTAGTGTCAACGTCACTTTGCCTCCAATGCGTTGTCCGGTCGTGCTGCGGTCGGGTTAGCCGACTCTATGGTGCCTGCAGTTTAGGTGACTCCTTTGTGGGCTGCGGGATCTGGCAATGAAGGCTGGTTCCATAGTGCCAATAGGACAAGCACCCCCTGTAGGACTGTGGGTTTTGGTAACTGCGGCCGGCTCCAGCCTTGAAACTTTTTTTTACATGGGTACCTTCTGCTACCCATCCGGGTTCCAGTACCGTCAGCTGGTTCTCGGTAGTGCCTCCTGCTTAGTAACCGAGTTCCAGTACCGTCAGCTGGTCCTCGGTAGTTCCATTGGCTCTTGTACCTTCTGCTACCCTTCCGGGTTCCAGTACCGTCAGCTGGTCCTTGGTAGTTCCTCAGCCTTCTTGTACCTTCTGCTACATTTCCAAGTTCAAGCTTTTTGAAATGGTTCTTGGTAATCACTCTGGATCTCCCTGATGAGGACCCTGAAGACGAGGACCCTGAAGACCACCCCGAAGAAGACGAGGACCCCGAAGACGAGGACCCTGAACACGAGGACCCTGAAGACCAACCCGAAGAAGACGAGGACCCCGAAGATGAGGACCCTGAACACGAGGACCCTGAAGACCAACCGGAAGAAGACGAGGACCCCGAAGACGAGGACCCTGAAGACGAGGACCCTGAAGATGAGGACCCTGAAGACAAACCCGAAGAAGACGAGGACCCCGAAGACGAGGACCCTGAAGATGAGGACCCTGACGACCACCCCGAAGAAGACGAGGACCCTGAAGATGATGACCCTGAACACGAGGACCCTGAAGACCACCCCGAAGAAGACGAGGACCCCGAAGACGACGACCCTGAAGACGAGGACCCCGAAGATGACGACCCTGAAGACAACACACCGAAGAAGACCAAGAAGATGACCCTGAAGAAGTTGACCAAGAGGACAAAGAAGAGAAGAAAAACACCAAGATACAGAAGAACAAGAGACAGAAAACCAAGAAGCAGAAGTACAAGAAGCTGCAGAACAAAAAGCGGAAGAACATTAAGCATAAGACTAAAAATCAGAGCAAAAGATAATATCTAAATTATAAGCAGAAGATAACTAATCAGTGTATGGGGGTGAGTCCGTTCCTCCTCGTGGTGCCCCTGGAAAAGACCTGCTGCTGCAGGCCAAACTGAACGCGGACAAATCCTGTTGCAAATCTTTTGTGACGGGCAGAACGAAAGGTGTAATGTTCAAACTTTTATAGATAACAACTACAGGAATGCCTGTCACAAATAAGAATATGATGAAGAAGAAGAATATGAAGAAGATGAAGAAGTAGAATATGAAGAAGAATAATAGTTGAATAAGAAGAATATGAAGAATGTTAAAAAAAAGAATAATACGAAGAAGGTGAAGAAGAAGTTGATGAAAAAGATGCTGATGCTGAGGATGATGAAGGAGAAAGTGTGGGAGAAGTAAAAAAGAAGGTGAAGAGCATGGAAGTAGTGAAACATAAATATCTGACAAAATATAAAAATACTTAACATAGTCAATATTTCCGTAACTCAGAACGTCTTAAAAAAAAATATTAATTCTTGCTATTCCATTTGATTGGGCTAAACCTCTATGCCTTTATTGTCTCCCCCACCTCCCCCAATACATTCTACGTTATTCTTAGTTGTTTTCCTTCATGTAGAATTAACCTACAAGGAAAGAAAGGGTTTATTTTCATTCCGATATTTCTGTTCCATTGACTTGCATTGGTTTCCGGTTTCGGAATCGGCGATATCCGATACTTTTGGGGTATCGGTCCAATCCAATCCGATCCGATATTTCCCGATATCGGAAGGTATCGCTCAACATTAGATACCATTAATACCAGGATTGGGGGGTGAGGGGACCATGCATATAAGAATAGGGATGAGGGCGGACCATGCATACCAGGATTAGCGGATGGAGGGACCATGTATACCAGGATAGGGATGAGGGGGTACCATGCATACAAGGATTAGGGGGTGAGGGAACCATGCATACCAGGATTGGGGGGTGAGGGGTGCCATGCATACCAGGATTGGGGGATGAGGGGTGTCATGCATTCCAGGACTAGGAGGTGAGAGGTGCCATGCTTACCAGGATAGGGATGAAGGGGTACCATGTATACCAGGATTGGGGGGTGAGGGGAACATGCATACCAGGATTTGGGGTTGAGGGGTGCCATGCATACCAGGATAGAGATGAGTGGGTACCATGCATACAAGGATTGGGGGGTGAGGGGACCATGCATACCAGTATAGGGATGAGGGGGTACCATGCAAACCAGGATTGGGGTGAGGGGTACCATACATACCAGGATTGGGTGGTGAGCGTTGCCATGCTTACCAGGATTGGGGGTGACAGCTGCCATGCTTTCCAGTATAGGGATGAGGGGGTACCATGCATACCAGGATTGGGGGGAGAGGGGACCATGCATAACAGTAAGGGTGAGATGAGGGGTGCCATGCATACCAGGGCTGGGGGGTGAGGGGTGCCATGCATACCAGGATTGGGGGGTGAGTGGACCATGCATACCAGGATTGGGGGGTGAGGGGTGCCATGCATATCAGGAGGGGGTGAGGGTAACATACGTACCATGATTGGGGGGTGAGGGGACCATGCACACCAGGATTGGGGGGTGAGGGGCAACATGCATAACAGGATTGGGGGGTGAGGGACAATGCATACCAGGATAGGGATGAAGGGGTACCATGTATACCAAGATTGGGGGCTGAGGGGACCATGCACACCAGGATTGGGATGAGGGCGTACCATGCATACCAGGATTAGGGGGTGAGGGGACCATGCATACCAGGATAGGGATGAGAGGGCACCATGCATACCAGTATTGGGGGGTGGAGGGTGCCATGCATAACAGCATCGGGGAGTGAGGGGTGCCATGCTTACCAAGATATGGATGAAGGGGTAACATGCATACCAGGATTGGGGGGTGAGGGGACCATGCAAAACAGGATTGGGGGGTGAGGGGTACCAAGCATGCCAGCATTGGGGGGTGAGGGGACCATGTATACCAGGATAGGGATGAGGGGGTACCATGCATACCAGGATTGGGGGGTGAGGGGACCATGCAAACCAGAATAGGGATGAGGAGGTACTATGCATACCAGGATTGGGGGGTAAGGGGACATAGCATATCAGAATAGGGATGAGGGTGTACCAAGCATACCAGGATTGGGGGATGAGGGGACCATGTATACCAGGAATGAGGGGTGAGGGGACCATGCATACCAAGATTGGGGTTGAGGGTGCCATGCATACCAGCATTGGAGATGAGTCGGTACCATGCATACCAGGATTGGGGGGTGAGGGGACCATGCATACCAGTATAGGGATGAGGGAGTACCATGCATACCTGGATTTGGGTGAAGGGACCATGAATACCAGAAGAGGGAAGAGGGGGTACCATGCATACCAGGATTGGGGGGTGAGGGGACCATGCATACCAGGATTGAGGGTGAGGGGTCTATACATACCAGGATTGGGGGATGAGGGGTACCATGCATACCAGGATTGGGTGTTGAGGGGTGCCATGCATACCAGGAATGGGGGGTGAGGGGTCCATACATATCAGGATTGGGGGATGAGGGGTGTCATGAATTCAAGGCTGGGGGGTGAGGAGGACCATGCATTCAAGGATAGGGATGAAGGGGTACCATGCATGACAGGATTAAAGGGTATGGTGACCATGCATACCAGGAATGGGGGTGAGGGGTGCCATGCATATCTGGATTGGGGGGTGAGGGTAACATGCATACCAGGATTGGGGGGTGAGGGGACCATACACACCAGGATTGGGGGGTGAGTGGTATCATGCATACCAGGGTTGGGGGGTGAGGAGACCATGCATACCAGGATAGGTATGAGGGGGTATCTTGCATACCAGGATTGGGGGGTGAGGGGACCATGCATCCCAGGATAGGGATGAGGGGGTACCATGCATACTAGGTTTGGGGAGTGAGGGGACCATGCATACCATGATTGCGGGGTGAGGGATAACGTGCATAACAGGAATGGGGGGTGTGGGGTGCCATGCATACCAAGATAGGGATGAAGGTGTACCATGCATACCAGGATTTTGGGGGTGAGGGGACCATGCAAACCAGAATAGGGATGAGGGGGTACCATGCATACCAGGATTGGGGAGTAAGGGGACCTAGCATATCAGAATAGAGATGAGGGATACCATGCATACCAGGATTGGGGGATGAGGGGGCCATTTATACCAGGATCGAGCTGAGTGGGTACCATGCATACCAGGATTGGAGGGAGAGGGGACAATGAATGCCAGATTAGGGAAGAGGGGGTGCCATGCATACCAGTATTAGGGGGTGAGGGGACCATGCATACCAAGATAGGGATGAGTGGGCATCATGCATACCAGGATTGGGGGTGAGCGGACCATGCGTACCAGGATTGGGGGGAGAGGAGTGTCATGCATACCAGGAATGGGGGGTGAGGGATGCCATTCATACCAGTATTGGGTATAAGGGGTACCATACATACCTGGATTGGGGGGTGAGTGGTGCCATGCATAACAGGATTGGGGGGTGAGGGGTCCATACATACCAGGATTGGGGTATGACTGGTGCCATCTATACAAGGATAGGGGGTGAGGGGACCATGCATACAAGGATAGGGATGAGGGGGTACCATGCATGACAGGATTAAAGGGTAAGGTGACCATGAGTACCAGGAATGGGGGTGAGGGGTGACATGCATATCAGGATTGGGGGGTGAGGGTAACATACATACCAGGATTGGGAGGTGAGGGGACCATACACACCAGGATTGCGGGGTGAGGGTTACCATGCATACCAGGATTGGGGGGTAAGGGGACCATGCATACCAGGATAGGGATGAGGGGGTACCATGCATACCAGGATTAGGTGGTTAGGGGACCATGCAAACCAGGATAGGGATGAGGGGGCACCATGCATACCAGGATTTGGGGGTGAGAGGACCATGCATTTCAGGATTGGGGTGTGAGTGGTGCCATGCGTTACAGGAATGGGGGGTGAGGGGTGCCATGCATACCAATATTGGCGATAATGGGTACCATACATACCAGGATTGGGGGGAGAGGGTTGCCATGCATAGAAGCATCAGGTGTTGAGGGGTGCCATGCATACCAAGATAGGGATGAAGGGGTACCATGCATAAAAGTGTTGGAGGGTGAGGGGAACATGCAAAACAGAATTGGGGGGTGAGGGTTTCCAAGCATGCCTGGATTTGGGGGGTGAGGGGACCATGTATACCAGGATAGGGATGAGGGGGTAAAATGCATACCAGGATTTTAGGGTGAGGGGACCATTCAAACCAGAATAGGTATGAGGGGGTACCATGCATACCAGGATTGGGGGGTAAGGGGACCTAGCATATCAGAACAGGGATGAGGGGGTACCATGCATACAAGGATTGGGGGATGGGGGGACCATGTATACCAGGATTTAGGGGTGAAGGGACCATGCATACCAAGATTGTGGGGTGAGGGTACCATACATACCAGGATTGAGATGTGACGGGACCAAACATACCAGGATTGGGGAATGAGCGGTGCCAGGAATACTAGAATGGGGGGGTGAAGGGACCATGCATACAAGGATAGGGTTGAGGGGGTAGGCTGCATGCCAGGATTAAGGGTTAAGGTGAACATGCACACTAGGATTGGGGGTGAGGGGTGCCATGTATATCAGGATTGTGGGTGAGGGTAACATACATACCAGGATTAGGGGGTGAGGGGACCATAAATACTAGGATAGGAATGAGGGGGTACCATGCATACCAGGATTGGGGGGTGAGGGGACCATGCATACTAGGAATGGGGTTGAGGGGTGCCATGCATATCAGGATTGGGGGGTGAGGGTAACATACATTCCAGGATTAGGGGGTGAGGGGACCATACACTCCAGAATTGGTGGGTGAGGGGAACCATGCATACCAGGATTGGGGGGTGAGGGAACCATGCATACCAGGAGAGGGATGAGGGGGTACCATGCATACCAGGATTGGGGGGTGAGGGGACCTTGCATACCAGGATAGGAATGAGGGGGTACCATGCATACCAGGATGGGGGGGTGAATGGACCATGCATTCCAGGATTGGGGGTGAGGGGTGCCATGCATAACAGGAATGGGGCGTGAGGGGTGCCATGCATACCAACATTGGTGATAATGGGTACCATACATACCAGGATTGGGGGGTGAGGGGTGACATGCATATCAGCATTGGGGTTTGAGGGGTGCCCTGTATACCAAGATAGGGATGAAGGGGTAACATGCATACCAGTATTGAGGGGTGAGGGGACCATGGAAAACAGAATTGGTGGGTGAGGGGTACCATGCATGCCAAGATTGGGGGGTGAGGGGACCATGTATACCAGGATAGGGATGAGGGGGTACCATACATATCAGGATAGGGGGGTGAGGGGGCCATGCAAACCAGAATAGGGATGAGGGAGTACCATGCATTCAAGGATTGGGCGGTAAGGGGACCTAGCATATCAAATTAGGGATGAGGGGGTACTACGCTTAACAGGATTGTGGGATGAGGGGACCATGTACACAAGGATTGAGGGGTGAGGTGACCATGCATACCAAGATTGGGGGTGAGGGTACCATCCATACTAGGATTGAGATGTGAGGGGACCATACATATCAGGATTGGGGGATGAGGGGTGCCATGAATACTAGGATAGGGGGTGTGAGGGGACCATGCATACCAGGATAGGGATGAGGGGATACCATGCATGCCAGGATTAAAGGATAAGGTGACCATGCACACTAGGATTGGGGGTGAGGGGTGCCATGCATATCAGGATTAGGATGTGAGGGGACCATACATACTAGGATAGGAATGAGGGGGTACCATGCATACCAGGATTGGGGGGTGAGCGGACCATGAATATCAGAATAGGGATGAGGGGGTAAGATGCATACCAGGATTGGGGGATGAGGGGACCATGTATTACGGGATAGGGATGAGGGGCTTCCATGCATACCAGGATTGGGGAGTGAGGGGACCATGCATACCAGAATAGGGATGAGTGGGTACCATGCATACCAGGATTGAAGGGGTAGTGGATAATGCATACCAGAATAGGGATGAGGGGGTACATAGTTACATATGCATAGTTAGTAAAGCCGAATAAAGACTTGCGTCCATCAAGTTCGACCTGTTAGTTCTGTAATTGCTAAAGTTGATCCAGAGGAGGGCAAAAACCCCAAATGATTTAGCCAATCTTCACCTGAGGAAAAATTCCCTCCCAACTCTGAAACCAGCAGTCAGAATAAATCCCTGTATCAACCTACTATTTTATTCTATTTTTAAGTATATGCAGAAATCTGCCTGGTATCTAGAAAAGCATCCAGTCCCCGCTTGAACTGGTTTAGTGAATCCGACATTACCGTCTCCTCACTCAGTGAATTCCATATTCTCACTGCTCTTACCGTAAAGAACCCCTTCCTATGCTGGTGCTGAAACCTTTTCTCTTCCAGTCTTAGTGAATGCCCTCATGTTACCGTAATATCCCGCCTTTTGAACAAATCCCGGGCAAGGTCTCTATACTGTCCCCTAACATATTTGTACACATTTATTATGTCCCCCCTCAACCTTCTCTTTTCCAGGCTGAATAGTCCTAGTTTTGCCAACCTCTCTGGGTATTGCAGTCCCTCCATTCCCCTTATTAATTTTGTTGCCCTCCTTTGTACCTTTTCAAGCTCATTTATATCCTTTCTATATATTGGGGCCCATAACTGAGCACAGTATTCCAAGTGTGGTCTGACCAGTGCTTTGTACAGTGGAAGAACAATGTTCTCATCCTATGCAGCTATACCTCTTCTGATACATCCCATTACCCTGTTTGCCCTTACAGCAGCGGCCTGACTTTGGGCACTCCAATTTAGTTTGCTATCAATCAAGATGCCCAAGTCCTTCTCCATCTCTGAATTCCCCAATGATTTCCCATTCAGTGAGTACTGGTGACTTCCATTTTTCCTTCCCATATGTATGACCTTACATTTCTCCTCGTTAAACCTCATTTGCCATTTAATGCTCCACCTATCCAGCTTATCCAAATCCCTCTGTAGGTCTTCACTATCCTCTTTTGTATTAATTGTTTTACATAACTTTGTGTCATCTGCAAATATTGATATTTTACTATTTATCCCGTTGACTATGTCGTTAATAAAAATATTAAATAACATTGGGCCTAGTACAGACCCCTGTGGTACCCCACTAGTGACGCTTACCCAATCTGAGTATATTCCATTTATAACCACCCTCTGCCTTCTATCCTTTAGCCAGTTAGCTACCCACTTGCAGACATTTTCCCCCAGCCCCATCATTCTCATTTTGCATACCAACCTATTATGTGGCACGCTATCGAACGCTTTTGAGAAATCGAGATACACGACATCCACTGGTTCCCCCTGATCTACTCGAGAGCTAACCTCCTCGTAGAAGTCAATCAGGTTTGTTTGGCAGGAGCGATTCCTCATGAATCCATGTTGGTTCGGGGTTAATAGATTATTAGCATCAAGATGCTCCATGATTGCCTCATTAATAAAGCCTTCAAAAATTTTGCCCACAACGGACGTCAGACTCACCATGCATATCAGGATTAGGGGGTGAGGGGACCATGTATACAGGGATAGGGATGAGGGGCTACCATGCATAGAAGGATTGGGGAGTAAGGGGTGCCATACATACCAGGATTGGGTGGTGAGGGGTGCCATGCACATCAGGACTGGGGGGTGAGTGGTGACAAGCATAATAGGACTGGGGCGTGAAGGGTGCCATGATTACCAGGATAGGGATGAAGAGATACCATGCATACTAGGATTGGGGGGTGAGGGAACCATACATACCCAGATTGGGAGGTGAGGTGTGCCATGCATACCAGAAAAGGGATGAGGGGGTACCATTAATACCAGGATTGGGGGGTGAGGGGACCATGCATTCCAGGATAGGGATGAGGGGATACCATGCATACCAGGATTAGGGTGTGAGGGGACCATGCGTACCAGGATAGGGATGAGGGGCACCATGCATAAAAGGATTGGGGGGTGAGGGGACGATGCATACCAGGATTGGGTGGTGAGGGGTGAAATGCATACCTGGAATGAGGGGTGAGGTATGCCATTCATACCAGCATTGGGGATTAGGGGTACCATACATACCAGGATTGGGGTGTAAGGGTGCCACGCATACCAGGATTGGGAGGTGAGGGGTGCCATGTGTATCATGATTAGGATGAGGGGGTACCATGCATAGCAGCATTGAGGGGTGAGGAGACCATGCATACCAGGATTGGGGGGTGATTGGTGCCGTGCATGACAGGAATGGAGGGTGAGGGGTGCCATGTATACCAACATTGGCGATAATGGGTACCATACATACCAGGATTGGGGGGTGAGTGGTGCCATGCATAGCAGCATCGAGGGTAGAGGGGAGCCATGCAAACCAAGATAGGGATGAAGGGGTACCATGCATACCAGGATCGGACTGTGAGGGGACCATGCAAAACAGAATTGGCGGGTGAGGGGTACCATGCATACCAGGATTTTGGGGTGAGGGGACCATGCAAACCAGAATAGGGATGAGGGGGTATCATGCATACCAGGATTGGGGGATGAGGGGACCATGCATACCAGGAATTAGGGGAGAAGGGACCATGAATACCAAAATTGGGTGGTGAGGGTACCATACATACCAGTATTGAGATGTGAGGGGACCATACATACCAGGATTGGGGAATGAGGGGTGCAATGAATACTAGGATAGGGGGGGTGAGGGGACCATGCATACCAGGATAGTGATGAGGGGGTACCATGCATGCCAGGATTAAGGGGTAAGGTGACCATGCATACTAGGATTGGGGGTGAGGTGTGCCATGCATATCAGGATTTGGGGGTGAGGGTAACATCCACACCAGGAATAAGGGGTGAGGGGACCATACACACCAGGATTGGGGGGTGAGGGGTACCATGCATACCAGGATTTGGGGGTGAGGGGACCATGCATACCAGGATAGGGATGAGGGGGTACCATGCATACCAGGATTTGGGGGTGAGGGGACCATGCATACCAGGATAGGGATGAGGGGGTAACTTGCATACAAGGATTAGGGGGTGAGGGGAGCATGCATACCAGGATAGGGATGAGGGGGTACCATGCATACCAGGATTAGGGGGTGAGTGGACCATGCATACTAGGATTGGGGGGTGAGGGGTGCCATGCATAACAGGAATGGGGCGTGAGGGGTGCCATGCATACCAACATTGGCGATAATAGGAACCATGCATACCAGGATTGGGTGGTGAGGGGTGACATGCATATCAGCATCGGGGGATGAGGGGTGCAATCCATACCAAGATAGGGATGAAGGGGTACCATGCATACCAGGATTGAGGGGTGAGGAGACCATGCAAAACAGAATTGGGGGGTGAGGGGTACCATGCATGCCAGGATTGGGGGGTGAGGCGACCATGTATACCAGTATAGGGATGAGGGGGTACCATGCATACTGGGATTGGGGGGTAAGGGGACCTAGCATATCAAAAGAGGGATGAGGGGGTACTATGCTTAACAGGACTTGGGGATGAGGGGACAATGTATACCACGATTAAGGGGTGAGGGGACCATGCATACCAAGATTGGGGGTGAGGGTACCATACATATCAGGTTTGTGATGTGAGGGGACCATACATATCAGGATTGGGGGATGAAGGGTGCCATGAATACTTGGATGGGGGGATGAGGGGACCATGCATACCAGGATAGAGATGAGGGGATACCGTGCATGCCAGGATAAAGGGTTAACCATGCATACTAGGAAAGGGATGAGGGGATACCGTGCATGCCAGGATAAGGTGACCATGAATACTAGGATTGGGGGTGAGGGGTGCCATGCATATCAGGATTTGGGGGTGAGGGTAACATACTTACCAGGATTAGGTGGTGAGGGGACCATACATACTAGGATAGAAATGAGTGGTTACAAGGCATACCAGGATTAGGGGGTGAGGGGACCATGCATATCAGAATAGGAATGGGGGGTACCATGCATACCAGGATTGGGGGATGAGGGGACCATGTATACAGGGATAGGGATGAGGGGCTACCATGCATACCAGGATTGGGGAGTGAGGGGTCCATGCATACCAGAATAGGGATAAATGGGTACCATGCATACCAGGATTGACGTGGTAGTGGACAATGCATACCAGAATAGGGATGGGGGGTACAATGCATACCAGGATTGGGGGATGAGGGGACCATGTATAGAGGGATAGGGATGAGGGGCTACCATGCATAGCAGGATTGGGAAGTGAGGGGTGCCATACATACCAGGATTGGGTGGTGAGGGGTGCCATGCATATCAGGTGGGGGGTAAGGTGTGACATGCATAATAGGACTGGGGCGCGAGGGCTGCCATGCATAACAGGATAGGGATGAAGAGAAACCATGCACACCAGGATTGGGGGGTGGGGGGACCATACATACCAGGATTGGGAGGTGAGTTGTGCCATGCATACCAGAAAAGGGATGAGGGGTTACCATGCATACCAGAATTGGGGGGGTGAGGAGACCATGCATACCAGAATAGGGATGAGTTGGTACCATGCATACCAGGATTGAGGCATTAGTGGACCATGCATACCAGAATAGAGATGAGGGGATACCATGCATACCAGTATTAGGGGGTGAGGGGACCATGCATATCAGGATAGGGATGAGGGGGCACCATGCATACCAGGATTGGGGGGTGAGGGGATCATGCATACCAGGATTGGGTGGTGTGGGGTGAAATGCATATCAGGAATGAGGGGTGAGTGGTGCCATTCATAACAGCAATGGGGATTAGGGGTACCATACATACCAGGATTGGGGTGTAAGGGTGCCATGCATACCAGGATTGGGGTGTGAGGGGTGCCATGCATATCATGATTGGGACGAGGGTATACCATGCATAGCAGCATTAAGGGGTGAGGAGAACATGCATACCAGGATAGCAATGAAGGGTTACCATCCATACCAGGACTGGGGGGTAAGGGAACCATGCAAACCAGGATTGGGAGGGTGAGGGGTGCCATGCATTCCACAACTGGGGGTGAGGAGTACCATGCATACCAGCATTGGGGATAAGGGGTACCATACATACCAGGATTGGGGAATGAGGGGAACATGCATACCAGAATAGGGATGAGTGGGTACCATGCATACCAGGATTGGGAGGTGAGGGGACCATGCATACTAGGATAGGAATGAAGGTGTACCATGCAAACCAGAAATTGGGGTGTGAGAGGACCATGCAAACCAGGATTGGGGGTTGAGGGGTGCCATGCATACCAGGATTGTGGGGTGAGGGGAGCCATGCATACCAGGACTGGGGGGTGAGGTGTGCCATGCATACCAGCATTGGAGATGAGGGGTACCATACATACCAGGATTTGAGGGTGAGGGAACCATGCAAACCAGAATAGGGATTAAGGGGTACCATGCATACCAGGATTGGAGGGTGAGGAAACCATGCACACCAGAATATGGATGATGGGGTACCATGCATACCAGGATTGGGGGGTGAAGAGTGCCATGCATACCACGACTGAGGGGTGAGGGGTACCATGCATACCAGCATTGGGGATGAGGGGTACCAGACATACCAGGATTGGGGGATGAGGGGACCATGCATACCAGAAGAGGGATGAGGGGGTACCATGCATACCAGGATTGGGGCATGAAGGAACCATGCATACCAGGATAGGGTGGTGAGGGGTGCATGCATATCAGGATTGGGGGGTGAGGGTACTATACATACCAGGATTGGGGGTTAAGGGGACCATACATAACAGGGTGAGGGAACCATGCATACCAGCATTGGGGATGATGGTATTTTACATACCAGGATGAGGGGTTGTTAGGTACCATGCATACTAGGATTGGGTGGTGAGTGGTACCATGCATACGAGGATAGAGATAAGAGGGTACCATGCTAACCAGGATTGGGAGGTGAGGGGCCATGCATACCAGGTTAGGGATGAGTGGGTACCATGCATACCAGGATTGGGGGGTGAGGGGACCATGCATACCAGGATTGGGGGGTGAGGGGACCATGCATACCATCATTGGGGATGAGGGGTACCATACATACCAGGATTGGGTGGTGAGCGTTGCCATGCTTACCAGGATTTGGGGGTGACAGCTGCCATGCTTTCCAGGATAGGGATGAGGGGGTACCATGCATACCAGGATTGGGGGGTGAGGGGACCATGCATACCAGTAAGGGTGGGATGAGGGGTGCCATGCATACCAGGGCTGGGGGGTGAGGGGTGCCATGCATACCAGGATTGGGGGGTGAGTGGACCATGCATACCAGGATTGGGGGGTGAGGGGTGCCATGCATATCAGGATTGGGGGGTGAGGGTACTATACATACCAGGATTGGGGGTTAAGGGGACCATACATAACAGGATTGGAGGGTGAGGGGACCATGCATACCAGCATTGGGGATGATGGTATTTTACATACCAGGATGAGGGGTTGTGAGGTACCATGCATACTAAGATTGGGTGGTGAGTGGTACCATGCATACCAGGATAGAGATAAGAGGGTACCATGCTAACCAGGATTGGGAGGTGAGGGGCCATGCATACCAGGTTAGGGATGAGTGGGTACCATGCATACCAGGATTGGGGGGTGAGGGGACCATGCATACCAAGATTGGGGAGAGAGGGGACCATGCATACCATCATTGGGGATGAGGGGTACCATACATACCAGGATTGGGTAGTGAGTGTTGCCATGCTTACCAGGATTTGGGGGTGACAGCTGCCATGCTTTCCAGGATAGGGATGAGGGGGTACCATGCATACCAGGATTGGGGGGTGAGGGGACCATGCATACCAGGATTGGGGGGTGAGGGGTGCCATGCATATCAGGGCTGGGGGGTGAGGGGTGCCATGCATACCAGGATTGGGGGATGAGGGGACCATGTATACCAGGATTGGTGGGTGAGTGTACCATGCATACCAGGATTGGGGGGTGAGGGTTGCCATGCGTATCAGGATTGGATGGTGAGGGTACCATATATACCAGGATAGGGGGTTCAGGGGACCCTACATACAAGGATTGGTGAAGAGGGGTGCCATGAATACAAGGATAGGGGGGTGAGGGAACCATGCATACCATGATAGGGATGAGGGGGTACCATGCATACCAGGATTGGGGGTGAGGAAACCATGCATACCAGGATACAGATGAAGGGGTACCAAGTAGTGATCAGCAAATGTGCTCGCCACTACTCGGTACTCACCCGAGCATCATGGTGCTCGACAAGCTCAGCGCTCAGCGAGTATTTCCAGGTTGCTCGGGCCGGAACTCGGGTCCCCTCCCTGCATGTTTGGCGCTCTTTAGAGAGCCAATGAACATGCAGGGACTGCCTGCCATGCACTGGAATGCCGTAGCCATGTTAGTTGTGGGCATTACAGTGATTGGCTGGCCGCACAGCGTCATCAGGTCTATTTCTGACCTGGCTCCGCCATGCTCGTCACAGTCACTCAGGATCAGACAGTGTAGGGAGTGCTGCTGCTGTGTCAGGGAGAGATTTGATCATGTATTAGGTAGTGTAGGGAGAAAAGCCGTACATTACACATATCCATCTTAACAAACAGTCCTTCTGAGGACTTATCCATCTGCAGAGATATCAGGCAGGCAGGGTGTATAGGCAGGATATATAGCAGACTGCAGTGCATATAGCACAAGAGTCTGCATTCCAGTTCTGTCGGCTTCTGCTGTTAGATATTTCTGGAAATAGGCCCAGGTCTCTGGGGCCAGGAATTATTTTTTTTGCATCTTAATCCTCATTATTTGCTTAAAAAACAATCCAAAGAACATGGTTTTTCTGCGCCATTTGCTTTTTGGCACTGCAAAATACAGCCAGGTTTTTTCCATATTACAGTGCTAAAAATCCATCTATTAAAAACTGTGTTTTCTCCGTCACACGGATCACATATACGTTTTCAGAAAATACTGCCATTTCTGGCCTCCTTTAATAAAAAAAATTCAGTGTGTCAGCAAAGTTTTTGACCCTTTTTTGCTGTTCAAAACAGTTACCTATTGGCCAGGTATTTAAAACTGTGTTTTCTCCGTCACTCGGATCCCATATACGTTTTCAGAAAATACTGCCATTTCTGGCCTCCATTAAAAAATGTTTTCAGTGTGTCAGCAAAGTTTTTGACACTGGTTTGCTGATCAAAACAGTTACCTACAGGACAGGTATTTAAAACTGTGTTTTTTCCGTCACACGGATTACATATACGTTTTCAGAAAATACTGCCACTTCTGGCCTCCATTGAAAAAAATTTTCAGTGTGTCAGTGAAGCAATTGACACCAGATTGCTGTTCAAATAGTTACCTACAGGCCAGGTATTTAAAACTCTGTTTTCTCCGTCACACGGATCACATATACGTTGTCAGAAAATACTGCCATTTCTGGTTTTCATTAAAAATTTCTTTCAGTGTGTCAGTGAAGCAATTCACAGCAGTTTGCTGGTCAAACTATTAACCTACAGGCCAGGTATTTAAAACTCTGTTTTCTCAGTCACACGGATCACATATAAATTCGCTCCAAACTCAGTCATTTGTAGTGAGCATGGAAGATACTCTCCTTCATTTAAAATGGGCAAGGCATGTGGCAAGGGACGGGGAACTGGGCATGATGGTAATGGTGCATGCAGAGGCTGAGGGCAAGGCTGTGGGCAAGCCAAAATTGTGCCACAACAAACACCCACATCTTCTCGCCTGACCTTCCTGTCCCAATTTCTAGGGGACCACAGAACACCGCTATTGAACCCAGAGCAGTGTCAAAAGGTTGTTGGTTGGATAGCGGATAATGCTTCCAGTCATTTAGCCACCACCACCACCACCCTTTCTTTCACACGGTCAAGTCTCAGTAGCTGTGAGTCTGGACCGCATATTCCTCACCCTGATCCTCCTTCCTCCCACCATGCCGAGTACTCAGAGATAACTGATCCCACACTAAGACACTCTGAAGAGCTGTTCACTTTTCCATTTATAGATTGGGGCCTCTCGCCCGGTCCACTTGAAGCGGGGCAAGAGGAGATCGCATGCAGCGATGCCCAAATATTTGAGCAGCCACGGTCACACGAAGGCGACAGTGGGAAAGGGTCACAAGAGGTGGACGATGATGAGACACAATTGCCAGAAAGTCAGGAGGAGGACCAGGGTGCGGAAGTGGAAGACGAGGTGGTGGATGATAAAGTAACTGACCCAACCTGGCAGGAGGACATGCAGAGCGAGGACAGCAGCACACAGGGGGAGGGAGGCAGAGCACCCCAACAGGCAGGAAGAAGCAGTGTGGTAGCCACAGATAGAAGGCAGGCAACCATTTCCCGTAACATCAACACAAAGGAAGTTGCCAGTACAACTGTTAGGTCTTCCCGAGTCTGGTTGTTTTTAACGATTCTGCCAATAACCCCAAAAAGGCCATTTGCACCACCTGCCAGGGCAGCATCAGCAGGGGTGGCAAAATGACCAGCCTGACCACCACCAGCATGATCAGGCACATGGCAGCAAAGCACCTGACTTTGTGGTCCGAACCCCAGTGTCCAGGAACAGTGTCTGCGGGTGGCACCATTGCTTCTTCTGCTGTTGTGCCTGCAAGCTAATCCCCTGTCCATGGTGCATGCGAAGATGCCTCCTGCCCTGCACCTGTTGTTGCACACTCTCAAGTAGCAGCATCAGGAAGCATGTCCTTGTCCTTGTCCCAGCGCAGCATTCAGTTGTCCATACCCCAGTCCTTAGAACGCAAGCGCAAATATGCAGCCAACACACCACAGGCCACACTACTAAATTCTCACATTTCACGACTGCTTGCACTCGTAATGTTGCCTTTTAGGCTCGTGGAGACGGAAGCATTCCACAACATGATGGCGGCGGCCGTCCCTTGGTACTCAGTCCCCAGCCACCACTATTTCTCCCGGTGTGCCGTCCCCGCATTACACAAGCACGTGTCCCAAAACATTAGCCGTGCTCTCAACAACGCAGGTACCGGTATAGTCCACCTAACCACAGACATGAGAACAAGTGGTGTGGGCAGGGACGGTATATCTCGCTGACGGCACCCTAGGTTAACATAGTGGAAGCCGGGACCCTGTCTGACCTTGGGACAGAACACGTCCTCCCGACGCCAAGGATTGCAGGCCCTAGCTCAATCAGGGTTGCCCCCAATGTCTACAGCTCCTGCACCTCATCCTCCTCAGCCTCCCCCTCCTCTTCAGCCTCCATCTCTGAAATGACCACATCAGACACAAGCTGGAAGCACTGCAGCACTGCCTCGGCCAAGCGGCAACAGGCTGTGCTGAAGCTAATATGCTTAAGTGAAAAACCGCACAATGCTGAAGAGTTGTGGACAGCTCTGAAAGAGCAGGCAGATCTGTGGCTCACACGGCTGAACCTACAGCTAGGCATGGTCGTGTATGATAATGGCCGGAACCTGGTGGCGGCTCTGAGGCGAGGCGAGCTCACACACCTACCATGCCTGGCCCATGTGCTTAACCTCGTGGTTCAATGGTTTCTCAAATCCTACCCGGAGCTGCTGGATCTACTTGTTAAAGTATGCCGGCTGTGTGCCCATTTTAGAAAGTCAGCTACAGCTTCCGCCGCCCTTGCAGTGTTTCAGCAGCCTTTGCAGCTTCCGGCTCACAGACTGGTGTGTGATGTCCACATGCATTGGAACTCTACACTGCTGATGTTGGGAAGGATTTGTGAGCAGAAGAGGGCAGTTGTTGAGTACCAGCATAAACATGGCCGTCGGTATTCAGTTCAGACTCCACACATAAGACCTCAGGAGTGGACTTGGATGTCAGACATATGTACCATCCTCCAAAACTTTGGGTGACAATGAGGAAGAGGAGGAGGTGGAAGGACAGGAGCTAGTTTCATGCACTATAGACGGTACTACCTGCACAGCTGTCATGCTGTCTGTTCAGCATGGATGGCCAGAGGACAGAGAGGAGGAGGAGGAGGAGGAGAGCATGGTCAGTCATCCTCTCGGTGAGGACACGGAAGTCTTGCCTGTTAGTAGTCTGGCATGCATGGCCGAGTTTATGTTACACTGCCTTTCCCATGACCATCGCATTCTCAAAATTTTGGGTGACAGTCATTACTGGTTGGTGACACTTCTAGAACCATGCTACAAGGAGAACTTTATATCTCTTATTCCTGAGGTGGACAGGTCTACAAAAATAGGGCAGTACCAGAAGGCCCTTTTTGCGCAGCTATTAAAAAAATGCCCATCTGAAAGCACTGATAGCAGAGGGCGCACTTCGTTGGACAACCAAGGAGTACAGGTGAGTGAGACACAACTTCAATCCAGCAGAGGCAGGGGAACACTGTCAAAGTTCTGGGAGAGTTTTCTCAGACCCTCCCATCGCACAGGCCCTGAGGCGTGGGGTACTCTCACAAGGAGTGCAAAGTTTGGAAAGATGCTAAGGGAGTACCTTGCTGACTGTACCAACGTCCTCCGTGATTCTGCTGTGCCTTAAAATTATTGGGTATCCAAGCTGGATATGTGGAATGAACTGGCTCTCTATGCCTTGGAAGTCCTGGCCTGCCTTGCCGCCAGCGTTTTATCAGAGCAGGTTTATAGTGCCGCTGGTGGAATTATAACTGATAAGCGCATCCGCCTGTCAACTGAAAATGCTGACTGGATGACTCTTATAAAGATGAACAAGGGCTGGATTGGGCCAGACTTCTCAACACGACCGAATGATAGCAGTGTAACATAAACTCCAATCCAGTGTTTTTTCTTGGGAGGTGTATTCCCATGCACCTTTTCACACCCACACCTGAGTATATGCTTCCTGATTTTGGCTATTTGCTCTTGTCCTCCTTCTTTTCCTCATTTTCCACCACCATATTACCAGGGTGACCGTGGTCCGTGATGCAAAACCCACCTAATTTTTTTAAAGGGTGTTTATGATGCCCGTAAAAAATTTTTTTTATATAGTATGTTCATGTATACACCCCAGGGGTAAATGCACTTAGTGCATGGGTATTACAAGTATAGGAGGCCCACTCCTTTCTAATGGGAAAAAAAATTTATGAAGCCCTCCTCCACGTCTCTTCCAAGGGGCATTGAAGTGCCTCCAAATTTTTGGCAGCCCTTGAATTCACTGCATAAGCCAACAATATGGGAGACTCTCTCCTTTCTAATGGGAACATGTCATTAGTGTGGCCCTGCTCTGTGTGTCTTTAAATTCTTAGTGGGGTTTTTTCTAAAATTGTCAGCCGTTGGACTCACTGCATACTCTATAACTGTGTAGCAGACCCTCTCCTTTCTAATGGGAACATGTCATATCTTGTTACTGTGGCCCTGCTCCATGTGTCTTTAAATTCTTATTGGGGTTTATCCTAAAATTGTCAGCCATTGGACTCACTGCATACCCTATAACTGTATAGCAGACTCTCTCCTTTCTAATGGGAACATGTTGTACCTTGTTACTGTGGCCCTGCTCTGTCTGTCTTTAAAATCTTATTGGGGTTTTTCCTATAATTGTCAGCTGTTGGACTCACTGTATACCCTATAACTGTATAGCAGACCCTCTCCTTTCTAATGGGAACATGTCGTACCTTGTTACTGTGGCCCTGCTCTATGTGTCTTTAAATTCTTAGTGGTGTTTTTACTAAAGTTGGTCAGCCATTGGACTCACTGCATACCCTATAACTGTATAGTAGACCCTCTCCTTTCTAATGGGAACATGTCGTACCTTGTTACTGTGGCCCTGCTCCATGTGTCTTTAAATTCTTGGTGGTATTTTTACTACAATTGTTCAGCCGTTGGACTCACTGCATACCCTATAACTAAAGACAAGCAAAATACCCAAATAACTGGAAGTAAATGGAAAAATCGCCAGTGCATAAAAATAATAAAGGGTATTTAGTTAACATATTTTGATCAAAATAATGTAAAAGCCATCCCGCCACCTCACGTCAACCCTTATGGAACAGCCCTAACTCTAATATTAAAACCTTACCATTTGTCAAGTGACATACATATGGAAGAGGACAGAGATACTGTACCCCTAGTAGAAGCATGGACCTGAGAGGCAGAATAAACCTTTCAGCTCAGACAAATGGCGGCCACACCCTTATATGCACTGAAGCACACTAAACTACAAAGAAAAAACCTGGGAGTCTGAACTGAAACGTAAATTGATGTGCATGCAAAATGTAAATGCATGTTCACACAAGGCCACTAGACAAAGAAAAACCAAAGACAAGCAAAATACTCAAATAACTGGAAGTAAATGGATAAATCACCAGTGCATAAAAATAATGATAAATAATAAAGGGTATTTAGTTAACATAATTTTGATCAAAATAATGTAAAAGCCATCCCACCACATCATGGCAACCCTTATGGGACAGTCCTAACTCTAATATTGACTAACTGAAAAGATGGTAGCAAATTGCAAGCTTTCGAGACTACTCAGGTCTCTTCATCAGGCATAGTATACCACAAAATCTGAAGAGTCACATATTTATACACAATAAGACACAGAAAAAATGCAATAGGTAAGACTGGTGATGAAAAGCAGAGTTATTATGGAAGAGATAAACAGTTCTGGCTATAAATATTTTAACAGTTTATAGATAAGGAGTGTGAAGGTTTTATTGTCCTGTCATTAGGTCCAGTGTTATGATGGTCTCATGTCTGAGGGGCACATTCCTTAGTTGATGTAGAATGACATAAATCCATGCAACACATTCATTCCTGCTCTGAAAGTGTTAAAGGCCATCATCGGTTTATATTCTGAGATTCTTCTTTCTCTTTGAGATTTGAAGTTACTTTTTAATACAAGTAATTTCATGTCTTTTATGCTGTGATCAGGGGAACAAAAATGCTTGGCCACAGGTAGATCTATTCTTTTTTCTTTTATTGTGTGGCGATGATGATTCATCCTTGTTCTACGTTTTTGCCCTGTCTCCCCTACATAAAGACCCCCAGCTGGACATTTGGTGCATATAATTAAGTACACCACATTAGTTGAGGTGCAGCTGAAAGTACCTGGGATCTTATAGTCCTGATGTGAATTGGGAATCTTTATATTGTATGTGGTCGTTATAAACGGACAGGTTTTACATTTTTTCTGGTTGCAAGGAAAGGTACCTGTAGCTGGTGGAGATGACAGGGAGCTTCTGACAATGATGCTTCTTAGATTTGGGGGCTGCCTGAAACACAGAAGTGGGGGGTCTGGAAATATGGATTGTAATCGGGCATCTTTTTGTAGTAAGGGTTGTAGTTTCGGTGCAGCTCTCCTTAGTGCCTCCAGATTTGGATTGTAGGTTACTACTAGAGGCACCCGGTTGTTTTCTTGTTTGGTTTTGTAATGTGGGAGATGATTCCTTGATATTCTGGTGGCTCTTATAATCTGGTTCTCAATTGATCTTGGATGGTAGCCCTGTTTCAAAAAGGTCTTTCTGAGTCCATCAAGGTGTTTGTCTCTATCCATCTGGTTGGAACATATCCGATTGTATCTGATGGCTTGGCTGTAAACAATAGAGTTTTTTATGTGTTTTGGATGGAAACTGTCCCATTTAAGGTATGTAGGATGGTCGATTGGTTTCCATTACAAGGATGTCTCTGTTTCATTGTTCTGTAGCTTGATGATGGTGTACAAAAAGTTAATTTCAGTACAGGAGTAGTTGAGTGTTAGGTTGATGGTGGGATGAAATCAATTAAAGTGTTCATGGAACATCTTCAGCTGTTGCTCAGACCACATCCTGATGATTAAAATATTGTCATTAAAAGGTATCAACCACTGAGGACTTTCAAATCTTAATATTTTTCTATCTACTGGCTAACACGGTACAAGAATATATATATTTTCGAGCATCTCGAGCAGTTAGATGCTTGGGCGAGCACTGAGCAGTAGCGAGCGTGCTCGCTCATCATTAATTTTGATCAAAATAATGTAAAAGCCATCCTTCCACATCAGGGCAACCTTTATGGGACAGTCCCTAACTCTAACATTAAAACCTTACCATTTGTCAAGAGACATACATATGTATAAGAGCAGAGAGACTGAACCCCTAGTAGAAGCCTGGACCTGAGAGGCAGAATGAACCTTTCAGCTCAGACAAAGGGCGGCCACACCATTATATGCACTGAAGCACACTAATCGACAAAAAAAAACCTTGGAGTCTGAACTGAAATGTAAATTGATGTGCATGCAAAATGTAAATGCATGTTCACACAAGGCCACTAGACAGAGAAAACCAAAGACAAGCAAAATACCAAAATAACTGGAAGTAAATGGATAAATTGCCAGTGCATAAAAATAATGATAAATAATAAAGGGTATTTAGTTAACATAATTTTGATCAAAATAATGTAAAAGCATCCCGCCTATTTTTATGCACTGGCAATTTATCCATTTACTTTCAGTTATATGGGTATTTTGCTTGTCTTTGGTTTTTCCCTGTCTAGTGGTAATGTGTGAACATGCATTAACATTTTGCATGCATATCAATTTACGTTTCAGCTCAGACTCCCAGTTTTTTCTGTATACCCTATAACTGTATAGCAGACCCTTTCCTTTCTAATGGGAACATGTCGTACCTTGTTACTGTGGCCCTGCTCCATGTGTCTCTAAATTCTTAGTCGGGTTTTTCCTAAAACTGTCAGTCGTTGGACTCCCTGCATACCCTATAACTGTATAGAAGAATCTCTCCTTTCTAATGGGATCATGTTGTACCTTGTTACTGTGGCCCTGCTCTGTGTGTCTTTAAATTCTTAGTGGGGGTTTTCCTAAATTTGTTCAGCCCTTGCATTCACTGCATACCCTATAACTGTATAGCAGACCCTCTCCTTTCTAATGGGAACATGTCGTACTTCTTACTGTGACCCTGCTCCATGTGTTTTTAAATTCTCATTGGGGTTTTTCCTAAAATTGGTAAGCCGATGGACTAACTGCCTACCCAATAACTGTATAGCAGACTCTCTCCTTTCTAATGGAAACATGTCGTACCTTGTTACCGTGGCCCTGCTCCATGTGTCTTTAAATTCTTAGTGGTGTTTTTCCTAAAATTGGTCAGCCATTGGACTCACTGCATACCCTATAACTGTATAGCAGACCCTCTCCTTTCTAATGGGAACATGTCGTACTTGTTACTGTGGCCCTACTCTATGTGTCTTTAAATTCTTAGTGGGGTTTTTCCTAAAATTGGTAGGCCGTTGGACTAACTGCATACCCTATAAGTGTATAGCAGACTCTCTTCTTTCTAATGGGAACATGTCGTACCTTGTTACTGTGGCCCTGCTCCCTGTGTCTTTAAATTCTTAGTGGTGTTTTTCCTAAAATCGGTCAGCCGTTGGACTCACTGCATACCCTATAACTGTATAGCAGACCCTCTCCTTTCTAATGGGAACATGTCATATTTGTTACTGTGACCCTACTCTATGTGTCTTTAATTCTTAGTGGTGTTTTTACTACAAATTGTCAGCTGTTGGACTCACTGCATACCCTATAACTGTATAGCAGACGCTCTCCTTTCTAATGGGAACATGTCGTACCTTGTTACTGTGGCCCTGCTCTGTGTGTCTTTAAATTCTTAGTGGGGTTTTTCCTAAAATTGTTCAGCCATTGGACTCACTGCATACCCCATAACTGGATAGCAGACTCTCTCCTTTATAATGGGAACATGTCGTATCTTGTTACTGTGGCCCTGCTCTGTGTGTCTTTAAATTCTTAGTGGGGTTTTTCCTAAAATTGTCAGCTGTTGGACTCACTGCATACCCTATACCTCTATAGCAGACTCTCCTTTCTAATGGGAACATGTCGTATCTTGTTCCTGTGGCCCTACTCTATGTGTCTTTAAATTCTTAGTGGGGTTTTTCCTAAAATTGTCAGCCGTTGGACTCACTGCATACCCCATAACTGGATAGCAGACTCTATCCTTTCTAATGGGAACATGTCGTATCTTGTTACTGTGGCCCTGCTCTGTGTGTCTTTAAATTCTTAGTGGGGTTTTTCCTAAAACTGTCAGCTGTTGGACTCACTGCATACCCTATAACTGTATAGCAGACGCTCTCCTTTCTAATGGGAACATGTCGTACCTTGTTACTGTGGCCCTACTCTATGTGTCTTTAAATTCTTAGTGGGGTTTTTCCTAAAACTGTCAGCTGTTGGACTCACTGCATACCCTATACCTCTATAGCAGACTCTCCTTTCTAATGGGAACATGTCGTACCTTGTTACTCTGGCCCTGCTCTGTGTGTCTTTAAATTCTTAGTGGGGTTTTTCCTAAAATTGTCAGCCGTTGGACTCACTGCATACCCCATAACTGGATAGCAGACTCTATCCTTTCTAATGGGAACATGTCGTATCTTGTTACTGTGGCCCTGCTCTGTGTGTCTTTAAATTCTTAGTGGGGTTTTTCCTAAAACTGTTAGCTGTTGGACTCACTGCATACCCTATACCTCTATAGCAGACTCTACTTTCCAATGGGAACATGTCGTACTTGTTACTGTGGCCCTGCTCCATGTGTCTTTAAAATTCTTAGTGGAGTTTTTCCTAAAATTGTCAGCCGTTGGACTCACTGCATACCCTATAACTGTATAGCAGACTCCCTCCTTTCTTATGGGAACATGTCGTACTTGTTACTGTGGCCCTGCTGTGTGTGTCTTTTAGTTCTTATTGGGGTTTTTCCTAAAATTGTCAGCCGTTGGACTCACTGCATACCCCATAACTGTGTAACAGACTCTCTCCTTTCTAATGGGAACATGTCATACTTGTTACTGTGGCCCTGCTCCATGTGTCTTTTACTTCTTATTGGGGTTTTTCCTAAAATTGGTAAGCCGTTGGACGCACTGCATACCCTATAACTGTATAACAGACTCTCTCCTTTCTAATTGGAACATGTCACAACTTGTTACTGTGGCCCTGCTCCATGTGTCTTTAAATTCTTAGTGGGTTTTTTCCTAAAATTGGTCAGCCGTTAGACACACTGCATACCCTATGACTGTACAGCAGACCCTCTCTTTTCTAATGGGAACATGTCGTACTTGTTACTGTGGCCCTGCTCGTTTTTTCTTTAAATTCTTACTGACGTTTTTCCTAAAATTATCAGCCGTTGGACTCACTGCATACCCTAAAACTGTATAGCAGACCCTCTCCTTTCTAATTGGAACATGTCGTACCTTGTTACTGTGGCCCTGCTCTGCGTGTCTTTAAATTCTTAGTGCGGTTTTTCCTAAAACTGTCAGCTGTTGGACTCACTGTATACCGTATAACTGTATAGCAGACTCTCTCCTTTCTAATGGGAACATGTGATACCTTGTTACTGTGGCCCTTCTCCATGTGTCTTTAAATTCTTAGTGGAGTTTTTCCTTAAATTGTCAGCCGTTGGACTCAATGCATACCCTATAACTGTATAGAAGACTCTCTCCTTTCTAATGGGAACATGTCGTACTTATTACTGTGGCCCTGCTCCATGTGTCTTTTAGTTCTTATTGGGGTTTTTCCTAAAATTGGTAAGCCTTTGGACCCACTTCATACCCTATAACTGTATAGCAGACTCTCTCCTTTCTAATGGTAACATGTCGTAACTTGTTACTGTGGCCCTGCTCCATTTGTCTTTAATTTCTTAGTGGGGTTTTTCCTAAAATTGTTCAGCCATTGGACACACTGCATACCCTATGACTGTATAGCAGACCCTCTCCTTTCTAATGGGAACATGTCGTACTTGTTACTGTGGTCCTGCTCTATGTGTCTTTAAATTCTTAGTGGGGTTTTTCCTAAAATTGTCAGCTGTTGGACTCACTGCATACCCTATACCTCTATAGCAGACTCTCCTTTCCAATGGGAACATGTCGTACTTGTTACTGTGGCCCTGCTCCATTTGTCTTTAAATTCTTATTGGGGATTTTCCTAAAATTGTCAGCCGCTGGACTCACTGTATACCCAATAACTGTATGGCAGTCCCTCTCCTTTCTAATGGGAACATGTCGCACCTTGTTACTGTGGCTCTGCTCCATGTGTCTTTAAATTCTTAGTGGGTTGTTTCCTAACAATGTCAGCTGTTGGACTCACTGCATACCCTATACCTCTATAGCAGACTCTCCTTTCCAATGGGAACATGTCGCACTTGTTACTGTGGCCCTGCTCAATGTGTTTTTAATTTCTTATTGGGGTTTTTCCTAAAATTGTCAGCCGTTGGACTCACTGCATACCCAATAACTGTATAGCAGACTCTCTCCTTTCTAAGGGGAACATGTCGAACCTTGTTACTGTGGCCCTGCTCTGTGTGTCTTTAAATTCTTATTGGGGTTTTTCCTAAAACTGTCAGTCATTGGACTCACTGCATACACTATAACTGTATAGCAGACCCTCTCCTTTCTAATGGTATCATGTCATACCTTGCTACTGTGGCCCTGCTCTATGTGTCTTTAAATTCTTAGTGGGGTTTTTCCATCATTTTGGCATCCCTTGCAGTCACAGCATGGGCATTACCACTATAGGAGACCCGCTCCTTTATAATGTGAACATTTTTTTTTACTGAGACCCTCCTCTATGTTCCTTCAAAAGGGTATTGGGTTGTGTCCAAATTTTTGGCAGCCCTTGCAGTCACTGGATACGCAATAACAGTATAGGAGACCCACTTGTTAATAAATGGAACAACAAATCATAGCTGGCTGATTGCTCTCTAACAATAGCTAGGGCCGACTACTGGCCTTTTAAGAATAGTAAGGGCTGTCTGATGTCCCTATAAAAATAGGCTTTATGACTTTCAGAGTCCCTCCATCATAAATAAAACAGGATGTGTCTGATGATGTGTCACACACCACATTGCCAGATAAGGTTGTAAAATGTTAAAATGACATTTCCCGGTGAATGCATTTGTCTTGAAAAAAACGTAAAAAAATAACAAACAAAACGATCTTCCTTTAGTATAAAAAACAGCATCACCAATTTAGCAACAATGTAATCACATTGTTCAGCTCATGCACCTCCTCCTACATCTCCGAAATGACCACATCAGTCACAAGCTGACATCACTGCAGCACTGCCTTTGCCAAACGGCAACAGTCTGTGCTCAAGAAAACATGCTTAATGCTTAATTGACAAACCGTCCAGCGTTGCAGAGTTGTTGAAAGCTCTAACACAGCAGCCTGATCTGTGGCTCTCACCGCTGAACATACAGACAGGCATGGTCGTGTGTGACAATTGGCGGAACCTGGTGACGGAGGAATGACAGCTGGGGTAGATACGGTTTCCCTCTATGCCAGTCCTTTCACCGAGGTAAAGAATATGGCTGTGGTGAAATACAACTCCCACTGAGAAGCTGTTTCAGATTGGAAAACATTGTGCCCACTAGAGGATTTGATTCTGAGGGCTAACCTTTCTCCCCCGCTCAAGAGCCCCATAGCAGCTGCAAAGTTAGCGCTATCATGAACTCTCCTGAGCTAGAAGCCAAAGCACACCAGAGGATTCTCTGTTGGGACCATCCAACCCTGCCAAGAATCAGTCCTGGCTAAGAAAAGACACTCTATGGCTGCGGAGGAGGAAACACATGCAAACACAGGGAGAACATACAAAGTCCTTGCAGATGTTGTCCTTGCTGGGATTTGAACCCAGGATCCCAGTGCTGCAAGTCTTCTGTGCTAGCCACTGATCTAACAGGCTGGAGAAACTTGTAACTACTGCTTCTCTATCTTCAGCTCCTTTGTGAGAAAATGTATTTTGGCAGCCACTCAGTCTACCAAATAAAATTCATGAGAAGGAAATTGGGGATGGCTTCGCTACTGGTACTGGGGGCAGTGCTAATACCATGGCAACGTACCATAATTTGCTGGAAATATTCCAGGGTGGTAGGAGGCAAGCAAATTCCCACAGAAAAGTACCAGCAGTAATATTCAGGGACCAGCACTTGTAGAAGACGGAGACAGCACCGGGAGAAATAGTGACGACTGGGGACAGAGTATGGACATGAATCATGAGGCATGTGATTGTGAAAAGCTTCCGCCTCCACAAGCCTAAAAGGCCACAATTCAAGTGAAAGCTGATTTACAGGACTTCCTGTGAGAAAAGACACACAGGGTAGATAGGGTTTCCCTCTATGCCAGTCCTTTCACCGAGCTAAATACAACTCTCAGCCAAAAAAGTTGTGGACTGGCTCCATACCGTCCCAGGCCACATTCACCTGTCCATGTGTTTGTGGTTAGGTAGTTCTTCCCAGTAAGTGCATTGGGGGGGGCACGGGTAATGTTGTGGGACCTGTGCTTGTAGAAAGCGGAGGCGATACCGGGAAATATAGTGGCGGCTGGGGACCGAGTATGGACACCCGGCCACCACTGGTATGTGGTTGTGAAGAGGTTCCGCCTCCACAAGCTTAAAAGGCCACATTTCAAGTGCAATCAGCTGCCCAGAAATCTGTCAGTTTAGTGTTGCGGCCTGTGGGTGGGTGGGTGGCTGGCTGCATACTTGCGCTTGTATTCCAAGTAACAGAAAACTAAGCAGATTGTGGCCTCTATCATCATCATGGCCTCACCTCGGCTCTATGAACTCTCCTGAAGGAGAAGCCAGGGCCCGCTACAGAGGAATCTCTGGTTCTCTGGTGGGCCCATCCAACCCTCCCGAAATGCAGCCCTGACTAAGAAAAGTGTTGGCGAAGGTTCACGGACACTCTATGGCTGCTTTTTTAATGTGGATTGGCCATGCTTATGCATGTTATTTCTCAAATGGCATTAGAGATCAGGCCATTGCCCAACTCTGTATTCACGAAATTAAATGTGCAAAGAAAGATGTGTGTCTGTCAAAGCACCACCGACAAGGGCGAATGGATGTTGGACGGGCTGCCATTGCTTCTGCAACAAGCTGCATTACAGCACTTCCTGTGAGAAATGACATGCAGGGTAGATAGGGTTTCCCTCTATGCCAGTCCTTTCACTGAGCTAAATACAACTGTCAGCAAAAAAAGTTGTGGACTGGCTCCGAACCGTCCCTGGCCACATTCAACTGTCCACGTGTTTGTGGTTAGGCGGTCCTTTCCAGGAAGTGCACTTGGGAGGGCACGGGTAATGTTGTGGGACCTGTGATTGTGGAAGATGGAGGCGATACCGGGAAATATAGTGGCGGCTGGGGACCGATTATGGACACCCGGCTGCCACCGGCATGAGGTTGTGAAAAGCTTCCGCCTCCACGA
Organism: Phyllobates terribilis; assembly: GCF_046119375.1. Classification (NCBI taxonomy): domain Eukaryota; kingdom Metazoa; phylum Chordata; class Amphibia; order Anura; family Dendrobatidae; genus Phyllobates; species Phyllobates terribilis. The sequence continues at coordinate 448,140,374 of NW_027362764.1, forward strand.
GCCTAAAAGGCCACATTTCAAGTGCAAGCAGTTGTCAAAAATTTGGCAGTATAGTATTGCAGCCTGTGGGTGGGTGGCTGGCTGCCTGCATACTTGCGCTTGCATTCCAAGTAATGGGTTAAGGACAACTGAACGCTGCAGTGGGACAAGGACGTGGACGGTCATTGTTGTAAGTCTGCAACGACAGGTTCATGGCGGGAGGCATCTTCACATGCGCCAAGGATCACTTATGATGGGCACACTTTTAGGCAGTGACCTTGGAGACAGAGATGCTTCCTGGGGTCTTCCCCATGCTGTTCCCATGACTTTTCAGCACTGTATGCATGTGTCTGATGATGTGTCACACACCACACGGCTAGATAAGGTTGTAAAATGTTACATTTTCTGGTTTCCTGGTGAATGCATTTGTCTTGGTTGAAAGCAATGCATAAGTGCAAAAACGCATCAGAAACACTACGTGTGAACATAGCCCACGGTGTGGAGGAGTATTTTTTTGGGGGGTTATTTATTTTGCCTTATATACAAGTCATTACCCTGGAAAGGATGTTCCAGGAAAATCCATTTTGGTTTCATTTTTGTATGTTTTATTGTGAGTCCGTAAAAGTGGTGTAAAACTCTGACAACGTTGTTAACAGCAGTGATCTGGGAGTAAGAGATGCTACCAGGGGTCTTCCCCAGCTGTCCCCATGTCATTTGAGCACTGTTCCCATCGGTTTGGGCAATTTTTAGGGACTCTGCAGACCTCCAGGGGGGAGCCGCCTGAAAAATGCTCGAGTTTCCCATAGACTTACATTGGGCTCGTTGCTCGGGTCGAGCACCCGAGTATTCCAATTTGGTCGACCCGAGCAACGAGTACCCGAGCATTTTATTGCTCGCTCATCACTACTCTTCTGCAATATTTTAGATTCCCACATCCTTGATAATGGCAACAGCTGTGAGATAGAGGGATTGATCATATATGAGTTGGAGGCAACATTAAGAAGAAATTATCCCAAACTGAATGTAAGTGGATCCCTACATTGCAGACGTCTCCACATGGCCTAATTGAACAACTTAGTTTTGCTTGTTTCCTGTAATTATATTCCTGGATCATGTTTGTCTGCTATTTATCTTTCAATATATGGTTTAATTCTGAGTGCTCACCACTGAGCAGCACCGTGGCTCAATCGTTAGCATTGCAGCACTGGTACCCTTGGTTCAAATCCCACCAAGGACAGCATCTGCAAGGAGTTTGTATGTTCTCCCCATGTTGTTGTGGGTTTCCTCTGGATTCTCTAGTTTCTTCCCACACGCCAAAGACATACTGATAGGGAATTTAGATTGTGAGCCCCGATGGGGACAGTGCCAATAATGTCTGTAAAGCGCTGTGGAACTAATGGAGCTATATAAGTGAGTAAAATAAATTAATTCTTTCAATTTGTTTACTGAGTCTATTATATTGTATACATCTTTAGGGATTCACTCTTTCGGGTAGGTGTTAGGTAGCGTTACATAGTTACTTAGTTACATACTTACATAGGTTAAAAAAAGACCTAGGTTCATCAAATTCCACCTTCGTCTACCAATTGTACATTTTTTCACTAATTTAGCTATAACCCACAATGTTATGTGTATCAAGGAAATCATCCAGTCCCTTTTTAAAAGTTGTTATAGTTTCTGCCATTAATACTGTGGCACCCCAGGAGTCTGGCTGCCACAGTGGCATTGCCTGTCTCACAAGAGGTGATGCCATGCCTGGAAGCAAGCAGGGGTCCCCTAGTCAGGTATACTAACATGCAACACGTTCCTGGCTCCAGACCAGCAAGGGGAGCTCCTCCCCTTAGCAACTGGGATCTGGAGGTGGGTTTAGTTAGACATAGTAAGAGGAGTTGAAGTCAGGACGTTGAAGAGGAAAGACCTAGGGAGTGGAGCTGTGCGGCAGTTCACCCCTGAGGATAGGAGCATGGAAGGACTGGACACCGGAGTCCAAGGTTGTGGGGCACCGAAGGCCCAGCAACAGAAACCGGAGGGCAGGAGACTGCAGGTCTCCTGGCCCCACCAGACACCCGGAGGCTCAACAGCACCGCAGGGCCCAGCACTGCCACGTGGGAGCGAACCATCAGCGAGGCCCGAGCTGCCTGCCATACGGGTGAGCACAAAGACGTTGTACTCAGGGCCAGAGAGATTAGTGCAAAATGGAAGGCCTACAACTCCACCTGGTGAGGTCGATTCCTTACTTGCTTCCAGGCTGCCCGAACTTCCACTTCCAGCCAGCACCCGTGTCCCGGTCTGCCTAATCACCGCAAGTAAACATAAAAGGAAACTGCCATTGAGTTGTGGACTGATTATTAACTGCGCCATCACACCTGCACTACAACGCCCAGCATCACCTATAACATCTACAACATATCTACACTGCCCTGGAGCTAAGCTCTGCCTGTGGGGAGCTGAACCAACTCTGCTGCATCCACATCGGCTCCAGAGGAATTGCTCTGCAGCGGCAGCTACCTATAGCTGCATACCACAGGTGGCATCACAAATTGCATACATTAAAACTATCAAATACCCCTTTTTACTGACCGCCCTGGGTCACGGACCGGGTCACCGCCACTGTGACATCTCCCCTAGCAATGACCGGCCCGGCACCGAGTACCCCACGGCCCAGGGGGCACGTCAACTTGGCGTCATGAACAGGATTCACGAAACCCGGTATAACCGGGTCCTGTGTGCCATAGACTTTACTAAACATTTTTATCACGTGGTTTGCCGCCCGCCGAGGGGAAGAAAGAGGACCCGATCTGGAACCGCCGGGTAAGAGATCCTTCCGCCTGCAGAGCAGCATACTGGTACGTCAGCAGACGCCCAGACCCTGGCTGAGGTTCACTAGGGGGGAGGAAGATGCCCAGCATCAGAGAGGATTCAGCCGCGGGTACTCAGGGGAGTCGCACACCCTGAACGACTTTGAGGAGAGACTGCGCAGTTTGTTTAAAGTATACCCCCTGTCTGAGGAGCAAAACGTCAGCATCCTCATAAGCCACCTAATCGGTGCAGCCCAGAGAGAGGTGAAGTCCTGGCCTGGCAGGGACAAAAGCACTGTCAAGGAAATACTGGCCCAGTTGAAGGATACCTTTGCCACCCGCACCGCAGCAGAAATAAAGATGAAGTTCTACGGGTGCAAATGTAGCACCCTGAGGATTCGGCTGCTACAGGGGTATTGCACCTCGACCCAGAGGTGTGATATTCCACTCCCGGGTAAGGATGGAGTGTGGAACTGAGCTCGGTAGGCTGCATGCACTACATACATCCCATTTCCGAGGAGCAGACCGACGGTACTCCCACTTAGAAATGTGCAGGTACGACCGAGTCTGTTCCTGGCTGGAGTGGGAGGGGGGTGGTACATCCCAAGTAGTGTAGGGGCAGATAGGGGGAGCAGCCTGGGTAAAGATATGAGCTCATTGGGTGCTGGTCACCTGAGCTCACACATAGAGGGTGTATATAAGGTGGGCACCATTAAAGAACAGGGTCAGTCAGCCACAGTCAGTCAGTCTGTGAGTCTTTGCAGAGAAGTCAGAGGAAGAGGAGCAGAGAAGCCCCAGAGAGAGAGAGGAGAAAGCCAGAAAGACCCAGAGGGGGAAACAGAAAAGGAACTCTGAGAACCCAAAGTCCATCAGCGGGTGAAGAGTTGGCATCAGGGTACCGGAACCCAAGCTGGTGGGGGCAAAAACACACCCCAGCCAGAGACCGGAGGCCGTGGGCAGCGTCTGCCACGGCCACCCACCACATCCACGCCGAAGGCATACCACGTGGAGGGTCAGGGAACCCAAGGCCAAGGGTCTCCCAACAGAAGGCCCGAGGGAGCTGGACCTGGGTGGATCACTAGTGGGGACGGCCAGAGAAAGGACAGAAGGAGAGCTCAGGGTCACGCTCCGGACTCGCTTGGGGGTTGGCTGGATCCAGGACCTGGTGGATGCAGCACGGCTCGGGAGGTCACTTGAAGCTGGAGTGACCGGAACATCAGCAGTGAGTAAATACCCTTAACTGCATAACCCGACTCTGTCTTCCTTTAACATCTATGCTGCACCACCACAACCCCCATCCTCTGCACCTGACCCCCTGAGGCTATACCCCACCCGTTGGGGGTTATACCATCAAAAGCTGCACCTACACCATCAGCCTCAGCGGACCCTGCTGCAGCGGCGGCCATAGTGACCGCAATACAACGGGTGGCGTAGTCGACATTAAGAACTTATTAACATCTGTAGGACTGCCACATACAACTGAGTTTGACACCCTGGGCACGGACCGGGTCACAGCCACTCGGAAGACTACAACTCCCATCTGATCCGGCTCCGGATATTCCCCCTAAAGAATATGGCCCAGGGGGCGCGTCAACTTTGGCGTAGTCGGCAGGATTACGTGCCCGCAACAACCGGGTACTGCGTGCCTGAAGAAAAGAATGAGTTTACCTCAAAAAGAAGTCTCCTGCCGGTTCCGGAGGGTCCCCGCCATCGGACCCCATCACCAGTCGATTCCAGCCGGTTGTCCGCCATTAACCGCGTTTTCCCGCCATCTGCAGAGTTTCCCGCCACTGGGAAGCGATTCCCGCCATTTCCAAAGGTTTCCCGCCTTGGAAGAGCGGACGCCATTATGGGCGTGCCAGAGGGTGGCGAGAGGCCACCTCCCATCGTGGGCCAGGACCGAAAATGGCGCCAAAAGTGGAAACCGCCCCCACCAACAGAGACTGTGATGCTAGAGGTGTCTGTCAGCGTGAAAGAACCGCCCCTGGAGCTGACAGTCACCAAGTGGCCCCGGGACCGCCCTCGAAGTGGGAGGAGACGAAAGGAGAGAGAAAAGATGGGTGCCGCCTGGAGCGGTCTAGAGCGAGCGCACCCGGAGGCAAGAAGCCTGGAGAAGAGTATCGGAGGAGCTTACCCGGAGATGGTGAGAAAGCAGAGCAGCACCGGCCCGTTGGCCAGGAGCCTGCTAGAAACCGAGGAGGGAGAGCAGAGCAGCACCGGCCCGCTGGCCAGGAGCCTGCTGGAGACGACTGTAGGAGAGCAGAGCCCCACCGACCCGTTGGTCAGGAGCCTGCTGGAAACAACGACCCCACTAGGACTAGTGGAGGTCCTAGCACAGCTCCCCCGAGACCGGGAGTGTGCACAGACCGCTCTGGAGGGCCTCGCAAGGAGGATGGCCCGGGTGCAGCGAGAGACGTTGGCGGAGTGGAGCCGTGAGATGGCCCAGCAGACCGAGACCTGTCAGCGGAGCACGCCACCCGAGACGAGGAGACAGACCGCCTCTGAGGATGGCGCGGGAGGATTGAAGGCCGGAGACGGCGCCGAGAAGGGAGCCGAACGAGTGGAGGCAGGTAAAGGGGACGTCTATACCCCAAACCGGGAAACCGCGTACCTGCCCCAGCTCCCCGTCGTAGAGCCCGAAGTCTATCCTGCCGTGCCCGTCGCTGCAACGTCACCGCCGCAGACTAGGCCTCAAACGGGAGCCGCGACCCCTGTGACGTCACACGCCTCGACCCCGAGCGTGACCAAGCAGGAAGTACCACCAGCCTGGTCGCAAGGCCTAGTACCCCCGGGCGCCGCAATACCAACAGCGCCCCCTACCTCCGCGGAGCCCCCGGCCTGGTCACAGGGCCAAGTAGCCCAGGGCGCCGCCGTCCTTACGGTGCCCTTTACCTTCCAGATACCCCAGGCCTGGCCGCAAGGCCCGGGCAACCCGGGCGCTAACACCACCGCGCCCATAAGACCAAGAGTGCCGCATCTGGGAGAGGACCTGTACGCCCAACATACGTGCCCGGATGGGCAGCCATTTATATGGCCACCGGAGTTCCACCATCCCCGACTCCGGAGAGAGAGACCCCTGGATGAACCCCTGATCCCGGCTCCAAAGCCCGTAAAGAGGATCTCGCCCCCGCTAGCGGAAGCACAGTTTGAGTGGGACCCCACCGGAGAAGATCTTATGGGGTTCACTCAAGAGACTCGGGCAGCTGCAGCGGAGCGTGCTGAGTGCTGCCGCCAACAGCTCGAGGACTTCGAGAGGGAGCGGAGAGAGAGGCGGGTCCGGGAACAGCTAGCTCAAGTAAAGAGCGCGGAGCAGAAGAGTCGGGCCAGGAGAGACCCCCGTGCAGCGCATAGTCCCCGCACCACCGGGACTGTGATAAAGTTTAACCTGCAGCATGGGTGGGGCTTCATCCGAGACCACCACACCCTAGGCGACGTCTTCGTAACCAGGAGAGACGTTGAGTCCCACCTACCGGAGGGACACAGAGGTCGTGACCTTTACATCGGGGACGAGGTCACCTTCACCCGGCACAAGTGTGCCAAAGGTCCTTACGCCCTCCATGTGCATCGCCTGACGGAGGAAGAGCTGCGGTGTGAGGAGGAAGAACAAGAGGACCCGGACGGGTCTGAAACTAGAGCCAAAGGTAACCATAAAGCAAGAGCAGGAGGACGCCGTCGCTAAGGACAGCGAAGCAGAAGCTGTATATAGTTGCCCGTCGGGGCACAGTAAACTGAAACCGTGAAACTGAAACTGAAACTGAAACTGTTGCTGTTGCTAATATAGTCCCCGTTGGACCAGCATGTGTGAACTGTTACCCGTATTTCCCTTAATTCCACTGACCGAGGACTGAGAGCGGTCATTCCTCCCTAATACCTGGCCGAGGACTGAGAGCGGCCATATCCTTGTATATAGTTGCGCGTCCTAAAGCGCCCCCTACCGGTTTTATAGGAAAACCAGTTTTCTAGAGAGACTGTCGCACTTTACCCGGTCACACGTTGCACAGTGACCGGAGGAGGAGCCAGAGGCGACGAGAATGTTTTAAATTGAAATATATATATATAATGTTTTATATGTTTTATATGTTTATGCAAAAATTTGTATGTTTTGGTGTTTTGTCTTACAGCCCGAGGACGTGCTGTGATTTACCAGGGGGGAATGTAGCACCCTGAGGATTCGGCTGCTACAGGGGTATTGCACCTCGACCCAGAGGTGTGATATTCCACTCCCGGGTAAGGATGGAGTGTGTAACTGAGCTCGGTAGGCTGCATGCACTACATACATCCCATTTCCGAGGAGCAGACCGACGGTACTCCCACTTAGAAATGTGCAGGTACGACCGAGTCTGTTCCTGGCTGGAGTGGGAGGGGGGTGGTACATCCCAAGTAGTGTAGGGGCAGATAGGGGGAGCAGCCTGGGTAAAGATAGGAGCTCATTGGGTGCTGGTCACCTGAGCTCACACATAGAGGGTGTATATAAGGTGGGCACCATCAAAGAACAGGGTCAGTCAGCCACAGTCAGTCAGTCTGTGAGTCTTTGCAGAGAAGTCAGAGGAAGAGGAGCAGAGAAGCCCCAGAGAGAGAGAGGAGAAAGCCAGAAAGACCCAGAGGGGGAAACAGAAAAGGAACTCTGAGAACCCAAAGTCCATCAGCGGGTGAAGAGTTGGCATCAGGGTACCGGAACCCAAGCTGGTGGGGGCAAAAACACACCCCAGCCAGAGACCGGAGGCCGTGGGCAGCGTCTGCCACGGCCACCCACCACATCCACGCCGAAGGCATACCACGTGGAGGGTCAGGGAACAAAAGGCCAAGGGTCTCCCAACAGAAGGCCCGAGGGAGCTGGACCTGGGTGGATCACTAGTGGGGACGGCCAGAGAAAGGACAGAAGGAGAGCTCAGGGTCACGCTCCGGACTCGCTTGGGGGTTGGCTGGATCCAGGACCTGGTGGATGCAGCACGGCTCAGGAGGTCACTTGAAGCTGGAGTGACCGGAACATCAGCAGTGAGTAAATACCCTTAACTGCATAACCCGACTCTGTCTTCCTTTAACATCTATGCTGCACCACCACAACCCCCATCCTCTGCACCTGACCCCCTGAGGCTATACCCCACCCGTTGGGGGTTATACCATCAAAAGCTGCACCTACACCATCAGCCTCAGCGGACCCTGCTGCAGCGGCGGCCATAGTGACCGCAATACAACGGGTGGCGTAGTCGACATTAAGAACTTATTAACATCTGTAGGACTGCCACATACAACTGAGTTTGACACCCTGGGCACGGACCGGGTCACAGCCACTCGGAAGACTACAACTCCCATCTGATCCGGCTCCGGATATTCCCCCTAAAGAATATGGCCCAGGGGGCGCGTCACAAACAAAGGATGCAGGACAGTGTATGGGACTATGCTCTAATCCTGCAGGAGGTGCTGTGCGCCATCAAACAGGTAGACCCTGACAGTGTGCGAAATGAGGACAGATTGCTGACTGAGCAGTTTATTGAGGGGCTCCTGTCTGGCGCTCACAGGACACAGCTGAGCATTATGGATCTGCAAATCCCTGATCTGGACTTTGCACAATTTAAAGACCGAGCCATTCGGGTGCTGCGAGAATCAATCCCAAGTGGCACTGCATCCCTCCGGCATTCAGCTATCACATACCACCAGGAGGTGGCGTCATTTCCCCCAGTACCTGTGGAGGCTGACGCACAGACCCTACATAATGACCCCTCTACAGACCTAAGCCTTCAGGTCCAGGAGCTGACCAAATGTGTGGCTACACTAACCAAAACGGTGCAGACCATGCAAGTGTCTCCAAAGGAAAAGATCCAGCTGGCTACCAGTCCAGATGACATCCTGTGGCGACGACAAAGAAGAATTCCACTGACCAGAGGGAGGAACAGCGAACGCTATGATCAGGATGGACAACCCATCTGCCACCGCTGTCAAAAGGTGGGGCACTATGCAAGATTCTGTCATTTAAACGAGCAAACCCTGGGGCAGAGGGCCAACCCTTAGGAGTAGGGCGACCAGGCCCACAAAGCTGGCGAGACAAGTACGTGGGAGGTCGACCGGTCCTGCCTGTCGTGCTTTATGGCATCCCGTTGAACGCACTGCTAGACACTGGGTGACAACGATGCCATATATCCTTTATAAACAATACTGGACTGATTCAGACATTACCCGCCATCCAGATGAACATCTTAGTATCTATGCCAGCAACGGGCAGCCTTGCCTCAGGTGGGGTATAAAGAGGTGACCATAAAAGTTGGCAAAGTAGAATTGCCATCACAAGGAATGATTATTGTTGATATTGATCACCGAGAAAGTCACCCTATGATAACCTTAGGCACCAATGTGATAGAAAATTGTCTTGGAGAAATTATTCTTTTGTTGCAACAGTTCGCAGAGACTGCCAGTTCCGGTCAGCAGCGAGGTCTGCAGAAGGAAATCAGAACCCTGATGAAAAGACAACAGGTAGAGTTGTCTGGTGGAGAAGTTGGCAGTGTCAGGATGAGTGATCCATTCCCCATTGCAATGCCCCCTGTCGGGCAGCAATAGGTCACAGGGGTCAAGATTATCAGGCCCTGGTGGAACCCGTGTATTCTGACAGTAGGCCCACCATCTTGACAACCAGGGGGGTAGTTTATATCTGCAAGGGGAGAGTACAGATGCGCATCCTGAATTGTGGGGAGAAAGATGTCCATTTACACCGGTGTGCTACCCTTGCTAAGCTATTCACTGTCAGTAACAATGCAATAAAGGCCGTGGAACTCTTGCCTCCATTCAAACCGGCGGAGGATAACGGCACCAAGGGGCAGATGGAGGATTGGTGTTTGAAGCTACAAGTAGGCACTGACTCCACCCCTTTGCACCAAAAGCATGAAGTATACCGGGTGGTCCAAGAATATGAGCGAGTCTTCAGCAAACACCCACTAGACTTTGGGCAGGTAAAAGGGGTCCAACATCATATCCCCACGGGAGATCATCCGCCAATCAAAGAGAGGTACCGGCCTGTACTCCCAGCTCACTATCAATGTGCCAAAGGAATGTTACGGGAGATGAAGGAGGCTGGGATGATCAGAGATAGTTGTAGCCCCTGGGCCGCTCCATTAGTTCTCGTTAGAAAGAAGGATGGTACAATGAGGATGTGTGTTGATTACAGGCAGATTAACCGCATTACACATAAGGATGCCTACCCATTACCCAGAATTGAGGAATCATTAGTAGCATTGAGATCAGCTAACTATTTCTCCACTTTGGATCTCACCAGTGGGTATTGGCATGTTCCTGTGGCAGTGGCGGACCGAGAAAAGACTGCGTTTACAACACAAATTGGCCTCAGCAAGTTCAACTGCATGCCATTCGGGCTCTGCAATGCCCCAGGAACCTTCTAGTGGTTAATGGAGTGTTACCAGGGACAAAAAAGGGGCAAAACCGTCCTGCTGTACCTAGACGATGTAATTGTCTACTCGAAGACATATGAAGACCACCTGGAGCACCTGGCTGAGGTGTTCAAAGCCCTATCTGGTTATGGCCTGAAGGTAAAGCTGTCCAAGTGCCACCTGTTTAAACCCAAGGTGCAGTACATAGGTCAAGTGGTAAGCGCTGAAGGTGTAGCACCAGACCCTGAAAATGTCACCGTGATCAAGGACTGGCCAAGACCCTCCACTATTGAGGAAGTGCGGCAGTTCCACGGGCTGGTAGGCTACTACAGGAGATTCATCAAAGGTTTCACCAAGATAGCGGCACCCATGCAGGACCTCCTAGTGGGTCAGTCCAAGAAGGCCAAGAACCCGAAACCTCCGTTCAAATGGGGTAAACCAGAAGATGAATCTTTCACTCGACTGAAAATGGCTCTTACTGGAGACAAAGTCCTGGCCTACCCCGACTATGGCAAACCCTTTATACTTCATACGGATGCAAGCAACGTGGGATTGGGAGCGGTGCTGTCCCAGGTACAGCAGGGCAGAGAGAGAGTGATTGCCTATGCCAGCAGGAAGCTCCATCCTACGGAAAGGAACCCCGACAACTATAGTTCCTTCAAGTTGGAGTTTTTAGCCATAGTCTGGGCTGTAACAGAGAGCTTCAAACACTACCTCGCCTCCTTCAGATTTACAGTCTTCACAGACAGCAACCCGCTGACGCACCTGGGGACAGCGAAGCTTGGTGCCCTAGAACAACGATGGATGGCCCGACTGTCTAACTATGAGTTTACCATCAAGTATTGGGCAGGGCATAAAAATACAAATTCTGATGCGCTGTCCAGGATGCCCAACTTGTCAGATGGGGGGGAAGAGCCGGAAGAGCTGGAGGAGATAGAGCTACCCGCTTTGCATCGTCACGGGGTGACCCAGTGCTCCCACTTTGTGAGGGACAAGAGCTCCACCAACAGAGAGACCACGTTCAACCCATTGCCCCATCATAGATGGGCAGAAACGCAGGATAGTGACCCAGCTGTCCGCCTGGTAAAGTAGTTGCTGACACAAGCTGACTCACACCCTGATCCAGATGCTCCACAGGAGACCCAACAGTTGTGGAAGGAGAAGGGCAAACTGTTCATCTATGAGGGAAAGCTGTGTTGAAGAAGTATCAACTCCCGAACACACGAACTGGTCTGGCAGGTGGTAGTCCCAAGGCGGGATGTGCCAATGGTCTTAGAAGCATACCACGATGGAGCAGGACACTTCGGGTGGAAGAAGTTGGAAGTCCTGCTACGTGATCAATTCCACTGGGTTGGCATGAGGAAAGAAATCGAGAGATTGTGTCGAGAATGTGGTCCATGCAACCTGAGACTAAAAGACCGTGATAGCCAGAGGGCTCCCTTGCAGCCCATAATCACCAAACAACCACTTGAACTGGCAGCCTTGGACCACGTGAAGCTAGCCCCAAGCCGGTCAGGCTATGTCTACGCTCTCACCATAGTAGAGCATTATTCCAGGTTCTTGGTAGTAGTGCCAGTGAAAGACCAGACGGCTCAGACGGCAGCCAAAGCGTTCCAACAGCACTTTTGTCGCCCGCACGGTTACCCTGAACGAGTGCTTGCCAACCAAGGTCCAGCCTTTGAAGCAGAGGTGTTCCAGGAATTCTGTAACTTGTACGGCTGCAAGAAAATAAGGAAGACGCCACATCATCCCAAGACCAATGGGTTGTGCGAGAAAATGAACAGGGTGGTAATAGACCTGTTGAAGATGTTGCCCCTTGAAGAACGTAGCCTGTGGCCAGAGAAGTTAGCAGATTTGGTGGACCTTTATAACCACATCCCGGTGAACTCCACCAACTGTACACCCGCTTACCTGATGAGAGCAAGACCTGGTAAGTAGAGATGAGCGGTGTTCGCCAATCTCAAATTCGAGCTGTTTTGGTTGGTGTTCGAGCCGTTCGGCGAACACGAACAATTTGAAAAAAATTCGGCTGTTCGAGGACATGTTCGATAACTGTTCGTGCACCAAAATCATAACTGGATTTTTTCTCAGTAATGCTGAAAATTAATGTTAATACACAGTTTGAGTGTACAGCGGGGCGGGGGGAGGGGCAGGGGATGGATCTCTGCAGAAATAATGAAGATCTCCATTTTTTTTCTCTTTCCCGCATTTACAGTGGGGAGGTGCAATCTGTCAGCCTATCAGCAGCGCACACACAGAGCGAATTGCTTTTTTTCACACAAGCAAGGGCATGTGTCATTGGCAGTGTATGTCACATGTCCTTGCCCTATAAGACCCAGCCATTTTCCTCGTCGCCAACATTTTTTCACTGCTGCAGCTGCGTGTTAAACGGCACCACTGTTGCTGTGTGCGCTATACTTTCAGTGTTAATTTCAAGCCAATTTTCGCACAAATCTACAGATAGCTTGGGAGTAGGGAATAGTTGTGATTGCAGTCCTTTTAAGGACTAGGTTACATCATTTCCTATCACTTTTATCAGGCAGGTCTGTGCTCTTAAATAGATAGGTTGGGAGTAAAGACTAATTGTAATTGCAGTCCTTTTCAGGGCTAGGTTACATCAGTTCCTATCACTTTTATCAGGCAGGTCTGTGCTCTTAAACAGATAGGTTGGGAGTAAAGACTAATTGTAATTGCAGTCATTTTGAGGGCTAGGTTACATCAGTTCCTATCACTTTTCTCCAGGCAGGTCTGTGCCAGTGCTGTGCAAGTTTTTTTTCACAGCATTTGGCTAAATCTAGCAAAGCAAATCCATATTGGCCTCTTGCAGTGTGTGTTAGTCAGTGGACTAGCCTATCTGTGTTGCAAGCTACACCACCTGTGTATAGAATACAAATTTTTTTACTGCACCTAGTGAAGTAAAACCTTTGGGGCATAGCATCATTCTATTAGTCCATCTATACTAACCTCCACCAGGTTGCAAATTCAAAATAATTTTTATCTGCATCTAGCTCTGAAAAAATATTTGGGCTTGGGCTTGTAGCAGCGTGTGGGACTTGTTCTATTAGTCCATCAATACTAACCTCCACCAGGTTGCAAATTCAAAATAATTTTTATCTGCATCTAGCTCTGAAAAAATATTTTGGCTTGGGCTTGTAGCGGTGTGTGGGACTTGTTCTATTAGTCCATCTATACTAACCTCCACCAGGTTGCAAATTAAAAATAATTTTTATCTGCATCTAGCTCTGAAAAAATATTTGGGCTTCGGCTTGTAGCAGTGTGTGGGACTTGTTCTATTAGTCCATCTATACTAACCTCCACCAGGTTGCAAATTCAAAATAATTTTTATCTGCATCTAGCTCTGAAAAAAATATTTGGGCTTGGGCTTGCAGCAGTGTGTGCAAATTCAATATATCTATTTTCTGCATCTAGCTCTGAAAAAATATTTTGGCTCGTAGCAGTGTGTGGGACTTGTTCTATTAGTCCATCTATGCTAACCTCCACCAGGTTGCAATTTCAAAATAATTTTTATCAGCATCTAGCTCTGAAAAAATATTTCGGCGTGTAGCAGTGTGTGGGACTTGTTCTATTAGTCCATCTATACTAACCTCCACCAGGTTGCAAATTCAATATATTTTTTTTCTGCATCTAGCTCTGAAAAAAAATTTCGGCTTGTAGCAGTGTGTGGGACTTGTTCTATTAGTCCATCTATACTAACCTCCACCAGGTTGCAAATTCAAAATAATTTTTATCTGCATCTAGCTCTGAAAAAATATTTTGGCTTGTAGCAGTGTGTGGGACTTGTTCTATAAGTCCATATATACTAACCTCCAACAGGTTGCAAATTCAATTTAATTTTTTTCTGCATCTAGCTCTGAAAAAATATTTGTCCTTCTAACAGTGTGTGGGACTTGTTCTATTAGTCCATCTATACTAACCTCCACCAGGTTGCAAATTCAAAATAAATTTTATCTGCATCTAACCCAGCCAATACTTTTGGGCTAATACCACAGTTTGGCCACTCAGCTCTGCTCTGTTCCCATCCATTGTTTTTTTCGCAAACAACTCCAGAGTTGTGAATTAGTTAACCACCAAAATGAGTGGAAAGAGGCCTGCTGCTGGTGGAAAGGGGAATAGGCGTGTTGGGAAGGGAAAAAAAGGTTGTGTTCGTGGGGTAGGTGTTAAAGCACCAGTAACATCTGCAGAAGAAAGACCATCTTCCAGCCAAACTAAGATGTCTACATCTTTTAGCGGACAATGTGATAAGATCCCTTTCATACGGCCACGCCAATCGCTACAAATTCCAGATGAGGCACAAAAACAGCAGGTGCTTCAACGGATATCAAGTGCTCCTTTAAATGGGCTCTCCTCCACCTCAACTTCAAAATCACAAATACTCCAGTCCTCAGAGGTGTCACCCCAATCGCACTTGCTTCCTCACAGCTCCCAAGTCTCCAGCTGCCCGTCTGAGTATGGGGAAGAACAGATGGTTGAGTCTGCAGAGCTGTTTACTCATACTATAGCCTGGGAATCAGAGGTCAGCTCCAGAGCTTCTGTGAATCCAGACGAGGAAATGATCTGCACTGATGCCCAGAATCTTTGTGTGTCGGATCCAGGACCAGACGCAGAAGGTTCTGACCATAATGTAGACCCTCAGTCCCAAACTGTAACTCCTGTTGGTGGAGACAATGAGGAAGACGATGATGAGACTCAAATACCTGATTGGAGCGACAACTTTAGTTTTTTGTCAGGGCAGGAAGAGGTTGGCTCTGAGGACGATGGGTGTGATAACACACAGGGTGATGATGACGAGGTTGGAGATCCCACTTACTGTCAACCCACAGTCAGCCAGTCGATGAGGTCAGCAGAGGAGGTGGAGGAGGATGCTCGTGACGACGAGGTCAGGTTGCGCCTTCCTGGACAGAGACGTAGTACTGGAAGCTCGTCAACAACTGCATCCTCAAACACAACTCTGCCTCTGACCACAAGTCGTGGTGGCTCTTCAGGTCGCATGGATGCTAAGCTTTGCATAGCCTGGGCATTTTTTCAGATAGATAAAGATGACCCAACTCGTGGTATCTGTAACATTTGTCAGCAAAAGCTAAGTAGAGGCCAAAAAATACATAGTTTGAGTACTTCATGCATGAACCGTCACATGGATATGAAGCATAAGTTGCAGTGGGAAGCTCACTGTGCTACAATGCGGCCTAGTCGGCCAGGTCAACCACCATCTGCCACATCTTGTGCATCCATGGCCTCTTCATCCTCTGTGACTGGGGGGACAGCAGTCACACCTATTTTTTAACGCAGACCTGCCATTTTTACCCTCAACAGCCAGCGTGATTGGCAGGTCATCATTTTCTTTGGAGGTGGAAACACCAGCTGGTGTTCAGCGCTGTCCAACATCAATAACACCACCTTTGGATCAAAGTAACCTAACATGTCCACCTGCATCTTCCTCACAGACCGGCAGTTTGCCAGGGAAACCCTTCTCAACCCCGTCTAAGCACAACAGCCAGCCCTCGGTCCCTCAGATGTGGACAAGTAAAAGACCATTTCCTCCTAGCCATGAGAAAGCTAAGAGGTTGAATTTCACCATCTGCAAGCTCTTGGCTACAGAAATGCTGCCTTTCCGCCTGGTGGACACAGAGGATTTTTGAGACCTTATGTCCGTCGCAGTGCCCCAGTACCAGATGCCCAGTCGGTACTACTTCTCAAAGAAAGGTGTGAATGCGCTCCACCAGCATGTTGCACACAACATCACCGCTTCTTTGAGAAACTCTGTGTGTGACAGGGTGTATTTCACAACAGACACTTGGACGAGTAGGCATGGACAGGGGCGTTACATGTCGCTGACTGGGCACTGGGTAACTATGGTGACAGCAGGACAAGGGGCTGCTGTCCAAGTCTTGCCGTCCCCACGAGTTGTGCGTCAATCCTCTTTATCTCAAAGTTCCTCCACTGCTTCTGCCTCCTCAACCCCCTCTCAGCCCTCCACCTGCACCCAAAGCCTGTCAGGTCATGCCACAAGCGTTCTAACTGCGCAGAAGGGATCCTGCACACCTCCTTACTATGCTGGCAGCAGGGCTCAAAGTCATCAGGCTGTTTTTACTTTGAAATGTCTGGGAAATGTGAGTCACACAGGTGAGGAGTTGTGGTCAGCTCTGGAGAACCAATTTCATGAATGGTTGTCTCCACTGGACCTGAAACCAGGGAAGGCCGTGTTCGACAATGCTGCAAACCTGGGTGCGGCCTTTCGCCAGGGCTATGTCACACATGTGCCTTGTATGGCTCACGTGTTGAACCTGGTTGTCCAGCAATTTTTAGCCCACTATCCCAGACTAGATGGCCTTCTGCAGAGGGCTCGGTCGCTGTGTGCTCACTTCCACCATTCGCATCCCGCAGCTCAGCGACTTACATCTCTACTGAAGTCGCTGGGCCTGCCACTTCACCAGCTAAAATGCGATTTGCCTACCCGTGGAATTCAACTCTGCACATGTTGTAGCGACTGTGGCAGCACCGACAAGCCCTGATGCAATACGTTCTGACGTATAGCCTGGGCCAACGAGATACAGAGGTGGGGCAAATCACGCTGGAGGAGTAGTCTCAGATAAGGGACCTATTCACCCTTCTGCATAGTTTTGAAATGGCGACGAAGATGTTTAGTGCTGACGATGCCATTATCAGCATGACTATTCCGGTGATTTACATGCTAAACAGAATTGGGAGTCAGGTGGTGGCACAAGAGGAAGTGGAGGAAGGAGAGGAGGAGGAGTTGTATGCGGAAGGGCTAACATCAGCAAGGTCCAGACGGTCGGCAGCACCAAGGCGGCAGGCATGTGACCGTGGGGGAGATGGTTTTAACAGGGCGAATGGTAGCAGCCAAACTAGTGAGGAAGGTGCAGGAGCCCAGTAAGAAGTGGAGGACGAACTGATGGAAGACTCATCAGATGAGGGAGACCTTGATCACATTTCTGTTGTGCGAGGTTGGGGGGAGAGGGCAGAGGAAGGAAGCATGATTGTTACCTCGCCACCAACACAACAGGGACTTGGTGCTCCTGGATGCTCAAGACACATGAGTGCCTCCATGCTGCACTACCTGCAACATGACCCTCGAATTTTGAGAATTAGAAATAATCCTGACTACTGGGTTGCCACACTGTTAGATCACCGGTACAAAAGTAAATTTGCAGAAATTATTCCTGCCATAGAAAGAGATGCACGCATGCAGGAGTATCAGCAGAGACTGTTGCAGAATCTTACATGTGCTTTTCCACAAAACACTAGTGGTTCACGTAGTGAATCTCACAGTTCCAACTTGCCAACCGTGGGACCGTCAAGAGTTCAGCACTCAAAACGTAACAGAAACACAGTATCTGCTGGTAACATCAATTTTGCGGAATCATTTCACCACTTTTTTAGCCCAGCCTTTGCAATGCCACAGGAGACAAGAAGTCTGACACATAGTCAACGCCTAGAGACGATGGTACAGGAGTATCTCCAAGTAAACATTAAAGTAATTGCCGTGTCACTGGACCCTTGCTCTTTTTGGGCTTCCAATCTGGATAAATGGCCGGAGTTCGCCACTTACGCCTTGTAGATCATGTCATGCCCGGCAGCCAGTGTTCTGTCTGAACGTGTGTTCAGCGCTGCTGGTGGTGTGCTGACAGATAAACGCATGCGGCTTTCTACTGATAATGTAGATATACTCACGTTTATGAAGATGAACAAATCATGGATCCGAAATGACTTTTCTACCCCTGTGTCATCCTGGAGAGAGTAAAAGCTTGATGATTTGTTAAAATCACCTAACCAACCATTTTAAGGAAAATAATTTGGGCCTTGTAGCATTGTGCAGTACTGATTCTATTAGGCCATCTATACTAAACTCCACCAGATTTAAAATTACTAATAATGTTTATCTGTATCTTGGCTGGAAAATAATTTGGGCCTTGTAGCAGTTTGCAGTACTGATTCTATTAGGCCAAATATACTAAGCTCCACAAGCTTTCAAATTATTAATAATTTTTAGCTGCATCTAGCCCGGAAAATAATTTTGGGGCTCCTAGATGCGCAAGACACATGAGTGCCTTCTTGCTGCACTACCTGCAACATGACCCTCAGATTGTCAGAATTTGAAATAATCCTGACTACTGGGTTGCCACACTCTTAGATCCCCCACACTCTTCGATCAACCTTTTCATTTTAATAAAGAACCCAAAAATGGTCATTTTTTAAATGATAAGCATTAGCAGGTTATTAGAAACTGAAATGAAACACTTTTCAACTCAAAACTTTATTCTAGGTGATGTTACATTTGCACATAAGACCCCTTGTTTGAAAGGAGCTTCTGAACTCTCTCGTCCATTGAATTTGTCAGGTTTTGGATGGTTTCTGCTTCAATTGTTTTGCTTGAGGACAGAATACCCTCCCAGAGCTGTTGCTTAGACGTGAACTGCCTCCTGCCATCATAGACACTACTTTTGATGATGCTCCAGAGGTACTCAATGGGGTTGAGGTCAGGGGAGCATGGGGGTCACACCATAAGTTTGTCCCCTTTTATGCCCATATCAGCCAGAGATGCAGATGTGTTACGTGCAGCATGAGACAGTGCATTATCATGCATGAAAATGATCTTGCTGCGGAATACACTGTTCTTGTTCTTGAACCATGGCAGGAAGTGCTGTTTGAGAAACTCCACATACATTATGGAGTTCATCTATACCCCTTCAGTGATCCTAAAGGGGCCGACAATCTCTCTCCCCATGATTCCAGCCCAAAACATTACTCCACCTCTTCCTTGTTGGCGCCATAGCCGTGTTTGCATGGGGTGTCCATCAACCAGCCATCCTCCACTCCATCCATCTGGACCATCGAGCATTGCACGGCACTCATCGGTGAACAAAACAGTTTTGAAGTCAGTCTTCATGTACTGTTTGGCCCACTGGAGCCGTTTCTGCTTGTGAACAGTGGATATAGGAGGTCGACAGGATGGCTTACGCACAGCTGAGAAACTCTGAAGGACCCTGCATCTTGTTGATCGGTGGACGTTGGAGGCACCAGCAGCTGCAAAAACTTGTCTGCTGCTATGACAAGGCTTTTTTGACGCTGCTCTTTTAACCTGACGTAATTGCTTGTAGGAAAGAGTCCTCAATTTTCCCTTATCAGCACGCACACGTGTGTACTGTGAATCAGCTTCATACTTCTTGATTGTGCGATGATCAGGATGAAGTGTATTGGCAATGTTGATTGTAGTCATGAATTGACCTAAACACTCCACAATTTTTTGCTTCTCAGCAGCCGACACATCCTTTTTCTTTCCCATTTTGGCAGAAAATGTAGGCTGCTTTATAGTGTTGAGCCACCGCCGTAGTGTTCGAGTTCGGTTCGTCGACCACCCGTGTGTTCGCCGAAATGTTCGTCGAACTGTTCGTCGAACACCTTCGAACACCGTTAAAACCAATGGCAGGCAAACAAAAATACATAGAAACACATAGAAAACACCTTCAAAGGTGTCCAAAAGCTGACAAACTGCTCAGAAGACATAGCTAACACATGGAAAAGTGACAAGTACATATAGTCATGCGAAAAGAAAAGAGGTGGAGGAGTAAATGGAGGGGGAGACACAGATATAGGCATGTCATGCCCTTCTAAAACCCAAAAAGTGAGAATCCGACACGGCCAGTCCGTTCCTGCCCGTGCGACCTCCGTGTCGCCGGGTTTGTGCCAGAGCCACGGTGGACCCTGACAGCCAGCCCCCCACTCCCAATACTGGTGCCTGTCCGCTGGTGGGTCGAGCGAGTCCCCCTGTGGTGGAGGCAGGTCTAAGCTTTTTAATTTAAATTGTCTCTCAAGTTTGAATGAATACACTTTAAATCCTTTTACAAGGATCTATTGGAGGGAAAGTCTCATGCCAGCAGCCGCGTAATTCCAGCTCCAGTAGCGTCCACTAAAGCTGCTGCAGTTAAAAATCTTTTATAAGGATCGAGCTCGGCGGTCCACCGCAAGGCGTCCTACCGCCATTCCCAGCCCCTACGCCTTGAGGTGCCTCCTGATGCTCTTCACTGGGTATCCCGGGGTCCCGAAGCATTTCCTTTGAAAAAATTAAGTGTCCAAGCTACAGGTGGTGTAGCTTGCTTAACAGCTGGGATAATCCGCTGACTAGCAGACACTGCTACTAGGCACAAAGTATTTCCTGGGCTAGATGCAGTTAAAAAATTGTAATTAGATACTCTTGTTGGATGCTGAGAAAGCATTCCATAGAGTCTCCTGGCACGCCATATATTATTCTCTTAAAAAGCTTGGGGTAGGGGTCTAGGGGACCCTTTTATAGCCAAAATCACGGCCCTGTATTGCAATACGTCACCTAGGCTGAAGATAAATGGAACTGTAGCACCCCGAGGGCTCGGTTGCTACAGAGGTATTGCACCTCACCCAGAGGTGTGATATCTCACTCTCAGGTAAGGATGGAGTGTGGATCAGGACTAGAGATGAGCGTTGTTCTACTCGAACTGTTCGCCAATCTCAAATTCGAGCTGTTTTGGGCGGTGTTCGAGCCGTTCGGCGAACACGAACAATTTGGTAAAAATTTGGCTGTTCGAGGTTATGTTCGATAACTGTTCGTGCACCAAAATCATAACTGGATTTTTTCTCAGTAATGATGAAAATTAATGTTAATACGCAGTTTGAGTGTACAGCGGGGTGGGTGGAGGGGCAGGGGATGGATCTCTGCAGGAACAATGAAGATCTCCATTTTTTTTTCTCTTTCCCGCATTTGCAGTGGGGAGGTGCAATCTGTCAGCCTATCAGCAGCGCACACACGGAGCGAAGTGCTTTTTTTCACACAAGCAAGGGCATGTGTCATTGGCAGTGTATGTCACATGTCCTTGCCCTATAAGACCAAGCCATTTTCCCCGTCGCCACCATTTTCTCACTGCTGCAGCTGCGTGTTAGACGGCACCGCTGTTGCTGTGTGCGCTATACCTTGTTAATTTCAAGCCAATTTTCGCACAAATATACAGATAGCTTGGGAGTAGGGAATAGTTGTGATTGCAGTCCTTTTAAGGACTAGGTTACAGCATTTCCTACGACTTTTATCAGGGAGGTCTGTGCTCTTAAATAGATAGGTTGTGGGAGTAAAGACTAATTGTAATTGGAGTCCTTTTCAGGACTAGGTTACATCAGTTCCTATCAGTTTTTGCCAGGCAGGTCTGTGCCAGTGCTGTGCAAGTTTTTTTCACAGCATTTGGCTGAATCTAGCAAAGCTAATCCTTTTTGGCCTATTGCAGAGTGTGTTAGTCAGTGGAGTAGCCTATCTGTGCTGCAAGATATACCACCTGTGTATAGAATACCAATTTTTTTACTGCACCTAGTGAAGTAAAATCTTTTGGGCATAGCATCATTCTATTAGTCCATCTATACTGACCTCCATCAGGTTGCAAATTAAAACTAATTTTTATCTGCATCTACAGTACCTCTGAAAAAATATTTGGGCTTCTAGCTGTGTGTGGGACTTGTTGTATTAGTCCATCTATACTGACCTCCATCAGGTTGCAAATTAAAAATAATTTTTATCTGCATCTACAGTACCTCTGAAAAAATATTTGGGCTTCTAGCTGTGTGTGGGACTTGTTGTATTAGTCCATCTATACTGACCTCCATCAGGTTGCAAACTGAATATATTTTTTTCTGCATCTACCTCTGAAAAAATATTTGGGCTTCTAGCTGTGTGTGGGACTTGTTGTATTAGTCCATCTATACTGACCTCCATCAGGTTGCAAATTGAAAATAATTTTTATCTGCATCTACAGTACCTCTGAAAAAATATTTGGGCTTCTAGCTGTGTGTGGGACTTGTTGTATTAGTCCATCTATACTGACCTCCATCAGGTTGCAAACTGAATATCTTTTTTTCTGCATCTACCTCTGAAAAAATATTGGGCTTCTAGCTGTGTGTGGGTCTTGTTCTATTAATCCATCTATACTGACCTCCATCAGGTTGCAAAATGACTATAATTTTTTTCTGCATCTAGCTCTGAAAAAATATATGGCCTTCTAGCAGTGTGTCGGACTTTCTCTATTAGTCCATCTATACTGACCTCCATCAGGTTGCAAATTAAAAATAATTTTTATCTGCATCTACAGTACCTCTGAAAAAATATTTGGGCTTCTAGCTGTGTGTGGGACTTGTTGTATTAGTCCATCTATTCTGACCTCCATCAGGTTGCAAATTAAAAATAATTTGTATCTGCATCTACAGTACCTCTGAAAAAATATTTGGGCTTCTAGCTGTGTGTGGGACTTGTTGTATTAGTCCATCTATACTGACCTCCATCAGGTTGCAAACTGAATATATTTTTTTCTGCATCTACCTCTGAAAAAATATTTGGGCTTCTAGCTGTGTGTGGGTCTTGTTCTATTAATCCATCTATACTGACCTCCATCAGGTTGCAAACTGAATATAATTTTTTTCTGCATCTAGCTCTGAAAAAATATTTGGCCTTCTAGCAGTGTGTCGGACTTTCTCTATTAGTCCATCTATACTGACCTCCATCAGGTTGCAAATTAAAAATAATTTGTATCTGCATCTACAGTACCTCTGAAAAAATATTTGGGCTTCTAGCTGTGTGTGGGACTTGTTGTATTAGTCCATCTATACTGACCTCCATCAGGTTGCAAATTAAAAATAATTTTTATCTGCATCTACAGTACCTCTGAAAAAATATTTGGCCTTCTAGCAGTGTGTCGGACTTTCTCTATTAGTCCATCTATACTGACCTCCATCAGGTTGCAAATTAAAAATAATTTTTATCTGCATCTACAGTACCTCTGAAAAAATATTTGGGCTTCTAGCTGTGTGTGGGACTTGTTGTATTAGTCCATCTATACTGACCTCCATCAGGTTGCAAATTAAAAATAATTTGTATCTGCATCTACAGTACCTCTGAAAAAATATTTGGGCTTCTAGCTGTGTGTGGGACTTGTTGTATTAGTCCATCTATACTGACCTCCATCAGGTTGCAAACTGAATATATTTTTTTCTGCATCTACCTCTGAAAAAATATTTGGGCTTCTAGCTGTGTGTGGGTCTTGTTCTATTAATCCATCTATACTGACCTCCATCAGGTTGCAAACTGAATATAATTTTTTTCTGCATCTAGCTCTGAAAAAATATTTGGCCTTCTAGCAGTGTGTTGGACTTTCTCTATTAGTCCATCTATACTGACCTCCATCAGGTTGCAAATTAAAAATAATTTGTATCTGCATCTACAGTACCTCTGAAAAAATATTTTGGCTTCTAGCTGTGTGTGGGACTTGTTGTATTAGTCCATCTATACTGACCTCCATCAGGTTGCAAATTAAAAATAATTTTTATCTGCATCTACAGTACCTCTGAAAAAATATTTGGGCTTCTAGCTGTGTGTGGGACTTGTTGTATTAGTCCATCTATACTGACCTCCATCAGGTTGCAAATTAAAAATAATTTGTATCTGCATCTACAGTACCTCTGAAAAAATATTTGGGCTTCTAGCTGTGTGTGGGACTTGTTGTATTAGTCCATCTATACTGACCTCCATCAGGTTGCAAACTGAATATATTTTTTTCTGCATCTACCTCTGAAAAAATATTGGGCTTCTAGCTGTGTGTGGGTCTTGTTCTATTAATCCATCTATACTGACCTCCATCAGGTTGCAAACTGAATATAATTTTTTTCTGCATCTAGCTCTGAAAAAATATTTGGCCTTCTAGCAGTGTGTCGGACTTTCTCTATTAGTCCATCTATACTGACCTCCATCAGGTTGCAAACTGAATATATTTTTTTCTGCATCTAACCCAGCCAATAGTTTTGGCCTAATACCACAGTTTGGCCACTCAGCTCTGCTCGGTTACCATCCATTGTTATTTTGTGCAAACAACTCCAGAGTTGTGAATTAGTTAACCACCAAAATGAGTGGAAAAAGGCCTGCTGCTGGTGGAAAGGGGAATAGGCGTGTTGGGAAGGGGAAAAAAGGTTGTGTCCGTGGGGTAGGTGTTAAAGCAACAGTAACATCTGCAGAAGAAAGACCATCTTCCAGCCAAACTAAAATGTCTACTTCTTTTAGCGGACAATGTGATAAGATCCCTTTCTTACGGCCACGCCAATCGCTACAAATTCCAGATGAGGCACAAAAACAGCAGGTGCTTCAACGGATATCAAGTGCTCCTTTAAGTGGGCTCTCCTCCACATCAACTTCAACATCACAAATACTTCAGTCCTTCAAGGTGTCACCCAAATCGCACTTGCTTCCTCACAGCTCCCAAATCTCCAGCTGCCCGTCTAAGTATGAGGTAGAACAGATGGTTGAGTCTGCAGAGCTGTTTACTCATACTATAGCCTGGGAATCAGAGGTCGACTCCAGCGCTTCTGTGAATCCAGATGAGGAAATGATCTGCACTGATGCCCAGAATCTTTATGAGTCGGATCCAGGACCAGACGCAGAAGGTTCTGACCATAATGTAGACCCTCATTCCCAAACTGTAACTCCTGTTGGTGGAGACAATGAGGAAGACGATGATAAGACTCAAATACCTGATTGGAGCGACAACTTTAGTTTTTTGTCAGGGCAGGAACAGGTTGGCTCTGAGGACGACGGGTGTGATAACGCACAGGGTGATGATGATGAGGTTGGAGATCCCACTTACTGTCAACCCACAGTCAGCCAAGAGATGAGGTCAGCAGAGGAGGTGGAGGAAGATGCTAGTGACGACGAGGTCAGGTTGCGCCTTCCTGGACAGAGACGTAGTACTGGAAGCACGTCAACAACTGCATCCTCAAACACAACTCTGCCTCTCACCACAAGTCGTGGTGGCTCTTCAGGTCGCATGGGTGCTAAGCCTTGCATAGCCTGGGCATTTTTTCAGATCGATAAAGATGACCCAACTCGTGTTATCTGTAACATTTGTCAGCAAAAGCTAAGTAGAGGCCAAAAAATACATAGTTTGAGTACTTCATGCATGAACCGGCACATGGACATGAAGCATAAGTTGCAGTGGGAAGCTCAGTGTGCTACAATGCGGCCTAGCCGGCCGGGCCAACCACCGTCTGCCATATCTTGTGCATCCGCGGCCTCTTCATCCTCTGTGACTGGGGGGACAGCAGTCACACCTGTTTTGGGGCGCAGACCTGCCACCTCTTTACCCGCAACAGCCAGCGTGATTGGCAGGTCATCATTTTCTTTGGAGGTGGTAACAGCAGCTGGTGTTGAGCGCTGTCCGACATCGATAGCACCACCTTTGGATCAAGGCAACCTAACATGTCGGCCTGCATCTTCCTCACAGACCGGCAGTTTGCCGGGGTCACCCTTATCAACCCCGTCTAAGCACAATAGCCAGCCCTCGGTCCCTCAGATGTGGACAAGTAAAAGACCATTTCCTCCTAGCCATGAGAAAGCTAAGAGGATGAATTTCACCATCTGCAAGCTCTTGGCTACAGAAATGCTGCCTTTCCGCCTGGTGGACACAGAGGATTTTCGAGACCTTATGTCCGTCGCAGTGCCCCAGTACCAGATGCCCAGTCGGCACTACTTCTCAAAGAAAGGTGTGCCTGCGCTCCACCAGCATGTCGCACACAACATCACCGCTACTTTGAGAAATTCTGTGTGTGACAGGGTGCATTTCACCACAGACACTTGGACGAGTAGGCATGGACAGGGGCGTTACATGTCGCTGACTGGGCACTGGGTAACTATGGTGACAGCAGGACAAGGGGCTGCTGTCCAAGTCTTGCCATCCCCACGAGTTGTGCGTCAATCCTCTTTATGTCAAAGTTCCTCCACTGCTTCTGCCTCCTCAACCTCCTCTCGGTCTTCCACCTGCACCCAAAGCCTGTCTGGTCATGCCACAAGCTTTCTAACTGCGCGGAAGGGATCCTGCACACCTCCTTACTATGCTGGCAGTAGGGCTCAACGTCATCAGGTGGTTTTTACATTGAAATGTCTGGGAAATGTGAGTCACACAGCTGAGGAGTTGTGGTCAGCTCTGGAGAACCAATTTCATGAATGGTTGTCTCCACTGGACCTGAAACCAGGGAAGGCCGTGTGCGACAATGCTGCAAACCTGGGTGCGGCCCTTCGCCGGGGCAATGTCACACACGTGCCTTGTATGGCTCACGTGTTGAACCTGGTTGTCCAGCAATTTTTAGCCCACTATCCCAGACTAGATGGCCTTCTGCAGAGGGCACGGTCGCTGTGTGCTCATTTCCGCCGTTCGCATCCCGCAGCTCAGTGACTTACATCTCTACAGAAGTCGTTGGGCCTGCCACTTCACCGGCTAAAATGCGATGTGCCTACCCGGTGGAATTCAACTCTGCACATGTTGCAGCGACTGTGGCAGCACCGACAAGCCCTGGTGCAATACGTTCTGACGTATAGCCTGGGCCAACGAGATTCAGAGGTGGGGCAAATCACGCTGGAGGAGTCGTCTCAGATCAGGGACCTATGCACCCTTCTGCACAGTTTTGAAATGGCGACAAAGATGTTTAGTGCTGACGATGCCATTATCAGCATGACTATTCCGGTGATTTACATGCTGGAGCACATGTTAAACAGAATTCGGAGTCAGGTGGTGGCACAAGAGGAGATGGAGGAAGTAGAGGAGGAGGAGTTGTATGCGGAAGGGCTAACATCTGCAAGGTCCAGACGGTCGGCAGCACCAAGGCGGCAGGCATGTGAGGGTGGGGGAGATGGTTTTACCAGGTCGCATGGTAGCAGCCAAACTAGTGAGGAAGGTGCAGGAGCCCAGGAAGAAGTGGAGGACGAACTGATGGAAGACTCATCAGATGAGGGAGACCTTGATCACATTTCTGTTGTGCGAGGTTGGGGGGAGAGGTCAGAGGAAGGAAGCATGATTATTACCTCGCCACCAACACAACAGGGACTTGGTGCTCCTGGATGCGCAACACACATGAGTGCCTTCTTGCTGCACTACCTGCAACATGACCCTCGAATTGTGAGAATTAGAAATAATCCTGACTACTGGGTTGCCACACTGTTAGATCCCCAGTACAAAAGTAAATTTGCAGAAATTATTCCTGCCATAGAAAGGGATGCACGCATGCAGGAGTATCAGCAGAGACTGTTGCAGAATCTTACATGTGCTTTTCCACAAAATACCAGTGGTGCACGTAGTGAATCTCACAGTTCCAACTTGCCAACCGTGGGACCGTCAAGTGTTCAGCACTCAAACCGTAACAGAACCACAGTATCTGGTGGTAACATCAATTTTGCGAAATCATTTCACCACTTTTTTAGCCCATCCTTTGCAAGGCCACAGGAGACAAGAAGTCTGACACATAGTCAACGCCTAGAGACGATGGTATAGGAGTATCTCCAAGTAAACATTGAAGCCATGACTGTGTCACTGGACCCTTGCTCTTTTTGGGCTTCCAATCTGGATAAATGGCCGGAGCTAGCCACTTACGCCTTGGAGATCTTGTCATGCCCCGCAGCCAGCGTTCTGTCTGAACGTGTGTTCAGCGCTGCTGGTGGTGTGTTGACTGATAAGCGCACGCGGCTCTCCACTGATAATGTAGACAGACTCACGTTCATAAAGATGAACAAATCATGGATCCGAAACGACTTTTCTACCCCTGTGTCATCCTGGGGAGAGTAAAAGCTTGATGATTGTTTAAAATCACCCTACCAACCGTTTTAAGCTTTCAAATTACTAATCATGTTTATCTGTATCTTGACTGGAAAATAATTTGGGCTTTGTAGCATTGTGCAGCACTGATCCTATTAGGCCATCTATAATAAGCTCCACCAGATTTAAAATTAAAAATAATTTTTAGCTGCATCTAGCCCGGAAAATAATTTTGGGGCTCCGAGATGCGCAAGACACATAAGTGCCTTCTTGCTGCACTACCTGCAGCATGACCCTCATATTGTCAGAATTCGAAGTAATCATGACTACTGGGTTGCCACACTCTTAGATCCCCCAAACTTTTCGATCAACCTTTTCATTTTAATAAAGACCAAAAAAATCGTCATTTTTGAAATTATAAGCATTAGCAGGTTGTTAGAAACTGAAATCAAACAGTTTTCAACTCAAAACTTTATTCTAGGTGATGTTACATTTTCACATAGGACCCCTTGTTCGAAAGGAGCTTCTGAACTCTCTCGTCCATTGAATTTGTCAGGTTTTGGATGGTTTCTGCTTCAATTGTTTTGCATGAGGACAGAATACCCTCCCAGAGCTGTTGCTTAGATGTGAACTGCCTCCCGCCATCATGGACACTCCTTTTAATGATGCTCCAAAGGTTCTGAATGGGGTAGAGGTCAGGGGAGCATGGGGGTCACACCATAAGTTTGTCCCCTTTTATGCCCATATCAGCCAGAGATGCAGATGTTTTATGTGCAGCATGAGATGGTGCATTATCATGCAGAAAAATGATCTTGCTGTGAAATACACGGTTCTTCTTCTTGAACCATGGCAGGAAGTGCTGTTTGAGAAAATCCACATACATTATGGAGTTCATCTTTAGCGCCTTCAGGGATCCTAAAGGGGCCGACAATCTCTCTCCCCATGATTCCAGCCCAAAACATTACTCCACCTCCTCCTTGTTGGCGCTGTAGCCGTGTTTGCGTGGGGTGTCCATCAACCAGCCATCCTCCACTCCATCCATCTGGACCATCGAGCGCTGCACGGCACTCATCCGTGAACAAAACAGTTTTGAAATCAGTCTTCATGTAATGTTTGGCCCACTGGAGCCGTTTCTGCTTGTGTGAAGTGGATAGAGGAGGTCGACAGGATGGCGTATGCACAGCTGCAAACCTCTGAAGGACCCTGCATCTTGTTGTTCGGGGGACGTT
Organism: Phyllobates terribilis; assembly: GCF_046119375.1. Taxonomy (NCBI): domain Eukaryota; kingdom Metazoa; phylum Chordata; class Amphibia; order Anura; family Dendrobatidae; genus Phyllobates; species Phyllobates terribilis. Next base: position 448,169,371 of record NW_027362764.1, read on the forward strand.
GGAGGCACAAGCAGCTTCAAAAACTTGTCTGCTGCTATGACAAGGCATTTTTGCCGCTGCTCTTTCAACCTGATGTAATTGCCTGTAGGAAAGAGTCCTCAATTTGCCCTTATCAGCACGCACACGTGTGTACTGTGAATCAGCTACATACTTCTTGATTGCCAAGACACTTCATCCTGATCATCGCACAATGTTGATTGTAGTCATGCCTTGACCTAAACACTCCACAATTTGTTGCTTCTCAGCAGCCGACACATCCTTTTTCTTTCCCATTTTGGCAGAAAATGTAGGCTGCTGAATAATGTGAGAGAGCCTTCTTAAGTAGTCTTGCCTTTCATTGGACACACCTGACAAACTAATTAGCACTGGTGTCTGCAATTGCTTACAGTGATATAAAGAGCCCTGACACACATCACCATCAATGAGTTTAACTGACAAACAAACAAATTCTTCCCTTATCACTCCTAAACACTTTTTGCATAATAATTTGGAACACAGTGTACATGTGCTTTTCCACAAAACACCAGTGGTTCATGTAGTGAATCTTACAGTTCTAACTTGCCAACCGTGGTCTGTATGGAGTTGTTCAATAAAGGGCCCAAAATTAAGATAACATAGATGGGAGAGGTCTCTATGAATAGGAATTCCTAAGTATTTGATACCCTGTGAGGGCCAGGCAAAGGGAAAGTTGGACTGGATGGAATCCTATATGGATTTGGGGAGGGAGACATCGAGGGCCTCAGACTTCGCTGCATTGATTTTAAAATTTGACCATGTAACAAAGTGATCTATTTCAGCCATAACAGCATGGATGGATATATGTGATTGAGTGATATATACTAGGACATCATCAGCAAATAGAGAGCACTTGTACTCGGTGCCTCCCACCTCAATCCACCTAATATTGGGGTTATGGCGAATTGATGAGAGCAGGTGCTCCGTCACTAGGATGTATAAGAGAGGGGACAGAGAACATCCCTGCCTTGTCCCATTGGTGATTGTGAAAGGTGATGAAAATGTTCTGACGCGCCCCCTGGGCCTTGGGACACCCGGAGCCGGACCCTTTTTGGTGGATGCTGGTGGTTGTAGTCTCCGTGGCGGCAACCCGGTTCCGTGGCTCAGGGCGGTCAAGCCAGTGGCGGAACTATTTATGTGGTTTTGATGTTTAAATGTCCGACTACGCCACCCGTGGATTGCGGTCAGAGTGAACCGCCGCTCCAGGGCAGACCGCTGAGGCTGGTGTTGTGGGTGCAGCAGAGCGTAGCATAACTCCCCACGGGAGGAGTATAGCCTCAGGGCAGTGTATGCGGAGGATGGGGGTGATGGTGCAGGGCAGCAGCAGTAATGACACGGAGTCAGTGATGCAGTCCAGGGCCTTTACTCACAGTTCTTATTATCCAGACCACGTCTGCAGGTAACGGCTGCCCACGTCTTACTGTACTCACCAGGTGAGGGGCTCAGACAACTCCCAGATAACTTTGGAGCGCTTCACAGGACCCCCTTTGTGTGTCCTTTGTCTGGCCTTTCTTTCCAACCCTTCTGTCCGGCTGCCTCGGGCCTCCTCTTGGTAAACTTGGCGCCAGTTTCCCTGACCCTATGTGGTGCCTTCCTAACGGGTGTAGCGAGGGGCTGCGCCACATAAAATGTCACAGCCTCCTGTTTCTAGCTGAGGGTCGTTTCCTGCCTCCACTAGTTTCGGGGACCGGTCTCCCCCTTTGGCCTGACCCCTCCACGCAGGTGGATTCTGGCGTGCGGTGGCGACTCGCCCGTCCGCACCCCTGAGATCCCTTCGTTCCTCGTTCCTGGAGCCTTCTCCGCTCCTCTTCCTTCCTTCTCCCTCTTCCAGGCCTGGGCCTCTGTTACTAGGCCCGCCTCCGGAGCAGAGCTCATGCAGAGCCCCTGCTCCCTGCCACTTCTGCTCAGACTTCTCTGCACTGAACTAAGATGGTGCCCACCATTTATACTCCCTTCTCAATGCACCCAGGAACTGCTTCCTCCCTGCTCCTGCACTACAGGGTTCCCCTTCCTCAGTGTTCCCTCCCCCCACTCCAGCCAGGGACAGGGACTGTCGTGCCCATCTCAGGGGCATATTGGTCGCCCTGCCCCACGGCAATGTGGTGTAATGCATGCAGGTGTCGGGTCCTGATCCACACTACATCCTTACCTGAGAGTGAGATATCACACCTCTGGGTGAGGTGCAATACCTCTGTAGCAACCGAGCACTCAGGGTGCTACAGTTCCATTTATCTTCAGCCTAGGTGACGTATTGCGATACAGGGCCGTGATTTTGGCTATAAAAGGGTCCCCTAGACCCCTACCCCAAGCTTTTTAAGAGAATCATATATGGCGTGCCAGGAGACTCTATGGAATGCTTTCTCAGCATCCAACGAGAGTATCTAATTACAAATTTTTAACTGCATCTAGCCCAGGAAATACTTTGTGCCTAGTAGCAGGGTCTGCTAGTCAGCGGATTATCCCGGCTGTTAAGCAAGCTACACCACCTGTAGTTTGGACACTTCATTTTTTCAAAGGAAATGCTTCGGGACCACGGGATACTCAGTGAAGAGCATCAGGAGGCACCCCAAGGCATAGGGGCTGGGACTGGCAGTAGGATGCCTTGCGGTGGACAGCCGAGCTCGATCCTTATAAAAGCTTTTTAACTGCAGCAGCTTTAGTGGACGCTACTGGAGCTGGAATTACGTGGCTGCTGGCATGAGACTTGCCCTCCAATAGATCCTTGCAAATGGATTTAAAGTGTATTCATTCAAATTAGAGAGACAATTTAAATTAAAAAGCTTAGAGCTGCCTCCACCACAGGGGGGCTCGCTCGACCCACCAGCGGACAGGCACCAGTATTGGGAGAGGGGGGCTGGCCATCAGGGTTCACCGCGGCTCTGGCACAAACCCGGCGACACGGAGGTGGCACGGGCAGGAGCAGACTGGCCGTGTCGGCTTCTCACTTTTTGGATTTTAGAAGGGCATGACATGCCTATATCTGTGTCTCCCCCTCCTTTTACTCCTCCACCTCTTTTATTTTCGCATGACTATATGTACTTGTCACTTTTCCATGTGTTAGTTATGTCTTCTGAGCAGTTTGTCAGCTTTTGGACACCTTTGAAGGTGTTTTCTATGTGTTTCTATGTGTTTTTGTTTGCCTGCCATTGGTTTTAACGGTGTTCGAAGGTGTTCGACGAACAGTTCGACGAACAGTTCGGCGAACACACGGGTGTTCGACGAACCGAACCGAACTCGAACACTACGGGGGTGGCTCAACACTAATCAGGACCCCGACACCAGCATGCATTACACCACATTGCCTTGGGGCAGGGCGACCAATATGCCCCTGAGATGGGCACGGCTGTCCCTGTCCCTGGCTGGAGTGGGGGGAGGGAACACTGAGGAAGGTGAACCCTGTAGTGCAGGAGCAGGGAGGAGGCAGTTCCTGGGTGCATTGAGAAGGGAGTGTAAAAGGTGGGCACCATCTTAGTTCAGTGCAGAGAAGTCTGAGCAGAAGTGACAGGGAGCAGGGGCTCTGCATGAGCTCTGCTCCGGAAGCGGGCCTAGTAACAGAGGCCCAGGCCTGGAAGAGGGAGAAGGAAGGAAGAGGAGCGGAGAAGGTTCCAGGAATGAGGAATGAAGGGATCCCAGGGGTGCAGACGGGCGAGTCGCCACCGCACGCCCGAATCCACCTGCGTGGAGGGGTCAGGACAAAGGGGAGACCGGTCCCCGAAACTAGTGGAGGCGGGAAACGACCCTCAGCTACAAACCGGAGACTGTGACATTTTATGTGGCGCAGCCCCTCGCAACACCCGCTAGGAAGGCACCACAGAGGGTCAGGGAAACTGGCGCCAAGTTTACCAAGAGGAGACCCGAGGCAGCCGGACAGAAGCGTTGGTAAGAAAGGCCAGACAAAGGACACACAAAGGGGTCCTGTGTAGCGCTCCAAAGTTATCTGGGAGTTGTCTGAGCCCCTCACCTGGTGAGCACAGTACGACGCGGGCAGCCGTTACCTGCAGAAGTGGTCTGGATAATAAGAACTGTGAGTAAAAGCCCTGGACTGCATCACTGACTCCGTGTCATTAGTGCTGCTGCCCTGCACCATCACCCCCATCCTCCGCATACACTGCCCTGACGCTATACTCCTCCCGTGGGGAGTTATACTACGCTCTGCTGCACCCACAACACCAGCCTCAGCGGTCTGCCGTGCAGCGGTGGTTCACTCTGACGGCAATCCACGGGTGGCGTAGTCGGACATTTAAACATCAAAACCATATAAATAGTTCCGCCACTGGTTTGACCGCCCTGAGCCACGGAACCGGGTCGCCGCCACGGAGACTACAACAACCAGCATCCACCAAAAAGTGTCCGGCTCCGGGTGTCCCAAGGCCCAGGGGGCGCGTCAGAACATTTTCATCACCTTTCATAATCACCAATGGGACAAGGCAGGGATGTCCTCTATCCCCTCTCTTATACATCCTAGTGACGGAGCACCTGCTCTCATCAATTCGCCATAACCCCAATATTAGGTGGATTGAGGTGGGAGGCACCGAGTACAAGTGCTCTCTATTTGCTGATGATGTCCTAGTATATATCACTCATTCACATATATCCATCCCTGCTGTTATGGCTGAAATAGATCAGTTTGTTACATGGTCAAATTTTAAAATCAATGCAGCTTAGTCTGATGCCCTCGATGTCTCCCTCCCCAAATCCATACAGGATTCAGTCCAGTCCAACTTTCCCTTTGCCTGGCCCTCACAGGGTATCAAATACTTAGGAATTCCTATTCATAGAGACCTCTCCCGTCTGTGTTATCTTAATTTTGGACCCTTTATTGAACAACTAAATACAGACCATGGTTGGCAAGTTCGAACTCTAAGATTCACTATGTGAACCACTGGTGTTTTGTGGAAAAGCACATGTACACTGTGTTCCATATTATTATGCAAAAAGTGTTTAGGAGTGATAAGGTAAGAATTTTTTTGTTTGTCAGTTAAACTCATTGATGGTGATGTGTGTCAGGGCTCTTTATATCACTGTAAGCAATTGCAGACACCTGTGCTAATTAGTTTGGCAGGTGTGTCCAATGAAAGGCAAGTTCACATCTAAGCAACAGCTCTGGGAGGGTATTCTGTCCTCATGCAAAACAATTGAAGCAGAAACCATCCAAAACCTGACAAATTCAATGGACGAGACAGTTCAGAAGCTCCTTTCGAACAAGGGGTCCTATGTGCAAATGTAACATCACCTAGAATAAAGTTTTGAGTTGAAAACTGTTTGATTTCAGTTTCTAATAACCTGCTAATGCTTATAATTTTAAAAATGACCATTTTTTTGTTCTTTATTAAAATGAAAAGGTTGATCAAAGAGTGAGGGGGATCTAAGAGTGTGGCAACCCAATAGTCAGGATTACTTCGAATTCTGAGAATCTGAGGGTCATGTTGCAGGTAGTGCAGCAAGAAGCCACTCATGTGTCTTGCGCATCTAGGAGCCCCAAAATTATTTTCCAGGCTAGATGCAGCTAAAAATTATTATTAATTTTAAATCTGATGGAGCTTAGTATAGATGGCCTAATAGAATCAGTACTGCACACTGCTACAAAGCCCAAATTATTTTCCTGCCAAGATACAGATAAACATGATTAGTAATTTTAAATCTGGTGGAGCTTAGGATAGATGGCCTAATAGAATCAGTACAGCACACTGCTACAAAGACCAAATTATTTTCCAGCCAAGATACAGATAAACATGATTAGTAATTTGAAAGCTTAAAACGGTTGGTGAGGTGATTTTAACAAATCATCAAGCTTTTACTCTCCCCAGGATGACACAGGGGTAGAAAAGTCATTTCAGATCCATGATTTGTTCATCTTTATGAACGTGAGCCTGTCTACATTATCAATGGAGAGCCGCGTGCGCTTATCTGTCAGCACACCACCAGCAGCGCTGAACACACGTTCAGACAGAACGCTGGCTGCAGGGCATGACAAGATCTCCAAGGCGTAAGTGGCGGGCTCCGGCCATTTATCCAGATTGGAAGCCCAAAAAGAGCAAGGGTCCAGTGACACAGTCATGGCTTCAATGTTTATTTGGAGATACTCCTGTACCATCGTCTCTAGGGGTTGATTATGTGTCAGACTTCTTGTCTCCTGTGGCCTTGCTAAGGATGGGCTAAAAAAGTGGTGAAATGATTCCGCAAAATTTATGTTACCAGCACATTCTGTGTTTCTGTTACGGTTTGAGTGCTGAACACTCGACGGTCCCACGGTTGGCAAGTTGGAACTGTGAGATTCACTACGTGTACCACTGGTGTTTTGTGGAAAAGCACATGTAAGATTCTGCAACAGTCTCTGCTGATACTCCTGCATGCGTGCATCCCTTTCTAGGGCAGGAATATTTTCTGCAAATTTACTTTTGTACCGGGGATCTAACAGTGTGGCAACCCAGTAGTCAGGAATATTTCTAATTCTCACAATTCGAGGGTCATGTTGCAGGTAGTGCAGAAAGAAGGCACTCATGTGTCTTGCGCATCCAGGAGCACCAAGTCCCTGTTGTGTTGGTGGCAAGGTAACAATCATGCTTCCTTCCTCTGTCCTCTCCCCCCAATCTCGCACAACAGAAATATGATCAAGGTCTTCCTCATCTGATGAGTCTTCCATCAGTTCGTCCTCCACTTCTTCCTGGGCGCCTGCACCTTCCTCACTAGTTTGGCTGCTACCATTCGCCCTGGTAAAACCATCTCCTCCACCCTCACATGCCTGCCACCTTGGTGCTGCCGACTGTCTGTACCTTGCAGATGTTAGCCCTTCTGCATACAACTCCTCCTCCTCTACTTCCTCCACCTCCTCTTGTGCCACCACCTGACTCCGAATTCTGTTTAACATGTGCTCCAGCATGTAAATCACCAGAATAGTCATGCTGATAATGGCATCGTCAGCACTAAACATCTTTGTCGCCATTTCAAAACTGTGCAGAAGGGTGCATAGGTCGCTGATCTGAGACCACTCCTCCAGCGTGATTTGCCCCACCTCTGGATCTCATTGGCCCAGGCTAAATGTCAGAACGTATTGACCAGGGCTTGTCGGTGCTGCCACAGTCGCTGCAACATGTGCAGAGTTGAATTCCACCGGGTAGGCACATCGCATTTTAGCCGGTGAAGTGGCAGGCCCAATGACTTCTGTAGAGATGTAAGATGCTGAGCTGCGGGATGCGAACGGAGGAAGTGAGCACACAGCGACCGTGCCCTCGGCAGAAGGCCATCTAGTCCGGGATAGTGTGCTAAAAATTGCTAGACAACCACGTTCAACACGTGAGCCATACAATGCACGTGTATGACATTGCCCCGGCGAAGGGCCGCACCCAGGTTTGCAGCATTGTCGCACACGGCCTTCCCTGGTTTCAGGTCCAGTGGAGACAACCATTCATGAAATTGGTTCTCCAGAGCTGACCACAACTCCTCAGCTGTGTGACTCACATTTCCCATACATTTCAAAGTAAAAACCGCCTGATGACGTTGAGCCCTGCAGCCAGCATAGTAAGGAGGTGTGCAGGATCCCTTCTGCGCAGTTAGAAAGCTTGTGGCATGACCAGACAGGCTTTAGGTGCAGGTGGAGGACCGAGAGGAGGTTGTGGAGGCAGAAGCAGTGGATGAACTTTGAGATAAAGAGGATTGACGCACAACTCGTGGAGACGGCATGACTTGGACAGCAGCCCATTATCCTGCTGTCACCATAATTACCCAGTGCCCAGTCAGCGACATGTAACGCCCCTGTCCATGCCTACTCATCCAAGTGTCTGTGGTGAAATGCACCCTGTCACACACAGAGTTTCTCAAAGAAGTGGTGATTTTGTGTGCGACATGCTGGTGGAGCGCAGGCACACCTTTCTTTGAGAAGTAGTCCAGACTGGGCATCTGCTACTGGGGCACTGCGACGGACATAAGGTCTTGAAAATCCTCTGTGTCCACCAGGCGGAAAGGAAGCATTTCTGTAGACAAGAGCTTGCAGATGGTGAAATTCAACCTCTTAGCTTTCTCATGGCTAGGAGGAAATGGTCTTTTACTTGTCCACATCTGAGGGACCGAGAGCTGGCTGTTGTGCTTTGACGGGGTTGAGAAGGGTGTCCCCGGTCTGTGAGGAAGATGCAGGTGGACATGCTAGGTTGCCTTGATCCAAAGGTGGTGCTATCGATGTCGGACAGCGCTCAACACCAGCTGGTGTTTCCACCTCCAAAAAAAATGATGACCTGCCAATCACGCTAGCTGTTGCACGTAAAGAGGTGGCAGGTCTGCGCCCCAAAACAGGTGTGACTGCTGTCCCCCAGTCACAGAGGATGAAGAGGCCGAGGATGAACAAGATGTGGCAGACGGTGGTTGGCCCGGCCGGCTAGGCCTAATTGTAGCACAGTGAGCTTCCCTCTGCAACTTATGCTTCATGTCCATGTGCCGGGTTCATGCATGAAGTACTCAAACTATGTATTTTTTGGCCTCTACTTAGCTTTTGCTGACAAATGTAACAGATAACACGAGTTGGGTCATCTTTATCGATCTGAAAAAATGCCCAGGCTATGCAAGGCTTAGCACCCATGCGACCTGAAGAGCCACCACGACTTGTGGTCAGAGGCAGAGTTGTGCTTGAGAATGCCGTTGTAGACATGCTTCCAGTACTACGTCTCTATCCAGGAAGGTGCAACCTGACCTCATTGTCACTAGCATCCTCCTACACCTCCTCTGCTGACCTCATCTCTTGGCTGACTGTGGGTTGACAGTAAGTGGGATCTCCAACCTCATCATCATCACCCTGTGTGTTATCACACCCGTCGTCCTCAGAGCCAACCTCTTCCTACCCTGACAAAAAACTAAAGATGACGCTCCAATCAGGTATTTGAGTCTCATCATCGTATTCCTCATTGTCTCCACAAACAGGAGTTACAGTTTGGGAATCAGGGTTTACATTATGGTCAGAACCTTCTGCATCTGGTCCTGGATAAGACTCAAAGATTTTGGGCATAAGTGCAGATCATTTCCTCGTCTGGATTCACAGAAGCTCTGGAGCTGACCTCTGATTCCCAGGCTATAGTATGAGTAAACAGCTCTGCAGACTCAACCATCTGTTCTACCCCATACTCAGACGGGCAGCTTGAGATTTGGAAGCAGTGAGGAAGCAAGTGCGATTGGGGTGAAACCTCTGAGGACTGGAGTATTTGTGATGTTGAAGTTGAGGTGGAGGAGAGCGCACTTAAAGGATCACTTGATATCCGTTGAAGCACCTGTTGCTTTTGTGCCTCATCTGGAATTTGTAGCGATTGGCGTGGCCGTAAGAAAGGGATCTTATCACATTGTCCACTAAAAGAAGTAGACATTTTAGTTTGGCTGGAAGATGGTCTTTCTTCTGCAGATGTTACTGTTGCTTTAACACCTACCCCATGAACACAACCTTTTTTCCCCTTCCCAACACGCCTATTCACCTTTCCACCAGCAGCAGGCCTTTTTCCACTCATTTTGGTGGTTAACTAATTCACAACTCTGGAGTTGTTTGCACAAAAAAACAATGGATGGGAACCGAGCAGAGCTGAGTGGCCAAACTGTGGTATTAGGCCAAAAGTATTGGCTGGGTTAGATGCAGATAAAAATGATATTGAATTTGCAACCTGGTGGAGGTTAGTATAGATGGACTAATAGAACAAGTCCCGCACACTGCTAGAAGCCCAAATATTTTTTCAGTGCTAGATGCAGAAAAAAATTATATTGAATTTGCAACCTGATGGAGGTCAGTATAGATGGACTAATAGACCAAGTCTCACACACTGCTAGAAGCCCAAATATTTTTTCAGAGCTAGATGCAGATAAAAATTATTTTTAATTTGCATCCTGGTGGAGGTTAGTATAGATGGACTAATAGACCTAGTCCCACACACTGCTAGGAGCCCAAATATTTTTTCAGAGCTAGATGCAGAAAAAAATTATATTGAATTTGCAACCTGATGGCGGTCAGTATAGATGGACTAATAGACCAAGTCCCACACACTGCTAGAAGCCCAAATATATTTTCACAGCTAGATGCAGAAAAAAATTATATTGAATTTGCAAACTGATGGAGGTCAGTATAGATGGACTAATAGACCAAGTCCCACACACTGCAAGAAGCCCAAATATTTTTTCAGAGCTAGATGCAGATAAAAATTATTTTTAATTTGCAACCTGGTGGAGGTTAGTATAGATGGACTAATAGACCGAGTCCCACACACTGCTAGAAGCCCAAATATTTTTTCAGAGCTAGATGCAGAAAAAAATTATATTGAATTTGCAACCTGATGGAGGTTAGTATAGATGGACTAATAGAACAATTCCTACACACTGCTAGAAGCCCAAATATTTTTTCAGAGATAGATGCAGATAAAAATTATTTTTAATTTGCAACCTCGTGGAGGTTAGTATAGATGGACTAACAGACCAAGTCCCACACACTGCTAGAAGCCCAAATATTTTTTCAGAGCTAGATGCAGATAAAAAATTATATTGAATTTGCAACCTGATGGAGGTCAGTATAGATGGACTAATAGACCAAGTCCCTCACACTGCTAGAAGCCCAAATATTTTTTCAGAGCTAGATGCAGAAAAAAATTATATTGAATTTGCCACCTGATGGAGGTCAGTATAGATGGACTTATAGACCAAGTCCCACACACTGCTAGAAGCCCAAATATTTTTTCAGAGCTAGATACAGATAAAAATTATTTTGAATTTGCAACCTGGTGAAGGTTAGTATAGATGGACTAATAGACCAAGTCCCACACACTGCTAGAAGCCCAAATATTTTTTCAGAGCTAGATGCAGAAAAAAATTATATTGAATTTGCAACCTGATGGAGGTCAGTATAGATGGAATAATAGAACAAGTCCCACACACTGCTAGAAGCCGAAATATTTTTTCAGAGCTCGATGCAGAAAAATATTATATTGAATTTGCAACCTGGTGGAGGTTATTATAGATGGACTAATAGAATGATGCTATGCCCGGAAGATTTTACTTTACTAGGTGAAGTAAAAAAATTGGTATTCTATATACAGGTGGTGTAGCTTGCAACACAGATAGGCTGCTCCACTGACTAACACACTCTGCAATAGTCCAAAAAGGATTTGCTTTGCTAGATTTAGCCAAATGCTGTGAAAAAAACTTGCACAGTACTGGCACAGACCAGCCTGGCAAAAACTGATAGGAACTGATGTAACTTAGTCCTAAAAAGGACTGCAATTACAATTAGTCTTTACTCCCAACCTACCTATTTAAGAGCACAGGCCTGCCTGATAAAAGTCGTAGGAAATGATGTAACCTAGTCCTTTAAAGGACTGCAATCACAACTCTTCCCTACTCCCAAGCTATCTGTAGATTTGTGCGAAAATTGGCTTGAAATTAACAAGATATAGCGCACACAGCAACAGCGGTGCCGTCTAACACGCAGCTGCAGCAGTGAGAAAATGGTGGCGACGGGGAAAATGGCTGGGTCTTATAGGGCAAGGACATGTGACATACACTGCCAATGACACATGCCCTTGCTTGTGTGAAAAAAAGCACTTCACTCCGTTTGTGCGCTGCTGATAGGCTGACAGATTGCACCTCCCCACTGTAAATGCGGGAAAGAGAAAAAAAAATGGAGATCTTCATTATTCCTGCAGAGATCCATCCCCTGCCCCTCCCCCCACCCCGCTGTACACTCAAACTGCGTAGTAACATTAATTTTCAGCATTACTGAGTAAAAATCCAGTTATGATTTTGGTGCACAAACAGTTATGTATATTACATAACCTCGAACAGCCAAATTTTTTTCAAAATCGTTCGTGTTCGCCGAACGGCTCAAACGCCGCCCAAAACAGCTCGAATTTGAGATTGGCGAACAGTTCAAATCGAACACCGCTCATCTCTACTGCTTAGTAATGTGGGACAGCCTTCTTAAGTAGTCTTGCCTTTCATTGGACACACCTGCCAAACTAATTAGCACAGGTGTCTGCAATTGCTTACAGTGATATAAATACCCCTGACACACGTCACCATCAATGAGTTTAACTGACAAGCAAAAAAAATCTTACCTTATCACTCCTAAACACTTTTGCATAATAATTTGGAACACAGTGTACATGTGCTTTTCCACAAAACACTAGTGTTTCACGTAGTGAATCTTACAGTTCTAACTTGCCAACCGTGGTCTGTATGGAGTTGTTCAATAAAGGGACCAAAATTAAGATAACATAGACGGGAGAGGTCTCTATGAATAGGAATTCCTAAGTATTTGATTCCCTGTGAGGGCCAGGCAAAGGGAAAGTTGGACTGGAAGGAATCCTGTATGGATTTGGGGAGGGAGACATCGAGGGCCTCAGACTTCACTGCATTAATTTTAAAATTTGACCATGTAACAAAGTGATCTATTTCAGCCATAACAGCAGGGATGGATATATGTGATTGAGTGATATATACTAGGACATCATCAGCAAATGCAGAGCACTTGTACTCGGTGCCTCCCACCTCAATCCACCTAATATTGGGGTTATGGCGAATTGATGAGAGCAGGTGCTCCATCACTAGGATGTATAAGAGAGGGGACAGAGGATATCCCTACCTTGTCCCATTGGTGATTATGAAAGGTGATGAAAATGTTCCATTTATCTTCAGCCTAGGTGACGTATTGCGATACAGGGCCGTGATTTTGCCTATAAAAAGGTCCCCTAGACCCCTACCCCAAGCTTTTTAAGAGAATAATATATGACGTCCCAGGAGACTCTATGGAATGCTTTCTCAGCATCCAACAAGAGTATCTAATTACAAATTTTTAACTGCATCTAGCCCAGGAAATACTTTGTGCCTAGTAGCAGTGTCTGCTAGTCAGCGGATTATCCCAGCTGTTAAGCTAGCTACACCACCTGTAGTTTTGACTCTTAATTTTTTCAAAGGAAAAGGTTCGGGCCCCTGGGACACTCAGTGAAGAGCATCGAGGAGGCACCCCAAGGCACAGGGGCTGGGACCGGCAGTAGGACGCTTTGCGGTGGACCACCAAGCTCGATCCTTATAAAAGCTTTTTAACTGCAGCAGCTTTAGTGGACGCTACTGGAGCTGGATTTACCGTGGCTGCTGGCATGAGACTTGCCCTTCAATAGATCCTTGTAAAAGGATTTAAAGTGTACTCATTCAAATTAGAGAGACAATTTAAATTAAAAAGATTAGACCTGCCTCCACTGCAGGGGGGCTCGCTCGACCCACCAGCGAACAGGCATCAGTATTGGGAGAGGGGGGCTGGCAGTCAGGGTCCACCGCGGCTCTGGCACAAACCCTGCGACACGGATATCGCACAGGCAGGAACGGATTGGCCGTGTCGGCTTCGCACTTTTTTGGTTTTAGAAGGGCATGACATGCCTATATCTGTGTCTCCCCCTCCTTTTACTCCTCCACCTCTTTTCTTTTCGCATGACTATATGTACTTGTCACTTTTCCATGTGTTAGTTGTGTCAGCTTTTGGACACCTTTGAAGGTGTTTTCTATGTGTTTCTATGTGTTTTTGTTTGCCTGCCATTGGTTTTAACGGTGTTCGAAGGTGTTTGACGAACAGTTCGGCGAGCAGTTCGGCCAACATGCGTGTGTTCGACGAACCGAAATCGAACACTACGGGGGTGGCTCAACACTACTGGTAAGCTGCCCATCGACTTAGACATGGGAGTCTTAAAACCAGAGCAACAATACCATAAGGTGCAAGAATGTGTGGAGAGAAGTTTGTCCCAGGCGAGACAGAAGCACGAGATAACTTACAATCAACAAGCACCTGCAGTTCCCTTGTCACCTGGAGAACAAGTACCCAAGAGGAAGAGACAAGTCCTTAAATTATATGACCAGTGGGAGGTTGAGCCATGCACTGTCCTACCTTCGAATTACGATAACACCAAAGTGTGCCTCATCAGTAAGGATGGAGGAGAAACTTCAGCGGCAGTCTCAAGAGATCATTTGAAGATATGTCCTGAACAGTTGAAACACACAGAAGAAGATCAAGGAAGCCCTCGGCCCACAGAAAAAGTGGCGGAGACGGTCCAGACAGTCCTCGGAGAATTTCCTCGGTCTTGGACGCAGGTGAACAGAGCAATTGTGGTACCTGTCCTAACCTTTCTCCAAGCGGCCTCACTGGAAGCATCAGAGGCTCCAGAACATCTGGAAAACCAGTCGGCCCCAGAAACAGATGCTTCATCAGCAGCAGATCAGTAGAATCTACCCTCTGCTAGCAGTGAACCTGTCGTACCCAGGGTGAGTCAAAGAATTCGTAGGAGATTACCCAGCTTACCAGTGTTACCTCAGACTACCTGTAGTGTAGTTGACACTGAACACACCACACCAGCGGTAGACAGTATAGACCAGGGTAGGCCAGTGACAACAAATGTACTACGTAGATCGACCCAGAGTACTAAAGGTCAGCTCCCTGCCCGCTGGAGGAACTAAAGTGTAAGATACTAAAGGGTATGTTATAAATAATTGTAACCATTAAATAATGCTAGAAATATATATTTTTGTTACATTTATGGACAATTGGACCACAAGACTAGGTGTGGTCAGGACAATATTGAAAATATTGAATTTAGGAGAAACCATATGGAGTTAGATAGACTAAAAAATCCAAATTTTATTCAAATCCATTAAAAAATGTACAAAAATGTAAGACATAGATGGAACAAACACTGATACATAAAAAATGGGTGTGCAGTGCTGCACAGAACCTTACACTTAGACCAATACATCAATCAGATAGAATGTCTGTATATCAACTACATAAATATTCACAAAAGATCATCAGTAAAGGAGGGCAATGCTGGTGCATATAAAATCACTCTGTCAAAAAGTGTGTATCAAGTATAAAGAGATGCAGCCATAGGGGATCACATACATTAAAAACATATATCATTAAGTCATTAGGCACATGCAAAGCCCTAGCTTACCCAATTAAATAAGTGATGGAGAGTGCAGGAAACTGCCACACACAGGGACCCCCAACCAAGACCCCTACGCGCGTTTCGCTATTTGTCAGTATTGATTCATCATGGGGGATGAAAATTGAAAATAGTTACTAATTGGCCTAGAAAATAAACCGCAGGCGTGGCTGAAGACCAGGACCACCAAAAGAGTGCCCTGAAGCCACGCCCAGGGATGATACACAAAGTGGGTTGATGCGGTTCCCACCAACCAAATTTTGGTTACCCGGATTGTTGTGTAGAGACTAAGCGCCGCAATGACTGTTTTCAATTCAAGTTTGGTTTTTGTAATTTTTGACTTTGTACACTGTTTGTAATGTGAATTGTTATTGTTAATTTTACAAGGTATCCTCAGTCCAGGAGTACTGAAGTTAACTAGGGGGGGATGTGGCACCCCAGAAGTCCGGTTGCCTCAGTGGCATTGCCTGTCTCACAAGAGGTGATGCCATGCCTGGAAGCAAGCAGGGGTCCCCTAGTCAGGTATACTAACATGCAACACGTTCCTGGCTCCAGATCAGCAAGGGGAGTTCCTCCCCTTTGCAACTGGGATCTGGAGGTGGGGTTAGTTAGACTTAGTGAAAGGAATTGAAGTCAGGATGCTGAAGAGGAAAGACCTAGGGAGTGGAGCTGTGTGGCAGTTCACCCCTGAGGATAGGAGCACTGAAGGACCAGACACCGGAGTCCGAGGTTGTGGGGCACCGATGGCCCAGCAGCAGAAACTGCCCGGAGGGCAGGAGAATGCAGGTCTCCTGGCCCCACCAGATGCCCAGAGGCTCAGCAACACCGCAGGGCCCAGCACCGCCACGTGGGAGCGAAGCATCAGCAAGGCCCGAGCTGCCTGCCATACAGGTGAGCACAAAGACGGTGTACTCAGGGACGAGGGCCACAGCACAGCTACAAGAAGCAGGGCCAAAGAGATTAGTGCAAAAGGGAAGGCCTTCAACTCCACCTGGCCAGGTGGATTCCTTACTTGCTTTCAGGCTGCCCGAACTTCCACTTCCAGCCAGCACCCGTGTCCCGGTCTGCCTAATCACTGCAAGTAAGCATAAAAGGAAACTGCCATTGACTTGTGGACTGATTATTAACTGCGCCATCACCCCTGCACTACAACGTCCAGAATCACCTATAACATCTACAACATATCTACACTGCCCTGGAGCTAAGCTCTGCCTGTGGGGAGCTGAACCAACTCTGCTGCATCCACATCGGCTGCAGAGGACCTGCTCTACAGGGGCGGCTACCTATAGCCACATACCACAGGTGGCGTCACAAATTGCATACATAAAAACTATAAAATCCACCTTTTTACTGACCACACTGGGTCACGGACCGGGTCATCGCCACTGTGACATCTCCCCTAGCATTGACCGGCCCGGCACCAAGTACCCCATTGCCGAGGGGGCACATCACTACCTCTTGTGGTAGGGAATTCCACAGTCTGACTGCCCTGACTGTAAAGGGCCCTTATCTGTTTCGGTGTCGGAATTAACTTTCTTCGCCCCAAAATGAGTGCCCCCTGGTCCTTAGTATGGTCTTTGGAAGGAGTAAGTCATGTGCCAGTCCTTTGTACTGACAATATATATTTATACATGTAAATGAGATCTCCTCTGAGGCGTCTTTTTTTCTAAGCTACTCAAGCCCAACATTTCCAACCTCTCATCATATGAGACGCCTTCCATTCCTTGTAATAATCTAGTTGCCCGCCTTTGAACTGACTCTAACTTCTGAATATCCTTTTTAAAATTTGGAGCCCAAAACTGAATCCCATATTCGAGATTTGGCATCACAAGTGATTTATAAAGGGGTAACAATACATTGGGATCACGGGATTTAATGTCTCCTTTCATACACCCTAAAATCTTGTTTGCTTTTGCGGCTGCTATTTGACATTGAGTACTACTGCTCAGCTTACTTGTAACCAAAATACCCAAGTCCTTCTCCTGTTCTGTAGTCCCTAGTATACTCCAATTTAATGTATACAGTACAGACCAAAAGTTTGGACACACCTTCTCATTTAAAGTTTTTTCTGTATTTTCTTGACTATGAAAATTGTACATTCACACTGAAGGCATCAAAGCTTTGAATTAACACATGTGGAATTATATACTTAGCAAAAAAGTGGGAAACAACTGAAAATATGTCTTATATTCTAGGTTCTTCAAAGTAGCCACCTTTTGCTTTGATGACTGCTTTGCACACTCTTGGCATTCTCTTGATGAGCTTCAAGAGGTAGTCACCATAAATGGTCTTCCAACAATCTTGAAGGAGTTCCCAGAGATGCTTAGCACTTGTTGGCCCTTTTGCCTTCACTCTTCGGTCCAGCTCACCCCAAACCATCTCGATTGGGTTCAGGTCTGGTGACTGTGGAGGCCAGGTCATCTGGCGTAGCACCCCATCACTCTCCTTCTTAGTCAAATAGCCCTTACACAGCCTGGAGGTGTGTTTGGGGTCATTGTCCTGTTGAAAAATAAATGATGGTCCAACTAAACGCCAACCGGATGGAATAGCATGCCGCTGGAAGATGCTGTGGTAGCCATGCTGGTTCATTGTGCCTTCAATTTTGAATAAATGCCCAACAGTGTCACCAGCAAAGCACCCCCACACCATCATACCTCCTCCTCCATGATTCACGATGGGAACCAGGCATGTAGAGTCCATCCGTTCACCTTTTCTGCGACGCACAAAGACACGGTGGTTGGAACCAAAGATCTCAAAGTTGGACTCATCAGACCAAAGCACAGATTTCCACTGGTCTAATGTCCATTCCTTGTGTTCTTTAGCCCAAACAAGTCTCTTCTGCTTGTTGCCTGTCCTTAGCAGTGGTTTCCTAGCAGCTATTTTACCATGAAGGCCTGCTGCACAAAGTCTCCTCTTAACACTTGTTGAAGAGATGTGTCTGCTGCTAGAACTCTGTGTGGCATTGACCTGGTCTCTAATCTGAGCTGCTGTTAACCTGCGATTTCTGAGGCTGGTGACTCGGATAAACTTATCCTCAGAAGCAGAGGTGACTCTTGGTCTTCCTTCCTCTGGCAGTCCTCATGTGAGCCAGTTTCTTTGTAGCGCTTGATGGTTTTTGCAACTGCACTTGGGGACACTTTCAAAGTTTTCCCAATTTTTCAATTTTTCACACTGACTGACCTTCATTTCTTAAAGTAATGATGGCCACTCGTTTTTCTTTACTTAGCTGCTTTTTTCTTGCCATAATACAAATTCTAGCAGTCTATTCAGTAGGACTATCAGCTGTGTATCCACCTGACTTCTGCACAACACAACTGATGGTCCCAACCCCATTTATAAGGCAAGAAATCCCACTTATTAAACTTGACAGGGCACACCTGTGAAGTGAAAACCATTTCCGGTGACTACCTCTTGAAGCTCATCAAGAGAATGACAAGCAGTCACTGAAGCAAGAGGTGGCTACTTTGAAGAATGTAGAATATAAGACATATTTTCAGTTGTTTCACACTTTTTTGTTAAGTATATAATTCCACATGTGTTAATTCATAGTTTTGATGCCTTCAGTGTGAATGTGCAATTTTTATAGTCATGAAAATACAGAAAAATCTTTAAAGGAGATGGTGTGTCCAAACTTTTGGTCTGTACTGTATGTAGCTTAGGATTACTCCATCCTAGGTGCGTCAATTTACATTAAACCTCATATGCCAAGTGTTTTCCCATCCAGTCATCTTATCTATATTGTTTTGCAATATTGTAATGTCAAGGTCATATTTTAATATCCTACATAGTTTGGTGGTGTCAGCAAAGACTGACACTTTACTCTCAATCCCATCCACTAGGACATTAATGAAGAGGCTAAAAAGAATTGGTCCTAGCAGAGATCGTGCAGTACCCCACTGCTGACTATATCCTACTTAGAAAATGTACTATTTACAAATACTGTTTGTTTCCTGTCATTTAGCCAATTCCTTACCCATCTGCACAGTAGCATAGCTACCGTGGACACAGAGGGAGCTGTGGCCCCGGACCCAACGTTCTGAGGTGACCCACCCTGGGCTACGCTACTGCAACTGTATCGGTGTGCTGCTCATGCCGATACAGTTGCACTCCGGGGCAGAGCAGGGAGACTCGATGTCCCTGCCCTACCTGACGACTGCTATGGGGCCCTTGAGCAGGAGGGGGGCCCCCAGTGCCAGCATTGGGCCCGCCTGCCCGTCAACACAGCAAGTTAACTGATGAGAGAGGGAGCGCGACGTCATCAGTTGGCACCCAGCCCGCTGTTCTGAAGATGTGTGCAGGCCGGGCGCACATAGCAGTGAGGGAATGAGGAGGAGAGGTGAGTATTGTGCTTATTCATTTTTTGCGTGGGGGAGGGGGGTATTATACTACGGACCCTGCCTATGGGGGTGTATTACTCTATGGACCCTGCCTATAGGGGGGTGGACATTATATTACAGACCCTGTCTATGGGGGGGAGCATTATACTACAGACTCTGCCTATGGAGGGGAACATTATACTACAGACTCTGCCTATGGGGGGGAACATTATAATACAGACTCTGCCTATGGGGGGACAACATTATATTACAGACTCTGCCTATGGGGGGAGCATTATACTACAGACTCTGTCTATGGGGGGAGCATTATAGTACAGACTCTGCCTATGAGAGGGTGCGTTATACTACAGACTCTGCCTATGGGGGGGCATTATACTGCAGACTCTGCCTATGGAGGGTGCAATATACTACAGACTCTGCCTATGTGGGGGCGCATTATACTATATGAAGGCCTATGGGGAGTGCATTATACTATATTGAAGACTATCTGGTGCATTATACTATATTGAGGCTATTTATACAGTGTGGAGATTACAGTTAGGGACATACAGTGTGGGAGATAATGTCAGGTCTTTGTATAGTGTGGAGGCCATCATACAGTGTGGGAGATAATTTGGGGTATTTGTATAGTGTGGGGTCATCATACAGTGTGGGAAATAATTTAGGGTCTTTGTACAGTGTGGGGGTCATTATATAATGTGGGAGTCATCAGTTTGGAGGCTACTAAGGGGTCAGTATACTGTGTGGGGGGTACTATACATTGAGGGGGGCATTGCACTATGCATAGGAGAGCATCATACTGTGTATAGAGGAGCTGTACATGGGAAGAGACTCAGACTCATTATTAAATCTTAAGTGGGCACTTATCATTATAGGGGAACTTAGGTTATTGTGACTGTCAAAGGGGCACACAGAGGGCACTATTACTTTCTAGGGGGCATAATGTGGTCACTGTTTTCTAGCACACTTGCACACGACATTAGTATATTCTACAGGTTTGTTATACCATCTGTATGGCACACAGTGCCACATAGTAGGTGCAGTATTAGGGACACATACAGCAACAGAGGCTCAGTATTGGATTATCAGCAGGATAAGGCGTTTGTGCAGGTTGGAAATAGATGGGGACAGTGTCTGAAATGTAAGGAGTCAAATGTGTCTTTGTTGTGATCTCTGCAGACCTGCGACTCTGAGTCCTGGAAGGAGACGTTGTCGTGTCGGTCTGGGCCATATGGAAAAGATGGGACAATTTAATCTGAAACAACGTCAGTTGTAAGTCATCATATATAACTGTGATGTGATCACTGATATGTTCTGCAGGACTGACATCTATCAATATATGATCACCATATACCAGTAATATCAGTGCTGGTCTTTGTATAGAGATTATTTACAGTAACGGCACAGTCATCTGCTGAGGTTCTCCTACATCCACTATCTGGGTGCACCACCATAGTTGTAATCAGGGTTACCTGGTTAGAGGCCCACTCAGAAGTTTCACCCCCACTTGAACCAAAACCCTAGCTATGCCTCTGCATCTGCATAGTTCCCCCAAGTTCTTGCTTCTGGAGCTTCAGTATAAGGCTTTTACTTGCTACAGTATCAAACGTCTTTGCAAAGTCGAGATTAATCACATCAGCCACTTTACCAACATCTAGATTTGCACTTACCTACTAGAACCCCAGCATGTTGATTAGACATGACTTATATTTCATGAATCCGTGCTGGTTGTCACTTATTATATTATTCTGTGCAAAATAACTCTGCAGGTCATCTCTTATGATGCCCTCAAAAACTTTGCACACTACTTTCTTACCTTTCTAAAATTTTGGTACCACATCAGCCATTCTCCAATCCTGTGGCACTACCCCTGTTACAAGAGAGTCTAAGAATATGAGATACATCGGTTTGTCAATTACTGAGCTCAATTCCCTGCATCTGTGTTTCAATGCCATCTGGGCCAGAGGATTTGTCAATGATTAATTTGCTCAGATGCAGGCGTACTTCTTATTTTGTTATACTAGTTATATCAAGTGGTGAACTTTGACTTTTGCCTTGTTGAAAGATCCCTGGAACAGACAGTTCATTGGTGAACACGGATGAAAATTGCCTGTTTAATATCTCAGCATTGTCTTTGTCCTCTATAACAGTCTTTTTATTATTGTCTTTTAAGTGGCTGATACCATCTGCTTTTTTCTTTTGGGCATTATTATATTCATAAAAAAATAGGGATTTATTTTAATGTCGCTGGCGATTTGTTTCTCTGTAAATAACTTTGCTGGCTTGATTTATTTTTTACATTTCTTATTTATATTTTTGTATACTCCTGAAAAGCTATTTCCGTATTCTCGGCCTTCAAGATTTTGAATGCCCTTTGTTTTTGTCTTATTAAACTTTGTACTGTCTTATTTATCCATAATGGTTTATTTTTATTTATGGACATTTTATTACCAGAGGGTATTAGTTTTCTACAGGATTCTTGTAGTATATCCTTAAACATGCCTCATTAATGTTCAGTATTCCCAGTTACCATTACGTGGTCCCAGCCTACATGATTAAGCTCTTCCCTTAATTTGTTGAAATCAGCTTTCCTAAAATTCCAGATTTTTGCATTTACGCCTTTGAATGTTTGATTGAAAATTACATTGAAACTTGTACGAGTACATTAATAGGAAAGCAGAATGTGCTGAAAGCCACTGGGTAAAATTCTGAGTTCCAGCTGGTCTGTCTATACAGCTTGCGGATTGTCAACTACACATAAGCGGAGACATCCTTTACAACTTGTCCTTGGACTATCGGATCAAGTATCAGCATTCGGAACAGGATCATTTCTTCAGCTACATCTGCATGAGGGAGGCTTCAGAATTTTACCCAATGACTTTCAACATGTACTGCTTTCTATTACCATATTCATATCAGTTTATCACTCACGTCGGCAACAAGTGTGCTGGTATGCAGCTTTTAATCGCTGGACATAGAGGTAGCGCTAGTGCTCATTTTTTATCTTTTTACATTGAAACTTACCATATTTTGGTCACTGCATCCCAAATGCTCCCTGACCTGTAGATCTGAAATTGTATCTGGTCTATTTGACAGAACCAGATCCAGCAGATTCTCTCCCCTGGTTGGTTCATCTACCTGCTGAGAGAGGTAATTGTCTTGAATTTCAGATAAGAACTTGCAGCTTTTAGCACAACCGGAAGATTCTATGTCCTATTGAATTTCTGGATAGTTAAAAAGATCCCCTATAATAAGGACCCTATTATTATTTTGCTGCCTTTTTAATTTGTTGCAGCATTTTATCCTCTACCTGTTCACCTGTGTTATGTGCAGCATGAGACGGGCCATTATCATGCATGAAAATGAATTTGCTGCGGAATGCACAGTTCTTCTTCTTGAACCATGGAAGGAAGTGCTGTTTGAGAAACTCAACATACATCATGGAGTTCATCTTTACCCCTTCAGGGATCCTAAAAGGGCCGACAATCTCTCTCCCCATGATTCCAGCCCAAAACATTACTACACCTCCTCCTTGTTAGCGCTGTAGCCGTGTTTGCATGGGGTGTCCATCAACCAGCCATCCTCCACTCCATCCTTCTGGACCATCGAGATCATTTCATGCATGATAATGCCCCGTCTCATGCTGCACATAACACATCTGCATCTCTGGCTGCTATGGGTATAAAAGGGGACAAACTTATGGTGCGGCACCCATGCTCCCCTGACCTCAACCCCATTGAGAACCTCTGGAGCATCATCAAAAGGAGTGTCTGTGATGGCGGGAGGCAGTTCACATCTAAGCAACAGCTCTGGGAGGGTATTCTGTCCTCATGCAAAACAATTAAAGCAGAAACCATCCAAAACCTGACAAATTCAATGGATGAGAGTGTTCAGAAGCTCTTTTCGAACAATGGGTCCTATGTGCAAATGTAACATCACCTGGAATAAAGTTTTTAGTTGAAAACTGTTTGATTTCAGTTTCTAATAACCTGCTAATGCTTATAATTTCAAAAATGACCATTTTTTTGTTCTTTATTAAAATGAAAAGGTTGAAAACTCTGCTGTGCATAATAATTTGGAACATGCATTTTGAGTGCAGTTTGAGTTTTTATTTTTTTAAAAATATACTGCTATCATAGGCAGTTTGTACAAAAACCTTTCAATTGTACTCTAATAGCTATTTGACTGGAATATTACAATGACTGCAATTCACATAGTTAATTTGGGAAAATCTGAAAAAATATTATTTGCATAATAATTTGGAACACAGTGTATAGATGGCTACGTGCGGCCTCCTGCTGTGTATAGATGGCTACGTGCGGCCTTCCGCTGTGTATAGATGGCTACGTGCGGCTTTCCGCTGTGTATAGATGGCTACGTGCGGCCTCCTGCTGTGTATAGATGGCTACGTGTGCTCAATATTAAGTCATACAATTAATGTAAGGCTATGTGCCCATGATGCAGAAATGCTCTGGATTTTTTTTTTGAGCGTTTCAGCTCAAAAAAACGCATGCGGATTGTACATTAGTTTTTCCTGCCAGGGACAAGCAGATGTGAAGTGTCCTTCACATGCATTTCAGCATGCGGGTTGTCAAGCGCTTTCATAGCGTTTTTAGCATCACTTGGAAAGTGCTTGACAACTTGGTCACACAGTATAAATCTATGCAACCGGCATGGATTTATATAGTGTGACCGTAAAAGAATGGTAAAAATAAAAAATAAATATATATTTACCTTCTGATGGCCTGCCGACGTCAGCGGTCTTGTGACCCGTCACATGACTAAATGACATCACCACAGGTCCTTTAGTCTACCGCGAGCTGCCGGCAAGCCAGGACGCATCAGATAAAGACACCGGGGGCCATCAGAAGGTAAGTATAATATTTATTTTTTTATTTTATTCTTTTTTTTACAGGTTCTATGGTACCCAAGTCCGGAGGAGAGTCTCCTCTTCTCCTGACCCTGTACCATGTACAGATGCAGTGATGCAGATTCCATGCGTTTTAATGCAAGTCAATGGCGGCGAAAATGCCACGCTTCCGCAAAATAATTGGTAGTGCTGCGGATTTTTCTGCAATGATAATCCGCAGCCGAAATTTCCACAGCATGTGCACAGCACATGCAGATTATCATTGGGGAACATGGCAGACTTTCTACCTAGCGTTTTTTAAGCGTTTATGCAGCGGAATTGCCGCTGCGGAAACACTTAAAAAATGCATAGTGGGCACACAGCCTAAAAAAATTATTCTAATTAATATATTAATATTGTGCCAAATTAATTTCACGTGAACTATCACATGATCAATCACAGGGGATCAGGTGTGTGTGTATGTGGGGTAGGGGGGCCCGTGCCTTCTAAACTGCCCGGGGTCCTGGCTAATCTTAATCCACCCCTGAGTGTGTGTGTGTGTGTGTGTGGTGCATACGGCATATACAGGGTGTGTGTGTGTATGTGGTGCGTACAGCGTATACAGTGTGTGTGTGTGGTGCGCACAGTGTATACAGTGTGTGTGTGGTGCGAATGGCATATACAGTGTGTGTGTGTGGTGCGTATGGCGTATAAAGTGTGTGTGTGTGTGTGTGTGGTGCGTACGGCGTATACAGTGTGTGTGTGTGTGGTACATACGGCGTGTACACTGTGTGTGTGTAGTGTGGTGCGTACGGCGCATACAGTGTGTGTGTGGTGCGTTCGGTGTATACAGAGTATGTGTGTGTGTGGTGCATACGGCGTATACAGTGTGTGTGTGTGTGGTGCATACAGTGTATACAGATTGTGTTTGTGTGTGTGTGTGGTGCAAATGATGTACACAGTGTGTGTGTGTGTGCGTTTGTGTGTATGTGTGTGTGGTACGACGGAGTTCCACTGGTAGTACCACGCAAGAGAATGGTACCACCAGCGGTTTCCATATTGAGACACCCATCACTTGGCGAACTTCCGCCGCTTGGAATTCTGGGATCCGGACACATCTGGACGGAACAGGATGTGAAGACATTACAAGGTAAGTATATATATATATATATATATATATATATATATATATATATATATATATATACAGAATAACACAAATGTGAGTACACATTTTTGTAAATATTTTGTTACATTTTTTCATGGAATGGAAGAATAGTGAAGATATGACACTTTGATAAATTGTAAAGTAGTCAGTACACCGATTGTATAACAATGTAAATTTGATGTGCCCACTAAATAACTCAACAGACAGCCATTTTAATGTCAAAACCGCTGGCAACAAAAGTGAGTACACCCCTAAGTGAAAATGTCTAAATTGTGCCCAATTAGCCATTTTCCCTCCCTGGTGTCATGTGACTCACTACTGTTACCAGGTATCAGGTGTGAATGGGGAGAAGGTGTGTTAAATTTGGTGTTATTGCTTTCAAACTCTCTCATACTGGTCACTGGAAAATCAACATGGCACCTCATAGCAAAAACTCTCTGAGGATCTGAAATAAAGAATTGTTGCTCTACATAAAGATGACCTAGGCTATAAGAAGATTGACAACACCCTGAAACTGAGCTGAAGCACTGTGGCCAAGACCATATAGCGATTTGACAAGATAGGTTCCACTCAGAATAGGCCTTGCCATGGTTGACCAAAGGAGCTGAGTGCATGTGCTCAGCGTCATATCCAGAGGCTGTCTTTTCAAAATAGAAATATGAGTGCTGCCAGCAGTGCTGCAAAGGTTAAAGGGGTAAGGTTCTAGCCTGTCAGTGCTCAGACCATACGTCGCACACTGCAGCAAATTGGTCTGCATGGCTATCATCCCAGAAAAAAGCCTCTTCTAAAGGTGATGCACAAAAAAGCCCACAGTTTGCTGAAGGCAAGTAGACTAAGGACAAGGATTACTGGAACCATGTCCTGTGGTATGATAAGACCAAGATAAACTGCTTTATTGATTCAGATGGTGTCAAGCGTGTGTGGCGGCAGTCAGGCGAGGAGTACAAAGGTAAGTGTTTCTTGACTACAGTCAAGCATGGTGGTGGGTGTGTCATGGTTTGAGGCTGCGTGAATGCTGCCGGCTGTGGGGAGCTACATTCATTGAGCAAACTATGCATGACAATATGTATTGAGACATACTAAAGCAGTGCATTATCCCCTTCATTCAGAAA
The DNA here is from genome assembly GCF_046119375.1 of Phyllobates terribilis. Lineage (NCBI taxonomy): Eukaryota > Metazoa > Chordata > Amphibia > Anura > Dendrobatidae > Phyllobates > Phyllobates terribilis. The sequence continues at coordinate 448,195,791 of NW_027362764.1, forward strand.
CTGAGCCGCAGGACAGTATTCCAACATGATAATGACCTCAAACTTACCTCCAAGACGACCACTGTCTTGCTAAAGAAGCTGAAGGTAAAAGTGCTGGACGGGCCAGGCATGTCTCCAGACTTAAATCCTATTAAGCATCTGTGGGGCATCCTTAGACGGAAAGTAAAGGAGCGCAAGGTCTCTAACATCCACCACCTCCGTGATGTCATCATAAAGGGGTGGCAGAGGATTCAAGTGGCAACCTATGAAGCTTTAGTGAACTTCATACCAAAGAGAGTTAAGGCAGTGCTTGAAAATAATGGTGGCCACACAAAATATTGACACTTTGGGCACAGTTTGACCATTTGCACTTAGGGATGTTCTCACTTTTGTTGCCCGCAGTTTAGACATTAATGGCTGTGTGTTGAGTTACTTAGAGGGTACATCAAATTTACACTGTTATATAAGCTGTACACTGACTATGATACATTGTATCAAAGTTTCATATCTTCAGTGTATTCCCATGAAAATATATAATAAAATATTTATAAAAATGTGAGGGGTGTAGTCACTTTTGTGATATACTGTATGTTAAAGATCATACTGTTCACAAACTGTCCCCTGACGAAACGCGCGTCGGGGTTGGCCGTGGGGTGCTACTCTTTCACACTGCCCAGTGTACAGGTATTTTTTATCACCTATTTTCTACCACTTGTTTCTTTGTGTCTCTTTGTGGTTAATTGTGATATGTAACATTAGCTGTCCGTATGCATTTAACTCGTGAATGGCCAGAATTATTTAACACATGGTATTATCCCTCTATATTTGTATTTGCATTGTCTGGTCACTCAGTTGTCATCTACACCGGACTGCTAGGTGATTTTCACCATATGTGATATTTATCCATTATTATTGTTTTTGAGGCATGTACCTGTTTTCTTATTCTAGTACTGTTCACTGTGCAGCATAATATATATTCATTGTGATACTATATGCTAATGTGTTTGGTCACTTCAGTGCGGCTTCCCTCCTGCATGTAGTGCCACTTTTTGTACCATAACACCAATAAAAGCTATTTATTTAATTTCTTTGTTTCATTGGACCTATCATTCGGTGGTTCTCCAGATTTGTATGTGATTTACCAAATGGTCTGCCATTCTTCGGTCCATATAGTAAGCACTCGGTCCTGTGCAACTTGACATTTGGGCGGGTTCTACTATGGTCTCTGACCTGTGCTACTATTTTCAGTTTTCTTTGTTTCACATACAATAGGGTAGAATAATGCCATGAATAAATATATACTGTATACTGTACAAATATATTATCAGGAACTGTAGTGTTAGGATTTAACCGGGTAGGTAGGTACCAGGCCAAGTACGCTAGAGTTAAATCCTAGCACTACAGTTCCTGATTAGGTGCAACTGGAGAGCTATGGCTAGAACCACGCCATGTGTTCACTGGTCACTCAGCTGGGGAAGCTGAGCAAAGTGTATTGTGTTTGACAAAGACAAGCCAGAATTTCTCTGAGAAGAGACTGCATAAGCCGTGTGTACCAAACTGCAAGAATCACCAGTTGCTATGGATGACAGCTGATTTGTGTGTCTGAAATGAAAATAGGTCAGCCGTCTCTGAGTAGCCAGAGTCTGTATTGATTAATTAATACCTGGACAATGCTACATATTTTATGTTTATCATTTTGTTTCTGGTACTTTGCAACCAGTCAAAATAAACATTATTCCATTTTGGAGATAAAAATTATGTAGCTTAGTGTTCCAAGCAGCTACTCAACAGCGAGAATCCCTACAATTAATGTTTGAATACAGGTATTGAAGACCGAAAGGGCACAGATGATTACAGTTTAAAGACTGAATGTCCCAGGTAAAGGCAGCTACAGCATTGCAAACACAGTCTGAAAGAATGGAGGAGCTTGTCAAGCAACTAGTCCAGGCCAATCGGCAGTTGCATCATCAGCAAGTGCACCAGCAGCAGCAGCAGGCCCAACAGGAAACCAGAAAATTCCTAATCTAGGAGTTGCAACAGAAGCGGCAGCATCAGAATCAGTAGCTGATGGCTCTCTTTTCAGATCTGTCTGGGCCAGGGAGAAGTCATTTTCCATCAGCCAAAAGGATGGAATTCGTGTAAAGCGAACAGTACATGAGGCCTTGCAGAAAATCACTATGGAGGACGATGTTGAGGCGTTCCTGACTGTTTTTGAAATGGTGTGAGGCAGGAAAAAACGGACCCCAGAGAAATGAGCAGATGGAGTCCAGCCTCCAGGCTTTCTGCAGATGGGTGGGGGTATATAGGAAAGCAAAGTAGGCTGGGTTTAAATCCCAGCTCTACAGGTTCGGATTAGGTTCACCTGGCTAGCTCTGCATATAACCAGGCTGGGTGTTAACTTTAGTCAGTCAGCTGGGGATGCTTGCCAGAGTGGATTGTATTGAAGTTGGAGAGAGAGACAAGCCGGAATCTCTCTGAGAAGAGACTGCACAGGCCGTGTGCACCAAACTGCTAATGTGATCGTTGCTATGGATGATAATTGTTTTGTGAGACCAAACTAAGACTTGCTCAGCCATGTCTGAGTAGCCAGGGTCTGCAGAGTTTAGATAGCATCTGGACAAGGCTAGGTATTTTATGTTTATGGTTTTGTTTTCGGTACTGTGTAACTAGTGAAAACAAGCATTATTCAGTTTTTAAGATTAAAATCCTGTGGCTTTGTGTTCCATGCAGTTACCCAAGAGCGTGAATTTCTACTATATATACAGGGTGGTCCAAAAGTAGGTGGACAGAAAATAAAAACATTTATTTTGATTTATATATAAAATTATATTTACTGACACAAGCATAACATTGACAATTAAATTTTATTCTGAACAATAATACAAAAGCCCTTCAATTTTATCAACGCAGGTGCTCAAACTGTTTTCCATTACAATTTGCACAGCTTTGAAGTCTGCCTCTTATGCTTCGACAAACTTTTTTGCACAAGTCTGTTTGGGTATTAATTTCTTGAAATGCATCTTTATGTAATACTTATGTATGCATCTCTTATGTAATATTGGATGAGTGTGAGAGGAATGAAAAGTGGAATCTGATTGGTTGCTAAGGGCAACTGAGCCAGTTTCCCTTTACACCATGTTTGATAAATCTCCCCCTTCATAACCTCATTAAACTTTCTGTCCACCTACTTTTGGACCACCCTGTATATATATATATATATATATATATATATATATATATATATATATATATATAAAAAGGAGGTCTCACAAAGACACGGAGGTTGGAACCAAAGATCTCAAATTTGGACTCAACAGATCGAAGCACAGATTTCCACGGGTCTAATGTCCATTCCTTATGTAGCTTAGTGTTCCAAGCAGCTACCCAAGAGCGAGAATCCCTACAATTAATGTTTGAATACAGGTATTGAAGACCGAAAGGGCACAGATGATTACAGTTTAAAGACTGAATGTCCCAGGTAAAGTCAGCTACAGCATTGCAAACACAGTCTGAAAGAATGGAGGAGCTTGTCAAGCAACTAGTCCAGGCCAATCGGCAGTTGCATCATCAGCAAGTGCACCAGCAGCAGCAGCAGGCCCAACAGGAAACCAGAAAATTCCTAATCTAGGAGTTGCAACAGAAGCGGCAGCATCAGAATCAGTAGCTGATGGCTCTCTTTTCAGATCTGTCTGGGCCAGGGAGAAGTCATTTTCCATCAGCCAAAAGGATGGAATTCGTGTAAAGCGAACAGTACATGAGGCCTTGCAGAAAATCACTATGGAGGACGATGTTGAGGCGTTCCTGACTGTTTTTGAAATGGTGTTAGGCAGGAAAAAACTGACCCCAGAGAAATGAGCAGATGGAGTCCAGCCTCCAGGCTTTCTACAGATGGGTGGGGGTATATAGGAAAGCAAGGTAGGCTGGGTTTAAATCCTAGCTCTACAGGTTCGGACTAGGTTCACCTGGCTAGCTCTGCATATAACCAGGCTGGGTGTTAACTTTAGTCAGTCAGCTGGGGATGCTTGCCAGAGTGGATTGTATTGAAGCTGGAGAGAGAGACAAGCCAGAATCTCTCTGAGAAGAGACTGCACAGGCCGTGTGCACCAAACTGCTAATGTGATCGGTTGCTATGGATGATAATTGTTTTGTGAGACCAAACTAAGACTTGCTCAGCCATGTCTGAGTAGCCAGGGTCTGCAGAGTTTAGTTAGCATCTGGACAAGGCTAGGTATTTTATGTTTATGGTTTTGTTTTCGGTACTGTGTAACTAGTGAAAACAAGCATTATTCAGTTTTTAAGATTAAAATCCTGTGGCTTTTTGTTCCATGCAGTTACTCAAGAGCGTGAATTTCTACTATATATACAGGGTGGTCCAAAAGTAGGTGGACAGAAAATAAAAACATTTATTTTGATTTATATATAAAATTATATTTACTGACACAAGCATAACATTGACAATTAAATTCTATTCTGAACAATAATACAAAAGCCCTTCAATTTTATCAACACAGGTGCTCAAACTGTTTTCCATTACAATTTGCTCAGCTTTGAAGTCTGCCTCTTATGCTTTGACAAACTTTTTTGCACAAGTCTGTTTGGGTATTAATTTCTTGAAATGCATCTTTATGTAATACTTATGTATGCATCTCTTATGTAATATTGGATGAGTGTCAGAGGAATGAAAAGTGGAATCTGATTGGTTGCTAAGGGCAACTGAGCCAGTTTACCTTTACACCATGTTTGATAAATCTCCCCCTTCATAACCTCATTAAACTTTCTGTCCACCTACTTTTGGACCACCCTGTATATATATATATATATATATATATATATATATATATATAAAGGAGGTCTCACAAAGACACGGAGGTTGGAACCAAAGATCTCAAATTTGGACTCATCATTCCTTGTGTTCTTTAGCCCAAACAATTCTCTTCTGCTTGTTGCCAGTCCTTAGCAGTGGTTTCCTAGCAGCTATTTTATCATGAAGGCCTACTGCACAAAGTCTCCTCGTAACCAAAAGTTTGGACACACCATCTTATTTAAAGATTTTTCTGTATTTTCATGACTATGAAAATTGTACATTCACACTGAAGGCATCAGAACTATGAATTAACACATGTGGAATTATATACTTAACAAAAAAGTGTGAATCAAGTGAAAATATGTCTTATATTCTAGGTTCTTCAAAGTAGACACCTTTTGCTTTGGTGATTGCTTTGCACACTCTTGGCATTCTCTTGATGAGCTTCAAGAGGTTGTCACTGGAAATGGTTTTCACTTCACAGGTGTGCCCTGTCAGGTTTAATAAGTGGGATTTCTTGTCTTATAAATGTGGTTGGGACCATCAATTGTGTTGTGCAAAAGTTTGGTGGATACGCAGCTGATAGTCCTACTGAATAGACTGTTAGAATTTGTATTATGGCAAGAAAAAAGCAGCTAAGTAAAGAAAAATGAGTGTCCATCATCACTTTAAGAAATGAAGGTCAGTCAGTCTGAAAAATTGGGCAAACTGTTGCAAAAACCATCAAGCGCTACAAAGAAACTGGCTCAAATGAGGACCGCCCCAGGAAAGGAAGACCAAGAGTCACCTTTGCTTCTGAGGATAAGTTTATCCAAGTCACCAGCCTCAGAAATCGCAGGTTAACACCAGCTCAGATTAGAGACCAGGTCAATGCCACACAGAGTTCTTGCAGCAGACACATCTCTTCAACAACTGTTAAGAAGAGACTTTGTGTAGCAGGCCTTCATGGTAAAATAGCTGCAAGGAAACCACTGCTAAGGACTGGCAACAAGCAGAAGAGACTTGTTTGGGCTAAAGAGCACAAGGAATGGACATTAGACCAGTGGAAATCTGTGCTTTGGTCTGATGAGTCCAAATTTGAGATCTTTGGTTCCAACCTCCGTGTCTTTGTGCGACGCACAAAAGGTGAACGGATGGACTCTACATGCCTTATTCCCACTGTGAAGCATGGAGGAGGAGGTGTGATGGTTTGGGGTGCTTTGCTGGTGACATTGTTGGGGATTTATTCAAAATTGAAGGCATACTGAACCAGCATGGCTACCACAGCATCTTGCAGCGGCATGCTATTCCATCCAGCTTGCGTTTAGTTGGACCATCATTTATTTTTCAACAGGACAATGACCCCAAACACACCTCTAGGCTGTGTAAGGGCTATTTGAACAAGAGATAGAGTGATGGGGTGCTACGCCAGATAACCTGGCCTCCACAGTCACCAGACCTGAACCCAATCGAGATGCTTTGGGGTGAGCTGGACCTCAGAGTGAAGGCAAAAGGGCCAACAAGTGCTAAGCATCTCTGGGAACTCCTTCAAGATTGTTGGAAGACCATTTCTGGTGACTACCTCTTGAATCTCATCAAGAGAATGCCAAGAGTGTGCAAAGTAGTCATCAAAGCAAAAGCTGGCTACTTTGAAGAATCTAGAATATAAGAAATATTTTCAGTTGTTTCACAGTTTTTTGTTAAGTCTAATTCAGCCTGTTTGTCTGTAACAGAAATACCACGTCACTGATTGGTCGTGCCAGCCGCCTGTGACCAATCAGCAACAGGCGCAGTCCGGCCGCGAATTGGCGTGGGATTTGATCCACGCTTCGCTGATTGGTCAGCGATATTGGCGCGGATACTTTAAATTAACCCCCGAATGTATCCCCCCGGGGCCCCTAATGAATTTCGTAAATACCTCATGTTGCCAATACTGCCTGTGAGTGGCACTATCGCTGACCGACTGGTTGTGGGCGGGGTTATCCCCCATCGCGTCACACCCTTCATCCACTGCGCGCTCTCTTAATGAATGTGGATGCCGGGTGTGACGCGATGGGGGATAACCCCGCCCACAACCTGTCACTCTCCATGGAACATGGAACAAGAGACCCCTGGCTTCAGCCGCAAATAGTCGTGACGTAAGCGGAAGCAAGAGCTGTCTGCAGCCGGGGGTCACGTGCTGCCTGTGTGCGGTCAGCGATATCGAAGTGCACAGGCAGTATTGGCAACATGAGGTATTTACGAAATTCATTAGGAGCCCCGGTGGGGATACATTGGGGGGTTAATTTAAAGTAGTGGACAACCCCTTTAAACCACGCTTCGCTGATTGGTCGCGCTCAGCCGGGCGCGACCAATCCACGAAGCGGGGTTTAAATTGCGCACCAATATCGCTGATTTGTCATGCCAGGCCGGCTGCGACCAATCAGAGATATTGGTGCGGAATTTAACCCCCAGTCACAACGTGACGTAGTTCAGTCACGTTTACTCGACAAGTTCTGTCAGTCACAGTGCCACGTAGTTCAGTCATGTTTACTTAACAAGTTCTGTCAGTCACAGTGCCACTTAGTTCACTCACTTTTACTGAACACATTCTGTCAGTCACAGTGCGCTGAACAGATACTTCTTTACTGTACGCTATCACGATTTACGCTTCCTGTCTTCCTATAGGCCATAAGCAAAAATACGCCAAAGAGGATGACAGAAAAGCAGCAGCAGCAATGCAACGACAATGTCGAGAGCAAGAGACACTTCAACAGACTGCCGAAATACAAGCCCAGGATGCGGAATCTCACAGACAACGTCGCCAACAGGAAACACCACAACAAACTGCCACACGACAGGTTAAAGTAGCTGATTCACAGAGACAACATCGTGAACAGGAGACACCACAACGCACTGCCGCTTGGCAGGAACACGATGTGGAATCCCAAAGACAACGTCGGGTGAATGAATCTCCACAATCCAGGGCAAACAGACAACAACACGATCGCCAAATTCATAAAAAACTAATGCTCTACCAACTAAGGCAAGCCCCGCGGAATATTCAACAACTTGCATGTTACATAACAGACAACAAAACTACAATTATTGAACACTACTGAGGGAATATGAATGCAGTTTGCTCTAAATGCGACTCTCTGAATTTTATTGATGAAAAATCATCTATCAGTTTACTCAATGCTGCCAAAAAGGAAAAGTTATTCTACCGAGACCTCACTACTCCGATCTGTTTGAGCAGTTGATGAAAGGAACGCATCAACACAGTAGAAATTTTATGGAAAATATCAGAAGCATCAACAGTTCTCATGCGTTTGCTTCATTTGATGCCAACATTGCACCGCCGCCTGGATTCGGACCGTATTGTTTTAAAATTCACAGCCCGATCTACCACCGCACTGGAACACTTCACCTAGAAATAGGACAACCACCAAAATTTGCACAATTATACATCCTTGATACAAATGAGGCTACAGAACAAAGGATGAACCTGAAAGAAAATGAAAAGTGTGCTGCTGATCTGATGAACCAAATTGCCGTACATTTACAAAAAATCAGCCCATTTGCTGCCGCATATCGCATGCTAAAAGACGTTGAAGCTGAGGAGGAACAGCGGGATATACAAAATGGGACTGAAATGCCTTCTATTGTCATGGCCGTTAAACAAGAACGTAAACAGGATCCCCGACTTTACAACAAACCACGCGTAAGTGAGGTTGCAGTAGTTTTTCAAAACGATGACGGAGAGCCTTCTTTTCGAGGGAATATATTAGTCCATCTTAAGCCAGACCAAAACAACCCTTTGGTTCCTAAGACACAACGAATTAGCACTTTGCACAGCAACCTTGATGCCCCGTGTGATGGATAGAATACCTGGAGAGTATAAGTTGTACAAAAGTGATGATTCAGTGGATGTAGACAATGAAGATGAAAGAGAGCATTATCCATTTGAATTTATAAATAGTCTTACACCATCAGGAATGCCATCCCACAGACTACAACTCAAAGTTGGAACAATTGTAATGATGCTGCGGAATCTAAATACAAAAAATGGTCTAAGTAATGGAACTCGCCTTATTGTTACTGGACTCCATTCCTACGTAATTCAAGCAAGAGTGATCACTGGATAAGCAAAAGGAGACAAAGTGTTCATTCCACGCATTGATTTATGTCCTTCGGACACCGGTCTTCCATTTAGGCTTCAGCGTCGACAGTTTCCAGTAAAACCAGCTTTTGCCATGACAATAAACAAGTCACAAGGTCTAACTCTAGACCGTGTTGGCATATATCTACCAGAGCCCGTTTTTGGTCACGGACAACTCTACATTGCATTTTCAAGAGTTAAATGAGATTCAACGTCAAGGTGCAAGTTCTTCATACCCCTTTACAAGGAAAATTGCTTATAGATAGTCAAAACGTATTCACAAGAAATGTGGTGTACAAAAATATTTTGGGTTGATATTGTTAACAAATATATTATAGTGTCGATGTACTTCTTTCGTACGATGATTTATTTAAATACAGTTAGATATTCATGTAATGGTTTATATATTTTGATGATCTGTTTAATAATTTCATTCAGTTGAATTAAGTTCTTTGAGCAATAAAATTTGGTGATAATATATATATTTTACCCTGAAAATCCTGTGTATTCATTGCATTATTCTAAAAACTTCATAAATAAACTAATTACATATTCTAGAATACCCGATGCGTTATAATCGGGCCACCATCTAGTATATATACTGTATATATACCCAAGGCTGAACTATTATCTTTTAAATATGCTGTGTCCCTCCTCCTCACTTATGTTTTAAATGTCCAATTATTTATTTTAGGTTTAAAACCTCTTTGTATGTGATAATGGTATTTATCTAAAAAAGGAATTGACTTTTTACTTATTTTTAATTGCATTAGTTTGATCCTTACTGGGTTGTTGTGGGCTATTATTTATTTGAATTATAGTCCTGTGGTCTCACATGATTATATATATTTATTTTTTGAATATTTAGCAATATCTTTCCCATTGTTTGTGTTCATTTGTTCTTTATTTTTGGGAACTTGTCACTAAGTTTTTCCCATTTTACCTACGGTCACCACCTTTCAGGCCCATGTGAAAGCATTCTAAAATGCTGCACATATGACTCCAATTCGCTCTGCAAAGCCAAAAAAGGACCTTTTATTATACTCACCTTTGGGGTGGACCGGTCAGATGAGCATTGAAGGTATTGGTCCGGTGCCCCCCTTCTTCTTGCAGTGCTGTCCTCCTTTCCTGTGATTTGTGTGGATGATGCACCCTATGTCATCCACACAGTGTTCCTCTTCGCGATTCTGTGCAGGCGCATTCCTCTCTGCCCTATCTAGGATGAAGCAAAGTACTGCAGTGTGCATGCGTCGGGAGAGATCAAAAGAATGCTGGTGCATGCGCACTGCAGTCTAATGTGTATGAGGGTCTTAACTGTCAGGGTAGGTGTACACAATTTCTTTCAGACGTCTGCAAATCCCTTGAGTTTTTCATATGAAAGACGCTTCAGGACACAGTTATTATTTTGTCCTCAAACAATTATTTTTGATTCCTTATGGTCATCTTTTCCGACATCTTGAAGCCATCAGTTTTTGTTTATTTTTTTTAAATGACCGATTACTTCTTTTAGCCCCGTCATGTCTTAAAAAACCTGAAGCAGTTAAAAAAGCTCAAAAGACGGAATATATGAACCGCAAGTCATCTTTACATTACATTGTATGAGTTCAATGTTTTTAGCATATATTTAGCACTTTTTCAGGCGGGTTACAGAGCGGATCTGTCTGAAAAACACGCTGTGTGCACATACCCTTAGTCTGACTGATCAGTAGGGGTCGTGACCACATAAAGTGCCCAGGACACTGGTGTTTGTAGGATGATTTGAGAAACCCCGGTGAGTAGTGAATATCTGTTTAGGTAGAAAGCCTAAGGTAATGAACCATAATATTGTTGAGTGAAAATGGAAGCAAGTAAAGATACCTGTAGGAAACATGATCTTCAGTCATTTCACCCACACTACTCATATCAGTTTTCCAGGGTATCTCTACGTGTTTTGAATGAATACAGTTGTTTACAGCAGTCTTACAAAATAAATGACATAGTAGTGAGTAGTGATGAGCGAGCATGCTCGCTACTGCTCGGTGCTCGCCCGAGCATCTCACTGCTCGTGATGCTCGGCGCTCGCCGAGTATTTCCGGGGTTGCTCGGCGGGAGCTCGGGTTCCCTCCCTGCAGGTTTGGTTCTCTTTACAGAGCCAATGAACATGCAGGGATTGTCTGACACTCTCTGTAATGCCGCAGCCATGTTGGTTGTGGCATTACAGTGATTGGCTGGCCGCACAGAGTCATCAGGTCTATATCAGACCTGGCGCCTCTGTGCTCGTCACAGTCACTCTGGAATCTGACAGTGTAGGGAGAGGTGCTGCTGAGCTAGGGAGAGATTTGCTTGTTTCTATTTGGAGTAGGTAAACCAAATTATATTAGAGACACATATCCATCTCAACAAACAGTCCTTCTGAGGACTAATCCATCTGCAGAGATATATCAGGCAGGCAGTGTATATAGGCAGGCGGTGTACATAGCAGACTGCAGTGCATATACCACAAAAGGCTCCATTCAAGTTTTGTCTGCTGCTGTTGTAAGATATTTCTAGACATAGGCCCAGATCTCAGGGTCCAGAAATATTTTTTTTTGGATCTTAATCCTCATTATTGGCTTAAAAATCAATGGAGAGAACACCGTTTTTCTGCTCTATTTGCTTGTTGGCATTGCAGAATACAGCCAGGTCCTTTCCATATTACATCGCTAAAAATCCAGCTATTTAAAACTGTGACTTGTCTGTCACATGGATCACATATAATTGTGCTGAAAATATTGCCATTTCTGGCCTCCATTCAAATTTTGTTTCAGTGTGTCAGTGAAGCTATTGACACCAGTTTGCTTTTCAAAATCGTTACCTACAGACCAGGTATTTAAAACTGTGTTTTCTCCATCACACGGATCACATATACATTTTCAGAAAATACTGCCATTTCTGGCCTCCATTAAAAATTTGTTTCAGTGTGTCAGTGAAGCTATTGACTCCAGTTTGCTGTTCAAAATAGTTACCTACAGGCCAGCTATTCAAAACTGTGTTTTCTCCGTCACATGGATCACATATACGTTTGCAGAAAATACTGCCATTTCTGGCCTCCATTAAAAATTTGTTTCAGTGTGTCAGCGAAGTTATTGACACCAGTTTGCTGTTCAAAATAGTTACCTAGAGGCCAGGTATTTAAAACTATGTTTTCTCTGTCACACGGATCACATATACGATTTCAGAAAATACTGCCATTTCTGGCCTCCATTAAAAATTTGTTTCAGTTTGTCAGCGAAGCTATTGACACCAGTTTGCTGTTCAAAATAGTTACCTACAGGCCAGGTATTTAAAAGTGTGTTTTCGCCGTCACACGGATCACATATACGTTTTCAGAAAATACTGCCATTTCTGACCTCCATTAAAAATTTGTTTCAGTGTGTCAGCGAAGCTATTGACTCCAGTTTGCTGTTCAAAATAGTTACCTACAGGCCTGCTATTAAAAACTGTGGTTTGTTCATCACACGGATCACATATAAGTTTGCTCCAAATTCTGCCATTTGTAGTGAGCGTGGAAGATATTGTCCTCCATTTAAAATGGGCAAGACTTGTGGCAAGGGACGGGAAACAGGAAGTGATGGTGATGGTGCATGCAGAGGCCAAGGCCATGGTAAAGCTTAAATTGTGCCACAACAAATACCCACATCTTCTCGCTCGACCTTCCTATCCCAATTAATAGGGGACCGCATGACACAACTATTAAACACAGAGCAGTGTGAAAAGGTTATTGGTTGGATAGCAGATAATGCTTCCAGTCACTTAGCCACCACTACCACCCTGTCTTCCACATGGTCAAGTCTCAGTAGCCATGAGTCTGGACCGCATATTCCTCAACCTGAACCTCCTTCCTCCAACCATTCCAAGTGCCCAGAGACAACTGATCCCACACTTGGACACTCCGAAGAGCTATTCACTTTTCCATTTATAGGTTCGGGCCTCTTGTCCGGTTCATTTGAAGAGGGGCAAGAGGAGATCCCATTGAGCGATTCCCAAATAATTGAGCAGCCACGGTCACATGAAGGCGACGGTGGGAAAGTGACACAAGAGGTGGACGATGATGAGACACAATTGCCAGAAAGTCACGGAGGAAGACCAGGGTGGCAGATGAGGTGGTGGATGAAATAGTAACTGACCCAACCTGGCAGGAGGGCATGCAGAGTGAGGACATCAGCACACAGGGGGAGGGATGCAGAGCACCCCAACAGGCAGGAAGAAGCAGTGTGGTGACAGCAGACAGAAGGCAGGCAACCATTCTCTATAACACCAACACGAAGGAAGTTGCCAGTACATCTGTTAGGTCTTCCCAAGTTTGGTTGGATATTAAAGACTCTGCCGATAACCTCAAAAAGGCCATCTGCACGATCTGCCAGGCCAGCATCTGCAGGGGTGGCAAAACTACCAGCCTGACCACCACCAGCATGATCAGGCACATGACAGCAAAGCACCCGACTTTGTGGGCCGAACCCCAGGGTCTAGGAAAAGTGTCTGTGGGTGGCACCACTGCTTCTTCCATTGTTGTGCGTGCTGCAAGCAAATCCCCTGTCCATGGTGCATGTGAAGATGCCTCCTGCCCTGCACCTGTTGTTGCACACTCTCAACTATCAGCATCAAGAAGCACGTCCACGTCCTTGTCCCAGTGCAACGTTCAGTTGTCCATACCCCAGTCCTTGGAATGCAAGCACAAATACGCAGCCAACGTCCCACAGGCCATACTACAAAAATTCCCACATTTTGCGACTGTTTGCGCTCAAAATGTTGCCTTTTAGACTCAAGGAGAAGGAAGCATTCCGCAACTTGATGGCGTCGGCCGTCCCTCGGAACTTGGACCACAGCCGACACTATTTCTCCCAGTGTGCTGTCCCTGCATTACACGTGTCCCAAAACATTAGCCTTGCCCTCAACAATGCAGTTACCAGGAAAGTCCACCTAACCACGGACACGTGGACAAGTGCTTGTGGACAGGGAAGGTATATCTCGCTGATGGCACACTGGGTTAACATAGTGGAAGCCAGGACCCAGTCGGAACTTGGGACGGAACACGCCCCCCTGACTCCATGGATTGCAGGCCATGGGTCTATCAGGGTTGCCCCCACAGCTCCTGCACTTTATCCTCCTCAGCCTCCTCCTCCTCTTCAGCCTCCATCTTTGAAATGACCACATCAGTCACAAGCTGGAAGCACTGCAGCACTGCTTTGGCCAAGCGGCAACAGGCTGTGCTGAAGCCAATATGCTTAGGTGACAAACCTCACAATGCTGAAGAGTTGTGGACAGCTCTGAAAAAGCAGGCAGATTTGTGGCTCACGCCGCTGAACTTATAGCCAGGCATGGTCGTGTGTGACAATGGCCGGAACCTGGTGGCAGCTCTGAGGCGAGGCGAGCTCACACACCTACCATGCCTAGCCATGTGCTTAACCTCGTGGTTCAGCAGTTTCTCAAATTATACCCGGAGCTGTTGGATCTGCTTGTTAAAGTACACCGCCTATGTGCCAATTTTAGAATGTCACTTATAGCTTCCACCGCCCTTGCTGTGTTTCAGCAGCATTTGCAGCTTCCGGCTCACAGACTGGTGTGTGATGTCCCCAAGAGTTGGAACTCTACACTGCAGATGTTGGGATGGATTTGTGAGCATTAAAGGGCAGTTGTTGAGTACCAGCATCAACAAGCCCGTCGGTATTCAATTCAGACTCCACACATAAGACCTCAGGAGTGAACATGGATGTCAGACATATGTACCATCCTCCAAAAGTTTGAGGACTCCACCAAGATGATGAGCGGTGATGACGCCATAATTAGTGTCACCATCTTGCTTCTCTGTCTTCGGAAAACCTCTCTGCTCACAATCAAAGAGGATGCATTGCAGGCAGAGTATGATAAGATGGAGCAAAGAACCATACAGGGTGATTACACACAGCCAAGCCTCATCTCATCCCAACGTGGATTGGGTGACATTGAGGAAGTTGAGGAAGAACAGGAGCTAGTTTCCTGCGCTATAGATGGTACTACCTGCACAACTGTCATACCGTCTGTTCAGTGTGGATGGCCTGAGGACAGAGAGGAGGAAGAGAGCATGGTCGGTCGTCCTCTTGGTGAGGACACGGACATCTTGCCTGTTATCAGTCTGGCACGCATGGCTGAGTTTATGTTACACTGCCTTTCCCATGACCCTCGCGTTCTCAAAATTTTTGGTGACAGTCATTACTGGTTGGTGACACTTCTAGACCCATGTTACAAAGAGAACTTTATATCTCTTATTCCTGAGGCGAACAGGTCTACAAAAATGGGGCAGTACCAGAAGACCCTTGTTGCGGAAATATTAAAAAAATTCCCATCTGAAAACGCTGGCGGCAGAGGTCACAGGTGGGTTGACAACAAAGCACTACAGGCGAGAGAGACACAACTTTAATCCAGCAGAGGAAGGGGAACACTGTCAAAGCTGTGGGAGAATTTTCTCAGTCCCTTCCATCACACAGGCCCTGAGGCATGGGGTACTCTTACAAAGAATGCAAAGTTTGAGAAGATGCTGAAGGAGTACCTTGCCGATTGTAGCAAAGTCCTCCATTATTCCTCTATGCCTTATAATTATTCGGTATCCAAGCTGGATATGTGGAATGAACTGGATCTCTACGCCTTGGTGGTCCTGCCCTGCCACTAGCGTTTTATCACAGCGGGTTTTTAGTGCCGCTGGTGGAATTATAACTGATCAGCGCGTCCGCCTGTCAACTGAAAATGCTGACAGGCTAACTCTTATAAAAATGAACAAGGGCTGGATTGGGCCAGACTTCTCAAAACCACCAAATGATAGCAGCGTATCATAAGCTCAAATCCAGTGTCTTTTTTTGGGAGGTGTATTCCAATGCACCTTTTCACACCCACACATGGGTATACGCTTCCTGGTTTTGGCTATTTGCTCTTGTCCTACTCCTTCTCTTCATTCTCATCCTCCACCACCATAACACCAGGGAGACCGTGGTCCATGAAGAAACACCCACATCATTTTTTTAAAGGGTGTTTATGATGCCCGTAAAAAAATAAAAAATTAAACAGTATCTTCATGTATACTCCCCATGGGTAAATGTTTGTCAGCCTATACACTTAGTGCATGGGCAATTCAAGTATAGGATACCCGCTCCTTTCTAATGGGAACATTTTTTTCTGAGGCCCTCCTCCACGTCTCTTCCAAGGGGCATTGGAGTGCCTCCCAATTTTTGGCAGCCCTTGCATTCATTGCATAGGCCAACACTATGGGAAACCCACTTCCTAATAATGGGAACATTTTTTCATGAGGCCCTCTATGTCTCTTCCAAGGGGTATTGGAGTGCCTCCCAATTTTTGGCAGCCCTGGCATTCAATGCGTAGGCCAACACTATGGGAGACCCACTCCCTAATAATGGGAATATTTTTTTTCAGGAGGCCCTCCTCTATCTCTCTTCCAAGGGGCATTGGAATAGGTCAATTTTTTTGGCAGCCCTTGCATTCACTGCATAGGCAAACAGTATGGAAGACCCACTTCCTAATAATGGGAACATTGTTTTCAGGAGGCCCTCCTCTAAGTCTCTTCAAAGGGGTATTGGGGTGCGTCCAAATTTTCAAAGGAGTATTGGGGTGTGTCTAAATTTTGGGCAGCCTTGCCACTCACTGCATATGCAATAACAGTATAGGAGACCCACTCTTTAGTAATGGGAACAACAAAGCATAGCTGGCTGATGGCTCTTTTAGAATAGTGAGGGCCGTCAGCCAGCCCTTTAAGAGTAGTAAAGGCTGCCTGTTGGCCGTATAAAAATAGGCCTTGTGACTTTTAGAGTCCATCCTTCATAAGTGAAACAGGACGTGTCTGATCATGTCTCACACACCACATGGCCAAATAAGGTTGTAAAATGTTATAATGACATTTCCCGGTGAATGCATTTGTCACGGTTGAAAGCAATGCAAAAGTGCAAAAACGCATCAAAAACACTACGTATGAACATAGCCCAAGGTATGGAGGATTATTTTTGTTTTTGGTTATTTATTTTGCCTTATATACAAGTCATTACCATGGAAAGGATGTTCCTTAACATATTTCCCATGAAAATCCATTTTGGTTTTGTTTTAGTATGTTTTATTGTGAGTCCGTAAAAGTGGTGCAATACCTCTGACAACATTGTTGACAGCACTGACCTGGGTGTTAGACTGTGTGCACATGATGCTTTTTTAATGCGTTTCCACGGCGTTTTTGCAGCTGCGGAAACGCATTAAAAACGCATTGTAGAAGGGCAGCAATTTTCCCCAATGGAAATCCGCATGTGCTGTGCCCATGCTGTGGATTTTTCAGCAGCGTTTATGCTGCGCTCAAAAATCCATAGCATGTCCATTAATTTTGCGGAAATGCGGCGTTTTCGCCACCATTGACATGCATTAGAATGCGCCAATACCGCAAGACTGCATTTGTACTTGCGTTATTGGCGCGTTCTAATGTGCGGATGGTACCCGAGTGTGGAGAAGATGAGACTCTCCTCCACACCCAGGTACCATAAAAAAGGTGTAAAAACAAGAATAAAATAAAAAATAAATGTATACTTACTTTCTGTCGGCCCGCGCACCGCTCCTGCTTGGTTCCCGGCACTTTGCAGTGAGTTGAAGGACCTGCGCTGACGTCAGAGTCATGTGACGGGTCACGTGCCGCTGACGTCGGCAGGTCTTTCAATTCACTGTTGCCGGCAAGGGAGAACGGAGTGAGCGGGACACTGGGGGCCATCGGAGGGTAAGTATACATTTATTTTTTTATTTTTACCACTCTCTCGGGTCACACTATATAAATCCATGCTGTTTGCATGGATTTATATAGTGTGACCTAGTTGTCACAAGCACTTTCCAAGTGATGCTAATCGCTTGGGAAGCGCTTGTCAATCCGCATGCGGAAATGTCAGTGGGTAACCGCTCCATTTCCACATGTCCCTGGCAGGAAAACGCATGTACAATCCGCATGCGTTTTTTTCTGCCAGGGAGATGCAGAAACGCTCAGGAAAAAATCCTGAGCATTTCTGCATCGTGTGCACATAGCCTTACTTCGTCTCTCAAGTTAGTAGCTTTAGCTGTCAAAAAAACACATAATAAAGAAAATTGCTGAACTGTTTGACAATGTAATTTATTATGTGTTTGATGCTTTAATTGCAACCTCTACACTAGTTAGTTGGAAGTTTATTCTAGTAGATGACAAGCTCTATCTTACCACTTTACAATGAGGAATGTGTCAAATAATAGACAGAGCCTTCAGTCACTTTTATAAATATATCTATTAGTTAATAGTTAATCGAGCTAATCATTATGTAGAGCAGGTAAGGAAACTGAAAGAAAGGTTTCCAAATTCTAACTTACAAGAAGATTGAAATGTTGAACTGCCCAGTTGGTTATTTGTTTTATTTAATGGTTTTCGGCTTGATTTCGAGCCATAGCAACTTGGATGAACGATCTGCAGGAAGATTGATCTTGCGCATGCCTTGATATGTCCACCAGGGTTTTCTCCACTGTTATCTTGATAGTATCAAGCCATTGGGTTGCTAGTCTTCCTCTTTGCCTTTCTCCTTCTATTCTTCCAAACATGATGTCCTTCTCCAATGATTGCTCTTTTTGTATGGTATGTCCAAAGTATGCAAGTCATAGCTTGATGATCCTTGCTTCGAGAGACATGTCTGACTTAATTTGTTACAAAATGGATTTATTTTTCTTGCCATCCATGGTATTGATAACATCTTTGTCCAGCACCACAAGACTTTGATTATTCTTCTGTCTTGCTACTTTATCATCCAGGTTTCACATCCTTATGTTAGCACAGAAAAGTCGAAACTACAGTACAGACCAAATCTTTGGACACACCTTCTTATTTAAAGATTTTTCTGTATTTTCATGACTTTAAAAATTGTACATTCTCACTGAAGGCATCAAAACTATGAATAAACACATGTGGAATTATATACTTAACAAAAAAGGGTGAAACAAATGAAAATATGTCTTATATTCTAGGTTCTTCAAAGTAGCCACCTTTTGCTTTGATGACTGCTTTGCACACTCTTGGCATTCTCTTGATGAGCTTCAGGAGGTAGTCACCGGAAATGGTTTTCACTTCACAGGTGTGCCCTGTCAGGTTTAATAAGTAAGATTTCTTGCCTTATAAATGGGGTTGGGACCATAAGTTGTGTTGTGCAGAAGTCTGGTGGATACACAGCTGATAGTCCTACTGAATAGACTGTTAGAATTTGTATTATGGCGATAAAAAAGCACTTAAGCAAAGAAAAACAAGTGGTCATCATTACTTTAAGAAATGAAGGTTAGTCAGTCCGAAAAATTGGGCAAACTTTGAATGAGTCCCCAAGTGCAGTTGCAAAAACCATCAAGCGCTACAATAAAACTGGCTGACACGAGGACCGCCCCAGGAAAGGAAGACCAAGAGTCACCTCTGCTTCTGAGGATAAGTTTTTCCGAGTCACCAGCCTCAGAAATCGCAGGTTAACAGCAGCTCAGATTAGAGACCAGGTCAATGCCACACAGAGTTCTAGCAGCAGACTCATCTCTACAACAACTGTTAAGAGGAGACTTTGTGTAGCAGGCCTTCATGGTAAAATAGCTGCTAGGAAACCACTGCCAAGGACAGGCAACAAGCAGAAGATACTTGCTTGGGCTAAAGAACACATGGAATGGACATTAGACCAGTGGAAATCTGTGCTTTGGTCTGATGAGTACAAATTTGAGATCTTTGGTTCCAACCACCGTGTCTTTGTGTGACGCAGAAAAGGTGAAAGGATGGACTCTACATGCCTGGTTCCCACCGTGAAGCATGGAGTAGAAGGTGTGATGGTGTGGGGGTGCTTTGCTGGTGACAATGTTGGGGATTTATTCAAAATTGAAGGCATACTGAACCAGCATGGCTACAACAGCATCTTGCAGCGGCATGCTATTCTAATCCGGTTTGCGTTTAGTTGGACCATCATTTATTTTTCAACAGGAAAATGACCACAAACACACCTCCAGACTGTGTAAGGGCTATTTGACCGAGAAGGAGAGTGATGGGGTGCTACGCCAGATGACCTAGCCTCCACAGTCACCCGACCTGAACCCAATCTAGATGGTTTGGGGTGAGCTGGACCGCAGAGTGAAGGCAAAAGGGCCAACAAGTGCTAAGCATCTCCTTCAAGATTGTTGGAAGACCATTTCCGTTGACTACCTCTTGAAGCTCATCAAGAGAATGCTCTCATTTAGGGCTTTAAGAAATACTAAAAAAAATCAAGATAAAAAATGTGCTACTCAGTAAGGGTAATTTCTTTCAGACCAAGCAAAGGTAAGAATTATGGAATCACTCAATTCTGAGGAAAAAAATATGGAATCATGAAAAACAAACACACAAAAGAACACCCCAATACATGACTAGTTTTTTGTTGCACCACCTCTGGTTTTAATAACAGCTTGCAGTCTCTGAGGCCTGGACTTAATGAGTGACAAACAGTACTCTTCATCAATATGGCTAAAACTTTCTCTGATTGCTGTTGCCAGATCAGCTTTGCAAGTTGGAGCCTTGTCATGGACCATTTTCTTCAACTCCCACCAAAATTTTCAATTGGATTGAGATCCGGACTATTTGCATTAACCTTATGTGTCTTCTTTCATGGAATGTTTTCACAGTTTTTGCTCTATGGCAGGATGCATTATCATCATGAAAAATTATGTCATCATCTCCAAACATCCTTTCAATTGATGGGATAAGAAAATTGTCCAAAATATCAATGTAAACTTGGGCATTTATTGAAGATGTAATGACAGCCATCTACCCTGTGCCTTTACCTGACATGCAGCCCCATATCATCAATGACTGTGGAAATTTGCATGTTCTC
The DNA here is from genome assembly GCF_046119375.1 of Phyllobates terribilis. Taxonomy (NCBI): domain Eukaryota; kingdom Metazoa; phylum Chordata; class Amphibia; order Anura; family Dendrobatidae; genus Phyllobates; species Phyllobates terribilis. The sequence continues at coordinate 448,216,567 of NW_027362764.1, forward strand.
TTCATGCAGTCATCTTCATAAATCTCATTGGAACGGCACCAAACAAAAGTTGCAGCATAATCCCCTTTCCCAATGCAGATTCGCGATTCATCACTGAATATGACTTTCATCCAGTCATCCACAGTCCAAGATTGCTTTTCTTTAGCCCATTGTAACCTTGTTTTTTTCTGTTTAGGTGTTAATGATGGCTTAAGTTTAGCTTTTTTTTATGTAAATCCCATTTCTTTTAGGCAGTTTCTTACAGTACGGTCACAGACATTGACTCCAGTTTCCTCCCATTCGTTCTTAATTTGTTTTGTTGTGCATTTCTTGTTTTGGAGACATATTGCTTTAAGTTTCCGGTCTTGATGCTTTGGTGTCTTCCTGGGTCTACCAGTATGTTTGCCTTTAACAACCTTCCCATGTTGTTTGTATTTGGTCCAGATTTTAGACACAGCTGACTGTGAACAACCAACATCTTTTGCAACATTGCGTGATGATTTACCTTCTTTAAAGAGTTTGATAATCCTTTCCTTTATTTCAATTGACATCTCTCATGTTGGAGCCATGATTCATGTCAGTCCACTTGGTGCAACAGCTCTCCAAGGTGTGATCACTCCTTTTTAGATGCAGACTAACGAGCAGATCTAATTTGATGCAGGTGTTTTGGAAATGAATATTTACAGGGTGATTCCATAATTTTTTCCTCAAAATTGAGTGAGTCCATAATTTTTCCCTCTGCTTGGTCTGAAAAAAATTTCACTTACTGAATACAACATTTCTAATCTTGATTTCTTTTAGCGTTTCTTAAAGCCCTAAAGTTGCCATTTGAAATGACTTTAGTTTTGTGCCATTTCTATTATCTGCTTTTTTTCAACAACATTAAACAACTGAATGAACATCCTCCGAGCCCAGTGATTCCATAATTTTTGCCAGGGGTTTTAGTAGTATGCATAATAATTACCTGTTCCAGCAAAAAAAGAACACTTCCAGTCTATCTAATGTATCAAGACCAGTTGATCAACACCGTAGCAGAATTACAACCATATTTGACAAATTAAAGTCACAGCTGTGGTCAAACCAGTCCTTTGAATGTCATCTACTACATATATACTGTGTAATCTGTAGTTAGAACAAGGAAATGGATGTGTAGTGATGTGAAAACTGAATGGGCTAACCAGGAGGTGTCTTTTACTTATCAAGCAGATATAAGTTCTTCTACTTACTATCACGTAAAAAACAACTGCATTTATGTACAGAACACCAACATTTATGATGCCTCTGAATACACAGTATGTAAACTACAATACTCATTGGAGATTGTTGGAAAGCATATGGCTGTTCATTTCTTCATATTATCCATAAATATTCTTATCATCTGTAAAATAAATTCCATAAGCTTCTAGATGTCATTTTTTATGTACAAACACTATCTATGTTTTTCTCAGATCCATTATAGTCTATAGGGCTATTCACATATTTGTGTATTTTTTCAATCCAAATGACCAACTGAAAACACAAACATAGGTCCAATTTTGATCCAAAAATTCATCAAACTCGCCAATGCAAGTCTATGGCTCCTTTAAATAAACGGACAGCACTAGGGTGCCTTCCTTGTGCTTGTTTAACTGACTGATAAGAAAAGCTTGTGAAACTAGTTGTTTTTTGATTTTGAGAAAAACTAATGAAATTCTAATGGTAAAATAAGACACATTTCCCAAAGAGTGATGAGTGAGAACTAAAATGGTTGGGTACTCATTGTTCAAGTTGAGGAAATTGGAATGCTCGAGTGCTCGGACCAAGTAACGAGCCCAATGTAAGTTTGGGAAACTCGAGCATTTTTCTGGCGGCTCCCTCCGGCGGTCTGCAGAGGGCATAAAAATTGCCCAAATCGATGGGAACAGTGCTCAAATGACATGGAATCAGCATGGAGAAGCCTCCTGGAAACATTTCTGACACCCAGTTCACCACTGTCAACAATGTTGTCAGAGGTATTACGCCACTTTTACGGACTCACAAAAAAACGTGCAAAAACTAAGCCAAAATTGATTTTTCTGAGAAATATGTTAAGGAACATCCATTACAGGGTAATGACTTGTATATAAGGCAAAATAAATAAACAAAAGCAAAAATGCTCCTCCACACCTTGGGATATGTTCACATGTTGCATTTTTGATGAGTTCTTGCACTTTTGCATTGCTTTCAACAGTGACAAATGCATTCACTGGGAAATGTCATTTTAACATTTTACAACCTTATCTGGCCATGTGGTGTGTGACACATCATCAGACACTTACATACAGTGCTGAAAAGACATGGGAACAGCATGGGGAAGACTCGTGGAAGCATCTCTGACTCCCAGGTCACTGCCTAAAAGTGTGCACATCATAAGTGATCCTGGGCACATGCGAAGATGTCTCGCGCCATGCCCTTGTCGTTGCAGACTTGCACAATCACCGTCCACATCCTTGCCCCAGTGCAGCATTCAGTTTACCCTACTCCATTCCTTGGAATGCAAGCGCAAGTATGCAGCCAGAAACCCACCCACAGGACGCAATAGTAATAGCCAGATATATCTCATTAGACCGAAGTCCGCAATAAAAAAGCAGCCATAAAGTATCCGGGAATCTTCCCACACACTTTTCTTAGCCAGGGCTGCTACTCAGGCCCACCAGAGAACCGGTGGGCCTTGGCTTCTCCTTCAGAATAGTTCATAATGTCGAGGTGTGGCAATGATGATGATAGAGGCCACCACTTGCTTAGTTTTCTGTTACTTGGAATGCAAGCACAAGTATGCAGCAAGCCACCCAACAACCCACAGGCCACAATAGTAAACTGCCAAATTTCTGTGCGGTTGCTTGCACTTGAAATGTGGCCTTTTAGGCTCATGGAGGTGGAAGCTGTCCACAACCTCATGGTGGCAGTGGCCGGGTGTCCATACTCAGTCCACAGCCGCCACTATTTCTCCCGGTGTCGTCTCCGCCTTCCACAAGCGTGGGTCCCTGAACAATACCCGTGCCCTCACTAGTGGACTTAAGTGGGAAGGACGCCTAACCATAAACACATGGACAGGTGAATATGGTCAAGAACGGTACGGAGCCAGTCCACATTAAAAATGCAGCCATAGAGTGTCCAGGAACCTTCCCACACAGTTTTCTTAGCCCGGGATGCTTCTCAGCAAGGTTGGACGGACCCACCCAAGTTGGTGGTGTATTTCACCACAGCCATATACTTTAGCTTGGTGAAAGGACTAGCATAGAGGGAAACCGTATCTACTCCAGCTGTCATTTCTTGGTCACCAGGTTCCGCTCATTGTCACACATGAGCATGCCTGGCTGTATGTTCGGCGGTGAGAGCCACAGATCAGGCTGCTGTGTTACAGCTTTCAACAACTCTACAGCAGTGGGCAGTTTGTCGCCTAAGCATTAAGCATGTTATCTTCAGCACAGCCTGTTGCCAATTGGCCAAGGCAGTGCTGCAGTGCTTTCAGCTTGTGACTGATGTTTTCATTTCAGAGTTGGAGGCCAAACTGGAGGAGGAGATGCAGGAGCTGAACAATGTGATTACATTGCAGTTACATTGGCGAGTCTGTTTTTTATACTAAAGAAAGATCTTACTGTGTTTTTATTTATTTATTTATTTTTTATTTTTTTACAATATTTTTTAAGACAAATGCATTCACCTCGAAATGTCATTTTAACATTTTACAACCTTATCTAGCCATGTGGTGTGTGACACATCATTAGACACATCCTATTTCATTTATGATGGAGGGACTCTGAAAGTCAGAAAGCCTATTTTTATAGGGCCATCAGGCGGCCCTTCCTTTTCTTAAAGGGACAGCAGTCGGCCCTTGCTATTTTTAGAGAACTATCAGCCAGCTATGCTTTGTTGTTCCCATTATTAACGAGTGGGTCTCCTATACTGTTATTGCGTATGCAGTGACTGCAAGGGCGGCCAAAAATTTGGACGCAAACCAATACCCCTTGAAAAGACATAGAGTAGGGTCTCAGTAAAAAAAATGTTCCCATTATAAAGGAGCGGGTCTCCTATAGTGGTAATGCCCATGCTGTGACTGCAAGGGCTGCAACAATTTGGGAAAAACGCCACTTATAATTTAAAGACTCATAGAGCTTGGCTACAGTAACGAGTATGACGTGTTCCCATTAGAAAAGTAGAGTGTCTGCTATTCAGTTATAGGGTATGCAGTGAGTGCAACAGCTGCCAAAATTTAGGAAAAACCCTACTAACAATTTTAAGACACACATTGCTGGGCCACAGTAACGACATGTGCTCATTAGAAAGGGGAGGGTCTGGTATACTGTTAATAGGCATGTAGTGAATGCAACAGCTGCCAAAGATTTGGAGGTTCTCCAATGTCCCTTGGAAGAGATGCAGAGGTCGGAGGGCCTCTTGCAAAAAATGCTTACATTATTAGGAAGTGTGACTCCCATACTCTATGCATATGCAGTGAAGCAGCGGCTGCCAAAAATGTGAAGGAACTCCAATGTCCCTTGCAAGAGAGTAGATATGTTGATATGATACATATGGTGGTGATATGGTGGTGGAGGATGAGGATGCGAAGAAGTAGGAGGACAAGAGCAAATAGAAAAAATCAGGAAGCGTATACCCCTGTCTGGGAGTGAAAACAGAGGTTCATGTTAATAGAGTTAGACCTCCCAAAAAAAAAGACTGTATTTGAGTTTATGTTACTCTGCTGTCATTCGGTGGTGTTGAGAAGACTGGCCCAATCCAGCCCTTGTTCATTTTTATAAGAGTCAGCCTGTCAGCATTTTCAGTTGACAGGTGGATGCCCCTGTTGGTTATAATTCCACCGGCGGCAATAAAAAACCCACTCTGACAAAACGCTAGCGGCAGGGAAGGCCAGTACCTCCAAGGCATAGAGAGACAGTTCATGCCACGTGTCCAGCTTGGATATCCAATAATGATAAGGTACAGAGGAATCACGGAGGATGTTGGTACAGTCGGCAAGGTACTCCCTCACCATCTTCCAAAACTTTTCATTCCTTGAGAGAGTACCCCACGCATCAGGGCTTGTGTGATGGGAGGGTCTGAGAAAACTGTCACAGAACTTTGAAAGTGTTCCTCTGCCTCTGCTGGATTGCATTTGTGTCTCTCTAGCCTGTACTCCTTGGTTGTCCAACAAACTGTGACCTCTTCTGACATCGTTTTTAGATGGGATTTTTTTAAATTATTCCGCAACAAGGGCTTTCTCGTACTGCATCATTTTAATAGGCCTGTCCTGCGCAGGAGTAAGAGACAGAAAGTTCTTCTAATAGCAAGGGGCTAAAAGTGTCACCAACCAATATTGACTGTCACCCAAAATTTGGACAATGCGAGTGTCAAGGGAAAGGCAGCGTAACAAACTCAGTCATGTGTGCCAGACTGAAAAGAGGAAAGCCTTCCATGTCCTCACCAAGAGGACGACTGACCATGCTCTCCTCCTCATCCTCTTCCTCCTCCTCCTCTTCCTCATTGTCACCCAATCCACATTGGGATGAGATGAGGCTGGGCCGTGTGTAATCACCCTGTATTGTTCCATGCTCCATATCATTGTGCTCCACCTGCAATGCAATCCTGCAATGTGCACCATGACCGCTGGGCCCTCACCAGCCCCTCGCAGTTATCTGTCAACCCGATCAGCGATGTGCTGGACTCGAGTGCCAGGTAGACAGCACATTGTTCGATGATCCCTGTTTTTGTGACAGATTGCCCTATCTGTTCTCCTAATAATTGAGTCCCCCACTACCAGCACCTGCCTGGCCTGCCCTTCTCTCCTCTTTCCCCCCTTACTGGAGCTGACACTCCTCCGGCTTTCAGACGACATGCCTTGGTTCAGCAGTGCTACCCCTGTACTGACACCCCCCTCATCTGCCAACTTTTTAAACTTATTGGAGAGTGCCAGAACAGGACTAGTCTCTATGGCACTCTTCCCTCTACCCTCCCCTTCTAGCTGTCACCCTGCTAGCTGCCTCACTGTCCTGCAGCTCCCTACTACCACCCTCCCCCACATCTACCCCAGTGAGCAGCTGCTCAGTGAGCAGCAGACTCCTTTCAATATTGTCAATGGATCTCAGTGTTGTAGTTCTTGACCAAGTTTGCACACACTGAAGCAGGTATTTTGGCTCACTCTTCCATACAGATCTTCTCCAGATCTTTCAGGTTTTGGGGATGTCGCTTGTCAACATCGAGTTTCAGCTTCCCCCAAAGATTTTCTATTGGGTTCAAGTTTTGAGACTTGCTAGGCCACTCCAGGACATTGAAATGCTTCTTACAGAGCCACTCCTTAGTTGCCCTGGCTGTGTGTTTTAGGTCATTGTCATGCTGGAAGACCTAGCCAGGACCCATCTTCAAAGCTTTTACTTAAGGAAGGAGGTTGTTGGCCAAAATCTTGTGATATGTGTCCCCATCCATCCTCCCTTCAGTACGGTGCAGTCACCCTGTCCCCTTTGCAGTAAAGCACCCTCAAAGTATGATGTTTCCCTCACCATGCTTCACGGTTGGAATGATGTGTAAGAATCTATTTTGATTTACTATCGGCCATCTTGTTGTGGTTTTCTGGCTTCTAGTCTTTTCCTCTGGTGCTGGGTTCTTGGTCACGTGATATCTGCACCTAGCTCCCATTCCCCGCTGGACATCAGTGTTGTTTATGCTTGTGCTCTGGCTAAGTAGCCTAGTTTAGTTCTTTGTGCTTTGGACAATTGATTTCATGGGACTTCTTGTTCCACCAGTTTGTTCCCTTTTATCTTTATTTCTGCACTAACTTTTCTGTTAGGAAGTCTCCTGCTTTTGCTCCCAGTCACTAGATCTTTTAGGGATCCCTTTCCCCTTCCTTCAGGTCTTCATTTGAGTTCAGTGCAGGAGTTCTGGTGGAGCTATTCTCAAGGAATAGGGCACCCACCTCAGCGTAGGGTCTAGCTGAGTATCAGTGCAGGGACAGCTTTTCCCCCTTCTTCCTTAATTCTCAGTTGCATAACATAACAGTATGTCTAGCCCCGTTTAAAAAGAAAAAAAAAAGTTTTTCATGTTTTTTTTTTTTTTCTCCTCTCCTCTTCCTGGATTTTCTTCAGTATGTGTACCATCCAGGAGCTTGTTCAACGCTTGAAAGGATTGACTCTGGAGGTTGCCGGTCTTCAGCAGTATGTGAGTAAATACTCTGCAGAACGCTATGAAGAACCTAAGGTAGGATTTCCTAAGTGATTCTCGGGGAAACGACAGGATTTTTTTCTTGGTGCTGAGAGTTATTGCACCCTGTTCAGACGATGGTCTGCAGAGGTTAGGTGGAACGACTGTGCACTCAAGTTTCAGTTTCTGTCAGGCTTGATTGAAAGGGTTAAAGATTTGCTCATTGCTTTCCCTGCACTGATACTTTGTAAGTTGCCATGCAGTTAGCTATCCGTGTGGATAGAAGGTTTATGGCAAACAGAATGAGGAGAGGTTTCCTGTATTGCTGGATTCTGTTTCTCACAATATTCCTGCAGACACTGAGGGATTTATGCTGGTGGGGGCAATATCATCCCGTTCCAAGGAGAGGCACAGGAGGTTCTCTGAGGGACTTTGCTTGTATTGTGGTAAGGCTGATTATTTTTTTAAACAATGCAAGGTTCGCTTAAGGAAAGAAAAAAAATGGTCAGTAGAAATAGCACTTCCATTCGCATTGTGTTTTTACGTTGTGCTAGGATCTTTTTTTCTGGTAATACCACCTGTCAGGGTCGTTCGATTGAGTTTCAGATTATGGTGGATTGTGGTTCTGCACTAAATTTGATTGATCAACAATATCTTGAAAAGTATGTTTGATTCTGACCCTTTGTCGTCTCCTTTTCCTGTGGTGGCGATTGATAATACTCCCCTGGAGCATGGGAGCATTCTTCGAAAGGTCACTTGGTTTCCGCTTACTTTGAATATGGAACATCAGGAGCAGATTGACTTATTTGTACTTGCTAAGTTGCCTTCCCCAGTCATCCTGGAGTTGCCCTGGTTAAAAGTGCATAATCCTTTGCTGGACTGGTCATCTGATTCCATAAGATCCTGGGTTCAGGGGTGTTATGGTAAATGTTGTAATTTTCGCATTACGGCTGTTGTGAAGGGGGAGTTACCTGAACCCATTCAGGATTTTTGGAGGGTTTTTTCAGAGATGGAGTCGAAAGCTTTACCACCTAATAGAGATTACGATTGCGCTATTGACTTCGTCCCTGATGCTAAGCTCCCTAAGAGTCGGTTGTATAATCTGACAATTCCCAAGAGGGAGGCTTTGAAGGAGTGCCTTCAGACGAGTTTAGCTGCAGGTCACATAAGATCCTCTAAGTCTCCTGTGGCAGTTGGGTTCTTTTTTGTCAAAAAGAAGGATGGGGGTCTTAGGCCATGTCTGGATTTTCGAGAGATTAATAACATCACTGTGCGCAACCCTTACCCGTTACCACTTATACCGGATTTGTTTAACCAATTGACTGGAGCTAAATGGTTTTCTAAGATTGACCTTCGTGGGACATATAATTTGCTGCGGGTGAAGGACGGAGATGAATGGAAGACAGCTTTTAACACCCCGGAAGGTCATTTTGAGTGTTTGGTGATGCCTTTTTGGCTTACTAACGCCCTGCATTTTTTAAAAATTTCATCAATGACATTCTGAGACCCTTGATCGGTAGGAGTGTTATTGTTTATCTGGATGACATTTTGATTTATTCATCGGATCTTGAGTCTCATTGGTAGTGTTGAGCCACCCCCGTAGTGTTCGAGTTCGGTTCGGTTCGTCGAACACCCATGTGTTCGCCGAACTGTTCATCGAACTGTTCGTCGAACACCTTCGAACACCATTAAAACCAATGGCAGGCAAACAAAAACACATAGAAACACATAGAAAACACCTTCAAAGGTGTCCAAAAGCTGACAAACTGCTCAGAAGACATAACTAACACATGGAAAAGTGACAAGTACAAATAGTCATGCGAAAAGAAAAGAGGTGGAGGAGTAAAAGGAGGGGGAGACATAGATATAGGCATGTCATGCCCTTCTAAAATCCAAAAAGTGAGAAGCCGACACGGCCAGTCCGTTCCTGCCCATGCCAACTCCGTGTCACCGGGTTTGTGCCAGAGCCGCGGTGGACCCTGACGGCCAGCCCCCCTCTCCCAATACTGGTGCCTGTCCGCTGGTGGGTCGAGCGAGCCCCCCTGTAGTGGAGGCAGCTCTAAGCTTTTTAATTTAAATTGTCTCTCTAATTTGAATGAATACACTTTAAATCCTTTTACAAGGATCTATTGGAGGGCAAGTCTCATGCCAGCAGCCGCGTAATTCCAGCTCCAGTAGCGTCCACTAAAGCTGATGCAGTTAAAAAGCTGTTATAAGGATCGAGCTCGGCTGTCCACCGCAAGGCATCCTACCGCCAGTCCCAGACCCTATGCCTTGGGTTGTTTTCTGATGCTCTTCACTGAGTATCCCGTGGTCCCGAAGCATTTCCTTTGAAAAAATTAAGTGTCCAAACTACAGGTGGTGTAGCTTGCTTAGCAGCCGGGATAATCCGCTGACTAGCAGACACTGCTACAAGGCACAAAGTATTTCCTGGGCTAGATGCAGTTAAAAATTTGTAATTAGATACTCTCGTTGGATGCTGAGAAAGAATTCCATAGAGTCTCCTGGCACACCATATATTATTCTCTTAAAAAGCTTGGGGTAGGGGTCTAGGGGACCCTTTTATAGCCAAAATCACGGCCCTGTATCGCAATACGTCACCTAGGCTGAAGATAAATGGAACTGTAGCACCCTGAGGGCTCGGTTGCTACAGAGGTATTGCACCTCACCCAGAGGTGTGATATCTCACTTTCAGGTAAGGATGGAGTGTGGATCAGGACCGGACACCTGCATGCATTACACCACATTGCCGTGGGGCAGGGCGACCAATATGCCCCTGAGATGGGCTTGACAGTCCCTGTCCCTGGCTGGAGTAGGGGGAGGGAACACTGAGGAAGGGGAACCCTGTAGTGCAGGAGCAGGGAGGAAGCAGTACCTGGGTGCATTGAGATGGGAGTATAAAAGGTCGGCACCATCTTAGTTCAGTGCAGAGAAGTCTGAGCAGAAGTGACAGGGAGCAGGGGCTCTGCATGAGCTCTGCTCCGGAGGCAGGCCTAGTAACAGGGGCCCAGGCCTGGAAGAGGGAGAAGGAAGGAAGAGAAAAGGAGAAGGCTCCAGGAAAGAGGAACGAAGGGATCCCAGGGGTGCGGAGGAGCGAGTCGCCACCACACGCCCGAATCCACCTGCGTGGAGGGGTCAGGCCAAAGGGGGAGACCGGTCCCCGAAACTAGTGGAGGCGGGAAATGACCCTCAGCTAGAAACCGAAGCCTGTGACATTTTATGTGGCGCAGCCCCTCGCTACACCCGCTAGGAAGGCACCACATAGGGTCAGGGAAACTGGCGCCAAGTTTACCAAGAGGAAGCCCAAGGCTGCCGGACAGAAGGGTTGGTAAGAAAGGCCAGACAAAGGACACACAAAGGGGGTCTTGTGAAGCGCTCCAAAGTTATCTGGGAGTTGTCTGAGCCCCTCACCTGGTGAGCACAGTACGACGTGGGCAGCCGTTACCTACAGAAGTGGTCTGGATAATAAGAACTGTGAGTAAAGGCCCGGAACTGCATCACTGACTCCGTGTCATTACTGCTGCTGCCTTGCACCATCACCCCCATCCTCCGCATACACTGCCCTGAGGCTATACTCCTCCCGTGGGGAGTAATGCTACTCTCTGCTGCACCCACAACACCAGCCTCAGCGGTCTGCCCTGCAGCGGCTGTTCACTCTGACCGCAATCCACGGGTGGCGTAGTCGGACATTTAAACATCAAAACCACATAAATAGTTCCGCCACTGGTTTGACCGCCCTGAGCCACGGAACCGGGTAGCCGCCCCGGAGACTACAACCACCAGCATCCACCAAAAAGGGTCCGGCTTCGGGTGTCCCAAGGCCCAGGGGGCGCGTCAGAACATTTTCATCACCTTTCATAATCACCAATGAGACAAGGCAGGGATGTCCTCTGTACCCTCTCTTATACATCCTAGTGACGGAGCACCTGCTCTCATCAATTCGCCATAACCCCAATATTAGGTGGATTGAGGTGGGAGGCAACGAGTACAGCTGCTCTCTATTTGCTGATGATGTCCTAGTATATATCACTCAATCACATATATCCATCCTTGCTGTTATGGCTGAAATAGATCAATTTGTTATATGGTCAAATTTTAAAATCAATGCAGCGAAGTCTGAGGCCCTCGATGTCTCCCTCTCCAAATCCATACAGGATTCCATCCAGTCCAACTTTCCCTTTGCCTGGCCCTCACAAGGTATCAAATACTTAGGAATTCCTATTCATAGAGACCTCTCCCATCTATGTTATCTTAATTTTGGGCCCTTTATTGAACAACTCCATACAGACCACGGTTGGCAAATTAGAACTGTAAGATTCACTACGTGAACCACTGGTGTTTTGTGGAAAAGCACATGTACACTGTGTTCCAAATTATTATGCACAAAGTGTTTAAGAGTGATAAGGGAAGAATATTTTTGTTTGTCAGTTAAACTCATTGATGGTAATGTGTGTCAGGGCTCTTTATATCACTGTAAGCAATTGCAGACACCTGTGCTAATTAGTTTGGCAGGTATGTCCAATGAAAGGCAAGACTACTTAAGAAGGCTGTCCCACATTATTAAGCAGCCTACATTTTCTGCCAAAATGGGAAAGAAAAAGGATGTGTCGGCTGCAGAGAAGCAACAAATTGCGGAGTGTTTAGGTCAAGGCATGACTACAATCAACATTGTGCGATGATCAGGATGAAGTGTCTTGGCAATCAAAAAGTATGTAGCTGATGCACAGTACACACGTGTGCGTGCTGATAAGGGAAAATTGAGGACTCTTTCCTACAGGCAATTACGTCAGGTTGAAAGAGCAGCGGCAAAAAAGCCTTGTCATAGCAGCAGACAAGTTTTTGAAGCTGCTGGTGCCTCCAACGTCCATAAGAGGTTTGCAGCTGTGGGTACGCCATCCTGTCGACCTCCTCTATCCACTGCAACCAAGCAGAAAGGGCTCCAGTGGGTCAAACATTATATGAAGACTGATTTCAAAACTGTTTTGTTCACGGATGAGTGCCGTGCAACGCTCGATGGTCCAGATGGATGGAGTGGAGGATGGCTGGTTGAAAGACACCCAATGCAAACACGGCTAAAGCACCAACAAGGAGGAGGTGGAGTAATGTTTTGGGCTGGAATCATAGGAAGAGAGATTGTCGGCCCCTTTAGGATCCCTGAAGGGGTAAAGGTGAACTCCATAATGTATGTGGAGTTTCTCAAACAGCACTTCCTGCCATGGTTCAAGAAGAAGAACCGTGTATTCCACAGCAAGATCATTTTCATGCATGATAATGCACCGTCTCATGCTGCACATAACACATCTGCATCTCTGGCTGATATGGGCATAAAAGGGGACAAACCCGTGTGACCCCCATGCTCCCCTGACCTCTACCCCATTCAAAACCTCTGGAGCATCATCAAAAGGAGTGTCTATGATGGTGGGAGGCAGTTCACATCTAAGCAACAGCTCTGGGAGGGTATTCTGTCCTCATGCAAAACAATTGGAAACAGAAACCATCCAAAACCTGACAAATTCAATGGACGAGAGAGTTCAGAAGCTCCTTTCGAACAAGGGGTCCTATGTGCAAATGTAACATCACCTAGAATAAAGTTTTGAGTTGAAAACTGTTTGATTTCAGTTTCTAATAACTTGCTAATGCTTATAATTTCAAAAATGACCATTTTTTTGTTCTTTATTTAATTAAAAGGTTGATCGAAGAGTGTGGGGGATCTAAGTGTGTGGCAACCCAATAGTCAGGATTACTTCGAATTCTGACAATCTGAGGGTCATGTTGCAGGTAGTGCAGCAAGAAGGCACTTATGTGTCTTGCGCATCTCGGAGCCCCAAAATTATTTTCCGGGCTAGATGCAGCTAAAAATTATTATTAATTTTAAATCTGGTGGAGCTTAGTATAGATGGCCTAATAGAATCAGTACTGCACACTGTTACAAAGCCCAAATTATTTTCCAGCCAAGATACAGATAAACATGATTAGTAATTTTAAATCTGGTGAAACTTAGTATAGATGGCCTAATAGAATCAGTACTGCACACTGCTACAAAGCCCAAATTATTTTCCAGCCAAGATACAGATAAACATGATTAGTAATTTGAAAGCTTAAAACGGTTGGTGAGGTGATTTTAACCAATCATCAAGCTTTTACTCTCCCCAGGATGACACAGGGGTAGAAAAGTCTTTTCGGATCCATGATTTGTTCATCTTTATGAACGTGAGTCTGTCTACATTATCAGTGGAGAGCCGCGTGCGCTTATCTGTCAGCACACCACCAGCAGCGCTGAACACACGTTCAGACAGAACGCTGGCTGCGGGGCATGACAAGATCTCCAAGGCGTAAGTGGCTAGCTCTGGCCATTTATCCAGATTGGAAGCCCAAAAAGAGCAAGGGTCCAGTGACACAGTCATGGCTTCAATGTTTACTTGGAGATACTCCTGTACCATCGTCTCTAGGCGTTGACTATGTGTCAGACTTCTTGTCTCCTGTGGCCTTCCAAAGGGTGGACTAAAAAAGTGGTGAAATGATTCCGCAAAATTGATGTTACCAGCAGATAGTGTGTTTCTGTTATGGTTTGAGTGTTGAACTCTTGACGGTCCCACGGTTGGCAAGTTGGAACTGTGAGATTCACTACGTGCACCACTGGTGTTTTGTGGAAAAGCACATGTAAGATTCTGCAACAGTCTCTGTTGATACTCCTGCATGCGTGCATCCCTTTCTATGGCAGGAATAATTTCTGCAAATTTACTTTTGTACTGGGGATCTAACAGTGTGGCAACCCAGTAGTCAGGATTATTTCTAATTCTCACAATTTGAGGGTCATGTTGCAGGTATAGCGCCGGCGTCCCTGCCCTCTGCTAGGCAGGGACGCTGTTCCCCTCACCCCTCTGCTCCGAGCCCGGCGTCCTCCTCCCGCTCTGCTGGCAGCGCGCGCTCCTTCCCGGCCACTGTGCTTAGGGCGCGCTCCCTCCCTCGTAAAGGTGCCGCGCGCGCCGTCCTAAGGAGTCCCCGGCCAATGGCCGGAGGACTTCACCATATATAAGGCACCTCCTCCAAAATGGAGGTGCCCGAGCAATGTTGTTGCACTGTTCACTACTCTGCTTCAGCCCTCAGGTCCCGTTGCCAGTTACCTGCCAGTTACCTGCCAGAAACCTGCCAGTTTGCTGTCTGTTTCCTGCCTGACATTCCTCCTACCTGCTCGCTAGCCTGAGAACCGATGGTCTGCCTTCCTATTCCTGTCAGTCTGTCTATGGACCAGCTTGCCCGCTCACCTGGGAGCGCACATCTGCTACCTGTCTGCTAGCCTACCTGGAGGCTCCGCCGTCACATGCTGTGACCACCTGCCATTCCAGAGACTCCTGCCCGCTCACCTGGGAGCGCTCATCTGCTGCCTGTCTGTTGGCCTACCTGGAGGCTCCGCCGTCACATGCTGTGACCACCCGTTTATCCAGAGACTCTCGCTTGCTCACCTGGGAGCACACATCTACCATCTGCCTGCTAGCCTACCTGGAGGCTCAGCCATCACAGGTCGTACCTACCCTTTACCCAGAGACTGCCCCGGTCACATGCTGTGACCTCCTGCCCGTTCATCCAGAGACTGCCCCGGTCACTTGCCGTGACCTCCTGCCCGTTCATCCAGAGACTACCCCGGTCACTTGCCGTGACCTCCAGCCCGTTCACCCGGAGACTGTCCCGGTCACCTGCTGTGACTGCCTGCCCGTCTTCCCTGGTCGCCACCCGCTCCCTTACAAGGACCGCCCCCTTGTATAGTAGCTCAGACGTTCCGCCTCCCAGACCCGTTACAATTTGCTTGGGCCATGGAACCCGGTGGCACCCAAGCTCCCTCACTCTCGGACCTGTGTCATGAACTGTCCCGTCAGAGGTCCCAACAGGTGTCCATCCTGGGTCACCTGCGGAATGTCAATTCTCGCCTGGACACTCTGACTGCTCCACCAGCAACCACCGCCAGTGCCATGACTCGCAATCCGGCAGCTCCGCTGCCCACCAATACTATGGTATCCTACCCCGGACCCGGCTTTCTGCACCTCCTCGCTTCGGAGGTGACTCCGCTCAGGCTCGGGGCTTTATAAATCAGTGCACCCTGCACTTTGAACTCCTGTCCCACCAGTTTAACTCCGACCGGGCCAAAATTGCCTTCATCATGTCCCATCTCACCGGGGAGGCCCTGGCCTGGCTAAATCCTCTATGGGAGAGAGGAGACCCCCTGGTGTCCGACTTGCCTGCCTTTCTCACGGCTTTCCGGAAAGTCTTCGATGAACCCGGACGGAAGACCTCATCCGCATCATCTCTGCTACGCCTCCGTCAGGCAAGTCTCACCGTGGGCCAATATGCCATACGGTTCCGTACCCTTGCCTCGGAGCTGGCCTGGGATAACGACGCTCTGGTATCTGTCTTCTGGGAGGGTCTGTCCGGCCGTATTAAAGATGAACTCGCCGGTCGAGACATTCCTACCACTCTCGATGACCTAATAACTCTTGCCACCCGGATTGACCTACGGTTCCAGGAGCGTGCCAAAGAAGTCACCTGTGAGAGGAGGTTTCCACGTCTAGCTCCTACTTTTCAGAAACCCGTCACTCCCTCCGTTTCTCCCCAGGTACACTCTCATGAGCCTATTCAGGTCGACCAGACCAAGATGGTCAAAACCCGTCAGGACTTACGCCGTGCCGAGGGGAGCTGCTTCTACTGTGGCAGTAAGGAGCACCGGATCCGTACCTGCCCGGAGAGGTCGGGAAACGCCTGTGTCTAGGTTCGCTCAGAGAGGTCGACCTAGACAAGAATAAATCCTCTCCATCTCTGCTGCTGTCAGTCTCAATTATCTGCGGGGAGAATCGTTATTTCGAACTAGCCCAACTTGACTCTGGAGCGGCCGGGAATCTTATTTCACAGGCCCTGGTAGAAAAATACCGCATTCCCACCAAACCTCTGGCTATACCATTATCTGTCGCTGCTGTGGATGGGGGCCTCTTACCACGTCCCATCCAACTCATCACCGAATCCATAACTCTGCAGGTGGGAATGCTGCATTCTGAGAGCATCTCTTTTCATGTTCTGCCTGGACTCTCTCACGCCCTCTTACTAGGTCTACCTTGGCACCAGAGACATGCACCCGTGCTTGACTGGCAGACCGGAGAAGTCCTTCGCTGGGGACAGGACTGTCATAAGACTTGTTTGGTTCCTGTTCATCCCGCCCGTCCTTCTCCTACCCCAACTAATCTACCTGGACTTCCGATTCCCTATTGGTCATTTGCTGATGTCTTTAATAAAAAGGAGGCAGAGACATTACCCCCTCATAGACCATACGACTGTCCTATCGACCTGTTACCCGGTACTACGCCTCCCCGTGGGCGTATTTACCCATTGTCCGCTGCTGAGACCCGGTCGATGTCCGAATATATTGAGGAGAATTTGGCCAGGGGATTCATCCGGAAATCTACCTCCCCGGCGGGAGCAGGCTTCTTTTTCGTAAAAAAGAAGGACGGCTCTCTCCGTCCCTGTATAGACTATAGAGGCCTTAACCAGATCACGGTGAAGAATAAGTACCCCCTTCCGCTCATTCCAGAATTATTTGATCGTCTGAGGGGGGCTAGAATCTTCACCAAACTGGACCTCCGTGGGGCGTACAACCTGGTCCGTATCCGTCAAGGGGATGAATGGAAGACTGCATTCAACACCCGGGACGGCCACTATGAATATCTGGTAATGCCCTTTGGTCTCTGTAACGCTCCTGCCGTCTTTCAAGAGTTGGTCAATGACATCTTCCGGGTCCTTCTCTACTCCTGCGTAGTGGTGTACCTGGACTACATCTTGGTCTTCTCTCCGGATCTCCAGACTCACCGGAGAGACGTTCGTCAGGTCCTGCTCAGGCTCAGGCAGAATCACCTCTTCGCTAAATATGAGAAGTGCCTCTTTGAGCAGACCTCGCTTCCGTTTTTGGGCTACATTATTTCTCAGACCGGCCTACGAATGGATCCAGAGAAACTGTCTGCCATCGAGAAATGGCCCCGACCGGAGGGGTTGAAGGCCATTCAGCGGTTCCTGGGCTTCGCCAACTACTACCGCCTCTTCATACCGCACTTCTCTTCCCGGACTGCCCCAATTTCCGCGCTCACCTGTAAGGGCACTAATCCCAGAGAGTGGCCGCCCGAAGCAGAGGAGGCCTTTCTTTCCTTAAAACAGGCCTTCTCTTCCGCCCCGGTGCTGCATCGCCCAGATGGCAACAAGCAGTTCTTCCTGGAGGTTGACGCCTCCTCCTCTGGAGCCGGAGCGGTACTTACCCAAAAATCATCTTCCGGGAGAATGGTAACTTGTGGCTTCTTCTCCAAACTCTTCTCCTCTTCTGAGCGCAACTATTCCATAGGAGATCGAGAGTTATTGGCCATCAAGCTGGCATTGGAGGAGTGGCGTTACCTGCTCGAAGGGGCTCTTCACCCGGTAATAATTTACACTGACCACAAGAACTTGGCTTACCTCCAGCATGCCCAGAGACTTAACCCGCGCCAAGCTCGGTGGTCCTTGTTTTTTGCTCGCTTTGATTTTATTCTTCATTTTCACCCGGCTGACAAAAACATCAAGGCGGACGCCTTGTCCCGATCCTTTCTGGTGTCTGATCTCGAGGAAGAACCGAAACACATCATCGATCCCGCCAGAGTAATGCAGGTGGCTCCCGTGAGTCTAAATCGTCTCCCTCCCGGTAAGACGTTCGTATCAGTACCTGATCGGGAGAAGATCCTACACTGGGGTCACTCGTCTAAACTAGCTGGCCACGCCGGTCAGAAAAAGACCATCCAGCTTATTACCCGGCACTACTGGTGGCCTACCCTGCACAAGGACGTAATAGACTTTGTTTCTGCCTGTGTGTCCTGCGCCCGCAACAAGGTTCCGAGACATCTGCCAGCCGGTCGCCTCCTTCCGCTCCCAGTCCCTGCTGCCCCCTGGCAGCATATAGCAATGGACTTTATAACTGATCTCCCCGTCTCTGCCGTTTGTACGGTCATTTGGGTGGTCGCTGACCGCTTTTCCAAGAGGGCTCATTTCGTTCCCCTGCCAGGCCTCACGTCTGCACCCGAGCTGGCTAAAGACTTTATCCGCCACATCTTCTGTCTTCATGGACTGCCCCTCCACATAGTGTCGGATCGTGGGGTACAGTTCACCTCACGCTTCTGGAGAGCCACTTGTAAACTTCTAGACGTCACCCTGGACTTCTCCTCCGCTTACCACCCTCAGTCTAATGGTCAAGTGGAGCGGATCAATCAGAACCTGACCAGTTACCTCCGGCACTTGGTTAATGCCCACCATTCAGACTGGGTGGATCTCCTGCCATGGGCCGAATTTTCTTACAACAATCACGAGAGCGAATCTTCCTCCAAATCCCCGTTTTTTGTTGTCTTCGGTCAGCATCCTCGGATCCCATTTCCTGTCTCCACCTCGGTGGACAATCCGGCTGCGGAATCTCTTGTTAACAAATTTTCCTCCATATGGGAGAGTACCCGGTCCGCACTCCTTCTGTCATCCGAGCGTATGAAAAGACATGCTGACAAAAAACGTCTGGATCCTCCTCAATTCCGTCCAGGGGATAAGGTCTGGCTCTCATCCAAGTATGTCCGGCTCAAGATTCCTTCCTATAAATTAGGGCCTCGGTTCATCGGTCCTCTGGAGGTCATCAGTCAGATCAACCCCTCTCATCCTAGCTAAATTTCTCTTTCCGCCTAAAAAAGGGGGGGCCTAAAGGGGGGGGTACTGTAACGCCGGCATCCCTGCCCTCTGCTAGGCAGAGGGCAGGGACGCTGTTCCCCTCACCCCTCTGCTCCGAGCCCGGCGTCCTCCTCCCGCTCTGCTGGCAGCGCGCGCTCCTTCCTGGCCACTGTGCTTAGGGCGCGCGCGCGCTCCCTCCCTCTTAAAGGGGCCGCGCGCGCCGTCCTAAGGAGTCCCCGGCCAATGGCCGGAGGACTTCACCATATATAAGGCACCTCCTCCAAAATGGAGGTGCCCGAGCAATATTGTTGCACTGTTCACTACTCTGCTTCAGCCCTCAGGTCCCGTTGCCAGTTACCTGCCAGAAACCTGCCAGTTTGCTGTCTGTTTCCTGCCTGACATTCCTCCTACCTGCTCGCTAGCCTGAGGTCCGACGGTCTGCCTTCCTACTCCTGTCAGTCTGTCTATGGAACAGCTTGCCCGCTCACCTGGGAGCGCACATCTGCTACCTGTCTGCTAGCCTACCTGGAGGCTCCGCCGTCACGTGCTGTGACCACCTGCCATTCCAGAGACTCCTGCCCGCTCACCTGGGAGCGCTCATCTGCTGCCTGTCTGTTGGCCTACCTGGAGGCTCCGCCATCATGTGCTGTGACCACCTGCCATTCCAGAGACTCCTGCCCGCTCACCTGGGAGCGCTCATCTGCTGCCTGTCTGTTGGCCTACCTGGAGGCTCCGCCGTCACATGCTGTGACCACCCGTTTATCCAGAGACTCTCGCTTGCTCACCTGGGAGCACACATCTACCATCTGCCTGCTAGCCTACCTGGAGGCTCAGCCATCACAGGTCGTACCTACCCTTTACCCAGAGACTGCCCCGGTCACTTGCCGTGACCTCCTGCCCGTTCATCCAGAGACTGCCCCGGTCACTTGCCGTGACCTCCTGCCCGTTCATCCAGAGACTACCCCGGTCACTTGCCGTGACCTCCAGCCCGTTCACCCAGAGACTGTCCCGGTCACCTGCTGTGACTGCCTGCCCGTCTTCCCTGGTCGCCACCCGCTCCCTTACAAGGACCGCCCCCTTGTATAGTAGCTCAGAGGTTCCGCCTCCCAGACCCGTTACAGCAGGTAGTGCAGCAAGAAGGCACTCATGTGTCTTGCGCATCCAGGAGCACCAAGTCCCTGTTGTTTTGGTGGCAAGGTAACAATCATGCTTCCTTCCTCTGTCCTCTCCCCCCAACCTCGCACAACAGAAATGTGATCAAGGTCTCCCTCATCTGATGAGTCTTCCATCAGTTCATCCTCCACTTCTTCCTGGGCTCCTGCACCTTCCTCACTAGTTTGGCTGCTACCATGCGCCCTTGTAAAACCATCTCCCCCACCCTCACATGCCTGCCGCCTTAGTGCTGCCGACCGTCTGGACCTTGCAGATGTTAGCCCTTCCGCATACAACTCCTCCTCCTCTACTTCCTCCACCTCCTCTTGTGCCACCACCTGACTCCGAATTCTGTTTAACATGTGCTCCAGCATGTAAATCACCGGAATAGTCATGCTGATAATGGCATCGTCAGCACTAAGCATCTTCGTCGCCATTTCAAAACTGTGCAGAATGGTGCATAGGTCCCTGATCTGAGACCACTCCTCCAGCGTGATTTGCCCCACCTCTGGATCTCGTTGGCTGAGGCTAAACATCAGAACGTATTGCACCAGGGCTTGTCGGTGCTGCCACAGTCGCTGCAACATGTGCAGTGTTGAATTCCACCGGGTAGGCACATCGCATTTTAGCCGGTGAAGTGGCAGGCCCAACGACTTCTGTAGAGATGTAAGTCACTGAGCTGCGGGATGCGAACGGCAGAAGTGAGCACACAGCAACCGTGACCTCTGCAGAAGGCCATCTAGTCCGGGATAGTTGGCTAAAAATTGCTGGACAACCAAGTTCAACACGTGAGCCATACAAGGCACGTGTGTGACATTGCCCCGGGGAAGGGTCGCACCCAGGTTTGCAGCATTGTCGCACACGGCCTTCCCTGGTTTCAGGTCCAGTGGAGACAACCATTCATGAAATTGGTTCTCCAGAGCTGACCACAACTTCTCAGCTGTGTGACTCACATTTCCCAGACATTTCAAAGTAAAAACCGCCTGATGACGTTGAGCCCTACTGCCAGCATAGTAAGGAGGTGTGCAGGATCCCTTCTGCGCAGTTAAAAAGCTTGTGGCATGACCAGATAGGCTTTGGGTGCCGGTGGAGGACCGAGAAGAGGTTGAGGAGGCAGAAGCAGTGGAGGAACTTTGAGATAAAGAGGATTGATGCACAACTCGTGGGGACAGCAAGACTTGGACAGCAGCCCCTTGTCCTGCTGTCACCATAGTTAACCAGTGCCCAGTCAGCGACATGTAACGCCCCTGTCCATGCCTACTCGTCCAAGTGTCTGTGGTGAAATGCACCCTGTCACACACAGAGTTTCTCAAAGAAGCAGTGATGTTGTGTGCAACATGCTGGTGGAGCGCAGGCACACCTTTCTTTGAGAAGTAGTGCCGACTGGGCATCTGGTACTGGGGCACTGCGACGGACATAAGGTCTCGAAAATCCTCTGTGTCCACCAGGTGGAATGGCAGCATTTCTGTAGCCAAGAGCTTGCAGATGGTGAAATTCAACGTCTTAGCTTTCTCATGGCTAGGAGAAAATGGTCTTTTACTTGTCCACATCTGAGGGACCGAGGGCTGGCTGTTGTGCTTAGACGGGGTTGATAAGGGTGTCCCCGGCAAACTGCCGGTCTGTGAGGAAGATGCAGGCGGACATGTTAGGTTGCCTTGATCCAAAGGTGGTGCTATTGATGTCGGACAGCGCTCAACACCAGCTGGTGTTACCACCTCCAAAGAAAATGATGACCTGCCAATCACGCTCGCTGTTGCGGGTAAATAGCGGGCAGGTCTGCGTCCCAAAACAGGTGTGACTGCTCTCCCCCCAGTCACAGAGGATGAAGAAACAAAGAGAATGACGGCACTTCCACTACAAAAACTAGGTGTGAACAGGTGCTTACTAAGAGCAGCTACCTCCATATATAATGAACAAATAAAGTAGCACACTGTAACACTGAGTATATAGATGTGAAATATGAAATATGAATAGCATAACTGCTGTAAAAAATGAAAAAAAATTTTCATATTTCACATCTATATACTCAGTGTTACAGTGTGCTACTTTATTTGTTCATTATATATGGAGGTAGCTGCTCTTAGTAAGCACCTGTTCACACCTAGTTTTTGTAGTGGAAATGCCGTTGACTGAGCACTCCACCCCCACTGACATGCCGCAGGTGGTTTTAAATGCATCAGGATCTGTCTTTCCCACACATAAGCAGACGGAGGTCTCTTAGAGAGGTATTCACATTGGTAGGTCCTGACATCGAGAAACGCCTTACCGTGGCTGTCAGGTACACATGAATTGGTCAATTTATGCGCTAAGATTTCTCATTTATTTACAGCAGTAATGCTATTCATTTTCCATACTTCATATTTTCTGCGCTAAAAAATTTTTTTCTAAATTTTTTTTTCATTTTTTACAGCAGTTATGCTATTCATATTTCATATTTCACATCTATATACTCAGTGTTACAGTGTGCTACTTTATTTGTTCATTATATATGGAGGTAGCTGCTCTTAGTAAGCACCTGTTCACACCTAGTTTTTGTAGTGGAAGTGCCGTCATTCTCTTTGTTACTAGATTTAGCGTTGACTGAGCACTCCACCCCCACCCCCATGCCGCAGGTGGTTTTAAATGCATCAGGATCTGTCTTTCCCACACATAAGCAGACGGAGGTCTCTTAGAGAGGTATTCACATTGGTAGGTCCTGACATCGAGAAACGCCTTACCGTGGCTGTCAGGTACACATGAATTGGCCAATTTATGCGCTAAGATTTCTCATTTATTTACAGCAGTAATGCTATTCATTTTCCATACTTCATATTTTCTGCGCTAAAAAATTTTTTTCTAAATTTTTTTTTCATTTTTTACAGCAGTTATGCTATTCATATTTCATATTTCACATCTATATACTCAGTGTTACAGTGTGCTACTTTATTTGTTCATTATATATGGAGGTAGCTGCTCTTAGTAAGCACCTGTTCACACCTAGTTTTTGTAGTGGAAGTGCCGTCATTCTCTTTGTTACTAGATTTAGCGTTGACTGAGCACTCCACCCCCACCCCCATGCCGCAGGTGGTTTTAAATGCATCAGGATCTGTCTTTCCCACACATAAGCAGACGGAGGTCTCTTAGAGAAGTATTCACATTGGTAGGTCCTGACATCGAGAAACGCCTTACCGTGGCTGTCAGGTACACATGAATTGGCCAATTTATGCGCTAAGATTTCTCATTTATTTACAGCAGTAATGCTATTCATTTTCCATACTTCATATTTTCTGCGCTAAAAATTTTTTTTCGAAAATTTTTTTTCATTTTTTACAGCAGTTATGCTATTCATATTTCATATTTCACATCTATATACTCAGTGTTACAGTGTGCTACTTTATTTGTTCATTATATATGGAGGTAGCTGCTCTTAGTAAGCACCTGTTCACACCTAGTTTTTGTAGTGGAAGTGCCGTCATTCTCTTTGTTACTAGATTTAGCCTTGACTGAGCACTCCACCCCCACCCCCATGCCGCAGGTGGTTTTAAATGCATCAGGATCTGTCTTTCCCACACATAAGCAGACGGAGGTCTCTTAGAGAGGTATTCACATTGGTAGGTCCTGACATCGAGAAACGCCTTACCGTGGCTGTCAGGTACACATGAATTGGCCAATTTATGCGCTAAGATTTCTCATTTATTTACAGCAGTAATGCTATTCATTTTCCATACTTCATATTTTCTGCGCTAAAAAATTTTTTTCGAAAATTTTTTTTTCATTTTTTACAGCAGTTATGCTATTCATATTTCATATTTCACATCTATATACTCAGTGTTACAGTGTGCTACTTTATTTGTTCATTATATATGGAGGTAGCTGCTCTTAGTAAGCACCTGTTCACACCTAGTTTTTGTAGTGGAAGTGCCGTCATTCTCTTTGTTACTAGATTTAGCGTTGACTGAGCACTCCACCCCCACCCCCATGCCGCAGGTGGTTTTAAATGCATCAGGATCTGTCTTTCCCACACATAAGCAGACGGAGGTCTCTTAGAGAGGTATTCACATTGGTAGGTCCTGACATCGAGAAACGCCTTACCGTGGCTGTCAGGTACACATGTATTGGCCAATTTATGCGCTAAGATTTCTCATTTATTTACAGCAGTAATGCTATTCATTTTCCATACTTCATATTTTCTGCGCTAAAAAAAATTTTTCGAAAATTTTTTTTCATTTTTTACAGCAGTTATGCTATTCATATTTCATATTTCACATCTATATACTCAGTGTTACAGTGTGCTACTTTATTTGTTCACAGAGGATGAAGAGTCCGCGGATGCACAAGATGTGGCAGACGGTGGTTGGCCCGGCCGGTTAGGCCGCATTGTAGCACAGTGAACTTCCCACTGCAACTTATGCTTCATGTCCATGTGCCAGTTCATGCATGAAGTACTCCAACTATGTATTTTTTGGCCTCTACTTAGCTTTTGCTGACAAATGTTACAGATAACATGAGTTGGGTCATCTTTATCGATCTGAAAAAATGCCCAGGCTATGCAAGGCTTAGCACCCATGCAACCTGAAGAGCCACCACGACTTGTGGTGAGAGGCAGAGTTGTGTTTGAGGATGCATTATTTGACGTGCTTCCAGTACTACGTCTCTGTCCAGGAAGGCGCAACCTGACCTCGTCGTCACTTGCATTCTCCTCCACCTCCTCTGCTGACCTCATCTCTTGTCTGACTGTGGGTTGACAGTAAATGGGATCTGCAACCTCATCATCATCACTCTGTGTGTTATCACAGCCGTCGTCCTCAGAGCCAACCTGTTCCTGCCCTGATAAAAAACTAAAGTTGTCGCTCCAATCAGGTATTTGAGTCTCATCATCGTCTTCCTCATTGTCTCCACCAACAGGAGTTACAGTTTGGGAATGAGGGTCTACATTATGGTCAGAACCTTCTGCGTCTGGTCCTGGTTCCGACTCATAAAGATTCTGGGCATCAGTGCATATCATTTCCTCGTCTGGATTCATAGCAGTGCTGGAGCCGACCTCTGATTCCCAGGCTATAGTATGAGTAAACAGCTCTGCAGACTCAACCATCTGTTCTACCTCATACTCAGACGGGCAGCTGGAGATTTGGGAGCTGTGAGGAAGCAAGTGCGATTGGGGTGAATCCTCTGAGGACTGGAGTATTTGTGATGTTGAAGTTGATGTGGAGGAGAGCCCACTTAAAGGAGCACTTGATATCCGTTGAAGCACCTGCTGTTTTTGTGCCTCATCTGGAATTTGTAGCGATTGGCGTGGCCGTAAGAAAGGGATCAAATTGTCCGCTAAAAGAAGTAGACATTTTAGTTTGGCTGGAAGATGATCTTTCTTCTGCAGATGATACTGTTGCTTTAACACCTACCCCACGGACACAACCTTTTTTCCCCTTCCCAACACGCCTATTCCCCTTTCCACCAGCAGCAGGCCTTTTTCCACTCATTTTGGTGGTTAACTAATTCACAACTCTGGAGTTGTTTGCACAAAAAAACAATGGATGGGAACCGAGCAGAGCTGAGTGGCCAAATTGTGGTATTAGGCCAAAACTATTGGCTGGGTTAGATTCAGAAAAAAAATTATATTCAATTTGCAACCTGATGAAGCTCAGTATAGATGGACTAATAGACCAAGTCCCACACACTGCTAGAAGCCCAAATATTTTTTCAGAGCTAGAAGCAGAAAAAAATTATATTCAATTTGCAACCTGATGGAGGTCAGTATAGATGGACCAATAGACCAAGTCCCACACACTGCTACAAGCCCAAATATTTTTTCAGAGCTAGATGCAGATAAAAATTATTTTTAATTTGCAACCTGATGGAGGTCAGTATAGATGGACTAATAGAACAAGTCCCACACACTGCTAGAAGCCCAAATATTTTTTCAGAGCTAGATGCAGAAAAAAATTATATTCAATTTGCAACCTGATGGAGGTCAGTATAGATGGACTAATAGAACAAGTCCCACACACTGCTAGAAGCCCAAATATTTTTTCAGAGCTAGATGCAGATAAGAATTATTTTTAATTTGCAACCTGATGGAGGTCAGTATAGATGGACTAATAGAATGATGCTATGCCCAAAAGGTTTTACTTCATTAGGTGCATTAAAAAAATTGGTATTCTATACACAGGTGGTGTAGCTTGCAACACAGATTGTTAGTCAGTGGAGTAGCCTCACTCTGCAATAGGCCAAAAAGGATTAGCTTTGCTAGATTTAGCCAAATGCTGTGAAAAAAACTTGCACAGCACTGGCACAAACCTGCCTGGCAAAAACTGATAGGAACTGATGTAACTTAGTCCTGAAAAGAACTGCAATTACAATTAGTCTTTACTCCCAACCTATCTATTTAAGAGCACAGACCTGCCTGATAAAAGTCGTAGGAAATGCTGTAACCTATTCCTTAAAAGGACTGCAATCACAACTATTCCCTACTCCCAAGCTATCTGTAGATTTGTGCGAAAATTGGCTTGAAATTAACAAGGTATAGCGCACACAGCAACAGCGGTGCCGTCTAACACGCAGCTGCAGCAGTGAGAAAATGGTGGCGACGGGTAAAATGGCTGGGTCTTATAGGGCAAGGACATGTGACTTACACTGCCAATGGCACATGCCCTTGCTTCTGTGAAAAAAAGCACTTCGCTCCGTGTGTGTGCTGCTGATAGGCTGACAGATTGCACCTCCCCACTGTAAATGCGGGAAAGAGAAAAAAAAATGGAGATCTTCATTATTCCTGCAGAGATCCATCCCCTGCCCCTCCCCCCGCCCCGCTGTACACTCAAACTGCGTATTAACATTAATTTTCATCATTACTGAGAAAAAATCCAGTTATGATTTTGGTGCATGAACAGTTATCGAGCATAACCTCGAACAGCCGAATTTTTTTCAAATTGTTCGTGTTCGCCGAACGGCTCGAACACCGCCCTAAACAGCTCGAATTTGAGATTGGCGAACAGTTCGAGTCAAACAACACTCATCTCTACTCATTGGCAGAGAGTTCTTCAGATACTGAAAGATAACATACTCTTTGCTAAATTGGAGAAGTGTCAGTTTGCTGTCCAGAAAATTAGTTTTTTGGGTTACTTTGTCTCTTGTGATGGCTTTGAGATGGACCCAGTGAAAGTTCAGGCTGTGCTTGAGTGGCCAAGGCCTGACGGTTTGAAGTCCATACAGAGGTTTTTGGGGTTTGCCAATTATTACAAGAAATTGATAAAGAACTTCTCTGTCATTGCTAAACCCATTACTGATCTCACCAAGAAGGGTACTAATACAGTCCAATTGTCAACTGAGGCTATTGAAGCTTTTGAGTATCTCAAGGAGAGGTTCAGCTCTGCTCCTGTTCTTATCCAGACGGATGAGACCAAGCCATTTTGGATTGAGGTGGATGCCTCATCTATAGGCGTAGGGGCAGTTCTGTTCCAGGAAGGTGAGGATGGGGTGCATCCCTGTGCTTTCTTTTAAAAAAAAATTTCTGAGACAGAGCTCAACTATGATGTTGGGAATCGTGAGTTGTTGGCTATTAAACTTGCATTCGAGCATTGGCGACATTTTTTGAAGGGGGCTCGACATCCTAAACAGGTTTTCACTGATCATAAGAATTTGATTTATCTGGACGCAGCTAAACGTTTGAATGCCCGTCAGGCTAGGTGGGCACTGTTTTTTGCTTGGTTCAATTTTTCCGTAACCTTTGTCCCGGGGACAAAGATTGTTAAGGCTGACTCTTTGTCTCGTAGTTTCTCTCCAGCGGTGAATGCTAAGAGGGAGGAGTGTATTTTGCAGAGAGAGGGATGGTGGTGGCCGCATTGGATTCTGAGTTGGAGAATAGTATCCTAGGAGCTCAGAGTGCGGGAACAACTAACACTCCGTGTGGTAAATTGTTTGTGCCTAGAGCCTTGAGTGTCATCTGGTTCCGTTCAACAAGTTACCTTGCGCCAAGACTCTTGCTAAGGCTTTTGTGAAGGAGATTGTCAGGCTCCATGGTGTTCCCACGGACATTGATTCCGATAGAGGACCACAGTTTGTGGCTCGCTTTTGGCTTGCTTTTTATGACAGATTGAAAATTCATTTGTCATTCTTGTCGGGGTATCATCCAGAGTCCAATGGACAGACTGAAAGGAAGAACCAGGATGTCGAGCAGTTTTTGAGATGTTTTGTGGCAGACAATCAGGAAATGTGGTCAGAATTTCTACAACTTGCGGAGTTTGCCTTTAATAATCTTATTTCTTCCTTGGCTGGTTGTTCTCCTTTTTTGTTGTTGTACTGGCAGGTATCCATCTTTTGGTCCATTTTCCAAAGTTGGGGCTGCTGTCCCGGAGGAGGACAATTTTTCTGGTGATTTGGAGAGGGTTTGGACCAGTGTACACCTGAACCTTAAGGAGGCTAACAGGAGATCAAAAAGGTAATTTAACAAAAAAAGAAAGGAGTCCTTGTTTGCTGTTGGGGATATGGTTTGGTTGTCCTCTAGGAATCTTCGTTTGAAAATTCCTTCTAAAAAACTGGGGCCTAAATTTGTGGGTCCTTTCAAAGTGGTTCAGATTGTCAACTCGGCAGCGGTGAGGTTGGGCATTCCCTCGTCCTGGAGGATTAATTCTGTGTTTCATGTGTCATTACTTCAGAAGGCAGACACGCCTGATAAGCAGGCGAAGCCTACTGTTCTTCCTGTTGATGAGGACGGTGAATTTAAGATTTCTCGCATTTTGGATTCCAGGTGGCATAGAGGAAGATTACAGTATCTTGTGTCCTGGAGAGGTTTTGGCCCTGAGGACAATTCCTGGGTGAAGGCCGATGATGTCTCGGCCTCAAGGCTAATTATGGCTTTTTACAGGAGATTTCCTGGTAAGGCTTGGCCTAGAGGATCCTCGTAAAAGGGGAGGTACTGTTAGAATCTATCTTGTTTAACTATCGGCCATCTTGTTGTGGTTTGCTGGCTTCTAGTCTTTTCCTCTGGTGCTGGGTTCTTGGGCACGTGATCTCTGCACTCTTTATTACTTAGCACCTGGCTCCCATTTCCTGCTGGACATCAGTGTTGTTTACGCTTGTGCTCTGGCTAAGTAGCCAAGTTTAGTTCTTTGTTCTTTGGACAATTGATTTCCTGGGACTTCCTGTTCCACCAGTTTTGTTCCCTTTTACCTTCATTTCTGCACTAACTTTTCTATTAGGAGATCTCCTGCTTTTGCTCTCACTCCCTAGATCTTTTAGGGACCCCTAAAAAGTGGGGCTATTCTCAAGGAATAGGGCACCCACCTCAGCGTAGGATTTAGCCGAGTCTCAGTGCAGGGACAGCTTTTCCCCCCTATTCCTTAGTTCTAAGTTGCAGAACGTAACACGATGTTCTTAAGGTTGTACTCATCTTTCTTCTTCCTCCAAACAAGGCGAGTGGCATTGATACCAAAAAGTTATGTTTTGGTCTCATCTGACCACATAACCTTCTCCCATGGCTCCTCTGGATCATCCAGATGGTCATTGGTGAACTTCAAACGGGCTTGGACACATGCTGGTGTGAGCATGTGGACCTTTTGTGCCCTGCGGGATTTTAATCCATGAAGTAAGTGTGTTACTAACAGTAATGTTTGAGACTGTGGTCCCAGCTCTCTTCAAGTCATTGACCAGGTCCTCCCATGTAGTTCTGGGCTGATTCCTGACCTTTCTTAGAATCATTCTTACTCCCTCCACAAGGTGATATCTTGCATGGAGCCCCAGACTGAGGAAGATTTACAGTCACTTTGTGTTTCTTCCATTTTCTAATAATTGTGCCAACAGTTGTTGCTTTCTCACCAAGCTGCTTGCCCATTGTCATGTAGTCCATCTCAGCTTTGTGCAGGTCTACAATTTTGCGCCTGATATCATTAGACAGCTCTTTGGTCTTGGCCACGGTGGAGATGTTGAAGTGTGATTGAGTGTGTGGACAGGTGTCTTTTATACATGTAACAAGTTCAAACAGGTGCAATTAATACAGGTAATGAGTGCAGGGTAGGAGGACTTCTTAAAGAAAAACTGACAGGTCTATGAGAGCCAAAATTCTTGCTAGTTGGTAGGTGACTAAATACGTTTTTCATGCAATAAAATGCAATTTAATTATTTAAAAATCATACAATGTGATTTTCTGTTTTTTATTTTTAGATTTTATCTCCCACAGTTGAAGTGTACCTACAATAAAAATTACAGACCTCTCAATCCTTTGCAGGTGGGAAACTTATAAAATTGTCAGTGTATCAAATACTTATTGCTCTTACTATGGCTGAGGTTTTTTATCAGTAGGATCATTTTTTATATTTATTTCTTGTTCAAGTTTTTAAAAGTATTTATGTATTTGCTTTTATTAATTTCATTAACATTCTGCTACATAACAGACTTGAGATGATATTTTAACATTCTATTAATATTTTTTTTATTACTGTTGACTCTAACATTTTAGCACAAGTTATATAAGAAAAGTAAACTGTTGACGAAGGCCCCATTCACACGTTCAGTGTTTGGTCACTCTTTAAATCAGTTTTTGAAAGCCAAAGGAGTGGAACAATTAGAAATCAGATGATGTCTGCATTTTTCACCCACTCCTGGTTTCGGCTTACAAATACTAATGGAAAATACTGATCAAATACTGCATGTGTGAATGTGGCCTAAAATTCATAAGACCTACATGCCTCTGCAGATACCCCGCAACCTTATATTATGTCATCTTTACAACTACAGAAGTAAACAACACTGTCACTTCTGAAGTGTATGCAGAGTGTCATAATTAGAATTATTCAGAAGGAAGTGATGGCAATAAATCTATGCCAAAAGGACCTAAAATTTTCCAACATCATCATACCTACAGCACACCTACGAATCTTCCAACACCAGCATACTGTCATAGTGTATGCTGGTGTTGGAAGACTTTTCTTCGCATACAGAGACAGAGGTGTTAAATCTAGCCTTAAGCTTGACAGATTCATTTGTAACTGTAATGCAATTTTTTTCTTATCTCATTACCTGGAGGACTGCAACTATAGTCTGACAGCAGGACTCACAGATTTTACTCTACAAAAAAATCACACAATCACAAATCATTTGCAAGCTGATAAAGTACTCAGTACAATTAGGAAGAAGAAATCAAATAAAACCTGTCTACATCACTTTAAAATGCACATGTTCAAGCTAGGAACTACATTAATTCATGATTTTTTCCTTATATGTGTCTACCAGACAGTAGCACTGGGATATATTGCTGAACCAAAGGAAGAACTGATAGCTTTTATTATCTTATTTATTTTTCCTTCAGGCAGCAGTGAAATTTCAGTAACGTATTGCTGTAGATATAGAGCTCTCACAAGCAGCATTGATCTAGCAAGTGTATATCACTGAACTCCCTAATTATTATCTGCCTCTGTTTGATTGCCAGGAGATAAATGACTTTGTCTACTATTTAACTCATGCTATCTTCTTCTCAAAGGTACAGTAAGCATGGAGTAAGAGGAAACTAGGCTACAAGAAGTTGCTATATTTTACTATCATGCTTAACAATAAAGTGAAAATATTATCTATGGTGTAAGCACTTCTATTTATGCATGTGATGAATTAAGATGTGCATTGGCATGTAAAAGTTTGGGCACCCCTGGTGACAATTACTGTTATTGTGAACAGGTAAGAAAGCTGAAGATGAAATGATCTCTAAAAGGCCTAAAGTTAAACATGACACAATTCCTTTGTATTTTAGGAATATGTGTGTATGTATGTAATAAATATATATATATATATCACAGTGCTGGCCAAAAGTATTGGCACCCCTGCAATTCTGTCAGATAATACTCAGCTTCTTCCTGAAAATAATTGCAATCACAAATTCTTTGGTATTATTATCTTCCTTTAATTTGTTTTCAATGAAAAAAACATAAAAAGAATGGTCCTAAAGCCAAATTGGATATAATTCCACACCAAACCTAAAAAAGGGGGTCGACAAAAGTATTGGCACCCTTTGAAAAATCATGTGATGCTTCTCTAATTCGTGTAATTAACAGCACCTGTAACTTACCTGTGGCACCTAACAGGTGTTGGCAATAACTAAATCACACTTGCAGCCAATTAACATGGATTATAGTTGACTCAACCTCTGTCCTGTGTCCTTGTGTGTACCACATTGAGCATGGAGAAAAGAAAGAATACCAAAGAACTGTCTGAGGACTTGAGAAACCAAATTGTGAGGAAGCATGAGCAATCTCAAGGCTTCAAGTCCATCTCCAAAGACCTGAATGTTCCTGTGTCTTCCATGCACAGTGTCATCAAGAAGTTTAAAGCCCATGGCACTGTGGCTAACCTCCCTAGATGTGGACGGAAAAGAAAAATTGACGAGAGATTTCAACGCAAGATTGTGCGGATGGTGGATAAAGGACCTCGACTAACATCCAAACAAGTTCAAGCTGCCCTGCAGTCCGAGAGTACAACAGTGTCAACCCGTACTATCCGTCGGCGTCTGAATGAAAAGGGACTGTATGGTAGGATACCCAGGAAGACCTCACTTCTTACCCCGAGACATAAAAGAGCCAGGCTGTAGTTTGTCAAAACTTACCTGAGAAAACCTAAAACGTTTTGGAAGAATGTTCTCTGGTCAGATGAGACAAAAGTAGAGCTTTTGGGGAAAAAGCATTAACATAGAGTGTACAGGAAAAAAAAAAGAGGCATTCAAAGAAAAGAACACGGTCCCTACAGTCAAACATGGCGAAGGTTCCCTGTTGTTTTGGGGTTGCTTTGCTGCCTCTGGCACTGGACTGCTTGACCGTGTGCATGGCATTATGTAGTCTGAAGACTACCAACACATTTTGCAGCATAATGTAGGGCCCAGTGTGAGAAAGCTGGGTCTCCCTCAGTGGTCATAGGTCTTCCAGCAGGACAATGACCCAAAACACATTTCCAAAAGCACTATTAAATGGTTTGAGAGAAAGCACTGGAGACGTCTAAGGTGGCCAGCAATGAGTCCAGACCTGAATCCCATAGAACACCTGTGGAGAGATCTCAAAATGGCAGTTTGGAGAAGGCACCCTTCAAATATCAGGGACCTGGAGCAGTTTGCCAAAGAAGAATGGTCTACAATTCCAGCAGAGCATTGTAAGAAACTCATTGATGGTTACCGGAAGCGGTTGTTCGCAGTTATTTTGGCTAAAGGTTGTGCAACCAAGTATTAGGCTGAGGGTGCCAATACTTTTGTCCGGCCCTTTTTTGGAGTTTTGTGGGAAATGATCAATGATTTGATTTTTGCTTCATTCTCTTTTGTGTTTTTTCCTTGCAAGCAAATTAAATGAAGAGAATAATACCAAAGAATTTGTGATTGCAATCATTTTCAGGAAGAAACTGAGTATTATCTGACAGAAGTGCAGGGGTGCCAATACTTTTGGCCAGCACTGTATAACTGTATATATATATATATATATATATATATATATATATATATATATAGTCCACGTAGATAAAGGCACCACTCCAATCTTCATTAAATAAGCTGTAGTTTATTGACAAATAGTCATGGTAGCAGTGGTACTGTTTCGTTCCTATTGAGGAACTTTCTCAAATAGTGCTCAATGCATCAAGTGAACAATATATACGCATTATAATTAAGATTACTTCAATTACAATTACCATAGAAGTTTCATAAAAAGTGCTTTCCTTTAGTGTATACAATATTAAAGTGAATCATAGTGCTAGTGTAAGGTGCCGCAGAAAGGTAGTCGTGGGTGAGTTGTAGCCCCTGCTCGCTTTGACACCCTACAGATAATTTGTGTCCTCCCTCTGATGTGTGGTTGGGAATGTGACATTCTTCACTTACTTCAAACCATCCGATCATGGCCGTCTCCAGGCATTTATCTTCTGGGACCAGGGCAGGAATAAATTCAGAGGACACAAAGTTCTTAACCATAACGGGATTTTACTTGGGGGAGAGGAGTATATACAGTATTTACAGACAGGTACATTGGATAAGGCCCAACAGGTTTTCATCTCCCATACAGGTGCTAGAAACATCTTCAGCCCTGGTGCCCTCTTTAAGTGAAGCATCACTCTAACTTTATTCTCTAGCTGAAGAGAAGTTTCCTCACCAATGAGAGTGTATCCGGATCCTATATCTCACTCATGGCTTTGCCTGGAGTCCTATCTTCCTCTTCTACCTGCAGACTAGAAGTGCCCCGGGGTCCTCAATAACTCTGTTGAGTTTTTCTGGCCGGCTAATGGGACTCCTGCGTGATGAGATATTTACACTGCTTATCCGCTGTCTGAGGGAAGGGAACCCACCTCTACCCTAGCAGCCAATTTCCCTGGCTGTCCGCCCTTACCGCTTTCTGTCACAACGCTGACAGGACTCCAACTGACACTTTCTGGAAAATTCTTCAGACGTTACCTAGGATGCCCCGCCCCCTTCGGCAGTGAATTCCTCACTGTCATTCTGGTAGCAGGCTCTCACTAACAGCTGCACCCAACATGTGGCATCTTGTGGACGATTAAAAGAACTACAGCCCCACAAGGAAATATATCAGGGACAATCTTTATATACACTTTATGTTTGATCATGGCACTAAGTTCCCCCTCTACTATACTGGCTAGATCATCAGAGCTAACCCCTTAACTGGACCTAACAGCAGCTCAGAGAGATCTAACTATAGGAACATTCTCTTTTAACTATTTCAGTGCCAAAGTAAGGCTACATCCTTCCCAATTACTACATTCCCCCACACTTTAATAATGGTCATCGTCGACCATACCAGGCAACAAAACACACATTAACACTTAACATATATCACATTACTGAAACATTTTAGTACAAGACGGGTCCTGAAGTCTTCTTCTTGTGTGGGAGACCGGCCCTTCTTGGTTAAGTGCTCTGGAACAACAACTTAGACAGTCCATTGTCATGACTTCCAACAATGCTCAAGAGTACCGGTCCTTCTTGGTAAGGACCCCGGAAACACAGTGTCCATGTCCATTTTTATTAAGACAGGTTAACACACCAATAGCCCTCAATCTCCTTCAAGGGCAACATTCTGAAGCACACAGTCATAGGGAACACAACATGAGTCTCTTTCTTCTTGGTCCTAGTGGGGGTCACCAGGTCTTCCCGCTAGGCTTCAAGTCTCTTAGGATTAGAGGATATTAATCCTCAAGGTGTGCCTTCAGTGCTGCAAATTCCAGCAGAAAAAGGCAAAACAAAAGAAATAAAAACTAAAAATAGAAGTCAAACTAAAAGAGAGCAGCTCACATAGGCACACAGCTAAATGCTGCTTGAGGCCTCCTTGGCCTGGGAGGAAGGGAAACAGTCCTCCTATTTTTTCTGGCCCTTAAGCTAACATAAATCTGCCCTTGTTGGAAAAGGGTCCCTGGTAGGAACCACCACCAGTGGATCCTATTTTTAAAGCAACAGGAAGGTCAATGGACCTTTTGGGTAGAAGTGCTCACTTCTTCTGGGCCTCCTTCCACTCCTTCATGAAGGCAGCTCATGCTGCATTTGAAGGTGGTTTCTTCCACCTCCAAGGACCTGGGTGTCGGTGGCGCGGCAGACTGGTTCTCAGCCGTGCTGTCTGTGGACTCCTCTCTCCCTCGGATAGGTGCGGAGCACAATGCGCTGCTCCTGAATCGAGCCACAGCATGCCATATTCTTCCTGGCGTCCTCTCTCTGCTCCTTCTCTGTCACAGGCTTACACAGAAATGGTGCTGGTCGCTTACCAGTGACGGGCTTCCTGCATGTCCGTCTCCTCCTCTTTCAAGGCCGGGCTTCCAAAGTGACCATCGCGTCACAAATCACTCCCAGCTCTGCCTTCAGCCACGCCACGTCTTTTGACGTGCTGATACTCACTGGACCGGGCTTCACTCTGTGCCACGCCCTCTTCTTTACTGGACGTACCATCCTGGGATAAATTTTTACTGCTGGGCCTATTCTTCTCCGGGCTGGAACTCGCAGGGGTTTGACACCTTTTCACGCTCTCTGGCGCTGTCAACTCCCACGATAAGAGGTTCTTCTCCAATACTTTACTGCCATTGTCGCCATCTTAGAATCCATGCTTCTGGCCACCATTTCTTGCCGCATTTTAATAAGGTAAATGGCTAGCACTCAACAAAATCTATTCCGGTGCTCGTGAATGGATCCAATGATCCACTTATATGTCAAAGGTTGTAATCACTGCACACGGTAGTGGATAATTTTGCTTCAGGTGTAATTTATTCCAATGTAATATATTCAAAAACGTGAAATAAATGACAAGGT
The DNA here is from genome assembly GCF_046119375.1 of Phyllobates terribilis. Lineage (NCBI taxonomy): Eukaryota > Metazoa > Chordata > Amphibia > Anura > Dendrobatidae > Phyllobates > Phyllobates terribilis. Next base: position 448,252,784 of record NW_027362764.1, read on the forward strand.
AAAAGCTGACGTTTCGGCCACTACGTGGCCTTGATCGCAGTGTCCCTGTAAATAAATGAAAACAATCAAAATAAATTCAAAGAATTGTTACATCAACACAAACTTGTAATATATGGCCGATATACATATCTAGCCAAATCAGTTCTCATACTTTGCACCGACGAGGGCCAAAAGCCCAAAACACCGTGCCTGCAAATTGAGATTCTGATTTGGCTTTTATCCTAAGTCATATTGCACGACTCTTTAAAGGGTTGATTGTGACTTGTAGGATCGCTACCTCCAATAGGTGGCGCTATAGAGTACAAGTTCTCTATTTCTCCGAAGAGGCAATTTGCATAGATATACAGTACAGACCAAAAGTTTGGACACACCTTCTCATTTAAAGATTTTTCTGTATTTTCATGACTATGAAAATTATACATTCACACTGAAGGCATCAAAACTATGAATAAACACATGTGGAATTATATACTTAACAAAAAAGTGTGAAACAACTGAAAATATGTCTTATATTCTTGGTTCTTCAAAGTAGTCACCTGTTGCTTTGATGACTGCTTTGCACACTCTTGGCATTCTCTTGATGAGCTTCAAGAGGTAGTCACCGGAAATGGTCTTCCAACAATCTTGAAGGAGTTCCCAGAGATGCTTAGCACTTGTTGGCCCTTTTGCTTTCACTCTGCTGTCGAGCTCACCCCAAACCATCTCGATTGGGTAAAGGTCTGGTGACTGTGGAGGCCAGGTCATCTGGCGTAGCATCCCATCTCTCTCCTTCTTGGTCAAATAGCCCTTACACAGCCTGGAGGTGTGTTTGGGGTTATTGTCCTGTTGAAAAAAATGATGGGCCAACTAAACGCAAACCAGATGGAATAGCATGCCGCTGCAAGATGCTGTGGTAGCCATGCTGGTTCAGTATGCCTTCAATTTTGAATAAATCTCCAACAGTGTCACCAGCAAAGCACCCCCACACCATCATACCTCCTCCTCCATGCTTCATGGTGGGAACAAGGCATGTAAAGTCCATCCGTTCACCTTTTCTGCATCGCACAAAGACATGGTGATTGGAACCAAAGATCTCAAATTTGGACTCATCAGACCAAAGCACAGATTTCCACTGGTCTAATCTCCATTCCTTCTGTTCTTTAGCCCAAACAAGTCTCTTCTGATTGTTGCCTGTCCTTAACAGTGGTTTCCTAGCAGCTATTTTACCATGAAGGCCTGCTGCACAAAGTCTCCTCTTAACAGTTGTTGAAGAGATGTGTCTGCTGCTAGAAGTATGTGTGGCATTGACCTGGTCTCTAATCTGAGCTGCTGTTAACCTGCGATTTTTGAGGCTGGTGACTCGGAAAAACTTATCCTCAGAAGCAGAGGTGACTCTTGGTCTTCCTTTCCTGGGGTGGTCCTCCTGTGAGCCAGTTTCTTTGTAGCGCTTGATCGTTTTTTGCAACTTCACTTGGGGACACTTTCAAAGTTTGTCCAATTTTTCGGACTGACTGACCTTCATTTCTTAAAGTAATGATGGCCACTCGTTTTTCTTTACTTAGCTGCTTTTTTCTTGCCATAATACAAATTCTAACAGTCTATTTAGTAGGACTATCAGCTGTGTATCCACCAGACTTCTGCATAACACAACTGATGGTCCCAACCCCATTTATAAGGTAAGAAATCCCACTTATTAAACCTGACAGGGCACACCTGTGAAGTGAAAACCATTTCCGGTGACTACCTCTTGAAGTTCATGAAGAGAATGCCAAGAGTGTGCAAAGCAGTCATCAAAGCAAAAGGTGGCTACTTTGAAGAACTTATAATATAAGACATATTTTTAGCTGTTTCCCACTTTTTTGTTAAGTATATAATTCCACATGTGTTAATTCATAGTTTTGATGCCTTTAGTGTGAATGTACAATTTTGAAAGTCATGAAAATATAGAAAAATCTTTAAATGAGGTATGTCCAAACTTTTGGTCTGTACTGTATATATATATATATATACTTTCATCCATAATTGTGGTACAATAACTTATCTTGATGTATCCGTACACTCTCATTCACAATATTGAGGGTGAAGGTGTTCATTACTTATTTCATGTATCTAATTTGATTTACCTATATGAACTTGTTAGATAGGGACTATGTATCTACAAAATACACTTTCACCCATGACTGATGAACATAAGTGTGTATATATACCATCACTTGATACAGAACAAGATTAACGCACTAGAGGGCCATTCTGTCCTAATGTCTTTGTCTTAGATTATTCTAATTCATCTAATGAATTTTCTTTCCCTTTTTCTACTTTTCCCCTCCATAACATTCTGGTGCCTATCTTTATGGACACTGAGTACTTCTATGACCGGGGGATAAGTTTGTATTGTATTCTGTAGCGAATGGGCAACCAGTGCAATGACTGGCAGAAGGTACATAATAAATCATCTACCATATATAGAGCTAGTGCATTAAATGTAAGTGATAATAAAGCTAATGTATTAATTTCTAAGTACATAACAATCCCAAATTGTGAGTAAAACATTGAAATTGAAGCAAACTGCAGAAGTAATTTAAGTATAATTGCAAATACCCATGATAAATTATGGTATATTATTTAAATTTATCATTATTAAATTACCCTACCAATAAAAAAAAAATGATAAGTACACTAAAAATCCAATTCATACACATTTTATTAGACCATGTGAAAAATGTATTTGTGTTAAGAAAAGGGAAAGCACCTCAGAAACTGGCTGCATGATTGCAGCCAGGTATACTTTTCTCTGAAATGTTTAGGCATTTCAAAAGAAATATACTATGTTGGCCACGGAACTAAGCCAGACATGAGATTTGTTCAACACCTCCTTTGGCTTCTCCCCTTATGGCTCTAAGTGATTGAAAGGTCTTTAGATATGGAAGAGATCTGGAAATCACCAGAGTGCTGGGAAAAGCCAGTCGGTGGCGGTACTGAACTAGTCTCCTCTCTTTCTTAAGGTCCCCGGCCAGAACTTTAAAGTATATCCTCTCTGAAATGCTCTGGAGTTTAAATACTCCTAACTGCAATTGTGTAACTATACTCTGATTCGTGATGCTCACAGTTTTGGCAGCATAAATCTAGTGACATGTTCTCTTTAATGTTCACTTCCAGTCTTCCTTCTCCTTCCTGACAGGCAAATGTAATATTTAATATCTAGCAATTTGTTACAATACTGTATATTGCAACATGTGCTTATTTTGCTGCCAGTAAAAATGTCACACAATGACCAACATGATAGTGAATATCATATAATATTAACATATTTTAACAAAAGGTAAGTGGTGATAGTTGGCCCATGCAGTTAGGCAATATTCCTATGAAAATATTTAAACATATTTTCTTTCTATTTTTTATTGGTACAATTCCATTTGAATTTTAGATAATGGTACATTTTATGTTACATTATATAATAAATATTGTATGAGCACTATTTGTTAACAGATTTAAAGTCTTGATAATTGATTCTTTATTCCTTTGGATCAGTTCTAATTAAATTTCATGTCACTCAGGAAAATATGATACTCTTTATGGCCACAAATCAAATTCAAAGTGGGAAAAAAATGAACAAACAGATGTGCGGAAAGTTCTTACAATCCATGCTATCACATTTTGTTTCTTCAAAAAGCTCCATAAAATAATCATATTTGGCCTTAATGCGGAACAAAAAAAGTCTGTTCAGTGTTCTGAACATGAACAACAATTAAATAAAAAGAGATGATTCCAAAACACAAACTATTTATGTTCTGTTCAACTTTCATTTCCATGACAATTTGTGTTACAGTGACTTGTGATTGAAGCATTAACAAATGAATGCTTGCATTGCTTAACATAAAACTCATACCAAATGTCCCATTTTATAGGAGCAAATCAGAGGGAGATTTAGCATCCATCTGTTGCAAATGTCAGAACCAGATTGCACTCAAATAATTTAGCACTAAGTTCTCTATGACCTTGCTGGGATATGTATGAAAAACTGTGCATTTATTTACTCTAATTTTGACAGATACATTTCAAATCATGTAAAGGATATTTTTAAATTTAGAGTTACAAAGGAGGTAATAAATAGCAGAGGACGCTACAGATGGATGTTATGATGCCATGTGCATGAATTTTTCCTGTGCATCTGTCAAGATGCCATGTTTCTTCAATACAAGTTAACTTTATAAAAAAATATATATTATTTTACAGTTTAATTTTATTTTGAGCAAAAATTTTATATAAGTAGAATATATTATTTTTTGTCAATTTGAAAAAAAAAACATAATGAGAGCTGAATTCTATTATGTCTTAATGTGATAAATAAATACATGACCATCATTTTAAAATTCATATCAAAATTTCACTTTTGTAAAGAAAATAAAACTGTTTATAAAAAAGTTAATTTGTTTTCCAAAATTAAAAAGTTGTATTTGAATAAATAACAGCAAGAAGAAAATTTTGAAAGTTGTTTTTTTTATGATAAATAGGATTTATTTCAAACTCTGGAAAACTCTTTTAAAAAACTCAGAATATACTTACTTTATCTCATTTTTTAGATTTGTTAAATTAAGAAAGAGAAGTCCCCTTTTAAAGACCACACTTTATTTTACAGAGGTATGAGCATAACCATAGATTGGTTGTCTATTAATTTATAAGGGCCACTGTGCAATACTATGTTTTTGATGTACAGGTAATGGCATGATAAATTTATTGCCAACTGTGGCTTCCACTGGAAATTAAAGCTGGTAACCATCAGGTCCTTATTTCGAAAAATATTCTTTATAAATAGGTACGTTTTAAAGCTAATGACAAGCAAATAATTTCAAAAATAAACTTTAACAATAAAGAGACCAATTCATCAAGACTGGTAAACATTTTTGGCATATGTTATGCCACTAAAGTGACTTAAAGAGTAACTGTCATTTTAATTTATATTTCATAAGTTAATAGTACACATAAAAATAAGCAACTTTATAATATATCTTAACAGAACTTGCTTATTTTTATGTGTACTATTGATTAATGAAATAAAAATGAAAACAACGGTTATTCTTTAATTTTTCAGGAATTTGATGGGTGAACATAGCCATATCTCGTTGCAACCATACTATGCCCATGATGGTGTAAGAGGGTGCATAGACATATGTGTGATGGTGATGACTGAGTGGAAGCCACACCTGTAATGATGACATCTGACCACTAGATGTCAGTGACATGCACTGTTGATCTAAATTTTATTAAGTGCTAACAAAACAATACTTGAATAATTTTATGAATGCAGCGAGGCAAATAATAGATGAACTGTGCAGTGAAAATGCAATTTTGCTGCTTGAGTTATAAAATACTTTCATTGCATCATTGCTCTGCCACTCAAACGGAGGATGGATAAAGTTTGTTTGGTGGAGAGGGGTTGGGTTGCCAGGGAGATGGAGCTGGGACATGACGCGTGTGGTCTGGGAGCTCCTGGTGGATAAGAAAATAAAAAGAATGGTCTGGGGTAGGCGAACTTGGTTCCCCCTTGGAGTGCAGCGGTTTTGTGCTCCTCTGATTGGTGACGTCTGGAACAATAATCCTCTATTTCTGTTGAGTGAAGAGCGCGGGGAAGTGCAACAGTGGAATAACATTGAAAAGAGCCAGCCATATTGTGAAGTGTGACACGGCGCCCGCAGATGGTGAAGCATCCTATGTTTTAAACAAGGATGAGGTGCCTCATGTTCTTCTTCTTATTTAAAATTCTCCCTGACAGGTCCAACGAGTTAGTTAGGGTCAGCAAGTTGTTGAGACCAATCTAAATAACTAGTCTCTATGTGACGGTGTCATTGAGGCACATACTGTGTTCATCTTGTCAACAACTGTTGATAGCATGGTGCGAAGTTCAGAAAGGCCACAGTCTGTGGTGATGCTCCCAAGGCACCCACCTGTCTGGATTGAATTTCCCGCAGAGCATGCTGATCAAATTAATTTTCTATCATCTGTTTTCTTATAAAATAAACAACCATATTCAATTCCCATTTACATGTTATTCTTGTTAGGTGAACTTGGGCTGTAACATGCCAAGCTGTACAGCTGAGCTGGTGATATTGGGATCCAAGAAAGTTTATTGAATGGGAATAGTATTAAGATTGTGAACTAGGAGAAAAGACACATATTACGGCTTCCCCTTAGGAACCAGCCCTGTTTAAGTCAGGACACATTTAGGGGAGAGGGTGGCATTATTGGCTCAAGGGAAGACATCCCTTTACTGGGACCAGGGATATGTGGGTGTTCTCCGGTAAGAAAAATAAAACACAATTCTTTTGTACGAGTTGTTGAATTAAAAATTTTACTGTTTATTTTATTTACTTTTCTTCTCATACAAACGGGCGAGTTTTGTTGCAATAAATCTTGTTATTGTTTAACCACCATTTTTCTTTTGAAGTTCATCTGTCCTGTCAGTGTCATCACTGTATCAAAATGGAATCTTACCCCCGCCGCTGGTAGTCGGGGCCTTTTACAATGGCATTACTTCCTGAGACTGACATGAAAGTGCCAAAAGTCTCAATATTCTTGTGCAACTCTCTAGTTGACAAAAAATATTTTGACTTTTTAAGGTGTTTTAAGCTAGAATTATGGCATAAACACCTTAATGAATCAAGCACAAAATGTCTTAAAGTAGTTCAAATCTTTGAGTGTTAAGGAGCAAATCTTTAAGATAATTCAATATAAATTATCTGAATTAAAGTACATAAAAAACGCATAAGAGATATAATATACAATGTAGAATTTTACCTGTAGATGATAGATTTTTGATTTGTTGCCTTTCAACAGTTTTTTTATTCAGTGTTTCCCAAACTCCAGTCCCCACAGCCCCCAACACATCATATTTTCAGGATTTTCTTAGTATTGCACAGGTGACAGAATTATTATCAAGGCATCAGAAACTGCCACAGGTTCTCTCAATTGTGCAGTACTAAGGAAATCCTGAAAACATGATCTGTTAGTATTAAGTTAAAAGCATCACTAGTCAAATTGATAGACTGAAAATTCTCTTACTTATTCTCTTCCATATGCATAGTGTGGAGTTCTGTTTTTGTTGAGATAGATTTTTTGTATTTAACACATTATATTGAAAAAAATGTAAATTCTCGGGCTGGTAATTGTCACAGTAAAGAGGTCTCTCCCTACATCTTCATTCCACAACATTACAGGAGAGGAGGAATAAACTATTACAAAGAAGAAGGAGAAGTAATTCTAAAGTTAGTTAACAAAACAAAAATGTTCATATCACTAGTTTACATAATGATTTGATAATGAGTATTGTGGTTTTTGTTTGTCTTTATGAAATAGCATTCACACTTTAGCAGACACAAAAAGCTCTTAATCTTTTTTTAAGAAAAAGAAAAGTAATTAATCTTCCCATAAATTTGAAGTTAATAAAGTAAACACCTAAAAAAAAAAAATTACTTCAATTTATATGACAACATGTGTTATCAATGATCAAATTTTAAAGTTGCTTTTCTCACCACAAAAAGTGATTGCATATGATTAGTATTTAACTGCCAAGAACCTGACTTGTTTTTTCCTGCTAAGCAGCACTACTTCTTGCTGTCTGTGCAGGGAACTACCATATTCAACATTATTGATGAGCACTTCAGCCCCTTTTATTCTCAATGAGGGTCTTTAATAGTTGGACCAACCTGAACAGGAAGTGATGGCATATGTTGGTGATATACCATCACATTCTATGGATGGAATCCCTTTTAAGAAGTTGTCAATATGTTATGTTTGTGTGAAAGCCCTGGAAGAACATAACCCCCACAAAAAAAACTGTGGTACTATTATAGAATTTAACATCAATGTTAGTCGATAATATGACCATGATAGTTAGCAGTTTCAAAGATAAAGTTCTATATATAGTTGAAACCAGAATTACATACACTATATAAAAAGACACATATGCATATTTTTCTCAATATCTGACATGAAATCAAACTAAACCTTTCCCGTTTTAGGTCAATTAGGATTACCATAATTTTTGATTTTTGCCAAATGCCAGAATAATCTGACTTTGACATCTGACTTTGACAAATGATAATAAAATAAGTCACTGTTTGCTGGGACTTGATCCCAAAACTCTATGTCTAGAAGCCAGTGCACTAACCATTGAGCTATACACGAAGTTGAATAAACCTAGGCGTTCTCTTTGGTTATGTGATTTACAATGCAAACCTGTCTGAAACTCTTTGGGACTTTCACACATACCTCCTCCAAGCCAAATTCAAATGATGTGCGACTTTCATTTGTGAGTCTGATATCTGACTTTCTTCAAACATCAGAATCAGAATCACAATGATTTTTAGACACCCTGAGTATTTTCATTGTTGATTTCATAAGCCAAGAAAAACTGCTGGCCACTCTCACTTAACCCTATGGCTGAATTGTAAAGCTTCAGACTCATAGTATAGGAGCTTCTAAGTTCAAATCCCAGGTGCTAAAGAACATTTTTTTAATTATGCTGATAAGCACACAAACTACAGTGATGTTTTACTTTTAATATCTGACATTCTGATTGTCAACCAGCCGTGTTAAGAAAGTGTTTCAGAGACACAGCGGACCACAGGCAATGTCTCTGAAGGATGACAAGCTGGATGGCAGCATTCTGCTACAATCCAGCCTGCCATCTCAATGCCATCCCAGCGTGGGAGAATTCTCCTGCTTAAGCGGTGACGTCATTTGCCGGCACAGCTTGAGCAGGAGAGTTCTCCCACGCTATCAGTGACGTGCATGAGGTGAGCTGAGTACATTGGACATGAATTCGGCTCATCTGGATGCAGTCACAGCCAGACACTGAGGAGCTTCACCGAGGAGCATCTCAGTGTCTGCGGCATGGCAAGCTGGATGGCAGCGTTCTGCTGCGATCCAGCCTGTCATGTAAATGTAGCAGAGCTGAAGCCGTCCTGGGAACCATGGAAAGGTAAGGATGAAGTTGGTTATTTATTTTACTTTTATTGCAGGAGATCGTTGGCTTCAGCTGGAATGGGCGATACGGTAAGTAGAGTTTAATTTAGAACATTAAAGGATTTTATTCTGGGTGTTGGTGTTTTTGTTAACTTTCACTATGGGGTTAGTAATGGGGGAGTCTTATAGACGCCACTCCATTGATAACCAGGGTTTGATGTCTGCTGGCATTATAAGCTAACATACCCCACTGCCACCGCTACAAGCAGTGGGAAGAGTGAGGCTAAGTGCCAGAATTAGCACATCCTATGGATGTGCCATTTCTGGGGCTGCTGACGGCTGGTTTTTCTAGCCCAATATTCATGGCACCCTTCCTGGGCTATTAATATCAGCCCCCAGTTGTCTGTCTAGCCTTTGCTAGCTATTAACATAGGGGAGACCCCACGTCATATTTTTGGGGGGTCCCCCATTTTAATACCTAGTAAAGGCTAGTATTCAGATGGGGGCTGATATTAGTAGCCTAGGAAGCTCTGTCGATATTACCCCCCTTCCCAGGCTTCAAACATCTGCCCCATCCATCTGCTTAACCTCTGCTAGAGACTAAAATTACGGGGAACCCCACGCCAATTTTCTTTTTAATAAATCCTTTATTTTAACACTAAATGACAAGTACAGTAACCAACACTGTCACTGTACTTATTATATACAGTACGGACCAAAAGTTTGGATACACCTTCTCATTTAAAGATTTTTCTGTATTTTCATGACTATGAAAATTGTACATTCACACTGATCAAAACTATGAATGAACACATGTGGAATTATATACTTGACAAAAAAGTGTGAAACAACTGAAAATATGTCTTATATTCTAGGTTCTTCAAAGTAGCCACCTTTTGCTTTGATGACTGCTTTGCACACTCTTGGCATTCTCTTGTTGAACTTCAAGAGGTAGTCACGGGAAATGGTCTACCAACAATCTTGAAGGAGTTTCCAGAGATGCTTAGCAGTTGTTGGCTCTTTTGCCTTCACTCTGCCGTCCAGTTCACCCCAAACCATCTCGATTTGGTTCAGGTCTGGTGACTGTAGAGTCCTGGTCATCTGGCGTAGCACCCCATCACTCTTCTTCTTGGTCAAATAACCCTTACACAGCCTGGAGGTGTGTTTGGGGTCATTGTCCTGTTGAAAGATAAATGATAGTCCAACTAAACGCAAACCGGATGGAATAGCATGCCGCTGCAAGATGCTGTGGTAGGCATGCTTGTTCAGTATGCCTTCAATTTTGAATAAATCCACAACAGTGTCACCAGCAAAGCACCCCCACACCATCACACCTCCTCCTCCATGCTTTATGGTGGGAACCAGGCATGTAGAGTACATCCAATCACCTTTTCTGCGTCGCACAAAGACACGGTGGATGGAACCAAAGATCTCAAATTTGCACTCATCAGAAAAAAGCACAGATTTCCACTGGTCTAATGTCCATTCCTTGTGTTCTTTAGCCCAAACAAGTCTCTTCTGCTTGTTGCCTGTCCTTATCAGTGGTTTCCTAGCAGCTATTTTACCATGAAGGCCTGCTGCACAAAGTCTCCTCTTAACAGTTGTTGTAGAGATGTGTCTGCTGCTAGAACTCTGTGTGGCATTGACCTGGTCTCTAATCTTAGCTGCTGTTAACCTGCGATTTCTGAGGCTGGTGACTCAGATAAACTTATCCTCAGAAGCAAAGGTGACTCTTGGTATTCCTTTCCTTGGGCGATCCTCATGTGAGCCAGTTTCTTTGTAGCGCTTGATTGAATATGTCCCCAAGTGCAGTTGCAAAAACAAAGTTTTCCCAATTTTTTGGACTGACACCTTCATTTCTTAAAGTAATGATGGCCACTCGTTTTTCTTTTCTTAGAATTTGTATTATGGCAAGAAAAAAGCAGCTAACAGTTAATTCAGTAGGACTATCAGCTGTGTATCCACCAGACTTCTGCACAACACAACTGATGGTCCCAACCCCATTTATAAGGCAAGAAATCCCACTTATTATACCTGACAGGGCACACCTGTGAAGTGAAAACCATTTCCGGTGACTACCTCTTGAAGCTCAAGAGAATGCCAAGAGTGTGCAAAGCAGTCATCAAAGCAAAAGGTGGCTACTTTGAAGAACCTAGAATATAAGACATATTTTCAGTTGCTTCACACTTTTTTGTTAAGTATATAATTCGACATTTGTTAATTCATAATATTGATGTCTTCAGTGTGAATGTACAATTTTCAAAATCATGAAAATACAGAAAAATCTTTAAATGAGAAGGCGAGTCTAAACTTTTGGTCTGTACTGTATGTGTCTGACATGTTTCTATCTATCTAATCTATGTGTGATGCTCTATTCTTTCTGTTGTAAATTGTCGGGTACCGGTGTATGCCGCTGATGAATTGCTGGCCGGCTTTTTTAAAGAGACGGGTGCATGAAAATCGGAGGGCACTAGTGTGTTCTGAGTGCCCTGCTATGTTTTTCATGCTCCCTCCTATATACCCTGCCTGTCTGCCTATATATTCTGCCTGCCTGACGTTTAATTGAGCACTGTTCCCATCGATTTGGGCAATTCTTGACCGTCTGCAGACCGCCGGGGGGGGGGGACCCCCAGAAAAATGCTCGAGTTTCCCATAGACTTACATTGGGCTCGTTGCTCGGGTCGAGCACCCGAGTATTCCAATGTTCTCGACCCGAGCACCTGAGCATTTTAGTGCTCGCTCATCACTAATAATAATAATAATAATAATAAAAAAGTCATCATTTTCTGCTGGGATTTGAACCCCAAACTCTTTCTAGAAGCCAATGCATTTATGCCTATATTTTTTTCACTTCATTTCACCAAAATAAAGTATTTAGCGCTGATGCATCACACACAAATCAGATTACAAAAATATTTAACACACAGGTTGTAAAGAAAAAAAATAGGTAAAAAGCAAAGGGACATACAAACATATATATATACAGTTATATGAAAAAGTTTGGGCACCCCTATTAATCTTAAGCTTAATGTTTTATAAAAATTGGTGTTTTTGCAACAGCTATTTCAGTTTGATATATGTAATAACTGTTGGACACAGTAATGTTTCTGCCTTGAAATGAGGTTTATTATACTAACAGAAAATGTGCAATCTGCATTCAAACAAAATTTGACAGGTGCATAAGTATGGGCACCCTTATCATTTTCTTGTTTTAAATACTCCTACCTACTTTTTACTGACTTACTAAAGCACTTTTTTGGGTTTTGTAACCTCATTGAGCTTTGAACTTCATAGCCAGGTGTATGCAATCATGAGAAAAGCTACTTAAAGTGGCCACTTGCAAGTTGTTCTCCTGTTTGAATCTCCTCTGAAGAGTGGCATCATGGGCTCCTCAAAACAACTGTCAAATGATCTGAAAACAAAGATTATTCAACATAGTTGTTCAGGGGAAGGATACAAAAAGCTGTCTCAGAGATTTAACCTGTCAGTTTCCACTGTGAGGAACATAGTAAGGAAATGGAAGAACACAGGGACAGTTCTTGTTAAGGCCAGAAGTGGCAGGCCAAGAAAAACATCAGAAAGGCAGAGAAGAAGAATGGTGAGATCAGTCAAGGACAATCCTCAGACCACCTCCAGAGAGCTGCAGCATCAACTTGCTGCAGATGGTGTCACTGTGCATCGGTCAACTATACAACGCACTTTGCACAAGGAGAAGCTGTATGGGAGAGTGATGCAAAAGAAGCCGTTTCTGCAAGCACGCCACAAACAGAGTCGGCTGAGGTATGCAAAAGCACATTTGGAGAAGCCAATTTCTTTTTGGAAGAAGGTCCTGTGGACTGATGAAACCAAGATTGAGTTGTTTGGTCATACAAAAAGGCGTTATGCATGGCGGCAAAAAAACACAGTATTCCAAGAAAAACACTTGCTACCCACAGTAAAATTTGGTGGAGGTTCCATCATGCTTTGGGGCTGTGTGGCCAATGCCGGCACCGGGAATCTTGTTAAAGTTGAGGGACGCATGGATTCCACTCAGTATCAGCAGATTCTTGACAATAATGTTCAAGAATCAGTGATAAAGTTGAAGTTACGCAGGGGATGGATCTTTCAGCAAGACAATGATCCAAAACATCGCTCCAAATCTACTCAGGCATTCATGCAGAGGAACAATTACAATGTTCTGGAATGGCCATCCCAGTCCCCAGACCTGAATATCATTGAACATCTGTGGGATCATTTGAAGAGGGCTGTCCATGCTCGGCGACCATCAAACTTAACTGAACTGGAATTGTTTTGTAAAGAGGAATGGTCAAAAATACCTTCACCCAGGATCCAGGAAATCATTAAAAGCTACAGGAAGCGACTAGAGGCTGTTATTTTTGCAAAAGGAGGATCTACTAAATATTAATGTCACTTTTCTGGTGATGTGCCCAAACTTATGCACCTGTCAAATTTTGTTTGAATGCAGATTGCACATTTTCTGTTAGTACAATAAACCTCATTTCAAGGCAGAAACATTACTGTGTCCAACAGTTATTACATATATCAAACTGAAATAGCTGTTGCAAAAACACCAATTTTTATAAAACATTAAGCTTAAGATTAATAGGGGTGCCCAAACTTTTTCATATAACTGTATATATATATATACACATACATACATACACACAGTACAGACCAAAAGTTTGGACACACCTTCGCATTTAAAGATTTTTCTGTATTTTCATGACTTTGAAAACTGTAAATTCACACTGAAGGCATCAAGACTATGAATTAACACATGTGGAATTATATACTTAACAAAAAAGTGTGAAACAACTGAAAATATGTCTTATATTCTAGGTTCTTCAAAGTAGCCACCTTTTGCTTTGATGACTGCTTTGCACACTCTTGGCATTCTCTTGATGAGCTTCAAGAGGTAGTCACTGGAAATGGCCTTCCAACAATCTTGAAGGAGTTCCCAGAGATGCTTAGCACTTGTTGGCCCTTTTGCCTTCACTCTGCAGTCCAGCTCACCCCAAACCATCTTGATTGGGTTCAGGTCTGGTGACTGTGGAGGCCAGGTCATCTAACGTAGCAGCCCATCACTCTCCTTCTTGGTCAAATAGCCCTTACACAGCCTGGAGGTGTGTTTGGGGTCATTGTCCTGTTGAAAAATAAATGATGGTCCAACTAAATGCAAACCGGATGGAATAGCATGCCGCTGCAAGATGCTGTGCTAGGCATGCTGGTTCAGTATGCCTTCAATTTTGAATAAATCCCCAACAGTGTCACCAGCAAAGCACCCCCACACCATCACACCTCCTCCTCCATGCTTCACGGTGGGAACCAGGCATGTAGATTCCATCCGTTCACCTTTTCTGTGTCGCACAAAGACACGGTCGTTGGAACCAAAGATCTCAAATTTGGATTCATCAGACCAAAGCACAGATTTCCACTGGTCCAATGTCCATTCCTTGTGTTCTTTAGCCCAAACAAGTCTCTTCTGCTTGTTGCCTGTCCTTAGCAGTGGTTTCCTAGCAGCTATTTTACCATGAAGGCCTGCTGCACAAAGTCTCCTCTTATATTCTTGTACCGTGTTAGCCAGTAGATAGAAAAATATTTAGATTTGAGAGTCCTCAGTGGTTGATACCTTTTAATGGCTAACTGAAAAGATGGTAACAAATTGCAAGCTTTCGAGACTACTCAGGTCTCTTCATCAGGCATAGTATACCACAAAATCTGAAGAGTCCCATATTAGTACACAATAAGACACACAAAAAATGCAATAGGTAAGACAGGTGATGAAAAGCAAAGTTATTATGGAAGAGATAAACAGTTCTGGCTATAAATATTTTAGCAGTTAATAGATAAGGAGTGTGAAGGTTTTATTGTCCTCTGACTAGGTCCAATGTTGTGATGACCTCACAGGTCTGAGAGTCTGAGGAGCACATTCCTTAGTTGATGTAGAATGACATAACTCCATGTGACACATTCATTCCTGCTCTGAAAGTGTTAAAGGTCACCATCAGTTTATATTCTGAGATTCTTCTTTTTCTTTGAGATTTGAAGTTACGTTTTAATACCAGTAATTTCATGTCTTATGCTGTGATGAGGGGAACAAAAATGCTTGGCTACAGGCAGATCTATTTTTTCTTTTATGGTGTGAATTTTTGAGATTAAAGATAAACTGATCCCAGAGGAGGGCAGCCAGGCACATAAATCAAAGTTTATACAGCAGAGTTGGACACCTTTTCCAGATTCATGCATTTCAGCAAGATGATTGTGCCCATCTCTTTATTTTTTGCTTTTCAGTATTGCGATTCTGTAACGGGTCTGGGAGGTGGAACCTCTGAGCAACTATACAAGGGGGCGGTCCTTGTAAGGAAGCGGGTGGCTCCCAGGGAAGACGGGCAGGTAGTCACGGCAAGTGACAGGGACAGTCTCTGGGTAGAGGGGCAGGCAGTCACAGCAAGTGACAGGGACAGTCTCTGGGTAGAAGGGCAGGCAGGTAACAGGTGGACACTCCCAGGTGAGTGGGCAAGAGTCTCTGGATGGACAGGTGGTCACGTCAAGTGACGGCAGAGCCTCCAGGTAGGCTAGCAGGCAGGTAGCAGGTGAGCACTCCCAGGTGAGCGGGCAAGAGTCTCTGGACAGGCAGGTGGTCACGGCAAGTGACGGCAGAGCCTCCAGGTAGGCTAGCAGGCAGGTAGCAGGTGAGCGCTCCCAGGTGAGCGGGCAAGAGTCTCTGGACAGGCAGGTGGTCACGGCAAGTGAGGGCAGAGCCTCCAGGTAGGCTAGCAGTCAGGTAGCAGGTGAGCGCTCCCAGGTGAGCGGGCAAGAGTCTCTGGACAGGCAGTCGGTCACAGCAAGTGAGGGCAGAGCCTCCAGGTAGGCTAGCAGGCAGGTAGCAGGTGAGGGCTCCCAGGTGAGCGGGCAAGAGTCTCTGGACTGGCAGGTGGTCACAGCAAGTGACGGCAGAGCCACCAGGTAGGCTAGCAGGAAGGTAGCAGGTGAGCGCTCCCAGGTGAGCGGGCAGGCTGGTCCATAGACAGACTGACAGGAGTCGGAAGGCAGACCGTCAGACCGCAGGCTTGCAAGCAGGTAAGCGGATATCAGGCAGGTATCAAGCAGGAATCTGGCAGGTGACTGGCAGGTGACTGGTAACGGGACCTGAGGGCTGAAGCAGAGTGAAGGCTTTGCAACAACATTGCTCAGGCACCTCCATTTTGGAGGAGGTGCCTTATATATGGCGAAGTCCTCCGGCCATTGGCCGGGGACTCCTTAGGACGGCGCGTGCGGCCCCTTTAAGAGAGGGGGAGCGCGCGCACGCCCTAAGCACAGTGGCCGGGAAGCAGCGCGCGCTGCCAGCAGAGCGGGAGGAGGACGCCGGGCACGGAGCGGAGAGGTTAGGGGAACAGCGTCCCTGCCTAGCAGGAGGCAGGGACGCCGACGCTACAGATTCATGTCAAATTTATTTGATGACTATCAATTTTTTGAGGGAAAATTTGATGAACCTGGTGAATTCAATTTTCAAAAGATCTACTCATCTCCTAGAATAATATAACTGATAAACCGTAATATAATATATCATTTTATATAAAATATGGATAGTATTAGTCATATATTTTTAGGTTGTAACTTTTAAATGAAAGAAGCTATATTTAAGAAAAATGTTGAAAATTAATTGCCATACTAAATATTCATTTCAATATGTTCAGATGGTGTATTTTTATCTTCATTCTAGATTTCTAATAATACTTTTCTTGATTAAAAGGAGAAAAAAAACAACATTTGCATAATGACTGATTTGACATTTTCAGATTGCTTTTGTTTATATTTTAGCAACATGTTTCCTAAAATATATGTATAAAACATCTAAAAAAGCTAAAAATCTAAAATTAAATCCAAATAATGAAATCATTTTATTAATATTATTTTTTTCTGTATTTTTGGGCAAACTAAATAGGCTGGCTAGGTTGTTAAAACAGTTAAAACTTGATGAACAATTGTAACCCCTTCCCAACAAGGGATCTAATAGCACATCACTGGTCAGATCACCATGTATGGAGCGGAGAGGAGTCTCCTAGTCAGACTTGTGATCTGCAGGCATCCGCTCTGCAAAAGCATCTCCATCCATGGAACACTGGTGATACACCAATTTGGACTCCCTTTCAAAAACAGCAAAAATTCACCAATGTTGCTTTTATTGTGAGGGTCTAAAAGCATGACTATTGAATAATCTTAACTTTGCTTGATGCTAACAATATGCATATCATCCCTCAAGAATGACAGTATACAGCTTGCCATTCTCATTAGCGTATGAAGGCCTTGTGAATTCCCTTTCATTCCCTTACTGCAATAGTTGGGTGTAATGGACAACGTCATCGTCATTATTTTGACTCTTACTTTCAGCTTCATCCCTGTCTCTGTTACATTCACCTGTTGCTGCTCCTTCTTTCACATCCTGTTGCATGTAACATGATCATTGAATGCTTGTAGAGGGGCCCAATCAGACTCTAAAAATCATTAGGCATTTCAATAAAAATTGAGAATTTTGGTAAATTTCCATATCATGTGATGATGGAGTGACGTGATTCCTAGTCGATCTGTGCCAGGATGCACATGCCTTATTTTCCAACAGCAAAGCCTAAATGTCAAAAACAATTTCCACACACAAAATACCCCATATAAGAATTGCCACCACCACTTCTACCATCAAAGTCTTCAGGTACTGTTAAGCCTCCTACTCACAAAAGTCTTGACTTTGCTGAGATTATCGTGGAATAAGCAGAGTACGCCCACTCAAAAGTTGCATATCTAGAGTTTTCAAATTCATTCAATATGGTGCCACATAAAAGGTTGATAAAATAAGATTGTGATTGGAAGCAAAGTGTAGTTATTAAAGAAACACACTCTGATTGGGTCACAGCAGTAGGGTACGCAAAGGTTCATGATTGGGCCCTTTTTGTTATAACATATTTAATAATGATCCTGTAGAGACAAAGTAAAATTGTAATATATACATAAGAAACAAAACTCTGCAAGGTAATCAATATATAGGACGATAATTTTATATCAGAAAAGGATTTTTGTAAGCTGGAGGCCTTGTCTGAGAAATGGCAATTGAATTTTAATAACGATAAATGCAAGGTCCTTTCCTTGGGCAGAGGAAATATAACGTGCTAAATGTCCAAATGGTAAAACCATGGTAAAACTGCCACTGAAAAATACTTGGGTGTATAGGTGGACAAAAAAAATAACTTTAGAAAATAGTGCCAGGCAGCTTCTGCCAAGGCACATAAAATCATGAAATGCATTAAGTAAGGTATAGATGCTTAAAACAAGAATACAGCTTAAGTTCTACATGGATCACTCATCAGGCTACACTTAAGGTACCGTCAGACTTAGCGACGCTACAGCGATCCCGACAACGATACGACCTGACAGCGATCGTTGCTGCGTCGCTATGTGGTCACTGGTGAGATGTCAAACAGTCAGTTCTTCCCAATGACGCAGCAACGATGCGGCGACGCGTAGCGACCTGTATAACGATGCACGCCTATGTGTTTCTGTGTTTGAGTCGCCAACGAGGTCGCTGGTATGGAATCAAACACACCGAAGCATGCTACCCAGCGGGACCTCAACGATCAAAAAAAGGTCCAGGCCATTCCAACATGACCAGCGATCTCACAGCCGGTGCTTGGTCGCTGCTAAGTGTCAAACGTAGCAAAATCGCTACTGAGGTCGCTGTTGCATCACAAAACTTGTGACTCAGCAGCAATCTCGCTAGCGATCTCGCTTAGTGTGACGGGGCCTTTAACATACTGTGTACAATTTTAAGCTACACTATATAACGGTTGCTGAACTTGAAAGGGTGAGGAGAAGAGTTACCTAGGTTATAATGAGAATAGGTAGCCGCAGTACCAGGACTGGGCATCAAATTTGGAGTGATTTAGTGTGGAAAAAAACAAAAAAATCAAAGACTTATGTGCTATCTTATCACAATGGTCACATTTATCAATTGATAGTACAGAGACCTTTGCAATATCTCTAGATATCTCTCATTAAATTTAAAAAATAAATCTATTTCAAAGCTTTACTCTCTACCCCTTTCTTAAAGATGTTTCTTTAACCACTGACAGAGGTGCTTAGAGCTTAAAGAAATTGCAGTAACCAAAGATAGCTAATAGAGATGAGTGGATCAATCCTCCTAGGATCGTATCGACTTTCCTGAAATTTGCAATTTCACATGAATTTGAATATTTGCAAAAAAAAAAAAAAATCTTGAAATCTTGCTAACATCATTTGACATTGCTGCTTGAGCCTCCAGATAGTACCCTGCAGCTATGACATCTCTTGTATTATCACACCTTGTTCAGTGGTGGTCAGTACCTGGGCTATCACAGATCAGTGGTTCCCTTTGGAGAACAGTTTGTATAGCAGAATCATTTTCCATCTCTAATCACTGGTAAGCCTTTCTCTCTTGTAATATGTACAGTACAGTTTTATGGTCAGTGGGGTCCTCTCTCTCTTTCTCACACACACCTATAAAATGGGAGTTCTTTTGGTCAGTCACTGAATACATATTTTATAGATATAGCCATGAATTGCAAGTGGTTACTTTTAACAGTTTATTTTTCAATATGTTCTATATTTATGTACAGTATTGAGCAAAAGATTTAGACAGGTGTGGAAAAATGCTGCAAATTAAGAATGCTTTCAAACATACTGTCATAGTTGTTCTTTATCAATTAACAAAATCCAAAGTGAATGAGAAAAAGAAAATCTAAATCAAATTTGCTATTAACTATGTTACAGTGGTGGCCAAAAGTATTGGCACCCCTGCAATTCTGTCAGATAATACTCAGTTTCTTCCTGAAAATGATCGCAATCACAAATTCTTTGGTATTATTATCTTCATTTAATTTGCTTGCAAGGAAAAAACACAAAAGAGAATGAAGCAAAAATCAAATCATTGATCATTTCACACAAAACTCCAAAAATGGGCCAGACAAAAGTATTGGCACCCTCAGCCTAATACTTGGTTGCACAACCTTTAGCCAAAATAACTGCGAACAACCGCTTCCGGCAACCATCAATGAGTTTCTTACAATGCTCTGCTGGAATTGTAGACCATTCTTCTTTGGCAAACTGCTCCATGTCCCTGATATTTGAAGGGTGCCTTCTCCAAACTGCCATTTTGATATCTCTCAACAGGTGTTCTATGGGATTCAGGTCTGGACTCATTGCTGGCCACCTTAGAAGTCTCCAGTGCTTTCTCTCAAACCATTTTACACTGTGTGCAGAATTATTAGGCAAGTTGTATTTTAGAGGATTATTTTTATTATTGATCAACAACTATGTTCTCAATCAACCGAAAAGACTCATAAATATCCAAGCTTATTATTTTTGGAAGTTGGAGTGGTTTTTTTTTTAGATTTGGCTATCTTAGGAGGATATCTATTTGTGCAGGTAACTATTACTGTGCAGAATTATTAGGCAACTTAATAAAAACCAAATATAATCCCATCTCACTTGTTTATTTTCACCAGGTAAACCAATATCGGTGCACAAAATTTAGAAATAAACAATTCTGACATGCAAAAACCAAGAAAATTAGTGATCACTATAGCCACCTTTCTTTATGATGACACTCAACAGCCTTTCATCCTTACATTCTGTCAATTGCTTGATCTGTTTTCGATCAACATTGCGTGCAGCAGCCACCACAGCCTCCCAGACACTGTTCCGAGAGGTGTACTGTTTTCCCTCCCTGTAGATCTCACATTTTATGATGGACCACAGGTTATCTATGGGGTTCACATAAGGTGAACAAGGGTGCCATGTCATTATTTTTTCTTCTTTTAGACCTTTACTGGACAGCCACGCTGTGGAGTAGTTGGATGTATGTGATGGAGCATTGTCCTGCATGAAAATCATGTTTTTCTTGAACGATACTGATTTCTTCCTGTACCACTGCTTGAATAAGTTGTCTTCCGGAAACTGACAGTAGGTCTGGGAGTTGAGCTTCACTCCATCCTCAACCTGAAAAGGTCCCACAAGTTCATCTTTGATGATACCAGCCCATACCAGTACCCCACCTCCACCTTGCGGGCGTCTAAGTCGGAGTGGAGCTCTCTGCCCTTTATTGATCCAGCCTCTGGCCCATCCATCTGGCCCATCAAGAGTCACCCTCATTTCATCAGTCCATAAAACCTTTGAAAAATCAGTCTTAAGATATTTCTTGGCCCATTCTTGACGTTTTATCTTATGTTTCTTGTTCAAAGGTGGTCGTTTTTCAGCCTTCCTTACCTTGGTCATGTCCCTGAGTATCGCACACCTTGTGCTTTTTGATACTCCAGTAATGTTGCAGCTCTGAAATATTGCAAAACTAGTGGCGAATGGCATCTTGGCAGCTTCACGCTTGATTTTCCTCAATTCATGGGCAGTTATTTTGCGCCTTTTGTGGCCAACACCCTGTTGGCTATTTGCCATGAAATGCTTGACTGTTCGGTGATTACGCTTCAAAAGTTTGGAAATTTCAAGACTGCTGCATCCCTCTGCAAGACATCTCACAATTTTGGACTTTTCAGAGCCCGTCAAATCTCTCTTCTGACCCATTTTGCCAAAGGAAAGGAAGTTACCTAATAATTAAGCACATCTTATATAGGGTGTTGATGTCATTAGTCAACACCCCTCCTCATTACAGAGATGCACATCACCTGATTAACTTAATTGGTAGTTGGCTTTCAAGCCTATCCAGCTTGGAATAGGACAACATGTATAAAAAGTATCATGTGATCAAAATACTCACTTGCCTAATAATTCTGCACACAGTGTAGATTAAATGTATCTGCGTTACTGCTATGTAGAATATACTTACAAAATGAAGTTACTTAGGTCACAGATTGGCCAATTCATATGTGCCCACCAGCAACAACAACGTGAACTTTCTTTGATGGGACCCAAAACCAAATATTTTTTCAAGCATTCCTCTCCTGGACAACAAGTCTAAAAATAATATATTTAATAATGACCTTGTAGAGGGCACACCAAGTAAAATAGTAATATTTACATAAGATTACAAACTCTACAAGGTAATCAATAAATAGGGGGATAATTTTATATAATAAAAGTATTTGTAAACTGGAGACCTTGGCTGAGAAATGGCATTTGAATTTTAATAAGGTTAATTGCAAAGTCCTTTCCTTGATCAGAGGAAATAAAATGTACTAAATGTCCATATAGTAAAACCATGGTAAAGCTGTCACTGCAGAATACTTGGGTGCATAGGTAGACAAGAAAGTTAACTCTAGCAAACAGTGCCAGGCAACTGAACCAAGGCACATAAAATTACTGCTATGTAGCATATACTACAAAACTAAGGTACTTAGTGCACAGATTGGCCAATTCATATGAGCCCAACAGCGACAAAAAGGTGAATCTTTCTTTGATGGGACCATAAACCTAGTATTTTTCAAGCATTCCTCTCCTGGGCTAAAAGTCTAAAAATGTAAAGGGCAGGTAGGATCCATTACTAACTTTAAATAATCTTAGGCTATTTTGTGTGATTATTTAGCTGAAATATGCAAGGCCTTTCCTGAAATAGGCATTATCTGGATAAGAACATATATTATTCTAAAACCTTTATATAATGCACATGAAAGATAGTGTCTTTCAAGAAGTGCAAGGTGCCTGTGACACTTTTCACGGCCAGTGAAAGTCAAAGCCAGGAGGGTACATCATAAACAGAGGGAAGAGGCAAAGGTATAGTCAGGTAACATACCATTGGTCAGAATTCCATGAGGACAGCAGATCAGAGCAGAAGGGGTTAAACAGACGGATGGTCAGAACAAGGTCCAAGGTTAGGCAGCAGAAGATCAATAAACAGAACAGGGCACAGAGAGCAAACCACGCACACTAGCTGAATATTCATCTGGCAGAGATCTGGGACAAACAGCTCAGTTAAGTAGCCAGGAATTCACCTGGGATAATGAACACCTGCAGATAGCCAGTGCTTCCCAGTCTCAGATTGGACAGCCGAGCTGTCAATCACCACACTGAGCTATTCCACGCCCCTGTACCAGATTGGACGGTCGAGCTGTCACTCACAGTAGTGACAGCTCCAGCACGCCCCTGTACAAGATTGGACTGCTGAGCTGTCAGCAACTGCGTCCCATACACAGTGAGGGGTGGAACCGTGACAGTGCCCATTCAAAGGGCAATAATGCAAATCCATACCAACAGAAATGCAGGCTTTTGAACTGAGCACTAATAGCAAGTTGGATGGTCCCTCTCCTCTTCAGTTTGTAGGACATGGGATCCATGGTTTTCATAAAGAATTTCATATTTTTATTCATCTGATCACATAACTTATTTTCATTTTACCTCAATTAAAATTTGAGAATCCATATCCATTTTTATTCAGTCTATTATAAATGATATATTTTGCGCAAATAAAATGGCATCGTTTCTAGATTGTGTTTATATATGGCTTCTGTGTTCACAGACAATTTCTGGAAGTATTTTTGAGTGACTGAGTCATGCTAGTTATTAATGCAGTAGATCATGATCATCTGGTATCGACTGTTGGCCTGATACACATGGACTACTCCAGAATCTCTTAATCTTTTGATCATATTATGCAAAATTGCTAGCAGTATATTCAAACTCTTTGCAATTTTACATTAAACAATATTTTTACTGAAATAATTCCACAATTTTTAGATGCAGTTGTTCACAGAACTTTTGACTCTCTTTGCTCTGAGAGACACTGCCTATTTTTATATACAGTCAAGTCACTTAGTTGAATATTGACCCTTCATCTGTATTTCATTAGTACCACCTAATTTGCCAGTCTTTTATTAAACTTATCACATTTTTTCGATGAATTTCTTTACATCTAGGGATTTAGGGTTATAAGATCTAAGCAGCAGCAGAGAGCGGGCTTTAGAGCAGGAGAATGTGAATAATGCTGGTTACATTACTATTAAGAAAATAGCAAAAGGCAATGGTACTCACCAGCCAAGATTTGAAGAAAAATGCACACCAGGACGCAGCCGGACCCCTTTTGTTAGAAGGAGATAAAACAGGTGCAGAATGCTGATGAACAATCACTCTCACTGGAGGAGCGACTGCCTGGCACTAAAGCTGCACACAGCTGAAACTTGCAGTAGGGTGCAATTCACACACTCGCGGCACCGTGCCTAGTCAGCATACTATTACACGCCCCTACTATTCGATTAGGCAGGATGCCCGGCACCCTATCCGTGCATCGCATAGATGCAAAGCCCCAACTCACAAGGTCACCATTAATGGGTCAGGCTGCACCCTGGCAGATAAAAAAAACTGCAAAAATATCATATGAGGTATTAGTTAATATTTTGGCCAAAATACGTAAGCTTGCAACCCATCGTCAAGGGTCCTCACAGTTTTGCGAGTCCCTACTCTAACATTAAAAGCAAACAGCATAGCCAGAACAATAAACAGAATTTTTTTTAAAAATTCCAAAGTCAAATTAGAAAATAGCAAAAGGCAATGGTACTCACCAGCCAAGATTTGAAGAAAAATGCACACCAGGATGCAGCCGGCTCCCTTTTGTTAGAAGGAGGTAACACAGGTGCAGAATGCTGATGAACAATCACTCTCTCCCACTCTCACTGGAGGAGCGATTGCCTAGCACTAAAGCTGCACACAGATGAAACTTGCAGTAGGGTGCAATTCACACACTCATGGCACCGTGCCTACTCAAAATCCTATTACACGCCCCTACTATGCGAGTAGGCGGGATGCCCGGCACCCTATCCGTGTATCGCAGAGGTGCAAAGACTTTGATATTTTTAAAAAAAATTCTGTTTATTTTTCTGGCTATGCTGTTTGTTTTTATATTGCTTTTAACATGGGCAAGGAGATGGCATACAGATGATTGAAAGGAAAAAATCTCCTTTAAATTGTTTACAATAAACACAGCCTTTTTTAAATGTTCTTTTCTGTGCTTCATTTAGGGATTATTATTCTATTCAAAGTTGCAATGTACTTTGGCCTTAGTGTGAAGAAAAATGCTTAGGATTTGGCCTGAGCTCATTATAGTCCATGAGGATAGTTGGTCTGTGCTGGTGTGCATTGAATGTTGAATTTGTCCCCAGCTGCTTTCCATTGCTGTGTTCCTGTAATGGAATGGGACAACGGAAAGGTTCAGTAGTAGTGTGAACTCAGCCTAAAAGGGTTGTGCATCACTTTCTAACATTTTCTTTATGTGGCCAGGGGATAATTAAATGATACATGGGTACTCGCTGCATCATTTATAATACTTTTTTCTCTTTGAAAGTTAGGAAGTCTGTATAATCTTACATTCTAGCCTGTGTCTATATGTATGTCAAAAATGCAATCAGGCACCTCCACCAGGCTAAATAATTTTAGACTCATGGGCACACTTTGAATACATATGTTACTCACCTGCTGCAGAGTAGGGCTTTCCATCATTCTCCTCTAATGGACATCTCTCTGCTTTTGGATGATTCAAGTTACCATAGTAACATTATACTCCCTTTATGTCATATTCCTAGATATCTCCAGATGGCATTAGCATTGCTACATGGGCTTTCCAACATATCTAGCTTTACTGCCCCACTCTGTTCCAGGTGCTTTCCAGCATATCGAATGTCAAGATTACAGGATGTCCCAGGTGCCATCTAGAATATTCAATTCTGCTGCCACACATTGCTCAAAGTGCCATTCAGCATATCTAGCTTGCCTTTTCCTCATTAAGCCAATTCCCATGTTCCATGTGGCATGCACCATTTCTGGGGCAGCTAAGGGCTTCTGTTTCTAGCCTCAGAAGACACCAATATTCATGACCCCTTCCTAGGCTATTAATATCAGTCCCCTGCTGTTAGGCGTCAGGCATTTTCTGGATCTGAAATGGGTTCAGAGCCATCTAGGATTTTGTGGTCTCCCATTCAGGTCCAGCCAGGGCTGATGTTGCACAGCATTTCCTTCAGTCCCAACGCCTAGCTAGTGCACGAGATACTCGGGTTGTATCTTGGGTGTTTGTGCCTAGCACTATGAAGTATAGGTTGCGGAGGGAGTCGGGGCTCCGGCAGCCTAAGTCCGAGATGCGCCGCACTGAGCATGTCCGTGACATGGCGGACCGTGATTGGTGGTTCAGGAACATGCTGATCCGGTGACCTGGCACCGCCTGATTGGTCACGGGTGTCGTCACCAATGGTGCGACAGTGGGGCAGGGCTTAATCTTTAAAAGGCCCACCCACAAACATGGCTGCATGCTCAGATCATTTGAGCAACTGATGCCGTTGTTCCACGTGCTCCCTAGCTGTTCACTCCGTGGCCTGCCGATGCCAGAGTTTGCTCGGCTGATTAGCACAGGTCGCATAGGCAGGTTAGCTCCATACAGGCAGGATAGCTCCGTAGAGGCAGGTAGCTTCGCCTGGCAGCCTGGCTCAGCCAAATGGGTCGCCTATCACCCCGAGCAGCCTGTGCACGGCTAACGCCGGTTCGCCACGTGGAGTTGAACCCATCAGTCCGGTAGCACGCCGGCTGGGGGCACGTGTACCCGTTGGCGTAGTCACACACGCATCCTAGCGCCGCCAGAGTAGTCCCTGTGCAGTAACAGGGCTACAGATAGTTTCCGGTCGCTCATCTCACGAGCTGCTAACAGAGATTGTGCGAACCGTTATACCCATTCCTGTGTGCTGTAACACGGAAGGGCTTATCGTTTAAGTTGGTTGTGTACCTTTTCACCCGGAAAGTGTTCGGCAGCAGCCCACCTGGTTGCATCGCGGACCCTGGGGTCGGTTGCGTTCCATTTAAATAAAGTTGTCTGCAACCGCCCTCCTAACACCAGCTATCTGCATAGCCTTTGCTAGCTGTTAAAATAAGGGGACCCCACGTCATTTTATTTGGGTTCCCCATTTTAATAGCCAGTAAAGGCTATGTATACAGCTGGGGGTTGATATTAGTAGCCTGGGAAGCTCCATGGGTATTACCTCCCTCCCAGGCTAAAAACATTCGCCCCAGGGGTCCGCTTTTCCTCTGCTGGCTAATAAAATTACGAGGGACCATTTTTTTCCTGAAATTTAGTCATTTATTAATAAATTACATGAACAGTAAGGTACACAGGCAAAGCATGGATTATATATATCACATACTTGTATCTCTCTGTATATCAATGTATTATCTATCTATTATCTATATGTCTATCTATCCATTATATCTATCTAGATATCTATTATCTATCCATATCTCTATCCATTTATCTATTATCTATCTATATGTCTGTCTATCTACCCATATATCTATTAATCTATTTATCTACAGTGTGGAGAAGAGGTATTTAGTCAGCCACCAATTGTGCAAGTTCTCCCACTTAAAAAGATGAGAGAGACCTGTAATTGACATCATAGGTAGACCTCAATTATCAGAGACAAAATGAGAAAACAAATCCTGAAAATCGCATTGTCTGATTTGGAAAGAAATTGTTTCCAAATTTTGGTGGAAAATAAGTATTTGATCAATTACAAATGTTCATCTCAATACTTTGTCATATATCCTTTGTTGGCAATGACAGAGGTCAAACATTTTCTGTAAGTCTTCTCAAGGTTGGCACACACTGTTGCTGGTATGAGGGCCCATTCCTTCATGCAGATCTCCTCTAGAGCAGTGATGTTTTGGGGCTATCACTGGGCAACACAAACTTTCAACTCCCTCCAAAGGTTTTCTATAGGGTTTAGATCTGGAGACTGGTTAGGCTACTCCAGGACCTTGAAGTGCTTCTTACAAAGCCACTCCTTCATTGCCTTGGCAGCGTGCTTGGGATCATTGTCATGCTGAAAGACCCAGCCACGTTTCATCTTCAATGCACTTGCTGATGGAAGGAAGTTTGTACTCAAAATCTCATGATACATGGCCCCATTCATTCTTTCATGTAGAGTAGAGACCAAAAGTTTGGACACACCTTCTCATTTAACGATTTTTCTGTATTTTCATGACTTTGAAAACTGTAAATTCACACTGAAGGCATCAAGACTATGAATTAGCACATGTGGAATTATATACTTAACAAAAAAGTGTGAAACAACTGAAAATATATCTTATATTCTAGGTTCTTCAAAGTAGCCACCTTTTGCTTTGATGACTGCTTTGCACAGTCTTGGCATTCTCTTGATGAGCTTCAAGAGTAGTGTTGAGCGATACCTTCCAATATCGGGAAATATTGGATCGGATTGGATCGGACCGATACCCAAAAAATATCGGATATTGCCGATTCCGATACCGGAAACCAATGAAAGTCAATGGGACACAAATATCGGAATGAAAATAAACCCTTTCTTTCCTTGTAGGTTAATTCTACATGAAGGAAAACAACTAAGAATAATGTAGAGTGTATTGGGGGAGGTGGGGGAGACAATAAAAGCATAGAGGTTTAGCCCAATCAAATGGAATAGCAGGAATTCCTATTTTTTTTAAGATGTTCGGAGTTACAAAGATATTGACTATGTTAAGCTTTTTTATATATTGTTAGATATTTATGTTTCACTACTTCCATGCTCTTCACCTTCTTTTTTACTTCTCCCACACTTTCTCCTTCATCATCCTCAGCAGCAGCATCGTTTTCATCAACTTCTTCTTCACCGTATTCATCTTCTTCTTCTTCACCTTCTTCCTATTATTCATTTTTTTTACATTCTTCATATTCTTCAAATTCAACTATTATTCTTCTTCATATTCTACTTTTTCATCTTCTTCATATTCTTCTTCTTCATCATATTCTTAGTTGTGACAGGCATTCCTGTAGTTGTTATCTATAAAAGTTTGAAGATTACACCTTCCGTTCTGCCAGTCACAAAAGATTTACAACAGGATTTGTCCACGTTCAGTTTGGCCTGCAGCAGCAGGTATTTTCCAGGGGCACCACGAGGAGGAATGGACTCACCCCCATACACTGCTTTGTCTTCTTCTGCTTATAATTTAAATGATATCTTTTGCTCTGATTTTTATTCTTATGCTTAATGTTCTTCTGCTTTTTGTTCTGCAGCTTCTTGTTCTTCTGCTTCTTGGTCTTCTGTCTCTTGTTCTTCTGTATCTTGGTGGTTGTCTTCTTGTTCTTTGTCTTGGTCATCTTCTTCAGGGTCATCTTCTTGATCTTCTTTGGGGTGGTCTTCAGGGTCGTCATCTTCAGGTTCCTCATCTTCTTTGGGGTGGTCTTCAGGTTCATCGTCTTCAGGGTCATCTTCTTCGGGGTGGTCTTAAGGGTCGTCGTCTTCAGGGTCGTCGTCTTCGGGGTCCTCGTCTTCTTCGGGGTGGTCTTCAGGGTCGTCATCTTCAGAGTCGTCATCTTCGGGGTCCTCGTCTTCTTCGGGGTGGTCTTCAGGGTCATCGTTTTCAGGGTCGTCGTCTTCGGGGTCCTCGTCTTCTTCGGGGTGGTCTTCAGGGTCATCGTCTTTAGGGTCGTCGTCTTCGGGGTCCTCGTCTTCTTTGGGGTGTTCTTCAGGGTCGTCGTCTTCGGGGTCCTTGTCTTCATCGGGGTGGTCTTCAGGTCGTCATCTTCAGGGTCGTCGTCTTCTTTGGGGTGGTCTTCAGGGTCATCGCCTTCAGGGTCATCGTCTTCGGGGTCCTCGTCATCTTCGAGGTGGTCTTCAGGGTCATCATCTTCAGGGTCGTCATCAGGGAGATCCAGAGTTATTGCCAAAAAACATTTTATAAAGCTTGAACTTGGAAATGTAGCAGAAGGTGCAAAAAGGCTGAGGAACTGCTGAGAACCAGCTGACGGTACTGGAACCTGGATGGGTAGCAGAAGGTACAAGAGCCAATGGAACTACCGAGGACCAGCTGATGGTGCTGTAACCCGGTTACTAAGCAGGGGGTACCTGTGCCAGAAAGCACTACCAAAGACCAGCAGACGTTGGTGGAACTCAGATACCGAGAAGGAAGCACCTAAGCCAAAGGCACTGCCTCGAACCAGCTGATGTTACTGGAACCCAGGGTGACATATTCAAGATTGACTTCCAAAGAACCAGCTAATGGTACTGGAACTCAGATAGGCAGCAGAAGGTACACATGAAAAAAATAGTTGCAAGGCTGTGAGCCGGCCGGAGTTACCGAAACCCACAGTCCTACAGGGGGTGCTTGTCCTGTTGGCACTATGGAACCAGCCTTCATTGCTAGATCCCGCAGACCACATAGGAGTCACCTAAACTGCAGGCACCATAGAGTCGGCTAACCCGACCGCAACACGACAGGACAACGTATTTGAGGCAAATTGATGTTGACACTACCCGGAAACAGCTGGCGTGCTGGAACCAGGCTGGGCAGGAGGGAGTACCCGTGCCAAAGACACTGCTGGGAAACAGATGGCGGTGCTGGAACCCAGGGTAAATACTAAAAACAGAGAGGAGCCAGAGGCCTAATTGGAGCAAGTTTAAAATCAGTAGTAGTGTGAATGTGGACAGAGCAGGAGAAATTGCCGGACACACATCAGGGGATCAGCAGACGTTACTGAACCCCAATAACACTGGAATAAGTGTTGACTGTGCAGACAGCACTTCTGAGCATAAAAAGGCGGTGTTGGAGCCCAGGGTATATACTGAAAACAGAGAGGAGCCAGAGGCCTAATTGGAGCAAGTTTAAAATCAGTAGTAGTGTGAATGTGGAGAGAGCAGGAGAAATTGCCGGACACACAGCTGGGGATCAGCAGACGTTACTGAACCCCAATAACACTGGAGTAAGTGTTGACTGTGCAGACGGCACTTCTGAGCATCAAATGGCGGTGTTGGAGCCCAGGGTAAGTACTGAAAACAGAGAGGAGCCAGAGGCCTAATTGGAGGAAGTTTAAAATCAGTAGTAGTGTGAATGTGGAGAGAGCAGGAGAAATTGCCGGACACACAGCTGGGGATCAGCAGACGTTACTGAACCCCTATAACACTGGAGCAAGTGCTGACTGTGCAGACGGCACTTCTGAGCAGCAACTGGTGGTGTTGGAGCCCTGGAGGGAGTACCCGTGCCAAAGACACTGCTGGGAAACAGATGGCAGTGCTGGAACCCAGGGTAAATACTAAAAACAGAGTGGAGCCAGAGGCCTAATTGGAGCAAGTTTAAAATCAGTAGTAGTGTGAATGTGGACAGAGCAGGAGAAATTGCCGGACACACAGCAGGGGATCAGCTGACGTTACTGAACCCCAATAACACTGGAGCAAGTGTTGACTGTGCAGACCGCACTACCTGAGCAGCAACTGGCGGTGTTGGAGCCCTGGGTAAATACTAAAAACAGAGAGGAGCCAGAGGCCTAATTGGAGCAAGTTTAAAATCAGTAGTAGTGAGAATGTGGACAGAGCAGGAGAAATTGCCAGACACACAGCAGGGGATCAGCTGACGTTATTGAACCCCAATTACACTGGAGCAAGTGTTGACTGTGCAGACGGCACTTCTGAGCAGCAACTGGTGGTGTTGGAGCCCAGGGTAAATGCTGAAAACAGAGAGGAGCCAGGGGCCTAATTGGAGCAAGTTTAAAATCAGTAGTAGTGTGAATGTGGACAGAGCAGGAGAAATTGCCGGACACACAGCAGGGGATCAGCTGACATTACTGAACCCCAATAACACTGGAGCAAGTGTTGACTGTGCAGATGGCATTTCTGAGCAGCAACTGGCGGTGTTGGAGCCCAGGGTAAATACTTAAAACAGAGAGGAGCCAGAGGCCTAATTGGAGCAAGATTAAAATTAGTAGTAGTGTGAATATGGACAGAGCAGGAGAAATTGCCGGACACACAGCAAGGGATCAGCTGACGTTACTGAACCCCAATAACACTGGAGTAAGTGTTGACTGTGCAGATGACACTTCTGAGCAGCAACTGGCGGTGTTGGAGCCCAGGGATTACAGTTCAGGTGGTAGAAACATGAACACAACAGGAGACCTGGATACTGTTGACAACCAATTATTTATTCTGGAAGAGGACAGGCAAATTCATGTGAGATCCTGGCCTTGTTCATTTTCAGAAAAGTAAGCCAGTCAACGTTATCGGAGGATAGTTGGATGCGACGGTCTGTTAGTACACCACCTGCGGCACTAAAGACGTGTTCCGATAATACACTAGCAGCAAGGCAAGCCAGCACCTCCAATGCATACTGGCTAAGCTCTGGCCATGTGTCCAGCTTAGAGACCCAAAACTTGAAGGGGGAAAAGCTGTCTGGGAGTACTCTGAGAGGGCAAGACATGTAGTCTGTCACCATCTGACAGAAAAGTTGCCTCCTGCTGACTGGATCCGTCTGTGATGGTGTAGACATTTGTGGCAGGGACACAAAACATTGCCACATTTGGGCCATACTGGTCTTGCCTTGTGCTGAGGCGCTGCTTCTGCTCCCTCATTGTGCAGAGCTTCCTCCACTGCCTCGACGCACTGAGCTGCTTTGTAAAACACTAGCAGCACTGCTCTCGGGTGGAATGGAAAACATGATGGAATGCACCAGTGTGTCTTGGTACTCCCGCATTTTACGCTCCCGGTTCAACGGTGTTATGAGGCTTTGTAAGTTGTCCCGGTAGCGAGGATCTAGGAGGGTAAACACACAATAATCAGCCGTGTTGAGAATGTGGTCGATGCGGCGGTCGTTTCTCAGGCACTGCAGCATGAAATCAACCATGTGCTGAAGACTGCCAACTGGCCAAGAAACGCTGTCCCCTGCTTGAGGCGTGATCTCTGCCTGCTCAGCATCACCCCACCCTCGCTCTAGACACTGACTACTAGAGCATTGTGTACCTCCCTCATCTGGACAAATGTCTTCCTCATCCATTGACTCCTCCTCATCCTCCTCATAAAGTGTACCCTGCCTAGGCCTTTGTGAGGAGCCATGTTGCGCAGACTGTACAGAAGCAGATGGCATTTGTGACTCCTCATCCTCCACATCTTCCAAAACCTCCTTCCTTAGTGCTTGCAGTGTTTTTTCAAGCAGGCAGATAATGGGGATAGTCATGCTGACTAGTGCATCATCTGCACTCGCCATCCGCGTGGAATAATCGAAGGCACGCAAAATGTGGCAGATGTCCTTCATAGAGGCCCACTGAGTGGTGGTGAAGTGTGAAAGGCGCGCAGTGCGACTTGCCTGCTGCAGCTGGTACTCAATTACTGCTGCCTGCTGCTCAAACAACCTCTCCAACATATGTAACGTTGAATTCCACCTGGTGGGTAGGTCACATATGATGCAAAGTTCCGGAAGGCGTAATCGGTGCTGCAGAGTTGCAATGCACGATCTTGCGATGCTGGACTGCCGCAAGTGAGCGCACTCTATGCGGACCTTGTGCAGCAGTGCATCAATATCTGGATAGTCCCTCAAAAAACTCTGAACGACCAAGTTGAGCACATGTGCCATTCATGAGATGTGAGTGAGGTTGCCTAGGCCGGAGAGCTGCCACCAGATTTCGGCCATTTTCACACACTACCATGCCTGGCTGGAGATTCGCTGGTACAAACCACACGTCGCTCTGCTGCTTGATGGCATTCCAGAGCTCCTGCGCTGTGTTGCTTCGATTCCCCAAAGAAATTAAATTCAATGGAGTATGAGGAGGAGTCAATGTGTACAGACTGGATTCCTGCAATCCTTGGAGTTGGCAGAACACGTACAGCGCCACTCTCAAGATCTGTACCCGGCTCCACAACAATTACCCAATGGGCAGTGAGGGAAAGGTATCGTTCCTGTCCATGCTTACTGGTCCACGCATCGGTGGTCAGGTGGACCTTGCTACTAGTGTTGAGCCACCCCCGTAGTGTTCGAGTTCGGTTCGGTTCGTCGAACACCCGTGTGTTCGCCGAACTGTTCGTCGAACTGTTTGTCGAACACCTTCGAACACCGTTAAAACCAATGGCAGGCAAACAAAAACACATAGAAACACATAGAAAACACCTTCAAAGGTGTCCAAAAGCTGACAAACTGCTCAGAAGACACAACTAACACATGGAAAAGTGACAAGTACATATAGTCATGCGAAAAGAAAAGAGGTGGAGGAGTAAAAGGAGGGGGAGACACAGATATAGGCATGTCATGCCCTTCTAAAATCCAAAAAGTGAGAAGCCGACACGTTCAGTCCGCTCCTGCCCGTGCCACCTCCACGTCGCCGGGTATGTGCCAGAGCCGCGGTGAACCCTGACGGCCAGCCCCCCCTCTCCCAATACTGGTGCCTGTCCGCTGGTGGGTCGAGCGAGCCCCCCTGTGGTGGAGGCAGCTCTAAGCTTTTTAATTTAAATTGTCTCTCTAATTTGAATGAATACACTTTAAATCCATTTACAAGGATCTATTGGAGGGCAAGTCTCATGCCAGCAGCCGCGTAATTGCAGCTCCAGTAGCGTCCACTAAAGCTGCTGCAGTTAAAAAGCTTTTATAAGGATCGAGCTCGGCTGTCCACCGCAAGGCATCCTACTGCCAGTCCCAGCCCCTATGCCTTGGGGTGCCTCCTGATGCTCTTCACTGAGTATCCCGTGGTCCCGAAGCATTTCCTTTGAAAAAATTAAGTGTCCAAACTACAGGTGGTGTAGCTTGCTTAACAGCCGGGATAGTCCGCTGACTAGCAGACACTGCTACTAGGCACAAAGTATTTCCTGGGCTAGATGCAGTTAAAAATTTGTAATTAGATACTCTCGTTGGATGCTGAGAAAGCATTCCATAGAGTCTCCTGGCACGCCATATATGATTCTCTTAAAAAGCTTGGGGTAGGGGTCTAGGGGACCCTTTTATAGCCAAAAACACGGCCCTGTATCGCAATACGTCACCTAGGCTGAAGATAAATGGAACTATAGCACCCTGAGGGCTCGGTTGCTACAGAGGTATTGCACCTCACCCAGAGGTGTGATATCTCACTCTCAGGTAAGGATGTAGTGTGGATCAGGACCCGACACCTGCATGCATTACACCACATTGCCGTGGGGCAGGGCGACCAATATGCCCCTGAGATGGGCACGACAGTCCCTCTCCCTGGCTGGAGTGGGGGGAGGGAACACTGAGGAAGGGGATCCCTGTATTGCAGGAGCAGGGAGGAAGCAGTTCCTGGGTGCATTGAAAAGGGAGTATAAAAGGTGGGCACCATCTTAGTTCAGTGCAGAGAAGTCTGAGCAGAAGTGGCAGGGAGCAGGGGCTCTGCATGAGCTCTGCTTTGGAGGCGGGCCTAGTAACAGAGGCCCAGGTCTGGAAGAGGGAGAAGGAAGGAAGAGGAGCGGAGAAGGCTCCAGGAACGAGGAACGAAGGGATCCCAGGGGTGCAGACGGGCAAGTCGCCACCGCACGCCCGAATCCACCTGCGTGGAGGGGTCAGGCCAAAGGGGGAGACCGGTCCCCAAACTAGTGGAGGCAGGAAACGACCCTCAGCTAGAAACAGGAGGCTGTGACATTTTATGTGGCGCAGCCCCTCGCTACACCCGCTAGGAAGGCACCACATAGGGTCAGGGAAACTGGCGCCAAGTTTACCAAGAGGAGGCCCGAGGCAGCCAGACAGAAGGGTTGGTAAGAAAGGCCAGAAAAAGGACACACAAAGGGGGTCCTGTGAAGCACTCCAAAGTTATCTGGGAGTTGTCTGAGCCCCTCACCTGGTGAGCACAGTACAACGTGGGCAGCCGTTACCTGCAGACGTGGTCTGGATAATAAGAACTGTGAGTAAAGGCCCTGGACTGCATCACTGACTCCGTGTCGTTACTGCTGCTGCCCTGCACCATCACCCCCATCCTCCGCATACACTGCCCTGAGGCTATACTCCTCCCGTGGGGAGTTATGCTACGCTCTGCTGCACCCACAACACCAGCCTCAGCGGTCTGCCCTGGAGCGGCGGTTCACTCTGACCGCAATCCACGGGTGGCGTAGTCGGACATTTAAACATCAAAACCACATAAATAGTTCCGCCACTGGTTTGACCGCCCTGAGCCACGGAACCGGGTCGCCGCCACGGAGACTACAACCACCAGCATCCACCAAAAAGGGTCCGGCTCCGGGTGTCCCAAGGCCCAGGGGGCGCGTCAGAACATTTTCATCACCTTTCACAATCACCAATGGGACAAGGCAGGGATGTTCTCTGTCCCCTCTCTTATACATCCTAGTGACGGAGCACCTGCTCTCATCAATTCGCCATAACCCCAATATTAGGTGGATTGAGGTGGGAGGCACCGAGTACAAGTGCTCTCTATTTGCTGATGATGTCCTAGTATATATCACTCATTCACATATATCCATCCATGCTGTTATGGCTGAAATAGATCACTTTGTTACATGGTCAAATTTTAAAATCAATGCAGCGAAGTCTGAGGCCCTCGATGTCTCCCTCCCCAAATCCATATAGGATTCCATCCAGTCCAACTTTCCCTTTGCCTGGCCCTCACAGGGTATCAAATACTTAGGAATTCCTATTCATAGAGACCTCTCCCATCTATGTTATCTTAATTTTGGTCCCTTTATTGAACAACTCCATACAGACCACGGTTGGATAGTTAGAACTTTAAGATTCACTACGTGAACCACTGGTGTTTTGTGGAAAAGCACATGTACACTGTGTTCCAAATTATTATGCAAAAAGTGTTTAGGAGTGATAAGGGAAGAATTTGTTTGTTTGTCAGTTAAACTCATTGATGGTGATGTGTGTCAGGGCTCTTTATATCACTGTAAGCAATTGCAGACACCTGTGCTAATTAGTTTGGCAGGTGTGTCCAATGAAAGGCAAGACTACTTAAGAAGGCTGTCTCACATTATTAAGCAGCCTACATTTTCTGCCAAAATGGGAAAGAAAAAGGATGTGTCGGCTGCTGCGAAGCAACAAATTGTGGAGTGTTTAGGTCAAGGCATGACTACAATCAACATTGTGCGATGATCAGGATGAAGTGTCTTGGCAATCAAGAAGTATGTAGCTGATTCACAGTACACACGTGTGCGTGCTGATA
The DNA here is from genome assembly GCF_046119375.1 of Phyllobates terribilis. Lineage (NCBI taxonomy): Eukaryota > Metazoa > Chordata > Amphibia > Anura > Dendrobatidae > Phyllobates > Phyllobates terribilis. Next base: position 448,289,619 of record NW_027362764.1, read on the forward strand.
AGGGCAAATTGAGGACTCTTTCCTACTGGCAATTACATCAGGTTGAAAGAGCAGCGGCAAAAAAGCCTTGTGATAGCAGCAGACAAGTTTTTGAAGCTGCTGGTGCCTCCAACGTCCCACGAACAACAAGATGCAGGGTCCTTCAGAGGTTTGCAGCTGTGCTTACGCCATCCTGTCGACCTCCTCTATCCACTTCACACAAGCAGAAACGGCTCCAGTGGGCCAAACATTACATGAAGACTGATTTCAAAACTGTTTTGTTCACGGATGAGTGCCGTGCAGCGCTCGATGGTCCAGATGGATGGAGTGGAGGATGGCTGGTTGATGGACACCCCACGCAAACACGGCTACAGCGCCAACAAGGAGGAGGTGGAGTAATGTTTTGGGCTGGAATCATGGGGAGAGAGATTGTCGGCCCCTTTAGGATCCCTGAAGGCGCTAAAGATGAACTCCATAATGTATGTGGATTTTCTCAAACAGCACTTCCTGCCATGGTTCAAGAAGAAGAACCGTGTATTTCACAGCAAGATCATTTTTTTGCATGATAATGCACCATCTCATGCTGCACATAAAACATCTGCATCTCTGGCTGATATGGGCATAAAAGAGGACAAACTTATGGTGTGACCCCCATGCTCCCCTGACCTCTACCCCATTCAGAACCTTTGGAGCATCATTAAAAGGAGTGTCTATGATGGCGGGAGGCAGTTCACATCTAAGCAACAGCTCTGGGAGGGTATTCTGTCCTCATGCAAAACAATTGAAGCAGAAACCATCCAAAACCTGACAAATTCAATGGACGAGAGAGTTCAGAAGCTCCTTTCGAACAAGGGGTCCTATGTGAAAATGTAACATCACCTAGAATAAAGTTTTGAGTTGAAAACTGTTTGATTTCAGTTTCTAACAACCTGCTAATGCTTATAATTTCAAAAATGACCATTTTTTTGGTCTTTATTAAAATGAAAAGGTTGATCGAAAAGTTTGGGGGATCTAAGAGTGTGGCAACCCAGTAGTCATGATTACTTCGAATTCTGACAATATGAGGGTCATGCTGCAGGTAGTGCAGCAAGAAGGCACTTATGTGTCTTGCGCATCTCGGAGCCCCAAAATTATTTTCCGGGCTAGATGCAGCTAAAAATTATTATTAATTTTAAATCTGGTGAAGCTTTAGTATAGATGGCCTAATAGGATCAGTGCTGCACACTGCTACAAAGCCCAAATTATTTTCCAGTCAAGATACAGATAAACATGATTAGTAATTTTAAATCTGGTGGAGCTTATTATATATGGCCTAATAGAATCAGTGCTGCACACTGCTACAAAGCCCAAATTATTTTCCAGCCAAGATACAGATAAACATGATTAGTAATTTGAAAGCTTAAAACGGTTGGTAGGGTGATTTTAACCAATCATCAAGCTTTTACTCTCCCCAAGATGACACAGGGGTAGAAAAGTCATTTCGGATCCATGATTTGTTCATCTTTATGAACGTGAGTCTGTCTACATTATCAGTGGAGAGCCGTGTGCGCTTATCTGTCAGCACACCACCAGCAGCGCTGAACACACGTTCAGACAGAACGCTGGCTGCGGGGCATGACAAGATCTCCAAGGCGTAAGTGGCTAGCTCCGGCCATTTATCCAGATTGGAAGCCCAAAAAGAGCAAGGGTCCAGTGACACAGTCATGGCTTCAATGTTTACTTGGAGATACTCCTGTACCATCGTCTCTAGGCGTTGACTATGTGTCAGACTTCTTGTCTCCTGTGGCCTTGCAAAGGATGGGCTAAAAAAGTGGTGAAATGATTCCGCAAAATTGATGTTACCAGCAGATACTGTGGTTCTGTTACGGTTTGAGTGCTGAACACTTGACGGTCCCACGGTTGGCAAGTTGGAACTGTGAGATTCACTACGTGCACCACTGGTATTTTGTGGAAAAGCACATGTAAGATTCTGCAACAGTCTCTGCTGATACTCCTGCATGCGTGCATCCCTTTCTATGGCAGGAATAATTTCTGCAAATTTACTTTTGTACCGGGGATCTAACAGTGTGGCAACCCAGTAGTCAGGATTTTTTCTATTTCTCACAATTAGAGGGTCATGTTGCAGGTAGTGCAGCAAGAAGGCACTCATGTGTGTTGCGCATCCAGGAGCACCAAGTCCCTGTTGTGTTGGTGGCGAGGTAACAATCATGCTTCCTTCCTCTGTCCTCTCCCCCCAACCTCGCACAACAGAAATGTGATCAAGGTCTCCCTCATCTGATGAGTCTTCCATCAGTTCGTCCTCCACTTCTTCCTGGGCTCCTGCACCTTCCTCACTAGTTTGGCTGCTACCATGCGCCCTGGTAAAACCATCTCCCCCACCCTCACATGCCTGCCGCCTTGGTGCTGCCGACCGTCTGGACCTTGCAGATGTTAGCCCTTCCGCATACAACTCCTCCTCCTCTACTTCCTCCACCTCCTCTTGTGCCACCACCTGACTCCGAATTCTGTTTAACATGTGCTCCAGCATGTAAATCACCGGAATAGTCATGCTGTTAATGGCATCGTCAGCACTAAACATCTTCGTCGCCATTTCAAAACTGTGCAGAAGGGTGCATAGGTCCCTGATCTGAGACCACTCCTCCAGCGTGATTTGCCCCACCTCTGGATCTCGTTGGCCCAGGCTATACGTCAGAACGTATTGCACCAGGGCTTGTCGGTGCTGCCACAGTCGCTGCAACATGTGCAGAGTTGAATTCCACCGGGTAGGCACATCGCATTTTAGCCTGTGAAGTGGCAGGCCCAACGACTTCTGTAGAGATGTAAGTCGCTGAGCTGCGGGATGCGAACGGCGGAAGTGAGCACACAGCGACCGTGCCCTCTGCAGAAGGCCATCTAGTCTGGGATAGTGGGCTAAAAATTGCTGGACAACCAGGTTCAACACGTGAGCCATACAAGGCACGTGTGTGACATTGCCCCCGCAAAGGGCCGCACCCAGGTTTGCAGCATTGTCGCACACGGCCTTCCCTGGTTTCAGGTCCAGTGGAGACAACCATTCATGAAATTGGTTCTCCAGAGCTGACCACAACTCCTCAGCTGTGTGACTCACATTTCCCAGACATTTCAAAGTAAAAACCGCCTGATGATGTTGAGCCCTACTGCCAGCATAGTAAGGAGGTGTGCAGGATCCCTTCTGCGCAGTTAGAAAGCTTGTGGCATGACCAGACAGTCTTTGGGTGCAGGTGGACGACCGAGAGGAGGTTGAGGAGGCAGAAGCAGTGGAGGAACTTTGACATAAAGAGGTTTGACGCACAACTCGTGGGGACGGCAAGACTTGGACAGCAGCCCCTTGTCCTGCTGTCACCATAGTTACCCAGTGCCCAGTCAGCGACATGTAACGCCCCTGTCCATGCCTACTCGTCCAAGTGTCTGTGGTGAAATGCACCCTGTCACATACAGAGTTTCTCAAAGAAGCGGTGATGTTGTGTGCGACATGCTGGTGGAGCGCAGGCACACCTTTCTTTGAGAAGTAGTGCCGACTGGGCATCTGGTACTGGGGCACTGCGACGGACATAAGGTCTCGAAAATCCTCTGTGTCCACCAGGCGGAAAGGCAGCATTTCTGTAGCCAAGAGCTTGCAGATGGTGAAATTCAACCTCTTAGCTTTCTCAAGGCTAGGAGGAAATGGTCTTTTACTTGTCCACATCTGAGGGACCGAGGGCTGGCTATTGTGCTTAGACGGGGTTGATAAGGGTGTCCCCGGCAAACTGCCGGTCTGTGAGGAAGATGCAGGCGGACATGTTAGGTTGCCTTGATCCAAAGGTGGTGCTATCGATGTCGGACAGCGCTCAACACCAGCTGATGTTACCACCTCCAAAGAAAATGATGACCTGCCAATCACGCTGGCTGTTGCGGGTAAAGAGGTGGCAGGTCTGCGCCCCAAAACAGGTGTGACTGCTGTCCCCCCAGTCACAGAGGATGAAGAGGCCGCGGATGCACAAGATATGGCAGACGGTGGTTGGCCCGGCCGGCTAGGCCGCATTGTAGCACACTGAGCTTCCCACTGCAACTTATGCTTCATGTCCATGTGCCGGTTCAAGCATGAAGTACTCAAACTATGTATTTTTTGGCCTCTACTTAGCTTTTGCTGACAAATGTTACAGATAACACGAGTTGGGTCATCTTTATCGATCTGAAAAAATGCCCAGGCTATGCAAGGCTTAGCACCCATGCGACCTGAAGAGCCACCACGACTTGTGGTGAGAGGCAGAGTTGTGTTTGAGGATGCAGTTGTTGACGTGCTTCCAGTACTACGTCTCTGTCCAGGAAGGCGCAACCTGACCTCGTCGTCACTAGCATCTTCCTCCACCTCCTCTGCTGACCTCATCTCTTGGCTGACTGTGGGTTGACAGTAAGTGGGATCTCCAACCTCATCATCATCACCCTGTGCGTTATCACACCCATCGTCCTCAGAGCCAACCTGTTCCTGCCCTGACAAAAAACTAAAGTTGTCGCTCCAATCATGTATTTGAGTCTTGTCATCGTCTTCCTCATTGTCTCCAGCAACAGGAGTTACAGTTTGGGAATGAGGGTCTACATTATAGTCAGAACCTTCTGCGTCTGGTCCTGGATCCGACTCATAAAGATTCTGGGCATCAGTGCAGATCATTTCCTCGTCTGGATTCACAGAAGCGCTGGAGTCGACCTCTGATTCCCAGGCTATAGTATGAGTAAACAGCTCTGCAGACTCAACCATCTGTTCTACCTCATACTCAGACGGGCAGCTGGAGATTTGGGAGCTGTGAGGAAGCAAATGCGATTGGGGTGACACCTTTGAGGACTGGAGTATTTGTGATGTTGAAGTTGATGTGGAGGAGAGCCCACTTAAAGGAGCACTTGATATCCGTTGAAGCACCTGCTGTTTTTGTGCCTCATCTGGAATTTGTAGCGATTGGCGTGGCCGTAAGAAAGGGATCTTATCACATTGTCCGCTAAAAGAAGTAGACATTTTAGTTTGGCTGGAAGATGGTCTTTCTTCTGCAGATGTTACTGTTGCTTTAACACCTACCCCACGGACACAACCTTTTTTCCCCTTCCCAACACGCCTATTCCCCTTTCCACCAGCAGCAGGCCTTTTTCCACTCATTTTGGTGGTTAACTAATTCACAACTCTGGAGTTGTTTGCACAAAAAAACAATGGATGGGAACCGAGCAGAGCTGAGTGGCCAAATTGTGGTATTAGGCCAAAACTATTGGCTGGGTTAGATGCAGAAAAAAATTATATTCAATTTGCAACCTGATGGAGGTCAGTATAGATGGACTAATAGAACAAGTCCCACGCACAGCTAGAAGCCCAAATATTTTTTCAGAGGTAGATGCAGAAAAATTTTTTATTCAGTTTGCAACCTGATGGAGGTCTGTATAGATGGATTAATAGAACAAGTCCCACACACAGCTACAAGCCCAATATTTTTTCAGAGGTAGATGCAGAAAAAAAATATATTCAGTTTGCAACCTGATGGAGGTCAGTATAGATGGACTAATAGAGAAAGTCCCACACACTGCTAGAAGGCCAAATATTTTTTCAGAGCTAGATGCAGACAAAAAATAATTTTGAATTTGCAACCTGATGGAGGTCAGTATAGGTGAACAAATAGAACAAGTCCCACACACTGCTAGAAGGCCAAATATTTTTTCAGAGCTAGATGCAGAAAAAAATTATATTCAGTTTGCAACCTGATGGAGGTCTGTATAGATGGATTAATAGAACAAGTCCCACACACAGCTAGAAGCCCAAATATTTTTTCAGAGGTAGATGCAGATAAAAATTATTTTAAATTTGCAACCTGATGGAGGTCAGTATAGATGGACTAGTAGAGAAAGTCCCACACACTGCTAGAGGCCAAATATTTTTTCAGAGCTAGATTCAGATAAAAATTATTTTTAATTTGCAACCTGATGGAGGTCAGTATAGATGGACTAATAGAGTAAGTCCCACACACTGCTTGAAGGCCAAATATTTTTTCAGAGCTAGATGCAGATAAAAATTGTATTCAATTTGCAACCTGATGGAGGTCAGTATAGATGGACTAATAGAACAAGTCCCACACACAGCTAGAAGCCCAAATATTTTTTCAGAGCTAGATGCAGACAAAAAATTATTTTGAATTTGCAACCTGATGGAGGTCAGTATAGGTGAACTAATAGAACAAGTCCCACACACTGCTAGAAAGCCAAATATTTTTTCAGAGCTAGATGCAGAAAAAAATTATATTCAGTTTGCAACCTGATGGAGGTCTGTATAGATGGATTAATAGAACAAGTCCCACACACAGCTAGAAGCCCAAATATTTTTTCAGAGGTAGATGCAGATAAAAATTATTTTTAATTTGCAACCTGATGGAGGTCAGTATAGATGGACTAATAGAGAAAGTCCCACACACTGCTAGAGGCCAAATATTTTTTCAGATCTAGATGCAGATAAAAATTATTTTTAATTTGCAACCTGATGGAGGTCAGTATAGATGGACTAATAGAGAAAGTCCCACACACTGCTAGAAGGCCAAATATTTTTTCAGAGCTAGATGCAGATAAAAATTATATTCAATTTGCAACCTGATGGAGGTCAGTATAGATGGACTAATAGAACAAGTCCCACACACAGCTAGAAGCCCAAATATTTTTTCAGAGGTACTGTAGATGCAGATAAAAATTATTTTTAATTTGCAACCTGATGGAGGTCAGTATATATTGACTAATACAACAAGTCCCACACACAGCTAGAAGCCCAATATTTTTTCAGAGGTAGATGCAGAAAAAAATATATTCAGTTTGCAACCTGATGGAGGTCTGTATAGATGGAGTAATAGAACAAGTCCCACACACTGCTAGAAGGCCAATATTTTTTCAGAGGTACTGTAGATGCAGATAAAAATTATTTTTAATTTGCAACCTGATGGAGGTCAGTATAGATGGACTAATAGAGAAAGTCCCACACACAGCTAGAAGCCCAAATATTTTTTCAGAGCTAGATGCAGATAAAAATTATTTTTAATTTGCAACCTGATGGAGGTCAGTATAGATGGACTAATAGAGAAAGTCCCACACACTGCTAGAAGGCCAAATATTTTTTCAGAGCTAGATGCAGATAAAAATTATATTCAATTTGCAACCTGATGGAGGTCAGTATAGATGGACTAATAGAACAAGTCCCACACACAGCTAGAAGCCCAAATATTTTTTCAGAGGTACTGTAGATGCAGAGAAAAATTATTTTTAATTTGCAACCTGATGGAGGTCAGTATAGAAGGACTAATAGAGAAAGTCCCACACACTGCTAGAAGGCCAAATATTTTTTCAGAGCTAGATGCAGAAAAAAATTATATTCAGTTTGCAACCTGATGGAGGTCAGTATAGATGGACTAATAGGGAAAGTCCCACACACTGCTAGAAGGCCACATATTTTTTCAGAGGTAGATGCAGAAAAAAATATATTCAGTTTGCAACCTGATGGAGGTCTGTATAGATGGATTAATAGAACAAGTTCCACACACAGCTAGAAGCCCAATATTTTTTCAGAGGTAGATGCAGAAAAAAATATATTCAGTTTGCAACCTGATGGAGGTCAGTATAGATGGACTAATACAACAAGTCCCACACACAGCTAGAAGCCCAATATTTTTTCAGAGGTAGATGCAGAAAAAAATATATTCAGTTTGCAACCTGATGGAGGTCTGTATAGATGGATTAATAGAACAAGTCCCACACACAGCTAGAAGCCCAATATTTTTTCAGAGGTAGATGCAGAAAAAAATATATTCAGTTTGCAACCTGATGGAGGTCAGTAAAGATGGACTAATACAACAAGTCCCACACACAGCTAAAAGCCCAATATTTTTTCAGAGGTAGATGCAGAAAAAAATATATTCAGTTTGCAACCTGATGGAGGTCTGTATAGATGGATTAATAGAACAAGTCCCACACACAGCTAGAAGCCCAATATTTTTCAGAGGTAGATGCAGAAAAAAATATATTCAGTTTGCAACCTGATGGAGGTCAGTATAGATGGACTAATACAACAAGTCCCACACACAGCTAGAAGCCCAATATTTTTTCAGAGCTAGATGCAGAAAAAAATTATATTCAATTTGCAACCTGATGGAGGTCAGTATAGATGGACTAATAGAATGATGCTATGCCCAAAAGATTTTACTTCACTAGGTGCAGTAAAAAAATTGGTATTCTATACACAGGTGGTATATCTTGCAACACAGATAGGCTACTCCACTGACTAACACACTCTGCAATAGGCCAAAAAAGATTAGCTTTGCTAGATTCAGCCGAATGCTGTGAAAAAAACTTGCACAGCACTGGCACAGACCTGCCTGGCAAAAACTGATAGGAACTGATGTAACCTAGTCCTGAAAAGGACTCCAATTACAATTAGTCTTTACTCCCACAATCTATCTATTTAAGAGCACAGACCTGCCTGATAAAAGTCGTAGGAAATGCTGTAACCTAGTCCTTAAAAGGACTGCAATCACAACTATTCCCTACTCCCAAGCTATCTGTAGATTTGTGCGAAAATTGGCTTGAAATTAACAAGGTATAGCGCACAGAGCAACAGCGGTGCCGTCTAACACGCAGCTGCAGCAGTGAGAAAATGGTGGCGACGGGGAAAATGGCTTTTTCTTATAGGGCAAGGACATGTGACATACACTGCCAATGACACATGCCCTTGCTTGTGTGAAAAAAAGCACTTCGCTCCGTGTGTGCGCTGCTGATAGGCTGACAGATTGCACCTCCCCACTGTAAATGCGGGAAAGAGAAAAAAAAAATGGAGATCTTCATTGTTCCTGCAGAGATCCATCCCCTGCCCCTCCCCCCACCCCGTTGTACACTCAAACTGCGTATTAACATTAATTTTCATCATTACTGAGAAAAAATCCAGTTATGATTTTGGTGCACGAACATTTATTGAACATAACCTCGAACAGCCGAATTTTTCTCAAATTGTTCGTGTTCGCCGAACGGCTCGAACACCGCCCAAAACAGCTCGAATTTGAGATTGGCGAACAGTTCGAGTAGAACAACGCTCATCTCTACTTGCTACTGATGGCGTTTTGTAGCGCATGTTTAATTTTTCCCTCCACATGCTGTTGCAGGGCAGGGACAACTTGCTTGCTGAAATAAAAGCGGCTGGGCACGTTGTATTGTGAGACTGCCAATGCCATCAAGTTACAGAAGGTATCAGTCTCCACCAGACTGAATGATAGCATTTCAAGGGAAAGTAGTTTTGCAATGCAAGCATTCAGAGCCTGTGCTCGGGGGTGGTTTGCCGAGTATGGGCGCCTTTTCTCCCATGCCTGTACTAACGATGGCTGTAGACTGGCCTGGGAGTGTGAGGATGACAGGGAACGGGTGCTGAGGGTGGAATGACACTGTATCTCTGTACAACAGTGCCAGAGGTTCTTCTATGGCGTTTCTGTAAGGAAGCCGTACCAGCTGTGTGTGAGCTGGAGGAAGAGGCTACAACACGAGCTGAAGAGGTGGTATGTGGTGCTGTAGGTTGGCCTAGGTCTTCAGTGTGTCTTTGTAACTCCACCACGTGCTTGGTCCGTACATGTTTCCACATATTTGTGGTATTGAGATTGCTGACACTTTTCCCTCTTTTCACTTTCTGATTACACAGCTTGCATTTGACAAAGCAAATGTCATCTGCAACTGTGTCAAAAAAGGACCAGGCACTGCAAGTCTTTGGAGTGCCTGTTTTGGGTTATGGAAGATGCATGCTCCTAATGGGTGCCGAAGTGGAGGCTACTGGCAACGAAGTCTGCCCCCTCCCTCTCCCTCCTTTTTGGGCCGTTCGGGGAATCTCTTCCTCAGAGCTGCTCCCATCACCTTCCTGTACCTCAAGCCATGATGGGTCAAGGACCTGATCATCTACACTACCCTCTTCAAACAACTGCTTCTCCAGGGTAGTCTCGAGAGCACAGTAAGCACCAGAAAGAGGCACCTGAGTCTCATCATCAGATGCGTACTGAGATGTGCTGACTATAGGCACTGGCCCACCCGCCTCTTCAGATTCAGAGAGACAAAGTGGTTGCACATCACTGCATACTACCTCTTCTTCAAATTCTAGAATTCTTGTTGGCTGTGCCCCTCTTTTCCAGCCAAGAGATTCAGAGAACAGAAGTAGAGATGGCTCCTGTCCAGGGCTCTCTGACTGCCTGGGCAATTTGGCAGGTGGTGAAGAGACAGATGGGTGCTCTTCAGTGCTCTGGACCTGAGAGGATCTGGAACTAATTGAAGTCGATGCGTTAGCTGCCATCCATCCGACAACAGCTTCAATTTGGTCCTCCCGCAGCAGTGGGGTATGGCGAGCTCCTACAAAGCTGCGCATAAAGGACTGTTCCCTGGTAAAACTGGGGGATGCTGAGTCACTGGTGCCCGCAGCAGGCACAGAATCCCCACGTCCTCTCCCTGCAGAAACTCGATGCCCACGCCCACGACCACATGCCTTACTCCCTGCCTTCTTTATCTTGGTAGACTGATAAAGATAGGCAAAAAAGTCCTAAGGGCTTAGTGTGCTTATTCCTGAACAGCTGCTAACAGGTATAAGAAACACTAATTTTATAAAGTGTGGACTAGACTTTAATATGAGCTAATGTGGCCTACACAACTGTAAAGTGGAGTGTTTGGTGAACTTTATTTATGTTTTTTTTTTCACAAGAAGACACTGGATGTGCCCAAAGATGTAAAACTGATAGTATCACAAACTTTTTGTAGCTATTACAATGCAGGAAGGTAACCTACATTGCACTAGATGAGGCTACAAAAAATAGGCTAATACTAATCTGGCTGGGGCTGCAGGGCACAAGGCTGCAGAAAGGCTCCTCTATCTACTCCTATATAGTGTGTTTGGAAGCAATCTAGCTGGATACGGATGGAACCACACTAATAGGAGAAATCAGGAAAAATGAGCAGCACTAATGCAAAAAAGGACAATGTATGAGGCAGTGACACACGCTGAGCGGACTACAACCGGACGTGGCTGCAGAACACACTACAGCATGAGCTGCACTCACACACAGAGACCTTGCAGACAGCCGTGAACCGTACAGAGAACTGTGTACTACCGCTGCAAGGCAAAAGAAAGCTTCTCGCACAGTGGTTTATAAAGTAGCCTGGGTAAAGCACAATAAAGCAAATCGCTATCTCAAACTGTCCCTCAGAATAGCAGCGTCCTGTCCATACTTGAATTCACAGCAGAGTGAACCCAAAATGGCAGCGGCGGCTTTTATAGTGTATCATGACATCATTTCAGCAGCCATTAGTTAACATGCCTAACATGCCTAACAGGATGTGCCCACACTTCTTAGGATCCTCATTGGCTGAATAAAATCAAACTGGCTCATTGCATTATGGGAACTTCCGATATTCTAAAAGTATCGGAACTCAGCATCGGAACTCCGATACAGAGAATATCGGTCGATACCCGATATTTCAGTATCGGAATGCTCAACACTATTCAAGAGGTAGTCACCGGAAAAGGTCTTCCACCAATCTTGAAGGAGTTCCCAGAGATGCTTAGCACTTGTTGGCCCTTTTGCCTTCACTTTGCGGTCCAGCTCACCCCAATCCATCTCGATTGGGTTCAGGTCTGGTGACTGTGGAGGACAGGTCATCTGGTGTAGCACCCCATCACTCTTCTTCTTGGTCAAATAGCCCTTACACAGCCTGGAGGTGTGTTTGGGGTCATTGTCCTGTTAAAAAATAAATGATGGTCCAACTAAACACAACCCGTATGGAATAGCATGCCACTGCAAGATGCTGTGGTAGCCATGCTGGTTAAGTATGCCTTCAATTTTGAATAAATCACCAACAGTGTCACCAGCAATGCACCCCCACACCATCACATTTCCTCCTCCATGTTTCACGGTGGGAACCAGGCATGTAGAGTCCATCCGTTCACCATTTCTGCGTTGCACAAAGACATGGTGGTTGGAATCAAAGATCTCAAATTTGGACTCATCAGACTAAAGCACAGATTTCCACTGGTCTAATGTCCATTCCTTGTGTTCTTTAGCCCAAACAAGTCTCTTCTGCTTGTTGCCTGTCCTTAGCAGTGGTTTCCTAGATGCTATTTTACTATGAAGGCCTGCTGCACAAAGTTTCATCTTAAAAGTTGTTGTAGAGATGTGTCTGCTGCTAGAACTCTGTGTGGCATTTACCTGTTCTCTAATCTGAGCTGCTGTTAACCTGCGATTTCTGAGGCTGGTGACTCGGATAAACTTATCCTCAGAAGCAGAGGTGACTCTTGGTCTTCCTTTCCTGGGGCGGTCCTCTTGTGAGCCAGTTTCTTTGCAGCGCTTGATGGTTTTTGCAACTGCACTTGTGGACACATTCAAAGTTTGTCCTATTTTTTGGTCTGACTGACCTTCATTTCTTAAAGTAATAATGGCCACTCATGTTTCTTTACTTAGCTGCTTTTTTCTTGCCATAATACAAATTCTAACAGTCTATTCAGAAGGACTATCAGCTGTGTATCCACCTGACTTCTGCACAACACAACTGATGGTCCCAACCCCATTTAAAAGGCAAGAAATCCCACTCATTAAACCTGACAGGGCACATCTGTGAAGTGAAAACAATTTCCGGTGACTACCTCTTGAAGCTCATCAAGAGAATGCCAAGAGTATGCAAAGCAGTCATCAAAGCAAAAGGTGGCTACTTTGTAAAACCTAGAATATAAGACATATTTTCAGTTGTTTCACACTTTTTTGTTAAGTATATAATTCCACAATTGTTAATTCATAGTTTTGTTGCCTTCAGTGTGAGGGTACAATTTTCAAAGTCATGAAAATACAGAGAAATCTTTAAATGATAAGGTGTGTCCAAACTTGTGGTCTGTACTGTACACGGATCAGTCGTCCTGGTCTCGGGGCAGAGAAACAGCATCAAAGCATGTTGTTGCCACCCCCATGCTTCACAGTAGGTATGGTGTTCTCTGAATGCAGCTCAGCATTCTTTCTCCTCCAAACACGACGAGTTGTGCTTCTACCAAACAGTTATACTTTGGTTTCATCTGACCATATGCTCTTCTCCCAATACTCTTTAGGATCATCCAAATGCTCTCTAGCAAACTTCAGACGAGTCTGGACATGTAATGGCTTAAGCAGGGGGACACATCTGGCACTGCAGGATCTGAGTCTCTGGCGGCGTAGTGTGTTACTGATGGTAGCCTGTGTAATTTTGGTCCCAGCTCTCTGAAGGTTATTCACTAGGTCCCCCGAGTGGTTCTGGGATTTTTTCTCACCGTTCTTGAGATCATTTTGACACCACAGGGTGAGATCTTGTGTGGAGTCCCAGATCGAGGAAGATTATCAGTGGTTTTGTATGTCTTCCATTTTCTAATTATTGCTCCCACAGTTGATTTCTTCACACCAAGCTACTTGCCTATTGCAGATTCAGTCTTCCCAGCCTGGTGCAGGGCTACAATTTTGTTTCTGGTGTCCTACGACGGCTCTTTGGTCTTCATAGTGGAGTTTGGATTGTGACTGTTTGAGGTTGCGGACAGGTGTCTTTCATACTGATAACAAGTTCAACAGGTGCCAGTACTACAGGTAATGAGTGGAGGACAGAGGAGCCTCTTAAAGAAGAAGTTACTGGTCTGTGAGAGCCAGAAATCTTGCTTGTTTGTAATTGACCAAATACTTATTTTCCACCAAAATTTGAAAACAATTTCTTTCCAAATCAGACAATGTGATTTTCAGGATTTGTTTTCTTATTTTGTCTCTCATACTTGACGTCTACCTATGATGTCAATTACAGGCCTCTCTCATCTTTTTAAGTGGGAGAACTTGCACAATGGTGGCTGACTAAATACTTTTTTTCCCCACTGTTTCTATCCGTATATCTATTTATATAGCTATCCATATATCTATTAATCTATTTATATATCCATATATCTATCTATCAATAGATAGATAGATAATATGAGTTCAACTCATTGCAATCATGGGAAAATACTCACTGTGCATGCGCAGACCTCATTGGCCGGGAATACACTCAGTCAGTGAATTGCCGTCAAATGAACAGAGCGGTCACATACAATGTGGCCGCTCTTTTCATGGAATCTTCATGGGACACTCATTATTTGGACTGCATCGGAAACGTAAGGATGAGGCTGGTTTATTATTTTACTTTTGTTACAAGTGATCGTGGGCTTTGGGGATTAGGTGTAAGGTGAGTATATGTTTTTTTTATTTTTTATTTTTTGCAGGGGTGGCGAACATCGAGGACAAGGTGTAGGTGAGCATAATGTGTTTTATTTTTATTTTAATATTTTTTTATTAATTTTATTTTATTTTTTTACTTTCAGCACGGCACAGGCACCGGCGGATGGGAGACTACTGCTCCCATCAAGCGGTGCCTGTGCTTGCTGTTTCCAATGGCAGGAGGCGCCAGCTGATGCTTGTAGCAGTAACATCAGCCAGAGCCTTTGACCCACAGTAAGCTTTTTAACGCGGGTCACTGTCATAGCTGTGGCATCATGCTGACACCTGTCAGCATGATGCCACAGCGCTCTAATCGTGGCAATGCAATTACCTCCGATTAGAGCCTGTCTTTCCTGCGCTGTCATGCAAATGACAGCATGGGAAACCAGGTGAATTTGGGTCCCCCTTTCAAATGGATTGGGTCCGTGTTCAGGTTCGGGGTTCGGGTACTGTTCTCGTACCCGAACCTGAACTTTTAAAAAACTGTTCGCCGAAAAAACTATATTAGCCTAACCCGGACAGTGACGGGTTCGCCCATTACTAATTATTAGTTGAAATTGGCTGTTTTTTGCATTAAGAGTTTGAATGGGTTCAATACAGTCATAGAAGTCCTCAGAGTGTCATACCCATCTTTTTGTAAAGAAATGCAAGAGCACAATAGGGTCTTATGAGGCTGATTTGACTAATTCATGTGGTGAATCACTGGAGCCTGAGGACCATCCTGATGGGATAAACCTTGTCACGGTAGGATTTATATTATGCCTCCTTGATTTTAAGGGTGTTAACAAAGCACCTTATGTTTTTTACTTCTATTGCTATTGTTCACATACTGCAGCGAGCCTGCACCTTGTGTTTTATACGCAAAAGATCATTTCACTGGATGTATGAGAATTTTGCTCGTTCATATGGTGATCGGCAGCATATTTACACGGAAAGGTAATCGTGAAATGAGCATTTTTTAAAATGCTCGAATATGATTATCTTGCAGTACTAAAGTCCTTTAACCACTTCGCGCCAGAGCCTGTTTTTGCCTTCGTGACCGGGCCAATTTTTTCAATTCTGACCACTGCCAGTTTATGAAGTAATTACTCTGGAACGCTTCAACGTATTCCCCTGATTCTGAGACTGTTTTTTCGTGACATATTGTACTTCATGATAGTGGTAAAATTTCTTCGATATAACTTGTGTTTATTTGTGAAAAAATCAGAAATTTGGCGAAAATTTTGAAAATTTTGCAATTTTCAAACTTTGAATTTTTATGCCCTTAAATCAGAGAGATATGTCACACAAAATAGTTAATAAATAACATTTCCCACATGTCTACTTTACATCAGCACAATTTTGGAACCAAATTTTTTTTTTGTTAGGGAGCTATAAGGGTTAAAAGTTGACCAGCGATTTCTCATTTTTCCAACAAAATTTACAAAAACATTTTTTTAGGGACCACATCATATTTGAAGTCACTTTGAGGGGTCTTTATGACAGAAAATACCCAAAAGTGACACCATTCTAAAAACTGCACCCCTCAAGGTGCTCAAAACCACATTCAAGAACTTTATTAACCCTTCAGGTGCTTCACAGGAATTTTTGGAATGTGGAAGAAAAAAATTAACATTTAACTTTTTTCACAAAAATGTTACTTTAGACCCAATTTTTTTTATTTTCACAGGGGTAACATGAAAAAATGGACCCCAAATTTTTTTTGTGCAATTTCTCTTGAGCGTGCTGATACCCAATATCTGAGGGAAAACCACTGTTTGGGCGCACGGCAGGGTTCGGAAGGGAAGGAGCTCCATTAGACTTTTTGAATGTAAAATTTGTCAGAATAATTAGCAGACGCTATGTTGCAATTGGAGAGCTCCTGATGTGCCTAAACAGTGGAAACCCCCCACAAGTGACACCATTTTGGAAACTAGACCCCTTAGGGAACTTATCTAGATGTGTGGTGAGCACCTTGAACCCCAAGGTGCTTCACAGAAGTTTATAATATTGAGCTGTAAAAATACAATTTTCATATTTTTCCCACAAAACCGTTTTTCATCCCTTAATTTTGCATTATCATAAGGGTAATAGGATAAATTGCACCATGAAATTTGTTATGCAATTTCTCCTGAACACGCAGATACCCTATATGTGGAGGAAAATTACTGTTTGGGCACATGGCAGGGTTTGAAAGGGAAGGAGCGCCATTTGACTTTTTGAATGTAAAATTTGTTTGAATAATTAGCGGACGCCATGTCACATTTGGGGAGCCCCTAATGTGCCTAAACAGTGGAAACCCCCCACAAGTGCCACCATTTTGGAAACTAGACCCCTTAGGGAACTTATCTAGATGTGTGGTGAGCACCTTGCACCCCCAGCTGCTTCACAGAAGTTTATAATATTGAGCCGTAAAAATAAAATTTTCACATTTTTCCCTCAAAAAATGTTTTTCATTCCCTAATTTTGTATTATCATAAGGGTAACAGGATAAATTGCACCATGAAATTTGTTGTACAATTTCTCCTGAGTACGCCGATACCCCATATGTGGGGGAAAACCACTGCTTTGGTGTACGGCAGGGTTCGGAAGAGAAAGAAGCGCTATGTTGGCTGGGATAGGCAGCAGACACCATGTCACATTTGAAGAGTCGCTGACATGCCAAAACAGCAGAAACCCCCACAAGTGACCCCATTTTGTAAGCTACATCTCTCAAGGAATTCATCTAGGGAAGTAGTGAGCATTTTTTAATTTTTTAATTTATACCATTGGGCAGTGAAAAAAGCATAATTATATTTTTACCACAAAAAAATGTTTTACCCTCAGATTTTACATTTTCACACAGGGCAATGGGTAAAAATGGTGCCGAAATGTGTCACACAATTTCTTCTAAAAGTGTCAATACCCCATATGTGGCTGTATCATACCACTTAGCCATACGGTGAGATTTGAGGGGGAAGGAGTGCTATTTGACAATTGGAGAACAGGATCCATTCACTATAATGAGGCAGCAGAGTTACTCTGGACTCCGTCTGGCCTCTGTTTAGTGGTGTCCTTTTTTTCAGAAGTGCACAAAACTGTGGCCAACCGCACTTCTATGCACGCCTAAAACAAATGACACCGTGGGATCCCAGGCTAGACGGCGTCCACAGTGGCCTATATCTGCCTCATTACAGGGAATCTTTCATCATGGGTTCTGGCTGAATCACGTATTTCAGAGATTTACACGGAAACTCTGGTGTAAGTGCTTAGCACAGAGCACAGGATAAATGTGAGCAGAGCCTTACTGGGATCTTTGGGAGACATAATAAACAAATCAGTAGCAGGTGAATAATATTTGTTTTATTTATTTTTTATGCCGTTCCTAGTGTGATATGACTGATTAGATTACTTTATTCTTCGGGTCAGTGCGATTACAGAGATACCAGATTTATATCGGGTTTTTATGACTGACAGCTGTCACACACTAAAATACGCTTTTTTTGCAAAATCTAGTTTTTGCATCACCATATTTTGAGAGCTATAATTTTTCCATATTTCGGCCGATAGAGTCATGTGACAGCTTGTTTTTTGCGGGACGAGTTGACATTTTTATTGGAACCATTTTTGGGTACGTGACATTTTTTGATCGCTTTCTATTCCGTTTTTTGGGAGGTAAAGTTAACAAAAACAAACACTTCAGGAATTGTTTTTTGAGTTTTTTTTTATGCCGTTCTGCGTGTGGTAAAAGTGATCAGGCAGCGATATTCTTCGGGTCAGTACGTTTACAGCAATACTACACTTACTGTATTTTTTTTATGTTTTGGCACTTTTACACAATAAAACAATTTTATAGAAAAAAAAATATTTTTTTTGCATTGCTTTATTCTGAGCGCTATAACTTTTTTTATTTTTCGGCTGATGGAGCTGTATGGCGGCTTTTTTTTGCGGAACAAGATGAAGTTTTCAGTGGTACCATTTTTATTTCTATTCTGCTTTTTGATCGCATTTTTTTCCACTTTTTGTTTGGCGATATGATGAAAAAGCATATTTTTTTGCTCCGTTTTTTATTTATTTTTATTACGGTGTGCACAGAAGGAGTTAATTTGCATGACAGTTTTATAGCTCGGGTTGTTTCGGACGCGGCGATACCAAATATGTGTACTTTTTTTGGTTTTGTAATAATATACGGATTTATTGGTTTAATATTTTATTTATTTATTTTTATTTATTTTGTGATTTTTTTTTTAATAGTTTAAAAACTTTTTTTTTTACTTTTTTTTACATTTTTACTTAGTCCCTGTATGGGACATTAATTTTTATTTTTCTGATCACTGATCTCATGTAATGTAATAGACATATATTACATTACATGAGATCTTCACTGACTGTTTCAGTCAGTCTCCTGTCTGGCATCAGCTACATACAGGCTGAAGCCAGACAGGAAGGACACCATTTATGGCAGAGCTGGAGTCGGTCATGTGACCTCCAGCTGCCATAGCAACCCCAGGTCCTCAAACGAAACGGAGGTCTTCGGAGGTAAGTAAGACGACCCCCTCTCTTCCTGCTGTCTCCTATATGCCGCGATCACTATAGATCGCAGCATATAGAAGACAGCAAAGGGTTAACATCACTGGGACCTGATCTAATCAGGTCCTGATGATGTACCCTGTCAGAGCTAACGCTCTGCACCGGATTCGCAGTGCTTGCAGGACCCTGGGGGTCCTGAGCACTGCGAGACCACCCACCATTTTTAAACGTCGGCGCTGCACAGAGCCCAGGCAGCGCGGACGTTTATCTACAGTGGGCGGTCGGGAACCGGTTAACCGATATTTGAGTGATTTTTGGAGAGCATATCATCCACTAGTTAAAAAACTATAATATATTCTCTCATGCTAATCATTCTTATCACAAATTGGATTACATATTAATTTCCTGATCACTACTCTCCTTTACATCTAGATCAGGGATCAGTTTGACTCCTATTTCAAATCACCCCCCCATCTTACTTTGAAATACCAAGGCACAGACTTCCAAGAGAAAGTGATGCTGAATAGTGATGGGCGAGCACTAAATTGTTTGGGTGCTCCTTATTCAAATCAAGCAAATCGTAATGCTCTGGTGCTCAACTCGAGTAACGAGTATAATAAAATTTAATAGGAAACTCAAGTATTTTTCCCGCAGACCCTACCAGGAGGCATGGGGGGAGGCGGAAAATCTCTTAAATAGATGGAAAAACTGCTCAAATGTAATAGGAACAGCATGGGGAAGATCTCTGAACACATCTCTGAATCCCAGGTTGCTGCTGGGAACAATGTTGTCAGGATGTTACTTCGCTTTTACGGACTGACAATAAAACATACAAAACCGAAGATAAAATTGATTTTACAGGAAAAATTGCTAGGAAACATTCTTTTCTGTATAATGACTTTTATATAAGGCAAAATAAAAAAAGAGATTGAAAAAATGCCATCTCTCACTGTCTTTCCCTGTCGTTTTTATCAATAACTAAATTAAAAAAGACCTCCTACCATATACTAAATATTTAATTAATAAATCATTAAAAGGGGGGCTTTTTGCAGAGGTAGGTGGGTACAATGAGGGGGTAGGAATATCTGGTGGCAGTATTTAGGATAAATGGTATCCATTACACATCCTCGATGATAATCCAGTAATCATTCCTATGCGTTGACCAGCACACTATCATTTTCATCTGGGAGAGTGCCCGCCTTGATGCTTCCTCTTCATGCTTTAAATCCACTGATGAACCTCTACCATTAGAGGGGGGAAATGCATAGGGATAATTACTGGATTATCATGGAAGATAAGTACTTTATAGACATTATTAACCTATCTGTTTTCATTTGGGCCATGTATTTATTGTGCCTTCCTGAGTCCCTTCTTGGCAGCTCGGGTTGATCTTGTACAAATCTGGGGTCACCTCTTGGTCTATATCGGTTCCTGTAAGCAATGCATGTTCTGTTCTATGTGTAAGGGGTACGTAAAATAAAGTCTTCGAAAATCTGTATAAATGTAAAAAGAAAAAAAGGGTTCTCCAGCGATGACAGACAGTTAAAACTCCATCTTTATTGTAGAAATATTAGAATCCATATGTACTGGTTCACAAGGAATATCCAAACATAAAAAAACCTACGAGTTTCAGCGATATGCCTTAATCATAGTATGTGAATGAAACCTAAGTGTTTCCCTAAATAAGGATGTGAGGTCAGTAAATTAGTGAATTTCACCTGAGAATTAACTCTATGGGTGTTGCTCACAAGAAGGTCTCATAATGCCCATAGATAAAGATGGAGAGAAAAGAAAAAAAAATAGATTAAAAACAAGTAAAAACAAAAACATTTATTACCATGTGAAGGTAAGTTCTCATTCACATACCATGATTAAGGCATCTCGCTGAACCCCTTTGGTCTTTGTATCTTTGGATATTCCTTGTGGAGCGGTGCATACAGATTTTAATATTTCTACAATAATTATGGATTTTTAAATGTCATCGCTGAAGAACCCTTTTTTTCTTTTTACAGTGGTGAGCTGACATCCCTTCCCTACTCCCCTCTGTATCTAATCTGTCTAAATGTTACCAGTAGATTTATGCATACATTTTGGTTTTCAAAATGTTTGCTGCTTCATTGGTTTTAGATATTGTAGTAAAATGTTTCTATGGTTTCTGAGGTACAATTATAAGTACTTCATATGTATTTAAACTATTATTGACAAAGACAGCAAGTTTATTAAAATAATCAATATTAATTGTGTTGACCCTTATTTTTCAAGACTTCTTCAATTCACCCCAGCATGCTGAATATCAGCCTCTGGGTGAAATACATTACGATTGCTACTCATTCTTGCCCTATCAATGCTTTTGGGTTTTTCACAATTTTTATGTTTTTGTTTGTCCATCTGCTTTTTTGAGGATTGATCACAAGTTTTCAATGTGAATAATATGTGTAGAGTTTCATGGTCCTAGACTCCACATTTCAATATGTTGTTTACATTGCCACTTAGTTATAACTTTTACCTTGTGACTAGTGTTGAGCATTCCGATACTGAAATATCGGGTATCGGCCGATATTCGCGGTATCGGAATTCCGATACTTAATCCGATACTTTTGCAATATCGTATACCGGAATCGGAAGTTCCCATAATGCAATGAGCCATTTTCATTTTATTCAGCCAATGAGGATCCTAAGAAGTGTGGGCACATCCTGTTAGGCTTGTAGGCATCTTAACTAATGGCATGACTGTGATTGGCTGCTGAAATGATGTCATGATGCACTATAAAAGCTGCCGCCGCCATTTTGAGCTCACTCTGCTGTGAATTCAGTTAGGGATAGTATGCTGTTGTTCTGAGGGACAGTTTTAGCTACCTATTTGGTCTATTCTGCTTTACCCAAGCTACTTTATAAATCGCTGTGCCTTGCAGCGCTAGTGCACAGTTCTCTGTGCTGTTCACCGCTTTCTGCAAGGTCTGTGTGTGTGAGTGCAGCTCACCCTGTAGTGTGTGCTTCAGCCACGTCTGGTTATAGTGCACTCAGTGTGTGTCACTGCCTCATACATTGTCCTTTTTTGCCAATTCATAATTTTTCCTGATATCTCCTATTAGTGTGGTGGTTCCATCCGTATTCAGCTAAATTTGTTCCAAACACACTATATAGGAGTAGATAGAGAAATTTTTTGGGTCTTGCAGCGCTAGTGCACAGTTCTCTGCATCTGTACTGTTCACCGCTTTCTGCAAGGTCTAGTGTGTGAGTGCAGCTCACCCTGTAGTGTGTGCTTCAACCACGTCTGGTTGTAGTGCACTCAGTGTGTGTCACTGCCTCATACATTGTCCTTTTTTGCCAATTCATAATTTTTCCTGATTTCTCCTATTAGTGTGGTGGTTCCATCCGTATTCAGATAAATTGGTTCCAAACACACTATATAGGAGTAGTTAGAGGAGCCTTTCTGCAGCATTGGGCCCTGCAGCCCCAGCCAGATTAGTATTAGCCTATTTTTTGCAGCCTCATTTATTGCATTGTAGGTTACCTTCCTACATTGTAATAGCTACAAAAAGTTTGTGATACTATCTTTATTACATCTTTAGGCACATCCAGTGTCTTTTTGTGGCAAAAAATACCTAAATAAAGTTCACCAAACACTCCACTTTACAGTTGTGTAGGCCACATTAGCTCATATTAAAGTCTAGTCCACACTTTATAAAATTAGTGTTTCTTATACCTGTTAGCAGCTGTTCAGGAATAAGCACACTAAGCCCTTAGTACTTTTCTGCCTATCTTTATCAGTCTACCAAGATGAAGAAGGCAGGGAGTAAGGCATGTGGTCGTGGGCGTGGGCGTGGAGTTTCTGCAGGGAGAGGACGTGAGGATTCTGTGCCTGCAGGGAGAGGACGTGGAGATTCTGTGCCTGCTGCGGGCACCAGTGACTCAGCATCCCCCAGTTTTACCAGGGAACAGTCCTTTATGCGCAGCTTTGTAGGAGCTAGCCGTACCCCACTGCTGCGGGAGGACCAAATTGAAGCCGTTGTCGGATGGATGGCAGCTAACGCATCGACTTCAATTAGTTCCAGATCCTCTCAGGTCCTGAGCACTGAAGAGCACCCATCTGTCTCTTCACCACCTGCCAAATTGCCCAGGCAGTCAGAGAGCCCTGGAAAGGAGCCATCTCTACTTCTGTTCTCTGAATCTCTTGGCTTGGAAAGAGGGGGCCAGCCAAGCAGAATTCGAGAATTTGAAGAAGAGGTAGTATGCAGTGATGCGCAACCGTTTTGTCTCTCTGAATCTGAAGAGGCGGGTGGGCCAGTGCCTATGGTCAGCAGCACACCTCAGTACGCATCTGATGATGAGACTCAGGTGCCACTTTCTGGTGCGTACTGTGCTGTCGAGACTACCCAGGAGAAGCAGTTGTTTGAAGAGGGTGGTGTAGATGATGAGGTCCTTGACCCATCATGGCGTGAGGGACAGGAAGGTGGTGGGAGCAGCTCTGAGGAAGAGGTTCCCCGAACAGCCCAAAAAGGAGGGAGAGGGAGGGGGCAGACTTGGTTGCCTGTAGCCTCCACTTCGGCACCCATTAGGAGCATGGCTCTTCCAAAATCCAAAGCGGGCGCTCCCAAGATTTGCAGTGCCTGGTCCTTTTCTGACCCAGTTGCAGATGACATTTGCTTTGTCAAATGCAAGCTGTGTAATCAGAAGGTGAAAAGAGGGAAAAGTGTCAGCAACCTCAATACCACAAATATGTGGAAACATGTGCGGACCAAGCACGTGGTGGAGTTACAAAAACACACTGAAGACCTAGGCCAACCTACAGTGCCACCTACCACCTCTTCAGCTCGTGTTGTAGCCTCTTCCTCCAGCTCACACACAGCTGGTTCGGCTTCCTCACAGGATCGCCATGGAAGAATCTCTGGCACTGTTGTACAGAGACACAGTGTAATTCCACCCACAGCACCACTTTCCCAGTCATCCTCACACTCCCAGGCCAGTCTACAGCCATCGTTAGCACAGGCATGGGAGAAAAGGCACCCATACTCGGCAAACCACCCCCGAGCACAGGCTCTGAATGCTGGCATTGCTAAACTACTGGCCCTTGAAATGCTATCATTCAGGCTGGTGGAGACCGACACATTCCGTAACTTTATGGCATTGGCAGTCCCACAATACAACGTGCCCAGCCGATTTTATTTCAGCAGGAAAGCCGTCCCTGCCCTGCAACATCATGCGGAGGGAAAAATTAAACATGCGCTACAAAACGCCATCAGTAGCAAGGTCCACCTGACCACCGATGCGTGGACCAGTAAGCATCGACAGGGACGATACCTTTCCCTCACTGCCCATTGGGTAAATGTTGTGGAGCCGGGTACAGATCTTGAGAGTGGCGCTGTACGTGTTCTGCCAACTCCAAGGATTGCAGGAATCCAGTCTGTACACATTGACTCCTCCTCATACTCCAGTTCCTCTAAATCTGCGCTGCAGGAGCCGTCACGGTCTACCTCCACATCGACCCGTGAACGGTTACCTGTTATGGAGACCAATATGAGCACAGCCGTGGCCAAACGTCAACAGGCCGTATTAAAATGAATTTCTTTGGGGAATCGAAGCCACACAGCGCAGGAGCTCTGGAATGCCATCAAGCAGCAGCGCGACGTGTGGTTTGTGCCAGCGAATCTCCAGCCAGGCATGGTAGTGTGTGACAATGGCCAAAATCTGGTGGCAGCTCTGGGCCTAGGCAACCTCACTCACATCCCATGTCTGGCACATGTGCTCAACTTGGTCGTGCAGAGTTTTTTGAGGGACTATCCGGATCTTGATGCACTGCTTCACAAGGTCCGCATAGAGTGCGCTCACTTGCGGCGTTCCAGCAATGCAAGATCACACAATGCAGCTCTGCAGCGCCGATTACGTCTTTCGGAACATCGCATCATATGTGACCTACCCACCAGGTGGAATTCAACGTTACATATGTTGGAGAGGTTGTGTGAGCAGCAGGCAGTAGTAATGGAGTACTAGCTGTAGCAGGCGCAAACATGTCGCAGTGCGCGCCGTTCACACTTCACCGCCACTGAGTAGGCCTCTATGAAGGACATTTGCCACGTTTTGCGTGCCTTCGATTATTCCACGCGGATGGCGAGTGCAGATGATGCACTAGTCAGCATGACTATCCCCCTTATCTGCCTGCTTGAAAAAACACTGCAAGCACTAAGGGACGAGGTTTTGGAAGAGGTGGAGGATGAGGAGTCACAAATGCCATCTGTTTCTCTATAGTCTGCGCAACGTGGTTCCTCACAAAGGCCTAGGCAGGGGACACTTTGTGACGAGGATGAGGAGGAGTCAATGGATGAGGAAGACATCTGTCCAGAGGAGGGAGGTACACAATGCTCTAGTAGTCAGTATCTAGAGCGAGGGTGGGGTGATGCAGAGCAGGCAGAGATCACGCCTCAAGCAGGGGACAGCGTTTCTTGGCCAGTTGGCAGTCTGCAGCACATGGTTGATTTCATGCTGCAGTGCCTGAGAAACGACCGCCGCATCGCCCACATACTCAACACGGCTGATTATTGGGTGTCCACCCTCCTAGATCCTCGCTACCGGGACAACTTACAAAGCCTCATAACACCGTTGAACCGGGAGCGTAAAATGCGGGAGTACCAAGACGCACTGGTGCATTCCATCATGTTCTCCATTCCAACCGAGAGCAGTGCTGCTAGTGCTTTACAAAGCAGCTCAGTGCGTCGAGGCAGTGGAGGAAGCTCTGCACAAAAAGGGAGCAGAAGCAGCGCCTCAGCACAAGGGAAGACCAGTATGGCCGAAATGTGGCAAAGTTTTGTGTCCCCGCCGCCACAAATGTCTACACCATCACAGACGGCTCCAGTCAGCAGGAGGCAACGTTTCCGTCAGATGGTGACAGACTACATGTCTTGCACTCTTAGTGTACTCCCAGACGGCTCTTCTCCGTTCAAGTTTTGGGACTGTAAGCTAGATACATGGCCAGAGCTAAGTCAGTATTAGTGTTGAGCCACCCCCGTAGTGTTCGAGTTCGGTTCGGTTCGTCGAACACCCGTGTGTTCGCCGAACTGTTCGTCGAACTGTTCGTTGAACACCTTCGAACACCGTTAAAACCAATGGCAGGCAAACAAAAACACATAGAAACACATAGAAAACACCTTCAAAGGTGTCCAAAAGCTGACAAACTGCTCTGAAGACACAACTAACACATGGAAAAGTGACAAGTACATATAGTCATGCGAAAAGAAAAGAGGTGGAGGAGTAAAAGGAGGGGGAGACACAGATATAGGCATGTCATGCCCTTCTAAAATCCAAAAAGTGAGAAGCCGACACGTTCAGTCCGCTCCTGCCCGTCCCACCTCCGTGTCGCCGGGTTTGTGCCAGAGCCGCGGTGAACCCTGACGGCCAGCCCCCCTCTCCCAATACTGGTGCCTGTCCGCTGGTGGGTCGAGCGAGTCCCCCTGTGGTGGAGGCAGCTCTAAGCTTTTTAATTTAAATTGTCTCTCTAATTTGAATAAATACACTTTAAATCCATTTACAAGGATCTATTGGAGGGCAGGTCTCATGCCAGCAGCCGCGTAATTCCAGCTCCAGTAGCGTCCACTAAAGCTGCTGCAGTTAAAAAGCTTTTATAAGGATCGAGCTCGGCTGTCCACCGCACGGCATCCTACTGCCAGTCCGAGCCCCTATGCCTTGGGGTGCCTCCTGATGCTCTTCACTGAGTATCCCGTGGTCCCGAAGCATTTCCTTTGAAAAAATGAAGTGTCCAAACTACAGGTGGTGTAGCTTGCTTAACAGCCGGGATAATCCGCTGACTAGCAGACCCTGCTACTAGGCACAAAGTATTTCCTGGGCTAGATGCAGTTAAAAATTTGTAATTAGATACTCTCGTTGGATGCTGAGAAAGCATTCCATAGAGTCTCCTGGCACGCCATATATGATTCTCTTAAAAAGCTTGGGGTAGGGGTCTAGGGGACCCTTTTATAGCCAAAATCACGGCCCTGTATCGCAATACGTCACCTAGGCTGAAGATAAATGGAACAGTAGCACCCTGAGGGCTCGGTTGCTACAGAGGTATTGCACCTCACCAAGAGGTGTGATATCTCACTCTCAGGTAAGGATGTAGTGTGTATCAGGACCCGACACCTGCATGCATTACACCACATTGCCGTGGGGCAGGGCGACCAATATGCCCCTGAGATGGGCACGACAGTCCCTGTCCCTGGCTGGAGTGGGGGGAGGGAACACTGAGGAAGGGGAACCCTGTAGTGCAGGAGCAGGGAGGAAGCAGTTCCTGGGTGCATTGAGAAGGGAGTATAAAAGGTGGGCACCATCTTAGTTCAGTGCAGAGAAGTCTGAGCAGAAGTGGCAGGGAGCAGGGGCTCTGCATGAGCTCTGCTCCGGAGGCGGGCCTAGTAACAGAGGCCCAGGCCTGGAAGAGGGAGAAGGAAGAAAGAGGAGCGGAGAAGGCTCCAGGAACGAGGAACGAAGGGATCTCAGGGGTGCGGACGGGCGAGTCGCCACCGCACGCCCGAATCCACCTGCGTGGAGGGGTCAGGCCAAAGGGGGAGACCGGTCCCCGAAACTAGTGGAGGCAGGAAACGACCCTCAGCTAGAAACAGGAGGCTGTGACATTTTATGTGGCGCAGCCCCTCGCTACACCCGCTAGGAAGGCACCACATAGGGTCAGGGAAACTGGCGCCAAGTTTACCAAGAGGAGGCTCGAGGCAGCCGGACAGAAGGGTTGGTAAGAAAGGCCAGACAAAGGACACACAAAGGGGGTCCTGTGAAGCACTCCAAAGTTATCTGGGAGTTGTCTGAGCCCCTCACCTGGTGAGCACAGTACGACGTGGGCAGCCGTTACCTGCAGACGTGGTCTGGATAATAAGAACTGTGAGTAAAGGCCCTGGACTGCATCACTGACTCCGTGTCATTACTGCTGCTGCCCTGCACCATCACCCCCATCCTCCGCATACACTGCCCTGAGGCTATACTCCTCCCGTGGGGAGTTATGCTACGCTCTGCTGCACCCACAACACAGGCCTCAGCGGTCTGCCCTGGAGCGGCGGTTCACTCTGACCGCAATCCACGGGTGGCGTAGTCGGACATTTAAACATCAAAACCACATAAATAGTTCCGCCACTGGTTTGACCGCCCTGAGCCACGGAACCGGTTTGCCGCCACGGAGACTACAACCACCAGCATCGACCAAAAAGGGTCTGGCTCCGGGTGTCCCAAGGCCCAGGGGGCGCGTCAGAACATTTTCATCACCTTTCACAATCACCAATGGGACAAGGCAGGGATGTTCTCTGTCCCCTCTCTTATACATCCTAGTGACGGAGCACCTGCTCTCATCAATTTGCCATAACCCCAATATTAGGTGGATTGAGGTGGGAGGCACCGAGTACAAGTGCTCTCTATTTGCTGATGATGTCCTAGTATATATCACTGAATCACATATATCCATCCATGCTGTTATGGCTGAAATAGATCACTTTGTTACATGGTCAAATTTTAAAATCAATGCAGCGAAGTCTGAAGCCCTCGATGTCTCACTCCCCAAATCCATATAGGATTCCATCCAGTCCAACTTTCCCTTTGCCTGGCCCTCACAGGGTATCAAATACTTAGGAATTCCTATTCATAGAGACCTCTCCCATCTATGTTATCTTAATTTTGGGCCCTTTATTGAACATCTCCATACAGACCACGGTTGGCAAGTTAGAACTGTAAGATTCACTACGTGAACCACTGGTGTTTTGTGGAAAAGCACATGTACACTGTGTTCCAAATTATTATGCAAAAAGTGTTTAGGAGTGATAAGGGAAGAATTTGTTTGTTTGTCAGTTAAACTCATTGATGGTGATGTGTGTCAGGGCTCTTTATATCACTGTAAGCAATTGCAGACACCTGTGCTAATAAGTTTGGCAGGTGTGTCCAATGAAAGGCAAGACTACTTAAGAAGGCTGTCTCACATTGTTAAGCAGCCTACATTTTCTGCCAAAATGGGAAAGAAAAAGGATGTGTCGGCTGCTGAGAAGCAACAAATTGTGGAGTGTTTAGGTCAAGGCCTGACTACAATCAACATTGTGCGATGATCAGGATGAAGTGTCTTGGCAATCAAGAAGTATGTAGCTGATTCACAGTACACACGTGTGCGTGCTGATAAGGGCAAATTGAGGACTCTTTCCTACAGGCAATTACATCAGGTTGAAAGAGCAGCGGCAAAAAAGCCTTGTCATAGCAGCAGACAAGTTTTTGAAGCTGCTTGTGCCTCCAACGTCCCCCGAACAACAAGATGCAGGGTCCTTCAGAGGTTTGCAGCTGTGCATACGCCATCCTGTCGACCTCCTCTATCCACTTCACACAAGCAGAAACGGCTCCAGTGGGCCAAACATTGCATGAAGACTGATTTCAAAACTGTTTTGTTCACGGATGAGTGCCGTGCAGCGCTCGATGGTCCAGATGGATGGAGTGGAGAATGGCTGGTTGATGGACACCCCACGCAAACACGGCTACAGCGCCAACAAGGAGGAGGTGGAGTAATGTTTTGGGCTGGAATCATGGGGAGAGAGATTGTCGGCCCCTTTAGGATCCCTGAAGGCGCTAAAGATGAACTCCATAATGTATGTGGATTTTCTCAAACAGCACTTCCTGCCATGGTTCAAGAAGAAGAACCGTGTATTTCACAGCAAGATCATTTTTCTGCATGATAATGCACCATCTCATGCTGCACATAAAACATCTGCATCTCTGGCTGATATGGGCATAAAAGGGGACAAACTTATGGTGTGACCCCCATGCTCCCCTGACCTCTACCCCATTCAGAACCTTTGGAGCATCATTAAAAGGAGTGTCTATGATGGCGGGAGGCAGTTCACATCTAAGCAACAGCTCTGGGAGGGTATTCTGTCCTCATGCAAAACAATTGAAGCAGAAACCATCCAAAACCTGACAAATTCAATGGACGAGAGAGTTCAGAAGCTCCTTTCGAACAAGGGGTCCTATGTGAAAATGTAACATCACCTAGAATAAAGTTTTGAGTTGAAAACTGTTTGATTTCAGTTTCTAACAACCTGCTAATGCTTATAATTTCAAAAATGACCATTTTTTTGGTCTTTATTAAAATGAAAAGGTTGATCGAAAAGTTTGGGGGATCTAAGAGTGTGGCAACCCAGTAGTCATGATTACTTCGAATTCTGACAATATGAGGGTCATGCTGCAGGTAGTGCAGCAAGAAGGCACTTATGTGTCTTGCGCATCTCGGAGCCCCAAAATTATTTTCCGGGCTAGATGCAGCTAAAAATTATTATTAATTTTAAATCTGGTGAAGCTTTAGTATAGATGGCCTAATAGGATCAGTGCTGCACACTGCTACAAAGCCCAAATTATTTTCCAGTCAAGATACAGATAAACATGATTAGTAATTTTAAATCTGGTGGAGCTTATTATAGATGGCCTAATAGAATCAGTGCTGCACACTGCTACAAAGCCCAAATTATTTTCCAGCCAAGATACAGATAAACATGATTAGTAATTTGAAAGCTTAAAACGGATGGTAGGGTGATTTTAACCAATCATCAAGCTTTTACTCTCCCCAGGATGACACAGGGGTAGAAAAGTCATTTCGGATCCATGATTTGTTCATCTTTATGAACGTGAGTCTGTCTACATTATCAGTGGAGAGCCGCGTGCGCTTATCTGTCAGCACACCACCAGCAGCGCTGAACACACGTTCAGACAGAATGCTGGCTGCGGGGCATGACAAGATCTCCAAGGCGTAAGTGGCTAGATCCGGCCATTTATCCAGATTGGAAGCCCAAAAAGAGCAAGGGTCCAGTGACACAGTCGTGGCTTCAATGTTTACTTGGAGATACTCCTGTACCATCGTCTCTAGGCGTTGACTATGTGTCAGACTTCTTGTCTCCTGTGGCCTTGCAAAGGATGGGCTAAAAAAGTGGTGAAATGATTCCGCAAAATTGATGTTACCAGCAGATACTGTGGTTCTGTTACGGTTTGAGTGCTGAACACTTGACGGTCCCACGGTTGGCAAGTTGGAACTGTGAGATTCACTACGTGCACCACTGGTATTTTGTGGAAAAGCACATGTAAGATTCTGCAACAGTCTCTGCTGATACTCCTGCATGCGTGCATCCCTTTCTATGGCAGGAATAATTTCTGCAAATTTACTTTTGTACCGGGGATCTAACAGTGTGGCAACCCAGTAGTCAGGATTATTTCCAATTCTCCCAATTCGAGGGTCATGTTGCAGGTAGTGCAGCAAGAAGGCACTCATGTGTGTTGCGCATCCAGGAGCACCAAGTCCCTGTTGTGTTGGTGGCGAGGTAACAATCATGCTTCCTTCCCCTGTCCTCTCCCCCCAACCTCGCACAACAGAAATTTGATCAAGGTCTCCCTCATCTGATGAGTCTTCCATCAGTTCGTCCTCCACTTCTTCCTGGGCTCCTGCACCTTCCTCACTAGTTTGGCTGCTACCATGCGCCCTGGTAAAACCATCTCCCCCACCCTCACATGCCTGCCGCCTTGGTGCTGCCGACCGTCTGGACCTTGCAGATGTTAGCCCTTCCGCATACAACTCCTCCTCCTCTACTTCCTCCACCTCCTCTTGTGCCACCACCTGACTCCGAATTCTGTTTAACATGTGCTCCAGCATGTAAATCACCGGAATAGTCATGCTGATAATGGCATCGTCAGCACTAAACATCTTCGTCGCCATTTCAAAACTGTGCAGAAGGGTGCATAGGTCCCTGATCTGAGACCACTCCTCCAGCGTGATTTGCCCCACCTCTGGATCTCGTTGGCCCAGGCTATACGTCAGAACGTATTGCACCAGGGCTTGTCGGTGCTGCCACAGTCGCTGCAACATGTGCAGAGTTGAACTCCACCGGGTAGGCACATCGCATTTTAGCCGGTGAAGTGGCAGGCCCAACGACTTCTGTAGAGATGTAAGTCGCTGAGCTGCGGGATACGAACGGCGAAAGTGAGCACACAGCGACCGTGCCCTCTGCAGAAGGCCATCTAGTCTGGGATAGTGGGCTAAAAATTGCTGGACAACCAGGTTCAACACGTGAGCCATACAAGGCACGTGTGTGACATTGCCCCGGCGAAGGGCCGCACCCAGGTTTGCAGCATTGTCGCACACGGCCTTCCCTGGTTTCAGGTCCAGTGGAGACAACCATTCATGAAATTGGTTCTCCAGAGCTGACCACAACTCCTCAGCTGTGTGACTCACATTTCCCAGACATTTTAATGTAAAAACCGCCTGATGACGTTGAGCCCTACTGCCAGCATAGTAAGGAGCTGTGCAGGATCCCTTCTGCGCAGTTAGAAAGCTTGTGGCATGACCAGACAGGCTTTGGGTGCAGGTGGAAGACCGAGAGGAGGTTGAGGAGGCAGAAGCAGTGGAGGAACTTTGACATAAAGAGGATTGACGCACAACTCGTGGGGATGGCAAGACTTGGACAGCAGCCCCTTGTCCTGCTGTCACTATAGTTACCCAGTGCCCAGTCAGCGACATGTAACGCCCCTGTCCATGCCTACTCGTCCAAGTGTCTGTGGTGAAATGCACCCTGTCACACACAGAGTTTCTCAAAGAAGCGGTGATGTTGTGTGCGACATGCTGGTGGAGCGCAGGCACACCTTTCTTTGAGAAGTAGTGCCGACTGGGCATCTGGTACTGGGGCACTGCGACGGACATAAGGTCTCGAAAATCCTCTGTGTCCACCAGGCGCAAAGGCAGCATTTCTGTAGCCAAGAACTTGCAGATGGTGAAATTCAACCTCTTAGCTTTCTCATGGCTAGGAGGAAATGGTCTTTTACTTGTCCACATCTGAGGGACCGAGAGATGGCTATTGTGCTTAGACGGGGTTGATAAGGGTGTCCCCGGCAAACTGCCGGTCTGTGAGGAAGTTGCAGGCGGACATGTTAGGTTGCCTTGATCCAAAGGTGGTGCTATCGATGTCGGACAGCGCTCAACACCAGCTGGTGTTACCACCTCCAAAGAAAATGATGACCTGCCAATCACGCTGGCTGTTGCGGGTAAAGAGGTGGCAGGTCTGCGCCCCAAAACAAGTGTGACTGCTGTCCCCCCAGTCACAGAGGATGAAGAGGCCACGGATGCACAAGATATGGCAGACGGTGGTTGGCCCGGGCGGCTAGGCCGCATTGTAGCACACTGAGCTTCCCACTGCAACTTATGTTTCATGTCCATGTGCCGGTTCATGCATGAAGTACTCAAACTATGTATTTTTTGGCCTCTACTTAGCTTTTGCTGACAAATGTTACAGATAACACGAGTTGGGTCATCTTTATCGATCTGAAAAAATGCCCAGGCTATGCAAGGCTTAGCACCCATGCGACCTGAAGAGCCACCACGACTTGTGGTGAGAGGCAGAGTTGTGTTTGAGGATGCAGTTGTTGACGTGCTTCCAGTACTACGTCTCTGTCCAGGAAGGCGCAACCTGACCTCGTCGTCACTAGCATCTTCCTCCACCTCCTCTTCTGACCTCATCTCTTGGCTGACTGTGGGTTGACAGTAAGTGGGATCTCCAACCTCATCATCATCACCCTGTGCGTTATCACACCCGTCGTCCTCAGAGCCAACCTGTTCCTGCCCTGACAAAAAACTAAAGTTGTCACTCCAATCAGGTATTTGAGTCTTATCATCGTCTTCCTCATTGTCTCCACCAACAGGAGTTACAGTTTGGGAATGAGGGTCTACATTATGGTCAGAACCTTCTGCGTCTGGTCCTGGATCCGACTCATAAAGATTCTGGGCATCAGTGCAGATCATTTCCTCGTCTGGATTCACAGAAGCGCTGAAGTCGACCTCTGATTCCCAGGCTATAGTATGAGTAAACAGCTCTGCAGACTCAACCATCTGTTCTACCTCATACTCAGACGGGCAGCTGGAGATTTGGGAGCTGTGAGGAAGCAAGTGCGATTGGGGTGACACCTTTGAGGACTGGAGTATTTGTGATGTTGAAGTTGATGTGGAGGAGAGCCCACTTAAAGGAGCACTTGATATCCGTTGAAGCACCTGCTGTTTTTGTGCCTCATCTGGAATTTGTAGCGATTGGCGTGGCCGTAAGAAAGTGATCTTATCGCATTGTCCGCTAAAAGAAGTAGACATTTTAGTTTGGCTGGAAGATGGTCTTTCTTCTGCAGATGTTACTGTTGCTTTAACACCTACCCCACGGACACAACCTTTTTTCCCCTTCCCAACACGCCAATTCCCCTTTCCACCAGCAGCAGGCCGTTTTCCACTCATTTTGGTGGTTAACTAATTAACAACTCTGGAGTTGTTTGCACAAAAAAACAATGGATGGGAACCGAGCAGAGCTGAGTGGCCAAACTGTGGTATTAGGCCAAAACTATTGGCTGGGTTAGATGCAGAATAAAATTATATTCAATTTGCAACCTGATGGAGGTCAGTATAGATGGACTAATAGAGAAAGTCCCACACACTGCTAGAAGGCCAAATATTTTTTCAGAGCTAGATGCAGATAAAAATTATTTTTAATTTGCAACCTGATGGAGGTCAGTATAGATGGACTAATAGAGAAAGTCCCACACACTGCTAGAAGGCCAAATATTTTTTCAGAGGTAGATGCAGAAAAAAATATATTCAGTTTGCAACCTGATGGAGGTCTGTATAGATGGATTAATAGAACAAGTCCCACACACAGCTAGAAGCCCAATATTTTTTCAGAGGTAGATGCAGAAAAAAATATATTCAGTTTGCAACCTGATGGAGGTCAGTATAGATGGACTAATACAACAAGTCCCACACACAGCTAGAAGCCCAATATTTTTTCAGAGTTAGATGCAGAAAAAAATTATATTCAATTTGCAACCTGATGGAGGTCAGTATAGATGGACTAATAGAATGATGCTATGCCCAAAAGATTTTACTTCACTAGGTGCAGTAAAAAAATTGGTATTCCATACACAGGTGGTATATCTTGCAACACAGATAGGCTACTCCACTGACTAACACACTCTGCAATAGGCCAAAAAGGATTAGCTTTGTTAGATTCAGCCAAATGCTGTGAAAAAAACTTGCACAGCACTGGCACAGACCTGCCTGGCAAAAACTGATAGGAACTGATGTAACCTAGTCCTGAAAAGGACTCCAATTACAATTAGTCCTTACTCCCACAATCTATCTATTTAAGAGCACAGACCTGCCTGATAAAAGTCGTAGGAAGTGCTGTAACCTAGTCCTTAAAAGGACTGCAATCACAACTATTCCCTACTCCCAAGCTATCTGTAGATTTGTGCGAAAATTGGCTTGAAATTAACAAGGTATAGCGCACACAGCAACAGCGGTGCCGTGTAACACGCAGCTGCAGCAGTGAGAAAATGGTGGCGACGGAGAAAATGGCTTGGTCTTATAGGGCAAGGACATGTGACATACACTGCCAATGACACATGCCCTTGCTTGTGTGAAAAAAAGCACTTCGCTCTGTGTGTGCGCTGCTGATAGGCTGACAGATTGCACCTCCCCACTGTAAATGCGGGAAAGAGAAAAAAAAAATGGAGATCTTCATTGTTCCTGCAGAGATCCATCCCCTGCCCCTCCCCCCACCCCGCTGTACACTCAAACTGCGTATTAACATTAATTTTCATCATTACTGAGAAAAAATCCAGTTATGATTTTGGTGCACGAACAGCTATCGAGCATAACCTCGAACAGCCGAATTTTTCTCAAATTGTTCGTGTTCGCCGAACGGCTCGAACACCGCCCAAAACAGCTCGAATTTGAGATTGGCGAACAGTTCGAGTAGAACAACGCTCATCTCTAGTCAGTATGCATTGGAGGTGCTAGCTTGCCCTGCTGCTAGTGTATTATCGGAACGCGTCTTTAGTGCCGCAGGTGGTGTACTAACAGACCGTCGCATGCGACTATCCTCCGATAACGTTGACCGGCTTACTTTTCTCAAAATGAACAAGGCCTGGATCTCTCATGAATTTGCCAGTCCTCTTCCAGAATAAATAATTGTTGGCAAAAGTATCCAGGTCTCCTGTTCTGTTCATGTTTCTACCACCTGAACTGTAATCCCTGAGCTCCAACACCGCCAGTTGGCGCTCGGAAGTGCCGTCTGCACAGTCAACACTTGCTGCCGTGTCATTGGGGTTCAGTAACGTCAGCTGTTCCCCTGCTGTGCGGACGGCAATTTCTTCTGCTCTGTCCACATTCTCACTACTACAGATTTTAAAGTTGCTCCAATTACACCTCTGGCTCCTCTGTTTTCAGTATTATCCCTGAGCTCCAACACCGCCAGTTGGTGCTCGGAAGTGCCGTCTGCACAGTCAACACTTGCTGCTGTGTTATTGGGGTTCAGTAACGTCAGCTGTTCCCCTGCTGTGCGGACGGCAATTTCTCCTGCTCTGTCCACATTCTCACTACTACTGAATTTAAAGTTGCTCC
Source organism: Phyllobates terribilis (assembly GCF_046119375.1). NCBI lineage: Eukaryota > Metazoa > Chordata > Amphibia > Anura > Dendrobatidae > Phyllobates > Phyllobates terribilis. Next base: position 448,325,799 of record NW_027362764.1, read on the forward strand.
AATTACACCTCTGGCTCCTCTGTTTACAGTATTATCCCTGAGCTCCAAACACCGCCAGTTGGCGCTCGGAAGTGCCGTCTGCACAGTCAACACTTGCTGCCGTGTTATTGGGGTTCAGTAACGTCAGCTGTTCCCCTGCTGTGGGGCGCACTTTCTCCTGCTCTGTCCACATCCACTGTACTACTGATTTAAAACCTCCTCCAAATACACCTTTGGCTCCTCTGTTTTCAGTATTATCCCTGAGCTCCAACACCGGCAGTTGGCGCTCGGAAGTGCCGTCTGCACAGTCAACACTTGCTGCCATGTTATTGGGGTTCAGTAACGTCAGCTGTTCCCCTGCTGTGCGGACGGCAATTTCTCCTGCTCTGTCCACATCCACTGTACTACTGATTTAAAACCTCCTCCAAATACACCTCTGGCTCCTCTGTTTTCAGTATTATCCCTGAGCTCCAACATCGCCAGTTGGCGCTCGGAAGTGCCATCTGCACAGTCAACACTTGCTGCCATGTTATTGGGGTTCAGTAACGTCAGCTGTTCCCCTGCTGTGCTGACGGCAATTTCTCCTGCTCTGTCCACATTCTCACTACTACAGATTTTAAAGTTGCTCCAATTACACCTCTGGCTCCTCTGTTTTCAGTATTATCCCTGAGCTCCAACACCGCCAGTTGGCGCTCGGAAGTGCCGTCTGCACAGTCAACACTTGCTGCCATGTTATTGGGGTTCAGTAGTGTCAGCTGTTCCCCTGCTGTGTGGATGGCAATTTCTCCTGCTCTGTCCACATCCACTGTACTACTGATTTAAAACCTCCTCCAAATACACCTCTGGCTCCTCTGTTTTTAGTATTTACCCTGGGCTCCAATACTGCTAGTTGCTGCTCAGAAGTGCCGTCTGCAAAGTCAACGCTTGCTCCAGTGTTATTGGGGTTCAGTAACGTCAGCTGTTCCCCTGCTGTGTGTCCGGCAAATTCTCCTGCTTTGTCCACATCCACTGTACTACTGATTTAAAACTTGCTCCAATTACACCTCTGGCTAAACTCTGTTTTTAGTATTTACCCTGGGTTCCAGCACCGCCAGCTGGTTCTCGGTAGTTCCATTTGCTCTTGTACCTTCTACTACCCATCCGGGTTCCAGTACCGTCAGCTGGTTCTCGGCAGTGCCTTTGGATTAGGTGCCTCCTTCTCGGTATCCAAGTTCCACCAACGTCTGCTGGTTCTTGGTAGTGCTTTCTGGCACAGGTACCTCCTGCTTAGTAACCGAGTTGCAGTACCGTCAGCTGGTCTTCGGCAGTTCCATTGGTTCTTGTACCTTCTGCTACCCATCCGGGTTCCAGTACCGTCAGCTTGTCCTCGGTAGTTCAATTTGCTCTTGTACCTACTACTACCCATCCGGGTTCCAGTACCGTCAGCTTGTTCTCGGCAGTGACTTTGGCACGGGTACTCCCTCCTGCCCAGCCTGGTTCCAGCACGCCAGCTGTTTCCGGGTAGTGTCAACGTCACTTTTCCTCCAATGCGTTGTCCTGTCGTGTTGAGGTCGGGTTAGCCGACTCTATGGTGCCTGCAGTTTAGGTGACTCCTATGTGGGCTGCGGGATCTGGCAATGAAGGCTGGTTCCATAGTGCCAATAGGACAAGCACCCCCTGTAGGACTGTGGGTTTTGGTAACTGCGGCCGGCTCGCGGCCTTGAACTTTTTTTTACATGGGTACCTTCTGCTACCCATCCGGGTTCCAGTACCGTCAGCTGGTTCTCGGCAGTGCCTTTGGATTAAGTGCCTCCTTCTCGGTATCCAAGTTCCACCAACGTCTGCTGGTCCTTGGTAGTGCTTTCTGGCACAGGTACCTCCTGCTTAGTAACCGAGTTCCAGTACCGTCAGCTGGTCTTCGGCAGTTCCATTGGCTCTTGTACCTTCTACTACCCATCCGGGTTCCAGTATCGTCAGCTGGTTCTCGGCAGTGTCTTTGGCACGGGTACTCCCTCCTGCCCAGCCTGGTTCCAGCACGCCAGCTGTTTCCGGGTAGTGTCAATGTCACTTTGCCTCCAATGCGTTGTCCTGTCGTGTTGCGGTCGGGTTAGCCGACTCTATGGTGCCTGCAGTTTAGGTGACTCCTATGTGGGCTGCGGGATCAGGCAATGAAGGCTGGTTCCATAGTGCCAATAGGACAAGCACCCCCTGTAGGACTGTGGGTTTTGGTAACTGCGGCCGGCTCGCGGCCTTGAACTTTTTTTTACATGGGTACCTTCTGCTACCCATCCAGGTTCCAGTACCATCAGCTGGTTCTCGGCAGTGCCTTTTGATTAGGTGCCTCCTTCTCGGTATCCAAGTTCCACCAACGTCTGCTGGTCCTTGGTAGTGCTTTCTGGCACAGGTACCTCCTGCTTAGTAACCGAGTTCCAGTACCGTCAGCTGGTCTTCGGCAGTTCCATTGGCTCTTGTACCTTCTACTACCCATCCGGGTTCCAGTACCGTCAGCTGGTTCTCGGCAGTGTCTTTGGCACGGGTACTCCCTCCTGCCAAGCCTGGTTCCAGCACGCCAGCTTTTTCCGGGTAGTGTCAACGTCACTTTGCCTCCAATGCGTTGTCCTGTCGTGTTGCGGTCGGGTTAGCCGACTCTATGGTGCCTGCAGTTTAGGTGACTCCTATGTGGGCTGCGGGATCAGGCAATGAAGGCTGGTTCCATAGTGCCAATAGGACAAGCACCCCCTGTAGGACTGTGGGTTTTGGTAACTGCGGCCGGCTCGCGGCCTTGAACTTTTTTTACATGGGTACCTTCTGCTACCCATCCGGGTTCCAGTACCGTCAGCTGGTTCTCGGCAGTGCCTTTAGATTAGGTGCCTCCTTCTCGGTATCCAAGTTCCACCAACGTCTGCTGGTCCTTGGTAGTGCTTTCTGGCACAGGTACCTCCTGCTTAGTAACCGAGTTCCAGTACCGTCAGCTGGTCTTCGTCAGTTCCATTGGCTCTTGTACCTTCTGCTACCCATCCGGGTTCCAGTACCGTCAGCGGGTTCTCGGTACTTCCTCAGCTTTCTTGTACCTTCTGCTACATTTCCAATTTCAAGCTTTTTGAAATGGTTCTTGGTAATCACTCTGGATCTCCCTGACGAGGACCCTGAAGACGAGGACCCTGAAGACCAACCCTAAGAAGACGAGGACCCCGAAGACAACGACCCTGAAGACGAGGACCCTGAAGACCAACCCTAAGAAGACGAGGACCCCGAAGACAACGACCCTGAAGACGAGGACCCTGAAGACCACCCCAAAGAAGACGAGGACCCTGAAGACAACCCCAAAGAAGACGAGGACCCTGAAGACCACCCCGAAGGAGATGAGGACCCTGAAGACCACCCCAAAGAAGATGAGGACCCAGAAGACCAACCCGAAGAAGACGAGGACCCCGAAGACGAGGACCCCCAAAGACGACGACCCTGAAGACCACCCCAAAGAAGACCAAGAAGATGACCCTGAAGAAGTTGACCAAGAGGACAAAGAAGAGAAGACAAGCACCAAGATACAGAAGGACAAGAGACAGAAAACCAAGAAGCAGAAATACAAAAGCTGCAGAACGAAAAGCGGAAGAACATTAAGCAAAAGACTAAAAATCAGAGCAAAAGATAATATCTAAATTATAAGCAGAAGATGACTAAGCAGTGTATGGGGGTGAGTCCGTTCCTCCTCGTGGTGCCCTTGGAAAAGACCTGCTGCTGCAGGCGAAACTGAATGCGGACAAATCCTGTTGTAAATCTTTTGTGACGGGCAGAACGAAAGGTGTAATGTCCAACCTTTTATAGATAACAACTACAGGAATGCCTGTAACATATAAGAATATGATGAAGAAGAAGAATATGAAGAAGATGAAGAAGTAGAATATGAAGAATGTAAAAAAAAAGAATAATACGAAGAAGGTGAAGAAGAAGAGGATGAAAAAGATGCTGAGGATGATGAAGGAGAAAGTGTGGGAGAAGTAAAAAAGAATGTGAAGAGCATGGAAGTAGTGAAACATAAATATCTGACAAAATATAAAAATACTTAACATAGTCAATATTTCCGTAACTCAGAACGTCTTAAAAAAATATTAATTCCTGCTATTCCATTTGATTGGGCTAAACCTCTATGCCTTTATTGTCTACCCCACCTCCCCCAATACATTCTGCATTATTCTTAGTTGTTTTCCTTCATGTAGAATTAACCTATAAGGAAAGAAAGGGTTTATTTTCATTCCGATATTTCTGTCCCATTGACTTGCATTGGTTTCCGGTATCGGAATCGGCGATATCCGATACTTTTTCGGTATCGGTCCGATCCAATCCGATCCGATATTTCCCGATATCGGAAGGTATCGCTCAACACTACTTGTGACATGATGCTTCATAATGCTAATACATTGTTCATCACCAAATAGGTGTTGAATCATTGGGAGAAGTTGCTCTTGGAGGATTTGAATAAACATTCATTATTCTTGGCATTGTTCTTATGCATAATTGCAAGTGAGCACAGCGCCTTGGCTGAAAAGTTAACCCATAGATGAGGGGTCTTATGCTTTTTTCTCAAGACAATTTTTTTTCAGATGTCCCAAAAAGTGTGAATGGAGATTCATCAGAGAAAATAATTACAGGAAGTACAGTGATTGAACGGCAATGGACTGGGGTAAAGTTAATTTCTTTGATGAAGTTCACTTCAAACTCTTTGGGAATTCAAAAAAATGAATGTCCAGAGAATTAAAGTTGAGCTCTACCATGCGTCCTGCTTCATGCCAACAGTAAAGTATCCTGAGTAGTGTTGAGCGAGTATGTATTGTTAATCCCTTCGGCGAGCACGGTCGGCTGACAAACAGGCAATCCCTGCCTGTGTCACAGGTGTATGACAGATGTAACACATGCAGCCATGGCGACACTTACACCGATGCCAAGCACGCCACATATACCCGAGAGGGCTCGCTGAAGGGGTTAACAATACATACTCGCTCAACACTAATCCTGAGGTCAGTCATGTGTGGATTTGCTTTTTATCAAAGACAATTGGCTCACTGCCATTTGCCCAATAGTATTACATTTTGTAGTGGTGGGGAATCCCTTTAAGCAATGAGTAGTTACTACCATGATGATCAATGTAGATGCTTAGCAAAGTAGTTATTTTGCACACATCATTTTCAGGGAAAATGAATTTTTTTACAGAGTTTTTCCTACATTTTTTTGCAGTAAAACAAGCGTAGCACCTAGACTTTTGCTTGAAGATAATAGGGAAATATAAACTACAATCACACACACAAACACACTAAAATCAAATTTTTGTGCTTTATTTATTACTTTTGTCTGATTTAATGTTTATTTTGTTTGATTTTTTTTTCAAACATAGCATTCTTTTCAAACCATTTTTTATGCATTATCCTATCTGCTTATTTAAAAAAAAAATATAGGGATTAAAAATGCGTGAACTAAAATCTCTCCCCACCTTTTTACGGTTTCAGCACCAGAATAAATGAAATAAATTGATGAATTCTTTGGACCTACTGTAAAAACTGTGTGTGAAGGTATCCTAAATAAACAACAGCAGGTAATTAGTTCATAATTCTAGGTACTTGCGGATAAGCAATGCATTAAATAGTTATAATTATAATAGTATCTCAAACAACCTTCACCTTTTTATCTCACTATATCTCAACAATTATTGTCTGTGAATTTGATATCATGCTAATCTGATTATTCTTAAGGAACTGTAAGTTTAATTGAATGAATCCAACTCTTTGTAAATACTTTTTGTTCATGCTAATGGAAGTGGACATTTTTAGACAAGTAAATTTCATGGAGGATTGGGTGTATTTTCAACTGTAAAATCCCAATCATCCATGAAATTAAAAAGGAAAAAAAAAGTTGCTTATGAAAAAGTTTAGCAATTACATTATTTATATTTAGCTACTCACTAATATATTTGACTACATAAAAACAGAAATATATCTGAATCAATAAATTATAATTAAGTGCTAAATATACTAATAAAATATTGGAAAAGAAAATGATTACAGGACATGGAAAATCTTAGGAATGCTCAAAACAGTTTTTTGTTAGTATGAATATATGCGTACATGACTGGCCTGGGTTTTTTATTTATCAAAAAACGTTGATATTTGAAAGTTTGGAATTTTTGATTGAAAACATTCTAATCACTAAATTGGAATTATTGTGATAGCTATAGCAGTAAAAAACAAAAACATACTGCACAGGGTTGTGTGAAAATACAGAATTGACTGACACCATACAGCAAGACTTATCAGCTCATCTGATATAGCTTTTCTTGAAGCACACTTTTGTGATGCAAAGGTCCCATGATTGTTGGGTTCAATCCCTCACTGATAGAGACATTCAAGAGATTTTAAGAAATATTTCTTCTTCACTGTAAATATGTTGACATTCTGCCTCTTTACTCCTTTAGTGGTTTCCCACTGAAAGCAGATTATTTTTTATTTTTTTAATCCACAATAGGATTTAGTCATGTTTTCCACAATGCATGTATTTGAGAGTCCCTTGAGAGGCCATTGTTTGTGCAAATGAAGCCTGTAGGAAACTTATACAAGCAAGAGGAAAAAAACATGTGGTACAATTTTGGTATAGTGATGGTACAGTCACAGCAGATAAACATGTGCCATTAGAAGAGGGTGTCAACTGTGTCATACAGCTTACACTGCTGTAATGGCTAGAATTTAAACTGGCTCTGATACCAATTGTTACTTACCTATACTTCTAGTAATAGAGAATTAATATTATTTATTATTATTATAGCGCCATTTATTCCATGGCACTTTACATGTGAAAAAGGGGTATACACTGGGAAGCACGATGGCTCAGTGGTTAGCTCTGCAGCCTTGCAGCACTGGGGTCCTGGGTTCAAATCCCACCAAGGACAACTTCTGCAATGAGTTTGTATGTTCTCCCCGTGTTTGCGTGGGTTTTCTCAGGGTTCTCTGGTTTTCTCCTACACTCCTAAGACATACTGATAGGGAAGTTAGATGGTGGGCCCATATAGAAACAGCGTCCATAATATCTGTAAAGCGCTGTGGAATTAATGGTGCTGTATAAGTGAGTAAAATAAATGATACATACAAAAACAATTACAATGATCTTTAACAAAATGTGCAGCGACTGGTACAGGAGGAGCGAGGACCCTGCCCATGAGGGCTCACAGTCTACACGGGATGTGTGAGGATACAGTAGGAGGGGGTGGAGCTGGTCGTGGAGTGAGGGTTGCTGCAGGTTGTAGGATTGTCGGAAGAACCGGGTCTTCAGGTTCCTTTTGAAGGTTTCCACGGAAGGTGAGAGTCTGATGTGTTGGGGTAGAGAGTTCCAGACTAGGAGGTATGCACGGGAGAAATCTTGTATGCCATTGTGGGAAGAGGAGATAAGAGGGGAGTAGAGCAGGAGATTCAGGAGAGAATGTCAACAAACCATTCTCTCCGAAATCAAAGAGATGAAGGGTATATGTTGTCCTACTGTAATAATAGTAATTTCCTCATCTTTCATCAGGACTTGAATATTTACAGAAATATTTGGTATTTTATTTTTGGCTATTTGGTAATATATTAAAGGTTAAGTTTTAGCCTTTTGTCAGTGAGTTTTCCAATAATAGGGATATATCCAATAATATTTCAAAGAACTGTATGCAGAATCTAGAGCATTACTGCAAGGAAGAGTGGTCAAAGACTTACAGTTATAGATGTGCCATGCTGGTGGACTCTATCCAAAAATACTGAATGCTATCACAACTTCAAAAGTTACTTTAACCAGGCATTAGTTTAAGAGTGTGGATTTTTATGTAACCACATTGTTTTAGTCCTTTATTTTTCTTTTTCCACCTGAAAAGATTTCAGTTTCTTTTTCAAATGATCTGTACAGATTATGGGTGACATTAGTCTAGGTACAGACAAGCGTATATTTTCTCACCAAAGAGAATCAGGTCGATTATTCATATCACACCCTGATCAGACTCTGATCAGAGGTTGATTAGAGTACAAGCATAATGTGATCCAATTATCTCGGATGAGGAGAAAAAAAAATATCCTTCAATGGAAATTGGACTGTACTCAGAAGTTATCCAAGTGCAGTATAATGGTTTCCATGGACTCTTTTACTTGCAAGACCAAGTGCTATCTGACTAGCGGATCAAACTCAATCATGCAGCGATTTTATTCTTGGATCGGCACGGTTAGAGGAAAATATCTGACATATGCATAGCCCCATATAATAATATTGGTCCGGGTGCGATCCAATGTTTTGTCAGAACACACTCCGGTAGATAATTTGGCCATCTGTACAAGGCCTAAAGCTGGAAAAACTTCTGAAATTATTCTTGTTTGCTTGATTTTTTACATGACAACATCCTGCCACTTTAATAGGGAGTGAAGACTTTTTATATTTACTGTAAAAAAGGACCACATACTTTCATTGTTGTCTTCATTCTGAAGATACCTCATGCCGGTCGAACTCAGTCCAGCCAATAAAAAAATTAGGGTTGCTTGTGGTGCTGCAAGAGATAGACAGGTTAATTTCAATGTTACATTCATAATTTCCAATCAGCAGCAGGGAAAAATAGTTTTTCTTCTTTTCTGATAATAATGATTTCTGTTTGTATTAAATTTTACATTAAAATTTAAAAGGAAAATTACCGTAAGTGTGATTTCAGTTGTAAGTGATTGAAAAGCTTATTGTGTGTTTTGTAAGACAGTGGTTTACATTTTTGCGAATTATAACAGTAATATTTTTTTTCATTTCTTCAGCATGTCGAAATTCTGAAAGCTATTAGCATTGTGTCTAGGAAAACAATTTTCTGTGATCTTTAAAAGCAATTTACTTTAGGAAAAACAATCCAATATGCATTGTCCAAGAGAAAAATCAATTAGGATAGATCTTTTTTTAAGACAAGACATTGTAAGTCTGAATTCCAGTACTTAAAATTGAATAAAATTGCATACAGGAATTTACTAATTGCAACATTGCAGCAGTTCTCCATCATTGCTAAATACTATTAAAAGAGCAGATGTAAAACAATTTTGTATCAAATTGTTAAAAAATTAACTGCTTTGCATTAAAATTTAAAAAATCCAATAGAATTTGATGATGCAATGATTTTGTTTAGACACTGTTTTGTGTTGTAGAAATACTAAGTTATGTTGACAACTCATATATTTTTGTACTGTTTTCCTTCACATACATTATTTAAATGGAATTAGGTTTAAATAATGAAAACAAAGCAATGGAAATCAACGCCTTCATGACTGACCAATTTTTTGTTTTTTCCTTCAAAAATTCTGAAAGCCATAAATTTTTTATTTTTTCATAGACATACAGTAGCTGCATGACGGCTTTTCAGGTTAAATTTTTAAGCTCCTCATTGTACATTAAAAATTACCTGGCAAAATACAGGTAGGAAAAATTACGGCAAAACAAAACTTGCCCATTTTTTTTTAGATTTTACTGGTAAAAAATAAATAATAAATCAATTTAAACATTACAAGTCTGACACCCATAAATTTTTATATTTCCATTGATGGTGCTGTATGAGGGGTTGTATTTTGAATGAACAGCTAAAGTGTTTTTATTCTGAATTTGATACATACTGTATGATGTTTTGATTTCTTTTCATTGTATTTTTTGGGGGAAATGCAGAAAACCCCCCACAAATCTGGTGTTTAATTATTTCTTTTAATGGTGTTTAACATATGATTTATATAACTTTATATTTTGTTAGATTGGACTATAAAATATTTGTCAATAACAAAAATATTTTTTTTTTTATTTATTTAGAAACGGGGTAATTTTAAAATTTTATATATATTTGATTTTTTAAATATTTTCAATATTATTTTTTTTATATTTGTCTGTCTCTGTAGGTGGCATGAACCTGTGATCGTCTAAACACATATACTATATGCTGCAATACTACAGTATTTTAGTATAAAGTTAAATTGATGTTTTTCTATGAAGCCAAGCCAAAGGCTGAACCTCAGATATAATGGTTATCCATCGCCTCCCTGATATGATGTTGCACTAACAATCATACTTTAACCAATTCGCGACCTTGGGTTTTTCCACTTTTGCATTTTTGTTTTTTGCTCCCTGACTTTCCAGAACCATAACTTTTTTATTTTTCGGTCAATGTGTCCATGTGAGGGCTTGTTTTTCACAGGACAAGTTGCACTTTTGAACATCATTGGTTTTACCATATTGTCTACTGTAAAACGGGAAAAAAATTCAAAGGCCTGTAAAACAAAACAGTGCAATTCTTCAATGTTTTTTTTTTTTTAGCATGTTCAATAAATGCAGTCATGATTCTCCAGGTCATTACAAATTCACAGATACCAAACATGTATAGGTTCTTTTTTATTATGTTGAAAAAAATATCCAAAGTTTCCAAAAAAACAAAATGGCGCCATTTTCCGAGACCCGTATCGTCTCCATTATTCGGGATCTGTGTCCGTGTGAGGGCTTATTTTTTGAGTGCTGAGCTGACGTTTTTATTGATACCATTTTGGTGTAGATATGTTCTTTTTGTCGCCTGGTAGTGCATTTCATTGCAATGTTGCGGCAACAAAAAAAACATAATTCTGGTATTTTGATTTTTTTTCTCGTTACATCGCTTACCGATCGGATCAATCCTTTTTTTATATTGATAGATTGGGAAATTCTGAATGCGGCAATACCAAATATGTGTATTTTTGAATTTTTTTGTTGAATGGGGTGAAAGGATTTTTTTTTAACTTTTATCTTTTTTAATTGTTTTAATATTTTTAAAAACATTTTATTTTACTTTCTTCAATAGTATCCATGGGATACTAGAAGCTGCATTTATCTGATTGCCTGTGCTACACATAGGCGATCATCAGATCACCTGTGTGTAGCAGAAATGTTCAGTAGTTATCCCACAGCGATCCCAGCTATCCCCATAGCTTTCCCAATAGCTATCCCAATAGCAATCCCATAGCCTACTGACAATGACAACCTCAGGGGTCTCCTGCAGACCCAGAGTTGCCATGCCAACCCATCTGCGACCCGCGTTCATGTGACACGGGCATTAATGGGTAGGACTAGTGACGTCCTTCCGCCGCGGGGATACCACCTTGAACGTACTGATATGTCAAAGGTGGGAAAGGGGTTAAAAATTCAGGTGTCAGTGAGCGTAGACTGTCTAAACTTTTATTTATCCACTATCTCTTAACAATGAATCTGTGAAAAACAAGTGAAAATCAGATGAAACACTAAAGTTCGTCTTTCATATTTCATGGGATTTATATGGGTCTTCATTTTCTTTAATGCCCCAGTCTTGCATGATGGATCAGAATAGGATATGCTCTGAGTCTCATATCCTGGACACATGGATTCACTAGTAAAATGAATGTGTTAAAAGATCAGTAAAACTATGGGTCTATATTTTGTCAAATAAAATGCCATGAAAATGGTGACTCATATAAAATGGATGAAACAAGGCAGGCATACTTTGTATTTCAGTTTTTCCACCAGTTTTTCTAAAAAAAAGCAAATGCAACATGGAGGCAGTATGGTTGACTGTTGAGTGTAAAACAATCTGCTTCTTATGAAATTTAAAATTTACACAGATGTAGGAATGTAACCATAGCAAATTGATGTGGTAGAAAACCAAGGCAAAGTAATTATTATGGCAGTCTTCAACAACTCTGTTATAAACTGAGGAGAAGAAACATGCAGATCCAACAAGAGAAAACTTTTTTTGGTAATAATAATAATAATAATAATAATACAATTAACTTTTACAGCTAGTGCAGGACCTAATGAGACAGAAGGCTATTTGAGATGTATTTTAACCAATAGCCAGGGCAAAATAATAAATGTTCAGGTTGGTGGTCACTTGGATATTAATAACTACAATATCATACGTTTTAATTATCCTTTAATAAGATATTTAATGAAAGGGCAGAAAAAAATAATTAAAATGGCTTAAAGATGATTTTAAGGGTGTTGTCCTATGAGGAAAGTATAATTAAACAGTAGATCTTTTTATATAGGCATAGAAATATATACCTAACATCTCCTGGACAGGGGAGGAAGAAAAAGAGTATACAGATAGCACAGTATGCGATCTGCAGCTGTGATCCCATACTGTGCTATCTGTATACTCTTTTTCTTCCTCTCCTGCCCAGGAGATGTGGTATGATCAGACCATGTCCCTGCATGGTCAGACACAGCCATTACACAGTACACAGCAGGGGCCCATTTATAAGATTATCTCAGCACAGGAACATTTTTTTAATAGATCCAGTTGTGAAACTTTTTTTTCCCAATATCTAGTGATTAAAATGTACCGTATTTTTCGGACAATAAGACGCACTTTTTTCCTCCAAAATATTGGAGGAAAGTGGGGTGTGCGTCTTACAGTCCGAATACTATATACATGGCTGTGCGTGGTGGTGTGTGTGGGGGAGCGGCAGCGGGGGATCAGCGTGGCACAAAAGGCAGCAGTCGCCTGCTGCAACCTACACTGTGCCCGCTACTAAAGAAAATGAATATTCCCAGCTCCCCACGCCCATGGGCGTGGAGAGCAATGAGTATTCATTTTTCTTAATACCCGGCACACTGGAGCCGCAGCATGGCTCCTGCTGCCGCTCTGCGGTCTGTGTGCCTGCTATTAAAGCTCATGAATATTCCCTGTAACCCACTCCCATGGGTTGTAGTGAAAATCCATGGTCTTTAATAGCAGGTATATAAAACCAGAGAGCGGCAGCAGGAGCCGCGCTGCGGTGCAGTGTGCATGCTATTGAACAGACTGAATGGTCACTGTTCCCCACGCACAGAGTCCCGACGTGGGGAACAGTGACTTTTCCAGCACAACGTCTCACACTGTGTAAGGGCGCATGGCAGGGACTCCATGAGCGCCCTGCCATGCGCGGCTGCCACACTGAGAGTGTCGGCAGCAGAGCGGGACAGCGCTGGAGGAGAGAGGAGGAGAGTATGATTGTTTATTTTTTTTTGTAGGCAGCATGATGGGGGCTCAGAGGGTGCCATGCATACCAGGATGGGGGCTCAAGGGGTGCCATGCATACCAGGAAGGGGGCTCAAGGGGTGACATGCATACCAGGATGGGGGCTCAAGGGGTGTCATGCATACCAGGATGGGGGCTCAAAGGGTGCCATGCATACCAAGATGGTGGCTCAGAGGGTGCCATGTATACCAGGATGGGGGCTCAGAGGGTGCCATGCATACCAGGATGGGGGCTCAATAGGTGCCATGCATACCAGGATGGGGGCGCAAGGGGTGCCTTGCATACCAGGATGGGGGCTCAGATGGTGCCATGCATACCAGGATGGGGGCTCAAGGGGTGCCGTACATACCAGGATGGGGGCTCAATGGGTGCCACGCATACCAGGATGGGGGCTCAAGGGGTGCCATGCATACCAGGATGGGGGCTCAAGGGGTGCCATGTAGTGTTGAGCGAGCATGCTCGACACTGCTCGTTACTCGCCCGAGCATCACGCTACTCGGGATGTTCGGCGAGCACCGAGCATTTCCGGGTTACTCGGGCGGGAGCTCGGCTTTTTACGCCCTGCAAATTTGGCGCTCTTTACAGAGCCAATGAACATGCAGGGATTGCCAGCCAGTAACTGTAATGCCGCAGCCATGTTGTTTGTGGGCATTACAGTGATTGGCTGGCCGCACAGCGTCACCTCGAGTATTTAAAACCGGGCACTGCCATCTTGGACACAGTTGCTCCGGATCAGCCAGTGTAGGGTCAGTGCTGCTGAGTTAGGGAGAGATTTATAGTGCGAAATAGGTAGTGTAGGGTCTCTAAAGGCTGCCAAATCAAACAAACAGTCCTTCTCAGGACTAATATCCATCCCAGATATCAGGCAGGCAGGCAGGCTGTATAGCAGATGCAGTGGTTATACCAGCAAAACTGCATTACAGTCCTGTGTGCTCCTCTTGATCAAATTGCTAGACTTATCACCCCTGTCTCAGGGGCCAGGAAATTTTTTTTTTTTTTCATCTAAATCCTGTATTTTTTTTTTCCTCAGTCAGACTGTCCAAATATGCGTCTTATTAACCTTTTGGTATTTCTCCACCCAAAAAAAAATTGAGTTGGTCTTTGACTGTTCAGACAACAATATATCTGTTTAAAAGAGTCTGGTGTATGCCATATAACTATAACTGTGGTTTTGCAGCTCCACAGGTCAAATCTCTGTATTATCCTGCTTTGGCATTTTTTGCCGTAAAAAAAAACTGTAATATTGTCTCCCTGACTGGTCAGACACCAATATATCTGTTTAAAAGAGTCTGGTGTACGCCACATAACTAATACAGTTTCAGTGTGTCGCTGACTGTTTAACCACAAATATATCTGTTTAAAAAAGTCTGGTATACGCCAGTAAATAAGAACTGTGGTTTTGCAGTTTCATGGTTCAAATCTCTGTATTAACCAGCTTTTTGCCTGTTTTACGTAAAAAAACAGTAATAGTGTCTCCCTGTCTGTTCAGTCACAAATATATCTGTTTAAAAGATTCTGGTGTAGGCCAGACAAATAGAAATGTGGTTTTCCTCTTCCACGGTTCACATCTCCTTTTTATTACCCTTTTTCCTTTGATACTGCGAGTGTAAGCTATTTTACTTCATTTACAATGGGCAAGGCGCGTGGCAAGGGACGTGGAACTGGACGTTCTGGTGATGGTGCGTGCAGAGGACGGGGCCGTGGCCAAGGTGAAAATGTGCCACAACCAACAGCCACATCTTCTCACTCCCACTTCTTGACTGAATTACTAGGGAAGCACACTACAACACCAGTATTGCGAACTGATCAGTGTGAACAGGCTATTAATTGGATAGCAGATAATACTTCCAGTTACCTGGGCACCACCACCTCCGGTCTGTCTTCAAGTTTTAGTAGCCGTGAGTCTCGACCACATACTCTTCCTCACCCTGATGCTCCTTCCTCCCACCATGCCGAGTGTCGTCAGACAGCAACTGATCCCACAGTTGGACACTCTGAAGAGCTGTTCACTGGTCCATTTCCATATTTGTGCCCCTCACCTGCTCCACTTGAAGTGGTGAAAGAGGAGATCCCATGTATCGATGCCCAAATATTTGAACATCCACAGCCAGAGGAAGTCGACGCTGGCAATTTGTCACAGGAGGTGGACGATGATGAGACACAATTGCCACAAAGTGAGGAGGAGGATCGTTGTGCACAAGTGGAAGAGGAGGAGGTGGTGGATGATCTAGTAACTGACCCAACGTGGGAGAAGGAAACGCAGAGCGAGGCCAGCAGCACACAGGGGGAGGGAGGCAGAGTACCCCAACAGGAAGGAAGAAGCAGTATGGTGGCCGCACACAGAAGACGGGTAACAGCTCCCCGGAACACCAACATGAGGGACATTGCCAGTACAACCGGTACGTCTTCCAGAGTCTGGAATTTTTTTAAAGACTGCTGATAACCCCAAAAAGGCCATTTGTACCACCTGCCATGCCAGCATCAGCAGGGGTGACAAAACTACCTGCCTGGCCACCACCAGCATGATCAGGCACATGGCAGCAAAGCACCCGACTTTGTGGGGCGAACCCCATTTTCCACGACCAGTGTCAGTGGGTGTCACCACTTCTTCTTCCACTGTTGTTCGTGTGATAGAACCCCCTGTTGTGCGTGCAAGGGAATCCCCTGTCCATACTGCATGCAATGATGCCCCCTCCTCTCAGTCTTCACTTGTTATGGCAGTTTCTCAAGAAACAGTATCAACATCCACGTCCACGTACCCCCGCAGCGTTCAATTGTCCATATCCCAGAGCTTTGAACGAAAAAGCAAATTCGCAGCCAACGCCCCACAGGCCACAGTCCTAAATTCGCACATTTAATGACTGCTTGCATTGGAAATGCTGCCTTTTACGCTGGTGTAGACGGAATCCTTCCGCAACCTTATGGCGGTGGCCATCCCTCGGTACTCGGTCCCCAGCCAACACTATTTTGCCCGGTGTGCCATCCCCGCACTACACAAGCACGTGTCCCAAAACATCTGCCATGCCCTCAACAACGCAGTTACTGGGAGAGTCCACCTGACAATGGACATGTGGACAAGTGCTTGTGGTCAGGGATACATCTCCCTGATGGCACACTGGGTAAACATAGTGGAAGCCGGGACCCAGTCGGACCTTGGGACGAAACACATCCTCCCCACACCGAGGATTGTGAGCCCTAAATCAGTCAGAGTTGTCCCCACAGTGTACAGCTCCTGTGCATCATCCTCTTCCTCCTTCTCATGTTCAGCCTCCATTTCAGATATCACCACATCAGTTACACTCTGGAAGCAAGGCAGTACTGCCTCAGCCAAGCGGCAACAGGCTGTACTGAAACTCATAAGCTTAGGTGATAAACCTCACACTGCTTGTGAGTTGTGGACAGCTGTGAAAGAGCAGGCAGATCTGTGGCTGACACCGCTGAACCTACATCCAGGCATGGTCGTGTGTGACAATGGCCGTAACCTGGTGGTGGCTCTGAGGCGAGGCGAGATCACACACGTACTATGCCTGGCTCATCGGCTAAACCTTGTGCTTCAGCGGTTTCTTAAATCGCACCCCGAGTTGCCAGATCTGCTCGTTAAAGTACGCTGCCTGTCAGCTCATTTTCGTAAGTTGGCTACAGCTTCCGCCGCCCTTGCTGTGTTGCAGCAGCGTATGCAGCTTCCGGCACACCGACTGGTGTGTGATGTCCCCACACGTTAGAACTCTACCCTCCACATGTTGCAAAGGATTTGTGAGCAGAAGAGAGCAGTTGTGGAGTACCAGCTGCAACAAGGCTGTCGGTATTCAGGTCAGACTCCACACATAAGACCTCAGGAGTGGACCTGGATATCTGACATATGTACGATCCTGACAAACTTTGAGGAGTCCACCAAGATGGTGAGTGGCGATGACGCCATCATTAGCGTCGGCATCCCACTTGTCTGTCTTTTCCAATGCTCTCTGCAGAGAATTAAAGAGGAGGCATTGCAGCCAGAGTATGACGAGATGGATCAAGAAGCTGTAGCGGGCGATTACACACAGCCCAGCCTCATCTCATCCCAACATGCATTGGGGGACAATGAGGGAAAGGAGGAGGAGGAGGAAGAACAGGAGATGGTATCATGCGCTGTAGAGAGTAGTACCAGTTCAACTGTCATACAGTCGGTTCAGCATGGGTGGCCTGAGGACAGGGGGGAGGAGGAGGAGGAGAGCATTTTCAGTCGTCATCTTGATGAGGACACGGAAATCTTGCCCATTACCAGTCTGGCACTCATGGATGACTTTATGTTACTCTGCCTTAAATGTGACCCTCGCGTTGTCAAAATGTTGGGTGACAGTCATTACTGGTTGTTGACACTTTTAGACCCCTGCTACAAGGAGAACTTTCACTCTCTTATTCCTGAGGTGGAGAGGTCTACAAAAATGGGGCAGTACCAGAAGGCCCTAGCTGCAGAAATGTTAAAAAAATTCCCATCTGAACACGCTAGTGGTAGTAGTCACAGTTCGTTGCCCAACCGAGGCGTACAGGCGAGACAGATGCAACTCCAATCCTGCAGAGGCAGGGGAACACTGTCAACGTTCTGGGAGAGTATTCTGATACCCACCCAGCTTTAAGGCCCTGAGGCGCGGGGTACTCTCACAAGGAGTGGAAAGATTAAAATGATGGTGAGTGAGTACGTTGCCGACCATACCAGCGTCCTCCATGATTCCTCTGTGCCTTTTAATTTTTGGGTATCCAAGCTGGACACTTGGAATGAGCTCGCTCTGTACACCTTGGAGGTCCTGGCTTGCCCTGCTGCTAGCATGTTATCGGAGCGTGTTTTTAGTGCCGCTGGTGGAATTATAACAGATAAGCGCACTCGCCTGTCAACTGACAATGCTGACAAGCTGACCCTTATCAAAGTGAACAAGAGCTGGATTGGGCCAGACTTATCATCACCACCAAATAACAGCAGAGAAACATAAAGTCAAATCCACTGTGTGATTTCGGGAGGTGTATTCCCATACACCGCTTCACACCCACACATGGGTATACGCTTCCTCATTTCAGCTGTATTTTGCTCTTCTCCTTTTCCTCAGCCTCCACCACCACTATACCACCAGGGTGTCCGTGGTCCATGTTGCCAGCATTGCAAGTTCCTCCGTCCTAATTTTTGGCAGCTTTTGCTTGGAAGGCGTAGGCAAAGACTATGGGAGACCCACTCCCCAATAATTGCAACAATGTTTTTAAGATGCTGTACTGCATGGCTCTTGTTTGCCAGCATTGCAAGTTCCTCCATCCTAATTTTTGGCAGCTTTAGCTTAGAAGGCATAGGCAAAGACTATGGGAGATCCACTCCCCAATAATTGGAATAATGTTTTTAAGATGCTGCACTGCATGGCTCTTCTATGGGGCATTTAAACCTTCTTGTTAAGCTACTGCAACCTCCACGTCTCTTCCAAGGGGCATTAAAACCATCTTGTTAAGCTACTGAAACCTCCAGATCTCTTCCAAGGGGCATTAAAACCATCTTGTTAAGCTACTGCGACCTCCACGTCTCTTCCAAGGGGCATAAAAACCGACTTGTTAAGCTACTGCGAACTCCACCACTCTTACCAGTGGCATTGATATTGTCTTTTTATTCCACTGCGACCTCCACGTCTCTTCCAAGGGGCATTAAAACTATCTTGTGAAGCTACTGCGACCTCCACCACACTTCCCAGCGGCATTGATATTGTCTTTTTATTCCACTGCAACCTCCACATTTCTTCCAAGGGGCATTAAAGCTGTCTTGTTAAGCTACTGCGACCTCCACCACTTTTACCATGGGCATTGATATTGTCTTTTTATTCCTCTGCGACCTCCACGTCTCTTCAAAGGGGCATGAAAACCGTATTCTTAACCTACTGCGACCTCCACGTCTCTTCCAAGTGGCATTAAAACCATCTTGTTAAGCTACTGCAACCTCCAAATCTCTTCCAAGGGGCAATAAAACTGTTTTGTTAAGCTACTGCGACCTCCATGTCTCTTCCAAGGGGCATTTAAACTGTCTTGTTAAGCTACTGCGACCTCCACAACTATTCCCAGGGGCATTGATATTGACTTTTTATTCCACTGCGACCTCCACGTTTCTTCCAAGGGGCATTAAAACCGTCTTGTTAAGCTACTGTGACGTCCACCACTTTTCCCAGGGGCATTGATATTGTCTTTTTATTCCACTGCGACCTCCACGTCTCTTCGAAGGGGCATTAAAACCATCTTGTTAAGCAACTGCGACCTACACGTCTCTCCCAAGTGGCATTAAAACAGTCTTGTTAAGCTACTGCGACCTCCACCACTTTTCCCAGGGGCATTGATATTGTATTTTTATTCCAATGCAACCTCCACATTTCTTCCAAGGGTCATTAAAATCGTCTTGTAAAGTTGCTGCAACCTCCACGTCTCTTCCAAGGGGCATTAAAACCAATTTGTTAAGCTACTGCAACCTCCACCACTTTTCCCAGGGGCATTGATATTGTGTTTTTATTCCACTGCGACCTCCACGTCTCTTCCAAAGGGGCATTAAAACCATCTTGTTAAGCTACTGCGACCTCCACCACTTTTCCCAGGGGCATTGATATTGTCTTTTTATGCAACTGCGTCCTCCACGTCTCTTCCAAGGGGCATTAAAACTGTCTTGTTAAGCTACTGCGACCTCTATGTCTCTTCCAAGGGGCATTAAAACCATCTTGTTAAGCTACTGCAACCTCCACGTCTCTTTAATGGGGCATTAAAACCATCTTTTTAAGCTACTGCGACCTCCACCATTTTTCCCAGGGGCATTGATATGGTCTTTTTATTCCACTGCGACCTCAACGTCTCTTCCCAGGGATATTAAAACCGTCTTGTTAAGCTACTGCGACCTCCATGTCTCTTCCAAGGGGCATTAAAACCGTCGTGTTAAGCTACTGAAACCTCCACCACTTATCCCAGAGGCATTGATATTGTCTTTTTATTCCACTGCAACATCCACGTCTCTTCCAAGAGGCATTAAAACCATCTTGTTAAGCTGCTGCAACCTCCACATCTCTTCCAAGGGGCATTAAAACCATCTTGTTAAGCTACTGCGACCTCCAAATCTCTTCCAAGGTGCATTAAAACCGTTTTGTTAAGCTACTGCGTCCTCCACGTCTCTTCCAAGGGGCATTAAAACTATCTTGTTAAGTAACTGCGACCTCCTCCACTTTTCCCAGGGGCATTGATATTGTCTTTTTATTCCACTGCGACCTCCACGTTTCTTCCAAGGGGCATTAAAACCGTCTTGCTAAGCTACTGCGACCTCCACGTCTCTTCCAAGGGGCATTAAAACCATCTTGTTAAGCTACTGCGACCTCCACCACTTTTCCCAGGGGCATTGATATTGTCTTTTTATTCAACTGCGACCTCCACATCTCTTCCCAGAGGCATTAAAACCGTCTTGTTAAGCTACTGCGACCTCTATGTCTCTTCCAAGCGGCTTGAAAACCATCTTGTTAAGCTACTGCAATCTACACGTCTCTTTAAAGGGGCATTAAAACCATCTTGTTAAGCTACTGCGACCTCCACCACTTTTCCCAGGGGCATTTATATGGTCTTTTTATTCCACTGCGACATACATGTCTCTTCCAAGGGATATTAAAACCGTCTTGTTAAGCTACTGCGACCTCCACATCTCTTCCAAGGGGAATTAAAACCATCTTGTTAAGCTACTGCGACCTCCACGTCTCTTCCAATGGGCATTAAAACCGTATTTTTAAGCTACTGCGACCTCCACGTCTCCTCCAATGGTCATTAAAACCATCTTGTTAATCTACTGCAACCTCCACCACTTTTACCAGGGGCATTGATATTGTCTTTTTATTCCACTGCGACCTCCACTTCTCTTCCAAGGGGCATTAAAACCATCTTGTTAAGCTACTGCAACCTCCACATCTCTTTCAAGGGGCATTAAAACCATCTTGTTAAGCTACTGCGACCTCCACCACTTTTCCCAGGGCTTTGATATTTTCTTTTTATTCCAATGCGACCTCCACGTATTTTCCAAGGGGCATTAAAACCGTCTTGTTTAGCTACTGCGACCTCCACCACTTTTCCCAGGGGCATTGAAATTGTCTTTACATTCCACTGCGACCTCCACGTCTCTTCCAAGGGGCATTAAAACCGCCTTGTTAAGCTTCTGCGACCTCCACGTCTCTACCAAGGGGAATTAAAACCGTCCTTTTAAGCTACTGCGACCTCCACCACTTTTCCCAGGGGCATTGATATTGTCTTTTAATTCCACTGCGACCTCCACGTCTCTTCCAAGGGGCGTTAAAACCGTCTTGTTAAGCTACTGCGACCTCTATGTCTCTTCCACAGGGCATTAAAACCATCTTGTTAAGATACTGCAACCTCCACGTCTCTTCCAAGGGGCATTAAAACCATCTTGTTAAGCTACTGCAACCTCCACATCTCTTCCAAGGGGCATTAAAACCGTCTTGTTAAGCTACTGCGACCTCCACGTCTCTTCCAAAGGGCATTAAAACTGTCTTGTTAAGCTACTGCGACCTCCACCACTCTTCCCAGGGGCATTGATATTGTCTTTTCTTTCCACTTCGACCTCCACGTCTCTTCCAAGGGGCATTTAAACTATCTTGTAAAGCTACTGCGACCTCCACCACTTTTCCCAGGGGCATTGATATTGTCTTTTTATTCCACTGTGAACTCCACGTCTCCTCCAAGGGGCATTAATGTCGCCTTGTTAAGCTACTGCGACGTCCACCACTTTTCCCAGGGGCATTGATATTGTTTCTTTATTCCACTGCGACCTCCACGTCTCTTCCAAGGGGCATTAAAATCATATTTTTAAGCTACTACAACCTCCACTTCTCTTTAAAGGGGCATTAAAACCATCTTTTAAGCTACTGCGACCTCCACGTCTCTTTAAAGTGGCATTAATACCATCTTTTAAGCTACTGTGACCTCCACCACTTTTCCCAGGGACATTGATATTGTCTTTTTATTCAACTGCGACCTCCACTTCTCTTCCAAGGGGCATTAAACCGTCTTGTTAAGCTACTGCGACCTCTATGTCTCTTCCAAGGGGCATTAAAACCATCTTGTTAAGCTATTTCATCCTCCACGTCTCTTTATAGGGGCATTAAAACCATCTTTTTAAGCTACTGCGACCTCCACCACTTTTCCCAGGGGCATTGATATGGTCTTTTTTTTCCACTGCGACCTCCACGTCTCTTCCAAGGGATATTAAAACCATCTTCTTTAGCTACTGCGGCCTCCACGTCTCTTCCAAGGGGCATTAAAACCATCTTGTTAAGCTACTGCGACCTCAGCGTCTCTTCCAAGGGGCATTAAAACCATCTTGTTAAGCTACTGCGACCTCCTCGTCTCTTCCAAGGGGCATTAAAACCGTCGTGCTAAGCTACTGCGACCTCCACTACTTTTCCCAGGGGCATTGATATTGTCTTTTTATTCCACTGCGACATCCACGTCTCTTCCAAGGGGCATTAAAACCATCTTGTTAAGCTACTGCAACCTCCACATCTCTTACAAGGGGCATTAAAGCCATCTTGTTAAGCTACTGCGACTTCCACCACTTTCCCAGGGGCAGTGATATTGACTTTTTAAGCTTCTGCGACCTCCACGTCTCTTCCAAGGGGCATTAAAACCATCTTGTTAATCTACTGTAAACTCCATCAATTTTCCCAGGGGCAATGATATTGTCTTTTTATTCCACTGCGACCTCCACTTCTCTTCCAAGGGGCATTAAAACCATCTTGTTAAGCTACTGCAACCTCCACATCTCTTCCAAGGGGCATTAAAACCATCTTGTTAAGCTACTGCGACCTCCACCACTCTTCCCAGGGCCTTTGAAATTGTCTTTTCATTCCACTGCGACCTCCACGTCTCTTCCAAGGGGCATTAAAACAGTTTTGTTAAGCTACTGCGACCTCCACGTCTCTTCCATGGGGCATTAAAACCGTCCATTTAAGCTACTGCGACCTCCACGTCTCTTCTAAGGGGCATTAAAACCGTCTTGTTAAGCTACTGCGACCTCCACCAATCTTCCCAGGGCCACTGATATTGTCTTTTTAATCCAATGCGACCTCCACATCTCTTCCAAGGGGCATTAAAACCATCTTATTAAGCTACTGCAACCTCCACTACTTTTCCCAGGGGCATTGATAATGTCGTTTTATTCCACTGCGACCTCCATGTCTCTTCCAAGGGGAATTAAAACCGTCTTGTTACGCTACTGCGACCTCCACGTCTCTTCCAAGGGGCTTTAAAAACGTCTTGTTAAGCTACTGCGACCTCCACCACTTTTCCCAGGGGCATTGATATTGTCTTTTTATTCCACTGCGACCTCCACGTCTCTTTCAAGGGGCATTAAAAACGTCATGTTAAGCTTCTGCGACCTCCAAGTCTCATCCAAGGGGCATTAAAACCGTCTTGTTAAGCTACTGCAACCTCCACGTCTCTTCCAAGGGTCATTACAACCATCTTGTTAAGCTACTGCAACATTCAAATCTCTTTCAAGGTGCATTAAAACGGTCTTGTTAAGCTACAGCGACCTCCATGTCTGTTCCAAGTTGCATTAAAACTGTCTTGTTAAGCTACTGCGACCTCCACCACTCTTCCCTAGGGCATTGATATTGTCTTTTTATTTCACTGCGACCTCCACGTCTCTTCCAAGGGGTATTAAAACTATATTGTGAAGCTACTGCGACCTCCACCACTTTTCCCAGGGGCATTGATATTGTCTTTTTATTCCACTGCGACCTCCACGTCTCCTCCAAGGGGCATTAACGCTGTCTTGTTAAGCTACTGCGACGTCCAACACTTTTCCCAGGGGCATTGATATTGTCTTTTTATTCCACTGCGACCTCCATGTCTCTTCCAAGGTGCACTAAAACCGTCTTGTTAAGCTACTGCGACCTCCACATCTCTTCCAAGGGGCATTAAAACCATCTTTTTAAGCTACTGCAACCTCCACGTCTCTTTAAAGGGGCATTAAAACCATCTTTTAAGCTACTGCGACCTCCAACACTTTTCCCAGGGGCATTGATATTGTCTTTTTAATCCAATGCGACCTCCACATCTCTTCCAAGGGGCATTAAAACCATCTTGTTAAGCTACTGCGACCTCCACGTCTCTTCCAAGGGGAATTAAAACCGTCTTGTTAAGCTACTGCGACCTCCACGTCTCTTCCAAGGGGCATTAAAACCGTTTTGTTAAGCTACTGCGACCTCCACCACTTTTCCCAGGGGCATTGATATTGTCTTTTTATTCCACTGCGACCTCCACGTCTCTTCCAAGGGGCATTAAAACCGTGTTGTTAAGTTACTGCGACCTCCACGTCTCTTCCAAGGGGCATTAAAACCATCTTGTTAAGCTACTGCAACCTCCACGTCTCTTCCAAGGGGCATTAAAACCATCTTGTTAAGCTACTGCAACCTGAAAATCTCTTCCAAAGTGCATTAAAACAGTCTTGTTAAGCTACTGCGACCTCCACGTCTCTTCCAAGGGGCATTAAAACTGTGTTGTTAAGCTACTGCGACCTCCACCACTTTTCCCAGGGGCATTGATATTGTCTTTTTATTTCACTGCGACCTCCACGTCTCCTCCAAGGGGCATTAAAGCCGTCTTGTTAAGCTTCTGCGACCTCTATGTCTCTTCCTAGCGGCATGAAAACCATCTTGTTAAGCTACTGCAACCTCCACGTCTCTTTAAATGGGCATTAAAACCATCTTTAAAGCTACTGCGACCTCCACCACTTTTCCCAGGGACATTGATATTGTGTTTTTATTCCACTACCACCTACACGTCTCTTCCAAGGGGCATAAAAAGCGTCTTGTTAAACTACTGCGACCACCACCACTTTTCCCAGGGGCATTGATATTGTCTTTTTATTCAACTGCGACCTCCACGTCTCTTCCAAGGGGCATTAAAACCATCTTGTTAAGCTACTGCGACCTCTATGTCTCTTCCAAGGGGCATTAAAACCATCTTGTTAAGCTAGTGCAACCTCCACGTCTCTTTAAAGGGGCATTAAAACCATCTTGTTAAGCTACTGCGACCTCCACCACTTTACCCAGGGGCATTTATATGGTCTTTTTATTCCACTGCGACCTCCATGTCTCTTCCAAGGGATATTACAACCGTATTGTTAAGCTACTGCGACCTCCACATCTCTTCCAAAGGGAATTAAAACTGTCTTGTTAAGCTACTGCGACCTCCACGTCTCTTCCAATGGGCATTAAAACCGTCTTTTTAAGCTACTGCGACCTCCAGGTCTCTTCCAAGGGGCATTAAAACCATCTTGTTAAGCTACTGCGACCTACACCACTTTACCCAGGGGCATTTATATGGTCTTTTTATTCCACTGCGACCTCCATGTCTCTTCCAAGGGATATTACAACCGTATTGTTAAGCTACTGCGACCTCCACATCTCTTCCAAAGGGAATTAAAACTGTCTAGTTAAGCTACTGCGACCTCCACGTCTCTTCCAATGGGCATTAAAACCGTCTTTTTAAGCTACTGCGACCTCCAGGTCTCTTCCAATGGGCATTAAAACCGTCTTGTTAAGCTACTGCGACCTCCACGTCTCTTCCAAGGGGCATTAAAACCTTTCTTTTAAGCTACTGCGACCTCCACGTCTCTTCCAAGGGGCAATAAAACCGTTTTGTTAAGCTACTGCGACCTCCACCACTCTTCCCAGGGGCATTGATATTGTCTTTTTATTCCAATGCGACTTCCACATCTCTTCCCAGGGGCATTAAAACCACATTGTTAAGCTACTGCGACCTCCAAATCTCTTCCAAGGGGCATTAAAACGGTCTTGTTAAGCTACTGTGTCCTCCACCACTTTTCCCAGGGGCTTTGATATTTTCTTTTTATTCCACTGTGACCTCCACGTCTCTTCCAAGGGGCATTAAAACCGTCTTGCTAAGCTACTGCAACCTTCACATCTCTTCCAAGGGGCATTGAAACCATCTTGTTAAGCTACTGCGACTTCCACCACTTTTCCAAGAGGCATTGATATGGTCTTTTTATTCCACTGCGACCTCAACGTCTCTTCCAATGGGCATTAAAACCGTCTTTTTAAGCTACTGTGACCTCCACATCTCTTCCAAAGGGCATTAAAACCATCTTGTTAAGCTACTGCGACCTCCTCCACTTTTCCCATGGGCATTGATATTGCCTTTTTATTCCACTGCGACCTCCACGTCTCTTCCATGGGGCATTAAAACCGTCCTTTTAAGCTACTGCGACCTCCACGTCTCTTCTAAGGGGCATTAAAACCATCTTGTTAAGCTACTGCGACCTCCACCACTCTTCCCAGGGCCATTGATATTGTCTTTTTAATCCAATGCGACCTCCACATCTCTTCCAAGGGGCATTAAAACCATCTTATTAAGCTACTGCGACCTCCACTGCTTTTCCCAGGGGCATTGATAATGTCGTTTTATTCCACTGCGACCTCCATGTCTCTTCCAAGGGGAATTAAATCCATATTGTTACGCTACTGCGACCTCCACGTCTCTTCCAAGGGGCTTTAAAACCATCTTGTTAAGCTACTGCGACCTCCACCACTTTTTCCAGGGGCATTGATATTTTCTTTTTATTCGACTGCGACCTCCACGTCTCTTCCAAGGGGCATTAAAACCGTCATGTTAAGCTTCTGCGACCTCCAAGTCTCTTCCAAGGGGCATTAAAACCGTCTTGTTAAGCTACTGCAACCTCCACGTCTCTTCCAAGGGGCATTAAAACCATCTTGTTAAGCTACTGCAACATTCAAATCTCTTCCAAGGTGCATTAAAACGGTCTTGTTAAGCTACAGCGACCTCCATGTCTGTTCCAAGTTGCACTAAAACTGTCTTGTTAAGCTACTGCGACCTCCACCACTCTTCCCAAGGACATTGATATTGTCTTTTTATTTCACTGCGACCTCCACGTATCTTCCAAGGGGTATTAAAACTATCTTGTTAAGCTACTGCGACCTCCACCACTTTTCCCAGGGGCATTGATATTGTCTTTTTATTCCACTGCGACCTCCACGTCTCCTCCAAGGGGCATTAAAGCCGTCTTGTAAAGCTACTGCGACGTCCAACACTTTTCCCAGGGGCATTGATATTGTCTTTTTATTCCACTGCGACCTCCACGTCTCTTCCAAGGGGCAATAAAACCGTCTTGTTAAGCTACTGCGACCTCCACATCTCTTCCAAGGGGCATTAAAACCATCTTTTTAAGCTACTGCAACCTCCACGTCTCTTTAAAGGGGCATTAAAACCATCTTTTAAACTACTGCGACCTCCACCACTTTTCCCAGGGGCATTGATATTGTCTTTTTAATCCAATGCGACCTCCACATCTCTTCCAAGGGGCAATAAAACCATCTTGTTAAGCTACTGCGACCTCCACCACTTTTCCCAGGGGCAATGATATTGTCTTTTTATTCCACTGCGACCTCCATGTCTCTTCCAAGGGGAATTAAAACCATCTTGTTAAGCTACTGCGACCTCCACGTCTCTTCCAAGGGGCATTAAAACCATCTTGTTAAGCTACTGCAACCTCCACGTCTCTTCCAATGGGCATTAAAACCATCTTGTTAACCTACTGCAACCTCCAAATCTCTTCCAAGGTGCATTAAAACAGTCTTATTAAGCTACTGCGACCTCCACGTCTCTTCCAAGGGGAATTAAAACTGTCTTGTTAAGCTACTGCGACCTCCACCACTTTTCCCAGGGGCATTGATATTGTCTTTTTATTTCACTGCGACCTCCACGTCTCCTCCAAGGGGCATTAAAGCCGTCTTGTTAAGCTACTGTGACCTCTATGTCTCTTCCAAGCGGCTTGAAAACCATCTTGTTAACCTACTGCAACCTCCACGTCTCTTCAAATGGGCATTAAAACCATCTTTAAAGCTACTGCGACCTCCATCACTTTTCCCAGGGACATTGATATTGTGTTTTTATTCCACTACCACCTCCATGTCTCTTCCAAGGGGCATTAAAACCGTCTTGTTAAGCTACTGCGACCACCACCACTTTTCCCAGGGGCATTGATATTGTCTTTTTATTCAACTGCGACCTCCACGTCTCTTCCAAGGGGCATTAAAACCATCTTGTTAAGCTACTGCGACCTCTATGTCTCTTCCAAGGGGCATTAAAACCATCTTGTTAAGCTACTGGAACCTCCACGTCTCTTTAAAGGGGCATTAAAACCATCTTGTTAAGCTACTGCGACCTCCACCACTTTACCCAGGGGCATTTATATGGTCTTTTTATTCGACTGCGACCTCCACGTCTCTTCCAAGGGATATTACAACCGTATTGTTAAGCTACTGCGACCTCCACGTCTCTTCCAAAGGGAATTAAAACTGTCTTGTTAAGCTACTGCGACCTCCACGTCTCTTCCAATGGGCATTAAAACCGTCTTTTTAAGCTACTGCGACCTCCACGTCTCTTCCAAGGGGCATTAAAACCATCTTGTTAATCTAGTGCAACCTCCACCACTTTTCCCAGGGGCATTGATATTGTCTTTTTATTCTACTGCGACCTCCACGTCTCTTCCAAGGGCATTAAAACCGTCTTGTTAAGCTACTGCGACCACCACGTCTCTTCCAAGGGGCATTAAAACCTTTCTTTTAAGCTACTGCGACCTCCACGTCTCTTCCAAGGGGCAATAAAACCGTTTTGTTAAGCTACTGCGACCTCCAACACTCTTCCCAGGGGCATTGATATTGTCTTTTTATTCCAATGCGACTTCCACATCTCTTCCAAGGGGCATTAAAACCACATTGTTAAGCTACTGCGACCTCCACATCTCTTCCAAGGGGCATTAAAACGATCTTGTTAAGCTACTGTGTCCTCCACCACTTTTCCCAGGGGCTTTGATATTTTCTTTTTATTCCACTGTGACCTCCACGTCTCTTCCAAGGGGCATTAAAACCGTCTTGCTAAGCTACTGCAACCTTCACATCTCTTCCAAGGGGCATTGAAACCATCTTGTTAAGCTACTGCGACTTCCACCACTTTTCCCAGGGGCATTGATATTGTCTTTTTATTCCACTGCAACCTCCACGTCTCTTCCAAGGGGCATTAAAACCGTCTTGTTAAGCTACTGCGACCTCCACGTCTCTTCCAAGGGGCATTAAAACCGTCTTTTTAAGCTACTGCGACCTCCACATCTCTTCCAAGGGGCATTAAAACCATCTTGTTAAGCTACTGCGACCTCCTCCACTTTTCCCAGGGGCATTGATATTGCCTTTTTATTCCACTGTGACCTCCACGTCTCTTCCAAGGGGCATTAAAACTGTCTTGTTAAGCTACTGCAACCTCCACGTCTCTTCCAAGGGGCATTAAAACCATTTTGTTAAGCTACTGCGACTTCCACCACTTTTCCAAGGGGCATTGATATGGTCTTTTTATTCCACTGCGACCTCAACATCTCTTCCAATGGGCATTAAAACCGTCTTTTTAAGCTATTGCGACCTCCACATCTCTTCCAAGGGGCATTAAAACCATCTTGTTAAGCTACTGCGACCTCCTCCACTTTTCCCAGGTTCATTGATATTGCCTTTTTATTCCACTGCGACCTCCACGTCTCTTCCAAGGGGCATTAAAACCGTCTTGTTAAGCTACTGCGACCTCCACGTCTCTTCCAAAGGGCATTAAAACTGTCTTGTTAAGCTACTGCAACCTTCACGTCTCTTCCAAGGGGCATTAAAACATCTTGTTAAGCTACAGCGACCTCCACCACTTTTCCCAGGGGCATTGATACTGTCATATTATTCCACTGCGACCTCCTCGTCTCTTCCAAGGGGCATGAAAAACGTCTTGTTAAGTTACTGCGACCTCCACCACTTTTCCCAGTGGCATTGATATTGTCATTTTATTCCACTGCGACCTCCACGTCTCTTCCAAGGGGCATTAAAACCATCTTGCAAAG
The DNA here is from genome assembly GCF_046119375.1 of Phyllobates terribilis. NCBI lineage: Eukaryota > Metazoa > Chordata > Amphibia > Anura > Dendrobatidae > Phyllobates > Phyllobates terribilis. Next base: position 448,355,744 of record NW_027362764.1, read on the forward strand.
CTACTGCAACCTCCTTGTCTCTTCCAAGGGGCATTAAAACCATTTTGTTAAGCTACTGCGACCTCCACCACTTTTCCAAGGGGCATTGATATTGTCTTTTTATTCCACTGCGACCTCCACGTCTTTTCATAGGGGCATTAAAGCCATCTTGTGAAGCTACTGCGACCTCCACCACTTTTTCAAGGGGCATTGATATTGTTTTTTAATTCCACTGCGACCTCCACCATTCTTCCAACGGGCATTGAATTTCCTCCTAATTTTTGTTAGCTTTTGCTTTTCAATGCATAGGCGAACACTAGGGAGACCCACTCCCCTATAATTGGTAGAAGGTTTTTAGTATGCTGTAATCCATGTCTGTTTCAAGGGGCATTGCAGTTCCTCATTATTTTTGGAAAGCCTTCCATTCACTGCTCAGACCAACAGTGCACAGGAGACCCAGTTGCTATAAATGGAAAAAATGGTTTAGTTAAGGCCCTCTGACCTCCATGTCACTTCCAAGGGGCATTGGAGTGCCTCGAAATTTTTGTTAAGCATTGCACTCTCTGCATGCCCTATAACTGTGTAGCCGAACCACTCCTTTTGTTACAGAAACATATCCTACAAGACACGTGTGGTTGACTGGCCTGATATTGATGTGAATGGTCCCTGTTCCTCCTGCTCTTTCTCCTTTGCCACAACCTCATCCATCATTCATCACGTGAAGCTTTGTTTTAATGGGAGTCATAGAACTGGGATAGTAGCAGGAAAACATCCAGCAATCCTCGGAGGAGGTAGGATATGCCCCAAAACGCTGACCACCTCAGGCCTAGCTGCTGCTACATACATGCGCTTGCATTCCAAGAAAGCAAAGCAGACGCTAACTTCTATCATCATCATGATGCTCCTCACCTTGGCATTCTCAACTCCCCTGATGGAGAAGCCCGGGCCCACCGGAGGAGTCTAGTTCTCTGGTGGGCTTGTCCAATGCTGCCCTAAAGCAGGCCGGGCTAAGGAAAGTGTGGGGGGAAGTTCAGCGGAGAAATAGGGGGGGCTGGGGACTGTTTATGGATACCCGGCCGGCTCCAGGCGGCTGGGGACCATGTGTGGACACCCGAATGCAGGGCGGCTGGGGACCGAGCCTGGACACCCGGCCGCCGGGTGGCTGGTGACTGAGTATGGATAACTCGCTGCTGAAATAGCCATGAGATAGTGGCCAGCTTCGGCCTCCTCCAAACTAAAAAGCCCCATTTCAAGTGCAAGCTAGCAGTATGGTATTGCAGCCCGGGGGTGGGTGGCAGGTTGTACACTTACGCTTGCATTCCAGGAAAACAAAGCAGATGCTAACTTCTATCATCATCATCATGCTCCTCACCTTGGCACTCTCAACTCCCCTGATGGAGAAGGGAGGGCCCACCGGAGGAGTCCAATGCTGCCCTAAAGCAGGCCAGGCTAAGAAAAGTGTGGAGGAAGTTCAGCGGAGAAATATTGGCGGCTGGGGACCGTTTATGGACACACGGCTGCCCCCAGGCGGCTGGGGACCGTGTGTGGACACCCGGCCGCGGGGTGGCTAAGCACCGAGTATGGACACCCGGCCTCCCCCCGGGCTGGGGACCGTGTGTGGGCACCTGGCCGCGTGGCAGCTGGGGACCGAGTATGGACACCCGGCCGCCCCCTGGCTGTTGGGGACCGAGCGTGGACACCCGGCAACCGGGCAGCTGGGGACTGAGTATGGATACCTCGCTTCCGAAGAAGCCATGAGGTAGTGGCCAGCTTCGGCCTCCTCCAAACTAAAAAGCCCCATTTCAAGTGCAAGCTAGCAGTATGGTATTGCAGCCTGGGGGTGGGCGGGTGGCAGGCTGCACACTTACGCTTGCATTCCAAGAAAACAAATCAGATGCTAACTTCTATCATCATCATCATGCTCCTCACCTTGGCACGCTCAACTCCCCTGATAGAGTAGCCAGGGCCCAGCGGAGGAGTCTGGTTCTCTGGTGGGCTCATCCAATGCTACCCTAAAGCAGGCCAGGCTAAGAAAAGTGTGGGGTAAGTTCACCGGAGAAATAGGGGCGGCTGAGGACTGTTTACTGATACCCAGCCACCCCCTGGCGGCTGGGGAACGAGCGTGGACTCCCGCCCGCTGGGCAGCTGGGGACTGAGTATGGATACCAGGCCGCCAAAGCAGCCATGACATGGTGGCCGGCGTCTGCCTCAACATGCCTAAAAGGCCCAATTTCAAGTGCAAGCAAGCTAGCAATATGGTATTGCAGCCTGGGCATGGGTGGGTGGCAGGCTGTATACTTGCGCTTGCATTGCAAGGAATGGGGGAGGTACAATTGAACACTGCTCTGGGAGAAGGACGTGCACGGGGATAGTTGCAAGTCTGCATCTTCTGATGCGGCAAGGATCACTTCTGATGGGCACACTTTTAGGCAGTGACCTGGGTGACAGAGATGCTTCCAGGGGTCTTCCCCATGCTGTTCCCATGTCTTTTCAGCACTGTATGCATGTGTCACACAGCACATGGCCAGATAAGATTGTAAAATGTTAAAATGACATTTCCCGGTGAATACATTTGTCACGGTTGAAAGCAATACAAAAGTGCAAAAACGCATTAAAAATGATACTTGTGAACATAGCCCAAGGTGTGGAGGAGTATTTTTGTTTTTAGTTATTTATTTTACCTCATACACAAGTCTTTACCCTGGAAAGGAAGTTCCTTAACATATTTCACAGGAAAGCACTTTCAGTTTTGTTTTTGAACTTTTTCTTGTGAGCACGTAAAAGTGGCTTAATACCTCTGACCACGTTGTTGACGGCAGTGACCTGGGGGTCAGAAATGCTTCCTGGGGCGATGCCCATGCTGTACCCATGTCTTTTGAGCACTGTCACTATCGTTTGGGCACTTTTTAGGCTTTCCACAGACTGCCGGGGGTGCTGCCGCAAAAATGCTCGCTTCTCCCATAGACTAACATTCGGCTCGTTGCTCGGGTTGAGCACCCAGGTATCACTGTGATCTCGGCCCGAGCCTCGAGCACCCGAGCATTTTAGTGCTCGTTCAACACTAGTGCCATGCATACCAGGATGGGGGCTCAAGGGGTGCCATACATATCTGAATGGGGGCTCAAGGGGTGCCATGTATACCAGGATGGGGGCTCAAGGGGTGCCATGCATACCAGGATGGGGGCTTAGAGGGTGCCATGCATTCCAGGATGGGGGCTCAAGGGGTGCCATGCATACCAGGATGGGGGCTCAAGGGGTGCCATGCATACCAGGACGGGGTATCAAGGGGTGCCATGCATACCAGGATGAAGGCTCAGAGCGTGCCATGCATACCAGGATGGGGGCTCAAGGGGTGCCATCCATACCAGGATGGGGGCTCAAGGGGTGCCATGCATACCAGGATGGGGGCTCAAGGGGTGCCATGCATACTAGGATGGGGACTCAGAGGGTTCCATGCATACCAGGATGGTGGCTCATGGCGTGCCATGCATACCAGGATGGGGAATCAAGGGGTGTCATGAATACCAAGATGGGGTATAAAGGGGTGCCATGCATACCAGGATTGGGGATAAAGGGGTGCCATGCATACCAGGATGGGGGATCAATGGGTACCATGCATACCAGGATGGGGATGAGGTCCAGGTATACCAAGATGAGATGGGGGCCACTTATACCAGGATGAAGGGGCCATACATACCATGATGGAGGATATTAACAGAATTGGGGGACATTACCCCAATACCAATGTCAGCAGCAGACCCCTCCCCCATAACAGGGCATCATGACCACATTTTTTGCTTACATTTTTTTTCCTATTTTCCTCCTTTAAAACCTTGGTGCTTCTTATAGTCCGGTGCGTCTTATAGTCCGAAAAATATGGTACTTCTTTGTGAAATAATTCTTTAATACCATAAACTGGGACAATTTCCTCAAAATAAAACTACACAAAACATATGGAACACTTTAATAAGCCTCCTAAGTAGATCCAAAGCAAAATATATACCATATAGTAATAAGTTAGATATAACAGAACAAAAACTATGGTTAAACAGAGCTGTCATCAATGACAAAGATAAAGTGTTTTTAGTACTCTAGCAAGGGGGTAATATTGAAGCATTAAAAATGTAGAGAGAAAAATAAAGTGTGTAAAGCTAATACAAGCAAAAATATTCTCCAGTTGCAAAAACCGGTAGAGACTCAAAAATGCTAGCGTCAGTCCCCTCAAAAACAATCTGGGTGAAAGAAAGGATGAGAAAAAGACAAATCTATTAAACACTTTTTTCTCTACAGTAGGTTTGAGGTTTATTGGCTGACCCAAAAATATTAAAATAAACTAATTACTAGGTCATGAAGGCATACACCCCAGAGTTCTGCAGAAATTAAAGTGTTTTTTCAAGATAACGTGCAGCAGAATATTTGTTTCTGCCTCTGTCTCCTCCCTCCTCCTTTCCCCTCCCCTCTATGTGGAATCTTATAAGTAGCAACTGCCATCTACTTTCTCAGTAATAGGAAAATCTGTATTTACAGAATAAAGCTTTTACAGATTTACCAATGAAATGAGAGTGAAAGTTTAATACAAGAGGAGAAAGATGCACAGTTCCCATATAAGATATATAATGAAATAGTTTATTCTCATGTATACTACGAATTCAAGAAGTAAAAATTAAAATGATGGTTACTGTTTAAGTATTGTGAAAATCCATTATTTCCTACAGCCAGGGTCTGTTCCACAGGACTAAAAAAATGCATACAAGAAATGAGACCCTACAGTAAATTATTCGGTATACATTAGAGACTATTTACAAATTGTCTTATTGAACATGAATTATCTTACTTCCATCTACTGACAATATAACTTTTATTTTTGAATTACTAAAATAACTGATAGTCACTACTAGTGATGGTCTAACCCCTGACTGCTCGCGCCCCGCTGATTCAGCCGAATGCCGAACAGTTTATTAAAAGTTTGGGTTCGGGTATCAGAACAGTACCCGAACCCGAACACGGACTCCCATTCACATTAATTGGGGGCCCGAACATCAGGAGTTTGCCACGCTATCATGTGCATGGCAGAGTGGCAAACACAGTCTCTGATCAGTGGTACGATCACAGTCAGAGGGCTGTGGTTCCCACGCTGTATGATGACAGCGTCAGCCCGCAGACGAGATTGGAGGTAGAAAGTTTACCTCCTGTCACAGGTGATGGCAGATGGGACTACTACACCCATCAGCCCATGACTACAGTCGCTAATAACAGTGAGAGCAGAAGTATTCATCTGCTGGTCCCTGTGCTATAAATAAATAAATTTAAGAAAATGGCGTGGGTTCCCCTGTATTTTTGATAACCAGCCAGGCAAAACTAACAGCTGCAGGCTGCAACCCTCAGCTGTCACCTTTAGTAAGGCTGGTTATCAAGAATAGAGGGGTCCCCACACTGTTTTTTAATTATTTAAATAAATAAATAATTAAAATAACGGTGTGGGGTCCCCTCATTTTTGACAACCAGCCAAGCTTAAGCAGACAGCTTGGGGCTAGTATTCTCAGGTAATTAAGGGGCCATGGATATTGTCTCCCCAGCCTAAAAATAGCAGCCTATAGCCGCCCCAGAAAAGGCGCATCTATTAGATGCACCAATTCTGGCGCTTTGCCCGCCTCTCCCCATTGCCATGTGGCGGTGGCAAGTGGGGTAATATTTTTGGGGTTGATGTCACCTTTGCATTGTCCAGTGACATCAAACCCATGGGATAGTAATGGAGAGGTATCTATATGACTTGTTTACCCTCTCCAGTTGGGGTAAGTGAGTGCCCATCAGCAGTTACGAAAATGGACATGCCTGATGTTTTTGACCAATGTCAGACACTGAGCACACCACATTATTCTCAATCCACCATAACATCTCCACCTGCACCTCATTCACAGTCCAACAGTTTGTCGTGTACACCCTACTCCACCCTCTCTCAACACACAAGACAGCCATTGGTCCCAGAGTTGTGGTCACATAAAGATTATTTCTTCCTACACATGCCAAAGCTAAGAGCTTGAACTTCACCATCTCCTGTCTTTAGGCCATGGAAATGCTGCCTTTCCACCTGGTGGATACAAACAGTTTCCAAAAGCTGATGGCCATCGCAGTCCCCCTGTACCAGTTGCCCAGTCGCCATTACTTCTCTAACAAAGTTGTGCCTGCGCTACAACAGCATGTCGCAGACAACATCATCCATGCCTTGAAAAAAATCTATGTCTGCCAGGGTGCATTTCACCACTGACACCTGGATGAGCAAGCATGGCCAGGGGTGTTACATGTTGCTGACTGGGCACTGGGTGACTATGGTGGTTGTGGGGGCAGGCGGGGAAGTTGCTGCTCACAAGTCTTAAAATCCTCAAGGCTTGAGTGACAATCTTCTGTATCTAACACTTTCTCCACTGCTTCTTCCTTCTCCACCTCCTCTAGGGCCTCTACCTGCACCCTCAACCACTCCCTTAGTGAGACACGCATTTCAACATTGCAGAGAGAATCCATCCACCTCCATACTGTGCAGCCAGGGATCACCGCGATCAGACAGTGTTTAAATTAATATGCCTTGCTGTCACACAGTTCAAAAGTTTTGGACAGCTATCCAGGTCAAGTTTCAGCATTGGCTGTCTCCACTGAACCTGGAGCCAGGGAAGGCCGCGTGCAATAATGGTGCGAACCTGGTGGCAGCCCAATGCTGGGGCAACCTCACACACATGCCTTGCATGGCTCACGTCCCCAACCTTGTGATACAAGAATTTCTCCGCCACTATCCAAGCTTGGAGACGCTGCTGCTGTGTGCTTACTTCTGCAGTTCGCTTTCTGCTGATCATCGACCTGCATCGCTACAGAGGTCTTTCGGCCTACCGGTTGATATTCTATGTGCCAATATGGTGGAATTCCAATCTGCACATGTTCCAGCGACTGTGGCTGCAGCGACGAACCCTGGTGCGGTATGTCAGTATGTCATTTTGCTTAGCCTGGGAAAACGCATTATGCACTTGGTGCAAATCACGCTTGCTTTGTGGGCACCAATGAAGCACCTCTGCACCCTTCTGCACAGTTTTGAAATGGCTACTTAGATTGTTAGTGCTGAAGATGTCATCATCTGCATCACTATTTTTGTCATCTACATGCTGAAGCACACTTTGAATAGTCTGGGGGAGGAGGTGGTGGTCCCAGAGAAAGAGGAGGAAGCAGAGGGGGATGCGGAAGGGATAACAATATCTCTAAGTTCCAGACTGTGATTGCACAGGCGAGTGCCATGAGAGGGTGAATTACAGCGATCAAGGGGGCTTGTGATATCAGACAAACTGTTAGTGAAGGTGTGGGAGCCGAGGAACAAATGGAGGAGGATGAGGAGGAAGAGGTTATGGGAGCGCAAGAGTTAGGAGATAAAGAGGATATTGATCTCTTCTATGTTGTCAATTTTTGGCCGGAGGGGAAGGAGGAAGCAAAGCTTGAGTGTTACCCTGCCATCAACACAGCATGGACTTGGACCTCATGGAAGCACCACACATGAGCACCTTCTTGCTGCACTATCTGCAACAAGATGCCGGTAATGTTAGGATTAGAAATAGTGCTGACTACTGGGTTGCCACTCCATTAGATCCACGGTACAAGAGTACATTTTGTCAGGTGCTTCCGTTTCTGGAAAAGGACGCATGCATGCCGGATTATAGAAACACGCTTGTAGACAATCTTAACAGTGGTTTTCCCAAGACAACAGTTAGGCACAAAGTATGTATCACAGTTCTTGACCTCCAATCCTGGGAAATTCAAGTCAAAAACATTAGCAGCAGCAGTGTAAGTGGCAGAAGCAATTTATGTGAGTCGACTCACACATCTTTTAGACCAGCCCTTGCACCAGCAGAACAGAATACAAGTCTGACACATAGTTAACGACTAGTGTTGAGCGAGCACTAAAATGCTCGGATGCTCGAAGCTCGGGCCGAGCTCACTGTGATACTCGGGTGCTCGACCCGAGCAACGAGCCCAATGTTAGTCTATGGGAGACCCAAACATTTTTGCGGCGGCTCCCCCGGCAGTCTGTAGAAAGCCTAAAAAGTGCCCAAAACGATAGTGACAGTGCTCAAATGACATGGGGACAGCATGGGGATCGCCCCTGGAAGCATTTCTGACCCCGAGGTCACTGCTGTCAACAACGTGGTCAGAGGTATTAAGTCACTTTTACAGGCTCACAATAAAACGTTCAAAAACGAAAGTGAAAGTGCTTTCCTGTGAAATATGTTAACCCCTTAACGACCATGGGTCTTTCTGTTTTTGTGTTTTCCTTTTTTGCTCGCCTTCTTCCCAGAGCCAGTACTTTTTAAATTTTCATTCAATATGGCTTTGTGAGGGCTTATTTTTTGCGGTACGAGTTGTACTTTTAAACACAATCACTGGTTTTACCATATCGTGTGCTGGAAAATAACTCCAAGTGCAGTGAAACTGCAAAAAAAATGCAATTCCACAGTTGTTTTTTGGGTCCTTTTTTTTACCACGTTCCTGATTGCTAAAACTGACCTGCCATCATTATTTTCAAGGTCGTTACGAGTTCATAGACACCAAACATGTATAGGTTCTTTTTTATTTAAGTGGTGAAAAAAAAATCCAAAGCTTGCTAAAAAAAACAAAAAAAATGACGCCATTTTCCGAGACCCTTAGCTTCTCCATTTTTCGGGATCTGGGGCCAGGTGAGGGCTTATTTTTTGCGTGCCGGGCTGACGTTTTTATTGATACCATTTTGGGGTAGATCCGATGTTTTGATCGCCCGTTATTGCATTTTATTGCAAAGTTGTAGCGACCAAAAAAACTTAATTCTGGCGTTTAAAATTTTTTTCTCGTTACGCCGTTTACTGATTGTATTAATTCTTCTTTTATATTGATAGATCGGGCGATTCTGAACGCGCCGATGCCAAATATGTGTATGTGTTTTTTTTTTTTATATATATATATTTTATTTTGAATGGGGCGAAAGGGGGGTGACTTAAACTTTTATATATTTTTTATTTTTTTTATTTTTTTAAAAACTTATTTTTTACACTTTCTGCTTGCTTCTATAGTCTCCAGAGGAGACTAGAAGCAGCAGTTGTCTGATTGCTTCTACTGCATACAAGCGATGAGCAGATCGCTTGTATGCAGGAGAAATGCTCACTTGCTATGAGCTCTGACCACTAGGTGGCGCTCATAGCAATTGAGACATGACAACCACAGGCGTCTGCTGCAGACGCTGAGTTGTCATGCCCACCCATTGGTGACCCACGATCACGTGACGGGGTCACTGATGGGCGGGGCTTAGGACTCCCGGAAGTGCGAGTTAAATGCCACTGTCAGAGATTTAACATGTTAACAGCCGCGGGTGGATTACGATTATAATAATCAGCTGACATGTGCTCTCTTCAGTGCGGGCTCACCGCCGGAGCCCCCGCTGAACCGGCCTTCTCGACCTGGTGCGTACTATTACTGACCAGGTCGGAAAGGGGTTAAGGAACATCCTTTCCAGGGTAAAGACTTGTGTATAAGGTAAAATAAATAACCAAAAACAAAAATACTCCTCCACACCTTGGGCTATGTTCACAAGTAGCATTTTTTATGCGTTTTTGCACGTTTGTATTGCTTTCAACCGTGACAAATGCATTCACCGGGAAATGTCATTTTAACATTTTGCAACCTTATCTGGCCATGTGCTGTGTGACACATGCATACAGTGCTAAAAAGACATGGGAACAGAATGGGGAAGACCCCTGGAAGCATCTCTGACACCCAGGTCACTGCCTAAAAGTGTGCCCATCAGAAGTGATCCTTGCCGCATCACAAGATGCAGACTTGCAACTATCCCCGTGCAAGTCTTTGTCCCAGGGCAGTGTTCAATTGTACCTCCCCCATAACTTGCAATACAAGCGCAAGTATGCAGCCTGCCACCCACCCACCCCCAGGCTGCAATACCATACTGCTAGCTTGCTTGCACTTGAAATTGGGCCTTTTAGGCATGTGGAGGTGGAATCTGGCCACCACGTCATGGCTGCGTCGGTAGCCTGGTATTCATACTCAGTCCCTAGCCGCCCGGCGGCCGGGTGTCCACGTTTGGTCCCCAGCCGCCAGGGGGCGGCCGGGTGTCCATACTCAGTCCCCAGCCGCCCCGCGGCCAGGTGCCCACACACAGTCCCCAGCCGCGTGGGGGTGGCCGGGTGTCCATAAACGGTCCCCAGCCGCCCCTATTTGTCCCGGTGCGCCTTATACACAAGCGCACATACCAAAACATTACCTGTGCCCTCCCCAGTGCATTTAGTGGGAAGGACAGCCTAACCACAAACACGTGGACAAGTGAATGTGGCCAGGAATGGTCCATCTCACTGACGCCTTCACACTGGGTTAATATTGTGGAAGCCGGGACACAGTTGGACACTGGGATGAAACACGTCCTCCAGACATAGAGGATTGCGGGTCCTGGGTCAATCAGGCTTCAACATAAAGTTCAGAAGGTAGACAGCAGCAGTGGTCGGCCTCCTACACAGCGAGTAAATTATTCATGATCATGAGACCATCCACCTCCTTAGCTTTCTGTTCCTTGGAATGCAAGCGCATGTATGTAGTAGCAGCTAGGCCTTAGGTGGTCAGCGTTTTGGCGCATATTCTACCTCCTTCGAGGATTGCTGGATGTTTTCCTGCTACTATCCCAGTTCTATGACTCCCGTTAAAACAAAGCTTCAGGTGATGAATGATGGATGAGGTGGTGGCAAAGGAGAAAGAGCAGGAGGAACAGGGACCATTCACTTCAATATCAGGCCAGCCAACCACACATGTCTTGTAGGATATGTTTCTGTACCAAAAGGAGCGATTCAGCTACACAGTTATAAGGCATACAGTGAATGCAATGCCTACCAAAAATTTGGAGGCACTCCAATGCCCCTTGGAAGTGACATGGAGGTCAGAGGGCCTTAACTATACCGTTTTTTCCATTTATAGCAACTGGGTCACCTGTACACTGTTGGCCTAAGCAGGGAATGGAAGGCTTTCCAAAAATTATTAGGCACTGCAATGCCCCTTGAAACAGACGTGGATTACAGCGTATTAAAAACCTTCTACCCATTATTGGGGAGTGGGTCTCCCTTAGTGTTCGCCTATGCAATGAAAAGCAAAAGCTGACAAAAATTAGGAGGAAATGCAATGCCCGTTGCAAGAGTCGTGGAGGTTAGAGGTAATTAAAAACAACATGTCAATGCCCCTTGAAAGAGCTGTGGAGTTCAGAGTGGTTTAACAAGATGGTTTTAATGCCCCTTAGAAGAGACGTGGAGTTCAGAGTGGTTTAACAAGACAGTTTTAATGCCCCTTGGAAGAGTGGTGGAGGTTACACTGGAATAAAAAGACAATATCAATGCCCCGTGGAAGAGACGTGGAGGTCACAGTAGCTTAACAAGATGGTTTTAATGCCCCTTGGAAGAGTGGTGAAGGTCGCAGTGGAATTAAAAGACAATATCAATGCCCCTTGGAAGAGTGGTGGAGGTTAGAGTGGAATAAAAAGACAATATCAACGCCCTGTGTAAGAGACGTGGAGGTCACAGTTGCTTAACAAGACGCTTTTAATGCCCCTTGGAAGAGTGGTGGAGGTCGCAATGGAATAAAAAGACAATATTAACGACCCTTGGAAGAGACGTGGGGGTCACAGTAGCTTAACAAGACTATTTTAATGCCCCTTACAAAAGCCATGCAGTACAGCATATTAAAAACATTATTCCCATTATTGGGGAGTGGGTCTCCCATAGTCTTTGCCTATGCCTTCCAAGCAAAAGCTGCCAAAAATTAGGAAGGGGGAACTTGCAATGTCCCTTACAAGAGCCATGCAGTACAGCATATTAAAAACATTATTCTCATTATTGGGGAGTGGGTCTCCCATAGTCTTTGCCTATGCCTTCCAAGCAAAAGCTGCCAAAAATTAGGACAGAGAAACTTGCAATGCTGTCAACATGGACCACGGTCACCCTGGTGGTATAGTGGTCGTGGAGGCTGAGGATAAGGAGAAGAGCAAAAAACAGCCGAAATGAGGAAACGTATACCCATGTGTGGGTGTGAAGCGATGCATGATAATACACCTCCCGAAATAACACAGTGGATTTGACTATATGTTACTCTGCTGTCATTTGGTGGTGATGAGAAGTCTGGCCCAATCCAGCCCTTGTTCATTTTGATAAGGGTCAGCATGTCAGCATTGTCAGTTGACAGGCGAGTGTGCTTATCAGTTATAATTCCCCCAGCGGCACTAAAAACACGCTCCGATAACACGCCAGCGGCAGGGCAGGCCAGTACCTCCAAGGCATACAGAGTGAGTTCATTCCAAGTGTCCAGCTTGGATACCCAATAATTAAAAGGCACAGAGGAATCACGGAGGACACTGGTACTCCCTCACCATCTTTTGAAACTTTCCACTCCTTGTGAGAGTACCCTGCGCCTCAGGGCCTGTAAGCTGGGAAGGTCTCTGAAAACTGTCCTAGAACATTGACAGTGTTCCCCTGCCTCTGCTGGATTGGAGTTGCGTCTCTCTCGCCTGTATGCCTTAGTTGGGCAGCGAACTGTGACCTCTGCCGCTACCGTGTTCAGATGGGAATTTTTTTAATAGTTCTGCAGCAAGGGCCTTCTGGTACTGCCCCATTTTTGTAGACCTCTCCAACTCAGGAATAAGAGAGTGAAAGTTCTCCTTGTAGAGGGGGTCTAAAAGTGTCATCAACCAGTAATGACTGTCACCCAACATTTTGACAATGCGAGGGTCACGGTTAAGGCAGCGTAACTTAAAGTCAGCCATGCATGCCAGACTGGTAACGGGCAAGATTTCCATGTCCTCACCAAGATGACGACTGACCATGCTCTCCTCCTCCTCGTCTTCCTCCTCTCCCCTGTCCTCAGGCCACCCACGCTGAACCAACGGTATGACACTTGTACAGGTACTATCATCTACAACGCATGATAGCAGCTCCTGTTTTTCCTCCTCCTCTCCCTCATTGTCCCTCAATGCACGTTGGGATGAGATGAGGCTGGGCTGTGTGTAATCGCCCTCTACGGCTTCTTGATCCATCTCATCATACTCTGGCTGCAATGCCTCCTCTTTAATTCTCTGCAGAGAGCGTTGCAAAAGACAGACAAGTGGGATGCTGACACTAATGATGGCATCAACGCCACTCACCATCTTGGTGGCCTCCTCAAAGTTTGTCAGGATGGTACATATGTCAGACATCCAGGTCCATTCCTGAGGTCTTATGTGTGGAGTCTGACCTGAATATCGACGGCCTTGTTGCAGCTGGTACTCCACATCTGCTCTCTTCTAATCACAAATCCTTTGCAACATGTGGAGGGTAGAGTTCCAACGTGTTGGGACATCACACACCAGTCGGTGTGCCGGAAGCTGCAAACGCTGTAGCCGACTTGCGAAAAAGAGCTGACAGGCGGCGTACTTTCACGAGCAGATCTGGCAACTCGGGGTGCGAGTTAAGAAACCGCTGAACCACGAGGTTAAGCACATGAGCCCGGCATGGTACGTGTGTGATCTCACCTCTCCTCAAAGCCGCCACCAGGTTACGGCCATTGTCACACATGACCATGCCGGGATGTAGGTTCAGCGGTCTCAGCCACAGATCTGCCTGCTCTTTCACAGCTGTCCACAACTCACAAGCAGTGTGAGGTTTATCACCTAAGCTTATGAGTTTCAGAACAGCCGGTTGCCGCTTGGCGGAGGCAGTACTGCAATGCTTCCAGCTTGTAACTGATGTGGTGATATCTGAGATGGAGGCTGAACATGAGGAGGAGGAGGATGCGCAGGAGCTGTACACTGTGGGGGCAACTCTGACTGACATAGGGCCCGCAATCCTCAGTGTGGGGAGGATGTGTTCCGTCCCAAGGTACGACTGGGTCCCGGCTTCCACTATGTTTACCCAGTGTGCCGTCAGAGAGATGTACCGTCCCTGGCCACAAGCACTTGTCCACGTGTCCGTTGTCAGGTGGACTCTACCAGTAACTGCGTTGTTGAGGGCACGGCAGATGCTTTGAGACACGTGCTTGTGTAGTGCGGGGATGGCACACCGGGCAAAATATTGTCGGCTGGGGACCGAGTACCGAGGGACGGCCACCGCCATAAGATTGCGGAAGGATTCCGTCTCCACCAGCCTAAAAGGCAGCATTTCCAATGTAAACAGTCGTGAAATGTGCGAATTTAGGACTGTGGCCTGTGGGGCGTTAGCTGCGAATTTCCGCTTTCGTTCAAAGGTCTGGGATATGAACAATTGAACGCTGCGGTGGGACGTGGACGTGGAAGTTGATGCTTTTTCTTGAGAAACTGCCATAACAAGTGAAGACTGAGAGGAGGGGGCATCTTTACATGCAGTATGGACAGGGGATTGCCTTGCACACACAACAGGGGGTTCTATTGCACGCACAACAGTGGAAGAAGCAGTGGTGACACCCGCTGACACTTGTCGTGGACCCTGGGTTTCGCCCCACAAAGTCGGGTGCTTTGCTGCCATGTGCCTGATCATGCTGGTGGTGGTCAGGCTGGTAGTTTTGTCACCCCTGCTGATGCTGGCATGGCAGGTGGAACATAAGGCCTTTTTGGGGTTATCAGCAAAGTCTTTAAAAAAATTCCAGACTCTGGAAGACCTACCGCTTGTACTGGCAACGACCCTCGTGTTGGTGTTACGGGGAACGGTTGCCTGCCTTCTGTCTGCGGCCACCACACTGCTTCTTCCTGCCTGTTGGGGCACTCTGCCTCCCTCCCCCTGTGTGCTGCTGGCCTCACTCTGCTTGTCCTCCTTCCACGTTGGGTCAGTTACTAGATCATCCACCACCTCCTCCTCTTCCACTTGCGCACCACGATCCTCCTCCTCACTTCCTGGCAATTGTGTCTCGTCATCGTCCACCTCTTGTGACAGATTGCCAACGTCGACTTCCTGCGGCCGTGGCTGTTCAAATATTTGGGCATCGCAACATGGGATCTCCTCTTCCACCACTTCAAGCGTATCAGGCGAGGGGCCCAAATATGGAAATGGACCAGTGAACAGCTCTTCAGAGTGTCCAAGTGTGGGATCACTTGCTGTCTGACGACACTCGGCATGGTGGGAGGAAGGAGCATCAGGGTGAGGAGGAGTATGCGGTCGAGACTCATGGCTACTAAGAGTTGACCGTGTGGAAGACAGACCGGAGGTGGTGGTGCCCAGGTAACTGGAAGTATTGTCTGCTATCCAATTAGTAACCTGTTCACACTGATCAGTTCTCAATACTGGTGTTGTTCTGTGCTTCCCTACTAATTCGGTCAAGAAGTGGGAGCGAGAAGATGTGGCTGTTGGTTGTGGCACATTTTCACCTTGGCCACGGCCCCGTCCTCTGCACGAACCATCACCAGAACGTCCACTTCCACGTCCCTTGCCACGCGCCTTACCCATTGTAAATGAAGTAAAATAGCTTACACTTGCACTATCAATGGAAAAAGGGTAATAAAGAGTAGCTTAGAACTGTGGAAGAAGAAAACCACAGTTATTGTTTACTGGGGTATACCACACTTTTTTAAATAGAGATATTTGCGGCTGAACAGTGAGCGACACACTCAAACTGCTTTTTTTTTAGATACCAAAGGCCCAAAAGTGGATAATACAGAGGTTTGAACCGTGAAACTGCAAAGCCACATTGTATTTCTCGGGCCTACACCAGACTATTTTCAACAGATATATTTGTGTCTGAACAATCAGGAGACACTATTTATTTTTTACGGCAAAAAATGCCAAAAGCAGGATAATAGAGATGTTTTACCGTGGAACAGCAAAAACACAGTTATAATTTACTGGTGTATACCAGACTTTTTTGAATATATATATATTTGCGGCTGAACAGTGAGCGACACACTCAAACTGTTTGTTTTAGATACAAATGGCCCAAAAGTGGATAATACAGAGGTTTGAACCGTGGAACTGCATAACCACACTTGTATTTCTCGGGCCTACACCAGACTATTTTCAACAGATATATTTGTGTCTGAAAAATCAGGGAGACACTATTATTTTTTTTTTTTACAGCAAAAAATGCAAAAAGCAGGATAATAGAGATGTTTTACCGTGGAACAGCAAAACCACAGTTATAATTTACTGGTGTATACCAGACTTTTATGAATATATATATATTTGCGGCTGAACAGTGAGCGACACACTCAAACTGTTTTTTTTTAGATACAAATGGCCCAAAAGTGGATAATACAGAGGTTTGAACCGTGGAACTTCAAAACCACACTTGTATTTCTCGGGCCCACACCAGACTATTTTGAACAGATATATTTGTGTCTGAACAATCAGGAGACACTATTTATTTTTTACGGCAAAAAATGCCAAAAGCAGGATAATAGAGATGTTTTACCGTGGAACAGCAAAACCACAGTTATAATTTACTGATGTATACCAGACTTTTTTGAATATATATATATTTGCGGCAGAACAGTGAGTGACACACTCAAACTGTTTGTTTTAGATACAAATGGCCCAAAAGTGGATAATACAGAGGTTTGAACCGTGGAACTGCATAACCACACTTGTATTTCTCGGGCCTACACCAGACTATTTTCAACAGATATATTTGTGTCTGAAAAATCAGGGAGACACTATTATTTTTTTTTTTTACAGCAAAAAATGCAAAAAGCAGGATAATAGAGATGTTTTACCGTGGAACAGCAAAACCACAGTTATAATTTACTGGTGTATACCAGACTTTTATGAATATATATATATTTGCGGCTGAACAGTGAGCGACACACTCAAACTGTTTGTTTTTAGATACAAATGGCCCAAAAGTGGATAATACAGAGGTTTGAACCGTGGAACTGCAAAACCACACTTGTATTTCTCGGGCCTACACCAGACTATTTTGAACAGATATATTTGTGTCTGAACAATCAGGAGACACTATTTATTTTTTACGGCAAAAAATGCCAAAAGCAGGATAATAGAGATGTTTTACCGTGGAACAGCAAAACCACAGTTATAATTTACTGATGTATACCAGACTTTTTTGAATATATATATATTTGCGGCAGAACAGTGAGTGACACACTCAAACTGTTTGTTTTAGATACAAATGGCCCAAAAGTGGATAATACAGAGGTTTGAACCGTGGAACTGCAAAACCACACTTGAATTTCTCGGGCCTACACCAGACTATTTTCAACAGATATATTTGTGTCTGAACAAACAGGAGACACTATTTACTTTTTATGGCAAAAAATGGCAAAAGCAGGATAATAGAGATTTTTTACTGTGGAACAGCAAAACCACAGTTATAATTTACTGGTGTATACCAGGCTTTTTAAAATATATATATATTTGCGGCTGAACAGTGAGCGACACACTCAAACTGTTTTTTTTTATACAAATGGTCCAAAAGTGGATAATACAGAGGTTTGTACCGTGGAACTGCAAAACCACACTTGTATTTCTCGGGCCTACACCAGACTATTTTCAACAGATATATTTGTGTCTGAAAAATCAGGGAGACACTATTATTTTTTTTTTTTACAGCAAAAAATGCAAAAAGCAGGATAATAGAGATGTTTTACCGTGGAACAGCAAAACCACAGTTATAATTTACTGGTGTATACCAGACTTTTATGAATATATATATATTTGTGGCTGAACAGTGAGCGACACACTCAAACTGTTTTTTTTTAGATACAAATGGCCCAAAAGTGGATAATACAGAGGTTTGAACCGTGGAACTGCAAAACCACACTTGTATTTCTCGGGCCTACACCAGACTATTTTCAACAGCTATATTTGTGTCTGAACAATCAGGAGACACTATTTATTTTTTACGGCAAAAAATGCCAAAAGCAGGATAATAGAGATGTTTTACCATGGAACAGCAAAACCACAGTTATAATTTACTGGTGTATACCAGACTTTTTTGAATATATATATATTTGCGGCTGAACAGTGAGCGACACACTCAAACTGTTTGTTTTAGATACAAATGGCCCAAAAGTGGATAATACAGAGGTTTGAACCGTGGAACTGCAAAACCACACTTGTATTTCTCGGGCCTACACCAGACTGTTTTCAACAGATATATTTGTGTCTGAACAATCAGGAGACACTATTTATTTTTTACGGCAAAAAATGGCAAAAGCAGGATAATAGAGATTTTTTACTGTGGAACAGCAAAACCACAGTTATAATTTACTGGTGTATACCAGGCTTTTTAAAATATATATATATTTGCGGCTGAACAGTGAGCGACACACTCAAACTGTTTTTTTTAGATACAAATGGCCCAAAAGTGGATAATACAGAGGTTTGTACCGTGGAACTGCAAAACCACACTTGTATTTCTCGAGCCTTCACCAGACTATTTTCAACAGATATATTTGTGTCTGAAAAATCAGGGAGACACTATTATTTTTTTTTTTACAGCAAAAAATGCAAAAAGCAGGATAATAGAGATTTTTTACCATGGAACAGCAAAAGCACACTTCTGTCTCTCTGGCCTACACCAGACTATTTTCAACAGATATATTTGTGTCTGAAAAATCAGAGGCACACTTTTTTTTCATTTGGTGGGGGGGGACACCAAAAGGTTAATAAGATGGGTATTTGTACATTGTGAAGGAGGAAAAAAAAAAGAGGATTTAGATAAAAAAAAGGATTTTTCCTGGCCCCCGGGACCTGGAGCTAAGTCCAGCAATTTCAGCAACAGGAGCAGCACACAGGACTGTAATGCAGCGTTTGCTGGTATACCCTCTGCGTCTCCTATACAGCCTGCCTGCCTGCCTGATATACCTGGGATGGATATTAGTCCTGAGAAGGACTGTTTGTTTGATCTGGCAGCCTTTACAGACCCTACACTAACTATTTTGCAGGATATATCTCTCCCTAAATCAGCAGCGCTGTCCCTACACTGTCTGATCCGGAGAGACTGTGTCTAAGATGGCGGCGCCCGGTTTTAATTACTCGAGGTGACGCTGTGCGGCCAGCCAATCACTGTAATGCCCACAAACAACATGGCTGCGGCATTTCAGTGACTGGCTGGCAATCCCTGCATGTTCATTGGCTCCCGCCCGAGTAACCCGGAAATGCTCGGTGCTCGCTGAACATCCCGAGTAGCGTGATGCTCGGGCGAGTACCGAGCAGTGTCGAGCATGTTCGCTCTACACTATTAACGACTGAAGGGGATTGTGCAGGAGTTTAATATCAATGCCATCAGGATGGGTTTGAACCCTTTTGCATTTTGTTATTCAAAAATGGAAGAGTGGCCTGAGCTCACCTGTCACACCTTGGAGGTTTTGTCATACCCAGCAGCCAGTGTTCTCTCAGAACTAGTGACGAACGAACACTAAAATGCTTGGGTACCCGTTGCTCGGGTCGAGCAAATTGGAATGCTCGGTCCGAGTAATGAGCCCAATGTAAGTCTATGGGAAACTCAAGCATTTTTCCGTTCCTCCCCTATCCCCGGCGATCTGCAGAGGGCCTAAAATTTCCCAAATCGAAGGGAACAGTGCTCAAATTACATGGGAACAGCATGGGGAAGACCCCTAGAAGCATCTCTGACTCCCTGGTCACTGCTGTCAACAATGTTGTCAGAGGTATTACGCCACTTTTACGGACTCACAATAAAACATACAAAAACAAAACCAAAATGGATTTTCCTGGGAAAAATGTTAAGGAACATCCTTTCCAGGGTAATGACTTGTATATAAGGCAAAATAAATAACCAAAAACAAAAATGCTCCTCTACACCTTGGGCTATGTTCGCACGTAGCATTTTTGATGCATTTTTGCACTTTTGCATTGCGTTCAACGGTGAAAAATGCATTCACCAGGAAATGTCATTTTAACATTTTACTACCTTTTCTGGCCATGTGGTGTGTGAGACATCATCATACACATCATGTTTCATTTATGGAGGGACTCTGAAAGTCACAAACACTATTTTTATAGGGCCATCAGGCAGCCCTTACTATTCTTAAAGGGCCAGAGCAGTCGGCTATGCTTCCTTGGTCCCATTATTAAAGAGTGGGACTCCTATACTGTTATTGCATATGCAGTGACTGCAAGGGCTGACCAAAATTTGGATACCCCTTTGAAGCAACATAGAGGAGGGTCTTAGTAAAAAAAAATGTTCCCATTATAAATGGAGGATATTAATGAGGGGGTCTCCTATAGTGGTAGTGCCCATGCAGTGGCTGCAAGGGCTGCTAAAATTTGGGGAAAACCCCATTACCGATTTAAAAACACATAGATCTGGGCCACATGTTCCCATTAGAAAGGAGCGCGTCTGCTATCCATTTATAGGGAATGCAGTGAGTCCAACGGCTGCCAAAATTTAGGAATTACCCCAATGACAATTTAAAGACACATAGAGCTTGGCCACAGTAACGACATGTTCCCAATAGAAAGGAGTGGGTCTCCTATACTGTTTGCCTATGCAGTGAATGCAACAGCTGCCAAAAATTTGGAGGAACTCCAATGTCCCTTACAAGAGACGTAGAGATCGGAGGGCCTCCTGAAAATAATGTTCCCATTATTAGGAAGTGGGTCTCCCATACTGTTTACCTATGCAGTGAATGCAACAGCTGCCAAAAATTTGGAGGAACTCTAATGTCCCTTGTAAGAGAAGTAGAGGTCAGAGGGAATCCTGAAAACAATGTTCCCATTTTTAGGAAGTGGGTCTCCCATAATGTTTGCCTATGCAGTGAATGCAACGGCTGCCAAAAATCAGGAGGAACTCCAATGTCCCTTGTAAGAGAAGTAGAGGTCAGAGGGAATCCTGAAAACAATGTTCCCATTTTTAGGAAGTGGGTCTCCCATACTGTTTGCCTATGCAGTGAATGCAACAGCTGCCAAAAATTTAATGGAACTCCAATGTCCCTTTCAAGAAACGTAGAGGTCGGAGGGCTTCCTGAAAACAATGTTCCCATTATTAGGAAGTGGGTCTACCATACTGTTTGCCTATGCAGTGAATGCAATAGTTGCCAAAAATTTGGAGGCACTCCAATGTCCCTTGCAAGAGACGTAGATATGGTGATATGGTAGATATTGCGGTGATATGGTAGAGGAGGATGAGGAAGTGGAGAAGGAGGAGGGCAAGAGCAAATAGATAAAATCAGGAAGCTTATACCCATGTCTGGATGTGAAGACAGAGGTGCATGCAAATAGAGTTATACCTCCCCCCAAAAAAGACACTGTATTTGAGTTTATGCTGCACTGCTATCATTCGGTGGTGTTGAAACGTCTGGCCCAATCTAGCCATTATTAATTTTTATAAGAGTCAGCCTGTCAGCATTTTCAATTGACAGACATATGCGCCTATCGGTTATAATTCCACCAGCGGCAATAAATACCGCTCTGACAAAACACTAGCGGCAGGGCAGCCCAGAACCTCCAAAGCGTAGAGAGCCATTACATGCCACATGTACAGCTTGGATAACCAATAATTATAAGGCACAGAGGTATCACGAAGGACGTTGGTATGGTCGGCAAGGTACTCCCTCCCCATCTTCCGAAATTTTTCCCTCCTTGTGAGAGTACCCCGCGCCTCAGGGCCAGTGCGATCGGGGGGTCTGAGAAAACTGTCCCAGAACTTTGAAAGTGTTCCCCTGCCTCTACTGGATTGCATTTCTGTCTCTCTCACCTGTACTTCTTGGTTGTCTAACGAACTGTGACCTCTGACACCAGCATTTTCAGATGGTAATTTTTAAATAATTCCGCAACAAGGGCCTTCTTGTACTGCTCCATTTTATTAGGCCTGTCCTGCGCAGGAATAAAAGACAGAACGTTCTCCTTATAGCATGGGTCTAGAAGTGTAACCAACCAGTAATGACTGTTCCCCAAAATTTGGACAACACGAGGGTCATGGGAAAGGCAGTGTAACGTAAACTCAGCCATGTGTGCCAGGCAGCAAAGAGGAAAGACTTCTGTGTCCTCACCAAGAGGATGACTGACCATGCTCTCCTCCTCATCTTCCTCCTCTTCCTCCTCCTCCCTCTCCTCAGGCCATTCATGCTGAACAGATGGTATGACAGTTGTGCAGGCAGTACCGTTTATAGTGCAGGAAACTAGCTCCTGTTCTTCCTCCGCCTCCTCATTGTCACCCAATCCAAGTTGGGATGAGATGAGGCTGGGCTGTGCGAAATCACCCTGTATTGTTCCTTGCTCTTTATCATTGTGCTCCGCCTGCAATACATCCTCTTTAATTGTGAGCAGAGAGTGTTTCAGAAGACAGAGAAGGGGGAGGATGATGCTAATTATGGCGTGATCGCCGCTCACCATCTTGGTGGACTACTCAAAGTTTTGGAGTATGGTACAGATGTCTGACATGCTTGTCTACTCCTGAGGTCTTATGTGTGGAGGCTGACCTGAATACCGCCGGCCGTGTTGATGTTGGTGTAAAGGACATATTGATATTCATGCAATAGCTACTCCATTTTTGTAGCTTGCTCCTAAAATCATGTTATTATTACTATATACATTCTTTCATTATTTAATCCTGCTTCACATGCAATTTTCTCACACAAACTTTTTCTCTCAAGAACATTCTATGAAATACCCTGCTCCTGTTATCTAACTAGTCTGAGCCGGGATGTATAACCTTGTAACTTTCCATCATGTGCCGAACTAATGATAATATGACCATATGTGTGTTTCCGTAATAAGTGTGCTAACATTGGTTTAAGCCTGTGGTATGGCTGTAGGTGATTGGTTATAGATATACTCAAAACAATGTATAATGCTAAGTAGAATAAATGGGGGTTTGAGATTTTCCAGTTCCTCCCATACAGAGCTCTGCCTCCGTCTGGCTTTCTGTTGAATTGCGCTATCAACTTTGTAACATAATTATTTGACACTCATTTGGTCAACCGTGAAGGGTCATTGCTGCCCTCCCTCAACACTGGTAGACAACAACTGCCCTCTTATGCTCACAAATCCTTCCCAACATCTGCAATATAGAGTTCCAATCTGTAGGGACATCGCACACAAGTCAGTGAACTGGAAGCTGAAATTGCTGCTGAAGCACGGCAAGGGCAGTGCAACCTGTAGCAGACACGCGGCGTACTTTGACAATCAGATCCAACAGATCTGGGTAGGTTTTGAGAAACTGCTGAACCATGAGGTTAAGCACATGGGCCATGCATGGTATGTGTGTGATCTCACACTCACTTCAGAGCCGCCACCAGGTTCCGGCCATTATCACACATGGCCATGCCTGGCTATAGGTTCATCGGTGTCAGACAAAGATCTGCCTGCTCTTACAGAGCTGTCCACAACTCTTCAGCGGTGTGCGTTTTGTCACCTAAGCATATTAGCTTCAGCACAGCCTGTTGCCGCTTGGCCAATGCAGTGCTGCAGTGCTTCCAGCTTCTGACTGTTGTGCTGATTTTGGAGATGGAGGCTGAAGAGGAGGAGGAGGAGGTGCAGGAGCTGTAGAATGTGGGGGCAACTCTCATTGACCCAGGGCCTGCAATCCTCGGCGTCGCGAGGACGTGTTCCGTCCCAAAGTCCGACTGGGTCCAAGCTTCCATTTTAAGAACCCAGTGTGTGTCAGCGAGATGTACCATCCCTGCCTACAAGCACTTGTCCACGTGTCCGTGGTTAGGTAGACTTTCTCAGTAACTGCGTTGTTGAGTTCACGGCTAATGTTGAAGGACACATGCTCATGTAATGCAGGGACGGCACACTGGGAAAAATAGTGGCGGCTGGGAACCGAGTACCGAGGGACGGCCGCAGCCATCAGGTTGTGGAAAAATTACGTCTCTATGAGCCTAAAAGGCAGCATTTCAAGTGCAAGCAGTCATGAAATGTGTGAATTTAGTAGTGTGACCTGTTAGGCGTTGGCTGCGTATTTTCGCTTGCATTCCAAGGACTGGGATATGGACAGCTGAACGCTGCGCTGGGTCAAGGATGTGGAGTTGCTTTCTGACGGTGCTAGTTGAGAGTGTGCAACGACATGTGCAGGGAGGTAAGCATCTTCGCATGCGCCATGGACAGGGGATTTGCGTGCATGCATAACAGCGCAAGAAGCTGTGGTGTCAACCACAGACACTGTTTCTGAACCCTGGGGTTTGGCCCACCGGCCCACTTAATAGGGTGCTTTGCTGCCATGTGCCTGATCATGCTGATGGTGGTCAGGCTGCTAGTTTTTCTACCTCTGGTGATGCTGGCCTGACAGGTGGTGCAAATGGCCTTTTTGGGGTTATCTGCACAGTCTTTAAAAAACAACCAGACTCAGGAAGACCTAACAGTTGTACTGGCAACTTTCTTCTTGTTGGTGTTACGGAGAACGGTTGCCTGCCTTCTGTCTAAGGCCACCACACTGCTTCTTCCTGCCTGTTGGGGTGCTCTGCCTCCCTCCCCTGTGTGCTGCTGTCCTTGCTGTGCATGTCCCCCTGCCAGGTTGGGTCAGTTACTATATCATCCCCCACCTCGTCTTTCACTTCCGATACCAAGTTTTCCTCCTGATTTTCTGGCAACTGTGTCTCATCATCATCATCATCATCTACCTCTTGCAACAGTAATTGCACTTTCCCACCGTCGCCTTCGTGTGACCGTGGCTGCGCAAATATTTGGGCATCGCTTCACGCGTTCTCCTCTTGACTCGCTTGAAGCTGGCAGGGTGAGAGGCCCGAATCTACAAATGGAAAAATGAACAGCCCTTCAGAGTGTCCAAGTGTGGGATCAGTTGTCTCCAGGCACTCGGCATGGTGGGAGGAAGGAGGATCAGGGTGAGAAATATGCGGTCCAGACTCACGGCTACTGAGACTTGATCGTGTGGAAGACAGGGTGGTAGTGGTGGTGGTGGCAAAGTGACTGAATGCATTTTCTGCTATCCAACCAACAACCTTTTGACATTGCTTTGGGTTCAATAGTGGTGTGCTGCTGGTCCCCTAGCAATTGGGACAGGAAGGTCGGGGGACAAGATGTAGGTGTTTGTTGGGGCAAAATTTCAGCTTTCCCCCGGCCTCGGCCTCTGCATGCACCATCACCATCACCATCACGTCCACTTTCCCATCCCTTGACATTCACCTTGCCAATTTTAAATGGAGGACAATATTTTCTACATTCACTAGAAGTGGCTGATTTTGGAATGCAGTTATATGTGATACTTCTGACAGAGAACCACAGTTTTAAATAACAGGCCTGTAATTTACTAATACTACTCTTCTCAGAGAACTAGTCTGAATATCTTGACCGACACACTGCAACGAAATGAAAGGCAGAAATGGCTAATTTTGGAACACATTTATATGTGAGATACGTCTGACAGAGAACCACGGTTTTAAATAGCAGGCCTGTAGTTTAATAATACTATTCTTCTCAAAGACTTAGGGTGAATAGCTTGACCGATACACTGCAGCAAAACAAAAATGTAAGCCAATATTTTCCATGTTCAGTTCAAATTTCTGTATTTTTATCACTGTAATATGAAAAAGATCTGGCTGTATTCTTCAGTCCTTTTAACGCAAATAATCAGGATTAAGATAAAAAAAATTGTTCCTTGTCCCTGATATATGGAGCTATGCCTACAAATATCAGAACAGCAGCAGCAGGAATGTGCTATGGACCCTCTTGCACTATATGCACTGCAGTCTGCCACATACACTGCCTGCCTGCCTAACAACTGCAATCACCTTTGCCACTGAATATATGCAGCTGGATTGGTCCTCAGAAGGACTGTTAGTTCAGATGGATATATAGATACTGTATATGTTGTGGAATACCTATACTAACTCCTAACAAGCAAATCTCTCCCTGACTAAGCAGCAGCTCTCCCTACTCTGCCTGATTCCGGGGTAGACTGTGACAAGCATAGCAGCACCAGGTCTTACATAGACCTGATGATGCTGTGTGGTCAGCAAATCACTCTATTGCCCACAACCAACATGGCTGCATCATTACAGTGCATGGCAAGCAATCCCTGCATGTTCATTGGCTTTCTAAAGAGCGCCAAACATGCAGGGTGGGGACCGAGTTCCCGACCGAGAAACCTGGAATTACTCGCCAAGCTTGTTGAGCACCATTATGCTCGGGCGAGTACCGTGCAGTGGCGAGCACTTTCGCTCATCAGTACTCAGAACGTGTCTTCAGCACTGCTGGTGGTCTCCTGATGGACAAGCACATCCGGCTGTCCCCTGTAAGTGAAGACTGCCTAACTTTTATCAAGATAAACAAGTCATTGATCTCCAATGACTTATGCACCCCAGTCGCAGACAGGGCAGACTCGGCGATGTTGTAGCTTTTATTGCGCTGCATTGATCTCACGTTATTGCGGTCTGTGATACCGTTGTTGTGGCTTCTTTGTCTGCTGTTCCTACTGCTGCTGATGTTACTAACAATTTTTTTTAATGTGGAGACTCCAAGTTTGGTCTCCATCTAGTGTGTTGCCTGTAGTGGAAGTTGTGTCAGAGCCCCAATATACTATTTCTACTCTGGGGAAATTGATGCCACTTTAGTGGTGTGTTCCCTAATTTTTGGAAATTCATGGACTCCAAGTTGGATCTCCTTCATGTGTGTTGCCTGGAGCAGTAGGGCTCCCAGACCGGAAGGCCTGCACTTACTTTTAGTCAACTACCTGTGTTACTATCCTTACATTTTTCTAACAATAGTAGTCAACGAAGCTTCTATTTGTGCCACCTGAGTGTGGCTGAGCAGAAAAGCAGTTTGAGCTGTTGCATGAGGTATCAGGGCTCCCAGCATAGCAGGCCTACACTGGTCCCTCATCCACCCCTTAATTTGATCTTAATTTCAAAGCTTTAAATACTGTCCCAGACCCTGTCTCATACATAGCTCATGCCTCCTGCTGCTGTGCCATATTACAATTTCTACTGCGGGTCAGTTGTTGCCACTTTTCCTGGTGTCTGCCCCAAATTTTTGGAAATGTTTGGACTCCAAGTTGGGTCTCCTTCATGTGTGTTACCTGAATTTGGCAGGGCTCTCAGAGCACCAGGCCTACACCTGTCACTCATCCACCTGTTACTAATCAATGTTTAAGCTAGAAATGCTGGTCCAAGCCCTGTCACAGGGCCAGGCCCATGCATCCATGCTGCACAATTATACTGTTGTACTCTGGGTCAAGTGATGTCACTTTTCCTGGTGTCTGCCCTTAATTTGAGCTGTTTTTAGCCCCCTGAATGTGTGGTCTATGCGTTTGTTTTTACCTCCCATTGAATTCAATGGGGTTTGGATGTGTTCGACGAACATCAGGAAGTTCACTGAACCGAACCGAATCTTGAAAGGTTCACTCATCTCTAATAGTGAGGAGGAGCTAGTAGTCCACAGTGTCAAATGCTGCAGAGAAATCCAGGAAAATCAACAGGGAGCAGTGGCCATTAGATTTGGTTGTTATTAGATCAATAGAGACTTTAGAAAGGGCAATTTCATTAGAGTGAAAAGGTGGAAACCGGATTATAAAGGGATCAAGAAAAGAGTTATCTGAGAGATATTGGGTTAAACAGGAGTGGACCAAACGTTCCAGAATTTAGAATTGAAGGGGAGATTAGAAACAGGTCTCTAGTCCGCAGTGCAGTTCTGGTCAAGGGATGCTTTATTAAGTATTTGATATGTGCTGGCATGTTTGAAGCAGGAGGGAAAGATACCACATGAAAGGTTAGGTTAATTAGTTTAGTTTAGGTGAGTGGTGACAGCCGAGGAAAGGGAAAGAAAGAGATGTGGGCCAAGAAAGGCCAAGATGATGCAAGGAGGCGAATATACTCTTTTTATGTGGCCGGTTCAAAGACAGAAAGTGAGCTAGATGGAGTGCAGGAGGGAAGAGAATGCATGATATTAGGAGGCTGGGAGAAAATTTCCTGTCGGATACGGTCAATTTTTTCTTTGAAATAATTTGCCACATTGTCAGCGCTGAGGTTGGTTCCTGGAGCCTGCACTCTTAGACTGAGGGAATGAAAAGTATCAAAGAGCCATTTAGGATTGTTGGATAGTGAAGGTCTTGAAGTAGGTTTGTCTGGTTTAACTATAAACTTATAAAGGATGACATCTTCGACCAGATTGGATTTTCTCCAAAGACGTTCGAAGCACTGCGAACACCACTGGAGAAAACATGTTTGCAGCATGTGCCAGGGTTGCCGCCATCTGTGCTGAGTTGTTCTACATGTAGAAGGTGCAGCTTCATCCAGTGCACTTTGGAGTGTTTCATTATAATGTTTCAGAGCAGAGTCAGGACATGAGAGGGAGGAGAATGGGGCCAATGATTACTGCAAATTCTGCATAAGTTTCTGGGTATTAATGGCATGTATATTCCTAGAAGTATTGTAAGTGGGGGTGTCCTGAGTGAGGTGACACTTTTTGACAGAGAATAAAAGAAGGTTGTCATCAGAGAGCAGGAGAGGGGAGTTAGTAAAATCAATCACTGAGCAGATCTGGGAGAAAATCAGGTCCAGCCTAATCCCGTCTTAATGTGTAGGAGAATTAGTAAGCTGTGAAAGGACAATAGAGGACTTTAGAGGTAAAAGATGTGAGGCAGATGCGGAGATGGGAACATCGATAGGGATGTTAAAGTCCTCCATGATGTGAGTTACAATGTCACAGGATTGAAAATGTAGAAGCCAGGTAGCAAAGGAAACCCGGAACTGACGCGAGAGGCCCGGCGGACTGTACTCAATCGCCACTCATACGGTGAAGGTCCAGAAAAGTCTGACAATGTGGACCTCAAAAGACGGGAAGATAAGTGCGGGTACTGGGGGAATGACCTGAAAAGTACATTTTGATGACAAGAACAGACCAACACCTCCACCTTGTCTGCTCTCAGGTCTGGGGGTATGACAAAAATGTAGTCCACCATACGAGAGAGCAGCAGCGGTGGTGGTGTCTGACTGCTGGATCTAGGTTTCAGTAAGAGACAGCGGGTTAAGAGAGTTTGAAAGGAAAAAGTCATGGACACCGGAGAGTTTGTTACATGCTGCCTGTGATTTCCAATACATTCTGCAGTAAAAATAAACTGGGTACAAGTTTATTTGAATGTCTTAACTGTCTCCTGCCCTGTCCAACTGATTTATTTAACTGCCCTAGCACTTTGAAAAATATGGCACTTAGATAAAATCTTCACAAGTTCCCGCTGCAAGTGTCCACCACATCTTTGAGTAACTCGTTACTGTGCATGTTTTTAAACTTAAGGCTCCGTCACACTTAGCGATGCTGCAACGATCCCGACAACTATACGACCTGTCAGGGATCATTGCTGCGTCGCTATGTGGTCGCTGGTGAGCTGTCAAACAGGCAGGCTCACCAACGATCAGGGGAGCAGCGACATCGTGGAAAGAATCTTTCCACGATGTCCTGCTCCTGGTTAAGAGTAGAGATGAGCGTTGTTCTACTCGAACTGTTCGCCAATCTCAAATTCGAGCTGTTTTGGGCGGTGTTCGAGTCGTTCGGCGAACACGAACGATTTGAGAAAAATTCGGCTGTTCGAGGTTACGTTCGATAACTGTTCGTGCACCAAAATCATAACTGGATTTTTTCTCAGTAATGATGAAAATTAATGTTAATACGCAGTTTGAGTGTACAGCGGGGTGGGGGGAGGGGCAGGGGATGGATCTCTGCAGGAATAATGAAGATCTCCATTTTTTTTTCTCTTTCCCGCATTTACAGTGGGGAGGTGCAATCTGTCAGACTATCAGCAGCGCACACATGGAGCGAAGTGCTTTTTTTCACACAAGCAAGGGCATGTGTCATTGGCAGTGTATGTCACATGTCCTTGCCCTATAACACCAAGCCATTTTCCCCGTCGCCACCATTTTCTCACTGCTGCAGCTGCGTGTTAGACGGCACCGCTGTTGCTGTGTGCGCTATACCTTGTTAATTTCAAGCCAATTTTCGCACAAATCTACAGATAGCTTGGGAGTAGGGAATAGTTGTGATTGCAGTCCTTTTAAGGACTAGGTTACAGCATTTCCTACGACTTTTATCATGCAGGTCTGTGCTCTTAAATAGATAGGTTGTGGGAGTAAAGACTAATTGTAATTGGAGTCCTTTTCAGGACTAGGTTACATCAGTTCCTATTAGTTTTTGCCAGGCAGGTCTGTGCCAGTGCTGTGCAAGTTTTTTTCACAGCATTTGGCTGAATCTAGCAAAGCTAATCCTTTTTGGCCTATTGCAGAGTGTGTTAGTCAGTGGAGTAGCCTATCTGTGTTGCAAGATATACCACCTGTGTATAGAATACCAATTTTTTTACTGCACCTAGTGAAGTAAAATCTTTTGGGCATACCATCATTCTGTTAGTCCATCTATACTGACCTCCATCAGGTTGCAAATTGAATATAATTTTTTTCTGCATCTAGCTCTGAAAAAATATTTGGCCTTCTAGCAGTGTGTGGGACTTTCTCTATTAGTCCATCTATACTGACCTCCATCAGGTTGCAAACTGAATATATTTTTTTCTGCATCTACCTCTGAAAAAATATTGGGCTTGTAGCTGTGTGTGGGACTTGTGCTAGTAATCCATCTATACAGACCTCCATCAGGTTGCAAACTGAATATAACTTTTTTCTGCATCTACCTCTGAAAAAATATTTGGGCTTCTAGCTGTGTGTGGGACTTGTTCTATTACTCCATCTATACTGACCTCCATCATGTTGCAAATTGAATATAATTTTTTTCTGCATCTAGCTCTGAAAAAATATTGGGCTTCTAGCTGTGTGTGGGACATGTTGTATTAGTCCATCTATACTGACCTCCATCAGGTTGCAAACTGAATATATTTTTTTCTGCATCCACCTCTGAAAAAATATTGGGCTTCTAGCTGTGTGTGGGACTTGATCTATTAATCCATCTATACAGACCTCCATCAGGTTGCAAACTGAATATAATTTTTTTCTGCATCTAGCTCTGAAAAAATATTTGGCCTTCTAGCAGTGTGTGGGACTTTCTCTATTAGTCCATCTATACTGACCTCCATCAGGTTGCAAATTAAAAATAATTTTTATCTGCATCTAGCTCTGAAAAAATATTTGGGCTTCTAGCTGTGTGTGGGACTTGTTCTATTTCTCCATCTATACTGACCTCCATCAGGTTGCAAATTGAATATAATTTTTTCCTGCATCTAGCTCTGAAAAAATATTGGGCTTCTAGCTGTGTGTGGGACTTGTTGTATTAGTCCATCTATACTGACCCCCATCAGGTTGCAAACTGAATATATTTTTTTCTGCATCTACCTCTGAAAAAATATTGGGCTTCTAGCTGTGTGTGGGACTTGTTCTATTAATCCATCTATACAGACCTCCATCAGGTTGCAAACTGAATATAATTTTTTTCTGCATCTAGCTCTGAAAAAATATTTGGCCTTCTAGCAGTGTGTGGGACTTTCTCTATTAGTCCATCTATACTGACCTCCATCAGGTTGCAAACTGAATATAATTTTTTTCTGCATCTAGCTCTGAAAAAATATTTGGCCTTCTAGCAGTGTGTGGGACTTTCTCTATTGGTCCATCTATACTGACCTCCATCAGGTTGCAAATTAAAAATAATTTTTATCTGCATCTAGCTCTGAAAAAATATTTGGCCTTCTAGCTGTGTGTGGGAGTTGTTCTATTACTCCATCTATACAGACCTCCATCAGGTTGCAAACTGAATATAATTTTTTTCTGCATCTACCTCTGAAAAAATATTTGGGCTTCTAGCTGTGTGTGGGACTTGTTCTATTACTCCATCTATACTGACCTCCATCAGGTTGCAAATTGAATATAATTTTTTCTGCATCTACCTCTGAAAAAATATTGGGCTTCTAGCTGTGTGTGGGACTTGTTCTATTAATCCATCTATACAGACCTCCATCAGGTTGCAAACTGAATATAATTTTTTTCTGCAACTAGCTCTGAAAAAATATTTGGCCTTCTAGCAGTGTGTGGGACTTTCTCTATTAGTCCATCTATACTGACCTCCATCAGGTTGCAAACTTAATATAATTTTTTCTGCATCTAGCTCTGAAAAAATATTTGGCCTTCTAGCAGTGTGTGGGACTTTCTCTATTAGTCCATCTATACTGACCTCCATCAGGTTGCAAACTGAATATAATTTTTTTCTGCATCTAGCTCTGAAAAAATATTTGGCCTTCTAGCAGTGTGTGGGACTTTCTCTATTAGTCCATCTATACTGACCTCCATCAGGTTGCAAATTAAAAATAATTTTTATCTGCATCTAGCTCTGAAAAAATATTTGGGCTTCTAGCTGTGTGTGGGACTTGTTCTATTACTCCATCTATACTGACCTCCATCAGGTTGCAAATTGAATATAATTTTTTTCTGCATCTAGCTCTGAAAAAATATTGGGCTTCTAGCTGTGTGTGGGACTTGTTGTATTAGTCCATCTATACTGACCTCCATCAGGTTGCACCTGAATATATTTTTTTCTGCATCTACCTCTGAAAAAATATTGGGCTTCTAGCTGTGTGTGGGACTTGTTCTATTAATCCATCTATACAGACCTCCATCAGGTTGCAAACTGAATATAATTTTTTTCTGCATCTAGCTCTGAAAAAATATTTGTCCTTCTAGCAGTGTGTGGGACTTTCTCTATTAGTCCATCTATACTGACCTCCATCAGGTTGCAAACTTAATATAATTTTTTCTGCATCTAGCTCTGAAAAAATATTTGGCCTTCTAGCAGTGTGTGGGATTTTCTCTATTAGTCCATCTATACTGACCTCCATCAGGTTGCAAACTGAATATATTTTTTTCTGCATCTACCTCTGAAAAAATATTGGGCTTCTAGCTGTGTGTGGGACTTGTTCTATTAATCCATCTATACAGACCTCCATCAGGTTGCAAACTGAATATAATTTTTTTCTGCATCTAGCTCTGAAAAAATATTTGGCCTTCTAGCAGTGTGTGGGACTTTCTCTATTAGTCCATCTATACTGACCTCCATCAGGTTGCAAACTGAATATAATTTTTTTCTGCATCTAGCTCTGAAAAAATATTTGGCCTTCTAGCAGTGTGTGGGACTTTCTCTATTGGTCCATCTATACTGACCTCCATCAGGTTGCAAATTAAAAATAATTTTTATCTGCATCTAGCTCTGAAAAAATATTTGGCCTTCTAGCTGTGTGTGGGAGTTGTTCTATTACTCCATCTATACAGACCTCCATCAGGTTGCAAACTGAATATAATTTTTTTCTGCATCTACCTCTGAAAAAATATTTGGGCTTCTAGCTGTGTGTGGGACTTGTTCTATTACTCCATCTATACTGACCTCCATCAGGTTGCAAATTGAATATAATTTTTTCTGCATCTACCTCTGAAAAAATATTGGGCTTCTAGCTGTGTGTGGGACTTGTTCTATTAATCCATCTATACAGACCTCCATCAGGTTGCAAACTGAATATAATTTTTTTCTGCAACTAGCTCTGAAAAAATATTTGGCCTTCTAGCAGTGTGTGGGACTTTCTCTATTAGTCCATCTATACTGACCTCCATCAGGTTGCAAACTTAATATAATTTTTTCTGCATCTAGCTCTGAAAAAATATTTGGCCTTCTAGCAGTGTGTGGGACTTTCTCTATTAGTCCATCTATACTGACCTCCATCAGGTTGCAAACTGAATATAATTTTTTTCTGCATCTAGCTCTGAAAAAATATTTGGCCTTCTAGCAGTGTGTGGGACTTTCTCTATTAGTCCATCTATACTGACCTCCATCAGGTTGCAAATTAAAAATAATTTTTATCTGCATCTAGCTCTGAAAAAATATTTGGGCTTCTAGCTGTGTGTGGGACTTGTTCTATTACTCCATCTATATTGACCTCCATCAGGTTGCAAACTGAATATAATTTTTTTCTGCATCTAGCTCTGAAAAAATATTTGGCCTTCTAGCAGTGTGTGGGACTTTCTCTATTAGTCCACCTATACTGACCTCCATCAGGTTGCAAATTAAAAATAATTTTTATCTACATCTAGCTCTGAAAAAATATTTGGGCTTCTAGCTGTGTGTGGGACTTGTTCTATTACTCCATCTATACTGACCTCCATCAGGTTGCAAATTGAATATAATTTTTTTCTGCATCTAGCTCTGAAAAAATATTGGGCTTCTAGCTGTGTGTGGGACTTGTTGTATTAGTCCATCTATACTGACCTCCATCAGGTTGCACCTGAATATATTTTTTTCTGCATCTACCTCTGAAAAAATATTGGGCTTCTAGCTGTGTGTGGGACTTGTTCTATTAATCCATCTATACAGACCTCCATCAGGTTGCAAACTGAATATAATTTTTTTCTGCATCTAGCTCTGAAAAAATATTTGTCCTTCTAGCAGTGTGTGGGACTTTCTCTATTAGTCCATCTATACTGACCTCCATCAGGTTGCAAACTTAATATAATTTTTTCTGCATCTAGCTCTGAAAAAATATTTGGCCTTCTAGCAGTGTGTGGGATTTTCTCTATTAGTCCATCTATACTGACCTCCATCAGGTTGCAAACTGAATATAATTTTTTTCTGCATCTAGCTCTGAAAAAATATTTGGCCTTCTAGCAGTGTGTGGGACTTTCTCTATTAGTCCAACTATACTGACCTCCATCAGGTTGCAAATTAAAAATAATTTTTATCTGCATCTAGCTCTGAAAAAATATTTGGGCTTCTAGCTGTGTGTGGGACTTGTTCTATTACTCCATCTATACTGACCTACATCAGGTTGCAAATTGAATATAATTTTTTTCTGCATCTAGCTCTGAAAAAATATTGGGCTTCTAGCTGTGTGTGGGACTTGTTGTATTAGTCCATCTATACTGACCTCCATCAGGTTGCAAACTGAATATATTTTTTTCTGCATCTACCTCTGAAAAAATATTTCGGCTTCTAGCTGTGTGTGGGACTTGTTCTATTAATCCATCTATACAGACCTCCATCAGGATGCAAGCTGAATATAATTTTTTTCTGCATCTAGCTCTGAAAAAATATTAGGCCTTCTAGCAGTGTGTGGGACTTTCTCTATTAGTCCATCTATACTGACCTCCATCAGGATGCAAACTGAATATATTTTTTTCTGCATCTACCTCTGAAAAAATATTTGGCCTTCTAGCAGTGTGTGGGACTTTCTCTATTAGTCCATCTATACTGACCTCCATCAGGTTGCAAACTGAATATAATTTTTTTCTGCATGTAGCTCTGAGAAAATATTTGGCCTTCTAGCAGTGTGTGGGACTTTCTCTATTAGTCCATCTATACTGACCTTCATCAGGTTGCAAACTGAATATAATTTTTTTCTGCATCTAGCTCTGAAAAAATATTTTGCCTTCTAGCAGTGTGTGGGACTTTCTCTATTAGTCCATCTATACTGACCTCCATCAGGTTGCAAACTGAATATTTTTTTTTCTGCATCTACCTCAGAAAAAATATTTGGGCTTCTAGCTGTGTGTGGGACTTGTTCTATTAGTCCATCTATACTGACCTCCATCAGGTTGCAAATTGAATATATAATTTTTTTCTGCATCTAACCCAGCCAATAGTTTTGGCCTAATACCACAGTTTGGCCACTCAGCTCTGCTCGGCTCCCATCCATTGTTTTTTTGTGCAAACAACTCCAGAGTTGTGAATTAGTTAACCACCAAAATGAGCGGAAAAAGGCCTGCTGCTGGTGGAAAGTGGAATAGGCATGTTGGGAAGGGGAAAAAAGGTTGTGTCCGTGGCGTAGGTGTTAAAGCAACAGTAACATCTGCAGAAGAAAGACCATCTTCCAGCCAAACTAAAATGTCTACTTCTTTTAGCGGACAATGTGATAAGATCCCTTTCTTACGGCCACGCCAATCGCTACAAATTCCAGATGAGGCACAAAAACAGCAGGTGCTTCAACGGATATCAAGTGATCCTTTAAGTGGGCTCTCCTCCACATCAACTTCAACATCACAAATACTCCAGTCCTCAAAGGTGTTACCCCAATCGCACCTGCTTCCTCACAGCTCCCAAATCTCCAGCTGCCCATCTGAGTATGAGGTAGAACAGATGGTTGAGTCTGCAGAGCTGTTTACTTATACTATAGCCTGGGAATCAGAGGTCGACTCCAGCGCTTCTGTGAATCCAGACGAGGAAATGATCTGCACTGATGCCCAGAATCTTTATGAGTCGGATCCAGGACCAGACGCAGAAGGTTCTGACCATAATGTAGACCCTCATTCCCAAACTGTAACTCCTGTTGGTGGAGACAATGAGGAAGACGATGATGAGACTCAAATACCTGATTGGAGCGACAACTTTAGTTTTTTGTCAGGGCTGGAACAGGTTGGCTCTGAGGACGACGGGTGTGATAACGCACAGGGTGATGATGATGAGGTTGGAGATCCCACTTACTGTCAACCCACAGTCAGCCAAGAGATGAGGTCAGCAGGGGAGGTGGAGGAAGATGCTAGTGAGGACGAGGTCAGGTTGTGCATTCCTGGACAGAGACGTAGTACTGGAAGCACGTCAACAACTGCATCCTCAAACACAACTCTGCCTCTCACCACAAGTCGTGGTGGCTCTTCAGGTCGCATGGGTGCTAAGCCTTGCATAGCCTGGGCATTTTTTCAGATCTATAAAGATGACCCAACTCGTGTTATCTGTAACATTTGTCAGCAAAAGCTAAGTAGAGGCCAAAAAATACATAGTTTGAGTACTTCATGCATGAACCGGCACATGGACATGAAGCATAAGTTGCAGTGGGAAGCTCAGTGTGCTACAATGCGGCCTAGCCGGCCGGGCCAACCACCGTCTGCCATATCTTGTGCATCCGCGGCCTCTTCATCCTCTGTGACTGGGGGGACAGCAGTCACACCTGTTTTGGGGCGCAGACCTGCCACCTCTTTACCAGCAACAGCCAGCGTGATTGGCAGGTCATCATTTTCTTTGGAGGTGGTAACACCAGCTGGTGTTGAGCGCTGTCCGACATCGATAGCACCACCTTTGGATCAAGGCAACCTAACATGTCCGCCTGCATCTTCCTCACAGACCGGCAGTTTGCCGGGGACACCCTTATCAACCCCGTCTGAGCACAATAGCCAGCCCTCGGTCCCTCAGATGTGGACAAGTAAAAGACCATTTCCTCCTAGCCATGAGAAAGCTAAGAGGTTGAATTTCACCATCTGCAAGTTCTTGGCTACAGAAATGCTGCCTTTCCGCCTGGTGGACACAGAGGATTTTCGAGACCTTATGTCCGTCGCAGTGCCCCAGTACCAGATGCCCAGTCGGCACTACTTCTCAAAGAAAGTGTGCCTGCGCTCCACCAGCATGTCGCACACAACATCACCGCTTCTTTGAGAAACTCTGTGTGTGACAGGGTGCATTTCACCACAGACACTTGGACGAGTAGGCATGGACAGGGGCGTTACATGTCGCTGACTGGGCACTGGGTAACTATGGTGACAGCAGGACAAGGGGCTGCTGTCCAAGTCTTGCCGTCCCCACGAGTTGTGCGTCAATCCTCTTTATGTCAAAGTTCCTCCACTGCTTCTGCCTCCTCAACCTCCTCTCGGTCTTCCACCTGCACCCAAAGCCTGTCTGGTCATGCCACAAGCTTTCTAACTGCGCAGAAGGGATCCTGCACACCTCCTTACTATGCTGGCAGTAGGGCTCAATGTCATCAGGCGGTTTTTACTTTGAAATGTCTGGGAAATGTGAGTCACACAGCTGAGGAGTTGTGGTCAGCTCTGGAGAACCAATTTCATGAATGGTTGTCTCCACTGGACCTGAAACCAGGGAAGGCCGTGTGCGACAATGCTGCAAACCTGGGTGCGGCCCTTCACCGGGGCAATGTCACACACGTGCCTTGTATGGCTCACGTGTTGAACCTGGTTGTCCAGCAATTTTTAGCCCACTATCCCAGACTAGATGGCCTTCTGCAGAGGGCACGGTCGCTGTGTGCTCACTTCCGCCGTTCGCATCCCGCAGCTCAGCGACTTACATCTCTACAGAAGTCGTTGGGCCTGCCACTTCACCGGCTAAAATGCGATGTGCCTACCCGGTGGAATTCAACTCTGCACATGTTGCAGCGACTGTGGCAGCACCGACAAGCCCTGGTGCAATAAATTCTGACGTATAGCCTGGGCCAACGAGATCCAGACGTGGGGCAAATCACGCTGGAGGAGTGGTCTCAGATCAGGGACCTATGCAGCCTTCTGCACAGTTTTGAAATGGCGACGAAGATGTTTAGTGCTGACGATGCCATTATCATCATGACTATTCCGGTGATTTACATGCTGGAGCACATGTTAAACAGAATTCGGAGTCAGGTGGTGGCACAAGAGGAGGTGGAGGAAGTAGAGGAGGAGGAGTTGTATGCGGAAGGGCTAACATCTGCAAGGTCCAGACGGTCGGCAGCACCAAGGCGGCAGGCATGTGATGGTGGGGGAGATGGTTTTACCAGGGCGCATGGTAGCAGCCAAACTAGTGAGGAAGGTGCAGGAGCCCAGGAAGAAGTGGAGGACGAACTGATGGAAGACTCATCAGATGAGGGAGACCTTGATCACATTTCTGTTGTGCGAGGTTGGGGGGAGAGGACAGAGGAAGGAAGCATGATTGTTACCTCGCCACCAACACAACAGGGACTTGGTGCTCCTGGATGCGCAACACACATGAGTGCCTTCTTGCTGCACTACCTGCAACATGACCCTCGAATTGGGAGAATTAGAAATAATCCTGACTACTGGGTTGCCACACTGTTAGATCCCCGGTACAAAAGTAAATTTGCAGAAATTATTCCTGCCATAGAAAGGGATGCACGCATGCAGGAGTATCAGCAGAGACTGTTGCATAATCTTACATGTGCTTTTCCACAAAACACCAGTGGTGCACGTAGTGAATCTCACAGTTCCAACTAGGGACCGTCAAGTGTTCAGCACTAGTGTTGAGCCACCCCCATAGTGTTCGAGTTCGGTTCGGTTCGTCGAACACCCGTGTGTTCGCCGAACTGTTCGTCGAACTGTTCGTCGAACACCTTCGAACACCGTTAAAACCAATGGCAGGCAAACAAAAACACATAGAAACACATAGAAAACACCTTCAAAGGTGTCCAAAAGCTGA
Organism: Phyllobates terribilis; assembly: GCF_046119375.1. Classification (NCBI taxonomy): domain Eukaryota; kingdom Metazoa; phylum Chordata; class Amphibia; order Anura; family Dendrobatidae; genus Phyllobates; species Phyllobates terribilis. The sequence goes on from NW_027362764.1 coordinate 448,394,737, forward strand.
CAAACTGCTCAGAAGACATAACTAACACATGGAAAAGTGACAAGTACATATAGTCATGCGAAAATAAAAGAGGTGGAGGAGTAAAAGGAGGGGGAGACACAGATATAGGCATGTCATGCCCTTCTAAAATCCAAAAAGTGAGAAGCCGACACGGCCAGTCCGCTCCTGCCCGTGCCACCTCCGTGTCGCCGGGTTTGTGCCAGAGCCGTGGTGAACCCTGACGGCCAGCCCCCCTCTCCCAATACTGGTGCCTGTCCGCTGGTGGGTCGAGCGAGCCCCCCTGTGGTGGAGGCAGCTCTAAGCTTTTTAATTTAAATTGTCTCTCTAATTTGAATGAATACACTTTAAATCCATTTACAAGGATCTATTGGAGGGCAAGTCTCATGCCAGCAGCCGCGGTAATTCCAGCTCCAGTAGCGTCCACTAAAGCTGCTGCAGTTAAAAAGCTTTTATAAGGATCGAGCTCGGCTGTCCACCGCAAGGCATCCTACTGCCAGTCCCAGCCCCTATGCCTTGGGGTGCCTCCTGATGCTCTTCACTAAGTATCCCATGGTCCCGAAGCATTTCCTTTGAAAAAATTAAGTGTCTAAACTACAGGTGGTGTAGCTTGCTTAACAGCCGGGATAATCCGCTGACTAGCAGACACTGCTACTAGGCACAAAGTATTTCCTGGGCTAGATGCAGTTAAAAATTTGTAATTAGATACTCTCGTTGGATGCTGAGAAAGCATTCCATAGAGTCTCCTGGCACGCCATATATGATTCTCTTAAAGAGCTTGGGGTAGGGGTCTAGGGGACCCTTTTATAGCCAAAATCACGGCCCTGTATCGCAATACGTCACCTAGGCTGAAGATAAATGGAACTGTAGCACCCTGAGGGCTCGGTTGCTACAGACGTATTGCACCTCACCCAGAACTGTGATATCTCACTCTCAGGTAAGGATGGAGTGTGGATCAGGACCCGACACCTACATGCATTACACCACATTGCCGTGGGGCAGGGCGACCAATATGCCCCTGAGATGGGCACGACAGTCCCTGTCCCTGGCTGGAGTGGGGGGAGGGAACACTGAGGAAGGGGAACCCTGTAGTGCAGGAGCAGGGAGGAAGCAGTTCCTGGGTGCATTGAGAAGGGAGTATAAAAGGTGGGCACCATCTTAGTTCAGTGCAGAGAAGTCTGAGCAGAAGTGGCAGGGAGCAGGGGCTCTGCATGAGCTCTGCTCCGGAGGCGGGCCTAGTAACAGAGGCCCAGGCCTGCAAGAGGGAGAAGGAAGGAAGAGGAGCGGAGAAGGCTCCAGGAACGAGGAATGAAGGGATCCCAGGGGTGCGGACGGGCGAGTCGCCACCGCACGCCCGAATCCACCTGCGTGGAGGGGTCAGGCCAAAGGGGGAGACCGGTCCCCGAACTAGTGGAGGCAGGAAACGACCCTCAGCTAGAAACCGGAGTCTCTGACATTTTATGTGGCGCAGCCCCTTGCTCCACCCGCTAGGAAGGCACCACATAGGGTCAGGGAAACTGGCGCCAAGTTTACCAAGAGGAGGCCCGAGGCAGCCGGACAGAAGTGTTGGTAAGAAAGGCCAGACAAAGGACACACAAAGGGGGTCCTGTGAAGCGCTCCAAAGTTATCTGGGAGTTGTCTGAGCCCCTCACCTGGTGAGCACAGTACGACGTGGGCAGCCGTTACCTGCAGACGTGGTCTGGATAATAAGAACTGTGAGTAAAGGCCCTGAACTGCATCACTGACTCCGTGTCGTTACTGCTGCTGCCCTGCACTATCACCCCCATCCTCCGCATACACTGCCCTGAGGCTATACTCCTCCCGTGGGGAGTTATGCTACGCTCTGCTGCACCCACAACACCAGCCTTAGCGGTCTGCCCTGTAGCGGCGGTTCACTCTGACCGCAATCCACGGGTGGCGTAGTCGGACATTTAAACATCAAAACCACATAAATAGTTCCGCCACTGGTTTGACCGCCCTGAGACACGGAACCGGATCGCCACCACGAAGACTACAACCACCAGCATCCACCAAAAAGGGTCCGGCTCCGGGTGTCCCAAGGCCCAGGGGGTGCGTCAGAACATTTTCATCACCTTTCACAATCACCAATGGGACAAGGCAGGGATGTCCTCTGTCCCCTCTCTTATACATCCTAGTGACGCAGCACCTGCTCTCATCAATTCGCCATAACCCCAATATTAGGTGGATTGAGGTGGGAGGCACCGAGTACAAGTGCTCTCTATTTGCTGATGATGTCCTAGTATATATCACTCAATCACATATATCCATCCCTGCTGTTATGGCTGAAATAGATCACTTTGTTACATGGTAAAATTTTAAAATCAATGCAGCGAAGTCTGAGGCCCTCGATGTCTCCCTCCCTAAATCCATATAGGATTCCATCCAGTACAACTTTCCCTTTGCCTGGCCCTCACAGGGTATCAAATACTTAGGAATTCCTATTCATAGAGACCTCTCCCATCTATGTTATCTTAATTTTGGGCCCTTTATTGAACAATTCCATACAGACCACGGTTGGCAAGTTAGAACTGTAAGATTCACTACGTGAACCACTGGTATTTTGTGGAAAAGCACATGTAAGATTCTGCAACAGTCTCTGCTGATACTCCTGCATGCGTGCATCCCTTTCTATGGCAGGAATAATTTCTGCAAATTTACTTTTGTACCGGGGATCTAACAGTGTGGCAACCCAGTAGTCAGGATTATTTCTAATTCTCACAATTCGAGGGTCATGTTGCAGGTAGTGCAGCAAGAAGGCACTCATGTGTGTTGCGCATCCAGGAGCACTAAGTCCCTGTTGTGTTGGTGGCGAGGTAACAATCATGCTTCCTTCCTCTGTCCTCTCCCCCCAACCTCGCACAACAGAAATGTGATCAAGGTCTCCCTCATCTGATGAGTCTTCCATCAGTTCGTCCTCCACTTCTTCCTGGGCTCCTGCACCTTCCTCACTAGTTTGGCTGCTACCATGCGCCCTGGTAAAACCATCTCCCCCACCCTCACATGCCTGCCGCCTTGGTGCTGCCGACCGTCTGGACCTTGCAGATGTTAGCCCTTCCGCATACAACTCCTCCTCCTCTACTTCCTCCACCTCCTCTTGTGCCACCACCTGACTCCGAATTCTGTTTAACATGTGCTCCAGCATGTAAATCACCGGAATAGTCATGCTGATAATGGCATCGTCAGCACTAAACATCTTCGTCGCCATTTCAAAACTGTGCAGAAGGGTGCATAGGTCCCTGATCTGAGACCACTCCTCCAGCGTGATTTGCCCCACCTCTGAATCTCGTTGGCCCAGGCTATACGTCAGAACGTATTGCACCAGGGCTTGTCGGTGCTGCCACAGTCGCTGCAACATGTGCAGAGTTGAATTCCACCGGGTAGGCACATCGCATTTTAGCCGGTGAAGTGGCAGGCCCAACGACTTCTGTAGAGATGTAAGTCGCTGAGCTGCGGGATGCGAACGGCGGAAGTGAGCACACAGCGACCGTGCCCTCTGCAGAAGGCCATCTAGTCTGGGATAGTGGGCTAAAAATTGCTGGACAACCAGGTTCAACACGTGAGCCATACAAGGCACGTGTGTGACATTGCCCCGGCGAAGGGCCGCACCGAGGTTTGCAGCATTGTCGCACACGGCCTTCCCTGGTTTCAGGTCCAGTGGAGACAACCATTCATGAAATTGGTTCTCCAGAGCTGACCACAACTCCTCAGCTGTGTGACTCACATTTCCCAGACATTTCAATGTAAAAACCGCCTGATGACGTTGAGCCCTACTGCCAGCATAGTAAGGAGGTGTGCAGGATCCCTTCTGCGCAGTTAGAAAGATTGTGGCATGACCAGACAGGCTTTGGGTGCAGGTGGAAGACCGAGAGGAGGTTGAGGAGGCAGAAGCAGTGGAGGAACTTTGACATAAAGAGGATTGACGCACAACTCGTGGGGACGGCAAGACTTGGACAGCAGCCCCTTGTCCTGCTGTTACCATAGTTACCCAGTGCCCAGTCAGCGACATGTAACGCCCCTGTCCATGCCTACTCGTCCAAGTGTCTGTGGTGAAATGCACCCTGTCACACACAGAGTTTCTCAAAGAAGCGGTGATGTTGTGTGCGACATGCTGGTGGAGCGCAGGCACACCTTTCTTTGAGAAGTAGTGCCGACTGGGCATCTGGTACTGGGGCACTGCGACGGACATAAGGTCTCGAAAATCCTCTGTGTCCACCAGACGGAAAGGCAGAATTTCTGTAGCCAAGAGCTTGCAGATGGTGAAATTCAACCTCTTAGCTTTCTCATGGCTAGGAGGAAATGGTCTTTTACTTGTCCACATCTGAGGGACCGAGGGCTGGCAATTGTGCTTAGACGGGGTTGATAAGGGTGTCCCCGGCAAACTGCCGGTCTGTGAGGAAGATGCAGGCGGACATGTTAGGTTGCCTTGATCCAAAGGTGGTGCTATCGATGTCGGACAGCGCTCAAGACCAGCTGGTGTTACCACCTCCAAAGAAAATGATGACCTGCCAATCACGCTGGCTGTTGCGGGTAAAGAGGTGGCAGGTCTGCGACCCAAAACAGGTGTGACTGCTGTCCCCCCAGTCACAGAGGATGAAGAGGCCGCGGATGCACAAGATATGGCAGACGGTGGTTGGCCCGGCCGGCTAGGCCGCATTGTAGCACACTGAGCTTCCCACTGCAACTTATGCTTCATGTCCATGTGCCGGTTCATGCATGAAGTACTCAAACTATGTATTTTTTGGCCTCTACTTAGCTTTTGCTGACAAATGTTACAGATAACACGAGTTGGGTCATCTTTATCGATCTGAAAAAATGCCCAGGCTATGCAAGGCTTAGCACCCATGCGACCTGAAGAGCCACCACGACTTGTGGTGAGAGGCAGAGTTGTGTTTGAGGATGCAGTTGTTGACGTGCTTCCAGTACTACGTCTCTGTCCAGGAAGGCGCAACCTGACCTCGTCGTCACTAGCATCTTCCTCCACCTCCTCTGCTGACCTCATCTCTTGGCTGACTGTGGGTTGACAGTAAGTGGGATCTCCGACCTCATCATCATCACCCTGTGCGTTATCACACCCGTCGTCCTCAGAGCCAACCTGTTCCTGCCCTGACAAAAAACTAAAGTTGTCGCTCCAATCAGGTATTTGAGTCTTATCATCATCTTCCTCATTGTCTCCACCAACAGGAGTTACAGTTTGGGAATGAGGGTCTACATTATGGTCAGAACCTTCTGCGTCTGGTCCTGGATCCGACTCATAAAGATTCTGGGCATCAGTGCAGATCATTTCCTCGTCTGGATTCACAGAAGCGCTGGAGTCGACCTCTGATTCCCAGGCTATAGTATGAGTAAACAGCTCTGCAGACTCAACCATCTGTTCTACCTCATACTCAGACGGGCAGCTGGAGATTTGGGAGCTGTGAGGAAGCAAGTGCGATTTGGGTGACACCTTTGAGTACTGGAGTATTTGTGATGTTGAAGTTGATGTGGAGGAGAGCCCACTTAAAGGAGCACTTGATATCCGTTGAAGCACCTGCTGTTTTTGTGCCTCATCTGGAATTTGTAGCGATTGGCGTGGCCGTAAGAAAGGGATCTTATCACATTGTCCGCTAAAAGAAGTAGACATTTTAGTTTGGCTGGAAGATGGTCTTTCTTCTGCACCTACCCCACGGACACAACCTTTTTTCCCCTTCCCAACACGCCTATTGCCCTTTCCACCAGCAGCAGGCCTTTTTCCACTCATTTTGGTGGTTAACTAATTCACAACTCTGGAGTTGTTTGCACAAAAAAACAATGGATGGTAACCGAGCAGAGCTGAGTGGCCAAACTGTGGCATTAGGCCAAAACTATTGGCTGGGTTAGATGCAGAAAAAAATTATTTTTAATTTGCAACCTGATGGAGGTCAGTATAGATGTACTAATAAACCAAGTCCCACACACCGCTAGAAGCCCAAATATTTTTTCAGAGCTAGATGCAGAAAATTTTTTTATTCAATTTGCAACCTGATGGAGGTCAGTATAGATGGACTAATAGTCCAAGTCCCACACACTGCTAGAAGCCCAAATATTTTTTCTGAGCTAGATGCAGAAAAAAATTATTTTTAATTTGCAACCTGATGGAGGTCAGTATAGATGGACTAATAGACCAAGTCCCACACACCGCTAGAAGCCCAAATATTTTTTCAGAGCTAGATGCAGAAAAAAATTATTTTTAATTTGCAACCTGATGGAGGTCAGTATAGATGGACTAATAGAACAAGTCCCACACGCTGATAGAAGCCCAAATATTTTTTCAGAGATAAATGAAGAAAAAAATTATTTTTAATTTGCAACCTGATGGAGGTCAGTATAGATGGACTAATAGACCAAGTCCCACACACTGCTAGAAGCCCAAATATTTTTTCAGAGCTAGATGCAGAAAAAAATTATTTTTAATTTGCAACCTGATGGAGGTCAGTATAGATGGACTAATAGACCAAGTCCCACACACTGCTAGAAGCCCAAATATTTTTTCAGAGCTAGATGCAGAAAAAAATTATATTCAATTTGCAACCTGCTGGAGGTCAGTATAGAAGGACTAATAGAACAAGTCCCACACACTGCTAGAAGCCCAAATATTTTTTCAGAGCTAAATGAAGAAAAAAATTATTTTTAATTCGCAACCTGATGGAGGTCAGTATAGATGGACTAATAGACCAAGTCCCACACACTGCTAGAAGCCCAAATATTTTTTCAGAGCTAGATGCAGAAAAAAATTATATTCAGTTTGCAACCTGATGGAGGTCAGTATAGATGGACTAATAGAATGATGCTATGCCCAAAAGATTTTACTTCACTAGGTGCAGTAAAAAAATTGGTATTCTATACACAGGTGGTATATCTTGCAACACAGATAGGCTACTCCACTGACTAACACACTCTGCAATAGGCCAAAAAGGATTAGCTTTGCTAGATTCAGCCAAATGCTGTGAAAAAAACTTGCACAGCACTGGCACAGACCTGCCTGGCAAAAACTGATAGGAACTGATGTAACCTAGTCCTGAAAAGGACTCCAATTACAATTAGTCTTTACTCCCACAATCTATCTATTTAAGAGCACAGACCTGCTTGATAAAAGTCATAGGAAATGCTGTAATCTAGTCCTTAAAAGGACTGCAATCACAACTATTCCCTACTCCCAAGCTATCTGTATATTTGTGCGAAAATTGGCTTGAAATTAACAAGGTATAGCGCACACAGCAACAGCGGTGCCGTCTAACACGCAGCTGCAGCAGTGAGAAAATGGTGGCGACGGGGAAAATGGCTTGGTCTTATAGGGCAAGGACATGTGACATACACTGCCAATCACACATGCCCTTGCTTGTGTGAAAAAAAGCACTTCGCTCCGTGTGTGCGCTGCTGATAGGCTGACAGATTGCACCTCCCCACTGCAAATGCGGGAAAGAGAAAAAAAAATGGAGATCTTCATTGTTCCTGCAGAGATCCATCCCCTGCCCCTCCCCCCGCCCCGCTGTACACTCAAACTGCGTATTAACATTAATTTTCATCATTACTGAGAAAAAATCCAGTTATGATTTTGGTGCACGAACAGTTATCGAACATAACCTCGAACAGCCGAATTTTTCTCAAATTGTTCGTGTTCGCCGACCGGCTCGAACACCGCCCAAAACAGCTCGAATTTGAGATTGGCGAACAGTTCGAGTAGAACAACGCTCATCTCTATTCAGCACTCAAACCATAACAGAACCACAGTATCTGCTGGTAACATCAATTTTGCGCAATCATTTCACCACTTTTTTAGCCCATCCTTTGCAAGGCCACAGGAGACAAGAAGTCTGACACATAGTCAACGCCTAGAGACGATGGTACAGGAGTATCTCCAAGTAAACATTGAAGCCATGACTGTGTCACTGGACCTTTGCTCTTTTTGGGCTTCCAATCTGGATAAATGGCCAGAGCTAGCCACTTACGCCTTGGAGATCTTGTCATGCCCCGCAGCCAGCGTTCTGTCTGAACGTGTGTTCAGCACTGCTGGTGGTGTGCTGACAGATAAGCGCACGCGGCTCTCCACTGATAATGTAGACAGACTCACGTTCATAAAGATGAACAAATCATGGATCCGAAACGACTTTTCTACCCCTGTGTCATCCTGGGGAGAGTAAAAGATGGATGATTGGTTAAAATCACCCTACCAACCATTTTAAGCTTTCAAATTACTAATCATGTTTATCTGTATCTTGGCTGGAAAATAATTTGGGCTTTGTAGCAGTGTGCAGCACTGATTCTATTAGGCCATCTATAATAAGCTCCACCAGATTTAAAATTGCTAATCATGTTTATCTGTATCTTGGCTGGAAAAAAATTTGGGCTTTGTAGCAGTGTGCAGCACTGATCCTATTAGGCCATCTATACTAAGCTCCACCAGATTTAAAATTAATAATAATTTTTAGCTGCATCTAGCCCGGAAAATAATTTTGGGGCTCCGAGATGCGCAAGACACATAAGTGCCTTCTTGCTGCACTACCTGCAACATAACCCTCATATTGTCAGAATTCGAAGTAATCATGACTACTGGGTTACCACACTCTTAGATCCGCCAAACTTTTCGATCAACCTTTTCATTTTAATAAAGACCAAAAAAATGGTCATTTTTGAAATTATAAGCATTAGTAGGTTATTAGAAACTGAAATCAAACAGTTTTCAACTCAAAACTTTATTCTAGGTGATGTTACATTTTCACATAGGACCTCTTGTTCGAAAGGAGCTTCTGAACTCTCTCGTCCATTGAATTTGTCAGGTTTTGGATGGTTTCTGCTTGAATTGTTTTGCATAGATGTGAACTGCCTCCCGCCATCATAGACACTCCTTTTGATGATGCTCCAGAGGTTCTGAATGGGGTAGTGGTCAGGGGAGCATGGGGGTCACACCATAAGTTTGTCCCCTTTTATGCCCATATCAGCCAGAGATGCAGATGTTTTATGTGCAGCATAAGATGGTGCATTATCATGCAAAAAAATGATCTTGCTGTGAAATACACGGTTCTTCTTCTTGAACCATGGCAGGAAGTGCTGTTTGAGAAAATCCACATACATTATGGAGTTCATCTTTAGCGCCTTCAGGGATCCTAAAGGGGCCGACAATCTCTCTCCCCATGATTCCAGCCCAAAACATTACTCCACCTCCTCCTTGTTGTCGCTGTAGCCGTGTTTGCGTGGGGTGTCCATCAACCAGCCATCCTCCACTCCATCCATCTGGACCATCGAGCGCTGCACGGCACTCATCCATGAACAAAACAGTTTTGAAATCAGTCTTCATGTAATGTTTGGCCCACTGGAGCCGTTTCTGCTTGTGTGAAGTGGATAGAGGAGGTCAACAGGATGGCGTATGCACAGCTGCAAACCTCTGAAGGACCCTGCATCTTGTTGTTCGGGGGACGTTGGAGGCACCAGCAGCTTCAAAAACATGTCTGCTGCTATGACAAGGCTTTTTTGCCGCTACTCTTTTAACCTGATGTAATTGCTTGTAGGAAAGAGTCCTCAATTTGCCCTTATCAGTACGCACACGTGTGTACTGTGAATCAGCTACATACTTCTTGATTGCCAAGACACTTCATCCTGATCATCGCACAATGTTGATTGTAGTCATGCCTTGACCTAAACACTCCACAATTTGTTGCTTCTCAGCAGCCGACACATCCTTTTTCTTTCCCATTTTGGCAGAAAATGTAGGCTGCTTAATAATGTGAGACAGCCTTCTTAAGTAGTCTTGCCTTTCATTGGACACACCTGCCAAACTAATTAGCACAGGTGTCTGCAATTGCTTACAGTGATATAAAGAGCCCTGACACACATCACCATCAATGAGTTTAACTGACAAACAAACAAATTCTTCCCTTATCACTCCTAAACACTTTTTGCATTATAATTTGGAACACAGTGTACATGTGCTTTTCCACAAAACACCAGTGGTTCACATAGTGAATCTTACAGTTCTAACTTGCCAACCGTGGTCTGTATGGAGTTGTTCAATAAAGGGCCCAAAATTAAGATAACATAGATGGGAGAGGTCTCTATGAATAGGAATTCCTAAGTATTTGATACCCTGTGAGGGCCAGGCAAAGGGAAAGATGGACTGGATGGAATCCTATATGGATTTGGGGAGGGAGACATCGAGGGCCTCAGACTTCGCTGCATTGATTTTAAAATTTGACCATGTAACAAAGTGATCTATTTCAGCCATAACAGCATGGATGGATATATGTGATTGAGTGATACAGTGCCTACAAGTAGTATTCAACCCCCTGCAGATTTAGCTGGTTTGATAAGATGCAAATAAGTTAGAGCCTTCAAACAGCAAACGAGAGTAGGTTTTATAAAGAGAAGCATAAATCTTACAAACCAAAAAGTTATGTTGCTCAGTTGAATTTTATTAAATTTTAAACATAAAAGTGTGGGTCAATTATTATACAACCCCTATGTTTAATATTTTGTGGAATAACCCTTGTTTGCAATTACAGCTAATAATCGTCTTTTATAAGACCTGATCAGGCCGGCACAGGTCTGTGGAGTTATCTTGGCCGACTCCTCCATGCAGATCTTCTCCAAGTTATCTAGGTTCTTTGGGTGTCTCATGTGGACTTTATTCTTGAGCTCCTTCCACAAGTTTTCAATTGGGTTAAGGTCAGGAGACTGACTAGGCCACTCCAACACCTTGACTTTTTCCCTCTTGAACCAGGCCTTGGTTTTCTTGGCTGTGTGCTTTGGGTCGTTGTCTTGTTGGAAGATGAAATTACGACCCATCTTAAGATCCTTGATGGAGGAGCGGAGGTTCTTGGCCAAAATCTCCTGGTAGGCCGTGCTTTCCATCTTCCCATGGATGCGGACCAGATGGCCAGGCCCCTTGGCTGAGAAACAGCCCCACAGCATGATGCTGCCACCACCATGCTTGACTGTAGGGATGGTATTCTTGTTGTCGTGCCATCCAGTCTCCAAACGTCACGTTTGTGGTTGGCACCAAAGATCTCGATCTTGGTCTCATCAGACCATAGAACCTTGAACCAGTCTGTCTCAGAGTCCTCCAAGTGATCATGAGCAAACTGTAGACGAGCCTTGACATGACGCTTTGAAAGTAAAGGTACCTTACGGGCTCGTCTGGAACGGAGACCATTGCGGTGGAGTACGTTACTTATGGTATTGACAGAAACCAATGTCCCCACTGCCATGAGATCTTCCCGGAGCTCCTTCCTTGTTGTCCTTGGGTTAGTCTTGACTCTTCGGACAAGCCTGGCCTCGGCACGGGAGGACACTTTCAAAGGCTGTCCAGGCCGTGGAAGGCTAACAGTAGTTCCATAAGCCTTCCACTTACGGATGATGCTCCCAACAGTGGAGACAGGTAGGCCCAACTCCTTGGAAAGGGTTTTGTACCCCTTGCCAGCCTTGTGACCCTCCACGATCTTGTCTCTGATGGCCTTGGAATGCTCCTTTGTCTTTCCCATGTTGACCATGTCTGAGTGCTGTTCACAAGTTTGGGGAGGGTCTTAAATAGTCAGAAAAGGCTGGCAAAAGAGATCTTTAATCCACACATGTGAAGCTCATTATTCTTGGTGCCTGAACTACTTCTTAATACTTTAGGGGGACCAAACAGAATTCTTGTGGTTTGAGGGGTTGAATAATAAATGACACTCTGAATTAACTTTTAACGTTTTAAAAAAAAAATAATAAAAAAAACAAAAACAAAATTTGCTGCAGTGCATTTCCCACTTCCAGGCTGATCTACAGTACAAATGTCACAATGCCAAGTTAATTCCGCATGTGTCAACCAGCTAAATCTGCAGGGGGTTGAATACTACTTGTAGGCACTGTATATACTAGGACATCATCAGCAAATAGAGAGCACTTGTACTCGGTGCCTCCCACCTCAATCCACCTAATATTGGGGGTATGGCGAATTGATGAGAGCAGGTGCTCCGTCACTAGGATGTATAAGAGAGGGGACAGAGAACATCCCTGCCTTGTCCCATTGGTGATTGTGAAAGGTGATGAAAATGTTCTGACGCGCCCCCTGGGCCTTAGGACACCCGGAGCCGGACCCTTTTTGGTGGATGCTGGAGGTTGTAGTCTCCGTGGCGGCGACCCGGTTCCGTGGCTCAGGGCGGTCAAACCAGTGGCGGAACTATTTATGTGGTTTTGATGTTTAAATGTCCGACTACGCCACCCGTGGATTGCGGTCAGAGTGAACCGCCGCTCCAGGGCAGACCGCTGAGGCTGGTGTTGAGGGTGCAGCAGAGCGTAGCATAACTCCCCACGGGAGGAGTATAGCCTCAGGGCAGTGTATGCGGAGGATGGGGGTGATGGTGCAGGGCAGCAGCAATAACGACACGGAGTCAGTGATCTAGTCCAGGGCCTTTACTCACAGTTCTTATTATCCAGACCACGTCTGCAGGTAACGGCTGCCCACGTCGTACTGCGCTCACCAGGTGAGGGGCTCAGACAACTCCCAGATAACTTTGGAGCGCTTCACAGGACCCCCTTTGTGTGTCCTTTGTCTGGCCTTTCTTACCAACCCTTCTGTCCGGCTGCCTCGGGCCTCCTCTTGGTAAACTTGGCTCCAGTTTCCCTGACCCTATGTGGTGCCTTCCTAGCGGGTGTAGCGAGGGGCTGCGCCACATCAAATGTCACAGCCTCCGGTTTCTAGCTGAGGGTCGTTTCCTGCCTCCACTAGTTTCGGGAACCGGTCTCGCCCTTTGGCCTGACCCCTCCACGCAGGTGGATTCGGGCGTGCGGTGGCGACTCGCCCGTCCGCACCCCTGGGATCCCTTCATTTCTCGTTTCTGGAGCCTTCTCCGCTCCTCTTCCTTCCTTCTCCCTCTTCCAGGCCTGGGCCTCTGTTACTAGGCCCGCCTCTGGAGCAGAGCTCATGCAGAGCCCCTGCTCCCTGCCACTTCTGCTCAGACTCCTCTGCACTGAACTAAGATGGTGCCCACCTTTTATACTCCCTTCTCAATGCACCCAGGAACTGCTTCCTCCCTGCTCCTGCACTACAGGGTTCCCCTTCCTCAGTGTTCCCTCCCCCCACTCCAGCCAGGGACAGGGACTGTTGTGCCCATCTCAGGGGCATATTGGTCGCCCTGCCCCACGGCAATGTGGTGTAATGCATGCAGGTGTCGGGTCCTGATCCACACTCCATCCTTACCTGAGAGTGAGATATCACACCTCTGGGTGAGGTGCAATACCTCTGTAGCAACCGAGCCCTCAGGGTAATACAGTTCCATTTATCTCCAGCCTAGGTGACGTATTGCGATACAGGGCCGTGATTTTGGCTATAAAAGGGTCCCCTAGACCCCTACCCCAAGGTTTTTAAGAGAATCATATATGGCGTGCCAGGATACTCTATGGAATGCTTTCTCAGCATCCAACGAGAGTATCTAATTACAAATTTTTAACTGCATCTAGCCCAGGAAATACTTTGTGCCTAGTAGCAGTGTCTGCTAGTCAGCGGATTATCCCGGCTGTTAAGCAAGCTACACCACCTGTAGTTTTGACACTTAATTTTTTCAAAGGAAATGCTTCGGGACCACGGGATCCTCAGTGAAGAGCATCAGGAGGCACCCCAAGGCATAGGGGCTGGGACTGGCAGTAGGATGCCTTGCGGTGGACAGCCGAGCTCGATCCTTATAAAAGCTTTTTAACTGCAGCAGCTTTAGTGGACGCTACTGGAGCTGGAATTACGCGGCTGCTGGCATGAGACTTGCCCTCCAATAGATCCTTGTAAATGGATTTAAAGTGTATTCATTCAAATTAGAGAGACAATTTAAATTAAAAAGCTTAGAGCTGCCTCCACCACAGGGGGGCTCGCTCGACCCACTAGCGGACAGGCACCAGTATTGGGAGAGGGGGGCTGGCCGTCAGGGTTCACAGCGGCTCTGGCACAAACCCGGCGACACGGAGGTGGCATGGGCAGGAGCGGACTGAACGTGTCGGCTTCTCACTTTTTGGATTTTAGAAGGGCATGACATGCCTATATCTGTGTCTCCCCCTCCTTTTACTCCTCCACCTCTTTTCTTTTCGCATGACTATATGTACTTGTCACTTTTCCATGTGTTAGTTGTGTCTTCAGAGCAGTTTGTCAGCTTTTGGACACCTTTGAAGGTGTTTTCTATGTGTTTCTATGTGTTTTTGTTTGCCTGCCATTGGTTTTAATGGTGTTCGAAGGTGTTCGACGAACAGTTCGACGAACAGTTCGGCGAACACACGGGTGTTCGACGAACCGAACCGAACTCGAACACTACGGGGGTGGCTCAACACTAGTTAAGAGCCTGCTGAAGCAGGAGCAGGCTGGTAACCATGGTAAACATCGGGTTACTTGGGGCACACGCGCACCTAGTAACCTTTTGTTTATCATGGTTACCACTCTGCTACAGTGAGCGGGAGGTTACCGCTCACTTTAGCAGGCTCGTAACCATGATAAACAACGGGTTAATAGGTGCGCGTGTGCCCCTAGTAACCCGATGTTTATCATGGTTACCAGCCTGATCGCTGCTCCCGCTGGTCACACACAGCGATGTGTGCTGACCAGCGGGAGAGCAACGACCAAAAAATGGTCCAGGACACTTTGCAGCGATCAGTGACCTCACAGCAGGGGCCTGATCGTTGCAAAGTGTCACACATAGCGACATCGCTGGTGAGGTTGCTGTTGCGTCACTAAAACCGTGACACAGCAGCGATCTCGCTAGCGATCTCGCTATGTGAGACGGGGGCTTTAGTCTCTCTGCAATATCTTCGTTGTATTTGCTCATGTTTTTGGACTTAGTCTCGCTTTAGTACCTTAGTTATATTAGCGCATGTCAGGAGGATTGGTCTCTGAACAGAAATATGAGTTGGGCTTATACATACTATTGGGCTTGAAAAGATTGTCAGAACTTCATTATAATAATGTACAAAATGTATACTAAAAGAATAAGCAACAATAGCAATGGATGATTTAGTGTAAAAGGATTAAAAACATACCACGGCTATGAATTTGGAAGTCACTAGCAATATCACCACCAAGGCTGCTATCATATGCTGTCTAGTCAGTAGTATTAACAAACACAGATCACAGTAGGTCTCTTTTGCCTTCAACAAGTGTATCAGTGAGGTGTAAGTAAAGGTTAACAAAGGAGGTGGGCACTGCTAAAGAATAGTAATTATAAATATAAAGGGGTGCTACAGTAACCTGATATAATAGTACAAGATAATTTAGAAGAAGACTCAGGATATACAATCATGCACACCCAATTATTTATTGGGTGTGCATGGTTGTATATCCTGAGTATTCTTCTTCTAAATTATCTTGTGCTATTATATCAGGTTACTGTAGCACCCCTTTATATTTATAATTACTATTCTTTAGCAGTGCCAATCTCCTTTGTAGTCCATTTGTAGCTCTTGTCAGTTTTCTGACATTCCAGAGTGGTTGCACGCAATATATAATAATATATGACATTCCTTTGAAGGCCTTCTGGTCTTTATTATATGATTATAATTGTATACATCAAACTTGTATACTCTTATATCTTGTTTTATTGGTTGTCTAATTGTCTGTGACTTTTTTTCAAGGATAATGGCGTTTGATTTTGAGGCCAGGGAAGCAGCTTGGAGTTAACAGAGTTTGGCTGCCTTTCCTTCCCCTACATTGGCGGAGGATAATGATTTTAACCGTCTTGCACGGGATCTGACGGATTTGCACAAGGCGGCCACACGAGTCTGGTGGAATATATCTAGTCTTGAGGAGTATCAAAGACTCTCCATTTATCCTCGTGGATTGAGAGTCCAGATATTTCCGGCCTGGGAACCAGCCCCAGAATTCAAGTCTACATGGGAGTCAGGCTTATCACAGTGCTCTAATATCCTCATCTATATGCTAATCCAGCATGACAGGGATTTATTTCAGACATTGAAAATCCGTATTAAATCATTGGAAACACAGATGTCTAAATTTGATTTCAACAAACTTATAGTGCCCTTTCAAACTAACCTGAGGGAAACCATTGACTGTCTTGACAGGGACACCATGGAGAGAAAAAGAGCCAAGCTTAACCGTGATAAGGCTGATTATGATAGGGGCCAAACTTATAAATGGAAACACAGGGGCAACCTGCGCAGATTTTCATCTACAAAACATATAGAAGGGGGATCCTTATCCAGTGTAGGTCGTAGCGATCATTTTTTAAGCTCAGAAATGAGCGACACCAATGGTGGATGAGACGGGGAAAACACAAGCAATGGCTGCAAAAAAACAGGTCTAAATTCTGTAAGGACCATGGCCACCAGGACACACAGGAAGAGAAACAGATTTTGAGTCAGAGTTCTGATCAACTGCAGTTTATCAACCTCTCCACATATACTCTAAGTGATATTGAAAGGTCTGTATTACAGAAGGGTTTAACCTTTTCTCCCATGGTGCCGGCTGATAAATTTACCTTGATAAAAGATTTATATCTCTTTTGTAGGAAAATTATTTTTAAGGTCGTTTACAGCAAGTCTGACCTACCATCTGATCTCTCTTCTCCCACTGACAGACAGGTATTTTCTGATCTACTTGAACTCCTACGGGACAACCAGGCATACCAAGGTAGGCAAAAGTTCCCACATCGATTGCCCTCAAAAATTTTACCGTCCCTGTCTATTGTCCCAGCAGTGTCTACCTCTTTTGAGGTCATGAAAGACGAGATTAGGAGATTACCCGCCAACAATATATCTCACCAAAATTTAACCACCAGTGAGAGACGTGCCCTCCTTTGTCTGCAGAAGAATCAGGAATTCCTTATCAAGGAAGCAGACAAGGGGGGAAACGTCGTCTTATGGCCCCGGGTATGTACACCGCTGAAGTACACAGGCAGCTCAATAACAGCAGATTTTATCTGAGGCTTCCTTCGGATCCGACTCAGGTCTTTTCGGCTAAACTCGAATGGTTAATCCTTTAGGCTTTCTCCATGGGGACTATTAACAAACAGGAGAAGGATTTCTTGATGGTGAGGAAACCTACAATCCCCACATTTTATGTCTTGCCTAAAGTGCATAAAAACTTGGTCTGCCCGCCTGGACCACCTATTGTGTCAGGCATAGGAAGCATTTGTGAAAAAGCATGTATTTATATAGACTTTTTCTTGCAGCCACTTGTCACCAACTTTTCCTCCTATCTCAGAGACTCATCTCATCTGATACAGTCCCTCAACTCCCTAAGTTTGCCTGATCAGTTCCTGCTCATCACTGTTGATGTTGAATTGCTATATTCCAATATAGCTCACAAGGATGGCATAGCGGCGGCCTTGTACTTTTTGAACACCACGAGTGGAGGTAATCATCTACATGACTCCTTTATTGTGGATCTTTTGAATTTCATTCTTACCCACAACTACTTTGTGTTCGATCATGTGTTCTACCGGCAAGTCTCTGGGACCTCTATGGGTGCACGGTGTGCGCCCTCCTTCGCCAATCTATTTCTGGGTTGGTGGGAGGACACACACATCTATCCTCTACAGGATTACGATCATGGGGTTTTCAAGTGGCTCCGCTTTATAGATGACATTCTAATTATCTGGACAGGAACGGAAGCGGAGGCACTTGATTTTGTTGATAGGCTTAATGTTAATGATTTTAACATTCATCTCACTCATTGCATATCTTCCTCTGCAGTCAATTTTCTGGATTTGGAAATCAAGATAGTGGGCGGATCACTTGTTACTAAATTATACAGGAAATCGACTGCTACAAACAGTCTTCTACATTATCAAAGTTTTCGTCCCAGAAATCTGAGAAACAGTATACCAGTGGGACAGTTCTCAAGTGCCAAGAGGAATTGTACAATACAGGAGGACTTTAAAATTGAGGTCAGCAATCTAACCTCATGCTTTCGTGAACGTGGTTATCCGAAATCCACAATCTCCAAGGCTCATCAGAAGATTATCGCCAAACCACGGGAGGTTTTGTTGCAACCACAAGCTAATATGGAGGACACACAGATCAGATTTATTACTAGGTTCAATAATCAATAGAATGAAGTGGGTGGTCTATTCCGTAAACATTGAAGTATACTGAAGACAGACTCCCGTCTATCCAGTATATTACCAGAGAAACCATTGTTGACGGCCAGACGAACCCCAAATCTAAGGGACAAACTCGTTCATAGTCATTATTTATGTCCGGTGTACAATACGTCTGGTGGCAATAGACTCAAGGGATCCTTCCCTTGCGGTAACTGCTCTGCCAGTCCATTCTTTTCATCAGGAAAAATCTTTACCAATCCGACTGACAATCATCAATTTCCTTTGAGGGACTTCATTAATTGTAGATCTATGAACGTCATATATGCTCTGACCTGTCCCTGTCCTAAGGTGTATGCTGGTCAAACATTGCAGGAACTCCGTAGGCGGGTACAGCAACATGTTTCTAACATTCATCTTGCTGAACAGGACTTGAGGAAAGGCAGGACCATCTCGTCGGTGGCCCTGCACTTCCTTCAATTCTACTCTAGTAGCCCCAACAAATTGTGAGTCACAGGCCTCCAAAAAATGAGGCCCAACCCACATAATTCGGACCACACTAGGGATCTTTTGAGGTCAGAATCCAGGTGGATCTTTATACTTGACGCGGTGGCCCCTAAGGGCATAAATGAAGATCTCTCATTTACTGGTTACTTGGCTTAGACTCCCATGGTGTCCTTGCAAATGGAACTCTGTCCATACTTGGGGTTCCCTGGTCTTTCCTCTCTTCTCTCCCTTTTCCCATTTGTGGATTACTTGGCCTAGATTCCCATGGTGCTCTTGTATTTGGAATTGTGTCCACCTATGGGAGTTTTTTCATCCTTTTTCCCTGTCCATCCCTTCTTTCTTCTTTTCCCTTTCCCTTCCCCTTCCTACTCCCTCTTTTTCCTTCTTTCCTTTCCCTCCCCTCCCCTCCCTTCCCTCCCCTTTTTTCCTTTTCCTCTTTTCCTGTGAGGCTGACTTGTGCAGTTCTATCAGTTCATATCCTATCAATCTCATAATTTGTGATTGGCAAGTTTAATCAGTTGTGGACATCTTTCTACATTTATGCACACAGCTGTTTATGCATTAATATGTATTGCCATTTCATTTTACTTGCCACTAATCTAGTGGCCTTCAATATTTACAGTATGTGTCTTGTTGTTTGTTTAATGTTTGTTTGTTTGATGTTGGTTTGGTTAGTATGTCTTTCATGTCCATGCTTGTATTTTGTCATGTGATCACATATCTATGCACAAGTGGTGATCTTTTTCAGATCACACATTGACCTCCTGGCATCTTCAGCCTGGCCTGCTATCTATCCTGATCAACGCTAGAATTTTTTATCCTTTGATCACCGGCATTCTTTGTAGCGGATGCGCTACTTCCGGGGTCCTTGCGTTCCACCTTGGAACGCAAGTCTCTTCTCTACTGCGGCTGCGCGCAAGGTTTAATTGCTCTGCCCTTCCTGTTAGGGCGCTCTTTTGCAGACTGTACTTGGCCGGATATGATGTTTTTTCAGACCGGATATGACGTTTCATTTACTTCCGCTTGCGTTCCACCGCATGGTCCGGGTGGAACGCATCTGACAGGAAAAGGCTGCCCTATATGCTAGAACGCCAAAGGAAGATAATATATCTTCACCTGAAATGAGTCACGCTATATCAGACATAGTATTTAACCCACACATGTGCCCATAGACAACATACCCCTGACGAAGCTGCGACTAAGCAGCATAACGTGTAGGGTCTCCAGTGCCACCAGGTACTTATTATATTTTTTTACATCCCTTGATTCTCTTTTTTACTTATAATTTAACCTTTCAGGAATATCTGGCTTGTTATTTATTTCTGGACCAACCGTGCCACGTCATATATGACCTTGGTGACACAGTTTGGTCAAAATCATTAAAACATGGGCCGCTAGTGCCAGTAGACCATTATCCCTATTCATTCCTTGATTCCTTTATATTTATCATTCAATTATTTAGGAGGGTCTGGTTTGTCATATACACTTTGACTGGTTGTGCCATTCTATTTATAACCAGGGTGATTCAGCTTGGTCAATACTGAACTAGTATCATGGAAAAATGTTGTAAAGTATACCTGTGGCCTAAGGGGGGGGTTATTGCTTTGGAATATTATTATTATTACTAGTCCCACTTCATGAAGATTGTACATGTTTTTGTCTGTTTTAAATGTTTTTAACTTTTTCTTTTGTTGTCCATGTGTAATCATGTAATAAAGATTTTTTCACTTTCTTAATATTGGGTGTGCATGGTCTTATATCCTGACTCTTCTTCTTCTAAATTATCTTGTGTAAGTAAAGGTTATTATAGAATAAATGGCACATCACTTGTCTTAATTAAAGAAAGATGATATTACCTCTGACAGCTTTACCATCAGTTTGTTAGTGTTCTGCACAGAATGGTCTCTCTGATTACAAATTACTAAGAAGGATAATTTTTGGCCTTTGTTTTATTAAAAAAAGGAAAAGTCTGTGTGATTTGTTATTAAAGGGGTTGTCCAATCAAAAGTGATAAGTCTGCAGTCACTGTCTGTGACTGCAGACTTATGAATCCCACCAGCGCAGGCACTGGGCACTGCGGGGATTCGCTAGTATGAGACCCGGGACATGAGGCTATATATATCTTACACATATCCGTGACCAGTGGGTGTGCCCTTGCTCTCCATGCACTGGCCCTTCACATCACTAGGCAGGGTGTGGCCTTGCTCCATACAAGTGTATGGAGCAAGGCAGAGCTGAATGGCTGGGGGTATGTATAACTCATTTATACCCTCCGGTCCCGGGTCTCATACCAGCGAATCCCCGCAGTGCACAGTGCCTGTGTTGGGGAGATTCATAAGTCTGCAGTCACAGAGAGTCTGCAGTCACAGAGAGTCTGAGGTCACAGAGAGCTTTTGGGCACCCCTGAATGTGTGGTCTATGTATTTGTTTTTACCTCCCATTGAATTCAATAGGGTTTGGATGTGTGACTGACGACTTATCTTTTTGATCGGACAACCCCTTTAAATGGGTTGTTAGTCACTACAAGTTACCATCTGTTATAGTGAGATTACTTTGACGTTACTAAGGCCGTTTTTGTGTTGAATAGTTTGAAAGGGGTTGGATACAGTCCTAAGGGCTCATTCACAAGTCAGTATTTTCCTTGAGTATATGTATGCCAAAACCAGGAGTGGAACAATCAGAGGAAAACTGTAATTGAAAGATTGCCAAATGTTCTGTGTTTTGAAGGCACTCCTGAATTTGGCATAGAAAAACTGATGTAATACTGATCAAAACTACTGATGTGTGAATAAAGCCTAAGAGAACTCAGAGGGTTTTTTTACACATCTTTTCAGGGCAATTAAAAGATTTACAGTATTGCAATTCAGGGCAAATATAATTTTTGGGACAAATTAGATGAAACTGGCAAATTTGACTGTCAAGAGATTCTGATCAACTTTATTTTTTACACTAATTATAAGGTAGGACTTGGTAGAAATTTGATTGCTGGTTAACAACTGGTTCAGTGATATGAAACAGATTGTGCTTTTTAATAGAATGCACTCTGAGTCACAATTAAATGTGTGGTCCACATGGGACAGTATTATGCCCTCTTCTTTATTAAAAATAAATATATATATATATATATTGTGTTAAATCGACTCACTCGGCTTCTTAAAGAGGCAGACACTGAAACCGTTTCTATTTAAGTGTGGCTGGTTTATTGCAATCTTCATAAACCAAGTCACCAGAAAACATAAATGTAGCCTTAGCCAGCATAAGGTAAAACATTAGTCCACCTGGTTTAGAGTCCAGCTTCCATGTCTTTTAGCAAAGGCATTTCTTCTAGGAGACCTACAATTTCCATGCATCCAGAATGTGTGAAACAAACAGCTCCAGAGCTGCTACTTCCAGGCCCAACCCCACACCAAATGCTCTAAAGGCTGTGAATTTTATCCTCTGACCTCTTCCAACTCTTCAGGTGTTCAATCATGCTAGCACTAAAGATGGCTGATTAACCCCTCATTCCTTAGCGTGCTGGAACCTTTTCCCTATGTTTAATTACTGGAGTTAGCAATCTCAGTGCTACATATCTCCCCTCCAGTACTTTGCCAGTGATTTTGTCACATATTCACCTCTATGCCCAAAGCTATATGTTTTGGCACCTTCAGTCACCAACAGGGGTGTCTAAACTGGCATTTGCGTTACTGTGAAGCTTCCCAGGCTTGTCTTCCACATGAAAGATGAAGACTTATTGCACTGAGTTTCAACTCTTGGAACACCATCTCTGCTTCAAGATGCCATTTGGCCATTGACGTCTTCATGCCCTTAATAAGGTTGGTCAGGGGTGCTGCTAGTATGGCAAAATTCAGGATATATCACTGATAGTATCCCACCATTCCCAGAAATGCCAGAATCTGTCCCTTGGAGACTGGTTTCAGACAATTTTGGACTGCCTCCACCTTATTCACTTGCAGCTTTACTTTGCTTCTTCCAATGATGAAGCCCAGGTATTGTCCCTTCTTTTTCCCGATGGCACTCTTCTTTGGGTTTATGGTAAACCACACTTTCCTCAGCGCATC
This sequence comes from Phyllobates terribilis, assembly GCF_046119375.1. Taxonomy (NCBI): domain Eukaryota; kingdom Metazoa; phylum Chordata; class Amphibia; order Anura; family Dendrobatidae; genus Phyllobates; species Phyllobates terribilis. The sequence continues at coordinate 448,417,340 of NW_027362764.1, forward strand.
CAACATGACCTGAACCTTCTGCAGATGACTTCCTGAATCCATGCTGAATATCACAATATCATCGAAGTAAGTTGTGGCATACTTTTTGTGAGGGGCCAAGATCTGGTCCATGGCCCTACATAATGTAGCTGGGGCTCTTTGCAGCCCAAATGGAATTCTGGTACACTGGAAGCAACCGTCAGGTTTATAAGAGACCATCTTCTCATTTGCATTTCGATAGAAAAGAATTTGGCAGCAACCTTTTATTAGGTCCAGGGTGGTGATGTATCTGGCTGACTTTAGCTTCTCTTTGAGATCATCAAAGCGGGACATTTGATACGCATTAAAATTCAACATCACATTTAGTTTCCTGTGATTATTGCAGAAGCGCGACTTTCCTCCAGGCATGTTCACATGTGGTTCCATCAGGATTTCATGTTCAACCACTTGCATACATCCTGGCAACTCCAAGAACAGATCCCAGTTCCACTGAAGCAGTTCTTGGCACTTTTGTTTCTGGGCCGGTGACAGTGTCTCTACCACGGTGACACCCTTAGTGTCCTGTTATAGTCTGTCCAGCCAACATGGAGGTTCAACGGGGCCACACTGTTTCCCTGCATTATGGATATTGGCATGAGAGGATTTTGAAAGTGAGAGGTGGTAATGGTTAACTGGCAGTTGAGACAGGACTTGCAATATCTTAAGATTAAGACATCTGGGCCTATAGAACCTCTGCATGACTCGTTCTTGAGTTTTGTCCACCCCTTAATGGCCACCTAAGACATGTGCATGGGCTCTGTCCAACACCCTTTGTCTTTAGGGCCCTGGTACCAACAATTGTTCCACTATCTCCTCTCTCACCTTAGCAACCCAGTACAATAAGTCCCCACTCAACATGAAATAGGGAAATCTGGTGTCAGCCCCCGACTCCCGTGCTATGCCGTTTATGACTGTTACCTTATTGAATACTTTTTTTAGAGATAGGTTCCTTTGCTGGGTGAACCTAAATTTTTCTCTGGTCACCCCTAGTTCAGGAATGTCTGCCTCAGGGGATACTACTTTTTCTTCTTCTTCCATGACACAGAAAGGAAATCTGTCAGACTCTGTGGTTGGTGCGATTTTTTTAGGGCCAACCTGTTTCTTACCCAAGCAATTGAGGTCTCCACCCCTCCCCCACAAATCCCAAAACAACGCAAAGTCCCGACCTATGATAATTGAATGCAATAAATCCCGGACCACGTCAACCTCATGGGACTCAGGAACTCGGACCGTCTCAAAGACTACTCTGGCCACTGGATAGTCTTTAGCATCCCCGTAAATGCAGCAGATGCCTATCTTCTTCCCAGTGATCAATTGGAGAGGGAGTGTGTCCCTAACAAGGGTCACCAAACTCCCTGAGTCTACTTGTGTAATCATTTTTAGGCAATTCACTTTGACAGGACAAGTTTGGGCCCCTAGCCAGATGGACAGTCCACTCTGCAATCTGGATATCCATAGAAGGAACAATGGCGTGCTATGTTACAGTCCATTTGTTCGGTGGTCAGGTGACAATGGGTAGCTATATGGCCTGGGCAGTGACATCTCCAACAAATTACATCCCCCGATGAGGGCCTTGGCATGACCTCTGCCGCCCCCTTGGACTTTGGATGCCCCACCCCCTTTTAACCTCTGCCCCCAGTATGGAATGGGTTGCCTTCCCACGCATCCATCGACACCCTGATACCTTATGACCAGTCCCACCAAGTCATCGGCATTCGGGGGATCTCCCTGGGCAACCCAAGTGTGCATTGGGCTCTAAAGTGAGTTCACAAACCAGTCCAATACAAATCGTTCCACCATCTGTGCTGGGGTAGAGGACTCCGGCTGTAACCACTTTTATACAAGGTGCAGAAGATCAAACATTTGGGAGCAAGGGGTTTTGTCATGATGATATGCCCAGGCGTGGACTAGTTGTGCCCTGACAGACATTTTCACCCCCAAGCGCGTCAAAATTTCTGCTTTCAATTTTTCTTATTCTTTGGCATCTTGTAAATCATAGTAGGCCTTGTGTAGCTCCCCCGTTAAGTATGGCACCAGTACTTCCACCAACTGCTCTGGCGGGAGTTTCTCTCTATTGATGACCCTTTCAAAAAGGGTTAAAAAGGCTTCTATGTTATCACCCAGAGACATTTTCTGCAAGGCTCTCCTCATTGCCTCCCGGACAGAGAAATCATCAGATTACATTGGATTCGGAGCCGCTGCTGTGCCACGAACCACCTCTGTGAGTAAATAAACCTGCTGCTGCTGTTGTCAGCTCTGTTGCTGGTACTGTTGCTGCTCCTGCTGCAGCTGTTGCTGCTGCTACTGGAGCTGTTGCATAAGCAGCCTACTTGTCTCCTGTTGTGCCAGGTGTTGCTGCTCCCCCTTCTTCTTCTCCCTCTGCTGCTGCAGCTGCTCTCTGTGCAGCTGCTGCTGCAGGTGCTGCTGGTGTTGGCTTTGGACCAGGTGCTTGATCACCTCCTCTATTTTGTCTGACTGCTCTTCCATGCTCACAGTCTCCTTCAACCAGGACATGCAGTCTGTCCACAGCCATCACTCTTGCTTCATGGGGATCTTAGCTGCAGTTCTAATACCAACTGTGGTAGATTGACTCACTCGGTTTCTTAAACCGCACCTGTCAGCAGGATTGTGCTCAGTAAACTACATACACTGTCAGGTGGGTGACATTACACTGATTAAAATGATACCTTGGTTAATTAAATCCATCCTGTGGCTCTTGTGTAATCTTTACTTTCAGTTTGGAGATAATGATATGCACATGCTTCAGGGCTAGCCTGTGGGGCGGGCTCTATCTGGTGCTTTGCTTACATATTCATCTGTATTTTGAATTTTAATTATGTTATTTATTTAATCTAATAAAAAATGTATTTTCTCATTTAGTGCCTTTGAACTCAAATACTTATAGTTAAAAAAAGAATGCAGCAATATTGTTTGTGCTTACAGAGTGCTGCTGTATTCTTTTGTTTATATGCTGTATAAACATATATATATATATATATATATATATATATATATATATATATACACACTGCTCAAAAAAATAAAGGGAACACTTAAACCACAGAATATAACTCCAAGTAAATCAAACTTCTGTGAAATCAAACTGTCCACTTAGGAAGCAACACACTGATAGACAATTTCACATGCTGTTATGCAAATGGAATAGACAATAGATGGAAATTATTGGCAATTATCAAGACACCCTCAATAAAGGAGTGGTTCTGCAGGTGGGGACCACAGACCACATCTCAGTACCAATGCTTTCTGGCTGATGCTTTGGTCACTTTTGAATGCTGGTTGTGCTTTAATACTCGTGGTAACATGAGACGGACTCTACAACCCAAAGAAGTTGATCAGGTAGTGCTGCTCATCCAGGATGGCCCATCAATGCGAGCTGTGGCAAGAAGGTTTGCTGTGTCTGTCAGCGTAGTGTCCAGAGGCTGGAGGCGCTACCAGGAGACAGGCCAGTACACCAGGAGATGTGGAGGGGGCCGTAGGAGGGCAACAACCCAGCAGCAGGACCGCTACCTCCACCTTTGTGCAAGGAGAAACAGGAGGAGCATTGCCAGAGCCCTGCAAAATGACCTCCAGCAGACGACAAATGTGCATGTGTCTGCACAAATGGTTAGAAACCGACTCCATGTGGGTGGAATAAGGGCCCGACGTCCACAGATGTGGGTTGTGCTCACAGCCCAACACCATGCAGGATGCTTGGCATTTGCCACAGAACACCAGGATTGGCAAACTCGCCTCTGGTGCCCTGTGCTCTTCACAGATGAAAGCAGGTTCACACTGAGCACATGTGACAGACGTGACAGAGTCTGCAGACACCGTGGAGAGCGATCTGCTGCCTGCAACATCCTTCATCATGACCGGTTTGGCAGTGGGTCAGTAATGGTGTGGGGTGGCATTTCTTTGGAGGGCTGCACAGCCCTCCATGTGCTCACCAGAGGTAGCCTGACTGCCATTAGGTACCGAGATGAGATCCTCAGACCCCTTGTGAGACCATATGCTGGTGCAGTTGGCCCTGGGTTCCTCCTAATGCAGGACAATGCCAGACCTCATGTGGCAGGAGTGTGTCAGCAGTTCCTGCAAGATGAAGGCATTGAAGCTATGGACTGGCCCGCCCTTTCCCCAGACCTGAATCCGATTGAGCACATCTGGGACATCATGTCTCGCTCCATCCACCAACGTCACGTTGCACAACAAACTGTCCAGGAGTTGGCGGATGCTTTAGTCCAGGTCTGGGAGGAGATCCCACAGGAGACCATCCGCAACCTCATCAGGAGCATGCCCAGGCATTGTAGGGAGGTCATACCGGCCCGTGGAGGCCACACACAATACTGAGCCTCATTTTGACTTGATTTAAGGACATTACATCAAAGTTGGATCAGCCTGTTGGATCAGGCCTCCATTGGTTAATAAATTTGATTTCCATTGATGATTTTTGTGTGATTTTGTTGTCAGCACATTCAACTTTGTACAGAACAAAGTATTCAATGAGAATATTTCATTCCTTCAAATCGAGGATATGTTATTTGAGTGTTCCCTTTATTTTTTTGAGCAGTGTATATATTATACTTTACACTGTATATATTGTGATAGATCTGCTTACTCAGCTGTTTTAATGAGGTATTAACATGAATGCTTTCCGTTTAAAGCTTCAGCTGGTTTATTAAATTGTGCATTATAAACCAGGTCAACAGAAAAATAGCCGTATTCAGACTTGTTGGCATAAACAAACAGTACCCTTTACAGTCCGTATAATTGCAGGGATCTGCCCACTTAGAACACAGACCTAAAGTTTCAGCTCTCTTTACAAGAGCACAGCTCTGTAGTTCAGCTTCACCTTCAGAGCACTCACAGAACATCCATTAACTCCAGAGGCTTCACCTTTACCTCCTTTACCTCATTACTAGAGATGAGCGTTGTTCTACTCGAACTGCTCGCCAATCTCAAATTCAAGCTGTTTTGGGCGGTGTTCGAGCCGTTCGGCGAACACGAACGATTTGAGAAAAATTTGGCTGTTCAAGGTTATGTTCGATAACTGTTCGTGCACCAAAATCATAACTGGATTTTTTCTCAGTAATGATGAAAATTAATGTTAATACGCAGTTTGAGTGTACAGCGGGGTGGGGGGAGGGGCAGGGGATGGATCTCTGCAGGAATAATGAAGATCTCCATTTTTTTTTCTCTTTCCCGCATTTACAGTGGGGAGGTGCAATCTGTCAGCCTATCAGCAGCGCACACACGGAGCGAAGTGCTTTTTTCACACAAGCAAGGGCATGTGTCATTGGCAGTGTATATCACATGTCCTTGCCCTATAAGACCAAGCCATTTTCCCCGTCGCCACCATTTTCTCACTGCTGCAGCTGCGTGTTAGACGGCACCGCTGTTGCTGTGTGTGCTATACCTTGTTAATTTCAAGCCAATTTTCGCACAAATCTACAGATAGCTTGGGAGTGGGGAATAGTTGTGATTGCAGTCCTTTTAAGGACTAGGTTACAGCATTTCCTACGACTTTTATCAGGCAGGTCTGTGCTCTTAAATAGATAGATTGTGGGAGTAAAGACTAATTGTAATTGCAGTCCTTTTCAGGACTAGGTTACATCAGTTCCTATCAGTTTTTGCCAGGCAGGTCTGTGCCAGTGCTGTGCAAGTTTTTTTCACAGCATTTGGCTGAATCTAGCAAAGCTAATCCTTTTTGGCCTATTGCAGAGTGTGTTAGTCAGTGGAGTAGCCTATCTGTGTTGCAAGATATACCACCTGTGTATAGAATACCAATTTTTTTACTGCACTTAGTGAAGTAAAATCTTTTGGGCATAGCATCATTCTATTAGTCCATCTATACTGACCTCCATCAGGTTGCAAATTGAATATAATTTTTTTCTGCATCTAGCTCTGAAAAAATATTTGGGCTTCTAGCAGTGTGTGGGACTTGTTCTATTAGTCCATCTATACTGACCTCCATCAGGTTGCAAACTGAATATAATTTTTTTCTGCATCTAGCTCTGAAAAAATATTTGGCCTTCTAGCAGTGTGTGGGACTTTCTCTATTAGTCCATCTATACTGACCTCCATCAGGTTGCAAACTGAATATATTTTTTTTCTGCATCTACCTCTGAAAAAATATTGGGCTTCTAGCTGTGTGTGGGACTTGTTCTATTAATCCATCTATACAGACCTCCATCAGGTTGCAAACTGAATATAATTTTTTTCTGCATCTACCTCTGAAAAAATATTTGGGCTTCTAGCAGTGTGTGGGACTTGTTCTATTAGTCCATCTATACTGACCTCCATCAGGTTGCAAACTGAATATATTTTTTTTCTGCATCTACCTCTGAAAAAATATTGGGCTTCTAGCTGTGTGTGGGACTTGTTCTATTAATCCATCTATACAGACCTCCATCAGGTTGCAAACTGAATATAATTTTTTTCTGCATCTACCTCTGAAAAAATATTTGGGCTTCTAGCTGTGTGTGGGACTTGTTCTATTAGTCCATCTATACTGACCTCCATCAGGTTGCAAACTGAAAATAATTTTTTGTCTGCATCTAGCTCTGAAAAAATATTTGGCCTTCTAGCTGTGTGTGGGACTTTCTCTTTTAGTCCATCTATACTGACCTCCTTCAGGTTGCAAATTAAAAATAATTTTTATCTGCATCTACCTCTGAAAAAATATTTGGGCTTCTAGCTGTGTGTGGGACTTGTTCTATTAGTCCATCTATACTGACCTCCATCAGTTTGCAAACTGAATATAATTTTTTTCTGCATCTAGCTCTGAAAAAATATTTGGCCTTCTAGCAGTGTGTGGGACATTCTCTATTAGTCCATCTATACTGACCTCCATCAGGTTACAAATTAAAAATAATTTTTTGTATGCATCTAGCTCTGAAAAAATATTTGGCCTTCTAGCAGTGTGTGGGACTTTCTCTATTAGTCGATCTATACTGACCTCCATCAGTTTGCAAACTGAATATATTTTTTTTATGCATCTACCTCTGAAAAAATATTGGGCTTCTAGCTGTGTGTGGGACTTGTTCTATTAATCCATCTATACAGACCTCAATCAGGTTGCAAACTGAATATATTTTTTTTCTGCATCTACCGCTGAAAAAATATTTGGGCTTCTAGCTGTGTGTGGGACTTGTTCTATTAGTCCATCTATACTGACCTCCATCAGGTTGCAAACTGAAAATAATTTTTTGTCTGCATCTTGCTCTGAAAAAATATTTGGCCTTCTAGCAGTGTGTGGGACTTTCTATATTAGTCCATCTATACTGACCTCCATCAGGTTGCAAATTAAAAATAATTTTTATCTGCATCCAGCTCTGAAAAAATATTTGGCCTTCTAGAAGTGTGTGGGACTTTCTCTATTAGTCCATCTATACTGACCTCCATCAGGTTGCAAATTAAAAATAATTTTTATCTGCATCCAGCTCTGAAAAAATATTTGGCCTTCTAGCAGTGTGTGGGACTTTCACTATTAGTCCATCTATACTGACCTCCATCAGGTTGCAAACTGAATATATTTTTTTTCTGCATCTACCTCTGAAAAAATATTGGGCTTCTAGCTGTGTGTGGGACTTGTTCTATTAATCCATCTATACAGACCTCCATCAGGTTGCAAACTGAATATAATTTTTTTTTGCATCTACCTCTGAAAAAATATTTGGGCTTTTAGCTGTGTGTGGGACTTGTTCTATTAGTCCATCTATACTGACCTCCATCAGGTTGCAAACTGAATATATTTTTTTTCTGCATCTACCTCTGAAAAAATATTGGGCTTCTAGCTGTGTGTGGGACTTGTTCTATTAATCCATCTATACAGACCTCCATCAGGTTGCAAACTGAATATAATTTTTTGTCTGCATCTAGCTCTGAAAAAATATTTGGCCTTCTAGCAGTGTGTGGGACTTTCTATATTAGTCCATCTATACTGACCTCCATCAGGTTGCAAATTAAAAATAATTTTTATCTGCATCCAGCTCTGAAAAAATATTTGGCCCTCTAGAAGTGTGTGGGACTTTCTCTATTAGTCCATCTATACTGACCTCCATCAGGTTGCAAATTAAAAATAATTTTTATCTGCATCCAGCTCTGAAAAAATATTTGGCCTTCTAGCAGTGTGTGGGACTTTCACTATTAGTCCATCTATACTGACCTCCATCAGGTTGCAAACTGAATATATTTTTTTTCTGCATCTACCTCTGAAAAAATATTGGGCTTCTAGCTGTGTGTGGGACTTGTTCTATTAATCCATCTATACAGACCTCCATCAGGTTGCAAACTGAATATAATTTTTTTTTGCATCTACCTCTGAAAAAATATTTGGGCTTTTAGCTGTGTGTGGGACTTGTTCTATTAGTCCATCTATACTGACCTCCATCAGGTTGCAAACTGAACATAATTTTTTGTCTGCATCTAGCTCTGAAAAAATATTTGGCCTTCTACCAGTGTGTGGGACTTTCTCTATTAGTCCATCTATACTGACCTCCATCAGGTTGCAAATTAAAAATAATTTTTATCTGCATCCAGCTCTGAAAAAATATTTGTCCTTCTAGCAGTGTGTGGGACTTTCTCTATTAGTCCATCTATACTGACCTCCATCAGGTTGCAAATTAAAAATAATTTTTATCTGCATCCAGCTCTGAAAAAATATTTGGCCTTCTAGCAGTGTGTGGGACTTTCTCTATTAGTCCATCTATACTGACCTCCATCAGGTTGCAAATTAAAAATAATTTTTTGTCTGCATCTAGCTCTGAAAAAATATTTGGCCTTCTAGCAGTGTGTGGGACTTGTTCTATTAGTCCATCTATACTGACCTCCATCAGGTTGCAAACTGAATATAATTTTTTTCTGCATCTAGCTCTGAAAAAATATTTGGCCTTCTAGCAGTGTGTGGGACTTTCTCTATTAGTCCAACTATACTGACCTCCATCTGGTTGCAAATTAAAAATAATTTTTATCTGCATCCAGCTCTGAAAAAATATTTGGCCTTCTAGCAGTGTGTGGGACTTTCTCTATTAGTCCATCTATACTGACCTCCATCAGGTTGCAAATTAAAAATAATTTTTTGTCTGCATCTAGCTCTGAAAAAATATTGGCCTTCTAGCAGTGTGTGGGACTTTCTCTATTAGTCCATCTATACTGACCTCCATCAGGTTGCAAACTGAATATATTTTTTTTCTGCATCTGCCTCTGAAAAAATATTTGGGCTTCTAGCTGTGTGTGGGACTTTCTCTATTAGTCCATCTATACTGACCTCCATCAGGTTGCAAATTGAATATAATTTTTTTCTGCATCTAACCCAGCCACTAGTTTTGGCCTAATACCACTGTTTTACCACTTAGCTCTGCTCGGTTCCCATCCATTGTTTTTTTGTGCAAACAACTCCAGAGTAGTGAATTAGTTAACCACCAAATGAGTGGAAAAAGGCCTGCTTCTGGTGGAAAGGGGAATAGGCATGTTGGGAAGGGGAAAAAAGGTTGTGTCCGTTGGGTAGGTGTTAAAGCAACAGTAACATCTGCAGAAGAAAGACCATCTTCCAGCCAAACTAAAATGTCTACTTCTTTTAGCGGACAATGCGATAAGATCCCTTTCTTACGGCCACGCCAATCGCTACAAATTCCAGATGAGGCACAAAAACATCAGGTGCTTTAACGGATATCAAGTGCTCCTTTAAGTGGGCTCTCCTCCACATCAACTTCAACATCACAAATACTCAAGTCCTCAAAGGTGTCACCCCAATCGCACTTGCTTCCTCACAGCTCCCAAATCTCCAGCTGCCCGTCTGAGTATGAGGTAGAACAGATGGTTGAGTCTGCAGAGCTGTTTACTCATACTATAGCCTGGGAATCAGAGGTCGACTCCAGCGCTTCTGTGAATCCAGACGAGGAAATGATCTGCACTGATGCCATGAATCTTTATGAATCGGATCCAGGACCAGACGCAGAAGGTTCTGACCATAATGTAGACCCTCATTCCCAAACTGTAACTCCTGTTGGTGGAGACAATGAGGAAGACGATGATGAGACTCAAATACCTGATTGGAGCGACAACTTTAGTTTTTTGTCAGGGCAGGAACAGGTTGGCTCTGAGGACTACGGGTGTGATAACGCGCAGGGTGATGATGATGAGGTTGGAGATCCCACTTACTGTCAACCCACAGTCAGCCAAGAGATGAGGTCAGCAGAGGAGGTGGAGGAAGATGCTAGTGACGACGAGGTCAGGTTGCGCCTTCCTGGACAGAGACGTAGTACTGGAAGCACGTCAACAACTGCATCCTCAAACACAACTCTGCCTCTCACCACAAGTCGTGGTGGCTCTTCAGGTCGCATGGGTGCTAAGCCTTGCATAGCCTGGGCATTTTTTCAGATCGATAAAAATGACCCAACTCATGTTATCTGTAACATTTGTCAGCAAAAGCTAAGTAGAGGCCAAAAAATACATAGTTTGAGTACTTCATGCATGAACTGGCACATGGACATGAAGCATAAGTTGCAGTGGGAAGCTCAGTGTGCTACAATGCGGCCTAGCCGACCGGGCCAACCACCGTCTGCCATATCTTGTGCATCCGCGGCCTCTTCATCCTCTGTGACTGGGGGGACAGCAGTCACACCTGTTTTGGGGCGCAGACCTGCCACCTCTTTACCCGCAACAGCCAGCGTGATTGGCAGGTCATCATTTTCTTTGGAGGTGGTAACACCAGCTGGTGTTGAGCGCTGTCCGACATCGATAGCACCACCTTTGGATCAAGGCAACCTAACATGTCCGCCTGCATCTTCCTCACAGACCGGCAGTTTGCCGGGGACACCCTTATCAACCCCATCTAAGCACAATAGCCAGCCCTCGGTCCCTCAGATGTGGACAAGTAAAAGACCATTTCCTCCTAGCCATGAGAAAGCTAAGAGGTTGAATTTCACCATCTGCAAGCTCTTGGCTACAGAAATGCTGCCTTTCCGCCTGGTGGACACAGAGGATTTTCGAGACCTTATGTCTGTCGCAGTGCCCCAGTACCAGATGCCCAGTTGGCACTACTTCTCAAAGAAAGGTGTGCCTGCGCTCCACCAGCATGTCGCACACAACATCACCGCTTCTTTGAGAAACTCTGTGTGTGACAGGGTGCATTTCACCACAGACACTGGGACGAGTAGGCATGGACAGGGGCGTTACATGTCGCTGACTGGGCACTGGGTAACTATGGTGACAGCAGGACAAGGGGCTGCTGTCCAAGTCTTGCCTTCCCCATGAGTTGTGCGTCAATCCTCTTTATGTCAAATTTTCTCCACTGCTTCTGCTTCCTCAACCTCCTCTCGGTCTTCCACCTGCACCCAAAGCCTGTCTGTTCATGCCACAAGCTTTCTAACTGCGCAGAAGGGATCCTGCACACCTACTTACTATGCTGGCAGTAGGGCTCAACGTCATCAAACGGTTTTTACTTTGAAATGTCTGGGAAATGTGAGTCACACAGCTGAGGAGTTGTGGTCAGCTCTGGAGAACCAATTTCATGAATGGTTGTCTCCACTGGACCTGAAACCAGGGAAGGCCGTGTGCGACAATGCTGCAAACCTGGGTGCGGCCCTTCGCCGGGGCAATGTCACACACGTGCCTTGTATGGCTCACGTGTTGAACCTGGTTGTCCAGCAATTTTTAGCCCACTATCCCAGACTAGATGGCCTTCTGCAGAGTGCACGGTCGCTGTGTGCTCACTTCCGCCGTTCGCATCCCGCAGCTCAGCGACTTACATCTCTACAGAAGTCGTTGGGCCTGCCACTTCACCGGCTAAAATGCGATGTGCCTACCCGGTGGAATTCAACTCTGCACATGTTGCAGCGACTGTGGCAGCACCGACAAGCCCTGGTGCAATACGTTCTGACGTATAGCCTGGGCCAACGAGATCCAGAGGTGGGGCAAATCACGCTGGAGGAGTGGTCTCAGATCAGGGACCTATGCACCCTTCTGCACAGTTTTGAAATGGCGACGAAGATGTTTAGTGCTGACGATGCCATTATCAGCATGACTATTCCGGTGATATACATGCTTGAGCACATGTGAAACAGAATTCGGAGTCAGGTGGTGGCACAAGAGGAGGTGGAGGAAGTAGAGGAGGAGGAGTTGTATGCGGAAGGGCTAACATCTGCAAGGTCCAGACGGTCGGCAGCACCAATGCGGCAGGCATGTGAGGGTGGGGGAGATGGTTTTACCAGGGCGCATGGTAGCAGCCAAACTAGTGAGGAAGGTGCAGGAGCCCAGGAAGAAGTGGAGGACGAACTGATGGAAGACTCATCAGATGAGGGAGACCTTGATCAAATTTCTGTTGTGCGAGGTTGGGGGGAGAGGACAGAGGAAGGAAGCATGATTGTTACCTCGCCACCAACACAACAGGGACTTGGTGCTCCTGGATGCGCAACACACATGAGTGCCTTCTTGCTGCACTACCTGCAACATGACCCTCGAATTGTGAGAATTAGAAATAATCCTGACTACTGGGTTGCCACACTGTTAGATCCCCGGTACAAAAGTAAATTTGCAGAAATTATTCCTGCCATAGAAAGGGATGCACGCATGCAGGAGTATCAGCAGAGACTGTTGCAGAATCTTACATGTGTTTTTCCACAAAACACCAGTGGTGCACGTAGTGAATCTCACAGTTCCAACTTGCCAACCGTGGGACCGTCAAGTGTTCAGCACTCAAACCGTAACAGAACCACAGTATCTGCTGGTAACATCAATTTTGCGGAATCATTTCACCACTTTTTAAGCCCATCCTTTGCAAGGCCACAGGAGACAAGAAGTCTGACACATAGTCAACGCCTAGAGACGATGGTACAGGAGTATCTCCAAGTAAACATTGAAGCCATGACTGTGTCACTGGACCCTTGCTCTTTTTGGGCTTCCAATCTGGATAAATGGCCGGAGCTAGCCACTTAAACCGTGGAGATCTTGTCATGCCCCGCAGCCAGCGTTCTGTCTGAACGTGTGTTCAGCGCTGCTGGTGTTGTGCTGACAGATAAGCGCACGCGGCTCTCCACTGATAATGTAGACAGACTCACGTTCATAAAGATGAACAAATCATGGATCCGAAACGACTTTTCTACCCCTGTGTCATCCTGGGGAGAGTAAAAGCTTGATGATTGGTTAAAATCACCCTACCAACCGTTTTAAGCTTTCAAATTACTAATCATGTTTATCTGTATCTTGACTGGAAAATAATTTGGGCTTTGTAGCAGTGTGCAGCACTGATCCTATTAGCCCATCTATACTAAGCTCCACCAGATTTAAAATTAATAAAAATTTTTAGCTGCATCTAGCCCGGAAAATAATTTTGGGGCTCCGAGATGCGCAAGACACATAAGTGCCTTCATGCTGCACTACCTGCAACATGACCCTCATATTGTCAGAATTCGAAGTAATCATGACTACTGGGTTGCCACACTCTTAGATCCCCCAAACTTTTCGATCAACCTTTTCATTTTAATAAAGACCAAAAAAAATGGTCATTTTTGAAATTATAAGCATTAGCAGGTTATTAGAAACTGAAATCAAACAGTTTTCAACTCAAAACTTTATTCTAGGTGATGTTACATTTTCACATAGGACCCCTTGTTCGAAAGGAGCTTCTGAACTCTCTCGTCCATTGAATTTGTCAGGTTTTGGATGGTTTCTGCTTCAATTGTTTTGCATGAGGACAGAATACCGTCCCAGAGCTGTTGCTTAGATGTGAACTGCCTCCCGCCATCATAGACACTCCTTTTGATGATCCTCCAGAGGTTCTGAATGGGGTAGAGGTCAGGGGAGCATGGGGGTCACACCATAAGATTGTCCCCTTTTATGCCCATATCAGCCAGAGATGCAGATGTTTTATGTGCAGCATGAGATGGTGCATTATCATGCAAAAAAATGATCTTGCTGTGAAATACACGGTTCTTCTTCTTGAACCATGGCAGGAAGTGCTGTTTGAGAAAATCCACATACATTATGGAGTTTATCTTTAGCGCCTTCAGGGATCCTAAAGGGGCCGACAATCTCTCTCCCCATGATTCCAGCCCAAAACATAACTCCACCTCCTCCTTGTTGGCGCTGTAGCCGTGTTTGCGTGGGGTGTCAATCAACCAGCCATCCTCCACTCCATCCATCTGGACCATCGAGCGCTGCATGGCACTCATCTGTGAACAAAACAGTTTTGAAATCAGTCTTCATGTAATGTTTAGCCCACTGGAGCCGTTTCTGCTTGTGTGAAGTGGATAGAGGAGGTCGACAGGATGGCGTGTGCACAGCTGCAAACCTCTGAAGGACCCTGCATCTTGTTGTTCGGGGGACGTTGGAGGCACCAGCAGCTTAAAAAACTTGTCTGCTGCTATGACAAGGCTTTTTTGCCGCTGCTCTTTTAACCTGACGTAATTGCCTGTAGGAAAGAGTCCTCAATTTGCCCTTATCAGCACGCACACGTGTGTACTGTAAATCAGCTACATACTTCTTGATTGCCAAGACACTTCATCCTGATCATCGCACAATGTTGATTGTAGTCATGCCTTGACCTAAACACTCCACAATTTGTTGCTTCTCAGCAGCCGACACATCCTTTTTCTTTCCCATTTTGGCAGAAAATGTAGGCTGCTTAATAATGTGAGACAGCCTTCTTAAGTAGTCTTGCCTTTCATTGGACACACCTGCCAAACTAATTAGCACAGGTGTCTGCAATTGCTTACAGTGATATAAAGAGCCCTGACACACATCACCATCAATGAGTTTAACTGACAAACAAACAAATTCTTCCCTTATCACTCCTAAACACTTTTTGCATAATAATTTGGAACACAGTGTACATGTGCTTTTCCACAAAACACCAGTGGTTCACGTAGTGAATCTTACAGTTCTAACTTGCCAACCGTGGTCTGTATGGAGTTGTTCAATAAAGGGCCCAAAATTAAGATAACATAGATGGGAGAGGTCTCTATGAATAGGAATTCCTAAGTATTTGATACCCTGTGAGGGCCAGGCAAAGGGAAAGTTGGACTGGATGGAATCCTATATGGATTTGGGGAGGGAGACATCGAGGGCCTCAGACTTCGCTGCATTGATTTTAAAATTTGACCATGTAACAAAGTGATCTATTTCAGCCATAACAGCATGGATGGATATATGTGATTGAGTGATATATACTAGTACATCATCAGCAAATAGATTGCACTTGTACTCGGTGCCTCCCACCTCATTCCACCTAATATTGGGGTTATGGCAAATTGATGAGAGCAGGTGCTCCATCACTAGGATGTTTAAGAGAGGGGACAGAGGACATCCCTGCCTTGTCCCATTGGTGATTGTGAAAGGTGATGAAAATGTTCTGATGCACCCCCTGGGCCTTGGGACACCCGGAGCCAGACCCTTTTTGGTGGATGCTGGTGGTTGTAGTCTTCGTGGCGGAGACCCGGTTCCGTGGCTCAGGGTGGTCAATCAAGTGGCGGAACTATTTATGTGGTTTTGATGTTTAAATGTCCGACTACACCTCCCGTGGATTGCGGTCAGAGTGAACCGCCGCTGCAGGGCAGACCGCTGAGGCTGGTGTTGTGGGTGCAGCAGAGCGTAGCATAAACTTGGCGCCAGTTTCCCTGACCCTATGTGCTGTCCTCCTAGCGGGTGTAGCGAGGGGCTGCGCCACATAAAATGTCACAGCCTCCGGTTTCTAGCTGAGGGTCGTTTCCTGCCTCCACTAGTTTCAGGGACCGGTCTCCCCCTTTGGCCTAACCCCTCCATGCAGGTGGATTCGGGCTTGCGGCGGCGACTCGCCCGTCCGCACCCCTGGGATCCCTTCGTTCCTCGTTCCTGGAGCCTTCTCCTCTCCTCTTCCTTCCTTCTCCCTCTTCCAGACTTGGGCCTCTGTTACTAGGCCCGCCTCCGGAGCAGAGCTCATGTAGAGCTCATGCAGAGCCCCTGCTCCCTGCCACTTCTGCTCAGACTTCTCTGCACTTAACTAAGATGGTGCCCACCTTTTATACTCCCTTCTCAATGCACCCAGGAACTGCTTCCTCCCTGCTCCTGCACTACAGGGTTCCCGTTCCTCAGTGTTCCCTCCCCCCACTCCAGCCAGGGACAGGGACTGTCGTGCCCATCTCAGGGGCATATTGGTCGCCCTGCCCCACGGCAATGTGGTGTAATGCATGCAGGTGTCGGGTCCTGATCCACACTCCATCCTTACCTGAGAGTGAGATATCACACCTCTGGGTGAGGTGCAATACCTCTGTAGCAACCGAGCCCTCAGGGTGCTACAGTTCCATTTATCTTCAGCCTAGGTGACGTATTGCGATACAGGGCTGTGATTTTGGCTATAAAAGGGTCCCCTAGACCCCTACCCCAAGCTTTTTAAGAGAATCATATATGGCGTGCCAGGAGACTCTATGGAATGCTTTCTCAGCATCCAACGAGAGTATCTAATTACAAATTTTTAACTGCATCTAGCCCAGGAAATACTTTGTGCCTAGTAGCAGTGTCTGCTAGTCAGCGGATTATCCCGGCTGTTAAGCAAGCTATACCACCTGTAGTTTGGACACTTAATTTTTTCAAAGGAAATGCTTCGGGACCACGGGATACTCAGTGAAGAGCATCAGGAGGCACCCCAAGGCATAGGGGCTGGGACTGGCAGTAGGATGCCATGCGGTGGACAGCCGAGCTCGATCCTTATAAAAGCATTTTAACTGCAGCAGCTTTAGTGGACGCTACTGGAGCTGGAATTACGCGGCTGCTGGCATGAGACTTGCCCTCCAATAGATCCAATTTAAATTAAAAAGCTTAGAGCTGCCTCCACCACAGGGGGGTTTGCTCGACCCACCAGCGGACAGGCACCAGTATTGGGAGAGGGGGGCTGGCCGTCAGGGTTCACCGCGGCTCTGGCACAAACCCGGCGACACGGAGGTGGCACGGGCAGGAGCGGACTGAACGTGTCGGCTTCTCACTTTTTGGATTTTAGAAGGGCATGACATGCCTATATCTGTGTCTCCCCCTCCTTTTACTCCTCCACCTCTTTTCTTTTCTCATGACTATATGTACTTGTCACTTTTCCATGTGTTAGTTGTGTCTTCTGAGCAGTTTGTCAGCTTTTGGACACCTTTGAAGGTGTTTTCTATGTGTTTCTATGTGTTTTTGTTTGCCTGCCATTGGTTTTAACGGTGTTCGAAGGTGTTCGACAAACAGTTCGACGAACAGTTCGGCGAACACACGGGTGTTCGACGAACCGAACCGAACTCGAACACTACGGGGGTGTCTCAACACTACTCATTACTAACTCAGTAAATAAAAAGAGAAGAAAACACTGAAAACAAATCTTTATTTGAAAAAACACACAGAAAAAAATCTTTATTTGAAAAAACCTCCTCAACAATTTCATTCGCATTTCTGGAAATTCTCAAGCTCCTGCCTGGCGCTGACGACGAGTAGCCCTATTGAGCCTCGCGCTGATAACGTTCTGGGAATAAGGCGCAATAGATAAATGGGTAAACGAGGGAGAATGGGGAAATCTTTATTCAGTGTTTTATTCCTGTGAGTCTGTTATTTTTAACTATTCACTTACTGGGTTAGTAATGGGGGTGACTGATATATTACGCCTTATTATTATCCATTGGGCTTGATGTCAGTGGACATTACACAACTCACATGAACCCTAACTAATACCCTGTCAATGCACAAGGGCAAGTGGAAAGAGGCGGGCAAAGTTCCTTTTCTGGGGCAGCTGTGGGCTGCTATATCAAGGCTGGAAAGAGACAAATCTCAATGGACCTTCCCAGCCTGAGAATACCAGCCCACAGCTGTCTGCTTTACCTTGACTGGTTATCAAAATTGGGGGGGGGGGCATTTTTTTAAGTTATTTATTTAAATAATTAAGAAAAAACAGTGTGTGGGCCCTTCCTGTTTTTGATAACCAACCAAGATAAAGCAGCTGTCTGACTTACTTGTGCTTGTTAACGAAAAAAGGGGGACCCCTTTTTTTTTCTAACATGGTGCGCCGGCCTATAACAGCTATGCCAATACTTGGCATGGTTGTGATGATATCGGAAGTGTCCACACCAGAAAAGCTTATTGATTTGCTGCGCTGCAGCCTTTCAACAAGCTTTATTAGTCTGCTGAACCCGAACCGTAAACCGGACGTTCAGTAAGAAGTTCGTGTTTGAGGATCGGTACTGGACACTAGCTGTCTGGTGCGAACCCTGAACTTTACAGTTCGGGTTCTCTCATTCCTACTTACAGCAATTTCAAGTTGAAGCTGAAGTGGAGCTAGCCACTGGGCGAGTTGCCTCTTGGCAAACTAATTATTCCGCTATGTAGTGTTTTATCCGCAGGCTTTCAAGCATTAAAATTGGTTGGCATCACTTGGCTTTGCATGAGCAAAAGAAACAGGTGATTTGTGAAATTATGGATATGTCCTATGCTTGCTTTGCATGAGGTCATGTCAGTTTAGTGACATCTGTGGGAGGACACAGATAACTGCCATCTGGATGTGGAAATAAACACAGCTCCTAGTTGAGGAGGCCTCCCACCTGTCCCAGATGCGGTCGTGCAAGGCTGAGTGTATGCCATTATTTTTCAAAAGGCAGCAGATTATATAAGTTGGTAAGGCGACTGCAGAATTTGTACCACTGGCTACTGGACAAGATGCGAGTTTAGTTAGCAAACCAGCAGATGACTGGGAGCGTAAGGTTGCTTCCTTGATACAGAATAAGTGATGGATATTTCCTATTTTAAAGGAGAAGGAAGAGGAGGAGGCATGCTAGAAGTATGACATCAAGTTGGGGAGGATGACAATGATGATGGTGGTTAAAATACCAAACATATGCCACCTTAGGATGAGGATACACCTGAAAGAAAGATGAGCATGGTGAGAAGGGTGGGGAGGACTGATTGGGTTAGCTCTGCTAGCAGGCCAGCTTGAATTTGCCAAATGAGCAGGAAATGTTCCTTCATGTGCTGATACAAAGCTGGAATTCAGAGTCTATGGGAGCCAGAATGTACACAGCTTATTTTACTCTTGCATAGCATGTAGAGTGCCAAAGAATTGTCTCATGGAAATGTGTAAAACAACTCCCAATCATAAGAAGCCTGCTTGTATAACTCGTCAACACCAGAACCAGACCTTTCATGCTAGTAGAAACTCCTCCACCAACCATTAATGCTGCATTGCTTGCTGCAGAGCTGTCTGTAGAAAAGGCTGATGTGAACCCTAAAGTTGTTTTTAACACACATCGCATGTGCTATGTATCACCAAGCACAGCGACCTCTTCTTCTGATGACCTCAACTCCTTGTCACCTTTGTCTGGTTCCCAGATTTTGTCCAATACAGAATTGTCATTTTCATAACTTTCATTGTTATATTTGGAGATGCACTGGGCAGAATACTGATGCTAGCTGTTGGTGTTGCTGTCAGAGGTTACATCATCCAGTTGTGATTTAGATGAGATATGAAACATATGCTCCACTATGACCTCCGTTTCCTTCCCGCTAATGTGTTTGCTGCTATCAGGGACCTCTTTCTTATTCATGATAGAAGGTTCTTTTTTATAACCCTGCCACATCCGTTGCTTATGCAATGTTTGAGTTTGGGATATATGTTGAGAAAAAGTATTTCCCTTGTTTCTAAACTTTTTATCAAACTAAACAAATTTTTGTTTTAAAATTCTCCCACTCTTGACAAAAAAAAGTAACCATCAATAAAATGGCTGATGATATGTAAATTGCGGCAGCAGCTAGCAGTCAAGCTGTTCAAAATCCTTAATGTCTTAATATTTTTTTTTAGAAGAATTGACGCTCCACCAAGATGAAAATTAATGTAATGAAACCTAATATGCTAGGTTTTAAAGTTTCTAAAAGTAGGTTCAATACCACTTACAAGCATATGGCAGCAACGGCAGTAAGGTCCTAGTTTGTCTGGTATCTAGAGTAGACAATTAAACATGGTAGTCCAAAAATAAAAAGAGACCTTCTATATTAAAAGTAATGAAAAAAATAGGCCCTGTGCCTTAACAAAATAGAATAAGACCAGAAAATATTGATAGAATCGCTCCCCATAAGCAAGCACCTGCAACTGGCTGATGTAGTCAAGTGATATGTTTATGCGTAATTTATTTATTTAGTTTACTCACTTATGCAGAACCATTGATTCCACAGCGCTTCATAGACATCATCATCACTGTCAACATTGGGACTCACAATCTAAATTCCCTATAATTATTTCTTTGGAGTGTGGTAGGAAACCAGAGTACCCGGAGAAAACCGACACAAACAAGGAGTACATACAAACTCCTTGCCAATGTTGTACTTGATGAGATTTGAACCCAGGACCTCAACGCTGCAGAGCACAAAATTTAGTTGGTAAACACTTGTGTTTAAGTTTCTGGATTATATAATTTTCTCTTTAAATAAAAAATAAATTAAAGATCACTTGACTGTATAAAATAGAATGAGACCAGAAAGTCTACATAGAATCATGTCCCAATAGCAAGCACATTCAACTGATGGCTGTGTTCAGGTGGTATGTGTACTCGTCTAATATTAAACTATTGGAGTGATGAATCAGGCACAAAAAAATATTTTACTCTATGTGCACGCTTTGAAAGGTAAACAATTATTTTAAAATTTACAGAATTATGGAGATTTTCACCATAAAAATTGGCTCATTTTCAAAACTTATTGATCACATTTTCATTTACAAACAGAAGCAAGCCTTTAGGTCTGAATTTCGATTTAGTTGCAAAATTTGCACTGGGTTGGGTAGTGCTATCTGTGTTTGCTAGCACTGGGTAAAAAAAACAGCTACTAACCCTGCGTCAGGCACAATAGGCCTGACAGGCACGGCTCACACATTTTTGTTTTCCCCTCCTCTCCAACGCGGCTGGGGATCCCACTCCTCACAGTACCACTCTATCTTTTGGTTCTGCTTGAAACTCCCCACTCAGTTTTATCACTAACCTTGCGGAGAACAGTTGTGACCTCTGCAGCCTCTCAGGCTCATAGCACCTGAAGGTTCCCACTTTTGAAGGTTCGTACCATCTAGTTTTTTTTAATAACAATTGTTTATTTTGCTCGTTTTATGACTGCATAATGCAAAGTTTATGGATGTTTTTTTAGAAATAAGTAGGGTTTTCTTACAAATAAGAAGGTTTTCATATAAATGGCCTCTCAGGCAAGTTGTGCCCCAACATGCCCGAACATTAAAAAATAATCTCTGATATGATATGATCTGCCAACCTTTCTTTTCTTTCTTCCAATGTGTTTCTTTCTGCTGAATTTTTAAATTCTGAATCTGAGTGAATATGACTCCAGAAACATCTAAGTGCCTTACAATTAATTTTTTTTCCTAATCTTAAAGTTTAGTAATAGTTATGTCCTGAAAACTGGAGGCTATTTGGCAGTAGTTGTGAAATTTGTGTACTTTTTGTTTTACTACGTTTATGGTTATTACATGTTTTTTTTTGCATATGATTTTGTATACTCTCTTTTAATACATCCATATGAAGGTCACTGATTACTTTTAGAGCCCAGAAATTTTGATAGCTAGATATTATAGGCCGTTTTTTAACCTGTGCCTGTCAGGCGCATTGCTGTAATATTAGCATTTTTTTTATAACAGCCCTATACCATATGCGCATAAAACTATTTCAGAGACTTAAAATGGTGAATATTTAAATCACAGTGTGTATTAGATTTTTTTGTCTGTTTCATCTAGGATATTATTGTTGTCCATTAATCGGTCCATTCAAGCAGACAATCCTTACAAAATGCAGTTGTGCTGAAAAAATTTGTGATACTAATTCATCTTTTTTCCTTTCCAAAGAAAGATATCATAACTATAAAACAAAAGAAAAATATACATTTCTAATTTGATGAATGAATATATATTTGTTTGTTTAAAAAATAGAGCTTTCTTTCATCATAAAAGCATCAATATTATACAACAAAACTTTTTCCTTTCTTTGTCTTACATATTTATTTTTCTGGCCTGTCATTAGACATTTCATTACTCAAGCTCTAAAAGCCATTACAGGTCTTTGGATATTGCATGAACTCCCAAAAGCATATACTCTATATGGTTTAATAAGTCATTTACTGGTATACTCAACAAACATCATTGACTGAATTCTCGGAAGTGCTAGATAACAATGTTATAATTTTAAATATTCAACAAAGATTGCAATGAATTTGAACACATACACACAATAAGACATACACAGGCATACACAAAGAGTTCCTTTTCGTTATAAAGTTTAAACACAGTGAAACATAACTGCATTAAATTATACATATTTATACGCAAAAAGAACATATAAAGTAAATAAAGTTGTAATAAAGAGAGAATTATGAAAGGTGCTTTGGGTAAATTAGTAATTCATATTTTTACATTCAGGTGATTTTTTTTTTATTTCCTTGTATTATTCCACAATTGTTTTAAAATAAATAGTAATATAGTAATTAAAGTCAAAGGTAAGTATACTGATTTTAGAGGTAACTGCATATGAATTTGAGAGGGAACTAATGCGTCAGCTGCATACCTATAATGACAAGTTTTGTTAAATATGATCATGAAGAAGGTTATATTATTGGAAATCAGTTGCAAAATGTTATTTTAAAAAATTCAGTCTTTGTGTACATGGACCTCAGTATCGGCTTGACAAGGGTAATCTTCCAATGAAGAATAACTAGTGTTCAGTTTTCCAATAAAAAAGAGAGTATATATATATATATATATATATATATATATATATATATATATATATAAATATGTGTGTATTTATACACTGTATATATATAGATATAGATATAGATATACAGTACAGACCAAAAGTTTGGACACACATTCTCATTTAAAGATTTTTCTGTATTTTCATGACTATGAAAATTGTACATTCACACTGAAGGCATAAAAGCTATGACTTAACACATGTGGAATTATATGCTTAACAAAAAAGTGTGAAACAACTGAAAATATGTCTTCTATTCTAGGTTCTTCAAAGTAGCCACCTTTTGCTTTGATGACTGCTTTGCACACTCTTGGCATTCTCTTGATAGCTTCAAGAGGTAGTCACTGGAAATGGTCTTCCCACAATCTTGAAGGAGTTCCCAGAGATGCTTAGCACTTGTTGACCCTTTTGCCTTTACTCTGCGGTCCAGCTCACCCCAAACCATCTCGATTGGGTTCAGGTCTGGTGACTGTTGAGGCCAGGTCATCTGGCGTAGCACCCCATCACTCTCCTTCTTGGTCAAATAGCCTGGAGGTGTGTTTGGGGTCATTGTCCTGTTGAAAAATAAATGATGGTCCAACTAAATGCAAACCGGATGGAATAGCATGCCGCTGCAAGATGCTGTGGTAGCCATGCTGGTTCAGCATGCCTTCAATTTTGAATAAATCCCCAACAGTGTCACCAGCAAAGCACCCCCACACCATCACACCTCCTCCTCCATGCTCCACGGTGGGAACCAGGCATGTAGAGTCCATCCGTTCACCTTTTCTGCGTCTCACAAAGACACGGTGGTTGGAACCAAAGATCTCAAATTTGGACTCATCAGACCAAAGCACAGATTTCCACTGGTCTAATGTCCATTCCTTGTGTTCTTTAGCCCAAACAAGTCTCTTCTGCTTGTTGCCTGACCTTAACAGTGGTTTCCTAGCATCTATTTTACCATGAAGGCCTGCTGCACAAAGTCTCCTCTTAACAGTTGTTGAAGAGATGTGTCTGCTGCAAGAACTCTGTGTGGCATTGACCTGGTCTCTAATCTGAGCTGCAGTTAACCTGCGATTTCTGAGGCTGGTAACTCGGATAAACTTATCCTCAGAAGCAGAGGTGACTCTTGGTCTTCCTTTCCTGAAGTGGTCCTCATGTGAGCCAGTTTCTTTGTAGCGCTTGATGGTTTTTGCAACTGCACTTGGGGACACTTTCAAAGTTTTCCCAATTTTTCGAACTGACTTTCCTTCATTTCTTAAAGTAATAATGGCCACTCATTTTAGAATTTCTTAGCTGCTTTTTTCTTGCCATAATACAAATTCGAACAGTCTATTCAGTAGGACTATCAGCTGTGTATCCACCTGACTTCTGCACAACACAAATGATGGTCCCAACCCCATTTATAAGGCAAGAAATCCCACTTATTAAACCTGACAGGGCACACCTGTGAAGTGAAAACCATTTCCGGTGAATACCTATAGAACTCATCAAGAGAATGTGAAGAGTGTGCAAACCAGTCATCAAAGCAAAAGGTGGCTACTTTGAATAACCTAGAATAAAAGACATATTTTCAGTTGTTTCACACTTTTTTGTTAAGCATATAATTCCACATGTGTCAATTCATAGTTTTGATGCCTTCAGTGTGAATGTACAATTTTCATAGTCATGAAAATACAGAAAAATCTTTAAATGAGAAGGTGTGTCCAAACTTTTGGTCTGTACTGTATACATATATATATGTACATATCATATATATATATATATACATATCATATATATAGTGTATACACAGTGGGGAAATTAAGTACTTGATAGACTGCCTATTTTGCAAGTTTTCCCACCTACAAAGAATAAAGAGGTCTGTCATTTTTATCGTAGGTACACTTCAACTGTGAGACAAAGAGTCTTATAAAAAATCCAGAATATGACATTGAATTTTTTTTACATAATTAATTTGCATTTTATTGCATGAAAAAATATTTGATACAATAGAAAAACAAAAACTTAAAATTTGGTACAGAAACCTTTCTTTGCAGTTAGACAGATCAGACGTTTCCTGAACAACATTGAGTTTCAGCTACCTCCAAACATTTTTTATTGGTTTCAGGTCTGGAGGCTGGCTAAGCCACTCTAGGACCTTGAAATGTTTCTTACAGAGACACTCCTTAGTACTCCTGCATGTGCGTTTCAGGTCATTGTCATACTGGAAGACCCAGCCAGAAGATGGGTCTTCAATGCTCTTACTGAGGCAAGGAGGTTGGTGGCCAAAATCTCACAATACATGACCCCAACCATCCTCCCTTCAATACTGTACAGTCATCCTCTCCTCTTTGCAGAAAAGCACTCCCTAAAGTATTATGTTTCCCTCACCATGCTTCACGGTTGGGATGGTGCTCTTGTGGTTGCTCTCATCCTTATTTTTACTCCAAACACGGTGAGTGGAGTTGATACCAAAAAGTTCTATTTTGGTCTCAGCTGACCACATGAACTTCTCCCATGCCTCCTCTGGATTCTCCAGATGGACATTGGCAAGCTTCAAATGGGTCTGACATGTAATGGCGTGAGCAGGTGGACCATGCGTGCCCTGCAGGATTTGAATCCATGACTGCAAAGTGTATTACTAATGATAATGTTTGAGACTTTGGTCCCAGCTTTCTTCAGGTCATTGACCAGGTCCTCCCATGTAGTTCTGGGCTGATTCCTGACCTTTCTCAGAATCATCCTTACCCTAGAAGGCAAGATCTTGCATGAAGCCCCAGACCGAGGAAGATTGACCGTCATCTTAGGTTTCTTTCAATTTCTAATAATTGTTTTAACAGTTGTTGCCTTCTCACCAATCTTTGCCTATTGTCCTGTAGTCCATCCCAGCATTGTGCAGGTCTAAAATTTTGTCCCTGTTATTATTAGACAGCTCATTGTTCCTGGTTATGGTGGATAGGTTGGAGTGTGACTGATTGAGTGTGTGGATAGAGTCTTTTATGGAGGTAACAAGTTCAAACAGGTGCAGTTAATACAGGTAATAAGTGCAGAGCAGGAGGGCTTCTTAAAGAAAAACAGGTCTGTGAGAGCCAGAAATCTTGCAGGTTGGTAGGTGATCAAATACTTCTTTAATGCAATAAAATGCAATTTAATTATTTAAAAATCTTACAATGTGATTTTTTGGTCTTTACTTTTAGATTCTGCCTCTCAAAATTGAAGTGTACCTACGATAAAAATTACAGACTTCTCCGGTGCATGATCAAACTAACTTGCGTCCGTGCAGAACTGAAAGTTATAAGGTATAGCAGTGATCCTGCACTGCTATACCTTATAACTGCAATCAGAGTGCTAAAATTGAAAGTGTCATGGTGGGACTAACTAAAAAAGTGAAAAAAAGTTAAAAAAAAATTTGAAAAAATAATAATAATAAAGATACACATATATATATATATATATATATATATATATATATATATATATATATATTGTACCCATAAATAAATATTATTATGAAAAAAAATAAACAATAAAAGTACACATATTTGGTATGGCCGTGTCCGAAACGACCTGACCTATAAAACTTTCTTACTAGTTAACCCCTTTAGTGAACACCATAAAAAAAAGAAACAAAACAAAAACAATACTTTATCGTGATTGTGTTGCAGGCAAACAGGAAGGCAGGCGCACATGCGGGTCACACACTGGACGAAGTAACAAGCGGTACATGTGTGTGAGTGACATGGGAAAATAACGTGCTCATGAGGGGATGTACTCAGGTAAGGCTACATGATTTAATTAATTACAGCTGTATAACTTAGGGTATTTAGGCTGACCCTGCTTAACATTCCACTCTCTGCAGACCAGGACAGAGAGTGGAGGGACCCATATTTGTTATGCACCTAGTACTTTACTACCTGACTTTTGGACACAAGATAGTCCCCTGAAGATTTTACTTGGATGAAACGCGTAGGGACACTCAAAAGGGAAAGTGCAGAGTCTCCATGCAGGGCTAGCTGTGAACTGCGGGAGTTTTGTGGGGATAGTATAAGCTTGAGCCAAAAGAGACTAACAGGGCCAGCTTATAACTCTATTTGGTTCAGAAGGAACTCTCTGGACAGCAACATCCATCCCAGAGAAGAAAGAATGGGTGAGAGCATTCCATTTTTTTTATATAATCATGTATGAACTATGATAGATATGTAGGATCTGCACTCAGACCTCATATCATGTTCTAAGAATTCTGTTTCTCTTCTAAGTACCTAGATTCTTGGACACGGAAGTAAATCATTGATCCATGGAATAAAATGAGAAATAGAGATTTCCCTCCATTTTAATTGATGTATATCTAGAAGGTCTATACAATAGGGAGTTGGTGTTTGAGGAAGGGCTGCTGTCTGGATCCTCTTTACTCACCCTCTTCCATCTATAGACTCTATCCATAGCTTGGTCTTCATACCGGAAGATAGACCTCAAGTTATTTACATATCTCTTTACATTTATATAGAGACGGTCTCTCTGCTATGTTCTTGGCAATAATCACTCTAGCTTAGAGACTTACCTCTTTTTATGGATGGCATTTTTTGTTCCTTGTTCTTATTTGATAACATTAGAAGTTATGTTTTAGATTCTCACATTAACTGCTGTCTAGTATCGTGATACAGCCAAGCAAAAAGTGGAATAAAACGCAATGAAAAAGACAAAAATAAATAAAAATGGTACCGTTGAAAATGTCATTTTGTCCCCAAAAAACAAGCCACTAAACAGCTCCATCAGTCAAAAAATAATAAAGTTATAGCTTTCAGAATAAAGCGATGCAAAAAAAATATTTTTTCTATAAAATAGCTTTTATTGTGTAAAGTGCCAAAACATATAAAAACTATATAAATGTAGTATTGCTGTAAACGTACTGACCCAAAGAATAAAGCTACCTCAACAATTTTACCACACGCGGGAAGGCATAAATAGCGCCCCCCAAAAAAATTCCTGAATTGTTGGCTTTTGCTTATTCTGCCTCCCAAAAATCAGAAAAGAAAGCAATCAAAAAATGTCACATGGCTGAAAATGGTACCAATAAAAACCTCAACTTGTCCAGCAAAAATAAACTGTCATATGACTCTGACAGCCGAAATATGGAAAAATTATAGCTCTCAAAATATGGTGATGAAAAAATTAGTCTTTGCAAAAAAAGTCTTTTAATGTGGGACAGCAGCCAAACAAAAATCCTGATATAAAGCTGGTATTGCTGTAAATCACACTGACGTAAAGAGTAACGTCGTCTAATTACTTATACTGCACGACAAATGGCGTAAAAAATAAATAAAACCAATTCTTGCTGCTCAAATCCTGCTGCTGATTTGTTCATTCTGCCTCCCAAAGATCGGAGTATGGTTCGGCTCACATTTATCCTGAGCTCCGCCCTGAGCGCTTACACTGGGCTTTCCGTGTAAATCTCTGAAATTCGTGATTTAGGTGGAACCCATGGCAGAAGATTCCCTGTAAAGAAGCAGATGGAGACACCATGGACGCTGTCTGGCCTGTGAACCCATGGTGTCCATCTTTTTATTTGGAGTGCATAAAAGTGCCATTGGACACAGATTTGTGAACCTATGGAAAAAAAGGAATCCACTAAACAGAGGCCAGATGGAGTCCAGAGTAAGGTCAGTTTAAAACGTCCTGATATTTCCAGTACCAGAAAAACCAGTACCTGTCATGCAAAGTGCAACACAAAGGGAAGAGGGGAAGGGAGCCCAGACACTAGGGAAAATGGAAGTGGAGACCTCCTGGGCTAATCTGATATCACCCTGTTTCCCTTACTGTCCCTATATTGGTTCCTCTCCAGTCGCCGCACAGGAACCTAGGCCCTGTATTTCCTGGGAGCTTGACCCTAGATAGGGAAGGGGGGATGAGTACTAGTCAGTCCCCAATAACAACTAAAGACACCAAGGGAGACAAACATGGTGGAAAGTAACTTAGCTTGAGCTGACTTCAGAGAGATTACACCACACGTCCTCCTAGCAAAAGAGAGGAAGTAAACAGACTGCAATAGCTCCAAATCTTCACAAGGGAACATGTGAATATCCCCAGCAACTCCCTGTAGCAAACAGAAAGTATTTAAATACCCAGGCCTGGGTGTCAATTAGCAGGAGGGAGGTAGCCACTGGGTCCTGGGGTGAGATAGATATAAGAAGGTGTCTGTAATGCCAAATGAAGAGATCTTCTTCAACCAACTGCAGGGTGACTGTCTGTCACATCGGACACACCCAAGATAGTACCACAGAAATTCATGTCCGTGTGTTCCTCTGTGGCATAAGTGTGGCAACCATGTGATTCCTGTGTGCCACATCAGGAGCACATGTACCAGCACCTGGGAATCAGCGGTACAGTTAGCACTATGCCCAAGCGCCAGGTGCCATAGAAAATGACTCGCTCCAGCGATTGGACCCCAGAGCTGCGCTCACGAGAGGTGT
This sequence comes from Phyllobates terribilis, assembly GCF_046119375.1. Taxonomy (NCBI): domain Eukaryota; kingdom Metazoa; phylum Chordata; class Amphibia; order Anura; family Dendrobatidae; genus Phyllobates; species Phyllobates terribilis. The sequence continues at coordinate 448,446,510 of NW_027362764.1, forward strand.
CCTGTCACTCACTGAGCTCAGTGCTGCTTTGGGGCTCACTCCCCACCTCCTCTGTGTGAGTGGTCATGTGAATTACAGCAGGGGACATCTTCGGACAGATGACTATAAGGATTTTTTTTTATTTATTCTTATTTTTACACCAGGACACAGCAGGAGCAGAATACTACTCTCATCATTGTCCCTTGCTGGCGCTGATCGCAGTGCATGCAGGGGACAATGATGACGGCAGTGTTTAGCACTCGGCGCTTGGGAACAGTGCTAACTGTCCAACTGTACACTGATTTCCAGTCACCGATATGTGTCACACAGATGAAACACGGATGTCATCCATGTGTCATCAGTGTGGGATATTTTGCGGCCCGTGCAGCGTGAAAAAAATGAACATGTCAACTTGTTTTGCCCACAGACACATGGTCCATGGAAACACACTGACATGTGCACAGACCTATTCATTTGAATGAGTCTGCATGTGTTTGTGTCTCCAGTGTCTGTATGATTAAAGTGAATGGATCCCTTAGGGGTTCACTTGAATTACGTAGGAGCTGTGTATATAGAGTTTGCATACTATTCTAGTAAAATCTGTGCTCCAGGAGGCAGATAACGCTCAGTCACTCCCGAGTCTCACCGTATGGCAAGCAGTACTGTACAGCCACATAAGGGGTATTGCCACATTCAGAAAAAAATTGTGTGAAAAATTTTGGTGCCATTTTTACCCATTTCCCAATGTTAAAATGTAAAATCTGGGGCTAAAACAAAACTTTGGTGGTAAAATGTAATTTTTCTTTCTTCCACACCCAATGGTGTAAAAATTCTGTGAGGCACATGTGGTGTCAACATGCTCACTGCACCCCTAGATGGATTCATTGAGAGGTGTAGTTTATATAATGGGGTCTCTTATGAGGGGTTCTGCTGTTCGGGCACCGTAGGGGCTCTTCCAATTTGACATGGCACCGTCAAACCAGCCCAGCAAAATATGAACTCCAATATGGCGCTTCTTCCCTTCTGAGCTTTGCACTGTGCCTCAAAAGTAGTTTTTGACCACATATGGGGTATCTCTGTGCTCAGGAGAAATTGTACAACAACTTTTGAGGTCCAATTTTCCTTTTTACCCTTGTGAAAATAAAAAAAATTATGGCTAAAAGATCATTTTGTGGAATAATAGAGATTTTTTTATTTTCACACCTCTACGCTATAAACTTTTGTGAAACACTTTGAGGTTCAAAGTGCTCAACACACATCTATATAAGTTAATTACGGTGTCTAGTTTCCAAAATATTGTAAATTTTGGGGCGTTTCCACTGTTTAGGCACATCAGGGGCTCCCCAAACGCAACATGGCATCTGCTAATTATTCAAGCAAATTTTACATTCAAAAAGTCAAATGGTGCTCCTTTCCTTCAGAGCCCTGCCATGCAGCCAAACAGTGGTTTTCCTCCACATATAGGGTATCAGCTTACTCAGGAGAAACTGCACAACAAATGGTATTTTGCAATTTCTCCTGTTACCCTTATGAAAATGCAAAATTGGGGACTGAAAAACATTTTTGTGGGAAAAATGTAAAAATTGTATTTTTGTCGTCATAAACTTCTGTGAAACACGTGGAGGTTCAAGGTGTTCACCAAGCATCTAGACAAGTTCACTGACATCTACACAAGTTCACCTTTACATTATTTTGATCAAAATTTATGTTATTGTCTATGTTTTTTTTTTCTGTCTAATGACCTTATGTGAACATGCATTTAAATTTTACATGCACATCAATATACATTTCAGTTCAGACTCCCAGGTTTTTTCTTTGTAGTCTAATGTGCTTTAGTGCATATAAGGGTGTGGCTGCCCTTTGTCTGAGCTGAAAGGTTCATTTTGCCTCTCAGGTCCATGCTTCTACTAAGTGTTCAGTCTCTCTGTCCTTATCCATAAGTATGTCACTTGACAAATGGTGAGGTTTTAATGTTAGAGTTAGGGACTGTCCCATAAAGGTTGCCCTGATGTGGCAGGATGGCTTTTACGTTATTTTGAACAAAATTAATGATGAGCGAGCACGCTCGCTACTGCTCAGTGTTCGCCCAAGCATCTAACTGCTCGAGATGCTTGACGCTCGCCGAGTATTTTCGGGGATGCTCGGCGGGAGCTTGGGTCCCCTCCCTGCATGTTTGGCACCAATCAACATGCAGGGATTGCCTGCCACTCATTGTAATGCCACAGCCATGGTGGTTGTGGCATTACAGTAATTGGATGACCGCACAGCGTCATCAGGTCTATATCAGACATGGAGCCACTATGTTCGTCACATTCACTCCGGAATCAGGCAGAGTAGGGAGAGGTGCTGCTGCGTCAGGGAGAGATTTGCTTGTGTATTAGGTAGTGTAGGGAGAAAAACCGTACTTTACACATATCCATCTTAACAAATAGTCCTTTTGAGGACTAACTAATCCATCTGCAGAGTTATCAGGCAGGCAGTGTATATAGCAGACTGCAGTGCATATAGCACAAGAGGCTCCATTCCAATTCTGCCTTCTTCTGTTGCTAGATAATTCTATACAAAGGCCCAAGTCTCAGGGGCCAACAATACTTTTTTTTGGATCTTAATCCTCATTATTTGCTTAAAAGCAATCCAGAGAACATTGTTTTTCTGAGCCATTTGCTTGTTGGCACTGCTGAATACAGCCAGGTCCTTTCCATATTTCAGCGCTAGAAATCCAGCTATTTAAATCTGTGTTTTCTCCGTCACATAGATCACATATACGTTTTCAGAAAATACTGCCATTTTTGGCCTCCATTCCAATATTTTTCACTGTGTCAGCGAAGTTTTTGACACTGGTTTGAAGTTCAAACTAGTTGCCTACTGGTCAGGTATTTAAAACTCTGTTTTCTCTGTCACACGGATCACATATACATTTTCAGAAAACACTGCCGTTTTTGGCCTCCATTCCAATTTTTTTTCACTGTGTCAGCGAAGTTTTTGACACTGTTCTGCTGTTCAAACTAGTTACCTACAGGCCAGGTATTTAAAACTCTGTTTTCTCCATCACACGGGTCACATATATGTTGTCAGAAAATACTGCCATTTCTGGTCTCCATTAAAAATGTCCTTTAGTGTGACAGTTAAGCAATTCACACCAGTTTGCTGCTCAAACTAGTTACCTACAGGCCAGGTATTTAAAACTCTGTTTTCTCCATCACACGGACCACATATACGTTGTCTGAAAACACTGCCATTCCTGGCCTCCATTAAAAATTTATATCACTGTGTCAGTGAAGCAATTCACACCAGTTTGCTGTTCAAATTAGTTACCTACAGGCCAGGTATTTAAAACTCTATTTTCTCCAATACACGGATCACATATACGTTGTCAGAAAATACTGCTATTTCTGGCCTCCATTAAAAATTTCCTTCAGTGTGTCAGTTAAGCAATTCACACCAGTTTGCTGTTCAAACTAGTTACCTACAGGGCCACGTATTTAAAACTCTGTTTTCTCCGTCACACGGATCACATATATGTTGTCAGAAAATACTGCCATTTCTGGCCTCCATTAAAAATTTCCTTCAGTGTGTCAGTGAAGCAATTCACAGCAGTTTGCTGTTCAAATTATTTACCTACAGGCCAGGTATTTAAAACTCTGTTTTCTCCATTACACGGATCACATATACGTTGTCAGAAAATACTGCCATTTCTGGCCTCCATTAAAAATTTCCTTCAGCTTGTCAGTGAAGCAATTCACACCAGTTTGCTGTTCAAACTAGTTACTTACAGGCCAGGTATTTAAAACTCTGCTTTCTCCGTCACATGGATCACATATACGTTGTCAGAAAACACTGCCGTTTCAGGCCTCCATTAAAAATTTCCTTCAGTGTGTCAGTGAAGCAATTCACGCCAGTTTGCTGCTCAAACCAGTTACCTACAGGCCAGGTATTTAAAACTCTGTTTTCTCCATCACATGGATAACATATACATTGTCAGAAAATACTGCCATTTCTGGCCTCCATTAAAAATTTCTTTCAGTGTGTCAGTGAAGCAATTCACACCAGTTTGCTGTTCAGACTAGTTACCTACAGGCCAGGTATTTAAAACTCTGTTTTCTCTGTCACACGGATCACATATAAGTTTGCTCCAAACTCATTCATTTGTAGTGAGCGTGGAAGATAATGTCCTCCATTTAAAATGGGCAAGGCACGTGGCAAGCGACCGGGAACTGGACGTGATGGTGATGGTGCATGCAGACACCGAGGACAATGCCGTGGGCAAGCTGAAATTGTGCCACAACAAACACCCACATCTTCTCGCCCGACCTTCCTGTTCCAATTCCTAGGGGACCACAGCACACCACTATTGAACCCAGAGCAGTGTCAAAACGTTGTTGGTTGGATAATGGAAATGCTTCCATTATCCACCACCACCACCACCCTGTCTTCCACACTGTCCAGTCTCATAAACCGTGAGTCTGGACCTCATATTCCTCACCCTGATCCTCCTTCCTCTCACCATGCCAAGTGCCCGGAGACAACTGATCCCACTCTTGGACACTCTTAAGAGCTGTTCACTTTTCTATTTATAGATTCGGGCCTCCCGCCCGGTCCACTTGAAGCGGGGCAACAGGAGATCACATGTAGCGATGCCCAAATATTTGAGCAGTCACGGTCACACGAAGGCGACGGTGGGAAAGTGTCACAAGAGGTGGACGATGATGAGACATAATAGCCAGAAAGTCAGGAGGAGGAACAGGGAGCGGAAGAGGAAGACGAGGTGGTGGATGATATTGTAACTGACCCAACCTAGCAGGAGGACATGCAGAACGAGGACATGAGCACACAGGGGGAGGGAGGCAGAGCACCCCAACAGGCAGGAAGAAGCAGTGTGGTGGCCACAGACAGGAGGCAGGCAACTGTTCCCCGTAACAACAACACAAAGGAAGTTGCCAGTACAACTATTAGGTCTTTCCGAGTCTGGTTGTTTTTTAAAGACTCTGTCGATAACCCCAAAAAGGACATTTGCACCACCTGCCAGGATAGCATCAGCAGGCGTGGCAAAACAACCAGCCTGACCACCACAAGCATGATCAGGCACATGGTATGAAAGCATCCGACTTTTTGGGCCAAACGCCAGGGTCCAGGAACAGTGTCTGCGGGTGGCATCATTGCTTCTTCCGCTGTTGTGCATGCAAGCCAATCCCTGTCCATGGTGCATGCGAAGTTGCCTCCTGCACTGCACTTGTCGTTGCACACTCTCGAATGCGTCAGAAAGCACATCCATGTCCTTGTCCCAGCGCAGCATTAAGTTGTCCATACCCCAGTCCTTGGAATACAAGCGCAAATATGCAGACAACGCCAAACGGGCCACACTACTAAATTCTCACATTTCACGACTGCTTGCGCTCGAAAAGCTGCGTTTTAGGCTCGTGGAGATGGAAGCATTCCGCAACCTGATGGCGGCGGCCGTCCCTCGGTACTCAGTCCCCAGCCGCCACCATTTCTCCTGGTGTGCCATCCCCGCCTTACACAAGCACGTGTCCCAAAACATTAGCCATGCCCTCAACAACGCAGTTACCAGAAAAGTCCACCTAACCACAGACACGTGGACAAGTGCTTGTGTGCAGAGACTGTGCATCTCGCTGACTGCACACTGTGTTAACCTAGTGAAAGCCGGGACCCAGTCGGACCTTGGGACGGAGCATGTCCTCCCGACGCCAAGGATTGCGGGCCCTAGGTCAAGCAGGGTTGGCCCCATGGTCTACAGCTCCTGCACATCATTCTCCTCAGCCTCCTCCTCCTCTTAAGCCTCCATCTCCGAAATGACCACATCAGTCACAAGCTGGAAGCACTGCAGCACTGCCTTGGCCAAGCGGCAAAAGGCTGCGCTGAAGCTAATATGCTTAGGTGACAAACTGCAAAATGCTGAAGAGTTGTGGACAGCTCAGAAAGAGCAGGCAGATCTGTGGCTCATACCGCTGAACCTACAGCCAGGCATAATCGTGTGTGACAATGGGCGGAACCTGGTGATGGAGAAATGACACGGTTTCCCTATATGCCAGTCCTTTCACCGAGCTAAAGAATATGGCAGTGGTGAAATACAACTCCCACTGAGAAGCTATTTCAGATTGAAAAACATTGTGCCCACCAGAGGATTTGATTCTGAGGGCTCACCTTTCTCCCCCGCTCAAGAGCCCCATAACAGCTGCAAAGTTAGTGCTATCATGAACTCTCCTGATGTAGAAGCCAGGGCACACCAGAGGATTCTCTGGTGGGACCGTCCAACCCTGCCGAGTAGCAGTCCTGGCTAAGAAAAGTGTGTGGGAATGTTCCCGGACAATCTATGGCTGCTTTTTTACTGAGATGGAAACCCACGCAAACATGGGGAGAACATACAAAGTCCTTGCAGATGTTGGCCTTGCTGGGATTTGAACCCAGGATCCCAGTGCTGCAAGGCTTCAGTGCTAACCACTGATCCAATGTGCTGCCATTCACCCTCTAATATCTAACAGGCTGGAGAAACTTGCACCTACTGCCACTCTATCTTTAGCTCTTTTGTGAGAAACTAATGTTTTTGAGCAGCCACTCAGTCTACCAAATAAAATTCCTGAGAAATAAATTGGGGATGGCTTCGAAACTGTTACTGGGGGCAGTGCTACTACCATGGCGTCGTGACATAGTTTACTGTAAATATTCCAGGCTGGTAGGAGGCAAGCAAATTCCCACAGAAAAGTACCAGTCATAATGTTCAGAGACCCGCTCTTGTAGAAGGCAGAGACAACATCGGGAGAAATAGTGACGGCTGGGGACCGAGTATGGACACGAGGCATGAGGCATGAGGTTATGAAAAGCTTCTGCCTCCATGAGCTGCAAAAGCCACATTTCAAGTGCAAGCAGCTGCTCAGAAATCTGACAGTTTAGTACTGCAGCCTGTGGGTGGGTGGCTGGCTGCATACTTGCGCTTGCATTCCAAGTAACAGAAAACTAAGCAGATGTTGGCCTCTATCATCATCATGGCCTCACCTCAGCACTATGAACTCTCCTGATGGAGAAGCTAGGGCCCACCGCAGGAGTCTCCGGTTTTCTGGTGGGTCCGTCCAACCCTGCTGAGAAGCAGCCCTGGCTAAGAAAAGTGTAGGGAAAGGTTCCCGGACACTCTATGGCTGCTTTTTTAATGTGGATCGGACGTGCTTATGCATGTTATTTCTCAAACCTCATTGCAGATCAGGCCCAACTCTGTAGTCATGAAATTAAATGTGCAAAGAAAGATGTTTGTGTGTCAAAGCACCACCAAGAAGTGCGAGTTGATGTTGGACGGGCTGCCATTGCTTCCGCAACAAGCTGCTTTAGAGGACTTCCTGGGAGAAATGACACCCAGAGTAGATACGGTTTCCTTCTATGCCAGTCCTTTCATTGATCTAAAGAATATGGCTGTGGTAAAATACAACTCTCAGGCGATAGAGACGATACCGGGAGAAGCAGTGGCGGCTGGGGACCGAGTTTGGATACCAGCCGCCGACATGAGGTTATGAAAAGATTCCGCCTCCACGAGCCTAAAAGGCCACATTTCAAGTGAAAGCTGCTTTAGAGGACTTCCTGGAAGAAATGACAGCCCGGTAGAAATGGTTTCCCAAGTCCTTTTACCAAGCTAAAGAATATGGCTGTGGTGAAATACAGCTCAGTAAAAAAAGCTGTAACCTGGCTCCGAAACCGTCCCTGGCCGCATTCACCTGTCCATGTATTTGTGGTTAGGCTGTCCTTCCCACTAAGTGCACTGGGGAGGGCACAGGGAATGTTGTGGGACCCGTGCTTGTGGAAGACGGAGACGATACCGAGAGAAACCGTGGCGGCTGGGGACCGAGTATGGACACCCGGCAGCCGCCGGCATGAGGTTATGAAAAGCTTCTGCCTCCACGAGACTAAAAGGCCACATTTCAAGTGAAAGAAGCTTTAGAGGACTTCCTGGGAGAAATGACAGTTGGGGAGATATGGTTTCCCAAGTCCTTTTATCAAGCTAAACAATATGGCTGTGGTAAAATACAACTCAGCAAAAAAAGCTGTGGACTGGCTCCGTACCATTCCTGGCCACAGTCACCTGTCTACATGTTTGTGGTTAGGTGGTCCTTCCCAGTTAGTGCACTGAGGAGGGCACGGGTAATGTTGTGGGACCCTTGCTTGTGGAAGGCGGAGACGATACCGGGACAAATAGTGGCGGCTGGGGACCGAGTATGGATATCCGGTCGCTGCCGCCATAAGATTGTGTACAGCTTCCGCCTCCACGAGCCTAAAAGGCCACATTTTAAGTTCAAGCAGCTGTCAAAAAATTGGCAGTATAGTTTTTCAGCCTCTGGGTTGGTGGGTGGCTAGCTGCATACTTACGCTTGCATTACACGGAATGGGGTCGGGACAACTGAACGCTACACTGGGACAAGGATGTGGACGGTGATTGTTGCAAGTCTGCAATAACAGGTGCATGGCGGGAGGCATCTTCGCATGAGCCAAGGATCACTTATGATGGGCACACTTTTAGGCAGTGACCTGGGAGTCAGAGATGCTTCCAGAGGTCTTCCCCATGATGTTACCATGTCTTTTCAGCACTGTATGCATGTGTCTGATGATGTGTCACACAACACATGGCCAGATAAGGTTGTAAAATGTTAAAATGACGTTTCCTGGTGAATGCATTTGTCTTGGTTGAAAGCAATGCAAAAACGCATCAAAAACGCTATGAACGTGTGAACGTGTGAACGTGTGAACATAGCCCAAGGTGTGGAGTAGCATTTTTGTTTTTGGTTATATATTTTGCCTTATAATCAAGTCATTACCCTGGAAAGGATGTTCCTTAACATTTTTCCCAGGAAAATCCATTTTGGTTTCGTTTTTGTATGTTTTATTGTGAGTTCGTAAAAGTGGCATAATACTCTGTCAACGTTGTTGACAGCAGTGACCTGGGAGTCAGAGATGCTGCCAGGGGTCTTCCCCATGCTGTTTCCATGTCATTTGAGCACTGTTCCCATCGATTTGGGCAATTTTTAGTCCCTCTGCAGACCGCCGGGGGGAGCCGCCTGAAAAATGCTAGAGTTTCCCATAGACTTACCTTGGGCTCATTGCTCAGGTTGAGCGCCCGAATATTCCAATGTGCTCAACCCGAGCAACGAGTAATCAAAATTTATGTTAACTAAATACCGTTTATTATTTATCATTATTTTTATGCACTATGCGATTTATCCATTTACTTTTAGGTAATTGTGTATTTTACTTTTGTCTTTGTTTTTTTTCTGTCTAATGGCCTTATGTGAACATGCATTTACATTTTGCATGCACATCAATTTACGTTTCAGCTCAGACTCCCAGGTATTTTCTTTGAAGTTCACTGAGGGGTCTAGTTTGCAAAATGTTGTCACTTGTGGAAGACTTCCAATGTTTCCACTGTGGTTTTCCCCCACATATGGGGTATTGGCGTATTCAGGAGAAATTGCACAACAAATTTTGAGGTCCATTTTTTACTGTTACCCTTGCAAAAATAAAAAAAATTGGGTCTAAAGTAAAATCTTTGTGAAAAAACTTAAATGTTTATTGTTTTCTTACACCCTCCAAAAAGTCCTGTGAAGCACCTAAAGGGTTAATAAATTTCTTGAATGTGGTTTTGGGCACCTTGAGGCGAGCAGTTTTTAGAATGATGTCACTTTAGGGTATTTTCTGTCATAAAGGCCCCTCAAAGTCACTTCAATTGTGATGTGGTCCCTAAAAAAATGGTTTTGTAAATTTTGTTGGAAAATTTTTAACTCGCTGGTCAAATTTAACCCTTATAACTTCCTACCAAAAAAAATTTTGGTTCCAAAATTGTGCTGATGTAATGTAGACATGTGGGAAATTTTATTTATTAACTATTTTGTGTTACATACTGTAGCTCTCTGATTTAAAGGCCTGAAAATTCAAGTTTTGAAAATTGAAAAATTTTCACCAAATTTCCAATTTTTCACAAATAAATGCCAGTCATATCAAATCAATTTTATCACTATCATGAAGTACAATATGTCATGAAAAAACTATCTCAGAATCACTGGGATCCGTTGAAGCATTCCAGACTTATTGCCTCAGAAAGTGACACTGGTCAGAATTGTATAAATTGGCCTGGTCATTAACTGCGACCAACCTTTGGTGAGTAAAGGGGTTAGTAGAGACAAATTAGACCAAAATAGATAGGCATCTTGAACACGCAGGACTTGGGAATGTTTTTTGGATTCGTGTGGATTTGTGATTTTGAGATCTTTTTTAGAAAGACTCACTTGTTTGAACTAATTGATTTAATCTTCTACATTGTGAAATACATGAGTTGTTTCCAGACTTGTTAATAGAGATGAGCGTTGTTCTTCTCGAACTGTTCGCCAATCTCAAATTCGAGCTGTTTTGGGCGGTGTTCGAGCCGTTCGGCGAACACGAACAATTTGATAAAAATTCGGCTGTTCGAGGTTATGTTCGATAACTGTTCGTGCACCAAAATCATAACTGGATTTTTTCTCAGTAATGATGAAAATGAATGTTAATACGCAGTTTGAGTGTACAGCGGGGTGGGGGGAGGGGCAGGGGATGGATCTCTGCAGGAACAATGAAGATCTCCATTTTTTTTTCTCTTTCCCGCATTTGCAGTGGGGAGGTGCAATCTGTCAGCCTATCAGCAGCGCACACACGGAGCGAAGTGCTTTTTTTCACACAAGCAAGGGCATGTGTCATTGGCAGTGTATGTCACATGTCCTTGCCCTCTAAGACCAAGCCATTTTCCCCGTCGCCACCATTTTCTCACTGCTGCAGCTGCGTGTTAGACGGCACCGCTGTTGCTGTGTGCGCTATACCTTGTTAATTTCAAGCCAATTTTCGCACAAATATACAGATAGCTTGGGAGTAGGGAATAGTTGTGATTGCAGTCCTTTTAAGGACTAGGTTACAGCATTTCCTACGACTTTTATCAGTGAGGTCTGTGCTCTTAAATAGATAGGTTGTGGGAGTAAAGACTAATTGTAATTGGAGTCCTTTTCAGGACTAGGTTACATCAGTTCCTATCAGTTTTTGCCAGGCAGGTCTGTGCCAGTGCTGTGCAAGTTTTTTTCACAGCATTTGGCTGAATCTAGCAAAGCTAATCCTTTTTGGCCTATTGCAGAGTGTGTTAGTCAGTGGAGTAGCCTATCTGTGTTGCAAGATATACCACCTGTGTATAGAATACCAATTTTTTTACTGCACCTAGTGAAGTAAAATCTTTTGGGCATAGCATCATTCTATTAGTCCATCTATACTGACCTCCATCAGGTTGCAAACTGAATATAATTTTTTTCTGCATCTAGCTCTGAAAAAATATTTGGGCTTCTAGCGGTGTGTGGGACTTGTTGTATTAGTCCATTTATACTGACCTCCATCAGGTTGCAAATTAAAAATAATTTTTATCTGCATCTACAGAACCTCTGAAAAAATATTTGGGCTTCTAGCTGTGTGTGGGAATTGTTGTATTAGTCCATATATACTGACCTCCATCAGGTTGCAAACTGAATATATTTTTTTCTGCATCTACCTCTGAAAAAATATTTGGGTTTCTAGCTGTGTGTGGGACTTGTTGTATTAGTCCATCTATACTGACCTCCATCAGGTTGCAAACTGAATATATTTTTTTCTGCATCTACCTCTGAAAAAATATTGGGCTTCTAGCTGTGTGTGGGACTTGTTGTATTAGTCCATCTATACTGACCTCCATCAGGTTGCAAACTGAATATATTTTTTTCTGCATCTACCTCTGAAAAAATATTGGGCTTCTATCTGTGTGTGGGTCTTGTTCTATTAATCCATCAATACTGACCTCCATCAGGTTGCAAACTGAATATAATTTTTTTCTGCATCTAGCTCTGAAAAAATATTTGGCCTTCTAGCAGTGTGTCGGACTTTCTCTATTAGTCCATCTATACTGACCTCCATCAGGTTGCAAATTAAAACTAATTTTTATCTGCATCTACAGTACCTCTGAAAAAATATTTGGGCTTCTAGCTGTGTGTGGGACTTGTTGTATTAGTCCATCTATACTGACCTCCATCAGGTTGCAAATGAAAACTAATTTTTATCTGCATCTACAGTACCTCTGAAAAAATATTTGGGCTTCTAGCTGTGTGTGGGACTTGTTGTATTAGTCCATCTATACTGACCTCCATCAGGTTGCAAACTGAATATATTTTTTTCTGCATCTACCTCTGAAAAAATATTTGGGCTTCTAGCTGTGTGTGGGACTTGTTGTATTAGTCCATCTATACTGACCTCCATCAGGTTGCAAACTGAATATATTTTTTTCTGCATCTACCTCTGAAAAAATATTGGGCTTCTAGCTGTGTGTGGGACTTGTTGTATTAGTCCATCTATACTGACCTCCATCAGGTTGCAAACTGAATATATTTTTTTCTGCATTTACCTCTGAAAAAATATTGGGCTTCTAGCTGTGTGTGGGTCTTGTTCTATTAATCCATCTATACTGACCTCCATCAGGTTGCAAACTGAATATAATTTTTTTCTGCATCTAGCTCTGAAAAAATATTTGGCCTTCTAGCAGTGTGTCGGACTTTCTCTATTAGTCCATCTATACTGACCTCCATCAGGTTGCAAATTAAAACTAATTTTTATCTGCATCTACAGTACCTCTGAAAAAATATTTGGGCTTCTAGCTGTGTGTGGGACTTGTTGTATTAGTCCATCTATACTGACCTCCATCAGGTTGCAAACTGAATATATTTTTTTCTGCATCTACCTCTGAAAAAATATTGGGCTTCTAGCTGTGTGTGGGACTTGTTGTATTAGTCCATCTATACTGACCTCCGTCAGGTTGCAAACTCAATATATTTTTTTCTGCATCTAACTCTGAAAAAATATTTGGGCTTCTAGCTGTGTGTGGGACTTGTATTAGTCCATCTATACTGACCTCCATCAGGCTGCAAACTGAATATATTTTTTTCTGCATCTACCTCTGAAAAAATATTGGGCTTCTAGCTGTGTGTGGGACTTGTTGTATTAGTCCATCTATACTGACCTCCATCAGGTTGCAAACTGAATATATTTTTTTCTGCATCTACCTCTGAAAAAATATGGGGCTTCTAGCTGTGTGTGGGACTTGTTGTATTAGTCCATCTATACTGACCTCCATCAGGTTGCAAACTGAATATATTTTTTTCTGCATCTAACCCAGCCAATAGTTTTGGCCTAATACCACAGTTTGGCCACTCAGCTCTGCTCGGTTACCATCCATTGTTTTTTTGTGCAAACAACTCCAGAGTTGTGAATTAGTTAACCACCAAAATGAGTGGAAAAAGGCCTGCTGCTGGTGGAAAGGGGAATAGGCGTGTTGGGAAGGGGAAAAAAGGTTGTGTCCGTGGGGTAGGTGTTAAAGCAACAGTAACATCTGCAGAAGAAAGACCATCTTCCAGCCAAACTAAAATGTCTACTTCTTTTAGCGGACAATGTGATAAGATCCCTTTCTTACGGCCACGCCAATCGCTACAAATTCCAGATGAGGCACAAAAACAGCAGGTGCTTCAACGGATATCAAGTGCTCCTTTAAGTGGGCTCTCCTCCACATCAACTTCAACATCACAAATACTCCAGTCCTCAAAGGTGTCACCCAAATCGCACTTGCTTCCTCACAGCTCCCAAATCTCCAGCTGCCCGTCTGAGTATGAGGTAGAACAGATGGTTGAGTCTGCAGAGCTGTTTACTCATACTATAGCCTGCTAATCAGAGGTCGACTCCAGCGCTTCTGTGAATCCAGACGAGGAAATGATCTGCACTGATGCCCAGAATCTTTATGAGTCGGATCCAGGACCAGACGCAGAAGGTTCTGACCATAATGTAGACCCTCATTCCCAAACTGTAACTCCTGTTGGTGGAGACAATGAGGAAGACAATGATAAGACTCAAATACCTGATTGGAGCGACAACTTTAGTTTTTTGTCAGGGCAGGAACAGGTTGGCTCTGAGGACGACGGGTGTGATAACACACAGGGTGATGATGATGAGGTTGGAGATCCCACTTACTGTCAACCCACAGTCAGCCAAGAGATGAGGTTAGCAGAGGAGGTGGAGGAAGATGCTAGTGACGACGAGGTCAGGTTGCGCCTTCCTGGACAGAGACGTAGTACTGGAAGCACGTCAACAACTGCATCCTCAAACACAACTCTGCATCTCACTACAAGTCGTGGTGGCTCTTCAGGTCGCATGGGTGCTAAGCCTTGCATAGCCTGGGCATTTTTTCAGATCGATAAAGATGACCCAACTCGTGTTATCTGTAACATTTGTCAGCAAAAGCTAAGTAGAGGCCAAAAAATACATAGTTTGAGTACTTCATGCATGAACCGGCACATGGACATGAAGCATAAGTTGCAGTGGGAAGCTCAGTGTGCTACAATGCGGCCTAGCCGGCCGGGCCAACCGCCGTCTGCCATATCTTGTGCATCCGCGGCCTCTTCATCCTCTGTGACTGGGGGGACAGCAGTCACACCTGTTTTGGGGCGCAGACCTGCCACCTCTTTACCCGCAACAGCCAGCGTGATTGGCAGGTCATCATTTTCTTTGGAGGTAGTAACAGCAGCTGGTGTTGAGCGCTGTCCGACATCGATAGCACAACCTTTGGATCAAGGCAACCTAACATGTCCGCCTGCATCTTCCTCACAGACCGGCAGTTTGCCGGGGACACCCTTATCAACCCCGTCTAAGCACAATAGCCAGCCCTCGGTCCCTCAGATGTGGACAAGTAAAAGACCATTTCCTCCTAGCCATGAGAAAGCTAAGAGGTTGAATTTCACCATCTGCAAGCTCTTGGCTACAGAAATGCTGCCTTTCCGCCTGGTGGACACAGAGGATTTTCGAGACCTTATGTCCGTCGCAGTGCCCCAGTACCAGATGCCCAGTCGGCACTACTTCTCAAAGAAAGGTGTGCCTGCGCTCCACCAGCATGTCGCACACAACATCACCGCTTCTTTGAGAAACTCTGTGTGTGACAGGGTGCATTTCACCACAGACACTTGGACGAGTAGGCATGGACAGGGGCGTTACATGTCGCTGACTGGGCACTGGGTAACTATGGTGACAGCAGGACAAGGGGCTGAGGTCCAAGTCTTGCCGTCCCCACGAGTTGTGCGTCAATCCTCTTTATGTCAAAGTTCCTCCACTGCTTCTGCCTCCTCAACCCCCTCTCGGTCTTCCACCTGCAACCAAAGCCTGTCTGGTCATGCCACAAGCTTTCTAACTGCGCAGAAGGGATCCTGCACACCTCCTTACTATGCTGGCAGTAGGGCTCAACGTCATCAGGCAGTTTTTACATTGAAATGTCTGGGAAATGTGAGTCACACAGCTGAGGAGTTGTGGTCAGCTCTGGAGAACCAATTTCATGAATGGTTGTCTCCACTGGACCTGAAACCAGGGAAGGCCGTGTGCGACAATGCTGCAAACCTGGGTGTGGCCCTTCGCCGGGGCAATGTCACACACGTGCCTTGTATGGCTCACGTGTTGAACCTGGTTGTCCAGCAATTTTTAGCCCACTATCCCAGACTAGATGGCCTTCTGCAGAGGGCACGGTCGCTGTGTGCTCACTTCCGCCGTTCGCATCCCGCAGCTCAGCGACTTACATCTCTATAGAAGTCGTTGGGCCTGCCACTTCACCGGCTAAAATGCGATGTGCCTACCCGGTGGAATTCAACTCTGCACATGTTGCAGCGACTGTGGCAGCACCGACAAGCCCTGGTGCAATACGTTCTGACGTATAGCCTGGGCCAACGAGATCCAGAGGTGGGGCAAATCACGCTGGAGGAGTGGTCTCAGATCAGGGACCTATGCACCCTTCTGCACAGTTTTGAAATGGCGACGAAGATGTTTAGTGCTGACGATGCCATTATCAGCATGACTATTCCGGTGATTTACATGCTGGAGCACATGTTAAACAGAATTCGGAGTCAGGTGGTGGCACAAGAGGAGGTGGAGGAAGTAGAGGAGGAGGAGCTGTATGCGGAAGGGCTAACATCTGCAAGGTCCAGACGGTCGGCAGCACCAAGGCGGCAGGCATGTGAGGGTGGGGGAGATGGTTTTACCAGGGCGCATGGTAGCAGCCAAACTAGTGAGGAAGGTGCAGGAGCCCAGGACGAAGTGGAGGACGAACTGATGGAAGACTCATCAGATGAGGGAGACCTTGATCACATTTCTGTTGTGCGAGGTTGTGGGGAGAGGACAGAGGAAGGAAGCATGATTGTTACCTCGCCACCAACACAACAGGGACTTGGTGCTCCTGGATGCGCAACACACATGAGTGCCTTCTTGCTGCACTACCTGCAACATGACCCTCGAATTGTGAGAATTAGAAATAATTCTGACTACTGGGTTGCCACACTGTTAGATCCCCGGTACAAAAGTAAATTTGCAGAAATTATTCCTGCCATAGAAAGGGATGCACGCATGCAGGAGTATCAGCAGAGACTGTTGCAGAATCTTACATGTGCTTTTCCACAAAATACCAGTGGTGCACGTAGTGAATCTCACAGTTCCAACTTGCCAACCGTGGGACCGTCAAGTGTTCAGCACTCAAACCGTAACAGAACCACAGTATCTGGTGGTAACATCAATTTTGCGGAATCATTTCACCACTTTTTTAGCCCATCCTTTGCAAGGCCACAGGAGACAAGAAGTCTGACACATAGTCAACGCCTAGAGACGATGGTACAGGAGTATCTCCAAGTAAACATTGAAGCCACGACTGTGTCACTGGACCCTTGCTCTTTTTGGGCTTCCAATCTGGATAAATGGCCGGAGCTAGCCACTTACGCCTTGGAGATCTTGTCATGCCCCGCAGCCAGCGTTCTGTCTGAACGTGTGTTCAGCGCTGCTGGTGGTGTGCTGACAGATAAGCGCACGCGGCTCTCCACTGATAATGTAGACAGACTCACGTTCATAAAGATGAACAAATCATGGATCCGAAACGACTTTTCTACCCCTGTGTCATCCTGGGGAGAGTAAAAGCTTGATGATTGTTTAAAATCACCCTACCAACCGTTTTAAGCTTTCAAATTACTAATCATGTTTATCTGTATCTTGACTAGAGATGAGCGTTTTTCTACTCGAACTGTTCGCCAATCTCAAATTCGAGCTGTTTTGGGCGGTGTTCGAGCCGGTCGGCGAACACGAACAATTTGAGAAAAATTCGGCTGTTCGAGGTTATGTTCGATAACTGTTCGTGCACCAAAATCATAACTGGATTTTTTCTCAGTAATGATGAAAATTAATGTTAATACGCAGTTTGAGTGTACAGCGGGGCGGGGGGAGGGGCAGGGGATGGATCTCTGCAGGAACAATGAAGATCTCCATTTTTTTTTCTCTTTCCCGCATTTGCAGTGGGGAGGTGCAATCTGTCAGCCTATCAGCAGCGCACACATGGAGCGAAGTGCTTTTTTTCACACAAGCAAGGGCATGTGTCATTGGCAGTGTATGTCACATGTCCTTGCCCTATAAGACCAAGCCATTTTCCCCGTCGCCACCATTTTCTCACTGCTGCAGCTGCGTGTTAGACGGTACCGCTGTTGCTGTGTGCGCTATACCTTGTTAATTTCAAGCCAATTTTCGCACAAATATACAGATAGCTTGGGAGTAGGGAATAGTTGTGATTGCAGTCCTTTTAAGGACTAGGTTACAGCATTTCCTACGACTTTTATCAGGCAGGTCTGTGCTCTTAAATAGATAGATTGTGGGAGTAAAGACTAATTGTAATTGAAGTCCTTTTCAGGACTAGGTTACATCAGTTCCTATCAGTTTTTGCCAGGCAGGTCTGTGCCAGTGCTGTGCAAGTTTTTTTCACAGCATTTGGCTGAATCTAGCAAAGCTAATCCTTTTTGGCCTATTGCAGAGTGTGTTAGTCAGTGGAGTAGCCTATCTGTGTTGCAAGATATACCACCTGTGTATAGAATACCAATTTTTTTACTGCACCTAGTGAAGTAAAATCTTTTGGGCATAGCATCATTCTATTAGTCCATCTATACTGACCTCCATCAGGTTGCAAACTGAATATAATTTTTTTCTGCATCTAGCTCTGAAAAAATATTTGGGCTTCTAGCGGTGTGTGGGACTTGGTCTATTAGTCCATCTATACTGACCTCCATCAGGTTGCAAATTAAAAATAATTTTTTTCTGCATCTGGCTCTGAAAAAATATTTGGGCTTCTAGCAGTGTGTGGGACTTGGTCTATTAGTCCATCTATACTGACCTCCATCAGGTTGCAAATTAAAAATAATTTTTTTCTTCATTTATCTCTGAAAAAATATTTGGGCTTCTAGCAGCGTGTGGGACTTGTTCTATTAGTCCATCTATACTGACCTCCATCAGGTTGCAAATTAAAAATAATTTTTTTCTGCATCTAGCTCTGAAAAAATATTTGGGCTTCTAGCAGTGTGTGGGACTTGGTCTATTAGTCCATCTATACTGACCTCCATCAGGTTGCAAATTAAAAATAATTTTTTTCTGCATCTAGCTCTGAAAAAATATTTGGGCATCTAGCAGTGTGTGGGACTTGGTCTATTAGTCCATCTATACTGACCTCCATCAGGTTGCAAATTGAATAAAAAAATTTTCTGCATCTAGCTCTGAAAAAATATTTGGGCTTCTAGCGGTGTGTGGGACTTGGTCTATTAGTCCATCTATACTGACCTCCATCAGGTTGCAAATTAAAAATAATTTTTTTCTGCATCTAGCTCTGAAAAAATATTTGGGCTTCTAGCAGTGTGTGGGACTTGGTCTATTAGTCCATCTATACTGACCTCCATCAGGTTGCAAATTAAAAATAATTTTTTTCTTCATTTAGCTCTGAAAAAATATTTGGGCTTCTAGCAGTGTGTGGGACTTGTTCTATTAGTCCTTCTATACTGACGTCCAGCAGGTTGCAAATTGAATATAATTTTTTTCTGCATCTAGCTCTGAAAAAATATTTGGGCTTCTAGCAGTGTGTGGGACTTGGTCTATTAGTCCATCTATACTGACCTCCATCAGGTTGCAAATTAAAAATAATTTTTTTCTGCATCTAGCTCTGAAAAAATATTTGGGCTTCTAGCAGTGTGTGGGACTTGGTCTATTAGTCCATCTATACTGACCTCCATCAGGTTGCAAATTAAAAATAATTTTTTTCTGCATCTAGCTCTGAAAAAATATTTGGGCTTCTAGCAGTGTGTGGGACTTGGTCTATTAGTCCATCTATACTGACCTCCATCAGGTTGCAAATTGAATAAAAAAATTTTCTGCATCTAGCTCTGAAAAAATATTTGGGCTTCTAGCGGTGTGTGGGACTTGGTCTATTAGTCCATCTATACTGACCTCCATCAGGTTGCAAATTAAAAATAATTTTTTTCTGCATCTAGCTCTGAAAAAATATTTGGGCTTCTAGCAGTGTGTGGGACTTGGTCTATTAGTCCATCTATACTGACCTCCATCAGGTTGCAAATTAAAAATAATTTTTTTCTTCATTTAGCTCTGAAAAAATATTTGGGCTTCTAGCAGTGTGTGGGACTTGTTCTATTAGTCCTTCTATACTGACGTCCAGCAGGTTGCAAATTGAATATAATTTTTTTCTGCATCTAGCTCTGAAAAAATATTTGGGCTTCTAGCAGTGTGTGGGACTTGGTCTATTAGTCCATCTATACTGACCTCCATCAGGTTGCAAATTAAAAATAATTTTTTTCTGCATCTAGCTCTGAAAAAATATTTGGGCTTCTAGCAGTGTGTGGGACTTGGTCTATTAGTCCATCTATACTGACCTCCATCAGGTTGCAAATTAAAAATAATTTTTTTCTGCATCTAGCTCTGAAAAAATATTTGGGCTTCTAGCAGTGTGTGGGACTTGGTCTATTAGTCCATCTATACTGACCTCCATCAGGTTGCAAATTGAATAAAAAAATTTTCTGCATCTAGCTCTGAAAAAATATTTGGGCTTCTAGCGGTGTGTGGGACTTGGTCTATTAGTCCATCTATACTGACCTCCATCAGGTTGCAAATTAAAAAAAATTTTTTTCTGCATCTAGCTCTGAAAAAATATTTGGGCTTCTAGCAGTGTGTGGGACTTGGTCTATTAGTCCATCTATACTGACCTCCATCAGGTTGCAAATTGAAAATAATTTTTTTCTTCATTTAGCTCTGAAAAAATATTTGGGCTTCTAGCAGTGTGTGGGACTTGTTCTATTAGTCCTTCTATACTGACGTCCAGCAGGTTGCAAATTGAATATAATTTTTTTCTGCATCTAGCTCTGAAAAAATATTTGGGCTTCTAGCAGTGTGTGGGACTTGGTCTATTAGTCCATCTATACTGACCTCCATCAGGTTGCAAATTAAAAATAATTTTTTTCTGCATCTAGCTCTGAAAAAATATTTGGGCTTCTAGCAGTGTGTGGGACTTGGTCTATTAGTCCATCTATACTGACCTCCATCAGGTTGCAAATTAAAAATAATTTTTTTCTGCATCTAGCTCTGAAAAAATATTTGGGCTTCTAGCAGTGTGTGGGACTTGGTCTATTAGTCCATCTATACTGACCTCCATCAGGTTGCAAATTGAATAAAAAAATTTTCTGCATCTAGCTCTGAAAAAATATTTGGGCTTCTAGCGGTGTGTGGGACTTGGTCTATTAGTCCATCTATACTGACCTCCATCAGGTTGCAAATTAAAAATAATTTTTTTCTGCATCTAGCTCTGAAAAAATATTTGGGCTTCTAGCAGTGTGTGGGACTTGGTCTATTAGTCCATCTATACTGACCTCCATCAGGTTGCAAATTAAAAATAATTTTTTTCTTCATTTAGCTCTGAAAAAATATTTGGGCTTCTAGCAGTGTGTGGGACTTGTTCTATTAGTCCTTCTATACTGACGTCCAGCAGGTTGCAAATTGAATATAATTTTTTTCTGCATCTAGCTCTGAAAAAATATTTGGGCTTCTAGCAGTGTGTGGGACTTGGTCTATTAGTCCATCTATACTGACCTCCATCAGGTTGCAAATTAAAAATAATTTTTTTCTGCATCTAGCTCTGAAAAAATATTTGGGCTTCTAGCAGTGTGTGGGACTTGGTCTATTAGTCCATCTATACTGACCTCCATCAGGTTGCAAATTAAAAATAATTTTTTTCTGCATCTAACCCAGCCAATAGTTTTGGCCTAATACCACAGTTTGGCCACTCAGCTCTGCTCGGTTACCATCCATTGTTTTTTTGTGCAAACAACTCCAGAGTTGTGAATTAGTTAACCACCAAAATGAGTGGAAAAAGGCCTGCTGCTGGTGGAAAGGGGAATAGGCGTGTTGGGAAGGGGAAAAAAGGTTGTGTCCGTGGGGTAGGTGCAGAAGAAAGACCATCTTCCAGCCAAACTAAAATGTCTAATTCTTTTAGCGGACAATATGATAAGATCCCTTTCTTACGGCCACGCTAATCGCTACAAATTCCAGATGAGGCACAAAAACAGCAGGTGCTTCAACGGATATCAAGTGCTCCTTTAAGTGGGCTCTCCTCCACATCAACTTCAACATCACAAATACTCCAGTCCTCAAAGGTGTCACCCAAATCGCACTTGCTTCCTCACAGCTCCCAAATCTCCAGCTGCCCGTCTGAGTATGAGGTAGAACAGATGGTTGAGTCTGCAGAGCTGTTTACTCATACTATAGCCTGGGAATCAGAGGTCGACTCCAGCGCTTCTGTGAATCCAGACGAGGAAATGATCTGCACTGATGCCCAGAATCTTTATGAGTCGGATCCAGGACCAGACGCAGAAGGTTCTGACCATAATGTAGACCCTCATTCCCAAACTGTAACTCCTGTTGGTGGAGACAATGAGGAAGACGATGATAACACTCAAATACCTGATTGGAGCGACAACTTTAGTTTTTTGTCAGGGCAGGAACAGGTTGGCTCTGAGGACGACGGGTGTGATAACGCACAGGGTGATGATGATGAGGTCGGAGATCCCACTTACTGTCAACCCACAGTCAGCCAAGAGATGAGGTCAGCAGAGGAGGTGGAGGAAGATGCTAGTGACGACGAGGTCAGGTTGCGCCTTCCTGGACAGAGACGTAGTACTGGAAGCACGTCAACAACTGCATCCTCAAACACAACTCTGCCTCTCACCACAAGTCGTGGTGGCTCTTCAGGTCGCATGGGTGCTAAGCCTTGCATAGCCTGGGCATTTTTTCAGATCGATAAAGATGACCCAACTCGTGTTATCTGTAACATTTGTCAGCAAAAGCTAAGTAGAGGCCAAAAAATACATAGTTTGAGTACTTCATGCATGAACCGGCACATGGACATGAAGCATAAGTTGCAGTGGGAAGCTCAGTGTGCTACAATGCGGTCTAGCCGGCCGGGCCAACCACCGTCTGCCATATCTTGTGCATCCGCGGCCTCTTCATCCTCTGTGACTGGGGGGACAGCAGTCACACCTGTTTTGGGGCGCAGACCTGCCACCTCTTTACCCGCAACAGCCAGCGTGATTGGCAGGTCATCATTTTCTTTGGAGGTGGTAACACCAGCTGGTCTTGAGCGCTGTCCGACATCGATAGCACCACCTTTGGATCAAGGCAACCTAACATGTCCGCCTGCATCTTCCTCACAGACCGGCAGTTTGCCGGGGACACCCTTATCAACCCCGTCTAAGCACAATAGCCAGCCCTCGGTCCCTCAGATGTGGACAAGTAAAAGACCATTTCCTCCTAGCCATGAGAAAGCTAAGAGGTTGAATTTCACCATCTGCAAGCTCTTGGCTACAGAAATGCTGCCTTTCCACCTCGTGGACACAGAGGATTTTCGAGACCTTATGTCCGTCGCAGTGCCCCAGTACCAGATGCCCAGTCGGCACTACTTCTCAAAGAAAGGTGTGCCTGCGCTCCACCAGCATGTCGCACACAACATCACCGCTTCTTTGAGAAACTCTGTGTGTGACAGGGTGCATTTCACCACAGACACTTGGACGAGTAGGCATGGACAGGGGCGTTACATTTTGCTGACTGGGCACTGGGTAACTATGGTGACAGCAGGACAAGGGGCTGCTGTCCAAGTCTTGCCGTCCCCACGAGTTGTGCGTCAATCCTCTTTATGTCATTTTTCCTCCACTGCTTCTGCCTCCTCAACCTCCTCTCGGTCTTCCACCTGCACCCAAAGCCTGTCTGGTCATGCCACAAGCTTTCTAACTGCGCAGAAGGGATCCTGCACACCTCCTTACTATGCTGGCAGTAGGGCTCAACGTCATCAGGCGGTTTTTACATTGAAATGTCTGGGAAATGTGAGTCACACAGCTGAGGAGTTGTGGTCAGCTCTGGAGAACCAATTTCATGAATGGTTGTCTCCACTGGACCTGAAACCAGGGAAGGCCGTGTGCGACAATGCTGCAAACCTGGGTGCGGCCCTTCGCCGGGGCAATGTCACACACGTGCCTTGTATGGCTCACGTGTTGAACCTGGTTGTCCAGCAATTTTTAGCCCACTATCCCAGACTAGATGGCCTTCTGCAGAGGGCACGGTCGCTGTGTGCTCACTTCCGCCGTTCGCATCCCGCAGCTCAGCGACTTACATCTCTACAGAAGTCGTTGGGCCTGCCACTTCACCGGCTAAAATGCGATGTGCCTACCCGGTCGAATTCAACTCTGCACATGTTGCAGCGACTGTGGCAGCACCGACAAGCCCTGGTGCAATACGTTCTGACGTATAGCCTGGGCCAACGAGATTCAGAGGTGGGGCAAATCACGCTGGAGGAGTGGTCTCAGATCAGGGACCTATGCACCCTTCTGCACAGTTTTGAAATGGCGACGAAGATGTTTAGTGCTGACGATGCCATTATCAGCATGACTATTCCGGTGATTTACATGCTGGAGCACATGTTAAACAGAATTCGGAGTCAGGTGGTGGCACAAGAGGAGGTGGAGGAAGTAGAGGAGGAGGAGTTGTATGCGGAAGGGCTAACATCTGCAAGGTCCAGACGGTCGGAAGCACCAAGGCGGCAGGCATGTGAGGGTGGGGGAGATGGTTTAACCAGGGCGCATGGTAGCAGCCAAACTAGTGAGGAAGGTGCAGGAGCCCAGGAAGAAGTGGAGGACGAACTGATGGAAGACTCATCAGATGAGGGAGACCTTGATCACATTTCTGGTGTGCGAGGTTGGGGGGAGAGGACAGAGGAAGGAAGCATGATTGTTACCTCGCCACCAACACAACAGGGACTTGGTGCTCCTGGATGCGCAACACACATGAGTGCCTTCTTGCTGCACTACCTGCAACATGACCCTCGAATTGTGAGAATTAGAAATAATCCTGACTACTGGGTTGCCACACTGTTAGATCCCCGGTACAAAAGTAAATTTGCAGAAATTATTCCTGCCATAGAAAGGGATGCACGCATGCAGGAGTATCAGCAGAGACTGTTGCAGAATCTTACATGTGCTTTTCCACAAAATACCAGTGGTGCACGTAGTGAATCTCACAGTTCCAACTTGCCAACCGTGGGACCGTCAAGTGTTCAGCACTCAAACCGTAACAGAACCACAGTATCTGGTGGTAACATCAATTTTGCGGAATCATTTCACCACTTTTTTAGCCCATCCTTTGCAAGGCCACAGGAGACAAGAAGTCTGACACATAGTCAACGCCTAGAGACGATGGTACAGGAGTATCTCCAAGTAAACATTGAAGCCACGACTGTGTCACTGGACCCTTGCTCTTTTTGGGCTTCCAATCTGGATAAATGGCCGGAGCTAGCCACTTACGCCTTGGAGATCTTGTCATGCCCCGCAGCCAGCGTTCTGTCTGAACGTGTGTTCAGCGCTGCTGGTGGTGTGCTGACAGATAAGCGCACGCGGCTCTCCACTGATAATGTAGACAGACTCACGTTCATAAAGATGAACAAATCATGGATCCGAAACGACTTTTCTACCCCTGTGTCATCCTGGGGAGAGTAAAAGCTTGATGATTGGTTAAAATCACCCTACCAACCGTTTTAAGCTTTCAAATTACTAATCATGTTTATCTGTATCTTGACTGGAAAATAATTTGGGCTTTGTAGCAGTGTGCAGCACTGATCCTATTAGGCCATCTATAATAAGCTTCACCAGATTTAAAATTAAAAATAATTTTTAGCTGCATCTAGCCCGGAAAATAATTTTGGGGCTCCGAGATGCGCAAGACACATAAGTGCCTTCTTGCTGCACTACCTGCAGCATGACCCTCATATTGTCAGAATTCGAAGTAATCATGACTACTGGGTTGCCACACTCTTAGATCCCCCAAACTTTTCGATCAACCTTTTCATTTTAATAAAGACCAAAAAAATGGTCATTTTTGAAATTATAAGCATTAGCAGGTTGTTAGAAACTGAAATCAAACAGTTTTCAACTCAAAACTTTATTCTAGGTGATGTTACATTTTCACATAGGACCCCTTGTTCGAAAGGAGCTTCTGAACTCTCTCGTCCATTGAATTTGTCAGGTTTTGGATGGTTTCTGCTTCAATTGTTTTGCATGAGGACAGAATACCCTCCCAGAGCTGTTGCTTAGATGTGAACTGCCTCCCGCCATCATAGACACTCCTTTTAATGATGCTCCAAAGGTTCTGAATGGGGTAGAGGTCAGGGGAGCATGGGGGTCACACCATAAGTTTGTCCCCTTTTATGCCCATATCAGCCAGAGATGCAGATGTTTTATGTGCAGCATGAGATGGTGCATTATCATGCAGAAAAATGATCTTGCTGTGAAATACACGGTTCTTCTTCTTGAACCATGGCAGGAAGTGCTGTTTGAGAAAATCCACATACATTATGGAGTTCATCTTTAGCGCCTTCAGGGATCCTAAAGGGGCCGACAATCTCTCTCCCCATGATTCCAGCCCAAAACATTACTCCACCTCCTCCTTGTTGGCGCTGTAGCCGTGTTTGCGTGGGGTGTCCATCAACCAGCCATCCTCCACTCCATTCATCTGGACCATCGAGCGCTGCACGGCACTCATCCGTGAACAAAACAGTTTTGAAATCAGTCTTCATGTAATGTTTGGCCCACTGGAGCCGTTTCTGCTTGTGTGAAGTGGATAGAGGAGGTCGACAGGATGGCGTATGCACAGCTGCAAACCTCTGAAGGACCCTGCATCTTGTTGTTCGGGGGACGTTGGAGGCACAAGCAGCTTCAAAAACTTGTCTGCTGCTATGACAAGGCTTTTTTGCCGCTGCTCTTTCAACCTGACGTAATTGCCTGTAGGAAAGAGTCCTCAATTTGCCCTTATCAGCACGCACACGTGTGTACTGTGAATCAGCTACATACTTCTTGATTGCCAAGACACTTCATCCTGATCATCGCACAATGTTGATTGAAGTCATGCCTTGACCTAAACACTCCACAATTTGTTGCTTCTCAGCAGCCGACACATCCTTTTTCTTTCCCATTTTGGCAGAAAATGTAGGCTGCTTAATAATGTGAGAGAGCCTTCTTAAGTAGTCTTGCCTTTCATTGGACACACCTGCCAAACTAATTAGCACAGGTGTCTGCAATTGCTTACAGTGATATAAAGAGCCCTGACACACATCACCATCAATGAGTTTAACTGACAAACAAACAAATTCTTCCCTTATCACTCCTAAACACTTTTTGCATAATAATTTGGAACACAGTGTACATGTGCTTTTCCACAAAACACCAGTGGTTCACGTAGTGAATCTTACAGTTCTAACTTGCCAACCGTGGTCTGTATGGAGTTGTTCAATAAAGGGCCCAAAATTAAGATAACATAGATGGGAGAGGTCTCTATGAATAGGAATTCCTAAGTATTTGATACCCTGTGAGGGCCAGGCAAAGGGAAAGTTGGACTGGATGGAATCCTATATGGATTTGGGGAGGGAGACATCGAGGGCCTCAGACTTCGCTGCATTGATTTTAAAATTTGACCATGTAACAAAGTGATCTATTTCAGCCATAACAGCATGGATGGATATATGTGATTGAGTGATATATACTAGGACATCATCAGCAAATAGAGAGCACTTGTACTCGGTGCCTCCCACCTCAATCCACCTAATATTGGGGTTATGGCGAATTGATGAGAGCAGGTGCTCCGTCACTAGGATGTATAAGAGAGGGGACAGAGAACATCCCTGCCTTGTCCCATTGGTGATTGTGAAAGGTGATGAAAATGTTCTGATGCGCCCCCTGGGCCTTGGGACACCCGGAGCCGGACCGTTTTTGGTGGATGCTGGTGGTTGTAGTCTCCGTGGCGGCAACCCGGTTCCGTGGCTCAGGGCGGTCAAACCAGTGGCGGAACTATTTATGTGGTTTTGATGTTTAAATGTCCGACTACGCCACCCGTGGATTGCGGTCAGAGTGAACCGCCGCTCCAGGGCAGACCGCTGAGGCTGGTGTTGTGGGTGCAGCAGAGCGTAGCATAACTCCCCACGGGAGGAGTATAGCCTCAGGGCAGTGTATGCGGAGGATGGGGGTGATGGTGCAGGGCAGCAACAGTAATGACACGGAGTCAGTGATGCAGTCCAGGGCCTTTACTCACAGTTCTTATTATCCAGACCACGTCTGCAGGTAACGGCTGCCCACGTCGTACTGTGCTCACCAGGTGAGGGGCTCAGACAACTCCCAGATAACTTTGGAGTGCTTCACAGGACCCCCTTTGTGTGTCCTTTGTCTGGCCTTTCTTACCAACCCTTCTGTCCGGCTGCCTCGGGCCTCCTCTTGGTAAACTTGGCGCCAGTTTCCCTGACCCTATGTGGTGCCTTCCTAGCGGGTGTAGCGAGGGGCTGCACCACATAAAATGTCACAGCCTCCTGTTTCTAGCTGAGGGTCGTTTCCTGCCTCCACTAGTTTCGGGGAACGGTCTCCCCCTTTGGCCTGACCCGTCCACGCAGGTGGATTCTGGCGTGCGGTGGCGACTCGCCCGTCCGCACCCCTGAGATCCCTTCGTTCCTCGTTCCTGGAGCCTTCTCCGCTCCTCTTCCTTCCTTCTCCCTCTTCCAGGCCTGGGCCTCTGTTACTAGGCCCGCCTCCGGAGCAGAGCTCATGCAGAGCCCCTGCTCCCTGACACTTCTGCTCAGACTTCTCTGCACTGAACTAAGATGGTGCCCACCTTTTATACTCCCTTCTCAATGCACCCAGGAACTGCTTCCTCCCTGCTCCTGCACTACAGGGTTCCCCTTCCTCAGTGTTCCCTCCCCCCACTCCAGCCAGGGACAGGGACTGTCGTGCCCATCTCAGGGGCATATTGGTTCGCCCTGCCCCACGGCAATGTGGTGTAATGCATGCAGGTGTCGGGTCCTGATCCACACTACATCCTTACCTGAGAGTGAGATATCACACCTCTGGGTGAGGTGCAATACCTCTGTAGCAACCGAGCCCTCAGGGTGCTACAGTTCCATTTATCTTCAGCCTAGGTGACGTATTGCGATACAGGGCCGTGATTTTGGCTATAAAAGGGTCCCCTAGACCCCTACCCCAAGCTTTTTAAGAGAATCATATATGGCGTGCCAGGTGACTCTATGGAATGCTTTCTCAGCATCCAACGAGAGTATCTAATTACAAATTTTTAACTGCATCTAGCCCAGGAAATACTTTGTGCCTAGTAGCAGGGTCTGCTAGTCAGCGGATTATCCCGGCTGTTAAGCAAGCTACACCACCTGTAGTTTGGACACTTAATTTTTTCAAAGGAAATGCTTCGGGACCACGGGATACTCAGTGAAGAGCATCAGGAGGCACCCCAAGGCATAGGGGCTGGGACTGGCAGTAGGATGCCTTGCGGTGGACAGCCGAGCTCGATCCTTATAAAAGCTTTTTAACTGCAGCAGCTTTAGTGGACGCTACTGGAGCTGGAATTACGCGGCTGCTGGCATGAGACTTGCCCTCCAATAAATCCTTGTAAATGGATTTAAAGTGTATTCATTCAAATTAGAGAGACAATTTAAATTAAAATGCTTAGAGCTGCCTCCACCACAGGGGGGCTCGCTCGACCCACCAGCATACAGACACCAGTATTGGGAGAGGGGGGCTGGCCATCAGGGTTCACCGCGGCTCTGGCACAAACCCGGCGACACGGAGGTGGCACGGGCAGGAGCGGACCGGCCGTGTCGGCTTCTCACTTTTTGGATTTTAGAAGGGCATGACATGCCTATATCTGTGTCTCCCCCTCCTTTTACTCCTCCACCTCTTTTATTTTCGCATGACTATATGTACTTGTCACTTTTCCATGTGTTAGTTATGTCTTCTGAGCAGGTTGTCAGCTTTTGGACACCTTTGAAGGTGTTTTCTATGTGTTTCTATGTGTTTTTGTTTGCCTGCCATTAGTTTTAACGGTGTTCGAAGGTGTTCGACGAACAGTTCGACGAACAGTTCGGCGAACACACGGGTGTTCGACGAACCGAACCGAACTCGAACACTACGGGGGTGGCTCAACACTACTTGTTAATGAGTAATTTTTATAGTTTTTTTTCTTTGAGAAATGTAGGTATTGTCTATAATTACTGGGTTATCATCCAGACTGTAGTCTCAAAGAGGTCTGCATAAAGAGTAGTTAAACAAGGTTTATTTAATAAATTTTCACTTCTAATTCATCATTTTGTGTTTTTTTTGTGCTTCAGAATAGACTTGTCTGTTCAAGAGTTTCTTTGTGCCACAAGAACTGATGCAGCACAAAAATATACCTTTATTGTTTCCATAATAGAGTCATCTTCAGGTGAGAATTGAAGACATTTAAGACTTAGCCATAAGCAAACTGCAGTTGCCTTCAAGAGTTGTTTTTGCTTGACTGAGCCTTTCTACTACTTGAAATAGAAATCAACTCTTGCTTTTGCCAATTCTTGTGATAGTTATGCCATGTTTGGCTTTTCCTAGTTTCTATAGGGCTAGCAATTCTGTCCTCTAAGCCTTTTGAGAATATAGCTAGATTGAAAGAGGACTCAAAAGATCTCTCATAAGAGAGTTTTGAGTGGCTGGTTCCAAGTTTTTAATAAAGTTTGGATTATCTGAAAGGTTACTGTTTGCTGGAATATTTGACTTATTTGTACTAATCAGTGCATAGCTATTTTGGCGCTGTTTGAAAGAGAACTCAATTGCTATGAAGCCATCTGAGGTCCTGCTCAGCCTCAACTCATCCCATTTACTCTGAATAGTCTAATTGTATTTCCTTAGGCTTCAAAAATAAAGGATGTGATGTGTTTTACCAGGACCAGTTTGAATTGTAGATCCAAGGCTGAATGGATCTATCTATTTATTTTTTCCATTTATAACTGACAGCCATGTAGGAAACTATTCTTCTTCTGCTGTAACTCTATCACTTGAGAATTTGTTACCAGTTTTCACAATTAAATCTGCACCCTTCATTAAATAAATCAATTAGACATGTTGCTGCTGGTGAACTTACTTAGAAATATCCAATATGAAAAATTGTACAATTCATATTGAAATTTGAATCTCAATCTTTGATCTCCTCATCTGATTGACAAACTCTTTAGTGTTCCTCCTCCATCCTTGTGCTGAAATCTAACACTGCTCAGTACAAGTTTTTAATGACAATCAGACATAGTGGCTAACATTGAATACATTTCTGCTTCACATCACTTGTCTCATCTATTGCACTGTTTCTGTGTCCTGTTGTGTATAAATATGTGATTCTTCTGATTTTGTGTTATACTATGCCAGATGAAGAGGCCTGAATAGTCTGCAAAGCTTGCAATTTGTTACCACCTTTTCAGATAGTTATCAAAAGGTAACAACCACTAAGGACTCTCAAATCTAAATATGTTTCTATCTAATGGCTAACAGGGTACAAAGTGTAACATACCTGGCGGCGTCCTTGCATAGTGGTCCATCTCCCACTGTGCAAGAGCGCGCACTTGATCTCCAGTCCAGTCTGCTAGCCTGGCTTCCCTCAATGCTGTCTGCTTGCCTCTGTGTCTGCTGCTTAAGGGCGGCGCCCGATCACTTCCTGCTTTTTGTACCTGCTGCAGGCACACCCCTTGTGCGTCCTCAGCCTATTGCTGTCTGTCATCTGGTATTTAACCCAGCTGCTCCAATGAATCCCTGCCTGAGCATTGTGTTTCATTCAGTGTGGTCTTTCACTCTGAATGTGCCAGGTCCCCTTCTGTGTTCTCTTGTCTGCCTATTCTGGAGGCTGTATTTCCAGGCCTGTCTGAACACGCTCCTAGCCTGTTTCTCCCGCCTTCTAGGGGCTGCATTCCTAGACCCGCTCCTGTATCTTGCTACTGTGTCTGTTCTTGTCTGTATACTCTTCTAGCCTGTTTTCCCGTGTTTCTCTATGTCCGTACCTTTCCTTTTTCAGCAGAGTCTGAACTCGTACCTAACTCCTGCTTGTTGTCACTGTACTTCTGTTTGTGAGTTTGTGGTCCACTCGCTACTTCACTGCAAGTACCCTGTGGGTATCTGGTTCTGCCTTTCCCTTCCTGTCTGTTCCGTGTGAACAGAGCCCTGTCCCCCCTGCTCTGCCTTGCTCACCGCTCCGGCGGTTCTAGCCTGCTCTGCCTTTGCTCACCGCTCTGGCGGTTCTAGCCTGCTCTGCCTTTGCTAACCGCTCCGGCGGTTCTAGCCTGCTCTGCCTTTGATCACCGCTCCGGCGGTTCTAGCCTGCTCTGCCTTTGCTCACCGCTCCGGCGGTTCTAGCCTGCTCTGCCTTTGCTCACCGCTCCGGCGGTTCTAGCCTGCTCTGCCTTTGCTCACCGCTCCGGTGGTTCTAGTCTGCTCTGCCTTTGTTCACCGCTCCGGCGGTTCTAGCCTGCTCTGCCTTTGCTCACCGCTCTGGCGGTTCTAGCCTGCTCTGCCTTTGCTCACCGCTCCGGCGGTTCTAGCCTGCTCTGCCTTTGCTCACCACTCCAGCGGTTCTAGCCTGCTCTGCCTTTGCTCACCGCTCCGGCGGTTCTAGCCTGCTCTTACTCACCGCTCCAGCGGTTCTAGCCTGCTCTTACTCACCGCTCCGGTGGTTCTAGCCTGCTCTGCCTTTGCTCAACACTCCGGCAGTTCAAGCCTGCTCTCCCTTTGCTCACCGCTCCAGGCGGCCTTGTCCTGCTCTACTCTTGCTCACCGCTCCAGGCGGCCTTGTCCTGCTCTACTCTTACTCACCGCTCCAGGCGGCCTTGTCCTGCTCTACTCTTGCTCACCGCTCCAGGCGGCCTCGTCCTGCTCTACTCTTGCTCACCGCTCCAGACGGCCTCGTCCTGCTCTACTCTTGCTCACTGCTCCAGGCGGCCTCGTCCGGCTCTACTCTTGCTCACCGCTCCAGGCGGCCTCGTCCTGCTCTACTCTTGCTCACCGCTCCAGGCGACCTCGTCCTGCTCTACTCTCGCTCACCGCTCTAGGCGGTCTCGTCCTGCCCTGCTCTCATTCACCTCTCTGGGCGGCCTCACTCTGCTGTGTTTGTCCGCCACATCTGTGGTTCTGTTCCTGAGTCCCAGTGTGTACTGGGTCCTTTCCCGCCTGTGTTCCTACCTGCTAGCGCCTCCCTGTCTGCACTCTAGCCGTGCATGCCTGTACCCCCCTGCCTGCATACCCGCCTGCCTGCATACCAGTCGTGCCAGCCTATACCCACCAGTCTGTGTGCCAGCCTAACCAGTCTGTTCCTGTATTCCCCTGTGTGGGTCAACAGCCGTGTCCGGGGTCTGTCCTGGAGTAGCACCTGGTCCCTC
Organism: Phyllobates terribilis; assembly: GCF_046119375.1. Lineage (NCBI taxonomy): Eukaryota > Metazoa > Chordata > Amphibia > Anura > Dendrobatidae > Phyllobates > Phyllobates terribilis. The sequence continues at coordinate 448,479,157 of NW_027362764.1, forward strand.
TGCTCGGTTCCTCCTTGGTGCACTGGCGTCGTATGCCATCGTGCGACCCTGGTCGGATCGGGTGAATACCTTGTTACGCCCCTCCAGGCATTCACTCTCCGGCACGGTCCAGTGGAATCACACGCACACGCCGCTCAGCCCGGGCGTGTGCATTACAGCATGCTCAGGCCATGGTTCCCGTTGAGCCCCATGGCCTTCGCTCTCTGAGACGTTTTCCAGTGAATACGTGCATTAAAAATAAATAAATATTTTTTTTTCTCTAGCTGAGTTCCAGGCGAATTACGCACCTGTCCAGATGGATCTATTAGCTATCGTTCCTGCGGATCCGCCACGGTACTATGGGGATCCAAGACAGAGTCGTGCATTTGTGGAGCAATGCTTGCAACACTTCAAGTTCTACCCTCTTTGTTTTCCCACCGATCGGTTTAAGGTGGGATTCATTATGTCTAACCTAGCGGGTGATGCATTGGAATGGATCAACCCCCTATGGGAAACACAGGATCCTATCGTACTGGACATAATGGCCTTCCTGGTGGCCTATCTAATGGTCTTCGATGATCCTAACCCGTAGGCTCCTGCTGAAGCTTCACTTCCCAATAGCCCGGAGCAGCCCCGATGGGTAATGTGTGTGGGTAGTGCAATAGTCCTCCAGCCCAATGAGACTACTGCCCACCCAGAATCCTAACAGTGTGACTACGCTCTCCGGAATACTTCTCCCAACCTCAAGAGGCAGTCCAGACGTGCTAGACGTAGAGGCAAGCCGTCACGCCAGGGTCTGTCCTCCCTGAGACCTCCTGACCCCAACCTTGAAGTCCCTACTGAAGCTTCATCTCCCTGTATACCAGAGAAGCCCCAATGGGTAATGTGCGTGGGTAGTGAACCTGTTTTCCTGCCCGAAGAGACTACTGCCCATCCAGACTCCACACAGGAGAACTTCCTGCACCCGGCATCAGATACTTCACCCACTTTAACCAGTGTGCATGTCCAAGGATGCTCCGAAGCTGTGATTACCTCCAAGTCTGTGCTCCTCTACTACCTGGCAGAGGACCCCCTGTTGCCTCCTGAATCCTCCGGGATACCACTCGATGACAAATGGAGAGAGACTTCTCTACACCCGATACTCGATACTTTATCCGCTCCGTCCTGTGAGCCTGACAATGGGTACCCCAAAGTGGTAGTTACCCCCGAGTCTCTACACCCCTCTGACCAGGCGGAGGACCTCCAGTTGTCTCCAGAAACCTTCGGGGTGCTACCTGGTAGCGAAAGGACAGAGACTCTCCTATACTCTGTACCTGATACCTCGCTCGCTTCGTCCAGTGAGTCCAACCTAGTGTACTCCAAAGCAGAGGTTACTTCCGAGACTCTACACCCCTCCGACCAGGCGGAGGACCTCCAGTTGTCTCCAGAACCCTTCGGGGTGCTACCTGGTAGCGAAAGGACAGAGACTCTCCTATACTCTGTACCTGATACCTCGCTCGCTTCGTCCAGTGAGTCCAACCTAGTGTACTCTGAAGCAGAGGTTACTCCCGAGTCTCTACACTGCTACGACCAGGCGGAGGATCTCTAGTTGTCTCCAGAACCCTTCGGGGTGCCACCTGGTGGTGAATGGACAGAGACTTTCCTATATCCTGGATCTGATACCTCGCTTGCTTCGTCCAGTGAGTCCGACCTAGTGTACTCTGAAGCAGAGGTTACCAATGAGTCTCTACACCCTTCTGACCAGGCGGAGGACCTCCAGTTGTCTCCAGAACCCTTCGGGGTGCCACCTGGTGGTGAATGGACAGAGACTTTCCTATACTCGGCACCCGATACCTTTCCTGCTTCGTCCAGTGAGTCTGACCTAGTGTACTCTGAAGCAGATGTTTTCCCCGAGCCTCTGCACTCTTCTGACCGAGCGGAGGACCTCCAGTTGTTTCCTGAATCCTCCGGGGTACCATCAGATAACAAAGAGACAGTGACTTTTTCTCACCCTGTACCTGATAACCCGTCTATTTCTTCCTGTGAGTTTGACAAGATGTAACTCGAAGCAGAGATTACCCCCAAGTCTCTGCTCCCCTCCAACCCGGTGGAGGACTTCCAGTTGTCTCCTGTACCCTTTGGGGTGCCACCTGAAAATATATGGAGAGAGACTTCCTTGTGTGCTGTTCCTGGTAATTCACCAATTTCATCTGTTGCTGAGGATGGCTGGATAGGAGGTAGCATCCTAGCTACCCAGAGGAGACCAGTTTTTCCAGTGGACAGTGGAAGTGATCTCCATGAAGTAAAGGATTGGCCCTCGAATTCCCTGTGGAACATTCTGGCAGGCCTGAAGAAGAGGGGGCGTAAGGGGGGGTACTGTAACATACCTGGCGGCGTCCTTCCATAGTGGTCCATCTCCCACTGTGCAAGAGCGCGCACTTGATCTCCAGTCCAGTCTGCTAGCCTGGCTTCCCTCCATGCTGTCTGCTTGCCTCTGTGTCTGCTGCTTAAAGGCGGAGCCCGATCACTTCCTGCTTTTTGTACCTGCTGCAGGCACATCCCTTGTGCGTCCTCAGCCTATTGCTGTCTGTCATCTGGTATTTAACCCAGCTGCTCCAATGAATCCCTGCCTGAGCATTGTGTTTAATTCAGTGTGGTCTTTCACTCTGAATGTGCCAGGTCCCTTTCTGTGTTCTCTTGTCTGCCTATCCTGGAGGCTGTATTTCCAGGCCTGTCTGAACACGCTCCTAGCCTGTTCCTCCCACCTTCTAGGGGCTGCATTCCTAGACCCGCTCCTGTATCTTGCTACTGTGTCTGTTCTTGTCTGTATACTCTTCTAGCCTGTTTTCCCGTGTTTCTCTATGTCCGTACCTTTCCTTTTTCTGCAGAATCTGAACTCGTACCTAACTCCTGCTTGTTGTCACTGTACTTCCGTTTGTGAGTTTGTGGTCCACTCGCTAATTCACTGCAAGTACCCTGTGGGTATCTGGTTCTGCCTTTCCCTTCCTGTCTGTTCTGTGTGAACAGAGCCCTGTCCCCCCTGCTCTGCCTTGCTCACTGCTCCGGCGGTTCTAGCCTGCTCTGCCTTTGCTCACCGCTCCGGCAGTTCTAGCCTGCTCTGCCTTTGCTCACCGCTCCGGCGGTTCTAGCCTCCTCTGCCTTTGCTCACCGCTCCGGCGGTTCTAGCCTGCTCTGCCTTTGCTCACCGCTCCGGCGGTTCTAGCCTTCTCTCCCTTTGCTCACCGCTCTGGCGGTTCTAGCCTGCTCTGCCTTTGCTCACCGCTCCGGCGGTTCTAGCCTGCTCTGCCTTTGCTCACCGCTCCGGCGGTTCTAGCCTGCTCTGCCTTTGCTCACCGCTCTGGCAGTTCTAGCCTGCTTTGCCTTTGCTCACCGCTCTGGCGGTTCTAGCCTGCTCTGCCTTTGCTCACGCTCAAGCGGTTCTAGCCTGCTCTTACTCACCGCTCCGGCGGTTCTAGCCTGCTCTTAATCACCGCTCCGGCGGTTCTAGCCTGCTCTGCCTTTGCTCACCCCTCCGGCGGTTCTAGCCTGCTCTCCCTTTGCTCACCGCTCCAGGCGGCCTTGTCCTGCTCTACTCTTGCTCACCACTCCAGGTGGCCTTGTCCTGCTCTACTCTTGCTCACCGCTCCAGGCAGCCTTGTCCTGCTCTACTCTTGCTCACTGCTCCAGGCGGCCTTGTCCTGCTCTACTCTTGCTCACCGCTCCAGGCGGCCTTGTCCTGCTCTTCTCTTGCTCACCGCTCCAGGCAGCCTCGTCCTGCTCTACTCTTGCTCACCGCTCCAGGCGGCCTCATCCTTGCTCTACTCTTGCTCACCGCTCCAGGCGGCCTCGTCCTTACTCTACTCTTGCTCACCGCTCCAGGCGGCCTCGTCCTGCTCTACTCTCGCTCACCGCTCTAGGCGGTCTCGTCCTGCCCTGCTCTCGCTCACCTCTCTGGGCGGCCTCACTCTGCTGTGTTTGTCCGCCACATCTGTGGTTCTGTTCCTGAGTCCCAGTGTGTACTGGGTCCTATCCCGCCTGTGATCCTACCTGCTAGCGCCTCCCTGTCTGCACTCTAGCCGTGCTTGCCTGTACCCCCCTGCCTGCATACCCGCCTGCCTGCATACCAGTCGTGCCAGCCTATACCCACCAGTCTGTGTGCCAGCCTAACCAGTCTGTTCCTGTATTCCCCTGTGTGGGTCAACAGCCGTGTCCGGGGTCTGTCCTGGAGTAGCACCTGGTCCCTCTGCTCGGTTCCTCCTTGGTGCACTGGCATCGTATGCCGTCGTGCGACCCTGGTCGGATCGGGTGAATACCTAGTTACGCCCCTCCAGGCATTCACTCTCCGGCACGGTCCTGTGGAATCACACGCACACGCCGCTCAGCCCGGGCGTGTGCATTACACAAAGATACATATTGTTCCTGTATTGAAAACATTTGAACTCATGAATTCTCTCATTCTTTAGATGTACCCATAAAATGCACATTTTGAAATCATGATTATATAGCCATTGTGAAATGAATTTTCAAAGTGCGATCTATTTAATAAAGTATTTTACATTACCAAATCTGATGACAGATCAGATCTAAATGTTTACCATCCCAATTTCAACAGCACAAATAAGTAAAGATCTACAGAGGACTGAGTCAAACTTTTTGAATATTGAGGTTTCATGTGAATTCAAACACTTGGAGATTTGATTTGTCTGGTTTGCACAAAAAAATAACTTGCCCAGTTTTTCCACACTGCTGAAGCAGACCATCACAGATCCATGGCTCCCAATGGAGCACAGTTTGTATGGCAAAGTCATTTTCCATCTCCAAAGTCACTAGGTAAGTCTCTCTCTTTAGTACTGTATACGCTGTTATGATCAGCAGGGTCCTCTTTCTCCTATGACGTGTAAGCTCTTATGGTCAGCAGAGTCCTCTCTTTCTCCTGTAGAGTTAAGCTCTTATGATTAGTGGGATCCTCTCTCTATTCTGTAGTGTATAAGCTCTTGTGTTTATGGGGTTCTCTCTCTGATCATGTAATTTCTGAGCAATTACAATCTACCCAATTTAGAGAATTGCACAAATGTATTCACCTCAATACGAATATTTTGGGAAAATTCGGTGAAGCCAGCAAATTAGAATTTCAAAGCATCCGCTCATCTCAACAAATAAGGCATTTTCTGCAAACACTGCATTTTTGGACATGGCACTATACAGACTATGTTAGGAAACATCATAACAAGCACCAACAATCCTTCTATTAAACATATCAATATGCTTTTATGCTTTAAGTTACAGAAACATAATTGGCTAATAACATATTTGTATTTAAGGCAAGGTACGGAGTAAGTGGATCTTCATGAACAATATTCTGCAAACTGAATTATATCAATCAATACCAGGAAGGGTCTACATTTTACCTAGTAGGATGGACAGTGAGAAGAAATAATGCCTCTATTATTACATTACTACAGCTACTAGTAAAAATAATAATAACTTTAATAAATAAAAGCTTAATAAAAAATACAGTTTTATTTTTGTACATTTACTGTATTTAATATATTCTAAATTGATTTTCTATATTTCTGTTTATGTATTACACATCAGCAGTTTTTAATTAGATATATTTTTCCCTGAAATAACAAGTGTATATTGAAATTTCTGGTAAAGGCTAAATCTTGTTTCTTCCCTAACAGCTAAAAATGAACGAAAAAAAAACAAAACTTTTTTTATTACATTCACTTGAGAAGTACATTTCTGGGATACAAAACAATTTTCAAAAGAAAAATCAATAATCCACTGTACCAAATGACAATAACAAATTAACAATCTAAATGAAAAGAAACTCCATTCCTAAATATCGAATAATTATAAAGACTGTAAAATTTAAGGCACTTAAGAGGAGCATGCCAAGTTATTTATACTGCCCAAACCATGGGCAGCATGAATCAGAGATAGGCCGTCTCATTGCAAACAACTGTGTTTTACTCTGAATCGTCTTTGATTCATGTTGCTAGTGTTTCGGGCAACATGAATTGCCTGACAGATTCACCTTTAAATGAAATAGTATTCTTAATTTCAGCATTATCAAATTAAAATTTTGCATTCCTAATTTAGGAAAGAAAACAGATTAAAGTAGCATTAAAAATTAGAGATGAGCAAATTTGTTTGGCGACCGATTGTCAGTTTCAAATTCAGTACCAATATGGCACATTCTGATTCATGTTTGGGTAACCGTGCCTTTGCGCAAAAATCGGCAAGTGCCGGCCCCGAACACGAACATCCCTGCTTTGCCATGCTGTCATTTGCATTTGTAATATCGCTGCGGGGATCATGCTGTCAGCTGTCAGCGTGATCCTCACAGCTGTGACAGTGATTGACCCATGGGAATCAGGGGCTGTGACTGGAGGTAATATCGCTAACGCTGGTCACAGTACTGGGGGGATCATGCTGTCAGCTGTCCACATGATCTCTCTGTGAATTGAATGCACTGAAAAAACACATAAAAATCGTGACAAAAAAAGCTGCAAAAACGCAGGCAATAAAACACATCAATATTGCAATAAAATCGCTGCAAATACGCAATGTGTGAACATAGCCCTATTCTGCAAAAAAACATGCAAAAGCACAAAATCCTGATAAAAATAAACCATGACGTGTGCATGAGATTTCTGGAATCTTATAGACTTAGCTGGTACTGTAAAACGCAGCTGCAAATGTGCATAAAAAAAGCATTAAAAAAAGCAGAAAAAAAAGCAATCCGTTTTTGCTACGTTTTTTTTTCTGCAGCAAATCCTGATGTCTTGCCAGGAAGGTGTGTTCATGAATTTTCTTGCTTTTTTGCTGCGTTTTTTTCACTGTCCTTTTGTCTCTTTATGCATGTACTTAAAGTTCAGTGAAAAAACAAAATCTCATCAGGTTTTGGCACAAAAAACGCTGAAAAAACTGACACCTGCATTTTTGGTGCTTTTTTCCAGCTTTTTTCACCACCCATTATTTCCAATGGGTGAAAAACACTGAAAAAAAGTTGGAAGAAGTGACATGTTCCCACAGTGCGTTTTGTCAGCATTTTTTTATGCAAATTTTCTGTTGCATTTTACAGTACCAGCAAAGGCTATGAGATTCCAGAAATCTAAAGCACACTTCTTGGTTTCTTTTTATCAGGATTTTGTGCTTTTGCATGTTTTTTTGCAGAATAGGGCTATGTTCACACATTGCGTTTTTGACTAGATTTTACTGCAATTTTGATGCATGTTACTGCCTGCGTTTTTGAAGAGATTTTACACTGATTTTGATGCATCTTATTGCCTGAGTTTTTGCTGCGACATTGCCGCTATTTTACAGCGATTTTGATGCGTGTTATTGCCTGTGTTTTTGCCGTGGTTTTACCGCAATTTTGATGGTACCATTGCCCTTGTTTTTGCTGCGTTTTTTCTCCTGTTACCCTTGTGTTACCCTTGGGAAAATTAAAATTTGGATCGGAAGCATCATTTTTGAGGGAAAAACAGATTTTTTCATTCTCATGGCTCAATGTTATAAAATTCTATAAAGCACCTGTTGATTTAAGGTGCATACTTTACCTTTAGATACATTTCTTGAGGTGTGTAGGTTCCAAAATTGAGTCACTTGTGGATATTTTCTACAATTTAGGAAATTCAGAGGATCTGCAAATGCGACATGGCATTTGCTATCTATTCCAGACAATTTTGAGCTACCTAATTCAAGTGGTGCTCATTCCCTTCTGAGCCTTGATGTGCGTCCAAACAGTAGGTTTTCACCACTTATGGCGAATCGGCGTACTCAGGAGAAATTACACAACAAATTGAACGGTCTATTTTCTCCTATTACCCTTGTGAAAATGAAATATTTTAACAGCTCAACATTATAACATTTTGTGAAGCACCCGTGAATTAAAGGTTCACCGCAACTCTTGATAAATTCCTTGATGGATGTAGTTTCCACAATAGGGTAACTTGAGGGGTTTCCACTGTTTTGGCACATCAGGGGCTCTGCAAATTCGACATGGTGTCCACAATCTATTCCAGACAATTTTCAAATTCAAATTTTCTCCAAAACTCAAATGGTGCTCCTTCCCTTCCGAGCCATGGCGTGTGCCCAAACACTAGTTTTCTTCCACATATGGAGTATTAGCATATTCAGGAGAAATTGCATAACAAATTTTATGGTTCATAAAATTGCAAAATTTGGGGCTGAGTGAACATTTTTGTGGGAAAAATTAAAATGTTAATTTTTTCTTTCCACATTGCTTTAATTCCTGTGAAGCATTTAAAGGGTTAATAAACTTCTTGACTGTGGGTTTTAGCATTTTGAGGGGTGCAGTTCTTAAAATGGTGTAACTTTGGGGAATTTCCTGTCAGATAGGCTGTTGAAGTCACTTCAAACGCGATGTTCTCCCTAAAAAAATGGTTTTGTAAATTTAGTTAGAAAAATGAGAAATTGCTAATAAACCTTTAACTCTTCTAACTTCCTAACAAAGAAAGTTATGTTTCAAAAATGATGCTCATGTAAGTAGACATATGGGAATGACTAACTTGTTTAAGGATATATTAATTGAAAGTTTGAAAAATTTTTTGCCAAAATTCTGATATTTTCACAAATAATTTCGACCTAAATTTACAACTAACATAAAGTACAATGTGTAAAGTACAACAGACTGAAATTCACTGGGGTTTGTTGAAGAGTTCTAGAGTTATGACCACATAAAGTTACAGAATTGTAGACTTTGATCTGGTCAGAAAGGTGAAAAGCTTTGGGGTGAAGGGGTTAAAATGAACAGGCAAGCATCTAAACTATATACAGTATCTACAGTGCATATGTAGTAAATGGAGATTATACCGTTAACTTGTACCATCATGCAACAAGTATTGATGTGTTAATTAATAAGCATTATTAGGACTTTTGCTCCCAATTGCCACAGAGAAGAAGATGATCGTGAAGATTAAGCTATAATTAGAACTGGCAGAGAATGTTGTGTTTGCCTGCTGGATTTGTTCTATAATAAAAAATAATATTTATATTGCTGTATACATATTTTCACAATACATGCTAAAATGTCAATATCATCTAAAGCTTAATATGATCTAAAGTTAATTCAAAAGATCATAACTTAAAAACTTAATTTTATGTCAGAACAATGTATTCTCTTGATATTCTTTCTGTTAGAGCTTATATTATACTTTTTTTGTAGATCAAATTTCACCAAAGATTCCTGCTGTTTAAATTTCTGTAGTCTCAAATATTTGCTCCCAAGGCATGGTGACTTTGATCTAACGATATGCTATGAGCAGTACATTACGCACTGTGGGACATCAAGTAAATACTATGCATGTTCATGCCTCAAGCGATAAAAAATATAATATTAAAAGAAAAATATATCTTACAAAAATGCATTAAACACTGAGTAGGCAAGACACTGTGAAAATTCGAATTTGCAATTGAGATTTCATATTCACTATTCCTGTTACGGGACACTGTTATGTACATATGATGAAATGGAGGCTAAAAACGTATTCAAGTTTTGTTGTTATTGTTATATTGTTGTAGCTAATAGCAATAATAATAATAATTTTTTAAGGAGTGCTTAATTTTAATTTTGGGATTCATGCTAAGGCCCACTTCACATGTCCGTGTTTCCGGTATGTGTGGTGTCTGTTTTCACTAGTACCGGAGACACGTACACAGGCACACCCATTATAATCTAAGGTGTTGCTTAACTGTCCGTGTTTTCACATGGAGTGTGTGTTCTTGTTATCCACATGGAGATTTGTCGATTTAAAAGGCTATTGGTCTTGACATACGTGTGCCGTCCGTCTGAAACCTACCATAATGTAATTCAAGAAAATATTGATTTTTAAGTGTTAAAGATGTGCAAAGATTATAGATAGATCGATAGACAAACAGGGATATCATACTAAAACATATAAGATGGTAAATTATAAGCAAAAAAAACGACGCAACTACCCAAGAATTGGTGCATCATAGGAGATGCTCCAATTCTGGAGCTTTGCCCTGCTCTTCCTGATTACCTTGTTGCTTTGGCAATTGGGGTAATGTTCTTTTGGGGTTGATGTTAGCTGTGTAGTGCCCAAAAACACAGCTGGCATCAAGCCATGGTATTAGTAGTAGAGAAGTGTTTATCAGACACCCTCATTACTAATCCAGTAATAAAAATTAAAAAAAAACACGCAAAAAAAATACTTTAATGAAATAAACACTCAACCACTCATTCTCTCATTCACCACTTTATTCAAAAAGGAAAAAAAATCTCATGAAGGTCCACTGTAGTCCACCGAATCCGATGTAGCCCAGCGAGCAAAGGTTATGGAGCCTCATTCTGACATTCCATAGTCTTTGTCTACAGTCACTTTCGGGTCCTGCTGTGCAGAGCTGGACTATGTCAGATTCGATGAACTGTAGTTGAGTGAACAGGTGTTTCTCGTGTGATGCTCCACTTCTGGGGCAGCTGCGGCCTGGTATTTTTAGGCTGGGAAGTGCCCAATAACCAGAGACGTTTCAAGCCTGATAATATCAGCTCACAGCTGTCTGCTTTAGGTTTGCTGGTTAAAAAATAGGGGACCCCATGTCATTATTTTCATTTAATTATTAATTTATTTGGATTAATAAAAAGCTCTTCAAGCTATCTAACTATCTATCTACAAACAAGGGAATACAGCAGCACTCTGTAAGGGCTAAGATTTTTGCAAATATTGAATATCTTAGATTTGAACTGCATTACTGCTATATAGAATACTAGCTATTGAACCCATTCTACACATGGGTGGCGAGCATTTTTATTGGTATATGGTCTCCCATGCTGGTATGTGCTGCCCCCCTCCTGGTATTTGTGCTGCCCCCATCCAGTCATCACCATCCTATCCTGGTATGCATGGCACCCCTCATCCATATCCTGGTATGCATGGCACCCCTCATCCCTATCCTGTAATGCATGTCACCCCTCATCCCTATCATGTAATGCATGGCACCCCTCATCCCTATCCTGTAAGGCATGGCACCCTTCACCCCCAATCCTGTAATGCATGGCACCCCTCACACCCAATCCTGGTATGCACATGGCACCCCTCACCCCCAATCCTGGTATGTGTGGCACCCCTCACTTTCAATCCTGTTATGTATGGCACCCCTCATCCCCAATCCTGGTATGTGTAGTACTTCTCATCCCTATCCTGGTATGCATGGTACCCCATCCCTCATCCCTAACCGGGCAAGTATTGTATCCCTCATCCTGGTATGCATGGCCCCTCATCCGAATCCTGGTATGCATGGCACCCCTCATCCCCATCCTAATATGCATGGGACCTCTCATCCACAATCCTGTTATGCATGGCACCCCTCATCCCCAATCCTGGTATGCATGGCACCCCTCATCCAAAATCTTGGTATGCATGGGACCCCTCATCCACAATCCTGGTATGCTTGGGACCCCTCATCCTCAATCCTGGCATGCATGGCTTCCTCATCCCCAATCCTGGTATGCATGGTCCCCTCACCCCGCAATCCTGGTATGCATGGGGCTCTTGAGCGAGTGAGAAATGTTAGCCCTCAGAATCAAATCCTCTGGTGGGCACATTGCTTTTCAATCTGAAACATCTTCTCAGTGGGAGTTGTATTTCACCACAGCCATATTCTTTAGCTCGGTGAAAGGACTGGCATAGAGGGAAACGGTATCTACCCTGCGTGTCATTTCTCCATCACCAGGTTCCACCCGTTGTCACACACGACCATGCCAGGCAGTATGTTAAGTGGTGAGAGCCACAGATCAGGCTGCTGTGTTACAGCTTTCCACAACTCTGCAGCGCTGGGCGGTTTGTCAATTAAGCATTAAGCATGTTATCTTCAGCACAGCCTGTTGCCGCTTGGCCAAGGCAGTGCTGCAGTGCTTTCAGCTTGTGACTGATGTGGGCATTTCGGAGATGGAGGAGGAGGTGCATGAGCTGAACAATGTGATTAATTTGAGGTTAAATTGGTGACGCTGTTTTTCATACTAAAGAAAGATCCTATTGTTTTGTTTTTTCTACGTTATTTTTTAAGACAAATGCATTTACTGGGAAATGTCATTTTAACATTTTACAACCTTTTCTGCCAATGTGGTGTGTGACACATCATCAGGCACATCCTTTTTTATTTATGATGGAGGGACTCTGAAAGTCAAAAAGCCTATTTTTACAGGGACATAACACGGCCCTTAGTATTCTTAAAAGGCCAGCAGTCGGCCCTAGCTATTGTTAGAGAGCCATCAGCCGGCTAAGCTTTGTTGTTCCCATTATTAACGAGTGGGTCCCCTATACTGTTATTGCATATGCAGTAACTGCAAGGGCTGCCAAAAATTTGGACGCACCCCAAGACCCTTTTGAAGAAGCATAGATGAGGGCCTCAGTAAAAAAAAAAATGTTCACATTATAAAGGAGTGTGTCTCCTATAGTGGTAATACCCATGCAGTGACTGCAAGGGCTGCCAAAATTTCTGAAAAAGCCCCAATACCAATTTAAAAACACATTGAGATGGGCCTCAGTAACGACATGTTCCCATTAGAAAGTAGTGTTTCTGCTATACAGTTATAGGGTATGCAGTGAGTACAATAGCTGCCAAAATTTAGGAAAAAACCCAATAACAATTTAAAGACACATAGAGGTGAGCTCAGAAATGACATGTTCCCATTAGAAAGGAGCAGTTCTGCTATTCAGTTATGAGTAGTGTTGAGCCACCCCCGTAGTGTTCGAGTTCGGTTCGGTTCGTCGAACACCCGTGTGTTCGCCGAACTGTTCGTCGAACTGTTCGTCGAACACCGTTAAAACCAATGGCAGGCAAACAAAAACACATAGAAACACATAGAAAACACCTTCAAAGGTGTCCAAAAGCTGACAAACTGCTCAGAAGACACAACTAACACATGGAAAAGTGACAAGTACATATAGTCATGCGAAAAGAAAAGAGGTGGAGGAGTAAAAGGAGGGGGAGACACAAATATAGGCATGTCATGCCCTTCTAAAATCCAAAAAGTGAGAAGCCGACACGTTCAGTCCGCTCCTGCCCGTGCCACCTCCGTGTCGCCGGGTTTGTGCCAGAGCCGCGGTGAACCCTGACGGCCAACCCCCCTCTCCCAATACTGGTGCCTGTCCGCTGGTGGGTCGAGCGAGCCCCCCTGTGGTGGAGGCAGCTCTAAGCTTTTTAATTTAAATTGTCTCTCTAATTTGAATGAATACACTTTAAATCCATTTACAAGGATCTATTGGAGGGCAAGTCTCATGCCAGCAGCCGCGTAATTCCAGCTCCAGTAGCGTCCACTAAAGCTGCTGCAGTTAAAAAGCTTTTATAAGGATCGAGCTCGGCTGTCCACCGCAAGGCATCCTACTGCCAGTCCCAGCCCCTATGCCTTGGGGTACCTCCTGTTGCTCTTCACTGAGTATCACGTGGTCCCGAAGCATTTCCTTTGAAAAAATTAAGTGTCCAAACTACAGGTGGTGTAGCTTGCTTAACAGCCGGGATAATCCGCTGACTAGCAGACACTGCTACTAGGCACAAAGTATTTACTGGGCCAGATGCAGTTAAAAATTTGTAATTAGATACTCTCGTTGGATGCTGAGAAAGCATTCCATAGAGTCTCCTGGCACGCCATATATGATTCTCTTAAAAAGCTTGGGGTAGGGGTCTAGGGGACCCTTTTATAGCCAAAATCACGGCCCGGTATCACAATACGTCACCTAGGCTGAAGATAAATGGAACTGTAGCACCCTGAGGGCTCGGTTGCTACAGAGGTATTGCACCTCACCCAGAGGTGTGATATCTCACTCTCAAGTAAGGATGGAGTGTGGATCAGGACCCGACACCTGCATGCATTACACCACATTGCCGTGGGGCAGGGCGACCAATATGCCTCTGAGATGGGCACGACAGTCCCTGTCCCTGGCTGGAGTGGGGGGAGGGAACACTGAGGAAGGGGAACCCTGTAGTGCAGGAGCAGGGAGGAAGCAGTTCCTGGGTGCATTGAGAAGGGAGTATAAAAGGTGGGCACCATCTTAGTTCAGTGCAGAGAAGTCTGAGCAGAAGTGGCAGGGAGCAGGGGCTCTGCATGAGCTCTGCTCCGGAGGCGGGCCTAGTAACAGAGGCCCAGGCCTGGAAGAGGGAGAAGGAAGGAAGAGGAGCAGAGAAGGCTCCAGGAACGAGGAATGAAGGGATCCCAGGGGTGCGGACGGGCGAGTCGCCACTGCACGCCCGAATCCACCTGCGTGGAGGGGTCAGGCCAAAGGGGGGACCGGTCCCCGAAACTAGTGGAGGCAGGAAACGACCCTCAACTAGAAACCGGAGGCTCTGACATTTTATGTGGCGCAGCCCCTCGCTACACCCGCTAGGAAGGCACCACATAGGGTCAGGGAAACTGGCGCCAAGTTTACCAAGAGGAGGCCCGAGGCAGCCTGACAGAAGGGTTGGTAAAAAAGGCCAGACAAAGGACACACAAAGGGGGTCCTGTGAAGCGCTCCAAAGTTATCTGGGAGTTGTCTGAGCCCCTCACCTGGTGAGCACAGTACGACGTGGGCAGCCGTTACCTGCAGACGTGGTCTGGGTAATAAGAACTGTGAGTAAAGGCCCTGGACTGCATCACTGACTCCGTGTCGTTACTGCTGCTGCCCTGCACCATCACGCCCATCCTCCGCATACACTGCCCTGAGGCTATACTCCTCCCGTGGAGAGTTATGCTACGCTCTGCTTCACCCACAACACCAGCCTCAGCGGTCTGCCCTGCAGCGGCGGTTCACTCTGACCGCAATCCACGGGTGGTGTAGTCGGACATTTAAACATCAAAACCACATAAATAGTTCCGCCACTGGTTTGACCACCCTGATCCACGGAACCGGGTCGCAGCCACGAAGACTACAACCACCAGCATCCACCACAAAGGGTCCGGCTCCGGGTGTCCCAAGGCCCAGGGGGTGCATCAGAACATTTTCATCACCTTTCACAATCACCAATGGGACAAGGCAGGGATGTCCTCTGTCCCCTCTCTTATACATCCTAGTGACGGAGCACCTGCTCTCATCAATTCGCCATAACCCCAATATTAGGTGGATTGAGGTGGGAGGCACCGAGTACAAGTGCTCTCTATTTGCTGATGATGTCCTAGTATATATCACTCAATCACATATATCCATCCATGCTGTTATGGCTGAAATAGATCACTCTGTTACATGGTCAAATTTTAAAATCAATGCAGCGAAGTCTGAGGCCCTCGATGTCTCCCTCCCCAAATCCATATAGGATTCCATCCAGTCCAACTTTCCCTTTGCCTGGCGCTCACAGGGTATCAAATACTTAGGAATTCCTATTCATAGAGACCTCTCCCATCTATGTTATCTTAATTTTGGGCCCTTTATTGAACAACTCCATACAAACCACGGTTGGCAAGTTAGAACTGTAAGATTCACTACGTGAACCACTGGTGTTTTGTGGAAAAGCACATGTACACTGTGTTCCAAATTATTATGCAAAAAGTGTTTAGGAGTGATAAGGGAAGAATTTGTTTGTTTGTCAGTTAAACTCATTGATGGTGATGTGTGTCAGGGCTCTTTATATCACTGTAAGCAATTGCAGACACCTGTGCTAATTAGTTTGGCAGGTGTGTCCAATGAAAGGCAAGACTACTTAAGAAGGCTTTCTCACATTATTAAGCAGCCTACATTTTCTGCCAAAATGGGAAAGAAAAAGGATGTGTCGGCTGCTGAGAAGCAACAAATTGTGGAGTGTTTAGGTCAAGGCATGACTACAATCAACATTGTGCGATGATCAGGATGAAGTGTCTTGCCAATCAAGAAGTATGTAGCTGATTCACAGTACACACGTGTGCGTGCTGATAAGGGCAAATTGAGGACTCTTTCCTACAGGCAATTACGTCAGGTTAAAAGAGCAGCGGCAAAAAAGCCTTGTCATAGCAGCAGACAAGTTTTTGAAGCTGCTGGTGCATCCAACGTCCCCCGAACAACAAGATGCAGGGTCCTTCAGAGGTTTTCAGCTGTGCATATGCCATCCTGTCGACCTCCTCTATCCACTTCACACAAGCAGAAACGGCTCCAGTGGGCTAAACATTACATGAAGACTGATTTCAAAACTGTTTTTTTCACGGATGAGTGCTGTGCAGCGCTCGATGGTCCAGATGGATGGAGTGGAGGATGGCTGGTTGATGGACACCCCACGCAAACACGGCTACAGCGCCAACAAGGAGGAGGTGGAGTAATGTTTTGGGCTGGAATCATGGGGAGAGAGATTGTCGGCCCCTTTAGGATCCCTGAAGGCACTAAAGATGAACTCCATAATGTATGTGGATTTTCTCAAACAGCACTTCCTGCCATGGTTCAAGAAGAAGAACCGTGTATTTCACAGCAAGATCATTTTTTTGCATGATAATGCACCATCTCATGCTGCACATAAAACATCTGCATCTCTGGCTGAAATGGGTATAAAAGGGGACAAACTTATGGTGTGACCCCCATGCTCCCCTGACCTCTACCCCATTCAGAACCTCTGGAGCATCATCAAAAGGAGTGTCTATGATGGCGGGAGGCAGTTCACATCTAAGCAACACCTCTGGGAGGGTATTCTGTCCTCATGCAAAACAATTGAAGCAGAAACCATCCAAAACCTGACAAATTCAATGGACGAGAGAGTTCAGAAGCTCCTTTCGAACAAGGGGTCCTATGTGGAAATGTAACATCACCTAGAATAAAGTTTTGAGTTGAAAACTGTTTGATTTCAGTTTCTAATAACCTGCTAATGCTTATAATTTCAAAAATGACCATTTTTTTGGTCTTTATTAAAATGAAAAGGTTGATCGAAAAGTTTGGGGGATCTAAGAGTGTGGCAACCCAGTAGTCATGATTACTTCGAATTCTGACAATATGAGGGTCATGTTGCAGGTAGTGCAGCAAGAAGGCACTTATGTGTCTTGCGCATCTCGGAGCCCCAAAATTATTTTCCGGGCTAGATGCAGCTAAAAATTATTATTAATTTTAAATCTGGTGGAGCTTAGTATAGATGGCCTAATAGGATCAGTGCTGCACACTGCTACAAAGCCCAAATTATTTTCCAGCCAAGATACAGATAAACATGATTAGTAATTTTAAATCTGGTGGAGCTTATTATAGATGGCCTAATAGAATCAGTGCTGCACACTGCTACAAAGCTCAAATTATTTTCCAGCCAAGATACAGATAAACATGATTAGTAATTTGAAAGCTTAAAACGGTTGGTAGGGTGATTTTAACCAATCATCAAGCTTTTACTCTCCCCAGGATGACACAGGGGTAGAAAAGTCGTTTCGGATCCATGATTTGTTCATCTTTATGAACGTGAGTCTGTCTACATTATCAGTGGAGAGCCGCGTGCGCTTATCTGTCAGCACACCACCAGCAGCGCTGAACACACGTTCAGACAGAACGCTGGCTGCGGGGCATGACAAGATCTCCAAGGCGTAAGTGGCTAGCTCCGGCCATTTATCCAGATTGGAAGCCCAAAAAGAGCAAGGGTCCAGTGACACAGTCATAGCTTCAATGTTTACTTGGAGATACTCCTGTACCATCGTCTCTAGGCGTTGACTATGTGTCAGACTTCTTGTCTCCTGTGGCCTTGCAAAGGATGGGCTAAAAAAGTGGTGAAATGATTCCGCAAAATTGATGTTACCAGCAGATACTGTGGTTCTGTTACGGTTTGAGTGCTGAACACTTGACGGTCCCACGGTTGGCAAGTTGGAACTGTGAGATTCACTACGTGCACTGGTGTTTTGTGGAAAAGCACATGTAAGATTCTGCAACAGTCTCTGCTGATACTCCTGCATGCGTGCATCCCTTTCTATGGCAGGAATAATTTCGGCAAATTTACTTTTGTACCGGGGATCTAACAGTGTGGCAACCCAGTAGTCAGGATTATTTCTAATTCTCACAATTCGATGGTCATGTTGCAGGTAGTGCAGCAAGAAGGCACTAATGTGTGTTGCGCATCCAGGAGCACCAAGTCCCTGTTGTGTTGGTGGCGAGGTAACAATCATGCTTCCTTCCTCTGTCCTCTCCCCCCAACCTCGCACAACAGAAATGTGATCAAGGTCTCCCTCATCTGATGAGTCTTCCATCAGTTCGTCCTCCACTTCTTCCTGGGCTCCTGCACCTTCCTCACTAGTTTGGCTGCTACCATGCGCCCTGGTAAAACCATCTCCCCCACCCTCACATGCCTGCCGCCTTGGTGCTGCCGACCGTCTGGACCTTGCAGATGTTAGCCCTTCCGCATACAACTCCTTCTTCTCTACTTCCTCCACCTCCTCTTGTGCCACCACCTGACTCCGAATTCTGTTTAACATGTGCTCCAGCATGTAAATCACCGGAATAGTCATGCTGATAATGGCATCGTCAGCACTAAACATCTTCGTCGCCATTTCAAAACTGTGCAGAAGCGTGCATAGGTCCCTGATCTGAGGCCACTCCTCCAGCGTGATTTGCCCCACCTCTGGATCTCGTTGGCCCAGGCTATACGTCAGAACGTATTGCACCAGGGCTTGTCGGTGCTGCCACAGTCGCTGCAACATGTGCAGAGTTGAATTCCACTGGGTAGGCACATCGCATTTTAGCCGGTGAAGTGGCAGGCCCAACGACTTCTGTAGAGATGTAAGTCGCTGAGCTGCGGAATGCGAACGGCGGAAGTGAGCACACAGCGACCGTGCCCTCTGCAGAAGGCCATCTAGTCTGGGATAGTGGGCTAAAAATTGCTGGACAACCAGGTTCAACACGTGAGCCATACAAGGCACGTGTGTGACATTGCCCCGGCGAAGGGCCGCACCCAGGTTTGCAGCATTGTCGCACACGGCCTTCCCTGGTTTCAGGTCCAGTAGAGACAACCATTCATGAAATTGGTTCTCCAGAGCTGACCACAACTCCTCAGCTGTGTGACTCACATTTCCCAGACATTTCAAAGTAAAAACCGCCTGATGACGTTGAGCCCTACTGCCAGCATAGTAAGGAGGTGTGCAGGATCCCTTCTGCGCAGTTAGAAAGCTTGTGGCATGACCAAACAGGCTTTGGGTGCAGGTGGAAGACCGAGAGGAGGTTGAGGAGGCAGAAGCAGTGGAGGAACTTTGACATAAAGAGGATTGATGCACAACTCGTGGGGACGGCAAGACTTGGACAGCAGCCCCTTGTCCTGCTGTCACCATAGTTACCCAGTGCCCAGTCAGCGACATGTAACGCCCCTGTCCATGCCTACTCGTCCAAGTGTCTGTGGTGAAATGCACCCTGTCACACACAGAGTTTCTCAAAGAAGCGGTGATATTGTGTGTGACATGCTGGTGGAGCGCAGGCACACCTTTCTTTGAGAAGTAGTGCCGACTGGGCATCTGGTACTGGGGCACTGCAACGTACATAAGGTCTCGAAAATCCTCTGTGTCCACCAGGCGGAAAGGCAGCATTTCTGTAGCCAAGAGCTTGCAGATGGTGAAATTCAACCTCTTAGCTTTCTCATGGCTAGGAGGAAATGGTCTTTTACTTGTCCACATCTGAGGGACCGAGGGCTGGCTATTGTGCTTAGACGGGGCTGATAAGGGTGTCCCCGGCAAACTGCCGGTCTGTGAGGAAGATGCAGGCGGACATGTTAGGTTGCCTTGATCCAAAGGTGGTGCTATCGATGTCGGACAGCGCTCAACACCAGCTGGTGTTACCACCTCCAAAGAAAATGATGACCTGCCAATCACGCTGGCTGTTGCGGGTAAAGAGGTGGCAGGTGTGCGCCCCAAAACAGGTGTGACTGCTGTCCCCCCAGTCACAGAGGATGAAGAGGCCGCGGATGCACAAGATATTGTAGACGGTGGTTGGCCCGGCCGGCTAGGCCGCATTGTAGCACACTTAGCTTCCCACTGCAACTTATGCTTCATGTCCATGTGCCGGTTCATGCATGAAGTACTCAAACTATGTATTTTTTGGCCTCTACTTAGCTTTTGCTGACAAATATTACAGATAACATGAGTTGGGTCATCTTTATTGATCTGAAAAAATGCCCAGGCTATGCAAGGCTTAGCACCCATGCGACCTGTAGTGGCACCACGACTTGTGGTGAGAGGCAGAGTTGTGTTTGAGGATGCAGTTGTTGACGTGCTTCCAGTACTACGTCTCTGTCCAGGAAGGCGCAACCTGACCTCGTCGTCACTAGCATCTTCCTCCACCTCCTCTGCTGACCTCATCTCTTGGCTGACTGTGGGTTGACAGTAAGTGGGATCTCCAACCTCATCATCATCACCCTGTGCGTTATCACACCCGTCGTCCTCAGAGCCAACCTATTCCTGCCCTGACAAAAACTAAAGTTGTCGCTCCAATCAGGTATTTGAGTCTCATCAACGTCTTCCTCATTGTCTCCACCAACAGGAGTTACAGTTTGGGAATGAGGGTCTACATTATGGTCAGAACCTTCTGGGTCTGGTCCTGGATCCGACTCATAAAGATTCTGAGCATCAGTGCAGATCATTTCCTCGTCTGGATTCACAGAAGCGCTGGAGTCGACCTCTGATTCCCAGGCTATAGTATGAGTAAACAGCTCTGCAGACTCAACCATCTGTTCTACCTCATACTCAGACGGGCAGCTGGAGATTTGGGAGCTGTGAGGAAGCAAGTGCAATTGGGGTGACACCTTTGAGTACTGGAGTATTTGTGATGTTGAAGTTGATGTGGAGGAGAGCCCACTTAAAGGAGCACTTGATATCCGTTGAAGCACCTGCTGTTTTTGTGCCTCATCTGGAATTTGTAGCGATTGGCGTGGCCATAAGAAAGGGATCTTATCACATTGTCCCCTAAAAGAAGTAGACATTTTAGTTTGGCTGGAAGATGGTCTTTCTTCTGCAGATGTTACTGTTGCTTTAACACCTACCCCACGGACACAACCTTTTTTCCCCTTCCCAACACGCCTATTCCCCTTTCCACCAGCAGCAGGCCTTTTTCCACTCATTTTGGTGGTTAACTAATTCACAACTCTGGAGTTGTTTGCACAAAAAAACAATGGATGAGAACCGAGCAGAGCTGAGTGGCCAAACTGTGGTATTAGGCCAAAACTATTGGCTGGGTTAGATGGAGAAAAAAATTAAATTCGATTTGCAACCTGATGGAGGTCAGTATAGATGGACTAATAGAACAAGTCCCACACACAGCTAGAAGCCCAAATATTTTTTCAGAGGTAGATGCAGAAAAAAATTATATTCAGTTTACAACCTGATGGAGGTCTGTATAGATGGATTAATAGAACAAGTCCCACACACAGCTAGAAGCCCAATATTTTTTCAGAGGTAGATGCAGAAAAAAAATTATTTTTAATTTGCAACCTGATGGAGGTCAGTATAGATGGACTAATAGAGAAAGTCCCACACACTGCTAGAAGGCCAAATATTTTTTCAGAGCTAGATGCAGAAAAAAATTATATTCAGTTTGCAACCTGATGGAGGTCAGTATAGATGGACTAATAGAACAAGTCCCACACACAGCTAGAAGACCAAATATTTTTTCAGAGGTAGATGCAGATAAAAATTATTTTTAATTTGCAACCTGATGGAGGTCAGTATAGATGGACTAATTGAGAAAGTCCCACACACTGCTAGAAGGCCAAATATTTTTTCAGAGCTAGATGCAGATAAAAATTATTTTTAATTTGCAACCTGATGGAGGTCAGTATAGATGGACTAATAGAGAAAGTCCCACACACTGCTAGAAGGCCAAATATTTTTTCAGAGCTAGATGCAGAAAAAAATTATATTCAGTTTGCAACCTGATGGAGGTCAGTATAGATGGACTAATAGAACAAGTCCCACACACAGCTAGAAGCCCAAATATTTTTTCAGAGGTAGATGCAGATAAAAATTATTTTTAATTTGCTACCTGATGGAGGTCAGTATAGATGGACTAATAGAGAAAGTCCCACACACTGCTAGAAGGCCAAATATTTTTTCAGAGCTAGATGCAGATAAAAATTATTTTTAATTTGCAACCTGATAGAGGTCAGTATAGATGGACTAATAGAGAAAGTCCCACACACTACTAGAAGGCCAAATATTTTTTCAGAACTAGATGCAGAAAAAAATTATATTCAGTTTGCAACCTGATGGAGGTCAGTATAGATGGACTAATAGAACAAGTCCCACACACAGCTAGAAGCCCAAATATTTTTTCAGAGGTAGATGCAGATAAAAATTATTTTTAATTTTCAACCTGATAGAGGTCAGTATAGATGGACTAATAGAGAAAATCCCACACACTGCTAGAAGGCAAAATATTTTTTCAGAGCTAGATGCAGAGAAAAATTATTTTTAATTTGCAACCTGATGGAGGTCAGTATAGATGGACTAATAGAGAAAGTCCCACACACTGCTAGAAGGCCAAATATTTTTTCAGAGCTAGATGCAGATAAAAATTATTTTTAATTTGCAACCTGATGGAGGTCAGTATAGATGGACTAATAGAGAAAGTCCCACACACTGCTAGAAGGCCAAATATTTTTTCAGAGCTAGATGCAGAAAAAAATTATATTCAGTTTGCAACCTGATGGAGGTCAGTATAGATGGACTAATAGAACAAGTCCCACACACAGCTAGAAGCCCAAATATTTTTTCAGAGGTAGATGCAGATAAAAATTATTTTTAATTTGCAACCTGATGGAGGTCAGTATAGATGGACTAATAGAGAAAGTCCCACACACTGCTAGAAGGCCAAATATTTTTTCAGATCTAGATGCAGATAAAAATTATTTTTAATTTGCAACCTGATGGAGGTCAGTATAGATGGACTAATAGAGAAAGTCCCACACACTGCTAGAAGGCCAACTATTTTTTCAGAGCTAGATGCAGAAAAAAATTATATTCAGTTTGCAACCTGATGGAGGTCTGTATAGATGGATTAATAGAACAAGTCCCTCACACAGCTAGAAGCCCAATATTTTTTCAGAGGTAGATGCAGAAAAAAAATATATTCAGTTTGCAACCTGATGGAGGTCTGTATAGATGGATTAATAGAACAAGTCCCACACACAGCTAGAAGCCCAATATTTTTTCAGAGGTAGATGCAGAAAAAAAATATATTCAGTTTGCAACCTGATGGAGGTCAGTATATATGGACTAATAGAGAAAGTCCCACACACTGCTAGAAGGCCAAATATTTTTTCAGAGCTAGAGGCAGAAAAAAATTATATTCAGTTTGCAACCTGATGGAGGTCAGTATAGATGGACTAATAGAACAAGTCCCACACACAGCTAGAAGGCCAAATATTTTTTCAGATCTAGATGCAGATAAAAATTATTTTTAATTTGCAACCTGATGGAGGTCAGTATAGATGGACTAATAGAGAAAGTCCCACACACTGCTAGAAGGCCAAATATTTTTTCAGAGCTAGATGCAGAAAAAATTATATTCAGTTTGCAACCTGATGGAGGTCAGTATAGATGGACTAATAGAACAAGTCCCAAACACTGCTAGAAGCCCAAATATTTTTTCAGAGCTAGATGCAGAAAAAAATTATATTCAATTTGCAACCTGATGGAGGTCAGTATAGATGGACTATTAGAATGATGCTATGCCCAAAAGATTTTACTTCACTAGGTGCAGTAAAAAAATTGGTATTCTATACACAGGTGGTATATCTTGCAACACAGATAGGCTACTCCACTGACTAACACACTCTGCAATAGGCCAAAAAGGATTAGCTTTGCTAGATTCAGCCAAATGCTGTGAAAAAAACTTGCACAGCACTGGCACAGACCTGCCTGGCAAAAACTGATAGGAACTGATGTAACCTAGTCCTGAAAAGGACTGCAATTACAATTAGTCTTTACTCCCACAATCTATCTATTTAAGAGCACAGACCTGCCTGATAAAAGTCGTAGGAAATGCTGTAACCTAGTCCTTAAAAGGACTGGAATCACAACTATTCCCTACTCCCAAGCTATCTGTAGATTTGTGCGAAAATTGGCTTGAAATTAACAAGGTATAGCGCACACAGCAACAGCGGTGCCGTCTAACACGCAGCTGCAGCAGTGAGAAAATGGTGGCGACGGGGAAAATGGCTTGGTCTTATAGGGCAAGGACATGTGACATACACTGCCAATGACACATGCCCTTGCTTGTGTGAAAAACAGCAGTTCGCTCCGTGTGTGGGCTGCTGATAGGCTGACAGACTGCACCTCTCCACTGCAAATGCGGGAAAGAGAAAAAAAAATGGAGATCTTCATTATTCCTGCAGAGATCCATCCCCTGCCCCTCCCCCCACCCCGCTGTACACTCAAACTGCGTATTAACATTAATTTTCATCATTACTGAGAAAAAATCCAGTTATGATTTTGGTGCACGAACAGTTATCGAACATAACCTCGAACAGCCGAATTTTTCTCAAATCGTTCGTGTTCGCCGAACGGCTCGAACACCGCCCAAAACAGCTCGAATTTGAGATTGGCGAACAGTTCGAGTAGAACAACACTCATCTCTAGTTATGAGGTATGCATTGAGTACAACGGCTGCCAAAATTTATGAAAAACCCCAATAACAATGTAAAAATACAAAGAGGTAGGCCTCAGTAACGACATGTTCCCATTAGAAAGTAACTGTTCTGTTATACAGTTATAGGGTATGGGGTGAGTACATTGGCTGCCAAAATTTAGGAAAAACCCCACTAACAACTTAAAGACACATAGCAGATCTATCCGCCTCAGGAATAAGAGATAGAAAGTTTTCCTTGTAGAGTGGGTCTAAAAGTGTCACCAACCACTAATGACTGTCACCCAAAATTTGGAGAACGTTAAGGTCATGGGAAAGGCGGCGTAATATAAAGTCAGCAATGTGTGCCAAACTGCAAACAGGCTACACTTCCGTGTCCTCACCAAGAGGAAGACTGACAATGTTCTCCTCCTCATCCTCCTCCTGCTCCCTCTCCTTAGGCCATCCACGCTAAACAGACAGTATGACAGTTGTGCAGGTAGTACCATCTATAGTGCAGGAAACTAGCTCCTGTTATTCCTCCTCATCCTCCTCCTCCTCTTTCTCATTGTCACCCAATCCATATTGGGATGAGATGAGGATGGGCTGTATGGAATCACCCTGTATGGTTCCTTGCTCCATCTCATTGTGCTCCACCTGCAATGCATCCACTTTAATTGTGAGCATCGAGCATTTCAGAAGGCTGAGAAGCGGGATGGTGATGTTAATTATGGCATCATCGCCACTCACCATCTTGGTGGAGTCCTCAAAGTTTTGGAGGATGGCACAGATGTCTGACATCCATGCCCACTGCTGAGATCTTATGTGTGGAGGCTGACCGGAATACTGATGGCCGTGTTGATGCTGGTAGTCAACAACTGCCCTCAGCTGCTCACAAATACTGCCCAACATCTGCAATGTTGAGTTCCAATGCGTGGAGACAACACACATCGGTCGGTGAGCTGGAAGCTGCAAAAGTTGCTGAAACACGGTAAGGGCAGCGGAAGCTGTTGCTGACTTTCTAAAATGTGGCGTACTTTGACAAGCAGATCCAGGTAAATTTTGAGAAACCACTGAAGCACGATGTTATGCACATGGGCCTGGCATGGTATGTGTGTGAGGTCACCTCGCTTTGGAGCCACCACCAGGTTCAGGCCATTGTCACACATGCCTGGCTGTAGAGTCATCGGTGTTATCAACAGATCTGTCTGCTCTTTCAGAGCTGTCCACAACTCTTCAGCGGTGTGTGGTTTGTCATCTAAGCATATTATCTTGAGCACAGTCTGTTGCCGCTTGGCCGAGGCAGTGCTGCAGTGCTTCCAGCTTGTGACTGGTGTCATTTCGGAGATGGAGGCTAAAGAGGAGGAGGAGGTGAAGGAGCTGTAGAATGTGGGGATAACCCTGATTGACCCAGGGCCCGCAATCCTCGGTGTTGGGAGGACTTGTTCTGTCACAAGGTCAGACTAGGTCCCGGCTTCCACTATATTAACCCAGGGTGCCTTCAGTGAGATGTACATAACTGCCCACAAGCACTTGTCCACGTGTCCGTGGTTAGGTGGACTTTCCCAGCAACTGCATTGTTGAGGGTAAGGCTAATGTTGTGTGATATGTGCGTGTGTAATGCGGGGACGGCACATTGGGAAAAATAGTGGTGGCTGGGGAGTGAGTACTGAAGGACGGCTGCCATCATCAGGTTGCGGAAAGCTTCAGTCTCCACGAGCCTAAAAGACAACATTTCATGCTCAAGCATTCGCAAAATGTGTGAATTTAGTAGTGTGGCCTGCGTATTTGCGCTTGCAATCCAAGGACTGGGATAGGAACAACTGAATGCTATGCTGGGAAAAGGACGTGGACATGGTTGCTGATGGTGCAAGTTTGGAGTGTGCAACGACAGGTGCAGGGCCGGAGGCACCTTCGCATACGCCATGGACAAGGGATTGGCATGCAAGCACAACAGCGGAAGAAGCAGTGATGTCACCTGCAGACAATATTTCTGGACCCTGGCGTTCCACCCACCTTGTCGGGTGCTTTGCTGTCGTGTGCCTGATCATGATTGTGGTGGTCAGGCTCATAGTTTTGCTACCCCTGCTGCTGCTGGCCTGGCAGATGGTGCAAATGGCCTTTTTGCGGTTATCGGCAGAGTATTTAAAAAATAACCAGACTTGGGAAGACCTAACAGTTGTACAGTCAACTTCCGTCGTTTTGATATTACGAGGAACGCTTTACCACCTTGAGTCTACGGCCACCACACTGCTTCTTCCTGCCTGTTGTGGTGCTACGCCTCCCTCCCCCTGTGTGCTGCTGTCCTTGCTCTGTATGTCCCCTTGCCAGGTTGGGTCGGTGACTATGTCATCCACCACCTCATCTTCTAATCCACACTCTGGTCCTCCTCCTGATTTTCTTGCAATTGTGTATCATGATCATCCACCTCTTGCGACAGTAATTGCACTTTCCTACCGTTGCCTTCGTGTGACCATGGTTGCTCAAATATTTGGACATTGCTACATGCGTTCTCCTCTTGACCCGCTTGAAGTTGGCCAGGCAAGAGGCCAGAATCTATAAATGGAAAAGTGAACAGCTCTTCTGAGTGTCCAAGTGTGGGATCAGTTGTCTCCAGGCTCTCTGCATTGTGTGAGGAAGAAGAATCAGGGTGAGGAATATGCGGTCCAGTCTCACGGCTGCTGAGACTTGACCGTGTGGAAGACAGGGTGGTGGTGGCAAAGTGTCTGGAAGCATTATCTGCTGTCCAACCAACAACCTTTTGACACTGCTCTGTGTCCAATAGTGGTGTTCTGTGGTCCCCTAGAAATTGGGACCGGAAGGTCGAGTGAGAAGATGTGGGTGTTTGTTGTGGCACAATTTCAGCTTGCCCACAGCCTCGGCCTTGGCCTCTGCATGCACCATCACCATCACGTCCACTTCCCCGTCCCTTGCCAAGTGGCTTGCCCATTTTAAATGGAGGACAATATTTTCCACGTTCACTACAAATGGCTGAATTTGGACCGCAGTTATATGGGATACGTCTGACGGACAAAGACGGTTTTAAATAGTAGGCCTGTATTTTACTATCTTTCACAGCGAGCATGTGTGAATAGCTTCACTGACACACTGCAACAAACTGTAAATAGAGAACAGAAATGGCTGAATTTGGACCACAGTAATATGTCTGATGGACAACCACGGTTTTAAATAGCAGCCCTGTAGTTTACTATTCTTTATAGAGAGCATGTGTGAATAGCTTCACTGACACACTGCAACAAACTGTAAATGAAGGTCAGAAATGGCTGAATTTGGACCGCAGTTATATGTGATACGTCCAACAGACAACCACAGTTTTAAATAGCAGGCCTGTAGTATAGTATTCTTCACAGCTAGCATGTGTAAATAGCTTCACTTACACAGTGCAATAAACTGTAAATGGAGGACAAAAATGGCTGAATTTGGACCGCAGTTATATGTGATATGTCTGACGGACACCCGCGGTTTTAAATAGCAGCCCTGTAGTTTACTATTCTTCTCATTGAGCACATGTGAATAGCTTCACTGACACACTGCAACAAACTGTAAATGGAGGACAGAGATGGGTGAATTTGGATGGCAGTTATATGTGAAATGTCTGACGGACAACCACGGTTTTAAATAGCGGGCCTGTAGTTTCACAGACACACTGCAACAAACCGTAAATGGAGGCCAATATTTTCCACATTCACTACAAATTTCTGGATTTTTATTGCTGTAATATGGAAAAGATCTGGCTGTATTCTGCTGTGCTAATAAGCAAGTGGAGCAGAAAAATGATGCACTCTGGATTGCGTTTTAAGCAAATAATCAGGATTAGATCCCAAAAAAATTAGCCCTGGCCCCTGATACCGGGGGCTATGTCTACGGATATCAGTAACAGCAGCAGCAGACAGAACATGCAATGGACACTCTTGTACTGTATATAATACCACAAACCCTGTCTGCCTTGCTTTTTAAGCAAATAATCAGGATTAAGATAAAGAAAAAATTAGCCCTGGCCCCTTATGTCTGGGGCTATGTCTACGGATATCTGTAACAGAAGCAGCAGACTGAACCTGCAATGGACCCTCTTGTGCTGTATACACTGCCACATACCCTACCTGCCTAACTCCTGCTATCATCACTGAATATATGTAGCTGGATTAGTACTCAGACGGACTCTTAGTTCAGATGGATATAAAGATATGTTGTGGAATACCTTCAATAACTAATAAAGAAGCAAACCTCTCCCTGACTCCTCAGCTGCTCTCCCTAATCTGCCTGTTTCTGGGGTAGCCTGTGACGTGCCTAGCGTCACGGGGTCTTAAATAGACCCGATGGCACTATGTGGCCAGCCAATCACTGTAATGCCACAACGAACATGGGTACGGCATTACAGTGTGAGGCAAGCAACCCCTGCATGTTAATTGGCTCTCTAAAGAGTGCTAAGCATGCAGGGCGGGGACCTGGACTCCCGTCCGAGCAAGCCGGAAATACTCGCCGAGCTTGTCGAGCACTGTGATGCTCGTGTGAGTAAAGCTGTATTTTCCCACTTTTTCCACTTTCCCATTTGTACAGGAGCAAGTATAGGGTACCTACATACTAGCTACATCAGTAAAATGTCTATTGTATATGTCGTACAGCAGTAGTGCTGGCGTCCCACGGTTTAGTCACTTTAATTCCCTTATTAAATGTATCAAAAATATTTTTCTATTCATATTTATTCACTATTTCTTATTCTCATATTGTTTATATCTCCCCTCTCTACATCCATCTATGTAAATATCCACAGGGTGAGTACAGTTTATTTTTCTTAAATCTTAATGGGCTCTTGTGCTCTTATCTATCATAACATTAGTAGAGAAACATTTTAAAATAAGCTTCAACATTTAAAATGATTTCTCAAAAACATTACTTTTATTCACAAAAGTGCAGAACACTCTAATTTACTGAAGTATTCACAAATGCACAAATCAGTGTTACAGTGTTTTTTAACTATATAATTTATACTACTACAATATTATTGCCTAAGAATTCTTTATTAGAGATGAGCGGTGTTCGACTCGAACTGTTTGCCAATCTCAAATTCGAGCTGTTTTGGGCGGTGTTCGAGCCGTTCAGCGAACCCGAACGATTTGAAAAAAATTTGGCTGTTCGAGGTTATGTTCGATAAATGTTCGTGTACCAAAATCATAACTGGATTTTTTCTCAGTAATGCTGAAAATTAATGTTAATACGCAGTTTAAGTGTACAGCGGGGCGGGGGGAGGGGCAGGGGATGGATCTCTGCAGAAATAATGAAGATCTCCATTTTTTTTTCTCTTTCCCTTATTTACAGTGGGGAGGTGCAATCTGTCAGCCTATCAACAGCGCACACACGGAGCGAACTGCTTTTTTTCACACAAGCAAGGGCATGTGTCATTGGCAGTGTATGTCACATGTTCTTGCCCTATAAGACCCAGACATTTTCCCAGTCGCCACCATTTTCACACTGCTGCAGCTGAGTGTTAGACCGCACCGCTGTTGCTGTGTGTGCTATATTTTGTAAATTTGAAGCCAATTTTCGCACAAATCTACAGATAGCTTGGGAGTAGGGAATAGTTGTGATTGCAGTCCTTTTAAGAACTAGGTTATATCATTTCCTATGACTTTTATCAAGCAGGTCTGTGCTCTTAAATAGATAGGTTGGTAGTAAAGACTAATTTTAATTGCAGTCCTTTTCAGGGCTAAGTTACATCAGTTCCTATCACTTTTATCAGGCAGGTCTGTGCTCTTAAATAGATAGGTTGGGAGAAAAGACTAATTGTAATTGCAGTCCTTTTCAGGGCTAGGTTACATCAGTTCCTATCACTTTTTGTCAGGCAGGTCTGTGCCAGTGCTGTGCAAGTTTTTTTCACAGCATTTGGCTAAATCTAGCAAACCAAATCCTTTTTGTTCTCTTGCAGTGTGTGTTAGTCAGTGGAGAAGCCTATCTGTGTTGCAAGCTACAACACCTGTGAAGAGAATACAACATTTTTTACTGCACCTAGTGAAGTAAAACCTTTTGGGCATAGCATCATTCTATTAGTCCATCTATACTAACCTCCACCAGGTTGCAAATTCAAAATAATTTTTATCTGCATATAGCTCTGAAAAAATATTTGGACTTCGGCTTGTAGCAGTGTGTGGGACTTGTTCTATTAGTCCATCTATACTAACCTTCAGCAGGTTGCAAATTCAAAATAATTTTTATCTGCATCTAGCTCTGAAAAAATATTTGGGCTTCGGCTTGTAGCAGTGTGTGGGACTTGTTCTATTAGTCCATCTATACTAACCTCCAGCAGGTTGCAAATTCAAAATAATTTTTATCTGCATCTTGCTCTGAAAAAATATTTGGGCTTCGGCTTGTAGCAGTGTGTGGTATGGGACTTGTTCTATTAGTCCATCTATACTAACCTCCAGCAGGTTGCAAATTCAATATAATTTTTATCTGCATCTAGCTCTGAAAAAATATTTGGGAGTCGGCTTGTAGCAGTGTGTGGGACTTGTTCTATTAGTCCATCTATACTAACCTCCAGCAGGTTGCAAATTCAATATAATGTTTTTCTGCATCTAGCTCTGAAAAAATATTTCGGCTTAGAGGAGTGTGCGGGACTTGATCTATTAGTCCATCGATACTAACCTCCAGCAGGTTGCAAATTCAAAATAATTTTTATCTGCATCTAGCTCTGAAAAAATATTTGGGCTTCAGCTTGTAGCAATGTGTGGGACTTGTTCTGTTAGTCTATTTATACTAACCTCCAGCAGGTTGCAAATTCAATATAATTTTTTTCTGCATCTAGCTCTGAAAAAATATTTCGGCTAGTAGCAGTGTGTGGGACTTGTTCTATTTGTCCATCTATACTAACCTCCAGCAGGTTGCAAATTCAAAATAATTTTTATCTGCATCTAGCTCTGAAAAAATATGTGGGCTTCGGCTTGTAGCAGTGTGTGGGACTTGATCTATTAGTCCATCTTTACTAACCTCCAGCAGGTTGCAAATTCAATATAATTTTTTTCTGCATCTAGCTCTGAAAAAATATTTCGGCTTAGAGCAGTGTGTGGGACTTGTTCTATTAGTCCATCTATACTGACCTCCAGCAGGTTGCAAATTCAAAATAATTTTTTTCTGCATCTAGCTCTGAAAAAATATTTCGGCTTGTAGAAGTGTGTGGGACTTGTTCTATTAGTCCATCGATACTAACCTCCAGCAGGTTGCAAATTCAAACTAATTTTTATCTGAATCTAGCTCTGAAAAAATATTTTGGCTTCAGCTCGTAGCAGTGTGTGGGACTTGTTCTATTAGTCCATCTATACTGACCTCCAGCAGGTTGCAAATTCAAAATAATTTTTTTCTGCATCTAGCTCTGAAAAAATATTTCGGCTTGTAGCAGTGTGTGGGACTTGTTCTATTAGTCCATCTATGCTAACCTCCATCAGGTTGCAAATTCAATATAATTTTTTTCTGCATCTAGCTCTGAATAAATATTTCGACTTGTAGCAGTGTGTGGGACTTGTTCTGTTAGTCCATCTATACTATCCTCCAGCAGGTTGCAAATTCAAAATAATTTTTATCTGCATCTAGCTCTGAAAAAATATTTGGGCTTCGGCTTGTAGCAGTGTGTGGGACTTGTTCTATTAGTCCATCTATACTAACCTACAGCAGGTTGCAAATTCAATATAATTTTTATCTGCATCTAACCCAGCCAATACTTTTGGCCTAATACCACAGTTTGGCCACTCAGCTCTGCTCGGTTCCCATCCATTGTTTTTTGTGCAAAAAACTCGAGAGTTGTGAATTAGTTAACCACCAAAATGAGTGGAAAAAGGCCTGCTTCTGGTGGAAAGGGGAATAGGCGTGTTGGGAAGGGAAAAAAAGGTTGTGTCCGTGGGGTAGGTGTTAAAGTAACAGTAACATCTGCAGAAGAAAGACCACCTTCCAGCCAAACTAAGATGTCTACTTCTTTTAGCGGACAATGTGATAAGATCTCTTTCTTACGGCCACGCTAATCGCTACAAATTCCAGATGATGCACAAAAACTGCAGGTGCTTCAACGGATATCAAGTGCTCCTTTAAGTGGGCTCTCCTCCACCTCAACTTCAACATCACAAATACTCCAGTCCTCAGAGGTGTCACCCCAATCGCACTTGATTCCTCTCAGCTCCCAAGTCTCCAGGTGCCGGTCTGAGTATGGGGTAGAACAGATGGTTGAGTCTGCAGAGCTGTTTACTCATACTATAGCCTGGGAATCAGAGGTCGGCTCCAGAGCTTCTGTGAATCCAGACGAGGAAATGATCTGCACTGATGCCCAGAATCTTTATGAGTCGGATCCAGGACCAGACGCAGAAGGTTCTGACCATAATGTAGACCCTAGTTCCCAAACTGTAACTCCTGTTGGTGGAGACAATGAGGAAGATGATGATGAGACTCAAATACCTGATTGGAGCGACAACTTTAGTTTTTTGTCAGGCAGGAAGAGGATGGCTCTGAGGACGATGGGTGTGATAACACACAGGGTGATGATGACGAGGTTGGAGATCCCACTTACTGTCAATTCACAGTCAGCCAAGAAATGGGGTCAGCAGAGGAGGTGGAGGAGGATGCTCGTGACGACGAGGTCAGGTTGCGCCTTCCTGGACAGAGACGTAGTACTAGAAGCACGTCAACAACTGCATCCTCAAACACAACTCTGCCTCTGACCACAAATCGTGGTGGCTCTTCAGGTCGCATGGGTGCTAAGCCTTGCATAGCCTGGGCATTTTTCAGATCGATAAAGATGACACAACTTGAGTTATCTGTAACATTTGTCAGCAAAAGCTAAGTAGAGGCCAAAAAATACATAGTTTGAGTACTTCATGCATGAACCGGCACATGGATATGAAGCATAAGTTGCAGTGGGAAGCTCACTGTGCTACAATGCGGCCTAGCCGGCCGGGAGAACCACCGTCTGCCACATCTTGTGCATCCGTGGCCTCTTCATCCTCTGTGACTGGGGGGACAGCAGTCACATCTGTTTTGGGACGCAGACCTGCCACCTCTTTACCCGCAACAGCCAGCGTGATTGGCAGGTCATCATTTTCTTTGGAGGTGGAAACACCAGCTGGTGTTCAGCGCTGTCCGACATCGATAGCACCACCTTTGGATCAAGCTAACCAAACATGTCTGCCTGCATCTTCCTCACAGACCGGCAGTTTGCCTGGGACACCCTTCTCAACCCCGTCTAAGCACCAAAGCCAGCCCTCGGTCCCTCAGATGTGGACAAGTAAAAGACCATTTCCTCCTAGCCATGAGAAAGCTAAGAGGTTGAATTTCACCATCTGCAAGCTCTTGGCTACAGAAATGCTTCCTTTCCGCCTGGTGGACACAGAGGATTTTCGAGACCTTATGTCCATCACAGTTCCCCAGTACCAGATGCCCAGTCGGCACTACTTCTCAAAGAAAGGTGTGCCTGCACTCCACCAGCATGTCGCACACAACATCACCGCTTCTTTGAGAAACTCTGTGTGTGACAGGGTGCATTTCACCACAGACACTTGGACGAGTAGGCATGGACAGGGGCGTTACATGTCGCTGACAGGGCACTGGGTAACTATTGTGACAGCAGTACAAGGGGCTGCTGTCCAAGTCTTGCCGTCCCCACGAGTTGTGCGTCAATCCTCTTTATCTCAAAGTTCCTCCACTACTTCTGCCTCCTCAATAGAGATGAGCGTTGTTCTACTCGAACTGTTCGCCAATCTCAAATTCGAGCTGTTTTGGGCGGTGTTCGAGCCGTTCGGCGAACACGAACGATTTGAGAAAAATTCGGCTGTTCGAGGTTATGTTCGATAACTGTTCGTGCACCAAAATCATAACTGGATTTTTTCTCAGTAATGATGAAAATTAATGTTAATACGCAGTTTGAGTGTACAGCGGGGTGGGGGGAGGGGCAGGGGATGGATCTCTGCAGGAATAATGAAGATCTCCATTTTTTTTCTCTTTCCCGCATTTGCAGTGGGGAGGTGCAGTCTGTCAGCCTATCAGCAGCGCACACACGGAGCGAACTACTGTTTTTCACACAAGCAAGGGCATGTGTCATTGGCAGTGTATGTCACATGTCCTTGCCCTATAAGACCAAGCCATTTTCCCCGTCGCCACCATTTTCTCACTGCTGCAGCTGCGTGTTAGACGGCACCGCTGTTGCTGTGTGCACTATACCTTGTTAATTTCAAGCCAATTTTCGCACAAATCTACAGATAGCTTGGGAGTAGGGAATAGTTGTGATTCCAGTCCTTTTAAGGACTAGGTTACAGCATTTCCTACGACTTTTATCAGGCAGGTCTGTGCTCTTAAATAGACAGATTGTGGGAGTAAAGACTAATTGTAATTGCAGTCCTTATCAGGACTAGGTTACATCAGTTCCTATCAGTTTTTGCCAGGCAGGTCTGTGCCAGTGCTGTGCAAGTTTTTTTCACAGCATTTGGCTGAATCTAGCAAAGGTAATCCTTTTTGGCCTATTGCAGAGTGTGTTAGTCAGTGGAGTAGCCTATCTGTGTTGCAAGATATACCACCTGTGTATAGAATACCATTTTTTTTACTGCACCTAGTGAAGTAAAATCTTTGGGCATAGCATCATTCTATTAGACCATCTATACTGACCTCCATCAGGTTGCAAATTGAATATAATTTTTTTTCTGCATCTAGCTCTGAAAAAATATTTGGGCTTCTAGCAGTGTGTGGGACTTGTTCTATTAGTCCATCTATACTGACCTCCATCAGGTTGAAAATTAAAAATAATTTTTATCTGCATCTAGCTCTGAAAAAATATTTGGCCTTCTAGCAGTGTGTGGGACTTTCTCTATTAGTCCATCTATACTGACCTCCATCAGGTTGCAAATTGAAAATAATTTTTATCTGCATCTACCTCTGAAAAAATATTTGGGCTTCTAGCTGTGTGTGGGACTTGTTCTATTAGTCCATCTATACTGACCTCCATCAGGTTGCAAACTGAATATAATTTTTTTCTGCATCTAGCTCTGAAAAAATATTTGGCCTTCTAGTAGTGTGTGGGACTTTCTCTATTAGTCCATCTATACTGACCTCCATCAGGTTGCAAACTGAATATATTTTTTTTCTGCATCTACCTCTGAAAAAATATTTGGGCTTCTAGCTGTGTGTGGGACTTGTTCTATTAGTCCATCTATACTGACCTCCATCAGGTTGCAAATCGAATATAATTTTTTTCTCCATCTAACCCAGCCAATAGTTTTGGCCTAATGCCACAGTTTGGCCACTCAGCTCTGCTCGGTTCCCATCCATTGTTTTTTTGTGCAAACAACTCCAGAGTTGTGAATTAGTTAACCACCAAAATGAGTGGAAAAAGGCCTGCTGCTGGTGGAAAGGGGAATAGGCGTGTTGGGAAGGGGAAAAAAGGTTGCGTCCGTGGGGTAGGTGTTAAAGCAACAGTAACATCTGCAGAAGAAAGACCATCTTCCAGCCAAACTAAAATGTCTACTTCTTTAAGCGGACAATGTGATAAGATCCCTTCCTTACGGCCACGCCAATCGCTACAAATTCCAGATGAGGCACAAAAACAGCAGGTGCTTCAACGGATATCAAGTGCTCCTTTAAGTGGGCTCTCCTCCACATCAACTTCAACATCACAAATACTCCAGTCCTCAAAGGTGTCACCCCAATCGCACTTGCTTCCTCACAGCTCCCAAATCTCCAGCTGTCCGTCTGAGTATGAGGTAGAACAGATGGTTGAGTCTGCAGAGCTGTTTACTCATACTATAGCCTGGGAATCAGAGGTCGACTCCAGCGCTTCTGTGAATCCAGATGAGGAAATGATCTGCACTGATGCCCAGAATCTTTATGAGTCGGATCCAGGACCAGACGCAGAAGGTTCTGACATTAATGTAGACCCTCATTCCCAAACTGTAACTCCTGTTGGTGGAGACAATGGGGAAGACGATGATGAGACTCAAATACCTGATTGGAGCGACAACTTTAGTTTTTTGTCAGGGCAGGAACAGGTTGGCTCTGAGGACGACGGGTGTGATAATGCACAGGGTGATGATGATGAGGTTGGAGATCTCACTTACTGTCAACCCACAGTCAGCCAAGAGATGAGGTCAGCAGAGGAGGTGAAGGAAGATGCTAGTGACGACGAGGTTAGGTTGCGCCTTCCTGGACAGAGACGTAGTACTGGAAGCACGTCAACAACTGCATCCTCAAACACAACTCTGCCTCTCACCACAAGTCGTGGTGGCTCTTCAGGTCGCATGGGTGCTAAGCCTTGCATAGCCTGGGCATTTTTTCAGATCGATAAAGATGACCCAACTCGTGTTATCTGTAACATTTGTCAGCAAAAGCTAAGTAGAGGCCAAAAAATACATAGTTTGAGTACTTCATGCATGAACCGGCACATGGACATGAAGCATAAATTGCAGTGGGAAGCTCAGTGTGCTACAATGCGGCCTAGCCTGCCGGGCCAACCACCGTCTGCCATATCTTGTGCATCCGCGGCCTCTTCATCCTCTGTGACTGGGGGGACATCAATCACACCTGTTTTGGGGCGCAGACCTGCCACCTCTTTACCCGCAACAGCCAGCGTGATTGGCAGGTCATCATTTTCTTTGGAGGTGGTAACACCAGCTGGTGTTGAGCGCTGTCCGACATCGATAGCACCACCTTTGGATCAAGGCAACCTAACATGTCCGCCTGCATCTTCCTCACAGACCGGCAGTTTGCCGGGGACACCCTTATCAGCCCCGTCGAAGCACAATAGCCAGCCCTCGGTCCCTCAGATGTGGACAAGTAAAAGACCATTTCCTCCTAGCCATGAGAAAGCTAAGAGGTTGAATTTCACCATCTGCAAGCTCTTGGCTACAGAAATGCTTCCTTTCCGCCTGGTGGACACAGAGGATTTTCGAGACCTTATGTCCGTCGCAGTGCCCCAGTACCAGATGCCCAGTCGGCACTACTTCTCAAAGAAAGGTGTGCCTGCGCTCCACCAGCATGTCGCACACAACATCACCGCTTCTTTGATAAACTCTGTGTGTGACAGGGTGCATTTCACCACAGACACTTGGACGAGTAGGCATGGACAGGGGCGTTACATGTCGCTGACCGGGCACTGGGTAACTATGGTGACAGCAGGACAAGGGGCAGCTGTCCAAGTCTTGACGTCCCCA
Source organism: Phyllobates terribilis (assembly GCF_046119375.1). NCBI lineage: Eukaryota > Metazoa > Chordata > Amphibia > Anura > Dendrobatidae > Phyllobates > Phyllobates terribilis. Next base: position 448,516,799 of record NW_027362764.1, read on the forward strand.
CGAGTTGTGCGTCAATCCTCTTTATGTCAAAGTTCCTCCACTGCTTCTGCCTCCTCAACCTCCTCTCGGTCTTCCACCTGCACCCAAAGCCTGTCTGGTTATGCCACAAGCTTTCTAACTGCGCAGAAGGGATCCTGCACACCTCCTTACTATGCTGGCAGTAGGGCTCAATGTCATCAGGCGGTTTTTACTTTGAAATGTCTGGGAAATGTGAGTCACACAGCTGAGGAGTTGTGGTCAGCTCTGGAGAACCAATTTCATGAATGGTTGTCTCCACTGGACCTGAAACCAGGGAAGGCCGTGTGCGACAATGCTGCAAACCTGGGTGCGTCCCTTCGCCGGGGCAATGTCACACACGTGCTTTGTATGGCTCACGTGTTGAACCTGGTTGTCCAGCAATTTTTAGCCCACTATCCCAGACTAGATGGTCTTCTGCAGAGGGCATGGTCGCTGTGTGCTCACTTCCGCCATTCGCATCCCGCAGCTCATCGACTTACATCTCTACAGAAGTCGTTGGGCCTGCCACTTCACCGGCTAAAATGCGATGTGCCTACCCGGTGGAATTCAACTCTGCACATGTTGCAGCGACTGTGGCAGCACCGACAAGCCCTGGTGCAATACGTTCTGACGTATAGCCTGGAGCAACGAGATCCAGAGGTGGGGCAAATCACGCTGGAGGAGTGGTCTCAGATCAGGGACCTATGCACCCTTCTGCACAGTTTTGAAATGGCGACGAAGATGTTTAGTGCTGACGATGCCATTATCAGCATGACTATTCCGGTGATTTACATGCTGGAGCACATGTTAAACAGAATTCGGAGTCAGGTGGTGGCACAAGAGGAGGTGGAGGAAGTAGAGGAGGAGGAGTTGTATGCGGAAGGGCTAACATCTGCAAGGTCCAGACGGTCGGCAGCACCAAGGCGGCAGGCATGTGAGGGTGGGGGAGATGGTTTTACCAGGGCGCATGGTAGCAGCCAAACTAGTGAGGAAGGTGCAGGAGCCCAGGAAGAAGTGGAGGACGAACTGATGGAAGACTCATCAGATGAGGGAGACCTTGATCACATTTCTGTTGTGCGAGGTTGGGGGGAGAGGACAGAGGAAGGAAGCATGATTGTTACCTCGCCACCAACACAACAGGGACTTGGTGCTCCTGGATGCGCAACACACATGAGTGCCTTCTTGCTGCACTACCTGCAACATGACCCTCGAATTGTGAGAATTAGAAATAATCCTGACTACTGGGTTGCCACACTGTTAGATCCCCGGTACAAAAGTAAATTTGCGGAAATTATTCCTGCCATAGAAAGGGATGCACGCATGCAGGAGTATCAGCAGAGACTGTTGCAGAATCTTACATGTGCTTCTCCACAAAACACCAGTGGTGCACGTAGTGAATCTCACAGTTCCAACTTGCTAACCGTGGGACCGTCAAGTGTTCAGCACTCAAACCGTAACAGAACCACAGTATCTGCTGGTAACATCAATTTTGCGAAATCATTTCACCACTTTTTTAGCGCATCCTTTGCAAGGCCACTGGAGACAAGAAGTCTGACACATAGTCAACGCCTAGAGACGATGGTACAGGAGTATCTCCAAGTAAACATTGAAGCCATGACTGTGTCACTGGACCCTTGCTCTTTTTGGGCTTCCAATCTGGATAAATGGCCGGAGCTAGCCACTTACGCCTTGGAGATCTTGTCATGCCCCGCAGCCAGCGTTCTGTCTGAACGTGTGTTCAGCGCTGCTGGTGGTGTGCTGACAGATAAGCGCACGCGGCTCTCCACTGATAATGTAGACAGACTCACGTTCATAAAGATGAACAAATCATGGATCCGAAAAGACTTTTCTACCCCTGTGTCATCCTGGGGAGAGTAAAAGCTTGATGATTCGTTAAAATCACCCTACCAACCGTTTTAAGCTTTCAAATTACTAATCATGTTTATCTGTATCTTGGCTGGAAAATAATTTGGGCTTTGTAGCAGTGTGCAGCACTGATTCTATTAGGCCATCTATAATAAGCTCCACCAGATTTAAAATTACTAATCATGTTTATCTGTATCTTGGCTGGAAAATAATTTGGGCTTTGTAGCAGTGTGCAGTACTGATCCTATTAGGCCATCTATACTAAGCTCCACCAGATTTAAAATTAATAATAATTTTTAGCTGCATCTAGCCCGGAAAATAATTTTGGGGCTCCGAGATGCGCAAGACACATAAGTGCCTTCTTGCTGCACTACCTGCAACATGACCCTCATATTGTCAGAATTCGAAGTAATCATGACTACTGGGTTGCCACACTCTTAGATCCCCCAAACTTTTCGATCAACCTTTTCATTTTAATAAAGACCAAAAAATGGTCATTTTTGAAATTATAAGCATTAGCAGGTTATTAGAAACTGAAATCAAACAGTTTTCAACTCAAAACTTTATTCTAGGTGATGTTACATTTTCACATAGGACCCCTTGTTCGAAAGGAGCTTCTGAACTCTCTCGTCCATTGAATTTGTCAGGTTTTGGATGGTTTCTGCTTCAATTGTTTTGCATGAGGACAGAATACCCTCCCAGAGGTGTTGATTAGATGTGAACTGCCTCCCGCCATCATAGACACTCCTTTTGATGATGCTCCAGAGGTTCTGAATGTGGTAGAGGTCAGGGGAGCATGGGGGTCACACCATAAGTTTGTCCCCTTTTATGCCCATATCAGCCAGAGATGCAGATGTTTTATGTGCAGCATGAGATGGTGCATTATCATGCAAAAAAATGATTTTGCTGTGAAATACATGGTTCTTCTTCTTGAACCATGGCAGGAAGTGCTGTTTGAGAAAATCCACATACATTATGGAGTTCATCTTTAGCGCCTTCAGGGATCCTAAAGGGGCCGACAATCTCTCTCCCCATGATTCCAGCCCAAAACATTACTCCACCTCCTCCTTGTTGGCGCTGTAGCCGTGTTTGCGTGGGGTGTCCATCAACCAGCCATCCTTCACTCCATCCATCTGGACCATCGAGCGCTGCACGGCACTCATCTGTGAATAAAACAGTTTTGAAATCAGTCTTCATGTAATGTTTAGCCCACTGGAGCCGTTTCTGCTTGTGTGAAGTGGATAGAGGAGGTCAACAGGATGGCGTATGCACAGCTGCAAACCTCTGAAGGACCCTGCATCTTGTTGTTCGGGGGACGTTGGAGGCACCAGCAGCTTCAAAAACTTGTCTGCTGCTATGACAAGGCTTTTTTGCCGCTGCTCTTTTAACCTGACGTAATTGCCTGTAGGAAAGAGTCCTCAATTTGCCCTTATCAGCACGCACACGTGTGTACTGTGAATCAGCTACATACTTCTTGATTGCCAAGACACTTCATCCTGATCATCGCACAATGTTGATTGTAGTCATAACTTGACCTAAACACTCCACAATTTGTTGCTTCTCAGCAGCCGACACATCCTTTTTCTTTCCCATTTTGGCAGAAAATGTAGGCTGCTTAATAATGTGAGACAGCCTTCTTAAGTAGTCTTGCCTTTCATTGGACACACCTGCCAAACTAATTAGCACAGGTGTCTGCAATTGCTTACAGTGATATAAAGAGCCCTGACACACATCACCATCAATGAGTTTAACTGACAAACAAACAAATTCTTCCCTTATCACTCCTAAACACTTTTTGCATAATAATTTGGAACACAGTGTACATGTGCTTTTCCACAAAACACCAGTGGTTCACGTAGTGAATCTTACAGTTCTAACTTGCCAACCGTGGTCTGTATGGAGTTGTTCAATAAAGGGCCCAAAATTAAGATAACATAGATGGGAGAGGTCTCTATGAATAGGAATTCCTAAGTATTTGATACCCTGTGAGGGCCAGGCAAAGGGAAAGTTGGACTGGATGGAATCCTATATGGATTTGGGGAGGGAGACATCGAGGGCCTCAGACTTCGCTGCATTGATTTTAAAATTTGACCATGTAGCAAAGTGATCTATTTCAGCCATAACAGCATGGATGGATATATGTGATTGAGTGATATATACTAGGACATCATCAGCAAATAGAGAGCACTTGTACTCGGTGCCTCCCACCTCAATCCACCTAATATTGGTGTTATGGCGAATTGATGAGAGCAGGTGCTCCGTCACTAGGATGTATAAGAGAGGGGACAGAGGACATCCCTGCCTTGTCCCATTGGTGATTGTGAAAGGTGATGAAAATGTTCTGATGCACCCCCTTGGCCTTGGGACACCCGGAGCCGGACCCTTTTTGGTGGATGCTGGTGGTTGTAGTCTTCGTGGCGGGGACCCTGTTCCGTGGCTCAGGGTGGTCAAACCAGTGGCGGAACTATTTATGTGGTTTTGATGTTTAAATGTCCGACTGCGCCACCCGTGGATTGCGGTCAGAGTGAACCGCCGCTGCAGGGCAGACCGCTGAGGCTGGTGTTGTGGGTGCAGCAGAGCGTAGCATAACTTCCCACGGGAGGAGTATAGCCTCAGGGCAGTGTATGCGGAGGATGGGGGTGATGGTGCAGGGCAGCAGCAGTAACGACACGGAGTCAGTGATGCAGTCCAGGGCCTTTACTCACAGTTCTTATTATCCAGACCACGTCTGCAGGTAACAGCTGCCCACGTCGTACTGTGCTCACCAGGTGAGGGGCTCAGACAACTCCCAGATAACTTTGGAGCGCTTCACAGGACCCCCTTTGTGTGTCCTTTGTCTGGCCTTTCTTACCAACCCTTCTGTCCGGCTGCCTCAGGCCTCCTCTTGGTAAACTTGGCGCCAGTTTCCCTGACCCTATGTGGTGCCTTCCTAGCGGGTGTAGCGAGGGGCTGCGCCACATAAAATGTCAGAGCCTCCGGTTTCTAGCTGAGGGTCATTTCCTGCCTCCACTAGTTTCGGGGACCGGTCTCCCCCTTTGGCCTGACCCCTCCAGGCAGGTGGATTCGGGCGTGCGGTGGCGACTCGCCCGTCCGCACCCCTAGGATCCCTTCATTCCTCGTTCCTGGAGCTTTCTCCGCTCCTCTTCCTTCCTTCTCCCTCTTCCAGGCCTGGGCCTCTGTTACTAGGCCCGCCTCCGGAGCAGAGCTCTTGCAGAGCCCCTGCTCCCTGCCACTTCTGCTCAGACTTCTCTGCACTGAACTAAGATGGTGCCCACCTTTTATACTCCCTTCTCAATGCACCCAGGAACTGCTTCCTCCCTGCTCCTGCACTACAGTGTTCCCCTTCCTCAGTGTTCCCTCCCCCCACTCCAGCCAGGGACAGGGACTGTCGTGCCCATCTCAGAGGCATATTGGTCGCCCTGCCCCACGGCATTGTGGTGTAATGCATGCAGGTGTCGGGTCCTGATCCACACTCCATCCTTACCTGAGAGTGAGATATCACACCTCTGGGTGAGGTGCAATACCTCTGTAGCAACCGAGCCCTCAGGGTGCTACAGTTCCATTTATCTTCAGCCTAGGTGACGTATTGTGATACAGGGCCGTGATTTTGGCTATAAAAGGGTCCCCTAGACCCCTACCCCAAGCTTTTTAAGATAATCATATATGGCGTGCCAGGAGACTCTATGGAATGCTTTCTCAGCATCCAACGAGAGTATCTAATTACAAATTTTTAACTGCATCTAGCCCAGGAAATACTTTGTGCCTAGTAGCAGTGTCTGCTAGTCAGCGGATTATCCCGGCTGTTAAGCAAGCTACACCACCTGTAGTTTGGACACTTAATTTTTTCAAAGGAAATGCTTCGGGACCACGGGATACTCAGTGAAGAGCATCAGGAGGCACCCCAAGGCATAGGAGCTGGGACTGGCAGTAGGATGCCTTGCGGTGGACAGCCGAGCTCGATCCTTATAAATGCTTTTTAACTGCAGCAGCTTTTGTGGACGCTACTGGAGCTGGAATTACGCGGCTGCTGGCATGAGACTTGCCCTCCAATAGATCCTTGTAAATGGATTTAAAGTGTATTCATTCAAATTAGAGAGACAATTTAAATTAAAAAGCTTAGAGCTGCCTCCACCACAGGGGGGCTCGCTCGACCCACCAGCGGACAGGCACCAGTATTGGGAGAGGGGGGCTGGCCGTCAGGGTTCACCGCGGCTCTGGCACAAACCCGGCGACACGGAGGTGGCACGGGCAGGAGCGGACTGAACGTGTCGGCTTCTCACTTTTTGGATTTTAGAAGGGGATGACATGCCTATATTTGTGTCTCCCCCTCCTTTTACTCCTCCACCTCTTTTCTTTTCGCATGACTATATGTACTTGTCACTTTTCCATGTGTTAGTTGTGTCTTCTGAGCAGTTTGTCAGCTTTTGGACACCTTTGAAGGTGTTTTCTATGTGTTTCTATGTGTTTTTGTTTGCCTGCCATTGGTTTTAACGGTGTTCGAAGGTGTTCGACGAACAGTTCGGCGAACACACGGGTGTTCGACGAACCGAACCGAACTCGAACACTACGGGGGTGGCTCAACACTACTCCTCAACCTCCTCTCGGTCCTCCACCTGCACCCAAAGCCTGTCTGATTATGCCACAAGCTTTCTAACTGCGCAGAAGGGATCCTGCACACCTCCTTACTATGCTGGCAGCAGGGCTCAATGTCATCAGGCCATTTTTACTTTGAAATGTCTGGGAAATGTGAGTCACACAGCTGAGGAGTTGTGGTCAGCTCTGGAGAAACAGTTTCATGAAAGGTTGTCTCCACTGGATCTGAAACCAGGGAAGGCCGTGTGCGACAATGCTGCAAACCTCGGTGCGGCCCTTTGCTGGGGCAAAGTCACTCACGTGCCTTGTATGTCTCACTGGTTGAACCTGGTTGTACAGCAATTTTTAGCCCACTATCCCGGACTAGATGGCCTTCTGCAGAGGGCATGGTTGCTGTGTGCTCACTTCCGCCATTCGCATCCCGCAGCTCAGCGACTTACATTTCTACAGAAATCGTTGGGCCTGCCACTTCACCTGCTAAAATGCGATGTGCCTACCCGGTGGAATTCAACTCTGCACATGTTGCAGCGACTGTGGCAGCATCGAAGAGCCCTGCTGCAATACGTTGTGACGTATAGCCTGGGCCAACGAGATCCAGAGGTGAGGCAAATCACGCTGGAGCAGTGGTCTCAGATCAGGGACCTATGCACCCTTTTGCACAGTTTTGAAATGGGGACGAAGTTGTTTAGTGCTGGCAATGCCATTATCAGCATGACTATTCCGGTGATTTACATGCTGGAGCACATGTTAAACAGAATTCGGAGTCAGGTGGTGGCACAAGATTAGGTGGAGGAAGTAGAGGAGGAGGAGTTGTATGCGGAAGGGCTAACATCTGCAAGGTCCAGACGGTCGGCAGCACCAAGGCGGCAGGCATGTGAGGGTGGGGAGATGGTTTTACCAGGGCGCATGGTAGCAGCCAAACTAGTGAGGAAGGTGCAGGAGCCCAGGAAGAAGTGGAGGATGAACTGATGGAAGACTCATCAGATGAGGGAGACCTTGATCACATTTCTGTTGTGCGAGGTTGGGGGGAGAGGGCAGAGGAAGGAAGCATGATTGTTTCCTCGCCACCAACACAACAGGGACTTGGTGCTCCTAGATGCGCAAGACACATGAGTGCCTTCTTGCTGCATTACCTGCAACATGACCCTCGAATTGTGAGAATTAGAAATAATCCTGACTACTCAGTTGCCACACTGTTAGATCCCCGGTACAAAAGAAAATTTGCAGAAATTATTCCTGCCATAGGAAGAGATGCACGCATGCAGGAGTATCAGCAGTGACTGTTGTAGAATCTTATATGTGCTTTTCCCCAAAACACTAGTGGTGCACGTAGTGAATCTCACAGTTCCAACTTGCCAACCGTGGGACCGTCGAGTGTTCAGCACTCAAAACGTAACAGAAACACAGTATCTGCTGGTAACATCAATTTTGCGGAATCATTTCACCACTTTTTTAGCCCATCCTTTGCAAGGCCACTGGAGACAAGAAGTCTGACACATAGTCAACGCCTAGAGACGATGGTACAGGAGTATTCCCAAGTAAATATTGAAGCCATGACTGTGTCGCTGGACCCTTGATCTTTTTGGGCTTTCAATCTGGATAAATGGCCGGAACTCACCACTTATGCCTTGGAGATCTTGTCATGCCCCGCAGCCAGCGTTCTGTCTGAATGTGTATTCAGCTCTGCTGGTGGTGTGCTGACAGATAAGTACACGCGGCTCTCCACTGATAATGTAGACAGACTCACGTTCATAAAGATGAACAAATCATGGATCCGAAATGACTTTTCTACCCCTGTGTCATCCTGGGGAGAGTAAAAGCTTGATGATTTGTTAAAATCACCTCACCAACAGTTTTAAGCTTTCAAATTACTAATCATGTTTATCTGTATCTTGGCTGGAAAATAATTTGGGCCTTGTAGCAGTGTGCTGTACTGATTCTATTAGGCCATCTATACTAAACTGCACCAGATTTAAAATTACTAATCATATTTATCTGTATCTTGGCTGGAAAATAATTTGGGCCTTGAAGCAGTGTGCAGTACTGATTCTATTAGGCCATCTATACTAAACTCCACCAGATTTAAAATTACTAATCATGTTTATCTGTATCTTGGCTGGAAAATAATTTGGGCTTTGTAGCAGTTTGCAGTACTGATTCTATTAGGCCATCTATACTAAGCTCCACCAGCTTTCAAATTAATAATAATTTTTAGCTGCATCTAGCCCGGAAAATAATTTTGGGGCTCCTAGATGCGCAAGACACATGAGTGCCTTCTTGCTGCACTACCTGCAACATGACCCTCAGATTGTCAGAATTCGAAGTAATCCTGACTACTGGGTTGCCACACACTTAGACCCCCCACACTCTTCGATCAACCTTTTCATTTTAATAAAGAACAAAACAATGGTCATTTTTTAAAATTATAAGCATTAGCCGGTTATTAGAAACTGAAATCAAACAGTTTTCAACTCAAAACTTTATTCTAGGTGATGTTACATTTGCACATAGGACCCCTTATTCAAAAGAAGATTCTGAACTCTCTCGTCCATTGAATTTGTCAGGTTTTGGATGGTTTCTGCTTCAATTGTTTTGCATGAGGACAGAATACCCTCCCAGAGCTGTTGCTTAGATGTGAACTGCCTCCCGCCATCATAGACACTCCTTTTGATGATTCTCCAGAGGTTCTGAATGGGGTTGAGGTCAGGGGAGCATGGGGGTCACAATAAAAGTTTGTCCCCTTTTATGCCCAAATCAGCCAGAGATGCAGATGTTTTATGTGCAGCATGAGACGGTGCATTATCATGCATGAAAATGACCTTGCTGTGGAATACACGGTTCTTCTTCTTGAACCATGGCAGGAAGTGCTGTTTGAGAAACTCCACATACATTATGGAGTTCATCTTTACCCCTTCAGGGATCCTAAAGGGGCCGACAATCTCTCTCCCCATGATTCCAGCCCAAAACATTACTCCACCTCCTCCTTGTTGGTGCCGTAGCCGTGGTTGCATGGGGTGTCCAATCCTCCACTCCATCCACCTGGACCATCGAGCCTTGCACAGCACTCATCGGTGAACAAAACAGTTTTGAAGTCAGTCTTCATGTATTGTTTGGCCTACTGGAGCCGTTTCTGCTTGTGTGCAGTGGATAGAGGAGGTCGACAGGATGACTTACGCACAGCTGCAAAACTCTGAAGGACTCTGCCTCTTGTTGTTCGGGGGACGTTGGAGGCACCAGCAGCTTCAAAAACTTGTCTGCTGCTATGACAAGGCTTCTTTGCCACTGCTCTTTTAACCTGACGTAATTGCCTGTAGGAAAGAGTTCTCAATTTTCCCTTATCAGCACGCACACGTGTGTACTGTGAATCAGCTACATACTTCTTGATTGTGCGATGATCAGGATGAAGTGTCTTGGCAATGTTGATTGTAGTCATGCCTTGACCTAAACACTCCACAATTTGTTGCTTCGCAGCAGCCGACACATCCTTTTTCTTTCCCATTTTGGCAGAAAATGTAGGCTGCTTAATAATGTGGGACAGCCTTCTTAAGTAGTCTTGCCTTTCATTGGACACACCTGCCAAACTAATTAGCACAGGTGACTGCAATTGCTTACAGTGATATAAAGAGCCCTGACACACATCACCATCAATGAGTTTAACTGACAAACAAAAAAATTCATACCTTATCACTCCTAAACACTTTTTGCATAATAATTTGGAACACAGTGTACTTGTGCTTTTCCACAAAACACCAGTGGTTCACGTAGTGAATCTTACCGTTCTAACTTGCCAACCGTGGTCTGTATGGAGTTGTTCAATAAAGGGCCCAAAATTAAGATAACATAGATGGGAGAGGTCTCCATGAATACGAATTCCTAAGTATTTTATACCCTGTGAGGGCCAGGCAAAGGGAAAGTTGGACTGGATGGAATCCTGTATGGATTTGGGGAGGGAGATATCGAGGGCCTCAGACTTCGCTGCATTGATTTTAAAATTTGACCATGTAACAAAGTGATCTATTTCAGCCATAATAGCAGGGATGGATATATGGGATTGAGTGATATATACTAGGACATCATCAGCAAATGCATAGCACTTGTACTTGGTGCCTCCCACCTCAATCCACCTAATATTGGGGTTATGGTGAATTGATGAGAGCAGGTGCTCCGTCACTAGGATGTATACGAGAGGGGACAGAGGACATCCCTGCCTTGTCCCATTGGTGATTATGAAAGGTGATGAAAATGTTCCATTTATCTTCAGCCTAGGTGACGTATTGCGATACAGGGCCGTGATTTTTGCTATAAAAGGGTCCCCTAGACTCCTACCACAAGCTTTTTAAGAGAATAATATATGGCATGCCAGGAGACCCCTTGGAATGCTTTCTCAGCATCCAACGAGAGTATCTATTTACAAATTTTTAACTGCATCAAGCACAGGAAATACTTTGTGCCTAGTAGCAGTGTCTGCTAGTCAGCGGATTATCCCAGCTGTTAAGCAAGCTACACCACCTGTAGTTTGGACACTTAATTTTTTCAAAGGAAATGGTTCGGGCCCCCGGGACACTCAGTGAAGAGCATCGGGGAGGCACCCCAAGGCATGGGGCCTGGGACTGGCGGTAGGACGCCTTGCGGTAGACCGCCAAGCTCGATCCTTATTAAAGCTTTTTAACTGCAGCAGCTTTAGTGGACGCTACTGGAGCTGGAATTACCGCGGTTGCAGGCATGAGACTTGCCCTCCAATATATTCTTGTAAAGGGATTTAAAGTGTACTCATTCAAATTAGAGAGACAATTTAAATTAAAAACATTAGACCTGCCTCCACCGCTGGGGGGCTCGCTCGACCCACCAGCGGACAGGCACCAGTAATGGGAAAGGGGGGCAGGCCATCAGGTCCACCGCGGCTCTGGCACAAACCCGGCGACACGGAGGTCGCACGGGCTGGATCGGACTGGCCGTGTCGGCTTCGCACTTTTTTGGTTTTAGGAGGGCATGACATGCCTATATCTGTGTTTCCCCCTCCTTTTACTCCTCCACCTCTTTTCTTTTTGCATGACTATATGTACTTGTCACTTTTCCATTTGTTAGTTGTGTCTTCTGAGCAGTTTGTCAGCTTTTGGACACCTTTGAAGTGTTTTTTATGTGTTTTCTATGTGTTTCTATGTGTTTTTGTTTGCCTGCCATTGGTTTTAATGGTGTTCGAAGGTGTTCGACGAACAGTTCGACGAATAGTTCGGCAAACATACGGGTGTTCGACGAACCGAACTGAACTCGAACACTACCGGGGTGGCTCAGCACTTTTCTTTATACCACTTTTTTTACCTGCCGTAGTGGTCCACATCAAAAAATAAGCCCTCAACCAGCCCCAGATCCTGAAAATTGAGACGCTACGGGTTTCGGAAAATGGTGCCATTTATTTATTTATTTATTTTACAAACTTTGGATTTTTTTATCACCACTTAAATGAAAAAGAACCTATACATATTTGGTATCTGCAAACTCGTAATGAGAGAATCATATTGGCAGGTCAGTTTTAGAATTTAGTGAACATGGTAAAAAAAAAAGTGTGCTGTGCACTTTTTTTGCAATTTCACCCCACTTGAATTTTTTTCCCGTTTTCCAGTACACGATATAGTAAAACCAATGGTGTAGTTCATAAAGGTATATAAACATAATATGCTGAAAAGAGAGAATGGAGTGTTGCTTCAAGCAAGGGGAAAGAATATGCAATGCATAAAAAAAAGAGAATGGACCGCACCTCCAAAAATCATACATCGATCTAGTACCTCTCGGCAAAAATATATACTGTATAACTGACCATGAGGTTCTTAGTTTAACATTCTGATCAGACTGCATGAAGCCCTCTGCCATGTGACAGCGAACCTCTCAGTGGGTCCTAACTTTTATTGCCTTAACGGAGTGGCGTCGTGCGCTAACCACCACCACAGCGACAATGCACCAGAATTTTTTATGATAGTTTCATTTAGTATTGGTGCTGTGTGTCGGCCATTGTTACTGTGATTTTGTGCTTGTGGGGCGGTGTGGTCTTGAGTCATGGGGACTTAGTCTTGCAGCATTGGAACTTTGAGGCACCAGGCCACCCTCCCTGCTGGTGCATTGTCGATGCGGCAGTGGTCTGCTCATGACACCGCTCCGTTAAGGAAATAAAAGATAAGAGCCACTAAGAGGTTTGCCGTGACGAGGCAGTGGGTTTCATGCAGTCTGATCAGAATGTTAAACTAAGAACCTCATGTTCAGTTATATATATTTTTACCGGGAGGCATTAGATAAATGTATGATTTTTGGAGTTGCTGTCCATTTTTTTTTGTGTGCATTGCGTATTCTTTCCCCTTTCTTGGACCAACACTCCTTTCTTTTGGCAAAGGTGATTTTAATTAGCAAGAGACTGCAAAGAGGGTCCAGCTTTTTTTTTCTCTCACATAAAAGCTTGAGGAAGTTGAGTGTTTTTATGCTTTTTTATTTGGTGTTGGTGATGTGTGGCGGCCATTGTTACTGTGGTTTTGTGCTGGTGGGGTGGTTTGGTTTGGAGTCATGGGAACTCAGTCTTGCAGTATGGGTGCTGTGAAGCACCAGGCCTGCTGATGCATTGTCGCTGCGGAATTGGTTAGCGCACGATGCTGCTCCATTACGACAATAAAAGTTAGGACCCACTGAGAGGTTTGCCATGACGTGGCAGTGGGCTTCATACAGTCTGATCAGAATGTTAAACTAAGAACCTCATGTTCAGTTATTTATATTTTTGCCCAGAGGCATTGGATAAATGTATGATTTTTTGGAGGAGCGGTCCATGATCTTTTTTTGTGCATTATAAACCTAAGGTCTAGCCTAAAAACGGGAAGGCCATGCCCTTGCGTACACTGAGTGAAAAAACCTAAAGCAAAACTGAGAGAATTGAACTGGAGTATAGGTTGGTATACATGCAATGTGTAGTCGCATATCCACATATTGCAGTACATGTAGAGGCTAAAAGAGTCTTGCAACTATTGAAAATTTGAAAAGTAGAATGGCAAAGCTTTGCCTCATGAGATAGATTGCCTTCTCTCTAGGCTAAACTATGACCTGGAACTTATTTAAATTTAGCTATGTTGTAACTACATGGAGAGAGAAACAGTATCTGCAGGGAGAATGACTAAGGTGCCTAAGAACGCAAATGTGGACATGGAAAACCCTTTTGGCTTGGAGCCACACTACCTCATAGACATAGCACCACATTAGAAATTACCACTTTTCAACATCAGAGATGAGTGGATCGCTTAGCACAACCCAAGATGACAGGCCTGGTCAGTGCTCTCAGCCTGTAAACTGGAGCTATGTGAATTTCCTGAGCTTCCGGGTTCCCTGGCAAGGTGTTTGATTCACTGGCCTGGAGTGACATCATCTGCATAATTCAATGACTATATACTGATCTATATACTATTGCGATGTACATATTCAGAGAACTATATTATTATCTTAGTAAAGCAATATAATTCTGTTTAGGGAAAATATCTATGCTAAATTGTATGATATTATCACCTTATGTTAATGATTTTTTTTTATGATAAGTGAATCTGCTACTAGAATAGCTGACCAAATAAATCTCAGCCTGCAAAATGAGTTAATCCTTACTCCAATTACTGCCAACATCTCATCACAGTAAAATATCTATTGCTGAAATAGATTTTACAGAAGCAGCATAACATATCATGTCAAGTAAAAATGAAAATTTGAATTATATGTATCCTTCATAGCCAAACTGTTCTATGCACACTGTTCTTAGTAATAAATAAGAAAAGGCTCTGTAGATGCAGAAATGTTTTTACAGTTATTCAGATCTGACAGTAGAAGGAATTTAAACATATTTGTTCTCTTCTCTATTTACTATATTTTTTTTCTCTATGCAAATAATTGAAATATTTTCACATATAAAAGTTTACCTAATTTATTTAATGTTATTTTTTTCTTTGCTAGATTATTTTCAGAAAATGGCTTGGAAGGAAGCGAATGGGATTTACCGTTAAAGGGTTGGACAGACAAATGTTAATTTGGTGCTTTAATATTTTTCTCCCATTCTTCCAAGAGTAATAAGCTATTTATTTTTAGTTCAATTAGGCCTATAAGGGGTTGTTTGGGCAGAGGAGTTGTAGTTTTGAATGACCCAATTTATTTTAGCATATTATGTAATAAAAAATGAGGAAAAAAATTTAACTTTAGTACATTAAAAAGAAATTACAAAATTTGTTCACGGTACACCTATATTGTTGAAGGCTGTAGGAAAAAGAGCACGTCAATATTCTATATAGCTCTTTGGAAATCACATGCATGTATATGTATTTGTTGTCACTTGGTGCTGACTGAATCATAGAAATTTTTAAGTTGTAGCTAGAACTGACTTTTTGGAGGTACTGCTGAAATTCCTAGAACATCTTCTGCGACCTCAAAATAGGACTTTTTTGGAAATGTAGAGACAAAAAAACACAGCAAGTAAACTTTTGCTTTTAAAACTTCATAACAAGAAAAAGGGAAAATTCAAAGGAGAAATACATGGAAACCGAGCAGATCTTTCGAAATTTGATTTTGCAGAGAATAAATTTGCATGAATCACATAATTTAAATTCATTGTAGAATAGTTGGCAAGGACAGGTTTAAATCCCAGCTCTGCAGGTCAAGGAATAATTTTCATCGAGTGGTAGTCTTCTAAGGGAGCGTCAGTCTGCTGGATGATGCAGAGTTGAGTGTGCTGCTGGTGAATGATCAGCCATCATGTGAACTGTAGCTGAGATAGATGTGCTGGGGTCTGTCTCTAAATGGAGACTGTGCTAAGCAGTCTGTTTCTGAGAGGTGCAGCCTGTTTAGTGTGAACTGTGCCTGGAGTTGAACACTTTTGTTTGGCACTGGAAGCTGCCAGAGCTCGGGCTGAAGTGGATACTGTAACTGGTGGGATTGTTCCCCTTCTGTGTACGAAGTCTGATCCAGGAGAAAGGACTGTAATCTGTTCGAATGAGCCCACACTGACGTATGTGATTAAATCCATAGGCCGTGTGCAGAGAACCGCAAGTATCAGTGGTTGCTATGGACAATGGCTGTTTTGTTTGACAGAGCTGAGGCTAGCTCAGCCATGTATGGGTAGCCAGGGTTTGTTCTATTTAGGTAGTGCCTGGACGGAAAAGGCTAGGGATTTATCTTTATGAGTAAAAAGCAATAAAAATTGCACATTTTTTGGACCAAATCTGCAATGCCTGTGTTAATTCTACCAAAGGCCTAATGCTCATTGTCTATCAGAGAGAGTGAATTCCTACAATTGGTGGATGAAATTAGGTTGTAAAATCTCAGGGAGCAAAGGCGATTGCAGTGTAAGGATTGTATGTCCTGCATAAATGTTGCAACAGCGTTGCAGGCGTGGTCTGAAAACATGGAAGAGCTGTCTGGTCAGAAGGTAACATTGTTGCAGTGTCATGGCGTCACTGGTGCAGCTCAGGGGAGTACTGACAGCTGAGAGCCATCTCTTTAATGGGAATTGTGCAGAGGAGAACCGGGGTCCACAATGCCGTGGGCCGGTAGACTGCAGCATTGGCCTACGCTTACTTTGCTACCTTGCCTGCAGTGCTGTTCCTCATCCTGATGAGGTTCCTCAGGAATGCCAAGCAACTGTGAAACGATGTCCAAGTGATGGGACTTTGGGACTCAAGGAGTTTGATGACCCTTGAAAGGGCCACACATCATCAGGTGCTAGCCCCTGGGGTTGGTGTACGGTGTATCGATAGCGATGCCAAGAACTATCCCAGGTCGACATACGCACAGACTGTGGCCTTTCTTAGAGAGCTGTTTATTTGTTCTGCACAAATATGAGAGTATGTTTCAGTGTATATGACAGTGAAAGAAACAGTCAAGCAGGCAGATGCATGGTTTGGCCAATTTAATCATTGGCATCAGCCATCGGTGCAGGAAAGTCTGCACTGATCCATGCTTGATTAAATTTGACAAATGGGAGGTTTTCCACACCTACAGTGCCTACAAGTAGTATTCAACCCCCTGCAGATTTAGCTGGTTGACAGATGCGGAATTAACTTGGCATTGTGACATTTGTACTGTAGATCAGCCTGGAAGTGGGAAATGCACTGCAGCAAATTTTGTTTTTGTTTTTTTTTTTGTTGTTGTTTTTTAAAATGTTAAAAGTTAATTCAGAGTGTCATTTATTATTCAACCCCTCAAACCACAAGAATTCTGTTTGGTCCCCCTAAAGTATTAAGAAGTAGTTCAGGCACCAAGAATAATGAGCTTCACATGTGTGGATTAAAGATCTCTTTTGCCAGCCTTTTCTGACTATTTAAGACCCTCCCCAAACTTGTGAACAGCAATCAGACATGGTCAACATGGGAAAGACAAAGGAGCATTCCAAGGCCATCAGAGACAAGATCGTGGAGGGTCACAAGGCTGGCAAGGGGTACAAAACCCTTTCCAAGGAGTTGGGCCTACCTGTCTCCACTGTTGGGAGCATCATCCGTAAGTGGAAGGCTTATGGAACTACTGTTAGCCTTCCACGGCCTGGACAGCCTTTGAAAGTGTCCTCCCGTGCCTAGGCCAGGCTTGTCCGAAGAGTCAAGGCTAACCCAAGGACAACAAGGAAGGAGCTCCGGGAAGATCTCATGGCAGTGGGGACATTGGTTTCAGTCAATACCATAAGTAACGTACTCCACCGCAATGGTCTCCGTTCCAGACGAGCCCGTAAGGTACCTTTACTATCAAAGCGTCATGTCAAGGCTCGTCTACAGTTTGCTCATGATCACTTGGAGGACTCTGAGACAGACTGGTTCAAGGTTATATGGTCTGATGAGACCAAGATCGAGATCTTTGGTGCCAATCACACACGTGACGTTTGGAGACTGGATGGCACTGCATACGACCCCAAGAATACCATCCCTACAGTCAAGCATGGTGGTGGCAGCATCATGCTGTGGGGCCGTTTCTCAGCCAAGGGGCCTGGCCATCTGGTCCGCATCCATGGGAAGATGGAGAGCACGGCCTACCTGGAGATTTTAGCCAAGAACCTCCGCTCCTCCATCAAGGATCTTAAGATGGGTCGTAATTTCATCTTCCAACAAGACAACGACCCAAAGCACACAGCCAAGAAAACCAAGGCCTGGTTCAAGAGGGAAAAAGTCAAGGTGTTGGAGTGGCCTAGTCAGTCTCCTGACCTTAACCCAATTGAAAACTTGTGGAAGGAGCTCAAGAATAAAGTCCACATGAGACACCCAAAGAACCTAGATAACTTGGAGAAGATCTGCATGGAGGAGTGGGCCAAGATAACTCCACAGACCTGTGCCGGCCTGATCAGGTCTTATAAAAGACAATTATTAGCTGCAATTGCAAACAAGGGTTATTCCACAAAATATTAAACATAGGGGTTGTATAATAATTGACCCACACTTTTATGTTTAAAATTTAATAAAATTCAACTGAGCAACATAACTTTTTGGTTTGTAAGATTTATGCTTCTGTTCATAAAACCTACTCTCGTTTGCAGTTTGAAGGCTCTAACTTATTTGCATCTTATCAAACCAGCTAAATCTCCAGGGGGTTGAATACTACTTGTAGGCACTGTATGTCAGATAGCTTTGTCTGCTTTGGTGTGACAGATCTACTGGCCGCACTTAACAACTTCTCCGACATAACAGTAGAGGCTGGACATGACAATGCTCCCAATGGAAAAATGAGCCAGTACTTAATACTGCTCCAATTTGTTTACCAAAAAATTTAGGGGATCAGGGTTCAGGGTATCAATCTGAGAAAGAACACAGTCTAGGAAGGACTAAACCTGGCTGTTCAGGTGGTGCAACTCTACTTGCTTATCTGGATCAGTTTTTGCACAGGCAGATAAATCAGCTGGTCTATCATATCATATATATTGTAATTGTTGCTGCTTTAGTAAATTATTAAATTGTTAATTTTATGAAAAAAATTATGGGATTCAAAGAATTTTGTTTGAAAATGATAGACAATTTGACCCTTTCTAATTAGTTTGTCCTTTCTGACCTGCCCTGCTGAGAGTACAATCACTCAGGGAAGTGTTGACTATACTGTGATTGCATAGTGAACACCTGGCCATATATGCGGTCAGCAACCATCCATTTTGGAAAAACTTCACCAATTAATGAACCCATATTCCCCCAGTAATATGCTAATTCCACCACCCCAAAAATATATTAATTGTTTTTTAAAAAAGGTTTCGTTTTTTACATAAAATTTTTTCTAAGTTATTTAAAGAACTTTGGTTTAATTGTAAACAATTTAACCCTCTCTGACTTGTTCTACACTGGAGCTGCACTCGAGGATAATTATTGACCCTTCAGGGAGCACATAGTGGTCACCTAGTCATGTGCTATACATGTGCTTGGCAGCTGTTAACTATGCATAAGCTTCACAGATGTTCCTGCTAATATGCCAATTTCACCACTTCATAAAAATCTGAACAGTTTTGGATAAAGATTATAATTTTTGTGAAGAAGTTTGCAAACATGGGAATAAAATAATTTTGGTCTGATAGTTTTTAACAATTTTATCTTTTCTGACAATATTTCTATTTCTGACCTGCCTTGCGCAGGGGTCTTCAGATTTATGGTCAGGAACTGTTCACTATGCAAAAGCTTTACCAATTAGTAAATACAGATTGTCCTGCTAATATCTCAAATCCACTAGCAAAAAAAAAAATTCTGAATAGTTTTTGAAAAAAAAATTAAATTTTGTTTTTATTTCACTTATGGGGTTGAATGAATCTTGGTAATTTGCATATTGGAAGCCAGGTAACCAGGAATTGAAGCTTGAGTAAAGTAATTTGCATATTTCCACGTCATTTTGGGAAGAGTGAAGAGTCACGGCGAGTCTGAAGATATTTCTGAAAGAAATCATGAAATCAGAAATTGAAGCCTGATGAAGGTAATTTACTTATATCCAATTCATTCTGTGATGGATGAAGATTTGAGTCGAGTCTGAAGATCTTTGGGTGTAGCTGGATCGAGCTGCTTGAAGGATATCATCAAACAACAGTTCAGCAACAATTCATTTGTTTAACATGGAGAATGAGATTATTCATATGATGTGCTGCAATGTGGGCTATATGTTTACAGACTTGCAAGACGAAAAAGCAAACAGAAATGCAAGCTTGTGACTCTGCTAGATGAAAAGTTGCAAAATCTTCAGGAGAGAATAGCTACACTGAAGCTCATCAAAGAAGGTGAGGATTTCCTTGACAGAGTAGAAAAATCTAATCTGAATGTTGCAAGAGAAGAACTTTTCAGCATTCTTGCAGAAGCTAATGACAGAGTAGAAATAACTGTAATAACTATTCAGAATGTTCGAACAGAAGCACCTTTCAATGTACCTGCAGAAGAAGAGAATTGGAAGCATGTGACTCAAAGAAGCAGGAGGATGAGGAGGCAATCAGCACTCTTACCGCTGAAGTACCGCTACCAGGCTCTCACGCAGGACACCTACGAAGATGTACATAAAAAAAAGTGCTTTGCCCACAATGAACACTCCAGTAAGCAATCAAAAGGGAGAAAAAGAAGTGCTTTGGTGAAGAAGAAAAGGAGAGTGGTGGTTCTGGGGGATTCTGTACCGAGAGGAACAGAAGCAGCTATCTGCCGACCGGACATCACCTCACAAGAAGTGTGTTATCTTCCACATGCCCGATAGAGTATCAAGACTCTTCAGTGGTACAGACGACTACGAATGTTTACAAATACATGTAGGAACAAATACCAAGCAAAAAAGGACATGGAAACTGTATGCAGAGATACCATGGAGACTGGATTAAAGCTCGTGATTTCTCCATGGCCAAAAAAGGATCATGTGAAAAACAAATTGTAGGAGGTATGAACACTGCCTAAAAATACTGCAACAGATCAATTTATAGTTGTGTGGTAAACCATGGCCAAATTGGAGTATTAAAATAGGCATGCAAAAATTAAAACGTGTGTAACTGTGGCTTTTATCAAATTTCATTTTTTAAATGATAGATATATATATTTTTTTCTTTTCTCCTTTAACAAAAATTGTTCAATGTTAAGATTCAAGTCCGCTAAAAAAGGTACACGCACAGCAGCTAATTTATAGGAACAATATGAAAAAATAGGCACTCGATGTTCAAGTTTCAAAGAACGTTTATTTGATGCAATCCAAAATATGCAATATGTTATAACAATTTTTGACATTTTGGTCTGCCATCCAGATCTTCATCAGAAATAGTATAGACTGCAAGAGATGAAGGGAATACCTTTGAGCGCTGTGATATGCTACGTCTCTCATGTGGCAATTAAATTATATTAAATGCAACTGGCAAAACATTTGCAAAAACGTAACCTTTTTTCTACTTTGTTTCAAGATGAAAATAAATAAATAAAAACAGCCATGCACAATTACAATATAGGACAGGACAAGAAAATCTAGGAAGATTTGTGTCCCAAAAGCAGGCACCTGCAACAGGCTGCTGTATTTAGGTTGCATGCTTAAGTGTCTAATCTTGAACATTTAAAGCAACATGGAGAAGATAAAAATTTACAATGTGCACACTTTATGAGGTAGATAGTTCTGTTTACATTTCTGTATTATGGAGATCTTTCTTTAGTATGTAAAATATGTCACCCTGTTTTAAAATGCAGAAAACATACCTTGTATTCAGGATTTCCCTTTAGTTGAAAACATATCATTTATGTTTTTCAATGCTACCATCCTTATTTGCAGTGTGTGAAGAATAAAAAGAATTCTATTATTAAGATGCTGTTACTGCAGTATATCTCAGATCAATCAATACAGTCACACTGAGCGACTTCATTTTTCATGCACCAAGTTGGGATTTTTATTGATACCATTTTGAGGTACATTTTGGTGACATTTTATTGGATTTTTTTGTGGGGCTGGGGAATTCAACAACTGAAAAATGGCAATTCTGTTGTTTAAATTATTTTTTCTTTTCAGAATTTAATATATGGTTTCAATTTTAGACACGATGGTGCCAAATATGTTTTTATTTTTTTAACAGATAAAAAGAGGGGTGATTTAGACTTTTATGGTTTTAGTTGTTTTTTATTGTTTTTTAAATATTTTTTTTCATTATTTTTAGTTTATTTTTAGTTCGCTTTGGAGAATTGAACTTGGAATATTCTTATTTGCTAATACTACAATTACATTTTCCTATGAAGCCCATCCCAAGGCTGTGTTTTACAGGGAGATTACGATGTCTCCAGCTGATATGGTAACCCTTCTGACCCCTGTGATTTATATTCCTCTTTTAGGGCACATTCATTGGTCTGTGCAAATTGGTCAAAAATTGGATAGCAATACACATATTTTACGTAACAGTAATATATGATGCTGTCAAGTTCGGGTCAGGAGACCCACCACCAGTCCGTGCATTGCAGTCCGATCTTGGACCTATTTGCATGGATCGATGAATGTGCTCTTTCTGAGTGATAGACAGCAGAATTCAAATGGTTAAATAACAGTGATCTAAGGTAGCTCCAGTTAATGCTGTTAAAGGCAGAAGCAAGTAGTTTAACCACCCTATACTGAGCCCGCTGTATACACCCCAAAAATGAATATATACATTACAGATTGTTAATGGATATTTCATCAAAGTCAAATATTGCAGTGCATAAACAAATGTATCATTTCTTTAAAGCTAATATTGATTTGACGGACAAGAAAAAAATGTTAAATGAGATACATATTTTAGAATGAATATACAGATTAATGTTTTTCATGTTGTGAAAATTATTTAACTCTTACATTCACTAGCAACAGAACACATCTGTAATATATTTATGAAAAATATATATATTCAACACAAACTGTATTGACCTTCAGTCTTATACAATAAACTCTTAGCAGAACTAATTGTATCATTCGGCTCACAAATTGAATGATTTGAATGAGTTAAGGATCATTGATTCACTAAATAGTTCTGGGAAATAATCTTATAAAACTGTATAAGAAATGTGTTGGTCTCTAAGGAATTTGAAACAGACTGTGTGTGGGAAACAAAAACTATAAATAAACAATTGCTACTGGTTTAGGGAACGATAGGAAACACTGTTGCTTTCATATGATATCCAATTACCTATAAGGCAGCATTATAAATCTTACAAACCTGTTTTTCTAAGTAGTTTATACTGTTGACTATTGTTTAAGATGATGACTACTATTATTATTAATATTATTATTATTATTATTATTAATTGGTTTCATTAAGATAAATACAAATCTGATGTAGCAAAACCCAGTATGACTTTCACTTATATTTACTTTCAAAAATATAAACTGTTGAAAAAAATTGTGTAAAAGGTGTAATGATATAAATATTTTTTATTGCTTTGCTTCATGCATAAACACATTATAAATATCATAAAATATTTTTTTATAGATATTGGCAGGCAGGTAGACAAATATCAGGATGACATAGTAATATCCTTATAGAAGTTGCCTTTGTCTGTATGAAATATTAGGGGTCTTGGTGCTTTACTCTATTTAATTATTTTTTTACATTTTTTTTAAACTTTCCGCATATGTTCATATTGAAGAAACTTTTTTCCTTTCTAGTCTTTATAGACAATTAAATTAGGTATCATTGTTTAATGACAGCTGTTGCTAAGGGCTTGTGCAGACGACCATATATTCAGTCTGAGTGTTTTCTGACAAAACATCTGATCGCACTGAGGTCAATGTTATTCTATGGGGCCGTGCACATGTCTGATTTTTTTCCTTGGATCAAGTATTTCCTAGGAAAAACTGCAGCATGCATTATTTGCATCGAATATTTGGATTGCATTTGGCCATGCAAGTCAATTAATCCACGTAAAAAATTGTACCACATTAGGATGACAACCGAGTGTGGTCTAATTTTCACAGACTGACAAGATGGAGAAGGTGGAGACATTTTTTTTTCCATCTTCACCTCAACCAAGAACATCAGATCACACTATGATCATACTCTGATCAGAGTGTGGTCAGAGTGTGATTTGCATATTCAAACTGATTTTCTTGAATGATAGTTAACCTAGAAAAAGTTGTAAAATATAGCTTTATAGCTTCCGTCCATCAGAGACCAAAAGTTCATAGTAGTGATACATGCATATACATTTCTACTGTAACAATAATATTACTATCCTGCCTTTTCTAAATTAGCATCAGTATATTAGAGAGCTTATTAAATGGTCCATTCTCTAGTGATATCGAGTTTTACATTAAAATTGACAAGTGAACTACTGAAAACAGGGATTCTCAGCCTAAGATGTTTAAAAGAAAACTGGAATACTGAAGCTTTCTCTTTAACTAAAATTGTTAGGGATAACATTGTAACTGATGAAAAGTTGTCAGTGGAGATCCACAGGGCGCCACGTTCTGACTCCGTAATCACCCAAGTCAGATAAGAAAAGTCGATGGGTGGTTCCTCACTCAGACCGTGGCATCCTGTGGATCTCGACTGCCTACCTTTCATCAGTTTTAACTGTATCATGGCTCCTGAGAAGGATGCCAGGAGTGGGTGGAAGTGAGAGGGCCGTCATTCACCTCATAGCATCAGCATTGTGCTTGGCATGTAGAGCTACCAGAGGTGAGTTGAATACCTCTTCCCCCACCACATATGTTTTGTGACAGTCTTCACATGGAGAGCCCTCTTTTTTGGTTTATTTTACATTTCAGGGATAACAAAGACATTTTAAATAAAACAAGTGAGATAATAAAGGGAAAAACTAATAGCATGATACATTAAAGTAAGACTGAGTAGATCATTGTAGCTAGCAATGTGCAAGAAAAATTCCTAAGAACTTCCACAGTCTATGTTATTCAGAAAATGTGGATAAGTATCTATTAGTAATTAGTAGTGTTGAGCGAGCATGCTCGACACTGCTTGGTACTCGCACGAGCACCAAGCATCTCCGGGTTACTCGGGCGGGAGCTCGGGTCTCCGCCCTGCATATTTGGCGCTCTTTACAGAGCCAATGAACATGCAGGGATTGCCAGCCAGTCACTGTAATGCTGAAGCCATGTTGCTTGTGGGCATTACAGTGATTGGCTGGCCGCACAGCATCACCTCGAGGATTTAAAACCGGGCGCCGTCATATTGGACACAGTCGCTCGGGATCAGACAGTGTAGGGAGAGTGCTGCTGAGTTAGGTAGAGAAATATAGTGCGAAATAGTTAGTGTAGGGTCTCTAAAGGCTGCCAAATCAAACAAACAGTCCTTCTCAGGACTAATATTCATCCCAAATATCAGGCAGGCAGGCAGGCAGGCTGTATAGGAGACGCAGTGGTTATACCAACAAACAGTACATTACAGTCCTGTGTGCTCCTGCTGGTCAAATAGCTAGACTTATCCCCTGGTTTCATGGGCCAGGAAAAATCCTTTTTTTTTCATCTAAATCCTGTATTTTTTTTTCTTCAGTCAGACTGTGCAAATACATGTCTTATTAACCTTTTGGTATCCCCCCCCCCAAAAAAAAAATAAATTGAGTGTGTCTGTGACTGTTCAGACACCAATATATCTGTTTAAAACATTTTGGTGTAGGCAAGTTAACTAGAAGTTTGGTTTTGCAGTTCCACAGTTCAAATCTCTGTATTATCCAGCTTTTGGCCTTTTTTCCTTAAAAAAAACAGTAATAGTGTCTCGCTGACAGTTCAGACACAAATATATCTGTTTAAAATATTCTGGTGTAGTCCAGATAACTAGAAGTTTGGTTTTGCACTTCAACGGTTCAAATCTCTGTATTATCCAGCTTTTGGCCTTTTTTACATAAAAAAGCAGTAATAGTGTCTCCCTGACTGATCAGACTCAAATATTTCTGTTTAAAATATTCTGGTGTAGTCCAGATAACTAGAAGTTTGGTTTTTGCAGTTCCACGGTTAAAATCTCTGTTTCATCCAGCTTTGGCCTTTTTTACATTAAAAAAAAACAGTAATAGTGTCTCCCTGACTGATCAGACACAAATATATCTCTTTAAAATATTCTGGTGTAGTCCAGATAACTATGAGTTTGGTTTTGCAGTTCCACGGTTCAAATCTCTGTATTATCCAGCTTTTGGCCTTTTTTACATAAAAAACAGTAATAGTGTCTCCCTGACTGTTCAGACACCAATATATCTGTTTAAAATATTTTGGTGTAGACAAGATAACTAGAAGTTTGGTGTTGCAGTTCCACCGTTCAAATCTCTGTATTATCCAGCTTTTGGCCTTTTTTACATAAAAAACAGTAATAGTGTCTCCCTGACTGATCAGACTCAAATATTTATGTTTAAAATATTCTGGTGTAGGCCAGATAACTAGAAGTTTGGTTTTGCAGTTCCACGGCTAAAATCTCTGTATTATCCAGCTTTTGGCCTTATATGCATAAACAAAACAGTAATAGTGTCTCCCTGACTGATCAGACTAAAATAATTCTGTTTAAAATATTCTGGTGTAGGCCAGATAACTAGAAGTTTGGTTTTGCAGTTCCACAGCTAAAATCTCTGTATTATCCAGCTTTTGGCCTTATATGCATAAACAAAACAGTAATAGTGTCTCCCTGACTGTTCAGACACAAATATATCTGTTTAAAATATTCTGGTGTAGGCCAGATAATTAGAAGTTTGGTTTTACAGTTCTACGGTTCAAATCTCTGTATTATTCAGCTTTTGGCCTTTTTTACATTAAAAAACACAAATAGTGTCTCCTTGACTGTTCAGACACAAATATATCTGTTTAAAATATTCTGGTGCAGGCCAGATAACAATAAGTTTGGTTTTGCAGTTCCACGGTTAAAATCTCTGTTTCATCCAGCTTTGGCCTTTTTTACATAAAAAAAAACAGTAATAGTGTCTCCCTGACTGTTCAAACACAAATATATCTGTTTAAAATATTCTGGTGTAGGCCAGATAACTAGAAGTTTGGTTTTGCAGTTCCACGGTTAAAATCTCTGTATTATCCAGCTTTTGGCCTTTTATACATAAAAAAAACAGTAATAGTGTCTCCCTGACTGTTCAGACACCAATATATCTGTTTAAAATATTTTGGTGTAGACAAGATAACTAGAAGTTTGGTTTTGCAGTTCCACGGTTCAAATCTCTGTATTATCCAGCTTTTGGCCTTTTTTCCGTAAAAAAAACAGTAATAGTGTCTCCCTGACTGATCAGACTCAAATATTTCTGTTTAAAATATTCTGGTGTAGTCCAGATAACTAGAAGTTTGGTTTTGCAGTTCCACGGTTAAAATCTCTGTTTCATCCAGCTTTGGCCTTTTTTACATAAAAAAAACAGTAATAGTGTCTCCCTGACTGTTCAGACACAAATATATCTCTTTAAAATATTCTGGTGTAGTCCAGATAACTAGAAGTTTGGTTTTGCAGTTCCATGGTTCAAATCTCTGTATTATCCAGCTTTTGGCCTTTTTTACATAAAAAACAGTAATAGTGTCTCCCTGACTGATCAGACTCAAATATTTATGTTTAAAATATTCTGGTGTAGGCCAGATAACTAGAAGTTTGGATTTGCAGTTCCACTGTTAAAATCTCTGTTTTATCCAAGTTTGGCCTTTTTTACATAAAAAAAACAGTAATAGAGTCTCCCTGACTGTTCAAACACAAATATATCTGTTTAAAATATTCTGGTGTAGGCCAGATAATTAGAAGTTTGGTTTTGCAGTTCCACGGTTAAAATCTCTGTATTATCCAGCTTTTGGCCTTTTATACATTAAAAAAAACAGTAATAGTGTCTCCCTGACTGTTCAGACACAAATATATCTGTTTAAAATATTCTGCTGTAGGCCAGATAATTAGAAGTTTGGTTTTACAGTTCCACACTTTAAATCTCTGTATTTTTCAGCTTTTGGCCTTTTTTACATTAAAAAAACACTAATAGTGTCTCCCTGACTGTTCAGACACAAATATATCAGTTTAAAATATTCTGGTGAAGGCCAGATAACTAGAAGTTTGGTTTTGCAGTTCCACGGTTCAAATCTCTGTATTATCCAGCTTTTAGCCTTTTTTACATAAAAAAACAGTAATAGTGTCTCCCTGACTGATCAGACTCAAATATATCTGTTTAAAATAATCTGGTGTAGGCCAGATAACTAGAAGTTTGGTTTTGCAGTTCCACGGTTAAAATCTCTGTATTATCCAGCTTTTTGGCCTTTTATGCATAAAAAAACAGTAATAGTGTCTCCCTGACTGTTCAGACACAAATATATCTGTTTAAAATATTTTGGCATAGGCAAGATAACTAGAAGTTTGGTTTTGCAGTTCCATGGTTAAAATCTCTGTTTCATCCAGGTTTGGCCTTTTTTACATAAAAAAAAAACAGTAATAGTGTCTCCCTGACTGTTCAAACACAAATATATCTGTTTAAAATATTCTGGTGTAGTCCAGATTACTAGAAGTTTGGTTTTGCAGTTCAACGGTGCAAATCTCTGCATTATCCAGCTTTTGGCCTTTTTTACATAAAAAACAGTAATAGTGTCTCCCTGACTGATCAGACTCAAATATTTCTGTTTAAAATATTCTGGTGTAGTCCAGATAACTAGAAGTTTGGTTTTGCAGTTCCACGGTTAAAATCTCTGTTTCATCCAGGTTTGGCCTTTTTTACATAAAAAAAACAGTAATAGTGTCTCCCTGACTGTTCAAACACAAATATATCTGTTTAAAATATTCTGGTGTAGTCCAGATAACTAGAAGTTTGGTTTTGCAGTTCCACGGTTCAAATCTCTGTATTATCCATCTTTTGGCCTTTTTTACATAAAAAAAACAGTCTGAGTGTCTCGCTCAGTGTTCAGACACAAATATATCTGTTAAAAAGATTCTGCTGTAGGGCAGAGAAATAGAACCGTCTTCTACGGTTCTAATCACCTTTATGTTCCCCTTTTTCCATTGATAGTGCGAGTGTAAGCTATTTTACTTAATTTACAATGGGCAAGGCGCGTGTCAAGGGACGTGTAACTGGACTTTCTGGTGTTGGTGCGTGCAGACGGGCCGTGGCCAAGGTGAAAATGTGCCACAACCAACAGCCACATCTTCTCGCTCCCACTTCTTGACAATTACTAGGGAAGCACAATACAACACCAGTATTGCGAACTGATCAGTGTGAACAGGTTATTAATTGGATAGCAAATAATACTTCCAGTTACCTGGGCACCACCACCTCTGGTCTGTCTTCTACACAGTCAAGTGTTAGTAGCCGTGAGTCTCGACCGCATACTACTCCTCACCTTGATGCTCCTTCCTCCCACCATGCCGAGTGTCGTCAGACAGCAACTGATCCCACACTTGGACACTCTGAAGAGCTGTTCACTGGTCCATTTCCATATTTGTGCCCCTCGCCTGCTCCACTTGAAGTGGTGGAAGAGGAGATCCCATGTAGCGATGCCCAAATATTTGAACAGCCACGGCCTGAGGAAGTCGACGCTGGCAATTTGTCACAAGAGGTGGACGATGATGAGACAGAATTGCCACGAAGTGAGGAGGAGGATTGTGGTGCACAAGTGGAAGAGGAGGAGGTGGTGGATGATCTAGTAACTGACCCAACGTGGCAGGAGGACACGCAGAGCGAGGCCAGCAGCACACAGGGGGAGGGAGGAAGAGTACCCCAACAGGCAGGAAGAAGCAGTGTGGTGGCCACACACAGAAGGCAGGCAACAGTTCCCCATAACACCAACACGAGGGATTTTGCCAATACACCCGGTAGGTCTTCCAGAGTCTGGAATTTTTTTAAAGACTCTGCTGATAACCCTAAAAATGCCATTTGTACCACCTGCCATGCCAGCATCAGCAGGGGTGACAAAACTACCAGCCTGACCACCACCAGCATGATCAGGTACATGTCAGCAAAGCACCCGACTTTGTGGGGTTAACCCCAGGGTCCAAGACCAGTGTCAGCGGGTGTCACCACTGCTTCTTCCACTGTTGTGCGTGTAAGAGAACCCCCTGTTGTGCGTGCAAATCAATCCCCTGTGCATACTGCATGCAAAGATGCCCCCTCCTCTCAGTCTTCACTTGTTATGGTAGTTTCTCAAGAAACAACATCAACGTCCACGTCCCACCGCAGCGTTCAATTGTCCATATCCCAGACCTTTGAACGAAAGTGCAAATTCGCAGCCAACGCCCCTCAGGCCACAGTCCTAAATTTGCACATTTCACGACTGCTTGGGTTGGAAATGCTCCCTTTTAGGCTGGTGGAGACAGAATACTTCCACAACCTTATGGCGGTGGCTGTCCCTCAGTTCTCGGTCCCCAGCCGACACTATTTTGCCCGGTGTGCCTTCCCCGCACTGCACAAGCACGTGTCCAAAAACATCTGCCATGCCCTCAACAATGCAGTTACTGGGACAGTCCACCTGACAACGGACACGTGGACAAGTGCTTGTGGCCAGGTATGGTACATCTCTCTGATGGCACACTGGGTAAACATAGTGGAAGACGGGACCCAGTCGGACCTTGGGACGGAACACATCCTCCCCACACCGAGGATTGCGGGCCCTTTGTTAGTCAGAGTTGCCCCCATAATGTACAGCTCCTGCGCATCATCCTCCTCCTCCTCCTCCTCATGTTCAGCCTCCATCTCACATATCACCACATCAGTTACAAGCTGGAAGCACTGCAGTACTGTCTCAGCCAAGCGGCAATAGGCTGTGCTGAAACTCATAAGCTTAGGTGATAAACCTCACACTGCTTGTGAGTTGTGGACAGCTGTGAGAGAGCAGGCAGATCTGTGGCTGAGACCGCTGAACTTACATCCAGGCATGGTCGTGTGTGACAATTCCCGTAACCTGGTGTCGGCTCTGAGGCGAGGCGAGATCACACACGTACCATGCCTGGCTCATGTGCTTAACCTCGTGGTTCAGTGATTTCTTAAATCGAACCCCGAGTTGCCAGATCTGCACGTCAAAGTATGCCGCCTGTCAGCTCATTTTCGCAAGTCGGCTACAGCTTCTGCCACCCTTGCTGTGTTGCAGCAGCGTTTGCAGCTTCCGGCAAACTGACTGTTGTGTGATGTCCCCACACGTTGGAACTCTACCCTCCACATGTTGCAAAGGATTTGTGAGCAGAAGAGAGCAGTTGTGGAGTACCAGCTGCAACAAGGTCATCGATATTCAGGTCAGACTCCACACATAAGACATCAGGAGAGGACCTGGTTGTTTGACATATGTACCATCCTGAGAAACTTTGAGGAGTCCACCAAGATGGTGAGGGGCGATGACGCCATCATTAGCATCAGCATCTCACTTGTCTGTCTTTTGCAATGCTCTCTGTAGACAATTAAAGAGGAGGCATTGCAGCCAGAGTATGATGAGATGGATCAAGAAGCCGTAGCGGGTGATTACACACAGCACAGCCTCATCACATCCCAATGTGCATTGGGGGGACAATGAGGGAGAGGAGGAGGAGGAGGAAGAACAGGAGCTGGTATCATGGGCTTTAGATGGTAGTACCTGTACAACTGTCATACCGTTGGTTCAGCATGGGTGGCCTGAGGACAGGGGGGAGGAGGAGGAGGAGAGCATTGTCAGTCGTCATCTTGGTGAGGACACAGAAGTCTTGCCCGTTACCAGTCTGGCATGCATGGCTGACTTTATGTTACGCTGCCTTAACCGTGACCCTCGCGTTGTCAAAATGTTGGGTGACAGTCATTACTGGTTGGTGACACTTTTAGACCCCAGCTACAAGGAGAACTTTCACTCTCTTATTACTGAGGTGCAGAGGTCTACAAAAATGTGGCAGTACCAGAAGGCCTTTGCTGCAGAACTGTTAAAAAAATTCCCATCTGAACACACTAGCAGCAGAGGTCACAGTTCGCTGACCAACCAAGGCGTACAGGTGAGAGAGACACAACTCTAATCCAGCAGAGGCAGGGGAACACTGAGACCCGCCCAGCTTACAGGCCCTGAGGCGCGGTGTACTCTCACAAAGAGTGGAAAGTTTCCAAAGATTGTGAGGGAGTACCTTGCCAATGGTACCAGAGTTCTCCGTGACTGCTCTGTGCCTTTTAATTATTGGGTATCCAAGCAGGACACTTTGAATGAACTTGCTCTGTATGCCTTGGAGGTACTGGCTTGCCCTGCCGCTAGCGTGTTAACGGAGTGTGTTTTTAGTGCCGCTGGGGGAATTATAACTGAGAAGTGTACTCGCCTGTCAACTGACAATGCTGACAAGCTGACCCTTATCAAATTGAACAAGGGCGGGATTGGGCCAGACTTCTCATCACCTCCAAATGACAGCAGAGTAACCTAAAGTCAAATCCACTGTGTTATTTCGGGAGGTGTATTCCCATGCACCGCTTCACACCCACACATGGGTATACGCTTCCTCATTTTGGCTGCTTTATGCTCCTCTCCTTATCCTCAGCCTCCACCACCACTATACCACCAGGGTGACCGTGGTCCGTGTTGCCAGCATTGCAAGTTCCTCCATACTAATTTTCGCCAGCTTTTGTTTGGAAGGCATAGGCAAAGACTATGGGAAACCCACTCCCCAATAATGGAAATAATGTTTTTAATATGCTGTACTGCCTGGCTCTTGTAAGGGGCATTGCAAGTTCCTCCTACCTAATTTTTGGCAGCTTTTGCTTGGAAGGCAAAGGCAAAGACTATGGGAGACCCACTCCCCAATAATGGGAATAATATTTTGAATATGCTGTACTGCATGACTCTTGTAAGGGGCATTGCACGTTCCTCCTTCCTAATTTTTGGCAGCTTTTGCTTGGAAGGCATAGGCAAAGACTATGGGAGACCAACTCCCCAATAATGGGAATATGTTTTTAATATGCTGTACTGCATGGCTCTTGTAAGGGGCATTGCAAGTTCCTCCTTCCTAATTTTTGTCAGCTTTTGCTTCGAAGACATAGGCAAAGACTATCGGAGACCTAATGCGCAATAATGGGAATAATGTTTTTAATATGTTGTACTGCATGGCTCTGGTAAGGGGCATTAAAATCGTCTTGTTAAGCTACTGCGACCTCCACCACTCTTCCAAGGGGCATTAAAACCGTCTTGTTAAGCTACTGCGACCTCCACCACTCTTCCAAGGGGCATTAAAATCGTCTTGTTAAGCTACTGCGAACTCCACCACTTTTCCAAGGGGCATTAAAACTGTCTTGTTAAGCTACTGAGACCTCCACCACTCTTCCAAGGGGCATTAAAACTGTCTTGTTAAGCTACTGCGACCTCCACCGCTTTTCCAACGGGCATTAAAACCATCTTGTTAAGCTACTGCGACCTCCACCACTCTTCCAAGTGGCATTAAAACCTTCTTGTTCAACAACTCTGAACTCCACCTCTCTTTCAAGGGGCATTAAAACCGTCTTGTTAAGCTACAGTGACCTCCACGTCTCTTCCAAGGGGCATTAAAACCGTCTTGTTAAACCACTCTGAACTCCACAGCTCTTCCAAGGGGCATTGAAATGTTGTTTTTAATTACAACATTGCATTTCCTCCTAATTTTAGTCAGCTTTTGCTTTTCAATGCATAGGCGAACAGTAAGGGAGACCCACTCCCCAATAATGGGTAGAAGATTTTTAGTATGCTGTAATCCACGTCTGTTTCAAGGGGCATTGCAGTTCCTCATAATTTTTGGAAAGCCTTCCATTCACTGCTTAGGCCAACAGTGTACAGAAGACCCAGTTGCTATAAGTGGAAAAAAACCTTTTAGTTAAGGCCCTCTGACCTCCATGTCACTTCCAAAGGGCATTGAAGTGCCTCGAAATTTTTGGTAGGCATTGCACTCACTGTATGCCCTATAACTGTGTAGCCGAACCGCTCCTTTTGGTACAGAAACATATCCTACAAGACATGTGTGGCTGACTGTTCTGATATTGATGTGAATGGTCCCTGTTCCTCCTGCTCTTCTCCTTTGCTACAACCTCATCCATCATTCATCACCTGAAGCTTTGTTTTAATGGGAGTCATAGAACTGGGATAGTAGCAGGGAAACATCCAGCAATCCTCGGAGGAGGTAGGATATGCTCCAAAACGCTGACCACCTTAGGCCTAGCCGCTACTACATACATGCGGTTGCATTCCAAGGAACAGAAAGCTAAGGAGATGGATGGTCTCATGATCATGAATAATTTACTCGTTGCTTAGGAGGCTCACCACTGCTCCTGTCTACCTTCTGAACTTTGTGTTGAAGCCTGATTGACACAGGAACCACAATCCTATATGTCTGGAGGACTTGTTGCATCCCAGTGTCCAACTGTGTCCCGGCTTCCACAATATTAACCCAGTGTGAAGGCGTCAGTGAGATGGACCATCCCAGGCCACATTGACTTGTCCACGTGTTTGTGGTTAGGCTGTCTTCAAACAGGGGTGGCTGGGGACCATTTATTGACACCCGGCCGCCCCCTGGTGGCTGGGGACCAAGCGTGGATACCCGGCCCCCTGGTGGCTGGGGACCAAGCGTGGATACCCGGCCGCCTGAGGACTGAGTATGGATACCAGGCTGCTGATGCAGCCATGACGTGGTGGCCAGATTCCGCCTCCACATGCCTAAAAGACCCAATTTCAAGTGCAAGCAAGCTAGCAGTATCGTATTGCAGCCTGGGGGTGGGAGGGTGGCAGGCTGCACACTTACGCTTGCATTCCAAGAAAACAAAGCAGATGCTAACTTCTATCATCATCATCATGCTCCTCACCTTGGCACTCTCAACTCCCCTGATGTAGAAGCCAGGGCACACCGGAGGAGTCTGGTTGTCTGGTGGGCTTGGCCAATGCTGCCCTAAATAAGGCCAGGCTAAGAACAGTGTGGGGAAGATTACCGGGACAAATAGGGGCGACTGGGGACCGCTTATGGACACCCGGCCACCCCCTGGTGGCTGGGAACCAAGCGTGGAAACCCGGCCGCCGGGCGGCTTGGTACTGAGTATTTATACCAGGCCGCCGATGCAGCCATGATGTGGTGGCCAGATTCCACCTCCACATGCCTAAAAGGCCCAATTTCAAGTGCAAGCAAGCAGTATGGTATTGCAGCCTGGGGGTGGGTAGGTTGCAGGCTGCATACTTGCACTTGCATTGCAAGGCATTGTTGAGGTATAATTGAACACTGCCCTGGGACAAGGACTTGCATGTCTGATGCGGCAAGAATCACTTCTGATGGGCACTCTTTTAGGCAGTGACCTGGGTGTCAGAAATGATTCCAGGGGTCTTCCCCATGCTGTTCCCATGTCTTTTCAGCACTGTATGCATGTGTCACACAGCACATGGGCAGATAAGGTTGTAAAATGTTAAAATGACATTTCCCGGTGAATGCATTTGTCACGGTTTAAAGCAAAAATGCATAAAAAATGCTACTTGTGAACATAGCCCAAGGTGTGGAGGAGTACTTTTGTTTTTGGTTATTTATTTTACCTTATACACAAGTCTTTACCCTGGAAAGGATGTTCCTTAACATATTTCACAGGAAAGCACTTTCAGTTTCGTTTTTGAATGTTTTATTGTGAGCCCGTAACAGTGGCTTAATACCTCTGACCACGCTGTTGACAGCAGTGACCTGGGGGTCAGAAATGCTTCCTGAGGCGATCCCCATGCTGTCCCCGTCTTATTTGAGCCCTGTCTCTATCGTTTTGGGCACTTTTTAGGCTTTCTACAGACTGCCTGGGGTACCGCCGCAAAAATGCTCAGGTCTCTCATAGACTAACATTGGGCTCATTGCTCGGGTCGAGCACCCGAGTATCAACACTAGTAATTAGTATTTAGAATAGTTTTGGCCTGTTTGTAAGTATAGGGACACAGCGATGGTGTTTAAATTAAACTTGAGAAAGTCTTTACATCAGAACTTAGCCATAAGGGAAGAATTGTAACAAGGAAGCAATAGAATTATATCTTTTCAGGTCACATTGACCCAAAAATAGACAAAATCAGTATTTCACCAGTGTACTGTACAATTCTGGCTCCTCAGTGTTCTGTCTGTACAGTTTTTCAAACTGTTTTTTATCCTTTCTGCTTTCGATGTGCCAGGACTATAAATCAAACAACACTATCTTACAACCTTCTCTATAGTGCTGAGGTATTTTCACAGCCAAGCCCATCAGCCAAGCCCATGCACCTGAGGCTTACTTTCTTAAGTGCTATATGGGTACTAACTATTGTCTAATTACCTGAGAATCCAACAAGTGTTATACTACATGTTATGCACCTGTCCTGGATATTCTGGGCTACACTTCCTTTCACTGGGGCTGCAGCCCTCTGTTATACTCCACGTCAGGTTTTACAAGTTACCCGACATGCCTCAATGACATCACCTCACTAGGTCTATTTAAGGCCTACTAAGACACACACCTGTACATGTGCTTTAGGGTTAAAAAAAATCCTAGCTCTGTGTTTTCTGTGCTCTAACCTCTGTGCTTTTTGTACTCTTATCTTCCAAGACCTTTCAATTGCTGCACAACTTCTGCCTTGTCAGCTACTTCCTCCTGGATTATCCTACCGCTTCATGAAATCAAAGATATATATTGAACTTTGTTCATACTATTAACTCAGTAGTACTCTTCATCTGTCCTCCAGTGGTCTCCAGTGTGCCAATTCTTTGCTCCTCGCATGCTTTTCTGATAGCTACACCAAAGTCCATGGTCAATGTGCCAATCAGGAACTGAAGCTTTGTAGACACATCTTACCAGGGGAGACTAGCAATACACTTATCAGCAAAAAAAGATTAAAGGCATAGTACTCATAATAAATTAAGTACATAAGAGGATATGATGCACTATGAAAGAGGCAATGGCATGGGATGTATTTGCCAAAAAACAGCTCATAGAGTTTTAAAGTAAATAAAGCTAAATGTATGAGTCTAAAACTGTTTAGACGGGAACCAATGGGCAGCATGCTGCTTATCCTCCTCTTCCTCGTCTACCATCTAGTTCTGCAAATTCTGTTGCATGTAATTTGGACCTTGATGGTCCCTAACAGTTATAGGACTGTGGTAAACATGTGCAAGTTGCTTTTGTTATTCCATCCTTTATTGTTGCATCGAATTTAAGAGGGTTGCAACATTGGAAAAGTAGGCAGCACTCAGGCAGATCATTCACCTTATGAAAGGTCTTGGGGTTGTTTTATGCGCTGCAAGAATTGTTGAAATAAGCTGATTATTTCCTTGCCAGAGCCATATGCTTATTCAAGTGGGTATATGGGACTAAGCAGAACCCAGACTCAAGTTGTGTGTGTCATTTTCAAAGGCTACATCCTCCTGCTGTGGCTGAGACAAGCAATGGGACATATTTGATTATGACCTCTGCTTCTTCCCCACCAATACACTTGCCAGAGACAAAGAAAGCCAAATGTAATGTGTTTCATACTTCTATTGCCAAAATATTTGCTACTATACACTGTGTGCAGAATTATTAGGCAAGTTGTATTTTAGAGGATTATTTTTATTATTGATCAACAACTATGTTCTCAATCAACCCAAAAGACTCATAAATATCCAAGCTTAATATTTTTGGAAGTTGCAGTGTTTTTTTTTTAGATTTGGCTATCTTAGGAGGATATCTGTTTGTGCAGGGAACTATTACTGTGCAGAATTATTAGGCAACTTAATAAAAAACAAATATAATCCCATCTCACTTGTTTATTTTCACCAGGTAAACCAATATCAGTGCACAAAATTTAGAAATAAATGTTTCTGACATGCAAAAACAAAAACCCCAAAAATTAGTGATCAGTATACCCACCTTTCTTTATGATGACACTCAACAGCCTTCCATCCATAGATTCTGTCAGTTGCATGATCTGTTTTCGATCAACATTGTGTGCAGCAGCCACTACAGCCTCCCAGACACTGTTCCGAGAGGTGTACTGTTTTCCCTCCCTGTAGATCTCACATTTTATGATGGACCACAGGTTCTCTATGGGGTTCAGATCAGGTGAACAAGGGGGCTATGTCATTATTTTTTCTTCTTTTAGACCTTTACTGGCCAGCCACACTGAGGAGTAGTTGGATGCATATGATGGAGCATTGTCCTGCATGAAAATCATGTTTTTCTTTAACGATACTGACTTCTTCCTGTACCACTGCTTGAAGAAGTTGTCTTCCAGAAACTGGCAGTAGGTGTGGGAGTTGAGCTTCATTCCATCCTCAACCCGAAAAGGTCCCACAAGTTCATCTTTGATAATACCAGCCCATATCAGTACACCACCTCCACCTTGCTGGCGTCTGAGTCAGAGTGGAGCTCTCTGCCCTTTACTGATCCAGCCTCTGGCTCATCCATCTGGCCAATCAAGAATCACCCTCATTTCATCAGTCCATAAAACCTTTGAAAAATCAGTCTTAAGATATTTCTTGGTCCATTCTTGACGTTTTATCTTATGTTTCTTGTTCAAAGGTGGTCATTTTTCAGCCTTCCTTACCTTGGCCATGTTCCTGAGTATCGCACACCTTGTGCTTTTTGATACTCCAGTAATGTTGCAGCTCTGATATATGGCAAAACTGGTGGCGAATGGCATCTTGGCAGCTTCACGCTTGATTTTCCTCAATTCATGGGCAGTTATTTTGCGCCTTTTTTGGCCAACACGCTTCTTGCGACCCTGTTGGCTATTTGCCATGAAACGCTTGATTGTTCGGTGATCACGCTTCAAAAGTTTGGAAATTTCAAGACTGCTGCATCCCTCTGCAAGACATCTCATTTTGAACTTTTCTGAGCCTGTCAAATCTGGCTTGTGACCCATTTTGCCAAAGGAAAGGAAGTTGCCTAATAATTAAGCACACCTTAAATAGGGTGTTGATGTCATTAGACAACACCCCTCCTCAATACAGAGATGCACATCACCAGATTTACTTAATTGGTAGTTGGCTCTCAAGCCTATGCAGCTTGGAGTAGGACAACGTGTATAAAAAGTATTGAAGTGATCAAAATACGCATTTGCCTAATAATTCAGCACGCGGTGTAAGTGCTGCTGCTAGCAGTCCCCAAGTATTTTGCCATGTTATCGGTAGCTTTTTCTCTCACAGTACCCTGCCCATTCACAGTGCTATGTTTTGGTTTCATATACGTTTTGGACACAATAATAACTTTTATGTTCTTTACCAAGATTTGGCAAAACTATACCTAACCAATCTTGGAAAACTATGCAAGGGGCCCTGAAGAAATCCCCACCTCCTGTGTGAATTATAATGTTTCCCCCCTCCCCTACATGTCACAGTGCCCTGTTATGTGAAGGTGCAGCAGCCAAACCCAGGCACTGTGACATTCAGGGGAGGAGGCAAACATTATAATTATCACAGGAGGCGGGGATTTCTTCAGGACCCTGGGCCTGCAAGCATCAGAAACTTGATTGAATAAAAAGACATTTCACAGAACAATACCTCTAATATGAGGCATACAGGTAGGTATAGATTTACATTACATCACCTGTATGGCCATATTAGAGGTCAGATAAGTGCCAGGGGGTGACAGATTCCCTTTAACTGTGTTTTTTTATTATTTTATTTTTTTAAATGATCCCCTATTTGTCAAAAAATTCAACATATGTAGCCCTAAAATATGTTACTAGGTAGGTACATTAATGGAAAGCAATCAACAGCAACAGCCCGAAGTAATGTTAGTAAGTAACATGAGCCGTGGTTAAATTCGAAAATTAAAACAGTTGCAAAACTTAATTTTTTTTTTAGTTATTTAGCCCTTGAACAGAAATGCAACATAACCCAAAATTGTGCAACACAAAAAATAGTCGACATGTGTGGGATCAGGCTGGCAATTAAACATATGTCAACTGTGTGCAGTAGTGACTTGAGGTATATGGTTGATAAAAATGTGAGCACCTGCAACAGGCCAATGAATTTGGGTCACAAGTATGAATCTAATATTGGACCTCTACAACAAAGAATTATGCAAAAAAAGAAGGATATTTTCAACAACAAGCACACTTTCTGAGGTAGATAGTAGTGATGAGAGAGCATGATTGCTACTGCTCGGTGTTCACGCGAGTATCTCACTGCTCGAGATGCTCGGCGCTTGCCGAAGTATTTCAGGGTTGCTTGGGCGGGAACTCGGGTCCCCTCCCTGCATGTTTGGTGCTCTTTAGAGAGCCAAAGAACATGCAGGGATTGCCTGCCATGCACTGTAATACCATAGCCATGTTGGTTGTGGACATTACAGTGATTGGCTGGGCCCACAGCGTCATAAGGTGTATATCCGACATGGCGCCGCCATGCTCGTCAAAGTCACTCTGGATCAGACAGTGTAGGGAGAGCTGCTGCTGTGTCAGGGAGAGATTTGCTTGTGTATTAGGTAGCATAGGGAGAAAAACCGTACATTACATATACGTTGTCAGAAAATACTCCCATTTCTGGCCTCCATTAAAAATTTACTTCAGCGTGTCAGTGAAGCAATTCACCGCAGATTGCTGTTCAAACTACTTACCTACAGGCCAGGTATTTAAAACTGTGTTTTCTCCATCAAACGGATCACATATACGTTGTCAGAAAATATTGCCATTTCTGGCCTCCATTAAAAATTTCCTTTAGAGTGTCATTGAAGCAATTCACAACAGTTTGCTGTTCAAACTACTTACCTACAGACCAGGTATTTAAAACTCTGTTTTCTCTATCACATGGATCACATATTAGTTCGCTCCAAACTCAGTCATTTGTAGTGAGCATGGAAGATACTGTCCTCCATTTAAAATGGGCAAGGTACGAGGCAAGGTACGAGAACTGGACGTGATGTGATGGTGCATGCAGAGGCCGAGGACAAGGCATTGGGCAAACCGAAATTGTGCCACAGCAAACACCCACATCTTCTAGCCTGACCTTCCTGTCCGAATTTCTAGGGGACCGCAGCACACCACTATTGAACCCAGAGCAGTGTCAAAAGGGTGTTGGTTTGATAGCGGATAATGCTTCCAGTCACTTAGCCACCACCACCACCACCCTGTCTTCCACATGGTCAAGTCTCAGAAGCCGTTAGTGAGGACCGCATATTCCTCACCCTGATCCTCCTTCCTCCCACCATTAAGAGTACCGAGAGACAACTGATCCCACAATTGAACACTCTGAAGAGCTGTTCACTTTTCCATTTATTGATTCGGGCCTCTCACCCGGTCCACTTGAAGCGGGGCAAGAGGAGATCGCGTGTAGCGATGCCCAAATATTTGAGCAGCCACGGTCACACAAAGTCGAAGGTGGGAAAGTGTCACAAGAGGTGGACGATGATGAGACTCAATTGCCAGAAAGTCAGGAGGAGGACCAGGGTGCAGAATTGGAAGATGAGGTGGTGGATGGCATAGTAACTGACCCAACCTGGCAGGTCGAAATGCTGAGCGAGGACATCAGCCCAAATGGAGGGAGGAAGAGCACCCCAACAGGCAGGAAGAAGCAGTGTGGTGGCCATAGACAGAAGGCAGGCAACTGTTCCCCATTACACAAACGCGAAGGAAGATGACTGTACAACTGTTAGGTCTTCCCGAGTCTGGTTGTTTTTAAAGACTTTGCCGATAACCCCAAAAAGGCCATTTTCACCACCTACCAGACCAGCATCAGCAGGGGTGGCAAAACGACCAGCCTGACCAACACCAGCATGATCAGGCACATGGCAGCAAAGCACCTGACTTTGTGGGCTGAACCCCAGCGTCCAGATACTGTGTCTGAGGCTGGCACCATTGCTTCTTCCACTGTTGTGCATGCAAGCCAATCCCCTGTCCATGGTGCATGCAAAGACACCTCCTGCCCTGCACCTTTTGTTGCACACTCTCAAGTAACAGCATCAGGATGCATGTGCATGTCCTTGTCCAAGCGCAGCGTTCAGTCGTCCATACCCCAGTCCTTGGAACGCAAGCGCAAATATGCAGTCAACGCCCCACAGGCCACACTACTAAATTCTCACATTTCAAGTCTGCTTACGCTCGAAATGTTGCCTTTTAGGCTCGTGGAGATGGAAGCATTCCGCAACCTGATGGTTGCGACCGTCCCTCGGTACTCGGTCCCCAGCCACCACTATTTCTCCCGGTGTGCTGTCACCTCATTACAAAAGCACGTGTCCAAAACATTAGCCATGCTCTTAACAATGCAGTTACCGGCAAAGTCCACCTAACCACGGACACGTGGACAAGTGCTTGTGGGCAGGGGGGTACATCTCGCTGATGGCACACTGGGTTAGCATAGTGGAAGCAGAGACCCAGTCGGACCTTAGGACGGAATACGTCCTCCCGACGGCAAGGATTGCGGGCCCTAGGTCAATCAGGGTTGCCCCCACGGTCTACAGCTCCTGCACCTCATCCTCATCAGTCTCCTCCTCCTCTTCAGCCTCCATCTCCGAATTGACCACATCAGTCACAAGCTGGAAGCACTGCAGCACTGCCTCGGCCAAGCGGCAACAGGCTGTGCTGAAGCTAATATGCTTAGGTGAAAAACCGCACAATGCTGAAGAGTTGTGTACAGTTCTGAAAGTGCAGGCAGATCTGTGGCTCACACCGCTGAACCTAAAGTTAGGCACGGTTGTGTGTGACAAAGACCTGAACCTGGTGGCGGCTCTGAGGCTAGGTGAGCTCACACACATACCATGCCAGTCCCATGTGCTTAACCTCATGGTTCAGCGGTTTCTCAAATCTTACCAGGAGTTACCGGATGTGCTTGTTAAAGTACGCCAC
Source organism: Phyllobates terribilis (assembly GCF_046119375.1). NCBI lineage: Eukaryota > Metazoa > Chordata > Amphibia > Anura > Dendrobatidae > Phyllobates > Phyllobates terribilis. The sequence continues at coordinate 448,558,835 of NW_027362764.1, forward strand.
CTGTGTGCCCATTTTAGAAAGTCAGCTACAGCTTCCGCTGCTCTTGCAGTGTTTCAGCAGCATTTGCAGCTTCCGGCTCACAGACTGATGTGTAATGTCCCCACTAGGGTTGAGCGAATATGTTCTGTCCGAGTATGCTAGGGCCGAGCTTCGAGTATTTACAGCTGCTCGGTGATATGTTTGAATCGCTCCCGTGTGCATGATTTGCAACTGTTTGACAGCTTTATTAAATGTGAGGAATATGTAAGAAATAGACATTCCTCACATGTAATAAAACTGTCAAACAGTTGCAAATCATGCACACGGGAGCGATTCAATCATATCACCGAGAAGCTGTAAATACTCGGAGCTCGGCCCGAGCATACTCGGCGAAAGGGTTAATAGAACATACTCGCTCAACACTAGTCCCCACGCATTGGAACTCTACACTGCAGATGTTGGGAAGGATTTGTGAGCAGAAGAGGGCAGTTGTTGAGTACCAGCATCAACAAGGCCGTCGGTATTCAGGTCAGACTCCACACATAAGAACTCAGGAGTGGACATGGATGTCAGACATATGTACCATCCTCCAAAGCTTTGAGGAGTCCACCAAAATGGTGAGCGACGATGATGCCATAATTAGCGTCACCATCCCACTTCTCTGTCTCCTGAAACGCTCTCTGCTCAAAATCAAAGAGGATGCATTGCAGGCGGAGCACGATGAGATGGAGCAAGGAACCATACAGGGTGATTACACACAGCCAAGCCTCATCTCATCCCAACGTGGATTGGGTGACAATGAGGAAGAGGAGGAGGAGGAGGAAGGACAGGAGTTAGTTTCATGCACTATAGGCGGTACTACCTGCACAGCTGTCATACCGTCTTTTCAGCGTGGATGGCCAGAGGACAGAGAGGAGGAGGAGGAAAAGTAGGAGAAGAGCATGGTCAGTCATCCTCTTGGTGAGGACACGGAAATCTTGCCTGTTAGTAGTCTGGCATGCATGGCTGAGTTTATGTTATGCTGACTTTCCCATGACCCTCGCGTTCTCAAATTTTTGGGTGACAGTCATTACTGATTGGTGACACTTCTAGAACCACGCTACAGGGAGAACTTTATTTCTCTTATTCCTGAGTCAGACAGGTCTACAAAAATGGGGCAGTACCAGAAGTCCCTTGTTGCGGACCTATTAAAAAAATTCTGAAAATGCTGGCTGCAGAGGGCACACTTAGTTGGACAACCGAGGAGTACAGGCGAGAGAGACACAACTTCAATCCAGCAGAGGCAGGGGAACATTGTAAAAGTTCTGGGAGAGTTTTCTCAGACCCTCCCATCGCACAGGCCCTGAGGCGAGGTGTACTATCACAAGGAGTGCAAAGTTTGGAAAGATGCTGAAGCAGTACCTTGCCGACCTTACCAACGTCCTCCGTGATTCCTCTGTGCCTTATAATTATTGGGTATCCAAGCTGGATACGTGGAATGAATTGGCTCTCTATGGCTTGGAGGTCCTGGCCTGCCCTGCCGCCAGATTTTTATCAGAGCGGGTTTTTAGTGCCGCTGGTGGAATTATAACTGATAAGCGCATCCGCCTGTCAACTGAAAATGCTGACAGGCTGACTCTTATAAAAATGAACAAGGGCTGGATTGGGCCAGACTTCTCAAAACCACCGAATGATAGCAGCTTAACATAAACTCAAATCCAGTGTCTTTTCTTGGGAGGTGTATTCCCATGCACCTTTTCACACCACACATGGGTATACGCTTCCTGATTTTGGCTATTTGCTCTTGTTCTCATCATTCTCCTCATCCTCCACCATCATATCACCGTGATGCAACACCCACATAATTTTTTTAAAGAGTGTTTATGATTCCCGTGAAATTTTTTTTTAGACAGAACCTTCATGTATACCCCCCAGGGGTAAATGTTTGTCAGCCCATACACTTAGTGCATGGGCATTACAAGTATAGGAGGCCTGCTCCTTTCTAATGGGAACATTTTTTTATGAGGCCCTCCTCCACATCTCTTCCAAGGGGCATTGAAGTGCCTCCAAATTTTTGGCAGCCCTTGCATTCACTGCATAGGCCAAAACTATGAAACAAGAGGGGATTGTAGGGAGAGAAAATAGGAAGCGCAGGCTTCTAAGTGTAGTAGTTAGATTCCAAGGGTATATGCTCAGTATAAATCCACTCACCTATTTGGTATCTTGAGGTAAAGCATGTAAATCCAATCAGTGGATCACTCCATTCCTCTTTCCATTCAGTTTGCTGCAGAAATCTGGGAGCTGATGAGAGCACTGGACAGAGCTTTCATAGGCAATACCACTTTGTAAATGTTTTTTCCCAGCGATATGCGCTCCTGAAGGATGATGATGGAACTTGATATTCGGATTCAAAGAATTTTTATTTCAAACTAAAATACAACCGGTTTCGACTTCTTTGAGTCTTCCTCAGGTATAACATCATGCATGATGTTATACCTGAGGAAGACTCAAAGAAGTCGAAACCGGTTGTATTTTAGTTTGAAATAAAAATTCTTTGAATCCGAATATCAAGTTCCATCATCATCCTTCAGGAGCGCATATCGCTGGGAAAAAACATTTACAAATAGGCCAAATCTATGGGAGACTCTGTCCTTTCTAATGAGAATTTGTTATTACTGTGGCCCTGCTCCGTGTGTCTTTAAATACTTAGTGGGATTTTTCCTAAAATTGGTCAGCCATTGGACTCACTGCATACCCTGTAACTGTATAGCAGACCCTCTCCTTTCTAATGGGAACATGTCGTACCTCGTTACTGTGCCCTGCTCCGTGTGTTTTTAAATTCTTAGAGGGGTTTTTCCTAAAATTGGTCAGCCGTTGGACTCACTGCATACCCTATAACTGTATAGCAGACCCTCTCCTTTCTAATGGGAACATATCATACCTTGTTACTTTGGCCCTGCTCTATGTGTCTTTAAATTCTTAGTGGTGTTTTTCCCAAATTTTGGCAGCCCTTGCAGACATAGCATGGGCATTACCACTATAGGAGACACGCTCCTTTATAATGGGAACATTTTTTTTACTGAGACCCTCCTCTATGTCTCTTCAAAGGGGTATTGGGTTGCGTCCAAATTTTTGGCAGCCCTTGCAGTCACTAGATACGCAATAACAGTATAGGAGACCCACTTGTTAATAATGGGAACAACAAAGTACAGCCGGCTGATGGCTCTCTAACAATAGCTAGGGCTGACTGCTGGCCTTTTAAGAATAATAAGGGCCATCTGATGTCCCTGTAAAAATAGGCTTTATGACTTTCAGAGTCCCTCAATCATAAATAAAAAAGGATGTGTCTGATGATGTGTCACACACCACATTGCCAGATAAGGTTGTAAAATGTTAAAATGACATTTCCCTGTGAATGCATTTGTCTTAAAAAATAAAGTAAAAAAAACAAAATAATAGGATCTTTCCTTAGTATCAAAAACAGCGTCACCAATTTAACTTCAATGTAATCTCATTGTTCAGTTCACGCACCTCCTCCTCCATCTCCGAAATGATCACATCAGTCACAAGCTAACAGCACTGCAGCACTGCCTTGGCCAAGCGGCAACAGGCTGTGCTGAAGATAACATGCTTAATGCTTAATTGACAAACTGCCCAGCACTGCAGAGTTGTTGAAAGCTGTAACACAGCAGCCTGATCTGTGGCTCTCACCGCTGAACATACAGCCAGGCATGGATGTGTGTGACAATGGGCGGAACCTTGTGATGGAGAAATGACAGCCAGGGTAGATACGGTTTCCCTCTATGCCAGCCCTTTCACCAAGCTAAAGAATATGGTTGTGGTGAAACACAACTCCTACTGAGAAGCAGTTTCAGATTGGAAAACATTGTGCCCACCAGAGGATTTGATTCTGAGGGCTAACCTTTCTCACCCGCTCAAGAGCGCCATAGCAGCTGCAGAGTTAGTGCTATCATGAACTCTCCTGAGGTAGAAGCCAAGGCACACCAGAGTATTTTCTGGTGGGACCGTCCAACCCTGCTGAGAAGCACTCCTGGCTAAGAAAAGTGTATGGGAAGGTTCCCAGACACTCTATGGCTGCTTTTTTACTGAGGAGGAAACACATGCAAACACTGGGAGAACATACAAGTCCTTGCAGATGTTGTCCTTGCTGGGATTTGAACCCAGGATCCCAGTGCTGCAATGCTTCAGTGCTAACCACTGATCCAATGTGCTGCCGTTCACCCCACAGGCTGGAGAAACTTGCACCTACTGCCACTCTGTCTTCAGCTTCTTTGTGAGAAAATTTATTTGGGCAGCCACTCAGTCTACCAAATAAAATTCCTGAGAAGGAAATTGGGGATGGCTTCGCTACTGGTACTGGGGGCAGTGCTAATACCATGGAGTCATACCATAGTTTGCTGGAAATATTCCAGGCTGGTAGGAGGCAAGCAAATTCCCACAGTACAAGCAGTAATGTTCAGGCCACATTTCAAGTGCAAGCAGCTTTAGAGGACTTCCTGGGAGAAATGACACGCATGGTAGATACGGTTTTCCTCTATGCCAGTCCTTTCACTGAGCTAAATACAACTCTCAGCCAAAAAAGTTGTGGACTGGCTCCATACCATCCCTGGTCACATTCACCTGTCCATGTGCTTGCGGTTAGGCGGTCCTTCCCAGTAAGTGCACTGGCGAGGGCACGAGTAATGTTGTGGGACCCGTGCTTGTGGAAGGCGGAGGCGATACCGGGAAATATAGTGGCGGCTGGCGACCGAGTATGGACACCCGGCCGCCGCCGGCATGAGGTATGAGGTTGTGAAAAGCTTCCGCCTCCACGAGCCTAAAAGGCCATATTTCAAGTACAAAGAGCTGCCCAGAAATCTGGCAGGTTACTGTTGCGGCCTGTGGGTGGGTGGGTGGCTGGCTGCATACTTGCAATTGCATTCCACGTAACAGAAAACTAAGCAGATGTTGGCCTCTATCATCATCATGGCCTCACCTCGGCACTATGAACTCTCCTGAAGGAGAAGCCAAGGCCCACCGGAGGAGTCTCCGGTTCTCTGGTGAGCCCGTCCAACCCTGCCAAAAAGCATCCATGGCTAAGAAAAGTGTGAGGGAAGGTTCCCGGACACTCTATGGCTGCTTTTTTAATGTGGATTGGCCATGCTTATGCATGTTATTTCTCAAAACGCATTACAGATCAGGCCATTGTCCAACTCTGTATTTATAAAATTAAATGCGCAAAGAAGGATGTGTGTGTGTGTCAAAGCACCAACGACAAGTGCGAGTTGATGCTGCACGGGCTGCCATCGCTTCTGTAAGAAGCTCAATTACAGGACTTCCTGGGAGAAATGAATCACAGGGTACATGCGGATTCCCTCTATGCCAGTCCTTTCACCGAGCTAACTACAACTCTTAGCAAAAAAAGTTGCGGACTGGCTCTGTACCGTCCCTGGCCACATTCACCTGTCCATGTGTTTGTGGTTAGGCGGTCCTTCCCAGTAAGTGCACTGGGGAGGGCACTGGTAATGTTGTGGGACCCGTGCTTGTGGAAGGCGGATGCGATACTGGGAAAAATAGTGGCGGCTGGGGACCGAGTATGAACACCCAGCCGCCGCTGGCATTAGGTTGTGAAAAGCTTCCGCTTCCACAAGCTTAACAGGCCATATTTCAAGTGCAAAGAGCTGCCCAGAAATCTGGCAGTTTAGTGTTGAGGCCTGTGGGTGTGTGGCTGGCTGCATACTTGCACTTGCATTCCAAGTAACAGAAAACTAAGCAGATGGTGGCCTCTATCATTATCATGGCCTCACCTCGGTACTATGAACTCTCCTGAAGGAGAAGCCAGGGCCTGCCGGAGGGGTCTCTGGTTCTCTGGTGAGCCCGTCCAACCCTGCCGAAAAGCATCCCTGGCTAAGAAAAGTGTGAGGGAAGGTTCCCGGACACTCTATGGCTGCTTTTTTAATGTGGATCGGCCATGCTTATGCATGTTATTTCTCAAAACGCATTACAGATCAGGCCATTGTCCAACTCTGTATTCAAGAAATTAAATGTGCAAAGAAAGATGTGTGTGTGTCAAAGCACCACTGACAAGTGCGAGTTGATGTTGGACGGGCTGCCATTGCTTCTGAAACAAGCTCAATTATAGGACTTCCTGGGAGAAATGACATGCAGGGTAGTTACGGTTTCCCTCTATGCCAGTCCTTTCACCGAGCTAAGTACAACTCTTAGCAAAAAAAGTTGTGGACTGGCTCTGTACCGTCCCTAGCCACATTCACCTGTCCATGTGTTTGTGGTTAGGCGGTCCTTCCCAGTAAGTGCACTGGGGAGGGCACGAGTAATGTTGTAGGAACTGTGCTTGTGGAAGGCGGAGGCGATATAATGAAATATAGTGGCAGCTGGGGACCGAATATGGACACTCGGCAATCGCCGGCATGAGGTTGTGAAAAGATTCCACCTCCATGAGCCTAAAAGGCCATATTTCAAGTGCAAGCAGCTGTCAAAAATTTGGCAGTGTAGTATTGCAGCCTGTGCGTGGGTGGCTGCCTGCATGCTTGCGCTTGCATTCCAAGGAATGGGAAAGGGACAACTGAACGCTGCAGTGGGACAAGGACGTGGACGGTGATTGTTGCAAGTCTGCAATGACAGGTGCATGGCGGGAGGCATCTTCGCATGTGCCAAGGATCACTTATGATGGGCACACTGTTTGGCAGTGACCTGGGAGTCAGAGATACTTCCAGAGGTCTTCCCCATGCTGTTCCCATGTCTTTTCAGCACCGTATGCATGTGTCTGATGATGTGTCACACACCACATGGCCAGATAAGGTTGTAAAATGTTAAAATGACATTTCCTGGTGAATGCATTTGTGTTGGTTCAAAGCAATTCAAAAGTACAAAAACGCTACGTGTGAATATAGCCCAAGTTGTGGAGGAGTATTTTTGTTTTTGTTTTTTTATTTTGCCTTATATACAAGTCATTACCCTGGAAAGGATGTTCCTTAACATATTTCCCAGGAAAATCCATTTTGGTTTTGTTTTTGTATGTTTTATTGTGAGTCCTTAAAAGTGGCATACTACTCTGACCACATTGCTGACAGCAGTGATCTGGGAGTCAGAGATGCTTCCAGGGGTCTTCCCCATGCTGTTCCCTTGTCATTTGAGCTCTGCTCCCATCGATTTGGGCAATTTTTAGGCCCTCTGCAGATCGCCAGGGGGAGCCGCCTAAAAAATGCTCGAGTTTCCCATAGACTTACATTGGGCTCGTTGCTCGGGTCGAGCACCCGAGTATTCCAATTTGCTCGACCCGAGCAACGAGTACCCGAGCATTTTAGTGTTCGCTCATCGCTCATCACTAGTAGATATTTGATTTTATAAGTCTGGTTTCTAGAAATCTGTGTTTTCTATCAAAAGTAAAAAAAAACAACACACAAGCTTCAGTTTCAGGATTTTTCTTTGCTAGCAAAGTTACTACAAAGTGCATTAAACTACTATCCTGGTTTGAAATTGCAGTGTATGAAGATTAAAATAATAAAATTAATGTTGTTATTCAGGTGCTGTGCTGTTACTGCGTTAATTATTATATCAATAAATCCACAGTCACACTAACTATGCAGGTACAGCAACTACCTATCTCACTTGAAACTTCGGAATATTCCTCACATAATGACACAACCACTCTCAGGCAGCCAAGGAAAGCCGAGAAAAGCCAAAGAGATAGCGAGACATGGGCAGAAAAGGGACCGACAGGCGATAATATCAGGAAAAAAGACTGAGTGCAGCTATAGTTAATAGAATGCCAAATGCAAATAAATATTGGAAATAGATATGGAACATATGAGGGAATCAAGAAAAGGGAACATAAGAACCAAAGGAGGAGAAAAGGGTAGAAGGTAAAAAAGACAAAAAACGGTGAAGAAAGAGAAAAGAAGGAGAAAAGAAAGGAGAAAAATAAAACAAATAAAAAGGGAAAAGAAAACCAGAAGATAAAGGAAAAAAGGGAACAGAAGGGAAAAAAGGAGTAAAAGTAGAAATGAAAAGGGGGATGGGGAAAAAGGACAGAAAGGCTAAGTACTCAATAGCTGGTGGACCCCTAGATGATTTGTAACAAAAAATATATATATAAATGGAGGTAATTACAAGTACACAGGAAATCTTAAACAAATGTCTAGAGTACAGTGTCCATTTTATTACATGATCAGATATCAAAATCAAACGTCAGAATTGTCAGTTTGAGCCTAAATACCCTGTCTGAGAACTGATTCTGACAAGTGATTCTGACAAGTGATTTTGACAAGTGATTTTACAACTGTAATAATAATAAAAAAATTAACTGTTCACTGATGGGACTTGAAACCCAAATTCTCTCTCCCAAAGCCAGTGCACTAACCAGTGAGCTATAAACTCAGTTGTAGAAACCTGAGAGTTCTATTGGGTAATATGATTTTCAATGCAAACCTGATTGAAACTCATTGGGACTTATGCACAGACTGCAGGCAAGCCAAATTCAAATGATGTTTGATTTTGCTGTGTGAGTCTGATGTGTGACTTTCTTCAAACATCAGAATCACAATGACTTTTAGTCACCCTGAGAATTTTCATGGTTGATCTCATAAGACAAGAAAAGCTGATATTTGCTATCACTTGACTGGATAGTGCAATGGTAAGGCATCAGCCTCTGAAACAGTGTCAGAGTTCAAATCCTGATAGGAATAAGAGTGTTTTTTGTTTTTTTTAATTATGCCTATTTAGCACACAAACTACAGGGGTGTTTTACTTTTAATATCTGACACTCTGATTGTCATCCTGATGTGTTAAAAGTTTCAGACAAGCTGTCTACTTGCATGGTAAATTACATAGCCAAAGTAAATTGGGAGTTTGCAGCCAGTACTTGGGTGGATGGAAATAAAAATTTACAATAAAGAAATTTTATCATTAGACCCCTTTAAGAAATTTTGCAAATATAAAGTCACTTTGAAATAGATATGTAGTAAATTATTGCCTCCCAATTTACTTTGGCTATGTAATTTACCATGCAAATAAAAGGCGTGTCTGAAACTCTTAACACATCAGGATGACAATCAGAATGCCAGATATTAAAAGTAAAACACCCCTGTAGTTTGTGTGCTAAATAGGCATAATTAAAAAAAAAAAAAACATTCTTATTCCTATCAGGATTTGAACTCTGACACTGCAGCTTCAGAGGTTGATGCCTTACCATTGCACTATCCAGTCAAGTGATAGTAGCTGTCAGCTTTTCTTGTCTTATAAGATCAACCCCAATACCAATTTAAAGACACATAGAGGTGGGCCTCAGTAATGACATGTTCCCATTAGAAAGAAGCGGTTGTGCTATACAGTTATTGCATATCCAGTGAGTAAAATGTCTGCTTAAATTTGGGAAAAAGCCCAATACCAGTTTAAAGACACATAGAGGTGGGCCTCAGTAATGACATGTTCCTATTTGAAAGGAGCAGTTCTGCTATACAGTTATTGCATATCCAGTGAGTAAAATGTCTGCTTAAATTTGGGAAGAAGCCCAATGCCAGTTTAAAGACACATAGAGGTTGGCCTCAGTAACAAAATGTTCCCATTATAAAGGAGTGGGTCTTCCATATTGTTCTTGCGTATGCAGCCACTGCAACAACTGACAAAAATTTGGACGCACTCCTATGCTCCTTGGAAGAGACGTAGAGGAGGGCCTTATTAAAAAATGTTTCCCATTATTAGGAAGTGGATCTCCCATATTGTTATTCTGTTATTTCCTATGCAGTGAATGCAAGGTCTGCAAAATATTTGGAGGCACTCCAATGCCCCTTGCAAGAGACATAGAGGAGGGGCTCATGAAAAAAATGTTCCCATTATTACCAAGTGGGTTTTCCATACTGCTCTTGGGTATGCAGTGACTTCAATGACTGCCAAAAATTTGTACACACTTCAATACCCCTTGGAAGAGAAGTACAGGAGGGCATTATTAAAATTTTCTCCCCATTATTAGGAAGTGGGACTCCCATACTGTTATTGCCTAAGCAGTGAAAGCAACAGCTGCCAAAAATTTGGAGGCACTCCAATGCCCCTTGCAAGAGACGTAGAGGACGGCCTCATGTACATTTTTTCCCATTATTAGGAAGTGGGTCTTCCATACTGTTATTGAATATGCAGTGAATGCAAGAGCTGTCAAAAATTTGGAGGCATTCCAATGTCCCTTGAAAGAGACGTAGATATTGTGATATGGTACATATTGTGGTGATACGGTGGTGGAGGATAAGGATGAAAAGAAGGGGAGGAGAAAAGCAAATAGACAAAGTCAGGAAGTCTATATACATGTCTGGTTGTGAAGAGGTGCATGGGAAAAGACCTCCCAAAAAAAAGACACTGGATGTGAGTTTATGTTACGCTGCTATCTTTCCGTGGTGTTGAAAAGTCTGGCCCAATCCAGCACTTGTTCATTTTGATAAGTGTCAGCCTGTCAGCATTATACGCCTATCAGTTATAATTCCCCTGGCGGCACTATAAACATGCTCTGACAAAACGCTAGTGGCAGGGCAGGCCAGGATATCCATGGCGTAGAGAGCCAGTTCATGCCGCGTGTCTAGCTTGGATACCCAATATTTATAAGTCACAGAGGAATCATGGAGGACGTTGGTACGATCGGCAAGGTACTCCTTCAGCATCTTTGTAAAATTATTCCTCCTTGTGAGACTACCCCGCGCATCAGAACCTGTTCCATGGTAGGGTCTGAGAAAAAAACTGTCCCAGAATCTTGACAGTGTTCCCCTGCCTCATATCCTTCCAAACATCTGCAATGTAGAGTTCCAATACGTGGGGACATACAGTTAGATCCATATATATTTGGACAGAGACAAAATTTTTCTAATTTTGGTTCTAGACATTACCACAATGAATTTTAAACAAAACAATTCAGATGCAGTTGAAGTTCAGACTTTCAGCTTTCATTTGAGGGTATCCACATTAAAATTGGATGAAGGGTTTAGGAGTTTCAGCTCCTTAACATGTGCCACCCTGTTTTTAAAGGGACCTAAACTAATTGGACAATTGACTCCAAGGCTATTTCATGGACAGGTGTGGGCAATCCCTAAGTTATGTCATTCTCAATTAAGCAGATAAAAGGCCTGGGGTTGATTTGAGGTGTGATCCTTGCATTTGGAAGGTTTTGCTGTGAAGTAAACATGCGGTCAAAGGAGCTCTCCATGCAGGTGAAACAAGCCATCCTTAAGCTGCAAAAACAGAAAAAACCCATCTGAGAAATTGCTACAATATTAGGAGTGACAAAATCTACAGTTTGGGACATCCTGAGAAAGAAAGAAAGCACTGGTGAACTCATCAATGCAAAAAGACCTGGGCACCCACGGAAGAACACAGTGGTGGATGATCGCAGAATAATCTCCATGGTGAAGAGAAACCCCTTCACAACAGCCAACCAAGTGAACAACACTCTCCAGGAGGTAAGCGTATCAATATCCAAATCTACCATAAAGAGAAAACTGCATGAGAGTAAATACAGAGGGTTCACTGAACGGTGCAAGCCACTCATAAGCATCAAGAATAAAAAGGCTAGACTGGACTTTGCTAAAAACATCAAAAAAAGCCAGCACAGTTCTGGAAGAACATTCTTTGGATAGATGAAACCAAGATCAACCTCCACCAGAATGATGGAAAGACAAAAGTATGGCGAAGGCTTGGTACAGCTCATGATTCAGAGCATATCACATCATCTGTAAAACACGGCAGAGGCAGTGTGATAGCTTTTGCATGCATGGCTGCCAGTGGCACTGGGTCACTAGTGTTTATTGATGATGTGACACAAGACAGAAGCAGCCAAATGAATTCTGATGTATTCAGAGCCATACTGTGTGCTCAGATCCATCCAAATGCAGCCAAACTGATTGGTCGTCATTTCATACTACAGATGGACAATGACCCAAAACATAAAGCCAAAGCAACCCAGGAGTTCATTAAAGCAAAGAAGTGGAATATTCTTGAATGGCCAAGTCAGTCACCAGATCTCAACCCAATTGAGCATGCATTTCACTTGTTAAAGACTAAACTTCAGACAGAAATGCCCACAAACAAACAGCAACTGAAAACCACCACAGTGAAGGACTGGCAGAGCATCAAAAAGGAGGAAATACAGCGTCTGGTGATGTCCATGAGTTCAAGACTTCAGGCAGTCATTGCCAACAAAGGGTTTTCAACCAAGTACTAGAAATGAACATTTTATTTACAATTATTTAATCTGTCCAATTACTTTTGGTCCCTTTAAAAACAGGGTGGCACATGTTAAGGAGCTGAAACTCCTAAACCCTTCATCCAATTTTAATGTGGATACCCTCAAATGAAAGCTGAGAGTCTGAACTTCAACTGCTTCTGAATTGTTTTGTTTAAAATTCATTGTGGTAATGTCTAGAACCAAAATTAGAAAAATGTTGTCTCTGTCCAAATATATATAGACCTTACTGTAGCTCACCTGTCAGTGAGCTGGAAGCTGCAAATGTTGCCGAAGCATGGCAAAGGCGGCGGAACCTGGAATTGACTTTCTAAAATGGGCACACATGTGACGTACTTTGACAAATAGATCTGGCAGATCTGGGTAGGTTTTGAGAAACTGCTGAACCACGAGGTTAAGCACATGGGCCAGGCATGGTACATGTGTGAGAACGCCGCACTTCAGAGCCACCACCAGGCTCTGGCCATTGTCACACACGACCATACCTGGCTGTAGGTTCAGTGGTGAAAGCCACAGATCTGCCTGATCTTTCAGAGCTGTCCACAACTCTTCAGTGGTGTGTGGTTTGTCACCTAAGGATATTAGCTTCGGCACAGTCTTTTGCCGCTTGGCCGAGGCAGTGCCGCAGTGCTTTCAGCTTTTTACTGATGTGGGAATTTCGGAGTTTGAGGCTGAAGAGGAGGAGGAGATGTAGGAGCTGTAGAATGTGAGGGCAACCCTGATTAACTCAGGGCCCGCAATCCTCGGTGTCGAGAGGACATGTTCCTTCCCAATGGTTGCCTGGGACCCGGCTTCCACTATATTAACCCAGTGTCCTGCCAGCGAGATGTACCGTCCCTGCTCACAAGCACTTGTCTACGTGTCCATGGTTAGGTGGACCTACCCAGTAACTGCATTGTTGAGAGCACGGCTAATTTTCTGGGACACGTGCTTGTTTAATGCAGGGATGGTACACTGGGAGAAATAGTCGTGGCTGGGGATTGAGTACCAAGGGACGCCACCGCCATCAGGTTATGGAAAGCTTCCATCTCCATGAGCTTAAAAGGCAACATTTTGAATGCAAGCATTCGCAAAATGTGTGAATTTAGTAGTGTGGCCTGTGGGAATTGGCTGTGTATTTGCATTTGGTTTCCAAGGACTGGGGTAGGGACAACTGTATGCTGCACTGGGACAGGGACGGAGACATGGTTGCTGATGCTGCTAGTTGAGAGTGTGCAACGACAGGTGCAGGGCAGGAGGAATCTTTGCATGCGCCATGGACAGGAGACTGGCGTGCATGCACAACAGCGGAACAAGCAGTGGTATCACCGGCAGACACTGATGCTGGACCCTGTTTTTCGGCCCACCTAATCGGGTGCTTTGCTGCCATGTGCCTGATCATGCTGTTGGTGGTCAGACTGCTAGTTTTGCTGCCAGTGCTGATACTGGCCTGGCAGATCATGCAAATGGCCTTTTTGGAGTTATCTGCAGAGTCTTTAAAAATCATCCAGACTCGAGAAGACCTGACCTGAGAGTTGTACTGTCAACTTCCGTCGTGTTGGTGTTCTGGGGAATGGTTGCCCTCCTTCTCCCTATGTGCTGCACTCCTTGATCTGCATGTCACCTTGCAGGTTGGGTCAGTGACTTCATGGTCCACCACCTCGTCTTCCACTTCTGCACCCTGATCCTCCTCCAGTCTTTCTGGCAATTGTGTCTCATCATCATCCACCTCTTGCAACAGTAATTGAACTTTCCCACTTTCAACTTTGTGTAACCGTAGCTGCTCAAATATTTTGGCAATGCTACACACGTTCTCTTGACTCGCTTGAATCTGGCTGGGCGAGAAACCCGAATCTATAAATAGAAAAGTGAACAGTAGTGTTGAGTGAGCACTAAAATGCATGGGTGCTCGAAGCTCAGGACTAGCTCACCGTGATACTCGGGTGCTCGACCGGAGCAACGAGCCCAATGTTAGTCTATGGGAGACCTGAGCATTTTTGCGGCGGCACCCCCGGCAGTCTGTAGAAAGCCTAAAAAGTGCCCAAAACGATAGAGACAGTGCTCAAATGACATGGGGACAGCATGGGCATCGCCCCAGGAAGCATTTCTGATCCCCAAGTCACTGCTGTCAAAAACGTGGTCAGAGGTATTAAGCCACTTTTATGGGCTCACAATAAAATGTTCAAAAACGAAACTGAAACTGCTTTCCTGTGAAATATGTTAAGGAACATCCTTTCCAGGGCAAAGACTTGTGTATAAGGTAAAATAAATAAGCAAAAACAAAAATACTCCTCCACACCTTAGGCTATGTTCACAAGTAGCATTTTTTATGCGTTTTTACACTCTTGTATTGCTTTAAACCGTGACAAATGCATTCACCGGGAAATGTCATTTTAACATTTTACAACCTTATCTGGCCATGTGCTGTGTGACACATGCATACAGTGCTGAAAAGACATGGGAACAGCATGGGGAAGACCCCTGGAAGCATCTCTGACACCCAGCTCACTGCCTAAAAGTGTGCCCATCAGAAGTGATCCTTGCCGCATCAGAAGATGCAGACTTGCAACTATCCCCGGTCAATTCCTTGTCCCAGGGCAGTGTTCAATTGTACCTCCCCCATTCATTGCAATGCAAGCGCATGTATGCAGTCTGCCACCCACCCACCCTCAGGCTGCAATACCATACTGCTTGCTTGCTTACACTAGAAATTGGGCCTTTTAAGCATGTGGATGTGGAATCTGGCCACAGCATCATGGCTGCGCCCGGCGGCCGGGTGTCCATACTCGGTCCCCAGCCACCCCGCAGCTGGGTGCCCACACACGGTCCCCAGCCACCTGGGGGTGGCCGGGTGTCCATAAAAGGTCCACAGCCGCCCCTATTTGAAGGACAGCCTAACCACAAACACATGGATAAGTCAATGTGGCCAGTGATGGTCCATCTCACTGACGCCTTCACACTGGGTTAATATTGTGGAAGCCGGGACACAGTTGGACACTGGGATGCAACACGTCCTCCAGACATAGAGGATTGCGGGTCCTGGGTCAATCAGGCTTCAACACAAAGTTAAGAAGGTAGACAGCAGCTCCTACACAACGAGTAAATTATTCATGATCATGAGGCCATCCATCTCCTTAGCTTTCTGTTCCTTGGAATGCGAGCGCATGCATGTAGTAGCGGCTAGGCATGAGGTGGTCAGAGTTTTGGCGCATACCCTACCTCCTCCGAGGATTGCTGGATGTTTTCCTGCTACAATCCCAGTTCCATGACTACCGTTAAACTAAGCTTCAGGTGATGAATGATGGATGAGGTGGTGGCAAAGGAGAAAGAGCAGGAGGAACACGGACCATTCACATCAATATCAGGCCAGTCAACCACACATGTCTTGTAGGATATGTTTCTGTACCAAAAGGTTCGGCTACACAGTTATAGGGCATACAGTGAGTGCAATGCCTATCAAAAATTTCGAAGCACTCCAATGCCCCTTGGAAGTGACATGGAGGTCAGAGGGCCTTAACTAAACTGTTTTTTCCATTTATAGCAACTTGGTCTCCTGTACACTCTTGGCCTAGGCAGTGAATGGAAGGCTTTCCAAAAATTATGAGGAACTGCAATGCTCCTTGAAACAGATGTGGATTACAGCGTACTAAAAACCTTCTATCCATTATTGGTGAGTGGGTCTCCCTTAGTATTCGCCTACGCATTGAAAAGCAAAAGCTGACTAAAATTAGGAGGAAATGCAATGCCTGTTGGAAGGGTCGTGGAGGTTAGAGGTAATTAAAAACAACATTTCATTGCCCCTTGGAAGAGCTGAGGAGTTCAGAGTGGTTTAACAAGACGGATTTAATGCCCCTTGGAAGAGACGTGGAGGTCACAGTAGCTTAACAAGACGGTTTTAATGCCCCTTGGAAGATAAGTGAAGGTCACAGTAGCTTAACAAGATGGTTTTAAGGCCCCTTGGGAGAGACGTGGAGGTCACAGTTGCTTAACAAGACGGTTTTAATGCCCCTTGGAATGGACGTGGAGGTCACAGTAGCTTAACAAGATTGTTTTAATGACCCTTGGAAGAAATGTGTAGGTCACATTGGAATAAAAAGACAATATCAATGCCCCTTGGAAGAGTGGTGGAGGTCAAAGTAGCTTAACAAGACAGTTTTCATGCCCCTTGGAAGAGTGGTGGAGGTCGAAGTAGCTTAACAAGATGGTTTTAATGCCCCTTGGAAAAGTGGTGGAGGTTGCAGTAGCTTAACAAGACGGTTTTAATGCCCCTTGGAAGAGTGATGGAGGTCGCAGTAGCTTAACAAGACGGTTTTAATGCCCCTTGGAGGAGTGGTGGAGGTCGCAGAGGCTTAACAAGATGGTTTTTATGCCCCTTGGAAGAGACGTGGAGGTCACAGTGGAATAAAAAGACAATATCAATGCCCCTTGGAAGAGTAGTGGAGGTCGCAGTAGCTTAACAAGGCTATTATAATGCCCCTTACAAGAGCTATGCAGTACAGCATATTCAAAACAGTATTCCCATTATTGGGGAGTGGGTCTCCAATTGTCTTTGCCTATGCCTTCGAAGCAAAAGCTGCCAAAAATTAGGATGGAGGAACTTGCAATGCTGGCAAACAAGAGCCATGCAATACAGTATATTCAAAACATTTTTCCCATTATTGGGGAGTGGGTCTCGCATAGTCTTTGCCTACGCCTTCCAAGCAAAAGCTGCCAAAAATTAGGACGGAAGTACTTGCAATGCTGGCAACACGGACCACGGTCACCCTGGTGATATAGTGGTGGTGGAGGCTGAGGATAAGAAGAAGAGCAAAATACAGCCAAAATGGGGAAGCGTATACCCATGTGTGGGTGTGAAGCGGTGCATGTGAATACACCTCCTGAAATAACACAGTGGATTTGACTTTATGTTTCTCTGCTGTAATTTGGTGGTGATGAGAAGTCTGGCCCAATCCAGCCCTTGTTCGTTTTGATAAGGGTCAGCTTGTCAGCATTGTCAGTTGACAGGCGAGTGCGCTTATCAGTTATAATTCCCCCAGCGGCACTAAAAACACGCTCCGATAACACGCTAGCGGCAGTGCAGGCCAGGACCTTCAAGGCGTACAGAGAAAGTTCATTCCAAGTATCCAGCTTGGATACCCAATAATTAAAAGGCACAGAGGAATCACGGAGGATGCTGGTACGGTCGGCAAGGTACTCCCTCACCATCTTTTGAATCTTTCCACTCCTTGTGAGAGTACCCCATGCTTCAGGGCCTGTAAGCTGGACGGGTCTCAGAAAAGTATCCCAGAATGTTGACAGTGTTCCCCTGCCTCTGCTGGATTGGAGTTGTGTCTCTCTCTCCTGTACGCCTTGGTTGGTCAACGAACTGTTACCTCTGCCGCTAGCTTGTTCAGATCTGAATTTTTTTAACAGTTCTGCAGCAAGGGCCTTCTGGTACTGCCACATTTTTGTAGACCTCTCCACCTCAGGAATAAGAGAGTGAAAGTTCTCCTTGTAGCAGGGTCTAAAAGTGTCACCAACCAGTAATGACTGTCACCCAACATTTTGACAACGCGAGGGTCACGGTTAAGGCAGCGTAACATAAAGTCAGCCATGCGTTCCAGACTGGTAATGGGCAAGACTTCCGTGTCAAGATGACGACTGACCATGCTCTCCTCCTTCTCCTCCTCCTCCTTCCTGTCCTCAGGCCACCCACGCTGAACCGACGGTATGACAGTTGTACAGGTACTACCGTTTACAGCGCATGATACCAGCTCCTGTTCTTCCTCATCCTCCTCCTCCTCTCCCTCATTGTCCCCCAATGCATGTTGGGATGAGATGAGGTTGGGCAGTGTGTAATCGCCCGTTGCGGCTTCTTGATCCTTCTCATCATAATCTGGCTGCAATGCCTCCTCTTTAATTCTCTGCAGAGAGTGTTGCAAAAGACAGACAAGTGGGATGCTGACGCCAATGATGTCGTCATCACCACTCACCATCTTGGTGGACTCCTCAAAGTTTGTCAGGATGGTACATATGTCAGACATCCAGGTCCACTCCTGAGGTCTTATGTGTGGAGTCTGACCTGAATATCGACGGCCTTCTTGCAGCTGGTGCTCCACAACTGCTCTCTTCTGCTCACAAATCCTTTGCAACATGTGGAGGGTAGAGTTCCAACGTGTGGGGACATCACACACCAGTCGGTGTGCCGGAAGCTGCAAACGCTGCTGCAACACAGCAAGGGTGGCGGAAGCTGTAGCCGACTTCCGAAAATGAGCTGACAGGCAGCGTACTATGATGAGCAGATCTGGCAACTCGGGGTACGATTTTAGAAACTGCTGAACCACGAGGTTAAGCACATGAGCCAGGCATGGTACGTGTGTGATCTCGCGTCGCCTCAGAGCTGCCACCAGGTTACTGCCATCATCACACATGACCATGCCTGGATGTAGGTTCAGAGGTCTCAGCCACAGATCTGCCTGATCTTTCACAGCTGTCCACAACTCACAAGCAGTGTGAGGTTTATCACATAAGCTTATGAGTTTCAGCACAGCCTGTTGCCGCTTGGCTGAGGCAGTACTGCAGTGCTTCCAGCTTGTAACTGATGTGGTGATTTCTGAGATGGAGGCTGAACATGGGGAGGAGGAGGAGGATGACGCGCAGGAGCTGTACACTGTGGGGGTAACTCTGACTGACATAGGGCCCGCAATCCTCAGTGTGGGGAGGATGTGTTCCATCCCAATGTCCGACTGGGTCCCCGCTTCCACTATGTTTAGCCAGTGTGCCGTCAGGGAGATGTACCATCCCTGGCCACAAGCACTTGTCCACGTGTCCGTTGTCAGGTGGACTCTCCCAGTAACTGCGTTGTTGAGGGCACGGCAGATGTTTTGGAACATGTGCTATTGTAGTGCGGGGATGGCATACCGGACAAAATAGGGTCGGCTGGGGACCGAGTACCAAGGGATGGCCACCGCCATAAGGTTGCAGAATGATTCCGTCTCCACCAGCCTAAAAGGCAGCATTTCCAACGCAAGCAGTCGTGAAATGTGACAATTTAGGACTGTGGCCTGTGGGGCATTGGCTGCGAATTTGCGCTTTCATTCAAAGGTCTGGGATACGGACAATTGAACGCTGTGGTGGGATGTGGACGTGGACGTTGATGCTGTTTCTTGAGAAACTGCCATAACAAGTGAAGACTGAGAGGAGGGGGCATCTTTGCATGCATTATAGACAGGGGATTGCCTTGCACGCACAAAAGGTTTTTTTTTTACATGCACAACAGCGGAAGAAGCAGTGGTGACACCCGCTGACACTGGTCGTGGACCCTGCGGTTCGCCCCACAAAGTCGGGTGCTTTGCTGACATGTGCCTGATCATGCTGGTGGTGGTCAAACTGGTAGTTTTGTCACCCCTGCTGATGCTGTCATGGCAGGTGGTACAAATGGCCTTTTTGGGGTTATCAGCAGAGTCTTTAAAAAAATTCCAGACTCTGGAAGACCTACCGGTTGTAGTGGCAATGCCCCTCGTGTTGGTGTTATGGGGAACTGTTGCCCGCCTTCTGTGTGCAGCCACCACACTACTTCTTCCTGCCTGTTGGGGTACTCTGCCTCCCTCCCCCTGTGTGCTGCTGGCCTCTCTCTGCGTGTCCTCCTGTCACGTTGGGTCAGTTACTAATCATCAACCACCTCCTCCTCTTCCACTTGTGTGGTGCCCCTGAGGGTTCGGTCGCCACAGAGGTATTGCATCTCAGCCAGAGGTGTGGTATCTCACTCTCAGGTATGGAAGGAGTATGGCTCAGGACCCTAACACTACATCCACTACACCACATTTCCTGGGGACAGGGCGACAATGCTCCTACGGGAGAGCACAACTGTCCCTGATCCCTGGCTGGAATGGGGAGGAACCACCTAGAGAGGGGAAACTAGGTAGTGGATGGGTGGAGGATGTAGATCCTGGGAGCAATGAAGTAGGAGGTATAATAGTAGGAGCCATTTTGGTTCAGAGAGTCAGTCGAGACTGTGGTGAGGAGAAGTGACAGGTGCAGAGGCTCTGTATGGGCTCTGCTCCAGAGGCGGGCCTAGTCAGGAGGCCTGAGCCTGAATGGAGTGAAGAAAGGAAAGGGGAGCAGGAAGGCTCCAGGACAGGAACCGAGGGGACCCTAGGGGTACGGGCCGTGCTGCTGCCACCCGTGTGCCCGCCACTGCCAGTAGGTATGGGGGTCAGGCCAGAAGAAGGGAACCGGATCCCTCAACCAGCAGAGACTACAGGGCTCAACTGGGAACCGGAGGCTGCAGCCCTTCAAGTACAGCAAGCCGCCCACACCAGCCACCAGGAAGGTAGCCACATAGGGCCAGGGGACGGAACACACGTCGCCAGCCAAGGCCCGAGGACACTGGACAGAGGTGCCGCTAGGTGTGAGGTACAAGGAGAGAGGCCAGAAAGGACACACTGAAGGGGGTCCTGCTAAATGCTCCAGAGATACCTGAGGGTCGACCAAGCCCCTTACTGCGTGAGCACAGGACGCCGTGGGCTCTTACACTGGCCCTGTAAATGGAACTGCTTAATCATGAGTAAAAGACCTGGGACTGCATCATCTGGACTCTGTGATTCTTCTTACATCGCGACACCCTGCACTATCACCACCATCCTTCACTCATGCTGCCCTGAAGCTACACTTTTCCTGTGGGGAATTATACTACCTTGCTGCGCATATCACCAGCTTCAGTGGACTGCTCCGCAGCGGCGGTTACCAATAACCGCAATCCAAAGGTGGTGTAGTCGGACATTGATATTCGCCGCCACGGTGACTACAACCCCTAGCCTCTACAAGGCCCGGCTACGGGTGTCCCCCACGGCCCAGGGGACGCGTCACTTGTGCACCACGATCCTCCTCCTCACTTCGTGGCAATTGTGTCTCGTCATCGTCATCGTCCACCTCTTGTGACAATATGCCAGCGTCGACTTCCTCTGGCCGTGGCTGTTCAAATATTTGGGCATCGCTACAAGGGATCTCCTCTTCCACCACTTCAAGCGGAGTAGGCGAGGGGCACAAATCTGGAAATGGACCAGTGAACAGCCCTTCAGAGTGTCCAAGTGTGGGATCAGTTGCTGTCTGACGACACTTGGCATGGTGGGAGGAAGGAGCATCAGGGTGAGGAGGAGTATGCGGTCGAGACTCACGGCTACTAAAACTTGACCGTGCGGAAGACAGACCAGAGGTGGTGGTGCCCAGGTAAATGGAAGTATTATCTTCTATCCAATTAATAACCTGTTCACACTGATCAGTTTGCAATACTGGTGTTGCAGTGTGCTTCCCTAGTAATTCTGTCAAGAAGATGTGGCTGTTGGCTATGGTATATTTTCACCTTTGCCACAGTCCCGTCCTCTACACGCACATTACCAGAACGTCCAGTTCCACGTCCCTTGCCACGCGCCTTGCCCATTGTAAATGAAGTAAAAGAGCTTACACTTTTACTATCAATGGAAAAAGTGGTAATAAAAAGGAGATTAGAACCGTCGAAGAGGAAAACCACAGTTCTATTTCTCTGGCCTACACCAGAATATTTTAAACAGATATATTTGTGTCTGAACAGTCAACGAGACACTATTACTGTTTTTTTTTGCAGAAAGAAGGCCAAAAGCTGGATAAGACTGAGATTTGAACCGTGGAACTGCAAAACCACAGTTATAGTTATGTGGCCTACACCATAATATTTTAATCAGATATATTGGTGTCTGAACAGTCACAGACATACTCAATTTTTTATTTTTTTTTTTTGGGGGGGGGATACCAAAAGGTTAATAAAACGCGTATTTGTACAGTCTGACTGAGGTAAAAAAAATACAGGATTTAGATGAAAAAAAAATGGATTTTTCCTGGCCCATGAGACCGGGGGATAAGTCTAGCAATTTGACCATCAGGAGCACACAGGACTGTAATGCACTGTTTGTTGGTATAACCACTGCGTCTCCTATACAGCCTGCCTGCCTGCCTGATATCTGGGATGGATATTAGTCCTGAGAAGGACTCTTTGTTTGATTTGTCAGCCTTTAGAGACCCTAGACTAACTATTTCACACTATATCTCTCTCCCTAACTCAGCAGAACTCTCCCTACACTGTCTGATCCCGGATGACTGTGTCCAAGATGGCGGCGCCCGGTTTTAAATACTCGAGGTGACGCTGTGCGGCCAGCCAATCACTGTAATGCCCACAAACAACATGGCTGCGGCATTACAGTGACTGGCTGGCAATCCCTGCATGTTCATTGGCTCTGTAAAGAGAGGCAAACGTGCAGGGCCGAGACCCGAGCTCCCGCCCGAGAAAACCGGAAATTCTCGGTGCTCGCCGAACATCCCGAGTAGCGAGATGCTCGGGCGAGAACCGAGCAGTATCGAGCATGCTCACTCAACACTAGTGAATAGTTCTTCGGAGTGTCCAAGTGTGGGATCAATTATCTCCGGGCACTCAGCATGGTGGGAAGAAGGAAGATGAGGGTGAAGAATATGTGGTCCAGACTCATGGCTACTGAGACTTGACTGTGTGGAAGACAGGGTGTTGGTGGTAGTGGCAAAGTGACTGGAAGTATTATCTGCTATCCAACCAACAAACTTTTGACACTGCTCTGGGTTCAATAGTGGTGTGCTGCAGTCCCCTAGCAATTGGAACAGGAAGGTTGGGTGACAAGATGTGGGTGTTTGTTGTGGCACAATTTCAGCTTGCCCACGGCCTCGGCCTCTGCATGCGCCATCAGCATCACGTCCACTTCCTCGTCCCTTGCCACGTGCCTTGCCATTTTAAATGGAAGACAATATTTTCCAGGGTCGCTACAAAAGGCTGGATTTGTACCGCAGTTTATGTGATACGTCTGACAGACGTCAATGGTTTTAAATAGCGGGCTTGTAGTTTCTCATTATTTACAGTGACCACGTGTGAATGGCTACACTGACACACTGATGCAAAACTCTAAATGGAGTACAAGTCTGATGGACACCAACGGTTTCAAATAGTGGGCTTGTAGTTTACTATTCTTCACAGTGACCATGTGGGAATAGCTTCACTGACATACTGCTAGAAACTCTAAATGGAGGACAATATTTTCCACATTCACTACAAATGGATGGATTTGTACTGCATGTGATACGTCTGATGGACACCAACAGTTTTAAATAGCGGGCTTGTAGTTTCCTATTCTTCACAGCGACCACGTGTGAGTTGCTTCACTGACACACTGATGCAAAACTCTAAATGGAGGACAATATT
This sequence comes from Phyllobates terribilis, assembly GCF_046119375.1. Classification (NCBI taxonomy): domain Eukaryota; kingdom Metazoa; phylum Chordata; class Amphibia; order Anura; family Dendrobatidae; genus Phyllobates; species Phyllobates terribilis. Next base: position 448,582,246 of record NW_027362764.1, read on the forward strand.
TTTCTAATTCCCTACAAATGGCTGGATTTTTACTGCAGTTATATGTGATTTGTCTGACGGATACCACGGTTTTAAAAAGCATTCTTGTAGTTTCCTATTCTACACAGCGACCACGTGTGAATAGCTTCACTGACACACTGATGCAAAACTCTAAATGGAGGACAATATTTTCCTAATTCCCTACTAATGGATGGATTTTTACTGCAGTTATATGTGATTTGTCTGACGGATACCCACGGTTTTAAAAAGCATGCTTGTAGTTTCCTATTCTTCACAGCGACCACGTGCGAACAGCTTCATTGACACACTGATGCAAAACTCTAACTGGAGGACAATATTTTCCACATTCACTACAAATTTCTGGATTTTTATCGCTGTAATATTTATTTATTTTACTCATTTATATAGTGCCATTAATTCCACAGTGCTTTACCGACATTATTGGCACTGTCGCCATTGGGGCTCACAATTTAAATTCCCTATCAGTATGTCTTTGGAATTTGAAAGGAAACCGGAGAACCCGGAGGAAACCCACGCAAACACGGGGAGAACATACAACCACTGATTGGCTGCTTTTTGTGTACACTGTATATACTGCTGGGGGCATGGTTGAACCAGGTGAGGCAAGACACCTAGTCCTCCAGTGATAATCTCCTGCTGATATGGGATCACGTCTGATATGGAAAAGATCTGGCTGTATTCTGCCGTGCTAACAAGCAAATGGAGTACTAAGACGGTGTACTTAAATCAGGATAAATTAATACTTCTGCTTTCTGGATTAATTTATGCAGCTGGATTAGTCTTCAGAAGGACTGTTAGCTCAGATTGATTTATATATACTCCTGGAGTAGTACTACCTATGCCTAACTATTACACCACCAATTCTGTCCCTCACACAGCAGCACTTCTCCCTACTCTGTCTGTTTCCGGGATAGGCTGTGATGAGCCTAGCATCACCAGGTCTTATATAGACTCGATGACGCTATGCAGCCAGTCAATCACTGTAATGCCACAACCAACATGGCTACAGCATTACAGTGCGTGGCAGACAATCCATGCATGTTCATTGGCTCTCTAAAGAGCGCAAAACATGCAGGGCAGGGACCCGAGCTCCCACCTTAACAACCCGGAAATACTCAGGCGAGTATCGAGCAGTGGCGAGCATGCTCGCTCATCAATAATTATCAATATGAGATATCCATTTCTTTGCAATGAAATTTAACATAACCAAAATTCCATTAACGCGCTTGGGATGTCTAGTAAAAAGAAAAACAGGATTTAAAAAGGAAAAAAATATTCTAAAAGCAGCTCATAGTGCCTATTTAATTCATTTGGGAAAAAAAGTATTTAGGGTATAGATCTAATATGCCTCCCTTCGTAACAGCATTTTTTTAAGATTTCCGTCCCTTCTCGGTAATTTGATCTGTTCCAGTACTTGATACTGCAGATAGACAATAGAATGACCTTTTTCCTTAAAATGACATGGGAGAGGTAACGTGGTGACATTGCAACGAATCGTTGATTTATGCTTAATAGTGATAAGCAAACGTGCTCGCCACTGCTCGGCACTCACCAGAGCATCACGGTGCTCGAAATGCTCTGCGAGTATTCCGAGTTGCTCGGACGGAAACTCGGGTCCCCTCCCTGCATGTTTGGCACTCTTTAGAGAGCCAATGAACATGCAGGAATTGCCTGCACTGTAATGCCGTAGCCATGTTGGTTGTGGCATTACAGTGATTGACTGGCTGCACAGTGTCATCAGGTCTATATAAGACCTGGCGCCGCTATGCTTGTCACAGTCTATCCCATCACAGGCAGAGTAGATAGAGGGGCTGCTGATTCAGGGAGAGATTTGTTTGTTTGTAGTTAGTATAGGTATTTCACAACATACATATATATATATATATATATATATATATATATATATATATATCCATCCGAACTAATAGTCCTTCTGAAGACTAATCCAGCTGCATATATTCTGTGGTGATAGTAGGAGTTAGGCAGGCAGGGTATGTGGCAGACTGCAGTGCATATAGCGAGGGTCCATTGAATGTCCTGTCTGCTGCTGCTGTAATAATTACAGATAATTGAAGATATAGCCCCAGATATCAAGGGCCAGGGCAAATTTTTTTTCCAATCTTAATCCTGGTTATTTGCTTGAACAGCAATCCAAAGTACACAATTTTTCAGCTCCATTTGCTTGTTAGCACTGCAGAATACTGCCTGATCTGTTCCATATTTCAGCTAGAAAAATCTAGAAATTTGAACTGAATGTGGTAAATATAGGCCTCCTGTTCCATTCTGTTGCAATGTGTAGGTCAAGCTATTCACACTAGGTTTCTGCGAAGAATAGTATTAGTAAATTACAGGCCTCCTATTTAAAGTCATGGTTCTCTGTCAAACATATCACCTATAACAATGTTCCAAAATCAGCCATTTCTGCCTTCCATTTCATTGCAGTGTGTTAGTCAAGCTATTCACACTAGGTCTCTGTGTAGAATAATATTAGTAAATTACAGGCCTGCTATTTAAAAGTATGGTTCTTTGTCAGACATATCACCTATTACAGTGTTCTAAAATCAGCCATTTTTTCCATTTTCATTTCGTTGAAGTGTGTCGGTGAAGCTATTCACACTAGGTTTCTGTGTAGAATAATATTAGTAAATTACAGGCCTGCTATTTAAAACCGTGATTCTCTGTCAGACATATTACATATAACTGCATTCCAAAATCAGCCATTTCTCGTGAACGTGAAAAATATTGTCCTCCATTTAAATTGGGCAAGGTGCATAGCAAGGTATGGGGAAGTGGACGTGATGCTGATGGTGGATGAAGAGGCTGAGGATGTGGCCATGGGCAAGCTGAAATTGTGCCACAGCAAACACCCACATCTTGTCCCTCAACCTTCCTGTTCCAACTACTAGGTGACCGCAGTACACCACTGTTGAACCCAGAACAATGTCAAAAGGTTGTTGGTTGGATAGCAGATAATGCTTCCAGTCACTTTGCCACCACCACAACCACCCTGTCTTCCACACGATCAAGTCTCAGTAGCCATGAATCTGGACCACATATTCTTCACCCTGATCCTCCTTCCTCCCAACATGCCAAGTGCCCAGAGACAACTGATCCCACACTTGGACACTCAGAAGAGCTGTTCACTTTTCCATTTGTAGATTCGGTCCTCTTGCCCAGCCAGCTTCAAGCGAGTCAAGAGGAGAACACATGTAGTGATGCCCAAATATTGGAGCAGCGATGATCACATGTAGGCAACTGTTGGAAAGTTAAATTATGGATGATGACGATGAGACACAATTGCCAGAAAGTCAGAAGGAGGACCTGGTTGTGGAAGTGGAAGACGAGGTGTTGGATGATACAGTAACTGATCCAACCTAACAGGGGGACATACAGAGAGAGGGCAGCAGCACAAAGGGGGAGGGAGGCATAGCACCACAACAGGCAAGAACAAGCAGTGTGGTGGCCACAGACACAGGCAGGAAAGCGTTACTCGCAACGCCAACACGAAGGAAGTTGACTGTACAACTGTCAGGTCTTCCCGCGCCTGGTTCTTTTTTACAGACTCTGAAGATAACCCCAAAAAAGCCATTTACACCACCTGGCAGGCCAGCATCAGCAGAGGTAGCAAAACTAGCAGTCTGACCACCACCAGCATGATCAGGCACATGGCAGCATAGCACCCGACTAAGTGGGCCGAACCCCAGGGTCCAGAAACAGTGTCTGTGAATGACACCACTGCTCCTTCTGCTGTTGTGCATGCACGCCAATCTCCTGTCCATGGTGCATGCCAAGATGCCTTCCACCCTGTACGAGTAGTTGCATACTCTCAACTAGCACCATCAGCAAGCACGTCCACGTCCTTGTCCCATGCAAGCGTTCAGTTGTCCCTACCCAAGTCCTTGGAACGCAAGCGCAAATACGCAGCCAATGCTCCACAGGCCACACTACTAAATTCACACATTTTGTGAAAGCTTGCGCTCAAAATGTTTCCTATTAGGCTTGTGGAGACTGAAGCTTTCCGCAACCTGATGGCGGCGGCTGTCGCTCGGTACTCGATCCCCAGCCGCCACTATTTCCCCGCATTAAACAAGCACATGTCTCACAACATTAGCCGTGCCCTCAAAAACGCAGTTACTGGAAGAGTCCATCTAACCTCAGACACATGGACAAGTGCTTGTGGGCAGGGATGTTACATCTCGCTGATGGCACACTCGATTAATATAGTGGAAGCTGGGACCCAGTTAGACCTTGGGACAGAACACATCCTCCCAACGCGGAGGATTGCGGGCCCTGGGTCAATCAGAGTTGCCCCATCAATCTACAGCTCCTTCACCTCCTCCTCCTCTTCAGCCTCCATCTCGGAAATTAACCCATCAGTCGCAAGCTACATGCCCTGCAGCACTGACTCGGCCAAGCGGCAACAAGCTGTGCTGAAGCTAATATGCTTAGGTGACAAACCGCACAACGCTGAAGAGTTGTGTACAGCTCTGAAACAACAGGCAAATCTGTGGCTGACAACGTTAATCCTATAGCTAGACATGGCCGCGTGTGACAATGGCCGGAACCTGATGGCAGCTCTGAGGCGAGGTGAGCTCATACAGGTACAATGCCTGGCCCATATGCTTAACCTCTTGATTCAGCGGTTTCTCAAAACCTACTCGGATCCGCCTGTGCTCCTATTTTAGAAAGCCATGTACAGCTTCAGCCACCCTTGCTGTGCTTCAACAGCGTTTGCAGCTTCCAGCTCACCGACTGATCTGCGATGTCCCTACGCATTGTAAGTTTACATTGCAGATGTTTGGAAGGATTTGTGAGCAGAAGAGTGCAGTGGTTGACTACCAGCATCAACAAGGCTGTCGATATTCAGGTCAGACTCAACACATAAGACCTCAGGAGTGGACATGGATATCAGACATATGTGCCATCCTCCAAAGCTTTGAGGACTCCACCAAGATGGTGAGTGGCGATGATGCCATAATTAGCATCACCATATATATTATAGACAGTACTACCAGCACAACTGTCATACCGTCTGTTCAGCATAGATGACCTGAGGATAGGGAGGAGGAAGAGGAGAAGGATGAGGAGGAGAGCATGGTCAGTCGTCCTCTTGGTGAGGATGCGGAAGTCTTGCTTGTAAGCAGTTTGGCACACATGGATGAGTTTATGTTACGCTGCCTTTCCCGTGACCCTCGCGTTTTCCAAATTTTGGGTAACAGTCATTACTGGTTGGTGATACTTCTAGACCCATGCTACAAGGGGAACTTTCTGTCTCTTATTCTCTTGCAGGACAGGCCTAAAAAATGGTGCAGTACCAGAAGGCCCTTGTTGTGGAATTATTTAAAAAATTCCCATCTGAAAACGCTGGCAGCAGAATTCACAGTTCGTTGGACAAACAAGTCGTACAGGCAAGAGAGACACAAATGCAATCCAGCAGAGGCAGGGGAAAACTGTCAAAAGTTCTGGAACAGTTTTCTCAGACACTCCCATCGCAAAGGCCCTGAGGCACGGGGTACTCTCCCAGGAGGGATACGTTTTGGAACATGGTGAGGGAGTACCTTTCCGACCATTCCAACATCCTCCGTGATTCCTCTGTGCCTTATAATTATTGGGTATCCAAGCTGGACACGTGGCATGAACTGTCTCTATACACCTTGGAGGTCCTGGTCTGCTCTGCCGCAAGCGTTTTGTCAGAGCAGGTTTTATTGCCGCCGGTAGAATTATATCTGATAGGCGCATCCGTCTGTCAACTGAAAATTTTGACAGGCTGACACTTATAAAAATGAACAATGGCTGGATTGGGCCAGACTTCTCAACACCACCGAAAGATAGCAGCGTAACATAAACTCAAATACAGTGTTTTTTTGGGGAGGTCTAACTCTATTCCCATGCACCTCTGTCTTCACACCCAGACATGAGTATATACTTCCTGATTTGTCTATTTGCTCTTGTCCTCCTCCTTCTCCTCATTGTCATCCTCCACATTCTCCCTCATATCACCACCATATCTACCATATCACTATATCTACATCTCTTGCAAGGGGCATTGAAGTTCTTCCAAATTTTTGGCAGCAGTTGCATTCACTGCATAGGCAAACAGTATGGGAGACCCACTCATTAATAATGGGAATATTGTTTTCAGGAGGCCCTCCGACCTCTACGTCTCTTGCAAAGGGCATTGGAGTGCCTCAAATTTTTGGCAGCTGTTACATTCACTGCATAGGCAAATAGTATGGGATACCCATTTCCTAATAATGGGAACATTGTTTTCAGGAGGCCCTCCGACCTCTATATCTCTTGCAAGGGGCATTGGAGTGCCTCCAAATTTGTGAAAACCATTGTATTCACTGCATAGCCAAACAGTATGGGAGACCCACTTCATAATAATGAGAACATTGTTTTCAGGAGGCTATCCGACCTCTACATCTCTTGCAAGGGACACTGGAACTCCTCCACATTTTTGGCAGCCTTTGCATTCACTTCATAGGCAAACAGTATGGGAGACCCACTCATTTTTAATGGGAACATGTCTTACTTGTTACTGTAACCCAGCTCCATGTGTCTTTAAATTGTTGGTAGGGCTTTTCCTAAATTTTGTCAGCTGTTGGACTCACTGCATACACTACAACTGGATAACAGACTCTCGCCTTTCTAGTGGGAACATGTTGTTACTGTGGCCCAGTTCTATGTGTCTTTAAATTGTTAAAATTGTTAGTGGGGTTTTTCCTAAATTTTGGCAGCCATAGGACTCACTGCATACCCTATAACTAGATAGCAGGCAATCTCTTTTCTAATGGGAACATTATTGTGGCCCAGCTCTATGTGTGTTTAAATTTTTAGTGGGATTTTTCTAAATTTTATCAGCCCTTGCAGTGACAGCATGTGTATTACCACTATAGGAGACCCACTCCTTTATAATGGGAACATTTTTTTACTGAGACCCTTCTCTATGTCTCTTCCAAGGGGTATTGGGTTGCATCCAAATTTTTGGCAGCCATTGCAGTTCCTGCCTACGCAATAACAATATAGGAGACCCACTCTTTAATAATGGGAACAACAAAGCATAGCCGACTGCTAGCCCTTTAAGAATAGTAAGGCAGTAAAAATAGTGTTTGTGACTTTCACAATCCCTCCTTCATAAATGAAACAAGATGTGTCTGATGATGTTTCACACACCACATGGCCAGATAAGGTTGTAAAATATTAAAATGACATTTCCCGATTAATGCATTTGTCACAGTTGAAAGCAATGCAAAAGTGCAAAAACGCATCAAAAACGCTACGTGTGAACATAGCCCAAGGTGTGGAGGAGCGTTTTTTTTCGGTTATTTATTTTGCTTCATATACAAGTCATTACCCTGGAAAGTATGTTACTTAACATATTTCCCAGAAAAATACATTTTGGTTTCGTTTTTGGATGTTTTATTGTGAGTCCATAAAAGTAGCGTAATACCTCTAGCAACATTGTTGACAGCATTGACCTGGGAGTCAGAAAAGCTTCCAGGGGTCTTCTCCATGCTGTTACCATGTCATTTGAGCACTATTCCATTGAATTGGGCAATTTTTAGGCCCTCTGCAGACCGCCGGGGGGGGGGGGCCGCCAGAAAAATGCTCGAGTTTCCCATAGACTTACATTGCGCTTATTACTCGGACCGAGCACTCAAGCATCCCAATTTGCTCAACCTGAGCAACAAGTACCTGAGCATTTTAGTGCTCGCTCATCACTAAGGCTTATTAATTTTTTTACCCACTGCTTGCATTGTCTCACCTATATAGAGTGAGCCGCAAGGGCACTTAATTGAGTAGAAGACATTGTTGGTCATACAGTTGAAATTTTTTTTTATTAAGAAACATTTCCCAGTTCATGGGTGTGCATAATTTTCACTCCTAATCACATTGTTGCATTGAGCACAATTTAAACATGCAAAAGTACTATTTCTTTTTTGGGACAAAAATGTCTGTTTTGAATAGTGATGAGCGATTATGTTCTAAATCCGATCTCAAATGTTAAATTCTGCACGAATATGGCACATTCGGATTAGTATTCGGGTTACTGAGCTTTTGCGAAAAATCGTCAAAAGTCAGGCCTGAACACGAATATCCCTTGTTTCCCGTGCAGTCCTTCTGTGCAGGAATCAGGGGCTGTGACCGGTGGTAAGATCGCTACCACCGGTCACAGCGCTGCGGGATCATGCTAACAGGTGTCAGCATGATTCCGCAGCTGTGACAGTAACCCGTGGTAAAAAGGTTATCATCATCTGGCCCCTGCTGTCACTGTATGCAAGCTGCCCAAGTGCCGCTGATGGGAGAAGTAATCTCTCATCAGCTGCGCTTGCGAAGTGAAAGTGAAAATAAAAAAAAGTCAAAATAAAAAAATAATTATTTAATTAAAAGTAATAAACACATTATACTCACCTACAACTTACCTACACCTTGACCCCGATGTTCTCGTCCCCTGTAACAAATAAAAAATAAAAAACACCATGTACCCATCTTACAGCTAATCCCTGAAGCCATTGTCCCCTGCAATAGATGTAAAATAATAAACCACCATAATCCTCAACTGTCCGCCGTAGTCCACTTACCAAGTGTCCCACATCTGGAGATGTGACCGTGCTATCCGGCAGCCGGCCATACACTGACAGGAGCACTATGGCTCCCACAGTGTATCGCGAGAAGCTATCGACACTGAGGTTACCGGAGTTCAAACAGTTGAATATCAGCTGAGTGCTCCATGACCTCACTTACGGAATTTCTCAAGCAACACTAATGCTGTAAGTGAGATCACTGGGGATCTCAACTGATCTTCAGCTATTTGAACTCAAGTGACTTCAAACCCAGCAGTGCAGAACTATACAGGGACAGGAGTGATTACACTCCTGTCAGTGTATGCATTGCTGTCTTCTACAGCATTCACAACAGTGATTGCTGGTGTGGCTGCTGTAGAAATGACCCCGATCGCAGTGGGACACTGGGATTACATCATGATGGCGGATGGATGAGGTATATGGTTGTTTTTTATTTTAGTTTTTTTTACAGGAGATGAGGGTTTTAAGGATTAGGAGTTAGGTGCGTTTATGGTGTTTTTCATTTTCAAATAAATTAGTAAATCCATGTGTAATTTTATTTCAATAAAATACTTTATTCTGGCCTTGTCTTTATTGAAAAAGCGTCGTAAACCTTACTACGGGGTTAGTAATGGGGACGTATTATAAATGCCTCTACATTACTAACCTTGGCTTCATTTCAGCCCCCAATACAAGGCTGACATGAACCCCACCTTATTAACTCACTCTCCACTTCTACACAACAGTGGGAAGAGTGAGGTTAAGCGCCAGAATTGGCGCATCTTATGGATGTGCCATTTCTGGGTCCACTGAGGGCTGATTATTAACCTCAGGGGGGGGGCAGGATCCATGGCCCATTCCCTGGCTATTAATATCAGCTCAAAGCTGTCTGCTTAGCCTTTGCTGGTTAGATTTTATAGGGGGACTTTACGTAAAAAATTTTTATGGGGTCCCCCTGTAATTTAGCCAGTAAAGGCTAAGAAAACAGCTTTGAGCTGTTATTAATAGTCAGACAACATCTTTGGCTAATGGCCCCTTCCCCGGCTAGCAATATCAGCTCACTGCAGTCAGCTTTCCCTCAGCTGGTTATGAAAATGATGCGAGAACCCACGCCATTTTTTTTTCTAATTTTTCATTTTATTTCATTTATAAGAAATCCAATGCCCACTGTGCTTGTTTTTGATGCTACATAAACTCACCCGCAGCATGTCAATTTCTGAAGCGAAAACGCAAGTCTATGCTGCAGATTTTGACTGATTGAAATGTCATTACATGCTGTGGATCCACATGTACTGACAAAACAAGTGCGGCATTAGAATGCAGCATTTTGGATGCAGTGAAAATACTCACCCCTGGTCCAACGGTAATCCAAGGGTTAGGGTATGTGCACACTATCCAGGCTGGTAGCATTCTAGATGCAGCATACTTTATACTGCGTCCGAAGCACTGCATTCTATTGAATGCAGGTGAATCTGCATGTGTTCATTGAACCATGTGGATTCACCGCATTCAATACATTGTACTGATCAGTTTTCTCTTGCGACTTCGCAACTAGCGACTCTGCAAGAGAAATTGACATGGTGCTGTCTTGAAAGATGCGCCGCATGTCCGTGTCCGCGGGTGATCAGCAGCCTCAGATGAATACATAGTGGACATAGCATTTCTACAAATCCCATCCACTATGCTGTAAGATCTGGCCACTGTGGGTTTGATGCTGCATAAGCAAACAGTTTCAAACCCACAGCGACTCCTGATCTTGTGCAAATAACCACGTTTCTTTTTTCAAATATCTTTAGCTCCAAAAAGCATTCATTGCTGTACAAAAACGCAAGCAAAAAATGCACCAAAAACTCTGCAGAAAAGTGAATGAGCGCTGTGAAGTGTCATGCACATGTCGAGTATTTTTTGACTTGCAGATTTTGTGCAGAAAATAATTATCAGCATGTCAATTGTCTCGGCGTTTTTACCACGTTTTTTGCCTGCATTTTTTTCAGTGCATTTGATGGGTGAAAAATGCAGACAAAAACGCACATAGAATTGACATGCTCATGATTATTTTCTGCACCAAATCTGCAAGTCAAAAATACTCAATGAGTGCATGACACTTCATGTTTCTCATTCACTTTGCTGCAGAGCTTATGGTGCATTTTTGCATGCATTTTTTTTGCATGCGTTTTTGTAAAGCAATGAATGCTTTTTGGAGATAATTAAAGATATTTGAAAAAAGAAATGTGGGACATTGCTTTAAGGGCTCATACTCATATGTGAGAAAAACGGACGAGTTCAATTCCATAAAAAATCAGATTGCACTCTGACCAATGTTATTCTATGAGGCACATCTCATCTGTGATTTTTTTCTCAACAGAAGTCGGACAGAGAAAAAAATTGCAGCATGCTGCGTACTGCCGCGTATCTCGGACGAGACTCACCAATGCAAGTCAATGGGCATATAAAAAACTTTGCACAGCACTCGGACCATGCTAGTGCCATCTGATTTTCACACACCCATCTTCACACAACCGCATACTGAAAAATCACTGCGATACTCGACATTATAGAATAGAGAGAATAGCTATACATGCATAGAATAGTTAGACAGAAAGATGTCAGTAACATATATAATTAGTACAGTGACTGTGTTGCTTACTGTACATGTAATTTATTGCTAAATTTAGAAAAAAAAACTCGTGGGGTCCCCCATAATTTTACACAACAACAGAGGTTAAGCAGACAGCTGTGGGCTGATGTTTGTAGCCTGGGAAGGAGTAAAACCCATGAAGCTTCCCAGACTATTAATATCAGCCCCCAGCTGTATACTTAGCCTTTACTGGGGTCTCCCTATTTTAACAGCCAGCAAAGGCTAGGCAGACAGCTGGGGGCTGATATTAAAAGCCTAGGAAGGGGCCATGAATATTGGCCTCCTCCCAGACTACAAACTCCAGCCCTCAGTCGCCCCAGAAATGGCGCATCCATACGATGCACCAATTCTGGCACTTAGTCTCGCTCTGCCAACTGCCGTGTAGTGTTGAGCCACCCCCGTAGTGTTCGAGTTCGGTTCGGTTCGTCGAACACCCGTGTGTTCGCCGAACTGTTCGTCGAACACCTTCGAACACCGTTAAAACCAATGGCAGGCAAACAAAAACACATAGAAACACATAGAAAACACCTTCAAAGGTGTCCAAAAGCTGACAAACTGCTCAGAAGACACAACTAACACATGGAAAAGTGACAAGTACATATAGTCATGCGAAAAGAAAAGAGGTGGAGGAGTAAAAGGAAGGGGAGACACAGATATAGGCATGTCATGCCCTTCTAAAATCCAAATAGTGAGAAGCCGACACGTTCAGTCCGCTCCTGCCCGTGCCACCTCCGTGTCGCCGGGTTTGTGCCAGAGCCGCGGTGAACCCTGACGGCCAGCCCCCCTCTCCCAATACTGGTGCCTGTCCGCTGGTGGGTCGAGAGAGCCCCCCTGTGGTGGAGGCAGCTCCAAGCTTTTTAATTTAAATTGTCCCTCTAATTTGAATGAATACACTTTAAATCCATTTACAAGGATCTATTGGAGGGCAAGTCTCATGCCAGCAGCCGCGTAATTCCAGCTCCAGTAGCGTCCACTAAAGCTGCTGCAGTTAAAAAGCTTTTATAAGGATCGAGCTCGGCTGTCCACCGCAAGGCATCCTAGTGCCAGTCCCAGCCCCTATGCCTTGGGGTGCCTCCTGATGCTCTTCACTAAGTATCCCGTGGTCCCGAAGCATTTCCTTTGAAAAAATTAAGTGTCCAAACTACAGGTGGTGTAGCTTGCTTAACAGCCGGGATAATCCGCTGACTAGCAGACACTGCTACTAGGCACAAAGTATTTCCTGGGCTAGATGCAGTTAAAAATTTGTAAGTAGATACTCTCGTTGGATGCTGAGAAAGCATTCCATAGAGTCTCCTGGCACGCCATATATGATTCTCTTAAAAAGCTTGGGGTAGGGGTCTAGGGGACCCTTTTATAGCCAAAATCACGGCCCTGTATCACAATACGTCACCTAGGCTGAAGATAAATGGAACTGTAGCACCGAGGGCTCGGTTGCTACAGACGTATTGCACCTCACCCAGAGGTGTGATATCTCACTCTCAGATAAGGATGGAGTGTGGATCAGGACCCGACACCTGCATGCATTACACCACATTGCCGTGGGGCAGGGCGACCAATATGCCCCTGAGATGGGCACGACAGTCCCTGTCCCTGGCTGGAGTGGGGGGAGGGAACACTGAGGAAGGGGAACCCTGCAGTGCAGGAGCAGGGAGGAAGCAGTTCCTGGGTGCATTGAGAAGGGAGTTTAAAAGGTGGGCACCATCTTAGTTCAGTGCAGAGAAGTCTGAGCAGAAGTGGCAGGGAGCAGGGGCTCTGCATGAGCTCTGCTCCGGAGGCGGGCCTAGTAACAGAGGCCCAGGCCTGCAAGAGGGAGAAGGAAGGAAGAGGAGTGGAGAAGGCTCCAGGAACGAGGAATGAAGGGATCCCAGGGGTGCGGACGGGCGAGTCGCCACCGCACGCCCGAATCCACCTGCGTGGAGGGGTCAGGCCAAAGGGGGAGACCGGTCCCCGAACTAGTGGAGGCAGGAAACGACCCTCAGCTAGAAACCGGAGGCTCTGACATTTTATGTGGCGCAGCCCCTTGCTCCACCCGCTAGGAAGACACCACATAGGGTCAGGGAAACTGGCACCAAGTTTACCAAGAGGAGGCCCGAGGCAGCCGGACAGAAGTGTTGGTAAGAAAGGCCAGACAAAGGACACACAAAGGGGGTCCTGTGAAGCGCTCCAAAGTTATCTGGGAGTTGTCTGAGCCCCTCACCTGGTGAGCACAGTACGACGTGGGCAGCCGTTACCTGCAGACGTGGTCTGGATAATAAGAACTGTGAGTAAAGGCCCTGAACTGCATCACTGACTCTGTGTCGTTACTGCTGCTGCCCTGCACCATCACCCCCATCCTCCGCATACACTGCCCTGAGGCTATACTCCTCCCGTGGGGAGTTATGCTACGCTCTGCTGCACCCACAACACCATCCTTAGCGGTCTGCCCTGTAGCGGCGGTTCACTCTGACCGCAATCCACGGGTGGCGTAGTCGGACATTTAAACATCAAAACCAGATAAATAGTTCCGCCACTGGTTTGACTGCCCTGAGCCACGGAACCGGATCGCCGCCACGAAGACTACAACCACCAGCATCCACCAAAAAGGGTCCGGCTCCGGGTGTCCCAAGGCCCAGGGGGTGCGTCAGAACATTTTCATCACCTTTCACAATCACCAATGGGACAAGGCAGGGATGTCCTCTGTCCCCTCTCTTATACATCCTAGTGACGGAGCACCTGCTCTCATCAATTCGCCATAACCCCAATATTAGGTGGATTGAGGTGGGAGGCACCGAGTACAAGTGCTCTCTATTTGCTGATGATGTCCTAGTATATATCACTCAATCACATATATCCATCCCTGCTGTTATGGCTGAAATAGATCACTTTGTTACATGGTAAAATTTTAAAATCAATGCAGCGAAGTCTGAGGCCCTCGATGTCTCCCTCCCTAAATCCATATAGGATTCCATCCAGTCCAACTTTCCCTTTGCCTGGCCCTCACAGGGTATCAAATACTTAGGAATTCCTATTCATAGAGACCTCTCCCATCTATGTTATCTTAATTTTGGGCCCTTTATTGAACAATTCCATACAGACCACGGTTGGCAAGTTAGAACTGTGAGATTCACTACGTGAACCACTGGTGTTTTGTGGAAAAGCACATGTACACCGCGTTCCAAATTATTATGCAAAAAGTGTTTAGGAGTGATAAGGGAAGAATTTGTTTGTTTGTCAGTTAAACTCATTGATGGTGATGTGTGTCAGGGCTCTTTATATCACTGTAAGCAATTGCAGACACCTGTGCTAATTAGTTTGGCAGGTGTGTCCAATGAAAGGCAAGACTACTTAAGAAGGCTCTCTCACATTATTAAGCAGCCTACATTTTCTGCCAAAATGGGAAAGAAAAAGGATGTGTCGGCTGCTGAGAAGCAACAAATTGTGGAGTGTTTAGGTCAAGGCATGACTACAATCAACATTGTGCGATGATCAGGATGAAGTGTCTTGGCAATCAAGAAGTATGTAGCTGATTCACAGTACACACGTGTGCGTGCTGATAAGGGCAAATTGAGGACTCTTTCCTACAGGCAATTACGTCAGGTTGAAACAGCAGCGGCAAAAAAGCCTTGTCATAGCAGCAGACAAGTTTTTGAAGCTGCTTGTGCCTCCAACGTCCCCCGAACAACAAGATGCAGGGTCCTTCAGAGGTTTGCAGCTGTGCATATGCCATCCTGTCGACCTCCTCTATCTACTTCACACAAGCAGAAACGGCTCCAGTGGGCCAAACATTACATGAAGACTGATTTCAAAACTGTTTTGTTCACGGATGAGTGCCGTGCAGCGCTCGATGGTCCAGATGAATGGAGTGGAGGATGGCTGGTTGATGGACACCCCACGCAAACACGGCTACAGCGCCAACAAGGAGGAGGTGGAGTAATGTTTTGGGCTGGAATCATGGGGAGAGAGATTGTCGGCCCCTTTAGGATCCCTGAAGGCGCTAAAGATGAACTCCATAATGTATGTGGATTTTCTCAAACAGCACTTCCTGCCATGGTTCAAGAAGAAGAACCGTGTATTTCACAGCAAGATCATTTTTCTGCATGATAATGCACCATCTCATGCTGCACATAAAACATCTGCATCTCTGGCTGATATGGGCATAAAAGGGGACAAACTTATGGTGTGACCCCCATGCTCCCCTGACCTCTACCCCATTCAGAACCTTTGGAGCATCATTAAAAGGAGTGTCTATGATGGCGGGAGGCAGTTCACATCTAAGCAACAGCTCTGGGAGGGTATTCTGTCCTCATGCAAAACAATTGAAGCAGAAACCATCCAAAACCTGACAAATTCAATGGACGAGAGAGTTCAGAAGCTCCTTTCGAACAAGGGGTCCTATGTGAAAATGTAACATCACCTAGAATAAAGTTTTGAGTTGAAAACTGTTTGATTTCAGTTTCTAACAACCTGCTAATGCTTATAATTTCAAAAATGACCATTATTTTGGTCTTTATTAAAATGAAAAGGTTGATCGAAAAGTTTGGGGGATCTAAGAGTGTGGCAACCCAGTAGTCATGATTACTTCAAATTCTGACAATATGAGGGTCATGCTGCAGGTAGTGCAGCAAGAAGGCACTTATGTGTCTTGCGCATCTCGGA
This sequence comes from Phyllobates terribilis, assembly GCF_046119375.1. NCBI lineage: Eukaryota > Metazoa > Chordata > Amphibia > Anura > Dendrobatidae > Phyllobates > Phyllobates terribilis. The sequence goes on from NW_027362764.1 coordinate 448,598,107, forward strand.
GCCCCAAAATTATTTTCCGGGCTAGATGCAGCTAAAAATTATTTTTAATTTTAAATCTGGTGAAGCTTATTATAGATGGCCTAATAGGATCAGTGCTGCACACTGCTACAAAGCCCAAATTATTTTCCAGTCAAGATACAGATAAACATGATTAGTAATTTGAAAGCTTAAAACGGTTGGTAGGGTGATTTTAACCAATCATCAAGCTTTTACTCTCCCCAGGATGACACAGGGGTAGAAAAGTTGTTTCGGATCCATGATTTGTTCATCTTTATGAACGTGAGTCTGTCTACATTATCAGTGGAGAGCCGCGTGCGCTTATCTGTCAGCACACCACCAGCAGCGCTGAACACACGTTCAGACAGAACGCTGGCTGCGGGGCATGACAAGATCTCCAAGGCGTAAGTGGCTAGCTCCGGCCATTTATCCAGATTGGAAGCCCAAAAAGAGCAAGGGTCCAGTGACACAGTCGTGGCTTCAATGTTTACTTGGAGATACTCCTGTACCATCGTCTCTAGGCGTTGACTATGTGTCAGACTTCTTGTCTCCTGTGGCCTTGCAAAGGATGGGCTAAAAAAGTGGTGAAATGATTCCGCAAAATTGATGTTACCAGCAGATACTGTGGTTCTGTTACGGTTTGAGTGCTGAACACTTGACGGTCCCACGGTTGGCAAGTTGGAACTGTGAGATTCACTACGTGCACCACTGGTATTTTGTGGAAAAGCACATGTAAGATTCTGCAACAGTCTCTGCTGATACTCCTGCATGCGTGCATCCCTTTCTATGGCAGGAATAATTTCTGCAAATTTACTTTTGTACCGGGGATCTAACAGTGTGGCAACCCAGTAGTCAGGATTATTTCTAATTCTCACAATTCGAGGGTCATGTTGCAGGTAGTGCAGCAAGAAGGCACTCATGTGTGTTGCGCATCCAGGAGCACCAAGTCCCTGTTGTGTTGGTGGCGAGGTAGCAATCATGCTGCCTTCCTCTGTCCTCTCCCCCCAACCTCGCACAACAGAAATGTGATCAAGGTCTCCCTCATCTGATGAGTCTTCCATCAGTTCGTCCTCCACTTCTTCCTGGGCTCCTGTACCTTCCTCACTAGTTTGGCTGCTACCATGCGCCCTGGTAAAATCATCTCCCCCACCCTCACATGCCTGCCGCCTTGGTGCTGCCGACCGTCTGGACCTTGCAGATGTTAGCCCTTCCGCATACAACTCCTCCTCCTCTACTTCCTCCACCTCCTCTTGTGCCACCACCTGACTCCGAATTCTGTTTAACATGTGCTCCAGCATGTAAATCACCGGAATAGTCATGCTGATAATGGCATCGTCAGCACTAAACATCTTCGTCGCCATTTCAAAACTGTGCAGAAGGGTGCATAGGTCCCTGATCTGAGACCACTCCTCCAGCGTGATTTGCCCCACCTCTGAATCTCGTTGGCCCAGGCTATACGTCAGAACGTATTGCACCAGGGCTTGTCGGTGCTGCCACAGTCGCTGCAACATGTGCAGAGTTGAATTCCACCGGGTAGGCACATCGCATTTTAGCCGGTGAAGTGGCAGGCCCAACGACTTCTGTAGAGATGTAAGTCGCTGAGCTGCGGGATGCGAACGGCGAAAGTGAGCACACAGCGACCGTGCCCTCTGCAGAAGGCCATCTAGTCTGGGATAGTGGGCTAAAAATTGCTGGACAACCAGGTTCAACACGTGAGCCATACAAGGCATGTGTGTGACATTGCCCCGGCGAAGGGCCGCACCCAGGTTTGCAGCATTGTCGCACACGGCTTTCCCTGGTTTCAGGTCCAGTGGAGACAACCATTCATGAAATTGGTTCTCCAGAGCTGACCACAACTCCTCAGCTGTGTGACTCACATTTCCCAGACATTTCAATGTAAAAACCGCCTGATGACGTTGAGCCCTACTGCCAGCATAGTAAGGACGTGTGCAGGATCCCTTCTGCGCAGTTAGAAAGCTTGTGGCATGACCAGACAGGCTTTGGGTGCAGGTGGAAGACCGAGAGGAGGTTGAGGAGGCAGAAGCAGTGGAGGAAAAATGACATAAAGAGGATTGACGCACAACTCGTGGGGACGGCAAGACTTGGACAGCAGCCCCTTGTCCTGCTGTCACCATAGTTACCCAGTGCCCAGTCAGCGACATGTAACGCCCCTGTCCATGCCTACTCGTCCAAGTGTCTGTGGTGAAATGCACCCTGTCACACACAGAGTTTCTCAAAGAAGCGGTGATGTTGTGTGCGACATGCTGGTGGAGCGCAGGCACACCTTTCTTTGAGAAGTAGTGCCGACTGGGCATCTGGTACTGGGGCACTGCGACGGACATAAGGTCTCGAAAATCCTCTGTGTCCACCAAGCGGAAAGGCAGCATTTCTGTAGCCAAGAGCTTGCAGATGGTGAAATTCAACCTCTTAGCTTTCTCATGGCTAGGAGGAAATGGTCTTTTACTTGTCCACATCTGAGGGACCGAGGGCTGGCTATTGTGCTTAGACGGGGTTGATAAGGGTGTCCCCGGCAAACTGCCGGTCTGTGAGGAAGATGCAGGCGGACATGTTAGGTTGCCTTGATCCAAAGGTGGTGCTATCGATGTCGGACAGCGCTCAACACCAGCTGGTGTTACCACCTCCAAAGAAAATGATGACCTGCCAATCACGCTGGCTGTTGCGGGTAAAGAGGTGGCAGGTCTGCGCCCCAAAACAGGTGTGACTGCTGTTCCCCCAGTCACAGAGGATGAAGAGGCCGCGGATGCACAAGATATGGCAGACGGTGGTTGGCCCGGCCGGCTAGACCGCATTGTAGCACACTGAGCTTCCCACTGCAACTTATGCTTCATGTCCATGTGCCGGTTCATGCATGAAGTACTCAAACTATGTATTTTTTGGCCTCTACTTAGCTTTTGCTGACAAATGTTACAGATAACACGAGTTGGGTCATCTTTATCGATCTGAAAAAATGCCCAGGCTATGCAAGGCTTAGCACCCATGCGACCTGAAGAGCCACCACGACTTGTGGTGAGAGGCAGAGTTGTGTTTGAGGATGCAGTTGTTGACGTGCTTCCAGTACTACGTCTCTGTCCAGGAAGGCGCAACCTGACCTCGTCGTCACTAGCATCTTCCTCCACCTCCTCTGCTGACCTCATCTCTTGGCTGACTGTGGGTTGACAGTAAGTGGGATCTCCGACCTCATCATCATCACCCTGTGCGTTATCACACCCGTCGTCCTCAGAGCCAACCTGTTCCTGCCCTGACAAAAAACTAAAGTTGTCGCTCCAATCAGGTATTTGAGTCTTATCATCGTCTTCCTCATTGTCTCCACCAACAGGAGTTACAGTTTGGGAATGAGGGTCTACATTATGGTCAGAACCTTCTGCGTCTGGTCCTGGATCCGACTCATAAAGATTCTGGGCATCAGTGCAGATCATTTCCTCGTCTGGATTCACAGAAGCGCTGGGGTCGACCTCTGATTCCCAGGCTATAGTATGAGTAAACAGCTCTGCAGACTCAACCATCTGTTCTACCTCATACTCAGACGGGCAGCTGGAGATTTGGGAGCTGTGAGGAAGCAAGTGCGATTTGGGTGACACCTTTGAGGACTGGAGTATTTGTGATGTTGAAGTTGATGTGGAGGAGAGCCCACTTAAAGGAGCACTTGATATCCGTTGAAGCACCTGCTGTTTTTGTGCCTCATCTGGAATTTGTAGCGATTGGCGTGGCCGTAAGAAAGGGATCTTATCACATTGTCCGCTAAAAGAAGTAGACATTTTAGTTTGGCTGCAAGATGGTCTTTCTTCTGCACCTACCCCACGGACACAACCTTTTTTCCCCTTCCCAACACGCCTATTCCCCTTTCCACCAGCAGCAGGCCTTTTTCCACTCATTTTGGTGGTTAACTAATTCACAACTCTGGAGTTGTTTGCACAAAAAAACAATGGATGGTAACCGAGCAGAGCTGAGTGGCCAAACTGTGGTATTAGGCCAAAACTATTGGCTGGGTTAGATGCAGAAAAAAAATATTTTTAATTTGCAACCTGATGGAGGTCAGTATAGATGGACTAATAGACCAAGTCCTACACACCGCTAGAAGCCCAAATATTTTTTCAGAGCTAGATGCAGAAATTTTTTTTATTCAATTTGCAACCTGATGGAGGTCAGTATAGATGGACTAATAGACCAAGTCCCACACACTGCTAGAAGCCCAAATATTTTTTCAGAGCTAGATGCAGAAAAAAATTATTTTTAATTTGCAACCTGATGGAGGTCAGTATAGATGGACTAATAGACCAAGTCCCACACACTGCTAGAAGCCCAAATATTTTTTCAGAGCTAGATGCAGAAAAAAAATATTTTTAATTTGCAACCTGATGGAGGTCAGTATAGATGGACTAATAGACCAAGTCCCACACACCGCTAGAAGCCCAAATATTTTTTCAGAGCTAGATGCAGAAAATTTTTTTATTTAATTTGCAACCTGATGGAGGTCAGTATAGATGGACTAATAGACCAAGTCCCACACACTGCTAGAAGCCCAAATATTTTTTCAGAGCTAGATGCAGAAAAAAATTATTTTTAATTTGCAACCTGATGGAGGTCAGTATAGATGGACTAATAGACCAAGTCCCACACACTGCTAGAAGCCCAAATATTTTTTCAGAGCTAGATGCAGAAAAAAATTATTTTTAATTTGCAACCTGTTGGAGGTCAGTATAGATGGACTAATAGAACAAGTCCCACACGCTGCTAGAAGCCCAAATATTTTTTCAGAGCTAAATGAAGAAAAAAATTATTTTTAATTTGCAACCTGATGGAGGTCAGTATAGATGGACTAATAGACCAAGTCCCACACACTGCTAGAAGCCCAAATATTTTTTCAGAGCTAGATGCAGAAAAAAATTATATTCAGTTTGCAACCTGATGGAGGTCAGTATAGATGGACTAATAGAATGATGCTATGCCCAAAAGATTTTACTTCACTAGGTGCAGTAAAAAAATTGGTATTCTATTCACAGGTGGTATATCTTGCAACACAGATAGGCTACTCCACTGACTAACACACTCTGCAATAGGCCAAAAAGGATTAGCTTTGCTAGATTCAGCCAAATGCTGTGAAAAAAACTTGCACAGCACTGGCACAGACCTGCCTGGCAAAAACTGATAGGAACTTATGTAACCTAGTCCAGAAAAGGACTCCAATTACAATTAGTCTTTACTCCCACAATCTATCTATTTAAGAGCACAGACCTGCCTGATAAAAGTCGTAGGAAATGCTGTAACCTAGTCCTTAAAAGGACTGCAATCACAACTATTCCCTACTCCCAAGCTATCTGTATATTTGTGCGAAAATTGGCTTGAAATTAACAAGGTATAGCGCACACAGCAACAGCGGTGCCGTCTAACACGCAGCTGCAGCAGTGAGAAAATGGTGGCGACGGGGAAAATGGCTTGGTCTTATAGGGCAAGGACATGTGACATACACTGCCAATCACACATGCCCTTGCTTGTGTGAAAAAAAGCACTTCGCTCCGTGTGTGCGCTGCTGATAGGCTGACAGATTGCACCTCCCCACTGCAAATGCGGGAAAGAGAAACAAAAATGGAGATCTTCATTGTTCCTGCAGAGATCCATCCCCTGCCCCTCCCCCCGCCCCGCTGTACACTCAAACTGCGTATTAACATTAATTTTCATCATTACTGAGAAAAAATCCAGTTATGATTTTGGTGCACGAACAGTTATCGAACATAACCTCGAACAGCCGAATTTTTCTCAAATTGTTCGTGTTCGCCGACCGGCTCGAACACCGCCCAAAACAGCTCGAATTTGAGATTGGCGAACAGTTCGAGTAGAACAACGCTCATCTCTACTGCCGTGTAGCGGTGGGAGTGGGGTTATAGGGCTGGGGTTGATGTCAGCTTATATTGGCATCTGATATCAAGCCCAGGTTAGTAATGGAGAGGCGTCTATTAAAAGACCCTCATTACTAACCGCATAGTTCAAGTGAAATGTTAAAAAAAACACCAACACCCAGAATACATATTTTATTTGAAATAAACACACAGACTCCTTTAATATTCTAAATTAAACCCTACTTACCAGTTTGTCAATTCCTTCTGAATCCATTGCTTAACATTTCTGCATCAACTGCTTAGATGTAGACAGAGATTAGAGGATAGATCAAATGGGCACTAGTCTCTTTCTGCTTTGTTGGCAGTAGGCAGTCATTTATTAATGTCTAGGTAAAAATACTAACAAAAAAATAAATAATCTGCAACACTCATTTAATTTGTTGACAATGCTTTTCTCACTGTGTCATAAGACTGCTAGTAATCATGCTGGCTTCTAATAGGCTAAATGTCAAATAACTCAGCTTTTTTTTCTCATGGATAGCCATGTCAGTTTAAAATGGAGTATATGAAGAGCTGCACAAACTAAGAGAAGGAGATATCAATACAGGATCAAGTCTACAGCACTTCCATTTATTAGGATCCCTATGATTGTACTCAGGTGATAAAATTGAGCCCTGGTCCCAAAATTGCTTTTCATCAAAGCAAAAACATGCAAGCTAAATTCCAGGCCTTATTTTAAAGGACTTGTCCACTACTTGGACAAGCCCTTTTCATTTCTCATGTTTGGATCTTTTAAAATAAAAACACTTATACTCACCTCCCACGCCGGCACCATTCCAGTGGTGTCTGCACTCGCATTCCTGGGGTTCATGTGTGGTTGTTATGACACGAGAGCTGTTCACCCAATCAGCGCTGGCGTCACTGTCCCTGCCTTTGGACAAATCAAACTTCAAGAGTAAGGCAGAGATCAGCCACAGCCCTGGCTTTCTGTTGATGTTCAATACTTCCGAAGGTGTTGACAGTGAAGCCGGCGCTGATTGGGCACTGATCTCATGTGAAACAAGATGTCATCAAGGCGTGTTGATAGAAGTGGGATGAATGTCAACAGTGCCTCTCCTCAGCTTCTTTCAATGCTCTAAAATTAATCATCATCAAGGGGTGGCACTTATGTCACTCATCCTGCTTCTATCATCATTCACTGATGAAGATTTACAGTGCATTATGAAAGTATTTGGCCTCACTGAACTTTTCCACTTTTTGCCACATTTCTGGCTTCAAACATAAAAATATAAAATTCTAATTGTTTGTTAAGAATAAACAACAAGTGGGAAACAATCGTGAAGTGGAACGAAATTTATTGGATATTTTATACTTTTTTAACAAATTCAAAATTGAAAAGTGGGGCGTGCAATATTATTCGGCCCCCTTGAGTTAATGCTTTGTAGCGACACCTTTTGCTGCGATTACAGCTGCAAGTTGCTTGGGGTATGTCTCCATCAGTTTTACACATAGAGAGGCTGAAATTCTTGACCATTCTTCCTTGCAAAACAGCTCGAGCTCATTGAGGTTGGATGGAGGGCGTTTGTGAACAGCAGTTTTCAGCTCTTTCCACAGATTCTCGATTGGATTCAGGTCTGGACTTTTACTTGGCTATTCTAACACCTGGATACGTTTATTTTTGAACCATTCCATTGTAGATTTTGCTTTATGTTTGGGATCATTGTCTTGTTGGAAGATAGATCTCCATCCCAGTCTCAGGTCTTTTCCAGACTCCAACAGGTTTTCTTCCAGATTGGTCCTGTATTTGGCTCCATCCATCTTCCCATCACTTTTAACCATGTTCCTTGTCCCTGCTGAAGAAAAGCAGGCCGAAACCATGATGCTGCCACCACAATGTTTGCCAGTAGGGATGGTGTTTTGAGGGTGATGAGCTGTGTTGCTTTTACGGCAAACATATTGTTTTGCATTGTGGCCAAAAAGTTTTATTTTGGTTTCATCTGACCAGAGCACCTTATTCCACATGTTTGGGGTGTCTCCCAGGTGGCTTGTGGCAAACTGCAAACGAGACTTTTTATGGATATCTTTGAGAAATGGCTTTCTTCTTGTTGCTCTTCCTTAAAGGCCAGATTTGTGCAGTGTACGACTGATTGTTGTCCTATGGACAGACTCTCCCACCTCATCTGTAGATCTCTGCAGTTCATCCAGAGTGATCATGGGCCTTTAGGCTGCATCTCTGATCAGACTTCTCCTTGTTTAAGATGAAAGTTTAAAGGGACGGTCTTGGTAGATTTGCAGTGTTCTAATACTCCTTCCATTTCAATATGATCGCTTGCACAGTGCTCCTTGAGATGTTTAAAACTTGGGAAATCTTTTTGTATCCAAATTCAGCTTTAAACTTCGCCACAACAGTATCTCGGACCAGCCTGGTGTGTTCCTTGGTCTTCATGATGCTCTCTGCACTTGAAACAGAACCCTGAGACTATCACAGAGCAGGTGCATTTATACGGAGACTTGATTACACACAGGTGGATTCTATTTAGCATTATCAGTCATTTAGGACAACATTGGATCATTCAGAGATCTTCACTGAACTTCTGGAGTGAGTTTGCTGCACTGAAAGTAAAAAGGTAGAATAATATTGCACGCCCCACTTTTCAGTTCTGAATTTGTTAAAAAAGTTTAAAATAGCTATTAAATTTCATTCCACTTGTAGATTCTTCCCCCAAAAATTAGAATTTTATATCTTTATGTTTGAAGCCAGAAATGTGACAAAAGGTAGAAAAGTTCAAGGGGGCCAAATACTTTCACAATGCACTGTAATTCAGAAGCTGGGGTAACTCACCTCTGTGCCACTCCATGATGATGTCCTGTTTCAGTTGGGGTGATAGAAGTGAATGACTGCAGGGTCATCCTCATATGGCACTCTGTTTGAGATTCGCCTCAAATGAAATGTCACAGTAAGTGAAGAGAATAAAAATATATAGAGATTAGCTGTAAAGGGAGAATAAAAGTTAATTTTGAAACTTAAATTACAAAAATGGGTAAAGTTTAAAGATAGATATTTATAAAAAGGCATTATAGGTATTGGACATTCCATTTAAAAGGAAAAAAGTATAATTTTAACATTGCATTGTGTTTTATTAAATAGCAAATTATTTTTAAAATCCAAAAGAGGTAGCATAGTAGTCCTGTACATTCATAGGATAGTAAGACAAAAATGTCAATTGATTTTCATATCCTGACATTTTCATTCTCTTGTGACTTATCATAAGGTATGAATTAGCAAACAAACAATATGCTATTTCACACAAGACTCATAAAAATACAAACTGATACCAATTCATCATCAATTAGTAGTTATGGAAACACATATGCATAGTATAATCACGCAAAGCTGCTGAATCAACAAGTAGAAAAATGTATACTCTATGTTATAGAATTAATTGAAAATAAATTATATTACTAGAGAAAATCATTTATTCAATCATTTATACAAGAACATTTTTAAAATCTGTTTACATGAAATACAGAAGTGAAAAACTCTTTCATTGGTAGCTAATATATTCATTTTTGTACTTCTGCTGAGAACTTTGGAAAAGTGTCTTCATTTATGGCATTATTAACCCCTTCACTACAGAGCTTGTTTTCACCTCCCTGACAGGCCAAATTTTACAATTCTGACCAGTGTCAGTTTATGTGGTAAAAACTCTGGAATAGTTCAATATATCCCTGTTATTCTGAGCCTTTTTTTCATAACACATTGTACTTCATGTTAGTGGAAAAGTTAGGATGATATGTTTTACATTTATTTGTAAAAATATCAGAATTTTTGCAAAATTTTTAAACATTTCTCAGTTTTCAAACTTTTTATTTTTACGGCCATAAAATCAGATAGTTATTAGTGATGAGCGAGCATAATCTCAGTACTCGAGATGCTTGGAGCTTGCCGAGTACTTGCGAGATGCTCAAGCGGATGCTCAGGTACCCTCCCTGCATGTTTGGCGCTCTAAAGGGCGCGAATCAACATTCAGGGATTGCCTACCACTCATTGTAATGCTGCAGCCATGGTGGTTGTGGCATTACAGTGACTGGCTGGCCGCACAGCGTCATCAGGTCTATATCAGGCCTGGCGCCGTCGAGCTCGTCACAGTCACTCCGGAATCAGGCAGTGTAGGGAGAGGTGCTGCTGAGCTTAGGAGAGATTTGCTTGTGTATTAGGAAGCGTAGGGAGAAAAAAACGTACATTACACATATCCATCTTAACAAACAGTCCTTCTGAGTATTAATTCATCTGCAGAGATATCAGGCAGGCAGTGTATATAGGCAGGTAGTGTATATAAGCAACATATCTGACCATTAGAATCATACATAAATTAAGTCTGATGGACCTAACCATAACGCTGTTCAACGTCAATAGAGAAGTATATCAAATGAAAAAAGAGACGTAGAGCGAACAGTATCCATAAATTACAAAATTTTTATTAATCATTATTAAAAAATCCAAAAAGACATATAGATAAAAGCATGGCAATAAGTATCAATAATGAGCCAAAAAAATAATAAGAAAGCACCAAAGTAGATACCAAAATGAGCATAAATTCCAATGGTACACATCAGACAAAAATAGACCCAGTAATGGACCTTATTCAGAAAAAAGGAAACCTTGTAAAGCTAAGTCGTCTGATAAATGTGAGGTAATATGACATGCGCAGTACAATAATATGCATAGTAATAAGAAAGGAGACAATCCTACATCTAAATGGCATTCAGATAACCTCACAATACTCACTTCTAGGTATGAGTCTATGGTGCAATCGCCCCTATGCGCGTTTCGGCGCTGTGCCTTCTTCCGGGGGTGTGACATCATTACCAACGGTATTGTTTAAATAGTGTATACTGTCCAATAGTCAAGCACAACAAATAAACCAACCAGACGATTCTCCCTAACCCTCACACTGATAGGTGTAGACTGGTTCATTATGCCTGTCCCGGTGTGTAAAGTTAATGAACGCTTAATCAACCCGGCGGCGAAACACCCCCTCCATCACGTGTTATGGGAACCCCAGCTATGTCGTCAAACACCCAATAAGGAGCTTATTGTATAAAGACCGCCCCCTGAGATCACGTGAGCGGACCTCCCGCCACGTCACAGTACTGCTCACCACGAAGCCTGTAAGGAGCTTGTTGTATAAAGACCGCCCCCTGAGATCACGTGAGCGGACCTTCCGCTACGTCTCAGTACTGCTCACCACGAAGCCTGTAATATCCAGACTGGGCATGCGCACATAGCGATGACAGCTAGACACCCAGTGCGCATGTCCACGAAGGCCCAGGGAAAGGGACACCTCCACTAGCCATCAGAACAACCCAAGGGGGCGTACAGATGAAAAAACAATGCACATATACCGTGTAACCCTAGGAAACGACATAAGCATATTCTCGCATCGAGACATTACCTTTCGCAAGGATCCATACCATAAAGAATAGGGGCCATAGACCACACTACCACCTAAACCCCACACATCGCCATGGGAACAAGATACAAATATACTCCCAAGGCACAGAAAACAACCCCAGGGATTCCTAATTCAAAACATTAATACCTATGTTACCTATCAAAAAATTACCCCTAAGGGTCTAATACACTAATACTAGTGTGTACCAAGTACCACAATATCCCTGAAAGGCAAAAAGTCCCAACAATTGCTACATATATAACATTTTTGAATGTCTCAATGCAAATAACAATATAAATTACCCATTATGTATATATTACCCGACATATTACCAAAAAAAGGAGACAGGGTAAGGGGGAGGAAAGAGAGGGGGGACACTCTCTGCTCACAATAAAAGAGGATACATTGCAGGTGAAGCACGATAAGATGGAGCAAGGAACCATACAGGATGATTACAAACAGCCCAGCCTCAACTCATCCCAATGTGGATTGGGTGACAATGAGGAAGAGGAGGAGGAAGAACAGGAGCTAGTTTCATGTGCTATAGAGGGTACTACCTGCACAGCTTTCATACCGTCTGTTCAGCATGGATGGCCAGAGGACAGAGAGGAGGAGGAGGAGAGCATGGTCAATCATCCTCTTGGTGAGGACATGGAAGTTTTGCCTGTTAGTAGTCTGGCATGCATGGCTGAGTTTATGTTACGCTGCCTTTTACATGACCCTCACATTCTCAAAATTTTTGGTGACAGTCATTACTGTTTGGTGATACTTCTAGACCCATGCTACAAGGAGAACTTTATAACTCTTATTCCTGAGGTGGACAGGTCTACAAAAATGGGGCTGTAACAGAAGGCCCTTGTTGCGGAACTATTAAAAAATTCCCATCTAAAAACGCTGGCGGCAGAGGTCACACTTCATTGGACAACCAAGTTGTACAGGCGAGAGACACACAACTTCCATCCAGCAGGGGCAGGGGAACACTGTCAACTTTCTGGGAGAATTTTCTCAGCCCCTCCAATCGCACAAGCCCTGAGGCGTGGGGTACTCTCACAATGAGTGCAAAGTTTGGGAAAATGCTGAGGGAGTACCTTGCCGACTGTACCAACGTCCTCTGTGATTCCTCTGTGCCTTTTGATTATTGGGTATCCAAGCTGGATACATGGAATGGACTTGCTCTCTATGCCTCAGAGTTCCTGGCCTGCCCTGCCACCAGCGTTTTATCAGAGTGTGTTTTTAGTGCTGCTGGTGGAATTATAACAGATAAGCGCATACGCCTGTCAACTGAAAATGCTGACAGGCTGAACAAGGGCTGGATTGGGCCTGACTTCTCAACACCACCAAATGATAGCAGCGTAACATAAACTCAAATCCAGTGTCTTTTCTTGGGAGGTGTATTCCCATGCACCTTTTCATACCCAGATATTGGTATACGCTTCCTGATTTTGGCTATTTGCTCTTGTTCTCCTCCTTCTCCTCAACCTCTACCACAATATCACCAGGGTGACCGTGGTCTGTGATCCAACACCCACAAAATTTTTTTAAAGTGTGTTTATGATGCCCGTAAAAAAAAAACGGTATACAGTATGTTCATTTATAACCCCCAGGGGTAAATGTTTGTTAGTCCAAACACTTAGTGCATGGGCATTACAAGTATAGGAGGCCCGCTCCTTTCTAATGGGAACATTTTTTTATGAGGCCCTCCTCCACGTTTCTTCCAAGGGGTATTGGAGTGCCTCCAAATTTTTGGCAACCCTTGCATTCACTGCATAAGCCAGCACTATGGGAGACCCACTTCCTAATAATGGAAACATTGTTTTGAGGAGGCCATCTGACCTCCATGTCTCTTCCAAGGGGCATTGAAGTGCCTCTAAATTTTTGGCAACCCTTGCATTCACTGCATAGGTCAACACTATGGGAGACCCACTTCCTAATAATGGTAACATTGTTTTCAGGAGGCCCTCTGACCTCCACGTCTCTACCAAGGGGCATGGAGTGCCTCCAAATTTTTGGCAGCCCTTTGCATTTACTGCATAGGCAAACACAATGGGAGACCCACTTCCTAATAATGGTAACATTGTTTTCAGGAGACCCTCTGACCTCCACATCTCTACCAAGGGGCAGGAGGCCCTCCTCTAAGTCTATGCAAAGTGGTATTGGGGTGCATCCAAATTTTTGGCAGCCCTGCCACTCACTGCATACGCAATAACAGTATAAGAGACCCACTCTTTAGTAATGGGAACAATAAAACATAGCTGGCTGATGGTTCTCTAAGAATAGTAAAGGCCGCCTGATGGCCCTAAAAAAATAGGCTTTGTGACTTTCAGAGTCCCTCCTTCATAAATGAAACATGATGTGTCTGATGATATCTCACACACCACATGGCCAGATAAGGCTTTAAAATTTTAAAATGACATTTCCTGGTGAATGCATTTGTCACGGTTGAAAGCAATGCAAAAGTGAAAAAAACGCATCAAAAACGCTACGTGTGAACATAGCCCAAGGTGTGTAGGAGCATTTTTGTTTTTGGTTATTTATTTTACCTTACATACAAGTCATTACCCTGGAAAGGATGTTCCTTAACATATTTCCCAGGAAAATCCATTTTGGTTTTGTTTTGGTATGTTTTATTGTGAGTCCGTAAAAGTGGCATAATACCTCTGACAACGTTGTAGACAGAAGTGACCTGGGAGTCAGAAATGCTTCCAGCGGTCTTCCCATGCTGTCCCCATGTCATTTGAGCACTGTTCCAATCGATTTTGGCAATTTTTAGGCCCTCTGCAGACCGCAGGGCGGAGCCGCCTGCGAAATGCTTGAGTTTCCCATAGACTTACATTGGGCTCATTGCTCGGGTCGAGCACCCGAATATTCCAATGTGCTCGACCCGAGCATCAAGCACCCGAGCATTCTAGTACTCGCTCATCACTAATAGTTGTAACGGGTCCGGGAAGTGGAGCCTCTGAGCTGCAATACAAATGGAAAGTCCTTTTAAGGAAGCGGGTGACTCCCAGGGGAGGCAAGCAGGTAGTCACAACAAGTGACGGGGACAGTCTCTGGGTAAGCAGGCAGGTGGTCACGGTAAGTGACGGGGACAGTCTCTGGGTAAGCAGGCAGGTGGTCACGGCAAGTGACGGGGACAGTCTACGGGTAAGCAGGCAGGTGGTCACGGCAAGTGACGGGGACAGTCTCCGAGTAAGCAGGCAGGTGGTCATGGCAAGTACTGGCAGGTGCCTACGGGTAAGCAGGTGGATAGCCGCGGCAGGTGCTGGCGGGCGCTTCTGGATAAGCAGGTAGATAAACTCAGCAGGTGCTGGCAGGCGCTTCTAGGTAAGCAGGAGGAAAGACTCAGCGAGTGCTGGCAGGTGCTTCCAGGTAGCAGACAGGTGACAGGCAGGAAACAGGCAGGACTAGTCAGGCTAGCGAAGGGACCTGAGGGCTGAAGCAGAGGTGAAGACACAGTGCGACAACTGTTGCTCGGGCATCTCCATTTTGGAGGAGGTGCCTTAAATATGGGAAGTCCTCTGGCCATTGACCGGGGACTTTTTAGGAAGACGCGCGCCGTCCATTTAAGAAGGGGGGGTGCGCGCGCGTGCGCCCTAAACACTCTACTGAAGGAGGAACGCGCGCCGGCCACAGCAGGGAACGGAGCACAGGGACAAGCCGCGCCAGGAACCGGGGGGCAAGAGACACAGTGTCCCTGTCTGACATGGGGCAGGGATGCCGCTGCGCTGACAGAGACAGGAGCGCCGGAGGGACCCATGTGAGGAGCGCAGAGGTGAGAGGGACGGCGTCCCTGCCTAGCAGAAGGTAGGGACGCCGATGCTACAATAGTTATGTCACACAAACTAGTTAATAAATAATATTTACTACATGTCTACTTTACATCAGCAGAATTTAAATTTTAAATAAAACATGTTCTTCTTTTATTAGAAAGTAGAAGGGTTAAAGGTTGATCAGCAATTTCTCAATTCTCCAACAAAATTTACAAAACCAATTTTTTAGGGACCCCATCAAATTTGAAGTGACATTGAGGGGCCTATATGAAAGAGAATGCCATACAGTGACACTATTTTAAAAACTGCACTCACAAAAGTGCTCAAAACTAGAGCAAGCATGCCTGCGCTCTGCAGTGTCTATGAATGATGGCATGCTGGATGGCAGCGCTCAGTTGTGATCCAGCCTGTCATCTCAATGCCATCCCAGCGTGGGAGAATTCTCCTGGTCAAGCGCTGAGCGCTGAGAATTTTCCCACGCTGTCAGTGACGTGCATGAGGTGAGCCGAGTTCATTGGACATGAGCTCACCTCATTCACGTCACTGACAGTGTGGGAAAATTCTCCTGCACTCACCGCATGCACAGGAGAATTTTCCCACGCTGTCAGTGACGTGCATGAGGTGAGCTGAGTTCATTGGACATGAGCTCGGCTCATCAGGATGCCGGCACAGCCAGACACTGAGGAGCGCAAGCATGCCTGTGCTTCTCAGTGTCTGCCGCATGGCAAGCTGGATGGCAGCGTTCTGCTGCGGTCCAGCCTGTCATGTGAATGTAGCAGAGCTGAAGCTGTCGTGGGAACCATGGAAAGGTAAGGATGATGTTGCTTTATTATTTTACTTTTATTGCAGGAGATCATTGGCTTTAGCTGGAATGGGCGTGATGGTAAGTATGGTTTAATTTAGAACAATAAAGAATTGTGTCTTTATTTCAATTAAAGGACTTTATTCCGGGTGTTTGTGTTTTTTTGTAACTTTGACTATGGGGTTAGTAATGGGGGTGTCTTATAGACGCCTCTCCATTACTAACCTGGGCTTGATGTCAGCTGGCATTATAAGCTGACATCAACCCTAACCCTATTACCCCACTGCCACCGCTACAGGGCAGTGGGAAGAGCGAGGCTAAGTGCCAGAATTGGCGCATCCTATGGATGCACCATTTCTGGGGCGGCTGACGGCTGGTGTTTCTAGCCTGGGAGGGGGCCAATATTCATGGCACCCTTCCTGGGCTATTAATATCAGCCCCCAGCTGTCTGCCTAGCCTTTGCTAGCTATTAAAATAGGGGGGACCCCACGTCATTTTTTGGGGGGTCCCCCATTTTAATAGCTAGTAAAGGCTAGGTATTCAGCAGGAGCTGATATTAGTAGCCTGAGAAGCCTCGTTGGTATTACCCCCTTCCCAGGCTTCAAACATCTGCCCGAGCCGTCTGCTTAACCTCCGCTAGAGACTAAAATTACGGGGAACCCCACGCCAATTTTTTTTTAAATAAATCCTTTATTTTAATACTAAATGACAAGTACAGTAATCAACACTATCACTGTACTTCTTATAAATGTGACTGACATGCTTCTATCTATCTAATTTATGTGTGATGCTCTATTCTTTCTGTTATAAATTGTCGGGTACCGATGCTGAATTGCCGGCCGGCTATTTTAAAGAGACGGTGCATGAAAACACTAATATTTTCTTTAATAAATCCTTTAACACTAAAAGACAAGTACAGTAACCAACACTGTCACTGTACTTCTTATATATGTGACTGACAAGTTTCTATCTAATCTATGTGTGATGCTCTATTCCTTCTTGTCTAAATTGTCGGGTACCGGTGTATGCCGCTGCTGAATTGCCGGCCGTTTTTTTTCTGAGCAGTTTGTCAGCTTTTGGACACCTTTGAAGGTGTTTTCTATGTGTTTCTATGTGTTTTTGGTTGCCTGCCATTGGTTTTAACGGTGTTCGATGGTGTTCTAAGGTGTTCGACGAACAGTTCCTCGAACATCCCGGTGTTCGACAAACCGAACCTAACCCGAACACTATGGAGGTGGCTCAACACTACTCAAAACCACATCCAAAAAGTTTATTAATCTTTCAGGTGCTTGACAGAAATTAAAGCAACATGAAAAGATAAAATGAAAATATTATTTTTTTCCCACAAAAAAGTTGATTTGGAAAATTTTGCATTTTCCAAAAGGTAACAGGAAAAAATGGACTATAAATTAATTATGCAATTTCTCCTGAGTATGCTGAAACACCATTTGTGTTGGAACATTACTGTTTGGTGGCACTGTATGGCTGGAAGGGAAGGAGTACCATTTGACTTTTGGAGTGTAAAATTGGCTGGAATAGATAGCAGACCCCATATTGGGTTTGCAGAACTCCTGCTGCACCTAAACAGTGGAAAACTCGCACACATTACCCCATTTTGAAAACGGTACCTCTAAAGTAACTTAACTTCACAGAATATTACAACATTGAGCTGTGAAAATGAAAAAAATATTTTTTTCTGAAAAAATGTTTTGACCCAAAGTTTTCATCTTGACAAAGGTAATAGCAGAAAGTGGACTGTATAATTTGTAGTGCAATTTTTCCTGAGCACGCTGATACACCAAATGTAGTGGAAAACAACTGTTTGGGCATCTAGAGATGTGGTGAGCACCTTGAACCCACACGTGTTTCCAAAATGTTATAACATTTGAGCCTTAAAAATGAAAAAATAAATTTCTCCTGCAAAAATGTTTCATTTTTACAAAGGTAACAAGAGAAAATGGAACATACAGTTTGTTGTGCAATTTCTCCTAAGTACGTCAATACCCTTTACGTGGTGGAAATTTACTTTTGGCCACATGGCAGGACTCAGAAGGGAAGGAGCACCAACTGAATTATGGAGATCAATTTTGTCTGGAATAGATTGCCATGTCACATTTGAATAATACCCCATATATTGTCCAAAACTGCTTTTGAGGTACCGTGGAATTCTTAGAAGGGAAGAAGCGCCATATTGGAGTTCAGATTTTGCTGTATTGATACATTGGCAGAGCCCCTGAGGTGTTATAAAAGCAGAACCCCTCCATAAGTAACTCAATTTTCCAAACTGCATCCCCCAATGAATTTATCTAGGGGTGCAGTGAGCAAGTTGATGCCACACGTGTGTCACAGAATTTAATAACATTGGGCAGTGACGAAAGAATTATTACATTCTTACCACTAAAATGTTATTTTTCCAAAAGTTTTTAATTTTTTTCAGAGCTAATAGGAAGAAATGGACTAATTTGTTGTGCCATTTCTTCTGGGTGTTCCAACACTCTACATTTAATTGAGAAATAGTTTTCAGAAACAAAAGAAATCTCAGAAAGGAACTAGAAAGGAACTAGTGCCTTATTATAGTGTAGATTTTGTTGTCATGCTGTGCGGGTGCCTTGTAACAATGGCAGAGCCCCTGAGGTGCCCAAACAGCAGAACACTCAGATAAGTGATTCCATTTTGCAAACTACACCTCTCAATGAATTTATCCAAGGGGGCAGTGATCATATTGACACCACAAGTGTGTCAAAGAATTTTATACCATTGGGCAGTGAAGAAAAAATTATTACATTTTTACCACAAACATTTTGTTTTAACTCCGAGTATTATACTTTTTCACTGGGAAACGGGTAAAAATTGCAAAAAAATTTGTCACACACTTGCTGATAAACATGGAAATACCCCATTTGTGTCTTTATAGTACTTCTTAGCCACATGGCAAGACTTGGGATGAAAAAAGCGCTAGTTGACTCCTGGAGAACAAATTATTATAGAATAGTTTGTGGACTCTATATACAGAGCCCTTAAATGTCATAAAAGCATAATCCGCACTCTAGTGACGCCATTTTGGAGATTACACCCTTCTAAGAATTTCTGTACAGGTGTGAAAATTGCAAATCTGCCAGTGTAATGTCCAGCACATTTTAGTTTCGAGTATATTATAGTGCCCATACATTATGCGCAGCTCGTGCTTTTGGAGACACGCACCCGTAAATTAAACAGGCTAGCATCGCTATAAAAATGCCAAACATGTGGAATCTGTATGTGGCTTAGGCACATTGTGCGGCTTAGATGGGAGAGGAGAATTTGAACTTGGGAGTGCAGAATTCACTGTTTTTATCTTGGGCCGAGGAACTATAGCACTTTGTGGCCGACCATGCTTTTTTGCACGCTTAAAAATCTGGACACCGCTGGATCATAGGCCAGACAGAGTCCATAGTGTCTCCATCTGCCTCATTATAGGGAATCTTCTGCTGAAGGTTCCATCTGAATCATGTATGTTAGAGATTTATATGGATACCCTGGGTGTAAGCCTTACTGTGATCTTTGTGATACAGAATGAACAAATTAACAGCAGGTCATGAATTTGCTGTATTTATTTTTTACGCCATTTCACATGTGCTATAAGTGATTAGATTTTATTCTTCGGGTCGATGCAATGACATCGATACCAGATTTATATCAGTTTTTTCAGCTGCTATCACCCACTAAAAGATGCTTTTTTTGTAAAATAACATTTTTGGATCTCCATATATTGAGAACTATAATTTTTCTTTCTTTCTGCTTACAGAGTCACGTGGGGGCTTGTTTCTAGAGGATGAGTTGACATTTTTACTGGCACCATTTTCCGGCACATGACATTTTTTGATCTCTTTCTATTCTGATTTTTGGGAGGCAGAATGAACAAAAATCAGAAATTCAGCAATTTTTTTATACTATTGACCATATGGTAAAAGTGATAAGGCAGCTTTATTCTTCGGGTCAGTACAATACTACATTTATATATTTTTTTATGTTTTTCCTCGTTTTACACAATAAAAACTATTTTAATGAAAAAGAATAGTTTTTGCATCACTATATTCTAAGAGCTTTAACTTTTTATTTCTCCCGTGCTGAAGCTGTATGATGGCTTGTTTTATTGCAGAACAAGATTATGTTTTCAGCTCTACCATTTTTATTTACATTCAATTTTTTGATCTAGTTTTATTCCCTTATTTTGGTGGTATGATTAAAAAGCTTAGTTTTTATTATTTTTTTGTATGAAGTTCACTGAAGGAGTTAAATAATGTGACAGTTGGGTTGTTCCAGACATGGCAATACCAAATACAGTTGAAACCAGAAGTTTACATACACTACATAAAAAGACACATATGCATGTTTTTCTCAATATCTGACATGAAATCAGAATAAACCTATCCCGTTTTAGGTCAATTAGGATTACTATAATTTTCAATATTTGCCAAATAACAGAATAATGAGAGAGAGAATGTTTTAAGGGATTTTTATTACTTACTGCAAAGTAAGTCATTTATTGGTTTAATATTTATTTTTCTTTTTTTGTTTATTTATTTTATGATTTTTTTTAAACATTTTTACATTTTTTTTTTCACTTTTGTTTTACTTTTTTACCTAGTCCCTCTATTAGTCTGCTCACTTGTATAATACATTGCAATACACTAGCATTGCAATGCATTATACCTGTCAGTTCTGCACTGACAAAAGCCTCTTAGACTATGCTCTGATCATGGTCTAACAGGCTTACCGCAGCTGGCTGACTTGAAGATTATCATGACCTTGGGTTGCCATGGCAACAATCGGGTCCTCATTGCGGGGCTCCAATCTGAAGGAAAAGAGAACCCACTCCCTCTCCCTTCCTTCTAAATGCTGCGATCACTATTGATCATGGCATTTAGTGGGTTAAGTGGCTCAGGGAGGTGCAAAAAAGCTGAGGCTCTGCTTTTAACTAAGTCAAGCTCCTGGCTGCGTTCATACAGGCACTGCTCCTGTGTCCATAGGATCACCATGACGTAAATTTACATTATATTTCCAGAATCTTTTTCTGACCATGACAAAACTTACATCAAATGTCGTTAAGGGATTAACTCCTACAAAATTTTAAATGACCAATGTCAAAAACCTTTTTACAGTACTTCATTCGATGTAAATACTTCTATGCCCAAAAATGACAAATGTATTCTCAGAATGATACCTTTATTGGCTAACCAGAAAAATATATACAGTACAGACCAAAAGTTTGGATACACCTTCTCATTTAAAGATTTTTCTGTATTTTTATGACTATGAAAATTGTACATTCACACTGAAGGCATCAAAACTATGAATTAACACATGTGGAATTATATACTTAACAAAAAAGTGTGAAACAACTGAAAATATGTCTTATATTCTAGGTTCTTCAAAGTAGCCACCTTTTGCTTTGATGACTGCTTTGCACACTCTTGGCATTCTCTTGATGAGCTTCAACAGGTAGCGACCAGAAATGGTCTTCCAACAATCTTGAAGGAGTTCCCAGAGATGGTTAGCACTTGTTGGCCCTTTTGACTTCACTCTGCGGTCCGGCTCATCCCAAACCTTCTTGATGGGTTCAGGTCTGGTGACTGTGGAGGCCAGGTCATCTGGCGTAGCACCCCATCACTCTCCTTCTTGGTTTCATAGCCCTTACACAGCCTGGAGGTGTGTTTGGGGTCATTGCCTGTTGAAAAATAAATGATGGTCCAACTAAATGCAAACCGGAAGGAATAGCATGCTGCTGCAAGATGCTGTGGTAGCCATGCTGGTTCAGTATGCCTTCAATTTTGAATAAATCCCCAACAGTGTCACCAGCAAAGCACCCCCACACCATCACACCTCCTCCTCAATGCTTCACGGTGGGAACTAGACATGTAGAGTCCATCCATTCACCTTTTCTGCGTCGCACAAAGACACGGTGGTTGGAACCAAAGATCTCAAATTTGGACTCATCAGACCAAAGCACAGATTTCCACTGGTCTAATGTCCATTCTTTGTGTTCTTTAGCCCAAACAAATCTCTTCTGCTTGTTGCCTGTTCTTAGAAGTGGTTTCCTAGCAGCTATATTACCATGAAGGCCTGCTGAACAAAGTCTCCTCTTTACAGTTGTTGAAGAGTTGTGTCTGCTGCTAGAAGTCTGTGTGGCATTGACCTGGTCTCTAATCTGAGCTGCTGTTAACCTGCGATTTCTGAGGCTGGTGACTCGGATAAACTTATCCTCAGAAGCAGAGGTGACTCTTGGTCTTCCTTTTCTGGGGCGGTGCTCATGTGTGCCTGTTTCTTTGTAGCACTTGATGGTTTTTGCAACTGCAATTGGGGACACTTTCAAAGTTTTCCCAATTTTTCGCACTGACTGACCTTAATTTCTTAAAGTAATGATGGCCACTTGTTTTTCTTTACTTAGCTGCTTTATTCTTGCCATAATACAAATTCTAACAGTCTATTCAGTAGGACTATCAGCTGTGTATCCACCAGACTTCTGCACAACACAACTGATGGTCCCAACCCCATTTATAAGGCAATAAATCCCACTTATTAAACCTGACAGGGCACACCTGTGAAGTGAAAACCATTTCTGGTGACTACGTCTTGAAGCTCATCAAGAGAATGCCAAGAGTGTGCAAAGCAGTCATCAAAGCAAAAGATGGCTACTTTGAAGAACCTAGAATATAAGGCACAGTTTCAGTTGTTTCACACTTTTTTGTTAAGTACATAATTCCACATGTGTTAATTCATAGTATTGATGCCTTCAGTGTGAATGTACAATTTTCATAGTTATGAAAATACAGAAAAATCTTTAAATGAGAAGGTGTGTCCAAACTTTTGGTCTGTACTATATATATGCAAGCTTTCAGAGCACAGAGGCTTCTTCTTCAGGCAATAGTACAAATAAATTGATTAGACAAATGCACAATATTTAAGAGATGTTACAGCAGGACGTTTGTTCATGAGGTGTAAGGGCTGATGTCTCCTAATGATAAGCCAAGGAAATTAAATAAGAGTCTTTCATTATGAATGGAGAGGCTGATGGAATGTTTAATAATCTGGAGTCCCTCTGGTGGAGGTGTGAATTATATCCATGTAGTGAGTCATAAATCCAGGTATTAAATTAAGTACTATTGTCAAGGAATTGAACATTCTTATTAGTTTAAATTCCCAATTCATTCTCTCTCTGTAGCCCTTGAAATGACCTTTTAGTATTAAGACTTTTAAAACGATGTCTCAGCTCAGAGAAATGTTTTCCCACAGGCGTGTCCAATTCATTCCTGATTGTGTGTCCGTGTAAATTCATTCTTGTTTGTAATTTCTGCATGATCTCCCCAATATAGACAACTTCCAGACACCTTGTACATTGTATCATGTACACCACATTGGAGGATGTACATAAAAAGAAATCCATGATCTTTTAGTCCTGAATTTGTGTTTGGTATGTGGACTGCATTTGATGGTAATTTTTCTAGCTAACACAGAACCACAATATAACTTTGTATTGTACATTACAGTACTTAAAGGTAGAAATGTAGTAATATATAAATATTACATATTTTTTGTACATATTTTTTGTACATATCCTGTTCTGAATACTTTCTTTTGCATTTTCTCTCTGTTGAGGGTTTTTGTGGTATAACAGCTTACTAAAGAATCCTCCAGTAGACCAAAACTCTGGCTAACTGATGAACATCTATTATGTCAAAGTTTTAGAATAAGATTTGGAGTTGACTTTTCTGATTATTTCTCATTACAATGTATTTCTTATAAGTTGACCTACTAATAACCCTGAAGACATTATTTACTTTATACTGAATGTTCTCATCTCTCATAATCTACACAGTAGTAAAGAATATGATTTAATGCAGATTTTGCATATATGGAGAGATGACTATCAGAATATTTTCCTGTAAATGGTTTTGTAGTCAATGATCACTCACATTACAAAGAAAAATACATTATGCACTTATCAAAGGAGAAGTTGTCACTTAAATGTCACATTTCTATTGTAAAATTAAATGAAAACATGCATATAATAATGAAGGCCACAGTTCAATTTACTGGCTTAGTTTACAATATAATCACAACAGGATGTCAGAGGACAGCCAGTGTGCAATGTTCAGGCAGTTGAAGGGCATTTTATGGCATACCTGGAAGCAATAGTCCAAGAGTCACAACTTTGCTATAGAGTGCCTGCTAGAGCTACCCATTAGCTGGTTCTGTCTTTTTCTCATTACTAAAGCATTTTAGACCAGAGTTACCCACAATATTGGTGTTCATCAGGGAGGGTCCTTTACATCACCCAATTTCCTCTTCTTTGCTCCTTTCCTTTAGAGCACCATCTTCTACAGACCTAGTACACACAGACTTTCAGAGAAGGTCTTAGGGCAAAGGTAAACTTCTGGTGACATCACAGGGCATTGTTGCCGCACACCAACTGACAGCATATGATCTTATCATGCGACCGATAATATGCACAGGAATACATCATAGGTTATTGAATTAACACACCTCTTTGCTATATATGTTGCACGATTCCCTTCTCGCCCCATCATTCCCTGAGGAAGCATGTGTTTCATAGTTTCATAGTTTTTTAAGATTGAAAGTAGAATTAAGTAAGTCCATCTGTTATGCCTCTGTATCAACTTACAGTTCCTGTACAGACTAAATAATCTGACTATACAGTCTGCCTAGTTGTGACTGTGGATGCAGAGATAGCCCTAAGCACAGACTAGGAGATGTTAACTTGGACTTAATCTGCCTAAACAACGGTTGAGTTGCTTCACATTCCTCCTAAAAAATCGGAGGGCAGAGCAGAGTGTGAATAACCTACAAGAGGAGAAGTGTTATATCAAAGGAAAGGTCCCAGAGTGAGTAAAGAAAATAATGAAATATCAAACAAAGAATAAAGAAAGTACTGTTAACAAATATACTGACTAATTCCTAATGATAAACAGAAGGTGCAAAGTATAGCAAAGAAACAGCAAAGCAAAAATCCTTATCTGAAATCTCACAGACTGGTTCTAAACATCAATAGAATAACAGAACATCGAAATTAATCTACCACCAGCATCAAACACTAGCAGAATGACAGAATATAAAGCTGCACAAAATAGGTGATAGAAAGAAATGAAAACACCTGTGTTAAGCTAGACAGACTGCAGTCAGAATAGCTGAATCTAAACACCCACTGAAAAGGTGTGCCTCTTGTTGCTCAGCAGAAAGAGAAGCTGACCAAAGAACACAAACAATAGAGATCGAATCAAGGAGCATAACAGTACCCCTCCTTCTACGAGGGGCCACTGGACCCGAAGAGATCCCCAAACACTGATGCCGCTGACAGAACTCCCTCACTAGGTGGCCCGCATGCAATTTTTTTGCATCAACCCCAGCAATAACCTCCTGACCAAAACCTTTGCATTTACTTGATTTTGTCTTCAATCTCTGACTTGTCAGCAACCCAACACCCGCTCCCCATCATACTCCTTGTTCTTTGTATACCAAGGAGATATGTCACAGAGAAATCAACAGAAGGATGATTGTGAACAGAAACCTTCGAGAAAGCTGTCTTGAAGGAAGCAAAAGCATGAACATCCTCAGTAGACCAAGAGGAAAAATCAGTACTCTTCTTGGTCATATCAGTAAGTGGTTTGACTAAGACCAAAAAGTTGTTAATGAACCTACAATAAAGATTAGCAACCCCCAAGAAACTCTGTAAAGCTTTATGATTAGTTGTTTGCACCCAATTAAGGACGCCCTGTACCTTCACAGGATACATCTGAGCACAATCAAGAGACCTATGCGGAGAAAGAACTTCACCCTCAGTTTCTGAAAAAACATCCTCAGAATCTTGAACTAACTCGGGAGGAGATATCATAGATGACAGAGATTTAGATAAACAATTAGAAAGACAGTTATTCCCCCAAGACTTAACCTAGCGAGTCTCTCAATTGATGGTAGTATTGTTTTTCGGCAACCAGGGCATACCCAACACAATTTTAGATGGCAAATAAGGAAGAACCATGAATGAAATAGATTCAGAGTAAGGGGAGAATTATCAATTGTGGCTTCTTGAACAGGATAACCAAGAGTTGCAACTGTATACCCACACTCGCCAGCAAAATCACTGTCAACGAGATCTAAGGAGGAACCTGAGTCAACAAATGCAGAGGTAACTCTGACTCCATATTTGGTAGCCAAAGGCACTTGTAAAAATCAGCCAGTAGTCTGCATGTGAGATAACCTCAAACCTCTAGAATAATTTTCCTTATATATTAGTGATGCTTTTCTTTCTTTCTCCTTTGCTTTAAGAAATTCATTATTGAATCTGAAACATTGAACCATTAAATGACCTGTTCTTCTGCAGTATAGACATAAACGAGCACGTATTTCAAGTTTTACTCCCTCCTTGGAAGCTCTGCAGGCCCCAATCTGCATTGATTCTGCTGCATCAGTAAGAAAAGAAGGAGGAATCACAAAAATAGCGGCTTATTAAATAGAATGCCAGGTAAAGAAAAACATTTATTGATACATTGTTAACTACACATGGGTGGTTAATATAAATGGCTGACAGCACACCCACACACAGACCTGCAATTAGACCGCAGCAAATGGCTGAAGCCTTTTTGGCACTATTTGCTCCATGAGCCTCCTGATGAACTGAATTATGAAAGGGAAATACGTAGCTTGACAGGAGTCAGAGATAAGTAAAACACAGTCTGATGCCATGCAAAGTTTTGCTAACATATAGAGATGAGCGGTGTTCGACTCGAACTGTTCGCCAATCTCAAATTCAAGCTGTTTTGGGTGGTGTTCGAGCCGTTATGCGAACCTGAACGATTTGAAAAAAATTCGGCTGTTCAAGGTTATGTTCGATATCTGTTCGTGCACCAAAATCCTAACTGGATTTTTTCTCAGTAATGCTGAAAATTAATGTTAATGCGCAGTTTAAGTGTACAGCGGGGCGGGGGGAGGGGCAGGGTTTGGATCTCTGCAGAAATAATGAAGATCTCCTTTTTTTTTTCTCTTTCCCACATTTACAGTGGGGAGGTGCAATCTTTCAGCCTATCAGCAGAGCACACACGGAACAAAATGTTTTTTTTCACACAAGCAAGGGCATGTGTCATTGGCAGTGTATGTCACATGTCCTTGCCCTATAAGGCCCAGCCATTTTCCCCGTCGCCACCATTTTCTCACTACTGCAGCTGCGTGTTAGACGGCACCGCTGTTGCTGTGTGTGCTATACTTTGTACATTTGAAGCCAATTTTCACACAAATCTACAGATAGCTTGGGAGTAGGGAATAGTTGTAACTGCAGTCCTTTTAAGGACTAGGTTACATCATTTCCTAAAACTTTTATCAGGCAGGTCTGTGCTCTTAAATAGATAGGTTGGGAGTAAAGACTAATTGTAATTGCAGTCCTTTTGAGGGCTAGGTTACATCAGTTCCTATCACTTTTTGCCAGGCAGGTCTGTGCCAGTGCTGTACAAGTTTTTTTCACAGCATTTGGCTAAATAAAGCAAAGCAAATCCTTTTTGTCCTCTTGCAGTGTGTGTTAGTCAGTGGAGAAGCCTATCTGTGTTGAAAGCTATACCACCTGTGTATAGAATACAAATTTTTTTACTGCACCTAGTGAAGTAAAACCTTTTGGGCATAGCATCATTCTATTAGTCCATCAATTCTAACCTCCACCAGGTTGCAAATTCAAAATAATTTTTATCTTCTTATATCTCTGAAAAAATATTTGGGCTTCGGCTTGTAGAAGTGTGTGGGACTTGTCCTATTAGTCCATCTATACTAACCTCCAGCAGGTTTCAAATTCAATATAATTTTTTTCTGCATCTAGCTCTGAAAAAATATTTGGGCTTCGGCTTGTAGCAGTGTGTGGGACTAGTTCTATTAGTCCATCTATACTAACCTCCATCAGGTTGCAAATTCAATAAAATTTTTATCTGCATCTAACCCAGGCAATACTTTTGGGCTAATATCACAGTTTGGCCACTCAGCTCTGCTCGGTTCCCATCCATTGTTTTTTGTGCAAACAACTCCAGAGTTGTGAATTAGTTAACCACCAAAATGAGTGGAAAAAGGCCTGCTGCTGGTGGAAAGGGGAATAGGCGTGTTGGGAAGGGAAAAAAAGGTTGTGTACGTGGGGTAGGTGATAAAGCAACAGTAACATCTGCAGAAGAAAGACCATCTTCCAGCCAAACTAAGATGTCTACTTCTTTTAGAGGACAATGTGATAAGATCCCTTTCTTACGGCCACGCCAATCGCTACAAATTCCAGATGAGGCACAAAAACAACAGGTGCTTCAACGGATATCAAGTGCTCCTTTAATTTGGCTCTCTTCCACCTCAACTTCAACATCACAAATACTCCAGCCCTCAGAGGTGTCACCCCAATCGCACTTGCTTCCTCACAGCTCCCAAATCTCCAGCTGCCTGTCTGAGTATGATGTAGAACAGATGGTTGAGTCTGCAGAGCTGTTTACTCATATTATAGCCTTGGAATCGGAGGTCGGCTCTAGAGCTTCTGTGAATCCAGATGAGGAAATGATCTGCACTGATGCCCAGAATCTTTATGAGTCGGATCCAGGACAAGATGCAGAAGGTTTTGACCATAATGTAGTCCCTCGTTCCCAAACTGTAACTCCTGCTGGTGGAGACAATGAGGAAGATGATGATGAGACTCAAATTTCTGATTGGAGCAACAACTTGAGTTTTTTGTCAAGGCAGGAAGAGGTTGGCTCTGAGGACGACGGGTGTGATAACACACAGGGTGATGAACATGAGGTTGGAGATCCCACTTACTGTCAACCCACAGTCAGCCAAGAGATGAGGTCAGCAGAGGAGATGGAGGAGGATGCTAGTGACAAAGAGTTCAGGCTGCGCCTTCCTGGACAGAGACATAGTACGTAGTACTGGAAGCACGTCAACAACTGCATCCTCAAACACAACTCTGCCTCTGACCACAAGTCGTGGTGGCTCTTCAGGTCGCATGGGTGCTAAGCCTTGCATAGCCTGGGCAATTTTTCAGATCGATAAAGATGACCCAACTCGTTTTATCTGTAATATTTGTCAGCAAAAGCTAAGTAGAGGCCAAAAAATACAAAGTTTGAGTACTTCATGCATGAACCAGCACATGGATATCAAGCATAAGTTGCAGTGGGAAGCTCACTGTGCTACAATGCGACCTAGCCGGCCGGGCCACCCACCGTCTGCCACATCTTGTTCATCCGCGGCCTCTTCATCCTCTGTGACTGGGGGGACAGCAGTCACACCTGTTTTGGGATGCTGACCTGCCACCTCTTTACCCGCAACAGCCAGCGTGATTGGCAGGTCATCATTTTCTTTGGAGGTGGAAACACCAGCTGGTGTTCAGCGCTGTCCGACATCGATAGCACCACCTTTGGATCAAGGCAACCTAACATATCCGCCTGCATCTTCCTCACAGACCGGCAGTTTGCCGGGGACACCCTTCTCAACCCCGTCTAAGCACAACAGCCAGCCCTCGGTCCCTCAGATGTGGACAAGTAAAAGATCATTTCCTCTCTGCCATGAGAAAGGTAAGAGGTTGAATTTCACCATCTGCAAGCTCTTGGCTACAGAAATGCTTCCTTTCTGCCTGGTGGACACAGAGGATTTTCGAGACCTTTTGTCCGTCACAGTGCCCCAGTACCAGATGCCTAGTCGGCACTAATTCTCAAAGAAAGGTGTGCCTGCGCTCTACCAGCATATCGCACACAACATCACCGCTTCTTTGAGAAACTCTGTGTGTGACAGGGTGCATTTCACCACAGACACTTGGACGAGTAGGCATGGACAGGGGCGTTACATGTCGCTGACAGGGCACTGGGTAACTATGGTGACAGCAGGACAAGGGGCTGCTGTCCAAGTCTTGCCGTCCCCACGAGTTGTGCATCAATCCTCTTTATCTCAAAGTTCCTCCATTGCTTCTGCCTTCTCAACCTCCTCTCGGTCCTCCACCTGCACTCAAAGCCTGTCTGGTCATGCCACAAGCTTTCTAACTGCGCAGAAGGGATCCTGCACACCTCCTTACTATGCTGGCAGCAGGGCTCAATGTCATCAGGCGTTTTTTACTTTGAAATGTCTAGGAAATGTGAGTCATACAGCGGAGAACCAGTTTCATGAATGGTTGTCTCCTCTGGACCTGAAACCAGGGAAGGCCGTGTGCGACAATGCTGCAAACCTGGGTGCGGCCCTTCGCCGGGGCAATGTCACACACGTGCCTTGTATGGCTCACGTGTTGAACCTGGTTGTCCAGCAATTTTTAGCCCACTAGATGGCCTTCTGCAGAGGGCACTGTCGCTGTGTGCTCACTTCCGCCGTTCGTATCCCGCAGCTCTGCGACTTACATCTCTACAGAAGCCGTTGGGCCTGCCACTTCACCGGCTAAAATGCGATGTGCCTACCCAGTGGAATTCAACTCTGCACATGTTGCAGCGACTGTGGCAGCACCGACAAGCCCTGGTGCAATACGTTGTGATGTATATCCTGGGCCAACGAGATCCAGAGGTGGGGCAAATCACGCTGGAGGAGTGGTCTCAGATCAGGGACCTATGTACCCTTCTGCACAGTTTTGAAATGGTAACGAAGATGTTTAGTGCTGACGTTGCCATTATCAGCATGACTATTCCGGTGATTTACATGCTGGAACACATGTTAAACAGAATTCGGAGTCAGGTGGTGGCACAAGAGGAGGTGGAGGAAGTAGAGGAGGAGGAGTTGTATGCGGAAGGGCTAAAATCTGCAATGTCCAGACGGTCGGCAGTACCAAGGCGGCAGGCATGTGAGTGTGGGGGAGATGGTTTTACCCTGGCGCATGGTAGCAGCCAAACTAGTGAGGAAAGTGCAGGAGCCCAGGAAGAAGTGGAGGACGAATTGATGAAAGACTTATCAGATGAGGGAGAACTTGATCACATTTCTCTTGTGCGAGGTTGGGGGGAGAGGGCAGAGGAAGGAAGCATGATTGTTACCTCGCCACCAACACAACAGGGACTTGGTGCTCCTGGATGCGCAAGACACATGAGTGCCTTCTTGCTGCACTACCTGCTACATGACCCTCGAATTGTGAGAATTAGAAATAATCCTGACTACTGGGTTGTCACACTGTTAGATCCACGGTACAAAAGTAAATTTGCAGAAATTATTCCTGCCATAGAAAGAGATGCACGCATGCAGGAGTATCAGCAGAGACTGTTGCAGAATCTTACATGTGCTTTTCCCCAAAACACTAGTGGTGCACGTAGTCAATCTCAAAGTTCCAACTTGCCAACCGTGGGACCGTCGAGTATTCAGCACTTAAAACGTAACAGAAACATAGTATCTGCTGGTAACATCAATTTTGCGGAATCATTTCACCACTTTTTTAGCCCATCCTTTGCAAGGCCACAGGAGACAAGAAGTCTGACACATAGTCAACGCCAAGAGATGATGGTACAGGAGTATTTCCAAGTAAACATTGAAGCCATGACTGTGTCACTGGACCCTTGCTCTTTTTGGGCTTCCAATCTGGATAAATGGCCGGGGCTCGCCACTTACGCCTTGGAGATCTTGTCATGCCCCGCAGCCAGCGTTCTGTCTGAACGTGTGTTCAGCGCTGCTGGTGGTGTGCTGAGAGATAAGCGCACGGGGCTCTCCACTGATAATGTAGACAGACTCACGTTCATAAAGATGAACAAATCATGGATCCGAAACGACTTTTCTACCCCTGTGTCATCCTGGGGAGTGTAAAAGCTTGATGATTTGTTAAAATCACCTCACCAGCCGTTTTAAGCTTTCAAATTACAAATCATGTTTATCTGTATCTTGGCTGGAAAATGATTTGGGCCTTGTAGCAGTGTGCAGCACTGATTCTATTAGGCCATCTATACTAAACTCCACCAGATTTAAAATTACTAATCATGTTTATCTGTATCTTGGCTGGAAAATAATTTGGGAGTTGTAGCAGTGTGCAGTACTGATTCTATTAGGCCATCTAAACTAAACTCCACCAGATTTAAAATTACTAATCATGTTTATCTGTATCTTGGCTGGAAAATAATTTGGGCTTTGTAGCAGTTTGCAGTACTGATTCTGTTAGGCCATCAATACTAAGCTACACCAGCTTTCAAATTAATAGTAATTTTTAGCTGCATCTAGCCCGGAAAATTATTTTGGGGCTCCTAGATGCGCAAGACACATGAGTGCCTTCTTGCTGCACTACCTGCAACATGACCCTCAGATTGTCAGAATTCGAAGTAATCCTGACTACTGGTTTGCCACACTCTTAGATCCCACACTCTTCGATCAACCTTTTCATTTTAATAAAGAACAAAAAAATGGTCATTTTTGAAATTATAAGCATTAGCAGGTTATTTTAAACTGAAATCAAACAGTTTCGACTCAAAACTTTATTCTAGGTGATGTTACATTTGCACATAGAACCCCTTGTTCGAAAGGAGCTTCTGAACTCTCTCGTCCATTGAATTTGCAGGTTTGGATGGTTTCTGCTTCAATTGTTTTGCATGAGGACAGAATACCCTCCCAGAGCTGTTGCTTAGATGTGAACTGCCTCCCGCCATCATAGACACTCCTTTTGATAACGCTCCAGAGGTTCTGAATGGGGTTGAGGTCAGGGGAGCATGGGGGTCACACCATAAGTTTGTCCCCTTTTATGCCCGAATCAGCCAGAGATGCAGATGTGTTATGTGCAGCATGAGACGGTGCATTATCATGTATGAAAATGATCTTGCTGCGGAATACACGGTTCTTATTCTTGAACCATGGCAGGAAGTGTTGTTTGAGAAACTCCACATACATTATGGAGTTCATCTTTACCCCTTCAGGGATCCTAAAGGGGCCGACAATCTCTCTCCCCATGATCCCAGCCCAAAACATTACTCCACCTCCTCCTTGTTGGCGCCGTAGCCGTGTTTGCATGAGGTGTCGATCAACCAGCCATCATCCACTCCATCCAACTGGACCATCGAGCATTGCGAGGCACTCATCTGTGAACAAAACAGTTTTGAAGTCAGTCTTCATGTATTGTTTGGCCCACTGGAGCCGTTTCTGCTGCAAACCTCTGAAGGACTCTGCATCTTGTTGTTCGGGGGACGTTGGAGGCACCAGCAGCTTCAAAAACTTGTCTGCTGCTATGACAAGGCTTTTTTGCCGCTGCTCTTTTAACCTGACGTAATTGCCTGTAGGAAAGAATCATCAATTTTCCCTTATCAGCACGCACACGTGTGTACTGTGAATCAGCTACATACTTCTTGTTTGTGCGATGATCAGGACGAAGTGTCTTGGCAATGTTGATTGTAGTCATGCCTTGACCTAAACACTCCACAATTTGTTGCTTCTCAGCAGCCGACACATCCTTTTTCTTTCCCATTTTGGCAGAAAATGTAGGCTGCTTAATAATGTGGGACAGCCTTCTTAAGTAGTCTTGCCTTTCATTGGACACACCTGCCAAACTAATTAGCACAGGTGTCTGCAACTGCTTACAGTGATATAAAGAGCCCTGACACACATCACCATCAATGAGTTTAACTGACAAACAAAAAAATTCTTACCTCATCACTCCTAAACACTTTTTGCATAATAATTTGGAACACAGTGTACATGTGCTTTTCCACAAAGCACCAGTGGTTCACGTAGTGAATCTTACAGTTCTAACTTGCCAACCATGGTCTGTATGGAGTTGTTCAATAAAGGGCCCAAAATTAAGATAACATAGGCGGGAGAGGTCTCTATGAATGCGAATTCCTAAGTATTTGATACCCTGTGAGGGCAAGGCAAAGGGAAAATTGGACTGGATGGAATCCTGTATGGATTTGGGGAGGGAGACATTGAGGGCCTCAGACTTTGCTGCATTGATTTTAAAATTTGACCATGTAACAAAGTGATCTATTTCAGCCATAACAGCAGTGATGGATATATGTGATTGAGTGATATATACTACGACATCATCAGCAAATGCAGAGCACTTGTACTTAGTGCCTCCCACCTCTATCCACCTAATATTGGGGTTATGGCGAATTGATGAGAGCAGGTGCTCCGTCACTAGGATGTATAAGAGAGGGGACAGAGGACATCCCTGCCTTGTCCCATTGGTGATTATGAAAGGTGATGAAAATGTTCCATTTATCTTCAGCCTAGGTGACATATTGCGATACAGGGCCGTGATTTTGGCTATAAATTGGTCCACTAGACCCCTACCCCAAGCTTTTTAAGAGAATAATATATGGCGTGCCTGGAGACTCTATGGAATGCTTTCTCAGCATCCAACGAGAGTATCTAATTACAAATTTTTAACTACATCTAGCCCAGGAAATACTTTGTGCCTAGTAGCAGTGTCTGCTAGTCAGCGGATTATCCCAGCTGTTAAGCAAGCTACACCACCTGTAGTTTGGACAATTAATTTTTTCAAAGGAAATGGTTTGGGACACTCAGTGAAGAGCATCGGGGAGGCACCCCAAGGCATAGGGGCTGGGACTGGCGGTAGGACGCCTTGTGGTGGACCGCCGAGCTCGATCCTTATAAAAGCTTTTTAACTGCTGCAGCTTTAGTGGACGCTACTGGAGCTGGAATTACGCGGCTGCTGGCATGAGACTTGCCCTCCAATAGATCCTTGTAAAAGGATTTAAAGTGTACTCATTCAAATTAGAGAGACAATTTAAATTAAAAAGATTAGTCCTGCCTCCACTGCAGGGGGGCTCGCTCGACCCACCAGCGGACAGGCACCAGTATTGGGAGAGGGGGACTGGCCGCCAGGGTACACCGCGGCTCTGGCACAAAGCCGGCGACACGGAGGTCGTACGGGCAGGAACGGACTGGCCGTGTCGGCTTCGCACTTTTTTGGTTTTAGAAGGGCATGACATGCCTATGTCTGTGTCTCCCCCTCCTTTTACTCCTCCACCTCTTTTGTTTTCACATGACTATATGTACTTGTCACTTTTCCATGTGTTAGTTGTGTCTTCTGAGCAGTTTGTCAGCTTTTGGACACCTTTGAAGGTGTTTTCTAGGTGTTTCTATATGTTTTTGTTTGCCTGCCATTGGTTTTAACGGGTGTTCGACGAACCGAACCGAACTCGAACACTACGGGGGTGGCTCAACACTACATACATATTTATTTAAGGCTGTCTGTTTTACAGTGGGTGCATATAATCCAGATACAACCTGCCATTTACAGTTTTGGGGTTTTTGTCTGCCTGATTCTATGAGTATATGAGTTTATGTGCATATTCTCTGAATGTACCACTAAATGAATTATCCTGATTGTATCTCCCTCTTACCCAGCACTGCTGAGTACTAAGAGTACTTTTTGTATACCCTGTTTGTAGTCTATTCCTCCTTATGTATATCATGAACCCTGACATGTGATAAGGTATTTACCAGTACAACAGAAGTATGGAGATTTATCAGCCACATTGGGTCCTAATCTCCTTTGTTATCATCATATGTGTGTTATTTTGTTATCATCATGTGTGTTTAATGTTACACAGCTTTATTAAGGGTATATATTAGAAAATATTAGAGAGAATCATCGAGGAGCGGGGGAGCCACATTGTGTCCAAGCTAGAGTGCCAACCTATCATTGTCTCCTTCAAGGTTGGACTAAAGAAAACCCACTATATATATTTTATAATTTACATCTATTGTTGTGGTACTATATGCACTTTACCAGGACTGATATAATTATGTATGCCCTGTAGTAATGAGCGAGTGTATTCGTTGCTATTTGCTATTCGCACCGATAGTACGGTATTCGGGTAACTCTTTATTCGGTATTTGTGTACTCGCCTCGCTATATTCGGTTGTCCCGCCCTGCAGTTTTGGCGCATACTTTGCAGCCACTAAACATGCTGGGCTTCTTAACCAATCACAGTAATGCCGTAGACATCTTGGTTGTGGCATTACTGTGATTGGCTGCACATTGCGTCCGGAGCCTGCATTCTACGAGCATAGGGAGAGATTGCTGAGCTGCTAGGGAGAGTGTTTAGGCCTCTTGATAAAACAAAAGCCCTTTTAAGGGCTACCTGCAGTGTATACTAGTTCAGTGTAGAGTAGGGAGGGAGAGGTACTCGAGCAGAGACAGTTTAAAGGAGCCGCTCACTAGCGCCATAATACCACTAAAAAATAGCTCTTTTCAGAGCTGGAGACACACAGCAAAGTCAGAGTACAGGGATGGAGAGATTGTGTATTTGGTAGGGAGAGGTTAAAGTGTTCTTCCAGTGTCCATCTTAAAACAGCAGTTGTCAGAGGCAAAGCAATATTTTTCCAGCACACAGAGTAGTAGTATTTTGTGCTGCCTTTTTTTTTAAAAGCACCGGTGTATTTTCCCTCCTGTTTTAGGGTTCAGAGCCTGGCTTCTGCTGTGCACATTAGTTCACTTAAAAAGGCAGTTAGTGCCCAACGTTAAGCAGTAGTCCAAATATTTCCTACTACCTGCTACAAAGCATGCACCAGCCCATTATCCCCACTGTTTTTGGGATGACAGCCTGCCTTCTGTCCACATTAGTACTCCTAAAAAGGTATTTAGTGCACTATGCAAAGCAGCAGTCCAAACCTTTCCTACTACCAGGCACGCACCACGGCATTTTACCCACTATTTTGGCTGTGACAGCTAGCTTGGCTTGTGCCATCAACATCTGAAAATCTGTCAATAAAACCCAAAATGCCAAAAAAGCCTGTTAAGGGACGTGGACGTGGACGCGGTGTTGTCAGTGGTGCGCAAGAAGGTACTCAGTCTGTGTCAGGTCAGAAGAAGCTTGATGCCTCCACTATGTTCCTGGAAAAATTTCCCGGTCTGGAACATAAACGTGGGTGGAAGCCAGAAGAGAGAGAGCAGATTCTGTATCAGATAGCAGACAAGGCCTCTACTCATTTGCCAAGCAGCAACAAATCTTCCACGAACCACACAGTCTACTGTCGATACACAGAAGGCTGGCCCATCAAATCCTGAAGCTGGTTCTCCTTCCTCCCACCATTATCAGTTACAGGAGACATAAGACCCCAAGCTTGGCCACTCCGAGGATCTGTTTGGTACATATCCTTTCGTTGGCTCTGGCCTATCACCGTGCAGCATTGGAGAGGGATAAGAGGAGGTGGCATGCGTTGATGCTCAAGTATTTGAGGACCCACGGCCAGAAGAAAGCCACTTGGAGGAAAGTAATTTACTGTCTCCAGAGGTGGAGGCTGATGATAATGAGACACAGTTGCCATCAGGTCAGCCTACAATGTCAATTGGGAAGGAGGATGAGATGGAAGATGAGGTGGTCGATCATGAGTCCACTGATCCGACCAAAAGCGTAAATACCCAGCCATGCACCCACAGGCACAAATACTAAACTCGCACATTGCCAAATTGCTAGCTGTGAATATGTTGCCTTTTAGGCTTGTGAGAACACAGTTTTTCCGTGATATCTTGGCTGTGGCTTCCCCACGATACAGTGTTCCCAGCCGCCAATATTTTTCCCTGTGTGCCGTCCCTGCGTTACACAAGCACATGTTAAACAATCTGAACCTTGCTCTCACAAACGCCGTAACCAGGAAGGTCCACCTAACAACAGACACCTGGACAAGTTCATGTGAACAGGGACGATACATTTCAGTCACAGCACACTGGGTGAACCTGTTGGAGGGTTGGAC
The DNA here is from genome assembly GCF_046119375.1 of Phyllobates terribilis. Classification (NCBI taxonomy): domain Eukaryota; kingdom Metazoa; phylum Chordata; class Amphibia; order Anura; family Dendrobatidae; genus Phyllobates; species Phyllobates terribilis. The sequence continues at coordinate 448,635,650 of NW_027362764.1, forward strand.
AAAGGCGCAAACTGGAACATCACACATCCTACCCCCTGCAAATTCTGTCAGGGTTTCCGCCGTCTTATATTCCACTTCCTCTCTCCCCTCCTCCTGCTCCTCATCCTCTGCTGAATTACTCTCCCCATCACTGCCAAGCTGGGACATGTGCAGCAACGCATTGTCAAAGCGGCAAAACGCTCTGCTGAAGCTGATCTGTTTAGGTCAGAAATAACACACTGCAGCAGAGCTGTGGCAAGCTTTAAAACAACAGATCGATCAGTGGCTCTCCCCGCTGCACCTCCAACGCGGTCTGGTCATCTGCGATAATGGGCTTAACCTGGTGTTGACTTTAAAGTTTGGCAAGCTAGTACACGTGCCATGCATGGCTCAAATGCTGAACCTAGTTGTTCAGAAATTTCTGAAAACTTACCGTGACTTGCCATATCTACTGTGCAACCCAGGTGCGTCGTATTAGCACCCATTACGGCCATTCCTCTACTGATTTTGCTGCTCTTACAGTGCTGCAATAGCGCTTGAATTTGCCAAGTCACCGACTCATTTGCGACCTGCCCACGCGGTGGAACTTAACTTATCATATCTTGGCAAGGATTAGTGAACAGCAGAGGGCAGTAGCTGAATACCAGCTTCAACATGCCCATCAGACTGAGAGTCAGCCACCACGCATAACAACTGTCGAGTGGGTGTGGAAAGCTGACATTTGTGAGGTTCTTGAGAACTTTGAATACTGTACCAACCTCGTGAGCGGTGATCAGGCTATTATCAGCGTAACCATCCCGCTGCTGTGTCTCTTGAAACAATCACTGCCTAATCTCAAAGAGGAAGCTTGAGTGCCCAGCATGTTGGTATGGAGCCAGATTTCCCAATTGGTGATACTACCCAGCCCAGCCAATATTCTGAGGCAACATTGGCTGATGAGTAGGAAGATGAGGAGGATGAGGAGGGAGAGGACTTGTTTTTCTGTGCTACCGAGGGGACTTGTAATGCTACAGAGGGGACAGCCAACCCAAGCTTCATGTCTGTCCAGCCTGGAAGAGCTGGATAGGAGAAGGTGGAGGATGAGGAGGAGGCGAGTCAGTGTAAGGAGAGGATGGGTACTGTTTCTACTGTTGAGGACACAGAACATTTGCCTTTTTGCAGCTTGGCCCACATTGCACTGTTCATGTGTAGGTGTCTGTGGCAAGACCCTCACGTGATATACATTTTATCCAACAACCTATACTGGTTGGCCTACTGTCACGGTCTCCACACTTTCCTTGTCTGCTATGTTACTATTGTGTGGAGGCTGTCAGTCTGTTTTGGTTTTGCTGGGTTGTTTCTGCAATCATCTGTGTTCACTTCCCTTGATTAGTCTTCTACTTAAGCATGCTAGCTCCTTCACCCAGTGTCAATTGTACACTTGCTATTGCCTGTGTAGGACTGATCTCTCTATGCTCTGTGCCTGACCCAGCCTGACTACTTTCCCTTACCTGGATTTTGACCATTTGCCTGTTATCTGACTACTCTTTTATCTGCTCCCTTTGTACTGCGCCATCTTCCTGGACTTGACATTGGATTGTTTCACCTCCCTCTATTTATCTAGTAAGTAGCACTTATATAATATTTCTTTCAGTAACATTAGTCTCTTTTCTCCTCTTCTGAGACTGTTATTTCTGTAGTGACTCGCGTCACACCACTTTTCTCGATCCATGGTACAAGGAGAAATTTCCTTCTCTCCTTTTGGAGTCACCAATTAGTTTTACAATGGAATCATTCAAGAGGGCCGTTGTAGATCAGTTGCTGAAAACATCACCATCAGACAATGCTGGTGGCAGAGGTACCTTCTCTTTTCAACACCAAGGGATAATGGGGAGAGACAGGAACACCAACTCCAACAGAGGTGGGGGGGGGATGTGCACAAATTGGGCAATTTTCAATAAACCAGCACAACAGCAAGAGCTATCTGTGCCTGTAACAATGCCAAGGAGGGAGAAGTTGCAGAACATGGTCAATGGGTACTTAAGTGACCATACGTGCGTCCTTTCTGACACTTCAGTTCCCTTTAATTATTGGGTGTCTAAGCTGAACACTTGGCCCGACCTCTCCTTATATGCCTTGGAGGTTCTAGCCTGCCCGGCTGGTGTGGTGTCAGAGTATGTTTTCAGTTCCACTGGGGTAATCATCACTGATAGGCGCACACGTCTCTCCATGGAAAATGCAGACACACTTACTCTGATTAAATTCAACAAGGACTGGATATCTCCACAGGTTGTAATCTCTCCAGATGACAGCAAGCCAACCTAAATTCACAAAAAATGCAGATTCATGCTACTGCAGTTAATGACACCACCTTCCCATAAAAACCCGTTTCCTTCCTTCATCAACCATGACTCAGCCCATAGGGCTAATTTTTACAAACCCTATGCACATTGTGCAGTGGACAAACCAGGACAGCATTCCTACTCCAGCCTAACAACTATTTGTGATTGGAGGCCCTTGAGATTTTGGCTTCCTGCATCAACCATGACTCAGCCCATAGGGCTAATTTTTACAAACTCTATGCACATTTTGAAGTGGACAAACCAGGACAGTATTGTTACATGCACGCTGCCTACGTTCAGATATGGGCGAGACCGGTTATATGAACTCTTTGGAATCTTGGGGGAACCATTACTTAGGGTGACCATAGGCTTCAGCTTCTCTTAAGGCACACGATAGACTCAGTTTCTGACCAGATACATCTGACAATAATCTTCATAAATGGTAGAACAGTAACATTTAATGAGACATGGCCAGTGCAATGCAAATGTCTCTTTGAGCAACAGGCTCCAGAAATAACAGTACAGTCTCCTTTGCAGCACAGCAGTACACAGTGTGTTATCCGATAGCACAGTACAGCACAGTTTTAATGCATACACAACCACAGGCTTTTCCTTCACAAGGACTCAATAGTACACAGCATTCTTTATCCTGCATGGAGATGGAGGGGGCAAGGGTGTGATGAGGGAGATGATCTCTATGATAGGTTTCCTTCCAGTCCTTATCTTCCTGTCTGATAATACTCCACACTGTTAGCTCAGGGAGTCTAACTGACCTTTGATTAGCTTCCCTCCTGACCTGAATTCTGTTCCCTTGCCTACTGTGAGATACAGATCATAAGCTACCTTTCTCTTCGGCTCTGGCCAGACAGTAAACAACTTCCCCACAATCCCCCTTAGGCTCTGCTAAAACACTCACCTTCTCTTGTGTTAATCCCTCTAGTTACTGGATGTAGCATCGGTGTCTCTGCCCCCTGCCAGGCAGAGACGCCATCCCCCTTACCGCTGCGGTTCTGCTCCGGCATCTTCCGGCCTCCCTGCAGCTGCTGTTGGTGCACGCAGCTTCCCTGGATCTGTGCTTAGGGCACGCACACGCGCGCTCCCTCCCCCTTAAGGGTGCCGTGCGCGCCGTCCTAAAAAGTCCCCGGCCTTTCCCTATAAAAGGCACCTCCTCCTATATGGAGGTGCCATTGCAAGGTTGCTGCTTTGTGATTCTTTCTTTGCTTCAGCCTTCTGGTCCTCTGCTAGTCAGTCTTTTCCACCAGTCTGATCTTCAGTCCAGTCCACCAGCCTGACTACTCTCCAGCCCAACAGTCTGTCTACAGTCCAGTCCGCCAGTCTGTCTATGGGATCTGCCCGCCTGCTTACCTGGAAGCACCTGCCTGTTACCTGCCATGCCTGCCAGCCTGTTTTACTTTAAAGCACCTGCCTGTTACCTGCCGTGCCCGCCAGCCTGCATTACCTGGAAGCACCTGCCTGTTACCTGCCGTGCCCACCAGCCTGCATTACCTGGAAGCACCTGCCTGTTATCTGCCGTGAACGCCTGCCTGCATTACCTGGAAGCACCTGCCTGTTATCTGTTGTGCCCGCCAGTCTGCTTACCTGGAAGCACCTGCCAGCTACCTGCTGTGCCCGCCAGCTTGCCTACCCGGAACACTCACCTGACTATCTGCCTAATTAGCCTGCTTGTTACCCGGACTACCCGTCAGAGATCCCAACAGGAAACCATCCTGAGCTACCTGCGGTCGGTCAACTCCCACCTGGACATACTGTCCGTCCCACCTTTGTCCATCTCGAGCCGAGCGGCACCCGCTGCGGCAGCGCCTCAGCCTACTAGTGCCATGGCCTCTGGCCCTGCTCCCCGGATCTCTGCGCCCCCACGTTTTGGCGGTGACCCCGTCTTATGTCAAGGTTTTCGAAACCAGTGCACACTGCACTTTGAACTTCTGGCACATCAGTTTCTCTCCGACCGCGCCAAGGTGGTGTTCATCATGTCTCACCTCACCAGGGAAGCATTGGCATTGCTAAACCCTCTATGGGAGAGAGGGGATCCCCTGGTGTCCGATCTTCCGGCTTTCCTCACCGCCTTCCGGAAGGTCTTCGATGAGCCCGGACGAAAGACTTCTACTGCCTCCTCTCTTCTCCGTCTCCACCAGGGGAGTCTCACCGTGGGTCAGTATGCCATACAGCTCCGTACCCTTGCATCTGAGCTTGCCTGGAACAATGAGGCCCTGGTTTCCACCTTCTGGGAGGGCCTTTCCGGATGGATCAAGGACCAGCTAGCCGGTCGGGACATTCCTTCCACCCTGGACGACCTGGTGTCACTAGCTACCCGGATTGACATCCGTTTCTTGGAACGAGTTTAGGAGACTACCGAGGAGAGATTTCCTCATCTCACTCCTGTTTTCTAGAAGCCTGCCTCCCAACCAGCTATTCCCCAGGCACGCTCGCCCGAACCCATGCAGATTGACCAGACCAAGATGGTCAAGTCTCGCCAAGTGACGCACCTAGCTGAGGGGAGCTGTTTCTACTGTGGCAGTAAGGAGCATCTGATCCGTTCCTGTCCGGTGAATCCGGGAAACTCCAGTCTCTAGGACCACTCGGAGAGGTCGTCCTAGGCAAGAGTAAATCCTCTCCGTCCTTGACTCTATCCATTTCTATTTCCTGTGGAGAGATTCGCTTCTTTGAAACTGCCCACCTGGATTCCGGAGCTGCTGGGAATCTCATTTCTCAGTCCCTTGTGGAGAAGTATCAGATTCCTACCAAATGTCTGGCCGAACCGTTGGCAGTTGCTTCCGTGGATGGGAGACTCCTTCTGGTGACCATCTTGCTTGTCACAGAGCCTGTGTCCCTTCAGGTGGGAATGCTGCACTCGGAGAGGATCTCCTTCCATGTGCTATCCGGACTTTCTCACTCCCTTTTGCTAGGTTTACCCTGGCTGCAGAATCATGAACCCGTCCTGAATTGGCGATCTAGTGAGGTCCTCCGTTGGGGGCAGGGTTGCCATGGGACCTGCCAGGTTCCGGTTCGCCCAGCTTGACCTCCGTCTACTCCGGCTTATCTACCTGGTCTGCCTGCACCCTACTGGTCCTATGCGGACGTCTTCGACAAGAAGGAGGCAGAGACACTACCACCTCATAGGCCGTATGATTGCCCCACTGACCTGGTAACTGGTGCTTCTCCTCCCCGCGGGCGTATCTAGGCCTTGTCGCTGGCTGAGACCCAGGCCATGTCTGAGTACATCGAGGAGAATCTTTCTAGGGGATTCATTCAGAAATCTACTTTCCCGGCTGGACCAGGATTCTTCTTAGTTAAAAAGAAAGACGGCTCGCTAAGGATGTGTTTCGATTACAGGAGGCTTAACCAAATTATCATCAATAATAAGTACCCCCTGCTTCTCATCTCGGAGCTGTTCGACTGCCTTAAAGATGCGAGGGTCTTCACCAAGCTCGATCTACGTGGGGCATACAATTTGGTCCGGATCCGCCAGAGAGACGAGTGGAAGACGGCATTCAACACCCGGGTCACTATGAATACCGCATCATGCCCTTTGGTCTCTGTAATGCTCCTGCCGTCTTCCAAGAGCTAGTTAATGACATTTTCCACGACCTCTTGTATTTTTGCGTAGTGGTATACCTGGACGATATCTTGATCTTCTCTCCGTATCTGCCCTCACACCGGAGGAATGTTCGTCAGGTTCTGCTAAAGCTCCGGTAGAATCGTCTCTACACAAAATTTGAAAAATGTCTCTTCGAGCAGACTTCCCTTCCATTCCTGGGATATATTATCTCCGAGACTTGTCTTTGGATGGATCCTGAGAAGGTTTCTGCTGTCTTAAAATGGCCCCGACCAGAGGGGTTGAAGGCGATTCAGCGATTCCTGGGCTTCGCAAATTATTACCGCCTCTTCATTCCTCACTTCTCCTCCCGGACCGCTCCCATCTCCGCGCTCACCCGTAAGGGAGCAAACCCCAAGGAATGGACTTCCGAAGAGGAGGAGGCCTTCATCTCCCTAAAACAAGCCTTTTCTTCCCCCCCTGTGCTGCACCGTCCGGATTGCAAAAAGCGGTTCTTCCTGTAGGTAGATGCTTCCTCCTCCGGAGCCGGAGCGGTGCTCACCCAGAAACCCCCGTCCGGGAAAATAGTAACCTGCGTCTTCTTCTCCAAACTCTTCTCCTCGTCCGAGCACAACTACTCCATAGGAGATCGTGAGCTACTTGCCATCAAATTGGCGCTGCAGGAGTGGCGCTACCTGCTGGAAGGGGCTCTGCACCCAGTGATCATCTACACAGATCACAAAAACCTGGCCTATCTACAAAACGCCCAGAGACTCAATCCGCGTCAGGCCCGGTGGTCTCTGTTCTTTGCTTGATTATGTTTTCCTCTACATTACCGCCCTGCGGACAAGAACGTTAAGGCCGACGCTCTATCCCGCTCTTTCCTGTCCTCCGACCAAGAGGAAGAGCCTCTGCATATCATCAACCCCTTGAGTGTAATGACTGTGGCCCCGTTTGACCTGTCTCGTCTTCCACCCGGTAAGATTTTTGTAGCTGTTCCGGATCATAAGAAGGTTCTTCTCTGGGGTCATTCATCCAAACTAGCCGGCTATGCAGGCCAGAGGAAGACCTTCCTGCTCATCGCCCGGCATGAGTGGTGGCCTTCTCGATGCAAAGACATTGCGGATTTCGTCACGGCTTGTTCCTCCTATGCCCGTAACAAAGTTCCCAGGCATCTTCCCGCCGGCCGTCTCCTGCCCCTCTACCCGTACCTTCCGCTCCATTGCAACACATTGATATGGACTTTATTACGGATCTAACTGTTTCTGCCGGTTGAACTGTCATTTGGGTGGTCGCTGACCGCTTTTCTAAGATGGCCCACTTCATCCCTCTGCCTGGTCTCCCATCTGCATTTGTGCTGGCTAATGACTTCATTCATCACATCTTTCATCTCCACAGCCTACCCCTCCACATTGTGTCTGATCGTGGGGTCCAGTTCACTTTGCGCTTCTGGAGAGCTACGTTTAAATTGCTTTATGTCACCCTAGATTTCTCCTCTGCTTATCATCCTCAGTCCAATGGTCAAGTGGAACATATCAACCAGGTCCTTACCAGCTTTCTCCGTCATTTCGTCAATGCTCACCATAACGACTGGGATGAGCACCTACCATGCGCCGAGTTCTCCTATAACAACCATGAGAGTGAGTCTTCTTCCAAATCCCCGTTCTTTGTGGTCTACGGACAATAACCCCGGATTCCGTTTCCCGTCTCTGCTTCTGTGGATAATTCTGCCGCGGAGTCTCAGGTCAGCGAATTTTCTACTATTTGGGAAGTCACTAAATCCGCACTTCTTCAGTCCTCTGAGCGAATGAAGAGACATGCTAATAAGAGATGTCTGGATCTGCCTTAATTCTGTCCGGGAGACAGGGTTTGGCTTTCCTCCAAACATGTTCGGCTCAAAATACCATCGTATAAGTTGGGCCCGTTTGAGGTTCTCAAGCAAATCAATCCCATGGCTTACAAGCTAAAACTCCCGGCCACCTTAAGGATTCCCAACTCCTTCCACGTATCTCTCCTCAAACCAGTTGTTCTTAATTCTTTTTCTGACGATCCATGTACCACTCCAGCTCCAGTCTCCGCTGAGGACATCTATGAGGTAGAGAACATTTTGGCCACCAAAAGGGTAAGAGGAAAAAACTTTTTTCTGGTGGATTGGAAGGGGCCGGAGGAGAGGTCTTGGGAACCCAGGGAGAACATCCATGCCCCTCTTCTCCTTAAAGAATTTCTTGCTGACCTGAAAAGAGGGGGCATAAAGGGGGGGTACTGTAGCATTGGCATCTCTGCCCCCTGCCAGGCAGAGATGCCTTCCCCCTTACCGCCACGGTCCTGATGCTGGTGCACGCAGTTTCCCTGGCTCTGTGCTTAGGGCGCGCACTCCCTCCCTCTTAAAGGAGCTGCGTGCGCCGTCCTAAAAAATCCCTGGCCACTGGCCGGAGGATTTTCCCTATATAAGGCACCTCCTCCAATATGGAGGTGCCCGTGCAAGGTTGTTGCTCTGTGATACTTACTTTGCTTCAGCCCTCAGGTCCCCTGCAAGTCAGTCTGATCTTCAGTCCAGTCCGCCAGCCTGACTACTCTGAAGCCTGACAGTCTGTCTACAGTCCAGTCCGCCAGTCTCTCTATGGGATCTGCCCGCCTGCTTACCTTCCATGCCCGCCAGTCTGCTTTGCATTGAAGCACCTGCCTGTTACCTGCCATGCCCGCCAGCCTGCATTACCTGGAAGCACCTGCCTATTATCTGCCACGCCTACCAGCCTGCATTACCTGGAAGCACCTTCCTGTTATCTGTTGTGCCAGCCTGCCTGCTTACCTGGAAGCACCTGCCAGCTATCTGTTCTGCCCGCCAGCTTGACTACCCGGAACACTCGCCTAACTATCTGCCTATTTAGCCTGCTTGTTACCCGAACCACCCATCTGCCTGCCTGCCGAAGCTCATCCGCTGTACCGGTCAGTTCCTGCCTTCTGACCGGTGGGAGTCACCTGCTCTCATACAAGTTCGGTCCCAGAGTGGCACCTGGTCCCTCTTCTCGGTTCCTCCCTGGTTCACGGAGTCGACTGAGCCGCCATGCGACCTTGGTCGGGCCGAGTAGATACTTAGTCACGCCCCTCTGGCCCCTCCTAGCACCGCAGCACAGAGGTTCCACCACTCGGATCCATAACACTGGATGCTTCTGGAGCACATCACTTCCTGTCTCCTGTACTTGTCTTACTTCTAATAGTTGCTGAATGCTTTTAAAGCAACAGCACTACTTCTGCATGTCACACTCTGCAACAGCACTACTTCTGCATGTCACAGTATTCCTACTCCAGCCTAACTACTATTTGTGATTGGAGGCCCTTGGGATGGTGGCTTCCTGCGTCAACCATGACTCAGCCCATAGGGCTAATTTTTACAAACCCAATGCACATTGTGCAGTGGACCAATCTGGAATGTACAGTGGTCCTACCAACCTAATATTTGTCATTGGAGGCCCTTGTCACAGGTTGTGCCACATTGTGACTGAAATAGGGGATGCATATTCAAAAGAAATGTACTATTAGTCACCCTATTTGGCAAAAAAAACATGCCTGGCTTGTGCCACATTGTGACTCAGATAGAGGATACATATTCAATAGAAATTTACACTGGCTGTTGATGACCGACTGATGGCCCTCTGAAAACTTGAATTGAGGGCCACAACTGCTACAGTACTCCATCGTAGATAATGTTTGTCAAGGGAAGCCCTTGTCATGGAATCTTCCTGCACCTGTGACACAGCCCCCAGGAGTAAATTTTGGAAATACAATGCACATTCTGCACTGGACCAAGTAGTACAGTATGAAGAAGTCTTCTCTTCCTATATAATCTGGGGAATATTTAAAATCAAAATCTCTGAGCCATTTGGAGCAGCTTTTCCAACCCATCCTGGAGGGGGGCACCATATATTCTTTGTCCATTGACTTGCACAAGTGATATGTTTGAGCTCATCATCCAGTTGACTAGGGCAGCTTTATTTTTCCGGTTCACATAGTAAAGCCAAACCTTAGGATCGCAAGCCGCACTCACTGCTACCTTCTAGTACTCCATGTCTCTTGGCCTTTTTCTCTGTAGTATCTGCCCTTAAATGAGTTAAATAATAGAGTGAGGGACCTACAATATGAATAAGTGAGGGCACTCTCAAATGTACACAAGAGGTGCCTCAAAAATTTCTAGAGGAGGGCACTTCAAAATGTACGTTACAGGGCCACACAAGGGCTCTCACAAAACTCAGCTTTCCTGCCTACTGCAGGCCCTCTGAACATTTGAATTTAGGGCCGCAGAATCACATGGTGGGGGAGGAGGAGGAGGAGGGTCAAGCCCAACGCTACAATTTGCACATTGGAAACTGCTATGGAATATTTATTCCACTATCTGAGTGTCAATGATGGAGGAACTGCCCAAATGTCTAAGTAACAGCTGTCCCTCCAAAACACATGTTACAGAACCACCTGAGGCCTCTCAAGTCAAAGATCAACATACCTACTGGTACGTTCTAGTTGTGCTTTTAAAGTGCTGCGGAACAGCAAACTAAAAATGATGTATGACAGAAAGACCTACAAAATGTCTAAATCAGGACCCTCCCAATTGTAAAAGGCGAAAAAAAGCCACAACACAGCAGTCTGGTCCTTATATACAAGTGATTATGCAGGAAAAACCGTTTCTTAACCTTTTTGGCCTATTAAATGCAATTTAGGTTAGGTTTGGTAGTTGTTCTTGTGTGACTGTAAAAGTGGTGTAATACTGTGACAAACTTATTCCCAGAAACCATATGTGAGTCATAAATGCCTGCAGGCATATTCTCCAGGCTCTTCCCATTCTGTTTCATCACTTTGCCATCCATTTAAGCCTTTTCCTCAGGCCCCAAGTCCCCTTTGTAGGGTTCAGCAGAAAATTACACGCATTTCCCATTGACTTACATGGTACTCGCTATTCAGAACGAATACGCGATTATTACAAAGTACTTGTTGCGAGTATAGCGATTACGAATATTACAGTACTCGCTCATTACTAATGCCCTGCTATATGTGCAGAGTTTATGGTTATAAATTTAATGTCTTGGCTAAATTGTTTGTGTATTTTGGGGAGGGAGTAGAGATTCTTTTGGTTTGGGTTGTTGAGGTTTCCCCTGAAACCCTTAGATTAGGGATTACCAGGAAACCCTAGGAACAGCCGTCAGTGAGCGGTGGCACCACATTGTGTCCAAGCTAGGGTGCCAACCTCCGCAGCAAGGAAGGGATAACCTTTCTAAGGTATGAATAGGATAAGACTAGTGATGAGCGAGCATACTCGCAAGTTCTCGGTACTTGCCCGAGTATCTCAGTACTCAAGATGCTCGGAGCTTGTTGAGTACTTTTGAGATGCTCGGGCGGATGCTCGGGTCCCCTCCCTGCAATTTTGGTACTCTTTAGAGCACCAATCAACATGCAGGGATTGCCTGCCACTCACTGTAATGCCGCAGCCATGGTGGTTGTGGCATTACAGTGATTGGCTGGCCGCACAGCATCATCAGGTCTATATCAGACCTGGCGCCGCCATGCTCGTCACAGTCACTCCGGGATCAGACAGTGTAGGGAGAGCTGCTGCTGAGCTAGGGAGAGATTTGCTTGTTTCTAGTTAGTGTAGGTGTACCAAACTGTATTAGAGACACATATCCATCTCAACAAACAGTCCTTCTGAGGACTAATCCATCTGCAGAGATATCAGGCAGGAATTGTATATAGGCAGGCGGGCAGTGTATATAGCAGACTGCAGTGCATATAGAACAAGAGGCTCCATTCCAGTTCTGCCTTCTGCTGCTGTTAGACATTTCTAGACAAAGGCCGAGGTCTCAGGGGCCAGGAATAATTTTTTTTGGATCTTAATACTCATTATTTGCTTAAAAAGCAATCCAGACAACACCGTTTTTTTTTCACCATTTGCTTGTGGCACTGCAGAATACAGCCCGGTCCTTTCTTTATTACAGCTCTAAAAATTAAGCTATTTAAAACTGTGTTTTCTCCTTCACACGGATCACCTATTTGTTTTCAGAAAATACTGCCATTTTTGGCCTCCATTCAATTTTTTTTTCGATTTGTGTCAGCAAAGTTTTGTACACCAGTTTGCTGTTCAAAATAGTTACCTACAGGCCAGGTATTTAAAACTGTGTTTCTCCGTCACAAGGATCACATATACATTTTTAGAAAATATTGCCATTTTTGGCCTCCATTCAAATTTTATTTCACTGTGTCTGCGAAGTTTGTGACACAGGTTTGCTGTTCAAAATAGTTACCGACAAGCCAGGTATTTAAAACTGTGTTTTCTCCATCACACGGATCACATCACATATACGTTTGTTTCAAATTCAGTCATTTGTAGTGAGCGTGGAAGATATTGTCATCAATTTAAAATGGACAAGGCACGTGGCAAGGAACGGGCAACTGGACGTGATGGTGATGGTGCATGCAGAGGTCGAGGCCAAGGCCGTGGGCAAGCTGTAATTGAGCCACAACAAACACCCACATCTTCTCGCCCGACCTTCCTGTCCCAATTCCTAGGGGACCACAGCATACCACTATTGAACCCAGAGCAGTGTCAAAAGGTTGTTGGTTGGATAGCGAATAATTCTTCCAGTTACTTAGACACCACTACCCTGTCTTCCACACAGTCAAGTCTCAGTAGCCATGAGTCTCGACCGCATATTCCTCACCCTGATCCTCCTTCCTCCCACCATGCCGAGTGCCCGGAGACAACTGATCCCACACTTGGACAATCCGAAGAGCTGTTCACTTTTTCATTTATAGATTCGGGCCTCTTGCCCGGTCCACTTGAAGCGAGGCAAGAGGAGATCGCATGTAGAGATGCCCAAATATTTGAGCAGCCACGGTCACATGAAGGCGACGGTGGGAAAGTGTCACAAGAGGTGGACGATGATGAGACACAATTGCCAGAAAGTCAGGAGGAGGACCAGGGTGCAGAAGTGGAAGACGAGGTGTTGGATGAAATATTAACTGACCCAACCAGGCAAGGGGAAATGCAGAGCGAGGAAAGCAGCACACAGGGGGAGGGAAGCAAAGCACACCAACCGGCAGGAACAAGCTGTGTGGTAGCCGCAGATAGAAGGTAAGCAACCGTTCAATGTGATACCAACATAAAGGAAGTTGCAAGTACAACTGTTAGGTCCTCCCGAGTCTGGTTGTTTTTTAAAGACTGTGCCGATAACCCCAAAAAGGCCATTTGCACCACCTGCCATGCCAGCATCAGTAGGGGTGGCAAAACGACCAGCCTGACCACCACCAGCATGATCAGGCACATAGCAGCAAAGCACCCGACTTTGTGGGCGAACCCCAGGGTCCTGGAGCAGTGTCTGCGGGTGGCACCATTGCTTCTTTCGCTGTTGTGCATGCAAGCCAATCCCCTGTCCATGGTGCATGCGAAGATGCCTCCTGCCCCTCACCTGTCATTGCACACTCTCAAGTAGCAGCATCATGAAGCACTTCTACGTCCTTGTCCCAGAGCAGCGCTTAGTTGTCCATACTCCAGTCCTTGGAACGCAAGCACAAATACGCAGCCAACGCTCCAAAGGATACACTACTAAATTCACACATTTCACGACTGCTTGCGCTCAAAATGTTGCCTTTTAGGCTCGTGGAGATGAAAGCATTCCGCAACCTGATGACGGCGGCCATCCCTCGGAAATTGGTCCCCAGCCGCCACTATTTCTCCCGGTGTGCCGTCCCCGCATTATACAAGCACGTGTCCCAAAACATTAGCCGTGCCCTCAACAATGCAGTTACCGGGAAAGTCTACCTAACCACGGACACGTGGACAAGTGCTTGTGGGCAGGGATGGTACATTTCGCTGACGGCACACTGGGTTAACATAGTAGAAGCCAAAACCCAGTCGGACTGTGGGACGGAACAAGTCTTCCCGACGCCAAGGATTGCGGGCCCTAGGTCAATCAGGGTTGCCCCCACGGTCTACAGCTCATGCTCGCCATCCTCCGCAGTCTCCTCCTCCTCTTCAGCCTCCATCTCCGAAATGACCACATCAGTCACAAGCTGGAAGCACTGCAGCACTGCCTCGACCAAGCGGCAACAGGCTGTGCTGAAGCTATTATGCTAAGGTGACAAGCCACACAATGCTAAAGAGTTGTGAACAGCTCTGAAAGAGCAGACAGATCTGTTGCTCACACCGCTAAACCTATAGCCAGGCATGGCCTTGTGTGATAATGGCTGGAACCTGGTGGCAGCTCTGAGGCGTGGCGAGCTCACACACGTACCATGCCCAGCCCATGTGCTTAACCTCATGGTTCAGCGGTTTTTCAAATCCTACCCGGAGCTGCTAGATCTGCTTGTTAAAGTACGCCACCTGTGTGCCCATTTTAGAAAGTCACCTACAGCTTCCACCGCCCTCGCCATGTTTCAGCAGCGTTTGCAGCTACCGGCTCACAGACTGGTGTGTGATGTCCCCACGTGTTTGAACGCTACACTGCAGATGTTGGGAAGAATTTGTGAGCAGAAGAGGGCAGTTGTTGAGTATCAGCATCAACAAGGCCGTCGGTATTCAGTTCAGACTCCACACATAAGACCTCAGGAGTGGACATGGATGTCAGACATATGCACCATCCTCCAAAACTTTGAGGACTCCACCAAGATGGTGAGCAGCGATGACGCCATAATTAGCATCACCATGTCACTTTTCTATCTTCTGAAATGCTCTCTGCTCACAATAAAAGAGGATGCATTGCAGGCGGAGCACGACGAGATGTAGCAAGGAACCATACAGGGTGATTACACACAGCCCAGCCTCATCTCATCCCAATGTGGATTGGGGGACAATGAGGAAGCTAGTTTCATGCTCTATAGACAGTACAACCTGCAGAGCTGTCACACCATCTGTTCAGCTTGGATGGCCAGAGGACAGAGTGCAGGATGAGGAGGAGAGCATGCTCAGTGATCCTCTTGGTGACAATACGGAAGTCTTGCCTGTTAGTAGTCTGGCACGCATGGCTGAGTTTATGTTACCCTGCCTTTCCCATGACCCTCGCGTTCTCAAAATTTTGGGTGACAATCATTACTGGTTGGTGACACTTCTAGACCCACGCTAAAAGGAGAACTTAATATCTCTCATTCCTGAAGCTGACAGGGCTACAAAAATGTGGCTGTACCAGAAGGCCCTTGTTGCGGAACTATTAAAAAAATTCCCATCTGAAAACGCTGGCAGCAGAGGTCAAACTTCATTGGATAACCAAGGAGTACAGGCGAGAAAGACACAACTTCAATCCAGCAGAGGCAGGGGAACACTGTCAAAGTTCTGGGAGAATATTTTCAGCCCCTCTCATCGCACAAGCCCTGAGGCGCGGGGCACTCCCACAAGGAGTGCAAAGTTCGGGAAGATGCTGAGGAAGTACATTGACGACCGTACCAAGGTCCTCTGTGATTCCTCTGTGCCTTATAATTATTGGGTATCCAAGCTGGATACGTGGAATGAACTTGCTCTCTATGCCTTGGAGGTCCTGGCCTGCCCCGCCGCTAACATTTTATCAGAGCAGGTTTTTAGTGCCGCTGGTGGAATTATAACTGATAAGTGCATCCACCTGTCAACTGAAAATGCTGACAGGCTGACTCTTATAAAGGGCTGGATTGGGCAAGACTTCTCAACATCACCGAATGATAGCAGCGTAACATAAACTCAAATCCAGTATCTTTTCTTGGGAGGTGTATTCCCATGCACCTTTTCACACTCAGACATGGGTATAAGCTTCCTAATTTTGGCTATTTGCTCTTGTCCTCCTCCTTCTCCTCATCCTCCACCACCATATCACCAGGGTGACCGTGGTCTGTGATGCAACACCCACATAATATTTTTATAGGGTATTTATGATGCCCGTGAAAAAAAAAAAATGTATACAGTATGTTCATGTATACCCCCCAGGGGTAAATGGTTGTCAGTCCATACCATTAGTGCATGGGTATTACTAGTAAAGGAGGCCCGCTCCTTTCTAATGGGAACATTTTTTTTATGAGTCCCTCCTCCACGTCTCTTCCAAGGGGCATCGGAGTGCCTCCCAATTTTTGGCAGCCTTTGCAATCACTGCATAGACAAACACAATGGTAGACCCACTTCCTAATAATGGGAACATTGTTACATTGTTTTCAGGTGGCCCTATGACCTCCACATCTCTTCCAAGGGGCATTGGAGTGCTTCCAAATATTTGGCAACCCTTGCATTCACTGCATAGGTAAACACAATGGGAGATCCACTTCCTAATAATGGAAACATTGTTTACAGGAGGCCCTCTGACCTCCACGTCTCTTGCAAGGGGCATTGGAGTACTTCCAAATTTTTGGCAACCTTTGCATTCACTGCATAGGCAAACACAATGGGAGACCTACTTCTTAATAATGGGAACATTGAAGAGACTTAGAGGAGGTCCTCATGAAAACAAAGGGGTATTGGGGTGCATCCAAATTCTCAATGTGGTATTGGGGTGCGTCCAAATTTTGGGCAGCCCTGCCACTCACTGCATGCGCAATAACACTATAGGAGACCCACCCTTTAGAAATGGGAACAATAAAACATAACCGGCTGATGGCTCTCTAAGAATAGTGAGGGCTGACTGCTGGCCTTTTAAGAATAGTAAAGGCCGCCTGATGGCCCTATAAAAATAGGCTTTGTGACTTTCAGAGTCCCTCCTTCATAAATGAAACACTATGTGTCTGATGATATCTCACACACCACATGGCCAGATAAGGTTGTAAAATGATAAAATTACATTTCCCGGTGAATGCATTTGTCACAGTTGAAAGCAATCCAAAAGTGAAAAAACGGATCAAAAACGCTAAGTGTGAACATAGCCCAAGGTGTGGAGGAGTATTTTTGATTTTTATTTTGCTTTATATACAAGTCATTACCCTGGAAAGGAAGATCCTTAACATATTTCCCAGGAAAATCCACTTTGGTTTTGTTTTGGTATGTTTTATTGTGAGTCCGTAAAAGTGACGTAATACCTCTGACAATATTGTTGACAGAAGTGACCTGGGAGTCAAAAATGCTTCCAGGGGTCTTCCTCATGCTGTCCCCATGTCATTTTAGACTGTTCCTATCAATTTGGGCAATTTTTAGGCCCTCTGCCTATCGCCGGGGTAAGCCGACTGAAAAATGCTCGAGTTTCCTGTAGACTTACATTGGGCTCGTTGCTCGGGTCAAGCTCCCGAGTATTCCAATGTGCTCGACCCGAGCATAGAGCACCCGAGCATTTTAGTGCTAGATAAGACAGCTATTTATGCCCCTTCTTTTTCATAAGCTCCTTTTTGATATTTTGGGTTCATTTGTTTCAGCATATTTTTCTGGTTCAGGATGTCTCCACTGCCCAGCATCTCAACTGAAAACAGTACTCCTCCGCGCTACCTTTTCCCTGAACCAACCTGCGGATCATTGATTCAGCAACTGCCAATTTATCGGACTTGTCATAAATAAGCTCTAGAGTAGAGAAAAAAGCTTCTACTGAGGAAAGCAATGGACGATCCTCAGGCAGAGAACATGCCCAAGCCTGAGGATCTCCACGGAGCAACAACTGAACAGTACCCATACGTTGATTCTCATTTATGGATGAAACAGGACGGATTTGAAAAAACAATTTAAATGCAGAAAGAAACTTTCAAAAGCTTGCTTTGGTCCCCATTGAAACATTCTCGCAAATTTACTTTAGGCGATTTTAGGTGTTGAAGAACCTGGGTAACAGCAGTTAACATATGCTGATTGTTCCGCACACGCCCGGACTGACTGGCATGAGCATGATTAGTGATTAGAGATGAGTGGTGTTCGACTCGAACTGTTCGCCAATCTCAAATTCGAGCTGTTTTGAGCGGTGTTCGAGACATTCGCAAACACGAACAATTTGAAAAAAAAACGGCTGTTCAAGGTTATGTTCGATAACTGTTCGTGCACCAAAATCATAACTGGATTTTTTCTCAGTAATACTGAAATTTAATGTTAATACGCAGTTTGAGTGTACAGCGGGGCGGGGGGAGGGGCAGGGGATGGATCTCTGAATAAATAATGAAGATATCCATTTTTTTTTCTCTTTCCTGCATTTACAGTGGGGAGGTGCAATCTGTCAGCCTATCAGCAGCGCACACACGGAGCGAAATGCTTTTTTTCACTCAAGCAAGGGCATGTGTCATTGGCAGTGTATGTCACATGTCCTTGCCCTATAAAACCCAGCCATTTTCCCCGTCGCCACCATTTTCTCATTGCTGCAGCTGCATGTTAGACGGCACCGCTGTTGCTGTGTGCGCTATACTTTCAGTGTTAATTTCAAGCCAATTTTCGCACAAATTTACAGATAGCTTGGGAAGAGGGAATAGTTGTGATTGCAGTCCCTTTGAGGACTAGGTTACATCATTTCCTACTACTTTTATCAGGCAGATCTGTGCTCTTAAATAGATAGGTTGGGAGTAAAGACTAATTGTAATTGCAGTCCTTTTGTGGGCTAGGTTACATCAGTTCCTATTACTTTTAACAGACAGGTCGTGCTCTTAAATAGATAGGTTGGGAGAAAAGACTAATTGTAATTGCTGTCCTTTTGAGGGCTAGGTTACATCAGTTTCTATTACTTTTATCAGGCAGGTCTGTGCTCTTAAATAGATAGGTTGGAAGTAAAGACTAATTGTTATTGCAGTCCTTTTGAGAGCTAGGTTACATCAGTTCCTATCACTTTTATCAGGGAGGTCTGAACTTTTAAATAGATAGGTTGGGAGTAAAGACTAATTGTAATTGCAGTCCTTTTGAGGGCTAGGTTACATCAGATCCTATCACTTTTTGCAGGCAGGTCTGTGCCAGTGCTGTGCAAGTTTTTTTTCATAGCATTTGTCTAAATCTAGCTAAGCAAATCCTTTTTGGCCTCTTGCAGTGTGTGTTAGTCAGGGGAGTAGAATATCTGTGTTGCATGCTACGCCACCTGTGTATAGAATAGAATTTTTTTTACTGCACCTAGTCAAGTAAAACCTTTTGGGCATAGCATCATTCAATTAGTCCATCTATACTAACCTCCACCAGGTTGCAAATTCAAAATAATTTTTATCTGCATCTAGCTCTGAAAAAATATTTGGGCTTGGGCTTGTAGCAGTGTGTGGGACTTTTTCTATTAGTCCATCTGTACTAACCTCCACCAGGTTGCAAATTCAAAATAATTTTTATCTGCATCTAGCTCTGAAAAAATATTTGGGCTTGGGCTTGTAGCAGTGTGTGGGACTTGTTCTATTAGTCCATCTATACTAACCTCCACCAGGTTGCAAATCCAAAATAATTTTTATCTGCATCTAGCTCTGAAAAAATATTTGGGCTTTGGCTTGTAGCAGTGTGTGGGACGTGTCCTATTAGTCCATCTATAATAACCTCCACCAGGTTGCAAATTCAAAATAGTTTTATCTGCATCTAGCTCTGAAAAAATATTTGGGCTTGGGCTTGTAGCAGTGTGTGGGACTTATTCTAGTAGTCCATCTATACTAACCTCCACCAGGTTGCAAATTCAAAATAATTTTTATCTGCATCTATCTCTGAAAAAATATTTGGGATTTGGCTTGTAGCAGTGAGTGGGACTTGTTCTATTTTTCCATCTATACTAAGCTCCACCAGGTTGCAAATTCAAAATAATTTTTATCTGCATCTAGCTCTGAAAAAATATTTGGGTTTAGGCTTGTAGCAGTGTATGGGACTTGTTCTATTAGTCCATCTATACTAACCTCCACCAGGTTGCAAATTCAAAATAATTTTTATCTGCATCTACCTCTGAAAAAATATTTGGGCTCGGGCTTGTAGCAGTGTGTGGGACTTGTTCTATTATTCCATCTATACTAACCTCCACCAGGTTGCAAATTCAAAATAATTTTTATCTGCATCTAGCTCTGAAAAAATATTTGGGCTTGGGCTTGTAGCAGTGTGTGGGACTTGTTCTATTAGTCCATCTATGCGAACCTCCACCAAGTTGCAAATTCAAAATAATTTTTATCTGCATCTAGCTCTGAAAAAATATTTGGGCTTGGGCTTGTAGCAGTGTGTGGGACTTGTTCTACTAGTCCATCTATACTAACCTCCACCAGGTTGCAAATTCAAAATAATTTTTATCTGCATCTAGCTCTGAAAAAATATTTGGGCTTGGGCTTGTAGAATTGTGTGGGACTTATTCTATTAGTCCATCTATACTAACCTCCACCAGGTTGCAAATTCAAAATAATTTTTATCTGCATCTAGCTCTGAAAAAATATTTGGGCTTGGGCTTGTAGCAGTGTGTGGGACTTGTTCTACTAGTCCATCTATACTAACCTCCACCAGGTTGCAAATTCAAAATAATTTTAATCTGCATCTAGCTCTGAAAAAATATTTGGGTTTTGGCTTGTATGATTGTGTGGGACTTGTTCTATTAGTCCATCTATACTAACCTCCACCAGGTTGCAAATTCAAAATAATTTTTATCTGCATCTAGCTCTGAAAAAATATTTGGGCTTGGGCTTGTAGCAGTGTGTGGGACTTGTTCTATTAGTCCATCTATACTAACCTCCACCAGGTTGCAAATTCAAAATAATTTTTATCTGCATCTAGCTCTGAAAAAATATTTGGGCTTGGGCTTGTAGCAGTGTGTGGGACTTGTTCTATTAGTCCATCTATACTAACCTCCACCAGGTTGCAAATTCAAAATAATTTTTATCTGCATCTAGCTCTGAAAAAATATTTGGGCTTGGGCTTGTAGCAGTGTGTGGGACTTGTTCTATTAGTCCATCTATACTAACCTCCACCAGGTTGCAAATTCAAAATACTTTTTATCTGCATCTAGCTCTGAAAAAATATTTGGGCTTGGGCTTGTAGCAGTGTGTGAGACTTGTTCTTTTAGTCTATGTATACTAACCTCCACCAGGTTGCAAATTCAAAATAATTTTTATCTGCATCTAGCTCTGAAAAAATATTTGGGCTTGGGCTTGTAGCAGTGTGTGGGACTTGTTCTATTAGTCTATCTATACTAACCTCCACCAGGTTGCAAATTCAAAATAATTTTTATCTGCATCTAGCTCTGAAAAAAAAATTGGGCTTGGGCTTGTAGAATTGTGTGGGACTTGTTCTATTAGTCCATCTATACTAACCTCCACCAGGTTGCAAATTCAAAAAAAGTTTTATCTGCATCTAGCTCTGAAAAAATATTTGGGCTTCGGCTTGTAGCAGTGTGCGGGACATGTTCTATTAGTCCATCTATACTAACCTCCACCAGGTTGCAAATTCAAAATAATTTTTATCAGCATCTAGCTCTGAAAAAATATTTGGGTTTGGGCTTGTAGCAGTGTGTGGGACTTGTTCTATTAGTCCATCTATACTAACCTCCAGCAGGTTGCAAATTCAAAATAATTTTTATCTGTGTCTAGCTCTGAAAAAATATTTGGGCTTGGGCTTGTAGCAGTGTGTTGGACTTGTTCTATTAGTCCATCTATACTAACCTCCAGCAGGTTGCAAATTCAATATAATTTTTTTCTGCACCTAGCTCTGAAAAAATATTTGGGCTTGGGCTTGTAGCAGTGTGTGGGACTTGTTCTATTAGTCCATCTATACTAACCTCCAGCAGGTTGCAAATTCAAAATAATTTTTATCTGTGTCTAGCTCTGAAAAAATATTTGGGCATGGGCTTGTAGCATTGTGTTGGACTTGTTCTATTAGTCCATCTATACTAACCTCCAGCAGGTTGCAAATTCAATATAATTTGTTTCTGCACCTAGCTCTGAAAAAATATTTGGGTTTAGGCTTGTAGCATTGTGTGGGACTTGTTCTATTAGTCCATCTATAATAACCTTAAACCAGGTTGCAAATTCAAAATAATTTTTATCTGCATCTAGCTCTGAAAAAATATTTGGGCTTGGGCTTGTAGCAGTGTGTGGGACTTCTTCTATTAGTCCATCTATAATAACCTCCACCAGGTTGCAAATTCAAAATAATTTTTATCTGCATCTAGCTCTGAAAAAATATTTGGGCTTGGGCTTGTAGCAGTGTGTGGGACTTTTTCTATTAGTCCATATATACTAACCTCCACCAGGTTGCAAATTCAAAATAATTTTTATCTGCATCTAGCTCTGAAAAAATATTTGGGCTTGGGCTTGTAGCAGTGTGTGGGACTTGTTCTATTAGTCCATCTATACTAACCTCCACCAACTTGCAAATTCAAAATAATTTTTATCTGCATCTAACTCTGAAAAAATATTTGGGCTTGGGCTTGTAGCAGTGTGTGGGACTTGTTCTGTTAGTCCATCTATACTAACCTCCACCAGGTTGCAAATTCAAAATAATTTTTATCTGCATCTAGCTATGAAAAAAAATTTGGGCTTGGGCTTGTAGAATTTTGTGGGACTTGTTCTATTAGTCCATCTATACTAACCTCCACCAGGTTGCAAATTCAAAATAAGTTTTATCTGCATCTAGCTCTGAAAAAATATTTGGGCTTCGGCTTGTAGCATTGTGCGGGACATGTTCTATTAGTCCATCTATACTAACCTCCACCAGGTTGCAAATTCAAAATAATTTTTATCAGCATCTAGCCCTGAAAAATTATTTGGGCTTGGGCTTGTAGCAGTGTGTGGGACTTGTTCTATTAGTCCATCTATACTAAACTCCAGCAGGTTGCAAATTCAAAATAATTTTTATCTGTGTCTAGCTCTGAAAAAATATTTCTGCTTGGGCTTGTAGCAGTGTGTTGGACTTGTTCTATTAGTCCATCTATACTAACCTCCAGCAGGTTGCAAATTCAATATAATTTGTTTCTGCACCTAGCTCTGAAAAAATATTTGGGCTTGGGCTTGTAGAAGTGTGTGGGACTTGTTCTATAAGACCATCTATACTAACCTCCAACAGGATGCAAATTCAAGATAATTTTTATTTGCATCTAGCTCTGAAAAAATATGTGGGCTTGGGCTTGTAGCAGTGTGTGGGACTTGTTCTATTAGTCAATCTATACTAACCTCCACCAGGTTGCAAATTCAAAATAATTTTTATCTGCATCTAGCTCTGAAAAAATATTTGGGCTTGGGCTTGTAGCAGTGTGTGGGACTTGTTCTATTAATCCATCTATACTAACCTCCACCAAGTTGAAAATTCAAAATAATTTTTATCTGCATCTAACTCTGAAAAAATATTTGGGCTTGGGCTTGTAGCAGTGTGTGGGACTTGTTCTATTGGTTGATCTATACTAACCTCCACCAGGTTGCAAATTCAAAATAATTTTTATCTGCATCTAGCTCTGAAAAAAAATTTGGGCTTGGGCTTGTAGAATTGTGTGGGACTTGTTCTATTAGTCCATCTATACTAACCTCCACCAGGTTGCAAATTCAAAAAAAGTTTTATCTGCATCTAGCTCTGAAAAAATATTTGGGCTTTGGCTTGTAGCAGTGTGCGGGACTTGTTCTATTAGTCCATCTATACTAACCTCCACCAGGTTGCAAATTCAAAATAATCTTTATCTGCATCTAGCTGTGAAAAAATATTTGGGCTTGGGCTTGTAGCAGTGTGTGGGACTTGTTCTATTAGTCCATCTATACTAACCTTCACCAGGTTGCAAATTCAAAATATTTTTTATCTGTATCTAGCTCTGAAAAAATACTTGGGCTTGGGCTTGTAGCAGTGTGTTGGACTTGTTCTATTAGTCCATCTATACTAACCTCCAGGAGGTTGCAAATTCAATATAATTTTTTTCTGCACCTAGCTCGGAAAAAATATTTGGGCTTGGGCTTGTAGCAGTGTGTGGGACTTGTTCTATTAGTCCATCTATACTAACCTCCAGCAGGTTGCAAATTCAAATTAATTTTTATCTGTGTCTAGCTCTGAAAAAATATTTGGGCATGGGCTTGTAGCATTGTGTTGGACTTGTTCTATTAGTCCATCTATACTAACCTCCAGCAGGTTGCAAATTCAATATACTTTGTTTCTGCACCTAGCTCTGAAAAAACATTTGGGCTTGGGCTTGTAGCAGTGTGTGGGACTTGTTCTATTAGACTATCTATACCACCCTCCACCAGGATGCAAATTCAAGATAATTTTTTATCTGCATCTAGCTCTGAAAAAATATTTGGGCTTGGGCTTGTAGCAGTGTGTGGGACTTGTTCTATTAGTCTATCTATACTAATCTCCACCAGGTTGCAAATTCAAAATAATTTTTATCTGCATCTAGCTCTGAAATAATTTTTGGGCTTGCGCATGTAGCAGTGTGTGGAACTTGTTCTATTAGTCCATCTATACTAACCTACACCAGGTTGCAAATTCAAAACAATTTTTATCTGCATCTAACCCAGCCAATACTTTTGGGCTAATACCACAGTTTGGCCATTCAGCTCTGCTCGGTTCCCATCCATCGTTTTTTGTGCAAGCAACTCCAGAGTTTTCAATTAGTTAACCACCAAAATGAGTGGAAAAAGGCCTGCTGCTGGTGGAAAGGGGAATAGGCGTGTTGGGAAGGGAAAAAACGGTTGTGTCCGTGGGGTAGGTGTTAAAGCAACAGTAACATCTGCAGAAGAAATACCATCTTCCAGCTAAACTAAGATGTCTTCTTCTTTTAGCGGACAATATGATAAGATCCATTTCTTACGGCCACGCCAATCGCTACAAATTCCAGATGAGGCACAAAAACAGCAGGTGCTTCAACGGATATCAAGTGCTCCTTTAATTGGGCTCTCCTCCACCTCAACTTCAACATCACAAATACTCCAGTCCTCAGAGGTGTCACCCCAATCGCACTTGCTTCCTCACAGCTCCCAAGTCTCCAGCTGCCCGTCTGAGTATGGAGTAACACAGATGGTTGAGTCTGGAGAGCTGTTTGCTCATACTATATCCTGGGAATCAGAGGTCGGCTCCAGAGCTTCTGTGAATCAAGACGAGGAAATGATCTGCACTGATGTCCAGAATCTTTATGAGTCGGATCCAGGACCAGACGCAGAAGTTTCTGACCATAATTTAGACCCTCGTTCCCAAACGTTAACTCCTGTTGGTGGAGACAATGAGGAAGACGATGATGAGACTCAAATACCTGATTGGAGCGACAACTTGAGTTTTTTGTCAGGGCAGAAAGAGGTTGGCTCTGAGGACGACGGGTGTGATAACACACAGGGTGATGATGACGAGGTTGCACATCCGAATTGCCATCAACCCACAGTCAGCCAGTCGATGAGGTCAGCAGAGGAGGTGGAGGAGGATGCTAGTGACAAAGAGGTCAGGTTGCGACTTCCTGGACAGAGACGTAGTACTGGAAGCACGTCAACAACTGCATCCTCAAACACAACTCTGCCTCTGACCATAAGTTGTGGTGGCTCTTCAGGTCGCATGGGTGCTAAACCTTGCATAGCCTGGTCATTTTTCAGATCGATAATTATTACCAACTCGTGTTATCTGTAACATTTGTCAGCAAAAGCTAAGTAGAGGCCAAAAAATACATAGTTTGAGTACTTCATGCATGAACCAGCGCATGGATATGAAGCATAAGTTGCAGTGGGAAGCTCACCGTGCTACAATGCGGCCTAGCCGGCCGGGCCAACCACCGTCTGCCACATCTTGTGCATCCACGGCCTCTTCATCCTCTGTGACTGGGGGGACAGCAGTCACACCTGTTTTGGGACGCAGACCTGCCACCTCTTTACCCGCAACAGCCAGTGTGATTGGCAGGTCATCATTTTCTTTGGAGGTGGAAACCCCAGCTAGTGTTCAGCGCTGTCCGACATCGATAGCACCACCTTTGGACCAAGGTAACCTAACATGTCCGGCTGAATCTTCCTCACAGACCGGCAGTTTGCCGTAGACACCCTTATCAACCCCCTCTAAGCACAAAAGCCAGCCCTCGGTCCCTCAGATGTGGACAAGTAAAAGACCATTTCTTCCTAGCCATGAGAAAGCTAAGAGGTTGAATTTCACCATCTGCAAGCTCTTGACTACAGAAATGCTGCCTTTCTGCCTGGTGGACACAGAGGATTTTTGAGACGTTATGTCCGTCGCAGTGCCCCAATACCAGATGCCCAGTTGGCACTACTTCTCAAAGAAAGGTGTGCCTGCGCTCCAACAGCATGTCGCACACAACATCACCGCTTCTTTGAGAAACTCTGTGTGTGACAGGGTGCATTTCACCACAGACACTTGGACGAGTAGGCATGGACAGGGGCGTTACATGTCGCTGACTGGGCACTGGGTAACTATGGTGACAGCAGGACAAGGGGCTGCTATCCAAGTCTTGCCGTACCCACGAGTTGTGCATCAATTCTCTTTATCTCGAAGTTCCTTCACTGCTTCTGCCTCCTCAACCTCCTCTCGGTCCTCCACCTGCACCCAAAGCCTGTCTGGTTATGCCACAAGCTTTCTAACTGCACAGAAGGGATCCTGCACACCTCCTTACTATGCTGGCAGCAGGGCTCAACATCATCAGGCTGTTTTTACTTTGAAATATCTGGGAAATGTGAGTCACACAGCTGAGGAGTTGTGGTCAGCTCTGGAGAACCAGTTTCATGAATCGTTGCCTCCACTGGACCTGAAACCAGGGAAGGCCGCGTGCGACAATGCTGCAAACCTGGGTGCGGCCCTTCGCCGGGGCAATGTCACACACGTGCCTTGTTTTGCTCACGTGTTGAACCTGGTTGTCCAGCAATTTCTAGCCCACTATCCCGGACTAGATGGCCTTCTGCAGAGGGCACGGTCGCTGTGTGCTCACTTCCGCCATTTGCATCCCGCAGTTCAGCGACATACATCTCTACAGAAGTCATTGGGCCTGCCACTTCACCGGCTAAAATGCGATGTGCCTACCCGGTGGAATTCAACTCTGCACATGTTGCAGCCACTGTGGCACCACCGACAAGCCCTGGTGCAATACGTTCTGACGTATAGCCTGGGCCAACGAGATCCAGAGGTGGGGCAAATCAGGCTGGAGGAGTGGTCTCAGATCAGGGACCTATGCACCCTTCTGCACAGTTTTGAAATGGCGACGAAGATTTTTAGTGCTGACGATGCCATTATCAGCATGACTATTCCAGTGATTTACATGCTGGAGCACATGTTAAACAGAATTCGGAGTCAGGTGATGGCACAAGAGGAGGTGGAGGAAGTAGAGGAGGATTTGTATGCGAACGGGCTAACATCTGCAAAGTGCAGACGGTCGGCAGCACCAAGGCGACAGACATGTGAGGGTGGGGGTGATGGTTTTACCAGGGCGCATGGTAGCAGCCAAACTAGTGAGGAAGGTGCAGGAGCCCAGGAGGAAGTGGAGGACGAACTGATGGAAGACTCATCAGATGAGGGAGACCTTGATCACATTTCTGTTGTGCGAGGTTGGGGGGAGAGGGCAGAGGAAGGAAGCATGATTGTTACCTCACCACCAACACAACAGGGACTTGGTGCTCCTGGATGCGCAAGACACATTAGTGCCTTCTTGCTGCACTACCTGCATCATGACCCTCGAATTGTGAGAATTAGAAATAATCCTGACTACTGGGTAGCCACACTGTTAGATCCCCGGTACAAAAGTAAATTTGCAGAAATTATTCCTGCCATAGAAAGAGATGCACGCATGCAGGAGTATCAGCAGAGACTGTTGCAGAATCTTACATGTGCTTTTCCCCAAAACACTAGTGGTACACGTAGTGAATCTCACAGTTCCAACTTGCCAACCGTGGGACCGTCGAGTGTTCAGCACTCAAAACGTAACAGAAACACAGTATCTGCTGGTAACATCAATTTTGCGGAATCATTTCACCACTTTTTTTTGCCCATCCTTTGCAAGGCCACAGGAGACAAGAAGTCTGACAAATAGTCAACGCCTAGAGACGATGTTGCAGGAGTATCTCCAAGTAAACCTTGAAGCCATGACTGTGTCACTGGACCCTTGCTCTTTTTGGGCTTCCAATCTGGATAAATGGCCAGAGCTCTCCACTTACGCCTTGGAGATCTTGTCATGCCCCGCAGCCAGTGTTCTGTCTGAACGTGTGTTCAGCGCTGCTGGTGGTGTGCTGAGAGATAAGCGCACGCGGCTCTCCACTGATAATGTAGACAGACTCACGTTCATAAAGATGAACAAATCATGGATCCGAAACGACTTTTCTACCCCTTTGTCATCCTGGGGAGAGTAAAAGCTTGATGATTTGTTAAAATCACCTCACCAACTGTTTTAATCTTCCAAATTACTAATCATGTTTATCTGTATCTTGGCTGGAAAATAATTTGGGCCTTGTAGCAGTGTGCAGTACTGATTCTATTAGGACATCTATACTAAACTCCACCAGATTTAAAATTACTAATCATGTTTAACTGTATCTTGGCTGGAAAATAATTTGGGCCTTGTAGCAGTGTGCAGTACTGATTCTATTAGGCCATCTATACTAAACTCCACCAGATTTAAAATTACTAATCATGTTTATCTGTATCTTGGCTGGAAAATAATTTGGGCCTTGTAGCAGTTTGCAGTACTGATTCTATTAGGCCATCTATGCTGAGCTCCACCAGCTTTCAAATTAATAATAATTTTTAGCTGCATCTAGCCCGGAAAATAATTTTGCGGCTCCTTGATGCACAAGACACATGAGTGCCTTCTTTCTGCACTACCTGCAACATGACCTTCAGATTGTAAGAATTCGAAATAATCCTGACTACTGGGTGGCCACACTCTTTGATCCCCCACACTCTTCGATCAACCTTTTCATTTTAATAAAGAACAAAAAAATGGTCATTTTTTAAATTATAAGCATTAGCAGGTTATTATAAACTGAAATCAAACAGTTTTCGACTCAAAACTTTATTCTAGGTGTTGTTACATTTGCACATAGTACCCCTTGTTCGAAA
The DNA here is from genome assembly GCF_046119375.1 of Phyllobates terribilis. Lineage (NCBI taxonomy): Eukaryota > Metazoa > Chordata > Amphibia > Anura > Dendrobatidae > Phyllobates > Phyllobates terribilis. Next base: position 448,664,337 of record NW_027362764.1, read on the forward strand.
GGAGCTTCTGAACTCTCTTGTCCATTGAATTTGTCAGGTTTTGGATGATTTCTGCTTCAATTGCTTTGAATGAGGACGGAATACCCTCCCAGAGCTGTTGCTTAGATGTGAACTGCCTCCCGCCATCATAGACACTCCTTTTGATGATGCTCCAGAGGTTCTCAAAGGGGTTGCGGTCAGGGGAGCATGGGGGTCACACCATAAGTTTGTCCCCTTTTATGCCCATATCAGCCAGAGATGCAGATGTGTTATGTGCAGCATGAGACGGTGCATTATCATGCATGAAAATGATCTTGCTGCGGAAAACACGGTTCTTCTTCTTGAACCATGGCAGGAAGTGCTGTTTGAGAAACTCCACATACATTATGGAGTTCATCTTTACCCCTTCAGGGATCCTAAAGGGGCCGACAATCTCTCTCCCCATGATTCCAGCCCAAAACATTACTCCACCTCCTCCTTGATGGCACCGTAGCCGTGTTTGCATGGGGTGTCCATCAACCAGCCATCCTCCACTCCATCCATCTGGACCATCGAGCGTTGCACGGCACTCATCGGTGAACAAAACAGTTTTGAAGTCAGTCTTCATGTATTGTTTGGCCCACTGGAGCCGTTTCTGCTTGTGTACAGTGGATAGAGGAGGTCGACAGGATGGCTTACGCACAGCTGCAAACCTCTGAAGGACCCTGCATCTCTTTGTTCGGGTGAAGAAGCAGAGCAGAGCAGAGTGAAAACGCAGGTGCGGTGAACAAGCAGAGCGAAGCAAAACCACAGGTGCAGTAGACAAGCAGAGCAGAGCAAAACCCGCAGGTGTGGTTAACAAACAGAGCAGAGCAAAACCCGCAGATTCGGTAGACAATCAGAGCAGAGCAAAACCCGCAGGTGCGGTGAACAAGCAGAGCAGAGCGAAACCGCAGGTCCGGTGAACAAGCAGAGCAGAGCAAAACCCGCAAGTGCGGTAGACAAGCAGAGCAGAGCAAAACCCGCAGATGCGGTTAACAAGCAGAGCAGAGCAAAACCCGCAGGTGCAGTAGACAAGCAGAGCCGAGCAAAACCCGCAGGTGCGGTGAACAAGCAGAGCAGAACAGAGCAGAAGGTTCAGACAGACAGGACAGGGCTCTCTTCACATGGAATAGACCGGAAAATACAGGAAGATAGTTAGAACACAGGAGGTAGATGCGGAGGCAGGAATACGGGACAAGCAGAACCAGATACACAAGGTACTTACAATGAAGTAGCGAGTGGACACAAAACTCACAAACAGAAGTACAGAGACAATGAGTTGGAGTTAGGTGCAGGTTCAGACACTGCAGAAAAAGGGAAGGTTCGGACATAGAGACAAAGAGGTAACGGACTCGGACACTGTTCAGACAGGAACTGAACCAGAAACAAAACACAGGAACAAGCCTGGGAACTCAGCCCCCAAGGTGGCGGAGACAGACTAGAAGTCACAGATACAAGTAACAGGCCTGGGTATACAGCCCCCAGGGGCGGAACAGACAAGATACAGGACAGGACCTGGCAACTCAGTTGCAAGGAACACACTGAAGAAAAGTGTTGCTCAGGCACCCCCTACTGGGTGGAGGGGGTTTAAGTATCCAGTGGCTCACAGCAATAAGCTGGGGAGGCATTAGGAGTGCACACACAGTAACTATAAGAATCAGGCAGTAAGCGCACCGCCGCCCTAAGCAATCAGACAAGAGACACAGCAGGTACTGGAGCAAAGCGTGCAGCCTGGATTGATAGGTAAGATGGCGGTCTTGCATGGTGGGAGGTGGTAAGCCATGCCAGCATGCCGCCAGGGATGTTACACTGATATTACTGCTTGACACCTGCCACCTCCAATGACAAGGACTGCAATTGGCGTCCACAGCTTTCATGATGGCTTCTTAGCACACACACCAAAAAAGGAGTGGGCTAGACAAAGGAAAGATCTCAGCGCCACACATGCGGCGCGGGGACTCGAGCTCCCGCCCGAGCATCCAAGTACTCGCTGAGCACTGAGCATCTCGAGCAGTGACATGCTCGGGCGAGTACAGAGCAGGAGCAAGCATGCTCGCTCATCACTACTGCAGTTATTATAGTTTCTTACATTTGGAATTAATCAAGGTTTCCAATTATATGTAATATGAGCATTATATTACCTATAATGCAAGGTAGGTCTAATTAGATGTTTTTTTTATTTTTTATCCTTTTTATGGCCCTTAATGGTGCTGAAAAATATCAACCAGCGACTCCGCACAGAAGCAAATTACATGAAATCTGCATTTTGGTGAATACGGATGAATGCAAATTCAAATAGAATTAGATTCTACTCTAAAATATTCACTCATTTCTAAATAAAACAAAAGAAAATATATATTTATTGTTAACTTAGCAAGGAAATAAGTCTAGGTATCACGCCTAGTGATGAATGCTGTAACAAAATGTAGTAGGAAGTTAAACTTAAATGTTCAAACACAGACACATTCAAATAAAAACAAGATAGGGAAGGATTCTTTTAAAGACAAAGTCACTTCTTTGATAATCAGTCACAAAGTTATCAAATCCAAACAAGTAGAAATGTACTTGAAGCTGTAGAAATAGAAAACAGTCACTACAGTGACTCAATAAGTGCAGAAGTTGAGATCAATGATAAAAGAAAAAATATTTGAAGTAGCTTCAAAGTTTCGCAAGAAGACATAACCCTCCGACAGCGCCCAGTACAGTACACATCTATAGTGTGAACGTGGCCTTAGACAAGAACTTTGGAATCAGATTCAAATAGAGAGAATTATGCCTGGAAGCTAGGAAATACTAGTGATTTCTTTTCCAGAATGCCAATAGCCATGGGGGATATGTTAGGTACTAAAAACAACAAAATGCTAAATGTTTTGTGAATATTAAGTCAGGAGAACACATTGTTGATTTTGAAGATTTGGTTGTACATAAGAATCCTGACGAGTTTAAAAATACTATGTTTTCTATTACAAATAGTGTCGCTATACTTTAACCCCTTCACGCCATAGCTATTTTCCGTTTTTTGTTTTTTCCTCCTATTCTTCCAAGATCCATTCATTTTTTATTTTTCTGTCAATATAGCCATATGCGGGCTTGGCTTTTGTGGGACGAGTTGCAGTTTTAAATGACATCATTGAGACTGCGAGACTATGAGCCTAGACCACACGGGGAAATGCATCAAGAAACAAGCTGGGGAGGCGAGATTTCTGCATCTTTAGATGAGTAACCAGTTTATCATGAACAATATTCTATGAAAAGTGAAGTGTAATCAATATCTGCTTTGTTCTCTAATTCACTATTTCACTATGGTTCCCACTCACAGATGAGGATTTATCTGTTATTACTATTTAGTATTTTTAATGAAGTGGTGACTTTGTCTTTTTCTTTATTACCTGATGATACAGGTTTGTTTTCCACCACTGAATATCTGCGGTTAAATTGTCTGTGGGGGGGGGGGGTTGACGCTTTAGGGGGTTCATGATTATTTGGAATACTAGATGTGAAAAGACTATACCCCCTTGTGATATTTGTACGGCCTTTTTATATACGAGTATAATTTATTGAACTGACATCTTCACACTCTTGTCTTACAGTATATCCTGCTTGTTTATTTTATCTTAACCCTCCGTCACATACAATAGGCCTGACAGGCACATCTCTTTTACTTTCATTTCTCCTTCCTCACCAGATTGTGAGGAAATCCCCTCCCTCCAAGTAGTCTCCTGTTTCTAGCAGCTCTGTGAAACCTCATACCACAGTTGGATTGCAGAGCTTCAGGAGGACAGATATAACTGCGCTAATCTCTCAGGCTCATTGTATGTGAACATGTCACACTCAATAAGGTTGGTATTTTATGTTTTTATTCATCACAATTGTTTATTTAGCTTGTTTTATAAACGTATAGCACAAAGTGTGAGGATATTTCATAGAAATAAGGCAGATTAAAAAAGAAAGTGTGCGGCTCAGGCATATACAGTAGTTACCTAACACATATTCCTTCTCTTGCTTCAGATTATCTGCTGAAATGGAGAGGAAAATGTACAATTTATCAAAAAACCTTAATGTTGAGGAAGTAACAAACATGCTGTTAGATGATGCAGACCCCACACTGAATGAGGATTTAGGAGAGGAAAGCGAGATTGATTCTCATGATGAGGTGGAAGTATGTGAAATAGATTCTGAAACAGAGCAAGATGGTGACAGCGATGAGGATGAAGATGTAGAATCTTATTATATGGGAAAAGATAAAAAAACCCAATGGAACAAGAAGCCACTCCAGAAAAAACGTAGGGAACCTCAAAAAATTATTACTCACCTTCCTGCAGTTATAGGAACTGCAAGTAATGCAAAAACTGCAGTTGAATGCTGGAATAGTTTATTCACAGATGACATTCTGGACTCTATTGTCACATATACCAACCAATATATAGACATTATAAAGGACAAGTTCATCTGCAACAGAACCATCAAGGCCACAGATGAAAGAGAACTGCGTGCTTTTTTTGGATTATTATACCTTGCAGGAGCTTATAGGGCAAATAGACAAAGTTTGGAGGAACTATGGATGGAGTTGAAAAATTTGGCCTTGTTATTAGTGTTGAGCCACCCCCGTAGTGTTCGAGTTCGGTTCGGTTCGTCGAACACCCGTGTGTTCGCCGAACTGTTCGTCGAACTGTTCGTCGAACACCTTCGAACACCGTTAAAACCAATGGCAGGCAAACAAAAACACATAGAAACACATAGAAAACACCTTCAAAGGTGTCCAAAAGCTGACAAACTGCTCAGAAGACATAACTAACACATGGAAAAGTGACAAGTACATATAGTCATGCGAAAATAAAAGAGGTGGAGGAGTAAAAGGAGGGGGAGACACAGATATAGGCATGTCATGCCCTTCTAAAATCCAAAAAGTGAGAAGCCGACACGGCCAGTCCGCTCCGGCCCGTGCCACCTCCGTGTCGCCGGGTTTGTGCCAGAGCCGCGGTGAACCCTGACGGCCAGCCCCCCTCTCCCAATACTGGTGCCTGTCCGCTGGTGGGTCGAGCGAGCCCCCCTGTGGTGGAGGCAGCTCTAAGCTTTTTAATTTAAATTGTCTCTCTAATTTGAATGAATACACTTTAAATCCATTTACAAGGATCTATTGGAGGGCAAGTCTCATGCCAGCAGCCGCGGTAATTCCAGCTCCAGTAGCGTCCACTAAAGCTGCTGCAGTTAAAAAGCTTTTATAAGGATCGAGCTCGGCTGTCCACCGCAAGGCATCCTACTGCCAGTCCCAGCCCCTATGCCTTGGGGTGCCTCCTGATGCTCTTCACTAAGTATCCCATGGTCCCGAAGCATTTCCTTTGAAAAAATTAAGTGTCTAAACTACAGGTGGTGCAGCTTGCTTAACAGCCGGGATAATCCGCTTACTAGCAGACACTGCTACTAGGCACAAAGTATTTCCTGGGCTAGATGCAGTTAAAAATTTGTAATTAGATAGTCTCGTTGGATGCTGAGAAAGCATTCCATAGAGTCTCCTGGCACGCCATATATGATTCTCTTAAAAAGCTTGGGGTAGGGGTCTAGGGGACCCTTTTATAGCCAAAATCATGGCCCTGTATCGCAATACGTCACCTAGGCTGAAGATAAATGGAACTGTAGCACCCTGAGGGCTCGGTTGCTAAAGACGTATTGCACCTCACCCAGAGGTGTGATATCTCACTCTCAGGTAAGGATGGAGTGTGGATCAGGACCCGACACCTGCATGCATTACACCACATTGCCGTGGGGCAGGGCGACCAATATGCCCCTGAGATGGGCACGACAGTCCCTGTCCCTGGCTGGAGTGGGGGGAGGGAACACTGAGGAAGGGGAACCCTGTAGTGCAGGAGCAGGGAGGAAGCAGTTCCTGGGTGCATTGAGAAGGGAGTATAAAAGGTGGGCACCATCTTAGTTCAGTGCAGAGAAGTCTGAGCAGAAGTGGCAGGGAGCAGGGGCTCTGCATGAGCTCTGCTCCGGAGGCGGGCCTAGTAACAGAGGCCCAGGCCTGGAAGAGGGAGAAGGAAGGAAGAGGAGCGGAGAAGGCTCCAGGAACGAGGAATGAAGGGATCCCAGGGGTGCAGATGGGCGAGTCGCCACCGCACGCCCGAATCCACCTGCGTGGAGGGGTCAGGCCAAAGGGGGAGACCGGTCCCCGAACTAGTGGAGGCAGGAAACGACCCTCAGCTAGAAACCGGAGGCTCTGACATTTTATGTGGCGCAGCCCCTCGCTACACCCGCTAGGAAGGCACCACATAGGGTCAGGGAAACTGGCGCCAAGTTTACCAAGAGGAGGCCCGAGGCAGCCGGACAGAAGTGTTGGTAAGAAAGGCCAGACAAAGGACACACAAAGGGGGTCCTGTGAAGTGCTCCAAAGTTATCTGGGAGTTGTCTGAGCCCCTCACCTGGTGAGCACAGTACGTCGTGGGCAGCCGTTACCTGCAGACGTGGTCTGGATAATAAGAACTGTGAGTAAAGGCCCTGAACTGCATCACTGACTCCGTGTCGTTACTGCTGCTGCCCTGCACCATCACCCCCATCCTCCGCATACACTGCCCTGAGGCTATACTCCTCCCGTGGGGAGTTATGCTACGCTCTGCTGCACCCACAACACCAGCCTCAGTGGTCTGCCCTGTAGCGGCGGTTCACTCTGACCGCAATCCACGGGTGGCGTAGTCGGACATTTAAACATGAAAACCACATAAATAGTTCCGCCACTGGTTTGACCGCCCTGAGCCACGGAACTGGGTCGCCGCCACGAAGACTACAACCACCAGCATCCACCAAAAAGGGTCCGGCTCCGGGTGTCCCAAGGCCCAGGGGGTGCGTCAGAACATTTTCATCACCTTTCACAATCACCAATGGGACAAGGCAGTGATGTCCTCTGTCCCCTCTCTTATACATCCTAGTGACGGAGCACCTGCTCTCATCAATTCGCCATAACCCCAATATTAGGTGGATTGAGGTGGGAGGCACCGAGTACAAGTGCTCTCTATATGCTGATGATGTCCTAGTATATATCACTCAATCACATATATCCATCCATGCTGTTATGGCTGAAATAGATCACTTTGTTACATGGTAAAATTTTAAAATCAATGAAGCGAAGTCTGAGGCCCTCGATGTCTCCCTCCCCAAATCCATATAGGATTCCATCCAGTCCAACTTTCCCTTTGCCTGGCCCTCACAGGGTATCAAATACTTAGGAATTCCTATTCATAGAGACCTCTCCCATCTATGTTATCTTAATTTTGGGCCCTTTATTGAACAACTCCATACAGACCACGGTTGGCAAGTTGGAACTGTGAGATTCACTACGTGCACCACTGGTATTTTGTGGAAAAGCACATGTAAGATTCTGCAACAGTCTCTGCTGATACTCCTGCATGCGTGCATCCCTTTCTATGGCAGGAATAATTTCTGCAAATTTACTTTTGTACCGGGGATCTAACAGTGTGGCAACCCAGTAGTCAGGATTATTTCTAATTCTCACAATTCGAGGGTCATGTTGCAGGTAGTGCAGCAAGAAGGCACTCATGTGTGTTGCGTATCCAGGAGCACCAAGTCCCTGTTGTGTTGGTGGCGAGGTAACAATCATGCTTCCTTCCTCTGTCCTCTCCCCCCAACCTCGCACAACAGAAATGTGATCAAGGTCTCCCTCATCTGATGAGTCTTCCATCAGTTCGTCCTCCACTTCTTCCTGGGCTCCTGCACCTTCCTCACTAGTTTGGCTGCTACCATGCGCCCTGGTAAAACCATCTCCCCCACCCTCACATGCCTGCCGCCTTGGTGCTACCGACCGTCTGGACCTTGCAGATGTTAGCCCTTCCGCATACAACTCCTCCTCCTCTACTTCCTCCACCTCCTCTTGTGCCACCACCTGACTCCGAATTCTGTTTAACATGTGCTCCAGCATGTAAATCACCGGAATAGTCATGCTGATAATGGCATCTTCAGCACTAAACATCTTCGTCGCCATTTCAAAACTGTGCAGAAGGGTGCATAGGTCCATGATCTGAGACCACTCCTCCAGCGTGATTTGCCCCACCTCTGAATCTCGTTGGCCCAGGCTATACGTCAGAACGTATTGCACCAGGGCTTGTCGGTGCTGCCACAGTCGCTGCAACATGTGCAGAGTTGAATTCCACCGGGTAGGCACATCGCATTTTAGCCGGTGAAGTGGCAGGCCCAACGACTTCTGTAGAGATGTAAGTCGCTGAGCTGCGGGATGCGAACGGCGGAAGTGAGCACACAGCGACCGTGCCCTCTGCAGAAGGCCATCTAGTCTGGGATAGTGGGCTAAAAATTGCTGGACAACCAGGTTCAACACGTGAGCCATACAAGGCACGTGTGTGACATTGCCCCGGCGAAGGGCCGCACCCAGGTTTGCAGCATTGTCGCACACGGCCTTCCCTGGTTTCAGGTCCAGTGGAGACAACCATTCATGAAATTGGTTCTCCAGAGCTGACCACAACTCCTCAGCTGTGTGACTCACATTTCCCAGACATTTCAATGTAAAAACCACCTGATGACGTTGAGCCCTACTGCCAGCATAGTAAGGAGGTGTGCAGGATCCCTTCTGCGCAGTTAGAAAGCTTGTGGCATGACCAGACAGGCTTTGGGTGCAGGTGGAAGACCGAGAGAAGGTTGAGGAGGCAGAAGCAGTGGAGGAACTTTGACATAAAGAGGATTGACGCACAACTCGTGGGGACGGCAAGACTTGGACAGCAGCCCCTTGTCCTGCTGTCACCATAGTTACCCAGTGCCCAGTCAGCGACATGTAACGCCCCTGTCCATGCCTACTCGTCCAAGTGTCTGTGGTGAAATGCACCCTGTCACACACAGAGTTTCTCAAAGAAGCGGTGATGTTGTGTGCGACATGCTGGTGGAGCGCAGGCACACCTTTCTTTGAGAAGTAGTGCCGACTGGGCATCTGGTACTGGGGCACTGCGACGGACATAAGGTCTCGAAAATCCTCTGTGTCCACCAGGCGGAAAGGCAGCATTTCTGTAGCCAAGAGCTTGCAGATGGTGAAATTCAACCTCTTAGCTTTCTCATGGCTAGGAGGAAATGGTCTTTTACTTGTCCACATCTGAGGGACCGAGGGCTGGCTATTGTGCTTAGACGGGGTTGATAAGGGTGTCCCCGGCAAACTGCCGGTCTGTGAGGAAGATGCAGGCGGACATGTTAGGTTGCCTTGATCCAAAGGTGGTGCTATCGATGTCGGACAGCGCTCAACACCAGCTGGTGTTACCACCTCCAAAGAAAATGATGACCTGCCAATCATGCTGGCTGTTGCGGGTAAAGAGGTGGCAGGTCTGCGCCCCAAAACAGGTGTGACTGCTGTCCCCCCAGTCACAGAGGATGAAGAGGCCCCGGATGCACAAGATATGGCAGACGGTGATTGGCCCGGCCGGCTAGGTCGCATTGTAGCACACTGAGCTTCCCACTGCAACTTATGCTTCATGTCCATGTGCCGGTTCATGCATGAAGTACTCAAACTATGTATTTTTTGGCCTCTACTTAGCTTTTGCTGACAAATGTTACAGATAACACGAGTTGGGTCATCTTTATCGATCTGAAAAAATGCCCAGGCTATGCAAGGCTTAGCACCCATGCGACCTGAAGAGCCACCACGACTTGTGGTGAGAGGCAGAGTTGTGTTTGAGGATGCAGTTGTTGACGTGCTTCCAGTACTACGTCTCTGTCCAGGAAGGCGCAACCTGACCTCGTCGTCACTAGCATCTTCCTCCACCTCCTCTGCTGACCTCATCTCTTGGCTGACTGTGGGTTGACAGTAAGTGGAATCTCCGACCTCATCATCATCACCCTGTGCGTTATCACACCCGTCGTCCTCAGAGCCAACCTGTTCCTGCCCTGACAAAAAACTAAAGTTGTCGCTCCAATCAGGTATTTGAGTCTTATCATCGTCTTCATCATTGTCTCCACCAACAGGAGTTACAGTTTGGGAATGAGGGTCTACATTATGGTCAGAACCTTCTGCGTCTGGTCCTGGATCCGACTCATAAAGATTCTGGGCATCAGTGCAGATCATTTCCTCGTCTGGATTCACAGAAGCGCTGGAGTCGACCTCTGATTCCCAGGCTATAGTATGAGTAAACAGCTCTGCAGACTCAACCATCTGTTCTACCTCACACTCAGACGGGCAGCTGGAGATTTGGGAGCTGTGAGGAAGCAAGTGCGATTTGGGTGACACCTTTGAGGACTGGAGTATTTGTGATGTTGAAGTTGATGTGGAGGAGAGCCCACTTAAAGGAGTACTTGATATCCGTTGAAGCACCTGCTGTTTTTGTGCCTCATCTGGAATTTGTAGCGATTGGCGTGGCCGTAAGAAAGGGATCTTATCACATTGTCCGCTAAAAGAAGTAGACATTTTAGTTTGGCTGGAAGATGGTCTTTCTTCTGCACCTACCCCACGGACACAACCTTTTTTCCCCTTCCCAACACGCCTATTCCCCTTTCCACCCGCAGCAGGCCTTTTTCCACTCATTTTGGTGGTTAACTAATTCACAACTCTGGAGTTGTTTGCACAAAAAAACAATGGATGGTAACCGAGCAGAGCTGAGTGGCCAAACTGTGGTATTAGGCCAAAACTATTGGCTGGGTTAGATGCAGAAAAAAATTATTTTTAATTTGCAACCTGATGGAGGTCAGTATAGATGGACTAATAGACCAAGTCCCACACACCGCTAGAAGCCCAAATATTTTTTCAGAGCTAGATGCAGAAAATTTTTTTATTCAATTTGCAACCTGATGGAGGTCAGTATAGATGGACTAATAGACCAAGTCCCACACACTGCTAGAAGCCCAAATATTTTTTCAGAGCTAGATGCAGAAAAAAATTATTTTTAATTTGCAACCTGATGTAGGTCAGTATAGATGGACTAATAGACCAAGTCCCACACACTGCTAGAAGCCCAAATATTTTTTCAGAGCTAGATGCAGAAAAAAATTATTTTTAATTTGCAACCTGATGGAGGTCAGTATAGATGGACTAATAGACCAAGTCCCACACACCGCTAGAAGCCCAAATATTTTTTCAGAGCTAGATGCAGAAAAAAATTATTGTTAATTTGCAACCTGATGGAGGTCAGTATAGATGGACTAATAGACCAAGTCCCACACACTGCTAGAAGCCCAAATATTTTTTCAGAGCTAGATGCAGAAAAAAATTATTTTTAATTTGCAACCTGATGGAGGTCAGTATAGATGGACTAATAGACCAAGTCCCACACACTGCTAGAAGCCCAAATATTTTTTCAGAGGTAGATGCAGAAAAAAATTATTTTTAATTTGCAACCTGATGGAGGTCAGTATAGATGGACTAATAGACCAAGTCCCACACACCGCTAGAAGCCCAAATATTTTTTCAGAGCTAGATGCAGAAAAAAATTATATTCAGTTTGCAACCTGATGGAGGTCAGTATAGATGGACTAATAGAATGATGCTATGCCCAAAAGATTTTACTTCACTAGGTGCAGTAAAAAAATTGGTATTCTATACACAGGTGTTATATCTTGCAACACAGATAGGCTACTCCACTGACTAACACACTCTGCAATAGGCCAAAAAGGATTCGCTTTGCTAGATTCAGCCAAATGCTGTGAAAAAAACTTGCACAGCACTGGCACAGACCTGCCTGGCAAAAACTGATAGGAACTCATGTAACCTAGTCCTGAAAAGGACTCCAATTACAATTAGTCTTTACTCCCACAACCTATCTATTTAAGAGCACAGACCTCCCTGATAAAAGTCGTAGGAAATGCTGTAACCTAGTCCTTAAAAGGACTGCAATCACAACTATTCCCTACTCCCAAGCTATCTGTATATTTGTGCGAAAATTGGCTTGAAATTAACAAGGTATAGCACACACAGCAACAGCGGTGCCGTCTAACACGCAGCTGCAGCAGTGAGAAAATGGTGGCGACGGGGAAAATGGCTTGGTCTTATAGGGCAAGGACATGTGACATACACTGCCAATCACACATGCCCTTGCTTGTGTGAAAAAAAGCACTTCGCTCCGTGTGTGCGCTGCTGATAGGCTGACAGATTGCACCTCCCCACTGCAAATGCGGGAAAGAGAAAAAAAAATGGAGATCTTCATTGTTCCTGCAGAGATCCATCCCCTGCCCCTCCCCCCGCCCCGCTGTACACTCAAACTGCGTATTAACATTAATTTTCATCATTACTGAGAAAAAATCCAGTTATGATTTTGGTGCACGAACAGTTATCGAACATAACCTCGAACAGCCGAATTTTTCTCAAATTGTTCGTGTTCGCCGACCGGCTCGAACACCGCCCAAAACAGCTCGAATTTGAGATTGGCGAACAGTTCGAGTAGAACAACGCTCATCTCTACTTGTTATGCCCATAAACAGATTCAAGCTTCTAATTCGTTGCCTTCGGTTTGACGACAGAACTACCCAAACCGAATGTAAAACACATGACCGACTTCCTCCAATTCGTGATATATTCCAAAAATTTGTTGAAAACTGTAAAAAAAAGCCATTGCCCTGGGGAGAATCTCACTATTGACGAAATGCTCCCTGGTTTTCGTGGTAAATGTGCCTTTCGTCAATATATTCCATCAAAGCCTAACAAATATGGAATAAAAATGTATGCCCTTGTTGATTCCAGTGAAACCTACACTTACAACCTGAAAGTTTATGCAGAAAAACAACCAGAAGGTCCTTATTGTGTCAGCAACAAACCCAGTGATGTTGTAAAAAGACTGGCTGAGCCCTTATTTGGATCGGGTCGCAATATAACAGCTGACAATTGGTTTTCAAATTGTGATCTGATTGATTATCTGAAAATGCAGAAGCTTTCATATGTCGGAACTGTAAGAAAAAATAAAAAAGAATTGCTTACACAGTTTGTAAGTGTAAAAGGGAGACAACAGTACAGCAGTATGTTTGCATTCCATAATGGAAAGGTTTTGGTTTCCTATGTACCACAAGCAAAAAAAATTGTACTTCTTCTATCAACACTTCATGATGATGATGCCATCGATCCTGGGACTGAGGCACAAAAAAACCCGGAGATAATTACATTTTATAATGCAACCAAATGGGGTGTTGATACAGCTGATCAGATGTGCTCAACTTTCAACGTCAGCAGAAACACCAAACGCTGGCCAATGGTCATATTTTTTGCTATGTTGAGTTTGGGTGGTATAAATTCACAAGTCATTTACCTTGAAAACAAGCTTGAACCACTCCGTAGACGATTCTATCTGAAAAAATTGGCCCATGAACTAGTGCTTGGAGAGCTACGCAGGAGAAGTATGAAAACAATCGGTATCCCCTCTCGACTTCAAGTTCAGCTCAAAAGATTCCGCCCAGAAGATGATAGTGAAAATTCACCACCTGCACCACCTCCCAAAAGAAGGAGATGCACCACCTGCACCACGGAAAGCGGAATCAGAAGGCTTTCTAATTATGAATGTCACAAATGTCATAATGCAATCTGCCTGACACATGCAAAAATGATGTGTAATTATTGTTCTTTGCTCTGCAAGTGTAATTTGTCTGGGGAAACTTCAGGATCTAATTCTGATTGAATATGTGTTTAATAGTACTTAAGGTACCTTAAAATTAAGTTTGTTTCCATAAATTTTCTTTGTAGAGTTTTTTGACAGAGTCGAACTGGGGACTATTTGGCGGGAGTTTTGAAATGTTTGCATTTCAGAGTTATTAGTTTTATGTTAAGTAAATGGTTTTTTTTTGCACCTGATTATGTGTAGTCTCTTTTATTGCATCCCTATGAAGGTCACTGATCACTTTTAGAGCACTGAAATTGCAAACATTAGATATTATAGGTATTTTTCTAGCCTGCGTCTGATTGTCACATTGTATGTGAACTCGTTAGAACCGATATTTTATGTGACGGAGGGTTTTTAATGGTGACTAATGGCAGTGTATTTATTGTTTGATATGAACATTTAACCAGGAAAACAGCCCATTTTTGATGGTTTCTATTGAGCCTATATATCTTTTGCAATGGCTGCATGATATAGATCTGAGTGTTTTCACTGGTTTTGCACTACATCACTTTAAGTACTGTACTTTTGTCTATTTTGCGGTGTACAGCACTATTTGTGCTTTTTGAGGGCAATATTTTAGCTATACTAATTAAAGATTAATTTTAAAGGGGTTTTTCTTTGTAAAATGTACTAATATCCCCTAATAGTGATTTATTCTTGTGATCTGACACCATTGCTTTTACTATATATTGTATAGTGTGGTAAAATTGAAAAAAAAAGTGAAATTCCACAATTGTTTTTTGTGTTTTTTTATTTACCATCCATGTTCCCTATATGGTAAAACTGACCTGGCAATATATATCCCCAGGTCAGTACAAATACGCAGATAACAAACATGTATAGTTTTTTTTTATTTACTGTATATTTTGGACTATAAGATGCACTATTTTTCACCAAATTTTGGGAGGAAAATGAAGGGGGGGTGTCTTATGGTATGAATGTAGATCCGGTGGTGGAGCGGGATCGCAGGTATAGGGTCCCTCCCTCAGGAACCCGGCAGCGATAGCAGAAGTGGTGAGATGCTGCGGGGCTGGTGACAGCGGTCAGGCAGAGTGGCATGCATTGCTTTTCCAGCAGTCACGGATATCTTCCTGAAGCCATGATCTACAGGAAAATGGCTGCATGTGCAGACTAGGTTCTTGACGGCCATTTCCCTGAGTCCCACAGCTTCAGGAAGATGGGCACCGAGATTACTTTTTACTTATTACTTCACTTTTTACTTTATTTAATAGTCCCTTTAGGAGACTTAAAGCTGCGATCGTCTCAACACCTGTGCTAAATATAGCGGTGCTTAAGTACTGCTAAATATAGCAAAAATCCTATCTTCTATGTACATCTGTCACAAGCTGGCATTCACAGAAGATTAACAATGACAGGCGTGGAGATCTTCTGCAGACCCACGGCTGTCATGACAACCCACTGGCACTCCCTGATTAAGTGATAAGGATACTGATGGGCGAGATTTGTGATGCGCTTCTGGCTGGCGCTTGGTAATTCCCACGAAGATTGACAGTAGGATTTAACTGGTTAACAACCGCAGGTGGAGCTTCAATCTTCCTCTGGCTGTTAAAGGCACATGACAGCTGATTAAAGGCACATGATATAGCCCCCTTCCTCACCGGACCTAAACCCTATTGAGAACTTGTTGAACTTTCTAAAATGGGAGATTTATGGTAAAGAAAAACCGTTTCATGAAAAACATGGTCAACATATTAAAAAAATTGACAGTTCCCATGGATGGAAGTCTTTTGACTGTTATTGAAAAGATGGCTAGCCATGCTGGTCACTAATATATATATATATATATATATATATATATATATATACATATATATATACAGTACAGACCAAAAGTTTGGACACACCTTCTCATTTAAAGATTTTTCTGTATTTTCATGACTTTGAAAATTGTACATTCACACTGAAGGCATCACAACTATGAATTAACACATGTGGAATTATATACTTAACAAAAAAGTGTGAAACAACTGAAAATATGTCTTATATTCTAGGTTCTTCAAAGTAGCCACCTTTTGCTTTGATGACTGCTTTGCACACTCTTGGCATTCTCTTGATGAGCTTCAAGAGGTAGTGACCAGAAATGGTCTTCCAACAATCTTGAAGGAGTTCCCAGAGATGATTAGCACTTGTTGGCCCTTTTGCCTTCACTCTGCGGTCCAGCTCACCCCAAACCATCTAGATTGGGTTCAGGTCTGGTGACTGTGGAGGCCAGGTCATCTGGCGTAGCACCCCATCACTTTCCTTCTTGGTCAAATAGCCTTTACACAGCCTGGAGGTGTGTTTGGGGTCATTGTCCTGTTGAAAAATAAATGATGGTCCAACTAAACGCAAACTGGATGGAATAGCATGCCGCTGCAAGATACTGTGGTAGCCATGCTGGTTCAGTATGCCTTCAATTTTAAATAAATCCCCAACAGTGTCACCAGCAAAGCACCCCCACACCATCACACCTCCTCCTCCATGCTTCACGGTGGGAACCAGGCATGTAGAGTCCATCCGTTCACCTTTTCTGCTTCGCACAAAGACACGGTGGTTGGATCCAAAGATCTCAAATTTGGACTCATCAGACCAAAGCACAGATTTCCACTGGTCTAATGTCCATTCCTTGTGTTCTTTAGCCAAAACAAGTCTCTTCTGCTTTGTTCCTGTCCTTAGCAGTGGTTTCCTAGCAACTATTTTACCATGAAGGCCTGCTGCACAAAGTCTCCTCTTAACAGTTGTTGTAGAGATGTGTCTGCTGCTAGATCTCTGTGTGGCATTGACCTGGTCTCTAATCTGAGCTGCTGTTAACTAGAGATGAGCGTTGTTTGACTCGAACTGTTCGCCAATCTCAAATTCGAGCTGTTTTGAGCGGTGTTCGAGCCGTTTGGCGAACACGAACGATTTGAAAAAAATCCGGCTGTTTGAGGTTATGTTCGTTAACTGTTCGTGCACCAAAATCGTAACTGGATTTTTTCACAGTAGTGCTGATAATCAATGTTAATATGCATTTTTTTTTCTCTTTCCCGCATTTACAGTGGGGAGGTGCAATCAGTCAGCCTATCAGCAGTGCACACACGGAGCGAACTGCTTTTTTTCACACAAGCAAGGGCATGTGTCATTGGCTGTGTATGTCACATGTCCTTGCCCTATAAGACCCAGCCATTTTCCCCGTCGCCACCATTTTCTCACTGCTTCAGCTGCGTGTTAGACGGCACTGCTGTTGCTGTGTGCGCTATACTTTCAGTGTTAATTTCAAGCCAATTTTCTCTGAAATATACAGATAGCTTGGGAGTAGGGAATAGTTGTGATTGCAGTCCTTTTGAGGACTAGGTTACAGCATTTCCTACGACTTTTAGCAGGCAGGTCTGCGCTCTTAATTAGATAGGTTGGGAGTAGGGACTAATTGTAACTGCAGTCCTTTTGAGGACTATTTTACAGCATTTTCTAGGACTTTTTGCCAGGCAGGTCTGTGCCAGTGCTGTGCAAGTGTTTTTCACAGCATTTGGTAAAATCTAGCTAAGCAAATCCTTTTTGGCCTCTTGCAGTGTGTGTTAGTCAGTGGAGTAGCGTATCTGTGTTGCAAGCTACACCACCTGTGTATAGAATACAATTTTTTTTACTGCACCTAGCCAAGTAAAACCTTTTGGGCATAGCATCATTCTTTTAGGCCATCTACAGTGCCTACAAGTAGTATTCAACCCCATGCAGATTTAGCTGGTTGACACATGCGGAATTAACTTGGCATTGTGACATTTGTACTGTAGATCAGCCTGGAAGTGGGAAATGCACTGCAGCAAATTTTGTTTTTGTTTTTTTTTTAAAAACGTTAAAAGTTAATTCAGAGTGTCATTTATTAATCACCCCCTCAAACCACAAAAATTCTGTTTGGTCCCCCAAAAGTATTAAGAAGTAGTTCAGGCACCAAGAATAATGAGCTTCACATGTGTGGATTAAAGATCTCTTTTGCCAGCCTTTTCTGACTATTTAAGACCCTCCCCAAACTTGTGAACAGCACTCAGACATGGTCAACATGGAAAGACAAAGGAGCATTCCAAGGCCATCAGAGACAAGATCGTGGAGGGTCACAAGGCTGGCAAGGGGTACAAAACCCTTTCCAAGGAGTTGGGCCTACCTGTCTCCACTGTTGGGAGCATCATCCGTAAGTGGAAGGCTTATGGAACTACTGTTAGCCTTCCACGGCCAGGACAGCCTTTGAAAGTGTCCTCCCGTGCCGAGGCCAGGCTTGTCCGAAGAGTCAAGGCTAACCCAAGGACAACAAGGAAGGAGCTCCGGGAAGATCTCATGGCAGTGGGGACATTCGTTTCAGTCAATACCATAAGTAACGTACTCCACCGCAATGGTCTCCGTTCCAGACGAGCCCGTAAGGTACCTTTACTTTCAAAGCGTCATGTCAAGGCTCGTCTACAGTTTGCTCATGATCACATGGAGGACTCTGAGACAGACTGGTTCAAGGTTCTATGGTCTGATGAGACCAAGATCGAGATCTTTGGTGCCAACTGTTAAAACTCTCCTGTTAGGTTTTTTTTTAGTTTGCTGGTCACATGACCATTTTTGCCTATTTAATCCGGCTCCGCCCTCCTGGTCTTGCTGGACTTCATTGTATTTACTACTCTTGAGCTAGCTTGGTGCTCTGTTGCCGTTCTCTGTTAGTTTTGCTAGGTCTTCTGACCTCTATGCTTTTTGTTGTGTGTTTGTCTTTGACTGCTACTATTTCTGCTAGGAGGTGTCCAACTTATCCCAGTCCCTAGTTCCTGTAGGGATCCCTCCCTCACATCTATAGGTCTTCGTTCAGACTAGCCGAGGACTTTAGCGGGTCTGATCGCAGGATCAGGTTCCCCGTTACATCGTAGGGATCTAGTTTAGTTCTATTGTAGGGACAGTTCTCCTGTCTTTCCTTAGTCCCTGTAGCAGATCATAACAGTAAGTCCAGCCCTAAAAGAAAAAAAAAAAAAAAATTTTCTCTAAAGAAAGACCTCCAGTTTTCCATCATGGTCTCGGTTCAAGATTTGGCTCAACGCTTGCAGGGACTCTCTCTGGAGGTGGCCAATCTCCAACAACACGTGAGTAGCTGTTCTGGAGCACATTTTTGGAACCAAAGGTACGTCTGCCTGATTTATTATTTTGGCGAACAACAAGATTTTTTTTCTTTTAAAAATGCTTGTTTATTGTATTTTCATTTGAGACCCGGATCCTCTGGTGATGAATCACAGCGCATAGGGTTCATAATGTCACTTTTGCGCAAAGATCCTCAGGGATGGGCCTTCTCTCTCCAACCTAGTGATCTGTGCTTTAGATCAGTGGATAGTTTTTTTTCTGCTTTGGGTTTGTTGTATGATGATCCTGATCGTGTCTCATCTGCTGAGTCTGAATTGAGACGTTTGAGGCAGGGATCAGGTAATGTGGAAAAATATTGTTCTCACTTCCGTCGGTGGTCTGCCCAGGTGGGGTGGAACGATTCAGCTTTGAAAAGCTTGTTTCTTGCAGGGCTAGGTGAAAGGGTTAAGGATTTACTGATTGCTTATCCCACACCTGGAAACTTGCAGGAGGCAATGCAATTAGCTATACCGGTGGACAGGAGACTGCGTGCAAGGGTTAATGAGAGCAAATCCTCTGCTATGTCAGCTCCGAGTCTTGAGAGGGTCTGTGCTGACAATGGAGAGCCGATGGAGATTGGGGCGATGGCACCCCGCTCTCAGGAGAAAGATCGCAGGCTTTCTGAAGGCTTGTGCTTCTATTGCGGAAATTCTGGTCATTTTATTAAGAACTGTGTGCTTCGTTTGAAGAAAGAAAAAAAAATGGTCAGTTATGCCCGTATTGCCTGTTTAAATTCTAAGGGAGTATTCCTATCTGCCACTACTGCTGCTCAGGATGAATTAATTGAATTTCGGGTATTTGTGGATTGTGGTTCTACTCTGAATGTGATTGATGAGGGATTCTTGGAAAAACTTAGATTAGAACCTAAAACTTTGTCATCCCCTATTGCTGTGGTTTCTGTTGATGGCTCTCCCTTGAAGAGTGTTACTCATAAGGTCTGTGAATTTCCCCTCACTATTAATGGTATTCACCAAGAAAATTTGGATTTGGTGGTATTGGATAATTTGCCTTCTCCAGTAATATTGGGGTTAAACTGGTTAAAATTGCACAATCCTGTACTGGATTGGTCTACCAATGAAATTAAGTCCTGAAGCCCTAAGTGTTATGACAAGTGTTGTAACGGACGTATTGCTGCTGTGGATAAAGGGGAATTGCCTGTACCTATTCAGGATTTTTGGAGAGTTTTTTCTGAGGAGGAGTCACAAATTTTGCCTCCCCATAGAGACTATGATTGTACCATTGAATTTGTCCCTGGAGCGACTCTTCCTAAAGGTCGTTTATTTAATCTTACTATTCCTGAGAGAAAGGCTTTGGAGGAATACATACAGACAAGCTTGGCCGCCGGTCACATTAGGCCTTCCAAGTCTCCTGTGGCTGTTGGATTTTTTTTTGTAAAAAAAAAAGATGGCGGTTTACGTCCTTGTCTGGACTTTCGTGAGATTAATAAAATTACTGTACGCAATCCTTACCCACTGCCATTGATTCCTGATTTATTTAACCAGTTAGTGGGGGCCAAGTGGTTCTCTAAAATTGATCTCCGGGGGGCATACAATTTGTTGCGCATGAAGGAGGGTGATGAATGGAAGACTGCTTTTAACACTCCTGTGGGTCATTTTGAGAATCTGGTTATGCCTTTTGGTCTTACCAATGCTCCAGCATTTTTTCAGAATCTTATTAATGACATCCTTAGACCTTTAATCAGCAAAAATGTGGTTGTGTATTTGGATGACATTCTGATTTATTCGCCTGATCTGGAGTCTCATTGGCGGAGCGTACGTGAGGTATTTCAGTTATTAATGGACAATTCGCTTTTTGCTAAGCTGGAGAAATGTGAGTTCGCTGTACAGAGAATTAGTTTTTTGGACTACATTATCTCCAGTGAAGGTTTTGAGATGGACCCGGTTAAAGTTCAAGCTGTGCAGGAATGGCCTAGGCCTATTGGTTTGAAATCGATACAGAGGTTTTTGGGTTTCGCCAATTATTACAGAAAATTCATAAAAAAAATTACTATTATTGTCAAACCGCTGACCGATCTCACCAGGAAAGGTGCTAATGCTGTTCAGTGGACTTCTGAGGCCATTGAAGCTTTTGTGTTTCTAAAGGAGAGGTTCACCTCTGCTCCCATCCTTATGCAGCCTGATGTGACTAAGCCGTTTTTGGTTGAGGTTGATGCTTCTTCGGTGGGGGTCGGTGCGGTGTTGTCTCAGGAAAACAAGGATGGAGTACATCCCTGTGCCTTTTTTTCAAAAAAATTTTCTGAGACTGAACTTAATTACGATATTGGTAATCGGGAATTGCTGGCGATTAAACTCGCATTTGAACACTGGCGTCACCTCTTGGAAGGTGCTGAATTTCCCATTCAGGTTTTCACTGATCATAAAAATCTGATCTATCTTGATGCTGCCAAGTGCTTGAATGCCCGTCAGTCTAGGTGGGCACTTTTTTTCTCGTGGTTTAATTTTTCCGTTACTTACATCCCGGGTACCAAGAATGTTAAAGCGGATGCTTTGTCTCGCAGCTTTTCTTCCATGGTCGGTGTTGAGGAGGAAGAGGAGAGCATTTTACAAGAAGGTGTTGTGATTGCTGCTTTGGACTCCGTTTTGGAGGATGAGATTCTTAAAGCTCAGGAGAATGCCCCATCTAACACTCCCCATGGGAGGTTGTTTGTGCCTAGGACCTTTAGGAGAGATTTGTTTGTTGAGTGTCATGAGTCTCGGTTGGCAGGTCATCCAGGAATTTCTGAGACCAAGAGACTTGTGGGTCGCAGTTTTTGGTGGCCTGGATGGCAGAAGGAAGTCATTAAGTGGGTGCGCCAATGTACTGTGTGTGCTAGATCCAAGTCTTCGCATGCTCCTGCTGCGGGGTTGCTTTGCCCTCTGGAGGTTCCTAGTGCACCTTGGACACATCTGGCTATGGACTTTATTACTGACCTTCCCCCCTCTGAAGGTTTCACGGTCATCTGGGTTGTCATGGACCGTTTTAGCAAGATGTGTCACTTGGTTCCCTTCATCAAACTGCCTTGCGCTAAGACACTCGCTAAGGCCTTTGTCAAGGAAATTGTCAGACTACATGGTGTTCCTACTGACATTGTTTCTGATAGGGGACCTCAGTTCGTGGCTCGTTTTTGGTGTGCCTTTTGTGACAGGTTGGGAGTTCATTTGTCGTTTTCATCTGGATATCATCCTGAGTCTAATGGCCAGACAGAAAGGAAGAACCAGGATGTTGAGCAGTTCTTGCGTTGTTTTGTGGCAGACAATCAAGAGGGGTGGTCTGAGTTTCTGCCACTTGCTGAATTTGCTCTTAACAACCATACATCCTCTTCTGCTTGGTGTTCGCCTTTTTTTTGTTGTTCTGGGAGACATCCGTCTTTTGGGTCATTCTCTAAATTGGTTTCGGCTGTGCCTGAGGAGGAGAGTTTTTCCGGTGATTTGGAGAGAGTTTGGACGGATGTGCATGGTAATCTTCAGGAGGCTAACAAAAAATCTAAGAGGTACTTTGATAGGAAACGGCAAGAGGTTTTGTTTGCTGTTGGTGACATGGTTTGATTGTCCTCTAAGAATCTGCGATTGAGGATTCCTTCTAAAAAATTGGGGCCCAAGTTCGTAGGGCCCTTTAAGGTGCTTCAGATAGTTAACCAATCTGCTGTTAGGTTGGAGGTTCCTACGTCCTGGAAGATTAACCCGGTGTTTCATGTTTCTTTGTTGAAAAAAGCTGATGTGTCTGATGGTGACGCCTCTGCCACTGTTCCTCCGGTGGTGGAGGACGGGGAATATGAAATTTCCCGCATCCTAAATTCTAGACGGTATAGAGGGAGTTTGCAGTATCTCGTCGCTTGGAAGGGTTTCGGACCTGAGGATAACTCATGGGTGAGGGCGGATGATGTATTTGCTTCCAGACTTGTCAGAGCGTTTCACAGGAGGTTTCCTGGTAAGCCTGGGCCTAGGGGATCCGGAGGATTCTCTTAGAAGAGGGGGTGCTGTTAGAACTCTCCTGTTAGGTTTTTTTTTAGTTTGCTGGTCACATGACCATTTTTGCCTATTTAATCCGGCTCCGCCCTCCTGGTCTTGCTGGACTTCATTGTATTTACTACTCTTGAGCTAGCTTGGTGCTCTGTTGCCGTTCTCTGTTAGTTTTGCTAGGTCTTCTGACCTCTATGCTTTTTGTTGTGTGTTTGTCTTTGACTGCTACTATTTCTGCTAGGAGGTGTCCAACTTATCCCAGTCCATAGTTCTTGTAGGGATCCCTCCCTCACATCTATAGGTCTTCGTTCAGATTAGCCGAGGACTTTAGCGGGTCTGATCGCAGGATCAGGTTCCCCGTTACATCGTAGGGATCTAGTTTAGTTCTATTGTAGGGACAGTTCTCCTGTCTTTCCTTAGTCCCTGTAGCAGATCATAACACCAACCACACACGTGACATTTGGAGACTGGATGGCACTGCATACGACCCCAAGAATACCATCCCTACAGTCAAGCATGGTGGTGGCAGCATCATGCTGTGGGGCTGTTTCTCTGCCAAGGGGCCTGGCCATCTGGTCCGCATCCATGGGAAGATGGATAGCACGGCCAACCTGGAGATTTTGGCCAAGAACCTCCGCTCCTCCATCAAGGATCTTAAGATGGGTCGTAATTTCATCTTCCAACAAGATAACGACCCAAAGCACACAGCCAAGAAAACCAAGGCCTGGTTCAATAGGGAAAAAGTCAAGGTGTTGGAGTGGCCTAGTCAGTCTCCTGACCTTAACCCAATTGAAAACTTGTGGAAGGAGCTCAAAAATAAAGTCCACATGAGACACCTAAAGAACCTAGATAACTTGGAAAAGATCTGCATGGAGGTGTGGGCCAAGATAACTCCACAGACCTGTGCCGGCCTGATCAGGTCTTATAAAAGACGATTATTAGCTGTAATTGCAAACAAGGGTTATTCCACAAAATAAAACATAGGGGTTGTATAATAATTAACCCACACTTTTATGTTTAAAATTTAATAAAATTCAACTGAGCAACATAACTTTTTGGTTTGTAAGATTTATGCTTCTGTTCATAAAACCTACTCTCATTTGCAGTTTGAAGGCTCTAACTTATTTGTATCTTATCAAACCAGTTAAATCTGCAGGGGGTTGAATGCTACTTGTAGGCACTGTATACTAAGCTCCACCAGCTTGCAAATTAGTAATAATTTTTATCTGCATCTAGCTCGGAAAATAATTTTGGGCTTGTAGCAGTGTGTGGGACTTATTCTTAGTCCATCTATACTAAGCTCCTCCAGCTTGCAAATTCTAAATAATTTTTATCTGCATCTAGCTCGGAAAATAATTTTGGGCTTGTAGCAGTGTGTGGGACTTATTCTTAGTCCATCTATAATAAGCTCCTCCAGCTTGCAAATTACTAATAATTTTTAGCTGCATCTAGCTTGGAAAATAATTTTGGGCAAAGTAGCAGTGTGTGGTACTCATTGTATTAGGCCATCTATATGAAGCTCCACCAGTTTTGAAATTAATAATAATTTTTAGCTGCATCTTGCCTGGAAAATAATTTTGGGCATAATAGCAGTGTGTGGTACTCATTCTATTAGGCCATCTAGACTAAGCTCCACCAGCTTTCAAATTGCTAATAATTTTTAGTTGCATCTTGCCTGGAAAATAATTTTGGGCATAGTAGCAGTGTGTGGTACTCATTGTATTAGGCCATCTATACGAAGCTACACCAGCTTTGAAATTAATAATAATTTTTAGCTGCATCTTGCCTATAAAATAATTTTGTACATATTAACAGTGTGTGGTACTCATTCTATTAGGCCATCAGTGTGTGGTACTCATTGTATTAGGCCATCTATACCAAGCTCCACTAGCTTTGAAATTAAAAATAATTTTTAGCTGCATCTTGCCTGTAAAATAATTTTGGGCATATTAGCAGTGTGTGGCACTCATTCTATTAGTCCACCTATACTAAGCTCCTCCAGCTTGCAAATTACAAATAATTTTTATCTGCATCAAGCTCGGAAAATAATTTTGGGCTTGTAGCAGTGTGTGGGACTTATTCTTAGTCCATCTATACTAAGCTCCTCCAGCTTGCAAATTACAAATAATTTTTATCTGCATCTAGCTCGGAAAATAATTTTGGGCTTGTAGCAGTGTGTGGGACTTATTCTTAGTCCATCTATACTAAGCTCCTCAAGCTTGCAAATTACAAATAATTTTTATCTTCATCTAGCTCGGAAAATAATTTTGGGCTTGTAGCAGTGTGTGGGACTCATTGTATTAGTCCATCTATACTAAGCTCCACCACCTGTGTATGTAATAAAACTGTTTTACTGCATCTAACCCAGCCAATCCTTTAGGGCTAATACCACAGTTTGGCCACTCAGCTCTGCTTGGTTCCCATCCATCGTTTTTTCTGCAAACAACTCCAGAGTTGTCAATTAGTTAACCACCAAAATGAGAGGAAAAAGGCCTGATGCTGGTGGAAAGGGGAATAAGCGTGTTGGGAAGGGAAAAAAAGGCTGTGTCCGTGGGGTAGGTGATAAAGCAACGGTAACATCTACAGAAGAAAGAACATCTTCCAGCCAAACTAAGATGTCTACTTCTTTTAGCGGACAATGTGATACAATCCCTTTCTTACAATCGCTACAAATTCCAGATGAGGCACAAAAACAGCAGGTGCTTCAACGGATATCAAGTGCTCCTTTAAGTGGGCTTTCCACCACCTCAACTTCAACATCACAAATACTCCAGTCCTCAGAGGTGTCGCCCCAATCGCACTTGCTTCCTCACAGCTCCCAAGTCTCCAGCTGCCCATCTGAGTATGGGGTAGAACAGATGGTTGAGTCTGCAGAGCTGTTTACTCATACTATAGCCTGGGAATCAGAGGTCGGCTCCAGAGCTTCTGTGAATCCAGACGAGGAAATGATCTGCACTGGTGCACAGAAACTTTATGAGTCAGATCCAGGACCAGACGCAGAAGGTTCTGACCATAATGTAGACCCTCGTTCCCAAACTGTAACTCCTGTTGGTGGAGACAATGAGGAAGACAATGATGAGACTCAAATACCTGAGTGGAGCGACAACTTGAGTTTTTTGTCAGGGCAGGAAGAGGTTGGCTCTGAGGACGACGGTTGTGAGAACACACAGGGTGATGATGACGAGGTTGCACATCCCACTTACTGTCAACCCACAGTTAGCCAGTTGATGAGGTCAGCAGAGAAGGTGGAGGAGGATGCTAGTGACGACGAGGTCGGTTTGCGTCTTCCTGGACAGAGACGTAGTACTGGAAGCACGTCAACAACTGCATCTTCAAACACAACTCTGCCTCTGACCACAAGTCGTTCTGGCTCTTCAGGTTGCATGGGTGCTAAGACTTGCATAGCCTTGGCATTTTTTCAGATCGATAAGGATGACCCAACTCGTGTTATCTGTAACATTTGTCAGCAAAAGCTAAGTAGAGGCCAAAAAATCCATAGTTTGAGTACTTCATGCATGAACCGTCACATGGATATGAAGCATTAAGTTGCAGTGGGAAGCTCACTGTGCTACAATGCGGCCTAGCGGGCCGGGACAACCACCTTCTGCCCCACCTGTGTCATCCTGGGGAGACTAAAAGCTACTGCGTAGATGTTTCCAAAAATTTGAGGGAATTACCACAGGAATGGTTTGGAAGAGGTATAAAAGTTTAGGTAGGACGTTCATTTTTGGCATACTTATTCTGCCGAACCAGGAAAAATCCTTCACCGTCCAAGAAGTAAGATCTTTATGGAGTTGTTCAAAAAAGGGCCCAAAATTAAGATAAAATAGACGGGAGAGGTCTCTATGAATACGAATTCCTAAGTATTTGATACCCTGTGAGGGCCAGGCAAAGGGAAAGTTGGACTGGATGGAATCCTGTATGGATTTGGGGAGGGAGACATCGAGGGCCTCAGACTTCGCTGCATTGATTTTAAAATTTGACCATGTAACAAAGTGATCTATTTCAATCATAACAGCAGGGATGGATATATGTGAATGAGTGATATATACTAGGACATCATCAGCAAATGCAGAGCACTTGTACTCGGTGCCTCCCACCTCAATCCACCTAATATTGGGGTGATCGCGAATTGATGAGAGCAGGTGCTCCATCACTAGGATGTATAAGAGAGGGGACAGAGGACATCCCTGCCTTGTCCCATTGGTGATTATGAAAGGTGATGAAAATGTTCATCAGCCTAGCTGACGGATTGCGATACAGTGCCATGATTTTGGCTATAAAAGGGTCCCCTAGACCCCTACCCCAAGCTTTTTAAGAGAATAATATATGTCGCGCCAGAAGACTCTATGGAGACTCTATCTAATTACAAATTTTTAACTGAATCTAGCCCAGGTAATACTTTGGGCCTAGTAGCAGTGTCTGCTAGTCAGCGGATTATCCCACCTGTTAAGCAAGCTACACCATCTTTAGTTTGGACACTTAATTTTTTCAAAGGAAATGCTTCGGGCCCCTGGGACACTCAGTGAAGAGCATCGGGGAGGCACCCCAAGGCACAGGGGCTGGGACTGGTGGTAGGATGCCTTGCGGTGAACCGCCAAGCTCGATCCTTATAAAAGCTTTTTAACTGCTGCAGCTTTAGTGGACGCTACTGGAGCTGGAATTACGTGGCTGCTGGCATCAGACTTGCCCTCCAATAGATCCTTGTAAAAGGATTTAAAGTGTACTCATTCAAATTACAGAGACAATTTAAATTAAAATGCTTAGACATGCCTCCACCGCAGGGGGGCTCGCTCGACCCACCAGTGGTCAGGCACCAGTATTGGGAGAGGGGGGCTGGCCGTCAGGGTCTTCAGCAGCTCTGGCACAAACCGGGCGACGCGGAGGTCGCATATGCAGGAATGGACTGGCCGTGTAAGGTTCGCACTTTTTTGGTTTTTGAAGGGCATGACATGCCTATATCTGAGTCTCCCCCTCCTTTTACTCCTCCACCTCTCTTCTTTTCACATGAATATATGTACTTGTCACTTTTCCATGTGTTAGTTGTGTCTTCTGACCAGTTTTTCAGCTTTTGGACACATTTGAAGGTGTTTTCTATGTGTTTCTATGTGTTTTTGTTTGCCTGTCATTGGTTTTAATGGTGTTCGACGGTGTTCGACAAACAGTTCGACGAACAGTTCGATAACATACGGGTGTTCGATGAACCGAACCGAACTCGAACACTACGGGGGTGGCTCAACTCTACTGTTAACCTGTGATTTCTAAGGCTGTTGACTCGGATAAACTTATCCTCAGAAGCAGAGGTGACTCTTGGTCTTCCTTTCTTTGGGGCGGTCCTCATGTGAGCCAGTTTCTATGTAGTGCTTGATGGTTTTTGCAACTGCACTTGGGGACACTTTCAAAGTTTGCCCAATTTTTCGGACTGACTGACCTTCATTTCTTAAAGTAATGATGGCCACTCGTTTTTCTTTACTTAGCTGCTTTTTTTCATGCCATAATACAAATTCTAACAGTCTATTCAGTAGGACTATCAGCTATGTATCCACCCGACTTCTGCACAACACAACTGATGGTCCCAACCCCATTTATAAGGCAAGAAATCCCACTTATTAAACCTGACAGGGCACACCTGTGAAGTGAAAACCATTTCCGGTGACTACCTCTTGAAGCTCATCAAGAGAATGCCAAGAGTGTGAAAAGCAGTCATCAAAGCAAAAGGTGGCTACTTTGAAGAACCTAGAATATAAGACATATTTTCAATTGTTTCACACTTTTTTGTTAAGTATATAATTCCACATGTGTTAATTCATATTTTTGATGCCTTCAGTGTGAATGTACAATTTTCAAAGTCATGAAAATACAGAAAAATAAATGATGCTATAATAATAAATAATAATAATAAAATCTATTTAGATACTTTTACCTTCTGAAATATTCAGGTTTCAGGTTTATTAACTTTTTAGATAGACTGACCGCACTGTAGTCACATGATGTTGTAATGTTTGCTTTACTACAAAAGTACATGAAGGGCCTTGTTGCTTATCTTGAAAAATATAATAATATTGCAGGTTATGGGCAATAGATTTTATGATGGGATGTTGATCCAGGGAATTAGTCTGATTGCTGTATGTGGAGTCAGGAAGTTATATTTTTCCTAATATTGGCAATTGGCATCAGCATCTTGGGGTTTTGCCTTCCTCTGGACTAACATGTTAGGTTATAGGTTGAACTTAATGGACTCATGTCTACTTTAAACCTTAAAAACTGGAGATGGAGAGGAATTTCACCTTTCAACACTACAATGATCCTAAGCGTACTTCCAAATCAACAAAAGAATGTCATTTCCATAAGAAAATTAAAGTTTTGGAATTGCCCAGCAACAACTCAGACCTGAGTCCTATTGAAAATCTGTTGATTGACCTGAAGAGGGATGTACACAGGAGATATCCTCAGAATCAGACAGATTTGAAATGCTACTACAAGGAAGAGTGGGCACAGATTGCCAATTCTAGATTTCCCATGCTGATAGACTCTTACTAGTGATGAGCAAGCACTAAAATGCTCGGGTACTCGTTACTCGGGTCGAGCAAGTTGGAATACTCGGGTGCTCGACCCGAGCAACGAGCCCAATGTAAGTCTATGGGAAACTCGAGCATTTTTCAGGCGACACCCCCCGGCGGTCTGCAGAGGGCCTAAAAATTGCCCAAATCGATGGGAACAGTGCTCAAATGACATAGGAACAGCATGGGGAAGACCCCTGGAAGCATCTCTGACTCGCAGATCACTGCTGTCAACAACGTGGTCAGAGTATTACGCCACTTTTAAGGACTCACAATAAAACATACCAAAACGAAACCAAAATGGATTTTCCTGGGAAATATATTAAGGAACATCCATTCCAGGGTAATGACTTGTATATAAGGCAAAACAAATAACCAAAAACAAAAATACTCCTCCACAACTTGGGCTATGTTCACACGTAGCGTTTTTGATGCATTTTTGCACTTTTGCATTGCTTTCAACCAAGACAAATGCATTCACCAGGAAATGTCATTTTAACATTTGATAACCTTATCTGACCATGTGGTGTGTGACACATCATCAGACACATGCATAGAGTGCTGAAAAGACATGGGAACAGCATGGGGAAGACCTCTGGAAGCATCTCTGACTCCCAGGTCACTGCCTGAAAGTGTGCCCATCATGAGTGATCCTAGGAGCATGCAAAGATGCCTCCCGCCATGGACCTGTCGTTGCAGACTTGCAACAATCACTGTCCACGTCCTTGTCCCACTGCAGCATTCAGTTGTCCCTACCCCATTCCTTGGAATGCAAGTGCAAGTATGCAGGCAGCCAGCCACCCACCCGCAGGCTGCAATATTATAATGCCAAATTTTTGACAGCTGCTTGCACTTGAAATGTGGCCTTTTAGGCTCGGGGAGGTGGAAGCTTTTCACAACCTCATGCCGGCGGCGGCCGGGTGTCCATACTCGGTCCCCAGCCGCCACTATATTTCCCAGTATCGCCTCCATCTTCCACAAGCACGGGTCCTACAACATTACCCGTGCCCTCCCCAGTGCTCTTACTGGGAAGGACCGCCTAACCACAAACACGTGGACAGGTGAATGTGGCCAGGGACGGTACGGAGCCAGTCCACAACTTTTTTTGCTGACAGTTGTATTTAGCTTGGTGAAAGGACTGGCATAGAGGGAAACCGTATCTACCCTGCGTGTCATTTCTCCCAGGAAGTCCTGTAATTAAGCTTGTTGCAGAAGCAATGGCAGCCCATCCAACATAGAATCATAGAATGGTAGAGTTGGAAGGGACCTCCTGGGTCATCTGGTCCAACCCCCTGCTCAAAGCAGGATTCACTAGATCATCTCAGACAGATGTCTGTCCAGCCTCTGTTTGAAGATGTCCATTGAAGGGGAACTCACCACCTCTCGTGGCAGCCTGTTCCACTCATTAATCACCCTAACTGTCAAAAAGGTTTTTCTAATATCTAATCTGTGTCTCCTCCCATTTAGTTTCATCCCATTGCTTCTAGTCTTTCCTTGTGCAAATGAGAATAAAGATGATCCTTCTACAATGTGACAGCCCTTGACATATTTGTAGACAGCTATTAAGTCTCCTCTCAGTCTTCTTTTTTGCAAGCTAAACATTCCCAAATCCTGCAACCGTTCCTCATAGGACATGGTTTGCAGACCAGTCACCATTCTGGTCGCTCTTCTCTGAACTTGCTCCAGTTTGTCTATGTCTTTTTTAAAATGTGGTGCCCAAAACTGTACACAGTATTCCAGATGAGGTCTGACCAAAGACGAGTAAAGACCGATAATGATTCACGTGATCTAGACTGTATGCTTCTGTTAATACATCCCAGAATTGTATTTGCCTTTTTTGCTGCTGCATCACACTGATGACTCATGTTCAGTCTATGATTTATTAGTATACCTAAGTCTTTTTCACATGTACTGTTGCTTAGCTCTATTCCTCCTATTCTGTATATGCTTTTTTCATTTTTATTGCCCAGATGTAGTACTTTGCATTTTTCCCTGTTAAAAACCATTCTGTTGGTTGCTGCCCACTGCTCCAGTTTATTTAGGTCTTTTTGAATCCTCTCTCTCTCTTCTCTAGTATTAGCTATCCCTCCTAGCTTTGTGTCATCAGCAAATTTAATCAGTTTACCCTCAATTCCTTCATCTAAATCATTGATAAAGATGTTGAACAATACAGGTCCCAGGACGGAACCCTGTGGTACCCCACTTGAGACATTCATCCAGCTGGATGTGAAGCCATTTACAACCACCCTTTGAGTCCGATCACTAAGCCAGTTATGAATCCACCTAACAGTTGCCTGGTCCATTGCATACTTGGTCATTTTTTCAATAAGGATGGTGTGAGATACTTTGTCAAATGCTTTGCTGAAGTCAAGATATACTATATCTACAGCATTTCCCTGATCCACCCAGTCAGTGATTCTGTCATAGAAGGAAATTAAGTTAGTCTGACATGACTTGTTAGTAGAGATGAGCGTTGTTCTACTCGAACTGTTCGCCAATCTCAAATTCGAGCTGTTTTGGGCGGTGTTCGAGCCGGTCGGCGAACACGAACAATTTGAGAAAAATTCGGCTGTTCGAGGTTATGTTCGATAACTGTTCGTGCACCAAAATCATAACTGGATTTTTCTCAGTAATGATGAAAATTAATGTTAATACGCAGTTTGAGTGTACAGCGGGGCGGGGGGAGGGGCAGGGGATGGATCTCCGCAGGAACAATGAAGATCTCCATTTTTTTTTCTCTTTCCCGCATTTGCAGTGGGGAGGTGCAATCTGTCAGCCTATCAGCAGCGCACACACGGAGCGAAGTGCTTTTTTTCACACAAGCAAGGGCATGTGTGATTGGCAGTGTATGTCACATGTCCTTGCCCTATAAGACCAAGCCATTTTCCCCGTCGCCACCATTTTCTCACTGCTGCAGCTGCGTGTTAGACGGCACCGCTGTGGCTGTGTGCGCTATACCTTGTTAATTTCAAGCCAATTTTCGCACAAATATACAGATAGCTTGGGAGTAGGGAATAGTTGTGATTGCAGTCCTTTTAAGGACTAGGTTACAGCATTTCCTACGACTTTTATCAAGCAGGTCTGTGCTCTTAAATAGATAGATTGTGGGAGTAAAGACTAATTGTAATTGGAGTCCTTTTCAGGACTAGGTTACATCAGTTCCTATCAGTTTTTGCCAGGTAGGTCTGTGCCAGTGCTGTGCAAGTTTTTTTCACAGCATTTGGCTGAATCTAGCAAAGCTAATCCTTTTTGGCCTATTGCAGAGTGTGTTAGTCAGTGGAGTAGCCAATCTGTGTTGCAAGATATACCACCTGTGTATAGAATACCAATTTTTTTACTGCACCTAGTGAAGTAAAATCTTTTGGGCATAGTATCATTCTATTAGTCCATCTATACTGACCTCCATCAGGTTGCAAACTGAAGATAATTTTTTTCTGCATCTAGCTCTGAAAAAATATTTGGGCTTCTAGCAGTGTGTGGGACTTGGTCTATTAGTCCATCTATACTGACCTCCATCAGGTTGCAAATTAAAAATAATTTTTTTCTTCATTTAGCTCTGAAAAAATATTTGGGCTTCTAGCAGTGTGTGGGACTTGTTCTATTAGTCCTTCTATACTGACCTCCAGCAGGTTGCAAATTGAATATAATTTTTTTCTGCATCTAGCTCTGAAAAAATATTTGGGCTTCTAGCGGTGTGTGGGACTTGGTCTATTAGTCCATCTATACTGACCTCCATCAGGTTGCAAATTAAAAATAATTTTTTTCTTCATTTATCTCTGAAAAAATATTTGGGCTTCTAGCAGCGTGTGGGACTTGTTCTATTAGTCCATCTATACTGACCTCCATCAGGTTGCAAATTAAAAATAATTTTTTTCTGCATCTAGCGCTGAAAAAATATTTGGGCTTCTAGCAGTGTGTGGGACTTGGTCTATTAGTCCATCTATACTGACCTCCATCAGGTTGCAAATTAAAAATAATTTTTTTCTTCATTTAGCTCTGAAAAAATTTTTGGGCTTCTAGCAGTGTGTGGGACTTGTTCTATTAGTCCTTCTATACTGACCTCCAGCAGGTTGCAAATTGAATATAATTTTTTCTGCATCTAGCTCTGAAAAAATATTTGGGCTTCTAGCGGTGTGTGGGACTTGGTCTATTAGTCCATCTATACTGACCTCCATCAGGTTGCAAATTAAAAATAATTTTTTTCTGCATCTAGCTCTGAAAAAATATTTGGGCTTCTAGCAGTGTGTGCGACTTGGTCTATTAGTCCATCTATACTGACCTCCATCAGGTTGCAAATTGAATAAAAAAATTTTCTGCATCTAGCTCTGAAAAAATATTTGGGCTTCTAGCGGTGTGTGGGACTTGATCTATTAGTCCATCTATACTGACCTCCATCAGGTTGCAAATTAAAAATAATTTTTTTCTGCATCTAGCTCTGAAAAAATATTTGGGCTTCTAGCAGTGTGTGGGACTTGGTCTATTAGTCCATCTATACTGACCTCCATCAGGTTGCAAATTAAAAATAATTTTTTTCTTCATTTATCTCTGAAAAAATATTTGGGCTTCTAGCAGCGTGTGGGACTTGTTCTATTAGTCCATCTATACTGACCTCCATCAGGTTGCAAATTAAAAATAATTTTTTTCTTCATTTATCTCTGAAAAAATAATTGGGCTTCTAGCAGCGTGTGGGACTTGTTCTATTAGTCCATCTATACTGACCTCCATCAGGTTGCAAATTAAAAATAATTTTTTTCTGCATCTAGCTCTGAAAAAATATTTGGGCTTCTAGCAGTGTGTGGGACTTGGTCTATTAGTCCATCTATACTGACCTCCATCAGGTTGCAAATTAAAAATAATTTTTTTCTGCATCTAGCTCTGAAAAAATATTTGGGCTTCTAGCAGTGTGTGGGACTTGGTCTATTAGTCCATCTATACTGACCTCCATCAGGTTGCAAATTAAAAATAATTTTTTTCTGCATCTAGCTCTGAAAAAATATTTGGGCTTCTAGCAGTGTGTGGGACTTGGTCTATTAGTCCATCTATACTGACCTCCATCAGGTTGCAAATTAAAAATAATTTTTTTCTGCATCTAGCTCTGAAAAAATATTTGGGCTTCTAGCAGTGTGTGGGACTTGGTCTATTAGTCCATCTATACTGACCTCCATCAGGTTGCAAATTGAATAAAAAAATTTTCTGCATCTAGCTCTGAAAAAATATTTGGGCTTCTAGCGGTGTGTGGGACTTGGTCTATTAGTCCATCTATACTGACCTCCATCAGGTTGCAAATTAAAAATAATTTTTTTCTGCATCTAACCCAGCCAATAGTTTTGGCCTAATACCACAGTTTGGCCACTCAGCTCTGCTCGGTTACCATCCATTGTTTTTTTGTGCAAACAACTCCAGAGTTGTGAATTAGTTAACCACCAAAATGAGTGGAAAAAGGCCTGCTGCTGGTGGAAAGGGGAATAGGCGTGTTGGGAAGGGGAAAAAAGGTTGTGTCCGTGGGGTAGGTGCAGAAGAAAGACCATCTTCCAGCCAAACTAAAATGTCTACTTCTTTTAGCGGACAATGTGATAAGATCCCTTTCTTACGGCCACGCCAATCGCTACAAATTCCAGATGAGGCACAAAAACAGCAGGTGCTTCAACGGATATCAAGTGCTCCTTTAAGTGGGCTCTCCTCCACATCAACTTCAACATCACAAATACTCCAGTCCTCAAAGGTGTCACCCAAATCGCACTTGCTTCCTCACAGCTCCCAAATCTCCAGCTGCCCGTCTGAGTATGAGGTAGAACAGATGGTTGAGTCTGCAGAGCTGTTTACTCATACTATAGCCTGGGAATCAGAGGTCGACTCCAGCGCTTCTGTGAATCCAGACGAGGAAATGATCTGCACTGATGCCCAGAATCTTTATGAGTCGGATCCAGGACCAGACGCAGAAGGTTCTGACCATAATGTAGACCCTCATTCCCAAACTGTAACTCCTGTTGGTGGAGACAATGAGGAAGACGATGATAAGACTCAAATACCTGATTGGAGCGACAACTTTAGTTTTTTTGTCAGGGCAGGAACAGGTTGGCTCTGAGGACGACGGGTGTGATAACGCACAGGGTGATGATGATGAGGTCGGAGATCCCACTTACTGTCAACCCACAGTCAGCCAAGAGATGAGGTCAGCAGAGGAGGTGGAGGAAGATGCTAGTGACGACGAGGTCAGGTTGCACCTTCCTGGACAGAGACGTAGTACTGGAAGCACGTCAACAACTGCATCCTCAAACACAACTCTGCCTCTCACCACAAGTCGTGGTGGCTCTTCAGGTCCCATGGGTGCTAAGCCTTGCATAGCCTGGGCATTTTTTCAGATCAATAAAGATGACCCAACTCGTGTTATCTGTAACATTTGTCAGCAAAAGCTAAGTAGCGGCCAAAAAATACATAGTTTGAGTACTTCATGCATGAACCCGCACATGGACATGAAGCATAAGTTGCAGTGGGAAGCTCAGTGTGCTACAATGCGGCCTAGCCGGCCGGGCCAACCACCGTCTGCCATATCTTGTGCATCCGCGGCCTCTTCATCCTCTGTGACTGGGGGGACAGCAGTCACACCTGTTTTGGGGCGCAGACCTGCCACCTCTTTACCCGCAACAGCCAGCGTGATTGGCAGGTCATCATTTTCTTTGGAGGTGGTAACACCAGCTGGTCTTGAGCGCTGTCCGACATCGATAGCACCACCTTTGGATCAAGGCAACCTAACATGTCCGCCTGCATCTTCCTCACAGACCGGCAGTTTGTCGGGGACACCCTTATCAACCCCGTCTAAGCACAATAGCCAGCCCTCGGTCCCTCAGATGTGGACAAGTAAAAGACCATTTCCTCCTAGCCATGAGAAAGCTAAGAGGTTGAATTTCACCATCTGCAAGCTCTTGGCTACAGAAATGCTGCCTTTCCACCTGGTGGACACAGAGGATTTTCGAGACCTTATGTCCGTCGCAGTGCCCCAGTACCAGATGCCCAGTCGGCACTACTTCTCAAAGAAAGGTGTGCCTGCGCTCCACCAGCATGTCGCACACAACATCACCGCTTCTTTGAGAAACTCTGTGTGTGACAGGGTGCATTTCACCACAGACACTTGGACGAGTAGGCATGGACAGGGGCGTTACATGTCGCTGACTGGGCACTGGGTAACTATGGTGACAGCAGGACAAGGGGCTGCTGTCCAAGTCTTGCCGTCCCCACGAGTTGTGCGTCAATCCTCTTTATGTCAAAGTTCCTCCACTGCTTCTGCCTCCTCAACCTCCTCTCGGTCTTCCACCTGCACCCAAAGCCTGTCTGGTCATGCCACAAGCTTTCTAACTGCGCAGAAGGGATCCTGCACACCTCCTTACTATGCTGGCAGTAGGGCTCAACGTCATCAGGCGGTTTTTACATTGAAATGTCTGGGAAATGTGAGTCACACAGCTGAGGAGTTGTGGTCAGCTCTGGAGAACCAATTTCATGAATGGTTGTCTCCACTGGACCTGAAACCAGGGAAGGCCGTGTGCGACAATGCTGCAAACCTGGGTGCGGCCCTTCGCCGGGGCAATGTCACACACGTGCCTTGTATGGCTCACGTGTTGAACCTGGTTGTCCAGCAATTTTTAGCCCACTATCCCAGACTAGATGGCCTTCTGCAGAGGGCACGGTCGCTGTGTGCTGACTTCCGCCGTTCGCATCCCGCAGCTCAACGACTTACATCTCTACAGAAGTCGTTGGGCCTGCCACTTCACCGGCTAAAATGCGATGTGCCTACCCGGTGGAATTCAACTCTGCACATGTTGCAGCGACTGTGGCAGCACCGACAAGCCCTGGTGCAATACGTTCTGACGTATAGCCTGGGCCAACGAGATTCAGAGGTGGGGCAAATCACGCTGGAGGAGTGGTCTCAGATCAGGGACCTATGCACCCTTCTGCACAGTTTTGAAATGGCGACGAAGATGTTTAGTGCTGACGATGCCATTATCAGCATGACTATTCCGCTGATTTACATGCTGGAGCACATGTTAAACAGAATTCGGAGTCAGGTGGTGGCACAAGAGGAGGTGGAGGAAGTAGAGGAGGAGGAGTTGTATGCGGAAGGGCTAACATCTGCAAGGTCCAGACGGTCGGCAGCACCAAGGCGGCAGGCATGTGAGGGTGGGGGAGATGATTTTACCAGGGCGCATGGTAGCAGCCAAACTAGTGAGGAAGGTGCAGGAGCCCAGGAAGAAGTGGAGGACGAACTGATGGAAGACTCATCAGATGAGGGAGACCTTGATCACATTTCTGTTGTGCGAGGTTGGGGGGAGAGGACAAAGGAAGGAAGCATGATTGTTACCTCGCCACCAACACAACAGGGACTTGGTGCTCCTGGATGCGCAACACACATGAGTGCCTTCTTGCTGCACTACCTGCAACATGACCCTCGAATTGTGAGAATTAGAAATAATCCTGACTACTGGGTTGCCACACTGTTAGATCCCCGGTACAAAAGTAAATTTGCAGAAATTATTCCTGCCATAGAAAGGGATGCACGCATGCAGGAGTATCAGCAGAGACTGTTGCAGAATCTTACATGTGCTTTTCCACAAAATACCAGTGGTGCACGTAGTGAATCTCACAGTTCCAACTTGCCAACTGTGGGACCGTCAAGTGTTCAGCACTCAAACCGTAACAGAACCACAGTATCTGCTGGTAACATCAATTTTGCGGAATCATTTCACCACTTTTTTAGCCCATCCTTTGCAAGGCCACAGGAGACAAGAAGTCTGACACATAGTCAACGCCTAGAGACGATGGTACAGGAGTATCTCCAAGTAAACATTGAAGCCACGACTGTGTCACTGGACCCTTGCTCTTTTTGGGCTTCCAATCTGGATAAATGGCCGGAGCTAGCCACTTACGCCTTGGAGATCTTGTCATGCCCCGCAGCCAGCGTTCTGTCTGAGCGTGTGTTCAGCGCTGCTGGTGGTGTGCTGACAGATAAGCGCACGCGGCTCTCCACTGATAATGTAGACAGACTCACGTTCATAAAGATGAACAAATCATGGATCCGAAACGACTTTTCTACCCCTGTGTCATCCTGGGGAGAGTAAAAGCTTGATGATTGGTTAAAATCACCCTACCAACCGTTTTAAGCTTTCAAATTACTAATCATGTTTATCTGTATCTTGACTGGAAAATAATTTGGGCTTTGTAGCAGTGTGCAGCACTGATCCTATTAGGCCATCTATAATAAGCTTCACCAGATTTAAAATTAAAAATAATTTTTAGCTGCATCTAGCCCGGAAAATAATTTTGGGGCTCCGAGATGCGCAAGACACATAAGTGCCTTCTTGCTGCACTACCTGCAGCATGACCCTCATATTGTCAGAATTCGAAGTAATCATGACTACTGGGTTGCCACACTCTTAGATCCCCCAAACTTTTCGATCAACCTTTTCATTTTAATAAAGACCAAAAAAATGGTCATTTTTGAAATTATAAGCATTAGCAGGTTGTTAGAAACTGAAATCAAACAGTTTTCAACTCAAAACTTTATACTAGGTGATGTTACATTTTCACATAGGACCCCTTGTTCGAAAGGAGCTTCTGAACTCTCTCGTCCATTGAATTTGTCAGGTTTTGGATGGTTTCTGCTTCAATTGTTTTGCATGAGGACAGAATACCCTCCCAGAGCTGTTGCTTAGATGTGAACTGCCTCCCGCCATCATAGACACTAATTTTAATGATGCTCCAAAGGTTCTGAATGCGGTAGAGGTCAGGGGAGCATGGGGGTCACACCATAAGTTTGTCCCCTTTTATGCCCATATCAGCCAGAGATGCAGATGTTTTATGTGCAGCATGAGATGGTGCATTATCATGCAGAAAAATGATCTTGCTGTGAAATACACGGTTCTTCTTCTTGAACCATGGCAGGAAGTGCTATTTGAGAAAATCCACATACATTATGGAGTTCATCTTTAGCGCCTTCAGGGATCCTAAAGGGGCCGACAATCTCTCTCCCCATGATTCCAGCCCAAAACATTACTCCACCTCATCCTTGTTGGCGCTGTAGCCGTGTTTGCGTGGGGTGTCCATCAACCAGCCATCCTCCACTCCATTCATCTGGACCATCGAGCGCTGCACGGCACTCATCCGTGAACAAAACAGTTTTGAAATCAGTCTTCATGTAATGTTTGGCCCACTGGAGCCGTTTCTGCTTGTGTGAAGTGGATAGAGGAGGTCGACAGGATGGCGTATGCACAGCTGCAAACCTCTGAAGGACCCTGCATCTTGTTGTTCGGGGGACGTTGGAGGCACAAGCAGCTTCAAAAACTTGTCTGCTGCTATGACAAGGCTTTTTTGCCGCTGCTCTTTCAACCTGACGTAATTGCCTGTAGGAAAGAGTCCTCAATTTGCCCTTATCAGCACGCACACGTGTGTACTGTGAATCAGCTACATACTTCTTGATTGCCAAGACACTTCATCCTGATCATTGCACAATGTTGATTGTAGTCATGCCTTGACCTAAACACTCCACGATTTGTTGCTTCTCAGCAGCCGACACATCCTTTTTCTTTCCCATTTTGGCAGAAAATGTAGGCTGCTTAATAATGTGAGAGAGCCTTCTTAAGTAGTCTTGCCTTTCATTGGACACACCTGCCAAACTAATTAGCACAGGTGTCTGCAATTGCTTACAGTGATATAAAGAGCCCTGACACACATCACCATCAATGAGTTTAACTGACAAACAAACAAATTCTTCCCTTATCACTCCTAAACACTTTTTGCATAATAATTTGGAACACAGTGTACATGTGCTTTTCCACAAAACACCAGTGGTTCACGTAGTGAATCTTACAGTTCTAACTTGCCAACCGTGGTCTGTATGGAATTGTTCAATAAAGGGCCCAAAATTAAGATAACATAGATGGGAGAGGTCTCTATGAATAGGAATTCCTAAGTATTTGATACCCTGTGAGGGCCAGGCAAAGGGAAAGTTGGACTGGATGGAATCCTATATGGATTTAGGGAGGGAGACATCGAGGGCCTCAGACTTCGCTGCATTGATTTTAAAATTTTACCATGTAACAAAGTGATCTATTTCAGCCATAACAGCAGGGATGGATATATGTGATTGAGTGATATATACTAGGACATCATCAGCAAATAGAGAGCACTTGTACTCGGTGCCTCCCACCTCAATCCACCTAATATTGGGGTTATGGCGAATTGATGAGAGCAGGTGCTCCGTCACTAGGATGTATAAGAGAGGGGACAGAGGACATCCCTGCCTTGTCCCATTGGTGATTGTGAAAGGTGATGAAAATGTTCGGACGCACCCCCTGGGCCTTGGGACACCCGGAGCCGGACCCTTTTTGGTGGATGCTGGTGGTTGTAGTCTTCGTGGCGGCGATCCGGTTCCGTGGCTCAGGGCGGTCAAACCAGTGGCGGAACTATTTATGTGGTTTTGATGTTTAAATGTCCGACTACGCCACCCGTGGATTGCGGTCAGAGTGAACCGCCGCTACAGGGCAGACCGCTAAGGCTGGTGTTGTGGGTGCAGCAGAGCGTAGCATAACTCCCCACGGGAGGAGTATAGCCTCAGGGCAGTGTATGCGGAGGATGGGGGTGATGGTGCAGGGCAGCAGCAGTAACGACACGGAGTCAGTGATGCAGTTCAGGGCCTTTACTCACAGTTCTTAT
Organism: Phyllobates terribilis; assembly: GCF_046119375.1. Lineage (NCBI taxonomy): Eukaryota > Metazoa > Chordata > Amphibia > Anura > Dendrobatidae > Phyllobates > Phyllobates terribilis. The sequence goes on from NW_027362764.1 coordinate 448,705,257, forward strand.
TATCCAGACCACGTCTGCAGGTAACGGCTGCCCACGTCGTACTGTGCTCACCAGGTGAGGGGCTCAGACAACTCCCAGATAACTTTGGAGCGCTTCACAGGACCCCCTTTGTGTGTCCTTTGTCTGGCCTTTCTTACCAACACTTCTGTCCGGCTGCCTCGGGCCTCCTCTTGGTAAACTTGGCGCCAGTTTCCCTGACCCTATGTGGTGCCTTCCTAGCGGGTGGAGCAAGGGGCTGCGCCACATAAAATGTCAGAGCCTCCGGTTTCTAGCTGAGGGTCGTTTCCTGCCTCCACTAATTCGGGGACCGGTCTCCCCCTTTGGCCTGACCCCTCCACGCAGGTGGATTCGGGCGTGCGGTGGCGACTCGCCCGTCCGCACCCCTGGGATCCCTTCATTCCTCGTTCCTGGAGCCTTCTCCGCTCCTCTTCCTTCCTTCTCCCTCTTGCAGGCCTGGGCCTCTGTTACTAGGCCCGCCTCCGGAGCAGAGCTCATGCAGAGCCCCTGCTCCCTGCCACTTCTGCTCAGACTTCTCTGCACTGAACTAAGATGGTGCCCACCTTTTATACTCCCTTCTCAATGCACCCAGGAACTGCTTCCTCCCTGCTCCTGCACTGCAGGGTTCCCCTTCCTCAGTGTTCCCTCCCCCCACTCCAGCCAGGGACAGGGACTGTCGTGCCCATCTCAGGGGCATATTGGTCGCCCTGCCCCACGGCAATGTGGTGTAATGCATGCAGGTGTCGGGTCCTGATCCACACTCCATCCTTATCTGAGAGTGAGATATCACACCTCTGGGTGAGGTGCAATACGTCTGTAGCAACCGAGCCCTCGGTGCTACAGTTCCATTTATCTTCAGCCTAGGTGACGTATTGTGATACAGGGCCGTGATTTTGGCTATAAAAGGGTCCCCTAGACCCCTACCCCAAGCTTTTTAAGAGAATCATATATGGCGTGCCAGGAGACTCTATGGAATGCTTTCTCAGCATCCAGCGAGAGTATCTAATTACAAATTTTTAACTGCATCTAGCCCAGGAAATACTTTGTGCCTAGTAGCAGTGTCTGCTAGTCAGCGGATTATCCCGGCTGTTAAGCAAGCTACACCACCTGTAGTTTGGACACTTAATTTTTTCAAAGGAAATGCTTCGGGACCACGGGATACTCAGTGAAGAGCATCAGGAGGCACCCCAAGGCATAGGGGCTGGGACTGGCACTAGGATGCCTTGCGGTGGACAGTCGAGCTCGATCCTTATAAAAGCTTTTTAACTGCAGCAGCTTTAGTGGACGCTACTGGAGCCGGAATTACGCGGCTGCTGGCATGAGACTTGCCCTCCAATAGATCCTTGTAAATGGATTTAAAGTGTATTCATTCAAATTAGAGGGACAATTTAAATTAAAAAGCTTAGAGCTGCCTCCAACACAGGGGGGCTCTCTCGACCCACCAGCGGACAGGCTCCAGTATTGGGAGAGGGGGGCTGGCCGTCAGGGTTCACCGCGGCTCTGGCACAAACCCGGCGACACGGAGGTGGCACGGGCAGGAGCGGACTGGCCGTCTCGGCTTCTCACTTTTTGGATTTTAGAAGGGCATGACATGCCTATATCTGTGTCTCCCCCTCCTTTTACTCCTCCACCTCTTTTCTTTTCGCATGACTATATGTACTTGTCACTTTTCCATGTGTTAGTTGTGTCTTCTGAGCAGTTTGTCAGCTTTTGGACACCTTTGAAGGTGTTTTCTATGTGTTTCTATGTGTTTTTGTTTGCCTGCCATTGGTTTTAACGGTGTTCGAAGGTGTTCGACGAACAGTTCGACGAACAGTTCGGCGAACACACGGGTGTTCGACGAACAGTTCGGCGAACACACGGGTGTTCGACGAACCGAACCGAACTCGAACACTACGGGGGTGGCTCAACACTACTTGTTAGTTACAAACCCATGCTGACTCTGGTTAATCACTTCATTCTTATCCATGTACTTACATACATGTTGTTTAATAATTTGTTCAAAGATCTTTCCTGGTATAGAAGTCAGACTCACCGGCCTATAGTTCCCTGGTCCACCTTCTTCCCCTTTTTGAAGATAGGAACAACATTTGCTCTTCTCCAGTCTTCTGGGACTTCTCCTGTTCTCCAAGAATTTTCAAAGATTATGGAGAGTGGTTCTAAAATTTCTTCTACGATCTCCTTCAGTACTCTGGGGTGTAATTCATCTGGACCTGGAGACTTGAACTCATTTATGTTAGCTAAATATTCCCTCACAATCTTTCTGTTTACAGATAACTTGGATTCCTCTATTCCTTTAAAAGGACAGTGAAGATCAGTTGATGTTACATTTTCTTTCTGAGAGAAAACAGATGCAAAATAGGAATTAAAAAGTTCGGCCTTCTCAACATCCTCTCTTACCATTTCTCCATTTTCATCCTGTAAAAATCCTATAGCATCTTTGACTTTTCTTTTACTTTTGACATACCCCCAAAATCCTTTTTTATTGCTTTTGACATCTCTTGCAAGCCTTAATTCATTGTCAGCTTTAGCTAACCTGATACGTGCCCTACAGGATCTGCAGACTGCATTATAATTAGTGTTGAGCCACCCCCGTAGTGTTCGGGTTCGGTTCGGTTCGTCGAACACCGGGATGTTCGAGGAACTGTTCGTCGAACTGTTCGTCGAACACCTTAGAACACCGTCGAACATCGTTAAAACCAATGGCAGGCAAACAAAAACACATAGAAACACATAGAAAACACCTTCAAAGGTGTCCAAAAGCTGACAAACTGCTCAGAAGACGCTCTCTTTAAAAAAGCCGGCCGGCAATTCAGCAGCGGCATACACCGGTACCCGACAATTTAAACAAGAAGGAATAGAGCATCACACATAGATTAGATAGATAGAAACATGTCAGTCACACATATAAGAAGCACAGTGACAGTGTTGCTTACTGTACTTGTCATTTAGTGTAAAGGATTTATTTAAAAAAATAATAGTGTTTTCATGCACCATCTCTTTAAAAAAGCCGGCTGGCAATTCAGCAGCGGTACCCGACAATTTATAACAGAAAGAATAGAGCTTCACACATAGATAGATATAAACATGCCAATCACATATATAATAAGTACAGTGATAGTGTTGGTTACTGTACTTGTCATTTAGTGTAAAGGATTGATTTAAAAAAATAATAGTGTTTTCATGCACCGTCTCTTTAAAAAAGCCGGCCGGCAATTCAGCCTCGGTACCCGACAATTTAGAACAGAAAGATAGAGCATCACACATAGATTAGATAGATAGAAACATGTCAGTCACATATATATGAAGTACAGTGACAGTGTTGATTACTGTACTTGTCATTTAGTGTTAAAATAAAGGATTTATTAAAAAAAAAATTGGCGTGGGGTTCCCCTTAATTTTAGTCTCTAGCAGAGGTTAAGCAGATGGCTGGGGCAGATGTTTGAAGCCTGGGAAGGGGGTAATACCCACGGAGCTTCCTAGGCTACTAATATCAGCCCCCAGCTGAATACCTAGCCTTTACTAGCTATTAAAATGGGGGACCCCCCCAAAAAAATGACGTGGAGTCCCCCCTATTTTAATACCTAGCAAAGGCTAGGCAGACAGCTGGGGGCTGATATTAATAGCCCAGGAAGGGTGCCATGAATATTGGCCCCCTCCCAGGCTAGAAACACCAGCCGTCAGCCGCCCCAGAAATGGCGCATCCATAGGATGCGCCAATTCTGGCACTTAGCCTCGCTCTTCCCACTGCCCTGTAGCGGTGGCAGTGGGGTAATAGAGCTGGGGTTGATGTCAGCTTATAATGCCAGCTGACATCAAGCCCAGGTTAGTAATGGAGAGGCGTCTATAAGACACCCCCATTACTAACCCCATAGTCAAAGTTAAAAAAAAAAACACAAACACCCAGAATAAAGTCCTTTAATTGAAATAAACACGCAATTCTTTATTGTTCTAAATTAAACAATACTTACCACCACACCAATTCCAGCTGAAGCCAATGTCTCCTGCAATAAAAGTAAAATAATAAAGCAACATCATCCTTACCTTTCCATGGTTCCCACGACAGCTTCAGCTCTGCTACATCGAGATGACAGGCTGGACCGCAGGAGAACACTGCCATCCAGCCTGTCATCCCGCAGACACTGAGAAGCGCAGGCATGCTTGCGCTCCTCAGTGTCTCTCTGTGACGGCATAAAGATGAGCCGAGGTCATGTCCAATGAACTCAGCTCACCTCATGCACGTCACTGACAGCGTGGGAGAATTCTCACGCTGAAGCGCTGAGTGCAGGAGAATTTTCCCACGCTGTCAGTGACGTGCATGAGGCTGATATTTAAATTTGGCGCACAAATCTGTGATTGGTCGCGGGCAGCGTCCGCGACCAATCAGCACAGTAGTGTTTAACTTTGGCGGCAAGATCAGTGATTGGTCGCGGTCAAGACGGCGACCAATCACCGATTTGTGCCGCACATTTAAATAGCGGCCGCGACCAATTGGATGTCAGCGCCGCTCCCCGATCCTCCCTTGACACCCTAGCCGCATGGATGTCAGCGGCGCTGCCTGTGCGGATACTTCCGCTGCGAGAACCCGGGACATGAGCGGGCGCTCGCAGCAGAAGTATCCCGACTCGCAGCGCCGCTCCCCGGTCCTCCCTTCACACCCTAGCCGCTGATGTCCCCACAGTATCCGCATGGTGTTACAAAGGTCTGGACATTTTTGTTAAAAATCGCTGATTGGTCGCTGGCGCTGCCCGCGACCAATCACCGATTTGGGCGCCAAATTTAAATATCAGCCGCGACCAATCACCCATCTTGGCTCCACATTTAAACACCGCTGTACTGATTGGTCGCGGACGCTATTTAAATGTGGCGCCAAAATCGGTGATTGGTTGCGCCCAGCACAGCGGTGTTTAAATGTGGAGCCAAGATTGGTGATTGGTTGCGGCCGATATTTAAATTTGGCGGCCAAATCTGTGATTGGTCGCGGGCAGCGCCCGCGACCAATCAGCGATTTTTAACACAAATGTCCGGATCTTTGTAACACCATGCGGATACTGTGGGGACATCAGCGGCTAGGGTGTCAAGGGAGGACCGGGGAGCGGAGCTGCGGGTCGGGATACATCAGCTGCGAGCAGTCGCTCATCTCCCTGCTTCTCGCAACGGAAGTATCCGACCAGGCAGCGGCGCTCCCCGGTCCTCACCAATACGATTAGCTGATTGGTCGCGCTCTCCGCACGCGACCAATCAGTGATCTTGGCGCTAAAGTTAAACACCGCTCTGCTGATTGGTCGCGGACTCTGCCCGTGACCAATCACCGATTTGGGCGCCACATTTAAATAGCGGCCGCGACCAATCAGCGAGCTTGGCGCCAAATTTAAACAACGCTCTGCTGATTGGTCGCGGACGCCAGACGCGTCCAATCAGTGAGATTGGCGCCAAATTTAAACAACGCTCTGCTGATTGGTCGCGGACTCCAGCCGCGACCAATCAGCGAGATTGGCGCCAAATTTAAACCCCGCTCTGCTAATTGGTCGCGGATGCCGGCCACGACTAATCAGCATTATTGGCGCCAAATTTAAACACTGCTCTGCTGATTGATCGCCGTCGCCGTCTGCGACCAATCAGTAGTATTGGCGCCAAATTTAAACCCTGCTCGGCTGATTGGTCACGGTTGCCGGCCGCGACCAATCAGCAGTATTGGCGCCAAATTTAAACCCCGCTCTGCTGATTGGTCACAGTTGCCTTCTGCGACCAATCAGCGATTTTGACGCCAAATTTAAACACCGCTCTGCTGATTGGTCGCGGCCGGCGATTGCGACCAATCAGCATTATTGGCGCCAAATTTAAACCCCGCTCTGCTGATTGGTCGTGACCGCCGGCTGCGACTAATCAACATTGTTTGCGACTAATCAACATTGTTGCCGCCAAATTTAAACACCGCTCTGCTGAATGGTCGAGGTCGTGACCAATCACCATTATTGGCGCCAAATTTAAACACCGCTTTGCTGATTGGTCGTGACCACAACCTATCAGCATTATTGGCGCAAAATTGAAACCCCGCTCTGCTGATTAGTCGCGACCGCCGGCCGTGACCAATCAGTGATATAGTCGCCAAATTTCAACACCGCTTTGCTGATTGGTCGCGGTTGCTGGCCGCGACCAGTCAGCGATTTTGGCGCCAAATTTAAACACCGCTCTGCTGATTGCGCCGGGTCTGCCGCATACATATTCTAGAATACCCGATGCGTTAGAATCGGGCCACCATCTAGTTTCATGAAATAATTTAAAAAAAAATTGACGTGGGGCTTCGCACTATATTTGTGTCCAGCCAGGTACAGCAGGCAGGAACGGGCTGCCCCCAACCACCAGCTGCCTATTTGTACCTGGCCGGACACAACAATATAGGGAAGCCCTTTTTTTCTTAATTATTTCATGAATTTCATGAAATAATTAAAAAAAAAAATACGTGGGGCTTCGCCCTATTTTTGTGTCCAGCCAGGTACAACTAGGCAGCTGGGAGCTGAAATCTGCAGCACAGGGAGGCCCAAGCTTTCTGGGTCCCCCCAGCTGCAAATTGCAGTCCGCAGCCACCCCGGAAAATGGCGCGTTCATAGAAGCGCCATCTTCTGGCGCTGTCCCCAACTCATCCAGGGCCCTGGTGCGGTCGCTCACTGGGTAATAAAGGGGTTAGGGCCAGCTTGGCATTATCAGCTGGCCCTAAGCCCGAAATTCATGGGGTCACACCAATATTAGACATGACCACTATGAATTTCTAGTAAAGTATTTAAAAAAAACACAACACCCAGAAAAAAGTCCTTTAATTGAAATAAACACACAATTCTTTATTGTTCTAAATTAAACCATACTTACCGTCACGCCCATTCCAGCTGAAGCCAACGATCTCCTGCAATAAAAGTAAAATAATAAAGCAACCTCATCCTTACCTTTCCATGGTTCCCAGACAGCTTCCTCGAACAGCCGAATTTTTTGCAAATCGTTCGGGTTTGTCGAACAACTCGAACACCGCCCAAAACAGCTCGAATTTGAGATTGGCGAACAGTTCTAGTCGAACACCGCTCATCTCTAATTATAATCTTCTTTAGATATGCCTCCCTCTTTCCATTTAATAAACATTTCTTTCTTTCTTTTTAGCATGTGTTTAAGTTCTGTGTTCATCCATCCTGGTTTCCTTAAATGCTTCCCATTCTTCCTACTTTTCGGGATTGTTAACGATTGTGCTTTGAGAATCTCATTTTTAAAAATTTCCCATCCTTCCTGGACATTTTTGTCCTTAAGGACATCCAGCCATTGGATCCCTCCTATTCTCTTTCTGAGTCTCTTAAAATCTGCCTTTCTAATATCTAACCTTGAAGTTTGAGTCTTCACATGTCTTCCTCCTCTAGTTATCCAAAATTCTATAATAGCATGATTGCTGCCTCCTAGGGTCCCAGCCACCTTTACCTCCTCAACCATTTCCTCCCTGTTTATAAGGATTAGATCCAAAGTAGCAGATCCCCTTGTTTTCTCCCCTACCTTTTGGAAGATAAAGTTGTCAGCAAGAGAGGATAAGAATTTGCTTGACCTGTTAGTTTTACTTGAGAGAGATTCCCAACAAATGTCTGGATAGTTGAAATCTCCCATGACCACTACGTCATATTTTTTGGAGAACTTGGTCATTTGATACATAAAAAGTTCATCCATATCTTCAGCTTGCCCAGGTGGCCTGTAGTAAATGCCTACAATGGTGTCCTTTCCGTTGTTCTCTCCTTGTATTCTTACCCAAACAGTTTCCACAGAACTCCCAGTCTCTGAAGCTTCAATCTCTGTGCATATATACGCTTTTCTAACATACAATGCAACACCTCCTCCTCGTTTATCAAGTCTGTTTCTTGCAAATAAGTTGTATCCTTTTAGCCTTTTATTCCAATCATGTGTATCGTCCCACCAAGTTTCAGTGATTCCAATGACATCATATTCCTTTTCGTGCATTAGTAGTTCCAATTCTCCTTGTTTGTTGCCCATGCTTTGTGCATTTGTATAAAAACATTTTAGTTTGTGATTGGTTTCTCTTCCTCCCATATTTTTATTATTTAGATTTTTTTGTCTTTGTTCTTCTTTTCCACTTCCAGTAGCAGAGATCTCAATAGTATTTGTCAGCTGTATGGCTTTTTCTGGCCTTTTGCTTCCCTTCCCACATTGTTCTAGTTTAAAGCTCTTCTGATGAGTGTAGCAAGGCGACTTCCAAATACATGTTTTCCAGTCTTCGTAAGGTGCACCCCATCTCTAGCAAGTAGTCCATCGTATAGGTACATCAACTCACACTTGTCGGTGGTGCTTTGACACACACACATCTTTCTTTGCGCATTTAATTTCTTGAATACAGAGTTGGACAATGGCCTGATCTCTAATGCGTTTTGAGAAAGAACATGCATAAGCATGGCCGATCCACATTAAAATAGCAGCCATAGAGTGTCCGGGAACATTCCCCCACACTTTTCTTAGCAAGGGCTGCTTTTCGGCAGGGTTGGACGGGCCCACAAGAGAACCGGAGACTCCTCCGGCGTGCCCTGGCTTCTCCTTCAGGAGAGTTCATAGTGCCGAGGTGAGGCCATGATGATGATAGAGGCCACCATCTGCTTAGTTTTCTGTCACTTGGAATGCAAGTGCATGTATGCAGCCAGCCACCCACCCACAGGCCGCAACACTAAACTGCCAGATTTCTGGGCAGCTCCTTGCACTTGAAATATGGCCTTTTAAGCTCTTGGAGGCGGAAGCTTTTCACAACCTCATGCCGGCGGCGGCCGGGTGTCTATACTCGGTCCAAAGCTGCCACTGTTTCTCCTGGTGTCGCCTCCGCCTTCCACAAGCACGGGTCCCACAACATTACCCGTGCTCTCCCCAGTGCATTTACTGGGAAGAACCGCCTAATCACAAACACATGGACAGGTGAATGCGGCCAGGGATGGTACGGAGACAGTCCACAACTTTTTTTGCTGAGAGTTGTATTTAGCTCGGTGAAAGGACTGGCATAGAGGGAAACCGCATCTACACTGTGTGTCATTTCTCCCAGTAAGTCCTCTAAAGCTGCTTGCACTTGAAATGTGGCCTGAACATTACTGCTGGTACTTTTCTGTGGGAATTTGCTTGCCTTCTACCAGCCTGGTATATTTCCAGCAAACTATGGTACGACGCCATTGTATTAGCACTGACACCAGTACCAGTAGTGAAGCCATCCCCAGTTTTCTTCTCCGGAATTTTATTTGGTAGACTGAGTGGCTGCCCAAATACATTTTCTCACAAAGGAGCTGAAGATAGAGCGGCAGTAGGTGCAAGTTTCTCCAGCCTGTTAGATATTAGAGGGTGAACGGCAGCACATTGGATCAGTGGTTAGCACTGAAACCTTGCAGCGCTGGGATCCTGGGTTCAAATCCCAGCAAGGACAACATCTGCTAGGAATTTGTATGTTCTCCCCGTGTTTGTGTGTGTTTGCTCCTCAGTAAAATTAAAGTGTACGGTAACTTTCCCACACACTTTTCTTAGCGCAAGGACTGCTTCTGGGCAGGGTTGAACGATCCCACCAGAGAATCCTCTGGTGTGCCTTGGAGAGTTCATGATAGTGCTAACTTTGCAGCTGTATGGGGCTCTTGAGCTGGTGAGAAAGGTTATCCCTCAGAATCAAATCCTCTGGTGGGCACAATGTTTTTCAATCTGAAAGAGCTTCTCGGTGGGAGTTGTATTTCACCACAGTCATATTCTTTAGCTCAGTGAAATGACTGGCATAGAGGGAAACCGTATCTTGTCACACACGACCATGCCTGGCTGTATGTTCAGGGGTAAGAGCCACAGATCAGGCTGCTGTGTTACAGCTTTCAACAACTCTGCAGTGCTGGGCGGTTGGTCAATTAAGCATTAAGCATGTTATCTTCAGCAAACCTGTTGCCGCTTGGCCAAGGCAGTGCTGCAGTGCTGTCAGCTTGTGACTGATGTAGTCATTTCGGAGATGGAGGAGGAAGTGCATGAGATGAACAGTGTGATTACATTGAGGTTAAATTGGTCACGCACATTTTATACTAGAGAAAGATCCTATTGCTTTGGGTTTTTTTACGTTATTTTTTAAGTCGAATGCATTCACCGGGAATGTCTTTTTAACATTTTACAACCTTATCGAGCAATGTGGTGTGTGACACATCATCAGACATGGAGGGACTCTGAAAGTCATAAAGCCTATTTTTATAGGGCCATCAGACGGCCCTTACTATTCTTAAGAGGCCAGCAGTCGGCAATCGCTATTGTTAGAGAGCCATCAGCCGGCTATGCTTTGTTGTTCTTATTATTAACAAGTCGGTCTCCTATACTGTTATTGCGTATCCAGTGACTAAAAGGGCTGCCAACAATTTGGACGCAACCCAAAACCCCTTTGAAGAGACATAGAGGAGGGTCTCAGTAAAAAAAATGTTCCCATTATAAAGGAGCGGGCCTCCTATTGTGGTAATGCCCATGCTATGTCTTCAAGGGCTGCCAAAATTTGGGAAAAACCCCACTAAGATTTTAAAGACACATAGAGCAGGACCACAGTATCGACAAATTCCATTTAGAAAGGAGAGAGTCTGCTATACAGTTATAGGGTATGCAGTGAGTCCAACGGCTGACCAATTATAGGAAATACCCCACTAAGAATTTAAAGACACACAGAGCAGGGCCACAGTAACAAGTACGACATGTTCCCATTAGAAAGGAGAGGGTCTGCTATACAGTTATAGGGTATGCAGTAAGTCCAACGGCTGACCAATTTTAGGAAAAAGTCCACTAAGAATTTAAAGCCACACAGAGCAGGGCCACAGTAACAAGTACGACAAGTTCCCATTAGAAAGGAGAGGGTCTGCTATACAGTTATAGGGTATGCAGTGAGTCCAACGGCTGACCAATTTTAGGAAAAACCCCACTAAGAAATTAAAGACACATAGAGCAGGGCCACAGTAACTACAAATTCCCATGAGAAAGGAGAGAGTCTGCTATACAGTTATAGGGTATGCAGTGAGTCCAACGGCTGACCAATTTTAAGGAAAACTCCACCAAGAATTTAAAGCCACATAGAGCAGGGCCACAGTAACGACAAATTCCCATGAGAAAGGAGAGAGTCTGCTATACAGTTATAGGGTATGCAGTGAGTCCAACGGCTGACCAATTTTAAGGAAAACTCCACCAAGAATTTAAAGCCACATAGAGCAGGGCCACAGTAACGACAAATTCCCATTAGAAAGGAGAGAGTCTCCCATAGTGTTAGCCTATGCAGTGAATGCAAGGGCTGCCAAAAATTTGGAGGCACTTCAATGACCCTTGGAAGAGACGTGGTAGAGGGCCTCATAAAAAAATGTTCCCATTAGAAAGGAGCGGGACTCCTATAGTTGTAATTCCCATGCACTAAGTGTACAGGCTGTCAAACATTTGCCCCTGGGGGGCTATACATGAACATACTGTTTAAAATTTTTTTTTTATGGGCATCATAAACACCCTTTTTAAAAATGATGTGAGTGTTGCATCACGGACCACGGTCACCCTGGTGATATTGTGGTGGAGGATGAGGAGAAGGAGGAGGACAAGAACAAATAGCCAAAATCAGGAAGAGTATACTTATGTGTGGGTGTGAAAAGGTGCATGAGAATATACATCCCAAGAAAAGACACTGGATTTGAGTTTGTGTTACGCTGCTATCATTCGGTAGTGTTGAGAAGTCTGGCCCAATCCAGCCCTTGTTCATTTTTATAAGAGTCAGCCTGTCAGCATTTTCAGTTGACAGGCAGATGCACTTATCAGTTATAATTCCACCAGCGGCACTAAAAACCCGCTCTGATAAAACGCTGGCGGCAGGGCAGGCAATGCCCTCCAAGGCATAGAGAAGCAGTGCATTCCAAGTGTCCAGCTTGGATACCCAATAATTATAAGGCACAGAGGAATCACGGAGGACGGTGGTATGTTCGGCAAGGTACTCCCTCAGCATCTTCCCAAACTTTGCACTCCTTGTGATAGTACCCCACGCCTCAGGGCCTGTGCGATGAGAGGGTCTGAGAAAACTCTCCCAGAACTTTGACAATGTTCCCCTGCCTCTGCTGGATTTAAGTTGTGTCTCTCTCGCCTGTACTCCTTGGTTGTCCAACGAAGTGTGCCGTCTGCCGCCAGCATTTTCAGATGGGAATTTTTTTAATAGTTCCGCAACAAGGGCCTTCTGGTACAGCCCCATTTTTGTAGACCTGTCCGCCTCAGGAATAATAGATAAAAAGTTCTCCTTGTAGTGTGGGTCTAGAAATGTCACCAACCAGTAATGACTGTCACCCAAAATTTTGAGAACGCGAGGGTCATGGGAAAGGCAGCGAAACATAAACTCAGGAATGCGTGCTAGACTTCTAACAGGCAAGACTTCCGTGTCCTCACCAAGAGGATGACAGACCATGTTTTCCTCCTCCTTCTCCTCCTCTCTATCCTCTGGCCATCCACGCTGAACAGACGGTATGACTGCTGTGCTGGTAGTACCGTCTATAGTGCATGAAACTAGCTCCTGTCCTTCCTCCTCTTCTCCCTTATTGTCACCCAATTGTCTTTGGGATGAGATGAGGCTGGGCTGTGTGTAAGCACCCTGTATGGTTCCTTGCTCCATCTCATCGTGCTCCACCTGCAATGCATCCTCTTTGATTGTGAGCAGAGAGCGTTTCAAAAGAAAGAGAAACGTGATAATGACTAGTGTTGAGCATTCCGATACTGAAATATCGGGTATCGGCCGATATTCGCGGTATCGGAATTCCGATTCTTAATTCCGATACTTTTGCAATATCGAATACCGGAATCGGAAGTTCCCATAATGCAATGAGCCATTTTCATTTTAATCAGCCAATGAGGATCCTAAGAAGTGTGGGCACATCCTGTTAGGCATGTAGGCATCTTAACTAATGGCATGGCTGTGATTGGCTGCTGAAATGATGTCATGATGCACTATAAAAGCCGCCGCCGCCATTTTGAGCTCACTCTGCTGTGAATTCAGTTAGGGATAGGATGCCGTTGTTCTGAGGGACAGTTTTAGCTACCTATTTGGTCTATTCTGCTTTACCCAAGCTACTTTATAAATCACTGTGCCTTGCAGTGCTAGTGCACAGTTCTCTGTGCTGTTCACCGCTTTCTGCAAGGTCTCTGTGTGTGAGTGCAGCTCACCCTGTAGTGTGTGCTTCAGCCACGTCTGGTTGTAGTGCACTCAGTGTGTGTCACTGCCTCATACATTGTCCTTTTTTGCCAATTCATAATTTTTCCTGATATCTCCTATTAGTGTGGTGGTTCCATCCGTATTCAGCTAAATTGGTTCCAAACACACTACATAGGAGTAGATAGAGAAATTTTTTTGGTCTTGCAGCGCTAGTGCACAGTGCTCTGCATCTGTACTGTTCACTGCTGTCTGCAAGGTCTGGTGTGTGAGTGCAGCTCACCCTGTAGTGTGTGCTTCAACCACGTCTGGTTGTAGTGCACTCAGTGTGTGTCACTGCCTCATACATTGTCCTTTTTTGCCAATTCATAATTTTTCCTGATTTCTCCTATTAGTGTGGTGGTTCCATCCGTATTCAGCTAAATTGGTTCCAAACACACTATATAGGAGTAGTTAGAGGAGCCTTTCTGCAGCATTGGGCCCTGCAGCCCCAGCCAGATTAGTATTAGCCTATTTTTTGTAGCCTCATCTATTGCATTGTAGGTTACCTTCCTACATTGTAATAGCTACAAAAAGTTTGTGATACTATCGTTATTACATCTTTAGGCACATCCAGTGTCTTTTTGTGACAAAAAAAACCTAAATAAAGTTCACCAAACACTCCACTTTACAGTTGTGTAGGCCACATTAGCTCATATTAAAGTCTAGTCCACACTTTATAAAATTAGTGTTTCTTATACCTGTTAGCAGCTGTTCAGGAATAAGCACACTAAGCCCTTAGTACTTTTCTGCCTATCTTTATCAGTCTACCAAGATGAAGAAGGCAGGGAGTAAGGCATGTGGTCGTGGGCGTGGGCGTGGAGTTTCTGCAGGGAGAGGACGTGAGGATTCTGTGCCTGCAGGAAGAGGACGTGGGGATTCTGTGCCTGCTGCGGGCACCAGTGACTCAGCATCCCCCAGTTTTACCAGGGAACAGTCCTTTATGCGCAGCTTTGTAGGAGCTAGCCGTACCCCACTGCTGCGGGAGGACCAAATTGAAGCCGTTGTCGGATGGATGGCAGCTAACGCATCGACTTCAATTAGTTCCAGATTCTCTCAGGTCCTGAGCACTGAAGAGCACCCATCTGTCTCTTCACCACCTGCCAAATTGCCCAGGCAGTCAGAGAGCCCTGGACAGGAGCCATCTCTACTTCTGTTCTCTGAATCTCTTGGCTTGGAAAGAGGCGGCCAGCCAAGCAGAATTCGAGAATTTGAAGAAGAGGTAGTATGCAGTGATGCGCAACCGTTTTGTCTCTCTGAATCTGAAGAGGCGGGTGGGCCAGTGCCTATGGTCAGCAGCACACCTCAGTATGCATCTGATGATGAGACTCAGGTGCCACTTTCTGGTGCGTACTGTGCTGTCGAGACTACCCAGGAGAAGCAGTTGTTTGAAGAGGGTGGTGTAGATGATGAGGTCCTTGACCCATCATGGTGTGAGGGACAGGAAGGTGGTGGGAGCAGCTCTGAGGAAGAGATTCCCCGAACAGCCCAAAAAGGAGGGAGAGGGAGGGGGCAGACTTGGTTGCCTGTAGCCTCCACTTCGGCACCCATTAGGAGCATAGCTCATCCAAAATCCAAAGCGGGCGCTCCCAAGACTTGCAGTGCCTGGTCCTTTTTTGACACAGTTGCAGATGACATTTGCTTTGTCAAATGCAAGCTGTGTAATCAGAAGGTGAAAAGAGGGAAAAGTGTCAGCAACCTCAATACCACAAATATGTGGAAACATGTGCGGACCAAGCACGTGGTGGAGATACAAAAACATACTGAAGACCTAGGCCAACCTACAGCACCACCTACCACCTCTTCAGCTCGTGTTGTAGCCTCTTCCTCCAGCTCACACACAGCTGGTTCGGCTTCCTCACAGGATCGCCATGGAAGAATCTCTGGCACTGTTGTACAGAGACACAGTGTAATTCCACCCACAGCACCACTTTCCCGGTCATCCTCACACTCCCAGGCCAGTTTACAGCCATCATTAGCACAGGCATGGGAGAAAAGGCGCCCATACTCGGCAAACCACCCCCGAGCACAGGCTCTGAATGCTGGCATTGCTAAACTACTGGCCCTTAAAATGCTATCATTCAGGCTGGTGGAGACTGACACATTCCGTAACTTTATGGCATTGGCAGTCCCACAATACAACATGCCCAGCCGCTTTTATTTCAGCAGGCAAGCTGTCCCTGCCTTGCAACATCATGTGGAGGGAAAAATTAAACATGCGCTACAAAACGCCGTCAGTAGCAAGGTCCACCTGACCACCGATGCGTGGACCAGTAATCATGGACAGGGACGATACCTTTCCCTCACTGCCCATTGGGTAAATGTTGTGGAGCCGGTTACAGATCTTGAGAGTGGCGCTGTACGTGTTCTGCCAACTCCAAGGATTGCAGGAATCCAGTCTGTACACATTGACTCCTCCTCATACTCCAGTTCCTCTGAATCAGCGCTGCAGGAGCCGTCACGGTCTACCTCCACATCGACCCATGAACGGTTACCTGTTATGGTGACCAATATGAGCACAGTCGTGGCCAAACGTCAACAGGCCGTATTAAAATTAATTTATTAGGGGAATCGAAGCCACACAGCGCAGGAGCTCTGGAATGCCATCAAGCAGCAGAGCGACGTGTGGTTTGTGCCAGCGAATCTCCAGCCAGGCATGGTAGTGTGTGACAATGGCCGAAATCTGGTGGCAGCTCTGGGCCTAGGCAACCTCACTCACATCCCATGTCTGGCACATGTGCTCAACTTGGTCGTGCAGAGTTTTTTGAGGGACTCTCCGGATCTTGATGCACTGCTTCACAAGGTCCACATAGAGTGCGCTCACTTGCAGCATTCCAGCAATGCAAGATCACGCATTGCAGCTCTGCAGCGCCGATTACGTCTTCCGGAACATCGCATCATATGTGACCTACCCACCAGGTGGAATTCAACGTTATATATGTTGGAGAGGTTGTGTGAGCAGCAGGCAGCAGTAATGGAGTACCAGCTGCAGCAGGCGCAAACAAGTCACAGTGCGCGCCGTTCACACTTCACCACCACTGAGTGGGCCTCTATGAAGGACATTTGCCACGATTTGCGCGCCTTCGATTATTCCACGCGGATGGCGAGTGCAGATGATGCACTAGTCAGCATGACTATCCCCCTTATCTGCCTGCTTGAAAAAACACTGCAAGCACTAAGGGACGAGGTTTTGGAAGAGGTGGAGGATGAGGAGTCACAAATGCCATCTGCTTCTCTACAGTCTGCGCAACGTGGTTCCTCACAAAGGCCTAGGCAGGGAACACATTGTGAGGAGGATGAGGAGGAGTCAATGGATGAGGAAGACATCTGTCCAGAGGAGGGAGGTACACAATGCTCTAGTAGTCAGTATCTAGAGCGAGGGTGGGGTGATGCAGAGCAGGCAGAGATCACGCCTCAAGCAGGGGACAGCGTTTCTTGGCCAGTTCGCAGTCTGCAGCACATGGTTGATTTCATGCTGCAGTGCCTGAGAAACGACCGCCTCATCGCCCACATTCTCAACACGGCTGATTATTGGGTGTCCACCCTCCTAGATCCTCGCTACCGGGACAACTTACAAAGCCTCATAACACCGTTGAACCGGGAGCGTAAAATGCGGGAGTACCAAGACGCACTGGTGCATTCCATCATGTTCTCCATTCCAACCGAGAGCAGTGCTGCTAGTGCTTTACACAGCAGCTCAGTGCGTCGAGGCAGTGGAGGAAGCTCTGCACAAAGAGGGAGCAGAAGCAGCGCCTCAGCACAAGGCAAGACCAGTATGGCCGAAATGTGGCAAAGTTTTGTGTCCCCGCCGCCACAAATGTCTACACCATCACAGACGGCTCCAGTCAGCAGGAGGCAACGTTTCTGTCAGATGGTGACAGACTACATGTCTTGCCCTCTTAGTGTACTCCCAGACGGCTCTTCTCCCTTCAAGTTTTGGGTCTGTAAGCTGGATACATGGCCAGAGCTTAGTCAGTATGCATTGGAGGTGCTAGCTTGCCCTGCTGCTAGTGTATTATCGGAACGCGTCTTTAATGCCGCAGGTGGTGTACTAACAGACAATCGCATGCGACTATCCTCCGATAACGTTGACCGGCTTACTTTTCTCAAAATGAAGAAGGCCTGGATCTCTCATGAATTTGCCAGTCCACTTCCAGAATAAATAATTGGTTGGCAACAGTATCCAGGTCTCCGGTTCTGTTCATGTTTCTACCACCTGAACTGTAATCCCTGAGCTCCAACACCGCCAGTTGGCGCTCGGTAGTGCCGTCTGCACAGTCAACACTTGCTGCCGTGTCATTGGGGTTCAGTAACGTCAGCTGTTCCCCGGCTGTGCGGACGGCAATTTCTCCTGCTCTGTCCACATTCTCACTACTACAGATTTTAAAGTTGCTCCAATTACACCTCTGGCTCCTCTGTTTTCAGTATTATCCCTGAGCTCCAACACCGCCAGTTGGCACTCAGAAGTGCCGTCTGCACAGTCAACACTTGCTGCCGTGTTATTGGGGTTCAGTAACGTCAGCTGTTCCCCTGCTGTGCGGACGGCAATTTCTCCTGCTCTGTCCACATTCTCACTACTACAGATTTTAAAGTTGCTCCAATTACACCTCTGGCTCCTCTGTTTTCAGTATTATCCCTTAGCTCCAACACCGCCAGTTGGCGCTCGGAAGTGCCGTCTACACAGTCAACACTTGCTGCCGTGTTATTGGGGTTCAGTAACGTCAGCTGTTCCCCTGCTGTGCGGACGGCAATTTCTCCTGCTCTGTCCACATTCTCACTACTACAGATTTTAAAGTTGCTCCAATTACACCTCTGGCTCCTCTGTTTTCAGTATTATCCCTGAGCTCCAACACCGCCAGTTGGCATTCAGAAGTGCCGTCTGCACAGTCAACACTTGCTGCCGTGTTATTGGGGTTCAGTAACATCAGCTGTTCCCCTGTTGTGCGGATGGCAATTTCTCCTGCTCTGTCCACATTCTCACTACTACAGATTATAAAGTTGCTCCAATTACACCTCTGGCTCCTCTGTTTTCAGTATTATGCCTGAGCTACAACATCGCCAGTTGGCGCTCGGAAGTGCCGTCTGCACAGTCAACACTTGCTGCCGTGTTATTGGGGTTCAGTAACGTCAGCTGTTCCCCTGCTGTGCGGACGGCAATTTCTCCTGCTCTGACCACATGAACTGTACTACTGATTTAAAACCTCCTCCAAATACACCTCTTGCTCCTCTGTTTTCAGTATTATCCCAGAGCTCCAAAACCGCCAGTTGATGCTCGGAAGTGCCGTCTGCACAGTCAACACTTGCTGCCATGTTATTGGGGTTCAGTAACGTCAGCTGTTCCCCTGCTGTGCGGACGGCAATTTCTCCTGCTCTGTCCACATTCTCACTACTACAGATTTTAAAGTTGCTCCAATTACACCTCTGGCTCCTCTGTTTTCAGTATTATCCCTGAGCTCCAACATCGCCAGTTGGCGCTCGGAAGTGCCGTCTGCACAGTCAACACTTGCTGCCGTGTTATTGGGGTTCAGTAACGTCAGCTGTTCCCCTGCTGTGCGGACGGCAATTTCTCCTGCTCTGTCCACATTCTCACTACTACAGATTTTAAAGTTGCTCCAATTACACCTATGGCTCCTCTGTTTTCAGTATTATCCCTGAGCTCCAACACCGCCAGTTGGCGCTCGGAAGTGCCGTCTGCACAGTCAACACTTGCTGCCATGTTATTGGGGTTCAGTAACGTCAGCTGTTCCCCTGCTGTGCGCACGGCAATTTCTCCTGCTCTGTCCACATTCTCACTACTACAGATTTTAAAATTGCTCCAATTACACCTCTGGCTCCTCTGTTTTCAGTATTATCCCTGAGCTCCAACACCGCCAGTTGGCGCTGGAAGTGCCGTCTGCACAGTCAACACTTGCTGCCATGTTATTGGGGTTCAGTAACGTCAGCTGTTCCCCTGCTGTGCGGACTGCAATTTCTCCTGCTCTGTCCACATTCTCACTACTACAGATTTTAAAGTTGCTCCAATTACACCTCTGGCTCCTCTGTTTTCAGTATTATCCCTGAGCTCCAACACCGCCAGTTGGCGCTCGGAAGTGCCGTCTGCACAGTCAACACTTGCTGCCATGTTATTGGGGTTCAGTAACGTCAGCTGTTCCCCTGCTGTGCGCACGGCAATTTCTCCTGCTCTGTCCACATTCTCACTACTACAGATTTTAAAATTGCTCCAATTACACCTCTGGCTCCTCTGTTTTCAGTATTATCCCTGAGCTCCAACACCGCCAGTTGGCGCTGGAAGTGCCGTCTGCACAGTCAACACTTGCTGCCATGTTATTGGGGTTCAGTAACGTCAGCTGTTCCCCTGCTGTGCGGACTGCAATTTCTCCTGCTCTGTCCACATTCTCACTACTACAGATTTTAAAGTTGCTCCAATTACACCTCTGGCTCCTCTGTTTTCAGTATTTTCCCTGAGCTCCAACATCGCTAGTTTGCGCTTGGAAGTGCCGTCTGCACAGTCAGCACTTGCTGCCGTGTTATTGGGGTTCAGTAACGTCAGCTGTTCCCCTGCTGTGCAGACGGCAATTTCTCCTGCTCTGTCCACATCCACTGTACTACTGATTTAAAACCTCCTCCAAATACACCTCTGGCTCCTCTGTTTTCAGCATTATCCCTGAGCTCCAACACCGCAAGTTGGCGCTCGGAAGTGCCGTCTGCACAGTCAACACTTGCTGCCGTGTTATTGGGGTTCGGTAACGTCAGCTGTTCCCCTGCTGTGTGTCCGGCAAATTCTCCTGCTTTGTCCACATCCACTGTACTACTGATTTAAAACTTGCTCCAATTACACCTCTGGCTCCACTCTGTTTTTAGTATTTACCCTGGGTTCCAGCACCGCCAGCTGGTTCTCGGTAGTTCCATTTGCTCTTGTACCTTCTACTACCCATCCGGGTTCCAGTACCGTCAGCTGGTTCTCGGCAGTGCCTTTGGATTAGGTGCCTCCTTCTCGGTATCCAAGTTCCACCAACGTCTGCTGGTTCTTGGTAGTGCTTTCTGGCACAGGTACCTCCTGCTTAGTGACCGAGTTCCAGTACCGTCAGCTGGTCTTCGGCAGTTCCATTGGCTCTTGTACCTTCTGCTACCCATCCGGGTTCCAGTACCGTCAGCTGGTCCTCGGTAGTTCCATTTGCTCTTGTTCCTTCTACTACCCATCCGGGTTCCAGTACAGTCAGCTGGTTCTCGGCAGTGCCTTTGGATTAGGTGCCTCTTTCTCGGTATCTAAGTTCCACCAACGTCTGCTGGTCCTTGGTAGTGCTTTCTGGCACAGGTACCTCCTGCTTAGTAACCGAGTTCCAGTACCGTCAGCTGGTCTTCGGCAGTTCCCTTGGCTCTTGTACATTCTACTATCCATCCGGGTTCCAGTACCGTCAGCTGGTTCTCGGCAGTGTCTTTGGCACGGGTACTCCCTCCTGCCCAGCCTGGTTCCAGCACGCCAGCTGTTTCCGGGTAGTGTCAACGTCACTTTGCCTCCAATGCGTTGTCCTGTCGTGTTGCGGTCGGGTTAGCCGACTCTATAGTGCCCGCAGTTTAGGTGACTCCTATGTGGGCTGCGGGATCTGGCAATGAAGGCTGGTTCCATAGTGCCAATAGGACAAGCACCCCCTGTAGGACTGTGGGTGTTGGTAACTAGGGCCGTCTCGCGGCCTTGAACTTTTTTTTACATGGTTACCTTCTGCTATCCATCCGGGTTCCAGTACTGTCAGCTGGTTCTCGGCAGTGCCTTGGATTAGGTGCTTCCTTCTCAGTATCCAAGTTCCACCAATGTCAGCTGGTCCTTGGTAGTGCTTTCTGGCACAGGTACCTCCTGCTTAGTAACCGAGTTCCAGTACCGTCAGCTGGTCTTCGGCAGTTCCATTGGCTCTTGTACCTTCTACTACCCATCTGGGTTCCAATACCGTCAGCTGGTTCTCAGCAGTGTCTTTGGCACGGGTACTGCCTCCTGCCCAGCCTGGTTCCAGCACGCCAGCTGTTTCCGGGTAGTGTCAACTTCACTTTGCCTCCAATGCGTTGTCCTGTCGTGTTGCGGTCGGGTTAGCCGACTCTATGGTGCCTGCAGTTTAGGTGACTCCTATGTGGGCTGCGGGATCTGGCAATGAAGTCTGGTTCCATAGTGCCAATAGGACAAGCACCCCCTGTAGGACTGTGGGTTTTGGTAAATGCGGCCGGCTCGCGGCTTTGAACTCTTTTTTACATGGGTACCTTCTGCTACCCATCCGGGTTCCAGTACCGTCAGCTGGTTCTCGGCAGTGCCTTTGGATTAGGTGCCTCCTTCTCGGTATCCAAGTTCCATCAACGTCTGCTGGTCCTTGGTAGTGCTTTCTGGCACAGGTACCTCCTGCTTAGTAACCAAGTTTCAGTACCGTCAGCTGGTCTTCGGCAGTTCCATTGGCTCTTGTACCTTCTACTACCCATCCAGGTTCCAGTACCGTCAGCTGGTTCTCGCCAGTGTCTTTGGCACGGGTACTCCCTCCTGCCCAGCCTGGTTCCAGCACGCCAGCTGTTTCCGGGGAGTGTCAACGTCACTTTGCCTCCAATGCGTTGTCCTGTCGTGTTGCGGTCGGGTTAGCCGACTCTATGGTGCCCGCAGTTTAGGTGACTCCTATGTGGGCTGCGGGATCTGGCAATGAAGGCTGGTTCCATAGTGCCAATAGGACAAGCACCCCCTGTAGGACTGTGGGTGTTGGTAACTGCGGCCGTCTCGCGGCCTTGAACTTTTTTTTACATGGTTACCTTCTGCTATCCATCCGGGTTCCAGTACCGTCAGCTGGTTCTCGGCAGTGCCTTTGGATTAGGTGCTTCCTTCTCAGTATCCAAGTTCCACCAATGTCAGCTGGTCCTTGGTAGTGCTTTCTGGCACAGGTACCTCCTGCTTAGTAACCGAGTTCCAGTACCGTCAGCTGGTCTTCGGCAGTTCCATTGGCTCTTGTACCTTCTGCTACCCATCTGGGTTCCAATACCGTCAGCTGGTTCTCGGCAGTGTCTTTGGCACGGGTACTGCCTCCTGCCCAGCCTGGTTCCAGCACGCCAGCTGTTTCCGGGTAGTGTCAACTTCACTTTGCCTCCAATGCGTTGTCGTGTCGTGTTGCGGTCGGGTTAGCCGACTCTATGGTGTCTGCAGTTTAGGTGACTCCTATGTGGGCTGCGGGATCTGGCAATGAAGGCTGGTTCCATAGTGCCAATAGGACAAGCACCCCCTGTAGGACTGTGGGTTTTGGTAAATGCGGCCGGCTCGCGGCTTTGAACTCTTTTTTACATGGGTACCTTCTGCTACCCATCCGGGTTCCAGTACCGTCAGCTGGTTCTCGGCAGTGCCTTTGGATTAGGTGCCTCCTTCTCGGTATCCAAGTTCCATCAACGTCTGCTGGTCCTTGGTAGTGCTTTCTGGCACAGGTACCTCCTGCTTAGTAACCAAGTTTCAGTACCGTCAGCTGGTCTTCGGCAGTTCCATTGGCTCTTGTACCTTCTACTACCCATCCAGGTTCCAGTACCGTCAGCTGGTTCTCGCCAGTGTCTTTGGCACGGGTACTCCCTCCTGCCCAGCCTGGTTCCAGCACGCCAGCTGTTTCCGGGGAGTGTCAACGTCACTTTGCCTCCAATGCTTTGTCCTGTCGTGTTGCGCTCGGGTTAGCCGACTCTATGGTGCCTGCAGTTTAGGTGACTCCTATGTGGGCTGCGGGATCTGGCAATGAAGGCTGGTTCCATAGTGCCAATAGGACAAGCACCCCTTGTAGGACTGTGGGTTTTGGTAACTGCGGCCGGCTCGCGGCCTTGAACTTTTTTTTACATGGGTACCTTCTGCTACCCATCCGGGTTCCAGTACCGTCAGCTGGTTCTCGGCAGTGCCTTTGGATTAGGTGCCTCCTTCTCGTTATCCAAGTTCCATCAACGTCTGCTGGTCCTTGGTAGTGCTTTCTGGCACAGGTACCTCCTGCTTAGTAACCGAGTTCCAGTACCGTCAGCTGGTCTTCGGCAGTTCCATTGGCTCTTGTACCTTCTGCTACCCATCCGGGTTCCAGTACCGTCAGCTGGTCCTCGGTAGTTCCTCAGCTTTCTTGTACCTTCTGCTACATTTCCAAGTTCAAGCTTTTTGAAATGGTTCTTGGTAATCACTCTGGATCTCCCTGACGAGGACCCTGAAGACGACGACCCTGAAGACAAGGACCCTGAAGACCACCCCGAAGAAGACGAGGACCCTGAAGACCACCCGGAAGAAGACGAGGACCCTGAAGACCACCCCGAAGAAGACGAGGACCCTGAAGACCACCCCGAAGAAGACGAGGACCCCGAAGACGAGGACCCAGAAGACCAACCCGAAGAAGATGAGGACCCCGAAGACGAGGACCCCCGAAGACGACGACCCTGAAGACCACCCCGAAAAAGACCAAGAAGATGACCCTGAAGAAGTTGACCAAGAGGACAAGGAAGAGAAGGCAAGCACCAAGATACAGAAGAACAAGAGACAGAAAACCAAGAAGCAGAAATACAAGAAGCTGCAGAACAAAAAGCGGAAGAACATTAAGCTTAAGACTAAAAATCAGAGCAAAAGATAATATCTAAATTATAAGCAGAAGATGACTAAGCAGTGTATGGGGGTGAGTCCGTTCCTCCTCGTGGTGCCCCTGGAGAAGACCTGCTGTGCAGGCCAAACTGAACGCGGACAAATCCTGTTGTAAATCTTTTGTGACGGGCAGAACGAAAAGTGTAATGTCCAACCTTTTATAGATAACAACTACAGGAATGCCTGTCACAAATAAGAATATGATGAAGAAGAAGAATATGAAGAAGATGAAGAAGTAGAATATGAAGAATGTAAAAAAAAAGAATAATACGAATAAGGTGAAGAAGAAGAAGATGAAGAAGGTGAAGAAGAAGTGGATGAAAAAGATGCTGAGGATGATGAAGGAGAAAGTGTGGGAGAAGTAAAAAAGAAGGTGAAGAGCATGGAAGTAGTGAAGCATAAATATCTGACAAAATATAAAAATACTTAACATAGTCAATATTTCCGTAACTCAGAACGTCTTAAAAAATATATTAATTCCTGCTATTCCATTTGATTGGGCTAAACCTCTATGCCTTTATTGTCTCCCCCACCTCCTCCAATACATTCTACATTATTCTTTGTTGTTTTCCTTCATGTAGACTTAACCTACAAGGAAAGAAAGGGTTTATTTTCATTCCGATATTTCTGTCCCATTGACTTGCATTGGTGTCCGGTATCGGAATCGGCGATATCCGACACTTTTTCGGTATCGGTCCGATCCAATCCGATACGATATTTCCCTATATCGGAAGGTATCGCTCAACACTAATAATGACGCTAATTATGGCGTCATCACCGCTCACCATCTTGGTGGAGTCCTCAAAGTTTTGGTGGATGGTACATATGTCTTACATCCATGTCCACTCCTGAGGTCTTATGCGTGGAGTCTGAACTGAATACCGACGGCCTTGTTGATGCTGGTACTCAACAACTGCCCTCTTCTGCTCACAAACCCTTCCCAACATCTGCAGTGTAGAGTATCAAAGCGTGGGGACATCACACACCAGTCTGTGAGCCGGAAGCTGCAAATGCTGCTGAAACACTGCAAGGGCGGCGGAAGCTGTAGTTGACTTTCTAAAATGGGCACTCAGGCGGCGTACTTTAACAATCCGGCAGTTCCGGGTAGGATTTGAGAAACCGCTGAACCACGAGGTTAAGCACATGGGCCAGGCATGGTACATGTATGAGGTCGCCTCACCTCAGAGCCGCCACCAGGTTCCGGCCATTGTCACACACGACCATGCCTGGCTGTAGATTCAGCGGTGTGAGCAACAGATCTGCCTGCTCTTTAAGAGCTGTACACAACTCTTCTGCATTGTGCGGTTTTCCACCTAAGCATATTAGCTTCAGCACTGCCCATTGCCGCTTGGCCAAGGCAGTGCTGCAGTGCTTCCAGCTTGTGACTGATGTGGTCATTTCGGAGATGGAGGCTGAAGAGGAGGAGGAGGCTGAGGAGGATGAGGTGTTGGAGCTGTAGACCATGGGGGCAACCCTGATTGACCTAGTGCCCGCAATCCTTATCTTCGGGAGGACGTGTTCTGTCCCATGGTCAGACTGGGTCCCGTCTTCCACTATGTTAACCCAGTGTGCCGTCAGCGAGATGTACTGTCCCTGCCCACAATCACTTGTCCATGTGTCCGTGGTTAGATGTACTTTAACGGTAACTGCGTTCTTGAGGGCACAGCCAATGTTTTGGGAAACGTGCTTGTGTAATGCGGGGACAGCACACCGGGAGAAATAGTGGCGGCTGGGGACCGAGTGCCGAGGGACGGCCGCCGCCATCAGGTTGTGGAATGCTTTCATCTCCACGAGCCTAAAAGGCAACATTTTGAGCGCAAGCAGTCGTGAAATGTGAGAATTTAGTAGTGTGGCCTGTGGGGCGTTGGCTGCATATAGAGATGAGCGTTGTTCTACTCGAACTGTTCGCAAATCTCAAATTCGAGCTGTTTTGGGCGGTGTTCGAGCCGGTCGGCGAACACGAACAATTTGAGAAAAATTCGGCTGTTCGAGGTTATGTTCGATAACTGTTCGTGCACCAAAATCATAACTGGATTTTTTCTCAGTAATGATGAAAATTAATGTTAATACGCAGTTTGAGTGTACAGCGGGGCGGGGGGAGGGGCAGGGGATGGATCTCTGCAGGAACAATGAAGATCTCCATTTTTTTTTCTCTTTCCCGCATTTGCAGTGGGGAGGTGCAATCTGTCAGCCTATCAGCAGCGCACACACGGAGCGAAGTGCTTTTTTTCACACAAGCAAGGGCATGTGTGATTGGCAGTGTATGTCACATGTCCTTGCCCTATAAGACCAAGCCATTTTCCCCGTCGCCACCATTTTCTCACTGCTGCAGCTGCGTGTTAGACCGCACCGCTGTTGCTGTGTGCGCTATACCTTGTTAATTTCAAGCCAATTTTCGCACAAATATACAGATAGCTTGGGAGTAGGGAATAGTTGTGATTGCAGTCCTTTTAAGGACTAGGTTACAGCATTTCCTACGACTTTTATCAAGCAGGTCTGTGCTCTTAAATAGATAGATTGTGGGAGTAAAGACTAATTGTAATTGGAGTCCTTTTCAGGACTAGGTTACATCAGTTCCTATCAGTTTTTGCCAGGCAGGTCTGTGCCAGTGCTGTGCAAGTTTTTTTCACAGCATTTGGCTGAATCTAGCAAAGCTAATCCTTTTTGGCCTATTGCAGAGTGTGTTAGTCAGTGGAGTAGCCTATCTGTGTTGCAAGATATACCACCTGTGTATAGAATACCAATTTTTTTACTGCACCTAGTGAAGTAAAATCTTTTGGGCATAGCATCATTCTATTAGTCCATCTATACTGACCTCCATCAGGTTGCAAATTAAAAATAATTTTTTTCTGCATCTAGCTCTGAAAAAATATTTGGGCTTCTAGCAGTGTGTGGGACTTGGTCTATTAGTCCATCTATACTGACCTCCATCAGGTTGCAAATTAAAAATAATTTTTTTCTTCATTTATCTCTGAAAAAATATTTGGGCTTCTAGCAGCGTGTGGGACTTGTTCTATTAGTCCATCTATACTGACCTCCATCAGGTTGCAAATTAAAAATAATTTTTTTCTGCATCTAGCTCTGAAAAAATATTTGGGCTTCTAGCAGTGTGTGGGACTTGGTCTATTAGTCCATCTATACTGACCTCCATCAGGTTGCAAATTAAAAATAATTTTTTTCTGCATCTAGCTCTGAAAAAATATTTGGGCTTCTAGCAGTGTGTGGGACTTGGTCTATTAGTCCATCTATACTGACCTCCATCAGGTTGCAAATTGAATAAAAAAATTTTCTGCATCTAGCTCTGAAAAAATATTTGGGCTTCTAGCGCTGTGTGGGACTTGGTCTATTAGTCCATCTATACTGACCTCCATCAGGTTGCAAATTAAAAATAATTTTTTTCTGCATCTAGCTCTGAAAAAATATTTGGGCTTCTAGCAGTGTGTGGGACTTGTTCTATTAGTCCATCTATACTGACCTCCATCAGGTTGCAAATTAAAAATAATTTTTTTCTTCATTTATCTCTGAAAAAATATTTGGGCTTCCAGCAGCGTGTGGGACTTGTTCTATTAGTCCATCTATACTGACCTCCATCAGGTTGCAAATTAAAAATAATTTTTTTCTGCATCTAGCTCTGAAAAAATATTTGGGCTTCTAGCAGTGTGTGGGACTTGGTCTATTAGTCCATCTATACTGACCTCCATCAGGTTGCAAATTGAATAAAAAAATTTTCTGCATCTAGCTCTGAAAAAATATTTGGGCTTCTAGCGGTGTGTGGGACTTGGTCTATTAGTCCATCTATACTGACCTCCATCAGGTTGCAAATTAAAAATAATTTTTTTCTGCATCTAACCCAGCCAATAGTTTTGGCCTAATACCAAAGTTTGGCCACTCAGCTCTGCTCGGTTACCATCCATTGTTTTTTTGTGCAAACAACTCCAGAGTTGTGAATTAGTTAACCACCAAAATGAGTGGAAAAAGGCCTGCTGCTGGTGGAAAGGGGAATAGGCGTGTTGGGAAGGGGAAAAAAGGTTGTGTCCGTGGGGTAGGTGCAGAAGAAACACCATCTTCCAGCCAAACTAAAATGTCTACTTCTTTTAGCGGACAATGTGATAAGATCCCTTTCTTACGGCCACGCCAATCGCTACAAATTCCAGATGAGGCACAAAAACAGCAGGTGCTTCAACGGATATCAAGTGCTCCTTTAAGTGGGCTCTCCTCCACATCAACTTCAACATCACAAATACTCCAGTACTCAAAGGTGTCACCCAAATCGCACTTGCTTCCTCACAGCTCCCAAATCTCCAGCTGCCCGTCTGAGTATGAGGTAGAACAGATGGTTGAGTCTGCAGAGCTGTTTACTCATACTATAGCCTGGGAATCAGAGGTCGACTCCAGCGCTTCTGTGAATCCAGACGAGGAAATGATCTGCACTGATGCCCAGAATCTTTATGAGTCGGATCCAGGACCAGACGCAGAAGTTTCTGACCATAATGTAGACCCTCATTCCCAAACTGTAACTCCTGTTGGTGGATACAATGAGGAAGACGATGATAAGACTCAAATACCTGATTGGAGCGACAACTTTAGTTTTTTGTCAGGGCAGGAACAGGTTGGCTCTGAGGACGACGGGTGTGATAACGCACAGGGTGATGATGATGAGGTCGGAGATCCCACTTACTGTCAACCCACAGTCAGCCAAGAGATGAGGTCAGCAGAGGAGGTGGAGGAAGATGCTAGTGACGACGAGGTCAGATTGCGCCTTCCTGGACAGAGACGTAGTACTGGAAGCACGTCAACAACTGCATCCTCAAACACAACTCTGCCTCTCACCACAAGTCGTGGTGGCTCTTCAGGTCGCATGGGTGCTAAGCCTTGCATAGCCTGGGCATTTTTTCAGATCGATAAAGATGACCCAACTCGTGTTATCTGTAACATTTGTCAGCAAAAGCTAAGTAGAGGCCAAAAAATACATAGTTTGAGTACTTCATGCATGAACCGGCACATGGACATGAAGCATAAGTTGCAGTGGGAAGCTCAATGTGCTACAATGCGGCCTAGCCGGCCGTGCCAACCACCGTCTGCCATATCTTGTGCATCCGCGGCCTCTTCATCCTCTGTGACTGGGGGGACAGCAGTCACACCTGTTTTGGGGCGCAGACCTGCCACCTCTTTACCCGCAACAGCCAGCGTGATTGGCAGGTCATCATTTTCTTTGGAGGTGGTAACACCAGCTGGTCTTGAGCGCTGTCCGACATCGATAGCACCACCTTTGGATCAAGGCAACCTAACATGTCCGCCTGCATCTTCCTCACAGACCGGCAGTTTGCCGGGGACACCCTTATCAACCCCGTCTAAGCACAATAGCCAGCCCTCGGTCCCTCAGATGTGGACAAGTAAAAGACCATTTCCTCCTAGCCATGAGAAAGCTAAGAGGTTGAATTTCACCATCTGCAAGCTCTTGGCTACAGAAATGCTGCCTTTCCGCCTGGTGGACACAGAGGATTTTCGAGACCTTATGTCCGTCGCAGTGCCCCAGTACCAGATGCCCAGTCGGCACTACTTCTCAAAGAAAGGTGTGCCTGCGCTCCACCAGCATGTCGCACACAACATCACCGCTTCTTTGAGAAACTCTGTGTGTGACAGGGTGCATTTCACCACAGACACTTGGACGAGTAGGCATGGACAGGGGCGTTACATGTCGCTGACTGGGCACTGGGTAACTATGGTGACAGCAGGACAAGGGGCTGCTGTCCAAGTCTTGCCGTCCCCACGAGTTGTGCGTCAATCCTCTTTATGTCAAAGTTCCTCCACTGCTTCTGCCTCCTCAACCTCCTCTCGGTCTTCCACCTGCACCCAAAGCCTGTCTGGTCATGCCACAAGCTTTCTAACTGCGCAGAAGGGATCCTGCACACCTCCTTACTATGCTGGCAGTAGGGCTCAACGTCATCAGGCGGTTTTTACATTGAAATGTCTGGGAAATGTGAGTCACACAGCTGAGGAGTTGTGGTCAGCTCTGGAGAACCAATTTCATGAATGGTTGTCTCCACTGGACCTGAAACCAGGGAAGGCCGTGTGCGACAATGCTGCAAACCTGGGTGCGGCCCTTCGCCGGGGCAATGTCACACACGTGCCTTGTATGGCTCACGTGTTGAACCTGGTTGTCCAGCAATTTTTAGCCCACTATCCCAGACTAGATGGCCTTCTGCAGAGGGCACGGTCGCTGTGTGCTCACTTCCGCCGTTCGCATCCCGCAGCTCAGCGACTTACATCTCTACAGAAGTCGTTGGGCCTGCCACTTCACCGGCTAAAATGCGATGTGCCTACCCGGTGGAATTCAACTCTGCACATGTTGCAGCGACTGTGGCAGCACCGACAAGCCCTGGTGCAATACGTTCTGACGTATAGCCTGGGCCAACGAGATTCAGAGGTGGGGCAAATCACGCTGGAGGAGTGGTCTCAGATCAGGGACCTATGCACCCTTCTGCACAGTTTTGAAATGGCGACGAAGATGTTTAGTGCTGACGATGCCATTATCAGCATGACTATTCCGGTGATTTACATGCTGGAGCACATGTTAAACAGAATTCGGAGTCAGGTGGTGGCACAAGAGGAGGTGGAGGAAGTAGAGGAGGAGGAGTTGTATGCGGAAGGGCTAACATCTGCAAGGTCCAGACGGTCGGCAGCACCAAGGCGGCAGGCATGTGAGGGTGGGGGAGATGATTTTACCAGGGCGCATGGTAGCAGCCAAACTAGTGAGGAAGGTGCAGGAGCCCAGGAAGAAGTGGAGGACGAACTGATGGAAGACTCATCAGATGAGGGAGACCTTGATCACATTTCTGTTGTGCGAGGTTGGGGGGAGAGGACAGAGGAAGGAAGCATGATTGTTACCTCGCCACCAACACAACAGGGACTTGGTGCTCCTGGATGCGCAACACACATGAGTGCCTTCTTGCTGCACTACCTGCAACATGACCCTCGAATTGTGAGAATTAGAAATAATCCTGACTACTGGGTTGCCACACTGTTAGATCCCCGGTACAAAAGTAAATTTGCAGAAATTATTCCTGCCATAGAAAGGGATGCACGCATGCAGGAGTATCAGCAGAGACTGTTGCAGAATCTTACATGTGCTTTTCCACAAAATACCAGTGGTGCACGTAGTGAATCTCACAGTTCCAACTTGCCAACCGTGGGACCGTCAAGTGTTCAGCACTCAAACCGTAACAGAACCACAGTATCTGCTGGTAACATCAATTTTGCGGAATCATTTCACCACTTTTTTAGCCCATCCTTTGCAAGGCCACAGGAGACAAGAAGTCTGACACATAGTCAACGCCTAGAGACGATGGTACAGGAGTATCTCCAAGTAAACATTGAAGCCACGACTGTGTCACTGGACCCTTGCTCTTTTTGGGCTTCCAATCTGGATAAATGGCCGGAGCTAGCCACTTACGCCTTGGAGATCTTGTCATGCCCCGCAGCCAGCGTTCTGTCTGAACGTGTGTTCAGCGCTGCTGGTGGTGTGCTGACAGATAAGCGCACGCAGCTCTCCACTGATAATGTAGACAGACTCACGTTCATAAAGATGAACAAATCATGGATCCGAAACGACTTTTCTACCCCTGTGTCATCCTGGGGAGAGTAAAAGCTTGATGATTGGTTAAAATCACCCTACCAACCGTTTTAAGCTTTCAAATTACTAATCATGTTTATCTGTATCTTGACTGGAAAATAATTTGGGCTTTGTAGCAGTGTGCAGCACTGATCCTATTAGGCCATCTATAATAAGCTTCACCAGATTTAAAATTAAAAATAATTTTTAGCTGCATCTAGCCCGGAAAATAATTTTGGGGCTCCGAGATGCGCAAGACACATAAGTGCCTTCTTGCTGCACTACCTGCAGCATGACCCTCATATTGTCAGAATTCGAAGTAATCATGACTACTGGGTTGCCACACTCTTAGATCCCCCAAACTTTTCGATCAACCTTTTCATTTTAATAAAGACCAAAAAAATGGTCATTTTTGAAATTATAAGCATTAGCAGGTTGTTAGAAACTGAAATCAAACAGTTTTCAACTCAAAACTTTATTCTAGGTGATGTTACATTTTCACATAGGACCCCTTGTTCGAAAGGAGCTTCTGAACTCTCTCGTCCATTGAATTTGTCAGGTTTTGGATGGTTTCTGCTTCAATTGTTTTGCATGAGGACAGAATACCCTCCCAGAGCTGTTGCTTAGATGTGAACTGCCTCCCGCCATCATAGACACTCCTTTTAATGATGCTCCAAAGGTTCTGAATGGGGTAGAGGTCAGGGGAGCATGGGGGTCACACCATAAGTTTGTCCCCTTTTATGCCCATATCAGCCAGAGATGCAGATGTTTTATGTGCAGCATGAGATGGTGCATTATCATGCAGAAAAATGATCTTGCTGTGAAATACACGGTTCTTCTTCTTGAACCATGGCAGGAAGTGCTGTTTGAGAAAATCCACATACATTATGGAGTTCATCTTTAGCGCCTTCAGGGATCCTAAAGGGGCCGACAATCTCTCTCCCCATGATTCCAGCCCAAAACATTACTCCACCTCCTCCTTGTTGGCGCTGTAGCCGTGTTTGCGTGGGGTGTCCATCAACCAGCCATCCTCCACTCCATTCATCTGGACCATCGAGCGCTGCACGGCACTCATCCGTGAACAAAACAGTTTTGAAATCAGTCTTCATGTAATGTTTGGCCCACTGGAGCCGTTTCTGCTTGTGTGAAGTGGATAGAGGAGGTCGACAGGATGGCGTATGCACAGCTGCAAACCTCTGAAGGACCCTGCATCTTGTTGTTCGGGGGACGTTGGAGGCACAAGCAGCTTCAAAAACTTGTCTGCTGCTATGACAAGGCTTTTTTGCCGCTGCTCTTTCAACCTGACGTAATTGCCTGTAGGAAAGAGTCCTCAATTTGCCCTTATCAGCACGCACACGTGTGTACTGTGAATCAGCTACATACTTCTTGATTGCCAAGACACTTCATCCTGATCATCGCACAATGTTGATTGAAGTCATGCCTTGACCTAAACACTCCACAATTTGTTGCTTCTCAGCAGCCGACACATCCTTTTTCTTTCCCATTTTGGCAGAAAATGTAGGCTGCTTAATAATGTGAGAGAGCCTTCTTAAGTAGTCTTGCCTTTCATTGGACACACCTGCCAAACTAATTAGCACAGGTGTCTGCAATTGCTTACAGTGATATAAAGAGCCCTGACACACATCACCATCAATGAGTTTAACTGACAAACAAACAAATTCTTCCCTTATCACTCCTAAACACTTTTTGCATAATAATTTGGAACGCGGTGTACATGTGCTTTTCCACAAAACA
This sequence comes from Phyllobates terribilis, assembly GCF_046119375.1. NCBI lineage: Eukaryota > Metazoa > Chordata > Amphibia > Anura > Dendrobatidae > Phyllobates > Phyllobates terribilis. The sequence continues at coordinate 448,738,449 of NW_027362764.1, forward strand.
CCAGTGGTTCACGTAGTGAATCTTACAGTTCTAACTTGCCAACCGTGGTCTGTATGGAATTGTTCAATAAAGGGCCCAAAATTAAGATAACATAGATGGGAGAGGTCTCTATGAATAGGAATTCCTAAGTATTTGATACCCTGTGAGGGCCAGGCAAAGGGAAAGTTGGACTGGATGGAATCCTATATGGATTTAGGGAGGGAGACATCGAGGGCCTCAGACTTCGCTGCATTGATTTTAAAATTTTACCATGTAACAAAGTGATCTATTTCAGCCATAACAGCAGGGATGGATATATGTGATTGAGTGATATATACTAGGACATCATCAGCAAATAGAGAGCACTTGTACTCGGTGCCTCCCACCTCAATCCACCTAATATTGGGGTTATGGCGAATTGATGAGAGCAGGTGCTCCGTCACTAGGATGTATAAGAGAGGGGACAGAGGACATCCCTGCCTTGTCCCATTGGTGATTGTGAAAGGTGATGAAAATGTTCTGACGCACCCCCTGGGCCTTGGGACACCCGGAGCCGGACCCTTTTTGGTGGATGCTGGTGGTTGTAGTCTTCGTGGCGGCGATCCGGTTCCGTGGCTCAGGGCGGTCAAACCAGTGGCGGAACTATTTATGTGGTTTTGATGTTTAAATGTCCGACTACGCCACCCGTGGATTGCGGTCAGAGTGAACCGCCGCTACAGGGCAGACCGCTAAGGCTGGTGTTGTGGGTGCAGCAGAGCGTAGCATAACTCCCCACGGGAGGAGTATAGCCTCAGGGCAGTGTATGCGGAGGATGGGGGTGATGGTGCAGGGCAGCAGCAGTAACGACACGGAGTCAGTGATGCAGTTCAGGGCCTTTACTCACAGTTCTTATTATCCAGACCACGTCTGCAGGTAACGGCTGCCCACGTCGTACTGTGCTCACCAGGTGAGGGGCTCAGACAACTCCCAGATAACTTTGGAGCGCTTCACAGGACCCCCTTTGTGTGTCCTTTGTCTGGCCTTTCTTACCAACACTTCTGTCCGGCTGCCTCGGGCCTCCTCTTGGTAAACTTGGCGCCAGTTTCCCTGACCCTATGTGGTGCCTTCCTAGCGGGTGGAGCAAGGGGCTGCGCCACATAAAATGTCAGAGCCTCCGGTTTCTAGCTGAGGGTCGTTTCCTGCCTCCACTAATTCGGGGACCGGTCTCCCCCTTTGGCCTGACCCCTCCACGCAGGTGGATTCGGGCGTGCGTTGGCGACTCGCCCGTCCGCACCCCTGGGATCCCTTCATTCCTCGTTCCTGGAGCCTTCTCCGCTCCTCTTCCTTCCTTCTCCCTCTTGCAGGCCTGGGCCTCTGTTACTAGGCCCGCCTCCGGAGCAGAGCTCATGCAGAGCCCCTGCTCCCTGCCACTTCTGCTCAGACTTCTCTGCACTGAACTAAGATGGTGCCCACCTTTTATACTCCCTTCTCAATGCACCCAGGAACTGCTTCCTCCCTGCTCCTGCACTGCAGGGTTCCCCTTCCTCAGTGTTCCCTACCCCCACTCCAGCCAGGGACAGGGACTGTCGTGCCCATCTCAGGGGCATATTGGTCGCCCTGCCCCACGGCAATGTGGTGTAATGCATGCAGGTGTCGGGTCCTGATCCACACTCCATCCTTATCTGAGAGTGAGATATCACACCTCTGGGTGAGGTGCAATACGTCTGTAGCAACCGAGCCCTCGGTGCTACAGTTCCATTTATCTTCAGCCTAGGTGACGTATTGTGATACAGGGCCGTGATTTTGGCTATAAAAGGGTCCCCTAGACCCCTACCCCAAGCTTTTTAAGAGAATCATATATGGCGTGCCAGGAGACTCTATGGAATGCTTTCTCAGCATCCAACGAGAGTATCTACTTACAAATTTTTAACTGCATCTAGCCCAGGAAATACTTTGTGCCTAGTAGCAGTGTCTGCTAGTCAGCGGATTATCCCGGCTGTTAAGCAAGCTACACCACCTGTAGTTTGGACACTTAATTTTTTCAAAGGAAATGCTTCGGGACCACGGGATACTCAGTGAAGAGCATCAGGAGGCACCCCAAGGCATAGGGGCTGGGACTGGCAGTAGGATGCCTTGCGGTGGACAGCCGATCTCGATCCTTATAAAAGCTTTTTAACTGCAGCAGCTTTAGTGGACGCTACTGGAGCTGGAATTACGCGGCTGCTGGCATGAGACTTGCCCTCCAATAGATCCTTGTAAATGGATTTAAAGTGTATTCATTCAAATTAGAGGGACAATTTAAATTAAAAAGCTTAGAGCTGCCTCCACCACAGGGGGGCTCTCTCGACCCACCAGCGGACAGGCACCAGTATTGGGAGAGGGGGGCTGGCCGTCAGGGTTCACCGCGGCTCTGGCACAAACCCGGCGACACGGAGGTGGCACGGGCAGGAGCGGACTGGCCGTCTCGGCTTCTCACTTTTTGGATTTTAGAAGGGCATGGCATGCCTATATCTGTGTCTCCCCCTCCTTTTACTCCTCCACCTCTTTTCTTTTCGCATGACTATATGTACTTGTCACTTTTCCATGTGTTAGTTGTGTCTTCTGAGCAGTTTGTCAGCTTTTGGACACCTTTGAAGGTGTTTTCTATGTGTTTCTATGTGTTTTTGTTTGCCTGCCATTGGTTTTAACGGTGTTCGAAGGTGTTCGACGAACAATTCGACGAGCAGTTCGGCGAACACACGGGTGTTCGACGAACCGAACCGAACTCGAACACTACGGGGGTGGCTCAACACTAGCTGCATATTTGTGCTTGCATTCCAAGGACTGGGGTATTGACAACTGAACGCTGCACTGAGACAAGGACATGGACGTGATTCCTGATGCTGCTACTTGAGATTGTGCAACAACAGGTACAGGGCAGGAGTCGTCTTCGCATGCACCATGGACAGGGGATTGGCATGCATGCACAACAGCGGAAGAAGCAAAGGTGCCACCCGCAGACACTATTCCTAGACCCTAGGGTTCGGCCCACAAAGTTGGGTGCTTTGCTGCCATGTGCCTGATCATGCTGGTGGTGGTCAGGCTGGTTGTTTTGCCACCCCTGCTGATGCTGGCCTGGCAGGTGGTGCAAATGGCCTTTTTGGGGTTAGCGGCAGAGTATTTAAAAAACAACCAGACTTGGGAAGACCCAACAGTTGTACTTGCAACTTCCTTCATCTTGGTGTTACGGGGAACGGTTGCCTGCCTTCTGTCTGCGGCCACCACACTGCTTCTTCATGCCTGTCGGGGTGCTCTGCACCCCTCCCCCTGTGTGCTTCTGTCCTTGCTCTGCATGTCCTCCTGCCATGTTGGGTCAATTACTATATCTTCCACCACCTCATCTTCCACTTCCGCACCCTGGTCCTCCTCCTGATTTTCTGGCAATTGTGTCTCATCATCGTCCACCTCTTGTGACATTTTCCCACCGTCGCCTTCGTGTGACCGTGGCTGCTCAAATATTTGGGCATCGCTATACGTGATCTCCTCTTGCCCCGCTTCAAGTGGACCGGGCGAGAGGCCCGAATCTATAAATGGATAAGTGAACAGCTCTTCAGAGTGTCCAAGTGTGGGATCAGTTGTCTCTGGGTACTCGGCATGGTGGGAGGAAGGAGGATCAGGGTGAGGAATATGCGGTCCAGACTCACGGCTACTGAGACTTGACCATGTGGAAAACCGGGTGGTGATGGTGTTGGCTAAGTGACTGGAATCATTATCCGATATCCAGCCAACAACCTTTTGACACTGCTCTGGGTTCAATAGTGGTGTGCTGCGGTCCCCTAGGAATTGGGACAGGAAGGTCAGGCGAGAAGATGTGGGTATTTGTTGTGGCACAATTTTGGCTTGCCCACGGCCTTGTCCTCGGCCTCTGCATGCACCATTACCATCATGTTCAGTTCCCCGTCCCTTGAGACGTGCCTTGCCCATTTTAAATGGAGGACAATATCTTCCACGCTCAATACAAATGACTGAGTTTGGAGCGAACTTATATGTGATCCGTGTGATAGAGAAAACAGAGTTTTAAATACGTGGTCTGTAGGTAAGTAGTTTGAACAGCCAACTGCTGTGAATTGCTTCACTGACACACTAAAGGAAATTTTTAATGTTGGCCAAAAATGGCAATATGTTCTGACAACGTATATGTGATCCGTTTGACGGAGAAAACAGAGTTTTAAGTACATGGCCTGTAGGTAAGTAGTTTGAACAGCAAACTGGTGTGAATTGCTTCACTGACACACTGAAAGAAATTTTTAATGGAGGCCAGAAATGGCAGAATTTTATGACAACGTATATGTGATCCATGTGATGGAGAAAACAGAGTTTTAAATACCTGGCCTGTAGGTTAGTAGTTTGAACAGCAAACTGCGGTGAATTGCTTCACTGACACACTAAAGGAAATTTTTAATGGGGGCCAGAAATGGCAGTATTTTCTGACAACGTATATGGGATCCGTGTGACGGAGAAAACAGAGTTTTAAATACCTGGCCTATAGGTAAGTGGTTTTAACAGTAAACTGCAGTGAATTGCTTCACCGACACACTAAAGGAAATTTTTAATGGGGGCCAGAAATGGCAGTATTTTCTGACAACGTATATGGGATCCGTGTGACGGAGAAAACAGAGTTTTAAATACCTGGCCTGTAGGCAAGTAGTTTGAACAGCAAACTGGTGTGAATTGCTTCACTGACACACTAAAGGAAATTTTTAATGGAGGCCAGAAATGGCAGTATTTTCTGACATCGTATATGTGGTCCGTGTGACGGAGAAAACAGAGTTTTAAATAACTGGCCTGTAGGTAAGTAGTTTGAACAGCAAACTGCTGAGAATTGCTTCACTGACACACTAAAGGAAATTTTTAATGGAGGCCAGAAATGACAGTATTTTCTTACAACATATATGTGATCCGTGTGATGGAGAAAACAGAGTTTTAAATACCTGGCCTGTAGGTAAGTAGTTTGAACAGCAAACTGCGGTGAATTGCTTCACTGACACACTAAAAGAAATTTTTAATGGAGGCCAGACATGGCAGTATTTTCTGACAACATATATGAGATCCATGTGATGGAGAAAACAGTGTTTTAAATACCTGGCCTGTAGGTAAGTAGTTTGAACAGCAAACTGCGGTGTATTGCTTCACTGACACACTAAAGGAAATTTTTAATGGGGGCCAGAAATGGCAGTATTTTCTGACAACGTATATGGGATCTGTGTGATGGAGAAAACAGAGTTTTAAATACCTGGCCTGTCCGTATGTAGTTTGTACAGCAAACTGGTGGGAATTGCTTCACTGACACACTAAAGGAATTTTTTAATGGAGGCCAGAAATGGCAGTTTTTTCTGACAACGTATATGGGATCTGTGTGATGGAGAAAACAGTTTTCAATACCTGGCCTGTAGGTAAGTAGTTTGAACAGCAAATTGCGGTGTATTGCTTCACTGACACACTAAAGGAAATTTTTAATGGGGGCCAGAAATGGCAGTTTTTTCTGACAACGTATATGGGATCTGTGTGATGGAGAAAACAGAGTTTTAAATACCTGGTCTGTAGGGTAAGTAGTTTGAACAGCAAACTGCGGTGAATTGCTTCACTAATATAATGAAAGAAATTTTTAATGGAGGCCAGATATGGCAGTATTTTCTGACAACGTATATCTGATCCGTTTGACGGAGAAAATAAAGTTTTAAATAGCTGGATTTCTAGCGCTCTAATATGGAAAGGACCTGGCTGTATTCTGCAGTGCCAACAAGCAAAGGGCACAGAAAAAATTGTGTTCTCTGGATTGCTTTTTAAGCAAATAATTAGGATTAAGATCCAAATAAAAGTATTCCTGGCCCCTGATACCTGGTACTTTGTTTAGAAATTTCTAACAGCAGCAGAAGGCAGAATTGGAATGGAGCCTCTTTTGCTATATGCACTGCAGTCAGCTATATACACTGCATGCCTATACACCCTGTCTGCCTGATATCTCTGCAGATGGATTAGTCTTCAGAAGGACTGTTTTTAAGATGGATATGTGTAATGTACTTTTTTTCTCCCTACACTACCTAATACACAATCAAATCTCTCCCTAACGCAGCAGCAGCTTTCCCTACACCAGCAAATAGCGCAGAAAAACGGTGTTCTCTGGATTGCTTTTTAAGCAAATAATGAGATTTAAGATCCAAAGAAAAGTATTCATTGCCCCTGAGACCTGGGCCTTTGTGTAGAAATATCTAATAGCAGCAGAAGGCAGAATTGGATTGGAGCCTCTTGGGCTATATGCACTGCAGTTTGCTAAATACACTGCCTGCCTACACACCCTACCTGCCTTATATCTCTACAGATGGATTAGTCCTCAGAAGGACTGTTTGTTAAGATGGATATGTGTAATGTATGGTTTTTCTCCATACACTACCTAAAACACAATCAAATCTCTCCCTAATGCAGCAGCAGCTCTCCCTACACTGTCTGATCCGGAGTGACTGTGACGAGCATGGCGGCGCCAGGTCTGATATAGACCTGATGACGCTGTGTGGCCAGCCAATCACTGTAATGCCCACAACCTCCATGGCTATGGCATTACAGTGCATGGCAGGCAATCCCTGCATGTTCATTGGCTCTCTAAAGAGCGCCAAACATGCAGGGATGGGACCCAAGTTCCCGCCCGAGCAACCTGGAAATACTTGGCGAGCGCCGAGCTTCTCTAGCAGTGAGATGCTTGGGTGAGCACCGTTCAGTAGCAAGCATGCTCGCTTATCACTAACTCTTACCAAAAAAGACTGAATGATGTCATAAATTCAAAAGGTACTTCAACAAAGTATTAGTTTAAGGGTGTGCATATTTCTACAACTACATTATTTTAGTTCTTTATTTTTTCCACAAAAAAAATTCAGTTTGTTTTCCATTTTATAGGTGACATTGAAGGTGGAAAAAAATGTAAAATTATTTTCTTGGTGTGATTTCTTTACATGACAAAAACGGGCATTTTAAAAAGACTGTGTAGACCTTTCATATCCACTGCATACCTTCCTGTCACATCATTCTATGCCATCTCTCTTTATGACTTAAGAAAACCAATTTTGATCATATCTTGTGTACTCCCGTGACAATAATATCTGCACCAAAGAATTATTTTCACTAGAGTAGAACTAGTATAATGTGGACCGACAACTCTTCCACTACAGCCAACCCAGCAGATGGAGACTCAATAATGATTGTCCACATTTCCAAAAATTAGTGGCAGATACCACCAAAGTGGCATCAATTTCACTAGAGTAGAAGTAATATAATGAAGACCAAAACCTCTTCCACTACAGCTAACCCACTAGATGGAGACTCAGTCAAGATTCTCCACATTTCCAAAAATTAGTGGCAGACACCAGCAAAGTGGCATCAATAGAAATAGTAGAATTAGGAACGACACCTGTTCCACTACAGCCAACTCAATAGATGGAGACTCAATCAGGATTGCTCACATTTCCCTAAATTAGGGCCAAACACCACAAAAGTGGCATTAATTTCACCAGAGTAGAAGTAGTTTAATCGAGATCGAAACTTCTTCCACTACAGCCAACCCAATAGATTGAGACCCAATCAGGATTCTCCATATTTCAAAAAATTAGGGCCTAAAACCACCAAAGTGGCATCAATTTCATCAGAGTAGAAGTAGTTTAATGGAGACCGAAACCTTTTCCACTACAGCCAACCCAATAGATGGAGATTCAATCTGGAGTGTTCACATTTAAAAAAATTAGGGCCTAAAACCACCAAAGTGGCATCAATTTCATCAGAGTAGAAGTAGTTTAATGGAGACCGAAACCTTTTCCACTACAGCCAACCCAATAGATGGAGATACAATCAGGACTGTTCACATTTAAAAAAAATTGGGCCTAAGACCACTATTTGAGTGGCCAACAGATTGGAGATGGTGGCGTTCAACCTCTTAGCTTTGTCATATGTAGGAGGAAACAATCTTCTACGTGACCACAACTGTGGGACCAAGGGCTGGCTGCAGTGTTGAGAGAGGGCAGAGTACGGTGAACCGGACAAATTGCTGGACCGTGAGTGAGGTGCAGGCGAAGATGTTATGGTGGATTGAGAAACATGTGGTGTGGTCGGTGAAATAAACACAGCAGGCATATCCGCTTCTGTTAGAGTTGACAGGCTCTCACTCAGCCTGTCTGGAGCAGGTAAACAACTGGAGGTTCTGCAATCGGAGACCTGCGTGACAAAACTTGGCATGGTAACAGAGGAAGAGGAAGAAGCAGCAAATGCGTTTAATTGGGTGGCTGATGGTTGTTTATTGAAAACCAGTTTTGAGTTTATCATGTTTTTGTACCCCTGTGTGGAGAACAATACCTGCACCAAAAAATGAATTTCACTACAATATAACTATTATAATAGAGACCAAAACCTCTTCCACTGCAGCCAACCAAGCAAATGGAGACCCAACAAGGAGTGTTCACATTAGAAAAATTAGGGCTTGACACCACCGAAGTGGTATCAATTTCAATGGATTACAAGTAGCATAATGGGGACAGAAACCTCTTCCACTACAGCCAACCCAATAGATGTAGATCCAATCAGGATTCTCCACATTTACAAAAATTAGTGGCAGACCCCAGTGATGTGGCATCGATTTCACTACAGTAGAAATAGTAGAATTAAAAACGACACCTCCTCCACTACATCCAACCCAGCAAATGGAGACTCAATCAGGAGTGCACCATCCTCTCCAGTAATTCACCACGTGTCAGACTTGTACTCTGTTGTACCGGTACACAAGCTGGTCTAAAAAATATGTGAAAGGACTCACAGAAATTGCTTCTTCACTTACACTACTGCTAATATTTTGACGTGGACGAATTGATGTGCCAGAGGTTGGAAGTGTAGAGCTGCGATGCACTCTGTGTGCCTCACTGCTGTCTTGGGGAAAACCTAACTTAAGGTTGTGTAAAAGCGTGTTTCAATACTCCAGCATTTGCGGGTCCCTTTGCTGGGTGGGAAGCATCTGGCTAAATTTACTCTTATAAAGAGGATCTAACAGAGTGGTAACCCAATAGTCAGCACTATTTTGAATCATAACTATACGGGGGTTCATGTTGCAGCAAGAAGGCACTCATAAGTCGGGCTCTTCCATGAGGTTCAAGCCCATGCTGTGTTGGTGGCTGGGTAATTTTGATGCTTGTATCCTCTTCCGCCAAACATGAACAGAGAGGGGATGATTATCCTCTTCATGTTCTGACTGTTGCTCGCCCATCACCTCTTCCTCTTCTATTTGTTCCTCGCCTCTTGCACCTTCACTAACAGTTTTTCTGGTATCACCAACCCCCCTCAATCTCAGTGAACCACCCATGAGATGTCCCCTAGTGTATGACAGTAATAATAGAAGAAAGTTTTTTTTTAGTGTGGATGAGGCCTGTATAACATAGGAAATACGATTTGAACAATTTCAAACTGAGATGTTCCCTACTGTATCACATTAGTAACAGAAGAAAGTATTTTTTACTGTGGATGAGACCTGCATAACATACAAGATATTCTCCAAACTATGTCAAACTGAGATGTCCCCTGCTGTATAACGTTAGTAATAGAAGAAAGTATATTTTACTGTGGATGAAGCCTGTGGAACATAGGAGATATGCTACGAACAGTTTCAAACTTAGATGTCCCCTGCTGTATAACGTTAGGAACAGAAGAAAGTATTTTTTACTGTGGATGAAGCCTGTATAACATAGAATATATGCTCCAAGATAATTCAAACTCAGATCTAGCCTGCTGTATCACATTAGGAACAGCAAAAAATAGATTTTATTACTGTGCATAAGCTCTGCATACAGCTGAATTTCAATGCCATTAAAGGACTAGGTGGCTTATAGCAGAGTGTTTCACGTTTGCGAGAGAAAAAAAATATTTTTTTGACTGTGGCTATCAACAGAAAAAAAAATATTTTTTTACTCTGAAAGCAGCTGAAATTCAACACCACTAAAGTAGTAGGTGGATTTCAGCAGAGTGTATCACGTTTGCGACATATAAAAATACTTTTTGTAGTCTGGCTAGCAACAGAAAAAATATTTTCTTTTACTCTTAAAACAGCTGAAGTTCGCCGCCACTAAAGTAGTAGTAGTAGCTGGCTTATAGCAGAGTGTATCACGTTTGTCACAGAAATATTTTTTACAGTGAATGCAGTTGAATTTCACCCACCAAAAATGATCAAGTGGGCTACTGTAGCTTGCACTATCCTATTAGCAAATAAAAAAAAAGGTTTTTGTGCTCCTCATTGAGAAGTTCTACAGAATCTGTACAGCTGAATTTCAACCCCACAAAATTAAATGGTAGTCTACAAGAGCATGCTTGCTTTATCACATTAGCAAGTGAAAAAATCAATTGAAGATTTACTCGTGCATACAGCACAATACAAGCAGTGCACAACACAGTTCTATGCCATGGGCCCTGCTGTTTCTGTCTGAATTTCAGTAAATGCACAAGAAAAAAAAATGTGCTGCATGGTCGATTTCACAGGTACACAGCAGAGGACTTATCTACACTATCTGACTTCCAAACAAGCACCCATCTATCTAGTTAATATCTCTCATTAAACAAGAGCACACTCACCAGCAATGACATGGATAAAATGGTACTAAGAGAACATGATCACTCTTTATATAGAGATTACATGTGATTTCAGCAGCCAATGGCAGAAGCCCTTGTGTCTGGACATTGTGGAAGCTTCCTGCGCTCTGATTGACTAGCCGCGCTTTCTTCACTTAAAGTTACAGGAAAAAAATAAAAAATTACAAGCGCTCTGATGCTCTGACCTCTACTAAGCTCTCACCAGGCCGTAAACTCATCTAACAGGTTCCTCTGCTCATCATATGCAAGCACTATGCTAGCCAAACTGTTAAAAACGCTGTAGTTGCCCCGCAACTACATTGCCGCTTTTCCCGAATTTAAGTAAAAATGCTCGCCTTTTCGATCATGAATCCGAATGTATCACATTTGCGCCGAATTTAACTTTTGAGATCGGATTTCGAACATATTCGCTAGTGATGAGCAAGCATGCTCGCTACTGCTCAGTGCTCGCCCGAGCATCTCACTGCTCAAGATGCTCGGCGCTTGCCAAGCATTTCCAGGGTTGCTTTGCGGGAGCTCGGGTCCCCTCCCTGAATGTTTGGCGCTCTTTACCGAGCCAATGAACATGCAGGGATTGCCTTCCACTCACTGTAATGCCGCAACCTTGTTGGTTGTGGCATTACAGTGATTGGCTGGCCGCACAGCTTCATCAGGTCTATATCAGACCTGGCGCCACCATGCTCATCACAGTCACTCCGGAATCAGACAGTGTAGGAAGAAGTGCTGCTGAGCTAGGGAGAGGTTTGCTTGTTTCTAGTTAGTGTAGGTGTACCAAACTATATTAGATACACATATCCATCTCAACAAACAGTCCTTCTGAGGACTAATCCATCTAGAGAGATTCCAGACAGGCAGTGTATATAGGCAGGCAGGCATGGTATATAGCAGACTGCAGTGCACATAGCACAAGAGTCTCCATTCCAGCTTTGTCTGCTGCTGCTGCTGCTGCTGCTGCTGCTGCTGTTAGATATTTCTAGAAATAAGCCCAGGTCTCAGTGGCCAGGAATATTTTTTTTTTTTTTGGATCTTAATCCTCATTATTTACTTAAAAAGCAATCCAGAGAACATCATTTTTCTGCGCCATTTGCTTGTTGGCACTACTGAATACAGCCAGGTCCTTTCCATATTACAGTGCTAAAAATCCAGCTATTTAAAACTGTGGTTTGTTCATCACACAGATCACATATAATTGCGCTGAAAATAATGCCATTTCTGGCCTCCATTAAAAAAAATTTCAGTGTGTCAGTGAAGCAATTGACACCAGGTTGCTGTTCAAAATAGTTACTTACAGGCCAGGTATCTAAAACTGTATTTTCTCCGTCACACGGATCACATATACGTTTTCAGAAAATACTGTAATTTCTGGCCTCCATTAAAAAAAAATTTCAGTGTGTCAGTGAAGCAATTGACACCAGTTTGCTGTTCAATATAGTGAATTACAGGTATAAACTGTGGTTTGTCCATCACAAGGATCACATATACAGTTGTGGCCAAAAGTATTGGCACCCCTGCAATTCTGTCAGATAATACTCAGTTTCTACCTGAAAATGATTGCAATCACAAATTCTTTGGTATTATTATCTTCATTTAATTTGCTTGCAAGGAAAAAACACAAAAGAGAATGAAGCTAAAATCAAATCATTGATAATTTCACACAAAACTCCAAAAATGGGCGAGACAAAAGTATTGGCACCCTCAGCCTAATACTTGGTTGCACAACCTTTAGCCAAAATAACTGCGAACAACCACTTCCGGTAATCATCAATGAGTTTCTTACAATGCTCTGCTGGAATTGTAGACCATTCTTCTTTGGCAAACTGCTCCAGGTCCCTGATATTTGAAGGTTGCCTTCTCCAAACTGCCATTTTGAGATCTCTCCACAGGTGTTCTATGGGATTCAGGTCTGGACTCATTGCTGGCCACCTTAGAAGTCCCAAGTGCTTTCTCTCAAACCATTTTATAGTGCTTTTGGAAGTGTGTTTTTGGTCATTGTCCTGCTGGAAGACCCATGACCTCTGAGGGAGACCCAGCTTTCTCACACTGGGCCCTATATTATGCTGCAAAATTTGTTGGTAGTCTTCAGACTTCATAATGCCATGCACACGGTCAAGCAGTCCAGTGCCAGAGGCAGCAAAGCAACCCCAAAACATCAGGGAACCTCCGCCATGTTTGACTGTAGTGACCGTGTTCTTTACTTTGAATGACTCTTTTTTTTTCCTGTACACTCTATGTTGATGCTTTTTCCCAAAAAGCTCTACTTTTGTCTCATCTGACCAGAGAACATGCTTCCAAAACATTTTAGGCTTTCTCAGGTAAGTTTTGGCATACTCCAGCCTGGCTTTTTTATGTCTCGGGGTAAGAAGTTGAGTCTTCCTGGGTATCCTACCATACAGTCCCTATTCATTCAGACGCCGACGGATAGTACGGGTTGACACTGTTGTACCCTCGGACTGCAGGGCAGCTTGAACTTGTTTGGATGTTAGTCGAGGTTCTTTATCCACCATCAGCACAATCTTACGTTGAAATCTCTCGTCAATTTTTCTTTTCCGTCCACATCTAGGGAGGTTAGCCACAGTGCCATGGGCTTTAAACTTCTTGATGACACTGCGCACGGAAGACACAGGAACATTCAGTTCTTTGGAGATAGACTTGTAGCCTTGAGATTGCTCATGCTTCCTCACAATTTTATTTCTCAAGTCCTCAGACAGTTCTTTGGTCTTTTTTCTTTTCTCCATGCTCAATGTGGAACACACAAGGACACAGGACAGAGGTTGAGTCAACTTTAATCCATGTTAACTGGCTGCAAGTGTGATTTAGTTATTGCCAACACCTGTTAGGTGCCACAGGTAAGTTACAGGTGCTGTTAATTACACGAATTAGAGAAGCATCACATGATTTTTCAAACAGTGCCAATACTTTTGTCCACCCCCTTTTTTAGGTTTGGTGTGGAATTATATCCAATTTGGCTTTAGGACAATTCTTTTTGTGTTTTTTCATTGAAGACAAATTAAATGAAGATAATAATACCAAAGAATTTGTGATTGCTATCATTTTCAGGAAGAAACTGAGTATTATCTGACAGAATTGCAGGGTGCCAATACTTTTGTCCGCCACTGTTTGTTTTCTGAAATGACTGCCATTTCTGACCTCCATTAAAAAAAAATTTCAGTGTGTCAGTGAAGCTATTGACACCAGTTTGCTGTTCAAAGTAGTTACCTACATGCCAGGTATTTAAAACTGTGTTTTCTCCGTCACATGGATCACATATACATTTTCAGAAAATACTGCCATTTATGGCCTCCATTAAAAAAAAATTTCTGTATGTCAGTGAAGCTATTGACACCAGTTTGCTGTTCAAAATAGTTACCTACAGGCCAGTTATTTAAAACAGTGGTTTGTCCGTCACACGGATCACATATAAGTTCGCTCCAAATTCAGTAATTTGTAGTGAGCGTGGAAGATATTGTCCTCCATTTAAAATGGGCAAGGAACATGGCAGGGAACGGGGAACTGGACGTGATGGTGATGGTGCATGCAGAGGCCGAGGCCGAGGGCAAGCTGAAATTGTGCCACAACAAACAACGACATCTTCTCTCTCGACCTTCCTGTCCCAATTAATAGGGGACGGCAAAACACCACTATTAAACACAGAGCAGTGAGAAAAGGTTATTGGTTGGATAGCAGAAAATGCTTCCAGTCACTTAGCCACCACCACCACCACTTTGTCTTCCACACGGTCTAGTCTCAGTAGCTGTGATTCTGGAATGCCTATTCCTCACCCTAAATGTCCTTCCTCCCACCATGGCGAGTGCCCAGAGACAACTGATCCCACACTTGGACACTCCGAAGAGCTGTTCACTTTTCCATTTATAGATTCGGGACTCTCGCCTGGTCCACTTGAAGCGGGGCAAGAGGAGATCGCATGTAGCGATGCCCAAATATTTGAGCAGCCACGGTCACATGAAGGCGACAGTGGGAAAGTGTCACAAGAGGTGGATGAAGATGAGACACAATTGCCAGAAAGTCAGGAGGAGAACCAAAGTGCAGAAGTGGAAGACGAGTTGGTGGATGATATAGTAACTGACCCAACCTAGCAGGAGGACATGCAGAGCGAGGAGAGCAGCCCACGGGGGAGGGAGGCAGAGCACCCCAACAGGCAGGAAGAAGCAGTGTGGTGGCCACAGAAAGAAGGCAGGCAACTGTTTCCCGTAACACCAACACGAAATAAGTTGCCAGTACAACTGTTAGGTCTTCACGAGTCTGGTTGTTTTTTAAAGACTCTACCGATAACCTCAAAAAAGGCCATTTGCATCACCTGCCAGGCCAGCATCAGCAGGGGTGGCAAAATGACCAGCCTGACCATCACCAGCATGATCAGGCACATGGCAGCAAAGCACCCGCCTTTGTGGGCTGAAAACCAGGGTCCAGGTACTGTGTCTGCGGGTGGAACCACTGCTTGTTCCGCTATTGCGCATGCAAGCCAATCCCCTGTCCATGGTGCATGCAAAGATGCCCACCTGCCCTGCACCTGTCATTGTACACTCTCAAAAGGAAACACGTCCACATCCTTGTCCCAGTGCAGCGTTCAGTTGTCCATACCCCAGTCCTTGGAACGCAAGCGCAAATAAGCAGCCAACGCCCGACAGGCCACACTACTAAATTCCCACATTTCGCGACTGCTTGCGCTAGAAATGTTGCCTTTTACATTCATGGAGACGGAAGCATTCTGAAAACTCATGACAGCGGTCATTCCCTGGTACTCGGTCCCCAGCCATCACTATTTCTCCAGGTGTACCTTCCCCGAATTACACAAGCACGTGTCCCAAAACATTAGCCGTTCCCTCAACAACGCAGTTACCGGGAAAGTACAGCTAACCATGGTCACGTGGACAAGTGCTCGTGGGCAGGGACTGTACATATCCCTGACGGCACACTGGGTTAACATAGTGGAAGCCGGGACCCAGTTGGACCTTGGGACGGAACACGTCCTCCCGACCCAAAGATCGCAGGCCCTAGGTCAATCAGGGTTGCCCCCACAGTCTACAGCTCCTGTCCTCATCCTCCCCAACCTCCTCCTCTTCTTCAGCCTCCATCTCCGAAATGACCACATCAGTCACAAGCTGGAAGCACTGCAGCACTGCCTCGGCCAAGCGGCAAGCAGGCTGTGTTGAAGCTAATATGCTAAAAGGAGAACTTTATATCTCTTATTCCTAAGGCTGACAGGTCTACAAAAATGGGGCAGTACCAGAAGGCCCTTGTTGCGGAATTATTAAAAAAATTCCCATCTATAAACGCTGGCGGCAGAGGTCATAGTTGGTTGGACAACCAAGGAGTACAGGCGAGAGAGACACAACTCCAATTCAGCAGAGGCAGGGGAACACTGTCAAAGTTCTGGGAGAATTTTCTCAGCTCCTCCCATCACACAAGCCCTGAGGCGTGGGGTAGTCTCATAAGGAGTGCAAAGTTTGGGAAGATGCTGAGGGAGTACCTTGCCGACCGTACCAACGTCCTCCGTGATTCCTCTGTGCCTTATAATCATTGGGTATCCAAGGTGGATACGTGGAATGAACTGGCTCTCTACGCCTTGGAGGTCCTGGCCTGCCCTGCCACTAGCGTTTTATCAGATCGGGTTTTTAGTGCCGCTGGTGGAATTATAACTGATAAGAGCATCCACCTGTCAACTGAAAATGCTGACAGGCTGACTCTTATAAAAATGGGGCAGGATTGGGCCAGATTCTCAAAACCAGTGAAGATAGCAGCATAACATAAACTCAAATCCAGTGTCTTTTTTTAGGAGGTGTATTCCCATGCTCCTTTTCACACTCACACATGGGTATACGCTTCATGATTTTAGCTATTTGATCTTGTCCTCCTTCTTCTCCTCATCCTCATCCTCCACCACCATATCACCAGGTTGACCATGGTTCATGATGCAACACCCACATAATTTTTCTAAAGGGTGTTTATGATTCCTGTAAAAAAAATTTTTTATACAGTATGTACATGTATACCCCCCAGGGGTAAATATTTTTTAGCTCATACACTTAGTGCATGGGCATTACAAGCTGCAAAGTTCGTGCTATCATGAACTCTACTGATGTAGAAGCCAGGGCACCCCAGAGGATTCTCTGGTGGGACCGTACAACCCTGCCAAGTAGCAGTCCTGACTAAAAAAAGTGTGGGAAGGTTCCCGGACACTCTATGGCTGCTTTTTTACTGAGGTGGAAACCCAAGAAAACACGGGGAGAACATACAAAATCCTTGCAGCTGTTGTCCTTGTTGAGATTTGAACCCAGGATCCCAGCGCTGCAAGGCTTAAGTGGTAACCACTGATCCAATGTGCTGACGTTCACCCTCTGATATCTAACAGGCTGGAGAAACTTGCACCTAATGCCACTCTATCTTCAGCTCCTTTGTGAGAAACTAATTTATTTAGGCAGCCACTCAGTCTACTAAGTAAAATTCCTGAGAAGGAAATTGGGGATGGCTTCGCTATTGGAACTGGGGGCAGTGTTAATACCATGGCGTCGTACGATAGTTTACAGGAAATATTCCAGGCTTCTAGGAGGCAAGCAGATTCCCACAGAAAAGTACCAGCAGTAATGTTCAGGGACCCGCGCTTGTAGAAGGTGGAGACAATACCGGGAGAAATAGTGGCGGCTGGGGACCGAGTATGGACACCTGGCCGCAGCCGGCATGAGGCTGTGAAAAGCTTCCGCCTCCACGAGCCTAAAATGCCACATTTCAAGTAAAAGCAGCTTTAGAGGACTTCCTGGTAGAAATGACAGCTGGAGTAGATATGGTTTCCCAAGTCCTTTCACCAAGTTAAAGAATATGGCTGTGGTGAAATGCAACTCTCAGCAAAAAAAAGCTGTCGACTGGCTCCGTACCGTCCCTGGCCACATTCACCAGTCCTCGTATTTGTGGTTAGGCGGTCCTTCCCAATAAGTGCACTGTGGAGGGCACAGGTAATGTTGTGGGACCCATGTTTGTGGAAGGAGGTCACGATACCGGGAGAAATAGTGGCGGCTAAGGACCGAGTATGGACACCCAGGCCGCCGCCGGAATGAGGTTTTGAAAAGCTTCCACGTCCCTGAGCCTAAAAGGCCACATTTCAAGTGAAAGCAGCTTTAGAGTACTTCCTGGGAGAAATGATAGCTGGAGTAGATATGGTTTCCCAAGTTTTTTCAGCAAGCTAAAGAATATGGCTGTGGTGAAATTCAACTCTCAGCAAAAAAAGCTGTGGACTGGCTCCGTACCATCCCTGGCCACATTTACCAGTCCACGTGTTTGCAGTTAGGCGGTCCTTCTTAGTAAGTGCACTTGGGAAGGCACTGGTAATGTTGTGGGACCCTTGCTTGTGGAAGGCGGAAACGATACTTGTAGAAATAGTGGCGGCTGGGGACCGAGTATGGACACCCAGCCGCCGCCGGCATGAGGTTGTGAAAATCTTCGGCTTCCACGAGCCTAAAAGACCACATTTCAAGTGCAAGCAGCTGTCAAAAATTTGGCAGTATAGTATTGCAGCCTGTGGATTTATGGGTGGCTGGCTGCATTCTTGGGGGTAGGGACAACTCAACGCTGCACTGGGACATGGACGTGGACGGTGATTTTTGCAAGTCTGCAACAACAGGTGCATGGCGGGAGGCATCTTCGCATGCGCCAAGGATCACTTATGATGGGCACACTTTTTTGCAGTGACCTGGGAGTCAGAGATGTTTCCAGGGGTCTTCCCATGTCTTTTCAGCACTGTATGCATGTGTCTGATGATGTGTCACACACCACATGGCCAGATAAAGTTGTAAATTGTTAAAATGACATTTCCGAGTGAATGCATTTGTCTTGGTTGAAAGCAATGTAAAAGTGTAAAAAAGCATCAAAAATGCTACGTGTGAACATAACCCAAGGTGTGGAGGAGTATTTTTGGTTTTGGTTATTTATTCTGCCTTATATACAAGTCATTACCCTGTAAAGGATGTTCCTTAACATATTTCCCAGGAAAATCCATTTTGGTTTCGTTTTTGTATGTTTTATTGTGTGTCCGTAAAAGTGGCGTAATACCTCTGACAACGTTGTTGACAGCAGTGACCTGGGAGTCAGAAATGCTTCCAGGGGTCTTCCCCATGCTGATCCTATGTCAATTAAGCACTGTTCCCATCGATTTGGGCAATTTTTAGGCCCTCTGCAGACCGCCGGGGGGAGCCGCCTGAAAAATGCTCGAGTTTCCCATAGACTTACATTGGGCTCGCTGCTTGGGTCGAGAACCCGAGCATTCCAATTTGCTTGACCCTAGCATCGAGCACCCAAGCATTTTAGTGCTCGCTCATCACTAATATTCGCTCATCACGAGTCATTTGCTTTTGTCCTTGTGTTTATATGCACATGTTGGACCCAAGCCCCTTCATCTCTTGGACACAGAACCTGCCTCCTTCCTGAGTGGTATAATGGCTGAACATTACCATCTTGTTTGTACTTGTGTAAAATTGTTTGTACAGATGAACGAGGCACCTTTAGGTATGTTGAAATTGTATCCAAGGATGAGCCAGACTTGTGCAATTCCACAATTCTCTTCATGATATCTTGGCTGATTTCTTTAGACTTTCCCATGATGCTACACAAAGAAACAGTGTGTTTCAGGTGGGCATTAAAATATATCCACAGGTGTGACTCTAATTAACTCAGATGTTGCCAAAAAAACTATTAAAAGCTACCAAACACATGACATCTTCATATGGGCAGTCCAGAATTGTTTAAGGGCATAGTCTTAGTGTATGTAAACTTTTGACTTTGCAGTAAGTAGTAAAAAATTCTTAAAACATTCTCTCTCTCTTTATTCTGGCATTTGGCAAATATTAAAAATTATTCTAATCGTAATTGACCTAAATGTAATTTTCATTTTTTTCTTTCCACTATGAATTCATTCCTGTGAAGCACGTGAAGGGTAGGCAAACTGAATGCATATTTGAATATGTTGAGGGGTGTAGTTTTAATAACTTTTGACATATAGGCCCCTCAGTGTCTCTTCAAAATTGAATTGGTCCCTTAAAAAACAGGTTGCATAAATGTAATTAAAAACATGAAAAATTGCTGCTAAATTTGTAACCCTTCTGACTAGAGATGAGCGGTGTTCGACTCGAACTGTTCGCCAATCTCAAATTCGAGCTGTTTTGGGCGGTGTTCGAGCCGTTCGGGGAACACGAACGATTTGAAAAAAATTCGGCTGTTCGAGGTTATGTTCGATAACTGTTCGTGCACCAAAATCATAACTGGATTTTTTCTCAGTAATGCTGAAAATTAATTATAATACACAGTTTGAGTGTACAGTGGGGCGGGGGGAGGGGCAGGGGATGGAACTCTGCAGGAATAATGAAGCTCTCCATTTTTTTTTCTCTTTCCTGCATTTACAGTGGGGATATGCAATCCGTCAGCCTATCAGCAGTGCACACACGGAGCGAACTGCTTTTTTTCACACAAGCAAGGGCATGTGTCATTGGCAGTGTATGTCACATGTCCTTGCCCTATAAGACCCAGCCATTTTCCCCGTCGCCACCATTTTCTCACTGCTGCAGCTGCGTGTTAGACGGCACCGCTGTTGCTGTGTGCGCTATACTTTGTTAATTTCAAGCCAATTTTCACACAAATCTACACATACCTTGGGAGTAGGGAAGAGTTGTGATTTCAGTCCTTTTGAGGACTAGGTTACATCATTTCCTACGACTTTTATGAGGCAGGTCTGTGCTCTTAAATAGATAGGTTGTGGGAGTAAAGACTAATTTTAATTGCAGTCCTTTTCAGGGCTAGGTTACATCAGTTCCTATCACTATTTGCCAGGCAGGTCTGTACCAGTGCTGTGCAAGTTTTTTTCATAGCATTTGGCTAAATCTAGCAAAGCAAATCCTTTTTGGCCTATTGCAGAGTGTGTTAGTCAGTGGAGTAGCCTATCTGTGTTGCAAGCTACACCACGTGTGTATAGAATACAAATTTTTTTACTGCATCTAGTGAAGTAAAACCTTTTGGGCATAGCAACATTCTATTAGTCCATCTATACTAACCTCCACCAGGTTGCAAATTCAATATAATATTTTTCTGCATCGAGCTCTGAAAAGATATTTCAGCTTCTAGCAGTGTGTGGGACTTGTTCTATTAGTCTATCTATAGTGACCTCCATCAGGTTGCAAATTCAATATAATTTTTTTCTGCATCTAGCTCTGAAAAAATATTTCAGGTTGTAGCAGTGTGGGGGACTTGTTCTATTAGTCCATCTATACTGACCTCCATCAGGTTGCAAATTCAATCTACTTTTTTTCTGCATCTAGGTCTGAAAAAATATTTAGGCTACTAGCAGTGTGTGGGAATCGGTCTATTAGTCCATCTATACTAACCACCACCAGGTTGCAAATTAAAAATAATTTTTATCTGCATCTAGCTCTGAAAAAATATTTAGGCTTCTAGCAGTGTGTGGGACTTGTTCTATTAGTCCATCTATACTGACCTCCATCAGGTTGCAAATTCAATCTAATTTTTATCTGCATCAAGCTCTGAAAAAATATTTAGGCTTCTAGCAGTGTGTGGGACTTGGTCTATTAGTCCATCTATACTAACCTCCACCAGGTTGCAAATTAAAAATAATTTTTATCTCCATCTAGCTCTGAAAATATATTTAGGCTTCTAGCAGTGTGTGGGACCTGGTCTATTAGTCCATCTCTACTGACCTCCATCAGGTTGCAAATTCAATCTAATTTTTTCCTGCATCTAGCTCTGAAAAAATATTTCAGATTGTAGCAGTGTGTGGGACTTGTTCTTTTAGTCCATCTATACTGACCTCCATCAGGTTGCAAATTCAATATAATTTTTTTCTGCATCTAGCTCTGAAAAAATATTTCAGCTTGTAGCAGTGTATGGGACTTGTACTATTAGTCCATCTATACTGACCTCCATCAGGTTGCAAATTCAATCTAATTTTTTTCTGCATCTATCTCTGAAAAAATATTTAGGCTTCTAGCAGTGTGTGGGACTTAGTCTATTAGTCCATCTATACTAACCTCCACCAGGTTGCAAATTAAAGATAATTTTTATCTGCATCTAGCTCTGAAAAAATATTTAGGCTTCTAGCAGTGTGTGGGACCTGGTCTATTAGTCCATCTCTACTGACCTCCATCAGGTTGCAAATTCAATCTACTTTTTTTCTGCATCTAGGTCTGAAAAAATATTTAGGCTACTAGCAGTGTGTGGGAATCGGTCTATTAGTCCATCTATACTAACCACCACCAGGTTGCAAATTAAAAATAATTTTTATCTGCATCTAGCTCTGAAAAAATATTTAGGCTTCTAGCAGTGTGTGGGACTTGTTCTATTAGTCCATCTATACTGACCTCCATCAGGTTGCAAATTCAATCTAATTTTTATCTGCATCAAGCTCTGAAAAAATATTTAGGCTTCTAGCAGTGTGTGGGACTTGGTCTATTAGTCCATCTATACTAACCTCCACCAGGTTGCAAATTAAAAATAATTTTTATCTCCATCTAGCTCTGAAAATATATTTAGGCTTCTAGCAGTGTGTGGGACCTGGTCTATTAGTCCATCTATACTGACCTCCATCAGGTTGCAAATTCAATCTAATTTTTTCCTGCATCTAGCTCTGAAAAAATATTTCAGCTTGTAGCAGTGTGTGGGACTTGTTCTTTTAGTCCATCTATACTGACCTCCATCAGGTTGCAAATTCAATATAATTTTTTTCTGCATCTAGCTCTGAAAAAATATTTCAGCTTGTAGCAGTGTATGGGACTTGTACTATTAGTCCATCTATACTGACCTCCATCAGGTTGCAAATTCAATCTAATTTTTTTCTGCATCTATCTCTGAAAAAATATTTAGGCTTCTAGCAGTGTGTGGGACTTAGTCTATTAGTCCATCTATACTAACCTCCACCAGGTTGCAAATTAAAGATAATTTTTATCTGCATCTAGCTCTGAAAAAATATTTAGGCTTCTAGCAGTGTGTGGGACCTGGTCTATTAGTCCATCTCTACTGACCTCCATCAGGTTGCAAATTCAATCAAATCTTTTTCTGCATCTAGCTCTGAAAAAAATATTTCAGCTTGTAGCAGTGTGTGGGACTTGTTCTATTAGTCCATCTATACTGACCTCCATCAGGTTGCAAATTCAATATAATTTTTATCTGCACCTAACCCAGCCAATACTTTTGGCCTATTACCACAGTTTGGCCACTCAGCTCTGCTCGGTTCCCATCCATTGCTTTTTTGTGCAAACAACTCCAGAGTTGTGAATTAGTTAGCCACCAAAATGAGTGGATAAAGGACTGCTGCTGGTGGAAAGGGGAATAGGCATGTTGGGAAGGGGAAAAAAGGTTGTGTCTGTGGGGTAGGTGTTAAAGCAACAGTAACATCTGCAGAATAAAGACCATCTTCCAGCCAAACTAAAATGTCTACTTCTTTTAGCGGACAATGTGATAAGATCCCTTTCTTACGGCCACGCCAATCGCTACAAATTCCAGATGAGGCACAAAAACAGCAGGTGCTTCAACCGATATCAAGAGCTCCTTTAAGTGGGCTCTCCTCCACCTCAACTTCAACATCACAAATACTCCAGTCCTCAGAGGTGTCACCCCAATCGCACTTGCTTCCTCACAGCTCCCAAGTCTCCAGCTGCCCGTCTGAGTATGGGGTAGAACAGATGGTTGAGTCTGCAGAGCTGTTTACTCATACTATAGCCTGGGAATCAGAGGTCGGTGTAGCGCCGGCGTCCCTGCCCTCTGCTAGGCAGGGACGCTGTTCCCCTCACCTCTCTGCTCCGTGCCCGGCGTCCTCCTCCCGCTCTGCTGGCAGCGCGCGCTCCTTCCCGGCCACTGTGCTTAGGGCGCGCGCGCTCTCCCTCCCTCTTAAAGGGGCCGCGCGCGCCGTCCTAAGGAGTCCCCGGCCAATGGCCGGAGGACTTCACCATATATAAGGCACCTCCTCCAAAATGGAGGTGCCCGAGCAATGTTGTTGCACTGTTCACTTCTCTGCTTCAGCCCTCAGGTCCCGTTGCCAGTTACCTGCCAGATACCTGCCAGATTCCTGCCAGCTTGCTGTCTTATTCCTGCCTGATATTCTGCTACCTGCCTGCTAGCCTGAGGTCCGACGGTCTGCCTTACTACTCCTGTCAGTCTGTCTAAGGACCAGCTTGCCCGCTCACCTGGGAGCGCACATCAACTACCTGCCTGCTTGCCTGAGGTCCGACGGTCTGCCTTCCAACTCTTGTCAGTCTGTCTATGGACCAGCTTGCCCGCTCACCTGGGAGCGCACATCTGCTACCTGCCTGCTAGCCTACCTGGAGGCTCTGCCGTCACGTGCTGTGACCACCTGCCTGTCCAGTGACTCCTGCCCGCTCACCTGGGAGCGCTCATCTGCTGCCTGTCTGCTAGCCTACCTGGAGGCTCTGCCGTCACGTGCTGTGACCACCCGCCTGTCCAGAGACTTCTGCCCGCTCACCTGGGAGCGCTCATCTGCCGCCTGTCTGTTGGTCTTCCTGGAGGCTCCGCCGTCACATGCTGTGACCACCCGTTTATCCAGAGACTCTCGCCTGCTCACCTGGGAGCTCACGTCTACCATCAGCCGCCACAGGTCGTACCAACACTTTACCCAGAGACTGCCCCGGTCACTTGCCGTGACCATCTGCCCGTTCACCCAGAGACTGCCCCGGTCACTTGCCGTGACCATCTGCCCGTTCACCCAGAGACTGCCCCGGTCACTTGCCATGACTATCTGCCCGTTCATCCAGAGCCTGCCCCGGTCACTTGCCGTGACCTCCTGCCCGTTCTTCTAGAGACTGTCCCGGTCACCTGCTGTGACTGCCTGCCTGGTCGCCACCCGCTCCCTTACAAGGACCGCCCCCTTGTATAGTAGCTCAGAGGTTCCGCCTCCCAGACCCGTTACAGTTTGCTCGGGCCATGGAACCCGGTGGCACCCAAGCTCCCTCGCTCTTGGACCTGTGTCATGAACTGTCCCGTCAGAGGTCCCAACAGGAGTCCATCCTGGGTCACCTGCGGAATGTCAATTCTCGCCTGGACACTCTGACTGCTCCGCCAGCAACCTCCGCCAGTGCCATGACTCGCAATCCGGCAGCTCCGCTGTCCACTAATACCATGGTATCCTACCCCGGACCCCGGCTTTCTGCACCTCCTCGCTTCGGAGGCGACTCCGCCCAGGCTCGGGGCTTCATAAATCAGTGCACCCTGCACTTTGAACTCCTGTCCCACCAGTTTAACTCCGACTGGGCCAAAATTGCCTTCATCATGTCCCAT
This sequence comes from Phyllobates terribilis, assembly GCF_046119375.1. Lineage (NCBI taxonomy): Eukaryota > Metazoa > Chordata > Amphibia > Anura > Dendrobatidae > Phyllobates > Phyllobates terribilis. The sequence goes on from NW_027362764.1 coordinate 448,763,355, forward strand.
CTCACCGGCGAGTTCCTGGCCTGGCTAAATCCTCTATGGGAGAGAGGAGACCCCCTGGTGTCCAACTTGCCTGCCTTTCTCATGGCTTTCCGGAAAGTCTTCGACGAACCCGGACGGAAGACCTCATCCGCATCATCACTGCTACGCCTCCGTCAGGGATGTCTCACCGTGGGCCAATATGCCATACGGTTCCGTACCCTTGCCTCGGAGCTGGCCTGGGATAACGACGCTCTGGTATCCGTCTTCTGGGAGGGTCTGTCCGGCCGTATTAAAGATGAACTTGCCGGTCGGGACATTCCTACCACTCTCGATGACCTAATAACTCTTGCCACCCGGATTGACCTACGGTTCCAGGAGCGTGCCAAAGAGGTCACCCGTGAGAGGAGGTTTCCACGTCTAGCTCCTACTTTTCAGAAATCCGTCTCTCCCCAGGTACACTCTCCTGAGCCTATGCAGGTCGACCAGACCAAGATGGTCAAAACCCGTCAGGACTTACGCCGTGCCGAGGGGAGCTGCTTATACTGTGGCAGTAAGGAGCACCGGATCCGTGCCTGCCCGGAGAGGTCGGGAAACGCCTGTGTCTAGGTTCGCTCAGAGAGGTCGACCTAGACAAGAATAAATCCTCTCCATCTCTGCTGCTGTCAGTCTCAATCGTCTGCGGGGAGAACCGTTATTTCGAATTAGCCCAACTTGACTCTGGAGCAGCCGGGAATCTTATTTCACAGTCCCTGATAGAGAAATACCGCATCCCCACCAAACCTCTGGCTGTACCCTTGTCTGTTGCTGCCGTGGATGGGGGTCTCTTACCACGCCCCATCCAACTCATCACCGAATCCATTACTCTGCAGGTGGGAATGCTGCATTCTGAGAGTATCTCCTTTCATGTTCTGCCTGGACTCTCTCACGCCCTCTTGCTAGGTCTACCTTGGCTCCAGAGACATGCACCCGTGCTTGACTGGCAGACTGGAGAAGTCCTTCGCTGGGGACAGGGCTGCCATAAGACCTGTCTGGTTCCCGTCCATCCCGTCCGTCCTTCTCCTACCCCAGCTAATCTACCTGGACTTCCGATTCCTTATTGGTCTTATGCTGATGTCTTTAATAAAAAGGAGGCAGAGACACTACCCCCTCATAGACCATACGACTGCCCTATCGACCTGTTACCTGGCACTACTCCTCCCCGTGGGCGTATTTATCCATTATCCGCTGCTGAGACCCGGTCGATGTCCGAATATATTGAGGAGAATCTGGCCAGGGGATTCATCCGGAAATCTACCTCCCCGGCGGGAGCAGGCTTCTTTTTCGTCAAAAAGAAGGACGGCTCTCTCCGTCCCTGTATAGACTATAGAGGCCTTAACCAGATCACGGTGAAGAATAAGTACCCCTTCCGCTCATTCCGGAGTTATTTGATCGTCTGAGGGGGGCTAGAATCTTCACCAAACTGGACCTCCGTGGGGCGTACAACCGGGTTCGTATCCGTCAGGGGGATGAATGGAAGACGGCATTCAACACCCGGGACGGCCACTATGAATATCTGGTAATGCCCTTTGGTCTCTGTAATGCTCCTGCCGTCTTTCAAGAGTTGGTCAATGACATCTTCCGGGACCTTCTCTACTCCTGCGTAGTGGTGTACCTGGACGACATCTTGGTCTTCTCTCCGGATCTCCAGACTCACCGGAGGGACGTTCGTCAGGTCCTGCTCAGGCTCAGGCAGAATCACCTCTTCGCTAAATACGAGAAGTGCCTCTTTGAGCAGACCTCGCTTCCGTTTTTGGGCTACATTATTTCTCAGACCGGCCTACGAATGGATCCAGAGAAACTGTCTGCCATCGAGAAATGGCCTCGACCGGAGGGGTTGAAGGCCATTCAGCGGTTCCTGGGCTTCGCCAACTACTACCGCCTCTTCATACCGCACTTCTCTTCCCGGACTGCCCCAATTTCCGCGCTCACCCGTAAGGGTACTAATCCCAAAGAGTGGCCGCCCGAAGCAGAGGAGGCCTTTCTTTCCTTAAAACAGGCCTTCTCTTCCGCCCCGGTGCTGCATCGCCCGGACGGCAACAAGCAGTTCTTCCTGGAAGTTGACGCCTCCTCCTCTGGAGCCGGAGCGGTACTTACTCAAAAATCATCTTCCGGGAGGATGGTAACTTGCGGCTTCTTCTCTAAACTCTTCTCCTCCTCAGAGCGCAATTATTCCATAGGAGACCGAGAGTTATTGGCCATCAAACTGGCATTGGAGGAGTGGCGTTACCTGCTCGAGGGGGCTCTTCACCCGGTAATAATTTACACTGACCACAAGAACTTGGCTTACCTCCAGCATGCCCAGAGACTTAACCCGCGCCAAGCCCGGTGGTCCTTGTTTTTTGCTCGCTTTGATTTTGTTCTTCATTTTCGCCCGGCTGACAAAAACGTCAAGGCGGACGCCTTGTCTCGATCCTTTCTGGTGTCTGATCTCGAGGAAGATCCGAAACACATCATCGATCCCGCCAGAGTAATGCAGGTAGCTCCCGTGAGTCTAAATCGTCTCCCTCCCGGAAAGACGTTCGTATCAGTACCTGATCGGGAGAAGATCCTTCACTGGGGTCACTCGTCTAAACTGGCTGGCCACGCTGGTCAGAAAAAGACCCTCCAGCTTATTACCCGGCACTACTGGTGGCCTACCCTGCACAAGGACGAAATAGACTTTGTTTCTGCCTGTGTGTCCTGCGCCCGCAACAAGGTTCCGAGACATCTGCCAGCCGGTCGCCTCCTTCCGCTTTCTGTACCTGCTGCCCCCTGGCAGCATATAGCAATGGACTTTATAACTGACCTCCCAGTCTCTGCCGGTTGTACGGCCATTTGGGTGGTCGCTGACCGCTTCTCCAAGATGGCTCATTTCGTTCCCCTGCCAGGCCTCCCGTCTGCACCCGAGCTGGCTAAAGACTTTATTCGTCACATCTTTCGTCTTCATGGCCTGCCCCTCCACATCGTGTCGGATCGTGGGGTACAGTTCACCTCACGCTTCTGGAGAGCCACTTGTAAACTGCTAGACGTCACCCTGGACTTCTCTTCCGCTTACCACCCACAGTCCAATGGTCAAGTGGAGTGGATCAATCAGAACCTGACCAGTTACCTCCGGCACTTCGTTAATGCCCATCATTCAGACTGGGTGGATCTCCTACCATGGGCCGAGTTCTCTTATAACAATCACGAGGGCGAATCCTCCTCCAAATCCCCGTTTTTTGTAGTCTTCGGTCAGCATCCTCGGATTCCTTTTCCTGTCTCCACCTCTGTGGACAACCCGGCTGCGGAATCTCTCGTTAGCAAATTTTCCTCCATTTGGGAGAGTACCCGATCCGCACTCCTTCAGTCGTCCGAACGGATGAAAAGACAAGCTGACAAAAAACGCCTGGATCCTCCACAATTTCGTCCTGGAGATAAAGTCTGGCTCTCATCTAAATATGTCCGACTCAAGATACATTCTTACAAGTTAGGGCCTCGGTTCATCGGTCCTCTGGAGGTCATTAGTCAGATCAACCCGGTGGCCTATAAATTGAAACTCCCGGCCAACTTACGGATCCCTAACTCCTTCCATGTATCTCTCCTCAAACCTGTGGTACTTAACTCTTTTTAAAAGTCTACAGGTACGCCTCCTGCTCCGGTTTCTGCTGAGGACGAGTTTGAGGTAGAGAACATTCTTGCCACCAAAAGGGTAAGAGGAAAGACCTTTTTTCTAGTAGATTGGAAGGGGTTTGGTCCTGAGGAGAGAACGCGGGAGCCCCGGGAGAACATCCATGCCCCGCTCATCCTTGCTAAATTTCTGTCTGGCCTAAAAAAGGGGGGCCTAAAGGGGGGGGTACTGTAGCGCCGGCGTCCCTGCCCTCTGCTAGGCAGGGACGCTGTTCCCCTCACCTCTCTGCTCCGTGCCCGGCGTCCTCCTCCCGCTCTGCTGGCAGCGCGCGCTCCTTCCCGGCCACTGTGCTTAGGGCGCGCGCGCTCTCCCTCCCTCTTAAAGGGGCCGCGCGCGCCGTCCTAAGGAGTCCCCGGCCAATGGCCGGAGGACTTCACCATATATAAGGCACCTCCTCCAAAATGGAGGTGCCCGAGCAATGTTGTTGCACTGTTCACTACTCTGCTTCAGCCCTCAGGTCCCGTTGCCAGTTACCTGCCAGATACCTGCCAGATTCCTGCCAGCTTGCTGTCTTATTCCTGCCTGATATTCTGCTACCTGCCTGCTAGCCTGAGGTCCGACGGTCTGCCTTACTACTCCTGTCAGTCTGTCTAAGAACCAGCTTGCCCGCTCACCTGGGAGCGCACATCAACTACCTGCCTGCTGGCCTGAGGTCCGACGGTCTGCCTTCCAACTCTTGTTAGTCTGTCTATGGACCAGCTTGCCCGCTCACCTGGGAGCGCACATCTGCTACCTGCCTGCTAGCCTACCTGGAGGCTCTGCCGTCACGTGCTGTGACCACCCGCCTGTCCAGTGACTCCTGCCCGCTCACCTGGGAGCGCTCATCTGCTGCCTGTCTGCTAGCCTACCTGGAGGCTCTGCCGTCACGTGCTGTGACCACCCGCCTGTCCAGAGACTTCTGCCCGCTCACCTGGGAGCGCTCATCTGCCGCCTGTCTGTTGGTCTTCCTGGAGGCTCCGCCGTCACATGCTGTGACCACCCGTTTATCCAGAGACTCTCGCCTGCTCACCTGGGAGCTCACGTCTACCATCAGCCGCCACAGGTCGTACCAACACTTTACCCAGAGACTGCCCCGGTCACTTGCCGTGACCATCTGCCCGTTCACCCAGAGACTGCCCCGGTCACTTGCCGAGACCATCTGCCCGTTCACCCAGAGACTGCCCCGGTCACTTGCCGTGACTATCTGCCCGTTCATCCAGAGACTGCCCCGGTCACTTGCCATGACCTCCTGCCCGTTCTTCTAGAGACTGTCCCGGTCACCTGCTGTGACTGCCTGCCTGGTCGCCACCCGCTCCCTTACAAGGACCGCCCCCTTGTATAGTAGCTCAGAGGTTCCGCCTCCAAGACCCGTTACAGTCGGCTCCAGAGCTTCTGTGAATCCAGACGAGGAAATGATCTGCACTGATGCCCAGAATCTTTATGAGTCGGATCCAGGACCAGACGCAGAAGGTTCTGACCATAATGTAGACCCTCGATCCCAAACTGTAACTCCTGTTGGTGGAGACAATGAGGAAGACGATGATGAGACTCAAATACCTGATTGGAGCGACAACTTTAGTTTTTTGTCAGGGCAGGAACAGGTTGGCTCTGAGGACGACGGGTGTGATAACACACAGGGTGATGATGATGAGGTTGGAGATCCCACTTACTGTCAACCCACAGTCAGCCAAGAGATGAGGTCAGCAGAGGAGGTGGAGGAGGATGCTAGTGACGACGAGGTCAGGTTGCCCCTTCCTGGACAGAGGCGTAGTACTGGAAGCACGTCAACAACTGCATCCTCAAACACAACTCTGCCTCTGACCACAAGTCGTGGTGGCTCTTCAGGTCGCATGGGTGCTAAGCCTTGCATAGCCTGGGCATTTTTTCAGATCGATAAAGATGACCCAACTCGTGTTATCTGTAACATTTGTCAGCAAAAGCTAAGTAGAGGCCAAAAAATGCATAGTTTGAGTACTTCATGCATGAACTGGCACATGGACATGAAGCATAATTTGCAGTGGGAAGCTCACTGTGCTACAATGCGGCCTAGCCGGTCGGGCCAACCACCATCTGCCCCATCTTGTGCATCTGCGGCCTCTTCATCCTCTGTGACTGGGGGGACAGCAGTCACACCTGTTTTGGGATGCAGACCTGCCACCTCTTTACCCCCAACAGCCAGCGTGATTGGCAGGTCATCATTTTCTTTGGAGGTAGTAACACCAGCTGGTGTTGAGCGCTGTCCGACATCAATAGCACCACCTTTGGATCAAGGCAACCTAACATGTCCACCTGCATCTTCCTCACAGACCGGCAGTTTGCTGGGGACACTCTTCTCAACCTCGTCTAAGCACAACAGCCAGCCCTCGGTCCCTCAGATGTGGACAAGTAAAAGACCATTTCCTCCTAGCCATGAGAAAGCTAAGAGGTTGAATTTCACCATCTGCAAGCTCTTGGCTACAGAAATGCTGCATTTCTGCCTGGCGGACACAGAGGATTTTTGAGACCTTATGTCCGTCGCAGTGCCCCAGTACCAGATGCCCAGTCGGCACTACTTCTCAAAGAAAGGTGTGCCTGCGCTCCACCAGCATGTCGCACACAACATCACCTCTTCTTTGAGAAACTCTGTGTGTGACAGGGTGCATTTCACCACAGACACTTGGACGAGTAGGCATGGACAGGGGCGTTACATGTCGCTGACTGGGCACTGGGTAACTATGGTGACAGCAGGACAAGGGGCTGCTGTTCAAGTCTTGCCGTCCCCACGAGTTGTGCGTCAATCCTCATTATCTCAAAGTTCCTCCACTGCTTCTGCCTCCTCAACCTCCTCTCGGTCCTCCACCTGCACCCAAAGCCTGTCTGGTCATGCCACAAGCTTTCTAACTGCGCAGAAGGGATCCTGCACACCTCCTTACTATGCTGGCAGCAGGGCTCAACGTCATCAGGCGGTTTTTACTTTGAAATGTCTGGGAAATGTGAGTCACACAGCTGAGGAGTTGTGGTCAGCTCTGGAGAACCAGTTTCATGAATGGTTGTCTCCACTCGACCTGAAACCAGAGAAGGCCGTGTGCGACAATGCTGCAAACCTGGGTGCGGCCCTTCGCCGGGGCAATGTCAAACACGTGCCTAGTATGGCTCACGTGTTGAACCTGGTTGTCCAGCAATTTTTAGCCCACTATCCCAGAATAGATGGCCTTCTGCAGAGGGCACGGTCGCTGTGTGCTCACTTCCGCCGTTGGCATCCCGCAGCTCAGCGACTTACATCTCTACAGAAGTCGTTGGGCCTGCCACTTCACCGGCTAAAATGCGATGTGCCTACCCGGTGGAATTCAACTCGGCACATGTTGCAGCGACTGTGGCAGCACCGACAAGCCCTGGTGCAATACGTTCTGACGTATAGCCTGGGCCAACGAGATCCAGAGGTGGGGCAAATCACGCTAGAGGAGTGGTCTCAGATCAGGGACCTATGCACCCTTCTGCACAGTTTTGAAATGGCGACGAAAATGTTTAGTGCTGACGATGCCATTTTCAGCATGACTATTCCGGTGATATAAATGCTGGAGCACATGTTAAACAGAATTCGGAGTCAGGAGGTGGCACAAGAGGATGTGGAGGAAGTAGAGGAGGAGGAGTTGAATGCGGAAGGGCTAACATCTGCAAGGTCCAGACGGTCGGCAGCACCAAGGCGGCAGGCATGTGAGGGTGGGGGAGATGGTTTTACCAGGGCGCATGGTAGCAGCCAAACTAGTGAGGAAGGTGCAGGAGCCCAGGAAGTAATGGAGGACGAACTGATGGAAGACTCATCAGATGAGGGAGACCTTGATCACATTTCTATTGTTCGAGGTTGAGGGGAGAGGACAGAGGAAGGAAGCATGATTGTTACCTCGCCACCAACACAACAGAGACTTGGTGCTCCTGGATGTGCAAGACACATGAGTGCCTTCCTTCTGCACTACCTGCAACATGACCCTCGAATTGTGAGAATTAAAAATAATCCTGACTACTGGGTTGCCACACTGTTAGATCCCCGGTACAAAAGTAAATTTGCAGAAATTATTCCTGCCATAGAAAGGGATGCACGCATGCAGGAGTATCAGCAGAGACTGTTGCAGAATCTTACATGTGCTTTTCCACAAAACACCAGTGGTGCACGTAGTGAATCTCACAGTTCCAACTTGCCAACCGTGGGACCGTCGAGTGTTCAGCACTCAAACCGTAACAGAAACATAGTATCTGCTGGTAACATCAATTTTGCAGAATCATTTCACCACTTTTTTAGCCCATCCTTTTGCAAGGCTACAGGAGACAAGAAGTCTGACACATAGTGAACGCCTAGAGACGATGGTACAGGAGTATCTCCAAGTAAACATTGAAGCCATGACTGTGTCACTAGACCCTTGCTCTTTTTGGGCTTCCAATCTGGATAAATGGCCGGAGCTCGCCACTTACACCTTGGAGATCTTGTCATGCCCCGCAGCCAGCGTTCTGTCTGAACGTGTGTTCAGCGCTGCTGGTGGTGTGCTGACAGATAAGCGCACGCGGCTCTCCACTGATAATGTAGACAGACTCACGTTCATAAAGATGAACAAATCATGGATCCGAAACGACTTTTCTACCCCTGTGTCATCCTGGGGAGAGTAAAAGCTTGATGATTTGTTAAAATCACCTCACCAACCATTTTAAGCTTTAAAATTACTAATCATGTTTATCTGTATGTTGGCTGGAAAATAATTTAGGCTTTGTAGCAGTGTGCAGTACTGATTCTATTAGGCCATCTATACTAAGCTCCACCAGATTTAAAATTACTAATCATGTTTATCTGTATCTTGGCTGGATAATAATTTGGGCTTTGTAGCAGTGTGCAGTACTGATTCTATTAGGCCATCTATACTAAGCTCCACCAGATTTAAAATTACTAATCATGTTTATCTGTATCTTGGCTGGAAAATATTTTGGGCTTTGTAGCAGTGTGCAGTACTGATTCTATTAGGCCATCTATACTAAGCTCCACCAGATTTAAAATTACTAATCATGTTTATCTGTATCTTGGCTGGAAAATAATTTGGGCTTTGTAGCAGTGTGCAGTACTGATTCTATTAGGCCATCTATACTAAGCTCCACCAGCTTTCAAATTAATAAAATTTTTTAGCTACATCTAGCCTGGAAAATAATTTTGGGTCTTCTAGATGCGCAAGGCATATGAGTGTCTTCTTGCTGCACTACCTGCAACATGACACTCAGATTGTCAGAATTCGAAGTAATCCTGACTACTGGGTTGCCACACTCATAGATCCCCCACACTCTTCAACCTTTTCATTTTAATAAAGAACAAAAAAATGGTCATTTTTGAAATTATAAGCATTAGTAGGTTATTAGAAACTGAAATCAAACAGTTTTCAACTCAAAACTTTATTCTAGGTGATGTTACATTTGCACATTGGACCCCTTGTTCGAAAGGAGCTTCTGAACTCTCTCGTCCATTGAATTTGTCAGGTTTTGGATAGTTTCTGCTTCAATTGTTTTGCATGAGGACAAAATACCCTCCCAGAGCTGTTGCTTAGATGTGAACTGCCTCCCGCCATCATAGACACTCCTTTTGATGATGCTCCAGAGGTTCTGAATGGGGTTGAGGTCAGGGGAGCATGTGGGTCACACCATAAGTTTGTCCCCTTTTATGCCCATATCAGCCAGAGATGCAGATGTGTAATGTGCAGCATGAGACGGTGCATTAGCATGCATGAAAATGATCTTGCTGCGGAATACACAGTTCTTCTTCTTTAACCATGGCAGGAAGTGCTGTTTGAGAAACTCCACATACATTATGGAGTTCACCTTTACCCCTTCAGGGATCCTAAAGGGGGCGACAGTCTCTCTCCCCATGATTCCAGCCCAAAACATTACTCCACTTCCTCCTTGTTGGCACCGTAGCTGTGATTGCGTGGGGTGTCCATCAACCAGCCATCCTCCACTCCATCCATCTGGACCATTGAGCATTGCACGGCACTCATCGGTGAACAAAACAGTTTTGAAGTCAGTCTTCATGAATTGTTTGGCCCACTGGAGCCGTTTCTGCTTGTGAACAGTGGATAGAGGAGGTCGACAGGATGGCTTACGCACAGCTGCAAACCTCTGAAGGACCTGCATCTTGTTGTTCGGGGACGTTGGAGGCACCAGCAGCTTCAAAAACTTGTCTGCTGCTATGTCAAGGCTTTTTTGCCGCTGCTCTTTTAACCTGACGTAATTGCCTGTAGGAAAGAGTCCACAATTTTCCCTTATCAGCACGCACACGTGTGTACTGTGAATCAGCTACATACTTCTTAATTGTGCGATGATCAGGATGAAGTGACTTGGCAATGTTGATTGTAGTCATGCCTTGACCAAAACACTCCACAATTTGTTGCTTCTCAGCAGCCGACACATCCTTTTTCTTTCCCATTTTGGCAGAAAATGTAGGCTGCTTAATATTGTGGGACAGCCTTCTTAAGTAGTCTTGCCTTTCATTGGACATACCTGCCAAACTAATTAGCATAGGTGTCTGCAATTGCTTACAGTGATATAAAGAGCCTTGACACACATCACCATCATTGAGTTTAACTGACAAACAAAAAAAAATTCTTCCCTTATCACTCCTAAACACTTTTTGCATAATAATTTGGAACACAGTGTACATGTGCTTTTACACAAAACACCAGTGGTTCACGTAGTGAATCTTACAGTTCTAACATGCCAACCGTGGTCTGTATGGAGTTGTTCAATAAAGGGCCCAAAATTAAGATAACATAGGCGGGAGAGTTCTCTATGAATAGGAATTCCTAAGTATTTGATACCCTGTGAGGGCCAGGCAAAGGGAAAGTTGGACTGGATGGAATCCTGTATGGATTTGGGGAGGGAGACATCGAGGGCCTCAGACTTCGCTGCATTGATTTTAAAATTTGACCATGTAACAAAGTGATCTATTTCAGCCATAACAGCAGGGATGGATATATGTGATTGAGTGATATATACTAGGACATCATCAGCAAATGCAGAGCACTTGTACTCGGTGCCTCCCATCTCAATCCACCTAATATTGAGGTTATGGCGAATTGATGAGAGCAGGTGCTCCGTCACTAGGATGTATAAGAGAGGGGAGAGAGGACATCCCTGCCTTGTCCCATTGGTGATTATGAAAGGTGATGAAAATGTTCTGACGCGCCCCCTGGGCCTTGGGACACCCGGAGCCGGACGCTTTTTGGTGGATGCTGGTGGTTGTAGTCTCCGTGGCGGCAACCCGGTTCCATGGCTCAGGGCGGTCAAACCAGTGGCGGAACTATTTATGTGGTTTTGATGTTTAAATGTCCGACTACGCCACCCGTGGATTGCGGTCAGAGTGAACCGCTGCTGCAGGGCAGACCGCTGAGGTTGGTGTTGTGGGTGCAGCAGAGCGTAGTATAACTCCCCACGGGAGGAGTATAGCCTCAGGGCAGTGTATGCGGAGGATGGGTGTGATGGTGCAGGGCAGCAGCAGTAACGACACGGAGTTAGTGATGCAGTCCAGGGCCTTTACTCACAGTTCTTAATATTCAGACCACTTCTGCAGGTAACGGCTGCCCACGTCGTACTGTGCTCACCAGGTGAGGGGCTCAGACAACTCCCAGATAACTTTGGAGCGCTTCACAGGACCCCCTTTGTGTGTCCTTTGTCTGGCCTTTCTTACCAACGCTTCTGTCCAGCTGCCTCGGGCCTCCTCTTGGTAAACTTGGCGCCAGTTTCCCTGACCCTATGTGGTGCCTTCCTAGCGGGTGTAGCGAGGGGCTGCGCCACATAAAATGTCACAGCCTCTGGTTTCTAGCTGAGGGTCGTTTCCTGCCTCCACTAGTTTCGGGGACCGGTCTCCCCCTTTGGCCTGACCCCTCCACACAGGTGGATTCGGGCATGTGGTGGCTACTCGCCCATCCGCACCACTAGGATCCCTTCGTTCCTCGTTCCTGGAGCCTTCTCCGCTCCTCTTCCTTCCTTCTCCCTCTTCCAGGCCTGGGCCTCTGTTACTAGGCCCGCCTCCGGAGCAGAGCTCATGCAGAGCCCCTGCTCCCTGTCACTTCTGCTCAGACTTCTCTGCACTGAACTAAGATGGTGCCCACCTTTTATACTCCCTTCTCAATGCACCCAGGAACTGCTTGCTCCTGCACTACAGGGTTCACCTTCCTCGGTGTTCCCTCCCACCACTCCAGCCAGGGACAGGGACTGTCGTGCCCATCTCAGGGGCATATTGGTCACCCTGTCCCACGGCAATTTGGTGTAATGCATGCAGGTGTCGGGGTCCTGATCCACACTCCATCCTTACCTGAGAGTGAGATATCACACCTCTGGGTGAGGTGCAATACCTCTGTAGCATCCGAGCCCTCCGGGTGCTACAGTTCCATTTATCTTCAGCCTAGGTGACGTATTGCGATACGGGCCCGTGATTTTGGCTATAAAAGGGTCCCCTAGATCCCTACCCCATGCATTTTAAGAGAATAATATATGGCGTGCCAAGAGACTCTATGGAATGCTTTCTCAGCATCCAACGAGAGTATCTAATTACAAATTTTTAACTGCATCTAGCCCTGGAAATACTTTCTGCCTAGTAGCAGTGTCTGCTAGTCAGCGGATTATCCCAGCTGTTAAGCAAGCTACACCACCTGTAGCTTGGACACTTAATTTTTTCAAAGGAAATGCTTCGGGAACCCGGGATACTCAGTGAAGACCATCAGGAGGCACCCCAAGGCATAGGCGCTGGCACTGGCGGTAGGACGCCTTGCGGTGGACCACCGAGCTCGATCCTTATAAAAGCTTTTTAACTGCAGCTTTAGTGGACGCTACTGGAGCTGGAATTACGCGGCTGCTGGCATGAGACTTGCACACTTTTTTGGTTTAAGAAGGGCATGACATGCCTATATCTGTGTCTCCCCCTCCTTTTACTCCTCCACCTCTTTTCTTTTCGCATGACTATATGTACTTGTCACTTTTCCATATGTTAGTTGTGTCTTCTGAGCAGTTTGTCAGGTTTTGGACACCTTTGAAGGTGTTTTCTATGTGTTTCTATGTGTTTTTGTTTGCCTGCCATTGGTTTTAACGGTGTTCGAAGGTGTTCGACGAACAGTTCGGCGAACATACGGGTGTTCGAAGAACCGAACTGAACTCGAACACTACGGGGGTGGCTCAACACTGCTTCTGACATCCTAATAATAATTTATAAAATGATGTTTATATAAAGTAGACATGTGGTAAATGTTATTTATTAACTACTTTGAATGGTTTGACTATCTATTTTAAGGGTATACAAAATTTAATTCAGAAAATGTGATGTTTTTCTGCATTTTTGGCACAATTCATATCAATCTAAATTTACCACTAACATAAAGTGCAATGTGCCTCTCAGAAACACTAGTATATCTTAACATTCTAGTTTTATTAGTTAATAGCTGTACCTGGCCACGCATTGCTGTGTCTCAGTCTGGTTAAATGGAAAAGAAAGAAAAGAGAAAGCGCACATTTCTAAAATATTTAGCTTGACAATGCTTGTGGGTATACAATATTTTTTGTTGGTCCATTGTCTCTGTAGATATAGAAATTATCCGGTTTGCCGACTATAGAACATACAACATATAATTGTCCATGTGAGAAGCAATCTGTGTCTAGATTTAAACCACACAATTCTAAAGATTGGCCCTGAGCTTTGTTGATGATGATTGCAAACACCAATCGAATTGGGAATCGCAATCTCTTAAATTGAAATGGCATGTCCGTTGGAATCATAGCAATGCGATGACTGATGACATCTTAACCTTTGAAAGGTCCTGTCAAGATAGTTGCTTCAACGATGTTGCTCATTAATTGTTTTACTGCAAGCCGCGTGATATTGCAAAGCTTTGGCTGGTTGATATTTCGCAACATGATAATTGGCATGCTGATTTTCAATTGCAGTATGTGCGGTGGCATCCCTGGCAGATCGAGTGAATTAAAAAATTCTGTTGGATAATTAACCGCTTCATCTGCTTCCACAACAGTGTTGCCGGATTTGTATGCGACTGCTTCACTTTGAATGTTAGACTGAATAATATTGTTAAGTTCGTAGACATCTTTGTTCTAGGCCACAAGAATAGCTCATTCACTGAGCTAATCCTGATTCTTATAATTGGTTTGAATATTGGGAAAATTTTTTCAACCAATTGTTCTTTTGACGTCACTAAATTGCAGAAGTTAGGAGGCAATGAAATTCGTCCTAAGGTCAGATCAACCAACACCTTTCCGTTCCCAATTTCCAGCAATTGATGTGAGAATTTTTCATCTAATTGATCATTTTGCAGCTTGACACACATATTTGTACTTAATTTTAACATCTTTAAGTGTTGCCACAAAGTAGAGTATTTCAGGCAAGCATTTATTTCATTCGCTGGTGTCGATCAAGGAATTACAGGTAATGTTTGCCTGAAATCTCCTGCAAGAAATATTAATGCATTTCCAAATGGTCTGATGTTTCCACGTAAATCTTGCAATGATTAATCAAGAGCTTTAAACAATTTTTTTGTGCGCCATTGTGCATTCATCCCAAACAATAAGTTTGCATTACTGTAATACTTTTCCCATGCCGGATGCTTTGGAAATGTTGCACATGAGAGTTTCAATGAATTGCATGTTCAATGGCAATTTCAAAGCGGAATGAGCAGTTCTTCCACCTGGTAGCAATGTCGCAAGAGCTAAGGCTATGTAATTTTGGGATCAAATTGCTGCCAGAATCAATCTAATTAGGAAAGCTTTCCCAATTCCTCCTGGAGCATCTAAGAAGAAGATTTCTCCAACTCCATTATTGATAGTCTGCATTATTTGATCGTAAATGCCTTTTTGCTCAAGCGTTAGCTTAGGAATCTCTGATTGCACATATGACAAAAGATCACCCGTGTTGTAATTTTGTTCACGACACAATTCTACATCGAATGAAGCAACAGCAGATCGATTTGTTGACTGCATTCCCAATTAATTGAGAACTAGATTTCTGCTGTAAAATCCATGTTCATATGTGGATGTTCCTTGCTTATTCAACAGAAAATATCGTCAGTCATGTGCGATTTATATGTCTCCCATAACTGTGTTGGAGATGAAGGAGAGCAGGTGGTCATTATGATTGCAAACAATGCACAAATTTGATTTGCTGCTTTTACGTCCCACAGCTGGTATATAAAACATAGTAGGTATATAAAAACATGCGTGTATTTGAATGCAACGTTGTGTCAAAATTTCAAAGCAATCAGTGAAGAACTTTAAGATTTAAGATTTTGAACAAACAAACATTTACATTTTTATTTATATACAGTACAGACCAAAAGTTTGAACACACCTTCTCATTTAAAGATTTTTCTGTATTTTCATCACTTTGAAAATTGTACATTCACACTGAAGGCATCAAAACTATGAACTTGAAGCTCATCAAGATAATGCCAAGAGTGTGCAAAGCAGTCATCAAAGCAAAAGGTGGCTACTTTGAAGAACCTAGAATATAAGACATATTTTCAGTTGTTTCACACTTTTTTGTTAAGTATATAATTCCACGTGTGTTACTTCATAGTTTTGATGCCTTCAGTGTGAATGTACAATTTTCATAGTCATGAAAATACAGAAAAATCTTTAAATGAGAAGGTGTGTCCAAACTTTTGGTCTTTACTATAGATTACCACATAAATTAACATGTTGAAAGAATTGACCTGCTCAGGAAAGTGAAAACCTTTTTCCGCAAAACATGGGTCAAAAGTGTGCACTTTTTTAAATTTGGTGAAAATCTGTTCAACCTATTTTTTTTAAGCCAGTTCTAATAAATGTGGATATAATGTCATTTGTATGTCTGCATATATTTCTAATATAAATTTGTGTTCTTTTCTAAAGCTTATTTTAACTAGAAATGCTTTCTGTCTTGTTGCCTTAAAGAATTATATATTTTAATCCCCAGAATGATTTTTTTTAATAACCTGTCAAAGAATTTTGGAAGTGTTTTGGATTTGACATGAAAAATCCCACTTCAAAGAAAAATGCACACAAAAAGTTTATATAATTCCAATTAATTAAATTGAAAAAGACAAAAATCCCTTAGAGAAGATAAGATGTAAAGGAAGAAGTGTCATGGGATCCTAATTTAAAGCAGTCCAATCTTCTTTTTTCTTAGTTTTATATTTACTAAAATAGTAAAATCTGTAATGTGTGCTTCTGTTTATCAATAATAAAAGAATCTACATTAATAACAAAAAGGTTTATGTTTGTTTGTTTAAATCAAATACAATAGACAATTTTTTACCAATAATTGCAATTATTGCTTTCGTTTTGGAATGCTTTTTCACCATTCAAACATTCATCAACACTAAAATAACAATAGTATAATGTGAAGTGCTCATTCTTCCTGCCTCTGTTTCATATTTATATTCACTTCTTTGTGTTTCAGCAAGGAACATGACTGTGGGTAAGTAGGAAAGCAGGCAGACAAGCAGGAAACACAACACAGGGAACCTGGAATGTGCACATATTTAGAAATTGAAGATGTATAGTCAATATTTGATTTGCAGCAGAAAAATGGATAATGGCAGAGTTGTTTAATATAAGCAGAAAGATGATTTCAGTGATAAATAGTTATCCATAACACAACAGAGATGAACAATCAAATTGGATGCTTGCAGAGAACATTTTACATTGTTGCAGCAGTATTATGCGCTCAAGTATAAGCAGAAAAAAGTTCATTTTTATTACAGCAAACAAATGGTTAACTGCATATCTGAGTTAGGAAGTAAATGCAGATAGTTTATATACAAGCAGAATTTCATTGAAGGGATTAGCCAGTTGAGTGAAGTGGATGGTGAGGCAAATGTCTGCAGTACTGTATATGTGATAACTGTAAGTTACACATAAAATACCTTGGGCAGAGAAGTAAAGATCCTAGTTACAAGGGGTGTGACCTATGTGTAGGGTATCCTGTGCTAAAGAAGAAACAGCATGTCTTTTGCCTCCTTTTCAATCACGGCATAGCAGAGACCAGCACAGAGTCACACATGCAAATTATAAAGTTGTTCAGTGTTTTGTGATTGTATCATCTGATGGCCTATAAAAAGGTGTCTCATTACCAAGGTGCCACACAAAAAAAAAATTCACGATGGGTAAAACCAGTGAGCTGTCTCAAGACCTTCACAACCTTATTGTTGCAAAACATACTGGTGGCATTGGTTAGAAAATAATTTCTAAACTACTAAAGCTCCAGTGATTACTATTGGGGCAATAGAAGTGGAAAGAAATAATTTTACCATTGATCGGCCATGAACAGGTGCTCCCAGCAAGACTTCATACAGAGGAGTGAAAACAACACTTAACCTGTCCTGTATGAACTTTTATCAGGCAAGACTGCATTGCTGAAGAAAAAGCATGTTAAAGCAGGTTTAACCCCTATACCCCCGAAGGCTGTTTGTACTTTAATTACCTGGCCAATTTTTACAATTCTGACCAGTGTCACCTTATGAGGTAATAACTCTGGAACGCTTCAACAGATCCCACTGATTTTGTGGGTGTTTTTTTGTGACATATTGTCCTTTATGATAGTGGAAAAATGCATTTGATATGACTGGCATTACTTTGTGAAAAAATCGGAAATTTGGCGAAAATGTTGAAAGTTTAGCAAATTTCAAACTTTTCATGCATTTAAATAAGAGACATATGTCACACAAAATAGTTAATAAATAACATTTCCCACATGTCTACTTTACAATTTTGGAACCAAAATTTTTTTTTGTTAGGAAGTAGTGATGTGCGAGCGTGCTCGCCACTGCTTGGTACTCCCTGAGCATCACCCTGCTTGACAAGCTCGGCGCTCGGCGAGTATTTCCGGGTTGCTCGGGTGGGAGCTTGGGTGCCCACCCTGCATGTTTGTCACTCTTTAGATAGCCAATGAACATGAAGGGACTGTCTGCCACGCACTGTAATGCCGTAGCCATGTTGGTTGTGGCATTACAGTGATTGGCTGGCCGCATAGCGTCATCAGGTCTATATAAGACCTGGTGACGCTAAGCTCATCACAGTCTATCCCGGACACAGACAGAGTAGGGAGAGGTGCTGTTGTGTGAGGGACAGAATTGACAGTGTAATAGGCATAGGTAGTTGTACTCCAGGAGTATATATATATCCATCTGAACTAACAGGCCTTCTGAAGACAAATCCAGCTGCATATATTAATCCTGATAGCAGGAGTTAGGCAGGCAGGCAGGGTTTATGGCAGTGTAAACACCACAAGAGGGTCCATTGTATGTTCTGTCTGCTCCTGCTATTACAGATATCGGTAGACATAGCCCCAGATATCAGGGGCCAGGGTTAATTTTTTTTTATCTTAATCCTGATTATTTGCTTAAAAAGCAATACAGAGTTAACCATTTTTGTGCTCTATTTGCTTGTTTGCACTGCAGAATACAGCCAGATATTTTCCATCATCAGACGTGATCCAATATTACAGAGATAAAAATACAGCCATTTGTAGTGAATGTGAAAAATATTGTCCTCCATTTAGAGTTTTGCATCAGTGTGTCAGTGAACCTACAGCCAGGCATGGTCGTGTGTGACAATGGCCGGAACCTCGTGGCAGCTCTGAAGTGAGGCGAGATCACAACCGTACCATGCCTGGCCCATGTGTTTAACCTCATGGTTCAGCGGTTTCTCAAAACCTACCCAGATCTGTCTGATCTGCTCGTCAAAGTACACCACGTGTGTGCCCATTTTGGAATGTCAGCTTCAGTTTCCACCGCCCTTGCCGTGATTCAGCAGCGTCCGCAGCTTCCAGCTCACTGACTGGTGTGTGATGTCCCCATGCTATGGAACTCAACCTTGCAGATGTTGGGAAGGATTTGTGAGCAGCACAAGGCAGTTGTTTAGTAGCAGCTTCAAAAAGTCCATCAATATTCTGGTCAGCCTCGGCACATAAGAGCTGAGGAGTGGGCATGGATGTCAGACATCTTTACCATCCTTCAAAACTTTGAGGACTCCACCAAGATGATGACCGGCGATGACACCATAATTAGCATCACCATCCCGCTTCTCTGTCTTCTGAAATGATTGATGCTCACAATTAAAAAGGAGGCATTGCAGACAGAGCATGATGAGATGGAGCAAGGAACTATACAGGATGATTCCACACAGCCCAGCCTCATCTCATCCCAATGTGGATTGGGTGACAATGAGGAAGAGGAGGAGAAGGAGGAACAGGAGCTAGTTTCTTGTGCTATAGATGGTACTACCTGCACAACTGTCATACCGTCTGTTCAGCATGGATGGCCTGAGGAGAGGGAGGAGGAGGAGGATGAGGAGGAGAGCATGGTCAGTTGTCCTCCTCTTGGTGAGGACACAGAAGTCTTGCCTGTTAGCAGTCTGGTACATACTGTATGGCTGAGTTTATGTTAAAAAGCCTTTTCCGTTACCCTCTCATTCTCCAAATTTTGGGTGACAGTCATTACTGGTTGGTGACACTTTTAGATCCACACTACAAGGAGAAGTTTCTATCTCATATTCCTGCGGCGAACAGGTCTGCTAAAATGGGGCAATACCAGAAGGCCCTTGTTGCAGAATAATTTAAAAAATTCCCATCTGAAAACGCTGATGGCAGAGTTCACAGTTCATTAGACAACCAAGGAGTACAGATGAAAGAGACACAAATCTGATCTAGCAGAGGAAGGGGGACACTGTCCAAGTTCTGGGACAGTTTTTTCAGACCCTCCCATCGCACAAGCCCTGATGCGCAGGGTAGTCTCACAAGGAGGGAAAAGTTTAGGAAAGTGCTGAAGGAGTACCTTTCTGACTGTACTAATGTCCTCTGTGATTCCTCTGTGCCTTATAATTATTGGGTATCCAAGCTGGACACGTAGCATGAACTGGCTCTCTATGCCTTGGAGGTCCTGGCCTGTCCTGCCGCTAGCGTTTTGTCAGAGCAGATTTTTAGTGCCTCCTGGGGAATTTTAACTGATAGGCTCATCCGCCTGTCAACTGAAAATGCTGACAGACAGACTCTTATAAAAATGAACAAGGGCTGGATTGGGCCAGACTTCTCAACACCACCGAATGATAGCAGCGTAACGTAAACTCATATGCAGTGTCTTTTTTTTGGGAGGTCTAACTCTATTCCCATGCACCTCTGTCTTCACACCCAGACATGGGTTATATGCTTCCTAATTTTGTCTGTTTGCTATTGTCCTCCTCCTTCTCTTCATCCTCATCCTCCACCACTATATCACCACCATATATACCATATCACCATATCTACGTCTCTTTCAAGGAGCATTGGAGTGCCTCCAAATTTTTGGCAGCAGTTGCATTCACTGCATACCCTATAACTGTATAGCAGAACCACTCCTTTCTAATGGGAACATGTTGTTACTGAGGCCCACCTCTATGTGTCTTTAAATTGGTACTGGAGTTTTTCCCAAATTTTGGTAGCCGCTGTACTCACTTCTTACCCTATAATTCTGTATAGCAGAAAAAGAGCCCATATAAAGATGGACAATCTGTTCTTAAAAAACAAGATACAAAATACGTTCCCATTCATATAGAAAAGTGAATTTTTTGGACACAGATTCCCCTGTGGAGCATACAAATAACACCACATCATAGGATCTATCGGACACATCAGTGGAGTGCAATATGGACTCTGCTACTAGAAATAACACTCTGTATAATAACTCAAACAGATATCCCAAATCTTTACTGAACCTGGGATGTTCAAAAAACGACGTATGAGGGGCGGGAGTAAACATAAGAAACCGCAGATAACCACATGCGGGGCATACAGATCTCCCCATATACCAAAAATACTGATGTTAACTCCACCTTGTTGGCGACTTCATGCCACCCCCCTCACTTAGTCAGGAATGTGCCAGTGGGAGGAATGATCACAGTCAAAAGGAATACTTCAGACACCACGTTATGGAAGCGAGAATCTGTGAACATCTGCAATAAATTGCGTAGCAGGAATTATCCAAAATGGATGCTGGATCGGGCGAGTGCAATAGTGGGTAATATAGATAGAGAAGACATGATAGTGGGTAATAAGGGCAGGAAGAAGGAATTTACTACACAAGATATAGACAGAATTTAATTTTCTACTAACTATAGCATTGAATTCAAAGCGATTAAAAACATCATACAAAGAAATATCCTAATGCTGTTGCAGGATAAAAAATTAAATGAGATATCAAAAACACCTATCAATTATGTAGCCAAATAAACCCCTTCACTAGTTGACATGCTCTCTCCAACATTATTCTCGACTAATAAATCCCCTACATCTACTTGGCTAAGAAATGTGAGGTTCCATAAATGCGGCCATAAGAGGTTCACGTTTTTTAATTTTGTAGTCAGAACTGACAAATTCATCTCCCTAGTCACTAACAAGGAATATAACATTAAGTCATATATAAATTGCAACACTGCGTTTGTGGTTTATTTGATCACATATACAGCATGAACCTACAGTATGTGGGTTGCACGACAGGGGAATTAAAAATACGCACAAGAAGGCATATTTCTTTATTAACAAATTAAGGGTTAAAAGTTCTGCAGCCTCCAAACACTTTATTGACCACCACAATTACGATACTAGCACATTGTCCACGTGTTTGTGATTAGGCAGTCCATCTCATTAAGTGCATTGGGGAGGGCACGGGTTCTGGGACCCGTGCTTGTGGGAGACTGGGACGTCACCGGGAGAAATAATGGCGGCTGGGGACCAAGTATGGAGACCCGGCCACTGCCGCCATGAGGTTGTGAAAAGCTTCCGCCTCTACAAGCCTAAAAGGCAGCATTTCAAGTGCAAGAAGCTGTCCAGAAATGTGGCAATTTAGTACAGGGTGGGCCATTTATATGTAAAAGTTTTCCCCCTCCGATATACTAATGTGCCACAAACAGGAAGTTGATATCATCAATCATTCCCATTTAATTTAGGTGAATCCATATAAATGGCCCACCCTGTATTGCTACCTGTGGGTGGGTGGGTGGCTGGCTGCATACCTGCGCTTGCATTCCATGTAAAAGGAAACTAAGGAGATGGATGGCCTCATCATCATCATCATCACAATCTGCAAGGTTTTCGCTATGAACTCTCTCTGCTGGGCCAGTCCAACCCTGCCGAGAAGCATCCCTGGCTAAAAAAAAGTGTGTGGGAAGGTTCCTGGACACTCTATGGTTGCTTTTTTACTGTGGACTGGCTCCAGCAATCCATAAGATTGCAATCTATAGGATCCCTTCATTGGCTCCCAATTGCCCAGCTTATACAGTTCAAACTACTAACACTAACGTACAAAGCCATCGCTAACCTTTCCTCTCCATACATCTCTGAACTAATCTCCTGATATATTCCCTTCTGTAATCTCCAGTCCTCCCAAGACCTTCTTCTTTCCACACTTAGTGGTTCCTCACTGAATCACCTCCAATACTTCTACCAAATATTTCTCATCCTCTGGAATTCTGTGCCTCAACACGTCCGATTAGCCACCACATTCGGATCCTTCAGAAACAACCTGAAAACCCATCTCTTCAAGACAGCCTACAGCCTGCCATTGTCTTGCTGCCTCCTCACCTCAACACCACCGGAGCTAATGCAACTCCATGACCTACTTTCTCCTTCTCCACCATCCTGTAGAATGTAAGGCCACAAGTGCAGGTTCTATAAGACTTAAGATGCAATATGGCACCTTGGCAAAGCCCAGTTATGTTCTCCCTCTGATAAAAATAACAAACAGGTCATGCTGGAGAAACATGCACCTACTACCACTCAGTGTCTTCAGCTCATTTGTGAGAAACTAATGATTGCTCAGCCAGTCTACCAAATAAAATTCCTGAGGTATGGAAATTGTGGATGGCTTTACTTCTGGTATTGGGTGCGAATACCAAACCATTCAATGGATATTCCTGGCTGGTTGGAGACAAGCTCATTCCCACAGAAAAGTACCAGCAAGCTAAGGAGATGGTGGCTTCTATCATCATGAAGGAGTTTGCTCGTTGTCTAGTAATCTGGCTTTTATACAAAAGATCGCGCTCATTTTTATAGTTTTAAGCGAGCACGCAGAGACCGTGGTTTCTGCAGCAGGGCCAGGCCAGGATAGTGGCAGAAAAATTGCTGCACCATCAGGTTGAGTGTGCGAGCCATGCAAGGCACGTGTCTAAGGTTACCCCAACGTAGGGCCGACACCGGGTTTACACTGTTATCACACACAGCCTTCCCTTGCTCCAGGTGCAGTGGAGACAGCCATTGTTCAAACTCGGCCTGGATCGCTGTCCACAACTCTTCAGCTGTATGACTGCGATCTCCAAGACAAATTAATTTTAACACTGCCTGATTTAGGTGAGACCTGGCTGAGCAGTACAAATGTGGGGGGATTCTCTCTGCACTGTTGGAATGTGTGTCTCTATAAGACAGAGGTTGAGGGTGCAGGTGGAGGCCCTAGAGGAGGTGGAAGATGCAGAAGCACTGGAGGAAATATTAGATACAGAGATTTGTCCCACAAACCTTGGGGATTCCGACAATTGCTGTGTAGTAACACCTTGGTGTCTAGTGGTTTAGTTCTCCATCCCCTGGTGTTTAGTGGCTTAGTTTTCCAACCATAGCTGTTTAGTAGGTTAGTTTTCCAACCCTTGTTGTCTTATTAGTTTAGTTCTCCAACCCCTGTTTTCTATTAGGTTAGTTATCCATGTTATGATGTGTATTTGTTTCATTCTCCAACCTTGGCTGTTTAGTAGGTTAGTTCTCCAGCCCCTGTTGTCTTATTAGTTTAGTTCTCCAACCCTTGTTTTCTATTAGTTTAGTTCCCAATGTTCTGGTGTGTATTTGCAGTGCATTGTGAAAGTATTTGGCCCCCTTGAACTTTTCTACCTTTTGCCACATTTCTGGCTTCAAACATAAAGATATAAAATTTTAATTTTTTGGGGAAGAATCAACAACAAGTGGGACAATATCGTGAAGTTGAACGAAATTTATTGGATATTTTATACTTTTTTAACAAATTAAAAACTGAAAAGTGGGGCATGCAATATTATTAGGCCCCCTTGAGTTAATAATTTGTAGCGCCACCTTTTGCTGCGGTTACAGCTGCAAGTCGCTCGGGGTATGTCTCTACCAGTTTTGCACATCGAGAGGCTGAAATTCTTGCCCATTCTTCCTTGCAAAAAAGCTCGAGCTCATTAAGGTTGTATGGAGGGCGTATGTGAACAGCAATTTTCAGCTCTTTCCACAGATTCTCGATTGGATTCAGGTCTGGACTTTGACTTGGCCATTCTACATAGTTTTTTTTTAACATAGCTTTTTAAGGTTGAAGGAAGACTAAGTCCATCTATTTCAACCCATAGCCTAACATGTTGATCCAGAGGAAGGCAAAAAAAACAATGTGGCAAACACTAAGCTCCACATTGGGGAAAAAAATTCCTTCCCGACTCCATACGACAATCAGACTAGTTTCCTAGATCAACGCCCTATCAAGGAATCTAGTATATATAACCTGTAATATTATACTTTTGAAGAAAGGCATCCATGCCCTTCTTAAATTTTAATAATGAATCACTCATTACAACATCATGCGGCAGAGAGTTCCATAGTCTCACTGCTCTTACAGTAAAGAATCCCCGTCTGTGATTATGATTAAACCTTCTTTCCTCCAGACGTAGAAGATGCCCTCTTTTCCCCGTGTCTGGCCTCAGAGTAAAAAGATCAGTAGAAAGGTCTTTGTACTGTCCCCTCAAATACTTGTACATAGTAGTAAGATCACCCCTAAGCCTTCTTTTTTTCCACAGTAAATAACCCCAAGTGTAATAACCTGTCTTGGTTTTGCAGACCCCCCAGTCCTCTAACAACCTTGGTTGCTCTTCTCTGCACCCTCTCTAGTTCAGCTATGTCTTTCTTATACACTTGGAGACCAAAACTGTACACAGTATTGTAAGTGTGGTCGCATTAATGACTTGTATAGAGGTAAAATTATGTTCTCCTCCTCCTTTTAATGCATCCCATTATTTTATTTGCCTTTGCAACAGCTGCCTGACACTGGCCACTAAATGTGAGCTTGTCATCCACCAATACACCCAGGTCTTTTTCAGTTACAGTTTTGCCCAGTGTTTTACAATTAAGCATATAATTATACATTTTATTTCCTCTGCCCAAGTGCATTACCTTACATTTTTCCCCATTCAAGCTCATTAGCCATTTATCAGCCAAAGCTTCTAGTTTACATAGATCCTCCTGTAATATAAAATTGTCCTCCTCTGTACTGATTACCTTGCAGAGTTTAGTGTCATCTGCAAATATTGAAATATTACTCTGTATGCCCCCTACAAGGTCATTAATAAATATGTTAAAAAGAAGGGGGCCCAATACTGACCCCTGTGGTACCCCACTGTTAACTGAGACCCAGTCTGAGTGTTTTCCATTAATAGCCACCTAACATATCTAACACCTGGATATGTTTATTTTTGAACCATTCCATTGTAGATTTTGCTTTATGTTTGGGATCATTGTCTTGTTGGAAGATAAATCTCAGTCTCAGTCTCAGGTCTTTTTCAGACTCCAACAGGTTTTCTTCCAGAATGGTCCTGTATTTGGCTCCATCCATCTTCCCATCATTTTTAACCATCTTCCCTGTCCCTACTGAAGAAAAGCAGGCCCAAACCATGATGCTGCCACAACCGTGTTTGACAGTGGGGATGGTGTTTTGAGGGTGATAAGCTGTGTTGCTTTTACGCCAAACATATCGTTTTGCATTGTGGCCAAAAAGTTTGATTTTGGTTTCATCTGACCAGAGCACCTTATTCCACATGTTTGGTGTGTCTCTCAGGTGGCTTATGGCAAACTTCAAACGAGACTTTTTATGGATATCTTTGAGAAATGGCTTTCTTCTTGCCACTCTTCCATAAAGGCCAGATTTGTGCAGTGTGCGACTGATTGTTGTCCTATGGACAGACTCTCCCACCTCAGCTGTAGATCTCTGCAGTTCATCCAGAGTGATCATGGGCCTTTTGGCTGCATTTCTGATCAGTCTTCTCCTTGTTCGAGATGAAAGTTTAGAGGGACAGCCGGGTCTTGGTAGATTTGCAGTGGTCTGATACTCCTTCCATTTCAATATCATCTTTTGCACAGTGCTCCTTGAGATGTTTAAAACTTGGGAAATCTTTTTGTATCCAAATCCGGCTTTAAACTTTGCCACAACAGTATCTTGGACCTGCCTGGTGTTTTCCTTGGTCTTCATGATGCTCTCTGCACTTGAAACAGAACCCTGAGACTATCACAGAGCAGGTGCATTTATATGGAGACTTGATTACACACAGGTGGATTCTATTCATCATTACCAGTCATTTAGGACAACATTGCATCATTCAGAGATCCTCACTGAACTTCTGGAGTGAGTTTGCTGCACTGAAAGTAAAGGGGCCGAATAATATTGCACGCCCCACTTTTTAATTTTTAATTTGTTAAAAAAGTTTAAAATATCCAATAAATTTCGTTCCACTTCACGTTTGTGTCCCACTTGTGATTTTTCCCAAAAAAATTAGAATTTTATATCTTTATGTTTGAAGCCAGAAATGTGACAAAAGGAAGAAAAGTTCAAGGGGACCAAATACTTTCACAACGCACTGTATTTCTTTCACCAACCCATCCATGCACACCCCCAGGGGTTAACGTCTTGTGACGAGGGTTTGGATTCTTCTCGGCCCCTACTTCGTTCTGGCCCGGATCCACTGAAAAAAATTTGGGACATCATTACACATGCTTTCCCCCTCTTGAGTCTGTGAAGCTTTGGATCAGACCTCTGTTCCCGTGGAACAGAATGTGTGAACAGCTCGGCAGACTCACCCATCTGTGCTTCTCCACAGTCAGTTGGCTGGTTGGAGAGTTGTGATGTTTGTGAAAACAAGGGTAATTGGGGTGCCACCTCTGAGGACTGTACTGTGTGTGATGTTAATGTGGAGGAAGAGGAGCTGAGACCACTTGATGCAGCGCTTGTCATCTACTGGAGCACATATTCTTCCTGCCCCTCATCTACAAGGCATACCGCTGTGCGACTGCCAAAGAAAGGGAGTTCAGTCCAGTAACATAAGTTTTCAAAATGCTGCACAATCTCTCATTGCAGCAAAACAAACCTACTACTCATCTCTCATGTCATATGTGTCTCACAACCCTAGACAGCTATTCAGTACTTTCAACCCCCTCCCTTGTCCACCAGCTCCACCTCCCTCTCCTCATATCTCCTGTCATCTCAGCTGAAGACTTAGCCTCATTCTGCAAGTAGAAGATTGACAACATAATGCAAAGCTTTTGCTTTAAGTCCCAACAGCCCGTTCTCATAACGACTCAACTCTCCTCCTCCAAAACCAGCTTCTCCGCCATCACGGAAGATTATCTTTACTCTCCAAATCACATCTCACCGCCTGTGAACTTGACCTAATACCATCCCACCTCATTTTAAACCGTACCACAGTCTTCATTCCAAGCCTAACCCTCCTCTTCTACCTGTCAGTAGCAACTGGCGTCTTCCCCTCGTGATTCAAACATACCTCGATCACACCCATCCTCCAAAACCCCTCCCTCGACCCTTCCTATGTTTAGCTATTGCCCCATCTCACTTCTCCCCTATACCTCCAAACTACTGGATCAACAAGTCTATTTTGAACTGTCCTCCAACCTCTCCTCCCGCTGCTTCTTTGACCGCTTACAATCAGGCTTCCGACCTCACCATTCCACTGAAACCGCCCTGAATGAAGCCAATAACGACCTACTAACTGGCAAATCCTCTTCCTCCTCCTAGAACTGTCATCTGCCTTTGACACAGTAGACGATACCGTCTTACTACAGACTCTCATCTCTCGGCATAACAGACTTGGCCCTGTCTTGGATCTTTTTATACCTAACCGACTGGAGATTCAGTGTCTCCCACTCACACACTACCTCCTCATCTCACCCCCTGTGTCGGTGTCCCCTAAGGTTCAGTTGTAGGACCCAGGCTCTTCTCCTTCTACACCTTTGGCCTGGGACAGCTCTTGGCCTCACGGCTTTCAGTATCACCTCTATACTGATGACACAAAGATCTACCTCTCTGGACCTGATATCACCTCCTTACTAACCAGAATCCCACAATGTGTGTCCTATATTTCATCTTTCTTCTCTGCTAGATTTGTAAAAATTAACATGGATAAAACAGAATGCATCATCTTCCTACCATTTCATTCACCCCCCCAACTAACCTATCTATCAAAGTGAATGGCGGCCCACTCTCCCCAGTCCAAAAAGCTTGACTCTGATCTGTCGTTCAAATGCCAGATCCAAACCCTTTCCACTTGCTGCTGACTCCAATTCCAAAGTATCTCGGGGATCCGCACATTCCTCAACCATGATTGTAGAAAAGCACCAGTGCACGCCCTCATCATCTCCCTCCTTGAGTACTACAAGCTCCTGCTCTGTGGCCTCCCTTCAACCACTCTCTCACCCCTCCAATCTATACAAAACTGTGCTGGTTGATTACTCAGTCTGTCACCCTGCAATTCCCAGGCTTCTCTCCTCTGTCAATCCCTGCACTGGCTCCCTGTTGCCCAGAGACTCCAGTTGAAAAGCCTAACTTTGGCATGCCAAGCCATCAAAAACCTGTCTCCTCCCTACATGTGTGACCTAGTCTCCCTCTTCTAGTTACCTGTATTCAACTTCTCATCCTTCCAAGATCTCCTTCTCTACTTCCCTCTTGTCTCGTCTTGTCACGATCGTATACAAGATTTGTTCCATGCATCTCCGCTACTGTGTATTGCTGTACCCCAACACATCAGACTGTCACTTACCGTGCAAACCTTGAAAAGAAAGCTGAAGACCCACTTCTTGTGACAAGCGTACAATCTGCGGTAAGCCTCGCTCCAGCATACCGCTGCACAGCTAGCTGTACCCTGACCTACTGTATCCTCAGCCATCCCTTATAGATTGTTTGTGCGCCCTGGCGGGCAGGGTCCTCTCTCCTCTTGTGCCAGTTGGTTACCCATTTTGACATGTAATGCACCACAGATTAAATGTCGCTGTAATATTAATAATAATTAAAGTACTTCTACTCTGGGTCAATTGATGGCACTTTCCAGGTGTCTACGCCTAATTTGATGTGTTTTGGCAGCTTTTGGGCCAGTTTTAAGGTATTGCGTATGCGTTTTTTTTGTCCCCCCCATTGAATCCTATGGTGTTCGGTAACGTTCAACGATCATTCGACGAAAAAAATCGGCGAATATTGCAAATTCGACAATCGTAATCCGAATCGAATATTGAAACATTCACTCATCTCTTCTGACAACAAAAGGATCAGCAGTCCAAAATATTTCATGGATGTCAAGGAGGTTATCTTCCCCGACATCATCGTCACTAACTATCGGTTGAGCCCACCAATACAGATGAGTATATATGTTTTGGAAAATAAACCTCAGTTTTTTCACCTACTTCCTTGGATTCTTTGGGAATACACTATAGGATACAAGTTGATTTTCTTAGTATTGCACCCATCAGAGATGCTGCTATTTTTCTTTGTTTTTGTGTATATATGTATGTGGACACACACACAGTTTAATGTAATATTTTATTTCTAAAAAAAAATCACTGTAGATGTGCAAACGGTGTCCATACATGGCACCTTTCCTTTCCAGTCTGAGATGCTTTGTCACTATTATTGAAGGTTTTTCTGTTGCAATAGTGGCTCATATGTAACCTGGCGTTAGTGAGGATTGCCTTTATATAATGAGTGAGTGGTGAGGTTGCATGTATGAAAGCTTTGTTGGAGATAAAGCAGGTACGCCCACTTATAAAAATGATATTGTTTATTTCTGATCCATAAAAAACAGTTCTGTCAGCTCATACAGACATGTCTGATGCTTTTCTGGCGTTTATGGCCACCCTTACTCATAGAGATCTCTGTGACTAAGGGAGGCCAGCAATGCTGTAAACGCGTCAGACATGTTTGTATGAGCTGTCAGAACTGTTTTTTATGGATCTGAAATAAAGCATATTGTTTTTATAAGTGGGTATACCTTCTTTTTTCTACAAAAAATCATACATGTTACTGCCGGGCACACATCCATAGATTTGAGTAGGTGCATGTGATCCAAATTTCAGAGTGAGGGCTCATTCCCGCCATCGAACGAGTGCAATCAGATAAAAAAAATCGCATTGCACTCGCCCCAATGATATCCTGTGGTGCAGCTCACAACTGCAATTATTTTCTCATGCAGATTCGGCATGCGAAAATAATTACAATATGCTGCGATTGCATATGCAAATTGGATAGCACGCACCCATATAAGCCTATGGGTGCGTGTGAAACATCACACTGCACTCTGATATCGCCTGAGTGCAGTGCGATTACCGCTGATGCCAGGCAAAAGAGGAGATGGAGAAATTATGTTCTCCATCTCCTTCGCAGCTGTGCTGTGATCCTCTCTGTGCGAGAGGATCAGAGCAAAATGCACTGACACTCGGCCCATCACTCATCAAAATCATTTGTCAAAATCACTTGTCAGAATCACTCGTTAGAATCACTTATCAAATTCACTTGTCAAAATCACTCGTCAAAATCACTCTTCAAAATCACTTGTCAGAATCACTTGTCAAAATGGACACTGTAGAGGGGTCAGAACATAACAGTTAGCATTCTCGGAGAGACTACTGCTGTGCTGATAGCACTAGCCATACTGTCAGTGAGCAGTGCACACCAGCTGACTAACTGACCATGCTTTTGATGCACTTCTGGACTGGAGCCTGTGGAGCCTGTCAGGACACCATGAAGACTGTTCATCAGCACAGGCTCAGACACTCACCTGGCACTGCTCCTGCAGTTCAGTGATGACTGGGGATAAAACTGCAGGAGCGCGGGGATTGGATGCTAGAGTCCCGCCCTTCTGTGACTCAGCTCTGGCTGCCTCTCTCAGCTGCCAGTCACAATGGCGCTCCTCCTACTGCTCCCTCCACACACCGCTCCTGTTTATGAAAACCTTGACAATGCCCCCCCCAGCTCACTGGCCCAATAGCGGCCGCGGGGTCTGCCACTATGAACGGTACGCCAGTGGGCATCGGCTTACTGAGGAGAAATTGCACAAGAAGAAGCATGGTGAAATTTCTCCTGTAACCCTTATTCAAAACTTGGGGCTGAAAAACATTTTTGTGGGAAAAATGTGAAAATTTTATTTTTACGGCTCAATGTTATAAACGTCTGTGATGCACCTGGGGGTTAAAGTGTTCACCACACATCTAGATAAGCTTCCTGGGGGGTCTAGTTTCCAAAATGGTGTCACTTGTGGGGGTTTTCACTGTTTAGGCACATCAGGGGCTTCTCAAATGCAACATGGCGTCCGCTAATTCTTTAAGCTAATTTTACATTCAAAAAGTCAAATGGCTCTCCTTCCTTTCCAAATCCTGCCGGGTGCCCAAACAGTGTTTTTTTTCCCACATATGGGGTATCTGCGTGCTCAGGAGAAATAGCACAACAAATTTTGTGGTCAATATTTTCCTGCTACCATTGAAAAAATAAAAAAATTGGGGTCTAAAATAACATTTTTATGAAAAAAGTTAAATGTTAATTTTTTTCTTCCACAGTCCAATATTCATGTGAAGCACCTGAAGGGTTAATAAAGTTCTTGAATATGGTTTTGAGCACCTTCAGGGGTGCAGTTTTTAGAATGGTGTCACTTTTTGGTATTTTCTGTCATAAAGGCCCCTCAAAGTCACTTCAAATGTGATGTGGTCCCTAAAAAATGGTTTTGTAAATCTTGTTGGAAAAATGAGAAATGGCTGGTCAACTTTTAACCCATATAACTTCCTGACAAAATAATATTATGGTTCCAAAATTGTGCTGATGTAAAGTATACATGTGGGAAATGTTATTTTTTGACTATTTTTTGTGACATATGTCTCTGATGTAAGGGCATGAAAATTCAAATTTTGAAAATTGCAAAATTTTCAAAATTGCTAAATTTTCAACATTTTCTCCAAATTTCTGATTTTTTCGCAAATAAATGCAAGACATATCAAAGAAATATTACCACTATCATGACGTACAATATGTGAGGAAAAACAATCTCAGAATCAGTGAGATCTATTGAAGCATTCCAGAGCAATTACCTCATAAAGTGACAGTGGTCAGATTGTAAAAATTGGCCCGGTCATTAACGTGCAAATCACCTTCAGGGGTAAAGTGCATCTTACAAAGCGAAATCACCTTAATGGTTGCGGTAGAACGGGGTCCTAGAGATGCTGCGGAGGCAGGAGATGCTGCTGGGTTCCGGAGATGCTGAAGAGGCAGGACAGGGTGTTGGGAGGCGACTGCGGGCCCTATGCTGTCTGCCACATTCTGGTTCTGCTGGAGGTGTTCAGTGGTGTGGGGGCTCCGCTGACATTTTGTGGCAGCCGAAGAACCGCACCTTCCATACTGTCCTATGCAGTGGACTCCAGGAAAATGGCTACCGAAGGAGGCACAGGTCAGATTGAGATCTTGGCCTGTAGTCGCCTCCCAACACCACGTCCTGCCTCCGCATCATCTACGGGACCCCACAGCATCTCTTGCCTCAGTTAACGGCAACCCATGGACCCCGCTTTACCAACGCCACCCCCCCAGGTGAGATGATTATAATACGCGCTAGTTTATTAAAAAACATTTTTTTCCTATTTTCCTCCCCAAAATTTGGGGTGCGTCTTATAAATCGGTTTGTCTTATAATCCGCAAAATATGGTATGCTGAGGTCACTTTGACATTAACAAGGTTGTCTTTGCTTTAGAAGACTTTAAAGAGGTTGGATAAAATTCTAGGAGAATTAAGCATATGATATACTTGCGAGTACTTTTTATTTGCAGCAAATTGATTAAACGTGAATGGCATTGTCAGGTAAAACTTGGCAATCTTGGTGAATTTAAATTGTAAAGTTTTGCTCAACTCTAGTATAATTATTTAAATTTAAAATCACAATACAACTCTACCATGAATAAAAGGTGTTAAGTCAGGATGCATTAACGTTTTAACTGTGAAAAAGCCTAAAACAAATCTATCCATGAAAGCTGTAGGATCAGTGTGATGATCCTAGTAGTCAGAACCCCATTACCGAAAGTCATAGCATTTCCTAGCAATATTTCATCTGTGAGATTGAAAAAAGTATTTAAATTTAAGCAGACTAGAGATGAGCAGATGTTTAGAAAATTGAATTCACCAGCTTATCTATTTTTTTAAAAAAAAGCATCTCAATATTACAAAGCCACAAAATTGCCTTGAAAAGATGTGTATAAAACTAAGGCCTCCTAGGACTGTAATGTTTAATGTAAACAGCCTTAGTATTGCCCAAGTTACCTTAACTTTATGGACTGGGAAAAATGAATGGTAACTGGTGGTAACCAGCAATGGCATTCAGGTGGTAGGAATGAGTCAAATACTCAACCATTACACTGAAGAATGAAAAAAATGCACACTGACTATGTAGCTGTATAACTTGAATAATTCAATGCTTATTAACAGACTGACATTATTATTCCCGTTTCAATGTTTTTTATAGCTGCAACAGTAAACCACAATGAGATACTTTGTTTGCCTTTTCTATCCTTATGTGTAATTAGCTGTGTGCTCATACCTCCTATTTCTAGGCTTGAAAGTAATAAAATGGTGCTGCTTGGCCGGCGCTCATCTTTCATAATGGCTGCCATAGTCCCCTCTTATTGACTATGCCAGACCCTGTAATGTGATTATAGCAAGACATTATGGGGTAGCCCATTCAGCCATGATTGACATCATGAGTAGGGATGAGCGAGCATGAACTATAAAGTTCGGGATTCATACCAAACTCCAAACATGGACCTTTTCCCAGAAGTCCATTTTACTGTTTGGGTTTGGTGCCATACAAAGCTTGTTGAAAAGCTGCTGTGCAGCCAATGAAAAAGCCTTTAGACTGTGGGCAATTCCAGAGCCAATAGATCCATGTCAAGTATTGGCATGGCTGTGATTGGCTGGCACAACATGTCACCCGGCCTGCATAAACGCCGTATCACAAGTGACAAAGCCGTTGTGCTCTGATTAGCATAGGGACAATAAATAAATAAATCAATAAATAATTTAAAGAAAGAGGGGTCTTTCCTATTTTTAACTATTAGCCAAGGGAAAGCAGACAGCTGTGAACTGGTCTTATTATGCTGAGAAGGGGAAATATCCATGGACCTTCCCAGCCTATTAATATCAGCCCCCAGCTGTCTGCTTTGCTTTTGCTGGTTATGAAAAATGGAGGGACCCTAAAAGAAATAATGTGGATCCCTCCTATTTTTAATAACCAGCTAAGGCAAACAGACAGCTGCAGGCTTATATTAATAGGCTGTAAAGATCCATGGATATTGGTTCTTTCCCAGCCTAATGAGAGAAGCACTCGGTTGCCCTAGAAATGGTGCATCCATTAGATTCTCCAACTCTGGGCCTTAGCCTTGGCTGTTCCCAATTGCCCTGGTATGGTGGCAATTGGGAACAGCCAAGGCTAAGCACCAGAATATAGTTGGGGTAATATTTTGGGGGGTTGATGTCAGCTGTGAAATGTCAAATGGTATCAAGGCCAGGAGTTAGTAATGGAGAGGCGTCTCTCAGACACCCTTATTACTAACCCCGTATTTAAAAATAAAAAGACACACACAGGAAAAAAAAAGTTTATTTGAATGAAGACTCCGTCACACATTCCCTGATTTACACATTTATTATTAAAAAATAATTAAAGCAGCTTCATCACAATTCATTGGGGTTCCCAGAAAACGTCTAGAGATTCTCTCAACCTATGGAGCGTCTTCATAGGTTACTCACAGTTTCCAGGGCAATGATGTTACTGACATCAACGAACCTATGAAGCTTCTTTCTCAGAACAATGCTCCATAGGTTGTGAGGGAGAATTGCTGGACATCTTGGTAATCACGATGGATTACTACGAAACAGGCAGCTGGGGGCTGATATTAATAGGCTGAGAAGCTCCATGGATATTGGCAATTCCCAACATAATAAGACTACCTCACAGCTGTCTGCTTTCCCTTGGCTGGTTATTAAAAATAGGAAGGACACCACATTGTTTTTTTCATTAATTTATTTATCAACAAGTACAGTAAACTACAGACAAAAGGCACTGCTCCATTCATTCATTTGGACCTCTGCCTCCTGATTCAAGATTTTTATTTTTTTTATTTTGTTATTTTAAATAATTTCCCTATGCACATTAGTTTGCATGGCAATTGTCCTGCTCCTGCCCCCATTTTGCTACCTTTTACAGCTCCCTAGACCTTACTATGACCATTTTACAGCACCAAAATTTGGGTCCCCATTGACTTGCATGGGGTTCTGTTACAGGGTCAAGTTGTGGTACCCAAACCAAATTTTGGACTAAAGTTTGGCCAAACCCAATGAACCCGAACTTCCGCTCATCTCTAATGATGAGCTCACTCGATGGCTGCTGCCATTTTCAATTTTTGCAATGCTCGTGAATTGAATCTCAAGTTGTTCAAGTTTGTGCAGACCTGAAAAGGTCAGGAAATTCGACTCAAAGTCGGATCGATCTGCTGATCTCTACATTAGACTTATGATCAATGTACTTCTAAATTATAACAAAATGGCATTACTGTAAAACGCTTTTCATATAAAATAGAGAGGAAAAAATGTGTTGCTATATCAGCTTTTGAAAACTGAACAAATATGCATATATATGCAAAAGATATAACATGAAAACTGAACAAAAATGTCATGACACTGGCTTAAACAAATGCATTTTCTAGAGCAAAAGAAAGAAAATAGAATTCATGAAGATTCTTCTCATGACCTTTTAGAAAATTCCAAATCAATCTATTTTTTTCTGCCACTCCAAATCAATGAAGAGGCAATGAGGCCTGTAAAGAATATACAGTGCACTTTTGGAAGTCAATATGAAAACCTGATGGAAATTCATAAGGATTGTAGGCATCTGTATACATCTACACAGTCTCGGTGTATTTATAACATATTTATTTCAATAGGATACAGATAAATCCCATTTAAAAACAATGGGCTATTTAATGAAAAAGAATATTAAATGGGGTTGATCATTTAGGAAATATTATACAAATGCACACATTTGATGCACTTCACTAAATAAATACATAATAATCGCATAGATATAGCAGATGACAGATAGATAAATAGAGAGAAAGATAGACTGATGAATAAATGTTTTGGTTTTCTTTATGTATTCCCTCAAAACTGTAGAAAACAGTCAAACAGCCAGCCTAACTCTATAGTATTTGGACATCATTGAAGGTTAGGGGCACTGCTTTTTTCTGATGCTTTTTTTTTGTGTGCTGAAAATCTGCTGCATTTTCCATGTCCATGTTCAAAGAATGTGTTTGAGATTATTTTATTGCCACTGTTTTCTGAAAATGCTCTAAAGACAAGGCATTTTCAGGGAAACCATGTAAAAAAAATCATTAGGACAGTTCAAGCTAAGTGAATGTGATTTCATGAAAACCTATGCCCAATGTGCATTTACTGCTGAAATGTGCGTTTTTGATGATATTTTTCCCTATAGGATCTATGGGGAGTAGGTGTTTTTAAGTGAAGAATTCTAGCAGTTCTGCACTTTAATAAAATACATATCAAAATGTCCATAACATTTGCACCAAAATCACAAAGCAAAAGGAAAAAAACACACACAAAAAAAAGAAACAAATAATCAGAAAGAGAAGTCTCGGAGACAGAGATGCGAAGTTCGGATTATGGAGGAAGTTAGTCTTAGATAAGTTGCAGAACGGGGGGCTTGGATAGGGTGGTAGACTGAGACAAGGGAGGAGATGTAGGGTGGTGAAAAGCTGTGAAAAGCTTTGTAGGTGAGAGAGATGAGTTTGGTATTCTATAGTGAATGGGCAACCAGTGCAATGACAGGCACAGCATGGAAGCATCAGTGTAGTGCCTGGCCAGAAATATGCCCCTGGCTGCTGCATTCAGGACAGATTGGAGATGATAAAATTTGGGGGAGGCTGATTAGTAGAGAGTTACAATAGTGCAGATGAAAATGAATAAGAGCGACAGTAAGAGTTTTTGCAGTTTCAAAGGTGAGAAAAGGTCGGATACTGGAGATGTTTTTTAGATGCAAGTGACATGAGCGATTGTACATAGGGAATAAAGGAAAGTTCCATGTCAAATATAACCCCAAAGCATTGATCTTTTACTTTCAATTGATGTATTCAGAGAATACAGATTTTCAAGTTAATGAGAGGAAATATCAGTTGATGCATATAAGATTCTACATAAATTTCTATGGAGAAAGGGGAAGGGAGGACTTAGAGGCAGACACACACATTCTGTTGCAAGTTCTCAGGAAATCACAGTTACAGTTCACCATAGAACTTTATGAGCATCAACAGCCATCTCATCTGAGTACTGGGAAAGTCTGTATTGATTGAAAACAGATTTTACCTGTGAATTGAGAACTTTAAGAATGCATGATCAGTAAGGGAGGAGAAAGAGGGAAAAAGTAGATTTCTCTAATAAGGTGTATTACAAAGTTTCTTTTCACATGTACTATTGATTTATGGGACAGTTTAGATGCTTGAAATGACATGACAGGTTCCCTTTAAAATTTATTGTAAATTCATTAACATACATATAAATCAAAGTCAATCAATTTTCTTTTTGATCCACATAAAGCAAATATTGAAAAAACCTCTCTACGGGCTATTTATCCTATGAGCAATATTTAAGTATTTAATTACATGGTATGCAGCAAAAGAGTTGTACATGTTTTTTGCTATATCATGCAGAACCAGTAGATTGGGCCAACAGTTATCTTTAGCCATTCCTGTTTCATGGCATACCATTATGGAAAGCAGGTGTATTGAGTGGGTTTAAGACCTACATATTTCTGAAACTCTATACACCTCTATATAGCACACGTCATATAGGACAGATGACAGCTATGTTCAACAGCCAGCCTCTGCTTCTGACAACAAAGATCAAAGCTCTTCTTCATCACTGCTGTTTAACCACTTTCATGCCATGTCACAATGTTTATGCACTACAAGATGCAGCCAGTACTCATGATAAAGGCAGAAGCAACACAGGTACAAATACTGATAAAACAATCACTCACACACCTACCATTCATGTAAGGGTGGTTGCCTAGTATTACAAATGCATACGGATAAGGCTTGTATAGGGCACCAGTCATGTAGATTCATGTAGTGCACAGTGTCTGGTTTACTGTCTGTTAGTGACACCCATAGTTACTAATAGATCAGGAAAGCTGCCCAGCACTATGCAAGTGACAGGAATCCTAAATTTCCCCAGCCATCACTATTCCGGCAGAACGTTGTAAAAGATGAAAAAAAACAACAAAAAAAAGGTTTAAAAGATGTGAAAAATGCAAAACGTATTAATTGATATTTTGGCCAAAATATGTAAGCTCACAAGCCCCATTAACCATTAAGGCTCACTATTGTCTTTTGGGTCCCTACACTTAAATGAAAAGCAACTCACCAAAAAGAACATAAAATTCAAAAAACATCATGAAAAAGGCAGTCATAGTGCAATAATATTGTGTTGCTAAATGCTGCATTTTTTTCTGTGATGTTTTTTCACCACTCAAATGTCACAGTCTATCCCTGTCGATTTCATTTAAGTGTCATAATCTGACATAACATGCATCTTCCAAGGCCTACTTAGTGCCTCAGGCGATTCACGTAGTGACTTTAGAGTTAACATGGAGAAAGGTGACGTGGGGTACAGAAGTAAAAAGATAGTATTGAGCGATGAGTTTTTTTTATCTACCCTGCATGTATTATGCTTTGGATTCTGTACAGACCTAAAAAAGGATAAGAAATATTTCATTTGCATTGAATAAATTCCCTATATACCGAATTTCTTGGGCAAATTCTAAAAAACTGCTGAATTTGAACTTCAGCTGATTCACTCTTCATTATTTTTTATAGCTTCTCCTGTTTTGTCAACTTAGTTTGTTTTATTAGTTAAAAGTGTATTTTATTCCACATTTTTCTGGTACTACTACTTTCCTGCATTTGTTTTCTGGAATATATAGAGAAATAGAATACATGAGTTGTGATCAAGTCCTATTGCATGTTTGATTTATTATTTATTTATTTTATTCACTTACAAGGCATCATTAATTCCACAGGGATTAAAGACACCATTATCGCTGCCCCCATTAGGGCACTCAGTCTAAATTCCCTATCAGTATGTCTTTGGAGTGTGGGAGGAAACCCGCGCAAACATGGAGAGAATGCCAAAATTCCTTGCAGATGTTGTCCTTGGTGGAATTTAAACCCAGGACCCCAGCGCTGCAAAGCAACAATGCTAACCACTGAGCCACCGTGCTCAGTTTCCTACTGCATTATTAGGAGAGTTTCCCAAAACTTTTTTACTGTATTGAGGTTGCATCATGGTCATGGTACTGCTGCAAATCTAATAAACGTAGAGCCTGATATTTGTTTTTTGCACAGTACTACAAAATAATCTACACATCAAAGGAAAGCGTTGTAAAAATACATAATTATGAGATTCTAGCTAAAAAAAAAATAAAGTATATATTTAATAATAGCATAATGCACTGTATGTCATACATATGTATGATTTTCTAAGGCTTCTCCACTGTAATATGTAAATGAGAAGCACATCTCTGACTATACAGTATAAGGAATTTAGCAATAAAACGACTTTAATACCTTACCAAGAAAGGAAATGGTACAAAAATAAGAAATTAAGAGTCATACACAGCAAAGATTAAGAAATTATGAAATACTGTTAAAAATATTATTAGAAATGTTTTGAATAAATTTAGAACTAAAATAGGAAATGTATTTTGCCATGATAGTATGATAATTTGAAAAAAAATATATATATACTGTATATATATAGATATATTCATTATGAGGAAGCATAAGACAGACATATTTAACGTTTGTAAAACGTCTGTCAAGTTTTATTAATAAAATTGCCATCGCTTCTGTATATAGCATGAAAGCAAATATATACTGTCATGTGCCATGTCATTTTAATATGTATTTTGCCATTAGCAGCTCTAAGGAAAAAAGAACATGCATACAAATGATGTGTGTAAAAAAGGTCAGGTTTCCTGTGAGCTTTTACAGCCAAATTCTCACAGCCCTGGAGACATTTGCATGAGATGGAATTGCTCACTTTCATCTTTGGAACTTGAGAGTGTTGTTCATAAATCATGTGTGGCATAGCAATCATATTTTATTTACAACATTATAATGAGAATCAAATTATCTGTATAACTACAAAACTCTTGGATATTAAAAAAAATGGTAAATCTCCAGGAGCTTGCATTTGATTTGTCTTTTATTTCAAGTGATTTTAGTTGTATTGGGAAAAAAAGCAAATTAAATATTTTAAAAAGTTTTAAATAAGAACAAGTGTTAAGAGTTGTATCACCCTTCAGCGTTTTGCAGGATGTAATTGGACAGTCATGTAAAGACAGGTCACTAGTCTCCTGATTCGAATGTGTCTCCCAGTCAGAATTTTACAGTCTACTGAAGTACAATTTTGGCATTCTTTGAGCAAGTTGTTACATTGGCACAAGGAAGGTGTAAGATGCTGTACTCATGTACAGGGTTGGCCATTTACATGGATACACCTAAATTAAATGAGAATGGTTGGTGATATCAAACCACCCATCTGGAAAAGTTTTCCCCCTCCAATATACTAATGTGCCACAAACAGGAAGTTGATATCACCAACCATTCCCATTTAATTTAGGTGTATCCATTGTGAGGCAGTGACCGGGATCGTATACGAGGGACGTTATATATCCAGCAGAATGTGTACAGAGACCTATTAAATACATTGGAGTGCATTGCAGTCACAAACTCACCTGCAGCTGCAATGCAGGAATGAAGGTGAGCATTGACCTAGTCAAGCTATCTGGCTAAGGCAGATTAAGTAAAATCCGGCAGGGCCTTCATTTCTTTTGGGAGGCTACAGGAAGGCAGTGGGGCGGCCTCCTCCCTCCAACCCGGGTTTTCCAGTGGCTCTTGCCACAGGTCCTTTAAAAACCCTGCACTAAGGATTAGTGTTGTTAAGTGTTAGGACCTGCTAGGATGATAGCAGGTAAACTCGGCAGGACTGTGTATAGCTGAACCCATGCCTGGGAAGGCTCTGCACCCGTCAGGCTCTGAGTGGCCTGGCGTGGCCATTACCCACGGCAACCATTGTGTATGGACCTTCTGCTAACCCGGCTGCGAATCTGAGGACTTTCTGTTAACCCGTGAGTTGCTGAAATAAAAGCTGTTTAAGTTGGACTTGCTTGGGTCACTGCCTCAGTTACTGCACGGTGTGAACACTGCCACCTTACACCATATAAATGGCCCACCGTTAATTTTAGGTTCTAGCACAATTGGAGCCCAGACTCCTGCCTCTCCCAGATAAGCAGGGCCAGCATCAGCACCCAGCGTACCGGGGTAAGGGACAGGACCCTGAACAAGCGGGGGGACCCGCTGAATGTTTGGGGACCCCTGCACGCTATGGGGCCGGTAAATCTGGGGAGCCTGATGCCAGTGCCCGCAAATGGGCCCCCCACTTGGCTCAGGGCATTGGCACTTCCAATAATTACCTCTCCTCGATCCTCCGAAGCTCCGGTGTCTTCAGCGT
Source organism: Phyllobates terribilis (assembly GCF_046119375.1). NCBI lineage: Eukaryota > Metazoa > Chordata > Amphibia > Anura > Dendrobatidae > Phyllobates > Phyllobates terribilis. Next base: position 448,804,668 of record NW_027362764.1, read on the forward strand.
TTTCTAACACTTTGACGTGTCAGGGCAGGGGGCTCGATGACGTCCCTATAGCGCACTCTCTGCTCTGACAGTGCAGAAAGTCGGAAGACGCTGAGGAGTCCTGACCTGTCGCCAGCGAGGAGAGGTGAGTGATTGTTTTTAAATGTATGGAGCAATATATAGGGCCTATACTATATGGAGCTAAATATCGGGCCCATTCTATATGGAGCAATATATGGGGCCCATTATATATGAAGCTATATATGGATCACAAAGTGAATGGAGCAATATATAAGGCCCATATTGTATGGAGCAATATACGGGGCCCATACTATGTGGAGCTATATATGGGGCCTAAACTGTATGTAGCTATATATGTTGCCCATACTGTATGGCGCAATATAGGGCTCATACTGCATTGAGCAATATATGGGGTCCATTCTGTATGGAGTATTATATGGAGTCCATTATTCTGTATAGAACATTATATAGGGCCCATTATTCTGTATGCAGCATTATATTGGGTCCATTATACTGTTTGGAATTTTATATGCCGTTCATTATTCTGTATTGAGCACTATATGGGGTCCATTATTCTGTAAGAGCAATATATGGGGTCCATTATTTTGTATGCAGCTATATATGGGGTTCATTATTCTATATGGAGTATTATATGAGGCCCATTATTCTGCATGTAGCATTATATGGGGCTCATTATTCTGTAGGAAGCAATATATGGGGCTCATAATACTGTATGGAGGACTATACTGTTCAATCTAAAATGAAAACTTTTGAATCCCCCCCAGGGCACTCACTGTGCGCTATGAAGATTTGCCGGTTTCAGAGCTATTTTATTATTTACAATAGATATCACTCATGTAATGTAAGAAGTACTTGAAATCTTTGCCATTGTATTATATCTAGATTTTTCTGCCGTATCTTTGCATCGTGAATCGTGCTATATGTTAAAGGAGCCCACTGAGACTGAGACTCTTTCGCCCAGGGAGGGGAAATGTGTGGGGAGACAATATGGCAAGATGCAGCATCGGCGTCTCTGCCCCCTGCCAGGCAGAGACGCCGTCCCTCTCACCTTCCCGTTCCCCGCGCGGCGTCCTCTCTCTTAAAGGGGCCGCGCTCGCCATCCAAAGGAGTCCCCGGCCAATAGCCGGAGGACCTCCCATATATAAGGCACCTCCTCCAAAATGTAGGTGCCCGAGCAATAGTTGATGCACAGTATACTTACCTCTGCTTCAGCCCTCAGGTCCAGTTGCCAGCCTGACTGCTGTTCCAGTCCGCCAGCCTGACTACTCTTCAGCCCGACAGTCGGTCTTCCAGTCAACCCGCCAGTCTGTCTATGGGCAAGTCCGCCTGCTTTCCAGGAAGCACCTGCCAGTTACCTGCCTGCTACCCGCCGCACCTGCTAGCCCGCTCACATGGGAGCACTCGCCTGTTACCTGCTTGGTCGTCACTTGCCGTGACCACCGGTCTGCTAACCTAGAGACTTCAGCCTGCTCTGCCGTCACGTGCCGTGACCACCGGTCAACTAACCCAGAGACTTCTGCCTGCTTGTTGTGCCCATCCACTATAGCGGTCAGTCCCAGTCTTCTGACCGGTGGGAGCCACCAGCTCTCTTACAAGGTCATCCCCAGAGTAGCACCTGGTCCCTCTGCTCGGTCCCTCCCTGGTCACAGAGTCGTTAGCCGCAGTACGATCAGGGTCGGTCTGAGTTGATACTTAGTTACGCCCCTCTGGGTCCCTCCTTGCACCGCGGCACAGAGGTTTAACCACCCTGACCCTTAACAGTTTGCTCGGGCCATGGAACCCAGTGGCCCCCAAACCCCCGCAATCTTCGACCTGCAAAAGGAGGTTTTACGTCAGAGGACTCACAGGGGTCGGTTCTGTCCTTCCTGCGGTCTGTTAAACTCTCGCCTAGGGGCATTGTCCGATCCGTCTGTGTCCATCTCTGGTCAGGCAGCACCTGCTTCCGTGGCATTACAACCTAGTCCTATTATGGCATCCGGCTATGGACCCCGGCTCTCGGCACCTCCACGTTTTGCCAGTAACCCCGCCTTAGCTTGAGGTTTCATAAACCAGTGCACCCTGCACTTTGAAATCTTGGCACATCAGTTCATCTCCGACCGGGCCAAAGTGGCATTCATCATGTCCCATCTCACTGGGGAAGCACTGGCATGGATAAATCCCCATGTGGGAGAGAGGGGATCCCCTGGTGTCCGACCTGTCGTCTTTCCTCGCTGCTTTCCAGAAAGTCTTCGATGAACCAGGGCGAAAAACCTCTTCAGCCACCTCTCTGCTATGTCTCCGCCAAGGGAGTCTCACCTTGGGCCAATATGCCATACGTTTCCGTATCCTCGCTTCTGAGCTTGCCTGGGATAACAAGGCTCTAGTGTCCGTCTTCTGGGAGGGTCTTTCCAGCCGGATTAAGGATGAACTAGCCGGTCGGGACATTCCTACCACTCTGGATGACCTGGTGTCACTCGCTACCCGGATTGACATCCGGTTCCAAGAGCGCACCAAAGAGATCACCCGGGAGAGAAAGCTCCTCTGCTTTGCTTCCACTTTCCAGAGACCTGCCTCTCAACCAGTCACTCCCCGGGCGCACTCGCCTGAACCCCTGCAAATTGACCAGACCAAGATGGTTAAATCTCGCCAAGAGTCACGTCGAGCTGAGGGGAGCTGTTTCTATTGTAGCCGTAAAGAGCACCTGATCCGTTCCTGCCCGGAGAGGCCGAGAAACTTCAGTGTCTAGGACCTCTCAGAGAGGTCGTCCCAGGCAAAAGTAAGCCCTCTCCATCCCTGACTTTGTCTGTCTCTATCTCCTGGGGAGAGAACCGTCTCTTTGAAATTGCTCATCTGGATTCTGGAGCTGCTGGAAACCTCATTTCCCTGTCCCTGGTAGAGAGATACCGAATTCCCACGAAACCTCTGGCTGAATCATTGTCCGTCACCTCCGTGGATGGAAGACTCCATCCGGTGACCATCCTGCTCGTCACTGAGCCCCTTACCCTGCAGGTGGGAATGCTGCACATGGAGAAAATCTCCTTCCATGTGCTGTCCGGACTTTCTCACTCCCTATTGCTAGGTCTACCCTGGCTCTAGATACATGAACCCGTGCTGAACTGGCAATCCGGTGAAGTACTCCGGTGGGGGCAGGACAGCCATAGGACCTGCCTGGTTCCGGTTCGCCCAACTCGTCCCCCACCTACTCCAGCTAATTTACCCGGTCTTCCGGCTCCTTACTGGTCCTACGTGGATGTCTTCGGTAAAAAGGAAGCAGAGACACTGCTACCCCATAGGCCATATGATTGCCCGATCGACCTGGTGCCTGGCGCCACTCCACCCCATGGGCGTATTTACCCGTTGTCGGCGGCAGAAACCCGGGCCATGTCTGAGTACATAGAGCAGAATCTGGCTAGGGGATTCATCCGGAAATCTACCTCCCCGGCTGGAGCCGGATTCTTCTTTGTCAAGAAGAAGGATGGCTCGCTACGCCTCTGTATTGATTATAGAGGACTCAATCAGATCACGGTAAAAAACAAATATCCCCTGCAGCTCATCTCCAAGTTGTTTGATCTCCTTAAGGGCGCCAGGATCTTCTCCAAGCTGGATCTACGTGGAGCGTATAACCTGGTCCGAATAGGTCAAGGAGACGAGTGGAAGACGGCATTCAATACCCGGGACGGTCACTATGAATACCGTGTGATGCCCTTCAGTCTCTGCAATGCTCCCGCTGTCTTCCAAGAATTGGTCAATGACATCTTCCGTGATCTTCTTTACTCCTGCGTGGTGGTATACCTGAACGATATCTTGGTCTTCTCTCCGGATCTTCCTACACACCAGAGGGATGTTCGTCAGGTCCTGCTTAGGCTCAGGCAGAACCACCTCTATGCAAAATACGAGAAGTGCCTCTTCGAGCAGACCTCTCTTCCATTCCTGGGCTACGTTATCTCCCAGACAGGCTTACGAATTGATCCAGAGAAGCTCTCTGCTGTCCTAAAGTGGCCCCGTCTGGAGGGGTTGAAGGCGATTCAGCGATTCCTGGGCTTCACCAACTACTATTGTCTCTTCATTCCGCACTTCTCTTCCCGGACTGCTCCCATATCTGCACTTTCCCGTAAGGGAGCAAATCCTAAGGTTTTTTTTTGGCTTTTCTCTCCCTCAGTGTTTACTCTTTCTGTTCTAAAGTCCGTGCTCCTGTTTTTAGCCTGTTTTTATCATTTGTTTTTAACCTTGTTGTTTCTTACCCTTCTAGACTCGAGGCTACTAACTCATTATCCTTGTGCACCATATGGACCTTCTTCTATTTACCGTTCAAGGCATCCTATAGCGGATAACATGGAGCATCTTTCAAGAGCCCCTCGATTATCATCTTCCTATTTTTGTGGGAAATGGTCCTATGCTGACTACTCTCCACATATATATCGGGACTCATATTTATTTACCCTTCTGGGTATTTATTGTAACTATTTAGGAGTTATTTGATGGATCCTTATTATAATTATGCTCCATCTAGTTATCTTATGCATTTGTTTGTGCCTGAGAGCATTTTTGTCTTATTTAATATGTATTACACTATTTAGTCATCTGCTTACTATCTTCTGTTTGTATCTCCAATATCTACTTTTTCTTACACATTGATGGTATGCGTGTCTCCCGGCTCCTGGCTGACCCGTGCCCGTGTCCGGCTGTCCTCTGTCCCTGGCACGCCCCTGGGGGCGTTTCCTAGGCACGCTGCCTGGGGCGCGCTCGGGACTTGACGGCTGTGACGTGTGCGGCGGGGGGCGCGGCTCCGGGTACACGCACCGCTACATACCAATGTGTTTCTCTGTTATGTATCACGTGACTAGTGGTGGGCGTATATAATCAGGTCCTGCCAGGCACACATACAGCGCATCTTGATAAAGAAGAGCGAAACGCGCGTCGGGGCGCGCTTTTTACCTTGCAGCACGTTCTGTGGCTCCCCTGGCATTTTGCGAGCTTCCTGCCTCCCGGACACTCTGCCATTGGGTGAGTGATTCTATCTAGGTTCCGGGTACTTTTTGTATACTCTTCCACCTAACACTACGAGGCATAGGGTAGCTGTACAATTCACCCTTAATTTGGATCCTTCTCTTATTGTTGCTATTTAGCGATTCTTGTATATATTATGGTTGACTATACCTATCTTATTGACTTTTATCCCTTAATGGGTGAACTGTAATATTTATCTACTGCTTTTACTTGCAGTTATATATTTATGGAGTGTCCCTCTGCCTGTAGATTTATTTGTATCTTTGTACTTTGGATTGCTCAGCAATTTTACTGCCAGGGGTTGTCTTGTTTCTGGCACTGTTTTTTCCTGATCCCCTTGCCTTGTTATTATTTTTCTATATAGCTTTTTACCACTGTGATTATGAATTACTAATAAAGATTTTGTTTCTTTGCTAACTACTTACTTTTGTTCTCCGTTTGTTCTTTACACTGCTACAAAGCCCAAATTATTTTCCAGTCAAGATACAGATAAACATGATTAGTAATTTGAAAGCTTAAAACGGTTGGTAGGGTGATTTTAACCAATCATCAAGCTTTTACTCTCCCCAGGATGACACAGGGGTAGAAAAGTCGTTTCGGATCCATGATTTGTTCATCTTTATGAACGTGAGTCTGTCTACATTATCAGTGGAGAGCCGCGTGCGCTTATCTGTCAGCACACCACCAGCAGCGCTGAACACACGTTCAGACAGAACGCTGGCTGCGGGGCATGACAAGATCTCCAAGGCGTAAGTGGCTAGCTCCGGCCATTTATCCAGATTGGAAGTCCAAAAAGAGCAAGACTTCTTGTCTCCTGTGGCCTTGCAAAGGATGGGCTAAAAAAGTGTTGAAATGATTCCGCAAAATTGATGTTACCAGCAGATACTGTGGTTCTGTTACGGTTTGAGTGCTGAACACTTGACGGTCCCACGGTTGGCAAGTTGGAACTGTGAGATTCACTACGTGCACCACTGGTATTTTGTGGAAAAGCACATGTAAGATTCTGCAACAGTCTCTGCTGATACTCCTGCATGCGTGCATCCCTTTCTATGGCAGGAATAATTTCTGCAAATTCACTTTTGTACCGGGGATCTAACAGTGTGGCAACCCAGTAGTCAGGATTATTTCTAATTCTCACAATTCGAGGGTCATGTTGCAGGTAGTGCAGCAAGAAGGCACTCATGTGTGTTGCGCATCCAGGAGCACCAAGTCCCTGTTGTGTTGGTGGCGAGGTAACAATCATGCTTCCTTCCTCTGTCCTCTCCCCCCAACCTCGCACAACAGAAATGTGATCAAGGTCTCCCTCATCTGATGAGTCTTCCATCAGTTCGTCCTCCACTTCTTCCTGGGCTCCTGCACCTTCCTCACTAGTTTGGCTGCTACCATGCACTCTGGTAAAACCATCTCCCCCACCCTCACATGCCTGCCGCCTTGGTGCTGCCGACCGTCTGGACCTTGCAGATGTTAGCCCTTCCGCATACAACTCCTCCTCCTCTACTTCCTCCACCTCCTCTTGTGCCAACACCTGACTCCGAATTCTGTTTAACATGTGCTCCAGCATGTAAATCACCGGAATAGTCATGCTGATAATGGCATCGTCAGCACTAATCATCTTCGTCGCCATTTCAAAATTGTGCAGAAGGGTGCATAGGTCCCTGATCTGAGACCACTCCTCCAGCGTGATTTGCCCCACCTCTGAATCTCGTTGGCCCAGGCTATACGTCAGAACGTATTGCACCAGGGCTTGTTGGTGCTGCCACAGTCGCTGCAACATGTGCAGAGTTGAATTCCACCGGGTAGGCACATCGCATTTTAGCCGGTGAAGTGGCAGGCCCAACGACTTCTGTAGAGATGTAAGTCGCTGAGCTGCGGGATGCGAACGGCGGAAGTGAGCACACAGCGACCGTGCCCTCTGCAGAAGGCCATCTAGTCTGGGATAGTGGGCTAAAAATTGCTGGACAACCAGGTTCAACACGTGAGCCATACAAGGCACGTGTGTGACATTGCCCCGGCGAAGGGCCGCACCCAGGTTTGCAGCATTGTCGCACACGGCCTTCCCTGGTTTCAGGTCCAGTGGAGACAACCATTCATGAAATTGGTTCTCCAGAGCTGACCACAACTCCTCAGCTGTGTGACTCACATTTCCCAGACATTTCAATGTAAAAACCGCCTGATGACGTTGAGCCCTACTGCCAGCATAGTAAGGAGGTGTGCAGGATCCCTTCTGCGCAGTTAGAAAGCTTGTGGCATGACCAGACAGGCTTTGGGTGCAGGTGGAAGACCGAGAGGAGGTTGAGGAGGCAGAAGCAGTGGAGGAACTTTGACATAAAGAGGATTGACGCACAACTCGTGGGGACGGCAAGACTTGGACAGCAGCCCCTTGTCCTGCTGTCACCATAGTTACCCAGTGTCCAGTCAGCGACATGTAACGCCCCTGTCCATGCCTACTCGTCCAAGTGTCTGTGGTGAAATGCACCCTGTCACACACAGAGTTTCTCAAAGAAGCGGTGATGTTATGTGCGACATGCTGGTGGAGTGCAGGCACACCTTTCTTTGAGAAGTAGTGCCGACTGGGCATCTGGTACTGGGGCACTGCGACGGACATAAGGTCTCGAAAATCCTCTGTGTCCACCAGGCGGAAAGGCAGCATTTCTGTAGCCAAGAGCTTGCAGATGGTGAAATTCAACCTCTTAGCTTTCTCATGGCTAGGAGGAAATGGTCTTTTACTTGTCCACATCTGAGGGACCGAGGGCTGGCTATTGTGCTTAGACGGGGTTGATAAGGGTGTCCCCGGCAAACTGCCGGTCTGTGAGGAAGATGCAGGCGGACATGTTAGGTTGCCTTGATCCAAAGGTGGTGCTATCGATGTCGGACAGCGCTCAACACCAGCTGGTGTTACCACCTCCAAAGAAAATGATGACCTGCCAATCACGCTGGCTGTTGCGGGTAAAGAGGTGGCAGGTCTGCGCCCCAAAACAGGTGTGACTGCTGTCCCCCCAGTCACAGAGGATGAAGAGGCCGCGGATGCACAAGATATGGCAGACGGTGGTTGGCCCGGCCGGCTAGGCCGCATTGTAGCACACTGAGCTTCCCACTGCAACTTATGCTTCATGTCCATGTGCCGGTTCATGCATGAAGTACTCAAACTATGTATTTTTTGGCCTCTACTTAGCTTTTGCTGACAAATGTTACAGATAACACGAGTTGGGTCATCTTTATCGATCTGAAAAAATGCCCAGGCAATGCAAGGCTTAGCACCCATGCGACCTGAAGAGCCACCACGACTTGTGGTGAGAGGCAGAGTTGTGTTTGAGGATGCAGTTGTTGACGTGCTTCCAGTACTACGTCTCTGTCCAGGAAGGCGCAACCTGACCTAGTCGTCACTAGCATCTTCCTCCACCTCCTCTGCTGACCTCATCTCTTGGCTGACTGTGGGTTGACAGTAAGTGGGATCTCCGACCTCATCATCATCACCCTGTGCGTTATCACACCCGTCGTCCTCAGAGCCAACCTGTTCCTGCCCTGACAAAAAACTAAAGTTGTCGCTCCAATCAGGTATTTGAGTCTTATCATCGTCTTCCTCATTGTCTCCACCAACAGGAGTTACAGTTTGGGAATGAGGGTCTACATTATGGTCAGAACCTTCTGCGTCTGGTCCTGGATCCGACTCATAAAGATTCTGGGCATCAGTGCAGATCATTTCCTCGTCTGGATTCACAGAAGCGCTGGAGTCGACCTCTGATTCCCAGGCTATAGTATGAGTAAACAGCTCTGCAGACTCAACCATCTGTTCTACCTCATACTCAGACGGGCAGCTGGAGATTTGGGAGCTGTGAGGAAGCAAGTGCGATTTGGGTGACACCTTTGAGGACTGGAGTATTTGTGATGTTGAAGTTGATGTGGAGGAGAGCCCACTTAAAGGAGCACTTGATATCCGTTGAAGCACCTGCTGTTTTTGTGCCTCATCTGGAATTTGTAGCGATTGGCGTGGCCGTAAGAAAGGGATCTTATCACATTGTCCGCTAAAAGAAGTAGACATTTTAGATTGGCTGGAAGATGGTCTTTCTTCTGCAGATGTTACTGTTGCTTTAACACCTACCCCACGGACACAAACTTTTTTCCCCTTCCCAACACGCCTATTCCCCTTTCCACCAGCAGCAGGACTTTTTCCACTCATTTTGGTGGTTAACTAATTCACAACTCTGGAGTTGTTTGCACAAAAAAACAATGGATGGTAACCGAGCAGAGCTGAGTGGCCAAACTGTGGTATTAGGCCAAAACTATTGGCTGGGTTAGATGCAGAAAAAAATTATTTTGAATTTGCAACCTGATGGAGGTCAGTATAGATGGATTAATAGAACAAGACCCACACACAGCTAGAAGCCCAATATTTTTTCAGAGGTAGATGCAGGAAAAAAATATATTCAGTTTGCAACCTGATGGAGGTCAGTATAGATGGACTAATACAACAAGTCCCACACACAGCTAGAAGCCCAAATATTTTTTCAGAGGTACTGTAGATGCAGATAAAAATTAGTTTTAATTTGCAACCTGATGGAGGTCAGTATAGATGGACTAATAGAGAAAGTCCGACACACTACTAGAAGGCCAAATATTTTTTCAGAGGTAGATGCAGAAAAAAATATGTTCAGTTTGCAACCTGATGGAGGTCAGTATAGATGGACTAATAGAGAAAGTCCAACACACTACTAGAAGGCCAAATATTTTTTCAGAGCTAGATGCAGAAAAAAATTATATTCAGTTTGCAACCTGATGGAGGTCAGTATAGATGGATTAATAGAACAAGACCCACACACAGCTAGAAGCCCAATATTTTTTCAGAGGTAGATGCAGAAAAAAATATATTCAGTTTGCAACCTGATGGAGGTCAGTATAGATGGACTAATACAACAAGTCCCACACACAGCTAGAAGCCCAATATTTTTTCAGAGGTAGATGCAGAAAAAAATATATTCAGCTTGCAACCTGATGGAGGTCAGTATAGATGGACTAATACAACAAGTCCTACACACAGCTAGAAGCCCAAATATTTTTTCAGAGGTACTGTAGATGCAGATAAAAATTAGTTTTAATTTGCAACCTGATGGAGGTCAGTATAGATGGACTAATAGAGAAAGTCCGACACACTACTAGAAGGCCAAAAATTTTTTCAGAGCTAGATGCAGAAAAAAATTATATTCAGTTTGCAACCTGATGGAGGTCAGTATAGATGGATTAATAGAACAAGACCCACACACAGCTAGAAGCCCAATATTTTTTCAGAGGTAGATGCAGAAAAAAATATATTCAGTTTGCAACCTGATGGAGGTCAGAATAGATGGACTAATACAACAAGTCCCACACACAGCTAGAAGCCCAATATTTTTTCAGAGGTAGATGCAGAAAAAAATATATTCAGTTTGCAACCTGATGGAGGTCAGTATAGATGGACTAATACAACAAGTCCCACACACAGCTAGAAGCCCAAATATTTTTTCAGAGGTACTGTAGATGCAGATAAAAATTAGTTTTAATTTGCAACCTGATGGAGGTCAGTATAGATGGACTAATAGAGAAAGTCCGACACACTACTAGAAGGCCAAATATTTTTTCAGAGCTAGATGCAGAAAAAAATTATATTCAGTTTGCAACCTGATGGAGGTCAGTATAGATGGATTAATAGAACAAGACCCACACACAGCTAGAAGCCCAATATTTTTTCAGAGGTAGATGCAGAAAAAAATATATTCAGTTTGCAACCTGATGGAGGTCAGTATAGATGGACTAATAGAGAAAGTCCGACACACTACTAGAAGGCCAAATATTTTTTCAGAGCTAGATGCAGAAAAAAATTATATTCAGTTTGCAACCTGATGGAGGTCAGTACAGATGGATTAATAGAACAAGACCCACACACAGCTAGAAGCCCAATATTTTTTCAGAGGTAGATGCAGAAAAAAATATATTCAGTTTGCAACCTGATGGAGGTCAGTATAGATGGACTAATACAACAAGTCCCACACACAGCTAGAAGCCCAATATTTTTTCAGAGGTAGATGCAGAAAAAAATATATTCAGTTTGCAACCTGATGGAGGTCAGTATAGATGGACTAATACAACAAGTCCCACACACAGCTAGAAGCCCAAATATTTTTTCAGAGGTACTGTAGATGCAGATAAAAATTAGTTTTAATTTGCAACCTGATGGAGGTCAGTATAGATGGACTAATAGAGAAAGTCCGACACACTACTAGAAGGCCAAATATTTTTTCAGAGCTAGATGCAGAAAAAAATTATATTCAGTTTACAACCTGATGGAGGTCAGTATAGATGGACTAATAGAGAAAGTCCGACACACTACTAGAAGGCCAAATATTTTTTCAGAGCTAGATGCAGAAAAAAATTATATTCAGTTTGCAACCTGATGGAGGTCAGTATAAATGGATTAATAGAACAAGACCCACACACAGCTAGAAGCCCAATATTTTTTCAGAGGTAGATGCAGGAAAAAAATATATTCAGTTTGCAACCTGATGGAGGTCAGTATAGATGGACTAATACAACAAGTCCCACACACAGGTAGAAGCCCAAATACTTTTTCAGAGGTACTGTAGATGCAGATAAAAATTAGTTTTAATTTGCAACCTGATGGAGGTCAGTATAGATGGACTAATAGAATGATGCTATGCCCAAAAGATTTTACTTCACTAGGTGCAGTAAAAAAATTGGTATTCTGTACACAGGTGGTATATCTTGCAACACAGATAGGCTACTCCACTGACTAACACACTCTGCAATAGGCCAAAAAGGATTAGCTTTGCTAGATTCAGCCAACTGCTGTGAAAAAAACTTGCACAGCACTGGCACAGACCTGCCTGGCAAAAACTGATAGGAACTGATGTAACCTAGTCCTGAAAAGGACTCCAATTACAATTAGTCTTTACTCCCACAACCTATCTATTTAAGAGCACAGACCTCCCTGATAAAAGTCGTAGGAAATGCTGTAACCTAGTCATTAAAAGGACTGCAATCACAACTATTCCCTACTCCCAAGCTATCTGTAGATTTGTGCGAAAATTGGCTTGAAATTAACAAGGTATAGCGCACACAGCAACAGCGGTGCCGTCTAACACGCAGCTGCAGCAGTGAGAAAATGGTGGCGACGGGGAAAATGGCTTGGTCTTATAGGGCAAGGACATGTGACATACACTGCCAATGACACATGCCCTTGCTTGTGTGAAAAAAAGCACTTCGCTCCGTGTGTGCGCTGCTGATAGGCTGACAGATTGCACCTCCCCACTGTAAATGCGGGAAAGAGAAAAAAAAATGGAGATCTTCATTGTTCCTGCAGAGATCCATCCCCTGCCCCTCCCCCCACCCCGCTGTACACTCAAACTGCGTATTAACATTAATTTTCATCATTACTGAGAAAAAATCCAGTTATGATTTTGGTGCACGAACAGTTATCGAACATAACCTCGAACAGCCGAATTTTTCTCAAATTGTTCGTGTTCGCCGAACGGCTCGAACACCGCCCAAAACAGCTCGAATTTGAGATTGGCGAACAGTTCGAGTAGAACAACGCTCATCTCTACTCACAGCTCCCAAATCTCCAGCTGCCTGTCTGAGTATGAGGTAGAACAGATGGTTGAGTCTGCAGAGCTGTTTACTCATACTATAGCCTGGGAATCAGAGGTCGACTCCAGCGCTTCTGTGAATCCAGACGAGAAAATGATCTGCACTGATGCCCAGAATCTTTATGAGTCGGATCCAGGACCAGACGCAGAAGGTTCTGACCATAATGTAGACCCTCATTCCCAAACTGTAACTCCTGTTGGTGGAGACAATGAGGAAGACGATGATGAGACTCAAATACCTGATTGGAGCGACAACTTTAGTTTTTTGTCAGGGCAGGAACAGGTTGGCTCTGAGGACGACGGGTGTGATAACGCACAGGGTGTTGATGATGAGGTTGGAGATCCCACTTACTGTCAACCCACAGTCAGTCAAGAGATGAGGTCAGCAGAGGAGGTGGAGGAAGATGCTAGTGACGACGAGGTCAGGTTGCGCCTTCCTGGACAGAGACGTAGTACTAGAAGCACGTCAACAACTGCATCCTCAAACACAACTCTGCCTCTCACCACAAGTCGTGGTGGCTCTTCAGGTCGCATGGGTGCTAAGCCTTGCATAGCCTAGGCATTTTTTCAGATCGATAAAGATGACCCAACTCGTGTTATCTGTAACATTTGTCAGCAAAAGCTAAGTAGAGGCCAAAAAATACATAGTTTGAGTACTTCATGCATGAACCGGCACATGGACATGAAGCATAAGTTGCAGTGGGAAGCTCAGTGTGCTACAATGCGGCCTAGCCGGCCGGGCCAACCGCCGTCTGCCATATCTTGTGCATCCGCGGCCTCTTCATCCTCTGTGACTGGGGGGACAGCTGTCACACCTGTTTTGGAGCGCAGACCTGCCACCTCTTTACCCGCAACAGCCAGCGTGATTGGCAGGTCATCATTTTCTTTGGAGGTAGTAACACCAGCTGGTGTTGAGCGCTGTCCGACATCGATAGCACCACCTTTGGATCAAGGCAACCTAACATGTCCGCCTGCATCTTCCTCACAGACCGGCAGTTTGCCGGGGACACCCTTATCAACCCCGTCTAAGCACAATAGCCAGCCCTCGGTCCCTCAGATGTGGACAAGTAAAAGACCATTTCCTCCTAGCCATGAGAAAGCTAAGAGGTTGAATTTCACCATCTGCAAGCTCTTGGCTACAGAAATGCTGCCTTTCCGCCTGGTGGACACAGAGGATTTTCGAGACCTTATGTCCGTCGCAGTGCCCCAGTACTAGATGCCCAGTCGGCACTACTTCTCAAAGAAAGGTGTGCCTGCGCTCCACCAGCATGTCGCACACAACATCACCGCTTCTTTGAGAAACTCTGTGTGTGACCGGGTGCATTTCACCACAGACACTTGGACGAGTAGGCATGGACAGGGGTGTTACATGTCGCTGACTGGGCACTGGGTAACTATGGTGACAGCAGGACAAGGGGCTGCTGTCCAAGTCTTGCCGTCCCCACGAGTTGTGCGTCAATCCTCTTTATGTCAAAGTTCCTCCACTGCTTCTGCCTCCTCAACCTCCTCTCGGTCTTCCACCTGCACCCAAAGCCTGTCTGGTCATGCCACAAGCTTTCTAACTGCGCAGAAGGGATCCTGCACACCTCCTTACTATGCTGGCAGTAGGGCTCAACGTCATCAGGCGGTTTTTACTTTGAAATGTCTGGGAAATGTGAGTCACACAGCTGAGGAGTTGTGGTCAGCTCTGGAGAACCAATTTCATGAATGGTTGTCTCCACTGGACCTGAAACCAGGGAAGGCCGTGTGCGACAATGCTGCAAAGCTGGGTGCGGCCCTTCGCTGGGGCAATGTCACACACGTGCCTTGTATGGCTCACGTGTTGAACCTGGTTGTCCAGCAATTTTTAGCCCACTATCCCAGACTAGATCGCCTTCTGCAGAGGGCACGGTCGCTGTGTGCTCACTTCCGCCGTTCGCATCCCGCAGCTCAGCGACTTACATCTCTACAGAAGTCGTTGGGCCTGCCACTTCACAGGCTAAAATACGATGTGCCTACCCGTGGAATTCAACTCTGCACATGTTGCAGCGACTGTGGCAGCACCGACAAGCCCTGGTGCAATACGTTCTGACGTATAGCCTGGGCCAACGAGATCCAGAGGTGGGGCAAATCACGCTGGAGGAGTGGTCTCAGATCAGGGACCTATGCACCCTTCTGCACAGTTTTGAAATGGCGACGAAGATGTTTAGTGCTGACGATGCCATTATCAGCATGACTATTCTGGTGATTTACATGATGGAGCACATGTTAAACAGAATTCGGAGTCAGGTGGTGGCACAAGAGGAGGTGGAGGAAGTAGAGGAGGAGGAGTTGTATGCAGAAGGGCTAACATCTGCAAGGTCCAGACGGTCGGCAGCACCAAGGCGGCAGGCATGTGAGGGTGGGGGAGATGGTTTTACCAGGGCGCATGGTAGCAGCCAAACTAGTGACTAAGGTGCAGGAGCCCAGGAAGAAGTGGAGGACGAACTGATGGAAGACTCATCAGATGAGGGAGACCTTGATCACATTTCTGTTGTGCGAGGTTGGGGGGAGAGGACAGAGGAAGGAAGCATGATTTTTACCTCGCCACCAACACAACAGGGACTTGGTGCTCCTGGATGCACAACACACATGAGTGCCTTCTTGCTGCACTACCTGCAACATGACCCTCGAATTGGGAGAATTAGAAATAATCCTGACTACTGGGTTGCCACACTGTTAGATCCCCGGTACAAAAGTAAATTTGCAGAAATTATTCCTGCCATAGAAAGGGATGCACGCATGCAGGAGTATCAGCAGAGACTGTTGCAGAATCTTACATGTGCTTTTCCACAAAACACCAGTGGTGCACGTAGTGAATCTCACAGTTCCAACTGGCCAACCGTGGGACCGTCAAGTGTTCAGCACTCAAACCGTAACAGAACCACAGTATCTGCTGGTAACATCAATTTTGCGCAATCATTTCACCACTTTTTTAGCCCATCCTTTGCAAGGCCACAGGAGACAAGAAGTCTGACACATAGTCAACGCCTAGAGACGATGGTACAGGAGTATCTCCAAGTAAACATTGAAGCCATGACTGTGTCACTGGACCCTTGCTCTTTTTAGGCTTCCAATCTGGATAAATGGCCGGAGCTAGCCACTCACGCCTTGGAGATCTTGTCATGCCCCGCAGCCAGCGTTCTGTCTGAACGTGTGTTCAGCGCTGCTGGTGGTGTGCTGACAGATAAGCGCACGCGGCTCTCCACTGATAATGTAGACAGACTCACGTTCATAAAGATGAACAAATCATGGATCCGAAACGACTTTTCTACCCCTATGTCATCCTGGGGAGAGTAAAAGCTTGATGATTGGTTAAAATCACCCTACCAACCGTTTTAAGCTTTCAAATTACAAATCATGTTTATCTGTATCTTGGCTGGAAAATAATTTGGGCTTTGTAGCAATGTGCAGCACTGATTCTTTTAGGCCATCTATAATAAGCTCCACCAGATTTAAAATTACTAATCATGTTTATCTATATCTTGGCTGGAAAATAATTTGGGCTTTGTAGCAGTGTGCAGCACTGATTCTATTAGGCCATCTATAATAAGCTCCACCAGATTTAAAATTAATAATAATTTTTAGCTGCATCTAGCCCGGAAAATAATTTTGGGGCTCCGAGATGCGCAAGACACATAAGTGCCTTCTTGCTGCACTACCTGCAACATGACCCTCATATTGTCAGAATTTGAAGTAATCATGACTACTGGGTTGCCACACTCTTAGATCCCCCAAACTTTTCGATCAAACTTTTCATTTTAATAAAGACCAAAAAAATGGTCATTTTTGAAATTATAAGCTTTAGCAGGTTATTAGAAACTGAAATCAAACAGTTTTCAACTCAAAACTTTATTCTAGGTGATGTTACATTTTCACATAGGACCCCTTGTTCGAAAGGAGCTTCTGAACTCTCTCGTCCATTGAATTTGTAAGGTTTTGGATGGTTTCTGCTTCAATTGTTTTGCATGAGGACAGAATACCCTCCCAGAGGTGTTGCTTAGATGTGAACTGCCTCCCGCCATCATAGACACTCCTTTTGATGATGCTCCAGAGGTTCTGAATGGGGTAGAGGTCAGGGGAGCATGGGGGTCACACCAAAAGTTTGTCCCCTTTTATGCCCATATCAGCCAGAGATGCAGATGTTTTATGTGCAGCATGAGATGGTGCATTATCATGCAAAAAAATGATCTTGCTGTGAAATACACGGTTCTTCTTCTTGAGTTCATCTTTAGCGCCTTCAGGGATCCTAAAGGTGCCGACAATCTCTCTCCCCATGATTCCAGCCCAAAACATTACTCCACCTCCTCCTTGTTGGCGCTGTAGCCGTGTTTGCGTGGGGTGTCCATCAACCAGCCATCCTCCACTCCATCCATCTGGACCATCGAGCGCTGCACGGCACTCATCCGTGAACAAAACAGTTTTGAAATCAGTCTTCATGTAATGTTTGGCCCACTGGAGCCGTTTCTGCTTGTGTGAAGTGGATAGAGGAGGTCGACAGGATGGCGTATGCACAGCTGCAAACCTCTGAAGGACCCTGCATCTTGTTGTTCGGGGGACGTTGGAGGCACCAGCAGCTTCAAAAACTTGTCTGCTGCTATGACAAGCCTTTTTTGCCACTGCTCTTTTAACCTGACGTAATTGCCTGTAGGAAAGAGTCCTCAATTTGCCCTTATCAGCACGCACACGTGTGTACTGTGAATCAGCTACATACTTCTTGATTGCCAAGACACTTCTTCCTGATCATCGCACAATGTTGATTGTAGTCATGCCTTGACCTAAACACTCCACAATTTGTTGCTTCTCAGCAGCCGACACATCCTTTTTCTTTCCCATTTTGGCAGAAAATGTAGGCTGCTTAATAATGTGAGACAGCCTTCTTAAGTAGTCTTGCCTTTCATTGGACACACCTGCCAAACTAATTAGCACAGGTGTCTGCAATTGCTTACAGTGATATAAAGAGCCCTGACACACATCACCATCAATGAGTTTAACTGACAAACAAACAAATTCTTCCCTTATCACTCCTAAACACTTTTTGCATAATAATTTGGACACAGTGTACATGTGCTTTTCCACAAAACACCAGTGGTTCACATAGTGAATCTTACAGTTCTAACTTGCCAACCGTGGTCTGTATGGAGTTGTTCAATAAAGGGCCCAAAATTAAGATAACATAGATGGGAGAGGTCTCTATGAATAGGAATTCCTAAGTATTTGATACCCTGTGAGGGCCAGGCAAAGGGAAAGTTGGACTGGATGGAATCCTATATGGATTTGGGGAGGGAGACATCGAGGACCTCAGACTTCGTTGCATTGATTTTAAAATTTGACCATGTAACAAAGTGATCTATTTCAGCCATAACAGCATGGATGTATATATGTGATTGAGTGATATATACTAGGACATCATCAGCAAATAGAGAGCACTTGTACTCTGTGCCTCCCACCTCAATCCACCTAATATTGGGGTTATGGCGAATTGATGAGAGCAGGTGCTCCGTCACTAGGATGTATAAGAGAGGGGACAGAGGACATCCCTGCCTTGTCCCATTGGTGATTGTGAAAGGTGATGAAAATGTTCTGATGCACCCCCTGGGCCTTGGGACACCCGGAGCCGGACCCTTTTTGGTGGATGCTGGTGGTTGTTGTCTTTGTGGCGGCGACCCGGTTCCGTGGCTCAGGGTGGTCAAACCAGTGGCGGAACTATTTATGTGGTTTTGATGTTTTAATGTCCGACTACGCCACCCGTGGATTGCGGTCAGAGTGAACCACCGCTGCAGGGCAGACCGCTGAGGCTGGTGTTGTGGGTGCAGCAGAGCGTAGCATAACTCCCCACGGGAGGAGTATAGCCTCAGGGCAGTGTATGCGGAGGATGGGGGTGATGGTGCAGGGCAGCAGCAGTAACGACACGGAGTCAGTGATGCAGTCCAGGGCCTTTACTCACAGTTCTTATTATCCAGACCACGTCTGCAGGTAACGGCTGCCCACGTCGTACTGTGCTCACCAGGTGAGGGGCTCAGACAACTCCCAGATAACTTTGGAGCGCTACACAGGACCCCCTTTGTGTGTCCTTTGTCTGGCCTTTCTTACCAACACTTCTGTCCGGCTGCCTCGGGCCTCCTCTTGGTAAACTTGGCGCCAGTTTCCCTGACCCTATGTGGTGCCTTCCTAGCGGGTGTAGCGATGGGCTGCGCCACATAAAATGTCAGAGCCTCCGGTTTCTAGCTGAGGGTCGTTTCCTGCCTCCACTAGTTTCGGGGACCGGTCTCCCCCTTTGGCCTGACCCCTCCACGCAGGTGGATTCGGGCGTGCGGTGGCGACTCGCCTGTCCGCACCCCTGGGATCCCTTCATTCCTCGTTCCTGGAGCCTTCTCCGCTCCTCTTCCTTCCTTCTCCCTCTTCCAGGCCTGGGCCTCTGTTACTAGGCCCGCCTCCGGAGCAGAGCTCAAGCAGAGCCCCTGCTCCCTGCCACTTCTGCTCAGACTTCTCTGCACTGAACTAAGATGGTGCCCACCTTTTATACTCCCTTCTCAATGCACCCAGGAACTGCTTCCTCCCTGCTCCTGCACTACAGGGTTCCCCTTCCTCAGTGTTCCCTCCCCCCACTCCAGCCAGGGACAGGAACTGTCGTGCCCATCTCAGAGGCATATTGGTCGCCCTGCCCCACGGCAAAGTGGTGTAATGCATGCAGGTGTCGGGTCCTGATCCACACTCCATCCTTACCTGAGAGTGAGATATCACACCTCTGGGTGAGGTGCAATACCTCTGTAGCAACCGTGCCCTCAGGGTGCTACAGTTCCATTTATCTTCAGCCTAGGTGACGTATTGTGATACAGGGCCGTGATTTTGGCTATAAAAGGGTCCCCTAGACCCCTACCCCAAGCTTTTTAAGAGAATCATATATGGCGTGCCAGGAGACTCTATGGAATGCTTTCTCAGCATCCAACGAGAGTATCTAATTACAAATTTTTAACTGCATCTAGCCCAGGAAATACTTTGTGCCTAGTAGCAGTGTCTGCTAGTCAGCGGATTATCCCGGCTGTTAAGCAAGCTACACCACCTGTAGTTTGGACACTTAATTTTTTCAAAGGAAATGCTTCGGGACCATGGGATACTCAGTGAAGAGCATCAGGAGGCACCCCAAGTCATAGGGGCTGGGACTGGCAGTAGGATGCCTTGCGGTGGACAGCCGAGCTCGATCCTTATAAAAGCTTTTTAACTGCAGCAGCTTTAGTGGACGCTACTGGAGCTGGAATTACGCGGCTGCTGGCATGAGACTTGCCCTCCAATAGATCCTTGTAAATGGATTTAAAGTGTATTCATTCAAATTAGAGAGACAATTTAAATTAAAAAGCTTAGAGCTGCCTCCACCACAGGGGGGCTCGCTCGACCCACCAGCGGACAGGCACCAGTATTGGGAGAGGGGGGCTGGCCGTCAGGGTTCACCGCGGCTCTGGCACAAACCCGGCGACACGGAGGTGGCACGGGCAGGAGCGGACTGAACGTGTCGGCTTCTCACTTTTTGGATTTTAGAAGGGCATGACATGCCTATATTTGTGTCTCCCCCTCCTTTTACTCCTCCACCTCTTTTCTTTTCGCATGACTATATGTACTTGTCACTTTTCCATGTGTTAGTTGTGTCTTCAGAGCAGTTTGTCAGCTTTTGGACACCTTTGAAGGTGTTTTCTATGTGTTTCTATGTGTTTTTGTTTGCCTGCCATTGGTTTTAACGGTGTTCGAAGGTGTTCGACGAACCGAACCGAACTCGAACACTACGGGGGTGGCTCAACACTATTAGTTAACCACCAAAATGAGTGCAAAAAGGCCTGCTGCTGGTGGAAAGGGGAATAGGTGTGTTGGGAAGGGGAAAAAAAGATTGTGTCCGTGGAGTAGGTGTTAAAGCAACAGTAACATCTGCAGAAGAAAGACCATCTTCCAGCAAAACTAAAATGTCTACTTCTTTTAGCGGACAATGTGATGATTCCTTTCTTACGGCCACGCCAATCGCTACAAATTCCAGATGAGGCACAAAAACAGCAGGTGCTTCAACGTATATCAAGTGCTCCTTTAAGTGGGCTCTCCTCCACATCAACTTCAACATCACAAATACTCCAGTCCTCAGAGGTGTCACCCGAACCGCACTTGCTTCCTCACAGCTTCCAAATCTCCAGCTGCCCGTCTGAGTATGAGGTAGAACAGATGGATGAGTCTGCAGAGCTGTTTACTCATACTATAGCCTTGGAATCAGAGGTCGGCTCCTGTGCTTCTGTGAATCCAGACGAGGAAATGATCTGCACTGATGCCCAGAATCTTTATGAGTCGGATCCAGGACCAGACGCAGAAGGTTCTGACCTTAATGTAGACCCTCATTCCCAAACTGTAACTCCTGTTGGTGGAGACAATGAGGAAGACGATGATGAGACTCAAATACCTGATTGTAGCAACTTGAGTTTTTTGTCAGGGCAGGAACAGGTTGGCTCTGATGACGACGGGTGTGATAACACACAGGGTAATGATGATGAGGTTGGAGATCCCACTTACTGTCAACACACAGTCAGCCAAGAGATGAGGTCAGCAGAGGAGGTGGAGGAGGATGCTAGTGACGACGAGGTCAGGTTGCGCCTTCCTGGACAGAGATGTAGTACTGGAAGCACGTCAACAACTGCATCCTCAAACACAACTCTGAATCTGACCACAAATCGTGGTGGCTCTTCAGGTCGCATGGGTGCTAAGCCTTGCATAGCCTAGGCATTTTTTCCGATCGATAAAGATGACCCAACTCGTGTTATCTGTAACATTTGTCAACAAAAGCTAAGTAGAGGCCAAAAAATACATAGTTTGAGTACTTCATGCATTAACCGGCACATGGACATGAAGCATAAGTTGCAATGGGAAGCACACTGTGCTACAATGCGACCTAGCCGGCCTAGCCAACCACCGTCTGCCCCAACTTGTGCATCTGCGGCCTCTTCATCCTCTGTGACTGGGGGGACAGCAGTCACACCTGTTTTGGGACGCAGACCTGCCACCTCTTTACCCGCAACAGCCAGCATGATTGGCAGGTCATCATTTTCTTTGGAGGTGGTAACAGCAGCTGGTGTTGAGCGCTGTCCGACATCGATATCACCACCTTTGGATCAAGGCAACCTAACATGTCTGCCTGCATCTTCCTCACAGACCGGCAGTTTGCCGCGGACACCCTTATCAACCCCGTCTAAGCACAACAGCCAGCCCTCAGTCCCTCAGATGTGGACAAGTAAAAGACCTTTTCCTCCTAGCCATGAGAAAGCTAAGAGGTTGAATTTCACCATCTGCAAGCTCTTGGCTACAGAAATGCTGCCTTTCCGCCTGGTGGACACAGAGGATTTTCGCGACGTTATGTCCGTCGCAGTGCCCCAGTACCAGATGCCCAGTCGGCACTACTTCTCAAAGAAAGGTGTGCCTGCGCTCCACCAGCATGTCTCACACAACATCACCGCTTCTTTGAGTAACTCTGTGTGTGACAGGGTGCATTTCAACACAGACACTTGGACGAGTAGGCATGGACAGGGGCGTTACATGTCGCTGACTGGGCACTGGGTAACTATGGTGACAGCAGGACAAGGGGCTGCTGTCCAAGTCTTGCCATCCCCATGAGTTGTGCGTCAATCCTCTTTATGTCAAAGTTCCTCCACTGCTTCTGCCTCCTCAACCTCCTCTCGGTCCTCCACCTGCACCCAAAGCCTGTCTGGTCATGCCACAAGCTTTCTAACTGCGCAGAAGGGATCCTGCACGCCTCCTTACTATGCTGGCAGTAGGGCTCAACGTCATCAGGCGGTTTTTACTTTGAAATGTCTGGGAAATGTGAGTCACACAGCTGAGGAGTTGTGGTCAGCTCTGGAGAACCAATTTCATGAATGGTTGTCTCCACTGGACCTGAAACCAGGGAAGGCCGTGTGCGACAATGCTGCAAACCTGGGTGCGGCCCTTCACCGGGGCAATGTCACACACGTGCCTTGTATGGCTCACGTGTTGTACCTGGTTGTCCAGCAATTTTTAGCCCACTATCCCGGACTGGATGGCCTTCTGCAGAGGGCACGGTCGCTGTGTGCTCACTTCCGCCGTTCGCATCCCGCAGCTCAGCGACTTACATCTCTACAGAAGTCGTTGGGCCTGCCACTTCACCGGCTAAAATGCGATGTGCCTACCCGGTGGAATTCAACTCTGCACATGTTGCAGCGACTCTGGCAGCACCAACAAGCCCTGGTGCAATACGTTCTGACGTATAGCCTGGGCCAACGGGATCCAGAGGTGGGGCAAATCACGCTGGAGGATTGGTCTCAGATCAGGGACCTATGCACCCTTCTGCACAGTTTTGAAATGGCGGCGAAGATGTTTAGTGCTGACGATGCCATTATCAGCATGACTATTCTGGTGATTTACATGCTGGAGCACATGTTAAACAGAATTCGGAGTCAGGTGGTGGCACAAGAGGAGGTGGAGGAAGTAGAGGAGTAGGAGTTGTATGCGGAAGGGCTAACATCTGCAAGGTCCAGACGGTCGGCAGCACCAAGGCGGCAGGCATGTGAGGGTGGGGTAGATGGTTTTATCAGGGTGCATGGTAGCAGCCAAACTAGTGAGGAAGGTGCAGGAGCCCAGGAAGAAGTGGAGGACGAACTGATGGAAGACTCATCAAATGAGGGAGACCTTGATCACATTTCTGTTGTGCGAGGTTGGGGCTAGAGGACAGAGGAAGGAAGCATGATTTTTACCTCGCCACCAACACAACAGGGACTTGGTGCTACTGGATGCGCTTGACACATGAGTGCCTTTTTGCTGCACTACCTGCAACATGACCCTCGAATTGGGAGAATTAGAAATAATCCTGACTACTGGGTTGCCACAATGTTAGATCCCCGGTACAAAAGTAAATTTGCAGAAATAATTCCTGCCATAGAAAGGGATGCACGCATGCAGGAGTATCAGCAGAGACTGTTGCAGAATCTTACATGTGCTTTTCCACAAAACACCAGTGGTGCACGTAGTGAATCTCACAGTTCCAACTTGCCAACCGTGGGACCGTCGAGTGTTCAGCACTCAAACCGTAACAGAAACACAGTATCTGCTGGTAACATCAATTTTGCGGAATCATTTCACCAGTTTTTTAGCTCATCCTTTGCAAGGCCACAGGAGACAAGAAGTCTGACACATAGTCAACGCCTAGAGACGATGGTACAGGAGTATCACCAAGTAAACATTGAAGCCATGACTGTGTCACTGGATCCTTGCTCTTTTTGGGCTTCCAATCTGGATAAATGGCCGGAGCTTGCCACTTACGCCTTGGAGATCTTGTCATGCCCCGCAGCCAGTGTTCTGTCTGAACGTCTGTTCAGCGCTGCTGGTGGTGTGCTGACAGATAAGCGCACGCGGCTCTCCACTGATAATGTAGACAGACTCACGTTCATAAAGATGAACAAATCATGGATCCAAAACGACTTTTCTACCCCTGTGTCATCCTGGGGAGAGTAAAAGCTTGATGATTGGTTAAAATCACCTCACCAACCGTTTTAAGCTTTCAAATTACTAAACATGTTTATCTGTATCTTGGCTGGAAAATAATTTGGGCTTTGTAGCAGTGTGCAGTACTGATTCTATTAGGCCATCTATACTAAGCTCCACCAGATTTAAAATTAATAATAATTTTTTGCTGCATCTAGCCCGGAAAATAATTTTGGGGCTCCGAGATGCGCAAGACACATAAGTGCCTTCTTGCTGCACTACCTGCAACATGACCCTCAGATTGTAAGAATTCGAAATAATCCTGACTACTGGGTTGCCACACTCTTAGATCCCCCACACTCTTCGATCAACCTTTTCATTTTAATAAAGACCAAAAAAATGGTAATTTTTGAAATTATAAGCATTAGCAGGTTATTAGAAACTGAAATCAAACAGTTTTCAACTCCAAACTTTATTCTAGGTGATGTTACATTTGCACATAGGACCCCTTGTTCGAAAGGAGCTTCTGAACTCTCTCGTCCATTGAATTTGTCAGGTTTTGGATGGTTTCTGCTTCAATTGTTTTGCATGAGGACAGAATACCCTCCCAGAGCTGTTGCTTAGATGTGAACTGCCTCCCGCCATCATAGACACTCCTTTTGATGATGCTCCAGAGGTTCTGAATGGGGTAGAGGTCAGGGGAGCATGGGGGTCACACCATAAGTTTGTCCTCTTTTATGCCCATATCAGCCAGAGATGCAGATGTGTTATGTGCAGCATGAGATGGTGCATTATCATGCATGAAAATGATCTTGCTGTGGAATACACGTTTCTTCTTCTTGAACCATGGCAGGAAGTGCTGGTTGAGAAACTCCACATACATTATGGAGTTCATCTTTACCCCTTCAGGGATCCTAAAGGGGCTAACAATCTCTCTCCCCATGATTCCAGCCCAAAACATTACTCCACCTCCTCCTTGTTGACGCTGTAGCCGTGTTTGCGTGGGGTGTCCATCAACCAGCCATCCTCCACTCCATCCATCTGGACCATCGAGCGTTGCACGGCACTCATCCGTGAACAAAACAGTTTTGAAATCAGTCTTCATGTAATGTTTGGCCCACTGGAGCCGTTTCTGCTTGTGTGCAGTGGATAGAGGAGGTCGACAGTATGGCGTACGCACAGCTGCAAACCTCTAAAGGACCCTGCATCTTGTTGTTAGGGGGACGGTGGAGGCACCAGCAGCTTCAATAACTTGTCTGCTGCTATGACAAGGCTTTTTTGCCGCTGCTCATTTAACCTGACATAATTGCCTGTAGGAAAGAGTCCTCAATTTGCCCTTATCAGCACGCACACGTGTGTACTGTGAATCAGCTACATACTTCTTGATTGCCAAGACACTTCATCCTGATCATCGCACAATGTTGATTGTAGTCATGCCTTGACCTAAACACTCCACAATTTGTTGCGTCTCAGCAGCCGACACATCCTTTTTCTTTCCCATTTTGGCAGAAAAAGTAGGCTGCTTAATAATGTGGGACAGCCTTCTTAAGTAGTCTTGCCGTTCATTGGACACACCTGCCAAACTAATTAGCACAGGTGTCTGCAATTGCTTACAGTGATATAAAGAGCCCTGACACATATCACCATCAATGAGTTTAACTGACAAACAAACAAATTCTTCCCTTATCACTCCTAAACACTTTTTGCATAATAATTTGGAACACAGTGTACATGTGCTTTTCCACAAAACACCAGTGGTTCACGTAGTGAATCTTACAGTTCTAACTTGCCAACCGTGGTCTGTATGGAGTTGTTCAATAAAGGGCCCAAAATTAAGATAACATAGACGGGAGAGGTCTCTATGAATAGGAATTCCTAAGAATTTGATACCCTGTGAGGGCCAGGCAAAGGGAAAGTTGGACTGGATGGAATCCTGTATGGATTTTGGGAGGGAGACATCGAGGGCCTCAGACTTCGCTGTATTTATTTTAAAATTTGACCATGTAACAAAGTGATCTATTTCAGCCATAACAGCCTGCTGATGGATATATGTGATTGACATCATCAGCAAATGCAGAGCACTTGTACTCGGTGCCTCCCACCTCAATCCACCTAATATTGGGGTTATGGCGAATTGATGAGAGCAGGTGCTCCGTCACTAGGATGTATAAGAGAGGGGACAGAGGACATCCCTGCCTTGTCCCATTGGTGATTATGAAAGGTGATGAAAATGTTCTGACGCGCCCCCTGGGCCTTGGGACATCCGGAGCCGGACCCTTTTTGGTTGATGCTGGTGGTTGTAGTCTCCGTGGCGGTGACCCGGTTCCGTGGCTCAGGGCGGTCAAAGCAGTGGCGGAACTATTTATGTGGTTTTGATGTTTAAATGTCCGACTACGCCACCCGTGGATTGTGGTCAGAGTGAACAGCCGCTGCAGGGCAGACCGCTGAGGCTGGTGTTGTGGGTGCAGCATAGCGTAGCATAACTCCCCACGGGAGGAGTATAGCCTCAGGGCAGTGTATGCGGAGGATGGGGGTGATGGTGCCGGGCAGCAGCAGTAACGACACGGAGTCAGTGATGCAGTCCAGGGCCTTTACTTACAGTTCTTATTATCCAGACCACTTCTGCAGGTAACGGCTGCCCACGTCGTACTGTGCTCACCAGGTGAGGGGCTCAGACAACTCCCAGATAACTTTGGAGCGCTTCACAGGACCCCCTTTGTGTGTCCTTTGTCTGGCATTTCTTACCAACACTTCTGTCCGGCTGCCTCGGGCCTCCTCTTGGTAAACTTGGCGCCAGTTTCCCTGACCCTATGTGCTGCCCTCCTAGCGGGTGTAGCGGGGGGCTGCGCCACATAAAATGTCATAGCCTCCGGTTTCTAGCTGAGGGTCATTTCTCGCCTCCACTAGTTTCGGGGACCGGTCGCCCTCTTTGGACTGACCCCTCCACGCAGGTGGATTCGGGCGTGCGGTGGCGACTCGCCCATCCAGACCCCTGGGATCCCTTCGTTCCTCGTTCCTGGAGCCTTCTCTGCTACCCTTCCTTCCTTCTCCCTCTTCCAGGCCTGGGCCTCTGTTACTAGGCCCGCCTCTGGAGCAGAGCTCATGCAGAGTCCCTGCTCCCTGTCACTTCTGCTCAGACTTCTCTGCACTGAACTAAGATGGTGCCCACCTTTTATACTCCCTTCTCAATGCACCCAGGAACTGCTTCCTCCCTGCTCCTGCACTACAGGGTTCCCCTTCCTCAGTGTTCCCTCCCCCCACTCCAGCCAGGGACAGGGACTGTCTTGCCCATCCCAGGGGCATATTGGTCGCCCGCCCCACGGCAAAGTGGTGTAATGCATGCAGGTGTCGGGGTCCTGATCCACACTCCATCCTTACCTGAGAGTGAGATATCACACCTCTGGGTGAGGTACAATACCTCTGCAGCAACCGAGCCCTCGGGGTGCTACAGTTCCATTTATCTTCAGCCTAGGTGATGCATTGCGATACAGGGCCTTGATTTTGGCTATAAAAGGGTCCCCTAGACCCCTACCCCAAGCTTTTCAAGAGAATAATATATGGCGTGCCAGGAGACTCTACGGAATGCTTTCTCAGCATACAATGAGAGTATCTAATTACAAATTTTTAACTGCATCTAGCCCAGGAAATACTTTATGCCTAGTAGCAGTGTCTGCTAGTCAGCGGATTATCCCGGCTGTTAAGCAAGCTACACCACCTGTAGATTGGACTCTTAATTTTTTCAAAGGAAATGCTTCGGGACCACGGGATACTCAGTGAAGAGCATCAGGAGTCACCCCAAGTCATAGGGGCTGGGACTAGAGGTAGGACACCTTGCGGTGGACAGCCGAACTCGATCCTTATAAAAGCTTTTTAACTGCAGCAGCTTTAGTGGACGCTACTGGAGCTGGAATTACGCGGCTGCTGGCATGAGACTTGCCCTTCAATAGATCCTTGTAAATGGATTTAAAGTGTATTCATTCAAATTAGAGAGACAATTTAAATTAAAAAGCTTAGAGCTGCCTCCACCACAGGGGGGCTCGGTCGACCCACCAGCGGACAGGCACCAGTATTGGGAGAGGGGGGCTGGCCGTCAGGGTCCACCGCGGATCTGGCACAAACGGAGGTGGCACGGGCAGGAACGGACTGGCCGTGTCGGCTTCTCACTTTTTTGGATTTTAGAAGGGCATGACATGCCTATATCTGTGTCTCCCCCTCCTTTTACTCCTCCACCTCTTTTCTTTTCGCATGACTATATGTACTTGTCACTTTTCCATGTGTTAGTTATGTCTTCTGAGCAGTTTGTCAGCTTTTGGACACCTTTGAAGGTGTTTTCTATGTGTTTCTATGTGTTTTTGTTTGCCTTCCATTGGTTTTAACGGTGTTCGAAGGTGTTCGACGAACAGTTCGGCGAACACACGGGTGTTCGAGTTCGGTTCGGTTCGTCGAACACTACGGGGGTGGCTCAACACTAGTAGGAAGCAGTGAATATTCTGGCAGCTGACCTCGGTGTGTGAGGGTGCATGGCAGTGGCGTCATGCACTGCTTACACGCTGATGTTAGCTGCTGGTTATTGATGAGCTAATAAATTCGAAATCCGATCTCAAAAGTTAAATGTGACACAAATATGACACATTCTGATTCGTGATCGGAATGGCGAGCATTTTTACTTAAAATTGGGAAAATTGTTAACATTCAGCGAATAAGTGCGGGAAAATGATTGCGGGGCAACTACAGTGTTTTTAAAAGTTTGGCTAGCATAGTGCTTGTGTATGATGAGCGTGGAGATGTGTTAGATGAGTGGAAGGGCTGGTGAGCTCAGAAGAGGTCAGAGGAGCAGTGCGCTTGAAATCTTTTTTTTTCCTATAACTTTCAGTGAGCAAATCGTGGCTAGCCAATCAGCGAGCAGGAAGCATCCACATTGTCCAGACACAAGGGCTTCTGCCATTGGCTGCTGAAATCACATGTCTTCTCTATATGAAGAGTAGCCATGTTCCCTCAGCACCATTTTATGCATGTCACTGCTGACAGACCCTGCTGTAGAGTGTGCTCCTGTTTGATGACAGATATTAGCTAGATAGATAGGCAGTTGCTTTGAAGTCAGATAGTTATGATAAGTAGTCTGCTGTGTGCTTGTGAAATCGACCTTGCAGCACTCTTTTTTTTTCTTATAAAATTACTCTTGTTCAGACAAAAATAGCAGGGCCCATGGCATAGAACTGTTTTGTGTACTACTTGTATTGTGCTCTGTGCACCAGTATCCCTTCAATCTATTTTTTCACTTGCTAATGTGATAAAGCAATCAAGCCCTACTAGCCAACCTGTTCATTTAGTGGGGTTGAAATTCACCTGTATGCAGACTCTGCAGAGCTCCTGAGTGCAGAGCACAAAACTCTTTTTTTTCATTTGCTAATGTGATAGCGCAAACTATAGTAGCCCGCTTTGTCAT
Organism: Phyllobates terribilis; assembly: GCF_046119375.1. Lineage (NCBI taxonomy): Eukaryota > Metazoa > Chordata > Amphibia > Anura > Dendrobatidae > Phyllobates > Phyllobates terribilis. Next base: position 448,834,257 of record NW_027362764.1, read on the forward strand.
TTTTGGTGGGTGAAATTCAGTTGTATGCACAGTAAAATATATATTTTTTTTCTGTTGCTAGCCAGACTACAAAAAAATTTTTTTTCCTATCACAAATGTGATACACTCTGCTAAAAGCAACCTACTACTTTAGTGGCGTTGAACTTCAGCTGTTTTCAGAGTAAAAAAAATATTTTTTTTCTGTTGCTAGCCAGAATCCCAAAAATATTTTTTTCTGTGACAAATGTGAAAGAGTCTGCCATAAGCCACCTATTACTTTAGTGGCGTTGAACTTCAGCTGTTTTCAGAGTAAAAAAATATATTTCTGTTGCTAGCCAGACTAAAAAAAATATATTTTTTCTCTTGCAAATGTGATACACTCAGCTAAAAGCCACCTACTCCCTTAGTGGCGGTGAAATTCAGCTATATGCAGAGCTTATGCAGAATTAATGAAATCTATTTCTTGCAGTGACTAACGTGATATAAGTAAGCTAGATCTGAGTTTGAAATATCTTGGAGCATATATTGTATGTTATACAGGCCTCATCCACAGCAAAAAATATTTTCTTCTGTTACTAACATCACATACTAGGGGACTTCTCAGGGTGGCAAGGGAGGGTGGTTCACTCAATCGAGGGGGGTTGGTGATTCCAGAAAAACTGTTAGTGAAGGTGCAAGATGCAAGGAACAAATTGAAAAGGAGAGGTGATGGGTGAGCAACAATCAGAGCATAAAGAGGATAATCATCCCCTCTCTGTTCGTGTTTGGCGGGAGGGGACAGAGGAAACAAGCATTAGAGTTATCCAGCCACCAACACAGCATTGCTTGAACCTCATTGAAGAGCCCGACATATGAGTGCCTTCTTGCTGCGCTATCTGCAACATGATCCTCTTATAGTTATGGTTTGAAATAGTGCTGACTACTGGGTTGCCACTATGTTACATCCACGTTATAAGAGTAAATTTTGCCAGACGCTTCCCGCCCTGGAAAGGGACCCGTGAATGCTGGAGTATCGAAACACGCTTTCACACAACCTTAACATAGGTTTTCTCCAAGACAGCAGTGAGGCACACAGAGTGCATCACAGCTCTACACTTCGAACCTCTGGCACATCAATTTGTTAACACCAAAATATTAACAGCAGCAGTAGTGTAAGTGGCAGAACCAATTTCTGTGAGTTCTTTCACACATTTTTTAGACCAGCTTGTGCACCAGCACAACAGAGTACAAGTCTGATACGTGGTGAAGGACTGGAGAGGATGGTGCACTCCTGATTGTGTCTCCATCTGCTGGGTTGGCTATAGTGGAAGAGGTGTCAGTCCCCATTATACTACTTCTTCTCCAGTGAAATTGTTGCAACTTTGGTGTTGTTAGGCCCTAATTTAGGGAAATTTGAAAACTCCTGATTGAGTCTCCATCTACTGGGCAGGCTGTAGTGGAAGAAGTGTTGGTCCCCATTATACTACTTCTACTCTACTGAAATTGATGCCACATAGGTGTCTGCCACTAATTTTTGTAAATGTGGAGAACCCTGATTGGGTCTCTATCTATTGGGTTGGCTGTAGTTGAAGAGGTTTTGGTCTCCATTAAACTACTTCTACTCTGGTGAAATTGATGCCACTTTGGTGGTGTTAGGCCCTAATTTATGAAAATGCGAACACTCCTGATTGAGTCTCCATCTACTGGGTTGGCTGTAGTGGAAGAGGTGTCGTTCCTAATTCTACAATTTATGCTGTACTGAAATTGATGCCACTTTGGTGGTGTCTGCCACTAAGTTTTAGAAATGTGGAAAATCCTTATTGGGTCTCCATCTATTGGGTTAGCTGTATTGGAAGAGGATTTGGTCTCCATTAAACTACTTCTACTCTGGTGAAATTGATACCACTTTGGTGGTGTTAGGCCATAATTTAGGGAAATGTGAACACTCCTGATTGAGTCTCCATCTACTGGGTTGGCTGTAGTGGAAGAGGTGTTGGTCCCCATTATAATAGTTATACCCTATTGAAATTAATTCTTTGGTGTAGGTATTGTTCTCACAGGGGTACACATGATAAAATAGAAATTGATTTTCTTTCTACCGTGGAATATAAAACAGGCTGTATTTCAACTTTTAATTCTTTGGTGCCGATATTGTTCACCACACAGGGGTACACAGAAATGATAAACTCAAAATTGTTATAGAAAGCAGACTACATCTAAGCTTAAAATTCTTATGGGCAAATATTCTTCTCCATACAGGGGAAAAAAAAAAAGTTGGGCTCGAGCAGCTCCCTGACCCTTGTCCCCAGACATTAACCCCTGGGTATGGGGAGGTGATCCTGAAGAAACTCAAATACTTGAGGATCATGTGGACTGTACAGTGCTGTCATGGCAAGAAGAGGAGGAGCGTGACTGTCAGGGTGAGGAAAGGGATAACACATTGGATGATGTTGAGGTTGTGGATCCCACTTTGTGTGAACCCAGAGGCACGCAGCTGCGTAGCTCATCTAAGAAGGTAGAGGAGGAAAATGAGGAAGTTACGTTGCATCTCACAGTGCACACACGGAGTGATGCAACTGCAATGAGCACTGCATCCTTAGCCACAACTGTGGCTACACATCTGGACACTTTGACAGAAAAAACTCAGAGGGAAAAAGTGCTGAAATTTGACTACTACATGCATGAACCTTCTCATGTGCAATCAACATGCTTTACACTGGCAATCTCACTGCGATAAAATGTGGACCAGCGGACCTCAACATCCATCAGCTGCCCCATCAATCGCATCTGCTGCTTTTTCCTCATTCTATGTTACCATGCCAAGTATTGTCATGCAAGTTTCTGACCGCAGAACCTCGGGTTCTTTACCCACTCCACACAAATCTACCTCTCTGGACCTGATATCACCCCTTTACTAACTATAAACCCACAATGTTTGTCCTATATTTCATCTTTCTTCTCTGTTAGATTTTTAACATTTAACATGGATAAAACTGAATGCATCATCTTTCCACCATCTCATTCATCCCCCCTCCAACTGACTTATCCATCAAAGTAAATGGCTGCCCACTCTCCCCAGTCCCGCAAGCTTGACTCTGATCTGTCCTTAAAACTTCAGATCCAAGCCATTTACACTTGCTGCTGACTCCAACTCTAAAATATCTTGGGGATCCGCACATTCCTTAACCATGAATCTAGAAAAACACCAGTGCACGCCCTCATCATTTCCTTCCTTGACTACTACAATTTCCTGCTCTGTGGCCTCCCTTCAACCACTCTTGCACCCCTCCAATCTATCTTAAACTGTGCTGGTTGATTAATCCACCTTTCACCCAGCTATTCCCAGGCTTCTCTTCTTTGTCAATCCCTGAGCTGGCTCCCTGTTGTCCAGAGTCTCCAGTTGAAAAGTCTAACTTTTGGCATGCCAAGCCATCGAAAACTTGTCTCCTCCATACATGTGTGACCAAGTATCCCTGTAATAGTTACCTGCACGCAACCTCCCATCCTTCCAAGATCTCCTTCTCTACTTCCCTCTTATCTCTTCTTGCCACAATCGCATACAAGATCCCGTGCATCTCCCCTACTGTTTACCTCTGTACCCCAACACATCAGACTCTCGCCTACTTGGAAACCTTGAAAAGGAAGCTGAAGAAGACCCACTTCTTCTGACAAGCTTACAATCTGTGGCAACCCTCGCTCCAGCATACCGCTGCACGACTAGCTGTACCCTGACCTACTGTATCTTCACCCATACCTTGTAGATTGCTTGTGCATCCTCGCAGGCTGGGTCCTCTCTCCTCTTGCACATGTAAAGCGCCACGGAATAAATGTTCCTGTAATAATAATAATAATAATTATAGTACTTGTACTCTGGGTCAATTGATGGCACTTTCCTAATGTCTACACCTAATTTGATGTGTTTTGGCAGCTTTTGGGCCTGTTTGAAGGTGTTGTATATGCGTTTGTTTTTGCCCCCCCCCATTGAATCCTATGGCGTTTGGCAATGTTCGTCAAATATTCGACTAATAAATAGGTGTAAATATTGCAGATTCGGCGATCGCAATCCGAACCGAATATTGTAACAATCGCTCATCTCTACTCTTCACACCCAGACATGGGTATACGCTTCCTGATTTTGTCTACTTTCTGCTGTCCTCCTCCTTCTTCTCATCCTCCACCACCATATCATCAGGGTGACAGTGATGCAACATAATTTTTTTAAGGGTGTTTATGATTCCCATAGGAATTTTTTTTAGAGGCCTACCTCTAACATTCTGGATATAATACAGTATGTTCATGTATGCCCCCCAGGGGTAAATGTTTTTCAGCCCATGCACTTAGTGCATTGGCATTACCAGTATAGGAGACCCACTCCTATAAAATGGTAACAATTTTTTTAATGAAGGCTTCTGCCACATTTCTTCAAAGGGGTTTTGGGGTGCGTCTAATTTTTTGGGCAGCCCTTGCAGTCACTGCATGAGCATTACCACTATAGGAGACCCACTCCTTAATAAAGGGAGCAATTTTTTTTAATGAGGCCCTCCTCTACATCTCTTCAAATGGGTAATGGGGTGTGTCCAAATTTTTGGCAGCCCTTGCAGTCACTGCAAACGCAATAACAGTGTAGGAGACCCGCTCCTTTATAATGGAAACATTTTTTTCCTGAGCCCTCCTCTATGTCTCTTCTAAGGAGTATTGGGATGCATCCAAATTTTTGGCAGCCCTTGCAGTAAATGTTTATGCAATAACAAAATAGGAGACCTGCTTCTTTTTAATGGGAACATTTTTTAAGCTGATGCCCTCCTCTATGTCTGTTTAAAGGGGTATTGGGATGCGCCCAAATTTTTGGCAGCCCTTGCAGTCACTGCATATGCAATAACAGAATCACTCCTTTATAATGGAAACTTTTATTTACTGAGGCCCTCCTCTATGTCTCTTCAAAAGGGCATTGGGATGCGTCCAAATTTTTGGCAGCCCTTGCAGTCACTGCATACGCAATAACAGTACAGGAGACCCAATCTTTAATAATGGGAACAACAAAGCATAGCCGGCTCATGGCCCTCTAACTACAGTGATGGCTGACTGCTGGCCCTTTAACAATAGTAAGGGCAGCCTGACGCTGTGTAAAAATAGGCTTTGTGACTTTCAAAGTCCCTCCTTCATAAATGAAACAGGATGTGTCTGATCATGTCTCACACACAACATGGCCAGATAAGGTAGTAAAATTTTAAAATGACATTTACTGGTGAATGAATTTTTCACCGTTGAAAGCAATGTAAAAGTGCAAAAATTTATCAAAAATGCTACATGTGAACATACGCAAGGTATGGAGAATCTTAACTTTTTTTTGTGTTTTTTTTTTATATATATATACTCAAGTCATTACCATGGAAATAATGTCCCTTAACGTTTTTTTCAGGAAAATCTATTTTGGCTTCGTTTTTGTATGTTTTACTGTGAGTCCTTAAAAGTGGCGTATTACCTCTGACAATATTGTTCACAGCAGTGACCTGGGGAGTCAGAGATGCTTCTAAGGGTCTTTCCCATGCTGTTCCCATGTCATATCAGCACTGTTCCCATCGATTTGGGCAATTTTTATGCCCCCTGCAGACCTCTGGCTTTGCTTGGCCATGTACTGTATGAATGTATTGATGGTGGTTTCGGATGTTGTGTTTACAGACTGATAATAGTTCTGGTGATGTATTCATGCACTAATGATAATTTTAATACATTTGTTTTGTCTCCATCAATAAAAGATATTGTTTTTGAATGTTTGTGAAAAAGTTATTTCTCCTTCATTTAGCAAAGAGCAAAGCTTTTGAAACTCCTCAAACAGGGATCATTTTTTCCCTCATTAGAATAAGCCATGGCTTCTTCCATTTGCCTTACATGTGTAGAAACACCAGCCCCCACCTGTCCCAAAATATAAATTTTTGGACAGTTTATGCAATTAAAATAGCACACAAGTCCTGAAGCTGCAGTATGTAGTTAAATCAGCTGCTGGTTACCACTGGTTACCAACTGTTTCCCCCTAGCTAGATACGTTAAAGGGGTTGTCCCATGAAAAAAGTTAATTTTAATAAATAGATCTTGGAATAATATTAAGTTCCACAATTGGATGTGATTAAAAAAATGTTCCTGTGCTGAGATAATTTAAAAAATGTGCCCTTACTATGTACTATGTAATGGTTGTTTCTGACCGTGCACAGAACATGGTCTGATCATACCACATCTCCTGGTCAGGGGAAGAAGCAAAAAATTATTCAGACATTAGAGCATGGGATAGCAAATAATTATTTCTTTGAGGTAAAACATTTTTTAAAAACAGGTAAGGAAATGCTTTATTTCACAAAAAGAATAAGCTGGAATCCCATGAAGTGCTATCTGTATATCATCTTTTGCTTCCTCCCCTGCCCAGGAGCTGTGGCATGATCAGACCATGACCTTGCTTGGTCTGACACAGCCATTACACATGAATAAACGATGGTCCACCTTATGTAGCTGACCGGCCCGTGGTGTCTGGTCACGAGTGCCAGACCCTTGGCCTGTTGTTGACTACTCATATACCAAGTATTTTTTAAGGAAGGAGAAGACATGAGTTTTACAGCATAAAGAATATGATTTTATTAAATAAGATGAGCAAACTAGTGCATGCAAAGTAATTTCATATAAATTACAATACAGGAGAAGTAAAGTGCATAGTGCCAGGTGTCAGGGGATCCCACGGAAGATGCAACAGCCGGGTTGAATATATATGAGTTATTATGTAAACGAGATCAGGGTGGGTATATGGACATACAACCAAGGTGCTAGACTGCTAATGCAAGTAGTAAAGGATTGTAGTAAAAAGTGCAAGCAGTCACATAGGTAGCCCAGCCCATCCAATACATATCAGTGCAACCTCATGTATAAAACTCACCCAGCTTCAATGCCCGCACAGTCAGCACATCGGTGGGACCCCCACACCACTGGTACCGATGAGAGTAACGCGCCCCGACTCGCATTTCGCAAAGCTCTTTCTCAAGAGGCACTGCCATTACACAGTACACAGCAGAGGAACATTTATAAGATTATCTCAGCCAAGGAACATTTTTTTAAAACACGTCCAATTGTGAAAATTATTCTTCTTCCAAGATTTATTGAATAAAATCAACTTTAAAATAAACCTTGTTTGTGGGAAAATCACTTTAAGTTCTCTTGGACATTAATTTGGACATTAATAAGGTTGTGTTTGCATTATAGAGCTCGGGGTCTAAGGGGTAACGTTTCTCCTTGTGGAGAATGATAAGCCAAGCTTGGCATGTCAGAGTTAGAAAACGTATAAGTCATTCCTTCTCCTTTGGGAAATTAAATATTCAAATTGTCTCTTCATAGAGGAAGAGAACCAGAACCCTAGCACCACCTAATGGAAGCAGTGGTCCTAAAAGTCAATATTGACTCTTTAACAGGGGCGTATATAGAAATCATGGGGCCCCATAGCAAAAGTCCAAATTGGGCCCCCCTTCCCCGTAAAAAAAATTCTGCAACGTAACTGGAATCACAGTGTATAGGTGCAGTCACAAAACAACATAGCTATCTACTTTTGAAGACAGGGAAATGGACATATCTTGTAGCATATACATAGCAAATGTGCCCATACTGAAGCCTTTTAGTGTGCTCAACTCTTTTATCGCCCTATAGATTTAAATACCCCCAAAAATGCATCCAACACACTGCATGATAACACCTACATTAAATTCCCCTACTGTAATCCCCACATGCACAGTATGATGACTCCAAAGTCCCCCCAGCAAAGTATGATGTCCACACAACCACCCACACAATATGATAGCTCTGACAGCACCCAAACCCAGTATGATGGTCCACACACACACCCCACAGCAACCCCCCCTCACAGAGTATGAAGGTCCCCGCAAAGTATGATGATCCCCACAGACCCACATTGTATGATGATCCTCACACAGTTTGATGGCCCCATAGGCCCTCCACAGGACCTCCAAACAATATGATGAAGGTACCCACAGTATGATGGTCAGCACATTTCCCCCACACACAGTAAGCAGCACGGTGGCTCAGTGGTTAGCACTGCAGCCTTGCAGCGCTGGGGTACTGGGTTCAAATCCCACCAAGGACAACAACTGCAAGGAGTGTGGGTTTCATCTGGTTTCCTTCCACACTCCAAAGACATACTGATAGGGAATGTAAATTGTGAGCCTCAATGGGGACAGTGCTGATAATGTCTGTAAAGCGCTGTGGAATTAATGGTGCTATATAAGTGAGTAAAATAAATATATATCGTATCTTGAGGATTATAAGACTCACCCCAAATTTTGGGTGGAAAAAATATATATATATTTTTAAATAAAATGGAGTGCCTAATAATCCTTTTTGCCTGGGGGCAGTGGTAGTGGAGGGGGGGTTACAGGAGCCAGGCTCACACATACCGGAGACTGGCAGCAGAGGAGGCTGCGGCAGGAGATGGGCGATGCTGCGGCCCCGCCCTCAGAAGAAATGTCAGTGATTCAAGGCTGTGGTGGCAGCGGGAGCTAGGCGAGTTCAGAGAGGCGATGCTGCGGCCCTGTCCCCAGAAGTCGACGGTGAGCGGAGGCGAGGTTCCCTATCCTGTACATAGCCCTGCGCTGTGCTTTTATAAAATGGCCACCGGAGTATGTGCAGATCGAGATCTCTAGAGAACTCAGCCAGCTCCCGCCACCACCACCACCGCCTTGAATCACTGACATTTCTTCTGAGGGAGGGCCGAAGAATTGCCCCACTACTGCCGCAGCCGCCGCCAACCTCCTGTGTTTGGGACCCCTATCCGACGCCGCTCCCCAAGTAACCATAACCTTTCATTATAAGACGCACACCCTTTTTCCTCCCAAACTTGGGGGGAAAAAGTGTGTCTTATAATCCGAAAAATACGGTGAGTAAAATAAAATAAATAAATATTGGCCCCCACAGTAGTCCCCACCACAATATGATTGTCGCCAAAAGCCCCCCACATCATATGATGACCCCCTTTCAGTAGTCACCATCACAGTATTAGACCCCACAGACCCTTACAAGTCCTGACTAGGAGAGCATGAGCTGTCGTGCAGATAAATGTGTGTAAAGCAGTAATTTATACAATTTATTAATGTTCAGCTGTAATCCCCTCTGGTCCCTGAAGTTCCTCCTCAAGCCTTTTGGTGACCGACACAGAACAGTGTGACAGTAGCTCTAGCTCGGTGTGAAGGAGGCTTCCTGACTCTCTTTGGGCACAATCACAGCCCTCCTCCTCATAAACCTGTATATAGTTAGCAGAATTATATTTACGACCCCTCCCCCTGCCTTAACACCAGCACATCCAACAATCGGCATGTAGGTAGAAACTCATCTGACTGAGACATTTCACACAGAGAGCCCACCTGCAGTGTCAGCTGAGTGTCACCCCTGCATCCAGGACAGCTCCCTCTGTTTCCATTAGCCAGGCTCCAATGATCACCATGCTCGGGGTGCTCAGCTTCTCTCTGCTGTGCACGCAGCGCAGTGATCTAGAGGGGCATGTCTATGGACAGAGCAGCCAGCTCTGGGCCCCCTGAACGCTGGGGCCCCATAGCAGTGGCATGGTCTGCCTCTATGGGCGGTACGCCACTGCTCTTTAACAAGCCTTACAATAAGACGTGGGATAAAAGCCAAACCAGAAGCTCAATTTTCAGACACGGTGCTTCAGGGTTGCAAGTATGAGATCTGATTTAACTAGGTTAGAGGATCTGGACTGGTGCTTAAGGGGTAACATTTCTCTTTGTGGAGAGTGACAATCCAAGTCTGGCATATCTGAGTGAGAAGACTTATAAGCCACGCAAGGGACAATTTGCATATATAGTTTCCCAGAGAAGCATGCATAAGTTATAAGTCTCCTCACTATTCAATTATAAATGCAGTATAGTTCTTCAGATTCGCTATGTTGCTTACCTCATGTGCAGGGAATTGCAGTAGCTTAGGTATCCATGGTTATGAACACTCATTTAGTGACAGTTAGTCAATATATGACTGGTCGTAACCATGGATACCTAAGCTACTGCAATGCCCTGCACGTGGGTTAAGCCACATAGCAAATCAGAGAACTATACTACATTTCTAATTGGAGGTATATGCTAATATTATAATTATTATTAAACCTACTATATATTGGGATAGGATTTTGGAGATATGAATACCCCTTTAAGTCTTTGAATTATTATGCACTGAGACTACCACTCTTAATTTCAATATTCTTCAGTAGTATACCACAATCAGATTTAGGCCATTGTATTGATATCTATAATAATAAGCTATGCACTCTTGACTTCCTAACCTTAGGCTGTAAAATCCTAAAATGGCCACTACTTTCCCTGCCTTCATCTTTTATTGTCACCATGATAATCTTCCTTATTGAAAGCACTATAAGAGATATGATAGATGCAAGGCATTGTCATGTGCCCATTTTATGGTTTTTATTCTGGAATGTGGGAAGTGGCATTGGGTGTTTTTTTGCGATCTGTATGAATTGGATCTCAAATTGCTTGAATTTGAATGGATCTGTTGATTTCAGGAAATTCGATTGGTAGTAGATTGATCAACTTTTCTCTAATAGCAATGCATTGCTGTCAAAAGAGGACACCGATAGATGATGCATTGAAAAAGAGTATGCTGTGATGAATTGCGAATGACACAGAGACTCTGCATGAGAGAAAGTGACAGAGAGATGCTTGGGTATGTCTGCATTTATTCTATCATACTTGAGTGGGGACAATACTCTTCCACTAATGGACATTGTATCTACTGTATTCCCTTGAAGTGGTGCACCACAAACCCATCCATATTCACCTGAAAGAAATTCAATATTTCTCTCTTCATTAATATGACATAGAAGTATAAAGTTTCCACCTTTTTATTTAAATTTTTATTTCCATATGATCTTGTAACTGAGTTCACTATAGCATAAAAGGGGAATTAAGATTAGTGATGAGCGAATGTGCTCGCCACTGCTCGGTACTCGCTCGAGCATCACTGTGCTCTACGAGCTCGGCGCTCGCCGAGTATTTCCGGGTTGCTCGGACAGAAACTCGGGTCCCCTCCCTGCATGTTTGGCACTCTATAGAGAGCCAATGAACATGCAGGGATTGCCTGCCACGCACTGTAATGTAGTAGCCATGTAGGTTGTGGGCATTACAGTGAATGGTTGGCCGTACAGCGGACCTGGCGCCGTAATGCTCGTCACAGTGTACCTTGGAATCAGGCAGAGTAGGGAGAGGTGCTGCTGCGTCAGGGAGATATTTGCTTCTTTATATTTAGTATAGGTATTCCACAACATATATACAGTATATATCCATCTGAACTAACAGTCCTTCTGAGGACTAATCCAGCTGCATATATTCAGTGGTGATAGCAGGAGTTAGGCAGGCAGGCAGTGTATGTGACAGACTGCAGTGCATAACGCAGCACAAGAGGGTCCATTGAACGTCCTGTAAGTATAGGTAATCCACTATATATATATATATATACAGTACAGACCAAAAGTTTGAACACACCTTCTCATTTAAAGATTTTTCTGTATTTTCATGACTATGAAAATTGTACATTCACACTGAAGGCATCAAAACTATGAATTAACACATGTAGAATTATATACTTAACAAAAAAGTGTGAAACAACTGAAAATATGTCTTATATTCTAGGTTCTTCAAAGTAGCCACCTTTTGCTCTGATGACTGCTTTGCACACTTTTGGCATTCTCTTGATGAGCTTCAAGAGGTAGTCACGGGAAATGGTTTTCCCTTCACAGGTGTGCCCTGACAGGTTTAATAAGTGGGATTTCTTGCCTTATAAATGGGGTTGGGACCATCAGTAATGTTGTGCTGTAGTCTTGTGGATACACAGCTGATAGTCCTACTGAATAGACTGTTAGTATTTGTATTATGGAAAGAAAAAAGCAGCTAAGTAAAGAAAAATGAGTGGCCATCATTACTTTAAGAAATGAAGGTCAGTCAGTGTGAAAAATTGGGCAAACTTTGAAAGTGTCCCCAAGTGCAGTTGCAAAAACCATCAAGCGCTACAAAGAAACTGGCTCACATGAGGACAGCCCCAGGAAAGGAAGACCAAGAGTCACCTCTGCTTCTGAGGATAAGTTTATCCGAGTCACCAGCCTCAGAAATCGCAGGTTAACAGCAGCTCAGATTAGAGACCAGGTCAATGCCACACAGAGTTCTAGCAGCAGAAACATCTCTTCAACAACAGTTAAGCGGACACTTTGTGCAGCAGGCCTTCATGGTAAAATAGCTGCTAGCAAATTAATGCTAAGGGCAGGCAACAAGCAGAAGAGACTTGTTTGGGCTAAAGAGCACAAGGAATAATCATTAGACCAGTGGAAATCTGTGCTTTCGTCTGATGAGTCCAAATTTGAGATCTTTGGTTCCAACCACCGTGTCTTTGTGCGACGCAGAAAAGGTGAACGGATGGACTCTACATACCTGGTTCCCACTGTGAAGCATGGAGGAGGAGGTGTGATGGTGTGGGGGTGCTTTGCTGGTGACACTGTTGGGGATTTATTCAAAACTGAAGGCATACTGAACCAGCATGGCTACCACAGCATCTTGCAGCGGCATGCTATTCCATCTGGTTTGCGTTTAGTTGGGCCATCATTTATTTTTCAACAGGACAAGGACCCCAAACTCACCTCCAGGCTGTGTAAGGGCTATTTGACCAAGAGAGAGAGTGATGGGGTGCTACGCCAGATGACCTGACCTCCACAGTCATCAGACATGAACCCAATCGAGATGGTTTGGGGTGAGCTGGACCGCAGAGTGAAGGCAAAAGGGCCAACAAGTGCTAAGCATCTCTGGGAACTCCTTCAAGATTGTTGGAAGACCATTTCTGGTGACTACCTCTTGAAGGTCATCAAGAGAATGCCAAGAGTGTGCAAAGCAGTCATCAAAGCAAAAGGTGGCTACTTTGAAGAACCTAGAATATAAGACATATTTTCAGTTGTTTCACACTTTTTTGTTAGGTATATAATTCCACATGTGTTAAATCATAGTTTTGATGCCTTCAGGGTGAATGTACAATTTTCATAGTCATATGAAACATATATACAGTACAGACCAAAAGTTTGGACACACCTTCTCATTTAAAGATTTTTCTGTATTTTCATGACTATGAAAATTGTACATTCACACTGAAGGCATCAAAACTATGATTTAACACATGTGGAATTATATACCTATCAAAAAAGTTTGAAACAACTGAAAATATGTCTTATATTCAAGGTTCTTCAAAGTAGCCACCTTTTTCTTTGATGACTGCTTTGCACACTCTTGGCATTCTCTTGATGAGCTTCAAGAGGTAGTCACCGGAAATGGTTTTCACTTCACAGGTGTCCCCTGTCAGGTTTAATAAGTGGGATTAAATTTCAGCAATAAAAATCCAAAAATTTCAACTGAACGTGGAAAATATTGGACTCCTTTTCCATTCTGTTACAGTGTATCGGTCAAGCTATTCACACTAGGTGTCTGTTATGAATAGTATTAGCAAATTACAGGCCTGCTATTTAAAGCTATGCTTCTCTATCAGACTTAACACCTAGAAGAGTTTTCCAAAATCAGCTATTTTTTCCATTTTCATTCAGTTGCAGTGTGTCGGTCAAGCTATTCACACTAAGTGTCTGTGAAGGATAGTATAAGAAAATTACAGGCCTGCTATATAAAACCGTGGTTCTCTGTCAGACGTAACACCTATAAGAGTGTTCCAAAATCAGCCATTTCTTCCATTTTCATTTCGTTGCAGTGTGTCGGTCAAGCTATTCACAGTAGGTGTCTGTGAAGAATAGTATTAGCAAATAACAGGCCTGCTATTTAAAACCATGGTTCTCTGTCAGACATATCACATATAACTGCATTCCAAAATCAGCCATTTCTTGTGAATGTGGAAAACATTGTCCTCCATTAAAAATGGGCAAGGTACGTCTAAAGAGACGGGGAATTGGACATGATGGTGATGGTGCATGCAGAGGCCGAGGCCAAGGACGTGGCTGTGAGAAAGCTGAAATTGTACCACAAAAAACACCCACATCTTGTCGCTCGACCTTCCTTTCCATATTACTAGAGGACCATAAAGCACCACTATTGAACACAGAGCAGTGTAAAAAGGTTGTTGGTTGGATAATGCTTCCAGTCTCTTTGCCACCACCACCACCACCCTGTCTTTCACATTGTCAAGTCTCAGTAGCCGTGAGTCTAGACCGCATATTCCTCACCCTGATCCTCCTTCCTCCCACCATTCAGAGTGCCCGGAGACAACTGATCCCACACTTGGACACTCAAAAGAGCTTTTCACTTTTCCATTTGTAGATTTGGGCCTCACGCCTGGCTAGCTTTAAATGAGTCAAAAGGAGAGCGAGTGTAGCGATGCCCAAATATTGGAGCAGCCACGGTCACATGAAGGCGACGGTGGGAAAGTGCAATTACTGTCGCAAGAGGTGGATGATGATGATGATGAGACACAATTGCAACAAAGTCAGGAGGAGGACCAGGGTACGGAAGTGGAAGACGAGGTGGTGGATGATATAGTAACTGACCCAACTTGTCAGGGGGACATACAGAGCAAGGACAGCAGCACACAGGGGGAGCGAGGCGTAGCACCACAATAGGCAGGAAGAAGCAGTGTGGTGGCCATAGACATAAGGCGGGAAAGTGTTCCTCGTAATGCCAACACGACGGAAGTTGCCAGTACAACTGTTAGGTCTTACCGAGTCTGGTTATTTTTTTGAAGACTCTGCAGATTACCCCAAAAAGGCCATTTGCACATCTTGCCAGGCCAGCATCAGCAAGGATAGCAAAACTAACAGCCTGACCATCACCAGCATGATCAGGCACATGGCAGCAAAGCACCTGACTAAGAGGGACAAACCCCAGGGTCCAGCAACAGTATCTGCGGGTGATGCCACTGCTTTTTTTGCTGTTGTGCATGGACGCCAATCCCCTGTCCATGTCTCATGCCAAGATGCCTCCCTCCTGCACATGTCATTGAACAGTCTCAACTAGCACCATCAGCAAGCATGTTCACGTCCTTGTCCCAGTGCAGCGTTCAGTTGTCCTTACCCCAGTCCCTGGAACGCAAGCGCAAATACGCAGCCAACGCCCCACAGGCCACACTACTAAATTCACACATTTCGCTAATGCTTGTGCTCGAAATGTTGCCTTTTAAGCTTGAGGAAATGGAAGCTTTCCCAACCTGATGGCGGTGGCCGTCCCTCTGTACTTGGTCACCAGCCATCACTATTTATCCCGGTGTGCCATACCCGCATTACATGAGCACGTGTCACACAACATTAGACGTGCCCTCAACAACACAGTTACTGGAAAAGTTCCCCTAACCACGGACACGTGGACAAGTGCTTGTGGGCAGGTACGGTACATCTCGCTGACGGCACCCTTGGTTAATATAGTGGAAGCCGGGACCCATTCGGACCTTGGGACGGAATACATCCTCCGGACACCGAGGATTGTGAGCCCTTTGACAATCAGGGTTGCCGACACATTCTACAGCTCCTGCATTTCCTCCTCCTCCTCTTCAGCCTCTATCTCCGAAATGACCACATCAGTCGCAAGCTTGAAGCACTGCAACACTGCCTCGGCCAAACCGCAACAGGCTGTGCTGAAGCTAATATGCTTAGGTGACAAACCACACAACACTGAAGAGTTGTAGACAGCTCTGAAAGAGCAAACAGATCTGTGGCTAACACTGCTGACCCTACAGCCAGGCATGGTCGTGTGTGACAATGGCCGGAACCTTTTGGCAGCTCTGAGGCAAGGCGAGCTCACACATGTACCATGCCTGGCCCATGTGCTTAACCTCGTGGTTCAGCAGTTTCTAAAAACCTACCCAGATCTGTCGGATCTGCTTGTCAAAGTACACCGGCTATGAGCCCATTTTGGAAAGTCAGCTACAGCTTCAGCCGCCCTTGCCGTGCTTCAGCACCGTTTGAAGCTTCCAGCTCACTAACTCATCTGCAATATTCCCACGCGTTGGAACTCTACATTGCAGATGTTAGGAAGGATTTGTGAGCAGAAGAGGGGAGATGTTGACTACCGGAATCAACAAGGCCGTCGGTATTCAGGTCAGACTCCACACAAAAGAACTCAGGAGTGAACATTGATGTCAGACATATGTACCATCCTCCAAAACTTTGAGGACTCCACCAAGATGGTGAGCGGCGATGACGCCATAATTAGCATCACCATCCCGCTTCTCTATCTTCTGAAATGCTCTCTGCTCACAATTAAAGAGGATGCATTGCAGGCTGAGCACAATGAGATGGAGCAAGGAACCATACAGGGTGATTACACACAGCCCATCCTCATCTCATCCCAACATGGATTGGGTGATAATGAAGAACAGGAGGAGGAGGAGGAAGACCAGGAGATAGTTTCCTGCGCTATAGACGGTACTACCTGCACAACTGTCATTCCGTCTGTTCAGCGTGGATGGCCTGAGGACAGGGAGGAGGAGGATGAGGATTAGAGCATGATCAGTCATCCTTTTGGTGAGGACACAGAAGTCTTGCCTGTTAGCAGTCTGGCACACATGGCTGAGTTTATGTTACGCTGACTTTCCCGTGACCCTCACATTGTCCAAATTTTGGGTGACTTTCATTACTGGTTGGTTACACTTCTAGACCCATGCTACAAGGAGAAATTTCTGTCTCTCATTCACTTGCAGGACAGGCCTAATAAAATGGTGCAGTACGAGAAGGCCCTTGTTGCAGAGTTATTTAAAAAATTCCCAATTGAAAACGCTGACAGAATAGGTCACAGTTCGTTGGACAACAAAAGAGCACAGAAGAGAGAGACACAAATGCAATCCAGCAGAGGCAGGGAACACTTTCAAAGTTCTGGGACAGTTTTCTCAGACCCTCCCATCACACAGGTCCTGAGGCACGGTGTACTCTCCCAAGGAGGGAAAAGTTTTGGAAGATGGTGAGGGAGTACCTTGCCGTCCGTACCAATGTCCTCCGTGATTCCTCAGTGCCTTATAATTATTGGTAATCCAAGCTGGACACATGGCATGAACTGGCTCTCTACGCCTTGGAGGTCCTGGCCTGCCCTTCTGCTAGCGTTTTGTCAGAGCGAATTTTTAGTGCTGCCGGTAGAATTATAACCGATAGGTGAATCCGCCTGTCAACTGAAAATGCTGACAGGCTGACTCTTATAACTTTCTTATGTGACTTTCAGAGTCCCTCCATCATATATGAAACAGGATGTGTCTGATGATGTGTCACACACCACATGGCCAGATAAGTCACTAAAACGTTAAAATGACATTTCCTGGTGAATGCATTTATCTTGGTTGAAAGCAATGCAAAAATGCAAAAGCGCTAAGTGTGAACATAGCCCAAGGTGGTGATGAACATTTCTGTTTTTGGTTAATTATTTTGGCTTATATACACTCCCTGACAAAATGACTTGTACACTCCCTGACAGAAGTTATGTCGCTTATCCATGTTATGTAAATGAAAGCTTATAACCTGACGTTAAATTCATCCATTGTTTTTATAAATTACTCTTTTGAAAGCTGAAACCCTCCCAAATTTGGTTTAGGTTAAGAAAATAAATTGTCATCATTGCTGAAATATTGATCATTTAATGAACACAGAATGGTCCGATTTTGGCAAGACAAAAGTTTTGTCGCCCACAGAAAGTAATGTGATATTCAAACAAATAATTATCTTAAAATACAAATATATGTGGCATTACATTGGTGAATGAAGTTGTGGTGCTATTAGAATCATATTTAATATTTTGTGTGACTTCCACGAGCTTGAAGGACTGCATCCATGCGGTTCACCAATGATTCATACAATTTATTAATGAAGTCATCAGGAATAGCAAAGAATGCAGTCTTACATGCCTCCCAGAGTTCATCTAGATTCTTTGGTTTTGTCTTCCAAGCTTCCTCTTTCATCCTACCCCAAACATGCTCAATGATGTTCATGTCTGGTGACTGGGCTGGCCAGTCCTTGAGCACCTTGATCTTTTTTGCCTGGAGGAACTTTGTTGTAGAGATCGATGTATGAGATGGAGCACCATCCTGCTGCAGAATTTGACCCCTTTTATGATTTGGAATGTAAGAGGTAGCTAATACTTCTTGATATTTTAGGCTATTGATATTGCCTTTCACCTTGCAAATGTTTCGCAAACCCCATACTGAATGTAACCCCAGACCATGATCTTTCCACCACCAAATGTAACTGTTTTCTGGGTTTTTTTGGATCCATACGGGCTCCAGTAGGTCTCCTGCAGTATTTGCGGTGGCTGTGGTGTAATTCTTCTGAAGATTCATCAGAGAAATCCACCTTCTGCCACTTTTCCAGCATCCATCTGTTTAGCAGGCTGTGGGACTTTGCAAATGCCATACAGGTTTTTTATTTGCCTTTTGTTTAGTGCTGGCTTCTAGGCACTGATTCGACCATGGAGGCCATTTCGAGACAATCATACAAACTGTTCTAGTTGACACTGGGACTTGAGGTGACCAGGCCTGTTGGAGCTCTGCTGCAGTGAAAGAGGGGCTTGCTTTGGATTTTCTAACCAACAAACGTTCCTCCTGAGCAGTTGTCCTGCAGGGTCTGCCCGACCTGGGCTTATCAAACACATCTCCACTCTCTTCAAATATTTTTTTAATTTTTTGTACTTGGTGCTGAGACACATTAAAGGTGCCAGCCACCTCTGCAGTGGATCTGGTCTTCAGTCTCTTGATAATGAAGGCTTTGGTCGCAGGGTGGGTGTTTGGCTTGTTGTCAGAGCTCAAGTTGCAGTTCAAGTGAAGGTCTGGGGTGCTGGGTTTCTTTTTATACACACCCACTAATTAACCAATCATTTACTGAGCACTGGTGAGGATGTAAACTAGGATTGGGTGCATTATATGACCAGGTGACAAAACTTTTGTCTTGGCAAAATCTGACCATTCTGCGTTAAATGATCAATATTTCAGCATTGATGCCAATTTATTTTATTTACCTAAACCAAATTTGGGAGGGTTTCAGCTTTCAAAAGAGTAATTTATAAAACCAATGGATGAATTTAACGTCCGGTTATAAGCATTTATTTACATAGCATGGATAAGCGACATAACTTCTGTCAGGGAGTGTACAAGTCATTACCCTGGAAAGGATATTCCTTAACATATTTCCCATGAAAATGCATTTTGGTTTCGTTTTTGCATGTTTTGTTGTGAGTCCGTAAAAGTGGCGTAATACTTCTGACAATGTTTTTGACAGCAGTGACCTGGGAGTCATAAATGCTTCCAGGGGTCTTCCCTATGCTGTTCCCATGTCATTTGAGCACTGTTCCCATTGATTTGGGCAATTTGTAGGCCCTCTTCAGACCACCGGGGGGAGCCGCCGGAAAAATGCTCGAGTTTCCCATAGACTTACATTGGGCTCGTTACTTGGACCGAGCACTCGAGCATTCCAATTTGCTCGACTCGAATAATGAGTACCCGAGAATTTTAGGGCTCGTTCATCACTAATTAGCATCTTTGAGATTCTATCCCAATATATAGTGGGTGTAATAATAATAATAATATCAACAAATATCTCCAATTAGAAATGTAGTATAGTTCTTCTGATTCGCTATGTCTCTTTCCTCATGTGCAGACATTACAGTAGCTTAGATATCCATGGTTACGACGACTAACAAATAACTAACTGTCACTATATGAGTGGTCATAACCTTGGATACCTTAGCTACTGCATTTCCCTGCACGTGGTGTTAGCGACACATCTGATCTGAAGAACTATTCTACATTTCTAATTAAAGATATTTGCCAAAATTGTTATTACACCTACTACATATTGGGATAGGATCTTAGAGATGGAAATACATCTTTAATTTTTTTTACAGTCTGATTGTACAGTCACTGAATATTTAATTCAAACATTACTGGAGGTTCTTATTAATTTATTAAAATAACAAATAATGTGTTTAGGGTGAATGGTTCCTATCAATTTTCATGTCCAACGAGAAAGCTAAAACAAGTAATTAATTCAGCATAAAGTGCATTTCTATTTTAGGAGATTATAATTAATGATGTTGTGTTGTTGACATATGTTTTACTGTTAATAAACCCAGCTTAATACTTGCAAATGTCTATTAAATAACTCAAAATAGTAAGTAATGAGGTGGAAAAAAATCAAATGCATGAGGTGAACTAAATCCATCTGGTATCCTTAGTCATCCTTGCACATAATCTTTTTGATATAAACTAATGAATATATGGATGAATAATTTGAAACAAACATATCCCATGTACTGTTACAAGTTAATGACTATAACAAGATAGAACGAGAAAATGAAAATTGCTTCTATTGTTTTTTTATCATCTTACTAATTCTCTAACAAATTCCAATTATGTCCTCAGAATTTTATACTTTTACAAAAAACACAGACACATATTTAGATATAAAAAATAATATTTTTGAGTATTGAGAGGGTTCATAAACCTTTACGAGGGGGCGGATTACAATAGGTAAATATTTATTAAAGAATCATATTGGATCTCAATAAATACCACATCTCCATAAGGGTTAAATATCAAGATGCAATATTAATTATCTGATTATAACAGCATAAATATCCTTTCTTTATATATGCATATATTAGATCAATATGGCTTATATATTACTTGGGTTATAGGAAGTTTCGCCCACAGCAGTTCACCCCCAGCAATTTTCCCCCAGCAGATCGCCCCCATCAACATTTCACCGCCGCACGTTTCGCCCCTATCATTTCGCCCCCAGGAAGATTCGCCCCCCCACGTTTCGCCCCCGCACGTTTCGCCCCCGGACCGGGGTGAACAGGGGGTGATATGTGCGGGGGTGAAATGTGCGGGGGCAAAATATCCTGGGGGCCAAATGCTGGGGATGAAATGTGCGGGGGCGAAATGTACCTGGGGGCAAACTGATGGGGTCGAGACATCCAATTCCCATTGCTTGAGCAGGTTTATTGTTTCTCTTTCTCTTTAGGATTTTACTATGTCTTTTTTCTTGTATTTTTCTGTTTTGAGATGAAGCCCTAGGAGATTCAGACACAAAGAATAAAAAGTATGGTTTCATATTCTTGGTTACACTATGATTGAGGAGTAATCTAAAACACGTAGTCTGTTTCAGTTCAGATGACATGTGGAGTGCATATCTGTATATTTTAATTGCATGAAATAAAAAATTGATTTTTATGGATTTCTGTCACTGGGTACTTGTTTCCTGATGATTGCTAATATCCTATGTACTGTGACAAGTAAATGACTATAACAAGCTATAACGAGAAAATTTAAGTAGCTTCTATTGTTTTTTTTTCATATTACCAATTTATTAATAAATTCCAGTTATGTCTTCAGAATTTATATTTTTACACAACATGGACACATGACATACAGTTATAAAAATAATGTTTTGATTTAATAAGAGCATAATACAGTACAAAAGAAAAGTAGTGCAACTGTATGTTTTTAAAGTGTTTGTAATTTGATACAACTCTGTGGTGCAAAAAAGTTACAACAATTCTTAAAAGTAGACAACCTGTAATCTCTCTAATTGTAATTTATTACATTCTCCATAAAAAGCAATGCTGAAGTATATTTTATTGAAATTTGGTGCATTCTTCTCATCATATGACCTTCCTCCTGGAAATGTATAATAAATAGAGATGAGAAAATATGTTCGAAATCCGATATGAAATGTTAAATTCTACACGATTATTACACATTTGGATTCGTGATAGAAAACGTGAGCATTTTTTCTTAAAATCCACAAAAATCTGTAACATTTGGCAAAAAAGTGCTGGAATATTATTGTGTTGCAACTAAAGTGTTTTTAATACTTCTGCCTCAAATACTGCTAATGTATGATGAGCGGATGGTGGGGGGTGGTGTTTGATGAGGGGAGGGGCTGGGGAGAGAGCAGACTCAAGCTGAGAGCAGCACCATGCTACTAATTTTTTTTTCTCTAACTTTAAGACTTAACTCTAAGAACGTAGGAAGCATCCATACTATCCAGACACATGGGCTTGTGCCATTCGCTGCTGAAATCACATGTCCTGTCTATATAAAGAGCGGCCATGTTCTCTGAGTGCCATTTTATGCATGTAACTGGTCACAGACGCTGCTTCTGGACCCTGCTCCTGTGTACTGAGAGATTTTAGCTTGATAGATAGGCGGTTGCTTCTAAGTCAGATAGTTTAGATAGCTAGTGTCCTGTGTGTCTGTGAAATTGACCTTCCAGCATATTTTTTTTTCTTGTGCTATTACTGAGGTCCAGACAAAAACAGCAGGGCCCATGGCATAGAACTCTATTGTGCACTGCTTCTATTGTGCTCCATTCATAACAGACAATGGCAGCCCTGGCACACCATACAAACACGCTTTCTTCAGCGTTGCTCAAGGTGTGCTGAGCGTCAGTGGAGAAAATCTTTTAGCAGAGGATTTCATCCACTATAAATTCATGCTCAAAACCTATAACTCTGTCCTTCATCTAGCCTAACAATTTTACTTCACCACCATTATCACTTCACTGTCCAACAATCCAAAATGACTTTTTGAAACCTTAAACTCCCTCCTGAAACCTAAAGCTCAGGCCCCCATCACCAACCTGAAGCCCCCATCACCAACCTGAACGGTGAGGATCTGGCCACTTATTTCCTAGAAAAAATCAACCACATCCATCAGGACATCTCAGCCCAATCTCCGCAGTGCCTGGTTCCCCTTCCCTGCTGCACTTCAAGCTCACTAGCCATTTTTGAGCTTGTTACAGAAGAAGAAGTCACCCAGCTCCTCACTTCTTCTCGGCCTACAACCTGCAACAGTGACACCATTCCCTCACATCTCTGCAGTCTCTCTCACCGGTGGTCACCACTCACCTGACTAAAATATTTAACCTCTCTCTTTCTTCAGGTATCTTTCCCTCCTCATTTAAACATGCCATCATAACCCCTTTACTTAAAAAGCCATCCCTGGACCAGAACTGCACTGCTAACTACAGACCTGTCTCTAACCTTCCTTTTATCTCTAAACTCCGGGAATGCTTGGTCCACTCCCGTCTAATCTGCTATCTCTCAAATAACTCTCTCCTCGACCCCATACAATCTGGTTTCCGCTCTTCACACTCCACTGGAACTGCCCTCACTAAAGTCTCTAATGATCTACTAACAGCTAAATCCAAAAGTCACTGCTCCCTGCTGATTTTCCTGGATCTCTCTGCCACATTTGACACTGTGGATCACCAGCTCCTCCTCACTATGCTTGGCTCTATAGGCATCAAGGAAACCATTCTCTCTAGGTTCTCCTCCTACCTCTCTGACCTCTCCTTCACGGTATATTTTGCCGGCTCCTCTTCCTCTCCACGTCCCCTTACTTTTGGGGTCCTGCAGGGCTCAGTCCTAGGCCCCCTCCTCCTCTCTCTATACACTGCCCCTATTGGACAAACAATCAACAGATTTGGGTTCCAGTATCATCTTTATGCTGACGACCCCCAATTATACACTTCTTCCCCTAACATCACGCCTACCCTAATGCAAAATACCAAGGATTGTTTGACTTCTGTCTCTAACATCATGTCATCCCTCTATCTTAAACTGAATCTCTCAAAACTGAACTTTCTGTGTTTCTCCCCTCTACTAATCTAACTCAACCTAACATTGAAATTACCTTGGAGGGTTCAAACATAACTAGAGATGAGCGTTGTTCTACTCGAACTGTTCGCCAATCTCAAATTCGAGCTGTTTTGGGCGGTGTTCGAGCCGTTCGGCGAACACGAACGATTTGAGAAAAATTCGGCTGTTCGAGGTTATGTTCGATAACTGTTCGTGCACCAAAATCATAACTGGATTTTTTCTCAGTAATGATGAAAATTAATGTTAATACGCAGTTTGAGTGTACAGCGGGGTGGGGGGAGGGGCAGGGGATGGATCTCTGCAGAAACAATGAAGATCTCCATTTTTTTTTCTCTTTCCCGCATTTACAGTGGGGAGGTGCAATCTGTCAGCCTATCAGCAGCGCACACACGGAGCGAAGTGCTTTTTTTCACACAAGCAAGGGCATGTGTCATTGGCAGTGTATGTCACATGTCCTTGCCCTATAAGACCAAGCCATTTTCCCCCGTCGCCACCATTTTCTCACTGCTGCAGCTGCGTGTTAGACGGCACCGCTGTTGCTGTGTGCGCTATACCTTGTTAATTTCAAGCCAATTTTCGCACAAATCTACAGATAGCTTGGGAGTAGGGAATAGTTGTGATTGCAGTCCTTTTAAGGACTAGGTTACAGCATTTCCTACGACTTTTATCAGGCAGGTCTGTGCTCTTAAATAGATAGATTGTGGGAGTAAAGACTAATTGTAATTGGAGTCCTTTTCAGGACTAGGTTACATCAGTTCCTATCAGTTTTTGCCAGGCAGGTCTGTGCCAGTGCTGTGCAAGTTTTTTTCACAGCATTTGGCTGAATCTAGCAAAGCTAATTCTTTTTGGCTTATTGCAGAGTGTGTTAGTCAGTGGAGTAGCCTATCTGTGTTGCAAGATATACCACCTGTGTATAGAATACCAATTTTTTTACTGCACCTAGTGAAGTAAAATCTTTTGGGCATAGCATCATTCTATTAATCCATCTATACTGACCTCCATCAGGTTGCAAACTGAATATATTTTTTTCTGCATTACCTCTGAAAAAATATTTGGGCTTCTAGCTGTGTGTGGGACTTTTTCTATTACTCCATCTATACTGACCTCCATCAGGTTGCAAACTGAATATATTTTTTTCTGCATCTACCTCTGAAAAAATATTGGGCTTCTAGCTGTGTGTGGGACTTGTTCTATTAATCCATCTATACAGACCTCCATCAGGTTGCAAACTGGATATAATTTTTTTCTGCATCTAGCTCTGAAAAAATATTTGGCCTTCTAGCAGTGTGTGGGACTTTCTCTATTAGTCCATCTATATTGACCTCCATCAGGTTGCAAACTGAATATAATTTTTTTCTGCATCTAGCTCTGAAAAAATATTTGGCCTTCTAGCAGTGTGTGGGACTTGTTCTATTAGTCCATCTATACTGACCTCCATCAGGTTGCAAATTGAATATAATTTTTTTCTGCATCTAACCCAGCCAATAGTTTTGGCCTAATACCACAGTTTGGCCACTCAGCTCTGCTCGGTTCCCATCCATTGTTTTTTTGTGCAAACAACTCCAGAGTTGTGAATTAGTTAACCACCAAAATGAGTGGAAAAAGGCCTGCTGCTGGTGGAAAGGGGAATAGGCATGTTGGGAAGGGGAAAAAAGGTTGTGTCCGTGGGGTAGGTGTTAAAGCAACAGTAACATCTGCAGAAGAAAGACCATCTTCCAGCCAAACTAAAATGTCTACTTCTTTTAGCGGACAATGTGATAAGATCCCTTTCTTACGGCCACGCCAATCGCTACAAATTCCAGATGAGGCACAAAAACAGCAGGTGCTTCAACGGATATCAAGTGCTCCTTTAAGTGGGATCTCCTCCACATCAACTTCAACATCACAAATACTCCAGTCCTCAAAGATGTCACCCCAATCGCACTTGCTTCCTCACAGCTCCCAAATCTCCAGCTGCCCGTCTGAGTATGAGGTAGAACAGATGGTTGAGTCTGCAGAGCTGTTTACTCATATTATAGCCTTGGAATCAGAGGTTGACTCCAGCGCTTCTGTGAATCCAGACGAGGAAATGGTCTGCACTGATGCTCAGAATCTTTATGAGTCGGATCCAGGACCAGACGCAGAAGGTTCTGATCACAATGTAGACCCTCATTCCCAAACTGTAACTCCTGTTGGTGGAGACAATGAGGAAGACGATGATGAGACTCAAATACCTGATTGGAGCGACAACTTTAGTTTTTTGTCAGGACAGGAACAGGTTGGCTCTGAGGACGACGGGTGTGATAACACACAGGGTGATGATGATGAGGTTGGAGATCCCACTTACTGTCAACCCACAGTCAGCCAAGAGATGAGGTCAGCAGAGGAGGTGGAGGAAGATGCTAGTGACGACGAGGTCAGGTTGCGCCTTCCTGGACAGAGACGTAGTACTGGAAGCACGTCAACAACTGCATCCTCAAACACAACTCTGCCTCTCACCACAAGTAGTGGTGGCTCTTCAGGTCGCATGGGTGCTAAGCCTTGCATAGCCTGGGCATTTTTTCAGATCGATAAAGATGACCCAACTCGTGTTATCTGTAACATTTGTCAGCAAAAGCTAAGTAGAGGCCAAAAAATACATAGTTTGAGTACTTCATGCATGAAGCGGCACATGGACATGAAGCATAAGTTGCAGTGGGAAGCTCAGTGTGCTACAATGTGGCCTAGCCGGCCGGGCCAACCACCGTCTGCCATATCTTGTGCATCCGCGGCCTCTTCATCCTCTGTGACTGGGGGGACAGCAGTCACACCTGTTTTGGGGCGCAGACCTGCCACCTCTTTACCCGCAACAGCCAGCGTGATTGGCAGGTCATCATTTTCTTTGGAGGTGGTAACACCAGCTGGTGTTGAGCGCTGTCCGACATCGATAGCACCACCTTTGAATCAAGGCAACCTAACATGTCCGCCTGCATCTTCCTCACAGACCGGCAGTTTGCCGGGGACACCCTTATCAACCCCGTCTAAGCACAATAGCCAGCCCTCGGTCCCTCAGATGTGGACAAGTAAAAGACCATTTCCTCCTAGCCATGAGAAAGCTAAGAGGTTGAATTTCACCATCTGCACGCTCTTGGCTACAGAAATGCTGCCTTTCCGCCTGGTGGACACAGAGGATTTTCGAGACCTTATGTCCGTCGCAGTGCCCCAGTACCAGATGCCCAGTCGGCACTACTTCTCAAAGAAAGGTGTGCCTGCTCTCCACCAGCATGTCGCACACAACATCACCGCTTCTTTGAGAAACTCTGTGTGTGACAGGGTGCATTTCACCACAGACACTTGGACAAGTAGGCATGGACAGGGGCGTTACATGTCGCTGACTGGGCACTGGGTAACTATGGTGACAGCAGGACAAGGGGCTGCTGTCCAAGTCTTGCCGTCCCCACGAGTTGTGCGTCAATCCTCTTTATGTCAAAGTTCCTCCACTGCTTCTGCCTCCTCAACCTTCTCTCGGTCTTCCACCTGCACCCAAAGCCTGTCTGGTCATGCCACAAGCTTTCTAACTGCGCAGAAGGGATCCTGCACACCTCCTTACTATGCTGGCAGTAGGGCTCAGCGTCATCAGGCGGTTTTTACTTTGAAATGTCTGGGAAATGTGAGTCACACAGCTGAGGAGTTGTGGTCAGCTCTGGAGAACCAATTTCATGAATGGTTGTCTCCACTGGACCTGAAACCAGGGAAGGCCGTGTGCGACAATGCTGCAAACCTGGGTGCGGCCCTTCGCCGGGGCAATGTCACACACGTGCCTTGTATGGCTCACGTGTTGAACCTGGTTGTCCAGCAATTTTTAGCCCACTATCCCAGACTAGATGGCCTTCTGCAGAGGGCACGGTCGCTGTGTGCTCACTTCCCCCGTTCGCATCCCGCAGCTCAGCGACTTACATCTCTACAGAAGTCGTTGGGCCTGCCACTTCACCGGCTAAAATGCGATGTGCCTACCCGGTGGAATTCAACTCTGCACATGTTGCAGTGACTGTGGCAGCACCGACAAGCCCTGGTGCAATACGTTCTGACGTATAGCCTGGGCCAACGAGATCCAGAGGTGGGGCAAATCACGCTGGAGGAGTGGTCTCAGATCACGGACCTATGCACCTTCTGCACAGTTTTGAAATGGCGACGAAGATGTTTAGTGCTGACGATGCCATTATTAGCATGACTATTCCGGTGATTTACATGCTGGAGCACATGTTAAACAGAATTCGGAGTCAGGTGGTGGCACAAGAGGAGGTGGAGGAAGTAGAGGAGGAGGAGTTGTATGCGGAAGGGCTAACATCTGCAAGGTCCAGACGGTGGGCAGCACCAAGGCGGCAGGCATGTGAGGGTGGGGGAGATGGTTTTACCAGGGCGCATGGTAGCAGCCAAACTAGTGAGGAAGGTGCAGGAGCCCAGGAAGAAGTGGAGGACGAACTGATGGAAGACTCATCAGATGAGGGAGACCTTGATCACATTTCTGTTGTGCGAGGTTGGGGGGAGAGGACAGAGGAAGGAAGCATGATTGTTACCTCGCCACCAACACAACAGGGACTTGGTGCTCCTGGATGCACAACACACATGAGTGCCTTCTTGCTGCACTACCTGCAACATGACCATCGAATTGGGAGAATTAGAAATAATCCTGACTACTGGATTGCCACACTGTTAGATCCCCGGTACAAAAGTAAATTTGCAGAAATTATTCCTGCCATAGAAAGGCATGCACGCATGCAGGAGTATCAGCAGAGACTGTTGCAGAATCTTACATGTGCTTTTCCACAAAACACCAGTGGTGCACGTAGTGAATCTCACAGTTCCAACTTGCCAACCGTGGGACCGTCAAGTGTTCAGCACTCAAACCGTAACAGAACCACAGTATCTGCTGGTAACATCAATTTTGCGCAATCATTTCACCACTTTTTTAGCCCATCCTTTGCAAGGCCACAGGAGACAAGAAGTCTGACACATAGTCAACGCCTAGAGACGATGGTACAGGAGTATCTCCAAGTAAACATTGAAGCCACGACTGTGTCACTGGACCCTTGCTCTTTTTGGGCTTCCAATCTGGATAAATGGCCGGAGCTAGCCACTTACGCCTTGGAGATCTTGTCATGCCCCGCAGCCAGCGTTCTGTCTGAACGTGTGTTCAGCGCTGCTGGTGGTGTGCTGACAGATATGCGGACGAGGCTCTCCACTGATAATGTAGACAGACTCACGTTCATAAAGATGAACAAATCATGGATCCGAAACGACTTTTCTACCCCTGTGTCATCCTGGGGAGAGTAAAAGATGGATGATTGGTTAAAATCACCCTACCAACCGTTTTAAGCTTTCAAATTACTAATCATGTTTATCTGTATCTTGGCTGGAAAATAATTTGGGCTTTGTAGTAGTGTGCAGCACTGATTCTATTAGGCCATCTATAATAAGCTCCACCAGATTTAAAATTACTAATCATGTTTATCTGTATCTTGGCTGGAAAATAATTTGGGCTTTGTAGCAGTGTTCAGCACTGATCCTATTAGGCCATCTATACTAAGCTCCACCAGATTTAAAATTAATAATAATTTTTAGCTGCATCTAGCCCGGAAAATAATTTTGGGGCTCCGAGATGCGCAAGACACATAAGTGCCTTCTTGCTGCACTACCTGCAACATGACCCTCATATTGTCAGAATTCGAAGTAATCATGACTAGTGTTGAGCCACCCCCGTAGTGTTCGAGTTCGGTTCGGTTCGTCGAACACCCGTGTGTTCGCCGAACTGTTCGTCGAACTGTTCGTCGTACACCTTCGAACACCGTTAAAACCAATGGCAGGCAAACAAAAACACATAGAAACACATAGAAAACACCTTCAAAGGTGTCCAAAAGCTGACAAACTGCTCAGAAGACATAACTAACACATGGAAAAGTGACAAGTACATATAGTCATGCGAAAATAAAAGAGGTGGAGGAGTAAAAGGAGGGGGAGACACAGATATAGGCATGTCATGCCCTTCTAAAATCCAAAAAGTGAGAAGCCGACACGGCCAGTCCGCTCCTGCCCGTGCCACCTCCGTGTCGCCGGGTTTGTGCCAGAGCCGCGGTGAACCCTGACGGCCAGCCCCCCTCTCCCAATACTGGTGCCTGTCCGCTGGTGGGTCGAGCGAGCCCCCTTGTGGTGGAGGCAGCTCTAAGCTTTTTAATTTAAATTGTCTCTCTAATTTGAATGAATACACTTTAAATCCATTTACAAGGATCTATTGGAGGGCAAGTCTCATGCCAGCAGCTGCGGTAATTCCAGCTCCAGTAGCGTCCACTAAAGCTGCTGCAGTTAAAAAGCTTTTATAAGGATCGAGCTCGGCTGTCCACCGCAAGGCATCCTACTGCCAGTCCCAGCCCCTATGCCTTGGGGTGCCTCCTGATGCTCTTCACTAAGTATCCCATGGTCCCGAAGCATTTCCTTTGAAAAAATTAAGTGTCTAAACTACAGGTGGTGCAGCTTGCTTAACAGCCGGGATAATCCGCTCACTAGCAGACACTGCTACTAGGCACAAAGTATTTCCTGGGCTAGATGCAGTTAAAAATTTGTAATTAGATACTCTCGTTGGATGCTGAGAAAGCATTCCATAGAGTCTCCTGGCACGCCATATATGATTCTCTTAAAAAGCTTGGGGTAGGGGTCTAGGGGACCCTTTTATAGCCAAAATCAGGGCCCTGTATCGCAATACGTCACCTAGGCTGAAGATAAATGGAACTGTAGCACCCTGAGGGCTGGGTTGCTACAGACGTATTGCACCTCACCCAGAGGTGTGATATCTCACTCTCAGGTAAGGATGGAGTGTGGATCAGGACCCGACACCTGCATGCATTACACCACATTGCCGTGGGGCAGGGCGACCAATATGCCCCTGAGATGGGCACGACAGTCCCTGTCCCTGGCTAGAGTGGGGGGAGGGAACACTGAGGAAGGGGAACCCTGTAGTGCAGGAGCAGGGAGGAAGCAGTTCCTGGGTGCATTGAGAAGGGAGTATAAAAGGTGGGCACCATCTTAGTTCAGTGCAGAGAAGTCTGAGCAGAAGTGGCAGGGAGCAGGGGCTCTGCATGAGCTCTGCTCCGGAGGCGGGCCTAGTAACAGAGGCCCAGGCCTGGAAGAGGGAGAAGGAAGGAAGAGGAGCGGAGAAGGCTCCAGGAACGAGGAATGAAGGGATCCCAGGGGTGCGGACGGGCGAGTCGCCACCGCACGCCCGAATCCACCTGCGTGGAGGGGTCAGGCCAAAGGGGGAGACCGGTCCCCGAACTAGTGGAGGCAGGAAACGACCCTCAGCTAGAAACCGGAGGCTCTGATATTTTATGTGGCGCAGCCCCTCGCTACACCCGCTAGGAAGGCACCACATAGGGTCAGGGAAACTGGCGCCAAGTTTACCAAGAGGAGGCCCGAGGCAGCCGGACAGAAGTGTTGGTAAGAAAGGCCAGACAAAGGACACACAAAGGGGGTCCTGTGAAGTGCTCCAAAGTTATCTGGGAATTGTCTGAGCCCCTCACCTGGTGAGCACAGTACGACGTGGGCAGCCGTTACCTGCAGACGTGGTCTGGATAATAAGAACTGTGAGTAAAGGCCCTGAACTGCATCACTGACTCCGTGTCGTTACTGCTGCTGCCCTGCACCATCACCCCCATCCTCCGCATACACTGCCCTGAGGCTATACTCCTCCCGTGGGGAGTTATGCTACGCTCTGCTGCACCCACAACACCAGCCTCAGTGGTCTGCCCTGTAGCGGCGGTTCACTCTGACCGCAATCCACGGGTGGCGTAGTCGGACATTTAAACATGAAAACCACATAAATAGTTCCGCCACTGGTTTGACCGCCCTGAGCCACGGAACTGGGTCGCCGCCAAGAAGACTACAACCACCAGCATCCACCAAAAAGGGTCCGGCTCCGGGTGTCCCAAGGCCCAGGGGGTGCGTCAGAACATTTTCATCACCTTTCACAATCACCAATGGGACAAGGCAGTGATGTCCTCTGTCCCCTCTCTTATACATCCTAGTGACGGAGCACCTGCTCTCATCAATTGGCCATAACCCCAATATTAGGTGGATTGAGGTGGGAGGCACCGAGTACAAGTGCTCTCTATTTGCTGATGATGTCCTAGTATATATCACTCAATCACATATATCCATCCATGCTGTTATGGCTGAAATAGATCACTTTGTTACATGGTAAAATTTTAAAATCAATGCAGCGAAGTCTGAGGCCCTCGATGTCTCCCTCCCCAAATCCATATAGGATTCCATCCAGTCCAACTTTCCCTTTGCCTGGCCCTCACAGGGTATCAAATACTTAGGAATTCCTATTCATAGAGACCTCTCCCATCTATGTTATCTTAATTTTGGGCCCTTTATTGAACAACTCCATACAGACCACGGTTGGCAAGTTAGAACTGTAAGATTCACTACGTGAACCACTGGTGTTTTGTGGAAAAGCACATGTACACTGCGTTCCAAATTATTATACAAAAAGTGTTTAGGAGTGATAAGGGAAGAATTTGTTTGTTTGTCATTTAAACTCATTGATGGTGATGTGTGTCAGGGCTCTTTATATCACTGTAAGCAATTGCAGACACCTGTGCTAATTAGTTTGGCAGGTGTGTCCAATGAAAGGCAAGACTACTTAAGAAGGCTCTCTCACATTATTAAGCAGCCTACATTTTCTGCCAAAATGGGAAAGAAAAAGGATGTGTCGGCTGCTGAGAAGCAACAAATTGTGGAGTGTTTAGGTCAAGGCATGACTACAATCAACATTGTGCGATGATCAGGATGAAGTGTCTTGGCAATCAAGAAGTATGTAGCTAATTCACAGTACACACGTGTGCGTGCTGATAAGGGCAAATTGAGGACTCTTTCCTACAGGCAATTACGTCAGGTTGAAAGAGCAGCGTCAAAAAAGCCTTGTCATAGCAGCAGACAAGTTTTTGAAGCTGCTTGTGCCTCCAACGTCCCCCGAACAACAAGATGCAGGGTCCTTCAGAGGTTTGCAGCTGTGCATGCGCCATCCTGTCGACCTCCTCTATCCACTTCACACAAGCAGAAACGGCTCCAGTGGGCCAAACATTACATGAAGACTGATTTCAAAACTGTTTTGTTCACGGATGAGTGCCGTGCAGCGCTCGATGGTCCAGATGGATGGAGTGGAGGATGGCTGGTTGATGGACACCCCACGCAAACACGGCTACAGCGCCAACAAGGAGGAGGTGGAGTAATGTTTTGGGCTGGAATCATGGGGAGAGAGATTGTCGGCCCCTTTAGGATCCCTGAAGGCGCTAAAGATGACCTCCATAATGTATGTGGATTTTCTCAAACAGCACTTCCTGCCATGGTTCAAGAAGAAGAACCGTGTATTTCACAGCAAGATCATTTTTCTGCATGATAATGCACCATCTCATGCTGCACATAAAACATCTGCATCTCTGGCTGATATGGGCATAAAAGGGGACAAACTTATGGTTTGACCCCCATGCTCCCCTGACCTCTACCCCATTCAGAACCTTTGGAGCATCATTAAAAGGAGTGTCTATGATGGCGGGAGGCAGTTCACATCTAAGCAACAGCTCTGGGAGGGTATTCTGTCCTCATGCAAAACAATTGAAGCAGAAACCATCCAAAACCTGACAAATTCAATGGACGAGAGAGTTCAGAAGCTCCTTTCGAACAAGGGGTCCTATGTGAAAATGTAACTTCACCTACAATAAAGTTTTGAGTTGAAAACTGTTTGATTTCAGTTTCTAACAACCTGCTAATGCTTATAATTTGAAAAATGACCATTTTTTTGGTCTTTATTAAAATGAAAAGGTTGATCGAAAAGTTTGGGGGATCTAAGAGTGTGGCAACCCAGTAGTCATGATTACTTCGAATTCTGACAATATGAGGGTCATGCTGCAGGTAGTGCAGCAAGAAGGCACTTATGTGCCTTGCGCATCTCGGAGCCCCAAAATTATTTTCCGGGCTAGATGCAGCTAAAAATTATTTTTAATTTTAAATCTGGTGAAGCTTTAGTATAGATGGCCTAATAGGATCAGTGCTGCACACTGCTACAAAGCCCAAATTATTTTCCAGTCAAGATACAGATAAACATGATTAGTAATTTGAAAGCTTAAAACGGTTGGTAGGGTGATTTTAACCAATCATCAAGCTTTTACTCTCCCCAAGATGACACAGGGGTAGAAAAGTCGTTTCGGATCCATGATTTGTTCATCTTTATGAACGTGAGTCTGTCTACATTATCAGTGGAGAGCCGCGTGCGCTTATCTGTCAGCACACCACCAGCAGCGCTGAACACACGTTCAGACAGAACGCTGGCTGCGGGGCATGACAAGATCTCCAAGGCGTAAGTGGCTAGCTCCGGCCATTTATCCAGATTGGAAGCCCAAAAAGAGCAAGGGTCCAGTGACACAGTCGTGGCTTCAATGTTTACTTGGAGATACTCCTGTACCATCGTCTCTAGGCGTTGACTATGTGTCAGACTTCTTGTCTCCTGTGGCCTTGCAAAGGATGGGCTAAAAAAGTGGTGAAATGATTCCGCAAAATTGATGTTACCAGCAGATACTGTGGTTCTGTTACGGTTTGAGTGCTGAACACTTGAAGGTCCCACGGTTGGCAAGTTGGAACTGTGAGATTCACTACGTGCACCACTGGTATTTTGTGGAAAAGCACATGTAAGATTCTGCAACAGTCTCTGCTGATACTCCTGCATGTGTGCATCCCTTTCTATGGCAGGAATAATTTCTGCAAATTTACTTTTGTACCGGGGATCTAACAGTGTGGCAACCCAGTAGTCAGGATTATTTCTAATTCTCACAATTCGAGGGTCATGTTGCAGGTAGTGCAGCAAGAAGGCACTCATGTGTGTTGCGCATCCAGGAGCACCAAGTCCCTGTTGTGTTGGTGGCGAGGTAACAATCATGCTTCCTTCCTCTGTCCTCTCCCCCCAACCTCGCACAACAGAAATGTGATCAAGGTCTCCCTCATCTGATGAGTCTTCCATCAGTTCGTCCTCCACTTCTTCCTGGGCTCCTGCACCTTCCTCACTAGTTTGGCTGCTACCATGCGCCCTGGTAAAACCATCTCCCCCACCCTCACATGCCTGCCGCCTTGGTGCTGCCGACCGTCTGGACCTTGCAGATGTTAGCCCTTCTGCATACAACTCCTCCTCCTCTACTTCCTCCACCTCCTCTTGTGCCACCACCTGACTCCGAATTCTGTTTAACATGTGCTCCAGCATGTAAATCACCGGAATAGTCATGCTGATAATGGCATCGTCAGCACTAAACATCTTCGTCGCCATTTCAAAACTGTGCAGAAGGGTGCATAGGTCCCTGATCTGAGACCACTCCTCCAGCGTGATTTGCCCCACCTCTGAATCTCGTTGGCCCAGGCTATACGTCAGAACGTATTGCACCAGGGCTTGTCGGTGCTGCCACAGTCGCTGCAACATGTGCAGAGTTGAATTCCACCGGGTAGGCACATCGCATTTTAGCCGGTGAAGTGGCAGGCCCAACGACTTCTGTAGAGATGTAAGTCGCTGAGCTGCGGGATGCGAACGGCGGAAGTGAGCACACAGCGACCGTGCCCTCTGCAGAAGGCCATCTAGTCTGGGATAGTGGGTTAAAAATTGCTGGACAACCAGGTTCAACACGTGAGCCATACAAGGCACGTGTGTGACATTGCCCCGGCGAAGGGCCGCACCCAGGTTTGCAGCATTGTCGCACACGGCCTTCCCTGGTTTCAGGTCCAGTGGAGACAACCATTCATGAAATTGGTTCTCCAGAGCTGACCACAACTCCTCAGCTGTGTGACTCACATTTCCCAGACATTTCAATGTAAAAACCGCCTGATGATGTTGAGCCCTACTGCCAGCATAGTAAGGAGGTGTGCAGGATCCCTTCTGCGCAGTTAGAAAGCTTGTGGCATGACCAGACAGGCTTTGGGTGCAGGTGGAAGACCGAGAGGAGGTTGAGGAGGCAGAAGCAGTGGAGGAACTTTGACATAAAGAGGATTGACGCACAACTCGTGGGGACGGCAAGACTTGGACAGCAGCCCCTTGTCTTGCTGTCACCATAGTTACCCAGTGCCCAGTCAGCGACATGTAACGCCCCTGTCCATGCCTACTCGTCCAAGTGTCTGTGGTGAAATGCACCCTGTCACACACAGAGTTTCTCAAAGAAGCGGTGAGGTTGTGTGCGACATGCTGGTGGAGCGCAGGCACACCTTTCTTTGAGAAGTAGTGCCGACTGGGCATCTGGTACTGGGGCACTGCGACGGACATAAGGTCTCGAAAATCCTCTGTGTCCACCAGGCGGAAAGGCAGCATTTCTGTAGCCAAGAGCTTGCAGATGGTGAAATTCAACCTCTTAGCTTTCTCATGGCTAGGAGGAAATGGTCTTTTACTTGTCCACATCTGAGGGACCGAGGGCTGGCTATTGTGCTTAGACGGGGTTGATAAGGGTGTCCCCGGCAAACTGCCGGTCTGTGAGGAAGATGCAGGCGGACATGTTAGGTTGCCTTGATCCAAAGGTGGTGCTATCGATGTCGGACAGCGCTCAACACCAGCTGGTGTTACCACCTCCAAAGAAAATGATGACCTGCCAATCACGCTGGCTGTTGCGGGTAAAGAGGTGGCAGGTCTGCGCCCCAAAACAGGTGTGACTGCTGTCCCCCCAGTCACAGAGGATGAAGAGGCCGCGGATGCACAAGATATGGCAGACGGTGATTGGCCCGGCCGGCTAGGCCGCATTGTAGCACACTGAGCTTCCCACTGCAACTTATGCTTCATGTCCATGTGCCGGTTCATGCATGAAGTACTCAAACTATGTATTTTTTGGCCTCTACTTAGCTTTTGCTGACAAATGTTACAGATAACACGAGTTGGGTCATCTTTATCGATCTGAAAAAATGCCCAGGCTATGCAAGGCTTAGCACCCATGCGACCTGAAGAGCCACCACGACTTGTGGTGAGAGGCAGAGTTGTGTTTGAGGATGCAGTTGTTGACGTGCTTCCAGTACTACGTCTCTGTCCAGGAAGGCGCAACCTGACCTCGTCGTCACTAGCATCTTCCTCCACCTCCTCTGCTGACCTCATCTCTTGGCTGACTGTGGGTTGACAGTAAGTGGGATCTCCGACCTCATCATCATCACCCTGTGCGTTATCACACCCGTCGTCCTCAGAGCCAACCTGTTCCTGCCCTGACAAAAAACTAAAGTTGTCGCTCCAATCAGGTATTTGAGTCTTATCATCGTCTTCCTCATTGTCTCCACCAACAGGAGTTACAGTTTGGGAATGAGGGTCTACATTATGGTCAGAACCTTCTGCGTCTGGTCCTAAATCCGACTCATAAAGATTCTGGGCATCAGTGCAGATCATTTCCTCGTCTGGATTCACAGAAGCGCTGGAGTCGACCTCTGATTCCCAGGCTATGGCATGAGTAAACAGCTCTGCAGACTCAACCATCTGTTCTACCTCATACTCAGACGGGCAGCTGGAGATTTGGGAGCTGTGAGGAAGCAAGTGCGATTTGGGTGACACCTTTGAGGACTGGAGTATTTGTGATGTTGAAGTTGATGTGGAGGAGAGCCCACTTAAAGGAGCACTTGATATCCGTTGAAGCACCTGCTGTTTTTGTGCCTCATCTGGAATTTGTAGCGATTGGCGTGGCCGTAAGAAAGGGATCTTATCACATTGTCCGCTAAAAGAAGTAGACATTTTAGTTTGGCTGGAAGATGGTCTTTCTTCTGCAGATGTTACTGTTGCTTTAACACCTACCCCACGGACACAACCTTTTTTCCCCTTCCCAACACGCCTATTCCCCTTTCCACCAGCAGCAGGCCTTTTTCCACTCATTTTGGTGGTTAACTAATTCACAACTCTGGAGTTGTTTGCACAAAAAAACAATGGATGGGAACCGAGCAGAGCTGAGTGGCCAAACTGTGGTATTAGGCCAAAACTATTGGCTGGGTTAGATGCAGAAAAAAATTATTTTGAATTTGCAACCTGATGGAGGTCAGTATAGATGGACTAATACAAATAGTCCCACACACTGCTAGAAGCCCAAATATTTTTTCAGAGGTACTGTAGATGCAGATAAAAATTATTTTTAATTTGCAACCTGATGGAGGTCAGTATAGATGGACTAATAGACCAAGTCCCACACACTGCTAGAAGCCCAAATATTTTTTCAGAGCTAAATGAAGAAAAAAAATATTTTTAATTTGCAACCTGATGGAGGTCAGTATAGATGGACTAATAGACCAAGTCCCACACACTGCTAGAAGCCCAAATATTTTTTCAGAGCTAGATGCAGAAAAAAATTATTTTTAATTTGCAACCTGATGGAGGTCAGTATAGATGGACTAATAGACCAAGTCCCACACACCGCTAGAAGCCCAACTATTTTTTCAGAGCTAGATGCAGAAAAAAATTATATTCAATTTGCAACCTGCTGGAGGTCAGTATAGAAGGACTAATAGAACAAGTCCCACACACTGCTAGAAGCCCAAATATTTTTTCAGAGCTAAATGAAGAAAAAAATTATTTTTAATTTGCAACCTGATGGAGGTCAGTATAGATGGACTATTAGACCAAGTCCCACACACTGCTAGAAGCCCAAATATTTTTTCAGAGCTAGATGCAGAAAAAAATTATTTTTAATTTGCAACCTGATGGAGGTCAGTATAGATGGACTAATAGACCAAGTCCCACACACTGCTAGAAGCCCAAATATTTTTTCAGAGCTAGATGCAGAAAAAAATTATTTTTAATTTGCAACCTGATGGAGGTCAGTATAGATGGACTAATAGACCAAGTCCCACACACCGCTAGAAGCCCAACTATTTTTTCAGAGCTAGATGCAGAAAAAAATTATATTCAATTTGCAACCTGCTGGAGGTCAGTATAGAAGGACTAATAGAACAAGTCCCACACACTGCTAGAAGCCCAAATATTTTTTCAGAGCTAGATGCAGAAAAAAATTATATTCAGTTTGCAACCTGATGGAGGTCAGTATAGATGGACTAATAGAATGATGCTATGCCCAAAAGATTTTACTTCACTAGGTGCAGTAAAAAAATTGGTATTCTATACACAGGTGGTATATCTTGCAACACAGATAGGCTACTCCACTGACTAACACACTCTGCAATAGGCCAAAAAGGATTAGCTTTGCTAGATTCAGCCAAATGCTGTGAAAAAAACTTGCACAGCACTGGCACAAACCTGCCTGGCAAAAACTGATAGGAACTCATGTAACCTAGTCCTGAAAAGGACTCCAATTACAATTAGTCTTTACTCCCACAACCTATCTATTTAAGAGCACAGACCTCCCTGATAAAAGTCGTAGGAAATGCTGTAACCTAGTCCTTAAAAGGACTGCAATCACAACTATTCCCTACTCCCAAGCTATCTGTATATTTGTACGAAAATTGGCTTGAAATTAACAAGGTATAACGCACACAGCAACAGCGGTGCCGTCTAACACGCAGCTGCAGCAGTGAGATAATGGTGGCGACGGGGAAAATGGCTTGGTCTTATAGGGCAAGGACATGTGACATACACTGCCAATGACACATGCCCTTGCTTGTGTGAAAAAAAGCACTTCGCTCCGTGTGTGCGCTGCTGATAGGCTGACAGATTGCACCTCCCCACTGCAAATGCGGGAAAGAGAAAAAAAAATGGAGATCTTCATTGTTCCTGCAGAGATCCTTCCCCTGCCCCTCCCCCCACCCCGCTGTACACTCAAACTGCGTATTAACATTAATTTTCATCACTACTGAGAAAAAATCCAGTTATGATTTTGGTGCACGAACAGTTATCGAACATAACCTCGAACAGCCGAATTTTTCTCAAATTGTTCGTGTTCGCCGAACGGCTCGAACACCGCCCAAAACAGCTCGAATTTGAGATTATTGAACAGTTCGAGTAGAACAACGCTCATCTCTAATCATGACTACTGGGTTGCCACACTCTTAGATCCGCCAAACTTTTCGATCAACCTTTTCATTTTAATAAAGACCAAAAAAATGGTCATTTTTGAAATTATAAGCATTAGCAGGTTATTAGAAACTGAAATCAAACAGTTTTCAACTCAAAACTTTATTCTAGGTGATGTTACATTTTCACATAGGACCCCTTGTTCGAATGGAGCTTCTGAACTCTCTCGTCCATTGAATTTGTCAGGTTTTGGATGGTTTCTGCTTCAATTGTTTTGCATGAGGACAGAATACCCTCCCAGAGCTGTTGCTTAGATGTGAACTGCCTCCCGCCATCATAGACACTCCTTTTGATGATGCTCCAGAGGTTCTGAATGGGGTAGAGGTCAGGGGAGCATGGGGGTCACACCATAAGTTTGTCCCCTTTTATGCCCATATCAGCCAGAGATGCAGATGTTTTATGTGCAGCATGAGATGGTGCATTATCATTGCAAAAAAATGATCTTGCTGTGAAATACACGGTTCTTCTTCTTGAACCATGGCAGGAAGTGCTGTTTGAGAAAATCCACATACATTATGGAGTTCATCTTTAGCGCCTTCAGGGATCCTAAAGGGGCCGACAATCTCTCTCCCCATGATTCCAGCCCAAAACATTACTCCACATCCTCCTTGTTGGCGCTGTAGCCGTGTTTGCGTGGGGTGTCCATCAACCAGCCATCCTCCATTCCATCCATCTGGACCATCGAGCGCTGCACGGCACTCATCCATGAACAAAACAGTTTTGAAATCAGTCTTCATGTAATGTTTGGCCCACTGGAGCCGTTTCTGCTTGTGTGAAGTGGATAGAGGAGGTCGACAGGATGGCGTATGCACAGCTGCAAACCTCTGAAGGACCCTGCATCTTGTTGTTCGGGGGACGTTGGAGGCACCAGCAGTTTCAAAAACTTGTCTGCTGCTATGACAAGGCTTTTTTGCCGCTGCTCTTTTAACCTGACGTAATTGCTTGTAGGAAAGAGTCCTCAATTTGCCCTTATCAGCACGCACACGTGAGTTCTGTGAATCAGCTACATACTTCTTGATTGCCAAGACACTTCATCCTGATCATCGCACAATGTTGATTGTAGTCATGCCTTGACCTAAACACTCCACAATTTGTTGCTTCTCAGCAGCCGACACATCCTTTTTCTTTCCCATTTTGGCAGAAAATGTAGGCTGCTTAATAATGTGAGACAGCCTTCTTAAGTAGTCTTGCCTTTTATTGGACACACCTGCCAAACTAATTAGCACAGGTGTCTGCAATTGCTTACAGTGATATAAAGAGCCCTGACACACATCACCATCAATGAGTTTAACTGACAAACAAACAAATTCTTCCCTTATCACTCCTAAACACTTTTTGCATAATAATTTGGAACACAGTGTACATGTGCTTTTCCACAAAACACCAGTGGTTCACGTAGTGAATCTTACAGTTCTAACTTGCCAACCGTGGTCTGTATGGAGTTGTTCAATAAAGGGCCCAAAATTAAGATAACATAGATGGGAGAGGTCTCTATGAATAGGAATTCCTAAGTATTTGATACCCTGTGAGGGCCAGGCAAAGGGAAAGTTGGACTGGATGGAATCCTATATGGATTTGGGGAGGGAGACATCGAGGGCCTCAGACTTCGCTGCATTGATTTTAAAATTTGACCATGTAACAAAGTGATCTATTTCAGCCATAACAGCATGGATGGATATATGTGATTGAGTGATATATACTAGGACATCATCAGCAAATAGAGAGCACTTGTACTCGGTGCCTCCCACCTCAATCCACCTAATATTGGAGTTATGTCGAATTGATGAGAGCAGGTGCTCCGTCACTAGGATGTATAAGAGAGGGGACAGAGAACATCCCTGCCTTGTCCCATTGGTGATTGTGAAAGGTGATGAAAATGTTCTGACGCGCCCCCTGGGCCTTGGGACACCCGGAGCCGGGCCCTTTTTGGTGGATGCTGGTGGTTGTAGTCTCCGCGGCGGCGACCCGGTTCCGTGGCTCAGGGCGGTCAAACCAGTGGCGGAACTATTTATGTGGTTTTGATGTTTAAATGTCTGACTAGGCCACCCGTGGATTGCGGTCAGAGTGAACCGCCGCTCCAGGGCAGACCGCTGAGGCTGGTGTTGTGGGTGCAGCAGAGCGTAGCATAACTCCCCACGGGAGGAGTATAGCCTCAGGGCAGTGTATGCGGAGGATGGGGGTGATGGTGCAGGGCAGCAGCAGTAACGACACGGAGTCAGTGATGCAGTCCAGGGCCTTTACTCACAGTTCTTATTATCCAGACCACGTCTGCAGGTAACGGCTGCCCACGTCGTACTGTGCTCACCAGATGAGGGGCTCAGACAACTCCCAGATAACTTTGGAGCGCTTCACAGGACCCCCTTTGTGTGTCCTTTGTCTGGCCTTTCTTACCAACCCTTCTGTCCGGCTGCCTCGGGCCTCCTCTTGGTAAACTTGGCGCCAGTTTTCCTGACCCTATGTGGTGCCTTCCTAGCGGGTGTAGCGAGGGGCTGCGCCACATAAAATGTCACAGCCTCCGGTTTCTAGCTGAGGGTCGTTTCCTGCCTCCACTAGTTTCGGGGACCGGTCTCCCCCTTTGGCCTGACCCCTCCACGCAGGTGGATTCGGGCGTGCGGTGGCAACTCGCCCGTCCGCACCCCTGGTATCCCTTCATTCCTCATTCCTGGAGCCTTCTCCGCTCCTCTTCCTTCCTTCTCCCTCTTCCAGGCCTGGGCCTCTGTTACTAGGCCCGCCTCCGGAGCAGAGCTCATGCAGAGCCCCTGCTCCCTGCCACTTCTGCTCAGACTTCTCTGCACTGAACTAAGATGGTGCCCACCTTTTATACTCCCTTCTCAATGCATCCAGGAACTGCTTCCTCCCTGCTCCTGCACTACAGGGTTCCCCTTCCTCAGTGTTCCCTCCCCCCACTCCAGCCAGGGACAGGGACTGTCGTGCCCATCTCAGTGGCATATTGGTCGCCATGCCCCACGGCAATGTGGTGTAATGCATGCAGGTGTCGGGTCCTGATCCACACTCCATCCTTACCTGAGAGTGAGATATCACACCTCTGGGTGAGGTGCAATACCTCTGTAGCAACCGAGCCCTCAGGGTGCTACAGTTCCATTTATCTTCAGCCTAGGTGACGTATTGCGATACAGGGCCGTGATTTTGGCTACAAAAGGGTCCCCTAGACCCCTACCCCAAGCTTTTAAGAGAATCATATATGGCATGCCAGGAGACTATATGGAATGCTTTCTCAGCATCCAGCGAGAGTATCTAATTACAAATTTTTAACTGCATCTAGCCCAGGAAATACTTTGTGCCTAGTAGCAGTGTCTGCTAGTCAGCGGATTATCCCAGCTGTTAAGCAAGCTACACCACCTGTAGTTTGGAAACTTAATTTTTTCAAAGGAAATGCTTTGGGACCACGGGATACTCAGTGAAGAGCATCAGGAGGCACCCCAATGAATAGGGGCTGGGACTGGCAGTAGGATGCCTTGCGGTGGACAGCCGAGCTCGATCCTTATAAAAGCTTTTTAACTGCAGCAGCTTTAGTGGACGCTACTGGAGCTGGAATTACGCGGCTGCTGGCATGAGACTTGCCCTCCAATAGATCCTTGTAAATGGATTTAAAGTGTATTCATTCAAATTAGAGAGACAATTTAAATTAAAAAGCTTAGAGCTGCCTCCACCACAGGGGGGCTCGCTCGACCCACCAGCGGACAGGCACCAGTATTGGGAGAGGGGGTGCTGGCCGTCATGGTTCACCACGGCTCTGGCACAAACCCGGCGACACGGAGGTGGCACGGGCAGGAGCGGACTGAACGTGTCGGCTTCTCACTTTTTGGATTTTAGAAGGGCATGACATGCCTATATCTGTGTCTCCCCCTCCTTTTACTCCTCCACCTCTTTTCTTTTCGCATGACTATATGTACTTGTCACTTTTCCATGTGTTAGTTGTGTCTTCAGAGCAGTTTGTCAGCTTTTGGACACCTTTGAAGGTGTTTTCTATGTGTTTTTATGTGTTTTTGTTTGCCTGCCATTGGTTTTAACGGTGTTCGAAGGTGTTCGACGAACCGAACCGAACTCGAACACTACGGGGGTGGCTCAACACTAAACATAACCCCCAATCAGCATGCCCGCTGCCTTGGGGTCATATTCGACACTAAACTTTCCTTTACTCCCTATATCCGATCACTCACTCGCTCTTGTCACCTGCATCTTAAAAACATCTCCAGAATCTGACCATTTCTCACCTTTGAAACTGCTAAAACTTTTACTGTTGCCTCTTGATAAAGCTAA
The DNA here is from genome assembly GCF_046119375.1 of Phyllobates terribilis. Taxonomy (NCBI): domain Eukaryota; kingdom Metazoa; phylum Chordata; class Amphibia; order Anura; family Dendrobatidae; genus Phyllobates; species Phyllobates terribilis. The sequence continues at coordinate 448,878,198 of NW_027362764.1, forward strand.
GCGCGAAACGCACGTTGAAGCCCCTAGTGGATGTCCATTGACTACCTCCCTGTGCCCCCTACATCTGTGAGAGTCATCAATCAGTTCGGTGAGTGCCCTGACTTATCTATTACTATGGTCTCCCACTTGGGGATTAGAATTAAGGGTTATCTCATCCTTCTTATCTGATTGATACCTTATACTCTCTCTTTGGTTCCACCCTCCCTGCGTATTTTTTTGTCTGCTCTTTCCCTTCTCTTCTTTCCTTCCTTTTTACCTAATCTCCTGTGGATTCTGTTTGTACCTATTGTACCCTGGAATATATATATATATATATATATATATATATATATATATATATATATATATATATATATGAGGGGTTTGAAGAGGTTACTGGGATTTTTCTTCTTTTGATCCAATAGTCACCCATTGTCTTTACATTTAATTGTATTTATATATCTTTTGTATCATTATTGTACACTTTTAATTGATTAATAAAATTTTGCTGTTTTATGCCATTCTTACTCATTTTCGCTGTTTTCAATCTTATTCACTCTCGTCTGGAATACTGCAACTGTTTTCTGATCAGTCTCACTCTTACCAAACTTTCTCCTCTCCAATCTTTCCTGAATGCGGCAGCCAGGGTCGTATTTCTGTCCAGCCGTTTCACCAATGCCTCCATCTTGTGCCAGTCATTACACTAGTTACCCATTCACTACAGGGTCCAATATAAACTCATGGCTCTCACCCACAAAGCTCTCCACAGTTCTGCATCACCTTATATCTACTCTCCCATCTTTGTCTATCGCCCTACACATGTCCTCCGTTCTACAAATGACCTAAGACTAACATCGCCCATAATCCGAAACTCGCACCTCCCTCTCCAAGACTTCTCTCATGCTGCGCCAGTTCTCTGGAATGCTCTTCCCCAGACCATCCGATTGATGCCAAGCCTCCACGTCTTCAAGCACTTTAAAAACCCATCTCTTTAAACATGCCAACCACCTCAAATACCCAGTAAACTAACTTGCCCCTGTTCCCTCCTAAATATTATTCAGAATCTGCTTCTTACTGTTCATCTGTCTCTACATCCTCCATGCACACGATGACTGCACTCGATACTTGATTATTGCACTTAAACATACGGGCTGATGACCGGATCATGCAGCCTTATATGAAAATCTCTATTTATTATAGTTGCTGACCTGAAAGAGCAAGCACTTTTCACCTATTGTGTCCCCCCATTTCCTTGTAGATTGTAAGCTTGCTAGCAGGGACCTCACTCCTAATGTAGCTGTTTAAACTGTCTTACCTTGTATTCAATTTATTGTCTGTACATGTCCCCACTTAATTGTAAAGTGCTGTGGAATATGTTGGCGCTATATAAATAAAAAAAATATTATTATATAATTATTATTCACAAGTATCCCTTCAATCTATTTTTTCACTTGCTAATGTGATACTGCAAGCCCTACTATCCCTCTTTTTATTTTGTGGGATTGAAATTTTACTGTGTCACAACAAATATCCACGCCTGACCTTCCCGTCCCAATAACTAGGAGACCGCAGTTCACCACTATTGAACACAGAGCAGTGTCAAAAGGTTGTTGGTTACATAACAGATAATGCTTCCAGTTACTTTGCAACCACCACCACCACCCTGTCTTACACATGGTCAAGTCTCAGTAGCCGTGAGTCTGGGCCGCATATTCCTCACCCTGATCTTCCTTCCACCATTCCGAGTGCCTGGATACAACTGATCCCACACTTGGACACTACAAAGGGCTGTTCACTTTTCCATTTATAGATTCGGACCTCTATCCCGGCCAGCTTCAAGCGTGGCAAGAGGAAAACGCGTGTAGCAATGCCCAAATATTTGAGCAGCCACGGTCACATGAAGGCGATGATGGGAAAGTGCAATTACTGTTGTAAGAGTTGTCTGATGATGATGAGACACAATTGCCAGAAAGACTAGAGGAGGACCAGGGTGCGGAAGTGAAAGACAAGGTGGTGGTCGATGAATTACTGACCCAACCTGGCAAGGTGATATGCAGAGCAAGGACAGCAGCACATAGGGGGAGGGAGGCATAGCACCACAACAGGCAGGAGCAAGCAGTGTGATGGCCACAGACACAAGGCAGGCAACCATTCCCCGGAACACCAACACGACGGAAGTTGATTATTAAAGACTCTGCAGATAACCCCAAAAAGGCCATTTGCACCATCTGCCAGGCTAGCATCAGCTGGGGTAGCAAAGCTAGCAGCACCACCAGCATGATCATGCACGTGACAGCAATGCACCCGACTAGGTGGGCCGAACGCCATGGTCCAGAAATAGTGTCTGTAGGTGACACCACTGCTTCTTCCGCTGTTGTGCGTGCACACCAATCCCCTGTCGATGGCACACGCGAAGATGCCTCCTGCCCTGCACCTGCCGTTGCACATTCGCAGCTACCACCATCAGCAGCCACATCCATGTCCTTGTCCTCATAATTTAGGCAGCCGTTGCAATCACTGCATACTCAATAACTGTATAGCAGAATCTCTCCTTTATAATGGGAACATGCTGTTATGGAGGCCCTCCTCTATGCATATTTAAATTGGTATTGGGGTATTTCCCAAATTTAGGCAGCCATTGTAGTCACTGCATACGCAATAGCTGTATATGTAGAAAGACATTTTTTGCTCAGTCTCTCTTGCAACCTTCTGTAACCTTGAGTGCAGACTCGTACACAGATCAGATATAATGCTCTTAAAAGTTTGTGACTTGGAGGAAACTCGCACAGGTGTTCTTGCCTGCTGGCCACCCTGCTCTGCTAGCTGACTGGCTGAAGTTCTATCTACTGCAACGTTACCCAAGCAGTAGATAGATCACTTTCCCCCGGACCGGCCTGTCTCCTCCAATCACTTTTCCTTCTCAATGGCACAGAAGGAAAAGTGAGTTAAATCTCACCCATCTGCCTGCAAAAAGTGCCTGGACACATTAGACGGATTAAATGCATTGGGGTGAGAAGCGTCTCAGACATACTCTCTAAATCTTTGTTTTAACTTGCGAGTAGTACACCCTATATAAGAAAGTTTACATAAATTACATACAATAAACAACATGCATAGAGTTTCAATTCATGAATTGTTTTCATGTATACTCACTATTATTGATGGTGTCAACAATAACTGTGGTTTTATTTGCATAAGTATACTTGCAACATGTGCATCTCTGCATTCCACATTTGTAGAGTTACTTACTCTAATAAATATGCAGATATTTGCCTCATATAAATAGTATTAAAGTGTAGCTTTCAACATGTGTCTTCAGAATCACAGCATCCTCAATTGCTTGTTGCTGTAGGACTCCTCCTTAAGTAACAGTTCTTCTTAAGAATTGCCCTTCTTATGACCTGATTTTGTTACTGTGATACATTCAGATTTTGACAGTGTGCTTATTCTAAGGTCTAAACTGTTAGATATATATTTACATATATAGATAACACACTGTAGTTAAAGGGGTATTCCCATCTCCAAGATCATATCCCAATATGTAGTAGGAGTAATAATAATAATATTAGCAAATACCTACAATTAGAAATGTAGTATAGTATTTTTGATTCGCTATGTCTCTTTCCTCATGATCAGGCATTGCAGGATCTAAGGTATCCATGGTTACGTCCACTGATAAGGTGTCAGATAGTTAGCTAGTGGTCGTAACCACGGATACCTAAGGTCCTGTATTGCCTGCACATGAGGTAAGTGGCACAGTGAATCAAAAACACTATACTACATATCTAATTGGTAGTATTGGCTAATATTTTTATTATTACACCTACTTCATATTGGGATTGGATCTTGGAGATGGGAATACCCCTTTAAGTCTGTGGGGAGGCATATAATTACTTCCAGGACCCTTGTTCTTCTTTGAGCTGAAAATAGTTCTTAATGATATTGCCTGTATGTTTGGTGTAATTGTTGTGCTGTAGAATACATTAAAGCAACTGCATGATGGATAAGTATCTGACTGTATTTCTCAGTAATGAGGAGACCATTAATCCTGCCCAAATCTTTAACTGTGTAAGCTAAAATGTAGCCCCAAACATTCAAGGAAATTCCACCATGCTTCACTGTTGTTTGCAGGCACTAATTATTGTACTTCAACTAGACCTTTGATTAATAAATTGCCTTGTTTTGCAGCCAAATATTTCAAATTTTGACTTATCGGTCAATAGCACCTACAGCCATTTTTCTGCACCCCACTTTATATGTTTTCATGCATAGTTGAATTACTTTGTCTTGCTTCCATATCAAAAGAATGGATTTTTGGCCATAATTCTGTCATGAACACCACTTCTGACCAGAATTTTTGAATAGTAGATGGGTGTAGCAGGGTTCCGCTGTTTGCTGCCAGTTCGGAGCATATGACACTGCTGGCCATCTTCAGATTTAATATTTCACTTTGCAAGGCTGTCAAATTTGAATTTCAAAAGATTTGCTCATCTCTAATCATTTTACATAAAAAATATAATAAAAGTCTAAACATCACACCTTTAACCCCTTTACCCCCGAGGGTGGTTTGCACGTTAATGACCAGGCCAATTTTTACAATTCTGACCACTGTCACTTTAAGAGGTAATTACTCAGGAATGCTTCACTGATTCTGAGATAGTTTTTTCGTGACATATTGTACTTTATGTGAGTAGTAAAATTTCTTCGATATGACTTGCGTTTATTTGTGAAAAAAATCAGAAATTTGGCGGAAATTTAGAAAATTTTGCAATATTCAAACTTTGAATATTCACTCCCTTAAATCAGAGAGATATGTCACACAAAATAGTTAATAAATAACATTTTCCACATGTCTACTTTACATCAGCACAATATTGAAACCCAAATTTTATTTTGTTAGGAAGTTATAAGGGTTAAAAGTTGACCAGCTATTTCCCATTTTTCGAACAAAATTTACAAAACCATTTTTTTAGGGACCACATCACATTTGAAGTGACTTTGAGGGGCCTTTTTGACAGAAAATACTCAAAAGTGACACCATTCTAAAAACTGCACCCCTCAAGGTGCTCCAAACCACATTCAAGAAGTTTATTAACCCTTCAGGTGCTTCACAGGAATTTTTGGAATGTGGAAGAAAAAAATAAGCATATAACTTTTTTTCACAAAAATGTTACTTTAGACCCCAAATTTTTTATTTTTGCAATTTCTCCTGAGCACACCAATACCTCATATGTGGGGGCAAATCACTGTTTGGGCACAGGACAGGGTTTGGATGGAAAGGAGTGCCATTTGTGACATGCTCGAGTTCCCGCTCTGCATGTTTCACTGTTGTTAGACACCCAAAAAAAAAACATGCAGGGATGGCTCGTGTACAGCAGGCAATCTCGGCCAGGTTTTTTTGGTCGCAAAGCATATGGGGCGGAGACTCGAGTATGTCACTTGAGTACCCGCGATACTTTGTGCATACCCAAGCACCCAATGCAAACTCAAGTAGCGAGCACTTGCGCTCAACACTAGCCACCATATAGGCATTTTTTTTTCTTTACGTTTGAAAAAATCCCAACACAACCCTAACCCTATCACAACCCTAACCTTAACCCTAGCACAACCCTAACCCAACACTAACCCTAGCATAACCTTAACTCTAGCACAACACTAACCCTAGCACAACCCTAACACAACCTTAACCCTAGCAAAACCCTAACTCTAGCACAACCCTAACCCTAGCACAACCCTAACCCTAGCACAACCCTAACCCTAGCACAACCTTAACCCTAGCACAAGCCTAACTATAGAGTTTATTTTTTACGCCTTTCCTCGTGTCGTATAAGTGATTAGACAACTTTGTTCTTCGGGTCGGTGCAATTACAGCAATATCAGATTTATAGCGGGTTTTTATTATTGACAGCTGTCACACACTATAAGACGCTTTTTTTGCAAAGACTAGCTTTTGCATTGCCATATTTTGAGAGCTAGAATTTTTCCATATTTCGGCCGACTGAGCCATGTGACAGCTTGTTTTTTGCGGGACGAGTTGACGTTATTAATGGTACCATTTTCAGGCATGTGAAATTTTTTGATCGCTTTCTATTCCGATTTTTGGGAGGCAGAATAAACAAAAACCAACAATTCAGGAATGTTTTTTTTGTTTTTTTATGCCATTCTGCGTGTGGTAAAATTGATGAGGCAGCTTTATTCTATGGTCAGTACCACATTTATATACTTTTTTTATGTTTTGTCGCTTTTACACAATAAAAACTATTTTATAGAAACATTTTTTTTGCATCACTTTATTCTGAGAGCTATAACTTTTAAATTTTTCGGCTTGTTTTTTGTGGGACAAGATGACGTTTTCAGCAGTACCTTTTTTATTTACATTCGTCTTTTTGATAATGCTTTATTCCATTTTTTATTTGACGGTATGATGATAAAGCTTTGTTTTTATTTTTTTTTTTTCTGTGTTCACTAAAGGGGTTAACTAGAGGAACAGTTTTATAGGTCGTTCGCGACGTGGCGATATTAAATATGTTTACTTTTATTGTTTTTTTTTTTTTTTTTTTTCATAATACTATTAATTGATGGGAACAATATATTTTTATTTTTTGGGATTATTTTTTTCATTTTTTTTATATTTTTACATTTTTTTTTTTCCTTTCTGATTCTTTTTTAACTTTTAAACATTATCCCACTATCGTCTGTATAGCACAGGAGTGCAACACCATCCCTGTGCTGTACAATCTGTCAGCGCTGCAGAGGGAGAAGATACTGTCATCATGCACTGCGCATGATCAAAGTATCTTCCTGGTGTCAGGTGACCCGGATGTCATCATGACGATATCTGTGTCACATGACAACCACGGGACCCGGCCACAGACACTGCGGGAAGCCAGAGAGAATGTGAGTACCGGCGCTTACCTCCTCTTGCCACCGGAATGCTGCGATCGACTTTGATTGCAGCATTTCAGGGGTAAATATGTTGGGAGCATTGCTGGACCGCTCCCAGCACATAGGACCGGGTGTCAGCAGTGACAATCAGCTGACACCCGGCGACGATTCCGACTGCACAGCCTGTGTGCGGGCGGAATCACCGATGCGTACTAATTAGTGATGAGCAAGCATGCTCGACACTGCTCGGTACTCGCCCGAGCATCTCACTACTCGGGATGTTCAGCGAGCACCGAGAATTTTCGGGTTACTCGGGCGGGAGCTAGGGTCTCCACCCTGCATGTTTGCTGCTTTTTACAGAGCCAATGAATATGCAGGGATTGGCAGCCAGTCACTGTAATGCCGCAGCCATGTTGGTTGTGGGCATTACAGTGATTGGCTGGCCGCACAGCGTCACCTCAAGTATTTAAAACTGGGCGCCGGCATCTTGGACACAGTCGCTCCGCATCAGACAGTGTAGGGAGAGTGCTGCTGAGCTAGGGAGAGATTTATACTGCAAAATAGGTACTATAGGGTCTCTAAAGCCTGTAAAATCAAATAAACAGTCCTTCTGAGGATTAATATCCATCCCAGATATCAGGCAGGCAGGCAGGCTGTATAGGAGACACAGTGGTTATACCAACAAACACTGCATTACAGTCCTGTGTGCTGCTGCTGCTCAAATTGCTAGACGTAGCTGTCACGCTGTCTCTGTATACTGGAGGTAGGGGGCCTACGCTGACCCTAAGCTGGGGCCCTGACTAATCCCTCAACCTGGAGGTACTGTTAAAGGTACAGAGGTCCAGGCCGCCAGCGTAACCCCTACCTCCTGAAGATCCCTGCACCTCAGTAATCTAGTCCTGAGAAGGACCCCGATCACAACCAAAGGGAACAAGAAATAATATGCCCAAACACAGTAATTAGACGAACGAGACAGTACAAGGGAAAAACCAAAACCACCTTGCATACAAACAACTACTCAACTACAACAGAGGGAAAACCAACGGGAAAGGAGATAAATGATAAAGCGAGGAAAGGGAAAAAACACTTCCAAATACACTTATCTCAGCAACTCCAAACACCACGATCCGCTCTGTCAGTCTGAATGAAATGCTTTCACCGACACCTCCCAAACAGACCAGCAGGTATATGAAGGAGTCTCACTACAGAAGTATTGATTGCAGCTGGGCGAGGCTGGACCTCATCTAGCCCAGAGAGAGAGAGAGAATTAACTCCCTCACTGCCGAGAAACACAAAGCACCAACAAGTCAGCTGCGAGAAGTCAGGCTGTGTACTCGTGACGATCTTCGTGGCAACACACCCGTGACAGTACCCCCCCTTCTACGAGGGGCCTCCGGACCCTCAGGGCCAGGTTTATCTGGGTGAGTCGTGTGGAAGGCCCGAACTAATCGGTCTGCGTTAATATCCGACGCAGGAACCCACATCCTCTCCTCAGGACCATACCCCTTCCAATGAACCAGGTAATGAAGGGACCGGCGATTAAAGCGTGAATCAATGACCCTCGATACCTGGAACTCCAAGTTACCATTGACAACCACTGGAGGGGGAGGTAAAAGTGACGGTACCACCGGCGCCACATACCTCTTAAGCAATGATCTGTGAAACACGTTGTGAATTTTAAACGTAGGGGGGAGGTCAAGACGGAATGCCACCGGATTAATAATAGAACTGATTCTGTACGGCCCGATGAACCTGGGACCCAGTTTCCAGGAGGGAACCTTAAGTTTAATATTCCTGGTAGACAACCATACCCGATCGTTCACACTTAGGTCCGGACCAGACACTCTCCTCCTATCAGCCATACGTTTGTATCGGTTCCCCATAGTATTCAGATTCTTCAGCACCCCTCTCCATACTGAAGCGAGTGATGAGGAAAATCGTTCCTCCTCAGGAACCCCCGAAGAGCCCCCCCCACTGAAAGTACAAAACTGGGGGTGAAAACCATATGCCCCAAAAAACGGGGACTTACCAGTGGACTCGCTCCGCCTATTATTAAGAGCAAACTCTGCCAGAGGTAAGAAAGAAGCCCAGTCCTCCTGGTTCTCTGACACAAAACACCGGAGATATGTCTCCAAGCTCTGGTTCATACGTTCCGTCTGACCATTGGTCTGAGGATGAAAAGCCGATGAGAATGACAACTGCATCCCCCGTCGTGCACAAAACGCCTTCCAGAACTTAGACACAAACTGAGACCCCCCGATCAGACACCACCTCGGAGGGTACCCCGTGAAGCCTCACAATCTCCCCAATGAACACCTGCGCAAGAGTTTTAGCATTAGGGAGAGCCGGAAGAGCGATAAAATGTGCCATCTTGCTGAACCTGTCCACTACAACGAGTATGACCGTTTTACCCGAAGACGGAGGGAGGTCCGTAATAAAGTCCATAGACAGATGAGTCCAAGGACGCTCCGGGATCTTCAAAGGTAAGAGGGCCCCAGACGGACGGGTATGTGAGGTCTTAGAGCGCGCACAAACCCCACAGGATGCGACAAAAGTTACCACCTCCTTATGTAAATTAGGCCACCAAAACCGACGCGAGAGGAGATCCACAGTAGCTTTACTCCCCGGGTGTCCTGCAAAAACTGAGTTATGGTGTGCCTCGATCACCTTTTGTCGCAACTGATCTGGAACAAACAATCTCCCTGGAGGTCCAACAGGGGCGTCCCCCTGAGCCTCCAATACCTCCTCCTCCAGCTCAGAGCATACTGCCGAAACCACCACCCCCTCCTGAAGGATAGGAATCGGGTCGTCCGTATTCCCGGCCCCCGGGAAACTACGAGATAAGGCATCCGCCTTTACATTTTTTGACCCAGGACGATATGTAACGACAAAATTAAACCTGGTAAAAAACAATGACCACCTAGCTTGTCTGGGACTCAGACGTTTCGCGGACTCCAGATATAGCAGGTTCTTGTGATCGGTGATGACGGTGACCGGATGAACAGCCCCCTCCAGAAAATGGCGCCACTCCTCAAAAGCTAACTTAATGGCCAAGAGTTCCCTATTGCCGACATCGTAATTCCTCTCAGCGGACGACAATTTTTTAGAGAAAAAGGCACACGGATGCCACTTACCAGGGGACGAACCCTGTGACAATACTGCTCCCACCCCTACCTCGGAAGCGTCTACCTCTACAATGAATGGCTGAGACGCATCAGGTTGAATGAGTATGGGCGCCGAGGCAAAACATTTTTTCAAAGAGGAGAATGCTTGACAAGCCTTGTCAGACCACCTAGAAAAATCCGTCCCCTTTTTAGTCATGTCAGTGAGAGGCTTAACCATGGACGAGAAATTACGAATGAACTTCCGGTAATAATTAGCAAACCCCAGGAAACGTTGTAGTGCCTTAAGATTCTCTGGCCGATCCCACTCAAGAACTGCCCGCACTTTCCCAGGGTCCATACGAAAACCGGACGCTGAAACCAGGAAGCCTAAAAACTGGAGTTCCTGTACGACGAACACACACTTTTCCCACTTGGCATACAGTTTATTATCCCGCAAGATCTGTAACACCTGCCTAACGTGCTCCTGATGAGACACCAGATCCGGCGAGTAAATTAGGATATCATCCAGATATATGACAACAAACTGTCCCACCAAGCGGCGAAAAATGTCATTAACAAAGTGTTGGAACACCGCCGGGGCATTAGTCAGACCAAATGGCATGACAAGGTTCTCATAATGCCCCTCCGGAGTGTTAAACGCCGTCTTCCACTCATCCCCCTCCTTCATCCTAATCAGATTGTACGCCCCCCTGAGATCCAACTTAGAAAACCATTTGGCGCCCACGATCTGATTAAAGAGATCAGGAATAAGTGGGAGCGGATACGGATCTCGGACCGTAATCCGATTAAGTTCACGGAAATCCAGGCAAGGGCGTAGGCCTCCATCTTTCTTCTTAACAAAGAAGAACCCCGCAGCCACCGGTGAAGATGAAGGTCTAATATGCCCCTTAGCCAGACTTTCTGAGATATAATCCTTCATGGCCTGCCTCTCAGGACCAGAAAGGTTATACAACCTAGCTTTAGGTAACTTGGCCTCAGGGAGCAGTTTTACAGAACAGTCATACACGCGATGAGGAGGTAGTTCCTGACACCCTTTCTCCGAGAATACATCCTCAAAGTCCGCCAGAAATGGAGGTAAGACCCAAGGAGTAACCGCACCAATGACCGTGTTCATGCAGTTTTTATTACAGAATTTACTCCATTGGCTTATCTCCCTGGTTTGCCAATTAATAACCGGGTTATGCTTAGCTAACCAAGGAAGGCCCAACACAATAGGAGTGGGAAGACCCTCCAACACGTAGCAAGACAACAGTTCTTTATGTATTGCCCCCACTTGAAGTTTTACGTCATGCACAACTTGCAAAAAACTTCCCTGCCCGAGAGGCCTGGCATCGATTGAGAATATGGGGATGGGTTTAGCCAACTCACTCAACCACATACCTTGAACCCGGGCAAACCGAGCATCAACCAGATTAGCCCCGGCCCCACTATCCAGAAGAACAGATATCCTCTCAGTTCTCGTACCCACCACCACCTCCGCCGGTACGAGAAACTGAGACGAACCTAGGGACGAAATACCTACTCCCAGATTGCCGTCCACCACACAACCTGGGATCAACAGTTTTCCGATGACTCTTCACTCTGCAAGGGACGGGATGGACACCCCCCAATAAAATGTCCTTTTCTCCCGCAGAAGAAACACCTTCCTGCCTTGTGGCGCACCACCGGTCCCCTCCCCCGAAATGATGTCCCTCCTAATTGCATAGGCTCCTCTGGACTGATCAGGGGAACCACCATATGAGGGGACCTTGTAGGAGGTGGAGTCATCACAGGGGGTAGAGTTATCCCGCACCTCTCCCGAAGCCGTCTGTCCACGCGAATAGCGAGGGCCATAGCGGCTTCCAGAGACACGGGAGAGTCATACTGTGCCAACACATCCTGTAATTTGTCGGATAAACCATGACAAAACTGGCTCCTAAGAGCCGGGTCATTCCACTGGGTGTCCGTGGCCCACCTACGGAACTCCGAACAGAATTCCTCCGCCGGACGATCTCCCTGCTGGATCCTACGTAACTTAGACTCAGCAAGGGAGATCCGATCTGGGTCATCATATACGAGTCCCAGGGCAGCGAAAAACCTATCCACTGACTGGAGAGCCTGGGAACCCGGGGGAAGAGAGAACGCCCAAGATTGTGGGTCCCCTTGTAGGAGCGAGATGACAATTCCCACCCTTTGTTCTTCACTCCCCGATGACCGAGGCCGCAGCCGAAAGTACAATTTACATGCCTCCCGGAAAACAAAAAACTTGTCCCGCCCCCCAGTGAACCTATCAGGGAGAGCTACTTTAGGTTCTGGTCCGGCTTGCATCTGAGGATGCCAAACCTTGGACCTAACGTCCGCCAGCTCCATGGACAAACCCTGCAATTGCCGAGCTAGACCGGCTACTGGATCCATAGTAGCTGGAGAAAAACTAAGTGGGTCGGTGAAAATGTCACGCTGTCTCTGTATACTGGAGGTAGGGGGCCTACGCTGACCCTAAGCTGGGGCCCTGACTAATCCCTCAACCTGGAGGTACTGTTAAAGGTACAGAGGTCCAGGCCGCCAGCGTAACCCCTACCTCCTGAAGATCCCTGCACCTCAGTAATCTAGTCCTGAGAAGGACCCCGATCACAACCAAAGGGAACAAGAAATAATATGCCCAAACACAGTAATTAGACGAACGAGACAGTACAAGGGAAAAACCAAAACCACCTTGCATACAAACAACTACTCAACTACAACAGAGGGAAAACCAACGGGAAAGGAAATAAATGATAAAGCGAGGAAAGGGAAAAAACACTTCCAAATACACTTATCTCAGCAACTCCAAACACCACGATCCGCTCTGTCAGTCTGAATGAAATGCTTTCACCGACACCTCCCAAACAGACCAGCAGGTATATGAAGGAGTCTCACTACAGAAGTATTGATTGCAGCTGGGCGAGGCTGGACCTCATCTAGCCCAGAGAGAGAGAGAGAATTAACTCCCTCACTGCCGAGAAACACAAAGCACCAACAAGTCAGCTGCGAGAAGTCAGGCTGTGTACTCGTGACGATCTTCGTGGCAACACACCCGTGACAGTAGCCCCAGGTCTCAGGGGCAAGGAAAAATCCTTTTTTTCATCTAAATTATCTTTTTTTTTTTCATTAGTCAGTCTGTACAAGTACCCATCTTATTAACCTTTTGGTATTCGCCCCCCCCCCAAAAAAAATGAGTGTGTCTGTGAGTGTTCAGACACAAATATATCTGTTTAAAAGAGTCTGGTTTCGGCCAGATAACTAGAACTGTGGTTTTGTAGATCCACGGTTCAAATCTCTGTATTATCCACTTTTTTGCCTTTTTACCATAAAAAAAGACAGTTTGAGTGTCTCGCTGACTGTTCAGACACAAATATTTCTGTTTAAAAGATTCGGGTGTAGGCCAGAGAAATAGTACTGTGGTTTTCCTCTTCCATGGTTCAAATCTGGGTGTAATCCACCTTTTTGCCTTTTTTTCATAAAAAAACAGTTTGAGTGTCTCGCTGACTGTTCAGACACAAATATATCTGTTTAAAAGATTCTGGTCTAGGCCAGAGAGCTAGAACTGTAGTTTTCCACTTTCACGGTTCTAATCTCCTTTTTATTACCCTTTTGCCATTGATAGTGCGAGTGTAAGCTATTTTACTTCATTTATAATGGGCAAGGCGCGTGGCAACGTACATGGAACTGGACGGTCTGGTGATGGTGCGTGCAGAGGACGGGGCCGTGGCCAAGGTGAAAATGTGCCACAACCAACAGCCACATCTTCTCGCTCACAGTTCTTGACCGAACATCACTATTGCGAACTGATCAGTGTGAACAGGTTATTAATTGGATAGCAGATAATACTTCCAGTCACCTGGGCATCACCACCTCCGGTCTGTATTCCACACGGTCAAGTCTTAGTAGCCATGAGTCTCGAACGCATACTCCTCCTCACCCTGATGCTCCTTCCTCCCACCATGCTGAGTGTCGTCAGACAGCAACTGATCCCACAGTTGGACACTCTGAAGAGCTGTTCACTGGTCCATTTCCATATTTGGGCCCCTCGCCTCCTCCGCTTGAAGTGGTGGAAGAGGAGATCCCATGTAGCGATGGCCAAATATTTGAACAGCCACGGCCACAGGAAGGTGACGCTGGCAATTTGTCACAAGAGGTGGACGATGATGAGACAATTGCCATGAAGTGAGGAGGAGGACAGTGGTGCAGAAGTGGAAGAGGAGGAGGTGGTGGATGATCTAGTAACTGACCCAACGTGGCAGGAGGACATGCAGAGCGAGGCCAGCAGCACACAGGGTGAGGGAGGCAGAGTACCCCAACAGGCAGGAAGAAGCAGTGTGGTGGCCGCAGACAGAAGGCAGGCAACCATTCCCCGTAACACCAACACGAGGGACTTTGCCAGTACAACCGGTAGGTCTTCCAGAGTCTGGAATATTGTTTAAGACTCTGCTAACCCCAAAAAGGCCATTTGTACTACCTGCGAGGCCAGCATCATCAGGGGTGACAAAACTACCAGCCTGATCACCACCAGCATGGTCAGGCACATGTCAGCAAAGCACCCGACTTTGTGGGGCAAACCCCAGGGTCCACGACCAGTGTCAGCGGGTGTCACCACTGCTTCTTCCGCTGTTGTGCATGTAAGAGAACCCCCTGTTGTGCATGCAAGGCAATCCCCTATCCATACTGCATGCAAAAATGCCCCCTCCTCTCAGTCTTCACTTGTTATGGCAGTTTCTCAAGAAACTGCATCAACGTCCACGTCCACGTCCCACCACAGCATTCAATTGTCCGTATCCCAGAGCTTTGAACGAAAGCGCAAATTCGCAGCCAATGCCCCACAGGCCACAGTCCTAAATTCACACATTTTACAACTGCTTGCATTGGAAATGCTGCCTTTTAGGCTGGTGGAGACGGAGACCTTCCGCAACCTTATGGCGGTGGCCGTCCCTCGGTACTCGGTCCCCAGCCGACACTATTTTGCCTAGTGTGCCATCCCCGCACTACACAAGCACGTGTCCCAAAACTACTGCCGTGCCCTCAACAATGCAGTTACTGGGAGAGTCCACCTGACAACGGACACGTGGAAAAGTGCTTGTGGCCAGGGACGGTGCATCTCCCTGACGGCACACTGGGTAAACATAGTGGAAGCCGGGACCCAGTCGGACCTTGGGATGGAACACATCCTCCTCACACCTCGGATTGTGGGCCCTATGTCAGTCAGAGATGCCCCCACAGTGTACAGCTCCTGCGCATCATCCTCCTCCTCATGTTCAGTCACCATCTCAGATATCACCACATCAGTTACATGCTGGAAGCACTGCAGTACTGCCTCAGCCAAGCGGCAACAGGCTCTGCTGAAACTCATAAGCTTAGGTGATAAACCTCACACTGCTTGTGAGTTGTGGACAGCTGTGAAAGAGCAGGCAGAACTGTAGCTGAGACCGCTGAACCTACATCCAGGCATGGTCGTGTGTGACAATTGCCGTAACCTGGTGGCGGTTCTGAGGTGAGGCGAGATCACACACGTACCATGCCTGGCTCATGTGCTTAACCTCGTGGTTAAGTGGTTTCTTAAATCATACCCCGAGTTGCCAGATCGGCTCGTCAAAGTATGTCGCCTTTCAGCTCATTTTCGGTAGTCAGCTACAGGTTCCACCGCCCTTGCTGTGTTGCAGCAGCGTTTGCAGCTTCCGGCACACTGACTAGTGTGTGATGCCCCGACACGTTGGAACTCTACCCTCCACATGTTGCAAAGGATTTGTGAGCAGAAGAGAGCAGTTGTGGAGTACCAGCTGCAACAAGGCCATCGATATTCAGGTCAGACTCCACACACATAAGACCTCAGGAGCGGACCTGGATGTCTGACATATGAATCATCCTGACTAACTTTGAGGAGGCCACCAAGATGGTGAGTGGCGATGATGCCATCATTAGCATCAGCATTCCACTTTTCTGTCTTTTGCAATGCTCTCGGCAGAGAATTAAAGAGGAGGCATTGCAGCCAGAGTATGATGAGATGGATCAAGAAGCTGTAGCGGGCGATTATACACAGCCCAGCCTCATCTCATCCCAATGTGCATTGGGGGACAATGAGGGAGAGGAGGAGGAGGAGGAAGAACAGGAGCCGGTATCATGCCCTGTAGACGGTAGTACCTGTACAACTGTCATACCGTTGGTTCAGCGTGGGTGGCCTGAGGACAGGTGGAGGAGGAGGAGGAGAGCATGGTCAGTCATCATCTTGGTGAGGACACGGAAGTCTTGCCCATTACCAGTCTGGCACACATGGCTGACTTTATGTTGGGTGACAGCCATTACAGGTTGGTGACACTTTTAGACCCCCGCTAAAAGGAGAACATTCACTCTCTTATTCCTGAGGTGGAGAGGTCTACAAAAATTGGGCAGTACCAGAAGGCCCTTCCTGCACAACTGCTAAAAAAATTCCCATCTGAACACGCTAGTGGCAGAGGTCACAGTTTGTTGCCCAACCAAGGCGCACAGGCGAGAGAGTCGCTACTCCAATCCAGCAAAGGCAGGGGAACACTGTCAATGTTCTGGGACAGTTTTCTGAGACCCACCCATCTTACAGGCCCTGAGGCGTGGAGTAATCTCACAAGGAGTGGAAAGTTTCAAAAGATGGTGAGGGAGTACCTTGCCGACCGTACCAGCATCCTCCGTGATTCCTCTGTACCTTTTAATTATTGGGTATCCAAGCTGGACACTTGGAAGGAACTCGCTCTGTATGCCTTGGAGATCCTGGCCCACCCTGCCACTAGCGTGTTATTTGAGCGTGTTTTTAGTGCTGCTGGGGCAATTATAACTGATAAGCACACTCGCCTGTCTACTGACATTGCTGACAAGCTGACCCTTATCAAAATGAACAAAGGCTGGATTGGGCAAGACATCTCATCACCACCAAATGACAGCAGAGGAACATAAAGTCAAATTCACTGTGTTATTTTGGAAGGTGTATTCCCATGCACCGCTTCACACCCACACATGGGTATACACTTCCTCATTTCGGCTGCTTTTTGATCTTCTCCTTATCCTCAGCCTCCACAACCACTATACCACCAGGGTGACTATGGTCCGTGTTGCCAGCATTGCAAGTTCCTCCATCCTAATTTTTGGCAGCTTTTGCTTGGAAGGCATAGGCAAAGACTATGGGAGACCCACTCCCCAAAAATGGGAATAATGTTTTTAATATGCTGTACTGCATCGCTCTTGTAAGGGGCATTAAAATTGTCTTGTTAAGCTACTGTGACCTCCACGTCTCTTCCAAGGGTCATTGGTATTGTCTTTTTATTCCTCTGTAACCTCCACCACTCTTCCAAGGGGCATTGATATTGTCTTTTTATTCCACTGGGACCTCCACCACCCTTCCAAGGAGCATTGATATTGTCTTTTTATACCACTGGGACCTTCACATCTCTTCCAAGGGGCATTAAAACCGTCTTGTTAAACCACTCTGAACTCCACATCTCTTCCAAGGGGCATTAAAACTGTCTTGTTAAGCTACTGTGACCTCCACGTCTCTTCCAAGGGGCATTAAAACAGTCTTGTTAAACCACTCTGAACTCCACGACTCTTCCAACGGGCATTGCATTTCCTCCTAATTTTAGTCAGCTTTTGCTTTTTAATGCATAGGCGAACACTAAGGGAGACCCAGTCCCCAATAATGGGTAGAAGGTTTTTAGTACACTGTAATCCACGTCTGTTTCAAGGGGCATTGCAGTTCCTCATAATTTTTGGAAAGCCTTCCATTCACTGCTTAGGCCAACAGTGTACCAGAGACCCAGTTGCTATAAATGGAAAAAATGGTTTAGTTAAGGCCCTCTGACCTCCATGTCACTTCCAAGGGGCATTGGAGTGCCTCGAAATTTTTGGTAGGCATTGCACTCACTGTATGCCTTATAGCTGTGTAGCCGAACCGCTCTTTTTGGTACAGAAACATATCCTACAAGACATGTGTGGTTTACTGGCCTGATATTGATATGAATGGTCCCTGTTCCTCATGCTCTTTCTCCTTTGCCACCACCTCATCCATCATTCATCACCTGAAGCTTTGTTTTAACGGGAGTCATAGAACTTGGATAGTAGCAGGAAAACATCCAGCAATCCTTGGAGGAGGTAGGATATGTGCCAAAACGCTGACCACCTCAGGCCTAGCCACTACTACATTCTTGCGCTTGCATTCCAAGGAACAGAAAGCTAAGGAAATGGATGGCCTCATGATCATGAATAATTTACTCATTGTGTAGGAGGCCAACCACTTCTCCTGTCTACCTTCTGAACTTTGTGTTGAAGCCTCATTGACCCAGGACCAGCAATCCTCTATGTCTGGAGGACGTGTTGCATCCCAGTGTCCAACTGTGTCCCGGCTTCCACAATATTAACCCAGTGTGTAGGTGTCAGTGAGATGGACCATCCCTGGCCACATTCATTGTCCACGTGTTTGTGGTTAGGCTGTCCTTCCCACTAAATGCACTGGGAAGGGCACAGGTAATGTTTTGGTATGCGCACTTGTGTATAAGGCTCACAGGGACAAATAGGGGCATCTGGGCACCGTTTATAGACACCCAGCCGCCCCCAGGCAGCTGGGGACCGTGTATGGACACCCGGCCGCCGGGCGGCTGGGGACTAAGTATGGATACAAGGCCGCCAATGCAGCCATGACATGGTGGCCGGCGTCTGCCTCCAAAAGGCCTCATTTCAAGTGCAAGCAAGCTAGCAGTATGGTATTGCAGCCTGGGGGTGGGTGGGTGGGTGGCAGGCTGCACACTTGCGCTTGCATTCCAAGAAAACAAAGCAGATGATAACTTCTATCATCATCATCATCATGCTCCTCACCTTGGCACTCTCAACTCCCCTGATGGAGAAGCCAGGGCCCACCAGAGGATTCTGGTTGTCTGGTGGGCTCGTCCAATACTGCCCTAAAGCAGGCCAGGCTAAGAAAAGTGTGGGGAAGGTTCCTGGGACAAATAGTGGCGGCTGGGGACTCAGTATGGAGACCTCACCGCCGACGCAGCCATGAGGTAGTGGCCAGCTTCGGCCTCCTCCAAACTAGAAGGCCCCATTACAAGTGCAAGACAGTAGTATAGTATTGCAGCCTGCAGGTGGGTGGGTGGTTGGCTGCATATTTGCGCTTGCATTGCAAAGAATGGGGGAGGTACAATTGAACACTTGCAGGGGGATAGTTGCAAGTCTGCATCTTCTGATGCGGCAAGGATCGCTTCTGATGGGCACACTTTTAGGCAGTGACCTGGGTGTCAGAGATGCTTCCAGGGGTCTTTCCCATGCAAGTGTCTTTTCAGCACTGTATGCATGTGTAACACAGCACATGGCCAGATAAGGTTGTAAAATGTTAAAATGACATTTCCCGGTGAATGCATTTGTCACAGTTGGAAGCAATACAAAAGTGCAAAAACGCATAAAAAATGCTACTTGTAAGCATAGCCCAAGGTGTGGAGGAGTATTTTTGTTTTTGGTTATTCATTTTACCTTATACACAAGTCTTTACCCTGGAAAAGAAATTCCTTAGCATATTTCACAGGAAAAATGTTTCACTTTCGTTTTTGAACGTTTTATTATGAGCCTGTAAAAATGGCTTAATACCTCTGAACACGTTGTTGACAACAATGATCTGGGGGTCATAAATGCTTCCTGGGTCGATCCCCATGCTGTCACCATGTCATTTGAGCACTGTCACTATCATTTTGGGCACTTTTTAGGCTTTCTACAGACTGCCGGGGGTGCCGCCGCAAAAATGCTCGGGTCTCCCATTGACTAACATTGAGCTCATTGCTCGGGTCGAGCACCCGAGTATCACGGTGAGCTCGGCCCGAGCTTCGAGCACCCAAGCATTTTAGTGCTCGCTTAACACTAGTACTAATACGTAACTGGTCCATAAGGTCCAGGGAACAGATAAGTATTAGTACGTATCATGTCGGAAAGGGGTAATATTTAATGTTCATTTTGACAGGGACAATCAAATAAGCCAAAAAGCTATGTTAAATACAGGTAACTACTGCTACTTAAAATTTCTCCTGTTTCTTTTTAAATATTTCTTTCATGAACTGTACAGCTAATGAGAAGCAAATTAGTTATTACTCATGAATGACACTAACTACCAACTCTCACAAAAAAGAAAAATATTACAATTTACATTTAAATGAGTTTTGAAATGTTAATGAACAGATCCAGTATTTCTAATTATCTCTACAAATACATTAAATTAAGATGAACTTCAGTAGATGAATTACAGTTAGAGTCATATAGATGTGAAAATGGATCTAGACAGTTCAGCTAAGCATATAATAGCAAAACATAAGTGAAGAAAAATAAGCATACAATAATGCAAAATAGGAAAGAAAAAGTGTTTTTTTTATAGTTTTAATGTTTTTTTTTTGCCTGAAATTTTTATCACAAAACAATGAAGGGAGTTGCATTAAATCATGCTGATGCTAAAACAACAATTGTTTAGTGAATATCTAGTACAAAACAGCTTGATTGTCAAAATGAAGTAACTTGAAGTTTTCTTATACTTATGTGTCATTGGAAAGAGCCAGCAAAAAAGCAAAGTGTTTACAAATATTAAAATATAAGATATGATCAAATCAATTTAGCACAAATTGTATTCAACTTAAATTTGAATGGAATTGGCATGTCCTGGAACATTAAAACAATTGGTGATTTGATTCACAGGAATTGTCAAAAAAATACTCTATTTTTAGAAATTGCAGAATTAGTTACAAAGAACTCACAAGACCTCAGATGTAATCTTGTAATTTTCTCATAATGCCTTTCAGCTACTACATCACATGATATAGAGCTTCCAATCAGAAGCAACTATCATGGCTCATATAAAAACCTAGTCATGGAATGCAGCAGCCAATTTAGGGTGATTTTAAGAAATTGAGAGTGCTACACAGTTCACAGCTCAGGAGTAGAGACAGGAAGAGAAAATCTTAAAATATTGGCAAAATACACCAGACAGTCATTTATTGAATAACTTGAGGAATGAATAAGATGAGAATAGAACTCTTCTAATAATATAAAGATTCAAATGATAGGGGGAGAAAAAGATAGGGGTGGTGTAAGCAGCAGGGTTATTGATCAGTAATATGGTGTATCTTACATGTGTTCTAGTGCATTTGATTTAAGATTTAATATTCTACATTTTTCATTTTTCATTCTTAGTGCACTAAAAGCAGAAGCAAGGCAGGACAATATTTGTTTCAGAAAAAAATATCTGATATCACTGTGTGTATTTATCACAAATTATGTACTGAGTTTTTGCATTCCTTGTGCAATTGTCTTTGTGAATACAATTGGCTACTGCATTCCATGACTAGGTTTTCATATGAGCTATAATAGTTGCTTCTTATTGGAAGCTCTACACCATGTGATGTAGTAGCTGAAAGGCATTATGGAAAAACCACAAGGTCAGATCTGAGGTCTTGTGAATGCTCTGTGATTAATGAAAACTTACGCAATTTGTAAAAATAGAGCGAGTATTTTTTTGACAATTAGTGTGAATCAAATCACCAATTGTTTGAATGTTCCAGGACCTGCTAATTTCATTAAAATTTAAGTTGAATACAATTTGTGTTAAATCGATTTGATCATATTCTTATATTTTCATATTTCTGTTTTTTTTTAAATACAAAACAAAAATGGACCAAAATCTTCTGCATCACAGTGTAGTTTATTAAACACAATACTTTCAACAAGCTTTGCATAAATCAATAATACAAGCAAAAATATTTTTTTTATCACAGAAATCTGCTGTTTTGTCTCCTTATGTGACCCTACTTTTCTCCTACGTCTTGTCTTCTAAATTCATCATTCTGTAAAAACAGCTCAAATTCGTCATCTCAAAACAACTACCCACACATTGACGTGGCTGATTATAGAGCATATTAAAGTCGCAAAGAAGGAGAGGGGAGGCAAAAAGAGGATCAGAGAGAGAATAGAAGCAGGGGAAAAGATAGTAAGATGGGGCTGCAGTTTAATTTAGCTTATCCAAATATAGGATTTAATATTACATTGCTCTGTACTGCTTTGTAATGTTTTTAATTCCTATGCTGCTTCTATATGTGTATTACCTTAAAAAAAAGCACAAATAAATTAGTTTTCTCTGCGTTTGCTGTGTGAATACCCATCATAGCAGCTTGTTTCCCATTAGCTGAAAGTCAATGAAAGTCAATTGAAATTAGATATATAGGTATGAGACAGGTAAAGAATCTAGGATATAAGTCAAACAATAGGTAGAAACTATGTTATTCCTCATGTGCATAACCATGCTTATTTTGAAATGTGATATGAATGTATAGGTACTCTTAATGGTTACAATGCTACTTTTGTGCCTGTGATATCGTTCTATGTCATGGTATAGTTGTCTTGTGCTTTAACCCCTTAGCGACCGCCGTAACGCTTTTTTACGTCGGCAGTTAAGGGTACTTATTCCTCAGCGCCGTGAAAATGCGTCGCTGTGGAATAAGGCTGTAGCGCCCCCCAAAGTCGAAAATTCTTCGGGGTCTCAGCTACAGGGGGTATACATGCCAGAGGAGAGAGAAATTAAGCCCTACGAGCCCACCTGGTAACTCCGCCGTCCCCTGATCTTCGCCCAGCCCTCCGGCATCTTCCTGTAGAAAAAAAATGGTAAGTGCATGCGCAGTGCACCCGTCAAGATCTGCTGGCCAGTACCCGACAACAACAGGGTATTTTCCCTATTGGTTCATTTTGATCACTGGGATAAACCCTATCACAGTGATCAAAATAAAAAAATAATAAATCAAACCCCTCGCTCCCTTAGCTACATAGAAATTATAAAAATTATTTTCTTTTTTTCCAATCTTTGCAGTTAGGGTTAGGGTTAGGATTGGGGTTAGGGTTAGGAATGTGTTAGGGATAGGATTAGGGTTGGGTTGTGTTAGGGTTGGGGTTGTGTTAGGGTTAGGACTAGATTTAGGGCTGTGTTAGAGTTAGGGTTGAGTTAGGGTTAGGATTAGGGTTAGGGCAAGGGCTGTGTTAGGGTTAGGATTAGGGTTACGGTTGTGTTGGGGTTAGGATTAGGGTTAGGGTTGTGCTAAGGTTAGGATTAGGGTTAAGGCTGTGTTAGGGTTAGGGGTAGGATTAGGGTTAGGGTTGTGTTAGGGTTAGGTTTAGGGTTCTGATACGGTTAGGGTTAGGATTAGGATTGGAGTTGTGTTAGGGTTAGGGTTGTTTTAGGGTTAGGGCTCTGAAAGGATTAGGGTTAGGATTAGGGTTACTGTTGTGCTAGGGTTGTGTTAGGGTTATGGTTAGGATTAGGGTTAGGGTTAAGTCAGGGCTGGGGTTAGGGTTGGAGTTGGGATTTTTTCAAAAGTAAAGAAAAAAGTGATGACGATATGGCGACTAGTGTTGAGCTCATGTGCGCACTACTTGAGTTTGCATCGGTTGCTTGGTTATGCACCGAGTATCGAGGGTGCTCGAGTGACACACTCAAGTCTCTGCCCCATATGCTTCGGGGGCAAGAAAACCACGCGGGGATTTCCTGCCATGCACGAGAGATCCCAGCATGTTTTTTTTTTTCGGTGAAAACATGCGAGATGGCGACTCGAGCATGTCATTCGAGAACCCACGATACATGGTGCATACCCGAGTACCCAATGAAAACTCAAGTAGCGAGCACTTGCACTCAAGACTAATGACAACTTATTCAATATGATGACCTAATGTTATCAAATTCTGTGTCGTACCTCTGGGTTCAAAATGTTAACTATACCCCTTGATAAAATCTTTGAGGGTCTAGTTTCCAAAATGGGGTCACTTGTGGGGGGTTTCCACTATTTAGGCGCATCAGGGTCTCTTCAAAAAGTGAGACATGGTGTCCGCTCTCGATTCCAGCCAATTTTGCGCTCAAAAAGTCACACAGTGCTCCTTCCCTTCTGAACCCCTTCCGTGCACCCAAAAAGTGTATTTTCCCCACATATGGGGTATCGGTGTACTCAGGAGAAACTGCACAATAGTACTTCGGGGTCCTTTTTCTCCTGTTACCCTTGAGAAAATAAAAAATTTGGGGCATAAAGAACATTTTTGTGGAAAAAGTTAGATTTTTTTTTTCATGGCTCTATGTTATAAACTTCTATGAAGCACCTGGG
Source organism: Phyllobates terribilis (assembly GCF_046119375.1). NCBI lineage: Eukaryota > Metazoa > Chordata > Amphibia > Anura > Dendrobatidae > Phyllobates > Phyllobates terribilis. The sequence continues at coordinate 448,902,325 of NW_027362764.1, forward strand.
GGTTCAGGGTGCTCACCACACATCTACATAAGTTCTCTTAGGGGTCTAGTTTCCAAAATGGTTTCACTTGTGGGAGGTTTCCACTCTTTATACACATCAGGTGCACCCCAAACGCGACATGGTGCCCGCTAGTTATTCAATTATTCAATCAAAAAGTCAAATGGCACTCCTTCTCTTCCAAACTCTTCCATGTGCCCAAACAGTGGTTTTCCCCCACATATGGGATATCAGCTTACTCGGAAGAAATTGCACAACAAACTGCATGGTGCAATTTCTCCTGTTGCCCTTATGAAATGCAAAATTGGAGGCTGAAAAACACTTGTTGGAAAAATGTGAAAATTATATTTTTACAGCTCAATGTTACAAATTTCTGTGAAGCACCTGTGGGTTCAGGGTGCTCACTACTAGTGATGAGCTAGCACACTCGAAAGTACTTGGTACTCGCCCGAGCATCTCAGTACTCGAGATGTTCGGAGCTCGCTGAGTACTTGCGAGATGCTCAGGCAGATGCTCGGGTCCCCTCCCTGCATGTTTGGTGCTCTTTAGAGAACTAATCAACATGCATGGAAAGCCTGGCCACACAGCATCATCAAGTTTATATCAGATCTGGCGCCGCTGTGCTCGTCAGTCTACTCCACAATCAGGCAGTGTAGGGAGAGGTGCTGCTGAGCTAGGGAGAGATTTGGTTGTGTATTAGGTAGTGTGGGGAGAAAACAAGTACATTACACATATCCATCTCAGCAAACAGTCCTTCTGAGGACTAAACCATCTACAGAGATATCAGGCAGGCAGTGTATATAGGCAGGCAGGCAGTGTATATAGCAGACTGCAGTGCATATAGCACAAGAGGCTCCATTCCAGTTCTGCCTTCTGCTGCTGTTAGATATTTCTAGACAAAGGCCCAGGTCTCAGGGGCCCGGAATAATTTTTTTTGGATCTTAATCCTCATTATTTGCTTAAAAAGCAATCCAGACAACACCATTTTTCTGTGCCATTTGCTTGTTGGCACTGCAGAATACAGCCAGGTCCTTTCCATATTACAGCGCTAAAAATCCAGCAATTTAAAACTGTGGTTTGTCCGTCACACAGATCACATATAATTGCGCTGAAAATACTGCCATTTTTGGCCTCCATTCAAATTTTTTTTCAGTCTGCAGCATAGTTTTTGGCACCAGTTTGCTGTTCAAAATAGTTACCTACAGGCCAGGTACTTAAAACTGTGGTTTGTCCGTCACATGGATCACATATATGTTTTCAGAAAATTCTGCCATTTCTGGCCTCCATTTTAATTTTTTTTCAGTGTGACAGCAAAGTTTTCGACACCGTTTTTCTGTTCAAAATAGTTACCTACAGGTTTAAAACTGGTTTCTCCATCACACGGATTACATATACCTTTGATCCAAATTCAGCCATTTGTAGTGAGCGTGGATGATATTGTCCTCCATTTAATGTGGGCAAGGCGGGTGGCAAGTGACGGGGAACTGGACGTGATGGTGATGGTGCATGCAGAGGCCGTGGGCATGCTGAAATTGTGCCACAACAAACACCCACATCTTCTCACCCGATCTTCCAGTCCTGATTCCTAGGGGACTGCAGCACACCACTATTGAACTCAGAGCAGTGTCAAAAGGTTGTTGGTTTGATAGCGGATAATGCTTCCAGTCACTTAGCCACAACCACCACCACCCTGTCTTCACCACGGTCAAGTCTCAGTAGCCGTGAGTCTGGACTGCATATTCTTCACCTTGATCCTCCTTCCTCCCACCATTCCGAGTGCCTAGAGACAACTGATCCTACACTTGGACACTCTGAAGAGTTGTTCACTTTTTCATTTATAGATTCGGGCCTCTCGCCTGGTCCACTTGAAGCTGGGCAAGAGGAGATCGCATGTAGCGATGCCCAAATATTTGAGCATCCACGGTCACACGAAGGCTACAGTGAGAAAGTGTCACAAGAGGTGGACGATGATGAGACACAATTGCCAGAAAGTCAGGAGGAGGACCAGGGAGCGGAAGTGGAAGACGAGGTGGTGGATGATATAGTAACTGACCCAACCTGGCAGGAGGACATGCAGAGTAAGGACAGCAACACACAGAGGGAGGGAGGTCGAACACCCCAACAGGCATGAGGAAGCAGTGTGGTGGCCGCAGACACAAGGCGGGAAAACGTTCCTCGTAACTAGTGTTGAGCCACCCCCGTAGTGTTCGAGTTCGGTTCGGTTCGTCGAACACCCGTGTGTTCGCCGAACACCTTTAAAACCAATGGCAGGCAAACAAAAACACATAGAAACACATAGAAAACACCTTCAAAGGTGTCCAAAAGCTGACAAACTGCTCAGAAGACATAACTAACACATGGAAAAGTGACAAGTACATATAGTCATGCGAAAAGAAAAGAAGTGGAGGAGTAAAAGGAGGGGGAGACACAGATATAGGCATGTCATGCCCTTCTAAAATCCAAAAAAGTGAGAAGCCGACACGGCCAGTCCGTTCCTGCCCGTGCCACCTCCGTTTGTGCCAGATCCGCGGTGGACCCTGACGGCCAGCCCCCCTCTCCCAATACTGGTGCCTGTCCGCTGGTGGGTGGTTATTAGAGATGAGCGGTGTTCGACTAGAACTGTTCGCCAATCTCAAATTCGAGCTGTTTTGGGCGGTGTTCGAGTTGTTCGACGAACCCGAACGATTTGCAAAAAATTCGGCTGTTCGAGGTTATGTTCGATAACTGTTCGTGCACCAAAAGCGTGTCCTGCATGTCTGGCGCTATTTAGAGCACCAATCATGCAGGGATTGTCTGCCACTCACTGTAATGCCACAGCCATGGTGGTTGTGGCATTACAGTGATTGCCCAAATCGATGGGAACAGTGCCAACAGTGAAACATGAAAAGCCGGCAATTCAGCAGCGGCATACACCGCTACCCGACAATTTAGAACCGAAAGAATAGAGCTTCACACATAGATTAGATAGATATAAACATGTCAGCCACATATATAAGAAGTACAGTGAAAGTGCTGCTTACTGTACTTGTCATTTAGCGTAAAGGATTTATCAAAAAAAATAATAGTGTTTTCATGCACCGTCTCTTTAAAAAAGCCGGCCGGCAATTCAGCAGCGGTACCCGACAATTTAGAATAGAAGGAATAGAGAATCACACATAGATTAGATAGATAGAAACATGTCAGTCACATATATATGAAGTACAGTGACAGTGTTGATTACTGTACTTGTCATTTAGTGTAAAGGATTTATTAAAAAAAATAATAGTGTTTTCATGCACCGTCTCTTTAAGAAAGCCGGCCGGCAATTCAGCATCTGTACCCGACAATTTATAACAGACAGAATAGAGCTTCACACATAGATTAGATAGATAGAAACATGTCAGTCACATATATATGAAGTACAGTGATAGTGTTGGTTACTGTACTTGTCATTTAGTATTAAAATAAAGGATTTATTATTAAAAAAATTGGCGTGGGGTTCCCCTTAATTTTAGGCTCTAGCGGAGGTTAAGCAGACAGCTGGGGCAGATGTTTGAAGCCTGGGAAGGGGGTAATACCCACGGAGCTTCCCAGGCTACTAATATGTGCCCCCAGCTGAATACATAGCCTTTACTAGCTATTAAAATGGTGGACCCCTCAAAAAAAATGACGTGGGGTCCCCCCTAATTTAATAGCTAGCAAAGGCTAGGCAGACAGCTGGGGGCTGATATTAATAGACCAGGAAGGGAGCCATGTTTATTGGCCCCCTCCCAGGCTAGAAACACCAGCCGTCAGCCGCCCCAGAAATGGCGCATTCATAGGATGCGCCAATTCTGGCACTTAGCCTCGCTCTTCCACGCTGCCCTGGTGCGGTGGCAGGGGGTAATAATGCTGGGGTTGAGGTCAGCTTATAATGCCAGCTGACATCAAGCCCAGGTTAGTAATGGAGAGGCGTCTATAAGACACCCCCATTACTAACCCCATAGTCAAAGTTAAAAAAAAACAAACACCCAGAATAAAGTCCTTTAATTGAAATAAAGACACAATTCTTTATTGTTCTAAATTAAACCATACTTACCGTCACGCCCATTCCAGCTGAAGCCAACGATCTCCTGTAATAAAAATAAAATAATAAAGCAACATCATCCTTACCTTTCCATGGTTCCCACGACAGCTTCAGCTCTGCTACATCGAGATGACAGGCTGGACCGCAGCAGAACGCTGCCATCCAGCCTGTCATCCCGCAGACACTGAGAAGCGCAGGCTTGCTTGCGCTCCACAGTGTCTCTCTGTGAGGGCATCCAGATGAGCCGAGTTAATGTCCAATGAACTCGGCTCACCTCATGCACGTCACTGACAGCGTGGGAAAATTCTCCTGCACTCAGCGCTTCAGCGTGGGAGAATTCTCACACTGAAGCGCTGAGTGCAGGAGAATTCTCCCACGCTGTCAGTGACGTGCAGGAGGTGAGCTGAGTTCATTGGACATGAGCTCACCTTATGCACGTCACTGACAGCGTGGGAGAATTCTCCTGCACTCAGCGCTTCAGCGTGAGAATTTTCCCACGCTGTCAGTGACGTGCATGAGGTGCGCCGAGTTCATTGGACATGAACTCGTCTCATCTTTATGCCGTCACTGCCAGACACTGCAGAGCGCAAGCATGCCTGCGCTTCTCAGTGTCTGCGGGATGACAGGCTGGTTGGCAGCTTTCTGCTGCGGTCCAGCCTGTTATCTCGATGTAGCAGAGCTGAAGCTGTCGTGGGAACCATGGAAAGGTAAGGATGAGGTTGCTTTATTATTTTTCTTTTATTGCAGGAGATCGTTGGCTTCAGCTGGAATGGGCGTGATAGTAAGTATGGTTTAATTTAGAACAATAAAGGATTGTGTCTTTATTTCAATTAAAGGACTTTATTCTGGGTGTTTGTGTTTTCTTTTAACTTTGACTATGGGGTTAGTAATGGGGGTGTCTTATAGACGCCTCTCCATTACTAACCTGGGCTTGATGTCAGCCGGCATTATAAGCTGACATCAACCCCAGCCCTATTACCCCCTGCCACCGCTACAGGGCAGCGTGGAAGAGCGAGGCTAAGTGCCAGAATTGGCGCATCCTATGAATGCGCCATTTCTGGGGCGGCTGACGGCTGGTGTTTCTAGCCTGGGAGGGGGCCAATATTCATGGCTCCCTTCCTGGGCTACTAATATCAGCCCCCAGCTGTCTGCCTAGCCTTTGCTAGCTATTAAATTAGGGGGGACCTCACGTCATTTTTTTGGGGGGTCCCCCATTTTAATAGCTAGTAAAGGCTATGTATTCAGCTGGGGGCTCATATTAGTAGCCTGGGAAGCTCCGTGGGTATTACCCCCTTCCCAGGCTTCAAACATCTGCCCCAGCTGTCTGCTTAACCTCCGCTAGAGACTAAAATTAAGGGGAACCCCACGCCAATTTTTTTTAATAATAAATCCTTTATTTTAATACTAAATGACAAGTACAGTAACCAACACTATCACTGTACTTCATATATATGTGACTGACATGTCTCTATCTAATCTATGTGTGAAGCTCTATTCTGTCTGTTATAAATTGTCGGGTACCGCTGCTGAATTGCCGGCCGGCTTTTTTAAAGAGACAGTGCATGAAAACACTATTATATTTTTTAATAAATCCTTTACACTAAATGACAAGTACAGTAAGCAACACTGTCACTGTACTTCATATATATGTGACTGACATGTTTCTATCTATCTAATCTATGTGTGAGGCTCTATTCCTTCTTGTCTAAATTGTCGGGTACCGGTGTATGCCGCTGCTGAATTGCCGGCCAGCTTTTTTAAAGAAAGCGTCTTCTGAGAAGTTTGTCAGCTTTTGGACACCTTTGAAGGCGTTTTCTATGTGTTTCTATGTGTTTTTGTTTGCCTGCCATTGGTTTTAACGGTGTTCGACGGTGTTCTAAGGTGTTCGACGAACAGTTCGACGAACAGTTCCTCGAACATCCCGGTGTTCGACGAACCGAACCGAACCCGAACACTACGGGGGTGGCTCAACACTAGTGGTTATGTTTAGTGTTGAGCCACCCCCGTAGTGTTCGAGTTCGGTTCGGTTCGTCGAACACCTTCGAACACCATTAAAACCAATGGCAGGCAAACAAAAACACATAGAAACACATAGAAAACACCTTCAAAGGTGTCCAAAAGCTGACAAACTGCTCAGAAGACACAACTAACACATGGAAAAGTGACAAGTACATATAGTCATGCGAAAAGAAAAGAGGTGGAGGAGTAAAAGGAGGGGGAGACACAAATATAGGCATGTAATGCCCTTTTAAAATCCAAAAAGTGAGAAGCCGACACGTTCAGTCCGCTCCTGCCCGTGCCACCTCAGTGTCGCCGGGTTTGTGCCAGAGCCGCGGTGAACCCTGACGGCCAGCCCCCCTCTCCCAATACTGGTGCCTGTCCGCTGGTGGGTCGAGCGAGCCCCCCTGTGGTGGAGGCAGCTCTAAGCTTTTTAATTTAAATTGTCTCTCTAATTTGAATGAATACACTTTAAATCCATTTACAAGGATCTATTGGAGGGCAAGTCTCATGCCAGCAGCCGCGTAATTCCAGCTCCAGTAGCGTCCACTAAAGCTGCTGCAGTTAAAAGCTTTTATAAGGATCGAGCTCGGCTGTCCACCGCAAGGCATCCTACTGCCAGTCCCAGCCCCTATGCCTTGGGGTGCCTCCTGATGCTCTTCACTGAGTATCCCGTGGTCCCGAAGCATTTCCTTTGAAAAAATTAAGTGTCCAAACTACAGGTGGTGTAGCTTGCTTAACAGCCGGGATAATCCGCTGACTAGCAGACACTGCTACTAGGCACAAAGTATTTCCTGGGCTAGATGCAGTTAAAAATTTGTAATTAGATACTCTCGTTGGAGGCTGAGAAAGCATTTCATAGAGTCTCCTGGCACGCCATATATGATTCTCTTAAAAAGCTTGGGGTAGGGGTCTAGGGGACCCTTTTATAGCCAAAATCACGGCCCTGTATCACAATACGTCACCTAGGCTGAAGATAAATGGAACTGTAGCACCCTGAGGGCTCGGTTGCTACAGAGGTATTGCACCTCACCCAGAGGTGTGACATCTCACTCTCAGGTAAGGATGGAGTGTGGATCAGGACCCGACACCTGCATGCATTACACCACATTGCCGTGGGGCAGGGCAACCAATATGCCTCTGAGATGGGCACGACAGTCCCTGTCCCTGGCTGGAGTGGGGGGGGGAGGGAACACTGAGGAAGCGGAACCCTGTAGTGCAGGAGCAGGGAGGAAGCAGTTCCTGGGTGCATTGAGAAGGGAGTATAAAAGGTGGGCACCATCTTAGTTCAGTGCAGAGAAGTCTGAGCAGAAGTGGCAGGGAGCAGGGGCTCTGCATGAGCTCTGCTCCGGAGGCGGGCCTAGTAACAGAGGCCCAGGCCTGGAAGAGGGAGAATGAAGGAAGAGGAGCGGAGAAGGCTCCAGGAACGAGGACTGAAGGGATCCCAGGGGTGCGGACGGGCGAGTCGCCACCGCACGCCCGAATCCACCTGCGTGGAGGGGTCAGGCCAAAGGGGGAGACCGGTCCCCAAAACGAGTGGAGGCAGGAAACGACCCTCAGCTAGAAACCGGAGGCTGTGACATTTTATGTGGCGCAGCCCCTCGCTACACCCGTTAGGAATGCACCACATAGGGTCAGGGAAACTGGCGCCAAGTTTACCAAGAGGAGGCCCGAGGTAGCCGGACAGAAGGGTTGGTAAGAAAGGCCAGACAAAGGACACACAAAGGGGGTCCTGTGAAGCGATCCAAAGTTATCTGGGAGTTGTCTGAGCCCCTCACCTGGTGAGCACAGTACGACGTGGGCAGTCGTTACCTGCAGACGTGGTGTGGATAATAAGAACTGTGAGTAAAGGCGCTGGACTGCATCACCATCACCCCCATCCTCCGCATACACTGCCCTGAGGCTATACTCCTCCCGTGGGGAGTTATGCTACGCTCTGCTGCACCCACAACACCAGCCTCAGCGGTCTGCCCTGCAGCGGCGGTTCACTCTGACCGCAATCCACGGGTGGCGTAGTCGGACATTTAAACATCAAAACCACATAAATAGTTCCGCCACTGGTTTGACCACCCTGAGCCACGGAACCGGGTCGCCGCCACGAAGACTACAACCACCAGCATCCACCAAAAAGGGTCCGGCTCCGGGTGTCCCAAGGCCCAGGGGGTGCATCAGAACATTTTCATCACCTTTCACAATCACCAATGGGACAAGGCAGGGATGTCCTCTGTCCCCTCTCTTATACATCCTAGTGACGGAGCACCTGCTCTCATCAATTCGCCATAACCCCAATATTAGGTGGATTGAGGTGGGAGGCACCGAGTACAAGTGCTCTCTATTTGCTGATGATGTCCTAGTATATATCACTCAATCACATATATCCATCCATGCTGTTATGGCTGAAATAGATCACTTTGTTACATGGTCAAATTTTAAAATCAATGCAGCGAAGTCTGAGGCCCTCGATGTCTCCCTCCCCAAATCCATATAGGATTCCATCCCGTCCAACTTTCCCTTTGCCTGGCCCTCACAGGGTATCAAATACTTAGGAATTCCTATTCATAGAGACCTCTCCCATCTATGTTATCTTAATTTTGGGCCCTTTATTGAACAACTCCATACAGACCACGGTTGGCAAGTTAGAACTGTAAGATTCACTACGTGAACCACTGGTGTTTTGTGGAAAAGCACATGTACACTGTGTTCCAAATTATTATGCAAAAAGTGTTTAGGAGTGATAAGGGAAGAATTTGTTTGTTTGTCAGTTAAACTCATTGATTGGTGATGTGTGTCAGGGCTCTTTATATCACTGTAAGCAATTGCAGACACCTGTGCTAATTAGTTTGGCAGGTGTGTCCAATGAAAGGCAAGACTACTTAAGAAGGCTGTCTCACATTATTAAGCAGCCTACATTTTCTGCCAAAATGGGAAAGAAAAAGGATGTGTCGGCTGCTGAGAAGCAACAAATTGTGGAGTGTTTAGGTCAAGGCATGACTACAATCAACATTGTGCGATGATCAGGATGAAGTGTCTTGGCAATCAAGAAGTATGTAGCTGATTCACAGTACACACGTGTGCGTGCTGATAAGGGCAAATTGAGGACTCTTTCCTACAGGCAATTACGTCAGGTTAAAAGAGCAGCGGCAAAAAAGCCTTGTCATAGCAGCAGACAAGTTTTTGAAGCTGCTGGTGCCTCCAACGTCCCCCGAACAACAAGATGCAGGGTCCTTCAGAGGTTTGCAGCTGTGCATACGCCATCCTGTCGACCTCCTCTATCCACTTCACACAAGCAGAAACGGCTCCAGTGGGCCAAACATTACATGAAGACTGATTTCAAAACGGTTTTGTTCACGGATGAGTGCCGTGCAGCGCTCGATGGTCCAGATGGATGGAGTGGAGGATGGCTGGTTGATGGACACCCCACGCAAACACGGCTACAGTGCCAACAAGGAGGAGGTGGAGTAATGTTTTGGGCTGGAATCATGGGGAGAGAGATTGTCGGCCCCTTTAGGATCCCTGAAGGCGCTAAAGATGAACTCCATAATGTATGTGGATTTTCTCAAACAGCACTTCCTGCCATGGTTCAAGAAGAAGAACCGTGTATTTCACAGCAAGATCATTTTTTTGCATGATAATGCACCATCTCATGCTGCACATAAAACATCTGCATCTCTGGCTGATATGGGCATAAAAGGGGACAAACTTATGGTGTGACCCCCATGCTCCCCTGACCTCTACCCCATTCAGAACCTCTGGAGCATCATCAAAAGGAGTGTCTATGATGGCGGGAGGCAGTTCACATCTAAGCAACAGCTCTGGGAGGGTATTCTGTCCTCATGCAAAACAATTGAAGCAGAAACCATCCAAAACCTGACAAATTCAATGGACGAGAGAGTTCAGAAGCTCCTTTCGAACCAGGGGTCCTATGTGAAAATGTAACATCACCTAGAATAAAGTTTTGAGTTGAAAACTGTTTGATTTCAGTTTCTAATAACCTGCTAATGCTTATAATTTCAAAAATGACCATTTTTTTGGTCTTTATTAAAATGAAAAGGTTGATCGAAAAGTTTGGGGGATCTAAGAGTGTGGCAACCCAGTAGTCATGATTACTTTGAATTCTGACAATATGAGGGTCATGTTGCAGATAGTGCAGCAAGAAAGCACTTGTGTGTCTTGCGCATCTCGGAGCCCCAAAATTATTTTCCGGGCTAGATGCAGCTAAAAATTATTATTAATTTTAAATCTGGTGAAGCTTATTATAGATGGCCTAATAGGATCAGTGCTGCACACTGCTACAAAGCCCAAATTATTTTCCAGTCAAGATACAGATAAACATGATTAGTAATTTGAAAGCTTAAAACGGTTGGTAGGGTGATTTTAACCAATCATCAAGCTTTTACTCTCCCCAGGATGACACAGGGGTAGAAAAGTCGTTTCGGATCCATGATTTGTTCATCTTTATGAACGTGAGTCTGTCTACATTATCAGTGGAGAGCCGCGTGCGCTTATCTGTCAGCACACCACCAGCAGCGCTGAATACACGTTCAGACAGAACGCTGGCTGCGGGGCATGACAAGATCTCCAAGGCGTAAGTGGCTAGCTCCGGCCATTTATCCAGATTGGAAGCCCAAAAAGAGCAAGGGTCCAGTGACACAGTCGTGGCTTCAATGTTTACTTGGAGATACTCCTGTACCATCGTCTCTAGGCGTTGACTATGTGTCAGACTTCTTGTCTCCTTTGGCCTTGCAAAGGATGGGCTAAAAAAGTGGTGAAATGATTGCGCAAAATTGATGTTACCAGCAGATACTGTGGTTCTGTTACGGTTTGAGTGCTGAACACTTGACGGTCCCACGGTTGGCAAGTTGGAACTGTGAGTTTCACTACGTGCACCACTGGTGTTTTGTGGAAAAGCACATGTAAGATTCTGCAACAGTCTCTGCTGATACTCCTGCATGCGTGCATCCCTTTCTATGGCAGGAATAATTTCTGCAAATTTACTTTTGTACCGGGGATCTAACAGTGTGGCAACCCAGTAGTCAGGATTATTTCTAATTCTCCCAATTCGAGGGTCATGTTGCAGGTAGTGCAGCAAGAAGGCACTCATGTGTGTTGCGCATCCAGGAGCACCAAGTCCCTGTTGTGTTGGTGGCGAGGTAACAATCATGCTTCCTTCCTCTGTCCTCTCCCCCCAACCTCGCACAACAGAAATGTGATCAAGGTCTCCCTCATCTGATGAGTCTTCCATCTGTTCGTCCTCCACTTCTTCCTGGGCTCCTGCACTTTCCTCACTAGTTTGGCTGCTACCATGCGCCCTGGTAAAACCATCTCCCCCACCCTCACATGCCTGCCGCCTTGGTGCTGCCGACCGTCTGGACCTTGCAGATGTTAGCCCTTCCGCATACAACTCCTCCTCCTCTACTTCCTCCACCTCCTCTTGTGCCACCACCTGACTCCGAATTCTGTTTAACATGTGCTCCATCATGTAAATCACCGGAATAGTCATGCTGATAATGGCATCATCAGCACTAAACATCTTCGTCACCATTTCAAAACTGTGCAGAAGGGTGCATAGGTCCCTGATCTGAGACCACTCCTCCAGCGTGATTTGCCCCACCTCTGGATCTCGTTGGCCCAGGCTATACGTCAGAACGTATTGCACCAGGGCTTGTCGATGCTGCCACAGTCGCTGCAACATGTGCAGAGTTGAATTCCACCTGGTAGGCACATCGCATTTTAGCCGGTGAAGTGGCAGGCCCGTCGACTTCTGTAGAGATGTAAGTCGCTGAGCTGCGGGATGCGAACGGCGGAAGTGAGCACACAGCGACCGTGCCCTCTGCAGAAGGCCATCTAGTCTGGGATAGTGGGCTAAAAATTGCTGGACAACCAGGTTCAACACGTGAGCCATACAAGGCACGTGTGTGACATTGCCCCGGCGAAGGGCCGCACCCAGGTTTGCAGCATTGTCGCACACGGCCTTCCCTGGTTTCAGGTCCAGTGGAGACAACCATTCATGAAATTGGTTCTCCAGAGCTGACCACAACTCCTCAGCTGTGTGACTCACATTTCCCAGACATTTCAAAGTAAAAACCGCCTGATGACGTTGAGCCCTACTGCCAGCATAGTAAGGTGGTGTGCAGGATCCCTTCTGCGCAGTTAGAAAGCTTGTGGCATGAACAGACAGGCTTTGGGTGCAGGTGGAAGACCGAGAGGAGGTTGAGGAGGCAGAAGCAGTGGAGGAACTTTGACATAAAGAGGATTGACGCACAACTCGTGTTGACGGCAAGACTTGGACAGCAGCCCCTTGTCCTGCTGTCACCATAGTTACCCAGTGCCCAATCAGCGACATGTAACGCCCCTGTCCATGCCTACTCGTCCAAGTGTCTGTGGTGAAATGCACCCTGTCACACACAGAGTTTCTCAAAGAAGCGGTGATGTTGTGTGCAACATGCTGGTGGAGCGCAGGCACACCTTTCTTTGAGAAGTAGTGCCGACTGGGCCTCTGGTACTGGGGCACTGCGACGGACATAAGGTCTCGAAAATCCTCTGTGTCCACCAGGCGGAAAGGCAGCATTTCTGTAGCCAAGAGCTTGCAGATGGTGAAATTCAACCTCTTAGCTTTCTCATGGCTAGGAGGAAATGGTCTTTTACTTGTCTACATCTGAGGGACCGAGGGCTGGCTATTGTGCTTAGACGGGGTTGATAAGGGTGTCCCCGGCAAACTGCCGGTCTGTGAGGAAGATGCAGGCGGACATGTTAGGTTGCCTTGATCCAAAGGTGGTGCTATCGATGTCGGACAGCGCTCAAGACCAGCTGGTGTTACCACCTCCAAAGAAAATGATGACCTGCCAATCACGCTGGCTGTTGCGGGTAAAGAGGTGGCAGGTCTGCGCTCCAAAAAAGGTGTGACTGCTGTCCCCCCAGTCACAGAGGATGAAGAGGCCGCGGATGCACAAGATATGGCAGACGGTGGTTGGCCTGGCCGGCTAGTCCGCATTGTAGCACACTGAGCTTCCCACTGCAACTTATGCTTCATGTCCATGTGCCGGTTCATGCATGAAGTACTCAAACTATTAGACCTAAAGAGAATAGGAGTAAGACACCCTATAAGAAATACAAAGAAATATAAGTGTATTTAAAATAACATTTTATTAAATAGAAAAATAGATAAAAAATCATGTGACACTAAGAGAGAAGATCAAGGCAGGGTCGGAATACACACATAGCAGCCACGGCTATAGATTAGTGGGTCCCCCAAAGGGTTAAGTACAGAAATACATTGGTCAATAAATGATCCATAAAGTAACTAGGCTAGTACCTATAGATGTAGTGACAGCATCCATGTATAAGTCCAAAAGAAAAAAACCGGTAAAAAGAAGGACTAGCAGGCTAAATAGTGTAATACACACCAGGAGAAGTCACATGATCCCAAAAGTAAACGGGATCCAAACCTAAAAACTCACCCATGGGGACAAGGGTAGCCACAAAGCCGTGCTACAAGCCCCGACGCGCGTTTCGCGTGGCTTCCTCGGGGGGCTGTGGCTGTGGATGAGGTAGGCACCATTAAATACCCCCTTGTAGGTCATCGCTGATGAGAGCAGCGCATGCGGAGTGACTGCGTCCCCCCCTGAGCGTCGCGTCACATGCAGGCCAGTTTCCCGGGGGATCGCGGACAGGGACGCGAAAAAACCGCGTCACTACCCACAACCCCCTCGTACGGAAGCCCAACGGGACGCGGCCGGAGGAGACGGCACTGCGCATGCGCGGCACAGCAGCGGCCATGATGAAAAAGGGCAAACATATGGGCAAAGGCAAATCCCAGAGCTCAAAGGTACCCGTCGTCGTAATGAATGAACTGTATAAAAAATATATACAAGAGGAAAAGTAGTTGTCCTCATATTATAGAGGGGGCCATAAATGTACATATGAGCATGATCAAATATATCTATACATGTCAGAAAGATACATCCATAATCCCAATATAGGTTAATACAGGATTCAAAAAGCCATATAGTGAAAATATACATTCATCATTGGGTACAGTATATAGCGAGTTGGCACAGTAGATAGCCATCCGGACGATTATTTGTGGTGTAGATATTCCGGGTGGCCAATTCCGCATAGATCAAAGAGGGATCCTACATATGATGTAGAGGTGTATATACTGATGCCTAGATATGCACAATATAAATGGGAAAAAGAAAAAAATTAAGTAGAGAAAAATGTGAAACAAAAAATAATAATAAAAACCACAATTAAAAACGGAGAAGATGAGAAACTACAAAAAGGAAGAGAAACTGTTATTTTCATTGAGGCCCCCAGGGGTCACCGTGTCCAGCTTAGCTATCCAGCGGCACTCCAATTGCGCCAAAGTACGCTTATAATTGCCGCCCCTGGTGCCTAGTTGCACCATATCAATCCCAATAAATTTAAGGAGTGAGGGGTCACAACCATGGCGCAACTTGAAGTGCCGCGGGACTGTCTTGAGTGTCGAGAAATCCGCAACATCCCTCGCAGCTACCACGTCCCTGACATGTTCTCTGACACGGACTCGAAATTCGCGGGACGTAAGACCCACGTAGTTTAATCCACATGGACACGTGGCCATATAGACAGAGTTTGATCAACTCTGATAGGTCGCATGGAGGTGACCCTCCAATCAGATTCATATCAACATACAACAGCCACTGGCAGACTATTCGTGGGATTCTTAATAGACATTGGCCTATCCTTAAAACAGAGCCAGTACTTAATAAAATCCTGCCCGATAGACCGTTGATGACGGCCTGAAGGGGGAAAAGTCTGAAGGACTCTCTGGTTAGGAGCCATTATGTCGCCCCTACCTCTACTCCCTTCGGGGTGACCAAATCACGATGGGGATGTTATCCATGTGGGTCATGCATGGCCTGTCGTAACATTATTCGGACTAAGTCATTCTCTGCTACTCAGGGTCGGGAGTTTCGGATTACCCGCCATATCTCCTGCAGCTCTACGTACGTGGTCTATATGGCCACGTGTCCATGTGGATTAAACTACGTGGGTCTTACGTCCCGCGAATTTCGAGTCCGTGTCAGAGAACATGTCAGGGACGTGGTAGCTGCGAGGGATGTTGCGGATTTCTCGACACTCAAGACAGTCCCGCGGCACTTCAAGTTGCGCCATGGTTGTGACCCCTCACTCCTTAAATTTATTGGGATTGATATGGTGCAACTAGGCACCAGGGGCGGCAATTATAAGCGTACTTTGGCGCAATTGGAGTGCCGCTGGATAGCTACGCTGGACACGGTGACCCCTGGGGGCCTCAATGAAAATAACAGTTTCTCTTCCTTTTTGTAGTTTCTCATCTTCTCCGTTTTTAATTGTGGTTTTTATTATTATTTTTTGTTTCACATTTTTCTCTACTTAATTTTTTTCTTTTTCCCATTTATATTGTGCATATCTAGGCATCAGTATCTACACCTCTACATCATATGTAGGATCCCTCTTTGATCTATGCGGAATTGGCCACCCGGAATATCTACACCACAAATAATCGTCCGGATGGCTATCTACTGTGCCAACTCGCTATATACTGTACCCAATGATGAATGTATATTTTCACTATATGGCTTTTTGAATCCTGTATTAACCTATATTGGGATTATGGATGTATCTTTCTGACATGTATAGATATATTTGATCATGCTCATATGTACATTTATGGCCCCCTCTATAATATGAGGACAACTACTTTTCCTCTTGTATATATTTTTTATACAGTTCATTCATTACGACGACGGGTACCTTTGAGCTCTGGGATTTGCCTTTGCCCATATGTTTGCCCTTTTTCATCATGGCCGCCGCTGTGCCGCGCATGCGCAGTGCCGTCTCCTCCGGCCGCGTCCCGTCGGGCTTCCGTACGAGGGGGTTGTGGGTAGGGACGCGTTTTTTTCCCGTCCCTGTCCGCGATCCCCCGGGAAACTGGCCTGCACGTGACGCGACGCTCAGGGGGGGACGCAGTCACTCCGCATGCGCTGCTCTCATCAGCGATGACCTACAAGGGGGTATTTAATGGTGCCTACCTCATCCACAGCCACAGCCCCCCGAGGAAGCCACGCGAAACGCGCGTCGGGGCTTGTAGCACGGCTTTGTGGCTACCCTTGTCCCCATGGGTGAGATTTTAGGTTTGGATCCCGTTTACTTTTGGGATCATGTGACTTCTCCTGGTGTGTATTACACTATTTAGCCTGCTAGTCCTTCTTTTTACCGGTTTTTTTCTTTTGGACTTATACATGGATGCTGTCACTACATCTATAGGTACTAGCCTAGTTACTTTATGGATCATTTATTGACCAATGTATTTCTGTACTTAACCCTTTGGGGGACCCACTAATCTATAGCCGTGGCTGCTATGTGTGTATTCCGACCCTGCCTTGATCTTCTCTCTTAGTGTCACATGATTTTTTATCTATTTTTCTATTTAATAAAATGTTATTTTAAATACACTTATATTTCTTTGTATTTCTTATAGGGTGTCTTACTCCTATTCTCTTTAGGTCTAATATTTATGCAGGAGTACCTTATCTTGACTTATTATGAAATTGTACCATGTTGTTCGGTTCTTGTTTCATTATTGGTTAATACTGTGTCTTTTCACAGCGTGTGGATCCGAACAGATGGATCATAAAACACGTGAGCAGACCTGGCTCACGCAACTTAACAAGGTTTTTGGGGAGGAAACCACTGTGGTTTTAAATGCGGGGGAGAATGAGGAACTACTTGATCAATTGAGAACTTTACACAACAAAAAGATCCGCCTCTGGTGGAATAAATCTTTTCTTGAACGCTATATTACTAAGGGGCTTATCCCCAGGGGTCTACGCGTTCAGGTGTTTCCAGCGTATAACTTTGAAGATGATACGTTTAAAACGCAGTGGGAACATTTATCTTCTACATGCTCGAAGGGTTATATGGAACTCTTGATTAAATCCAATGAATCTTCTCTACAGACTATTGACATAGAGATTGGTCGGTTACAGGATACTTTAATAGCTAAACTGACCCCTGAGATGTGGAGGAAATTCAATGCGGACTTGGATTCTGACTTCCTTAAATGGGAGAAGGATATATTGACCATTAAGACGAAAAAATATCAGAGAGATCTCTCCGACTTTAATCTGAAACGGGTTTACAAATGGAAAGGGAGTAAGGGCCCCAACAGACAGACACCAGGTAATTGGTGGAATTCAGTTTCATCACTATCCTCTATGGATGAAGAACCACCTAGAAGTAATCCAGCTAATTCTGGTGGTATAAAAACTTTGGGTGATCAACAGTATGGTCAGTTAAGGGGCAAAACATATTCAAAACGCAAATTGACCCCTCCCCATGTTTTGAAGAAGAAATCCAAGTCGAACAACTTAGAGGTAATCAATCTGTCTACACATATTCTGTCTGATAGTCAAAAGGAAGTTCTCTCTTTGGGTCTGACTTTTGTTCCGACTAATGGCTGTAATTTTTTCACAGTATTGAAGGACTTACAGCTATTTCTCAGAAAAGTGACATTATGTAAACTACATGCAAAAACAACGCCTGACTGTGTTTTGGACACGACTTTAGAGAGAGAGGCTTTGTCGGCTCTGGAGGAGTTAGAGAGTGAAGGCACTTCAACTCAAGCAGGTACTTTTCCGAGTTCTGTTTTGGCCAGATCTACGACGTTTCCCCCCTTTTCCCTCTGCCCACAAGTGGAAATATTTAACAAATTGGTTAGTAGGGACCTTAGGGCATTGTCCGGAAGATCAAAGAACCATAATCTTACGATGGAACAGAGACAAGCCCTGAATGAGCTACAATCATTAAAAGATGTGGTCTTTAAACCGGCGGACAAGGGGGGAAATGTCGTGATTTGGCCTATTGCGAAGTACGAGAAGGAAGCTTTTAAACTTCTCAGAGACCGTACATCTTACAGCACCTTGCCCGATAACCCCATGACATCCTTCAGAGCAGACCTCTTTGACATTTTAGAACATGCATACGAACAGGGTATTATCCCCAAAAAGGTCCTTGATGGCCTCTGTACTAGGTATCCGGTCATTCCGACCTTTTACCTTCTCCCAAAGATCCACAAAAACCTTTCAGACCCACCAGGACGTCCCATTGTCTCTGGCATTGGTGGGCTATGCGACCCCATTTGTAAATTTATTGAGTACTACTTGCATCCTTTGGTGGAGACGCTGCCCTCCTATGTCAGGGACACTGGGGACGTCCTTAGCAAAATTGATGGCATATATCTTGACCCGGGTAGTCTGCTGGTGGCTGTTGATGTTGAATCACTATATACTAGTATTGGCCATATGGATGGTTTACGTGCAGTTGAGTTCTTCCTTGAGAGCAGCGCTCTGGACGCCTCCCTTCGTGCACTGGTCTTGGAACTACTTGAATTTATACTCACCAATAATTTTTTTACATTTAAAGATCGTTTTTTTCTTCAGAGACGCGGCACTGCGATGGGAGCGGCGTGCGCGCCATCCTACGCTAATCTCTTTCTCGGTTTTTGGGAGAGGGAGGTTTTCGGGGGTGGCGCGCGCGCCGCTGCCCATGCGCAGTGTTGGTTTAGGTATATAGATGATATTTTTGTTATTTGGCAGGGTTCCGAGACTGAGCTTCATAATTTCATTGCCTTTTTAAATAGGAATGAACTGAACATAAGACTTACATATATATGGGACTCTACCCATATTGACTTTTTGGATATTGGCATTACTGTCCAGCAGGATGGCCTATTGCAGACTGATGTTTTTCGTAAGAAAACATCGGTCAACGCATTGTTACATGCAACATCAGCCCATACACCGGCTACTATTCGGGCCATTCCTGTTGGACAGTATCTCAGAGCCAAACGCATCTGCGGCGTTTGAAGCTCAGTCTCGTGACCTATGCGAAAGATTCCGGGAACGGGGCTACAGTGCGCGATCTATTAGGAGAGGTTACAGACGGGCTCAGAGAACCCCACGTGACCTCCTTTTGATCAACTCTGATAGGTCGCATGGAGGTGACCCTCCAATCAGATTCATATCAACATACAACAGCCACTGGCAGACTATTCGTGGGATTCTTAATAGACATTGGCCTATCCTTAAAACAGAGCCAGTACTTAATAAAATCCTGCCCGATAGACCGTTGATGACGGCCCGAAGGGGGAAAAGTCTGAAGGACTCTCTGGTTAGGAGCCATTATGTCGCCCCTACCTCTACTCCCTTCGGGGTGACCAAATCACGATGGGGATGTTATCCATGTGGGTCATGCATGGCCTGTCGTAACATTATTCGGACTAAGTCATTCTCTGCTACTCAGGGTCGGGAGTTTCGGATTACCCGCCATATCTCCTGCAGCTCTACGTACGTGGTCTATATGGCCACGTGTCCATGTGGATTAAACTACGTGGGTCTTACGTCCCGCGAATTTCGAGTCCGTGTCAGAGAACATGTCAGGGACGTGGTAGCTGCGAGGGATGTTGCGGATTTCTCGACACTCAAGACAGTCCCGCGGCACTTCATGTTGCGCCATGGTTGTGACCCCTCACTCCTTAAATTTATTGGGATTGATATGGTGCAACTAGGCACCAGGGGCGGCAATTATGAGCGTACTTTGGCGCAATTGGAGTGCCGCTGGATAGCTACGCTGGACACGGTGACCCCTGGGGGCCTCAATGAAAATAACAGTTTCTCTTCCTTTTTGTAGTTTCTCATCTTTTCCGTTTTTAATTGTGGTTTTTATTATTATTTTTTGTTTCACATTTTTCTCTACTTAATTTTTTTCTTTTTCCCATTTATATTGTGCATATCTAGGCATCAGTATCTACACCTCTACATCATATGTAGGATCCCTCTTTGATCTATGCGGAATTGGCCACCCGGAATATCTACACCACAAATAATCGTCCGGATGGCTATCTACTGTGCCAACTCGCTATATACTGTACCCAATGATGAATGTATATTTTCACTATATGGCTTTTTGAATCCTGTATTAACCTATATTGGGATTATGGATGTATCTTTCTGACATGTATAGATATATTTGATCATGCTCATATGTACATTTATGGCCCCCTCTATAATATGAGGACAACTACTTTTCCTCTTGTATATATTTTTTATACAGTTCATTCATTACGACGACGGGTACCTTTGAGCTCTGGGATTTGCCTTTGCCCATATGTTTGCCCTTTTTCATCATGGCCGCCGCTGTGCCGCGCATGCGCAGTGCCGTCTCCTCCGGCCGCGTCCCGTCGGGCTTCCGTACGAGGGGGTTGTGGGTAGTGACGCGGTTTTTTCGCGTCCCTGCCCGCGATCCCCCGGGAAACTGGCCTGCACGTGACGCGACGCTCAGGGGGGGACGCAGTCACTCCGCATGCGCTGCTCTCATCAGCGATGACCTACAAGGGGGTATTTAATGGTGCCTACCTCATCCACAGCCACAGCCCCCCGAGGAAGCCACGCGAAACGCGCGTCGGGGCTTGTAGCACGGCTTTGTGGCTACCCTTGTCCCCATGGGTGAGTTTTTAGGTTTGGATCCCGTTTACTTTTGGGATCATGTGACTTCTCCTGGTGTGTATTACACTATTTAGCCTGCTAGTCCTTCTTTTTACCGTTTTTTTTCTTTTGGACTTATACATGGATGCTGTCACTACATCTATAGGTACTAGCCTAGTTACTTTATGGATCATTTATTGACCAATGTATTTCTGTACTTAACCCTTTGGGGGACCCACTAATCTATAGCCGTGGCTGCTATGTGTGTATTCCGACCCTGCCTTGATCTTCTCTCTTAGTGTCACATGATTTTTTATCTATTTTTCTATTTAATAAAATGTTATTTTAAATACACTTATATTTCTTTGTATTTCTTATAGGGTGTCTTACTCCTATTCTCTTTAGGTCTAATATTTATGCAGGAGTACCTTATCTTGACTTATTATGAAATTGTACCATGTTGTTCGGTTCTTGTTTCAGTACTCAAACTATGTATTTTTTGGCCTCTACTTAGCTTTTGCTGACAAATGTTACAGATAACACGAGTTGGGTCATCTTTATCGATCTGAAAAAATGCCCAGGCTACGCAAGGCTTAGCACCCATGCGACCTGAAGAGCCACCACGACTTGTGGTGAGAGGCAGAGTTGTGTTTGAGGATGCAGTTGTTGATGTGCTTCCAGTACTACGTCTCTGTCCAGGAAGGCGCAACCTGACCTCGTCGTCACTAGCATCTTAATCCACCTCCTCTGCTGACCTCATTTCTTGACTGACTGTGGGTTGACAGTAAGTGGGATCTCCAACCTCATCATCATCACCCTGTGCGTTATCACACCCGTCGTCCTCAGAGCCAACCTGTTCCTGCCCTGACAAAAAACTAAAGATGTCGCTCCAATCAGGTATTTGAGTCTCATCATTGTCTTCCTCATTGTCTCCACCAACAGGAGTTACAGTTTGGGAATGAGGGTCTACATTATGGTCAGAACCTTTTGCGTCTGGTCCTGGATCCAACTCATAAAGATTCTGGGCATCAGTGCAGATCATTTCCTCGTCTGGATTCACAGAAGCGCTGGAGTCGACCTCTGATTCCCAGGCTATAGTATGAGTAAACACCTCTGCAGACTCAACCATCTGTTCTACCTCATACTCAGACGGGCAGCTGGAGATTTGGGAGCTGTGAGGAAGCAAGTGCGATTGGGGTGACATCTTTGAGGACTGGAGTATTTGTGATGTTGAAGTTGATGTGGAGGAGAGCCCACTTAAAGGAACACTTGATATCCGTTGAAGCACCTGCTGTTTTTGTGCCTCATCTGGAATTTGTAGCGATTGGCGTGGCCGTAAGAAAGGGATCTTATCACATTGTCCGCTAAAAGAAGTAGACATTTTAGTTTGGCTGGAAGATGGTCTTTCTTCTGCAGATGTTACTGTTGCTTTAACACCTACCCCACGGACACAACCTTTTTTCCCCTTCCCAACACGCCTATTCCCCTTTCCACCAGCAGCAGGCCTTTTTCCACTCATTTTGGTGGTTAACTAATTCACAACTCTGGAGTTGTTTGCACAAAAAAACAATGGATGGGAACCGAGCAGAGCTGAGTGGCCAAACTGTGGTATTAGGCCAAAACTATTGGCTGGGTTAGATGCAGAAAAAAATTATATTCAATTTGCAACCTGATGGAGGTCAGTATAGATGGACTAATAGAACAAGTCCCACACACAGCTAGAAGCCCAAATATTTTTTCAGAGGTAGATGCAGAAAAAATTTGTATTCAGTTTGCAACCTGATGGAGGTCAGTATAGATGGACTAAAAGAACAAGTTCTACACACAGCTAGAAGCCCAAATATTTTTTCAGAGGTAGATGCAGAAAAAAAATATATTCAGTTTGCAACCTGATGGAGGTCAGTATAGATGGACTAATAGAGAAAGTCCCACACACTGCTAGAAGGCCAAATATTTTTTCAGAGCTAGATGCAGATATAAATTATTTTTAATTTGCAACCTGATGGAGGTCAGTATAGATGGACTAATAGAGAAAGTCCCACACACTGCTAGAAGGCCAAATATTTTTTCAGAGCTAGATGCAGACAAAAAATTATATTCAGTTTGCAACCTGATGGAGGTCAGTATAGATGGACTAATAGAATGATGCTATGCCCAAAAGATTTTACTTGACTAGGTGCAGTAAAAAAATTGATATTCTATACACAGGTGGTATATCTTGCAACACAGATAGGCTACTCCACTGACTAATACACTCTGCAATAGGCCAAAAAGGATTAGCTTTGCTAGATTCAGCCAAATGCTGTGAAAAAAACTTGCACAGCACTGGCACAGACCTGCCTGGCAAAAACTGATAGGAACTGATGTAACCTAGTCCTGAAAAGGACTGCAATTACAATTAGTCTTTACTCCCACAATCTATCTATTTAAGAGCACAGACCTGCCTGATAAAAGTTGTAGGAAATGTTGTAACCTAGTCCTGAAAAGGACTGCAATCACAACTATTCCCTACTCCCAAGCTATCTGTAGATTTGTGCGAAAATTGGCTTGAAATTAACAAGGTATAGCGCACACAGCAACAGCGGTGCCGTCTAACACGCAGCTGCAGCAGTGAGAAAATGGTGGCGACGGGGAAAATGGCTTGGTCTTATAGGGCAAGGACATGTGACATACACTGCCAATGACACATGCCCTTGCTTGTGTGAAAAAAAGCACTTCGCTCCGTGTGTGCGCTGCTGATAGGCTGACAGATTCCACCTCCCCACTGTAAATGCGGGAAAGAGAAAAAAAAATGGAGATCTTCATTATTCCTGCAGAGATCCATCCCCTGCCCCTCCCCCCACTACGCTGTACACTCAAACTGCGTATTAACATTAATTTTCATCATTACTGAGAAAAAATCCAGTTATGATTTTGGTGCACGAACAGTTATCGAACATAACCTCGAACAGCCGAATTTTTCTCAAATCGTTCGTGTTCGCCGAACGGCTCGAACACCGCCCAAAACAGCTC
Organism: Phyllobates terribilis; assembly: GCF_046119375.1. Taxonomy (NCBI): domain Eukaryota; kingdom Metazoa; phylum Chordata; class Amphibia; order Anura; family Dendrobatidae; genus Phyllobates; species Phyllobates terribilis. The sequence goes on from NW_027362764.1 coordinate 448,925,884, forward strand.
GAATTTGAGATTGGCGAATAGTTCGAGTCGAACAACGCTCATCTCTACTCGTAACACCAACACGAAGGAAGTTGCCAGTACAACTGTTGGGACTTCCCGAGTCTGGTTGTAGTCTGTCTCTGCAGATAACCCCAAAAAGGCCATTTGCACCACCTGCCAGGCCAGCATCAGGAAGGGTGGCAAAACTAGCTGCCTGACCACCACCAGCATGATCAGGCACATGGCAGCAAAGCACCCGACTTTGTAGGCCGAACCCCAGTGTCCAGGAACAGTGTTTCCGGGTGACACCATTGCTTCTTCCGCTGTTGTGCATGCAAGCCAATCCCCTGTCCATGGCGCATGCGAAGATGCCTCATGCCCTGAACCTGTCGTTGCACACTCTCAAGTAGCAGCATCAGTAAGCACGTCCATGTCCTTGTCCCAGCGCATCGTTAAGTTGTCCATACCCCAGTCCTTGAAACGCAAGCGCAAATACACAGCCAATGCCCCACAGGCCACACTACTAAATAATCACATTTCACAACTGCTTGCGCTCGAAATGTTGCCTTTTAGGCTCGTGGAGACGGAAGTATTCCGCAACCTGATGGCGGCAGCCAACCCTTGGTACTCAGTCCCCAGCTGCCACTATTTCTCCCGGTGTGCCGTCCCCGCATTACACAAGCACGTGTCCCAAAACATTAGCCATGCCCTCAACAACGCAGTTACCGGGAAAATCCACCTAACCAAGGACACGTGGACAAGTGCTTGTGGGCAGGGATGGTACATGTCGCTGACGGCACACTGGGTTAAGATAGTGGAAGCCGGTACCCAGTCTGACCTTGGGACGGAACACTTCCTCCCGACGCCAAGGATTGCGGGCCCTAGGTCAATCAGGGTTGCCCCCATAGTCTACAGCTCCTGCACCTCATCCTCCTCAGTCTCCTCCTCCTCTTCAGCCTCCATCTCTGAAATGACCACATCAGTCACTAGCTGGAAGCACTGCAGCACTGCCTCGGCCAAGCTGCAACAGGCTGTGCTGAAGCTAATATTCTTATGTGACAAAACGCACAATGCTGAAGAGTCGTGAACAGCTCTGAAAGAGCAGGCAGATCTGTGTCACACACCGCTGAACCTACAGCCAGGCATGGTCGTGTGTGTCAATGGCTGGAACCTGGTGGCAGCTCTGAGGCGAGGCGAGCTCACACACATACCATGCCTGGCCCATGTGCTTAACCTCGTGGTTCAGTGGTTTCTCAAATCATACCAAGTCTACCAGTTCAGACTTCACACATAAGACCTCAGGAGTGGACATGAATGTCAGACATATGTACCATCCTCCAAAACTTTGAGGACTCCACCAAGATGGTGAGCGGCGATGACGCCATAATTAGGGTCACCATCAGGCTACTCTGTCTTCTTTACTCACAATCAAAAAGGATGTATTGCAGGCGGAGGACGATGAGATGGAGCAAGGAACCATACAGGGTGATTCCACACAGCCCAGCCTCATCTAATCCCAACGTGGATGTGGTGATAATGAGGAAGAGGAGGAGGAAGACCAGGAGCTAGTTTAATGCGCTATAGATGGTACTACCTACACCTTGATGGCCAGAGGACAGAGAGGAGGAGGAGGAGAGCACGGTCAGTCATCCTCTTGGTGAGGACAAAGAAGTCTTGCCTGTTAGCAGTCTGGCACGCATGGCTGAGCTTATGTTACGCTGCCTTTCCCATGACCCTCGCATTCTCAAAATTTTGGGTGACAGCCATTACTCGTTGGGGACACTTCTAGACCCATGTTGCAAAGAGAACTTTATATCTCTTATTCCTGAGGCGGACAGGTCTACAAAAATGGGGCAGTACAAGAGGGCCCTTGTTGCGGTATTATTAAAAAAATTCCCATCTGAAAACACTGACGGCAGAGCTCACACTTCATTTGACAACCAAGGAGTACAGGCGAGAGAGACACAACTTTAATCCAGAAGAGGCAGGGGAACACTGTCAAAGTTCTGGGAGAATTTTCTCAGCCCCTTCCATCCCACAAGCCCTGAGGCACAGGGTACTTTCACAAGGAGAGCAAAGTTTGGGAAGATGCTGATGGAGTATCTTGCCGACAGTACCAACGTCCTCCGTGATTCCTCTGTGCCTCATTTATTGGGTATCCAAGCTGGATACGTGGAATGAACTGTCTCTCTATGCCTTGTAGGTCCTGGCCTGCCCTGCCACCAGCGTTTTATCAGATCGGGTTTTTAGTGCCACTGGTGGAATTATAACTAGTGTTGAGCGAGCACTAAAATGCTCGGGTGCTCGAAGCTCGGGCCGAGCTCGCCGTGATACTCGGGTGCTCGACCCGAGCAACGAGCCCAATGTTAGTCTATGGGAGACTCGAGCATTTATGCGGTGGCACCCCCGGCAGTCTTTTAAAAGCCTAACAAGTGCCCAAAACGATAGTGATATGTGCTCAAATGACAAGGGGACAGCATGGGGATCGTCCCAAGAAGCATTTCTGAACCCCAGGTCACTGCTGTCAACAACGTGGTCAGAGGTATTAAGTCACTTTTACGGGCTCACAATAAAACGTTCAAAAAGGAAAGTGAAACTTTTTTCCTGTGAAATATGTTAAGGAACATCCTTTCCAGGGAAAAGACTTGTGTATAAGTTAAAATAAATGACCAAAAACAAAAGTACTCCTCCACACCTTCGGCTATGTTCACAAGTAGCATTTTTTATGCGTTTTTGCACTTTTGTATTGCTTTCAACTATGACAAATGCATTCACCGGGAAATGTCATTTTAACATTTTACAACCTTATCTGGCCATGTGCTGTGTGACACATGCATAAAGTGCTGAAAAGACATGGGAACAGCATGGGGAAGACCCCTGGAAGCATCTCTGACTCCCAGGTCACTGTCTAAAAGTGTGCCCATCATAAGTGATCCTTGCCGCATCAGAAGATGCAGACTTGCAACTATCACCATGCAAGTTCTAGTCCCAGGGCAGTGTTCAATTGTACCTCCCTCATTCCTTGCAATACAAGTGCAAGTATGCAGCCTGCCACCCACCCACCCCCAGGCTGCAATACCATACTACTTGCTTGCTTGAACTTGAAATTGGGCCTTTTAGGCATGTGGAGGCGGAATCTGGCCACCACGTCATGGCTGTGATGGCGGCCTGGAATCCATACTCGGTCCCCAGCCGCCCCGTGGCCGGGTGTCCACACACGGTCCCCAGCCGCCTGGGGGCAGCCGAGAGTCCATAAACGGTCCCCAGCAGCCCCTATTTCTCCTTGGAACATCCCCCCCACACACTTTTCTTAGCCCGGCCTGCTTTAGGCAGCATTGGACGAGCCCACCAGAGAACCAGACTCCTCCGGTGGGCCCTGACTTCTCCATCGGTGGAGTTGAAAGTGCCAAGGTGAGGAGCATGATCATGATGACAGAAGTTAGCATCTGCTATGTTTTCTTTTAATGCAAGTGTAAGTGTGCAGCCTGCCACCCACCCACCCCCAGACTGCAATTCCTTACTGCTAGCTTGCACTTGAAATGGGGCCTTTTAGTTTGGAGGTGGCCGAAGCTGGCCACTACCTCATGGCTGCTTCGGCAGCGAGGTATCCCTACTCAGTCCCCAGCCGCCCCTATTTGTCCTGGTGAGCCTTATACATAAGATTAAGCGTGTATACCAAAACATTACCTGTGCCCTCCCCAGTGCATTTAGTGGGAAGGAGAGCCTATTCCGCTGTAGTGTGTGCATGCCAAACCCCTGTTCATGGTGCATGCGAAGATGCCTCCCACCTTGAACCTGTCGTTGCAGACTTGCAACTATCCCCATTCAAATCCTTGTCCCAGGGCAGTGTTCAATTGTACCTCTCCCATTCCTTGAAATGCAAGCACAAGTATGCAGCCTGCCACCCACCCACCCCCAGGCTGCAATACCATACTGCTTGCTTGCTTGCACTTTAAATTGGGCCTTTTAGGCATGTAGAGGTGGAATCTGGTCACCACGCCATGGCTGTGTCGGCGGCCTGGTATCCATACTCAGTCCCCAGCCACCCGGCAGCCGGGTGTCCATACTCGGTCCCCAGCCGCCCCGTGGCCGGGTGTCCACACACTGTCCCCAGCTGCCTGGGGGCAGCCGGGAGTCCATAAACGGTCCCCAGCAGCCCCCATTTCTCCTTGGAAAATCCCCCCCCACACACTTTTCTTAGCCCGGCCTGCTTTAGGCAGCATTGGACGAGCCCACCAGAGAACCAGACTCCTCCGGTGGGCCCTGACTTCTCCATCGGTGGAGTTGAGAGTGCCAAGGTGAGGAGCATGATCATGATGACAGAAGTTAGCATCTGCTATGTTTTCTTTTAATGCAAGTGTAAGTGTGCAGCCTGCCACCCACCCACCCCCAGACTGCAATTCCTTATTGCTAGCTTGCACTTGAAATGGGGCCTTTTAGTTTGGAGGTGGCCGAAGCTGGCCACTACCTCATGGCTGCTTCGGCAGCAAGGTATCCCTACTCAGTCCCCAGCCGCCCCTATTTGTCCTGGTGAGCCTTATACATAAGATTAAGCGTGTATACCAAAACATTACCTGTGCCCTCCCCAGTGCATTTAGTGGGAAGGAGAGCCTATTCCGCTGTAGTGTGTGCATGCCAAACCCCTGTTCATGGTACATGCGAAGATGCCTCCCACCTTGAACCTGTCGTTGCAGACTTGCAACTATCCCCATTCAAGTCCTTGTCCCAGGGCAGTGTTCAATTGTACCTCTCCCATTCCTTGCAATGCAAGCGCAAGTATGCAGCCTGCCACCCACCCACCCCCAGGCTGCAATACCATACTGCTTGCTTGCTTGCACTTTAAATTGGGCCTTTTAGGCATGTAGAGGTGGAATCTGGCCACCACGCCATGGCTGTGTCGGCGGCCTGGTATCCATACTCAGTCCCCAGCCGCCTGGTGGCCGGGTGTCCCCGCTTGCTCCTCAGCCTCCAGGGTGTGGCCGGGTGTCCATACTCGGTCCCCAGCCACCCCTATTTGTCCCGGTAACCTTTCCCACACTTTTCTTAGCCTGGCATGCTTTAGGGCAGCATTGGCCGAGCCCACCGGACTAACAGACTCCTCCGGTGGACCCTGGCTTCTTCATCAGGGGAGTTGAGAGTGCCAAGGTGAGGAGCATGATGAGGATGATAGAAGTTAGCATCTGCTTTGTTTTGTTGTAATGCAAGCGCATGTATGTAGTAGCGGCTAGGCCTGAGGTGGTCAGCGTTTTGGCGCATATCCTACCTCCTCCGAGGATTGCTGGATGCTTTCCTGCTACTATCCAAGTTCTATGACTCCCGTTAAAACAAAGCTTCAGGTGATAAATGATGGATGAGGTAGTGGCAAAGGAGAAAGAGCAGGAGGAACAGGGACCATTCACATAAATATCAGGCCAGTCAACCAGATATGTCTTGTAGTATATGTTTCTGTAACAAAAGGAGCGGTTCGGCTACACAGTTATAGGGCATACAGTGAGTGCAATGCCCACCAAAAATTTCAAGGCACTCCAATGCCCCTTGGAAATGACATGGAGGTCAGAGGGCGTTAACTAAACCTTTTTTTCCATTTATAGCAACTGGGTCTCCTGTGCACTGTTGGCCTAAGCAGTGAATGGAAGGCTTTCCAAAAATTATGAGGAACTGCAAAGCCCCTTACAAGAGCCATGTGTGGCACCCCAGGGGTCTGGTCACCACAGTAATAGAGATATTACGTCGGAGAGCAAGTGGGAGGTTTCCTGGTCAGGATCCCTTAAACATGCAACATCCTCCTGCCCCAGTCCTGGGAGGGGAGAACTCTGCCCTTATAAAGTAGATCTGGGGTGGGGTTGAGTGAGTCAGAGAACAGAGAACAGTCAGAGTCAGAGTGAGAGCAAGGGAAAGTAACAGCAAGGAGCTCTGTAGGAGCTAGGAGCTAAAGACCAGGGGCTGGAAGCTGAGCAGAGCTCGCCCTGGCAGAAGACAATAGGAACCGGACACAGGAGTCCGAAGCTGTGAGGACTTATATATCCAGCAGCAGAAACCAGCCGGCAGGGGATTTCAGGTCCTCTGGCCATAGAAGCCCGGACGCTCAGTCACAAGCAAGGGACCAGCACCTCCGTCGTGGAGCGGAGGCTAACAGAAGGCCCCAACTCACTAGCCATAGGGGTTAGCACTACATGGTACAGTCAGGGACGTGGGCTACTTCTACCCACTTACAGCAAGGTAGACAGGAAGAGTGCAGACAGAAGGAGAGGCCTACAACTCCACCTGGCCAGGGGAACTCCTGCTTGCTCACAGACTGACCAGGCCTCTTATGCTAGCCAGTACTCCCGGGAGGGTCTACCTTATAATCATCAGTAAAGACCCTGAACTGCACTGCAAAGACTCTGAGTCGTTCCTGCTGCGCTCGTGCACCATCACCCCCATCATCCACACTCACTGCCCTGAGGCTATACTCCTCCCGTGGGGAGTTATCCCATTCTCTGCTGCGCACACAACACCAGCCTCAGCGGTATGCCTCGCAGCGGTGGTACTCCCTGACTGCAATCCACGGGTGGCGCAGTCGGACAATTAACCTCAAAACCTAAGAAAGACTGCCACTGGTTTGACCAGCCTGAGCCAAGGGACCGGGTCACCGCCACGGAGACTACAGACCCCAGAGACACGGCACCGGGTATCCCTCACACGTGTACACACGGCCCAGGGGGAGCGTCACATGCAGTGCAGCATATTAAAAACATAAGTCCCATTATTGGGGAGTGGGTCTCCCATAGTATTTGCTTATGCCTTGCAAGCAAAAGCTGCCAAAAATTAGGACGGAGCAACTTGCAATGCCCCTTACAAGAGCCATGCAGTACAGCATATTACAAACATAAGTCCCATTATTGGGGACTGGGTGTCCCATAGTATTTGCCAATGCCTTGCAAGCAAAAGCTGCCAAAAATAAGGTCGGAGGAACTTGCAATGCTGGCACCCTGGTGGTATAGTGGTGGTGGAGGCTGAGGATAAGGAGAAGAAGATAAAACAGCCGAAACGAGGAAGAGTATACCCATGTGTGGGTGAGAAGCGGTGCATGTGAATACACCTCCCGAAATAACACAGTGGATTTGACTTTGTTACTCTGCTGTCATTTGGTGGTGATGAGAAGTCTGGCCCAATCCAGCCCTTGTTCATTTTGATAAGGGTCAGCTTGTCAGCATTGTCAGTTGATAGGCGAGTGCGCTTATCAGTTATAATTCCCCCAGCGGCACTAAAAACTCGCTCCGATAACACATTAGCGGCTGGGCAGGCCATGACTTCCAAGGCGTACAGAGCGAGTTCATTCCAAGTGTCCATCTTGGATACCCAATAATTAAAAGGCACAGAGGAATCACGGAGGACGCTGGTACGGTCGGCAAGGTACTCCCTCACCATCCTTTGAAACTTTCCACTCCTTGTGAGAGTACCCCGCGCCTCAGGGCCTGTAAGCTGGGCGGGGGTCAGAAAACTGTCCCAGAACGTTGACAGTGTTCCCCTGCCTCTGCTGGATTGGACTTGCATCTCTCTCGCCTGTACGCCTTGGTTGGGCAACGAACTGTGACCTCGGCCGCTAGCGTGTTCAGATGGGAATTTTTTTAAGAGTTCTGCAGCAAGGGTCTTCTGGTACTGCCCCATTTTTGTAGACCTCTCCACCTCAGGAATAAGAGAGTGAAAGTTTGCCTTGTAGCGGGGGTCTACAAGTGTCACCAACCAGTAATGACTGTCAACCAACATTTTGACAACGCGAGGGTCACGGTTAAGGCAGCGTAACATAAAGTCAGCCATGCGTGCCAGAATGGTAATGGGCAAGATTTCCGTGTCCTCACCAAGATGACGACTGACCATGCTCTCCTCCTCCTCCTCTTCCTCCTCCCCCCTGTCCTCAGGCCACCAACGCTGAACCGACGGTATGACACTTGTACAGGTACTACCGTCTACAACGCATGATAGCAGCTCCTGTTCTTCCTCCTCCTCCTCCTCTCCCTCATTGTCCCCCAATGCACGTTGGGATGAGATGAGGCTGGGCTGTGTGTAATCGCCCGCTACGGCTTCTTGATCCATCTCATTATCCTCTGGCTGCAATGCCTCCTCTTTAATTCTCTGCCGAGAGAATTGCAAAAGACAGAAAAGTGGAATGCTGATGCTAATGATGGCGTCATCGCCACTCACCATCTTGGTGGCCTCCTCAAAGTTAGTCAGGATGGTACATATGTCAGACATCCAGGTCCACTCCTGAGATCTTATGTGTGGAGTCTGACCTGAATATCGACCGCCTTGTTGCAGCTGGTACTCCACAACTGCTCTCTTCTGCTCACAAATCCAGTGCAACATGTGGAGGGTAGAGTTCCAACGTGTGGGGACATCACACACCAGTCGGTGTGCCGGAAGCTGCAAACTCTGCTGCAACACCGCAAGGGTGGCGGAAGCTGTAGCCGACTTGCGAAAATGAGCTGACAGGCGGCGTACTTTGACGTGCAGATCTGGCAACTCGGGGTACGATTTAAGAAACCACTGAACCACAAGGTTAAGCCCATGGACCAGGCATGGTACGTGTGTGATCTCACCTCGCCTCAGAGCCGCCACCAGCTTACGGCCCTTGTCACACACGACCATGCCGGGATGTAGGTTCAGCGGTCTCAGCCACAGATCTGCCTGCTCTTTCACAGCTGTCCACAACTCACAAGCAGTGTGAGGTTTATCACCTAAGCTTATGAGTTTCAGCACAGATTGTTGCCGCTTGGCGGAGGCAGTACTGCAAGGCTTCCAGCTTGTAACTGATGTGGTGATATCTGAAATGGAGGCTGAACATGAGGAGGATGCGCAGGAGCTGTACACTGTGGGGGCAACTCTGACTGACTTAGGGCCCGCAATCCTCGGTGTGGGGAGGAAGTGTTCCGTCCCAAGGTCCGACTGGGTCCCGGCTTCCACTATGTTTACCCAGTGTGCCGTCAGAGAGATGTACCGTCCCTGGCCACAAGCACTTGTCCACGTGTCCGTTGTCAGGTGGACTCTCTCAGTAACTGCGTTGTTGAGGGCACGGCAGATGCTTTGGGACACGTGCTTGTGCAGTGCGGGGATGGCACACCGGGCAAAATAGTGTCGGCTGGGGACCGAGTACCAAGGGACGGCCAACGCCATAAGATTGCGGAAGGATTCCGTCTCCACCAGCCTAAAAGGCAGCATTTCCAACGCAAGCAGTCGTGAAATGTGCGAATTTAGGACTGTGGCCTGTGGGGCGTTAGCTGCGAATTTCCGCTTTCATTCAAAGGTCTGGGATATGGACAATTGAACGCTGCTGTGGGACGTGGACATGGGCGTTGATGCTGTTTCTTGAGAAACTGCCATAACTAGTGAAGACTGAGAGAAGGGGGAATCTTTACATGCAGTATGGACAGGGGATTGCCTTGCACACACAACAGGGGATTCTATTGCATGCACAACAGTGGAAGAAGCAGTGGTGACATCCGCTGACACTGGTCGTGGACCCTGGGTTTCGCCCCACAAAGTCGGGTGCTTTGCTGCCATGCGCCTGATCATGCTGGTGGTGGTCAGGCTGGTAGTTTTGTCACCCCTGCTGATGCTGGCATGGCAGGTGGAACATATGCCCTTTTTGGGGTTATCAGCAGAGTCTTTAAAAAAATTCCAGACTCTTGAAGACCTACCGCTTATACTGGCAACGTCCCTCGTGTTGGTGTTACGGGGAACGATTGCCTGCCTTCTGTCTGCGGCCACCACACTGCTTCTTCCTGCCTGTTGGGGTACTCTGCCTCCCTCCCCCTGTGTGCTGCTGGCCTCACTCTGCATGTCCTCCTTCCACGTTGGGTCAGTTACTAGATCATCCACCACCTTCTCTTCTTCCACTTGCGCACCACGATCCTCCTCCTCCCTTCCTGGCAATTGTGTCTCGTCATCGTCCACCTCTTGTGACAAATTGCCAACGTCGACTTCCTGTGGCCGTGGCTGTTCAAATATTTGGGCATCGCAACATGGGATCTCCTCTTCCACCACTTCAAGCTTATCAGGCCAGGGGCCCAAATATGGAAATGGACCAGTGAACAGCTCTTCAGAGTGTCCAAGTGTGGGATCACTTGCTGTCTGACGACACTCGGCATGGTGGGAGGAAGGAGCATCAGGGTGAGGAGGAGTATGCGGTCGAGACTCACGGCTACTAAGAGTTGACCGTGTGGAAGACAGACAGGAGGTGGTGGTGCCCACGTAACTGGAAGTATTATCTGCTATCCAATTAATAACCTGTTCACACTGATCAGTTCTCAATACTGGTGTTGTTCTGTGCTTCCCTAATAATTCGGCCTAGAAGTGGGAGCGAGAAGATGTGGCTGTTGGTTGTGGCACATTTTCACCTTGCCACGGCCCCGTCCTCTGCACGAACCATCACCAGAACGTCCACTTCCACGTCCCTTGCCACGACGCGCCATGCCCATTGTAAATGAAGTAAAATAGCTTACACTTGCACTATCAATGGAAAAAGGGTAATAAAGAGTAGATTAGAAATGTGGGAGAGGAAAACCACAGTTATTGTTTACTCGGGTATACCACACTTTTTGAAATAGAGATATTTGCGGCTGAACAGTGAGCGACACACTGAAACTGCTTTTTTTTTAGATACCAAAGGCCCAAAACTAGATAGTACAGCGATTTGACCCGTGGAACTGCGAAACCACACTGGGATGTCGGGCCTACACAAGACTATTTTCAACAGATATATTTTTGTGTCACAGTCAGGAGACACTACTGTTTTTCTTTATGGAAAATATACCAAAACCTGAATAATAGAGATTTTTTACCGTGGGATGGCAAAACCTCAGTTATTGTTTACTGGGTATACCACACTTTTTTAAATAGAGATATTTGCGGCTGAACAGTGAGCGACACACTCAAACTGCTTTTTTTGTTTTAGATACAAATGTCCCAAAATGGATAATACAGAGGTTTGAACCGTGGAAGTGCAAAACAACACTTCTGTTTCTCTAGCCTACACCAGAACAGTTATATTTGTGTCTGAAAAATCAGAGACACGCTTTTTTTTGGGGGGGGGGGGACACACCAAAAGGTTAATAAGACGGGTATTTGTACAGTGTGAAGGTGGAATAAAAAGGAGGATTTAGATGAAAAAAAAGGATTTTTCCTGGCCCCCGACAACTGGTGCTAAATCCAGCAATTTCAGCAACAGGAGCACACAGGACAGTAATGCAGCGTTTGCTGGTATAACCACTGTGTCTCCTATACAGCCTGCCTGCCTGGTATTTGGGATGGATATTAGTCCTGAAAAGGTCTGTTTGTTCTGGCAGCCTTTACAGACCCTACACTAACTATTTCGCAGTTTATATCTCTCCCTAAATCAGCAGCGCTGTCCCTACACTGTCTAATCTGGAGCGACTGTGTCCAAGATGGCGGCGCCCGGTTTTAAATACTCGAGGTGACGCTGTGCGGCCAGCCAATCACTGTAATGCCCACAACCAACATGGCTGCAGCATTACAGTGACTGGCTGACAATCCCTGCATGTTCATTGGCTCTGTAAAGAGCGCCAAACATGCAGGGCGGAGACCCGAGCTCCCGCCCGAGTAACCCGGAAATGCTTGGTGCTCGCCGAACATCCAGAGTAACGTAATGCTCGGGCGAGTACCGAGCAGTGTCAAGCATGTTCGCTCAACACTAATTATAACTGATAAGTGCATCCACCTGTCAACTGAAAATGCTGACAGGCTGACTCTTATAAAAATGAACAAGGGCTGGATTGGTCCAGACTTCTCAACACCACAGAATGATAGCAGAGTAACATAAACTCAAATCCAGTGTCTATTTTTGGGAGGTGTATTCCCATGCACCTTTTCACACCTACACATGGCTATATGCTTCCTGATTTTGGCTATTTGCTCTTTTCTTCCTCCTTCTCCTCTTCCTCATCCTCCACCACCATATCACCAGGGTGACCATGGTCCGTGATGCAACACCCACATGATTTTTTTAAAGGGTGTTTATGATACCAGAAAAAACAATATTTTATACAGTATATTCATGTATTTCATGTATATTCCCCAGGGGTAAATGTTTGTCAGCCCATACACTTAGTGCATGGGCATTACAAGTATAGGAGACCCGCTGCTTTCTAATGGGAACATTTTTGTATGAGGCCCTCCTTCACATCTCTTCCAAGGGGCATTGGTGTGCCTCCAAATTTTTGGCAGCCCTTGCATTCATTGCGTAGGCAAACACAATGGGAGACCCACTATCTAATAATGTAATAATGGGAACATTTTTTCATAATGCAATCCTCTATGTCTCTTCCAATGGGTATTCGAGTGCCTCCAAATTATTGGAAAACCTTGCATTCACTGCATAGGCAAAAACAATGGGAGTCCCACTTCCTAATAATGGGAACATTGTTATCAGGGGGCCCTCTGACCTCCACGTCTCTTCCAAGGGGCATTGGAGTGCCTCCAAATTTTTGGCAACCCTTGCATTCACTGCATAGGCAAACACAATGGGAGACTCACTCCCTAATAATGGGAACATTGTTTTCAGGAGGCCCTCCTCTATGTCTCTTCAAAGGAGTATTAGGGTGTGTCCAAATTTTGAGCAGCCCTGCCACTCACTGCATACACAATAACAGTGTAGGAAACCCATTCTTTATTAATGGGAACAAGAAAACATAGCCGGCTGATGGCTCTCTAAGAATATTGAGGGTCCACTGCTGGCCCTGTAAGAACAGTAAAGGCCGCCTGATGGCCCTATAAAAATAGGCTTTGTGACTTTTTCAGTCCCTCTTTCATAAATGAAACACATGTGTCTGATGATATCTCACACACCACATGGCCAGATAAGGTTGTAAAATGTTAAAATTACATTTCCTGGTGAATGCATTTGTCATGGTTGAAAGCAATGCAAAAGTGCAAATATGCATCAAAACCGCTACGTGTAAACATAGCCCAAGGTGTGGAGGAGAATTTTTGTTTTTGGTTATTTATTTTGCTTTGTATACAAGTCATTACCCTGGAAAGGATGTTCCTTAACATATTTCCCAGGAAAATCCATTTTGGTTTCGTTTTTGTATGTTTTATTGTGAGTCCATAAAAGTGGGGTAATAACTCTGACAATGTTGTAGAGAGAAGGGACCTGGGAGTCAGAAATTCTTCCAGGGGTCTGCCCGATACTGTTCTCATGTCATTTGAGCACTGTTCCCATCGATTTGGGCAATTTGTAGGCCCTCTGCAGACCGCCGGGGGGAGCTGCCTGAAAAATGCTCGTGTTTCCCATAGATTTACATTAGGCTCGTTGCTCAGGTCAAGCACCCGAGTGTTCCAATGTGCTCAACCCGAGCATCGAGCACCCGAGCATTTTAGTGCTCGCCCATCACCACTCACCATAGACCTAGATAAGTTCCATGAGGGGTCTAATTTCCAAAATGGTATCACTTGTGTGGGATTTCCACAGTTTCCGCTAATTATTCAAGCAATTTTTACATTCAAAAAGTCAAATGGTTCTCCTTCCCTTCCAAACCTTACTGTGTGCTTAAACAGTGGTTTTCACACACATGTGGGGTATTATCATGCTCAGGAGAAATTGTACAACAAATTTTAGGGTCCATTTATTCCTGTTACCCTTGCAAAAATAAAAAAATTTGGTCTAAAATAAAATTTTTGTGAAAAAAGTTAAATGTTCATTTTTTTCTTCCACATTCTAAAAATTCTTGTGAAGCACCTAAAGGGTTAATACATTTCTTGAATATAGTTTTGAGCACCTTGAGGGGTGCAGTTTTTAGAATGGTGTCACTTTTGGATATTTTCTGTCATAAAGGCCCCTCAAAGTCACTTCAAATTTTATGTGGTCCCTAAAAAATTTTTGGGTAAATTTTGTTGGAAAAATGAGAAGGCGCTGGTCAACTTTTAACCCTTATCAGTTTCTAACAAAAAAAAAATTTGTGAGACATATCTCTCTTATTTAAGGGCATGAAAATTCAAATTTTGAAAATTGTGAAATTTTCTAAATTTTCACCAAATTTATGTTTTTTTTCACTAATAAACGCAGGTTGTATCGAATAAATTTTACCACCATCATTAAGTACAATATATCACGAAAAAACAAACTCAGAATTAGTTTGATCCATTGAAGCATTCCAGAGTTATCACCTCATAAATTGACAGTGGTCAGAATTGTAAAATTTGGCTTGGTCATTAAGAACATAATTGACTCCGTCCTTAAGGGGTTAAGTTAGGAAATGATATATTTGTAATTTCGATAAAATAGCTTTGAAAAATGTATACATTCTTTCTTTTTTTGCTTATGTTACAGTGTGGAAAACTTGATGCATGTTGAAAACTGCGCTGAAAGTTTCTGCATGTGGAATGTATAATGGCAACTGCTACATATTCAATTTTTTCAGTCTCTGTAAAGTTGTAAGCCTTTCCATATAAATCTTAATCTATTGGTAAGAAGACAATCTTCTGATTTTTTCTTAAATGGATATTACCACTTCAAAGATGAGGTGAAAATAATATGCTGTGGGATATTGAAAACAGCTAAGCAGGTCATGCTATGTTGCTTCAGAAAAGCCCACTTGAGAGAATGGGCATTATAAGAACAATGTAGCACAGCCACTTTGCTGATTCTGTAATCCTGCCTATGCCTGACTACCAGAGGCAAATATAGGCTTTCCTGCACCCAGGAAGAAAATTAATTTGGCGTCTCATCTTATGCTCAGCTTAAGCAATATGAGTATTCAAATAGGTGTACGGCACTCGGTGTTAGGCGTGGTGCTCGAGTAAAGGTTCCACCCTTTACATAATATGGAGAAACCAAGAACAAGAAAAATACCCAAATAACTGAAAGTAGATGTATAAATAGCACAGTGCAAAAATAATAATAAATAATAAAGGGTATTTAGTTAACATAATTTTTATCAAAATAATGTGAAAGCCATCCCGACACTTCACGGCAACCCTTATGGGACAGTCCTAACTCTAATATTAAAAACCTTACCATTTGTCAAGTGACATACATATGGACAAGGGCAGAGAGACTGATCCCTAGTGTAAGCATAAAACCGAGGTAAAATGAGCGCCTCAGCCCAGACAAAGGGCGGCCACATCCTTTTATATGCACTAAAGAATACTGACTGCAAAGTCATTTCTCTCTGTTTAATGGCCTTGTGTGAACATGCATTTATATTTTGCATGCACATCAACTTACGTTTCAGTTCAGACCTTCAGGTTTTTCCATTACATAATATGTCTAAGTACTAGGCACTAGTGATGAGCGAGCATGCTCGCTACTGCTCGGTGCTCGACCAAGCATCTGACTGCTTGAGATGCTCGGCGCTCGACGAGTATTTCTGGGGTTGCTCGGGGGGAGCTTGGGTCCCCTCCCTGCATGTTTGGCGCTCTTTAGAGCGCCAATCAACATACAGGGATTGCCTGCCACTCACTGTAATGCCGTAGACGTGTTGGTTGTGGCATTACAGTGACTGGCTGGTTGCACAGCGTCATCAGGTCTATATCAGACCTGGTGCCGCCATGCTCGTCACAGTCACTCCGGAATCAGACAGTGTAGGGAGAGGTGCTGCTGCGTCCGGGAGAGGTTTTCTTGTGTATTAGGTAGTGTGGGGAGAAAAAACGTACATTACATATATCCATCTTAACAAACAGCCCTTTTGAGGACTAACTAATCCATCTGCAGAGATGTCAGGCAGGCAGTGTATATAGGCGGGCAGGCAGGGTATATAGCAGACTGCAGTGCACATAGCACAAGAGGCTCCATTCCGATTCTGCTTTCTGCTGCTGTTAGATATTTCTATAAAAAGGCTCAGGTTTCAGGGGCCAGGAGTACTTTTTTTTGTATCTTAATCCTCATTATTTGCTTAAAAAGCAATCCGGAGAACACCGTTTTTCAGTGCCATTTGCTTGTTGGCACTGCGGTATACAGCCAGTTCCTTTCTATATTACAGCGCTAGAAATCCAGCTATCTAAAACTATGTTTTCTCTGTCAAACGGATGACATATACTTTGTCAGAAAATACTGCCATTTCGGGCCTCCATTAAAAATTTCCTTTAGTGTGTCAGTGAAGCAATTCACACCAGTTTGCTGTTCAAACTACTTACCTACAGGCCAGGTATTTAAAACTCTGTTTTCTCCGTCACACGGATCACATATAAGTTCGTTCCAAACTGAGTCATTTGTAGTAAGCTTGGAAGATACTGTCCTCCATTTAAAATGGGCAAGGCACGTGGCAAGGGACGGGGAACTGGACGTGATGGTGCATGCAGAGGCCAAGGACAAGGCCGTGGGCATGCTGAAATTGTGCCACAACAAACACCCACATCTTCTCATCTGACCTTCCTGTCCCAATCCCTAAGGGACCGCAGCACACGACTTTTGAACCCCGAGCAGTGTCAAAAGGTTGCTGGTTGGATAGCGGATAATGCTTTTAGTCACTTAGCCACCACCACCACCCTGTCTTCCACATGGTCAAGTCTCAGTAGCCTTGAGCATGAACCACATATTCTGCACCCTGATCCTCCTTCCTCCCCCCATGCCGAGTGCCCAGAGACAATGGTCCCACACTTGGACACTCTGAAGAGCTGTTCACTTTTCCATTTGTAGATTCTGGCCTCTCGGTCCACTTGAAGCGGGGCAAGAGGAGATCGCGTGTAGCGATGCCCAAATATTTGAGCAGCCATGGTCACATGAAGGTGACGGTGGGAAAGTGTCACAAGAGGGAGGTGGACGATGATGAGACACAATTGCCAGAAAGTCAGGAGGAGGACAAGGTTGCGGAAGTGAAAGATGAGGTGGTGGATGATATAGTAACTGATCCAACCGGGCAGGAGGACATGCAGAGTGAGGACAGCAGCACACAGGGTGAGGGAGGCTGAGCACCCCAACAGGCAGGAAGAAGCAGTGTGGTGGCCGCAGACAGAAGGCAGGCAACAGTTCCCCATAACACCAACACAAAGGAAGTCGCTAGTACAACTGTTATGTCTTCCCGAGTCTGGTTGCATTTTAAAGACTGCCGATAATCCCAAAAAGGCCATTTGCACCACCTGCCAGGCCAGCATCAGAAGGGGTGGCAAAACAACCAGCCTGACCACCACCAGCATGATCAAGCACATGGCAGCAAAGCACCCGAATTTGTGGGCCGAACCCCACGGTCCAGGCACAGTGTCTGCAGGTGGCACCATTGCTTCTTCTCCTGTTGTGCATGCAAGCCAATTTCCTGTCCATGGTGCATGCGAAGATGCCTCCTGCCCTGCACCTGTCATTGCGCATTCTCAAGTCGCAGCATCAGGAAACACGCCCATGTCTTTGTCCCAGCGCAGCATTCAGTTGTCCATACCCCAGTCCTTGAAACACAAGCACAAATATTCAGCCAACGCCCCACAGTCTACACCACTAAATTTTCACATTTCACGACTGCTTGCGCTCAAAATGTTGCCTTTTAGGTTCGTGGAGATGGAAGCATTCCACAACCTGATGGCGGCGGCCGTCCCTCGGTACTCGGTCCCCAGCCACCACTATTTCTCCTGGTGTGCCATCCTCCCATTACACAAGCACATGTCCCAAAACATTAGGTGTGCCCTCAACAACGCAGTTACCGGGAAAGTCCACCTAACCACGGACACGTGGACAAGTGCTTGTGAGCAGGGACGGTACATCTCGCTGATGGCACACTGGGTTAACATAGAGGAAGCCGGGACCCAGTCGGACGTTGGGACGGAACACGTCCTCCTGACGCCAAGGATTGCGGGCTCTAGGACAATCAGGGTTGCACCCACGGTCTACAGCTCCTGCAACTCATCCTCCTCAGCCTCCTCCTCCTCTTCAGCCTCAATCTCCGAAATGATCACATCAGTCACAAGCTCGAAGCACTGCAGCACTGCCTCGACCAAACGGCAACAGGCTGTGCTGAAGCTAATATGCTTAGGTGACAAACCGCACAATGCTGAATAGTTGTGGACAGCTCTGAAAGAGCAGGCAGATCTGTGGCTTTGAGGCGAGGTGAGCTCACACACTTACCATGCCTTGCCAATTTGCTTAACCTCGTGGTTCATCGGTTTCTCAAATCCTACCTGGAGATGCCGGATCTGCTTGTTAAAGTACACCGCCTGTGTGCTCATTTTAGAAAGTAAGCTACAGCTTCCGCCGCCCTTGCCATGTTTAAGCAGCGTTTGCAGCTTCCGGCTCACAGACTGGTGTGTGATTTCCCCACGCGTTGGAACCCTACACTGCCGATGTTGGGAAGGATTTGTGAGCAGAAGAGGGCATTTGTTGAGTACCAGCATCAACAAGACCGTCGGTATTCAGTTCAGACTCCACACATAAGACCTCAGGAGTGGACATGTATGTCAGACATATGTACCATCCTCCAAAACTTTGAGGACTCCACCAAGATGGCGAGCGGCGATGATGCCATAATTAGGGTCACCATCCCGTTTCTCTGTCTTCTGAAATGCTCTCTGCTCACAAAGAGGATGCATTGCAGGCGTAGCACAATGAGATGGAGCAAGGAACCATACAGGATGATTACACACAGCCAAACCTCATCTCATCCCAACGTGGATTGGGTGACAATGAGGAAGAGGAGGAGAAGGAAGGACAGGAGCAACTTTCAAGCACTATAGACGGTACTACCTGCACAGCTGTCATACCGTCTGTTCAGCGTGGATGGCCAAAGGACAGAGAGGAGGAGGAGGAGAGCATGGTCAGTCATCCTCTTGGTGAGGACAAGTCTTGCCTGTTAGTAGTCTGGCACGCATGGCTGAGTTTATGTTACGCTGCCTTTCTCATGACCCTCGCGTTCTCAAAATTTTGGGTGACAGTCATTACTGGTTGGCGACACTTCTAGACCCATGCTACAAGGAGAACTTTCTCTTATTCCTGAGGTGGACAGGTCTAAAAAAATGGGGCTGTACCAGAGGGCCCTTGCTGCGGAACTATTAAAAAATTCCCATCTGAAAACGCTGGTGGCAGAGGGCACACTTCGTTGGACAACCAAGTAGTACAGGCGAGAGAGACACAACTTCAATCCAGCAGAATCAGGGGACCACTGTCAAAGTTCTGGGAGAGTTTTCTCAGATCCTCCCATCACACAGGCCCTGAGGTGCAGGGTACTCTCACAAGGAGTGTAAAGTTTGGGAAAATGCTCAGGGATGACCTTGCCTACCGTACCAACGTCCTCCGTGATTCCGCTATGCCTTATAATTATTGGGTATCCAAGCTGGATACGTCGAATGAACTGGCTCTCTAAGCCTCGGAGGTCCTGGCCTGCCCTGCCGTCAGCATTTTATCAGAGCGGGTTTTTATTGCCTCTGGTGGAATTATAACTGATAAGCGCATCCGCCTGTCAACCGAAAATGCTGACAGGCTGAATCTTATAAAAATGAACAAGGGCTGGATAGGGCCAGACTTCTCAACACCACCGAATGATAGCAGCGTAACATAAACTTAAATCCAGTGTCTTTTTTTGGGAGGTGTATTCCCATGCACCTTTTTACACCCACACATGGGTATACGCTTCCCGATTTTGGCTATTTGCTCTTGTCCTCCTCCTTCTCCTCATCCTCCACCACCACATCACCAGGTTGACCGTGGTCTGTGATGCAACACCCACATGATTTTTTTAAAGGGTGTTTATGATGTTAGTAAAAAACATTTTTATACATTATGTTCATGTATACCCCCCAGGGGTAAATGTTTGTCAGCCCATACGCTTAGTGCATGGGCATTACAAGTATAGGAGGCCTGCTCCTTTCTAATGGGAACATTTTTTTATGAGGCCCTCCTCCACGTCTCTTCCAAGGGGCATTGAAGTACCTCCAAATTTTTGGCAGCCCTTGCATTCACTGCATAGGCCAACACTATGGGAGACACTCTCCTTTCTAATGGGAATTTTTCATTACTGTGGCCCTGCTCTACCCCTCTTTAAATTGTTAGTGTGGTTTTTCCTAAATTTGGTCAGCCGTTGGACTCACTGCATACCCTATAAATGTATAGCAGACCCTCTCCTTTCTAATGGGAAAATGTCGTACCTTGTTACTGTGGCCCTGCTCTATTTGTTTCTTTACATTCTTAGTGGGGTTTTTCCTAAAATTGGTCAGACATTGGACTCACTTCATAGCTTATAACTGTATAGCAGACTCTCTCCTTTCTAATGGGAACATGTCGTACTTGTAACTGTGGCCCTGCTCTATGTGTCTTTAAATTCTTAGTGGTGTTTTTCCTTAAATTGATCAGCCGTTGGACTCACTGCATACCCTATAACTGTACAGCAGACCCTCTCCTTTCTAATGGGAACATGTCATACCTGTAACTGTGGCCCTGCTCTATGTGTCTTTTAATTCTTAGAGGGGTTTTTCCTAAAATTGGTCAGCCGTTGGACTCACTGCATACCCTATAACTGTATAGCAGACCCTCTCCTTTTCAATGGGAACATGTTGTACCTTTTTACTCTGGCCCTGCTCTATGTGTCTTTAAATTCTTAGTCGGGTTTTTCCTAATATTGGTCAGCCATTGGACTCACTGCATACCCTATAACTGTATAGCAGACTCTCTCCTTTCTAATCTGAATTTTTCGTACCTTGTTACTGTGGCCCTGCTCTATGTGTCTTTAAATTCTTAGTGGGGTTTTTCCTCAAATTGGTCAGCCATTGGACTCACAGCATACCTTTTAACTGTATAGCAGACCTTCTCCTTTCTAATAGGAACATGTCATTCCTTGTTACTGTGGCCCTGCTCTATGTGTCTTTAAATTCTTAGTGGTGTTTTTCCTAAAATTGGTCAGCGGTTGGATTCCCTGCATACCCTATAACTGTATAGCAGACTCTCTCCATTCTAATGGAAATTTGTCGTACCTTGTTACTATGTCCCTGCTCTATGTGTCTTTAAAGTCTTAGTGGGGTTTTTCATAAAATTGGTCAGCCGTTGGACTCACTGCATACCCTTCAAACTGTATAGCAGACTCTCTCCTTTTTAAATGGAATTTGTCGTTACTGTGGCCCTGCTCTATGCGTTTTTAAATTCATAGTGGGGTTTTTCCCAAATTTTGGCAGCACTTGCAGTCACAGCATGGGCGTTACAACTATAGGAGACTGGCTCCTTTATAATGGGAACATTCTTTTTACTGAGACCCTCCTCTATGTCTCTTCAAAGGGGTATTGGGTTGCATCCAAATTTTTGGCAGCACTTGCAGTCACTGGATACGCAATAACATTATAGGAGACCACTTGTTAATAATGGGAACAGCAAAGCATAGCCGGCTGATGGCTCTCTAAAAATAGCGAGGGCCGACTGCTGGCCTTTTAAGAATAGTAAGGGTAATCTGATGGCCCTATAAAAATAGGCTTTATGACTTTCAGAGTCCCTCCATCATAAATAAAACAGGATGTGTCTGATGATGTGTCAAATACCACATTGCCAGATAAGGTTGTAAAATGTTAAAATGACATTTCCCGGTGAATGCATTTGTCTTAAAAAATAACGTAAAAAACCCCCAAAACAATAGGATCTTTCTTTAGCATAAAATACAGCATCACCTATTTAACCCCAATGTAATCACATTGTTCAGCTCCTGCACCTCCTCCTCCATCTCCGAAATGACCACATCAGTCACAAGCTGACAGCACTGCAGCACTGCCTTGGCCAAGCGTCAACAGGCTGTGCTAAAGATAACATGCTTAATGCTTAATTGACAAACCGCTCAGCGCTGCAGAGTGGTTGAAATCTGTAACACAGCAGCCTGATCTGTGGCTCTCACCGCTGAACATACAGCCAGGCATGGTCGTGTGAGACAATGGGTGGAACCTGGTAACGGAGAAATGACAGCCAGAGTAGATACGGTTTCCCTCTATGCCAGTCCTTTCACCGAGCTAAATACATCTCTCAGCAAAAAAAGCTGTGGACTGGCTCTGTACCGTCCCTGGCCACATTCACCTGTCCACGTGTTTGTGGTTAGGCTGTCTTTCCCATTAAGTGCACTGGGGAGGGCACGGGTAATGTTATGGAACCCGTACTTGTGGAAGGCGGAGACGATTCCGGGAGAAATAGTGGCAGCTGGGGACCAAGTATGGACACTCGGCCGCCGCCAGCTTGAGTTTGTGAAAAGTTTCCGCCTCCATGAGCATAAAAGGCCATATTTCAAGTGCAAGCAGCTGCCCAGAAATCTGGCAGTTTAGTGTTGCGGCCTGTGGGTGGATGGGTGGCTGGCTGCATACTTGCGCTTGCATTCCAAGTAACAGAAAGCTAAGTAGATGATGGCCTCTATCATCATCTTGGCCTCACCTAGGCACTATGAACTCTCCTGAAGGAGAAGCCAGGGCACACCAGAGGAGTCTCCGGTTCTCTGGTGGGCCCGTCCAACACTGCCGAGATGCATCTCTGGCTGAGAAAAGTGTGGGGGAAGGTTCCCGGTCACTCTATGGCTGATTTTTTAATGTTGATCGGACAAGCTTATGCATGTTATTTATTAAACCGCATTGTAGATCAGGCCATTGTCAAACTCTGTATTCATGAAATTAAATGTGCAAAGAAAGATGTTTGTGTGTCAAAGCACCACCGACAAGTGCAAGTTGATGTTGGACGGGCTGCCATTGCTTCTGCAACAAGCTGCATTAGAGGACTTCCTGGGAGAAATGACACCTAGGGTACATACGGATTCCCTCTATGCCAGTCCTTTCACTGAGCTAACTACAACTCTCAGCAAAAAAAGCTGTGGACTGGCTCCGTTCTGTCCTTTGCCAAATTCACCCTTCCACGTGTTTGTGGTTAGACAGTCCTTCCCAGTTAGTGCACTGGGGAGGGCACGGGTAATGATGTGGGACCAGTGCGTGTGGAAGGTGGAGACGATACTGGGAGAAATAATGGTGGCTGGGGAACGAGTATGGACACCCGGCCGCCGCTGGCATGAGGTTGTGAAAAGCTTCCGCCTCCAGGAGCCTAAAAGGCCATATTTCAAATGCAAGCAGCTGCCCAGAAATCTGGCAGTTTATTGTTGCGGCCTGTGGTTGGGTGGCTAGCTGCATACTTGCGCTTGCATTCCAAGTAACAGAAAACTAAGTAGATGGTGGCCTCTATCATCATCACGGCACTATGAACTCTCCTAAAGGAGAAGCCAAGGCCCACCAGAGGAGTCTTCGGTTCTCTGGTGGGCCTGTCCAACCCTGCCGAGAAGCAGCCCTGGCTAAGAAAAGTGTGGGGAAAGGTTCCTAGTCACTCTATGGCTGCTTTTTTAATGTGGATCGGACATGCTTATACATGCTATTTCTTAAACCGCATTGTAGATAAGGCCATTGTTCAACTCTGTGTTCATGAAGTTAAATGCGCAAAGAAAGATGTTTGTGTTATGATCTGCAACATGTACTAAGGAAAGATAAGGGAAAGCTGTCCCTACAGTAAGACTAAGCTGAATCCCTACGATGTAGCGGGCTGCCTGTTCCTAGTGAACAGACCCGCCTTAGTCCTCGGCTAGTCTGAACGAAGACCTATAGAATTAAAGAAGGGGTCCCTAAAAGAACTAAGGACTGGGACAAA
Source organism: Phyllobates terribilis (assembly GCF_046119375.1). Lineage (NCBI taxonomy): Eukaryota > Metazoa > Chordata > Amphibia > Anura > Dendrobatidae > Phyllobates > Phyllobates terribilis. Next base: position 448,949,417 of record NW_027362764.1, read on the forward strand.
AATGGGATACCTCCTAAACAGAAGTTGTTGTAGAACACAAAAGACAAACTGACAAAAATGTACTAGAGGTCCCAGAGGACCAGGCGAACTGACAGAGATATGCACCGAAGCACCAGGCTAGCAAAACAGCCAAACAATGAAGTCCAGCACAGCCAGAAGGGCGAAGCTGGAATATAAAGGGAGATGGTCACGTGACTGCAAAACACAAGATAGAAAAAACTAACAGGAGGGTTCTAACAGTACCCCCTCTTTTATGAGGATCCTCCGGATCCTCCAGGCCCAGGCCTATCCAGAAACCTCCTGTGGAAAGCTTTAACAAGCCTAGGAGCAGAGACATCAACCGTCCTTACCGAGGAGTTGTCTTTGCGACCGAAACCCTTCCAGGAGACAAGATACTGTAATCTCCCTCTATGCCACCTAGAATTCAAGATATGCGAAATTTCAAGTTCGCCGTCTTCCACCACGGGAATAATTGTGACAGTGCCGTCCCTATCAGTTACGTCAGCCTTTTTCCACAAGGAAACATGAAACACAGGATTAATCTTCCAGGAAGTAGGGACATCCAACCTAACAGCAGCCGGGTTAACAACCTGAAGCACTTTAAATGGACCCACAAACTTAGGACCCAGTTTTTTAGAGGGAATCCTCAACCGCAGGTTCTTCGAGGACAACCAAACCATGTCACCCACAGTAAGCAAAACCTCTTTACGTTTCCTGTCAAAATACTTCTTTGACTTCTTGTTTGCCTCTTGAATGTTGCAACGTACATTAGTCAAAACTCTCTCCAAATCACTGGAAAAAATCTCCTCCTCCGGCACCGCCGACCCTAATTAGGAGAACGAACCAAAAGACGGATGTCTCCCAGTACAACAAAAAAAAGGAGAACACCCAGCAGAGGAGGATGTATGATTGTTAAGAGAAAATTCTGCGAGAGGCAGAAACTCAGACCATACCTCTTGATTGTCTGCCACTAAACAACGCAAATACTGTTCAACATCCTGGTTCTTTCTTTCAGTCTGTCCATTAGACTCAGGATGATAACCAGACGAACATGACAAATGGACTCCCAACCTGTCACAAAAAGCACGCCAAAAGCGAGCCACAAACTGAGGTCCTCTATCAGAAACAATATCCGTGGGAACACCATGAAGCTTGACAATCTCCTTAACAAAAGTCTTAGCGAGTGTCTTGGCGGAGGGCAACTTAATGAATGGAACCAAGTGACACATCTTACTAAAAGGGTCCACGACCACCCAGATGACAGTAAAACTCTCGGACACAGGAAGATCAGTAAAAAAATCCATTGTGAGATGCGTTCAAGGCGCACTAGGAACTTCCAGAGGACAAAGCAACCCCGCAGCAGGAGTATGTGAAGCCTTTGACCTAGCACACACAGTACACTGACGCACCCACTTGATGACTTCCTTCTGCCCTCCAGGCCACCAAAAACTGCGACTGATAAGTCTCTTAGTTTCCGAAATTCCTGGATGACCTGCCAACTGAGACTCATGACACTCCACAAACAAATCTCTCCTAAAGGCTCTAGGCACGAACAACCTCCCATGGGGAGTGTTATATGGAGCATCATCTTGAGCTTTCAGAATCCCATTCTCCAAAACGGAGTCCAAAGCCGCCACCACAACTGCTTTCTGTAAAATGCTCTCCTCCTCCTCGGCACCGACCGTAGGAGAGAAGCTGCGAGATAAAGCATCGGCTTTAACATTCTTAGTACCAGGGATATAGGTAACAGAAAAATGAAACCGAGAAAAAAAAAGTGCCCACCTAGCTTGACGGGCATTCAAGCGCTTGGCAGCATCCAGATAGATCAAATTCTTATGATCTGTGAAAACCTGAATAGGAAATCTAGCGCCTTCCAAAAAATGACGCCAATGTTCAAATGCAAGCTTAATAGCCAGCAACTCCAGATTTCCAACATCATAATTCAGTTTGGTTTCCGAAAATTTCCTCGAAAAGAAAGCACAAGGATGTACTCCACCCTTGTTCTCCTGAGACAAAACTGCTCTGACCCCCACCGATGAAGCATCGACCTCGACCAAAAAAGGCTTGGTCTCATCAGGCTGCATAAGGATAGGGGCAGAACTGAACCTCTCTTTGAGATACTCAAATGTTTCAATGGCCTCAGTAGTCCCATGGGCCTTATTCGCACCTTTCCTGGTGAGATCGGTTAGAGGTTTAACAATTACAGAAAAATTCTTAATCAATTTCCTGTAATAATTGGCAAAACCCAAAAATCTCTGTATAGATTACAAAACAATAGGCCTAGGCCATTCCTGCACAGCCTGAACCTTCACAGGGTCCATCTCAAAGCCCTCGCTGGAGACAATGTAGTCCAAAAAACTAATTTTCTGCACAGCGAACTCACATTTCTCCAGCTTAGCAAAGAGTGAATTATCACTCAATAACTGCAAAATTTCACGTACATTCTGCCAATGGGACTCCAGATATGGCGAATAAATCGAAATGTCATCCTAATACACAACCACATTCTTACCAATCAAAGATGTCATTAATAAGGTTCTGAAAAAATGCAGGTGCATTGGTAAGACCAAAAGGCATCAACAGATTCTCAAAATGACCTACCAGAGTGTTAAAAGCAGTTTTCCATTCATCACCCTCCTTCACTCGTAACAAATTGTATGCCCCCCGGAGATCCATTTTGGAGAACCACTTGGCTCCCACTAACTGGTTAAACAAGTCAAGAATTAACGGCAATGGGTAGGAATTGCGTACGGTAATCTTATTAATTTCACGAAAATCCAGACATGGACGTAAACCGCCGTCCTTTTTTAGCAAAGAAGAATCCAACTGCCACAGGCGACTTAGAAGGTCTAATGTGACCAGCAGCCAGGCTAGTCTTTATGTACTCCTCCAAAGCCGTTCTTTCAGGGATAGTCAGATTAAACAAGCGACTTTTGGGAAGAGTAGCACCCGGAACAAACTCAATGGCACAATCATAATCCCTATGAGGAGGTAAAACTTGCGGCTCCTCATCCGAAAAAACCCTCCAAAAATCTTGAATAGGTACAGGTAATTCCCCTTTTTCCACAGCTGTAATGCGACCATTACAACATTTATCATAGCACTTCGGACTCCAAGACTTAATCACATTAGTAGACCAGTCCAATAAAGGATTGTGCAGTTTAACCAAGGCAACCCTAGAAAAACTGGATAGGGCAAATTATCCAAAACAACCAAGTCCAAAATTTCTTGGTGAACTCCATTGCTAGTGAGGGGAAATGCAGCAGTCTTGTGAGTAATACATTTCAAAGGAGTGTTATCAATTGCAATCACAGAAATAGGTGATGACAAAGGTTTGGATTTCAATTTAAGGTTTTCCAAAAACCCTCTATCAATCACATTGAACCACAATCCACAATGAACCACAATCCACAAATACCTGAAATTCAATCAAATCTTCCTGCAGAGTAGTACTCCCAGAAAGAAATACTCCTGCAGAGCGTAAACGAGCTATACGGGCGTAACTGACCTTTTTTTTTTTTTAGTTAAATGACGCTCACAATGCTTAATCAAATGGCCAGCTTTACCACAATAAAGACACAAACCCTCGGCGAATCTCCGGTCTCTTTCCTGAGAGCGAATTGACATCGCCCCAACCTCCATTGGTTCTCCGCTGTCAGAGCAGATTTTCTGGGAACTGGGACCTGACATTACAGGAGTTTTTACATCATTCACCCTGGACCTCAGTCTCCTGTCCACATGAACAGCTAACTGCATAGCTTCCTGCAGAGTCTCAGGTGCAGGGAATGCAATTAGCCAATCCTTAACCCTTTCACTCAGACCAGCAATAAATAAACATCTCAGCGCAGAATCATTCCATTTAACTTCTGAGGCCCATCTCCTGAAGTGTGTGCAATAATTTTCATCATCATCTGACCCCTGATTCAAACGTCTAAGTTCTGATTCAGCAGATGAGATTCAATCAGGATCGTCATACACGGATCATTAGGTAGGGTTATCAATAAGGGAACAACAAAAACATTAAACTTTAGGAGGGCGAAGTTTGATCAGCTGATAGAAAACCTTTAACTTATTGACTGGGACAAAGTACTTAATCAAAGGAATATGAATAGTAAATGGGAAACCTTCAAAAGAATTCTGAATACTCAGTGCGAGAGGTATATACCGTATGGGAATAAAAGGGCCAGAAATAAGAGGAAACCAATATGGTTGAACAAGAACGTAAAAGGGGCGTTAAATAGCAAAAAAGAGGCATTCAAGAGATTAAAACAGGGAAACAGTAAGGAGGCACTAATGTGTTACAAGGAAAAACGAGAACCTGCAAAAAACAAATAAAAATAGCGAAGGAGGAAACAGAGAAACGTATTGCTAGGGAAAGTAGATCAAATCCCAAACTGTTCTTTACGTATACAAATAGTAAAAGGATTAAACCGGATAATATTGGACCGATAAAAAGTGAGAAGGCAAAATCATAGAGAAAGATGAGGATAAAGCTAATCTATTAAATAATTTTTTTTCGACAACTTTCACAAAGGAAATAGAACTAACAGGAGAAATGAGAAGTGACAAGCTTAATCCTCCACTAAGTATGACTAATCTAACCCAAGTTGAGGTACAGAAACGACTCAGTAACATTAAAATAAACAAATCACCTGGACCTGATGGCATACACCCACGGGTACTAAGGGAACTAAGTAATGTGATAGACAGACCGTTATATCTTATATTTAAGGACTCTGTTGAGACTGGGTCTGTACCACTTGATTGGCGACAGGCGAATGTAGTGCCAATATTCAAAAAGGGAGCGAAAAGTGACGCCGGAAACTATCGGCCGGTGAGTCTGACGTCTGTTGTGGGCAAAATTTTTGAAAGCTTCATTAAAGAGGCTATTACGGAGCATCTTGATGCTAATAATCTTTTAATCCCGAACCAACATGGATTCATGAGGAATCGCTCCTGCCAAACAAACCTGATTGACTTCTACGAGGAGGTTAGCTCTCGATTAGATCAGGGGGAACCAGTGGATGTCGTGTATCTCGACTTCTCAAAAGCGTTCGATAGCGTGCCACATAATAGGTTGGTATACAAAATGAGAATGATGGGGCTGGGGGAAAATGTTTGCAAGTGGGTAGCAAACTGGCTAAGGGATAGAAGACAGAGGGTGGTTATAAATGGAATATACTCAGAATGGGTAAGCGTCACTAGTGGGGTACCACAGGGGTCTGTACTAGGCCCAATGTTATTTAATATCTTTATTAACGACATAGTCAACGGGATAAATAGTAAAATATCAATATTTGCAGATGACACAAAGTTATGTAAAACAATTAATACAAAAGAGGACAGTGCAGACCTACAGAGGGATTTGGATAAGCTGGGTAGGTGGAGCATTAAATGGCAAATGAGGTTTAACGAGGAGAAATGTAAGGTCATATATATGGGAAGGAAAAATGGAAGTCACCAGTACTCACTGAATGGGAAATCATTGGGGAATTCAGAGATGGAGAAGGACTTGGGCATCTTGATTGATAGCAAACTAAATTGGAGTGCCCAACGTCAGGCCGCTGCTGTAAGGGCAAACAGGGTAATGGGATGTATCAGAAGAGGTATAGCTCCAAAGGATGAAAACATTGTTCTTCCACTGTACAAAGCACAGGTCAGACCACACTTGGAATACTGTGCTCAGTTATGGACCCCAATATATAGAAAGGATATAAATGAGCTTGAAAAGGTACAAAGGAGGGCAACAAAATTAATAAAGGGAATGGAGGGACTGCAATACCCAGAAAGGTTGGCAAAACTAGGACTATTCAGCCTGGAAAAGAGAAGGTTGAGGGGGGACATAATAAATGTGTACAAATATGTTAGGGGACAGTATAGAGATCTTGCCTGGGATTTGTTCAAAAGGAGGGATATTACAGTAACAAGAGGGCACTCACTAATACTGGAAGAGAAAAGGATTCAGCACCAGCATAGGAAGGGGTTCTTTACGGTAAGAGCAGTGAGAATATGGAATTCACTGAGTGAGGAGACGGTAATGTCGGATTCACTACACCAGTTCAAGCGGGGACTGGATGCTTTTCTAGATACCAGGCAGATTTCAGCATATACTTAAAAATAAAATAAAATAGTAGGTTGATACAGGGATTTATTCTGACTGCTGGTTTCAGAGTCGGGAGGGAATTTTTCCTCAGGTGAAGATTGGCTAAATCATTTGGGGTTTTTGCCCTCCTCTGGATCAACTTCAGCAATTACAGAACTAACAGGTCGAACTTGATGGACGCAAGTCTTTATTCGGCTTTACAAACTATGTTAAGACTATGTTAAGGTTTCAGAGAAAAGGCCCACCCCTGTGGTTCTTTGCGCAAAAGTGACATAATAAAACCAATGCGTTGTGATTCTTTCCCAGAGGATCTTGGTCTCAAACAAAAATATAACAAACAAGCATTTTTAAAGGAAAAAAAATCTTGCTGTTTACCATAAAAAACATCAGGCAGTCCTACCTTGGGTTTGACGAAATGCGCTCCCGAACAGCTACTCACGTGTTGCTGGAGCTCGGCCACCTCCAGAGACAATCCGTGGAAGCGTTGAGCCAAATCCTGGACAAAAACCATACTGATCCCCGAATTTCTTTCCTTTTAGTTTTTTGGGCTGGACTTACTGTTATGATCTGCAACATGTACTAAGAAAAAATAGGGGAAAGCTGTCCCTACAGTAAGACTAAGCTGAATCCCTATGATGTAGCGGACTGCCAGTTCCTAGTGAACAGACTCACCTTAGTCCTCGGCTAGTCTGAACGAAGACCTATAGAATTAAAGAAGGGGACCCTAAAAGAACTAAGGACTGGGACAAAAATGGGACACCTCCTAAACAGAAGTTGTTGTAGAACACAAAAGAAAAACTGACAAAAATGTACTAGAGGTCCCAGAGGACCAAGCGAATTGACAGAAATAGGCACCGAAGCACCAGGCTAGCAAAACAGTCAAACAACAATGAAGTCCAGCACAGCCAGAAGGGCAGAGCTGGAATATAAAGGCAGATGGTCACGTGACCGCAAAACACAAGATAGAAAAAACTAACAGGAGGGTTCTAACAGTTTGTGTGTCAAAGCAACACCGACAAGTGCGAGTTGATGTTGGATGGGCTGCCATTGCTTCTGCAACAAGCTGCATTAGAGGACTTCCTGGGAGAAATGACACCTAGGGTAGATACAGTTTCCCTCTATGGCAGTCCTTTCACCGAGCTAAACACAACTATCAGCAAAAATAGCTGTGGTCCTTGGCCACATTCACCTGTCCACGTGTTTGTGGTTAGGTGGTCATTCCCAGTAAGTGCACGGGAAAGGGCATGGGTAATGTTGTGGGACCCGTGCTTCTGGAAGGCGGAGACGATCCGGGGAGAAATATTGGCGGCTGGGGACCGAGTATGGACACTTGGCCGCCGCCAGTATGAGGTTGTGAAAAGCTTCCGCCTCCACGAGCATAAAAGGCCATATTTCAAGAGCAAGCAGCTGCCCAGAAATCTGGAAGTTTAGTGTTGCAGCTTGTGGGTTGGTTGGTTGAATGGCTTCATACTTGCGCTTGCATTTAAAATAACAGAAAACTAAGCAAATGGTGGCCTCTATCATCATCATGGCGTCACCTCGGCACTATGAACTCTCCTGAAGGAGAAGCCAGGACCCACCGGAGGAGTCTCCGGTTCTCTGGTGGGCCCGTCCAACCCTGCCAAGAAGCAGCCCTGGCTAAGAAAAGTGTGGGGGAAGGTTCCCGGACACTCTATGGCTGCTTTTTTAATGTGGACTGGACATGCTTATGCATGTTATTTCTTAAACCGCATTGCAGATCAGACCATTGTCCAACTCTGTGTTCATGAAATTAAATGCGCATAGAAAGATTTTTGTGTGTCAAAGCACTACCGACAAGTGCGAGTTGATGTTGGACGGGCTGCCATTGCTTCTGCAACAAGCTGCATTAGAGGACTTCCTGGGAGAAATGACACCCAGGGTAGATACAGTTTCCCTCTGTGCCAGTCCTTTCACCGAGCTAAACACAACTATCAGCAAAAATAGCTGTGGACTGGCTCCGCACAGTCCTTGGCCACATTAACCTGTCCACGTGTTTGTGGTTAGGCGGTCCTTCCCATTAAGTGCACTGGGGAGGGCACGGGAAATGTTGTGGGACCCGTGCTTGAGGAAGGCGGAGACGATCCCGGGAGAAATATTGGCAGCTTGGGACCGAGTATGGACACCCGGCCACTGTCGGCATGAGGTTATGAAAAGTTTCCGCCTCCACGAGCCTAAAAGGCCACATTTAAAGTGAAAGCAGCTTTAGAGGACTTCGTAGGAGAAATGACAGCTGGGTAGATATGGTTTCCCAAGTCCTTTCACCAAGCTAAAGAATATGGCTGTGGTGAAATACAACTCAGCAAAAAAAGCTGTGAACTGGCTCTGTACCGTCCCTGGCCACATTCAACTGTCCACGTGTTTCTGGTTAGGCGGTCCTTCCCAGAAAGTGCACTGGGGAGGGCACAGGTAATTTTGTGGGACCCGTGCTTGTGGAAGGCGGAGACGACACTGGGAGAAACAGTGGAGGCTGGGGACCGAGTATGGATACCCGGCCGCCACCGGCAACAGGTTAGGAAAAGCGTCGGCCTGCAAGAGCCTAAAAGGCCACATTTCAAGTGCAAGCAGCTGTCAAAAATTTGGCAGTATAGCATTGCAGCCTGTGGGTGAGTGGGTGGCTGGCTGCATACTTGAGCTTGCATTTCAAGGAATGGGGTAGGGACAACTGAACGTTGCAGTGGGACAAGGACGTGGACAGTGATTGTTGCAAGTCTGCAACGACAGGTGCATGGCGGGAGGCATCTTCGCATGCGCCAAGGATCACTTACGATGGGCACACTTTTAGGCAGTGACCTCGGAGTCAGAAATGCTTCCAGGGGTCTTCCCCATGCTGTTCCCATGTCTTTTCAGCACTGTATGCATGTGTCTGATGATGTGTCAAACACCACATGGCCAGATAAGGTTGTAAAATGTTAAAATGACATTTCCCAGTAAATGCATTTGTCTTTGTTGAAAGCAATGCAAAACTGCAAAAACTCATCAAAAACACTACGTGTGAACATAGCCCAAGGTGTGGAGGAGTACTTTTGGTTTTGGTTATTTATTTTGCCTTATATACAAGTCATTACCCTGGAAAGGATGCTCCTTAATATATTTCCCAGGAAAATAAATTTTGGTTTTATTTTTGTATGTTTTATTGTGAATCCGTAAAAGTGGCATAATATTCTGACAACGTTGTTGACAGCAGTGACCTGGGAGTCAGAAATGATTCCAGGGGTCTTCCCCATGCTGTTCCCATGTCATTTGAGCACTGTTCCCATCGATTTTGGCAATTTTTAGGCCCTCTGCAGACCGCTGGGGAGAGCCGCCTGAAAAATGTTCGGGTTTCCCATAGACTTTCATTGGGCTCGTTGCTCAGGTCGAGCACCCGAGTATACCAATTTGCTTGACCCGAGCAACGAGTACCCGAGCATTTTAGTGCTCGCTCATCACTACTAGGCACTCAAAAAATTATATTCATGAAAATTATGTAATCAATATTTTTATTGTTTCATGGACCAATCCAAAAAAATGTGCCGTTGCGGCATTATATAATCAGGCCTTTATCAAACTCTGTTTGCATGTCGTCTTTGCATACACATTCAATCCGAGTTTGATTAAGCCCTGATTATATAATGCCCAAACGTCACACTTTTTTTTGGATTGCTCCATGAAACAATAAAAATATTGATTGCATAATTTTCATGAATATCATTTTTTGACTGCCAAGTACTTAGACATATAAGCGATATGTGCAGTCATGATTTGATTGCTCATATACAATTTGCATACTTTCAGTCGCGTGCAGACTAGCTGCTCTTCCTGATTCTCTCAATATTCAGTGAAAAACTACAGCACCTGATTCATTGAGAGAAGCTAATCAGCAGATGAGCAAAAGTATGAAAGTTTCATATGAGTGCTCATTAGATAATCGCTGGAAATGGCAAGTAGAGCAAATCCTGATAGTGAGAATGTAATGTACAGTTAGGCTTAATTACAATTAGTTCATGAATACATCATCAGAACTACCATCAGTACAAAAAAACATCCCCAGAACCACCATCAATGCATGAGTACATAACCAAGCTTAATACAGTGATCAACTGCAATGTCAAGTCAGACCTATAAAAAATTATATTGAATGAACCTACAACTCCAAGTATGTCATTAACAATGCAAAGGAGATACTGGAAGTTGTTGTTACCAGTCATCATCAGACTGAGGGCTATACAAGAACCACAGTACTTATGAGATGTAGTCAGTACCACAAAAATAAACATTTACACCCAGGTATCTTATAGGTGACATTTTATCTTATTGGAGTCATGTTCTTTCTTTTTTTCTCCACCTTGTACAGATGCCATGAAAACTTTTCACATCCAAATCTTGTCTCTGTAGACTTCTACTTTATCTTTTGCAGCATATCCTGACAAAGTGCCCTTTAAAATAACAGTGTAATTATAATGCCCCTGAATAAACTTATCTATCCTATACTGTGACCCTGATATTTGCCCCTCACTGTGCTCCCTGTAAAAATATGACCTCCACACTGTCTCTCTTATGGAACATGGCCTCCACACTGTCCTCTCTTTTCCACACTCGGCCCATTTTCACAGTATCCCATGACACTGTGTATCCCATATACTGCCCTGTTTCTATACTATTCCTCTTCCTCACAACCCTCCTCTGCATACTGTGCCTCCATATTGTGGTGTCAACTGACTCCATGCTGCCACCTCTCAATACTACCACACTACCCAGTATATTGTACCTATGCAAACTTTTCTTAACCACTCACCTATGCTGTACCCTCACACATTTCTCCCCCATACTGTCCCCTCACACATTTATCCCGTCTTTCTGTCTCCTCCCATATTCCTAGTCCCCCTGTCCATACTGTCTGCCTATATATTCCAACCCCCTTACCTATACTGTATTCTCACACAATCCACATTTCCAGCCCCTCTTGCTTACCTATACTGTCTCCTCACACATTCCACCATCCTATTGCCCTTAGTGTCTCCTCTCATACCCTCAGCCCCCCGCAATGCTGTCAGCAATGCAAGTGTGACATTAGCAGTATGATCAGATGGTCTTGTCACACTGTTGATATCGCCCTGAAGTGCTGGCAGTCAAGGCTTGAATTTTACTTGTATCACACAATTGTGAGTATAATTCAATGCTGGGAGCAGGAACTTTACATATTCTTTGAGTTGGCTGTTACGTTGAAAGCTGGCTAGAAGAATGCCTGAATTCCACTCTGGGGGGAGGGGGGGGCAAAAAGAAGCCTCCTGGAGACACCTAAGAATGACACATCAGGTGGGCCGATGGTATACCTTATGCCGGATTCAACTTGGGCATATGTCCCATCTGCCTCTCATTAGATATGCCACTTCTGGCTGACATCAATTTTTAAATTCATTGTCATATTTTTTCTACAAAAGTGAAATGAACAATACAATAGACAAAATATTGTTTTTTTCTTGTTAATATTCCCCATTGGATTTTTTTTATAGAATATGATTGGATACTGCATTGTTAAATTACAAATACACATTTTATTTTTTATCTGTTATTGAAACTCAGCCATTAACAAAGCAAAAACAACTACAGAAATAGATAAGCAATCAGCATTCAAAGGAAATACATCTAATGCAAGGATAATTCCTGCTTATTAAAAAATAAAATGATAACAGCAGCATGAAAGTGTATGTTCAGGCTTGTTGTCATCCAGAAATAAATATACATCAAATATCAGTTATCTAGATTTAGATTAGGCTTCTAAAAATATGCAGTGGTAGAACAGAGATGTTGAAAATAAATAATAAGCAGGCAATCTGTTCAGCTACAGAGTGTTAGATATCAAGATTCAAAATAAAATATTAATTATTTATGTATCATAAACACTAAAATGTATAAATATCCCTAGCCATTTTCATCAAAATAATTGCGCATTTTAAACCATTGAAGATGAATATGTATACTTTGTAGATTAAAGACACATTTTATTTTTTATCTGCTTTTATTTAGAATAATTGATTTTGAATGATTATTTAATTATGAAAACATTACATTTTTTCTTCTATTCATTTGTAAATGTTGACAAAGTAATATGGATTATTTTACATGGAAATTGAAAAATGTATTTGAGCTCTGTTCGGTTCTGTTCAAGCTCTGAATTGTATAAGGTCTATAGACTATAGGCCTTTCCAGGGCCGTATTTGCCTCAGGTGCCTAGGATAGCAGGTTGTGGGGGGGCAGCACCACCTTGAAGGATAATTTCAATTATTTTTTTAAAAAAATCTTTCCCTTCTTCTTTCCTTTACTGGATGGAGTATGAAAACCACCATCTTTATGGGGGGGGGGGGGGGGGGCATGAGCAGAGGGGCACAGATTAGCTTCCTGCCCCAAAGGGGGAAGATAGATGATAGAGGTGAAGGACCTGTGATGATGCCATTGCCATGTGACTCTTATGGGCAGGAAAAGCAGAGAAGGCACTGGTGACAGGTAAATAAGGAACAGGGGTACATGGGACGGTAAATTAGGTGGGGGTACATATAGGAGGTGCTGGAGCTATGTAGATGTATATATGGGGGTGCAGGCATTATATGTTGGTACATATGGGGAGTGCAAGCTATATGCAAGGGTACATATGGGGGATTCAGGCTATATGTTGGCGTACATATGGGGGTGCAGGCTATATGTGGGGGCACATGGGGTGCAGGCTTTATGTGTGGGTACATATGTGGTTGCAGGCTAAATGTGGGGTACATATGGGGGATGCAGACTGTATGTGGGTACATATGAGAGTGCAGGCTATATGTGGGGGTACATATGCAGGGTGAAGGCTACGTGTGAGGGTACATATGGGGGTGAGGGCTATATGTGGGGGAACATATTGGAAGTGCTGGATATATGTGGAGATATATTGGGGTAAATATGGGGGTGTAAGCTATATGTGGGGGTACATATGGGGAGTGAAGGCTAGATGTGGGGGTACATATGAGGATACAGGCTATATGTGTTTGTTACATGGGGTGCAAGCTCTATTTGAGGGTTACATGGGGGTGCATGCTGCATATGGGGGTGCATAGGGGTGCAGGCTGTATGTGTGTGGTACATGTTGTGCGGACTGTATTTAGGGGGTGCAGACTGTATGTGTGCAGTACATGGAGTGACGAATGTATGTGATAGTCTGCCACAAAGGTGGGGAAGGTAAACACTTCTTAGTGGTGCTGAAGATACAAGGAATTTTTACTGTAGACAGCGAGAGGGAGTGGTATTTATTGAGGACACAGTATGGAGGGAGAGTAGTGTGGGAGAGGCACTGAAGATGGGGACAGTTTGGAGGCTTTATTTTATAATGCAGGTACAGTGTGGAGGGAGGACGGTGTATAGGCCATAGTTGTTAAGGGAGGATGGTATGACAGCTATTATTTATAAGGAAGGACAGTGTGGCGACCATAGTTCCCAGTGTGATTAGAGGCACGTGTCAATAACACAGGGAACGGCACCAGCGCAGAAGACACATGATATAGGGCAGAATACTGCGAAGGAATGAAGAGAAGTGATGAGCGAATATGTTCGAAATCCGATCTCAAATGTTAAGTTTGACACAAATCTGGCACATTCGGATTCGTGATCGGAAAGGCGAGCAAAATTTGTTCAATTCGGGAAAATCGGTAACGTTCGGCGAATTTACTTGGTTACGTGATTGCGGGGCAATTACTGTGTATTTTACAGTTTTGCAACCATAGTGCTTGCGTATGATGAGCAGGGAGACGTGGCAGATGAGTGGGGGGCTGGTGAAAACTCTGAACAGGTCAGATCAGCGGGGCACTGTTTTTTTTTTTTCCTTCCTGTAGGCGGTAACGTTAAATCAGGAAAGCGCGACTAGCCAATCAGAGCGCAAGAAGCATCCACAGTGTCCCAGACACAAAGGCTTCTGCAATTGGCTGCTGAAATCACGTCCTCTCCATATAAAAACTGGCCATTTCCCTCTGCACCATTTTATGCATATCACTGCTCGAGACAGACGCTGCTTCTGCTATAGCATAAGTCCTGTGCTGTGTACCTGTTCAATCGACCTTGCAGCCTTTTTTTTTTTTGTGCAATTACTGAGATTCTCACAGAAAGAGCGGGGTCTATCTCTTAGAACAGTGCTGTGCATTGGTTGTACTGTGCTCCATGCAGACCTTTAATTTATTTTTGCACTTGCTAATGTGATAAAACAAGCAAACAAGCAAGCCATTGTAGTCCACTTTTTGTTTTTGTGGGGTTGAAATTCAGCTATCTGCAGAGCTTGTCAGTGCAGAGCTTCTGAGTGCAGAGCACAAAAAAACTTTCTTTTTTCATTTGCTAATAAGATAGTGCAAGCTGTGTTAGCCCAGTTTGTCATTTTTTGGTGGATGAACTACAGCTTTATGCACAGTAAAAACAAATATTTTTTTGCTGTTGCTAGCCACAGTCCACCCCAGATTTTTTTGTGTTGCAGACGTGCTACTCTCTGCTATAAGCCACCTAGTGCTTTTAGTCGCAGTGAAATTCAGCTATATTTAGAGCTTGTGCAGAGTCAAAAAAAATACATTTTTTGTTGTTGCTAGCATTATACAGCAGCCTAAATCTGAGTTTGAAATAGTTTGGAGAATATCTCTTATGTTATAAAGGCGTTATCCACAGTTAAAAAGTACTTTGTTGAGTTCCTAACGTTATACAGCAAGGACATCTCAGTTTGAAATAGTTTGGAGAATATCCCCCATGTTATAAAGGCCTCATCCACAGTAAAAAAAATACTTTGCTTGGTTCCTAACATTATACAACAGGGACACCTCAGTTTGAAATAATTTGGAGAATATCTCCTATGTTATAGAGGCATCATCCCCAGTTAAAAAAATACTTTGTTCGGTTTTTAACACTATACAGAAGTAACATCTCAGTTTGAAATAGTTTGGAGAAAATCTCCTATGTTATATAGGCGTCATCCACAAAAAAAATACTTTGTTCAGTTAGTAATGTTATACAGCAAGCCATATCTTACCTTGTCATTTAGTGCCGCTGAAATTCAGGTGTGTGCAGAGCTGTTGCAGAGTAAAAAATCTATTTTTGTTTTGCTAATAGCGTCCTCCTACTACAGTATCTGAGCAACATGAGTGGGAAAAAGAGAGGTCGTGGTGGAAAGGGAAATAGACTTGGTGTTCAAGGTATACGTGGGTTAGGTGGTAAGGTTAGTGAAAACACTAGTGAACCAACACTGTCATGTCCTATCTAAAGACAACTGACAACGTCTGTTACTGGACGGGCTACTCCACTCCCTTTCTTTGGCAGCCGCACAGTGATACTGTCACGCTGTCTCTGTGTACTGGAGGTAGGGGGCCTAAGCTGACCCTAAGCTGGGGCCCTGACTAATCCCTCTACCTGGAGGTACTGTTAAAGGTACAGAGGTCCAGGCTGCCAGTGTAACCCCTACCTCCTGAGGATCCCTGCACCTAAGTAATCTAGTCCTGAGAAGGACCCCGATAACAACAAAAGGGGACAGGTAATAATATGCCAACACTCAGTACTTAGACGAACGAAACAGTACAAGGGTAAAACCAAAACCACCTTGCATACAAAAACTACACAACAACAACAGAGGGAACACCAACGGGAAAGGAGATAAATGATAAAGCGAGGAAGGGAAAAAACACTCCAAATACACTTAGCTCTGAAACTCCAAATACCACGATCCGCTCTGTTAGTCTGCATGAAATGCTTTCACCGACAACTTCCCTAACAGATCAGCAGACATATGAAGGAATCTCACTACTGCAGAATTGATTGCAGCAGGGCGAGGCTGGACCTTGTTTAGCACAGAGAGAGAGAGTTAACTCCCTCACTGCCGAAAAGCACAAAGCACCAAAAACTCAGCTGCGAGAAGTCAGGCTGTGCAATCGTGACGATCTTCGTGGCGACACAACCATGACAGTACACCCCCTTCTACGAGGGGCCTCCCGACCCTCAGGGCCAGGTTTATCCGGGTGAGTCGTGTGGAAGGCCCGAATTAACCTTTCTGCGTTAATATCTGACGCAGGAACCCACATTCTCTCCTCAGGACCATACCCCTTCCAATGAACCAGGTACTGAAGGGACCGACGATTAAAGCGTGAATCGATGACCTTCGATACTTGGAACTCCAAGTTACCATTGACCACCACTGGAGGCGGAGGTAAAGGTGATGGTATCACCGGCGCCACATACCTCTTAAGCAACGATCTGTGGAACACGTTGTGAATTTTAAACGTAGGGGGGAGATCAAGACGGAATGCCACCGGATTAATTATAGAACTGATCCTGTACGTCCCGATGAACCTGGGACCCAGTTTCCAGGAAGGAACCTTAAGTTTAATATTCTTAGTAGACAACCATACCAGATCGTTCACACTTAGGTCCGGACCAGACACTCTCCTCCTGTCAGCCATACGTTTGTAACGGTTCCCCATAGTACTCAGATTATTCAGTACCCCTCTCCATACAGAAGCGAGTGATGACGAAAATCGTTCCTCCTCAGGAACCCCCGAAGAGCCCCCTCTACTGAAAGTACAAAACTGGGGGTGAAAACCATATGCCCCAAAAAACGGGGACTTACCAGTGGACTCGCTCCGCCTATTATTAAGAGCAAACTCCGCCAGAGGTAAGAAAGAAGCCCAGTCCTCCTGGTTCTCTGACACAAAACACCGGAGATATGTCTCCAAACTCTGGTTCAGACGTTCCTTCTGACCATTGGTCTGGGGATGAAAAGCCGATGAGAACGACAAATGCATCCCCCGCCGAGTACAAAATGCCTTCCAGAACTTGGACACAAACTGAGACCCCCGATCCGACACCACATCGGAGGGTACCCCGTGAAGCCTCACAATCTCCCCAATGAACACCTGCGCAAGAGTTTTAGCATTAGGAAGAGCAGGAAGAGCGATAAAATGTGCCATCTTGCTGAACCTGTCCACTACAACGAGAATGACAGTTTTACCCGAAGACGGCGGGAGGTCCGTAATAAAGTCCATAGACAGATGAGTCCAAGGACGCTCCGGGATCTTCAAAGGTAAGAGGGCCCCAGACGGACGGGTATGTGGGGTCTTAGAGCGCGCACAAACCCCACAGGACGTAACAAAAGTTACCACCTCCTTATGTAAATTAGGCCACCAAAACCGACGCGAGAGGAGATCCACAGTTGCTTTACTCCCTGGGTGTCCTGCTAAAGCTGAGTTATGGTGTGCCTCGATCACCTTTTGTCGTAGCTGATCTGGAACAAACAGTCTCCCTGGAGGTCCAACAGGGGCGTCCCCCTGAGCCTCCAATACCTCCTCCTCAAGCTCAGAGCATACTGCCGACACCACCACCCCCTCTTGAAGGATAGGAACCGGGTCATCCGTATTCCCGGCCCCAGAGAAACTACGAGATAAGGCATCCGCCTTCACATTTTTTGACCCAGGACGAAACGTAACGACAAAATTAAACCTGGTAAAAAACAACGACCACCTGGCTTGTCTGGGATTCAGACGTTTTGCGGACTCCAGATAAAGCAGGTTCTTGTGATCGGTGATGACGGTGACCGGATGGACTGCCCCCTCCAAAAAATGGCGCCACTCCTCAAAAGCTAACTTAATGGCCAAGAGTTCCCTATTGCCGACATCGTAATTCCTCTCGGCGGACGACAATTTTTTAGAGAAAAAGGCGCACGGATGCCACTTACCAGGGGACGAACCTTGTGACAACACTGCTCCCACCCCTACCTCGGAAGCGTCTACCTCTACAATGAATGGCTGTGACGCATCAGGTTGAATGAGTATGGGTGCCGAGGCAAAACATTTTTTCAAGGAGGGGAAAGCTTGACAAGCCTTGTCAGACCACCTAGAAAAATCCGTCCCCTTTTTTGTCATGTCAGTGAGAGGTTTAACCAAGGACGAGAAATTACGAATGAACTTCCGGTAATAATTAGCAAACCCCAGGAAACGTTGTAGTGCCTTAAGATTCTCAGGCAGATCCCACTCAAGAACTGCCCGCACTTTCCCAGGGTCCATACGAAAACCAGACGCTGAAACCAGGAAACCTAAAAACTGGAGTTCCTGTACGGCGAACACACACTTTTCCCATTTAGCATACAGTTTATTATCCCGCAAGATCTGTAACACCTGCCTAACGTGCTCCTGATGAGACACCAGATCAGGCGAGTAAATTAAGATATCATCCAGATATATGACAACAAACTGTCCAACCAGGCGGCGAAAAATGTCATTAACAAAGTGTTGGAACACCGCCGGGGCATTAGTCAGACCGAATGGCATGACAAGGTTCTCATAATGCCCCTCCGGAGTGTTAAATGCCGTCTTCCACTCATCCCCCTCCTTCATTCTAATCAGATTGTACGCCCCCCTGAGATCCGACTTAGAGAACCATTTGGCGCCCACGGTCTGATTAAAGAGATCGGGAATAAGTGGGAGCGGGTACGGATCTCGGACCGTAATCCGATTAAGTTCACGGAAATCCAGGCAAGGGCGTAGGCCTCCATCCTTCTTCTTCACAAAGAAGAACCCCGCAGCCACCGGGGAAGATGAAGGTCTAATATGCCCCTTAGCTAGACTTTCAGAAATATAATCCTTCATGGCCTGCCTCTCAGGACCAGAAAGGTTATACAACCTAGATTTAGGTAACTTGGCCTCAGGGAGCAGTTTTACAGAACAGTCATACTCGCGATGAGGAGGTAGTTCCTGACACCCTTTCTCCGAGAATACATACTCAAAGTCCACCAAAAATGGAGGTAAGACCCTAGGAGTGACAGCACCGACGACCGTATTCATGCAGTTTTTATTACAGAAATTACTCCATTGGCTTATCTCTCTGGATTGCCAATTAATAACCGGGTTATGCTTAGTTAACCAAGGAAGGCCCAACACTAAAGGAGTGGGGAGACCCTCCAACACGTAGCAAGACAACAGTTCTTTATGTATCGCCCCCACTTGAAGTTTTACGTTATGCACAACATGCAAAAAACTTCCCTGACCGAGGGGCCTGGCATCGATCGAGAATATGGGGATGGGTTTAGCCAACTCACTCAAATGCATACCTTGAACCCAGGCAAACCGAGCATCCACCAGATTAGCCCCGGCCCCACTATCTAAAAGAACAGATATCTTCTCAGTTCTCGTACCCACCACCACCTCCACCGGTACGAGAAACTGAGATGACCCTAGGGACGAAATACCTACTCCCAGATTGCCGTCCACCACACAACCTGGGATTAAAAGTTTTCCGACGACTCTTTACTCTGCAAAGGACGGGATGGACACCCCCGAATAAAATGTTCCTTTCTCCCGCAGAAGAAACACCTTCCAGTCTTGTGGTGTGCCACCGGTCCCCTCCCCCGAAATGATGTCCCTCCTAATTGCATAGGCTCCTCTGGACTGACCAGGGGAACCACCATATGAGGGCACCTTGTAGGAGGTGGAGTCATCACAGGGGGTGGAGTTATCCCGCACCTCTCCCGAAGCCGTCTGTCAATGCGAATAGCAAGGGCCATAGCGGCTTCCAGTGACGCGGGAGAGTCATACTGTGCCAACACATCCTTTAATTTGTCGGATAAACCTTGACAAAACTGGCTCCTAAGAGCCGGGTGATTCCACTGGGTGTCAGTGGCCCACCTACGGAACTCCGAACAGAATTCCTTCGCCGGACAATCTCCCTGCTGGATCCTACGTAACTTAGATTCATCAAGGGAGATCCGATCCGGGTCATCATATACAAGACCCAGAGCAGTAAAAAACCTATCCACTGACTGGAGAGCCGGGGAGCCCGGGGGAAGAGAGAACGCCCAAGATTGTGGGTCCCCTTGTAGGAGCGAGATGACAATTCCCACCCTTTGTTCTTCACTCCCCGATGACCGAGGCCGCAGCCGAAAGTACAACTTGCATGCCTCTCGGAAAACAAAAAACTTGTCCCGCCCCCAAGTGAACCTGTCAGGGAGAGCTACTTTAGGTTCTGGTCCGGCTTGCTCCTGGGGATACAAACCCTTGGACCTAACGTCCGCCAGCTCCATGGACAAACTCTGCTACTGCCGAGCTAGACCGGCTACTGGATCCATGGTAGCTGGAGAAAATCTAAGTGGTCGGTGAAAATGTCACGCTGTCTCTGTGTACTGGAGGTAGGGGGCCTAAGCTGACCCTAAGCTGGGGCCCTGACTAATCCCTCTACCTGGAGGTACTGTTAAAGGTACAGAGGTCCAGGCCACCAGCGTAACCCCTACCTCCTGAGGATCCCTGCACCTAAGTAATCTAGTCCTGAGAAGGACCCCGATAACAACAAAAGGGGACAGGTAATAATATGCCAACACTCAGTACTTAGACGAACGAGACAGTACAAGGGTAAAACCAAAACCACCTTGCATACAAAAACTACACAACAACAACAGAGGGAACACTAATGGGAAAGGAGATAAATGATAAAGCGAGGAAGGGAAAAAACACTCCAAATACACTTAGCTCTGAAACTCCAAATACCACGATCCGCTCTGTTAGTCTGCATGAAATGCTTTCACCGACAACTTCCCTAACAGATCAGCAGACATATGAAGGAATCTCACTACTGCAGAATTGATTGCAGCAGGGCGAGGCTGGACCTTGTCTAGCACAGAGAGAGAGAGTTAACTCCCTCACTGCCGAAAAGCACAAAGCACCAAAAACTCAGCTGCGAGAAGTCAGGCTGTGCAATCGTGACGATCTTCGTGGCGACACAACCATGACAGATACGTCTTGTTGATAAGGGCCAGAAAGAGCAGATGCTCCAGTGGATGGCAAACGCTGCTTCAAGTGGACTCTCCTCTTTTTCCTCCACCTCAACATCACACAGTACAGTCCACAGAGGTGGCACCCAAATTACCCTTGCTTCCCCCAATGTCACAACTGTCCAAGAGTCAAGAAAAGGAGGAAAGCATCTCCACCGATGCCCAAAATTTTTTTACGTTGGATTAAGGGCAGGACAGAGTAGGATCCGAGCAGGTTCCTGACCCCCGTCACCAGACGTTAACCACAGGGAGGTGATCCTGATGAGACTCCGATTCCTGAGGCTCATGCGGACTGTACTGTGCTGTCAGGGCAATAAGAGGAGAAGGATAACTCTGAGGGCAAGGAACGGGATAACATATTGGATGATGACGAGGTTGCAGATCATACTTGGTTTGAACCCAGAGTCACAAAGCTGAGTAGGTCATCTGAGGAGGTGGAGGAGGAAGACGAGGAGGTTACCTTCCACCCTACGGCGCAGACATGGAGTGATGCAAGCACGAGGAGCACTGTATCCTTAGCCACAACTGTGGCTGTGGCCAGCAGCAGTCACGGGTCTCCAGCTTGCAGGGGTTGCAAGGGTTGCCTAGCCTGGGCCTTTTTTTGAGACTGCAAAGGATGAGCAATAATTTGACAACTACATGCATGAACCTTCATATGCGCACACAACATGCGTTATGCTGGGAATCTCACTGCGAAAAAATGCAGACCAGCGGACCTCAACAACCATCAGCTGCCCCATCAACTGCATCCACTGCTTCTTCCTCCTCTGTTACCATGCGAAGTATTGACACACAGGTCTCCCACTGCATAACCTGTGCTTCTCTACCTGCTCCAGTCAGGCTGAGTGAGAGCCCGTCAGCTATAACGGAAGCCGACATGCATATGACAAAGCTAAGAGGTGGAAATCCACCATCTCCAATCTGTTGGCCATGGAAATGGTGGTGTCAGGCCATAACTTTTTGATTTGTTAACACTCTTGTATGGCTGATTTTTTACTGAGGAAGTAACTGGAGAACCTGATGGAAACCCCCGCAAACATAGGGAGAACATACAAACTACTTGCAGATGTTGTCCTCTATCATCATAAAGGAGTTAGATTGTTGTCTAGGAGACCGATCACCGCTGCTGTATACCTTGTGAACATTGTGTTGAAGCTTGCAAGGTGTCACGGGTTTACTGTGAGAGATAAGAGCCAGAAGATTGCAGCGTCTAATTCTTCCCACTCCTGCAGTCATTAAAATGAAGCCTTACGCCTTCATATTAATCGTTGCAGGGGTTAATCTGCTCAGTTCTGAGCTCCTGGAAGCTTAACGTGATTTAGGCTCTCAACAGATTTGTCCCGTGCATCTCCCCTATTGTGATAACGCTGTACCCCAACACATCAGACTCTCGCCTACCATGGAAACCTTGAAATGCTGAAGACCCACTTCTTGTGACAAGCATAGAAACTGCAGTAACCCTCACTCCAGCATGCTGTTGCACGACTTGCTGTACCCTGACCTACTGTATCCTCACCCATCCCTTGTAGATATTTTGTGCATCCTGGCGGGCAGGGCCTTCTCTCCTCTTATACCAGTTGGTGACCCCTTTGGACATGTAACGTGCCTCAAAATAAATGTCGCTGTAATAGTAATAATAATTATAGTACTTGTACTCTGGGTCAAAAGTAGAGAACAGTAATGGGCACATGTGAGATTTCCTCTCCAGCAACCGATGTCACAGGGATTGAGTGATGCTGATGGGAGGCGAGAGAAATGGAGATGAAGTGTAGAGTCAGGGTTATCTTCAGGCAACGTCCTCCCCATAGCCTGGAAGAGGTAATTTATATAAAATAATAAAAGAGGATTTCTCAACAAGACATCTGATATGAGGTATACAGGGAGGACTATTATCAGCATTCTATAACCTGTATGCCCATATTAATTGTTTAGATAGGCATTTGGCCTACATTATTCTGGTGTATATAGGGGACTTTAACTACTAGCTAAAGGGTATGGGCACTTTTAGTCTAACTTATCAGTAAGGGGCTTCCCGACTTATAGCGAATGACCACCAAATACAGCCATGGGCCTTTCTTTATCTTCATTTGTCTTCCATTTCATATGGAGGAGTACACATTAAATTTAAAGGAATTTTCAGATCTACAGCTCTTGTGCAGACCTCTATGTTTTTATGGCTGCAGATTGCAAACAAATCAAGTGGTAATTCTTAAACTGAAACCATATTTTTATCTCATCTGTCTGCAGACCTATGTAATCTTTATGGTTCGGGAACCGCAAACAAATTAGGTAAACATTCATATCCCACAGACTTTATTTACTCTCTGGTTTACTCTTATTATTAACCTATACAAAGCATAAAAACAGGACAGACTGATCAGTCATAACACCAAGTGAAGTGAATAACCTTTATAGTGTTGTGAAATTGCCATCTGTCATGAGGATAGATATAGTAGGTAGCCACAGAACAGTGACTTCTCAAAATTTATGTTGTAAGCAGATAGAAATGGGCAGTTGTAATGAAGGTAATTAACCGGTTCCCGACCACCCACTGTACATAAACGTCGGCGCTGCCTGGGCTCTGTGCAGCGCCGACGTTTAAAAATGGTGGGTGGCCCCGTAGCGCTCAGGACCCCCAGGGTCCTGCAAGCGCTGCAGTTCCGGTGCAGAGTGATAGCTCTGACATGTGGCATCATGGGGATCAGGTCCCCATGATGTGAACCTGTTCCTATCTTCTAGATGCGGCGCGGCATTTAAAAGATAGTGACAGCCGGTGGTCGGTGATCGGGACCCCCACATACCTTAGCAGCGAGGGGATCCCAGTGCTGTGACCTCTGACATCATCGAGACCTGATTGGCTCAGGTCTCGATAATGTCAGCGTCACACCAGCCAATCAGAGAGATCACTAGGGAAGTTTGTTTTAGCAACAAACTTTCCTGGGTGATCTGCCTGATAAATACACTGTTTCCCCTCCGATCTCAGTGAGAGAGCAGAGAGGAAACAGTGTGACAAGAGCTGTCAGCCTTGCCACTGTGAAAGTGAAAAAAAAAAAAAAAGAAAGAAAGTAAGAGTTAGGTTAGGGTTAGTCAGTCCTGTCAGATCAGTCAGTCCTGTCAGGTCTGTCAGTCCTGTCAGATCAGTCAGTCCTGTCAGTCAGTCAGTCCTGTCAGATCAGTCAGTCCTGTCAGTCCTGTCAGATCAGTCAGTCCTGTCAGTCAGTCAGTCCTGTCAGATCAGTCAGTCCTGTCAGGTCAGTCAGTCCTGTCAGATCAGTCAGTGCTGTCAGGTCAGTCAGTCCGGTCAGTCCAGTCCGGTCAGTCCAGTCGGGTCAGTCCAGTCCGGTCCGTCCAGTCGGGTCAGTCCAGTCTGGTCCGTCCAGTCCAGTCAAAAAATATAAAAACAAATAAAATGGCCCGTCAGACTTATACCGCAGAGGAGGTGTATGCCCTGCTATGTTCTGACAGTGATGACAGTGCAATGTCAGATGGAGATGTGGATTTTGAGGGCTTTAGTAGCGGTGACACTGAGAGCTCAGAAATGAGCAGTGATTCTGGTCCATCCTCAAGCCCAAGGACCAGTACAACAATAGGGGCAAATAGTGCTACTGGAGAAACGTCTCCAAATCAGGGAACACTGCCCAGTACAAGCGCTGTCCCTGCTACTAGTGAATTGGCGCATGCCAGTGTACAAGGGACTCTGCCACATGATCTAGCATTTCCCAGATGGGAGGCTTCGGATTCGGCTGCTCCATTCAGCCCTGATTTCAACGCCATTCCTGGTATAAATGTGGAGGTGGAAGATTTTGGACCAATTCATTTTTTTAATTTGTTTTTTTACAGACAGCTTGCTAGAGCATATTGTCGTGCAAACAAATTTATACGCATCCCAATTCATAAGCCAGAATCCCCGATCTTACTATGCTAGGGCAAATTTATGGACACCAACTAATGTCCCGGAAATAAAAAAAATTTTAGGACTTACATTTGCCATAGGGCTTGTTAAAAATCTGAGCATTCGACCCTACTGGTCCAACTACCCTGTTCAAGCCACCCCTATGTTTTCAGTCGTTCTTACTAGGACCCGTTATGAAATGCTCATGCGGTTTTGGCATTTTAACGACAATAGTCAATGCCTGCCCAGAAATGCCCCAGAACATGACAGGTTATATAAAATTAGACCCATCATTGAAAATTTGTCAGAAAAATTCTTAAGGCTCTACACCCCAACACAAAATACTTTTATAAATGAGTCCCTTGTAAAATTCAAAGGAAGACTGCACCTCAAGCAATTTATCCCATCTAAAAAGGCAAGGTTTGGAATAAAGCTCTATAAAATGTTCAAAAGTTCAACCGGATACACATCCACTTTTCTCATATATGAGGGGAAAGATAGCCAACTAAACCCACCAGGATGCCCTACTTATCTGGGGACATATGGAAAAATTGTTTGGGAGCTGATAAGTCCATTTTTCAAAAAGGCTACAATCTATATGTGGACAATTATTACACCAGCATACCCCTATTTAAAAGTCTGGTTGAACACAGCATAGGAGCTTGAGGGACCATTCGTAAAAACTGTCAGAGGTTTCCACAACCATTGGTCAACCAAAAGTTCCAAAAGGGGCAGTCAGGGGCTGTACGCAACAGAGAGCTGCTTGCCCTGAAATATAGGGATAAGAGGGATATTTTTGTCCTATGCTCGATCCACACAGATGCCACAAGGGCCACTGTAGAAATAGGATCCACCACTTCGAAGCAAAAACCTTTGTCAGTCATTGACTACAACAAACACATAGGGGGTGTGGACTTTGCAGACCAAGTTCTACAGCCATACCAGGTATCAAGAAAGTCCTATACTTGGTATAAAAAGTTGATTATTTATTTGCTTCAGGGGGCCACATACAATTCTTTTGTGTTGTACAAAAAAGCAGGAAATTCAGATCCTTTTCTTGATTATCAAGAAAAGGTAATTGAAAATCTTGTTTTTCAAAGTGTTAGCCCCGCTCATCCATTAGAATCTGAGGATGTGAAAAGACTCACTGAGCGACATTTTATTGCACTTATTCCAGCAACGGAAACGAGAAAGAACCCCCAGAAAAGATGTCGTGTATGTACTAAGTGAGGAATGAGGCGTGATACCCGCTACTATTGCCCACAATGCCCATCATTGCCAGCCTTATGCATCACTGACTGCTTTAAAATCTTCCACACAGAACCACGTTTTTAAACTGTAAAAATGTATCTCATTATGTCATTCAAACATTTGGTTCATTCAGTGAATGACACATTCGAGTAGAGCTCACTTAATTTCCAGGGGTGGGGTGGGTTCTCCAGAATCTAAACCTTCCATTGTGTGCTTGTTTCTGGAAATCATCCATTGAGTTAAAATGGTCACTAAACCCATAGATGAATTCCCAGAGGGGTGTCATTTCCAAAATGGGGTCACTTCAGGGGGGATTCTTTAGTTCTGGTACTTAGCACCTCTGAAAAGTGCCAGAACAGCAGAATCCCCCCTGAAGTGACCCCAATTTGGAAATGACACCTCTCTGGGAATTCATCTATGGGTTTAGTGACCATTTACCTATCTACTTATTTTCCCACCACTAGACTAATTTATACAGAGGAGTAGATTGTAAAATTCAGGCACTTGTTGGGGGTTTCCTCTGTTTAGGCACCTCAGGGGCTCTCCAAATGCAACATGGCGTCCGCTCTCGATTCCAGACAAATTTCCAGTCCAAAAGTCAAATGGCGCTCCTTACATTCCGAGCCATGCCGTGCGCCCAAACAGTGTTTTTTCACCATATATGGGGTATCAGCGTGCTCAGGAGAAATTGCAAAACACATTTTGGGGTCCATTTTTTTGGCTGCCCTTGTGAAAATGAAAAATTTGAGGCTAAAGTAGCAGTTTTGTGTTAAAAATGTGTTTTTTTATTTTCACACTTCAACATTATAAAATTCTGTGAAGCCCCTGGGGGTTCAAGGTGCTCACCACACATCTAGATAAGTTCCTTGAGGGGTCTAGTTTCCAAAATGGGGTCACTTGTTGGGGGTTTCCTCTGTTTAGGTACCTCAGGGGCTCTCCAAATGCAACAAGGCGTCCGCTATCGATTCCAGACAAATTTCCATTCCAAAAGTCAAATGGCGCTCCTTACCTTCCAAGCCATGCCGTGCGCCCAAACAGTGGTTTTGCACCACATATAGGGTATCAGTGTGCTCAGGAGCAATTGCACAACACATTTTGGGGTCCTTTTTTTCTGGCTGCCCTTGTGAAAATTAAAAATTTGAGGCTAAAGTAGCAGTTTTGTGAAAAAAAGTTAAATGTTCATTGTTTTCTTCCACATTCCAAAAATTCCCGTGAAGCACCCGAAGGGTTAATAAACTTCTTGAATGTGGTTTTGAGCACCTTGAGAGGTGCAGTTTTTAGAATGGTTTCACTTTTTGGTATTTTCTCTCATAAAGGCCCCTCAAAGTCACTTCAAATAAGATGTGGTCCCTAAAAAAATGTTTTTGTAAATTTTGTTGTAAAAATGAGAAATTGCTGGTCAAATTTTAACCCTTATAGCTTCCTAACAAAAAAAATGTTGGTTCCAAAATTGTGCTGATGTGAAGTAGACATGTGGTAAATGTTATTTATTAACTATTTTGTGTGACATATCTCTCTGATTTAAGGGCATGAAAATTCAAAGTTTAAAAATTGCAAAATTTTCAAAATTTTCGCCAAATTTCCGATTTTTTCACAAATAAACACAAGTGATATCGAAGAAATTTTACCGCTATCATGAAGTACAATATGTCACAAAAAAACATTCTCAGAATCAGGGGAATTCGTTGAAGCGTTCCAGAGTAATTACCTCATAAAGTGGTCAGAATTGAAAAAATTGGCCCGGTCATGAAGGCAAAAACAGGCTCTGGCGCGAAGTGGTTAATGGGAAAGGTGTAAGGTGGAAATGGATGAGAATGTGCTAGAATTGTTAAAATATAACTTTTATTGTATTAATTAATAATGTGTTTACTAAAATTTAATAAAAGGCCTGACTACTAGAAGTGTTTCCCATATATTTCAGTCATAATCAGTGGTGTACACTTATGTACAGTAAAGGAAATAATTATTTGATCCCTTGCTGTTTCTGTAAGTTTGCCCACTGACAAAAACATGAACAGTCTATAATTTTAAGGGTAGGTTAATCTTAACATTGAGAGATAGAATATGAAAAAAAAAATCAAGAAAATCACATTGTATCAATTAGGTACATTTATTTGCATTTTGCAGTGAGAAATAAGTATTTAATCCCCTACAAACCATTGAGTTCTGGCTCTTACAGACCAGTTAGACGCTCCTAATCAACTCGTTACCTACATTAAAGACAGCTGTCTTACATAGTCACCTGTATAAAAGACTCCTGTCCACAGACTCAATCAGTCAGACTCTAACCTCTACAACATGGGCAAGACCAAAGAGATTTCTAAGAATGTCAGAGTCAAGATCATAGACCTGCACAAAGCTGGAATGGGCTACAAAACCATAAGTAAGATGCTGGGTGAGAAGAAGACAACTGTTGGTGCAATAGTAAGAAAATTGAAGAAATACAAAATGACTGTCAATCGACATCGATCTGGGGCACCATGCAATATCTCACATCATGAGGTATCCTTGATCATGAGGAAGGTGAGAGATCAGTCTAAAACTACACGGGGGGAACTTGTTAATGATGTTAAGGCAGCTGAGACAACACTCACTAAGAAAACCATTGGTAACACGTTACATCTTAAAGGTTTAAAATCCTGCAGTGCCTGCAAGGTCCCCCTGCTCAAGAAGGCACATGTGCAGGCCCATCTGAAGTTTGCCAATGCACACCTAGATGATTCTGTGAGTTATTTGGAGAAGGTGCTGTGGTCAGATGAGACAAAAATTGAGCTCTTTGGCATTAACTCAACTCGCTGTGTTTGGAGGCAGAGAAATGCTGCCTATGACCCAAAGAACACCGTTCCCACTATCAAGCATGGAGTTGGAAACATTATGTTTTGGGGGTATTTCTCTGCTAAGGGCAGAGAACTACTTCACTGCATTAATGGGAGAATGGATGGAGCCATGTACCATAAAATCCTGAGTGACCACCTTCTTCCCTCCGCCAGGACATTAAAAATGGGTCATGGTTGGGTCTTCCAGCAAGACAATGACCCAAAACATACAGCCAAGGCAACAAAGGAGTGTATCAAAAAGGTCATGGAGTGGCCTAGCCGGTCTCCAGACCTTAATTCCATAGAAAACTTATGGAGGGAGTAGAAGCTCCGAGTTGCCAAGCGACAGCCTCAAAATCTTAATGATTTAGAGATGATCTGCAAAGAGGAGTGGACCAAAATTCCTCCTGACATGTGAGCATTCCTCGTCATCAACTACAAAAAACGTCTGACTGCTGTGCTTGCCAACAAGGGTTTTGCCAAGTATTAACTGTTGTTTGCCGGAGGGATAAAATACTTATTTCTCACTGCAAAGTGCAAAAAAATTTGTCTAATTTATACAATGTGATTTTCTTAATTTTTTTTTGGGATATTCTATCTCTCAATGTTAAAATTAACCTATCCTCAAAATTATAGACTGTTCATGTCTTTGTCAGTGGGCAAACTTACCAAAACAGCAGGGGATCAAATAATTATTTAATTCACTGTATATGTTCATTGTGGAAGTATAGTAATACTAACAATCCATTTGTAATGAATAGCAGATAGGTTTGTGTAGTGTAATGATAATCCCTTGAATTCGGAGGTACTGTAATGTGAGTGGCGCTGCAGTCTCTGGAGCGGTGAGTATAACCACGGTGCTCTGGCCGGTGGCGTCCCTGGTAAACACGGGAGCAGAAGCAGGTGACGTAACCGATGAGAGCTACAGTGTCCTGTGGGAGTCAGAAAACCTACATGTTTCGAGTAATCTAATAATATACCCTATATAATGCTTCATGCAGAATAATGGACTCCATATAATGCTCCATACAGAATATCTGTCTTCTGATCAGGGCTGGCTCAAGGTTTTCATAGGCCCCAGGTGAGAGTCTCAGTGGGCCCCTTGATTACATACCATGATTCATGATGCACAGATACGGGCAAGAAATATAGGTATAGTACAATGCCAAAGATTTCACTTACTTCTTACATTACATGAGTTATATCTATTGTAAATTCTACAATATCTCAGAAACCGGCGAATCCTTGCAGTGCACAATGCGTGCCCTGGGGGGAGTCAAAGTTTTCATCCATACAGTATAATGGGCATCACATAGTTCTCCATACAATATTATGGGCATCATATAGTCCTCCATACAGTATTATGGGCACTACATAGTGCTCCATAAAGTATAATGGGCACCACATAGTCCTCCATACAGTATAATGAGCCCCATACATTGCTCCATACAGAATAATGAACCACATATAATGCTTTATAAACAATAATGGACTCCATATAATACTCCATATACAATAATGGACCCCATATAATGTTCTATACAGTATAATAGACCGCATATAATGCTTCATACAGAATAATGGACCCCATAATATGCTCCATACAGAATAATGGACCCCATATAATGCTCCATACAGAATAATGGACCCCATATATTGCTCCAAACAGAATAATGGACCCCATATAATGCCCCACACAGAATAAAGGACCCCAGATTATATTATTCTCCATACAGAATAATGGGCCCCATATAGTGCTCCAAGCAGAATGGGCCCATTTAATGCTCCATAAAGAATATTGGGCCCCATATAATGCTCTATACAGAATGGGCCCCTTATAATGCTTCATATATATATATATATATATATATGTACACTGCTCAAAAAATAAAGGGAACACTTAAACAACAGAATATAACTCCAAGTAAATCAAACTTCTGTGAAATCAAACTGTCCACTTAGGAAGCAACACTGATTGACAATCAATTTCACATGCTGTTGTGCAAATGGAATAGACAATAGATGGAAATTATTGGCAATTATCAAGACACCCTCAATAAAGGAGCGGTTCTGCAGGTGGGGACCACTGACCACTTCTCAGTACCAATGCTTTCTGGCTGATGGCTTGGTCACTTTTGAATGCTGGTTGTGCTTTCACACTCGGGGTAGCATGAGATGGACTCTACAACCCACAGAAGTTGCTCAGGTAGAGCAACTCATCCAGGATGGCACATCAATGCGAAGGTTTGCTGTGTTTGTCTGCGTGATGTCCAGAGGCTGGAGGCGCTACCAGGAGACAGGCCAGTACACCAGATGTGGAGGGGGCCGTAGGAGGGCAACAACCCAGCAGCAGGACCACTACGTCTGCCTTTGTGCAAGGAGGAACAGGAGGACCACAACCAGAGCCAGGCAAAATGACCTCCAGCAGGCCTCAAATGTGCATGTGTCTGGACTCCATGAGGGTGGTATGAGGGCCAGACGTCCACAGATGGGTGTTGTGCTCACAGACCAACACCGTGCATGACCATTGGCATTTGGCACAGAATACCAGTATTGGCAAAGTCGCCACTGGGGCCCTGAGCTCTTCACAGATGAAAGCAGGTTCAAACTGAGCACATGTGACAAACGTGAAAGAGTCTGGAGATGCCGTGGAGAGCAATCTGCTGCCTGCAACATCTTTCAGCATGACCAGTTTGGCAGTGGGTCAGTAATGGTGTGGGGTGGCATTTCTTTGGAGGGCCACACAGCCCTCCTTGTGCTCGCCAGAGGTAGCCTGACTGCCATTAGGTACCGAGATGAAATCCACAGACCCCTTGTGAGACCCTATGCTGGTGCGGTTGGCCCTGGGTTCCTCCTAATGCAGGACTATGCCAGACCTCATGTGGCTGGAGTGTGTCAGCAGTTCCTGCAAGATGAAGGCTTTGAAGCTATGGACTGACCCGTCCATTATCCAGACCTGAATCCGATTGAGCACATCTGGGACATCATGTCTCGTTCCATCCTCCAAGGTCACGTTGCACCACAGACTGTCCTGGAGTTGGCGGATGCTTTAGTCCAAGTCTGGGAGGAGATCCCACAGGAGACCATCCGCAACCTCATCAGGAGCATGCCCAGGCATTGTAAGGAGGTCATACAGGCACGTGGAGACCACACACAATACTGAGCCTCATTTTGACTTGTTTTAAGGACATTACATCAAAGTTGGATCAGCCTGTACTGTGTTTTTCCACTTTAATTTTGGGGGTGACTCCAAATCCAGGTCTCCATTGGTTAATAAATTTGATTTCCATTGATGATTTTTGTGTGTTTTTGTTGTCAGCACATTCAATTTTGTACAGAACAAAGTATTCATTGAGAATATTTAATTCATTCAGATCTAGGATGTGTTATTTGAGTGTTCCCTTTATTTTTTTGAGCAGTGTACGAGGGTCAGTCAATAAGTAATGCCTCCTATTTTTTTTCTCCTTTTAATTGGCAAGAAATTCAAATGCAATTTCATAGGTTGAAAACCACAACATTAACGATTAATTTGTCACTTTTCAATATAATCTCCATCCATTTCCACAGTCTTGGTCCACCGTTTTACAAGGGCATGTATTCCAGCATGGTAAAAAGCATTCTTGGGACCCACCGTGCACAAACTTTTCTG
This sequence comes from Phyllobates terribilis, assembly GCF_046119375.1. Lineage (NCBI taxonomy): Eukaryota > Metazoa > Chordata > Amphibia > Anura > Dendrobatidae > Phyllobates > Phyllobates terribilis. Next base: position 448,981,937 of record NW_027362764.1, read on the forward strand.
TATCCCAGTTGTCCAATAATTTTCATCACACTGCCTTTACTGAGGCAGATAATGCCACACAATTCATCTGCAGTCACCCGGCAGTCACCATGAATGATGTTATCGACTCGCTGGATGTTGCTTGGAGTCACTGCGGTTATTGGCCTGCCACTCCGCATTTTGTCAGCCAACGGTGATGGCCCTTCAGCTGTGTTACAGTGACGAACCCATCGTCTAACAGTACTGACATCCACTGTTGCATCACTGTACACATTTTTCAGTCTCTCATGAATTCGAATGGGCGTTTCATCTTCTGCATGCAAGAGTTCAATCACAGAATGTTGTCTAATATGAACATCGACGTCAGCCATTTTGCAAACGGATACAGTCCTGCCACCTGATGGTGCAGGAAGTTGCAATTGCTGTGTATTGGAGAAGAAGGTTTGAGGAATTGTGCCAAATTCGAATATTTAACATAACTACCTTATTTAAGGAGTAAAAAAATAGGAAGCATTACTTATTGACTGATCCTCATATATATACAGTACAGACCAAAAGTTTGGACACACCTTCTCATTTAAAGATTTTTCTGTATTTTCATGACTATGAAAATTGTACATTCACACTGAAGGCATCAAAACTATGAATTAACACATGTGGTATTATATATTTAACAAAAAAGTGTGAAACAACTGAAACTATGTCTTATATTCTAGGTTCTTCAAAGTAGCCACCTTTTGCTTTGATGACTGCTTTGCACACTCTTGGCATTCTCTTGATGAGCTTTAAGAGGTAGTTACTGGAAATGGTCTTCCAACAATCTTGAAGGAGTTCCCAGAGATGCTTAGCACTTGTTGGCCCTTATGCCTTCACTCTGTGGTCCATCTCACCCCAAACCATCTCGATTGGGTTCAGGTCTGGTGACTGTGGAGGCCAGGTCATCTGGCGTAGCACCCCATCACTTTCCTTCTTGGTCAAATAGCCCTTACACAGCCTGGAGGTGTGTTTAGGGTCATTGTCCTGTTGAAAAATAAATGATGGTCCAACTAAGCGCAAACCGGATGGAATAGCATGCCGCTGAAATATGCTGTGGTAGCCATGCTGGTTCAGTATGCCTTCAATTTTGAATAAATCCCCAACAGTGTCACTAGAAAAGCACCCCCACACCATCACACCTCCTCCTCCATGCTTCACGGTGGGAACCAGGCATGTAGAGTCCACCCGTTCACCTTTTCTACGTCGCACAAAGACACGGTGGTTGGAACCAAAGATCTCAAATTTGGACTCATCAGACCAAAGCACAGATTTCCACTGGTTTAATGTCCATTCCTTGTGTTCTTTAGCCCAAACAAGTCTTTTCTGCTTGTTGCCTGTCCTTAGCAGTGCTTTCCTAGCAGGTATTTTACCATGAAGGCCTGCTGCACAAAGTCTCCTCTTAACAGTTGTTGTAGAGATGTGTTTGCTGCTAGAACTCTGTCTGGCATTGACCTGGTCTCTAATCTGAGCTACTGTTAACCTGCGATTTCTGAGGCAAGTGACTCTGATAAACTTATCCGCAGAAGCAGAGGTGACTCTTGGTCTTCCTTTCCTGGGGCGGTCCTCATGTGAGCCAGTTTCTTTGTAGCGCTTGATGGTTTTTGCAACTGCACTTGGGGACACTTTCAAAGTTTGCCCAATTTTTCGGGCTGACTGACCTTCATTTCTTAAAGTAATGATGGCCACTCGTTTTTCTTTACTTAGCTGCTTTATTCTTGCCATAATACAAATTCTAACAGTCTATTCAGTAGGACTATCAGCTGTGTATCCACCAGACTTCTGCACAACACAACTGATGGTCCCAACCCCATTTATAAGGCAAGAAATCCCACTTATTAAACCTGACAGGGCACACCTGTGAAGTGAAAACCATTTCCGGTGACTACCTCTTGAAGCTCATCAAGAGAATGCCAAATGTCTGCAAAGCAGTCATCAAAGCAAAAGGTGGCTACTTTGAAGAACCTAGAATATAAGATATATTTTCAGTTGTTTCACACTTTTTTGTTAAGTATATAATTCCACATGTGTTAATTCATAGTTTTGATGCCTTCAGTGTGAATGTACAATTTTCATAGTCATGAAAATACAGAAAAATCTTTAAATGAGAAGGTGTGTCCAAACTTTTGGTCTGTACTGTATATACGCTACCGTTAAAAAGTTTTGGGTCACCCTGACAATTTTGTATTTTCCATGAAAACTCATACTTTTATTTATCAAATGAGTTGCAAAATGAATAGAAAATATAGTCCAGACATAGCAAGGTTAGAAATAATGATTTTTATTTGAAAGAATAATTTTCTCCTTCAAACTTTGCTTTCGTTAAAGAATGCTCCCTTTGCAGCAATTACAGCATTGATGACCTTCGGCATTCTAGCTGTTAATTTGCTGAGTTAATCTTGAAAAAATTCACCCCATGCTTCCTGAAGCCACTCCCATAGTTGGATTGGCTTGATGGGCACTTTTTGTCCATACGATCAAGCTGCTCCCACAACCAGCTCAATGGGGTTGAGATCTGGTACCTGCGCTGGCCACTCTATTGCAGATAGAATGCCAGCTGCCTGCTTCTTCCCTAAATAGTTCATGCATAATTTGGAGGTGAGCTTTGGGTCATTGTCCTGTAAGATGAAATTGGATCCAATCAATCGCTGTCCACGGGGTATGGCATGGCGTTGTAAAATGGAGTGATAGCCTTCGTTATTCAAAATCCCATTTACCTTGTACAAATCTCCCACTTTACCAGCACCAAAACAACCCCAGACCATCACATTACCTCCACCACGCTTGACAGATGGAGTCAGGCACTCTTCCAGCATCTTTTCAGTTGTTCTGCGTCTCACAAATGTTCTTCTCTGTGAACCAAACACCTCAAACTTTGATTCATCTGTCCATAAAACTTTTTTTCCAATCTTCCCCTGTCTAATGTCTGTGTTCTTTTGCCCATATTAATATTTTCCTTTTATTAGCCAGTTTCAGATATGGCTTTTTCTTTGCCACTTTGCTCTGAAGGCCAGCATCCCGGAGTCGCCTCTTCACTTTAGACGTTGACACTGGTGTTTTGCATGTACTATTTAATGAAACTGCCTGTAGAGGAGCTGTGAGGCAACGATTTCTCAAACTAGAGACTCTAATGTACTTGTCTTGTTGCTGAGTTGTGCAGCGGGGCCTCCCACTTCTCTTTCTACTCTGGTTAGAGCCTGTTTGTGCTTTCCTCTGAAGGGAGCAGTACACACCATTGTAGGACATCTTCAGTTTCTTGGCAACTTCTCGCATGGAATAGCCTTCATTTACAAGAACAAGAATAGACTGTCAAGTTTCACATGAAAGTTCTCGTTTTCTGGCCATTTTGAGAATTTCATAGAACAAATGTAATTCTCCAGATTCTCAACTAGCTCAAAGGAAGGTCAATTTTACAGCTTCTCAAATCAGCCAAATTGATTTCAGCTGCGCTAACATACTTGTGCAAGGGTTTTCTAGGGTTTTCAAAACATCCATTAGCCTTCTTACACAGTTAGCAAACACAATGTACCAATAAAACACTGGAGTGGTGGTTGTTGGAAATGGGCCTCTATACACCTATGTAGATATTGCAATAAAAACAAGACGTTTGCAGTTAGAATAGTCATTTACTATTAACAATGTATAGAGTGTATTTCTGATTCATTTAATGTTAGCTTCATTGAAAAAAAATGTGGTTTTCCTTCAAAAATAATGAAATTTCTAAATGACCCCAAACTTTTGAATGGTAGTGTATATTAAATCAAATACTCACCACTCCTCTCTGACCTCAGGTTCTGTCTCCTCAGCGTCTTCTGACTCTGCCAACAGAGGGGGCACTGTAGTGATGTCATCGCGACCTCTGCCCTGAAGAGTCAGAAGACGCAGAAGACATTGGGCAGCAGAGGAACAGGGAGAGGTAAGTATTGTGAACAGTTTAAAGCATGGGGGGACACTGGGCCCCTTCAACTCATGGGTCCAATAGCACACCAATGTCCCCAATGATGAGTGGGCCTCCCCGCTTGCTCAGGGCGCCTGCACTTGCCTAGGTGTGCCGAGTGGTGATGCCGGACCTACTTCTGATATTTCTTGGTCCAGACTTGAAGTTTCATTTTTTGTATTTTGTTTGTGGTTGGGTTTTATCCTCACCTTAGCCATGTCTCTGAGCACTAAACACCTTGTACTTCTGGGCACTCCATTGAGGCTGTAGATCTGAAATATGACAGTACTGGAGGATAATAGGTTCCTGGTTGCTTCATGTTTGATTCTTCTCAAATCTTTGGCAGTTAATGTGCATCTTCTTTTCTCCACAGATCTTTTGCAACCCTGATGACTATCTGCAGTTAAACTTTTGATGATTCTGTGATCAATCCCCAATATTTTAACAATTTCCAGATTACTGCATCTTTCTGCAAGATTTTTAACAAATTTTGACTTTTCAAAGTCAGATAAATCACTTTTTTAGCCCATTATATCTGAGGAAAGAAAGCTGCCTTAATTATGCATACCTTGAAAAGGGTGTTAAAGTCCTTAGGTCTTATTCTTCCACATTACACATTATCCTTTAAACCAAAAATTATTCAAGTTTGTACATCTTGGAGGAGGAAAATATGCATAAAAATAATGATTAGGTCAAAATATTCACTTGCCTAATAATTGTGCACTCAGTTTATTTATAATACAATATTCAATTAAAAGTGGTATTTAAAATAGCCATAGAAGGTTTATTCTCCTTTTCGATAGTTTTCTTCATTACTGCAATTCTGTCCTGAGTATCAGTCCTTTATTTCTTGATGCAGCACACATTTACGACATAGCAAAATGGGGAGATTTTTCAAGGCTTCTAAAAAGGAGTGAAAATGGCGTCAAAAGTTGTATTTCCAGGTCATTGAAACTTTGAAGCTTTTGCAGAAAGGAAGCTTACTAGTAGTGTTGAGCCACCCCCGTAGTGTTCGAGTTCGGTTCGGTTCGTCGAACACCCGTGTGTTCGCCGAACTGTTCGTCGAACTGTTCGTCGAACACCTTCGAACACCGTTAAAACCAATGGCAGGCAAACAAAAACACATAGAAACACATAGAAAACACCTTCAAAGGTGTCCAAAAGCTGACAAACTGCTCAGAAGACACAACTAACACATGGAAAAGTGACAAGTACATATAGTCATGCGAAAAGAAAAGAGGTGGAGGAGTAAAAGGAGGGGGAGACACAGATATAGGCATGTCATTCCCTTCTAAAATCCAAAAAGTGAGAAGCCGACACGTTCAGTCCGCTCCTGCCCGTGCCACCTCCGTGTCGCCGGGTTTGTGCCAGAGCCGCGGTTGACCCTGACGGCCAGCCCCCCTCTCCCAATACTGGTGCCTGTCCGCTGGTGGGTCGAGCGAGCCCCACTGTGGTGGAGGCAGCTCTAAGCTTTTTAATTTAAATTGTCTCTCTAATTTGAATGAATACACTTTAAATCCATTTACAAGGATCTATTGGAGGGCAAGTCTCATGCCAGCAGCCGCGTAATTCCAGCTCCAGTAGCGTCCACTAAAGCTGCTGCAGTTAAAAAGCTTTTATAAGGATCGAGCTCGGCTGTCCACCGCAAAGCATCCTACTGCCAGTCCCAGCCCCTATGCCTTGGGGTGCCTCCTGATGCTCTTCACTGAGTATCCCGTGGTCCCAAAGCATTTCCTTTGAAAAAATTAAGTGTCCAAACTACAGGTGGTGTAGCTTGCTTAACAGCCGGGATAATCCGCTGACTAGCAGACACTGCTACTAGGCACAAAGTATTTCCTGGGCTAGATGCAGTTAAAAATTTGTAATTAGATACTCTCGTTGGATGCTGAGAAAGCATTCCATAGAGTCTCCTGGCACGCCATATATGATTCTCTTAAAAAGCTTGGGGTAGGGGTCTAGGGGACCCTTTTATAGCCAAAATCACGGCCCTGTATCGCAATACGTCACCTAGGCTGAAGATAAATGGAACTGTAGCACCCTGAGGGCTCGGTTGCTACAGAGGTATTGCACCTCACCCAGAGGTGGGATATCTCACTCTCAGGTAAGGATGTAGTGTGGATCAGGACCCGACACCTGCATGCATTACACCACATTGCCGTGGGGCAGGGCGACCAATATGCCCCTGAGATGGGCACGACAGTCCCTGTCCCTGGCTGGAGTGGGGGGAGGGAACACTGAGGAAGGGGAACCCTGTAGTGCAGGAGCAGGGAGGAAGCAGTTCCTGGGTGCATTGAGAAGGGAGTATAAAAGGTGGGCACCATCTTAGTTCAGTGCAGAGAAGTCTGAGCAGAAGTGGCAGGGAGCAGGGGCTCTGTATGAGCTCTGCTCCGGAGGCGGGCCTAGGAACAGAGGCCCAGGCCTGGAAGAGGGAGAAGGAAGGAAGAGGAGCGGAGAAGGCTCCAGGAACGAGGAACGAAGGGATCCCAGGGGTGCGGACGGGCGAGTCGACACCGCACGCCCGAATCCACCTGAGTGGAGGGGTCAGGCCAAAGGGGGAGACCGGTCCCCGAAACTAGTGGAGGCAGGAAACGACCCTCAGCTAGAAACAGGAGGCTGTGACATTTTATGTGGCGCAGCCCCTCGCTACACCCGCTAGGAAGGCACCACATAGGGTCAGGGAAACTGGCGCCAAGTTTACCAAGAGGAGGCCCGAGGCAGCCGGACAGAAGGGTTGGTAAGAAAGGCCAGACAAAGGACACACAAAGGGGGTCCTGTGAAGCGCTCCAAAGTTATCTCGGCGTTGTCTGAGCCCCTCACCTGGTGAGCACAGTACGACGTGGGCAGCCGTTACCTGCAGACGTGGTCTGGATAATAAGAACTGTGAGTAAAGGCCCTGGACTGCATCACTGACTCCGTGTCGTTACTGCTGCTGCCCTGCACCATCACCCCCATCCTCCGCATACACTGCCCTGAGGCTATACTCCTCCCGTGGGGAGTTATGCTACGCTCTGCTGCACCCACAACACCAGCCTCAGCGGTCTGCCCTGGAGCGGCGGTTCACTCTGACCACAATCCACGGGTGGCGTAGTCGGACATTTAAACATCAAAACCACATAAATAGTTCCGCCACTGGTTTGACCGCCCTGAGCCACGGAACCGGGTCGCCGCCATGGAGACTACAACCACCAGCATCCACCAAAAAGGGTCCGGCTCCGGGTGTCCCAAGGCCCAGGGGGCGCGTCAGAACATTTTCATCACCTTTCACAATCACCAATGGGACAAGGCAGGGATTTTCTCTGTCCCCTCTCTTATACATCCTAGTGACGGAGCACCTGCTCTCATCAATTCGCCATAACCCCAATATTAGGTGGATTGAGGTGGGAGGCACCGAGTACAAGTGCTCTCTATTTGCTGATGATGTCCTAGTATATATCACTCAATCACATATATCCATCCATGCTGTTATGGCTGAAATAGATCACTTTGTTACATGGTCAAATTTTAAAATCAATGCAGCGAAGTCTGAGGCCCTCGATGTCTCCCTCCCCAAATCCATATAGGATTCCATCCAGTCCAACTTTCCCTTTGCCTGGCCCTCACAGGGTATCAAATACTTAGGAATTCCTATTCATAGAGACCTCTCCCATCTATGTTATCTTAATTTTGGGCCCTTTATTGAACAACTCCATACAGACCACGGTTGGCAAGTTAGAACTGTAAGATTCACTACGTGAACCACTGGTGTTTTGTGGAAAAGCACATGTACACTGTGTTCCAAATTATTATGCAAAAAGTGTTTAGGAGTGATAAGGAAAGAATTTGTTTGTTTGTCAGTTAAACTCATTGATGGTGATGTGTGTCAGGGCTCTTTATATCACTGTAAGCAATTGCAGACACCTGTGCTAATTAGTTTGGCAGGTGTGTCCAATGAAAGGCAAGACTACTTAAGAAGGCTGTCTCACATTATTAAGCAGCCTACATTTTCTGCCAAAATGGGAAAGAAAAAGGATGTGTCGGCTGCTGAGAAGCAACAAATTGTGGAGTGTTTAGGTCAAGGCATGACTACAATCAACATTGTGCGATGATCAGGATGAAGTGTCTTGGCAATCAAGAAGTATGTAGCTGATTCACAGTACACACGTGTGCGTGCTGATAAGGGCAAATTGAGGACTCTTTCCTACAGGCAATTACGTCAGGTTGAAAGAGCAGCGGCAAAAAAGCCTTGTCATAACAGCAGACAAGTTTTTGAAGCTGCTGGTGCATCCAACGTCCCCCGAACAACAAGATGCAGGGTCCTTCAGAGGTTTGCAGCTGTGCATACGCCATCCTGTCGACCTCCTCTATCCACTTCACACAAGCAGAAACGGCTCCACTGGGCCAAACATTACATGAAGACTGATTTCAAAACTGTTTTGTTCACGGATGAGTGCCGTGCAGCGCTCGATGGTCCAGATGGATGGAGTGGAGGATGGCTGGTTGATGGACACCCCACGCAAACACGGCTACAGCGCCAACAAGGAGGAGGTGGAGTAATGTTTTGGGCTGGAATCATGGGGAGAGAGATTGTCGGCCCTTTTAGGATCCCTGAAGGCGCTAAAGATGAACTCCATAATGTATGTGGATTTTCTCAAACAGCACTTCCTGCCATGGTTCAAGAAGAAGAACCGTGTATTTCACAGCAAGATCATTTTTTTTGCATGATAATGCACCCTCTCATGCTGCACATAAAACATATGCATCTCTGGCTGATATGGGCATAAAAGGGGACAAACTTATGGTGTGACCCCCATGCTCCCCTGACCTCTACCCCATTCAGAACCTTTGGAGCATCATTAAAAGGAGTGTCTATGATGGCGGGAGGCAGTTCACATCTAAGCAACAGCTCTGGGAGGGTATTCTGTCCTCATGCAAAACAATTGAAGCAGAAACCATCCAAAACCTGACAAATTCAATGGACGAGAGAGTTCAGAAGCTCCTTTCGAACAAGGGGTCCTATGTGAAAATGTAACATCACCTAGAATAAAGTTTTGAGTTGAAAACTGTTTGATTTCAGTTTCTAACAACCTGCTAATGCTTATAATTTCAAAAATGACCATTTTTTTGGTCTTTATTAAAATGAAAAGGTTGATCGAAAAGTTTGGGGGATCTAAGAGTGTGGCAACCCAGTAGTCATGATTACTTTGAATTCTGACAATATGAGGGTCATGCTGCAGGTAGTGCAGCAAGAAGGCACTTATGTGTCTTGCGCATCTCGGAGCCCCAAAATTATTTTCCGGGCTAGATGCAGCTAAAAATTATTATTAATTTTAAATCTGGTGAAGCTTTAGTATAGATGGCCTAATAGGATCAGTGCTGCACACTGCTACAAAGCCCAAATTATTTTCCAGTCAAGATACAGAAAAACATGATTAGTAATTTTAAATCTGGTGGAGCTTATTATAGATGGCCTAATAGAATCAGTGCTGCACACTGCTACAAAGCCCAAATTATTTTCCAGCCAAGATACAGATAAACATGATTAGTAATTTGAAAGCTTAAAACGGTTGGTAGGGTGATTTTAACCAATCATCAAGCTTTTACTCTCCCCAGGATGACACAGGGGTAGAAAAGTCGTTTCTGATCCGTGATTTGTTCATCTTTATGAATGTGAGTCTGTCTTCATTATCAGTGGAGAGCCGCGTGCGCTTATCTGTCAGCACACCACCAGCAGCGCTGAACACACGTTCAGACAGAACGCTGGCTGCGGGGCATGACAAGATCTCCAAGGCATAAGTGGCTAGCTCCGGCCATTTATCCAGATTGGAAGCCCAAAAAGAGCAAGGGTCCAGTGACACAGTCATGGCTTCAATGTTTACTTGGAGATACTCCTGTACCATCGTCTCTAGGCGTTGACTATGTGTCAGACTTCTTGTCTCCTGTGGCCTTGCAAAGGATGGGCTAAAAAAGTGGTGAAATGATTCCGCAAAATTGATGTTACCAGCAGATACTGTGGTTCTGTTACGGTTTGAGTGCTGAACACTTGACGGTCCCACGGTTGGCAAGTTGGAACTGTGAGATTCACTACGTGCACCACTGGTATTTTGTGGAAAAGCACATGTAAGATTCTGCAACAGTCTCTGCTGATACTCCTGCATGCGTGCATCCCTTTCTATGGCAGGAATAATTTCTGCAAATTTACTTTTGTACCGGGGATCTAACAGTGTGGCAACCCAGTAGTCAGGATTATTTCTAATTCTCACAATTTGAGGGTCATGTTGCAGGTAGTGCAGCAAGAAGGCACTCATGTGTGTTGCGCATCCAGGAGCACCAAGTCCCTGTTGTGTTGGTGGCGAGGTAACAATCATGCTTCCTTCCTCTGTCCTCTCCCCCCAACCTCGCACAACAGAAATGTGATCAAGGTCTCCCTCATCTGATGAGTCTTCCATCAGTTTGTCCTCCACTTCTTCCTGGGCTCCTGCACCTTCCTCACTAGTTTGGCTGCTACCATGCGCCCTGGTAAAACCATCTCCCCACCCTCACATGCCTGCTGCCTTGATGCTGCCGACCGTCTGGACCTTGCAGATGTTAGCCCTTCCGCATACAACTCCTCCTCCTCTACTTCCTCCACCTCCTCTTGTGCCACCACCTGACTCCGAATTCTGTTTAACATGTGCTCCAGCATGTAAATCACCGGAATAGTCATGCTGATAATGGCATCGTCAGCACTAAACATCTTCGTCGCCATTTCAAAACTGTGCAGAAGGGTGCATAGGGCCCAGATCTGAGACCACTCCTCCAGCGTGATTTGCCCCACGTCTGGATCTCGTTGGCCCAGGCTATACGTCAGAACGTATTGCACCAGGGCTTGTCGGTGCTGCCACAGTCGCTGCAACATGTGCAGAGTTGAATTCCACCGGGTAGGCACATCGCATTTTAGCCGGTGAAGTGGCAGGCCCAACGACTTCTGTAGAGATGTAAGTCGCTGAGCTGCGGGATGCGAACAGCGGAAATGAGCACACAGCGACCGTGCCCTCTGCAGAAGGCCATCTAGTCTGGGATAGTGGGCTAAAAATTGCTGGACAACCAGGTTCAACACGTGAGCCATACAAGGCACGTGTGTGACATTGCCCCGGGGAAGGGCCGCACCCAGGTTTGCAGCATTGTCGCACACGGCCTTCCCTGGTTTCAGGTCCAGTGGAGACAAAAATTCATGAAATTGGTTCTCCAGAGCTGACCACAACTCCTCAGCTGTGTGACTCACATTTCCCAGACATTTCAATGTAAAAACCGCCTGATGACATTGAGCCCTACTGCCAGCATAGTAAGGAGGTGTGCAGGATCCCTTCTGCGCAGTTAGAAACCTTGTGGCATGACCAGACAGGCTTTGGGTGCAGGTGGAAGACCGAGAGGAGGTTGAGGAGGCAGAAGCAATATAGGAACTTTGACATAAAGAGGATTGACGCACAACTCGTGGGGACGGCAAGACTTGGACAGCAGCCCCTTGTCCTGCTGTCACCATAGTTACCCAGTGCCCAGTCAGCGACATGTAACGCCCCTGTCCATGCCTACTCGTCCAAGTGTCTGTGGTGAAATGCACCCTGTCACACACAGAGTTTCTCAAAGAAGCGGTGATGTTGTGTGCGACATGCTGGTGGAGCGCAGGCACACCTTTCTTTGAGAAGTAGTGCCGACTGGGCATCTGGTACTGGGGCACTGCGACGGACATAAGGTCTCGAAAATCCTCTGTGTCCACCAGGCGGAAAGGCAGCATTTCTGTAGCCAAGAGCTTGCAGATGGTGAAATTCAACCTCTTAGCTTTCTCATGGCTAGGAGGAAATGGTCTTTTACTTGTCCACATCTGAGGGACCGAGGGCTGGCTATTGTGCTTAGACGGGGTTGATAAGGGTGTCCCCGGCAAACTGCCGGTCTGTGAGGAAGATGCAGGAGGACATGTTAAGTTGCCTTGATCCAAAGGTGGTGCTATCGATGTCGGACAGCGCTCAACACCAGCTGGTGTTACCACCTCCAAAGAAAATGATGACCTGCCAATCACGCTGGCTGTTGCGGGTAAAGAGGTGGCAGGTCTGCGCCCCAAAACAGGTGTGACTGCTGTCCCCCCAGTCACAGAGGATGAAGAGGCCGCGGATGCACAAGATATGGCAGACGGTGGTTGGCCCGGCCGGCTAGGCCGCATTATAGAACACTGAGCTTCCCACTGCAACTTATGCTTCATGTCCATGTGCCGGTTCATGCATGAAGTACTCAAACTATGTATTTTTTGGCCTCTACTTAGCTTTTGCTGACAAATGTTACAGATAACACAAGTTGGGTCATCTTTATCGATCTGAAAAATTGCCCAGGCTATGCAAGGCTTAGCACCCATGCGACCTGAAGAGCCACCACGACTTGTGGTGAGAGGCAGAGTTGTGTTTGAGGATGCAGTTGTTGACGTGCTTCCAGTACTACGTCTCTGTCCAGGAAGGCGCAAGCTGACCTCGTCGTCACTAGCATCTTCCTCCACCTCCTCTGCTGACCTCATCTCTTGGCTGACTGTGGGTTGACAGTAAGTGGGATCTCCAACCTCATCATCATCACCCTGTGCGTTATCACACCCGTCGTCCTCAGAGCCAACATGTTCCTGCCCTGACAAAAAACTAAAGTTGTCGCTCCAATCAGGTATTTGAGTCTTATCGTCTTCCTCATTGTCTCCACCAACAGGAGTTACAGTTTGGGAATGAGGGTCTACATTATGGTCAGAACCTTCTGCGTCTTGTCCTGGATCCGACTCATAAAGATTCTGGGCATCAGTGTAGATCATTTCCTCGTCTGGATTCACAGAAGCACTGGAGTCGACCTCTGATTCCCAGGCTATAGTATGAGCAAACAGCTCTGCAGACGCAACCATCTGTTCTACCTCATACTCAGACGGGCAGCTGGAGATTTGGGAGCTGTGAGGAAGCAAGTGCGATTGGGGTGACACCTTTGAGGACTGGAGTATTTGTGATGTTGAAGTTGATGTGGAGGAGAGCCCACTTAAAGGAGCACTTGATATCCGTTGAAGCACCTGCTGTTTTTGTGCCTCATCTGGAATTTGTAGCGATTGGCGTGGCCGTAAGAAAGGGATCTTATCACATTGTCCGCTAAAAGAAGTAGACATTTTAGTTTGGCTGGAAGATGGTCTTTCTTCTGCAGATGATACTGTTGCTTTAACACCTACCCCACGGACACAACCTTTTTTTCCCCTTCCCAACACGCCTATTCCCCTTTCCACCAGCAGCAGGCCTTTTTCCACTCATTTTCTTGGTTAACTAATTCACAACTCTGGAGTTGTTTGCACAAAAAAACAATGGATGGGAACTTAGCAGAGCTGAGTGGCCAAACTGTGGTATTAGGCCAAAACTATTGGCTGGGTTAGATGCAGAAAAAAATTATATTCAATTTGCAACCTGATGGAGGTCAGTTTAGATGGACTAATAGAACAAGTCCCACACACAGCTAGAAGCCCAAATATTTTTTCAGAGGTAGATGCAGAAAAAATTTTTATTCAGTTTGCAACCTGATGGAGGTCTGTATAGATGGATTAATAGAACAAGTCCCACACACAGCTACAAGCCCAATATATTTTCAGAGGTAGATGCAGAAAAAAAATATATTCAGTTTGCAACCTGATGGAGGTCAGTATAGATGGACTAATAGAGAAAGTCCCACACACTGCTAGAAGGCCAAATATTTTTTCAGAGCTAGATGCAGACAAAAAATTATTTTGAATTTGCAACCTGATGGAGGTCAGTATAGGTGGACTAATAGAACAAGTCCCACACACTGCTAGAAGGCCAAATATTTTTTCAGAGCTAGATGCAGAAAAAAATTATATTCAGTTTGCAACCTGATGGAGGTCTGTATAGATGGATTAATAGAACAAGTCCCACACACAGCTAGAAGCCCAAATATTTTTTCAGAGGTAGATGCAGATAAAAATTATTTTTAATTTGCAACCTGATGGAGGTCAGTATTGATGGACTAATAGAGAAAGTCCCACACACTGCTAGAAGGCCAAATATTTTTTCAGAGCTAGATGCAGATAAAAATTATATTCAATTTTCAACCTGATGGAGGTCAGTATAGATGGACTAATAGAACAAGTCCCACACACAGCTAGAAGCCCAAATATTTTTTCAGAGGTACTGTAGATGCAGATAAAAATTATTTTTAATTTGCAACCTGATGGAGGTCAGTATAGATGGACTAATAGAGAAAGTCCCACACACTGCTAGAAGGCAAAATATTTTTTCAGAGCTAGATGCAGATAAAAATTATATTCAATTTGCAACCTGATGGAGGTCAGTATAGATGGACTAATAGAACAAGTCCCACACACAGCTAGAAGCCCAAATATTTTTTCAGAGGTACTGTAGATGCAGATAAAAATTATTTTTAATTTGCAACCTGATGGAGGTCAGTATAGATGGACTAATACAACAAGTCCCACACAAAGCTAGAAGCCCAATATTTTTTCAGAGGTAGATGCAGAAAAATATATACTCAGTTTGCAATCTGATGGAGGTCAGTATAGATGGAGTAATAGAACAAGTCCCACATACAGCTAGAAGCCCAAATATTTTTTCAGAGGTAGATGCAGATAAAAATTATTTTTAATTTGCAACCTGATGGAGGTCAGTATAGATGGACTAATAGAGAAAGTCCCACACACTGCTAGAAGGCCAAATATTTTTTCAGAGCTAGATGCAGATAAAAATTACATTCAATTTGCAACCTGATGGAGGTCAGTATAGATGGACTAATAGAGAAAGTCCCACACACTGCTAGAAGGCCAAATATTTTTTCAGAGCTAGATGCAGATAAAAATTATATTCAATTTGCAACCTGATGGAGGTCAGTATAGATGGACTAATAGAATAAGTCCCACACACAGCTAGAAGCCCAAATATTTTTTCAGAGGTACTGTAGATGCAGATAAAAATTATTTTTAATTTGCAACCTGATGGAGGTCAGTATAGATGGACTAATACAACAAGTCCCACACACAGCTAGAAGCCCAATATTTTTTCAGAGGTAGATGCAGAAAGAAATATATTCAGTTTGCAATCTGATGGAGGTCAGTATAGATGGAGTAATAGAACAAGTCCCACACACAGCTAGAAGCCCAAATATTTTTTCAGAGGTAGATGCAGATAAAAATTATTTTTACTTTGCAACCTGATGGAGGTCAGTATAGATGGACTAATAGAGAAAGTCCCACACACTGCTAGAAGGCCAAATATTTTTTCAGAGCTAGATGCAGATAAAAATTATATTCAATTTGCAACCTGATGGAGGTCAGTATAGATGGACTAATAGAGAAAGTCCCACATACCGCTAGAAGGCCAAACATTTTTTCAGAGCTAGATGCAGATAAAAATTATATTCAATGTGCAACCTGATGGAGGTCAGTATAGATGGACTAATAGAACAAGTCCCACACACAGCTAGAAGCCCAAATATTTTTTCAGAGGTACTGTAGATGCAGATAAAAATTATTTTTAATTTGCAACCTGTTGGAGGTCAGTATAGATGGACTAATAGAGAAAGTCCCACACACTGCTAGAAGGCCAAATATTTTTTCAGAGCTACATGCAGAAAAAAATTATATTCAGTTTGCAAAATGATGGAGGTCAGTATATATGGACTAATAGAGAAAGTCCCACACACTGCTAGAAGGCCACATATTTTTTCAGAGGTAGATGCAGAAAAAAATATATTCAGTTTGCAACCTGATGGAGGTCTGTATATATGGATTAATAGAACAAGTCCCACACACAGCTAGAAGCCCAATATTTTTTCAGAGGTAGATGCAGAAAAAAATATATTCAGTTTGCAACCTGATGGAGGTCTGTATATATGGATTAATAGAACAAGTCCCACACACAGCTAGAAGCCCAATATTTTTTCAGAGGTAGATGCAGAAAAAAATATATTCAGTTTGCAACCTGATGGAGGTCTGTATAGATGGATTAATAGAACAAGTCCCACACACAGCTAGAAGCCCAATATTTTTTCAGAGGTAGATGCAGAAAAAAATATATTCAGTTTGCAACCTGATGGAGGTCAGTATAGATGGACTAATACAACAAGTCCCACACACAGCTAGAAGCCCAATATTTTTTCAGAGCTAGATGCAGAAAAAAATTATATTCAATTTGCAACCTGATGGAGGTCAGTATAGATGGACTAATAGAATGATGCTATGCCCAAAAGATTTTACTTCACTAGGTGCAGTAAAAAAATTGGTATTCTATACACAGGTGGTATATCTTGCAACACAGATAGGCTACTCCACTGACTAACACACTCTGCAATAGGCCAAAAAGGATTAGCTTTGCTAGATTCAGCCAAATGCTGTGAAAAAAACTTGCACAGCACTGGCACAGACCTGCCTGGCAAAAACTGATAGGAACTGATGTAACCTAGTCCTGAAAAGGACTCCAATTACAATTAGTCTTTACTCCCACAATCTATCTATCTATCTATTTTATCAGACCTGCCTGATAAAAGTCGTAGGAAATGCTGTAACCTAGTCCTTAAAAGGACTGCAATCACAACTATTCCCTACTCCCAAGCTATCTGTAGATTTGTGCGAAAATTGGCTTGAAATTAACAAGGTATAGCGCACACAGCAACAGCGGTGCCGTCTAACACGCAGCTGCAGCAGTGAGAAAATGGTGGCGACGAGGAAAATGGCTTGGTCTTATAGGGCAAGGACATGTGACATACTCTGCCAATGACACATGCCCTTGCTTGTGTGAAAAAAAGCACTTCGCTCCGTGTGTGCGCTGCTGATAGGCTGACAGATTGCACCTCCCCACTGTAAATGCGGGAAAGAGAAAAAAAAAATGGAGATCTTCATTGTTCCTGCAGAGATCCATCCCCTGCTCCTCCCCCCACCCCGCTGTACACTCAAACTGCGTATTAACATTAATTTTCATCATTACTGAGAAAAAATCCAGTTATGATTTTGGTGCACGAACAGTTATCGAACATAACCTCGAACAGCCGAATTTTTCTCAAATTGTTCGTGTTCGCCGAACGGCTCGAACACCGCCCAAAACAGCTCGAATTTGAGATTGGCGAACAGTTCGAGTAGAACAACGCTCATCTCTACTTACTAGTAATGAGCGAGCACTAAAAGGCTCGGGTACTCATTGTTCGAGTCGAGCAAATTGGATTGCTCGATTGCTCGGTCCGAGTAACGAGCCCAATGTAAGTTTATGGGAAACTCGATCATTTTTCTGGTGTCTGCAGACCGCCAGGGTCTGCAGAGGGCCAAAAAATTGCCCAAATCGATGGGAACACTGCTCAATTGATATGGAAACAGCACGGGGAAGACCCCTGGAAGCATTTCTGACTCCCAGGTCAATGCTGTCAACAATGTTGTCAGAGGTATTACGCCACTTTTACGGACTCACAATAAAACATACAAAATCAAAACCAAAATGGATTTTCCTGGGAAATATGTTAAGGAACATCCTTTCCAGGGTAATGACATATATAAGGCAAAATAAATATACAAAAACAAAAATGCTCCTCCACACCTTGGGCTATGTTCACACGTAGCTGTTTTGATGCGTTTTTGCCCCTTTGCAGTGCTTTAAACGAAGACAAATGCATTCACCAGGAAATATAATTTTAACATTTTACTACCTTATCTGGCCATGTGGTGTGTGACACATAATCAGACACATCCTGTGCCATTGATGAAGGAGGGACTCTGAAAGTCACAAAGCCTATTTTTATAGGGCCATCAGGCTGCCCTTACTTTTCTTAAAGAGCCAGCAGTCGGCCCTCGCTACTGTTAGAGAGCCATCAGCCGGCTATGCTTTGTGGTTCCCTTTATTAATGAATGGGTCTCCTATACTGTTTATGCGCATGCAGTGACTGCAACGGCTGCCAAAAATTTTGGAAAAACCCACTAACAATTTAAAGACTCATAGAGCTGGGCCACAGTAACGACATGTTCGCATTAGAAAGGAGAGGGTCTGCTATTCAGTAATAGGGTATGCAGTGAGTGCAACGGCTGCCAAAATTTAGTAGAAACCCCACTAACAATTTAAAGACACATAGAGCTGGGCCACAGTAACGAGAACGACATGTTCTCATTAGAAAGGAGAGGGTCTGCTTTACAGTTATAGGGTATGCATTGAGTCCGATCCCTGCCAAAATTTAGAAAAAAAACACTAAAAATTTAAAAACACATATACCTGGACCACAGTAATGAGTATAGTAAAAATAACCTTGGCACTCGAAAGTATGTTCAAATAGAGAAAATTTATTACAGTCCATTATATACAAAACGTTTCAGTCACTTTTGACCTTCTTCAGTTGACTGCAGAGAACGTAAAATACTGTGAGTAATTCATATAACAAAAATTTAACAAAAAAATTAACACAAAATGAACCAAAAATTCACAAAACTGCGAATCAATTTGACATAATGTCATTGTACATTTATGCAACATCTTTCATCAATGGGGTAACAGGAGCAAGGGAAGAGAACAAGGAGATGAGGAATTTCATAATGTGAATAAAACTGTCTCTACCTATATGTGGGTATTAGGAGAAAGGTACCTACCAGTATATAGACTGGAGTAGGAATAGTGGACAAAAGTAGGTATCTTAAGTGGGTCCATAAAGGACTGCCTGGGAGTAAGATAAGATAAGTATATGAGATTAGGCAGTGAAATATCCTATGTAATCAAAAGGTACATTTACCTGATTGAAGTGTGATAGACAGTGACGGCGTCACAAGGCAGTATCCTCCGCTCGTTGTACAGGCTATCTGTCTAAGGGAGGGACCTTAAATAGGGGAAGTGATGGTTGGATAAGCAAATCATCGCTAGAATGCTTACAGCCCGGCCGTGCGAAAAACCGGAAGTGATGTACTGATGTCACCGGAAGTGACGTTTCCGGATCGCATGTGCGTTCCAAGTAAGGGGAGCTTGCGTTCCAAGGTGCAGGAAGTGTCTGCGCTGGCTCTGTAACTAAGAGTGACGCTTCTTGGAGGTACTCAGTGGCTCTGTGACCCTAACGAAGGACTTGGGGAAGGACCAAAGGGATGGGAAAGATCTGGAAACAAAAGAGAAAAACAGTCAGGAGGAGACAAAAACATTTTGAAGCATAATATCCAGTATTTGCTATGACAAAAACATTTTGAAGCATAATATCCAGTATTTGCTATGATTAGCCCGGTATAATACTGTTTAAACCCTATACAATATAATTCAGAGCAGGTATGTCACGGGCCGCCCTATTAGGGATAAGAAGATTAGACAAAAGACAAGAGATCATAATCCCTATTTAACCCTTTAGGCGTTAGGGCATCCATCTCGTGGATCCAAAAAGCCTCCCTGTGTTTAAGGAGGCGAATGTGGTCACCTCCGCGACATGGTGGTGGAACTTGCTCCAAGACCTGGAACCTCAATTGGGAGATGTTATGGCCCATGTTAACGAAGTGGTGAGGAATGGGCAGAAGCAGATTTTTGCACCTTATCGTTGACTTGTGCTTAGATATTCTATTCCTGATGGGCTGTGTAGTCTCTCCTATATATACAAGTCCACAGGGGCATTTAATCAGGTATATTACAAATGCGCTCTCACAGGTATAGTAACCTTTGATATTATATTTCTTGCCCGTATGTGGATGGTACACTACATTGCCTTTGAGGACATTGTTACATTTTCTACACATTGTAGACATGGAAAGGTGCCAATGTCTGCCCAAATGAGGGAGTCCTTGAGGTTCGGGGCTCGCTTGAAGCAGGGCATGAATGGTTTTTGAAAACTGATGATTGATGGGTAACCGGTGCGTAAAATACTCCAATGTTTGCGAATGGTTTTATGTAGTATGTAAGCAAAGGGGTGATATGTGTGGACGAACGGAATACGATCAGAGTTATCTGAGCGTGACCTTGAATGGTCTCCTTGTAAGGGCTGTAGGATGGATGGAGGGTAGCCTCTTTCAATAAATTTGGTGCCCATCTCCTGTAATCTCTGTCAACGAGTAGTGGGGTCTGCGCTCGACCCTACTGAATTGCGATTTCGGTATTGATTTCTTTATGTGTGCCGGATGGTTGCTCGTGTAATGTAGCAGACCATTACGGTCTGTCGGTTTGGTATAGAGATCCGTAGTAAGAAAGCCCTCCTCATCTTTGATGACGACTGTATCTAGAAAGCTCACTCCATGTAGGTCAGAAGTAATTGTAAACCCCAAACCTGGCCAAGCAGTGTTTAAAGCGGTAAAGAAGGTTTATAGGGCTTCCATGGGGCCATTCCAGATACAGAAGATATCGTCTATAAATCTCTTCCAAAAGGGTTAAATAGGGATTATGATCTCTTGTCTTTTGTCTAATATTCTTATCCCTAATAGGGTGGCCCGCGACATACCTGCTCTGAATTATATTGTATAGGGTTTAAACAGTATTATACAAGGCTTATCATAGCAAATACTGGATATTGTGCTTCAAAATGTTTTTGTCATAGCAAATACTGGATATTATGCTTCAAAATGTTTTTGTCTCCTCCTGACTGTTTTTCTCTTTTGTTTCCAGATCTTTCCCATCCCTTTGGTCCTTCCCCAAGTCCTTCGTTAGGGTCACAGAACCACTGAGTACCTCCAAGAAGCGTCACTCTTAGTTACAGAGCCAGCGCAGACACTTCCTGCACCTTGGAACGCAAGTTCCCCTCACTTGGAACGCACGTGCAATCCGGAAACGTCACTTCCGGTGACGTCAGTACATCACTTCCGGTTTTTCGCACGGTAAGGCTGTAAGCATTCAAGCGATGATTGGCTTATCCAACCATCACTTCCCCTATTTAAGGTCCCTCCCTTAGACAGATAGCCTGTACAACCAGCGGTGGATACTGCGTTGTGACGCCGTCACTGTCTATCACACTTCAATCAGGTAAATGTACCTTATGATTACATAGGATATTTCACTGCCTAATCTAATATACTTATCTTATCTTACTCCCAGGCAGTCCTTTATGGTCCCACTTAAAATACCTACTTTTGTCCACTATTCCTACTAAATTTTTGTTATATGAATTACTCACAGTATTTTACGTTCTCTGCAGACAACTGAAGAATGTCAAAAGTGACCGAAACATTTTGCATATAATGGACTGTAATAAATTTTCACTATTTGAACGTACTTTCCAGTGCCAAGGTTATTCTTACTAGATTCAGGGCCTGGTCCCTTGTTGAGCACCATATCACAGGAGTGCAGCGATTTAATTATAATTATACATTTACCGGTCCACCTGCACCTTGCGGGGATATGTCCTCGTCCATGTTTTCCTACAATGCGGATGAAACTACCTCTATCTTGGCCCAAACATGTGTATCAAGTGATTTTCTGAGGGTCCCTCCAGGAGAGGCAAGAGGACGCAACTTGGAGAAAGAACACCGCCATCTAATCAATTTAGAACTGCACTGCACAACCCTGACCAAATATCTGAGGGTACAAAGGATTCCCAGGGGCCTCAGGGTTCCTTTGAGACCCACTCTTTTTTCTGATCTACCTGACTATTGCAGCAAGTTTGAACATATTCTCAACAAATGCTCCTTCGACTTAATGGTCTTGACCATAGACCACCTCCATAAAGCAATAGCATCTACTAAAGAACTTATCGGTAACATTGAAACCCAGCTGACCTCTTCAGCTAGTCCAGAGGAGTGGACCACTCTAAGGGCTAAAATCCAGAACAACATTGACCAGCATAGGAGAGATATGGAGTATAGAAAGAGAAACAAATTCCAAAGAGACGCAGAAGACTACGAGTTGAAGAGAGTATACAGATGGCAGGAGAAACAGCATCTTGGTGTAAATCCTCAAAGATTTACCCGTTCATCCACAGAGGTTTCCTCTTCTGGCTCAGAACCAGAAAGGAGGGACCATTTCACCACCTCTTCTTGTTTTTTAGGACAGCAACGGAGATACCCACGAAGAAAAAGACGAGGAGAGGCGGGCAACACCAGAGGAAATGTGGAATTCACCAGGATAACTCAGTCTCAGACGTAACCCCTTTGGTGGTAAATATCTCTTCTATGTCTCTAAGTATAGCTCAATTATCTATATTACAGAAGGGCCTTTCATTTTTCCCTACAGGAAGGTATAATACCTTCAGATTGGATATGGAGCTACAACGCTTCTATCGTTCTTTAAGATTGAAAACTCATTTTGATAAGATCTCTTCCCCCTCTGATAATGGTGTGGTTCCTCCTGCCACCAATCCAGATGAAGCAATTACGGCAAGGAGCCCGGGTCTATATAATAAAAGCACATATAGGAGACCCCAAGGTTCCCATGCCCTGGAAACTTTTATTGGCTTTGTGGATACAGCTTTTAGAGTCCTTCGATCCAGGGTGGACAGGAGGGAACTCCATTATGAGCCTAACCTGTCCCCCCTGGACAAACAGGCTCTTACAAGCCTCAGGAACGATAAAGATCTGGTTATCAAACCGGCAGACAAAGGGGGCACCATTGTCATTATGGGTAGAGTCAAATACATTAGAGAAATAGAGCGCCAACTCAGCGAAACCATCACCTACTGCCAGCATTCCCTGGACCCCTCTTCCCAGTTCAGTAATCTTATACGGACCACTATCAAAAGACTTATGATGGCAGGTATGATAGACGCCAAAACCGGCGAGTTTCTTATCAAAACACACCCATTTACTCCTGTGTTTTATGTTCTACCGAAAATACACAAGAATCTTACTGAACCCCCTGGACGTCCTATTGTAGCCTCGACCGATTCGGTATTCTCCCCCTAGCTATGTTTCTAGAGAAAATCATCACACCACTCATACAAAAGAGCCCATCCTTCCTGTTGGACACGGGCTCATTCCTTAAAACATTGACAGACCTTAAACAGGTCCCCACAACTGCCCTACTGGTGTCCTTTGACGTAAAGGATCTCTATACTTCCATACCACATGACCGAGGTATTCACATGGTTAAGACGCTCCTGACAGAATCCCAGACGGATCCAAGAATAATTGAACTTGTCTTAGACCTATTGACTCTAGTGCTCAGTAAAAATTACTTTCTTTTCCAGCACAGGTATTTTTTACAGGTGAAAGGCACCGCAATGGGCTCAAATGTAGCGCCCCCTTTCGCTAGTTGTTACATGTCGGCCTTTGAGAGCTCAATTGCCTATGTTCACCCTCTCTTCCAATCTCATTCGATCATTTGGAAGAGATTTATAGACGATATCTTCTGTATCTGGAATGGCCCCATGGAAGCCCTAGAAACCTTCTTTACCGCTTTAAACACTGCTTGGCCAGGTTTGGTGTTTACAATTACTTCTGACATACATAGAGTGAGCTTTCTAGATACAGTCGTCATCAAAGATGAGGAGGGATTTCTTACCACGGATCTCTATACCAAACCGACAGACCGTAATGGTCTGCTACATTACACGAGCAACCATCCGGCACACATAAAGAAATCAATATCGAAATCGCAATTCAGTAGGGTCGAGTGCATAGTCACAGACCCCACTACCCGTCGACAGAGATTACAGGAGATGGGCACCAAATTTATTGAAAGAGGCTACCCTCAATCCATCCTACAGCCCTTACAAGGAGACCCTTCAAGGTCATGCTCAGATAACTCTGATCGTATTCCGTTCATCCCCACATATCACCCCTTTGCTTACATACTACATAAAACCATTCACAAACATTGGAGTATTTTACGCACCGGTTACCCATCAATCATCAGTTTTCAAAAACCATTCATGCCCTGCTTCAAGCGAGCCCCGAACCTCAAGGACTCCCTCATTCGGGCAGACATTGGCACTACTAAACCAGGACCCACACAAGGGTTCCTCCAAAATCCTAAGATGGGTACCTTTCCATGTCTCCAATGTAGACAATGTAACAATGTCCTCAAAGGCAATGTAGTGTAACATCCACATACGGGCAAGAAATATAATATCAAAGGTTACTATACCTGTGAGAGCGCATTTGTAATTTACCTGATTAAATGCCCCTGTGGACTTGTATATATAGGAGAGACTACACAGCCCATCAGGGATAGAATATCTAAGCAGAAGTCCACGATAAGGTGCAAAAATCTGCTTCTGCCCATCCCTCACCACTTCGTTACCATGGGCCATAACATCTCCCAATTGAGGTTCCAGGTCTTGGAGCAAGTTCCACCACCACGTCGCGGAGGTGACCGCATTCGCCTCCTTAAACACAGGGAGGCTTTTTGGATCCACGAGAAGGATGCCCTAACGCCTAAAGGGTTAAATAGGGATTATGATCTCTTGTCCTTTGTCTAATCTTCTTATCCCTAATAGGGCGGCCCGTAACATACCTGCTCTGAATTATATTGTATAGGGTTTAAACAGTATTATACCGGGCTAATCATAGCAAATACTGGATATTATGCTTCAAAATGTTTTTGTCATAGCAAATACTGGATATTATGCTTCAAAATGTTTTTGTCATAGCAAATACTGGATATTATGCTTCAAAATGTTTTTGTCTCCTCCTGACTGTTTTTCTCTTTTGTTTCCAGATCTTTCCCATCCCTTTGGTCCTTCCCCAAGTCCTTCGTTAGGGTCACAGAGCCACTGAGTACCTCCAAGAAGCGTCACTCTTAGTTACAGAGCAAGCGCAGACACTTCCTGCACCTTGGAACGCAAGCTCCCCTCACTTGGAACGCTCACGCGATCCGGAAACGTCACTTCCGGTGACGTCAGTACATCACTTCCGGTTTTTCGCACGGCCGGGCTGTAAGCATTCTAGCGATTATTGGCTTATCCAACCATCACTTCCCCTATTTAAGGTCCCTCCCTTAGACATATAGCCTGTACAATCAGCGGTGGATACCTCGTTGTGACGCCGTCACTGTCTATCACACTTCAATCAGGTTAATGTACCTTTTGATTACATAGGATATTTCCCTGCCTAATCTCATATACTTATCTTATCTTACTCCCAGGCAGTCCTTTAAGGACCCACTTAAGATACCTACTTTTGTCCACTATTCCTACACCAGTCTATATACTGGTAGGTACCTTTCTCCTAATACCCACATATAGGTAGAGACAGTTTTATTCACATTATGAAATTCCTCATGTCCTTGTTCTCGTCCCTTGCTCCTGTTACCCCATTGATGAAAGATGTTGCATAAATGTACAATGACATTATGTCAAATTGATTCGCAGTTTTGTGAATTTTTGGTTTATTTTGTGTTAATTTTTTTGTTAAATTTTTGTTATCTGAATTACCCACAGTATTTTACGTTCTCTGCAGTCAACTGAAGAAGGTCAAAAGTGACCGAAACGTTTTGTATATAATGGACTGTAATAAATTTTCTCTATTTGAACATACTTTCGAGTGCCAAGGTTATTCTTACTAGATTCAGGGCCCGGTCCCTTCTTGAGCACCATATCACGGGAGTGCAGCGATTTAATTATAATTACACAGTAATGAGTATGACATGTACCCATTAGAAAGAGAGGGTCTTCTATTCAGTTATAGGGTATGCAGTGAGTGCAACGGCTGCCAAAATTTAGGAAACACCCTATTATTATTATTTATTATTATAGCACCGTTTATTCCATGGCGCTTTACATGTGAAAAAGGGGGTATACGTAGCAAAAAACACTTAATATAATCTTAACAAAATGGATCAGTGACTGGTACAGGAGGAGAGAGGACACTGCACGTGGGGGCTCACAATCTGCGAGGAATGGGTGAGGATACAGTAAGTGAGGGTAGAGATGGTCATTCAGCAATGTCGTGGAGCGGTGGCGGTGGTTACTGCAGGTTGTAGGCATGTCGGAAGAGGTGGGTCTTCAAGTTTTTTTTGAAGGTTTCCGTGGTAGGCGAGAGTCTGATATATTGGAGCAGAGAGTTCCAGAGAAGGGGGGATACACGGGAAAAATCTTGTATGCGATTGTGGGAAGAGGAGATAAGAGGTGAGTAGAGCAGGAGATCTTTTGAGGATCGAAGGTTGCGTGCTGGTAAGTACCAGGAGACTAGGTCACAGATGTATGGTGGAAACA
Organism: Phyllobates terribilis; assembly: GCF_046119375.1. NCBI lineage: Eukaryota > Metazoa > Chordata > Amphibia > Anura > Dendrobatidae > Phyllobates > Phyllobates terribilis. The sequence continues at coordinate 449,007,945 of NW_027362764.1, forward strand.
GATTGTGGATAGCTTTGTATGCCAGGGTTAGGGTTTTGAACTGGATTCTCTGGGCAATGGGGAGCCAATGAAGGGATTGAAAGAGGGGAGAGGCCGGGGAATAGAAGATGAATGAGAAGGTGGAAAGATAATGAATTCTGTTTTATCCATGTTAAGTTTTAGAAATGTGGCAGAGAAGAAGGATGAGATAGCAGACAGCCATTGTGGGATTCTGGTCAGGAGGGAGGAGACATCGGGTCCAGAGAGGTAGATCTGTGCGTCATCGGCGTAGAGGTGATACTGAAAGCCGTGAGACTCTATGAGCTGTCCCAGGCCAAAGGTTTAGATGGAGAAGACCTGAGGTCCTAGAACTGAACTTTGGGGGACACCGACAGATAGGGGGCGAGATGAGGATGTGGTGTGCGAGTGAGAGATGCTGAAAGTCTTGTCTGTTAGGTATGAGGAGATCCAAGATAGGGCCAAGAGATGAGAGGGTCTGTAGTAAGAGGGGATGGTCGACTGTGTCAAAGGCAGATGACAGGTCCTGGAGGAGGTCGACGGAGTAGTATCGTTTGGATTTGGCAGTTAGTAGGTCATTGGTGACTTTGGTCAGGGCAGTTTCAGTCGAGTGATGTGGTCGGAAGCCAGATTTTATGCAGTCAAAGAGGGAACATGAGGAGAGGTGGGAGGACAGCTCAAGGTGGACATATTGTTCCGGCAGTTTTGAGACATAGGGGAGAAGTGATATGGGGCAGTAGCTGGTCAGAAAGGATGTGTCAAAGGAGGGCTTTTTGAGGATGGGTGTGATTGAGGTGTGTTTGAAACATGAGGGGAAGACACCAGTTGTTAGTGACAAGTTGAAGAGGTGGGTTAGGGTTGGGATGAAGACTGTGGTAAGGTTAGGGATGAGGTGGGAATGGATTGGATCAAGTTCGCAGGTGGTGAGGTGTGACTTGGAGAGTTAAGAAGAAACTTGGTTTTCTGTAATGGTGGGGAAGTGGGGTTTGGAGGACGAAGGTTGAGTAGAAATGAGGAGGGGCTGTGGGGACTTTAGGGAAAAGCTTTGTCTGATGGCATCAATCTTCTGCTTGAAGTATGAGGCAAAGTATTCAGCTGAGATGAGTGGAGAGGGAGGGGGAGCTAGGGACAGAGGAGATAATTGAAAGTACTGAATAGTTGTTTAGGGTTGTGAGACAGGGAGGATATGAGAGATGAGAAGTAGGTTTGTTTTGCTACAGTAAATATGGACTTGAAAATAGTGAGGGATTGTTTGAATACAATGAAGTGCTCGATGGAGTGGGACCTTTTCCATCTCTGCTCAGCAACCCTGGAGGCACGTTGCAGTTCTTTAGTAAGGTTGGTGTGCCAGGGTTGCCTATGGACTGTGCTAGCGTCTGTATGTGTGAGAGGGGCGACTGAGTCGAGAGCCACGGCTGTTGTGGTATTATATAAAGCAGCAGCAACATCTGCATCTTGTAAGGAATTTATATCAGTAAGAGGGAGGAGGGATTCAGAGAGTGAGTGTAGGTCGAGGTGTTTGAGGTTTTCTGCGAGGGTGTGCAAGTTTTTGGTGTGGGGATTGTGGACCTGGAGAGGAGAAGGCAGAGAATGTAAGTAGGCTGTGGTCTGAGAGAGTGAAAGGAGAATTTGAGAGGTTAGATAGGAAACAGAGGAGGGTGAAGATTAGGTCCAGTGTGTGGCCATCTTTATGAGTGTCAGCGGAAGACCATTGAGCAAGGCCGAAGGAGGAAGTGAGGGATTGGAGCTTAGAGACAGATGAGTGGGACGTGTCGATAGGGATGTTGAAGTCACCCATTTTGATAGTGGGGATGTCTGTGGAAAGGAAGTGAAGCAGCCAGGTGGTGAAGTGGTCTAAGAAGGTGGTGGCTTGCCCTGGGGGTCGGTAAATGACAGCCAGTTGGAGGTTGGAGGGGAAGTAGATGCGCATACAGTGCACTTCAAAAGATGGAAGTGTAACGGAGGACGGCAGTGGGATTTCGGTGAAGGTGCAGGTATCTGACAGGAGAAACAAATTAAAGACACTTAGAGCTGGGTCACAGTAATGACATGTTCCCATTAGAAAGGAGAGGGTCTGCTATTCAGTTATAGGGCATGCAGTGAGTGCAATGGCTGCCAAAATTTAGGAAAAACCCCACTAACAATTTAACCCCTTTACTCCCCAGGGTGGTTTGCACGTTAATGACCAGGCCAATTTTTACAATTCTGACCACTGTCTCTTTATGAAGTAATTACTCTGAAATGCTTCAACGGATCCCACTGATTCTGAGTTTGTTTTTTCGTGACATATAGTACTTCATGATAGTGGTAAAATTTCTTTGATATCACTTGCGTTTATTTCACAATTTTCAAAATTTTAATTTTTATTCCGTAAAATCAGAGAGATATCTTACACAAAATAGTTAATAAACAACATTTCCCACATGTCTACTTTACATCAGCACAATTTTGGAACCAAAAATTTTTTTTATTAGTGCGCTATAAGGGTTAAAAGTTGTTCAGCGATTTCTCATTTTTCCAACAAAACTTATAAAACCATTTTTTTAGGGACCACATCACATTTAAAGTGATTTTGAGGGGCTTTTTTGACACAAAATACCCAAAAGTGACACCATTCTAAAAACTGCACCCCTCAAGGTGCTCAAAACTACATTCAAGAAGTTTATTAACCCTTCACGTACTTCACAGCAATGTTTGGAATGGGGAAAAAAATGAACATTTAACTTTTTTTCACAAAAATGTTACTTTAGACCCCAATTTTTTCTTTTTTGCAGGGGTAACAGGAAAAAATGGACCCCAAAATTTGTTGTGCAATTTCCCCGGACCACACAGATACTCCATACATGGGCAAAAAACACTGTTTGGGCGCACATCAGGGCTCAAAAGGGAAGGAGCGCCATTTGACTTTTTGAATGTAAAATTTGCTTGAATAATTAGCGGACGCCATGTTGCATTTAGAGAGCCTCTGATGTGCCTAACCAGTAGAAACCACCCATAGGTGATACCATTTTGGAAACTAAACCCCTCAGGGAACTTATCTAGATGTGTGGTGAGCACCTTGAACCCCCAGGTGCTTCACAGAAGTTTATAACATGGAGCAGTGAAAATAAAATTCTCACATTTTTCCCACAAAAATGATTTTAAGCCCCCAGTTTTGCATTTTTATAAGGATAACAGGAGAAATTGCACCATGCAACTTGTTGTGCAATCTCTGCTTAGTTAGCCGATACCCCATATGTGGGGGAAAACCACTGTTTGGGCATACGGCAGGGTTCAGAAGAGAAGGAGTGCCATTTGACTTTTTGAATGTAAAATTTGCTTGAATAATTAGGGGATGTGCCCCTCATGTGCCTAAACAGTGGAAAACCCCCACAATTGACACCATTTTAGAAACTAGACCCCTGAGGGAACTTAGTTAGATATGTGGTGAGCACCATTAACCCCCAGGTGCTTCACACAAGTTTAGAACATGAAGCCGTGAAAATAAAAAAATCTAACTTTTTCCACAAAAATGATCTTTTAGCCCCAAATGTTTTAGTTTCACAAAGGTAAGAGGAGAAAATGGAATCTAAAAACTGTTGTTCAATTTCTCCTGAGTACGCCAATACCCCATATGAGGGGAAAATACACTGTTTGGGCGCACATCAGGGTTCAGAAGGGAAGGAGCACTGTGTGACTTTTTGAACGCAAAATTGGCTTGAATCAAAAGCGGACGCCATGTCGCATCTCGGGAGCCCCTGATGTGCCTAAATAGTGGAAACCCCCCACAATTGACTCCATTTTGGAAAATAGACCCCTCAAGGATTTTATCAAGGGGTATAGTGTACATTTTGAACCCAGAGGTTCTACAGAATTTGATAACATTAGGTCATCATATTGAATAAGTTGTCATTAGTCTTGAGCGCAAGTGCTCGCTACTTGAGTTTGCATCGGGTACTCGGGTATGCACCATGTATCACGGGTGCTCGAGTTACATGCTCGAGTCCCTGCCTCGCATGTTTCACTGTTGTTAGACACCCAAAAAAAAACATGCGGGGATGGCTCGTGCATGGCAGGCGATCCCAGCAACGTTTTTTTGGCCGAGAAGCAATGTGGGGCAGAGACTCGAGCATGTCACTCGAACACACATGATACGCAGTGCATACCCCGGCACCCGATGCAAACTTAAGTAGCGAGCTCTTGCGCTCAACACTGGTCGCCAAATTGTCATCATATTTTTTCCTTACTTTTGAAAAAATTCTAACCCTTACCCCAGCCCTAACCCTAGCCCAACCCTACCCCCAACCCTAACATTAGCCCAACCCTAACCCTAGCCTAACCCTAACCCTAGCCCCAACCCTAACCCAACCCTAACCCAAACTTAACCCTAATCCTAACCTCAACCCCAACCCTAACCCCAAACGTAACCCTATCACAACCCTAGCCCTAGCCCAACCCTAACCCTAGCCCAACCCTAACCCTAGCCCAACCCTAACCCTAGCACAACCCTAACCCAAACCCTAATACAACCCTAACCCTAACTCTAGCAAAACTCTAACCCTAGAGTTTATTTTTTTACATCGTTCCTCGTGTGATATAAGTGATTAGACGACTTTATTCTTCGGGTCGGTGCGATTACAGCAATACCAGATTCATATGGGGTTTTTATGATTGACAGCTGTCAAAGACGCTTTTTTTTGCAAAGACTAGTTTTCTCATCGCCATATTTTGAGAGCTATAATTTTTCCATATTTTGGCCGACAGAGTTATGTGATGGCTTGTTTTTTGCGGGACAAGTTGACGTTTTTATTGGTACCATTTTTGGGCATGTGACATTTTTTGATCACTTTCTTTTCCGATTTTTGGGAGGCAGAATAAACAAAAAATAGAAATTCAGGAATTGTTTTTTTTATTTTTTTTATGCCGTTCCGCGTGTGGTAAAATTCATAATGCAGCGTTATTTTTCGGGTCAGTATATTTACAGCAGTACTGCATTTATATAATTTTTTATGTTTTGTCGCTTTTACACAATAAAAACTATTTTCTAGAAAAAATAATTTTTGTGTATCGCTAAGTTTTCGGATGATGGAGCTGTGTGAGGGCTTGTTGTTTGTAGAACAAGATGACGTTTTCAGCGGTACCATTTTTAATTACATTCGTCTTTTTGATGGCGTGTTGTTCCATTTTTTGTTTGGCGGTATGATGATAAAGCATTGTTTTTTGCTTCGTTTTTTATTTTATTTTTTTACCGTGTTCACTAAAGGGGTTAACTAGTGGGTAGTGTTGAGCTACCCCCGTAGTGTGAGAGTTCAGTTCGGTTAGTCGAGCACCCATATGTTCGCCGAACTGTTCGTCGAACTGTTTGTCGAACACCTTCGAACACCATTAAAACCAATGGCAGGCAAACAAAAACACATAGAAACACATAGAAAACACCTTCAAAGGTGTCCAAAAGCTGACAAACTGCTCAGAAGACACAACTAACACAAGGAAAAGTGACAAGTACATATAGTCATGCGAAAAGAAAAGAGGTGGAGGAGTAAAAGGAGGGGGAGACACAGATATAGGCATGTCATGCCCTTCTAAAACCAAAAAAGTGCGAAGCTGACACGGCCAGTCCGTTCCTGCCCGTGCCACCTCCATGTCGCCGGGTTTGTGCCAGAGCCGCAGTGGACCCTGACGGCCAGCCCCCCTCTCCGAATACTGGTGCCTGTCCGCTGGTGGGTCGAGCCCCCCCGCGGTGGGGGGGGGGTAACATCTGCAGAAGAAAGACCATCTTCCAGCCAAACTAAGATGTCTACTTCTTTTCGTGGACAATGTGATACGATCCCTTTCTTACGGACATGTCCATCGCTGCAAATACCAGATACAGCACAAAAACAGCTGGTGCTTCAACGTATATCAAGTGCTCCTTCAAGTGGGCTCTTCTCCACCTCAACTTCAACATCACAAATACTCCAGTCCTCAGAGGTGTCACCCCAATCGCACTTGCTTCCTCACAGCTCCCAAGTCTCCAGCTGCCCGTCTGAGTATGGGGTAACACAGATGGTTGAGTCTGTACAGCTGTTTACTCATACTATAGCCTGGGAAACGGAGGTCTGCTCCAGAGCTTCTGTTAATCCAGACGAGGAAATGATCTGCACTGATGCCCAGAATCTTTATAAGTCGGATCTAGGACCAGATGAAGAAGGTTCTGAGCATAATGTAGACCCTCGTTCCCAAACTATAACTCCTGTTGGTGGAGACAATGATGAAAACAATGATGAGACTCAAATACCTGATTGGAGCGACAACTTGACTTTTCGGTCAGGGCAGGAAGAGGTTGGCTCTGAGGACGACGGGTGTGAGAACACACAGGGTGATGATGACGACGTTGGAGATCCCACTTACTGTCAACCCACAGTCAGCCAGTCGATGAGATCAGCAGAGGAGTTGGAGGAGGATGTGACTAGCCCAGGGGATGGGGATGACTCGGTACCCGGGCCTTTGTCTGACCTTGGGGATGTCGCGGTGGTCGGCTCCCGGGCCCGTACCCTGGGGTCACTCTTTAAAAGGGTGGATAATTGTTAATTTTATAAGAGTTCGTGACTCCACCTGTGGTATTTGTTGAGAAGCACCAGCACTTCAGCAGTCCACTGAGGCCTGTGATAAGGCAGCTCGATGGTATAGCTCCCCACAGGTGGAGCTAGGCCTCAGAAAAGCGAATGCAGGGGGAATGCAGGACAGGCGAGACCCAGCTGGGTCAGAGCAAGAACCGGAATGGACACGGTAGTCACTTCAGTACCTTTTACTGGTGGAAATTCAGGCACATCCCGGAGCACTGTAGGGTGAAGGGTGCATATCAGGATCCTCCCCAATGAGCGGGTGTAGGGCCTCCTGTTTCTTGCCTCTGCGTAGTAAGTTTCTGACCTGCCTGGAGCTAGGCCTAACTTTGTCTCTGTCCTGCGCTGGCTGACCTTATGGTAGGGCCTTTTCTTAGAGTTCATGCTCCCAGTATGCGGGGCCTAAGCGTCTCCTGGCTCGGCTACGTATCAGCACATTAGTGATCCTGGGACTTGTACTTCTCCAGGGATTCCGGTTATGTCTTACTGGGTCATAGAGATCCCGGTAAGCTCGGATCCGGTGTCCGGTAAATGCTTCGGGGTGAGCTGGTTAAGCTCCTCTGCTCCTTATGTACTAACTCGCCACTCGCCTTTGGCCTACTCGGGCCCTCACTAGGCTATGCACACTAACGGCAGCTTGCCACGCTTCACCGATCTTATGGCGCCAGCACACCTTAAGCTCTAACTGGGCTCCCTGAATCTAGCTAGCAGGAGCCTCGTGCTCCACTGCTGAACTATTAACTGAGTTCTCTAGACTAGACTGAGCTCCACTGCAGACTGACCTCTCTTAGGCTTCTCTACTGCAGGAACTCTTCAGAGGAACTGAACTGCCTAGCTCCACCTTCCCTATTTATATCCCTAATGGGCTCCCTCTGCTGGACTGAGGTGGAAGATGGAGATGTGGGAATGTTTATGGGAGCCTCTTGTGGAGGATTTCATCAATGAACTCTTCTAGGATCTGTGATACCAAGCGCAGCGGGGCGTCACAGATGCTATTGACGACGAGGTTAGGTTGCGCCTTCCTGGACAGAGACGGAGTACTGGAAGCTCGTCAACAACTGCATACTCAACCACAACTCTGCCTCTGACCACAAGTCGTAGTGGCTCTTCAGGTCGCATGGGCTCTAAGCCTTGCATAGCCTGGGCATTTTTTCAGATCGATAAGTATGACGCAACTCATGTTATCTGTAATATTTGTCACCAAAAGCTAAGTAAAGGCCAAAAAATCCATAGTTTGAGTACTTCATGCATGTACCGTCACATGGATATGAAGCATAAGTTGCAGTGGGAAGCTCACTGTTCTACAATGCGGCCTAGAGGGCCGGGCCAGCCAACGTCTGCCCCATCTTGTGCATCCGCAGCCTCTTCATCCTCTGTGACTGGGGGGACAGCAGTCACACATGTTTTTGGATGCAGACCTGCCACCTCTTTACCCGCAACAGCCAGTTTGATTGGCAGGTCGTCAGTTCATTTGGAAGTGGAAACACCTGCTGGTGTTGAGCGCTCTCCGACATCGAGAGCACCACCTTAGGATCAAGGCAACCTAACATGTTCTCCTGCATCTTCCTCACAGACCGGCAGTTTGCTGGGGACACCCTACTCAACCCCGTCTAAGCACAACAGCCTGCCCTCGGTCCCTCAGATGTGGACAAGTAAAAGACCATTTCCTCCTAGCCATGACAAAGCTAAGAGGTTGAATTTCACCATCTGCAAGCTGTTGGCTACAGAAATGCTGCCTTTCAGCCTGGTGGACAAAGAGGGTTTTCGAAACCTTATGTCCGTCGCAGTGCCCCAGTACCAGATGCCCAGTCGTCACTACTTCTCAAAGAAAGGTGTGCTTGCGCTCCACCAGCATGTCGCACACAACATCACTGCTTCTTTGAGAAACTCTGTGTGTGACAGGGTGCATTTCACCACAGACACTTGGACGAGTAGGCATGGACAGGGGCATTACATGTCGCTGACTGGGCACTGGGTAACTATGGTGACAGCAGGACAAGGGGCTGCTGTCCAAGTCTTACCGTCCCCATGAGTTGTGCGTCAATCCTCTTTATCTCGAAGTTCCTCCACTGCTTCTGCCTCCTCAACCTACTCTCGGTCCTCCACCTGCACCCAAAGCCTGTCTGGTAATGCCACCTGCTTTCTAACTGCGCAGAAGGAATCCTGCACACCTCCTTACTATACTGGCAGCAGGGCTCAACGGCATCAGTGTTTACTTTAAAATGTCTGGGAAATGTGAGTCACACAGCTGAGGAGTTGTGGTCAGCTCTGGAGACCCAGTTTCATGAATGGCTGTCTCCACTGGACCTGCAACCAGGGAAGGCCGTGTGCAACAGTGCTGCAAACCTGGGTGCAGCCCTTCGCTGAGGCAATGTCACACACGTGCCTTGTATGGCTCACGTGTTGAACCTGGTTGTCCATCAATTTTTAGCCCACTATCCCGGACTAGATGGCCTTCTGCAGAGGGCACGGTCGCTGTGTGCTCACTTCCGCCGTTCGCATCCTGCAGCTCAATGACTTACATCTCTTCAGAAGTCGTTGGGCCTGCCAGTTCACCGGCTGAAATATGATGTGCCGACACGGTGGAATTCAACTCTGCACATGTTGCAGCGACTGTGGCAGCACCGACAAGCCCTGGTGCAATACGTTCTGACGTATAGCCTGGGCCAACGAGTTCCAGAGGTGTGGCAAATCATGCTGAAGGAGTGGTCTCAGATCAGGGACCTATGAAGTTGACGCGCCCCCTGGGCGGTGGGTTACCCGGAGCTGGGCCGGTAGACATTGGGGGTTGTAGTCACTGTGGTGGTGACCCGGTACGTGACCCAGGGCGGTCAATCCAAGGGTAATTTGTACATATGGGTTTTATAATGTCCGACTATGCCACCTGTGGAGTGCGGCCAAAGGTGCCGCCGCTGCGGAACAGTCCTCTTAAGCTGGTGGTTTTGCATCAATGGTATTATTACTCCCCACAGGAAGAGTGCACCCTCAGATCGCTCCGGAGTACTTAGCAGGACCCCCTTCTGTGTGTCCTTTCTCTGGCCTTCTCCCTGCACCTTACACACAGTGACACTTCTATCCGGTATCCTCGGGCCTTGGCGGGCGACGTGTGTTTCGTCCCCTGGGTCCTATGTGGCTACCTTCTTAGTGAGACTGGTGTGGACTTTGGCCTGCAGTACATGAAATGCTGCAGCCTCCGGTTTCTAGTTGAGCCTTGCTGTTTCTCCGCTAGTTGAGGGACCGGTTCCCCTTATCTGGCCTGACCCCTCTACCTCCTGGTAGCAGCGGGCGTACTGGTGGCCTTCTGCAAGGCCCGTTCCCCTAGGGTCCCTTCAGTTCCTGGAGCCTTCCTGCTCCCACTCCTCTCTTCTCTCCTTCAGTCCTGGACCTCCCAGGCTAGGCCTGCCTCCGGAGCAGAGCTCATGCAGAGCCTCTGCTCCTGTCACTTCTCCTCCTCTGACTGGCTTGCTCTTTCTAAGATGGCTTCCTATTTATACTCTCCCTGTCATGTGCTCCCCTAAGCTGCTCCCCTAAGCACCCACTACATAGGACCTTCCCGCCAGCTAGGGACCTGGGACTGTGCGCTCCCTAAGGAGCAATCTCGCCCTACCCCCACTGCGGGTATGTGTTGGATGCAGGTGTTAGGGTCCCGAGCCATATGCCTTCCTTACCTGAGGGTGAGATACCACACCTCTGGGTGAGATGCAGTAACTCTGTGGCGACTGAACCCTCAGGGCTCCACACACCCTTCTGCACAGTTTTGAAATAGCGACGAAGATGTTTAGTGCTGACGACGATGCCATTATCAGCATGACTATTACGGTGATTTACATGCTGGAGCACACATTAAACAGAATTCAGAGTCAGGTGGTGGGACAAGAGGAGGTGGAGGAAGTAGAGGAGGAGTCGTATGCGGAAGGGATAACATCTCCAAGGTTCAGACGGCCGGCAGCACCAAGGCGGCAGGCATGGGAGGGTGGGGGAGAGGGATTAACCAGGGCGCATGGTAGCAGCCAAACTGGTGAGGAAGGTGCAGGAGCCGAGGAAGAAGTGGAGGACGAACTGGCGATGAGCATGTAAGACTCATCAGATGAGGGAGACCTTGATCACATTTCTGTTGTGCGAGGTTGGGGGGAGAGGGCAGAGGAAGGAAGCATGATTCTTACCTCTCTACCAACACAACAAGGACTTAGTCCTCCTGGATGCGCAAGACAAATGAGTGCCTTCTTGCTGCACTACCTGAAACATGACCCTCGGATTGTCAGAATTCGAAGTAATCCCGACCACTGGGTTGCCACACTCTTAGATCCCCGGTACGAAAGTAAATTTGCCTAAATAATTCCTGCCATATAAAGGGATTCACGCATGCAGGAGTATCTGCAGACGCTGTGGCAGAATCTTACATGTGCTTTTCCACAAAACACCAGTGGTGCACGTAGTGAATCTCACAATTCTAATTTGCCAACCGTGGGACTGTCGAGTCTTCATCACTCAAACCGTAACAGTAACACAGTATCTGCTTGTAACAGCAATTTTGTGGAATCGTTTCACCTCTTTTTTAGACCATCCTTTGCAAGGCCAAAGGAGACAAAAAGTCTGACACATAGTCAACGCCTAGAGAGGATGGTACAGGAGTATCTCCAAGTGAACATCGAAGCCATGACTGTGTCACTGGACCCTTGCTCATTTTGGCATTCCAATCTGGAAAAATGGCCGGAGCTCGCCACTCACGCCTTGGAGATCTTGTCATGCCCTGCAGCCAGTGTTCTCTCTGAACGCGTGTTCAGCGCTGCTGGTGGTGTGCTGACAGATAAGCGCATGCGGCTGTCCACTGAGAATATAGACACTCACGTTCATAAAGATGAACAAATCATGGATTCGCAAGGACTTTTCTACCCCTGTGTCATCCTGGGGAGACTAAAAGCTTGAGGATTTGGTAAAATCACCTCACCAACCGTTTTAAGCAACTGTGGGGCAATTGATGCCACTTAACCCTAGAACGCATGACCATAAAAATCTACACGTTCACATACCTGGGGTCTTTTAGGCCCATGTGCAAATAACATGGAATAACTCAAACTCAAATGACAAACAACTATATACATGAAGAATACCTAGAGTTTCAAAATTCTAACTAAAGTAATCTTGCAGAAAATAGAACACAATTAACAGGGCTGGCCTGCGAGGCCCCAGGTATGCGTTCTAGAGTTAAGTGATGTGTTCCACAACTTTGGGAAAAAATGGAGACTCTTTTTGGAGTCCCCTTGCTGCGTCTTACGTGACGTTGGCATCGTCAATTTCAGGTGGGTTGGGACGCCCCCCCTTTTAACTGTAAGAAACTACATACACTATGGCTTGGGGTAACACAGATGGTTGAGTCTGAAGAGCTGTTTACTCAGAGGTCTGCTCCAAAGCTTCAGTGTCTGCTAGTCAGCGTAGAATTTTTAACTGCATCTAGCCTAGGCAATACTTTGGGCGTAGTAGCCCAGCTGCGAAGCAAGCTGCACCGCCTGTGTATCTAATAAGAATTTTTAAATGCATCTAGCCTAGGCAGACTGTGGGGACCCCCAACCAAACCCAGATGCTCAGCCCCCCTACCGCCCCCCTTTCATTGACAATACAATAATGTAACTCTTACAACTGGATGGGTGAGGATCGGTTACAGCTTTATTAACTCTTTATACTCATTCCATTAGAAAGGCAATTTATTTCTAAAATAATTCAGCTTGTTGCAGCATGCCCTGGGTCTCCACTCCGGCAAGTTGGCCAACAAGTGTAACTCTCCAACATGTCCTTTCCATTTCCAGGCCACAGAGGATCCTGCGTACTCGTATGCAGGACTCTGACCCCCACCCATCATTCTTAACGCTTGTTCCACTCCGTCCTGGAGTCCTGACAGGAATATGTCCAGGCCAATATCCATTAAGTGAACACCGTCGGGCCGTATTAGGCCTGCTTTATCTCCTTCCAGTTGTTGGTGTCTTATCACTACACCACCTCTGTCTCTTCTAAATTTTGCCATCTGAGTATTTATTACCCGCCTTGTCCGTTCGATGGCCGTGATGTCTCGCGCACCTTGCCATACCGCTATTGGCACAATCTCTGACCATACTATAGTTAGTTTTGTGAAAAATTCTCTGAAGCGCTCAGTGTCTAGTTTCATTATTGCCATTAGTTTATGCGCTCTTGTGATGACCTAGGTTGTTTCCCCCGGCCTGTATAACTAAGATGACCAGACCTCTTGCCTCTCTCCCTACCTTGATTACCTCCATTAGTACCTGTGGCCATAGCAGGCCTCTAACACCTCTCCAGTTGAAATATGTGTTATGAAACTCTAATTTCCTCCAGCCTGGGCGGACTTTCGCCCTTTTTTCTGCCCAATATATATACGAGTGGCCTATCACCCACACTGTTGGCTTAGCGTCAACTGTAAAAGAAACAGACCACGTTAGGATAACAAGTCCAGTCTTATGTATCTCGCCAAACACGTGGATCGCCATTTCTCTATCCTCTGAACTTCAGTTTCTGACAGTCCTGCTCTTGCTGCTTCCGTGGCCGCACCTATGCGGAATGAGTGTGTCCCGTAATCTTTGGGGTGGTTCCCTGCCGATGTTATGCATTTATTAAATATAGCTTGGAACTGGTATCTTGATAATGGCGTTCTATCAATGTGTGATAGGAAGAAATTACTTTGTGATCTGATGGTTATATATGTTTTTACTATTATTACCCAACTCAGTGTATCGTTTGTGGGTTGTAGAAGAACAAAAGTGAGCCTGCCCGCTGGAACCGTTTTCGTTTGGCGTATGCGTAGACATATTGCATTATTGGCTATGACTACATCCACGTGTAATAAGCCTCCACTGGTGTTAATTTTGGATTGAGGGACTAATTCGCTTATGCATAGTGCCCCGATGAAGGCGATCGCAAATGCAGTAGACAGTAGTGTTGCTTCAAATTGTGAGTGTCATGTTAATGGTGTTAGGGATATGATGTGAGTAATCAGTTTTAGTGACACGGGATGGGACGTCTACACTCCTGACTTGGCTGACCCCTTTTCCACCCTTTTATGGATTGTCTGATGATGAATCTTTGTCACATCTCCCCAATTCAGTAGTTGGAAGTGAAATGCTACTCCGGTCAGACGCCGCTGCGCTGACGCCCCTGATATGCCCCTCATCATTAGCTGCTACTAGTCGAGTCCTCTCTTCCCATGCCTTACCGTATGTTTGCCACGTCGACGGGACAACTGACGCTCTGATTAATGGCATCAACTATTCGCCACTAGATCCCATAGGGAGGGTGAGCAACTGTTGCCCGATGGGTAGGCGATGGGGAAGAGCTCTGTGAAATTCTGCCAATTGAATTGTGATTAGAGATGAGCGTTGTTCTACTCGAACTGTTCGCCAATCTCAAATTCGAGCTGTTTTGGGCGGTTTTCGAGCCGTTCGGCGAACACGAACAATTTGAGAAAAATTCGGCTGTTCGAGGTTATGTTCGATAACTGTTCGTGCACCAAAATCATAACTGGATTTTTTCTCAGTAATGATGAAAATTAATGTTAATACGCAGTTTGAGTGTACAGCGGGGTGGGGGGAGGGGCAGGGGATGGATCTCTGCAGGAACAATGAAGATCTCCATTTATTTTCCTCTTTCCCGCATTTACAGTGGGGAGGTGCAATCTGTCAGCCTATCAGCAGCACACACACGGAGCGAAGTGCTTTTTTTCACACAAGCAAGGGCATGTGTCATTGGCAGTGTATGTCACATGTCCTTGCCCTATAAGACCAAGCCATTTTCCCCGTCGCCACCATTTTCTCACTGCTGCAGCTGCGTGTTAGACGGCACCGCTGTTGCTGTGTGCGCTATACCTTGTTAATTTCAAGCCAATTTTCGCACAAATCTACAGATAGCTTGGGAGTAGGGAATAATTGTGATTGCAGTCCTTTTAAGGACTAGGTTACAGCATTTCCTACGACTTTTATCAGGCAGGTCTGTGCTCTTAAATAGATAGATTGTGGGAGTAAAGACTAATTGTAATTGGAGTCCTTTTCAGGACTAGGTTACATCAGTTCCTATCAGTTTTTGCCGGGCAGGTCTGTGCCAGTGCTGTGCAAGTTTTTTTCACAGCATTTGGCTGAATCTAGCAAAGCTAATCCTTTTTGGCCTATTGCAGAGTGTGTTAGTCAGTGGAGTAGCCTATCTGTGTTGCAAGATATACCACCTGTGTATAGAATACCAATTTTTTTACTGCACCTAGTGAAGTAAAATCTTTTGGGCATAGCATCATTCTATTAGTCCATCTATACTGACCTCCAATAGGTTGCATATTGAATATAATTTTTTTCTGCATCTAGCTCTGAAAAAATATTGGGCTTCTAGCTGTGTGTGGGACTTGTTGTATTAGTCCATCTATACTGACCTCCATCAGGTTGCAAACTGCATATATTTTTTTCTTCATCTACCTCTGAAAAAATATTGGGCTTCTAGCTGTGTGTGGGACTTGTTCTATTAATCCATCTATACAGACCTCCATCAGGTTGCAAACTGAATATATTTTTTTCTGCATCTACCTCTGAAAAAATATTGGGCTTCTAGCTGTGTGTGGGACTTGTTGTATTAGTCCATCTATACTGACCTCCATCAGGTTGCAAACTGAATATATTTTTTTCTGCATCTACCTCTGAAAAAATATTGGGCTTCTAGCTGTGTGTGGGACTTGTTCTATTAATCCATCTATACAGACCTCCATCAGGTTGCAAACTGAATATATATTTTTCTGCATCTACCTCTGAAAAAATATTGGGCTTCTAGCTGTGTGTGGGACTGGTTGTATTAGTACATCTATACTGACCTCCATCAGGTTGCAAACTGAATATATTTTTTTCTGCATCTACCTCTGAAAAAATATTGGGCTTCTAGCTGTGTGTGGGACTTGTTGTATTAGTCCATCTATACAGACCTCCATCAGGTTGCAAACTGAATATATTTTTTCTGCATCTACCTCTGAAAAAATATTGGGCTTCTAGCTGTGTGTGGGACTTGTTGTATTAGTCCATCTATATTGACCTCCATCAGGTTGCAAACTAAATATATTTTTTTCTGCATCTACCTCTGAAAAAATATTGGGCTTCTAGCTGTGTGTGGGACTTGTTCTATTAATCCATCTATACAGACCTCCATCAGGTTGCAAACTGAATATATTTTTTTCTGCATCTACCTCTGAAAAAATATTGGGCTTCTAGCTGTGTGTGGGACTTGTTGTATTAGTCCATCTATACTGACCTCCATCAGGTTGCAAACTGAATATATTTTTTTCTGCATCTACCTCTGAAAAAATATTGGGCTTCTAGCTGTGTGTGGGACTTGTTCTATTAATCCATCTATACAGACCTCCATCAGGTTGCAAACTGAATATATTTTTTTCTGCATCTAGCTCTGAAAAAATATTTGGCCTTCTAGCAGTGTGTGGGACTTTCTCTATTAGTCCATCTATACTGACCTCCATCAGGTTGCAAATTGAATATAATTTTTTTCTGCATCTAACCCAGCCAATAGTTTTGGCCTAATACCACAGTTTGGCCACTCAGCTCTGCTCGGTTCCCATCCATTGTTTTTTTGTGCAAACAACTCCAGAGTTGTTAATTAGTTAACCACCAAAATGAGTGGAAAAAGGCCTGCTGCTGGTAGAAAGGGGAATAGGCGTGTTGGGAAGGGGAAAAAAGGTTGTGTCCATGGGGTAGGTGCAGAAGAAAGACCATCTTCCAGCCAAACTAAAATGTCTACTTCTTTTAGCGGACAATGTGATAAGATCCCTTTCTTACGGCCACGCCAATCGCTACAAATTCCAGATGAGGCACAAAAACAGCAGGTGCTTCAACGGATATCAAGTGCTCCTTTAAGTGGGCTCTCCTCCACATCAACTTCAACATCACAAATACTCCAGTCCTCAAAGGTGTCACCCCAATCGCACTTGCTTCCTCACAGCTCCCAAATCTCCAGCTGCCCGTCTGAGTATGAGGTAGAACAGATGGTTGAGTCTGCAGAGCTGTTTACTCATACTATAGCCTGGGAATCAGAGGTCGACTCCAGCGCTTCTGTGAATCCAGACGAGGAAATGATCTGCACTGATGCCCAGAATCTTTATGAGTCGGATCCAGGACCAGACGCAGAAGGTTCTGACTAGAGATGAGCGTTGTTCTACTCGAACTGTTCCCCAATCTCAAATTCGAGCTGTTTTGGGCGGTGTTCGAGCCGGTCGGCGAACACGAACAATTTGAGAAAAATTCGGCTGTTCGAGGTTATGTTCGATAACTGTTCGTGCACCAAAATCATAACTGGATTTTTTCTCAGCAATGATGAAAATTAATGTTAATACGCAGTTTGAGTGTACAGCGGGGCGGGGAGAGGGGCAGGGGATGGATCTCTGCAGGAACAATGAAGATCTCAATTTTTTTTTCTCTTTCCCGCATTTGCAGTGGGGAGGTGCAATCTGTCAGCCTATCAGCAGCGCACACACGGAGCGAAGTGCTTTTTTTCACACAAGCAAGGGCATGTGTGATTGGCAGTGTATGTCACATGTCCTTGCCCTATAAGACCAAGCCATTTTCCCCGTCGACACCATTTTCTCACTGCTGCAGCTGCGTGTTAGACGGCACCGCTGTTGCTGTGTGCGCTATAATGTGTTAATTTCAAGCCAATTTTCGCACAAATATACAGATAGCTTGGGAGTAGGGAATAGTTGTGATTGCAGTCCTTTTAAGGACTAGGTTACAGCATTTCCTACGACTTTTATCAGGCAGGTCTGTGCTCTTAAATAGATAGATTGTGGGAGTAAAGACTAATTGTAATTGGAGTCCTTTTCAGGACTAGGTTACATCAGTTCCTATCAGTTTTTGCCAGGCAGGTCTGTGCCAGTGCTGTGCAAGTTTTTTTCACAGCATTTGGCTGAATCTAGCAAAGCTAATCCTTTTTGGCCTATTGCAGAGTGTGTTAGTCAGTGGAGTAGCCTATCTGTGTTGCAAGATATACCACCTGTGTATAGAATACCAATTTTTTTACTGCACCTAGTGAAGTAAAATCTTTTGGGCATAGCATCATTCTATTAGTCCATCTATACTGACCTCCATCAGGTTGCAAACTGAATATAATTTTTTTCTGCATCTAGCTCTGAAAAAATATTTGGGCTTCTAGCAGTGTGTGGGACTTGGTCTATTAGTCCATCTATACTGACCTCCATCAGGTTGCAAATTAAAAATAATTTTTTTCTTCATTTTGCTCTGAAAAAATATTTGGGCTTCTAGCAGTGTGTGGGACTTGGTCTATTAGTCCTTCTATACTGACCTCCAGCAGGTTGCAAATTGAATATAATTTTTTTCTGCATCTAGCTCTGAAAAAATATTTGGGCTTCAAGCGGTGTGTGGGACTTGGTCTATTAGTCCATCTATACTGACCTACATCAGGTTGCAAATTAAAAATAATTTTTTTCTGCATCTAGCTCTGAAAAAATATTTGGGCTTCTAGCAGTGTGTGGACTTGGTCTATTAGTCCATCTATACTGACCTCCATCAGGTTGCAAATTAAAAATAATTTTTTTCTTCATTTAGCTCTGAAAAAATATTTGGGCTTCTAGCAGTGTGTGGGACTTGGTCTATTAGTCCATCTATACTGACCTCCATCAGGTTGCAAATTAAAAATAATTTTTTTCTGCATCTAGCTCTGAAAAAATATTTGGGCTTCTAGCAGTGTGTGGGACTTGGTCTATTAGTCCATCTATACTGACCTCCATCAGGTTGCAAATTAAAAATAATTTTTTTCTTCATTTAGCTCTGAAAAAATATTTGGGCTTCTAGCAGTGTGTGGGACTTGGTCTATTAGTCCATCTATACTGACCTCCATCAGGTTGCAAATTAAAAATAATTTTTTTCTTCATTTAGCTCTGAAAAAATATTTGGGCTTCTAGCAGTGTGTGGGACTTGTTCTATTAGTCCTTCTATACTGACCTCCAGCAGGTTGCAAATTGAATAAAATTTTTTTCTGCATCTAGCTCTGAAAAAATATTTGGGCTTCTAGCGGTGTGTGGGACTTGGTCTATTAGTCCATCTATACTGACCTCCATCAGGTTGCAAATTAAAAATAATTTTTTTCTGCATCTAGCTCTGAAAAAATAATTGGGCTTCTAGCAGTGTGTGGGACTTGGTCTATTAGTCCATCTATACTGACCTCCATCAGGTTGCAAATTAAAAATAATTTTTTTCTTCATTTATCTCTGGAAAAATATTTGGGCTTCTAGCAGCGTGTGGGACTTGTTCTATTAGTTCATCTATACTGACCTCCATCAGGTTGCAAATTAAAAATAATTTTTTTCTGCATCTAGCTCTGAAAAAATATTTGGGCTTCTAGCAGTGTGTGGGACTTGGTCTATTAGTCCATCTATACTGACCTCCATCAGGTTGCAAATTAAAAATAATTTTTTCCTGCATCTAGCTCTGAAAAAATATTTGGGCTTCTAGCAGTGTGTGGGACTTGGTCTATTAGTCCATCTATACTGACCTCCATCAGGTTGCAAATTGAATAAAAAAATTTTCTGCATCTAGCTCTGAAAAAATATTTGGGCTTCTAGCGGTGTGTGGGACTTGGTCTATTAGTCCATCTATACTGACCTCCATCAGGTTGCAAATTAAAAATAATTTTTTTTCTGCATCTAACCCAGCCAATAGTTTTGGCCTAATACCACAGTTTGGCCACTCAGCTCTGCTCGGTTACCATCCATTGTTTTTTTGTGCAAACAACTCCAGAGTTGTGAATTAGTTAACCACCAAAATGAGTGGAAAAAGGCCTGCTGCTGGTGGAAAGGGGAATAGGCGTGTTGGGAAGGGGAAAAAAGGTTGTGTCCGTGGGGTAGGTGCAGAAGAAAGACCATCTTCCAGCCAAACTAAAATGTCTACTTCTTTTAGCGGACAATGTAATAAGATCCCTTTCTTACGGCCACGCCAATCGCTACAAATTCCAGATGAGGCACAAAAACAGCAGGTGCTTCAACGGATATCAAGTGCTCCTTAAAGTGGGCTCTCCTCCACATCAACTTCAACATCACAAATACTCCAGTCCTCAAAGGTGTCACCCAAATCGCACTTGCTTCCTCACAGCTCCCAAATCTCCAGCTGCCCGTCTGAGTATGAGGTAGAACAGATGGTTGAGTCTGCAGAGCTGTTTACTCATACTATAGCCTGGGAATCAGAGGTCGACTCCAGCGCTTCTGTGAATCCAGACGAGGAAATGATCTGCACTGATGCCCAGAATCTTTATGAGTCGGATCCAGGACCAGACGCAGAAGGTTCTGACTAGAGATGAGCGTTGTTCTACTCGAACTGTTCGCCAATCTCAAATTCGAGCTGTTTTGGGCGGTGTTCGAGCCGGTCGGCGAACACGAACAATTTGAGAAAAATTCGGCTGTTCGAGGTTATGTTCGATAACTGTTCGTGCACCAAAATCATAACTGGATTTTTTCTCAGTAATGATGAAAATTAATGTTAATACGCAGTTTGAGTGTACAGCGGGGCGGGGAGAGGGGCAGGGGATGGATCTCTGCAGGAACAATGAAGATCTCCATTTTTTTTTCTCTTTCCCGCATTTGCAGTGGGGAGGTGCAATCTGTCAGCCTATCAGCAGCGCACACACGGAGCGAAGTGCTTTTTTTCACACAAGCAAGGGCATGTGTGATTGGCAGTGTATGTCACATGTCCTTGCCCTATAAGACCAAGCCATTTTCCCCGTCGCCACCATTTTCTCACTGCTGCAGCTGCGTGTTAGACGGCACCGCTGTTGCTGTGTGCGCTATACCTTGTTAATTTCAAGCCAATTTTCGCACAAATATACAGATAGCTTGGGAGTAGGGAATAGTTGTGATTGCAGTCCTTTTAAGGACTAGGTTACGGCATTTCCTACGACTTTTATCAGGCAGGTCTGTGCTCTTAAATAGATAGATTGTGGGAGTAAAGACTAATTGTAATTGGAGTCCTTTTCAGGACTAGGTTACATCAGTTCCTATCAGTTTTTGCCAGGCAGGTCTGTGCCAGTGCTGTGCAAGTTTTTTTCACAGCATTTGGCTGAATCTAGCAAAGCTAATCCTTTTTGGCCTATTGCAGAGTGTGTTAGTCAGTGGAGTAGCCTATCTGTGTTTCAAGATATACCACCTGTGTATAGAATACCAATTTTTTTACTGCACCTAGTGAAGTAAAATCTTTTGGGCATAGCATCATTCTATTAGTCCATCTATACTGACCTCCATCAGGTTGCAAACTGAATATAATTTTTTTCTGCATCTAGCTCTGAAAAAATATTTGGGCTTCTAGCAGTGTGTGGGACTTGGTCTATTAGTCCATCTATACTGACCTCCATCAGGTTGCAAATTAAAAATAATTTTTTTGTTCATTTAGCTCTGAAAAAATATTTGGGCTTCTAGCAGTGTGTGGGACTTGTTCTATTAGTCCTTCTATACTGACCTCCAGCAGGTTGCAAATTGAATATAATTTTTTTCTGCATCTAGCTCTGAAAAATTATTTGGGCTTCAAGCGGTGTGTGGGACTTGGTCTATTAGTCCATCTATACTGACCTCCATCAGGTTGCAAATTAAAAATAATTTTTTTCTGCATCTAGCTCTGAAAAAATATTTGGGCTTCTAGCAGTGTGTGGGACTTGGTCTATTAGTCCATCTATACTGACCTCCATCAGGTTGCAAATTAAAAATAATTTTTTTCTTCATTTAGCTCTGAAAAAATATTTGGGCTTCTAGCAGTGTGTGGGACTTGGTCTATTAGTCCATCTATACTGACCTCCATCAGGTTGCAAATTAAAAATAATTTTTTTCTGCATCTAGCTCTGAAAAAATATTTGGGCTTCTAGCAGTGTGTGGGACTTGGTCTATTAGTCCATCTATACTGACCTCCATCAGGTTGCAAATTAAAAATAATTTTTTTCTTCATTTAGCTCTGAAAAAATATTTGGGCTTCTAGCAGTGTGTGGGACTTGGTCTATTAGTCCATCTATACTGACCTCCATCAGGTTGCAAATTAAAAATAATTTTTTTCTTCATTTAGCTCTGAAAAAATATTTGGGCTTCTAGCAGTGTGTGGGACTTGTTCTATTAGTCCTTCTATACTGACCTCCAGCAGGTTGCAAATTGAATATAATTTTTTTCTGCATCTAGCTCTGAAAAAATATTTGGGCTTCTAGCGGTGTGTGGGACTTGGTCTATTAGTCCATCTATACTGACCTCCATCAGGTTGCAAATTAAAAATAATTTTTTTCTGCATCTAGCTCTGAAAAAATAATTGGGCTTCTAGCAGTGTGTGGGACTTGGTCTATTAGTCCATCTATACTGACCTCCATCAGGTTGCAAATTAAAAATAATTTTTTTCTTCATTTATCTCTGGAAAACTATTTGGGCTTCTAGCAGCGTGTGGGACTTGTTCTATTAGTCCATCTATACTGACCTCCATCAGGTTGCAAATTAAAAATAATTTTTTTCTGCATCTAGCTCTGAAAAAATATTTGGGCTTCTAGCAGTGTGTGGGACTTGGTCTATTAGTCCATCTATACTGACCTCCATCAGGTTGCAAATTAAAAATAATTTTTTTCTGCATCTAGCTCTGAAAAAATATTTGGGCTTCTAGCAGTGTGTGGGACTTGGTCTATTAGTCCATCTATACTGACCTCCATCAGGTTGCAAATTGAATAAAAAAAATTTCTGCATCTAGCTCTGAAAAAATATTTGGGCTTCTAGCGGTGTGTGGGACTTGGTCTATTAGTCCATCTATACTGACCTCCATCAGGTTGCAAATTAAAAATAATTTTTTTCTGCATCTAACCCAGCCAATAGTTTTGGCCTAATACCACAGTTTGGCCACTCAGCTCTGCTCGGTTACCATCCATTGTTTTTTTGTGCAAACAACTCCAGAGTTGTGAATTAGTTAACCACCAAAATGAGTGGAAAAAGGCCTGCTGCTGGTGGAAAGGGGAATAGGCGTGTTGGGAAGGGGAAAAAAGGTTGTGTCCGTGGGGTAGGTGCAGAAGAAAGACCATCTTCCAGCCAAACTAAAATGTCTACTTCTTTTAGCGGACAATGTGATAAGATCCCTTTCTTACGGCCACGCCAATCGCTACAAATTCCAGATGAGGCACAAAAACAGCAGGTGCTTCAACGGATATCAAGTGCTCCTTTAAGTGGGCTCTCCTCCACATCAACTTCAACATCACAAATACTCCAGTCCTCAAAGGTGTCACCCAAATCGCACTTGCTTCCTCACAGCTCCCAAATCTCCAGCTGCCCGTCTGAGTATGAGGTAGAACAGATGGTTGAGTCTGCAGAGCTGTTTACTCATACTATAGCCTGGGAATCAGAGGTCGACTCCAGCGCTTCTGTGAATCCAGACGAGGAAATGATCTGCACTGATGCCCAGAATCTTTATGAGTCGGATCCAGGACCAGACGCAGAAGGTTCTGACCATAATGTAGACCCTCATTCCCAAACTGTAACTCCTGTTGGTGGAGACAATGAGGAAGACGATGATAAGACTCAAATACCTGATTGGAGCGACAACTTTAGTTTTTTGTCATGGCAGGAACAGGTTGGCTCTGAGGACGACGGGTGTGATAACGCACAGGGTGATGATGATGAGGTCGGAGATCCCACTTACTGTCAACCCACAGTCAGCCAAGAGATGAGGTCAGCAGAGGAGGTGGAGGAAGATGCTAGTGACGACGAGGTCAGGTTGCGCCTTCCTGGACAGAGACGTAGTACTGGAAGCACGTCAACAACTGCATCCTCAAACACAACTCTGCCTCTCACCACAAGTCGTGGTGGCTCTTCAGGTCGCATGGGTGCTAAGCCTTGCATAGCCTGGGCATTTTTTCAGATCGATAAAGATGACCCAACTCGTGCTATCTGTAACATTTGTCAGCAAAAGCTAAGTAGAGGCCAAAAAATACATAGTTTGAGTACTTCATGCATGAACCGGCACATGGACATGAAGCATAAGTTGCAGTGGGAAGCTCAGTGTGCTACAATGCGGTCTAGCCGGCCGGGCCAACCACCGTCTGCCATATCTTGTGCATCTGCGGCCTCTTCATCCTCTGTGACTGGGGGGACAGCAGTCACACCTGTTTTGGGGCGCAGACCTGCCACCTCTTTACCCGCAACAGCCAGCGTGATTGGCAGGTCATCATTTTCTTTGGAGGTGGTAACACCAGCTGGTCTTGAGCGCTGTCCGACATCGATAGCACCACCTTTGGATCAAGGCAACCTAACATGTCCGCCTGCATCTTCCTCACAGACCGGCAGTTTGCCGGGGACACCCTTATCAACCCCGTCTAAGCACAATAGCCAGCCCTCGGTCCCTCAGATGTGGACAAGTAAAAGACCATTTCCTCCTAGCCATGAGAAAGCTAAGAGGTTGAATTTCACCATCTGCAAGCTCTTGGCTACAGAAATGCTGCCTTTCCGCCTGGTGGACACAGAGGATTTTCGAGACCTTATGTCCGTCGCAGTGCCCCAGTACCAGATGCCCAGTCGGCACTACTTCTCAAAGAAAGGTGTGCCTGTGCTCCACCAGCATGTCGCACACAACATCACCGCTTCTTTGAGAAACTCTGTGTGTGACAGGGTGCATTTCACCACAGACACTTGGACGAGTAGGCATGGACAGGGGCGTTACATGTCGCTGACTGGGCACTGGGTAACTATGGTGACAGCAGGACAAGGGGCTGCTGTCCAAGTCTTGCCGTCCCCACGAGTTGTGCGTCAATCCTCTTTATGTCATTTTTCCTCCACTGCTTCTGCCTCCTCAACCTCCTCTCGGTCTTCCACCTGCACCCAAAGCCTGTCTGGTCATGCCACAAGCTTTCTAACTGCGCAGAAGGGATCCTGCACACCTCCTTACTATGCTGGCAGTAGGGCTCAACGTCATCAGGCGGTTTTTACATTGAAATGTCTGGGAAATGTGAGTCACACAGCTGAGGAGTTGTGGTCAGCTCTGGAGAACCAATTTCATGAATGGTTGTCTCCACTGAACCTGAAACCAGGGAAGGCCGTGTGCGACAATGCTGCAAACCTGGGTGCGGCCCTTCGCCGGGGCAATGTCACACACGTGCCTTGTATGGCTCACGTGTTGAACCTGGTTGTCCAGCAATTTTTAGCCCACTATCCCAGACTAGATGGCCTTCTGCAGAGGGCACGGTCGCTGTGTGTTCACTTCCGCCGTTCGCATCCCGCAGCTCAGCGACTTACATCTCTACAGAAGTCGTTGGGCCTGCCACTTCACCGGCTAAAATGCGATGTGCCTACCCGGTGGAATTCAACTCTGCACATGTTGCAGCGACTGTGGCAGCACCGACAAGCCCTGGTGCAATACGTTCTGACGTATAGCCTGGGCCAACGAGATTCAGAGGTGGGGCAAATCACGCTGGAGGAGTGGTCTCAGATCAGGGACCTATGCACCCTTCTGCACAGTTTTGAAATGGCGACGAAGATGTTTAGTGCTGACGATGCCATTATCAGCATGACTATTCCGGTGATTTACATGCTGGAGCACATGTTAAACAGAATTCGGAGTCAGGTGGTGGCACAAGAGGAGGTGGAGGAAGTAGAGGAGGAGGAGTTGTATGCGGAAGGGCTAACATCTGCAAGGTCCAGACGGTCGGCAGCACCAGGGCGGCAGGCATGTGAGGGTGGGGGAGATGATTTTACCAGGGCGCATGGTAGCAGCCAAACTAGTGAGGAAGGTGCAGGAGCCCAGGAAGAAGTGGAGGACGAACTGATGGAAGACTCATCAGATGAGGGAGACCTTGATCACATTTCTGTTGTGCAAGGTTGGGGGGAGAGGACAGAGGAAGGAAGCATGATTGTTACCTCGCCACCAACACAACAGGGACTTGGTGCTCCTGGATGCGCAACACACATGAGTGCCTTCTTGCTGCACTACCTGCAACATGACCCTCGAATTGTGAGAATTAGAAATAATCCTGACTACTGGGTTGCCACACTGTTAGATCCCCGGTACAAAAGTAAATTTGCAGAAATTATTCCTGCCATAGAAAGGGATGCACGCATGCAGGAGTATCAGCAGAGACTGTTGCAGAATCTTACATGTGCTTTTCCACAAAACACCAGTGGTTCACGTAGTGAATCTTACAGTTCTAACTTGCCAACCGTGGTCTGTATGGAATTGTTCAATAAAGGGCCCAAAATTAAGATAACATAGATGGGAGAGGTCTCTATGAATAGGAATTCCTAAGTATTTGATACCCTGTGAGGGCCAGGCAAAGGGAAAGTTGGACTGGATGGAATCCTATATGGATTTAGGGAGGGAGACATCGAGGGCCTCAGACTTCGCTGCATTGATTTTAAAATTTTACCATGTAACAAAGTGATCTATTTCAGCCATAACAGCAGGGATGGATATATGTGATTGAGTGATATATACTAGGACATCATCAGCAAATAGAGAGCACTTGTACTCGGTGCCTCCCACCTCAATCCACCTAATATTGGGGTTATGGCGAATTGATGAGAGCAGGTGCTCCGTCACTAGGATGTATAAGAGAGGGGACAGAGGACATCCCTGCCTTGTCCCATTGGTGATTGTGAAAGGTGATGAAAATGTTCTGACGCACCCCCTGGGCCTTGGGACACCCGGAGCCGGACCCTTTTTGGTGGATGCTGGTGGTTGTAGTCTTCGTGGCGGCGATCCGGTTCCGTGGCTCAGGGCGGTCAAACCAGTGGCGGAACTATTTATGTGGTTTTGATGTTTAAATGTCCGACTACACCACCCGTGGATTGCGGTCAGAGTGAACCGCCGCTACAGGGCAGACCGCTAAGGCTGGTGTTGTGGGTGCAGCAGAGCGTAGCATAACTCCCCAAGGGAGGAGTATAGCCTCAGGGCAGTGTATGCGGAGGATGGGGGTGATGGTGCAGGGCAGCAGCAGTAACGACACGGAGTCAGTGATGCAGTTCAGGGCCTTTACTCACAGTTCTTATTATCCAGACCACGTCTGCAGGTAACGGCTGCCCACGTCGTACTGTGCTCACCAGGTGAGGGGCTCAGACAACTCCCAGATAACTTTGGAGCGCTTCACAGGACCCCCTTTGTGTGTCCTTTGTCTGGCCTTTCTTACCAACACTTCTGTCCGACTGCCTCGGGCCTCCTCTTGGTAAACTTGGCGCCAGTTTCCCTGACCCTATGTGTTGCCTTCCTAGCGGGTGGAGCATGGGGCTGCACCACATAAAATGTCAGAGCCTCCGGTTTCTAGCTGAGGGTCGTTTCCTGCCTCCACTAGTTCGGGGACCGGTCTCCCCCTTTGGCCTGACCCCTCCACGCAGGTGGATTCGGGCGTGCGGTGGTGACTCGCCCGTCCGCACCCCTGGGATCCCTTCATTCCTCGTTCCTGGAGCCTTCTCCGCTCCTCTTCCTTCCTTCTCCCTCTTGCAGGCCTGGGCCTCTGTTACTAGGCCCGCCTCCGGAGCAGAGCTCATGCAGAGCCCCTGCTCCCTGCCACTTCTGCTCAGACTTCTCTGCACTGAACTAAGATGGTGCCCACCTTTTATACTCCCTTCTCAATGCACCCAGGAACTGCTTCCTCCCTGCTCCTGCACTGCAGGGTTCCCCTTACTCAGTGTTCCCTCCCCCCACTCCAGCCAGGGACAGGGACTGTCGTGCCCATCTCAGGGGCATATTGGTCGCCCTGCCCCACGGCAATGTGGTGTAATGCATGCAGGTGTCGGGTCCTGATCCACACTCCATCCTTATCTGAGAGTGAGATATCACACCTCTGGGTGAGGTGCAATACGTCTGTAGCAACCGAGCCCTCGGTGCTACAGTTCCATTTATCTTCAGCCTAGGTGACGTATTGTGATACAGGGCCGTGATTTTGGCTATAAAAGGGTCCCCTAGACCCCTACCCCAAGCTTTTTAAGAGAATCATATATGGCGTGCCAGGAGACTCTATGGAATGCTTTCTCAGCATCCAACGAGAGTATCTACTTACAAATTTTTAACTGCATCTAGCCCAGGAAATACTTTGTGCCTAGTAGCAGTGTCTGCTAGTCAGCGGATTATCCCGGCTGTTAAGCAAGCTACACCACCTGTAGTTTGGACACTTAATTTTTTCAAAGGAAATGCTTCGGGACCACGGGATACTTAGTGAAGAGCATCAGGAGGCACCCCAAGGCATAGGGGCTGGGACAGGCACTAGGATGCCTTGCGGTGGACAGCCGAGCTCGATCCTTATAAAAGCTTTTTAACTGCAGCAGCTTTAGTGGACGCTACTGGAGCTGGAATTACGCGGCTGCTGGCATGAGACTTGCCCTCCAATAGATCCTTGTAAATGGATTTAAAGTGTATTCATTCAAATTAGAGGGACAATTTAAATTAAAAAGCTTAGAGCTGCCTCCACCACAGGGGGGCTCTCTCGACCCACCAGCGGACAGGCACCAGTATTGGGAGAGGGGGGCTGGCCGTCAGGGTTCACCGCGGCTCTGGCACAAACCCGGCGACACGGAGGTGGCACGGGCAGGAGCGGAATGGCCGTCTCGGCTTCTCACTTTTTGGATTTTAGAAGGGCATGACATGCCTATATCTGTGTCTCCCCCTCCTTTTACTCCGCCACCTCTTTTCTTTTCGCATGACTATATGTACTTGTCACTTTTCCATGTGTTAGTTGTGTCTTCTGAGCAGTTTGTCAGCTTTTGGACACCTTTGAAGGTGTTTTCTATGTGTTTCTATGTGTTTTTGTTTGCCTGCCATTGGTTTTAACGGTGTTCGAAGGTGTTCGACGAACAGTTCGACGAACAGTTCGGCGAACACACGGGTGTTCGACGAACCGAACCGAACTCGAACACTACGGGGGTGGCTCAACACTAGTTCTGACCATAATGTAGACCCTCATTCCCAAACTGTAACTACTGTTGGTGGAGACAATGAGGAAGACGATGATAAGTCTCAAATACCTGATTGGAGAGACAACTTTAGTTTTTTGTCAGGGCAGGAACAGGTTGGCTCTGAGGACGACGGGTGTGATAACGCACAGGGTGATGATGATGAGGTTGGAGATCCCACTTACTGTCAACTCACAGTCAACCAAGAGATGAGGTCAGCAGAGGAGGTGGAGGAAGATGCTAGTGACGACGAGGTCAGGTTGCGCCTTCCTGGACAGAGACGTAGTACTGGAAGCACGTCAACAACTGCATCCTCAAACACAACTCTGCCTCTCACCACAAGTTGTGGTGGCTCTTCAGGTCGCATGGGTGCTAAGCCTTGCATAGCCTGGGCATTTTTTCAGATCGATAAAGATGACCCAACTCGTGTTATCTGTAACATTTGTCAGCAAAAGCTAAGTAGAGGCCAAAAAATACATAGTTTGAGTACTTCATGCATGAACCGGCACATGGACATGAAGCATAAGTTGCAGTGGGAAGCTCAGTGTGCTACAATGCGGCCTAGCCGGCCGGGCCAACCACCGTCTGCCATATCTTGTGCATCCACGGCCTCTTCATCCTCTGTGACTGGGGGGACAGCAGTCACATCTGTTTTGGGGCGCAGACCTGCCACCTCTTTACCCGCAACAGCCAGCGTGATTGGCAGGTCATCATTTTCTTTGGAGGTGGTAACACCAGCTGGTGTTGAGCGCTGTCCGACATCGATAGCACCACCTTTGGATCAAGGCAACCTAACATGTCCGCCTGCATCTTCCTCACAGACCGGCAGTTTGCCGGGGACACCCTTATCAACCCTGTCTAAGCACAATAGCCAGCCCTCGGTCCCTCAGATGTGGACAAGTAAAAGACCATTTCCTCCTAGCCATGAGAAAGCTAAGAGGTTGAATTTCACCATCTGCAAGCTCTTGGCTACAGAAATGCTGCCTTTCCGCCTGGTGGACACAGAGGATTTTCGAGACCTTATGTCCGTCGCAGTGCCCCAGTACCAGATGCCCAGTCGGCACTACTTCTCAAAGAAAGGTGTGCCTGCGCTCCACCAGCATGTCGCACATAACATCACCGCTTCTTTGAGAAACTCTGTGTGTGACAGGGTGCATTTCACCACAGACACTTGGACGAGTAGGCATGGACAGGGGCGTTACATGTCGCTGACTGGGCACTGGGTAACTATGGTGACAGCAGGACAAGGGGCTGCTGTCCAAGTCTTGCCGTCCGCACGAGTTGTGCGTCAATCCTCTTTATGTCAAAGTTCCTCCACTGCTTCTGCCTCCTCAACCTCCTCTCGGTCTTCCACCTGCACCCAAAGCCTGTCTGGTCATGCCACAAGCTTTCTAACTGCGCAGAAGGGATCCTGCACACCTCCTTACTATGCTGGCAGTAGGGCTCAACGTCATCAGGCGGTTTTTACATTGAAATGTCTGGGAAATGTGAGTCACACAGCTGAGGAGTTGTGGTCAGCTCTGGAGAACCAATTTCATGAATGGTTGTCTCCACTGGACCTGAAACCAGGGAAGGCCGTGTGCTACAATGCTGCAAACCTGGGTGCGGCCCTTCGCCGGGGCAATGTCACACACGTGCCTTGTATGGCTCACGTGTTGAACCTGGTTGTCCAGCAATTTTTAGCCCACTATCCCAGACTAGATGGCCTTCTGCAGAGGGCACGGTCGCTGTGTGCTCACTTCCGCCGTTCGCATCCCGCAGCTCAGCGACTTACATCTCTACAGAAGTCGTTGGGCCTGCCACTTCACCGGCTAAAATGCGATGTGCCTACCCGGTGGAATTCAACTCTGCACATGTTGCAGCGACTGTGGCAGCACCGACAAGTCCTGGTGCAATACGTTCTGACGTATAGCCAGGGCCAACGAGATTCAGAGGTGGGGCAAATCACGCTGGAGGAGTGGTCTCAGATCAGGGTCCTATGCACCCTTCTGCACAGTTTTGAAATGGCGACGAAGATGTTTAGTGCTGACGATGCCATTATCAGCATGACTATTCCGGTGATTTACATGCTGGAGCACATGTTAAACAGAATTCGGAGTCAGGTGGTGGCACAAGAGGAGGTGGAGGAAGTAGAGGAGGAGGAGTTGTATGCGGAAGGGCTAACATCTGCAAGGTCCACACGGTCGGCAGCACCAAGGCGGCAGGCATGTGAGGGTGGGGGAGATGGTTTTACCAGGGCGCATGGTAGCAGCCAAACTAGTGAGGAAGGTGCAGGAGCCCAGGAAGAAGTGGAGGACGAACTGATGGAAGACTCATCAGATGAGGGAGACCTTGATCACATTTCTGTTGTGCGAGGTTGGGGGGAGAGGACAGAGGAAGGAAGCATGATTGTTACCTCGCCACCAACACAACAGGGACTTGGTGCTCCTGGATGCGTAACACACATGAGTGCCTTCTTGCTGCACTACCTGCAACATGACCCTCGAATTGTGAGAATTAGAAATAATCCTGACTACTGGGTTGCCACACTGTTAGATCCCCGGTACAAAAGTAAATTTGCAGAAATTATTCCTGCCATAGAAAGGGATGCACGCATGCAGGAGTATCAGCAGAGACTGTTGCAGAATCTTACATGTGCTTTTCCACAAAATACCAGTGGTGCACGTAGTGAATCTCACAGTTCCAACTTGCCAACCGTGGGACCGTCAAGTGTTCAGCACTCAAACCGTAACAGAACCATAGTATCTGCTGGTAACATCAATTTTGCGGAATCATTTCACCACTTTTTTAGCCCATCCTTTGCAAGGCCACAGGAGACAAGAAGTCTGACACATAGTCAACGCCTAGAGACGATGGTACAGGAGTATCTCCAAGTAAACATTGAAGCCACGACTGTGTCACTGGACCCTTGCTCTTTTTGGCCTTCCAATCTGGATAAATGGCCGGAGCTAGCCACTTACGCCTTGGAGATCTTGTCATGCCCCGCAGCCAGCGTTCTGTCTGAACGTGTGTTCAGCGCTGCTGGTGGTGTGCTGACAGATAAGCGCACGTTCCTCTCCACTGATAATGTAGACAGACTCATGTTCATAAAGATGAACAAATCATGGATCCGAAACGACTTTTCTACCTCTGTGTCATCCTGGGGAGAGTAAAAGCTTGATGATTGGTTAAAATCACCCTACCAACCGTTTTAAGCTTTCAAATTACTAATCATGTTTATCTGTATTTTGACTGGAAAATAATTTGGGCTTTGTAGCAGTGTGCAGCACTGATCCTATTAGGCCATCTATACTAAAGCTTCACCAGATTTAAAATTAAAAATAATTTTTTGCTGCATCTAGCCCGGAAAATAATTTTGGGGCTCCGAGATGCGCAAGGCACATAAGTGCCTTCTTGCTGCACTACCTGCAGCATGACCCTCATATTGTCAGAATTCGAAGTAATCATGACTACTGGGTTGCCACACTCTTAGATCCCCCAAACTTTTCGATCAACCTTTTCATTTTAATAAAGACCAAAAAAATGGTCATTTTTGAAATTATAAGCATTAGCAGGTTGTTAGAAACTGAAATCAAACAGTTTTCAACTCAAAACTTTATTCTAGGTGATGTTACATTTTCACATAGGACCCCTTGTTCGAAAGGAGCTTCTGAACTCTCTCGTCCATTGAATTTGTCAGGTTTTGGATGGTTTCTGCTTCAATTGTTTTGCATGAGGACAGAATACCCTCCCAGAGCTGTTGCTTAGATGTGAACTGCCTCCCGCCATCATAGACACTCCTTTTAATGATGCTCCAAAGGTTCTGAATGGGGTAGAGGTCAGGGGAGCATGGGGGTCACACCATAAGTTTGTCCCCTTTTATGCCCATATCAGCCAGAGATGCAGATGTTTTATGTGCAGCATGAGATGGTGCATTATCATGCAGAAAAATGATCTTGCTGTGAAATACACGGTTCTTCTTCTTGAACCATGGCAGGAAGTGCTGTTTGAGAAAATCCACATACATTATGGAGTTCATCTTTAGCGCCTTCAGGGATCCTAAAGGGGCCGACAATCTCTCTCCCCATGATTCCAGCCCAAAACATTACTCCACCTCCTCCTTGTTGGCGCTGTAGCCGTGTTTGCGTGGGGTGTCCATCAACCAGCCATCCTCCACTCCATCCATCTGGACCATCGAGCGCTGCACGGCACTCATCCGTGAACAAAACAGTTTTGAAATCAGTCTTCATGTAATGTTTGGCCCACTGGAGCCGTTTCTGCTTGTGTGAAGTGGATAGAGGAGGTCGACAGGATGGCGCATGCACAGCTGCAAACCTCTGAAGGACCCTGCATCTTGTTGTTCGGGGGACGTTGGAGGCACAAGCAGCTTCAAAAACTTGTCTGCTGCTATGACAAGGCTTTTTTGCCGCTGCTCTTTCAACCTGACGTAATTGCCTGTAGGAAAGAGTCCTCAATTTGCCCTTATCAGCACGCACACGTGTGTACTGTGAATCAGCTACATACTTCTTGATTGCCAAGACACTTCATCCTGATCATCGCACAATGTTGATTGTAGTCATGCCTTGACCTAAACACTCCACAATTTGTTGCTTCTCAGCAGCCGACACATCCTTTTTCTTTCCCATTTTGGCAGAAAATGTAGGCTGCTTAATAATGTGAGAGAGCCTTCTTAAGTAGCCTTGCCTTTCATTGGACACACCTGCCAAACTAATTAGCACAGGTGTCTGCAATTGCTTACAGTGATATAAAGAGCCCTGACACACATCACCATCAATGAGTTTAACTGACAAACAAACAAATTCTTCCCTTATCACTCCTAAACACTTTTTGCATAATAATTTGGAACGCAGTGTACATGTGCTTTTCCACAAAACACCAGTGGTTCACGTAGTGAATCTTACAGTTCTAACTTGCCAACCTTGGTCTGTATGGAGTTGTTCAATAAAGGGCCCAAAATTAAGATAACATAGATGGGAGAGGTCTCTATGAATAGGAATTCCTAAGTATTTGATACCCTGTGAGGGCCAGGCAAAGGGAAAGTTGGACTGGATGGAATCCTATATGGATTTGGGGAGGGAGACATCGAGGGCCTCAGACTTCGCTGCATTGATTTTAAAATTTTACCATGTAACAAAGTGATCTATTTCAGCCATAACAGCATGGATGGATATATGTGATTGAGTGATATATACAAGGACATCATCAGCAAATAGAGAGCACTTGTACTCGGTGCCTCCCACCTCAATCCACCTAATATTGGGGTTATGGCGAATTGATGAGAGCAGGTGCTCCGTCACTAGGATGTATAAGAGAGGGGACAGAGGACATCACTGCCTTGTCCCATTGGTGAGTGTGAAAGGTGATGAAAATGTTCTGACGCACGCCCTGGGCCTTGGGACACCTGGAGCCGGACCCTTTTTGGTGGATGCTGGTGGTTGTAGTCTTCGTGGCAGCGACCCGGTTCCGTGGCTCAGGGCGGTCAAACCAGTGGCGGAACTATTTATGTGGTTTTGATGTTTAAATGTCCGACTACGCCACCCGTGGATTGCGGTCAGAGTGAACCGCCGCTACAGGGCAGACCGCTGAGGCTGGTGTTGTGGGTGCAGCAGAGCGTAGCATAACTCCCCACGGGAGTATAGCCTCAGGGCAGTGTATGCGGAGGATGGGGGTGATGGTGCAGGGCAGCAGCAGTAACGACACGGAGTCAGTGATGCAGTTCAGGGCCTTTACTCACAGTTCTTATTATCCAGACCACGTCTGCAGGTAACGGCTGCCCACGTCGTACTGTGCTCACCAGGTGAGGGGCTCAGACAACTCCCAGATAACTTTGGAGCACTTCACAGGACCCCCTTTGTGTGTCCTTTGTCTGGCCTTTCTTACCAACACTTCTGTCCGGCTGCCTCGGGCCTCCTCTTGGTAAACTTGGCGCCAGTTTCCCTGACCCTATGTGGTGCCATCCTAGCGGGTGTAGCGAGGGGCTGCGCCACTTAAAATGTCAGAGCCTCCGGTTTCTAGCTGAGGGTCATTTCCTGCCTCCACTAGTTCGGGGACCGGTCTCCCCCTTTGGCCTCACCCCTCCACGCAGGTGGATTCGGGCGTGCGGTGGCGACTCGCCCGTCCGCACCTCTGGGATCCCTTCATTCCTCGTTCCTTGAGCCTTCTCCGCTCCTCTTCCTTCCTTCTCCCTCTTCCAGGCCTGGGCCTCTGTTACTAGGCCCGCCTCCGGAGCAGAGCTCATGCAGAGCCCCTGCTCCCTGCCACTTCTGCTCAGACTTCTCTGCACTGAACTAAGATGGTGCCCACCTTTTATACTCCCTTCTCAATGCACCCAGGAACTGCTTCCTCCCTGCTCCTGCACTACAGGGTTCCCCTTCCTCAGTGTTCCCTCCCCCCACTCCAGCCAGGGACAGGGACTGTCGTGCCCATCTCAGGGGCATATTGGTCGCCCTGCCCCACGGCAATGTGGTGTAATGCATGCACTTGTCGGGTCCTGATCCACACTCCATCCTTACCTGAGAGTGAGATATCACACCTCTGGGTGAGGTGCAATACGTCTGTAGCAACCGAGCCCTCAGGGTGCTACAGTTCCATTTATCTTCAGCCTAGGTGACGTATTGCGATACAGGGCCGTGATTTTGGCTATAAAAGGGTCCCCTAGACCCCTACCCCAAGCTTTTTAAGAGAATCATATATGGCGTGCCAGGAGACTCTATGGAATGCTTTCTCAGCATCCAACGAGAGTATCTAATTACAAATTTTTAACTGCATCTAGCCCAGGAAATACTTTGTGCCTAGTAGCAGTGTCTGCTAGTCAGCGGATTATCCCGGCTGTTAAGCAAGCTGCACCACCTGTAGTTTAGACACTTAATTTTTTCAAAGGAAATGCTTCGGGACCATGGGATACTTAGTGAAGAGCATCAGGAGGCACCCAAAGGCATAGGGGCTGGGACTGGCAGTAGGATGCCTTGCGGTGGACAGCCGAGCTCGATCCTTATAAAAGCTTTTTAACTGCAGCAGCTTTAGTGGACGCTACTGGAGCTGGAATTACCGCGGCTGCTGGCATGAGACTTGCCCTCCAATAGATCCTTGTAAATGGATTTAAAGTGTATTCATTCAAATTAGAGAGACAATTTAAATTAAAAAGCTTAGAGCTGCCTCCACCACAGAGGGGCTCGCTCGACCCACCAGCGGACAGGCACCAGTATTGGGAGAGGGGGGCTGGCCGTCAGGGTTCACCGCGGCTCTGGCACAAACCCGGCGACACGGAGGTGGCACGGGCAGGAGCGGACTGGCCGTCTCGGCTTCTCACTTTTTGGATTTTAGAAGGGCATGACATGCCTATATCTGTGTCTCCCCCTCCTTTTACTCCTCCACCTCTTTTATTTTCGCATGACTATATGTACTTGTCACTTTTCCATGTGTTAGTTATGTCTTCTGAGCAGTTTGTCAGCTTTTGGACACCTTTGAAGGTGTTTTCTATGTGTTTCTATGTGTTTTTGTTTGCCTGCCATTGGTTTTAACTGTGTTCGAAGGTGTTCGACGAACAGTTCGACGAACAGTTCGGCGAACACACGGGTGTTCGACGAACCGAACCGAACTCGAACACTACGGGGGTGGCTCAACAGTAGCTGTGAGTAAGCAAGTGCGATTGGGGTGACACCTTTGAGGACTGGAGTATTTGTGATGTTGAAGTTGATGTGGAGGAGAGCCCACTTAAAGGAGCACTTGATATCCGTTGAAGCACCTGCTGTTTTTGTGCCTCATCTGGAATTTGTAGCGATTGGCGTGGCCATAAGAAAGGGATCTTATCACATTGTCCGCTAAAAGAAGTAGACATTTTAGTTTGGCTGGAAGATGGTCTTTCTTCTGCAGATGTTACTGTTGCTTTAACACTTACCCCACGGACACAACCTTTTTTCCCCTTCCCAACACGCCTATTCCCCTTTCCACCAGCAGCAGGCCTTTTTCCACTCATTTTGGTGGTTAACTAATTCACAACTCTGGAGTTGTTTGCACAAAAAAACAATGGATGGGAACCGAGCAGAGCTGAGTGGCCAAACTGTGGTATTAGGCCAAAACTATTGGCTGGGTTAGATGGAGAAAAAAATTATATTCGATTTGCAACCTGATGGAGGTCAGTATAGATGGACTAATAGAACAAGTCCCACACACAGCTAGAAGCCCAAATATTTTTTCAGAGGTAGATGCAGAAAAAAAATATATTCAGTTTGCAACCTGATGGAGGTCAGTATAGATGGACTAATAGAGAAAGTCCCACACACTGCTAGAAGGCCAAATATTTTTTCAGAGCTAGATGCAGACAAAAAATTATATTCAATTTGCAACCTGATGGAGGTCAGTATAGATGGACTAATAGAACAAGTCCCACACACAGCTAGAAGGCCAAATATTTTTTCAGAGGTAGATGCAGAAAATAAATATATTCAGTTTGCAACCTGATGGAGGTCAGTATAGATGGACTAATAGAGAAAGTCCCACACACTGCTAGAAGGCCAAATATTTTTTCAGAGCTAGATGCAGACAAAAAATTATTTTGAATTTGCAACCTGATGGAGGTCAGTATAGATGGACTAATAGAACAAGTCCCACACACTGCTAGAAGGCCAAATATTTTTTCAGAGCTAGATGCAGAAAAAAATTATATTCAGTTTGCAACCTGATGGAGGTCAGTATAGATGGACGAATAGAACAAGTCCCACACACTGCTAGAATCCCAAATATTTTTTTAGAGGTAGATGCAGAAAAAAATGATATTCAGTTTGCAACCTGATGGAGGTCAGTATAGATGGACTAATAGAATGATGCTATGCCCAAAAGGTTTTACTTCACTAGGTGGAGTAAAAAAATTGGTATTCTATACACAGGTGGTGTAGCTTGCAACACAGATAGGCTACTCCACTGACTAACACACTCTGCAATAGGCCAAAAAGGATTAGCTTTGCTAGATTTAGCCAAATGCTGTGAAAAAAACTTGCACAGCACTGGCACAGACCTGCCTGGCAAAAACTGATAGGAACTGATGTAACTTTGTCCTGAAAAGGACTGCAATTACAATTAGTCTTTACTCCCACAACCTATCTATTTAAGTGCACAGACCTGCCTGATAAAAGTCGTAGGAAATGCTGTAACCTAGTCCTTAAAAGGACTGCAATCACAACTATTCCCTACTCCCAAGCTATCTGTAGATTTGTGCGAAAATTGGCTTGAAATTAACAAGGTATAGAGCACACAGCAACAGTGGTGCCGTCTAACACGCAGCTGCAGCAGTGAGAAAATGGTGGCGACGGGGAAAATGGCTGGGTCTTATAGGCAAGGACATATGACATACACTGCCAATGACACATGCCCTTGCTTGTGTGAAAAAAAGCACTTTGCTCCGTGTGTGCGCTGCTGATAGGCTGACAGATTGCACCTCCCCACTGTAAATGCGGGAAAGAGAAAAAAAAAATGGAGATCTTCATTATTCCAGCAGAGATCCATCCCCTGCCCCTCCCCCCGCCCCGCTGTACACTCAAACTGCGTATTAACATTAATTTTCATCATTACTAAGAAAAAATCTAGTTATGATTTTGGTGCACGAACAGTTGTCGAACATAACCTCGAACAGCCGAATTTTTTTCAAATCGTTCGTGTTCGCCGAACGGCTCGAACACCGCCCAAAACAGCTTGAATTTGAGATTGGCGAACAGTTCAAGTTGAACAACGCTCATCTCTACTTCCTACAGCTGGGACAATGGGCATGTGGAGCAGTTAATATTCAGTTTCCTTAATAGCCGACACACTGTTAGCCGCAGTCGCCAGCTCCTGCAGCTGGGTGATCATGTATGCCTATTAAAGAGTATGAATTTTCACTGCTCTCTACTTCCATAGTCCCACCCACCACTGGCTTCAGTGCATAGAGGTGGGTGGGACTATGGGCATAGGGAGCAGTGATTATTCATTCTCTTTAATAGCGGGCACACGTAATCGCCCAGCAGCTTCAAGAGGTGGTGGCTGCGGCTAGCAATGTGTCCAGTATTAAGGAAAATTTATATTCACTGCTCCCAAAGCTCATATTTCTGCCCATCTCTATGCACTGATGTCAGCGGTGGTCTAGACTATGGGAGTGGAGAGCAGTGAATATTTATTCTCTTTAATAGAGGGCACACTGTTATCCGCAGCAGCCAGCTCCTGCAGCGGCTGGACGATCCTGTGTGCCTGCTATTAAAGAGAAGTTCCCTGCTCTCCACACCCATATTTCCACCCTCCTCTTGGCGCTAGCTTTAGTGCATAGAGGTTGGCAGGACTATGGGCGTGGAGAGCTGTAAATATTAATTTCCTTTAGCATTGGGCACATGTGTTAGCTATAGCTGTTGGCTCCTGCCTCCTGTGACCTGCTTCTCCGCCACTACCGCTCCTCCCACCACCACCATCCACAGCCAGACTATAAGGTACAGTACATCCAGATTATATGACGCACCCCCTATTTTCCTCCAAAATTTTGGAGGAAAAAGGTGCGTCTTATAGTCCGAAAAATACGGTACCTCAGTTAGTGATGAAACTCTGATATTGCAGAATATATCTATGCTAATTTGTCCTGTAACACTATATAAATTGCTGTATTCTGGAGCCCTCTTAGATATATTTTGAATCTTTGGACTAATGAAAACATTACCACTTATTTCTTTATTGATATTCTTAAAACCATCTCCAAGTACATGTTTGAAATGCTTTATATGCTTTTATATGTTAATAATAAAGTTATGTCTTTTAATTATTTAAGGGTTGCATAGTCTTTCTTTATAGGTTTAAAAATTAAACTGTGTACAATGTTTTCCCCTTTTTTATTTTTTTAAACACTATTATATACCAGACAAAAAAAAAACCCAGAATGCTACATTTTTTGATAGGTACAAATAGGAACTCGTGGAAATGGTAGTAGTATTTTTGTGGTTTGTTAAATTGTACTTGTAAAGTGGTTATGCAAAAATTCAAAAATGATCTATTTTATAGTTAATTGCTATTTTAGCCCTGCTGTGTTTGTCTCTTTTTTATATGTCATGTTTAAATAAATCTGCTTTGTTTTTGACATTTTCCCATTTACAATATTTTAATCTGGAAAAAATAAATATAGCTAAAAAACTTCACATATTAGTATTCCTGTGTCCACAAAGATATTATATAACTTTACCATTATTGCTCCTGCACCATGAAGGCTGTATAAAATATTATAAAAAATAACATTTCCATTTTTGTTAATTCTGCCTCACAAAAAATAAAATAAAAAGTAATCAAAAAGTTTTTTTTCATAATAAATACTTCACATTGATACCAATAAATACTTCAACTTGTTGCACCACAAACAAGCCCTCAAACTGCTTGGTAATCAAAAAAAAATATATATATATAATTTTGTAATTTTGTTTTCGTTAATCAGCAATTTTCTTATGCAAGGGTAGTATTAAAAAAGTACATAAATTGGATATTAATGTAATTTTATTGACTCATTCTGTGAAGCTTAACCATTTTTTATCCTGTATGGCACATGCAGTAAGAATAAACACCAATAATCATTTGGGCCCAATTAAGAATCAACAACACCAATGTGCCTAAAGCAAAGATTAACTACATGGCCCGAGTTAAAAATTGCCAAAACTTTACTGAAAACATATAAAAAACAAAAATGCACAAGGTAAAAACAAGGCACACCACAGATGACAGAGAGGTGGAGCACCTGGACCTATACAATGTATAGAGAATAACCAATATATTATTAACATAGCTCCAACAGGTAGATGTACAACGTCAAGCATATGGTATGATAGACCTTTACATATAACAGTGATTAAACAGCATTGAATACATAAATGGTAAGCCACATTTAGAGAAAAACAACTATCCTATGTATTTATACATAAAGTATGAAGCAAATTAAATAAAACAATACCAGAATTGCTGTTTTCTCATTTATTCTCACAAAAAAAAGAATCAAAATTTGTATTACATCTTATTCTGCAAAAAATAAGACTTCCAAAAACTGTACATAGAAAAATAAAAAAGTTATGGGTCTCAAAAAATGTAATAAAAAATTAAAACACTTTGAAAAGTTGCAAAATGTTTGCACAACGTATTTTTGCTCATAATTTTTGTGACTGTTGACACTTTCACGCCATTTTGAGCAGCTCCATCAAAGTGGGTAGAATTGAGGCAGGATGGGGTGGAACAGGGCATGGTGACTACTGCCTATTTAATTCAATGCCAGCTGTGTTGTATTTTATGCCACAAATCTTACTCGTTTCTGACTAGAGCAAGATTTATTGCTAGGCGCATGAAGGCACACACCACTTTGCAGAATAATCTAATTCATTAAGAAGCATACATCTCTCAATGAATCAGGCACCTCTGACTCCAATATGTCCCCTCATCAAGACAACGCAAAAAACACAGCTTTCGAAGGATCAGGGCCTTAGGTTCAAATATACTGAAAAATGAACAGTGTTTAAAGAAAAACAAAAAATAAAAAAATCCAGAATTGTTGTTCGTTTTGTGCATTCTACCAACCAAAAAGTGTAATAAAAATGTCATATGTAGAAAAAATGGCATAACTAGAATCTACATCTTATAACCCCAAAAAATGAGCCCTCACACATTTCTATCGAGAACATTTTTTAAAATGTATGGCTTCACAAGATTGTGACACAAAAAAACAAGTGATTTTTTTCAAACAGTGTATTTATTCTACAAAAGTAGTAAAACATAAATAAAACTACAGTATATAACTTGGTATCACCATATATGTGCTGACTCCCAGAATAAAGTTATCATCTTGTTTTCATAGAATGTACAGAGAAAATATCTAGAATATAAAAAAAATATCAGAACTGCTTTGGTTTTTGTTACTATTTTACCCCATAAAGAGTTAATAAAAGTTAGGTAATCAATTTTATCTAGCCTAAAATGCTGCTATTGACAAATAATACTCATTCTAAAAAAATCAAGCCCTTAAACAGCTACGTCGACCAAGAAAAAAAAAAGTATATGGCTCCTGAAATGTGACAATAAAAAAAAAAATAGCTTTCACATAAAGCCCAAAATGTGACATAATGTTTAATTTGCAATCTGCTTACCTATTTAATTGACAGATTTTATTTAACAAATTACATTGGTTTTTGTTGTTTTTTTTCAAGTGAGTTATTTTATTAAATGTTTAATCTGTCTATCATTATCTATCTATCTATCTATCTATCTATCTATCTATCTATCTATCTATCTATCTATCTATTATCTATCTATCTATCTATTATCTATCTATCTATCTATCTATTATCTATCTATCTATCTATCTATCTATCTATCTATTTATTTATCTAATGAATTTAAAAACATAGCTGAAAAGTTTGTCTACTATAATTTAACATTTTATTCCCTTTTCTTTCCTAATGTAATTGAATCAGGTACCAGAAAAAATGTAACAATTTTCCAGAATGCCATTGAAACTGTATATAAAATTACTTATTTTAGTAAGACAGGAAATTTCAAAGCAGAATACCAACATTAGATGTGTATATCGCCAGAGGATAGACTTTTAATGACTTTACAGTGCTTTTAATCTTAG
Organism: Phyllobates terribilis; assembly: GCF_046119375.1. Lineage (NCBI taxonomy): Eukaryota > Metazoa > Chordata > Amphibia > Anura > Dendrobatidae > Phyllobates > Phyllobates terribilis. The sequence goes on from NW_027362764.1 coordinate 449,050,066, forward strand.
ATTTACAAATTATTCTATCTCCTGTATAATACTAAAATTTTTGTGCACTGAACTCATTAGTTTGATCCACGTAAGCTGTTGCTCCTGTAATTACTAATTTTACTAAATTTATAGAGAATATTAATGTAAATACATTAGCTTTTCAGTCATTTTTACACATGAACAGTTAAACACATTTATGTTCAATCCTTGTTTGGCCTTTTGAGTTCACTAATGTTGTATAATTTTAGATTTGCGGCATTTTAGCCATGAAATCTAAATCCTGAACAGAGCTTTCCCAAAACTGGTCAGCATGAGAAAGAAGGTGCAGTTTACACCTTTTAGGAATAAAATAAAGGGTGGACAAATGATCTATGCTGCCAATTCAACTTCACAGCGGTAAGATGATTGAGATGGAGGCATGGGCTGGCAACATAAAGGGTTCACTCACACTGTCATATAACACAGCCGAGTGCTATCTGATGTTTTATCGGATAGCACTCGGCCCAATGTTATACTATGGGGCAGTGCAGATCTGTGATTATTTTCTCATGCCAATTTGATAGAGATGCTCGTTACTTGGTGAGTATTTTTTGAATGTTCGGCCGGGATCTCGAGTCCCCGACCCGCATATCTAATATATATAATTGTCTTATCCCGTCTGTCTGTACTTCTGTCCAGGAAATCCCACGTTGCTGATTGGTCCGGCCGCGGCCAATCAGCGACGTGGGATTTCAGAACATGATGGCTTCTGTTAGCGGCTCATCCGCCGCACGGAGGTCAGCAGCGATGCAGCCGGGAGATGACCGGCGCTAGCCGGACATCTCCCGACTGCTCGCAGCAGAAGTACCCCGACCGGCGGCCAAGGCGGTGCCGCTCCCCGGTCCTCCCTTCACACTTGCTGTCGGTAGATCAGCGGCCCTAGTCGCTAATCTCCCGACGGTAGCCGCATGGAGGTCAGCCGGCCGCAACCAATCAGCGATATTGGTGCCGAATTTAAACTCTCGAACTCGCACCCTCAACCACTCACGCTCACGCCGTCACCCTCACACACTCATCCTCACACGCTCACCCTCACGCGCTCACCCTCACACGCTCACCCTCACACGCTCACCCACACACGCTCACCCACACACACTCACCCTCATCCTCACCCTCAGACGCTCACCATCTCATGCTCAACCTCATCCTCACATGCTCACCCTCAGACGCTCACCTTCAGACTCTCACCCGCTCCCACGCTCACCCTCAGATGCTCACCCTCAGACGCTCACCCTCACAAGCTCACCCTCAGATGCTCATCCTCAGATGCTCACCCTCAGATGCTCACCCTCAGACGCTCACCCTCAGACGCTCCTACGCTCACCCTCACACGCTCCCACGCTCACCCGATCACCCTCACCCGCTCACCCTCACACGCTTACCCTCACACACTCACCCTCACACGCTCACCCTCACATGCTGACCCTCACACTCTCACACTATACCTCAGACGCTCACCCTCAGACGCTCACCCTCAAACTCTCAGATGCTCACCCTCAGACGCTCACCCTCAGACGCTCACCGTCACACTCTCCCACCCTCACACGCTGCCACGCTCACCCACACACGCTCACCCACAGACTCTCACCCTCACACGCTCCCACGCTCACCCTCACACGCTCCAAAGCTCACCCTCACACGCTCACACCCTCACACGCTCACCCTCACACGCAAACCCTCAACCGCCCACCCTCACCCTCAGACGCTCACACGCTCACACTCAGATGCTCACCCTCACACGCTCACCCTCACACGCTCACACCCTCACACGCTCACCCACATCCGCTCACCCTCACCCGCTCACCCTCACACACACATCCTCACATGCTCACGCTCACACACTCACCCTCTCACACTCACACCCTCACACACTCACCCTCACACGCTCACCCTCACATGCTCACCCTTACACGCTCAACCTCCCACCCTCTCACCCTCACACGCTCACCCTCACATGCTCACCCTTACACGCTCACCCTCCCACCCTCTCACCCTCACATGTTCACCCTCACATGCTCATCCTCACCCGCTCACCTTCACCTGCTCACCCTCACACGCTCACCCTCACACACTCACCTTCACATGCTCACCCTCACCCTCACAAGCTCATCCTCACATGCTCACCCTCACATGCTCACCCTCACATGCTCACCCTCACATGCTCACCCTCACACGCTCACCCTCACACGATCACCCTCACATGCTCACGCTCACCCTCACATGCTCACCCTCACATGCTCACCCTCACACGCTCACCCTCACACGCTCACCCTCATACCCTCACACGCACACCCTCATACGCTCACCCTCTCATGCTCACCCTCTCACGCTCACCCTCTTACGCTCACCCTCTCATGCTCTCCCGCTCACCCTCACCATCTCACCCTCTCCCGCTCACACGCACACCCTCACACGCTCACTCTCACACGCTCACTCGCTCACCTGCTCACCCTCACACGCTCACCTTCACCCGCTCACACGCACACCCACAGACGCTCACACTCTCACACTCTCACCCTCATACCCTCACCCTTACCCTTACCCGCTCACCCTCACACGCTCACTCTCACACGCTCACACTCACGCGCTCACCCTCACGCGCTCACCCTCACACGCACACCCTCACACGCACACCCTCACATGCTCAGTCTCATCCTCACAGGCTCACCCTCACGCGATCACCCTCACCCTCACATGCTCACCCTCACTCTCACACGATCACCCTCACATGCTCACCCTCACACGCTCACCCTCACCCGCTCACCCTTACACGCTCACCCTCACACGCACACTGCACACCCTCACATACACACCCTCACATGCTCACCCTCACATGCTCACCCTCACATGATCACCCTCACATGCTCACACGCACACGCTCACCCTCACACGCTCACCCTCACACACACACCCTCACCTTCACACGCTCACCCTCTCATGCTCACCCTCTCATGCTCACCCTCACCAGCTCACCCTCACCCGCTCACCCTCACCCGCTCACACGCACACCCTCAGATGCTCTCACCCTCACACGCTGACCCTCACACGCTCACCCTCACCCGCTCACATACACACCCACAGACGCTCACACTCTCAGATGCTCACCCTCACCCGCACACCCTCAGATGCTCACACGCTCACCCTCACACGCTCACCCTCACAAGCTCACCCTCAGATGCTCTCACCCTCACACGCTCACCCTCACAAGCTCACCCTCAGATGCTCTCACCCTCACACGCTCACCCTTACCCGCTCACACACACACAGACGCTCACACTCTCACATGCTCACCCTCACCCGCACACCCTCAGACGCTCACACCGTCAACCTCACACGCTCACCCTCACAAGCTCACCCTCACGGGCTCACCCGCTCACCCTCACAGGCTGACGACCACACGCTCACCCTCACACGCTCACCCCCACACACTCATCCTCTCACGCTCACCCTCATCCTCACATGCTCACCCTCACACACTCACCCTCACATGCTCACCCTCACAATCTCACCTCACCCGCTCACCCTCACTCTCTCAAGCTCTCCCTCACATGCTCTCCCTCACATTCTCACCCTCACACGCTCACCCTCACACTCTCACCCTCACCAGCTCACCCTCACCCGCTCACCCCCTCACATGCTCACGACCACATGCTCCCCCTCACACGCTCACCCTCACACGCTCACACTCACATGCTCACACTCTCTCCGCTCACCCTCACATGCTCCCATGCTCACCCTCACACACACATCCTCACATGCTCACGCTCACACACTCACCTTCTCACACTCACACCCTCACACACTCACCCTCACACGCTCACCCTCACATGCTCACCCTCACACGCTCACCCTCACATGTTCACCCTCACATGCTCATCCTCACCCGCTCACCTTCACCTGCTCACCCTCACACGCTCACCCTCACACACTCACCTTCACATGCTCACCCTCACCCTCACAAGCTCATCCTCACATGCTCACCCTCACATGCTCACCCTCACATGCTCACCCTCACCCGCTCACCCTCACACGCTCACCCTCACACCATCACCCTCACATGCTCACGCTCACCCTCACATGCTCACCCTCACATGCTCACCCTCACACGCTCACCCTCACACACACACACTCACACGCTCACCCTCATACCCTCACACGCACACCCTCATACGTTCACCCTCTCATGCTCACCCTCTCACGCTCACCCTCTTACGCTCACCCTCTCATGCTCTCCCGCTCACCCTCACCATCTCACCCTCTCCCGCTCACACGCACACCCTCAGATGCTCTCACCCTCACACGCTCACTCTCACACGCTCACTCGCTCACCTGCTCACCCTCACACGCTCACCTTCACCCGCTCACACGCACACCCACAGACGCTCACACTCTCACACTCTCACCCTCATACCCTCACCCTTACCCTTACCCGCTCACCCTCACATGCTCACTCTCACACGCTCACCCTCACGCGCTCACCCTCACGCGCTCACCCTCACACGCACACCCTCACATGCTCAGTCTCATCCTCACAGGCTCACCCTCACACGATCACCCTCACCCTCACATGCTCACCCTCACTCTCACACGATCACCCTCACATGCTCACCCTCACACGCTCACCCTCACCCGCTCACCCTTACACGCTCACCCTCACACGCACACTGCACACCCTCACATGCACACCCTCACATGCTCACCCTCACATGCTCACCCTCACATGCTCACCCTCACATGCTCACACGCACACGCTCACCCTCACACGCTCACCCTCACACACACACCCTCACCTTCACACGCTCACCCTCTCATGCTCACCCTCTCATGCTCACCCTCACCAGCTCACCCTCACCCGCTCACCCTCACCCGCTCACACGCACACCCTCAGATGCTCTCACCCTCACACGCTGACCCTCACACGCTCACCCTCACCCGCTCACATACACACCCACAGACGCTCACACTCTCAGATGCTCACCCTCACCCGCACACGCTCAGATGCTCACACCGTCACCCTCACACGCTCACCCTCACAAGCTCACCCTCAGATGCTCTCACCCTCACACGCTCACCCTCACAAGCTCACCCTCAGATGCTCTCACCCTCACACGCTCACCCTTACCCGCTCACACACACACACACACAGACGCTCACACTCTCACATGCTCACCCTCACCCGCACACCCTCAGACGCTCACACCGTCAACCTCACACGCTCACCCTCACAAGCTCACCCTCACGGGCTCACCCGCTCACCCTCACAGGCTGACGACCACACGCTCACCCTCACACGCTCACCCCCACACACTCATCCTCACATACTCACCCTCACAATCTCACCTCACCCGCTCACCCTCACCCTCACACGCTCTCCCTCACATGCTCTCCCTCACATTCTCACCCTCACACGCTCACCCTCACACTCTCACCCTCACCAGCTCACCCTCACCCGCTCACCCCCTCACATGCTCACGACCACATGCTCCCCCTCACACGCTCACCCTCACATGCTCACACTCACATGCTCACACTCTCTCCGCTCACCCTCACATGCTCCCACGCTCACCCTCACACACTCACCATCACACGCACACCCTCACACGCTCACCCTCACACGCTCACCCTCACATGCTCACCCTCACACGCACACCCTCACACGCACACCCTCACACGCTCACCCTCACATGCTCACCCTCACACGCTCACCCTCACACCCACACACGCTCACCCTCGCACCCTCACATGGTCACCCTCACATGCTCACACGCTCACCCTCACACGCTCACCCTCACACGCTCACCCTCACATGCACATCCTCACATGCACACCCTCACATGCTCACCTTCACACGCTCAGCCACACATGCTCACCCTCACATGCTCACCCTCACCAGCTCACCTTCACCTGCTCACATGCACACCCTCAGACACTCACACGTTCACCCTCACACGCTCACCCTCACACGCTCACCCTCAGATGCTTTCACCCTCACACACTCTCCCTCAGATGCTCTCACCCTCACATGCTCACCCTCACCCGATCACCCGCACACCCTCAGATGCTCACACCGTCACCCTCACACGCTCATCCTCACATGCTCACCCTCACCCGCTCACCCTCACACCCTCACAACCACACGCTCACCCTCACACGCTCACCCCCACACACTCATCCTCACACGCTCACCCTCACATGCTCACCCTCACACGCTCATCCTCTCACGCTCACCCTCATCCTCACACGCTCACCCGCTCACCCTCACCCGCTCTCCCTCACACGCTCTCCCTCACACGCTCTCCCTCACATGCTCACCCTCACACGCTCACCCTCACACGCTCACGACCACATTCTCACCCTGACCCGCTCACCCTCACCCGCTCAAACTCTCACCCGCTCACCCTCACATGCTCCCACACTCACCCTCACACGCTCCCACACTCTCTCTCACACGCACACCCGCACACGCTCACACTCACACCTTCACACGCTCACCCACACACGCTCATCCTCACACGCTCACCCTCACACGCTCACCCTCACACGCTCACCCTCACACGCTTACCCTCACACGCACACCCTCACACGCACATCCTCACACGCACACCCTCACATGCTCACGCTCACCCTCAGCCTCACATGCTCACCCTCACACGCTCACCCTCACACACACTCACCCTCACAGGCTCACCCTCACATGCTCACATGCTCACCTTCACACGCACACCCTCTCCCGCTCTGCCTCACCCTCACACGATCACCCGCTCACCCTGTGCTAGCCGGTCATCTCCCTCACACGCTCACCCTCACACGCTCACCCTCACACACACACCCTCACATGCTCACCCTCACACGCTCACCCTCACACTCTCACCCTCACACGGTCACCCTCACATACTCACACGCTCACCCTCACACGCTCACCCTCACACGCTCACCCTCACATGCACATGCACACCCTCACATGCTCACCTTCACACGCTCAGCCACACATGCTCACCCTCACATGCTCACCCTCACCAGCTCACCCTAACCTGCTCACATGCACACCCTCAGACGCTCACACGCTCACCCTCACACACTCACCCTCACACGCTCACCCTCAGATGCTTTCACCCTCACACGCTCACACGCTCACACGCTCACCCTCACACGCTCTCCCTCAGATGCTCTCACCCTCACATGCTCACACTCACACGCTCACCCTCACCCGATCACCCGCACACCCTCAGATGCTCACACCGTCACCCTCACACGCTCATCCTCACATGCTCACGCTCACCCGCTCACCCTCACACGCTCACAACCACATGCTCACCCTCACATGCTCACCCCCACACACTCATCCTCTCACGCTCACCCTCATACTCACACGCTCACCCTCACATGCTCACCCTCACATGCTCACGACCACATTCTCACCCTCACCCGCTCACCCTCACCCGCTCACACTCTCACCCGCTCACCCTTACACGCTCTCACATTCACCCTCACACGCTCCAACACTCTCCCTCACATGCACACCTGCACACTCTCACACTCACACCTTCACATGCTCACCCTCACACGCTCATCCTCAAACGCTCACCCTCACACGCTCACCCTCACATGCACACCCTCACATGCACATCCTCACACGCACACCCTCACACGCTCACGCTCACCCTCACATGCTCACCCTCACACACGCTCACCCTCACACCCTCACAGGCTCACCCTCACATGCACACCCTCTCCCGCTCACCCTCACACGCTCACCCGCTCACCCTGTGCTAGCCGGTCATCTCACTCACACGCTCACCTTCTCACCCTGTGCTAGCTGGTCATCTCCCGGCTGCTCGCAGCAAAAGTACCCCGACTGGCGACCTCACTCCCCAGTCCTCCAAATTTCATTAGGGGCCCCGGGGGGATAAATTGGGTGGTTAATTTAAAGTAGTGCACAACCCATTTAAATACTGCTTCGCTGATTAGTCGCTCCCGGTCGGCTGCATACATATTCTAGAATACCCGATGCATTAGATTCGGGCCACCATCTAGTTTGACACATATTAGGCAGCCAAATACCACACAGGGATTGCCTTACAGCCACAGTAATGCCATAGCCGTATTGGTTGTGGCATTACAGTGATGGACTGGTCAAATAGCATCATCGTGTCTATATAAGACTCTGGATCCTATGCTCGTCACAGTCTACCGGTCAGAGAGGTAGAGTAGGGAGAGTTGCAGCTGAGCAAGGGAGAGAATTGGCAGATATTTTAAACAGAGATTCCACACCACAATTATTAATCTACTCTAACAGTCCTTGTAAGGACTTCTGAGGAATATTAATCCTACTGATAGCAGTAGTTAGGCAGAGTTTATGGTGATGTAGTATAGTACAGAATAGGGTCAATTGCACATCAGGGCTAATAATATTCTTTTTGCTCTTAATCCTGCTTTGTGAAAAGCAATATAATACACCATTTTTACTGCTCCATTTGCTTGATAGCAGCATACAGCTAGATTTGGTTGATTTGAATAGCATTGCTGTATTGTGGAAGCAGAGAAACTTGTCCATCATCTCAGATGGTCAAATATTACTGCAGAATTAATCCAGAATTTTTTGGGAAACTGACAAATATTATACACCTTATAAAGTGAGACAGTTGTGAGTTCCAAACATATCCACACTTAGTCACTGACTAATAGCATCGCTATACCGGCACTTTCGAAAAAAATTGGTCATCAGAAATGATCAAATATTACTGCGGTAATAACGGTAACATTTTTTGCAAGCTGCAAAATGTTATACTCCATTTAAAATGGCAAGGTGCGTGATAAGAGACAGGAGAAGTGGATGTGATGCCGGTAGTGCACGCAGAGGCCAAGGCCGTGGGAAAAATGAAACTGTGCCTGCTGAGAGAGCACAACAAGCACCCACATCATGTCAACCTAACTACCTGACCCACTTTCTAGGGGGCCGCAGAACCCCGCTCTTGAAGCCTGAGCAGTGTGAAAAGGTTGCTGGTTGGATAGCAGATAATGCTTCCAGTGAGTTTGCTACCAGCACCACCCTGTCTTCCACATGGTCCAGTCTCAGTAGCCGTGAGTATGGACCACATATTCATCACCCTGATCCTCCTTCCTATCACCATGCTGAGTGCTCAGAGACAACTGATCCCACACTTGGACACTCTGAAGAGCTGTTTAAATTTCCATTTATAGATTCTGGCCTTTCGCTCAGTCCGCATGAAGCGGGCCAAGAGGAGATCGTATGTAGCGATGCCAAATATTTGAGCAGCCACGGTCACACTAAGGTGACGGTGGGAAAGTGCAGTTGCTGTTGCAAGAGGTGGATGATGAGTAGTGTTGAGCCACCCCCGTAGTGTTCGAGTTCGGTTCGGTTCGTCGAACACCCGTGTGTTCGCCGAACTGTTCGTCGAACTGTTCGTCGAACACCTTCGAACACCGTTAAAACCAATGGCAGGCAAACAAAAACACATAGAAACACATAGAAAACACCTTCAAAGGTGTCCAAAAGCTGACAAACTGCTCAGAAGACACAACTAACACATGGAAAAGTGACAAGTACATATAGTCATGCGAAAATAAAAGAGGTGGAGGCGTAAAAGGAGGGGGAGACACAGATATAGGCATGTCATGCCCTTCTAAAATCCAAAAAGTGAGAAGCCGAGACGGCCAGTCCGCTCCTGCCCGTGCCACCTCCGTGTCGCCGGGTTTGTGCCAGAGCCGCGGTGAACCCTGACGGCCAGCCCCCTCTCCCAATACTGGTGCCTGTCCGCTGGTGGGTCGAGAGAGCCCCCCTGTGGTGGAGGCAGCTCTAAGCTTTTTAATTTAAATTGTCCCTCTAATTTGAATGAATACACTTTAAATCCATTTACAAGGATCTATTGGAGGGCAAGTCTCATGCCAGCAGCCGCGTAATTCCAGCTCCAGTAGCGTCCACTAAAGCTGCTGCAGATAAAAAGCTTTTATAAGGATCGAGCTCGGCTGTCCACCGCAAGGCATCCTAGTGCCAGTCCCAGCCCCTATGCCTTGGGGTGCCTCCTGATGCTCTTCACTAAGTATCCCGTGGTCCCGAAGCATTTCCTTTGAAAAAATTAAGTGTCCAAACTACAGGTGGTGTAGCTTGCTTAACAGCCGGGATAATCCGCTGACTAGCAGACACTGCTACTAGGCACAAAGTATTTCCTGGGCTAGATGCAGTTAAAAATTTGTAAGTAGATACTCTCGTTGGATGCTGAGAAAGCATTCCATAGAGTCTCCTGGCACGCCATATATGATTCTCTTAAAAAGCTTGGGGTAGGGGTCTAGGGGACCCTTTTATAGCCAAAATCACGGCCCTGTATCACAATACGTCACCTAGGCTGAAGATAAATGGAACTGTAGCACCGAGGGCTCGGTTGCTACAGACGTATTGCACCTCACCCAGAGGTGTGATATCTCACTCTCAGATAAGGATGGAGTGTGGATCAGGACCCGACACCTGCATGCATTACACCACATTGCCGTGGGGCAGGGCGACCAATATGCCCCTGAGATGGGCACGACAGTCCCTGTCCCTGGCTGGAGTGGGGGGAGGGAACACTGAGGAAGGGGAACCCTGCAGTGCAGGAGCAGGGAGGAAGCAGTTCCTGGGTGCATTGAGAAGGGAGTATAAAAGGTGGGCACCATCTTAGTTCAGTGCAGAGAAGTCTGAGCAGAAGTGGCAGGGAGCAGGGGCTCTGCATGAGCTCTGCTCCGGAGGCGGGCCTAGTAACAGAGGCCCAGGCCTGCAAGAGGGAGAAGGAAGGAAGAGGAGCGGAGAAGGCTCCAGGAACGAGGAATGAAGGGATCCCAGGGGTGCGGAAGGGCGAGTCGCCACCGCACGCCCGAATCCACCTGCGTGGAGGGGTCAGGCCAAAGGGGGAGACCGGTCCCCGAACTAGTGGAGGCAGGAAACGACCCTCAGCTAGAAACCGGAGGCTCTGACATTTTATGTGGCGCAGCCCCTTGCTCCACCCGCTAGGAAGGCACCACATAGGGTCAGGGAAACTGGCGCCAAGTTTACCAAGAGGAGGCCCGAGGCAGCCGGACAGAAGTGTTGGTAAGAAAGGCCAGACAAAGGACACACAAAGGGGGTCCTGTGAAGCGCTCCAAAGTTATCTGGGAGTTGTCTGAGCCCCTCACCTGGTGAGCACAGTACGACGTGGGCAGCCGTTAACTGCAGACGTGGTCTGGATAATAAGAACTGTGAGTAAAGGCCCTGAACTGCATCACTGACTCCGTGTCGTTACTGCTGCTGCCCTGCACCATCACCCCCATCCTCCGCATACACTGCCCTGAGGCTATACTCCTCCCGTGGGGAGTTATGCTACGCTCTGCTGCACCCACAACACCAGCCTTAGCGGTCTGCCCTGTAGCGGCGGTTCACTCTGACCGCAATCCACGGGTGGCATAGTCGGACATTTAAACATCAAAACCACATAAATAGTTCCGCCACTGGTTTGACCGCCCTGAGCCACGGAACCGGATCGCCGCCACGAAGACTACAACCACCAGCATCCACCAAAAAGGGTCCGGCTACGGGTGTCCCAAGGCCCAGGGGGTGCGTCAAAACATTTTCATCACCTTTCACAATCACCAATGGGACAAGGCAGGGATGTCCTCTGTCCCCTCTCTTATACATCCTAGTGACGGAGCACCTGCTCTCATCAATTCGCCATAACCCCAATATTAGGTGGATTGAGGTGGGAGGCACCGAGTACAAGTGCTCTCTATTTGCTGATGATGTCCTAGTATATATCACTCAATCACATATATCCATCCCTGCTGTTATGGCTGAAATAGATCACTTTGTTACATGGTAAAATTTTAAAATCAATGCAGCGAAGTCTGAGGCCCTCGATGTCTCCCTCCCTAAATCCATATAGGATTCCATCCAGTCCAACTTTCCCTTTGCCTGGCCCTCACAGGGTATCAAATACTTAGGAATTCCTATTCATAGAGACCTCTCCCATCTATGTTATCTTAATTTTGGGCCCTTTATTGAACAATTCCATACAGACCACGGTTGGCAAGTTGGAACTGTGAGATTCACTACGTGCACCACTGGTATTTTGTGGAAAAGCACATGTAAGATTCTGCAACAGTCTCTGCTGATACTCCTGCATGCGTGCATCCCTTTCTATGGCAGGAATAATTTCTGCAAATTTACTTTTGTACCGGGGATCTAACAGTGTGGCAACCCAGTAGTCAGGATTATTTCTAATTCTCACAATTCGAGGGTCATGTTGCAGGTAGTGCAGCAAGAAGGCACTCATGTGTGTTGCGCATCCAGGAGCACCAAGTCCCTGTTGTGTTGGTGGCGAGGTAACAATCATGCTTCCTTCCTCTGTCCTCTCCCCCCAACCTCGCACAACAGAAATGTGATCAAGGTCTCCCTCATCTGATGAGTCTTCCATCAGTTCGTCCTCCACTTCTTCCTGGGCTCCTGCACCTTCCTCACTAGTTTGGCTGCTACCATGCGCCCTGGTAAAATCATCTCCCCCACCCTCACATGCCTGCCGCCCTGGTGCTGCCGACCGTCTGGACCTTGCAGATGTTAGCCCTTCCGCATACAACTCCTCCTCCTCTACTTCCTCCACCTCCTCTTGTGCCACCACCTGACTCCGAATTCTGTTTAACATGTGCTCCAGCATGTAAATCACCGGAATAGTCATGCTGATAATGGCATCGTCAACACTAAACATCTTCGTCGCCATTTCAAAACTGTGCAGAAGGGTGCATAGGTCCCTGATCTGAGACCACTCCTCCAGCGTGATTTGCCCCACCTCTGAATCTCGTTGGCCCAGGCTATACGTCAGAACGTATTGCACCAGGGCTTGTCGGTGCTGCCACAGTCGCTGCAACATGTGCAGAGTTGAATTCCACCGGGTAGGCACATCGCATTTTAGCCGGTGAAGTGGCAGGCCCAACGACTTCTGTAGAGATGTAAGTCGCTGAGCTGCGGGATGCGAACGGCGGAAGTGAGCACACAGCGACCGTGCCCTCTGCAGAAGGCCATCTAGTCTGGGATAGTGGGCTAAAAATTGCTGGACAACCAGGTTCAACACGTGAGCCATACAAGGCACGTGTGTGACATTGCCCCGGCGAAGGGCCGCACCCAGGTTTGCAGCATTGTCGCACACGGCCTTCCCTGGTTTCAGGTCCAGTGGAGACAACCATTCATGAAATTGGTTCTCCAGAGCTGACCACAACTCCTCAGCTGTGTGACTCACATTTCCCAGACATTTCAATGTAAAAACCGCCTGATGACGTTGAGCCCTACTGCCAGCATAGTAAGGAGGTGTGCAGGATCCCTTCTGCGCAGTTAGAAAGCTTGTGGCATGACCAGACAGGCTTTGGGTGCAGGTGGAAGACCGAGAGGAGGTTGAGGAGGCAGAAGCAGTGGAGGAAAAATGACATAAAGAGGATTGACGCACAACTCGTGGGGACGGCAAGACTTGGACAGCAGCCCCTTGTCCTGCTGTCACCATAGTTACCCAGTGCCCAGTCAGCGACATGTAACGCCCCTGTCCATGCCTACTCGTCCAAGTGTCTGTGGTGAAATGCACCCTGTCACACACAGAGTTTCTCAAAGAAGCGGTGATGTTGTGTGCGACATGCTGGTGGAGCGCAGGCACACCTTTCTTTGAGAAGTAGTGCCGACTGGGCATCTGGTACTGGGGCACTGCGACGGACATAAGGTCTCGAAAATCCTCTGTGTCCACCAGGCGGAAAGGCAGCATTTCTGTAGCCAAGAGCTTGCAGATGGTGAAATTCAACCTCTTAGCTTTCTCATGGCTAGGAGGAAATGGTCTTTTACTTGTCCACATCTGAGGGACCGAGGGCTGGCTATTGTGCTTAGACGGGGTTGATAAGGGTGTCCCCGGCAAACTGCCGGTCTGTGAGGAAGATGCAGGCGGACATGTTAGGTTTCCTTGATCCAAAGGTGGTGCTATCGATGTCGGACAGCGCTCAAGACCAGCTGGTGTTACCACCTCCAAAGAAAATGATGACCTGCCAATCACGCTGGCTGTTGCGGGTAAAGAGGTGGCAGGTCTGCGCCCCAAAACAGGTGTGACTGCTGTCCCCCCAGTCACAGAGGATGAAGAGGCCGCGGATGCACAAGATATGGCAGACGGTGGTTGGCCCGGCCGGCTAGACCGCATTGTAGCACACTGAGCTGCCCACTGCAACTTATGCTTCATGTCCATGTGCCGGTTCATGCATGAAGTACTCAAACTATGTATTTTTTGGCCTCTACTTAGCTTTTGCTGACAAATGTTACAGATAACACGAGTTGGGTCATCTTTATCGATCTGAAAAAATGCCCAGGCTATGCAAGGCTTAGCACCCATGCGACCTGAAGAGCCACCACGACTTGTGGTGAGAGGCAGAGTTGTGTTTGAGGATGCAGTTGTTGACGTGCTTCCAGTACTACGTCTCTGTCCAGGAAGGCGCAACCTGACCTCGTCGTCACTAGCATCTTCCTCCACCTCCTCTGCTGACCTCATCTCTTGGCTGACTGTGGGTTGACAGTAAGTGGGATCTCCGACCTCATCATCATCACCCTGTGCGTTATCACACCCGTCGTCCTCAGAGCCAACCTGTTCCTGCCCTGACAAAAAACTAAAGTTGTCGCTCCAATCAGGTATTTGAGTCTTATCATCGTCTTCCTCATTGTCTCCACCAACAGGAGTTACAGTTTGGGAATGAGGGTCTACATTATGGTCAGAACCTTCTGCGTCTGGTCCTGGATCCGACTCATAAAGATTCTGGGCATCAGTGCAGATCATTTCCTCGTCTGGATTCACAGAAGCGCTGGAGTCGACCTCTGATTCCCAGGCTATAGTATGAGTAAACAGCTCTGCAGACTCAACCATCTGTTCTACCTCATACTCAGACGGGCAGCTGGAGATTTGGGAGCTGTGAGGAAGCAAGTGCGATTTGGGTGACACCTTTGAGGACTGGAGTATTTGTGATGTTGAAGTTGATGTGGAGGAGAACCCACTTAAAGGAGCACTTGATATCCGTTGAAGCACCTGCTGTTTTTGTGCCTCATCTGGAATTTGTAGCGATTGGCGTGGCCGTAAGAAAGGGATCTTATCACATTGTCCGCTAAAAGAAGTAGACATTTTAGTTTGGCTGGAAGATGGTCTTTCTTCTGCACCTACCCCACGGACACAACCTTTTTTCCCCTTCCCAACACGCCTATTCCCCTTTCCACCAGCAGCAGGCCTTTTTCCACTCATTTTGGTGGAAAACTAATTCACAACTCTGGAGTTGTTTGCACAAAAAAACAATGGATGGTAACCGAGCAGAGCTGAGTGGCCAAACTGTGGTATTAGGCCAAAACTATTGGCTGGGTTAGATGCAGAAAAAAATTATTTTTAATTTGCAACCTGATGGAGGTCAGTATAGATGGACTAATAGACCAAGTCCCACACACCGCTAGAAGCCCAAATATTTTTTCAGAGCTAGATGCAGAAAATTTTTTTATTCAATTTGCAACCTGATGGAGGTCAGTATAGATGGACTAATAGACCAAGTCCCACACACTGCTAGAAGCCCAAATATTTTTTCAGAGCTAGATGCAGAAAAAAATTATTTTTAATTTGCAACCTGATGGAGGTCAGTATAGATGGACTAATAGACCAAGTCCCACACACCGCTAGAAGCCCAAATATTTTTTCAGAGTTAGATGCAGAAAAAAATTATTTTTAATTTGCAACCTGATGGAGGTCAGTATAGATGGACTAATAGACCAAGTCCCACACACCGCTAGAAGCCCAAATATTTTTTCAGAGCTAGATGCAGAAAAAAATTATATTCAATTTGCAACCTGCTGGAGGTCAGTATAGAAGGACTAATAGAACAAGTCCCACACACTGCTAGAAGCCCAAATATTTTTTCAGAGCTACATGAAGAAAAAAATTATTTTTAATTTGCAACCTGATGGAGGTCAGTATAGATGGACTAATAGACCAAGTCCCACACACTGCTAGAAGCCCAAATATTTTTTCAGAGCTAGATGCAGAAAAAAATTATTTTTAATTTGCAACCTGATGGAGGTCAGTATAGATGGACTAATAGACCAAGTCCCACACACTGCTAGAAGCCCAAATATTTTTTCAGAGCTAGATGCAGAAAAAAATTATTTTTAATTTGCAACCTGATGGAGGTCAGTATAGATGGACTAATAGACCAAGTCCCACACACCGCTAGAAGCCCAAATATTTTTTCAGAGCTAGATGCAGAAAATTTTTTTATTCAATTTGCAACCTGATGGAGGTCAGTATAGATGGACTAATAGACCAAGTCCCACACACTGCTAGAAGCCCAAATATTTTTTCAGAGCTAGATGCAGAAAAAAATTATTTTTAATTTGCAACCTGATGGAGGTCAGTATAGATGGACTAATAGACCAAGTCCCACACACTGCTAGAAGCCCAAATATTTTTTCAGAGCTAGATGCAGAAAAAAATTATTTTTAATTTGCAACCTGATGGAGGTCAGTATAGATGGACTAATAGAACAAGTCCCACACGCTGCTAGAAGCCCAAATATTTTTTCAGAGATAAATGAAGAAAAAAATTATTTTTAATTTGCAACCTGATGGAGGTCAGTATAGATGGACTAATAGACCAAGTCCCACACACTGCTAGAAGCCCAAATATTTTTTCAGAGCTAGATGCAGAAAAAAATTATTTTTAATTTGCAACCTGATGGAGGTCAGTATAGATGGACTAATAGACCAAGTCCCACACACCGCTAGAAGCCCAAATATTTTTTCAGAGCTAGATGCAGAAAAAAATTATATTCAATTTGCAACCTGCTGGAGGTCGGTATAGAAGGACTAATAGAACAAGTCCCACACACTGCTAGAAGCCCAAATATTTTTTCAGAGCTAAATGAAGAAAAAAATTATTTTTAATTTGCAACCTGATGGAGGTCAGTATAGATGGACTAATAGACCAAGTCCCACACACTGCTAGAAGCCCAAATATTTTTTCAGAGCTAGATGCAGAAAAAAATTATATTCAGTTTGCAACCTGATGGAGGTCAGTATAGATGGACTAATAGAATGATGCTATGCCCAAAAGATTTTACTTCACTAGGTGCAGTAAAAAAATTGGTATTCTATACACAGGTGGTATATCTTGCAACACAGATAGGCTACTCCACTGACTAACACACTCTGCAATAGGCCAAAAAGGATTAGCTTTGCTAGATTCAGCCAAATGCTGTGAAAAAAACTTGCACAGCACTGGCACAGACCTGCCTGGCAAAAACTGATAGGAACTGATGTAACCTAGTCCTGAAAAGGACTCCAATTACAATTAGTCTTTACTCCCACAATCTATCTATTTAAGAGCACAGACCTGCCTGATAAAAGTCGTAGGAAATGCTGTAACCTAGTCCTTAAAAGGACTGCAATCACAACTATTCCCTACTCCCAAGCTATCTGTATATTTGTGCGAAAATTGGCTTGAAATTAACAAGGTATAGCGCACACAGCAACAGCGCTGCCGTCTAACACGCAGCTGCAGCAGTGAGAAAATGGTGGCGACGGGGAAAATGGCTTGGTCTTATAGGGCAAGGACATGTGACATACACTGCCAATCACACATGCCCTTGCTTGTGTGAAAAAAAGCACTTCGCTCCGTGTGTGCGCTGCTGATAGGCTGACAGATTGCACCTCCCCACTGCAAATGCGGGAAAGAGAAAAAAAAATGGAGATCTTCATTGTTCCTGCAGAGATCCATCCCCTGCCCCTCCCCCCGCCCCGCTGTACACTCAAACTGCGTATTAACATTAATTTTCATCATTACTGAGAAAAAATCCAGTTATGATTTTGGTGCACGAACAGTTATCGAACATAACCTCGAACAGCCGAATTTTTCTCAAATTGTTCGTGTTCGCCGACCGGCTCGAACACCGCCCAAAACAGCTCGAATTTGAGATTGGCGAACAGTTCGAGTAGAACAACGCTCATCTCTAATGATGAGATGTTGTTGAGACACAATTGCCAGCAAGCCAGGAGGAGGCTCAGGGTGCGCACGTTGAAGAAGAGGTGGTGGACGATGAAGTCACTGAAACAACCTGGCAAGGTGACATGCATAGTGAGAACAGCAGCGCAGAGGGGGAGAGAAGTGTAGCACAACAACAGGCAGGAAGAAGCAGTGGAGTGGCAACAGACACAAGGAGGGCAACTGTTGCAAAAAACATTAATAAAAGGAAAGTTGCCAATCCAACTTTTAGGTCTTCCTGAGTCTGGCTCTATTTTATAGACTGTCCAGTTAATCCAAAAAAGGTCATTTGCAACATCTGCCATGCCAGCATCAGCTGGGGAAGCAAAACTACCAGCCTGAATCCCACCAGCATGCTCAGTAGTGTTGAGCCACCCCCGTAGTGTTCGAGTTCGGTTCGGTTCGTCGAACACCCGTGTGTTCGCCGAACTGTTCGTCGAACTGTTCGTCGAACACCTTCGAACACCGTTAAAACCAATGGCAGGCAAACAAAAACACATAGAAACACATAGAAAACACCTTCAAAGGTGTCCAAAAGCTGACAAACTGCTCAGAAGACATAACTAACACATGGAAATGTGACAAGTACATATAGTCATGCGAAAATAAAAGAGGTGGAGGAGTAAAAGGAGGGGGAGACACAGATATAGGCATGTCATGCCCTTCTAAAATCCAAAAAGTGAGAAGCCGACACGGCCAGTCCGCTCCTGCCCGTGCCACCTCCGTGTCGCCGGGTTTGTGCCAGAGCCGCGGTGAACCCTGACGGCCAGCCCCCCTCTCCCAATACTGGTGCCTGTCCGCTGGTGGGTCGAGCGAGCCCCCCTGTGGTGGAGGCAGCTCTAAGCTTTTTAATTTAAATTGTCTCTCTAATTTGAATGAATACACTTTAAATCCATTTACAAGGATCTATTGGAGAGCAAGTCTCATGCCAGCAGCCGCGGTAATTCCAGCTCCAGTAGCGTCCACTAAAGCTGCTGCAGTTAAAAAGCTTTTATAAGGATCGAGCTCGGCTGTCCACCACAAGGCATCCTACTGCCAGTCCCAGCCCCTATGCCTTGGGGTGCCTCCTGATGCTCTTCACTAAGTATCCCATGGTCCCGAAGCATTTCCTTTGAAAAAATTAAGTGTCTAAACTACAGGTGGTGCAGCTTGCTTAACAGCCGGGATAATCCGCTTACTAGCAGACACTGCTACTAGGCACAAAGTATTTCCTGGGCTAGATGCAGTTAAAAATTTGTAATTAGATACTCTCGTTGGATGCTGAGAAAGCATTCCATAGAGTCTCCTGGCACGCCATATATGATTCTCTTAAAAAGCTTGGGGTAGGGGTCTAGGGGACCCTTTTATAGCCAAAATCACGGCCCTGTATCGCAATACGTCACCTAGGCTGAAGATAAATGGAACTGTAGCACCCTGAGGGCTCGGTTGCTAAAGACGTATTGCACCTCACCCAGAGGTGTGATATCTCACTCTCAGGTAAGGATGGAGTGTGGATCAGGACCCGACACCTGCATGCATTACACCACATTGCCGTGGGGCAGGGCGACCAATATGCCCCTGAGATGGGCACGACAGTCCCTGTCCCTGGCTGGAGTGGGGGGAGGGAACACTGAGGAAGGGGAACCCTGTAGTGCAGGAGCAGGGAGGAAGCAGTTCCTGGGTGCATTGAGAAGGGAGTATAAAAGGTGGGCACCATCTTAGTTCAGTGCAGAGAAGTCTGAGCAGAAGTGGCAGGGAGCAGGGGCTCTGCATGAGCTCTGCTCCGGAGGCGGGCCTAGTAACAGAGGCCCAGGCCTGGAAGAGGGAGAAGGAAGGAAGAGGAGCGGAGAAGGCTCCAGGAACGAGGAATGAAGGGATCCCAGGGGTGCGGACGGGCGAGTCGACACCGCACGCCCGAATCCACCTGCGTGGAGGGGTCAGGCCAAAGGGGGAGACCGGTCCCCGAACTAGTGGAGGCAGGAAACGACCCTCAGCTAGAAACCGGAGGCTCTGACATTTTATGTGGCGCAGCCCCTCGCTACACCCGCTAGGAAGGCACCACATAGGGTCAGGGAAACTGGCGCCAAGTTTACCAAGAGGAGGCCCGAGGCAGCCGGACAGAAGTGTTGGTAAGAAAGGCCAGACAAAGGACACACAAAGGGGTCCTGTGAAGTGCTCCAAAGTTATCTGGGAGTTGTCTGAGCCCCTCACCTGGTGAGCACAGTACGACGTGGGCAGCCGTTACCTGCAGACGTGGTCTGGATAATAAGAACTGTGAGTAAAGGCCCTGAACTGCATCACTGACTCCGTGTCGTTACTGCTGCTGCCCTGCACCATCACCCCCATCCTCCGCATACACTGCCCTGAGGCTATACTCCTCCCGTGGGGAGTTATGCTACGCTCTGCTGCACCCACAACACCAGCCTCAGTGGTCTGCCCTGTAGCGGCGGTTCACTCTGACCGCAATCCACGGGTGGCGTAGTCGGACATTTAAACATGAAAACCACATAAATAGTTCCGCCACTGGTTTGACCGCCCTGAGCCACGGAACTGGGTCGCCGCCACGAAGACTACAACCACCAGCATCCACCAAAAAGGGTCCGGCTTCGGGTGTCCCAAGGCCCAGGGGGTGCGTCAGAACATTTTCATCACCTTTCACAATCACCAATGGGACAAGGCAGTGATGTCCTCTGTCCCCTCTCTTATATATCCTAGTGACGGAGCACCTGCTCTCATCAATTCGCCATAACCCCAATATTAGGTGGATTGAGGTGGGAGGCACCGAGTACAAGTGCTCTCTATTTGCTGATGATGTCCTAGTATATATCACTCAATCACATATATCCATCCATGCTGTTATGGCTGAAATAGATCACTTTGTTACATGGTAAAATTTTAAAATCAATGCAGCGAAGTCTGAGGCCCTCGATGTCTCCCTCCCCAAATCCATATAGGAT
This sequence comes from Phyllobates terribilis, assembly GCF_046119375.1. Taxonomy (NCBI): domain Eukaryota; kingdom Metazoa; phylum Chordata; class Amphibia; order Anura; family Dendrobatidae; genus Phyllobates; species Phyllobates terribilis. Next base: position 449,071,073 of record NW_027362764.1, read on the forward strand.
TCCATCCAGTCCAACTTTCCCTTTGCCTGGCCCTCACAGGGTATCAAATACTTAGGAATTCCTATTCATAGAGACCTCTCCCATCTATGTTATCTTAATTTTGGGCCCTTTATTGAACAACTCCATACAGACCACGGTTGGCAAGTTAGAACAGTAAGATTCACTACGTGAACCACTGGTGTTTTGTGGAAAAGCACATGTACACTGCGTTCCAAATTATTATACAAAAAGTGTTTAGGAGTGATAAGGGAAGAATTTGTTTGTTTGTCAGTTAAACTCATTGATGGTGATGTGTGTCAGGGCTCTTTATATCACTGTAAGCAATTGCAGACACCTGTGCTAATTAGTTTGGCAGGTGTGTCCAATGAAAGGCAAGACTACTTAAGAAGGCTCTCTCACATTATTAAGCAGCCTACATTTTCTGCCAAAATGGGAAAGAAAAAGGATGTGTCGGCTGCTGAGAAGCAACAAATTGTGGAGTGTTTAGGTCAAGGCATGACTACAACCAACATTGTGCGATGATCAGGATGAAGTGTCTTGGCAATCAAGAAGTATGTAGCTGATTCACAGTACACACGTGTGCGTGCTGATAAGGGCAAATTGAGGACTCTTTCCTACAGGCAATTACGTCAGGTTGAAAGAGCAGCGGCAAAAAAGCCTTGTCATAGCAGCAGACAAGTTTTTGAAGCTGCTTGTGCCTCCAACGTCCCCCGAACAACAAGATGCAGGGTCCTTCAGAGGTTTGCAGCTGTGCATGCGCCATCCTGTCGACCTCCTCTATCCACTTCACACAAGCAGAAACGGCTCCAGTGGGCCAAACATTACATGAAGACTGATTTCAAAACTGTTTTGTTCACGGATGAGTGCCGTGCAGCGCTCGATGGTCCAGATGGATGGAGTGGAGGATGGCTGGTTGATGGACACCCCACGCAAACACGGCTACAGCGCCAACAAGGAGGAGGTGGAGTAATGTTTTGGGCTGGAATCATGGGGAGAGAGATTGTCGGCCCCTTTAGGATCCCTGAAGGCGCTAAAGATGAACTCCATAATGTATGTGGATTTTCTCAAACAGCACTTCCTGCCATGGTTCAAGAAGAAGAACCGTGTATTTCACAGCAAGATCATTTTTCTGCATGATAATGCACCATCTCATGCTGCACATAAAACATCTGCATCTCTGGCTGATATGGGCATAAAAGGGGACAAACTTATGGTGTGACCCCCATGCTCCCCTGACCTCTACCCCATTCAGAACCTTTGGAGCATCATTAAAAGGAGTGTCTATGATGGCGGGAGGCAGTTCACATCTAAGCAACAGCTCTGGGAGGGTATTCTGTCCTCATGCAAAACAATTGAAGCAGAAACCATCCAAAACCTGACAAATTCAATGGACGAGAGAGTTCAGAAGCTCCTTTCGAAGAAGGGGTCCTATGTGAAAATGTAACATCACCTAGAATAAAGTTTTGAGTTGAAAACTGTTTGATTTCAGTTTCTAACAACCTGCTAATGCTTATAATTTCAAAAATGACCATTTTTTTGGTCTTTATTAAAATGAAAAGGTTGATCGAAAAGTTTGGGGGATCTAAGAGTGTGGCAACCCAGTAGTCATGATTACTTCGAATTCTGACAATATGAGGGTCATGCTGCAGGTAGTGCAGCAAGAAGGCACTTATGTGCCTTGCGCATCTCGGAGCCCCAAAATTATTTTCCGGGCTAGATGCAGCTAAAAATTATTTTTAATTTTAAATCTGGTGAAGCTTTAGTATAGATGGCCTAATAGGATCAGTGCTGCACACTGCTACAAAGCCCAAATTATTTTCCAGTCAAGATACAGATAAACATGATTAGTAATTTGAAAGCTTAAAACGGTTGGTAGGGTGATTTTAACCAATCATCAAGCTTTTACTCTCCCCAGGATGACACAGGGGTAGAAAAGTCGTTTCGGATCCATGATTTGTTCATCTTTATGAACGTGAGTCTGTCTACATTATCAGTGGAGAGCCACGTGCGCTTATCTGTCAGCACACCACCAGCAGCGCTGAACACACGTTCAGACAGAACGCTGGCTGCGGGGCATGACAAGATCTCCAAGGCGTAAGTGGCTAGCTCCGGCCATTTATCCAGATTGGAAGCCCAAAAAGAGCAAGGGTCCAGTGACACAGTCATGGCTTCAATGTTTACTTGGAGATACTCCTGTACCATCGTCTCTAGGCGTTGACTATGTGTCAGACTTCTTGTCTCCTGTGGCCTTGCAAAGGATGGGCTAAAAAAGTGGTGAAATGATTCCGCAAAATTGATGTTACCAGCAGATACTGTGGTTCTGTTACGGTTTGAGTGCTGAACACTTGACGGTCCCACGGTTGGCAAGTTGGAACTGTGAGATTCACTACGTGCACCACTGGTATTTTGTGGAAAAGCACATGTAAGATTCTGCAACAGTCTCTGCTGATACTCCTGCATGCGTGCATCCCTTTCTATGGCAGGAATAATTTCTGCAAATTTACTTTTGTACCGGGGATCTAACAGTGTGGCAACCCAGTAGTCAGGATTATTTCTAATTCTCACAATTCGAGGGTCATGTTGCAGGTAGTGCAGCAAGAAGGCACTCATGTGTGTTGCGCATCCAGGAGCACCAAGTCCCTGTTGTGTTGGTGGCGAGGTAACATTCATGCTTCCTTCCTCTGTCCTCTCCCCCCAACCTCGCACAACAGAAATGTGATCAAGGTCTCCCTCATCTGATGAGTCTTCCATCAGTTCGTCCTCCACTTCTTCCTGGGCTCCTGCACCTTCCTCACTAGTTTGGCTGCTACCATGCGCCCTGGTAAAACCATCTCCCCCACCCTCACATGCCTGCCGCCTTGGTGCTGCCGACCGTCTGGACCTTGCAGATGTTAGCCCTTCCGCATACAACTCCTCCTCCTCTACTTCCTCCACCTCCTCTTGTGCCACCACCTGACTCCGAATTCTGTTTAACATGTGCTCCAGCATGTAAATCACCGGAATAGTCATGCTGATAATGGCATCGTCAGCACTAAACATCTTCGTCGTCATTTCAAAACTGTGCAGAAGGGTGCATAGGTCCCTGATCTGAGACCACTCCTCCAGCGTGATTTGCCCCACCTCTGAATCTCGTTGGCCCAGGCTATACGTCAGAACGTATTGCACCAGGGCTTGTCGGTGCTGCCACAGTCGCTGCAACATGTGCAGAGTTGAATTCCACCGGGTAGGCACATCGCATTTTAGCCGGTGAAGTGGCAGGCCCAACGACTTCTGTAGAGATGTAAGTCGCTGAGCTGCGGGATGCGAACGGCGGAAGTGAGCACACAGCGACCGTGCCCTCTGCAGAAGGCCATCTAGTCTGGGATAGTGGGCTAAAAATTGCTGGACAACCAGGTTCAACATGTGAGCCATACAAGGCACGTGTGTGACATTGCCCCGGCGAAGGGCCGCACCCAGGTTTGCAGCATTGTCGCACACGGCCTTCCCTGGTTTCAGGTCCAGTGGAGACAACCATTCATGAAATTGGTTCTCCAGAGCTGACCACAACTCCTCAGCTGTGTGACTCACATTTCCCAGACATTTCAATGTAAAAACCGCCTGATGACGTTGAGCCCTACTGTCAGCATAGTAAGGAGGTGTGCAGGATCCCTTCTGCGCAGTTAGAAAGCTTGTGGCATGACCAGACAGGCTTTGGGTGCAGGTGGAAGACCGAGAGGAGGTTGAGGAGGCAGAAGCAGTGGAGGAACTTTGACATAAAGAGGATTGACGCACAACTCGTGGGGACGGCAAGACTTGGACAGCAGCCCCTTGTCCTGCTGTCACCATAGTTACCCAGTGCCCAGTCAGCGACATGTAACGCCCCTGTCCATGCCTACTCGTCCAAGTGTCTGTGGTGAAATGCACCCTGTCACACACAGAGTTTCTCAAAGAAGCGGTGATGTTGTGTGCGACATGCTGGTGGAGCGCAGGCACACCTTTCTTTGAGAAGTAGTGCCGACTGGGCATCTGGTACTGGGGCACTGCGACGGACATAAGGTCTCGAAAATCCTCTGTGTCCACCAGGCGGAAAGGCAGCATTTCTGTAGCCAAGAGCTTGCAGATGGTGAAATTCAACCTCTTAGCTTTCTCATGGCTAGGAGGAAATGGTCTTTTACTTGTCCACATCTGAGGGACCGAGGGCTGGCTATTGTGCTTAGACGGGGTTGATAAGGGTGTCCCCGGCAAACTGCCGGTCTGTGAGGAAGATGCAGGCGGACATGTTAGGTTGCCTTGATCCAAAGGTGGTGCTATCGATGTCGGACAGCGCTCAAGACCAGCTGGTGTTACCACCTCCAAAGAAAATGATGATCTGCCAATCACGCTGGCTGTTGAGGGTAAAGAGGTGGCAGGTCTGCGCCCCAAAACAGGTGTGACTGCTGTCCCCCCAGTCACAGAGGATGAAGAGGCTGCGGATGCACAAGATATGGCAGACGGTGGTTGGCCCGGCCGGCTAGACCGCTTTGTAGCACACTGAGCTTCCCACTGCAACTTATGCTTCATGTCCATGTGCCGGTTCATGCATGAAGTACTCAAACTATGTATTTTTTGGCCTCTACTTAGCTTTTGCTGACAAATGTTACAGATAACACGAGTTGGGTCATCTTTATCGATCTGAAAAAATGCCCAGGCTATGCAAGGCTTAGCACCCATGCGACCTGAAGAGCCACCACGACTTGTGGTGAGAGGCAGAGTTGTGTTTGAGGATGCAGTTGTTGACGTGCTTCCAGTACAACGTCTCTGTCCAGGAAGGCGCAACCTGACCTCGTCGTCACTAGCATCTTCCTCCACCTCCTCTGCTGACCTCATCTCTTGGCTGACTGTGGGTTGACAGTAAGTGGGATCTCCGACCTCATCATCATCACCCTGTGCGTTATCACACCCATCGTCCTCAGAGCCAACCTGTTCCTGCCCTGACAAAAAACTAAAGTTGTCGCTCCAATCAGGTATTTGAGTTTTATCATCGTCTTCCTCATTGTCTCCACCAACAGGAGTTACAGTTTGGGAATGAGGGTCTACATTATGGTCAGAACCTTCTGCGTCTGGTCCTGGATCCGACTCATAAAGATTCTGGGCATCAGTGCAGATCATTTCCTCGTCTGGATTCACAGAAGCGCTGGAGTCGACCTCTGATTCCCAGGCTATAGTATGAGTACACAGCTCTGCAGACTCAACCATCTGTTCTACCTCATACTCAGACGGGCAGCTGGAGATTTGGGAGCTGTGAGGAAGCAAGTGCGATTTGGGTGACACCTTTGAGGACTGGAGTATTTGTGATGTTGAAGTTGATGTGGAGGAGAGCCCACTTAAAGGAGCACTTGATATCCGTTGAAGCACCTGCTGTTTTTGTGCCTTATCTGGAATTTGTAGCGATTGGCGTGGCCGTAAGAAAGGGATCTTATCACATTGTCCGCTAAAAGAAGTAGACATTTTAGTTTGGCTGGAAGATGGTCTTTCTTCTGCACCTACCCCACGGACACAACCTTTTTTCCCCTTCCCAACACGCCTATTCCCCTTTCCACCAGCAGCAGGCCTTTTTCCACTCATTTTGGTGGTTAACTAATTCACAACTCTGGAGTTGTTTGCACAAAAAAACAATGGATGGTAACCGAGCAGAGCTGAGTGGCCAAACTGTGGTATTAGGCCAAAACTATTGGCTGGGTTAGATGCAGAAAAAAATTATTTTTAATTTGCAACCTGATGGAGGTCAGTATAGATGGACTAATAGACCAAGTCCCACACACCGCTAGAAGCCCAAATATTTTTTCAGAGCTAGATGCAGAAAATTTTTTTATTCAATTTGCAACCTGATGGAGGTCAGTATAGATGGACTAATAGACCAAGTCCCACACACTGCTAGAAGCCCAAATATTTTTTCAGAGCTAGATGCAGAAAAAAATTATTTTTAATTTGCAACCTGATGGAGGTCAGTATAGATGGACTAATAGACCAAGTCCCACACACCGCTAGAAGCCCAAATATTTTTTCAGAGCTAGATGCAGAAAAAAATTATTTTTAATTTGCAACCTGATGGAGGTCAGTATAGATGGACTAATAGACCAAGTCCCACACACCGCTAGAAGCCCAAATATTTTTTCAGAGCTAGATGCAGAAAAAAATTATATTCAATTTGCAACCTGCTGGAGGTCAGTATAGAAGGACTAATAGAAAAAGTCCCACACACTGCTAGAAGCCCAAATATTTTTTCAGAGCTAAATGAAGAAAAAAATTATTTTTAATTTGCAACCTGATGGAGGTCAGTATAAATGGACTAATAGACCAAGTCCCACACACTGCTAGAAGCCCAAATATTTTTTCAGAGCTAGATGCAGAAAAAAATTATTTTTAATTTGCAACCTGATGGAGGTCAGTATAGATGGACTAATAGACCAAGTCCCACACACTGCTAGAAGCCCAAATATTTTTTAGAGCTAGATGCAGAAAAAAATTATTTTTAATTTGCAACCTGATGGAGGTCAGTATAGATGGACTAATAGACCAAGTCCCACACACCGCTAGAAGCCCAAATATTTTTTCAGAGCTAGATGCAGAAAATTTTTTTATTCAATTTGCAACCTGATGGAGGTCAGTATAGATGGACTAATAGACCAAGTCCCACACACTGCTAGAAGCCCAAATATTTTTTCAGAGCTAGATGCAGAAAAAAATTATTTTTAATTTGCAACCTGATGGAGGTCAGTATAGATGGACTAATAGACCAAGTCCCACACACTGCTAGAAGCCCAAATATTTTTTCAGAGCTAGATGCAGAAAAAAAATATTTTTAATTTGCAACCTGATGGAGGTCAGTATAGATGGACTAATAGAACAAGTCCCACACGCTGCTAGAAGCCCAAATATTTTTTCAGAGATAAATGAAGAAAAAAATTATTTTTAATTTGCAACCTGATGGAGGTCAGTATAGATGGACTAATAGACCAAGTCCCACACACTGCTAGAAGCCCAAATATTTTTTCAGAGCTAGATGCAGAAAAAAATTATTTTTAATTTGCAACCTGATGGAGGTCAGTATAGATGGACTAATAGACCAAGTCCCACACACCGCTAGAAGCCCAAATATTTTTTCAGAGCTAGATGCAGAAAAAAATTATATTCAATTTGCAACCTGCTGGAGGTCAGTATAGAAGGACTAATAGAACAAGTCCCACACACTGCTAGAAGCCCAAATATTTTTTCAGAGCTAAATGAAGAAAAAAATTATTTTTAATTTGCAACCTGATGGAGGTCAGTATAGATGGACTAATAGACCAAGTCCCACACACTGCTAGAAGCCCAAATATTTTTTCAGAGCTAGATGCAGAAAAAAATTATATTCAGTTTGCAACCTGATGGAGGTCAGTATAGATGGGCTAATAGAATGATGCTATGCCCAAAAGATTTTACTTCACTAGGTGCAGTAAAAAAATTGGTATTCTATACACAGGTGGTATATCTTGCAACACAGATAGGCTACTCCACTGACTAACACACTCTTCAATTGGCCAAAAAGGATTAGCTTTGCTAGATTCAGCCAAATGCTGTGAAAAAAACTTGCACAGCACTGGCACAGACCTGCCTGGCAAAAACTGATAGGAACTGATGTAACCTAGTCCTGAAAAGGACTCCAATTACAATTAGTCTTTACTCCCACAATCTATCTATTTAAGAGCACAGACCTGCCTGATAAAAGTCGTAGGAAATGCTGTAACCTAGTCCTTAAAAGGACTGCAATCACAACTATTCCCTACTCCCAAGCTATCTGTATATTTGTGCGAAAATTGGCTTGAAATTAACAAGGTATAGCGCACACAGCAACAGCGGTGCCGTCTAACACGCAGCTGCAGCAGTGAGAAAATGGTGTCGACGGGGAAAATGGCTTGGTCTTATAGGGCAAGGACATGTGACATACACTGCCAATCACACATGCCCTTGCTTGTGTGAAAAAAAGCACTTCGCTCCGTGTGTGCGCTGCTGATAGGCTGACAGATTGCACCTCCCCACTGCAAATGCGGGAAAGAGAAAAAAAAATGGAGATCTTCATTGTTCCTGCAGAGATCCATCCCCTGCCCCTCCCCCCGCCCCGCTGTACACTCAAACTGCGTATTAACATTAATTTTCATCATTACTGAGAAAAAATCCAGTTATGATTTTGGTGCCCGAACAGTTATCGAACATAACCTCGAACAGCCGAATTTTTCTCAAATTGTTCGTGTTCGCCGACCGGCTCGAACACCGCCCAAAACAGCTCGAATTTGAGATTGGCGAACAGTTCGAGTAGAACAACGCTCATCTCTAATGATGAGATGTTGTTGAGACACAATTGCCAGCAAGTCAGGAGGAGGCTCAGGGTGCGCACGTTGAAGAAGAGGTGGTGGACGATGAAGTCACTGAAACAACCTGGCAAGGTGACATGCATAGTGAGAACAGCAGCGCAGAGGGGGAGAGAAGTGTAGCACAACAACAGGCAGGAAGAAGCAGTGGAGTGGCAACAGACACAAGGAGGGCAACTGTTGCAAAAAACATTAATACAAGGAAAGTTGCCAGTCCAACTTTTAGGTCTTCCTGAGTCTGGCTCTATTTTATAGACTGTCCAGTTACTCCAAAAAAGGTCATTTGCAACATCTGCCATGCCAGCATCAGCTGGGGCAGCAAAACTACCAGCCTGAATCCCACCAGCATGCTCAGTAGTGTTGAGCCACCCCCGTAGTGTTCGAGTTCGGTTCGGTTCGTCGAACACCCGTGTGTTCGCCGAACTGTTCGTCGAACTGTTCGTCGACCACCTTCGAACACCGTTAAAACCAATGGCAGGCAAACAAAAACACATAGAAACACATAGAAAACACCTTCAAAGGTGTCCAAAAGCTGACAAACTGCTCAGAAGACATAACTAACACATGGAAAAGTGACAAGTACATATAGTCATGCGAAAATAAAAGAGGTGGAGGAGTAAAAGGAGGGGGAGACACAGATATAGGCATGTCATGCCCTTCTAAAATCCAAAAAGTGAGAAGCCGACACGGCCAGTCCGCTCCTGCCCGTGCCACCTCCGTGTCGCCGGGTTTGTGCCAGAGCCGCGGTGAACCCTGACGGCCAGCCCCCCTCTCCCAATACTGGTGCCTGTCCGCTGGTGGGTCGAGCGAGCCCCCCTGTGGTGGAGGCAGCTCTAAGCTTTTTAATTTAAATTGTCTCTCTAATTTGAATGAATACACTTTAAATCCATTTACAAGGATCTATTGGAGGGCAAGTCTCATGCCAGCAGCCGCGGTAATTCCAGCTCCAGTAGCGTCCACTAAAGCTGCTGCAGTTAAAAAGCTTTTATAAGGATCGAGCTCGGCTGTCCACCGCAAGGCATCCTACTGCCAGTCCCAGCCCCTATGCCTTGGGGTGCCTCCTGATGCTCTTCACTAAGTATCCCATGGTCCCGAAGCATTTCCTTTGAAAAAATTAAGTGTCTAAACTACAGGTGGTGCAGCTTGCTTAACAGCCGGGATAATCCGCTTACTAGCAGACACTGCTACTAGGCACAAAGTATTTCCTGGGCTAGATGCAGTTAAAAATTTGTAATTAGATACTCTCGTTGGATGCTGAGAAAGCATTCCATAGAGTCTCCTGGCACGCCATATATGATTCTCTTAAAAAGCTTGGGGTAGGGGTCTAGGGGACCCTTTTATAGCCAAAATCACGGCCCTGTATCGCAATACGTCACCTAGGCTGAAGATAAATGGAACTGTAGCACCCTGAGGGCTCGGTTGCTAAAGACGTATTGCACCTCACCCAGAGGTGTGATATCTCACTCTCAGGTAAGGATGGAGTGTGGATCAGGACCCGACACCTGCATGCATTACACCACATTGCCGTGGGGCAGGGCGACCAATATGCCCCTGAGATGGGCACGACAGTCCCTGTCCCTGGCTGGAGTGGGGGGAGGGAACACTGAGGAAGGGGAACCCTGTAGTGCAGGAGCAGGGAGGAAGCAGTTCCTGGGTGCATTGAGAAGGGAGTATAAAAGGTGGGCACCATCTTAGTTCAGTGCAGAGAAGTCTGAGCAGAAGTGGCAGGGAGCAGGGGCTCTGCATGAGCTCTGCTCCGGAGGCGGGCCTAGTAACAGAGGCCCAGGCCTGGAAGAGGGAGAAGGAAGGAAGAGGAGCGGAGAAGGCTCCAGGAACGAGGAATGAAGGGATCCCAGGGGTGCGGACGGGCGAGTCGCCACCGCACGCCCGAATCCACCTGCGTGGAGGGGTCAGGCCAAAGGGGGAGACCGGTCCCCGAACTAGTGGAGGCAGGAAACGACCCTCAGCTAGAAACCGGAGGCTCTGACATTTTATGTGGCGCAGCCCCTCGCTACACCCGCTAGGAAGGCACCACATAGGGTCAGGGAAACTGGCGCCAAGTTTACCAAGAGGAGGCCCGAGGCAGCCGGACAGAAGTGTTGGTAAGAAAGGCCAGACAAAGGACACACAAAGGGGGTCCTGTGAAGTGCTCCAAAGTTATCTGGGAGTTGTCTGAGCCCCTCACCTGGTGAGCACAGTACGACGTGGGCAGCCGTTACCTGCAGACGTGGTCTGGATAATAAGAACTGTGAGTAAAGGCCCTGAACTGCATCACTGACTCCGTGTCGTTACTGCTGCTGCCCTGCACCATCACCCCCATCCTCCGCATACACTGCCCTGAGGCTATACTCCTCCCGTGGGGAGTTATGCTACGCTCTGCTGCACCCACAACACCAGCCTCAGTGGTCTGCCCTGTAGCGGCGGTTCACTCTGACCGCAATCCACGGGTGGCGTAGTCGGACATTTAAACATGAAAACCACATAAATAGTTCCGCCACTGGTTTGACCGCCCTGAGCCACGGAACTGGGTCGCCGCCACGAAGACTACAACCACCAGCATCCACCAAAAAGGGTCCGGCTCCGGGTGTCCCAAGGCCCAGGGGGTGCGTCAGAACATTTTCATCACCTTTCACAATCACCAATGGGACAAGGCAGTGATGTCCTCTGTCCCCTCTCTTATACATCCTAGTGACGGAGCACCTGCTCTCATCAATTCGCCATAACCCCAATATTAGGTGGATTGAGGTGGGAGGCACCGAGTACAAGTGCTCTCTATTTGCTGATGATGTCCTAGTATATATCACTCAATCACATATATCCATCCATGCTGTTATGGCTGAAATAGATCACTTTGTTACATGGTAAAATTTTAAAATCAATGCAGCGAAGTCTGAGGCCCTCGATGTCTCCCTCCCCAAATCCATATAGGATTCCATCCAGTCCAACTTTCCCTTTGCCTGGCCCTCACAGGGTATCAAATACTTAGGAATTCCTATTCATAGAGACCTCTCCCATCTATGTTATCTTAATTTTGGGCCCTTTATTGAACAACTCCATACAGACCACGGTTGGCAAGTTAGAACAGTAAGATTCACTACGTTAACCACTGGTGTTTTGTGGAAAAGCACATGTACACTGCGTTCCAAATTATTATACAAAAAGTGTTTAGGAGTGATAAGGGAAGAATTTGTTTGTTTGTCAGTTAAACTCATTGATGGTGATGTGTGTCAGGGCTCTTTATATCACTGTAAGCAATTGCAGACACCTGTGCTAATTAGTTTGGCAGGTGTGTCCAATGAAAGGCAAGACTACTTAAGAAGGCTCTCTCACATTATTAAGCAGCCTACATTTTCTGCCAAAATGGGAAAGAAAAAGGATGTGTCGGCTGCTGAGAAGCAACAAATTGTGGAGTGTTTAGGTCAAGGCATGACTACAATCAACATTGTGCGATGATCAGGATGAAGTGTCTTGGCAATCAAGAAGTATGTAGCTGATTCACAGTACACACGTGTGCGTGCTGATAAGGGCAAATTGAGGACTCTTTCCTACAGGCAATTACGTCAGGTTGAAAGAGCAGCGGCAAAAAAGCCTTGTCATAGCAGCAGACAAGTTTTTGAAGCTGCTTGTGCCTCCAACGTCCCCCGAACAACAAGATGCAGGGTCCTTCAGAGGTTTGCAGCTGTGCATGCGCCATCCTGTCGACCTCCTCTATCCACTTCACACAAGCAGAAACGGCTCCAGTGGGCCAAACATTACATGAAGACTGATTTCAAAACTGTTTTGTTCACGGATGAGTGCCGTGCAGCGCTCGATGGTCCAGATGGATGGAGTGGAGGATGGCTGGTTGATGGACACCCCACGCAAACACGGCTACAGCGCCAACAAGGAGGAGGTGGAGTAATGTTTTGGGCTGGAATCATGGGGAGAGAGATTGTCGGCCCCTTTAGGATCCCTGAAGGCGCTAAAGATGAACTCCATAATGTATGTGGATTTTCTCAAACAGCACTTCCTGCCATGGTTCAAGAAGAAGAACCGTGTATTTCACAGCAAGATCATTTTTCTGCATGATAATGCACCATCTCATGCTGCACATAAAACATCTGCATCTCTGGCTGATATGGGCATAAAAGGGGACAAACTTATGGTGTGACCCCCATGCTCCCCTGACCTCTACCCCATTCAGAACCTTTGGAGCATCATTAAAAGGAGTGTCTATGATGGCGGGAGGCAGTTCACATCTAAGCAACAGCTCTGGGAGGGTATTCTGTCCTCATGCAAAACAATTGAAGCAGAAACCATCCAAAACCTGACAAATTCAATGGACGAGGGAGTTCAGAAGCTCCTTTCGAACAAGGGGTCCTATGTGAAAATGTAACATCACCTAGAATAAAGTTTTGAGTTGAAAACTGTTTGATTTCAGTTTCTAACAACCTGCTAATGCTTATAATTTCAAAAATGACCATTTTTTTGGTCTTTATTAAAATGAAAAGGTTGATCGAAAAGTTTGGGGGATCTAAGAGTGTGGCAACCCAGTAGTCATGATTACTTCGAATTCTGACAATATGAGGGTCATGCTGCAGGTAGTGCAGCAAGAAGGCACTTATGTGCCTTGCGCATCTCGGAGCCCCAAAATTATTTTCCGGGCTAGATGCAGCTAAAAATTATTTTTAATTTTAAATCTGGTGAAGCTTTAGTATAGATGGCCTAATAGGATCAGTGCTGCACACTGCTACAAAGCCCAAATTATTTTCCAGTCAAGATACAGATAAACATGATTAGTAATTTGAAAGCTTAAAACGGTTGGTAGGGTGATTTTAACCAATCATCAAGCTTTTACTCTCCCCAGGATGACACAGGGGTAGAAAAGTCGTTTCGGATCCATGATTTGTTCATCTTTATGAACGTGAGTCTGTCTACATTATCAGTGGAGAGCCGCGTGCGTTATCTGTCAGCACACCACCAGCAGCGCTGAACACACGTTCAGACAGAACGCTGGCTGCGGGGCATGACAAGATCTCCAAGGCGTAAGTGGCTAGCTCCGGCCATTTATCCAGATTGGAAGCCCAAAAAGAGCAAGGGTCCAGTGACACAGTCGTGGCTTCAATGTTTACTTGGAGATACTCCTGTACCATCGTCTCTAGGCGTTGACTATGTGTCAGACTTCTTGTCTCCTGTGGCCTTGCAAAGGATGGGCTAAAAAAGTGGTGAAATGATTCCGCAAAATTGATGTTACCAGCAGATACTGTGGTTCTGTTACGGTTTGAGTGCTGAACACTTGACGGTCCCACGGTTGGCAAGTTGGAACTGTGAGATTCACTACGTGCACCACTGGTATTTTGTGGAAAAGCACATGTAAGATTCTGCAACAGTCTCTGCTGATACTCCTGCATGCGTGCATCCCTTTCTATGGCAGGAATAATTTCTGCAAATTTACTTTTGTACCGGGGATCTAACAGTGTGGCAACCCAGTAGTCAGGATTATTTCTAATTCTCACATTTCGAGGGTCATGTTGCAGGTAGTGCAGCAAGAAGGCACTCATGTGTGTTGCGCATCCAGGAGCACCAAGTCCCTGTTGTGTTGGTGGCGAGGTAACAATCATGCTTCCTTCCTCTGTCCTCTCCCCCCAACCTCGCACAACAGAAATGTGATCAAGGTCTCCCTCATCTGATGAGTCTTCCATCAGTTCGTCCTCCACTTCTTCCTGGGCTCCTGCACCTTCCTCACTAGTTTGGCTGCTACCATGCGCCCTGGTAAAACCATCTCCCCCACCCTCACATGCCTGCCGCCTTGGTGCTGCCGACCGTCTGGACCTTGCAGATGTTAGCCCTTCCGCATACAACTCCTCCTCCTCTACTTCCTCCACCTCCTCTTGTGCCACCACCTGACTCCGAATTCTGTTTAACATGTGCTCCAGCATGTAAATCACCGGAATAGTCATGCTGATAATGGCATCGTCAGCACTAAACATCTTCGTCGCCATTTCAAAACTGTGCAGAAGGGTGCATAGGTCCCTGATCTGAGACCACTCCTCCAGCGTGATTTGCCCCACCTCTGAATCTCGTTGGCCCAGGCTATACGTCAGAACGTATTGCACCAGGGCTTGTCGGTGCTGCCACAGTCGCTGCAACATGTGCAGAGTTGAATTCCACCGGGTAGGCACATCGCATTTTAGACGGTGAAGTGGCAGGCCCAACGACTTCTGTAGAGATGTAAGTCGCTGAGCTGCGGGATGCGAACGGCGGAAGTGAGCACACAGCGACCGTGCCCTCTGCAGAAGGCCATCTAGTCTGGGATAGTGGGCTAAAAATTGCTGGACAACCAGGTTCAACACGTGAGCCATACAAGGCACGTGTGTGACATTGCCCCGGCGAAGGGCCGCACCCAGGTTTGCAGCATTGTCGCACACGGCCTTCCCTGGTTTCAGGTCCAGTGGAGACAACCATTCATGAAATTGGTTCTCCAGAGCTGACCACAACTCCTCAGCTGTGTGACTCACATTTCCCAGACATTTCAATGTAAAAACCGCCTGATGACGTTGAGCCCTACTGCCAGCATAGTAAGGAGGTGTGCAGGATCCCTTCTGCGCAGTTAGAAAGCTTGTGGCATGACCAGACAGGCTTTGGGTGCAGGTGGAAGACCGAGAGGAGGTTGAGGAGGCAGAAGCAGTGGAGGAACTTTGACATAAAGAGGATTGACGCACAACTCGTGGGGACGGCAAGACTTGGACAGCAGCCCCTTGTCCTGCTGTCACCATAGTTACCCAGTGCCCAGTCAGCGACATGTAACGCCCCTGTCCATGCCTACTCGTCCAAGTGTCTGTGGTGAAATGCACCCTGTCACACACAGAGTTTCTCAAAGAAGCGGTGATGTTGTGTGCGACATGCTGGTGGAGCGCAGGCACACCTTTCTTTCAGAAGTAGTGCCGACTGGGCATCTGGTACTGGGGCACTGCGACGGACATAAGGTCTCGAAAATCCTCTGTGTCCACCAGGCGGAAAGGCAGCATTTCTGTAGCCAAGAGCTTGCAGATGGTGAAATTCAACCTCTTAGCTTTCTCATGGCTAGGAGGAAATGGTCTTTTACTTGTCCACATCTGAGGGACCGAGGGCTGGCTATTGTGCTTAGACGGGGTTGATAAGGGTGTCCCCGGCAAACTGCTGGTCTGTGAGGAAGATGCAGGCGGACATGTTAGGTTGCCTTGATCCAAAGGTGGTGCTATCGATGTCGGACAGCGCTCAAGACCAGCTGGTGTTACCACCTCCAAAGAAAATGATGACCTGCCAATCACGCTGGCTGTTGCGGGTAAAGAGGTGGCAGGTCTGCGCCCCAAAACAGGTGTGACTGCTGTCCCCCCAGTCACAGAGGATGAAGAGGCCGCGGATGCACAAGATATGGCAGACGGTGATTGGCCCGGCAAGCTAGGCCGCATTGTAGCACACTGAGCTTCCCACTGCAACTTATGCTTCATGTCCATGTGCCGGTTCATGCATGAAGTACTCAAACTATGTATTTTTTGGCCTCTACTTAGCTTTTGCTGACAAATGTTACAGATAACACGAGTTGGGTCATCTTTATCGATCTGAAAAAATGCCCAGGCTATGCAAGGCTTAGCACCCATGCGACCTGAAGAGCCACCACGACTTGTGGTGAGAGGCAGAGTTGTGTTTGAGGATGCAGTTGTTGACGTGCTTCCAGTACTACGTCTCTGTCCAGGAAGGCGCAACCTGACCTCGTCGTCACTAGCATCTTCCTCCACCTCCTCTGCTGACCTCATCTCTTGGCTGACTGTGGGTTGACAGTAAGTGGGATCTCCGACCTCATCATCATCACCCTGTGCGTTATCACACCCGTCGTCCTCAGAGCCAACCTGTTCCTGCCCTGACAAAAAACTAAAGTTGTCGCTCCAATCAGGTATTTGAGTCTTATCATCGTCTTCCTCATTGTCTCCACCAACAGGAGTTACAGTTTGGGAATGAGGGTCTACATTATGGTCAGAACCTTCTGCGTCTGGTCCTGGATCCGACTCATAAAGATTCTGGGCATCAGTGCAGATCATTTCCTCGTCTGGATTCACAGAAGCGCTGGAGTCGACCTCTGATTCCCAGGCTATAGTATGAGTAAACAGCTCTGCAGACTCAACCATCTGTTCTACCTCATACTCAGACGGGCAGCTGGAGATTTGGGAGCTGTGAGGAAGCAAGTGCGATTTGGGTGACACCTTTGAGGACTGGAGTATTTGTGATGTTGAAGTTGATGTGGAGGAGAGCCCACTTAAAGGAGCACTTGATATCCGTTGAAGCACCTGCTGTTTTTGTGCCTCATCTGGAATTTGTAGCGATTGGCGTGGCCGTAAGAAAGGGATCTTATCACATTGTCCGCTAAAAGAAGTAGACATTTTAGTTTGGCTGGAAGATGGTCTTTCTTCTGCACCTACCCCACGGACACAACCTTTTTTCCCCTTCCCAACACGCCTATTCCCCTTTCCACCAGCAGCAGGCCTTTTTCCACTCATTTTGGTGGTTAACTAATTCACAACTCTGGAGTTGTTTGCACAAAAAAACAATGGATGGTAACCGAGCAGAGCTGAGTGGCCAAACTGTGGTATTAGGCCAAAACTATTGGCTGGGTTAGATGCAGAAAAAAATTATTTTTAATTTGCAACCTGATGGAGGTCAGTATAGATGGACTAATAGACCAAGTCCCACACACCGCTAGAAGCCCAAATATTTTTTCAGAGCTAGATGCAGAAAATTTTTTTATTCAATTTGCAACCTGATGGAGGTCAGTATAGATGGACTAATAGACCAAGTCCCACACACTGCTAGAAGCCCAAATATTTTTTCAGAGCTAGATGCAGAAAAAAAATATTTTTAATTTGCAACCTGATGGAGGTCAGTATAGATGGACTAATAGACCAAGTCCCACACACTGCTAGAAGCCCAAATATTTTTTCAGAGCTAGATGCAGAAAAAAATTATTTTTAATTTGCAACCTGATGGAGGTCAGTATAGATGGACTAATAGACCAAGTCCCACACACCGCTAGAAGCCCAAATATTTTTTCAGAGCTAGATGCAGAAAAAAATTATTTTTAATTTGCAACCTGATGTAGGTCAGTATAGATGGACTAATAGACCAAGTCCCACACACTGCTAGAAGCCCAAATATTTTTTCAGAGCTAGATGCAGAAAAAAATTATTTTTAATTTGCAACCTGATGGAGGTCAGTATAGATGGACTAATAGACCAAGTCCCACACACCGCTAGAAGCCCAAATATTTTTTCAGAGCTAGATGCAGAAAAAAATTATTTTTCGTTTGCAACCTGATGGAGGTCAGTATAGATGGACTAATAGACCAAGTCCCACACACTGCTAGAAGCCCAAATATTTTTTCAGAGCTAGATACAGAAAAAAATTATTTTTAATTTGCAACCTGATAGAGGTCAGTATAGATGGACTAATAGACCAAGTCCCACACACCGCTAGAAGCCCAAATATTTTTTCAGAGCTAGATGCAGAAAAAAATTATTTTTAATTTGCAACCTGATGTAGGTCAGTATAGATGGACTAATAGACCAAGTCCCACACACTGCTAGAAGCCCAAATATTTTTTCAGAGCTAGATGCAGAAAAAAAATATTTTTAATTTGCAACCTGATGGAGGTCAGTATAGAATGACTAATAGACCAAGTCCCACACACCGCTAGAAGCCCAAATATTTTTTCAGAGCTAGATGCAGAAAAAAATTATTTTTAATTTGCAACCTGATGTAGGTCAGTATAGATGGACTAATAGACCAAGTCCCACACACTGCTAGAAGCCCAAATATTTTTTCAGAGCTAGATGCAGAAAAAAATTATTTTTAATTTGCAACCTGATGGAGGTCAGTATAGATGGACTAATAGACCAAGTCCCACACACCGCTAGAAGCCCAAATATTTTTTCAGAGCTAGATGCAGAAAAAAATTATTTTTAATTTGCAACCTGATGTAGGTCAGTATAGATGGACTAATAGACCAAGTCCCACACACTGCTAGAAGCCCAAATATTTTTTCAGAGCTAGATGCAGAAAAAAATTATTTTTAATTTGCAACCTGATGGAGGTCAGTATAGATGGACTAATAGACCAAGTCCCACACACCGCTAGAAGCCCAAATATTTTTTCAGAGCTAGATGCAGAAAAAAATTATTTTTAATTTGCAACCTGATGGAGGTCAGTATAGATGGACTAATAGACCAAGTCCCACACACTGCTAGAAGCCCAAATATTTTTTCAGAGCTAGATGCAGAAAAAAATTATTTTTAATTTGCAACCTGATGGAGGTCAGTATAGATGGACTAATAGACCAAGTCCCACACACCGCTAGAAGCCCAAATATTTTTTCAGAGCTAGATGCAGAAAAAAATTATTTTTAATTTGCAACCTGATGTAGGTCAGTATAGATGGACTAATAGACCAAGTCCCACACACTGCTAGAAGCCCAAATATTTTTTCAGAGCTAGATGCAGAAAAAAATTATTTTTAATTTGCAACCTGATGGAGGTCAGTATAGATGGACTAATAGACCAAGTCCCACACACCGCTAGAAGCCCAAATATTTTTTCAGAGCTAGATGCAGAAAAAAATTATTTTTAATTTGCAACCTGATGGAGGTCAGTATAGATGGACTAATAGACCAAGTCCCACACACTGCTAGAAGCCCAAATATTTTTTCAGAGCTAGATGCAGAAAAAAATTATTTTTAATTTGCAACCTGATGGAGGTCAGTATAGATGGACTAATAGACCAAGTCCCACACACTGCTAGAAGCCCAAATATTTTTTCAGAGCTAGATGCAGAAAAAAATTATTTTTAATTTGCAACCTGATGGAGGTCAGTATAGATGGACTAATAGACCAAGTCCCACACACCGCTAGAAGCCCAAATATTTTTTCAGAGCTAGATGCAGAAAAAAATTATTTTTAATTTGCAACCTGATGTAGGTCAGTATAGATGGACTAATAGACCAAGTCCCACACACTGCTAGAAGCCCAAATATTTTTTCAGAGGTAGATGCAGAAAAAAATTATTTTTAATTTGCAACCTGATGGAGGTCAGTATAGATGTACTAATAGACCAAGTCCCACACACCGCTAGAAGCCCAAATATTTTTTCAGAGCTAGATGCAGAAAAAAATTATATTCAGTTTGCAACCTGATGGAGGTCAGTATAGATGGACTAATAGAATGATGCTATGCCCAAAAGATTTTACTTCACTAGGTGCAGTAAAAAAATTGGTATTCTATACACAGGTGATATATCTTGCAACACGGATAGGCTACTCCACTGACTAACACACTCTGCAATAGGCCAAAAAGGATTAGCTTTGCTAGATTCAGCCAAATGCTGTGAAAAAAACTTGCACAGCACTGGCACAGACTTGCCTGGCAAAAACTGATAGGAACTCATGTAACCTAGTCCTGAAAAGGACTCCAATTACAATTAGTCTTTACTCCCACAACCTATCTATTTAACAGCACAGACCTCCCTGATAAAAGTCGTAGGAAATGCTGTAACCTAGTCCTTAAAAGGACTGCAATCACAACTATTCCCTACTCCTAAGCTATCTGTATATTTGTGCGAAAATTGGCTTGAAATTAACAAGGTATAGCACACACAGCAACAGCGGTGCCGTCTAACACGCAGCTGCAGCAGTGAGAAAATGGTGGCGACGGGGAAAATGGCTTGGTCTTATAGGGCAAGGACATGTGACATACACTGCCAATCACACATGCCCTTGCTTGTGTGAAAAAAAGCACTTCGCTCCGTGTGTGCACTGCTGATAGGCTGACAGATTGCACCTCCCCACTGCAAATGCGGGAAAGAGAAAAAAAAATGGAGATCTTCATTGTTCCTGCAGAGATCCATCCCCTGCCCCTCCCCCCGCCCCGCTGTACACTCAAACTGCGTATTAACATTAATTTTCATCATTACTGAGAAAAAATCCAGTTATGATTTTGGTGCACGAACAGTTATCGAACATAACCTCGAACAGCCGAATTTTTCTCAAATTGTTCGTGTTCGCCGACCGGCTCGAACACCGCCCAAAACAGCTCGAAATTGAGATTGGCGAACAGTTCGAGTAGAACAACGCTCATCTCTAATGCTCAGGCACATAACAGCAAAGCACTAGTGATGAGCGAGCACTAAAATGCTCGGGTACTCGTTCATATTGAGAAAATTGAAATGCTCGAGTGCTCGGTCCAAGGAACGAGCCCAATGTAAGCCTATGGGAAACTCGAACATTTTTCCGGCAGCCACCACCCCGGCGGTCTTCAGAGGGCCTAAAAATTGCCCAAATAGATGGGAACAGTGCTCTAATTACATGGGAACAGCATGGGGAAGATCCCTGGAAGCATCTCTGACTCCCAGTTCACTGCTGTGAACAATGTTGTCAGAGTATTACGTCAATTTTACGGACTCACAATAAAACATACAAAAACGTAACCAAAATGAATTTTCTGGGAAAAATGTTAAGGAACGTCCATTCCAGGGTAATGACTTCTATCTAAGGTAAAATAAATAACCAAAAACAAAAATGCTCCTCCACACTAGTGTTGAGCCACCCCCGTAGTGTTCGAGTTCGGTTCAGTTCGTCGAACACCCGTGTGTTCGCCAAACTGTTTGTCGAACTGTTCATCGAACACCTTCGAACACCGTTAAAACCAATGGCAGGCAAACAAAAACACATAGAAACACATAGAAAACACCTTCAAAGGTGTCCAAAAGCTGACAAACTGCTCAGAAGACACAACTAACACATGGAAAAGTGACAAGTACATATAGTCATGCGAAAAGAAAAGAGGTGGAGGAGTAAAAGGAGGGGGAGACACAGATATAGGCATGTCATGCCCTTCTAAAATCCAAAAAGTGAGAAGCCGACACGTTCAGTCCGCTCCTGCCCGTGCCACCTCCGTGTCGCCGGGTTTGTGCCAGAGCCGCGGTGAACCCTGACGGCCAGCCCCCCTCTCCCAATGCTGGTGCCTCGCCGCTGGTGGGTCGAGCGAGCCCCCCTGTGGTGGAGGCAGCTCTAAGCTTTTTAATTTAAATTGTCTCTCTAATTTGAATGAATACACTTTAAATCCATTTACAAGGATCTATTGGAGGGCTAGTCTCATGCCAGCAGCCGCGTAATTCCAGCTCCAGTAGCGTCCACTAAAGCTGCTGCAGTTAAAAAGCTTTTATAAGGATCGAGCTCGGCTGTCCACCGCAAGGCATCCTACTGCCAGTCCCAGCCCCTATGCCTTGGGGTGCCTCCTGATGCTCTTCACTGAGTATCCCGTGGTCCCGAAGCATTTCCTTTGAAAAAATTAAGTGTCCAAACTACAGGTGGTGTAGCTTGCTTAACAGCCGGGATAATCCGCTGACTAGCAGACACTGCTACTAGGCACAAAGTATTTCCTGGGCTAGATGCAGTTAAAAATTTGTAATTAGATACTCTCGTTGGATGCTGAGAAAGCATTCCATAGAGTCTCCTGGCACGCCATATATGATTCTCTTAAAAAGCTTGGGGTAGGGGTCTAGGGGACCCTTTTATAGCCAAAATCACAGCCCTGTATCACAATACGTCACCTAGGCTGAAGATAAATGGAACTGTAGCACCCTGAGGGCTCGGTTGCTACAGAGGTATTGCACCTCACCCAGAGGTGTGATATCTCACTCTCAGGTAAGGATGGAGTGTGGATCAGGACCCGACACCTGCATGCATTACACCACATTGCCGTGGGGCAAGGCGACCAATATGCCTCTGAGATGGGCACGACAGTCCCTGTCCCTGGCTGGAGTGGGGGGAGGGAACACTGAGGAAGGGGAACCCTGTAGTGCAGGAGCAGGGAAGAAGCAGTTCCTGGGTGCATTGAGAAGGGAGTATAAAAGGTGGGCACCATCTTAGTTCAGTGCAGAGAAGTCTGAGCAGAAGAGGCAGGGAGCAGGGGCTCTGCATGAGCTCTGCTCCGGAGGCGGGCCTAGTAACAGAGGCCCAGGCCTGGAAGAGGGAGAAGGAAGGAAGAGGAGCGGAGAAGGCTCCAGGAACGAGGAATGAAGGGATCCCAGGGGTGCGGACGGGCGAGTCGCCACCGCATGCCCGAATCCACCTGCGTGGAGGGGTCAGGCCAAAGGGGGAGACCGGTCCCCGAAACTAGTGGAGGCAGGAAACGACCCTCAGCTAGAAACCGGAGGCTGTGACATTTTATGTGGCGCAGCCCCTCGCTACACCCGCTAGGAAGGCACCACATATGGTCAGGGAAACTGGCGCCAAGTTTACCAAGAGGAGGCCCGAGGCAGCCGGACAGAAGGGTTGGTAAGAAAGGCCAGACAAAGGACACACAAAGGGGGTCCTGTAAAGCGCTCCAAAGTTATCTGGGAGTTGTCTGAGCCCCTCACCTGGTGAGCACAGTACGACGTGGGCAGCCGTTACCTGCAGACGTGGTCTGGATAATAAGAACTGTGAGTAAAGGCCCTGGACTGCATCACTGACTCCGTGTCGTTACTGCTGCTGCCCTGCACCATCACCCCCATCCTCCGCATACACTGCCCTGAGGCTATACTCCTCCCGTGGAGAGTTATGCTACGCTCTGCTGCACCCACAACACCAGCCTCAGCGGTCTGCCCTGCAGCGGCGGTTCACTCTGACCGCAATTCACGGGTGGCGTAGTCGGACATTTAAACATCAAAACCACATAAATAGTTCCGCCACTGGTTTGACCACCCTGAGCCACGGAACCGGGTCACCGCCACGAAGACTACAACCACCAGCATCCACCAAAAAGGGTCCGGCTCCGGGTGTCCCAAGGCCCAGGGGGTGCATCAGAACATTTTCATCACCTTTCACAATCACCAATGGGACAAGGCAGGGATGTCCTCTGTCCCCTCTCTTATACATCCTAGTGACGGAGCACCTGCTCTCATCAATTCGCCATAACCCCAATATTAGGTGGATTGAGGTGGGAGGCACCGAGTACAAGTGCTCTCTATTTGCTGATGATGTCCTAGTATATATCACTCAATCACATACATCCATCCATGCTGTTATGGTTGAAATAGATCACTTTGTTACATGGTCAAATTTTAAAATCAATGCAGCGAAGTCTGAGACCCTCGATGTCTCCCTCCCCAAATCCATATAGGATTCCATCCAGTCCAACTTTCCCTTTGCCTGGCCCTCACAGGGTATGAAATACTTAAGAATTCCTATTCATAGAGACCTCTCCCATCTATGTTATCTTAATTTTGGGCCCTTTATTGAACAACTCCATACAGACCACGGATGGCAAGTTAGAACTGTAAGATTAACTACGTGAACCACTGGTGTTTTGTGGAAAAGCACATGTACACTGTGTTCCAAATTATTATGCAAAAAGTGTTTAGGAGTGATAAGGGAAGAATTTGTTTGTTTGTCAGTTAAACTCATTGATGGTGATGTGTGTCAGGGCTCTTTATATCACTGTAAGCAATTGCAGACACCTGTGCTAATTAGTTTGGCAGGTGTGTCCAATGAAAGGCAAGACTACTTAAGAAGGATGTCTCACATTATTAAGCAGCCTACATTTTCTGCCAAAATAGGAAAGAAAAAGGATGTGTCGGCTGCTGAGAAGCAACAAATTGTGGAGTGTTTAGGTCAAGGCATGACTACAATCAACATTGTGCGATGATCAGGATGAAGTGTCTTGGCAATCAAGAAGTATGTAGCTGATTCACAGTACACACGTGTGCGTGCTAAGGGCAAATTGAGGACTCTTTCCTACAGGCAATTACGTCAGGTTAAAAGAGCAGCGGCAAAAAAGCCTTGTCATAGCAGCAGACAAGTTTTTGAAGCTGCTGGTGCCTCCAACGTCCCCCGAACAACAAGATGCAGGGTCCTTCAGAGGTTTGCAGCTGTGCATACGCCATCCTGTCGACCTCCTCTATCCACTTCACACAAGCAGAAACGGCTCCAGTGGGCTAAACATTACATGAAGACTGATTTCAAAACTGTTTTGTTCACGGATGAGTGCCGTGCAGCGCTCGATGGTCCAGATGGATGGAGTGGAGGATGGCTGGTTGATGGACACCCCACGCAAACACGACTACAGCGCCAACAAGGAGAAGGTGGAGTAATGTTTTGGGCTGGAATCATGGGGAGAGAGATTGTCGGCCCCTTTAGGATCCCTGAAGGCGCTAAAGATGAACTCCATAATGTATGTGGAATTTCTCAAACAGCACTTCCTGCCATGGTTCAAGAAGAAGAACCGTGTATTTCACAGCAAGATCAATTTTTTGCATGATAATGCACCATCTCATGCTGCACATAAAACATCTGCATCTCTGGCTGATATGGGCATAAAAGGGGACAAACTTATGGTGTGACCCGCATGCTCCCCTGACCTCTACCCCATTCAGAACCTCTGGAGCATCATCAAAAGGAGTGTCTATGATGGCGGGAGGCAGTTCACATCTAAGCAACAGCTCTGGGAGGGTATTCTGTCCTCATGCAAAACAATTGAAGCAGAAACCATCCAAAACCTGACAAATTCAATGGACGAGAGAGTTCAGAAGCTCCTTTCGAACAAGGGGTCCTTTGTGAAAATGTAACATCACCTAGAATAAAGTTTTGAGTTGAAAACTGTTTGATTTCAGTTTCTAATAACCTACTAATGCTTATAATTTCAAAAATGACCATTTTTTTGGTCTTTATTAAAATGAAAAGGTTGATCGAAAAGTTTGGGGGATCTAAGAGTGTGGCAACCCAGTAGTCATGATTACTTTGAATTCTGACAATCTGAGGGTCATGTTGCAGGTAGTGCAGCAAGAAGGCACTTATGTGTCTTGCGCATCTCGGAGCCCCAAAATTATTTTCCCGGCTAGATGCAGCTAAAAATTATTATAATTTTAAATCTGGTGGAGCTTAGTATAGATGGCCTAATAGGATCAGTGCTGCACACTGCTACAAAGCCCAAATTATTTTCCAGTCAAGATACAGATAAACATGATTAGTAATTTTAAATCTGGTGGAGCTTATTATAGATGGCCTAATAGAATCAGTGCTGCACACTGCTACAAAGCCCAAATTATTTTCCAGCCAAGATACAGATAAACATGATTAGTAATTTGAAAGCTTAAAACGGTTGGTAGGGTGATTTTAACCAATCATCAAGCTTTTACTCTCCCCAGGATGACACAGGGGTAGAAAAGTCGTTTCGGATCCATGATTTGTTCATCTTTATGAACGTGAGTCTGTCTACATTATCAGAAGAGAAAACCTGACATATTTGGGCAATATTAACATAACAACTATGTACTGCATGATAGATTATATCTAAAATGACTGCCCATAGGGACTATACAAATAGGATCATCCTATAAATATACAAAGGGGAAGAGAGCTAGGCTCAAAAAGATGATACCTACACAAAACGTAATAAGTAGCATATATTTATTAGAGCATATATAAAGAACAATACAAAAATGGAGGTGCAAATACATACGTGAACAAACTCACAAGAGATAAAATGGCGTGCACAATGAGAGACAGGGCTCCATAAAGGACATAGTAACAATTGTATAGTATAAATAGTAGTAGTATCTAGTGTATATATACTTAGTAGAGATCACGTAAAAAAGATACACTGATTGTAAACATTCTCAGAGAGGAAGCAATTGCTTCTATAACGGTTACCTGAGATAGTAGCCCACGTGCACGCCAGCCCCGACGCGCGTTTCGGCAATGCGCCTTTGTCAAGGGGTGTATAAAAAAGTGTAGTAGTGCAGTATAAATAGGGAACGTCAGCCAATAGGAGGAATAACGCAGGTCACTGCCTCTATCATCCGTCACTTAATGTGTCTAGGGAAGCACATGTTGCCTTCCAGAGATGCACTGCGCTGGCCAGAAATGATGTAATAGGAGCCATGGGAACGGCTGTAAACAAAAGAGGTATCGCCCATGACTCCAGGATGTGTAACGCGAAACCGGAAGTGACGCGCTTGTTCCCCCGGTAACCTGGACGCACAGCGGCCGCGGCATCAGTGAGATGTCACAAGCTGAAGGGCGCACAGGGACCACGGGACACGCGCGTACAGGTAAGCGAAACGACATCCCTAAATAAGTAAACCAAGGGAAGTGCATCACAGTGTTCAAATGTATAGTGAGGCAATTGACTACCCTAGAGAAAATGACGGAATCTATGTGTGGATCATCTCTGGAGGAAATAATATAATGTGCCCCATAAAGGATAGAGAAGATAAATCAAGCAAACAAAGATATTATGAGAATATAGTTAAATACATGTTGAATAATTATAATATTACATATGTATATTGCTGTATAGTCAGTACTCATGTGCATGATTTATAAACATTACGAGGCACAATTAGATATTAAATACATGATATCACCATTCGTACACAATTCAATTAGATAATATAGTGAAGAATATCATCCATGTAGATGTAGAAATTATGTCTTGTATACATCATGGGAACAGAATAGTTGATTCATCATGCAGGAACAAGGCCATGAGTAGTAGTATAGGAGGCCAAAGAAGCAATGGAAGACGTACCTAATATATAAAAATGATAATAAATTAAAATTCTAAAAAAGAAAACATATAAAATGAGTTGGCAATATGAATGTGGATAAGGAAAAGAAAAGGGGAGAACCGCGTGCGCTTATCTGTCAGCACACCACCAGCAGCGCTGAACACACGTTCAGACAGAACGCTGGCTGCGGGGCATGACAAGATCTCCAAGGCGTAAGTGGCTAGCTCCGGCCATTTATCCAGATTGGAAGCCCAAAAAGAGCAAGGGTCCAGTGACACAGACATGGCTTCAATGTTTACTTGGAGATACTCCTGTACCATCGTCTCTAGGCATTGACTATGTGTCAGACTTCTTGTCTCCTGTGGCCTTGCAAAGGATGGGCTAAAAAAGTGGTGAAATGATTCTGCAAAATTGATGTTACTAGCAGATACTGTGGTTCTGTTACGGTTTGAGTGCTGAACACTTGACGGTCCCACGGTTGGCAAGTTGGAACTGTGAGATTCACTACGTGCACCACTGGTGTTTTGTGGAAAAGCACATGGAAGATTCTGCAACAGTCTCTGCTGATACTCCTGCATGCGTGCATCCCTTTCTATGGCAGGAATAATTTCTGCAAATTTACTTTGCAACCCAGTAGTCAGGATTATATCTAATTCTTACAATTCGAGGGTCATGTTGCAGATAGTGCAGCAAGAAGGCACTCATGTGTGTTGCGCATCCAGGAGCACCAAGTCCCTGTTGTGTTGGTGGTGAGGTAACAATCATGCTTCCTTCCTCTGTCCTCTCCCCCCAACCTCGCACAACAGAAATGTGATCAAGGTCTCCCTCATCTGATGAGTCTTCCATCAGTTCGTCCTCCACTTCTTCCTGGGCTCCTGCACCTTCCTCACTAGTTTGGCTGCTACCATGCGCCCTGGTAAAACCATCTCCCCCACCCTCACATGCCTGCCGCCTTGGTGCTGCCGACCGTCTGGACCTTGCAGATGTTAGCCCTTCCGCATACAACTCCTCCTCCTCTACTTCCTCCACCTCCTCTTGTGCCACCACCTGACTCCGAATTCTGTTTAACATGTGCTCCAGCATGTAAATCACCGGAATAGTCATGCTGATAATGGCATCGTCAGCACTAAACATATTCGTCGCCATTTCAAAACTGTGCAGAAGGGTGGATAGGTCCCTGATCTGAGACCACTCCTCCAGCGTGATTTGCTCCACCTCTGGATCTCGTTGGCCCAGGCTATATGTCAGAACGTATTGCACCAGGGCTTGTCGGTGCTGCCACAGTCGCTGCAACATGTGCACAGTTGAATTCCACCGGGTAGGCACATCGCATTTTAGACGGTGAAGTGGCAGGCCCAACGACTTCTGTAGAGATGTAAGTCGCTGAGCTGCGGGATGCGAACGGCGGAAGTGAGCAGACAGCGACCGTGCACTCTGCAGATGGCCATCTAGTCTGGGATAGTGGGCTAAAAATTGCTGGACAACCAGGTTCAACACATGAGCCATACAAGGCACGTGTGTGACATTGCCCCGGCGAAGGGCCGCACCCAGGTTTGCAGCATTGTCGCACACGGCATTCTCTGGTTTCAGGTCCAGTGGAGACAACCATTCATGAAATTGGTTCTCCAGAGCTGACCACAACTCCTCAGCTGTGTGACTCACATTTCCCAGACATTTCAAAGTAAAAACCGCCTGATGACGTTGAGCCCTACTGCCAGCATAGTAAGGAGGTGTGCAGGATCCCTTCTGCGCAGTTAGAAAGCTTGTGGCATGACCAGACAGGCTTTGGGTGCAGGTGGAAGACCGAGAGGAGGTTGAGGAGGCAGAAGCAGTGGAGGAACTTTGACATAAAGAGGATTGACGCACAACTCGTGGGGACGGCAAGACTTGGACAGCAGCCCCTTGTCCTGCTGTCACCATAGTTACCCAGTGCCCAGTCAGCGACATGTAACGCCCCTGTCCATGCCTACTCGTCCAAGTGTCTGTGGTGAAATGCACCCTGTCACACACAGAGTTTCTCAAAGAAGCGGTGATGTTGTGTGCGACATGCTGGTGGAGCGCAGGCACACCTTTCTTTGAGAAGTAGTGCTGACTGGGCATCTGGTACTGGGGCACTGCGACGGACATAAGGTCTCGAAAATCCTCTGTGTCCACCAGGCGGAAAGGCAGCATTTCTGTAGCCAAGAGCTTGCAGATGGTGAAATTCAACCTCTTAGCTTTCTCATGGCTAGGAGGAAATGGTCTTTTACTTGTCCACATCTGAGGGACCGAGGGCTGGCTATTGTGCTTAGACGGGGTTGATAAGGGTGTCCCCGGCAAACTGCCGGTCTGTGAGGAAGATGCAGGCGGACATGTTAGGTTGCCTTGATCCAAAGGTGGTGCTATCGATGTCGGACAGCGCTCAACACCAGCTGGTGTTACCACCTCAAAAGAAAATGATGACCTGCTGGCTGTTGCGGGTAAAGAGGTGGCAGGTCTGCGCCCCAAAACAGGTGTGACTGCTGTCCCCCCAGTCACATAGGATGAAGAGGCCGCGGATGCACAAGATATGGCAGACGGTGGTTGGCCCGGCCGGCTAGGCCGCATTGTAGCACACTGAGCCTCCCACTGCAACTTATGCTTCATGTCCATGTGCCGGTTCATGCATGAAGTACTCAAACTATGTATTTTTTGGCCTCTACTTAGCTTTTGCTGACAAATGTTACAGATAACACGAGTTGCGTCATCTTTATCGATCTGAAAAAATGCCCAGGCTATGCAAGGCTTAGCACCCATGCGACCTGAAGAGCCACCACGACTTGTGGTGAGAGGCAGAGTTGTGTTTGAGGATGCAGTTGTTGACATGCTTCCAGTACTACGTCTCTGTCCAGGAAGGCGCAACCTGACCTCGTCGTCACTAGCATCTTCCTCCACCTCCTCTGCTGACCTCATCTCTTGGCTGACTGTGGGTTGACAGTAAGTGGGATCTCCAACCTCATCATCATCACCCTGTGCGTTATCACACCCGTCGTCCTCAGAGCCAACCTGTTCCTGCCCTGACAAAAAACTAAAGTTGTCGCTCCAATCAGGTATTTGAGTCTCATCATCGTCTTCCTCATTGTCTCCACCAACAGGAGTTACAGTTTGGGAATGAGGGTCTACATTATGGTCAGAACCTTCTGCATCTGGTCCTGGATCCGACTCATAAAGATTCTGGGCATCAGTGCAGATCATTTCCTCATCTGGATTCACAGAAGCGCTGGAGTCGACCTCTGATTCCCAGGCTATAGTATGAGTAAACAGCTCTGCAGACTCAACCATCTGTTCTACCTCATACTCAGATGGGCAGCTGGAGATTTGGGAGCTGTGAGGAAGCAAGTGCAATTGGGGTGACACCTTTGAGGACTGGAGTATTTGTGATGTTGAAGTTGATGTGGAGGAGAGTCCACTTAAAGGAGCACTTGATATCTGTTGAAGCACCTGCTGTTTTTGTGCCTCATCTGGAATTTGTAGCGATTGGCGTGGCAGTAAGAAAGGGATCTTATCACATTGTCCGCTAAAAGAAGTAGACATTTTAGTTTGGCTGGAAGATGGTCTTTCTTCTGCAGATGTTACTGTTGCTTTAACACCTATCCCATGGACACAACCTTTTTTCCCCTTCCCAACACGCCTATTCCCCTTTCCACCAGCAGCAGGCCTTTTTCCACTCATTTTGGTGGTGAACTAATTCACAACTCTGGAGTTGTTTGCACAAAAAAACAATGGATGGGAACCGAGCAGAGCTGAGTGGCCAAACTGTGGTATTAGGCCAAAACTATTGGCTGGGTTAGATGCAGAAAAAAATTATATTCAATTTGCAACCTGATGGAGGTCAGTATAGATGGACTAATAGAACAAGTCGGACACACAGCTAGAAGCCCAAATATTTTTTCAGAGGTAGATGCAGAAAAAATTGTATTCAGTTTGCAACCTGATGGAGGTCAGTATAGATGGACTAATAGAACAAGTCCCACACACAGCTAGAAGCCCAAATATTTTTTCAGAGGTAGATGCAGAAAAAAAATATATTCAGTTTGCAACCTGATGGAGGTCAGTATAGATGGACTAATAGAGAAAGTCCCACACACTGCTAGAAGGCCAAATATTTTTTCAGAGCTAGATGCAGACAAAAAATTATTTTGAATTTGCAACCTGATGGAGGTCAGTATAGGTGGACTAATAGAACAAGTCCCACACACTGCTAGAAGGCCAAATATTTTTTCAGAGGTAGATGCAGATAAAAATTATTTTTAATTTGCAGCCTGATGGAGGTCAGTATAGATGGACTAATAGAGAAAGTCCCACACACTGCTAGAAGGCCAAATATTTTTTCAGAGCTAGATGCAGACAAAAAATTATTTTTAATTTGCAACCTGATGGAGGTCAGTATAGATGGACTAATAGAGAAAGTCCCACACACTGCTAGAAGGCCAAATATTTTTTCACAGCTAGATGCAGATATAAATTATTTTTAATTTGCAACCTGATGGAGGTCAGTATAGATGGACTAATAGAGAAAGTCCCACACACTGCTAGAAGGCCAAATATTTTTTCAGTGCTAGATGCCGAAAAAAATTATATTCAGTTTGCAACCTGATGGAGGTCAGTATAGATGGACTAATAGAACAATTCCCACACACAGCTAGAAGGCCAAATATTTTTTCAGAGGTAGATGCAGATAAAAATTATTTTTAATTTGCAGCCTGATGGAGGTCAGTATAGGTGGACTAATAGAATGATGCTATGCCCAAAATATTTTACTTCACTAGGTGCAGTAAAAAAATTGGTATTCTATACACAGGTGGTATATCTTGCAACACAGATAGGCTACTCCACTGACTAACACACTCTGCAATAGGCCAAAAAGGATTAGCTTTGCTAGATTCAGCCAAATGCTGTGAAAAAAACTTGCACAGCACTGGCACAGACCTGCCTGGCAAAAACTGATAGGAACTGATGTAACCTAGTCCTGAAAAGGACTCCAATTACAATTAGTCTTTACTCCCACAATCTATCTATTTAAGAGCACAGACCTGCCTGATAAAAGTCGTAGGAAATGCTGTAGCCTAGTCCTTAAAAGGACTGCAATCACAACTATTCCCTACTCCCAAGCTATCTGTAGATTTGTGCGAAAATTGGCTTGAAATTAACAAGGTATAGCGCACACAGCAAGAGCGGTGCCGTCTAACACGCAGCTGCAGTAGTGAGAAAATGGTGGCGACGGGGAAAATGGCTTGGTCTTATAAGGCAAGGACATGTGACATACACTGCCAATGACACATGCCCTTGCTTGTGTGAAAAAAAGCACTTCGCTCCGTGTGTGCGCTGCTGATAGGCTGACAGATTGCACCTCCCCACTGTAAATGCGGGAAAGAGAAAAAAAAAATGGAGATCTTCATTATTCCTGCAGAGATCCATCCCCTGCCCCTCCCCCCACCCCGCTGTACACTCAAACTGTGTATTAACATTAATTTTCATCATTACTGAGAAAAAATCCAGTTATGATTTTGGTGCACGAACAGTTATCGAACATAACCTCGAACAGCCGAATTTTTCTCAAATCGTTCGTGCTCGCCGAACGGCTCGAACACCGCCCAAAACAGCTCGAATTTGAGAGTCGAACAACGCTCATCTCTACTCCACACCTTGAACTATGTTCACACGTAGCGTTTTTGATGCATTTTTACACTTTTGCATTGCTTTCAATCAAGATAAATGCATTCACCGGGAAATGTCATTTTAACAACTTGCAACCTTATCTTGCCATGTGGTGTGTGACACATCATCAGACACATCCTGTTTCATTTATGATGGAGGGACTCTGAAAGTCACAAAGACTATTTTTATAGGGCCATCAGGCGGCCCTTACTATTCATTAAGGGCTAGCAGTCGGCTAAGCTTTGTTCTTCCCATTATTAATGAGTGGTTCTCCTATACTGTTATTGCGTATGCAGTGAATGCAAGGACTGACAAAAATTTGGATGCAACCCAATACTCCTTTGAAGAGACAGAGAGGAGGGTCTCAGTTACAACATATTCCCATTAGAAAGGAGAGGATCTGCTATTCAGTTATAGGGTATGCAGTGAGTCCAACGGCTGAAAAAATTTAGGAAAAACTCCACTAACAATTTAAAGACACAGATGGGCCTCAGTAACGACGTATTCCCATTAGAAAGGAGAGGGTCTCCCATACTGTTTGCCTATGCAGTGACTGCAATGGCTGCCAAAAATTTGAAGGAACTCCAATGCCCCTTGCAAGAGACGTAGAGGTCAGATAGCCTCCTGAAAACAATGTTCCCATTATTAGGAAATGTGTCTCCCATACTGTTTACCTATGCAGTGAAGCAATGGCTGCCAAAAATATGGAGGAACTCAAATGTCCCTTGCAAGAGACAAAGAGGTCTGAGCGCCTCCTGAAAACAATGTTCCCATTATTAGGAAGTTGGTCTCCCATACTGTTTGCCTATGCAGTAAATGCAACGGCTGCCAAAAATCTGGAGGAAGTCCATTGCCCCTTGCAAGAGACGTAGAGGTTGGAGAGCCTCCTGAAAACAATATTCCCATTATTAGGAAATGTGTCTCCCATAGTATTTGCCTATGCAGTGAAGCAACGTCTGCCCAAAATTTGGAGGAACTACAATGCCCGTTGCAAGAGACGTAGATATGTTGATATGGTACATATTGTGGTGATATGGTGGTGGAGGATGAGGATGTGGAGAAGTAGGAGGACAAGAGCAAATAGACCTGCAGTAACCACTGCTCCACCTTACCGCTGCACGACCAGCTCTACCCTCACCTACTGTATCATCACCCATCCCTC
Source organism: Phyllobates terribilis (assembly GCF_046119375.1). NCBI lineage: Eukaryota > Metazoa > Chordata > Amphibia > Anura > Dendrobatidae > Phyllobates > Phyllobates terribilis. The sequence goes on from NW_027362764.1 coordinate 449,104,829, forward strand.
ATAGATTGTGAGCCCTCACGGGCAGGGTCCTCGCCATGGAATAAATGGCGTTATAATAATAAATAATAATAATAATAATAAATAGACAAAATTAGTGAAGACAGAGGTGCATGGGAATAGAGTTTGACCTCCCAAAAAAAAGACACTATATTTGAGTTTATGTTATTCTTCTCTCATTCGGTGGTGTTGAGAAGTCTGGCCAAATACATCCCTTGTTCATTTTTATAAGAGTCAGCCTGTCAGCATTTTCAGTTGACAATGGGGATGTGCCTGTCAGTAATAATTCCACCAGTGGCATTAAAAATCAGCTCTGACAAAATGCTAGCGGAAGGGCAGGCCAGGACCTCCAAGGCATAGAGAGCCAGTTCATTACACATGTCAAGCTAGGATACCCAATAATTAGAAAGAACAGAGGAATCACAGAGGATGTTGGTACGGTCTGCAAGGTACTCCCTCAGCATCTTCCACAACTTTTCCCTCCTTGGGAGAGTAACCTGTGTATCAGGGCTTGTGCAATGAGAGGGTCTGAGAAAACTGCCCCAAACTTTGAAGGTGTTCCTCTGCCTCTGCTCGATTGCATCGTGTCTCTCTCGCCTGTACTCCTTGGTTGTCCAACAATCTGTGACATCTGCCGCCAGTGTTTTCAGATGGGAATTTTTTTAATAATTCCGCAACAACGGCCTTCGCTTACTGCACCATTTTATTAGGCCTGTTCTGCAAGGGAATAAGAGAAAGAAAATTCTCCTTGTAGCATGGGTCTAGAAGTGTCACCAACCAATAATGACTGTCAACCACTATTTGGACAATGCGAGGGTCACGGGAAAGGTAGCAGAACATAAACTTAGCCATGTGTGCCAGACTTCTAACAGGCAAGACTTCCATGTCCTCACCAAGAGGATGACTGACCATGCTCGCCTCCTCATCTTCCTCCTTCTCCTCCATCTCCCTGTCCTTAGGCCATCCACGCTGAACATACGGTATGACAGTTTTGCAGGTAGTACCATTCATAGTGCAGGAAACTAGCTCCTGTTCTTCCTCCTCCTCCTTTTCCTCATTGACACCCAATCCAAATTGGGATGATATGAGGCTGGGCTGTGTGGAGTCACCCTGTATGGTTCCTTGCTCCATCTCATCGTGCTCTGCCTGCAATTCATCCTCTTTAATTGTGAGCAGAGACCATTTCAGAAGACAGAGAAGTGGGATGGTGATGTCAATTATGGTGTAATCTCTGCTCCCCATCTTGGTGGAGCCCTCAAAGTTTTGGAGGATGGTACATATGTTTGACATCCAAGTCCACTCCTGAAGTTTTATGTGTTGAGTCTGACCTGAATACCGATGGCCTTGTTGATGCTGGTACTCAAAAACTGCCCTCTTCTGCTCACAAATCCTTCCCAACATCTGCAATGTAGATTTCCAATGCATGGGAACATCGCAGATCAGTTGGTGATCAGGAAGCTGCAAGCGCTGCTGAAGCACGGCAAGGGCAGTGGAAGCTGTAGCTGACCTTCTAAAATGGACACACAGGCTGCATACTTTGACAAGCAGATCCGACAGATCCGGGTAGATTTTTAGAAACCGCTCAACTACGAGATTAAGCACATGGGCTAGGCATGGTACGTGTGTGAGCTTGCCTCGCATCAGAGATGCCAACAGGTTTCGGCCATTGTTACACACGACCATGCCTGGCTGTAGGGTCAGTGGTGTCAGCCACATATCTGCCTGCTCTTTCAGAGCTGTCTACAACTCTTCAGCATTGTGCTGTTTGTCACCTAAGCATATTAGCTTCAGCACAGCATGTTGCCGCTTGGACGAGTCAGTGTGGCAGTGCGACTGATGTGGTAATTTCAGAGCTTGAGGCTGAAAAGGAGGAGGAGGTGCAGGAGCAGTAGAATGTGGGGCAACCCTGATTGACCCAGGGCCCACAATCCTTGATGTCGGGAGGATGTGTTCCATCCCAAGCTCTGACCGGGTCACGGCTTCCACTATGTTAACCCAGTATGCCGTCAGCGAGATGTACCGTCCCTGCCCACAAGCACTTGTTCACGTGTCCATGGTTAGGTGGACTTTCCCAATAATGGCGTTGTTGAGGGCATGTTTAATGTTGTAGGACATGTGCTCGTGTAATACAGGAACGGCACACCAGGAGAAAAAGTGGTGGCAGGGGACCGAGTGCCGAGGAACGGCCGCCGCCATCAAGTTGCGGAAAGCTTCCATATCCATGAGCCTAAAAGGCAACATTTTGAGCGCAAACATTTGCGAAGTGTGTGAATTTAGTAGTGTGGCCTGTGGGGCGTTGGCTGCGTATTTGCGCTTGCGTTCCAAGGACTGGGGTAGGGACAACTGAATGCTGTGCTGGGACAAGGACGTGGACGTGCTTGCTGATGGTGATAGCTGAGAGTGCTCAACGACAGGTTCAGGAGGTATCTTCGCATGCGGCATGGACAGGGGATTGTCATGCATGCACAACAGCGGAATAAGCAGTGGTGTCTCCCGCAGACACTGTTGCTGGACCCTGGGGTTCGGCCCTCTTAGTCGGGTGCTTTGCTGCCATGTGCCTGATCATGCTGGTGGTGGTCAGGCTGCTAGTTTTGCTACCCCTGCTGATGCTGGCCTGGCAGGTGGTGCAAATGGCCTTTTTGGGGTTATCTGCAGAGTCTTTAAAAAATGACTCGGAAAGACCTAACAGTTGTACTGGCAACTTCCATCGCCACCTTGTGTCTGCGGCCACCACACTGATTCTTGCTGCCTGTTGTGGTGCTATGCCTCCCTCCCCCTGTGTGATGCTGTCCTTACTCTGTATGTCCCTCTGCCAGGTTGGGTCAGTTACTATATCATCCATCACCTCGTCTTCCACTTCCGCACCCTGGTCCTCCTCCTGACTTTCTGGCAATTGTGTCTCATCATCATCATCTTCCACCTCTTGTGACAGTAATTTCTCTTTCCCACCGTCACCTTCATGTGACCGTGGCTGCTGCAATATTTGAGCATCGCTACACGCGCTCTCCTCTTGACTCACTTGAAGCTGGCAAGGCGAGAGGCCTGAATCTGCAAATGGAAAAATGAACAGCTCTTCTGAGTGTCCAATTGGGGGATGAGTTGTCTCCGGGCGCTCAGCATGGTGGGAGGAAAGAGGATCAGGGTGAGTAATATGCGGTTCAGACTCACGGCTACTGAGACTTGACCGTGTGGAAGACGGGGTGGTGGTGGTGGTGGCAAAGTGACTGGAAGCATTATCTGCTTTCCAACCAACAACCTTTTGACACTGCTTTGAGTTCAATAGTGATGTGCTGCGATCCCCTAGCAATTGGGACAGGAAGGTCGACCAACAAGATGTGGGCGTTTGTTGTGGCACAATTTCAGCTTGCCTACGGCCACATCCTCGGCCTCTGCATGCACCATCACCATTACATCCACTTCCCCGTCTGAGGTTGTTTTTTGTATGGCAAAAAATGCCAAAAGCAGGATAATACAGAGATTTGACCCGTGGAACTGCAAAACCACAGTTCTATTTCTCTGTCCTACACCAGACTCTTTTAAACAGATGTATTGGTGTCTGTCCAGTCAGGGAGACACTATTACAGTTTTTTTTACGGCAAAAAATGCCAAAAGCAGGATAATACAGAAATTTGACCCATGGAACTTCAAAACTACAGTAGTGTTGAGCCACCCCCATAGTGTTCGGGTTCGGTTCGGTTTGTCGAACACCGGGATGTTCGAGGAACTGTTCGTCGAACTGTTCGTCAAACACCTTAGAACACCGTCGAACACCGTTAAAACCAATGGCAGGCAAACAAAAACACATAGAAACACATAGAAAACACCTTCAAAGGTGTCCAAAAGCTGACAAACTGCTCAGAAGACACTCTCTTTAAAAAAGCCGGCCGGCAATTCAGCAGCGGCATACAGCGGTACCCGACAATTTAGACAAGAAGGAATAGAGCCTCACACATAGATTAGATAGATAGAAACATGTCAGTCACATATATATGAAGTACAGTGACAGTGTTGGTTACTGCACTTGTCATTTAGTGTAAAGGATTTATTTAAAAAAATAATAGTGTTTTCATGCACCGTCTCTTTAAAAAAGCCGGCCGGCAATTCAGCATCTGTACCCGGCAATTTAGAACAGAAAGATAGAGCATCACACATAGATTAGATAGATAGAAACATGTCAGTCACATATATATGAAGTACAGTGACAGTGTTGATTACTGTACTTGTCATTTAGTGTTAAAATAAAGGATTTATTAAAAAAAAATTGGCGTGGGGTTCCCCGTAATTTTAGTCTCTAGCGGAGGTTAAGCAGACAGCTGGGGCAGATGTTTGAAGCCTGGGAAGGGGATAATTCCCACGGAGCTTCCCAGGCTACTAATATCAGCCCCCAGCTGAATACCTAGCCTTTACTAGCTATTAAAACGGGGGACCCCCCCAAAAAAAATGACGTGGGGTCCCCCCTATTTTAATAGCTAGCGAAGGCTAGGCAGACAGCTGGGGGCTGATATTAATAGCCCAGGAAGGGTACCATGAATATTGGCCCCCTCCCAGGCTAGAAACACCAGCCGTCAGCCGCCCCAGAAATGGCGCATCCATAGGATGCGCCAATTCTGGCACTTAGCCTCGCTCTTCCACGCTGCCCTGGTGCGGTGGCAGGGGGTAATAGGGCTGGGGTTGATGTCAGCTTATAATGCCAGCTGACATCAAGCCCAGGTTAGTAATAGAGAGGCATCTATAAGACACCCCCATTACTAACCCCATAGTCAAAGTTAAAAAAAAAACACAAACACCCAGAATAAAGTCCTTTAATTGAAATAAACACACAATTCTTTATTGTTCTAAATTAAACTCTACTTACCATCACGCCCATTCCAGCTGAAGCCAACGATCTCCTGCAATAAAAGAAAAATAATAAAGCAACCTCATCCTTACCTTTCCATGGTTCCCACGACAGCATCAGCTCTGCTACATCGAGATGACAGGCTGGACCGCAGCAGAACGCTGCCATCCAGTCTGTCATCCCGCAGACACTGAGAAGAGCATGCTTGCGCTCCTCAGTGTCTCGCTGTGATGGCATCCAGATGAGCCAACAATGAACTCAGCTCACCTCATGTACGTCACTGACAGCGTGGGAGAATTCTCACGCTGAAGCGCTGAGTGCAGGAGAATTTTCCCACGCTGTCAGTGACGTGCATGAGGCTGATATTTAAATTTGGCGCACAAATCGGTGATTGGTCGCGGGCAGCGTCCGCGACCAATCAGCACGGTAGTGTTTAACTTTGGCGGCAAGATCAGTGATTGGTCACGCGCCAAGACCGCGACCAATCACCGATTAAATTTAAATTTAAATATCGGCTGCGACCAATCAGCACAGCGTTGTTTAAATGTGGATCCAAGATCGGTGATTGGTCGCGGCCGATATTTAAATTTGGCGCACAAATCTGTGATTGGTCGCGGGCAGCGTCCGCGACCAATCAGCACAGTAGTGTTTAACTTTGGCGGCAAGATCAGTGATTGGTCGCGGTCAAGACGGCGACCAATCAGCGATTTAAGCCGCACATTTAAATAACGGCCGCGACCAATTGGATGTCAGCGCCGCTCCCCGGTCCTCCCTTCACGCCCTAGCCGCATGGATGTCAGCGGCGCTGCCTGTGCGGATACTTCCGCTGCGAGAACCCGGGACATGAGCGGGAGCTCGCAGCAGAAGTATCCCGACCCGCAGCGCCGCTCCCCGGTCCTCCCTTCACACCCTAGCCGCTGATGTCCCCACAGTATCCGCATGGTGTTACAAAGGTCCGGACATTTGTGTTAAAAATCGCTGATTGGTCGCTGGCGCTGTCCGCGACCAATCACCGATTTGGGCGCCAAATTTAAATATCAGCCGCGACCAATCACCGATTTGGGCGCCAAATTTAAATATCCTCCGCGACCAATCACCCATCTTGGCTCCACATTTAAACACCGCTGTACTGATTGGTCGCGGACGCTATTTAAATGTGGCGCCAAAATCGGTGATTGGTCGCGCCCAGCGTCGGCGACCAATCAGCACAGCAGTGTTTAAATGTGGAGCCAAGATTGGTGATTGGTTGCGACCGATATTTAAATTTGGCGCCCAAATCGGTGATTGCCCGCGACCAATCAGCGATTTTTAACACAAATGTCCGGATCTTTGTAACACCATGCGGATAATGTGGGGACATCAGCGGCTAGGGTGTCAAGGGAGGACCGGGGAGCGGCGCTGAGGGTCGGGATACTTCTGCTGCGAGCAGTCGCTCATCTCCCGGCTTCTCGCAACGGAAGTATCCGACCAGGCAGCGGCGCTCCCTGGTCCTCACCAATACGATTTGCTGATTGGTCGCGCTCTCCGCACGCGACCAATCAGTGATCTTGGCGCTAAAGTTAAACACCGCTCTGCTGATTGGTCGCGGACGCTGCCCGCGACCAATCACCGATTTGGGCGCCACATTTAAATAGCGGCCGCGACCAATCAGCGAGCTTGGCGCCAAATTTAAACAATGCTCTGCTGATTGGTCGCGGACGCCAGACGCGTCCAATCAGTGAGATTGGCGCCAAATTTAAACAACGCTCTGCTGATTGGTCGCGGACGCCAGACGCGTCCAATCAGTGAGATTGGCGCCAAATTTAAACAACGCTCTGCTGATTGGTCGCGGACTCCAGCCGCGACCAATCAGCGAGATTGGCGCCAAATTTAAACCCCGCTCTGCTAATTGGTCGCGGATGCCGGCCGCGACTAATCAGCATTATTGGCGCCAAATTTAAACACCGCTCTGCTGATTGATCGCGGTCGCCGTCCGCGACCAATCAGTAGTATTGGCGCCAAATTTAAACCCTGCTCGGCTGATTGGTCACGGTTGCCGGCCGCGACCAATCAGCAGTATTGGCACCAAATTTAAACCCCGCTCTGCTGATTGGTCACAGTTGCCTTCCGCGACCAATCAGCGATTTTGACGCCAAATTTAAACCCCGCTCTGCTGATTGGTCGTGACCGCCGGTCGCGACTAATCAACATTGTTGCCGCCAAATTTAAACACCGCTCTGCTGAATGGTCGAGGTCGTGACCAATCACCATTATTGGCGCCAAATTTAAACAAGGCTTTGCTGATTGGTCGCGACCACAACCTATCAGCATTATTGGCGCAAAATTTAAACCCCGCTCTGCTGATTAGTCGCGACCGCTGGCCGCGACTAATCAACATTGTTGCCGCCAAATTTAAACACTGCTCTGCTGAATGGTCGAGGTCGTGACCAATCACCATTATTGGCGCCAAATTTAAACACCGCTTTGCTGATTGGTCGCGACCACAACCTATCAGCATTATTGGCGCAAAATTGAAACCCCGCTCTGCTGATTAGTCGCGACCGCCGGCCGTGACCAATCGGTGATATAGTCGCCAAATTTCAACACCGCTTTGCTGATTGGTCGCGGTTGTTGGCCGCTACCAGTCAGCGATTTTGGCGCCAAATTTAAACACCGCTCTGCTGATTGCGCCGGGTCTGCCGCATACATATTCTAGAATACCCGATGCGTTAGAATCGGGCCACCATCTAGTTTCATGAAATAATATAAAAAAAAATTGACGTGGGGCTTCGCACTATATTTGTGTCCAGCCAGGTACAGCAGGCAGGAACGGGCTGCCCCCAACCACCAGCTGCCTATTTGTACCTGGCCGGACACAACAATATAGGGAAGCCCTTTTTTTCTTAATTATTTCATGAATTTCATGAAATAATTAAAAAAAAAATACGTGGGGCTTCGCCCTATTTTTGTGTCCAGCCAGGTACAACTAGGCAGCTGGGGGCTGGAATCTGCAGCGCAGGGAGGCCCAAGCTTTCTGGGTCCCCCCAGCTGCAAATTGCAGTCCGCAGCCACCCCGGAAAATGGCGCGTTCATTGAAGCGCCATCTTCTGGCGCTGTACCCAGCTCATCCAGGGCCCTGGTGCGGTGGCTCACTGGGTAATAAAGGGGTTAGGGCCAGCTTGGCATTATCAGCTGGCCCTAAGCCCGAAATTCATGGGGTCACGCCAATATTAGACATGACCACTATGAATTTCTAGTAAAGTATTTAAAAAAAACACAACACCCAGAAAAAAGTCTTTTAATTGAAATAAACACACAATTCTTTATTGTTCTAAATTAAACCATACTTACCGTCACGCCCATTCCAGCTGAAGCCAACGATCTCCTGCAATAAAAGAAAAATAATAAAGCAACCTCATCCTTACCTTTCCATGGATCCCACGACAGCTTCAGCTCTGCTACATCGAGATGACAGGCTGGACCGCAGCAGAATGCTGCCATCCAGCCTGTCATCCCGCAGACACTGCGAAGCACAGGCATGCTTGCGCTCCTCAGTGTCTCACTGTGACGGCATCCAGATGAGCCGAGGTCATGTCCAATGAACTCAGCTCACCTCATGTACGTCACTGACAGCGTGGAAGAATTCTCCTGCACTCAGCACTTCAGCGTGAGAATTCTCCCACGCTGTCAGTGACGTACATGAGGTCAGCTGAGTTCAATGGACATGAATGAGCTCACCTCATGCACGTCACTGACAGCGTGGGAAAATTCTCCTGCACTCAGCGCTTCAGCGTGAGAATTTTCCCACGCTGTCAGTGACGTGCATGAGGTGAGCTCATTCATGTCCAATGAACTCGGCTCACCTCATGCACGTCACTGACAGCGTGGGAAAATTCTCACGCTGAAGCGCTGAGTGCAGGAGAATTCTCTCACGCTGTCAGTGACGTGCATGAGGTGAGCCGAGTTCATTGTCGGCTCATCTGGATGCCGTCACAGCGAGACACTGAGGAGCGCAAGCAAGCCTGCGCTTCTCAGTGTCTGCGGGATGACAAGCTGGATGGCAGCGTTCTGCTGCGGTCCAGCCTGTCATCTCAATGTAGCAGAGCTGAAGCTGTCCTGGGAACCATGGAAAGGTAAGGATGAGGTTGCTTTATTATTTTACTTTTATTGCAGGAGATCGTTGGCTTCAGCTAGAATGGGCGTGGTGGTAAGTATGGTTTAATTTAGAACAATAAAGGATTGTGTCTTTATTTCAATTAAAGGACTTTATTCTGGGTGTTTGTGTTTTCTTTTAAGTTTGACTATGGGGTTAGCAATGGGGGTGTCTTATAGACGCCTCTCCATTACTAACCTGGGCTTGATGTCAGCTGGCATTATAAGCGGACATCAACCCCAGCCCTATTACCCCACTGCCACCGCTACAGGGCAGTGGGAAGAGCGAGGCTAAGTGCCAGAATTGGCGCATCCTATGGATGCACCATTTCTGGGGCGGCTGACGGCTGGTGTTTCTAGCCTGGGAGGGGGCCAATATTCATGGCACCCTTCCTGGGCTATTAATATCAGCCCCCAGCTGTCTGCTTAGCCTTTGCTAGCTATTAAAATAGGGGGGACCCCACGTCATTTTATTGGGGGGGTCCCCCATTTTAATAGCTAGTAAAGGCTAGGTATTCCGCTGGAGGCTGATATTAGTAGCCTGTGAAGCTCCGTGGGTATTACCCTCTTCCTAGGCTTCAAACATCTGCCCCAGCCGTCTGCTTAACCTCCGCTAGAGACTAAAATTACGGGGAACCCCACGCCAATTTTTTTTTAAATAAATCCTTTATTTTAACACTAAATGACAAGTACAGTAATCAACACTATCACTGTACTTCTTATATATGTGACTGACATGTTTCTATCTAGCTAATCTATGTGTGATTCTCTATTCTTTCTATTCCAAATTGTCGGGTACCCTGCTGAATTGCCGGCCGGCTTTTTTAAAGAGACGGTGCATGAAAACACTATTATTTTTTTTGATAAATCCTTTACACTAAATGCCAAGTACTGTAAGCAACACTGTCACTGTTCTTCATATATATGTGGCTGACATGTTTCTATCTATCTAATCTATGTGTGAAGCTCTATTCTTTCGGTTCTAAATTGTCGGGTACCGGTGTATGCCGCTGCTGAATTGCCGGCTTTTCATGTTTCACTGTTGGCACTGTTCCCATCGATTTGGGCAATCACTGTAATGCCACAACCACCATGGCTGTGGCATTACAGTGAGTGGCAGACAATCCCTGCATGATTGGTGCTCTAAATAGCGCCAGACATGCAGGACAAGCTTTTGGTGCACGAACAGTTATCGAACATAACCTCGAACAGCCGAATTTTTTGCAAATCGTTCGGGTTCGTCGAACAACTCGAACACCGCCCAAAACAGCTCGAATTTGAGATTGGCGAACAGTTCTAGTCGAACACCGCTCATCTCTAAACTACAGTTCTATTTCTCTACCCTACACCAGACTCTTTTAAACAGATATATTGCTGTCTAACCAGTCAGGGAGACACTATTACTGTTTTTCTTTACGGCAAAAAATACCAAAAGCAGGATAATACAAAGATTTGACCTGTGGAACTACAAAACCACAGTTCTATTTCTCTGGCCTACACCAGCCTCTTTTAAACAAATATATTGGTGTCTGACCAGTCAGGGAGACACTATTACAGTTTTTCTTACGGCAAAAAATGACAAAAGCAGGATAATACAGATATTTGACCCTTGGAACTGCAAAACCAAAGTTCTATTTCTCTGGCCTATGCTAGACTCTTTTAAACAGATATATTGGTGTCTGACCAGTCAGAGAGACACAATTTCTGTTTTTTTTTACGGCAAAAAATGCCAAAAGCAGGATAATACAGAGATTTGACCCGTAGAACTGCAAAACCACAGTTCTATATCTCTGGCCTACACCAGACTCTTTTAAACAGATATATTGGTGTCTGACCAGTCAGGGAGACACTATTTCAGTTTTTTTTTACGGCAAAAAATGCCAAAAGCAGGATAATACAGATATTTGACCCGTGGAACTGCAAAACCACAGTTCTATTTCTCTGGCCTATGCCAGACTCTTTTAAACAGATTTATTGGTGTCTGACCAGTCAGAGAGACACTATTACTGTGTTTTTTTATGGCAAAAAATGCCAAAAGCAGGATAATACAGAGATTTGACCCATGGAACTGCAAAACCACAGTTCTACTTCTCTCGTCTATGCCAGACTATTTTAAACAGATTTATTGGTGTCTGACCAGTCAGAGAGACACAATTACTGGCTTTTTTTACGGCAAAAAATGCCAAAAGCAGGATAATACAGAGACTTGACCCGTGGAACTGCAAAACCACAGTTCTATATCTCTGGCCTACACCAGACTCTTTTAAACAGATATATTGGTGTCTGACCAGTCATGGAGACACTATTTCAGTTTTTTTTATTGCAAAAAATGCCAAAAGCAGGATAATACAGCGATTTGACTCGTGGAACTGCAAAACCAAAGTTCTATTTCTCTGGCCTACACCAGACTCTTTTACTCAGATATATTGGTGTCTGACCAGTCAGGGAGACACTATTACTGTTTTTTTTTACGGCAAAAAATGCCAAAAGCAGGATATTACAGAGATTTGACCCATGGAACTGCAAAACCTCAGTTCTATTTCTCTGGCCTACACCAGACTCTTTTAAACAGATGTATTGGTGTCTGTCCAGTCAGGGAGACACTATTACAGTTTTTTTTACGGCAAAAAATGCCAAAAGCAGGATAATACAGAAATTTGACCCGTGGAACTGCAAAACCAAAGTTCTATTTCTCTGGCCTATACCAGACTCTTTTACTCAGATATACTGGTGTCTGACCAGTCAGGGAGACACTACTACTGTTTTTTTTTACTGCAAAAAATGCCAAAAGCAGGATAATACAGAGATTTGACCCGTTGAACTGCAAAAAACACAGTTCTATTTCTCTGGTCTACACCAGACTCACTTAAACAGATATATTGATGTCTGACCTGTCAGGGAGATACTATTACAGTTTTTTTTTATGGCAAAAACTGCCAAAAGAAGGATAATACAGAGATTTGACCCGTGGAACTGCAAAACCACAGTTCTATTTCTCTGGCCTACACCAGACTTTTTTAAACAGATATATTGGTGTCTGACCAGTCAAGGAGACACTATTACAGTTTTTTTTTACGGCAAAAAATGTCAAAAGCAGGATAATACAGAGATTTGACCCGTGGAACTTTAAAACCACAGTTCTACTTCTCTGCCTACACCAGATTCTTTTAAACAGATATATTGGTGTCTGACCAGTCAAGGAGACACTATTACAGTTTTTTTTTTACGGCAAAAAACGTCAAAAGCAGGATAATACAGAGATTTGACCCGTGGAACTGCAAAACCACAGTTCTACTTCTCTGCCTACACCAGACTCATTTAAAGAGATATATTGGTGTCTGAACAGTCACAGACACACTCAATTTTTTGGGGGGGGGAAATACCAAAACGTTGTTAAGACCCGTATTTGTACAGTCTGACTGATGAAAATAAAAAAAATACAGGATTTAGATAAAAAAAAAAAGAATTTTTCCTGGCCCCTGAGACAGGGGGATAAGTCTAGCAATTTGACCAACAGTAGCACACAGGACTGTAGGGCAGCGTTTGCTGGTATAACCACTGCGTCTCCTATACAGCCTGCCTGCCTGCCTGATATCTGTGATGGATATTAATCTTGAGAAGGACTGTTTATTTGATTTGGCTGGCTTTAGAGACCCTACACTACCTATTTCGCACTATATATCTCTCACTAACTCAGCAGCACTCTCCCTACACTGTCTGATCCCGGGCGACTGTGTCCAAGATGGCGGCGCCCAGTTTTAAATACTCGAGGTGACGCTGTGCGGCCAGCCAATCACTGTAATGCTCACAAACAACATGGCTGCAGCATTACAGTGACTGGCTGGCAATCCCTGTATGTTCATTGGCTCTGTAAAGAGCGCCAAACGTGCAGGGCGGAGACCCGAGTTCCCGCCCGAGTAACCCGGAAATGCTCGGTGCTCGCCGAACATCCCGAGTAGTGAGATGCTCGGGCGAGTAACGTGCAGTGTCGAGCATGCTCGCTCAACACTAATGACAAGACATTCATAGTGATTGTCACGAGTGATGAAGGCCACTTTCCATTTGTCACCCTTAAGGATATGAATTAAGTCATAAATAGTGTTGAGCCACACCCGTAGTGTTAAAGTTCGGTTCGGTTCGTCGAACACCCGTGTGTTCGCCGAACTGTTCGTCGAACTGTTCGTCGAACACCTTCGAACACCGTTAAAACCAATGGAAGGCAAACAAAAACACATAGAAACACATAGAAAACACCTTCAAAGGTGTCCAAAAGCTGACAAACTGCTCTGAAGACACAACTAACACATGGAAAAGTGACAAGTACATATAGTCATGCGAAAAGAAAAGAGGTGGAGGAGTAAAAGGAGGGGGAGACACAGATATAGGCATGTCATGCCCTTCTAAAATCCAAAAAGTGAGAAGCCGACACGGCCAGTCCGCTCCTGCCCGTGCCACCTCCGTGTCGCCGGGTTTGTGCCAGAGCCGCGGTGAACCCTGATGGCCAGCCCCCCTCTCCCAATACTGGTGCCTGTCCGCTGGTGGGTCGAGCGAGCCCCCCTGTGGTGGAGGCAGCTCTAATCTTTTTAATTTAAATTGTCTCTCTAATTTGAATGAATACACTTTAAATCCATTTACAAGGATCTATTGGAGGGCAAGTCTCATGCCAGCAGCCGCGTAATTCCAGCTCCAGTAGCGTCCACTAAAGCTGCTGCAGTTAAAAAGCTTTTATAAGGATCGAGCTCGGCTGTCCACCGCAAGGCATCCTACTGCCAGTCCCAGCCCCTATGCCTTGGGGTGCCTCCTTATGCTCTTCAATGAGTATCCCGTGGTCCCGAAGCATTTCCTTTGAAAAAATGAAGTGTCCAAACTACAGGTGGTGTAGCTTGCTTAACAGCCGGGATAATCCGCTGACTAGCAGACCCTGCTACTAGGCACAAAGTATTTCCTGGGCTAGATGCAGTTAAAAATTTGTAATTAGATACTCTCGTTGGATGCTGAGAAAGCATTCCATAGAGTCTCTGGCACGCCATATATGATTCTCTTAAAAAGCTTGGGGTAGGGGTCTAGGGGACCCTTTTATAGCCAAAATCACGGCCCTGTATCGCAATACATCACCTAGGCTGAAGATAAATGGAACTGTAGCACCCTGAGGGCTCGGTTGCTACAGAGGTATTGCACCTCACCCAGAGGTGTGATATCTCACTCTCAGGTAAGGATGTAGTGTGGATCAGGACCCGACACCTGCATGCATTACACCACATTGCCGTGGGGCAGGGCGACCAATATGCCCCTGAGATGGGCACGACAGTCCCTGTCCCTGGCTGGAGTGGGGGGAGGGAACACTGAGGAAGGGGAACCCTGTAGTGCAGGAGCAGGGAGGAAGCAGTTCCTGGGTGCATTGAGAAGGGAGTATAAAAGGTGGGCACCATCTTAGTTCAGTGCAGAGAAGTCTGAGCAGAAGTGGCAGGGAGCAGGGTCTCTGCATGAGCTCTGCTCCGGAGGCGGGCCTAGTAACAGAGGCCCAGGCCTGGAAGAGGGAGAAGGAAGGAAGGGGAGCGGAGAAGGCTCCAGGAACGAGGAACGAAGGGATCTCAGGGGTGCGGACGGGCGAGTCACCACCGCACGCCAGAATCCACCTGCGTGGAGGGGTCAGGCCAAAGGGGGAGACCGGTCCCCGAAACTAGTGGAGGCAGGAAACGACCCTCAGCTAGAAACAGGAGGCTGTGACATTTTATGTGGCGCAGCCCCTCGCTACACCCGCTAGGAAGGCACCACATAGGGTCAGGGAAACTGGCGCCAAGTTTACCAAGAGGAGGCCCGAGGCAGCCGGACAGAAGGGTTGGTAAGATAGGCCAGACAAAGGACACACAAAGGGGGTCCTGTGAAGCGCTCCAAAGTTATCTGGGAGTTGTCTGAGCCCCTCACCTAGTGAGCACAGTACGACGTGGGCAGCCGTTACCTGCAGACGTGGTCTGGATAATAAGAACTGTGAGTAAAGGCCCTGGACTGCATCACTGACTCCGTGTCATTACTGCTGCTGCCCTGCACCATCACCCCCATCCTCCGCATACACTGCCCTGAGGCTATACTCCTCCCGTGGGGAGTTATGCTACGCTCTGCTGCACCCACAACACCAGCCTCAGCGGTCTGCCCTGGAGCGGCGGTTCACTCTGACCACAATCCACGGGTGGCGTAGTCGGACATTTAAACATCAAAACCACATAAATAGTTCCGCCACTGGTTTGACCGCCCTGAGCCACGGAACCGGGTTGCCGCCACGGAGACTACAACCACCAGCATCCACCAAAAAGGGTCCGGCTCCGGGTGCCCCAAGGCCCAGGGGGCGCGTCAGAACATTTTCATCACCTTTCACAATCACCAATCCGACAAGGCAGGGATGTTCTCTGTCCCCTCTCTTATACATCCTAGTGACGGAGCACCTGCTCTCATCAATTCGCCATAACCCCAATATTAGGTGGATTGAGGTGGGAGGCACCGAGTACAAGTGCTCTCTATTTGCTGATGATGTCCTAGTATATATCACTCAATCACATATATCCATCCATGCTGTTATGGCTGAAATAGATCACTTTGTTACATGGTCAAATTTTAAAATCAATGCAGCGAAGTCTGAGGCCCTCGATGTCTCCCTCCCCAAATCCATATAGGATTCCATCCAGTCCAACTTTCCCTTTGCCTGGCCCTCACAGGGTATCAAATACTTAGGAATTCCTATTCATAGAGACCTCTCCCATCTATGTTATCTTAATCTTGGGCCCTTTATTGAACAAATCCATACAGACCACGGTTGGCAAGTTAGAACTGTAAGATTCACTACGTGAACCACTGGTGTTTTGTGGAAAAGCACATGTACACTGTGTTCCAAATTATTATGCAAAAAGTGTTTAGGAGTGATAAGGGAAGAATTTGTTTGTTTGTCAGTTAAACTCATTGATGGTGATGTGTGTCAGGGCTCTTTATATCACTGTAAGCAATTGCAGACACCAGTGCTAATTAGTTTGTCAGGTGTGTCCAATGAAAGGCAAGACTACTTAAGAAGGCTCTCTCACATTATTCAGCAGCCTACATTTTCTGCCAAAATGGGAAAGAAAAAGGATGTGTCGGCTGCTGAGAAGCAACAAATTGTGGAGTGTTTAGGTCAAGGCATGACTACAATCAACATTGTGCGATGATCAGGATGAAGTGTCTTGGCAATCAAGAAGTATGTAGCTGATTCACAGTACACACGTGTGCGTGCTGATAAGGGCAAATTGAGGACTCTTTCCTACAGGCAATTACGTCAGGTTGAAAGAGCAGCGGCAAAAAAGCCTTGTCATAGCAGCAGACAAGTTTTTGAAGCTGCTTGTGCCTCCAACGTCCCCCGAACAACAAGATGCAGGGTCCTTCAGAGGTTTGCAGCTGTGCATACGCCATCCTGTCGACCTCCTCTATCCACTTCACACAAGCAGAAACGGCTCCAGTGGGCCAAACATTACATGAAGACTGATTTCAAAACAGTTTTGTTCACGGATGAGTGCCGTGCAGCGCTCGATGGTCCAGATGGATGGAGTGGAGGATGGCTGGTTGATGGACACCCCACGCAAACACGGCTACAGCGCCAACAAGGAGGAGGTGGAGTAATGTTTTGGGCTGGAATCATGGGGAGAGAGATTGTCGGCCCCTTTAGGATCCCTGAAGGCGCTAAAGATGAACTCCATAATGTATGTGGATTTTCTCAAACAGCACTTCCTGCCATGGTTCAAGAAGAAGAACCGTGTATTTCACAGCAAGATCATTTTTCTGCATGATAATGCATCATTTCATGCTGCACATAAAACATCTGCATCTCTGGCTGATATGGGCATAAAAGGGGACAAACTTATGGTGTGACCCCCATGCTCCCCTGACCTCTACCCCATTCAGAACCTTTGGAGCATCATTAAAAGGAGTGTCTATGATGGCGGGAGGCAGTTCACATCTAAGCAACAGCTCTGGGAGGGTATTCTGTCCTCATGCAAAACAATTGAAGCAGAAACCATCCAAAACCTGACAAATTCAATGGACGAGAGAGTTCAGAAGCTCCTTTCGAACAAGGGGTCCTATGTGAAAATGTAACATCACCTAGAATAAAGTTTTGAGTTGAAAACTGTTTGATTTCAGTTTCTAACAACCTGCTAATGCTTATAATTTCAAAAATGACCATTTTTTTGGTCTTTATTAAAATTAAAAGGTTGATCGAAAAGTTTGGGGGATCTAAGAGTGTGGCAACCCAGTAGTCATGATTACTTCGAATTCTGACAATATGAGGTTCATGCTGCAGGTAGTGCAGCAAGAAGGCACTTATGTGTCTTGCGCATCTCGGAGCCCCAAAATTATTTTCCGGGCTAGATGCAGCTAAAAATTATTTTTAATTTTAAATCTGGTGGAGCTTATTATAGATGGCCTAATAGGATCAGTGCTGCACACTGCTACAAAGCCCAAATTATTTTCCAGTCAAGATACAGATAAACATGATTAGTAATTTGAAAGCTTAAAACGGTTGGTAGGGTGATTTTAACCAATCATCAAGCTTTTACTCTCCCCAGGATGACACAGGGGTAGAAAAGTCGTTTCGGATCCATGATTTGTTCATCTTTATGAACGTGAGTCTGTCTACATTATCAGTGGAGAGCCGCGTGCGCTTATCTGTCAGCACACCACCAGCAGCGCTGAACACACGTTCAGACAGAACGCTGGCTGCGGGGCATGACAAGATCTCCAAGGCGTAAGTGGCTAACTCCGGCCATTTATCCAGTTTGGAAGCCCAAAAAGAGCAAGGGTCCAGTGACACAGTCGTGGCTTCAATGTTTACTTGGAGATACTCCTGTACCATCGTCTCTAGGCGTTGACTATGTGTCAGACTTCTTGTCTCCTGTGGCCTTGCAAAGGATGGGCTAAAAAAGTGGTGAAATGATTCCGCAAAATTGATGTTACCACCAGATACTGTGGTTCTGTTACGGTTTGAGTGCTGAACACTTGACGGTCCCACGGTTGGCAAGTTGGAACTGTGAGATTCACTACGTGCACCACTGGTATTTTGTGGAAAAGCACATGTAAGATTCTGCAACAGTCTCTGCTGATACTCCTGCATGCGTGCATCCCTTTCTATGGCAGGAATAATTTCTGCAAATTTACTTTTGTACCGGGGATCTAACAGTGTGGCAACCCAGTAGTCAGGATTATTTCTAATTCTCACAATTCGAGGGTCATGTTGCAGGTAGTGCAGCAAGAAGGCACTCATGTGTGTTGCGCATCCAGGAGCACCAAGTCCCTGTTGTGTTGGTGGCGAGGTAACAATCATGCTTCCTTCCTCTGTCCTCTCCCCCCAACCTCGCACAACAGAAATGTGATCAAGGTCTCCCTCATCTGATGAGTCTTCCATCAGTTCGTCCTCCACTTCTTCCTGGGCTCCTGCACCTTCTTCACTAGTTTGGCTGCTACCATGCGCCCTGGTAAAACCATCTCCCCCACCCTCACATGCCTGCCGCCTTGGTGCTGCCGACCGTCTGGACCTTGCAGATGTTAGCCCTTCCGCATACAACTCTTCCTCCTCTACTTCCTCCACCTCTTCTTGTGCCACCACCTGACTCCGAATTCTGTTTAACATGTGCTCCAGCATGTAAATCACCGGAATAGTCATGCTGATAATGGCATCGTCAGCACTAAACATCTTCGTCGCCATTTCAAAACTGTGCAGAAGGGTGCATAGGTCCCTGATCTGAGACCACTCCTCCAGCGTGATTTGCCCCACCTCTGAATCTCGTTGGCCCTCGTAGGCTATACGTCAGAACGTATTGCACCAGGGCTTGTCGGTGCTGCCACAGTCGCTGCAACATGTGCAGAGTTGAATTCCACCGGGTTGGCACATCGCATTTTAGCCGGGGAAGTGGCAGGCCCAACGACTTCTGTAGAGATGTAAGTCGCTGAGCTGCGGGATGCGAACGGCGGAAGTGAGCACACAGCGACCGTGCCCTCTGCAGAAGGCCATCTAGTCTGGGATAGTGGGCTAAAAATTGCTGGACAACCAGGTTCAACACGTGAGCCATACAAGGCACGTGTGTGACATTGCCCCGGCGAAGGGCCGCACCCAGGTTTGCAGCATTGTCGCACACGGCCTTCCCTGGTTTCAGGTCCAGTGGAGACAACCATTCATGAAATTCGTTCTCCAGAGCTGACCACAACTCCTCAGCTGTGTGACTCACATTTCCCAGACATTTCAATGTAAAAACCGCCTGATGACGTTGAGCCCTACTGCCAGCATAGTAAGGAGGTGTGCAGGATCCCTTCTGCGCAGTTAGAAAGCTTGTGGCATGACCAGACAGGCTTTGGGTGCAGGTGGAAGACCGAGAGGAGGTTGAGGAGGCAGAAGCAGTGGAGGAACTTTGACATAAAGAGGATTGACGCACAACTCGTGGGGACGGCAAGACTTGGACAGCAGCCCCTTGTCCTGCTGTCACCATAGTTACCCAGTGCCCAGTCAGCGACATGTGACGCCCCTGTCCATGCCTACTCGTCCAAGTGTCTGTGGTGAAATGCACCCTGTCACACACAGAGTTTCTCAAAGAAGCGGTGATGTTGTGTGCGACATGCTGGTGGAGCGCAGGCACACCTTTCTTTGAGAAGTAGTGCCGACTGGGCATCTGGTACTGGGGCACTGCGACGAACATAAGGTCTCGAAAATCCTCTGTGTCCACCAGGCGGAAAGGCAGCATTTCTGTAGCCAAGAGCTTGCAGATGGTGAAATTCAACCTCTTAGCTTTCTCATGGCTAGGAGGAAATGGTCTTTTACTTGTCCACATCTGAGGGACCGAGGGCTGGCTACTGTGCTTAGACGGGGGTGATAAGGGTGTCCCCGGCAAACTGCCGGTCTGTGAGGAAGATGCAGGCGGACATGTTAGGTTGCCTTGATCCAAAGGTGGTGCTATCGATGTCGGACAGCGCTCAACACTAGTGTTGAGCCACCCCCGTAGTGTTCGGGTTCGGTTCGGTTCGTCGAACACCGGGATGTTCGAGGAACTGTTCGTCGAACTGTTCGTCGAACACCTTAGAACACCGTCGAACACCGTTAAAACCAATGGCAGGCAAACAAAAACACATAGAAACACATAGAAAACACCTGCAAAGGTGTCCAAAAGCTGACAAACTGCTCAGAAGACAATCTCTTTAAAAAAGCCGGCCGGCAAATTCAGCAGCGGCATACACCGGTACCCGACAATTTAGACAAGAAGGAATAGAGCATCACACATAGATTAGATAGATAGAAACATGTCAGTCACACATATAAGAAGCACAGTGACAGTGTTGGTTACTGCACTTGTCATTTAGTGTAAAGGATTTATTTAAAAAAATAATAGTGTTTTCATGCACTGTCTCTTTAAAAAAGCCGGCCGGCAATTCAGCAGCGGTACCCGACAATTTAGAACAGAAAGATAGAGCATCACACATAGATTAGATAGATAGAAACATGTCAGTCACATATATATGAAGTACAGTGACAGTGTTGGTTACTGTACTTGTCATTTAGTATTAAAATAAAGGATTTATTATTAAAAAAATTGGCGTGGGGTTCCCCTTAATTTTAGGCTCTAGCGGAGGTTAAGCAGACGGCTGGGGCAGATGTTTGAAGCCTGGGAAGGGGGTAATACCCACGGAGCTTCCCAGGCTACTAATATCAGCCTCCAGCTGAATACATAGCCTTTACTAGCTATTAAAATGGGGGACCCCCCCAAAAAAATGACGTGGGGTCCCCCCTAATTTAATAGCTAGCAAAGGCTAGGCAGACAGCTGGGGGCTGATATTAATAGCCCAGGAAGGGAGCCATGAATATTGGCCCCCTCCCAGGCTAGAAACACCAGCCGTCAGCCGCCCCAGAAATGGCGCATTCATAGGATGCGCCAATTCTGGCACTTAGCCTCGCTCTTCCACGCTGCCCTGGTGCGGTGGCAGGGGGTAATAGGGTTGGGGTTGATGTCAGCTTATAATGCCAGCTGACATCAAGCCCAGGTTAGTAATGGAGAGGCGTCTATAAGACACCCCCATTACTAACCCCATAGTCAAAGTTAAAAAAAACACAAACACCCAGAATAAAGTCCTTTAATTGAAATAAAGACACAATCCTTTATTGTTCTAAATTAAACCATACTTACCATCACGACCATTCCAGCTGAAGCCAACGATCTCCTGCAATAAAAGAAAAATAATAAAGCAACCTCATCCTTACCTTTCCATGGTTCCCACGACAGCTTCAGCTCTGCTACATCGAGATGACAGGCTGGACCGCAGCAGAACGCTGCCATCCAGCCTGTCATCCCGCAGACACTGAGAAGCACAGGCTTGCTTGCGCTGCTCAGCGTCTCTCTGTGACGACATCCAGATGAGCCGAGTTCATGTCCAATGAACTCGGCTCACCTCATGCACGTCACTGACAGCGTGGGAAAATTCTCACGCTGAAGTGCTGAGTGCAGGAGAATTTTCCCACGCTGTCAGTGACGTGCAGGAGGTGAGCTGAGTTCATTGGACATGAGCTCACCTCATGCACATCACTGACAGCGTGGGAGTATTCTCCTGCACTCAGCACTTCAGCGTGAGAATTTTCCCACGCTGTCAGTGACGTGCATGAGGTGAGCCGAGTTCATTGGACATGACCTCGGCTCATCTGGATGCCGTCACAGCGAGACAGTGAGGAGCGCAAGCATGCCTGCGCTTCTCAGTGTCTGCGGGATGACAGACTGGATGGCAGCGTTCTGCTGCGGTCCAGCCAGTCATCTCGATGTAGCAGAGCTGAAGCTGTCGTGGGAACCATGGAAAGGTAAGGATGAGGTTGGTTTATTATTTTTCTTTTATTGCAGGAGATCGTTGGCTTCAGCTGGAATGGGTGTGATGGTAAGTATGGTTTAATTTAGAACAATAAAGAATTGTGTCTTTATTTCAATTAAAGGACTTTATTCTGGGTGTTGTGTTTTTTTTAAATACTTTACTAGAAATTCATGGCGGTCATGTCTAATACTGGCGTGACCCCATGAATTTTGGGCTTGGGGCCAGCTGATAATACCAAGCTGGCCCTAACCCCTTTATTACCCAGTGAGCCACCGCACCAGGGCCCTGGATGAGTTGGGTCCAGCGCCAGAAGATGGCGCTTCTATGAACGCGCCATTTTCCGGGGTGGCTGCGGACTGCAATTTGTAGCGGGGGGGGGGCCCAGAAAGCTTGGGCCTCCCTGCGCTGCAGATTCCAGCCCCCAGCTGCCTAGTTGTACCTGGCTGGACACAAAAATAGGGCGAAGCCCCACGTACTTTTTTTTAAATTATTTCATGAAATTCATGAAATAATTAAGAAAAAAAGGCCTTCCCTATATTGTTGTGTCCGGTCAGGTACAAATAGGCAGCTGGTGGTTGGGGGCAGCCCGTTCCTGCCTGCTGTACCTGGCTGGACACAAATATAGTGCGAAGCCCCACGTCAATTTTTTTTAATTATTTCATGAAATTCATGAAATAATTAAGAAAAAAAGGGCTTCCCTATATTGTTGTGTCCGGCCAGGTACAAATAGGCAGCTGGTGGATGGGGGCAGCCCGTTCCTGCCTGCTGTACCTGGCTGGACACAAATATAGTGCGAAGCCCCACTTCAATTTTTTTAAATTATTTCAGGAAATTCATGAAATAATTTAAAAAAAATTGAAGTGGGGCTTCGCACTATATTTGTGTCCAGCCAGGTACAGCAGGCAGGAACGGGCTGCCCCCATCCACCAGCTGCCTATTTGTACCTGGCCGGACACAACAATATAGGGAAGCCCTTTTTTCTTAATTATTTCATGAAATAATTTAAAGAAAATTGACGTGGGGCTTCGCCCTGTTTTTGTGTCCAGCCAGGTACAACTAGGCAGCTGGGGGCTGGAATCCGCAGCGCAGGGAGGCCCAAGCTTTCTGGGCCACCCCCGCTGCAAATTGCAGTCCGCAGCCACCCCGGAAAATGGCGCGTTCATAGAAGCGCCATCTTCTGGCGCTGTACCCAACTCATCCAGGGCCCTGATGCGGTGGCTCACTGGGTAATAAAGGGGTTAGGGCCAGCTTGGCATTATCAGCTGGCCCTAAGCCCGAAATTCATGGGGTCACGCCAATATTAGACATGACCACCATGAATTTCTAGTAAAGTATTTAAAAAAAACACAACACCCAGAATAAAGTCCTTTAATTGAAATAAAGACACAATTCTTTATTGTTCTAAATTAAACCATACTTACCATCACGCCCATTCCAGCTGAAGCCAACGATCTCCTGAAATAAAAGAAAAATAATAAAGCAACATCATCCTTACCTTTCCATGGTTCCCATGACAGCTTCAGCTCTGCTACATCGAGATGACAGGCTGGACCGCAGCAGAACGCTGCCATCCTGCCTGTCATCCCGCAGACACTGAGAAGCGCAGGCTTGCTTGCGCTCCACAGTGTCTCTCTGTGAGGGCATCCAGATGAGCCGAGTTCATGTCCAATGAACTCGGCTCACCTCATGCACGTCACTGACAGCGTGGGAAAATTCTCCTGCACTCACCGCTTCAGCTGGGAGAATTCTCACACTGAAGCGCTGAGTGCAGGAGAATTCTCCCACGTTGTCAGTGACGTGCAGGAGGTGAGCTGAGTTCATTGGACATGAGCTCACCTTATGCACGTCACTGACAGCGTGGGAAAATTCTCCTGCACTCAGCGCTTCAGCGGGAGAATTCTCACGCTGAAGCGCTGAGTGCAGGAGAATTTTCCCACGCTGTCAGTGACGTGCATGAGGTGAGCCGAGTTCATTGGACATGAACTCGGCTCATCTGGATGTCGTCACAGAGAGACGCTGAGCAGCGCAAGTAAGCCTGCGCTTCTCAGTGTCTGCGGGATGAGAGGCTGGATGGCAGCGTTCTGCTGCGGTCCAGCCTGTCATCTCGATGTAGCAGAGCTGAAGCTGTCGTGGGAACCATGGAAAGGTAAGGATGAGGTTGCTTTATTATTTTTCTTTTATTGCAGGAGATCATTGGCTTCAGCTGGAATGGGCGTGACGGTAAGTATGGTTTAATTTAGAACAATAAAGAATTGTGTCTTTATTTCAATTAAAGGACTTTATTCTGGGTGTTTGTGTTTTTTTTAACTTTGACTATGGGGTTAGTAATGGGGGTGTCTTATAGACGCCTCTCCATTACTAACCTGGGCTTGATGTCAGCTGGCATTATAAGCTGACATCAACCCCAGCCCTATTACCCCCTGCCACCGCACCAGGGCAGCGTGGAAGAGCGAGGCTAAGTGCCAGAATTGGCGCATCCTATGAATGCGCCATTTCTGGGGCGGCTGACGGCTGGTGTTTCTAGCCTGGGAGGGGGCCAATATTCATGGCTCCCTTCCTGGGCTATTAATATCAGCCCCCAGCTGTCTGCCTAGCCTTTGCTAGCTATTAAATTAGGGGGGACCCCACGTCATTTTTTTTGGGGGGTCCCCCATTTTTATAGCTAGTAAAGGCTATGTATTCAGCTGGGGGCTGATATTAGTAGCCTGGGAAGCTCCGTGGGTATTACCCCCTTCCCAGGCTTCAAACATCTGCCCCAGCCGTCTGCTTTACCTCCGCTAGAGCCTAAAATTAAGGGGAACCCCACGCCATTTTTTTTAATAATAAATCCTTTATTTTAATACTAAATGACAAGTACAGTAACCAACACTATCACTGTACTTCATATATATGTGACTGACATGTTTCTATCTATCTAATCTATGTGTGAAGCTCTATTCTGTCTGTTATAAATTGTCGGGTACAGATGCTGAATTGCCGGCCGGCTTTTTTAAAGAGACAGTGCATGAAAACACTATTATTTTTTTTGATAAATCCTTTACGCTAAATGACAAGTACAGTAAGCAACACTTTCACTGTACTTCTTATATATGTGGCTGACATGTTTATTTCTATCTAATCTATGTGTGAAGCTCTATTCTTTCGGTTCTAAATTGTCGGGTACCGGTGTATGCCGCTGCTGAATTGCCGGCTTTTCATGTTTCACTGTTGGCACTGTTCCCATCGATTTGGGCAATCACTGTAATGCCACAACCACCATGGCTGTGGCATTACAGTGAGTGACAGACAATCCCTGCATGATTGGTGCTCTAAATAGCGCCAGACATGCAGGACACGCTTTTGGTGCACGAACAGTTATCGAACATAACCTCGAACAGCCGAATTTTTTGCAAATCGTTCGGGTTCGTCGAACAACTCGAACACCGCGCAAAACAGCTCGAATTTGAGATTGGCGAACAGTTCTAGTCGAACACCGCTCATCTCTACTCAACACCAGCTGCTGTTACCACCTCCAAAGAAAATGATGACCTGCCAATCACGTTGGCTGTTGCGGGTAAAGAGGTGGCAGGTCTGCGCCCCAAAACAGGTGTGACTGCTGTCCCCCCAGTCACAGAGGATGAAGAGGCCGCGGATGCACAAGATATGGCAGACGGTGGTTGGCCCGGCCGGCTAGGCCGCATTGTAGCACACTGAGCTTCCCACTGCAACTTATGCTTCATGTCCATGTGCCGGTTCATGCATGAAGTACTCAAACTATGTATTTTTTGGCCTCTACTTAGCTTTTGCTGACAAATGTTACAGATAACACGAGTTGGGTCATCTTTATCGATCTGAAAAAATGCCCAGGCTATGCAAGGCTTAGCACCCATGCGACCTGAAGAGCCACCACGACTTGTGGTGAGAGGCAGAGTTGTGTTTGAGGATGCAGTTGTTGACATGCTTCCAGTACTACGTCTCTGTCCAGGAAGGCGCAACCTGACCTCGTCGTCACTAGCATCTTCCTCCACCTCCTCTGCTGACCTCATCTCTTGGCTGACTGTGGGTTGACAGTAAGTGGGATCTCCAACCTCATCATCATCACCCTGTGTGTTATCACACCCGTCGTCCTCAGAGCCAACCTGTTCCTGCCCTGACAAAAAACTAAAGTTGTCGCTCCAATCAGGTATTTGAGTCTTATCATCGTCTTCCTCATTGTCTCCACCAACAGGAGTTACAGTTTGGGAATGAGGGTCTACATTATGGTCAGAACCTTCTGCGTCTGGTCCTGGATCCGACTCATAAAGATTCTGGGCATCAGTGCAGATCATTTCCTCGTCTGGATTCACAGAAGCGCTGGAGTCGACCTCTGATTCCCAGGCAATAGTATGAGTAAACAGCTCTGCAGACTCAACCATCTGTTCTACCTCATACTCAGACGGGCAGCTGGAGATTTGGGAGCTGTGAGGAAGCAAGTGCGATTTGGGTGACACCTTTGAGGACTGGAGTATTTGTGATGTTGAAGTTGATGTGGAGGAGAGCCCACTTAAAGGAGCACTTGATATCCGTTGAAGCACCTGCTGTTTTTGTGCCTCATCTGGAATTTGTAGCGATTGGCGTGGCCGTAAGAAAGGGATCTTATCACATTGTCCGCTAAAAGAAGTAGACATTTTAGTTTGGCTGGAAGATGGTCTTTCTTCTGCAGATGTTACTGTTGCTTTAACACCTACCCCACGGACACAACCTTTTTTCCCCTTCCCAACACGCCTATTCCCCTTTCCACCAGCAGCAGGCCTTTTTCCACTCATTTTGGTGGTTAACTAATTCACAACTCTGGAGTTGTTTGCACAAAAAAACAATGGATGGTAACCGAGCAGAGCTGAGTGGCCAAAGTGTGGTATTAGGCCAAAACTATTGGCTGGGTTAGATGCAGAAAAAAATATATTCAGTTTGCAACCTGATGGAGGTCAGTATAGATGGACTAATAGAGAAAGTCCGACACACTGCTACAAGACCAAATATTTTTTCAGAGGTAGATGCAGAAAAAAATTATATTCAGTTTGCAACCTGATGGAGGTCTGTATAGATGGATTAATAGAACAAGACCCACACACAGCTAGAAGCCCAATATTTTTTCAGAGGTAGATGCAGAAAAAAATATATTCAGTTTGCAACCTGATGGAGGTCAGTATAGATGGACTAATACAACAAGTCCCACACACAGCTAAAAGCCCAAATATTTTTTCAGAGGTACTGTAGATGCAGATAAAAATTATTTTTAATTTGCAACCTGATGGAGGTCAGTATAGATGGAATAATAGAGAAAGTCCGACACACCGCTAGAAGGCCAAATATCTTTTCAGAGCTAGATGCAGAAAAAAATTATATTCAGTTTGCAACCTGATGGAGGTCAGTATAGATGGATTAATAGAACAAGACCCACACACAGCTAAAAGCCCAATATTTTTTCAGAGGTAGATGCAGAAAAAGATATATTCAGTTTGCAACCTGATGGAGGTCAGTATAGATGGACTAATACAACAAGTCCCACACACAGCTAGAAGCCCAAATATTTTTTCAGAGGTACTGTAGATGCAGATAAAAATTATTTTTAATTTGCAACCTGATGGAGGTCAGTATAGATGGACTAATACAACAAGTCCCACACACAGCTAGAAGCCCAAATATTTTTTCAGAGGTACTGTAGATGCAGATACAAATTATTTTTAATTTGCAACCTGATGGAGGTCAGTATAGATGGACTAATACAACAAGTCCCACACACAGCTAGAAGCCCAAATATTTTTTCAGAGGTAGATGCAGAAAAAAATATATTCAGTTTGCAACCTGATGGAGGTCAGTATAGATGGACTAATACAACAAGTCCCACACACAGCTAGAAGCCCAAATATTTTTTCAGAGGTACTATAGATGCAGATACAAATTATTTTTAATTTGCAACCTGATGGAGGTCAGTATAGATGGACTAATACAACAAGTCCCACACACAGCTAGAAGCCCAAATATTTTTTCAGAGGTACTGTAGATGCAGATAAAAATTATTTTTAATTTGCAACCTGATGGAGGTCAGTATAGATGGACTAATACAACAAGTCCCACACACAGCTAGAAGCCCAAATATTTTTTCAGAGGTACTGTAGATGCAGATAAAAATTATTTTTAATTTGCAACCTGATGGAGGTCAGTATAGATGGACTAATGCAACAAGTCCCACACACAGCTACAAGCCCAAATATTTTTCAGAGGTACTGTAGATGCAGATACAAATTATTTTTAATTTGCAACCTGATGGAGGTCAGTATAGATGGACTAATAGAGAAAGTCCGACACACTGCTAGAAGGCCAAATTATATTCAGTTTGCAACCTGATGGAGGTCAGTATAGATGGATTAATAGAACAAGACCCACACACAGCTAGAAGCCCAATATTTTTTCAGAGGTAGATGCAGAAAAAAATATATTCAGTTTGCAACCTGATGGAGGTCAGTATAGATGGACTAATACAACAAGTCCCACACACAGCTAGAAGCCCAAATATTTTTTCAGAGGTACTGTAGATGCAGATAAAAATTATTTTTAATTTGCAACCTGATGGAGGTCAGTATAGATGGACTAATACAACAAGTCCCACACACAGCTAGAAGCCCAAATATTTTTTCAGAGGTACTGTAGATGCAGATACAAATTATTTTTAATTTGCAACCTGATGGAGGTCAGTATAGATGGACTAATACAACAAGTCCCACACACAGCTAGAAGCCCAAATATTTTTTCAGAGGTAGATGCAGAAAAAAATATATTCAGTTTGCAACCTGATGGAGGTCAGTATAGATGGACTAATACAACAAGTCCCACACACAGCTAGAAGGCCAAATATTTTTTCAGAGGTACTGTAGATGCAGATACAAATTATTTTTAATTTGCAACCTGATGGAGGTCAGTATAGATGGACTAATACAACAAGTCCCACACACAGCTAGAAGCCCAAATATTTTTTCAGAGGTAGATGCAGAAAAAAATATATTCAGTTTGCAACCTGATGGAGGTCAGTATAGATGGACTAATACAACAAGTCCCACACACAGCTAGAAGGCCAAATATTTTTTCAGAGGTACTGTAGATGCAGATAAAAATTATTTTTAATTTGCAACCTGATGGAGTTCAGTATAGATGGACTAATGCAACAAGTCCCACACACAGCTAGAAGCCCAAATATTTTTTCAGAGGTACTGTAGATGCAGATACAAATTATTTTTAATTTGCAACCTGATGGAGGTCAGTATAGATGGACTAATAGAGAAAGTCCGACACACTGCTAGAAGGCCAAATATTTTTTCAGAGGTACTGTAGATGCAGATAAAAATTATTTTTAATTTGCAACCTGATGGAGGTCAGTATAGATGGACTAATGCAATGTAACATACCTGGCGGCGTCCTTGCATGGTGGTCCATCTCCCACTGTGCAAGAGAGCGCACTTGATCTCCTGTCCAGAATGTCTCTCTGGCTTCCCTCCATGCTGTCTGTTTGTGTCTGTTTCTGCTGCTTAAGGGCGGCGCCCGATCACTTCCTGCCTTTTGTACCTGCTGTGGGTCACACCCCTTGTGCGTCCTCAGCCTATTGCTGTCTGTCACTTGGTATATAGCTCAGCAGCTCCCTTCTATCCCTGCCTGAGCATAGTGTTTCCTTCAGTGTGTGCTTGCACTCTGAAGGTGCCAGGTCCCGTCTCTTGTCTCCTGCTTTTTGTATCAGTTCCCGTGTCTGAACTGAGTCCTGTATGTCTCCTGCTTTGCGGTATCAGCTCCCGTGTCTGAACTGTGTCCTGTATGTCTCCTGCTTTGCGGTATCAGCTCCCGTGTCTGAACTGAGTCCTGTATGTCTCCTGCTTTGCGGTTTCAGCTCCCGTGTCTGAACTGAGTCCTGTATGTCTCCTGCTTTGCGGTATCAGCTCCCGTGTCTGAACTGTGTCCTTTTTGTGTTCTCTGGTCTGTCCTGTCTGAACACGCTCCTTGCCTGTTCGTTCCGCCTTTTAGTGGCCGATTTCCTAGACCCGCTCCTGCGTCTGGTCTGTCCTGTCTGAACACGCTCCTTGCCTGTTCGTTCCGCCTCTCTGGGGGCCGTATTCCCAGACCCGCTCCTGTATCCCTCTGCAGTGTCGGTCTCCTCCGTACACTCAGTTCCAGTCTGAACTCTCTCCTGTCCTTTACCTGTTTTGCCTCTATGTCCGTTCCCTTCCTTTTTCTGCAGAGTCTGAACTCGTACCTAACTCCTGCTTGTTGTCTCTGCAAGTACTGTGTGAGTATCTGGCTCTGTCTTTCCCTTCCTGTCTGTTCCGTGTGAACAGAGCCCTGTCCTCCCTGCTCAGCCTTGTCTGCACTCTAGCTGTGCTTGCCTGTAACCCTCTGCCTGTATTGTTCCTGAGTCCCGGTGTGTACTGGGTCCTATCCCGCCTGTGTTCCTACCTGCTAGTGCCTCCCTGTCTGCACTCTAGCTGTGCTTGCCTTTACCCCCCTGCCTGCATACCCGCCTGCCTGCATACCAGTCGTGCCTGCCTATACCCACCAGTCTGTGTGCCAGCCTACCAGCCTGTTCCTGTATTCCCCTGTGTGGGTCAACAGCCGTGTCCGGGGTCTGTCCTGGAGTAGCACCTGGTCCCTCTGCTCGGTTCCTCCTTGGTGCACTGGCGTCGTATGCCGTCGTGCGACCCTGGTCGGATCGGGTGAATACTTAGTCACGCCCCTCCAGGCATTCACTCTCCGGCACGGTCCAGTGGAATCACTACAATCACACGCACACGCCGCTTAGCCCGGGCGTGTGCATAACATGCAACAAGTCCCACACACAGCTAGAAGCCCAAATATTTTTTCAGAGGTACTGTAGATGCAGATACAAATTATTTTTAATTTGCAACCTGATGGAGGTCAGTATAGATGGACTAATAGAGAAAGTCCGACACACTGCTAGAAGGCCAAATATTTTTTCAGAGCTAGATGCAGAAAAAAATTATATTCAGTTTGCAACCTGATGGAGGTCAGTATAGATGGATTAATAGAACAAGACCCACACACAGCTAGAAGCCCAATATTTTTTCAGAGGTAGACGCAGAAAAAAATATATTCAGTTTGCAACCTGATGGAGGTGAGTATAGATGGACTAATACAACAAGTCCTACACACAGCTAGAAGCCCAAATATTTTTTCAGAGGTACTGTAGATGCAGATAAAAAATTTTTTAATTTGCAACCTGATGGAGGTCAGTATAGATGGACTAATAGAGAAAGTCCGACACACTGCTAGAAGGCCAAATATTTTTTCAGAGCTAGATGCAGAAAAAAATTATATTCAGTTTGCAACCTGATGGAGGTCAGTATAGATGGATTAATAGAACAAGACCCACACACAGCTAGAAGCCCAATATTTTTTCAGAGGTAGATGCAGAAAAAAAATATATTCAGTTTGCAACCTGATGGAGGTCAGTATAGATGGACTAATACAACAAGTCCCACACACAGCTAGAAGCCCAAATATTTTTTCAGAGGTACTGTAGATGCAGATACAAATTATTTTTAATTTGCAACCTGATGGAGGTCAGTATAGATGGACTAATACAACAAGTCCCACACACAGCTAGAAGCCCAAATATTTTTTCAGAGGTACTGTAGATGCAGATAAAAAATATTTTTAATTTGCAACCTGATGGAGGTCAGTATAGATGGACTAATACAACAAGTCCCACACACAGCTAGAAGCCCAAATATTTTTTCAGAGGTACTGTAGATGCAGATACAAATTATTTTTAATTTGCAACCTGATGGAGGTCAGTATAGATGGACTAATACAACAAGTCCCACACACAGCTAGAAGCCCAAATATTTTTTCAGAGGTAGATGCAGAAAAAAATATAATCAGTTTGCAACCTGATGGAGGTCAGTATAGATGGACTAATACAACAAGTCCCACACACAGCTAGAAGCCCAAATATTTTTTCAGAGGTACTGTAGATGCAGATAAAAAATATTTTTAATTTGCAACCTGATGGAGGTCAGTATAGATGGACTAATACAACAAGTCCCACACACAGCTAGAAGCCCAAATATTTTTTCAGAGGTACTGTAGATGCAGATACAAATTATTTTTAATTTGCAACCTGATGGAGGTCAGTATAGATGGACTAATACAGAAAGTCCGACACACTGCTAGAAGGCCAAATATTTTTTCAGAGCTAGATGCAGAAAAAAATTATATTCAGTTTGCAACCTGATGGAGGTCAGTATAGATGGATTAATAGAACAAGACCCACACACAGCTAGAAGCCCAAATATTTTTTCAGAGGTAGATGCAGAAAAAAATATATTCAGTTTGCAACCTGATGGAGGTCAGTATAGATGGACTAATACAACAAGTCCCACACACAGCTAGAAGCCCAAATATTTTTTCAGAGGTACTGTAGATGCAGATAAAAATTAGTTTTAATTTGCAACCTGATGGAGGTCAGTATAGATGGACTAATAGAAAGATGCTATGCCCAAAAGATTTTACTTCACTAGGTGCAGTAAAAAAATTGGTATTCTATACACAGGTGGTATATCTTGCAGCACAGATATTCTACTCCACTGACTAACACACTCTGCAATAGGCCAAAAAGGATTAGCTTTGCTAGATTCAGCCAAATGCTGTGAAAAAAACTTGCACAGCACTGGCACAGACCTGCCTGGCAAAAACTGATAGGAACTGATGTAACCTAGTCCTGAAAAGGACTCCAATTACAATTAGTCTTTACTCCCACAACCTATCTATTATAGAGCACAGACCTCCCTGATAAAAGTCGTAGGAAATGCTGTAACCTAGTCCTTAAAAGGACTGCAATCACAACTATTCCCTACTCCTAAGCTATCTGTATATTTGTGCGAAAATTGGCTTGAAATTAACAAGGTATAGTGCACACAGCAACAGCGGTGCCATCTAACACGCAGCTGCAGCAGTGAGAAAATGGTGGCGACGGGGAAAATGGCTTGGTCTTATAGGGCAAGGACATGTGACATACACTGCCAATCACACATGCCCTTGCTTGTGTGAAAAAAAGCACTTCGCTCCGTGTGTGCGCTGCTGATAGGCTGACAGATTGCACCTCCCCACTGCAAATGCGGGAAAGAGAAAAAAAAATGGAGATCTTCATTGTTCCTGCAGAGATCCATCCCCTGCCCCTCCCCCCACCCCGCTGTACACTCAAACTGCGTATTAACATTAATTTTCATCATTACTGAGAAAAAATCCAGTTATGATTTTGGTGCACGAACAGTTATCGAACATAACCTCGAACAGCCGAATTTTTATCAAATTGTTCGTGTTCGCCGAACGGCTCGAACACCGCCCAAAACAGCTCGAATTTGAGATTGGCGAACAGTTCGAGTAGAACAACGCTCATCTCTAGTCATAAAGCCCTCAAAGTTCCAATTTGGTGAAAATATTAGCTCCATGAATCCTTTTAAAGACAGAGGCTACTTGTTCTTTAGAGTGATTTTGTTAAGACCTTGATAGTGTATACAGGGACACCTATGAGAAGTTTATGTGTCATGCATTTACATGTATGAACCACCCTTAAGGAAATGCAGTAAGTATCAGGCATTATAGGTCTAAATCTATGAATGGCATATTAGGGGTCATCTGTGATATCAGGCACATTTTGATAGCATCCAACCAGCAAATGCTGAAAACAGTGATGCATAATCTGCAGCCCACTGGACAGATGCAGCCTGGAATTATATTTTTTGTGGCCACCCACCATATGAACACAAGCATAAACACCTAACAGGAAAACTACTTATGAACAGTCAGATACAAAGAGAAGAATAGTGGCACACAACTTAGGAGATCGGATAGACTGACATTTATTTTTTTTCCCTTTTTTTGCAGTATGTAGTTATATGTATACTGCATATAAATACTAATGTTTTATTTAAAACATTTATATGTACATTAAAATGTATATGCAGGACTTCTAGTTATCCTTGTTTTTGTGTTATTTCCCACTAAAAGTTTAAAATTGAAAAAGTTGCTAGTATTAAAACATATAATTCCACATAAATGGCATAATTTCTCGTGGCACCATGGCTAAAGAGTTCTAACTATGCTGGCACGGCATTAAAACTATCTATTCTGTCTATTCTTGCATAGAGAATTGAAACATCATTTGTATTTTCTCCAAGGATGGATTAACAAGATCTGCCTTGACATGATTTGATTAATTAATGAGACCAGAGTATTCTTTGATCCTACTGTGATGTTCTTGAACTTTTTAGACAGGAAAATAATTCTAACCTTCAATACTTTCGAAACCAACAGGGTAAAGAAAACTTCTTCCATGACCTTTAATAATAATATATCCAAATTTCATTGGACTATATACATAAAGTATTGCACTTGAATAGTTTTAAGACTCCTGGTGGAAGCCTGCATATCAGCTATGGTAATAAAGAGTTGTAGGGCTGTCAGAGCAGTAGAATTTAAGTTGCAAATACACAAGTCTAACCTTGAAAGATTAAATATGTTCATGTTATTATAAAAGTTCAATATAAAGTTTCTAAGTCATTTTCTGATTCACTACAGAAGTTTGAAGTGAATGATTCTTCCAATTTGGTTTTTGAATAAATTGTTACCTTTTCATTTATTGATTTTTTTCCCCTTACCAGAAACAAAAAATAGTAAGGATGTCAGAAATCCCACCAAATATGTGTCTACTCTACATGTATTGAGTGCACCTAGGTTATTCTAGCCTTTATATGAGACAATTGTAAATAAAGATGGAAATGTAATTGCTTGCAAATAGTAAAATATTATTATACGTAAAAATTAAATTCAGAAATAACGCAAAGCAATATGAAATCTTCAAGATATGAGTTAACATCAGTACTTAAAAAAAAAAAAAAACCTTGGCTATGTCATCTATTTCGAAGCCCAGAACTGTCCAAGTAGTAATATGTCATTCCTGCCTCACAGACAGCCTTCTTCTGTGCTAATTTCCCATGACAGAGATAAAGATGCTGTTTTATTACATATTTAATGGCTAATGCTTGGTTTCCACAAGGAGTACTGGACAAAAGGTCTTAGAATTTGGTTCTGTGTGACAGTAACTAGAAGTTACATGGAAACAAGGCACCCAAGAAAATTTCTGAATGATAATGTTGGAAGAA
The DNA here is from genome assembly GCF_046119375.1 of Phyllobates terribilis. Taxonomy (NCBI): domain Eukaryota; kingdom Metazoa; phylum Chordata; class Amphibia; order Anura; family Dendrobatidae; genus Phyllobates; species Phyllobates terribilis. Next base: position 449,139,833 of record NW_027362764.1, read on the forward strand.
GTAGTAACTTTTAATTATGGATTGCATAATTGTTTTGCAATTGGCTGATCTTTGCCTTGCATAGTGTGGTCTGTTATAAAATTGGGATTTTGAAGACTGCCACAAGAAAGGCATTAATTATTTGTAGAATTAACAAAATAAAAATAGCTAACCTGAAAATAATAATAATAATAATTTAAATATATTGTATATCATGTCTTACATAAAGGGTGTGTGGAGCTAACGAAATTAGAAAAATGAGCCCAAAAAAGAAGGGGAAATTAATCATAAGCCCAGCACACCAATATGAGAAAATTATCAGAGAAAGATAACTTAAAATGTATAAATCATCAATGATCACATATAAAACATGTTAATATTATCTCAGAATAAACAAAGAAGTTCATTACAAAAAGAGTTAATAGAGAAAAGGTGATCGATCCGAGGAGGATATAGTTCGACTCGAATCTCCTGAAATTTCTGGTTTCATGCAAATTCAAACATTTTGAGATTCGATTCGCAGTTCGCATAAAAAAAAAAGCCTTGCCCAACATCATTTCCTACACTGCTGAGACATCAGAGAGCAGGCAAATGTCTTTTTCTGTTGAGCTTGGGCCTCGTACAGTGATGGTCAGTACCTGGGCCAACAGAGATCAGCAGTTTCTAGAGTAGCACAGTATGTACGGCAAAGTCGTTTTCCATCTCCAGAATTACTGGGTAAGTCTCTCTCTCCTGTAGAGTGGAACCTCATGTGGTCAGCAGTGTCTTCTCTTTTTCTCTCCTGTAGAGTGTAAGCTCTTATGGTCAGTGTGGTGATCTCTTTCTCTCTTTCATCTCCCCCACAAGTATTTTTTTGAAATTACAAGCTCTTCAGTATTGAGATTTGTGCAAATTTAGTTGCAGATATATCGAGTTTTTGAGGAAAACTCTGAGAAATTGGCAAAATCACATTACACCAAATCTGGTCATCTCTAAGAGTTACCCTTATGGGTTCAAGACAAATGGTGGTTATTATAAGAAATATACATAACTTGGTGGCCACCAAATGTGCATTCTGCATGAAATGATAACAGAAAAAGATTGTACAAAAATTATATTAAAGTATTTAATTATAGTACAACATTTATATGTATATATGATATATGCTCCCCCATCCTGTTACGTGCTGCCCCCATCCTGCTACGTGCTGCCCCATCCTGTTAGGTGCTGCCCCCATCCTGTTATGTGCCGCCCTCATCCTGCTATGTGCAGCCCTCATCATGCTATGTGCAGCCCCCATCATGTGCCCCATCCTCTTATTTGCAGCCCCCATCCTGCCATGTGCAGCCCCCACCCTGCGCCCCCATCCTGTTATTTGCAGCCCCCATCCTGTTATGTGCAGCCCTTATCCTGTTATGTGCAGCCCCCATCCTGCTATGTGCTGCCCCCATCCTGCGCCCCCATCCTGTTATGTGCTGCCTGCATCTGGAGGCTGGGGGAGGAGTGTGGCGCCAGAGTATGTGTGTGCCCATACCGCGCTGTCCAGCGCCAATGTGTCTTCACCAAAATGTCGCCAGACAGCGCGCTATGAGCATGGGCCAATTCCGACACCGCACTCCTTTCCCGGACTCTGGCCAAAACAGAAGTGCTGCGGCAACATTCCTTCGGGTTAGGTATGTACTTATGGGGCCTGAGCTTGCGGTATGCATTCTGTTTCTACACATACCGCTATCTCCAGCGCCATATACTTCTCTTACCTGTAACGGGTGGAACCGTTCTGTCTGGAGCCAGACTGCACAGGCGTGTCACGCATTTTCAGTCTATAGAGGCTTTGGTCAGAAGGACACATCCCTGGTTATATTATAGATGTCCCCAAATTCTGTTAATATCTCCCCTCCTGGTATATGGCACCCCTCCATCCTGGTATGCATGGCACCCCTCCATCCCGGTATGCATGGCACCCCTGATCCCCATCCTGGTATGCAAGGCACCCCTCATCCTTATATGCAAGGATCCCATCATCCCTTACAGTGCCTACAAGTAGTTTTCAACCCACTGCAGATTTAGCTGGTTGACACATGCGGAATTAACTTGGCATTGTGACATTTGTACTGTAGATCAGCCTGGAAGTGGGAAATGCACTGCAGCAAATTTTTTTTTTTTTTTAAACGTAAAAAGTTAATTCAGAGTGTCATTTATTATTCAACCCCTCAAACCACATGAATTCTGTTTGGTCCCCCTAAAGTATTAAGAAGTAGTTCAGGCACCAAGAATAATGAGCTTCACATGTGTGGATTAAAGATCTCTTTTGCCAGCCTTTTCTGACTATTTAAGACCCTCCCCAAACTTGTGAACAGCACTCAGACATGGTCAACATGGGAAAGACAAAGGAGCATTTCAAGGCCATCAGAGACAAGATCGTGGAGGGTCACAAGGCTGGCAAGGGGTACAAAACCCTTTCCAAGGAGTTGGGCCTATCTGTCTCCACTGTTGGGAGCATCATCCGTAAGTGGAAGGCTTATGGAACTACTGTTAGCCTTCCACGGCCAGGACAGCCTTTGAAAGTGTCCTCCCGTGCCGAGGCCAGGCTTGTCCGAAGAGTCAAGGCTAACCCAAGGACAACAAGGAAGGAGCTCCGGGAAGATCTCATGGCAGTGGGGACATTGGTTTCAGTCAAAACCATAAGTAACGTACTCCACCGCAATGGTCTCCGTTCCAGACGAGCCCGTAAGGTACCTTTACTTTCAAAGCGTCATGTCAAGGCTCGTCTACAGATTGCTCATGATCACTTGGAGGCCTCTGAGACAGACTGGTTCAAGGTTCTATGGTCTGATGAGACCAAGATTGAGATCTTTGGTGCCAACCACACACGTGACGTTTGGAGACTGGATGGCACTGCATACGACCCCAAGAATACCATCCCTACAGTCAAGCATGGTGGTGGCAGCATCCTGCTGTGGGGCTGTTTCTCTGCCAAGGGGCCTGGCCATCTGATCCGCATCCATGGGAAGATGGATAGCACGGCCTACCTGGAGATTTTGGCCAAGAACCTCCACTCCTCCATCAAGGATCTTAAGATGGGTCGTAATTTCATCTTCCAACAAGACAACGACCCAAAGAACACAGCCAAGAAAACCAAGGCCTGGTTCAATAGGGAAAAAGTCAAGGTGTTGGAGTGGCCTAGTCAGTCTCCTGACCTTAACCCAATTGAAAACTTGTGGAAGGAGCTCACGAATAAAGTCCACATGAGACACCCAAAGAACCTAGATAACTTGGAGAAGATCTGCAAGGAGGAGTGGGCCAAGATAACTCCACAGACCTGTGCCGGCCTGATCAGGTCTTATAAAAGACGATTATTAGCTGTAATTGCAAACAAGGGTTATTCCACAAAATATTAAACATAGGGGTTGAATAATAATTGACCCACACTTTTATGTTTAAAATTTAATAAAATTCAACTGAGCAACATAACTTTTTGGTTTGTAAGATTTATGCTTCTGTTCATAAAACCTACTCTCGTTTGCAGTTTGAAGGCTCTAACTTATTTGCATCTTATCAAACCAGCTAATTCTGCAGGGGGTTGAATACTACTTGTAGGCACTTTATATGCAAGGCCCCCCATCATAATTATCCTGGTATGCAAGGCTAACCTCATCCCTATATAATTGTTGCACTATATACAGTTGAAACCAGAAGTTTATATACACAATATAAAGACACATATGCATGTTTTTCTCAATATCTGACATGAAATCAGAATAAACCTTTCCGGTTTTAGGTCAGTTAGGATTTTCATCATTTTTAATATTTGCCAAATGCCAGAATAATGAGAGTGATAGAATGTTTTAAGGCATTTGTATTACTTACTGCAAAGTCAAAAGTTTACATACACTAACATTACTATTCCTTTAAACAATTCTGGACTGCTCATATGATGATGTCATGTGTTTGGAAGCTTGTGATAGTTTTTTTGGCAACGTCTGAGTTAATTAGAGACACACCTGTGGATGTATTTTAATGCACACCTGAAACACACTGCTTCTTTGTGTAGCATCATGGAAAAGTCTAAAGAAATCAGCCAAGATATCAGGAAGAGAATTGTTGAATTGCACAAGTCTGGCTCACCCTTGGGTACAATTTCAAGATACTTGAAGGTGCCTCGTTCATCTGTACAAACAATTATATGCAAGTACAAACAAGATGGGAATTTCCAGCCATCATACCGCTCAGGATCAAGTTGGGTTCTGTGTCCCAGAGATGAAAGTGCTTTGGTCCGACATGTGCATATCAACCCAAGGACAAAAGCAAAAGACATTATGAAGATGATGGCAGAAGCTGGTAAGATTGTGTCAATAACCACAGTGAAATGAGTACTGTATTAACATGGGCAGAAAGGCCACTCTGCCAGGAAGAAGCCATTACGCCAAAAGAATCTTAAAAAAGCTAGATTAATGTTTGCAAATGCACACAGGAGTAGAGACCTTCATTTTTGGAGACATGTCCTGTCTTATATTTTTCTTACATTTTATTTTTTGTGGGGTGCACGTATATAATGCTGGGCAGCCCGCTTGATTTAAGTGTGATTTGACTGTGAGGAACCACAGATAGATGAGTCTTCAGAGCTGTTCCCACATTCTTTTCTGGGGTATCAAAGGTCTGATCCAAAGCTACACAGACTCAAGAGGCGGAAAGAATGTGCAGCAATGCCCAAAATGTTTTTGGTAGGGTCCGAGCAGAATCCAAATCCTCGTCACCAGACGTTAATTCCTGGGGGCGGAGTTTATCTTGATGAGACTCAGATACTTGAGGTGCAGGCAAACTGTACTGTGCTGTCAGGGAAGGAAAATGAGGAGGGTTACTCTCAGGGTGAGAAGTGGGAGAACAGAGAGGATGATGACAAGGTTGTAGATCCCACTTGTAGAGCCCTGAGGCATGCAGCTGAGTAGCTCCGCAGAGGAGGAAAATGATGAGGAGGTTATGTTGCGGCTCCCGCACAGACACAGAGCTATGCAACCACGACAAGCACTGCATCCTCAGCCTCAACTCCGGCAGCAGCCAGCATCATTCTTGGGTCTGCAGTTGACTCACCTGTTTTTTTTTTGAGATAACGGAGTAGAGTAAAAACAATGCAATATTTTGACTACTAAATGCATGAACTGGCTCATGGGCGATCAACATGCTTTAATCTGGGAATCTCACTGTGCTAAAACCACTGGCCGCCCTTGAACAGCATCTTCTGCTTCTTCCTCCTCCATCACCATGGCAAATGTTCTCACACAGGTCTCCGGCCGCAGAACCTCCATTTGTTTACCCACTACAGTTGGTGTGAGTGAGTGCCCGTCAGCTGTGACGGAAGTGGACATGCCTGCTGTTTTGGACTGATCTCAGACATCAAGAACACCCAATTTTTCTCAATCAACCATAACATCTCCACTTGCACCACTCTCACAGTCCAGCAGCTTGTCCTGTGCAGCCCTCAATCCCACAGTTGTGGTCACATAAAAGATTGTTTCCTCCTACACATGCCAAAGCAAAAAGCTTAAACTTTGTCAAACCATCTCCAATATGTTGGCCACGGAAATGCTGCCTTTCCTCCTGGTGGATACAGACATTTTCTGAAAGCTGATGGCTGTCGCAGTCCCCCAGAATTAGTTGCCCAGTTGCTATTACTTCTCTAAGAAAGCTGTGCCTGTGCTACACCAGCATGCTGCAAACAACATCACCCATTCCTTGAAAAAATCTAGGTCTGACAGGGTGCATTTCACCACTGACACCTGGACAAGCAAGCATGGCCAGTCGCATTACATCTCACTGAATGGGCACTGGGTGACTCTGGTGGCTGTGGGGGCAGGCAGGGAATGGGCTGCTCCACAAGTCTTGGAACCCCCAAAGCTTGCAGGGTGCTTGGGGATGGACAACTAAACCACTGCCCATCAGAAGATGGAGAACTAAACTTCTAGACAACAGGGGTTGGAGAACTAAACTACTAAACAGCTAAGGTTGGAGAATGAAACAAATACACACCAGAACATGGAGAACCAAACTAATAGACAACAGGGGTTGGAGAACTAAACTACTAAACAGCTAGGGTTGGAGAACGAAACTTTTACACACCAGAGGATGGAGAACGAAACAACTAGACACCAAGGTGTCACTAGACACCAAGTTTTGGAATCCCCATGGCTTGTGGGACAAACCTCTGAATCTAACACTTCCTCCAGTGCTTCTGCCTCCTTCACCTCCTTTAGGGCCTCCACCTGCACCCTCAACCTCTGCCATAATGAGACACATTTTCCCACAGTGCAGATAGAATCCCCCCAACTCCATACTGCACAGCCAAGGCTCACCGCAATCAGGCTGTGTTTAAATTAATATGCCTTGGATATCGCAGTCAAACTTATCCAGAGTTGTGGACACCTGTCCATCCTGAGTTTGAGCGATGGCTGTCTCCACTAAACCTGGAGCCAGGGAAGGCCGTGTGATATAATGGTGCAACCTGGTGGCAGCACTACACAATCTCACACATGTGCGCTGCATGGCTCATATCCTCAACCTGATAGTACAGCAATTTCTCCACCACTATCCCGGCCTGGATGTGCTGCTGCAGAAACCACGTTCTCTGTATGCTTACTTCCGCTATTCGCAACCCGCGGGTCATCGACTAGTGTTGCTACAGAGATCTTTCAGCCTACAGGTTAACCGGTTGATATGCAATGTGCCGACATGGTGTAATTCAACTCTACACATGTTGCAGCGACTGTGGCAGCAGCGACGAGCCCTGACACAGTATCTCATGTAGTATATCGTGGGCAAACACAGTACAGACATGGTGTAAATCATTAGCAGCATTGCAGTGCTGGGGTCCTGAGTTCCAACCCCATCAAGGACAACATCTGCAAGGAGTATTTATGTTCTCCCCGTGTTTGCGAGGGTTTCCTCCAGGTACTCATTTTTCTCCCACACTTCAAAGACATACTAATAGGAAATTTAGATTGTGAGACCCAAATGGGGACAGTGCCACTAATGTCTGTCAATGTCTATATAGCGCTATGGAATTATTGGTGCTATCTAAGTGAGTTAAATAAATAAATAAATAAATAAATAAATAAATATAAATTGATGCCACTTTAGTGGTATCTGCCCATAATTTTTGAAAATGTTTGGTCTCCAAGTTGGGTATCCTTCATTTGTGTTGACTGAATTTGGCAGATCTCTCAGAGCACCAGGCCTACACCTGTCACTCATCCACCAGTTACTTATCAAACTTTAAGCAAGAAATATTGCTCTAAGCCTGGTCGAATGCTTAAATGTGGCATGGTTTCAGGACCATGCTATTAGCACAAAGAATTTATATTGTGAAATGTGGACTCCAGACTGGAGCACAACACTAGCACAGAATAATTAAAAGATAAAATGTGGCCTGCTTTATGTAGCACGGTAGAAACAGAAACAATTCAAATTTTTACTGTGGACGAGCATTGAATACAGCAGAATCTCAGCGCAAAATAATTACAACAGCATATGTGGCCTACTTTTTGTAGCATGGTAGTAACAGAACAAATTTATATTTCATCATGTCAACCCCTGTATGGAGAAAAATATTAGCACCAAAGAATTAAAATAAGAAATATAGCCTGCTTTATATACCACGGTAGTAAGAAAAACAATTTTGATTTTATCATGTGTATCCCTGTATGGAGAGCAATATCAGCATCCAAAAATTTCAAACTGACATCTGGCCTACTGTATGACGTTACTAACAGAAGAAATATTTTTTACTGTGGATGAGGCCTGTATAACATAGAATATATGCTCCAAACTATTTCAAACTGAGATCTCCCCTACTGTATCACATTAGTAACAGAAAAAAATAGATTTTTTTTACTTTGAACAAGCTCTGCATACAGCTAAATTTCACCGCCACAAAATTACAAGGTGAGATATGGTGTGCTGTATCACGTTAGCAACAGAAAAGTTCTATGAAATGTGCCCTGCTGTCTTTATCTGGACCTCACTAAAAGAAAAAAAAATTCTGCTGGAAGGATGATTTCACAGCCACACAGGACACTAGCTATCTAAATTATCTTACTTAGAAGCCATTGCTTAGTTAACTAGCTAAAATCTCTAATGAATCCAGCAGCAGACAAGGAACATCCTCTCTGTGCTGTTACACTGACAAAATGGTGCTAAATCAGCATGTCTGCTCTTTATATAGAGAGGGACATGTGATTTCAGCAGCCAATGGCACATGCCCTTGAGTCTTGACATTGTGGATGGTTCATGTGCCCTGATTGGCTAGCTGCAATTTGCACACATAAATTTAGGGGGGAAAAAAGATTACAAGCACGCCGCTCCTCTGATCTCTCCCCAACCCCTCCTCTTATCAAACACGTCCCCCCTGTCATCATACACCACCACTATCCTAGCCAAAGTGATAAAAATACTTTAGTGGCAAGGTAATAATTTGTCACTCTTTTACCCACTTTTTACCTAATTTTGCCTATTTTAAGAAAAAATGCTCTCGTGTCAAACATATTCGCTCATCTCTAGTAACTACTGCATACTGGGATCAAATAATAATACATGTCAGTCAGGAGTTGCTCTGATCAAGTTATACAAATGTGCTGCACATGATTCCAATAGAGATGAGTGAATTTATGTGAATGGGTTAATTGTACTTGAATTTTTTCAAAAATCCATATTCAACAGAATATGCAATTTTTGCATAGCTTCAGTATAATGGTAGCCAGAAAATGGTCAAAAAAATAATACTCACGTCATCACTCACCTCTACAGCCCTCACTCCTGCTTGCTTCCCAAGGTCCTCAGGGCCTCTTCGTTCTGCCATCTCATTTCGCATCTCCAATGTCTTCATTATTGAATTGCATTTCTGGCCATAACTAAGACTTGTAATTAACTGAATGTTGTAAGTTTGTGGTGCACATTGTGGCATCACAACATTGCGACTTAAAGACACCCAAGAATGCCTCCCGAAGTATCATTTTAAATTGAAGACAATGGAGATGCAACGGATAGAAGAAGCTTTGAAGATCGGTTATCGAGCACTGGGGTCATTGAAGAGGTGAGTTTTGAGGTGAGTACTAATATTATTTTTGTTTACATCTTAAGTTTATTATTCTCTTTGATCTGGAGAATCCCCAAAGCATAATAAGGAACTTTCATTTTGCAGAGAATAACTTTGCTGAAAATCAAATTTCCTATGAAAATTTGAGCTATTGGACAAGTCTGAATATTGCCAGATCTGCTCGTTGCCAATATTTCCAAAAGTTAATAACGCTATTATTCTTAAAGCCTACAACTACTCCAATTATCTACTATACATGTAAAATAGATGTCAGATGCATGTGTATGGAGCAGGATAAGCCCAGCCTGCTCCATGCACATCAGATACAGCCGAAACTTACCTCTAACAGCAGTGATTGGACCTAGCTCCATTTGCTTCTGTTTAACCACTTAGATGCAACTGTCATTTTCTGACAGCAACCTTTAAATGGCAGGATGTATTTTTTCACATAATAAAAAAATCAAACAAATTTAAATATCCCCCTTTTTTCAATCCAAAAATAATAATAATAATAAAAATAAGACTGTTTGTTAATGCCACACCAATCATGACTGGTGCCATGGGATACTGACGATCTGCCTGGACTAGTGGTGCTACTTGCTGTCAGCCAACGTCAACTTGTTCAGGCTGTGAAAAACCTCTTAGCCTATATGGATGCACTGCTTCAGTCTCCTTCAGTCTCACCACCAGCTCCTGGAAAATATCTCCATATTTGCCCACTCCTTCATGTTTCAATGGCGATGCTAAGGCCTGCCAGGTTTTTGTGAACCATTATTCTTTGAATTGCATATCAGCATTTTTTTTCTGACCAATTCAAAGTGGTATATATATTTTTTTAGCATTGCCTGAGGATGCCTTGGTATGGGCTCCACCATTATGGAAATGGGATGACCCTATGATGCAATCTCTACCATCCTTCCTAACTGCATTTCACTTAGTGATTAATGAACCAAGTTGCATTCACTCTGCTGCTTATTTCATACTATGACTAAGACGGGATTAACTCAGTGGGACATTATGCTATCCAGTCCCGCACCCTGTCTGAATTGACCAGGAACAATAATGCTCTCCTGGTTGTCTTCTAAGCCAGCATGTCCACTTGTGTCAAAAATGAACTTGAGGGTAGAGATTTGCCTTCTTCACTTGACAATTTAATTTCCCTCTTTGGACTTACATTGTAAAGAATGATTTGTAAAAAAAGACTGGCAACACCAGAACCTATACAAATTGGTCAGAAGAGAATGTCAGTGGCCAAAAGATCCCATTGACGTTTACATGGACTCTGTTTATATTGTGGTGAACGGGATCACTCTTGCACCAACTGTTCCAGCTGAAGGCCAATGAAATTTCAGACATTCTGTGTTCAGACAAGTATTTATCGATTCTGGAGAAGCATAGAATTTAATGGACTTCTCTTTACCAAAAGGCTGAAAAGCCTGCAAATTCCGTTTCCCTGTGGACACATCTAAATTTAATCTTCGCAAATTGCTCTACAATTCCTAGTGGTTATATCCAATTACAAGTCACTCTTCAGATTGTGGCAATACACATTAAGGACATTTCTTTTTTGATTTTGCTTCTTTCCGATGCACTGGTGTTTTGATACATCCATGGCTACTGGCTCATGTTTTTGTCATTGACTGGTCAACTGACCAGATTACCCTTGTTTTCGTAATTGCCTCAAAGATGTACCCCAGCCACTTCCTCTGAAACTCTGCTCTGAATCCACTGCCTCCAATTTGCCTGTGCCCTATCAGGACTTTGCAGAAGTCTTCTCAAAGCAGACAGGCTGAGCGCCAAGACACTACCTCCTTATCAGCCGTAAGACTGTGCCATTTCCCTTCTTCAAGGCACAGAAGCACCCAGAGAGAGAGTTTATACCTATTTCACCCAGAGACTGATTAATTATCTACCTATATTAAAGAGAACCTAGAGAAGGGATTCAGTTGAAAATCTTCATCCCTAGCCGTTGCAGGTGTCTTCTTCATTAAAAAGTAAGATGGATCTCTGAGATCGTGCATAGACTATCAGGGCTTGAATAAAATTACTCTAAAAGACCGTTATCCATTACCCCTCTTTTCAAGATTATTTGACAGGATTAAAGGTGCCAACATCTCCACTAAGTTAGAACTCTGTGGCAATTATAACCTAATCCGCATCAAAGAGGGCGATTAATGGAAGAGAGCGTTCAACACCCATGATTGCCCCTATGAATATCTAGTGATTCATTTTTGTGCAATACACTCGCTGCCACTGTGTTCCAGCACTTTCTGAATGACGTCGTTGTGTATCGTCTGTGCTGCTTTGTGCCTCCTGTGTCTCCGCTTTGGCTGCTGGGCAGCAGTGCGCCTTTGATGCTTGTGATGGGTAACAGCACCAGTCCGATTTTTTCCCTGGGACTTTTGGTGCTAATTTATTAGGGAGCTATTGGGTTAATTTTGTTCGTGGTTTTGATCTCTCCTTGCTGAGAGCTTTGCTCAGTGCAGTCAGCTGTTTAATCCCCTGAAGCTCTGGTCTGATAAATATTGTTGTGCTCTGATTGTTGCTCTGATTATTCCCTTTCTTTGACTTTGGCTTGTATTCTGACTATCCGAATTGCTTTTTGATTTTGTCTCTGACTTCTTGGGTTTGACCTTGCTTGACGACCTTTCTTGCCATTTGCACCATCGAACAGCAGCTGACTCTCTGGCGCTTGCCAAAGGACTACTGTGCAAGTCCAGATCCCTGTACAGGTGTTAACGGGTGAAGGCCAGGAAAACCTCTGCGTTCTGGGAAACAGAGTAGCTTGCGCCAAGCCTATTCATGGTAGCCATTTTAGAGCTGCCAGGTGACTACGAACAGTGCCTGTGTGACAGATTTACTTGCCCACAATTATGGATCCACTCACGGATTCCATAAAATGCAAGACCTGTCACATTTAGAGAGTGGATTTGCCATCATGAAACCGCTTGGATCCAAGCCCCTGCAGCAACTTCCTTGATTTTCCATGACCAGTTTTCAGGTTATCATAGGAATTTTCTTTCCTTTAGGGAAAGTTGTGGCTTGTATTTCATGCTCCATCCATAATTATCTGGTTCAGAGAGCCAACTGGTGGGAATTATGATTTCCCTGCTGAAGGAAGCCGCCCAGCTTTGGGCTTTTTCTCTACCCCCTGATGATCCAGAGCACTCCTCAGTCGACTCATTTTTTGAGACCTTAGGGCTCTTATTTGATAATCCTGACAGAATAGCTTTAGCTGAAAGTAAATTAACAGCGATTTGTCAGGGAAGAATTCCTGCGGAGGATTACTGCACGGGGTTTTGGTGCTTGGCTACTGACTCACAGTGGAATGATCAGGCCCTTCGCCTTCAATTTTGTGTTTGACTTTCTGACCACATAAAAGACATGGCCTTGACACAGCCATATCCCTGACAATAAGCTTTTTATAGGTGGTTATGTGAACACAGACAGGAACACACTGCTTACTCCGTACCTAAGTCTTTTGCACCTATAACTCTTACTGCTGAGCCTATGCAGATTGGGGTGACAATTTCCTATCAACAACAATGGGCCAAGTACCAAACACTGAATCTTGAAAGTAACTGTGGAGAGTCTGGACGTCGGATGTACATCTTTCCAAAAACAACCACAGTCGGAAAGGTGCCAGCTCCCAGGTGGGTCCCTGGGCGCACAGGTGTTTCCCTTGGATTCTGCAAAGTTATTTCTCCCTGTTTGTTTGTTATATCTTTCAAAATCTGGGTGGCTTAAGGCCTTTATTGATTGCGATTCTGCAGCCAATTTTATTTTTATACCAAGATAGCAAAACATCTTGATCTACCCTTACTAAAATTATGTTTTCCTATGAAAATCACTGCTATTGATGATACACCTCTCACCCAGGGTGTGGTGAAGTATATCACTAAAGAGGTGTTCCTGCATGTTGGTACATTATATTTTGAATCTACTGTATATCAATTTTTGTCCTTGAATTCCTGTCTGTTTCTGTGGTCCTGAGCATGCCTTGGTTACCTCAACATAACCTGGTCATTGACTGGATTCAGGGTGATATTGTACGCTGGAGCCCTGAGTGTCAGGAGAAATTCATGTCTTTATCTGGCAAGCCATACACAGTGGTTTACCCAATATATTTAAAAATGTTGCTGATGTATTTTCTGTGTCTGAATCTGAAATATTACCCCACACACGGATTATGATTGTCTAATTGACCTATTACCCAACTCCCATTTTCCCAAGGGTAAAATATATAATCTTTCGGGTCCATAATGTCAGGTCATGAAAGATTATATAGCAAAAAGTTTGCAAAAAGGGATTATCAGGCCGTCCAAATCACTGTTACTATGGACCACAAAAACCTGAGTCAGCCAAAAGACTAAATCCTAGGCAAGCTACTGTAGATGGGTTTTGTTCTTCTCTAGGTTTGATTTTGTAGTGACAATTTAGACTTGGTACAAAAAACAAGAAAGCCGATGCTCTCTCCCATTTTTTCGGTCCATTTTAAACCGAGGACTAAGAACATGTCCCCATTCTTGCAGAGGGTATAGTGGTATCCGTGGTTTCTCTAAATGTTGTTGAGGAGATACGGTAAAAATCAAGGCTTAACCCCTGACAATACTCCTTACCAAAAATTATTTGTGCCTACTCAGTTTTGTTTATGAATTCTCCAGGAGTTTCTCGTGATTCTGTCCTTCCAGGCCACCCTTGAATTAGTAATACAATCCAACAAATAACCAAACATTTTTTGTGGCCAACCATTGTTCAAGATTGTAAAGAATATGTTAATGCTTAAAAAATTGTGCCCTTGCAAAAACACCCCAAACCCACCCCAATTGACTTCTTTAGTAGAGATGAGCGGTGTTCGACTCGAACTGTTCACCAATCTCAAATTCGAGCTGTTTTTGGCGGTGTTCGAGTCGTTCGACGAACTCGAACGATTTGCAAAAAATTCGGCTGTTCGAGGTTATGTTCGATAACTGTTCGTGCACCAAAAGCGTAACTGGATTTTTTCACAGTAATACTGTTAATCAATGTTAATATGCAGTTTCAGTGTAGAGTGGGCGGGGGGAGGGGCAGGGGATGGATCTCTGCAGAAATAATGCCGATCTCCATTTTTTTTTTCTTTCCCGCATTTACAGTGGGGCGGTGCAGTCTGCCAGCCTATCAGCAGCGCACACATGCAGCGAAGTGCTTTTTTTTCACACAAGCAAGGGCATGTGTCATTGGCTGTGTATGTCACATGTCCTTACCCTATAAGACCCAGCCATTTTCCCCGTCGCCACCATTTTCTCACTGCTGCAGCTGAGTGTTAGACGGCACCGCTGCTGCTGTGGGCGCTATACAGTATAACTGTGTGAATTGCGAGCGAATGTGAGTGTGTGGGTCCCGGGTAGTGCTCCCTCCTTACCCGAGAGTGGGGTACCACACCTCTGGCTGAGATGCAGTACCTCTGTGGTGACTGGACCTGCAGGGGCGCCACATTACCCCCCCACTGTTAAACACAGCACGTCCGCGGACTGGAACAGAGTAGAAAACAAGAATTTAAGACATACAAAATTTTTAGAATGTATTCACATAGAAGAACGGTAAATAAATAACTTTTCTTCCCTTTATGGGAGGCACTTTTTCTTGAATGTTACATCAGTATATAAAACAATATAAAACCACTTTAAATAACATTTTGTTAAACATGTTCAGAAGTCTGTGGTGAGATCCCTATCAGGGTGTCCATCTCACTCGTGTAAGTGCTAAGTGGGGGGACCCGTCCACAACAGACCCCCAACGTAGGCCCTGGGCATGGCTGCAGGGTATAGCTGATACATTCATTGGACCACGTCTTCGGGTTTTTGTTCAGCGGTCGCCAAAACCAACAAGAAGCACCTTAAGAAGTGCTAACTTTTTATAATTAAAGTTTTCGGGTTAATCATTGTCCTTAACCACAATGCACAATGTCTTTTTTTTACTTAGCCGGGTAACTATAAAAACTTTTTTTTTTTTTAAACACATTTTTCCAAGGTTTCATAGGCGTAGAGAGACAGTTCATGCCATGTGTCCAGCTTGGATACCCAACAGTTTTAAGGCAAAGAAAGGAATCATGGAGGACGCTGGTACAGTCTCCAAGGTAGTCCTTTGGCATCTTTCAAAACTTTTCCCTCCTTGTCAGAGTGCCCCGTGTATCAGGGCCTGGGTGCTAGTAGAGTCTGAGAAAACTGTCCCAGATCTTTGACAACATGCCTCTGCCTCCGCCTCATCTGGCTTGTGTCTCCCTTTCTTGTACTCCTTGGTTGTCCAATGTACTGTCTGTGACCTCTGCCGCCAGCATTGTCAGTTGTGAATATTTTTTTTGTTATAATTCTTCAACAAGAGGCTGAACTTAATATCTCCAAAAATGAACTCCTTCAGTTTCCTCCCTCCACTAACCTACCTAT
This sequence comes from Phyllobates terribilis, assembly GCF_046119375.1. Lineage (NCBI taxonomy): Eukaryota > Metazoa > Chordata > Amphibia > Anura > Dendrobatidae > Phyllobates > Phyllobates terribilis. The sequence goes on from NW_027362764.1 coordinate 449,155,298, forward strand.
ACCTGACTTTTACTAACCGACCTATATCTGACTGTCACTAACCTACCTTTCTTTTACCTGACTTTTAGTGACCTACCAATATCTGACTTTGCAATTTCCTTTACGTGGTGCCACCATAACTCCCACTCGCATCACCCAGTATAGTTCCTTACTCCGCATGCAGTGCCTCCTCTCTAATTGTGAGCAGAGAGCATTTCAGTAGACAGAGAAGCGGGATGGTGATGCTTATTATGGCGTCATCGCTGCTCACCATATGGATGGAGTCCTCAAAGTTTTCGAGGACTGCACAGATGTCAGACATCCATGCCCACTCATCAACTCTTATGTGCGGAGGTTGACCGGAATACCAATGGGTGTGTTGAAGCTGGTACTCAACAACTGCTCTCTGCTTCTCAAAATCATTCTAAACATCTGCAACGTTGACTTCCAATGTGTGGTCACATCACACACCAGTCGGTGAGCTGGAAGCTGCAAATGCTGCTGAAGCTCTGCCAGGACGGCGGAAGCTGTAGCTTGACTTTCTGAAATGGGCACACATGAGGCGTACTATCACAAGTCGCTCTGGCAGATCTGGGTAGGTTTTGATTAACCGCTGAACTACTAAGTTGAGCACATGGGCAAGTGATGGTACATGTGCAAGTTGCCTAGCTTCAGAGTCACCACCAGGTTTTCTGATACAGCTTTCAACAACTCTGCAAAGGTGTGCTGTTTGTCGACTAAGCTTACAGTCCTGCTTATTGCAATGGGCACCCACGAAGTTTAAGTACATAATCTGGATTATATCCTGAAAAAAATGAATCAAATGATGGAGATAGAGGCTGAAGAGGAGGAGGAGGAGGTGGTGCAGGAGCTGTAGAATGTGGGGGCAACCCTGGCTGGTGGTGGGTGGCTGGCTGCATACTTGCGCTTGCATTCCAAGTAACAGAAAGCTAAGGAGATGGATGGCCTTACCATGAATAATTTCCTCGTTGTCTTGGAGACCGACCACTGCTGCTGTCTACCTTCTGAATATTGTGTTGAAGCTTAGTTGACCCAGGGCCCACAATCCTCTACGTCGGGAGGACATGTTCCGTCCCAGGGTACCACTGGGTCCCTGCTTTCACAATATTAATTCAGTGAAGTGTGTCAGTGATATGTACAGTCCCTAGCCACTTGTCCACGTGTTTGTGGTTGGGTGGTCCTTCCCACTAAGTGCACAGGGGAGGGCACGGGTAATGTTCTGGGACCGGTGCTTGTGTAAGGCAGTGACAACACCGGGAGAAATAGTGGTGACTGGGGACCGATTACAGAGTCCTGGCCGCTGCCATGAGGTTGTGGAAAGCTTCCACCTCCATGAGCCTAGAAGGCAACCTTTCAATTGCGAGCAGTCCAGAAATGTGGCAGTTTAGTATTGCAGTCTGTGGGTGGGTGGCTGGCTGCATACTTGCGCTGTGATGGTTACAAGTGTGCAACAACAGGTGCAGGGCGAGAGGCATCTTCGCATGCGCCATTGACAGGGGATTGTCGTGCATGTACAACAGTGGAAGAGGCAGTGATGTCACCTGCAGACACTGTTTCTGGACCTTGGAATTTAGCCCAGCTAGTTAAGTGCTTTGCTGTCATATGCCTGAGCATGCTTGTTGTAGTCAGGCTGGTGGTTTTGGTGCTCTTGATGATGCTGGACTGGAAGTTGTTGCAAATGTTTTTTTTGTGGTTATCTAAACAGTCTTTAAAAAAGAACCATAATCGGGAAGACCTAACAGTTGTACTGGCAACTTCTGTCGTGTTGGTGTTCCAGGGAACAATTGCCCACCTTGTATCTTTGGCCACCACACTACTTGTTCATACCTGTTGTTGTGCTACGCCTCCCTCCCCCTGTGTGCTGCTGTCATCGCTCTGCATGTTCCCTTGCCAGGTTGGGTCAGTGACTTCATCATCCACCTCTTCATCTTCCACTTCCGCACCCTGGTCCTCCTCCTGACTTTCTGTCGATTGCGTCTCATCATTATCCACCTCTTGCGACAGTAATTGCACTTTCCCACCATCACCTTCAGGTGTCCATGGCTTCTCAAATAGCTACATGCGATCTTCTGTTGCCCTGCTTGAAGCTAGCTGGGCGAGAGGCTCGAATCTATCAATGGAAAAGTGAACAGCTCTTGGGGTAACCCTGGACTCTAATCTCTCCTTCAAACCACACATCCAAGCTCTTTCCACTTCCATGCAGACCGAGCGAGAGAAGAGAATCTATAAATGGAAAGATGAACAAAACAGCTCTTTGGAGTGTTCAAGTGTGGGATCAGTTGTCTCAGAGCACTCGGAATGGGAGAAAAAAAGGAGGATCAGGGTGAGAAAGATGCCAATGCCAAGTAAAAAAAAATTCTCCCGGATCCACGCATTCCTCTACCACATGATGTGGGTGTTTGTTGTTCTCCCTCAGCAAGCACAGTTTGATTTTGCCCATGACCTCGGCCTCTGCATGCACCATCACCATTACGTCCACTTCCCTGTCCCTTTCCATGTGCCTTGCCTATTTTAAATGGAGTTTAATATTTGTCACGTTGCCAATAATATCTGCATTATTACCACAGTAAGATAGGATCACTCCTGTTGACCAGTTTTAGGCAGTGACCTGGGACTCTTCCATGGGTCTTCCCCATGTTGTTCCCATGTTTTTTCAGCACTATATGGATGTGTCTGATCATATCTCACACACCACATGGCCAGATAAGGTAGTAAAATGTTAAAATGACATTTACCGGTGAATGTATTTTTCACCATTGAAAGCAGTGCACAAGTGCAAATATGCATTAAAATTGCTAAGTGTGAACATAGCTCAAGGTGTGGAGGAGCATTATTGTTTTTGGTTAATTATTTTACCTTATATACAAGTCATTACCCTGGAAAGGATGTTCCTTAACATATTTACCATGAAAATCCATTATGGTTTCGTTTTTGTATGTTTTATTGTGAGTCCGTAAAAGTGGCGTAATACCTCTGACAACGTTGTTGACAGAAGTGACCTGGGAGTCAGAAATGCTTCCAGGGGTCTTCCCCGTGCTGTTCCCATGTCATTTAAGCACTGTTCCCATCGATTTGGGCAGTTTTTAGGCCCCCTGCAGACCTCCAGGGGGGCCGCTGGAAAAATGTACAAGTTTCCCATAGACTTATATTCGGCTCATGGCTTGGGTCGAGCACTCGAGCATTCAAATTTGCTGGACTCAAGCAATGAGTACCCGAGCATTTTAGTGCTCACTCATCACAAGCCACAGGTCTTATTCACACCACACTTTCCATTAGGTCTTCAGTAGTGTTGAGCGAGCACTAAAATGCTCGGGTGCTCGAAGCTCGGGCCGAGCTCGCCGTGATACTCGGCGGCACCCCCGGCAGTCAGTAGAAAGCCTAAAAAGTGCCCAAAACGATAGTGACAGTACTCAAATGACATAGGGACAGCATGGGCATCGCCCCAGGAAGCATTTCTGACCCCCAGGTCACTGTTGTCAACAACATGGTCAGAGGTATTAAGCCACTTTAACGGGCTCACAATTAAACGTTCAAAAACAAAACTGACATGGTTTTCCTGTGAAATATATTAAGGAACTTCCTTTCCAGGGCAAAGACTTGTGTATAAGGTAAAATAAATAGCCAAAAACAAAAAAACTCCTCCACACCTTGGGCTATGTTCACTAGTAACATTTTTTATGCGTTTTTGCACTTTTGTATTGCTTTCAACCGTGACAAATGCATTCAACGGGAAATGTAGTTTTAACATTTTACAATCTTATCTGGCCATGTGCTGTGTGACACAAGCATATTGTGCTGAAAAGACATGGGAACAGCATGGGAAAGACCCCTGGAAGCATCTGACACCCAGGTCACTGACTAAAAGTGTGCATCAGAAGATGCAGACTTGCAACTATCCCCATGCAAGTCCTTGTCCCAGAGCAGTGTTCAATTGTTCATCCCCCATTCCTTGCAATGCAAGTGTAAGTGTGCAACCTGCCACCCACCCACCCCCAGGCTGCAATACCATACTGCTAGCTTGCACTTGAAATGGGGCCTTTTAGTTTGGAGGAGGCCGAAGCTGGCCACTACTTCATGGCTCCTTCGGCAGCGAGGTATCCATACTCAGTCCCCAGCCGCCCAGCGGCCGGGTGTCCACGCTCGGTCCCAAGCCACCAGGGGGAGGCCGGGTATCCACACTCGGTCCCCAGCCGCCCGGCGGCCGGGTGACCACTCACGGTCCCCAGCCGCCTGGGGGCAGCCGGGTGTCCATAAACGGTCCCCAGCCGCCCCTATTTCTCCTTGGAACATCCCCCCACACACTTTTCTTAGCCCGGCCTGCTTTAGGGCAGCATTGGACGTGCCCACCAGAGAACCAGACTCCTTCGGTAGGCCCTGGCTTCTCCATCAGGAGAGTTGAGAGTGCCAAGGTGAGGAGCATGATGATGATGATAGAAGTTAGCATCTGCTTTGTTTTCTTGGAATGCAAGCGCATGTATGTAGTAGCGGCTAGTCCTGAGGTGGTCAGAGTTTTGGCGCATATCCTACCTCCTCCGAGGATTGCTGAATGTTTTCCTGCTACTATCCCAGTTCTATTATTCCTGTTAAAACAAAGCTTCAGGTGATGAATGATGGATGAAGTGGTGGCAAAGGAGACTGAGCAGGAGGAACAGGGACCATTCACATCAATATCAGGCCAGTCAACCACACATGTCTAGTAGGATATGTTTCTGTACCAAAAGGAGAGGTTCGGCTACACAGTTATAGGGTATGCAGTGAGTGCAATGCCTGCCAAAAATTTTGAGGAACTCCAATGGCCCTTGGTAGTGACATGGAGGTCAGAGGGTCTTAAGTAAATCATTTTTTCCATTTATAGCAACTCGGTCTCCTCTGCACTGTTGGCCTAAGCAGTGAATGGAAGGCTTTCCAAAAATTATGAGGAACTGCAATGCCCCTTGAAACAGACGTGGATTACAGCATACTAAAAACCTTCTACCCATTATTGGGGAGTGGGTCTCCCTTGGTGTTCGCCTATGCATTGAAAAGCAAATGCTGACTAAAATTAGGAGGAAATGCAATGCCCATTGGAAGAATGGTGGAGTTCGCAGTGATTTAAAAAGACAATATCAATGCTCCTTGAAAAAGTGGTGCAGGTCGCAGTAGCTTAACAAGATGGTTTAAATGGCCCTTGGAAGAATGGTGGAGCTCGCAGTAGCTTAACAAGCTAATTTTAATGCCCCTTACAAGAGCCATGCGGTACAGCATATTAAAAACATTATTCCCATTAGTGGGGAGTGGGTCTCCCATAGTCTTTGCCTATGCCTTCCAAGCAAAAGCTGGCAAAAATTAGGATGGAGGAACTTGCAATGCTGGCAACACGGACCACGGTCACCCTGGTGGTATAGTGGTGATGGAGGCTGAGGATAAGGAGAAGAGCAAAATACAGCTGAAATGAGGAAGCGTATACCCATGTGTGGGTGTGAAGCGGTGCATGGGAACACACCTCCCGAAATAACACAGTGGATTTGACTTTATGTTACTCTGCTGTCATTTGGTGGTGATGAGAAGTCTGGCCCAATCCAGCCCTTGTTCATTTTGATAAGGGTCAGCTTGTCAGCATTGTCAGTTGACAGGCGAGTGCACATATCAGTTATAATTCCCTCAGCGGCACTAAAAACACGCTCCGATAACACGCTAGCGGCATGGCAGGCCAGGATCTCCAAGGCGTACAGAGCTAGTTCATTCCAAGTGTCCAGCTTGGATACCCAATAATTAAAAGGCACAGAGGAATCACGGAGGACCCTGGTACGGTCGGCAAGGAACTCCCTCGCCATCTTTTGAAACTTTCCACTCCTTGTGAGAGTACCCCACGCCTCAGGGCCTGTAAGCTGGGTGGGTCTCAGAAAACTGTTCCAGAATATTGACAGTGTTCCCCTGCCTCTGCTGGATTGGAGTTGCGTCTCATTCGCCTGTACGCCTTGGTTGGTCAACGAACTGTGACCTCTGCCGCTAGTGTGTTCAGATGGGAATTTTTTTAACAGTTCTGCAGCAAGGGCCTTCTGGTACTGCCACATTTTTGTAGACCTCTACACCTCAGGAATAAGAGAGTGAAAGTTGTCCTTGTAGCGGGGATCTAAAAGTGTAACCAACCAGTAATGACTGTCACCCAACATTTTAACAACGTGAGGGTCATGGTTAAGGCAGTGTAACATAAAGTCAGCCATGAGTGCCAGACTGGTAACGGGCAAGACTTCCGTGTCCTCACCAAGATGACGACTGACAATGCTCTCCTCCTCCTCCTCCTCCTCCCCCCTGTCCTCAGGCCACCCACGCTGAACCTACTGTATGACAGTTGTACAGGTACTACCATCTACAGTGCATGATACCAGCTCCTGTTCTTCCTCCGCCTCCTCCTCCTTCTCCTCCTCTCCCTCATTGTCTCCCAATGCACATTGGGATGAGAAGAGGCTGGGCTGTGTGTAATCGCCCGCTATGGCTTCTTGATCCATCTCATCATAATCTGGCTGCAATGCCTCCTCTTTAATTCTCTGCAGAGAGCATTGCAAAAGACAGACAAGTGGGATGCTGACGCTAATGATGGCATCATCACCACTCACCATCTTGGTGGACTCCTCAAAGTTTGTCAGGATGGTACATATGTCAGACATCCAGGTCCACTCCTGAGGTCTTATGTGTGGAGTCTGACCTGAATATCGATGGCCCTGTTGCAGCTGGTACTCCACAACTGCTCTCCTCTGCTCACAAATCCTTTGCAACATGTGGAGGGTAGAGTTCCAACGTGTGGGGACATCACACACCAGTCAGTGTGCCGGAAGCTGCAAACACTGCTTTAACACAGCAAGGGCAGCAGAAGCTGTAGCCGACTTACGAAAAAGAGCTGACAGGCGGCGTACTTTGACGAGCAGATCTGGCAACTCGGGGTACGATTTAAGAAACCAGTGAACCACGAGGTTAAGCACATGAGCCAGGCATGGTACGTGTGTGATCTCGCCTCGCCTCAGAGCCGCCACCAGGTTACGGCCATTGTCACACACGACCATGCCTGGATGTAGGTTCAGCGGTCTCAGCCACAGATCTGCCTGCTCTTTCACAACTGTCCACAACTCACAAGCAATGAGAGGTTTATCGCCTAAGCTTATGAGTTTCAGCACAGTCTGTTGCCGCTTGGCTGAGGCAGTACTGCAGTGCTTCCAGCTTGTAACTGATGTGGTGATATCTGAGATGGAGGCTGAACATGAGGAGGAGGATGATGCGCAGGAGCTGTACACTGTTGGGGCAACTCTGACTGACATAGGGCCCGCAATCCTCGGTGTGGGAAGGATCTGTTCCGTCCCAAGGTCCGACTGGGTCCCGGCTTCCACTATGTTTACCCAATGTGCCGTCAGGGAGATGTACCGTCCCTGGCCACAAGCACTTGTCCACGTGTCCTTTGGCAGGTGGACTCCCCAAGTAACTGCGTTGTTGAGTGCACAGCAGATGTTTTGGGACAAGTGCTTATGTAGTGCGGGGATGGCACACCGGGCAAAATAGTGTCGGCTTGGGACAGCGTACCGAGGGACGGCCACCGCCATAAGGTTGCAGAAGGATTCTGTCTCTACCAGCCTAAAATGCAGCATTTCCAAAGCAACCAGTCATGAAATGTGCGAATTTAGGACTATGTCCTTTGGGGCGTTGGCTGCGAATTTGCGCTTTCATTCAAAGGTCTGGGATATGGACAATTGAATGCTGTGGTGGGATATGGACGTGTACGTTGATGCTGTTTCTTGAGAAACTGGCATAACAAGTGAAGACTGAGAGGAGGGGGCATCTTTGCATGCAGTATGGACAGGGGATTGCCTTGCACGCAAAACAGGGTGTTCTATTACACGCACAACAGCGGAAGAAGCAGTTGTGACACCCGCTGACACTGGTTGTGAACCCTGGGGTTCACCCCACAAAGTCGGGTGCTTTTCTGCCATGTGCCTGAACATGCTAGTGGTGGTCAGGCTGGTAGTTTTGTCACCCCTGCTGATGCTGGCATGACAGGTGGTACAAATGGCTTTTTTGGTGTTATCAGCAGAGTTTTTAAAAAAATTCCAAACTCTGGAAGACCTACCGGTTGTACTGGCAACGTCCCTCGTGTTGGTGTTACGGGGAACGGTTGCCCGCCTTCAGTCTGCGGCCACCACACTGCTTCTTCCTGCCTGTTGGGGAACTCTCCCTCCCTCCCCCTGTGTGCTGCTGGCTTCGCTCTGCGTGTCCTCCTGCCACGTTGGGTCAGTTACTAAATCATCCACCACCTCCTCCTCTTCCACTTGCGCACCACGATCCTCCTCCTCCCTTCGTGGCAATTGTGTCTCGTCATCGTCCACCTCTTGAGACTAATTGCCAGCGTCGACTTCCTCTGGCCGTGGCTGTTCAAATATTTGGGCATCGCTTCATGGGATCTCCTCTTCCACCACTTCAAGCGGAGCAGGCGAGGGGCACAAATGTGGAAATGGACCAGTGAACAGCTCTTCAGAGTGTCCAACTGTGGGATCAGTTGCTGTCTGACGACACTCGGCATGGTGGGAGGAAGGAGCATAAGGGTGAGGAGGAATATGCGGTCGAGACTCACGGCTTCTAGAACTTGACCGTGTGGAAGACAGACTGGAGGTGGTGGTGCCCAGGTAACTGGAAGTATTATCTGCTATCCAATTAATAACCTGTTCACACTGATCAGTACTGTGTGCTTCCCTAGTAATTTGGTCAAGAACTGGGAGCGAGAAGATGTGGCTGCTGGTTGTGGCACATTTTCACCTTGGCCACGGCCCCGTCCTCTATACGCACCATCACCAGAATGTCCAGTTCCTGGTCCCTTGCCACGCGCCTTGCCCATTTTAAAGTAAGTAAAATAGCTTACACTTGCACTATCAATGGAAAAAGGGTAATAAAAATGAGATTAGAACCGTGGAAGAGGAAAGCAACAGCTATATTTTTCTGGCCTACACCAGAATCTTTCAAGCAGATATATTTGTGTCTGAACAATCAAGGAGACACTAATACTGTTTTTTTTTTATGGCAAAAAATGGCAAAAAAAGGATAATACAGAGATTTGACCCGTGGAACTGCAAAACCACAGTTATATTCTACTGGCCTACACCAGACTCTTTTAAACAAATATATTTGTGTCTGACCAGTCAGGGAGACAATATTACAGGTTTTTTTTTACGACAAAAAATTCCAAAAGCAGGTTAATACAGAGATTTGAACTGTGGAATTGCAAAACCACAGTTATACTTTTCTGGCCTACACAAGAATCTTCCAAACAGATATATTTGTGTCTGAACAATCAGGGAGACACTATTACTGTTTTTTTTATGGCAAAAAAGGATAATACAGATATTTGACCCGTGGAACTGCAAAACTACAGTTATATTTTTCTGGCCTACTCCAGACTCTTATACTCAGATATATTGGTGTCTGACCAGTCAGGGAGACACTATTACGGTTATTTTTTATGGCAAAAAATGCCAAAAAAAGGATAATACAGAGATTTGACCTGTGGAACTGCAAAACCACAGTTATACTTTTCTGGCCTACACCAGAATCTTTTAAACAGATATATTTGTGTCTGAACACTCAGGGAGACACTATTACAGGTTTTTTTTACGGCAAAAAAAGGATAATACAGAGATTTGACCCGTGGAACTGCAAAACTACAGTTATACTTTTCTGGCCTACACCAGAATCTTTCAAACAGATATATTTGTGTCTGAACAATCAGGGAGACACTATTACTGTTTTTTTACGGCAAAAAATGCCAAAAGCAGGATAATACAGAGATTTGACCTGTGGAACTGCAAAACCACAGTTATATTTTTCTGGCCTACACCAGAATCTTTCAAACAGATATATTTGTGACTGAACAATCAGGGAGACACTATTACTGTTTTTTTTTACGGCAAAATATGCCAAAAACAGGATAATACAGAGATTTGACCCATGGAACTGCAAAACCACAGTTATATTTTTCTGGCCTACACCAGACTCTTTTAAACAGATATATTGGTGTCTGAACAGTCACAGACACACTCAATTTTTTTTTTTTGGGGGGGGGATACCAAAAGGTTAATAAGATGCGTATTTGGACAGTCTAACTGAGGAAAAAAAAAATACACGAATTAGATAAAAAAAAAAGGATTTTTCCTGGCCCCTGAGACCAGGGAATAAGTCTAGCAATTTGACCAGCAGGAGCTTTAATACCAGCGAGGAATGTGTAAGAAGCAGACATTCCTCACATGTATTAAAGATGTCAAATAGTCGCAAATCATGCACACGGGAGTTATTCAAACATATCACCGAGTACGCTGTAAATACTCGGTGCTCGCCCGAGTATACTTGACGAAAGGATTAACAAAACATGCTCGCTCATCACTAGTGAACCCTAGTGATGAGCGAGCACTAAAATGCTCGGTTGCTCTTTGCTCAGGTTAAGCACATTGGAATACTCGGTTGCTCGACCCGAGCAACGAGCCCAATGTAAGTCTATGAGAAACTCGGCTCCCCGCGGCGGTCTGCAGAGGGCCTACAAATTGCCCAAATCGATGGGAACAGTGCTCAAATGGCATGGGAACAGCATGGGGAAGACCCCTGGAAGCATTTCTGACTCCCAGGTCACTGCTGTGAACAGTGCTGTCAGAGGTATTACGCCACTTTTACAGACTCAAAATAAAACATAATAAAACAAAACCAAAATGGATTTTCCTGGGAAATATGTTAAGGAACGTCCTTTCCAAGGTAATGAGTTATATATAAGGCAAAATAAATAACCAAAAACAAAAATACTCCTCCACACCTTGGGCTATGTTCACACGTAGCGTTTTTAATGCGTTTTTGCACTTTTGCATTGCTTTCAACGGTGACAAATGCATTCACCGGGAAATGTCATTTTAACTAGTGTTGAGCCACCCCCGTAGTGTTCGAGTTTGGTTCGGTTCGTCGAACACCCGTGTGTTCGCCGAACTGTTCGTCGAACTGTTCGTCGAACACCGTTAAAACCAATGGCAGGCAAACAAAAACACATAGAAACACATAGGTAAAGGTGTTTCTATGTGTTCTGACAAACTGCTCAGAAGACACAACTAACACATGGAAAAGTGACAAGTACATATAGTCATGCGAAAAGAAAAGAGGTGGAGGAGTAAAAGGAGGGGGAGACACAGATATAGGCATGTCATGCCCTTCTAAAATCCAAAAAGTGAGAAGCCGACACGTTCAGTCCGCTCCTGCCCGTGCCACCTCCGTGTCGCCAGGTTTGTGCCAGAGCCGCGGTGAACCCTGACGGCCAGCCCCCCTCTCCCAATACTGGTGCCTGTCCGCTGGTGGGTCGAGCGAGCCACCCTGTGGTGGAGGCAGCTCTAAGCTTTTTAATTTAAATTGTCTCTCTAATTTGAATAAATACACTTTAAATCCATTTACAAGGATCTATTGGAGGGCAAGTCTCATGCCAGCAGCCGCGTAATTCCAGCTCCAGTAGCATCCACTAAAGCTGCTACAGTTATAAAGCTTTTATAAGGATCAAGCTCGGCTGTCCACCGCAAGGCATCCTACTGCCAGTCCGAGCCCCTATGCCTTGGGGTGCCTCCTGATGCTCTTCACTGAGTATCCCGTGGTCCCGAAGCATTTCCTTTGAAAAAATGAAGTGTCCAAACTACAGGTGGTGTAGCTTGCTTAACAGCCGGGATATTCCGCTGACTAGCAGACCCTGTTACTAGGCACAAAGTATTTCCTGGGCTAGATGCAGTTAAAAATTTGTAATTAGATACTCTCGTTGGATGCTGAGAAAGCATTCCATAGAGTCTCCTGGCACGCCATATATGATTCTCTTAAAAAGCTTGGGGTAGGGGTCTAGGGGACCCTTTTATAGCCAAAATCACGGCCCTGTATCGCAATACGTCACCTAGGCTGTAGATAAATGGAACTGTAGCACCCTGAGGGCTCGGTTGCTACAGAGGTATTGCACCTCACCCAGAGGTGTGATATCTCACTCTCAGGTAAGGATGTAGTGTGGATCAGGACCCGACACCTGCATGCATTACACCACATTGCCGTGGGGCAGGGCGACCAATATGCCCCTGAGATGGGCACGACAGTCCCTGTCCCTGGCTGGAGTGGGGGTAGGGAACACTGAGGAAGGGGAACCCTGTAGTGCAGGAGCAGGGAGGAAGCAGTTCCTGGGTGCATTGAGAAGGGAGTATAAAAGGTGGGCACCATCTTAGTTCAGTGCAGAGAAGTCTGAGCAGAAGTGGCAGGGAGCAGGGGCTCTGCATGAGCTCTGCTCCGGAGGCGGGCCTAGTAACAGAGGCCTAGGCCTGGAAGAGGGAGAAGGAAGGAAGAGGAGCGGAGAAGGCTCCAGGAACGAGGAACGAAGGGATCTCAGGGGTGCGGATGGGCGAGTCGCCACCGCACGCCCGAATCCACCTGCGTGGAGGGGTCAGGCCAAAGGGGGAGACCGGTCCCCGAAACTAGTGGAGGCAGCAAACGACCCTCAGCAAGAAACAGGAGGCTGTGACATTTTATGTGGCGCAGCCCCTCGCTACACCCGCTAGGAAGGCACCACATAGGGTCAGGGAAACTGGCGCCAAGTTTACCAAGAGGAGGCCCGAGGCAGCCGGACAGAAGGGTTGGTAAGAAAGGCCAGACAAAGGACACACAAAGGGGGTCCTGTGAAGCACTCCAAAGTTATCTGGGAGTTGTCTGAGCCCCTCACCTGGTGAGCACAGTACGACGTGGGCAGCCGTTACCTGCAGACGTGGTCTGGATAATAAGAACTGTGAGTAAAGGCGCTGGACTGCATCACTGACTCCGTGTCATTACTGCTGCTGCCCTGCACCATCACCCCCATCCTCCGCATACACTGCCCTGAGGCTATACTCCTCCCATGGGGAGTTATGCTACGCTCTGCTGCACCCACAACACCAGCCTCAGCGGTCTGCCCTGGAGCGGCGGTTCACTCTGACCGCAATCCACGGGTGGCGTAGTCGGACATTTAAACATCAAAACCACATAAATAGTTCCGCCACTGGTTTGACCGCCCTGAGCCACGGAACCGGGTTGCCGCCACGGAGACTACAACCACCAGCATCCACCAAAAAGTGCCCGGCTCCGGTTGTCCCAAGGCTCAGGGGGCGCGTCAGAACATTTTCATCACCTTTCACAATCACCAATGGGACAAGGCATGGATGTTCTCTGTCCCCTCTCTTATACATCCTAGTGACGGAGCACCTGCTCTCATCAATTCGCCATAACCCCAATATTAGGTGGATTGAGGTGGGAGGCACCGAGTACAAGTGCTCGCTATTTGCTGATGATGTCCTGGTATATATCACTCAATCACATATATCCATCCATGCTGTTATGGCTGAAATAGATCACTTTGTTACATGGTCAAATTTTAAAATCAATGCAGCGAAGTCTGAGGCCCTCGATGTCTCCCTCCCCAAATCCATATAGGATTCCATCCAGTCCAACTTTCCCTTTGCCTGGCCCTCACAGGGTATCAAATACTTAGGAATTCCTATTCATAGAGACCTCTCCCATCTATGTTATCTTAATTTTGGGCCCTTTATTGAACAACTCCATACAGACCACGGTTGGCAAGTTAGAACTGTAAGATTCACTACGTGAACCACTGGTGTTTTGTGGAAAAGCACATGTACACTGTGTTCCAAATTATTATGCAAAAAGTGTTTAGGAGTGATAGGGGAAGAATTTGTTTGTTTGTCAGTTAAACTCATTGATGGTGATGTGTGTCAGGGCTCTTTATATCACTGTAAGCAATTGCAGACACCTGTGCTAATTAGTTTGGCAGGTGTGTCCAATGAAAGGCAAGACTACTTAAGAAGGCTGTCTCACATTATTAAGCAGCCTACATTTTCTGCCAAAATGGGAAAGAAAAAGGATGTGTCGGCTGCTGAGAAGCAACAAATTGTGGAGTGTTTAGGTCAAGGCATGACTGCAATCAACATTGTGCGATGATCAGGATGAAGTGTCTTGGCAATCAAGAAGTATGTAGCTGATTCACAGTACACACGTGTGCGTGCTGATAAGGGCAAATTGAGGACTCTTTCCTACAGGCAATTACATCAGGTTGAAAGAGCAGCGGCAAAAAAGCCTTGTCATAGCAGCAGACAAGTTTTTGAAGCTGCTGGTGCCTCCAACGTCCCCCGAACAACAAGATTCAGGGTCCTTCAGAGGTTTGCAGCTGTGCATACGCCATCCTGTCGACCTCCTCTATCCACTTCACACAAGCAGAAACGGCTCCAGTGGACCAAACATTACATGAAGACTGATTTCAAAACTGTTTTGTTCACGGATGAGTGCCGTGCAGCGCTCGATGGTCCAGATGGATGGAGTGGAGGATGGCTGGTTGATGGACACCCCACGCAAACACGGCTACAGCGCCAACAAGGAGGAGGTGGAGTAATGTTTTGGGCTGGAATCATGGGGAGAGAGATTGTCGGCCCCTTTAGGATCCCTGAAGGCGCTAAAGATGAACTCCATAATGTATGTGGATTTTCTCAAACAGCACTTCCTGCCATGGTTCAAGAAGAAGAACCGTGTATTTCACAGCAAGATCATTTTTCTGCATGATAATGCACCATCTCATGCTGCACATAAAACATCTGCATCTCTGGCTGATATGGGCATAAAAGGGGACAAACTTATGGTGTGACCCCCATGCTCCCCTGACCTCTACCCCATTCAGAACCTTTGGAGCATCATTAAAAGGAGTGTCTATGATGGCGGGAGGCAGTTCACATCTAAGCAACAGCTCTGGGAGGGTAATCTGTCCTCATGCAAAACAATTGAAGCAGAAACCATCCAAAACCTGACAAATTCAATGGACGAGAGAGTTCAGAAGCTCCTTTCGAACAAGGGGTCCTATGTGAAAATGTAACATCACCTAGAATAAAGTTTTGAGTTGAAAACTGTTTGATTTCAGTTTCTAACAACCTGCTAATGCTTATAATTTCAAAAATGACCATTTTTTTGGTCTTTATTAAAATTAAAAGGTTGATCGAAAAGTTTGGGGGATCTAAGAGTGTGGCAACCCAGTAGTCATGATTACTTCGAATTCTGACAATATGAGGGTCATGCTGCACGTAGTGCAGCAAGAAGGCACTTATGTGTCTTGCGCATCTCGGAGCCCCAAAATTATTTTCCGGGCTAGATGCAGCTAAAAATTATTATTAATTTTAAATCTGGTGAAGCTTTAGTATAGATGGCCTAATAGGATCAGTGCTGCACACTGCTACAAAGCCCAAATTATTTTCCAGTCAAGATACAGATAAACATGATTAGTAATTTTAAATATGGTGGAGCTTATTATAGATGGCCTAATAGAATCAGTGCTGCACACTGCTACAAAGCCCAAATTATTTTCCAGCCAAGATACAGATAAACATGATTAGTAATTTGAAAGCTTAAAACGGTTGGTAGGGTGATTTTAACCAATCATCAAGCTTTTACTCTCCCCAGGATGACACAGGGGTAGAAAAGTCGTTTTGGATCCATGATTTGTTCATCTTTATGAACGTGAGTCTGTCTACATTATCAGTGGAGAGCCGCGTGCGCTTATCTGTCAGCACACCACCAGCAGCGCTGAACACACGTTCAGACAGAACGCTGGCTGCGGGGCATGACAAGATCTCCAAGGCATAAGAGGCTAGCTCCGGCCATTTATCCAGAATGGAAGCCCAAAAAGAGCAAGGGTCCAGTGACACAGTCGTGGCTTCAATGTTTACATGGAGATACTCCTGTACCATCGTCTCTAGGCGTTGACTATGTGTCAGACTTCTTGTCTCCTGTGGCCTTGCAAAGGATGGGCTAAAAAAGTGGTGAAATGATTCCGCAAAATTGATGTTACCAGCAGATACTGTGGTTCTGTTACGGTTTGAGTGCTGAACACTTGACGGTCCCACGGTTGGCAAGTTGGAACTGTGAGATTCACTACGTGCACCACTGGTATTTTGTGGAAAAGCACATGTAAGATTCTGCAACAGTCTCTGCTGATACTCCTGCATGCGTGCATCCCTTTCTATGGCAGGAATAATTTCTGCAAATTTACTTTTGTACCGGGGATCTAACAGTGTGGCAACCCAGTAGTCAGGATTATTTCTAATTCTCACAATTCGAGGGTCATGTTGCAGGTAGTGCAGCAAGAAGGCACTCATGTGTGTTGCGCATCCAGGAGCACCAAGTCCCTGTTGTGTTGGTGGCGAGGTAACAATCATGCTTCCTTCCTCTGTCCTCTCCCCCCAACCTCGCACAACAGAAATGTGATCAAGGTCTCCCTCATCTGATGAGTCTTCCATCAGTTCGTCCTCCACTTCTCCCTGGGCTCCTGCACCTTCCTCACTAGTTTGGTTGCTACCATGCGCCCTGGTAAAACCATCTCCCCCACCCTCACATGCCTGCCGCCTTGGTGCTGCCGACCGTCTGGACCTTGCAGATGTTAGCCCTTCCGCATACAACTCCTCCTCCTCTACTTCCTCCACCTCCTCTTGTGCCACCACCTGACTCCGAATTCTGTTTAACATGTGCTCCAGCATGTAAATCACCGGAATAGTCATGCTGATAATGGCATCGTCAGCACTAAACATCTTCGTCGCCATTTCAAAACTGTGCAGAAGGGTGCATAGGTCCCTGATCTGAGACCACTCCTCCAGCGTGATTTGCCCCACCTCTGGATCTCGTTGGCCCAGGCTATATGTCAGAACGTATTGCACCAGGGCTTGTCGGTGCTGCCACAGTCGCTGCAACATGTGCAGAGTTGAATTCCACCGGGTAGGCACATCGCATTTTAGCCGGTGAAGTGGCAGGCCCAACGACTTCTGTAGAGATGTAAGTCGCTGAGCTGCGGGATGCGAACGGCGAAAGTGTGCACACAGCGACCGTGCCCTCTGCAGAAGGCCATCTAGTCTGGGATAGTGGGCTAAAAACTGCTGAACAACCAGGTTCAACACGTGAGCCATACAAGGCACGTGTGTGACATTGCCCCAGCGAAGGGCCGCACCCAGGTTTGCAGCATTGTCGCACACGGCCTTCCCTGGTTTCAGGTCCAGTGGAGACAACCATTCATGAAATTGGTTCTCCAGAGCTGACCACAACTCCTCAGCTGTGTGACTCACATTTCCCAGACATTTCAAAGTAAAAACCGCCTGATGACGTTGAGCCCTACTGCCAGCATAGTAAGGAGGTGTGCAGGATCCCTTCTGCGCAGTTAGAAAGCTTGTGGCATGACCAGACAGGCTTTGGGTGCAGGTGGAAGACCGAGAGGAGGTTGAGGAGGCAGAAGCAGTGGAGGAACTTTGACATAAAGAGGATTGACGCACAACTCGTGGGGACGGCAAGACTTGGACAGCAGCCCCTTGTCCTGCTGTCACCATAGTTACCCAGTGCCCAGTCAGCAACATGTAACGTCCCTGTCCATGCCTACTCGTCCAAGTGTCTGTGGTGAAATGCACCCTGTCACACACAGAGTTTCTCAAAGAAGCGGTGATGTTGTGTGCGACATGCTGGTGGAGCGCAGGCACACCTTTCTTTGAGAAGTAGTGCCGACTGGGCATCTGGTACTGGGGCACTGCGACGGACATAAGGTCTCGAAAATCCTCTGTGTCCACAAGGCGGAAAGGCAGCATTTCTGTAGCCAAGAACTTGCAGATGGTGAAATTCAACCTCTTAGCTTTCTCATGGCTAGGAGGAAATGGTCTTTTACTTGTCCACATCTCAGGGACCGAGGGCTGGCTATTGTGCTTAGACGGGGTTGATAAGGGTGTCCCCGGCAAACTGCCGGTCTGTGAGGAAGATGCAGGCGGACATGTTAGGTTGCCTTGATCCAAAGGTGGTGCTATCGATGTCGGACAGCGCTCAACACCAGCTGCTGTTACCACCTCCAAAGAAAATGATGACCTGCCAATCACGCTGGCTGTTGCGGGTAAAGAGGTGGCAGATCTGCGCCCCAAAACAGGTGTGACTGCTGTCCCCCCAGTCACAGAGGATGAAGAGGCCGCGGATGCACAAGATATGGCAGACGGTGGTTGGCCCGGCCGGCTAGGCCGCATTGTAGCACACTGAGCTTCCCGCTGCAACTTATGCTTCATGTCCATGTGCCGGTTCATGCATGAAGTACTCAAACTATGTATTTTTTGGCCTCTACTTAGCTTTTGCTGACAAATGTTACAGATAACACGAGTTGGGTCATCTTTATCGATCTGAAAAAATGCCCAGGCTATGCAAGGCTTACCACCCATGCGACCTGAAGAGCCACCACGACTTGTGGTGAGAGGCAGAGTTGTGTTTGAGGATGCAGTTGTTGACGTGCTTCCAGTACTACGTCTCTGTCCAGGAAGGCGCAACCTGACCTCGTCGTCACTAGCATCTTCCTCCACCTCCTCTGCTGACCTCATCTCTTGGCTGACTGTGGGTTGACAGTAAGTGGGATCTCCAACCTCATCATCATCACCCTGTGCGTTATCACATCCGTCGTCCTCAGAGCCAACCTGTTCCTGCCCTGACAAAAAACTAAAGTTGTCGCTCCAATCAGGTATTTGAGTCTTATCATCGTCTTCCTCATTGTCTCCACCAACAGGAGTTACAGTTTGGGAATGAGGGTCTACATTATGGTCAGAACCTTCTGCGTCTGGTCCTGGATCCGACTCATAAAGATTCTGGGCATCAGTGCAGATCATTTCCTCGTCTGGATTCACAGAAGCGCTGGAGTCGACCTCTGATTCCCAGGCTATAGTATGAGTAAACAGCTCTGCAGACTCAACAATTTGTTCTACCTCATACTCAGACGGGCAGTTGGAGATTTGGGAGCTGTGAGGAAGCAAGTGCGATTGGGGTGACACCTTTGAGGACTGGAGTATTTGTGATGTTGAAGTTGATGTGGAGGAGAGCCCACTTAAAGGAGCACTTGATATCCGTTGAAGCACCTGCTGTTTTTGTGCCTCATCTGGAATTTATAGCGATTGGCGTGGCCGTAAGAAAGGGATCTTATCACATTGTCCGCTAAAAGAAGTAGACATTTTAGTTTGGCTGGAAGATGGTCTTTCTTCTGCAGATGTTACTGTTGCTTTAACACCTACCCCACGGACACAACCTTTTTTCCCCCTCCCAACACGCCTATTCCCCTTTCCACCAGCAGCAGGCCTTTTTCCACTCATTTTGGTGGTTAACTAATTAACAACTCTGGAGTTGTTTGCACCAAAAAACAATGGATGGGAACCGAGCAGAGCTGAGTGGCCAAACTGTGGTATTAGGCCAAAACTATTGGCTGGGTTAGATGCAGAAAAAAATTATATTCAATTTGCAACCTGATGGAGGTCAGTTTAGATGGACTAATAGAGAAAGTCCCACACACTGCTAGAAGGCCAAATATTTTTTCAGAGCTAGATGCAGATAAAAATTATTTTTAATTTGCAACCTGATGGAGGTCAGTATAGATGGACTAATAGAGAAAGTCCCACACACTGCTAGAAGGCCAAATATTTTTTCAGAGCTAGATGCAGATAAAAATTATTTTTAATTTGCAACCTGATGGAGGTCAGTATAGATGGACTAATAGAGAAAGTCCCACACACTGCTAGAAGGCCAAATATTTTTTCAGAGGTAGATGCAGAAAAAAATATATTCAGTTTGCAACCTGATGGAGGTCTGTATAGATGGATTAATAGAACAAGTCCCACACACAGCTAGAAGCCCAATATTTTTTCAGAGGTAGATGCAGAAAAAAATATATTCAGTTTGCAACCTGATGGATGTCAGTATAGATGGACTAATACAACAAGTCCCACACACAGCTAGAAGCCCAATATTTTTTCAGAGGTAGATGCAGAAAAAAATATATTCAGTTTGCAACCTGATGGAGGTCTGTATAGATGGATTAGTAGAACAAGTCCCACACACAGCTAGAAGCCCAATATTTTTTCAGAGGTAGATGCAGAAAAAAATATATTCAGTTTGCAACCTGATGGAGGTCAGTATAGATGGACTAATACAACAAGTCCCACACACAGCTAGAAGCCCAATATTTTTTCAGAGGTAGATGCAGAAAAAAATATATTCAGTTTGCAACCTGATGGAGGTCTGTATAGATGGATTAATAGAACAAGTCCCACACACAGCTAGAAGCCCAATATTTTTTCAGAGGTAGATGCAGAAAAAAATATATTCAGTTTGCAACCTGATGGAGGTCAGTATAGATGGACTAATACAACAAGTCCCAAACACAGCTAGAAGCCCAATATTTTTTCAGAGGTAGATGCAGAAAAAAATATATTCAGTTTGCAACCTGATGGAGGTCAGTATAGATGGACTAATACAACAAGTCCCACACACAGCTAGAAGCCCAATATTTTTTCAGAGGTAGATGCAGAAAAAAATATATTCAGTTTGCAACCTGATGGAGGTCTGTATAGATGGATTAATAGAACAAGTCCCACACACAGCTAGAAGCCCAATATTTTTTCAGAGGTAGATGAAGAAAAAAATATTTGCAGTTTGCAACCTGATAGAGGTCAGTATAGATGGACTAATACAACAAGTCCCACACACAGCTAGAAGCCCAATATTTTTTCAGAGCTAGATGCAGAAAAAAAATATATTCAATTTGCAACCTGATGGAGGTCAGTATAGATGGACTAATACAACAAGTCCCACACACAGCTAGAAGCCCAATATTTTTTCAGAGGTAGATGCAGAAAAAAATATATTCAGTTCGCAACCTGATGGAGGTCTGTATATATGGATTAATAGAACAAGTCCCACACACAGCTAGAAACCCAATATTTTTTCAGAGGTAGATGAAGAAAAAAATATATGCAGTTTGCAACCTGATGGAGGTCAGTATAGATGGACTAATACAACAAGTCCCACACACAGCTAGAAGCCCAATATTTTTTCAGAGCTAGATGCAGAAAAAAAATTATATTCAATTTGCAACCTGATGGAGGTCAGTATAGATGGACTAATAGAATGATGTTATGCCCAAAAGATTTTACTTCACTAGGTGCAGTAAAAAAATTGGTATTCTATACACAGGTGGTATATCTTGCAACACAGATAGGCTACTCCACTGACTAACACACTCTGCAATAGGCCAAAAAGGATTAGCTTTGCTAGATTCAGCCAAATGCTGTGAAAAAAACTTGCACAGCACTGGCACAGACCTGCCTGGCAAAAACTGATAGGAACTGATGTAACCTAGTCCTGAAAAGGACTCCAATTACAATTAGTCTTTACTCCCACAATCTATCTATTTAAGAGCACAGACCTGCCTGATAAAAGTCGTAGGAAATGCTGTAACCTAGTCCTTAAAAGGACTGCAATCACAACTATTCCCTACTCCCAAGCTATCTGTAGATTTGTGCGAAAATTGGCTTGAAATTAACAAGGTATAGGGCACACAGCAACAGCAGTGCTGTCTAACATGCAGCTGCAGCAGTGAGAAAATGGTGGCGACGGGGAAAATGGCTTGGTCTTATAGGGCAAGGACATGTGACATACACTGCCAATGACACATGCCTTTGCTTGTGTGAAAAAAAGCACTTCGCTCCGTGTGTGCGCTGCTGATAGGCTGACAGATTGCACCTCCCCACTGTAAATGCAGGAAAGAGAAAAAAAAAATGGAGATCTTCATTGTTCCTGCAGAGATCCATCCCCTGCCCCTCCCCCCACCCCGTTGTACACTCAAACTGCGTATTAACATTAATTTTCATCATTACTGAGAAAAAATCCAGTTATGATTTTGGTGCACGAACAGTTATCGAACATAACCTCGAACAGCCGAATTTTTCTCAAATTGTTCGTGTTCGCCGAACGGCTCGAACACCGCCCAAAACAGCTCGAATTTGAGATTGGCGAACAGTTCGAGTAGAACAACGCTCATTTCTAATTTTAACATTTTACAACCTTATTTGGCCATGTGGTGTGTGAGAAATGATCAGACACATCCTGTTTCATTTATGAAGGAGGGACTCTGAAAGTCACAAAGGCTATTTTTATAGGGCCATCAGGCGGCCTTTACTATTCTTAAAGGGCCAGCAGTCGGCACACAGTATTCTTAGAGAGCCATCAGCCGACTATGTTTTATTGTTCCCATTACTAAAGACTGGGTCTCCTATACAGTTATTTCGTATGCAGTGAGTGGCAGGGCTGCCCAAAATTTGGATGCACCCTAATAGCTCTTTGAAAATTTGGACACACCCCAATACCCCTTTGAAGAGACTTAGAGGAGGGCCTCATGAAAGCAATGTTCCCATTTTTAGGAAATGGGTTTCCTATACTGTTTGGCTATGCAGTGAATGCAAGGGTTGCCAAAAATTTGGACCTACTCCAATGCCCCTTGGAAGAAACGTAGTGGGGGGGTCTCCTGAAAAAAAATGTTCCCATTATTAGGAAGTGGGTCTCCCATTGTGTTTGCCTATGCAGTGAATGCAAGAGTTGCCAAAAATTTGGAGGCACTCCAATGCCCCTTGGAAGAGACGTGGAGGTCAGAGGGCCTCATGAAAAAATGTTCCCATTATTAGGAAGTGGGTCTCCCATAGTGTTGGCCTATACAGTGAATGAAAGGGCTGCCACAAATTGGGAGGTGCTCCAATGCCCTTTGGAAGTGACGTGGAGGAGGGCCTCATAAAAAAATGTTCCCATTAGAAATGAGCGGGTCTCCTAAACTTGTAATGCCCATGTACTAAATGTATGGGCTGACAAACATTTACCCCTGGGGGGTATACATGGACATACTGTATAAAATATATTTTTTACGGGCATCATGAACACCCTTTATAAAAATTATGTGGGTGGTGCATCAAGGACCACGGTCACCCTGGTGATATGGTGGTGGAGGATGAGGAGAAAGAGGAGGGCAAGAGCCAATAGCCAAAATCAGGAATCGTATACCCATGTGTGGGTGTGAAAAGGTGCATGGGAATACACCTTCCAAAAAAACCCACTAGATTTGAGTTTATGTTATGCTGCTATCATTCGGTGGTGTTGAGAAGTCTGGCCCAATCCAGCCCTTGTTCATTTTTAGAAGATTCAGCCTGTCAGCATTTTCAGTTGACAGACTGATGCGCTTATCAGTTATAATTCCACCAGCGGCACTAAAAACGCGCTCTGTTAAGACGCTAGTGGCAGGGCAGCCCAGGACCTCCAAGGAATAGAGAAACAGTTCATTCCACGTATCCAGCTTGGATACCCAATAATTTTAAGGCGCAGAGGAATCACAGAGAACCTTGGTACGGTCGGCAAGGTACTCCCTTAGCATCTTCCCAAACTTTGAACTCCTTGTGAGAGTACCCCGTGCCTCAGAGTCTGTGCTGTGGGAGGGGCTGAAAAAATTCTCCCAGTAATTTAACAGTGTTCATCTGCCTCTACTGGAATGGAGTTGTGTCTCTCTCACCTGTAGTCCTTGGTTGTCCAACGAAGTGTGACCTCTTCCGCCAGCATTTTCAGATGGGAATTTTTTTAATAGGTCCGCAAAAAGGGCCTTCTAGTACTGCCCCATATTTTTGTAGACCTGTCCGCCTCAGGAATAAGAGACAGAAAGTTCTTCTTGTAGCGTGGGTCTAGAAGTGTCACCAACCAGTTATGACTGTCACTCAAAATTTTGAGAAAGCGAGAGTCATGGGAAAGGCAGAGTAACATAAATACAGCCATGCGTACCAGACTGCTAACAGGCAAGACTTCTGTGTCCTCATCAAGAGGATGACTGACCATGCTCTCCTCCTCCTCCGATCTGTAGTCAGGCTATCCATGCTGAACAGACGGTATGACAGTTGTGCAGGTAGTACTGTCTATAGCGCATAAAACTAGCTTCTGTTCTTCCTCCTCCTCCTCCTCTTCCTCATTCTCACCCAATCCATGCTGTGATGAGATGAGGCTGGGCTGTGTGTAATCACCCTGTATGATTCATTGCTCCATCTCACCGTGCTCCTCCTGCAATGCATCCTCTTTGATTGTGAGCAGAGAGCGTTTCAGATGACAGAGAAACGGGATGGTGATGCTAATTATGGTGTCATCGCCGCTCACCATCTTGGTGGAGTCCTCAAAGTTTTGGAGGATGGTACATACAGTGGTGGCCAAAAGTATTGGCACCCCTGCAATTCTGTCAGATAATACTCAGTTTCTTCCTGAAAATGATTGCAATCACAAATTCTTTGGT
This sequence comes from Phyllobates terribilis, assembly GCF_046119375.1. NCBI lineage: Eukaryota > Metazoa > Chordata > Amphibia > Anura > Dendrobatidae > Phyllobates > Phyllobates terribilis. The sequence goes on from NW_027362764.1 coordinate 449,179,485, forward strand.
CTTATTATCTTCATTTAATTTGCTTGCAAGGAAAAAACACAAAAATAATTGTCCTAAAGCCAAATTGGATATAATTCCACACCAAACCGAAAAAAGGGGGTGGACAAAAGTATTGGCACTGTTTGAAAAATCATGTGATGCTTCTCTAATTTGTGTAATTAACAGCACCTGTAATTTACATGCAGCACCTAACAGGTGTTGGCAATAACTAAATCACACTTGCAGCCAGTTAACATGGATTAAAGTTGACTCAACCTCTGTCCTGTGTTCTTGTGTGTACCACATTGAGCATGGAGAAAAGAAAGAAGACCAAAGAACTGTCTGAGGACTTGAGAAACCAAATTGTGAGGAAGCATGAGCAATCCATGTCTGACATCCATATCCACTCCTGAGGTCTTATGTGTGGAGTCTGAACTGAATACCGACAGCCTTGTTGATGCTGGTACTCAACAACTGCACTCTTCTGCTCACAAATCCTTCCCAACATCTGCAGTGTAGAGTTCTAATGCTTGGGAACATCACACACCAGTCTGTGAGCTGGAAGCTGCAAACGCTGCTGAACCACGGCAAGGGGGGGGCGGAAGCTGTAGTAGACTTTCTAAAATAGGCACACAAGTGGTGTACTTTAACAAGCAGATCCGACAGCTCTGGGTAGGATTTGAGACACCGCTGAACCACGAGATTAAGCACATGCACCAGGCATGTTACGTGTGTGAGCTCACCTCGCCTCAGAGCCACCACCAGGTTCCAGCCATTGTCACACACGACCATGCCTGGCTGTATTTTCAGCGTTGTGAGCCACAGATCTGCCTGCTCTTTCAGAGCTGTCCACAACTCTTCAGCGTTGTGTGGTTTGTCACCTAAGCATATTAGCTTCAGCACAGCTTGTTGCCGCTTAGCCGAGGCAGTGCTGCAGTGCTTCCAGCTTGTGACTGATGTGGTCATTTCGGAGATGGAGGCTGAAGAGGAGGAGGAAGCTGAGGAGGATGAGCTGCAGGAGCTGTACACTGGAGGGGCAACCCTGATTGACCTAGGGCCCGCAATCCTTGGCGTTTGACTGGGTCCCGGCTTCCACTATGTTAACCCAGTGTGCCATCAGCGAGATGTACCGCCCCTGCCCACAAGCACTTGTCCACGTGTCCGTGGTTAGGTGGACTTTCCCAGTAACAGCGTTGTTAAGGGCACGGCTAATGCTTTGGGACACCTGCTTGTGTAATGCAGGGACGGCACACCGGGAGAAATAGTGGCGGCTGGGGACCAAGTACCGAGGGACGGCTGCCGCCATCAGGTTGCAGAATGCTACCATTTCCACAAGCTTAAAAGGCAACATTTCGAGCGCAAGCAGTCGCGAAATGTGGGAATTTAGAAGTGTGGCCTGTGGGGGCGTTGGCTGCATATTTGCGCTTGCGTTCCAAGGACTGGGGTATGGACAACTGAATGCTGCACGGGACAAGGACGTGGACATGCTTCCTGATGTTACTAGTTGACAGTGTGCAAGGATAGGTGCAGGGCAGGAGGCATCTTGGCTTGCACTATGGACTGGGGATTGGCTTGCATGTACAACAGCAGGAGAAGCAGTGGTGCCACCCGCAGACACGGTTCCTGGACTCTGGGGTTCGGCACACAAAGTCAGGTGCTTTGCTGCTGGTGGTGGTCAGGCTGCTAGTTTTGCCACCTTTGCTGATGCTGGCTTGGCAGGTGGTGCAAATGACCTTTTTGGGGTTATTGGCAGGGTCTTTAAAAACAACCAGACTCGGGAAGACCTAACAGTTGTACTGGCAATTTCCTTTGTGTTGGTGTTACGGGGAGCTGTTGCCTGCCTTTTGTCTGTGGCCACCACACTGCTTCTTCCTGCCTGTTGGGGTGCTCTGCCTCCCTCCCCCTGTGTGCTGCTGTCCTCGCTCTGCATGTCCTCCTGCCATGTTGGGTAAGTTACTATATCTTCCACCACCTCGTCTTCCACTTCCGCACTCTGGTTCTACTCCTGACTTTCTGGAAATTGGGTCTCATCATCGTCCACCTCTTTTGACACTTTCCCACCATCGCCTTCGTGTGAACGTGGCCGCTCAAATATTTGGACATCGCTACATGCGATCTCCTCTTGCCCCGCTTCAAGTGGACCGAGCTAGAGGCCCGAATCTATAAATGGAAAAGTGAACAGCTCTTCGGAGTGTCCAAGTGTGGGATAAATTGTCTCTGAGCACTCGGCATGGTAGGAGGAAGGAGGTTCAGGATGTGTAATATGCGGTCCAGACTCACGGCTACTGAGACTTGAACGTGTGGAAGACAGGGTGGTGGTGGCAAAGTGACTGCAAGCATTATATGCTATCCAACCAATAACCTTTTCACACTGCTCTGTGTTCAATAGTGGTGTTGTGCGGTCCCCTATTAGTTGGGACAGGAAGGTCGAGTGAGAAGATGTGGGTGTTTGCTGTGGCACATTTCAGCTTGCCCATGGCCTCGGCCTCTGCATTCCCCATCACAATCACGTCCAGTTCCCCATCCCTTGTCACGTGCCTTGCCCATTTTAAATGGAGGACAATATCTTTCACGCTCACTACAAATGGCTGAATTTGGAGCGAACTCATATGTGATCCGAGTGACGGACAAACCACAGTTTTAAATAGCTGGCCTGTAGGTAACTATTTTGAACAGCAAACTGGTGTCAATTGCTTCACTGACACACTGAAACAAATTTTTAATGGAGGCCAGAAATTACAGTATTTTCTGAAAACATATATGTGATCCGTGCTCGCTCATCACTAGTGAACAGTCATGGTTTGATTTCCATCTCCTGGGTTGGATGTAGTGGAAGAGGTGTCGTTCCTACTTCTACTATTTCTACTATAGTGAAATTGATGCCACTTTGCTAGTTTCTGCCACTAATTTTTGAAAATCCTGAGAATCCTGACTGGGTCACCATCTGCTGGGTTGGCTGTAGTGGAAGAGGTGTCGGTCCCCATTATACTAGTTCTATTGTAGTGAAATTGATGTTACTTCTGTGGTGTCTGCCACTAATTTTTTGGAAATGTGGAGGCTCCTGATTGGGTCTCCATTATTGGTGAGTGATCACTCTCGCCACTGCTCGGTACTCGCCCGAGCATCTCACTGCTCGGCGAGTATTTCTGGAATGCTCGAGTGGCCAGCCACACGATTGGTGTTCTTTAGACAGCCAGTTAACATGCTGGGATTGCCTACCATGCACTGTAATGCTGTAGCCCTTGTTGGTTGTGGCATTGCTGTGATTGGCTGGCGGCATATCCTCATCAGCTCTATCTAAGACTCGGTGACAATATACTCTTCACAGTCTACCCCAGAAACAGGCAGCGTAGGGAAAGGTGCTGAGTGAGGGAAAAATTTTGTGGTTTAATTGTTTATGTATAGGTATTCCACAGCAAGATATATATCCATCTAAACTTACAGTTCTTCTGAGGACTAATCCAGCTGCATATACAAGTGGGTACAGAAAGTATTCAGACCCCTTTAAATTTTTCAATCTTTGTTTCATTGCAGCCATTTGGTAAATTCTAAAAAGTTCATTTTTTTTCTCATTAAAGTACACTCTGCACCCCATCTTGACTGTTAAAAAAACAGAAATGTAGAAATTTTTGCAAATTTATTAAAAAAGAAGCCAGATTTTTTTTATTTTATTCACATTGCTGTATTTTCCATCATCAGATGTGACCCCATATTACTGTAATACAGACATTTTATTTGCCAAATATTACCCTCCATTTAAAGTCTCCCACTTGGGTGTTGTTCATACTATTCACACTTCATCGCTGACCAATACCACATCTACAAGGCCACTTCCTAAAACAGTGGTCATCAGACATGATCCCATATTACTGAAGCAATAATCCTGAAATTTTTGAGAGTGTGTCAAATATTATACTCCATTTAAAGTCTGGCAGTTGTGTGTTCAAACCTATTCACAGTTGTTTGCTGACATACCATATCTGTGAATGATGTTGTCAGAGAATTACTCTACTTTATGGACTGTGGTAAAACAGCTTCCTCGGCTCTATATGGAGATAGAAACGGAACACTGTCTCTTTAAGATTTTGGGTTTGTTTTCAAAAAGGTCATAAACCAACCTAGAGTTCATAATGTAAATACAGCCTATTCGGCATAACGACAAAAAAAAAATACTAAGATGCAGCACAATTCGTATATTGGCCGGGGTCTGGCCACTCAAGGTTAACCACACAAGGTTCAACACAACAAATGCAAGCTCCTCTCTGAAGCAAGTCTCTCCAGATACTGCCCACTAACACCTGAGTCAAAAGGAAGGCTATAACCAGACCACACCCTGAGGTGGAGATATGGAGAACGACTTCCCGCCTACTCTATGTTTGTTCTCATAAAACACGCCATTTTAAACATGGCTGATTAACTCTCTCTGCATCTACCATTAGAGATGAGCGGTGTTCGAATCGAACTGTTCGCCAATCTCAAATTCGAGCTGTTTTGGGCGATATTCGAGACATTCAACGAACCCGAACAATTTGAAAAAAATCCGGCTGTTCGAGGTTATGTTCGATAACTGTTCGTGCACCAAAATCATAACTGGATTTTTTCACAGTAATGCTGATAATCAATGTTAATACACAGTTTGAGTGTACAGCGGGGCGGGGGGAGGGGCATGGGATGGATCTCTGCATAATAATGAAGATCTCCAATTTTTTTTTCTCTTTCCCGCATTTACAGTGGGGAGGTGCAGTCTGTTAGTCAGCAGCGCACACACGGAGCGAAGTACTTTTTTTCACACAAGCAAGGGCATGTGTCATTGGCTGTGTATGTCACATATCCTTGCCCTATAAGATCCAGCCATTTTCCCCGTCACCACCATTTTCTCACTGCTGCAGCTGAGTGTCAGACGGCACCGCTGCTGCTGTGTGCGCGCTATACAGTATAACTGTGTGAATTGCAAGCAAATTTTATCTGAAATAGACAGATAGCTTGGGAGTAGTGACTAGTTGTAATTGCAGCCCTTTTGAGGGCTAGGTTACATCAGTTCCTATCACTTTTTGCCAGGCAGGTCTGTTTTAGTGCTGTGCAAGTGTTTTTCACAGCATTTAGCTAAATCTAGCTAAGCAAATCCTTTTGGGCCTCTTGCAGTGTGTGTTAGTCAGTGGAGTAGCCTATCTGTGTTGCAAGCTACACCACCTGTGTATGTAATACAAATTTTTTACTGCACCTAGCCAAGTAAAACCTTTTGGGCATATTAGCAGTGTGTGGTACTCATTCTCTTAGGCCATCTATACTAAGCTCCACCAGCTTTCAAATTACTAATAATTTTTAGCTGCATCTTGCCTGTAAAATAATTTTGGGCATATTATCAGTGTGTGGTACTCATTCTATTAGGCCATCTATACTAAGCTCTACCAGCTTTCAAATTATGAAAAACACAGCAGCCAACATTTTAAAGAATATGGAGAGGTGGTGTGGAAAAAAATGATCCATACCCCAAATCCATGTTGCCAAACTCGATATGAGCAATATGAAACTAAAGAAAAAACGAGTGTGCTGGCATAAAAAGAACTTTATTTATAAATCATTAAAATATCATATAGATAGATGCATAGTATAAAGTGCAGACATGCGGATCAAAAAACCCCATTTATTCTCTAGCCCATAAAGAACAAAATGTGAAACATATATCAATTACATAGGGCTACAAGTGAACATCCATAGATCCTCCTAACATCAAACCAAACAATAGGAGAGGAATGGAACATAAGGATACATAGGAATAATAAGGGGTAAAGTGTTTAAATAGATGTGACACAGATAAAATTGGGATAATAACAACACAGTCTAATATTCTATATTAGCTGTCAACATACATAGCATTCATAGAACAGTAATCGCTTACCCCAAAAGATAGTGTCACAAATGGTGCAAGGACCACAAGAGGGTAAGTGCCTATAGTTCAAAGAAGCCTCGACGCGCATTTCGTGTGAGCTTTTTCTAATGGTGCATATACAAGGACCTTTTTATATTTCCCTCCCAACCAAATTTGTCACGTGTACAATCACGTGAAATATTCAGGATGGCCGCGATTGGGATGGGGAATAACGGCGCATGCGTCGGGGCGGTCCCCTCCCAAGCATGAACCCACACCGCCCTTCATGATGCGGGCGCAACCCGGAAGCGTCCATGGACTACTTCCGGGGAGCGCCGACACCATAGAGACAGGCGACGCGGGGACGCGAGGCGGGAGCAACCCTACGCACGCGCACATCCCCATCCCAACACACAAGAATACCAACAAACGACAGGTCAGTCGTCCTGCAATTCTTAATAGAGAACGGAAGAGACAAAGAAAAAGTGAAAAGAGAAATGAGAACATAGAAAGAAGAAACAAAGGGATAGACAAAAAATAATAATAAACAGTACTTTATAACAAATAATTAAAATAAGAAAAACACAAAAAATTCAAAAATCAAAAAACACATTGGATATGAAAAAAAGTAAATTATAAAAAACAACAAAAAACACACTAAATAGACAAAAGTAACATGATGAATCATTCATCCCATGATGTTGCTAGAGCATAACAGGATATTCAAAATATGTCAAATCATCAAGGTAGAGACAAAAATAGGGTCCTTGAAGAGAAGTCACTACATAAAAGAAAAAAACACCATAGTTACTAACAAACACAATTAAAATAAATAAAAAGACACGAAACAACCCTCATGTGGTAGAAAGCTATATACTAGCAAAGGTTCGCAGGAGAGCATACAAAATTCAATTCACTACAGTCCATTAAATAAAATGGCAAATGGTAAGGCATCACCTCGATTCAACTAATAGAGGCAAAAAGAGGCGCAGAATAAGGACGAATCTCATCAAAGAAACGGAACGAACCCCAAATTTTCATTAAGACGCTGCGGTGCCAGGGTATCCAAAGTGATGATCCACCTCGCCTCTTTCTGTGCTAAGAGACGTTTGGCATTGCCACCCCGAGAGCCCAGATGTACCACATCAATACCTCAAACTTTCAACGACCGTGAATCGGAATTGTGAACGGCCTTGAAGTGTCGAGGCAGCGACTTGAGCTCCCGGGGATCAATGACTGACCGAGCTGCATCAATGTCCCTCACATGCTCGCGAACTCTGATACGAAGCTCCCTGGAAGTTAATCCATCATATATCAATCCGCACCCACATGTGGCGTAATACACCACATGTGTGGTGCTGCAAGAGACATAGTGACGAATCTCAAAATGACGGGAGCCGTCAGAGTTCGCAAACGACGTGCTGCGTAGGACATTGATGTAGGCGGCACAATGTCCACACGGAAAGGTGCCCATCCAGGGGACGTGAGATCCAAATGGATTTACTATCAGAGGGACATAATGACTGAATACCAACAAGTCTACCAAGGTGTTACTAATAATTTTTAGCTGCATCTTGCCTGGAAAATAATCTTGGGCCTGTAGCAGTGTGTGGTACTCATTCTATTAGGCCATCTATACTAAGCTCCACCAGCTTTCAAATTACTAATAATTTTTAGCTGCATCTTGCCTGGAAAATAATTTTGGGCCTGTAGCAGTGTGTAGTACTAATTCTATTAGGCCATCTATACTAAGCTCCACTAGCTTACAAATTACTAAAAAATTTTAGCTGCACATTTTAAACAGAATTCAGAGTCAGGTGGTGGGACAAGAGGAGGTTGAGGAAGTAGAGGAGGAGGAGTTGTATGCGGAAGGGCTAACATCTGCAAGGTCCAGAAGGTCGGCAGCACAAAGGCAGCAGGCATTGGAGGGTGAGGGAGAGGGATTAACCAGGGCACATGGTAGCAGCCAAACTAGTGAGGAAGGTGCAGGAGCCCAGGAAGAAGTGGAGGACGAACTGGCGATGGGCATGGAAGACTCATCAGATGAGGGAGACCTTGATCACATTTCTGTTGTGCGAGGTTGGGGGGAGAGGGCAGAGGAAGGAAGCATGATTCTTACCTCGCCACCAACACAACAGGGACTTGGTGCTCCTGGATGCGCAAGACACATGAGTGCCTTCTTGCTGCACTACCTACAACATGACCCTCGAATTGTCAGAATTCGAAATAATCCTGACTACTGGGTTGCCACACTCTTAGATCCCCGGTACAAAAGTAAATTTGCCAAAATAATTCCTGCCATAGAAAGGGATTCACGCATGCAGGAGTATCAGCAGAGACTGTTGCAGAATCTTACATGTGCTTTTCCACAAAACACCAGTGGTGCACGTAGTGAATCTCACAGTTCTAACTTGCCAACCGTGGGACTGTCGAGTCTTCAGCACTCAAACCGTAACAGAAACTCAGTATCTGCTGGTAACAGCAATTTTGCGTAATCCTTTCACCACTTTTTTAGCCCATCCTTTGCAAGGCCACAGGAGACAAGAAGTCAGACACATAGTCAACGCCTAGAGACAATGATACAGGAGTATCTCCAAGTGAACATCGAAGCCATGACTGTGTCACTGGACCCTTGCTCTTTTTGGGCTTCCAATCTGGATAAATGGCCGGAGCTTGCCACTCACACCTTGGAGATCTTGTCATGCCCCGCAGCCAGCGTTCTCTCTGAACGTGTGTTCAGCGCTGCTGGTGGTGTGCTGACAGATAAGAGCACGTGGCTGTCCACTGACAATGTAGACAGACTCACGTTCATAAAGATGAACAAATCATGGATCCGCAAGGACTTTTCTACCCCTGTGTCATACTGGTGAGAGTAAAAGCTTGAGGATTTGTTAAAATCACCTCACCAACCATTTTAAGCTTTCAAATTAATAATAATTTTTAGCTGCATCTAGCCCGGCAAATAATTTTGGGCCTGTAGCAGTGTGTGGTACTCATTCTATTAGGCCATCTATACTAAGCTCCATGTCAACTATATACTTTATACTTATGGAGATCGATAGCGTGGGTCAGAGTGAAGACAAACACGATATATCGTAATACCAGGATATATTGAAGCAGGCAAGCATATATTATAGCAGGCAGGTATAGGCAATAAGCAATCAGTACACAGTCTCTGGAAACGGTTGTGATGTCAGTACAAACCGATGGATGTCCCAGGTCCAGAAATGCACAGTCCACGAGATCCTGAGCCCGGACCAGGCTCCTTTCAGAGAGTAAGCTGAACTGCAAGTGGATGCAGAGCGGGTCTTTGCACACAGATGAAAGTCCGGATAAACAGCAGGCAGGTAACAGGTGGGGAATCCCAATGTAGAGAAGCAACAGGCACGATGCAAGTCCTTCAAGCTTGGCAGCAGGTAAGATACAAGATACACAAGCAACGTATAGTTGGCCCGAGTCTCTTTATATATATAGCAAACAGGAAACAGGAGATATTAGACAGGAAACAAGATGGCCCCCGAGACTGTCAACTACATTTTGGATAAGGGCAGAATCAAACATAACAGGTACATGCAGCTCGATCTTGGATAAGGACAGGTACATGTGGCTCCATTTTGGATAAGGACAAAAACCAGACAGAACAGATACATGATTCAGATCCTTACACTCCACCAGCTTTCAAATTACTAATAATTTTTAGCTGCATCATGCCTGGAAAATAATTTTGGGCCTGTTGCAGTGTGTGTGGTACTCATTCTATTAGGCCATCTATACTAAGCTCCACCAGCTTTCAAATTAAGAAAAATTTTTAGCTGCTTCTTGTCTGGAAAATAATTTTGGGCATAGTAGCAGTGTGTGGTACTCATTCTATAAGGCCATCTATACTAAGCTCCACCAGCTTTCAAATTACTAATAATTTTTACCAGCATCTTGCCTGGAAAATAATTTTGGGCCTGTAGCAGTGTGTGGTACTCATTCTATTAGGCCATCTATACTAAGCTCCACCAGCTTTCAAATTAATAATAATTTTTAGCTGCATCTTGTCTGGAAAATAATTTTGGGCATAGTAGCAGTGTGTGGTACTCATTCTATTAGGCCATCTATACTAAGCTCCACCAGCTTTAAAATTAATAATAAATTTTGTTCTCTCTGAACGTGTGTTCAGCGCTGCTGGTGGTGTGCTGACAGATAAGCGCACACGGCTGTCCACTGACAATGTAGACAGACTCACGTTCATAAAGATGAACAAATCAAGGATCCGCAAGGACTTTTCTACCCCTGTGTCATCCTGGGGAGAGTAAAAGCTTGAGGATTTGTTAAAATCACCTCACCATCACATTTTAAGCAACTCTGGGGCAATTGAAGCCACTTAAGTGGTGTCTGTGCCCCAAATTTTTGGAAAAAATTGAGACTCTTTTTGGAGTCCCCTTGCTGTGTTTTATCTGACTTGGCATCATCAATTACAGGTGGGTTGGGTCTCCCCCCCCCTTTTAACCGTAAGAAACTACATACACTATGGCTTGAGGTAACACAGATGGTTGAGTCTGAAGAGCTGTTTACTCCGAGTTCTGCTCCAAAGCTTCAGTGTCTGCTAGTCAGCGTAGTAACCCAACTGCGAAGCAAGCTGCACCGCCTGTGTATCTAATAATGATTTTTAACTGCATCTAGCCTAGGCAGACTGTGGTGACCCCCAACCAAACCCAGACGCTCAGCCCCCTACCGCCCCCCTTTCATTGACAATACAATCATGTAACTCTTACAACTGGATGGGTGAGTATCGGTCACAGCTTTATTAACTGTTTATACTCATTACATTAGAAAGGCATTTTATTTCTAAAATAATTCAGCTTGTTGCAGCATGCCCTGTGTCTCCAGTCTCCACAACGGCAAGCTGGCCAACAAGTGCAACTCTCCAACATGTCCTTTCAATTTACAGGCCACGGAGGATCCTGTGTACTCATATGCAGGACTCTGACCCCCATCCATCACTCTTAAAGCTTGTTCCACTCAGTCCTGGAGTCCTGACAGGAATATGTCCAGTCCAATATCCATTAAGTGAACACAGTCGGGCCGTATGAGGCCTGCTTTATCTCCTTCCAGTTGTCCGCCTCTGTCACTTATAAATTTTGGCATCCAAATATTTATTAGCCGCCTTGTCCGTTCGATGGCCGTGATGTCTCGGGCACCTTGTCATACCGCGCTTGGCACAATCTCTGACTATTTTTGTGAAAAATTCTATGAAGCGCTCAGTGTCTAGTTTCATTATTGCCATTAGTAATGCGATCTTGTGATAACCTAGGTCGTTTCACCCCGGCCTGTATAACTAAGATGACCGGACCTCTTGCCTCTCTCCCTACCTTGATTACCTCCATTAGTACCTGTGGCCATTGCAGGCCTCTAATACCTCTCCAGTTCAAATATGTGTTATGAAACTCAAATTTCCTCCCACCAGGGCAGACTTTTGCCCTTTTTACTGCCCAATATATATGCGAGTGGCCTATCACCCACACTGTTGGCTTAGCGTCACCTGTAAAAGAAACAAACCACGTTAGGATAACAAGTCCGGTCTTATGTATCTCTCCAAACACGTGGATCGCCATCTCCCTATCCTCTGAACTTCCGTCTCTGACAGTCCTGCTCTTACTGTTTCCGTGGCCGCCTCTATGCGGAATGAGTGTGTCCCGTAATCTTTGGGGTGGTTCCCTGCCGATGTTATGCATTTATTAAATATAGCTTGGAACTGGTATCTTGATAATGGCGTTCCATCAATGTGTGATAGGAAGAAATTACTTTGTGATCTGATGGTTATATATGTTTTTACTATTGTTACCCGACTCAGCGTACTATTTGTGGGTTGTAGAAGTACCCAAGTGCCCCTGCCCGCTGGAACCGTTTTCGATTTGCGTATGCGTAGACATATTGCATTATAGGCTATGACTATGTCCTGGTGTAATAAGCCTCCACTGGTGTTAATTTTGGATTGAGGGACTAATTCGCTTATGCATAGCGCCCCGAAGAAGGCGATCACAAATACAGTAGACAGTAGTGTTGCTTCGAATTGTGAGTATCATGTTAATGGTGTTAGGGATATGATGTGAGTAATCAGTTTTAGTGACACGGGACAGGACGTCTACACTCCTGACTTGGCTGACCCCTTTTCCACCCTTTTATGGATTGTATGATGATGAATCTCTTTGTCACATGTCCCCAATTCAGTAGTTGGAAGTGAAATGCTACTTTGGTAAGCCACCGCTGCGCTGACGCCCCTGATATGCCCCTTATCATTAGCTGGTGGAGAAATTCTATGTTGACTTGTAATCTGGCTTGTTCACATTGGTCAACCCGTCTGCCTGCTACTAGTCGTTTCCTCTGTTTCCATGCCTTACCGTATGCTTGCCACATCGACGGGGAAACTGACGCTCTGATTAATGGCATCAACTATTCTCCACTAGATCCCATAGGGAGGCTGGGCAACTGTTGCCCGATGGGTGGGCGTTGGGGAGGAGCTCTGTGAAAATCTGCCAATTGAATTGTGATAAAGCATTAGCAGCAGTGTTAGACCCCTCAGCATTGTGGTTAGCGCGGACCCATACATTGTGTTTTAGGCACAGGAATGCTAGCCGGCGTAGTAGGCCTAGCACTGGGAGAGACGATGATGCCATATTTTTAATGAAGTGCACTAGGCTGGTGTTTTTTGTTATGAAGAGTATATTTTTGTTAGCCAGGCGCGTGCCCCATATTTCTATTGCTACCACTATTGGAAACAGTTCCAGGACTGTCTGTTTTTTTCTCACCACTTGTTCTGCCCATTACGGAGGCCATAAGCTTGTGCACCATTGGTTATTTAGTATCGCTGCATATCCGCCTGATTCTGCTGCCCCGGTGAATAATCTTAGTTGAATGTTGGACTGTTCTGCTCACATAAATAACGTGTGACCGTTGAATGATTATAAGAAGACTTTCCACACCTCTAAGTCCGCCCGTAGCTGCCTGCTGATTCTGATGCCATGACTTGGTTTAGATGCCCCTTTTGTTGCGGGCGATAAATGAAGAGAAAAAACCCTTCCGACTGGCATCACCCGGCTCGCAAACACGAGGAGACCAAGTAATACTTGCATCTGCTGTAGTGTTACTTTCCATACTGCGCAAAAATCCTAGATCAGGTGTAATGTTTTGGTATTTTTTCCCATGGGAGGCTGAACAACCTTGCTGTGGTGTCGATTTTGATGCCTAAGAACGATTTTTTTTAGTTGTGGGGCCTATGTTTTTAGTTGGGCATAATGGGTCTCCAAACCGACGGGAAATGTTTGTGAATTCGTTGAGTAAGGGGCAGCGAAAGTGGATGACCAATCGCCACATGGCAGAAAAAGAAAGGAAAAAATCAGCTCACCCACCTAGAAGATCAACAGCACGGAGCCAGGAGTGCTACCAGACGAACATGAGGAACCAGGAAGATCCAGCTGAAGAAATCTTCTAAAATCCACCTTTTATTGGGTCATACAAAAAATATTTTAAAAGCTCACCTTGGAGAAGAACAGCAAACGCATTTCGGACTAAAGGTTCTTAATCATTGCATAGCAAAAAAACAGCAAGGAAGTGGTATTTATGTCATGTCCTGCTATGCACCTGTTCAAGGCAGAGTTAATCAGAAATTTAAACACACATACCATGTTAAAATCGTATAGCATAGAAACAATGCATATAAATGTAAATAATCCAAAAGAAAAGAAGAAAAAAGGAACATATATATAATAATAATCTATAAATGATCACTCATAATGATGCATCAAATCATGTCTGATGTTTAAACCCGCTGGTACACGTGTATTTAAAGTATAAATCCACCAACTTTCTCTATTAAGGAGCTTTCTCCTATAATCATCCACCAAATCTCCACCAATCGCCACGGCCCACGGAGGGGCCACCACAGTCAGTGAATCCTTCCTTATTTAGTATAGAGTCTACCAATACTTTGGGCGTATTAGCCCAGCTGCGAAGCAAGCTGCACCGCCTGTGTATCTAATAATAATTTTTAACTGCATCTAGCCTAGGCAGACTGTGGGTCCCCCAACCAAACCCAGGCGCTCTGCATCTAACCCAGCCAATCATTTGATTGTATTGCTAGTAGCAGAGTCGCATGGGCTCTAAACCTTGCATAGCCTGTGCATTTTTTCAGATAGATAAGGATGACCCAACTCGTGTTATCTGTAACATTTGTCACCAAAAGCTAAGTAGAGGCCAAAAAATCCATAGTTTGAGTGCATGAACCGTCACATGGATATGAAGCATAAGTTGCAGTGCGAAGCTCACTGTGCTACATTGCGGCCTAGCGGGCCGGGAAAACCACCATCTGCCCCACCTGTGTCATTCTGGGGAGACTAAAAGCTTGAGGATTTTGGAAAATCACCTCACCAACCATTTTAAGCAACTCTGGGACAATTGATGCCACTTAAGTGGTGTCTGTGCCACAATTTTGGGAAAAAATGGAGACTCTTTTTGGAGTCCCCTTGCTGTGTTTTACATGACGTTGCCATCGTCAATTCCAGGTGGGTCGGGTCTCTCCCCCCCCTTTTAACCTTAAGAAACTACATACACTATGGCTTGGGGTAACACAGGTGGTTAAGTCTGAAGAGCTGTTCACTCATACTATAGCCTGGGAATCAGAGGTCTGCTCCAAAGTTTCAGTGTCTGCTAGTCAGCGGAGTAGCTACCGCCTGTAGATCTAATTACAATTTATTTTTTTCAAATTCAAGTTTTTTTTTATTTTTGTGCTGAAAAAGTACAAGAAAATACAATATACATAGTAAAAGGGGTAGTATAAGTATAAATCTATGCATAACGACAGTACATTGGGGGTACAGGGAGGGTTTCCATCAATATGCAGATCAAGCATGTATTTTTCCATATGAAAGATAGAGAGAGAGGAAGCGGACCACGGTAGACCACCAATCAATAGAGTGCGATTATGATCATTGTTGTGCCGACATCACGGATAATTTTAGTTTGGGGCTAGATGGTAGGCGTCAGAGTTTTGAAAATCAATCCAATCCCTCCAAATCACACAGTATCTATTAACATCAGCCGGTGAGATGCCAATCAGATGCTCCATCCTATTAAGGAGGGAGATCTCCGCAAACCATTCCTCCACAGTGGGTGGGTCTCTGCTTTTCCAGTGTCGTGGAATGACATTCTTAGCCGCCTGTATTAGGTAGCCTATTGATGACCTTTTATAGCTACATTTACTTATTGGTAACATTGATAAAAGGAGGGCTTCTGGCGTATTAGGGATAGTCAAACCAGTTATTTTCTCAATCATGGGAACCACCTTTGCCCAAAATGCATTTATTATAGGGCATGCCCACCATATGTGTGACATTGTCCCTTCCCCTCCCCACATCTCCAACATCTATCTGAGACCACTGGATACCATCTATGAAGGACTGCTGGTACCCGGTACCATCTAGAGATAATTTTGAAGGAGGTTTCCTGAGCTTTGGACCCTATTGAGGTTTTATGTGTTAGGAAGAAACATTTATCCCATTGTGAATCAGAGAAGGACTTCCCCTGTTCCCTTTCCCATGCACCGCAGAATCCTGGCCTATTGTCAGTTACCAGGGCAATGAGGAGATTATACAGTAGGGAGATGGAGTGTGTAGGGGGTGACAATGAGAGGCTCAATTTTTTAAAGTTTGTGAGATCTCTATGAAGATGTGTGCGTTTCTTCACAGTTGAATAGAAGTGTTGTAACTGGCTATATTCAAAATTAGCCTTCGAGGAAGTGGCTCTTCCCTGTAACAAATCAATGAGGGGGAGCAGCGAAGTATTGGAGATGACATGAGAAAATAATATCGGATGGGATTAATTTGAACCGAGAAATCTATTTGCAGATAGTCCTGGTGGGAAATCTGGATTATCAGAAATCAGGAGCAAGAGGCCCTGGGGGTCGATTGAGGATAAGCTTTTTTTTTGGGATCTCAAAGCCAAAGCAGTGGCATTAGTACTATATGACTTGAGGCCAAGAGAGGGGACAATTAAATGGGCGCACCATGGGAGAGTGGTAAGAGCTTTAGGACAAATGGATTGAGCTATTTTGACCCACAATTTCCCCTCCGAATGATGGAAGAAGTCCAGGATTCTAGCGTGTACTGCTGCCATGTAATACCTTCTACAATATGGAAGGCTAAGGCCCCCCTTTTGTTTGTGTCTGATCAGAACGTCCCCCCGAATGCGTGGACGCCTACTTGCCCAGATAAATCTGCAAAAGCTACTGCGTAGTCTTTCCAAAAATTTGAGGGAATTACCACGGGAATGGTTTGGAAGAGGTATAAGAGTTTAGGTAGGACGTTCATTTTTAGCATATTTATTCTGCCGAACCAGGAAAAATCCTTCACTGTCCAAGAAGTAAGATCTCTATGGAGTTGTTCAATAAAGGGCCCAAAATTAAGATAAAATAGACGGGAGAGGTCTCTATGAATACGAATTCCTAAGTATTTGATACCCTGTGAGGGCCAGGCAAAGGGAAAGTTGGACTGGATGGAATCCTGTATGGACTTGGGGAGGGAGACATCAAGGGCCTCAGACTTCGCTGCATTGATTTTAAAATTTGACCATGTACCAAAGGGATCTATTTCAGCCATAGCAGCAGTGATGGATATATGTGGTTGAGTGATATATACTAGGACATCATCAGCAAATGCAGAGCACTTGAACTCGGTGCCTCCCTCCTCAATCCCCCTAATATTGGGGTTATCGTGAATTGATGAGAGCAGGTGCTCCATGTCTAGGATGTATAAGAGAGGGGACAGAGGACATCCCTGCCTTGTCCTATTGGTGATTATGAAAGGTGATGATAATGTTCCATTTATCTTCAGCCTAGCTGACGGATTGCGATACAGGGCCATGATTTGGGCTATAAAAGGGTCCCCTAGACCGCTACCCCAATCTTTTTAAGAGAATAACATATGGCGTGCCAGGAGACTCTATGTAATGCTTTCTCAGCATCCAATGAGAGTATCTAATTACAAATTTTTAACTGCATCTAGCCCAGGAAATACTTTGTGACTAGTAGCAGTGTCTGCTAGTCAGCGGATTAACCCAGCTGTTAAGCAAGCTACACCACCTGTAATTTGGACACTTAATTTTTTCAAAGGAAATGGTTCGGGCCCCCGGGACACTCAGTGAAGATCATCGGGGAGGCACCCCAAGGCACAGGGGCTGGGACCAGGGGCTGGGACTGGCGGTAGGATGCCTTGCGGTGGACCGCCAAGCTCAATCCTTATAAAAGCTTTTTAGCTGCATCAGCTTTAGTGGACGCTACTGGAGCTGGAATTATCGCGGCTGCTGGCATGAGACTTGCCCTCCAATAGATCCTTGTAAAAGGATTTAAAGTGTACTCATTCAAATTAGAGGTACAATTTAAATTAAAAATATTAGACCTGCCTCCACCGCGGGGGGGCTCGCTCGACCCACCAGCGGACAGGCACCAGTATTGGGAGAGGGGGGCAGGCCGTCAGGGTCCACCTCAGCTCTGGCACAAACACGGCGACACAGAGGTCGCACGGGCAGGAACGGACTGGCCGTGTCGGCTTCGCACTTTTTTGGTTTTAGAAGGGCATGTGTTTTCTCTGTGCTTCTATGTGTTTTTGTTTGCCTGCCATTGGTTTTAACGGTGTTCGAAGGTGTTTGATGAACAGTTCGATGAACAGTTCGGCGAACATACGGGTGTTCGACGAACCGAACCGAACTCTAACACTACGGGTGTGGCTCAACACTATCTACCATGCAGGAGAAAACATCCATGTTTCACATCAATGAAGCTAATTTCACAGAAAGATACACCTAAAATTTACAGTTTATTGATATTATCTATTCAAGAAAAACCCTCAAAAAAAGCAAAAAAAATGCCAATAAGAAACAGGCCAGCAAAAAATTCCAGCTGATTATATACAGATAAATGCAGAAGGGGAAATGCCCTGAGCTGACCCTTGACTTGTTTCTGCCTGTCAGCGGAGCTTGGCACCCTCTTGAACGCAAAAGGTTCCCCTGCTCCTCGATGGCCCTCCCTGAATGACCCTAGGAGGCCCTCAATGAATGGGAGTGATGGGTGTAAAGTACAGATGTAAGGGGATAAATAAAGGTAGCCAGTGCTACACCATCAGAACATCACAACCATTAACACTGTACCAGCAGCATACAGGTGTGTTAAGTAGAGTGTAATGTTTCAAATATTAGTCCTTATTAAATAACACCTTCTTACCCTGCCTTCACTTATTATTCACAGGACAATACATGTAACCAAAACATTAAGACAGAGATGTCTATGTCAGCACAGCCTCTACGAGTCAGCTGTATTTTATAACCGTATTTTAATACAAGACAAGTGACATGTGTTATGTATAGATATCACAAACTCTATAAATATCAATCATCTTCAATTAAATAAGTCACATGCAAACATAGGTAAGCCAAATAATCATTGAAGATTATATACATCAATATTAACCCGCAGTCACAGGAACAAATCAACAATGTGGTAGTCAGTCAAGACTTCACAACAGAGATATGCAAAGTTCAAAAGATAGATGCAGGTGTATATCGCTCCACAAGGGCGCGTTTCTCCTGCAAATTGGCTCATCAGGAGCCACACACCATATAGACTCTAATGATATAATATGCGTACTTAATAGAAAACTTAGCTTAGATTAATGATGTTGGCATTCTTAATAAGGTGCTTTGTGCATGCTCCTCCACATTGTTGCGGTGGTCGCGTTGATAAAGTGCTCAGTGCATTCCTCAGGGACCAATATCACACTCCTATTGAGGATTGTCAAATGCCAACAGACCGCACTATCCACCTACAAGAATGTCAAATGATGAATTGACCCCTCTCCCTAATAAATCCCATGGGTGATTGCTCACCTGTGTTTCATATGGGGACACCTGGATGTAGTTTTGATTAAAGGGAGCCAACCATGTTTCAACCCAGAAGTTCCCAGGGTCCTCACTGCCTGTCACGCAAGTGAGGCATGGAACACACGCTTTCCCAGATAATGGGGAGTGCCCACTGGTATGCACATTAGCAAAGTCCGCCTCCTCATACTATTGGTGGAGATGGAACATGTGTCTCCAGGTCCTCACTGTGTGTAATGTGTGCCTCCTCATACTATTGATGGAGAGGGAACATGTGTCTCCAGGTCCTCACTGCCTGTGTCATGTGTGCCTCCTCATACCATAGGTGGAGAGGGAACATGTGTTTCCAGGTCCTCACTGCCTGTGTCATGTGTGCCTCTCCATACCATTGATGGAGAGGGAGCCTGTGTCTCCAGGTCCTCACTGCCTGTGTCATGTGTGCCTCCTCATACCATTGGTGGAGAGGGAACACGGGTCTCCAGGTTCTAAAACACCTCCCAATGTGTATAATGCAGAGATCTACCTCCTCATTACCATTGGTGGTATGAGAGCATGCGTCATTAGTCAGTACACTTCACCCTAAAGCCGCACAAGAACGAGGTCTGGAACGCAAGTATGGCTCATCCAGAGAGGGACTGTCCCAACCAGTGGGCGTACCAACTCCAGACACCTGACTTCACACAGTCTTGATCTCCAGATACACTAAAGAGCAGTCTCCCATGGGGTGGCCTCCCAGAGAGGAGATGGGGCGGATCCACTACAGATCACGCAGCTCCTCCCACAATTACCCTTACTGAAGCTAATAGCCTCAGTGAAACATATCTCCCCTCCAATATTCTGCCAGTGACTTTGTAACAGGACTGACAATAAAACATACAAAATTTAAGCTAAATTGGATTTTCCTGGAAGAAATGTTAAGAAACATTCTTTGCAGGGTCATGACTTCTATAGAAGGCCAAATAAATTAGAAAAAAAACTATAAAAACACTGTAATAATTGTAATGGATACCAAAGGAGTCTTTTTGCGTGGAACAAAGATGCAACAGAACACAGTTTATAGGTGTCAAAGTATATATTACAAACACACGGTGTTTCAAACAAGTGCAGATGAAAACTCAAAGTCCATAAACACTCTGGGGAAAATGCAATTAGCAGAGCAGTTTGTAAAGCACTGTTCACACTAGAGGATGCTAGAAAACAAGGAAGTCTTTATCAAGTCCATACACAAATATAAATATAAATGCAAGGAAGTCCAAACAATATATATTAGATAATCCAGGGAGGCCTGGGTAGGAAGTCCCAGATAATGCAACACAGTCCCGTGCTCTAAATGCAATCAGCAAAGCAATCTGTAAAGAACAGTTCACACTAGAGGATGCTAGAAAACAAGGAAGTCTTTATCAAGTCCATACACAAATATAAATATAAATGCAATGAAGTCCAAACAATATATATTAGATAATCCAGGGAGGCCTGGGTAGGAAGTCCCTGATAGTGCAGCACAGTCCCGTGCAACTATCTAATGCAGGTGAGTCAGAGCAGAATCCAGCTTACTTGTTAGTAGAATGCAGGTGAAGACTGAGGCTCAGAGGTAGCAGCAGGAGCAGCCAGGAGAAGGAGGAATACTGGTAACAACTGAATGCAGCAGAGTCTCTGAGAGAAGGTAACAGAAGATCCACAACAGGTCTGCAGGGCAGAGCAGGAAACTAGGAAACCACCAGGAACAGGTCACAGGCAGAATACTCTAGCACTGATTAGAGGCTGGGGTGGAGTTATAAAGCAGGAAGACAAGGGGCAAATGAGACAAAAGACACCATCTTGAAAGAGGGCAAAAATGGCCAAAATGTAATTAAAAATATTTGCAGTCCTGACAAACACAGCAGGATCTTTAGCATCAAAACCAGACTCATCAATGTAACCTCTTAATCCTTGCAAGCTTCAACACAATGTTCACAAGGTAGACAGCAGTGGTGGCCGCTCCCCTAGACACGGCACATCATGTTTAGGTATGAGCACCCCAGTACCAGAAGTGAAGCCATCCACAATTTCCATACCTCAGGAATTTTATTTGGTAGACTGGCTGTTGTGGGGTTTCCTACTAACTTGGAAGCGTCGTCGTCAATGTTCACAAGGTAGACAGAGCAGCAGTGGTCGCTCTCCTAGACAACGAGCAAACTCCTTCATGATGGTAGAGGCCACCATCTATTTAGCTTACTGCCTGGTACTTTTCTGTGGGAATGAGCTTGGCTCCAAGCAGCCAGGAATATCCAGCAAATAGCACGCCATGGTTTGGTATGAGTACCCAGTACCAGAGGTGATGCCATCCACAA
This sequence comes from Phyllobates terribilis, assembly GCF_046119375.1. Lineage (NCBI taxonomy): Eukaryota > Metazoa > Chordata > Amphibia > Anura > Dendrobatidae > Phyllobates > Phyllobates terribilis. The sequence goes on from NW_027362764.1 coordinate 449,200,572, forward strand.
TTTCCATATCTCAGAAATTTTATTTTGTGGACTGGCTGCTGTGGGGTTTCTACTCACTTGGGAGCGTCGGTAGTCAAAACAGGAAGAGTTTTATTTTGTAGACTGGCTGCTGTGGGGTTTCCTACTAACTTGGCAGCGTCGTTGTCAATGTTCACAAGTCATACAGCAGCAGTGGTCACTCCCCTAGACAACGAACAAACTCCTTCATGAAGTAGAGGTCACCATCTCCTTAGCTTGCTGCCTGGTACTTTTCTGTGGGAATGATCTTGGCTCCAATCAGCCAGAAAATTCCAGAAAATGGCACACCATGTTTTGATATGAGCACCCAGTACCAGAGGTGAAGCCATCGACAATTTCCATATCTCATGAATTTTATTTGGTAAACTGGCTGCTTTGGGGTTTCCTACTAACTTGGAGCATTGTCGGCAGTGTTCACAAGGTAGATAGCAACAGTAGTCAGTCCCCTAGACAAAGAGCAAACTCCTTCATGATGACAGAGGCCACCTTCTTCTTAGCTTGCTGCCTGGTACAGTTCTGTGGAAATGATCTTGGCTCCAAGCAGCGAGAAATAACCAGCGAATGGCACGTCATGGTTTGGTATGAGCACCCGGTTCCAGAGGCCAAGCCATCCACAATTTCTATATCTTAGGAATTTTATTTGGTAGACATGCTGCTGTGGGATTTCCTACTAACTTGTGAGCATTGTTGTCAATTGTCACAAAGTAGACAGCAGCAGTGGTCACTCCCCTAAGACTACGAGCAAACTCCTTCATGATCTTAGAGGCCACCATCTCCTTAGCTTGCTGCCTGGTACTTTTCTGTTTGAATGAGCTTGGCTCCAAGCAGCCAGAAGTATCCAGTGAATGGCACGTCTTGGTTTGGTATGAGCACCCAGTACCAGAGGTGAAGCCATCCACAATTTCCATATCTCAGGAATTTTATTTGGTGGACTGGCTGCTGTGGGGTTTCTACTCACTTGGGAGCGTCGGTAGTCAAAACAGGAAGAGTTTTAATTTAAATGTCCATTCTGGTTTATTGCGGCATCATAAACCAGCCATAAGCAAAGGAAAATAAACAGCCTTCAGTTCAGGCAAACAAAGTAAACAGTTCTTTAGGCAAAGACTCTTGAGAACCAGTCCTAGTCACAGCGGCTGGAAAGCATCCAGTACATTGGCTCAGTTTGCAGATACCACACATGAAGAACTCTTCTTCCTCGCACAGAGGCCATGTGTCAAAAAACGGACTCCATTTCACCTTGTTAACCACACCCAGAGGTGAAGTATGTGGGTAGCCAGACCCGCCCATCTCTCCGGCCACCCGTAAAACCTAGGCCTAGATGCACCAAACAATGGTCTTATTGCTTACGTCCAGTAGAGCAAAATTCCAGGATTACATTATAGACGGCAGCCATCTCTTGAATACATACCTCCCTTCAACTATGTGTCCTTTAGCCACCTTACACTGCCCAAATATTAGTTTCTCACAAAGGAGCTGAGGACACTGAGTGGCAGTAGGTGCAAGTTTCTCCAACCTGACCTGTTTGTTAGAAATCATTGGGAGAACAGAATTGGGCTTTGCTATTTTATTATTATTATATAATTACTAGCTATTGAACCCATTCTACGCCCGGCGAGCATTTATATTGGTATATGGTCTCCATCCTTGTCCATGCTCTGCCATCCTGGTCCCCTATTCTGGTAAGTGCTGCTCCCATCCTGAACCCCCATCCTGTTTTGTGCTCCCCTATCCTGCGCCCCCATCCTGTCATGTGCTACCCCCATCCTGCGCCGTCATCTTGTCATGTGCTGCTGCCATCCTGCATCCCCATCCTGTCATGTGCTGCACCCATCCTGCTCCTCCATACTGTTTTGTGCACCTCCATCCTCTGCCCCCATCCTGGTATGTGCTGTCACCATCCTGGTATGTGCTGCCCCCTTCCTGTCATGTGCTGCTGCCATCCTGCGCCCCCATTCTGTCATGTGCTGCTTCCATCTTGGTATGTGCTGCCCCCATCCTGGTATGTGCTTCCTCCATCTTCGCATGTGCTGCTCCCATCCTGCGCCCCCATCCTGGTATGTGCTGCCCCCATCCTAGTATGTGCTGCTCCCATTCAGCGCCCCCATTCTGTTATGTGTTGCTCCCATCCTGCGCCCCCATTCTGTCATGTGCTGCACCCATCCTGCACCCTCATCCTGTCATGTGCTGCTTGCATTCTGTGCCCCCATTCTGTCATGTGCTGCTCGCATATTGCGCCCCCATTCTGTTGTGTGCTGCTCCCATCCTGCACCCCCATTCTGTCATGTGCTGCTCCCATCCTGCGCCCCAATCCTGGTATGTGCTGCTGTCATCCTTCACCCCCATTCTGTCATGTGCTGCTCCCATCCTGCACCCTCATCCTGTCATGTGCTGCTCGCATTCTGTGCCCCCATTCTGTCATGTGCTGCTCGCATCTTGCGCCCCCATTCTGTCATGTGCTGCTCCCATCCTGCACCCTCATCCTGTCATGTGCTGCTCGCATTCTGTTCCCCCATTCTGTCATGTGCTGCTCGCATCTTGCGCCCCCATTTTGTTGTGTGCTGCTCCCATCCTGCACCCCCATTCTGTCATGTGCTGCTCCCATCCTGCGCCCCAATCCTGGTATGTGCTGCTGTCATCCTGCACCCCCATTCTGTCATGTGCTGCTCCCATCCTGCACCCTCATCCTGTCATGTGCTGCTCGCATTCTGTGCCCCCATTCTGTCATGTGCTGCTCGCATCTTGCGCCCCCATTCTGTTGTGTGCTGCTCCCATCCTGCACCCCCATTCTGTCATGTGCTGCTCCCATCCTGCGCCCCAATCCTGGTATGTGCTGCTGTCATCCTGCACCCCCATTCTGTCATGTGCTGCTCCCATCCTGCACCCTCATCCTGTCATGTGCTGCTCGCATTCTGTGCCCCCATTCTGTCATGTGCTGCTCGCATCTTGCGCCCCCATTCTGTCATGTGCTGCTCCCATCCTGCACCCTCATCCTGTCATGTGCTGCTCGCATTCTGTTCCCCCATTCTGTCATGTGCTGCTCGCATCTTGCGCCCCCATTTTGTTGTGTGCTGCTCCCATCCTGCACCCCCATTCTGTCATGTGCTGCTCCCATCCTGCGCCCCAATCCTGGTATGTGCTGCTGTCATCCTGCACCCCCATTCTGTCATGTGCTGCTCCCATCCTGCACCCTCATCCTGTCATGTGCTGCTCGCATTCTGTGCCCCCATTCTGTCATGTGCTGCTCGCATCTTGCGCCCCCATTCTGTTGTGTGCTGCTCCCATCCTGCACCCCCATTCTGTCATGTGCTGCTCCCATCCTGCGCCCCAATCCTGGTATGTGCTGCTGTCATCCAGCACCCCCATTCTGTCATGTGCTGCTGCCATCCTGCGCCGCCATTCTGTCATGTGCTGCTGCGATCCTGTGCCCCCATCCTGTCATGTGCTGCTCCCATTCAGTAAAAGAGTGCCTGAGTCAACGTGTGCGCATCTCACGATATTTGGCACCATTTTCTTGAAGACTCTGTGTCTGGGAATTTGCGCACACAGTGTCTTCACTAATATGGCATCGTAGTGCAGTATGCACACGTTCTGACTCCGGCATCACACTGCACAGGCACCACCCATTCCGGCTTCGAACAGAAAGACACATTCACACATTGCGTTTATTTGTGAAAAAATCTTGCAATTTTCAAACTTTGAATTTTCATGCCCTTAAATCAGAGAGATATGTCACACAAAAGAGTTAATAAATAACATTTCCCACATGTCTAATTACATCAGCACAATTTTGGAACCCAAATTTTTTTTTTGTTAGGAAGCTATAAGGGTTAAAAGTTGACCAGCGATTTCTCATTTTTTCAACAAAATTTACAAAAACAGTTTTTTAGGGACCACATCTTATTTAAAGTGACTTTGAGGGGCCTTTATGACAGAAAATACCCAAAAGTCACACCATTCTAAAAACTGCACCCCTCAAGGTGCTCAAGACTGCATTCAAGAAGTTTATTAACCCTTCAGGTGTTTCACGGGAATTTTTGGAATGTGGAAGAAAACAATGAACATTTAACTTTTTTCCACAAAAATGTTATTTTAGTCCCAATTTTTTTATTCTCACAAGGGTAACAGGAAAAAATGGACTACAAAATTTGTAGTGCAATTTCTCATGAGCGAGCTGATACCCCATATGTGAGGAAGAACCACTGTTTGGGCACACTGCAGGGTTCGGAAGGGAAGGAGCACCATTAGACTTTTTGAATGTAAAATTTGTTTGAATAATTAGCGGACGCCATGTTGCGTTTGGAAAGCTCCTGATGTGCCTAAACAGTGGAAACCCCCCACAAGTGACACCATTTTGGAAACTAGACCCCTTAGGGAACTTATCTACATGTGTGGTGAGCACCTTGAACCCCAAGGTACTTCACAAAAGTTTATAATATTGAGCTGTAAAAGTAAAATTTTCACATTTTTCCCACAAAAACGTTTTTCATCCCTTAATTTTGCATTATCAAAAGAGTAATAGGAGAAATTGCACCATGAAATTTGTTTTTAAATTTCTCCGGAACTTGCTTATACCCCATATGTGGAGGAAAACCACTGTTTGGGCGCACGGCAGGGTTTGGAAGGGAAGGAGCGCCATTTGACTTTTTGAATGTAACATTTGTCTGAATAATTAGCGGACGCCATGTTGCATTTGGGGAGCCCCTGATGTGCCTAAACAGTGAAAAAACCCCACAAGTGACACCATTTGGGAAACTAGACCCCTTAAGGAACTTATCTAGATGTGTGGTGAGCACCTTGCACCCACAGGTGCTTCACTGAAGTTTATAATATTGAGCCGTAAAACTAAAATTTTCACATTTTTCCCACAAAAAAATGTATTTCATCCCCTAATTTTGCATTATCATAAGGGTAACAGGAGAAATTGAACCATGAAATTTTCTGTGCAATTTCTCCTGAGTATGCTGATACCCCATATGTGGGGGAAAACCACTATTTGGGTACACTGCAGGGTTCGGAATGGAAGGAGCGCCATTTGACTTTTTGAATGTAAAATTTGTTTGAATAATTAGCGGACGCCATGTTGCATTTGGGGAGCACCTAATGTGCCTAAACAGTGGAAACCCCACACAATTGACACCATTTTGGAACTAGACCCCTTAGGGAACTTATCTAGATGTGTTGTGAGCACCTTGCACCCCCAGGTGCTTCACAGAAGTTTATAATATTAAGCCGTAAAAATAAAATTTTCACATTTTTCACACAAAAAATGTTTTTCATCCCCTAATTTTGCATTATCATAAGGATAACAGGAGAAATTGCTCCATAACAATTGTTGTGCAATTTCTCCTGAGTACGCTGATACACCATATGTTGGGGAAAACCACTGCTTTGGTGTACGGCAGGGTTCGGAAGAGAAAGGAGCGCTATGTTGGCTGGGATAGGTTGCAGACACCATGTCACATTTGATGAGTCGCTGACATGCCAAAACAGCAGAAACCCCCACAAGTTACCCCATTTTGTAAACTATATCTCTCAAGGAATTCATCTAGGAAAGTAGTGAGTATTTTTTAAGTTTTAAATTTATATCATTGGGCAGTGAAGAAAACATAATTATATTTTTACCACAAAAAAATTGTTTTTCCCTCAGATTTTACATTTTCACACAGGGTAAAAATGGTGCCGAAATGTGTCACACAATTTCTTCTAAAAGTGGCAATACCCCATATGTGGCTGTATCGTACCGCTTAGCCATACGGCGAGATCTGGGAGGGACGGAGCGCTATTTGACAATTGGAGATCAAATTATTGTAGAATAGGCATTTGGATTTGGGAGCACAAAATTTTCTGAATTTCTTTTGGGGGGCAAGGCCCTTTTCGCTTTTCCAGAGCCTTTCTGCTACCAGTAACTTGGAAGTCCCTTTTATTTTTAACAGATAACGGACCTGAGTGGGGACTAGCTTTTTTTGAGGACTGAGTTGAAGCTTTTATTGGGAACATTTTACATATTGTTTATCCGGCACTCTATGCTGAGCACTTACATCAGAGTTTCCATCTAAATTTCCAAGTGATGTATTTCTGATGAAACCCCTGCGGGATCCATTCACTGTAATGAGGCAGCAGAGTTACTCTGGACTCTGTCTGGCCTCTGTTTAGTGGTGTCCTTTTTTTCAGAAGTGCACAAAACTGTGGCCAACTGCACTTTTATGCACGCCTAAACAAAACTGACACCGTGGGATAACAGGCCTGACGGCATCCACAGTGGCCTATATCTGCCTAATTACAGGGAATCTTCCGTCTTGGGTTCCGTCTGAATCACGTATTTCAGAGATTTACATGGAAACTCTGGTGTAAGTGCTCAGCGCAGAGCGCAGGATAAATGTGAGCACAGCCTTACTGCGATCTTTGGGAGACATAATAAACAAATCAGTAGCAGGTGAAGAATTGGTTTTGTTTAGTTTTTACACCGTTCCTTGTGCGATATAAGTGATGAGATTACTTTATTCTTCGGGTCGGTGCGATTACAGAGATACCAGATTTATATCGGGTTTTTATGACTGACAGCTCTCACACACTAAAAGACGCTTTTTTTTGCAAAATCTAGTTTTTGCATCGTCATATTTTGAGAGCTATAATTTTTCCATATTTCGGGCGACAGTCATGTGACGGCTTGTTTTTTGCGGGACGAGTTGACATTTTTATTGGTACCATTTTTAGGTACGTGACAGTTTTTGATCGCTTTCTATTCCGTTTTTTGGGAGGTAAAATTAACAAAAACCAACAATTCAGGAATTGTTTTTTGAGGTTTTTTTATGCCGTTCTGCGTGTGGTAAAAGTGATAAGGCAGCATTATTCTTCGGGTCAGTACTTTTACAGCGATACTACACTTACTGTATTTTTTTTATGTTTTTGTGCTTTTACACAATAAAACAATTTTATAAAAAAAAAATTTTTTTGCATCGCTTTATTCTGAGAGCTATAACTTTTTTATTTTTCGGCTGATGGAGCTGTATGGCGGCTTTTTTTTGCAGAACAAGATGACGTTTTTAGCGGTACCATTTTTATTTCCATTTTGCTTTTTGATCGCATTTTTTTCCACTTTTTGTTTGGTGATATGATGAAAAAGCATAGTTTTTTGCTCCGTTTTATATTTATTTTTATTACGGTGTGCGCAGAAGGAGTTAATTAGCGTGACAGTTTAATATATCAGGTTGTTTCGGACACGGCGATACCAAATATGTGTACTTTTCTTGTTTTTGCATAAATATACGGATTTATTGGTTTAATATTTTATTTTTATTTATTTTGTGATTTTTTTTAACAGTTTGAAAACATTTTTTAGACTTTTTTTTACATTTTTAACTTAGTCCTGTATGGGACATTAATTTTTATTTTTCTTATCACTGTTCTCATGCAATGCAATAGAAATGTATTGCATTGCATGAGAGCTTTGCTGACAGTTTCACAGTCAGTGTCTCCTGCTAGACTTCAGCTGCAGACTGCGTCTAGCAGGATACCGTACATGGCAGACCCGGAGGCGGTCATATGACCTCCGGCTGCCATGACAACGGCAGGTCCTGTCAGACATCAGGGCGCCGTCGGAGAGGTAAGTGGACGACCCCATCTCCTTTCACTATCTTCTAAATGCCGCGATCACTATAGATCGCGGCATATAGAAGATAGCAAAGGGTTAACATCATTGGGACCTGAACCAATTAGGTCCCCATGATGTCCCCTGTCAGAGCTGTCGCTCTGCACCATGGGGGTCCTGAGGGCTGCGGGACCACCGACCGTTTATAAACATCGGCGCTGCACAGAGCCCAGCAAGCGCCGACGTTTATGTACAGTGGGCGGTCGGGAAGCGGTTAAGTTGCCTTTTTGATCAGTAGCGAAAACTTTGACTTTGACTTGCTGGAAGAATTTTGTCCTTGAGAAGGCCACATAAAGTTGGCCATGTGTGAAGGCTGAAGATGGCAAATATATGCCAACTGAATCCAATGTTTTCCCTTGAGCTTTGTTGATGGCCATAGCATAAGCAAGCCTTAAGGGAAACTGTTTTCATTTTAAAGTAAAAGGAAGATCAGTATCGCCGGGGGCCAGAATAACTCTGGGAATGAATACCCTAGTACCTTTAAATGATCCGGTGAGGATTTCACAGTCAATGACTTTTGACATCATTTGCTTCACAAACATTCTGGTGCCATTGCAAAGACCTCTTGTTGAGTTAAGGTTTCTTAATAGCATGACTACTGCTCCAACTTTCAAATTTAATCTATGAGGAGGCATACCACCAGGAGTTAAACTGTTTAAGAACTCCATTGGATAGTTTGCTGCTTCCTTAGCATTTTCAGTATCTTTCTGAATGGAATCAATACTGGTGTAGCATTTCAATTCAGATTGAATTTGTCTAAGAACATTTTATTATTATTATTTTTATTATTTATTATTATAGCGCCATTTATTCCATGGCGCTTTACATGTGAAAAAGGGGTGTACATACATGAACTATTACAAAGATCAATCAGTTCATGGGAATGTTGGTTTTTTAGAGTTAAGATTGCACGGTTTGCAATGCTTTCATTATCTGGTTGTATGACTTGAAGAAAGACAGCATCAACAATACATCCATTTTCAATGCAGACAGAAGGAATTTCAAAGATACCTTCCTCTCTTCCTGTTTCTTGAAGTTTTCCATCTCCAAGGTTTAAAAGCCATTGGGAAAAGCCTTGTTCTTCGGGGACATTGTCCTCATAGGTACTAATTGTACTAATCTTAAAAAGAGCGGTGTGACATGGGCATTGAGGTTAGTACAGTCATGGCCAAAAGTTTTGAGAATGACACCAAAATGATATTTTCACATGATCTGCTGGCCTCTGGTTTTTATTAGTGTTTGATGTTTATATCACATACAGAAATATAATTGCAATCATATTATGCGTACCAATAGGTTATATTGACAGTTAGAATGAGTTAATGCAGCAAGTCAATATTTGCAGTGTTGCCCCTTCTTCTTCAAGACCTCTGTAATTCTCCCTGGCATGCTCTCAATCAATTTTTGGACCAAATCCTGACTGACAGCAGTCCATTCTTGCATAATCAATGCTTGCATTTTGCCAGAATTTGTTGGTTTTTGTTTGTCCACCAGTCTCTTGATGATTGACCACAAGTGCTCAATGGGATTAAGATCTGGGGAGTTTCCAGGCCATGGACCCAAAATCTCTATGTTTTGTTCCATGAGCCATTTAGTTATCACCTTTGCTTTATGGCAAGGTGCTCCATCATGCTGAAAAAGGCATTGTTGGGCGCCAAACTGCTCTTGGATGGTTGGGAGAAGTTGCTCTTGGAGGACATTCTGGTACCATTCTTTATTCATGGCTGTGTTTTTAGGCAAGACTGTGAGTGAGCCGATTCCCTTGGCTGAGAAGCAACCCCACACATGAATGGTTTCAGGATGCTTTAGAGTTGGCATGAGACAAGACTGGTGGTAGCGCTCACCTCTTCTTCTCCGAATAAGCTGTTTTCCAGATGTCCCAAACAATCGAAAAGGGGATACATCAGAGAAAATGACTTTGCCCCAGTCCTCAGCAGTCCACTCCCTGTACCTTTTGCAGAATATCAGTCGGTCCCTGATGTTTTTTCTGGAGAGAAGTGGCTTCTTTGCTGCCCTCCTTGAAACCAGCCCTTGCTCAAAGAGTCTCCGCCTCACAGTGCGTGCAGAAGCACTCACACCAGCCTGCTGCCATTGCTGAGCAAGCTCGGCACTGCTGGTAGTCCGATCCCGCAGCTGAAACAGTTTTAAGACACGGTCCAGGCGCTTGCTGGTCTTTCTTGGGCGCCCTGGAGTCTTTTTGACAACAATGGAAGCTCTCTCCTTGAAGTTCTTGATGATGCGATAGATTGTTGACTGAGGTGCAATCTTTGTAGCTGCGATACTCTTCCCTGTTAGGCCATTTTTGTGCAGTGCAATGATGGCTGCACCTGTTTCTTTAGAGATAACCATGGTTAACTGAAGAGAAACAATGATACCAAGAACCAGCATCCTTTTAAAGTGTCCAGTGATGTCATTCTTACTTAATCATGACTCATTGATCACCAGCCCTGTCCTCATCAACATCCAAACCTGTGTTAATGGATCAATCACTAAAACGATGTTAGCTGCTCCTTTTAAGGCAGGACTGCAATGATGTTGAAATGTGTTTTGGGGGTTAAAGTTCATTTTCTGGGCAAATATGGACTTTGCAAGTACAGTAATTGCTGTTAAGCTGATCACTCTTTGACATTCAGGAGTATATGCAAATTGCCATTACAAAAAATGAAGCAGTAAACTTCGGAAAAATTACTATTTGTCTCATTCTCAATACTTTTGGCCATGACTGTACATCTTAAAACACAGTAACATCATGATTCATCTATGCCCATGAGACACCATCAAAACACACATGTCCACATTAATTATAATAACATAGTTACCCAAGTGGAGAAAGAGGACCGGTCAGCCACAAAAAAATACCCCCCTTAAGCGCGTTTCGCACGAGCTTCTTCAAGAAAGCTTCAATGCCCATGTCACACCATCTGTGGGACAGTCTATAATCTCTTTTTAATATTAGTATTTTTCAGCCTAAGGTGCATAAAACAATTTGCTCTCCGTGTCTGTTATTTAAATAAATTATAACTGTTTGCTTGTAAAAAAAAATTTCACCACTTGGTGGCACCTTTATAATGTGTCTTTAGCATTAAGCACTAAGCACTTTAGCTATCTAAGCTGCCCCACAATTAACATTAATAAAAATAAAGTGTCAACTAATTGGTCATGCCACTTGATGCCCACCATTGTGATACCTCATGCCTTTTTATTGTTCATTGTTTTTAATCATGTTTGAAATAAAGTCCCCAAACAGGGCAAAGTCCCGCCCTATTATAACCGGATGCAACAGGTCCTTGACTATGCTGACCTCATGGGACTTGGCGCCACAGTTTGTTTCTATGACTACTTGGGCCACAGGGTATTACTTAGCATCCCCATGGATACAATGGACGCCGAACTTTTTCTCCGGAACCAGCAGATGAGGAATAGAGATGAGCGGTGTTCGACTCGAACTGTTCGCCAATCTCAAATTTGAACTGTTTTGGGCGGTGTTCGAGCCATTCGGCAAACACGAACTATTTGAAAAAAATTTGGCTGTTCGAGGTTATGTTCGATAACTGTTCGTGCACCAAAATCATAACTGGATTTTTTCTCAGTAATGCTGAAAACTAATGTTAATACGCAGTTTGAGTGTACAATGGGGCGGGGGGAGGGGAAGGGGATGGATCTCTGCAGGAATAATGAAGATCTCCATTTTTTTTTCTCTTCCCCGCATTTACAGTGGGGAGGTGCAATCTGTCAGCCTATCAGCAGCGCACACACGGAGCGAACTGCTTTTTTTCACACAAGCAAGGGAATGTGCCATTGGCAGTGTATGTCACATGTCCATGCCCTATAAGACCCAGCCATTTTCCTCGTCGCCACCATTTTCTCACTGCTGCAGCTGCGTGTTAGACGGCACCGCTGTCGCTGTGTGCGCTAAACCTTGTTAATTTCAAGCCAATTTTCGCACAAATCTACAGATAGCTTGGGAGTAGGGAAGAGTTGTAATTGCAGTCCTTTTAAGGACTAGGTTACAGCATTTCCTATGACTTTTGTCAGGCAGGTCTGTGCTTTTAAATAGATAGGTTGGGAGTAAAGACTAATTGTAATTGCAGTCCTTTTCAGGACTAAGTTACATCAGTTCCTATCAGTTTTTGCCAGGCAGGTCTGTGCCAGTGCTGTGCAAGTTATTTTCACAACATTTGGCTAAATCTAGCAAAGCAAATCCTTTTTGGCCTATTGCAGAGTGTGTTAGTCAGTGGAGTAGCCTATCTGTGCTGCAAGCTACACCACCTGTGTATAGAATACCAATTTTTTAACTGCACCTAGTGAAGTAAAACCTTTTGGGCATAGCATCAATCTATTAGTCCATCTATACTGACCTCCATCAGGTTGCAAATTGAATATAATTTTTTTCTGCATCTAGCTCTGAAAAAATATTTGGGCTTCTAGCAGTGTGTGGGACTTGGTCTATTAGTCCATCTATACTGACCTCCATCAGGTTGCAAATTAAAAATAATTTTTATCTGCATCTAGCTCTGAAAAAATATTTGGGCTTCCAGCAGTGTGTGGGACTTGTTCTATTAGTCCATCTCTTCTGACCTCCATCAGATTGCAAATTCAATATAATTTTTTTCTGCATCTAGCTCTGAAAGAATATCTGGGCTTCTAGCAGTGCGTGGGACTTGGTCTATTAGTCCATCTATACTGACCTCCATCAGGTTGCAAATTAAAAATAATTTTGATCTGCATCTAGCTCTGAAAAAATATTTGGGCTTCTAGCAGTGTGTGGGACTTGTTCTATTAGTCCATCTATACTGACCTCCATCAGGTTGCAAATTGAATATAATTTTTTTCTGCATCTAGCTCTGAAAAAATATTTGGGCTTCTAGCAGTGTGTGGGACTTGGTCTATTAGTCCATCTATACTGACCTCCATCAGGTTGCAAATTGAAAATATTTTTTTTCTGCATCTAGCTCTGAAAAAATATTTGGGATTCTAACAGTGTGTGGGACTTGGTGTGTTAGTCCATCTATACTGACCTCCATCAGGTTGCAAATTAAATATATTTTTTTCTGTATCTTGCTCTGAAAAAATATTTAGGCTTCTAGCAGTGTGTGGGACTTGGTCTATTAGTCCATCTATACTAACCTCCACCAGGTTGCAAATTCAATATAATATTTTTCTGCATCTAGCTCTGAAAAAATATTTAGGCTTCTAGCAGTGTGTGGGACTTGATCTATTAGTCCATCTATACTAACCTCCACCAGGTTGCAAATTAAAAATAATTTTATCTGCATCTAGCTCTGAAAAAATATTTAGGCTTAAGCAGTGTGTGAGACTTGTTCTATTAGTCCATCTATACTAACCTCCACCAGGTTGCAAATTCAATATAATATTTTTCTGCATCTAGCTCTGAAACAATATTTAGGCTTCTAGCAGTGTGTGGTACTCATTGTATTAGGTCATCTATACCAAGCTCCACCAGCTTTGAAATTATTAATAATTTTTAGCTGCATCTAGCCCTGAAAATAATTTTTCTTCCCAATAGTGGTAGCAATAGAAATATGGGGCGCGCGCCTGGCTAACAAAAATATACGCTTCATAACAAAAAACACCAGCCTAGCACACTGCATTAATAAGATGGCATCATCGTCTCTCCCAGTGCTAGGCCTACTACGCAGGCTAGCATTACTGTGCCTAAAACACAATGTATGGGTCCACGCTAGCCACTATGCTGAGGGGTCTAAAGCTGCTGGTAACGCTTTATAACAATTCAATTGGCAGATTTTCACAGAGCTCTTCCTCAACGCCCACCCATCGGGCAACAGTTGCCACCCTCCCTATGGGATCTAGTGGCGAATAGTTGATGCCATTAATCACAGCGTCAGTTACCCCGTCGACGTGGCAAGCATATGGTAAGGCATGGGAAGAGTGGACACGACTAGTAGCAGGCAGACGAGTTGACCAATGTGAACAAGCCAGATCAAAAGTCACCATAGAATTTCTCCACCAGCTAAAGACGAGGGGCATATCTGGGGCGTCAGCGCAGCGGTGTCTGACCGGAGAAGCATTTCACTTCCAACTACTGAATTGGGGAGATGTGACAAAGATTCATCATCAGACAATCCATAAAAGGGTGGAAAAGGGGTCAGCCAAGTCAGGAGTGTAGACGTCCCATCCCGTGTCACTAAAACTGATTTCTCACATCATATCCCTAACACCATTAACATGACACTCACAATTTGAAGCAACACTACTGTCTACTGCATTTGTGATCTCCTTCTTCGGGGCGCTATGCATAAGCGAATTAGTCCCTCAATCCAAAATTACCACCAGTGGAGGCTTATTACACCAGGACATAGTCATAGCCAATAATGCAATATGTCTACGCATACGCAAATCGAAAACGGTTCCAGCGGGCAGGGGCACTTGGGTACTTCTACAACCCACAAACGGTACACTGAGTCGGGTAACAATAGTAAAAGCAAATCTAACCATCAGATCACAAAGTAATTTCTTCCTATCACACATTGATGGAACGCCATTATCAAGATACCAGTTCCAAGCTATATTTAATAAATGCATAACATCGGCAGGGAACCATCCCAAAGATTTCGGGACACACTCATTCCGCATAGGGGCGGCCACGGAAGCATCAAGAGCAGGACTGTCAGAGACGGAAGTTCAGAGGATGGGGAGATGGCGTTCCACGTGTTTGGCGAGATACATAAGACCGGACTTGTTATCCTAACGTGGTTTGTTTCTTTTACAGGTGACGCTAAGCCAACAGTGTGGGTGATAGGCCACTCGTATATATATATTGGGCAGAAAAAAGGGCGAAAGTCCACCCAGGCGGGAGAAAATTAGAATTTCATAACACATATTTCAACTGGAGAGGTATTAGAGGCCTGCTATGGCCACAGGTACTAATGGAGGTAATCAAGGTAGGGAGAGAGGAAAGAGGTCTGGTCATCTTAGTTATACAGGCCGGGGGAAACAACCTAGGTCATCACAAGAGCGCATAACTAATGGAAATAATGAAACTAGACACTGAGCGCTTCAGAGAATTTTTCACAAAACTAGCTATAGTATGGTCAGAGATTGTGCCGATAGCGGTATGGCAAGGTGCGCGAGACATCACGGCCATCGAACGGACAAGGCGGGTAATAAATATTCGGATGGCAAAATTTAGAAGAGACAGAGGCGGTGTAGTGATACGACATCGACAACTGGAAGGAGATAAAGCAGGCCTCATACGGCCCGACGGTGTTCACTTAATGGATATTGGACTGCACATATTCCTGTCAGGACTCCAGGACGGAGAGGAACAAGCGTTAAGAGTGATGGGTGGGGGTCAGAGTCCTGCATACGAGTACGCAGGATCCTCCGTGGCCTGGAAATAGAAAGGACATGTTGGAGAGTTACACTTGTTGGCCAACTTGCCGGAGTGGAAACCCAGGGCATGCTGGAGCAAGCTGAATTATTTTAGAAATAAAATGCCTTTCTAATGGAATGAGTATAAAGAGTTAATAAAGCTGTGACCGATCCTCACCTATCCAGTTGTAAGAGTTACATTATTGTATTGTCAAGGAAAAGGGGGCAGTAGGGGGGCTGAGCGTCTGGGTTTGGTTGGGGGTCCCCACAGTCTGCCTAGGCTAGATGCATTTAAAAATTCTTATTAGATACACAGGCTGTGCAGCTTGCTTCGCAGTTGGGCTACTACGCCCAAAGTATTGCCTAGGCTAGATGCAGTTAAAAATTCTACGCTGACTAGCAGACACTGAAGATTTGGAGCAGACCTCTGAGTAAACAGCACTTCAGACTCAACCATCTGTGTTACCCCAAGCCATATTGTATGTAGTTTCTTACAGTTAAAAGGGGGGGGGAGCGACCCAACCCACCTGGAATTGACGATGCCAACGTCACATAAGACACAGCAAGGGGACTCCAAAAAGAGTCTCCATTTTTTCCCAAAATTGTGGCACAGACACCACTTAACCCTAGAACGCATACCTGGGGCCTTGCAGGCCCGCCCTGTTAATTGTTTTCTATTTTCTGCAAGATTACTTTAGTTAGAATTTTGAAACTCTAGGTATTCTTCATGTATATAGTTGTTTGTCATTTGAGTTTGAGTTATTCCATGTTATTTGCACACGGGCCTAAAAGGCCCCAGGTATGTGAAAGTGTAGATTTTTATGGTCATGCGTTCTAGGGTTAAGTGGCATCAATTGCCCCACAGTTGCTTAAAACAATTGCTGAGGTGATTTTGCCAAATCCTCAAGCTTTTAGTCTCCCAAAGATGACACAGGGGTTGAAAAGTCCTTGCGAATCCATGATTTGTTCATCAATATGAACGTGAGTCTGTCTGCATTCTCAGTGGACAGCCGCATGCGCTTATCTGTCAGCACACCACCAGCAGCTCTGAACACACGTTCAGAGAGAACGCTGGCTGCAGGGCATGACAAGATCTCTAAGGCGTGAGTGGCGAGCTCCGGCCATTTTTCCAGATTGGAATCCCAAAATGAGCAAGGGTCTAGTGACACAGTCATGGCTTCGATGTTCACTTGGAGATACTCCTGTACCATCCTCTCTAGGCATTGACTATGTGTCAGACTTCTTGTCTTCTGTGGCCTTGCAAAGGATGGTCTAAAAAAGTGGAGAAACGATTCCACAAAATTGTTGTTACTAGCAGATACTGTGTTACTGTTACGGTTTGAGTGATGAAGACTCGACTGTCCCACGGTTGGCAAGTTAGAACTGTGAGATTCACTACGTGCACCACTGGTGTTTTGTGGAAAAGCACATGTAATATTCTGCAACAGCGTCTGCAGAAACTCCTGCATGCGTCAATCCCTTTTTATGGCAGGAATTATTTTGGCAAATTTACTTTTGTACCGGGGATCTAAGAGTGTGGCAGCCCAGTAATCAGGATTACTTCGAATTCTGACAATCCGAGGGTCATGTTGCAGGTAGTGCAGCAAGAAGGCACTCATGTGTCTTGCGCATCCAGGAGGACCAAGTCCTTGTTGTGTTGGTGGCGAGGTAAGAATCATGCTTCCTTCCTCTGCCCTCTCTCCCCAACCTCGCACAACAGAAATGGGATCAAGGTCTCCCTCATCTGATGAGTCTTCCATGCCCATCGCCAGTTCATCCTCCACTTCTTCCTCAGCTCCTACACCTTCCTCAACAGTTTGGCTGCTACCATGCGCCCTGGTTAATCCCTCTCCCCCACCCTCCCATGCCTGCCGCCTTGGTGCTGCCCACCGTCTGGACCTTGGAGATGTTATCCCTTCCGCATACGACTCCTCCTCAACTTCCTCCACCTCCTCTTGTCCCACCACCTGACTCTGAATTCTGTTTAATGTGGGCTCCAGCATGTAAATCACCGGAATTGTCATGCTGATAATGGCATCGTCGTCAGCACTAAATATCTTCGTCACCATTTCAAAACTGTGCAGAAGGGTGTGTGGCGCCCCTGAGGGTTCAGTCGCCACAGAGTTACTGCATCTCACCCAGAGGTGTGGTTTCTCACCCTCAGGTAAGGAAGGCATATGGCTCGGGACCCTAACACCTGCATCCAACACATACCCGCAGTGGGGGTAGGGCGAGATTGCTCCGAAGGGAGAGCACAGTCCCAGGTCCCTAGCTGGTGGGAGGGTCCTATGTAGTGCGTGCTTAGGGGAGAAGCTTAGGGGAGCACATGACAGGGAGAGTATAAATAGGAAGCCATCTTAGAAAGAGCAAGCCAGTCAGAGGAGGAAAAGTGACAGGAGCCGAGGCTCGGCATGAGCTCTGCTCCGGAGGCGGGCCTAGCCTGGGAGGCCCAGGACTGAAGGAGAGAAGAGAGGAGTGGGAGCAGGAAGGCTCCAGGAACCGAAGGGACCCTAGGGCTACGGGCCGTGCAGAAGGCCACCAGTACTCCCGCTGCTACCAGGAGGTAGAGGGGTCAGGCCAGAAAAGGGGAACCGGTCCCTCAACTAGTGGAGAAACAGCAAGGCTCAACTAGAAACCGGAGGCTGCAGCATTTCATGTACTGCAGGCCAAAGTCCACACCAGTCTCACTAAGAAGGTAGCCACATAGGACCCAGGGGACAGAACACATGTCGCCCACCAAGGCCCGAGCATACCGGATAGAAGTGTCACTGGGTGTGAGGTACAGGGAGAAGGCCAGAGAAAGGACACACAGAAGGGGGTCCTGCTAAGTACTCCGGAGCTATCTGGGGGTGGACTGAGCCCCTCACTGAGTACGCACAGCACGACGGGGGAGATTGCTCTGGTACCTGTAATCTGGAGTGCAACAACTGTGATCTTGGGACTGCATCACACGGATTCTGTGTTCATTACTGACTCCCTGCACTACAACCACCATCATCCACCCACACTGCCCTGAAGCTACACTCTTCCTGTGGTAAGTAATAATACCATTGCTGCAAAACCACCAGCTCCAGAGGACTGTTCCGCAGCGGCGGCCCCTTTGGCCGCACTCCACAGGTGGCGTAGTCGGACATTATAAAATCCATATATACAAATTACCCTTGGATTGACCGCCCTGGGTCACGGACCGGGTCACCGCCACAGTGACTACAACCCCCAGCATCTACCGGCCCGGCTCAGGGTACCCCACGGCCCAGGGGGAGCGTCAACATCATAGGTCCCGGATCTGAGACCACTCCTGCAGCGTGATTTGCCCCACCTCTGGATCTCGTTGGCCCAGGCTATACGTCAGAACGCATTGTACCAGGGCTTGTCGGTGCTGCCACAGTTGCTGCAACATGTGCAGAGTTGAATTCCACCATGTCGGCACATCGCATTTCAGCCGGTGAACTGGCAGGCCCAACGACTTCTGTAGAGATGTAAGTCGTTGAGATGATGGATGCAAATGGCGGAAGTGAGCACACAGCGAACGTGCCCTCTGCAGAATTCCATCTAGTCCGGGATAGTCCGGGCTAAAAATTGCTGGACAACCAGGTTCAACACGTGAGCCATACAAGGCACGTGTGTGACATTGCCCCGGCGAAGGGCCGCACCCTGGTTTGCAGCATTGTCGCACACGGCCTTCCCTGGTTGCAGGTCCAGTGGAGACAACCATTCATGAAACTGGGTCTCCAGAGCTGACCACAACTCCTCAGCTGTGTGACTCACATTTCCCAGATATTTCAAAGTAAACACTGATGCCGTTGAGCCCTGCTGCCAGCATAGTAAGGAGGTGTGCAGGATTCCTTCTGCGCAGTTAGAAAGCAGGAGGCATTACCAGAGAGGCTTTGGGTGCAGGTGGAGGACCGAGAGGAGGTTGAGGAGGCAGAAGCAGTGGAAGAACTTTGAGATAAAGAGGATTGACGCAAAACTCGTGAGGACGGTAAGACTTGGACAGCAGCCCCTTGTCCTGCTGTCACCATAGTTACCCAGTGCCCAGTCAGCGACATGTAACGCCCCTGTCCATGCCTACTCGTCCAAGTGTCTGTGGTGAAATGCACCCTGTCACACACAGAGTTTCTTAAAGAAGCGGTGATGTTGTGTGCGACATGCTGGTGGAGCGCAGGCACACCTTTCTTTGAGAAGTAGTGCCGACTGGGCATCTGGTACTGGGGCACTGCGACGGACATAAGGTCTCGAAAATCCACTGTGTCCTCCAGGCGGAAAGGCAGCATTTCTGTAGCCAACAGCTTGCAGATGGTGAAATTCAACCTCTTAGCTTTTTCATGGCTAGGAGGAAATGGTCTTTTACTTTTCCACATCTGAGGGACCGAGGGCTGACTGTTGTGCTTAGACGGGGTTGAGTAGGGAGTCCCCGGCAAACTGCCGGTCTGTGAGGAAGATGCAGGTGGACATGTTAGGTTGCCTTGATCCAAAGGTGGTGCTCTCGATGTCGGAGAGCGCTCAACACCAGAAGGTGTTTCCACTTCCCAATGAACTGACGACCTGCCAAACACACTGGCTGTTGCGGGTAAAGAGGTGGCAGGTCTGCGTCCAAAAACATGTGTGACTGCTGTCCCCCCAGTCACAGAGGATGAAGAGGCTGCGGATGCACAAGATGGGGCAGACGGTGGTTGGCCCAGCCTGCTAGGCCGCATTGTAGCACAGTGAGCTTCCCACTGCAACTTATGCTTCATATCCATGTGACGGTACATGCATGAAGTACTCAAACTATGGATTTTTTGGCCTCTACTTAGCTTTTGGTGACAAATATTACAGATAACACGAGTTGGGTCATCCTTATCAATCTGAATAAATGCCCAGGCTATGCAAGGCTTAGAGCCCATGCGACCTGAAGAGCCACTACGACTTGTGGTCAGAGGCAGAGTTGTGGTTGAGGATGCAGTTGTTGACGTGCTTCCAGTACTCCGTCTCTGTCCAGGAATACGCAGCCTAACCTCGTCGTCAATAGCATCTGTGACGCCCCGCTGCGCTTGATATCACAGATCCTAGAAGAGTGCATTGATGGAATCCTCCACAAGAGGCCCCCATAAACATTCACACATCTCCACCTTCCACCTCAGAGGGAGCCCGTTAGGGATATAAATAGGGAAGGTGGAGCTAGGCAGTTCTGTTCCTCTGAAGAGTTCCTGCAGTAGAGAAGCCTAAGAGAGGTCAGTCTGCAGTGGAGCTCAGTCTAGTCTAGAGAACTCAGTTAATAGTTCAGCAGTGGAGCACGAGGCTCCTGCTAGCTAGATTCAGGGAGCCCAGAAAGAGCTTAAGGTGTGCCGGCACCATAAGATCGGTGAAGCGCGGCAAGCTGCCATTAGTGTGTATAGCCTAGTGAGGGCCCGAGTAGGCCAAAAGCGAGTGGCGATTTAGTACATAAGGGGCAGAGCAGCTTAACCAGCTCACCCCGAAGCATTTACCAGACAACAGATCCGAGCTTACCGGGATCTCTATGACCCAGTAAGGCATAACCGGAATCCCTGGAGAACTACAAGTCCCAGGATCACTAAGGTGCTGATACGTAACAGAGCCAGGAGATGCTTAGGCCCCGCATACTGGGAGCGTGAACTCCAAGGGAAGGCCCTACCACAAGGTCAGCCAGTGCAGGACAGAGACAAAGTTAGGCCTAGCTCCAGGCAGGTCAGAAACTTACTACGCAGAGGCAAGAAACAGGAGGCCCTACACCCGCTCATTGGGGAGGATCCTGATATGCACCCTTCACCCTACAGTGCTCCGGGAAGTGCCTGAATTTCCACCAGTAAAAGGTACCGAAGTTACTACCGTGTCTCTTCCCGTTCTTGCTCTGACCCAGCTGGGTCTCGCCTGTCCTGCATTCCCCCTGCATACGCTGCCCTGAGACCTAGCTCCACCTGTGGGGAGCTATACCATCGAGCTGCCTTATAACCGGCCTCAGTGGGCTGCTGCAGCGATGGTGTTTCTCACCAGATACCACAGGTGGCATCATGAACTCTTATAAAATTAACAATTATCCACCCTTTTAAAGAGTGACCCCAGGGTATGGGCCAGGGAGCCGACCACCGCGACATCCCCAAGGCCAGGCAAAGGCCCGGGTACCGAGTCATCCCCATCCCCTGTGCTAGTCACATCCTCCTCCACCTCCTCTGCTGACCTCATTGACTGGCTGACTGTGGGTTGACAGTAAGTGGGATCTCCAACCTCGTCATCATCACCCTGTGTGTTCTCACACCCGTCGTCCTCAGAGCCAACCTCTTCCTGCCATGACCGAAAAGTCAAGTTGTCGCTCCAATCAGGTATTTGAGTCTCATCATCGTCTTCCTCATTGTCTCCACCAACAGGAGTTACAGTTTGGGAACGAGGGTCTACATTATGCTCAGAACCATCTTCATCTGGTCCTGGATCCGACTTATAAAGATTCTGGGCATCAGTGCAGATCATTTCCTCGTCTGGATTAACAGAAGCTCTGGAGCAGACCTCTGTTTCCCAGGCTATAGTATGAGTAAACAGCTGTGCAGACTCAACCATCTGTGCTACCCCATACTCAGACTGGCAGCTGGAGACTTGGGAGCTGTGAGGAAGCAAGTGCGATTGGGGTGACACCTCTGAGGACTGGAGTATTTGTGATGTTGAAATTGAGGTGTTGGAGAGCCCACTTGAAGGAGCACTTGATATCCATTGAAGCACCTGCTGTTTTTGTGCCTCATCTGGTATTTGTAGCGATGGGCGTGTCCGTAAGAAAGGGATCGTATCACATTGTCCACGAAAAGAAATCGACATCTTAGTTTGGCTGGAAGATGGTCTTTCTTCTGCAGGCTCGACCCACCAGCGGACAGGCACCAGTATTAGGAGAGGGGGGCTGGCCGTCAGGGTCCACCGCGGCTCTGGCACAAACCCGGCGACACGGAGGTGGCACTGGCAGGAACGGACTTGCCGTGTCGGCTTCTCACTTTTTGGATTTTAGAAGGGCATGACATGCCTATATCTGTGTCTCCCCCTCCTTTTTCTCCTCCACCTCTTTTCTTTTCGCATGACTATAAGTACTTGTCACTTTTCCATGTGTTAGTTATGTCTTCTGAGCAGTTTGTCAGCTTTTGGACACCTTTGAAGGTGTTTTCTATGTGTTTCTATGTGTTTTTGTTTGCTTGCCATTGGTTTTAACGGTGTTCGAAGGTGTTCGACGAACAGTTCGACGAACAGTTCAGCGAACACAAGGGTGTTCGACGAACCGAACTCGAACACTACGGGGGTGGCTCCACACTAATGAGGAATTGTGGCTCTCACTAGGGTTACTAAACTCCCCGAGTCTAGCAGAGCAGTCACTTGCATACCATTCACTGACACGAGGCATGCCTGCGGTCCCTCGCCTGGTTGAGGGACAGCACTGAAGGCAGGATATGCAAAATATGAGCAACACCGTCCTGCGCTGCAGTACATTGCTTCATTTGTCATTGGTCACCAGGCGGCTATGAGACCTGTGGTATGACACCTCCAACATACTATGTTATGGGGCGGGACCTTGGGCAGCAACTCAGACCCCTCCTGAGTTCTAGGATGCCGCCCAGGTGTGGCTCTAGCTCCCCTCTTTTGGGTGTCCGCCCCCTTTTAGGAGCCCCAGTATGGAGACGCTACGACCACTTGTTTCCCCAATGAACTCTCAACCGCCTGGTACCTTTCCTCCAACCCCACCAAGTCATGGGCATTTCGGGGATCACCCTGGGCAACACAGAATTGCACCGACCTCGGAAGGGAGTGTATGAACCTGTCCATGACAACTTTCTCAACCATTTGTGCACGGGAGGAAGATTCAGGTTGCAACCAGTTTTGGACCAGGTTTAGGAGGTCAAACATCTGCGACCGGGGAGGTTTGTCATTGCAATAGGCCCATTGAAGCACCTGTTGCGCCTTGACAGTCAGAGTTACTCCCAAGTGAGCCAAAATCTCATTTTTCAACTTGGTGTACTCCTTTGCAGCCTGCAAGGCCAGGTCATAATAGGCCTTCTGCGGCTCCCCTATTAAATATGGCGCCAGCACCTCCGCCCACTGTTCCTGAGGCAATTTCTCCCGTTCCGCCACCCTCTCAAAGACCGTCAGGAACGCCTCGACATCATCACCCGGGGTCATCTTTTGCAATGCACTCCTTACCATCTTCCTGACGTGTGAGTCATCACCTGGAGTAGGGGGTGGGGCGGTTGCCCTGCCATGGATCACCTTGGTCAGGAGCTCCATCTGTTGCTTGTGCTGTAGTTGTTACATCTGCTGCTGCTGTTGCCACTGCTGCCGCTGTGCTTGCTGCTGCTGCTGCCACTGCTGCTGCTGCTGTTGGTGCTGCTGGAATTTAGCCAGCACCAGTTGCTTAATCAGGTCCTCCATGCTGCTGGACGTTCCTGGCTGGCTGGTGGCCTTCACCCAGGACATAAACTGTTTCTTATAGCAGTCACACTGCCCCTTGGCATTCGTGCTCGTGTTCTAGCACCAATTGTAGGGTTCGGTACTCACTTAGCCGTGTTAGAGGTAGGCACGGGACACTGTCTCTTTGAAATGTCCAAGGCAGGTTTATTATGCTGCATTTACTTCCAGAAGTAAACAAAAGAAAGCCTTGTCTGGTGCAGTGTAACAAAAACAGAAAATAAACAGTCCAATACAATATGGCGGGTTCACCCTCTCACGGTCATGGTCAGTGTCTTTTTGGCACAAGCACTCTGGAGGTCTCCACACCTCCAGCCACAGACACTGAATGAGACACTTGGTCTCCATTTTATGCACACGCTCTGGGGATGGGGATATGTAAGCAGCCAATCCCCCAATGTCTTATGACTACTCCAAAAAAACAGCCCTCATACACTTAATTAACCATCTCAGCACTACTTGTGCTGGAGCATGCTTTTCTGGTTTTACATCATTGAAGTTGCAAACCTCAGCGATACATATTTCCCCTCAAGGACATGTTCAGTGGTCATTTTACAAAACCTATGAAGCTGATTTTTCTGCCACCTGAGTTTGGCTGAGCATAAAAGCAGCTTGAGCTGTTGCATGTGGTATCAGGGCTCCCAGCACAGCAGGCCTACACTGATCCCTCATCCATTTCATCTTAGTTTGAAGTTAAATTCAAAGCTGTAAATGCTGGCCCAGACCCTGATAGCTCATGCATGGCCCATGGCTGATTGCAGTTGTGCCATTATAAAATTTGTACTGTGGGTCAATTGAGGCCACTTTCCTGGTGTCTGTCCCTAATTTGATGTGTTTTGGCAGCTTTTGGGCCCATTTGAAGGCGTTGTGTATTTGCGTTTGGTTTTGCCCCCCATTGAATCCAATGGCATTCGGTAACGTTCGGCGAATATTCTACGAATAAATCGGCCAATATTGCAAATTCAATGATCATAATCCGAACCAAACATTGAAAGATTTGCTAATCTCTATTCAGGACTTTCTGTGCTTATTAGTAGTGATGAGCGAGTATGTTCTGTTAACCCTTTCGCCGAGTATGCTCGGGTGAGCACCGAGTAGTTACAGCTGCTCGGTGACATGTTTGAATCACTCCCGTGTGCATGATTTGCGACTGTTTGACAGTTTTAATATATGTAAGGAATGTGTAAGAAATAGACATTGGTTACATGTATTAAAACTGTCAAACAGTCGCAAATCATGCACACGGGAGTGATTGAAACATAACACCGAGCAGCTGTAACTACTCGGTGCTCGCCCGAGCATACTCGGCAAAAGGGTTAACAGAACATACTCGCTCATCCCTAATTATTAGGTTTTGCAGTCTCATGGCATTGTGTTAGGCCTTGTCAGTATATGCCTAATTTGAGAGACTTGAATAGATAAAAAGATTCAGATTCTGAAAAATCCAATTTGTTTCAAAGCAATTCATCTCTAGTATGGTCTGTATATATTTAAACCCTAATTTAAGTTCTGCATAAATTAAAAGGTTGTATATTTTGTACATAGCTTAGTTTAAATATCATCATTTCCAGTTAGTTTTAGGAGCCTGACATTTCTATGTAATATCATGACCAAAATAATAACCAAATATCAGTTCTCATGCAGCACTTTTCAATTAGTTAAGACATTACTAGTAATGAGCGAGCACTAAAATGCTAGGATACTTGTTGCTCAAGTCAAGCAAATTGGAATGACTGAGTGCTCGATCTGAGCAACGAGCCCAATGTAAGTCTATGGGAAACCCGGAGGTCTTCAGGGGGCCTAAAAATTGCCGAAATCTATGGTAACAGTGCTCAAATGACATGGGAACAGCATGGGGAAGACCCCTGGAAGTATCTCTGACTCCCAGGTCACTGCTGTGAACAATGTTGTCAGAGTATTACGCCACTTTTACGGGCTCACAATAAAACATGCAAAAACTAAATCAAGCTGGATTTTTTCTGGGAAAAATGTTAAGGAACATCCTTTCCAGGGTAATGACTTGAATATAGGGTAAAATAAATAGCCAAAAACAAAAATGCTCCTCCACGCCTTGGGCTATGTTTACAAATAGCGTTTTTGATGTGATTTGGCACTTTTGCATTGCTTTCAAAGGTGAAAAATACAGTACATTCACTGGTAAATGTCATTTTAACATTTTATTATCTTATCTGGCCATGTGGTGTGTGAGACATGATCAGACACATCCATACATTGCTGAAAAGACATGGGAACAGCATGGGGAAGACCCCTGGAAGCATATCTGACTCCCAGGTCACTACCTAAAACTGTGATAATCAGACGTGATCCTATATTACTGCGGTAATAAAACAGACATTTTTGTCAATGTGTGAAATATTAAACTCTATTTAAAATGGACAAAGTGTGTGGCATGGGTAGGGAAAGTGGATACTTTTGTGATGGTGATAGTGCACGCAGAGGCCAAGGCCGTGGACAAGATGAAACTGTGCCTGCTGAGGGAGCACAACATACACCCCCATCATGTCGAAATACCTTCCTGTTGCAATTTCTAGGGGGCCGCGGAACACCACTATTGAAGCAAGAGCAGTGTGAAAAGGTTGTTGGTTGGATAGCAGAGAGATAATTATAATTCTTCCATTCAGTTTGTCACCACCAACTCCCTGTCTTCCACACGGTCCAGTCTCAGCAGCCGTGAGTGTGGACCACATTATTATTATTACTTTAGCGCCATTTATTGCATGGCACTTTACATGTGAAAAAGGGGGATGCAATACATTGCAAAAACAATTACAATAATCTTGAACAAAAATGTGACAGTGACTGGTACAGGAGAGGAGAAGACCCTGCCCTTGAGGGCTCACAGTCTACAAGGGATGGGTGAGGATACAGTAGGTGAGGATAGAGCTGGTCATGCAGCGGTATGGTGGAACGAGGGTTACTGCAGGTTGTTTGCTTGTCGAAAGAGGTGGGTCTTCAGGTGCCTTTTGAAGGTTTCAACAGTAGGCGAGAGTCAGAAATGTTAAGGTACAGAGTTCCAGAGAAGGGGGGATGCACGGGAGAAATCTTGTATGCAATTGTGGGAAGAGGAGATAAGAGGGGAGTAGAGAAGGATCGGAGGTTGCATGCAGGTAAGTTCCGGGAGACTAGGTCACAGGTGTAAAGAGGAGACAGGTTGTTGATGGCTTTGCATGCAAAGGTTAGGGTTTTGAATTTGAGTCTTTTGGCAATGGGGAGCCAGTGAAGGGATTGATAAATAGGATAGGCCAGGGAATAGTGAGGGGAGAGAGTTTAGATAGATTGGAGGAAAGCGAGAGTGTTAGAAAGGAGGCCATTGAGTAGGAGGTTGCAGTCATCGAGATGGGAGATAATGAAGGCGTACACTAGTGTTTTTGTAGATTCACAGTAGAGGAATGTGCAGATCCAGGAGATTTTTTTTACTTTGAATTTGGGATCTTCCTCACCCTAATCCTCCTTCCTCCCACCATTCTGAGTGCCTTGAGACAACGGATCCCACACTTGGACCCTCCAAAGAACTGTTTTGTTCATCTTTCCTTTTATAGATCCTGGCCTCTCGCTCGGTCCGCTCAGAAGTGTAAAGATATTGGATATGTGGTTTGAAGGAGGAATTAGAGTCCAGGGTTACCCCAAGCGCTGTTCTCTTTTCCATTGATAGATTCAGGCCTCTCATCCGGCCATCTTCAGGAGATCGCATGTAGCGATTTAAGCAGCCATGGTCACCCGAAGGTGATGGTGGGAAAGTGCAATTACTGGCGCAAGAGGTGGATAATGATGAGACACAATGGACAGAAAGTCAGGAGGAGGACCAGGGTGCGGAAGTGGAAGACGAAGCGATGGACGATGAAGTCATTGACCCAACCTGGCAAGGGGACATGCAGGGTGGGGACATGCAGAGTGAGGACAGCAGCATACAGGGGGAGGGAGGCGTAGCACCACAACAGGCAGGAACAAGCAGTGTGGTGGCCAAAGACAAAAGGCGGGCAACTGTTCCCCGTAACACCAACACGACGGAAGTTGCCAGTACAACTGTTAGGTCTTCCCGAATCTGGTTATTTTTGAAGACTGTTAGATAACCCCAAAAGGGTTGCAACATTTGCCAGTCCAGCATGGGCAAGAGCACCAAAACGACCATTCTTATCACTACCAGCATGCTCAGGCACATGACCGCAAAGCACCCAACTAGCTGGGCCAAACGCCAATGTCCAGAACAGTCTGTGGGTGACATCACTGCCTCTTTTGCTGTTGTACGTACACCCCAACCCCCTTTCCATTGCACTGGCGAAGATGCCTCCTGCCCTGCACCTGTCGTTGCACACTTGCAACCATCACCGTTTATGTCCTTGTCCCAGCGCAGCATTCGGTTGTCCCTACCCCAGTCCTTGGAATGCAAGCGCAAGCATGCAGCCAGCCACCCACCCACAGGCCGCAATACTAAACTGCCAAAATTCTGGACTGCTTGCACTTGAAATGTTGCCTTTTAGGCTCGTGGAAGCAGAAGCTTTCCACAACCTCATGGCAGCGGCCAGAGCTCCGTACTTGGTCCCCAGCTGCCACTATTTGTCTCGGTGTCATCCCTGCCTTACACAAGCATGGGTCCCAGAACATTACCCGAGCCCTCCCCAGCGCAGTTAGTGGAAAGGACCGCCTACCCACAAACATGTGAATGTGGCCAGGGACGGTACATCTCACTGACAGAATCAAGCTTCAACACAATGTTCAGAAGGTAGACAGCAGCAGTGGTTGGTCTTCTAGAAAACAAGCAAATTATTCATGATGAAGCCATCCATCTCCTTAGCTTTCTGTTACTTGGAATGCAAGCACAAATATGCAGCCATCCACCCACAGGCCTTAGTACTAAACTGGTGAACATTGGGCATAATTTCAAAAAACATCAAAATAAAAGATAATGCCTTACCAACACCAGGTCAGATTACCAATGCACTGCAGGATTCAGCAAGCCTCCATGATAAAGGCGGGGGAGCACATGTGCAAAATACTAATGCAGACAGCCACTCACTAACCTACCAATTCATGGATGGGGTGGCTGTGTAGTATTATACATGCACACCGATGGAGGCTGCATAGGGCGCCAGCCACACAGATATGTGTGATGCACAGTGTCTGGCTTGCAGCCAATAGATTGGCTCCCCTGCCTTTATCATGAAGGCTAGCTGCATCCTGCAGTGCATTGGTAATCTTACCTTGTGTTGGTAAGGCATTATCTTTTACTATGATGTTTTTCTCAGTACTAAACTGCCACATTTCTGGACTGCTTGCACTTGAAAAGTTGCCTTTTAGACTCGTGGAGGCAGAAGATTTCCACAACCTCATGGCGGCGGCCGGGGCTCCATACTTGGTCCCCAGCCACCACTATTTCTCCCAGTGTCGTCCCCGCGTTACACAGGCACGGGTCCCAGAACATTACCCGTGCTTTCCCCAGGGCAGTTAGTGGGAACGACCGCCTAACCACAAACACATCAACAAGTGAATGTGGCCAGGGACAGTACATCTCACATCTCACTGACACAATTCTCTGGGTTAATATTGTGGAAGCAGGAACCTAGAGATGAAATACGTCCTCCTGACGCAGAGGATTGCTGGTCCTTGGAAAATCAGGGTTGCCCCCATATTCTACAGCTTCTGCACCACTACCTCCTTCTTCTCTTCACCCTTCATCGCCATCACTAGATTTATTTTTTTCAGGAGATATTCCAGATTATGTACTTAAACTTCGTGGGTGCCAATAACAATAAGCAGGACTGTATGCTTAGGCGACAAACTGCACACCATTTGGAATTGGTGAAAGCTGTATCAGAGAACCTGGTGGTGACTCTGAAGCTAGGCAGGCTCGCACACATACCATGCTTGGCCCATGTGCTCAACTTAGTGGTTCTGTGGTTTATTAAAACCTACCCAGATTTGCCAGAGCGGCTTGTGAAAGTATGCCACGTGTGTGCCCTTTTCAGAAAGGTAGCTACAGGTTCCGCCGCCCTGGCAGGGCTTCAGCAGCATTTGCAGCTTCCAGCTCACCGACTTGTGTGCGATGTGACCCCAAGTTGGAAATCAACGTTGCTGATGTTTGGAATGATTTTAAGGAGCAGAGAGCAGTTGTTGAGTATCAGCTTCCATACGCCCGTCGGCATTCAGATCAGCCTTAGCACATAAGAACTGATAAGTGGGCATGGCTGTCTGACATCTGTGCCATCCTCCAAAACTTTGAGGACTCCACCAAGATGGTGAGCGGCGATGACACCATAATAACCATCACCATCCCGCTTCTCTGTCTACTGAAACGCTCGCTACTCACAATTAAAGAGGAGGCATTGCAGGTGGAGCAAGGAACTATACAGGGTGATGCTACTCAGCCCATCCTCATCTCATCTCAATGTGGATTGGTTGATAATTAGGAGGAGGAGGAAGAGAACATGGACAGTCATCCTCTTGGTGAAAACAGGGAAGTCTTGGCTGTTGGCAGTCTGGCACACATGGCTGACTTTATGTTCTGCTGCCTTTACCATGACCATCTCGTTGTACGCATTTTGGGCATTACAGAAAACTGGAATGGCACGAGAGAATTCTTGGAGATGGAGGTGTGAAGTTCTGATTAAGAAGGATGCCAGTCTTAGATTAGTTGCAGAATGGAGGGCACGAGAGGGGTGATGCACAGAAATGAGGGATGAGATATAGGGCGGTTCAGAACTGTGGACAGCTTGGTGAGTGAGAGAGATGAGTTTGTATTGTATTCTGTAGTGATTGTTTAACCTAACGAGTGCAATGACCCACACAGGTTAGAGGCGTCGATGAAGGGGTTTGATAGAAATACGACCCTGGCTGCTGCATTCAGAAGGGATTGGAGAGGAGACAGTTTGTTTAGAGGGAGACCAAGTAGAAGAGAGTTGCAGTAGACGTAGAGTGACAGTAAGAGTTTTTGCAATATCAAAGGTGAGAAAAGGTTGAATTCTGGATATGTTTTTAAGGTGCAGGTGACATGAACGAGTGAGTGATTTTCCACGTTGAATAAAGGAAAGTTGTGTGTCAAATATGACTCCAAGACAGCAGCCATGTCAAGTGGGACCATATCTACTCCAGCTTTCATTTTTCCACCACCTGGTTCCCACCATTGTCACATATGACCATGTTCAGCGGTGAGAGCAACAGGTCTGCCTGCTGCGTTGCAGATTTCAACAACCTGCTGCGGTGTGCGGTTTGTCACCTAAGCATTAAGCATATTATCTTCACACAGCCTGTTGCCGCTGGCAAAGGCAGTGCTACAGTGCTTCCAGCTTGTGACTTTTCGGAGATGGAGGCTGAACAGGAGGAGGAGGTGGAGGAGGTGCAGGAGCTGAACAATGTGATTACATTGAGGTTACATTGGCAAGTCTGGTTTTTATACTAAAGAATTATCCTACTGTGTTTTAATTTTTTTTATGTCTCTTCAAATGTGTATTGGAGTGCGTTCTAATTTTTGGCAGCCCTTCAAATTGGTGCATATGGACTAACAGTATAGGAGACCCACTCCTGACTAATGGGAAGGACAATTCAAATAGATTCTATTTTCTAGAATATTAACTATCTTATCTGAAATTCCTTTACGGTTGAGGTATCGCAGTATGGATAGCCTATTACACCGATCCAGCCAGGTATTATTTATTGCCTTATACTGCGTGCTGCTGGTGCTGCCCAAAAAAATTTAAAATCTGTTCTATTCCCTATCGATAACGCTGTTAGATGCATTTACAATAGGGACAGGTGCTACTAGGTGGTATGATTAGCTCCAGATGAGTGTTCATTCTGGTCACATAAATGTCTTCCACAGTCCATATCTTATTTTTTTACCATTTCTTTAGCCTTACATACAAGTCATTACCCTGGAAAGAATGTTTCTTAACATTTTTTCCATTTCAACTTGTTTTTTTTTTTTTTTTGTCAGTCAGTAAAAGTATAAAAGTGGCGTAATACTCTGACAACATTGTTCACAGATATGACATTTGTTAGCAACCAACTGTGAATATGCAGCGGCCGTGAGGGCCTGGGGTACTCGGTAGCTGGGCCAGCAGTTTTCCAGGGAGGTCACGGTGGCAGTGGCCCAGCTCCATGGCCCTGGCCGAGCAGATGAAGTGAGTATTTACAGGGGATTTGTAGTCTTTATGTGACGCCACCTGTGGTGCCTGGTCAGGGGTGACCAGCACTGCTGTGTGGACCCTGAGGGATGGATGGTATAGGAGCTGAGATGAAACACTTCCCACAGGCGAAGCGGGCCCCCAGGGACTGAGAGAGCTGATATAAAGAATGGAGGCAGGGGAAACAGGGTGCAGAGAGCAGGGTGGCAGCAGTGATAATAGTCACGGTGGTAGCACAGCTGCGGGGATGTGCAGAAGAAGGAGACAGACACGAGGAATGCAGTCCAGTTACCTTTACTGCAGAGAAAGCTGTGGAGCCTGGGGCACTGGTCACTATGTCCATGAGGGTCCGGTCAGCCTGGAAGCAGTTGGAGTCCGCCCCGTCAGGTGAGTTTGGAGGCCTGCCTGCTACACTTCTCCATTACGGGCCCCACTGCCTATGAGCTATACTGCGGTCCCTCTTCTTCACTCCTGCTCTAAGCTCCGTACTAGCAGGCGGTGCGAACCTATAATGGGTACTGCTGTCTTGGGTGCAACTCCTGGCTCTAGTTAGGCCACTGTGCTGCCGGGCTTCTGCTTGTGGCCAGAAAACTTGCAGTCTCCTGTCCCCAAGATTCAGTTGCTGGGACGTGCAATCCCTGTACATCCTTGGACTCTGGCATCCTATGCTCCACTGCCTGAGGTGAGCTCTTCACGTGCTCAGCTCCCAAGAACTTTCTCCTTCTCTCTCTCTGCTGCTTTCTTCCCCTCTCCCTTCCCTCTCACACTCACTGACTAACTCCTCCCCCCAACCAGATAAGGCAACTCCCCAAAATAGGGTATAGAGCTCCCTCTTCAGGTAAGGGATCAGAACTTGTGTGTGCATGTGGGGTTTACCTGACGTGGGGAGCTCCACCTGCTTCCAAGCGTAATATCACCTCCAGTGAAGGAGGCAACACTACTGTGGCAACCGGCTCATGGGGTGCCACAAATACAACCCCTGGCAAAAATTATGGAATCACCGGGCTCGGAGGATGTTCATTCAGTTGTTTAATGTTGTTGAAAAAAAGCAGATCGCAGACATGGTACAAAACAAAAATCATTTCAAATGGCAACTTTAGGGCCATGGTCCATGACAAGGCTCCAACCTGCAAAGCTGATCTGGCAACAGTAATCAGACAAAGTTGGAGCCAGATTGATGAAGAGTACTGTTTGTCACTCATTAAGTCCATGCCTCAGAGACTGCAAGCAGTTATTAAAGCCAGAGGTGGTGGAACAAAATAATAGTGATGTATTGGAGTGTTCTTTTGTGTGGTTGTTTTTCATTATTCCAGATTTTTTTCTTCAGAATTGAGTGATTCCATTTTTTTTTTCCTCTGCTTGGTCTGAAAAAAGTTACCCTTACTGGGTACCACATTTTTAATCCTGATTTCTTTTAGTGTTTCTTAAAGCCCTAAAGTTGCCATTTGAAATGACTTTAGTTTTGTGCCATGTCTGTGATCTGCTTTTTTTCAACAACATTAAACAACTGAATGAACATCCTCCGAGCTTGGTGATTCCATCATTTTTGCCAGGGGTTGTAGGTTTGAACCCACAACTGCAATACATTAAATGGAGTGTAATATTTGACACGCTCACAAAAATTGCTGGATTATAAGGGCAGTCATATGGGATCAAGTCTGATGGCCATGGTTTCAGGCAGTTGCCTAATAGTATGGTATTTGTCAGCAACCAAGTGTCAATTGGTTCAGCAAAACACAGCTGGCTGACTTAAAATGGAGTGGAATATTTGGCACGCTCAACAAACTTTACGGATTATTACGGCAGTGATATGGGATAACATCTGATGGTCACGGTTTCAGGCAATTGCCTAAAAGTATGGTATTTGTCAGCGACCAAGTGTCAATTGGTTCAACAAAACACAGCTGTCTGACTTTAAATGGAGTGGAACATTTGGCATGCTCCACAAAATTTCTATATTATTACAGCAGTCATATGGGATCACATATGATGGTCACGGTTTCAGGCTGTCACATAATAGTATGGTATTTGTCATTGACCAAGTGTCAATTGGTTCAACAAAACACAGCTGGTTGACTTTAAATTCAGTGGAATATTTGGCACGCTCCACAAAATTTCTGTATTATTGCAGCAGTCATATGGGATCATGTCTGATCATTGAAAAAAGTTTCTCTGCTTCCCAAATACGATAATGTGAATAAAATAAAAAAACTGGCTGTATTCTGCGAACAAGCAAATGGAACAGTACAATGGTGTACTCTGGATTGCTTTTTAAACAAATAATCAGGATTAGGATAAAAAAAAATTAGCCCTGGCCCCTGATATCTGGGGCTATATCTACGGATATCTGTAACAGTAGGAGTAGACAAAATGTGTAATGGACCCTCTTGTGCTGTATACAGTGCCATAAACCCTGCCTGCCTTCCTGCCTGCCAAACTCCTGCAATCAGAATTAATATAGGTAGCTGGATTAGTCCTCAGAAGGACTGTTAGTTCAGATGGGTATATATATATATATATATATATATATATATATATATATATACTCCTGGAGAACCACTACCTATATGTAACTATTACACTGCCAATCAATTCTGTCCCTCACACAACAGCACCTCTCCTCCTCTGCCTATTTCCAGGATAGTTTGTGACGGGCCTAGCGTCACCAGGTCTTATATAGACCCGATGACGCTATGCAGCCAGCCAATCACTGTAATGCCACAACCAACATGGCTACGGCATTACAGTGCATGGCAGAAAATCCCTGCATGTTCACTGGCTCTCTAAAGAGCGCCAAACATACAGGGCGAGGACCAGAACTCCCGCCCGAGCAACCTCGGCAGTGAGATGCTCGGGCGAGCACCGAGCAGTAGCGAGCAGGCTGGCTCATTACTAATCATTACCTGTCCTCAGTGAAAATCACAATCAAGTATTTCTATCTGTTAATAAGACAGTAATCCATCAATATGTATTTAGAATGTAGGCAGAAACTGGAGTATATTGGGTATAGTGAGTTTATGGAGAAAATATTACATTTCATGCAGAATACTCTTCATGCAGCATTAGGGAAAGATTGTTTTACCTGATTCCCAGAGGATCGTCCAGAAAGCCTTAGTTCTGACACAATTATAAGTTCCAAATACAGTATCCATTAGTAAATAACCCAATTTAAAAGTGACTTTGCAGCCAAAAACTTTCCACTAGGGTCTATTTCTTACTAGTTTTATTACAAGTCCGGTGTGTGCAATAAAGCAAGACAGAAATGTATAATGCAATTAAAGATGGACACGTGTTCTATGTATATGAGATTTTTTCCATTGGTCAGTTAGAAAGCCAAGTCCAGCAATGAAGTTGAAAACTGAATATTCAGGATCCCATACCACAATACATCAATGTTCCTATAGAACACTTTTGAGATGTCTAACAAAAGAATATTAAAGCAAGAAAGCTCTACCAATTCATCTGTATTACTTATCTGTTTCAGAATCAATAAAGTCTGTATAGAAGGTTTCTACCACCCTGTTGAATCGATGTCAGGAAAAATATAATAATGACTCAATGAGGAGTGTATGTTTCTGCAGGGATCTATCTACTACTAAAAAGACGTACAGTGTATAAAATGATTCTACTATGTTCTTCACCTATAAATTAATCACTTGAAGACATGCTGTCATGTATAATACGATGTATATTTAAGCAAACACGACACATTACAAATACGCAGCAAACAGTTATGTAATTTGTATTGTAATGACCTACATGAAAACATAGGAAAAGAAGCTTCTGAGGAATACATATTTTGCTAAATAATTAAAAATTAATGTACAATATATTCCCACATCTTCTACATAATGAATAAAGATGAACAAGTAATGAAGTGCTCAAAGCTACTGGGGCAATACTTCAGGCAAAATTATATATGTCATTTTAGTTTGAAATTCTAAATGTTGAGGTTTTTTTTATCTTTTGATATACTTCATTTTAGTAATAAATGTATTCCATGACAGCATAACATGCATTTTTACAAGCCATTCAGTCCTAAAATTGGGTGTTATAGCAAATGACAAAAAAATTATATTGCATGGTGGAGATGGGATTGTGGGGGGGCAGCACTGCAAAAATTTAAAAAAACATTTTTCTCCTGGAGCATTCTTCTGCCAAAGTCTAACATTATTTTTCCTAAGGTTTCCCTACAGCCTTTATTTAGGACCCATAGAGATTTCATTTGGTTGGTGCATCTGTATGGCAGAATGCTTACTGTACTTATTGCATTTAATAGAAGATACTGCAATCTTTTTGCTAAGTGATCAAAAAAGGAAGACACTTCTTTATTTTCCATATTACATATCTGTGCTAAACAGGCTTGTAATACACTGCTCAAAAAAATAAAGGGAACACTTAAACAACAGAATATAATTCCAAGTAGATCAAACTTCTGTGAAATCAAACTGTTCACTTAGGAAGCAACACTGATTGACAATCAATTTCACATGCTGTTGTGCAAATGGAATAGAAAATACATGTAAATTATTGGCAATTATTAAGACACCCTCAATAAAGGAGTGGTTCTGCAGGTGGGGACCACAGACCACATGTCACTACCAATGCTTTCTGGCTGATGTTTTGGTCACTTTTGAATGTTGGTTGTGCTTTCACACTCGTGGTAGCATGAGATGGACTCTACAACCCACAGAAGTTTCTAAGGTAGTGCAGCTCATCCAGGATGACACATCAATGCGACGCCGTGGAGAGCGATCTGCTGCCTGCAACATCCTTCAGCATGACAGGTTTGGCAGTGGGTCAGTAATGGTATGGGGCCGCACAGCCCTCCATGTGCTCACCAGAGGTAGCCTGACAGCCATTAGGTACTGAGATGAGATCCTCAGACCACTTGTGAGACCATATGCTGGTGCGGTTGGCCCTGGGTTTCTCCTAATGCAGGACAATTCCAGACCTCATGTGGCTGGAGTGTGTCAGCAGTTCCTGCAAGATGAAGGCATTGAAGCTATGGACTGGCCCGCCCATTCCCCAGACCTGAATCCGATTGCGCACATCTGGGACATGATGTCTCGCTCCATCCACCAACGTCACGTTGCACCACAGACTATCCAAGAGTTGGCGGATGCTTTAGTCCAGGTCTGGAAGGAGATCCCAGAGGAGACCATCCACAACCTCATCAGGAGCATGCCCAGGCAATGTAGGGAGGTCATACAGGCACGTGGAGGCCACACACAATACTGAGCCTCATTTTGACTTGTTTTAAGGACATTACATCAAAGTTGGATCAGCATGTAGTGTGTTTTTCCACTTTAATTTTGTGGGTGACTCCAAATCCAGGCCTCCATTGGTTAATAAATTTGATTTCCATTTATGATTTTTGTGTGATTTTGTTGTCAGCACATTCGACTTTGTAAACAACAAAGTATTCAATGAGAATATTTCATTCATTCAGATTCATTCCCTTTATTTTTTGAGCAGTGTATAATCATGTACATAAAGATAGTGGCAAGATGCAAGCATATATCTGAGGCCAGGTTACCCTTTACTTGAGCAACTTAACAGCCTCATGATCTTCAAACATTGCTTTGAATGCTTTTGGTCAGTAATTTAATTTTGTTTCCCAACTGAGACCATGAGGAAACACAGACTGTTGAATAAAGAAACATTCACAATGATATTGCAACATCTCATATTGGTTTCTTTATACAGAACATTTTATCCTTGCTTAAGAATATATAGCGTTCAGCATAAATGAGTACAGCCCAACAGATTTGCCAGAAAACCTTTAGTTTCCTTTCAAAATCATCATTTTCTATGGGATACCATACTACAAAATCCTTCACAAATGTGAGCCAATGATAGCAAACAAGATGTGTTATTTTGCTCACCCAAAAAGGTAATTTTCCTAACTAATTGATTCAATGCCATGTTGCAAAAGTTTTTACACACCAATGAATGTCTTAAGAGCAAAGCTAAAGTTTAGACTACAAGATTCTAATGAACAAGAATTCAATCACAGGTAAGTCTAATTATTCATTGAACAGGTGTCCAGTAGGCAGTTGACTATAAAAGGAGTATTCCTATTTCCAACATCCTATCCCAGTATGTAGAAGGTGTAATAATATTAATAATATTAGTAAACACCTCAAATTAGAAATTTAGTATAGTTCTTCGGATTCGCTATGTTCCTTTCCTCATATGCATGCATTGCAGGACATTAGGTATCCATGGTTATGACCACTGATACAGTGACAGTTAGTTAGCTAGTTGCTAGTAGTTATAACCATGGATAACTAAGGTCCTGCAATACCCTGCACATGAGAAAATAGACATAACGAATTAGAAAAACTATACTACATTTCTAATTGTAGGTATTTGCTAATATTATTATTATTACACCTACTACATATTGGAATAGAATCTTGGAGATGTGAATACCCCTTTATCTAAGAAAACCCTTTCCTAATTTATGCTGTCAGCAATGGCACCACGTGGAAGAGAAAAGACAAATTTCGATGAGAAAGAAAATAATTTCTTTACCTATGAAAGGTGAAGGCTACAAGAAGATCATTAAAGTTTTACTTATCAGAATACGGTAGCAAAAGTGATACGAAAATGTTACAAAGATAGAACTGCAACCATCTCACAGAGACAACTAGGCTAACCATAGAGATTAACAAATATAGAGGAGCATCTTCTGATCAGAGGGGTTAAAAAAAATCAACACTCAAGTTCACTGCAGTTAGCTAAAGAAGTGAGTGCATCCTGTGACACAATATGGCATACAGTGCTGCTTACCATTATTGGTACCACGTCATTTTTTTCATAGATTGTACAATATCAACAGAAATAAATGGAAATATACCAAAGTTATATCCTCGGGATTTTTTAATTAGTGACCAAAATAATACAACAATAAAACATTGTTTTTCAACTTCCTTGTTGCAATTTCAAAGAAAAAAACAGAATAAACAGCATGATGTGCAGCAACAAAGGCACCCCTAATTAATATTTGGTTGCACAACCTTTGTCATTCCTGACAGCGTCCAAACTTTTCTTGTAGCCATCTATAATCTTCTTGCACTTCTCAGCTAGAATTTTCTCCCACTCTTCCTTTGCAGTTTCTTCAAGCTCTTGAATGTTTGCAGAGTTCTTTTTCCCAATGGCAGATTTAAGCTCACCCCAAAGATTTTCCATGCGATGGATGTCAGGACTCATTGCTGGCCATTTTAAAACAGTCCATTTTTTCTTTTTCAACCATTCCTCTGTACTTTTGGATGTGTGATTTAGATCATTGTCTTGCTGGAGGACCCATGATCTTCGACTCAAACCAAGTTTTCTTACCCTGGGTAGTACATTTGCCTCTAAAATCTCTTGATAATTCTCTGATTTCATGATTCCTGTGATACGGTCAAGGCCTCCAGTCCCAGACACAGCAAAGCATTATGACTATTCCACCATGCTTAACTGTTGGTAAAATGTTCTTTCCTTATAAGCTTCATTGTGACATCTGTAAATAAACTGTTGTTTTCCATTGTCAAAAAGCTCTATTTTTGTTTCATCTGTCCACAGAACATTTTCCCAGAAGGATTGTGATTTTTCAAGGTATTCTTTGAAAAGATCAGTCTTTCCTTTTTATGTATTTTCTTCAGCAATAGTTTTTGCTTGATTTAGTGTGCGGCATATGGTGCTTGTTGAAACTATGACCCCAGACTGTTCCAGGTTGGCCTTCAGGTCTTTGAATGTTTGACATCTTGTTTCTTCCACCATCCGCACAAACCTTCAAAGACATCTCGTCAATTTTCCTCTTTCCCCCACGTCCATGGAAAGCTGTAAGAAAGCTGTACATACAAGAATGTCCCAAAAACCTGAATGAACTTAAAGAGGTAGTGTCATTAAATCAAAAGAGGACAATTTTGCAGTTATTTTATTTACGCTGGTGATTTTTTTTGTACATCTGACATATAATTGCAGAATTAGTAGCCTTTTTATTTAGCACCATCGCTGTAGAAAAAGACATGAACAGCACAGATTGAAAAATCACATGTTGATCTAATTCCGCTAGGCAAAAATTTACAAAACTGAACATGAGGTTCAACATTCTGATCAGAGTATGAAGCCCACTGTCATGTCACGGCAAACCTCTCAGTGGGGCACTAACTTTTTTAGCCTTAATGGTGCAGCGCCAAGTGCCAACCACCTACTCCATGGGGTGGCAGTGTGCTTCATACAGTCTGATCAGAATATTAAGCTAATAATCTCATGTTCAGTTTTGTAAATTTTTGCCTGGCAACATTAGATCAGCATATACTTTTTGGATGTGCGCTTCATGTCTTTTTCTGCAGCATTGGCATATTGCATTGTCAGTCCCCTTTTTTAACTTTGACCAGTACTCCTTCCATTTGGCAAATGCATTTTAAATTAGCAGTCTATGTAAAATAAGCCACACTCATAAGAAGATTTTGGACTTTTAAAGAGGACTGCTTTGATGGGTGCCTTATGTTTTTATGTACCTAAACTCCATTCTTTCCTCCCACATGCGCAAATTTACATATTGTGACTATGATATATATACCCTTTACCCCCTTCCAGACTTTGACCATCGAAGCAGCCCTCTTTATCCCTCTGCACTCATAACACCTACTACTGTTATTTATTGGTTATGTTTCTGTACCGCTATTCTTATATGTATATCCTCCATGAACCTCTTTTTCTATATCATATATGATCCTCTCCTCCCCTATGCAAATCTACTCTTTGTGGCAACAAGCTATTTTCCTTTTTTATCTGTAATCCTATTACTCCATTAAGAATTTAGTGTGCTTCATTATGTCTGTAGACTTTTTGAATGCTTATTTGATTTGTTAATTTTCTATGTTCGATTGACTCAATTTCTTGATTTCGTCACTATATGTATTTTATTTTCTATGATATGTCATTTCTTTTGTTTTATTCTGGACTTTGTTATTTTGCACTATGTAATTTTATCTATTGTATGTATTGTGCACCACACTTATTGTATTATATTTCCACTTCTCCCATAGCAACAATTTGAAAAAGACCCGGGACGGGTCGAAACATCAAAATCATTCTGCATCAATAAAAAAACAGCATTATATAAAATTTCAAGGTCTTTTTGTGAGTGCAGTTGATTTTTCATAGACTATTGCTTGGGTTACCCAGTTCAGCCAGCACCTCCTCACTACTGTGAGTGCGCACCAAATCTCTCTACGTTAAATTAGCAGGAGACTACAAGATGGGTCCCGCCTATTTTTTCTCTCAGTTCATAATCTGAGAGCTCGAGGAAGGGGAGGTTTTTGATTCTTTCACTTGGTATTGGTGC
Source organism: Phyllobates terribilis (assembly GCF_046119375.1). Classification (NCBI taxonomy): domain Eukaryota; kingdom Metazoa; phylum Chordata; class Amphibia; order Anura; family Dendrobatidae; genus Phyllobates; species Phyllobates terribilis. The sequence continues at coordinate 449,241,505 of NW_027362764.1, forward strand.
TGGGTGGCTTCCATTGTTGCTGTGGGGCAGTGTGGCCTGGAATCATGGGGACTCAGCCTTGCAGCATAGGCGCTGTGAGGCACCATGTTGCCCACCCTGCTAGTGCATCATCGCTGCGACAGTGGTTTAAGGCTACAAAGTGTTACAGGCCTACTGAGAGTTTCTCCGTGACAAAGCAGTGGCCATCATACAGTTGGATCTGTTAAACTAAGAACCTCATGCTCAGTTTTGCAAATTTTTGCCTGCCAACATTAGATCAACGTATGATTTTTGGATGTGCGGTTCATTTTTTTTCCACAGCATTGGCATATTGCATTGTCTGTCCCATTTTTTTACTTGGACCAGCACTCCTCACATTTGGCATATGCATTTTTAATTAGCAGGAGACTTCTAGAGGCATTCTCTCTATTTTTGCTCTTAATCCACAGTCTGAGTTTGTGGATGGGGAGTTTTCTAGCTCTTTTTACTTGGGGTTGGTGCTATGTGGTGGCCATTGTTGCTGTGTTGTTGTGCCTTTGGGATGGTGTGGCCTGTAGACTTTTTAACTCAGCCTTGCAGCATAGCTTCTGTGATGCACCAGTCCGCCCGCCCTGCTGGTGCATTGTCACAGAGGTGGTGGTTGGCCCATGGTGTGGCACTCTTAAGGTTTTAATAAGATAGTGACCTACTGAGAGGTTCACCGTGACGTGGCAGTGGGCTTCATACATTCTGATCTGAATGTTAAACTAAGAACCTCATGTTCAGTTTTTTTGCCTAGCTGCATTAAATCACTGTATGATTTAGTTGACTTTTTATTCAGTGTTAATTTTTATGGCTTTTAACTAAAAAGGGTATTTTTGCAGAGCAGCATAAAAACACACCACCAGATAATAGTGTGAAAAAGGCTACATTTTTAAAGACTATATATGATTGAATCTCTCAAGATTCAAATTCGCCAAATAGCACGTTTTTTTCCTAGGAACTACTATCTGAAACACAAACATATTTTATGAATGAATATTCCTTATTCTGCTCACAGGATAATTTGATAGAGCAGCCAAAAGACACACCTCTAGATAATTGTGATTATCCAAGCCCTTTTGTTAAAGACTACAATTAATCAAATCTGCCAAGAATCAAATCTGTCAAATAGCATGGATTTTACAGGAAAATTCAATTTGCAGTAAAGATATTTTCTACAATTTCAATGTTCCTTAACATGCTCTGGGTTTTCTCCAGATCACAGAGCAAAATAAACATTGGATGCAAAAAAAAAAGAAAAATAATACTCAATTCACTCTTCACCTGTGCCATCATCACCGGACTTTAATTTTCTGCTTTCCCATGGTGCATATTCTCTTTGCGCTCTTCAGTATAGGTAATGGCTTGCAGCTCCACTAGGCCTCGGACATTGCTGCACATGCACATTGTGTAGTCACTCGCATGATGTGCGTCATAAAAATGTGACTTGCAACGGCATGGTGTAAAGTGACATTTAAAGTCTAGTTGAGACAGAAGTCCTGGCCTGAACAGAAGAAGCGAAAGAAAAATATGTGTGACGTGTGAAGTGGAAAAGAGGACTGGACTGGAGGATGTGAGGAATAAAGGTAAGGTGAGTGGTGAAGTGAGTGGTACGTTTGTTTCTTTACACCTTTGCTTTGGAGCAACAAAATAGCAGTCAAAGCTGGCCACAATTTAGCTTAATTCAAGTGGGGCAAATTGCAAAAAAAATGTATTCTTGAAAATAAGGATTTTCTGTACAATTCAAATAGAATTCAATTCCATTAAAATAAATTGATACGTGTGCTGTATGAAATATCCTGCCTTTAGTTGACTCATTTTGTGTCTATGCTGCTAGTCATAGCGCGTGCACCATAATTAGAATATACCCAAAATATATAAGTATATTAAAGAGTGGATGAACTTGTACAAAGATTGCGTATGTTATGATTAAGGTAGCCAGTTTGTATACAGATTGCACATGAGTAAATGTGGAAAATGCTGTAATTACTGTTGGTTATAATTTTCTCCTTGTTCAGGATATTCTGCTGGCTGTCTTCCCCATCCCATATATGAAATACTACTTGTGCCTTAATATCAAAAAGATGCCTAGCATAATGAAAAACCTTGTAAAATATAAATATACTCATGGTCGAGATGAAAATAACACTTTAAAAACCTTTTTTTGCACCATTTGATTTGACATAAATATGTACAAAATAATTACTTCTGCCCTACTGCAACATCTATAATTCTGAGGATCAATAATTCAATAATTATCAATAAATCAATAATTCAAGGTACTGTAATTTACTGTATATTGTATCTACTCAGATTGCACAATATTGGTTCCCTATGATTATTAGGGTATGACCATGAGTGTGTTTTTTATGAGAGTCTAGTTATATTTTATTAATAGAGACTTGTCATAGCCTATAAAGAAAAACAAGAGGACACTAATGTGTGCATTATATGTACGCTAGTTGTTGTTTTAAATATTTTAATGTAGAAACAAATGTTACATTTTATGAGTAATAAATCCCTAAATCAGTTAAACATAAAAGTATACATCAGCCACTTCAGATTTAGTTGTGATTATTGGTGTACAAAAAGTGGGCCAGAATGACAAGTACACTTCTGGGTCCTTGAAATAAGTACTCGATTGTCCAAAATGACCAATCTTATAGATAAAATGGATGTGTATGGCAAAAGAGCACATCCATGACAGTGACTCTGACAATAATCCCATATGCATTCTTTTTTATTGTTTATTCAGTCCCAAATAGTGAATTCCAAATAGTGGTGTCGGGAGGAAATAAGCAAGCTGATTTTTTGGTTAAAACGCCGGAAATCTTTAAGACCTCATTCAGACATCAGTGATTATTCTCATATATGAAAACAAGGTCTGTGTTAGAACCCTCCAGTTTGTTTTTCTATCTTGTGGTTTGTAGTCATGTGACCATCTGCTTTTATATTCCAGCTCTGCCCTCCTGGCTGTGCTGTACTTCATTGTTCTACTGTCTCTCTAGCCTGGTGCTTCTGTGCCTTTCTTTGTCAAGTTTGCTTGGTCCTCTGGGACCTCTAGTACTTTATGTCAGTTTGTCTTTTGTGTTCTGCAACAACTTCTGTTTAGGAGGTGTCCCTTTTTTTTCCCAGTCCTTAGTACTTTTAGGGACCCCTCCCTTATTTCTATAGGTCTTCGTTCAGACTAGCCGAGGACTAAGGCGGGTCTGTTCACAAGGAACAGGCAGCCTGCTACATCATAGGGATTCAGCTTAGACTTAATGTAGGGACAGATTTCCCCTATCTTTCCTTAGTACTTGTTGCAGATCATAACAGTAAGTCCAGCCCAAAAAAAAAAAAAAACCTAAAAGGAAAGAAATTCGCGGATCAGTATGGTTTCCGTCCAGGATTTGGCTCAACGCCTGCAGGGATTGTCTCTGGAGGTGGCCGAGCTCCAGCAACATGTGAGTAGCTGTCCTGGAGCGCATCTTATTGAACCCAAGGTAGGGCTGCCTGATGTTTTTTATGGTAAACAGCAAGATTTCTTTTCCTTTAAAAATGCTTGTTTGTTATATTTTCGTTTGAGACCAAGATCCTCTGGGAATGAATCACAGCGCATTGGTTTTATTATGTCACTTTTGCGCAAAGAACCACAGGGGTGGGCCTTTTCTTTCCAGCCTAATGTTCCGTGTTTAAGGTCTGTTGAAGAATGTTTTTCTGCTATGGGGCTATTATATGACGATCCTGATCGAATCTCATCTGCTGAATCAGAACTTAGACGTTTGAATCAGGGGTCAGATGATGCTGAAAATTATTGCACACACTTCAGGAGATGGGCTTCAGAAGTTAAGTGGAATGATTCGGAGCTGAGATGTTTATTTCTTGCTGGTCTGAGTGAAAGGGTTAAGGATTTGTTAATTGCATTCCCTGCACCTGAGACTCTGCAGGAAGCTATGCAGTTAGCTGTTCGCATAGACAGGAGACTGAGGTGCAGGCTCAATGAGGTAACGACTCCTGTAATGTCAGGTCCTAGTCCCCAGAAAATCTGCTCTGATGGTGGGGAACCGATGGAGGTTGGGGGGATGTCACTCCGCTCTCAGGAAAAAGACCGGAGATTCGCCGAGGGATTGTATCTTTATTGTGGTAAAGCTGACCATTTGATTAAGTATTGTGAGCGTCGTTTAAGTTAAGAAAAAAAAAGGTCAGTTACGCCCATATAGCCTGTTTACGCTCTGCAGGAGTGTTTCTTTCTGGGAGTACTACTCTGCAGGGAGATTTGATTGAATTGCAGGTATTTGTGGATTGTGGTTCAACACTTAATGTGATTGATAAAGGGTTTTTGGAAAACCATAAATTGAAATCCAAACCTTTGTCATCACCTATTTCTGTGGTTGCAATTGATAACACTCCTTTGAAATGTATTACTCACAAGACTGCTGCATTCCCTCTCACTATCAATGGAGCTCACCAAGAAATTTTGGACTTGGTTGTATTGGATAATTTGCCCTCTCCAGTTGTTCTAGGATTGCCTTGGTTAAGACTGCACAATCCTTTATTGGACTGGTCTACTAATGTGATTAAGTCTTTGAGTCCGAAGTGCTATGATTAGTGTTGAGGGATACCTTCCGATATCAGGAAATATCGTATCGGATTGGATCGGACAGATACTCAAAAAGTATCGGATATCGCCGATTCCGATACCGGAAACCAGTGCAAGTCAATGGGACACTAATATCGGAATGAAAATAAACCCTTTCTTTCCTTGTAGGTTAATTCTACATGAAGTAAAACAACTAAGAATAATGTAGAATGTATTATGCGAAAAGCCGGCAATTCATCAGCGCATACACCGGTCCCCGACAATTTACAACAGAAAGAATAGAGCTTCACACATAGATTAGATAGATAGAAACATGTCAGTCACATATATATGAAGTACAGTGACAGTGTTGCTTACTGTACTTGTCATTTAGTGTAAAGGATTTATTAAAAAAAATAATAGTGTTTTCATGCACCTTCTCTTTAAAAAAGCCGGCCGGCAATTCAGCAGCGGTACCCGACAATTTATAACAGACAGAATAGAGCTTCACACATAGATTAGATAGATAGAAACAAGTCAGTCACATATATATGAAGTACAGTGACAGTGTTGGTTACTGTACTTGTCATTTAGTGTAAAGGATTTATTTAAAAAAATAATAGTGTTTTCATGCACCGTCTCTTTAAAAAAGCCGGCCGGCAATTCAGCATCTGTACCCGACAATTTAGAATAGAAGGAATAGAGAATCAAACATAGATTAGATAGATAGAAACATGTCAGTCACATATATATGAAGTACAGTGACAATGTTGATTACTGTACTTGTCATTTAGTGTAAAGGATTTATTTAAAAAAATAATAGTGTTTTCATGCACCGTCTCTTTAAGAAAGCCGGCCTGCAATTCAGCAGCGGTACCCGACAATTTAGAATAGAAGGAATAGAGAATCATACATAGATTAGATAGATAGAAACATGTCAGTCACATATATATGAAGTACAGTGACAGTGTTGCTTACTGTACTTGTCATTTAGTGTAAAGGATTTATTAAAAAAAATAATAGTGTTTTCATGCACCGTCTCTTTAAAAAAGCCGCCGGCAATTCAGCAGCGGTACCCGACAATTTATAACAGACAGAATAGAGCTTCACACATAGATTAGATAGATAGAAACAAGTCAGTCACATATATATGAAGTACAGTGACAGTGTTGGTTACTGTACTTGTCATTTAGTGTAAAGGATTTATTTAAAAAAATAATAGTGTTTTCATGCACCGTCTCTTTAAAAAAGCCGGCCGGCAATTCAGCATCTGTACCCGACAATTTAGAATAGAAGGAATAGAGAATCATACATAGATTAGATTGATAGAAACATGTCAGTCACATATATATGAAGTACAGTGACAGTGTTGATTACTGTACTTGTCATTTAGTGTAAAGGATTTATTTAAAAAAATAATAGTGTTTTCATGCACCGTCTCTTTAAGAAAGCCGGCCTGCAATTCAGCAGCGGTACCCGACAATTTAGAATAGAAGGAATAGAGAATCATACATAGATTAGATACATAGAAACATGTCAGTCACATATATATGAAGTACAGTGACAGTGTTGATTACTGTACTTGTCATTTAGTGTTAAAATAAAGGATTTATTTGAAAAAAAATTGGCGTGGGGTTCCCCTTAATTTTAGTCTCTAGCGGAGGTTAAGCAGACAGCTGGGGCAGATGTTTAAAGCCTGGGAAGGGGGTAATACCCACGGAGCTTCCCAGGCTACTAATATCAGCCCCCAGCTGAATACCTAGCCTTTACTAGCTATTAAAATGGGGGACCCCCCCCCCCCAAAAAAATGACGTGGGGTCCCCCCTAATTTTTTAGCTAGCAAAGGCTAGGCAGACAGCTGGGGGCTGATATTAATAGCCCAGGAAGGGTGCCATGAATATTGGCCCCCTCCCAGGCTAGAAACACCAGCCGTCAGCCGCCCCAGAAATGGCGCATCCATAGGATGCGCCAATTCTGGCACTTAGCCTCGCTCTTCCACGCTGCCCTGGTGCGGTGGCAGGGGGTAATAGGGCTGGGGTTGATGTCAGCTTATAATGCCAGCTGACATCAAGCCCAGGTTAGTAATGGAGAGGCGTCTATAAGACACCCCCATTACTAACCCCATAGTGAAAGTTAAAAAAAAAACACAACACCCAGAATAAAGTCCTTTAATTGAAATAAACACACAATTCTTTATTGTTCTAAATTAAACCATACTTACCATCACGCCCATTCCAGCTGAAGCCAACGATCCCCTGCAATAAAAGAAAAATAATAAAGCAACCTCATCCTTACCTTTCCATGGTTCCCACGATGGCTCCAGCTCTGCTACATCGAGATGACAGGCTGGACCGCAGCAAAACGCTGCCATCCAGCCTGTCATCCCGCGGACACTGAGAAGCGCAGGAATGCTTCCGCTCCTCAGCGTCTCTCTGTGACGGCATCCAGATGAGCCGACAATGAACTCGGCTCACCTCATGCACGTCACTGACAGCGTGGGAGAATTCTCCTGCACTCAGCGCTTCAGCGTGAGAATTTTCCCACGCTGTCAGTGACGTGCATGAGGTGAGGTCATGTCCAATGAACTCAGCTCACCTCCTGCACGTCACTGACAGCGTGGGAGAATTCTCACGCTGAAGCGCTGAGTGCAGGAGAATTCTCCCACGCTGTCAGTGACGTGCATGAGGTGAGCCGAGTTCATTGTCGGCTCATCTGGATGCCGTCACAGAGAGACGCTGAGGAGCGGAAGCATTCCTGCGCTTCTCAGTGTCCGCGGGATGACAGGCTGGATGGCAGCGTTCTGCTGCGGTCCAGCCTGTCATCTCGATGTAGCAGAGCTGGAGCCATCGTGGGAACCATGGAAAGGTAAGGATGAGGTTGCTTTATTATTTTACTTTTATTGCAGGAGATTGTTGGCTTCAGCTGGAATGGGCGTGATGGTAAGTATGGTTTAATTTAAAACAATAAAGAATTGTGTCTTTATTTCAATTAAAGGACTTTATTCTGGGTGTTGTGTTTTTTTTAAATACTTTACTAGAAATTCATGGTGGTCATGTCTAATATTGGCGTGACCCCATGAATTTCGGGCTTAGGGTCAGCTGATAATGCCAAGCTGGCCTTAACCCCTTTATTACCCAGTGAGCCACCGCACCAGGGCCCTGGATGAGTTGGGTACAGCGCCAGAAGATGGCGGTTCTATGAACTCGCCATTTTCCGGGGCGGCTGCGGACTGCAATTTGCAGCGGGTGGGGCCCAGAAAGCTTGGGCCTCCCTGCGCTGCGGATTCCAGCCCCCAGCTGCCTAGTTGTACCTGGCTGGACACAAAAATAGGGCGAAGCCCCACGTATTTTTTTTTTAAATTATTTCATGAAATTCATGAAAAATTAAGAAAAAAAGGGCTTCCCTATATTGTTGTGTCCAGCCAGGTACAAATAGGCAGCTGGTGGTTGGGGGCAGCCCGTTCCTGCCTGCTGTACCTGGCTGGACACAAATATAGGGCGAAGCCCCACATCAATTTTTTTTTAATTATTTCATGAATTTCCTGAAATAATTAAAAAAAAATTGATGTGGGGCTTCGCATTATATTTGTGTCCAGCCAGGTACAGCAGGCAGGAACGGGCTGCCCCCAACCACCAGATGCCTATTTGTACCTGGCCGGACACAACAATATAGGGAAGCCCTTTTTTTTTTTATTATTTCATGAATTTCATGAAATAATTAAAAAAAAAAATACGTGGGGCTTCTCCCTATTTTTGTGTCCAGCCAGGTACAACTAGGCAGCTGGGGGATGGAATCTGCAGTGCAGGGAGACCCAAGCTTTCTGGGCCCCCCCCCCCCCCACTGCAAATTGCAGTCCGCAGCCACCTCGGAAAATGGCGCGTTCATAGAAGCTGGATGCTGTACCTGGCTGGCATACAAAAATATGGCAAAGCCCACGTCAAAATTTTTGGGAAAAATTAATTAAAAAATAAATAATAATTTAGGGACTGCATCTTTATTAACTCCTCAAATCTCATTTAGTGTTAAAATAAAGGATTTATTTTAAAAAAAAATTGGCATGGGATCCCCAATAATTTTAGTCTCTAGCGGAGGTTAAGCAGACGGCTGGGGCAGATGTTTGAAGCCTGGGAAGGGGGTAATACCCACGGAGCTTCCCAGACTACTAATATCAGCCCCCAGCTGAATACCTAGCCTTTACTAGCTATTAAAATGGGGGACCCCCCCAAAAAAATGACGTGGGGTCCCCCCTATTTTAATAGCTAGCAAAGGCTAGGCAGACAGCTGGGGGCTGATATTAATAGCCCAGGAAGGGTGCCATGAATATTGGTCCCCTCCCAGGCTAGAAATACCAGCCGTCAGCCGCCCCAGAAATGGTGCATCCATAGGATGCGCCAACTCTGGCACTTAGCCTCGCTCTTCCACGCTGCCCTGGTGCGGTGGCAGGGGGTAATAGGGCTGGGGTTCATGTCAGCGCCAGCTGCCATGAAGCCCAGGTTAGTAATGATGGGCGTCTATAAGACACCCCCATTACTAACCTACAAAGTGTTAAAAAGAAAAAACACACTACACCCAGAAAAAAATAATTTATTTGAAATAAAACACACCATTTTATTTAATTCTTAGTTTACTAAAAAAAAAAAAAATAGTTACCTGTCCACGTTCCTGCGCTGATCTCCCATGCACAGCTGTGACATCTGGAGATGTGACAGCTGTCATGGCTGCTGTAAGCTCACGCTGCCGGGAACACGTCAGCTCCCGGCAGCGGGAGCCACTGACTGAGGTCACCGGAGTGCATTTAGTCAGCGCAGCTCCGGAGACCTCCTTTATGGCACTGCTGTACCGTGGGAATTTCTCACGATACAGCGGGGCCGTAAAGCAGCTAACCGGAGCAGCGCTGCCTGAACTCCGGCGAACCCGCTTATGCAATGACGGGGCTGCTTTACGGCCCCGTCATTCTAGCGGCGGCAGCGGTTCAGAGCGGTCACATTCTATGTGGCTGCTCTAAACTGGAGATCATCGTGGGACACTCGTGGACTACTACGGAGGGGTAAGGATAAGGTTGTGGTTTATTATTTTATATTTTATTACAGGAGATCGATGGCTTCGGGGAATTAGGTGTCTAGGTGAGTATAGGTGTAGTTTTTTATTTTTTACTTTATTTTAGGTGGCGATCGGCGGGGACAGGTAATGTATGAACTAATTTATTGCAGGCAACCACTGGCCACCAATGACATATATTTAACATTTATTGGGGACACAGTAGGGCAATTTATATAGCAGGATCAGGCTGATGGGAACTACTGCTCCCATCGAGCTGATCCTGCTGGCACGAGCGGACGGGGGACAGACATAGGCCGATGGGAGTAGTAGTGTCACATCGGCCTATGTCTGCCTGCACGCACACACCCGCACACATCGCACAGACACCGCGCACACTTGCAGACATCGCACAGACACCGCACACACCCGCACACACCCGCACACATCGCACAGACACCGCGCAAAACAGCAGACATCGCACACACCCGCAGACATTGCACAGACACCGCACACACCCGCACAGACACCGCACACACCCGCAGACATCACACACATCGCACAGACACCCCACACACCCGCACACATCGCACAGACATCGCACACACCCCCAGACATCGCACAGACACCGCGCACACCCGCAGACATTGCACAGACACCGCGCACACCCGCAGACATTGCACAGACACCGCACACACCCGCACACATCGCACAGACACCGCGCACACCCGCACACATCGCACAGACACCCACACACACCAATCATGACGGGTCTGGGAGGCTGACCTGTGCGACCGTGGGAAAGTTCTTGTGAGTTCATGCAGTCAAGCATGAACTCACATGAACCCTCCGAGGGCACCGCGGCTACTTCAAATGAACAGCTGATTAGCATCACCTGATACCTCAGCTGTTCATTTGAAATAACCGGCGGGAAAGCGCAGCACAGAACGGGAAAGCCGGCGGTGAAGTCTTTTCACTGCCGGCTTCCCCGCCCGGGTCCTTCGCTCCCCGCTCCTTGGTGCTGCACTCCCCGCCCGGTCCTAACTTACGATCGGGATGGGAGGTGGCGAGGGGAGCGGAGGATCGGGGTGGGAGGCTGCGGGGAAGCAGTATGGGGCTGTGTGATTGTTTAAAAGCCGGCGGCTTTTTACCGCCCGCCGGCTTTTAAACAATCAGGAGAATTCTCCCACGCTGGGATGGCATTCTGATGACAGGCTGGATCTCAGCTGAGCGCTGCCATCCAGCTTGTCATCCTTCAGAGACACTGCAGAGCGCAGGCATTATGGGAACTTCCGATTCCGGTATTCGATATTGTAAAAGTATCCGAATTAAGTATCGGAATTCCGATACCGCGAATATCGGCCGATACCCGATATTTCAGTATCGGAATGCTCAACACTAGCTATGATAAATGTTGTAATGGTCGCATTGCGGCTGTGGAAAAAGTGGAATTACCTGTACCTGTACCTGTGGCAGTTGGATCTTTCTTTGTTAAATAAAAGGATGGCGGTTAACTTCCATGTCAGGATTTTCGTGAAATTAATAAGATTACCGTACGCAATTCCTACCCATTACCGTTAATTCCTGACTTGTTTAATCAGTTAGTGGGAGCCAAGTGGTTCTCCAAAATTGATCTCCTGGAAGGGTTTCGGTCCCAAAGACAACTCCTGGGTAAGGACGTATGATGTCTCTGCTCCTAGGCTTGTTAAAGCTTTCCACAGGAGGCTTCCGGCTAGGCCTGGGCCTGGAGGATCCGGAGGATCCTCATAAAAGAGGGGGTACTGTTAGAACCCTCCTGTTTGTTTTTCTATCTTGTGGTTTGCGGTCATGTGACCATCTGCTTTTATATTCCAGCTCCGCCCTCCTGGCTGTGCTGGACTTCAGTGTTCTACTGTCTCTCTAGCCTGGTGCTTCTGTGCCTTTCTCTGTCAAGTTCGCTTGGTCCTCTGGGACCTCTAGTACTTTTTGTCAGTTTGTCTTTTGTGTTCTGCAACAACTTCTGTTTAGGAGGTGTCCCTTTTTTGTCCCTGTCCTTAGTACTTTTAGGGACCCCTCCCTTATTTTTATAGGTCTTCGTTCAGACTAGCCGAGGACTAAGGTGGGTCTGTTCACAAGGAACAGGCAGCCCGCTACATCATAGGGATTCAGCTTAGTCTTACTGTAGGGACAGCTTTCCACTATCTTTCTTTAGTACTTGTTGGAGATCATAACAGTCTGTTGTTCATCAATGTTTTTGGATCTGAGTTTCATCAGTGTTTTGTCAGTTTGTCAGCTTTTACCATCAGGATTTTGTTTTTCAAAAGTAAATAAATTAGAAAACTTCACATATTTATAGTAATGCTAAGCGCATAATCATGCTATCTGTGATTGTCACGGAGCAATAGACTTGTGTGTACAGATGAGCGGTTCGATTCATGGAGGATTGATTTTGAGTTGAATTTCTTCTAATATGCAGGTCCTTGCAAATTTGAACACTTTGCAATTTGATTGAAAAAGATTAAAAAAAGATTGTCAGCGGACATTTCATTCATTACTAAAGACTCAGAGAGCAGGCTAATTACAATAACAGCAGTCTTTTAGGCTTCCCCATCATATCTTGCAGCTATCACATGACGTAGTCAAATGAAACCAATCAGGGAGGCTATTACAGCCAGTATAAAAGATGAGGGTCGGCCAAGCAGTGCTATTTTAGACCTTTACTTCATAGGGAAGCTGCCATACTAAGTTGTGGATCTTACCTTTAGAGAAATTATGACATGTGGCCTCGCTGAAAATACAAGTCTTTATTTCTCACAGAAAGAAGTGCCCAGTCTCTGCTCTCTTGTGAAGGAGAACATAAATTGCTCATTTGATTTGTCTTTGAAATCCAGAGTGCATTGCACGAAAGAGACCTGGAGCAGCAAGTAAGAGAAGGGACAATATCTTTCACAGCCACTAATTGAATGTTACAAGCGGCTTCGATGGACCACTGCAACTTACAGCTGATGAAGCTTCTACGACTGGGAGGTCCCTCTATTACCACAGCCATTCAGGGGTTATCTGTCTTCTCCTATATCTCCTCCAGATCCTGCTCAACATACATGATCCCATATCTAACAATGTAGTGCAGAGAGTTGATTCCATGCACAAACCTCATTCATTTCTCTGATGCAAGGTAAATAACTTCTCATCTGTTTCATAAGGGGACCTGTCATCAGGTTTTCCCCAATTAAATGTATAATTGGGTGTCATTGGCATATAGATGGTACTAGAAATTAAATTTACTGATGGCTTCTTCAATGGGAAAACTGAATAAAAAAATGAGGAGGAGACCTAGGACTAAACTTTGAGGAACCCCATTAGTAAGGGGAAGAGGAGGGGAAGAAGAGCCAGCAAATTATATACTTTAGGAGCAGTCTGAAAGGAAGGAGGAGAGCACTGGATTTCTACACTCCATATGGGGAAGCTTCTGTATGTGCAGTGTAAATTGATGACAGACTACCTCATGCAGCAAAAGAGCCTAACAGGCCATAAAGGTGAGGTAGGTCACATATGCATCAATCCACAAAAAGAAAGACCCCCAAGCAAATTGAATATGAAATTAATACCTTTATTGAATTATACAAAACAGTATCTTTAAAAACTTAAAAAAAACACATAGGCAAGGATTCTGAAAGAAAAAGAAAGAACAGTACTCTGGATGAGGAATAACATTCCATAGATACAGCCCGACGATATATTATTGATCATACATAGACAAATTCATATACACAGTGCAAAATAATGGCTTGCAAAAAAAGCAATGTATAATAATAAGAATTATTCTTAAAGCAATAATTCCCATAACTAATTTAGATATACCACCTAGTGGTTATCTGAAAATATCCAATGGTCACAAATGTGTTTACAGTATAGGAGAATCAGTGGAAGAGAATTCGGACATCATCTATGCTGGTGGAAACCATAAAACTGCATAAGGTGTCTGGTGCATCAGAAATGTTACATCTATTTAAACATAAGAGGATTAAGGTGCTAAGTGCTGTCTAATCTCAATATACAGGTCATTTGTACAGTGTCCATTTTAGGACATGATCAGATATCAAAATCAAACATTTGAGAACTGATTTTGATAAGTGATTCTGATGAGTGATTCTGACCAGTGATTTTGACAAATAATTTTGATGAGTGATTTTGATGAGTGATTTTGATGAGCGATTCTGACAAGTGATTCTGACAAGTGATTTTGACGAGTGATTCTGACGAGTGATTCTGACAAGTGATTTTGACAAATGATTTTGATGAGTGATTTTGATGAGCGATTCTGACAAGTGATTTTGACGAGTGATTCTGACAAGTGATTTTGACAAATGATTTTGTCGAGTGATTTTGATGAGCGATTCTGACAAGTAATTTTGACGAGTGATTCTGACAAGTGATTTTGACGAGCGATTCTGACGAGTGATTCTGACAAGTGACTTTGACAAGTGACTTTTACAACTGTAATAATAATAATAATAAAAAGTAACTGTTCGCTTATGGGATTTGAACCCAAAATTCTGTGTTCCAAAACCAGTGCACTAACTACTGAGCTACAAACTCATTTGAAGAATCCTTGGAGTTCTATTTGGTTACATGATTTTCAGTGCAAACTTGTCTAAAACTCATTGGGACGTATGCACAGACTGGAAGCAAGCCAAATTCAAATGATGTTTGATTTTGATGTGTGAGTCTGATGCATGACTTTCTTCAAACATCAGAATCAGAATCATAATGACTTTTAGTCACCCTGAGTATTTTCATGGTTGATCTCATAAGACAAGAAAAGCTATCAGTTAGTATCACTTGATTGGATAGCTGAAAATCATATAACCAAATAGAACTCCTAGTTTTTAACAACTGAGGTAATAGCTTAGTGGTTAGTGCACTGGCTTTGGAATGCAGAATTTTGGGTTCAAGTCTCATCAGTAGAGATGAGCGTTGTTCTACTCGAACTGTTCGCCAATCTCAAATTCGAGCTGTTTTGGGCGGTGTTCGAGCCGTTCGGCGAACACGAACAATTTGAGAAAAATTCGGCTGTTCGAGGTTATGTTCGATAACTGTTCGTGCACCAAAATCATAACTGGATTTTTTCTCAGTAATGATGAAAATTAATGTTAATACGCAGTTTGAGTGTACAGCGGGGTGGGGGGAGGGGCAGGGGATGGATCTCTGCAGGAACAATGAAGATCTCCATTTTTTTTTCTCTTTCCCGCATTTGCAGTGGGGAGGTGCAATCTGTCAGCCTATCAGCAGCGCACACACGGAGCGAAGTGCTTTTTTTCACACAAGTAAGGGCATGTGTCATTGGCAGTGTATGTCACATGTCCTTGCCCTATAAGACCAAGCCATTTTCCCCGTCGCCACCATTTTCTCACTGCTGCAGCTGCGTGTTAGACGGCACCGCTGTTGCTGTGTGCGCTATACCTTGTTAATTTCAAGCCAATTTTCGCACAAATATACAGATACCTTGGGAGTAGGGAATAGTTGTGATTGCAGTCCTTTTAAGGACTAGGTTACAGCATTTCCTACGACTTTTATCAGGGAGGTCTGTGCTCTTAAATAGATAGGTTGTGGGAGTAAAGACTAATTGTAATTGGAGTCCTTTTCAGGACTAGGTTACATGAGTTCCTATCAGTTTTTGCCAGGCAGGTCTGTGCCAGTGCTGTGCAAGTTTTTTTCACAGCATTTGGCTGAATCTAGCAAAGCTAATCCTTTTTGGCCTATTGCAGAGTGTGTTAGTCAGTGGAGTAGCCTACCTGTGTTGCAAGATATAACACCTGTGTATAGAATACCAATTTTTTTACTGCACCTAGTGAAGTAAAATCTTTTGGGCATAGCATCATTCTATTAGTCCTTCTATACTGACCTCCAGCAGGTTGCAAATTGAATATAATTTTTTTCTGCATCTAGCTCTGAAAAAATAGTTGGGCTTCTAGCGGTGTGTGGGACTTGGTCTATTAGTCCATCTATACTGACCTCCATCAGGTTGCAAATTAAAAATAATTTTTTTCTGCATCTAGCTCTGAAAAAATATTTGGGCTTCTAGCAGTGTGTGGGACTTGGTCTATTAGTCCATCTATACTGACCTCCATCAGGTTGCAAATTAAAAATAATTTTTTTCTGCATCTAGCTCTGAAAAAATATTTGGGCTTCTAGTAGTGTGTGGGACTTGGTCTATTAGTCCATCTATACTGACCTCCATCAGGTTGCAAATTAAAAATAATTTTTTTCTGCATCTAGGTCTGAAAAAATATTTGGGCTTCTAGCAGTGTGTGGGACTTGGTCTATTAGTCCATCTATATTGACCTCCATCAGGTTGCAAATTAAAAATAATTTTTTTCTTCATTTAGCTCTGAAAAAATATTTGGGCTTCTAGCAGTGTGTGGGACTTGTTCTATTAGTCCTTCTATACTGACCTCCAGCAGGTTGCAAATAGAATATAATTTTTTTCTGCATCTAGCTCTGAAAAAATAGTTGGGCTTCTAGCGGTGTGTGGGACTTGGTCTATTAGTCCATCTATACTGACCTCCATCAGGTTGCAAATTAAAAATAATTTTTTTCTGCATCTAGCTCTGAAAAAATATTTGGGCTTCTAGCAGTGTGTGGGACTTGGTCTATTAGTCCATCTATACTGACCTCCATCAGGTTGCAAATTAAAAATAATTTTTTTCTGCATCTAGCTCTGAAAAAATATTTGTGCTTCTAGCGGTGTGTGGGACTTGGTCTATTAGTCCATCTATACTGACCTCCATCAGGTTGCAAATTAAAAATAATTTTTTTTTGCATCTAGCTCTGAAAAAATATTTGGGCTTCTAGCAGTGTGTGGGACTTGGTCTATTAGTCCATCTATACTGACCTCCATCAGGTTGCAAATTAAAAATAATTTTTTTCTGCATCTAGCTCTGAAAAAATATTTGGGCTTCTAGCGGTGTGTGGGACTTGGTCTATTAGTCCATCTATACTGACCTCCATCAGGTTGCAAATTAAAAATAATTTTTTTCTGCATCTAGCTCTGAAAAAATATTTGGGCTTCTAGCAGTGTGTGGGACTTGGTCTATTAGTCCATCTATACTGACCTCCATCAGGTTGCAAATTAAAAATAATTTTTTTCTTCATTTAGCTCTGAAAAAATATTTGGGCTTCTAGCAGTGTGTGGGACTTGTTCTATTAGTCCTTCTATACTGACCTCCAGCAGGTTGCAAATTGAATATAATTTTTTTCTGCATCTAGCTCTGAAAAAATAGTTGGGCTTCTAGCGGTGTGTGGGACTTGGTCTATTAGTCCATCTATACTGACCTCCATCAGGTTGCAAATTAAAAATAATTTTTTTATGCATCTAGCTCTGAAAAAATATTTGGGCTTCTAGCAGTGTGTGGGACTTGGTCTATTAGTCCATCTATACTGACCTCCATCAGGTTGCAAATTAAAAATATTTTTTTTCTGCATCTAGCTCTGAAAAAATATTTGGGCTTCTAGCGGTGTGTGGGACTTGGTCTATTAGTCCATCTATACTGACCTCCATCAGGTTGCAAATTAAAAATAATTTTTTTCTGCATCTAGCTCTGAAAAAATATTTGGGCTTCTAGCAGTGTGTGGGACTTGGTCTATTAGTCCATCTATACTGACCTCCATCAGGTTGCAAATTAAAAATAATTTTTATCTGCATCTACAGTACCTCTGAAAAAATATTTGGGCTTCTTGCAGTGTGTGGGACTATTTGTATTAGTCCATCTATACTGACCTCCATCAGGTTGCAAATTCAAAATAATTTTTTTCTGCATCTAACCCAGCCAATAGTTTTGGCCTAATACCACAGTTTGGCCACTCAGCTCTGCTCGGTTACCATCCATTGTTTTTTTGTGCAAACAACTCCAGAGTTGTGAATTAGTTAACCACCAAAATGAGTGGAAAAAGGCCTGCTGCTGGTGAAAAGGGGAATAGGCGTGTTGGGAAGGGGAAAAAAGGTTGTGTCCGTGGGGTAGGTGTTAAAGCAACAGTAACATCTGCAGAAGAAAGACCATCTTCCAGCCAAACTAAAATGTCTACTTCTTTTAGCGGACAATGTGATAAGGTCCCTTTCTTACGGCCACGCCAATCGCTACAAATTCCAGATGAGGCACAAAAACAGCAGGTGCTTCAACGGATATCAAGTGCTCCTTTAAGTGGGCTCTCCTCCACATCAACTTCAACATCACAAATACTCCAGTCCTCAAAGGTGTCACCCAAATCGCACTTGCTTCCTCACAGCTCCCAAATCTCCAGCTGCCCGTCTGAGTATGAGGTAGAACAGATGGTTGAGTCTGCAGAGCTGTTTACTCATACTATAGCCTGGGAATCAGAGGTCGACTCCAGCGCTTCTGTGAATCCAGTCGAGGAAATGATCTGCACTGATGCCCAGAATCTTTATGAGTCGGATCCAGGACCAGATGCAGAAGGTTCTGACCATAATGTAGACCCTCATTCCCAAACTGTAACTCCTGTTGGTGGAGACAATGAGGAAGACGATGATAAGACTCAAATACCTGATTGGAGCGACAACTTTAGTTTTTTGTCAGGGCAGGAACAGGTTGGCTCTGAGGACGACGGGTGTGATAACGCACAGGGTGATGATGATGAGGTCGGAGATCCCACTTACTGTCAACCCACAGTCAGCCAAGAGATGAGGTCAGCAGAGGAGGTGGAGGAAGATGCTAGTGACGACGAGGTCAGGTTGCGCCTTCCTGGACAGAGACGTAGTACTGGAAGCACGTCAACAACTGCATCCTCAAACACAACTCTGCCTCTCACCACAAGTCGTGGTGGCTCTTCAGGTCGCATGGGTGCTAAGCCTTGCATAGCCTGGGCATTTTTTCAGATCGATAAAGATGACCCAACTCGTGTTATCTGTAACATTTGTCAGCAAAAGCTAAGTAGAGGCCAAAAAATACATAGTTTGAGTACTTCATGCATGATCCGGCACATGGACATGAAGCATAAGTTGCAGTGGGAAGCTCAGTGTGCTACAATGCAACCTAGCCGGCCGGGCCAATCACCGTCTGCCATATCTTGTGCATCCGCGGCCTCTTCATCCTCTGTGACTGGGGGACAGCAGTCACACCTGTTTTTGGGTGCAGACCTGCCACCTCTTTACCCGCAACAGCCAGCGTGATTGGCAGGTCATCATTTTCTTTGGAGGTGGTAACACCAGCTGGTGTTGAGCGCTGTCCGACATCGATAGCACCACCTTTGGATCAAGGCAACCTAACATGTCCGCCTGCATCTTCCTCACAGACCGGCAGTTTGCCGGGGACACCCTTATCAACCCCGTCTAAGCACAATAGCCAGCCCTCGGTCCCTCAGATGTGGACAAGTAAAAGACCATTTCCTCCTAGCCATGAGAAAGCTAAGAGGTTGAATTTCACCATCTGCAAGCTCTTGGCTACAGAAATGCTGCCTTTCCGCCTGGTGGACACAGAGGATTTTCGAGACCTTATGTCCGTCGCAGTGCCCCAGTACCAGATGCCCAGTCGGCACTACTTCTCAAAGAAAGGTGTGCCTGCGCTCCACCAGCATGTCGCACACAACATCACCGCTTCTTTGAGAAACTCTGTGTGTGACAGGGTGCATTTCACCACAGACACTTGGATGAGTAGGCATGGACAGGGGCGTTACATGTCGCTGACTGGGCACTGGGTAACTATGGTGACAGCAGGACAAGGGGCTGCTGTCCAAGTCTTGCCGTCCCCACGAGTTGTGCGTCAATCCTCTTTATGTCAAAGTTCCTCCACTGCTTCTGCCTCCTCAACCTCCTCTCGGTCTTCCACCTGCACCCAAAGCCTGTCTGGTCATGCCACAAGCTTTCTAACTGCGCAGAAGGGATCCTGCACACCTCCTTACTATGCTGGCAGTAGGGCTCAACGTCATCAGGCGGTTTTTACATTGAAATGTCTGGGAAATGTGAGTCACACAGCTGAGGAGTTGTGGTCAGCTCTGGAGAACCAATTTCATGAATGGTTGTCTCCACTTGACCTGAAACCAGGGAAGGCCGTGTGCGACAATGCTGCAAACCTGGGTGCGGCCCTTCGCCGGGGCAATGTCACACACGTGCCTTGTATGGCTCACGTGTTGAACCTGGTTGTCCAGCAATTTTTAGCCCACTATCCCAGACTAGATGGCCTTCTGCAGAGGGCACGGTCGCTGTGTGCTCACTTCCGCCGTTCGCATCCCGCAGCTCAGCGACTTACATCTCTACAGAAGTCGTTGGGCCTGCCACTTCACCGGCTAAAATGCGATGTGCCTACCCGGTGGAATTCAACTCTGCACATGTTGCAGCGACTGTGGCAGCACCGACAAGCCCTGGTGCAATACGTTCTGACGTATAGCCTGGGCCAACGAGATTCAGAGGTGGGGCAAATCACGCTGGAGGAGTGGTCAGAGATCAGGGACCTATGCACCCTTCTGCACAGTTTTGAAATGGCGACGAAGATGTTTAGTGCTGACGATGCCATTATCAGCATGACTATTCCGGTGATTTACATGCTGGAGCACATGTTAAACAGAATTCGGAGTCAGGTGGTGGCACAAGAGGAGGTGGAGGAAGTAGAGGAGGAGGAGTTGTATGCGGAAGGGCTAACATCTGCAAGGTCCAGACGGTCGGCAGCACCAAGGCGGCAGGCATGTGAGGGTGGGGGAGATGGTTTTACCAGGGCGCATGGTAGCAGCCAAACTAGTGAGGAAGGTGCAGGAGCCCAGGAAGAAGTGGAGGACGAACTGATGGAAGACTCATCAGATGAGGGAGACCTTGATCACATTTCTGTTGTGCGAGGTTGGGGGGAGAGGACAGAGGAAGGAAGCATGATTGTTACCTCGCCACCAACACAACAGGGACTTGGTGCTCCTGGATGCGCAACACACATGAGTGCCTTCTTGCTGCACTACCTGCAACATGACCCTCGAATTGTGAGAATTAGAAATAATCCTGACTACTGGGTTGCCACACTGTTAGATCCCCGGTACAAAAGTAAATTTGCAGAAATTATTCCTGCCATAGAAAGGGATGCACGCATGCAGGAGTATCAGCAGAGACTGTTGCAGAATCTTACATGTGCTTTTCCACAAAATACCAGTGGTGCACGCAGTGAATCTCACAGTTCCAACTTGCCAACCGTGGGACCGTCAAGTGTTCAGCACTCAAACCGTAACAGAACCACAGTATCTGCTGGTAACATCAATTTTGCGGAATCATTTCACCACTTTTTTAGCCCATCCTTTGCAAGGCCACAGGAGACAAGAAGTCTGACACATAGTCAACGCCTAGAGACGATGGTACAGGAGTATCTCCAAGTAAACATTGAAGCCATGACTGTGTCACTGGACCCTTGCTCTTTTTGGGCTTCCAATCTGGATAAATGGCCGGAGCTAGCCACTTATGCCTTGGAGATCTTGTCATGCCCCGCAGCCAGCGTTCTGTCTGAACGTGTGTTCAGCGCTGCTGGTGGTGTGCTGACAGATAAGCGCACGCGGCTCTCCACTGATAATGTAGACAGACTCACGTTCATAAAGATGAACAAATCATGGATCCGAAACGACTTTTCTACCCCTGTGTCATCCTGGGGAGAGTAAAAGCTTGATGATTGGTTAAAATCACCCTACCAACCGTTTTAAGCTTTCAAATTACTAATCATGTGTATCTGTATCTTGACTGGAAAATAATTTGGGCTTTGTAGCAGTGTGCAGCACTGATCCTATTAGGCCATCTATACTAAAGCTTCACCAGATTTAAAATTAAAAATAATTTTTAGCTGCATCTAGCCCGGAAAATAATTTTGGGGCTCCGAGATGCGCAAGGCACATAAGTGCCTTCTTGCTGCACTACCTGCAGCATGACCCTCATATTGTCAGAATTCGAAGTAATCATGACTACTGGGTTGCCACACTCTTAGATCCCCCAAACTTTTCGATCAACCTTTTCATTTTAATAAAGACCAAAAAAATGGTCATTTTTGAAATTATAAGCATTAGCAGGTTGTTAGAAACTGAAATCAAACAGTTTTCAACTCAAAACTTTATTCTAGGTGATGTTACATTTTCACATAGGACCCCTTGTTCGAAAGGAGCTTCTGAACTCTCTCGTCCATTGAATTTGTCAGGTTTTGGATGATTTCTGCTTCAATTGTTTTGCATGAGGACAGAATACCCTCCCAGAGCTGTTGCTTAGATGTGAACTGCCTGCCGCCATCATAGACACTCCTTTTAATGATGCTCCAAAGGTTCTGAATGGGGTAGAGGTCAGGGGAGCATGGGGGTCACACCATAAGTTTGTCCCCTTTTATGCCCATATCAGCCAGAGATGCAGATGTTTTATGTGCAGCATGAGATGGTGCATTATCATGCAGAAAAATGATCTTGCTGTGAAATACACGGTTCTTCTTCTTGAACCATGGCAGGAAGTGCTGTTTGAGAAAATCCACATACATTATGGAGTTCATCTTTAGCGCCTTCAGGGATCCTAAAGGGGCCGACAATCTCTCTCCCCATGATTCCAGCCCAAAACATTACTCCACCTCCTCCTTGTTGGCGCTGTAGCCGTGTTTGCGTGGGGTGTCCATCAACCAGCCATCCTCCACTCCATCCATCTGGACCATCGAGCGCTGCACGGCACTCATCCGTGAACAAAACAGTTTTGAAATCAGTCTTCATGTAATGTTTGGCCCACTGGAGCCGTTTCTGCTTGTGTGAAGTGGATAGAGGAGGTCGACAGGATGGCGCATGCACAGCTGCAAACCTCTGAAGGACCCTGCATCTTGTTGTTCGGGGGACGTTGGAGGCACAAGCAGCTTCAAAAACTTGTCTGCTGCTATGACAAGGCTTTTTTGCCGCTGCTATTTCAACCTGACGTAATTGCCTGTAGGAAAGAGTCCTCAATTTACCCTTATCAGCACGCACACGTGTGTACTGTGAATCAGCTACATACTTCTTGATTGCCAAGACACTTCATCCTGATCATCGCACAATGTTGATTGTAGTCATGCCTTGACCTAAACACTCCACAATTTGTTGCTTCTCAGCAGCCGACACATCCTTTTTCTTTCCCATTTTGGCAGAAAATGTAGGCTGCTTAATAATGTGAGAGAGCCTTCTTAAGTAGTCTTGCCTTTCATTGGACACACCTGCCAAACTAATTAGCACAGGTGTCTGCAATTGCTTACAGTGATATAAAGAGCCCTGACACACATCACCATCAATGAGTTTAACTGACAAACAAACAAATTCTTCCCTTATCACTCCTAAACACTTTTTGTATAATAATTTGGAACGCAGTGTACATGTGCTTTTCCACAAAACACCAGTGGTTCACGTAGTGAATCTTACAGTTCTAACTTGCCAACCGTGGTCTGTATGGAGTTGTTCAATAAAGGGCCCAAAATTAAGATAACATAGATGGGAGAGGTCTCTATGAATAGGAATTCCTAAGTATTTGATACCCTGTGAGGGCCAGGCAAAGGGAAAGTTGGACTGGATGGAATCCTATATGGATTTGGGGAGGGAGACATCGAGGGCCTCAGACTTCGCTGCATTGATTTTAAAATTTTACCATGTAACAAAGTGATCTATTTCAGCCATAACAGCATGGATGGATATATGTGATTGAGTGATATATACTAGCACATCATCAGCAAATAGAGAGCACTTGTACTCGGTGCCTCCCACCTCAATCCACCTAATATTGGGGTTATGGCGAATTGATGAGAGCAGGTGCTCCGTCACTAGGATGTATAAGAGAGGGGACAGAGGACATCACTGCCTTGTCCCATTGGTGATTGTGAAAGGTGATGAAAATGTTCTGACGCACCCCCTGGGCCTTGGGACACCCGGAGCCGGACCCTTTTTGGTGGATGCTGGTGGTTGTAGTCTTCGTGGCGGCGACCCAGTTCCGTGGCTCAGGGCGGTCAAACCAGTGGCGGAACTATTTATGTGGTTTTCATGTTTAAATGTCCGACTACGCCACCCGTGGATTGCGGTCAGAGTGAACCGCCGCTACAGGGCAGACCACTGAGGCTGGTGTTGTGGGTGCAGCAGAGCGTAGCATAACTCCCCACGGGAGGAGTATAGCCTCAGGGCAGTGTATGCGGAGGATGGGGGTGATGGTGCAGGGCAGCAGCAGTAACGACACGGAGTCAGTGATGCAGTTCAGGGCCTTTACTCACAGTTCTTATTATCCAGACCACGTCTGCAGGTAAAGGCTGCCCACGTCGTACTGTGCTCACCAGGTGAGGGGCTCAGACAACTCCCAGATAACTTTGGAGCACTTCACAGGACCCCCTTTGTGTGTCCTTTGTCTGGCCTTTCTTACCAACACTTCTGTCCGGCTGCCTCGGGCCTCCTCTTGGTAAACTTGGCGCCAGTTTCCCTGACCCTATGTGGTGCCTTCCTAGCGGGTGTAGCGAGGGGCTGCGCCACATAAAATGTCAGAGCCTCCGGTTTCTAGCTGAGGGTCGTTTCCTGCCTCCACTAGTTCGGGGACCGGTCTCCCCCTTTGGCCTGACCCCTCCACGCAGGTGGATTCGGGCATGCGGTGGCGACTCGCCCGTCCGCACCCCTGGGATCCCTTCATTCCTCGTTCCTGGAGCCTTCTCCGCTCCTCTTCCTTCCTTCTCCCTCTTCCAGGCCTGGGCCTCTGTTACTAGGCCCGCCTCCGAAGCAGAGCTCATGCAGAGCCCCTGCTCCCTGCCACTTCTGCTCAGACTTCTCTGCACTGAACTAAGATGGTGCCCACCTTTTATACTCCCTTCTCAATGCACCCAGGAACTGCTTCCTCCCTGCTCCTGCACTACAGGGTTCCCCTTCCTCAGTGTTCCCTCCCCCCACTCCAGCCAGGGACAGGGACTGTCGTGCCCATCTCAGGGGCATATTGGTCGCCCTGCCCCACGGCAATGTGGTGTAATGCATGCAGGTGTCGGGTCCTGATCCACACTCCATCCTTACCTGAGAGTGAGATATCACACCTCTGGGTGAGGTGCAATACGTCTGTAGCAACCGAGCCCTCAGGGTGCTACAGTTCCATTTATCTTCAGCCTAGGTGACGTATTGCGATACAGGGCCGTGATTTTGGCTAAAAAAGGGTCCCCTAGACCCCTACCCCAAGCTTTTTAAGAGAATCATATATGGCGTGCCAGGAGACTCTATGGAATGCTTTCTCAGCATCCAACGAGAGTATCTAATTACAAATTTTTAACTGCATCTAGCCCAGGAAATACTTTGTGCCTAGTAGCAGTGTCTGCTAGTGAGCGGATTATCCCGGCTGTTAAGCAAGCTGCACCACCTGTAGTTTAGACACTTAATTTTTTCAAAGGAAATGCTTCGGGACCATGGGATACTTAGTGAAGAGCATCAGGAGGCACCCCAAGGCATAGGGGCTGGGACTGGCAGTAGGATGCCTTGCGGTGGACAGCCGAGCTCGATCCTTATAAAAGCTTTTTAACTGCAGCAGCTTTAGTGGACGCTACTGGAGCTGGAATTACCGCGGCTGCTGGCATGAGACTTGCCCTCCAATAGATCCTTGTAAATGGATTTAAAGTGTATTCATTCAAATTAGAGAGACAATTTAAATTAAAAAGCTTAGAGCTGCCTCCACCACAGGGGGGCTCGCTCGACCCACCAGCGGACAGGCACCAGTATTGGGAGAGGGGGGCTGGCCGTCAGGGTTCACCGCGGCTCTGGCACAAACCCGGCGACACGGAGGTGGCACGGGCAGGAGCGGACTGGCCGTGTCGGCTTCTCACTTTTTGGATTTTAGAAGGGCATGACATGCCTATATCTGTGTCTCCCCCTCCTTTTACTCCTCCACCTCTTTTATTTTCGCATGACTATATGTACTTGTCACTTTTCCATGTGTTAGTTATGTCTTCTGAGCAGTTTGTCAGCTTTTGGACACCTTTGAAGGTGTTTTCTATGTGTTTCTATGTGTTTTTGTTTGCCTGCCATTGGTTTTAACGGTGTTCGAAGGTGTTCGACGAACAGTTCGGCGAACACACGGGTGTTCGACGAACCGAACCGAACTCGAACACTACCGGGGTGGCTCAACACTACTCATCAGTGAACATTTACTTTTTTTAATTTTTTATTATTACAGTTGTAAAAGTCACTTGTCAAAGTCACTTGTCAGAATCAGATGTCAGAATCATTTGTCAGAATCACTCGTCAAAATCACTTATCAAAATCACTTGTCAGAATCACTTGTCAGAATCACTCATCAAAATCACTTGTCATTAGCACTTGTCTGAATCACTCATCAAAATCACTTGTCAGAATCACTTGTCAGAAACATTTGTCAGAATCACTTGTCAGAATCACTCATCAAAATCACTCGTCAAAATCACTTGTCAGAAACAATTGTCAGAATTACTCATCAAAATCACTCATCAAAATCACTTGTCAGAATCACTTATCAAAATCAGTTCTCAGACAGGGTATTTAGCCTCAAACTGACATCATTCTGATGTTTGATTTTGATATCTGATCATGTCCTAAAATGGACACTGTACATTTGATATATCAGTCACTTATGACCTAGTGAACATAAATGACTTGTTCACTAGGTCATAAGTGACTTCATGTGGCATAGATGACCAACATAAATGACCAACCCTTAATGCTGGACTTAAAGTGCTTAGTGCTATACAATTATAGTATGCCAATCATTTAGTACCTCAAACGTTCATGAGTCTCATGACCTAATAAGGAGCATCAGAGATCCAGTCATGCAGATCCACCATGGCAATGTGTCATCCAGTACCTTTTGACATGCATTTTGCATGAAACTCCATCAGAAGGGGTACTTAAAGAAGACCTGTCATCAGGTTTTCCCCAGTTAAATGTATAATTTGGTGTCATTCGAGTAAAGATGGTACTAGAAACCAAATTTGCTGATGGTTTCTCCAATAGGGTTAATTGGAGAATGAGCCTGCACCACCTTCTAAATGCATAATAGCCGTACCTGAATCTTAACGGCAAATACACATCGCATAAACTTGCAGTGCCAGCTTTAAAATGCAGAAACAATAGTCCAATAGAGAGGAGATGATGAAAAGCTGCACTCACCGTTTATGTAAAAATAAGAGTCCTTTATTTCATATTCGGATAAAATGAATGGAAAGCAGGGAGTGCGGGGAGGAGGTGGACGACAGCTGTTTCACACTCTAACTAGCGCTAGTTAGTACCTTTTTTGGTAGCCTCGGACCAAGTTGGGTTTGTGGCTAGTGATGAGCGAGCATGCTCGGGTGTTTTCCGAGTATCTTCAGCGTGCTCGGGTGTTATGCTTTAGTCAATCTGTGTGCATGATTTCCTGTTTCTTAAGCATTTCTTACATGTATTAAAGCTATCAAAGAGACTCAAATCATGCACATTGACTAAAACATAACACCCGAGGGTGCTGACGATACACGGCAAGCACCCGAGCATGCTTGCCGAAAGGGTTAACAGAACATACTCGCTCATCAGTATTTGTGGCAGAATGGCAGACAAAAAATGGAATGAAACGGATGATAAACTTGATTAGGATAGCTGAATTTTCTAGGGTCCCCTGTGTGCTCTTGTTTTTGGATGCAGGGAAGGCATTTGACAGAGTACAATGGGGATGCCTGGAAGAAATTCTTACAAGGTTTGGCTTTCTGGATCCTATTAGATCTGCAATTAGGTCCTTGTATTCCAATCCTATGGCAGTAGTCTCTGTCATTGGATTTATATCATCGGGATTTAACATTGCTAATGGAATCCGTCGGGTGTTCACTGTCCTCAAGTATATTAGCTTTATCCATGGAGCCCCTGTTGAAGTCCATTCGTTCCAATTCAGATATGCTATGTTTAAAAGTTGGAGATATTGATCATGTGATTGGATTTTATGCCGATGATGATATAATGACATGCACAAATGTTGAAAAATGCCACGTCGCATTGAGGCAATAAGAGATGCAAAAGGAACCCCGACCGAGTATTGAGTGCATTTACTGAATATACATTTCAGTAGGCCAACATTTCTGATTTTAAAAACATTTTTCAAGCTGTTGTTATAAAGTTTTCTAATTTACTGAGATAATGACTTTTGTGTTTTCATTGGCTGTAAGCCATAATCATCAACATTAACAGAAATAAACACTTGAAATAAATCACTCTGATTGTAATGACTCTATTTAATATATGAGTTTCATTTTTTATATTGAAGAACTGAAATAAATTAACTTTTTGATTATATTCTAATTTAGTGAGATGCAACTGTATACGGTTCTCTTAACCGCTTCCCGACCGCCCACTGTAGATAAACATCAGCGCTGCCAGGGCTCTGTGCAGCGCGGACGTTTAAAAACGGTGGGTGGTCTCGCAGTGCTCAGGACCCCCAGGGTCCTGCAAGCGCTGCGGGAGCGGTGCAGAGCGATAGCTCTGACAGGGAACATCATCGGGACCTGAATAGATCAGGTCCCAGTGATGTTAACCCTTTGCTGTCTTCTATATACCGCGATCTATAGTGATCGCGGCATATAGAAGACCGCAGGAGGAGAGGGGGTCGTCCACGTACCTCTCCGACGACCCCTGATTCCTTTCAGGACCTTGGGTTGCTATGGCAGCTGGAGGTCACATGACCGCCTCAAGCTCTGCCATATATGGTGTCCTGCCTGGCTCAGCATGCAGCTGTAGCCAGGCAGGAGACTGACTGTGAAACAGTCAGTGAAGATCTCATATAATGTAATATATGTCTATTACATTACATGAGATCAGGGATCAGAAAAAGAAAAATTAATATCCCATACAGGGACTAAGTAAAAATGTAAAAAAAAGTAAAAAAAAATGTTTTGAAACTGTTGAAAAAAAAATACAAAATAAATTAAAATAAATAAATAAAATATTAAACCGATAAATCCATATATTTATGAAAAAATAAAAAAAGTACACATATTTGGTATTGCCGCGTCCGAAACAACCCGAACTATAAAACTGTCACACTAATTAACTCCTTCTGTGCACACCGCAATAAAAATAAATAAAAAACGGAGCAAAAAACTATGCTTTTTCCTCATATCGCCAAGCAAAAAGTGGAACAAAATGCGATCAAAAAGCAAAATGGAAATAAAAATGGTACCGCTGAAAACGTCATCTTGTTCCGCAAAAAACAAGCTGCCAAACATCTCCATCAGCTGAAAAATAAAAAAGTTATGCCTCTCAGAATAAAGCAATGCAAAAAAAATATTTTTTCTCTATATAAGTGTTTTATTATGTAAAAGCGCCAAAAGATAAAAAAATATACAGTACGTGTAGTTTCTCTGTAAACGTACTGACCCAAAGAATAACGCTGCCTGATCACTTTTACCACACGCAGAACGGCATAAAAAAAAACCTCAAAAAACAATTCCTGAATTGTTGGTTTTTGTTAATTTTACCTCCCAAAAAACGGAATAGAAAGCGATCAAAAAATGTCACGTACCCAAAAATGGTACCAATAAAAATGTCAACTCGTCGTGCAAAAAACAAGCCGTCAAATGACTCTGTCGGCCGAAATCTGAAAAAATTATAGCTCTCAAAATATGGCGATGCAAAAACTAGATTTTGCAAAAAAAAGCGTCTCTTAGTGTGCGACAGCTGTCAGTCATAAAAACCCGATATAAATCTGGTATCTCTGTAATCGCACCGACCCGAAGAATAAAGTAATCTAATCAGTTATATCACACTAGGAACGGCGTAAAAAAATAAATAAAACCAATTCTTCACCTGCTACTGATTTGTTTATTATGTCTCCCAAAGATAGTAGTATGGCTCGGCACACATTTATCCTGGGCTCTGCGCTGAGCACTTACGCCAGAGTTTCCATGTAAATTTCTGAAATATGTGATTCAGCCGGAAACCATGATGGAAGATTCCCTGTAATGAGGCAGATATAGGCAACTGTGGATGCCGTCTGGCCTGTGATCCCACGGCGTCATTTGTTTTAGGCGTGCATAAAAGTGCGGTTGGCCACAGTTTTGTGCACTTCTGAAAAAAAGGACACCGCTAAACAGAGGCCAGACGGAGTCCAGAGTAACTGTGCTGCCTCATTACAGTGAATGGATCCCGCAGGGGGTTCATCTGAATTACATCACTTGGAAATTTAGATGGAAACCCCGATGTAAGTGCTCAGCCTAGAGCGCCGGATAAATGTGACGTAAAATGTTCCCAATAAAAGCTTCAACTCAGTCCTCAAAAAAAGCTAGTCCCAACTCAGGTCCGTCATCTGTTAAAAATATAAGGGACTTCCAAGTTACTGGTAGCAGAAAGGCACTGGAAAAGTGAAAAGGCCCTTGCCCCCCAAAAGAAATTCAGAAAATTTTGTGCTCCCAAATCCAAATGCCTATTCTACAATAATTTGTTCTCCAATTGTCAAAGAGCGCTCCATCCCCCCCAGATCTCGCCGTATGGCTGAGCGGTACGATACAGCCACATATGGGGTATTGCCACTTTTAGAAGAAATTGTGTGACACATTTCGGCACCATTTTTACCCATTGCCCTGTGTGAAAATGTAAAATCTGAGGGTAAAACATTTTTTTGTGGTAAAAATATAATTATGCTTTTTTCACCGCCCAATGGTATAAATTTAAAAATTTAAAAATACTCACTACTTCCCTAGATGAATTCCTTGAGAGGTGTAGATTACAAAATGGGGTCACTTGTGGGGGTTTCTGCTGTTTCGGCATGTCAGCGACTCTTCAAATGTGACATGGTGTCTGCTGACTATCCCAGCCAACATAGCGCTACTTTCTCTTCCGAACCCTGCCGTACACCAAAGCAGTGATTTTCCCCCACATATGGGGTATCGGCGTGTTAAGGAGAAATTGCACAACAAATTTCATGGTGCAATTTATCCTGTTACCCTTATGATAATGCAAAATTAGGGAATGAAAACATTTTTTGTGGAAAAAATGTGAAAATTTTATTTTTATGGCTCAATATTATAAACTTCTGTGAAGCAGCTGGGGGTGCAAGGTGCTCACCACACATCTAGATAAGTTCCATAAGGGGTCTAGTTTCCAAAATGGGGTCATTTGTGGGGGTTTCCACTGTTTAGGAACATCAGGGGCTCTCCAAACGCAACATGGCGTCTGCTAATTATTCAGACAAATTTTACATTCAAAAAGTCAAATGGCGCTCCTTCCCTTCCAAACCCTGCCGTGCGCCCAAACAGTGGTTTTCCCCCACATATGGGGTATTAGCGTGTTCAGGAGAAATTGCACTACAAATTTCATGGTGCAATTTATCCTGTTACCCTTATGATAATGCAAAATTTAGGGATGAAAAACGTTTTTGTGGGTAAAATGTGAAAATTTTATTTTTACAGCTGATTATTATAAACTTCTGTGAAGCACCTCGGGGTTCAAGGTGCTCACCACACATCTAGATAAGTTCCCTAAGGGGTCTAGTTTCCAAAATGGTGTCACTTGTGGGGGGTTTCCACTGTTTAGGAACATCAGGGGCTCTCCTAACGCAACATGGCGTCTGCTAATTATTCAGACAAATTTTACATTCAAAAAGTCAAATGGCGCTCCTTCCCTTCCAAACCCTGCCGTGCGCCCAAACAGTGGTTTTCCCCCACATATCGTGTATCGGCGTGCCAAGGGGAAATTGCTCAACAAATTTCATGGTGCAATTTATCCTATTACCCTTATGATATTGCAAAATTAAGGGATGAAAAACGTTTTTGTGGGAAAAATGTGAAAATTGTATTTTTACAGCTCAATATTATAAACTTCTGTGAAGCAGCTGGGGGTGCAAGGTGCTCACCACACATCTAGATAAGTTCCCTAAGGGGTCTAGTTTCCAAAATGGTGTCACTTGTGGGGGGTTTCCACTGTTTAGGAACATCAGGGGCTCTCCAAACGCAACATGGCGTCTGCTAATTATTCAGACAAATTTTACATTCAAAAAGTCAAATGGCGCTCCTTCCATTCCAAACCCTGCCGTGCGGCCAAACAGTGGTTTTCCCCCACATATGGGGTATCATCGTGTTCAGGAGAAATTGCACAATAAATTTCATGGTGCAATTTATCCTATTACCCTTATGATAATGCAAAATTAAGGGATGAAATACGTTTTTGTGGGAAAAATGTGAAAATTTTATTTTTACAGCTCAATATTATAAACTTCTGTGAAGCACCTTGGGGTTCAAGGTGCTCACCACACATCTAGATATGTTCCCTAAGGGGTCTACTTTCCAATATGGTGTCAATTGTGGGGGGTTTCCACTGTTTAGGAACATCAGGGGATCTCCAAACGCAACATGGTGTCTGCTAATTATTCAGACAAATTTTACATTCAAAAAGTCTAATGGCGCTCCTTCCCTTCCGAACCCTGCAGTGCGCCCAAACAGTGGTTTTCCCTCACATATCGGGTATCAGCGCGCTCAAGAGAAATTGCACAAATAATTTTGGGGTCCATTTTTTCCAGTTACCCCTGTGAAAATAAAAAAATTGGGTCTAAAATAACATTTTTGTGAAAAAAGTTAAATGTTAATTTTTTTCTTCCACATTCCAAAAATTCCTGTGAAGCACCTGAAGGGTTAATAAAGTTCTTGAATCTGGTTTTGAGCACCTTGAGGGGTTCAGTTTTTAGAATGGTGTCACTTTTGGGTGTTTTCTGTCATAAAGACCCCTCAAAGTGACTTCAAATATTATGTGGTCCCTAAAAAAATGTTTTTGTAAATTTTGTTGGAAAAATGAGAAATCGCTGGTCAACTTTTAACCCTTATAGCTCCCTAACCAAAAAAAATTTGGGTTCCAAAATTGTGCTGATGTAAAGTAGACATGTGCGAAATGTTATTTATTAACTATTTTGTGTGACATATCTCTATGATTTAAGGGCATGAAAATTCAAAGTTTGAAAATTGCAAAATTTTCAAAATTTTTGCCAAATTTCCAATTTTTTCACAAATAAACGCAAGTGATATCAAAGAAATTTTACCACTATCATGAAGTACAATATGTCACGAAAAAACAGTCTCAGAATCAGGGGAATCCATTGAAGCATTCTAGAGTAATTGCTTCATAAAGTGACAGTGGTCAGAATTGAAAAAATTGGCCCGGTCACGAAGGCAAAAACAGGCTCTGGTGCGAAGTGGTTAAATTAGAACTTGAATTTGTCAAGGAAAGCTAGGATAAATTCTTTTTAAATGATTTCTCTTCCCATATTACTTTATTTTTTAGATGTATTTCCCTAAAAATTCCAAATAAGATGATTTTTTAAATTCCAAACAATAGTTGGGCAAATTATATCTAATCCCATTATGTTGGGAGTTATGGGAGCTCCTGATGTTATGGCTTAATATAAAGCCTCTATATTGGACTCAGTGAAGGATTGGTGGATAGAGAATGGTTCACAAAGTTGGATGCAAATTGAATCTTTTTATGCCAATTTTGGTTTCACAAGGAGAACACTTGAAATAGAATATCTCAAGCCGTCATCCTTCACTCCTTGCTTACAAACTATGGCGGCGACTATTAATGCCTGGAATAACTGGGCCAGAATGAACTTGTCCATTCCTTTCACAAAATTTCTATAAGATCTTTAAAATTCCATATTCCTTATCTTAATCTAGTATTATGGTAGAACAGTGGAATCATTACGTTAGCAGATATATTTAATGATTCAGTACTTATCCCATATGACATTCTTAGGGGAATGTATTTTCTGAGTAGAAATTGTTTTTATCAATATTTACAAATTAGGCATTTTTTGGCTTCATGTTCTTTTGATAGACGTATTCCTTAATGTTTGTTTCAGAGTTTTTTGATTAAAGAGAACTCTACAACTAAAGGATTATCCCTTATATGTAAAATCTTAAGTAATTCGCCTGATGAGGCAAAATTACCTTATATGGATAGGTGGCATTCGGTTTTATCAATAACTCCACCAATACAGAAATGGCATGCTTGGGTACAAAAAACCTTCTTCTTGTATTAATTATCTTGAACAGTTGAAGAAGATCCATGAGATGGTACCTTTCACTTTCTAAATTAGCATATTGTACACCAAATAATTCAGAAAATTGTTGGAAAGTTTGTTTTCAAACTAGTACATTTAGTCATGCATAGTGGTTTTGCCCAAGGGTAAGGCTGTTTTGGTCCCTTGTTTTTTAAGCTGATCTCTAGAATAACAGGAGCTCAGTTTGTGCCTGACCAAACTTTAGAAGTGTTGAATATTGGAATTGATGAAATCCCACAAGAGGTTAGATAGGTGGCAGCCCATATTTTGATCTCAGCTAGACAATGCATAGCAGTAAAATGGAAATCTCTCTCTACTCATATGATGAAAGATTTATTAAGAAGGTTAATACTCATTATCACTATGAATATATATTAGCACATAACCTGCAAAATAAAAATACAATTATTTATAGATGAAAATTATGGGCTTCTTCCCCTTGGGCTACACCTTTTAATTCGATATGAGTTGAGTAATGTATGCTGACTCCTTACTTTATGTTATGTGTTGAGCACCCTTAAACAATTTTGAATCTGCTAAACAATATTCGGGTGTTTGTATATGTTTTAAGATATATGTTATATGTAATTTTTAGTGATGAGCGAGCACAAAAATGCTCGGGTACTCGTTGTTCGAGTCGAGCAAATTGGAATGCTCGAGTGCTCGGACAGAGTAACGAGCCTAATATAAGTCTATGGGAAACTTGAGCATTTTTCATGTGGCTTTCCCCAGCGGTCTGCGGAGTGCCTAAAAATTGCCCAAAACAATGGGAACAGTGCTCAAATCACATAGGATCAGCATGGGGAAGACCCCTGGAAGCATTTCAGATGTCCAGGTCACTGCTGTCAACAATGTTGTCAGAGGCATTATGCCACTTTTACGGACTCACAATAGAACATGCAAAAACAAAACTAAAATGGATTTTCCTGGGAAAAATGTTAAGGAACATCCTTTCCAAGGTAATGACTTGTATATAAGGTAAAATAAATAACTAAAAACAAAAATACTCCTCCACACCTTGGGCTATGTACACACGTAGCGTTTTTGATGCATTTTTGCACTTTTGCATTGCTTTCAACCAAGACAAATGCATTCACTGGGAAATGTCATTTTAACATTTTACAACCTTATATTGCCATGTGGTGTGTGACACATTATCAGACACATGCATACAGTGCTGAAAAGACAAAGGAACAGCATGGTGAAGACCCCTAAAAGCATCTCTGACACCCAGGTCACTGCCTAAAAGTGTACCCATCAGAAGTGATCCTTGGCGCATGCGAAGATGCCTCTGTCGAGGCAGACTTGCAACAATCACCGTCCAGGTCCTTGTCCCAGTGCAGAGTTCAGTTGTCCCTAACCCATTCCTTGGAATGCAAGCGCAAGTATGCAGCCAGCCAGCCACCCACCCACAGGTTGCAATACTATACTGCCAAATTTTTGACAGCTGCTTGCACTTGAAATGAGGCCTTTTAGGCTTGTGAAGGAGAAAGCTGTCCACAACTTCATGGCGGTGGTGGCCGGGAGTTCTTACTTACTCGGTCCTCAGCCAACACTTTCTCTCCCGGTGTCGTCTCCGCCTTCCACAAGCACGGGTCCCAAAACAGTACCCGTGCCCTCCCAAGTGCACTTACTGGGAAGGACCGCCTAACCACAAACATGTGAACAGGTGAATGTGGCCAGGGATGGTGCGGAGCCAGTCCACATTAAAAATGCAGCCATAGAGTGCCTGGGACCCTTTCCACACACTTTTCTTAGCCAGGGCTGCTTCTCGGCACAGTTGGACAGGCCCACCAGAGAACCGGAGTCTCCTTCGGTGGGCCCTGACTTCTCCTTCAGGAGAGTACATAGTGCAGAGGTGAGGCCATGATGATGATAGAGGCCACCATTTGCTTAGTTTTCTGTTACTTGAAATGCAAGCGCAAGTGTGCAGCCAGCCACCCACACACAGGCTGCAATACTATACTGCCAAATTTTTGACAGCTGGTCGCACTTGAAATATGGCCTTTAGGCTCCTGGAGGCGGAAGCTGTCCACAACCTTATGGCGGCGGCCAGGTGTCCATACTCGGTCCCCAGCCGACACTATTTGTCCCGGTGTCATCTCCGCCTTCTACAATAGCTGGTCCTACAACATTACCCGTTCCCTTCCCAGAGTACTTACTGAGAAGGACCGCCTAACCACAAACATGTGGACAAGTGAATGTGGCCAGGGACGGTAAGGAGGCAGTCCACAGCATGTCGGTGAGTTATATTTCACCACAGCCATATTTTTTAGCTCGGTGAAAGAACTGACTTTTGGGAAACCGAATATACTCCAGCTTTCACTACTCCCAGGAAGTTCTCTAATGCAGCTTGGTGCATAAGCAATGACAGCATCCAAGCCAAAATCAGCTCGCACTTGTCGGTGGTGCTTCGACACACAAACATCTTTTTTTTGCCCTTTAATTTCATGACTACTGAGTTGTGCAATGGCCTGATCTGCAATGCGGTTTCAGAAATAACATGAAATTAAGTACATCCAATCCACATTAAAAAAAAGCAGCCATAGAGTGTCTTGGAACCTTCCCACACACTTTTCTTAGCCAGGGCTGCTTCTAGGCAGGCTTGGACGGGCCCACCAGAGAAACGGAGACTCCTCCGGTGGGCCCTGTCTTCTACATCGGGAGGGTTCATAGTTCTGAGGTGAGGCCATGATGATGATAGAGGCTACCATTTGCTTAGTTTTCTGTTACTTGGAATGCAAGCACAAGTATGCAGCCAGCCAGCCACTCACCCACAGGCTACAATACTATACTGCCAAATTTTTGACAGCTGCTTGCACATGAAATGTGGCCTTTTAGGCTCATTAAGGCGGAAGCTTTTCACAACCTCATGGCGATGGCCGGGTGTCCATACTCGGTCCCCAGCTGCCACTATTTCTTCTGGTATCGTTTCCGCCTTCCACAAGCAAGGGTCCCTGAACATTAATGCTGGTACCCTTCTGTGGGAATGTGCTTACCTCCGACCAGCCTGTAATATTTCCAGTGAACTATGGTACAATGCATTGGTATCAGCACTGCACCCAGTTCCAGTAGCGAAGCCATCCCCAATTTCCTTCTCAGGAATTCTATTTGGTAGACTGAGTGGCAGCCCAAATAAATTAGTTTCTCACAAAGTAGCTGAAGATAGAGTGGCAGTAGGTGCAAGTTTTTCCAGCCTATTAGATATCAGAGGGTGAACGGTGGTTAGCACTGAAGCCTTGCAGTGCTGGGATCCTGGGTTCAAATCCCAGCAAGGACAACATCTGCAATGATTCTGTATGTTCTCCACGTGTTTGCGTGGGTTTCC
This sequence comes from Phyllobates terribilis, assembly GCF_046119375.1. Classification (NCBI taxonomy): domain Eukaryota; kingdom Metazoa; phylum Chordata; class Amphibia; order Anura; family Dendrobatidae; genus Phyllobates; species Phyllobates terribilis. The sequence goes on from NW_027362764.1 coordinate 449,278,426, forward strand.
ACCTCAGCAAAAAGGAGCCATAGAGAGTCCGAGAATCTTCCCACACACTTTTCTTAGCCAGAACTGCTTCTCGGCAGAGTTGGACAGTCCCACCAGAGAATCCTCCATCAGGAGTTTGATGATAGTGGAAACTTTGCAGCTGCTATGGAGCTCTTGAGCGGGGGAGAAAGGCGAGCCCTCATAATCAAACCCTCTGGTGGGCCCAATGCTTTTCAATCTGAAACAGCTTCTCAGTGGGAGTTGTATTTCACCACAGCCATATTCTTTAGCTCAGTGAAAGGACTGGCATAGAGTGAGATACGTATCTACCATATCTCCGTCACCAGGTTCCGCCCATCGTCACACATGACCATGCCTGGCTGTATGTTCAGCGGTGAGAGCCACAGATCAGGCTGCTGTTTTACAGTGTTCAACAACTCTGCAGCGCTGGGCGGTTTGTCACCTAAGCATTAAGCATGTTATCTTTAGCACAGCCTGTTGCCACTTGGCCAAGGCAGTGCTCCAGTGCTTTCAGCTTGTGACTGATGTGGTCATTTCGGAGATGGAGGAGGAGGTGCAGGAGATGAACAATGTGATTACATTGAGGTGACATTGGCGGCTCTGTTTTTTATACTAAAGAAAGATCGTAATGTTTTTTTTTTTACGCTATTTTTAAGACAAATGCATTCACTGGGAAATATCATTTTAACATTTTACAACCTTATATGGCAATGTGGTGTGATCATCAGACATTTATGAAGGAGGGACTCTGAAAGTCACAAAGCCTATTTTTATAGGGCCATTAAGCAGCCCTTACTATTCTTAAAAGGCCAGCAGTCGGCCCTCGCTATTGTTAGAGAACCATCAGCCGGCTATGTTTTGTTGTTCCCATTTTTAACAAGTGGGTCTCCTATACTGTTATTGCGTATGCAGTGACTGCAAGGGCTGCCATAAATTCGGACGCAACCCAATTCCCCTTTGAAGAGACATAGAGGAGGGTCTCAGTAAAAAAAATGTTCCCATTATAAAGGAGCGGGTCTCCTATAGTGGTAATGCCCATGCTGTAACAGCAAAGGCTGCCAAAATTTGGGAAAACCCCACTAAGAATTTAAAGACACATAGAGCAGGGCCACAGTAATGAGTACGACATGTTCCCATTAGAAAGGAGAGGGTCTGTTATACAGTTATAGGGTATGCAGTGAGTCCAATGGCTTACCAAGTTTAGGAAAAACCCCACCAACAATTTAAAGACACATAGAGCAGGATAACAGTAATGACAAATTCCCATTAGAAAGGACATGGTCTTTCATAGAGTTGGCCTATGTAGTGAATGCAATATCTGCCAAAAATTGGGAGGCACTGCAGTGCCCCATGGAAGAGACGTACAGGGCCTCATGAAAAAATGTTCCTATTATTAGGAAGTGGGTCTCCCATAGTGTTGGCCTATGCAGTGAATGCAAGGGCTGCCAAAACTTGGGAGGCACTCCAATGCCCCTTGGAAGAGACCTAGAGGGCCTCATAAAAAAATGTTCCCATTAGAAAGGAGCGGGTCTCCTATAATTGTAAAGCCCATGCACTAAGTGTATGGGCTGACAAAGATTTACCCCTGGGGGGAATACATGAACATACTGTATAGGAAAAGTTTTATACGGGCATTATAAATACCCTTTAAAAAAATTATGTGGGTGTTGCATCACAGACTACGGTCACCCTGGTGATATGGTGATGGAGGATGAGGAAGAGGAGAAGGAGGAAGACAAGAGCAAATAGCCAAAATCAGGAAGCGTATACCCATGTGTGGGTGTGAAAAGGTGCTAGGGCATACACCTCCCAAAAAAAACCACTGGATTTGAGTTTATGTTATGCTGCTATCATTCGGTTGTGTTGAGAAGTCTGGCCCAATCCAGCCCTTGTTCATTTTCATGAGAGTCAGCTTGTCAGCATTTTCAGTTGACAGGGGAATGCGCTTATCAGTTATAATTCCACCAGCGGCACTAAAAACCCACTCTGATAAAATGCTAGCAGCAGGGCAGGACAGGACCTCCAAGGTGTAGAAAGCCAGTTCATTCCACGTATCCACCTTGGATACCCAATAATTATAAGGCACAGAGGAATCACGGAGGACGTTGGTACGGTCGGCAAGCTACTCCCTCAGCATCTTCCCAAACTTTGCACTCCTTGTGGGAGTACCCCGCGCCTGAGGGCTTGTGCGATGGGAGGGGCTGAGAAAATTCTACCAGAACTTTGACAGTGTTCCCCTGCCTCTGCTGGATTGGAGTTGTGTCTCTCTCACCTGTAGTCCTTGGATGTCCAACGAACCATGACCTCTGCCACCAGCGTTTTCAGAAGGGAATTTTTTTAATAGTTCCGCAGCAAGGGCCTTTTGGTACTGCCCCATTTTTGCAGACCAGTTCACCTCAGGAATAAGAGATATAAAGTTTTTCTTGTAGAGTGGGTCTAGAAGTGTCACCAACCAGTAATGACTGTCACCCAAAATTTTGAGAATGCGGGGGTCATGGGAAAGGCAGTGTAACATAAACTCAGCCATGCGTGACAGACTACTAACAGGCAAGACTTCCGTGCCCTCACCAAGAGCACGAGTGACCATGCTCTCCTCCTCCTCCTCTCTGTCCTCAGGCCTTCCATGCCCAACAGACGGTATGACAATTGTGCAGGTAGTACCGTCTATAGCACATGAATCTAGCTCCTGTTCTTCCTTCTCCTCCTGCTCTTCCTCATTGTCACCCAATCCACGTTGGGATGAGATGAGACTGGGCTGTGTGTAATCACCCTGTATGGTTCCTTGCTCCATCTCATCATGCTCCGCCTGCAATGCATCCTCTTTAATTGTGAGCAGAGAGCATTTCAGAAGACAAAGAAGCGGGATGGTGACGCCAATTATGGCGTCATCGCCTCTCTCCATCTTGGTGGAGTCCTCAAAGTTTTGGAGGATGCTACATATGTCTGACATCCATGTCCACTCCTGAGGTCTTATGTGTGGAGTCTGAACTGAATACCGACTGCCTTGTTGATGCCAGTACTCAACAACTGCCCTCTTCTGCTCACAAATCCTTCCCAACATCTGCAGTGTAGAGATCCAATGCATGGAGACATCACACACCAGTCTGTGAGCTGGAAACTGCAAACACTGCTGAAGCACGACAAGGGTGGCGGAAGCTGTAGCTGACTTTCTAAAATGGGCACACAAGCGGGGCACTTTGACTAGCAGATCCGCCAGCTCCAGGTTGCATTTGAGAAATCGCTGAACCACGAGATTAAGCACATGAGCCAGGCATAGTACGTGTGTGAGCTCGCCTCGCCTCAGAGCCACCACCAGGTTCCGACTTTTGTCACACATGACCATGTCTGGCTGTAGGTTCAGCGGTGTGAGCCACAGATCTGCCTGCTCTTTCAGAGATGTCCACAACTCTTTAGCATTGTGCGGTTTATCACCTAAGCATATTAACTTCAGCACAGCCTGTTGCCGCTTGGCCGAGGCAGTGCTGCAGTGCTTCCAGCTTTTGACTGATGTGTTCTTTTCGGAGATAGAAGCTGAAGAGGAGGAGGCTGAGGAGGATGAGGTGCAGGAGCTGTAGACTTTAAGGGCAACCCTGATTGACCTAGGGCCTGCGGTTTTTGGCGTCGGGAGGACGTGTACGGTCCCAAGGTCCGACTGGGTCCCGGCTTCCACTATGTTAACCCAGTGTGCCGTCAGCGAGATATACCGTCCCTGCCCATAAACACTTGTCCATGTGTCCATGGTTAGGTGGACTTTCCCGGTAACTACGTTGTTGAGGGCACGTGCTTGTGTAATGCGGGGACGGCAAACCGGAAGAAATAGTGGCGGCTGAGGACTGAGTACCAAGGAATGGTCGCCGCCATCAGGCTGCGGAATGCTCCCGCCTCCATGAGCCTAAAATTCAACTGCGCAAGCAGTCGCAAAATGTGGGAATTTAGTAGTGTGGTCGGTGGGGCTTTGGCTGTGTATTTGAGCTTGCCTTCCAAGGACTGCGCTGGGACAAGGACGTGGACGTGCTTCCTGATCCTGCTACTTGAGAGTGTGCAATGACAGGTGCAGGGCAGGCGGGATCTTCGCATGCACCATGGACAGGGGATTGGCTTGCATGCACAACTGCAGAAGAAGAAGTGGTGCCACCCGCAGACACTGTTCCTGTACCCTGGGGTTCAGTTTTAATGGAGGTCAGAAATGACAGTATTTTCTGAAAATGTTTATGTGATCCGTGTGATGGAGAAAACACAGTTTTAAATACCTGGCCCGTAGGTAACTATTTTGAACAGCAAACTGGAGTCAATTGCTTCACTGACTCACTGTAACAAATTTTTAATGGAGGTCAGAAATGGCAGTATTTTCTGAAAACGTATATGTGATCCGTGTGAGGGAGAAAACACAGTTTTAAATAGATGGCCTGTAGGTAAATATTTTAAATAGCAAACTTGTGTCAATTTCTTCACTGACACACTGGAACAAATTTTTAATGCAGTCCAGAAATAGCAGTATTTTCTGAAAACGTATATGTGATCCGTGTGACGAAGAAAACACAGTTTTAAATAGCTCGCCTGTAGGTAACTATTTTGAACAGCAAACTGGTGTCAATTGCTTCACTGACACACTGAAACAAATTTTTAATGGATGCCAGAAATGGCAGTATTTTCAGCGCAATTATATGTTATCCGTTTGACGGACAAACCACAGTTTTAAATAGCTGGATTTTTAGCGTTGTAATATGGAAAGGACCTGGCTGTATTCTGCAGTGCCAACAAGGAAATGGCGCAGAACAACGGTGTTCTCTGGATTGCTTTTTTAGCAAATAATGAGGATGAAGATCCAAAAAAAATTATTTCTGGCCCCTGAGACCTGGGCCTATTTCTAGAAATATCTAACAGCAGCAGCAGACAAAACTGGAATGGAGCCTCTTGTGCTATGAGCACTGCAGTCTGCTATATACCTACCTGCCTGCCTATATACACTGCCTGCCTGATATCTGTGCAGATGGATTAGTCCTCAGAAGGACTGTTTGTTGAGATGGATATGTGTCTCTAATATAGTTTGGTACACCTACACTAACTAGAAAAAAGCAAATCTCTCCTTAGTTCAGCATCACCTCTCCCCACACTGTCTGATTCTGGAGTGACTGTGATGAGCATGGCGGCGTCAGGTCTGATATAGACCTGATGACGTTGTGCAGCCAACCAATCACTGTAATTCCACAACCAACATGGCTGCGGCATTATAGTGAGTGTCAGGCAATCCCTGCATGTTCATTGACTCTGTAAAGAGCGCCAAACATGCTGGGAGGAGACCCAAGCTCCCGCCAAGCAACCCCGGAAATACTCGGCGAGCGCCGAGCATATTGAGCAGTGAGATGCTCGGGCGAGCAATGAGCAGTAGCAAGCATGCTCGCTCATCACTAATAGTAGCCTCAGAAACCCGCCGGATTAGCGCTCCGTGTATCTCTTTCAGAGAAGCCCACTGCTGTTGTGATGTCACATGGAAATCGAACAAATTTATCCTTTATTTCAGCAGCCACGTTGGTGTGACCGGCCGGCACACCTACCTGGCTTTAGGTGGTTTTCCACCTACGTGTGCACACTTTCTACACGTTTTCTGGTCTGCTATCCGGAAGGAGCGCATCATCTTCATTTAACCATCCTGGACGATCCATTCATTACTCCCCTGTTATAGGAGCAGCGCGGCACATCCATCCCGCCAGCTGTCTCCTATTCCATCGCAGCACATGCTGGACCGGCGTGCTCCTGACATCTCTTCACGGCACAAGCAGCACCTCCTGTGTCTTGCTCCCAAGCTGCTTTTCCATACATGTGGACATTGGACAGATAAGCCTGGCCTCACATTTCACCATATCTTAGCGACTTGGAAACTCAGATAGGAAATATTCTATTATTTCGTTAAGGTGACATTGTAGCGCATCCTATTTTTCTCCATTTGCTAAAATCTATTCTATTCTCTTTTGATACCACTGATAGCTGCATTTACAATAGGGACAGGTGCAAGGTATCATCAGCTGGAGATGAGTGTTGTTCATTGTCGTCGGATCTCTTCCACAGTGCATTACTTGATATTTTCCATGCATTAATTGACCAATTCATAATTTTGAACGGTGATCTGTAACTAGAAGTGGATGAAAGCAGACAGGGTTGCTTGCGTTCCTTCACACTTTGGTGGTGCAACGTACTAAAAAAATCTCTTTGGAGCCGGTTAAATTATATTGTTTATTGTACTTTATTACCTCTCTTATATGAGATTCTTATACGGGTGACCTATAGCAGTTGGGATAGCGTCTTACAGGAATCTAGTCATAAATTATTGTATTATACTCCGTGGTGAAAAAAAAATCTATTCCCTATTGAAAACACTGGATTGATAATATTATCAGCTGGAATTGAGTTGCATACATCCCTACAACAATCCATAACTTGATATATATTTTCCATGCACTCATTGACGAATTCACAATTTTGAAGAGTGATCTGTAATTAGAAATTGATGAAAGCAAACAGAATTGCTTGTGTTCCTACACAGTTTGGTGGTGCATTGTATCAAAAAAACATCTTTGGAGCTGGTTGAATTATATTTTTTATTGTACTATATTACCTCTTTTATCTGTGATTCATATAAAGGTGACCTATAGTAGTTGGGATAGTGTCTTACATTCATTTAGCCAGGGATTATTGTATTATACTCCATGCTGAAAAAAAAATGTATTCCCTATTGATAACGCTGTTGGCTGCTTTTAAAATAGGGACAGGTGCTAGATTGTATTATCAGCTGGAAATGAGTATTCATTCTGGATGTGACTGATCATGTCTCACACACCACATGAATGTTTTATTGTCAGTCCTTAAAGTGGAGTAAAAGTGTGACACCATTGTTCTCAGCAGCAATCTTGGAGTCAGAGATGCTTCCAGAAGTCTTCCCCATGCTGTTCTCCTTCCATTCAGCACTTTTTCTATCCATTTCAACATTTTCACTGCCCCCCAGACCTCCTTGTAGGGTCTGCCGGAAAAATGCTCAGATTTTCCATTGACTCCCATTATACTCGTTACTCAAAATGCTCATCTAAGCATTAGTAATTCCTTGGATCGAGTAACAAGCATCTGAGCATTTTAGTGCTCACTCATCCCTAATTACCGCCCTTTAACTGAATAATTTTTTTAGCCAGCATCCTATAATTTACTTTCAGGTGTACTCTATCCCATTAAAGGGGTTCTCCGAGAAATGTGCTAAAATAAATAAATAAATAAATGCACATTCACGATGCTTGACAGGATGCTGCTCTGACATGACCTCTGTCTCATGCTTCATGCAACTCGTTCTGAAATCATGGATGGGGTGTAATTGCTGGTAGCTGCTATCTTTCTATCCTGACAGAGTGGAGTCAATAAAGCATACCTGTAGTGCAATGGCCGCGCCCATGCATGGTGTCCCCTTCTCCCTCCATGCAGGGACGCCAGCTCAATCAGTGTGGTTCCCAGTGCATTCCCTGCTTCTTGCTTTGTGCTGAGTCTCAGCGGCACATCTACTGCGCGCGCGCTCCCCTGCTCTTAAAGGGACAGTGCGTGCATAGTTGCTGAGAAGCATTTAGTTTAATGACCTTACCTGCTGAATGGATCTCAGCCTATTACTGAGAATCATCCTGTATAAAAGACTCCCTCCCCCTTAGGGAGTCACCAAAGCAGCTTTCATTAGTATATTGTCTCCCCTACTAGTGAGTTGTTAGGTCCTCTGTTCCTTTTGTGGTCAACGTCCTGAACCTGAATCCCTGTTCCCGGTGTGGCCTGGTCCTGAACCTGAATCCCTAGTCCATGTGCGGCTAGAGCCTGAACATTGTCCCCTGGTCCTGGTGCTGCCAGTGGCTGAACGTTTTCCTATCTGAATCTCTGTGTCAGTAATCATTCTGCAGTGATCCTAAAGCAAACCTATTAGTCTGAACGGAGCCCTAGCCTGTGACAGCTAACATAACCCCCGGGGTCAGCTACGGCAGTACCAGCATCTGCATAGTAATGGTACCTGGTGGCTACCTGCAGCCCAGTCTATCTCCACCATCTGGAGCTGCAGTGAACACCAAGTAGAGGCTTAGCTAGTAACAATACCTTTTTGCTAAATGAAAGAATTTAGAAAAATGTTTATATTTAAATATGTATTATTTATTTTATTTATTATTTTAGCATATTTCTCAAAGAACCCTATTAAGAGGTTACCAGTACAGAAATTCGCAAGAATGGGTCAGGGAAAGAGTACAATAATTACATAGGAAGAATTGACCTGTGGAATTAAGTACTGAAACTGTAACTTGACATGTGGAAATCAAAGATATTTTTCAAGAAGCTTAATGGGTACATTGTACAGTTGGGATTACTGTATATAATGCTAATGTTTTCATCTACTGTTCCAATGAGGAAAGTGATAGGTATATTCACAGAGCAACATTTGCTTAATAAAGCCGCCCAAACTTTAAATACTGAAAAAGGTCTGAAAAAGTCAAAATTGTGTTCTAAGAATGAGAAATAAGGAAAAATCTATTAATCAGTAGTTTTTTTTACAAGAGGAACCAATGGTTCCTTCTGTCTGAGGTATGCATCTGGCAATACTGCAAATTAGAAATGAGAAAATCATTTTATGATAAATCAAATTCAGCTTGAATTTAAAAAAAAATCAGATTTAAGTGCATCTGAATTTTTTGTGATTAGCATCACATAAATCCAACAAAAAATGTCAGCTGGCTGACAGCTATTTTCCTGAATTTCAAAGGGCCAAGAAGGTGTTAAAAAATATTGTCGCTTCTCCTTAGTCCTCACCTTCTACACAACTTTAATTGTCTGGTCCCCACAGTACTGGTATCTGGTCTGGTGTGCAGACACAATAGGCCTTATGTCTTTTTCACAGGTGCTTTCTTGTCCTGGGCACCTCCAGTGCTGACTTAGGCCTCTTGGTGCTGGAGGTGCCAAAGTACAGACAGGACCAATGACCTAAGGCATAGGTTAAGTGCACAGGATGCGTTTTTTATGCATTTTCACTGCGTTTTTTCCACTGTGGAAACGCTGCAAAAATGCTTGTTAATAGGTCTGCCAGATATAGCAATGCTAATCCTGATGTGCTGTGCACATGAAGTGGAAATTTCCACTCAGGATTAGCATTGCAGAAAAAAACGCAGTATGACAATTGTGCCAAGCATTTCTGGAGTACACTGTGTTCCAAATTATTATGCAAATAAAATTTTCACAGACTTTCCCAAATTACCAATATGAATTGCAGTCATTGTAATTTTCCAGTCAAATAACTATTAGAGTAAAATTGAAAGGTTTTTGTACAATTTGCCTATGATAACAGTATATTTTTAAAAAAATAAAATACTCAAACTGCACTCAAAATGCATGTTCCAAATTATTATGCACAGCAGAGTTTTCAACCTTTTCGTTTTAATAAAGAACAAAAAAATTGTCATTTTTAAAATTCTAAGCATTAGCAGGTTATTATAAACTGAAATCAAACAGCATGAGACGGGGCATTATCATGCATGAAAATGATCTTGCTGCGGAATGCACGGTTCTTCTTCTTGAAACATGGAAGGAAGTGCTGTTTGAGAAACTCAACATACATTATGGAGTTCATCTTTACTACTGTTGAGCGAGCACTAAAATGCTCGGGTGCTCGAAGCTCGGACCGAGCTCGCCGGGATACTCGATTGCTCGACCCGAGCAACGAGCCTAATGTTAGTCTATGGGAGACTCGAGCATTTTTGCGGTGGCACCCCCGGCAGTCTTTTAAAAGCCTAACAAGTGCCCAAAACGATAGTGACAGTGCTCAAATGACATGGGGACAGCATGGGAATCGCCCCAGGAAGCATTTCTGACCCCCAGGTCACTGCTGTCAACAACGTGGTCAGAGGTATTAAGCCACTTTTACGGGCTCACAATAAAACGTTCAAAAACGAAAGTGAAACTTTTTTCCTGTGAAATATGTTAAGGAACATCCTTTCCAGGGAAAAGACTTGTGTATAAGTTAAAATAAATGAACAAAAGCAAAAATACTCCTCCACACCTTCGGCTATGTTCACAAGTAGCATTTTTTATGCGTTTTTGCACTTTTGTATTGCTTTCAACTATGACAATGCATTCACCGGGAAATGTCATTTTAACATTTTACAACCTTATCTGGCCATGTGCTGTGTGACACATGCATAAAGTGCTGAAAAGACATGGGAACAGCATAGGGAAGACCCCTGGGAGCATCTCTGACTCCAAGGTCACTGTCTAAAAGTGTGCACATCATAAGTGATCCTTGCCGCATCAGAAGATGCAGACTTGCAACTATCCCCATGCAAGTTCTAGTCCCAGGGCAGTGTTCAATTGTACCTCCCCCATTCCTTGCAATACAAGTGCAAGTATGCAGCCTGCCACCCACCCACCCCCAGGCTGCAATACCATACTGCTTGCTTGCTTGAACTTGAAATTGGGCCTATTAGGCATGTGGAGGTGGAATCTGGCCACCACGTCATGGCTGTGTTTTGGCGGCCTGGAATCCATACTCAGTCCCCAGCTGCCCGGTGGCCGAGTGTCCATACTCGGTCCCCAGCCGCCCCGCGGCCGGGTGTCCACACATGGTCCCCAGCCTCCTGGGGGCAGCCGGGTGTCCATAAAGGGTCCCCAGCCGCCCCTATTTCTCCTTGGAACATGCCCCCACACACTTTTCTTATCCGGGCCTGCTTTAGGCAGCATTGGACGAGCCCACCAGAGAACCAGACTCCTCCGGTGGGCCCTGACTTCTCCATCGGTGGAGTTGAGAGTGCCAAGGAGAGGAGCATGATGATGATGACAGAAGTTAGCATCTGCTATGTTTTCTTTTAATGCAAGTGTAAGTGTGCAGCCTGCAACCCAGCCACCCCCAGACTGCAATTCCATACTGCTAGCTTGCACTTGAAATGGGGCCTTTTAGTTTGGAGGAGGCCGAAGCTGGCCACTACCTCATGGCTGCTTCGGCAGTGAGGTATCCATACTCAGTCCCCAGCTGCCCCTATTTGTCCTGGTGTGCCTTATACATAAGATTAAGCGCGTATACCAAAACATTACCTGTGCCCTCCCCAGTGCATTTAGTGGGAAGGAGAGCCTATTCCGCTGTAGTGTGTGCATGCAAAACCCCTGTTCATGGTACATGCGAAGATGCCTCCCACCTTGCACCTGTCGTTGCAGACTTGCAACTATCCCCATTCAAGTCCTTGTCCCAGGGCAGTGTTCAATTGTACCTCTCCCATTCCTTGCAATACAAGAGCAAGTATGCAGCCTGCCACCCACCCACCCCAAGGCGGCAATACCATACTGCTTGCTTGCTTGCACTTTAAATTGGGCCTTTTAGGCATGTGGAGGCGGAATCTGGCCACCACGCCATGGCTGTGTCGGCGGCCTGGTATCCATACTCAGTCCCCAGCTGCCTGGTGGCCGGGTGTCCCCGCTTGCTCCCCAGCCTCCAGGGGGTGGCCGGGTGTCCATACTCAGTCCCCAGCCACCCCTATTTGTCCCGGTAACCTTTCCCACACTTTTCTTAGCCTGGACTGCTTTAGGGCAGCATTGGCCGAGCCCACCGGACTATCAGACTCCTCCGGTGGGCCCTGGCTTCTCCGTCAGGGGAGTTGAGAGTGCCAAGGTGAGGAGCATGATGAGGATGCTAGAAGTTAGCATCTGCTTTGTTTTTTTTGTAATGCAAGCGCATGTATGTAGTAGCGGCTAGGCCTGAGGTGGTCAGCGTTTTGGCGCATATCCTACCTCCTCCGAGGATTGCTGGATGTTTTCCAGCTACTATCCAAGTTCTATGACTCCCGTTAAAACAAAGCTTCAGGTGATAAATAATGGATGAGGTAGTGGCAAAGGAGAAAGAGCAGGAGGAACAGGGACCATTCACATAAATATCAGGCCAGTCAACCAGATATGTGTTGTAGGATATGTTTCTGTAACAAAAGGAGCGGTTCGGCTACACATTTATAGGGCATACAGTGAGTGCAATGCCTACCAAAAATTTTGAGGTACTCCAATGCCCCTTGGAAATGACATGGAGGTCAGAGGGAGTTAACTAAACCTTTTTTTCCATTTATAGCAACTGGGTTTCCTGTGCACTGTTGGCCTAAGCAGTGAATGGAAGGCTTTCTAAAAATTATGAGGAACTGCAATGCCCCTTGCAAGAGCCATGTGTGGCACCCCAGGGGTCTGGTCACCACAGTAATAGAGATATTACATCGGAGAGCAAGTGGGAGGTTTCCTGGTCAGGATCCCTTAAACATGCAACATCCTCCTGCCCCAGTCCTGGGAGGGGAGAATTCTGCCCATATAAACTGGATCTGGGGCGGGGTTGAGTGAGTCAGAGAACAGAGAACAGTCAGAGTCAGAGTGAGAGCAAGGGAAGGTAACAGCAAGGAGCTCTGTAGGAGCTAGGAGCTAAAGACCAGGGGCTGGAGGCTGAGCAGAGCTCGCCCTGGCAGAAGACAATAGGAACCGGACACAGGAGTCCGAGGCTGTGAGGACTTATATATCCAGCAGCAGAAACCAGCCAGCAGGGGATTTCAGGTCCTCTGGCCATAGATGCCCGGAGGCTCAGTCACAAGCAAGGGACCAGCACCGCCATCGTGGAGCGGAGGCTAACAGAAGGCCCGAAGTCACCAGCCATACGGGTGAGCACTACACGGTACACTCAGGGACGTGGGCTACTTCTACCCACTTACAGCAAGGTAGCCAGGAAGAGTGCAGACAGACGGGGAGGCCTACAACTCCACCTGGCCAGGGGAACTCCTGCTTGCTCACAGACTGACCAGGCCTCTTATGCTAGCCAGTACTCCCGAGAGAGTCTACCTTATAATCATCAGTAAAGACCCTGAACTGCACTGCAAAGACTCTGAGTCGTTCCTGCTGCGCTCGCGCACCATCACCCCCATCATCCACACTCACTGCCCTGAGGCTATACTCCTCCCATTCTCTGCTGCGCACACAACACCAGCCTCAGCGGTCTGCCTCGCAGCAGTGGTACTCCCTGACCGCAATCCACGGGTGGCGCAGTCGGACAATTAGCCTCAAAACCTAAGAAAGACTGCCACTGGTTTGACCAGCCTGAGCCACGGGACCGGGTCACCGCCACGGAGACTACAGACCCCAGAGTCCCGGCACCGGGTATTCCAAACACGTGTACACACGGCCCAGGGGGCGCGACACATGCAGTTCAGCATATTACAAACATAAGTCCCATTATTGGGGAGTGGGTGTCCCATAGTATTTGCTTATGCCTTGCAAGCAAAAGCTGCCAAAAATTAGGACGGAGCAACATGCAATGCCCCTTACAAGAGCCATGCAGTACAGCATATTACAAACATAAGTCCCATTATTGGGGAGTGGGTGTCCCATAGTATTTGCTTATGCCTTGCAAGCAAAAGCTGCCAAAAATTAGGACGGAGCAACATGCAATGCCCCTTACAAGAGCCATGCAGTACAGCATATTACAAACATAAGTCCCATTATTGGGGAGTGGGTTTCCCATAGTATGTGCTTATCCTTTCCAAGCAAAAGCTGCCAAAAATTAGGACGGAGCAACTTGCAATGCCCCTTACAAGAGCCATGCAGCACAGCATATTACAAACATAAGTCCCATTATTGGGGAGTGGGTGTCCCATAGTATTTGCTTATGCCTTGCAAGCAAAAGCTGCCAAAAATTAGGACGGAGCAACATGCAATGCCCCTTACAAGAGACATGCAGTACAGCATATTACAAACATAAGTCCCATTATTGGGGAGTGGGTTTCCCATAGTATGTGCTTATGCTTTCCAAGCAAAAGCTGCCAAAAATTAGGACTGAGCAACTTGCAATGCCCCTTACAAGAGCCATGCTGTACAGCATATTACAAACATAAGTCCCATTATTGGGGAGTGGGTCTCCCATAGTATTTGCTTATGCCTTGCAAGCAAAAGCTGCCAAAAATTAGGACGGAGCAACATGCAATGCCCCTTACAAGAGCCATGCAGTACAGCATATTACAAACATAAGTCCCATTATTGGGGAGTGGGTGTCCCATAGTATTTGCTTATGCCTTGCAAGCAAAAGCTGCCAAAAATAAGAACGGAGCAACTTGCAATGCTGGCATCCTGGTGGTATAGTGGTGGTGGAGGCTGAGGATAAGGAGAAGAAGATAAAACAGCCAAAACGAGGAAGCGTATACCCATGTGTGGGTGTGTAGCGGTGCATGTGAATACACCTCCCGAAATAACACAGTGGATTTGACTTTATGTTACTATGCAGTCATTTGCTGGTGATGAGAAGTCTGGCCCAATCCAGCCCTTGTTCATTTTGATAAGGGTCAGCTTGTCAGCATTGTCAGTTGACAGGCGAGTGCGCTTATCAGTTATAATTCCCCCAGCGGCACTAAAAACACGCTCCGATAACACGCTAGCGGCAGGGCAGGCCAGGACCTCCAAGGCGTACAGAACGAGTTCATTCCAAGTGTCACAAATCCTTTGCAACATGTGGAGGGTAGAGTTCCAACGTGTGGGGACATCACACACCAGTAGGTGTGCCGGAAGCTGCAAACGCTGCTGCAACACAGCAAGGGCGGCGGAAGCTGTAGCCGACTTGTGAAAATGAGCTGACAGGCGGCGTACTTTCACGAGCAGATCTGGCAACTCGGGGTATGATTTAAGAAACCGCTGAACCACGAGGTTAAGCACATGAGCCAGGCATGGTACGTGTGTGATCTCACCTCGGCTCAGAGCCGCCACCAGGTTACGGCCATTGTCACACACGACCATGCCGGTAAGTAGGTTAAGCGGTCTCAGCCACAGATCTGCCTGCTCTTTCACAGCTGTCCACAACTCAAGAGCAGTGTGAGGTTTATCACCTAAGCTTATGAGTTTCAGCACAGCCTGTTGCCGCTTGGCGGAGGAAGTACTGCAATGCTTCCAGCTTGTAACTGATGTGGTGATATCTGAGATGGAGGCTGAACATGAGGAGGAGGAGGAGGAGGAGGATGCGCAGGAGCTGTACACTGTGGGGGCAACTCTGACTGACATAGGGCTCGCAATCCTCGGTGTGGGGAGGATGTGTTCCATCTCAAGGTCCGACTGGGTCCCGGCTTCCACTATGTTTACCCAGTGTGACGTCAGAGAGATGCACCGTCCCTGGCCACAAGCACTTGTCCACGTGTCCGTTGTCAGGTGGACTCTCCCAGTAACTGCGTTGTTGAGGGCACGGCAGATGCTTTGGGTCACATGCTTGTGTAGTGCGGGGATGGCACACCGGGCAAAATAGTGTCGGCTGGGGACCGAGTACAGAGGGACGGCCACCGCCATAAGATGGCGGAAGGATTCCGTCTCCACCAGCCTAAAAGGCAGCATTTCCAATGCAAGCAGTCGTGAAATGTGCGATTTTAGGAGTGTGGCCTGTGGGGCGTTAGCTGCGAATTTCCGCTTTCGTTCAAAGGTCTGGGATATGGACAATTAAACGCTGCGGTGGGACTTGGACGTGGACGTTGATGCTGTTTCTTGAGAAACTGCCATAACAAGTGAAGACTGAGAGGAGGGGGCATCTTTACATGCAGTATGGGCAGGGGATTGCCTTGCACACACAACAGGGGGTTTTATTGCATGCACAACAGTGGAAGAAGCAGTGGTGACACCCGCTGACACTGGTCGTGGACCCTGGGTTTCGCCCCACAAAGTCAGGTGCTTTTCTGCCATGTGCCTGATCATGCTGGTGATGGTCAGGCTGGTAGTTTTGTCACCCCTGCTGATGCTGGCATGGCAGGTGGAACATATAGCCTTTTTGGGGTTATCAGCAGAGTCTTTAAAAAAATTCCAGACTCTGGAAGAACTACCGCTTGTACTGGCAACGTCCCTCGTGTTGGTGTTATGGGGAACGGTTGCCTGCCTTCTGTCTGCGGCCACCACACTGCTTCTTCCAGCCTGTTGGGGTACTCTGCCTCTCTCCCCCTGTGTGCTGCTGGACTCACTCTGCATGTCCTCCTTCCACGTTGGGTCAGTTACTAGATCATCCACCACCTCCTCCTCTTCCACTTGCGCACCACGATCTTCCTCCTCACTTCCTGGCAAATGTGTCTCGTCATCGTCCACCTCTTGTGACAGATTGCCAACGTCGACTTCCTGTGGCCGTGGGTGTTCAAATATTTGGACATCGCAACATGGGATCTCCTCTTCCACCACTTCAAGCGTATCAGGCGAGGGGCCCAAATATGGAAATGGACCAGTGAACAGCTCTTCTGAGTGTCCAACTGTGGGAACAGTTGCTGTCTGACGACACTCGGCATGGTGCGAGGAGGGAGCATCAGGGTGAGGAGGAGTATGCGGTCGAGACTCACGGCTACTAAGAGTTGACCGTGTGGAAGACAGACCGGAGGTGGTGGTGCCCAGGTAACTGGAAGTATTATCTGCTATCCAATTAATAACCTGTTCACACTGATCAGTTCTCAATACTGGTGTTGTTCTGTGCTTCCCTAGTAATTCGGTCAAGAAGTGGGAGCGAGAAGATGTGGCTGTTGGTTGTTGCACATTTTCACCTTGGCCACGGCCCCGTCCTCTGCACGAACCATCACCAGAGCCTCCACTTCCACGTCCCTTGCCACGCGCCTTGCCCATTGTAAATTTTGTAAAATAGCTTACACTTGCACTATCAATGGAAAAAGGGTAATAAAGAGTAGATTAGAACCGTGGTAGAGGAAAACCACAGTTATTGTTTACTGGGGTATACCACACTTTTTTAAATAGACATTTTTGTGGCTGAAAAGTGAGCGAAACACTCCAACTGCTTTTTTTTTAGATACCAAAGGCCCAAAATTGGACTGTACAGCGATTTGACCCGTGGAACTGCGAAACCACACTGGGATGTCGGTCCTACACAAGACTATTTTCAACAGATATATTTTTACGTCACAACAGTCAGGAGACACTACTGTTATTCTTTACGGAAAAAACTACCAAAAGCTGAATAATAGAGATTTTTTATAGTGGGATGGCAAAACCACAGTTATTGTTTACTGGGGTATACCACACTTTTTTAAATAGAGATATTTGCGGCTGAACAGTGAGCGACACACTCCAACTGCTTTTTTTTTAGATACCAAAGGCCCAAAACTGGATAGTACAGCGAATTGACCCGTGGAACTGCGAAACCACACTGGGATGTCGGGCCTACACAAGACTATTTTCAACAGATATATTTTTGTATCACAACAGTCAGGAGACACTACTGTTTTTGTTTACGGAAAAAACTACCAAAAGCTGAATAATAGAGATTTTTTACCTTGGTATGGCAAAACCACAGTTATTGTTTACTGGGGTCTACCACACTTTTTTAAATAGAGATATTTGCAGCTGAACAGTGAGAGACACACTCCAACTGCTTTTTTTTTAGATACCAAAGGCCCAAAACTGGATAGTACAGCGATTTGACCCTTGGAACTGCGAAACCACACTGGGATGTCGGGCCTACACAAGACTATTTTCAACAGATATATTTTTGTGTCACAACAGTCAGGAGACACTACTGTTTTTCTTTACGGAAAAACCTACCAAAAGCTGAATAATAGAGATTTTTTACCGTGGGATGGCAAAACCACAGTTATTGTTTACTGGGGTATACCAGACTTTTTTAAATATATAGATTTGTGGCTGAACAGTGAGCGACACACTTAAACTGCTTTATTTTTAGATACCAAAGGCCCAAAACTGGATAGTACAGCGATTTGACCCGTGGAACTGTGAAACCACACTGGGATGTTGGACCTACACAAGACTATTTTCAACAGATACATTTTTGTGTCACAACAGTCAGGAGACACTACTGTTTTTCTTTACGGAAAAAACTAACAAAAGCTGAATAATAGAGATTTTTTACCGTGGGATGGCAAAACCACAGTTATTGTTTACTGGGGTATACCACACATTTTTAAATAGAGATATTTGCGGCTGAACAGTGAGCGACACACTCCAACTGCTTTTTTTTTAGATACCAAAGGCCCAAAACTGGATAGTACAGCGATTTGACCCGTGGAACTGCGAAACCACACTGGGATGTTGGGCCTACACAAGACTATTTTCAACAGATATATTTTTGTGTCACGACAGTCAGGAGACACTACTCTTTTTCTTTACGGAAAAAACTACCAAAAGCTGAATAATAGAGATTTTTTACCGTGGGATGGCAAAACCACAGTTATTGTTTACTGGGGTATACCACACTTTTTTAAATAGAGATATTTGCGGCTTAACAGTGAGCGACACACTCCAACTGCTTTTTTTTAAATACCAAAGGCTCAAAACTGGATAGTACAGCGATTTGACCCGTGGAACTGCGAAACCACACTGGGATGTCGGGCCTACACAAGACTATTTTCAACAGATATATTTTTGTGTCACAACAGTCAGGAGACACTCCTGTTTTTCTTTACGGAAAAAACTACCAAAAGCTGAATAATAGAGATTTTTTACCTTGGGATGGCAAAACCACAGTTATTGTTTACTGGGGTATACCACACTTTTTTAAATAGAGATATTTGCGGCTGAACAGTGAGCGACACACTCAAACTGCTTTTTTTTTAGATACCAAAGGCCCAAAACTGGATAGTACAGCAATTTGACCCGTGGAACTGCGAAACCACACTGTGATGTCGGGCCTACACAAGACTATTTTCAACAGATATATTTTTGTGTCACAACAATCAGGAGACACTACTGTTTTTCTTTACGGAAAAAACTACCAAAAGCTGAATAATAGAGATTTTTTACCGTGGGATGGCAAAACCACAGTAATTGTTTACTGGGGTATACCACACTTTTTTAAATAGAGATATTTGCGGCTGAACAGTGAGCGACACACTCAAACTGCTTTTTTTTTTTGATACCAAAGGCCCAAAACTGGATAGTACAGCGATTTGAACCGTGGAACTGCGAAACCACACTGGGATGTCGGGCCTACACAACACTATTTTCAACAGATATATTTTTGTATCACAACAGTCAGGAGACACTACTGTTTTTCTTTACGGAAAATATACCAAACCACACTTCTGTTTCTCTAGCCTACACCTGACTATTTTCAGCAGTTATATTTGTGTCTGAAAAATCAGAGACACGCTTTTTTTGGGGGGGGGACACACCAAAAGGTTAATAAGACGGGTATTTGTACAGTGTGAAGGAGGAAAAAAAAAGGAGGATTTAGATGAAAAAAAAAGGATTTTTCCTGGCCCCCGACACCTGGTGCTAAGTCCAGCAATTTCAGCAACAGGAGCACACAGGACTGTAATGCAGCGTTTGCTGGTATAACCACTGTGTCTCCTATACAGCCTGCCTGCCTGGTATCTGGGATGGATATTAGTCCTGAAAAGGACTGTTTGTTTGTTCTGGCAGCCTTTACAGACCCTACACTAACTATTTTGCAGTTTATATCTCTCCCTAAATCAGCAGCGCTGTCCCTACACTGTCTAATCCAGAGCGACTGTGTCCAAGATGGCGGCGCCCCGTTTTAAATACTCGAGGTGACGCTGTGCGGCCAGCCAATCACTGTAATGCCCACAACCAACATGGCTTCAGCATTACAGTGACTGGCTGAAAATCCCTGCATGTTCATTGGCTCTGTAAAGAGCGCCAAACATGCAGGGCGGAGACCCGAGCTCCCGCCCGAGTAACCCGGAAATGCTCGGTGCTCACCGAACATCCCGAGTAGCGTGATGCTCGGGCGAGTACTGAGCAGTGTCGAGCATGCTCGCTCAACACTAATCTTTACCCCTTCAGGGATCCTAAAAGGGCCGACAATTTCTTTCCCCATGATTCCAGCCAAAACATTACTCCACCTCCTCCTTGTTAGCGCCGTAGCCGTGTTTGCATGGGGTGTCCATCAACCAGCCATCCTCCACTCCATCCATCTAGACCATCGAGATCATTTCATGCATGATAATGCCCCATCTCATGCTGCACATAACACATCTGCATCTCTGGCTGCTATGGGCATAAAAGGGGACAAACTTATGGTGTGACACCCAAGCTCCCCTGACCTCAACCCCATTGAGAACCTCTGGAGCATCATCAAAAGGAGTGTCTATGATGGCGGGAGGCAGTTCACATCTAAGCAACAGCTCTGGGAGGGTATTCTGTCCTCATGCAAAACAATTGAAGCAGAAACCATCCAAAACCTGACAAATTCAATGGACGAGAGAGTTCAGAAGCTCCTTTCGAACAAGGGGTCCTATGTGCAAATGTAACATCACCTAGAATAAAGTTTTGAGTTGAAAACTGTTTGATTTCAGTTTGTAATAACCTGCTAAAGCTTAGAATTTCAAAAATGACCATTTTTTTTTTCTTTATTAAAATGAAAAGGTTGAAAACTCTGCTGTGCATAATAATTTGGAACATGCATTTTGAGTGCAGTTTGAGTTTTTTATTTTTTTAAAAATATACTGTTATCATAGGCAGTTTGTACAAAAACCTTTCAATTGTACTCTAATAGTTATTTGACTGGAAAATTACAATGACTGCAATTCATATAGGTAATTTGGGAAAATCTGAGAAAATATTATTTGCATAATAATTTGGAACACAGTGTATTTCCAGTCCATTGACTTTAATTGAAACTCAGCAAATCCACAAGTATAATACAGTATCTATACTTGCGGATTTGCTGCATTTCAATTAAAGCCACTGAGCGGGAAACGCCCTGGAAACGCGGTGCAGGTGGTACCAGAGTCAGGAGAGGACGACTACTACTCCTCTCTTTCGACTGACACTCCGGCTCATAACAGCAAGAGAGGAGTTACTGAAGGAAGCAGTAGATCTCCTCAACAGAGCCGCAGTTTAAAAAAAAATAAATAAAAATAAACCTTATACTCACTTGTCCAGCGGCCCTGGTGTCCTCCTGGTCCCTGGTGGTGATGTTCTCCTCCTAGCAACCAGAGGTATACTGCTGGGAGCGCGCTTGCTCCCAGCAGTTTACTGCACTGCCAGGACCAGCGATGAGGTCAGCGATCAGCTGATTGGTCACGTTACCGATCAGCTGATGCTCACGTGACCTCACTAGAATGTTCCCAGGGTGGCAAGCTCACTGTGGCTGATCTTCAGCTGATCAACCCCAGTGACCTCCCTCCTGCACAGCAATGTACACTGACAGGAGTGATTTTACACTTCTTGTCAGTGTACATTGCTGCCTTCTACAGCAGTTACATCAGTGATTGCTCATGTCACTGCTGTAAAAGTGACCCAGATCGTCGTGGGACATCCATTGGCGGTACGTGGACTGCGTCGTTGACAGTGGACAGGTGAGGGATATGGTTGTTTGTTTTTTTACTTTATTTCAGAAGATCGAGGGCTTCATGGATCCAGTACAATAAATAAAAAAAAAAATGGTGTGTTTTTTATTTCATTAACCCCTTACTGACCTGGGCGTATTATTACGCCCCAGGCCATCACCCCCGCTTCAGCATGGCTCCGGCGCTGAGCCCGCACTGAACCGGGCACATGTCAGCTGATTCATACAGCTGACATGTGCCCGCAACAGCTGCACGTGGAATCGCAATCCACCCGCGGCTGTTAACCAGTTAAATGCCGCTGTCAATCTCTGACAGCGACACTTAACAGCGCCGCGCCGGAAGCGCATCACTTACCCTGCCCATCGGTGACCCCATCACGTGATCGCGGGTCACTGATGGGTGGGCATGACAACACTGGGTCTGCAGCAGCCCCAAGTGGTTGTCATGTAAGGATCGCTATGAGTGCCACCTAGTGGTCGGTGCTCATAGTACAGGAGCATTTCTGCTACATAGAGGTGATCTGCTCATCACCTCTATGTAGCAGAGGCGAACAGACAGTTGCTGCTTCTAGTCTCCTATGGAGACTATAGAAGCAAGCAAAAAGTGTAAAAAAAATGTTTTTAAAAATATTAAAAAAATATAAAAGTTTAATCACCCCCCTTTTGCCCCATTTAAAATAAAATAATAAAAAATAAACACCACATACACATATTTGGAATCGCCCAATCTATCAATATAAAAAAAGAATTATTCCGATCGGTAAACAGCGTAATGAGAAAAAAAAATCCAAACACCAGAATTAGGTTTTTTTGGTCGCCGCAACATTGCAATAAAATGCAATAACGAGCGATCAAAACATCGTATCTACCCCAAAATTGTATCAATAAAAAGGTCAGGCAGGCGCGCAAAAAATATGCCCGCACCCGGCCCCAGATACTGGAAAATGGAGACGCTACTGGTCTCAGAAAATGTTTGGTGTCTACAAACTCATAATGACCAGGAGAATAATGATGGAAGATCATCTTTAGCATCCAGTGAATGTGGAAAGAAAAAAAAACAACTGTGGAATTGCATTTTTTTTGCAATTTCACCGCACTTGGAATTGTTTTCCCGTTTTACAGTACACAATATGGTAACACTATTAATGGCATTTAAAAATACAACTCGTCTCGCAAAAAATAAACCCTCACAAGGCCATATTGCCCAAAAAATAAAAATGCTATGGCTCTGGGAACAATGGGAACAAAAAATGAAAATGCAAAAACGGAAAATCCCAAGGTCATAAATACTTTATTCTGGCCGTGTCTTTTAATGAAAATGTGGCGACCATTTTACTATGCGGTTAATAATGGGAGAGTCTTATAGATGCCCTCCATTACTAGACAGGGCTTCACGTCAGCCGCCAATACAAGGCTGATGTGACCCACAACCCCACTTGCCACCGCTTCAGGGCAAAGAGAAGAGCGGAGGCTAAGCGCTAGATTTGGCGCGTCTTATGTTTCTGTGGTCCCCCTGTAATCTAGCCAGTAAAGGCTAAGCAAACTGTTGTGGGCTGAAATTAATAGCCAGGGAACATTGATGGCTAATGGCTCCTTCCCCGGCTGCTAATATCAGCCGCCAGCAGTCGGCTTTCCCTCTGCTGGTTGTAAAAATGACGCAGGAGCCCACGCCATTTTTTTATTTTTATTTTAGGCTCTGTGCCCACGATTTGGATGTATCAGTGATTTGGACGCATATTTTTTGCATTCTATTGCTTTCTATTGAACGATGGTAAATCCACATGTGTTCACTGAACCATGCGGATAAATCGCATTCAATACATTCTAGTGGTCAAATTTCTGTTACGGAGACTAGCGACTCTGCAAGCCGACCCCGAAGACCATTAGAAGAGGAAAATTTCATTAACAAACACTTGAGTCAACTAGGCACAAAATGAGACATTTTAGAGAATAGATCCACTGCAATCCACATGGTAATGAATGCTTGTGCTTCAGGAAGATCAGTTGCAAAGTCCATAGACATCTCAGCCCAAGGCCCTTGTGGAATGGGAAGATGCTGAAGTGGGCCAGGAGAAGGTTTGAACTGCGCAAACTGAGCTGAGGGCAGGATGCATTGAACTCCTTGATGTCTTGTCTACATTTCAGCCACCAGTAGAAATGAGAGAGAAGTTCAGTGGTACATTTAACTCCTGGGTGACTGGAAAAGAGAGATGAATGATCCCAGGATAAGACCTTCTCTTTAAACCAGAGAACATCCTTTAGGTGGTGAACTGAAGGAAGAAGAGATATCAGCAACTATATGTTTAGGTTCAATTACATCTTAGGATGAATCATCAGCAGCATCATACGGATCAAAAGACCTGGATAGAGTGTCAGCCCTGTGGTTTTTCTCAGTCAGTCAATAGATAAGGATGAAATCAGATAGTGAGATAAAGAGTGACCATCGATTTTGGCAGGGATTCAGGCTCAAAGCATAATAAAACAATATAAATCTGGTACTATAATGGCACCCAAGGAATAAAACGGTTTTATCACTTTTACTGCATTGCGAACTGCATAAAAAAAAGTATATATATATATATATATAGTAAGGTGGCAATTGGTTGCTAATGGTTGCATAGTAGAAGGGAGGTATGTGTCACAGAGATGGCTGGTCTTTGTGATGTAGCCCAGAGTGTTTCTCTAGTGCACATAACCACTAAGAGGATCATTTGGTGCACCTGGGAGCCGGGTTAAGGGTAGCTAGGGGAGAATGGGTGAGTCCAGCTACATACCTCACCTCTGGGTGTGGTTAACAGCCTATATTATGAAGGCTGTTGTTTGGCTCATGATTTATGTTTGGAGGGACAAGGCCTCCTGTGTGTGTTGTCTCCATACTGAGCTGTGTGCTGGATATGTACCAACCTGTGTGACCTTTGCTTAAAGGACTGTTTTTTTTTGTTTTTGCCTGCCCTCAAGGCTGTTTGTTTGCATTTTACTATCCGACCAGTTTATGAAGCCAATAAACCGCTATGAACATTTAAAAGAACATGCCTCCTGTTTGCCTCACACTGCACCTGAGTAAGTACAATCCTTACAATATATGCGTTAGAAGTAGGCACAGGACACTGTCTGTTTAAAATGTCCAAGGCAGGTTTATTCAGGCTTCATAAACCGCATGTCACGGGTGTGTCAGAGGTGAGAGACAGTCACCCAGCAGTGGTTTGCAGGAGGGCTCCATGTTTGGAAATGCAGGCAGCTGCCTAGATAGGAGGCTGTGTTTAGGACCCAGCGACTACCTCCCTTTAGTCTGGGTGTATATATACCTGGTGTTTCTATGTGGGCATCACCGGTTATACTCATTTCTACTTGGAACTTGGCTGAAGCAGCATCACATCCTCTCTGGAGTCTTGAGGCCGTGTGCCCTGTTGGAGTTTTTCTAAAGCTAAGTTATTATTCCACTGTATTGTCTTCGCCTTTTGTCTTTAGAATGCTGGTGGAGGTTGACTACTGCTCATCTCCTTCCTCCCCCAGCTCTAGCCTTACGTTAGGGATAGTAGGGTGAGGCACGTGATCGGCGACAGCTGCAGAGGCTGCATAGGGACGTTAAGGGAGACAGGGTGTCGCTTGTCCAGATTAGGAGGTCATCTCTTCCCCCTTTCCCTAGTGTCTTGGCTCCCTTTCCCCTCTGTGTTGCACTCACACCTGGCATGACTCACTGTGTTGCATTCACACCTGGTGTGACATTATAACCGGCCAAGCACATTTTGGGGAAAAAAAAAACACAAGATTGACATTTTTGTTTTTTTTTTCTTTGTGTGTTTTTGGGCTTGCACTTTTTTTTTATCCTTACTCCCTTTAATATGGGATCATTTGCAGAGCTAGCAGAGCAGTTCCGCTGTCTGTCTCTGGAGGTGAATGACCTCACCTGTGAGGTTTAGCAGCAGTATCAGCGGTTACAGGCCACCAATGTGGGGGTCTCTGCAGGTAGGCCTGTGCAGCCTGAACCCAAGGTTGCCCTCCCGGGCAGGTTTTCATGAGGTAGGGACAGTTTTTTTTGTGTTTAAGGAGGCATGCAAATTGTATTTCAAGCTTCATCCCTACTCCTCCGGTAATGAGGAGCAACGGGTTGGCATTGTGAACTCTCTACTGCAGGGAGATCCTCAGTCGTGGGCGTTTTCGTTACCCCAGGATTCAGTTTGTCTCAAATCTGTGGAGGGGTTTTATAGAGCTCTTGCCTTCATTTATGATGACCCTGACCGAGTCGCCTTGGCTGAGTCTAAGCTACGTCGCTTTCAGCAGGGGATTCGGTCAGTGGAAACATACAATTCGGAATTCCGTAGATGGGCAACGGATTCCAGATGTGTGACATACCTGGTGGTAGGCTTGCATAGTGCACCATCTCTCACTATGCAAGATCGCAAACTTGATCATCAGTCCAGTCTGCTAGCCTGGCTTCTTTCCTTGCTGTCTGTTTGTCTCTGTTCTGACTGCTTAGGGCGGCGGCCCGGTTACTTCCTGATTCTTGTAGCTGCTGTGGGCACACCCCTAATGCGTCCTCAGCCTATTGCTGTCTGTCACTGGACATTTAAACCAGCTTCACTTGGAAGCTGATGCCTGAGCAACTTTAACATTCAGTGTGCTCTTTTACTCTGAATGTGCCAGGTCCTGTTCTGTTTTCTTGCCTGCCTGTCCGCCTTCCTGGAGGCTGTATTTCCAGGCCTGTCTGAACACGCTCCTAGCCTGTTCGTCCCGCCTTCTAGGGGCCGCATACCTAGATCTGTTTTCTGTGTTTTCTTGCCTGCCTGTCCGCCTTCCTGGAGGCTGTATTCCCAGGCCTGCCTGAACACGCTCCTAGCCTCTTCATTTCTGCCTCTGGGGGCCATATACCCAGGCTCGTTCCTGTATTTTGCTGCAGTAACCGTCCTGTCTGAACTGTCTCCTAACCTGTTACTTGTTTTGTCTCTATGTCCGTTTCCTTCCTTTTGCTGCAGTGTCTGAACCAGTTCTTGGCTATACCTAGGCTCGTTCCTGTATTTCGTTGCAGTTCAGTTCCTGTCTGAACTGTCTCCTAACCTGTTACCTGTTTTTTCCCTATGTCCATTTCCTTCCTTTTGCTGCAGTGTCTGAACCAGCACTTGGCTATACCTAGGCTCGTTCCTGTATTTTGTTGCAGTACAGTTCCTGTCTGAACTGTCTCCTATCCCGTTACCTGTTTTGTCTCTTTGTTCGTTGCCTCTCTTTTTCTGCAGAGTCTGAACCTGCACCTAATTCCTACTCGTTGTTGCTGTACTTCTGTTTGTGAGTTTGGAGTCCACTCGCTACTTCCTTGCAAGTACCTTGTGTGTATCTGGTTCTGCCTTTCCCTTCCAGTCTGTTACGTGTGAACAGAGCCCTGTCCCCTCTGCTCTGTCTTTGCTCACCGCTTTGGCGGTTTATCTCTGTTCTGCCTTACTTACCACTCTGGTGGTTTCTTCCCGCTCTGCTCTGCTTTGTTCACCGCACTTGCGGTCTCGCTCTGCTCAGCCTTGTCCACCGCGCCTGCTGTTTTGCTCTGCTCAGCCTTGTCCACCGCATCTGCGGTTTCGCTCTGCTCAGCCTTGTCCACCGCATCTGCAGTTTCGCTCTGCTCTGCCTTGTCCACCGCATCTGCGGTTTCGCTCTGCTCAGCCCTGTCCACCGCACTTGCGGTTTCGCTCTGCTCAGCCTTGTCCACCACACTTTCAGTTTCGCTCTGCTCAGCTCTGTCCACCGCACTTGCGGTTTCGCTCTGCTCAACCCTGTCCACCGCACTTGCGGTTTTGCTCTGCTCAGCCCTGTCCACCACACTTTCAGTTTCGCTCTGCTCAGCTCTGTCCACCGCACTTGCAGTTTCGCTCTGCTCAGCCCTGTCCAATGCACTTGCGGTTTCGCTCTGCTCGGCCTTGTCCGCTGCACTTGTGGTTTCGCTTTGCTCTGCTTGATTACCGCATCTGCGGCTCTGAACCCGTCTCCTAGTCTGTAATGGACCCTACCCAGCCTGTGCTCTAACCTGCCTGTTCCTGTATTCCCCGGTGTGGGTCAACAGCCGTGTCCGGGGTCTGACCTGGAGTCGCACCTGGTCCCTTTGCTCGGTTCCTCCCTGGTGCACTGGCGTCGTTAGCAGTCATGCGACCTTGGTCGGATCGGGTAGATACTTAGTTACGCCCCTCCAGGCACTCTCCGGTTCATGGTCCAGTGGGATCACTAAACACGCACACGCCAGTCAGTCGGGCGTGTGCATAACAAAATGGAATGACTCAACCCTTAAAAGTCAATTTTGTGAGGGGCTAATGGAAAGGTTGAAAGATGCCTTAGCTGTATATGATACCCCTCAGTCCTTGGAGGCTGCCATGTCTTTGGCCATACGTCTGGATTGGCTCCTTCGGGATAGACGGGTGCGACCTCTTTCTCGGGGGCCTTCTTGTTGGGTTTGTGTACCTTTGCCAAGGGAGCGGTCGAGGGGTAAACCAGTACTGGGGGAGGAGGAGGAACCTATGCAGTTAGGGGGTATCTCTACATCATACATCTACCTGGAGATTCACAAGAAAAAAGGAGTATGTTTTTTTGTGGGGAAAAAGGGACACAATGTTGGGACCTGTCCTTCAATTCCTAAACAAAAGACACTCAATTAACTCTCAGTAGTCTGGAGTTGGATAAACAAGGGATGAATTTGTGATCAAACTGCAGTTCCCGCTTTGTCCTGACTGCAGAGGTGGTGCTAGAGAGCAAAATCAAAAAAATTTCTGTGTTTGTTGACAGTGGAGCCGGGGTCAGCATGGTTGATGCTGAGTTTGTGAAAACTCATGGTCTTGCTTGCTGTGCTTTAGCTGAACCTATTTCCATCTTTGCCATTGACTCGGCGCCACTTGCACAGAAAGCATGACTGTACATAGTGTGAAACTGAGAGTGGGGTCAGTTCATTGTGAAATCATTCTGTGCTATGTTTTGGAGAATCTCCCTACTCCAATTGTTTCAGGTATCCCCTGGCTTGTTAAACATTCTCCATTGGTGGATTGGCAAGCCGGGGAGATTATTGAATGGGGAGATTATTGCCATGAGAACTTTCTGAATGTTTCCATTGCTGCTGTCTCTGTGGAGATACTGCCTACTTTTCTGTCTGGTTTTGAGGATGTTTTTTCTGTGAAGGGGTGTCAGGATTTGCCTCCTCATCGTGCTTATGACTGTCCTATTAACCTGACCCCCGGAGCTAAACTACCCAAGTCCAGACTGTAAAATCTTTTTGGCCGTGAGAGACAAGCCATGAATGATTTCATTGCGAAAAGTCTGGAAAAGGGACATATCAGACCCTCATCTTCGCCCGTGGTGGCAGGGTTCTTCTTTGTGAAGAGAAAAGATGGCGGTCTATGTCCCTGTTTAGATTTCCGGGAATTAAATCAAATTATCCATACCCTCGTCCTCTGATTCCTGATTTGTTTAGCTAGGTTGAGAGAGCTAAAGTATTCCCCAAGTTGGATTTAAGGGGAGCCTACAATCTGGTTAGAATCAGAGAAGGGGACGAATGGAAGACAGCGTTTAATACTGCGGAAGGTCATTTCGAGAGTCTGGTTATGCCTTTTTGCTTGACCAATGCACCTGCGGTATTCCAGCATTTCATAAGTAATATTTTTCATCATTTGGTGGGAAGGTTTGCTGTGGTCTATCTAGACGATATTTTGGTTTATTCACCTGATTTTGAGACCCATCGAGAAGATGTTAAGCAGCTGCTGCAGATATAACTCTATGCCAAACTAGAGAAATGTGTTTGCGCTGTTCAGGAGGTGCAGTTTTTGGGATACTTGTTGTCATCTTCAGGTTTTCGGATGGATCCGGAGAAGATCCGTACAGTCGTTGACTGGGAATGTCCCGAGAACCTGAAAGCTCTACAATGTTTTCTGGGATTACTAAATTTTACAGGAAATTCATCCAAAATTACTCGGTAGTAGTGAAACCCCTTACTGACATGACTAAGAAGGGGTCTGATTTTTCCAATTGGTTGGAGGCTTCCCTCCAGGCTTTTTCTTCCTTAAAGAATCATTTTGCCATTGCACCTATTCTTAGTCAACCCATTGTTTCTCAACCCTTTATTGTCCTGGACAATGCTTCGGATGTCGGGGTTGGGGCTGTGTTGTCTCAGGGTTCCTCCCCTGGTAAATGGCATCCATGCGCCTTCTTTTCTAAAAAATTGTCTCCGGCTGAGAGAAATTATGACGTGGGTAATAGGGAACTTTTGGCGATTAAATTGGCGTTCGAGGAATGGCGACACTGGTTGGAGGGGGCTGTCGATCCTATTACTGTTATTACTGACCATAAGAACCTGTCATGTCTCCAGTCAGCTAAATGTCTCAACACATAGTCCAGATGGTCCCTGTTTTTTACTAGGTTCAATTTTGTTGTCACTTTTCATCCAGGGGTCAAAAACATCAAGGCTGAAGCTTTGTCCCGGAGCTTCCCTGTTGGTGGTGACCATGAGAACCCTGCCCCGATATTAGAGAAAGGGGTAGTTATTTGTACCACCTGATCTGCACTGTAAAGTAATCAAGGAACATCATAACTCTGTGCTTGCTGGGCATCCAGGTGGTAAGGCAACTGCGGACCTCCTCTCTCGTCGTTTTTGCATCAGGATGTGATTGAACACATAGCTGTTTGTAGCATTTGCGCGCGTTCTAATGTTTCGCACACCCGTCCGTCGGGTACTCTTCTTCTGCTACCTATTCCAACAGGCTATGGACACACTTGTCCATGGATTTTATTACTGACCTACCGGTTTCCGCAGGCAAAATGGTGGTTTTGGAAGTAGTAGATAGGTTCAGTAAAATGGTTCACTTTGTCACTTTACCTGCACTTCCCAATGCTAAGACACTTGCTCAGGTGTTCATAAATGAGATTATGAAGCTTCACGGGGTTCCCTCCGACGTGGTGTCTGATGGGGGGACCCAGTTGTTTCCAAATTGTGCTCTTGACTGGGGGTGCAGCTGTCCTTTTCCTCTGCCTTCCAACCTCAGTTGAATGGTCAGACCGAGCAGGTCAATCAGAACTTGGAGACATACCTCAGGTGTTTTGTCTCAGAAAATCAGGAGGATTGGGCATCCTATTTAACGCTGGTAGAATTTGCCATCAATAATCATCGTCAAGAATCCACTGGCAGGTCACCGTTTTTTGGTGCATACGGTTATCATCCACAGTTTGGTACTTTCAGTGGGGCAGAAGCTTCTGGAGTTCCTCAAGAGAAACGGTTTGCTTCGTTGCTCTCCTCGGTGTGGCAGGGTGTTCTGTGTAATTTAAAGACAATGAATGACAGGTATAAACGTATGGCTGACAGAAAACGCTTGCCATGTCCGGACCTGAATGTGAATGACTTTGTGTGGTTGTCTACCAAGAATATAAGATTGAAAGTTCCTTCTTAGAAGCTGGAACCTAGGTTTATTGGTCCCTACAAAATTACCGCCGTCATTAACCCATATTGAACTTCGTCGGGCCCTTAAAGTTCACAATGTGTTCCACAGGTCCTTACTCAAAAGGTTCGTAGAACCTCTTGAGCCCTCACCTCTACCACTGCCCCCAGTAATGGTTGATGGTAATTTGGAGTTCGCGGTTTCAAGGATTGTTGATTCTCATCTCCAATGTCATTCTCTGCAATACTTGGTGCACTGGAAAGGCTATGGTCCTGAGGAGAGGACGTGGGTTTCAGCGACAGAGGTGAACGCTCCCAGATTGGTTCGCTCTTTTCACACCTCTTATCCTGAGAAACCCAGTCCCGAGTGTCCAGAGGCCACTCATAGAGGGGTGGGTACAGTCACGGATGTGTCAGAGGTGACAGAATGAGGTCTCCACATTCGGCAATGCAGACAGCTGCCTAGATAGGAGGCTATGTTTAGGACAAAGCGACTACCTCCCTTTAGTCTGGGTGTATATATACCTGGTGTGTCTAGGTGGGCATCACCGGTTATACTCATTTCTACTTGGAACTTGGCTGAAGCAGCATCACGTCCTCTATGGAGTCTTGAGGCCATGTGCCCTGTTGGAGTTCTTCTAAAGCTATTATTCCCCTGTGTTGTCTTCCCCTTTTGTCTTTAGAGTGCTAGCGGAGATTGACTACTGCTCATCTCCCTTTCCCTAGTGTCTTGGCTCCCTTTCCCTTTCTCATCTGTGTTGCACTCACACCTGGCATGACACCGCACTTTCAAAGCAAACAAATCACAGCCTTGTCCGGCACAAAGTAACAAAACAGGAAAACAGTCCATATAGTACTGCGGGTTCGCCCACTCACAGTCAGTGTCTTTTAGCACAGACACGCTGGAGGTCTCTACCCCTCCAGCCACAGACACTGAATGAGACACTTGGTCTCCAGTTTATACACACCCCCTGGGGTGGAGATATGTGAGCAGCCAATCCCACCAGTCTCTTATGACTGCTCGCAAAAAACGGCCATGATACGCTATATTAACCCTCTCAGCACTATGTGTGCTGGAGCATGCTTTCTCGGTTTTACATCACTGAAGCTACCAACCTCAGTGATACATATCTCCGTTTAAGGACATGTCCGGCGGCCATGTTACAATATATAAATATAATTAATAATTTATTAATAATTTGCATATCTCCAGAAACACAAGCTGTGCACAGTCTGTGGTGGCACTACAATATATGGGGGTTCTACATGTTATGGGGGCACAATGTATGGGCACTAAACTGGCATATTTGCAATTCAAAAAGTCTGGCATGGATGTTACAAAATAGTTGCTGCAGCCGTAGATGAATTCAATGAGAGGTGTAATTTATACAATGGGGTCACTTGTGTTTTTTTTCTGCTGTTCTTTCACCTTAGGGACTCTGCAGATATCCTAGCAAAATATATGCTCCAAAAGACAAATAGCACTCTTTCTTTCTCAGCCCTGACGTGTGGTCACACAGTAGTTTCTGAAGACATATGGGGCATTTCCACGTTCGGGTGAAATTGCGCTATAAATTGTGGGGTCCAGTTTTATCTATTAACTTTTGTGTAACTGACAAATTTGCAGTTAATAAAAAAATTACTTTTTTACCACTGAATTGTTATATTTCCACATCCCAATGTCCCAATTCTGTGATGCACCTGTGGATTCAAAATACTCACTACACCCCTAGATGAATTTCTTTAGCAATGAGTTTCCAATATAGGGTCACTTGGGGGGATTTCTGCTGGTCTGGCACCTCACAAGCTCGGCTAATGGAGCTCACAATCTGTTCAATCTTCATTCTAAAAGCTAAGTAGCACTCCTTCCCATCCAGATTGTTTCTTGTGGGATGAGTTGTACTTTTGAATGACATCATTCATTTTGCCACAAAGTGTACTAGAAAACAGGAAAAAATTCAAGTGCAGTGAAAATGTGCAAACAAACCCTTCAATTCTGACATTGCTTTTTGGAAATTGCTTTTACAGCGTACAAAGAGTAGCAAAAATCACATGACAATAAATTCTCCTCATCAGTATGATGAAGCCAATATCCAACTTTTCCAGACTTTTTTTTAATTTAGAGGTAAAAAAAAATTGGAAATTTGTCAAAATATTTTTTGATTGCGTTGCTATTTTCCGAAACCCATAGCGTTTTCATTTTTGGTCGTGAGTGATTTTTTTTTTTAAATGTTTTTATTAATACCATTTTGGGATAGATATGACATTTTGAAACCAGCATTTTTTACGGTATTGCAGCAACCAAAAAAACGCAATGTTGATGTTTTGAATTTTTTTTGCTCTATGGTGTTTAATGATCAATTTAATTAATTGTATAATTTGATATATCAGAATTTTCTGGATGGCGAAATACCGTATACTGTACGTGTATTTTTTATTATTGTTTTTTAATGGAGGAAAAGGGTTTATGTGAACTTTTATTTATTTATTTTTTTAATATTTTTTAAATCTTTTTTTTTTACTTTTCACTACATATATTAGTCCCATTAGGGGACTTAAAACCTGTTATTGTCTAATCACTTTTGCAATATACATCAATACTACCGGCTGGGTTTCAAAGACCTTTGTGATTACAGGTACAAAGGTTTTCAACAGTCCTCAGTCATAGAAACTCTTCAGTGCTCTACGATTTTGGTGCACAGATAGGCGCATAGAATGACCCGCCCTCATGCACTGATGCACTTTTAGAGTCACTATCAGAGATTGACAGTGACATTTAACATGTAAACAAAGCTCCACCCGTGGCTGTTAGAGGCAGGTCTTTGTGTGTTACAGCCGTTATCTCCCAGGCATCTGCTGGGCTCACCCCATGAGCCCACTGAATACACCCACTTCAGACATGTACATTGGATGTTGGCAAGGTGTTGTTAAACAATTGCATCAAACAGCGTAAGGAAACTGCAACAATATAAAACATATCAGCACTACAAAGTCTTCAGGAGGGTGTTTCTTTCCTTTCCACACTCTTCCACTTCCACTTGAAAGCTGTCCTCTGGTGCATCCAAGCAAAACAAGAAAAGGACAGCAGCTAAGCCAACACCAGGGCTATGTGCTCACGATGCAGAAATGAAGCAGAAATTTTCCTGACCATTTCTGCATCTCCTTGCCAGAAAAACGCATGCGGATTCTAAGTGCAGTTTTGGTGCGTTTTTTATGCGTTTTGTAAGCTTTTTTGAAGCATTTTTGAAGCCAAATAAAGTTAGTGGAAAAAAAAAAGGGCCAATTTGATGTCATTTCCTAGTCAAACCCCTTTTCACCATTTTGGAAGTATTCTTCAGGATGCCACGTCTCTTCGCTTTTGCTTGTCAATGTATACTTCACTTGCCCGGTCCCATATCTCTGGGTACTTTTTCACCTACAATGTAAGGAAGGTTAGATAGATACACACACACACATATATATATACATATACATATACATATACATATATATATATATATATATATATATATATATATATATATATATATATATACATACACACACATGGCCAACCCCTTCCCCCAATATCCAATTGAGGCTCTTTCACAGGTCAGAATCTCCGGTACAGGTGGTGATGACTTTTTCCAAAACATACCGGAGACACACACAGACCCATTTCAATGTATGCTTGGTGACACATACGCTGTATAATAATCTTACATTTCAATGTATTTAAAAATAAAAAAAATTGGGTGGGTTCACGCATATTTTTAATAACCAGAAGAGGGAAAGCAGACGGATGAGGGCTGATGTTATAGTCTGGGAAGTAGCCAAGGATCATGGCCCCTCTCTAGGCTATTAATATCAGGCCGCAGCAGTTAGCTTAGCCTTTACTGCCCATTCTAGCAAAGGCGAGGCGGACAACTATGACCTGATATTAATAGCCTAGAAAGGGGCCATGGTTATAGGCCCCCTCCCAGGCTATAATATCAGCCCTCAGCCGCCCCAGATTAGGTGCATCATATTTGTGCGCCAAATTTGGCACTTAGCCTCGCTCTTCCACGCTGCCCTGGTATGGTGGCAAGGGGTAATAGTGGTTGGGTTCATGTCAGCGCCAGCTGCCATGAAGCCCAGGTTAGTAATGAGGGGCGTCTATAAGACACCCCCATTACTAACCTACAAAGAGTTAAAAAAAAAACACACTAGATCCAGAAAAAAAATTGTTTATTTGAAATAAATGACACAATTTTATTTAATTATTAATTTACTAAAAAAAAAATAATTACCTGTCCACTTTCCTGTGCTGATCTCCCATGCACAGCTGTCACATCTGGAGACGTGACAACGGTCATGGCTGCTGTATGCTCACACTGCCGGGAACATGTCCGCTCCCAGCAGCGTGAGCCCCTGACTGAGGTCACCGGAGTGCATTCAGTCAGCGCAGCTCCGGTGACCTCTTTTACGGCCCTGCTGTACCGTGGGAATTTCTCATGGTCAGCGGGGCCGTAAAGGAGATCACCGGAGCAATGCTAACTGAACTCCGGTGAACTCGCTTATGCAATGACGGGGCTGCTTTGCGGCCCCATTATTGTAGCGGCAGCGGCAGTTTAGAGCGGTCACATTTTATGTGGCTGCTCTAAACTGGACATCTTCGTGGGACACTCGCAGACTACTACGGAGGGGTAAGGATACACTTGTGGTTTATTATTTTATATTTTATTACAGGAGATCGATGGCTTCGGGGAATTAGGTGTCTAGGTGAGTATAGGTGTATTTTTTTATTTTTTACTTTATTTTAGGTGGCGATCGGCAGGGACAGGTAATGTATAAACTAAATTTATTTTAGGCAACCACTGGCCACCAATGAAATGTATTTTTAAAATTTGTGGACCAAAAAAAAAAAATGGGGACTGTAAATAAAACAAAAATAAATAAATAAATAAGTAAGATCAAAAAAATATTGGGGAATAAAAAAAAATAAAAAAAAAGATATAGGGGCAAAATATAAACCTATGGGGGCCAAAAACTAACATATGGGGGCAGTTTAGAGGACACATTAGGGCAATTTCAACAGCAGGATCAGGCTGATGGGAACTACTGCT
The DNA here is from genome assembly GCF_046119375.1 of Phyllobates terribilis. Lineage (NCBI taxonomy): Eukaryota > Metazoa > Chordata > Amphibia > Anura > Dendrobatidae > Phyllobates > Phyllobates terribilis. The sequence continues at coordinate 449,314,199 of NW_027362764.1, forward strand.
CCCATCGAGCTGATCCTGCTGGCACTAGTGGACGGGGGACAGACATAGGCCAATGGGAGTAGTTGTGTCACATCGGCCTATGTCTGCCTGCACGGAGACACCGCATAGAGCACCCGCAGACACCGGCAGACACCGGCAGACACTGGCAGACACCGGCAGACACAGCAGACACCGGCAGACACCGGCAGACACCGCAGACACATGCAGACACAAGCAGACACACACCACACTAATCATGACCGGGACATTCAGGTCCATCCTTTTGTACCACCCCAGATGCTCAGCCATAATCCAGGAAGACGGGAATGGTATGGGATTCTCGTCTTCCTGGATTTATGGGATGGTCTGGAATGGCAGGAATGCCCCGGCATGAGGTCATTTCCTATTTGCTGCGGTCTTGTGTTCCAAAATCGCAGCAAATGCGCTTCAATTCCGCAAGTAGTTTTACAAACTTGCGGATTTGAAGCGGCTCAATGCAAGTCTATGGCGGCGAAAACGCAGCACTTCTGCAAAATAATTGGTAGTGCTGGGTTTTTTTCCGCAATGATAATCCGCAGCGGAAATGTCCGCAGCATGTGCACAGCACATGCAGATTATCAATGGGGAACATGGCAGGCCTTCTACCATGCGTTTTTAATGCGCTTCCGCAGCATTTTTGCCGCTGTGGAAACGCTTAAAAAACGCATCGTGGGCACACAGCCTAAAAATGACCAAAAAATTGCCAAAGTAGACACTTAATGAAAAATACTGCAGACGTTTTCCAGAAGCAAAAATTTGGTGGGTACGCTCACTTCTAAGAGAGGTCATGTGCACATACCCTTATAGGTTTGCACCAGACCTGCACTTTTCAAACTTTAATATAAAAACATATTTGAAATTAACTCAAAACTAACATTTAAAAAGTGTAGTTTTTTACTGTAACAAAAGACAAAACATGAGAAGTCTCCATTAAAAAGTGGAATACAAGATCTTTCCCACATCAGCAGGTAATAGTCACAATTTTTAAGTTCTTTATGCATCAGAATATTTTCCGTTTCATCTCCTTTTCTTTTTGTCTTTCCTGCTTTGTCATACCTAAATATTTTTTTTTCCACTAATCACTTGACCTCTCTCTTTCTGATTAAATAGAAATGCTGAAATGTAAAATCCCTGTGCTTTGGAAACTTTAGCAAAGTATAGTGTTTTTAATATATGAATAGGTCATGTTCCTGCTGTGACCTAGTGCATTTAATCTACAGGAGGTTTTCATGTCTGAAAACACAGCTGGGGAATATTACCATGGAAACTACTTTTCCCACTGTAAATGTCACATCACTCATTGTTTCTCTTCTCCTTGGCTATTTCTTCATTTTTATCCAATAGAGTTGCTGTGGGGTAATTGAACATACCCTATATTTTCTTGCCTTATGATTTGCACATAAACAATGCTACCTGACAAAACTAAGTACATGTCCATGTTGCAAGAAATGTTGCTTTTAGTTCTTCAGAATACAAAAAACATTCTAATTTAAGTGTATAAATGTTGTTTTCAAATATGTATTCCTTTAATAAAAAAGCTTGCATCTGAATTCCATCATAATAGTTTGCTGTACTAATAATTATTACCCTTTTGAAAGAATTTAACCCTTCAACAACTCTGTACCTGTTTTAATTTTTAAAAGAACAAGCATTTTTTGTCATCATGTTCTAGGTGTCGCAACTTGTTTTAGTATTTGAATTGAGTTTTTTTGGGGATGAGTTGTAATTTGGATGGTTTGAAAGTAAAAATTTACTCTTAAAAATAATAGTGCCATTAAAGTGGTTGTCCACTACTTTGGCATTGTTGACCTATCCTTGGATTGCTCATCAATGTCTGATCAATCGGGGTCTGACACCCTTCAACCCTGCAGATCAGCTGTTACCTGTGGCGGTAGCGGCAGAGCTGCTCCATCTTCTGAAAAAGGTCGTCGCAGGGTACTACACATCTGACTCCTATTGATTTGAATAGGAGGCAGATGTGTAGTACCAAGCCTCGGCCACTCTCTGAAGACGGAGCAGCTCTATTAGTGAGTATTTCAAGCTAGCGGCCACCACTGCCGACACGATAACAGCTGATCGGCAGGGGTGTTGGGTGTCGGATCCTGACCGATCAGACATTGATGACCTATCCTAAGGATAGGTCATCGATGCTAAAGTAGTGGACAACCTCTTTAAATTTGTTCCATAAATGACATGCTATCTTTGATCAGTAGGTTAGTACTCTTATGGCATCCCTCCCAATCTTGAGGCTGTGTGCCCGTGATGAGATCCAGCAAAGAGGAAGTGCTTTATTGAAATCTCATGCCCATTGTGCCTCTTTTTTCTCAGCGTTAATTGACCTGTGGTGCATGTTTTAAATTCGCAACATGTCGATCTCTCTTATGGGTACGCTGAGTTTTCTGCGCAGATTTTTACCAGAGACTTGCATAAGGTCCAGAAAATCCACAGGTAAAAAATGTACAGTGCATTTTTAGTGCTTTCCCACTGCGGAAATGCACTAAAAATGCATTCAATCTGCACATGACTATTAACAAAGTTTTGACAAAGCCAAATAATAGGAAGAATCAAAAACAAACCAGCTTTATTTAAAACATGACATAACAAGAAGAGACAAAAACCACAGCGTAAAAAACGTGTTAGACGCATGTAAAAAAAAATGCTCTAAAAGCAATGAAAAACTACAAGTAACCTAACTTAAATGATAGGTGCAGAAATGGAGCAGGAATCTGCAACATCTAAAATTCGCTAAAAGCTCATCATGGGAATGTAGCCTTAGGCCACTACCCCACTATCAGAATTTGGTCAGTATTCAGTCAGTATTTTTCTCAGGAGTGGGAGCCAAAACCAGGTGAGGAACAATCAGAGAAATTGTATAATAAAAACAAGTCACCAATTCTGCATTTATCACCCACTCCTGGTTTTGGCTCCCACTCCTGGGAAAAAATACTGACAAAATATTGATAGTTGGGCCATGGCCTTAGACACACAGTGTTTGAAGCTTCATGAAATTGCATCCGATTTGCTTGGACAGTTAAATGCAGCAGAATTTATGTGCAAAAACAGCTGCATAAAAAATGCAGCCTTTACACTACGTACATATGAACATTGTCTAAAAGTCCAAGCAAAGTGGATATAATTTCATGAGAACTTCTTCCCTTGGTGTGTCTAAAGACGCTATTGTGTAGAGGAATATTAAGTGTTTTTTCTGCGTGCTGGTGGAGTTTCACAGGTAGGATCCAGGACACACGAGGGTTGAAGTAAAACAGTTTTATTATCGACACGTTTCGAAGTTATCAAACTTCTTCCTCAGGATAGAACCACAATCAAGACGCTGCTGAACTGTGGGGGTTCTGGTGCATTTTTTTCTCTATAAGCTTCTATGTGGAAATTGATAAAAACAACAAAACAACGCAGTTGCATTTTTTTGTGCATAATCAAAGCTATTCTATAGTATAAAAAAAGCATTAAAATGATTCTTCAAATCTGCACAAAGAATGCATCAAGTAAGGGGAAAATGCATTAAAAATATGTAACAAAAACAGTAATCAGAGGTTTTTATTGCGTTATGTAGTGCAGATACCTACAGAAAACGTGTAGACAAAAAAAGCAGTACAAAAAATATAGCATTTATGCTATGTGTGAACACAGCCTCAGAGTTACATTTTTATTACATTTTTTAATTGGTTGAATGGAGAAAAAATCAATTATGCCATTTGTTTACGCCATGTACTAACCACTCTAAATTATCCATCCACTCTATTGTACTGTTTGTTACAATTACAGGGATACCAGATATGTCCTTTGTATATTTTATGTTTATTTAATTTTAAGTGCATTAAAAATTAAATTTTTGTAATTGTTTTTCCTTATTTTTTAGTAATGTTATAGGAAGAAAAAACTCTGAATTTTGTTATCCCTCAAGAGCACAGGTACAGTGGGTGAAATAAGTATTGAACATGTCACCAATTTTTAAAGTGAATATATTTCTAAAGGTGCTATTTACATTAAATCCTCAACAGATGTCGGTAACAATCCATCCAGTCTACACAATCAAATAAATAAAACCATAGATGTCCATAAAGTGTCACACAAGCAACGCTTCATGATAGGCAAAACTTGTGAGCTGTCTCAAGACCTTTGTAACCTTATTGTTGCAAAACATACTGGTGGCATTGGTTACAGAAGAATTTCTAAACTACTGAAAGTTCCAGTGACTGCTGTTTGGACAATAATCAGGAAGTGGAAAGAACATAATTTCACCATAAATTGGCCATGACCAGGTGCTCTCAACAAGATTTCAGACTGAGGAGTAAAAAGAATCATCAGCAGAGTTGTCCAAGAGCAAAGGACCATCTGTGGAGAGCTACAGAAAGACCTGGAATCAGCAGGTGCAATTATTTCAAAGAAAACTATAAGTAATGCACTTGATGGAGTATTCCCATCTCCAAGATTCTATCCCAATATTTAGTAGGTGTAATAATAATAATAATAATAATAATAATAATAATAATAATAATAATAATAATAGCAAATACCTCCAAATAGAAATGTAGTATAGTTTTTCTGATTTGCTTTGTATCTTTGCTGAAGTGTAGGCATTGTAGGATCTTAGGTATCCATTATTATTTATAATAATGGATACCTAATATTATTAAACCTACTACATATTGGGATAGGATCTTGGAGAGGGGAATACTCCTTTAACTTACATGGCCTATATGCACGTTCAACTCGCAAGATTCCATTGCTGAACAAAAAGCTTGAAGCAATTAAAATGTCCCTTTTTTCATTTTTTTTTCCACTTTATGTCATACTTAAGCATTTCTGTGTGGAAAAGTGCTTTTTTCCTTTTTATTTCTTCTATTTATTTTTTTGTTTTGCTTTTTTTTTTATAAAATATTAAAATATATTTAAAAAAATTTCTATTAACTTTTTATTTTAGTCATACTTTGAAACTTAAAGATGTATTATCATGTTTCATCAGGTGCACATAATATAACCCTAATATAACCCATGGTCTGCCGGGGCATGTTTTAATACTGATTATTGACAGTGAAGACCGGTGGCTACTGTTAGAGGAAACTTTGCATATTGGGAGAATTGTAGTTGGGCTGAGGTTGGTCAAATTCAGATATCTGGTTAGCTACAAAGTGGTGCAAGCAGGCTATAAAGGATGAAGCCTTCAAGCAGTCCACATTCCTTATCTAGGTAACCAGTCTCTCCAGTGGTGGGCACAGACAGAAGAGGGCCTCTGTACAAAAAAATTATATGGGATACTTGGCCTCTGTACAAGAAAATTATATGGGATACTCTTTGTGTCTATGGAAAAATCTTCTTACCGCTTTTAATAGGTTCATGAAAAGACACAAATTGCCACACTACACATTCATTGAATCCAAACATGTTGATTTATTATCTGGAGTAAGATATGTCAATTTCCATTTTAACTCCTATATCCTATATATTTCTCCATAGAACAAGTGGATGTGTACACCCTTAGATAAACACGTGGTAGAACTATTTATACTGTCCCCTATAAATAAAACCAGATATACAGTAGGCATACAACAAATCCGAAGATTAAGAGATTTAGGATAACAAAATTATTAGTCTAAAAAAATGGATCACTTTAGCACTTATTGCTGATAATTGTCACTTTGTCCAGTCTGTGAGGCCATTTCTTTGGTTCCGTTGGACCACTATGTCATTAAGGGATGGATGATTATGTCTTATTTTTGAAGACTTGTCAAGGACTATCACAGAGTTGCAATTGAAATTGACTAATCGAATTTCAATATCGCATCTGTATTTGTGTTCTGTCTATAAGAGTAGTATGGCAAATTGTGTCCTTTATGGAACCTATTAAGAGCTATTTTATTTTATTTAGCCATTTTCCAGAGCTTTGTTAGTTTAAACATTGGCTAATAGCATCTAAGGAAATCATTTGGATCTGATTATGGTGTGTTGTTCAAAAAAAGGTCTTTGCAGTGCCAAGCATGATTTCAGCATTTGATTGTGGAACTCCACTGTTCCCTTGAACTTATTACGTTCAACAACACAGGATGGCATTTCAGCACATGAATGTCTTTGACCAAGAGTCACTAGGATGAAAAAATTGCTGTAAATTGTGACAAGAAAATACAAATTATTATCTCTGTGTTTCATATAGAGTCATTCTGAGCTACATAGAAATGCTAACTCTTCTCTTTTCAGCTTGTGGCTCTTAGAAGCTCTTCTGTTTTTATATTTTTGTTCTACGAGAGTACACCCTCCTTATACAAGTGTTCGTCAGTGAAATACTTATGATACCTGTTTAGATTACAGCCCTGTTTTAGTCTTTGGTTTATTAAATTCAACATTTTTTCATTATTGTCCATGTAGAATGTTTCAGTCAGGAGTCCATTTATGCATTTCAATTGTCTATCTTTTGCTTTTTACACTCTGAATGCATGTATAGCAGGTGCCACTTTCATGCAATTTATACATCTTGACATCGCTTCCTTGGAGTAAGAAAATTACCATTTTTTTATATAAAAAAATTTCAAATTTTGAAATTTTCACATTGGCCCTTGTTGCTCTTTTAGACTCATGCTTCTAGTTCTATAAGTTAGTTCACATGTATAGTAGAATTAATAGACTGAGGACTCGCTCACATGATCGTATAAAGTGGTCAAGTTTATTAAATGTTTTATCGGATAACACTCGGCCCATTGTCATATTATGGGGCAATGCAGACCTGCGTAGATTTTTTTTCTCATGCCGATGAGAAAAAAATCGTAGCATGCTGCGGGTGCTTCCAATATTCGGATCACGCACACCCATACAATCCTATGGGTGCGCGTGAAACATTGGACTGCACCCAAATGTCATCTGAGTGCAGTCTGACAACCATGGACACAGGGAATGGAGTACATGGAGTGTCATACAGAAAAATTTAAATCCATAAAATATCTCCGGAGAAGGGATATATTACCCTCACACTGAACATATGGGATTAATTATAGCTGGGGAAGAGAAATAAAGATCTAGCACTTCAACCACCATTGAAGTAGGGGTCTCCTGCAGTGAACAGGTAGTGACAGCAGATTTTCCCTGAGAAAAAGACACCAAGGCAGAGATTCGTTTAGGCAGAGGTACACTTCACAGGGATGAAGCTTCCTCTGATCAAAGTACTGTTGAGATGATTTATATCAATTGGTCATGGATGAACATTGGGTTTGCATCATTCTGATATTTATGGAAGATATATTTTTGGCGTCACAGTGACGGAATGAACATAACTCATTCACATCACCGTAATGCTGGCAGAACTCCTCCAACTTAATATTAGATCAATGGATGATGCTATCCATGTCATGTTTCTTCTCTACAGACAGGTAAAATTGCGATAAGAAACATGACAACAATATCTACTACCTGGAACCTCATAAGTTGAGGATCTCATAAAATTCTAACAGACCCAGCACATCCCACAGCCTACCCCCACATGAGCTCACCAGTGAATGGCATGTGGGTGTAACCTTGGTCTAATAAAAAACAGAGTTTGGGTTTTGCCATTTGTCTGTCCTGGAAGGTACAGCTTACTTTGGTTCTGTCTGTTTTCCTAAGGAGTACATCCCTCCGCTAAGCTCTGAGCCATTTCTGTTACATCAGGTTTAGTATTTTTTTTGTTATCCTTTTTATTTTATTTAATTGTATATACTGTATTGTTTTGTTCCCATTTTATATCATCTTTGTATATTTTTTATAAACACAACATTTTTCAGATTAAATATATAAAATGTAATAACTCTGTTCCTCTTGCTCTGTAAACCACACTCCTGAAGCCATATGCTACCTGTAACGGGTGTTCAATAGGCCTGTATTTACTATTAATTGTGGCAGGTAGTGGTTCCTTTTTATTACTGTGGAGTTGGCAGTGACCGTACCAGGGTGTATATATATTCTATGCAATGGAACCAGAGTTGTATATACCATACACTCATTTTGAGTCCCCCAACAATCAGCTAAGTAGTGAAAGCAGCCGCTGCCTCATCCGTCACTCATCAGTCAATTGCATAATTGTCCTGACGATTGGAGGCAAAGGAGTTGAATGTTTTGACAAATTGGTGACACCGGTGGGATCTATGCGACCCCCCTGGCTGATATCTTTGACTTGGAGAAATTAAGTTTTCCATCTACTCTGCATCCATCTTAAGATTTTCTCATGCAAGAGAATCTGATCACACTAAGGTGACACTGAAATCAAACTCTGACAGAGCTGGATCCGAGGGTCACTAGCATAATCAGCCGATTCTCTCGCTTGAGAGAATCAACGGTTGTGTGAACCCAGCCTGACTCAGATCCATTCTTTTGAAGCATCTGATGAACATGTGCATGTATCATTCTGAAGATAAGGGAAGCCAGGAGTAGCTATGACTAGAGATGAGCGGTGTTCGACTAGAACTGTTCGCCAATCTCAAATTCAAGCTGTTTTGTGTGGTGTTCGAGTCGTTCGACGAGCGCAAACGATTTGCAAAAAATTTTGCTGTTCGAGGATATGTTCGATAACTGTTCATGCACCAAAAGCGTAACTGGATTTTTTCACATCATGCAGGGATTGTCTGCCACTCACTGTAATGCCACAGCCTTGGTGGTTGTGGCATTACAGTGGTTGCCCAAATCCATGGGAACAGTGCTCACAGTGAAATATGAAAAGCAGCGCCATACACCGGAACCTGACAATTTAGAACAGTAAGAATAGAGCATCACACATAGATTAGATTGATAGAAACATGTCAGTCACATATATAAGAAGTACAGTGACAGTGTTGGTTACTGTACCTGTCATTTAGTGTTAAAGGATTTATTAAAAAAAATAATAGTGTTTTCTTGCATCGTCTCTTTAAAAAATCCGGCCGGCAATTCAGCAGCGGCATACATCGGTACCCGACAATTTAGAACAGAAAGAATAGAGCATCACACATAGATTAGATAGATAGAAACATGTCAGTCACATATATAATAAGTACAGTGATAGTGTTGATTACTGTACTTGTCATTTAGTGTTAAAATAAAGGATTTATTAGAAAAATATTTGGCGTGGGGTTCCCCGTAATTTTAGTCTCTAGTGGAGGTTAAGCAGATGGCTGGGGCAGATGTTTGAAGCCTGGGAAGGGGGTAATACCCACAGAGCTTCCCAGGTTACTAATATCAGCCCCCAGCAGAATACCTAGCCTTTACTAGCTATTAAAATGGGGGACCCCCAAAAAAATGATATGGGGTCCCCCCTATTTTTATAGCTAGCAAAGGCTAAGCAGACAGCTGGGGGCTGATATTAATAGCCCAGGAAGGGTGCCATGAATATTGGACCCCTCCAAGGCTAGAAACACCAGCCGTCAGCCACCCCAGAAATGGCGCATCCATAGGATGTGCCAATTCTGACACTATGCTCGTTCTTCCCACTGCCCTGTAGCGGTGGCAGTGTAGTAATAGGGCTCTGGTTGATGTCAGCTTATAATGCCAGCTGACATCAAGCCCAGCTTAGTAATGGAGAGGCGTCTACAAGACACCCCCATTACTAACCCCATAGTCAAAGTTAAAAAAAACACAAACACCCAGAATAAAATCCTTTAACAGAAATAAACACACAATTCTTTAATGTTCTAATTTAAACCATAACTTACTATCATGCCCATTCCAGCTGAAGCCAACGATCTCCTGCAATAAAAGTAAAATAATAATGCAACCTCATCCTTACCTTTCCATGGTTCCAGGACAGCTTCACCTCTGCTACATTGACATGACAGGCTGGATCGCAGCAGAAAGCTGCCATCCAGCTTGCCATGCCGCAGACACTGAGAAGCGCAGGCATGCTTGCGCTCCTCAGAGTCTCGTTGTGACGGCATCCAGATGAGCCGAGTTCATGTCCAATGAACTCAGCTCACCTCATGCACGTCACTGACAGCGTGCGAAAATTCTCTTGCGCTTGCAGTGAGCGAAGGAGAATTCTCTCACGCTCACCGCAAGTGCAGGAGAATTGTCTCACGCTGTCAGTGATGTGCATGAGGTGAGCTGAGTTCAGTTTTAAATACTTTACTAGAAATTCAACTCACCTCATGCACGTCACTGACAGCGTGGGAGAATTCTAATGCGCTTGTGGTGAGCGTGAGAGAATTCTCCTGCGCTCACCGCAAGCGCAGGAGAATTCTCCAACGCTGTCAGTGCCATGCATGAGGTGAGCTGAGTTCATTGGACATGAACTCGGCTCATCTGGATGCAGTCACAGCGAGACACTGAGCAGCGCAAGCATGCCTGCGCTTCTCAGTGTCTGCGGCATGGCAAGCTGGATGGCATCTTTCGGCTGTGATCCAACCTGTCATGTGAATGTAGCAGAGCTGGAGCCGTCCTGGGAACTATGGAAAGGTAAGGATGAGATTGGTTTATTATTTTATTTTTATTGCAGGGAATCGTTGGCTTCAGTTGGAATGGGTGTGACGGTAAGTATGGTTTAATTTAGAACAATAAAGAATTGTGTGTTTATTTCAATTAAAGGACTTTATTCTGGGTGTTTGTGTTTTTTTTTAACTTTGACTATGGGGTTAGTAACGGGGGTGTTTTATAGACGCCTCTCCATTACTAACCTGGGCTTGATGTCAGCTGGCATTATAAGCTGACATCAACCCCAGTCATATTACCCCACTGCCACCGCTACAGGGCAGTGGGAAGAGCGAGGCTAAGTGCCCGAATTGGCGCATCCTATGGATGCGCCATTTCTGAGGCGGCTGACGGCTGGTGTTTCTAGCCTGGGAGGGGGCCAATATGCACCCTTCCAGGGCTATTAATATCAGCTCCCAGCTGTCTGCCTAGCCTTTGCTAGCTATTAAAATAGGGAGGAACCCAAATCATTTTTTTGGGGAGTCCCCCATTTTAATATCTAGTAAAGGCTAGGTATTCAGCTTGGGGCTGATATTAATAGGGGTACCGATGCTGAATTGCCGGCCGGCTTTTTTAAAGAGATTTATGCATGAAAACACTATTATTTTTTTAAATAAATCCTTTAACACTAAATGACAAGTACAGTAACCAACACTGTCACTGTACTTCTTATATATGTGACTGACATGTTTCTATCTATCTAATCTATGTGTAATGCTCTATTCTTACTGTTCTTAATTGTCGGGTACCGATGCTGAATTGTCGGCTGGCTTTTTTAAAGAGAGTGTCTTCTGAGCAGTTTGTCAGCTTTTGGACACCTTTGAAGGTGTTTTCTATGTGTTTTTGTTTGCCTGCTATTGGTTTTAACAATGTTCGACGTCGTTCTAAGGTGTTCGACGAACAGTTCCACTAACACCCCGGTGTTCGACGAACGAACCTGAACATTATGGGGGTGGCTCAACACTACCTGTGACATCATCTATCACAAATGGTGGATCCAGTGTTATCAGCTACATATAGCAGTGTAACTTGTCATCCTGCCTGTGAAGATGATAAGCCTGCTGAAAACTCTTTCCGAAAGAACAGTAAATATGAGTTTGAAATTGCAACCATGACCAATGTGAAAATTGCTATTTAAAAAAAACTAACACATTTACCGCAAAATTTTATTTAAACAAAAGGTAATTTTTGGCTGATAACATTCCATATAAATTACATTTGGCTAGTGAAGAGGAAAAAAATATTTTCTAAACTTATGAACCAACAGTATATTTTCTCAGTAATCATTATGATAAGGCTAGAGACCACTTTCATTGGTCTCTAGAATCTTTAATATGAACTCTGCTGTATATAAAAAGCATTCACAAAGGGCAAGACAATGACATCTGGCATTTAAATGGCTTATAATAAATGCAACCATTAATCAAAAACAGCTATCACTGAATATCATTGTCCAGCAGTACTGTAGGCAAGCAGTTAATTTGGAGAAGGAACATGAACAGTTTGTATGCTGCCACATTAAGAGAGGATAATACCTTTGTAATATAGTATTTGTGACCATGCTACAGTTTTTCCCTGTACACTGTGACAAAGTCACTGGTAAGGTGCTGGAGGGGAGATATGTATCACTGAGACTGTTGGCTTCAGCAAACTAAAACCATTAAGCTTCCTCCAGCATGTTGTTTGTTGAGAGCGGTTAAGTCCATAGTAAAAGGGAGTGTTTTTTGTGAATGATCATTGTGAAGGGTGGGAGGTCACTCACCATATCTCTCCACCTCAGGGTGTGGTCTGGGGGAGTTTAAATTGTCAGCCAGCTGAGGTATTCAGAGTTCAATGAGAACCAATTTCATTATGGATCAGGACTCAAAAATTATTATTGAACCTACAGCGCAAAAAAATAGAGTCATAGAATGATCCAGAGATCATTAAATGTAGAGATAGACATAATTTTATTAAGCGATAATCATACATACAGGGTAAAAGGATACAGGTTCACAAAGTGCAGTGCAAATCACATGTATGCAGGAAAGAAAAAAGAGAGAGGCCAGGGAAAGTCACTAATTACAGATCACTAAATCTGTTAACATGTATCATGAGTCACATTTGTACATATAAAGTCCATGTCATATATATATTGTATTAAGGAGACTCAACAAATGAGCAGGGAAAGTTTCAGTGAATCACATGGACCCCATAATACATAGTGTATATACCCAGGTCCCGAGTGTGACCAGAATACGGCTACACAGGTTACCAATCATATGGAGAAAAAGTCTCAATATAGTAATTTCCTGCCCTGCGTGTCTGCACTGCTTGGTTCAGTGCCCCGTGCCCTTATGCACGTTTCGGTGCATATAGCACCTTCTTCAAGGGGGAAATGACCTGGTAGTACTCACGGTATGTGTTTCCTTTATGCTGCAAACGCAGCGGTGCAATTAAGTGCCTGGACAGGGTAGCGCATGCGCGCCAGCACACAAGCCGCATTGCACACAGTGTCCATGGCATCACGACGGCACGCATGGGTCAGTGGGCACCTTAGAATATATAGTATGGGTGGTGAGTGGAATTTTTGAATAGTGGATGCGCCACTGGAGATGATTACTGTTATAACTAGAGAGACTATTCTGCTGGAGCATCTTCTCTCTGATCGCCACAACCCTCCTATTAGTGGATAAAATATCCCCCTATGGTCTATCTTTGATTTTCCCCTTTATCCCCCTATTTATTTATTTTTTCACAATCAATATAACTTGTTTCTAACCTTTACCATTTAAATCAATGGATGTATATCTGCATCGCGGCATCTGTGCAGCGATTTTTCTTCTGTTCTCCGTCATGCCTGGGCTTGCGCATGCGCTCCTGGGCACTCCTGCTGCCGCTCAGTCTCCGGCGTTCGCGCGACGTGCGCACACGTGGGTCGGGGGATGTGCACCCTCTGACCCATGCGTGTCGTCGTGATGCCCCGGACGCTGTGCGCAATGCGGCTTGTGTGCTGGCGCGCATGCGCTACCCTGTCCAGGCACTTAATTGCTCAGCTGCATTTGCAGCATAAAGGAAACACATACCGTGAGTACTACCAGGTCATTTCCCCCTTGAAGAAGGTGCTATATGCACCGAAACGTGCGTAGGGGCACGGGGCACTGAACCAAGCAGTGCAGACATGCAGGGCAGGTAATTACTATATTGAGACTTTTTCTCCATATGATTGGTAACCTGTGTAGCCGTATTCTGGTCACACTCGGGACCTGGGTATATACGCTATGTATTTTCGGGTCCATGTGATTCACTGAAACTTTCTCTGCTCATTTGTTGAGTCTCCTTAATACAATATATATATGACATGGACTTTATATGTACAAATGTGACTCATGATGCATGTTAAGAGATTTAGTGATCCGTAATTAGTGAATTTCCCTGGCCTCTCTCTTTTTTCTTTCCTGCATACATGTGATTTGCACTGCACTTTGTGAACCTGTATCTGGACCTCGTTCAAATTCTGTGAGGAACTCTCCTCTTGCTCTGTTGTTCAAATGAACACAGTTCTTTTATCCTGTCTGTATGATTATTGCTTAATAAAATTATGTCTATCTCTACATTTAATGATCTCTGGATCTTTCTATGACTCTTTTTGTGCGCTGTAGGTTCAATAATTCAGAGTTCAATGTCTGGAGAAGTAAGCTCCAGAAGGGAGCTTGTGTCTGTTCCTGAACCATGTGGAGTTGCTTAACCCTCAGCAGGTGAATCCCTGCCATTACAAGGACTGTGTTCTGTGTGTTACCATTTTTGCTTTGTTTTCCTGTTTTTCCCAGTGGGCTGTGTTTATTTTCACAGACTAAAGTTGGTTTATGCCATATTATAATAAACCAACCAAAGATTTAAAGAGCGTTCCTGTGTCTACCTCCGTGTGCAGCCAAGTGAGCGATCTACCATAAGTGGTGGAGAATGCGGGTGTAGCATCGGCGTCTCTGTCCCCTGCCAGGCAGAGATGCCATCCCCCCTACCGCCGCGGTCCTGCTCCAGCGTCTTCCGGCCTCCCTGCTGCTGCTGGTGCACGCAGCTTCCCTGGCACCGTGCTTAGGGCGCGCGCGTGTGCGCGCTCCTTCCCTCTTAAAGGGGCCGCGCGCTCCATCCTAAAAAGTCCCTGACCAATGGCCGGAGGACTTTCTCTATAAAAGGCACCTTCTCCAATATGGAGGTGCCCGTGCAAGGTTGTTGCTCTGTTATACTTACTTTGCTTCAGCCCTCAGGTCCTCTGCAAGTCAGTCCTGTCCGTCAGTCTGTTCTTCAGTCCAGTCCACCAGTCTGACTACTTTCCAGCCCGACAGTCTGCCTACAGTCGAGTCCGCCAGTCTGTCTATGGGCTCTGCCCGCCCGCTTACCTGGAAGCACCTGCCTGTTACCTGCCGTGCCCGCCAGCCTGCTTACCTGGAAGCACCTTCCCTTACCCACCGTGCCCGCTTGCCTGCTTACCTAGAGGCACCTTCCTGTTACCTATTGTACCCATCAGTCTGCCTGCCATGCTCTTCCGCTGTACCAGTCAGTTCCTGCCTTCTGACCCATGGGAGTCACCTGCTCTCATACAAGGTCGGTCACAGAGTGGCACCTGGTCCCTCTGCTCGGTCCCTCCCTTGTTCACGGAGTCGACTGAGCCGCCATGTGACCTTGGTCAGGCCGAGTAGATATCTAGTCATGCCCCTCTGGTCCCTTCTTGCACCGCAGCACAGAGGTTCCACCACCCGGATCCGTAACAGTGGGCAAGATCTACTGGAGCTACGTGTAGCAGCAGAGGACAATTCGCATGTCATTGGTCAAGACAATCATAGCCATAAGCCAGAAAACTAAGACAGACGGTAAGGAGGACTTGATCAAGCACCTTGTGCTAGCCCAGAAGGAGACAAGCAAGCTACTGCTGCAACAGATCCACCAACAATAGCAGCACCAACAAGACTAGCTACAACAGAAGCAGCAGGAGATGGAATTGCTTGAAGAGGCGGTTCGTGGGAGGCCGGCAGCCCCTCTCCCACTACAGGTGATAACTCGTACATCAGTAAAACGGTAAGATGAGCCATGCAATAAATGACTCCGGGCAATGATGTCAAAGCTTTCTTGATTGTGTTTGAGAGGGTAGTAGAGAGGGAGAAGCTTCCGCCAGAGCAGTGGGCACAGGTGCTCGCCCCCTATCTGACTGCTGAGCCCCAAAAGGCTTTTTATTATTTAGCCTTACAGGATGCCCCGGTATGTTCCTGCAGCCAATCCCTGCTGTATCCACTGAATTATGCTAATTTCGTTCTATCTGTCCTGGGTATGTTCCTCCATCCAATCCCTGCTATATCCACTGAACTTTGCTAATTTCATTCTATCTGTCCTGGATATGTTCCTGCATCCAATCCCTGCTGTATCCAATGAACTCTGCAAATTTTCATTCTATCTATCCTGAGTAATAATAATAATAATTTTTATTTATATAGTGCAAACATATTCCGCAGCACTTTACAATTAAGCAGGGACATGTACAGACAATAAATTCAATACAAGGTAAGACAGTTTAAACAGTTACATTAGGAGTGAGGTCCCTGCTCGAAAGCTGACATTCTACAAGGAAATGGGGGGACACAATAGGTGAAAAGTGCTTGTTATTTCAGGTCTGGCAATTATAATAAATAAGGATTTTCATATAAAGCTGTATGATCCGGTCATCAGCGAGAATGTTTAAGTGCAATACTCAAGTACCGAGTGTAGTTATCTTGTGCATACAGGGTGTGGAGACAGATGAAGAGTAGGGAACAAATTATGAATAATATTTAGAAGGAGGGAACAGGGGAAAGTTAATTTATTGAGTAGCTAGGGTGGTAGGCTTGTTGATAGAGATGGGTTTTTAAAGCATGCTTAAAGACATGGGGGCTAGGCATCAGTCGGATCGCCTGGGGTAGTGCATTCCAGAGAACTGGTGCAGCATGAGAGAAGTCTTGGTGACGGAGGTGCGAGGTTCGGATTATGGGGGATGTTAGTCTTAGGTCATTTGAAGAACGGAGTGGTCCAAATTAAATAAAATAAAAAAGCGGTCTATAGGGCGCTAAAAGAATGAACACTAGAGGTAAAAAAATTTTTAGGGCTAAAAAATAAATTTAATGAGCCCTTTCCACAACATGGTTCGATAGTGAACTATCTTCCTCAGGTGGTACAAGGGTATGAGCACAAACAAAATATATATATAGACAAAGATTCACAGTGATTGGTTGATACTAATTAGTTAACCTGGGTGTTTATTTTTTTCTCTTTTTTATGATGCAGTTTTGAATAACTGTTTTTTTTAACTTGTATTACTAAATACATGTATGCTATATCTCACTTAATATGTTTCGATTTTTTGTATTTATGTGTAGGTGATTTCTATGAAATTGATATAGGCACTACAGATGTATTTTTGTATAACTGTTAATCAACATGTATTGCCATATTCATATCTTATCCAATGTGTTTTTGATACTTTGTATTCATGTGAAGGTGGCTTATGTGAAACCAATGTGGACACTTCGCACCAGCTCATGAAGGGTTTCCTTTGTTTGGACCCAGGTTAACTAATTAGTATCAACCAATCACTGTGAATCTTTGCCTATATATATTTTATGTTTGTGCTCATACCCTTGTACCACCTGAGGAAGATAGTTCACTATCGAAAAGTTTGTGGAAAGGGCTCATTAAATTTATTTTTTAGCCCTAAAAATTTTTTCACCTCGTGTTCATTCTTTTAGCACCCTATAGACCGCTTTTTTATTTTATTTCATTTGGACCACTTTCAGTCCCCCTTTGGGGGTTAGCGGCAGGAGCAGCTTCTAGTTAATCATTCTTAAATCCCCCTACTATAAAATTCCCCTTTGGCTGATCAACTCAGGATCTAAGGTTGGGGGCTGCACTCTCCTAACTTTCAGGACCTGTGGTGATACACATCTGATCCTGAGTCACGTGATCTGTGGGCGGACACGTGGCCTGCAATTTTGGAACCTGGAAGCGGTGAGCACAAGCGGCGGTCTTGCAGGACACGGCACGTGGTGTGCCAAGCTACTTCTACCTTGCGGTGAGACGTGCCTGCTCCTTCCATCCTCACACTAACACCGGAGTTTTGCAGGGGTGCACAACTCCAATAGGTGAGTGGCCTTTTGGCTGTTTCCGTCACATCTACCTATCAGGTCCTTCACATAGCGTGCTTTTTTTCCCTTTCTCTTCCATTTGTAGAACTGAGGGCACGTGTAGGGCGATAGGCAGAGATGAGAGAGGAGAGATAAGGCGGTGCAGAACTTTGGAGAGCTTTGTGGTTGAGAGTGATGAGTTTATATTGGACCCTGCAGTGGATGGGCAACCAGTGTAATAACTGGCACAAGATGGAGGCATCGGTGAAGTGGCTGGCCAGAAATACGACCCTTGCTGCCGCATTCAGGACGGATTGGAGAGGAGAAAGTTTGGTAAGAGAGAGACCCATCAAAAGAGAGTTGCAGTAGTCCAAACTAGAGTGAATAAGAGCAACAGTTAGAGATTTAGCAGTTTCAAAGGTGAGAAAAGGTCAGATTCTGGAGATGTTTTTAAGATGCAAGTGAGTGATCGAATATGGGGAGTAAAGGAAAGGTTGGTGTCGAATATGACCCCAAGGCAGCGGGCGTGCTGCTTGGGAGTTATGGTTGAACCCTCGAAAGTAATTTCGATGTTGGGTAGAGTTGGGTTAGTAGAGGGAAAAACACAAGAAGTTCAGTTTTAGAGAGATTCAGTTTAAGATAGAGGGAGGACATGATGTTAGATACAGCGGACAGACAATCCTTGGTATTTTGTATTAGGGTAGGGGTGATGTCAGGTGAAGAGGTGTATAGTTTAGTGTCGTCAGCATAGAGATGATACTGGAACCCAAATCTGCTGATTGTTTGTCCATTAGGGGCAGTATATAGAGAGAAGAGTAGGGGGCCTAGGACTGAGCCCTGCAGAACTCCAATAGTAAGGGACGAGGAGAGGAAGAGGAACCGGAAAAAGATACAGTGAAGGAGCGGTCAGAGAGGTAGGAGGAGAACCAGGAGAGAACGGTTTTCTTGAGGCCTTTAGAGTGGAGCATAGTGAGGAGTAGCTGGTGATCCACATTGTCAAACGTGGCAGAGAGATCCAGGAGAATCAGCAGGGAGCAGTGACCTTTGGATTTAGCTGTTAGTAGATCATTATGTTTGATCCCATCTGCACGTTTATCACCTCAATCCTTTGATCCCAATACACACTAGTTCCTATTAGTGAAGAGCGAACGTGTTCGCCACTGCTCGGTACTCGCATGAGCATCACTGTGCTCGATGAGCTCAACACTCGGCGAGAAATTCCGGGTTGCTCAGACGGGAACTCAGGTCCCCTCCCTGCATGTTTGGCGCTCTTTGGAGAGACAATGAACATGCAGGGATTTCCTGACACACACTGTAATGTTGTATCCATGTTGTTTGTGGGCATTACAGTGATTGGCTGGCTGTACAGCATCATTAGGTCTATATAAGACCAGGCGCCGCTATGCTCGTCACAGTGTAACCCAAAATCAGGCAGAGTAGGGAGAGGTGCTGCTGCATCAGGGAGAGATTTGCTTCTTTATAGTTAGTATAGGTATTCTACAACATATATACAGTATATATACATATGAAATACAGTCCTTCTGAGGACTAATCAAGCTGCATATATTCAGTGGTGACAGCAGAAGTTAGGCAGACAGGCAGTGTATGTGGCCGACTGCCGTGCATATACAATGTGTTCCAAATTATTATGCAAATAATATTTTCTCAGATTTTCCCAAATTACCTATTTGAATTGCAGTCATTGAAATTTTCCAGTCAAATAACTATTAGAGTACAATTGAAAGGTTTTTGTACAAACTGCCTATGATAACAGTATATTTAAAAAAAAATAAAAAATTCAAACTGCACTCAAAATGCATTTTCCAAATTATTATGCACAGCAGAATTTTCAACCTTTTCATTTTAATAAAGAACAAAAAAATGGTCATTTTTGAAATTCTAAGCATTAGCAGGTTATTACAAACTGAAATCAAACAGTTTTCAACTCAAAACTTTATTCTAGGTGATGTTATATTTGCACATAGGACCCCCTTGTTCGAAAGGAGCTTCTGAACTCTCTCGTCCACTGAATTTGTCAGGTTTTGGATGATTTCTGCTTTAATTGTTTTGCATGAAATGAACTCGATGGTCCAGATGGATGGAGTGGAGGATGGCTGGTTGATGGACACCCCATGCAAGCACGGCTACGGCACAAGATCATTTTCATGCATGATAATGCCCCATCTCATGCTGCACAAAACACATCTGCATCTCTGGCTGCTATGGGCATAAAAGGGGACAACCTTATGGTGTGGTGTGGCACCCCAGGGGTCTGGTTACCACAGTAATAGCAATATTACGTCTGAGAGCAGGTGGGAGGTCTCCTGGTCAGGAACCCTAAGCATGCAACACCTCCTGCCCAGTCCTGGGAGGGGAAGAACTTCCCCTATATAAACTGGGACTGAGGCGGGGTTAGAGGAGAAGAAGAGGAGTCCCAGACTTAGACACAGTCTGGTCTGGAGTGGAGCAGATACAGGGAGAGCAAGATCAGGAGCTCTGTGGGAGCAGTGAAAAAAGGGGTCAGGGACTGGAAGCTGTAGAGCTCGTCCTGACTGAAGAGATCCCACCGGACACGGAGTCCGAGGCTGTGGGGACTGATCCATACCCAGCAGCAGAAACCGACCGGCAGGGGATTTCAGGTCCTCTGGCCAAGAAACCCAAAGGCACGGTCACACGCAAGGGACCAGCACCGCCGTCGTGGACCGGAGGCTACCAGAAGGCCCCGAGTCACCGGCCATACGGGTGAGCACCACACGGTACACTCAGGGACGTGGGCTACTTTTACCCGCTTCTAGCAAGGTAGCCAGGGAGAGTACAATTAGTTGGGGAGGCCTACAACTCCGCCTGGCCGGGGGAGATCCTATCTGCTCACGGACTGACCAGGCCCCGATCGCTAGCCAGTACTCCCGGGAGGGTTTACCTTTACCACCAGTAAAGACCCTGAACTACACCGCACCGTCTCTGAGTGGTTCCTGGTGCCTGCGTGCAATTCTGCTATCCCCATCATCCACGTCCGCTGCCCTGAGGCCATACCCCTCCCGTTGGGGGTTATACTATCCACGCTGCACAACCGTACCACCGGCCTCAGCGGTCTGCCCTGCAGCGGCGGCTTCATAACCGCATTCAACGGGTGGCGTAGTCGAACACTATAACATCTTCTACTAAATTCTGCCACTTAGTTTGACACCCTGAGCACGGACCGGGTCACCGCCACGAGGACTACTAACCCCAACAGATCTGGCTCCGGGTATTCCCTGAACATGGCCCAGGGGGCGCGTCAACTTTGGCGCAGTCGGCAGGATTCCGTGCCCGTAACCACCGGGTACTGCGTGCCTGAAAAAGACTGTTAAACTTTCCTGTGGTGAAGATTCCCGCCATCCGACGCCATCTTCTGCCTTCTTCCCGCCATCCGTGGAGTTTTCCCGCCATTGGACGCCATCTTGAGGATGCCACGCGGGAAGAAGAGGGGCGTGGACTCCGAAAGCGCGCGAGAACTGAAGCCCCGCCTCACGTCCGGACGTTGCGTAAGGTCCTGGAAGGAGCCCAGCAGACGCCGACATCACAGGAGCGCGACGGAAGGTCCTCAACCCTGACGATCCACTGCGGAGCCGCGGCCTACGGAAGAGGATCATCGCAAGGTAGGCCACGGTCCACTAGGGGGGAGGAGGATGTCGGATACGGAGGAGAGCTTCACTGCCACAGCCACCGCCAGCGCCACCGCTGCTGCGGTCATGCCTTTCACCATGCCCTATATCCCGGGGGCAGCCTGGCTACCCCAGTACTCAGGGGAGTCACATACCCTAAATGACTTCAGAGAAAGGCTGGATAGCCTCTTCCAGGTGTACCCCCTCACAGAAGAGCAAAAAGTGAGCATCCTGGTGGCTCAATTAACAGGGGCAGCTTAAAGGGAGGTAAAGTCCTGGCCACTTGGGAGGAGGAGGACTGTCGCAGAGATACTAGCCCGGCTGA
Organism: Phyllobates terribilis; assembly: GCF_046119375.1. Lineage (NCBI taxonomy): Eukaryota > Metazoa > Chordata > Amphibia > Anura > Dendrobatidae > Phyllobates > Phyllobates terribilis. Next base: position 449,335,729 of record NW_027362764.1, read on the forward strand.
AGGACACCTTTGATACCCGTACCTCAGCCGAGATCAAGCTTAGATTCTACGGGTGCAAGCAGCGAGCACATGAGAATATAAGGGACTATGCACTAAACCTACAAGAGGCCCTGAGAGCCATTAAGCAGGCCGACCCTGACGGCGTGGGAAACGAAGACAAGCTGTTGACTGAACAATTTATAGAGGGTCTACATTGCAATGCCCACTGAACCCAGTTGCGAGCAATGGCCTTACAGGACCCTCATCTGGACTTTGCACAGTTCAAGGACAGAGCCATCCGGGTGCTCCGAGAACCGGCACCAGGTGGCGCTGTGACCCACAAACGCCCTGCTACCACTTACCACCAGGAGACGGCGCCCTTGTCGGCAGGGCCTGTGGGAGCTGATGCGCAGGCTTTAAACAATGACCCGGCTACAGACCTGCACCATCAGGTCCAAGAGCTAACTAAAAGCGTTGCCGCGCTAACCCGAACTGTGCAGTCTTTACAGGTTTCTACTCCAGGGAAGATCCAGCTGGCATCCGGACCGGAGGATATCCCGTGGCGCCGACCAAGGAGGACCCCACCGGCCAGAGGAAGACCCAGCGACCGATACAACGAGGACGGACAACCCATCTGCCGCCGCTGCAATCAACCCGGACATATGGCAAGGTACTGTCCTTTAAACTGGCACAACCTGGGGTAGAGGGCCAACCCCTAGGAATAAGATCACCAGGCCCATCGAACTGGCGTGACAAATACGTTGGAGGACGTCCAGTCTTGCCTGTGGTACTGGATGGCATTCCTATGAGTGCCCTACTTGACACCGGGTCACAGGTCACCACCATCCGGTACGTGCTCTTCAAGCAGTACTGGAATGACTCGGATATAACCCGCTACCCAGACGACGACTTGAGTATCATTGCCAGCAATGGTCAGCCCGTGCCACAGATCGGATTTAAAGAGATGACCATTAAAATTGGTAAAGTCGAACTGGCAGCACAGGGACTGATCATTGTGGACATTGACAAGCGCGAGAGTCACCCAAAGATAACTCTAGGAACTAATGTGATTGAAAATTGTCTTGCAGAGGTGATTCTCATTTTACAGCAGGTTGCCAAGAACGCCAGCTCCGGCCAGCAGCGAGTGCTCCAAAAAGAGATCCGGGCACTGATGCGACGGCAACAGGTGGAACTCTCCGGTGGTGAGATTGGTAGCATGAGAATGTGTGACCCTTTCCCTATTGCCATGCCCCCGAAAAGTGAAATGATGATTTGGTGCCGGGCAGCTATTGGTCTGAGAGGTAGAGATTACCAGGCCATGGTAGAACCAGTCTGCTCAGACAGTAGGCCCACCATTTTGACGGCACGGGGGGTGGTTGAAGTACGCCATGGGAGGGTGCCCGTTCGCATAATAAATATTGGGAAGAGGGAAGTGTACCTGCCCCGGTATGCTACGCTAGCCAAATTGTATACCATCAACCAAAATTCTGTACAGTCAGTGGAACCCTTGCCTCCATCTCATCCAGAGGAAGGTAACTGCTCTAAGCAACAAACGGAGGACTGGTGTCAGCAACTGCATTTGGGTACTGACTCCACACCTGCTCACCAAAAGCAGGGAGTCTACCGGGTGATCCAGGAATACGAGAGAGTGTTCAGTAAACACCCGCTGGACTTCGGGCGAGTAAACGGAGTGGAACATCACATCCCCACGGGAGATCATCCTCCCATAAAGGAAAGGTATCGTCCCGTACCCCCTGCACACTACCAACACGCCAAGGGGATGCTTAGAGACATGAAGGAGGCTGGGGTAATCAGGGATAGCTGTAGCCCCTGGGCAGCTCCACTAGTCTTGGTTAAAAAGAAAGACAACACCATGAGAATGTGTGTAGATTACCGGAAAATCAACCGTATCACACACAAAGATGCGTACCCCTTACCAAGGATAGAGGAGTCTTTGGCTGCTTTAAAATCTGCTAACTTCTTCTCCACTTTGGATCTCACTAGCGGGTACTGGCAGGTTCCTGTCGCAGAGGCGGACCGGGAGAAGACCGCATTCACTACCCCGATGGGACTTAGCGAGTTTACCTGCATGCCGTTCGGACTCTGCAACGCCCCAGGAACCTTCCAACGATTGATGGAATGCTGTCTGGGACACCGGAACTTTGAGACGGTCCTGCTGTACCTGGACGATGTTATAGTTTATTCCAAAACCTACGAGGACCACCTGAAACACCTGGCGGAAGTGTTTGAAGCCCTGGCAAACTATGGTCTGAAGGTGAAACCGTCGAAGTGTCACCTGCTAAAACCAAAAGTGCAGTACCTGGGAAACGTGGTGAGTGCTGACGGAGTGGCTCCCGACCCTGATAAGATCACCGCGATTAAGGAATGGCCAAGACCCTCCAGCGTAAAGGAAGTGCGGCAGTTCCTCGGGTTGGTAGGCTACTACCGAAGATTCATTCCAGGTTTCACCAAAAAGGCAGCTCCTATGCAGGACCTCCTGATAGGCCAGTCCAGGAAGGCCAAGAACCAGAAGCTGCCCTTCAGATGGGAGAAGCTGGAAGAAGAGTCCTTCCGCCAGCTGAAGATGGCCCTCACGGGGGATGAAATCCTGGCGTACCCTGATTACAGCCAGCCCTTTATCCTCTACACCGACGCAAGTAACATCGGGCTAGGAGCCGTACTGTCCCAGATCCATCAGGGGAGAGAACGGGTAATTGCTTACGCCAGCCGAAAACTGCGACCCACCGAAAGAAACCCTGAGAATTACAGCTCATTCAAGCTAGAGTTCCTGGCGGTAGTGTGGGCAGTCACCGAACGCTTTAAGCACTACCTCGCCTCTTCCCGGTTCACCGTGTACACGGATAACAACCCGTTGACACACCTGGACACTGCAAGACTCGGTGCCCTGGAGCAGAGATGGATGGCCCGCCTGTCCAACTATGAGTTCACGATCAAATACCGGGCAGGACGCTCCAATACCAACGCGGATGCCTTGTCCAGAATGCCAAACCTACCGGACGTAGGGGAAGATCCAGAGGAACTGGAAGAAGTTGAACTCCCCGCGTTTCACCGTCATGGGACTACCCAGTATTCCCACCGTGTAAGGGGTAAGCAATCCGCTACGTTCAACCCCTTACCTCATTACAACTGGGCGGAAACGCAAGACAGTGACCCCGCCATCCGACTAGTGAAGGAGATGCTGACTCAGCCAGATGCCCGCCTTGACCCAGACGCTCCGGAGGAGACCAAGCAACTGTGGGCTGAGAAGAGTCGACTGTTCCTTTACAAGGGGAAGTTGTGTCGCAGAATGGTTAACTCCCGGACGCATGAACTGATCTGACAAGTAGTGGTGCCAAGAAGAGACGCGGCTATGGTACTGGAGGCATACCACGACGGAGCTGGGCACTTCGGATGGAAGAAGCTGGAGTTCCTGCTGCGCGGGCGATTCCACTGGGTAGGCATGAGAGGAACCATCGAGAGGTGGTGCAGAGACTGTGGCCCATGCAACCTAAGAAGGAAGGACCGTGCCAGCCAGAAGACTCCCCTGCAGTCCATTGTCACCAGGCAGCCGTTGTAACTGGTAGCCTTGGACCATGTAAAACTGACCCCCAGCAGAAGTGGCTACGTCTATGCGTTAACCATCGTGGATCACTACTCCCGGTTCTTGGTTGTAGTCCCCGTCAAGGACTTAACGGCTCAAACAGCAGCTAGAGCCTTCCAGCAGCACTTCTGCCGTCCACACGGATACCCAGAGCAGGTGCTGACGGACCAAGGACCTGCCTTTGAAGCGGAAGTCTTCCAGGAGTTCTGCACTCTGTATGGCTGCCGGAAGATAAGAACAACACCCTATCATCCGCAAACCAATGGACTTTGCGAGAAGATGAACCAGGTGGTGATAGACCTTCTGAAAACATTGCCCCTGGAAGAACGCAGTCTGTGGCCTGAGAAACTGCCTGATCTGGTGGACCTATACAACCACATCTCTGTAGGTTCTACCAACTGTACCCCGGCTTACCTAATGAGAGCAAGACCTGGTAAGCTGCCTGTTGATCTGGATATGGGAGTCCTGACACCCGAGGACACTTCACCAGAAGCAGACTGGGACACAGAGAGGCAGCAGCAGTACCGGAAAGTACAGGAGAGCGTTGAGCGAAGTCTCTGTCAAGCAAGAGAAAGACAGGAGAAGACTTACAACCAGTATGCTCCCGCTGTTCCCCTGGTACCTGGAGAGCAGGTCTTGAAGAGGAAAAGACGGCTCCACAAGTTGGACGACCAGTGGGAGAAGGACCCGTACACCGTACTGCCATCAAGCCATGAAAACAAAAATCTGCACAATCAGTAAGGATGGAGGAGAAACCACAGCCATTGTCTCCCGAGATCACCTGAAGAAGTGTCCCGAGCAGCTACGAAACCCTGAAGAAGATCAAGAAAACCCTCGACCCTCAGAGGAAAGGGAAGAGATGGTCAGTACTGTACTCGGAGACTTCCCTCGGTCTTGGACACAAGTAAATGGCGCTGTTGTGGTACCCGTCCTCACCTTCCTCCAGCCAGCATCCCAAGTGCCTACGGAAAAACAGGTAGAGCTGGAAGAGCAGCCGGTCCAGGAGGCAGAAGACCCCACCCAAGCAGACCAGGAGAATCGACCCTCTGCTTATAGTGAGCCTGCCGTGCCCCTAGTGAGCCAAAGAGTCCGTAGACAGCTGCCCAGCTTACCTTTGACAGCTCCTACACCCTGTAGCTCAGGACCGGTCAGTAAGCTCCGTAGGTCTACTAGGGCCAATAGAGGCCAGTTGCCCGTACGTTGGAGGATCTAAAGTGTTCAGACTGTTTTATTGGTATTTACCTGTTTACCGTTGCTTGTAAATAATTATGTTTTTCCAGTTATTTAATAGGTGTCTTTTGTGGATTAACCGGAACTCTGTTGTATATATGTTTGGAGCGTAACCCAGGAACGGACTATAGACTGTTAAAGACTCGGGGCAGGACAGACCCCTACCTGGTTACGGCTCCCCGTTCTTTGGTGAAATGGACACCCTTATTGCTTCAAAAATTGCACCCGGTTGCGGACACGCCGTGACCACCCTAACGTGTTTTTTTTTTTTTTTCTATTGTATTGTTCCTGTTTATACCCTGTTATGTTTTCAAAAATATGTTTAGTCCCGGAGTACTAAATTTTACTAGGGGGGAATTTGGCACCCCAGGGGTCTGGTTACCACAGTAATAGCAATATTACGTCTGCGAGCAGGTGGGAGGTCTCCTGGTCAGGAACCCTAAGCATGCAACACCTCCTGCCCAGTCCTGGGAGGGGAAGAACTTCCCTATATAAACTGGGACTGAGGCGGGGTTAGAGGAGAAGAAGAGGAGTCCCAGACAGAGACACAGTCTGGTCTGGAGTGGAGCAGATACAGGGAGAGCAAGATCAGGAGCTCTGTGGGAGCAGTGATAAAAGGGGTCAGGGACTGGAAGCTGTAGAGCTCGTAATGACTGAAGAGATCCCACCGGACACGGAGTCCGAGGCTGTGGGGACTGATCCATACCCAGCAGCAGAAACCGACCGGCAGGGGATTTCAGGTCCTCTGGCCAAGAAACCCGAAGGCACGGTCACACGCAAGGGACCAGCACCGCCGTCGTGGAGCGGAGGCTACCAGAAGGCCCCGAGTCACCGGCCATACGGGTGAGCACCACACAGTACACTCAGGGACGTGGGCTACTTTTACCCGCTTCTAGCAAGGTAGCCAGGGAGAGTACAATTAGTTGGGGAGGCCTACAACTCCGCCTGGCCGGGGGAGATCCTATCTGCTCACGGACTGACCAGGCCCCGATCGCTAGCCAGTACTCCCGGGAGGGTCTACCTTTACCACCAGTAAAGACCCTGAACTACACCGCACCGTCTCTGAGTGGTTCCTGGTGCCTGCGTGCAATTCTGCTATCCCCATCATCCACGTCCGCTGCCCTGAGGCCATACCCCTCCCGTTGGGGGTTATACTATCCACGCTGCACAACCGTACCACCGGCCTCAGCGGTCTGCCCTGCAGCGGCGGCTTCATAACCGCATTCAACGGGTGGTGTAGTCGAACACTATAACATCTTCTACTAAATTCTGCCACTTAGTTTGACACCCTGAGCACGGACCGGGTCACCGCCACGAGGACTACTAACCCCAACAGATCCGGCTCCGGGTATTCCCTGAACATGGCCCAGGGGGCGCGTCAGTGGCACCCATGCTCCCCTGACCTCAACCCCATTCAAAACCTCTGGAGCATCATCAAAATGAGTGTCTATGATGGCGGGAGGCAGTTCACATCTAAGCAACAGCTCTGGGAGGGTATTCTGTCCGCATGCAAAACAATTAAAGCAGAAACCATCCAAAACCTGACAAATTCAATGGACGAGAGTTCAGAAGCTCCTTTCGAACAAGGGGTCCTATGTGCAAATGTAACATCACCTAGAATAAAGTTTTAAGTTGAAAACTGTTTGATTTCAGTTTCTAACAACCTGCTAATGCTTATAATTTCAAAAATGACCATTTTTTTGTTCTTTATTAAAATGAAAAGGTTGAAAACTCTGCTGTGCATAATAATTTGGAACATGCATTTTGAGCGCAGTTTGAGTTTTTTATTTTTTAAAAAATATACTGTTATCATAGGCAGTTTGTACAAAAACCTTTCAATTGTACTCTAATAGTTATTTGACTGGAAAATTTCAATGACTGCAATTCATATAGGTAATTTGGGAAAATCTGAGAAAATATTATTTGCATAATAATTTGGAACACATTGTAGTGCAAGAGGGTCCATAGTACATTCCTGCTGCTGCTGCTCTTACAGATATTTGTAGACATAGCCCCAGGTATCAGGGGCCAGGGCAATTTTTTTATCTTAATCCTGGCTATTTGCTTAAAAAAAAGGCATGATACAGCACAAGAGGGTTCATTGAACGTCATGTCTGCTGCTGTAATATTTACAGATATTTGTAGACATAACCTCAGATATGAGGGGTCAGGGAAAACATTTTTTGATCTTAATTAGTGTTGAGTGAGCACTAAAATACTCGGGTGCTCGAAGCTCGGGCTGAGCTCACCGTGATACTCGGGTGCTCGACCCGAGCAACGAGCCCAATGTTAGTCTATGGGAGACCCGAGTATTTTTGCGGTGGCACCCCCGGCAGTCTGTAGAAACAAAACGATAGTGTCAGTGTTCAAATGACATGGGGACAGCATGGGGATCGCCCCAGGAAGCATTTCTGACCCTCAGGTCACTGCTGTCAACAACGTGGTCAGAGGTATTAAGCCACTTTTAAGGGCTCACAATAAAACGTTCAAAAACGAAACGGTTTTCCTGTGTAATATGTTAAGGAACTTCCTTTCCAGGGTAAAGACTTGTGTATAAGTTAAAATAAATAACCAAAAAAAAAATACTCCTACACACCTTGGGCTATGTTCACAAGTAGCATTTTTTATATATTTTTGCACTTTTGTATTGCTTTCAACCGTGACAAATGTATTCACCGGGAAATCTCATTTTAACATTTTACAACCTTATCTGGCCATGTGCTGTGTGACACATGCATGCAGTGCTGAAAGACAAGGGAGCAGCATGGGGAAGACCCCTGGAAGCTTCTCTGACACCCAGGTCACTGCCTAAAAGTGTGCACATCAGAAGTGATCCTTGCCGCATCAGAAGATGCTGACTTGCAACTATCCCCGTACTAGTCCTTGTACCAGGGCAGTGTTCAATTGTACCTCCCCCATTCCTTGCAATGCAAGCGCAAGTATGCAGCCTGCCACCCACCCACGCCCAGGCTGCAATACCATACTGCTTGATTGCTTGCACTTCAAATTGGGCCTTTTGGGCATGTGGAGGCGGAATCTGGCCACCACGTCATGGCTGCGTTGGCGGCCTGGTATTTATACTCAGTCCTCAGCCGCCCGGCGGCCGGGTGTCCACGTTTGGTCCCCAGCCACCAGGGGATGGCTGGGTGTCCATACTCGGTCCCCAGACGACCCGTGGCCGGGTGCCCACACACGGTCCCCAGCTGCCTGGGGGCGGCTGGGTGTCCATAAACAGTCCCTTGTCGACCCTATTTGAAGGACTGCCTAACCACAAACACGTGGACAAGTGAATGTGGCCAGGGATGGTCCATCTGACTGATGCCTTCACACTGGGTTAATATTGTGGAAGCCGGGACACAGTTGGACACTGGGATGCAGCACGTCCTCCAGACATAGAGGATTGCGGGTCCTGGGTCAATCAGGCTTCAACACAAAGTTCAGAAGGTAGACAGCAGCAGTGGTCGGCCTCGTACACAACGAGTAAATTATTCATGATCATGAGGCCATCCATCTCCTTAGCTTTCTGTCCCTTGGAATGCAAGCGCATGAATGTAGTAGCGGCTAGTCCTGAGGTGTTCAGCGTTTTGGCGCATATCCTACCTTCTCCGAGGATTGCTGGATGTTTTCCTGCTACTATCCCAGTTCTATGGCTCCTGTTAAAACAAAGCTTCAGGTGATGAATGATGGATGAGGTGGTGGCAAAGGAGAAAGAGCAGGAGGAACAGGGACCATTCACATCAATATCAGGCCAGTCAACCACACATGTCTAGTAGGATATGTTTCGGTACCAAAAGGAGCGGTTCGGCTACACAGTAATAGGGCATACAGTGAGTGCAATGCCTACCAAAAACTTCGAGGCACTCCAATGCACCTTGGAAGTGACATGGAGGTCAGAGAGCCTTAACTAAACTGTTTTTTCCATTTATAGCAACTGGGTCTCCTGTACACTGTTGGCCTAAGCAGTGAATAGAAGGCTTTCCAAAAATTATGAGGAACTGCAATGCCCTTAGAAACAGACGTGGATTACAGCGTACTAAAAACTTCTACCCATTATTGGGGAGTGGGTCTCCGTTAGTGTTCGCCTATGCATTGAAAAACAAAAGCTGACTAAAATTAGGAGGAAATGCAATGCACGTTGGAAGAGTCGTGGAGGTTAGAGGCAATTAAAAACAACATTTCAATGGCCATTGGAAGAGCTGTCGATTTCAGAGTGGTTTAACAAGACTGTTTTAATGCCCCTTGGAAGAGACGTGGAGGTCACAGGAGCTTAACAAGACAGTTTTAATGCCCCTTGTAAGAGTGATGGAGGTCGTAGTGGAATAAAAAGACAATATCAGTGCCCCTTGGAAGAGTGGTGGAGGTCAAAGTGACTTAACAAGACGGTTTTAATGCCCATTGGAAGAGCTGTGGAGTACAGAGAGGTTTAACAAGACAATTTTAATGCCCCTTGGAAGAGTGGTGGAGGTCACAGTAGCTTAACAAGACGATTTTAATGCCCCTTGGAAGAGTGGTGGATGTTGCAGTGGAATAAAAAGAAAATATCAATGCCCCTTGGAAGAGTGGTGGATGTCACAGTAGCTTAACAAGATGGTTTTAATGCCCCTTTGAAGAGTGGTGGAGGTCACAATAGCTTAACAAGACGGTTTTAATACCCCTTGGAAGAGACGTGGAGGTCACAATAGCTTAACAAGACAGTTTTAATGACCCTTGGAAGAGTGGTGGAGGTTGCAGTGGAATAAAAAGACAATATCAATGCCCCTTGGAAGAGTGTGGAGGTTACAGTAGCCTAACAAGATGGTTGTAGTGCCCCTTGAAAGAGATGTGGAGGTCACAGTAGCTTAACAAGACAGCTTTAATGCCCCTTGGAAGAGATGTGGAGGTCACCGTAGCTTAACAAGACGGTTTTAATGCCCTTTGGAAGAATGGTGGATGTTGCAGTGGAAAAAAAAAGACAATATCAATGCCCATTGGAAGAGTGGTGGAGGTCACAGTAGCTTAACAAGACGGTTTTAATGTCCCTTTGAAGAGTGGTGGAGGTCACAATAGCTTAACAAGACGGTTTTAATGCCCCTTGGAAGAGACGTGGAGGTCACAGTTGCTTAACAAGACAGTTTTAATGCCCCTTGGAAGAGTGGTGGAGGTCGCATTGGAATAAAATGACAATATCAATGCCCCTTGGTAGAGTGGTGGCAGTCACAGTAGCTAAAGAAGACGGTTTTAATGCCCCTTGGAAGAGCTGTGGAGTTCAGAGTGGTATAACAAGATGGTTTTAATGCCCCTTGGAAGAGTGGTGGAGGTCACAGGAGCTTAACAAGACAGTTTTAATGCCCCTTGTAAGAGTGATGGAGGTCGCAGTGGAATAAAAAGACAATATCAGTGCCCCTTGGAAGAGTGGTGGAGGTCAAAGTAACTTAACAAGATGGTTTTAATGCCCCTTGGAAGAGTGGTGGAGGTCACAGTAGCTTAACGAGACGGATTTAAAGCCCCTTGGAAGAGTGGTGGTGGTCGCAGTGGAATAAAAAATCAATTTCAATGCCTCTTGGAAGAGTGGTGGAGGTCACAGTATCTTAACAAGATGGTTTGAATGCCCCTTGGAAGGGTGGTGGAGGTCACAGTAGCTTAACAAGATGGTTTAAATGCCCCTTTGAAGAGACGTGGAGGTCACAGTAGCTTAACAAGACAGTTTTAATGCCCTTTGGAAGAGTGGTGGAGGTTGCAGTTGATTAAAAAGACAATATCAATGCCCCTTGGAAGAGTGGTGGAGGTCACAGTAGCTTAACAAGACAGTTTTAATGCCCCTTGGAAGAGATGTGGAGGTCACAGTAGCTTAACAAGACAGTTTTAATTCCCCTTGGAACAGTGGTGGACATTGCAGTGGAATAAAATGACATTATCAATGCCCCTTGGAAGAGTGGTGGAGGTCACAGTAGCTTAACAAGATGGTTTTAATGCCCCTTGGAAGACACGAGGAGATCACAGTAGCTTTACTAGACAGTTTTAATGCCCCTTGGAAGAGTGGTGGAGGTTGCAGTGGAATAAAAAGGCAATATCAATGCCCCTTGGAAGAGTGGTGGAGGTCACAGTAGCTTAACAAGACGGTTTTATTGCCCCTTGGAAGAACTGTGGATTTCAGAGTGCTTTACCAAGATGGTTTTAATGCCCCATTGAAGAGTGCTGGAGGTCACAGTAGCTTAACAAGACGGTTTTAATGCTCCTTGGAAGAGACGTGGAGGTCACAGTAGCTTAACAAAAGAGTTTTAATGCCACTTGGAAGAGTGGTGGAGGTCGCAGTGGAATAAAAAGACAATATCAATGGCCCTTGGAAAAGTGGTGGAGTTCACAGTAGCTTAACAAGATGGTTTTAATGCCCCTTGGAAGAGACGTGGAGGTCACAGTAGCTTAAAAATACAGTTTTAATACCACTTGGAAAAGACGAGGAGGTCACAGTAGCTTAACAAGACGGTTTTAATGCCCCTTGGAAGAGATGGGAAGGTCACAGTAGCTAAACAAGACAGTTTAAATTCTCCTTGGAAAAGTGATGGAGGTCGCAGTGGAATAAAAAGACAATATCAATGCCCCTTGGAAGAGTGGTGGAGGTCACAGTAGCTTAACAAGATGGTTTTAATGCTCCTTGGAAAAGACGTGGAGGTCACAGTAGCTTAACAAGACAACTTTAATGCCCCTTGGAAGAGTGGTGGAGGTCGCATTGGAATAAAATGACAATATCAATACCCCTTGGTAGAGTGGTGGCGGTCACAGTAGCTTAAGAAGACGGTTTTAATGCCCCTTGGAAGAGCTGTGGAGTTCAGAGTGGTATAACAAGATGGTTTTAATGCCCCTTGGAAGAGTGGTGGAGGTCACAATAGCTTAACAAGACGGTTTTAATGCCTCTTGGAAGAGACGTGGAGGTCACAGTAGCTTAACAAGACAGTTTTAATGCCCTTTGGAAGAGTGGTGGAGGTTGCAGTAGAATAAAAAATCAATATCAATGCCCCTTGGAAGAGTGGTGGAGGTCACAGTAGCTTAACAAGACAGTTTTAATGCCCCATTGAAGAGTGCTGGGGGTCACAATAGCTTAACAAGACGGTTTTAATGCCCCTTCGAAGAGTTGTGGAGGTTGCAGTGGAAAAAAAAGAAAATATCAATGCCCCTTGGAAGAGTGGTGGAAGTCACAGTAGCTTAACAAGACAGTTTTAATGCCCCTTGGAACAGTGGTGGAGGTCGCAGTGGAATAAAAAGACAATATCAATGCCCCTTGTAAAAGTGGCTGAGGTTACCGTAGCTTAACAAGACGGTTTTAATGCCCCTTGGAAGAGCTGTGGAGTACAGAGAGGTTTAAGATGACAATTTTAATGCCCCTTGGAAGAGTGGTGAAGGTCACAGTAGCTTAACAAGACGGTTTTAATGCCCCTTGGAAGAGTGGTGGATGTTGCAGTGGAATAAAAAGAAAATATCAATGCCCCTTGGAAGAGTGGTGGATGTCACAGTAGCTTAACAAGATGGTTTTAATGCCCCTTTGAAGAGTGGTGGAGGTCACAATAGCTTAACAAGACGGTTTTAATGCCCCTTGCAAGAGACGTGGAGGTCACAATAGCTTAACAAGACAGTTTTAATGACCCTTGGAAGAGTGGTGGAGGTTGCAGTGGAATAAAACGACAATATCAATGCCCCTTGGAAGAGTGTGGAGGTTAAAGTAGCCTAACAAGATGGTTGTAATGCCCCTTGAAAGAGATGTGGAGGTCAGAGTAGCTTAACAAGACTGCTTTAATGCCCCTTGGAAGAGATGTGGAGGTCACCGTAGCTTAACAAGACGGTTTTAACGCCCTTTGGAAGAGTGGTGGATGTTGCAGTGGAAAAAAATGACAATATCAATGCCCATTGGAAGAGTGGTGGAGGTCACAGTAGCTTAACAAGACGGTTTTAATGTCCCTTTGAAGAGTGGTGGAGGTCACAATAGCTTAACAAGACGGTTTTAATGCCCCTTGGAAGAGACGTGGAGGTCACAGATGCTTAACAAGACAGTTTTAATGCCCTTTGGAAGAGTGGTGGAGGTCGCATTGGAATAAAATGACAATATCAATGCCCCTTGGTAGAGTGGTGGCGGTCACAGTAGCTTAAGAATACGGTTTTAATGCCCCTTGGAAGAGCTGTGGAGTTCAGAGTGGTATAACAAGATGGTTTTAATGCCCCTTGGAAGAGTGGTGGAGGTCACAATAGCTTAACAAGACGGTTTTAATGCCTCTTGGAAGAGACATGGAGGTCACAGTAGCTTAACAAGACAGTTTTAATGCCCCTTGGAAGAGTGGTGGAGGTTGCAGTAGAATAAAAAATCAATATCAATGCCCCTTGGAAGAGTGGTGGAGGTCACAGTCGCTTAGCAAGACAGTTTTAATGCCCCTTGGAAGAGTGGTGGAGGTCGCAGTGGAATAAAAAGACAATATCAATGCCCCTTGGAAGAGTGGTGGAGGTCACAGTAGCTTATAAGACGGTTTTAATGCCCCTTGGAAGAGTGGTGGAGGTCGAAGTGGAATAAAAAGACAATATCAATGCCCCTTGGAAGAGACGTGGAGGTCACCGTAGCTTAAAAAGACGGTTTTAATGGCCTTTGGAAGAGTGGTGGATGTTGCATTGGAATAAAAAGACAATATCAATGCCCCTTGGAAGAGTGTTGGAGGTCACAGTAGCTTAACAAGATGGTTTAAATGCCCCATTGAAGAGTGGTGGAGGTCACAATAGCTTAACAAGACGGTTTTAATGCCCCTTGGAAGAGTTGTGGAGGTTGCAGTGGAATAAAAAGAAAATATCTATGCCCCTTGGAAGAGTGGTGGAAGTCACAGTAGCTTAACAAGACAGTTTTAATGCCCCTTGGAAAAGTGGTGGAGGTCGCAGTGGAATAAAAAGACAATATCAATGCCCCTTGGAAAAGTGGCTGAGGTTACAGTAGCTTAACAAGACGGTTTTAATGCCCCTTGGAAGAGGGGTGGAAGTTGCAGTGGAATAAAAAGAAAATATTAATGCCCCTTGGAAGAGTGGTGGAGGTCACAGTAGCTTAACAAGATGGTTTTAATGCCCCTATGAAGAGTGGTGGAGGTCACAATAGCTTAACAAGATGGTTTTAATGCCCCTTGCAAGAGACGTGGAGGTCACAATAGCTTAACAAGACAGTTTTAATGACCCTTGGAAGAGTGGTGGAGGTTGCAGTGGAATAAAAAGACAATATCAATGCCCCTTGGAAGAGTGTGGAGGTCACAGTAGCCTAACAAGATGGTTGTAATGCCCCTTGAAAGAGATGTGGAGGTCACAGTAGCTTAACAAGACAGCTTTAATGCCCCTTGGAAGAGATGTGGAGGTCACCGTAGCTTAACAAGACGGTTTTAATGCCCTTTGGAAGAGTGGTGGATGTTGCAGTGGAAAAAAAAGACAATATCAATGCCCATTGGAAGAGTGGTGGAGGTCACAGTAGCTTAACAAGACAGTTTTAATGCCCCTTTGAAGAGTGGTGGTGGTCACAATAGTTTAACAAGACAGTTTTAATGCCCCTTGGAAGAGACGTGGAGGTCACAGTTGCTTAACAAGACAGTTTTAATGCCCCTTGGAAGAGTTGTGGAGGTTGCAGTGGAATAAAAAGAAAATATCAATGCACCTTGGAAGAGTGGTGGAGGTCACAGTAGCTTAACAAGACGGTTTCAATGCCCCTTGGAATAGACGTGGAGGTCACAGTAGCTTAACAAAACAGTTTTAATGCCCCTTGAAAGAGACGTGGGGGTCACAGTAGCTTAACAAGACAGTTCTAATGCCCCTTGGAAGAGTGGTGGAGGTCAAAGTAGCTTAACAAGAAGGTTTTAATGCCCCTTGGAAGAGACGTGGAGGTCACAGTATCTTAACAAGACAGTTTTAATACCCCTTGGAAGAGTGGTGGAGATCGCAGTGGAATAAAAAGACAATATTATTGCCCCTTTGCAGAGTGGTTGAGGTCACAGTAGCTTAACAGGACGGTTTTAGTGCACCTTGGAAGAGACGTGGAGGTCACAGGAGCTTAATAAGACAGTTTAAATGCCCCTTGCAAGAGTAGTGGAGGTCGCAGTTGAATAAAAAGACAATATCAATGCCCCTTGGAAGAGTGGTGGATGTCACAGTAGCTTAACAAGACCGTTTTAATGCCCCTTGGAAGAGTGGTGGAGGTCACAGTGTCTTAACAAGATGGTTTTAATTAGAGATGAGCGTTGTTCTACTCGAACTGTTCGCCAATCTCAAATTCGAGCTGTTTTGGGCGGTGTTCGAGCCGTTCGGCGAACACGAACGATTTGAGAAAAATTCGGCTGTTCGAGGTTATGTTCGATAACTGTTCGTGCACCAAAATCATAACTGGATTTTTTCTCAGTAATGATGAAAATTAATGTTAATACGCAGTTTGAGTGTACAGCGGGGTGGGGGGAGGGGCAGGGGATGGATCTCTGCAGGAATAATGAAGATCTCCATTTTTTTTTCTCTTTCCCGCATTTACAGTGGGGAGGTGCAATCTGTCAGCCTATCAGCAGCGCACACACGGAGCGAAGTGCTTTTTCTCACACAAGCAAGGGCATGTGTCATTGGCAGTGTATGTCACATGTCCTTGCCCTATAAGACCAAGCCATTTTCCCCGTCGCCACCATTTTCTCCCTGCTGCATCTGCGTGTTAGACGGCACCGCTGTTGCTGTGTGCACTATACCTTGTTAATTTCAAGCCAATTTTCGCACAAATCTACAGATAGCTTGGGAGTAGGGAATAGTTGTGATTGCAGTCCTTTTAAGGACTAGGTTACACCATTTCCTACGACTATTATGAGGCAGGTCTGTGCTCTTAAATAGATATTTGTGGGAGTAAAGACTAATTGTAATTGGAGTCCTTTTCAGGACTAGGTTACATCAGTTCCTATCAGTTTTTGCCAGGCAGGTCTGTGCCAGTGCTGTGCAAGTTTTTTTCACAGCATTTGGCTGACTCTAGCAAAGCTAAACATTTTTGGCCTATTGCAGAGTGTGTTAGTCAGTGGAGTAGCCTATCTGTGTTGCAAGATATACCACCTGTGTATAGAATACCAATTTTTTTACTGCACCTAGTGAAGTAAAATCTTTTGGGCATAGCATCATTCTATTAGTCCATCTATACTGACCTCCATCAGGTTGCAAATTGAATATAATTTTTTTCTGCATCTAGCTCTGAAAAAATATTTGGCCTTCTAACAGTGTGTGGGACTTTCTCTATTAGTCCATCTATACTGACCTCCATCAGGTTGCAAACTGAATATATTTTTTTCTGCATCTACCTCTGAAAAAATATTGGGCTTATAGCTGTGTGTGGGACTTGTTGTATTAATCCATCTATACTGACCTCCATCAGGTTGCAAATTGAATATAATTTTTTTCTGCATCTAACCCAGCCAATAGTTTTGGCCTAACACCACAGTTTGGCCACTCAGCTCTGCTCGGTTCCCATCCATTGTTTTTTTGTGCAAACAACTCCAGAGTTGTGAATTAGTTAACCACCAAAATGAGTGGAAAAAGGCCTGCTGCTGGTGGAATGGGGAATAGGCATGTTGGGAAGGGGAAAAAAGGTTGTGTCCGTGGGGTAGGTGTTAAAGCAACAGTAGCATCTGCAGAAGAAAGACCATCTTCCAGCCAAACTAAAATGTCTACTTCTTTTGTAATAAGATCCCTTCCTTACGGCCACGCCAATTGCTACAAATTCCAGATGAGGCACAAAAACAGCAGGTGCTTCAACGGATATCAAGTGCTCCTTTAAGTGGGCTCTCCTCCACATCAACTTCAACATCACAAATACTCCAGTCCTCAAAGGTGTCACCCCAATCGCTCTTGCTTCCTCACAGCTCCCAAATCTCCAGCTGCCCGTCTGAGTATGAGGTAGAACAGATAGTTGAGTCTGCAGAGCTGTTTACTCATGCTATTGCCTGGGAATCAGAGGTCGACTCCAGTGCTTCTGTGAATCCAGACGAGGAAATGATCTGCACTGATGCCCAGAATCTTTATGAGTCGGATCCAGGACCAGACGCAGAAGGTTCTGACCATAATGTAGACCCTCATTCCCAAACTGTAACTCCTGTTGGTGGAGACAATGAGGAAGACGATGATGAGACTCAAATACCTGATTGGAGCGACAACTTTAGTTTTTTGTCAGGGCAGGAACAGGTTGGCTCTGAGGACGACGGGTGTGATAACGCACAGGGTGATGATGATGAGGTTGGAGATCCCACTTACTGTCAACCCACAGTCAGCCAAGAGATGAGGTCAGCAGAGGAGGTGGAGGAAGATGCTAGTGACGACGAGGTCAGGTTGCGCCTTCCTGGACAGAGACGTAGTACTGGAAGCACGTCAACAACTGCATCCTCAAACACAACTCTGCCTCTCACCACAAGTCGTGGTGGCTCTTCAGGTCGCATGGGTGCTAAGCCTTGCATAGCCTGGGCATTTTTTCAGATCGATAAAGATGACCCAACTCGTGTTATCTGTAACATTTGTCAGCAAAAGCTAAGTAGAGGCCAAAAAATACATAGTTTGAGTACTTCATGCATGAACCGGCACATGGACATGAAGCATAAGTTGCAGTGGGAAGCTCAGTGTGCTACAATGCGGCCTAGCCGGCCGAGCCAACCACCATCTGCCATATCTTGTGCATCCGCGGCCTCTTCATCCTCTGTCACTGGGGGGACAGCAGTCACACCTGTTTTGGGGCGCAGACCTGCCACCTCTTTACCCGCAACAGCCAGCGTGATTGGCAGGTCATCATTTTCTTTGGAAGTGGTAACACCAGCTGGTGTTGAGCGCTGTCCGACATCGATAGCACCACCTTTGGATGAAGGCAACCTAACATGTCCGCCTGCATCTTCCTCACAGACCGGCAGTTTGCCGGGGACACCCTTATCAACCCCGTCTAAGCACAATAGCCAGCCCTCGGTCCCTCAGATGTGGACAAGTAAAAGACCATTTCCTCCTAGCCATGAGAAAGGTAAGAGGTTGAATTTCACCATCTGCAAGCTCTTGGCTACAGAAATGCTGCCAATCCGCCTGGTGGACACAGAGGATTTTCAAGACCTTATGTCCGTCGCAGTGCCCCAGTACCAGATGCCCAGTCGGCACTACTTCTCAAAGAAAGGTGTGCCTGCGCTCCACCAGCATGTCGCACACAACATCACCGCTTCTTTGAGAAACTCTGTGTGTGACAGGGTGCATTTCACCACAGACACTTGGACGAGTAGGCATGGAAAGGGGCGTTACATGTCGCTGACTGGGCACTGGGTAACTATGGTGACAGCAGGACAAGGGGCTGCTGTCCAAGTCTTGCCGTCCCCACGAGTTGTGCGTCAATCCTCTTTATGTCAAAGTTCCTCCACTGCTTCTGCCTCCTCAACCTCCTCTCGGTCTTCCACCTGCACCCAAAGCCTGTCTGGTCATGCCACAATCTTTCCAAATGCGCAGAAGGGATCCTGCACACCTCCTTACTATGCTGGCAGTAGGGCTCAACGTCATCAGGCGGTTTTTACTTTGAAATGTCTGGGAAATGTGAGTCACACAGCTGAGGAGTTGTGGTCAGCTGTGGAGAACCAATTTCATGAATGGTTGTCTCCACTGGACCTGAAACCAGGGAAGGCCGTGTGCGACAATGCTGCAAACCTGGGTGCGGCCCTTCGCTGGGGCATTGTCACACACGTGCCTTGTATGGCTCACGTGTTGAAACTGGTTGTCCAGCAATTTTTAGCCCACTATCCCAGACTAGATGGCCTTCTGCAGAGGGCACGGTCGCTGTGTGCTCACTTCCGCCGTTCGCATCCCGCAGCTCAGCGACTTACATCTCTACGGAAGTCGTTGGGCCTGCCACTTCACCGGCTAAAATGCGATGTGCCTACCCGGTGGAATTCAACTCTGCACATGTTGCAGCGACTGTGGCAGCACCGACAAGCTCTGGTGCAATACGTTGTGACGTATAACCTGGGCCAACGAGATCCAGACGTGGGGCAAATCACGCTGGAGGAGTGGTCTCAGATCAGGGACCTATGCACCCTTCTGAACAGTTTTCAAATGGCGACGAAGATGTTTAGTGCTGACGATGCCATTATCAGCATGACTATTCCGGTGATTTACATGCTGGAGCACATGTTAAACAGAATTCGGAGTCAGGTGGTGGCACAAGAGGAGGTGGAGGAAGTAGAGGAGGAGGAGTTGTATGCGGAAGGGCTAACATCTGCAAGGTCCAGACGGTCGGCAGCACCAAGGCGGCAGGCATGTGAGGGTGGGGGAGATGGTTTTACCAGGGCGCATGGTAGCAGCCAAACTAGTGAGGAAGGTGCAGGAGCCCAGGAAGAAGTGGAGGACGAACTGATGGAAGACTCATCAGATGAGGGAGACCTTGATCACATTTCTGTTGTGCGAGTTTGGGGGGAGAGGACAGAGGAAGGAAGCATGATTGTTACCTCGCCACCAACACAACAGGGACTTGGTGCTCCTGGATGCGCAACACACATGAGTGCCTTCTTGCTGCACTACCTGCAACATAACCCTCGAATTGGGAGAATTAGAAATAATCCTGACTACTGGGTTGCCACACTGTTAGATCCCCGGTACAAAAGTAAATTTGCAGAAATTATTCCTGCTATAAAAAGGGATGCACGCATGCAGGAGTATCAGCAGAGACTGTTGCAGAATCTTACATGTGCTTTTCCACAAAACACCAGTGGTGCACGTAGTGAATCTCACAGTTCCAACTTGTCAACCGTGGGACCGTCAAGTGTTCAGCACTCAAACCATAACAGAACCACAGTATCTGCTGGTAACATCAATTTTGCGCAATCATTTCACCACTTTTTTAGCCCATCCTTTGCAAGGCCACAGGAGACAAGAAGTCTGACACATAGTCAACGCCTAGAGACGATGGTACAGGAGTATCTCCAAGTAAACATTGAAGCCATGACTGTGTCACTGGACCCTTGCTCTTTTTGGGCTTCCAATCTGGATAAATGGCCGGAGCTAGCCACTTAAACCTAGGAGATCTTGTCATGCCCCGCAGCCAGCGTTCTGTCTGAACGTGTGTTCAGCGCTGCTGGTTGTGTGCTGACAGATAAGCGCACGATTCTCTCCACTGATAATGTAGACAGACTCACGTTCATAAAGATGAACAAATCATGGATCCGAAACAACTTTTCTACCCCTGTGTCATTCTGGGGAGAGTAAAAGATGGATGATTGGTTAAAATCACCCTACCAACCGTTTTAAGCTTTCAAATTACTAATAATATTTATCTGTATCTTGGCTGGAAAATAATTTGGGCTTTGTAGCAGTGTGCCTGCACTGATTCTATTAGGCCATCTATAATAAGCTCCACCAGATTTAAAATTACTAATCATGTTTATCTGTATCTTGGCTGGAAAATAATTTGGGCTTTGTAGCAGTGTGCAGCACTGATCCTATTAGGCCATCTATACTAAAGCTCCACCAGATTTAAAATTAATAATAATTTTTAGCTGCATCTAGCCCGGAAAATAATTTTGGGGCTTCGAGATGCGCAATACACATAAGTGCCTTCTTGCTGCACTACCTGCAACATGACCCTCATATTGTCAGAATTCGAAGTAATCATGACTACTGGGTTGCCACACTCTTAGATCCGCCAAACTTTTCGATCAACCTTTTCATTTTAATAAAGACCAAAAAAATGGTCATTTTTGAAATTATAAGCATTAGCAGGTTATTAGAAACTGAAATCAAACAGTTTTCAACTCAAAACTTTATTCTAGGTGATGTTACATTTTCACATAGGACCCCTTGTTCGAAAGGAGCTTCTGAACTCTCTCGTCCATTGAATTTGTCAGGTTTTGGATGGTTTCTGCTTCAATTGTTTTGCATGAGGACAGAATACCCTCCCAGAGCTGTTGCTTAGATGTGAACTGCCTCCCGCCATCATAGACACTCCTTTTGATGATGCTCCAGAGGTTCTGAATGGGGTAGAGGTCAGGGGAGCATGGGGGTCACACCATAAGTTTGTCCCCTTTTATGCCCATATCAGCCAGAGATGCAGATGTTTTATGTGCAGCATGAGATGGTGCATTATCATGCAAAAAAATGATCTTGCTGTGAAATACACGGTTCTTCTTCTTGAACCATGGCAGGAAGTGCTGTTTGAGAAAATCCACATACATTATGGAGTTCATCTTTAGCGCCTTCAGGGATCCTAAAGGGGCCGACAATCTCTCTCCCCATTATTCCAGCCCAAAACATTACTCCACCTCCTCCTTTTTGGCGCTGTAGCCGTGTTTGCGTGGGGTGTCCATCAACCAGCCATCCTCCACTCCATCCATCTGGACCATCGAGCGCTGCATGGCACTCATCCGTGAACAAAACAGTTTTGAAATCAGTCTTCATGTAATGTTTGGCCCACTGGAGCTGTTTCTGCTTGTGTGAAGTGGATAGAGGAGGTCGACAGGATGGCGTATGCACAGCTGCAAATCTCTGAAGGACCCTGCATCTTGTTGTTCGGGGGACGTTGGAGGCACCAGCAGCTTCAAAAACTTGTCTGCTGCTATGACAAGGCTTTTTTGCCGCTGCTCTTTTAACCTGACGTATTTGCTTGTAGGAAAGAGTCCTCAATTTGCCCTTATCAGCACGCACACGTGTGTACTGTGAATCAGCTACATACTTCTTGATTGCCAAGACACTTCATCCTGATCATTGCACAATGTTGATTGTAGTCATGCCTTGACCTAAACACTCCACAATTTGTTGCTTCTCAGCAGCCGACACATCCTTTTTCTTTCCCATTTTGGCAGAAAATGTAGTCTGCTTAATAATGTGAGACAGCCTTCTTAAGTAGTCTTGCCTTTCATTGGACACACCTGCCAAACTAATTAGCACAGGTGTCTGCAATTGCTTACAGTGATATAAAGAGCCCTGACACACATCACCATCAATGAGTTTAACTGACAAACAAACAAATTCTTCCCTTATCACTCCTAAACACTTTTTGCATAATAATTTGGAACACAGTGTACATGTGCTTTTCCACAAAACACCAGTGGTTCACGTAGTGAATCTTACAGTTCTAACTTGCCAACCGTGGTCTGTATGGAGTTGTTCAATAAAGGGCCCAAAATTAAGATAACATAGATGGGAGAGGTCTCTATGAATAGGAATTCCTAAGTATTTGATACCTTGTGAGGGCCAGGCAAAGGGAAAGTTGGACTGGATGGAATCCTATATGGATTTGGGGAGGGAGACATCGAGGGCCTCAGACTTCGCTGCATTGATTTTAAAATTTGACCATGTAACAAAGTGATCTATTTCAGCCATAACAGCATGGATGGATATATGTGATTGAGTGATATATACTAGGACATCATCAGCAAATAGAGAGCACTTGTACTCGGTGCCTCCCACCTCAATCCACCTAATATTGGGGTTATGGCGAATTGATGAGAGCAGGTGCTCCGTCACTAGGATGTATAAGAGAGGGGACAGAGGACATCCCTGCCTTGTCCCATTGGTGATTGTGAAAGGTGATGAAAATGTTCTGATGCGCCCCCTGGGCCTTGGGACACTCGGAGCCGGACCCTTTTTGGTGGATGCTGGTGGTTGTAGTGTCCGTGGCGGCGACCCGGTTCCGTGGCTCAGGGCGGTCAAACCAGTGGCGGAACTATTTATGTGGTTTTGATGTTTAAATGTCCGACTACGCCACCCGTGGATTGTGGTCAGAGTGAACCGCCGCTCCAGGGCAGACCGCTGAGGCTGGTGTTGTGGGTGCAGCAGAGCGTAGCATAACTCCCCACTGGAGGAGTATAGCCTCAGGGCAGTGTATGCGGAGGATGGGGGTGATGGTGCAGGGCAGCAGCAGTAACGACACGGAGTCAGTGATGCAGTCCAGGGCCTTTACTCACAGTTCTTATTATCCAGACCACGTCTGCAGGTAACGGCTGCCCACGTCGTACTGTGCTCACCAGGTGAGGGGCTCAGACAACTCCCAGATAACTTTGGAGCGCTTCACAGGACCCCCTTTGTGTGTCCTTTGTCTGGCCTTTCTTACCAACACTTCTGTCCGGCTGCCTCGGGCCTCCTCTTGGTAAACTTGGCGTCAGTTTCCCTGACCCTATGTGGTGCCTTCCTAGCGGGTGTAGCGAGGGGCTGCGCCACATAAAATGTCACAGCCTCCGGTTTCTAGCTGAGGGTCGTTTCCTGCCTCCACTAGTTTCGGGGACCGGTCTCCCCGTTTGGCCTGACCCCTCCACGCAGGTGGATTCGGGCGAGTGGTGGCGACTCGCCCGTCCGCACCCCTGAGATCCCTTCATTCCTCGTTCCTGGAGCCTTCTCCGCTCCTCTTCCTTCCTTCTCCCTCTTCCAGGCCTGGGCCTCTGTTACTAGGCCCGCCTCCGGAGCAGAGCTCATGCAGAGCCCCTGCTCCCTGCCACTTCTGCTCAGACTTCTCTGCACTGAACTAAGATGGTGCCCACCTTTTATACTCCCTTCTCAATGCACCCAGGAACTGCTTCCTCCCTGCTCCTGCACTACAGGGTTCCCCTTCCTCAGTGTTCCCTCCCCCCACTCCAACCAGGGACATTGACTCTCGTGCCCATCTCAGGGGCATATTGGTCGCCCTGCCCCACGGCAATGTGGTGTAATGCATGCAGGTGTCGGGTCCTGATCCACACTCCATCCTTACCTGAGAATGAGATATCACACCTCTGGGTGAGGTGCAATACCTCTGTAGCAACCGAGCCCTCAGGGTGCTACAGTTCCATTTATCTTCAGCCTAGGTGACGTATTGCGATACAGGGCCGTGATTTTGGCTATAAAAGGGTCCCCTAGACCCCTACCCCAAGCTTTTTAAGAGAATCATATATGGCGTGCCAGGAGACTCTATGGAATGCTTTCTCAGCATCCAACGAGAGTATCTAATTACAAATTTTTAACTGCATCTATCCCAGGAAATGCTTTGTGCCTAGTAGCAGTGTCTGCTAGTCAGCGGATTATCCCGGCTGTTAAGCAAGCTACACCACCTGTAGTTTGGACACTTAATTTTTTCAAAAAAAATGCTTCGGGACCACGGGAAACTCAGTGAAGAGCATCAGGAGGCACCCCAAGGCATAGGGGCTGGGACTGGCAGTAGGATGCCTTGCGGTGGACAGCCGAGCTCGATCCTTATAAAAGCTTTTTAACTGCAGCAGCTTTAGTGGACGCTACTGGAGCTGGAATTACGCGGCTGCTGGCATGAGATTTGCCCTCTAATAGATCCTTGTAAATGGATTTAAAGTGTATTCATTCAAATTAGAGAGACAATTTAAATTAAAAAGCTTAGAGCTGCCTCCTCCACAGGGGGGCTCGCTCGACCCACCAGCGGACAGGCACCAGTATTAGGAGAGGGGGGCTGGCCGTCAGGGTTCACCGCGGCTCTGGCACAAACCCGGCGACACGGAGGTGGCACGGGCAGGAGCGGACTGAACGTGTCGGCTTCTCACTTTTTGGATTTTAGAAGGGCATGATATGCCTATATCTGTGTCTCCCCCTCATTTTACTCCTCCACCTCTTTTCTTTTCGCATGACTATATGTACTTGTCACTTTTCCATGTGTTAGTTGTGTCTTCAGAGCAGTTTGTCAGCTTTTGGACACCTTTGAAGGTGTTTTCTATGTGTTTCTATGTGTTTTTGTTTGCCTGCCATTGGTTTTAACGGTGTTCGAAGGTGTTCGACGAACAGTTCGACGAACAGTTCGGCAAACACACGGGTGTTCGACGAACCGAACCGAACTCGAACACTACGGGGGTGGCTCAACACTAGTTTTAATGCCCCTTGGAAGAGCTGTGGAGTTCAGAGTGGTTTAACAAGATGGCTTTCATGCCCTTACAAGAGCCATGCAGTACAGCTTGTTAAAAACATTATTCCCATTATTGGGGAGTGGGTCTCCCATGTTCTTTGCCTATGCCTTCCAAGCAAAAGCTGCCAAAAATTAGGATGGAGGAACTTGCAATGCTGGTAACACGGACCACGGTCACCCTGGTAATGTAGTGGTGGTTGAGGCTGAGGATAAGGAGAAGAGCAAAATACAGCCAAAATGAGGAAGCGTAAACCCATGTGTGGGTGTGAAGTGGTGCATGGGAATACACCTCCCGAAATAACACAGTGGATTTTACTTTATGTTACTCTGTTGTCATTTGGTGGTGATGAGAAATCTGGCCCAATCCAGCCCTAGTTTATTTTGATAAGAGTCAGCTTGTCAGCATTGTCAGTTGACAGGTGAGTGCGCTTATCAGTTATAATTTCCCCAGCGGCACTAAAAACACGCTCGGATAACACGCTAGCGGCACGGCAGGCCAGGAACTCCAAGGCATACAGATCGAGTTCATTCCCAGTGTCCAGCTTGGATACCCAATATTTAAAAGGCACAGAGGAATCAAGGAGGACGCTGGTACGGTCTGCAAGGTACTCCCTCACCATCTTTTGAAACGTTCCACTCCTTGTGAGAGTACCCCACGCCTCAGGGCCTGTAAGCTGGGAGGGTCTCAGAAAACTGTCCCAGAACATTAACAGTGTTCCTCTGCCTCTGCTGGATTGGAGTTGCGTCTCTCTCGCCTCTAAGCCTTGGTTGGGCAACGAACTGTGACCTCTGATGCTAGAGTGTTCAGATGGGAATTTTTTTAAGAGTTCTGCAGCAAGGGCCTTCTGGTACTGCCCCATTTTTGTAGACATCTCCACCTCAGGAATAAGAGAGTGAAAGTTCTCCTTGTAGCGGGGGTCTAAAAGTGTCATCAACCAGTAATGACTGTCACCCAACATTTTGACAACGCGAGGGTCACGGTTAAGGCAGCGGAACTTAAAGTGAGCCATGCGTGCCAGACTGGTAACGGGAAAGACTTCCGTGTCCTCACCAAGATGATCACTGACCATGCTCTCCTACTCCTCCTCCTCCCCCCTGTCCTCAGGCCACCCATGCTGAACCGACGGTATTACAGTTGTACAGGTACAACCGTCTACAGCGCATGATAACAGCTCCTGTTCTTCCTCCTCCTCTCCCTCATTGTCCCCCAATGCATGTTGGGATGAGATGAGGCTAGGCTGTGTGTAATCGCCCGTTACGGCTTCTTGATCCATCTCATCATTCTCTGGCTGCAATGCCTCCTCTTTAATTCTCTGCAGAGAGCTTTGCAATTGACAGACAAGTGGGATGCTGACGCTAATGATGGCGTCACCGCCACTCACCATCTTGGTGGACTCCTCAAAGTTTGTCAGGATTGTACATATGTTAGACATCCAGGTCCACTCCTGAGGTTTTATGTGTGGAGTCTTACCTGAATATCGACGGCCTTGTTGCAGCTGGTACTCCACAACTGCTCTCTTCTGGTCACAAATCATTTGCAACATGTGGAGGGGAGAGCTCCAACATGTGGGGACATAACACACCAGTTGGTGTGCCGGAAGCTGCAAACGCTGCTGCAACACAGCAAGGGCGGCGGAAGCTGTAGCCGACTTGCGAAAATGAGCTGACAAGCAGCGTACTTTGACGAGCAGATCTGGCAACTCGGGGTACGATTTAAGAAACCGCTGAACCACGAGGTTAAGCACATGAGCCAGGCATGGTACGTGTGTTATCTCGCCTCGCCTCAGAGCCGTCACCAGGTTACGGCCATTGTCACACACGACCATGCCTGGATGTAGGTTCAGCGGTCTCAGCCACAGATCTGCCTGTTCTTTCACAGCTGTCCACAACTCACAAACAGTGTGAGGATTATCACCTAAGCTTATGAGTTTCAGTACAGTCTCTTGCCGCTTGGCTGAGACAGTATTGCAGTGCTTCCAGCTTGTAACTGATGTGGTGATATCTGAGATGGAGGCTGAACATGAGGAGGAGGAGGAGGATGATGCGCAGGAGCTGTACACTGTGGGGGCAACTCTGACTGACATAGGGCCCGCAATCCTCGGTGTGGGGAGGATGTGTTCCGTCCCAAGGTCCGACTGGGTCCCGGCTTCCACTATGTTTACCCAGTGTGCCATCAGGGAGATATACCATCCTTGGCCTCAAGCACTTTTCCACGTGTCCATTGTCAGGTGGACTCTCCCAGTAACTGCATTTTTGATCGCACGACAGATGTTTTGGGAAAGTGCGGGGATGGCACACCGGGCAAAATAGGGTCGGCTAGGGACCGAGTACCGAGGGATGGCCACCGCCATAAGGTTGCGGAAGGATTCAGTCTCTACCAGCCTAAAAGGCAGCATTTCCAACGCAGGCAGTCATGAAATGTGCGAATTTAGGACTCTGGCCTGTGGGGCGTTGGCTGCGAATTTGCGCTTTCATTCAAAGCTCTGGGATATGGACAATTGAATGCTGCGGTGGGAGGTGGACATTGATGATGTTTCTTGAGAAACTGCAATAACAAGTGAAGACTGAGAGGAGGGGGCATCTTTGCATGCAGTATGGACAGGGGATTGCCTTGCACGCACAACAGGGGGTTCTCTTACACGCACAACAGCAGAACAAGCAGTGGTGACTAGTGTTGAGCCACCCCCGTAGTGTTCGGGTTCGGTTCGGTTCGTCGAACACCGGGATGTTCGAGGAACTGTTCGTCGAACTGTTCGTCGAACACCTTAGAACACCGTCGAACACCGTTAAAACCAATGGCAGGCAAACAAAAACACATAGAAACACATAGAAAACACCTGCAAAGGTGTCCAAAAGCTGACAAACTGCTCAGAAGACACTCTCTTTAAAAAAGCCGGCCGGCAAATTCAGCAGCGGCATACACCGGTACCCGACAATTTAGACAAGAAGGAATAGAGCATCACACATAGATTAGATACATAGAAACATGTCAGTCACACATATAAGAAGCACAGTGACAGTGTTGGTTACTGCACTTGTCATTTAGTGTAAAGGATTTATTAAAAAAAATATTAGTGTTTTCAAGCACTGTCTCTTTAAAAAAGCCGGCCGGCAATTCAGCATCTGTACCCGACAATTTAGAACAGAAAGAATAGAGCTTCACACATAGATTAGATAGATAGAAACATTTCAGTCACATATATAATAAGTACAGTGATAGTGTTGCTTACTGTACTTGTCATTTAGTGTAAAGGATTTATTTAAAAAAATAATAGTGTTTTCATGCACTGTCTCTTTAAAAAAGCCGGCCGGCAATTCAGCAGCGGTACCCGACAATTTAGAACAGAAAGATAGAGCATCACACATAGATTAGATAGATAGAAACATGTCAGTCACATATATATGAAGTACAGTGATAGTGTTGGTTACTGTACTTGTCATTTAGTATTAAAATAAAGGATTTATTATTAAAAAAATTGGCGTGGGGTTCCCCTTAATTTTAGGCTCTAGCGTAGGTTAAGCAGACGGCTGGGGCAGATGTTTGAAGCCTGGGAAGGGGGTAATACCCACGGAGCTTCCCAGGCTACTAATATCAGCCCCCAGCTGAATACATAGCCTTTACTAGCTATTAAAATGGGGGACCCCCCCAAAAAAATGACGTGGGTCCCCTCTAATTTAATAGCTAGCAAAGGCTAGGCAGACAGCTGGGGGCTGATATTAATAGCCCAGGAAGGGAGCCATGAATATTGGCCCCCTCCCAGGCTAGAAACACCAGCCGTCAGCCGCCCCAGAAATGGCGCATTCATAGGATGCGCCAATTCTGGCACTTAGCCTCGCTCTTCCACGCTGCCCTGGTGCGGTGGCAGGGGGTAATAGGGTTGGGGTTGATGTCAGCTTATAATGCCAGCTGACATCAAGCCCAGGTTAGTAATGGAGAGGCGTCTATAAGACACCCCCATTACTAACCCCATAGTAAAAGTTAAAAAAAACACAAACACCCAGAATAAAGTCCTTTAATTGAAATAAAGACACAATCCTTTATTGTTCTAAATTAAACCATACTTACCATCACGCCCATTCCAGCTGAAGCCAACGATCTCCTGCAATAAAAGAAAAATAATAAAGCAACCTCATCCTTACCTTTCCATGGTTCCCACGACAGCTTCAGCTCTGCTACATCGAGATGACAGGCTGGACCGCAGCAGAACGCTGCCATCCAGCCTCTCATCCCGCAGACACTGAGAAGCGCAGGCTTGCTTGCGCTGCTCAGCGTCTCTCTGTGACGACATCCAGATGAGCCGAGTTCATGTCCAATGAACTCGGCTCACCTCATGCACGTCACTGACAGCGTGGGAAAATTCTCACGCTGAAGCGCTGATTGCAGGAGAATTTTCCCACGCTGTCAGTGACGTGCAGGAGGTGAGCTGAGTTCATTGGACATGAGCTCACCTCATGCACATCACTGACAGCGTGGGAGAATTCTCCTGCACTCAGCACTTCAGCGTGAGAATTTTCCCACGCTGTCAGTGACGTGCATGAGGTGAGCCGAGTTCATTGGACATGACCTCGGCTCATCTGGATGCCGTCACAGCGAGACAGTGAGGAGCGCAAGCATGCCTGCGCTTCTCAGTGTCTGCGGGATGACAGACTGGATGGCAGCGTTCTGCTGCGGTCCAGCCAGTCATCTCGATGTAGCAGAGCTGAAGCTGTCGTGGGAACCATGGAAAGGTAAGGATGAGGTTGGTTTATTATTTTTCTTTTATTGCAGGAGATCGTTGGCTTCAGCTGGAATGGGTGTGATGGTAAGTATGGTTTAATTTAGAACAATAAAGAATTGTGTCTTTTTTTCAATTAAAGGACTTTATTCTGGGTGTTGTGTTTTTTTTAAATACTTTACTAGAAATTCATGGCGGTCATGTCTAATACTGGCGTGACCCCATGAATTTTGGGCTTGGGGCCAGCTGATAATACCAAGCTGGCCCTAACCCCTTTATTACCCAGTGAGCCACCGCACCAGGGCCCTGGATGAGTTGGGTACAGCGCCAGAAGATGGCGCTTCTATGAATGCGCCATTTTCCGGGGTGGCTGCGGACTGCAATTTGTAGCGGGGGGGGGCCCAGAAAGATTGGGCCTCCCTGCGCTGCAGATTCCAGCCCCCAGCTGCCTAGTTGTACCTGGCTGGACACAAAAATAGGGCGAAGCCCCACGTACTTTTTTTTTAATTATTTCATGAAATTCATGAAATAATTAAGAAAAAAAGGCCTTCCCTATATTGTTGTGTCCGGCCAGGTACAAATAGGCAGCTGGTGGTTGGGGGCAGCCCGTTCCTGCCTGCTGTACCTGGCTGGACACAAATATAGTGCGAAGCCCCACTTCAATTTTTTTTAAATATTTCATGAAATTCATGAAATAATTAAGAAAAAAAGGGCTTCCCTATATTGTTGTGTCCGGCCAGGTACAAATAGGCAGCTGGTGGATGGGGGCAGCCCGTTCCTGCCTGCTGTACCTGGCTGGACACAAATATAGTGCGAAGCCCCACTTCAATTTTTTTAAATTATTTCAGGAAATTCATGAAATAATTTATAAAAAATTGACGTGGGGCTTCGCACTATATTTGTGTCCAGCCAGGTACAGCAGGCAGGAACGGGCTGCCCCCAACCACCAGCTGCCTATTTGTACCTGGCCAGACACAACAATATAGGGAAGCCCTTTTTTTCTTAATTATTTCATGAAATAATTTAAAGAAAATTGACGTGGGGCTTCGCCCTGTTTTTGTGTCCAGCCAGGTACAACTAGGCAGCTGGGGGCTGGAATCCGCAGCGCAGGGAGGCCCAAGCTTTCTGGGCCACCCCCGCTGCAAATTGCAGTCCGCAGCCACCCCGGAAAATGGCGCGTTCATAGAAGCGCCATCTTCTGGCGCTGTACCCAACTCATCCAGGGCCCTGATGCGGTGGCTCACTGGGTAATAAAGGGGTTAGGGCCAGCTTGGCATTATCAGCTGGCCCTAAGCCCGAAATTCATGGGGTCACGCCAATATTAGACATGACCACCATGAATTTCTAGTAAAGTATTTAAAAAAAACACAACACCCAGAAAAAAGTCCTTTAATTGAAATAAACACACAATTCTTTATTGTTCTAAATTAAACCATACTTACCATCACGCCCATTCCAGCTGAAGCCAACGATCTCCTGAAATAAAAGAAAAATAATAAAGCAACCTCATCCTTACCTTTCCATGGTTCCCATGACAGCTTCAGCTCTGCTACATCGAGATGACAGGCTGGACCGCAGCAGAACGCTGCCATCCAGCCTCTCATCCCGCAGACACTGAGAAGCGCAGGCTTGCTTGCGCTCCACAGTGTCTCTCTGTGAGGGCATCCAGATGAGCCGAGTTAATGTCCAATGAACTCGGCTCACCTCATGCACGTCACTGACAGCGTGGGAAAATTCTCCTGCACTCAGCGCTTCAGCGTGGGAGAATTCTCACGCTGAAGCGCTGAGTGCAGGAGAATTCTCCCACGCTGTCAGTGAAGTGCAGGAGGTGAGCTGAGTTCATTGGACATGAGCTCACCTTATGCACGTCACTGACAGCGTGGGAGAATTCTCCTGCACTCACCGCTTCAGCGTGAGAATTTTCCCACGCTGTCAGTGACGTGCATGAGGTGAGCCGAGTTCATTGGACATGAACTCGGCTCATCTGGATGTCGTCACAGAGAGACGCTGAGCAGCGCAAGCAAGCCTGCGCTTCTCAGTGTCTGCGGGATGAGAGGCTGGATGGCAGCGTTCTGCTGCGGTCCAGCCTGTCATCTCGATGTAGCAGAGCTGAAGCTGTCGTGGGAACCATGGAAAGGTAAGGATGAGGTTGCTTTATTATTTTTCTTTTATTGCAGGAGATCGTTGGCTTCAGCTGGAATGGGCGTGACAGTAAGTATGGTTTAATTTAGAACAATAAAGGATTGTGTCTTTATTTCAATTAAAGGACTTTATTCTGGGTGTTTGTGTTTTTTTTAACTTTGACTATGGGGTTAGTAATGGGGGTGTCTTATAGACGCCTCTCCATTATTAACCTGGGCTTGATGTCAGCTGGCATTATAAGCTGACATCAACCCCAACCCTATTACCCCCTGCCATCGCACCAGGGCAGCGTGGAAGAGCAAGGCTTAGTGCCAGAATTGGCGCATCCTATGAATGCGCCATTTCTGGGGCGGCTGACGGCTGGTGTTTCTAGCCTGGGAGGGGGCCAATATTCATGGCTCCCTTCCTGGGCTACTAATATCAGCCCCCAGCTGTCTGCCTAGCCTTTGCTAGCTATTAAATTAGGGGGGACCCCACGTCATTTTTTTTGGGGTGTCCCCCATTTTAATAGCTAGTAAAGGCTATGTATTCAGCTGGGGGCTGATATTAGTAGCCTGGGAAGCTCCGTGGGTATTACCCCCTTCCCAGGCTTCAAACATCTGCCCCAGCCGTCTGCTTAACCTCCGCTAGAGCCTAAAATTAAGGGGAACCCCACGCCAATTTTTTTAATAATAAATCCTTTATTTTAATACTAAATGACAAGTACAGTAACCAACACTATCACTGTACTTCATATATATGTGACTGACATGTTTCTATCTATCTAATCTATGTGTGAAGCTCTATTCTGTCTGTTATAAATTGTCGGGTACCGCTGCTGAATTGCCGGCCGGCTTTTTTAAAGAGACGGTGCATGAAAACACTATTATTTTTTTTGATAAATCCTTTACGCTAAATGACAAGTACAGTAAGCAGCACTGTCACTGTACTTCGTATATATGTGACTGACATGTTTATATCTATCTAATCTATGTGTGAAGCTCTATTCTTTCGGTTCTAAATTGTCGGGTACAGGTGTATGCCGCTGCTGAATTGCCGGCTTTTCATGTTTCACTGTTGGCACTGTTCCCATCGATTTGGGCAATCACTGTAATGCCACAACCACCATGGCTGTGGCATTACAGTGAGTGGCAGACAATCCCTGCATGATTGGTGCTCTAAATAGCGCCAGACATGCAGGACACGCTTTTGGTGCACGAACAGTTATCGAACATAACCTCGAACAGCCGAATTTTTTGCAAATCGTTCGGGTTCGTCGAACAACTCGAACACCGCCCAAAACAGCTCGAATTTGAGATTGGCGAACAGTTCTAGTCGAACACCGCTCATCTCTAGTGGTGACACCCGCTGACACTGGTCGTGGACCCTGGGGTTCGCCCCTCAAAGTCGGGTGCTTTTCTGCCATGTGCCTGATCATGCTGGTGGTGGTCAGGCTGGTAGTTTTGTCACCCCTGCTGATGCTGGCATGGCAGGTGGTACAAATGGCCTTTTTGGAGTTATCAGCAGAGTCTTTAAAAGAATTCCAGAGTCTGGAAGACCTGCCGGTTGTACTGGCAACGTCCCTCGTGTTGGTGTTACGGGGAACTGTTGCCCGCATTCTGTGTGTGGCCACCACACTGCTTCTTCCTGCCTGTTGGGGTACTCTGCCTCCCTCCCCCTGTGTGCTGCTGGCCTCGCTCTGCGTGTCCTCCTGCCACGTTGGGTCAGTTACTAGATCATCCACCACCTCCTCATCTTACACTTGTGCACCACGATCCTCCTCCTCACTTCGTGGCAATTGTGTCTCGTTATCGTCCACCTCTTGTGATGAATTGCCAGCGTTGACTTCCTGTGGCCATGGCTGTTCAAATATTTGGGCATCGCTACATGGGAGCTCCTCTTCTACCACTTCAAGCGGAACATGCGAGGGGCACAAATATAGAAATGGACCAGTGAACAACTCTTCAGAGTGTCCAACTGTGGGATCAGTTGCTGTCTGACGACACTCGGCATGGTGGGAGAAAGGAGCATCAGGGTGAGGAGGAGTATGAGGTCGAGACTCATGGCTACTAGAGATGAGCGTTGTTCTACTCGAACTGTTCGCCAATCTCAAATTCGAGCTGTTTTGGGCGGTGTTCGAGCCGTTCGGCGAACACGAACAATTTGAGAAAAATTCGGCTGTTCGAGGTTATGTTCGATAACTGTTCGTGCACCAAAATCATAACTGGATTTTTTCTCAGTAATGATGAAAATTAATGTTAATACGCAGTTTGAGTGTACAGCGGGGTGGGGGGAGGGGCAGGGGATGGATCTCTGCAGGAACAATGAAGATCTCCATTTTTTTTTCTCTTTCCCGCATTTGCAGTGGGGAGGTGCAATCTGTCAGCCTATCAGCAGCGCACACACGGAGCGAAGTGCTTTTTTTCACACAAGCAAGGGCATGTGTCATTGGCAGTGTATGTCACATGTCCTTGCCCTATAAGACCAAGCCATTTTCCCCGTCGCCACCATTTTCTCACTGCTGCAGCTGCGTGTTAGACGGCACTGCTGTTGCTGTGTGCGCTATATCTTGTTAATTTCAAGCCAATTTTCGCACAAATATACAGATAGCTTGGGAGTAGGGAATAGTTGTGATTGCAGTCCTTTTAAGGACTAGGTTACAGCATTTCCTACGACTTTTATCAGGGAGGTCTGTGCTCTTAAATAGATAGGTTGTGGGAGTAAAGACTAATTGTAATTGGAGTCCTTTTCAGGACTAGGTTACATGAGTTCCTATCAGTTTTTGCCAGGCAGGTCTGTGCCAGTGCTGTGCAAGTTTTTTTCACAGCATTTGGCTGAATCTAGCAAAGCTAATCCTTTTTGGCCTATTGCAGAGTGTGTTAGTCAGTGGAGTAGCCTATCTGTGTTGCAAGATATAACACCTGTGTATCGAATACCAATTTTTTTACTGCACCTAGTGAAGTAAAATCTTTTGGGCATAGCATCATTCTATTAGTCCATCTATACTGACCTCCATCAGGTTGCAAACTGAATATAATTTTTTTCTGCATCTAGCTCTGAAAAAATATTTGGGCTTCTAGCAGTGTGTGGGACTTGGTCTATTAGTCCATCTATACTGACCTCCATCAGGTTGCAAATTAAAAATAATTTTTTTCTTCATTTAGCTCTGAAAAAATATTTGGGCTTCTAGCAGTGTGTGGGACTTGTTCTATTAGTCCTTCTATACTGACCTCCAGCAGGTTGCAAATTGAATATAATTTTTTTCTGCATCTAGCTCTGAAAAAATAGTTGGGCTTCTTGCGGTGTGTGGGACTTGGTCTACTAGTCCATCTATACTGACCTCCATCAGGTTGCAAATTAAAAATAATTTTTTTCTGCATCTAGCTCTGAAAAAATATTTGGGCTTCTAGCAGTGTGTGGGACTTGGTCTATTAGTCCATCTATACTGACCTCCATCAGGTTGCAAATTAAAAATAATTTTTTTCTGCATCTAGCTCTGAAAAAATATTTGGGCTTCTAGCAGTGTGTGGGACTTGGTCTATTAGTCCATCTATACTGACCTCCATCAGGTTGCAAATTAAAAATAATTTTTTTCTGCATCTAGCTCTGAAAAAATATTTGGGCTTCTAGCAGTGTGTGGGACTTGGTCTATTAGTCCATCTATACTGACCTCCATCAGGTTGCAAATTAAAAATAATTTTTTTCTTCATTTAGCTCTGAAAAAATATTTGGGCTTCTAGCAGTGTGTGGGACTTGTTCTATTAGTCCTTCTATACTGACCTCCAGCAGGTTGCAAATTGAATATAATTTTTTTCTGCATCTAGCTCTGAAAAAATAGTTGGGCTTCTAGCGGTGTGTGGGACTTGGTCTATTAGTCCATCTATACTGACCTCCATCAGGTTACAAATTAAAAATAATTTTTTTCTGCATCTAGCTCTGAAAAAATATTTGGGCTTCTAGCAGTGTGTGGGACTTGGTCTATTAGTCCATCTATACTGACCTCCATCAGGTTGCAAATTAAAAATAATTTTTATCTGCATCTACAGTACTTCTGAAAAAATATTTGGGCTTCTAGCAGTGTGTGGGACTATTTGTATTAGTCCATCTATACTGACCTCCATCAGGTTGCAAATTCAAAATAATTTTTTTCTGCATCTAACCCAGCCAATAGTTTTGGCCTAATACCACAGTTTGGCCACTCAGCTCTGCTCGGTTACCATCCATTGTTTTTTTGTGCAAACAACTCCAGAGTTGTGAATTAGTTAACCACCAAAATGAGTGGAAAAAGGCCTGCTGCTGGTGGAAAGGGGAATAGGCGTGTTGGGAAGGGGAAAAAAGGTTGTGTCCGTGGGGTAGGTGTTAAAGCAACAGTAACATCAGCAGAAGAAAGACCATCTTCCAGCCAAACTAAAATGTCTACTTCTTTTAGCGGACAATGTGATAAGATCCCTTTCTTACGGCCACGCCAATCGCTACAAATTCCAGATGAGGCACAAAAACAGCAGGTGCTTCAACGGATATCAAGTGCTCCTTTAAGTGGGCTCTCCTCCACATCAACTTCAACATCACAAATACTCCAGTCCTCAAAGGTGTCACCCAAATCGCACTTGCTTCCTCATAGCTCCCAAATCTCCAGCTGCCCGTCTGAGTATGAGGTAGAACAGATGGTTGAGTCTGCAGAGCTGTTTACTCATACTATAGCCTTGGAATCAGAGGTCGACTCCAGCGCTTCTGTGAATCCAGACGAGGAAATGATCTGCACTGATGCCCAGAATCTTTATGAGTCGGATCCAGGACCAGACGCAGAAGGTTCTGACCATAATGTAGACCCTCATTCCCAAACTGTAACTCCTGTTGGTGGAGACAATGAGGAAGACGATGATAAGACTCAAATACCTGATTGGAGCGACAACTTTAGTTTTTTGTCAGGGCAGGAACAGGTTGGATCTGAGGACGACGGGTGTGATAACGCACAGGGTGATGATGATGAGGTCGGAGATCCCACTTACTGTCAACCCACAGTCAGCCAAGAGATGAGGTCAGCAGAGGAGGTGGAGGAAGATGCTAGTGACGACGAGGTCAGGTTGTGCCTTCCTGGACAGAGACGTAGTACTGGAAGCACGTCAACAACTGCATCCTCAAACACAACTCTGCCTCTCACCACAAGTCGTGGTGGCTCTTCAGGTCGCATGGGTGCTAAGCCTTGCATAGCCTGGGCATTTTTTCAGATCGATAAAGATGACCCAACTCGTGTTATCTGTAACATTTGTCAGCAAAAGCTAAGTAGAGGCCAAAAAATACATAGTTTGAGTACTTCATGCATGAACCGGCACATGGACATGAAGCATAAGTTGCAGTGGGAAGCTCAGTGTGCTACAATGCGGCCTAGCCGGCCGGGCCAATCACCGTCTGCCATATCTTGTGCATCCGCGGCCTCTTCATCCTCTGTGACTGGGGGGACAGCAGTCACACCTGTTTTGGGGCGCAGACCTGCCACCTCTTTACCCGCAAGAGCCAGCGTGATTGGCAGGTCATCATTTTCTTTGGAGGTGGTAACACCAGCTGGTGTTGAGCGCTGTCCGACATCGATAGCACCACCTTTGGATCAAGGCAACCTAACATGTCCGCCTGCATCTTCCTCACAGACCGGCAGTTTGCCGGGGACACCCTTATCAACCCCGTCTAAGCACAATAGCCAGCCCTCGGTCCCTCAGATGTGGACAAGTAAAAGACCATTTCCTCCTAGCCATGAGAAAGCTAAGAGGTTGAATTTCACCATCTGCAAGCTCTTGGCTACAGAAATGCTGCCTTTCCGCCTGGTGGACACAGAGGATTTTCGAGACCTTATGTCCGTCGCAGTGCCCCAGTACCAGATGCCCAGTCGGCACTACTTCTCAAAGAAAGGTGTGCCTGCGCTCCACCAGCATGTCGCACACAACATCATCGCTTCTTTGAGAAACTCTGTGTGTGACAGGGTGCATTTCACCACAGACACTTGGACGAGTAGGCATGGACAGGGGCGTTACATGTCGCTGACTGGGCACTGGGTAACTATGGTGACAGCAGGACAAGGGGCTGCTGTCCAAGTCTTGCCGTCCCCACGAGTTGTGCGTCAATCCTCTTTATGTCAAAGTTCCTCCACTGCTTCTGCCTCCTCAACCTCCTCTCGGTCTTCCACCTGCACCCAAAGCCTGTCTGGTCATGCCACAAGCTTTCTAACTGCGCAGAAGGGATCCTGCACACCTCCTTACTATGCTGGCAGTAGGGCTCAACGTCATCAGGCGGTTTTTACATTGAAATGTCTGGGAAATGTGAGTCACACAGCTGAGGAGTTGTGGTCAGCTCTGGAGAACCAATTTCATGAATGGTTGTCTCCACTGGACTTGAAACCAGGAAAGGCCGTGTGCGACAATGCTGCAAACCTGGGTGCGGCCCTTCGCCGGGGCAATGTCACACACGTGCCTTGTATGGCTCACGTGTTGAACCTGGTTGTCCAGCAATTTTTAGCCCACTATCCCAGACTAGATGGCCTTCTGCAGAGGGCACGGTCGCTGTGTGCTCACTTCCGCCGTTCGCATCCCGCAGCTCAGCGACTTACATCTCTACAGAAGTCGTTGGGCCTGCCACTTCACCGGCTAAAATGCGATGTGCCTACCCGGTGGAATTCAACTCTGCACATGTTGCAGCGACTGTGGCAGCACCGACAAGCCCTGGTGCAATACGTTCTGACGTATAGCCTGGGCCAATGAGATTCAGAGGTGGGGCAAATCACGCTGGAGGAGTGGTCTCAGATCAGGGACCTATGCACCTGTAGCACCCTGAGGATTCGGCTGCTACAGGGGTATTGCACCTCAACCCAGAGGTGTGATATTCCACTCCCGGGTAAGGATGGAGTGTGGAACTGAGCTCAGTCAGCTGCATGCACTACACACATCCCATTTCCGAGGAGCAGACCAACGGTACTCCCACTTAGAAATGTGCAGGTACGACCGAGTCTGTTCCTGGCTGGAGTGGGAGGGGGGTGGTACATCCCAGTAGTGTAGGGGCAGATAGGGGGAGCAGCCTGGGTAAAGTTAGGAGCTCATTGGGTGCTGGTCACCTGAGCTCACACATAGAGGGAGTATTTAAGGTGGGCACCATCTAAGATCAGGGTCAGTCAGTCTGTGGGAGGTCAGTCTGAGAGAAGTTAGCCTTTTGCAGAGAAGCCAGAGGAAGAGGAGCAGAGCAGCCCCAGGCCCAGAGAGAGTGAGAGAGGAGAGAAAGAAAGACCCAGAGGGGGAGACAGAAAGGAACTCTGAGAACCCAAGTACAACCCCAGGGTGAAGAGTTGGCAATAGGGTACCGGCTCCCAAACTGGTGGGGGCTAAAGCATACCTCAGCCAGAGACCGGAGGCCGTGGGCAGGATCTGCCACGGCCACCCACCACATCCACCCTGAAGGCAAACCACGTGTAGGGTCAGGGAACCCAAGGCCAAGGGTCTCCCAACAGAAGGCCCGAGGGAGCTGGACCTAGGTGGATCCCTGGTGGGGACAGCCAGAAGAAAGGACAAGAAGGAGGGCTCAGGGACACGCTCCGGACTTGCTTGGGGGTTGGCTGAATCCAGGACCTGGTGGACGCAGCACGGCTCGGGTGGTCACTGAAGGCCGGAGTGACCGGAATATCTGCAGTAAGTAAACACCCTGAACTGCACAACCCGACTCTGTCTTTAATTATCATCTACGCTGCACCACCACAACCCCCATCCTCTGCACCTGACCCCCTGAGGCCGTACCCCTCCCGTTGGGGGTTATACTATCTAAAGCTGCACCAACACCATCAGCCTCAGCGGACCCTGCTGCAGCGGCGGCCGTAGTGACCGCAATCCAACGGGTGGCGTAGTCGACATAACGAACTTTGTAACATCTGTAGGACTGCCACATACTCTGAGCTTGACACCCTGGGCACGGACCGGGTCACAGCCACTCGGAGACTACAACCCCCATCTGATCCGGCTCCGGGTATTCCCCTAAAGAATATGGCCCAGGGGGCGCGTCAACTTTGGCGTAGTCGGCAGGATTACGTGCCCGCAACAACCGGGTACTGCGTGCCTGAAGAAAAGAACAAGTTTACCTCAAAAAGAAGTCTCCTGCCGGTTCCGGAGGGTCCCCGCCATCGGACCTCATCACAGATCGATTCCCGCCGGTTGTCCGCCATTAACAGCTTTTTCCCGCCATCTGCAGAGTTTCCCGCCACTGGGAGACGATTCCCGCCATTTCCAAAGGTTTCCCGCCTTGTCAGAGCGGACGCCATTATGGGCGTACCAGAGGATGGCAAGAGGCCGCCTCCCATCGTGGGCCAGGACCGAAAATGGCGCCAAAAGTGGAAACCGCCCCCACCAACAGAGACTGTGATGCTAGAGGTGTCTGTCAGCGTGAAAGAACTGCCCCTGGAGCTGACAATCACCAAGTGGCCCCGGGACCGCCCTTGAAGTGGGAGGACTGAGAAGAAGAGAGCAAAGATGGGTGTTGCCTGGAGCAGTCTGGAGAGAGCGCACCCGGAGACAAGAAGCCTAGAGCTGAGTCCAGAAGAAGCTTTCCCGGAGATGGGAGAAGAGCAGAGCAGCACCGGCCCGCTGGCCAGGAGCCTGCTGGAGACAATGGAAGGAGAGCAGAGCAGCACCGACCCGTTGGTCAGTAGCCTGCTAGAAGCAACGACCCCACTAGGCTTAGTGGAGGTCCTGGCACAGCTCCCCCGAGATCGGGAGTGTGCACAGACCGCGCTGGAGGGCCTCGCACGGAGGATGGCCCGGGTGCAGCGAGAGACGTTGGCGGAGTGGAGCCGAGAGATGGCCCAGCAGACAAGAACTCGTCAGCGGAGCACGCCACCCGAAACGAGGAGACAGACCGCCTCTGAGGATGGCGCAGGAGGACTGAAGGCCGGAGACGGCGCCGAGAAGGGAGCCGAACGAAAGGAGGCAGGTAAAGGGGACGTCTATACCCCAAACCGGGAAACCGCGCACCTGCCCCAGCTCCCCGTCGCAGAGCCCGAAGTACCCCCTGCCGTGCCCGTAACCGCAACGTCACCGCCACAGACTAGGCCTCAACCGGAAGCCGCAGCCGCGACCCCTGTGACGTCACACGCCTCGACCCCGAGCGTGACCAAGCAGGAAGTACCACCAGCCTGGTCGCAAGGCCTAGTACCCCCGGGCGCCGCAATACCAACAGCGCCCCCTACCTCCGCGGAGCCACCGGCCTGGTCGCAGGGCCAAGTAGCCCAGGGCGCCGCCGTCCTTACGGTGCCCTTCACTTTCCAGGTGCCCCAGGCCTGGCCGCAAGGCCTGGGCAACCCGGGCGCCACCACCACCGCGCCCATAAAACCAAGAGTGCCGCATCTGGGAGAAGATCTGTTCGCCCAACATACGTGCCCGGATGGGCAGCCCTTTATTTGGCCACCGGAGTTTCACCATCCCCGACTCCGGAAAGAGAGACCCCTAGACGAACCCCTGATTCCGGTTCCAAAGCCCGTAAAAAGGACCTCGCCCCCGCTAGAGGAGGCACAGTTTGAGTGGGACCCCACCGGAGAAGACCTCATGGGGTTCACTCAGGAGACCCGGGCAGCTGCAGCGGAGCGTGCAGAGTGCTGCCGGCAGCAGCTCGAGGTCTTTGAGAGGGAGCGGAGAGAGAGGCGGGTCCGAGAACAACAAGCGCAGATAAGGAGCGCGGAGCAGAAGAGCCGGGCCAGGAGGAATCCCCGTGCAGCTCATGGTCCCCCTTCCACCGGGACTGTGATCAAGTTCAATATGCAGCACGGGTGGGGCTTCATCCGAGATCACCGCACCCCAGGCGACGTCTTCGTGACAAGAAGAGACGTTGAGCCCCACCTACCGGAGGGACACAGAGGACGTGACCTGTATATAGGGGACGAGGTCACCTTCACCCGGCACAAGTGTGCCAAAGGACCCTACGCCCTCCATGTGCATCGCCTGACGGAGGAGGAGCTGCGGTGTGAAGAGGAGCAAGAGGACCCGGACGGGTCTGAAGCTAAAGTGAATCACAAAGAAAGAGCAGGAGGACGTCGTCGTTGAGTACAGCGGAGTAGAAGCTGTATATAGTTGCCCGTCGGGGCACAGTGAACTGTTGCTGCTATTATAGTCCCCGTTGGGACCAGCAAATTGAACTGTTACCCGTATTTCCCTTAATCCCTCTGACCGAGGACTGAGAGCGGTCATCCCTTTCCTAATACCTGGCCGAGGACTGAGAGCGGCCATATCCCCTTGTAAATAGTTGCGCTTCCTAAAGCGCCCCCTACCGGTTTTATAGGAAGACCATTTTTCTAGAGAAACTGTTGCACTTTTCCCAGGCACACGTTGCACAGTGTCCGGAGGAGGAGCTAGAAGCAAGAAACGACTACGAGAAAGTTTTATATGAAAAGTTTTATGATGCTGCTAATATATGTTGTTTTATATGTTTTATTATGTTGTTTATGCAAAAGTTGTATGTTTTGGTGTTGTTTTATATCTTACAGCCCGAGGACGTGCTGTGATTTACCAGGGGG
The DNA here is from genome assembly GCF_046119375.1 of Phyllobates terribilis. Taxonomy (NCBI): domain Eukaryota; kingdom Metazoa; phylum Chordata; class Amphibia; order Anura; family Dendrobatidae; genus Phyllobates; species Phyllobates terribilis. The sequence continues at coordinate 449,377,755 of NW_027362764.1, forward strand.
GAATGTAGCACCCTGAGGATTCGGCTGCTACAGGGGTATTGCACCTCAACCCAGAGGTGTGATATTCCACTCCCGGGTAAGGATGGAGTGTGGAACTGAGCTCAGTCAGCTGCATGCACTACACACATCCCATTTCCGAGGAGCAGACCAACGGTACTCCCACTTAGAAATGTGCAGGTACGACCGAGTCTGTTCCTGGCTGGAGTGGGAGGGGGGTGGTACATCCCAGTAGTGTAGGTGCAGATAGGGGGAGCAGCCTGGGTAAAGTTAGGAGCTCATTGGGTGCTGGTCACCTGAGCTCACACATAGAGGGAGTATTTAAGGTGGGCACCATCTAAGATCAGGGTCAGTCAGTCTGTGGGAGGTCAGTCTGAGAGAAGTCAGCCTTTTGCAGAGAAGCCAGAGGAAGAGGAGCAGAGCAGCCCCAGGCCCAGAGAGAGTGAGAGAGGAGAGAAAGAAAGACCCAGAGGGGGAGACAGAAAGGAACTCTGAGAACCCAAGTACAACCCCAGGGTGAAGAGTTGGCAATAGGGTACCGGATCCCAAACTGGTGGGGGCTAAAGCATACCTCAGCCAGAGACCGGAGGCCGTGGGCAGGATCTGCCACGGCCACCCACCACATCCACCCTGAAGGCAAACCACGTGTAGGGTCAGGGAACCCAAGGCCAAGGGTCTCCCAACAGAAGGCCCGAGGGAGCTGGACCTAGGTGGATCCCTGGTGGGGACGGCCAGAAGAAAGGACAAGAAGGAGGGCTCAGGGACACGCTCCGGACTTGCTTGGGGGTTGGCTGAATCCAGGACCTGGTGGACGCAGCACGGCTCGGGTGGTCACTGAAGGCCGGAGTGACCGGAATATCTGCAGTAAGTAAACACCCTGAACTGCACAACCCGACTCTGTCTTTAATTATCATCTACGCTGCACCACCACAACCCCCATCCTCTGCACCTGACCCCCTGAGGCCGTACCCCTCCCGTTGGGGGTTATACTATCTAAAGCTGCACCAACACCATCAGCCTCAGCGGACCCTGCTGCAGCGGCGGCCGTAGTGACCGCAATCCAACGGGTGGCGTAGTCGACATAACGAACTTTGTAACATCTGTAGGACTGCCACATACTCTGAGCTTGACACCCTGGGCACGGACCGGGTCACAGCCACTCGGAGACTACAACCCCCATCTGATCCGGCTCCGGGTATTCCCCTAAAGAATATGGCCCAGGGGGCGCGTCACACCCTTCTGCACAGTTTTGAAATGGCGACGAAGATGTTTAGTGCTGACGATGCCATTATCAGCATGACTATTCCGGTGATTTACATGCTGGAGCACATGTTAAACAGAATTCGGAGTCAGGTGGTGGCACAAGAGGAGGTGGAGGAAGTAGAGGAGGAGGAGTTGTATGCGGAAGGGCTAACATCTGCAAGGTCCAGACGGTCGGCAGCACCAAGGCGGCAGGCATGTGAGGGTGGGGGAGATGGTTTTACCAGGGCGCATGGTAGCAGCCAAACTAGTGAGGAAGGTGCAGGAGCCCAGGAAGAAGTGGAGGACGAACTGATGGAAGACTCATCAGATGAGGGATACCTTGATCACATTTCTGTTGTGCGAGGTTGGGGGGAGAGGACAGAGGAAGGAAGCATGATTGTTACCTCGCCACCAACACAACAGGGACTTGGTGCTCCTGGATGCGCAACACACATGAGTGCCTTCTTGCTGCACTACCTGCAACATGACCCTCGAATTGTGAGAATTAGAAATAATCCTGACTACTGGGTTGCCACACTGTTAGATCCCCGATACAAAAGTAAATTTGCAGAAATTATTCCTGCCATAGAAAGGGATGCACGCATGCAGGAGTATCAGCAAAGACTGTTGCAGAATCTTACATGTGCTTTTCCACAAAATACCAGTGGTGCACGTAGTGAATCTCACAGTTCCAACTTGCCAACCGTGGGACCGTCAAGTGTTCAGCACTCAAACCGTAAAAGAACCACAGTATCTGCTGGTAACATCAATTTTGCGGAATCATTTCACCACTTTTTTAGCCCATCCTTTGCAAGGCCACAGGAGACAAGAAGTCTGACACATAGTCAACGCCTAGAGACGATGGTACAGGAGTATCTCCAAGTAAACATTGAAGCCACGACTGTGTCACTGGACCCTTGCTCTTTTTGGGCTTCCAATCTGGATAAATGGCCGGAGCTAGCCACTTACGCCTTGGAGATCTTGTCATGCCCCGCAGCCAGCGTTCTGTCTGAACGTGTGTTCAGCGCTGCTGGTGGTGTGCTGACAGATAAGCGCACGCGGCTCTCCACTGATAATGTAGACAGACTCACGTTCATAAAGATGAACAAATCATGGATCCGAAACGACTTTTCTACCCCTGTGTCATCCTGGGGAGAGTAAAAGCTTGATGATTGGTTAAAATCACCCTACCAACCGTTTTAAGCTTTCAAATTACTAATCATGTTTATCTGTATCTTGACTGGAAAATAATTTGGGCTTTGTAGCAGTGTGCAGCACTGATCCTATTAGGCCATCTATACTAAAGCTTCACCAGATTTAAAATTAAAAATAATTTTTAGCTGCATCTAGCCCGGAAAATAATTTTGGGGCTCCGAGATGCGCAAGGCACATAAGTGCCTTCTTACTGCACTACCTGCAGCATGACCCTCATATTGTCAGAATTCGAAGTAATCATGACTACTGGGTTGCCACACTCTTAGATCCCCCAAACTTTTCGATCAACCTTTTCATTTTAATAAAGACCAAAAAAATGATAATTTTTGAAATTATAAGCATTAGCAGGTTGTTAGAAACTGAAATCAAACAGTTTTCAACTCAAAACTTTATTCTAGGTGATGTTACATTTTCACATAGGACCCCTTGTTCGAAAGGAGCTTCTGAACTCTCTCGTCCATTGAATTTGTCAGGTTTTGGATGGTTTCTGCTTCAATTGTTTTGCATGAGGACAGAATACCCTCCCAGAGCTGTTGCTTAGATGTGAACTGCCTCCCGCCATCATAGACACTCCTTTTAATGATGCTCCAAAGGTTCTGAATGGGGTAGAGGTCAGGGGAGCATGGGGGTCACACCATAAGTTTGTCCCCTTTTATGCCCATATCAGCCAGAGATGCAGATGTTTTATGTGCAGCATGAGATGGTGCATTATCATGCAGAAAAATGATCTTGCTGTGAAATACACGGTTCTTCTTCTTGAACCATGGCAGGAAGTGCTGTTTGAGAAAATCCACATACATTATGGAGTTCATCTTTAGCGCCTTCAGGGATCCTAAAGGGGCCGACAATCTCTCTCCCCATGATTCCAGCCCAAAACATTACTCCACCTCCTCCTTGTTGGCGCTGTAGCCGTGTTTGCGTGGGGTGTCCATCAACCAGCCATCCTCCACTCCATCCATCTGGACCATCGAGCGCTGCACGGCACTCATCCGTGAACAAAACAGTTTTGAAATCAGTCTTCATGTAATGTTTGGCCCACTGGAGCCGTTTCTGCTTGTGTGAAGTGGATAGAGGAGGTCGACAGGATGGCGCATGCACAGCTGCAAACCTCTGAAGGACCCTGCATCTTGTTGTTCGGGGGACGTTGGAGGCACAAGCAGCTTCAAAAACTAGTCTGCTGCTATGACAAGGCTTTTTTGCCGCTGCTCTTTCAACCTGACCTAATTGCCTGTAGGAAAGAGTCCTCAATTTGCCCTTATCAGCACGCACACGTGTGTACTGTGAATCAGCTACATACTTCTTGATTGCCAAGACACTTCATCCTGATCATCGCACAATGTTGATTGTAGTCATGCCTTGACCTAAACACTCCACAATTTGTTGCTTCTCAGCAGCCGACACATCCTTTTTCTTTCCCATTTTGGCAGAAAATGTAGGCTGCTTAATAATGTGAGAGAGCCTTCTTAAGTAGTCTTGCCTTTCATTGGACACACCTGCCAAACTAATTAGCACAGGTGTCTGCAATTGCTTACAGTGATATAAAGAGCCCTGACACACATCACCATCAATGAGTTTAACTGACAAACAAACAAATTCTTCCCTTATCACTCCTAAACACTTTTTGTATAATAATTTGGAACGCAGTGTACATGTGCTTTTCCACAAAACACCAGTGGTTCACGTAGTGAATCTTACAGTTCTAACTTGCCAACCGTGGTCTGTATGGAGTTGTTCAATAAAGGGCCCAAAATTAAGATAACATAGATTGGAGAGGTCTCTATGAATAGGAATTCCTAAGTATTTGATACCCTGTGAGGGCCAGGCAAAGGGAAAGTTGGACTGGATGGAATCCTATATGGATTTGGGGAGGGAGACATCGAGGGCCTCAGACTTCGCTGCATTGATTTTAAAATTTTACCATGTAACAAAGTGATCTATTTCAGCCATAACAGCATGGATGGATATATGTGATTGAGTGATATATACTAGGACATCATCAGCAAATAGAGAGCACTTGTACTCGGTGCCTCCCACCTCAATCCACCTAATATTGGGGTTATGGCGAATTGATGAGAGCAGGTGCTCCGTCACTAGGATGTATAAGAGAGGGGACAGAGGACATCACTGCCTTGTCCCATTGGTGATTGTGAAAGGTGATGAAAATGTTCTGACGCACCCCCTGGGCCTTGGGACACCCGGAGCCGGACCCTTTTTGGTGGATGCTGGTGGTTGTAGTCTTCGTGGCGGCGACCCAGTTCCGTGGCTCAGGGCGGTCAAACCAGTGGCGGAACTATTTATGTGGTTTTCATGTTTAAATGTCCGACTACGCCACCCGTGGATTGCGGTCAGAGTGAACCGCAGCTACAGGGCAGACCACTGAGGCTGGTGTTGTGGGTGCAGCAGAGCGTAGCATAACTCCCCACGGGAGGAGTATAGCCTCAGGGCAGTGTATGCGGAGGATGGGGGTGATGGTGCAGGGCAGCAGCAGTAACGACACAGAGTCAGTGATGCAGTTCAGGGCCTTTACTCACAGTTCTTATTATCCAGACCACGTCTGCAGGTAACGGCTGCCCACGTCGTACTGTGCTCACCAGGTGAGGGGCTCAGACAACTCCCAGATAACTTTGGAGCACTTCACAGGACCCCCTTTGTGTGTCCTTTGTCTGGCCTTTCTTACCAACACTTCTGTCCGGCTGCAGGTGGATTCGGGCATGCGGTGGCGACTCGCCCGTCCGCACCCCTGGGATCCCTTCATTCCTCGTTCCTGGAGCCTTCTCCGCTCCTCTTCCTTCCTTCTCCCTCTTCCAGGCCTGGGCCTCTGTTACTAGGCCCGCCTCCGGAGCAGAGCTCATGCAGAGCCCCTGCTCCCTGCCACTTCTGCTCAGACTTCTCTGCACTGAACTAAGATGGTGCCCACCTTTTATACTCCCTTCTCAATGCACCCAGGAACTGCTTCCTCCCTGCTCCTGCACTACAGGGTTCCCCTTCCTCAGTGTTCCCTCCCCCCACTCCAGCCAGGGACAGGGACTGTCGTGCCCATCTCAGGGGCATATTGGTCGCCCTGCCCCACGGCAATGTGGTGTAATGCATGCAGGTGTCGGGTCCTGATCCACACTCCATCCTTACCTGAGAGTGAGATATCACACCTCTGGGTGAGGTGCAATACGTCTGTAGCAACCGAGCCCTCAGGGTGCTACAGTTCCATTTATCTTCAGCCTAGGTGACGTATTGCGATACAGGGCCGTGATTTTGGCTATAAAAGGGTCCCCTAGACCCCTACCCCAAGCTTTTTAAGAGAATCATATATGGCGTGCCAGGAGACTCTATGGAATGCTTTCTCAGCATCCAACGAGAGTATCTAATTACAAATTTTTAACTGCATCTAGCCCAGGAAATACTTTGTGCCTAGTAGCAGTGTCTGCTAGTGAGCGGATTATCCCGGCTGTTAAGCAAGCTGCACCACCTGTAGTTTAGACACTTAATTTTTTCAAAGGAAATGCTTCGGGACCATGGGATACTTAGTGAAGAGCATCAGGAGGCACCCCAAGGCATAGGGGCTGGGACTGGCAGTAGGATGCCTTGCGGTGGACAGCCGAGCTCGATCCTTATAAAAGCTTTTTAACTGCAGCAGCTTTAGTGGACGCTACTGGAGCTGGAATTACCGCGGCTGCTGGCATGAGACTTGCCCTCCAATAGATCCTTGTAAATGGATTTAAAGTGTATTCATTCAAATTAGAGAGACAATTTAAATTAAAAAGCTTAGAGCTGCCTCCACCACAGGGGGGCTCGCTCGACCCACCAGCGGACAGGCACCAGTATTGGGAGAGGGGGGCTGGCCGTCAGGGTTCACCGCGGCTCTGGCACAAACCCGGCGACACGGAGGTGGCACGGGCAGGAGCGGACTGGCCGTGTCGGCTTCTCACTTTTTGGATTTTAGAAGGGCATGACATGCCTATATCTGTGTCTCCCCCTCCTTTTACTCCTCCACCTCTTTTATTTTCGCATGACTATATGTACTTGTCACTTTTCCATGTGTTAGTTATGTCTTCTCAGCAGTTCGTCAGCTTTTGGACACCTTTGAAGGTGTTTTCTATGTGTTTCTATGTGTTTTTGTTTGCCTGCCATTGGTTTTAACGGTGTTCGAAGGTGTTCGACGAACAGTTCGACGAACAGTTCGGCGAACACACGGGTGTTCGACGAACCGAACCGAACTCGAACACTACGGGGGTGGCTCAACACTAATGGCTACTAAAACTTGACAGTGTGGAAGACTGACTGGAGGTGGTGGTGCCCAGTCAACTGGAAGTATTATCTGCTATCCAATTAATAACCTGTTCACACTGATCAGTTCGCAATACTGGTGTTGTAGTGTGCTTCCATAGTAATTCGGTCAAGAAGTGGGAGCGAGAAGATGTGGCTGTTGGTTGTGGCACATTTCCATCTTGGCCACGGCCCCGTCCTCTACAGGCACCATCACCAGAACGTCCAGTTCCACGTCCCTTGCCACGCGCCTTGCCCATTGTAAATGAAGTAAAATAGCTTACACTCGCACTATCAATGGAAAAAGGGTAATAAAAAGGAGATTAGAACCGTGGAAGAGGAAAACCACAGTTCTATTTCTCTGGCCTACACCAGAGTCTTTTAAACAGATATATTTGAGTCTAAACACTGAGCGAGACACTCAATTTTTTTTTAATGTAAAAATGGCCAAAAGCTGGATAATACAGAGATTTGAACCGTGGAACTGCAAAACCACAGTTATAGTTATGTGGCCTACACCAGAATCTTTTAAACAGATATATTTGTGTCTGAACAGTCAGGGAGACACTATTACTGTTTTTATTTATGGAAAAAAGGCCAAAAGCAGGATATTACAGAGATTTGAACCGTGGAACTTCAAAACCAAAGTTATAGTTATGTGGCCTACACCAGAATCTTTTAAACAGATATATTTTAGTCTGAACAGTCAGCGAGACACTATTACTGTTTTTTTTTACGGAAAAAAGGCCAAAATCTGGATAATACTGAGATTTGAAACGTGGAACTGCAAAATCACAGTTATAGTTATGCGGCCAACACCAGAGTCTTTTAAACAGATTTATTTGTGTCTGAATAGTCAGGGAGACACTATTACTTGTTTTTTTTTACGGAAAAAAGGCCAAAAGCTGAATAATACAGAGATTTGAACCGTGGAACTGCAAAACCACAGTTATAGTCATGTGGCCTACACCAAAATCTTTTAAACATATATTTTGGTGTCTGAACAATCACAGACACACTCAATTTTTTTTGGGGGGGGTTCGCGGCTGAATACCAAAAGGTTAATAACACGCATATTTGTACAGTCTGGCTGAGGAAAAAAAAATACAGGATTTAGATGAAAGAAAAGGATTTTTCCTGGTCCCTGAGACCGGGGGATAAGTCTAGCAATTTGACCAGCAGGAGCACACAGGACTGTAATGCACTGTTTATACCAAGAAAAAGCTATCATTCCCAAATCTCTAGTATAAACAATAATGTGTCTCAAAGAGCAGGGAATTAAATAAACTGTGGAGTCAGTTTATGCAAAAATGATACATTTTATTTTCAATAATCCATAATAACAAAAACAAAAAAAACAGTGTAAAAAAACAGGGCGCCAAACGTGCAGGGCGGAGACCTGAGCTCCCGCCTGAGTAACCCGGAAATGCTCGGTGCTCGCCGAACATCCCGAGTAGTGAGATGCTTGGGCGAGTACCGAGCAGTGTCGAGCATGCTCGCTCAACACTAATCTTAATATGGTTATTTGCTTAAAAAGCAATCCAGAGTACACAAGTTTTCTGCTCCATTTTCTTGTTCTCACTGCAATGTAAAGCCAGATCTGTTCAGCATTTCAGCGATAAGAATCCAGAAATTTAAACTGATTGTGGAAAATAATGACATCCTTTTCCATTCTGTTACAGTGTGTCTGTCAAGCTATTCACACTAGGTGTCTGTGAAGGATAGTATTAGTAAATTACAGGCCTGGTATTTAAAATCATAGTTCTCTGTCAGACATAACACCTATTAGAGTGTTCCAAAATCAGCCATTTCTTCCATTTTCATTTCGTTGCAGTGTGTCGGTCAAGCTATTCACACTAAGTCTCTGTGTAGAATAGTATTAGCAAATTACGGGCCTGCTATTTAAAACCGTGGTTTTCGGTCAGACATAACACCTATAAGAGTGTTCCAAAATAAGACATTTCTTCCATTTTCATTTCGTTGCAGTGTGTTGGTCAAGCTATTCAAACTATGTGTCTGTGAAGGATAGTATTACCAAATTACAAGTCTGCTATTTAAAATTGTGCTACTCTGTCCGGATGTGTCTGATGATGTTTCACACACCACATTGCCAGATAAGGTTGTAAAATGTTAAAATGTCATTTCCCTGTGAGTGCATTTGTCTTGGTTGAGAGCAATGCAAAAGTGGAAAAAAGCACATCAAAAACGCTGCATGTGAACATAGCCCAAGGTGTGGAGGAGCATTTCTGGTTTTGGTCATTTATTTTGCCTTATATAAAAGTCATTATACTGGAAAGGATGTTCCTTAACATATTTCCCTCGACTAACATCCAAACAAGTTCAAGCTGCCCTGCAGTCCGAGGGTACAACAGTGTCAACCCGTACTATCCGTCAGCGTCTGAATGAAAAGGGACTGTATGGTAGGATACCCAGGAAGACCCCACTTCTTACCCCTAGACATAAAAAAGCCAGGCTGGAGTTTGCCAAAACTTACCTGAGAAAGCCTAAAACGTTTTGGAAGAATGTTCTCTGGTCAGATGAGACAAAAGTAGAGCTTTTTGGGAAAAAGCATCAACATAGAGTGTACAGGAAAAAAAAAGAGGCATTCAAAGAAAATAACACGGTCCCTACAGTCAAACATGGCGGAGGTTCCCTGATGTTTTGGTTGCTTTGCTGCCTCTGGCACTCGACTGCTTGACCGTGTGCATGGCATTATGAAGTCTGAAGACTACCAACAAATTTTGCAGCATAATGTAGGGCCCGGTGTGAGAAAGCTGGGTCTCCCTCAGAGGTCATGGGTCTTCCAGCAGGACAATGACCCAAAACACACTTCCAAAAGCACTATAAAATGGTTTGAGAGAAAGCACTGGAGACTTCTAAGGTGGCCAGCAATGAGTCCAGACCAGAATCCCATAGAAGACCTGTGGAGAGATCTCAAAATGGCAGTTTGGAGAAGGCACCCTTCAAATATCAGGGACCTGGAGCAGTTTGCCAAAGAAGAATGGTCTACAATTCCAGCAGAGCATTGTAAGAAACTCATTGATGGTTACCGGAAGCAGTTGTTCGCAGTTATTTTGGCTAAAGGTTGTGCAACCAAGTGTTAGCCTGAGGGTGCCAATACTTTTGTCTGGCCCATTTTTGGAGTTTTGTGTGAAATGATCAATGATTTGATTTTTGCTTCATTCTCTTTTGTGTTTTTTCCTTGCAAGCAAATTAAATGAAGATAATAATACCAAAGTGATTTGTGATTGCAATAATTTTCAGGAAGAAACTGAGTATTATCTGACAGAATTGCAGGGGTGCCAATACTTTTGGCCACCACTGTACTTACCTGATGAGAAGGAGCATTGCCGCTGCCCCTCTCTTCACCAGAAACCGGGGCAGGAGTGAGGTGTCGGAATCTATCGGCGCTGTCTGGCGCCATTTTACTGAAGACACATTTGCAGTGTGTCTTCAGAAAAATGGCGCCGGACAGCGCGGTATGGGCACGCTCTTTCTCCGGTGCCGCACTCCTCCCCCGGCCTCCGGCAGAACAGGACACCGCAGCGCTGGAGCACAGGGAAGAAAGGTGAGTTTAAGTGTTTAATTTTTTGTATGTGTGCAGCGTAAAAGGGATGAGGGGTGCTATACATACCAGGATTGGGGGGTGAGAGGGCCACACATACCAGGATTTGGGGATGAGGGGTGCCATCCATACCAGGATGAGAGGTACCATACATACCAGGATTTGGGGATGAGGGTTGCCATGCATACCAGGATGAGGGGTACCACACATACCAGGATTGGGGTGGTGAGGGGACCATGCATACCAGGATTGAGGGGTGAGGGGACCATGCATTCCAGGATTGGGGGATGAGGGGACCATGCATACCAGGATTGGGGGGTGAGGGGACCATGCATACCAGAATAGGGATGAGGGGTACCATACATACCAGCATAGGAATGTGGGGTGATATGCATACCAGGATAGGGATGAGTGGTACCATATATACCAGGATAGGAATGCGGGGTACCATGCATACCAGGATAGGGATGAGGGGTACCATATATAACAGGATAGGAATGCGGGGTACCATGCATACCAGGATGAGGGATGGGGTGGAAGGCATACCAGGATGAGGGGTACCATGCATACCAGAATACGGATGATGGGTACCATGCATACCAGAATACGGATGATGGGTACCATGCATACCAGAATAGGGATGAGGGATGCCATGCATACCAGGATAACGGATGGGGTGCCATGCATACCAGGATAGGGATGAGGGAGCCAAACATACCAGGATTGGTGATGTGGCATGCCATGCATACCAGGATGAGGGATTGGGTGCCATGCATACCAGGTTTCTGTGATGAGGAGGCCATACATACCAGAATTGGGATGAGGGGTGCCATGCATACCAGGATGAGGGGTACCATACATACCAGAATAGGGATGAGGGGTACCATGCATACTAGGAAAGGAATGCCAAGTACCATGCATACCAGGATTGGGGGATGACGGGTGCCATACATACCAGAATAGGGATGAGGGGTACCATGCATACCAAGATGAGGGATGGGGTGCAATACATATGAGGATGAGGGGTACCATAAATACCAGGATGAGGGATGGGGTGCTATACATACCAGGATTGGGAGATGAATGGTGCCATGCATACCAGGATGAGGGATTGCGCACCATACATACCAGGATTAGGGGATGAGGGGTGTCGTTTATACCAGATTTGGAAAGAGGGGTATCATGTATACCAGGATGAGAGATGGGGTGCCATGCATACCAGGATTGGGATGAGGGGTGCAATGTATACCAGATTTGGAGATGAGGAGTGCCATGCATACCAGGATTGGAGATGAGGGATGCCATGCATGCCAGGATTGGGGATGAGGGGTGCCATGCATACCAGGAATGTGGATAAGGGGTGCCATGCATACCAGAATTGGGGATGAGGGGTGCCATGCATACCAGGATTGGGGATGATGGGTGCCATGCATACCAGGATGGGGGATGAGGGGTGCCATGCATACCAGGATTGGGGATGAGGGGTGCCATGCATATCAGGATTGGGGATGAGGGGTGCCACACATACCAGGATTGGGGATGAGGGGTGCCAAGCATACCAGGATTGGGGATGAGGGGTGCCATGCATACCAGGATTCGGGATGAGGGGTGCCATGCATACCAGGATTGGGGATGAGGGGTGCCCTACATACCAGGATTGGGGATGAGGGGTGCCATGCATACCAGGACAGGGATGAGAGGAACCATGCATACCAGGATAGGGATGAGGGGTACCATGTATACCAGGATAGGGATTAGGGGTACCATCCATACCAGGATGAGGGGTACCATGCGTACCAGGATAAGGATGAGGAGTGTCATGCATATCAGGATTGGGGATGAGGGGTGCCATGCATACCAGGATTGGGTATGAGGGAGCCATGCACACTAGGATGAGGGGTGCCATGCATACAAGGATTGGGGGTGAGGGGTGCCATTCATACCAGGATTGAGGGTGAGGGGTGCCATGTATACCAGGATAGGATGGTGGGGACAGGATGGGGGCAGCACAAATACCAGGAGGGGGGAAGCACATACCAGCATGTGAGACCATATACCAATAAAAATGTTCGCCACCCGGGCGTAGAACGGGTTCAATAGCTAGTAATACTAATAATAATATTTGAAGTGAGAGACTGAGATACTGGCACGTGCTGGAGTGATTATTAGAGATGAGCGTTGTTGGACTCGAACTGTTCGCCAATCTCAAATTCGAGCTGTTTTGAGAGGTGTTCGAGCCGTTCGGCGAACACAAACGATTTGAAAAAAATTCGGCTGTTCGAGGTTATGTTTGATAACTGTTCGTGCCCAAAATCAGAACTGGATTTTTTCTCAGTAATGCTGAAAATTAATGTTAATACGCAGTTTGAGTGTACAGCGGGGCGGGGGAAGGGGCAGGGGATGGATCTCTGCAGGAATAATGAAGATCTCCATTTTTTTTTCTCTTTCCCGCATTTACAGTGGGGAGGTGCAATCTGTCAGCCTATCAGCAGAGCACACATGGAGCGAAGTGCTTTTTTTCACACAAGCAAGGGCATGTGTCATTGGCAGTCTATGTCACATGTCCTTGCCCTATAAGACCCAGCCATTTTCCCCGTCGCCACAATTTTCTCACTGCTGCAGCTGCGTGTTAGACGGCACCGCTGTTGCTGTGTGCGCTATACCTTGTTAATTTCAAGCCAATTTTCGCACAAATCTACAGATAGCTTGGGAGTAGGGAAGAGTTGTGATTGCAGTCCGTTTAAGGACTAGGCTACAGCATTTCCTACGACTTTTATCAGGCAGGTCTGTGCTCTTAAATAGATAGGTTGGGAGTAAAGACTAATTGTAATTGCAGTCCTTTTCAGGACTAAGTTACATCAGTTCCTATCAGTTTTTGCCAGGCAGGTCTGTGCCAGTGCTGTGCAATTTTTTTTCACAGCATTTGGCTAAATCTAGCAAAGCTAATCCTTTTTGGACTTTTGCAGAGTGTGTTAGTCAGTGGAGTAGCCTTTCTGTGTTGCAAGCTACACCCCCTGTGTATATAATACCAATTTTTTTACTGCACCTAGTGAAGTAAAACCTTTGGGGCATAGCATCATTCTGTTAGTTCATCTATACTGACCTCCATCAGATTGCAAATTGAATATTTTTTTTTCTGCATCTAGCTCTGAAAAAATATTTGGGCTTCTAGCAGTGTGTGGGACTTGTTCTATAAGTCCACCTATACTGACCTCCATCAGGTTGCAAATTGAATATAATTTTTTTCTGCATCTAGCTCTGAAAAAAAATTTGGGCTTCTAGCAGTGTGTGGGACTTGGTCTATTAGTGCATCTATACTGACCTCCATCTGGTTGCAAATTAAAAATAATTTTTTTCTGCATCTAGCTCTGAAAAAATATTTGGGCTTCCAGCAGTGTGTGGGACTTGTTCTATTAGTCCATCTATACTGACCTCCATCAGATTGCAAATTGAATATAATTTTTTTCTGCATCTTGCTCTGAAAAAATATTTGGACTTCTAGCAGTGTGTGGGACTTGTTCTATTAGTCCATCTATACTGACCTCCATCAGATTGCAAATTGAATATAATTTTTTTCTACATCTAGCTCTGAAAAAATATTTGGGCTTCTAGCAGTGTGTGGGACATGTTCTATTAGTCCATCTTTACTGACCTCCATCAGGTTGCAAATTGAATATAAATTTTTTTTGCATCTAGCTCAGAAAAAAAATTTGGGCTTCTAGCAGTGTGTGGGACTTGTTCTATTAGTCCATCTATACTGACCTCCATCAGGTTGCAAATTGAATATAATTTTTTTCTGCATCTAGCTCTGAAAAAATATTTGGGCTTCTAGCAGTGTGTGGAGCTTGTTCTATTAGTCCATCTATACTGATCTCCATCAGGTTACAAATTCAATATAATTTTTATCTGCATCTAACCCAGCCAATACTTTTGGCCTAATACCACAGTTTGGCCACTCAGCTGTGCTCGGTTCCCATCCATTGTATTTTTGTGCAAACAACTCCAGAGTTGTGAATTAGTTAACCACCAAAATGAGTGGAAAAATGCCTGCTGCTGGTGGAAAGGGGAATAGGCGTGTTGGGAAGGGGAAAAAAGGTTGTGTCCGTGGGGTAGGTGTTAAAGCAACAGTAACATCAGCAGAAGAAAGACCATCTGCCAGCCAAACTAAAATGTCTACTTCTTTTAGCGGACAATGCGATAAGATCCCTTTCTTACGGCCACGCCAATCGCTACAAATTCCAGATAAGGCACAAAAACAGCAGGTGCTTCAACAGATATCTAGTGCTCCTTTAAGTGGGCTCTCCTCCACCTCAACTTCAACATCACAAATACTCCAGTCCTCAGAGGTGTCACCCCAATCACACTAGCTTCCTCACTGTTCCCAAATCTCCTGCTGCCCATCTGAGTATGGGTAGATCAGATGGTTGAGTCTGCAGAGCTGTTTACTCATACTATAGCCTGGGAATCAGAGGTCGGCTTAAGAGCTTCTGTGAATCCAGACGAGGAAATGATCTGCACTGATGCCCAGAATCTTTATGAGTCAGATCCAAGACCAGACGCAGAAGGTTCTGACCATAATGTAGACTCTCATTCCCAAACTGTAACTCCTGTTGGTGGAGACAATGAGGAAGACGATGATGAGACTCAAATACCTGATTGGAGCGACAACTTTAGTTTTTTGTCAGGGCAGGAAGAGGTTGGCTCTGAGGACGACGGGTGTGATAACACAAAGGGTGATGATGATGAGGTTGGAGATCCCACTTACTGTCAACCCACAGTCAGCCAAGAGAAGAGGTCAGCAGAGGAGGTGGAGGAGGACAGCGTGATTGGCAGGTCATCATTTTCTTTGGAGGTGGTAACACCAGCTGGTGTTGAGCGCTGTCCGACATCGATAGCACCACCTTTGGATGAAGGCAACCTAACATGTCCGCCTGCATCTTCCTCACAGACCGGCAGTTTGCCGGGGACACCCTTATCAACCCAGTCTAAGCACAACAGCCAGCCCTCGGTAACTCAGATGTGGACAAGTAAAAGACCATTTCCTCCTAGCCATGAGAAAGCTAAGAGGTTGAATTTCACCAGCTGCAAGCTGTTGGCTACAGAAATGCTGCCTTTACACCTGGTGGATACAGAGGACTTTTGAGACCTTATGTCTGTCCCAGTGCCCCAGTACCAGATGCCCAGTCGGCACTACTTCTCAAAGAAAGGTGTGCCTGCACTCCACCAGCATGTCGCACACAACATCACTGCTTCTTTGAGAAACTCTGTGTGTGACAGGGTGCATTTCACCACAGACACTTGGACGAGTAGGCATGGACAGGGGCATTACATGTCGCTGACTGGACACTGGGTAACTATGGTGACAGCAGGACACGGGGCTGCTGTCCAAGTCTTGCCGTCCCCACGAGTTGTGCGTCAATCCTCTTTATCTCAAAGTTCCTCCACTGCTTCTGCCTCCTCAACCTCCTCTCGGTCCTCCACCTGCACCCAAAGCCTGTCTGGTCATGCCACAAGCTTTCTAACTCTGCAGAAGTGATCCTGCACACCTCCTTACTATGCTGGCAGTAGGGCTCAACGTCATCAGGCGGTTTTTACTTTGAAATGTCTGGGAAATGTGAGTCACACAGCTGAGGAGTTGTGGTCTGCTCTGGAGAACCAATTTCATGAATGGTTGTCTCCACTGGAACTGAAACCAGGGAAGGCCGTGTGCGACAATGCTGCAAACCTCGGTGCGGCCCTTCGCCGGGGCAATGTCACACACGTGCCTTGTATGGCTTACGTGTTGAACCTGGTTGTCCAGCAATTTTTAGACCACTATCCCGGACTAGATGGCCTTTTGCAGAGGGCACGGTCGCTGTGTGCTCACTTCCGCCGTTCGCATCCCGCAGCTCAGCGAATTACATCTCTACAGAAGTCCTTGGGCCTGCCACTTCACCGGCTAAAATGCGATGTGCCTACCCGGTGGAATTCAACTCTGCACATGTTGCAGCGACTGTGGCAGCACCGACAAGCCCTGGTGCAATACGTTCTGACGTATAGCCTGGGCCAACGAGATCCAGAGGTGGGGCAAATCACGCTGGAGGAGTGGTCTCAGATCAGGGACCTATGCACCCTTCTGCACAGTTTTGAAATGGCGACGAAGATGTTTGGTGCTGACGATGCCATTATCAGCATGACTATTCCGGTGATTTACATGCTGGAGCACATGTTAAACAGAATTCGGAGTCAGGTGGTGGCACAAGAGGAGGTGGAGGAAGTAGAGGAGGAGGAGTTGTATGCGGAAGGGCTAACATCTGCAAGGTCCAGACGGTCGGCAGCACCAAGGCGGCAGGCATGTGAGGGTGGGGGTGATGGTTTTACCAGGGCGCATGGTAGCAGCCTAGTGAGGAAGGTGCAGGAGCCCAGGAAGAAGTGGAGTACGAACTGATGGAAGACTCATCAGATGAGGGAGACCTTGATCACATTTCTGTTGTGCGAGGTTGGGGGGAGAGGACAGAGGAAGGAAGCATAATTGTTACCTTGCCACCAACACAACAGGGACTTGGTGCTCCTGGATGCGCAAGACACATGAGTGCCTTCTTGCTGCACTACCTGCAACATGACCCTCGAATTGTGAGAATTAGAAATAATCCTGACTACTGGGTTGCCACACTGTTAGATCCCCGGTACAAAAGTAAATTTGCAGAAATTATTAATGCCATAGAAAGGGATGCACGCATGCAGGAGTATCAGCAGAGACTGTTGCAGAATCTTACATGTGCTTTTCCACAAAACACCAGTTTTGCATGTAGTGAATCTCACAGTTCCAACTTGCCAACCGTGGGACCGTCGAGTGTTCGGCACTCAAACCGTAACAGAAACACAGTATCTGCTGGTAACATCAATTTTGCGGAATCATTTCACCACTTTTTTAGCCCATCCTTTGCAAGGCCACAGGAGACAAGAAGTCTGACACATAGTCAACGCCTAGAGACGATGGTACAGGAATATCTCCAAGTAAACATTGAAGCCATGACTGTGTCACTGGACCCTTGCTCTTTTTGGGCTTCCAATCTGGATAAATGGCCGGAGCTCGCCACTTACGCCTTGGAGATCTTGTCATGCCCCGCAGCCAGCGTTTTGTCTGAACGTGTGTACAGCGCTGCTGGTGGTGTGCTGACAGATAAGCGCACGCGGCTCTCCACTGATAATGTAGACAGACTCACGTTCATAAAGATGAACAAATCATGGATCCGAAACGACTTTTCTACACCTGTGTCATCCTGGGGAGAGTAAAAGCTTGATGATTGGTTAAAATCACTTCATCAACCGTTTTAAGCTTTCAAATTACTAATCATGTTTATCTTTATCTTGGCTGGAAAATTATTTGGGCTTTGTAGCAGTGTGCAGTACTTATTCTATTAGGCCATCTATACTAAGCTCCACCCTATTTAAAATTACTAATCATGTTTATCTGTAACTTGGCTGGAAAATAATTTGGGCTTTGTAGCAGTGTGCAGTAATGATTCTATTAGGCCATCTATACTAAGCTCCACCAGATTTAAAATTACTAATCATGTTTATCTGTATCTTGGCTGGAAAATTATTTGGGCTTTGTAGCAGTGTGCAGTAATGATTCTCTTTGGCCATCTATACTAAGCTCCACCAGATTTAAAATTAATAATAATTTTTAGCTGCATCTAGCCCGGAAAATAATTTTGGGGCTCCTAGATGCGCAAGACACATGAGTGTCTTCTTGCTGCACTACCTGCAACATGACCCTCAGATTGTCAGAATTCGAAGTAATCCTGACTACTGGGTTGCCACACTCTTAGATCCCCCACACTCTTCGATCAACCTTTTCATTTTAATAAAGAACAAAAAAATGGTCATTTTTGAAATTATAAGCATTAGCAGGTTATTACAAACTGAAATCAAACAGTTTTCAACTCAAAACTTTATTCTAGGTGATGTTACATTTGCACATAGGACCCCTTGTTCGAAAGGAGCTTCTGAACTCTCTCGTCCATTGAATTTGTCAGGTTTTGGATGGTTTCTGTTCAATTGTTTTGCATGAGGACAGAATACCCTCCCAGACCTGTTGCTTAGATGTGAACTGCCTCCCGCCATCATAGACACTCCTTTTGATGATGCTCCAAAGGATCTGAATGGGGTTGAGGTCAGGGGAGCATGGGGGGTCACACCATAAGTTTGTCCCCTTTTATGTCCATATCAGCCAGAGATGCAGATGTGTTATGTGCAGCATGAGACGGTGCAATGAAAATGATCTTGCTGTGGAAAACACGGTTCTTCTTCTTGAACCATGGCAGGAAGTGCTGTTTGAGAAACTCCACATACATTATGGAGTTCATCTTCACCCCTTCAGGGATCCTAAAGGGGCCGACAATCTCTTTCCCCATGATTCCAGCCCAAAACATTACTCCACCTCCTCCTTGTTGGCGCTGTAGCCGTGTTTGCGTGGGGTGTCCATCAACCAGCCATCCTCCACTCCATCCATCTGGACCATCGAGCGTTGCACGGCACTCATCCGTGAAAAAAACAGTTTTGAAGTCAGTCTTCATGTATTGTTTGGCCCACTGGAGCCGTTTCTGCTTGTGTGCAGTGAATAGAGGAGGTCGACAGGATGGCTTACGCACAGCTGCAAACCTCTGAAGGACCCTGCATCTTGTTGTTCGGGGAACGTTGGAGGCACCAGCAGCTTCAAAAACTTGTCTGCTGCTATGACAAGGCTTTTTTGCCGCTGCTCTTTTAACCTGACGTAATTGCCTGTAGGAAAGAGTCCTC
This sequence comes from Phyllobates terribilis, assembly GCF_046119375.1. Taxonomy (NCBI): domain Eukaryota; kingdom Metazoa; phylum Chordata; class Amphibia; order Anura; family Dendrobatidae; genus Phyllobates; species Phyllobates terribilis. The sequence continues at coordinate 449,396,818 of NW_027362764.1, forward strand.
AATTTGCCCTTATCAGCACGCACACGTGTATGCTGTGAATCAGCTACATACTTCTTGATTGCCAAGACACATCATCCTGATCATCGCACATTGTTGATTGTAGTCATGCCTTGACCTAAACACTCCACAATTTGTTGCTTCTCAGCAGCCGACACATCATTTTTCTTTCCCATTTTGGCAGAAAATGTAGGCTGCTTAATAATGTGGGACAGCCTTCTTAAGTAGTCTTGCCTTTCATTGGACACACCTGCCAAACTAATTAGCACAGGTGTCAGCAATTGCTTACAGTGATATAAAGAGCCCTGACACACATCACCATCAATGAGTTTAACTGACAAATAAAAAAATTCTTACCTTATCACTCCTAAACACTTTTTGCATAATAATTTGGAACACAGTGTACATGTGCTTTTCCACAAAACACCAGTGGTTCACATAGTGAATCTTACAGTTCTATCTTGCCAACCGTGGTCTGTATGGAGTTGTTCAATAAAGGGCCCAAAATTAAGATAACATAGACGGGAGAGGTCTCTATGAATAGGAATTCCTAAGTATTTGATACCCTGTGAGGGCCAGGCAAAGGGAAAGTTTAACTGGATGGAATCCTGTATGGATTTTGGGAGGGAGACATCGAGGGCCTCAGACTTCGCTGCATTGATTTTAAAATTTGACCATGTAACAAAGTGATCTATTTCAGCCATAACAGCAGGGATGGATATATGTGATTGAGTGATATATACTAGGACATCATCAGCAAATGCAGAGCACTTGTACTCGGTGCCTCTCACCTCAATCCACCTAATATTGAGGTTATGGCGAATTGATGAGAGCAGGTGCTCCGTCACTAGGATGTATAAGAGAGGGTACAGAGGACATCCCTGCCTTGTCCCATTGGTGATTATGAAAGGTGATGAAAATGTTCTGACGCGCCCCCTGGGCCTTGGGACACTCGGAGCCGGACCATTTTTGGTGGATGCTGGTGGTTGTAGTCTCCGTGGCGGCGACCTGGTTCCGTGGCTCAGGGCGGTCAAACCAGTGGCGAAACTATTTATGTGGTTTTGATGTTTAAATGTCCAACTACGCCACCCGTGGATTGCGGTCAGAGTGAACCGTCGCTGCAGGGCAGACCGCTGAGGCTGGTGTTGTGGGTGCAGCAGAGCGCAGTATAACTCCCCACGGGAGGAGTATAGCCTCAGGGCAGTGTATGCGGAGGATGGGGGTGATGGTGCAGGGCAGCAGCAGTAGCGACACGGAGTCAGTGATGCAGTCCAGGGCCTTTACTCACAGTTCTTATTATCCAGACCACTTCTGCAGGGAAAGGCAACCCACATCGTACTGTGCTCACCAGGTGAGAGGCTCAGACAATTCCCAGATAACTTTGGAGAGCTTCACTGGACCCCCTTCGTGTGTCCTTTGTCTGGCCTTTCTTACCAACGCTTCAGTCCAGCTGCCTCGGGCCTCCTCTTTTAAACTTGGCGCCAGTTTCCCTGACCCTATGTGGTGCTTCCTAGCGGGTGTAGCGAGGGGCTGCGCCACATAAAAAGTCACAGCCTCCGGTTTCTAGCTGAGGGTCATTTCCTGCCTCCACTATTTTCGGGGACCGGCCACCACCTTTGGCCTGACCCCTCCACGCAGGTGGATTTGGGTGTGCAGTGGTGACTCCTTCCTTCTCCCTCTTCCAGGCCTGGGCCTCTGTTACTAGGCCCTCCTCCGGAGCAGAGCTCATGCAGAGCCCCTGCTCCCTGTCACTTCTGCTCAGGCTTCTCTGCACTGAACTAAGATGGTGCCCACCTTTTATACTCCCTTCTCAATGCACCCAGGAACTGCTTCCTCCCTGCTCCTGCACTACAGGGTTCCCCTTCCTCGGTGTTCCCTCCCGCCACTCCAGCCAGGGACAGGGATTGTTGTGCCCATCTCAGGGGCATATTGGTCGCCCTGCCCCACGGCAATGTGGTGTAATGCATGCAAGTGTCGGGGTCCTGATCCACACTCCATCCTTACCTGAGAGTGAGATATCACACCTCTGGGTGAGGTGCAATACCTCTGTAGCAACCGAGCCCTCAGGGTGCTACAGTTCCATTTATCTTCAGCCTAGGTGACGAATTGCGATACAGGGCCGTGATTTTGGCTATGAAAGGGTCCCCTAGACCCCTACCCCAAGCTTTTTAAGAGAATAATATATGGCGTGCCAGGAAACTCTATGGACTGCTTTCTCAGCATCCAACGAGAGTATCTAATTACAAATTTTTAACTGCATCTAGCCCAGGAAATACTTTGTGCCTAGTAGCAGTGTCTGCTAGTCAGCGGATTATCCCAGCTGTTAAGCAAGCTACACCACCTGTAGTTTGGACACTTAATTTTTTCAAAGGAAATGCTTCGGGACCCCAGGATACACAGTGAAGAGCATCAGGAGGCACCCCAAGGTATAGGGGCTGGGACTGGCGGTAGGACGCCTTGCGGTGGACCGCCGAGCTCGATCCTTATAAAAGCTTTTTAACTGCAGCAGCTTTAGTGGACGCTACTGGAGCTGGAATTATGCGGCTGCTGGCATGAGACTTGCCCTCCAAGAGATCCTTGTAAAAGGATTTAAAGTGTATTCATTCAAATTAGAGAGACAATTTAAATTAAAAAGCTTAGAGCTGCCTCCACAACGGGGGGGCGCGCTCGACCCACCAGCGGACAGGCACCAGTATTGGGAGAGGGGGGCTGGCCATCAGGGTCCACCGTGGCTCTGGCAAAAACCCGGCGACACGGAGGTGGCACGGGCAGGAACGGACTGGCCGTGTTGGCTTCGCACTACTTTGCTTTTAGAAGGGCATGGCATGCCTATATCTGTGTCTCCCCCTCCTTTTACTCCTCCACCTCTTTTCTTTTCGCATGACTATATGTACTTGGCACTTTTCCATGTGTTAGTTATGTCTTCTGAGCAGTTTGTCAGCTTTTGGACACCTTTGAAGGTGTTTTCTATGTGTTTCTATGTGTTTTTGTTTGCCTGCCATTGGTTTTAACGGTGTTCGAAGGTGTTCGACGAACAGTTCGACGAACAGTTCGGCGAACACACGGGTGTTCGACGAACCGAACCGAACTCGAACACTACGGGGGTGGCTCAACACTAGTGATTATGTCTGTGAGAGCCCAAAGGGTCCACCACTGAACATATTGCGGTGATAAACCCCCTCCCAAATGTTCGATCTCCTCCATCTTGTACAGATGTGGATGCAGTCAGAGTCCTACACCCCAGACAATATGGTAGAACAGGTCATGATGGACAGATTTATTAACTCCCTACCTAGGTCAGTGCCGACCTGGGTTGCCCAGGAAGACCCCGGAATGCGGATGACCTGGTCGCCCTCGTAGAAAGATACCACGTGGTTGACAGCTCCATAAAGATGCCGGAAGGTGCTGCATCCCATACTGGGGTACTACAAGGAAGCCAGAGTCCCAAAAAGGGGTATTAGAGCAACCACTGGGGGATGTCAGAGGTCCCAGTGGGTTGCTGAGGGTCTGCCAAAAGCCCCTGGGAAAGACTTGATCTGCTGGAGGTGTCACGGTCCTGAACACATAACCACCCGTTGTCCTATATCTCCTGAGCAGATGGACTGCAGTGTAGGAAGACGTTGTTCACACTATGCCAAATCCGACTGCAGTGTGGACTATCAGCCCTGTGAGGGTCCACAGTCATGTCCTTTGACCATAAATGGAGTCAGTAAGTTTGGTGACCCTGGTAAAGGTCACACTCCCCCACCAGTTGAAACCAGGAAAGTATGTGGGCGTCTGCTGTATCCACAAAGATGCTAAAGGACTACCCCGTCATCCAAGTGATAATAAAAACTGTCTGTGGGGCTGAGTCTCTTGAGGTTGGGGTGTTTGAGAGTATGCTACAGCCAGTAATGATAGGGCGGGACTTTAGCCTGTTCTGGAACTTATGGCGGAAAGCAGGAGTACCATGTTACATAGACAAGAAACAGTTCCACCAGAGCAGTTGGAGGCAAATGAATTTCCCCTGTGTGTCCTTGTCGGTGACGAGGACAAGACTGTTACCCAAGTGGCTGAGATTCCTGAGTTTGGAGTTTCTGGGGGAAATTTTGGGGACTGCTCAAATGGAGGACCTTACGTTAAAAGGGGCATGGGACAATGTGACGGTGATAAATGGAGTTGCCCAAGAGCTGGGGGCTGACACCAGGTTTCCCTATTTTTCAGTGAATGATGATTTGCTATATTGGGTCATTAAACAGAGAGGGGAAGTATTAGAACAGCTGTTGGTACCAGGTCCCTATAGGCATAGGGTATCAGACCTAGCCCATTCTCATGTCATGGGTGGGCATCTGGGCATATAAAAAAAACAGAAGCGGGTCCTTCAAAGATTTTACTGGCCTGGGTGTAATCGGGAGGTGGTCAACTATTGTTAGTCCAGTACTATGTGTCAGTTAGCTGCTCCCGCGTTCCACTTCTGTAGTCCCCTGGTCCCTTTACTCATTATAGAGATCCACTTTGACCTAATTGCTATGGACCTTGTGTCCACCATGGGACACCAATACATCCTGGTGGTGCTGGACTACGCAACACGGTACCCGGAGGTGGAACCACTGACAAACACCTCTGCCCAGAGTATAGTGCAATAACTAGTCCGTATCTTCTCCCGGACAGGCCTGCCAAAGGGGATCCGAACAGACCAGGGAACTCTGTTTATGTCGAAGGTGATGAGGGCGTTGTGTAAGACTCTCCAGATTACACAACTCAGGACGTCAGTATACCATCCGTAGACGGACAGCCTGGTGGAGAGGTTCAATAAGACTCTAAAGTCCATGCTTAAAAAGGTCATGGAGAAGGATGGCTGAGACTGGAATTTCCTACTCCCCCACCTGCTATTCTCCATTAGAGAAGTTCTACAGGCCTCTACGGGGTTCTCACCCGTCACGTTATTATACGGACGGCACCCTCGGGGACTTTTGGACATTGCGAAAGAGACCTAGGAAGCCGAGGCAACACCCCACCGGAGAATCATAGAGCATGTGGTCTAAATGCAAGATCAGATTGCGAGGGTTATTCCAATTGTAAGGGAAGCCTCCTACAAGGATAAGAGGCCCAGGCAAGCGTCTACAATCGATGGGTGAGATTGAGACAGTTCAGCCCTGGAGACTGGATGTTGATGTTGATCACAATGGTGGAGAGTAAATTCCTGGCCAAGTGGCAAGGGCAATATGAGGTGGTAGAAAAGTTGAATGACGTCAACTACAAGGTCCATCAACCAGGAAGAAGAAAGCCTTATCAGGTATAAAACATTAACCTGCTCAAACCTTGGCGAGACAGGGAGCCGGTGAAAGTAACGTGCCTAGGGGCCCATCCTGAAGCAAAGATGTCACAGTGGCAGAGACACTATCACCAGCCCAGAAGCAACAGTGCCTAGAGATGCTTCAGCGGAATGGGGACCCATTGAGCTGCCAGGTTGTACACAGGTGGTCGAACATGAAATCTTGACAGAGACACATGTGAGGGTGAATCAAAGGCCATATAAGATTCCTGAAGCCCACCACGAGGTGATCTCTAAGCAAGTGAGGAAAATGTTGAGCCTGGGCATCATTGAGGAGTCAAAAAGCGGTTGGTCCACCCCATTGTCCTGGTACCGAAGCCGGACGGAGAATGGCGGTTCAGTAATGACTACAGCAAGCTGAATGAGGTGTCAAAGTTCAATGCATATCCGATGCCCCATGTCGATGAGCTTATTGAGAGGCTAGGGACAGCCAGACATATTACCACCCTGGACTTAATAAAAGGGTACTGGCAAATTCTCTTGTCCCCAAGTGTCAAGGAGAACATGGTCTTTTCTACTCCTGACGGGTGCTTTCAATACACCAGGATGCCGTTTGGTCTGCAGGGAGCCCCAGCTACCTTCCAGAGGGCCATGGACCCGATCCTAGTCTCTCATAAGAAGTATGCCGCTGCTTACCTGGATTGTAATATTCAGCCCTGACAGGGAAAAGCACAGGCCAGGGAAACTACATTGAAATGCAGATGCCCTGTCTAGACTTCCCTGCTTAGCGAGTGAAGGTGCCAAAACCCCTGGCTTTGGGAACAGCGTGTATGAGACAAAGTCACTGGTAAGGTGCTGGAGGGGAGATATGTTTCCCTGAGGCTATTGACTTCAGTGAACTAAAACCATTAAGTTAACTCCCAGCATGTTATTTTTTGAGAGGGGTTAAGTCCAGAGTAAAAGAGAGTAGTTTTTTGTGAATGACCATTGCAAAGGGTGGGAGGCCATTTACCATATCTCTCCGCCTCATGGTGTGGTCTGGGGGAGTTTAAATGTTTGGCCAGTTGAGGCATTCAGAGTTCAATGTCTGAAGAAGTAAGCTCCAGAAGGGAGCTTGAGTCTTTTCCTGAATCATGGAGTTGCTGAACTCTCAGCAGGCGAATCCCTGCCACTACAAGGACTGTGTTCTTTGTGTTACCATTTTTGCGATTTACCACAACACTTTTTAATTCCTGTTTGTATTTGACTACTCTTTAAATAGGTATTGCTTTCAATTATATGGCATATATTGCCATTACTGTATAGTGTAAAATATTTACATGTACAGGATAGCAGTGTTATATATATATGTACCGTGTAGTGACATTATTTTATTTGTATACAATATATTATGACTAGTGTTGAGCATTCCGATACTGAAATATTGGGTATCGGCCGATATTCGCGGTATCGGAATTCCAATACTTAATTCCGATACTTTTGCAATATCGTATACCGGAATCGGAAGTTCCCATAATGCAATGAGCCATTTTCATTTTATTCAGCCAATGAGGATCCTAAGAAGTGTGGGCACATCCTGTTAGGCATGTAGGCATCTTAACTAATGGCATGGCTGTGATTGGCTGCTGAAATGATGTCATGATGCACTATAAAAGCCGCCGCCGCCATTTTGAGCTCACTCTGCTGTGAATTCAGTTAGGGATAGGATGCTGTTGTTCTGTGGGACAGTTTTAGCTACCTATTTGGTCTATTCTGCTTTACCCAAGCTACTTTATAAATCGCTGTGCCTTGCAGTGCTAGTGCACAGTTCTCTGTGCTGTTCACCGCTTTCTGCAAGGTCTCTGTGTGTGAGTGCAGCTCACCCTGTAGTGTGTGCTTCAGCCACGTCTGGTTATAATGCACTCAGTGTGTGTCACTGCCTCATACATTGTCCTTTTTTGCCAATTCATAATTTTTCCTGATTTCTCCTATTAGTGTGGTGGTTCCATCCGTATTCAGCTAAATTTGTTCCAAACACACTATATAGGAGTAGATAGAGAAATTTTTTTGGTCTTGCAGCGCTAGTGAACAGTGCTCTGCATCTGTACTGTTCACTGCTGTCTGCAAGGTCTGGTGTGTGAGTGCAGCTCACCCCGTAGTGTGTGCTTCAACCACGTCTGGTTGTAGTGCACTCAGTGTGTGTCACTGCCTCATACATTGTCCTTTTTTGCCAATTCATAATTTTTCCTGATATATCCTATTAGTGTGGTGGTTCCATCCGTATTCAGCTAAATTGGTTCCAAACACACTATATAGGAGTAGATAGAGAAATTTTTTTGGTCTTGCAGCGCTAGTGCACAGTGCTCTGCATCTGTACTGTTCACCGCTGTCTGCAAGGTCTGGTGTGTGTGTGCAGCTCACCCTGTAGTGTGTGCTTCAACCACGTCTGGTTGTAGTGCACTCAGTGTGTGTCACTGCCTCATACATTGTCCTTTTTTGCCAATTCATAATTTTTCCTGATATCTCCTATTAGTGTGGTGGTTCCATCCGTATTCAGCTAAATTGGTTCCAAACACACTATATAGGAGTAGTTAGAGGAGCCTTTCTGCAGCATTGGGCCCTGCAGCCCCAGCCAGATTAGTATTAGCCTATTTTTTGCAGCCTCATCTATTGCATTGTAGGTTACCTTCCTACATTGTAATAGCTACAAAAAGTTTGTGATACTATCGTTATTACATCTTTAGGCACATCCAGTGTCTTTTTGTGACAAAAAAAACCTAAATAAAGTTCACCAAACACTCCACTTTACAGTTGTGTAGGCCACATTAGCTCATATTAAAGTCTAGTCCACACTTTATAAAATTAGTGTTTCTTACACCTGTTAGCAGCTGTTCAGGAATAAGCACACTAAGCCCTTAGTACTTTTCTGCCTATCTTTATCAGTCTACCAAGATGAAGAAGGCAGGGAGTAAGGCATGTGGTCGTGGGCGTGGACGTGGAGTTTCTGCAGGGAGAGGACGTGAGGATTCTGTGCCTGCAGGGAGAGGACGTGGGGATTCTGTGCCTGCTGCGGGCACCAGTGACTCAGCATCCCCCAGTTTTACCAGGGAACAGTCCTTTATGCGCAGCTTTGTAGGAGCTAGCCGTACCCCACTGCTGCGGGAGGACCAAATTGAAGCCGTTGTCGGATGGATGGCAGCTAATGCATCGACTTCAATTAGTTCCAGATCCTCTCAGGTCCTGAGCACTGAAGAGCACCCATCTGTCTCTTCACCACCTGCCAAATTGCCCAGGCAGTCAGAGAGCCCTGGACAGGAGCCATCTCTACTTCTGTTCTCTGAATCTCTTGGCTTGGAAAGAGGGGGCCAGCCAAGCAGAATTCGAGAATTTGAAGAAGAGGTAGTATGCAGTGATGCGCAATCGTTTTGTCTCTCTGAATCTGAAGAGGCGGGTGGGCCAGTGCCTATGGTCAGCAGCACACCTCAGTATGCATCTGATGATGAGACTCAGGTGCCACTTTCTGGTGCGTACTGTGCTTTCGAGACTACCCAGGAGAAGCAGTTGTTTGAAGAGGGTGGTGTAGATGATGAGGTCCTTGACCCATCATGGCGTTAGGGACAGGAAGGTGGTGGGAGCAGCTCTGAGGAAGAGATTCCCCGAACAGCCCAAAAAGGAGGGAGAGGGAGGGGGCAGACTTGGTTGCCTGTAGCCTCCACTTTGGCACCCATTAGGAGCATAGCTCATCCAAAATCCAAAGCGGGCGCTCCCAAGACTTGCAGTGCCTGGTCCTTTTTTGACACAGTTGCAGATGACATTTGCTTTGTCAAATGCAAGCTGTGTAATCAGAAGGTGAAAAGAGGGAAAAGTGTCAGCAACCTCAATACCACAAATATGTGGAAACATGTGTGGACCAAGCACGTGGTGGAGTTACAAAAACACACTGAAGACCTAGGCCAACCTACAGCGCCACCTACCACCTCTTCAGCTCGTGTTGTAGCCTCTTCCTCCAGCTCACACACAGCTGGTTCGGCTTCTTCACAGGATCGCCATGGAAGAATCTCTGGCACTGTTGTACAGAGACACAGTGTAATTCCACCCACAGCACCACTTTCCCAGTCATCCTCACACTCCCAGGCCAGTCTACAGCCATCGTTAGCACAGGCATGGGAGAAAAGGCGCCCATACTCGGCAAACCACCCCCGAGAACAGGCTCTGAATGATGGCATTGCTAAACTACTGGCCCTTGAAATGCTATCATTCAGGCTGGTGGAGACTGACACATTCCGTAACTTTATGGCATTGGCAGTCCCACAATACAACGTGCCCAGCCGATTTTATTTCAGCAGGCAAGCCGTCCCTGCCCTGCAACATCATGTGGAGGGAAAAATTAAACATGCGCTACAAAACGCCGTCAGTAGCAAGGTCCACCTGACCACCGATACGTGGACCAGTAAGCATGGACAGGGACGATACCTTTCCCTCACTGCCCATTGGGTAAATGTTGTGGAGCAGGGTACAGATCTTGAGAGTGGCGCTGTATGTGTTCTGCCAACTCCAAGGATTTCAGGAATCCAGTCTGTACACATTGACTCCTCCTCATACTCCAGTTCCTCTGAATCAGCGCTGCAGGAGCCGTCACGGTCTACCTTCACATCGACCCTGTTATGGTGACCAATATGAGCACAGCCGTGGCCAAACGTCAACAGGCCGTATTAAAATTAATTTCTTTGGGGAATCGAAGCCACACAGCGCAGGAGCTCTGGAATGCCATCAAGCAGCAGAGCGACGTGTGGTTTGTGCCAGCGAATCTCCAGCCAGGCATGGTAGTGTGTGACAATGGCCAAAATCTGGTGGCAGCTCTGGGCCTAGGCAACCTCACTCACATCCCATGTCTGGCACATGTGCTCAACTTGGTCATGCAGAGTTTTTTGAGGGACTATCTGGATCTTGATGCACTGCTTCACAAGGTCCGCATAGAGTGCACTCACTTGCGGCGTTCCAGCAATGCAAGATCACGCATTGCAGCTCTGCAGCGCCGATTACGTCTTCCGGAACATCGCATCATATGTGACCTACCCACCAGGTGGAATTCAACGTTACATATGTTGGAGAGGTTGTGTGAGCAGCAGGCAGCAGTAATGGAGTACCAGCTGCAGCAGGCGCAAAGAAGTCGCAGTGCTCGCCGTTCACACTTCACCACCACTGAGTGGGCCTCTATGAAAGACATTTGCCACGTTTTGCGTGCCTTCGATTATTCCACGCGGATGGCGAGTGCAGATGATGCACTAGTCAGCATGACTATCCCCCTTATCTGCCTGCTTGAAAAAACACTGCAAGCACTAAGGGACGAAGTTTTGGAAGAGGTGGAGGATGAGGAGTCACAAATGCCATCTGCTTCTCTATAGTCTAAGCAACGTGGTTCCTCACAAAGGCCTAAGCAGGGGACACTTTGTGAGGAGGATGAGGAGGAGTCAATGGATGAGGAAGACATCTGTCCAGAGGAGGGAGGTACACAATGCTCTAGTAGTCAGTATCTAGAGCGAGGGTGGGGTGATGCAGAGCAGGCAGAGATCACGCCTCAAGCAGGGGACAGCGTTTCTTGGCCAGTTGGCAGTCTGCAGCACATGGTTGATTTCATGCTGCAGTGCCTGAGAAACGACCGCCGCATCGCCCACATTCTCAACACGGCTGATTATTGGGTGTCCACCCTCCTAGATCCTCGCTACCGGGACAACTTACAAAGCCTCATAACACCGTTGAACCGGGAGCGTAAAATGCGGGAGTACCAAGACGCACTGGTGCATTCCATCATGTTCTCCATTCCAACCGAGAGCAGTGCTGCTAGTGCTTTACAAAGCAGCTCAGTGCGTCGAGGCAGTGGAGGAAGCTCTGCACAAAGAGGGAGCAGAAGCAGCGCCTCAGCACAAGGCAAGACCAGTATGGCCGAAATGTGGCAAAGTTTTGTGTCCCCGCCGCCACAAATGTCTACACCATCACAGACGGCTCCAGTCAGCAGGAGGCAACGTTTCCGTCAGATGGTGACAGACTACATGTCTTGCCCTCTTAGTGTACTCCCAGACGGCTCTTCTCCCTTCAAGTTTTGGGTCTGTAAGCTAGATACATGGCCAGAGCTAAGTCAGTATGCATTGGAGGTGCTAGCTTGCCCTGCTGCTAGTGTATTATCGGAACGAGTCTTTAGTGCCGCAGGTGGTGTACTAACAGACAATCGCATGCGACTATCCTCCGATAATGTTGACCGGCTTACTTTTCTCAAAATGAACAAGGCCTGGATCTCTCATGAATTTGCCAGTCCTCTTCCAGAATAAATAATTGTTGGCAAAAGTATCCAGGTCTCCTGTTCTGTTCATGTGTCTACCACCTGAACTGTAATCCCTGAGCTCCAACACCGCCAGTTGGCGCTCTGAAGTGCCGTCTGCACAGTCAACACTTGCTGCCGTGTCATTGGGGTTCAGTAACGTCAGCTGTTCCCCTGCTGTGCGGACGGCAATTTCTCCTGCTCTGTCCACATTATCACTACTACAGATTTGAAAGTTGCTCCAATTACACCTCTGGCTCCTCTGTTTTCAGCATTATCCCTGAGCTCCAACACCGCCAGTTGGCGCTCGGAAGTGCCGTCTGCACAGTCAACACTTGCTGCCGTGTCATTGGGGTTCAGTAACGTCAGCTGTTCCCCTGCTGTGCGGACTGCAATTTCTCCTGCTCTGTCCACATTCTCACTACTACAGATTTTAAAGTTGCTCCAATTACACCTCTGGCTCCTCTGTTTTCAGTATTATCCCTGAGCTCCAACACCGCCAGTTGGCGCTCGGAAGTGCCGTCTGCACAGTCAACACTTGCTGCCGTGTCATTGGGGTTCAGTAACGTCAGCTGTTCCCCTGCTGTGCGGACGGCAATTTCTCCTGCTCTGTCCACATTCTCACTACTACAGATTTTAAAGTTGCTCCAATTACACCTCTGGCTCCTCTGTTTTCAGTATTATTCCTGAGCTCCAACACCGCCAGTTGGCGCTTGGAAGTGCCGTCTGCACAGTCAACACTTGCTGCCGTGTTATTGGGGTTCAGTAACGTCAGCTGTTCCCCTGCTGTGCGGACGGCAATTTCTCCTGCTCTGTCCACATCCACTGTACTACTGATTTAAAACCTCCTCCAAATACACCTCTGGCTCCTCTGTTTTCAGTATTATCCCTGAGCTCCAACACCGCCAGTTGGCGCTCAGAAGTGCCGTCTGCACTGTCAACACTTGCTGCCGTGTTATTGGGGTTCGGTAACGTCAGCTGTTCCCCTGCTGTGCGGACGGCAATTTCTCCTGCTTTGTCCACATCCACTGTACTACCGATTTAAAACCTCCTCCAAATACACCTCTGGCTCCTCTGTTTTTAGTATTTACCCTGGGCTCCAATACCGCTAGTTGCTGCTCAGAAGTGCCGTCTGCACAGTCAACGCTTGCTTCAGTGCTATTGGGGCTCAGTAACGTCAGCTGTTCCCCTGCTGTGTGTCCGGCAAATTCTCCTGCTTTGTCCACATCCACTGTACTACTGATTTAAAACTTGCTCCAATTACACCTCTGGCTCCACTCTGTTTTTAGTATTTACCCTGGGTTCCAGCACCGCCAGCTGGTTCTCGGTAGTTCCATTTGCTCTTGTACCTTCTACTACCCATCCGGGTTCCAGTACCGTCAGCTGGTTCTCGGCAGTGCCTTTGGATTAGGTGCCTCCATCTCGGTATCCAAGTTCCACCAACATCTGCTGGTTCTTGGTATTGCTTTCTGGCACAGGTACCTCCTTCTTAGTAACCGAGTTCCAGTACCGTCAGCTGGTCTTCGGCAGTTCCATTGGCTCTTGTACCTTCTGCTACTCATCCAGGTTCCAGTACCGTCAGCTGGTCCTCGGTAGTTCAATTTGCTCTTGTACCTTCTATTACCCATCTGGGTTCCAGTACGGTCAGCTGGTTCTCGGCAGTGACTTTTGCATGGGTACTCCCTCCTGCCCAGCCTGGTTCCAGCACGCCAGCTGTTTCCGGGTAGTGTCAACGTCACTTTGCCTCCAATGCGTTGTCCTGTCGTGTTGCGGTAGGGTTAGCCGACTCTATGGTGCCTGCAGTTTAGGTGACTCCTATGTGGGCTGCGGGATCTGGCAATGAAGGCTGGTTCCATAGTGCCAATAGGACAAGCACCCCCTGTAGGACAGTGGGTTTTGGTAACTGCGGCCGACTCGCGGCCTTGAACTTTTTTTTACATGGGTACCTTCTGCTACTCATCCGGGTTCCAGTACCGTCAGCTGGTTCTCGGCAGTGCCTTTGGATTAGGTGCCTCCTTCTCGGTATCCAAGTTCCACCAACGTCTGCTGGTCCTTGGTAGTGCTTTCTGGCACAGGTACCTCCTGCTTAGTAACCGAGTTCCAGTACCGTCAGCTGGTCTTCGGCAGTTCCATTGGCTCTTGTACCTTCTGCTACCCATCCGGGTTCCAGTACCGTCAGCTGGTCCTCGGTAGTTCCATTTGCTCTTGTACCTTCTACTACCCATCCGGGTTCCAGTACCGTCAACTGGTTCTCGGCAGTGACTTTTGCACGGGTACTCCCTCCTGCCCAGCCTGGTTCCAGCACGCCAGCTGTTTCCGGGTAGTGTCAACGTCACTTTGCCTCCAATGCGTTGTCCTGTCGTGTTGCGGTCGGGTTAGCCGACTCTATGGTGCCTGCAGTTTAGGTGACTCCTATGTGGGCTGCGGGATCTGGCAATGAAGGCTGGTTCCATAGTGCCAATAGGACAAGCACCCCCTGTAGGACTGTTGGTTTTGGTAACTGCGCCCGGCTCGCGGCCTTGAACTTTTTTTTACATGGGTACCTTCTACTACCCTTCCGGGTTCCAGTACCGTCAGCTGGTTCTCGGCAGTGCCTTTGGATTAGGTGCCTCCTTCTCGGTATCCAAGTTCCACCAACGTCTGCTGGTCCTTGGTAGTGCTTTCTGGCACAGGTACCTCCTGCTTAGTAACCGAGTTCCAGTACCGTCAGCTGGTCTTCGGCAGTTCCATTGGCTCTTGTACTTTCTGCTACCCATCCGGGTTCCAGTACCGTCAGCTGGTTCTCGGTAGTTCCTCAGCTTTCTTGTACCTTCTGCTACATTTCCAAGTTCAAGCTTTTTGAAATGGTTCTTGGTAATCACTCTGGATCTCCCTGACGAGGACCCTGAAGACGAGGACCCTGAAGACCAACCCTAAGAAGACGAGGACCCCGAAGACAATGACCCTGAAGACGAGGACCCTGAAGACCACCCCGAAGAAGATGAGGACCCTGAAGACCACCCCGAAGAAGACGAGGACCCTGAAGACCACCCCGAAGAAGACGAGGACCCCGAAGACGAGGACCCAGAAGACCAACCCGAAGAAGATGAGGACCCCGAAGACGAGGACCCCCGAAGACGACGACCCTGAAGACCACCCCGAAGAAGACCAAGAAGATGACCCTGAAGAAGTTGACCAAGAGGACAAAGAAGAGAAGACAAGCACCAAGATACAGAAGAACAAGAGACAGAAAACCAAGAAGCAGAAATACAAGAAGCTGCAGAACAAAAAGCGGAAGAACATTAAGCATAAGACTAAAAATCAGAGCAAAAGATAATATCTAAATTATAAGCAGAAGATGACTAAGCAGTGTATGGGGGTGAGTCCGTTCCTCCTCGTGGTGCCCCTGGAAAAGACCTGCTGCTGCAGGCCAAACTGAACGCGGACAAATCATGTTGTAAATCTTTTGTGACGGGCAGAACGAAAGGCGTAATGTCCAACCTTTTATAGATAACAACTACAGGAATGCCTGTCACAAATAAGAATATGATGAAGAAGAAGAATATGAAGAAGATGAAGAAGTAGAATATGAAGAATGTAAAAAAAAAGAATAATACGAAGAAGGTGAAGAAGAAGAAGATGAAGAAGGTGAAGAAGAAGAGGATGAAAAAGATGCTGAGGATGATGAAGGAGAAAGTGTGGGAGAAGTAAAAAGATGGTGAAGAGCATGGAAGTAGTGAAACATAAATATCCGACAAAATATAAAAATACTTAACATAGTCAATATTTCCGTAACTCAGAACGTCTTAAAAAAAATATTAATTCCTGCTATTTCATTTGATTGGGCTAAACCTCTATGCCTTTATTGTCTCCCCCACCTCCCCCAATACATTCTACATTATTCTTAGTTGTTTTCCTTCATGTAGAATTAACCTACAAGGAAAGAAAGGGTTTATTTTCATTCCGATATTTCTGTCCCATTGACTTGCATTGGTTTCCGGTATCGGAATCGGCGATATCCGATACTTTTTCGGTATCGGTCCGATCCAATCCGATCCGATATTTCCCGATATCGGAAGGTATCGCTCAACACTAATTATTACTTCATTGGTTTACAGCATATAGCAACCATATGTATGTGTGCATCATAAAGCAACATAATTTACAGTATGTGTAAAGCATTGGGACATTATTGGTAAACAGTATACAGAGACATTATGCGGTCACATTTTATATAGTGTACAATAAATTGTGACATTATTGGTGTAAAATAATGGCTTTATATATGTGCACAGTACATGTATAAGTACAGTATATTGCCCAAAAGCCGATACAACTTTTGAGCTAACTTATTATGCCTTTCCCCTAAAGAATCTATAGGTATGGCCCATAAGCATAATGTGAATAGAACCTAAAGGCCCCCATAGATATAGATGTCTGTCGGCCAATCAACGCAGTCTCTTGCCTACACAGGAGCGCTTGTTTGGACAAGTGCTATTGCTGTCGGAATATCTGTAGGAGAACAAAGCTATTATCAACTGAATTTGGAAAATGTACAATCAACATCTCCCCCAACAAACAGTTGACTGGCACCTTATACACATTAAAGTGTCAGTCAAAGCCATCGACATTGGCAGATGTGGCCAAGGTTAATGTATGGTGGGATTAAGATGGTTTTCCCACAAACAAAGTTAATTTTAAAGTTGATTTAAGTCAATGGATCTTGGAAGAATAATAAGTTCTATAATTGGATGTATTTAAAATTATTGTTCCTGTACTGAGATAATCTTATAAATGTGCCCCTGCTGTGTACTGTGTAATGCCCGCATCAGGGGCACATTTATAGCATTATCTCAGCACAGGAAAACATTTTTTAAACACAACCAATTGTGGAAATTATTACAATTCCAAGATCTAGGGACTAAAACCAACTTAGTTCGTGGGAAAACCCCTTTAAGCTAAACATGGAGGTCAATATAAGGAAAACTAAGCTCACATAGTAGACTGATTTCACTTGCCAGCAATGCGGTCCCATTTAATAATTGTATTCGTTTTGGTTAGACCTCTAGCAGTTGAACTAGACTTTTCTTTAATGACTAAGTCCCATTTTGATCCCTAATAAGCTGGGGCATTTTGCTATAGTACGTATGATGAGGCGTGCCAGCTTTATGGCTCATGTGAAAGTAGCCTAAGGCGCAATAATTATTTTAACAAGAAATAGAAAGAGGTGAACTATTCTTATTTTATATGTAGACACCATTAACATTTCAAATGTAATATATCATGTAAATAGCAATACATGGCATTTTATAATGAGATGTGACAAACCAAACTTTGAAGATTCACTTGCAACCATCTGGTAAACTCTTAAGATCATAGTAAGAGTGTGATTAGGGCATTGATCCTTCTAATAAAATAAAAAGGCTAATAAGGTTATTCATCTGGATTTACTTATCTTACTAATAAGTACATGAATAATAAACATGAAAGGTTAAATTGCAAATCAGGAATGAAAGAGATTATCTGTCCTTCAGAAATAGCTAGGTTTTCCGACAGGTTTTAAGCAGCTGCATTTAATTATTATCACTCACACTTTGTTTAATCCCTCATTTCCTTCTGATCTCATAGTATGTCAAGTGAAAAAGCAAACTTTTTTCAAAGTACTGTATGCCACTATTGAATTAATGAAGCACTTTGAGAAATTATAGCTGGTAGCATTTTTAAGAGAAGAAATAAATTACTAAATTAACATTTTCAGCATGTGATGTCTCTCATGCTGCTGGATGTCATATTATGACACTGGCACAAATAAAGTTATGTGTTCAATGCTAATGATATTCTTTGTTTGTCTAGATTACAGAACAGTTCTATGAATAAAAACACCTTAAACTGCATTGCTTTTATATAGAAAACACATAATATATGTAAGTAAACACTACATTTTATAAAAACAATTTATCTACAAACAGATTCTCATGTCAAAGTACTATATATAAAATCCATGTTTGGACTTTTTTATGATTGTATATTGAAATTCCATCTCACACGAGGTGTACGAGCCTGGGCTTAAAGGCATATTTTAGCCTGTGGTTTGCCAATCATGGCAAAGCTGCATAACTCCTCCGAAGACTTTGAATGCCCAAATAACTCTTCAAGGTTGATTAATATATGTCATGCCCTAATTGATAACTTATTGCAGTAACCAGAGTTACCAGTTATAACCATCTACTATTTTGCCAGAAATGTTCTCCATGGAAGAATTGCTGCTGAAAACCATAGCTTTGAAATGGAAACAAGACCAGATGATTCCATAATGCACAAAAAAAAGGAACTGGGGAGCCAAAATATGGCAGAATGTGATGTGGACTGCTGAGTTAAAAAGTAAAATATTTGTCTGTAACTGAAGGCAGATGGTTCACCGAAACGCTGGAGAGTGGTCAAATAATGTGTCTACAGAAACTATTGAAGCATAAAGCAGGTTTCTTGAAAGTTTGGGACTGCATTTCATCAAATGGAATTGGGTATTTGGTCAGGATTAACTGTGTCCTCAATGCTGAGAAATACAGGCAGATACTGGTCAATCATGCAATACCACCAGGGAGGCAGCAGGACATTGACCAAAAAGATTCAGTCAACGTCATTAAAAAGTATTTTCAGCATAAAAAAAGAAAAGGATTTTATTATGTGAGAATTGATGATATGTTCCTCACAGAGTCTTCATTAGAGAAGAGCAAGCCCAAACTGTAAAGTTCAGGGTTCGTACTGGACATCTAGTGTTCAGTTCTGAACACCAAACATGGACTTCAACTAGAAGTCCGTTTTGCAGTTTGGGAGTATGGGGAGGGGAGAGAGAGAGACAGAGAGAGATTTTCCAGCTCCAAAGTTCGGGTCCCCATTGCTTTCAATGGGGTTCGGGTTCAGCTTCAAGTTCAGTACAGTTCAGGTACCCGAACCGAGCTTTGGACTAAAGATCGGCAGAGTACCAGAACCCGAACTTTCACGAGTCCCCTCATCCCTAGTACTGATCTGAACATAATTGAGTCTTTCTGTGATTACATGACAAAAATATTTACCCAAGCCTACATCCACAGAAGATCTGTGGTTAGCTCAATATGTTTGGAATAACCTCCCTGCTGGGTTCCCTTAAAAACTTTGCGCAAGTATACCTATTAGAATTGATACTTTGATGCTTTTCTGAAGGCAAAAGGTGGTGACAACAAACATTGATTTGATTTATTTTTGTTTTGTTTCTTCACTTTCCATTTTGATAATTAAGAGAATTTTTTTTTAACACTTCAGATTTTTAATGCATTCTTACTTTGTAGTTTTTTCAACACCTGCCTAAAACTTTTATATATATATAAATTTTTTGCACGTTTTCTGTGTTTTTAAAATACACCTCTAATGTTCTTATTCCTCACACAAAAGTATACAGTAAAAACGATCTTTGGTTCATACCTGCATGAGATTTTTTGGCAGTCATGTCATATTTTTGTGTTTAATCACTCACCATATGGCATTATGTTAATAATAGTTATCAGCACTCTTTATGTGACATAGTGTTATCCTTCAGCCATCTGAATAAGCTTTATGTGCTAGTCTTCATGTGCACCTTGTTTTCTAACTATAGGAGTCTGGAGATACCTAGAACTAGTACCCCATGACATAATCCTGTCTTAAAAGCAGCCAATACAGGTTAAGAGAACTGCAACTTGTGGTACCAACTTGCTACAGTACAAGGCATACAGTACCATATGCTATGTAACCATTGTCCTGTCCCGATTAATATTTATGTTATTATTAGTGATGATCGAGCACTAAAATGCTTGGGTACTCGTTACTTGGATTGAGTAAATCGTAATGCTCGGGTGCCCCCGAGTAAAGAGTACAATGTAAATCAATGGAAAATGTTTTTTCAGTGACCCCTCCGGAGGTCTAGAGGGGTCTAAAAATTGGTCAAATCGATGGCAACAGTGTTGAAATGACATGGGAATAGCATGAGGAAGGCCCCTGGAAGCACCTCTGAATCCCAGGTCACTGCTGTGAACAATGTTGCCAGAGTATTACGGCACTTTTACGGACTGACAATAAAACATACAAAAATGAAGCTAAAATGGATTTTTC
Source organism: Phyllobates terribilis (assembly GCF_046119375.1). Taxonomy (NCBI): domain Eukaryota; kingdom Metazoa; phylum Chordata; class Amphibia; order Anura; family Dendrobatidae; genus Phyllobates; species Phyllobates terribilis. The sequence goes on from NW_027362764.1 coordinate 449,416,467, forward strand.
TGGAAAAATGTTAAGAAACATTCTTTCCAGGGTAACAACTTGTATATAAGGCAAAATAAGTAACAAAAAACAAAAACTCTCCTCCACACCTTGGGCTATGTTCACGCGTAGTGTTTTTGCTGAATTTTTGTACTTTTTCATTGCTTTCAATGGTGAAAAATACTTTCCTCAGTAAATGTTATTTTAAGATTTTACTACTTAATCTGGCCATGTGGTGTGTGAGACATGGTCAGACACATCTTGTTTCATTTATGAAAGAGAGACTCTGAAAGTCACAAAACCTATTTTTACAGTGCTATGAAGCGGCTCTTACTATTGTTAGAGGGCCAGCAGTCGGCCCTCACTATTTTAAAGGGCCATCAGCAGGCTATGTTTTGCATAGCGCATATTGCTACTGCAATATAATGTATCCATCTGAGGTGGTTTAATTTTCTTTTTCGCATATATTCTATATATATTCTGTAAAGTTTGAAATTTGAAAGTCATGCAGGCGACCCTCACAATTTATAGACATCAAGCAGGCGGCCCTCCCAATTTATAGAGTGCCAGCAGGTGGCATCTACTATTTTTAGAGGGCCAGCAGGCATCTTGGGGACAGATGAGACCAAGATAGAGCTTTTCGGTAAACCACATCATTCAATTGTTTACTTTAAATGGAATCAGGCCTACAAACAAAATGTCCCAGTACTTAAAGTCAAATATGGTGGAGGTTCAAAGATATTTTGGGGTTGTTTTGCTGCTTTTGGAACAGGATGCCTTGAGTGTGTAAGAGGCATCATGAAATGTGAAGATTCACAAAGGATTTTGGGTCCCAATATATTGCCCAGTGTCATAAATCTGGATTGGCATCCAAGGTCATGAGTCTTCAAGCATGACAATGACCCCAAATATACTTCATGTAGCACCCAGAAATGGATGGAAACAAAGGACTGGAGAGTTCTGAAGTGGTAATTTCAGCTCCAGTAGTGTCAAGTCCCCCACCACTATCTCTTACATACAAAAGCTACAAAGAAACTGCAAATGGACACATTCAATTAAATTTTAACTTTGATAAATTTCTGTCAACTTTGATTAATATGTGAGTACAGATCACCGCAAAAATTATGAATCGGTCAATGAATATATGGAAAAAAGCAATCTAGTTATGGACTGTGGAAGGGATTTATGCAACCAGAATGAACACTCATTTTTTTTGGTAGGTGGCAGCACCAAACAGTAGAGGAACCAACCAGGAGTCTCCCCATTTCCAAAAATTAGGGGCTGACACCAACAAAGTGGCATCAATTTCACCAGAGTAGAAATAGAATAAAGTGGAGCAACACCTCTTCCACTACAGCCAACCCAGAGATGGAGATCAAATCAGGAGTCTTCACATTTTAAAAAATTAGGGGCCGACACCACCAAAGTGGCATCAATTTCAGTAGAGTAGAAAAAGTATAATTGGGACCGACATCTCTTCCACTACAGCCATCCCAACAGATGGAGACTAGTGATGAGCGAGCACTAAAATGCTCGGTTACCTGTTGCTCGAGTCGAGCACTCGAGCATTCCAATTTGCTTGAGTCGAGCAAATTGGAATACTCGAGTGCTCAACCTGAGCAACGAGCAAAATGTAAGTCTATGGGAAACTCAAGCATTTTTCCAGCTGCCCCCCCAGCGGTCTGCAGAAGACCTAAAAAGTGCCCTAATCGATGGGAACAGTGCTCAAATGACATGGAAACAGCATGAGGAAGACCCCTGGAAGCATCTCCCAGATCACTGCTGTCAACAATGTTGTCAGAGTATTTCACCACTTTTACGGACTCACAATAAAACATACAAAAACGAAACCAACATGGATCTTTCTGGGAACATGCTTTCCAGGGTAATGACTTGTATATAAAGCAAAATGAATAGGCAAAAATAAAAATGCTCCTCCACACGTTGGGCTATGTTCACACGTAACATTTTTTATGCGTTTTTGCACTTTTGCATTACTTTCAATAGTGTAAAAAATATTCCCCAGTAAATGTAATTTTAACATTTTACTACCTTATCTGGCCATGTGGTTTGTGAGACATGATCAGACACATCCATACAGTGCTGAAAAGACATGGGAATAGCATGGGGAAGACCCCTGGAAGCATCTGACTCCCAGGTCACGGCCTAAATCCGTGGTCATCAGACGTGATCCTATATTAGTAATTATACAGCCATTTTTGGCAACGTGAAAAATATTAAACTCCATTTAAAATGGGAAAGGTGTGTGGCAAGGGACGGGGAAGTGGACGTTATGGTGATGGTGATAGTGCACGTAGAGGCCGTGGGCAAGATGAAACTGTGTCTGCTGAGGGAACACAACAAACACCCACATCATGTCGATCTACATTCCTTTCCCAATTTCTAGGGGGCCGCAGAACACCACTATTGAAGCCAGAGCAGTGTGAAAAGTTTGATGGTTGGATAGCAGATAATGCTTCCAGTCACTTTGCCCCGTCACCTCCTTGTCTTCAACACGGCACTGTCTCAGTAGCCATGAGTCGGGACCACATTATTATTATTACTTTAGCGCCATTTATACCATGGAGCTTTATATGTGAAAAAGGCGTATACAAATACATCGCAAAAACAATTACAATAATTTTGAACAAAAATGTGACAGCGACTGCTACAGGAGTACAAGGGATGGGTGAGGATAGAGTAGGTGAGGATAGATGTGGTCGTGCAGCGGTATGGTGCAGCGAAGGTTACTGCAGGTTGTACGCTTGACGGAAGAGGTGGGTCTTCAGGTATCTTTTGAAGGTTTCAACAGTAGTTGAGAGTCAGAAATGTTGGGGTAGATTGTTCCAGAGAATGGGGGATGCACGGGAGAAATCTTGTATGCGATTGTGGGAAGAGGAGATAAGAGGGGAGTAGAGAAGGAGATCTTGTGAGGATTGGAGGTTGCGTGCAGGTAAGTACTAAGAAAAGGTCATTGATGTATGGAGGAGACAGGTTGTGGATGGCTAAGCATGCCAAGGTTAGGGTTTTGAACTGAAGTCTCTGTGCAATGGGGAACCAGTGAAGGGATTCACAGAGAGGAGAGGCCAGGGAATAGTGAGGGGATAGGTGGATTAGTCGGGCAACAGAGTTTAGGATAGATTGGAGGAATGCGAGAGTGTTAAAAGGGAGGCCACAGAGTAGGAGGTTGCAGTCGTCGAGACGGGAGATGATGAGGGTGTGCACTAGTGTTTTTGTAGATTTGTGGCTGAGGAATGTGCAGATCCGAGAGATTTTTTTTTTACTTGGAGTCGGCATACTCCTCACCCTGATCCTCCTTCCTCCCACCATTCCGAGTGCCCTGAGACTACTGATCCCACACTTGGACACTTCGAAGAGCTATTTTGTTCATCTTTCCATTTACAGATTCTGGCCTCTGGCTTAGCACCACAACAGGGAGGTACATGAAGTGTGGTGGCCACAGACACAAGGCACGCAATTGCTCCTCGGAACACCAACACGACAGAAGTTGCTACTACAACTGTTAGGTCTTTCCGAGTATGGTTCTTTTATAAAGACTGTTTAAATAACCCCAAAAAGGCCATTTGCAACATCTAACAGGCCAGCATCATCAAAGGCACCAAAATTACCAGCCTAATCACCACCAACATGCTCAGTGCTCAGGCACATGACAGAAAAGCACCAGACTTGGTTGGCTGAACGCCAATGTCCAAAAACAGTTTCTGCAGGTGCCACCACTGCCTCTTCCGCTGTTGTGCGTGCATATGCCAGTCCCCTGTCCATGGCGCAAGTGAAGATGCCTCCCGCCCTGCACCTGTTATTGCAGACTTGCAACCATCACCGTCCATATTCATGTCCCTTTGCAGTGTTCAGTTGTCCCTACTCCAGTCCTTGGAATGCAAGCGCAAGTATGCAGCCAACCACCAACCCACAGGCTGCAATAGTAAACTGACACATTTCTGGACTGATTTCAATTGAAATGTTGCCTCTTAGGCTTGTGGAGATGGAAGCTTTCCACACCCTAATGACTGCAGTGGCTGGGTGTCCATACTCGGTCCCAAGCCGCCACTATTTCTCCCAATGTTATCTCCGCCTTCCACAAGTGCTGGTCCCAAAACATTACCTGTGCCCTCCCAAGTGCACTTAAGTGGGAAGGACCGCCTAACCACAAAAACGTGGACAAGTGAATGTGGCCAGGGACGGTACATCTCACTGTTGAATGTCACTGGGTTAATATTGTGCATGGTCTCCTAGACAACGATTAAATTATTCATAAGGATAAAACGATTATTATTATGATGGTCAAATCATCCATCTCCTTCGCTTTGTGTTACTTAAAATGCAACCTCAAATATGCAGCCAGACACTCACCCACCCACGGGCCGCAATACTAAACTGCCACATTTCTGGGAAGCTTGCTTGCACTTGAAATGTTGCCTTTTATGCTCATGGAGGCAGAAGCTTTCCACAACCTCATGGCAGCGGAGGCCGGGTCTCCATACTCGGTCCCAAGCTGCCAATATTTCTCCCGGTGTTGTCTCCGCCTTCCACAAGTGCAGGTCCAAGAACATTATCAGTGCTCTTCCCCGTGCATTTAAGTGGGAAGGACAACCTAACGACAAACATGTGGATAAATGAATGTGGCCAGGGATGGTTCAGCTCACTAACGCATTCCACTGCATTAATATTGTGGAAGTCGGACCCAGTGGGACCCTTGGATGGAACACGTCCTCCCGACGCAGAGGATTGTTGACCCTGGGTCAATCAGGGTTGTCCCTACATTCTATAGCTCCTGCACCACCTCCTCCTTTTCCTCCTTTTCAGCCTCCATCTCCATCACTTGATTCATTTTTTCAGGAGATATTTCAGATTATGTAATTAAAGTTCGTGGGAGCCAATAACAATAAGCAGGACTGTATGCTTAGGCGACAACCCACAAACTGTTGCAAGGTTGTTGAAAGCTGTATAAGAGAACCTGGTGGCGGCTATGAAGCTTGGCAAGCTCCCACACGTACCATGCCTGGCCCATGTGCTCAATTTAGTGGTTCTGCAGTTTCTCAAAACCAAGTCAGATCAGCCAGAGCGGCTTGTAAAAGTATGCCGCATATGTGCCCATTTCAGAAAGTCAGCTACAGCTTCCGCCGCCCTGGCAGGGCTTCAGAAGTGTTTGCAGCTTCCAGCTCCTCACCGACTGGTATGCGATGTGACCAGGCGTTGGAAATCAAAGCTGCAGATGTTTGGAATGATTTTGAGCAGAAGAGAGAAGTTGTTGAGTACTAGCTTCAACACGTCCGTTGGCATTCAGGTCAGCCTCCGCATGTAAGACCTGATGAGTGGGCATGGATGTCTGACTCCTGTGCCATCCTCCAAAACTTTGAGGACTCCACCAAGATGATGAGTGGTGATGATGCCATAATTAGCCTCACCATCCCACTTCTCTGTCTATTGAAACGCTCGCTGATCACAATTGAAGAGGAACCATTGCAGGCGGAGCAAAGAACAATACAGGGTGATGCCAATCAGCCCAGCCAATTCTCATCTCAAGGCGAATTGGGTGATAATGAGGAGGTGGAGGAGGAAAAGTACATAGACAGTCATCCTCTTGATGAGAACAAGGAAGTCTTGGCTGTTGGCAATCTAGCACACATGGCAGACTTTATGTTCCACTGCCTTTACCTTGACCATCGCATTGAATGCATTTTGGGCATTACAGAAAACTGGCATGGCACGAGAGAATTCTTGGAGACGGAGGTGTGAGGTTCGGATTAAGGAGGTTATCAGTCTTAGATCAGTTGCAGAATGAAGGGCGCGGGAGGGGTGATACACAGAAATGAGGGATGAGATATAGGGCGGTGCAGAACTGTGGAGAGCTTGGTGGGTGAGATAGATGACTTTGTATTGTATTCTTTAGTGATTGATTGTTTAACCTAACCAGTGCAATGACTGTCACAGGTTAGAGGTGTCGGTGAAGTGGCTTGATAGAAATACGACCCTGGCTGCTGCATTCAGAAGCGATTGAAGAGGAGACAGTTTGTTTAGAGGGAGATCGATTAGAAGAGAGTTGTAGTAGTGAATAAGTGACAGTAAGAGATTTTGCAACAATTAAGGCAGCGCCATAGATACATGGCGCCGCTACTCCTGCAGGTGCGCCGCCAATCCGTGCGCCTCTGGGAGTAGTGGTGCCATGTAACTATGGCACTGGCTTAATTGTAAGTATTACCAGCTGTGTGGGGCCTTTATAATCTGACCCAGATCACCTCCACTTCACTCCCTGACGAAGCAACAGCGAAACGCGTGTTGGAGTGGTGTGAGGGAATCTGTGGTGTGTCCACATTAGGAGTATGTTGTACCCCATACTTATAACTAGATTGGCCATTATCCGCTCATGCAAATGTGGTCCAATTTCCACTTGGAATATATTTGTTTATCTATTTTTGACCACTTTATCTATTTATATACGTATATTCTTATGGTTTATATACTTATCTATTGATGCTAATGCACATTGCACTTTTCTGAAAGTTTTGGATGATGCTGAATGATTACCTTAATGCCATACCAGGGTCCTCCATGATTTCTCTCTGTCTCTGTGCCTTACAACTGTTGGGTATCCAATCTGGACATGTGGCATGAACTGTCTCTCTACGCCTTGGAGGTCCCGGCCGCTAGCATTTTGTCAGAGATTGTTTTTAGTGCAGCCGGGATGAGTGAGGATACAATAGGTGAAGGTACAGCTGGTCGTGCAGCGGTGTGGTGGAGTGAGGGTTTCTGCAGGTTGTAGGCTTGTCGGAAGCGATGGGTCTTCAGTAGTGTTGAGAGAGCACTAAAATGCTCGGGTGCTCGAAGCTCGGGCCGAGCTCGCCGTGATACTCGGGTGCTCGACCCGAGCAACGAGCCCAATGTTAGTCTATGGAAGACTTGAGAATTTTTGCGGTGGCACCCCCGGCAGTCTTTTAAAAGCCTAACAAGTGCCCAAAACGATAGTGACAGTGCTCAAATGACATGGGGACAGCATGGGGATCGCCCTAGGAAGCATTTCTGACCCCCAGGTCACTGCTGTCAACAATGTGGTCAGAGGTATTAAGCCACTTTTACAGGCTCACAATAAAACGTTCAAAAACGAAAGTGAAACTTTTTTCCTGTGAAATATGTTAAGGAACATCCTTTCCAGGGTAAAGACTTGTGTATAAGTTAAAATAAATGACCAAAAACAAAAATACTCCTCCACACCTTCGGTTATGTTCACAAGTAGCATTTTTTATGCGTTTTTGCACTTTTGTATTGCTTTCAACTATGACAAATGCATTCACCGGGAAATGTCATTTTAACATTTTACAACCTTATCTGGCCATGTGCTGTGTGACACATGCATAAAGTGCTGAAAAGACATGGGAACAGCATGGGGAAGACCCCTGGAAGCATCTCTGACTCCCAGGTCACTGTCTAAAAGTGTGCCCATCATAAGTGATCCTTGCCCCATCAGAAGATGCAGACTTGCAACTATCCCCATGCAAGTTCTAGTCCCAGAGCAGTGTTCAATTGTACCTCCCCCATTCCTTGCAATACAAGCTCAAGTATGCAGCCTGCCACCCACCCACCCCCAGGCTGCAATACCATACTGCTTGCTTGCTTGAACTTTAAATTGGGCCTTTTAGGCATGTGGAGGCGGAATCTGGCCACCACGTCATGGCTGTGTTGGCGGGCTGGAATCCATACTCATTCCCCAGCCGCCTGGCGGCCGGGTGTCCATACTCGGTCCCCAGCCGCTCCGTGGCTGGGTGTCCACACACGGTCCCCAGTCGCCTGGGGGCAGCCGGGTGTCCATAAACGGTCCCCAGCCGCCCCTATTTCTCCTTGGAACATCCCCCCACACACTTTTCTTAGCCCGGCCTGCTTTAGGCAGCATTGGACGAGCCCACCAGAGAACCAGACTCCTCCGGTGGGCCCTGACTTCTCCATCGGTGGAGTTGAGAGTGCCAAGGTGAGGAGCATGATGATGATGACAGAAGTTAGCATCTGCTATGTTTTCTTTTAATGCAAGTGTAAGTGTGCAGCCTGCAACCCACCCACCCCCAGACTGCAATTCCATACTGCTAGCTTGCACTTGAAATGGGGCCTTTTAGTTTGGAGGAGGCCGAAGATGGCCACTACCTCATGGCTGATTCGGCAGCGAGGTATCCATACTGAGTCCCCAGCCGCCCATATTTGTCCTGGTGTGCCTTATACATAAGATTAAGCGCGTATACCAAAACATTACCTGTGCCCTCACCAGTGCATTTAGTGGGAAGGAGAGCCTATTCCGCTGAAGTGTGTGCATGCCAAACCCCTGTTCATGGTACATGCGAAGATGCCTCCCACCTTGCACCTGTCATTGCAGACTTGCAACTAGAGATGAGCGTTGTTCTACTCGAACTGTTCGCCAATCTCAAATTCGAGCTGTTTTGGGGGGTGTTCGAGCCGTTCGGCGAACACGAACAATTTGAGAAAAATTCGGCTGTTCGAGGTTATGTTCGATAACTGTTCGTGCACCAAAATCATAACTGGATTTTTTCTCAGTAATGATGAAAATTAATGTTAATACGCAGTTTGAGTGTACAGCGGGGTGGGGGGAGGGGAAGGGGATGGATCTCTGCAGGAACAATGAAGATCTCCATTTTTTTTTTCTCTTTCCCGCATTTACAGTGGGGAGGTGCAATCTGTCAGCCTATCAGCAGCGCACACACGGAGCGAAGTGCTTTTTTTCACACAAGCAAGGGCATGTGTCATTGGCAGTGTATGTCACATGTCCTTGCCCTATAAGACCAAGCCATTTTCCCCGTCGCCACCATTTTCTCACTGCTGCAGCTGCGTGTTAGACGGCACCGCTGTTGCTGTGTGCGCTATACCTTGTTAATTTCAAGCCAATTTTCGCACAAATATACAGATAGCTTGGGAGTAGGGAATAGTTGTGATTGCAGTCCTTTTAAGGACTAGGTTACAGCATTTCCTACGACTTTTATCAGGCAGGTCTGTGCTCTTAAATAGATAGGTTGTGGGAGTAAAGACTAATTGTAATTGGAGTCCTTTTCAGGACTAGGTTACATCAGTTCCTATCAGTTTTTGCCAGGCAGGTCTGTGCCAGTGCTATGCAAGTTTTTTTCACAGCATTTGGCTGAATCTAGCAAAGCTAATCCTTTTTGGCCTATTGCAGAGTGTGTTAGTCAGTGGAGTAGCCTATCTGTGTTGCAAGATATACCACCTGTGTATAGAATACCAATTTTTTTACTGCACCTAGTGAAGTAAAATCTTTTGGGCATAGCATCATTCTATTAGTCCATCTATACTGACCTCCATCAGGTTGCAAACTGAATCTAATTTTTTTCTGCATCTAGCTCTGAAAAAATATTTGGCCTTCTAGCAGTGTGTCGGACTTTCTCTATTAGTCCATCTATACTGACCTCCATCAGGTAGCAAATTCAAAATAATTTTTATCTGCATCTACAGTAGAGATGAGCGTTGTTCTACTCGAACTGTTCGCCAATCTCAAATTCGAGCTGTTTTGGGCGGTGTTCGAGCCGTTCGGCGAACACGAACAATTTGAGAAAAATTCGGCTGTTCGAGGTTATGTTCGATAACTGTTCGTGCACCAAAATCATAACTGGATTTTTTCTCAGTAATGATGAAAATTAATGTTAATACGCAGTTTGAGTGTACAGCGGGGTGGGGGGAGGGGCAGGGGATGGATCTCTGCAGGAACAATGAAGATCTCCATTTTTTTTTCTCTTTCCCGCATTTACAGTGGGGAGGTGCAATCTGTCAGCCTATCAGCAGCGCACACATGGAGCGAAGTGCTTTTTTTCACACAAGCAAGGGCATGTGTCATTGGCAGTGTATGTCACATGTCCTTGCCCTATAAGACCAAGCCATTTTCCCCGTCGCCACCATTTTCTCACTGCTGCAGCTGCGTGTTAGACGGCACCGCTGTTGCTGTGTGCGCTATACCTTGTTAATTTCAAGCCAATTTTCGCACAAATATACAGATAGCTTGGGAGTAGGGAATAGTTGTGATTGCAGTCCTTTTAAGGACTAGGTTACAGCATTTCCTACGACTTTTATCAGGGAGGTCTATGCTCTTAAATAGATAGGTTGTGGGAGTAAAGACTAATTGTAATTGGAGTCATTTTCAGGACTAGGTTACATGAGTTCCTATCAGTTTTTGCCAGGCAGGTCTGTGCCAGTGCTGTGCAAGTTTTTTTCACAGCATTTGGCTGAATCTAGCAAAGCTAATCCTTTTTGGCCTATTGCAGAGTGTGCTAGTCAGTGGAGTAGCCTATCTGTGTTGCAAGATATACCACCTGTGTATAGAATACCAATTTTTTTACTGCACCTAGTGAAGTAAAATCTTTTGGGCATAGCATCATTCTATTAGTCCATCTATACTGACCTCCATCAGGTTGCAAATTAAAACTAATTTTTATCTGCATCTACAGTACCTCTGAAAAAATATTTGGGCTTCTAGCAGTGTGTGGGACTTGTTCTATTAGTCCATCTATACTGACCTCCATCAGGTTGCAAACTGAATATATTTTTTTCTGCATCTACCTCTGAAAAAATATTGGGCTTCTAGCTGTGTGTGGGTCTTGTTCTATTAATCCATCTATACTGACCTCCATCAGGTTGCAAACTGAGTATAATTTTTTTCTGCATCTAGCTCTGAAAAAATATTTGGCCTTCTAGTAGTGTGTCGGACTTTCTCTATTAGTCCATCTATACTGACCTCCATCAGGTTGCAAATTAAAACTAATTTTTATCTACATCTACAGTACCTCTGAAAAAATATTTGGGCTTCTAGCTGTGTGTGGGACTTGTTGTATTAGTCCATCTATACTGACCTCCATCAGGTTGCAAACTGAATATATTTTTTTCTGCATCTACCTCTGAAAAAATATTTGGCCTTCTAGTAGTGTGTCGGACTTTCTCTATTAGTCCATCTATACTGACCTCCATCAGGTTGCAAATTCAAAATAATTTTTTTCTGCATCTAACTCAGCCAATAGTTTTGGCCTAATACCACAGTTTGGCCACTCAGCTCTGCTCGGTTACCATCCATTGTTTTTTTGTGCAAACAACTCCAGAGTTGTGAATTAGTTAACCACCAAAATGAGTGGAAAAAGGCCTGCTGCTGGTGGAAAGGGGAATAGGCGTGTTGGGAAGGGGAAAAAAGGTTGTGTCCGTGGGGTAGGTGTTAAAGCAACAGTAACATCTGCAGAAGAAAGACCATCTTCCAGCCAAACTAAAATGTCTACTTCTTTTAGCGGACAATGTGATAAGATCCTTTTCTTACGGCCACGCCAATCGCTACAAATTCCAGATGAGGCACAAAAACAGCAGGTGCTTCAATGGATATCAAGTGCTCCTTTAAGTGGGCTCTCCTCCACATCAACTTCAACATCACAAATACTCCAGTCCTCAAAGGTGTCACCCAAATCGCACTTGCTTCCTCACAGCTCCCAAATCTCCAGCTGCCCGTCTGAGTATGAGGTAGAACAGATGGTTGAGTCTGCAGAGCTGTTTACTCATACTATAGCCTGGGAATCAGAGGTCGACTCCAGCGCTTCTGTGAATCCAGACGAGGAAATGATCTGCACTGATGCCCAGAATCTTTATGAGTCGGATCCAGGACCAGACGCAGAAGGTTCTGACCATAATGTAGACCCTCATTCCCAAACTGTAACTCCTGTTGGTGGAGACAATGAGGAAGACGATGATAAGGCTCAAATACCTGATTAGAGCGACAACTTTAGTTTTTTGTCAGGGCAGGAACAGGTTGGCTCTGAGGACGACGGGTGTGATAACGCACAGGGTGATGATGATGAGGTCGGAGATCCCACTTACTGTCAACCCACAGTCAGCCAAGAGATGAGGTCAGCAGAGGAGGTGGAGGAAGATGCTAGTGAAGACGAGGTCAGGTTGCACCTTCCTGGACAGAGACGTAGTACTGGAAGCACGTCAACAACTGCATCCTCAAACACAACTCTGCCTCTCACCACAAGTCGTGGTGGCTCTTCAGGTCGCATGGGTGCTAAGCCTTGCATAGCCTGGGCATTTTTTCAGATCGATAAAGATGACCCAACTCGTGTTATCTGTAACATTTGTCAGCAAAAGCTAAGTAGAGGCCAAAAAAAACATAGTTTGAGTACTTCATGCATGAACCGGCACATGGACATGAAGCATAAGTTGCAGTGGGAAGCTCAGTGTGCTACAATGCGGCCTAGCCGGCCGGGCCAACCACCGTCTGCCATATCTTGTGCATCCGCGGCCTCTTCATCCTCTGTGACTGGGGGGACAGCAGTCACACCTGTTTTTGGGCGCAGACCTGCCACCTCTTTACCCGCAACAGCCAGCGTGATTGGCAGGACATCATTTTCTTTGGAGGTGGTAACACCAGCTGGTGTTGAGCGCTGTCCGACATCGATAGCACCACCTTTGGATGAAGGCAACCTAACATGTCCGCCTGCATCTTCCTCACAGACCGGCAGTTTGCCGGGGACACCCTTATCAACCCTGTCTAAGCACAATAGCCAGCCCTCGGTCCCTCAGATGTGGACAAGTAAAAGACCATTTCCTCCTAGCCATGAGAAAGCTAAGAGGTTGAATTTCACCATCTGCAAGCTCTTGGCTACAGAAATGCTGCCTTTCCGCCTGGTGGACACAGAGGATTTTCGAGACCTTATGTCCGTCTCAGTGCCCCAGTACCAGATGCCCAGTCGGCACTACTTCTCAAAGAAAGGTGTGCCTGCGCTCCACCAGCATGTCGCACACAACATCACCGCTTCTTTGAGAAACTCTGTGTGTGACAGGGTGCATTTCACCACAGACACTTGGACGAGTAGGAATGGACAGGGGCGTTACATGTCGCTGACTGGGCACTGGGTAACTATGGTGACAGCAGGACAAGGGGCTGCTGTCCAAGTCTTGCCGTCCCCACGAGTTGTGCGTCAATCCTCTTTATGTCAAAGTTCCTCCACTGCTTCTGCCTCCTCAACCTCCTCTCGGTCTTCCACCTGCACCCAAAGCCTGTCTGGTGATGCCACAAGCTTTCTAACTGCGCAGAAGGGATCCTGCACACCTCCTTACTATGCTGGCAGTAGGGCTCAACGTCATCAGGCGGTTTTTACATTGAAATGTCTGGGAAATGTGAGTCATACAGCTGAGGAGTTGTGGTCAGCTCTGGAAAACCAATTTCATGAATGGTTGTCTCCACTGGACCTGAAACCAGGGAAGGCCGTGTGCGACAATGCTGCAAACCTGGGTGCGGCCCTTCGCCGGGGCAATGTCACACACGTGCCTTGTATGGCTCACGTGTTGAACCTGGTTGTCCAGCAATTTTTAGCCCACTATCCCAGACTAGATGGCCTTCTGCAGAGGGCACGGTCGCTGTGTGCTCACTTCCGCCGTTCGCATCCCGCAGCTCAGCGCCTTACATCTCTACAGAAGTCGTTGGGCCTGCCACTTCACCGGCTAAAATGCGATGTGCCTACCCGGTGGAATTCAACTCTGCACATGTTGCAGCGACTGTGGCAGCACCGACAAGCCCTGGTGCAATACGTTCTGATGTATAGCCTGGGCCAACGAGATTCAGATGTGGGGCAAATCACGCTGGAGGAGTGGTCTCAGATCAGGGACCTATGCACCCTTCTGCACAGTTTTGAAATGGCGACGAAGATGTTTAGTGCTGACGATGCCATTATCAGCATGACTATTCCGGTGATTTACATGCTGGAGCACATGTTAAACAGAATTCGGAGTCAGGTGGTGGCACAAGAGGAGGTGGAGGAAGTAGAGGAGGAGGAGTTGTATGCGGAAGGGCTATCATCTGCAAGGTCCAGAAGGTCGGCAGCACCAAGGCGGCAGGCATGTGAGGGTGGGGGAGATGGTTTTACCAGGGCGCATGGTAGCAGCCAAACTAGTGAGGAAGGTGCAGGAGCCCAGGAAGAAGTGGAGGACGAACTGATGGAAGACTCATCAGATGAGGGAGACCTTGATCACATTTCTGTTGTGCGAGGTTGGGGGGAGAGGACAGAGGAAGGAAGCATGATTGTTACCTCGCCACCAACACAACAGGGACTTGGTGCTCCTGGATGCGCAACACACATGAGTGCCTTCTTGCTGCACTACCTGCAACATGACCCTCGAATTGTGAGAATTAGAAATAATCCTGACTACTGGGTTGCCACACTGTTAGATCCCCGGTACAAAAGTAAATTTGCAGAAATTATTCCTGCCATAGAAAGGGATGCACGCATGCAGGAGTATGAGCAGAGACTGTTGCAGAATCTTACATGTGCTTTTCCACAAAATACCAGTGGTGCATGTAGTGAATCTCACAGTTCCAACTTGCCAACCGTGGGACCGTCAAGTGTTCAGCACTCAAACCGTAACAGAACCACAGTATCTGCTGGTAACATCAATTTTGCGGAATCATTTCACCACTTTTTTAGCCCATCCTTTGCAAGGCCACAGGAGACAAGAAGTCTGACACATAGTCAACGCCTAGAGACGATGGTACAGGAGTATCTCCAAGTAAACATTGAAGCCACGACTGTGTCACTGGACCCTTGCTCTTTTTGGGCTTCCAATCTGGATAAATGGCCGGAGCTAGCCACTTACGCCTTGGAGATCTTGTCATGCCCCGCAGCCAGCGTTCTGTCTGAACGTGTGTTCAGCGCTGCTGGTGGTGTGCTGACAGATAAGCGCACGCGGCTCTCCACTGATAATGTAGACAGACTCACGTTCATAAAGATGAACAAATCATGGATCCGAAACGACTTAAAAGTAAAAGCTTGATGATTGGTTAAAATCACCCTACCAAACGTTTTAAGCTTTCAAATTACTAATCATGTTTATCTGTATCTTGACTGGAAAATAATTTGGGCTTTGTAGCAGTGTGCAGCACTGATCCTATTAGGCCATCTATAATAAGCTCCACCAGATTTAAAATTAAAAATAATTTTTAGCTGCATCTAGCCCGGAAAATAATTTTGGGGCTCCGAGATGCGCAAGACACATAAGTGCCTTCTTGCTGCACTACCTGCAGCATGACCCTCATATTGTCAGAATTCGAAGTAATCATGACTACTGGGTTGCCACACTCTTAGATCCCCCAAACTTTTCGATCAACCTTTTCAATTTAATAAAGACCAAAAAAATGGTCATTTTTGAAATTATAAGCATTAGCAGGTTGTTAGAAACTGAAATCAAACAGTTTTCAACTCAAAACTTTACTCTAGGTGATGTTACATTTTCACATAGGACCCCTTGTTCGAAAGGAGCTTCTGAACTCTCTCGTCCATTGAATTTGTCAGGTTTTGGATGGTTTCTGCTTCAATTGTTTTGCATGAGGACAGAATACCCTCCCAGAGCTGTTGCTTAGATGTGAACTGCCTCCCGCCATCATAGACACTCCTTTTAATGATGCTCCAAAGGTTCTGAATGGGGTAGAGGTGAGGGGAGCATGGGGGTCACACCATAAGTTTGTCCCCTTTTATGCCCATATCAGCCAGAGATGCAGATGTTTTATGTGCAGCATGAGATGGTGCATTATCATGCAGAAAAATGATCTTGCTGTGAAATACACGGTTCTTCTTCTTGAACCATGGCAGGAAGTGCTGTTTGAGAAAATCCACATACATTATGGAGTTCATCTTTAGCGCCTTCAGGGATCCTAAAGGGGCCGACAATCTCTCTCCCCATGATTCCAGCCCAAAACATTACTCCACCTCCTCCTTGTTGGCGCTGTATCCGTGTTTGCGTGGGGTGTCCATCAACCAGCCATCCTCCACTCCATCCATCTGGACCATCGAGCGCTGCACAGCACTCATCCGTGAACAAAACAGTTTTGAAATCAGTCTTCATGTAATGTTTGGCCCACTGGAGCCGTTTCTGCTTGTGTGAAGTGGATAGAGGAGGTCGACAGGATGGCGTATGCACAGCTGCAAACCTCTGAAGGACCCTGCATCTTGTTGTTCGGGGGACGTTGGAGGCACAAGCAGCTTCAAAAACTTGTCTGCTGCTATGACAAGGCTTTTTTGCCGCTGCTCTTTCA
Organism: Phyllobates terribilis; assembly: GCF_046119375.1. NCBI lineage: Eukaryota > Metazoa > Chordata > Amphibia > Anura > Dendrobatidae > Phyllobates > Phyllobates terribilis. The sequence goes on from NW_027362764.1 coordinate 449,432,530, forward strand.
ACCTGACGTAATTGCCTGTAGGAAAGAGTCCTCAATTTGCCCTTATCAGCACGCACACGTGTGTACTGTGAATCAGCTACATACTTCTTGATTGCCAAGACACTTTATCCTGATCATCGCACAATGTTGATTGTAGTCATGCCTTGACCTAAACACTCCACAATTTGTTGCTTCTCAGCAGCCGACACATCCTTTTTCTTTCCCATTTTGGCAGAAAATGTAGGCTGCTTAATAATGTGAGAGAGCCTTCTTAAGTAGTCTTGCCTTTCATTGGACACACCTGCCAAACTAATTAGCACAGGTGTCTGCAATTGCTTACAGTGATATAAAGAGCCCTGACACACATCACCATCAATGAGTTTAACTGACAAACAAACAAATTCTTCCCTTATCACTCCTAAACACTTTTTGCATAATAATTTGGAACGCGGTGTACATGTGCTTTTCCACAAAACACCAGCGGTTCACGTAGTGAATCTTACAGTTCTAACTTGCCAACCGTGGTCTGTATGGAATTGTTCAATAAAGGGCCCAAAATTAAGATAACATAGATGGGAGAGGTCTCTATGAATAGGAATTCCTAAGTATTTGATACCCTGTGAGGGCCAGGCAAAGGGAAAGTTGGACTGGATGGACTCCTATATGGATTTGGGGAGGGAGACATCGAGGGCCTCAGACTTCGCTGCATTGATTTTAAAATTTTACCATGTAACAAAGTGATCTATTTCAGCCATAACAGCAGGGATGGATATATGTGATTGAGTGATATATACTAGGACATCATCAGCAAATAGAGAGCACTTGTACTCGGTGCCTCCCACCTCAATCCACCTAATATTGGGGTTATGGCGAATTGATGAGAGCAGGTGCTCCGTCACTAGGATGTATAAGAGGACATCCCTGCCTTCTCCCATTGGTGATTGTGAAAGGTGATGAAAATGTTCTGACGCACCCCCTGGGCCTTGGGACACCCGGAGCTGGACCCTTTTTGGTGGATGCTGGTGGTTGTAGTCTTCGTGGCGGCGACCCGGTTCCGTGGCTCAGGGCGGTCAAACTAGTGGCGGAACTATTTATGTGGTTTTGATGTTTAAATGTCCCACTACGCCACCCGTGGATTGCGGTCAGAGTGAACCGCCGCTACAGGGCAGACCGCTGAGGCTGGTGTTGTGGGTGCAGCAGAGCGTAGCATAACTCCCCACGGGAGGAGTATAGCCTCAGGGCAGTGTATGCGGAGGATGGGGGTGATGGTGCAGGGCAGCAGCAGTAACGACACGGAGTCAGTGATGCAGTCCAGGGCCTTTAATCACAGTTCTTATTATCCAGACCACGTCTGCAGGTAACGGCTGCCCACGTTGTACTGTGCTCACCAGGTGAGGGGCTCAGGCAACTCCCAGATAACTTTGGAGCACTTCACAGGACCCCCTTTGTGTGTCCTTTGTCTGGCCTTTCTTACCAACACTTCTGTCCGGCTGCCTCGGGCCTCCTCTTGGTAAACTTGGCGCCAGTTTCCCTGACCCTATGTGGTGCCTTCCTAGCGGGTGTAGCGAGGGGCTGCGCCACATAAAATGTCAGAGCCTCCGGTTTCTAGCTGAGGGTCGTTTCCTGCCTCCACTAGTTCGGGGACCGGTCTCCCCCTTTGGCCTGACCCCTCCACGCAGGTGGATTCGGGCGTGCGGTGGCGACTCGCCCGTCCGCACCCCTGGGATCCCTTCATTCCTCGTTCCTGGAGCCTTCTCCGCTCCTCTTCCTTCCTTCTCCCTCTTCCAGGCCTGGGCCTCTGTTACTAGGCCCGCCTCCGGAGCAGAGCTCATGCAGAGCCCCTGCTCCCTGCCACTTCTGCTCAGACTTCTCTGCACTGAACTAAGATGGTGCCCACCTTTTATACTCCCTTCTCAATGCACCCAGGAACTGCTTCCTCCCTGCTCCTGCACTACAGGGTTCCCCTTCCTCAGTGTTCCCTCCCCCCACTCCAGCCAGGGACAGGGACTGTCGTGCCCATCTCAGGGGCATATTGGTCGCCCTGCCCCACGGCAATGTGGTGTAATGCATGCAGGTGTCGGGTCCTGATCCACACTCCATCCTTACCTGAGAGAGAGATATCACACCTCTGGGTGAGGTGCAATACGTCTGTAGCAACCGAGCCCTCAGGGTGCTACAGTTCCATTTATCTTCAGCCTAGGTTACGTATTGCGATACAGGGCCGTGATTTTGGCTATAAAAGGGTCCCCTAGACCCCTACCCCAAGCTTTTTAAGAGAATCATATATGGCGTGCCAGGAGACTCTATGGAATGCTTTCTCACCATCCAACGAGAGTATCTAATTACAAATTTTTAACTGCATCTAGCCCAGGAAATACTTTGTGCCTAGTAGCAGTGTCTGCTAGTCAGCGGATTATCCCGGCTGTTAAGCAAGCTACACCACCTGTAGTTTAGACACTTAATTTTTTCAAAGGAAATGCTTCGGGACCATGGGATACTTAGTGAAGAGCATCAGGAGGCACCCCAAGGCATAGGGGCTGGGACTGGCAGTAGGATGCCTTGCGGTGGACAGCCGAGCTCGATCCTTATAAAAGCTTTTTAACTGCAGCAGCTTTAGTGGACGCTACTGGAGCTGGAATTACCGCGGCTGCTGGCATGAGACTTGCCCTCCAATAGATCCTTGTAAATGGATTTAAAGTGTATTCATTCAAATTAGAGAGACAATTTAAATTAAAAAGCTTAGAGCTGCCTCCACCACAGGGGGGCTCGCTCGACCCACCAGCGGACAGGCACCAGTATTGGGAGAGGGGGGCTGGCCGTCAGGGTTCACTGCGGCTCTGGCACAAACCCGGCGACACGGAGGTGGCACGGGCAGGAGCGGACTGGCCGTGTCGGCTTCTCACTTTTTGGATTTTAGAAGGGCATGACATGCCTATATCTGTGTCTCCCCCTCCTTTTACTCCTCCACCTCTTTTATTTTCGCATGACTATATGTACTTGTCACTTTTCCATGTGTTAGTTATGTCTTCTGAGCAGTTTGTCAGCTTTTGGACACCTTTGAAGGTGTTTTCTATGTGTTTCTATGTGTTTTTGTTTGCCTGCCATTGGTTTTAACGGTGTTCGAAGGTGTTCGACGAACAGTTCGACGAACAGTTCGGCGAACACACGGGTGTTCGACGAACCGAACCGAACTCGAACACTACGGGGGTGGCTCAACACTACTTGCAACTATCCCCATTCAAGTCCTTGTCCCACGGCAGTGTTCAATTGTACCTCTCCCATTCCTTGCAATGCAAGCGCAAGTATGCAGCCTGTCACCCACCCACCCCCAGGCTGCAATACCATACTGCTTGCTTGCTTGCACTTTATATTGGGCCTTTTAGGCATGTGGAGGCGGATTCTGGCCACCACGCCATGGCTGTGTCGGCGGCCTGGTATCCATACTCAGTCCCCAGCCGCCTGGTGGACGGGAGTCCCCGCTTGCTCCCCAGCCTCCAGGGGTTGGCCGGGTGTCCATACTCGGTCCCCAGCCACCCCTATTTGACCCGGTAACCTTTCCCACACTTTTCTTAGCCTGGCCTGCTTTAGGGCAGCATTGGCCGAGCCCACCGGACTATCAGACTCCTCCGGTGGGCCCTGGCTTCTCCATCAGGGGAGTTGAGAGTGCCAAGGTGAGGAGCATGATGAGGATGATAGAAGTTAGCATCTGCTTTGTTTTGTTGTAATGCAAGCGGATGTATGTAGTAGCGGCTAGGCCTGAGGTGCTCAGCGTTTTGGCGCATATCCTACCTCCTCCGAGGATTGCTGGATGTTTTCCTGCTACTATCCAAGTTCTATGACTCCCGTTAAAACAAAGCTTCAGGTGATAAATGATGGATGAGGTAGTGGCAAAGGAGAAAGAGCAGGAAGAACAGGGACCATTCACATCAATATCAGGCCAGTCAACCAGATATGTCTTGTAGGATATGTTTCTGTAACAAAAGGAGCAGTTCGGCTACACAGTTATAGGGCATACAGTGAGTGCAATGCCTACCAAAAATCTCGAGCCACTCCAATGCCCCTTGGAAATGACATGGAGGTCAGAGGGCGTTAACTAAACCTTTTTTTCCATTTATAGCAACTGGGTCTCCCGTGCACTGTTTGCCTAAGCAGTGAATGGAAGGCTTTCCAAAAATTATGAGGAACTGCAATGCCCCTTACAAGAGCCATGTGTGGCACCCCAGGGGTCTGGTAACCACAGTAATAGAGATATTACGTCGGAGAGCAAGTGGGAGGTTTCCTGGTCAGGATCCCTTAAACATGCAACATCCTCCTGCCCCAATCCTGGGAGGGAAGAATTCTGCCCTTATAAACAGGATCTGGGGCGGGGTTGAGTGAGTCAGAGAACAGTCAGAGTCAGAGTGAGAGCAAGGGAAAGTAACAGCAAGGAGCTCTGTAGGAGCTAGGAGCTAAAGACCAGGGGCTGGAAGCTGAGCAGAGCTCGCCCTGGCAGAAGACAATAGGAACCGGACACAGGAGTCCGAAGCTGTGAGGACTTATATATCCAGCAGCAGAAACCAGCCGGCAGGGGATTTCAGGTCCTCTGGCCATAGAAGCCCGGAGGCTCAGTCACAAGCAAAGGACCTGCACCGCCGTCGTGGAGCGGAGGCTAACAGAAGGCCCCAAGTCACCAGCCATACGGGTGAGCACTACATGGTACACTCAGGGACGTGGGCTACTTCTACCCGCTTACAGCAAGGTAGCCAGGAAGAGTGCAGACAGACGGGGAGGCCTACAACTCCACCTGGCCAGGTGAACTCCTGCTTGCTCACAGACTGACCAGGACTCTTATGCTAGCCAGTACTCCCGGGAGGGTCTACCTTATAATTATCAGTAAAGACCCTGAACTGCAGTGCAAAGACTCTGAGTCATTCCTGCTGCGCTCGTGCACCATCACCCCCATCATCCACACTCACTGCCCTGAGGCTATACTTCTCCCGAGGGGAGTTATCCCATTCTATGCAGCGCACACAACACCAGCCTCAGCGGTCTGCCTCGCAGCGGTGATACTCCCTGACCGCAATCCACGGGTGGCGCAGTCGGACAATTAACCTCAAAACCTAAGAAAGACTGCCACTGGTTTGACCAGCCTGAGCAACGGGACCGTGTCACCGCCACGGAGACTACAGACCCCAGAGACCCGGCACCGGGTATCCCACACACGTGTACACACGGCCCAGGGGGCGCGTCACATGCAGTACAGCATATTACAAACATAAGTCCCATTATTGGGGAGTGGGTGTCCCAAGGTATTTGAATATTCTTTCCAAGCAAAAGCTGCCAAAAATTAGGACGGAGCAACTTGCAATGCCCCTTACAAGAGCCATGCAGTAAAGCATATTACAAACATAAGTCCCATTATAGGGGAGTGGGTGTCCCATAGTATTTGCTTATGCTTTCCCAGCAAAAGCTGCCAAAAATTAGGACGGAGCAACTTGCAATGCCCCTTACAAGAGCCATGCAGTACAGCATATTACAAACATAAGTCCCACTATTGGGGAGTGGGTGTCCCATAGTATTTGCTTATGCTTTCCCAGCAAAAGCTGCCAAAAATTAGGACGGACCAACTTGCAATGCCCCATACAAGAGCCATGCAATACAGCATATTACAAACATAAATCCCATTATTGGGGAGTGGGTGTCCCATAGTATTTGCTTATGCTTTCCAAGCAAAGCTGCCAAAAATTAGGACGGAGCAACATGCAATGCCCCTTACAAGAGCCATGCAGTACAGCATATTACAAACAAAAGTCCCATTATTGGGGAGTGGGTGTCCCATAGTATTTGCTTATGCCTTGCAAGCAAAAGCTGCCAAAAATAAGGACGGAGGAACTTGCAATGCTGGCACCCTGGTGGTATAGTGGTGGTGGAGGCTGAGGATGAGGAGAAGAAGATTAAACAGCCGAAAAGAGGAAGCGTATACCCATGTGTGGGTGTGAAGCGGTGCATGTGAATACACCTCCCGAAATAACACAGTGGATTTGACTTTATGTTACTCTGCTGTCATTTGGTGGTGATGAGAAGTCTGGCCCAATCCAGTCCTTGTTCATTTTGATAAGGGTCAGCTTGTCAGCATTGTCAGTTGACAGGCGAGTGCGCTTATCAGTTATAATTCCCCCAGCGGCACTAAAAACACGTTCCGATAACACGCTAGCGGCAGGGCAGGCCAGGACCTCCAAGGCGTACAGAGCGAGTTCATTCCAAGTGTCCAGCTTGGATACCCAATAATTAAAAGGCACAGAGGAATCACAGAGGACGCTGGTACGATCGGCAAGGTACTCCCTCACCATCTTTTGAAACTTTCCACTCCTTGTGAGATTACCCCGCGCCTCAGGGCCTGTAATCTGGGCGGGTGTCAGAAAACTGTCCCAGAATGTTGACAGTGTTCCCCTGCCTCTGCTGGATTGGAGTTGCATCTCTCTCGCCTGTACGCCTTGGTTGGGCAACGAACTGTGACCTCTGCCACTAGCGTGTTCAGATGGGAATTTTTTTAAGAGTTCTGCAGCAAGGGCCTTCAGGTATTGCCCCATTTTTGTAGACCTCTCCACCTCAGGAATAAGAGAGTGAAAGTTCTCCTTGTAGCGGGGGTCTACAAGTGTCACCAACCAGTAATGACTGTCACCCAACATTTTGACAACGCGAGGGTCACGGATAAGGCAGCGTAACATAAAGTCAGCCATGCGTGCCAGACTGGTAACGGGCAAGATTTCCGTTTCCTCATCAAGATGACGACTGACCATGCTCTCCTCCTCCTCCTCCTCCACCTCCTCTTCCTCCTCCCCCCTGTCCTCAGGCCACCCACGCTGAACCGACGGTATGACACTTGTACAGGTACTACTGTCTACAACGCATGATAGCAGCTCCTGTTCTTCCTCCTCCTCCTCTCCCTCATTGTCCCCCAATGCACATTGGGATGAGATGAGGCTGGGCTGTGTGTAATCGCCCGCTACGGCTTCTTGATCCATCTCATCATACTCTGGCTGCAATGCCTCCTCTTTATTTCTCTGCAGAGAGCGTTGCAAAAGACAGACAAGTGGGATGCTGACACTAAAGATGGTGTCATCGCCACTCACCATCTTGGTGGCCTCCTCAAAGTTTGTCAGGATGGTACATATGTCAGACATCCAGGTCCACTCCTGAGGTCTTATGTGTGGAGTCTGACCTGAATATCGAAGGCCTTGTTGCAGCTGGTACTCCACAACTGCTCTCTTCTGCTCACAAAAAAATTTGCAACATGTGGAGGGTAGAGTTCCAATGTGTGGGGACATCACACACCAGTCGGTGTGCCGGAAGCTGCAAATGCTGCTGCAACACAGCAAGGGCGGCGGAAGCTGTAGCCGACTTGCGAAAATGATCAGACAGGCGGCGTACTTTCACGAGCAGATCTGGCAACTCGGAGTGCGATTTAAGAAACCGCTGAACCACGAGGTTAAGCACATGAGCCAGGCATGGTACGTGTGTGATCTCACCTCGCCTCAAAGCCGCCACCAGGTTACGGGCATTGTCACACACGACCATGCCGGGATGTAGGTTCAGCGGTCTCAGCCACAGATCTGCCTGCTCTTTCACAGGTGTCCACAACTCACAAGCAGTGTGAGGTTTATCACCTAAGCTTATGAGTTTCAGCACAGCCTGTTGCTGCTTGGCGGAGGCAGTACTGCAATGCTTCCAGCTTGTAACTGATGTGGTGATATCTGAGATGGAGGCTGAACATGAGGAGGAGGAGGAGGAGTAGGATGCGCAGGAGCTGTACACTGTGGGGGCAACTCTGACTGACATAGGGCCCGCAATCCTCGTTGTGGGGAGGATGTGTTCCGTCCCAAGGTCCGACTGGGTCCCGGCTTTCACTATGTTTACCCAGTGTGCCGTAAGAGAGATGAACCGTCCCTGGCTTCAAGCACTTGTCCACGTGTCCGTTGTCAGGTGGACTCTCCCAGTAACTGCGTTGTTGAGGGCACGGCAGATGCTTTGGGACATGTGCTTGTGTAGTGCAGGGATGGCACACCGGGCAAAACAGTGTCGGCTGGGGACCGAGTACCGAGGGACGGCCACCGCCATAAGATTGCGGAAGGATTCCGTCTCCACCAGCCTAAAAGGCAGCATTTCCAATGCAAGCAGTCGTGAAATGTGAGAATTTAGGACTGTGGTCTGTGGGGCGTTAGCTGCGAATTTCCGCTTTCGTTCAAAGGTCCAGGATATGGACAATTGAACGCTGCGGTGGGACGTGGACGTGGACGTTGATGCTGTTTCTTGAGAAACTGCCATAACAAGTGAAGACTGAGAGGAGGGGGCATCTTTACATGCAGTATGGACAGCGGATTGCCTTGCACACACAACAGGGGGTTCTATTGCACGCACAACAGTGGAAGAAGCAGTGGTGACACCCGCTGACACTGGTCATGGACCCTGGGTTTCGCCCCACAAAGTCGGGTGCTTTGCTGCCATGTGCCTGATCATGCTGGTGGTGTTCAGGCTGGTAGTTTTGTCACCCCTGCTGATGCTGGCATGGCAGGTGGAACATATGGCCTTTTTGGGGTTATCAGCAGAGTCTTTAAAAAAATTCCAGACTCTGGAAGACCTACCGCTTGTACTGGCAACGTCCCTCGTGTTGGTGTTACGGGGAACAGTTGCCTGCCTTCTGTCTGCGGCCACCACACTGCTTCTTCCTGCCTGTTGGGTTACTCTGCCTCCCTCCCCCTGTGTGCTACTGGCCTCACTCTGCATGTCCTCCTTCCACGTTGGGTCAGTTACTAGATCATCCACCACCTCCTCCTCTTTCACTTGCGCACCACGATCCTCCTCCTCACTTCCTGGCAATTGTGTCTCGTCATCGTCCACCTCTTGTGACAGATTGCCAACGTCGACTTCCTGTGGCCGTGGCTGTTCAAATATTTGGGCATCGCAACATGGGATCTCCTCTTCCACCACTTCAAGCGTATCAGGCGAGGGGCCCAAATATGGAAATGGACCAGTGAACAGCTCTTCAGAGTGTCCAAGTGTGGGATCACTTGCTGTCTGACGACACTCGGCATGGTGGGAGGAAGGAGCATCAGGGTGAGGAGGAGTATGCGGTCGAGACTCATGGCTACTAAGAGTTGACCATGTGGAAGACAGACCGGAGGTGGTGGTGCCCAGGTAACTGGAAGTATTATCTGCTATCCAATTAATAACCTGTTCACACTGATCAGTTCTCAATACTGGTGTTGTTCTGTGCTTCCCTAGTAATTCGGTCAAGAAGTGGGAGCGAGAAGATGTGGCTGTTGGTTGTGGCACATTTTCACCTTGGCCATGGCCCCGTCCTCTGCACGAACCATCACCAGAACGTCCACTTCCACATCACTTGCCACGTGCCTTGCCCATTGTAAATGAAGTAAAATAGCTTACACTTGCACTATCAATGGAAAAAGGGTAATAAAGAGTAGATTAGAACCGTGGAAGAGGAAAACCACAGTTATTGTTTACTGGGGTATACCACACTTTTTAAATAGAGATATTTGCGGCTGAACAGTGAGCGACACACTCAAACTGCTTTTTTTTTAGATACCAAAGGCCCAAAACTGGATAGTACAGCGATTTGTCCCGTGGAACTGCGAAACCACACTGGGATGTCGGGCCTACACAAGACTATTTTCAACAGATATATTTTTGTGTCACAACAGTATGGAGACTTTACGGAAAAATCTACCAAAAGCTGAATAAAAGAGATTTTTTACCGTGGGATGGCAAAACCACAGTTATTGTTTACTGGGGTATACCACACTTTTTTAAATAGAGATATTTGCGGCTGAACAGTGAGCGACACACTCAAACTGCTTTTTTTTTAGATACCAAAGGCCCAAAACTGGATAGTACAGCGATTTGACACGTGGAACTGTGAAACCACACTGGGATGTTGGGCCTACACAAGACTATTTTCAACAGATATATTTTTGTGTCACAACAGGCTGGAGACACTACTGCTTTTCTTTACGGAAAAAACTACCAAAAGCTGAATAATAGAGATTTTTTAACGTGGGATGGCAAAACCACAGTTATTGCTTACTGGGGTATACCACAGTTTTTTAAATAGAGATATTTGCGGCTGAACAGTGAGCGACACACTCAAACTGCTTTTTTTTTAGATACCAAAGTCCCAAAACTGGATAGTACAGCGATTTGACCCGTGGAACTGCGAAACCACACTGGGATGTCGGGCCCACACAAGACTATTTTCAACAGATATATTTTTGTGTCACAACAGTCAGGAGACACTACTGTTTTTCTTTACGGAAAAAACTACCAAAAGCTGAATAATAGAGATTTTTTACCGTGGGATGGCAAAACCACAGTTATTGTTTACTGGGGTATACCACACTTTTTTAAATAGAGATATTTGCGGCTGAACAGTGATCGACACACTCAAACTGCTTTTTTTTTTAGATACCAAAGGCCCAAAACTGGATAGTACAGCGATTTGACCCGTTGAACCGTGAAACCACACTGGGATGTCGGGCCTACACAAGACTATTTTCAACAGATATATTTTTGTGTCACAACAGTCAGGAGACACTACTGTTTTTCTTTACGGGAAAAACTACCAAAAGCTGAATAATAGAGATTTTTTACCGTGGGATGGCAAAACCACAGTTATTGTTTACTGGGGTATACCACACTTTTTTAAATAGAGATATTTGCAGCTGAACAGTGAGCGACACACTCAAACTGCTTTTTTTTTAGATACCAAATGCCCAAAACTGGATAGTACAGCGATTTGACCCGTGGAACTGCGAAACCACACTGGGATGTCGGGCCTACACAAGACTATTTTCAACAGATATATTTTTGTGTCACAACAGTCAGGAGACACTACTGTTTTTCTTTACGGAAAAAACTACCAAAAGCTGAATAATAGAGATTTTTTACCGTGGGATGGCAAAACCACAGTTATTGTTTACTGGGGTATACCACACTTTTTTAAATAGAGATATTTGTGGCTGAACAGTGAGCGACACACTCAAACTGCTTTTTTTTTAGATACCAAAGGCCCAAAATGGATAATACAGAGGTTTGAACCGTGGAAGTGCAAAACAACACTTTTGTTTCTCTAGCCTACACAAGACTATTTTCAACAGTTATATTTGTGTCTGAAAAATCAGAGACACGCTTTTTTTTTTAGGGGGGGGGGACACACCAAAAGGTTAATAAGACGGGTATTTGTACAGTGTGAAGGAGGAAAAAAAAAGGAGGATTAAGATGAAAAAAAAGGATTTTTCCTGGCCCCCGACACCTGGTGCTAAGTCCAGCAATTTCAGCAACAGGAGCACACAGGACTGTAATGTAGCGTTTGCTGGTATAACCACTGTGTCTCCTAAACAGCCTGCCTGGTATCTGGGATGGATATTAGTCCTGAAAAGGACTGTTTGTTTGTTCTGGCAGCCTTTACAGACCCTACACTAACTATTTCGCAGTTTATATCTCTCCCTAAATCAGCAGCGCTGTCCCTACGCTGTCTAATCCGGAGCGACTGTGTCCAAGATGGCGGCGCCCCGTTTTAAATACTCGAGGTGACGCTGTGCGGCCAGCCAATCACTGTAATGCCCACAACCAACATGGCTGCAGCATTACAGTGACTGGCTGGCAATCCCTGCATGTTCATTGGCTCTGTAAAGAGCGCCAAACATGCAGGGCGGAGACCCGAGCTCCCTCCAGAGTAACCCGGAAATGCTCGGTGCTCGCCGAACATCCTGAGTAGCGTGATGCTCGGGCGAGTACCGAGCAGTGTCGAGCATGTTCGCTCAACACTTGTCTTTAGCTTCCTTTTAAAGGTTTCAACAGTAGACGAGAATCTGATATGTTGGGGTACAGAGTTCAAGAGTAGAAGGGATGCACAGGAAAAATCTTGTATGCGATTGTGGAAAGAGGAGATAAGACGGGAGTAGAGAAGGAGATCTTGTGAGGATCGGAGGTTGCATGCAGGTATGTACCGGAGACTAGGTCACAGATATATGGAGGAGAGAGGTTATGGATGGCTTTGTATGTCATGGTTATGTTTTTTAAATGAATTCTATGGCCAATGGGGAGCCAGTGATGGGATCTTATAGACTGCAAACTTATAGATTGCTGGAGCCAGTCCAGAGTAAAAAAGCAGCCATAGAGTGGCCGGGAACCTTCCCACAGACTTTTCATAGCCAGGGCTGCTTCTCGACAGGGTTGGACATGCCCAGTAGAGAACCGGAGACTCCTCTGGTGGGCCCTGGGTTCTCCTTCAGGAGAGTTCATAGCGCAAACTTTGCAGGTTGAGATGATGATAGAGGCCAGCATCTCATTAGCTTTCTGCTGGTACTTTTCTGTGAAAACCAGTTTGCCTCCAACTAGTCTGGAATATTTCCAGTGGATTGGTATTGGCAACCATTACCAGAAGTGAAGCCATCCACAATTTCCTTCTCAGGAATTTTATTTGGTATACTGAGTGGCTTCCCAAATGAATTCTTTTTTCACAAAGGAGCTGAAGATACGGAGTGGCAGTAGGTGCAAGTTTCTCCAGCATGTGAGATATCAGAGGGATAACAAAGAGGGCAGCACAGTGTCTCAGTGGTTAGCACTGAAGCCTTGCAGCGCTGGGGTCCTGGGTTCAAAGCCCACTAAGGACAACATCTGCAAGGATTTTGTATGTTCTCCCCATGTTTGCGTGGGTTTACCACTCAGTAAAAAAGCAGCCATAGAATGCCCAAGAACCTTCACACAGACTTATCTTAGCCAAGGCTGCTTCTCAGCAGGGTTGGACAGGCCCACCAGAGAATCCTCGGGTGGGCCCTGGCTTCTCCAGCAGGAAAGTTCATGATAGCGCAAACTTTGCAGCTCCTATGGGTCTCTTGAGTGGGGGGAGAAAGGTGGGAGCCATACTCTTTAGGTCAGATGAAAGGACTGGCATAGAGCGAAACCGTATCTACTCCTGCTGTCATTTTTCCGCCACCAGGTTCCAGCCATTGTCACACACAACCATGCCTGGCTTTACAGTATGTTCAGCGGTGAGAGCCACAGATCAGGCTGCTGTGTTACAGCTTTCAACAACTCTGCAGCGCTGGGCGGTTTGTCACCTAAGCATTAAGCATATTATCTTCCACACAGCCTATTGCCGCTTGGCCAAGGTAGTGCTGCAGTGCTTCCAGCTTGTGACTGATGTGGTCATTTCAGAGATGGAGGCCAAACAAGAGGAGGAGGAGAAGATGCAGGAGGTAAACAATGTGATTTCATTGAAGTTACATTGGCGAGCTTGGTTTTTATACTAAAGAAAGATCCTACTGTGTTTTTATTTATTTATTTTTACTTCATTCAAATGTGTATTGGAGTTCTTCCTAATTTTTGGCAGCCCTTGAAATTGCTGCATATGCAGTAACAGTATAGGAGACCCACTCCTTAATAATGGGAAGGACAATCCAAATAGTTAATATTCTAGAATATAGAATATGTCTTATCTGAAATTCTTTTACGGGTGAGGTATCACAGTATGGATAGCGTATTACACCGATCCAGACAGGTATTATTGCCTTATACTGCGTGCTGCTAGTGCTGCCCAAATAAATATAAAATCAGTTCTATTGCCTATCGATAACACTGTTAGAAGCATTTACAAAAGGGACAGGTGCTGCTAGGTGGTATCACCACAAGCTACAGATTAGTGTTCATTCTGGTCTTCCACAGTCCATAACTTTTTTTTTTATTTCTTTTGCCTTATATGCAAGTCATTACCCTGGACAGAATGTTTCTTAACATTTTTTCCATTTTAGCTTGTTTTTTGTATGTTTTTTTTGGTCAGTCAGTAAAAGTGGCGTAATACTCTGACAACATTGTTCACAGATATGCTATTTGTCAGCAGCCAACTGTGAATAGGTTTGAACCCACAAATACAATACTTTAAATGGAGTGTAATATGTGACACGCTCACAAAAATTGCTGGATTATTAGGGCAGTCATATGGGATAACATCTGATGGCCCCGGTTTCAGGCAGTCGCCTAATAGTATGGTTTTTGTCACTGACCAAGTTTCAATTAGTTCAACAAAACACAGGTGGCTAACTTTAAATGGAGTGGAATATTTGGCACGCTCCACAAAATTTCTGTATTATTATGGCAGTCATATGGATCTCATGCGTCTGATCATTAAAAAAAGTTCCTCTGTTTCCACAATACAGTAGTGTGAACAAAAGTAAAACAATCTGACTGTATTCTGCGAACATGCAAATGGAGCAGTAAAATGGTGTGCACTGACACACTGCTACAAATTGTAAATGGAGGACAATATTTTCCATGGTCAAATATTGCCCTTTGGGAATCCCTCATCATAGTGGTTCTGGATGATAGCTCTCCCTTGAGAGCAAACTGTTTACTGCAGTCAGCTGACAGAGAGGCTGGCAGTAATATACAGTGTAAAGATGAGAATCTACCCGGCAACATATGATGCAAAGACTTAGAGCGCATACTGATAGGAAGAAACTCAATGACAGAGTGATGACGCTGCTACTATAGGCATGCCCTCCGCTGGCGTGATTGGATACAAAGGCGATGATGTGGCAATATCTGGTTGGATGAGGGATGACGAGCCTTTGATGCAGCCGCACTAACCAAGCCCCCGCTGCCGTGACTGCATGGGGGAACGATGATGCAGCCGCACTAACCGCGCTCCTGCTACCGTGATAGGATGGGGGAATGATGATGAAGCCGCACTAACCATACCCCCTTTGCTGTGATTGGATGGTGCAACAATGATGCAGCCGCACTAACCATGCTCCCCGCTGACATGATTCGATGGGGGAACGATGATGCGGACGAGCATATGTGATATTATGGGATGAGCCCTGATATAACCGTAACAGTCACGCCCCTCACCACAGCAATTGGCGAGGGACGTGAAGAGGCGGTGTTCTCTGAATGGAGGACAGGATAAGCCATCCCCAAACACTGGAATTGACATGCAATGACAGCAGATGATTAGCTGTGTATAATGAAAGGGAGGCATTGGTGAACAAAGAGAGGTGGGGTTTCCTACCTATTTAAAGGTGATGTTTTGGCCGCCGATTGCGGCTATCAACCTTGCTGACATGTTATGAGTATTGAGACACATCAATGATCTGATTGCATCTTGCACTATGTACACTTTATGAGCTGCCTAGCCTCTGAAGTATCAAGGCAGGAATGATAGTGATGAGCGAGCACTAAAATACTTAGGTACTCGTTGCTTGGGTCAAGCAATTTGGAATACTCGGATGCTCGACCCAAGCAACGAGCCGAATGTAAGTCTATGGGAAACCCGAGCATTTTTCAGGCGGCTCCCACTGGCGGTCTGCAGAGGGCCTAAAAATTGCCCAAATCGATGGGAAGAGTGCTCAAATGACATGGGAACAGCATCGGGAAGACACCTGGAAGCATTTCTGACTCCCAGGTCACTGCTGTCAACAACGTTGTCAGAGTATTGCGCCACTTTTACGGATTCACAATAAAACATACAAAAACAAAATCAAAATGGATTTTCCTGGGAAATATATTAAGGAATATCCTTTCCTGGGTAATGACTTGTATCTAAGGCAAAATAAATAACCAAAACCAAAAATACTCCTCCACACCTTGGGCTATGTTCACACGTAGCGTTTTTGATGCGATTTTGCTCTTTTGAATTGCTTTCTACAAAGACAAATGCTTTCACTGGGAAATGTAATTTTAACATTTTACAACCTTATCTGGCCATGTGGTGTGGGACACATCATCAGACACATGCATACAGTGCTGCAAAGACATGGGAACAGCATGGGGAAGACCTATGGAAGCATTTCTGACTCCCAGGTCACTGCTTAAAAGTGAGCCCATCATAAGTGATCCTTGGCGCATGAGAAGATGCCTCCCGCCATGCACCTGTCGTTGCAGACTAACAACAATCACCGTCCACGTCCTTGTCCCAGTGCAGTGTTCAGTTGTCCCTACCCCATTCCTTGGAGTGCAAGCGCAAGTATGCAGCGAGCCACCCACCCACACAAAGGCTGCAATACTATACTGCCACATTTTTGGCAGCTGCTTGCACTTGAAATGTGGCCTTTTAGGCTCGTGGAGGCGGAAGCTTTTCAGAACCTCATGCCGGCGGCTGCTTGGTGTCCATACTCGGTCCCCAGCCGCAACTATTTCTCCCGGTGTCGTCTCCGCCTTCCAAAAGCAATGGTCCCACAACATTACCCATGCCCTCCCTATTGCACTTACTGGGAAAGACCGCTTAACCACAAACACGTGGACAAGTGAATGTGGCCAGGGACGGTACGGAACCAGTCCACAGCTTTTTTTGCTGAGAGTTGTATTTAGCTCGGTGAAAGGACTGGCATAGATGGAAACCGTATCTACCCTGGGTGTCATTTCTCCCAGGAAATCCTCTAATGCAGCTTGTTGCAGAAGCAATGGCAGCCCGTCCAACATCAACTCACACTTGTCGGTGGTGCTTTGACACACAAACCTCTTTATTTGCGCATTTACTGTAATTTCATGAATACAGAGTTGGACAATGGCCTGATCTGCAATGCAGTTTAAGAAATAACATGCATAAGCATGTACGATCTACATTAAAAAAGCAGCCATAGAGTGTCCGGGAACCTTCCCCCACACTTTTCTTAGCCACGGCTGCTTCTCGGCAGGGTTGGATGGGCCCACCAGAGAACCGGAGTCTCCTCTGGTTGGCCCTGGCTTCTCCTTCAGGAGAGTTCGTAGTGCCGAGGTGAGGCCATGATGATGATAGAGGCCACAATCTGCTTAGTTTTCTGTTACTTGGAATGCAAGCACAAGTATGCAGCTAGCCACCCACCCACCCACAGGCCACAACACTAAACTGTCAGATTTCTGGGCAGCTGCTTGCACATGAAATATGGCCTTTTAGGCTCGTGAAGGCGGAAGCTGTCCACGAACTTATGGCGGCCGCGACCGGGTATCCATACTCGGTCCCCAGCCGCCAATATTTTACTCGGTATCGTCTCCGCCTTCCATAAGCACGGGTCACACAACATTACCCATGCCCTCCCCAGTGCACTTATTGGAAAGGACTGCCTACCCACAAACAAGTGGACAGGTGAATGTGTTCAGGGATGGTATGGAGCCAGTCCACAGCTTTTTTTGCTGAGAGTTGTATTTAGCTCGGTGAAAGGACTGGCATAGAGGGAAACTGTATCTACCCTGGGTGTCATTTCTCCCAGGAAGTCCTCTAATGCAGCTTGTTGCAGAAGCAATGGCAGCCCATCCAACATCAACTCGCACTTGTCGGTGGTGCTTTGACAAACAAACATCTATCTTTGCGCTTTTAATTTCATGAATACAGAGTTGGAGAATGGCCTGATCTGCAATGCGGTTTAAGAAATAACATGCATAAGCATGTCCGATCCACATTAAAAAAGCAGCCATACAGTTTCCGGTAACCTTCCCCCACACTTTTCTTAGCCACGGCTGCTTCTCGGCAGGGTTGGACAGGCCCAGCAGAGAACCGGAGACTCCTCTGGTTGGCCCTGGCTTCTCCTTCAGGAGAGTTCGTAGTGCCGAGGTGAGGCCATGATGATGATAGAGGCCACCATCTGCTTAGTTTTCTGTTACTTGGAATGCAAGGTCAAGTATGCAGCCAAAACAGGCCACAACACTAAACTGCCAGATTTCTGGGCAGCTGCTTGCACTTGAAATATGGCCTTTTAGGCTCGTGGAGGCGGAAGCTGTCCACGAACTTATGGTGGTGGCGACCGGGTATCCATACTCGGAACCCAGCCGCCATTATTTTTCCCGGTATCGTCTCTACCTTACACAAGCACGGGTCCCACAACATTACCCGTGCCCTCCCCAGTGCACTTACTGGGAAGGACCGCCTACCCACAAACACGTGGACAGGTGAATGTGGCCAGGAATGGTACGGAGCCAGTCCTTTTTTTGCTGAGAGTTGTATTTAGCTAGGTGAAAGGACTGGCATAGAGGGAAACTGTATCTACTCCGGCTGTCATTTCTCTGTCACTAGGTTCCGCCTATTGTCACACACGACCATGCCTGGCTGTATGTTCAGCGTGGAAAGCCACAGATCTGGCTGCTGTGTTACAGCTTTAAACAATTCTGCAGAGCTGGGGGGTTAGTCAATAAAGCATTAATCATTATCTGCAGCACAGCTTGTTGGCGCTTGGCCAAGGCAGTGCTGCAGTGCTGTCAACTTGTGAATGATGTGGTTATTTCGGAGATGAAGGAGGAGGTGCAGGAGATGAACAATGTGATTACATTGAGGTCAAATTGGTGACGCTGTTATTTATACTAAAGAAAGATCCTATTATTTTTTTTTTTTTTATGTTATTTTTTAAGACAAATGCATTCACCGGAAAATGTCATTTTAATATTTTACAACATTACCTGGCAATGTGGTGCGTGACACATCATCAGACACAACCTGTTTAATTTATGATGGAGGGACTCTGAAAGTCATAAAGCCTATTTTTATAGCGACATCAGACGGCCCTTACTATTCTTAAAAGGCCCGCAGTCGGCCCTCGCTATTGTTAGAGAGCCATCTGCCGGCTATGCTTTGTTGTTCCCATTATTAAAAAGTGGGTCTCCTATACTGTTATTGCCTATCCAGGGCTGACAAAAATTTGGACGCAACCCAATACCCCTTTGAAGAGACATAGAGGAGGGTCTCAGTAAAAAAAATGTTCCCATTATAAAGGAGCGGGTCTCCTATAGTGGTAATGCCCATGCTGTGACTGCAAGGGCTGCCAAAATTTGGGACAACCCCCACTAAGAATTTAAAGACTCATAGAGCAGGGCCACAGAAACGACAAATTCTCATTAAAAAGGAGAGCGTCTGCTATACAGTTATAGAGTATGCAATGAGTCCAACGACTGACCAATTTTAGGAAAAACCCCACTAAGAATTTAAAGACACACAGAGCAGGGCCACAGTAATGACAAATTCCCATTAGAAAGGAGAGAGTCTGCTATACAGTTATAGGATATGCAGTGAGTCCAATGGCTGACCAATTTTAGGAAAAAACCCACTAAGAATTTAAAGACACACAGAGCAGAGCCACAGTAACAAGTACAACATTTTCCCATTAAAAGGAGAGGGTCTGCTATACAGTTATAGGGTATGCAGTGAGTCCAACGGCTGACCAAATTAAGAAAAAACACCACTAAGAATTTAAAGACACACAGAGCAGGGCCACAGTAACGAAAAATTCCCATTAGAAAGGAGAGAGTCTGCTATACAGTTATAGGGTATGCAGTGAGTCCAACTGTTAGGAGGGCGGTTGCAAACAACTTTATTATAATGGAGTGCAACCGACCCCAGGGTCCACGATGCAGCCTGGTGGACTGCTGCCGAACACTTTCCAGGTGAAAAGGAAAGCAACCAACTTAAAATGATAAACCCTTCCGTGTTACTGCACACTGGAACGGGTATAGCAATTTGCACTATCTCCGTTATCAGCACGAGAGATATGCGGTGAAAAACTATCTGTAGTCCTGTTACAGCAAAGGGACTACACTGGCAGCGCTAGGATGCGTGTGTGACTACGCCGACGGGTACACGTGCCTCCAGCCGGCATGCTACCGGACTGAAGGGTACTACTCCACGTGGCTGACAGGCGATGGCCGTGGATAGGACGTCTGCAGGCTGCTCGGGGTGCTAGGGGACCCCTTTGGCAGAGCCAGACTGCTAGACGAAGCTACCTGCCTATTTCCACTACACCAGCCTATGGAAACTAAGTGGAACACAGTCGTCCACACAACAGCATCACTTGCTCAATGATCAGAGCGCGCCGCCATGTTTGTGGGTGGGCCTTTTAAAGACTAAGCCCTGCCCACCGTCGCACCATTGGTGACGCCACCCGTGGACCAATCAGGCGGTGTCAGGTCACCGGGTCAGGTGGTTGCCAAACCACCAATCACGGTCCTCCAGGTCACGGGCATGCTCAATGCGGCGAATCCTGGACTTAGACTCCAAACGCCCTGTCTCCCTCCGCAACCTATGCTTAACATTGCTAGGCACAAACTCCCGAGAGACAATCTGAGCATCTTGTAGACCAGGTAGATGTTGAGATTGATGATGATGCTGAGCAGCATCAGCCCTGACTGGACCAGAATGGGAGACCACGGAAGGTTCTGGACCAATTTCAAATCCAGCAACTTCTTGACACCTCACATTATCCCCCCTTCTAACATCCACCTCCACTTGACACTCATATACCTCAACGAGCAGGGGAGCATGAATGTGGTTCACGGGGAAAATCCTCAAATCCGTGACCCCTCCGGTGTACAGGGTACCCTTTTTTTCCACGAACCATCTTAGACCCTATAATAGCCTGCAGCTCTAGATTATCACCCCTGATGTCTGTAGAAGGTTGGGGTTCAACAAGTTTTGACAGGTGAACGGGTCTAAGGAGCGACACATGGAAAGTGTCGTGACCCCACAGGTGTCGTGGTAACTGTAAACGGTACATTACAGGGTTTTCCTGGGCCAAAATTTTGAACGGACCAATAAAGCAAGGAGTAAACTTAGCAGATCTCCCACATAATTTAGCATTGCGAGCCAAGAGCCACACTCTGTCGCCCGGATAGAATACGGGGGCAGGACGACGAGAAGTGTCAACCGACTCTGTCTGTGGAGTCCATTCCAGGTGATGGATGGAGAAGACCAGCCGGACTTCGATGGAATGATTTATCATTCGCACAGAAGGCACACGTGAGAACAAATTCCTTGACGTCCTGGCACCACCGGGGCCACCAATAGG
This sequence comes from Phyllobates terribilis, assembly GCF_046119375.1. Lineage (NCBI taxonomy): Eukaryota > Metazoa > Chordata > Amphibia > Anura > Dendrobatidae > Phyllobates > Phyllobates terribilis. Next base: position 449,453,307 of record NW_027362764.1, read on the forward strand.
ACCGTTGAAGGGACTTAGTGGTACGTTTGACCCCCACATGAGCTCCGATCTTAGGGGCATGAGCACAGGAGAGCACCACATTTTGTAAATTAGGAGAAGCAAATGTCCTCCCCGACGGAACCTGGTTAGAGGACACTGCAGCCACCCTCTCTACCTGAGAGTTCTTTTTGACATAGTCTGACAAGACCCGGGTCCTGGGGACAGACAAAGAATCTGTACCGAAAGCCACAATGGTAGATGGATCAGAGACTACCCTCCGGGTGACTGTGACCATACACTGAGACACACAATTCTCACTCCAGGAAAAAATTCTCCCCGTATTCCAGTCAATGTGTGGAGTGTGACAAAGTAACCAGGGGAGACCCAATAACACCTCGTCTAATCCACCGGGAATAATAAGAAAGGAGATGACCTCCCGGTGGCCCTGAGGAAATGACATGGTGAGGGGAATCGACTGGTGGGTGATTTGCGTGTCCAGGAGTGAACCATTGACTACTCTAATGTTCATGGGTCTTGGCAGTTACTCAATAGGGATGGCATGCCTCTGGGCAAACGCAGATGACAAAAAATTGCCATCAGCACCAGAGTCCACCCACGCCTTGGCAGTAACTGCAGATGTACCAAAGGACAATGTCACCCTATATAATAATTTGGAGGAAGAAGTCCCAGAATCTAACACACCTCCTCCAATGGTGGTAAGACCTACTCGTTCTGCCGACTGCTTGGAGCCCTTATTTACGGGGTACTCCAAGAGATGTGCAGGTCGGGAACAAGAGGGACTAGACTTAGTCCGGGATATATCCATAGCCTCAGGCTCTGGGTCGGGAGTCGCGGTTTTGGAAATGGGTCTAGAGAAGGACGGTGCCAACCGATACTGAGGTCTGGGAACCTCCAACTCTAATTTGTGTTCTGCATGTCCCAAATCAATTCGGTTAGCAAGAGAGATTAACTCCTCCAGGGAGGTTGGAATCACTCTGGTAGATAGAGCATTTTTAATATGCCCAGCCAGACCCTTCCAGAACACCGGGATAAGCGACGGCTCATACCAATCCAGTTCAGCCACCAGGGTTCTAAACAGGATGGCATAGTGGCTGGCGGTGGCCGAACCCTTGATCAACGCAATAAGCTTAAGAGCCGTATCATGAGTGACCTGAGGACCTAGGAATATACTTTTTAGGGTCTTAAGGAAAAGACCCGCATTTGCTACAACCGGATCATTCCGCTCTCATTGAGGAGTAGCCCACTCCTGAGCCCTGTGGGAGAGTAATGAGATGACATTACCCACTTTGGCTCTTTCGGAGGGGAACCGTGCCTCCATCATCTCCAACTGAATGGAGCATAAATTAATAAAACCCCTGCAGGATTTACTGTCTCCAGAAAATTTTTCCGGGAGAGCAAAACGGGGTAATGGGGCAGTTGCAGCTGTCGCAGCATTCACCACAGCCGAGTTAACCAGATTGGCTGCTTGAGAAGCTGCCTGGGTAGCTACTGCAGTGATATGAGCTACCGGGTCAGCTTGTTCCAGAGTCCTAAGTCTGGTCTCAAGCAGCTGGATATAGCGCTGCAGTTGCTGGTTGTCAGCCATGTTCGGCCAGACCATGGCGCTCTGATACTGTTAGGAGGGCGGTTGCAATCAACTTTATTATAATGGAACGCAACCGACTCCGGGGTCTGCGATGCAGCCTGGTGGACTGCAACCGAACACTTTCCGGGTGAAAAGGAAAGCAACTAACTTAAATGATAAACCCTTCTGTGTTACTGCACACTGGAATGGGTATAGCAATTTGCACTATCTCCGTTAGCAGCACGAGAGATATGCGGTGAAAAACTAGCTGTAGTCCTGTTACAGCACAGGGACTACACTGGCGGCGCTAGGATGCGTGTGTCACTACGCCGACGGGTAAACGTGCCTCCAGCCGGCGTGCTACCGGACTGAAGGGTACTACTCCACGTGGCTGACAGGCGATAACTGTGGATAGGACATCTGCAGGCTGCTTCGGGTGTTAAGGGATCCCTTTGGCAGAGCCAGACTGCTAGACGAAGCTGCCTGCCTATTTCCACTACACCTGTCTATGGAAACTAAGTGGAACACAGTCATCCACACAACAGCATTACTTGCTCAATGATCAGAGAGTGCTGCCATGTTTGTGGGTGGGCCTTTTAAAGACTAAGCCCTGCCCACCGTCGCACCATTGGGGACACCACCCGTGAACCAATCAGGCGGTGTTAGGTCACCGGGTCATGTGGTTGCCAAACCACCAATCAAGGTCCGCCAGGTCACGGGCATGCTCAGTGCGGCGAATCGTGGACTTAGACTACAAGAGCCTTGTCTCCCTCCGCAACCTATGCATAACATTGCTAGGCACAAAAACCCAAGAGATAATCTGTGCATCTCGTGGACCAGGTAGGCATTGAGGCTGATGACAATGCTGAGCAGCATCATCTCCAGCTGGAACGGAAGGGGAGACCACAGAAGGTTCTGGACCCATTTCAAATCCAGCAGCACCCCAACAACTGACAAAATTTTGGAAAAACCCCTCTAAGAAATTAAATACACATAGAGCAGGGCCACCGTAACAAGGTACGACATGTTCCCATTAGAAAGGAGAGGGTCTCCTATACAGTTATAGGGTATGCAGTGAGTCCAACGGCTGACCAATTTTAAGGAAAACTCCACTAAGAATTTAAAGACACATAGAGCAGGACCACAGTAACGACAAATTCCCATTAGAAAGGAGAGAGTCTCCCATAGTGTTGGCCTATGCAGTGAATGCAAGGGCTGCAATAAATTTGGAGGCACTTCAATGCCCCTTGGAAGAGACGTGGAGGAGGGCCTCATAAAATAATGTTCCCATTAGAAAGGAGCGGGCCTCCTATACTTGTAATGCCCATGCACTAAGTGTATGGGCTGACAAACATTTACCCCTGGGGGGTATACATGAACATTCTGAATACATTTTTTTTTTTACGGGCAGCATAAACTCCTTTTAAAAAAATTATGTGGGTGTTGCATCACGGACCACGGTCACCCTGGTGATATCGTGGTGGAGGATGAGGAGAAGGAGGAGGACAAAAGCTAATAGCTAAAATCAGGAAGCCTATAACCATGTGTGGGTGTGAAAAGGTGCATGGGAATACACTTCCCAAGAAAAGACACTGGATTTGAGCTTATGTTACGCTGCTATCATTCGGTGGTGTTGAGAAGTCTGGCCCAATCCAGCCCTTGTTCATTTTTATGAGATTCAGCCTGTCAGCATTTTCAGTTGACAGGCGGATTTGCTTATCAGTTATAATTCCACCAGCGGCACAAAAAAACCCGCTCTGATAAAACGCTGGCGGCAGGGCAGGCCAGGACCTCCAAGGCATTGAGAGCCAGTTCATTCCACGTATCCAGCTTGGATACCCAATAATTATAAGGCACAGCGGAATCACGGAGGACGTTGGTATGGTGGCAAGGTACTCCTTCAGCATCTTCCCAAACTTTGCACTCCTTGTGAGAGTACCCCGCGCCTCAGGGCGTGTGCGATGGGAGGGTCTGAGAAAACTCTCCCAGAACTTTGACAGTGTTCCCCTGCCTCTACTGGATTGTAGTTGTGTCTCTCTCACCTGTACTCCTTGGTTGTTCAACGAAGTGTGCCCTCTGCCGCCAGCGTTTACTGATGGGAATTTTTTTAATAGTTCCTCAACAAGGACCTTCTCGTACAGCCCCATTTTTGTAGACCTGTCCGCCTCAGGAATAAGAGATATAAAGTTCTCCTTGTAGCATGGGTCTAGAAGTGTCACCAACCAGTAATGACTGTCACCCAAAATTTTGAGAACGTGAGGGTCATTGGAAAGGCAGCGTAACATAAACTCAGCCATGCGTGCCAGACTACTAACAGGCAAGACTTCAGTATTCTAACCAAGGGGATGACTGACCTTGCTCTCTCCTCCTCTCTGTCCTCTGGCCATCCACGGTGAACAGACGGTATGACAGCTATGCAGGTAGTAACGTCTATAGTGCATGAAACTAGCTCCTGTCCTTCCTTCTCCTCCTCTTCCTCATTGTCACCCAATCCACATTGGGATGAGATGAGGCTTGGCAGTGTGTAATCACCCTGTACGTTTCATTGCCCCATCTCATCGTGCTCCGCCTGCAATGCATCCTCTTTGATTGTGAGCATAGAGAATTTCAGAAGACAGAGAAGCGGGATGGTAATGATAAATATGGAGTCATCGCCGCTCACCATCTTGATGGAGTCCTCAAAGTTTTGGAGGATGGTACTTATGTCTGACATCCATGTCCACTCCTGAGGTCTTATGTGTGGAGTCTGAACTGAATTCCGACGGCCTTGTTGATGCTGGTACTCAACAACTGCCCTCTTCTGCTCACTAATCCTTCCCAACATCTGCAGTGTAGTGTTCCAACGCGAGGGGACATCACACACCAGTCTGTGAGCCAGAAGCTGCAAACGCTGCTGAAACACGGCAAGGGTGGCGGAAGCTGTAGCTGACTTTCTAAAATGGGCACACAGGCGGCGTACTTTAACAAGCAGATCCTGCAGCTCCGGGTAGGATTTGAGAAACCACTGAACCATGAGGTTAAGCGCATGGGCCAGGCATGGTACGCGTGCGAGCTCGCCTCACCTCAGAGACGCCACCAGGTTCCAGCCATTGTAACACACGACCATGCCTGGCTGTAGGTACAGCGGTGTGAGACACAGATCTGCCTGCTCTTTCTGAGCTGTCCACAACTCTTCAGCATTGTGCTGTTCGTCATCTAAGCATATTAGCTTCAGCACAGCCTGTTGTCGCTTGGGCGAGGCAATGCTGCAGTGCTTCCAGCTTGTGACTGATGTGGTCATTTTGGAGATGGAGGCTGAAGAGGAGGAGGAGGAGGCTGAGGAGTATGAGGTGCAGGATCTGTAGACCGCGGGGGCAACCCTGATTGACCTAGGGCCCACAATCCTTGGCGTCGGGAGGATGTGATCCGTCCCAAGGTCCGACTGGGTCCCGGCTTCCACTATGTTAACGCAATGTGCCATCAGCGAGATGTACCGTCCCTGCCCACAAGCACTTGTCCATGTATCCGTGGTTAGGTGGACTTTCCCAGTAACTGCGTTGTTGAAGGCACGGCTAATATTTTGGGACACGTGTTTGTGTAATGCGGGGACGGGCACACACGGAGAAATAGTGTCGGATGGGGACCGAGTACCGGGGGACGGCCGCCGCCATCAGATTGCGGAATGCTTCCGTCTCCATGAGCCTAAAAGGCAACATTTCGAGCACAAGCAGTCGTGAAATGTGAGAATTTAGTAATGTGGCCTGTGGGGCGTTGTCTGCATATTTGCCCTTTTGATACAAGGACTAGGGTATGGACAACTGAACGCTGCACTGGGACAAGGACTTGGACATGCTTCCTGATGGTGCTACTTGAGAGTGCGCAATGACAGGTGCAGTGCAGGAATTATCTTCGCATGCACCATGGAAAGAGGATTGGCTTGCATGCACAACAGCGGAAGAAGCAATCGTGCCACCTGCAGACACTGTTCCTGGACCCTGGGGTTCAGCCCACAAAGTCGGGTGCTTTGCTGCCATGTTCCTGATCATGCTGTTGGTCTTCAGGCTGGTTGTTTTGCCACCCCTGCTGATGCTTGCCTGGCAGGAGGTGCAAATGGCCTTTTTGGGGTTATCGTCAGTCTTTAAAAAACAACCAGACTCGGGAAGACCTAAGATTTGTACTGGCAACTTCCTCTGTGTTGGTGTTACGGGGAATGGTTGCCTGCCTTCTGTCTGCGGCCAACACACTGCTTCTTCTTGCCTGTTGGGGTGTTCTGCCTCCCTCCCCCTGTGTGCTGCTGTCCTCGCTCTGCATGTCCTCCTGCCAGGTTGGGTCAGTTACTATATCATCCACCACCTCGTCTTCCACTTCCGCACCCTGGTCCTCCTCCTGACTTTCTGGCAATTGTGTCTCATCATCGTCCACCTCTTGTGACACTTTCCCACCGCCGCCTTCGTGTGACCGTGGCTGCTCAAATATTTGAGCATCTCTACACGCGATCTCCTCTTGCCCCTCTTCAAGTGAAACGGGTGAGAGGCCCAAATCTATGAATGGAAAAGTAAACAGCTCTGTGTCCATGTGTGGGATCATTTGTCTCCGGGCACTCGGCATGGTGGGAGGAAGGAGGATCAGGGTGAGAAATATGCGGTCAAGACTCACGGCTACTGAGACTTGACCGTGTGGAAGACAGCGTGGTGGTGGTGGTGGCTAAGTGACTGGAAGCATTATCCGCTATCCAACCAACAACCTTTTGACACTGCTCTGGGTTCAATAGTGGTGTGCTGCGGTCACCTAGGAATTGGGACAGGAAGGTCAGGTGAGAAGATGTGGGTATTTGTTGTGGCACAATTTCAGCTTGCCCACGGCCTTGTGCTCGGCCTCTGCATGCACCATCACCATCACGTCCAGTTCCCTGTCCCTTGCCACGTGCCTTGCCCATTTTAAATGGAGGACAGTATCTTCCATGCTCACTACAAATGACTGAGTTTGGAGCGAACTTATATGTGATCCGTGTGACGGAGAAAACAGAGTTTTAAATACCTTGCCTGTAGTTAAGCAGTTTGAACAGCAAACTGCTGTGAATTGCTTCACTGACACACTGAAAGAAATTTTTAATGGAAGCAAGAAATGGCAGTATTTTCTGACAACGTATATGTGATCCGTGTGATGGAGAAAAAAGGGTTTTAAATTCCTGGCCTGTAGGTAAGTAGTTTGAACAGCAAACTGCTGTGAATTGCTTCACTGACACACTGAAAGAAATTTTAAATGAAGGCCAGAAATGGCAGTATTTTCTGACAACATATATGTGATCCGTGTGACGCAGAAAACAAACTTTTAAATACCTGGCCTTTAGGTAAGTAGCTTGAACAGCAAACTGCTGTGAATTACTTCAGTGATACACTAAAGGAAATTTTTAATGGAGGCCAGAAATGGCAGTATTTTCTGACAACGTATATGTTATCTGTGTGATGGAGAAAAAAGGGTTTTAAATACCTGGCCTGTAGGTAAGTAGTTTGAACAGCAAACTGCTGTGAATTGCTTCACCGATGCACTAAAGGAAATTTTTAATGGAGGCCAGAAATGGCAGTATTTTCTGACAACGTATATGTTATCTGTGTGATGGAGAAAAAAGGGTTTTAAATCCCTGGCCTGTAGGTAAGTAGTTTGAACAGCAAACTGCTGTGAATTGCTTCACTGACACACTGAAAGAAATTTTTAATGGAGGCCAGAAATGGCAGTATTTTCTGACAACGTATATGTGATCCTTGTGACGGAGAAAACAGAGTTTTAAATACCTGCCTGTAGGCAAGTAGTTTGAACAGAAAACTGCTGTGAATTGCTACACTGACACAATAAAGGAAATTTTTAATGGAGGCCAGAAATGGCAGTATTTTCTGACAGCATATATGTGATCCGTGTTACGGAGAAAAGAATTTGAAATACCTGGCCTGTAGGTAAGTAGTTTGAACAGCAAACTGGTGTGTATTGCTTCACTGACACACTAAAGGAAATTTTTAATGCAAGGCCAGAAATTGCAGTATTTTCTGACAACATAAATGTGATTGGTTTGGCGGAGAAAACACAGTTTTAAATAGCTGGATTTCTAGCTCTGTAATATGGAAAAGACCTGGCTGTATTTTGCAGTGCCAACAAGCAACAGGCACAGAATAATGGTGTTTTCAGGATTGCTTTTTAAGCAAATAATGAGGATTAAGATCCAAAAAAAAGTATTCCTGGCCCCTGATACCAGGCCCTTTGTATAGAAATATCTAACAGCAGCAGAAGGCAGAATTGGAATGGAGCTTCTTGTGCTATATTAACTGCAGTTTGCTATATACCCTGTCTGCCTATATACACTGCCTGCCTGATATCTCTGTAGATGGATTAGTTAGTCCTCAAAAGGACTATTTGTTAAGATGGATATGTGTAATGTACGGTTTTTCTCCCTACACTACCTAATACACAAGCAAATATCTCCGTGACGCAACAGCACCTCTCCCTACACTGTCTGATTCCGGAGTGACTGTGATGAGCATGGCGGTGCCTGGTCTGATATAGACCCGATGAAGCTGTGCGGCCAGCCAATCACTGTAATGCCACAACCAACATAGCTTTGGCATTACAGTGAGTAGCAGGCAATCCCTGCATGTTGATTGGTGCTCTAAAGAGCGCCAAACATGCAGGGAGGGGACCCAAGCTCCCGCCGAGCAACCCCGGAAATACTCGGCGAGCGCCAAGCATAACGAGCAGTGAATTGCTCAGGTGAGCACCGAGCAGTAGCGAGCATGCTTACTCATCTTTAGTTTCCATCTACTGGGTTGGCTGTAGTGGAAGTGGTATTGGTCTCCTTATACTACTTCTACTGTAGTGAAAATGATGCCACTTTGGTAGGGTTAGGCCCTAATTTAGGGAAATATGAACAGTCCTGCTTAGGTCTACATCTCCTGGGTTGGCTGTACTGGAAGAGGTGTCATTCCTAATTCTACAATTTCTACTGTACTGAAATTGATGACACTGTGCTGGTCTCTGCCGCTAATTTTTGGAACTGTGGAGAATCCTGATTGGGTCTCCATCTATTGGGTTGGCTGTAGTGGAAGAGGTTTTGGTCTCCATTAAATTACTTCTACTGTAGTGAAATTTATGCCACTGGTTGTTTTTGGCCCTAATTTTTTGAAACGTGGAGAATCCTGATTGAGCCTCCATATATTGGGTTGGCTGTAGTGGAATAGGTTTTGGTCTCCATTATACTATTCTTACTGTAGTCAAAATGATGACACTTTGATGGTGTTAGGCCCTAGTTTAGGGAAATGTGAACACTCCTGATTAGGTTTCCATCTTCTGGGTTATCTGTACTGGAAGAGGTGTTGGTTCTAATTACACTATTTCTTCAGTACTGAAATTGATGCCACTTTGCTGGTGTCTACCGCTAATTTTTGGAACTGTGGAGAATCCTTATTGGGTCTCCTTCTATTGGGTTGGTTGTCGTGATAGGGGTTTTGGTCTCCATTATACTACTTCTACTGTAGTGAAATTGATGCCACTTTGCTGATGTCTGCTACTAATTTTTGGAAATGTGGAGAATCTTGATTGGGCCTGGGAAGGGGGTAATACCCACGGAGCTTCCCAGGCTACTAATATCAGCCCCCAGCTGAATACTTAGCCTTTACTAGCTATTAAAATGGGGGACCCCCCAAAAAAAATGATGTGGGGTACCCCCTATTTTAGTAGCTAGCAAAGGCTAGGCAGACAGCTGGGGGCTGAAATTAATAGCCCAAGAAGGGTGCCATGAATATTGGCCCCCTCCCAGGCTAGAAACACCAGCCGTCAGCCGCCCCAGAAATGGTTCATCCATAGGATGTGCCTATTCTGGCACTTAGCCTCGCTCTTCCCACTGCCCTGTAGCGGTGACAGTGGGGTAATAGGGCTGGAGTTGATGTCAGCTTATAATGCCAGCTGACATCAAGCCCAGGTTAGTAATGGAGAGGCGTCTATAAGACACCCCAATTACTAACCCCATAGTCAAAGTTAAAAAAAAACACAAACACCAAGAATAAATTCCTTTAATTGAAATAAGACACATTTCTTTATTGTTCTAAATTAAACCATACTTACCATCACGCCCATTCCAGCTGAAGCCAATGTCTTCTGCAATAAAAATAAAATAATAAAGCAACATCATCCTTACCTTTCCATGGTTCCCAAGACGGCTTCAGCTCTGCTACATTCACATAACAGGCTGGATCGCAGCAGAAAGCTGCCATCCAGCTTGCCATGCCGCACACACTGAGAAGCGCAGGCATGCTTGCGCTCCTCAGTGTCTCGCTGTGACGGCATCCAGATGAGCAGAGGTCATGTCCAATGAACTCGGCTCACCTCATGCACGTCACTGACAGCATGGGAAAATTCTCCTGCGCTTGCAGTGAGCGTGAGAGAATTCTCACGCTGAAGCGCTGAGTGCAGGAGAATTTTCCCACGCTGTCAGTGACGTGCATGAATTGAGCTGAGTTCATTTGACATGAGCTCACCTCATGCACGTCACTAACAGCGTGGGAGAATTCTCACGCTGAAGCGCTGAGTGCAGGAGAATTTTCCCACGCTGCATTGGACATGAACTTGACTGAGAAGCGCAGGCTTGCTTGCGCTTCTCAGTGTTAGGCTGTGACGGCATCCAAATGAGCCGAGGTCATGTCCAATGTACTCAGCTCACCTCATGCACGTCACTGACAGCGTGGGAAAATTCTCCTGCGCTCAGCGCTTCAGCAGGAGAATTCTCTCACGCTCACCGCATGCGCAGGAGAATTCTCCAACGCTGTCAGTGACGTGCATGAGGTGAGCTGAGTTCATTGTCGGCTCATCTGGATGCCGTCAATGCCTGACACTGAGGAGCGCAAGCATGCCTGCTCTTCTCAGTGTCTGCGGGATGACAGGCTGGATGGCAGCTTTCTGCTGCGGTCCAGCCTGTCATCTCGATGTAGCAGAGCTGGAGCTGTCCTGGGAACCATCGAAAGGTAAGGATGATGTTGCTTTATTATTTTTCTTTTATTGCAGGAGATCATTGGCTTCAGCTGGAATGGGCGTGATGGTAAGTATGGTTTAATTTAGAACAATAAAGAATTGTGTGTTTATTTCAATTAAAGGACTTTATTCTGGGTGTTTGTGTTTTTTTTTTAACTTTGACTATGGAGTTAGTAATGGGGGTGTCTCATAGATGCCACTCCATTACTAACCTGGGCTTCATGTCAGCTGGCATTATAAGCTGACATCAACCCCAACCCTATTACCCCACTGCCACCGCTACAGGGCAGTGGGAAGAGTGAGGCTAAGTGCCAGAATTGGCGCATCCTATGGATGCGCCATTTCTGGGGTGGCTGACGGCTGGTGTTTCTAGCCTGGGAGGGGGCCAATATTCATGGCACCCTTCCTGGGCTATTAATATCAGCCCCCTGCTGTCTGCCTAGCGTTTGCTAGCTATTAAAATAGGGGGGACCCCACGTCATTTTTTTGGGGGGGTCCCCCATTTTAATAGCTAGTAAAGGCTAGGTATTCAGCTGGGGGCTCATATTAGTAGCCTGGGAAGCTCCTTGGGTATTACCCCCTTCCCAGGCTTCAAACATCTGCCCCAGCCGTCCGCTTAACCTCCGCTAGAGACTAAAATTACAGGGACCCCCCCGCCAATTTTTTTTTTAATAAATCCTTTATTTTAACACTAAATGACAAGTACAGTAACCAACTCTGTCACTGTACTTCTTATATATGTGACTGACATGTTTCTATCTATCTAATCTATGTGTGATGCTCTATCTTTCTGTTCTAAATTGTCGGGTACCGCTACTGAATTGCCGGCCGGCTTTTTTAAAGAGACGGTGCATGAAAACATTGTTATTTTTTAAAAAAAATCCTTTACACTAAATGACAAGTACAGTAACCAACACTGTCACTGTACTTCTTATATATGTGACTGACATGTTTCTATCTATCTAATCTATCTGTGATGCTCTATTCCTTCTTGTCTAAATTGTCGGGTACCGGTGTATGCCGCTGCTGAATTGCCGGCCGGCTTTTTTAAAGAGATCGTCTTCTGAGCAGTTTGTCAGCGTTTGGACACCTTTGAAGGTGTTTTCTATGTATTTCTATGTGTTTTTGTTTGCCTGCCATTGGTTTTAACGGTGTTCGACGGTGTTCTAAGGTGTCCGACGAACAGTTCAATGAACAGTTCCTCGAACATCCCGGTGTTCGACAAACCGAACCGAACCCGAACACTACGGGGGTGGCTCAACACTAGTCTCCATTAAACAACTTCTACTCTGGTGAAATTGATGCCATTTTGGTGGTGTTAGGCCTAGTGATGGGCGAGCACTAAAATGCTCGGGCGCTCGTTGCTCAGGTCGAGCACATTAGAATACTCGGGTGCTCGACACGAGCAATGAGCCCAATGTAAGTCTAGGGGAAACTCGAGCATTTTTCAGGTGTCTCCCCCTTATGGTCTGCAGAGGGCCCAGAAATTGCCCAAATCAATGGGAACAGTGCTCAAATGACATAGGAACAGCATGGGGAAGACCCCTGGAATCATTTCTGAATTCCAGGTCACTGTTGTCAACAACGTTGTCAGAGGTATTACACCACTTTTACGGACTCACAATAAAACATATAAATTCTAAACCAAAATGGATTTTCCTGGGAAATATACTTTCCAGGGTAATGACTTGTAAATAAGGCAAAATAAATAACCAAAAACAAAAATACACCTCCACACCTTGGGTTATGTTCACACGTAGCGTTTTTGATGCATTTTTGCACTTTTGCATTGCTTTGAACTGTGACAAATGCATTCACCAGTAAATGTCATTTTAACGTTTTACAACCTTATCTGGCCATATGGTGTGTGAGACATCATCAGACACATCCTGTTTCATTTATGAAAGAGGGACTCTGAAAGTCACAAAGCCTATTTTTATAGGGCCATCAGGCAGCCTTTACTATTCTTAAAGGGCCAGCAGTCGGCCCCCGCTGTTCTTTGAGACCCATCAGCCGTCTATGCTTTGTTGTTCCCATTACAAAAGAGTGGGTCTCCTATACTGTTGTTGCGTATGCAGTGAGTGGCAGGTCTGCCCAATATTTGGACGCATCCCAATACCCCTTTGAAGAGACTTAGAGAAGGGCCTCCTGAAGACAATGTTCCCATTATTATTAAGTGGGTATCCTCTAGTGTTGGCCTATGCAGTGAATGCAAGAGTTGCCAAAAATTTGGAGGCACTTCAATGCCCCTTGGAAGAGACCTGGAGGTCAGAGGGCCTCCTGGAAACAATGTTCCCATTGTTAGAAAGAGGGTCTCCCATTGTGTTTGCTTATGCAGTGAATGCAAGGGTTGCCAAAAATTTGTAGGCACTCCAATGCCCCTTGGAAGAGACATGGAGGTCAGAGGGCCTCCTGAAAACAATGTTGCCATTATTAGGAAGTGGGTATCCTCTAGTGTTGGCCGGTGCAGTGAATGCAAGAGTTGCCAAAAATTTGGAGGCTTTCCAATGCCCCTTGGAAGACACGTGGAGGTCAGAGGGCCTCCTGAAAACAATGTTGCCATTATTAGGAACTGGGTCAACAATTGCGTTTGTCTATGCAGTGAATGCATTGGTTGCCAAAAATTTAGAGGCATTGCAATGCCCCTTGCAAGAGACGTGGAGATCAGAGGGCCTCCTAAAAACAATGTTTCCATAATTAGGAAGTGGGTCTCCTCTAGTGTTGGCCTATCCAGTGAATGCAAGAGTAGACAAAAATTTGGACCTACTCCAATGCCCCTTGGAAGAGACGTAGGGGAGGGCCTCCTGAAAACAATATTCCCATTATTAGGTAGTGGGTCTCCCATAGTGTTGACCTATGCAGTGAAGGCAAGGGCTGCATAAAATTGGGAGGCACTCCAATGCCCCTTGGAAGAGATGTAGTGGGACACATGAAAAAATGCTCCCATTATTAGCAAGTGGGTCTCCCAGAGTGTTGGCCTATGCAGTGAATACAAGGGCTGCCAAAAATAGGGAGGCACTCCAATGCAACTTTGAAAAGATGTGGAGGAGGTCCTCATAAAAACATGTTCTCATTAGAAAGGAGCGGGTCTCCTATACTTGTAATGCCCATGCACTAAGTGAATGGGCTGACAAATATTTACCCCTGGGGGGTATACATGAACATACTGTATAAAAATGTTTATACGGGCATCATAAACATCCTTTAAAAAAATGATGTGGGTGTTGCATCATGGACCAAGGTCACCCTGGTGATATGGTGGTGGAGGATGAGGATGTGGAGATGGAGCAGGAGAAGAGCAAATAGCCAAAATCAGGAAGCGTATACGCATGTGTGGGTGTGAAAAGGTGCATGGGAATAGACCTCCCAAAAAATGACACTGGATTTGAATTTATGTTACACTGCTATCATTCGGTGATGTTGAGAAGTCTGGCCCAATACAGCCCTTGTTCATTTTTATAAGAGTCAGCCTGTCAGCATTTTCAGTTGACAGGCAGATGCACTTATCAGTTTTATTTCCACCAGTGGCACTAAAAACCAGCTCTGATAAAACGCTAGCGGCAGGGCAGGCCAGGACCTCCAAGGCATAGAGAGCCAGTTCAATCCACATGTCCAGCTTGGATACCAATTAATTATAAGGCACAGTGGAATCACGGAGGGCATTTGTATGGTCAACAAAGTACTCCCTCAGCATGTTCCCAAACTTTGCCCTTCTTGTGAGAGTACCCTGCGCCTCAGGGCCTGTGCAATGGAAGGGTCTGAGAAAACTGTCCCAGAACTTTGACAGTGTTATCCTGCCTCTGCTGGCTTGGAGTTGTGTCTCTCTCGGCTGTACTCCTTGGTTGTCCAACGAACTGTAACCTCTGCCGCCAGCGTTTTCAGATGGGAATTTTATTACTAGTTCCGCAACAAGGGCCTTCTGGTACAGTCCAATTTTTGTAGCCCTATCCACCTCAGGAATAAGAGATATAAAGTTCTCCTTGTAGCGTGGGTCTAAAAGTGTAACCAACCAGTAATGACCGTCACCCAAAATTTTGAGAACGCGAGGGTCACGGGAATGGCAGAGTAGCATAAACTCTGCAATGCGTGCCAGACTGCTTAAAGGCAAGACTTCCTTGTCAGCACCAAGAGGACGACTGAAAATGCTATGCTTCTCCTCCCTGTCTTCTGGCCATCCACGGTGAACAGACGGTATGACAGTTGTGCAGGTTTTACCGTCTATAGCACATATAGCCTCTTCCTCATTGTCACCCAATCCATGTTGGGATGAGATGAGGCTGGGCTGTGTGGAATCACCCTGTATCGTTCCTTGCTCCATCTCATGGTACTCCACCTGCAATGCATCCTCTTTGATTGTGAGCAGAGAGCATTTCAGAAGACAAAGAAGCGGGATGGTGACTCTAATTATGGTGTAATAGCTGCTCACCATCTTGGTGGAGTCCTCAAAGTTTTGGAGGATGGTAGATATGTCTGTCATCTATGTACACTCCTGAGGTCTTCTGTGTGGAGTCTGAACTGAATACCGATTGCCTTGATGATGCTGGTAGCCAACAACTGCCCTCTTCTGCTCACAAATCCTTCCCAACATCTGCAGTGCAGAGTTCCAATGCGTGGGGACATCACACACCAGTCTGTGAGCCGAAAGCTGCCAACGCTGCTGAAACACGGCAAGGGCGGTAAAAGCTGTAGCTGACTTTCTAAAATGGGCACACAGGTGGCGTACTTTGACAAGCAGATCCGGCAGTTCCGGGTAGCTTTTGAGAAACTGCTGAACCACGAGGTAAGCACATGGGCCAGGCATGGTACAGGCCCATGTCACACCAGATTCCGGCCATTATCACACACGACCATGCCTGGCTATATTTTCAGCGATGTCAGCCACAGATCTGTCGGCTCTTTCTGAGCTGTCCACAGCTCTTCAGTATTGTGCGGTTTGTCACCTAAGCATATTAGCTTCAGCACAGCCTGTTGCCACTTGGTCGAGGCAGTGCTGCAGTGCTTCCAGCTTGTGACTGATGTGGTCATTTCAGAGATGGAGGCTGAAGAGGATGAGGAGGCTGAGGATGATGTGGTGCTGGAGCTGTAGACTGGGGGGGCAACCCTGATTGACCTAGGGCCCGCAATCATCAGCGTTGGGAGGATGTGTTCCGTCCCAAGGTCCGACTGGGTCCTGGCTTCCACTATGTTAACCCAGTGTGCCGTCAGCAAGATGTACCTTCCCTACCTACAAGCACTTGTCCACGTGTCTGTGGTTAGGTGTACTTTCCCTGTAACTTCATTTTTGAGGGCACGGCTGGTGACTGAGTACCGAGGGACAGCTGCCGCCATCAGGTTGCAGAAAGCTTCTGTCTCCATGAGCCTAAAAGGCAACATCTCGAGTGCAAGCAGTCGTGAAATGTGGGAATTTAGTAGTGTGGCCTGTGGGGTGTTGGCTGCATATTTTCGCTCACGTTCCAAGGACTGGAGTATGGACAACTGAACGCTGCAATGGAAAGAGGACGTGCTTGCTAATTATGCTAGTTGAAATTGTGCAATGACAAGTGTAGGGCAGGAGGCATCATCACATGCACTATGGACAGGGGATTGGCTTGCACGCACAACAGCGGAAGAAGCAATGGTGTCACCCGTAGACACTGTTCCTGGACCCTGGGGTTTGGACCACAAAGTCGGGTGCTTTGTTGCCATGTGCCTGATCATGCTGGTGGTGGTCAGGCTGGTAGTTTTGCTACCCCTGCTGATGCTGGCCTGCCAGACGATGCAAATGGCCTTTTTGGGGTTATCAGCAGAGTCTTTAAAATACAACCAGACTCGGGAATAGTATTGAGCCAACCCCGTAGTGTTCGAGTTCGGTTCGGTTCGTCGAACACCCGTGTGTTCGCCGAACTGTTCGTCGAACTGTTCGTCGAACACCTTCGAACACTGTTAAAACCAATGGCAGGCGAACAAAAACACATAGAAACACATTGAAAACACCTTCAAAGGTGTCCAAAAGCTGACAAACTGCTCAGAAGACATAACTAACACATGGAAAAGTGACAAGTACATATAGTCATGCAAAAAGAAAAGAGGTGGAGGAGTAAAAGGAGGGGGAGACACAGATATAGGCATGTCATGCCCTTCTAAAATCCAAAAAGTGAGAAGCCGACACGGCCAGTCCGTTCCTGCCCGTGCCACCTCCGTGTCGCAGGGTTTGTGCCAGAGCCGCGGCGGACCATGATTGCCAGCCCCCCTCTCCCAATACTGGTGCCTGTCCGCTGGTGGGTCGAGCCCCCCCGCGGTGGGGGGGGGGTAACATCTGCAGAAGAAAGACCATCTTCCAGCCAAACTAACATGTCGACTTCTTTTCGTGGACAATGTGATATGATCCCTTTGTTACGGACACGCCCATTGCTACAAATTCCAGATGAGGCACAAAAACAGCAGGTGCTTCAGCGGATATCAAGTGCTCCTTCAAGTGGGCTCTCCTCCACCTCAATTTCAACATCACAAATACTCCAGTCACCCCAATCGCACTTGCTTCCTCACAGTTCCCAAGTTTCCAGCTGCCCATCTGAGTATGGGGTAACACAGGTGGTTGAGTCTGCACAGCTGTTTACTCATACTATAGCCTGGGAATCAGAGGTCGACTCCAGCGCTTCTGTGAATCCAGACGAGGAAATGATCTGCACTGATGCCCAGAATCTTTATAAGTCAGATCCAGGACCAGATGAAGAAGGTTCTGAGCATAATGTAGACCCTCGTTCCCAAACTGTAACTCCTGTTGGTGGAGACAATGATGCAGACGATGATGAGGCTCAAATACCTGATTGGAGCGACAACTTGACTTTTCGGTCAGGGCAGGAAGAGGTTGGCTTTGAGGACGATGGGTGTGATAACACACAGGGTGATGATGACAAGGTTGGAGATCCCACTTACTGTTAACCCACAGTCAGCCAGTCAAAGAGGTCACCCGGGCTTTTGTCTGGCCTTGGGGATGTCGCGGTGGTCGGCTCCCTGGCCCGTACCGTGGGGTCACTCTTTAAAAGGGTGGATAATTGTTAATTTTATAAGAGTTCGTGACGCCACCTGGGGTATCTGGTGAGAAGCACCAGTGCTGCAGCAGTCCACTGAGGCCCGTGATAAGGCAGCTCGATGGTATAGCTCCCCACAGGTGGAGCTAGGTCTCAGGGCAGCGTATGCAGGGGGAATGCAGGACAGGCGAGACCCAGCTGGGTCAGAGCAAGAACGGGAAAGGACACGGTAGTCACTTCAGTACCTTTTACTGGAGGAAATTCAGGCACATCCCGGAGCACTGTAGGGTGAAGGGTGCATATCAGGATCCTCCCCAATGAGCGGGTGTAGGGCCTCCTGCTTCTTGCCTCTGCGTAGTAAGTTTCTGACCTGCCTGGAGCTAGGCCTCACTTTGTCTCTGTCCTGCGCTGGCTGACCTTGTGGTAGGGCCTTCTCTTGGAGTTCACGCTCCCAGTATCCGGGGCCTAAGCGTCTCCTGGCTCTGTAACGTATCAGCACCTTAGCGATCCTGGGACTTGTAGTTCTCCAGGGATTCTGGTTATGCCTTACTGGGTCATAGAGATTAGAGATGAGCGTTGTTCTACTCGAACTGTTCGCCAATCTCAAATTCGAGCTGTTTTGGGCGGTGTTCGAGCCGGTCGGCGAACACGAACAATTTGAGAAAAATTCGGCTGTTCGAGGTTATGTTCGATAACTGTTCGTTCACCAAAATCATAACTGGATTTTTTCTCAGTAATGATGAAAATTAATGTTAATACGCAGTTTGAGTGTACAGCGGGGCGGGGGGAGGGGCAGGGGATGGATCTCTGCAGGAACAATGAAGATCTCCATTTTTTTTTTCTCTTTCCCGCATTTGCAGTGGGGAGGTGCAATCTGTCAGCCTATCAGCAGCGCACACACGGAGCGAAGTGCTTTTTTTCACACAAGCAAGGGCATGTGTGATTGGCAGTGTATGTCACATGTCCTTGCCCTATAAGACCAAGCCATTTTCCCCGTCGCCACCATTTTCTCACTGCTGCAGCTGCGTGTTAGACGGCACCGCTGTTGCTGTGTGCGCTATACCTTGTTAATTTCAAGCCAATTTTCGCACAAATATACAGATAGCTTGGGAGTAGGGAATAGTTGTGATTGCAGTCCTTTTAAGGACTAGGTTACAGCATTTCCTATGACTTTTATCAAGCAGGTCTGTGCTCTTAAATAGATAGATTGTGGGAGTAAAGACTAATTGTAATTGGAGTCCTTTTCAGGACTAGGTTACATCAGTTCCTATCAGTTTTTGCCAGGCAGGTCTGTGCCAGTGCTGTGCAAGTTTTTTTCACAGCATTTGGCTGAATCTAGCAAAGCTAATCCTTTTTGGCCCATTGCAGAGTGTGTTAGTCAGTGGAGTAGCCTATCTGTGTTGCAAGATATACCACCTGTGTATAGAATACCAATTTTTTTACTGCACCTAGTGAAGTAAAATCTTTTGGGCATAGCATCATTCTATTAGTCCATCTATACTGACCTCCATCAGGTTGCAAACTGAATATAATTTTTTTCTGCATCTAGCTCTGAAAAAATATTTGGGCTTCTAGCAGTGTGTGGGACTTGGTCTATTAGTCCATCTATACTGACCTCCATCAGGTTGCAAATTAAAAATAATTTTTTTCTTCATTTAGCTCTGAAAAAATATTTGGGCTTCTAGCAGTGTGTGGGACTTGTTCTATTAGTCCTTCTATACTGACCTCCAGCAGGTTGCAAATTGAATATAATTTTTTTCTGCATCTAGCTCTGAAAAAATATTTGGGCTTCTAGCGGTGTGTGGGACTTGGTCTATTAGTCCATCTATACTGACCTCCATCAGGTTGCAAATTAAAAATAATTTTTTTCTGCATCTAGCTCTGAAAAAATATTTGGGCTTCTAGCAGTGTGTGGGACTTGGTCTATTAGTCCATCTATACTGACCTCCATCAGGTTGCAAATTAAAAATATTTTTTTTCTGCATCTAGCTCTGAAAAAATATTTGGGCTTCTAGCAGTGTGTGGGACTTGGTCTATTAGTCCATCTATACTGACCTCCATCAGGTTGCAAATTGAATAAAAAAAATTTCTGCATCTAGCTCTGAAAAAATATTTGGGCTTCTAGCGGTGGGTGGGACTTGGTCTATTAGTCCATCTATACTGACCTCCATCAGGTTGCAAATTAAAAATAATTTTTTTCTGCATCTAGCTCTGAAAAAATATTTGGGCTTCTAGCAGTGTGTGGGACTTGGTCTATTAGTCCATCTATACTGACCTCCATCAGGTTGCAAATTAAAAATAATTTTTTTCTTCATTTATCTCTGAAAAAATATTTGGGCTTCTAGCAGCGTGTGGGACTTGTTCTATTAGTCCATCTATACTGACCTCCATCAGGTTGCAAATTAAAAATAATTTTTTTCTGCATCTAGCTCTGAAAAAATATTTGGGCTTCTAGCAGTGTGTGGGACTTGGTCTATTAGTCCATCTATACTGACCTCCATCAGGTTGCAAATTAAAAATAATTTTTTTCTTCATTTAGCTCTGAAAAAATATTTGGGCTTCTAGCAGTGTGTGGGACTTGTTCTATTAGTCCTTCTATACTGACCTCCAGCAGGTTGCAAATTGAATATAATTTTTTTCTGCATCTAGCTCTGAAAAAATATTTGGGCTTCTAGCGGTGTGTGGGACTTGGTCTATTAGTCCATCTATACTGACCTCCATCAGGTTGCAAATTAAAAATATTTTTTTTCTGCATCTAGCTCTGAAAAAATATTTGGGCTTCTAGCAGTGTGTGGGACTTGGTCTATTAGTCCATCTATACTGACCTCCATCAGGTTGCAAATTAAAAATAATTTTTTTCTGCATCTAGCTCTGAAAAAATATTTGGGCTTCTAGCAGTGTGTGGGACTTGGTCTATTAGTCCATCAATACTGACCTCCATCAGGTTGCAAATTGAATAAAAAAAATTTCTGCATCTAGCTCTGAAAAAATATTTGGGCTTCTAGCGGTGTGTGGGACTTGGTCTATTAGTCCATCTATACTGACCTCCATCAGGTTGCAAATTAAAAATAATTTTTTTCTGCATCTAGCTCTGAAAAAATATTTGGGCTTCTAGCAGTGTGTGGGACTTGGTCTATTAGTCCATCTATACTGACCTCCATCAGGTTGCAAATTAAAAATAATTTTTTTCTTCATTTATCTCTGAAAAAATATTTGGGCTTCTAGCGGTGTGTGGGACTTGTTCTATTAGTCCATCTATACTGACCTCCATCAGGTTGCAAATTAAAAATAATTTTTTTCTGCATCTAGCTCTGAAAAAATATTTGGGCTTCTAGCAGTGTGTGGGACTTGGTCTATTAGTCCATCTATACTGACCTCCATCAGGTTGCAAATTAAAAATAATTTTTTTCTTCATTTAGCTCTGAAAAAATATTTGGGCTTCTAGCAGTGTGTGGGACTTGTTCTATTAGTCCTTCTATACTGACCTCCAGCAGGTTGCAAATTGAATATAATTTTTTTCTGCATCTAGCTCTGAAAAAATATTTGGGCTTCTAGCGGTGTGTGGGACTTGGTCTATTAGTCCATCTATACTGACCTCCATCAGGTTGCAAATTAAAAATAATTTTTTTCTGCATCTAGCTCTGAAAAAATATTTGGGCTTCTATCAGTGTGTGGGACTTGGTCTATTAGTCCATCTATACTGACCTCCATCAGGTTGCAAATTGAATAAAAAAATTTTCTGCATCTAGCTCTGAAAAAATATTTGGGCTTCTAGCGGTGTGTGGGACTTGGTCTATTAGTCCATCTATACTGACCTCCATCAGGTTGCAAATTAAAAATAATTTTTTTCTGCATCTAACCCAGCCAATAGTTTTGGCCTAATGCCACAGTTTGGCCACTCAGCTCTGCTCGGTTACCATCCATTGTTTTTTTGTGCAAACAACTCCAGAGTTGTGAATTAGTTAACCACCAAAATGAGTGGAAAAAGGCCTGCTGCTGGTGGAAAGGGGAATAGGCGTGTTGGGAAGGGGAAAAAAGGTTGTGTCCGTGGGGTAGGTGCAGAAGAAAGACCATCTTCCAGCCAAACTAAAATGTCTACTTCTTTTAGCGGACAATGTGATAAGATCCCTTTCTTACGGCCACGCCAATCGCTACAAATTCCAGATGAGGCACAAAAACAGCAGGTGCTTCAACGGATATCAACTGCTCCTTTAAGTGGGCTCTCCTCCACATCAACTTCAACATCACAAATACTCCAGTCCTCAAAGGTGTCACCCAAATCGCACTTGCTTCCTCACAGCTCCCAAATCTCCAGCTGCCCGTCTGAGTATGAGGTAGAACAGATGGTTGAGTCTGCAGAGCTGTTTACTCATACTATAGCCTGGGAATCAGAGGTCGACTCCAGCGCTTCTGTGAATCCAGACGAGGAAATGATCTGCACTGATGCCCAGAATCTTTATGAGTCGGATCCAGGACCAGACGCAGAAGGTTCTGACCATAATGTAGACCCTCATTCCCAAACTGTAACTCCTGTTGGTGGAGACAATGAGGAAGACGATGATAAGACTCAAATACCTGATTGAGCGACAACTTTAGTTTTTTGTCAGGGCAGGAACAGGTTGGCTCTGAGGACGACGGGTGTGATAACGCACAGGGTGATGATGATGAGGTTGGAGATCCCACTTACTGTCAACCCACAGTCAGCCAAGAGATGAGGTCAGCAGAGGAGGTGGAGGAAGATGCTAGTGACGACGAGGTCAGGTTGCGCCTTCCTGGACAGAGACGTAGTACTGGAAGCACGTCAACAACTGCATCCTCAAACACAACTCTGCCTCTCACCACAAGTCGTGGTGGCTCTTCAGGTCGCATGGGTGCTAAGCCTTGCATAGCCTGGGCATTTTTTCAGATCGATAAAGATGACCCAACTCGTGTTATCTGTAACATTTGTCAGCAAAAGCTAAGTAGAGGCCAAAAAATACATAGTTTGAGTACTTCATGCATGAACCGGCACATGGACATGAAGCATAAGTTGCAGTGGGAAGCTCAGTGTGCTACAATGCGGCCTAGCCGGCCGGGCCAACCACCGTCTGCCATATCTTGTGCATCCGCGGCCTCTTCATCCTCTGTGACTGGGGGGACAGCAGTCACACCTGTTTTGGGGCGCAGACCTGCCACCTCTTTACCCGCAACAGCCAGCGTGATTGGCAGGTCATCATTTTCTTTGGAGGTGGTAACACCAGCTGGTCTTGAGCGCTGTCCGACATCGATAGCACCACCTTTGGATCAAGGCAACCTAACATGTCCGCCTGCATCTTCCTCACAGACCGGCAGTTTGCCGGGGACACCGTTATCAACCCTGTCTAAGCACAATAGCCAGCCCTCGGTCCCTCAGATGTGGACAAGTAAAAGACCATTTCCTCCTAGCCATGAGAAAGCTAAGAGGTTGAATTTCACCATCTGCAAGCTCTTGGCTACAGAAATGCTGCCTTTCCGCCTGGTGGACACAGAGGATTTTCGAGACCTTATGTCCGTCGCAGTGCCCCAGTACCAGATGCCCAGTCGGCACTACTTCTCAAAGAAAGGTGTGCCTGCGCTCCACCAGCATGTCGCACACAACATCACCGCTTCTTTGAGAAACTCTGTGTGTGACAGGGTGCATTTCACCACAGACACTTGGACGAGTAGGCATGGACAGGGGCGTTACATGTCGCTGACTGGGCACTGGGTAACTATGGTGACAGCAGGACAAGGGGCTGCTGTCCAAGTCTTGCCGTCCCCACGAGATGTGCGTCAATCCTCTTTATGTCAAAGTTCCTCCACTGCTTCTGCCTCCTCAACCTCCTCTCGGTCTTCCACCTGCACCCAAAGCCTGTCTGGTCATGCCACAAGCTTTCTAACTGCGCAGAAGGGATCCTGCACACCTCCTTACTATGCTGGCAGTAGGGCTCAACGTCATCAGGCGGTTTTTACATTGAAATGTCTGGGAAATGTGAGTCACACAGCTGAGGAGTTGTGGTCAGCTCTGGAGAACCAATTTCATGAATGGTTGTCTCCACTGGACCTGAAACCAGGGAAGGCCGTGTGCGACAATGCTGCAAACCTGGGTGCGGCCCTTCGCCGGGGCAATGTCACACACGTGCCTTGTATGGCTCACGTGTTGAACCTGGTTGTCCAGCAATTTTTAGCCCACTATCCCAGACTAGATGGCCTTCTGCAGAGGGCACGGTCGCTGTGTGCTCACTTCCGCCGTTCGCATCCCGCAGCTCAGCGACTTACATCTCTACAGAAGTCGTTGGGCCTGTCACTTCACCGGCTAAAATGCGATGTGCCTACCCGGTGGAATTCAACTCTGCACATGTTGCAGCGACTGTGGCAGCACCGACAAGCCCTGGTGCAATACGTTCTGACGTATAGCCTGGGCCAACGAGATTCAGAGGTGGGGCAAATCACGCTGGAGGAGTGGTCTCAGATCAGGGACCTATGCACCCTTCTGCACAGTTTTGAAATGGCGACGAAGATGTTTAGTGCTGACGATGCCATTATCAGCATGACTATTCCGGTGATTTACATGCTGGAGCACATGTTAAACAGAATTCGGAGTCAGGTGGTGGCACAAGAGGAGGTGGAGGAAGTAGAGGAGGAGGAGTTGTATGCGGAAGGGCTAACATCTGCAAGGTCCAGACGGTCGGCAGCACCAAGGCGGCAGGCATGTGAGGGTGGGGGAGATGATTTTACCAGGGCGCATGGTAGCAGCCAAACTAGTGAGGAAGGTGCAGGAGCCCAGGAAGAACTGGAGGACGAACTGATGGAAGACTCATCAGATGAGGGAGACCTTGATCACATTTCTGTTGTGCGAGGTTGGGGGGAGAGGACAGAGGAAGGAAGCATGATTGTTACCTCGCCACCAACACAACAGGGACTTGGTGCTCCTGGATGCGCAACACACATGAGTGCCTTCTTGCTGCACTACCTGCAACATGACCCTCGAATTGTGAGAATTAGAAATAATCCTGACTACTGGGTTGCCACACTGTTAGATCCCCGGTACAAAAGTAAATTTGCAGAAATTATTCCTGCCATAGAAAGGGATGCACGCATGCAGGAGTATCAGCAGAGACTGTTGCAGAATCTTACATGTGCTTTTCCACAAAATACCAGTGGTGCACGTAGTGAATCTCACAGTTCCAACTTGCCAACCGTGGGACCGTCAAGTGTTCAGCACTCAAACCGTAACAGAACCACAGTATCTGCTGGTAACATCAATTTTGCGGAATCATTTCACCACTTTTTTAGCCCATCCTTTGCAAGGCCACAGGAGACAAGAAGTCTGACACATAGTCAACGCCTAGAGACGATGGTACAGGAGTATCTCCAAGTAAACATTGAAGCCACGACTGTGTCACTGGACCCTTGCTCTTTTTGGGCTTCCAATCTGGATAAATGGCCGGAGCTAGCCACTTACGCCTTGGAGATCTTGTCATGCCCCGCAGCCAGCGTTCTGTCTGAACGTGTGTTCAGCGCTGCTGGTGGTGTGCTGACAGATAAGCGCACGCGGCTCTCCACTGATAATGTAGACAGACTCACGTTCATAAAGATGAACAAATCATGGATCCGAAACGACTTTTCTACCCGTGTCATCCTGGGGAGAGTAAAAGCTTGATGATTGGTTAAAATCACCCTACCAACCGTTTTAAGCTTTCAAATTACTAATCATGTTTATCTGTATCTTGACTGGAAAATAATTTGGGCTTTGTAGCAGTGTGCAGCACTGATCCTATTAGGCCATCTATAATAAGCTTCACCAGATTTAAAATTAAAAATAATTTTTAGCTGCATCTAGCCCGGAAAATAATTTTGGGGCTCCGAGATGCGCAAGACACATAAGTGCCTTCTTGCTGTACTACCTGCAGCATGACCCTCATATTGTCAGAATTCGAAGTAATCATGACTACTGGGTTGTCACACTCTTAGATCCCCCAAACCTTTCGATAAACCTTTTCATTTTAATAAAGACCAAAAAAATGGTCATTTTTGAAATTATAAGCATTAGCAGGTTGTTAGAAACTGAAATCAAACAGTTTTCAACTCAAAACTTTATTCTAGGTGATGTTACATTTTCACATAGGACCCCTTGTTCGAAAGGAGCTTCTGAACTCTCTCGTCCATTGAATTTGTCAGGTTTTGGATGGTTTCTGCTTCAATTGTTTTGCATGAGGACAGAATACCCTCCCAGAGCTGTTGCTTAGATGTGAACTGCCTCCCGCCATCATAGACACTCCTTTTAATGATGCTCCAAAGGTTCTGAATGGGGTAGAGGTCAGGGGAGCATGGGGGTCACACCATAAGTTTGTCCCCTTTTATGCCCATATCAGCCAGAGATGCAGATGTTTTATGTGCAGCATGAGATGGTGCATTATCATGCAGAAAAATGATCTTGCTGTAAAATACACGGTTCTTCTTCTTGAACCATGGCAGGAAGTGCTGTTTGAGAAAATCCACATACATTATGGAGTTCATCTTTAGCGCCTTCAGGGATCCTAAAGGGGCCGACAATCTCTCTCCCCATGATTCCAGCCCAAAACATTACTCCACCTCCTCCTTGTTGGCGCTGTAGCCGTGTTTGCGTGGGGTGTCCATCAACCAGCCATCCTCCACTCCATTCATCTGGACCATCGAGCGCTGCACGGCACTCATCCGTGAACAAAACAGTTTTGAAATCAGTCTTCATGTAATGTTTGGCCCACTGGAGCCGTTTCTGCTTGTGTGAAGTGGACAGAGGAGGTCGACAGGATGGCGTATGCACAGCTGCAAACCTCTGAAGGACCCTGCATCTTGTTGTTCGGGGGACGTTGGAGGCACAAGCAGCTTCAAAAACTTGTCTGCTGCTATGACAAGGCTTTTTTGCCGCTGCTCTTTCAACCTGACGTAATTGCCTGTAGGAAAGAGTCCTCAATTTGCCCTTATCAGCACGCACACGTGTGTACTGTGAATCAGCTACATACTTCTTGATTGCCAAGACACTTCATCCTTATCATTGCACAATGTTGATTGTAGTCATGCCTTGACCTAAACACTCCACAATTTGTTGCTTCTCAGCAGCCGACACATCCTTTTTCTTTCCCATTTTGGCAGAAAATGTAGGCTGCTTAATAATGTGAGAGAGCCTTCTTAAGTAGTCTTGCCTTTCATTGGACACACCTGCCAAACTAATTAGCACAGGTGTCTGCAATTGCTTACAGTGATATAAAGAGCCCTGACACACATCACCATCAATGAGTTTAACTGACAAACAAACAAATTCTTCCCTTATCACTCCTAAACACTTTTTGCATAATAATTTGGAACGCGGTGTACATGTGCTTTTCCACAAAACACCAGTGGTTCACGTAGTGAATCTTACAGTTCTAACTTGCCAACCGTGGTCTGTATGGAATTGTTCAATAAAGGGCCCAAAATTAAGATAACATAGATGGGAGAGGTCTCTATGAATAGGAATTCCTAAGTATTTGATACCCTGTGAGGGCCAGGCAAAGGGAAAGTTGGACTGGATGGAATCCTATATGGATTTAGGGAGGGAGACATCGAGGGCCTCAGACTTCGCTGCATTGATTTTAAAATTTTACCATGTAACAAAGTGATCTATTTCAGCCATAACAGCAGGGATGGATATATGTGATTGAGTGATATATACTAGGACATCATCAGCAAATAGAGAGCACTTGTACTCGGTGCCTCCCACCTCAATCCACCTAATATTGGGGTTATGGCGAATTGATGAGAGCAGGTGCTCCGTCACTAGGATGTATAAGAGAGGGGACAGAGGACATCCCTGCCTTGTCCCATTGGTGATTGTGAAAGGTGATGAAAATGTTCTGACGCACCCCCTGGGCCTTGGGACACCCGGAGCCGGACCCTTTTTGGTGGATGCTGGTGGTTGTAGTCTTCGTGGCGGCGATCCGGTTCCGTGGCTCAGGGCGGTCAAACCAGTGGCGGAACTATTTATGTGGTTTTGATGTTTAAATGTCCGACTACGCCACCCGTGGATTGCGGTCAGAGTGAACCGCCGCTACAGGGCAGACCGCTAAGGCTGGTGTTGTGGGTGCAGCAGAGCGTAGCATAACTCCCCACGGGAGGAGTATAGCCTCAGGGCAGTGTATGCGCAGGATGGGGGTGATGGTGCAGGGCAGCAGCAGTAACGACACGGAGTCAGTGATGCAGTTCAGGGCCTTTACTCACAGTTCTTATTATCCAGACCACGTCTGCAGGTAACGGCTGCCCACGTCGTACTGTGCTCACCAGGTGAGGGGCTCAGACAACTCCCAGATAACTTTGGAGCGCTTCACAGGACCCCCTTTGTGTGTCCTTTGTCTGGCCTTTCTTACCAACACTTCTGTCCGGCTGCCTCGGGCCTCCTCTTGCTAAACTTGGCGCCAGTTTCCCTGACCCTATGTGGTGCCTTCCTAGCGGGTGGAGCAAGGGGCTGCGCCACATAAAATGTCAGAGCCTCCGGTTTCTAGCTGAGGGTCGTTTCCTGCCTCCACTAGTTCGGGGACCGGTCTCCCCCTTTGGCCTGACCCCTCCACGCAGGTGGATTTGGGCGTGCGGTGGCGACTCGCCCGTCCGCACCCCTGGGATCCCTTCATTCCTCGTTCCTGGAGCCTTCTCCGCTCCTCTTCCTTCCTTCTCCCTCTTGCAGGCCTGGGCCTCTGTTACTAGGCCCGCCTCCGGAGCAGAGCTCATGCAGAGCCCCTGCTCCCTGCCACTTCTGCTCAGACTTCTCTGCACTGAACTAAGATGGTGCCCACCTTTTATACTCCCTTCTCAATGCACCCAGGAACTGCTTCCTCCCTGCTCCTGCACTGCAGGGTTCCCCTTCCTCAGTGTTCCCTCCCCCCACTCCAGCCAGGGACAGGGACTGTCGTGCCCATCTCAGGGGCATATTGGTCGCCCTGCCCCACGGCAATGTGGTGTAATGCATGCAGGTGTCGGGTCCTGATCCACACTCCAACCTTATCTGAGAGTGAGATATCACACCTCTGGGTGAGGTGCAATACGTCTGTAGCAACCGAGCCCTCGGTGCTACAGTTCCATTTATCTTCAGCCTAGGTGACGTATTGTGATACAGGGCCGTGATTTTGGCTATAAAAGGGTCCCCTAGACCCCTACCCCAAGCTTTTTAAGAGAATCATATATGGCGTGCCAGGAGACTCTATGGAATGCTTTCTCAGCATCCAACGAGAGTATCTACTTACAAATTTTTAACTGCATCTAGCCCAGGAAATACTTTGTGCCTAGTAGCAGTGTCTGCTAGTCAGCGGATTATCCCGGCTGTTAAGCAAGCTACACCACCTGTAGTTTGGACACTTAATTTTTTCAAAGGAAATGCTTCGGGACCACGGGATACTCAGTGAAGAGCATCAGGAGGCACCCCAAGGCATAGGGGCTGGGACTGGCACTAGGATGCCTTGCGGTGGACAGCCGAGCTCGATCCTTATAAAAGCTTTTTAACTGCAGCAGCTTTAGTGGACGCTACTGGAGCTGGAATTACGCGGCTGCTGGCATGAGACTTGCCCTCCAATAGATCCTTGTAAATGGATTTAAAGTGTATTCATTCAAATTAGAGGGACAATTTAAATTAAAAAGCTTAGAGCTGCCTCCACCACAGGGGGGCTCTCTCGACCCACCAGCGGACAGGCACCAGTATTGGGAGAGGGGGCCTGGCCGTCAGGGTTCACCGCGGCTCTGGCACAAACCCGGCGACACGGAGGTGGCACGGGCAGGAGCGGACTGGCCGTCTCGGCTTCTCACTTTTTGGATTTTAGAAGGGCATGACATGCCTATATCTGTGTCTCCCCCTCCTTTTTCTCCTCCACCTCTTTTCTTTTCGAATGACTATATGTACTTGTCACTTTTCCATGTGTTAGTTGTGTCTTCTGAGCAGTTTGTCAGCTTTTGGACACCTTTGAAGGTGTTTTCTATGTGTTTCTATGTGTTTTTGTTTGCCTGCCATTGGTTTTAACGGTGTTCGAAGGTGTTCGACGAACAGTTCGACGAACAGTTCGGCGAACACACGGGTGTTCGACGAACCGAACCGAACTCGAACACTACGGGGGTGGCTCAACACTAATAGAGATCCCGGTAAGCTCGGATCCGGTGTCCGGTAATTGCTTCGGGGTGAGCTGGTTAAGCTCCTCTGCCCCTTATGTACTAACTCGCCACTCGCATTCGGCCTACTCGGGCCCTCATTAGGCTATATACACTAACGGCAGCTTGCCGCGCTTCACAGATCTTATGGCGCCGTCACACCTTAAGCTCTATCTGGGCTCCCTGAATCTAGCTAGCAGGAGCCTCGTGCTCCACTGCTGAACTATTAACTGAGTTCTCTAGACTAGACTGAGCTCCACTGCTGACTGACCTCTCTTAGGCTTCTCTACTGCAGGAACTCTTCAGAGGAACTGAACTGCCTAGCTCCACCTTCCCTATTTATATCCCTAACTGGCTCCCTCTGCTGGTCAGAGGTGGAAGGTGGAGATGTGTGAATGTTTATGGGGGCCTCTTGTGGAGGATGCTGTCAATACATTCTTCTAGGTTCTGTGATACCAAGCGCAGCGGGGCGTCACAAATGCTATTGACGACGTTAGGTTGCGCCTTCCTGGACAGAGACGGAGTACTGGAAGCACGTCAACAACTGCATCCTCAACAACAACTCTGCCTCTGACCACAAGTCGTAGTGGCTCTTCAGGTCGCATGGGCTCTAAGCCTTGCATAGCCTGGGCATTTATTCAGATCGATAAGGATGACCTAACTCGTGTTATCCGTAATATTTGTCACCAAAAGCTAAGTAGAGGCCAAAAAATCCATAGTTTGAGTACTTCATGCATGTACCGTCACATGGATATGAAGCATAAGTTGCAGTGGGAAGCTCACTGTGCTACAATGCGGCCTAGCAGGCTGGGCCAACTACTGTCTGCCCCATCTAGTGCATCCGCGGCCTCTTCAACCTCTGTGACTGGGGGGACAGCAGTCACACATGTTTTTGGACGCAGACCTGCCACCTCTTTACCTGCAACAGCCAGTGTGATTGGCAGGTCGTCAGTTCATTGGGAAGTGGAAACACCTGCTGTTGTTGAGCGCTCTCTGACATCGAGAGCACCACCTTTGGATCAAGGCAACCTAACATGTCCGCCTGCATCTTCCTCACATACCGGCAGTTTGCCGGGGACAGCCTACTCAACCCCGTCAAAGCACAACAGCCAGCCCTCGGTCCCTCAGATGTGGAAAAGTAAAAGACCATTTCCTCCTAGCCATGAGAAAGCTAAGAGGTTGAATTTCACCATCTGCAAGCTGTTGGCTACAGAAATGCTGCTTTTCCGTCTGGAGGACACAGTGGATTTTCGAGACCTTATGTCCGTCGCAGTGCCCCAGTACCAGATGCCCAGTCGGCACTACTTCTCAAAGAAAGGTGTGCCTGCGCTCCACCAGCATGTCGCACACAACATCACCGCTTCTTTGAGAAACTCTGTGTGTGACAGGGTGCATTTCACCACAGACACTTTGACGAGTAGGCATGGACAGGGGCGTTAAATGTCGCTGACTGGGCACGGGGTAACTATGGTGACAGCAGGACAAGGGGCTGCTGTCCAAGTCTTACCGTCCCCACGAGTTTTGCGTCAATCCTCTTTATATCGAAGTTCCTCCACTGCTTCTGCCTCCTCAACCTCCTCTCAGTCCTCCACCTGCACCCAAAGCCTGTCTGGTAGTGCCACCTGCTTTCTAACAGCGCAGAAGGATTCCTGCACACCTCCTTACTATGCTGGCAGCAGGGTTCAACGGCATCAGTGTTTACTTTGAAATGTCTGGGAAATGTGAGTCACACAGCTGAGGACTTGTGGTCAGCTCTGGAGACCCAGTTTAATGAATGGTTGTCTCCACTGGACCTGCAACCAGGGAAGGCCGTGTGCAACAATCCTGCAAACCAGGGTGCGGCCCTTCGCCGGGGCAATGTCACACACGTGCCTCGTATGGCTCACGTGTTGAACTTGGTTGTCCATAAATTTTTAGCCCACTATACCAGACTAGATGGCCTTCTGCAGAGGGCACGGTCGCTGTGTGCTCACTTCCGCCGTTCGCATCCCGCAGCTCAACGACTTACATCTCTACAGAAGTCGTTGGGCCTGCCAGTTCACCGGCTGAAATGCGATGTGCCGACACGGTGGAATTCAACTCTGCACATGTTGCAGCGACTGTGGCAGCACCGACAAGCCCTGGTGCAATACGTTCTGACGTATAGCCTGGGCCAACGAGATCCAGAGGTGGGGCAAATCACAATGCAGGAGTGGTCTCAGATCAGGGACCTATGAAGTTGACGCGCCCCCTGGGCCGTGGGGTATCCTGAGAAGGGCCGGTAGATGCTGGGGGGTTGTAGTCACTGTGGCGGTGACCCGGTCCGTGACCCAGGGCGGTCAATCCAACGGTAATTTGTATATATGGATTTTATAATGTCCGACTACGCCACCTGTGGAGTGCGGCCAAAGGGGCCGCTGCTGCGGAACAGTCCTCTGAAGCTGGTCGTTTTGCAGCAATGGTATTATTACTCACCACAGGAAGAGTGTAGCTACAGGGCAGTGTGGGTGGATGATGGTGGTTGTAGTGCAGGGAGTCAGTAATGATCACAGAGTCCATGTGATGCAGTCCCAAGATCTTTACTCACAGTTGTTGCAGTCCATATTACAGGTACCAGAGCAATCTCACCCGTCATGCTGTGCGTACTAAGTGAGGGGCTCAGTCCACCCCCAGATAGCTCCGTAGTACTTAGCAGGACCCCCTTCTGTGTGTCCTTTCTCTGGCCTTCTCCCTGCACTTCACAACCAGTGACACTTCTATCCGGTATCGTCGGGCCTTGGCGGGCGACTTGTGTTCCGTCCCCTGGGTCCTATGTGGCTACCTTCTTAGTGAGACTGGTGTGGACTTTTGCCTGCAGTACATGAAATGCTGCAGCCTCCGGTTTCTAGTTGAGCCTTGCTGTTTCTCCTCTAGTTGAGGGACCGGTTCCCCTTATCTGGCCTGACCCCTCTACCTCCTGGTAGCAGCGGGAGTACGGGTGGCCTTCTGCACGGCTCATAGCCCTAGGGTCCCTTCGGTTCCTGGAGCCTTCCTGCTCCCACTCCGCTCTTCTCTCCTTCAGTCCTGGGCCTCCTAGGCTAGGCCCGCCTCCGGAGCAGAGCTCATGCCGAGCCTCTGCTCCTGTCACTTTTCCTTCTCTGACAGGCTTGCTCTTTCTAAGATGGCTTCCTATTTATTCTCACCCTGTCATGTGCTCCCCTAAGCTGCTCCCCTAAGCACCCACTACATAGGACCCTCCCACCAGCTAGGGACCTGGGACTGTGCTCTCCCTTAGGAGCAATCTCGCCGTACCCCTACTGCGGGTATGTGTTGGATGCAGGTGTTAGTGTCCCGAGCCATACGCCTTCCTTACCTGAGGGTGAGATTCCACACCTCTGGGTGAGATGCAGTAACTCTGTGGCGTCTGAACCTTCAGGGGTGCCACACACCCTTCTGCATAGTTTTGAAATGGCGACGAAGATGTATTGTGCTGACGACGATGCCATTATCAGCATGACTATTCCGGTGATTTACATGCAGGAGCACACATTAAACAGAATTCAGAGTCAGGTGGTGGGACAAGAGGAGGTGGAGGAAGTAGAGGAGGAGTCGTATGCGGAAGGGATAACATCTCCAAGGTCCAGACGGTTGGCAGCACCAAGGCGGCAGGCATGGGAGGGTGGGGGAGAGGGATTAACCAGGGCGCATGGTAGCAGCCAAACTGTTGAGGAAGGTGCAGGAGCCGAGGAAGAAGTGGAGGATGAACTGGCGATGGGCATGGAAGACTCATCAGATGAGGGAGAACTTGATCACATTTCTGTTGTGCGTGGTTTGGGGGAGAGGGCAGAGGAAGGAAGCATGATTCTTACCTCGCTACCAACACAACAAGGACTTGGTCCTCCTGGATGCGCAAGACACATGAGTGCCTTCTTGCTGCACTACCTGCAACATGACCCTCAGATCGCAGAACTCGAAGTAATCCCGACTACTGGGTTGCCACACTCTTAGATCCCCGGTACAAAAGTAAATTTGCTGAAATAATTCCTGCCATAAAAAGGGATTGACGCATGCAGGAGTATCTGCAGACGCTGTTGCAGAATCTTACATGTGTTTTTCCACAAAACACCAGTGGTGCACGAAGTGAATCTCACAGTTCTAACTTGCCAACCGTGGGACTGTCGAGTCTTCATCACTCAAACCGTAACAGTAACACAGTATCTGCTGGTAACAGCAATTTTGTGGAATCGTTTCACCACTTTTTTAGACCATCCTTTGCAAGGCCACAGGAGACAAGAAGTCTGACACATAGTCAATGCCTAGAAAGCATGGTGCAAAAGTATCACCAAGTGAACATCGAAGCCATGACTGTGTCACTGGACCCTTGCTCATTTTGGAATTCCAATCTGGAAATATGGCCGGAGCTCGCCACTCATGCCTTGGAGATCTTGTCATGCCCTGCAGCCAGTGTTCTCTCTGAACGTGTGTTCAGCGCTGCTGATGGTGTGATGACAGATAAGCGCACGCGGCTGTCCACTGACAATGTAGACAGACTCACGTTCATAAAGATGAACAAATCATGGATTCGCAAGGACTTTTCTAACCCTGTGCTATCCTTGGGAGAGTAAAAGATTGAGGATTTGGTAATATCACCTCACCAACCGTTTTAAGCAACTGTGGGGCAATTGATGCCATTTAACCCTAGAACGCATGACCATAAAAATCAACACTTTCATATACCTGGGGCCTTTTAGGCCCATGTGCAAATAACATGGAATAACTCAAACTCAAATGACAAACAACTATATACATGAAGAATACCTAGAGTTTTAAAATTCTAACTAAAGTAATCTTGCAGAAAATAGAAAACAATTAACAGGGCGGGACTGCGAGGCCCCAGGTATGCGTTCTAGGGTTAAGTGGTGTCTGTGCCACAATTTTGGGAAAAAATGGAGACTCTTTTTGGAGCTCTGTGAAAATCTGCCAATTGAAATATTATAAAGCGTTAGCAGCAGCTTTAGACCCCTCAGCATAGTGGCTAGCGCGGACCCATGCATTGTGTTTTAGGCACAGGAATGCTAGCCTGGGTAGTAGGCCTAGCACTGGGAGAGACGATGATGCCATCTTATTAATGCAGTGCGCTAGGCTAGTGTTTTTTGTTAAGAAGCGTTTATTTTTGTAAGCCAGGAGCGCGCCCCATATTTCTATTGCTACCACTATTGGGAAGAAAAATTATTTTCAGGGCTAGATGCAGCTAAAAATTATTATTAATTTAAAAGCTGGTGGAGCTTGGTATAGATGGACTAATAGAACAAGTCCCACACACTGCTAGAAGGCCAAATATTTTTTCAGAGCTAAAAGCAGAAAAATTTTATATTCAATTTGCAACCTGATGGAGGTCAGTATAGATGGACTAATAGAACGAGTCCCACACACAGCTAAAAGCCCAAATATTTTTTCAGAGGTAGATGCAGAAAAAAATTGTATTCAGTTTGCAACCTGATGGAGGTCAGTATAGATGGACTAATAGAACAAGTACCACACACAGCTAGAAGCCCAAATATTTTTTCAGAGCTAGATGCAGAAAAATATTATATTCAATTTGCAACCTGATGGAGGTCAGTATAGATGGACTAATAGAACAAGTCCCACACACAGCTAGAAGCCCAAATATTTTTTCAGAGGTAGATGCAGAAAAAAATTATATTCAGTTTGCAACCTGATGGAGGTCAGTATAGATGGACTAATAGAACAAGTCCCACACACTGCTAGAAGGCCAAATATTTTTTCAGAGCTAGATGCAGAAAAATATTATATTCAATTTGCAACCTGATGGAGGTCAGTATAGATGGACTAATAGAACAAGTCCCACACACAGCTAGAAGCCCAAATATTTTTCAGAGGTAGATGCAGAAAAAAATTATATTCAGTTTGCAACCTGATGGAGGTGAGTATAGATGGACTAATAGAACAAGTCACACACACTGCTAGAAGCCCAAATATTTTTTCAGAGCTAGATGCAGAAAAATATTATATTCAATTTGCAACCTGAAGGAGGTCAGTATAGATGGACTAATAGAACAAGTCCCACACACAGCTAGAAGCCCAAATATTTTTTCAGAGGTAGATGCAGAAAAAAATTATATTCAGTTTGCAACCTGATGGAGGTCAGTATAGATGGACTAATAGAACAAGTCCCACACACTGCTAGAAGGCCAAATATTTTTTCAGAGTTAGATGCAGAAAAATATTATATTCAATTTGCAACCTGATGGAGGTCAGTATATATGGACTAATAGAACTAGTCCCACACACAGCTAGAAGCCCAAATATTTTTTCCGAGGTAGATACAGAAAAAAATTATATTCAGTTTGCAACCTGATGGAGGTCAGTATAGTTGGACTAATAGAACAAGTCCCATATACTGCTAGGAGGCCAAATATTTTTTCAGAGCTAGATGCAGAAAAATATTATATTCAATTTGCAACCTGATGGAGGTCAGTATAGATGGACTAATAGAACAAGTCCCACACACAGCTAGAAGCCCAATTATTTTTTCAGAGGTAGATGCAGAAAAAAATTATATTCAGTTTGCAACCTGATGGAAGTCAGTATAGATTGACTAATAGAACAAGTCCCCCACACAATGCTAGAAGGCCAAATATTTTTTCAGAGCTAGATGCAGATAAAAATTATTTTTAATTTGCAACCTGATGGAGGTCAGTATAGATGGACTAATAGAACAAGTCCCACACACAGCTAGAAGCCCAAATATTTTTTCAGAGGTAGATGCAGAAAAAAATTATATTCAGTTTGCAACCTGATGGAGGTCAGTATAGATGGACTAATAGAACAAGTCCCACACACTGCTAGAAGGCCAAATATTTTTTCAGAGCTAGATGCAGAAAAATATTATATTCAATTTGCAACCTGATGGAGGTCAGTATAGATGGACTAGTAGAACAAGTCCTACACACAGCTAGAAGCCCAAATATTTTTTCAGAGGTAGATGCAGAAAAAAATTATATTCAGTTTGCAACCTGATGGAGGTCAGTATAGATGGACTAATAGAACAAGTCCCACACACAGCTAGAAGCCCAAATATTTTTTCAGAGGTAGATGCAGAAAAAAATTATATTCAGTTTGCAACCTGATGGAGGTCAGTATAGATGGACTTATAGAACAAGTCCCACACACTGCTAGAAGGCCAAATTTTTTTTCAGAGCTAGATGCAGAAAAAAATTATATTCAATTTGCAACCTTATGGAGGTCAGTATAGATGGACTAATAGAATGATGCTATGCCCAAAAGGTTTTACTTCACTAGGTGCAGTAAAAAAATTGGTATTCTATACACAGGTGATGTAGCTTGCAGCACAGATAGGTTACTCCACTGACTAACACACTCTGCAATAGGCCCAAAAGGATTAGCTTTGCTAGATTTAGCCAAATGCTGTGAAAAAATACTTGCACAGCACTGGCACAGACCTGCCTGGCAAAAACTGATAGGAACTGATGTAACGTAGTCCTGAAAAGGACTGCAATTACAATTAGTCTTTACTCCCACAACCTATCTATTTAAGAGCACCGACCTGCCTGATAAAAGTCGTAGGAAATGCTGTAACCTAGTCCTTAAAAGGACTGCACTCACAACTATTCCCTACTCCCAAGCTATCTGTAGATT
Source organism: Phyllobates terribilis (assembly GCF_046119375.1). Classification (NCBI taxonomy): domain Eukaryota; kingdom Metazoa; phylum Chordata; class Amphibia; order Anura; family Dendrobatidae; genus Phyllobates; species Phyllobates terribilis. The sequence goes on from NW_027362764.1 coordinate 449,490,654, forward strand.
TGTCGAAAATTGGCTTGAAATTAACAAGGTATAGCACACACAGCAATAGCGGTGCCGTCTAACACGCAGCTGCAGCAGTGAGAAAATGGTGGCGACGGGGAAAATGGCTGGGTCTTATAGGGCAAGGACATGTGACATACACTGCCAATGACACATGCCCTTGCTTGTGTGAAAAAAAGCACTTTGTTCCGTGTGTGCGCTGCTGATAGGCTGACAGATTGCACCTCCCCACTGTAAATGCGGGAAAGAGAAAAAAAAATGGAGATCTTCATTATTCCTGCAGAGATCCATCCCCTGCCCCTCCCCCCGCCCCGCTGTACACTCAAACTGCGTATTAACATTAATTTTCATCATTACTGAGAAAACATCCAGTTATGATTTTGGTGCACGAACAGTTATCGAACATAACCTCGAACAGCCGAATTTTTTTCAAATCGTTCGTGTTCGCCGAACGGCTTGAACACCGCCCAAAACAGCTCAAATTTGAGATTGGCGAAGAGTTCGAGTCGAACAATGCTCATCTCTACTCGGGAATACCTAACAGTTGCACTGGCAACTTCTGTCTTGTTGGTGTTCCGAGGAATGTTTGCCCGCCTTCTGTCTGCCGCCACCACACTGCTTCTTCCTGCCTATTGGGGTGTTCTGCCTCGCTTTCCCTGTGTGCTGCTGTCCTCTCTCTGCATGTCCTCCTGCCAGGTTGGGTCAGTTACTATATCATCCACCACCTCGTCTTCCACTTCCGCACCCTGGTCCTGCTCCTGACTTTCTTGCAATAGTGTCTCATCATCGTACACCTCTTGTGACACTTTCCCATCGTCGCCTTCATATGACCGTGGCTGCTCAAATATTTGGGCATCGCTACATGCGATCTCCTCTTGTCCCACTTCAAGTGGACGAGGCAAGAGACCCGAATCTATAAATGGAAAAGTGAACAGCTCTTCAGAGTGTCCAAGTGTGGTATCAGTTGTCTCTGGGCACTCGGGATGGTGGGACGAAGGGTGAGGAATATGCAGTCCACACTCACGCCTACTGAGACTTGACCGTGTGGAAGACAGGGTGGTGGTGGTGGTGGCTAAGTAACTGAAATCATTATCTGCTATCCAACCAACAACATTTTGACACTGCTCTGGGTTCAATAGTGGTGTTCTGCGGTCCCCTATTAATTGGGACAGGAAGGTCGAGAGAGAAGATGTGGGTGTTTGTTGTGGCACAATTTCAGCTTGCCCACGGCCTCGTCCTCTGCATGCACCATCACTATCACCATCACGTCCAGTTCCGCGTAACTTGCCAAGTGCCTTGCCCATTTTAAATAGAGGACAATATCTTCCACACTCACTACAAATGGCTGAATTTGGAGCAAACTTATATGTGATAGTTGTGATGGACAAACAACCGTTTTAAATAGCTGGCCTGTAGGTAACTATTTTTAACAACGCCGACCTCGTGTCAATAAGTTCGCTGACACACTGCAGCAAAATTTAAATGGAGGCCAGAAACGGCAATATTTTCAGCGCAATTATATGTTATCCGTGTGATGGACAAGCCACAATTTTAAATAGCTGGATTTTTAGCGCTGTAATATGGAAAGGACCTGGCTGTATTCTGCATTGCCAACAAGAAAATGGCGCCGAAAAACGGAGTTCTCGGATTTGTTTTTTAAGGAAATAATCAGGCTTAACATAAAAAAAATATTCCTGGCCCCTGATACCTGGGCCTATTTCTACAAATATCTGTAAAAGCACCAGCACACAGAACTGTAATGGACCCTCTTGCTATGTGCACTGCAGTCTGCTATATATCCCTGCCTGCCTGCCTATCACTGATATCTCTGCAGCTGGATTAGTCCTCAGAAGTACTGTTAGTTGAGATGAATTTGTGTCTCTAATATAGTCTGGTATACCTACATTAACTAGAAACAAGCAAATCTCTACCTAGCTCAGCAACAGTTCTCCTTACACTGTCTGATTCCGGAGTGACTGTGATGAGCATGGCGGCGCCAGGTCTGATATAGACCTGATGACGCTGTGCGGCCAGCCAATCACTGTAATGCCACAACCAATATGGCTGCAGCATTACAGTGTGTGCAGACAATCCCTGTATGTTGATTGACTCTCTAAAAAGAAGGGAGGGGACCCGATCCAACCCGGAAACAGTGAGATGCTCGGTCGAGCACCAAGCAGTAGTGAGAATGCTTGCTCATCACTAGCTAGGCCCTAATTTAGGGAAGTGTGAACACTCCTGATTGAATTTCCATCTACTGGGTTAGCTGTAATGGAATAGGTGTTTGTCCCCATTATAATAGTTATACTCTATTAAAATTAACTCTTTGGTGTAGATATTGTTCTCACAGAGGTACACATGCTAAAATAGAAATTGGTTTTCTTTCCACTGTGGAATATAAAACAGGCTATATTTGATCTTTTAATTCTTTAGTGCAGATATTGTTTTCCACACAGGGGTACACAGACATGATAAACTCAAAATTGGTATAGAAAGCTGACTACGTCTGAGCTTAAAATTCTTTGAGACAGATATTGTTCTCCATACAGGGAAAAATAAAAAAGTTGGGTCCAAGCAGCTTCCTGACCATTATCCCCAGACAATAACCCATGGGTTGGGGGTGGTGATCCTGAAGAGACTCAGATACCTGAGGGTCATGCGGACTGTACTGTGCTGTCAGGGCATGAAGAGGAGGAGGGTGACTGTCAGGGAGAGGAATGGGATAACACATTGGATGATGTTGAGGTTGTGGATCCCACTTGGTGTGAACCCAGAGGCATGCAGCTGAGTAGCTCATGTGAGGTGCTGGAGGAGGAGGAAGACTAGGAGGTTACATTGTGTCCTATGGTGCACACACGGAGTGATGCAACAGCGATGAGCATTGCATCTGTGTCACCCTGGCCTGGATGCCACAAAATGGCAGGAGGAGAGCCACAAGCCAGAGACAAGAGGCGAAGCAAGCCTGTCTTGGCAGATAAGAGACTGGTTTTACCAGACTTTGGTGTCTGAGGCTGAGAGGATTCTACATCCTCCAGCAGATAACCAGTCCGCAAGGGACTGTATATTCCTTGGCCTAAGAAGCCTGGAGGCCCTGCCACAACCGAAGGGACCAGTAAAGCCGTACAAGGCTGGGAGCAGAAAGGAACCCACGTCGCAGGCCATACAGGCGAGAATACATGGAAAGCTCGGAAACGTGGGCTGTTACCCTATAACGAGGAGATAGCCAGAAGGAGCGCAGAAAGCACGGTAGGCCTACACCCTCACCTTGACCAGGGCCAATTTCACCGTTGCTCTCAGACATCCAGGTCCCCTCCTAGCCGGGACTGTTTATGGGTCAGTTTACCTGTTTTAGTAAAGACCCTGGACTGCAACTTGTTGTCTGTGTGCTCCTTGCTCCTCCAGCACTATCGGCACCGGGACTCTCACTACCATCACTCCCACCATCCACCACACTGCCCTGGGGCCGCACTCTTCCCGTGGGGAGTCACACCATGCCAGCTGCATATATCATCAGCCCCAGCGGTCTGCCCTGCAGTGGCGGTTCCTAATGACCGCAATTCCATGGGTGGCGTAGTTGGACATAATCAATAGCACATAACGGACTACCACTGGCCTGACCACCCTGAGCCACGGAACCGGGTTGCCACTACTACCTCCATCGTTCCCTATTGCCCGGATCCGAGTGCCCCACGGCCCAGGGGGCGAGTCAGCTTTGGCGTAGTCGGCAGGATTTCATGCCCGCAACCACCGGGTACTGCGTGCCTGAAAAAGACTTTTGTAACTTACCTGTGGCGAAGTTTCCCGCTGTCCGGAGTCGTTTCCCGCCATCCAGAGCCGATTCCTGCGATCAGACGCCATCTTGGACCGTTTCCCGCCGTCTTCTGCCGTCTTCCCGCCATCCGCAGCTGCTTCCCGCCATCGGACGCCATCTTCAGGACGCCGCGCGGGAAGAAGAGGGGTGTGGACGTCAAAACCGCGCGAGATCTGAAGCTCCGCCCCACACACCGATGCTGCGCAAGGTCCTGGAAGGGAGAGAGAGCGACGCTGACGTCATCAGGACGCGATGCCAGGTCCTCGTTCATAGCAGCAGCAGCGGAGCCGCGGCCTACAGAAGAGGATCGTCGGAAGGTAGGCCACGCTTATCTAGGGGGGAGGAAGATGTCGGATACAGAGGCTCCCACTACCACCAACGCAGCTGCAGCAGCGGAGATGCCCTTTTCCCTGCCCTACATCCCTGGAGCGGCCTGGCTGCCCAAGTACTCAGGGGAGCCCCATGCCCTAACTGACTTTAAGGAAAGGCTGTACAGTTTGTTCCAGGTTTACCCCCTGACAGAGGAACAGAAGGTCAGCATCCTAACAGGGCAGTTAACTTGCGCAGCCCAAAGGGAGGTAAAATCATGGCCCACTGAGGAGAAAAGGACTGTGAAGGGTATTCTGGCCTGGCTGCGGGGTATCTTTGACACACGTACCTCCGCTGAAATTAAAATGAGGTTCTATGGATGTAAGCAGCGGGCACAGGACAGCATAAGAGACTATGCCCTAAATCTGCATGAAGCCTTGAGGGCTATTCAACAAACTGACCCTGGCAGTGTGCAGGAAACGGATAAGCTGCTAACAGAACAATTCATAGAAGGTCTGCTGTCTAGCGCCCACAGGGACCAACTGCGCCTCATGTTCTTTCAGAACCCCGACCTGACCTTTGCCCAATTTAAGGATAGGGCCATAAGGGTGCTCCGTGAATCTGCAACCAGTGGCGCTATAAACCCCCGGCGCCCTGCTCTCACCTACCACCAGGAGGTGGCGCCCTCCTCTATGGACCCCGTGGGGGCTGATGCACAGGCCCTGAACCAATCCCCGTCGAAAGACCTGCACCACCAAGTCCAGGAGCTGACCAGTAGCGTTGCGGCGTTGACCAGGACCGTCCAGGCATTGCAAGTGGACCCGTCAAGACCCATCGAGCTGGCTTCAAGTCCGGAGGATGTCCCGTGGCGTCGACAGACGAGGATCCCGTCGTTCCGAGGGAGTAACATCTGCAGAAGAAAGACCATCTTCCAGCCAAACTAACATGTCGACTTCTTTTCGTGGACAATGTGATACGATCCCTTTGTTACGGACACGCCCATTGCTACAAATTCCAGATGAGGCACAAAAACAGCAGGTGCTTCAGTGGATATCAAGTGCTCCTTCAAGTGGGCTCTCCTCCACCTCAATTTCAACATCACAAATACTCAAGTCACCCCAATCGCACTTGCTTCCTCACAGTTCCCAAGTTTCCAGCTGCCCGTCTGAGTATGGGGTAACACAGATGGTAGAGTCTGCACAGCTGTTTACTCATACTATAGCCTGGGAAACAGCGGTCTGCTCCAGAGCTTCTGTTAATCCAGACGAGGAAATGATCTGCACTGATGCCCAGAATCTTTATAAGTCGGATCCAGGACCAGATGAAGAAGGTTCTGAGCATAATGTAGACCCTCGTTCCCAAACTGTAACTCCTGTTGGTGGAGACAATGATGAAGACGATGATGAGACTCAAATACCTGATTGGAGCGACAACTTGACTTTTCGGTCAGGGCAGGAAGAGGTTGGCTTTGAGGACGATGGGTGTGATAACACACAGGGTGATGATGACAAGGTTGGAGATCCCACTTACTGTTAACCCACAGTCAGCCAGTCAAAGAGGTCACCCGGGCTTTTGCCTGACCTTGGGGATGTCGCAGTGGTCGGCTCCCTGGCCCGTACCCTGGGGTCACTCTTTAAAAGGGTGGATAATTGTTAATTTTATAAGAGTTTGTGACGCCACCTGGGGTATCTGGTGAGAAGCACCAGTGCTGCAGCAGTCCACTGAGGCCCGTGATAAGGCAGCTCGATGGTATAGCTAACCACAGGTGGAGCTAGGTCTCAGGGCAGCGTATGCGGGGGGAATGCAGGACAGGCGAGACCCAGCTGGGTCAGAGCAAGAACGGGAACGGACACGGTAGTCACTTCAGTACCTTTTACTGGAGGAAATTCAGGCACATCCCGGAGCACTGTAGGGTGAAGGGTGCATATCAGGATCCTCCCCAATGAGCGGGTGTAGGGCCTCCTGTTTCTTGCCTCTGCGTAGTAAGTTTCTGACCTGCCTGGGGCTAGGCCTAACTTTGTCTCTGTCCTGCGCTGGCTGACCTTGTGGTAGGGCCTTCTCTTGAAGTTCACGCTCCCAGTATCCGGGGCCTAAGCGTCTCCTGGCTCTGTAACGTATCAGCACCTTAGCGATCCTGGGACTTGTAGTTCTCCAGGGATTCTGGTTATGCCTTACTGGGTCATAGAGACCCCGGTAAGCTCGGATCCAGTGTCCGGTAATTGCTTCGGGGAGAGCTGGTTAAGCTCCTCTGCCCCTTATGTACTAACTCGCCACTCGCCTTCGGCCTACTCGGGCCCTCACTAGGCTATATACACTAACGGCAGCTTGCCGCGCTTCACAGATCTTATGGCGCCGGCACACCTTAAGCTTTATCTTGGCTCCCTGAATCTAGCTAGCAGGAGCCTCGTGCTCCACTGCTGAATTATTAACTGAGTTCTCTAGACTAGACTGAGCTCCACTGCTGACTGACCTCTCTTATGCTTCTCTACTGCAGGAACTCTTCAGAGGAACTGAACTACCTAGCTCCACCTTCCCTATTTATATCCCTAACTGGCTCCCTCTGCTGGTCTGAGGTGGAAGGTGGAGATGTGTGAATGTTTATGGGGGCCTCTTGTGGAGGATTCCGTCAATACATTCTTCTAGGATCTGTGATACCAAGCGCAGCGGGGCGTCACAGATGTTATTGAGGACGAGGTTAGGTTGCGCCTTCCTGGACAGAGACGGAGTACTGGAAGCACGTCAACAACTGAATCCTCAACAACAACTCTGCCTCTGACCACAAGTCGTAGTGGCTCTTCAGGTCACATGGGCTCTAAGCCTTGCATAGCCTGGGCATTTATTCAGATCGATAAGGATGACCTAACTCGTGTTATCCGTAATATTTGTGACCAAAAGCTAAGTAGAGGCCAAAAAATCCATAGTTTGAGTACTTCATGCATGTACCGTCACATGGATATGAAGCATAAGTTGCAGTGGGAAGCTCACTGTGCTACAATGCGGCCTAGCAGGCTGGGCCAACCATTGTCTGCCCCATCTAGTGCATCCGCGGCCTCTTCAACCTCTGTGACTGGGGGGACAGCAGTCACACATGTTTTTGGACGCAGACCTACCACCTCTTTACCTGCAACAGCCAGTGTGATTGGCAGTTCGTCAGTTCATTGGGAAGTGGAAACACCTGCTGTTGTTGAGCGCTCTCTGACATCGAGAGCACCACCTTTGGATCAAGGCAACCTAACATGTCCGCCTGCATCTTCCTCACAGACCGGCAGTTTGCCGGGGACAGCCTACTCAACCCCGTCAAAGCACAACAGCCAGCCCTCGGTCCCTCAGATGTGGAAAAGTAAAAGACCATTTCCTCCTAGCCATGAGAAAGCTAAGAGGTTGAATTTCACCATCTGCAAGCTCTTGGCTACAGAAATGCTGCCTTTCCATCTGGAGGACACAGTGGATTTTCGAGACCTTATGTCCGTCGCAGTGCCCCAGTACCAGATGCCCAGTCAGCACTACTTCTCAAAGAAAGGTGTGTCTGCGCTCCACCAGCATTTCGCACACAACATCACCGCTTCTTTGAGAAACTCTGTGTGTGACAGGGTGCATTTCACCACAGACACTTGGACGAGTAGGCATGGACACGGGCGTTACATGTAGCTGACTGGGCACTGGGTAACTATGGTGACAGCAGGACAAGGGGCTGCTGTCCAAGTCTTACTGTCCCCACGAGTTTTGCGTCAATCCTCTTTATATCGAAGTTCCTCCACTGCTTCTGCCTCCTCAACCTCCTCTCGGTCCTCCACCTGCACCCAAAGCCTGTCTGGTAATGCCACCTGCTTTCTAACTGCGCAGAAGGAATCCTGCACACCTCCTTACTATGCTGGCAGCAGGGCTCAACGGCATCAGTGTTTACTTTGAAATGTCTGGGAAATGTGAGTCACACAGCTGAGGACTTGTGGTCAGCTCTGGAGACCCAGTTTCATGAATGGTTGTCTCCACTGGACCTGCAACCAGGGAAGGCCGTGTGCAACAATGCTGCAAACTTGGGTGCGGCCCTTCGCCGGGGCAATGTCACACACGTGCCTCGTATGGCTCACATGTTGAACTTGGTTGTCCATAAATTTTTAGCCCACTATACCAGACTAGATGGCCTTCTGCAGAGGGCACGGTCGCTGTGTGCTCACTTCCGCCGTTCGCATCCCGCAGCTCAACGACTTACATCTCTACAGAAGTCGTTGGGCCTGCCACTTCACCGGCTGAAATGCGATGTGCCGACACGGTGGAATTCAACTCCGCACATGTTGCAGCAACTGTGGCAGCACCGACAAGCCCTGGTGCAATACGTTCTGACGTATAGCCTGGGCCAACAAGATTCAGAGGTGGGGCAAATCACAATGCAGGAGTGGTCTCAGATCAGGGACCTATGAAGTTGACGCGCCCCCTGGGCCGTGGGGTATCCTGAGCCGGGCCGGTAGATGCTGGGGGGTTGTAGTCACTGTGGCGGTGACCCGGTCCGTGACCCAGGGCGGTCAATCCAACGGTAATTTGTATATATGGATTTTATAATGTCCGACTACGCCACCTGTGGAGTGCGGCCAAAGGGGCCGCTGCTGCAGAACAGTCCTCTGAAGCTGGTGGTATTGCAGCAATGGTATTATTACTAGTGTTGAGCCACCCCCGTAGTGTTCGAGTTCGGTTCGGTTCGTCGAACACCCGTGTGTTCGCCGAACTGTTCGTCGAACTGTTCGTCGAATACCTTCGAACACCGTTAAAACCAATGGCAGGCAAACAAAAACACATAGAAACACATAGAAAACACCTTCAAAGGTGTCCAAAAGCTGACAAACTGCTCAGAAGACACAACTAACACATGGAAAAGTGACAAGTACATATAGTCATGCGAAAAGAAAAGAGGTGGAGGAGTAAAGGGAGGGGGAGACAAAGATATAGGCATGTCATGCCCTTCTAAAATCCAAAAAGTGAGAAGCCGACACGTTCAGTCCGCTCCTGCCCGTGCCACCTCCGCGTCGCCGGGTTTGTGCCAGAGCCGCGGTGAACCCTGACGGCCAGCCCCCCTCTCCCAATACTGGTGCCTGTCCGCTGGTGGGTCGATCGAGCCCCCCTGTGGTGGAGGCAGCTCTAAGCTTTTTAATTTAAATTGTCTCTCTAATTTGAATGAATACACTTTAAATCCATTTACAAGGATCTATTGGAGGGGAAGTCTCATGCCAGCAGCCGCGTAATTCCAGCTCCAGTAGCGTCCACTAAAGCTGCTACAGTTAAAAAGCTTTTATAAGGATCGAGCTCGGCTGTCCACCGCAAGGCATCCTACTGCCAGTCCCAGCCCCTATGCCTTGGGGTGCCTCCTGATGCTCTTCACTGAGTATCCCGTGGTCCCGAAGCATTTCCTTTGAAAAAATTAAGTGTCCAAACTACAGGTGGTGTAGCTTGCTTAACAGCCGGGATAATCTGCTGACTAGCAGACACTGCTACTAGGCACAAAGTATTTCCTGGGCTAGATGCAGTTAAAAATTTGTAATTAGATACTCTCGTTGGATGCTGAGAAAGCATTCCATAGAGTCTCCTGGCACGCCATATATGATTCTCTTAAAAAGCTTGGGGTAGGGGTCTAGGGGACCCTTTTATAGCCAAAATCACGGCCCTGTATCGCAATACATCACCTAGGCTGAAGATAAATGGAACTGTAGCACCCTGAGGGCTCGGTTGCTACAGAGGTATTGCACCTCACCCAGAGGTGTGATATCTCACTCTCAGGTAAGGATGTAGTGTGGATCAGGACCCGACACCTGCATGCATTACACCACATTGCCGTGGGGCAGGGCGACCAATATGCCCCTGAGATGGGCACGACAGTCCCTGTCCCTGGCTGGAGTGGGGGGAGGGAACACTGAGGAAGGGGAACCCTGTAGTGCAGGAGCAGGGAGGAAGCAGTTCCTGGGTGCATTGAGAAGGGAGTATAAAAGGTGGGCACCATCTTAGTTCAGTGCAGAGAAGTCTGAGCAGAAGTGGCAGGGAGCAGGGGCTCTGCATGAGCTCTGCTCCGGAGGCGGGCCTAGTAACAGAGGCCCAGGCCTGGAAGAGGGAGAAGGAAGGAAGAGGAGTGGAGAAGGCTCCAGGAACGAGGAACGAAGGGATCCCAGGGGTGCAGACGGGCGAGTCGCCACCGCACGCCCGAATCGACCTGCGTGGAGGGGTCAGGCCAAAGGGGGAGACCGGTCCCCGAAACTAGTGGAGGCAGGAAACGACCCTCAGCTAGAAACAGGAGGCTGTGACATTTTATGTGGCGCAGCCCCTCGCTACACCCGCTAGGAAGGCACCACATAGGGTCAGGGAAACTGGCGCCAAGTTTACCAAGAGGAGGCCCGAGGCAGCCGGACAGAAGGGTTGGTAAGAAAGGCCAGACAAAGGACACACAAAGGGGGTCCTGTGAAGCGCTCCAAAGTTATCTGGGAGTTGTCTGAGCCCCTCACCTGGTGAGCACAGTACGACGTGGGCAGCCGTTACCTGCAGACGTGGTCTGGATAATAAGAACTGTGAGTAAAGGCCCTGGACTGCATCACTGACTCCGTGTCGTTACTGCTGCTGCCCTGCACCATCACCCCCATCCTCCGCATACACTGCCCTGAGGCTATACTCCTCCCGTGGGGAGTTATGCTACGCTCTGCTGCACCCACAACACCAGCCTCAGCGGTCTGCCCTGGAGCGGCGGTTCACTCTGACCGCAATCCACGGGTGGCGTAGTCGGACATTTAAACATCAAAACCACATAAATAGTTCCGCCACTGGTTTGACCGCCCTGAGCCATGGAACCGGATCGCCGCCACGGAGACTACAATCACCAGCATCCACCAAAAAGGGTCCGGCTCCGGGTGTCCCAAGACCCAGGGGGCGCGTCAGAACATTTTCATCACCTTTCAGAATCACCAATGGGACAAGGCAGGGATGTTCTCTGTCCCCTCTCTTATACATCCTAGTGACGGAGCACCTGCTCTCATCAATTCGCCATAACCCCAATAATAGGTGGATTGAGGTAGGAGGCACCGAGTACAAGTGCTCTCTATTTGCTGATGATGTCCTAGTATATATCACTCAATCACATATATCCATCCATGCTGTTATGGCTGAAATAGATCACTTTGTTACATGGTCAAATTTTAAAATCAATGCAGCGAAGTCTGAGGCCCTCGATGTCTCCCTCCCCAAATCCATATAGGATTCCATCCAGTCCAACTTTCCCTTTGCCTGGCCCTCACAGGGTATCAAATACTTAGGAATTCCTATTCATAGAGACCTCTCCCATCTATGTTATCTTAATTTTGGGCCCTTTATTGAATAACTCCATACAGACCACGGTTGGCAAGTTAGAACTGTAAGATTCACTACGTGAACCACTGGTGTTTTGTGGAAAAGCACATGTACACTGTGTTCCAAATTATTATGCAAAATGTGTTTAGGAGTGATAAGGGAAGAATTTGTTTGTCAGTTAAACTCATTGATGGTGATGTGTGTCAGGGCTCTTTATATCACTGTAAGCAATTGCAGACACCTGTGCTAATTAGTTTGGCAGGTGTGTCCAATGAAAGGCAAGACTACTTAAGAAGGCTGTCTCACATTATTAAGCAGCCTACATTTTCTGCCAAAATGGGAAAGAAAAAGGATGTGTCGGCTGCTGAGAAGCAACAAATTGTGGAGTGTTTAGGTCAAGGCATGACTACAATCAACATTGTGCGATGATCAGGATGAAGTGTCTTGGCAATCAAGAAGTATGTAGCTGATTCACAGTACACACGTGTGCGTGCTGATAAGGGCAAATTGAGGACTCTTTCCTACAGGCAATTACGTCAGGTTGAAAGAGCAGCGGCAAAAAAGCCTTGTCATAGCAGCAGACAAGTTTTTGAAGCTGCTGGTGCCTCCAACGTCCCCCGAACAACAAGATGCAGGGTCCTTCAGAGGTTTGCAGCTGTGCATACGCCATCCTGTCGACCTCCTCTATCCACTTCACACAAGCAGAAACGGCTCCAGTGGGCCAAACATTACATGAAGACTGATTTCAAAACTGTTTTGTTCACGGATGAGTGCCGTGCATCGCTCGATGGTCCAGATGGATGGAGTGGAGGATGGCTGGTTGATGGACACCCCACGCAAACACGGCTACAGTGCCAACAAGGAGGTGGTGGAGTAATGTTTTGGGCTGGAATCATGGGGAGAGAGATTGTCGGCCCCTTTAGGATCCCTGAAGGCGCTAAAGATGAACTCCATAATGTATGTGGATTTTCTCAAACAGCACTTCCTGCCATGGTTCAAGAAGAAGAACCGTGTATTTCACAGCAAGATCATTTTTTTGCATGATAATGCACCATCTCATGCTGCACATAAAACATCTGCATCTCTGGCTGATATGGGCATAAAAGGAGACAAACTTATGGTGTGACCCCCATGCTCCCCTGACCTCTACCCCATTCAGAACCTTTGGAGCATCATTAAAAGGAGTGTCTATGATGGCGGGAGGCAGTTCACATCTAAGCAACAGCTCTGGGAGGGTATTCTGTCCTCATGCAAAACAATTGAAGCAGAAACCATCCAAAACCTGACAAATTCAATGGACGAGAGAGTTCAGAAGCTCCTTTCGAACAAGGGGTCCTATGTGAAAATGTAACATCACCTAGAATAAAGTTTTGAGTTGAAAACTGTTTGATTTCAGTTTCTAACAACCGGCTAATGCTTATAATTTCAAAAATGACCATTTTTTTGGTCTTTATTAAAATGAAAAGGTTGATCGAAAAGTTTGGGGGATCTAAGAGTGTGGCAAACCAGTAGTCATGATTACTTCGAATTCTGACAATATGAGGGTCATGCTGCAGGTAGTGCAGCAAGAAGGCACTTATGTGTCTTGCGCATCTCGGAGCCCCAAAATTATTTTCCGGGCTAGATGCAGCTAAAAATTATTATTAATTTTAAATCTGGTGAAGCTTTAGTATAGATGGCCTAATAGGATCAGTGCTGCACACTGCTACAAAGCCCAAATTATTTTCCAGTCAAGATACAGATAAACATGATTAGTAATTTTAAATCTGGTGGAGCTTATTATAGATGGCCTAATAGAATCAGTGCTGCACACTGCTACAAAGCCCAAATTATTTTCCAGCGAAGATACATATAAACATGATTAGTAATTTGAAAGCTTAAAACGGTTGGTAGGGTGATTTTAACCAATCATCAAGCTTTTACTCTCCCCAGGATGACACAGGGGTAGAAAAGTCGTTTCTGATCCATGATTTGTTCATCTTTATGAACGTGAGTCTGTCTAAATTATCAGTGGAGAGCCACGTGCGCTTATCTGTCAGCACACCACCAGCAGCGCTGAACACACGTTCAGACAGAACGCTGGCTGCGTGGCATGACAAGATCTCCAAGGCGTAAGTGGCTAGCTCCGGCCATTTATCCAGGTTGGAAGCCCAAAAAGAGCAAGGGTCCAGTGACACAGTCATGGCTTCAATGTTTACTTGGAGATACTCCTGTACCATCGTCTCTAGGCGTTGACTATGTGTCAGACTTCTTGTCTCCTGTGGCCTTGCAAAGGATGGGCTAAAAAAGTGGTGAAATGATTCCGCAAAATTGATGTTACCAGCAGATACTGTGGTTCTGTTACGGTTTGAGTGCTGAACACTTGAAGGTCCCACGGTTGGCAAGTTTAAACTGTGAGATTCACTACGTGCACCACTGGTATTTTGTGGAAAAGCACATGTAAGATTCTGCAACAGTCTCTGCTGATACTCCTGCATGCGTGCATCCCTTTCTATGGCAGGAATAATTTCTGCAAATTTACTTTTGTACCGGGGATCTAACAGTGTGGCAACCCAGTAGTCAGGATTATTTCTAATTCTCCCAATTCGAGGGTCATGTTGCAGGTAGTGCAGCAAGAAGGCACTCATGTGTGTTGCACATCCAGGAGCACCAAGTCCCTGTTGTGTTAGTGGCGAGGTAACAATCATGCTTCCTTCCTCTGTCCTCTCCCCCCAACCTCGCACAACAGAAATGTGATCAAAGTCTCCCTCATCTGATGAGTCTTCCATCAGTTCGTCCTCCACTTCTTCCTGGGCTCCTGCACCTTCCTCACTAGTTTGGCTGCTACCATGCACCCTGGTAAAACCATCTCCCCCACCCTCACATGCCTGCCGCCTTGGTGCTGCCGACCGTCTGGACCTTGCAGATGTTAGCCCTTCCGCATACAACTCCTCCTCCTCTACTTCCTCCACCTCCTCTTGTGCCACCACCTGACTCCGAATTCTGTTTAACATGTGCTCCAGCATGTAAATCACCGGAATAGTCATGCTGATAATGGCATCGTCAGCACTAAACATCTTCGTCGCCATTTCAAAACTGTGCAGAAGGGTGCATAGGTCCCTGATCTGAGACCACTCCTCCAGCGTGATTTGCCCCACCTCTGGATCTCGTTGTCCCAGGCTATACGTCAGAACGTATTGCACCAGGGCTTGTCGGTGCTGCCACAGTCGCTGCAACATGTGCAGAGTTGAATTCCACCGGGTAGGCACATCGGTGAAGTGGCAGGCCCAACGACTTCTGTAGAGATGTAAGTCGCTGAGCTGCGGGATGCGAACGGCGGAAGTGAGCACACAGCGACCGTGCCCTCTGCAGAAGGCCATCTAGTCTGGGATAGTGGGCTAAAAATTGCTGGACAACCAGGTTCAACACATGAGCCATACAAGGCACGTGTGTGACATTGCCCCGGTTTGCAGTATTGTCGCACACGGCCTTCCCTGGTTTCAGGTCCAGTGGAGACAACCATTCATGAAATTGGTTCTCCAGAGCTGACCACAACTCCTCAGCTGTGTGACTCACATTTCCCAGACATTTCAATGTAAAAACCGCCTGATGACGTTGAGCCCTACTGCCAGCATAGTAAGGAGGTGTGCAGGATCCCTTCTGCGCAGTTAGAAAGCTTGTGGCATGACCAGACAGGCTTTGGGTGCAGGTGGAAGACCGAGAGGAGGTTGAGGAGACAGAAGCAGTGGAGGAACTTTGACATAAAGAGGATTGACGCACAACTCGTGGGGACGGCAAGACTTGGACAGCAGCCCCTTGTCCTGCTGTCACCATAGTTACCCAGTGCCCAGTCAGCGACATGTAACGCCCCTGTCCATGCCTACTCGTCCAAGTGTCTGTGGTGAAATGCACCCTGTCACACACAGAGTTTCTCAAAGAAGCGGTGATGTTGTGTGCGACATGCTGGTGGAGCGCAGGCACACCTTTCTTTGAGAAGTAGTGCCGACTGGGCATCTGGTACTGGGGCACTGCGACGGACATAAGGTCTCGAAAATCCTCTGTGTCCACCAGGCGGAAAGGCAGCATTTCTGTAGCCAAGAGCTTGCAGATGGTGAAATTAAACCTCTTAGCTTTCTCATGGCTAGGAGGAAATGGTCTTTTACTTGTCCACATCTGAGGGACCGAGGGCTGGCTATTGTGCTTAGACGGGGTTGATAAGGGTGTCCCCGGCAAACTGCCGGTCTGTGAGGAAGATGCAGGCGGACATGTTAGGTTGCCTTGATCCAAAGGTGGTGCTATCGATGTCGGACAGCGTTCAACACCAGCTGGTGTTACCACCTCCAAAGAAAATGATGACCTGTCAATCACGCTGGCTGTTGAGGGTAAAGAGGTGGCAGGTCTGCGCCCCAAAACAGGTGTGACTGCTGTCCCCCCAGTCACAGAGGATGAAGAGGCCGCGGATGCACAAGACTTGCAGACGGTGGTTGGCCCGGCCGGCTAGGCCGCATTGTAGCACACTGAGCTTCCCACAGCAACTTATGCTTCATGTCCATGTGCCGGTTCATGCATGAAGTACTCAAACTATGTATTTTTTGGCCTCTACTTAGCTTTTGCTGACAAATTTTACAGATAACACGAGTTGGGTCATCTTTATCGATCTGAAAAAATGCCCATGCTATGCAAGGCTTAGCACTCATGCGACCTGAAGAGCCACCACGACTTGTGGTGAGAGGCAGAGTTGTGTTTGGGGATGCAGTTGTTGACGTGCTTCCAGTACTACGTCTCTGTCCAGGAAGGCGCAACCTGACCTCGTCGTCACTAGCATCTTCCTCCACCTCCTCTGCTGACCTCATCTCTTGGCTGACTGTGGGTTGACAGTAAGTGGGATCTCCAACCTCATCATCATCACCCTGTGCGTTATCACACCCGTCGTCCTCAGAACCAACCTGTTCCTGCCCTGACAAAAAACTAAAGTTGTCGCTCCAATCAGGTATTTGAGTCTTATCATCGTCTTCCTCATTGTCTCCACCAACAGGAGTTACAGTTTGGGAATGAGGGTCTACATTATGGTCAGAACCTTCTGCGTCTGGTCCTGGATCCGACTCATAAAGATTCTGGGCATCAGTGCAGATCATTTCCTCGTCTGGATTCACAGAAGCGCTGGAGTCGACCTCTGATTCCCAGGCTATAGTATGAGTAAACAGCTCTGCAGACTCAACCATCTGTTCTACCTCATACTCAGACGGGCAGCTGGAGATTTGGGAGCTGTGAGGAAGCAAGTGCGATTGGGGTGACACCTTTGAGGACTGGAATATTTGTGATGTTGAAGTTGATGTGGAGGAGAGCCCACTTAAAGGAACACTTGATATCCGTTGAAGCACCTGCTGTTTTTGTGCCTCATCTGGAATTTGTAGCGATTGGCGTGGCCGTAAGAAAGGGATCTTATCACATTGTCCGCTAAAAGAAGTAGACATTTTAGTTTGGCTGGAAGATGGTCTTTCTTCTGCAGATGTTACAGTTGCTTTAACACCTACCCCACGGACACAACCTTTTTTCCACTTCCCAACACGCCTATTCCCCTTTCCACCAGCAGCAGGCCTTTTTCCACTCATTTTGGTGGTTAACTAATTCACAACTCTGGAGTTGTTTGCACAAAAAAACAATGGATGGGAACCGAGCAGAGCTGAGTGGCCAAACTGTGGTATTAGGCCAAAACTATTGGCTGGGTTAGATGCAGAAAAAAATTATATTCAATTTGCAACCTGATGGAGGTCAGTATAGATGGACTAATAGAGAAAGTCCCACACACTGCTAGAAGGCCAAATATTTTTTCAGAGCTAGATGCAGATAAAAATTATATTCAATTTGCAACCTGATGGAGGTCAGTATAGATGGACTAATAGAACAAGTCCCACACAAAGCTAGAAGCCCAAATATTTTTTCAGAGGTAGTGTAGATGCAGATAAAAATTATTTTTAATTTGCAACCTGATGGAGGTCAGTATAGATGGACTAATAGAGAAAGTCCCACACACTGCTAGAAGGCCAAATATTTTTTCAGAGCTAGATGCAGATAAAAATTATTTTTAATTTGCAACCTGATGGAGGTCAGTATAGATGGACTAATAGAGAAAGTCCCACACACTGCTAGAAGGCCAAATATTTTTTCAGAGCTAGATGCAGAAAAAAATTATATTCAGTTTGCAACCTGATGGAGGTCAGTATAGATGGACTAATAGAGAAAGTCCCACACACTGCTAGAAGGCCAAATATTTTTTCAGAGCTAGATGCAGATAAAAATTATTTTTAATTTGCAACCTGATGGAGGTCAGTATAGATGGACTAATAGAGAAAGTCCCACACACTGCTAGAAGGCCAAATATTTTTTCACAGCTAGATGCAGATAAAAATTATTTTTAATTTGCAACCTGATGGAGGTCAGTATAGATGGACTAATAGAGAAAGTCCCACACACTGCTAGAAGGCCAAATATTTTTTAAGAGCTAGATACAGATAAAAATTATATTCAATTTGCAACCTGATGGAGATCAGTATAGATGGACTAATAGAACAAGTCCCACACACAGCTAGAAGCCCAAATATTTTTTCAGAGGTACTGTAGATGCAGATAAAAATTATTTTTAATTTGCAACCTGATGGAGGTCAGTATAGATGGACTAATAGAGAGAGTCCCACACACTGCTAGAAGGCCAAATATTTTTTCAGAGCTAGATGCAGAAAAAAATTATATTCAGTTTGCAACCTGATGGAGGTCAGTATAGATGGACTAATAGAGAAAGTCCCACACACTGCTAGAAGGCCAAATATTTTTTCAGAGCTAGATGCAGATAAAAATTATTTTTAATTTGCAACCTGATGGAGGTCAGTATAGATGGACTAATAGAGAAAGTCCCACACACTGCTAGAAGGCCAAATATTTTTTCAGAGCTAGATACAGATAAAAATTATATTCAAATTGCAACCTGATGGAGGTCAGTATAGATGGACTAATAGAACAAGTCCCACACACAGCTAGAAGCCCAAATATTTTTTCAGAGGTACTGTAGATGCAGATAAAAATTATTTTTAATTTGCAACCTGATGGAGGTCAGTATAGGTGGACTAATAGAGAAAGTCCCACACACTGCTAGAAGGCCAAATATTTTTTCAGAGCTAGAAGCAGATAAAAATTATATTCAGTTTGCAACCTGATGGAGGTCAGTATAGATGGACTAATAGAACAAGTCCCACACACAGCTAGAAGACCAAATATTTTTTCAGACGTACTGTAGATGCAGATAAAAATTATTTTTAATTTGCAACCTGATGGAGGTCAGTATAGATGGACTAATAGACAAAGTCCCACACACTGCTAGAAGGCCAAATATTTTTTCAGAGCTAGATGCAGAAAAAAATTATATTCAGTTTGCAACCTGATGGAGGTCATTATAGATGGACTAATAGAGAAAGTCCCACACACAGCTAGAAGCCCAATATTTTTTCAGAGGTAGATGCAGAAAAAAATATATTCAGTTTGCAACCTGATGGAGGTCTGTATAGATGGATTAATAGAACAAGTCCCACACACAGCTAGAAGCCCAATATTTTTTCAGAGGTAGATGCAGAAAAAAATATATTCAGTTTGCAACCTGATGGAGGTCTGTATAGATGGATTAATAGAACAAGTCCCACAGACAGCTAGAAGCCCAATATTTTTTCAGAGGTAGATGCAGAAAAAAATATATTCAGTTTGCAACCTGATGGAGGTCAGTATAGATGGACTAATACAACAAGTCCCACACAAAGCTAGAAGCCCAATATTTTTTCAGAGGTAGATGCAGAAAAAAATATATTCAGTTTGCAACCTGATGGAGGTCTGTATAGATGGATTAATAGAACAAGTCCCACACACAGCTAGAAGCCCAATATTTTTTCAGAGGTAGATGCAAAAAAAAATATATTCAGTTTGCAACCTGATGGAGGTCAGTATAGATGGACTAATACAACAAGTCCCACACACAGCTAGAAGCCCAATATTTTTTTAGAGGTAGATGCAGAAAAAAATATATTCAGTTTGCAACCTGATGGAGGTCTGTATAGATGGATTAATAGAACAAGTCCCACACACAGCTAGAAGCCCAATATTTTTTCAGAGGTAGATGCAGAAAAAAATATATTCAGTTTGCAACCTGATGGAGGTCAGTATAGATGGACTAATACAACAAGTCCCACACACAGCTAGAAGCCCAATGTTTTATCAGAGCTAGATGCAGAAAAAAATTATAGTCAATTTGCAACCTGATGGAGGTCAGTATAGTTGGATTAATAGAATGATGCTATGCCCAAAAGATCTTACTTCACTGGGTGCAGTAAAAAAATTGGTATTCTATACACAGGTGGTATATCTTGCAACACAGATAGGCTACTCCACTGACTAACACACTCTGCAATAGGCCAAAATGGATTAGCCTTGCTAGATTCAGCCAAATGCTGTGAAAAAAACTTGCACGGCACTGGCACAGACCTGCCTGGCAAAAACTGATAGGAACTGATGTAACCTAGTCCTGAAAAGGACTCCAATTACAATTAGTCTTTACTCCCACAATCTATCTATTTAAGAGCACAGACCTGCCTGATAAAAGTCGTAGGAAATGCTGTAACCTAGTCCTTAAAAGGACTGCAATCACAACTATTCCCTACTCCATAGCTATCTGTAGATTTGTGCGAAAATTGGCTTGAAATTAACAAGGTATAGCGCACACAGCAACAGCGGTGCCGTCTAACACGCAGCTGCAGCAGTGAGAAAATGGTGTCGACGGGGAAAATGGCTTGGTCTTATAGGGCAAGGACATGTGACATACACTGCCAATGACACATGCCCTTGCTTGTGTGAAAAAAAGCACTTCGCTCCTTGTGTGCGCTGCTGATAGGCTGACAGATTGCACCTCCCCACTGTAAATGCGGGAAAGAGAAAAAAAAATGGAGATCTTCATTGTTCCTGCAGAGATCCATCCCCTGCCCCTCCCCCCACCCCGCTGTACACTCAAACTGCGTATTAACATTAATTTTCATCATTACTGAGAAAAAATCCAGTTATGATTTTGGTGCACGAACAGTTATCGAACATAAGCTCGAACAGCCGAATTTTTCTCAAATTGTTCGTGTTCGCCGAACGGCTCGAACACCGCCCAAAACAGCTCGAATTTGAGATTGGCGAACAGTTCGAGTAGAACAACGTTAATCTCTAATTATTACTCACCACAGGAAGAGTGTAGCTACAGGGCAGTGTGGGTGGATAATGGTGGTTGTAGTGCAGGGAGTCAGTAATGAACACAGAGTCCGTGTGATGCAGTCCCAAGATCTTTACTCACAGTTGTTGCAGTCCAGATTACAGGTACCAGAGCAATCTCACCCGTCGTGCTGTGCGTACTCACTGAGGGGCTCAGTCCACCCCCAGATAGCTCCGGAGTACTTAGCATGACCCCCTTCTGTGTGTCCTTTCTCTGGCCTTCTCCCTGCACTTCACTCCCAGTGACACTTCTATCCGGTATCCTCGGGCCTTGGCGGGCGACTTGTGTTCCATCCCCTGGGTCCTATGTGGCTACCTTCTTAGTGAGACTGGTGTGGACTTTTGCCTGCAGTGCATGAAATGCTGCAGCCTCTGGTTTCTAGTTGAGCCTTGCTGTTTCTCCTCTAGTTGAGGGACCGGTTCCCCTTATCTGGCCTGACCCCTCTACCTCCTGGTAGCAGCGGGAGTACGGGTGGCCTTCTGCATGGCCCATAGCCCTAGGGTCCCTTCGGTTCCTGGAGCCTTCCTGCTCCCACTCCTCTCTTCTCTCCTTCAGTCCTGGGCCTCCTAGGCTAGGCCCGACTCCGGAGCAGAGCTCATGCCGAGCCTCTGCTCCTGTCACTTTTCCTTCTCTGACAGGCTTGCTCTTTCTAAGATGGCTTCCTATTTATTCTCACCCTGTCATGTGCTCCCCTAAGCTGCTCCCCTAAGCACCCACTACATAGGACCCTCCCACCAGCTAGGGACCTGGGACTGTGCTCTCCCTTAGGAGCAATCTCGCCCTACCCCCACTGCAGGTATGTGTTGGATGCAGGTGTTAGGGTCCCGAGCCATACGCCTTCCTTACCTGAGGGTGAGATACCACACCTCTGGGTGAGATGCAGTAACTCTGTGGCGACTGAACCTTCAGGGGCGCCACACACCCTTCTGCATAGTTTTGAAATGGCGACGAAGATGTTTTGTGCTGACGACGATGCCAATATCAGCATGACTATTCCGGTGATTTACATGCAGGAGCACACATTAAACAGAATTCAGAGTCAGGTGGTGGGACAAGAGGAGGTGGAGGAAGTAGAGGAGGAGTCGTATGCGGAAGGGATAACATCTCCAAGGTCCAGACGGTTGACAGCACCAAGGCGGCAGGCATGGGAGGGTGGGGGAGAGGGATTAACCAGGGCGCATGGTAGCAGCCAAACTGTTGAGGAAGGTGCAGGAGCCGAGGAAGAAGTGGAGGATGAACTGGCGATGGGCATGGAAGACTCATCAGATGAGGGAGACCTTGATCACATTTCTGTTGTGCGAGGTTTGGGGGAGAGGGCAGAGGAAGGAAGCATGATTCTTACCTCGCTACCAACACAACAAGGATTTGGTCCTCCTGGATGTGCAAGACACATGAGTGCCTTCTTGCTGCACTACCTGCAACATGACCCTCAGATTGCAGAATTCGAAGTAATCCCGACTACTGGGTTGCCACACTCTTAGATCCCCGGTACAAAAGTAAATTTGCCGAAATAATTCCTGCCATAAAAAGGGATTGACGCATGCAGGAGTATCTGCA
Source organism: Phyllobates terribilis (assembly GCF_046119375.1). NCBI lineage: Eukaryota > Metazoa > Chordata > Amphibia > Anura > Dendrobatidae > Phyllobates > Phyllobates terribilis. The sequence goes on from NW_027362764.1 coordinate 449,512,916, forward strand.
GACGCTGTTCCAGAATCTTACATGTGTTTTTCCACAAAACACCAGTGGTGCACGAAGTGAATCTCACAGTTCTAACTTGCCAACCGTGGGACTGTCGAGTCTTCATCACTCAAACCGTAACAGTAACACAGTATCTGCTGGTAACAGCAATTTTGTGGAATCGTTTCACCACTTTTTTAGACAATCCTTTGCAAGGCCACAGGAGACAAGAAGTCTGACACATAGTCAATGCCTAGAAAGGATGGTGCAGAAGTATCACCAAGTGAACATCGAAGCCATGACTGTGTCACTGGACCCTTGCTCATTTTGGAATTCCAATCTGGAAAAATGGCCGGAGCTCGCCACTCATGCCTTGGAAATCTTGTCATGCCCGCAGCCAGTGCTCTCTCTGAACGTGTGTTCAGCGCTGCTGATGGTGTGCTGACAGATAAGCGCATGCGGCTGTCCACTGAGAATGTAGACAGACTCACGTTCATAAAGATGAACAAATCATGGATTCGCAAGGACTTTTCTAACCCTGTGTTATCCTTCGGAGACTAAAAGCTTGAGGATTTGGTAATATCACCTCACCAACCATTTTAAGCAACTGTGGGGCAATTGATGCCACTTAACCCTAGAACGCATGACCATAAAAATCAACACTTTCATATACCTGGGGCCTTTTAGGCCCATGTGCAAATAACATGGAATAACTCAAACTCAAATGACAAACAACTATATACATGAAGAATACCTAGAGTTTTAAAATTCTAACTAAAGTAATCTTGCAGAAAATAGAAAACAATTAACAGGGCGGGACTGCGAGGCCCCAGCTACGCGTTCTAGGGTTAAGAGGTGTCTGTGCCACAATTTTGGGAAAAAATGGAGACTCTTTTTGGAGCTCTGTGAAAATCTGCCAATTGAAATATTATAAAGCGTTAGCAGCAGCTTTAGCCCCCTCAGCATAGTGGCTAGCGCGGACCCATGCATTGTGTTTTAGGCACAGGAATGCTAGCCTGGGTAGTAGGCCTAGCACTGGGAGAGACGATGATGCCATCTTATTAATGCAGTGCGCTAGGCTGGTGTTTTTTGTTATGAAGCGTTTATTTTTTTAAGCCAGGAGCGCGCCCCATATTTCTATTGCTACCACTATTGGGAAGAAAAATTATTTTCAGGGTTAGATGCAGCTAAAAATTATTATTAATTTAAAAGCTGGTGGAGCTTGGTATAGATGGACTAATAGAACAAATCCCCCACACTGCTAGAAGGCCAAATATTTTTTCAGAGCTAAAAGCAGAAAAATATTATATTCAATTTGTAACCTGATGGAGTTCAGTATAGATGGACTAATAGAACGAGTCCCACACACTGCTAGAAGCCCAAATATTTTTTCAGAGGTAGATGCAGAAAAAAATTAAATTCAGTTTGCAACCTGATGGAGGTCAGTATAGATGGACTAATAGAACAAGTCAGACACACTGCTAGAAGCCCAAATATTTTTTCAGAGCTAGATGCAGAAAAATATTATATTCAATTTGCAACCTGATGGAGGTCAGTATAGATGGACTAATAGAACAAGTCCCACACACAGCTAGAAGCCCAAATATTTTTTCAGAGGTAGATGGAGAAAAAAATTATATTCAGTTTGCAACCTGATGGAGGTCAGTATAGATGGACTAATAGAACAAGTCCCACACACTGCTAGAAGGCCAAATATTTTTTCAGAGCTAGATGCAGAAAAATATTATATTCAATTTGCAACCTGATGGAGGTCAGTATAGATGGACTAATAGAACAAGTCCCACACACAGCTAGAAGCCCAAATATTTTATCAGAGGTAGATGCAGAAAAAAATTATATTCAGTTTGCAACCTGATGGAGGTCAGTATAGATGGACTAATAGAACAAGTCCCACATACTGCTAGGAGGCCAAATATTTTTTCAGAGCTAGATGCAGAAAAATATTATATTCAATTTGCAACCTGATGGAGGTCAGTATAGATGGACTAATAGAACAAGTCCCAGACAAAGCTAGAAGCCCAATTATTTTTTCAGAGGTAGATGCAGAAAAAAATTATATTCAGTTTGCAACCTGATGGAGGTCAGTATAGATGGACTAATAGAACAAGTCCCACACACAGCTAGAAGCCCAAATATTTTTTCAGAAGTAGATGCAGAAAAAAAATTATATTCAGTTTGCAACCTGATGGAGGTCAGTATAGATGGACTAATAGAACAAGTCCCACACACTGCTAGAAGGCCAAATATTTTTTCAGAGCTAGATGCAGATAAAAATTATTTTTAATTTGCAACCTGATGGAGGTCAGTATAGATGGACTAATAGAACAAGTCCCACACACAGCTAGAAGCCCAAATATTTTTTCGGAGGTAGATGCAGAAAAAAATTATATTCAGTTTGCAACCTGATGGAGGTCAGTATAGATGGACTAATAGAACAAGTCCCACACACTGCTAGAAGGCCAAATATTTTTTCAGAGCTAGATGCAGAAAAAAATTATATTCAATTTGCAACCTGATGGAGGTCAGTATAGATGGACTAATAGAACAAGTCCCACACACAGCTAGAAGCGCAAATATTTTTTCAGAGGTAGATGGAGAAAAAAATTATATTCAGTTTGCAACCTGATGGAGGTCAGTATAGATGGACTAATAGAACAAGTCCCACACACTGCTAGAAGGCCAAATATTTTTTCAGAGCTAGATGCAGAAAAATATTATATTCAATTTGCAACCTGATGGAGGTCAGTATAGATGGACTAATAGAACAAGTCCCACACACAGCTAGAAGCCCAAATATTTTTTCAGAGGTAGATGCAGAAAAAAATTATATTCAGTTTGCAACCTGATGGAGGTCAGTATAGATGGACTAATAGAACAAGTCCCACACACTGCTAGAAGGCCAAATATTTTTTCAGAGCTAGATGCAGAAAAATATTATATTCAATTTGCAACCTGATGGAGGTCAGTATAGATGGACTAATAGAACTAGTCCCACACACAGCTAGAAGCCCAAATATTTTTCCGAGGTAGATACAGAAAAAAATTATATTCAGTTTGCAACCTGATGGAGGTCAGTATAGTTGGACTAATAGAACAAGTCCCACATACTGCTAGGAGGCCAAATATTTTTTCAGAGCTAGATGCAGAAAAATATTATATTCAATTTGCAACCTGATGGAGGTCAGTATAGATGGACTAATAGAACAAGTCCCAGACAAAGCTAGAAGCCCAATTATTTTTTCAGAGGTAGATGCAGAAAAAAATTATATTCAGTTTGCAACCTGATGGAGGTCAGTATAGTTGGACTAATAGAACAAGTCCCACACACAGCTAGAAGCCCAAATATTTTTTCAGAGCTAGATGCAGAAAAATATTATATTCAATTTGCAACCTGATGGAGGTCAGTATAGATGGACTAATAGAACAAGTCCCACACACAGCTAGAAGCCCAAATATTTTTTCAGAGGTAGATGCAGAAAAAAAATTATATTCAGTTTGCAACCTGATGGAGGTCAGTATAGATGGACTAATAGAACAAGTCCCACACACTGCTAGAAGGCCAAATATTTTTTCAGAGCTAGATGCAGATAAAAATTATTTTTAATTTGCAACCTGATGGAGGTCAGTATAGATGGACTAATAGAACAAGTCCCACACACAGCTAGAAGCCCAAATATTTTTTCGGAGGTAGATGCAGAAAAAAATTATATTCAGTTTGCATCCTGATGGAGGTCAGTATAGATGGACTAATAGAACAAGTCCCACACACTGCTAGAAGGCCAAATATTTTTTCAGAGCTAGATGCAGAAAAAAATTATATTCAATTTGCAACCTGATGGAGGTCAGTATAGATGGACTAATAGAACAAGTCCCACACACAGCTAGAAGCCCAATTATTTTTTCTGAGGTAGATGCAGAAAAAAATTATATTCAGTTTGCAACCTGATGGAGGTCAGTATAGATTGACTAATAGAACAAGTCCCACACACTGCTAGAAGGCCAAATATTTTTTCAGAGCTAGATGCAGATAAAAATTATTTTTAATTTGCAACCTGATGGAGGTCAGTATAGATGGACTAATAGAACAAGTCCAACACCAGCTAGAAGCCCAAATATTTTTTCAGAGGTAGATGCAGAAAAAAATTATATTCAGTTTGCAACCTGATGGAGGTCAGTATAGATGGACTAATAGAACAAGTCCCACACCCTGCTAGAAGGCCAAATATTTTTTCAGAGCTAGATGCAGAAAAAAATTATATTCAATTTGCAACCTGATGGAGGTCAGTATAGATGGACTAATAGAACAAGTCCCACACACAGCTAGAAGCCCAATTATTTTTTCAGAGGTAAATGCAGAAAAAAATTATATTCAGTTTGCAACCTGATGGAGGTCAGTATAGATTGACTAATAGAACAAGTCCCACACACTGCTAGAAGGCCAAATATTTTTTCAGAGCTAGATGCAGATAAAAATTATTTTTAATTTGCAACCTGATGGAGGTCAGTATAGATGGACTAATAGAACAAGTCCCACACACAGCTAAAAGCCCAATTATTTTTTCAGAGGTAGATGCAGAAAAAAATTATATTCAGTTTGCAACCTGATGGAGGTCAGTATAGATTGACTAATAGAACAAGTCCCACACACTGCTAGAAGGCCAAATATTTTTTCAGAGCTAGATGCAGATAAAAATTATTTTTAATTTGCAACCTGATGGAGGTCAGTATAGATGGACTAATAGAACAAGTCCCACACACAGCTAGAAGCCCAAATATTTTTTCACAGGTAGATGCAGAAAAAAATTATATTCAGTTTGCAACCTGATGGAGGTCAGTATAGATGGACTAATAGAACAAGTCCCACACACTGCTAGAAGGCCAAATATTTTTTCAGAGCTAGATGCAGAAAAATATTATATTCAATTTGCAACCTGATGGAGGTCAGTATAGATGGACTAATAGAACAAGTCCCACACACAGCTAGAAGCCCAAATATTTTTTCAGAGGTAGATGCAGAAAAAAATTATATTCAGTTTGCAACCTGATGGAGGTCAGTATAGATTGACTATTAGAACAAGTCCCACACACTGCTAGAAGGCCAAATATTTTTTCAGAGCTAGATGCAGATAAAAATTATTTTTAATTTGCAACCTGATGGAGGTCAGTATAGATGGACTAATAGAACAAGTCCCACACACAGCTAGAAGCCCAAATATTTTTTCAGAGGTAGATGCAGAAAAAAATTATATTCAGTTTGCAACCTGATGGAGGTCAGTATAGATGGACTAATAGAACAAGTCCCACACACTGCTAGAAGGCCAAATATTTTTTCAGAGCTAGATGCAGAAAAATATTATATTCAATTTGCAACCTGATGGAGGTCAGTATAGATGGACTAATAGAACAAGTCCCACACACAACTAGAAGCCCAAATATTTTTTCAGAGGTAGATGCAGAAAAAAATTATATTCAGTTTGCAACCTGATGGAGGTCAGTATAGATGGACTAATAGAACAAGTCCCACACACTGCTAGAATGCCAAATATTTTTTCAGAGCTAGATGCAGAAAAATATTATATTCAATTTGCAACCTGATGGAGGTCAGTATAGATGGACTAATAGAACAAGTCCCACACACAGCTAGAAGCCCAAATATTTTTTCAGAGGTAGATGCAGAAAAAAAATTATATTCAGTTTGCAACCTGATGGAGGTCAGTATAGATGGACTAATAGAACAAGTCCCACACACTGCTAGAAGGCCAAATATTTTTTCAGAGCTAGATGCAGATAAAAATTATTTTTAATTTGCAACCTGATGGAGGTCAGTATAGATGGACTAATAGAACAAGTCCCACACACAGCTAGAAGCCCAAATATTTTTCCGGAGGTAGATGCAGAAAAAAATTATATTCAGTTTGCAACCTGCTGGAGGTCAGTATAGATTGACTAATAGAACAAGTCCCACACACTGCTAGAAGGCCAAATATTTTTTCAGAGCTAGATGCAGATAAAAATTATTTTTAATTTGCAACCTGATTGAGGTCAGTATAGATGGACTAATAGAACAAGTCCAACACCAGCTAGAAGCCCAAATATTTTTTCAGAGGTAGATGCAGAAAATAATTATAATCAGTTTGCAACCTGATGGAGGTCAGTATAGATGGACTAATAGAACAAGTCCCACACACTGCTAGAAGGCCAAATATTTTTTCAGAGCTAGATGCAGAAAAAAATTATATTCAATTTGCAACCTGATGGAGGTCAGTATAGATGGACTAATAGAACAAGTCCCACACACAGCTAGAAGCCCAATTATTTTTTCAGAGGTAGATGCAGAAAAAAATTATATTCAGTTTGCAACCTGATGGAGGTCAGTATAGATTGACTAATAGAACAAGTCCCACACACTGCTAGAATGCCAAATATTTTTTCAGAGCTAGATGCAGATAAAAATTATTTTTAATTTGCAACCTGATGGAGGTCAGTATAGATGGACTAATAGAACAAGTCCCACACACAGCTAAAAGCCCAATTATTTTTTCAGAGGTAGATGCAGAAAAAAATTATATTCAGTTTGCAACCTGATGGAGGTCAGTATAGATTGACTAATAGAACAAGTCCCACACACTGCTAGAAGGCCAAATATTTTTTCAGAGCTAGATGCAGATAAAAATTATTTTTAATTTGCAACCTGATGGAGGTCAGTATAGATCGACTAATAGAACAAGTCCCACACACAGCTAGAAGCCCAAATATTTTTTCAGAGGTAGATGCAGAAAAAAATTATATTCAGTTTGCAACCTGATGGAGGTCAGTATAGATGGACTAATAGAACAAGTCCCACACACTGCTAGAAGGCCAAATATTTTTTCATAGCTACATGCAGAAAAATATTATATTCAGTTTGCAACCTGATGGAGGTCAGTATAGATGGACTAATAGAACAAGTCCCACACACAGCTAGAAGCCCAAATATTTTTTCAAAGGTAGATACAGAAAAAAAATTATATTCAGTTTGCAACCTGATGGAGGTCAGTATAGATGGACTAATAGAACAAGTCCCACACACTGCTAGAAGGCCAAATATTTTTTCAGAGCTAGATGCAGAAAAAATTTATATTCAATTTGCAACCTGATGGAGGTCAGTATAGATGGACTAATAGAACAAGTCCCACACACAGCTAGAAGCCCAAATATTTTTTCAGAGGTAGATGAAGAAAAAAATTATATTCAGTTTGCAACCTGATGGAGGTCAGTATAGATGGACTAATAGAACAAGTCCCACACACTGCTAGAAGGCCAAATATTTTTTCAGAGCTAGATGCAGAAAAAAATTATATTCAATTTGCAACCTTATTGAGGTCAGTATAGATGGACTAATAGAATGATGCTATGCCCAAAAGGTTTTACTTCACTAGGTGCAGTAAAAAAATTGGTATTCTATACACAGGTGGTGTAGCTTGCAGCACAGATAGGCTACTCCACTGACTAACACACTCTGCAATAGGCCCAAAAGGATTAGCTTTGCTAGATTTAGCCAAATGCTGTGAAAAAAACTTGCACAGCACTGGCACAGACCTGCCTGGCAAAAACTGATAGGAACTGATGTAACTTAGTCTTGAAAAGGACTGCAATTACAATTAGTCTTTACTCCCACAACCTATCTATTTAAGAGCACAGACCTGCCTCATAAAAGTCGTAGGAAATGCTGTAACCTAGTCCTTAAAAGGACTGCACTCACAACTCTTCCCTACTCCCAAGCTATCTGTAGATTTGTGCGAAAATTGGCTTGAAATTAACAAGGTATAGCACACACAGTAATAGCGGTGCCGTCTAACACGCAACTGCAGCAGTGAGAAAATGGTGGCGACGGGAAAAATGGCTGGGTCTTATAGGGCAAGGACATGTGACATACACTGCCAATGACACATGCCCTTGCTTGTGTGAAAAAAAGCACTTCGCTCCGTGTGTGTGCTGCTGATAGGCTGACAGATTGCACCTCCCCGCTGTAAATGCGGGAAAGAGAAAAAAAAAATGGAGATCTTCATTGTTCCTGCAGAGATCCATCCCCTGCCCCTCCCCCCGCCCTGCTGTACACTCAAACTGCGTATTAACATTAATTTTCATCATTACTGAGAAAAAATCCAGTTATGATTTTGGTGCACGAACAGTTATCGAACATAACCTCGAACAGCCGAATTTTTCTCAAAATGTTCGTGATCGCCGAACGGCTCGAACACCGCCCAAAACAGCTCGAATTTGAGATTGGCGAACAGTTCGAGTCGAACAATGCTCATCTCTACTCGGGAATACCTAACAGTTGCACTGGCAACTTCTGTCTTGTTGGTGTTCCGAGGAATGTTTGCCCGCCTTCTGTCTGCCGCCACCACACTGCTTCTTCCTGCCTTTTGGGGTGTTCTGCCTCCCTTTCCCTGTGTGCTGCTGTCCTCTCTCTGCATGTCCTCCTGCCAGGTTGGGTCAGTTACTATATCATCCACCACCTCGTCTTCCACTTCCGCACCCTGGTCCTGCTCCTGACTTTCTTGCAATTGTGTCTCATCATCGTACACCTCTTGTGACACTTTCCCATCGTCACCTTCATATGACCGTGGCTGCTCAAATATTTGGGCATCGCTACATGCGATCTCCTCTTGTCCCACTTCAAGTGGACCAGGCAAGAGACCCGAATCTATAAATGGAAATGTGAACAGCTCTTCAGAGTGTCCAAGTGTGGGATCAGTTGTCTCTGGGCACTCGGGATGGTGGGATGAAGGGTGAGGAATATGCAGTTCACACTCACGCCTACTGAGACTTGACCGTGTGGAAGACAGGGTGGTGGTGGTGGTGGTTAAGTAACTGAAATCATTATCTGCTATCCAACCAACAACATTTTGACACTGCTCTAGGTTCAATAGTGGCGTTCTGCGGTCCCCTATTAATTGGGACAGGAAGGTCAAGAGAGAAGATGTGGGTGTTTGTTGTGGCACAATCTCAGCTTGCCCACGGCCTCGGCCTCTGCATGCACCATCACTATCACCATCACGTCCAGTTCCGCGTAACTTGCCACGTGCCTTGCCCATTTTAAATGGAGGACAATATCTTCCACACTCACTACAAATGGCTGAATTTGGAGCAAACTTATATGTGATAGTTGTGATGGACAAACAACCGTTTTAAATAGCTGGCCTGTAGGTAACTATTTTTAACAACGCCGACCTCGTGTCAATAAGTTCGCTGACACACTGCAGCAAAATTTAAATGGAGGCCAGAAACGGCAATATTTTCAGTGCAATTATATGTTATCCGTGTGATGGACAAGCCACAATTTTAAATAGCTGGATTTTTAGCGCTGTAATATGGAAAGGACCTGGCTGTATTCTGCATTGCCAACAAGAAAATTGTGCAGAAAAACGGAGTTCTCGGATTTGTTTTTTAAGGAAATAATCAGGCTTAACATAAAAAAAATATTCCTGGCCCCTGATACCTGGGCCTATTTCTACAAATATCTGTAAAAGCACCAGCACACAGAACTGTAATGGACCCTCTTGCTATGTGCACTGCAGTCTGCTATATATCCCTGCCTGCCTGCCTATCACTGATATCTCTGCAGCTGGATTAGTCCTCAGAAGGACTGTTAGTTGAGATGAATTTGTGTCTCTAATATAGTCTGGTATACCTACATTAACTAGAAACAAGCAAATCTCTCCCTAGCTCAGCAACAGTTCTCCTTACACTGTTTGATTCCGGAGAGACTGTGATGAGCATGGCGGCGCCAGGTCTGATATAGACCTGATGACGCTGTGCGGCCAGCCAATCACTGTAATGCCACAACCAATATGGCTGCAGCATTACAGTGTGTGCAGACAATCCCTGTATGTTGATTGGCGCTCTAAAAAGCAGGGAGGGGACCCGATCCAACCCGGAAACAGTGAGATGCTCGGTCGAGCACCAAGCAGTAGTGAGAATGCTTGCTCATCACTAGCTAGGCCCTAATTTAGGGAAGTGTGAACACTAGAGATGAGCGTTGCTCTACTCGAACTGTTCGCCAATCTCAAATTCGAGCTGTTTTGGGCGGTGTTCGAGCCGTTCGGCGAACACGAACAATTTGAGAAAAATTCGGCTGTTCGAGGTTATGTTCGATAACTGTTCGTGCACCAAAATCATAACTGGATTTTTTCTCAGTAATGATGAAAATTAATGTTAATAAGCAGTTTGAGTGTACAGCGGGGTGGGGGGAGGGGCAGGGGATGGATCTCTGCAGGAATAATGAAGATCTCCATTTTTTTTTCTCTTTCCCGCATTTACAGTGGGGAGGTGCAATCTGTCAGCCTATCAGCAGCACACACACGGAGCGAAGTGCTTTTTTTCACACAAGCAAGGGCATGTGTCATTGGCAGTGTATGTCACATGTCCTTGCCCTATAAGACCAAGCCATTTTCCCCGTCGCCACCATTTTCTCACTGCTGCAGCTGCGAGTTAGACGGCACCGCTGTTGCTGTGTGCGCTATACCTTGTTAATTTCAAGCCAATTTTTGCACAAATATACAGATAGCTTGGGAGTAGGGAATAGTTGTGATTGCAGTCCTTTTAAGGACTAGGTTACAGCATTTCCTACGACTTTTATCAGGCAGGTCTGTGCTCTTAAATAGATAGATTGTGGGAGTAAAGACTAATTGTAATTGGACTCCTTTTCAGGACTAGGTTACATCAGTTCCTATCAGTTTTTGCCAGGCAGGTCTGTGCCAGTGCTGTGCAAGTTTTTTTCACAGCATTTGGCTGAATCTAGCAAAGCTAATCCTTTTTGGCCTATTGCAGCCTATCTGTGTTGCAAGATATACCACCTGTCTATAGAATACCAATTTTTTTACTGCACCTAGTGAAGTAAAATCTTTTGGGCATATCATCATTCTATTAGTCCATCTATAATGACCTCCATCAGGTTGCAAATTGAATATAATTTTTTTCTGCATCTAGCGCTGAAAAAATATTGGGCTTCTAGCTGTGTGTGGGACTTGTTGTATTAGTCCATCTATACTGACCTCCATCAGGTTGCAAATTTAATATATTTTTTTCTGCATCTACCTCTGAAAAAATATTGGGCTTCTAGCTGTGTGTGGGACTTGTTCTATTAATCCATCTATACAGACCTCCATCAGGTTGCAAACTGAATATATTTTTTTCTGCATCTATCTCTGAAAAAATATTGGGCTTCTAGCTGTGTGTGGGACTTGTTGTATTAGTCCATCTATACTGACCTCCATCAGGTTGCAAACTGAATATATTTTTTTCTGCATCTACCTCTGAAAAAATATTGGGCTTCTAGCTGTGTGTGGGACTTGTTCTATTAATCCATCTTTACAGACCTCCATCAGGTTGGAAACTGAATATATTTTTTTCTGCATCTACCTATGAAAAAATATTGGGCTTCTAGCTGTGTGTGGGACTTGTTCTATTAATCCATCTATACAGACCTCCATCAGGTTGCAAACTGAATATATTTTTTTCTGCATCTACCTCTGAAAAAATATTGGGCTTCTAGCTGTGTGTGGGACTTGTTGTATTAGTCCATCTATACAGACCTCCATCAGGTTGCAAACTGAATATATTTTTTTCTGCATATACCTCTGAAAAAATATTGGGCTTCTAGCTGTGTGTGGGACTTGTTGTATTAGTCCATCTATAATGACCTCCATCAGGTTGCAAACTGAATATATTTTTTTCTGCATCTACCTCTGAAAAAATATTGGGCTTCTAGCTTGTGTGGGACTTGTTCTATTAATCCATCTATACAGACCTCCATCAGGTGGCAAACTGAATATATTTTTTTCTGCATCTACCTCTGAAAAAATATGTGGCCTTCTAGCAGTGTGTGGGACTTTCTCTATTAGTCCATCTATACTGACCTCCATCAGGTTGCAAACTGAATATAATTTTTTTCTGCATCTAGCTCTGAAAAAATATTTGGCCTTCTAGCAGTGTGTGGGACTTTCTCTATTAGTCCATCTATACTGACCTCCATCAGGTTGCAAATTAAAAATAATTTTTATCTGCATCTAGCTCTGAAAAAATATTTGGCCTTCTAGCAGTGTGTGGGACTTTCTCTATTAGTCCATCTATACTGACCTCCATCAGGTTGCAAATTAAAAATAATTTTTATCTGCATCTACAGTACCTCTGAAAAAATATTTGGGCTTCAAGCTGTGTGTGGGACTTGTTCTATTAGTCCATCTATACTGACCTCCATCAGGTTGCAAACTGAATATAATTTTTTTCTGCATCTAGCTCTGAAAAAATATTTGGCCTTCTAGCAGTGTGTGGGACTTTCTCTATTAGTCCATCTATACTGACCTCCATCAGGTTGCAAATTAAAAATAATTTTTATCTGCATCTAGCTCTGAAAAAATATTTGGCCTTCTAGCAGTGTGTGGGACTTTGTCTATTAGTCCATCTATACTGACCTCCTTCAGGTTGCAAATTAAAAATAATTTTTATCTGCATCTAGCTCTGAAAAAATATTTGGCCTTCTAGCAGTGTGTGGGACTTTCTCTATTAGTCCATCTATACTGACCTCCATCAGGTTGCAAATTGAATATAATTTTTTTCTGTATCTAACCCAGCCAATAGTTTTGGCCTAATACCACAGTTTGGCCACTCAGCTCTGCTCGGTTCCCATCCATTGTTTTTTTGTGCAAACAACTCCAGAGTTGTGAATTAGTTAACCACCAAAATGAGTGGAAAAAGGCCTGCTGCTGGTGGAAAGGGGAATAGGCGTGTTGGGAAGGGGAAAAAAGGTTGTGTCCGTGGGGTAGGTGTTAAAGCAACAGTAACATCTGCAGAAGAAAGACCATCTTCCAGCCAAACTAAAATGTCTACTTCTTTTAGCGGACAATGTGATAAGATCCCTTTCTTACGGGCACGCCAATTGCTACAAATTCCAGATGAGGCACAAAAACAGCAGGTGCTTCAACGGATATCAAGTGCTCCTTTAAGTGGGCTCTCCTCCACATCAACTTCAACATCACAAATACTCCAGTCCTCAAAGGTGTCACCCCAATCGCACTTTCTTCCTCACAGCTCCCAAATCTCCAGCTGCCCGTCTGAGTATGAGGTAGAACAGATGGTTGAGTCTGCAGAGCTGTTTACTTATACTATAGCCTGGGAATCAGAGGTCGATTCCAGCGCTTCTGTGAATCCAGACGAGGAAATGATCTGCACTGATGCCCAGAATCTTTATGAGTCGGATCCAGGACCAGACGCAGAAGGTTCTGACCATAATGTAGACCCTCATTCCCAAACTGTAACTCCTGTTGGTGGAGACAATGAGGAAGACGATGATAAGACTCAAATACCTGATTGGAGCGACAACTTTAGTTTTTTGTCAGGGCAGGAACAGGTTGGCTCTGAGGACGACGGGTGTGATAACGCACAGGGTGATGATGATGAGGTTGGAGATCCCACTTACTGTCAACCCACAGTCAGCCAAGAGATGAGGTCAGCAGAGGAGGTGGAGGAAGTTTGAGTACTTCATGCATGAACCGGCACATGGACATGAAGCATAAGTTGCAGTGGGAAGCTCAGTGTGCTACAATGCGGCCTAGCCGGCCGGGCCAACCACTGTCTGCCATATCTTGTGCATGCGTGGCCTCTTCATCCTCTTTGACTGGGGGGACAGCAGTCACACCTGTTTTGGGGCGCAGACCTGCAACCTCTTTACCTGCAACAGCCAGCGTGATTGGCAGGTCATCATTTTCTTTGGAGGTGGTAACACCAGCTGGTGTTGAGCGCTGTCCGACATCGATAGCACCACCTTTGGATCAAGGCAACCTAACATGTCCACCTGCATCTTCCTCACAGACCGGCAGTTTGCTGGGGACACACTTATCAACCCCTTCTAAGCACAATAGCCAGCCCTCGGTCCCTCAGATGTGGACAAGTAAAAGACCATTTCCTCCTAGCCATGAGAAAGCTAAGAGGTTGAATTTCACCATCTGCAAGCTCTTGGCTACAGAAATGCTGCCTTTCCGCCTGGTGGACACAGAGGATTTTCGAGACCTTATGTCCGTCGCAGTGCCCCAGTACCAGATGCCCAGTCGGCACTACTTCTCAAAGAAAGGTGTGCCTGCGCTCCACCAGCATGTCGCACACAACATCACCGCTTCTTTGAGAAACTCTGTGTGTGACAGGGTGCATTTCACCACAGACACTTGGATGAGTAGGCATGGACAGGGGCGTTACATGTCGCTGACTGGGCACTGGGTAACTATGGTGACAGCAGGACAAGGGGCTGCTGTCCAAGTCTTGCCGTCCCCACGAGTTGTGCGTCAATCCTCTTTATGTCAAAGTTCCTCCACTGCTTCTGCCTCCTCAACCTCCTCTCGGTCTTCCACCTGCACCCAAAGCCTGTCTGGTCATGCCACAAGCTTTCTAACTGCGCAGAAGGGATACTGCACACCTCCTTACTATGCTGGCAGTAGGGCTCAACGTCATCAGGCGGTTTTTACATTGAAATTTCTGGGAAATGTGAGTCACACAGCTGAGGAGTTGTGGTCAGCTCTGGAGAACCAATTTCATGAATTGTTGTCTCCACTGGACCTGAAACCAGGGAAGGCCGTGTGCGACAATGCTGCAAACCTGGGTGCGGCCCTTCGCCGGGGCAATGTCACACACGTGCCTTGTATGGCTCACGTGTTGAACCTGGTTGTCCAGCAATTTTTAGCCCACTATCCCAGACTAGATGGCCTTCTGCAGAGGGCACGGTCGCTGTGTGCTCAGTTCCGCCGTTCGCATCCCGCAGCTCAGCGACTTAGATCTCTACAGAAGTCGTTGGGCCTGCCACTTGACCGGCTAAAATGCGATGTGCCTACCCGGTGGAATTCAACTCTGCACATGTTGCAGCGACTGTGGCAGCACCGACAAGCCCTGGTGCAATACGTTCTGACGTATAGCCTGGGCCAACGAGATCCAGAGGTGGGGCAAATCACGCTGGAGGAGTGGTCTCAGATCAGGGACCTATGCACCCTTCTGCACAGTTTTGAAATGGCGACGAAGATGTTTAGTGCTGATGATGCCATTATCAGCATGACTATTCCGGTGATTTACATGCTGGAGCACATGTTAAACAGAATTCGGAGTCAGGTGGTGGCACAAGAGGAGGTGGAGGAAGTAGAGGAGGAGGAGTTGTATGCGGAAAGGCTAACATCTGCAAGGTCCAGACGGTCGGCAACACCAAGGCGGCAGGCATGTGAGGGTGGGGGAGATGGTTTTACCAGGGCGCATGGTAGCAGCCAAACTAGTGAGGAAGGTGCAGGAGCCCAGGAAGAAGTGGAGGACGAACTGATGGAAGACTCATCAGATGAGGGAGACCTTGATCACATTTCTGTTGTGCGAGGTTGGGGGGAGAGGACAGAGGAAGGAAGCATGATTGTTACCTCGCCACCAACACAACAGGGACTTGGTGCTCCTGGATGCGCAACACACATGAGTGCCTTCTTGCTGCACTACCTGCAACATGACCCTCGAATTGTGAGAATTAGAAATAATCCTGACTACTGGGTTGCCACACTGTTAGATCCCCGGTACAAAAGTAAATTTGCAGAAATTATTCCTGCCATAGAAAGGGATGCACGCATGCAGGAGTATCAGCAGAGACTGTTGCAGAATCTTACATGTGCTTTTCCACAAAATACCAGTGGTGCACGTAGTGAATCTCACAGTTCCAACTTGCCAACCATGGGACCGTCAAGTGTTCAGCACTCAAACCGTAACAGAACCACAGTATCTGCTGGTAACATCAATTTTGCGGAATCATTTCACCACTTTTTTAGCCCATCCTTTGCAAGGCCACAGGAGACAAGAATTCTGACACATAGTCAACGCCTAGAGACGATGGTACAGGAGTATCTCCAAGTAAACATTGAAGCCATGACTGTGTCACTGGACCCTTGCTCTTTTTGGGCTTCCAATCTGGATAAATGGCCGGAGCTAGCCACTTACGCCTTGGAGATCTTTTCATGCCCCGCAGCCAGCGTTCTGTCTGATCGTGTGTTCAGCGCTGCTGGTGGTGTGCTGACAGATAAGCGCACGCGGCTCTCCACTGATAATATAGACAGACTCACGTTCATAAAGATGAACAAATCATGGATCCGAAACAACTTTTCTACCCCTGTGTCATCCTGGGGAGAGTAAAAGCTTGATGATTGGTTAAAATCACCCTACCAACCGTTTTAAGCTTTCAAATTACTAATCATGTTTATCTGTATCTTGACTGGAAAATAATTTGGGCTTTGTAGCAGTGTGCAGCACTGATCCTATTAGGCCATCTATACTAAAGCTTCACCAGATTTAAAATTAATAATAATTTTTAGCTGCATCTAGCCCGGAAAATAATTTTGGGGCTCCGAGATGCGCAAGACACATAAGTGCCTTCTTGCTGCACTACCTGCAGCATGACCCTCATATTGTCAGAATTCGAAGTAATCATGACTACTGGGTTGCCACACTCTTAGATCCCCCAAACTTTTCGATGAACCTTTTCATTTTAATAAAGACCAAAAAAATGGTCATTTTTGAAATTATAAGCATTAGCAGGTTGTTAGAAACTGAAATCAAACAGTTTTCAACTCAAAACTTTATTCTAGGTGATGTTACATTTTCACATAGGACCCCTTGTTCGAAAGGAGCTTCTGAACTCTCTCGTCCATTGAATTTGTCAGGTTTTGGATGGTTTCTGCTTCAATTGTTTTGCATGAGGACAGAATACCCTCCCAGAGCTGTTGCTTAGATGTGAACTGCCTCCCGCCATCATAGACACTCCTTTTAATGATGCTCCAAAGGTTCTGAATGGGGTAGAGGTCAGGGGAGCATGGGGGTCACACCATAAGTTTGTCCCCTTTTATGCCCATATCAGCCAGAGATGCAGATGTTTTATGTGCAGCATGAGATGGTGCATTATCATGCAAAAAAATGATCTTGCTGTGAAATACACGGTTCTTCTTCTTGAACCATCGCAGGAAGTGCTGTTTGAGAAAATCCACATACATTATGGAGTTCATCTTTAGCGCCTTCAGGGATCCTAAAGGGGCCGACAATCTCTCTCCCCATGATTCCAGCCCAAAACATTACTCCACCTCCTCCTTGTTGGCGCTGTAGCCGTGTTTGCGTGGGGTATCCATCAACCAGCCATCCTCCACTCCATCCATCTGGACCATCGAGCGCTGCATGGCACTCATCCGTGAACAAAACAGTTTTGAAATCAGTCTTCATGTAATGTTTGGCCCACTGGAGCCGTTTCTGCTTGTGTGAAGTGGATAGAGGAGGTCGACAGGATGGCGTATGCACAGCTGCAAACCTCTGAAGGACCCTGCATCTTGTTGTTCGGGGGACGTTGGAGGCACCAGCAGCTTCAAAAACTTGTCTGCTACTATGACAAGGCTTTTTTGCCGCTGCTCTTTCAACCTGACGTAATTGCCTGTAAGAAAGAGTCCTCAATTTGCCCTTATCAGCACGCACACGTGTGTACTGTGAATCAGCTACATACTTCTTGATTGCCAAGACACTTCATCCTGATCATCGCACAATGTTGATTGCAGTCATGCCTTGACCTAAACACTCCACAATTTGTTGCTTCTCAGCAGCCGACACATCCTTTTTCTTTCCCATTTTGGCAGAAAATGTAGGCTGCTTAATAATGTGAGACAGCCTTCTTAAGTAGTCTTGCCTTTCATTGGACACACCTGCCAAACTAATTAGCACAGGTGTCTGCAATTGCTTACAGTGATATAAAGAGCCCTGACACACATCACCATCAATGAGTTTAACTGACAAACAAACAAATTCTTCCCTTATCACTCCTAAACACTTTTTGCATAATAATTTGGAACACAGTGTACATGTGCTTTTCCACAAAACACCAGTGGTTCACGTAGTGAATCTTACAGTTCTAACTTGCCAACCGTGGTCTGTATGGAGTTGTTCAATAAAGGGCCCAAAATTAAGATAACATAGATGGGAGAGGTCTCTATGAATAGGAATTCCTAAGTATTTGATACCCTGTGAGGGCCAGGCAAAGGGAAAGTTGGACTGGATGGAATCCTATATGGATTTGGGGAGGGAGACATCGAGGGCCTCAGACTTCGCTGCATTGATTTTAAAATTTGACCATGTAACAAAGTGATCTATTTCAGCCATAACAGCATGGATGGATATATGTGATTGAGTGATATATACTAGGACATCATCAGCAAATAGAGAGCACTTGTACTCGGTGCCTCCCACCTCAATCCACCTAATATTGGGGTTATGGCGAATTGATGAGAGCAGGTGCTCCGTCACTAGGATGTATAAGAGAGGGGACAGAGAACATCCCTGCCTTGTCCCATTGGTGATTGTGAAAGGTGATGAAAATGTTCTGACGCGCCCCCTGGGCCTTGGGACACCCGGAGCCGGACCCTTTTTGGTGGATGCTGGTGGTTGTAGTCTCCGTGGCGGCGACCCGGTTCCGTGGCTCAGGGCGGTCAAACCAGTGGCGGAACTATTTATGTGGTTTTGATGTTTAAATGTCCGACTACGCCACCCGTGGATTGCGGTCAGAGTGAACCGCCGCTCCAGGGCAGACCGCTGAGGCTGGTGTTGTGGGTGCAGCAGAGCGTAGCAAAACTCCCCACGGGAGAAGTATAGCCTCAGGGCAGTGTATGCGGAGGATGGGGGTGATGGTGCAGGGCAGCAGCAGTAATGACACGGAGTCAGTGATGCAGTCCAGGGCCTTTACTCACAGTTCTTATTATCCAGACCACGTCTGCAGGTAACGGCTGCCCACGTCGTACTGTGCTCACCAGGTGAGGGGCTCAGACAACTCCCAGATAACTTTGGAGCGCTTCACAGGACCCTCTTTGTGTGTCCTTTGTCTGGCCTTTCTTACCAACCCTTCTGTCTGGCTGCCTCGGGCCTCCTCTTGGTAAACTTGGCGCCAGTTTCCCTGACCCTATGTGGTGCCTTCCTAGCGGGTGTAGCGAGGGGCTGCGCCACATAAAATGTCACAGCCTCCTGTTTCTATCTGAGGGTCGTTTCCTGCCTCCACTAGTTTCGGGGACCGGTCTCCCCCTTTGGCCTGACCCCTCCGCGCAGGTGGATTCGGGCGTGCGGTGGCGACTCGCCCGTCCGCACCCCTGGGATCCCTTCATTCCTCGTTCCTGGAGCCTTCTCCGCTCCTCTTCCTTCCTTCTCCCTCTTCCAGGCCTGGGCCTCTGTTACTAGGCCCGCCTCCGGAGCAGAGCTCATGCAGAGCCCCTGCTCCCTGCCACTTCTGCTCAGACTTCTCTGCACTGAACTAAGATGGTGCCCACCTTTTATACTCCCTTCACAATGCACCCAGGAACTGCTTCCTCCCTGCTCCTGCACTACAGGGTTCCCCTTCCTCAGTGTTCCTTCCCCCCACTCCAGCCAGGGACAGGGACTGTCGTGCCCATCTCAGGGGCATATTGGTCGCCCTGCCCCACGGCAATGTGGTGTAATGCATGCAGGTGTCGGGTCCTGATACACACTACATCCTTACCTGAGAGTGAGATATCACACCTCTGGGTGAGGTGCAATACCTCTGTAGCAACCGAGCCCTCAGGGTGCTACAGTTCCATTTATCTTCAGCCTAGGTGACGTATTGCGATACAGGGCCGTGATTTTGGCTATAAAAGGGTCCCCTAGACCCCTACCAAAAGCTTTTTAAGAGAATCATATATGGCGTGCCAGGAGACTCTATGGAATGCTTTCTCAGCATCCAACGAGAGTATCTAATTACAAATTTTTAACTGCATCTAGCCCATGAAATACTTTGTGCCTAGAAGCAGTGTCTGCTAGTCAGCGGATTATCTCGGCTGTTAAGCAAGCTATACCACCTGTAGTTTGGACACTTAATTTTTTCAAAGGAAATGCTTCGGGACCATGGAATACTCAGTGAAGAGCATCAGGAGGCACCCCAAGGCATAGGGGCTGGGACTGGCAGTAGGATGCCTTGCGGTGGACAGCCGAGCTCGATCCTTATAAAAGCTTTTTAACTGCAGCAGCTTTAGTGGACGCTACTGGAGCTGGAATTACGCGGCTGCTGGCATGAGACTTGCCCTCCAATAGATCCTTGTAAATGGATTTAAAGTGTATTCATTCAAATTAGAGAGACAATTTAAATTAAAAAGCTTAGAGCTGCCTCCACCACAGGGGGGCTCGATCGACCCACCAGCGGACAGGCACCAGTATTGGGAGAGGGGGGCTGGCCGTGAGGGTTCACCGTGGCTCTGGCACAAACCCGGCGACTCGGAGGTGGCACGGGCAGGAGCGGACTGAACGTGTCGGCTTCTCACTTTTTGGATTTTAGAAGGGCATGACATGCCTATATCTGTGTCTCCCCCTCCTTTTACTCCTCCACCTCTTTTCTTTTCGCATGACTATATGTACTTGTCACTTTTCCATGTGTTAGTTGTGTCTTCTGAGCAGTTTGTCAGCTTTTGGACACCTTTGAAGGTGTTTTCTATGTGTTTCTATGTGTTTTTGTTGGCCTGCCATTGGTTTTAACGGTGTTCGAAGGTGTTCGACGAACAGTTCGACGAACAGTTCGGCGAACACACGGGTGTTCGACGAACCGAACCGAACTCGAACACTACGGGGGTGGCTCAACACTAGTGAACACTCCTGATTGAATTTCCATCTACTGGGTTAGCTGTAATGGAATAGGTGTTTGTCCCCATTATAATAGTTATACTCTATTAAAATTAACTCTTTGGTGTAGATATTGTTTTCACAGAGGTACACATGCTAAAATAGAAATTGGTTTTCTTACCACTGTGGAATATAAAACAGGCTATATTTGATCTTTTAATTCTTTAGTGCAGATATTGTTTTCCACACAGGGGTACACAGACATGATAAACTCAAAATTGGTATAGAAAGCTGACTACATCTGAGCTTAAAATTCTTTGAGACAGATATTGTTCTCCATACAGGGAAAAATAAAAAAGTTGGGTCCAAGCAGCTTCCTGACCATTATCCCCAGACAATAACCCATGGGTTGGGGGTGGTGATCCTGAAGAGACTCAGATACCTGAGGGTCATGCGGACTGTACTGTGCTGTCAGGGCATGAAGAGGAGGAGGGTGACTGTCAGGGAGAGGAATGGGATAACACAGTGGATGATGTTGAGGTTGTGGATCCCACTTGGTGTGAACCCAGAGGCATGCAGCTGAGTAGCTCATGTGAGGTGCTGAAGGAGGAGGAAGACGAGGAGGTTACATTGTGTCCTATGGTGCACACACGGAGTGATGCAACAGCGATGAGCATTGCATCTGTGTCACCCTGGCCTGGATGCCACAAAATGTAATTAAAGCTGTGTCTGAGAGCAGGGGGGAGGTTCTCTAGTCAGGGGAACATTAGCATGCAATGCCTCCTGTCTCAGGCCAGTAGGGGGAGCTGGCTGCCCCTATAAAAGCTGGTACTGGGGGCAGGGTTAGAGAGAACTTGATGGCCTGTCTCAGCACTGAGACTTGTCCCAGAGCAGAGCAGGGACAGACAGTTGCACTGCACCTAAGAGGAAGTGTGGCAGGAGGAGAGCCACAAGCCAGAGACAAGAGGCGAAGCAAGCCTGTCTTGGCAGATAAGAGACTGACTTTACCAGACTTTGGTGTCTGAGGCTGAGAGGATTCTACATCCTCCAGCAGATAACCAGTCCGCAAGGGACTGTATATTCCTTGGCCTAAGAAGCCTGGAGGCCCTGCCACAACCGAAGGGACCAGTAAAGCCGTACAAGGCTGGGAGCAGAAAGGAACCCACGTTGCAGGCCATACAGGCGAGAATTACACGGAAAGCTCGGAAACGTGGGCTGTAACCCTATAACAAGGAGATAGCCAGAAGGAGCGCAGAAAGCATGGTAGGCCTACACCCTCACCCTGACCAGGGCCAATTTCCCCTTTGCTCTCAGACATCCAGGTCCCCTCCTAGCCGGGACTGTTTATGGGTCAGTTTAACTGTTTTTGTAAAGACCCTGGACTGCAACTTGCTGTCTGTTTGCTCCTTGCTCCTCCAGCACTATCGGCACCAGGACTCTCACTACCATCACTCCCACCATCCACCACACTGCCCTGGGGCCGCACTCTTCCCGTGGGGAGTCACACCATATCAGCTGCATATATCATCAGCCCCAGCGGTCTGCCCTGCAGCGGCGGTTCCTAATGACCGCAAATCCACGGGTGGCGTAGTCGGACATAATAAATAGCACATAACGGACTACCACTGGCCTGACCACCCTGAGCCACGGAACCGGGTTGCCACTACTACCCCCATCGTTCCCTATTGCCCGGATCCGAGTGCCCCACGGCCCAGGGGGCGAGTCACATCCTTAACCACAACTGTGGCTGTGGCCAGCAGCAGTCATGGGTCTGGAACTCGCAGGGATGGCAAGGGTTGCCTAGCCTGGGCCTTTTTTGAGACCTCAAAGGATGAACCAACTTATGTTATCTGCAAATTTTGCAAGAAAAATCTAAGTAGAGGGAAAAAGTGTAATCATTTGACTACTACATGCATGAACCTTCACATGCGCACACAATATGTGCTACTCTGGCAATCTCACTGCGATAAAATGCGGACCAGTGGAAATCAACAACCATCAGCTGCCCCATTAACTGCATCCGCTGCTTCTTCCTCATAGTTACATAGTTACATAGTTTATAAGGCCGAAAAAAGACAAGCGTCCATCCAGTTAGCCTATTTCTTGTGCACTGCAGCTATTCCGCAGCGTTGATCCAGGAGAAGGCAAAAAAAAAACATGCGGTATAGGCCAATTTACATCATTGAGGAAAAATTCACTTCCCGACACCAATCTGGCAGTCAGATTAAATCCCTGGATTAATTAGCTATCACTAAGCATAAGATGTAATTTTATTGTTCTCAAGAAAGGCGTCCAGGCCTCTCTTGAACTCATTAAGTGAGTTGGGCATCACCACTTCCTCTGTTCCAGAGTCTCACGGCTCTGACCGTAAAGAATCCCCTTCTATGCTGGTGCAGGAACCTCCTTTCCTCCAGACGCATAGTGTGCCCCCTCGTCTTTGTCACCATCCTTGGTATAAACAGGTCATGGGAGAGATCTCTGTACTGCCCCCTGATGTATTTATACATGTTTATGAGGTCTCCCCTAAGCCTTCTCTTTTCCAACGTAAATAGGCCTAATTTTGACAACCTCTCTGGGTATTCTAGTCCCTCCATTCCCTTTATTACCTTAGTCGCCCTCCTTTGTACCCTCTCTAGCTCCAATATGTCTTTCCTGAGCACCGGAGCCCATAACTGTGCACAATATTCTAAGTGCGGCCTTACCAGCGCTTTATACAGAGGAAGAACAATGCTCTCATCATATGCCCCTATTCCTCTTCTGATGCATGCCATGACTCTATTTGCCTTCGCAGCTGCTGCCTGACACTGGGCACTCCAATTTAATTTGCTATTAACCAAGACGCCCAGGTCCTTCTCCATGTCAGATTTCCCCAACGGTTTCCCATTTAATATGTATGCATGACTGCTGTTTTTCTTTCCCATGTGCATGACCTTACATTTATCGGCATTGAACCCCATTTGCCATTTTTTGGCCCAACTCCCCAATTTATCTAAATCCTCCTGTAGCTGTGCCCTATCCTCATCTGTATTAACTACTTTACAAAGTTTAGTATCATCTGCAAATATTGCTATTTTACTATGCAACCCTTCCACTAGATCATTAATAAATATATTAAATAATATAGGGCCCAAGACAGACCCTTGAGGCACCCCGCTAGTAACCCTGACACACCCTGAGCTTACTCCATTGATAACCACACTCTGCTTTCTATCACTCAGCCAGCTATTTACCCACTTGCACACATTATCCCCCAGACCAAGCATTCTCATTTTATATACCAACCTTTTGTGTGGCACGGTATCAAATGCTTTGGAGAAGTCAAGGTATACAAAATCCACTGACTCTCCCCGGTCCAGCTGTGAGCTCACCTCCTCATAGAAGGCGATCAGGTTTGTTTGGCAGGAGCGATCCCTCATGAATCCATGTTGATATCGAGTTAGACAGTTATTATCATTAAGATATTCTACAATAGCATCTCTAAGAAATCCTTCAAACAATTTACCCACAACAGACGTTAAGCTGACTGGTCTATAGTTCCCTTGGTCACTTTTAGACCCCTTTTTGAATATTGGTACCACATTTGCTTGGCGCCAGTCTAGTGGGACAGTCCCTGTCCATAAAGAGTGCTTGAATATAAGATACAGCGGTCTGTCTATCACATTACTTAATTCTTTTAGTACCCGGGGGTGTATGCCATCTGGGCCTGGTGACTTGTCTATTTTGATATTATTTAGGCGTTTCTGAACTTTCTCCTGGGTTAGGTGGGTGATATTTAGTGGAGGGTTTACTTTATCACTCTGCATTTCCTCCGATAAATTGTTTTCTTTTGTGAAAACTGTGGAGAAGAAGCTATTGAGTAGGTTTGCTTTACCCTCATCGCCCTCTATGATTTTACCCAGGTTATTTTTCAATGGGCCAACTCCATTACTCCATCAGTTTTAATCCTTTTACTGTTTATATAGTTAAAGAACAGTTTGGGATTCGTTTTACTTTCCTTGGCAATTAGTCTCTCTGTCTCCTCTTTTGCTATTCTTATTTGTTTCTTACAGATTTTGTTTTTTTCCCTATAAGATATTAGCGCTTCTTCGCTGCCTTCTTGTTTAAGTTTACCCAAAGCCCTTTTTTTGTTTTTCATTGCCCTCTTGACTTCCTTATTTAGCCACATTGGCTTCCTCCTATTCCTAGCCCTTTTATTCCCATAAGGGACCCTCTACAGTGACTATGTAGGACTGTTTTGAAAATTTCCCATTTTCTATCCGTGCTCCTATTACTGAAGACACTATCCCAGTCTATAAGGTGAAGGGCATCTCTTAGCTGATCAAACTTTGCCCTCCTGAAGTTCAGTGTTTTTGTGACTCCCTTGCTGGGCACCCTACTGAAGCACATGTGGAATTGTATAATGTTGTGGTCACTATTTCCCAGGTGCCCCCCGACCTGCACCTTAGTTATTCTGTCTGGCCTGTTAGTTAATATTAAGTCTAAAAGGGCCGTCCCTCTAGTTGGTTCCTGCACAAGTTGTGACAAATAATTGTCTTTGACAATTGACAGAAACCTGTTTCCTTTCTGAGATCTACAGCTTTCGGTTTCCCAGTCTATATGGGGGTAGTTGAAGTCCCCCATAATAATCACCTCGTTATTTTTTGCTACTTCGTCTATTTGTCTCATTAATAGACTTTCCGTGGCTTGTGCTATATTTGGTGGTTTATAACAGACTCCTATGATAATTTTATTATTGTTTTTTGCCCCATGTATCTCCACCCATAAGGACTCGACCTCCTCATTTCCCTCCCATACATCCTCCCGTATTGTAGGCTTTAGACACGTCTTTACATATAGACAGACCCACCCCCTTTCCGATTTCTTCGATCCCTTCTAAACAGACTGTAACCCTGTAAGTTAACTGCCCAGTCATAGCTTTCATCTAACCATGTCTCGGTTATTCCCACTATGTCATAGTTACCTGTAGATATTTCTGCTTCCAGTTCATCCATCTTGTTTGTCAGGCTTCTGGCATTTGCTAGCACGCAGTTTACACGATTTTGTTTTGTTCCAATCTTCTCCCTGTGGATTGTATTAGAAATTTTCTTTCCTCCCTTCCAAGTATCTTGTCTTGGACCTTCTTTGTTGCACTTCATATCTTTCATTAGTATGTTCTCTGGTTGCATGTTCGTGTCCGGCATTTTTCTTCCCATCCCCTCTTCTTCTAGTTTAGCGCCCTCCTGATGAGTGTTGCGAGTCTCCTGGCGAATGTGTGTTTCCCGGGTTTGTTGAGGTGTAGTCCGTCTCTGGCAAGGAGTCCGTCATAGAGGTAATTCACACCGTGGTCCAGGAATACAAATCCTTGTTGTCTGCACCATCGTCTCAGCCAGTTGCTCACATCAAGGATCCTGTTCCATCTCCTGACGCCATGCCCGTCTACTGGAAGGATAGAAGTAAAAACTACCTGCGCATCCAGTTCTTTTACTTTCTTCCCCAATGCTTCAAAGTCCTTGCAGATTGTCGGTAGGTCCTTCTTTGCCATGTCATTGGTGCCAACATGTATCAGATGAAATGGGTGGACATCCTTGGAACTGATGAGCTTCGGTATCCTATCGGTAACATCCTTGATCTTCGCCCCTGGGAGGCAGCATACTTCTCTTGCAGTTATGTCCGGTCTGCAGATAGCTGCTTCTGTTCCTCTGTTGTCCCTACTATATGTCCTTTTTGTTAATTGTTATATGTTATTCTGCTGTCCACTTCTTCTATATGTATATGGGATGAAGACCACGGTATATACTTGCATAGATGGAGGACAATGTGTTGCGTGTATACAGATGGGCGGGGGCGCCGGCGGACCTCTGGTCTCACAGTGACATCGGCGTTGGGACTTAGCTCCGCCCTACCCGATGTCACGTGATGCGGGAGCCCGCTGGCGTCCTCATCACTATGACGACGCACGCATCACTTCCTGTTTTACGGCACCTTCGGTGCCAATATAAACAAGCAATGGAGGTGGAATGAACACGCCCCCTGACGAAGGGAACAACCGAAACGGGCGTCGGGGCGCCTCTCTCAACATGTGCCTCCTCTAAATGGACCCCTAGTAGCTTCACTGCCCTCTGTGGATCGTATGTGGAAACTGGAGAGCTGTGGTAAGCATACAGTGGTGACATCTATGCTCCCTGTATTTACTTAGCGCACCGCATGTGGCAAACAGTAATGGTATATAGGAGTGTAACATGGTGGATGATTCATATATGTATCCATCATACACCAGTGAGGGTAGTCAGCCTATATAGTGATTTACTTCAATGCTGCACTTGTAATCTACACATCAGATACGATGTAATAAATATATAGGATCTGTGTTTGCTTTGGATAACTTTCATAATGGGTCCTTTATTGGGGTTACATGTGGAGAGGGTTGTTGTTGATTTTATTGCCCTTTTGTGTTGCTGCACTGATCTCTGTGTATGTCTGATCTTTTTATCATAATAAATATTGACTACTTTTTGCTATAGAATTGTGGATTCCGTTTTCGCTTCTTTTCTCTGGTAGTTGTTCTGTTCCTCTTAGTAGTGAGTCTCCCACCACCACCACTCTTCTTCCCTTCTTGGCTGTCCTTTTTCTTGTCGCTTCTGGGTGTTTCTGGGTGCTCTTTTCTTTTTTGCTTGCTGGTAGTGCCTCATCCTTAGGTGTGCCATCTTCGTCCTCCACAAGTCCTTGGAATCTGTTTCTCAGTTGTGTGGTTGGTGGTGTCTCCATGGTCTTCTTGCTTCTTTTGGTCACTTGCCTCCACTTGTCTGCCTCTGGAGGTTCTCTGACGCTTCCTTCACTTTCCATGACCAGTAGTGATGCTTCTGTTCTGTCCAGGAAGTCTTCATTTTCCTTGATGAGTTTTAATTAGTGTTGAGCCACCCCCGTAGTGTTCGAGTTCGGTTCGTCGAACACCCGTGTGCTCGCCGAACTGTTCGTCGAACTGTTCGTCGAACACCTTCGAACACCGTTAAAACCAATGGCAGGCAAACAAAAATACATAGAAACACATAGAAAACACCTTCAAAGGTGTCCAAAAGCTGACAAACTGCTCAGAAGACACAACTAACACATGGAAAAGTGACAAGTACATATAGTCATGCGAAAAGAAAAGAGGTGGAGGAGTAAAAGGAGGGGGAGACACAGATATAGGCATGTCATGCCCTTCTAAAATCCAAAAAGTGAGAAGCCGACACGTTCAGTCCGCTCCTGCCCGTGCCACCTCCGTGTCGCCGGGTTTGTGCCAGAGCCGCGGTGAACCCTGACGGCCAGCCCCCCTCTCCCAATACTGGTGCATGTCCGCTGGTGGGTCGAGTGAGCCCCCCTGTGGTGGAGGCAGCTCTAAGTGACGTGCCCCCTGGGCCATGTTCAAGGGACACCCGGAGCCGGATCTGGATAGGGGTAGTAGTCCTTGTGGCGGTGACCCGGTCCGTGCCCAGGGTGGTCAAACTAAGTGTGTGGCAGTCTTTTGTAGATGTTGTTTAAGTGTCGACTACGCCACCCGTTGATTGCGGCCAGGAGGCCGCCGCTGCAGAGCAGACCGCTGAGGCCGGTGGTAGGATTGTGCAGCAAGGATGGTATAACCCCCAACGGGAGGGGTATGGCCTCAGGGCAGCAGATGTGGAAGATGGTGGTTGTGATGGTGCAGCAAGGAAGCTCAGAGACATGCGATGCAGTTTCAGGGTTTTTACTCACTGGTGTTGTTCCGGTCCCTCCGGCCTTGAGTGACCACCCGAGCCGTGCTGCGTCCACCAGGTGTGGGACTCGGCCAACTCCCAGGCAGTCCAGAGCGTGGTCCTGAGCTCCCCTCTCTTCCTTCCTACTGGCCGTTCCCACCAGGGATCCACCTTTGTCCGGCTCCCTCGGGCCTCTTGGTGGCAAAACCTTCTCTGGCTTTCCTGACCCTACTCGTGGTGTGCCTTCCTGGTGGATGTGGTGAGGGTCGCGCCAAAACTTGACCATGACCTCCGGTTCCTGGCTGAGGATCATTAGCCTCCACCAGTTTGGGCTCCGGTACCCTTTTCTGCCAACCCTTCACCCTTTTGGTTTATTTCTGGGATCTCAGGGTTCCCTCTTGTCTTGCGTCTCTGGGCCTCTCTTCCTCCTCCTCTCCACTGCAGGCCTGGCCCTGGAGCTGGGCCCAGCCGGAGCCACAGCTCCCTGTCAGCCCTCCTGGCTGAATTCTCCCTCTGACTCTCTCAGCTCTGCTCTCTCTGTCTCTAGATGGTGCCTACCATATATACTCCCTCTATGTGTGAGCCCAGGTGACTAGCACCCAATGGGCTCCTACCTCTATGCCCAGAGTCCCTCCCCTATCTGCCCCTACACTACTGGGATGTTCCTCCCCCCCTCCCACTCCAGCCAGGGACAGACGCTGTTGTACATGCACATCTATCTGGTGGGAGTACCGTTGTTCTGTCCCCCGGAAATGGGATGAGTGTAGTGCATGCAGCTAGCTGAGCTCAGTCCCACACTCCATCCTTACCCGGGAGTGGAATACCACACCTCTGGATCGAGGTGCAATACCCCTGTAGCAGCCGAGTCCTCGGGGTGCTACATAAGCTTTTTAATTTAAATTGTCTCTCTAATTTGAATGAATACACTTTAAATCCATTTACAAGGATCTATTGGAGGGCAAGTCTCATGCCAGCAGCCGCGTAATTCCAGCTCCAGTAGCGTCCACTAAAGCTGCTGCAGTTAAAAATCTTTTATAAGGATCGAGCTCGGCTGTCCACCGCAAGGCATCCTACTGCCAGTCCCAGCTCCTATGCCTTGGGGTGCCTCCTGATGCTCTTCACTGAGTATCCCGTGGTCCCGAAGCATTTCCTTTGAAAAAATTAAGTGTCCAAACTACAGGTGGTGTAGCTTGCTTAACAGCTGGGATAATCCGCTGACTAGCAGACACTGCTACTAGGCACAAAGTATTTCCTGGGCTAGATGCAGTTAAAAATTTGTAATTAGATACTCTCGTTGGATGCTGAGAAAGCATTCCATAGAGTCTCCTGGCACGCCATATATGATTCTCTTAAAAAGCTTGGGGTAGGGGTCTAGGGGACCCTTTTATAGCCACAATCACGGCCCTGTATCGCAATACGTCACCTAGGCTGAAGATAAATGGAACTGTAGCATCCTGAGGGCTCGGTTGCTACAGAGGTATTGCACCTCACCCAGAGGTGTGATATCTCACTTTCAGGTAAGGATGTAGTGTGGATCAGGACCCGACACCTGCATGCATTACACCACATTGCCGTGGGGCAGGGCGACCAATATGCCCCTGAGATGGGCACGACAGTCCCTGTCCCTGGCTGGAGTGGGGGGAGGGAACACTGAGGAAGGGGAACCCTGTAGTGCAGGAGCAGGGAGGAAGCAGTTCCTGGGTGCATTGAGAAGGGAGTATAAAAGGTGGGCACCATCTTAGTTCAGTGCAGAGAAGTCTGAGCAGAAGTGGCAGGGAGCAGGGGCTCTGCATGAGCTCTGCTCCGGAGGCGGGCCTAGTAACAGAGGCCCAGGCCTGGAAGAGGGAGAAGGAAGGAAGAGGAGCGGAGAAGGCTCCAGGAATGAAGAACGAAGGGATCCCAGGGGTGCGGACAGGCGAGTCGCCACCGCACGCCCGAATCCACCTGCGTGGAGGGGTCAGGCCAAAGGGGGAGACCGGTCCCCGAAACTAGTGGAGGCAGGAAACGACCCTCAGCTAGAAACAGGAGGCTGTGACATTTTATGTGGCGCAGCCCCTCGCTACACCCGCTAGGAAGGCACCACATAGGGTCAGGGAAACTGGCGCCAAGTTTACCAAGAGGAGGCCCGAGGCAGCCGGACAGAAGGGTTGGTAAGAAAGGCCAGACAAAGGACACACAAAGGGGGTCCTGTGAAGCGCTCCAAAGTTATCTGGGAGTTGTCTGAGCCCCTCACCTGGTGAGCACAGTACGACGTGGGCAGCCGTTACCT
This sequence comes from Phyllobates terribilis, assembly GCF_046119375.1. NCBI lineage: Eukaryota > Metazoa > Chordata > Amphibia > Anura > Dendrobatidae > Phyllobates > Phyllobates terribilis. The sequence goes on from NW_027362764.1 coordinate 449,543,516, forward strand.
GCAGACGTGGTCTGGATAATAAGAACTGTGAGTAAAGGCCCTGGACTGCATCACTGACTCCGTGTCGTTACTGCTGCTGCCCTGCACCATCAACCCCATCCTCCGCATACACTGTCCTGAGGCTATACTCCTCCCGTGGGGAGTTTTGCTACGCTCTGCTGCACCCACAACACCAGCCTCAGCGGTCTGCCCTGGAGCGGCGGTTCACTCTGACCGCAATCCACGGGTGGCGTAGTCGGACATTTAAACATCAAAACCACATAAATAGTTCCGCCACTGGTTTGACCGCCCTGAGCCACGGAACTGGGTCGCCGCCACGGAGACTACAACCACCAGCATCCACCAAAAAGGGTCCGGCTCCGGGTGTGCCAAGGCCCAAGGGGCGCGTCAGAACATTTTCATCACCTTTCACAATCACCAATGGGACAAGGCAGGGATGTTCTCTGTCCCCTCTCTTATACATCCTAGTGACGGAGCACCTGCTCTCATCAATTCGCCATAACCCCAATATTAGGTGGATTGAGGTGGGAGGCACCGAGTACAAGTGCTCTCTATTTGCTGATGATGTCCTAGTATATATCACTCAATCACATATATCCATCCATGCTGTTATGGCTGAAATAGATCACTTTGTTACATGGTCAAATTTTAAAATCAATGCAGCGAAGTCTGAGGCCCTCGATGTCTCCCTCCCCAAATCCATATAGGATTCCATCCAGTCCAACTTTCCCTTTGCCTGGCCCTCACAGGGTATCAAATACTTAGGAATTCCTATTCATAGAGACCTCTCCCATCTATGTTATCTTAATTTTGGGCCCTTTATTGAACAACTCCATACAGACCACGGTTGGCAAGTTAGAACTGTAAGATTCACTACGTGAACCACTGGTGTTTTGTGGAAAAGCACATGTATACTGTGTTCCAAATTATTATGCAAAAAGTGTTTAGGAGTGATAAGGGAAGAATATGTTTGTTTGTCAGTTAAACTCATTGATGGTGATGTGTGTCAGGGCTCTTTATATCACTGTAAGCAATTGCAGACACCTGTGCTAATTAGTTTGGCAGGTGTGTCCAATGAAAGGCAAGACTACTTAAGAAGGCTGTCTCACATTATTAAGCAGCCTACATTTTCTGCCAAAATGGGAAAGAAAAAGGATGTGTCGGCTGCTGAGAAGCAACAAATTGTGGAGTGTTTAGGTCAAGGCATGACTACAATCAACATTGTGCGATGATCAGGATGAAGTGTCTTGGCAATCAAGAAGTATGTAGCTGATTCACAGTACACACGTGTGCGTGCTGATAAGGGCAAATTGAGGACTCTTTCCTACAGGCAATTACGTCAGGTTGAAAGAGCAGCGGCAAAAAAGCCTTGTCATAGCAGCAGACAAGTTTTTGAAGCTGCTGGTGCCTCCAACGTCCCCCGAACAACAAGATGCAGGGTCCTTCAGAGGTTTGCAGCTGTGCATACGCCATCCTGTCGACCTCCTCTATCCACTTCACACAAGCAGAAACGGCTGTAGTGGGCCAAACATTACATGAAGACTGATTTCAAAACTGTTTTGTTCACGGATGAGTGCCGTGCAGCGCTCGATGGTCCAGATGGATGGAGTGGAGGATGGCTGGTTGATGGACACCCCACGCAAACACGGCTACAGCGCCAACAAGGAGGAGGTGGAGTAATGTTTTGGGCTGGAATCATGGGGAGAGAGATTGTCGGCCCCTTTAGGATCCCTGAAGGCGCTAAAGATGAACTCCATAATGTATGTGGATTTTCTCAAACAGCACTTCCTGCCATGGTTCAAGAAGAAGAACCGTGTATTTCACAGCAAGATCATTTTTTTGCATGATAATGCACCATCTCATGGTGCACATAAAACATCTGCATCTCTGGCTGATATGGGCATAAAAGGGGACAAACTTATGGTGTGACCCCCATGCTCCCCTGACCTCTACCCCATTCAGAACCTTTGGAGCATCATTAAAAGTAGTGTCTATGATGGCGGGAGGCAGTTCACATCTAAGCAACAGCTCTGGGAGGGTATTCTGTCCTCATGCAAAACAATTGAAGCAGAAACCATCCAAAACCTGACAAATTCAATGGACGAGAGAGTTCAGAAGCTCCTTTCGAACAAGGGGTCCTATGTGAAAATGTAACATCACCTAGAATAAAGTTTTGAGTTGAAAACTGTTTGATTTCAGTTTCTAACAACCTGCTAATGCTTATAATTTCAAAAATGACCATGTTTTTGGGCTTTATTAAAATGAAAAGGTTGATCGAAAAGTTTGGGGGATATAAGAGTGTGGCAACCCAGTAGTCATAATTACTTCGAATTCTGACAATATGAGGGTCATGCTGCAGGTAGTGCAGCAAGAAGGCACTTATGTGTCTTGCGCATCTCGGAGCCCCAAAATTATTTTCCGGGCTAGATGCAGCTAAAAATTATTATTAATTTTAAATCTGGTGAAGCTTTAGTATAGATGGCCTAATAGGATCAGTGCTGCACACTGCTACAAAGCCCAAATTATTTTCCAGTCAAGATACAGATAAACATGATTAGTAATTTTAAATCTGGTGGAGCTTATTATAGATGGCCTAATAGAATCAGTGCTGCACACTGCTACAAAGCCCAAATTATTTTCCAGTCAAGATACAGATAAACATGATTAGTAATTTTAAATCTGGTGGAGCTTATTATAGATGGCCTAATAGAATCAGTGCTGCACACTGCTACAAAGCCCAAATTATTTTCCAGCCAAGATACAGATAAACATGATTAGTAATTTGAAAGCTTAAAACGGTTGGTAGGGTGATTTTAACCAATCATCAAGCTTTTACTCTCCCCAGGATGACACAGGGGTAGAAAAGTCGTTTCGGATCCATGATTTGTTCATCTTTATGAACGTGAGTCTGTCTACATTATCAGTGGAGAGCCGCGTGCGCTTATCTGTCAGCACACCACCAGCAGCGCTGAACACACGTTCAGACAGAATGCTGGCTGCGGGGCATGACAAGATCTCCAAGGCGTAAGTGGCTAGCTCCGGCCATTTATCCAGATTGGAAGCCCAAAAAGAGCAAGGGTCCAGTGACACAGTCATGGCTTCAATGTTTACTTGGAGATACTCCTGTACCATCGTCTCTAGGCGTTGACTATGTGTCAGACTTCTTGTCTCCTGTGGCCTTGCAAAGGATTTGCTAAAAAAGTGGTGAAATGATTCTGCAAAATTGAGGTTACCAGCAGATACTGTGGTTCTGTTACGGTTTGAGTGCTGAACACTTGACGGTCCCACGGTTGGCAAGTTGGAACTGTGAGATTCACTACGTGCACCACTGGTATTTTGTGGAAAAGCACATGTAAGATTCTGCAACAGTCTCTGCTGATACTCCTGCATGCGTGCATCCCTTTCTATGGCAGGAATAATTTCTACAAATTTACTTTTGTACCGGGGATCTAACAGTGTGGCAACCCAGTAGTCAGGATTATTTCTAATTCTCACAATTCGAGGGTCATGTTGCAGGTAGTGCAGCAAGAAGGCACTCAAGTGTGTTGCGCATCCAGGAGCACCAAGTCCCTGTTGTGTTGGTGGCGAGGTAACAATCATGCTTCCTTCCTCTGTCCTCTCCCCCCAACCTCGCACAACAGAAATGTGATCAAGGTCTCCCTCATCTGATGAGTCTTCCATCAGTTCGTCCTCCACTTCTTCCTGGGCTCCTGCACCTTCCTCACTAGTTTGGCTGTTACCATGCGCCCTGGTAAAACCATCTCCCCCACCATCACATGCCTGCCGCCTTGGTGCTGCCGACCGTCTGGACCTTGCAGATGTTAGCCCTTCCGCATACAACTCCTCCTCCTCTACTTCCTCCACCTCCTCTTGTGCCACCACCTGACTCCGAATTCTGTTTAACATGTGCTCCAGCATGTAAATCACCGGAATAGTCATGCTGATAATGGCATCGTCAGCACTAAACATCTTCGTCGCCATTTCAAAACTGTGCAGAAGGGTGCATAGGTCCCTGATCTGAGACCACTCCTCCAGCGTGATTTGCCCCACCTCTGGATCTCGTTGGCCCAGGCTATACATCAGAACGTATTGCACCAGGGCTTGTCGGTGCTGCCACAGTCGCTGCAACATGTGCAGAGTTGAATTCCACCGGGTAGGCACATTGCACATTAGCCGGTGAAGTGGCAGGCCCAACGACTTCTGTAGAGATGTAAGTCACTGAGCTGCGGGATGCGAACGGCGGAAGTGAGCACACAGCGACCGTGCCCTCTGCAGAAGGCCATCTAGTCTGGGATAGTGGGCTAAAAATTGCTGGACAACCAGGTTCAACACGTGAGCCATACAAGGCACGTGTGTGACATTGCCCCGGCGAAGGGCCGCACCCAGGTTTGCAGCATTGTCGCACACGGCCTTCCCTGGTTTCAGGTCCAGTGGAGACAACCATTCATGAAATTGGTTCTCCAGAGCTGACCACAACTCCTCAGCTGTGTGACTCACATTTCCCAGACATTTCAATGTAAAAACCGCCTGATGACGTTGAGCCCTACTGCCAGCATAGTAAGGAGGTGTGCAGGATCCCTTCTGCGCAGTTAGAAAGCTTGTGGCATGACGAGACATGGTTTGGGTGCAGGTGGAAGACCGAGAGGAGGTTGAGGAGGCAGAAGCAGTGGAGGAACTTTGACATAAAGAGGATTGACGCACAACTCGTGGGGACGGCAAGACTTGGACAGCAGCCCCTTGTCCTGCTGTCACCATAGTTACCCAGTGCCCAGTCAGCGACATGTAACGCCCCTGTCCATGCCTACTCGTCCAAGTGTCTGTGGTGAAATGCACCCTGTCACACACAGAGTTTCTCAAAGAAGCGGTGATGTTGTGTGCGACATGCTGATAGAGCGCAGGCACACCTTTCTTTGAGAAGTAGTGCCGACTGGGCATCTGGTACTGGGGCACTGCGACGGACATAAGGTCTCGAAAATCCTCTGTGTCCACCAGGCGGAAAGGCAGCATTTCTGTAGCCAAGAGCTTGCAGATGGTGAAATTCAACCTCTTAGCTTTCTCATGGCTAGGAGGAAATGGTCTTTTACTTGTCCACATCTGAGGGACCGAGGGCTGGCTATTGTGCTTAGACGGGGTTGATAAGGGTGTCCCCGGCAAACTGCCGGTCTGTGAGGAAGATGCAGGTGGACATGTTAGGTTGCCTTGATCCAAAGGTGGTGCTATCGATGTCGGACAGCGCTCAACACCAGCTGGTGTTACCACCTCCAAAGAAAATGATGACCTGCCAATCACGCTGGCTGTTGCGGGTAAAGAGGTGGCAGGTCTGCGCCCCAAAACATGTGTGACTGCTGTCCCCCCAGTCACAGAGGATGAAGAGGCCGCGGTTGCACAAGATATGGCAGACGGTGGTTGGCCCGGCCGGCTAGGCCGCATTGTAGCACACTGAGCTTCCCACTGCAACTTATGCTTCATGTCCATGTGCCGGTTCATGCATGAAGTACTCAAACTATGTATTTTTTGGCCTCTACTTAGCTTTTGCTGACAAATGTTACAGATAACACGAGTTGGGTCATCTTTATCGATCTGAAAAAATGCCCAGGCTATGCAAGGCTTATCACCCATGCGACCTGAAGAGCCACCACGACTTGTGGTGAGAGGCAGAGTTGTGTTTGAGGATGCAGTTGTTGACGTGCTTCCAGTACTACGTCTCTGTCCAGGAAGGCGCAACCTGACCTCTTCGTCACAAGCATCTTTCTCCACCTCCTCTACTGACCTCATCTCTTGGCTGACTGTGGGCTGACAGTAAGTGGGATCTCCAACCTCATCATCATCACCCTGTGCGTTATCACACCCGTCGTCCTCAGAGCCAACCTGTTCCTGCCCTGACAAAAAACTAAAGTTGTCGCTCCAATCAGGTATTTGAGTGTTATCATCGTCTTCCTCATTGTCTCCACCAACAGGAGTTACAGTTTGGGAATGAGGGTCTACATTATGGTCAGAACCTTCTGCGTCTGGTCCTGGATCCGACTCATAAAGATTCTGGGCATCAGTGCAGATCATTTCCTCGTCTGGATTCACAGAAGCGCTGGAGTCGACCTCTGATTCCCAGGCTATAGTATGAGTAAACAGCTCTGCAGACTCAACCATCTGTTCTACCTCATACTCAGACGGGCAGCTGGAGATTTGGGAGCTGTGAGGAAGCAAGTGCGATTGGGGTGACACCTTTGAGGACTGGAGTATTTGTGATGTTGAAGTTGATGTGGAGGAGAGCCCACTTAAAGGAGCACTTGATATCCGTTGAAGCACCTGCTGTTTTTGTGCCTCATCTGGAATTTGTAGCGATTGGCGTGGCCGTAAGAAAGGGATCTTATCACATTGTCCGCTAAAAGAAGTAGACATTTTAGTTTGGCTGGAAGATGGTCTTTCTTCTGCAGATGTTACTGTTGCTTTAACACCTACCCCACGGACACAACCTTTTTTCCCCTTCCCAACACGCCTATTCCCCTTTCCACCAGCAGCAGGCCTTTTTCCACTCATTTTGGTGGTTAACTAATTCACAACTCTGGAGTTGTTTGCACAAAAGAACAATGGATGGGAACCGAGCAGAGCTGAGTGGCCAAACTGTGGTATTAGGCCAAAACTATTGGCTGGGTTAGATGCAGAAAAAAATTATATTCAATTTGCAACCTGATGGAGGTCAGTATAGATGGACTAATAGAACAAGTCCCACACACAGCTAGAAGCCCATATATTTTTTCAGTGGTAGATGCAGAAAATTTTTTTATTCAGTTTGCAACCTGATGGAGGTCTCTATAGATGGATTAATAGAACAAGTCCCACACACAGCTACAAGCCCAATATTTTTTCAGAGGTAGATGCAGAAAAAATATATATTCAGTTTGCAACCTGATGGAGGTCAGTATAGATGGACTAATAGAGAAAGTCCCACACACAGCTAGAAGGCCAAATATTTTTTCAGAGCTAGATGCAGACAAAAAATTAATTTGAATTTGCAACCTGATGGAGGTCAGTATAGGTGGACTAATAGAACAAGTCCCACACACTGCTAGAAGGCCAAATATTTTTTCAGAGCTAGATGCAGAAAAAAATTATATTCAGTTTGCAACCTGATGGAGGTCAGTATAGATGGACTAATAGAACAAGTCCCACACACAGCTAGAAGCCCAAATATTTTTTCAGAGGTACTGTAGATGCAGATAAAAATTATTTTTAATTTGCAACCTGATGGAGGTCAGTATAGATGGACTAATAGAGAAAGTCCCACACACTGCTAGAAGGCCAAATATTTTTTCAGAGCTAGATGCAGATAAAAATTATTTTTAATTTGCAACCTGATGGAGGTCAGTATAGATGGACTAATAGAACAAGTCCCACACACAGCTAGAAGCCCAAATATTTTTTCAGAGGTACTGTAGATGCAGATAAAAATTATTTTTAATTTGCAACCTGATGGAGGTCAGTATAGATGGACTAATAGAGAAAGTCCCACACACTGCTAGAAGGCCAAATATTTTTTCAGAGCTAGATGCAGATAAAAATTATATTCAATTTGCAACCTGATGGAGGTCAGTATAGATGGACTAATAGAGAAAGTCCCACACACTGATAGAAGGCCAAATATTTTTTCAGAGCTAGATGCAGATAAAAATTAGATTCAATTTGCAACCTGATGGAGGTCAGTATAGATGGTCTAATAGAACAAGTCCCACACACTGCTAGAAGGCCAAATATTTTTTCAGAGGTACTGTAGATGCAGATAAAAATTATTTTTACTTTGCAACCTGATGGAGGTCAGTATAGATGGACTAATAGAGAAAGTCCCACACACTGCAAGAAGGCCAAATATTTTTTCAGAGCTAGATGCAGATAAAAATTATATTCAATTTGCAACCTGATGGAGGTCAGTATAGATGGACTAATAGAACAAGTCCCACACACAGCTAGAAGTCCAAATATTTTTTCAGAGGTACTGTAGATGCAGATAAAAATTATTTTTAATTTGCAACCTGATGGACGTCAGTATAGATGGAGTAATACAACAAGTCCCACACACAGCTAGAAGCCCAATATTTTTTCAGAGGTAGATGCAGAAAAAAATATATTCAGTTTGCAACCTGATGGAGGTCAGTATAGATGGAGTAATAGAACAAGTCCCACACACAGCTAGAAGCCCAAATATTTTTTCAGAGGTAGATGCAGATAAAAATTATTTTTAATTTGCAACCTGATGGAGGTCAGTATAGATGGACTAATAGAGAAAGTCCCAAACACTGCTAGAAGGCCAAATATTTTTTCAGAGCTAGATGCAGAAAAAAATTATATTCAATTTGCAACCTGATGGAGGTCAGTATAGATGGACTAATAGAGAAAGTCCCACACACTGCTAGAAGGCCAAATATTTTTTCAGAGCTAGATGCAGATAAAAATTATATTCAATTTGCAACCTGATGGAGGTCAGTATAGATGGACTAATAGAACAAGTCCCACACACAGCTAGAAGCCCAAATATTTTTTCAGAGGTACTGTAGATGCAGATAAAAATTATTTTTAATTTGCAACGTGATGGAGGTCAGTATAGATGGACTAATAGAGAAAGTCCCACACACTGCTAGAAGGCCACATATTTTTTCAGAGGTAGATGCAGAAAAAAATATATTCAGTTTGAAACCTGATGGAGATCTGTATAGATGGATTAATAGAACAAGTCCCACACACAGCTAGAAGCCCAATATTTTTTCAGAGGTAGATGCAGAAAAAAATATATTCAGTTTGCAACCTGATGGACTAATAGAATGATGCTATGCCCAAAAGATTTTACTTCACTAGGTGCAGTAAAAAAATTGGTATTCTATACACAGGTGGTATATCTTGCAACACAGATAGGCTACTCCACTGACTAACACACTCTGCAATAGGCCTAAAAGGATTAGCTTTGCTAGATTCAGCCAAATGTTGTGAAAATAACTTGCACAGCACTGGCACAGACCTGCCTGGCAAAAACTGATAGGAACTGATGTAACCTAGTCCTGAAAAGGACTCCAATTACAATTAGTCTTTAGTCCCACAATCTATCTATTTAAGAGCACAGACCTGCCTGATAAAAGTCGTAGGAAATGCTGTAACCTAGTCCTTAAAAGGACTGCAATCACAACTATTCCCTACTCCCAAGCTATCTGTAGATTTGTGCGAAAATTGGCTTGAAATTAACAAGGTATAGCGCACACAGCAACAGCGGTGCCGTCTAACACGCAGCTGCAGCAGTGAGAAAATGGTGGCGACGGGGAAAATGGCTTGGTCTTATAGGGCAAGGACATGTGACATACACTGCCAATGACACATGCCCTTGCTTGTGTGAAAAAAAGCACTTCGCTCCGTGTGTGCGCTGCTGATAGGCTGACAGATTGCACCTCCCCACTGTAAATGAGGGAAAGAGAAAAAAAAAATGGAGATCTTCATTGTTCCTGCAGAGATCCATCCCCTGCACCTCCCCCCACCCCGCTGTACACTCAAACTGCGTATTAACATTAATTTTCATCATTACTGAGAAAAAATCCAGTTATGATTTTGGTGCACGAACAGTTATCGAACATAACCTCGAACAGCCGAATTTTTCTCAAATTGTTCGTGTTCGCCGAACGGCTTGAACACCGAACAAAACAGCTCGAATTTGAGATTGGTGAACAGTTCGAGTAGAACAACGCTCATCTCTAGTTTTAATGTCGCAATTCTTTCTTCCAGTCCCTGCACCTTTTCTTCTAAAAGAGACAGTAGTCTACACTTCTGGCAGGTGAAGTTCGTTTCAGCTTCTGGTCGATCTGTGAACATGTAGCACATGTTGCAGCTCACCATGGAGGTTGTCACATCTGCCATGCTGCTCCTTGTCCCTGCTGACTTGATGTCTGTCTTCTTTCTTGTGATACCCTAGGATAAACAAATTAAACAAATTTGCGCGCCGTCAGGCGCTCGGTTTGGCGATGCTGTACCCAACGATCTTCTAGCTGAAGGAGACTCTTCGCTTTTCCCAGAAGGCACCTGGAACATGCAAATTGTCCTCTTCAAGCTTCAATCCCTGGTTTGGCGATGCTTTCCAAGCAGCTGGTCCCGGCTGTACCCAACGATCTTCTAGCTGAAGGAGACTCTTCGCTTTTCACAGAAGGCACCTGGAATATGCAAATTGTCCTCTTCAAGCTTCAATCCCTAGTTTGGCGATGCTTTCCAAGCAGCTGGTCCCGGCTGTACCCAATGATCTAGCTGAAGGAGACTCTTTGCTTTTCCCAGAAGGCACATGGAATATGCAAATTGTCCTCTTCAAGCTTCAATTCCCTCCTCTCTTACTGTGCTAAGTATTGTCTTGCAGGTCTCCCACCGCAGAGTCACCGGTTCTCTACCCACTTCAGTCAGGCTGAGTGAGAGCCTATCAGCTGTAACAGAAGCGGACATGCCTGCTGTGTTTGTTTCACCAAGCACACCACATCTTTCTCAATCCACATCTCCACCTGCACCTCACTCACAGTCCACCAGTTTGTCCGTTTCACTGTACTGCACCCTCTCTCAGCACAGCAGCCAGCCCTCAGTCCCACATTTGTGGTGACCTAAAAGATTGCTTCATCCTACACATGAGAAAGCTAAGAGGTTGAACTCCACCATCTCCAGTCTGTTGGCCATGGAAATGGTGGTGTTAGGTCCTAATTTTTTGAACTGTGATCACTTCTGTATGGCATCTTTTTTTACTGAGGAGGAAACCAGAGAACCTGGTGGAAACCCCCGCAAAGATGGGGAGAATGTACAAACTACTTACAGATGTTGTCCTTGGTAAGATTTGAACCCAAGACTCCAGTGCTGCAAGGCTGCAGTGCTAACCACTGAGCCACCGTGCTGCTCTCTCTGTTCTTCCAGCTCTGATATTTAACTTGCTGGAGAAACTTGCACCTACTGCCACTCAGTGTCTTCAGCTCCTTTGTGAAAAAATGTTTTGGCAGCCACTCTGTCTACCAAACAAAATTCCTGAGAAGGAAATTGTGGGCGGCTTTGCTTCTGGTACTGGGTGCACTGCTAATACCATAACATTGTGCAATAATTCATTAGAAATATTCCAGGCTGGTTGGAGACGAGCTCATCCCATAGAAAAGTACCAGCAGAAAGCTAAGGAGATGGTAGCCTCTATCATCATAAAGGAGTTAGCTTGTTGTCTAGGAGACCGACCTCTGCTGCTATCTACCTTGTGAACATTGTGTTAAAGCTTTCAAAGTGTCACGGGTTTACTGTGACAGAGAAGAGCCAGAAGACCGCAGAGTTTGATTCCCCCCACTCCTGCAGACATTAGAAGCCTTTCGCCTTCACATTAATTAGTGCAGGGGTTTATCTGCTCAGTTTTGAGCTCCTAGAAGTTTACCATGATTTAGTCTCTCAGAAGACTTGTCCTGTGCATCTCACCTACTGTGTAACGCTGTACCCCAACACATCAGACTGCCGCCTACCGTGGAAACTTTGAAAAGGAAGCTGAAGACTCACTGCTACGGAATAAATGTCACTGTAATAATAATAATAATTATAGTACATGTACTCTTGGTCATTTGATGGGACTTTCCAGGTGTTTACCACTAATTTGATGTGTTTTGGCAGCTTTTGGGCCCATTTGAAGGTGTTGAATATGCATTCTTTTTTGCCCCCCATTGAATCCTTTGGCGTTGGGCTATGTTTGGAGAATATTCGGCTAATAAATCGGCGAATATTGCAGATTTGGCGATCGTAATCCGAACCAAATATTAAAACATTTGCTCATCTCTATTAGGGACTGAAACAAGGTAACTGAAAGATTGGCTATAGAAGTGTCAGATAAGCTACTATAGAGGACTGCTGCCATGAGAGAAGCTGTGACAAGCATTGAATGTGTATTTTATGTTCCATTGAAAGTGACCCAGAGTCTGTGCTGGACACAAGGAGAAGATGCTTAAAGGCCCCGTCACACTAAACGACGCTACAGTGATCCCGACAACGATACAACCTGTCAGGGATCGTTGCTGCATCGCTATGTAATCGCTGGTGAGCTGTCAAACAGGCAGGCTCACCAGCAATCAGGGGAGCAGCGACATCGTGGAAAGAATCTTTTCACGATTTCCTGCTCCTGGTTACCAGCCTGCTAAAGCAGGAGCAGGCTGGTAACCATGATAAACAGCGGGTTACTAGGAGCACACGCGCACTAAGTAACTTTCTGTTTATCATGGTTACCACTCTGCTACGGTGAGCGGAAACCTCCCGCTCACCGTAGCAGAGTGGTAACCATGATAAACATGTTTATCATGGTTACCAGCCTGATCGCTGGTCCCGCTGGTCACACACAGCGATGTGTGCTGACCAGCGGGAGGGAAAAGACCAAAAAATGGTCCAGAACATTTTGCAGCGATCAGCGACCTCACAGCAGAGGCCTGATCGCTGCAAAGTGTCACACATAGCGACATCGCTGGTGAGGTCGCTGTTGCGTCACCAAAATCATGACTCAGCAGCGATCTTGCTAGCGATCTCGCTATGTGAGACAGGGGCTTAAGAATAGGGATGAATGGACCCGTGGAAATTTGGTTTCTGGTACTCAACCCGAACTTTAGTCCAAAGTTTAGTTCTGGTACCAGAACTGTACCCAAATTTGAACCAGAACCCGAATGCCATTGAAAACAATGGAGACCAGAACTTTGGATTTGGAAGAAAAAACTAACTCTCCCTCTCCCCTATTTCCCCAGAACTTCAAACATTTTAACGAACGTCTGGAGAAAGTCCATGTTCGAATTAAATTCGGGTTCACCCATCTCTGCTGATGCAGGAGCTAGAAAATGGTGCAAGCATCAGAGGAATGTCACAGTTGATAACCCGTTGTTGTTACAGATATCCTAACTCTGTTCAAATCAAGCTATTGCTGCATATTAAAACCTATATGCTTGAATCACATTCTCTCAAGCAAGACTCTGTAACCTCTGATTTAGAGTAAACTTATTGATCTGCCGTCCCTGTATGTCTGAATTTTCTCCACCATATTTGAGTGGCTCTCCATGCTTCCATCAAGGGCTACTACATCCGATAAGTTTTTTTAAAATGGCATCCCACCAAACTTGCAGTATACAGTACATATGTTGTTTTAAATTAAAATAGTGTTTTCTCGTAAATGTGTGATTTTTGCATGATATTAATAATAAAGTTGATTTCCACGTGATTTAGCTTTTGTGCTTGGTGATGTGAAAAAGAACAGACTTGCAATATCATTATATATTAAATATTATATATTTAATATATCTAACATTATAAATTAAATATCTGTATGTATGCTGTATTATTTACATTTTATTTTCTCAAACTGAAATTTCTTGCTATATATATTTCTATTAATTCGCTATGGGTTTTCAGCCATCACTCTAGAAGGAACATTCTTGACTGCATTCTGAGCATCTCTGTGATCCTTTTCAGTTACTACATAACACTTATATGCACACAAATTAGAGTCGTCACAGATATTGCTTCTCTACTGCTGTCAGTGCTCTCAGCCTAAAGGTGCAATCTGGAGACAGAATCTACCAGCAAATTACATATCACAATGTCAAAAAATAACAGAAGGAAGTATTTTCTTAGACGTTGTTGTCTTGAGTTGTCATTTCTGGCAACAGGAATGTAGCCTTTTCTGACTGAATTAATCTTTTTTCCTATTTTATGCTTTCAATAATTTATATTTAATTCACAAATTTAATTTTAAATATGTTATAAAGTTTGCATTAATTCTGTAGTTCTCATAAACAATTATTACGCATGTGATTACAACCTTACATACTAATCATGAGACTAGCACATTTTAGGGATAAATTCCCTACAAAAGAATAAACTCTTATTAGTGTGCTTTCTAATTTTAATTCAAGACTGCTATTTTATTAAATCTATCATCAAGACAAAATCATTATAATAAAAATCTGAAACTGTTGCAGTGGAACATAATGATAGACAAACAGAAAGAAAGATAGATAGAATATATTCAAGAAAATCTCACTGTAAAAGTCACTAGTGATGAATGATTATGTTCTGACAACCGATTGCAAATTTCAATTTCGGCACGAATATTGCACATTGGGATTCGTGATCGGAAACCCGAGCTTTTTTTCTTAAAATCGGCTAAAATCGGTAAAATACTAAAACTCGGTAATTTTTATCACTATAGCTAGGATAGTGGTTGTGTATGATGAGCTGGGGAACGTGTTTGATGACGGAAGGGGGAGCTCAGAGCAGCGGCGTGCTTGTAATCTTTTTTTTTTTTCTAACTTTATGTGTGCAAATCGAGGCTAATCAATCAGGGTGCAGGAAGCATCCACACTGTCCAGACACAAGGGCTTGTGCCATTGGCTGCTGAAATCACATGTCCCTCTATAAATAAAGAGCAGACATTTTGTGTTAGCCCCATTTTGTGTTTATAACAGGCCATAGAGGCTGCCTCTGATGGTGCTCCTGGACTCATAAGAGATTTTAGCAAGTGAAGGGTTTGGTACTCACTCGGCTGCGGTTGAGGTAGGCACAGAAGCGTTTTCAGGGAAATCCAGGCTGACTTGTTATATAGCATAAACCGCTAAGGAAGCAAAACAAAAACACAGCCTTTCCCGGCATAAAGTGTAAAAATGTCCATACAAGTATAATGTCCATACAAGGTTGCGGGCTTGCCCGCTCAGGTTACAGTCCAGTCCTTTGGTCCTAACACAGAACAACACTCTGGAGATCCATACATCTACAGACACAGCCACTGTATGAGACACTCGGTCTCCATTTTATACACACACCCTGGGGTGGGGATATATGAGCAGCCAATCCCACCCGTCTCTTATGACTGCTCATAAAAACCAGCCCTGTATATGCCCTGTTAATCCTCTCAGCACTATGTGTACTGGAGCATGCTTTTCCAGTTTTACATCACTGAAGCTACCAACCTCAGCCATACTTATCTCCCCTAAAGGACATGTCCGGCAGCCATGCTACATACCCCTCTCTGCCAAAAGCCAGGGGGCTTAGCACTTTCTGCTAACATACAGTGGACCCTTGACAATGCGTCAGCATTGCCATGCAGTTTCCCAGGCCTATGCTATACCTGGAATCTGAACTCCTGAAGAGCTGGGAACCACCTGTTCACTCGAGCATTGTTCCCCTTCTTCTCGCTCATCCACCTTAGTGGGGCATGGTCTGACACCAGCCTGAACTTCCTGCCTAAGAGGTAGGATCTTAGGGTGTCCAATGCCCACTTGATGGCCAAACATTCCTTCTCCACTATGGAGTAATTTCTCACACAAAACGTCAGCTTCCGGCTTAAATACATTATGGGGTGCTCTTCGCCGTTCATCTCTTGAGAAAGAACAGCACCGAGCCCGACATCTGATGCGTCCGTCTGGACCACAAACTCCTTCGAGAAATCCGGTGCCACCAACACTGGCTATTTACACAGAGCTTGCTTGAGTTCCTGGAAGGCAGTCTCGGTTTCTGGAGGCCACTTCGCCATAGCCGATTTTGTCCCCTTCAGGAGATCTGTCAAAGGGACGGCTGTCATGGCGAAGTTAGGAATGAACGGGCAGTAGTAGCCCCCGATACCCAGGAATGCTCTGACCTGCTTTTTTTGTGAGAGGTTGTGGCCAACCCCGGATGGCGTCAATTTTATTTACTTGGGGCTTTATCACGCCTCTACCTACGACATAGCCCAAATATCTGGCCTCCTCCATGCCCATGGCACATTTCTTCAGGTTGATGGAAAACCCTGCCTTCTGTAGGGAATCGAATATCACCTGGACTTTGCTCAAATTACTCAGATCTCTTGTGAAAGGACAGCACCCACTCCAACATCTGATGCGTCCGTCTGGATCACAAACTCCTTCGAGAAATCCGGTGCCACTAACACCGGCTATTTACCCAGAGCTTGCTTGAGTTCCTGGAAAGCAGTCTTGTTTTCTGGAGACCACTTCGCCATAGCCGATTTTGTCCCCTTAAGGAGGTTGCGTCAATTTTATATACTTGGAGCTTTATCACGCCTCTACCTACGACATAGCCCAAATATCTGGCCTCCTCTATGCCCATGGCACATTTCTTCAGGTTGATGGAAAACCCCGCATTCCGTAGGGCTTCGAATATCACCTGGACTTTGCTCAGATGGCTACCCCAATCATGGCTGTAGATCACAATGTAATCCAGGTAGGCTGTTGCATACTTCTTGTGGGGAGCTAGGATCCAGTCCATGGCTCCCCATTGGCTGATCCATGGGGATCAGCCAATACCCTTTTGTGAGGTGAAGGGCAGTAATGTACCTGGCTGGCCCTAGTCTCTGAATTAGTTCATCTACCCTGGGCATTGGGTTCGAATTAAACTTAGAGACCTCATTCAGTTTTCTATAGTCATTGCAGAACCACCATTCTCTATCTGGTTTCGGCACTAATATGGGACTGGACCAGCCACTCTTGGACTTTTCGATGACCCCCAGATTCTGCATGCGCTTTACCTCCTTCGAGATTACCTCTCGGCGGGCTTTAGGAATCCAATATGGCTTCATATTCACTCGGACATGAGGCTCCGTAAGTACCTCATGCTCTATGACCTGAGTACGGCCCGATAGATCTGAGAACAAGTCCCTGTTCCGCTGCAGCAACTCTCGGCATTGTTGCTTCTGGGCTCTTGATATCGACTCTTCTACCTTGACTTCCTCCACATCGGATTCAGTCTGCGCCATCAAACTTGGAGCTTTCACAGGCTCCCTGTCTTGCCACGGCTTAATGAGGTTGACATGGTACACCTGGTAGGGCTTCTTTCTCTCAGGTTGGTGGACCCTATAGTTGACATTGCCAAGCTTTTCAACCACTTCATAGGGGTCCTGCCACTTGGCCAGGAACTTGCTCTCCACTGTAAGTACCAGCAATAATACCCGATCCCCAGGGTTGAAGTATCTCACCCTCGCTGATCTATTGTACACTCTCGACTGTGCCTCTTGTGCTTTGAGGAGGTGCTCTTTCATTTTGAGCATCACCTCTGCAATCCTCTCTTGCATCTGGGCCACATATATTGGATTACACTCTTGTAGGGTGTAGACTCCACCTCCCAGGTCTTCTTTGCTACGTCCAGGAGTCCGCGGGGATGTCGGCCATATAACAGAGCAAACTGGGAGAATCCAGTAGAGGCCTGTGGGACTTCTCTAATGGAGAACAGAAGGTACTGCAGTAGACAGTCCTTGTCCCGGCCATCTTTCTCTACGACCTTCTTTAACATGGCCTTAATAATAATAATAATAATAATAATAATCTTTATTTTTATATAGCGCCAACATATTCCGCAGCGTTTTTACAAACATTATCATCACTGTCCCATTGGTGCTCACAATCTAAATTCCCTATCAGTATGTCTTTGGAGTGTGAGAGGAAACCGGAGAACCCGGAGGAAACCTTCAAGGTTTTATTAAACCTATCCACTAAGCCATCTGTCTGGGGATGATAGACTGAGCTCCCGAGTTGTGTGATTTGCAGGGTTTTGCACAACTCCCTCATCACCCTTGACATTAATGGGGTCCCTTGGTCCGTTAGGATCTCTTTAGGCAATCCCGTTCTAGAGAAGATATGGACCAACTCCCAGGCTATACATTTGGCAGAGGAATGACGTAGTAGGGAGGCCTTCGGGTACCGTGCAGCATAGTCCAGTCCCATTTGGATATACTGATGTCCTCTGGCGGACTTGACCAGGGGTCCCACTAGATCCATGGCTATGCGATCAAATGGCACCTCAATGATTGGCACTGGCACTGAGGGGCTATGGAAATGGGTTACTGGGGGAGTCAGCTGGCAGGTGGGACATGACCTACAGTAATTTGCAATTTCTCTGTGACAACCGGACCAGTAGAACCTTGGTGGATCCTTTTTTAAGTTTTTTCAACCCCCAGATGACCACCTAAGACATGTGCATGAGCCATATTTAATACTCTGCGTCTCTACGGCCCTGGTACTAATAACTGCTACCTCCCCTCTGAGCTTGGTGACCCGATATAGTAACTCCCCATTTACGGCAAAGAACGGATATCGGGTGTCAGCCCCTGGCTCTTCAGCAACAACATTTAGGACAGTGACATTATCAAATGCCCCTTTTAGAGTCAAGTCTCTGAGCTGGGCGGTTCCAAAGTTTCCCCCGGACACTTGTTGGATGTTGGCCTCCAGGGATGCTGCCTCATCCTCATCCCCAATAAGCACACAAAAAGTAAACATGTCGCCTGTGATGAGGTTTCTTCAGGAGCGACCTGGTTGTTGTCCGAAAAACCTGGTTTCCTCCCTTTCTCCCACAAGTTCCAAAACAAGGCAAAGTCCTGCCCTATTATAACAGGGTGCAACAGGTCCTTGACTACGCCCACCTTATGGGACTCAGCGCCAAAGTTTGTGTCTATGACCACTCAGGCCACAGGGTAGTCCTTAGCGTCCCCATGGATACAACGGATGCTGACCTTTTTCCCCAAAACCAGCCGATGAGGAACTGTGGCCCTTACTAGGGTTACCAAACTCCCCGAGTCTAACAGAGCAGTCACTTGAACTCCATTCACTGATACGAGGCATGTCTGCAGTCCCTCGCCTGGTTGAGGAACAGCACTGCAGGCTGGATAAGCAAAGTACGAACGGCGCCGTCCTGTGCTGCAGTCCATTGGCTCATTGGTCATGGGGCAACAGGCGGCTATGTGACCTGGGATATGATATCTCCAACATACTACATTATGGGGCGGGACCTTGGGCAGCAACTCAGATCCCTCTTGGGCTCTAGGATGCCCCAAGATGTGGCTCTACCACTTGAGCTAATCTGCCCCCTTTTGGGAACCCCAGTATGGACACAACCACTGGTTTCCCCAGTGAACTCTCTACAGCCTGGTACCTTTCCACCAACCCCACAAGGTCATCGGCATTGCGGGGATCCCCCTGGGCAACCCAGGATTGTACCGACCTCGGAAGGGAGTATATGAAGCTTTCTATGACAACCCTCTCCACCATCTGTGCTGGGAAGGAAGATTCAGGTTGCAACCACTTTTCGACCAGGTATAAGAGGTCAAACGTTTGGGACCGGGGAGGTTTGTCACTGCAATAGGCCCAGTGGTGCACCCGTTGTGCCCTGACAGTCAGAGTCACTCCCAAGCATGCTAATATCTCGGTTTTTAAAATGGGATACTTTTTGCATCCTGCAAGGTCAAGTCATAATAAGCTTTCTGCGGCTCACCCATTAATTAAGGCGCCAAAACCTCCACCCACTGCTCCGGAGGCAATTTCTTTGTCTCTGCCACTCTCTCAAAGACTGTCAGGAACACCTTGACGTCATCATCCAGGGTCATCTTTTGCAATGCTCGCCTTACCATCTTCCTCACGTGAGAGTCATCACCTGGTTGGGTGCTGCGGTCATGCCCGTGCTTTTAGCACCAATTGTAGGGATTGGTACTCACTCGGCTGCGGTTGTGGTAGACACAGAAGC
This sequence comes from Phyllobates terribilis, assembly GCF_046119375.1. Lineage (NCBI taxonomy): Eukaryota > Metazoa > Chordata > Amphibia > Anura > Dendrobatidae > Phyllobates > Phyllobates terribilis. The sequence goes on from NW_027362764.1 coordinate 449,563,016, forward strand.
ATTTTCAGGGAAATCAAGGCTGGTTTATTAAATAGCATAAACCGCTCAGGAAGCAAAACAAAAATAAAGCCTTTCCCGGCACAAAATGGAAACACAAAGTAAAATGTCCATAGAAAATTGCCGGTTCGCCCGCATAGGTTACAGTCCAGTCCTTAGGTCCTTAAAACAGACCAACACTCTGGAGATCCATACATCTCCAGACACAGCCACTGATTGAGACACTCGGTCTCCATTTTATATACACACCCTGGGGTGGGGATATATGAGCAGCCAATCCCACCTGTCTCTTATGACTGCTAGTAAAAACCAACCCTGATACACCCTGTTAATCCTCTCAGCAATATGTATGCTGGAGCATGCTTTCCCAGTTTTACATCACTGAAGCTACCAACCTCAGCGATACATATCTCCCCTCAAGGACATGTCCAGCGGCCATGTTACACTAGTTAGATAGGCGGTTGCAACTAAGTCAGAAAGTTTAGTTAGCTAGTGTCCTGTATGGTTGTGAAATAAACCTCCCAGCAGATTTTTTTTTCTTGTCCCAATACTGAGGTCCGCACAAAGACAGCAGGGCACATGTCATAGAAGTCTGTTGTGCACTGCTTCTATTGCACAAGAACACCTTTAAAAATATATTTTATTCAGTTGCCAACGTGATACAAAAAGCCATAGTAACCCACCTTGTAATTTTGTGTGGTTGAAATTCAGCTGTAAGCAGAGCTCCTGCAGAGTAATAAAATCTATTTTTTTCACTTGCTAACATGATATAGAAAGCCATAGTAGGCCACCTTGTCATTTTGTGGGGGTAAAATTCAGCTGTATGCAGAGTAAAAAAATCGATTTTTTTCTGTACATAACATGACACAGTACGCCATAAGCCACCTTATCATTTTGTGGTGTTGAAATTCAGCTGTATGCAGAGTAAAAAAATCTACTTTTTTCTGTGAGTAATGTGATGTAGCACGCCATAAGCCACCTTGTCATTTTGTGGCATTGAAATTCAGCTGTATGCAGAGTAAAAATATCTATTTAATTCTGTGAGCAATGTGACGCAGCACGCCATAATCCATCTTTTCATTTTGTGGTGATGAAATTCAGCTGTATGCAGAGTAAACAAATCTACTTTTTTTCTGTGAGTAACGTGAGGCAGTACGCCATAAGCCTCCTTGCCATTTTGTGGCTTTGAAATTCAGCTGTATGCAGAGTAAAAAAATCTATTTCATTCTGTGAGTAATGTGACACAGCACGCTATAATCCATCTTTTCATTTTGGGGTGATGAAATTCAGCTGTATGCAGAGTAAACAAATCTACTTTTTTTCTGTGAGTAACGTGAGGCAGCACACCATAAGCCACCTTATCATTTTATGGCATTGAAATTCATCTATATGCAGAGTAGAGATTAGCGGTGTTCGACTCGAACTGTTCGCCAATCTCAAATTCGAGCTGTTTTGGGCGGCGTTCAAGCCGTTCGGCGAACACGAACAATTTGAAAAAAATATGGCTGTTCGAGGTTATGTTCGATAACTGTTCGTGCACCAAAATCATAACTGGATTTTTTCTCAGTAATGCTGAAATTTCCCGCATTTACAGTGGGGAGGTGCAATCTGTCAGCCTATCAGCAGCGCACACATGGAGCGAAGTGCTTTTTTTCACACAAGCAAGGGCATGTGTCATTGGCAGTGTATGTCACATGTCCTTGCCCTATAAGACCCAGCTATTTTCCCCGTTGCCACCATTTTCTCACTGCTGCAGCTGCTTGTCAGATGGCACCGCTGTTGCTGTGTGCGCTATACTTTGAGTGTTAATTTCAAGCCAATTTTCGCACAAATCTACAGAAGGCTTGGGAGTAGGGAATAGAGATGAGCGGTGTTCGACTAGAACTGTTCGCCAATCTCAAATTCGAGCTGTTTTGGGCGGTGTTCGAGTTGTTCGACGAACCCGAACGATTTGCAAAAAATTCGGCTGTTCGAGGTTATGTTCGATAACTGTTCGTGCACCAAAAGCGTGTCCTGCATGTCTGGTGCTATTTAGAGCACCAATCATGCAGGGATTGTCTGCCACTCACTGTAATGCCACAGCCATGGTGGTTGTGGCATTACAGTGATTGCCCAAATCGATGGGAACAGTGCCAACAGTGAAACATGAAAAGCCGGCAATTCAGCAGCGGCATACACCGGTACCCGACAATTTAGAACCGAAAGAATAGAGCTTCACACATAGATTAGATAGATATAAACATGTCAGACACATATATACGAAGTACAGTGAAAGTGCTGCTTACTGTACTTGTCATTTAGCGTAAAGGATTTATCAAAAAAAATAATAGTGTTTTCATGCACCGTCTCTTTAAAAAAGCCGGCCGGCAATTCAGCATCTGTACCCGACAATTTATAACAGACAGAATAGAGCTTCACACATAGATTAGATAGATAGAAACATGTCAGTCACATATATAAGAAGTGCAGTGACAGTGTTGATTACTGTACTTGTCATTTAGTGTAAAGGATTTATTTAAAAAAATAATAGTGTTTTCATGCACTGTCTCTTTAAAAAAGCCGGCCGGCAATTCAGCATCTGTACCCGACAATTTATAACAGACAGAATAGAGCTTCACACATAGATTAGATAGATAGAAACATGTCAGTCACATATATATGAAGTACAGTGATAGTGTTGGTTACTGTACTTGTCATTTAGTCTTAAAATAAAGGATTTATTATTAAAAAAATTGGCGTGGGGTTCCCCTTAATTTTAGGCTCTAGCGGAGGTTAAGCAGACGGCTGGGGCAGATGTTTGAAGCCTGGGAAGGGGGTAATACCCACGGAGCTTCCCAGGCTACTAATATCAGCCCCCAGCTGAATACATAGCCTTTACTAGCTATTAAAATGGGGGACCCCCCAAAAAAAATGACGTGGGGTCCCCCCTAATTTAATAGCTAGCAAAGGCTAGGCAGACAGCTGGGGGCTGATATTAATAGCCCAGGAAGGGAGCCATGAATATTGGCCCCCTCCCAGGCTAGAAACACCAGCCGTCAGCCGCCCCAGAAATGGCGCATTCATAGGATGCGCCAATTCTGGCACTTAGCCTCGCTCTTCCACGCTGCCCTGGTGCGGTGGCAGGGGGTAATAGGGTTGGGGTTGATGTCAGCTTATAATGCCAGCTGACATCAAGCCCAGGTTAGTAATGGAGAGGCGTCTATAAGACACCCCCATTACTAACCCCATAGTCAAAGTTAAAAAAAACACAAACACCCAGAATAAAGTCCTTTAATTGAAATAAAGACACAATCCTTTATTGTTCTAAATTAAACCATACTTACCGTCACGCCCATTCCAGCTGAAGCCAACGATCTCCTGCAATAAAAGAAAAATAATAAAGCAACCTCATCCTTACCTTTCCATGGTTCCCACGACAGCTTCAGCTCTGCTACATCGAGATGACAGGCTGGACCGCAGCAGAACGCTGCCATCCAGCCTCTCATCCCGCAGACACTGAGAAGCGCAGGCTTGCTTGCGCTGCTCAGCGTCTCTCTGTGACGACATCCAGATGAGCCGAGTTCATGTCCAATGAACTCAGCTCACCTCCTGTACGTCACTGACAGCGTGGGAGAATTCTCCTGCACTCAGCGCTTCAGCGTGAGAATTCTCCCGCTGAAGCGCTGAGTGCAGGAGAATTTTCCCACGCTGTCAGTGACGTGCATAAGGTGAGCTCATGTCCAATGAACTCAGCTCACCTCCTGCACGTCACTGACAGCGTGGGAGAATTCTCCTGCACTCAGCGCTTCAGTGTGAGAATTCTCCCACGCTGAAGCGCTGAGTGCAGGCGAATTTTCCCACGCTGTCAGTGACGTGCATGAGGTGAGCCGAGTTCATTGGACATTAACTCGGCTCATCTGGATGCCCTCACAGAGAGACACTGTGGAGCGCAAGCAAGCCTGCGCTTCTCAGTGTCTGCGGGATGACAGGCTGGATGGCAGCGTTCTGCTGCGGTCCAGCCTGTCATCTCGATGTAGCAGAGCTGAAGCTGTCATGGGAACCATGGAAAGGTAAGGATGATGTTGCTTTATTATTTTTCTTTTATTTCAGGAGATCGTTGGCTTCAGCTGGAATGGGCGTGATGGTAAGTATGGTTTAATTTAGAACAATAAAGAATTGTGTGTTTATTTCAATTAAAGGACTTTTTTCTGGGTGTTGTGTTTTTTTTAAATACTTTACTAGAAATTCATGGTGGTCATGTCTAATATTGGCGTGACCCCATGAATTTCGGGCTTAGGGCCAGCTGATAATGCCAAGCTGGCCCTAACCCCTTTATTACCCAGTGAGCCACCGCATCAGGGCCCTGGATGAGTTGGGTACAGCGCCAGAAGATGGCGCTTCTATGAACGCGCCATTTTCCGGGGTGGCTGCGGACTGCAATTTGCAGCGGGGGTGGCCCAGAAAGCTTGGGCCTCCCTGCGCTGCGGATTCCAGCCCCCAGCTGCCTAGTTGTACCTGGCTGGACACAAAAACAGGGCGAAGCCCCACGTCAATTTTCTTTAAATTATTTCATGAAATAATTAAGAAAAAAAGGGCTTCCCTATATTGTTGTGTCCGGCCAGGTACAAATAGGCAGCTGGTGGTTGGGGGCAGCCCGTTCCTGCCTGCTGTACCTGGCTGGACACAAATATAGTGCGAAGCCCCACGTCAATTTTTTTTAAATTATTTCATGAATTTCCTGAAATAATTTAAAAAAATTGAAGTGGGGCTTCGCACTATATTTGTGTCCAGCCAGGTACAGCAGGCAGGAACGGGCTGCCCCCATCCACCAGCTGCCTATTTGTACCTGGCCGGACACAACAATATAGGGAAGCCCTTTTTTTCTTAATTATTTCATGAATTTCATGAAATAATTAAAAAAAATTGAAGTGGGGCTTCGCACTATATTTGTGGCCAGCCAGGTACAGCAGGCAGGAACGGGCTGCCCCCAACCACCAGCTGCCTATTTGTACCTGGCCGGACACAACAATATAGGGAAAGCCTTTTTTTCTTAATTATTTCATGAATTTCATGAAACAATTAAAAAAAAAGTACGTGGGGCTTCGCCCTATTTTTGTGTCCAGCCAGGTACAACTAGGCAGCTGGGGGCTGGAATCTGCAGCGCAGGGAGGCCCAAGCTTTCTGGGCCCCCCCCCCGCTACAAATTGCAGTCCGCAGCCACCCCGGAAAATGGCGCATTCATAGAAGCGCCATCTTCTGGCGCTGTACCCAACTCATCCAGGGCCCTGGTGCGGTGGCTCACTGGGTAATAAAGGGGTTAGGGCCAGCTTGGTATTATCAGCTGGCCCCAAGCCCAAAATTCATGGGGTCACGCCAGTATTAGACATGACCGCCATGAATTTCTAGTAAAGTATTTAAAAAAAACACAACACCCAGAATAAAGTCCTTTAATTGAAATAAAGACACAATTCTTTATTGTTCTAAATTAAACCATACTTACCATCACACCCATTCCAGCTGAAGCCAACGATCTCCTGCAATAAAAGTAAAATAATAAACCAACCTCATCCTTACCTTTCCATGGTTCCCACGACAGCTTCAGCTCTGCTACATCGAGATGACTGGCTGGACCGCAGCAGAACGCTGCCATCCAGTCTGTCATCCCGCAGACACTGAGAAGCGCAGGCATGCTTGCGCTCCTCACTGTCTCGCTGTGACGGCATCCAGATGAGCCGAGGTCATGTCCAATGAACTCGGCTCACCTCATGCACGTCACTGACAGCGTGGGAAAATTCTCACGCTGAAGTGCTGAGTGCAGGAGAATTCTCCCACGCTGTCAGTGATGTGCATGAGGTGAGCTCATGTCCAATGAACTCGGCTCACCTCATGCACGTCACTGACAGCGTGGGAAAATTCTCACGCTGAAGTGCTGAGTGCAGGAGAATTCTCCCACGCTGTCAGTGATGTGCATGAGGTGAGCTCATGTCCAATGAACTCAGCTCACCTCCTTCACGTCACTGACAGCGTGGGAAAATTCTCCTGCAATCAGCGCTTCAGCGTGAGAATTTTCCCACGCTGTCAGTGACGTGCATGAGGTGAGCCGAGTTCATTGGACATGAACTCGGCTCATCTGGATGTCGTCACAGAGAGACGCTGAGCAGCGCAAGCAAGCCTGCGCTTCTCAGTGTCTGCGGGATGACAGGCTGGATGGCAGCGTTCTGCTGCGGTCCAGCCTGTCATCTCGATGTAGCAGAGCTGAAGCTGTCGTGGGAACCATGGAAAGGTAAGGATGAGGTTGCTTTATTATTTTTCTTTTATTGCAGGAGATCGTTGGCTTCAGCTGGAATGGGCGTGATGGTAAGTATGGTTTAATTTAGAACAATAAAGGATTGTGTCTTTATTTCAATTAAAGGACTTTATTCTGGGTGTTTGTGTTTTTTTTAACTTTGACTATGGGGTTAGTAATGGGGGTGTCTTATAGACGCCTCTCCATTACTAACCTGGGCTTGATGTCAGCTGGCATTATAAGCTGACATCAACCCCAACCCTATTACCCCCTGCCACCGCACCAGGGCAGCGTGGAAGAGCGAGGCTAAGTGCCAGAATTGGCGCATCCTATGAATGCGCCATTTCTGGGGCGGCTGACGGCTGGTGTTTCTAGCCTGGGAGGGGGCCAATATTCATGGCTCCCTTCCTGGGCTATTAATATCAGCCCCCAGCTGTCTGCCTAGCCTTTGCTAGCTATTAAATTAGGGGGGAACCCACGTCATTTTTTTGGGGGGGTCCCCCATTTTAATAGCTAGTAAAGGCTATGTATTCAGCTGGGGGCTGATATTAGTAGCCTGGGAAGCTCCGTGGGTATTACCCCCTTCCCAGGCTTCAAACATCTGCCCCAGCCGTCTGCTTAACCTCCGCTAGAGCCTAAAATTAAGGGGAACCCCACGCCAATTTTTTTAATAATAAATCCTTTATTTTAATACTAAATGACAAGTACAGTAACCAACACTATCACTGTACTTCATATATATGTGACTGACATGTTTCTATCTATCTAATCTATGTGTGATGCTCTATCTTTCTGTTCTAAATTGTCGGGTACCGCTGCTGAATTGCCGGCCGGCTTTTTTAAAGAGACAGTGCATGAAAACACTATTATTTTTTTAAATAAATCCTTTACACTAAATGACAAGTACAGTAAGCAACACTATCACTGTACTTATTATATATGTGACTGACATGTTTCTATCTATCTAATCCATGTGTGAAGCTCTATTCTTTCTGTTCTAAATTGTCGGGTACAGATGCTGAATTGCCGGCCGGCTTTTTTAAAGAGACGGTGCATGAAAACACTATTATTTTTTTTGATAAATCCTTTACACTAAATGACAAGTACAGTAAGCAACACTGTCACTGTGCTTCTTATATGTGTGACTGACATGTTTCTATCTATCTAATCTATGTGTGATGCTCTATTCCTTCTTGTCTAAATTGTCGGGTACCGGTGTATGCCGCTGCTGAATTTGCCGGCCGGCTTTTTTAAAGAGAGTGTCTTCTGAGCAGTTTGTCAGCTTTTGGACACCTTTGCAGGTGTTTTCTATGTGTTTCTATGTGTTTTTGTTTGCCTGCCATTGGTTTTAACGGTGTTCGACGGTGTTCTAAGGTGTTCGACGAACAGTTCGACGAACAGTTCCTCGAACATCCCGGTGTTCGACGAACCGAACCGAACCCGAACACTACGGGGGTGGCTCAACACTAGTAGGGAATAGTTGTGATTGCAGTCCTTTTGAGGGCTAGGATACATCAGTTCCTATCACTTTATCAGGCAGGTCTGAGCTCTTAAATAGATAGGTTGGGAGAAAAGACTAATTGTAATTGCAGTCCTTTTGAGGGCTAGGTTACATCAGCTCCTATCACTTTTTGCCAGGCAGGTCTGTACCAGTGCTGTGCAAGTTTCTTTCACAGCAGTTGGCTAAATCTAGCAAAGCAAATCCTTTTTGGCCTCTTGTAGTGAGTGTTAGTCAGTGGAGTAGCTTATCTGTGTTTCAAGCTACACCACCGATGCATAGAATACAAATTTTTTTAATGCACCTAGTGAAGTAAAACGTTTTGGGCATAGCATCATTCTATTAGTCCATCTATATTAACCTCCACCAGATTGCAAATTCAAAATAATTTTTATCTGCATCTAGCTCTGAAAAATTATTTGGGCTTCGGCTTGTAGCAGTGTGTGTGACTTGTTCTGTTAGTCCATCTATACTAACCTCCACCAGGTTGCAAATTCAATATAATTTTTATCTGCATCTAGCTCTGAATAAATATTTGAGCTTTTAACAGTGTGTGGGACTTGTTCTATTAGTCTATTTATACTAACCTCCACCAGGTTGCAAATTCAAAATAATTTTTATCTGCATCTAGCTCTGAAAAAATATTTTGGCTTGTAGCAGTGTGTGGGACTTGTTCTATTAGTCCATCTATACTAACCTCCACCAGGTTGCAAATTCACAATAATTTTTATCTGCATCTAGCTCTGAAAAAATATTTCGGCTTGTAGCAGTGTGTGGGACTTGTTCTATTAGTCCATCTATACTAACCTCCACCAGGTTCCAAATTCACAATAATTTTTATCTGCATCTAGCTCTGAAAAAATATTTCGGCTTGTAGCAGTGTGTGGGACTTGTTCTATTAGTCCATATATACTAACCTCCACCAGGTTGCAAATTCAATATAATTTTTATCTGCATCTAGCTCTGTAAAAATATTTGGGCTTCGGCTTGTAGCAGTGTGTGGGACTTGTTCTATTAGTCCATCTATACTTACCTCCACCAGGTTGCAAATTAAAAATAATCTTTATCTGCATCTAGCTCTGAAAAATTATTTGGGCTTCAGCTTGTAGCAGTGTGTGGGACTTGTTCTATTAGTCCATCTATACTAACCTCCACCAGGTTGCAAATTCAATATAATTTTAATATGCATCTAGCTCTGAATAAATATTTGGGCTTTTAACAGTGTGTGGGACTTGTTCTATTAGTCCATCTATACTAACCTCCACCAGGTTGCAAATTCAAAATAATTTTTATCTGCATCTAGCTCTGAAAAAATATTTTGGCTTGTAGCAGTGTGTGGGACTTGTTCTATTAGTCCATCTATACTAAACTCCACCAGGTTGCAAATTCACAATAATTTTTATCTGCATCTAGCTCTGAAAAAATATTTTGGCTTGTAGCAGTGTGTGGGACTTGTTCTATTAGTCCATATATACTATCCTCCACCAGGTTGCAAATTCAATATAATTTTTATCTGCATCTAGCTCTGTAAAAATATTTGGGCTTCGGCTTGTAGCAGTGTGTGGGACTTGTTCTATTAGTCCATCTATACTAACCTCCACCAGGTTGCAAATTCAATATAATTTTTATCTGCATCTAGCTCTGAAAAAATATTTGGGCTTCGGCTTGTAGCAGTGTGTGGGACTTGTTCTATTAGTCCATCTATACTTACCTCCACCAGGTTGCAAATTAAAAATAATCTTTATCTGCATCTAGCTCTGAAAAAATATTTGGGCTTCAGCTTGTAGCAGTGTGTGGGACTTGTTCTATTAGTCCATCTATACTAACCTCCACCAGGTTGCAAATTCACTATAATTTTTATCTGCATCTAGCTCTGAAAAAATATTTTGGCTTGTAGCAGTGTGTGGGACTTGTTCTATTAGACCATCTATACTAACCTCCACCAGGTTGCAAATTCAAAATAATTTTTATCTGCATCTAGCTCTGAAAAAATATTTGGGCGTCGGCTTGTATCAGTGTGTGGGACTTGTTCTATTAATCTTTCTATACTAACCTCAACCAGGTTGCAAATTCAAAATAATTTTTATCTGCATCTAGCTCTGAAAATATATTTCGGCTTGTAGCAGTGTGTGGGACTTGTTCTATAAGTCCATCTATACTAACCTCCTCCAGGTTGCAAATTCAATATAATTTTTATCTGCATCTAACCCAGCCAATACATTTGGGCTAATACCACAGTTTGGCCACTCAGCTCTGCTCGGTTCCCATCCATTGTTTTTTGTGCAAACAACTCCAGAGTTCTCAATTAGTTAACCACCAAAATGAGTGGAAAAAGGCCTGCTGCTGGTGAAAAGGGGAATAGGCGTGTTGGGAAGGGAAAAAAAGGTTGTGTCCGTGGGGTAGGGGTTAGAGCAACAGTAACATCTGCAGAAGAAAGACCATCTTCCAGCCAAACTAAGATGTCTACTTCTTTTAGCGGACAATGTGATAAGATCCCTTTCTTATGGCCACGCCAATCGCTACAAATTCCAGATGAGGCACAAAAGCAGCAGGTGCTTCAACGGATATCAAGTGCTCCTTTAAGTGAGCTCTCCTCCACCTCAACTTCACCATCACAAATACTCCAGTCCTCAGAGGTGTCACTCCAATCGCACTAGCTTCCTCACAGCTCCAAAGTATCCTGCTGCCTGTCTGAGTATGGGGTAGAACAGATGGTTGAGTCTGCAGTGCTGTTTACTCATACTATAGCCTGGGAATCAGATTTAGGCTCCAGAGCTTCTGTGAATCCAGATGAGGAAATGATCAGCACTGATGCCAAGAATCTTTATGAGTGAGATCCTGGACCAGAAGCCCAAGGTTCTGACCATAATGTAGACCCTCGTTCCCAAACTGTAACTCCTGTTGGTTGAGACAATAAGGAAGACGATGATGAGACTCAAATACCTGATTGGAGTGACAACTTTAGTTTTTTGTCAGGGCAGGAAGAGGATGGCTCTGAGGACGACGGGTGTGATAACACACAGGGTGATGATGACAAGGTAGGAGATCCCACTTACTGTCAACCCACAACCCACAGTCAGCCAGTCGATGAGGTCAGCAGAGAAGGTGGAGGAGGATGCTAGTGACGACGAGGTCAGGTTGCACCTTCCTGGACAGAGATGTAGTACTGGAAACACGTCAACAACAGCATCCTCAAACACAACTCTGCCTCTGACCACAAGTCGTGGTGGCTCTTTAGGTCGGATGGGTGCTAAGCCTCGCATAGCCTGGGCTTTTTTTCAGATCGATAAAGATGACCCAACTCGTGTTATCTGTAACATTTGTCAGCAAAAGCTAAGTAGAGGCCAAAAAATACATAGTTTGAGTACTTCATGCATGAACCGGCACATGGATATGAAGCATATGATGCAGTGGGAAGCTCACTGTGCTAGAATGCGGCCTAGCCGGCCTGGCCAACCACCGTCTGCCACATCTTGTGCATCCGCTGCCTCTTCATCCTCTGTGACTGGGGGGACAGGAGTCACACCTGTTTTGGGACGCAGACCTGCCACCTCTTTACCCGCAACAGCCAGTGTGATTGGCAGGTCATCATTTTCTTTGGAGGTGGAAACACCAGCTGGTGTTCAGCGCTGTCCGACATCGATAGCATCACCTTTGGATCAAGGCAACCTAACATGTCAGCCTTCATCTTCCTCACAGACCAGCAGTTTGGCGGGAACACCCTTCTCAACCCCGTCTAAGCACAACAGCCAGCCCTCGGACACTCAGATGTGGACAAGTAAAAGACCATTTCCTCCTAGCCATGACAAAGCTAAGAGGTTGAATTTCACCATCTGCAAGCACTTGGCTGCAGAAATGCTGCCTTTCCGCCTGGTGGACACAGAGGATTTTTGAGACCTTATGTCCGTCGCAGTGCCCCAGTACCAGATGCCCAGTCGGCACTACTTCTCAAAGAAAGGTGTGCCTGCGCTCCACCAGCATTTCGCACACAACATCACCGCTTCTTTGAGAAAGTCTGTGTGTGACAGGGTGCATTTCACCACAGACACTTGGACGAGTAGGCATGGACAGGGGCGTTACATGTCGCTGACTGGGCACTGGGTAACTATGGTGACAGCAGGACAAGGGGCTGCGGTCCAAGTCTTGCCATCCCCACGAGTTGTGCGTCAATCCTCTTTATCTCGAAGTTCCTCCACTGCTTCTGCCTCCTCAACCTCCTCTCGGTCCTCCACCTGCACCCAAAGCCTGTCTTGTCATGCCACAAGCTTTCTAACTGCTCTGAAGGGATCCTGAACACCCCTTACTATGCTGGCAGCAGGGCTCAACGTAATCAGGCAGTTTTTACTCTGAAATGTCTGGTAAATGTGAGTCACACAGCTGAGGAGTTGTGGTCAGCTCTGGAGAACCAGTTTCATGAATGGTTGTCTCCACTGGACCTGAAACCAGGGAAGGCCGTGTGCGACAATGCTGCAAACCTGGGTGCAGCCCTTCGCCGGGGCAATGTCACACACGTGCCTTGTATGGCTCACGTGTTGAACCTGGTTGTCCAGCAATTTTTAGCCCACTATCCCGGACTATATGGCCTTCTGCTGAGGTCACGGTCGCTGTGTGCTCCCTTCCGCTGTTCGCATCCCGCAGCTCAGCGACTTACATCTCTACAGAAGTCATTGGGCCTGCCACTTCACCAGCTAAAATGCGATGTGCCTACCCGGTGGAATTCAACTCTGCACATGTTGCAGCGACTGTGGCAGCACCGACAAGCCCTGGTGCAATACGTTCTGACGTATAGCCTGGGCCAACGAGATCCAGAGGTGGGGCAAATCACGCTGGAGGAGTGGTCTCAGATCAGGGACCTATGCACCCTTCTGCACAGTTTTGAAATGGCGACGTAGATGTTTAGTGCTGACGATGCCATTATCAGCAGGACTATTCCGGTGATTTACATGCTGGAGCACATGTTAAACAGAATTCTGAGTCAGGTGGAGGCACAAGAGGAGGTGGAGGAAGTAGAGGAGGAGGAGTTGTATGCGGAAGGGCTAACATCTGCAAGGTCCAGACGGTCGGCAGCACCAAGGCGGCAGGCATGTGAGGGTGGGGGAGATGGTTTTACCAGGGCGCATGGTAGCAGCCAAACTAGTGAGGAAGGTGAAGGAGCCCAGGAAGAAGTGGAGGACGAACTGATGGAAGACTCATCTGATGAGGGAGACCTTGATCACATTCCTGTTGTGCGAGGTTGGGGGGAGAGGGCAGAGGAAGGAAGCATGGTTGTTACCTCGCCACCAACACAACAGGGACTAGGTGCTCCTGGATGCGCAAGACACATGAGTGCCTTCTTGCTGCACTACCTGCAACATGACCCTCGATTTGTGAGAATTAGAAATACTCCTGACTGCTGGGTTGCCACACTGTTAAATCCGCGGTACAAAAGTAAATTTGCAGAAATTATTCCTGCCATAGAAAGAGATGCATGCATGCAGGAGTATCAGCAGAGACTGTTGCAGAATCTTACATGTGCTTTTCCACAAAACACTAGTGGTGCACGTAGTGAATCTCACAGTTCCAACTTGCCAATCGTGGGACCGTCGAGTGTTCAGCACTCAAAAGGTAACAGAAACACAGTATCTACTGGTAACATCAATTTTGCAGAATCATTTCACCACTTTTTTAGCCCATCCTTTGCAATGCCACAGGAGAAAAGAAGTCTGACACATAGTCAAAGCCTAGAGACGATGGTACAGGAGTATCTCCAAGTAAACATTGAAGCCATGACTGTGTCACTGGACCCTTGCTCTTTTTGGGCTTCCAATCTGGATAAATGGCCGGAGCTCGCCACTTATGCCTTGGAGATCTTGTCATGCCCTGCAGCCAGCTTTCTGTCTGAACGTGTGTTCAGCGCTGCTGGTGGTGTGCTGACAGATAAGGGCACGTGGCTCTCCACTGATAATGTAGACAGACTCACGTTCATAAAGAGGAACAAATCATGGATCCGAAATGACTTTTCTACCCCTGTGTCATCCTGGGGGGAGTAAAAGCTTGATGATTTGTTAAAATCACCTCACCAACCGTTTTAAGCTTTAAAATTACTAATCATGTTTATCTGTATCTTGACTGGAAAATAATTTGGGCCTTGTAGCAGTGTGCAGTACTGATTCTATTAGGCCATCTATAATAAACTCCACCAGATTTAAAATTACTAATCATGTTTATCTGTATCTTGGCTGGAAAATAATTTGGGCCTTGTATCAGTGTGCAGTACTGATTCTATTAGGCCATCTATACTAAACTCAACCAGATTTAAAATTACTAATCATGTTTATCTGTATCTTGGCTGGAAAATAATTTGGGCCTTCTAGCAGTTTGCAGTACTGATTCTATTAGGCCATCTATACTAAACTCCACCAGCTTTCAAATTAATAATAATTTTTAGTTGCATCTAGCCCGGAAAATAATTTTGGGGCTCATAGATGCGCAAGACACATGAGTGCCTTCTTGCTGCACTACCTGCAACATGACCTTCAGATTGTCAGAATTCGAAATAATCTTGACTACTGGGTTGCCACACTCTTAGATCCCCTAGATCCCCCACACTCTTCGATCAACCTTTTCATTTTAATAAAGAACAAAAAAATGGTCATTTTTGAAATTATAAGCATTAGCAGGTTATTAGAAACTGAAATCAAGCAGTTTTCTACTCAAAATTTTATTCTAGGTGATGTTACATTTGCACATAGGACCCCTTGTTCGAATGGAGCTTCTGAACTCTCTCGTCCATTGAATTTGTCAGGTTTTGGATGGTTTCTGTTCAATTGTTTTGCATGAGGACAGAATACCCTCCCAGAGCTGTTTCTTAGATGTGAACTGCCTCCTGCCATCATAGACACTCCTTTTGATGATGCTCCAGAGATTCTCAATGGGGTTGAGGTCAGGGGAGCATGGGGGTCACACCATAAGTTTGTCCCCTTTTATGCCCATATCAGCCAGAGATGCAGATGTGTTATGTGCAGCATGAGACGGTGTATTATCATGCTTGAAAATGATCTTGCTGCGGAATACATGATTCTTCTTCTTGAACCATGGGTGGAAGTGCTGTTTGAGAAACTCCACATACATTATGGAGTTCATCTTTACCACTTCAGTGATCCTAAAGGGGCCGACAATCTCTCTCCCCATGATTCCAGACCAAAACATTACTCCACCTCCTCCTTGTTGGCGCCGTAGCCGTGTTTGCATGGGGTGTCCATCAACCAGCCATCCTCCACTCCATCCATCTGGACCATCGAGTGTTGCACGGCACTCTTCAGTGAACAAAACAGTTTTGAAGTCAGTCTTCATGTATTGTTTGGCCCACTGGAGCCATTTCTGCTTGTGTACAGTGGATAGAGGAGGTCGACAGGATGGCTTACGCACAGCTGCAAAACTCTGAAGGACCCTGCATCTTGTTGTTCGGGGGACGTTGGAGGCACCAGCAGCTTCAAAAACTTGTCTGCTGTTTTGAAAAGGTTTTTTTTGCCGCTGCTCTTTTAACCTGACGTAATTTCCTGTAGGAAAGAGTCCTCAATTTTCCCTTATCAGCACGCACACGTGTGTACTGTGAATCAGCTACATAATTCTTGATTGTGCAATGATCAGGATGAAGTGTCTTGGCAATGTTGATTGTAGTCATGCCATGACCTAAACACTCCACAATTTGTTGCTTCTCAGCAGCCGACATATCCTTTTTCTTTCCCATTTTGGCAGAAAATGTAGGCTGCTTAATAATGTGGGACAGCCTTTTTAAATAGTCTTGCCTTTCATTGGACACACCTGCCAAACTAATTAGCACAGGTGTCTGCAATTGCTTACAATGATATAAAGAGCCCTGACACACATCACCATCAATGAGTTTAACTGACAAACAAACAAATTCTTCCCTTATCACTCCTAAACACTTTTTGCATAATAATTTGGAACACAGTGTACATGTGCTGTTCCACAAAACACCAGTGGTTCCCGTAGTGAATCTTACAGTTCTAACTTGCCAACCGTGGTCTGTATGGAGTTGTTCAATAAAGGGCCCAAAATTAAGATAACATAGACGGGAGAAGTCTCTATGAATACGAATACCTAATTATTTGATACCCTGTGCGGGCCAGGCAAAGGGAAAGTTAGACTGGATGGAATCCTGTATGGATTTTGGGAGGGAGACATCGAGGGCCTCAGACTTTGCTGCAATGATTTTAAAATTTGACCATGTAACAAAGTGATCTATTTCAGCCATAACAGCAGGGATGGATATATGTGATTGAGTGATATATATTAGGACATCATAACCAAATGCAGAGCAATTGTGCTCGGTGCCTCCCACCTCAATCCACCTAATATTGGGGTAATGGCGAATTGATGAGAGCAGGTGCTCCATCACAAGGATGTATAAGAGAGCGGACAGAGGACATCCCTGCCTTGTCCCAATGGTGATTATGAAAGGTGATGAAAATGTTCTGATGCGCCCCCTGGGCCTTGGGACTCCCGGAGCCGGACCCTTTTTGGTGGATGCTGGTGGTTGTAGTCTCCATGGCGGCGACCCGGTTCCGTGGCTTAGGGTTGTCAAACCAGTGGCGATGTTCCATTTATCTTCAGCCTAGGTGACGCATTGCGATACAGGGCCGTGATTTTGGCTATAAAAGGGTCCCCTAGACCCCTACCCCAAGTTTTTTAATAGAATAGTATATGGCGTGCCAGGAGACTCTATGGAATGCTTTCTCAGCATCCAACGAGAGTATCTAATTACAAATTTTTAACTGCATCTAGCCCAGGAAATATTTTGTGCCTAGTAGCAGTGTCTGCTAGTCAGCGGATTATCCCAGCTGTTAAGCAAGCTACACCACCTGTAGTTTGGACACTTAATTTTTTCAAAGGAAATGCTTCGGGCCCCAGGGACACTCAGTGAAGAGCATCGGGGAGGCACCCCAAGGCACAGGGGCTGGGACTGGCGGTAAGACGCCTTGCGGTCGACAGCCAAGCTCGATCCTTATAAAAGCTTTTTAACTGCAGCAGCTTTAGTGGACGCTACTGGAGCTGGAATTACGCGGCTTCTGGCATGAGACTTGCCCTCCAATAGATCCTTGTAAAATGATTTAAAGTGTACTCATTCAAATTAGAGAGACAATTTAAATTAAAAAGATTAGACCTGCCTCCACCGCAGGGGGGCTCGCTCGACCCACCAGCGGACAGGCACCAGTATTGGGAGAGGGGGGCTGGCCGTCAGGGTCCACCGCGGCTCTGGCACAAAGCCGGCGACACGGAGGTCGCACGGGCAGGAAAGGACTGGCCGTGTCGACTTCGCACTTTTTTGGTTTAAGAAGGGCATGACATGCCTATATCTGTGTCTCCCACTCCTTTTACTCCTCCACCTCTTTTCTTTTCGCATGACTATATGTACTTTTCACTTTTCCATGTGTTAGTTGTGTCTTCTGAGCAGTTTGTCAGCTTTTGGGCACCTTTGAAGGTGTTTTCTATGTGTTTCTATGTGTTTTTGTTTGCCTGCCACTTGTTTTAATGGTGTTCGAAGGAATTCGACGAACAGTTCGGCGAACATACGGGTGTTCGACGAACCGACCCGAACTCGAGCACTACGGGGGGTGGCTCAACACTAATGCAGAGTAAAAAAATCTATTTTTGTCTGTGAGTAATGTGACCCAGCATGCCATTGGCCACATTGTCATTTTGTGGCATTGAAATTCAGCTGTATGCAGAGTAAAAAAATCTTTTCTTTTCTGTGAGAAACGTGATACAGCAAGCCATATCTCACCTGTTCATATAGTGACACTGAAATTCAGTTGTGTATAGAGCTGTTGCATATTAAAAAAATATATTTTTTTCAGTTGCTAACATGATACAGCAAGCCATATCTCACCTTGTCATTTTGTGGGTGATGAAATTCTGCTGTATGCACTGCTCATGCAGAGTAAAAAAATCTATTTTTTTTCTGTGACAAACGTGATACAGCAGGCTAGATCTGAGTATGAAATTGTTTGGTGCATATCTTGTATGTTGTACAGGCCTCATCCACACAAAAAAAATATTTTCTTTTGCTACTAACGTGATACAGTAGGGGAGATCTCAGGTTCAAATTGTTTGGAGCAGATCTTGTATATTATACAAGCCTCATCCACACTAAAAAATGTTGTAGACAACATTACCTGCCAGGGTGCATTTCACCATAGACACCTGGAGTAAGCATGGCAAAGGGTGTCACATTTCACTGACTGGGCACTGGATGACTCTGGTGGCTGTGAGGGCAGGCGGGGAAGGGACTGCTCCACAAGTCTTGGAATCCCCAAGGCTTGCAGAACAAACCTCTGTATTTCACACTTTCTTCACTGCTTCTGCCTGCTTCTCCTCCTCTAGGGCCTCCATCTGCGCACTCAACCTCTGCCTTAATGAGTCACGCGTTCAAAGAGTACAGAGCGAATCCACACCACCTCTGTACTGAGCAACTAGGGCTCACCGCAATCAGGCAGGGTTAAAATTAATATGCCTTGGAGATTGCAGTCATATAGCTGAAGCTCTCCAGGCTGAGTTTAGGCAATGGCTGTCTATGCTGAATCTTTAGCAAGGGAACACCATGTGTCATAATGGTGTGAACCTGGTGGCGGCCCTATGCCGAGTTGAGCAACCACATGTGCCTTGCATGGCTCACGTCCTCAACCTGGTGGTAAAGCAATTTCTCTGCCACTATCCTGGCCTGGATGAGCTGCTGCAGAAAGTATGGAAGCTGTTTTCTCACTTTGGCCATTCGCACCCCTCAGGTCATCGACTTGCATCAATACATAGGTCTTTGCCCATGCCAGTTAACAGGATGATATGCGATGTGCCGACACGGTGGAATTCCACTCTGCACTTGTTGCAACGACTGTTGAGGCAGCAACAAGCCCCGATGCAGTATGTCATGTCGTATAGATTGAGCCAACGCACTACAGATGTGGGGCATATGATGTCTATGGAGTGGGCACAGATTAAGGACCTCTGCACCCTTCGGCACAGTTTTGAAATGGCTACTTAGATTGTTAGCGCTGACTATGCAGTCATCAGCATCACTATTCTGGTCATCTACATGCTGGAGCAGACTTTGAATATCCTGAGGCAGGAGGTGGTGGTCCCAGAAGAAGAGGAGGATGAGGAAGAGATAACAATGTCTCAAAGTTCCAGACTGTCGTCAAACAGACAGATGCCATGGGAGAATGGATTACTACAGGAGGAGGGTTGGTGATACCAGACAAACTATTAGTGTAGGTGCAAGAGCCGAGGAACAAATGGAGGAAAAAGAGGTGATGGGTGAGCAACAGTCAGAAGATGAAGAGGGTAATAATCCCCTCCCTGTTGTTCGTGGTTGCCGGGAGGGGATGGAGGATATAAGCATCAGTGTTACCAGCCACCAACACAGCATGGGCTTGTACCTCATGGAAGAGCCCGACATATTAGTGCCTTCTTGCTGCAACATGAACCCCATATAGTTATGATTCGAAATAATGCTTGCTACTGGGTTGCCACTCTGTTGGATCCACGATATAAGAGTAGATTTTCCCAGATTCTTTCCACCCTGGAAAGGGCCTTGCGAATGCTGGAGTATCAAAACAAGCTTTTACACAACCTTAATAGAGGTTTTCCTTAAGACAGCAGTGAGGCACACAGTGTGCATCGCAGCTGTATATTTTCAACCTCTGGCACGTCAATTCATCAAAGCCGAAACATTAGCAGCAGGAGTGTAAGTTGCAGAAGCAATTTCTGTGAGTCGATTCACACATTTTCTACACCAGCTCGTGCACAAGCACAACAGAGTACAAGTCTGACACGTGGTGAATGACTAGAGAGGTTGGTGCATTAGTATTTATAGCTCAATATCAATACCACCAGGGAGGGTTTGGACCCTTTTACATTTTGGTCTTCAAAAATGGATGAGTCGCCTGAGTTCGCCTGTCACGCCTTGGAGGTTTAATTATGCCCGGCAGCCAGCGTTCTCTCAGAGCGTGTCTTCAGCACTGCTGGTATTGTCTTGATGGATATCCGGCTGTCCTTCTGAAAGCGTAGACCGCCTAACCTTCATCAAGATGAACAAGTCATGGATCTCCAAGGACTTTTGAACCCCACTTGCAGGCTGTACAGACTAGGCGATTTGTAATGTTTAGTGTGCTGCATTGATCTCGCGTAATTACAGTCTGTGATATATTTAGCTTGGCTTCTATGCCTGCTGTTGCTGCTGCTGCAGGTGTTAACACAAATTTTTGGAAATGTGACCACTCTTGGTTGGGTCTACATCTGCTGGGTTGGCACTAGTGGAAGAGCTGTCCATCTTAATTATACTATTTCTACTGTAGTGAAATTGATGCCACTTCGATGGTATCTGCAACTAATTTTTGGAAATGTGGAGACTCCTGATTGAGTCTCCATCTGCTGGGTTGGCTGTAGTGGAAGAGGGGTCGGTACTAATTATACTATTTCTACTGTAGTGAAATTGATGCCAGTTCGGTGGTATGTGTCACTAATTTTTGGAAATGTGGAGACTCTTGATTGGGTCTCCATCTGCTGGGTTAGCTGTAGTGGAAGAGGTGTTGATCCTAATTATACTATTTATACTGTAGTGAAATTGATGCCACTTCGGTGATGTCTGTCACAAATTTTTGGAAATGTTGAGACTGCTGATTGGGTCTCCATCTGCTGGGTTGGCTTTAGTGGAAGAGGTGTCGGTGCCCATTATAATATTTCTACTCTGGTAAAATGTATGCCACTTTGGTGGTGTCAGCCCATAATTTAGGGAAATGTGAACACTATTGATTGGGTCTCCATCTGTTGGTTTGGCGCCGTAGTGGAAGAATTGTTAGTCCTAATTAAACTATTTCTACTGTAGTGAAATTGATGCCACTTTGGTGGCATCTGCCACTAATTTTTGGAAATATGGAGACTGCTGATTGGGTCTCTATCTGCTGGGTTGGCTTTAGTGGAAAAGGTGTCGGTACCCATTATAATGTTTCTACTCTAATGAAATTGTTGCTACTTTTGTGGTGTCAGCCCCTAATTTAGAGAAATGTGAACATTCCTGATTGGGTCTCTATCTGCTGGTTTGGCTGTAATGGTAAAATTGTCAGTCCTAATTTAACTATTTCTACTGTAGTGAAATTGATGCCACTTCGGTGATGTCTGCCACTAATTTATGGACATGTGAACACTCCTGGTTTGGTTTCCTTCTGCTGGTTTGGCTGTAGTGGAAGAGGTGTCGGTCCTAATTATACTATTTCTACTCTGGTGAAATTTATGCCACTTTGGTGGTGTCAGCCCATAATTTAGGGAAATGTGAACACTATTGATTGGGTCTCCATCTGTTGGTTTGGCGCCGTAGTGGAAGAATTGTTAGTCCTAATTAAACTATTTCTACTGTAGTGAAATTGATGCCACTTCGGTGGTGTCTGCCACTAATTTATGGAAATGTGAAGACTACTAATTGGGTCTCCATCTGCGGGGTTGGCTGTAGTGGAAGAGGTGTCAGTCCTAATTATACTATTTCTACTCTGGTGATATTTATGCCACTTTCGTGGTGTCAGCCCATAATTCAGGGAAATGTGAACACTCCTGATTGGGTCTCCATCTGCTGGTTTGGCTAAAGTGGAAGAATTTTCAGTCCTAATTAGTGTTGAGCCACCCCCGTAGTGTTCGAGTTCGGTTCGTCGAACACCCGTGTGTTCGCCGAACTGTTCGTCGAACTGTTCGTCGAACACCTTAGAACACCATTAAAACCAATGGCAGGCAAACAAAAACACATAGAAACACATAGAAAACACCTTCAAAGGTGTCCAAAAGCTGACAAACTGCTCAGAAGACACAACTAACACATGGAAAAGTGACAAGTACATATAGTCATGCGAAAAGAAAAGAGGTGGAGGAGTAAAAGGAGGGGGAGACACAGATATAGGCATATAAACCTATAAAAAGAACTGACAACCAGAAATATATATATCCAATGAAAGGAAAAAGGAGTGGAGAAGTAAAGCCAATATCCACAGAATGTTATGTGGAAGGCACGGCTCACACTAATAAAGAACAGGAATACCACTTAAAGTGCAAAATAGTGTTAATTTTTATTGTACACAATATTCCAGCAATTTAAAATAGGTGCAAATATCAAGAAGTATGATAAAGGATGGCTAAGATGAGATGAACAGTGAGGGGTAAGTTGGAAAAAGAGCCCCACCAAAAAGTAAAAGAAGGCTCATACCCTGCTACAGAAAGCACTCCATAAAAAATGCCTATGGATAAATCCCAGAGCCCCAGCTTGTATCCAAAGAGTATAGGAGGCAATGGGGGTCTGAGAAGGTAAATATGGAGGGTAGGTGGGCTAGCTGACAAGTACAACAATATATAAAAGGAAGTAACATATACATGGATATTCAGCATAGCCACACATTACCTTGAGACATGGCAGATGAAGGAGATGCAAGTCTGTGGCACGGGTCAAGAGTAGCCCGCCTCGACGCGCGTTTCACCTGAATGGCTTCGTCAGGAGGCGTGGCCAGACAGGGCAGGTGAATGTATTTATATGAAATTACACTAGATGCCATCCAATGGGTGTGCCTCCGGCTGCAGCGGTCCGCCTCCTAAAGCGCCCGGGCGAGCCCATCGCCGCCCGGCAAGACAGGAAGAGGAACAGCGTCACCTCCCCATCACCCAGGCAACCGTGGGCACGCCCATGACGCCCAGGCCGCAGCACGCCAGCGGAGGACAGCAGAAGTCAGAGGCAGACCAGGAGGCATGAGCCGATTAGCGTGGTCATGAACTTGTCATCGATCGGTAAGTGGGTGGCCAGTCCACAAGCCGCCAGAGAGTCGTTCAGACCCGCATGAATAATAAAAATCAAAGTACGACAATGAATGTAAATAATACAATAGAAAATATGAAGAAGGGAGCAATAATGAATGAGGCCGACAATACATAAATCTGGATAACAGTAAATGCAGGCAAGCGAATACATATATAAAGAAAATATATGACTGCAATATATATATATATATAGAAAGAACCAATGAATAAGTAAATAAAAATTAAATATAAATAGTTACTAAATAAATATATACCAGCACTGCACTACTCAAATGTAAATAACTAATAATCACAAGTAGAATAGAAAAAAGAAAAATAATAATGTATACATAGGTCTCCTCTTCATCTTTCGATTACAGATGTAGTAAGTTCATAAATATTGAAGATGATTGATGAACGAATGCACTCACTCTCCCGCAATGGACACCAACCCAGTGAAAATGCGAAAAGGCATCTAGAAATCAAATATAACAATTAAAAACTAATAAAACCAATCAACATAAAAAGAGAAATCGACAAAACCACCTGCCGATATAATAAGCCAATATAGGCATGTCATGCCCTTCTAAAATCCAAAAAGTGAGAAGCCGACACGTTCAGTCCGCTCCTGCCCGTGCCACCTCCGTGTCGCCGGGTTTGTGCCAGAGCCACGGTGAACCCTGACGGCCAGCCCCCCTCTCCCAATACTGGTGCCTGTCCGCTGGTGGGTCGAGCGAGCCCCCCTGTGGTGGAGGCAGCTCTAAGCTTTTTAATTTTAATTGTCTCTCTAATTTGAATGAATACACTTTAAATCCATTTACAAGGATCTATTGGAGGGCAAGTCTCATGCCAGCAGCCGCGTAATACCAGCTCCAGTAGCGTCCACTAAAGCTGCTGCAGTTAAAAAGCTTTTATAAGGATCGAGCTCGGCTGTCCACCGCAAGGCATCCTACTGCCAGTCCCAGCCCCTATGCCTTGGGGTGCCTCCTGATGCTCTTCACTGAGTATCCCGTGGTCCCGAAGCATTTCCTTTGAAAAAATTAAATGTCCAAACTACAGGTGGTGTAGCTTGCTTAACAGCCGGGATAATCCGCTGACTAGCAGACACTGCTACTAGGCACAAAGTATTTCCTGGGCTAGATGCAGTTAAAAATTTGTAATTAGATACTCTCGTTGGATGCTGAGAAAGCATTCCATAGAGTCTCCTGGCACGCCATATATGATTCTCTTAAAAAGCTTGGGGTAGGGGACTAGGGGACCCTTTTATAGCCAAAATCACAGCCCTGTATCACAATACGTCACCTAGGCTGAAGATAAATGGAACTGTAGCACCCTGAGGGCTCGGTTGCTACAGAGGTATTGCACCTCACCCAGAGGTGTGATATCTCACTCTCAGGTAAGGATGGAGTGTGGATCAGGACCCGACACCTGCATGCATTACACCACATTGCCGTGGGGCAGGGCGACTAATATGCCTCTGAGATGGGCACGACAGTCCCTGTCCCTGGCTGGAGTGGGGGGAGGGAACACTGAGGAAGGGGAACCCTGTAGTGCAGGAGCAGGGAGGAAGCAGTTCCTGGGTGCATTGAGAAGGGAGTATAAAAGGTGGGCACCATCTTAGTTCAGTGCAGAGAAGTCTGAGCAGAAGTGGCAGGGAGCAGGGGCTCTGCATGAGCTCTGCTCCGGAGGCGGGCCTAGTAACAGAGGCCCAGGCCTGGAAGAGGGAGAAGGAAGGAAGAGGAGCGGAGAAGGCTCCAGGAACGAGGAATGAAGGGATCCCAGGGGTGCGGACGGGCGAGTCGCCACCGCACGCCCGAATCCACCTGCGTGGAGGGGTCAGGCCAAAGGGGGAGACCGGTCCCCGAAACTAGTGGAGGCAGGAAACGACCCTCAGCTAGAAACCAGAGGCTGTGACATTTCACGTGGCGCAGCCCCTCGCTACACCCGCTTGGAAGGCACCACATAGGGTCAGGGAAACTGGCGCCAAGTTTACCAAGAGGAGGCCCGAGGCAGCCGGACAGAAGTGTTGGTAAGAAAGGCCAGACAAAGGACACACAAAGGGGGTCCTGTGAAGCACTCCAAAGTTATCTGGGAGTTGTCTGAGCCCCTCACCTGGTGAGCACAGTACGACGTGGGCAGCCGTTACCTGCAGACGTGGTCTGGATAATAAGAACTGTGAGTAAAGGCCCTGGACTGCATCAATGACTCGGTGTCGTTACTGCTGCTGCCCTGCACCATCACCCCCATCCTCCGCATACACTGCCCTGAGGCTATACTCCTCCCGTGGGGAGATATGCTATGCTCTGCTGCACCCATAACACCAGCCTCAGCGGTCTGCCCTGCAGCGGCGGTTCACTCTGACCGCAATCCACGGGTGGCGTAGTCGGACATTTAAACATCAAAACCACATAAATAGTTCCGCCACTGGTTTGACCACCCTGAGCCACGGAACCGGGTTGCCGCCACGAAGACTACAACCACCAGCATCCACCAAAAAGGGTCCGGCTCAGGGTGTCCCAAGGCCCAGGGGGTGCATCAGAACATTTTCATCACCTTTCACAATCACCAATGGGACAATGCAGGGATGTCCTCTGTCCCCTCTCTTATACATCCTAGTGACGGAGCACCTGCTCTCATCAATTCGCCATAACCCCAATATTAGGTGGATTGAGGTGGGAGGCACCGAGTACAAGTGCTCTCTATTTGCTGATGATGTCCTAGTATATATCACTCAATCACATATATCCATCCATGCTGTTATGGCTGAAATAGATCACTTTGTTACATGGTCAAATTTTAAAATCAATGCAGCGAAGTCTGAGGCCCTCAATGTCTCCCTCCCCAAATCCATACAGGATTCCATCCAGTCCAACTTTCCCTTTGCCTGGCCCTCACAGGGTATCAAATACTTAGGAATTCCTATTCATAGAGACCTCTCCCATCTATGTTATCTTAATTTTGGGCCCTTTATTGAACAACTCCATACAGACCACGGTTGGCAAGTTAGAACTGTAAGATTCACTACGTGAACCACTGGTGTTTTGTGGAAAAGCACATGTACACTGTGTTCCAAATTATTATGCAAAAAGTGTTTAGGAGTGATAAGGGAAGAATTTGTTTGTTTGTCAGTTAAACTCATTGATGGTGATGTGTGTCAGGGCTCTTTATATCACTGTAAGCAATTGCAGACACCTGTGCTAATTAGTTTGGCAGGTGTGTCCAATGAAAGGCAAGACTACTTAAAAAGGCTGTCTCACATTATTAAGCAGCCTACATTTTCTGACAAAATAGGAAAGAAAAAGGATGTGTCGGCTGCTGAGAAGCAACAAATTGTGGAGTGTTTAGGTCAAGGCATGACTACAATCAACATTGTGCGATGATCAGGATGAAGTGTCTTGGCAATCAAGAAGTATGTAGCTGATTCACAGTACACATGTGTGCATGCTGATAAGGGCAAATTGAGGACTCTTTCCTACCGCCAATTACGTCAGGTTAAAAGAGCAGCGGCAAAAAAGCCTTGTCATAGCAGCAGACAAGTTTTTGAAGCTGCTGGTGCCTCCAACGTCCCCCGAACAACAAGATGCAGGGTCCTTCAGAGGTTTGCAGCTGTGCATACGCCATCCTGTCGACCTCCTCTATCCACTTCACACAAGCAGAAACGGCTCCAGTGGGCCAAACATTACATGAAGACTGATTTCTAAACTGTTTTGTTCAAGGATGAGTGCCGTGCAGCGCTCGATGGTCCAGATGGATGGAGTGGAGGATGGCTGGTTGATGGACACCCCACGCAAACACGGCTACAGCGCCAAAAAGGAGGAGGTGGAGTAATGTTTTGGGCTGGAATCATGGGGAGAGAGATTGTCGGCCCCTTTAGGATCCCTGAAGGCGCTAAAGATGAACTCCATAATGTATGTGGATTTTCTCAAACAGCACTTCCTGCCATGGTTCAAGAAGAAGAACCGTGTATTTCACAGCAAGATCATTTTTTTGCATGATAATGCACCATCTCATGCTGCACATAAAACATCTGCATCTCTGGCTGATATGGGCATAAAAGGGGACAAACTTATGGTGTGACCCCCATGCTCCCCCGACCTCTACCCCATTCAGAACCTCTGGAGCATCATCAAAAGGAGTGTCTATGATGGCGGGAGGCAGTTCACATCTAAGCAACAGCTCTGGGAGGGTATTCTGTCCTCATGCAAAACAATTGAACAGAAACCATCCAAAACCTGACAAATTCAATGGACGAGAGAGTTCAGAAGCTCCTTTCGAACAAGGGGTCCTATGTGAAAATGTAACATCACCTAGAATAAAGTTTTGAGTTGAAAACTGTTTGATTTCAGTTTCTAATAACCTGCTAATGCTTATAATTTCAAAAATGACCATTTTTTTGGTCTTTATTAAAATGAAAAGGTTGATCGAAAAGTTTGGGGGATCTAAGAGTGTGGCAACCCAGTAGTCATGATTACTTCAAATTCTGACAATATGAGGGTCATGTTGCAGGTAGTGCAGCAAGAAGGCACTTATGTGTCTTGCGCATCTCGGAGCCCCAAAATTATTTTCCGGGCTAGATGCAGCTAAAAATTATTATTAATTTTAAATCTGGTGGAGCTTAGTATAGATGGCCTAATAGGATCAATGCTGCACACTGCTACAAAGCCCAAATTATTTTCCAGTCAAGATACAGATAAACATGATTAGTAATTTTAAATCTGGTGGAGCTTATTATAGATGGCCTAATAGAATCAGTGCTGCACACTGCTACAAAGCCCAAATTATTTTCCAGCCAAGATACAGATAAACATGATTAGTAATTTGAAAGCTTAAAACGGTTGGTAGGGTGATTTTAACCAATCATCAAGCTTTTACTCTCCCCAGGATGACACAGGGGTAGAAAAGTCGTTTCGGATCCATGATTTGTTCATCTTTATGAACGTGAGTCTGTCTACATTATCAGTGGAGAGCCGCGTGCGCTTATCTGTCAGCACACCACCAGCAGCGCTGAACACACGTTCAGACAGAACGCTGGCTGCGGGGCATGACAAGATCTCCAAGGCGTAAGTGGCTAGCTCCGGCCATTTATCCAGATTGGAAGCCCAAAAAGAGCAAGGGTCCAGTGACACAGTCATGGCTTCAATGTTTATTTGGAGATACTCCTGTACCATCGTCTCTAGGCGTTGACTATGTGTCAGACTTCTTGTCTCCTGTGGCCTTGGAAAGGATGGGCTAAAAAAGTGGTGAAATGATTCCGCAAAATTGATGTTACCAGCAGATACTGTGGTTCTGTTATGGTTTGAGTGCTGAACAATTGACGGTCCCACGGTTGGCAAGTTGGAACTGTGAGATTCACTACGTGCACCACTGGTGTTTTGTGGAAAAGCACATGTAAGATTCTGCAACAGTCTTTGCTGATACTCCTGCATGCGTGCATCCCTTTCTATGGCAGGAATAATTTCTGCAAATTTACTTTTGTACCGGGGATCTAACAGTGTGGCAACCCAGTAGTCAGGATTATTTCTAATTCTCACAATTCAAGGGTCATGTTGCAGGTAGTGCAGCAAGAAGGCACTCATGTGTGTTGCGCATCCAGGAGCACCAAGTCCCTGTTGTGTTGGTGGCGAGGTAACAATCATGCTTCCTTCCTCTGTCCTCTCCCCCCAAACTCGCACAACAGAAATGTGATCAAGGTCTCCCTCATCTGATGAGTCTTCCATCAGTTCGTCCTCCACTTCTTCCTGGGCTGCTGCACCTTCCTCACTAGTTTGGCTGCTACCATGCGCCCTGGTAAAACCATCTCCCCCACCCTCACATGCCTGCCGCCTTGGTGCTGCCGACCGTCTGGACCTTGCAGATGTTAGCCCTTCCGCATACAACTCCTCCTCCTCTACTTCCTCCACCTCCTCTTGTGCCACCACCTGACTCCGAATTCTGTTTAACATGTGCTCCAGCATGTAAATCACCGGAATAGTCATGCTGATAATGACATCGTCAGCACTAAACATCTTCGTCGCCATTTCAAAACTGTGCAGAAGGGTGCATAGGTCCCTGATCTGAGACCACTCCTCCAGCGTGATTTGCCCCACCTCTGGATCTCGTTGGCCAAGGCTATGCGTCAGAACGTATTGCACCAGGGCTTGTCGGTGCTGCCACAGTCGCTGCAACATGTGTAGAGTTGAATTCCACCGGGTAGGCACATCGCATTTTAGCCGGTGAAGTGGCAGGCCCAACGACTTCTGTAGAGATGAAAGTCGCTGAGCTGCGGGATGCGAATGGCGGAAGTGAGCACACAGCGACCGTGCCCTCTGCAGAAGGCCATCTAGTCTGGGATAGTGGGCTAAAAATTGCTGGACAACCAGGTTCAACACGTGAGCCATACAAGGCACGTGTGTGACATTGCCCCGGCGAAGGGCCGCACCCAGGTTTGCAGCATTGTCGCACACGGCCTTCCCTGGTTTCAGGTCCAGTGGAGACAACCATTCATGAAATTGGTTCTCCAGAGCTGACCACAACTCCTCAGCTGTGTGACTCACATTTCCCAGACATTTCAAAGTAAAAACCGCCTGATGACGTTGAGCCCTACTGCCAGCATAGTAAGGAGGTGTGCAGGATCCCTTCTGCGCAGTTAGAAAGCTTGTGGCATGACCAGACAGGCTTTGGGTGCAGGTGGAAGACCGAGAGGAGGTTGAGGAGGCAGAAGCAGTGGAGGAACTTTGACATAAAGAGGATTGACGCACAACTCGTAGGGACGGCAAGACTTGGACAGCAGCCCCTTGTCCTGCTGTCACCATAGTTACCCAGTGCCCAGTCAGCGACATGTAACGCCCCTGTCCATGCCTACTCGTCCAAGTGTCTGTGGTGAAATGCACCCTGTCACACACAGAGTTTCTCAAAGAAGCGGTGATGTTGTGTGCGACATGCTGGTGGAGCGCAGGCACACCTTTCTTTGAGAAGTAGTGCCGACTGGGCATCTGGTACTGGGGCACTGCGACGGACATAAGGTCTCGAAAATCCTCTGTGTCCACCAGGCGGAAAGGCAGCATTTCTGTAGCCAAGAGCTTGCAGATGGTGAAATTCAACCTCTTAGGTTTGTCATGGCTAGGAGGAAATGGTCTTTTACTTGTCCACATCTGAGGGACCGAGGGCTGGCTATTGTGCTTAGACGGGGTTGATAAGGGAGTCCCTGGCAAACTGCCGGTCTGTGAGGAAGATGCAGGTGGACATGTTAGGTTGCCTTGATCCAAAGGTGGTGCTATCGATGTCGGACAGCGCTCAACACCAGCTGGTGTTACCACCTCCAAAGAAAATGATGACCTGCCAATCACGCTGGCTGTTGCGGGTAAAGAGGTGGCAGGTCTGCGCCCCAAAACAGGTGTGACTGCTGTCCCCCCAGTCACAGAGGATGAAGAGGCTGCGGATGCACAAGATATGGCAGACGGTGGTTGGCCCGGCCGGCTAGGCCGCATTGTAGCACACTGAGCTTCCCACTGCAACTTATGCTTCATGTCCATGTGCCGGTTCATGCATGAAGTACTCAAACTATGTATTTTTTGGCCTCTACTTAGCTTTTGCTGACAAATGTTACAGATAACACGAGTTGGGTCATCTTTATCGATCTGAAAAAATGCCCAGGCTATGCAAGGCTTAGCACCCATGCGACCTGAAGAGCCACCACGACTTGTGGTGAGAGGCAGAGTTGTGTTTGAGGATGCAGTTGTTGACGTGCTTCCAGTACTACGTCTCTGTCCAGGAAGGCGCAACCTGACCTCGTCGTCACTAGCATCTTCCTCCACCTCCTTTGCTGACCTCATCTCTTGGCTGACTGTGGGTTGACAGTAAGTGGGATCTCCAACCTCATCATCATCACCCTGTGCGTTATCACACCCGTCGTCCTCAGAGCCAACCTGTTCCTGCCCTAACAAAAAACTAAAGTTGTCGCTCCAATCAGGTATTTGAGTCTCATCATCGTCTTCCTCATTGTCTCCACCAACAGGAGTTACAGTTTGGGAATGAGGGTCTACATTATGGTCAGAACCTTCTTCGTCTGGTCCTGGATCCGACTCATAAAGATTCTGGGCATCAGTGCAGATCATTTCCTTGTCTGGATTCACAGAAGCGCTGGAGTCGACCTCTGATTCCCAGGCTATAGTATGAGTAAACAGCTCTGCAGACTCAACCATCTGTTCTACCTCACACTCAGACGGCAGCTGGAGATTTGGGAGCTGTGAGGAAGCAAGTGCGATTGGGGTGACACCTTTGAGGACTGGAGTATTTGTGATGTTGAAGTTGATGTGGAGGAGAGCCCACTTACAGGAGCACTTGATATCCGTTGAAGCACCTGCTGTTTTTGTGCCTCATCTGGAATTTGTAGCGATTGGCGTGGCCGTAAGAAAGGGATCTTATCACATTGTCCGCTAAAAGAAGTAGACATTTTAGTTTGGCTGGAAGATGGTCTTTCTTCTGCAGATGTTACTGTTGCTTTAACACCTACACCACGGACACAACCTTTTTTCCCCTCCCCAACATGCCTATTCCCCTTTCCACCAGCAGCAGGCCTTTTTCCACTCATTTTGGTGGTTAACTAATTCACAACTCTGGAGTTGTTTGCACAAAAAAACAATGGATGGGAACCGAGCAGAGCTGAGTGGCCAAACTGTGGTATTAGGCCAAAACTATTGGCTGGGTTAGATGCAGAAAAAAATTATATTCAATTTGCAACCTGATGGAGGTCAGTATAGATGGACTAATAGAACAAGTCCCACACACAGCTAGAAGCCCAAATATTTTTTCAGAGGTAGAGGCAGAAAAAAATTATATTCAGTTTGCAACCTGATGGAGGTCTGTATAGATGGATTAATAGAACAAGTCCCACACACAACTAGAAGCCCAATATTTTTTCAGAGGTAGATGCAGAAAAAAAATATATTCAGTTTGCAACCTGATGGAGGTCAGTATAGATGGACTAATAGAGAAAGTCCCACACACTGCTAGAAGGCCAAATATTTTTTCTGAGCTAGATGCAGACAAAAAATTATTTTTAATTTGCAACCTGATGGAGGTCAGTATAGATGGACTAATAGAGAAAGTCCCACACACTGCTAGAAGGCCAAATATTTTTTCAGAGCTAGATGCAGATATAAATTATTTTTAATTTGCAACCTGATGGAGGTCAGTATAGATGGACTAATAGAGAAAGTCCCACACACTGCTAGAAGGCCAAATATTTTTTCAGAGCTAGATGCAGAAAAAAATTATATTCAGTTTGCAACCTGATGGAGGTCAGTATAGATGGACTAATAGAACAAGTTCCACACACAGCTAGAAGGCCAAATATTTTTTCAGAGGTAGATGCAGATAAAAATTATTTTTAATTTGCAGCCTGATGGAGGTCAGTATAGATGGACTAATATAGAAAGTCCCACACACTGCTAGAAAGCCAAATATTTTTTCAGAGCTAGATGCAGACAAAAAATTATTTTGAATTTGCAACCTGATGGAGGTCAGTATAGATGGACTAATAGAGAAAGTCCCACACACTGCTAGAAGGCCAAATATTTTTTCAGAGCTAGATGCAGACAAAAAATTATTTTGAATTTGCAACCTGATGGAGGTCAGTATAGATGGACTAATAGAGAAAGTCCCACACACTGCTAGAAGGCCAAATATTTTTTCAGAGCTAGATGCAGATAAAAATTATTTTTAATTTGCAACCTGATGGAGGTCAGTATAGATGGACTAATAGAGAAAGTCCCACACACTGCTAGAAGGCCAAATATTTTTTCAGAGCTAGATGCAGAAAAAAATTATATTCAGTTTGCAACCTGATGGAGGTCAGTATAGATGGACTAATAGAACAAGTCCCACACACAGCTAGAAGCCCAAATATTTTTTCAGAGGTAGATGCAGATAAAAATAATTTTTAATTTGCAACCTGATGGAGGTCTGTATAGATGGAGTAATAGAGAAAGTCCCACACACTGCTAGAAGGCCAAATATTTTTTCAGAGCTAGATGCAGACAAAAAAATTATTTTGAATTTGCAGCGTGATGGAGGTCAGTATAGATGGACTAATAGAACTAGTCCCACACACTGCTAGAAGGCCAAATATTTTTTCAGAGCTAGATGCAGAAAAAAATTATATTCAGTTTGCAACCTGATGGAGGTCAGTATAGATGGACTAATAGAACAAGTCCCACACACTGCTAGAAGCCCAAATATTTTTTCAGAGCTAGATGCAGAAAAAAATTATATTCAATTTGCAACCTGATGGAAGTCAGTATAGATGGACTAATAGAATGATGCTATGCCCAAAAGATTTTACTTCACTAGGTGCAGTAAAAAAATTGGTATTCTATACACAGGTGGTATATCTTGCAACACAGATAGGCTACTCCACTGACTAACACACTCTGCAATAGGCCAAAAAGGATTAGCTTTGCTAGATTCAGCCAAATGCTGTGAAAAAAACTTGCACAGCACTGGCACAGACCTGCCTGGCAAAAACTGATAGGAACTGATGTAACCTAGTCCTGAAAAGGACTGCAATTACAATTAGTCTTTACTCCCACAATCTATCTATTTAAGAGCACAGACCTGCCTGATAAAAGTCGTAGGAAATGCTGTAACCTAGTCCTTAAAAGGACTGCAATCACAACTATTCCCTACTCTCAAGCTATCTGTAGATTTGTGCGAAAATTGGCTTGAAATTAACAAGGTATAGCACACACAGCAACAGCGGTGCCATCTAACACGCAGCTGCAGCAGTGAGAAAATGGTGGCGACGGGGAAAATGGCTTGGTCTTATAGGGCAAGGACATGTGACATACACTGCCAATGACACATGCCCTTGCTTGTGTGAAAAAAAGCACTTCGCTCCGTGTGTGTGCTGCTGATAGGCTGACAGATTGCACCTCCCCACTGTAAATGCGGGAAAGAGAAAAAAAAATGGAGATCTTCATTATTCCTGCAGAGATCCATCCCCTGCCCCTCCCCCCATCCCGCTGTACACTCAAACTGCGTATTAACATTAATTTTCATCATTACTGAGAAAAAATCCAGTTATAATTTTGGTGCACGAACAGTTATCGAACATAACCTCGAACAGCCGAATTTTTCTCAAATCGTTCGTGTTCGCCGAACGGCTCGAACAACGCCCACAACAGCTCGAATTTGAGATTGGCGAACAGTTCAAGTCGAACAACGCTCATCTCTAGTCCTAATTATACTATTTCTACTGTAGTGAAATTGATGCCACTTTGGTGGCGTCTGCCACTAATTTTTGGAAATATGGAGACTGCTGATTGGGTCTCTATCTGCTGGGTTGGCTTTAGTGGAAGAGGTGTCGGTACCCATTATAATGTTTCTACTCTAATGAAATTGTTGCTACTTTTGTGGTGTCAGCCCCTAATTTAGAGAAATGTGAACACTCCTGATTGTGTCTCTATCTGCTGGTTTGGTTGTAATGGTAGAATTGTCAGTCCTAATTTAACTATTTCTAATGTAGTGAAATTGATGGCACTTCAGTGATGTCTGCTACTAATTTATGGACATGTGAACATGTCCATAAATTTCCTTCTGCTGGTTTGGCTGTAGTGGAAGAGGTGTCGGTCCTAATTATACTATTTCTACTCTGGTGAAATTTATGCCACTTTGGTGGTGTCAGCCCATGATTTAGGGAAATGTGAACACTCTTGATTCGGTCTCTATCTGCTGGTTTGGCCGTAGTGGAAGAATTGTCAGTCCTAATTAAACTATTTCTACTGTAGTAAAATTGATGCCACTTTGGTGGTGTCTGCCACTAATTTTTAGAAATGTGGAGACAGCTGATTGGGTCTCCATCTGCTGTGTTACCTGTAGTGGAAGAGGTGTCGGTCCCCATTATAATATTTCTACTCTAATGAAATTGTTGCCACTTTGGTTGTGTCAGCCCATGATTTAGAGAAATGTGAACACTCCTGGATGGGTCTCCATCTGCTGGGTTGGCTGTAGTGGAAGAGGAGTCGGTCCCTATTAAAATATTTCTACTCTGGTGAAATTTATGCCACGTTGGTGTTGTCAGCTATTGATGAGAGAGTGTATTCGTTACTTTTCGCTATTTACACGGATAGTACGGTATTCGGGTTACTCAATATATTGCGAGTATTTGTGTACTCGCCTCTCTATGTTCGGGTGTCCCTGCATTCCTGCAGTTTGGGCGCCTCCTTTGCAGCTACTAAACATGCTTCTTAACCAATCACAGTAATGCCGCAGACATCATGGTTGTGGCATTACTGTGATAGGCTGGCTGCCCAGCGTCATAGGGTCTATTTAAGCCCTGCCGCAGCCATTTTGTGCACATTGCGTCTGGAGCGTGCGTTCTATATGCATAGGGAGAGATCGCTGAGCTGCTAAGGAAAGACTTTAGGTCTCTTGATAAAACAAAAGCCCTTTTAAGGGCTACTTGCAGTGTATACTAGTTCAGTGTTTGAAGGAGCCGCTCACTAGCTCCATAATACCACCAAAAAATAGCTCTTTTCAAAGCTAAAGACACACAACAGAGTCAGAGTGAGAGCTTTTGTATTATGCAGGGAGAGGTTAATGAGTTCTTCCAGTGTCCTTCTTCAAACAGCTCTTGTCAGAGCCAAAGTGATATTTTTCCAGCACACAGAGTTGTAGCATTTTGTGCTGCCTTTTTTTTAAAAGCATTTGTCTATTTTCCCCACTTTTTTAGGGGTCAAAATCTGGCTTCTGCTGTCCACATTAGTCCACATAAAAAGGCGATTAGTGCCCAATGCAAAGCAGTAGTCCAAACATTTCCTACTGCCTGCTACCAAGCACACACCCGGCCATTTTCCCTGCTGTTTTTGGGGTGACAGCCTGCCTTCTGTCCACATTAGTCCACTTAAAAAAGCGTTTAGTGCCCTACACAAACCAGTAGTCCAAACATTTCCTACTGCCTGCTACAAAGCACGCACCAGCCCATTTTCCCCACTGTTTTTGGGGTGACAGCTAGCTTGGCTTGTGCCATCAATATCTGAAAATCTGTCAACAAAACCCAAAATGCCAAAAAAGCCTGTTGATAAGGCACTCAGTCTGTGTCAGGTCAGAAGAAGCTTGATGCATCCACTATGTTCCTGGAAAAATTTCCCGGCCTGGAATGTAAACGTGTGGAAGCAAGAAGAGCGAGAGTAGATTCTGTCTTGGATAGCAGACAAGGCCTCTAGGCATTTGCCAAGCAGCAACAAATCCCAAGTATTTGGGGCCATTATGGCCAGAAGAAAGCCACTTGGAGGAACGTCATTTACTGTCTCCAGAGGTGGAGGCTGATGATGATGAGACACAGTTGCCATCAGGTCAGCCTACAATGTCAACTGGGAATGAGGATGAGATGGAAGACGAGGTGGTCGACGTTGAGTCCACTGATCGGAACTGGA
The DNA here is from genome assembly GCF_046119375.1 of Phyllobates terribilis. Classification (NCBI taxonomy): domain Eukaryota; kingdom Metazoa; phylum Chordata; class Amphibia; order Anura; family Dendrobatidae; genus Phyllobates; species Phyllobates terribilis. The sequence continues at coordinate 449,599,014 of NW_027362764.1, forward strand.
CCGTTGGCACACATAGCCATGACAGCAACACAGAGGAAGATGGATATGTAGCACCAACACAGGCACCAAGGGGTCATGGTTTTCCCAGAGTGAGAACTAGGTCAACTGTTCCCAAGAGCACCCCCGCTGTGCGACAAGTCAGAGCAAGGGTGCATTCAGCTGCTGTGTGGATTTTTTTTTCTGAAAGTCCTTCAGAGAAAAACATTGTAGTCTGTAGCATCTGCCATACAAAGTTGAGCAGAGGCCAGGGCAAAGGCAACCTGATCACCACCAGTATGCGAAACCACATGGCAGTCAAGCACCCCAGTAGGTGGGCGGAACACCAGGGTACCAAATCTGCGTCTGCGTGTCAAACCAATGCTATGTCGCCTGGGCTATGGCCTTCAGAATCTGCTGTTCAGGAAGCAGGCATTCATACTCTCTGCCCACAAGCTGCGGTTGCTCGCACACAACAAACATCAACCATATCCACTTCCATGTCCCAGCAAAGTTTCTAATGTCCATGCCTGAGAGCTTGGAGAAAAAGCGTAAATACCCAGCCACGCACCCACAGGCACAAATACTAAACTCGCAGATTGATAGCTGTGGAGATGTTGCTGTTTAGGCTTGTGGGGACACAGTCTTTCGGTGATCTCTTGGCTGTTGCTGCCCCATGATACAGTGTTCCCAGCCGCCACTATTTTGCCCGGTGTGCCTTCCCTGCATTACACAAGCACGTGTTAAACAATCTGAACTGTGCTCTCAGCAACGCCTTAACAGGGAAGGTTCACCTAACAACAGACACCTGTACAAGTTGTTGTGGACAGGGATGACACATTTCTGTCATGGCACACTGGGTGAACCTGGTGGAAGGTGGGACAAAGGCGCAAACTGGAGCATCACACATCCTACCCATGCCAAGAATAGTGGGTCCAACTTCTGTCAGGGTTTCCGCCTCTTCATATTCCACCTCCTCTTGTTAAGGGAGGGGAATAACCCTTCACGGTTGACCAAGTGAGTGTCAAATTATTAAATTATTATGTTGATTGCAATCCACAGAAAACCAAACGGAAACAATGTTCTGTAATGGAAGGATTCAAAGAGTCTCTGATCCCGTTTATTTTGCTTAGCATTTTATATTGCTTTGAGTATATCAAATAGCCAATCAACTCTACAGACATACTACAATACTATTGGCTAACTGATGTTAGTACAATTATTACGGAAACACATGTATGGTCATATTATCATTGTTAGTTTGAAGCACTATGGAAATTTTACAAGGTCAAACTTGGCCTAAACAAGATGTTAGATAACAGTGTCTGACAAAATGTTCTCTTGAGAAAAAGTTAGTGTGAGAGAAGTTCTATGGGAAGAGAAAGAAAGAATGTATGTTATGCAAGAAGTGATAATAGCATGATTTTAAAGCGAGTAGACAAAATGGGGTTGCTCTAGCATGAGTATCAATATGTCCTTTACATTCCCCCCTAAAAATTATGTTATTATCAACAATAGAGGTGCTATCCCAGGGTCATGCTTTGAGCATGAGGGACATTGGTCTTCACTCAATTAGTGCCCTTGTTACCAATTGAGGCTGTCGCGGCATGTCCATCCCCCCTTGTTAGTTGATATAATCATAAGCTCAGATCTGAGGTTGGTCGGGGCAAGTGGGTAAAGGTCATCATTCCCTTGTCATCCAGGTCCTCAATGCTGGTTACATGTCCGTGTATAGTAGCACTGGATGTCGGTTAACAGCGTCCTCCTTGCTCTCTGATGACTGGCAGGCTTTCCTCATGCAAAATGGGATACAATAAAAGACTAGTTTTAGTAAAACATATATTAACAAGCAAGCAACAATATGCAACACTCTTTGGTCAATTCGTTATGTTTGTTATACTCTTCCCTGAGTTTCCTTATGTCTTCCATTTTAGTCTTTAACTGTATGGTAGAGTCGGGGTCAATAGGCTGGGCCTATAACCTGACACATCCCTTCTTGAGTTGCTGTTAAATAGTCCAGTACTAAGGTATGTTGATTAGCCACTATAATAAGTTGATTCTGCGCCGCAACAGTAGTATTAATTACTTCCAAAATATTCCAAATCGAGTCATCTAAGTAGTCAGTGACTTCCACTAACTTGTCCCACATTTGTGTTACCATAGGGTAGAGGAAGACAGTACTAACTATCTTATCGGGTATACTCATTTGTACTAAATTAGGTCTTCCTGATGGGCGTGGGGTGTTGTCCTTGGCACGTTTATAAATGGTATGAAGAGGGATGGTTCTCAAATCTACTTTACTATGGGGGATAAGATAAGTGGCTGAAGTTAGCCGGGCCAACGTACAAGTCCCCCCTGCTCCAACTGCGAGCCATTTGTACGCATTAATCCCACAGACCCAATATGTGGCTGATGGCAGATCCCATAAAGCAGAGTGCTCTAATACTAATTTATGCACCAAATCAATGAAAACGGTGTTATTTGATAACATACACCATGAAGGCATTTGTCCCAGGGGGCTACAATATCCAGCATTTGGATTGCCACATGTTGCATCACTAGGCTTATATTCAGAAGATTCATTACAAGGGACGTTAGCAGATATTTTATAACGTGTCATTGGTGCCTTTTATAAGCATATTTGCATGTACCCATGAGTGATTATGAATGTATCTTTCCAATAATGACGGTCTGGGATGGACCACCAGAAAGGGCATACTAGCGGCTGAAACTGGTGAGTGAGTACATATCCAACAGTCACTGATCTGGTTGTTTTCTAATTGTCTTAATTCTTGTACCAAAATCTGATGGTGAGTAATGAACTTATTATTAAAGGGGTCAGTACTCTGTTGTAGGCTATTCCAGGTATTGACTAGTTCAACCATACATATTATCATAAAATATCTCAGCTGTTGGGATTGTCAGGAGCACTTGATATGGTCCGTCATACAATGGTTCTAGTCCGTGTTTCCAAACATGCCTCTTCACATATACATAATCTCCAGGCTTGGGGGTATGACAACCTTCTGCATAAGCTGGATCTGGAATAGAAGATGATACTAACGCATGGGTGTTAGTTAAGGCTTTGGTAAGCTGAATCACATATTGCACAACATAACCTGTTTCTTCTGATAATTGTTGTGGGGTAAATCTAGCTATGGCTGGTTGTGACCCAAACAGTATTTCATAGGGTGACAGTTTGTGTTTCCCTATGGGTGTGGTGCATATGTGATATAGTGCAATGGGAAGGAGCTCAGGCCACTGGGCCATAGTCTCCTGCATCATTTTGGTTCATTGCCCTTTTAATGTGCCATTCAATCTCTCCACCTTGCCACTTGAGTGTGGATGGAAAAGAGTATGTAACATCACTGTTGATCCGATCATGGTAAATATTTCTTGATATACGCATGAGGAAAAGACTGGTCCTTGATCACTGTTGATAACTTCTGGGGCTCCATACCGGGAAACAACTTCAGTGACCAGCTTCATGGCGGTAGTCTTGGCAGTCATGTTTGGAATGGCGAATGCTTCTGGCCAACTGGAAAACATATCCACTACCACTTAGCACTCCATGGGCCCAGGCCACAACGGCTGGATACAGGAGTCGAGGCAAACTGTACAGTTGTTTCTTCTTCCATAGCCCATCTATCAACTTAGCACCCGCCTCCTCCTTCCACGACTGGTGTTCTTCTTTAGAGCGTAGAGCGTGTGGAGCGATAGCCAACTGTCTTGGTAGTTGCATCGCTTCCATCAATTGTCTGACGCTTTCAGCTTTTTTCACAGGAGAACCTGCAGTCAGAGCTTTGAGCTCTGCTTCCTGTGCTGACATACTGGGAGGTAAGACTGCAGCCTCTACCAATGTATCTTCAGTTCTGGCAACATCAATGAACACTGCAGCCTCAGGTGTCTCTGTGTAGACAGATGTTTAGGTTGCTGTGTGGCGTGAACCGCTCGTAGACAGCTGGGGGAGAGATGCACTGGGTAATAACCGACTGGGCACTGCTTTGTACAGTGTCTCTGTGTGAGTACTCCGGCTGCATGTCCTCCTGTCTCAGAGACATACAAATGGAAAGGTTGAGCATAGTCCGGATTCCCAAGGGCAGGGGCTGTCATTATCCTTGACTTTAGTTGCTCAAAGTCTTGTTGCAGCTGTTCTTGGTGGTCCTTGTTGTTTACATCAGCCAGCGTGTCTTCTTTTAATGCATCATACAGGGGATACAGGGGCTGCATCAGACGTGAGGCGTCTGGGATCCATTGTCTGCAATATGTACATAGTCCGAGGAACAGTTGCAGCTCTAGGGGATCTTTTGGGAATGGTAGTGCATAGATGGCCATCTTCCTTTCTTCTGTGAGATGTCTGGCACCCTGAGTAAGGCAATGGCCTAAGATGACCACTTGACCAAGGCAAAACTGAAGCTTCGAGGCTGAGACTCGACAATTCAGTTTTGCTAGATGCTTGAGGAGGCTAACACTGGCCTTGATGGACATTTGCTCCGTGTAAATGTAATATGTAATGTAATATGTAAATGCAAACAGAAACTGACAGTCTTTGTGTAGTGGAATGCTAATAAAAAAAACAAAAAACAAAAACGTTTGCTTAATCAATTACTGTAAACCAGACAACGTGTATGTGCATCTATTAGGAGCTTAAGGATATATAGCCATCTAGAAAATTTATTTACATAAACACATATAATGCTCTGTCACACACTGATCATGATGATCTTCCTTATACACATTCTGGGATTCTGGGTGTAGTGTGTATTGCTGTCTGTATTCCGGGTGTGCTAAGATGGCTACCACCAGAAGGAGGCATACTACAGGAAGGGTGAACCAAGATGGCCACCACCAAAGGGACATGTGGTCAGAGGCTGGAGGTGATGCAATGGGTGTAGCAACATGGCCGCTGCAGGAAGGGTTGAAACTTTGGGCGGACATAGGTATAACAGATGAGGATGGGGCACTAGGAATGGCTTAAGTAATGGTAAGGGGTGGGTCTCCTGAACGGGGCACGTGCCATGCACACAATAATCTGCTGACAATGGATTCTGCTGGCCACAATTAGAACATTTCCAACAATTCATTACTCCGCCATTTTCGGAGAGCAGTATCTTTGTAATACACATAACATAGCGTCTTTCCCTTATTGTCTGTATTTTCTTCCTCCATTCACCTTTTTTCCCTCTCTGCTCTGTACCAAGCCAAGGCCATTTTGCTACGCTAGCAGCAGCTGTAACTGTGCGCTTATCTGGCAGCGCACATATTTCAGTTAACCATTTAAGTTCCTCCACATATCTACATACTTTTTCCTTCGGTCAACAAACTCAGCGCAACCTTCAGCGCAACTTTTCCCTCATATGTATTCACCACTTTTCAACATTCCATTGGTATCTGATATGTTAATCATAACCGTGGGTAGTGCCCGTAAGATGCAGACCTCGTCTATGTGTGCATCAGAGTTTGGATCTTTTAAAGTAAGGATCATCTGACCATTGTCCTGGAATTGGATTCTGGATTGAAATTTAGACAAGAAGTCTGCTCCTAAAAGATTTACCTGGCAGGTCGGGGAGATGACAAATTGTGCCATTACTTCTGGAAATGGGCCAATTGGAATAGGTTTGGTGAAAGTGTGTTTGTTAGGTTTGCCATCTACACCGATCAATATTAAATTGTCGTTAGAAAATTGGACTGGGTCAGTTCAGTGGATTGATTTTAAAATGAAGTTGGCCGCCCCAGTGTCTACCATGAACTTTACCGGATGGATTCCCTCCCACTGGGAGAACTACAGATGAACAGAGCCCGGGGGTGATTACGGGCATCACGATGGCAGACTCTGGTTGGCCTTCCTTTCAGAACGGGCGGTCCTGGGGAACATTTTCTCGTGACAAGTCCCATGGGCCGGGTGTCCTATTTCTGGATACGGGGACTTGTGTGGTGCACTGACCAGCAGGGGTGTGACAGTCCCTTTGGAAGTGTCCTGCTCGGCCACACCTCCAATACTGAAGACGGGAATTCACTACTAGTCTTCTCTCGGGATACATTACTTGCTGATCAGGTACCACCATGGGGTAATAGTGGGGCTGTAAGGGAGGAGGAGGATACCGGGGGAGCAAGGGGGGATACTGTGCTATAGGTACTGCGGGTGCAGCAACTACCATTGTACCGATTGTGGGGAGATCTTGGAGGTAGGGGAATACTGGAGAAGACCAGATATCGGGTTTGATTGTGGGTTTGATTAATTGAGCAGCATAATCAACAAGATCCCTGTCGATTGCCAAGAGTCTTATCTCTCTCAATTTAGTTGGATGCATGGCAATACACTGCTTTATAGCCCCGACTATTATTTTGGCCGCAACCTCTTTTGGGTATCCAAAGATACCAGTGGAAATGAATGGCAGGGCTAGGGTTGGGGCCGCATGAAGCTGTGATGCGTATGCCTGGGTGTTTTGGATTGTTTCTTTAAGCAGGTGTTGTGACCTGGGTAAATCCAGGGGATGATATTTTGGTCCAACCGCATGTATAACAAACTGACATGATAGCTGTCCAGCTCTTGTAACCATCACCTCTCCTTCTCTTAATGGACCATGGTCACGGATGTAATCATTAGATGCAGCTTGTATTGTAGGTCCCCAATATGACATATCTCTGCAGCTAGCCCCCACCCATGCTGCAGTTCCGCATTTGCTGCGTTTACAATGATCCCAACCTGCTGCTGTGGTATACTCCTCATGCCTATTCTCAGTATAGTGGAAAAATTTGAAGGGCTATTCAGTAAAACAGATGCCACCTCCTCATACTAGCGTCCCTGTTCTATTTCCCCAGTTTGGGAGACGGTGAATAGGGAAGAGTTCAGAGGACCCTGGGTCTCTCTGAATGGAGTATGGACCATGGCAGGGGCAGGTTGGGGTGGTGGTTTATAATACCCCCCGTCTACGTTAAGTAATGGGCAGGTTGGTGCTATAACACCGGGTTTACGTGCTCCACAATTATAGCACGTCTTGCGCCATCCTGAATTAGTGACCCAACACACATTACAGAGCCAACCGGGCTATATGATGGTGGCTGACTCTCAGTGGGAAGTGCAGGGTATTTAATCTCATAAGGTAAAAAATTGCTCAGTTTCTGGATTCAGGGGCTGGGGTACTGCTACATTTGTGGCAGATGCTTCTTTAGGGGCTCTAGATTTGGATTGTGGACATATAATTTGAGAAGGGGGGGCTATGTCCTTCTGTACTTTTTCAACATATCCTTCATCACAAATCTCATGTGCCATTTTACTAAAGTTTTTAACATCTTCCAACAATCCACAATCAACTAATTTTCCTCTATTGTGGTGAATTCCTTCGTCCCACAACACAGGCTGCACATTCTCCCCTCCACAGGAAAATGTAACACCTTAAACACTTTCGGTGCATGCTTAAATGATCTTTTCCCTTCTCGACTGATCATGATATTCTTCACATTCTCCCTCTCCTGCGGGGGAGACAAATTCTTTCTGCTCCACGGAAACATTGATTATTCACTACAACTGACAAAAAGATCCTTAATTTGTGCACAGCGGAGTCTGGCCAGAGCTCTCAGCTGTTCCACTATTAACAACTCACCCCTCCCGTCGGGGGAATTCTTTCACAGCACAATGAAAGGAGGAGCGCCTTTTGCATCAGCTTTGCAGCTCTTAGCAACTTAGCAGCGCTCCGGACACTCGATATACGTATATTTACTTGCGTGTCCTACCCAATCTTCGATCACCTGCCGCAACTGAAACTAACAATGTTCAGTCTCTAAGAATTTTTGTCAGAAGCTGAGAAAGATTCACACAATATTCACTTGTCAATCTGAGGTGATACTGCTTTGAAGTTAAATAATATCAGACCCCTAATGGGACTACACCCCTTATAGTCTCACCTTTGACTATATCCAACCAGGACGTTCGGAGATGCTGCAAACAACCACACACCATGTGGAAACCACGCCAAATGGTTAGTGTCACTAGTAAAGAACTTGTGCACTTACCATGGCTTTTTGTGGGGGATGATCAGTCCCAATTCCAGTGGGGGAGGCTGAAAGCAAGTCTCTCTTTGTGGACGTCCAGAGGTGGAGGGGCGTCCCTGGTTAGGGTTCCGAGTCACGGCACCAACTGTTAAGGGAGGGCAATAACCCTTCACGGTTGACCAAGTGAGTGTCAAATTATTAAATTATTATGTTGATTACAATCCACAGAAAACCAAACGGAAACATTGTTCTGTATTGGGAGGATTCAAAGAATCTCTGATCCCGTTTATTTTGCTCAGTATTTTATATTATTTTGCATATATCAAATAGTAAATCAACTCTACAGCCATACTACAATACTATTGGCTAACTGATGTTAAATACAATTATTACGGAAACACATATATGGTCATATTATCATTGTTAGTTTGAAGCACTATGGAACAGTGTCTGACAAAATGTTCTCTTGAGAAAAAGTTAGTGTGAGAGAAGTTCTATGGGAAGAGAAAGAAAGAATGTATGTTATGCAAGAAGTGATAATAACATGATTTTAAAGAGAGTAGACAAAATGGAGTTGCTCTAGCATGAGTATCAATATGTCCTTTACACTCTCTCCCCTCCTCCTGCTCCTCATCCTCTGATGAATTACCCTGTCCATCACTGCCAAGCTGGGACCTGTGAAGCAGCACATCGGCAAAGCGGTAAAACGCTCTGCTGAAACTGATCTGTTTGGGTCAGAAAGCACACACTGCAGTAGAGCTGTGGCAAGCTTTAAAAGAACAGACTAATCAGTGGCTCTCCCCGCTCCACCTCCAACCCAGTCTGGTCATCTGTGATAATGGGCGTAACCTGGTGGCGGCTTTAAAGGTTGGCAAGCTAGTACACGTGTCATTCATGGCTCACGAGCTGAACCTAGTTGATCAGAAATTTCTGAAGACTTGCCGTACCTACTTGAGACGGTGCGCCGTATTTTTTGCTGCTCTTACAGCACTAAAAAGCGCTTGAATTTGAAAGTCACCGACTCATTTGCGACCTGCCCACGCGGTGGAACTCAACATATCATATGTTGGCGAGGATTAGTGAACAGCAGAGGGCAGTAGCTGAATACCAGCTTCAACATGCCGTCAGACTGAGAGTCAGTCACGACACGTAACAACTGTTGAGTGGGTGTGGATCACTGACTTTTGTAAGGTTCTTGGGAACTTTGAGTACTGCACCAACCTCGTGAGCGGTGATCAGGCTATTATCAGCATAACCATCCTGCTGCTGCATTTCTTGAAACAGTCACTGCATAATCTCAAAGAGGAAGGTTTGAGTGCCCAGCATGTTGGTTTGGAGCCAGATTTCCCAATGGGTGATACAACCTAGCCCAGACAATATTCTGAGGCAACATTGTCTGATGAGGAGGAGGAAGATGAGGAGCATGTGGAGGGAGAGGACTTGTTTTTCTGTGCTGCTGAGGGGACTCTTAATGCTACAGAGGGGACACCCAACCCAAGCTTCATGTCTGTCCAGCCTGGATGGGCTGGAGAGGAGGAGGTAGAGGAGGAGTAGGCGAGTCAGCATAAGGAGAGGATGAGTACTATTTCTACTGTTGGGCACACAGAATATTTGCCTTGTTGCAGCTTGGCCCACATGGCATAGTTCATGTGTAAGTGTCTGTGACAAGACCATCGCGTGATACACATTTTATCCAACAACCTATACTAGTTGGCCACCTTTCTCGATCTACGGTACAAGAAGAAATTTCCTTCTCTCCCTTTGGAGTCACCAAAGAGTTTTACAATGGAATTGTTCAAGAGGGCCTTTGTAGATCAGTTGCTGAAAACATCACCCTCAGACAATGCTGGTGGCAGAGGTACCTGCTCTTTTCAACATCAAGGGATAATGGGGAGAGACACGAACACCAGCTCCAACAGAGGTGGGGGGAAAATGTGCACAAATTGGGCAATTTTTAATAAACCAGCACAACAGCAAGGGCTATCTGTGCGTGTAACAATGCCAAGGAGGGATAAGTTGTACAACATGGTCAAGAGGTACTTAAGTGACCATACATGCGTCCTTTCTGACGCTTCAGTTCCCTTTAATTATTGGGTGTCTAAGCTGAACACTTTGCCCGACCTCTCCTTATATGCTTTGGAGGTGCTGGCCTGCCCGACTGCTAGTGTGGTGTCAGAGCATGTTTTCAGCTCCGTTGGGGCAATTATCACTGATAGGCGCACACTAGTGTTGAGCGAACATGCTCGACACTGCTCGGTACTCGCCCGAGCATCACGCTACTCGGGATGTTCGGCGAGCACCGAGCATTTCCGGGTTACTCGAGCGGGAGCTCGGGCTCCGCCCTGCATGTTTGGCGCTCTTTACAGAGCCAATCAACATGCAGGGATTGCCAGCCAGTCACTGTAATGCTGCAGCCATGTTGGTTGTGGGCTTTACAGTGATTGGCTGGCCGCACAGCGTCACCTCGAGTATTAAAAACCGGGCGCCGCCATCTTGGACACAGTCGCTCCTGATTAAACAGTGTAGGGACAGGGCTGCTGATTTAGGGAGAGATATAAACTGCGAAAGAGTTAGTGTAGGGTCTGTAAAGGCTGCCAGAACAAACAAACAGTCCTTTTCAGGACTAATATCCATCCCAGATACCAGGCAGGCAGGCTGTATAGGAGACAGAGTGGTTATACTGGCAAACGCTGCATTACAGCCCTCTGTGCTCCTGTTGCTGAAATTGCTGGACTTAGCACCAGGTGTCGGGGGCAAGGAAAAATCCTTTTTTTTTCATCTAAATCCTCCTTTTTTTTCCTCCTTCACAATGTACAAATACCCGTCTTATTAACCTTTTGGTGTGTCCCCCCCCCCCCAAAAAAAAAGCGTGTCTCTGATCTTTCAGACACAAATATAACTGTTGAAAATAGTCTGGTGTAGGCTAGAGAAACAGAAGTGTTGTTTTGCACTTCCACGGTTCAAACCTCTGTATTATCCATTTTGGGCCATTTGTATCTAAAAAAAAAAACAGTTTGAGTGAGTCGCTCAATGTTCAGCCGCAAATATCTCTATTTAAAAAAGTGTGGTATACCCCAGTAAACAATAACTGTGGTTTTGCTATCCCACGGTAAAAAATCTCTATTATTCAGCTTTTGGTAGTATTTTCCGTAAAGAAAAACAGTAGTGTCTAATGACTGTTGTGACACAAAAATATAACTGTTGAAAATAGTCTTGTGTAGGCCCGACATCCCAGTGTGGTTTCGTAGTTCCACGGGTCAAATCGCTGTACTATCCAGTTTTGGGCCTTTGGTATCTAAAAAAAAAGCAGTTTGAGAGTGTCGCTCACTGTTCAGCCGCAAATATCTCTATTTAAAAAAGTGTGGTATACACCAGTAAACATTAACTGTGGTTTTGCCATCCCACGGTAAAAATTCTCTATTATTCAGCTTTTGGTAGTTTTTTCCGTAAAGAAAAACAGTAGTGTCTCCTAACTGTTGTGACACAAAAATATATCTGTTGAAAATAGTTTTGTGTAGGCCCGACATCCCAGTGTGGTTTCGCAGTTCCACGGGTCAAATCGCTGTACTATCCAGTTTTGGGCTTTTGGTATCTAAAAAAAAAGCAGTTTGAGTGTGTCGCTCACTGTTCAGCCGCAAATATCTCTATTTAAAAAAGTGTGGTATACCCCAGTAAACAATAACTGTGGTTTTGCCATCCCACGGTAAAAAATCTCTATTATTCAGCTTTTGGTAGTTTTTTCCGTAAAGAAAAACAGTATAGTCTCCTGACTGTTGTGACACAAAAATATATCGGTTGAAAATAGTCTTGTGTAGGCCCGACATCCCAGTGTGGTTTCGCAGTTCCATGGGTCAAATCGCTGTACTATCCAGTTTTGGGCCTTTGGTATCTAAAAAAAAAAGCAGTTTGAGTGTGTCGCTCACTGTTCAGCCGCAAATGTCTCTATTTATAAAAGTGTGGTATACCCCAATAAACAATAACTGTAGTTTTGCCACCCCACGGTACAAAATCTCTATTATTCAGCTTTTGGTAGTTTTTTCCGTAAAGAAAAACAGTAGTGTCTCCTGACTGTTGTGACACAAAAATATATCTGTTGAAAATAGTCTTCTGTAGGCCCGACATCCCAGTGTGGTTTCGCAGTTCCATGGGTCAAATCGCTGTACTATCCAGTTTTGAGCCTTTGGTATCATAAAAAAAAAGCAGTTTGAGTGTGTCGCTCACTGTTCAGCCGCAAATATCTCTATTTAAAAATGTGTGGTATACCCCAGTAAACAATAACTGTGGTTTTGCCATCCCATGGTAAAAAATCTCTATTATTCAGCTTTTGGTAGTTTTTTCAGTAAAGAAAAACAGTAGTGTCTCCTGACTGTTGTGACACAAAAATATATCTGTTGAAAATAGTCTTGTGTAGGCCCGACATCCCAGTTTGGTTTCGCAGTTCCACGGGTCAAATCGCTGTACTATCCAGTTTTGGGCCTTTGGTATCTAAAAAAAAGCAGTTTTAGTGTGTCGCCCTCTGTTCAGCCGCAAATATCTCTATTTAAAAAAGTGTGGTGTACCCCAGTAAACAATAACTGTGGTTTTGCCATCCCACGGTAAAAAATCTCTATTGTTCAGCTTTTGGTAGTTTTTTCCGTAAAGAAAAACAGTAGTGTCTCCTGACTGTTGTGACACAAAAATATATCTGTTGAAAATAGTCTTGTGTAGGCCTGACATCCCAGTGTGGTTTCGAAGTTCCACGGGTCAAATCGCTGTACTATCCAGTTTTGGGCCTTTGGTATCTAAAAAAAAGCAGTTTGAGTGTGTCGTTCACTGTTCAGCCGCAAATATCTCTATTTAAAAAAGTGTGGTATACCCCAGTAAACAATAACTGTGGTTTTGCCATCGCACGGTAAAAAATCTCTATTATTCAGCTTTTGGTAGTTTTTTCCGTAAAGAAAAACTGTAGTGTCTCCTGACTGTTGTGACACAAAAATATATCTGTTGAAAATAGTCTTGTGTAGGCCCGACATCCCAGTGTGGTTTCGCAGTTCCATGGGTCAAATCGCTGTACTATCCAGTTTTGGGCCTTTGGTATCTAAAAAAAAAGCAGTTTGAGTGTGTCGCTCACTGTTCAGCCGCAAATATCTCTATTTAAAAAAGTGTGGTATACCCCAGTAAACAATAACTGTGGTTTTCCTCTTCCATGGTTCTAATCTCCTCTTTATTACCCTTTTTTCATTGATAGTGCAAGTGTAATCTTTTTTACTTCATTTACAATGGGCAAGGCACGTGGCAAGGGACGTGGAAGTGGACGTTCTGGTGATGGTTCGTGCAGAGGACGGGGCCGTGGCCAAGGTGAAAATGTGCCACAACCAACAGCCACATGTTCTCGCTCCCACTTCTTGACCGAATTACTAGGGAAGCACAGAACAACACCAGTATTGAGAACTGATCAGTGTGAACAGGTTATTAATTGGATAGCAGACAATACTTCCAGTTACCTGGGCACCACCACCTCCAGTCTGTCTTCCACATGGTCAACTCTTAGTAGCCGTGAGTCTCGATCGCATACTCCTCCTCACCCTGATGCTCCTTCCTCCCACCATGCCGAGTGTCGTCAGACAGCAAGTGATCCCACACTTGGACACTCTGAAGAGCTGTTCACTGGTCCATTTCCATATTTAGTCCCCTTGCCTGATACGCTTAAAGTGGTGGAAGAGGAGATCCCATGTTGCGATGCCCAAATATTTGAACAGCCACGGCCACAGGAAGTCGACGTTGGCAATCTGTCACAAGAGGTGGACGATGACGAGGCACAATTGCCAGGAAGTGAGGAGGAAGATGGTGGTGTGCAAGTGGAAGAGGAGGAGGTGGTGGATGATCTAGTAACTGGCCCAACGTGGAAGGAGGACATGCAGAGTGAGGCCAGCAGCACACAGGGGAGGGAGGCAGAGTACCCCAACAGGCAGGAAGAAGCAGTGTGGTGGCCGCAGACAGAAGGCAGTCAACTGTTCCCCGTAACACCAACACGAGGGACGTTGCCAGTACAAGCGGTAGGTCTTCCAGACTCTGCTGATAACCCCAAAAAGGCCATATGTTCCACATGCCATGCCAGCATCAGCAGGGGTGACAAAACTACCAGCCTGACCACCACCAGAATGATCAGGCACATGGCAGCAAAGCACCCGACTTTGTGGGGCGAAACCCAGGGTCCACGACCAGTGTCAGCGGGTGTCACCACTGCTTCTCCCACTGTTGTGCGTGCAATAGAACCCCCTGTTGTGTGTGCAAGGCAATCCCCTGTCCATACTCCATGTAAAGATGCCCCCTCCTCTCAGTCTTCACTTGTTATGGCAGTTTCTCAAGAAACAGCATCAACGTCCACGTCCACATCCCACCGCAGCGTTCAATTGTCCATATCCCAGACGTTTGAACGAAAGCGGAAATTCACAGCTAACGCCTCCAGGCCACGGTCCTAAATTCGCACATATTACGACTGCTTGTGTTGCAAATGCTGCCTTTTAGGCTGGTGGAGACGGGATCCTTCCGCAATCTTATGGCGGTGGCCGTCCCTCGGTACTCGGTCCCCAGCCGACACTATTTTGCCCGGTGTGCCATCCCCGCACAACACAAGCACGTGTCCCAAAGCATCTACCGTGCACTCAACAACGCAGTTACTGGGAGAGTCCACCTGACAACGGACACGTGGACAAGTGCTTGTGGCCAGAGACGGTACATCTCTCTGACAGCACACTGGGTAAACATAGTGGAAGCCGGGACCCAGTCGCACCTTTGGACGGAACACATCCTCCCCACAACGAGGATTGCGGACCCTATGTCATTCAGAGTTGCCTCCACAGTGTACAGCTCCTGCGCATCCTCCTCCTCCTCCTCATGTTCAGCCTCCATCTCAGATATCACCACATCAGTTACAAGCTGAAATCATTGCAGTACTGCCTCCGCCAAGCGGCAACAGGCTGTGCTGAAACTCATAAGCTTAGGTGATAAACCTCACACTGCTTGTGAGTTGTGGACAGCTGTGAAAGAGCAGGCAGATCTGTGGCTGAGACCGCTGAACCTACATCCCGGCATGGTCGTGTGTGATAATGGCCTTAACCTGGTGGCGGCTCTGAGGCGAGGTGAGATCACACACGTACCATGCCTGGCTCATGTGCTTAACCTCGTGGTTCAGCGGTTTCTTAAATTGTACCCCGAGTTGCCAGATCTGCTCTTGAAAGTACGCCGCCTGTCATCTCATTTTCGCAAGTCGGCTACAGCTTCCGCCGCCCTTGCTGTGTTGCAGCAGCGTTTGCAGCTTCCAGCACACCGACTGGTGTGTGATGTCCCCACACGTTGGAACTCTACCCTCCACATGTTGCAAAGGATTTGTGAGCAGAAGAGAGCAGTTGTGGAGTACCAGCTGCAACAAGGCCGTCGATATTCAGGTCAGACTCCACACATAAGACCTCAGGGGTGGACCGGGATGTCTGACATATGTACCATCCTGACAAACTTTGAGGAGGCCACCAAGATGGTGAGTGGCGATGACACCATCATTAATGTCAGCATCCCACTTGTCTGTCTTTTGCAACGCTCTCTGCAGAGAATTAAAGAGGAGGCATTTCAGCCAGTGTATGATAAGATGGATCAAGAAGCCTTATCGGGCAATTACACACAGCCCAGCCTCATCTCATCCCAACGTGCACTGGGGGACAATGAGGGAGAGGAGGAGGAGGAGGAGGAAGAACAGGAGCTGCTATCATGCGTTGTAGACGGTAGTACCTGTGCAAATGTCATACCGTCGGTTCAGCGTGGATGGCCTGAGGACAGGGGGAGGAGGAAGAGGAGGAGGAGGAGAGCATGGTCAGTCGTCATCTTGGTGAGGACGCGAAAATCTTGCCGGTTACCAGTCTGGCGCGCATGGCTGCCTTTATGTTACGCTGCCTTAACCGTGACCCTCGCGTTGTCAAAATGTTGGGTGACAGTCATTACTGGTTGGTAAAACTTGTAGACCCCCGCTACAAGGAGAACTTTCACTCTCTTATTCCTGAGGTGGAGAGGTCTACAAAAATGTGGCAGTACCAGAAGGCCCTTGCTGCAGATCTCTTAAAAAAATTCCCATCTGAACACGCTAGCGGCAGAGGTCACAGTTCATTGCCCAACCAAGGCGTACAGGCGAGAGAGATGCAACTCCAATCCAGCAGAGGCAGGGGAACACTGTCAACGTTCTGGGACAGTTTTCTGACAACCGCCCAGCTTACAGGACCTGAGGCGCGGGGTACTCTCACAAGGAGTGGAAAGTTTCAAAAGATGGTAAGGGAGTACCTTGCCGACCGTACCAGCGTCCTCCGTGATTCCTCTGTGCCTTTTAATCATTGGGTATCCAAGCTGGACACTTGGAATGAACTCGCTCTGTACGCCTTGGAGGTCCTGGCTAGAGATGAGCGGTGTTCGACTAGAACTGTTCGCCAATCTCAAATTCGAGCTGTTTTGGGCGGTGTTCGAGTTGTTCGACGAACCCGAACGATTTGCAAAAAATTCGGCTGTTCGAGGTTATGTTCGATAACTGTTCGTGCACCAAAAGCGTGTCCTGCATGTCTGGCGCTATTTAGAGCACCAATCATGCAGGGATTGTCTGCCACTCACTGTAATGCCACAGCCATAGTGGTTGTGGCATTACAGCGATTGCCCAAATCGATGGGAACAGTGCTCACAGTGAAACATGAAAAGCCGGCAATTCAGCAGCGGCATAAACCTGTACCCAACAATTTAGAACCGAAAGAATAGAGCTTCACACATAGATTAGATAGATATAAACATGTCAGCCACATATATACGAAGTACAGTGAAAGTGCTGCTTACTGTACTTGTCATTTAGCGTAAAGGATTTATCAAAAAAAATAATAGTGTTTTCATGCACCGTCTCTTTAAAAAAGCCGGCCGGCAATTCAGCAGCGGTACCCGACAATTTATAACAGACAGAATAGAGCTTCACACATAGATTAGATAGATAGAAACATGTCAGTCACATATATATGAAGTACAGTGATAGTGTTGGTTACTGTACTTGTCATTTAGTATTAAAATAAAGGATTTATTATTAAAAAAACTGGCGTGGGGTTCCCCTTAATTTTAGGCTCTAGCGGAGGTTAAGCAGACGGCTGGGGCAGATGTTTGAAGCCTGGGAAGGGGGTAATACCCACGGAGCTTCCCAGGCTACTAATATCAGCCCCCAGCTGAATACATAGCCTTTACTAGCTATTAAAATGGGGGACACCCCAAAAAAAATGACGTGGGGTCCCCCCTAATTTAATAGCTAGCAAAGGCTAGGCAGACAGCTGGGGGCTGATATTAATAGCCCAGGAAGGGAGCCATGAATATTGGCCCCCTCCCAGGCTAGAAACACCAGCCGTCAGCCGCCCCAGAAATGGCGCATTCATAGGATGCGCCAATTCTGGCACTTAGCCTCGCTCTTCCACGCTGCCCTGGTGCGGTGGCAGGGGGTAATAGGGTTGGGGTTGATGTCAGCTTATAATGCCAGCTGACATCAAGCCCAGGTTAGTAATGGAGAGGCGTCTATAAGACACCCCCATTACTAACCCCATAGTCAAAGTTAAAAAAAACACAAACACCCAGAATAAAGTCCTTTAATTGAAATAAAGACACAATCCTTTATTGTTCTAAATTAAACCATACTTACCGTCACGCCCATTCCAGCTGAAGCCAACGATCTCCTGCAATAAAAGAAAAATAATAAAGCAACCTCATCCTTACCTTTCCATGGTTCCCACGACAGCTTCAGCTCTGCTACATCGAGATGACAGGCTGGACCGCAGCAGAACGCTGCCATCCAGCCTCTCATCCCGCAGACACTGAGAAGCGCAGGCTTGCATGCGCTGCTCAGCGTCTCTCTGTGACGACATCCAGATGAGCCGAGTTCATGTCCAATGAACTCGGCTCACCTCATGCACGTCACTGACAGCGTGGGAAAATTCTCACGCTGAAGCGGTGAGTGCAGGAGAATTCTCCCACGCTGTCAGTGACGTGCATAAGGTGAGCTCATGTCCAATGAACTCAGCTCACCTCCTGCACGTCACTGACAGCGTGGGAGAATTCTCCTGCACTCAGCGCTTCAGCGTGAGAATTCTCCCACGCTGAAGCGCTGAGTGCAGGAGAATTTTCCCACGCTGTCAGTGACGTGCATGAGGTGAGCCGAGTTCATTGGACATTAACTCGGCTCATCTGGATGCCCTCACAGAGAGACACTGTGGAGCGCAAGCAAGCCTGCGCTTCTCAGTGTCTGCGGGATGAGAGGCTGGATGGCAGCGTTCTGCTGCGGTCCAGCCTGTCATCTCGATGTAGCAGAGCTGAAGCTGTCATGGGAACCATGGAAAGGTAAGGATGATGTTGCTTTATTATTTTTCTTTTATTTCAGGAGATCGTTGGCTTCAGCTGGAATGGGCGTGATGGTAAGTATGGTTTAATTTAGAACAATAAAGAATTGTGTGTTTATTTCAATTAAAGGACTTTTTTCTGGGTGTTGTGTTTTTTTTAAATACTTTACTAGAAATTCATGGTGGTCATGTCTAATATTGGCGTGACCCCATGAATTTCGGGCTTAGGGCCAGCTGATAATGCCAAGCTGGCCCTAACCCCTTTATTACCCAGTGAGCCACCGCATCAGGGCCCTGGATGAGTTGGGTACAGCGCCAGAAGATGGCGCTTCTATGAACGCGCCATTTTCCGGGGTGGCTGCGGGCTGCAATTTGCAGCGGGGGTGGCCCAGAAAGCTTGGGCCTCCCTGCGCTGCGGATTCCAGCCCCCAGCTGCCTAGTTGTACCTGGCTGGACACAAAAACAGGGCGAAGCCCCACGTCAATTTTCTTTAAATTATTTCATGAAATAATTAAGAAAAAAGGGGCTTCCCTATATTGTTGTGTCCGGCCAGGTACAAATAGGCAGCTGGTGGTTGGGGGCAGCCCGTTCCTGCCTGCTGTACCTGGCTGGACACAAATATAGTGCGAAGCCCCACGTCAATTTTTTTTAAATTATTTCATGAATTTCCTGAAATAATTTAAAAAAATTGAAGTGGGGCTTCGCACTATATTTGTGTCCAGCCAGGTACAGCAGGCAGGAACGGGCTGCCCCCATCCACCAGCTGCCTATTTGTACCTGGCCGGACACAACAATATAGGGAAGACCTTTTTTTCTTAATTATTTCATGAATTTCATGAAATAATTAAAAAAAAAGTACGTGGGGCTTCGCCCTATTTTTGTGTCCAGCCAGGTACAACTAGGCAGCAGGGGGCTGGAATCTGCAGCGCAGGGAGGCCCAAGCTTTCTGGGCCCCCCCCCGCTACAAATTGCAGTCCGCAGCCACCCCGGAAAATGGCGCGTTCATAGAAGCGCCATCTTCTGGCGCTGTACCCAACTCATCCAGGGCCCTGGTGCGGTGGCTCACTGGGTAATAAAGGGGTTAGGGCCAGCTTGGTATTATCAGCTGGCCCCAAGCCCAAAATTCATGGGGTCACGCCAGTATTAGACATGACCGCCATGAATTTCTAGTAAAGTATTTAAAAAAAACACAACACCCAGAATAAAGTCCTTTAATTGAAATAAAGACACAATTCTTTATTGTTCTAAATTAAACCATACTTACCATCACACCCATTCCAGCTGAAGCCAACGATCTCCTGCAATAAAAGAAAAATAATAAACCAACCTCATCCTTACCTTTCCATGGTTCCCACGACAGCTTCAGCTCTGCTACATCGAGATGACTGGCTGGACCGCAGCAGAACGCTGCCATCCAGTCTGTCATCCCGCAGACACTGAGAAGCGCAGGCATGCTTTCGCTCCTCACTGTCTCGCTGTGACGGCATCCAGATGAGCCGAGGTCATGTCCAATGAACTCGGCTCACCTCATGCACGTCACTGACAGCGTGGGAAAATTCTCACGCTGAAGTGCTGAGTGCAGGAGAATTCTCCCACGCTGTCAGTGATGTGCATGAGGTGAGCTCATGTCCAATGAACTCAGCTCACCTCCTGCACGTCACTGACAGCGTGGGAAAATTCTCCTGCAATCAGCGCTTCAGCGTGAGAATTTTCCCACGCTGTCAGTGACGTGCATGAGGTGAGCCGAGTTCATTGGACATGAACTCGGCTCATCTGGATGTCGTCACAGAGAGACGCTGAGCAGCGCAAGCAAGCCTGCGCTTCTCAGTGTCTGCGGGATGACAGGCTGGATGGCAGCGTTCTGCTGCGGTCCAGCCTGTCATCTCGATGTAGCAGAGCTGAAGCTGTCGTGGGAACCATGGAAAGGTAAGGATGAGGTTGCTTTATTATTTTTCTTTTATTGCAGGAGATCGTTGGCTTCAGCTGGAATGGGCGTGATGGTAAGTATGGTTTAATTTAGAACAATAAAGGATTGTGTCTTTATTTCAATTAAAGGACTTTATTCTGGGTGTTTGTGTTTTTTTTAACTTTGACTATGGGGTTAGTAATGGGGGTGTCTTATAGACGCCTCTCCATTACTAACCTGGGCTTGATGTCAGCTGGCATTATAAGCTGACATCAACCCCAACCCTATTACCCCCTGCCA
This sequence comes from Phyllobates terribilis, assembly GCF_046119375.1. Classification (NCBI taxonomy): domain Eukaryota; kingdom Metazoa; phylum Chordata; class Amphibia; order Anura; family Dendrobatidae; genus Phyllobates; species Phyllobates terribilis. The sequence goes on from NW_027362764.1 coordinate 449,619,564, forward strand.
CCGCACCAGGGCAGCGTGGAAGAGCGAGGCTAAGTGCCAGAATTGGCGCATCCTATGAATGCGCCATTTCTGGGGCGGCTGACGGCTGGTGTTTCTAGCCTGGGAGGGGGCCAATATTCATGGCCCCCTTCCTGGGCTATTAATATCAGCCCCCAGCTGTCTGCCTAGCCTTTGCTAGCTATTAAATTAGGGGGGACGCCACGTCATTTTTTTGGGGGGGTCCCCCATTTTAATAGCTAGTAAAGGCTATGTATTCAGCTGGGGGCTGATATTAGTAGCCTGGGAAGCTCCGTGGGTATTACCCCCTTCCCAGGCTTCAAACATCTGCCCCAGCCGTCTGCTTAACCTCCGCTAGAGCCTAAAATTAAGGGGAACCCCACGCCAATTTTTTTTAATAATAAATCCTTTATTTTAATACTAAATGACAAGTACAGTAACCAACACTATCACTGTACTTCATATATATGTGACTGACATGTTTCTATCTATCTAATCTATGTGTGATGCTCTATCTTTCTGTTCTAAATTGTCGGGTACCGCTGCTGAATTGCCGGCCGGCTTTTTTAAAGAGACAGTGCATGAAAACACTATTATTTTTTTAAATAAATCCTTTACACTAAATGACAAGTACAGTAAGCAACACTATCACTGTACTTATTATATATGTGACTGACATGTTTCTATCTATCTAATCTATGTGTGAAGCTCTATTCTTTCTGTTCTAAATTGTCGGGTACAGATGCTGAATTGCCGGCCGGCTTTTTTAAAGAGACGGTGCATGAAAACACTAATATTTTTTTTAATAAATCCTTTACACTAAATGACAAGTGCAGTAACCAACACTGTCACTGTGCTTCTTATATGTGTGACTGACATGTTTCTATCTATCTAATCTATGTGTGATGCTCTATTCCTTCTTGTCTAAATTGTCGGGTACCGGTGTATGCCGCTGCTGAATTTGCCGGCCGGCTTTTTTAAAGAGAGTGTCTTCTGAGCAGTTTGTCAGCTTTTGGACACCTTTGCAGGTGTTTTCTATGTGTTTCTATGTGTTTTTGTTTGCCTGCCATTGGTTTTAACGGTGTTCGACGGTGTTCTAAGGTGTTCGACGAACAGTTCGACGAACAGTTCCTCGAACATCCCGGTGTTCGACGAACCGAACCGAACCCGAACACTACGGGGGTGGCTCAACACTAGTCCTGGCCTGCCCTGCCGCTAGCGTGTTATCGGAACGTGTTTTTAGTGCCGCTGGGGGAATTGTAACTGATAAGCGCACTCGCCTGTCAACTGACAATGCTGACAAGCTGACCCTTATCAAAATGAACAGGGGCTGGATTGTGCCAGACTTCTCATTACCACCAAATGACAGCAGAGTAACATAAAGTCAAATCCACTGTGTTATTTCGAGAGGTGTATTCACATGCACCGCTTCACACCCACACATGGGTATACGCTTCCTCGCTTCGGCTGTATTATCTTCTTCTCCTTATCCTCAGCCTCCACCACCACTATACCACCAGGGTACCAGCATTGCAAGTTGTTCCATCCTTATTTTTGGCAACTTTTGCTTGCAAGGCATAAGCAAATACTATGGGACACCCACTCCCCAATAATGGGACTTATGTTTGTAATATGCTGTACTGCATGGCTCTTGTAAGGTGAATTGCAAGTTGCTCCGTCCTAATTTTTGGCAGCTTTTGCTTGGAAAGCATAAGCAAATACTATGGGACACCCACTCCCCAATAATGGGACTTATGTTTGTAATATGCTGTACTGCATGGTTCTTGTAAGGGGCATTGCAAGTTGCTCCGTCCTAATTTTTGGCAGCTTTTGCTTGGAAAGCATAAGCAAATACCATGGGACACCAACTCCCCAATAATGGGACTTATGTTTGTAATATGCTGTACTGCATGGCTCTTGTAAGGGGCATTGCAAGTTGCTCCGTCCTAATTTTTGGCCGCTTTTGCTTGCAAGGCATAAGCAAATACTATGGGACACCCACTCCCCAATAATGGGACTTATGTTTGTAATATGCTGTACTGCATGGCTCTTGTAAGGGGCATTGCAAGTTGCTCCGTCCTAATTTTTGGCAGCTTTTGCTTGCAAGGCATAAGCAAATACTATGGGACACCCACTCCCCAATAATGGGACTTATGTTTGTAATATGCTGTACTGCATGTGACGCGCCCCCTGGGCCGTGTGTACACGTGTGTGGGAAACCCGGTGCCGGGTCTCTGGGGTCTGTAGTATCCATGGCGGTGACCCGGTCCCGTGGCTCAGGCTGGTCAAACCAGTGGCAGTCTTTCTTAGGTTTTGAGGTTAATTGTCCGACTGCGCCACCCGTGGATTGCGGTCAGGGAGTACCACCGCTGCGAGTAAGACCGCTGCGGCTGGTGTTGTGTGCGCAGCAGAGAATGGGATAACTCCCCACGGGAGGAGTATAGCCTCAGGGCAGTGAGTGTGGATGATGGGGGTGATGGTGCACGAGCGCAGCAGGAACGACTCAGAGTCTTTGCAGTGCAGTTCAGGGTCTTTACTGATGATTATAAGGTAGACCCTCCCGGGAGTACTGGCTAGCATAAGAGGCCTGGTCAGTCTGCGAGCAAGGAGGAGTTCCCCTGGCCTGGTGGAGTTGTAGGCCTCCACGTCTGTCTGCACTCTTCCTGGCTACCTTGCTGTAAGCGGGTAGAAGTAGCCCACGTCCCTGAGTGTACCGTGTAGTGCTCACCCGTATGGCTGGTGACTTGGGGCCTTCTGTTAGCCTCCGCTCCCCGACAGCGGTGCTGGTAACTTGCTTGTGACTGAGCCTCCGGGCTTCTATGGCCAGAGGACCTGAAATCCCCTGCCGGCTGGTTTCTGCTGCTGGATATATAAGTCCTCACAGCCTCGGACTCCAGTGTCCAGTTCCTATTGTCTTCTGCCAGGGCGAGCACTGCTCAGCTTCCAGCCCCTGGTCTTTAGCTCCTAGCTCCTACAGAGGTCCTTGCTGTTACTTTCCCTTGCTCTCACTCTGACTCTGACTGTTCTCTGTTCTATGACTCACTCAACCCCGCCCCAGATCCAGTTTATAAGGGCAGAATTCTCCCCTCCCAGGACAGGGGCAGGAGGATGTTGAATGTTTAAAGGATCCTGACCAGGAAACCTCCCACTTGCTCTCCGACGTAATATCTCTATTACTGTGGTGACCAGACACCTGGAGTGCCACACATGGCTCTTGTAAGGGGCATTGCAGTTCCTCATAATTTTTGGAAAGCCTTCCATTCACTGCTTAGGCCAACAGTGCACAGGAGACCCAGTTGCTATAAATGGAAAAAAAGGTTTAGTTAATGCCCTCTGACCTCCATGTCATTTCCAAAGGGGCATTGGAGTGCCTCGAAATTTTTGGTAGGCATTGCACTCACTGTATGCCCCATAACTGTGTAGCCGAACAGCTCCTTTTGTTACAGAAACATATCCTACAAGACATATCTGGTTGACTGGCCTGATATTGATGTGAATGGTCCCCGTTCCTCCTGCTCTTTCTCCTTTGCCACTACCTCATCCATCATTTATCAACTGAAGCTTTGTTTTAACGGGAGTCATAGAACTTGGATAGTAGCAGGAAAATATCCAGCAATCCTCAGAGGAGGTAGGATATGCAATAAAACGCTGACCACCTCAGGCCTAGCCGCTACTACATACATGCACTTGCATTACAACAAAACAAAGCAGATGCTAACTTCTATCATCCTCTTCATGCTCCTCACCTTGGCACTCTCAACTCCCCTGATGGAGAAGCCAGGGCCCACCGGAGGAGTCTGATAGTCCGGTGGGCTCGGCCAATGCTGCCCTACAGCAGGCCAGGCTAAGAAAAGTGTGGAAAAGGTTACCGGGACAAATAGGGGTGGCTGGGGACCGAGTATGGACACCCGGCCACCCCCTGGAGGCTGGGGAGCAAGCGGGGACACCCGGCCACCAGGCGGCTGAGGACTGAGTATGGATACCAGGCCGCCGACACAGCCTTGGCGTGGTGGCCAGATTCCACCTCCACATGCCTAAAAGGCCCAATTTAAAGTGCAAGCAAGCAATCAGTATGGTATTGCAGCCTGGGGGTGGGTGGGTGGCAGGCTGCATACTTGCGCTTGCATTGCAAGGAATGGGAGAGGTACAATTGAAAACTGCCCTAGGACAAGGACTTGATTGGGGATAGATGCAAGTCTGCAACGACAGGTGCAAGGTGGGAGGCATCTTCGCATGTACCATGAACAGGGGTTTGGCATGCACACACTACAGCGGAATAGGCTCTCCTTCCCACTAAATGCACTGGGGAGGGCACAGGTAATGTTTTGGTATACTCGCTTAATCTTATGTATAAGGCACACCAGGACAAATAGGGGCGGCTGGGGACTGAGTATGGATACCTCACTGCCGAAGCAGCGATGAGGTAGTGGCCAGCTTCGGCCTCCTCCAAACTAAAAGGCCCCATTTCAAGTGCAAGCTAGCAGTATGGAATTGCAGTCTGGGGGTGGGTGGGTGGCAGGCTGCACACTTACACTTGCATTAAAAGAAAACATAGCAGATGCTAACTCCTGTCATCATCATCATGCTCCTCACCTTGGCACTCTCAACTCCACCGATGGAGAAGTCAGGGCCCACCGGAGGAGTCTGGTTCTCTGGTGGGCTCGTCCAATGCTGCCTAAAGCAGGCCGGGCTAAGAAAAGTGTGTGGGGGGATGTTCCAAGGAGAAATAGAGGCGTCTGGGGACCGTTTATGGACACCCGGCTGCCCCCAGGCGGCTGGGGACCGTGTGTGGACACCCGGCCGTGGGGCGGCTGGGGACCGAGTATGGATTCCAGGCCGCCAACACAGCCATGACGTGGTGGCTAGATTCCGCCTCCACATGCCTAAAAGGCCCAATTTCAAGTTCAAGCAAGCAAGCAGTATGATATTGCAGCCTGGGGGTGGGTGGGTGGCAGGCTGCATACTTGCGCTTGCATTGCAAGGAATGGGGGAGGTACAATTGAACACTGCCCTGGGACTAGAACTTGCATGGGGATAGTTGCAAGTCTGCATCTTCTGATGCGGCAAGGATCACTTATGATGGGCACACTTTTAGACAGTGACCAGGGAGTCAGAGATGCTTCCAGGGGTCTTCCCCATGCTGTTCCCATGTCTTTTCAGCACTTTAACCATGTGTCACAGAGCACATGGCCAGATAAGGTTGTAAAATGTTAAAATGACATTTCCCGGTGAATGCATTTGTCATAGTTGAAAGCAATACAAAAGTGCAAAAACGCATAAAAAATGCTACTTGTGAACACAGCCGAAGGTGTGGAGGAGTATTTTTGTTTTTGGTCATTTATTTTAACTTATACACAAGTCTTTTCCCTGGAAAGGATATTCCTTAACATATTTCACAGGAAAAAAGTTTCACTTTCGTTTTTGAACGTTTTATTGTGAGCCCGTAAAAGTGGCTTAATACATCTGACCACATTGTTGACAGCAGTGACCTGGGGGTCAGAAATGCTTCCTGGGGTGATCCCCATGCTGTCCCCATGTCATTTGAGCACTGTCACTATCGTTTTGGGCACTTGTTAGGCTTTTAAAATACTGCCGGGGATGCCACCGCAAAAATGCTCGAGTCTCCCATAGACTAACATTGGGCTCGTTGCTCGGGTCGAGCACCCGAGTATCACGGCGAGCTCGGCCCGAGCTTCGAGCATTTTAGTGCTCGCTCAACACTAGCGCACATGCCTCTCAATGGAAAATGCAGACAGACTTACTCTGATTAAATTCAACAATGACTGGATATCTCCACAGTTTGTAATCCATCTAGATGACAGCAAGCCAACCTAAATTCACCAAAAATGCAGGTTCATGCTACTGCTGTTAACGTTACCCCCTTCCCAATAAAAAACGGTTTCCTTCCTTCATCAACCATGACTCAGCCCATCGGGCTGATTTTTACAAACCCTATGCACATTTTGCAGTGGACAAACCAGGACAGTATTACTACTCCAGCCTAACTACTATTTGTGATTGGAGGCCCTTGGGATGTGGCTTCCTGCATCAACCATGACTCGGCCCATAGGGCTAATTTTTACAAACCCTATGCAAATTGTGTAGTGGACAAATCTGGAATGTACAGTGGTCCTACTAAACTAATATTTGTCATTGGAGGCCCTTGTCACAGGTTGTACCACATTGTGACTGAGATCGGAGATACATATTCAATAGAAATGTATTGTCAGTCACCCTATTTGGCAAAAAAACATGCCTGGCTTGTGCCACATTGTGACTGAGATAGGGGATACATATTCAATAGAAATTTACACTGACTGTTGATGACCTACTGATGGCCTTCTGAAAATTTGAATTGAGGGCCACAACTACTACAGTACTCCATCGTAGATAATGTTTGTCAAGGGAGGCCCTTGTCATGGAATCTTCCTGCACCTATGACACAACCCCCAGGAGTTATTTTTGGAAATACAATGCACATTCTGCACTGGACCAAGTAGTACAGTATCAAGAAGTCTTCTCTTGCTATATAATCTGGGGAATATTGACAATCAAAATCTCTGAGCCATTTGGAGAAGCTTCTCCAACCCATCCTGGAAGAGGGTCACCATATATCCTTTGTCCATTGACTTGCACAAGCGATATATTTGAGCTCGTCATCCAGTTGACGAGTGTAGCTTTATTTTTCTGGTTCACAGAGTTCAGCCATACCTGAGGATCGCAGGCTGTACTCACTGCTACCTTCTAGTACTCCATGTCTCTCGGCCTTGTGTGAACAAATGCTAAAATTGATATTTTTTTTGTTTCTCTGGTTTATTTAGCCTTGTATTCAAGTGATTATGCAGGAAAAATAGTTTCTTAACCTTTTTGGCCTGTTAAATGCAATTAAGGTTAAGTTTGGTAGTTGTTCTTGTGTGTCTCTAAAAGTTGCGTAAAACTTATTCCCAGAAACCATATGTGAGTCAGAAATGCATGCAGGCATATTCTCCAGGCTCTTACCATTCTGTTTCATCAATTTCCCATCCATTTCAGCCGTTTCCTCAGGCCCCCAGACCCATTTGTAGAGTCCAGAAAAAAATTATTCGCATTTCCCATTGACTTACATTGTACTCGCTATTCGGAATGAATACGCGATTATTACAAAGTACTCGTTATAAGTATAGCGATTACGAATATTACGGTACTTGCTCATCACTAAATATAAACTCTGACTATAGACATGTAATGCAAACTTTCTCTTCTCCAGCAGCTATCCCTACTCTGTTTCCGGGGTCAGTATGGCGAGCCAATAACCAAATGCGGCTGGCCAATCATATTAATCCCAGTAGTCAAAATGACTACGGCATTACCATGATTGGCAGGCAATCCCCGCATGTTTAGTGACTGAAAAAAAAGCTGCAAAACATGTGGGGCAGGGACTTGAGCATGACACTCGAGTGCCAGTTATACTTGCTCGAGTTTCATGCGTGCCCAAGCACCCTGATGCTCAATCGATTATTGAGCAGCACCGAGCATGCTCACTCCTCACTATTGTTCTTCTAGATGAATGGGAAAATTTTCCACAGATAAATACTCCAAAATCTTGTAAAAAAATTCTTCCCAGAAAAGTTAAATCTCTTTCAGCAGCATAGTGGGGATTCATAAATTTAAAATGGAATGTCAAAAAGTTGTTGTAGCTGTAATGTGTAGATGTCTCAGTTCTTTTGTCCATTCAGTGTACCTTAGGCACAATGGCCTGTGTCTAGTGCTCTCCTCAGGCACAAAGGCCAGGGACCAGAGATGAGTGGATCTTTTGAAATTCAAATTTGCCAAATTTGCTGAATGATCCCTAAAATATTTGATTTGCAGCAAATAAATTTATGAGAATATCAATACTGCAGAGCTTGTAATTTCTTGGAAAATGCACATGGTGGAGTGGAGAGAAAGAGAGAGAGATTCCCAGCTGTCCATAAAATCTTACAATCTACAGGTGAGTGAAAATATTCTTCTGACTATAAGAGCTTACATTCTACAGAAGAAACACTTACCCAGTGAACCTGGAGATGAAAAATGACTCTGCTGAACAAATTGTCCTCCACAGGGAACTTCTGATCTTTGCTGGCCCAGTTACTGTTCATCACCGTACAATGAATGATAATCCAGTAGATGTCATAGCTATAAGGCATTATGGAGAAGCCCACGTGGTCACGCAAAAAGACATTATCTCACTCTCTGATGATTCAACAGAATGGTGTCGGGCAAGTTTTGTTTTGCAAACCGTGAATCAAATTTCAAAGTGTTTAAATTTGTTTGAAACTTCAAATTTCATGAATTTAGTCTAGAACACGACCCTCCGCAGATCAATCCTCTCATCTCGACCTGTAACATTCGTTTCTAAATAACTTCCCAAAAAATAAATAGTGCAAGTAAGCGTAAAAATAACGTGTAATATATACTGTATATATCATTGCAGAAAAAATGCCTTTATTTTTATCAGATTACATTTCCTGTTTTCTCTGCCTTCTGCACTGATCACTCTCTTCCATACAGAATATAAACATGAGACAGAGAGAAGATGAATTTTTAGCTTTAATGAGAGATCAGTTGTTAGCTGCTTTCCAAGCTATGGAGAGGGAATAAAAAAATTAGGGGGGGGGGGGGGCAATTTAAGGTTAGAGAGGCTTAGACATTGATGCTACTTCTAGTAGCTGTTATTTAAATTATAAGTTTAATTCACAGCAACACTGCTCAGTACTGTTGTATAATGTTTTCCATGCATGGAAAAATTGATCAGCCATAATATCTGCATTGTTAGACCAATGGAAGTACAATTGAGGTATGAAAAGGCAGAATATATACTGTATGTGTTCTCATATAACAGTTTCCTTCTGTATTCCAGTATTAATAAAATAGACTGAAAATATCTTTCATAGAATGTAAGAATGTGAATACATCAAATTAAGCATTTCAAGTCAAATAAAAAGCTGCATTATTGTTCCAATTCATCTTAATTAAATATATGAGAATCAAACTATATAATAATCCAGCAAAATTAATATATATTTCACATTTAATGCTGGGAAAGCACTAAAATTGTACTAAATTTTTATAGCACAACTTTGAAACAAACTACCTATATTGACCTGAGCCTGAACTTATAAACTTCTGTGCTCCTAGCAAAAGATAGAACAGAAAGGAACAAAAATCACATAACCCATTTATTTTGCAGGTATTGTTTCACAGAAACCTATTTCTGAAGCTTTTAATCCATTTATAAAAAAGGAACCTTGGATGTATAACTGTAATGCATCCTGTTTATTAGAACAGAACCTAAACTACTAAGGATTCAACACTCTTACAATTTTGCTAGAAATACCACATGTAAATTATTGTGTATGAACAGTTTGTATGAAATACGTGTATAATGAATGATTTAGAAGCACATTTTCGATGAATACATTTCTTTTGCAAATAGTTGAAAGTGAACTAAATTTTAGTTTTAAGAGATGATTCTATGTGACATTTTCCCAAAATATTTTTATTGCTTTCATTACATTAGTAATTTGCCCCGTTAGAGTAATAAAACACTTTGATGGGGACGCTTGCCAGATTTACATAAAATATTAAGTATTATAAAGGGCATAACAGAGAAAAATAATGATGTTTTTTGCATATTCACAAAATATTTTCTAAAGGGAGAAATCATCTGACCGTAGAATGCAGAGCCAAATGTATAAAAGTACTATTTTAACTGAAAATAAATATAAAATACTTTTATAGGTTTTATTTGTTTTTAATAATTAATTTATTAAATACATTTTAATGTGTTGTCAACTGAAAAAAAATTGTCTATTGTTATATATTTTTAAATTACAGTGAAATAATAAGAAAAATAAGTTATCTGAACGTTTCATAACCCTTATGCTCATTTATGTTAATTTATCAAATAAATGTGCAAGTATTCACTTCAAAGAGGATGACGTCAGGATTTCACCTGCCACCCAAAGCCAATTTTAACCTGTTCAGTATTTGGTGAGTTTTTCACCTCAGTATTTGTAAGCCAAGACCAGGAATGGGTAAAAAATGCAGAAGTGGTGCAAATGTTTCTATTATACTTTTCCACTGATTGTTCCACTCCTGGTTTTGGCTTAAAAATACTGTGGTACAAAACTGACAAAATACTCAACATGTGAACGTGGCCTAAAAGTGCTTTGTTACATGACAGAATAAAGTAAATCAGAAACACCATTTATAGTCATGTGTTTTGGGATATTTGCTCTCATCAGTGCAAAGCAGGAGAACTGGTTTGACTGTACGAGAGACCTCTGACAGGGAGTCTAAGGCCACTGCCCCACTATCAGAATTTGTTCAGTATTCAGTCAGTATTTTTTCTCAGGAGTGGGAGCCAAAACCAGATGAGGAACAATCAGAGAAAAGGTATAATAGAAACAAGTCACCAATTCTGCATGTATCACCCACTCCTGGTTTTGGCTCCTACTCCTGATAAAAAATACTGACAGTGGGGTCATGACCTAAGAGGTAAAGCTTCTCCTTGTGGAGAGCACAAAGTTAAGGATACTTGTAGGACATTCAATGGTCATCCAGTTAGGAGTTGATACAAGCTGAAACAGGTTGACCATTTGTGCAGTACAGTACAGCCCAGGGAACTATCACCAGAGGGAGCTAATACCCCATTGGCTACCTGTAGTATAATTTCAGAGCAGAATACAGAAATAAAGCATTTTTAACACTTTAGTGACATCTGCCGTACATGTACTATAAATGTCAGGTGCAGACGCATGGGATCAGGTGCTGAGTCTGCACCATACCCAACATATTCTGGTTCTGTTAGACAACCAATATCTGCATCTTAAATCTGTAATTTTACCTGAGCTTGAATAACTGTTATTAGCCCTTTAAATGCTGATGTCAGTCCCTGACAGTGGCATTTAAGGTATATAATTCTTAAGCACATAGATCTTTGCGCTCAATGGATCTCAGCTTGGAAAGTAGATTTGAAATATTTACTGCAATATATTTCTGTTGCAATATATAAAATAAGCAATTAGAAAATAGCATGTTTAAATTCCCAAAGGAGAGTAAAGGAAAAAGTAAAAAAGAAAAAAATTAAAAATAATGCAAAATTAAAATCTAAAATTAAATCAAAATTGGAGTTACCATTCATTAAAAAAAAAAAAAAAAAGATGTTTAAATGAAAAAAAAAGCCAAAAAAATCGAAACACCAGTATTGCTGTATTTTGGTCACTGCACATCTGCAAAAAAAAGTGCAATAAAAAATATCAGAATATTGTATTTACTTCAAAGTGTAATCAATAAAATCATCAGCTTGCCACACAAAAAAGACTTAAGATAGATAATTAACAAAAAGAAAACAGTTAGGGGGATCAAAAAATGCAGACACAAGAAATTTCATGAAATTAAATTTTTTTTTTAAATTTGTCCACTAAAATAAAAAATAACCTATTTAAGTTTGGTATCACCGTCATCCAACTGAGCTTCAGAATTATATTGCCAGGTCATAATGAATTCCTTAAAAACAACCCCCACCCTGAAAAAAATGGTGGAATTGCAGTTTTTGATTTATAATATCACTACACGTGTAATTTGTTTCCTGTTTTCCAGTGCATTACATGATAAATTAAATAGTGACATTAAAACCTACAACTTGTCCCACAAAAAAGCCTTACTTTGAGTATGTACATGGAAAAATAAAAAAGTAATAGCTCATAGCAAAAGAGGAGGAAAAAAAATTGAAATTATAAAATCAAAAATTGGCGCAGAAGAAGGGTTTAAGGCACAAATAAAGAAATCAAATTTCTAATGTCTTCTGTTTCTCTCATTTTGTTTATTCAACATGCACTCTTATCGTCCTCATAACTAATGTAAAACAATAGGAATGAGTAAATTTTTCAACATTCGATTCGGACTCAATTCTACCAATCTCAACATAAAATTTCAAATTGCATCAAATTGATTTGCAGAATTTTGAAGGAACTCCAATACCTCCTACTGCCCTGAAAATACACTTTGGACACTTAGTACTCTTAGGACTGTATCTAACCAATTCAAAGCTCTCTAATGCAAGACAGCCTTAGCAATGTTGAAGTGACATATATGGCTATGGGTAAATGGATGTTAACAAGTGATAATAAAAAGCCTAATTAGTAAAACACTGAATTGTTTGACTTTTTATGCTTTCAAGAATTTAAAAATGTTACAAAAATGACCCACTTTTGGGGCAAATGTAGGTTGATGCATCTGGCAGACTAAGTAAAAGAATTGATGATCTATCAAGTCATGCCACACTTTATTGCTACATGGTCCAGTTCTGACCCTTCTTTATAATTCCCACCATTAACTTTTTCAGCAGTATATAACTATTTCTACAGTATAGTAGTGTAGATCAGACCACACACATTACTGTTTAAACACATACAGTGTACATGGAAGAAGCCATTGTTTCTTTTAGGTGTGCAAAAAAAAATCTTGCTTTGGAAAATCTTACAGCTCTTGGATATTTTTCCTGTATGGGTTAAATTTCCTTCCCAAGAAATGGGTTACGAGCACGAATTTGGTCAGTAAAATATGGTCTGTAAATATGCAATGGATATTTATCAGTGAAAAAAAATAGTTTTGAAAGAAATTGACATTTTTTGGATAACATTTTTCCTGTTTCAAACAGTGTTCCTTCCCAACAACTGAAATTTGAACTGTGACAAAGCAATGGCTTTTTGTGATGTGAATTTCTTTGTTCTATATTTTCCTGCATAGGGTGGGCTTGCTTCACAGCAGTAAAATGACAATGACCATGACAAAAAAATTACTTTATAAAAGCATGAAAAAAAATGCTTTGCCAAAAAGTCTAAAGTCTTTTTTGTAGTGTAGCAGTTCTTTAAAATTGATGAAGGATTCTATGGACCATGATGAAATAATGGCTCCTTTTAACTGTCGAAGCAAAGTGGATGTGATTTTATGTCTCTCTGCCTGTCTCTCTGCCTGTTTTTACAGGTGTTTTTCCTTTCCCTTTTCTTTTCTTTCCTTGCCTTTCCCATAAGTCATAACCATCAACATTAACAGAAATTAACACTTAAAATAGATCAATCTGTTTGTAATGACTCTATATAATATATGAGTTTCACATTTTGTATTGAAGAACTGAAATAAGTTAACTTTTTAATGATATTCTAATTTAGTGAGATGCATCTATATTTTACCTATATATTTCATCTTTTTAAATTTTGATTTTTTGCATTTATTTTGTTCTTGTTTGTGTATTTACCCCATATACATAAAATATCTGTAATAAAAGCTACTTTAACCCCGTTCTGATGCTGGGCGTAAAAATACATGCCTGCATCCTGGGACTTAATGCCCAGGTATGTATTATTACGCCCTGGAGATCGCGCTCACACAGAGGTAGTGTGGGCATGATCACAGCAGGGTGTCAGCTGATTTTGACAGCTGACACCCGGTACTATGAGCCAGGAGGGGTCCCGCATCGCTACCGGCACATTAACCCCCAAAATGCTGCTATCAAAGTATATTGCAGCATTTTCAGGGTAGGCAAAGGTAAAAGAGCCCCGTTTACCTTGGATCGGAGAACCCGTGCTGTGAGCATGGGGTCCCGATTGTTGCCATGGTGACCAGATGTCGCCATGACGACATCCAGGTCACCAGGCATCAGGAAGTTAGATTGATCATGTGCAGTGCACAATCTCTCTAACTTGTGGCTGCAGAGACTGACAGCCTGCTTAGCATAAGGATGCTGCTGCATCCCTATGCTATGCAAGCGATCAGTCTGCAAAAAATGAAATACCTTTAGTGGGACAAAGTGCAAAAGTTCAAAAAAGTGTCAGAAAGTGAAAAAAAATGAAAAGAAAATTGTAAAAATATTTAAAAAGAAAAAATAATCCGAAAAAATAAAAATATACTGTACCCATAAATAAATATTAATCTGAAAAAAAGACAATAAAAGAACACATATTTGGCATTGCTGTGTCTGGAACAACCTGACCTATAAAACTATCCTACTAGTTAACCCCTTTAGCGAATACGGTAAAAAAATACAAATAAAATACGAAGCAAAAAACAGTGCTTTATCATCAACTGCCAAACAAAAATGAATAAAACACATTTAAAAAGATGAATGTAAATAAAAATGGTACCACTGAAAACGTCATCTTGTCCCACAAAAAAACAAGCCACTAAACAGCTCCATCAGCTAAAAAATAAAAAAGTTATAGCACTCAGAATAAAGCGATGCAAAAAAAATATTTTTTCTATAAAATATTTTTTATTGTGTAAAAGCGCCAAAACATCAAACTATATAAATGTGGTAGCACTGTAAACATACTTACCTGAAGAATAAAGCTGCCTTATCAATGTTACCACACGCGGAACGGCATAAAAAAAACCCCCAAAAATAATTCCTTAATTGTTGGTTTTTGTTTATTGTCTCCAAAATATCGGAATCGAAAGTGATCAAAAATGTAATTTTTCCTAAAATGGTACAAATAAAAACATCAACTTGTCCTGCAAAAAACAAGCCCTTAAATGACTCTCTTGGCCGAAATATGAAAAAATGATTGCAAAAACTGGTCTTAGCAAAAAAAAGCGTCTTTTAATGTGTGACAGCTGCCAAAAATTAAAACCCCATATGTATGATTCTGCTATTCCCACACTAAACCGAGGTATAAAGTAATCTAATCACTTATACCACATGAGGAATGGCGTAAAAAATAAACTCTAGGGTTAGAGATGTGCTAGGGTTATGGCTGTGCTAGGGTTAGGGCTGTGCTAGGGTTAGGGATGTGCTAGGGTTAGAATTAGGGTTGTGCTAGCGTTAGGTTTATGGTTGTGCTAGGGTTAGGGTTGTTCTAGGGTTAGGGTTGTGCTAGGATTAGGGTTGTGCTAGGATTAGGGTTACGGTTACTGTTAGTGTAACGGTTACGGGTAGGGTAGCAGTTACTGTTAGGGTTACGGTTAGGTTACCGTTAGGGTTAGTGTTATGGTTAGGGTTGTGTTAGGGTTAAGGCTGTATTAGTGTTGGGGTTAAGGTTATGTTTCGGTTGTGATTTTTTCAAAAATTTTTAAGAAAAAAAATGATGACTATATGGCGACTAGTGTTGAGCGCAAGTGCTTCCTCCTTGAGTTTGCGTCGGGTGCTCGGGTATGCACCGAGTATCACGGGTGCTCGATTGACATACTCGAATATACGCCCCATATGTTTTGCAGTTGTTAGACACCCAAAAAAACGACAGTAGAAATAGTATAATTAGGACCAACACCTCATCCACTACAGCCAACCCAGTAGATGGAGACCAAATCAGGAGTGTTCACATTTCCCTAAATTAGGAATTGACACGATCAAAGAGGCATCAATTTCACTAGAGTAGAAATATTATAATGGGGACCGACACCTCTTCCACTACAGCCAACGCAGCAGAAGGAGACCCAACCAGGAGTGTTCACATTTCTCTAAATTAGTGACTGACATTACCAAATTGGCAACAATTTCACTAGAGTAGAAATTGAATTGGGACCGACACCTCTTCCACTACAGTCAACCCAGAAGAAGGAGAGCTAACCTGGTGTGTTTACATGTCCTAAATTAGGGGCTGAAACCACCAAAGTGGCATCAATTTAACTATAGTGGAAATAGTATAATTAGGACAAGTGATGATCGAGCATGCTCGTTGCTCGAGATTTACGAGCATGCTCGGGAAAGCACCTATTATCTTCAGCGTGCTCGGGGGTTAAGTTTTCGTTGCTCCGCGAACATGATTTGCGACTATTTGACAGCATTAATACATGTGAGAAATGTCTGTTTTTCCAGCATTCCTCACATGTATTAAAGCTGTCAAACAGTCGAAAATCATGTTCACAGAGCGACGAATACTTACGCTGCTATCATTCAGTGGTGTTGAGAAGTCTGGCCCAATACAGCCCTTGTTCATTTTTATAAGTGTCAACCTGTCAGCACTTTCAGTTGACAGGCGGATGCGTTTATCAGTTTTAATTCCACCAGCGGCACTAAAAACCCGCTCTGATAAAACGCTGACGGCAGGGCAGGCCATAACCTCAAAGGCATAGAGCGCCAGTTCATTCCACATATTGAGCTTGGATACCCAATAATTATAAGGCACAGAGGAATCATGGTGGACGTTGGTACGGTCGGCAAGGTACTCCCTCAGCATCTTCCCAAACTTTGCACTCCTTGTGAGAGTAGCCCGCGCCTCAGGGCCTGTTCGATGGGAGGGGCTGAGAAAATTCTCCCAAAACTTTGACAGTGTTCCCCTGCCTCTGTTGGATTGAATTTGTGTCTCTCTCGTCTGTACTCCTTGGTTGTCCAACGAACTGTGAACTCTGCCGCCAGCGTTTTCAGATGGAAATTTTTAATAGTTCTGCAACAAGGGCCTTCAGGTACAGACCCATTTTTTACACCTTGCCGCCTCAGGAATAAGAGATATAAAGTTCTCTTTGTAGCGTGTGTCTAGAAGGCTCACAAATCAGTTATGACTGTCACCCAAAATTTTGAGAACGCAAGGGACATGGGAAGGGCTGCGTAAGATAAGCTCAGCCATGCGTCCCAGACTGTTAACAGACAAGACTTCTGTTTCCTCACCAAGAGGATGACTGACCATGCTCTTCTCCTCCTCCTCTTAGTACTCTGGCCATCCACGCTGAACAGTCGATATGACAGTTGTGCAGGTAGTACCGTCTATAACGCATGAAACTAGCGCCTGTTCTTCCTCCTCCTCCTCCTCTTCCTCATTGTCACCCAATCCACGTTGGAAAAAGATGAGGCTGGGCTGTGTGTAATCACCCTGTATAGTTCCTTGCTCCATCTTATCGTGCTCCGCCTGCAATGTATCCTCTTTGATCGTGAATAAAGAGCACTTCAGAAGACAGAGAAGCGGTATGGTTTCACTAATTATGGCGTCATGCCGCTCATCATCTTGGTGGAGTCCTCAAAGTTTTGGAGGATGGTGCATATGTCTGAAATCCATGTCCACTCCATGTCCACTCCTGAAGTCTTATGTGTGGAGTCTGAACTGAATACCGACAGACTTGTTGATGCTGGTACTCAACAAATGCCTTCTTCTGGTCACAAATCCTTCCCAACATCTGCAGTATAGGGTTCCAAAGCGTGGGGACATCACAAACAAGTCTGTGAGCTGGAAGCTGCAAACGCTGCTTAAACACGGCAAGAGCGGCGGAAGATGAAGCTGACTTTCTAAAATGGGCACACGGGTGGCGTATTTTGACAAGCAGATTTGGCAGCTCTGGGTTGGATTTGAGAAACCGCTGATGTACAAGGTTAAGCACATGAGCCAGGCATGGGAAGTGTGTGTGCTTGCCTCGCCTCAGAGCTGCCACCAGGTTCTGCCATTGTCACATACAACCATGCCTGGCTGTAGTGTGAGCCACAGATCTGCCTGCTCTTTCTGAGCTGTCCACAACTCTTCAACATTGTGTGGTTTGTCATCTAAGCATATTAGCTTCAGCACAGCCTGTTGCCGCTTGGCCGAGGCAGTGCTGCAGTGCTTCCAGCTTGTGACTGATGTGGTCATTTCGGAGAGGGAGACTGAAGTGGAGGAGGAGGCTGAGGAGGTTGAGGTGCAGGAGCTGTAGACTATGGAGGCAAATCTGATTGACCTAGGGCCCGCAATCCTTGGTGTCGGGAGGATGTGTTCCGTCCCAAGGTCCGACTGGGTCTCGGCTTCCACTATGTTAACCCAGTGTGCCATCAATGAGATGTCCCACAAGCATTTGTGTCCACATGTCTATGGTTAGGTGGACTTTGCCGGTAACTGCGTTGTTGAGGGCACGGCTAATATTTTGGGACATGTGCTTGAGTAATGCGTGGATGGCACACAAAGAGAAATAGTGGCAGCAGAAAAAGCAACATTTCGAGCGCAAGCCGTCGTGAAATGTGGGAATTTAGTAGTGTGGCCTGTGGGGCGTTGGCTGCGTAATTGCGCTTGCGTTCCAAGGACTGGGGTATGGACAACTGAACACTGCTCTGGCACAAGGACGTGGACGTGCTTCCTGATGTTGATACTTGAGAATGTGCCGGGCAGGAGGCATCTTCGCATGCACAATGGACAGGGGATTGGCTTACATGCACAACAGCGGAAGAAGCAATGGTGCCACGCGCAGACACTGTTCCTGGACCCTAGGGTTCAGCCCACAAAGTCGGGTGCTTGGCTGCCATGTGTCTGATCATGCTGGTGGTGGTCAGGCTGCTAGTTTAGCACACCTTGCTGATGCTGGCATGGCAGGTGGCGCAAATGGCCTTTTCGGGGTTATCGGCAGAGTCTTTCAAATACAACCTTGGGTAGAGCTAACAGTTGTACTGGCAACTTCCTTTGTGTTGGTGTTACGGGATACGGTTGTCTACCTTCTGTCTGCGGCCACCACACTACTTCTTCATGCCTGTTGGGGTGCTCTGCCTCCCTCCCCCTGTGTGCTGCTGTCCTAGCTCTGCATGTCCTCTTGCCAGGTTGGGTAAGTTACTGTATCATCCACCACCTCATATTCCATTTCCGCACTCTGGTTCTCCTCCTGACTTTCTGGCAGTTGTGTCTCATCATCGCCCACCTCTTGTAACACTTTCCCACCGTCACCTTTGTGTGATCGTGGCTGCTCAAATATTTGGGCATTGCTACATGCAATCTCCTCTTGCCCTGCTTCAAATGGACTGGACGAGAGGCCCGAATTTATAAATGGAAAAGTGAACAGCTCTTCAGAGTGTCCAAGTGTGGGATCAGTTGTCTCTGGGCACTCGGCATGGAGGGAGGAAGGAGGTTCATGGTGAGGAATATGCGGTCCCGACGGCTACTGAGACTTGACCATGTGGATGACTGGGTGGTGGTGGTGGCTGAGTGACTGGAAGCATTATCTGCTATCCAACCAATAACCTTTTCACACTGCTCTGTGTTCAATAGTGGTGTTCTGCGGTCTCCTGTAAATTGGGACAGGAAAGATGAGCGAGAAGATGTGGGTTTGTTGTGGCACAATTTCAGCTTGCCCACGGCCTCGGACTCTGCATGCACCATAACCATCACGTCCAGTTTCCCGTCCCTTGACACGTGCCTTGCCCATTTTAAATGGAGGACAATATCTTCCACGCTCACTACAAGTGGCTGAATTTGGAGCCAACTTATATGTGATCTGTGTGATGGACAAACCACAGTTTTAAATACATGACCTGCAGGTAACTATTTTGAACAGCAAACTGGTGTCAATAGCTTCAATGACACGCTGAAACTAATTTTTAATGGAGGCCAGAAATGGCAGTATTTTCTGAAAACATACATGGGATCTGTGTGACAGAGAAAACACCGTTTTAAATAGCAGGCCTGTAGGTAATTATTTTGAACCGCAAACTGGTGTCAATAGCTTCACTGACACACTGAAACAAAATTTCAATGAGGGCCAGAAAGGGCAATATTTTCAGCGCAATTATATGTGATCTGTGTGACGGACAAACCACAGTTTTAAATAGCTGTATTTTTAGCACTGTAATATGGAAAGGACCTGGCTGTATTCTGCAGTGCCAGCAAGCAAATGGCACAGAAAAACGGTGTTCTCTGGATTGATTAAGATCCAGAAAAAAATTTTCCTGGCCCCTGAGACCTGGGCATATGTCTAGAAATTTATAAAAGCAGCAGCAGACAAAACTGGAATGGAGCCTCTTGTGATATGTGCACTGCAGTCTGCTATTTACACTGCCTGCCTAATATCTCTGCAGATGGATTAGTCCTCAGAAGGACTGTTTGTTGAGATGGATATGTGTACTATACTTCTGTTCAACCTACACTACCTAATAAACAAGCAAATCTCTCCCTAGCTCAGCAGCACCTCTCCCTACTCTGTCTGATTCCGGAGTGACTGTGACGAGCACGGTGGCGCCAGGTCTGATATACACCTGATGACGCTGTGCATCCAGCCAATCACTGTAATTCCACAACCAACATGGTTGCTGTATTACAGTGAGTAGCAGGCAATCCCTGCATGTTCATTGGCTCTGTAAAGAGCGACAAACATGCAGGGAGGAGACCCGAGCTCCCGCTGAACAACCCCGGAAATACTCGGCGAGCGCCGAGTGTCTCGAGCTGTGAGCAGTAGCGAACGTACTCGCTCATCACTATTGGAGACACAATCAGGAGTCTCCACGTTTCCAAAAATTAATGGCAGACACCACCAAAGTGGTATCAATTTCACTACAGTAGAAATAATGTAATTAGGACCGACACCTCTTCTACAACAGCCAAACCAGCAGATGGAGAACCAATCAGGATTGTTCATATTTCCCTAAATTAGAGACTGACACCACCAAAGTGGCATCAATTTCAACAGAGTAGAAATATTATAATGGGGACCAACACCTCTTCCACTACTGCCAATCCAGCAGAAAGAGACCCAATCAGGAATCTCCACACTTCAAAAAGTTAGAGGCAGGCGCCACTGAAGTGGCATCAATTTTACTACAGTAGAAATGGTATAACTAGAATCAACACCTCTTCCATTACAGCCAACTTAGCAGATGGATACCCAATCAGGAGTGTTCTCATTTCCCTAAATTAGGGGCTGACACCACGAAACTGGCAACAATTTCGCAAGAGTAAAAATATTAGAATGGGGATTGACACCTCTTCGACTACAGCCAACCGAGCACAAGGAGACCCAACCAGGAGTGTTCACTAGTGTTGAGCAACCCCCGTAGTGTTCGGGTTTGGTTCGGTTTGTCGAACACCGGCATGCTCGCCGAATGGTTCGTCGAACACCGTCGAACACCGTCGAACACCATTAAAACCAATTACAGGCAAACAAAAACACATAGAAACACATAGAAACACATAGAAAACACATAGAAAACACCTTAAAAGGTGTCTAAAAGCAGACAAACTGCTCAGAAGACACAACTAACACATGGAAAAGTGACAAGTACATATAGTCATGCAAAAAGAAAAGAGGTGGAGGAGTAAAAGCAGGAGGAGACACAGATATAAGCATGTCATGCCCTTCTAAAATCAAGAAAGGCTGGAGTAAAAATCTAAAATTAGCCTACCAACACCCAGATGTCGTGACAAAAAAATAAAAAAAAAGAAATATCTTTAGGTAGAATGGCGGTTCCATTCTGAACACTTTCCTTACAAGACGTAGTGGTATCCCCGTTGGGAGTCGTGCCAAAAACAGAACCGAATACATTCAGACTAATCCACCATTTGTCATATCCAAGGGGCAGGTCAGTAAACGACAACATCAACACGGAACCAAGTACAGTAGTATATACTGCATCTCCTTTGACAAGGCAATCAGGCAGGTTAAGAAGTTGGGAAGGGGCACCCTAATTGCCAAAACAGACATTGAGGGGGCGTTCCGGTAACTTACTACCTGTGCCTCCAAATAGTGTCCGCCTATTGGGCTGCTTCTGGGAAGGAGCATACTATATAGATCGCTGTTTGCCCATGGGGTGCTCCATATCCTGCTCACTATTTGAGGCATTTAGTTGCTTCCTCGAATGGGTCATCATGGACGTTTCTAAGGGGGCACTTATTATCCATTACCTCGATGACTTCTTATGCCTGGGCACAAAAGATTCGCCACAGTGTGAATACAGGCGGTAGTCCACCAGTGAGAACAAGAGAGCTGGAGGGAGAGCGGACACCACAGAGCTCAGGGGTTAGATGGAGAACGGAAGAAGGAAAGACAGCAAGGGAGGTAAGGGAGTACAGTGGAAGGCCGACCTGAGCTCCCCCATGTTCCTGCTGGGCGGGGAACAGCCCTGGGAAGAAAAGCCGCTTGCTCATCCCTTTGAGGTTACGGGCGCGAGCAGGAAGAGGGACTATGCTGGAGTGCGAAGCCGACATGGCCAGGCCGTTCCTGCCCGTGCCACCTCCGTGTCGCCGGGTTTGTGCTAGAGCCACGGTGGACCCTGACAGCCAGCCTCCCTCTCCCAATATTGGTGTCTGTCTGCTGGTGGGTCGAGACCCCCCGCGGTGGATGCAGGTCTAAGCTCTGTAATTTAAATTAGCTCTGTAATTTGAATGAGTACACTTTAAATCCTTTTACAAGGATCTATTGGAGGGTAAGTCTGGTGCCAGCAGCCGTGGTAATTCCAGTTCCAGTAGCGTCCACTAAAGCTGCTACAGTTAAAAAGATTTTATAAGGATCGAGCTTGGAGTTCCACCGCAAGGCATGCTACCGCCAGTCCCAGCCCCTTTGCCTTTGGGTGCCTCCCCGATGCTCTTGACTGAGTGTCCCGGCGGCCCGAAGCATTTCCTTTGAAAAAATTAAGTGTCCAAAGCACAGGTGGTGTAGCTTGCTTAACAGCTGGGCTACTCCGCTGACTAGCAGAAACTGCTACTAGGCCCAAAGAATTGTCTGGGCTAGATGCAGTTAAAAATTTGTAATTAGATCTACAGGCGGTGTAGCTTGCTTAACAGCTGGGCTACTCCGCTGAATAGCAGACACTGCTACTAGGCCCAAAGTATTGTCTGGGCTGGATGCAGTTTAAAATTTTCAATTAGATCTACAGGCGGTGTAGATTGCAATACAGCTGGGCTACTCCGCTGACTAGCAGACACTGCTACTAGGCCCCAAGTATTTCCTGGGTTAGATGCAGTAAAAAATTAGAATTAGATACACAGGCGGTGTAGCCTCCTTCACAGGTGGGCTACTCCGCTGACTACGAGACACTGCTACTATGCCCAAAAGGATTTACTGGGTTAGATGCAGTAAAAAATTGTTATTAGATGCACAGGTGGTGTAGCTTGCTTCAGATGGGCTACTCCACTGACTACCAGACACTGCTACAGGCCCAAATGGATTGGCTGGCTTAGATGCAGTAAAAAATTGGTATTAGATACACAGGTGGTATAGCTTGCAACACAGATAGGCTACTCCAATGACTAACAGACACTGCTACAGGCCCAAAAGGATTGGCTGAGCTACATTTTGCCAAATGCTGTGAAAAACACTTGCACAGCACTGGCACAGACGTGCCTGGCAAAAAGTGCTATGAACTGCTGTAACCTAGACCTCAAAAGGGCTGCTATTAGAACTAGTCCCTACTCCCTAAACCTATCTCTCTATATAACTGGAAATTCGCTCGCAATTCACACAGTTATACTGTATAGTGCCCACAGCAGCAGTGGTGCCATCTAACACTCAGCTGCAGCAGTGAGAAAATGGTGGCGACGGAGAAAATGACTGGGTCTTATAGGACAAGGACATGTGACATACACAGTCAATGACACATGCCCTTGCTTGTGTGAAAAAAAAGCACTTCGCTGCGAGTGTGCGCTGCAGATAGGCTGACAGACTGCACCGCCCCACTGTAAATGCGGGAAAAAAAAATGGAGATCGGCATTGTTTCTGCAGAGATCCATCCCCTGCCCCTCCCCCCGCCCACTCTACACTGAAATTGTCTATTAACATTGATTAACAGTAGTGATGAGCGAGCACTAAAATGCTCGGGTGCTCGAAGCTCGGGTCGAGCACATTGGAATCCTCGGGTGCTCTACCCAAGCAATGAGCCCAATGTAAGTCTATGGGAAATTCGAGCATTTTTCTGGCGGTCCCCCTCGGCGGTCTGCAGAAGGTCAAAAATTGCCCAAATCAATGGGAACAGTGCTCAATTAAACGTCAGGCAGGCAGAATATATAGGCAAACAGGCAGGCAGGGTATATAGGAGGGTGCATGAAAAACATAGCAGGGCACTTGGAACACACTAGTGCCCTCCGATTTTCATGCACCCTTCTCTTTAAAAAAGCCGGCCAGCAATTCAGCAACAGCATACACCAATACTCGACAATTTAGAACAGAAAGAATAGAGCATCACACATAGATTAGATAGATAAAAACATGTCAGTCACATATATAATAAGTACAGTGACAGTGTTGGTTACTGTACTTGTCATTTAGTGATAAAATAATGGATTTATTAAAAAAAAAATTGGCGTGGGGTTCCCCGTAATTTTAGTCTTTATCGGAGGTAAAGCAGACAGCTGGGGCAGATGTTTGAAGCCTGGGAAGGGGGTAATACCCACGGAGCTTCCCAGGCTACTGTTATGGATCCGGGTGGTGGAACCTCTGTGCTGCGGTGAAAGGAGGGACCCAGAGGGTCGTAACTAGGTATCAACTCGGAGCGACCTAAGTCATACGGCGGCTCAATTGAGTCCGTGACCAGGGAGGGTCCGAGCAGAGGGACCAGGTGCTACTCTGGGGACGACCTTGTAAGGGAGCAGGTAACTCCCACAGTTCAGATGGAATGAACTGACCATACCGGTCAGCAGGCAGGCTGACGAGTGATCCGGGAGGATGGACTGGCAGACACGGCAGGTGACAGGCGGGATCCTCTAGGTAGGCTGTCAGGTGGTCACGGGAGGTGACAGGCAGGAGCCTCTAGGTAGGCTGTCAGGTGGTCACAGCAAGTGATGGGCTGGAGCCTCTAGGTAGTCTGAAAGGTGGTCACGGCAAGTGACAGGCAGGAGCCTCTAGGTAGGCTGTCAGGTGGTCACAGCAAGTGACGGGCAGGAGCCTCTAGGTAGTCTGAAAGGTGGTCACGGCAAGTGACAGGCAGGAGCCTCTAGATAGGTGCGGCAGGTAGCAAGCAGGAGCCTCCAGGTAGGCTCAGCAGGTAGCGGGCAGGTGCTTCCAGGTAAGAAGGCGGGCAAAGCCCATAGACAGACTGGCGGACTGAACGGAAGACAGACTGTCGAGTTGAAGAGTAGTCAGGCTGGTGGACAGGACCGATAGTCAGGATGGCGGGCAGGAATAGTAGTCAGGCTAGCAGCGGGACCTGAGGGCTGAAGCAGAGGAAAGTACACTGTGCAACAACTATTGCTCGGGCACCTCCATTTTGGAGGAAGAACCTTATATATGGGAGGACCTCCGGCAATTGGCTGGGGACTCCTTAGGACGGCGCGCGTGGACCCTTTAAGAGGGAGGGAAGATGCGCGCGAGCCCTGAGCAGAGTGCCCGGGAATCTGTGTGCGCCGGCAGCAGCAGGAAGGGAAGAGCTGGAGGACGCCGGGCGTGGAGAGCAGCGGTGAGAGGGACGGCGTCTCTGCCTGGCAGGAGGCAGAGACGCCGATGCTACAGATACTAATATCAGCCCCCAGCTGAATATTTAGCCTTTACTAGCTATTAAAATGGGGGACCCAAAAAAAATGACGTGGGGTTCTCCCCTATCTTAATAGCTAGCAAAGCCTAGGCAGACAGCTGAGGGCTGATATTAATTGCCCAGGAAGGGTGCCATGAATATTGCCCCCCCCCCCCAGGCTAGAAACACCAGCCGTCATCTGCCCCAGAAATGGCGCATCCATAGGCTGTGCCAATTCTGGCACTTAGCCTCGCTCTTCCCACTGCCCTGTAGCAGTGGCAGTTGGGTAATAGGGTTGGGGTTGATGTCAGCTTATAATGCCAGCTGACATCAAGCCCAGGTTAGTAATGGAGAGGCGTCTAAAAGACACCCCCATTACTAACCCCATAGTCAAAGTTAAAAAAACACAAACACCCAGAATAAAGTCCTTTAATTGAAATAAAGACACATTCCTTTAATGTTCTAAATTAAACCATACCTACCCTAATGCCCAATTAAAGCTGAAGCCAACAATCTCCTGCAATGAAAATAAAATAATAAACCAACCTCATCCTTACCTTTCCATGGTTCCCAGGACAGCTTCAGCTCTGCTACATTGACATGACAGGTTGGAGCGCAGCAGAACACTTCCATCCAGCTTGCCTTGCCGCAGACACTTAGAATCTCCTCAGTGATGCTCCTCAGTGTCTGGCTGTGACGGCATTCAGATGAGCCGAGTTCATGTCCAATGAACTCAGCTCACCTCATGCACATCACTGACAGCGTGGGAGAATTCTCCTGCGCTCACCGCTTGAGCAGGAGAATTCTCCCACGCTGGGATGGCATTGAGATGACAGGCTGGATCGCAGCAGAGCACTGACATCCAGCTTGTCATCCTTCAGAGACACTGTAGAGCGCAAGCATGCTTGCGCTCTGCAGTGTCTTTGAAGCACTACCTGCAGTGTCTCTGAAGCGTTGGATCGCAACAGAGCGCTACCATCCAGTTTTTCATCCTTCAGAGACACTGCAGAGCGCTTGCTGATTTATCGCCTATTACTGCCCCTTCCATGCTTGCGCTCTGCAGTGTCTCTGAAGGATGAAAAGCTGGATGGTAGCGCTCTGCTGTGATCCAGCGCTTCAGAGACACTGCAGGTAGTGCTTCAGAGACACTGCAGAATGCAAGCATGCCTGCGCTCTGCAGTGTCTCTGAAGGATGACAAGCTGGATGGTGTCAGTGACGTGCATGAGGTGAGCTGAGTTCATTGGACATGAACTCAGCTCATCTGGATGCCGTCACAGTCAGACACTGAGGAGCATCACTGAGGAGCTTCTCAGTGTCTGCGGCATGGCAAGCTGGATGGCAGCGTTCTGCTGCGCTCCAGCCTGTCATGTCAATGCAGCAGAGCTGAAGCTGTCCTGGGAACCATGGAAAGGTAACGATGAGGTTGGTTTATTATTTTACTTTTATTGCAGGAGATCGTTGGCTTCAGCTGGAATGGGCAATACGGTAAGTAGGGTTTAATTTAGAACATTAAAGGAATGTGTCTTTATTTCAATTAAAGGACTTTATTCTGGGTGTTTGTGTTTTTTTTAACTTTGACTATGGGGTTAGTAATGGCGGTGTCTTATAGACGCCTCTCCATTACTAACCTGGGCTTGATGTCAGCTGGCATTATAAGCTGACATCAACCCCAACCCTATTACCCCACTGCCACCGCTACAGGGCAGTTGGATGAGCGAGGCTAAGTGCCAGAAATGGCACATCCTATGGTTACTCCATTTCTGAGGCAGCTGACGGCTGGTGTTTCCAGTCTGGGAGGGGGCCAATATTCATGGCACCCTTCCTGGGCTATTGATATCAGCCACCAGCTGTCTGCCTACCCTTTGCTAGCTATTAAAATAGGGGGGACCCCACGTCATTTTTTTTGGGTCCCCCATTTTAATAGCTAGTAAAGGCTAGGTATTCAGCTGGGGGCTGATATTAGTAGCCTGGGAAGCTCCTTGGGTATTACCCCATTCCCAGGCTTCAAACATCTGCCCCAGCCATCTGCTTAACCTCCGCTAGAGACAAAAATTACGGGGAACCCTATGCCAATTTTTTTTTTAAAGAAATCCTTTATTTTAACACTAAATGACAAGTACAGTAACCAACACTGTCACTGTACTTATTATAGATGTGACTGACATGCCTCTATCTATCTAATCTATGTGTTATGCTCTATTCTTTCTGTTCTAAATTGTCGGTACCGGTGTATGCCGCTGCTGAATTGCCGGCTTTTCATGTTTCACTGTGAGCACTGTTACCATCGAT
Source organism: Phyllobates terribilis (assembly GCF_046119375.1). Lineage (NCBI taxonomy): Eukaryota > Metazoa > Chordata > Amphibia > Anura > Dendrobatidae > Phyllobates > Phyllobates terribilis. The sequence continues at coordinate 449,646,965 of NW_027362764.1, forward strand.
TTGGGCAACCACTGTAATGCCACAACGACCATGGCTGTGGCATTACAGTGAGTGGCAGACAATCCCTCCATGATTGGTGCTATTAATAGCGCCAGACTTGCGGGATGGGGACCCTAGCTCCCGCCCGAGCATCTTGAAAGTACTTGGCGAGCTCCGAGCATCTCGAGTACTGAGATGCTCGGGCGAGTACTGAGCAGTGGCGAGCATGCTCGCTCATCACTAATTAACAGTATTACTGTGAAAAAATCCAGCTACGTTTTGGGTGCACGAACAGTTATCAAACATATCCTCGAACAGCCGAATTTTTAGCAAATCGTTCGAGTTCGTCGAACGACTTGAACACCGCCCCAAACAGCTAGAATTTGAGATTGGCGTACAGTTCAAGTCGAACACCGCTCATCTCTAGTGTTCACATTTCCCTAAATTAAGGGCTGACACCACCAATGTGGCAACAATTTCATTAGAGTAGAAATATTATAATTACCGACACCTCTTCCACTACAGCCAAACCAGCAGATGGAGACCCAATCACTTGTGTTCACATTTCCCTATATTATGGGCTGACACTAGTGATGAGCGAGTACCGTAAAATTCGTAATCGCTATACTCGTAATAATTGCGTATTCATTCTGAATAGCGAGTACAATGTAAGTCAATGGGAAATGAGAGTAATTTTCTGCTGGACCCTACTAAGTGGTCTGTGGGCCTGAAGAAAAGGCTGAAATGGATGGCAAAGCGATGAAACAGAATGGTAAGAGCATGGAGAACATGCCTGCATGCATTTCTGATTCACATATGGTTTCTGGGAATAAGTTTGTCACGTTTGTCGCAGTATTACGCCACTTTTACAGACACACAAGAACTACTACCAAACCTAACCTAAATTGCATTTAACAGGCCAAAAAGGTTAAGAAATAGTTTTTCCTTCATAATCACTTGTATATAAGGTTAAATAAACCAGAGAAATCACCCATTCGGAAATCTGGCTCCATACCAACAGCGATCCACACCCACTCGACAGTTGTGTGGTGGCTGACTCTCAGTCTGAAGGGCATGTTTAAGCTGGTATTCAGCTACTGCCCTCTGCTGTTCACTAATCCTCGCCAACACAACATATGATATGTTGAGTTCCTCTGCGTGGGCAGGTTGCAAATGAGTCGGTGACTTGGCAAATTCAAGCGCTATTGCAGCGCTGTAAGAGCAGCTAAAGGTGTAGGAATGGCGGAAATGGGCGCTAATACAGCGCACTTTCTCAAGTAGGTACGGCAAGTCAAGTTAAGTTTTCAGAAATTTCTGAACAACTAAGCTCAGCACGTGAGCCATGCAAGTCACGTGTACTAGCTTGCCAACCTTTAAAGTCGCCACCAGGTTATGCCCATTATCGCAGATGACCAGACCGGGTTGCAGGTGCAGCGGGGAGCACTACTGATCGGTCTGTTGTTTTAAAGCTTGCTGTAATACAGTGTGTGCTTTCTGGCCTAAACAGATCAACTTCAGCAGAGCATGTTGCTGCTTTGCCGACGCTCTGCTGCACTGGTCGCAGCTTGGCAGTGATGGGGGGGAATTCAGCAGAGGATGAGAAGCAGGAGGAGGGGGGAGAGGAAGTGGAATATGAGAGGCAGAAACCCTGACAGAAGTTGGGCCGCTATTCTTGGCGTGGGTAGGATGTGTGTTGTTCCAGTTTGCGCCTTTGTCCCACCCTCCACCACGTTCACCCAGTGTGCCATGACAGAAATGTATCATTCCTGTCCACAACAACTTGTCCAGGTGTCTATTGTTAGGTGGACCTTCCCGGTTACGGCATTGGTGAGAGCTCGGTTCAGATTGTTTAACGTGCTTGTGTAACGTAGGGATGGCACACTGGGCAAAATAGTGGCGGCTGGGAACACTGTATCGTGGGGCAGCCACAGAGATCACGGAAAGACTGTGTTCCCACAAGCCTAAACAGCAACATCTCCACAGCTAGCAATTTGTCAATGTGCGAGTTTAGTATTTGTGCCTGTGGGTGCATGGCAGGGTATTTACGCTTTCTTTCCAAGCTCTCAGGCATGGACAATTGGACGCTTCGCTGGAACAAGGAAGTGGATATGGTTGATGCTTGTTGTGTGTGAGCAACTGCAGCTTGTGGGCATGAGGTATTAGCGCCTGCTTCTTGAACAGCAGATTCTGAAGGACATAGCCCCGGCGACATGGTATTGGTTTGACCTGCAGATGCAGATTTGGTTGGCTGCCATGTGGTTTTGCATACTGGTGGTGCTCAGGTTGCCTTTGCCCTGGCCTCTGCTCAACCTTGTATAGCAGATGCTACAGACTACAATGTCTTTCTCTGAAAGACTTTCAGAAAAAAAAAATCCACACAGCAGCTGAACGCCCCCTTGCCCTGACTTGGCGCACAGTTGGGGTGCTCTTGGGAACAGTTGACCCAGTTCTCACTCTGGGCAAACTAGGACCCCTTGGTGCCTGTGTTGGTGCTGCATATCCATCTTCCTCTGTGTTGCTGTCATGGGTATGCATGCCAAGGGTCCAGATCAGATCAGTGGACTCGTCATTGATCACCTCGTCTTCCATTTCATCCTCTTTCCCAGTTGACATTGTATTCTGACTTGATGGAAACTATGTCTCATCATCATCAGCCTCCACCTCTGGAGACAGTAAATGACGGTCGTCCGAGTGGCTTTCTTCTGGCCGAAGGTCCTCAAATACTTGAGCATCAACGCACGCCACCTCCTCTTGTCCCTCTTCAATGCTCCATGGTGATAGTCAAGAGCCAACCAAAGGTTATGTACCAAACAGATCCTCGGAGTGGTCAAGTTTAGGGTCAAGTGTCTCCTGTGGCTAATAATGGCGGGAGGAAGGAAAACCAGCTTCAGGATTGGATAAGCCAGCCTTCTGTGTATTGACAGTAAACTGTGTGGTCGTGGAAGATTTGTTGCTGCTTGGCAAATGCGTAGAGGCCTTGTCTGCTATCCAAGACAGAATCTGCTCTCACTCTTCTGTCTTCCACATACATTTACATTCCACACCGGGAAATTTTTCCAGGAACATAGTTCATGCATCAAGCTTCTTCTGTCCTGACATAGACCGAGTGCCTTCTCCACTGACAACACCACGTCCACGTCCACGTCCCTTAACAACAACCTTTTTTGGCAATTTGGGTTTTGTCGATAGATTTTCAGATGTTGATGGCAAAAGCCAAGCTTGATGTCACAGCCAAAATATTGGGTAAATTGGCCTTGTGCATGCTTGGCAGCAGGCAGTAGGAAATGTTTGGACTAATGCTTTGCATTTTGCACTAACCGCCTTTTTAAGTAGACTAATGTGGACAGAAGGCAGGCTGTCAACCAAAAGACAGCGGGAAAAATGGCCTGGTTCATACTTGGTAACAGGCAGTAGGAAATGTTTGGACTACTGCTTCGTGTAACGCACTAAACGCTTTTTTAAGTGGACTAATGTGGACAGAAAGCAGGCTGTCAACCCAAAGACAGCGGGAAAAATGGCCTGGTGCATGCTTTGTAGCAGGCAGTAGAAAATGTTTTGACTACTGCTTTGTGTAGCGCACTAAACACTTTTTTAAGTAGACTATTGTGGACAGAAGGCAGGCTGTCACCTCAAAAAACAGTGGGGAAAATGGACTAGTGCGTGCTTGGTAGCAGGCAGTGGGAAATGTTTGGACTACTGGTATGTGTAGCGCACTAAACGCTTTTTTAAGTGGACTAATGTGGACAGAAAGGAAGCCGTCACCCCAAAAACAGCGGGGAAAATGGCCTGGTGCGTGCTTTGTAGCAGGCAGTAGGAAATGTTTGAACTACTGCTTTGCATTTTGCACTAACCGCCTTTTTAAGTGGACTAATGTGGACTCAAGGCAGACTGTCACCCCAAAGACAGCGGGGAAAACGGCCTGGTGCGTGCTTGGTAACAGGCAGTAGGAAATGTTTGGACTACTGCTTTGTGTAACGTTTCATGTAGCACACTAAACGCTTTTTTAAGTGGACTAATGTAGACAGAAGGAAGGCTGTCACCCACAAGACAGCGGGGAAAACGGCCTGGTGCATGCTTGGTAATAGGAAGTAGGCAATGTGTGGACTACTGCTTTGTGTAACGCACTAAACGCTTTTTTAAGTGGATTAATGTGGACAGAAGGCAGCCTGTCACCCCAAAAACAGCGGGGAAAATGGCCTGGTGCGTGCTTTGCAGCAGGCAATAGAAAATGTTTGGACTACTAATTTGTGTAGAACACTAAACGCTTTTTTAAGTGGACTAATGTGGACAGCAGAAGCCAGGCTCTGAGCCCTAAGACAGTGGGGAAAATTAATCTATGCTTTAAAAAAAAAATGGCAGCACAAAAGGCTACTACTCTGTGTGCTGGAAAAATATTGCTTTGCCTCTGACAAGAGCTGTTTTAAGATGGACACTGGAAGAACACTTTAACCTCTCCCTACCTAATACACAATCTCTCCCTCCCTGTACCCTGACTTTGTTGTGTGTCTTCAGCTCTGAAAAGAGCTATTTTTTGGTGGTATTGTGGAGCTAATGAGAGGCTCCTTTAAACTGTCCCTGCTTAAGTATCTCTCCCTCCCTACTCTACAGTGAACTAGTATACACTGCAGGTAGCCCTTAAAAGGGCTTTTGTTTTATCAAGAGGCTTAAACACTCTCCCTAGCAGCTCAGTGATCTCTCCCTATGCTTGCAGGCTCCGGACGCAATGTGCACAAAGTGGCCGAGGCAGGGCTTAAATAGACCCCATGACTCTGGACGGCTTTCCAATCACAGTAATGCCACAATCAAGATGTCTGCGGCATTACTATGTCTGGTTAAGAAGCCCAACATGTTTAGTGGCTGCAAAGGAGGCACCAAAACTGCAGGGCGGGACATCTGAATATAACGAGGTGAGTACCCAAATACTCCCAATATAACGAGTAACCCGAATACCGTACTATCCGTGTGGATAGCGAATAGTAACGAATACTCTCGCTCATCACAATTTATATTGCCTTACAGGCCTTGCTCCTGAAGCCTATAACAAAAAAGACCTTTTCAGTAGAGATGAGCAAATATGTTCGGGAAATGATCACCAATTTTAAATTCTGCATGAATATGGCACATTCAGATTTGTGTTCAGGATACCGAGTTTTATGAGAAAAAATCAGCAAAAGTCAGCCCCGAACATGAACATCCCTACTTTCCCGGCGCTGTCACACTATAGGCCTGTAATGCAAACTTTCCCTTCTTAACCACTTTAGTTGATAACAGATCTTCAACACTCCGTAAGTCATCCATCCATCAGCTCCAGATCCACAGCCACAGATCCTAACCCTCCTGCATCCTTCCACCAACTCCTAGACTAAAACATGTCTCTCCTCTCCTTCCCTGTAGTCAGCCCCCTCCCAGCTCAGAAGTGATGACACCTTTCCCCTTAAGCATTTACTGTTCGCAAAAACAATGAAGAATATTTTAGAAGCCTTCATCTGAGACTGCCTGTAAGACCCCCTGTGGTGACGGCTCGACTGTGTCTACAATCTACACTCACCTAATGAGATTATTGGCTGTTGAAACAATGGACTTCTGAGATACAGATGAGATTAGTGGAATGCAGGACATTTTACAAGTGAATCTTACATACTGACAAGTAAGCAGAACTCTATAAAACATAACAAATAAATCACTAATAACACACAATAATAATATTGACGAAAATGGTGGTCCGTGCTAGAAAAGTATCATAGTCTTTAGTAAGTGGGCAGCTCCTCACACTCACCTACCACTTACCTACACCTTGACCCCGATGTTGTCCCCTGTAAAAAATAAAAATCACCATATACTCACCTTACAGCTAATTCCCAAAGCCAATGTCCCCTGCAATAAAGATAAAATAATAAACCACCATAATCCTCACCTGTCCACTGCAGTCCATATACCTAGTGTCCCTCATCGATGTCACTGATAGCACAGCCACATTCAGAGATGTGACCATGATATCCGGCAGCTGGTAGGATACACTTGTAGGAGCGTGCATGCTCCCGCAATGTATAGTGAGAAGCTGCTGGCATTAAGGTTACTGGAGTTCAAACAGCTGATGATCAGCTGAGCGCGCCGAGACTTCACTTATGGCACAGGTGCTGTGTGAGAATTTTCTCACGCAACACTGATGCCTTAAGTGAGGAACCGGAGCTCTCAGCAGATCATCAGCTGATTGAACACCAGTGATCTCAGCCCCACCAGCACAGCGATGTACACTGAAAGGAGTGGTTACACTCCTGTCAGTGTATAGAGTGCTGTCTTCTACAGCAGTCACATCAGTGATTGGTGTGGCTGTTGTAGAAGTGACCTAGATCGCCATGGGACACTGGGATTATGTCATGACAACGGACAGGTGAGGTATATTGATTTTTATTTTTTGGTTTCTTACAGGAGACGAGGGCTTTTTTATATTTCTAACCGAGTGGAACCTTTACACTGGCACCTTCTCGTGAGTGCCATATACTTCTATATATATTAATAACAGCTGACAGCTGTTTGCTTAGCCTTTACTGGCTAAATTACAGGGGAACCCCAGAAAAAAAATTCCGTAGGGTCCCCTATAAAATAAAACCAGCAAAGGCTAAATAGACAGCTGTGAGCTGATATTAATAGCCAGGGAAGGGGCCATGGATCCTGGCCTCCTCAAAGGCTAATAATATCAGCCCTTAGTGGCCCCAGAAATTGCGCATCCATAAGATGCCCCAATTCTGGCACTTAGCCTCGGCTCTTCCCAATGAGTGTGGTAATAGGGTTGGAGTTCATATCAGCCTTGCATTGGCGGCTGACATAAAGCCCAGGTTAGTAATGGAGAGGTGTCTATAAGACATCCACATTACTAACCTGGTAGTAAGGTTTTTGTCGTTTTTTCAATAAAAACATGGCCAGAATGTAGTCTTTTATTTAAATAAAATTCTACAAGGTTTTAATAATTTATTTAAAAATAAAAAACACCTTATACTCACCTAACACCCAGTCCCCAAAGCCCTCGTCTCCTGTAAGAAACCAAATATAAAAAACAACAATATCCCTCACCTGTCCACCATCATGACATAATCCCACTGTCCCATGGTGATCCGGGTCACTTCTACAGCAGCCATATTAATCACTGATGTGATGTGTAGAAGACAGCACTCTATACACTGTCAGGAGTGTAATCACTCATGTCTGTGTATATCGCTGTGATGCTGGGGCTGAGGTCACTAGAGTTCAATCAGCTGATGATCAGCTGAGAGCTCCAGCCCCTCATTTACGGCATCCATCTGTGTTCCATGGGAAAATTCTCACACAGCACAGGTGCCGTAAGTGAGGTCCGGGAGTTCTCGGCTGATCATCAGTGCCTGTAGCTTCTCGTGATATACTGCGGGAGCGAGCGCGCTCCTATAAGTGTATCGCCGGTGTCACGCAGGGTGTGGGAAAGACTTAGTGCAACACAGAGGGAAGAGGGAACGGGAGCCTAGACACTAGGAAAAGGGGGGAGTGGAGACCTCCTAGTCTGGTCTAGTGTTACCCTGTCTCAAATACAGTCCATATATTGGCTTTTCACCAATCACTACACGCGTGCCTTGCCCTGACTTTACCTGGTGTATGGCTAAGGCTAGGGAAGGGAGGAGATGAGCACTAGTCGATCTCCACTAAACTCTATAGACAACAGGGGTAGACAAACAGGCGGGATTGCTTAGCATTAGACGACTCCAGACAAATGCACACATGGCCTCAAGCTCCAGAGAGAACGAAGTACTGCTCTTGCTAAAGCCTCACAAGTAGTAATAAATATCTCCGGCACCTCCCTCTCAGACACACCAGGTGTTTATACACTAAGGCCAGGGAACTAATTATCCAAAGGGAGGTAGCCGCTGGGTCCTAGAGACAGCTAGCCTCTAAGAAGATGTCTGTAATGCCAAATGTAGAGATCTACTGCAACCAATTGCAGGGCGACTGTCTGTCACCTCTGACATACCCGTGAAAGCCGGCTGCCGTATAACATGGTCACATTTCCAGATGTGGGTGCGCAATCAATGACATCGACGTGGGACACTCAGTATATGGACTGCGATGGACAGGTGAGGATTATGGTGGTTTATTATTTGATCTTTATTGGAGGGGACTAGTTATGTGCAAGCATGCATTTTACTCAAGATTTACAAGCATGCTCGGGTGTTTTCCGAGCATCTTGGGGCGTGCTTGAATGTTATGTTTGAGTCACTCCGTGTGCATGATTTGCGACTGTTTGACAGCTGTTTGTTAGGCATTCCTCACATGTATTAAAGCTATCAAACACTCGCAAATCATGCAAGCGGAGAGGCTTAAACATAACATTCGAGCACTCCTCAAATACTTGGTGAACACTCGAGCATGCTCATAGAAAGGGTTAACCGAGCACGCTCACTCATCACTAGAGGGGACATTAGGTAGGGGGATTAGCTGTTAGGTGAGAATATGGTGTCTTTTTATTTTTTAAAGGGAACGAGAACATCGGAGTCAATGTGTAGATAAGGGGTCGTTGAGTATAATGTGCTTTATTTATATTTAAATAATTATTTATTTAACTTTTTTTACTTTCACTTTCACTGCGCAGCGGATGAAATATTACTTCTCCTATCAGCGGTTGCGCAGCTTGTGTACTGTGACAGCAGGCGCTGGATGATAGGGATAGTAGTCCCATCAGCTGGTGCCTATGACCCGCGGTAAGCTTTTTACCACGGGTCACTGTTACAGGTTCGGGATCATGCTGACACATGACAGCATGATCCTGCAGCGCTGCGACCTGCGGCAGCGATGTTAACACCGGTCACAACCCCTGATTCTGCATGACAGCATAGGTATGTTCAGGGCCCCATTAGGGTTCCGGTTCATGATTGGGTGCCTGAACACTACATTTTTTTTTGATGTTTGGGTTTATTCGCTGAAACCGAACATCAAAACATTCTCTCATATCTACTTTTCAGGCCTTCATCTATTCTATTTAATAAAGTAGCGCTTTTAGCTGTATATAGTGTAGGGATAGCTGGTGGAAAAGGGAAAGTTTGCATTACAGGCCTATTGTCAGGGTTTATATTGCCTTATAGTCATTGCTGCTGAAACCTATAACCAAATAGTCTTTTCAGGGCTTCATCTATTCTATTCAATATAAATATTGCTGTTAGCTGTATCTAGTGTAGGGATAGCTGCTAGAGGAGGGAAAGTTTTCATTACAGGCCTATAGTCAGGGTTTATATTGCATTACAGTCCTACCTGCTGAAATCTTGAAATCTAAAACCAGCAATTCTATTTAAAATTAATACCATTGTTAGCTGTATTTAGTGTATGGATAGCTTCTGGAGAAGTGATAATAATGCATTACGTGCCTTGCTGTATAAATGTAAAATCAAAACTCCTTATCAGGGATACATCTATTCTATTCAATTTAAATACCGTTGTTAGCTTTCTTTAGTGTAGGGATTTGTGATGAGTAGTGTTGAGCGATACCTTCCGATATCAGGAAATATCGGATCGGATTGGATCGGGACGATACCCAAAAAGTATCGGATATCGCCAATTCCGATACCGGAAACAAATGCAAGTCAATGGGACACAAATATCGGAATGAAAATAAGCCCTTTCTTTCCTTGTAGGTTAATTCTACATGAAGGAAAACAACTAACAATAATGTAGAATGTATTGGGGGAGGTGGTTGCCCAAATCGATGGGAACAGTGCTCACAGTGAAACATGAAAAGACGGCAATTCAGCAGCGGCATACACCGGTACCCGACAGTTTAGAACAGAAAGAATAGAGCATCACACATAGATTAGATAGATAGAAATATGTCTGTCACATATATAATAAGTACAGTGACAGTGTTGGTTACTGTACTTGTCATTTAGTGTTAAAGGATTTATTAAAAAAAATAATAGTGTTTTCATGCACCGTCTCTTTAAAAAAGCCGGCCGGCAATTTAGCAGCGGTACCCGACAATTTAGAACAGAAAGATAGAGCATCACACATAGATTAGATAGATAGAAACATGTCAGTCACATTTATAATAAGCACAGTGACAGTGTTGGTTACTGTACTTGTCATTTAGTGTTAAAATAAAGGATTTATTAAAAAAAAAATGGGCGTGTGGTTCCCCGTAATGTTAGTCTCTAGCGGACGTTAAGCAGACGGATGGGGCAGATGCTTGAAGCCTGGGAAGGGGGTAATACCCACGGAGCTTCCCAGGCTACTAATATCAGCCCCCAGCTGAATACCTAGCCTTTACCAGCTATTAAAATGGGAGACCCCCAAAAAAATGACGTGGGGTTCACCCTATTTTCATAGCTAGCAAAGGCTAGGCAGACAGCTGGGTGCTGATATTAATAGCCCAGGAAGGGTGCCAGGAATATTGGCCCCCTCCCAGGCTAGAAACAACAGCCGTCAGCCATCCCAGAAATGGCGCATCCATAGGATGCGCCAATTCTGGCACTTAGCCTCGCTCTTCCCACTGCCCTGTAGCGGTGGCAGTGGGGTAATAGGGATGGGGTTGATGTCAGCTTATAATGCCAGCTGACATCAAGCCCAGGTTAGTAATGGAGAGGCGTCTATTAGACATTCCCATTACTAACACCATAGTCAAAGTTAAAAAAAACACAAACACCCAGAATAAAGTCCTTTAATTGAAATAAACACACAATTCTTTATTGTTCTAAATTAAACCATACTTACCATCACGCCCTTCCTGGGCTATTAATATCAGCCCCCAGCTGTCTGCCTAGCTTTTGCTAGCTATTAAATTAGGGGGGACCCCACGTCATTTTTTTGGGGGTCCCCCATTTTAATAGCTAGTAAAGTCTAGGTATTCAGCTGGGGACTGATATTAGTAGCCTGGAAGCTCCGTGGGTATTACCCCCTTCCCAGGCATCAAACATCTGCCCCAGCTGTCTGCTTAACCTCCGCTAGAGACTAAAATTACGGAGAACCTAACGCCAATTTTTTTTTTAATAAATCCTTTATTTTAACACTAAATGACAAGTACAGTAACCAACACTGTTACTGTACTTATTATATATGTGACTGACATGTTTCTATCTATCTAATCTATGTGTGATGCTCTATCTTTCTGTTCTAAATTGTCGGGTACCGCAGCTGAATTGCCGGCCGGCTTTTTTAAAGAGACGGTGCATGAAAACACTATTATTTTTTTAAATAAATCCTTTAACACTAAATGACAAGTACAGTAACCAACACTCTCACTGTGCTTCTTATTTATGTGACTGACATGTTTCTATCTATCTAATCTATGTGTGAAGCTCTATTCTTTCTGTTCTAAATTGTTGGGTCCAGGTATATGCCGCTGATGAATTACCGGCTTTTCATGTTTCACTGTGAGCACTGTTCCCATCGATTTGGGCAACCACTATAATGCCACAACCACCATGGCTGTGGCATTAACGTCTTAAAAAAATATTAAATCCTGCTCTTCCATTTAATTGTAATGTAAGGGAGATAATGTAATGTCAGCGCTTGAGCAGAAGAATTCTCCCACGCTGGGATGGCATTCTGATGACAGGCTGGAACGCAGCTAAGCGCTGCCATCCAGCTTGTAATCCTTCAGAGACACTGCAGAGCGCAGGCATTATGGGAACTTCCGATTCCGGTATTCGATATTGTAAAAGTATCGGAACTCAGTATCGGAACTCCGATACAGCGAATATCGGTCGATACCCGATCTTTCAGTATCGGAATGCTCAACACTAGTGATGAGCGAATATGTTCGAAATCCGATCTCAAATGTTAAGTTCGACTCAAATCTGACACTTTAGGATTTGTGATCGGAAAGGCGAGCAAAATTTGTTAAATTCGGGAAAATCTGTAACGTTCGGCAAATTTAAGTGGTTAAGTGATTGCGGGGAAACTACTGCATCTTTTACAGTTTTGCTACCATAGTGCTTGCGTATGATGAGCTGGGAGACATGGCAGATAAGTGGGGGGGATAGTGAAAGCTCAGAAAAGATCAGATCAGATTTTTTTTTTCTTTCTTTTAGGCGGTAACTTTAAGTCAGGAAAGCGCAGATAGACAATCAGAGCGCAGGAAGCATCCACAGTGTCGCAGACACAAGGGCTTCTGCAATTTGCTGCTGAAATCACATGTCCTCTCCATATAAAAACTGGCCATGTTCCCTCAGCACCATTTTATGCATGTCACTTGTGTTAGACGCTGCTCCTGCACCCAGCTCCTGTGTAATGAGAGATATTAGCTAGATAGATGGGCGCTTCTGTGGAACTCAGGTAGTGTAGATAAGTCCTGCGCTGTGTACCTGTTCAATCCACCTTGCAGCCTATTTTTGTTTTTGTGCAATTACTGAGATTCTCACAGAAAGAACAGGGCCTATGTCTCAGAACAGTGCTGTGCATCGGTTGTACTGTGCTCCATGCAGACCTTTAATCTATTTTTACACTTGCTATTTAGTGTTGAGCGAGCACTAAAATGCTCGGGTGCTTAAAGCTCGGGCCGAGATCGCCGTGATACTCGGGTGCTCGACCCGAGCAACAAGCCCAATGTTAGTCTATGGGAGACCCGAGCATTTTTGCTGCGGCACCCCAGGCAGTCTTTTAAAAGCCTAACAAGTGCCCAAAACGATAGTGATAGTGCTCAAATGACATGGGGACAGCATAGGGATCGCCCCAGGAAGCATTTCTGACCCCCAGGTCACTGCTGTCAACAACGTGGTCAGAGGTATTAAGCCACTTTCAAGGGCTCACAATAAAACGTTCAAAAACGAAGCTGAAACTGCTTTCCTGTGAAATATGCTAAGGACGTTCCTTTCCTGGGTAAAGACTTGTGTATAAGGTAAAATAAATAACCCCCCAAAAAATACTCCTCCACACCTTGGGCTATGTTCACATGTACCATTTTTTATGCCTTTTTGCACTTTCATATTGCTTTCAACCGTGACAAATGCATTCACCGGGAAATGTCATTTTAACATTTTACAACCTTATCTGGCCATGTGCTGTGTGACACATGCATACAGTGCTGAAAAGACATGGGAACAGCATGGGGAACACCCCTGGAAGCATCTCTGACCCCCAGGTCACTGACTAATAGTGTGCCCATCAGAAGTCATCCTTGCCGCATCAGAAGATGCAGACTTGCAACTATCCCCGTGCAAGTTCTTGTCCCAGGGCAGTGTTCAATTGTACCTCCCCCATTCCTTGCAATGCAAGTGCAAATATGCAGCCAACCACCCACCTACCCCCAGGCTGCAATACCATAATGCTTGCTTGCACTTGAAATTGGGCCTTTTAGGCATGTGGAGGCGGAATCTGGCCACCACATCATGGCTGCGTTGGCGGCCTGGTATCCATACTCAGTCCCCAGCCACCCGGCGGCCGGGTGTCCACACTCAGTCCCCAGCCACCAGGGGGCGGCCGGGTGTCCATACTCGGTCACCAGCCACCCCGCGGCCGGGTGTCCACACACGGTCCCCAGCCGCCTGTGGGGCAGCCGGGTGTACATAAATGGTCCCCAGCCGCCCCTATTTCTCCTGTCAACTTCCCCCCACACACTTTTCTTAGCCCAGGCAGCTTTAGGGCAGCATTGGACAAGCCCACCGGAGAACCAGACTCCTCCAGTGGGCCCTGGCTTCTCCATAAGGGGAGTTGAGAGTGCCAAGGTGAGGACCATGATGATGATGATACAAGTTAGCATCTGCTTTGTTTTCTTGGAATGCAAGCGTAAGTGTGCAGCCTGCCATGCACCCACCCCCAGGCTGCAATACCATACTGCTTGCTTGCATTTGAAATTGGGCCTTTTAGGCATGTAGAGGCGGAATCTGGCCACTATGTCATGGCTGCATTGGCGGCCTGGAATCCATATTCAGTCCCCAGCCGCCAGGTGGCCGGGTGTCCACACACGGTCCCCAGCCACCTGGGGGCAGCTGGGTGTCCATAAACGGTCCCCAGCCGCCCATATTTCTCCTGTCAACTTCCCCACACACACTTTTCTTAGCCCGGCCTGCTTTAGGGCAGCATTGGTTGAGCCCACCAGAGAACCAGACTCCTCCAGTAGGTCCTGACTTCTCCATCAGGGGAGTTGAGAGTGCCAAGGTGAGGAACATGATGATGATGATAGAAGTTAGCATCTGCTTTGTTTTCTTTTAATGCAAGCATAAGTGTGCAGCCTGCCATCCACCCACCCCCGGGCTGCAATGCCATACTGCTAGCTTGCACTTGAAATGGGGCCTTTTAGCTTGGAGGAAGCCGAAGCTGGCCTCTGCCTCATGGCTGCTGCGGCAGCGAGGTATCCATACTCAGTCCCCAGCCGCCCCTATTTGTCCCGGTGTGCCTTATACATAAGATGAAGCGCGCATACCAAAATATTACCTGTGCCCTCTCCAGTGCATTTAGTGGGAAGGACAGCCTATTCCGCTGTAGTGTGTGCATGCCAAACCCCTGTTCATGGTAAATGTGAAGATGCCTCCCACCCTGCACCTGTCGTTGCAGACTTGCAACTATCCCCATTCAAGTCCTTGTCCCAGGGCAGTGTTCAATTGTACCTCTCCCATTCCTTGCAATGCAAGCGCAAGTATGCAGCCTGCCTCACACACACCCACCCCCAGGCTGCAATACCATACTCCTTGCTTGCACTTGAAATTGGGCCTTTTAGGCATGAGGAGGCGGAATCTGGCCACCACATCATGGCTGCATTGGCGGCCTGGGATCCATACTCAGTCCCCAGCCACCCAGCGGCCGGGTGTCCATAAACGGTCTCCAGCCGCCCCTATTTCTCCTTGTAACATCCCCCCCACACACTTTTCTTAGCCCGTCCTGCTTTAGGGCAGCATTGGACGATCCCACCAGAGAACCAGACTCCTCCGGTGGGCCCTGGCTTCTCCATCAAGGGAGTTGAGAGTGCCGAGGTGAGGAGCATGATGATGATGATAGAAGTTAGCATCTGCTTTGCTTTCTTGGAATGCAAGCGCATGTATGTAGTAGCTGCTAGGCCTGAGGTGGTCAGCGTTTTGGTGCATATCCTACCTCTTCTGAGGATTGCTGGATGTTTTCCTGCTACTATCCCAGTTCTATGACTCCCGTTAAAACAAAGCTTCAGGTGATAAATGATGGATGAGGTAGTGGCAAAGGAGAAAGAGCTCTAGGAACAGGGACCATTCACATCAATATCAGGCCAGTCAACCACATATGTCTTGTAGGATATATTTCTGTAACAAACACAGTTATAGGGCATACAGTGAGTGCAATGCCTACCAAAACTTTTGAGGCACTCCAATGCCCCTTGGAAATGACATGGAGGTCAGAGGGCCTTAACTAAACCGTTTTTTTCCATTTATAGCAACTGGGTCTCTTGTACACTGTTGGCCTAAGCAGTGAATGGAAAGCTTTCCAAAAATTATGAGGAACGGCAATGCCCCTTGAAACAGACGTGGATTACAGCGCACTAAAAACCTCCTACCCATTATTGGGGAGAGGGTCTCCCTTAGTTTTCGCCTTTGCATTGAAAAGCAAAAGCTGACTAAAATTAGGAGGAAATGCAATGCCCGTTGGAAGAGTCGTGGAGGTTAGAGGTAATTAAAAACAACATTTCAATGCCCCTTGGAAGAGCTGTGGAGTTCAGAGTGGCTTAAGAAGACACTTTTAATGCCCCTTTGAAGAGACGTGGATGTCACAGTAGCTTAACAAGACGGTTTTAATGCCCCTCGGAAAAGACGTGGAGGTCCCTGTAGCAAAACAAGATAGTTTGAATGCCCCTTGGAAGAGAAATGGAGGTCACAGTAGCTTATTAAGACGGTTTTAATGCCCCTCGGAATAGTTGTGGAGGTCGCAGTAGCTTAACAAGACGGTTTTAATGCCCCTTACAAGAGCCATATAGTACAGCATCTTAAAAACATTATTCCCATTATTGGGAAGTGTGCCTCCCATAGTCTTTGCTTATGCCTTCCAAGCAAAAGCTGCCAAAAATTAAGAGTAAATGCAATACCCGTTCGAAGAGTCGTGGAGGTTAGAGTTAATTAAAACAACATTTCAATGCCCCTTGGAAGAGCTGTGGAGTTCAGAGTGGTTTAACAGGATGCTTTTAATGCCCCCTGGAAAAGTGGTGGAGGGCGCAGAAGCTTAACAAGACGGTTTGAATGCCCCTCGGAAAAGTGGTGGAGGTCGCAGTAGCTTAACAAGACGCTTTTAATGAACCTTCCAAGAGCCATACAGTACAGCATCTTAAAAATATTATTCCCATTATTGGGGAGTGGGTCTCCCACAGTCTTTCCTTATGCCTTCCAAGCAAAAGCTGACAAAAATAAGGACGTAGGAACTTTAAATAATGGCAACATGGACCACGTTCACCCTGGTGGTATAGTGGTGGTGGAGGCTGAAGATAAGGAGAAGAACATAAAACAGCTGAAATGAGGAAGCGCATATCCCATGTGTGGGTGTGAAGTGGTGCATATGAATACACCTCCCGAAATAGCTCAGTGGATTTGACTTTATGTTACTCTGCTGTCATTTGGTGGTGATGAGAAGTCTGGCCCAATCCAGCCCTTGCTCATTTTGATAAGGGTCAGCTTGTCAGCATTGTCAGTTGACAGGCGAGTGCGCTTATCAGTTATAATTCCCCCAGCGGCACTAAAAACACGCTCCGATAACACGCTAGTGGCAGGGCAGGCCAAACCTCCAAGGCGTACAAAGCGAGTTCATTCCAAGTGTCCAGCTTGGATACCCAATAATTAAAAGGCACAGAGGAATCACGGAGGACGCTGGTACGGTCGGTAAGGTACTCCCTCACCATCTTTTGAAACTTTCCACTCCTTGTGAGAGTACCCCGCGCCTCAGGGTCTGTCCGAAGGGAGGGTCTGATAAAACTGTCCTAGAATGTTGACAGTGTTCCCCTGCCTCTGCTGGATTGGAGTTGCCTCTCTCTCACTTGTACTACTTGGTTGGTTAACGAACTGTGACCTCTGCCGCTAGCGTGTTCAGATGGGAATTTTTTTAACAGTTCTGCAGCAAGGGCTTTCTGGTATTGCCCCATTTTTGTAGACCTCTCCACCTAAGGAATAAGAAAGTGAAAGTTCTCCTTATAGTGGGGGCCTAAAAGTGTCACCAACCAGTAATGACTGTCACCCAACATTTTGACAACGCGAGGGTCACGGTTAAGGCAGCGTAACATAAAGTCAGCCATGCGTGCTAGACTGTTAACGGGCAAGACTTCGGTGTCCTCACCAAGATGACGACTGACCATGCTCTCCTCCTCCCCCTCCTCCCCCCTGTCCTCAGGCCACCCACGCTGAAACGACGGTATGACAGTTGTGCAGGTACTACCGTCTACAGTGCATGATGCAAGCTCCTGTTCTTCCTCCTCCTCCTCCTCTCCCTCATTGTCCCCCGTTGGGAAGAGATGAGGCTGGGCTGTGTGTAATCGACCGCTACGGCTTCTTGACACTTCTCATCATACTCTGGCTGCAATGCCTCCTCTTTAATTCTCTGAAGAGAGCGTTGCAAAAGACAGAAAAGTGGAATGCTGACGCTAATGATGGCGTCATCGCCACTCACCATCTTGGTGGGCTACTCAGAGTTTGTCAAGATGGTACATGTGTCAGACATCCAGGTCCACTCCTGAGGTCTTATGTGTGGAGTATGACTGGAATATCGACGGCCTTGTTGCAGCTGGTACTCCACAACTGATCTCTTCTGCTCACAAATCCTTTGCAACATGTGGAGGGTAGAGTTCGAATGTGTGGGGACATCACACACCAGTCGGTGTGATGGAAGTTGCAAACGCTGCTGCAACACAGCAAGGGCGGCGGAAGCTGAAGCCTACTTGCGAAAATGAGCTGACAGGCGGCGTACTTTGACGAGCAGATCTGGAAACTTGGGGTACAATTTAAGAAACTGCTGAACCACGAGGTTAAGCATATGAGCCAGGCATGGTACGTGTGTGATCTCGCCTCGACTCAGAGCCGCCACCAGGTTATGGCCAATGTCACACACGACCATGCCTGGATGAAGGTTCAGCGGTCTCAGCTACAGATCTTCCTGCTCTTTCACAGCTGTCCACAACTCACAAGCAGTGTGAGGTTTTTCACCTAAGCTTATGAGTTTCAGCACAGCCTGTTGCCGCTTGGTGGAGGCAGTACTGCAGTGCTTCCAGCTTGTAACTGATGTGGTGATATCTGAGATGGATGCTGAACATGAGGAGGAGGAGGAGGATGATGCGCAGGAGCTGTACACTGTGGGGGCAACTCTGACTGACATAGGGCCAGCAATCCTCCATGTGGGGAGGATGTGTTAAATCCCAAGGTGCGACTGGGTCCAGGCTTCCACTATGTTTACCCAGTGTGCCATCAGGGATATGTACCATCCCTGGCCACAAGCACTTGTCTACGTGTCCGTTGTCAGGTGGACTCTCCCATTAACTGAGTTGTTGAGGGCACAGCAGATGTTTTGGGACACGTGCTTGTGTAGTGCGGGGATGGCACACCGGGCAAAATAGTGTCGGCTGGGGACTGAGTACCGAGGGATGGCCACAGCCATAAGGTTGCGGAAGGATTCCGTCTCCACCAGCCTAAAATGCAGCATTTCCAACGCAAGCAGTCGTGAAATGTGTGAATTTAAGACTGTGGCCTGTGGGGCGTTAGCTGCGAATTTCCGCTTTCGTTCAAAGGTCTGGGATATGGACAATTGTACGCTGCAGTGGGATATGGACGTGGACGTTGATGCTGTTTCTTGAGAAACTGCCATAACAAGTGAAGACTGAGAGGAGGGGGCATCTTTGCATGCAGTATGGACAGGAGATTGCCTTGCACACACAACAGGAGGTTCTATTGCATGCACAACAGCGGAAGAAGCAGTGGTGACACCCGCTGACACTGGTCATGGACCCTGGGGTTTGCCCCACAAAGTCGGGTGCTTTACTGACATGTGCCTGATCATGCTGTTGGTGGTCAGGCTTGTAGTTTTGTCACCCCTGCTGATGCTGGCATGGCAGGTGTTACAAATGGCCTTTTTGGGGTTATCAGCAGAGTCTTTAAAAAAATTCCAGACTCTGGAAGACCTACAGGTTGTACTGGTAATATCCCTCGAGTTGGTGTTACGGGGAACTGTTGCCCGCCATCTGTGTGCGCCCACCACACTGCTTCTTCCTGCCTGTTGGGGTACTCTGCCTCCCTCCCCCTGTGTGATTCTGGCCTTGCTCCGCATGTCCTCCTGCTACATTGGGTCAGTTACTAGATCATCCACCACCTCCTCCTCTTCCACTTGCGCACCACGCTCCTCCTCCTCACTTCCTGGCAATTGTGTCTCGTCATCGTCTACCTCTTGTGACAAATTGCCAGCGTCGACTTTCTGTGGCCGTGGCTGTTAAAATATTTGTGCATCGCTACATAGGATCTCCTTCTTCACCTCTTCAAGTGGAGCAGACGAGGGGTACAAATCTGGAAATGGACCAGTGAACAGCTCTTCAAAGTGTCCAAGTTTGGGATCAGTTGCTGTCTGACGACAATTGGCATGGTGGAAGGAAGGAGCATCAGGGTGAGGAGGAGTAGACTCACGGCTACTAAGAGTTGACCGTGTGGAAGACAGACCGGACGTGGTGGTGCCCAGGTAACTGGAAGTATTATCTGCTATCCAATTAATAACCTGTTCACACAGATCAGTTCTCAATACTGGTGTTGTTCTCTGCTTCCCTAGTAATTCGGTCAAGAAGTGGGAGCGAGAAGATGTGGCTGTTGGTTGTGGCACATTTTCACCTTGGCCACGGCCCCATCCTCGGCACGCACGATAACCAGAACGTCCAGTTCCACGTCCCTTGCCACGCGCCTTGCCCATTGTAAAGGAAGTAAAATAGCTTACACTTGCACTATCAATGGAAAAAGGGTAATACAAAGTAGATTAGAACCGTGGAAGAGGAAAACCACAGTTCTATTTCTCTGGCCTACACCCGACTCTTTTAAACAATCTGAACAATCAGGGAGAAACTATTACTAATTTTCTTTACGGAAAAAATACCGAATGCTGAATAATAGAGATTTTTTACCGTGGAATGGCAAAACCACAGTTATTGTTTACTGGGGTATAACAGAAAATGTTAAATAGATATATTTGCGGCTGAACAGTGAGAGACACATTCAAACTGTTTTTTTTTTAGGTAAAAATGGCCCAAAAGTGGATAACACAGAGATTTGACCCGTGGAAATGCAAAACCACACTTGCATTTCTTGGGCCTACACCAGACTATTTTCAACAGATATATATATGTGTCTGAACAATCAGGAGACACTACTGTTTTTCTTTATGGCAAAAAATGCAAAAAAGCAGGATAATACATAGATTTGACCCGTGGATCTGCAAAACTACACTTGTATTTCTTGGGCCTACACAAGACTATCTTCAACAGATATATTTGTGTCTGAACAATCAGGAGACACTACTGTTTTTCTTTACGGCAAAAAATGCAAAAAAGCAGGATAATACAGAGA
The DNA here is from genome assembly GCF_046119375.1 of Phyllobates terribilis. Lineage (NCBI taxonomy): Eukaryota > Metazoa > Chordata > Amphibia > Anura > Dendrobatidae > Phyllobates > Phyllobates terribilis. The sequence continues at coordinate 449,667,427 of NW_027362764.1, forward strand.
TTTGACCGTCTAACTGCAAAGCCACACTTGTATTTCTCGGGCCTACACCAGACTGTTTTCAACAGACATATTTGTGTCTGAACAATCAGGAGACACTACTGTTTTTCTTTACGGCAAAAAATGCAAAAAAGCAGGATAATACAGAGATTTGACCCGTGGAACTGCAAAACCACACTTGTATTTCTCGGGCCTACACCAGACTATTTTCAAAAGATATATTTGTGTCTGAACAATCAGGAGACACTATTATTTTTTTTTTATGGCAAAAAATGCCAAAAGCAGGATAATAGAGATTTTTTACCATGGAACAGCAAAACCACAGTTATAATTTACTCGTGTATACCAGACTCTTTTAAATATATATATTTGCGGCTGAACAGTGCTCGACACACTCAAATTGTTTTTTTTTTATACAAACGGCCAAAAAGTGGATAATACAGAGGTTTGAACCATGGAACTGCAAAACCACACTTCCTTTTCTCTGGCCTACACCAGACTATTTTCAACAGATATATTTGTGTCTGAAAAATCAGTGAGACACTATTAGTTTTTTTTTTACGGCAATAAATGCCAAAAGCAGGATAATAGAGATTTTTTACCGTGGAACAGCAAAACCACAGTTATAATTTACTGGTATATACCAGACTATTTTCAACAGATATATTTGTGTCTGAACAATCAGGAGACACTACTATTATTTTTTTACAGCAAAAAATGCCAAAAGCCGGATAATAGAGCTTTTTTACCGTGGAACAGCAAAACCACCGTTATAATTTACTGGTGTATACCAGACTACTTTCAACAGATATATTTGTGTCTGAACAATCAGGAGACACTACTGTTTTTCTTTACGGCAAAAAAAGCAAAAAAGCAGGATAATACAGAGATTTGACACGTGGAACTGCAAAACCACACTTGTATTTCTCGGGCCTACACAAGACTATTTTCAACAGATATATTTGTGTCTAAAAAATCAGGGAGACACTATTAGTTTTTTTTTTATGGCAAAAAAATGCCAAAAGCAGGAGAATAGAGATTTTTTACCGTGGAACAGCAAAACCACAGTTATAATTTACTGGTGTATACCAGACTATTTTCAACAGATATATTTGTGTCTGAACAATCAGGAGACACTACCGTTTTTCTTTACTGCTAAAAATGCCAAATGCAGGATAATACAGAGATTTGACCCGTGGAACTGCAAAACCACACTTGTATTTCTCGGGCCTACACCAGACTATTTTCAACAGATTTATTTGTGTCTGAACAATCAGGAGACACTACTGTTTTTCTTTACGGCAAAAAATGCAAAAAAGCAGGATAATACAGAGATTTGACCCGTGGAACTGCAAAACCACACTTGTATTTCTCGGCCCTACACAAGACTATTTTCAACAGACATATTTGTGTCTGAACAATCTGGAGACACTACTGTTTTTCTTTACGGCAAAAAATGCAAAAAAGCAGGATAATACAGAGATTTGACCAGTGGAACTGCAAAACCACACTTGTATTTCTCGGCCCTACACAAGACTATTTTCAGCAGATATATTTGTGTCTGAACAATCAGGAGACACTACTGTTTTTCTTTACTGCTAAAAATGCCAAATGCAGGATAATACAGAGATTTGACCCGTGGAACTGCAAAACCACACTTGTATTTCTTGGGCCTACACCAGACTATTTTCAACAGATATATTTGTGTCTGAAAAATCAGGAGACACAATTAGTTTTTTTTACGGCAAAAAATGCCAAAAGCAGGATAATAGAGATTTTTACCGTGGAACAGCAAAACCACAGTTATAATTTACTGGTGTATACCAGACTTTTTAAATTATATATATTTGCGGCTGAACAGTGAGCGACACATTCAAGCTGTTTTTTTTTTATACAAATGGCCCAAAACTGGATAAGACAGAGGTTTGAACCGTGGAACTGCAAAACCACACTTCTATTTCTCTAGCCTACACCAGACTATTTTCAACAGATATATTTGTGTCTGAAAAATCAGAGACACACTTTTTTTTGGGGGGGGGGACACCAAAAGGTTAATAAGATAGGTATTTGTACAGTATGAAGGAGGAAAAAAAAAAGAGGATTTACATGAAAAAAAAAAAGATTTTTCCTGGCCCCCGAGACTTGGAGCTAAATCCAGCAATTTCAGCAACAGGAGCACACAGGACTGTAATGCAGCGTTTGCTGGTATAACCACTGCGTCTCCTATAAAGCCTGCCAGTCTGATATCTGGGATGGATATTAGTCCTGAGAAGGACTGTTTGTTTGATCTGGCAGCCTTTACAGACCCTATACTAACTATTACGCAGGATATATCTCTCCCTAAATCAGCAGCGCTATCCCTACACTGTCTGATCGGGAGCGACTGTGTCCAAGATGGCGGCTCCCGGTTTTAAATACTCCAGGTGATGCTGTGCGGCCAGCCAATCACTGTATTGCCCACAAACAACATGGCTGCGGCATTACTGTGACTGGCTGGCAATCCCTGTATGTTCATTAGCTCTTTAAAGAGCGCCAAACATGCAGGGCGGAGACCCGAGCTCCCGTCCAAGTAACCCGGAAATGCTCGGTGCTCACCGAACATCCCGAGTAGCGTGATGCTCGGGCGAGTACCGAGCAGTGTTGAGCATGCTCGCTCAACACTATTGCTATTGTAATAAAGCATTCAAGCAAGGAGTTGTAGGCCACTTTTTGTTTTTGTGGGGTTGAAATTCAGCTATCTGCAGAGCTTGTCAGTGCAGAGCTTGTCAGTGCAGAGCTTCTGAGTGCAGAGCACAAAAAACTTTTATTTTCATTTGCTAATATGATAGTGAAAGCTGTGTTAGCCCAGTTTGAAGTTTTTTTGGTGGATGAACTTCAGCTTTATTCACAGTAAAACAAATATTTTTTTGCTGTTGCTAGCCACAGTCCAAAGATTTTTTTTGTGACGCAGACGTGTTACACTCTGATATAAGCCACCTAGTGCTTTTAGTAGCAGTGAAATTCAACTGTTTTCAGAGCTTGTGCAGAGTCAAAAAATATATTTTTTGCTGTTGCAAACGTTATACAGCAGCCTAAATCTGAGTTTGAAATAGGTGGGAGAATATCTTCTATGTTATACAGGCATCATCCACAGTTAAAAAATACTTAGTTTGGTTCCTTATTTTATGCAGCAGGGACATCTCAGTTTGAAATAATTTGGAGAATATCTCCTATGTTATACAGGCCTCATCCACAGTAAATAAATACTTTGGTTCGTATTGTGATACAGCAGGGACATGTCAGTTTGAAATAGTTTGGAGAATATTTCCTATGTTATACAGGCGTCATCCCCAGTAAAAAAAAAAAAAATTGTTCGGTTATTAACGTTATACAGCAAGTCATATCTTACCTTGTCATTTAGTGCCTCTAAAATTCAGGTGTGTGGAGAGCTGTTGCAGAGGAAAAAATCTATTTTTGTTTTGCTAATAGCGTGCTCCTACTACAGTATCTGAGCAACATGAGTGGAAAAAAGAGAGGTCGTGGTGGAAGGGGGAACAGGCTTGGTGTTCATGGTATATGTGGGGTAGGTGGTAATGTTAGTGAAAGCACTAGTGAACCAACACCATCATGTCCTATCCAAAGACTACTGACAACTTCTGTTACTGGACGGGCTACTCCACTACCTTTCTTTGGCAGCCGCACAGCAATACGCCTTGTTGATAAGGGCCAGAAAGAGCAGGTGCTCCAGTTGATGGTAAACGCTGCTTCAAGTGCACTCTCCTCTTCTTCCTCCACCTCAACATCACACACAGTACAGTCCACAGAGGTGGCACCCGAATTACCCTTGATTCCCCCCTTGTCATAACTGTCCAAGCACCGAACTGACTGTAGCGAACGACAGATGGGCGAGTCTGTAGAACTGTTCACCCATTCTATACCATGGGCATCAGAAGTGCACTCCAAACATTCACAGAGTCAAGAAAAGGAGGAAAGCCTCGGCACCGATGACCAAAATTTTTTTACATTGGATTCGGGGCAGGACGGAGTAGGATCCGAGCAAGTTCCTGACCCTCATCACCAGACGTTAAACACCGGAGGGGGGTGATCCTGATGAGACTGATGAGGCTCATGCGGACTATACTGTGTTGTCAGGGCAACAAGAGGATAAGGGTCACTCTAAGGGCAAGGAATGGGATAAGATATTTTATGATGATGAGGTTGAAGATCAGAGTCATGCAGCTGAGTAGGTCATCGGAAGAGATGGAGGAGGAAGACGAGGAGGTTACATTTTGCCCTACGGCGCAGACACAAAGTGATGAAAGCATGAGGAGCACTATATCCTTATCCACAATTGTGGCTGTGGACAGCAGTGGTCGCGGTTCTGCAGCTCGCAGGGGTGGCAAGGGTTGCCTAGCCTGGGCCTTTTTTGAGACCGCAAAGGATGAGCCAACTTACATTATCTGCACACTTTGCAAGAAAAAACTCAGTGGGGGGAAAAAGTGCAATAATTTGACTACTACATGCATGAACCTTCACATGCGCACAGAACATGAGTTACGCTGGGTATCTTACTGCAATAAAATGCAGACCTCAATAACCATCAGCAGCCCTATCAACCGCATCTGCTGCTTCTTCCTCCTCTGTTACCATGCCAAGTATTGGCACGCAGGTCTCCCACTGCAAAACTTCTGGTTCTCTACCCTCTCCAGTCAGGCTGAGTGAGAGCCAGTCAGCTGTAACGGAAGCAGACATGCACACCGCACGTTTCTCAATCCACTGTAACATCTGCTCCTGCACCTCACTCACGGTCCAGCAGTTTGTCCATTTCACTGTACTCCACCTTCTCTCAGCACCGCAGCCAGCCCTCGGTCCCACAGTTGTGGTCATGTAAAAGATTGTTTCATCCTACACATGACAAAGCTAAGAGGTTGAACTCCACCATCTCAAATCTGTTGGCCACGGAAATGCTGCCTTTGCGCCTGGTAGATACAGATGGTTTCTGAAAGCTGATGGCCATTGCAGTCCCGCAGTACCAGTTGCCCAGTCACCATTACTTCTCTAAGAAAGCTGTGCCTGCGCTACACCAGCATGTCGCAGACAATATCACCCGTTCCTTGACTAAATCTATATCTGCCAGGGTGCATTTCACCATAGACAACTGGATGAGTAAGCATGGCCAAGGGCGTTACATCTCGATGACTGGGCACTCGATGACTCTGGTGGCTGTGGGGACAGGTGGGAAATGGGCTGCTCCACAAATCTTGGAATCCCCAAGGCTTGCAGAACAAGCTTCTGTATTTCACACTTCCTCCACTGCTTCGGCGTCCTGCACGTTCTCTAGGGTTTCCACCTGCACAATCAACCTGTGCCTTAACGAGACACACGTTCCTACAGTGCAGAGCGAATCCACACCACCTCCGTACTGCGCAGCCAGGTCTCACCGCAATCAGGCAGTCTTCAAATTAATATGCTTTGGGATCGCAGTCATACAGCTGAAGAGTTGTGGACAGCTCTCCAGGCTCAGTTTCCGCAATGGCTGTCTCTGCTGAACCTGGAGCCAGGCAAGGTCTTGTGCGATAATGGTGCGAACCTGTTGGTGGCCCTACGCCAAGGCGAACTCACAAACGTGCCTTGCATGGCTCACATCCTCAACCTGGTGGTACAGCGATTTCTCCGCCTCTATCCCGGCCTGGATGAGCTGCTTCAGAAAGTACAGAAGCTGTGTGCTCACTTCTGCTGTGGGCATCCCTAATGTCATCAACTTGCATCAATACTTAGGTCTTTCCCCATGCCAGATAACAGGTTGATATGTGATGTGCCGAAGTGGTGGAATTCCACTCTGCACATGTTGCAGCGATTGTGTCAGCAGCAACGAGCCTGACGCAGTATGTCATGTCGCATAGCCTAAGCCAACGCAGTATGGACATGGGGCATATCACGTTTACCGAGTGGGAACAGATTAAGGACCTTTGCACCCTTCTGCAGTTTTGAAATGTCTACTAAACTAGTTAGCGCTGACAATGCCTACATCAGCATCACTCTTCCAGTCATCTACATGCTGGAGATGACTTTGAATAGCATGCAGCAGGAGGTGGTTGTCCCAGAAGAAGAGGAGGATGCGGTAGGGATAAGAATGTCTCAAAGTTCCTGACTGTCATCACACAGGCGGATGCCAAGTGACGGTGGCTTCCTGCGATCAAGGGAGTTTGGTGATACCAGACATTCTAATAGTGAAGGTGCAAGAGCCGAGGAAATAATGGAGGAGAAAGAGGTGATGGGTGAGCAACAGTCAGAAGATGAAGAGGATAATCATCCCTTCTCTGTTGAATATTGTTGGCAGGAGGGGACGGAGGAAACATGCATCATTGTTACGTAGCCAACAATAGAGTCTGGCTTTGGATCACCTGGAAGAGCCCGACATAAGAATGCCTTCTTGCTGCACTTTCTGCAACATGATCCCCATATAGTTAGGATTCAAAATAATGCAGACTACTGGGTTGCCACCCTGTTAGATCCACGTTATAAGAGTAAATTTTGCCAGATGCTTCCCACCCTGGAAAGGAACATGCTAATGTTGGAGTATCGAAACAAGATTTAAGCAACCTTAATAGAGCTTTTCCCCAAGATAGGAGTGAAGTACACAGTGTGCATCGCAGCTGTAGTATTTAAACCTCTGGCATGTCAGTTCGTCATCGCCAAAACATTAGCAGCAGCAGAGAAAGTGGCAGAAGCATTTTCTGTTAGTTCTTTCACACATTTTTTAGACCAGCTCCTGAACCAGCACAACAGAGTACAAGTTTGAGACGTGAAGAATGACTGGAGAGGATGGTGGAGGAATATCTAGAACTCAATATGAGAACCATCAGTGAGGATTTTGACCCTTTTACATTTTGGTCTTCAAAAATGGATAAATGGCCTCAGCTCGCCTGTCATGCCTTGGAGGTGTTATCATGCCCGGCAGCCAGCGTTCTCTCAAAAGGTGTCTTCAGTGCTTCTGGTGGTTTCCTGATTTATAAGCAAAGCTGGCTGTCCCATGAAAGTGTAGACTGCCTAACTTTCATCAAGATGAACAAGTCATGGATCTCCAAGGACTTTTGCACCCCAATTGCAGACTGTACAGACTAGGCGATGTTGTGCTTTTTAAAGTGTTTCATTGATCTTGCGGAATTGCAGACTGTGATATGGCTTCTGTGCTGCTCTTATTGGTGCTGCAGGTTTTAGGCCCTAATTTTTGGAAATGTGGGGAATCCTGATTGGGTCTCCATCTATTGGGCTGGCTGTAGTGGAAGAGGTGTCGGTCCCCATTATACTACTTTGGTGGTTTTAGGCCCAAATGTTTTCAAATGGGAACAGTCCTGATTGGGTCTCCATCTATTGTCGTGGCTGTAGGGGAAGAGGTGTCGTTCCTAATTGTACAATTGGTACTCTACTGAAATTGATGCCACTTTGTTGGTGTCTACCAGTAATTTTTGAAATGTGGTGAATCCTTATTGGGTCTCCATCTATTGGGTTGGCTATAGTGGAAGAGGTGTCGTTCCTAATTGTACAATTTCTACTGTACTGAAATTGATGCCAATTCGGTGGTTTCAGGCCCTAATTTAGGGAAATGAAAGCACTCCTGATTGGATCTCCATGTTCTGGGTTGGCTGCAGTGGAAGAGGTTTTGGTTTCCTTTACAATAGTTATACTCTAGGGAAAATAATTTTTTAGTGCAGATATTGATCTCCACACAGGGGTACACAGATCTGATAAACTCAACATGGGTATACAAAGCAGACTGCATCTCGGTTTAAAATTGTTTGGGGCAGATATTCTTCTCCACACAGGGGGAAAAAAAAAGGTTGGGTTCGAGCAGCTTCCTGACCCTCGACTTCACTGTGCTGTCAGGGCAACTTGGTGTGAACCCAGAGGTACACAGATAAGGAGCTCATCTGAGGAGGTGGAAGAGGAAGACAAGGACGTTACGTTTTGTCTTATGGCGCAGACACAGAGGGATGCAAGCACGAGAAGCACTACATCCTTAGACACAACCGTGGCAGTGACCAGCAGCGGTCACTGGTCTGCAGCTCACCGGGGCAGCAAGGGTTGTCTAGCATGGGCTTTTTTTGAGACCGCAAAGGATAAGCCAACTCACGTTATCTGAAAACTTTGCGATAAAAAACTCAGTAGAGGGAAAAAGTGCAATAATTTGACTACTACATGCATGAACCTTCACATGCAAAATCAACATGCGTTACTCTGGCAATCTCACTTTGATAAAATGCGGACCAGGGGACTTCAGCAACCATCAGCTGCCCCATCAACCGCATCCGCTGCTTCTTCCTCCTCCTGTGTTACCATGCCAAGTATTGGCACGCAGGTCTCCCATTGCAAAACCTCTGCTTCTCTACTTGCTCCAGTCAGGCTGAGTGAGAGCCTGTCAGCTGTAACGGGAGCAGACATGCATGCTGTGTTTGTGTCACTGAGCACAACACACATTTCTCAATCCACCGTAACATGCACTTCACTCACAGTCCAGCATTTTGTCCGTTTTACTGTACTCAGCCCTCTCTCAGCACTGCAGCCAGCCCTCGGTCCCACATTTGTGGTCACGTAAAAAATAGTTTCCTCCCACACATGACAAAGCTAAGAGGTGGAAAAACCTGAAGGAAACCACCGCAAACACGGGGAGAACATACAAACTACTTTCAGATGCTGTCCTCTATCATCATAAAGGAGTTAGCTTGTTGTCTAGGAGACCGACCACTGCTCCTGTCTACCTTGTGAACATTGTGTTGAAGCTTGCAATGTGTCACAGGTTTACCGTGACAGAAAGGAGCCAGAAGATTGCTGCGTCTGATTCCCCCCACTCCTGCAGTCAATAAAAAGAAGCCTTACGTCTTCATATTAATTGGTGCAGTGGTTAATCTGCTCAGTTGTGAGCTCCTGGAAGCTTAATGTGATTTAGGCTCTCAACAGATTTGTCCCGTGCATCTCCCCTACTGTGATAACGCTGTACCCCAACACATCAAACTGTCGCCTACCGTGGAAATCTTGAAAAGGAAGATGAAGACCCACTTCTTGTGACAAGCTCACCATTATGTTCTGCAGCTTAGAACTAAGGAATAGGAGGGAAAAGCTGTCCCTGCACTTAGTCTCAGCTTAACCCTACACTGGGGTGGGTGCCCTATTCCTTATGAATAGCCCCACCGAAACTCCTGCACTGAACTCAAAATGAAGACCTGTGGGGTGGGGGAAGGGATCCCTAAGAGATCTAAGGACTGGGAGCAAAAGCAGGAGACCTACTAACAGATAAGTTAGTTGCAGAAATGAAAATTAAAGGAAACAAAACTAGTGGAACAAGAAGTCCCAGGATAACAATACTCCAAAGCAAGAAGAACTAAACAAGGCTATTTAGCCAGAGCATGAGCATTACAACACTGATGTCCAGCGGGGAATGGGAGCCAGGTTCTGAGTAATAAAGAGTGCAGAGATCACGTGACCAAGAAACCCAGCACCAGAGGAAAAGACTAGAAACCAGCAAACCACAACAAGATGGGCGATACTAAAACATAATAGATACTAACAGTACCTCCCCTTTTACGAGGATCCTCCAGATCCTCTAGGCCGGGCTTTACCTGGAAATCTCCTGTGAAAAGCCTTAATTAGCATTGAGGCCGAGACGTCCTCGGCCTTCACCCAGGAATTATCCTTGGGGCTGAAACCTTTCCTGGACACAAGATACTGTAATCTTCCTCTATGCCACCTGGAATCCAAAATGCGAGAAATCTCAAATTCACCGTCCTCATCAACAGGAGTAACTGTAGGCTTCGCCTGCTTATCAGGCGTGTCTGCCTTCTCAAGTAACGACACATGAAACACAGAATTAATCCTCCAGGATGAGGGAATGCCCAACCTCACCGCTGCCGAGTTGACAATCTGAGCCACTTTGAAAGGACCGACAAATATACGCCCCAGTTTTTTAGAAGGAATTTTCAAACGAAGATTCCTAGAGGACAACCAAACCATATCCCCAACAGCAAACAAGGACTCCTTTCTTTTTTTGTCAAAATACCTTTTTGATCTCCTGTTAGCCTCATTAAGGTTCAGACGTACACTGGTCCAAACCCTTTCAAAATCACCAGAAAAATTGTCCTCCTGTGGTACAGCAGCCCCTACTTTGGAAAATGGACCAAAAGATGGATACCTGCCAGTACAACAAAAAAAAGGAGAACAACCATTTAGCTCCGGTCAATTGGTTAAACAAATCCAGAATAAGAGGTAACCGGTAAGTATTGCGCACAGTGTTCTTATTAATCTCTCGAAAATCCAGACATTGCCTAAGAACCCCATCCTTCTTTTTGACAAAAAATAACCTAACCGCCACAGGAGACTTAGAGGGTCTTACATGACCTGCAGCTAAACTAGTCTGAAGGTACTCCTTCAAAGCCTCCCTCTCGGGAATTGTCAGATTAAACAACCGACTCTTAGGGAGCTTAGCATCAGGGACGAAGTCAATAGCACAATCGTAATCTCTATGAGGTGGTAAAGCTTTCGATTACACCTCTGAAAAAACACTCCAAAAATCCTGAATGGGTTCAGGTAACTCCCCCTTCACAACAGCCACAATGTGAACATTACAACACTTACCATAACACCCTTGACCCCAGGATCTTATGGAACCAGACGACCAGTTCAGCAAAGGATAAAGCACTTTTAACGAGGGCAACCCCAGGACGACTGGAGAAGGCAACTTAGCAAGTACAAATAAGTCAATCTGCTCCTGATGTTCCATATTCATAGTAAGCGGAAACCCAGAAACCTTTCAAAGAATGCTCCCATGCTCCAGGGGAATATTATCAATCGCCACCACAGGAAAAGGAGATGATAAAGGTTAAGAATCAAACTTATACTTTTCAAGAAATTGTTGATCAATCAAATTAAGTGCAGAACCACAATCCACCGTAACCTGAAACTCAATCAAACGACCCTGATAGGTGTTATTACCAGGAAAAAACACCCCAGCAGAACGTAAAAACGCAATGTGAATGGGAGTGTTATTTCTACTGACCATTATTTTTTCTTTCCTTAAGTGAACCTCACATTGCTTTAAAAAAATGATCAGACTTACTGCAATGCAAGCAAATTCCCTCTGAAAACCTCCTGTCCCTCTCCTTGGAATGGGATGACATTGCCCCTACCTGCATAGGTTCCCCAGTGTCGACAGGAATATCGTGAGAAACAGAATCCAGCAATGCGGTAAACTTTTCCTCATTCTGTCTAGCGCTCAACCTTCTATCCACATGGATAGCTAACTGCATGGCAACTTGCAGTGTATCAAGTTCAGGGAATTCAATGAGGAAATCTTTAACTCTTTCACTCAAGCCTGGCAGAAACAGAAACTTGATTGCAGGGTCGTTCCACCTGACCTCTGCAGACCATCGTCTGAACAGGGTACAATAACTCTCAGCCTCAAGGGAACCCTGTTTGAGACGTCTGAGCTCTGCCTCAGCTGATGTAACCCAATCAGGATCATCATATAGCAAACCTATGGCATCAAAAAATGCCTCCACAGAACTCAAACAATGATCATCAGGAGACAAGGAAAATGCCCAGATTTGAGGTTCCATACGCAATGGAGACATAATAATTCCTACACGCTGTAGTTCACTACCTGAAGACCTAGGTCTAAGCTGAAAATACAACAAACAAGCATTTTTAAATGAAAAAAAATCCTGTTGTTTCCCCGAGAAACACTCAGGTAATCCTACCTTAGGTTCTTCATAGCGTTTTGCAGGGTATTTACTCACGTACTGCTGAAGATCGGCAACCTCCAGAGTCAACCCTTGCAAGCATTGAGCAAGCTCCTGGATGGTAACCATACTGAAGAAAATCCAGGAAGAGGAGAGAAGAAGAAAAAAAAATAAATAATAACCCCCTTTTTTTAAAATGCGGCTGGACATACTGTTATGTTCTGCAACTTAGAACTAAGGAATAGGAGGGAAAAGCTGTCCCTGCACTGAGACTCAGCTTAACCCTCCACTGGGGTGGGTGCCCTATTCCTTATGAATAGCCCCACCGAAGCCCCTCCACTGAACTCAAACGAAGACCCGTAGGATGGGGAAAGAGTTCCCTAAAAGATCTAAGGACTGGGAGCAAATGCAGGAGACCTCCTAACAGAAAAGTTAGTTGCAGAAATGAAAATTAAAGGAAACAAAACTGGTGGAACAAGAAGGCCCAGGATAACAATAGTCCAAAGCAGGAAGAACTAAACAAGGCTACTTAGCCAGAGAACAACACTGATGTCCAGAGGGGAATGGGAGCCAGGTGCTGAGTAATAAGTAATGCAGAGATTACGTGACCAAGAAACCCAGCACCAGAGGAAAAGACTAGAAGCCAGCAAACCACAACAAGATGGCTGATAGTAAAACAAAATAGATACTAACACGTACAATCTGCGGCAACCCTCGCTCCAGCATACCGTTGCACGACTTGCCGTACCCTGATCTACTGTATCCTTAACCATCCCTTGTAGATTGTTTGTGCGCCCTCACGGGCAGGGTCCTCTCTCCTCTTGTACCAGTCGGTGACCCCTTTTGACATGTACAGCGCCGCGGAATAAATGTCGCTGTAATAGTAATAATAATTATATTACTTGTACTCTGGGTCAATTGATGGCACTTTCCAGCTGTCTACCCCTAATTTGATGTGTTTTGGCAGCTTTTGGCCTGGTTTTAAAGTGTTCCGCATGCGTTTTTTTTGTCCCCCCCATTGAATTCTATGGCGTTTGGTAACATTCGCCGATCAGTCGACAAGTAAATCAGCTAATATCGCAAATTCGGCGATCTTAATCCGAATCAAATATTGAGACATTTGCTCATCTCTAGTAGGGATAGCTGCTGTAGAAGGGATAGTAGTGCATTACATGCATTGCTATAGAAACCTAAAGCAAAAACTCCTTTACAGGCCTACATCTATTCTATTCCCTATTAATACCACTGTTAACTGCATTCAGTGCTGTTGGAGGAGGCATAGTTTTTGATTAGAGGCATATAGGTAGGGTTTATTGTTTTTAAACTCTTTCTTTACTGCTGCTGCAACCTAACTGCGTTGGTCAGGGCACGGGTGATGTTATGGGAAATGTGCTGGTGTAAGGCAAGGACAGCACACAGGAAAAATAACGGCGCCTGGGGACCAAGTACCGTGGCACCGCCGCCACCATGAGGTTGCGGAAAGCCTTAATGTCCACACGCCTAAACTGCAACATTTCCTGGGCAAGCAGTCAGGACATGCAAGCACGTAGCACCCTGTCTACTTTCTTCCTACATTTCCACCTGGTCCACATCAAAAGCTTCCTCTTTAATTGTGATCTGTGTGTGTTTGAGTACACAGAAGCCAGATATTTACACTGATTCTGGCATCATCGCCGCTCATCATCTTGATTGATTCCTCAACGTTTTGTACAACCTCACAGATGTCAGACATCCATGCCCACTCATCAGTTCTTATGTGCGGAAGCTGATCAGAATATTTATTGGCATGTGGTAGCTGGTATTCAACTACTGATCGCTGCTACTCTCAAAGCCTTACACAGTTTATGTGTAATGTGAAGTTCTAGTGCGTGGTCACATCGCTCACCAGTCGGTTAGCTGGCACTTGCAAGTGCTGCTACAGCACTGCCAGACTGGCAGAAAAGAGCACACACACTGGTGTACTTTCACAATTAGCTCAGACAAATCTGGGTCGCAGCACGTCTACTTCCCTGTCCATTACCTCACACCTTGTGCATTTTAAATTAGGCATATGACATATGCCTGCAAACTTTCTGGTATTAAAGGGGTTGTGCGGTACTTTAGATTACCCCCCCCCATGTATTCCCCCCCAGGTCCCTAAGACTTTTTGTAAATACCTTCTGCTGTTGATAATGCCTGTGAGGGGCACTAGCGTGACTGAGCGCTGGGGTCCCCGCGGTAGCTGCTGGGTTGTGGGCGGGGTTACTCCCCACATCACACCCGGCATCCACTGCACGCTTTCCCAATGAATGGGGAGAGGCAGAGCACGCGGTGGATGCCGGGTGTGATGCAGGGGGGTAACCCCGCCCACAGCCTGGAATCCACCTGGAACCAGGAATATCGTGACCCCCGGCTGCTGCCAACACTTGTCATGACTTCAGTGGATGTCAGAGCCGGCTACAGCCGGAAGTCACGTGATGCCTGTGAGCGGCCACTGATAGCGCCGCTCACAAGCATTATCAGCAGCAGAAGGTATTTACAAAAAGTCTTAGGGACCTGAGGGGGGATACATGAGGGGGTAATCTAAAGTACCGCACAACCCCTTTAATAGGGAAAAAAATGCAAATCTGAAAAGGATTTTTGTTTTGTTTGTTGTTAGGTTGCAGCAGCGGTAGACCTTTCAAACAACTGTAAGGCAATCAAACTTGCTTATATGCCTCAAATCCCAAACTATCCCTCCTAAATCAACTCTCGCTACACTGAATGCAGGTAACAGTGCTGTGGTATTAAAGCTTATATAAAAGCTGCATTTATAGAATGGATAAAAGGTCCACAATAAATCTCTTGCGACCCAGGATGGGTTGGAGAAGTTTCTCCCATATGGTTCAGGACTTTACATTCGCAAATGACTCCCAGGAGATAAATGAAGATATATTTAGACAACCAAGGAGAAAAGATAAGGGAGACACATAAAAGGTCCAACAGAGGCAGTGGAAAAGTATGAAAGGTCTGGTACAGTTTCAATAGACCCTCCCAGTTCAAGTTGCCTCGGAAGGTCTGTGGTGTCACCGTGCATGTCCTCTATAATTTAAATTATTTTTTCTATGGTGTCATGGTTCCTTGGCTGTTGATACATGACCATCTGTTGTGCCTGTCTGTCCAGGGTCAATAGGGCCAACTCTGACTGTATGTAGGTTGTCATGGGATGCATGCATTGCATACTGCTTAATTGTTCCACCCAGTTCCACAACAATAGATTGATCCCCGTAAACTTCAGGAGGTTGCTAAGTATAGCCCCCACGAGAATGTTCCTCCTGACAGACTCGGTTACTGACTGATCCGCCATTTATGCGCTGGAATGTTGCATCCTGCTAAATACGCCAAACATAAACAGGTGACCGGATGCAAAATGCAAACAGGTACTAGATGGAAGTAACTAGTGTTGAGCGAGCATGATCGACACTGCTCGGTACTCGCCCGAGCATCTCGCTACTCGGGATGTTCGGTGAGCACCGAGCATTTGCGGGTTACTCGGGTGGGAGCTTGGGTCTCCGCCCTGCACGTTTGGCGCTCTTTACAGAGCCAATGAACATGCAGGGTTTGCCAGCCAGTCACTGTAATGCCGCAGCCATGTTGTTTGTGGGCTTTATAGTGATTGGCTGGCCGCACAGCGTCACCTTGAGTATTTAAAACCGGGTGCCGCCATCTTGGACACAGTCGCCTGGGATCAGACAGTGTAGGGAGAGTGCTGCTGAGTTATGGAGAGATATATAGTGCAAAATAGTTAGTGTAGGGTCTCTAAAGGATGCCAAATCAAACAAACAGTCCTTCTCAGGACTAATATCCATCCCAGATATCAGGCAGGCAGGCTTTATAGGAGACGCAGTGGTTATACCAACAAACAGTGCATTACAGTCCTGTGTGCTCCTGCTGGTCAAATTGCTAGACTTATCTCCCGGTCTAAGGGGCTAGGAAAAAATCTTTTTTTTTCATCTAAATGCTGGATTTTTTTTTCCCTCAGTCAGACTTTACAAATACGCGTCTTATTAACCTTTTGGTATTCCCCCCCCCCCCAAAAAAAAAAATTGAGTGTGTCTGTGACTGTTCAGACACCAATATATCTGTTTAAAATATTCCGGTGTAGGCCAGATAACTAGAAGTTTGGTTTTGCAGTTCCACGGTTAAAATCTCTGTATTATCCAGCTTTTGGCCTTTTATACATAAAAAAAACAGTAATAGTGTCTCCCTGACTGTTCAGACACCAATATATCTGTTTAAAATATTCTGGTGTAGGCCAGATAACTAGAAGCTTGGTTTTGCAGTTCCACGGTTCAAATCTCAGTAATATCCAGCTTTTGGCCTTTTTTATATAAAAAAAACACTAATAGTGTTTCCCTGACTGTTCAGACATAAATATATCTGTTTAAAATATTCTGGTGTAGGCCAGATAACTTGAAGTTTGGTTTTGCAGTTCCACAGTTCAAATCTCAGTATTTTGCAGCTTTTGGCCTTTTTTACATAAAAAAAACAGTAATAGTGTCTCCCTGACTGTTCAAAAACAAATATATCTGTTTAAAATATTCTGGTGTAAGCAAGATAACTAGAAGTTTGATTTTGCAGTTCCACGGTTCAAATCTCAGTATTATGCAGCTTTGGCCTATTTTACATTAAAAAAAACAGTGATAGTGTCTCCCTGACTGCTCAGACACAAATATATCTCTTAAAAATATTCTGGTGTAGGCCAGATAACTAGAAGTTTGGTTTTGCAGTTCCACGGTTCAAATCTCAGTAATATCCAGCTTTTGGCCTATTTTACATAAAAAAAACAGTGATAGTGTCTCCCTGACTGTTTAGACACAAATATATCTGTTTAAAATATTCTGGTGTAGGCCAGATAACTAGAAGCATGGTTTTGCAGTTCCACGGTTCAAATCTCAGTATTATCCATCTTTTGGCCTTTTTTACATAAAAAAAAAAGTAATAGTGTCTCCTTGACTGTTCAGACACAAATATATCTGTTTAAAATATTCTGGTGTAGGCCAGATAACTAGAAGTTTGGTTTTGCAGTTCCACGGTTCAAATCTCTGTATTATCCAGTTTTGAGCCTTTTTTTACATATAAAAAACAGTAATAGTGTCTCCTTGACTGTTCAGACACAAATATATATATTTAAAATATTCTGCTGTAGACCAGATAACTAGAAGTTTGGTTTTGCAGTTCCACAGCTCAAATCCCAGTATTATGCAGCTTTTGGCCTTTTTTACATAAGAAAACAGTAATAGTGTCTCCCTGACTGTTCAGACACCAATATATCTGTTTAAAGATTCTGGTGTAGGCCAGAGAAATAGAACTGTCGTTTTCCTCTTCCACAGTTCTAATCGTCTTTTTATTACCCATTTTCCATTGATAGTGCGAGTGTAAGATATTTTACTTCATTTAGTATGGGCAAGGCGCATGGCAAGGGACGTGGAACTGGACTTTCTGGTGACGGTGCGTGTAGAGGACAGGGCCGTGGCCAAGGTGAAAATGTGCCACAACCAACAGCCACATCTTCTCGCTCCCACTTCTTGACCGAATTACTAGGGAAGCACACTACAACACCAGTATTGCGAACTGATCAGTGTGAACAGGTTATTAATTGGATAGCAGATAATACTTCCAGGTACCTGGGCACCACCACCTCCGGTCTGTCTTCCACACGGTCAACTCTTAGTAGCCGTGAGTCTCGACCGTATACTCCTCCTCACCCTGATGCTCCTTCCTTTCACCATGCCGAGTGTCGTCAGACAGCAACTGATCCCACACTTGGACACTCTGAAGAGCTGTTCACTGGTCCATTTCCATATTTAGGCCCCTTGCCTGCTCCGCTTGAAGTGGTGGAAGAGGAGATCCCATGTAGCGATGCCCAAATATTTGAACAGCCACGGCCACAGGAAGTGGATGCTGGCAATTTGTCACAAGAGGTGGACAATGACGAGACACAATTGCAAGGAAGTGAGGAGGAGGATCGTGGTGCGCAAGTGGAAGAGGAGGAGGTGGTGGATGATCTTGTAACTGACCCAACGTGGCAGGAGGACACGCAGAGTGAGGCCAGCAGCACACAGGGGGAGGGAGGCAGAGTACCCCAACAGGCAGGAAGAAGCTGTGTGGTGGCCGCACACAGAAGGCGGACAACAGTTCCCCGTAACACCAACACGAGGGACGTTGCCAGTACAACCGGTAGGTCTTCCAGAGTCTGGAATTTTTTTAAAGACTCTGCTGATAACCCCAAAAAGGCCATTTGTACCACCTGCCAGGCCAGCATCAAGGGGGGTGACAAAACTACCAGCCTGACCACCACCAGCATGATCAGGCACATGGCAGCAAAGCACCCGACTCTGTGGGGCGAACCCCAGGGTCCACGACCAGTGTCAGCGGGTGTCACCACTGCTTCTTCCGCTGTTGTGCGTGTAAGAGAACCCCCTGTTGTGCGTGCAAGGCAATCCCCTGTCCATACTGCATGCAAAGATGCCCCCACCTCTCTGTCTTCACTTGTTATGGCAGTTTCTCAAGAAACAGCATCAACGTCCACGTCCATGTCCCACCGCCGTGTTCAATTGTCCATATCCCAGACATTTCAATGAAAGCGCAAATTCGCAGCCAACGCTCCACAGGCCAAAGTCCTAATTTCACACATTTCACGACTGCTTGCATTGGAAATGCTGCCTTTTAGGCTGGTGGAGACAAAATCCTTCCGCAACCTTATGGCGGTGGCCGTCCCTTGGTACTCGGTCCCCAGCTGTCACTATTTTGCCCGGTGTGCCATCCCCACACTACACAAGCATGTGTCCCAAAACATCTGCCGAGCCCTCAACAACGCAGTTACTGGGAGAGTTCACCTGACAACGGACACGTAGACAAGTGCTTGTAGCAAGGGACGGTACATCTCCCTGACGGCACACTGGGTAAACATAGTGGAAGCAGGGACCCCGTCGGACCTTGGGACGGAACACATCCTCCCCACACCGAGGATTGCGGGCCCTATGTCAGCCAGAGTTGCCCCCCCAGTGTACAGCTCCTGCGCATCCTCCTCCTCCTCAGTTAGAAGCTGGAAGCACTGCAGTACTGCCTCAGCCAAGCGGCAACAGGCTGTGCTGAAACTCATAAGCTTATGTGATAAACATCACACTGCTTGTGAGTTGTGGACAGCTGTGAAAGAGCAGGCAGATTTGTGGCTGAGACTGCTGAACCTACATCCAGGCATGGTCGTGTGTGACAATGGCCGTAACCTGGTGGTGGCTCTGAGTCGAGGCGAGATCACACACGTACCATGCCTGGCTCATGTGCTTAACCTCGTGGTTCAGCGGTTTCTTAAATCGTACTCTGAGTTTCCAGATCTGCTCGTCAAAGTACGCCGCCTGTCAGCTCATTTTCGGAAGTCGGCTACAGCTTCCGCCGCCCTTGCTGTGTTGCAGCAGCATTTGCAGCTTCCGCACACGGACTGGTGTGTGATATCCCCACACGTTGGAACTCTACACTCCACATGTTGCAAAGGATTTGTGAGCAGAAAAGAGAAGTTGTGGAGTACCAGCTGCAACAAGGCCGTCGATATTCAGGTCAGACTCCACACATAAGACCTCAGGAGTGGACCTTGATGTCTGACATATGTACCATCCTGACAGACTTTGAGGAGTCCACCAAGATGGTGAGTGGCGATGACACCATCATTAGCTTCAGCATCCCCCTTGCCTGTCTTTTGCAACGCTCTCTGCAGAGAATTAAAGAGAAGGCATTGCAGCAGGGTATGATGAGATGGATCAAGAAGCAGTAATGGATGATTACACACAGCCCAGCCTCATCTCATCCTAGCGTGCATTGGGGACAATGAGGGAGAGGAGGAGGAGGAGGAGGAGGAAGAACAGGAGCTGGTATCATGCGCTGTAGACGGTAGTACCTGTACAACTGTCATACTGTCGGTTCAGCGTGGGTGGCCTGAGGACAGCGGGGTGGAGGAGAAGAGCATGGTCAGTCGTCATCTTGGTGAGGACACGGAAGTCTTGCCTGTTACCTGTCTGGCACGCATGACTGACTTTATGTTACGCTACCTTAACCGTGACCCTCGCTTTGTCAAAATGTTGGGTGACAGTCATTACTGGTTGGTGACACTTGTAGACCCCCGCTACAAGGAGAACTTTCACTCTCTTATTCCTGAGGTGGAGAGGTCTACAAAAATGTGGCAGTACCAGAAGGCCCTTGCTGCAGAACTGTTAAAAAAATACCCATCTGAACACGCTAGCGGCAGAGATCACAGTTCGTTGACCAGCCAAGGCGTACAGGCGAGAGAGACGCAAGTCCAATCCAGCAGAGGCAGGGGAACACTGTAAACTTTTTGGGACAGTTTTCTGAGACCCGCCCAGCTTACAGGCCCTGAGGCGCGGGGTACTCTCACAAGGAGTGGAAAGTTTCGAAAGATGGTAAGGGAGTACCTTGCCGACCATACGAGCGTCCGCCGTGATTACTCTGTGCCTTTTAATTATTGGGTATCCAAGCTGGACACTTGGAATGAACTCGCTCTGTACACCTTGGAGGTCCAGTCCTGCCGCTAGCGTGTTATCGGAGAGTGTTTTTAGTGCCGCTTGGGGAATTATAACTGATAAGCGCACAAGCCTGTCAACTGACAATGCTGACAAACTGACCCTTTTCAAAATGAACAAGGGCTGGATTTGGCCAGACTTCTCATCACTACCAAATGACAGCAGATTAACATAAAGTCAAATCCACTGTGTTATTTCGGGAGGTGTATTCCCATGCACCGCTTCATACCCACACATGGCAAAAAAGAAGCAAGACAAAAATATATCTCATACCCTACCATAATTATATATAAATGTAAAGCAAAATTGCATAATAAATATAGGGTACTTAGTGAACTATTTTTGATCAAAAAAAGTATACAAGCCGTCCCACCAGCGGCAAGGTGACCCTAAATTGGGACGGTACCTATACTGCCTATATTAAAAACCTTACTGTATATCAAAGTTGAAGTAATGCATATAAAAGGGTAGACAAATAGGACCGGGTCCCAACTCCAGACCACCTAGGCCCGTGGTAAGCTACATATATACCAATCAGCTCAACAAAGGGCATGCCACACCCTTAAATTGCACAGAATGCAAACAAGTCAAAAAAACAGACAATGTGAACTGAGGTCTAAGATGGCAGACATACAAGAAACAGAGGCATGTTCACACTAGCAAAAAAGAAGCAAGACAAAAATATATCTCATACCCTACCATAATTATATATAAATGTAAAGCAAAATTGCATAATAAATATAGGGTACTTAGTGAACTATTTTTGATCAAAAAAAGTATACAAGCCGTCCCACCAGCGGCAAGGTGACCCTAAATTGGGACGGTACCTATACTGCCTATATTAAAAACCTTACTGTATATCAAAGTTGAAGTAATGCATATAAAAGGGTAGACAAATAGGACCGGGTCCCAACTCCAGACCACCTAGGCCCGTGGTAAGCTACATATATACCAATCAGCTCAACAAAGGGCATGCCACTCCCGGGTATACACTTCCTCATTTCGGCTGTTTTTTGCTCTTCTCCTTTTCCTCAGCTTCCACCACCTCTATACCGCCAGGGTGACCGTGGTCAGTGTTGCCAGCATTGCAAGTTCCTCCATCCTAATTTTTGGCAGCTTTTGCTTGGAAAGCATAGGCAAAGACTATGGGAAACCCACTCCCTAATAATGGGAATAATGTTTTTAATATGCTGTATATATGTTTTTAATATGCTGTACTGCATGGCTCTTGAAAGGGGCATTGCAAGTTCCTCCTTCCTAATTTTTGGCAGCTTTTGCTTGGAAGGCATAGGCAAAGACTATGGGAGACCCACTCACCTATAATGGGAAAAATGTTTTTAATATGCTGTACTGCATGGCTCTTGAAAGGGGCATTAAAATCGTCTTGTTAAGCTACTGCGACCTCCACCGCTCTTCCTAGGGGCATTAAAACCTTCTTGTTAAGCTACTGCAACCTCAACCACTCTTCTAAGGGGCATTAAAACCGTCTTGTTAAGCTACCGCGACCTCCACCACTCTTCCAACGGGCATTAAAACTGTCTTGTTAAGCTACTGCGACCTCCACCACTCTTCCAAGGGGCATTGATATTGTCTTTTTATTCCACTGCGACTTCCACCACTTTTCCAATGGGCATTAAAACCATCTTGTTAAGCTACTGCGACCTCCATCACTCTTCCAAGGGGCATTAAATTAGTCTTGTTAAGCTATTGCGAACTCCACCACTCTTCCAAGGGGCATTGATATTGTCTTTTTATTCCACTGCGACCTCCACCACTCTTCCAAGGGGCATTAAAACCGTCTTATTAAGCTACTGCGACATCCACCGCTCTTCCAAGGGGCATTGACATTGTCTTTTTATTCCACTGCGACCTCCACCACTCATCCAAGGGGCATTAAAATCGTCTTGTTAAGCTACTGCGACTTCCACCGCTCTTCCAAAGGGCATGAAAACAGTCTTGTTAAGCTACTGCGACCTCCACCGCTCTTCCAAGGGACATTAAAACCGTCTTGTTAAGCTACTGCGACCTCCACCACTCTTCCAAGGGGCATTGATATTGTCTTTTTATTCCACTGCGACCTCCACCATTTTTCAAGGGGCATTAAAACCATCTTGTTAAGCTACTGTGACCTCCACCACTCTTCCAAGGGGCATTAAAACAGTCTTGTTAAGCTACTGGGACCTCCACCGCTCTTCCAAGGGGCATTAAAACCGTCTTGTTAAGCTATTGAGACCTCCACTACTCTTCCAAGGGGCATTAAAACCCTCTTGTTAAGCTGCTGCAACCTCCACCTCTCTTCCAAGGGGCATTACAACTGTCTTGTTAAGCTACTGCGACCTCCACCACTCTTCCAAGGGGCAATGATATTGTCTTTTTATTCCACTGCGACCTCCACCACTCTTCCAAGGGGCATTGACATTGTCTTTTTATTCCACTGCGACCTCCACCACTCATCCAAGGGGCATTAAAATCGTCTTGTTAAGCTATTGCGACCTCTACCGTTCTTCCAAGTGGCATTAAAACAGTCTTGATAAGCTACTGCGACCTCCACCACTCTTCCAAGGGGCATTAAAACCATCTTGTTAAGCTACTGCGACCTCCACCACTCTTCCAAGGGGCATTGATATTGTCTTTTTATTCCACTGCGACCTCCACCACTTTTCAAGGGGCATTAAAACCATCTTGTTAAGCTACTGTGACCTCCACCACTCTTCCAAGGGGCATTAAAACAGTCTTGTTAAGCTACTGGGACCTCCACCGCTCTTCCAAGGGGCATTAAAACCGTCTTGTTAAGCTATTGAGACCTCCACTACTCTTCCAAGGGGCATTAAAACCCTCTTGTTAAGCTGCTGCGACCTCCACCTCTCTTCCAAGGGGCATTACAACTGTCTTGTTAAGCTACTGCGACCTCCACCACTCTTCCAAGGGGCATTGATATTGTCTTTTTATTCCACTGCGACCTCCACCACTCTTCCAAGGGGCATTGATATTGTCTTTTTATTCCACTGAGACCTCCACCACTCTTCCAAGGGGCATTAAAACCCTCTTGTTAAGCTACTGCGACCTCCACCGCTCTTCCAAGGGGCATTGATATTGTCTTTTTATTCCACTGAGACCTCCACCACTTTTCCAAGGGGCATTAAAACCCTCTTGTTAAGCTACTGTGACCTCCTCCGCTCTTCCACGGGCCATTTAAACCGTCTTGTTAAGCTACTGCGACCTCCACCACTCTTCCAAAGGGCATTTATATTGTCTTTTTATTCCACTGCGACCTCCACCACTTTTCCAAGGGGCATTAAAACCGTGCTGTTAAGCTACTGCGACCTCCACCACTCTTCCAAGGGGCATTAAAACCATCTTGTTAAGCTACTGCAACCTCCACCGCTCTTCCAATGGGGCATTAAAATCGTCTTGTTAAGCTACTGCGACCTCCACCGCTCTTCCACGGGACATTAAAACCATCTTAAGCTACTGCGACCTCCACCACTCTTCCAAGGGGCATTAAAACCGTCTTGTTAAGCTACTGTGACCCCCACCACTCTTCCAAGGGGCATTGATATTGTCTTTTTATTCCACTGCGACCTCCACCACTTTTCCAAGGGGCATTAAAACCGTCTTGTTAAGCTACTGCGACCTCCTCCACTCCTCCAAGGGGCATTAAAACCATCTTCTTAAGCTACTGCGACCTCCACCACTCTTCCAAGGGGCATTGATATTGTATTTTTATTCCACTGCGGCCTCCACCGCTCTTCCAAGGGGCATTGACATTGTCTTTTTATTCCACTGCGACCTCCACCTATCTTCCAAGGGGCATTAAAACCGTCTTGTTAAACCACTCTGAACTCCACCGCTCTTCCAATGGGCATTGAAATGTTGTTTTTAATTAACTCTAACCTCCACAACTTTTCCAACGGGCATTGCATTTCTTCCTAATTTTAGTCAGCTTTTGCTTTTCAATGCTTAGGCGAACACAAAGGGAGACCCACTCCCCAATGATGGGTAGACGGTTTTTAGCACGCTGTAATCCATGTCTGGTTCAAGGGGCATTGCAGTTCCTTATAATTTTTGGAAAGCATTCCATTCACTGCTTAGGCCAACAGTGTACTGGAGACCCAGTTGCTATAATTGACCTCCATGTCACTTCTAAGGAGCATTGGAGTGCCTGGAAATTTTTGGTAGGGATTGTACTCACTGTATGCCCTATAACTGTGTAGCCAAACCGCTCCTTTTGGTACAGAAACATATCCTACAAGACATGTGTGGTTGAATGGCCTGATATTGATGTGAATGGTCCCTGTTCCTCCTGCTCTTTCTCCTTTGCCACCACCTCATCCATCATTTATCACCTGAAGCTTTGTTTTAACGGGAGTCATAGAACTGGGATAGTAGCAGGAAAACATCCAGCAATTCTCGGAGGAGGTAGGATATGAGCCAAAACGCTGACCACCTAAGGCCTAGCCACTACTACATACATGCGCTTGCATTCCAAGGAACAGAAAGCTAAGGAGATGGATGGTCTCATGATCATGAATAATTTACTCATTGTGTAGGAGGCCGACCACTGCTGCTGTCTAACTTCGGAACTTTGTGTTGACCCAGGACCCGCAATCCTCTATGTCTGGAGGACGTGTTGCATCCCAGTGTCCAACTGTGTCCGGGGTTCCACAATATTAACCCAGTGTGAAGGCATCAGTGAGATGGACCATCCCTGGCCACATTCACTTGTCCCGTGTTTGTGGTTAGGCTGTCCTTCAAATAGGGGTGGCTGGGGACCGTTTATGGACACCCGGCAGCCCCCTGGCAGCTGGGGACTAAGCGTGGACACCCGGCCCCCTGGCAGCTGGGGACCGAGTGTGGACACCCGGATGCGGGGCAGCTGGGGACCGAGTATGGACACTCGGCCGCCCCCTGGTGGCTGGGGACCAAGCGTGGACATCCAGCAGCCGGGCGGCTGGGGACTGAGTATGGATACCAGACAGTCGACGCAGCCATTATGTGGTGGCCAGATTCCGCTTCCACATGCCTAAAAGGCCCAATTTCAAGTACTAGGAAACAAGCAGAATGGTGTTGCAGCCTGGGGGTAGGTGGGTGGCAGGCTGCATACTTGCACTTGCATTGCAAAGAATGGGGGAGGTACAATTGAAGACTGCCCTGGGACAAGGACTTGCAAGTCTGATGCGGCAAGAATCACTTCTGATGGGCACACTTTTAGGCAGTGACCTGGGTGTCAGAGATGCTTCCAGGGGTCTTCCCCATGCTGTTCTCGTGTCTTTTCAGCACTGTATGCATGTGTAACACAGCACATGGGCAGATAAGTTTGAAAAATGTTAAAATGACATTTCCCGGTGAATGCATTTGTCACGGTTGAAAGCAATACAAAAGTGAAAAAACGCATAAAAAATGCTACTTGTGAACATAGCCCAAGGTTTGGAGGAGTATTTTTGTTTTTGGTTATTTATTTTACCTTATACACAAGTCTTTAACCTGGAAAGGATGTTCCTTAACATATTTCACAGGAAAGCACTTTCAGTTTCGCTTTTGAACGTTTTATTGTGAGCCCGTAAAAGTGGCTTAATACCTCTGACCACGTGCTGTCCCATTGTCAATTGAGCACTGTCACTATCATTTTGGGCACTTTTTAGGCTTTCTACAGACTGGGGGGGTGCCGCTGCAAAAATGCTCAGGTCTCCCATAGACTAATATTGGGCTCGTTGCTCGGGTCGAGCACCCGAGTATCACGGTGAGCTCGGCCCGAGCTTCAAGCACCCGAGCATTTTAGTGCTCGCTCAACACTAGAAGTAACCAATGAAACTATTTATTTCTCTGGTGTGACGGGAAGTTGTGGCAGCTATAGCAATGGTGAATAATGCAAAGTAATTACAGCAAGAAATATGCAATAAAAGATAGACACTGAATCTTCAGTTTCACTCTACTACAACAGTTTCTTGTTATATACTCTTATAACTTTCTAACAGTGGTAGTAGCCCAGTTCTATGAGAATTATTGTTCTGCTTCTTTCTCTAACACAGGTCCTAGCAGTGGTCACCATTTCTTCCTGCTAGGTCACAAGTCCTCCTGACAAAGTCTAATAAGGCTCATTGGGCCTCCCTTGCTTCAATTTGCCTGCCCTGTCTTTTGTACTAGCCCAGGACAAACCCTATAACATACATCAGTGGTGGAAGCAATGGCCTGGCTGACTCTCGCATCACGTTCACCACCGCAGACATCCACCCCAGAGCGGAGTTAACCCACAGATCTTCAGTGCTTGTCTGATGGTGGGTGTCTCCCAAACCCAGTAGAATGAAGGCTGGGCCTCAGCTCTTGATGGACATCGTCTGGCCTCCGGGTCATGACGGGCACATGTCTTGTCTTCAGGCCTTGACTGGTGTCGTCTGGATTCCGAAACTTGTCTGGCACCGCCTGGGTTCTGATTCCAGGCACACCCCAACCTGCTGGTTCACGCTTATTGCCATGGCCAGGCACATAAGCCTCAGTGCCTTACTCGATACACATCCTGACCGTCCCTTCTCTTGGCGCCAAATCTCCTTTTGGTGTGCTGAACTTTTATACCATGGAACAGCATCATCATGGTCACCTGACATGGTGTTTCACCCAAACTTGTCCCTCCTGAAACTCTCTCTCTTCCGGTCGATTCTGTAGGGTCCCGTTTGGACAGTAGAGGGCGGTCTTCATGCACAAATGCCACACAGCACTGGGGATTTTCATTATTTATGCTGCATCCTCTTACAAAGGGCAAATCAAACCTTCGGCCATTTGTGGCCAACAACAAAGAGTCCCGGATTCAAAACCACTCAGGGTACAACAGGCACAACAAGGAGCATTACACATCCAACAAAAGAGATGAATTTGGTTCTTGTAAACATTCGATTAGTGCAGTTTTATTTTAATGGTCCACGGACATGAGCCAAATCTAAAGCTTGCACGCCGCAGCCACTGCTCCCTCCCTCCTTAAGTTGATTCCGTGGACAATCTGGGCTCAAATGAGGGCAAGATGACTGTGTATAAGGCCCTCCTTTATGTCTAATACAGGGTGTATTGGAGTCCCTCTTCCTTCTAATTTTTGGTTGTTCTTAATAGGGAAAAGAAAATATGTAACCCTGGAAATGACTTTTGTTTTTAGGCTGCAGTAGCAGTGCTTAGTGCATAGACTTTACCAGTCTAGGAGTTCCACTCCTTACAAAAGGCAAAAAATTGCATAAATCTCATGAACACGATTGCTTTTTTTCTTGACTGAAATGGAAAACTGCTGCATTTTTTTAAAGAAGTAGCATGTCAATTCTTTGTGTTTTTGCAGCATTTTTTTCACCAGTGAAAGCAATAAGAAGGTGCAAAACCACAGCAAAAAACTCTATGTGTGAACATAGACTAAGGGGTGGGGGAACAACATGTCCACCTTGAACTGTCCTGCCACCTCTCCTCCTGCTCCCTCTTTTAATGTTTACAATATGGCTTCCGAACCCATCATTCCACTGAAACTGCCCTGTACAGTGTCCATTTTAGGACATGATCAGATTTCAAAGTTAAACATCAGAATATTGTCAGTTTGAGGCTAAATACTCTGTCTGAGAACTGACTTTGACATCTGACTTTGACTGTATGCTGCTGGGACTTGAACCCAAAACTCGATAACTAGAAGCCAGTACACTTACCATTGAGCTATACACTCAGTTGAAGATCCCTTGGCTTTCTATTTGGTTATATGATTTTCAGTGCAAACCTGTCTGAAACTCATTGGGACTTTCACACAGACCTCCTCCAAGTCAAAATAAAATGATGTGTGACTTTGATATCTGACTTTCTTCAAATATCAGTATCAGAATCGCAATGAATTTTAGACACCCTGAGGTTGATTCCATAAGCCAAATGTCAAAGTCACATGTCAAAGTCACATGTCAAAGTCACATGTCAAATTCAGTTCTCAGACAGGGTATTTAGCCTCAAACTGACATTATTCTGATGTTTGACTTTGATATCTAATCATGTCCTAAAATGGACACTGTAGCCCTGACTAAAGTCACCAATGACCTACTAACCGCCAAATCCAAGTGACACTACTCTTTCCTCCTGTTCCTAGACCTGTTCTCTGCCTTTAACACAGTGGACCATTCCCTCTTGCTACAGATTCTCTCATCTCTTGGCATCACTGACTTGGCCCTATCTTGGATCACTTCATACCTAACTGTCTGTTAGGTATGTAAGGACATTGAGTGTCTCCCACTCTCACCACCTCCTCATATCGCCCCCTATCTGTCTGTGTCCTCCAAGGTTCAGTTCTAGAACCCCTGCTATTCTACATCTACACCTTTGGCCTGGGACAGCTCATAGAGTCCCACGACTTTCAGTATCATCTCTATGCTGGTGACACACAGATCTACCTCTCTGGACCCTATACCACCTCCTTACTAACCAGAATCCCACAATGTCTGTCCACTATTTCATTTTTCTTCCATTCTGAAACTTAACATGGATAAAACAGAATTCATCATCTTTCCCCCAACTCACTCAAGTCCCCCAACAGACCTATCCATCAAAGTCAATGACTGCTCACTTTCCACAGTCCCACAAGCTCGCTGACTCGGGTTAACCCTTGACTTTGATCTATACTTCAAACCACATACCAAAGCCCTTTCCACTTCATGCCTACTCCAACTCAAAAATATTTCCCGTAACCACACATTCCTTAATCAGGAATTTGCAAAAACACTAGTTAATGCCTTCATTATCTCCAGCCTTCATTACTGCAACCTCCTGCTTTGTGACCTCCCCTCTAACACTCTTGCACCCCTCTAATCTATCCTAAACTCTGTTCCCCGACTAATCCACCTGTCCCCCCACTATTCCCCAGTCTCTCCCATCACTGTCTCCCCTTTGTCCAGAGACTCCAGTTCAAAACCCTAACCATAACAAACAAAGCCATCCACGCCCTGTCTCCTCCATACATCTGTAACCTAGTCTCCCGGTACTTACCTGCGCGCAACCTCCGATCCTCACAAGATATCATTCTCTACTCCCCTCTTATCTCCTTTTCCCACAATCGTATACAAGATTTCTCCGATGCATCCCCCTACTCTGGAACTCTCTACACTATCATATCAGACACTCTCCTACGGTGTAAACCTTCAAAAGGACCCTGAAGACCTACCTCTTCCAAAAAACCTACAACATGCAGTAACTCTCGTTCCGCCTCTACCCTCACCTACTTTATGAAGTTCACCCATCCCTTGTAGACTGTGAGCCCTCGCAGGCAGGGTCCTCTCTCCTCTTGTGCCAATCGGTGACTTGTATTGTTCAAAGATTATTGTACTTGTTTTTTATTATGTATTCCCCTTTTCACATGTAAAGCGCCATGGAATAAATGGCACAATGATAATAAATAATAATAATAATACAGGAAAGAATGTTTCCTAACATTTTTCCTGTAAAATCCATTTTAACTTTGTTTTTGTATGCTTTATTGTCACTCCGTAATAATGTTGTAATACTATGACAACATTGTTCCCAGCAGCGACATGGGAGTCAGAGATACGTCCTGACATCTTCTCCATGCTGTTGCAATTCTATTTGAGTGCATTTTCCATCCATTTCAGTGATTTTCCTGCCCCCCCCAAATCCTTCAGGTAGGGTCTGCCAGAAAAATGCTTGAGTTTCCCATTGGCTTCCATTATACTCATGAATCGAATCGAGCCCGTCCAAGGGTCTTTGTGGACAGAATAATTAAAGTTATGGTTCATGAAAGAAGGGGAGGAAAAAAAAACAAAACGGAAATTGGCCATTTTGAGAAGGGGATAAATAGGCCATGTACAGTAGTTTTTAATAGTGCTCACCTCCATCAGTAATATAATTCTACAATTGTCCTTTTAAACATGCACTATAATACATTTTGATTCAGGCAACATTTTTAGTCTGACCATCTGCCTTTTTTTTCTGATGGGAAAACAGGTCATTTTCATTTAT
Organism: Phyllobates terribilis; assembly: GCF_046119375.1. NCBI lineage: Eukaryota > Metazoa > Chordata > Amphibia > Anura > Dendrobatidae > Phyllobates > Phyllobates terribilis. Next base: position 449,697,662 of record NW_027362764.1, read on the forward strand.
TATTTCATATTCAGTACTAATAAAGTTGAAATATTTTTCATACAATTGAGTGGTTTAGTATCCCTTTAGCTAGGCTGCTTAAGAGTCTATGTGATTGTGATTTGACTGATCGATCATATACTACAATACAGCGCCTTAACAACACCAATGATTTTACATTTTAGATGCAATAAAATGAAAAAATGAAGGCAGTTTACTTCCTCCCATTGCTAATTTTCATTGTGAAGAACAATACGCAAACCAATGCTCATCTGTCATAGAATGTGTGCTTTCTGGCTTCTGAGATAGGCAAGCCATAATCAATATACATTTTTGCATTCCTTTTTAATTATTTCAGAGGCAGGGTGTTTTGTATTTTATTTGCTGTTTTTTTTTTTTTTAAAGACCGAAGAAAAGTCTTAATATTCCAGAAATTTAAATAAAATTATCCACCCTTCAATGGGTGTGAGTTTTATACTTTCTTTGTTTTCTGGGTTTTTTTTTGCACTCCTGTACACACCATCCAAATACTGTGGCCTGATGACTGCTTTGACATGTTAATTTACCTCCTTTTTGGTAAAAAAAAAAGAAAACAGGAAGTGTTTTTTTTTAAATATTTATAAAAGGACAAATATTAGTTTTTGAATAACTGTTTCACTTGTTCAATTTAGCAACCAATACATGCCACAACAAAACTGCTTCCTCTCTCACAATTAAATTCTTTTTGAGAGTCCTATTAAGACAGGCTGTTATTTCTGTCAGAAGTTACAGTACCTGCAAAGGGTCCTGGCAAGATATTTCAGGTCAGTGCACTACAATAGACACTGTCATAAATTTATCACCATGCTTTCTTGTCCATACCATACCAAGAAAAATTAGAGGACCAAAGCCAGAAGACTGGGCTTTAGTGAAGAACCATATGAGGAAAGGTTTGAAACCTAAAGTAGAAGGAATCCGTAGGGGATTGCACACACTCCACACCCCTCAAGGTGGGCAAACTTGTTCCTATTTTTTTTCTTTTCTAAATTAGAAGAAACATTCCAAATTCAGTGTAACATACCTGGCGGCGTCCTTGCATAGTGGTCCATCTCCCACTGTGCAAGAGCGCGCACTTGATCTCCTGTCCAGAATGTCTCTCTGGCTTCCCTCCATGCTGTCTGTTTGTGTCTGTTTCTGCTGCTTAAGGGCGGCGCCCGATCACTTCCTGCTTTTTGTACCTGCTGTGGGTCACACCCCTTGTGCGTCCTCAGCCTATTGCTGTCTGTCACGTGGTATATAGCTCAGCTGCTCCCATCTATCCCTGCCTGAGCATAGTGTTTCATTCAGTGTGTGCTTGCACTCTGAAGGTGCCAGGTCCCGTTCTGTGTTCTCTTGTCTGCCTATCCTGGAGGCTGTATTTCCAGGCCTGTCTGAACACGCTCCTAGCCTGTTCCTCCTGCCTTCTAGGGGCCGATTACCTAGACCCGTTCCTGTATCTTGTCTGACATGTCTGAACACACTCCTAGCCTGTTCCTCCTGCCTTCTAGGGGCCGATTACCTAGACCTGCTCCTGTATCTTGTCTGTCCTGTCTGAACACGCACCTTGCCTGTTCGTCCTGCCTCTCTGGGGGCCGTATTCCCAGACCCGCTCCTGTATTCCGCTGCAGTGTCGGTCTCCTCCGTACACTCAGTTCCAGTCTGAACTCTCTCCTATCCTTTACCTGTTTTGCCTCTATGTCCGTTCCCTTCCTTTTTCTGCAGAGTCTGAACTCGTACCTAACTCCTGCTTGTTGTCTCTGTACTCCCGTTTGTGAGTTTGTGGTCCACTCGCTACTTCTCTGCTAGTACCCTGTGGGTGTCTGGCTCTGCCTTTCCCTTCCTGTCTGTTCCGTGTGAACAGAGCCCTGTCCCCCCTACTCAGCCTAGCCTGCTCTGACTCCTTTGCTCACCGCTCCGGTGGTTCTAGCCTGCTCTGACTCCTTTGCTCACCGCTCCGGCGGTTCTAGTCTGCTCTGACTCCTTTGCTTACCGCTCCGGCGGTTCTAGCCTGCCCTGCTTCTGCCCACTGCTCCGGCAGTCCTGTCCTGCCCTGCTTCTGCCCGCTGCTCCGGCAGTCCTGTCCTGCCCTGCTTCTGCCCGCTGCTCCGGCAGTCCTGTCCTGCCCTGCTTCTGCCCGCTGCTCCGGCAGTCCTGTCCTGCCCTGCTTCTGCCCGCTGCTCCGGCAGTCCTGTCCTGCCCTGCTTCTGCCCGCTGCTCCGGCAGTCCTGTCCTGCCCTGCTTCTGCCCGCTGCTCCGGCAGTCCTGTCCTGCCCTGCTTCTGCCCGCTGCTCCGGCAGTCCTGTCCTGCCCTGCTTCTGCCCGCTGCTCCGGCAGTCCTGTCCTGCCCTGCTTGTGCTCGCTGCTCCTGCAGCCCCGTCCTGCTCTGTTCTTGCCCACCGCTTCGGGCGTTCCCTCTCTGCTGTGGTTGTCTACCGCATCTGCGGTTCTGTGACCCAGTCTGTACTGGGTCTTAACCTTTCTGTGCTCCAGCCCGTCCTTTCGGCCAGTACCTCCCTGCTTGCATACTCGCCTGTATCCACCCATCTGCATACCTGCCGTGTTTGCTTATATCCACCAGTCTGTGCCAGCCTAACCTGCCTGTTCCTGAGTCCCAGTGTGTACTGGGTCCTATCCCGCCTGTGTTCCTACCTGCTAGTGCCTCCCTGTCTGCACTCTAGCTGTGCTTGCCTGTACCCCTCTACCTGTATTGTTCCTGAGTCCCAGTGTGTACTGGGTCCTATCCCGCCTGTGTTTGACGCGCCCCTGGGAATGTGTCGCGCTGCGTTGCGCACGCGGGAGCCTACCCGGAGCCGGATCAGTGGAGGGTTGTAGTCTCGTGGTGGTGACCCGGTCCGTGCCCAGGGAGTCAAACTAGACGGCAGTCTATTAGTAGTAAATAGTTGAGGACTACGCCACCCGTTGAGTGCAGCCAGGGAGCTGCTGCTGCAGGGCAGACCGCTGAGGCCGGTGGTAGGATTGTGCAGCGTGATAGTATAACCCCCAACGGGAGCGGTATGGCCTCAGGGCAGCCGACGTGGATGATGGGGGTAGCAGGAACCACTCAGAGACGGTACGGTGTAGTTCAGGGTCTTTACTGGTAACAACGACAGACCCTCCCGGAGTACTTGCTAGCAAACGGGGCCTGGTCAGTCTTTGAGCAGATGGGATCTCCCCTGGCCAGGCGTAGTTGTAGGCCTCCCGAACTGACTGTACTCTTCTGGCTACCTTGCTAGAAGCTGATGTAAGTAGCCCACGTCCCTGAGTGTACCGTGTGGTGCTCACCCGTATGGCCGGTGACTCGGGGCCTTCTAATGGCTTCCGCTCCACGATGGCGGTGCTGGTCCCACGCGTGTGACCGTGCCTTCGGGCTTCTGGGCCAGAGGACCTGAAATCCCCTGCCTGACGGATTCTGCTGCTGGGTAGGAGTTAGTCCCCACAGCCTCGGACTCCGGGTCCGGTAAAGAATCTTCTTAGTCAGGGCGAACTCTGCAGCTGCCAGCCCCTGACTCCTTGTAACTCTGCTGTTTCCTATGCTGCTTCTTGTCTCCACTCTCCTTGTCTGACTCTCCCTGCCTCAGCCCCGGGTTTATACAGGGGAAGTTCTTCCCCTCCCAAGACTGGGCAGGAGGTGTGGCATGCACAGGATCCCTGACCAAAGGACCTCCCACCTGCTCTCAGACATAACATTACATTACTGTGGAAAACCAGACCCCTGGGGTGCCACATTCCCCCCTAGTGAAATTTAGTACTCCGGGACTAAACACATTAGAAAAACATAACAAAGTATAACAATAACAACACAATAAGAAAAACACATAAGATGGTTACGGCGTGTCCGCAACCGGGTGCAGTCTTTGAAGAAAAGCAAAGGTGTCCATTTCACCAACACAGGGAGACGTAACCAGGTAGGGGTCTGTCCTACCCCGAGTCCTTAACAGTCTCTAGTCCATCCTGGGTTACGCTCCAACTATATACAAGGATTCCCGGTAAATCCACCAAGGTTTCCTAAAAACAACTGGAAACACAAAATTATACACAAGCAACAATACACAGATAAACATAAATAAAACTATTTTTACACTTCAAATTCTCCAGCGTGCGGGTAACTGGCCTCTAGTGGCCCTAGTGGACCTACGGAGCTGACTGTCTGGCCCTGAACTACAGGGTGTAAGAACTGTCAAGGGTAAACTGGGCAGCTGTCTACCGGCTATTTGTCTCACTAGGGGTACGGCAGGCTCACTATAAGAGGAGGGTTGATTCTCCTGTTCTGCTTGTGTGGAGTCTTCTGCCTCCTGGACCGGCTGTTCTTCCAGCTCTACCCGTTGCTCCGTAGGTTCTTGGGATGATGGTTGGAGGAAGGTGAGTACGGGTACCACAACTGCACCATTGACTTGAGTCCAAGACTGAGGGAAGTCCCCGAGCACGGTACTAACCATATCTTCCCTTTCTCCCACGGGTCGATGGTCTTCTTGTTCCTCTTCAGGGTTCCTCAGTTGTTCGGGACACTTCTTCAGGTGGTCCCGGGACACAATGGCTGTGGTTTCCCCTCCGTCTTTACTGATGGTACAGACCTTCGGGTTCTCGTGGCTTGAGGGCAGTACGGTGTACGGGTCCTTCTCCCACTGGTCATCCAACTTGTGGAGCCGTCTTTTCCTCTTCAAGACCTGCTCTCCGGGTACCAGGGGAACAGCGGGAGCATACTGGTTGTAAGTCTTCTCTTGTCTTTCCCTAGCCTGACAGAGACTTCGCTCCACGCTCTCTTGTACTCTCCGGTACTGCTGCTGCCTCTCTGTGTCCCAGTCTGTTTCTGGTGAAGTGTCCTCAGGTGTCAGGACTCCCATTTCCAGGTCAACAGGTAACTTACCAGGTCTCGCTCTCATTAGGTAAGCCGGGGTACAGTTGGTGGAACCTACCGGGATGTGGTTGTATAGGTCCACCAGATCGGGCAACTTCTCAGGCCACAGACTGCGTTCTTCCAGGGGCAATGTTTTTAGAAGATCCATTACCACCTGGTTCATTTTTTCACAAAGTCCATTAGTTTGCGGATGGTAGGGTGTCGTCCTTATCTTCCGGCAGCCATACAGATTGCAGAATTCCTGGAAGACCTCCGCTTCAAAGGCAGGTCCCTGGTCCGTCAGCACTTGGTCCGGGTACCCGTGTGGACGGCAGAAGTGCTGCTGGAAGGCTCTAGCTGCTGTTTGAGCCGTTAAGTCCTTGACGGGGACGACAACCAAGAACCGGGAGTAATGATCCACGATGGTTAACGCGTAGACGTAGCCACTTCTGCTTGGGGTCAGTTTTACATGATCCAAGGCTACCAGTTCCAACGGTTGCCGGGTGACGATGGACTGCAGGGGAGTCTTCTGGCTGGCCCGGTCCTTCCTTCTCAGATTGCACGGGCCACAGTCTCTGCACCACTTCTCGATGGTTCCCCTCATGCCTACCCAGTGGAACCGCTCGCGCAGCAGGAACTCCAGCTTTTTCCACCCGAAGTGTCCAGCTCCGTCGTGGTATGCCTCCATCACCATGGCTGCGTCTCGTCGTGGCACCACTACTTGCCAGAGTAGTTAATGCGTCCGGGAGTTGACCATTCTGCGGCACAACTTCCCCTTGTAAAGGAATAGTCGACTCTTCTCCGCCCATAGTTGTTTGGCTTCCTCCGGAGCGTCTGGTTCAAGGCGAGCCTCCGGCCGAGTCAGCATCTCCTTCACTAGTCGGACGGCAGGGTCGCTGTCTTGCGTTTCCGCCCAGTTGTAGTGGGGTAAGGGGTTCAACGTAGCAGCCTGCTTACCCCTTACCCGGTGGGAATACTGGATAGTCCCATGACGGTGGAACGCAGGGAGTTCAACTTCTTCCAGTCCCTCCGGATCTTCTCCTTCGTCCGGCAGGTTGGGCATCCTGGACAGGGCATCCGCGTTAGTATTGGAGCGTCCTGCCCGGTATTTGATTGTGAACTCGTAGTTGGACAGACGGGCCATCCACCTCTGCTCCAGGGCACCGAGTCTTGCCGTGTCCAGGTGTATCAACGGGTTGTTATCCGTGTATACGGTGAACCGGGAAGAAGCGAGGTAATGCCTAAAGCGCTCGGTGACTGCCCATACCACGGCCAGGAACTCTAACTTAAATGAGCTGTAATTCTCGGGGTTCCATTCGGTGGGTCGCAGTTTTCGGCTGGCATAGGAGATTACTCGTTCTCTCCCCTGCTGAATCTGGGACAGTACGGCTCCTAGCCCGATGTTACTGGCGTCGGTGTAGAGGATGAAGGACTGGCTATAGTCCGGGTACGCCAAGATTTCATCCCCCGTGAGGGCCATCTTCAGCTGGCGGAAGGACTCTTCTTCTAGCTCTTCCCATTTGAAGGGCGGCTTCTGGTTCTTGGCCTTCCCGGACTGGCCTATCAGGAGGTCCTGCATAGGCGCTGCCTTTTTGGTGAAACCGGGAATAAACCTTCGGTAGTAGCCTACCAACCCTAGGAACTGCCGCACTTCTTTTACGCTGGAGGGGCTTGGCCATCCCTTAATTGCGGTGATCTTATCGGGGTCGGGAGCCACTCCGTCAGCGCTCACCACGTGTCCCAGGTATTGCACCTTTGGTTTCAGGAGGTGACACTTGGAGGGTTTCACCTTTAGGCCGTAACTCGCCAGAGCTTCGAACACCTCCGCCAGGTGTTTCAGGTGGTCCTCATAAGTTTTGGAGTATACGATGACATCGTCCAGGTACAACAGGACCGTCTCGAAGTTTCTGTGGCCCAGACAGCACTCCATTAATCGTTGGAAGGTTCCTGGGGCGTTGCAGAGTCCGAACGGCATGCAGGTGAACTCGCTAAGTCCCATCGGGGTGGTGAATGCGGTCTTCTCCCGGTCCGCCTCTGCTACAGGAACCTGCCAGTACCCGCTAGTGAGATCCAAGGTAGAGAAGAAGTTAGCAGATCTTAAAGCAGCCAATGACTCCTCTATCCTTGGTAAGGGGTACGCATCCTTGTGTGTGATACGGTTGATTTTCCGGTAATCTACACACATCCTCATGGTGTTGTCTTTCTTTTTGACTAAAACTAGTGGGGCTGCCCAGGGGCTACAGCTATCCCGGATTACCCCAGCCTCCTTCATGTCTCGAAGCATCCCCTTGGCGTGTTGGTAGTGTGCAGGGGGCACGGGTCGATACCTCTCTTTTATGGGAGGATGATCTCCCGTGGGGATGCGGTGTTCTACCCCCTTGACCCGCCCAAAGTCTAACGGGTGTTTACTAAACACTCTCTCATACTCTTGAACCACCCGATAGACTCCTTGTTTCTGATGTGAGGGAGTGGAATCAGTACCCAAATGTAGTTGCTGACACCAGTCCTCCATGTCTTTCTTAGAGCCGTTACCTTCCTCCGGGTGAGATGGAGGCAAGGGTTCCACAGATTGTATAGAATTTTGATTAGTGGTATATAATTTGGCTAGCGTGGCATACCGGGGCAGGTACACTTCCCTCTCCCCGATATTTATTATGCGAATGGGCACCCTCCCATGGCGTACATTGACCACCCCCCGTGCTGTCAAAATGGTGGGCCTACTGTCTGAGTAAACTGGTTCTACCATTGCCTGGTAATCTCTTCCTCTCAGACCAATAGCTGCCCGGCACCAAATCATCATTTCACTTTTTGGGGGCATGGCAATAGGAAAAGGGTCACACATTCTTACGCTACCAATCTCACCGCCGGAGAGTTCCACTTGTTGCCGTTGCATCAGTGCCCGGATCTCTTTCTGGAGCACCCGCTGCTCGCCGGAGCTGGCGTTCTTGGCAACCTGCTGTAAAAGGAAAATCACCTCTGCAAGACAATTTTCAATTACGTTAGTTCCTAGAGTTATTTTTGGGTGACTCTCATGTTTATCAATATCTACAATGATCAGTCCCTGTGCGGCCAGTTCGACTCTACCGATTTTGAGGGCCACCTCTTTTAATCCGATCTGTGGCACGGGCTGGCCATTGCTGGCGATGATACTCAAGTCGTCGTCAGGGTAGTGGGTAATATCCGAGTCATTCCAGTACTGCTTGAAGAGCACGTACGGGATGGTGGTGACCTGTGACCCGGTATCCAGTAGGGCACTCATGGGAATGCCATCCAGTACCACAGGCAAGACTGGACGTCCTCCCACATATCTGTCTCGCCAGTTCGATGGGCCTGGTGATCTTTTTCCTGGGGGTTGGCCCTCTACCCCAGGTTGTGCCCGTTTAAAGAACAGTACCTTTCCATATGTCCGGATTGATTGCAGCGGCGGCAGATGGGTCGTCCGTCCTCGCTGTATCGGTCACTGGGTCTTCCTCTGGCCGGTGGGGTCCTCCTTGGTCGACGCCACGGGATGTCCTCCGGTCCGGATGCCAGCTGGATCTTCCCTGGGGTGGAAACCTGTAAAGACTGCACAGTTCGGGTTAGCGCAGCAACGCTCTTAGCTAGCTCTTGGACCTGATGGTGTAGGTCTGGAGCCGGGTCATTGTCCAAAGCCTGCGCATCAGCTCCCACAGGCCCTGCTGACAAGGGCGCCGCCTCCTGGTAGTAAGTGGTAGTGGGGCGTCTGTGGGTCACAACGCCACCTGGTGCCGGTTCTCGGAGCACCCGGATGGCTCTGTCCTTGAACTGTGCAAAGTCCAGATGGGGATCCTGTAAGGCCATTGCCCGCAACTGGGTTCGGTGGGCATTGCAATATAAACCCTCTATAAATTGTTCAGTCAACAGCCTGTCCTCGTTTCCCACCCCATCAGGGTCGGTCTGCTTTATGGCCCTCAGGGCCTCTTGTAGGTTTAGTGCATAGTCCCTTATACTCTCATGCGCTCGCTGCTTGCACCCGTAGAATCTAAGCTTAATCTCGGCTGAGGTGCGGGTATCAAAGGTGTCCTTCAGCCGGGTTAGTATCCCTGCGACAGTCTTCCTCCCAGGTGGCCAGGATTTTACTTCCCTTTTGGCTGCCCCGGTTAGTTGGGCCACCAGGATGCTCACTTTTTGCTCTTCTGTGAGGGGGTACACCTGGAAGAGGCTAACCAGCTTTTCTCTAAAGTCATGCAGGGTATGTGACTCCCCTGAGTACTGGGGTAGCCAAGCTGCTCCCGGGATATAGGGCATTGTGAAGGGCATAACTGCAGCAGCGGTAGCGCTGGCGGGGGTTGGGGCAGTGAAGCTCTCCTCCGTATCCGACATCTTCCTCCCCCCTAGTGGACCGTGGCCTACCTTGCGATGATCCTCTTCCGTAGGCCGCGGCTCCGCAGTGGATCGTCAGGGTTGAGGACCTTCCGTCGCGCTCCTGTGACGTCGGCGTCTGCTGGGCTCCTTCCAGGACCTTACGCAACGTCCGGACGTGAGGCGGGGCTTCAGTTCTCGCGCGCTTTCAGAGTCCACGCCCCTCTTCTTCCCGCGCGGCGTCCCCAAGATGGCGTCCAACGGCGGGAAAACTCCACGGATGGCGGGAAGAAGGCCGAAGATGGCGCCGGATGGCGGGAAACTTCACCGATGGCGGGAAGAAGGTAGAAGATGGCGCCGGATGGCGGGAAACCTCCACGGATAGCGGGAATCTTCACCACTGGTAAGTTTGAACAGTCTTTGCTTTTCAGGCACGCAGTACCCGGTGGTTGCGGGCACGAGATCCTGCCGACTACGCCAAAGTTGACGCGCCCCTGGGAATGTGTCGCGCTGCGTTGCGCACGCGGGAGCCTACCCGGAGCCGGATCAGTGGAGGGTTGTAGTCTCGTGGCGGTGACCCGGTCCGTGCCCAGGGAGTCAAACTAGACGGCAGTCTATTAGTAGTAAATAGTTGAGGACTACGCCACCCGTTGAGTGCAGCCAGGGAGCTGCTGCTGCAGGGCAGACCGCTGAGGCCGGTGGTAGGATTGTGCAGCGTGATAGTATAACCCCCAACGGGAGCGGTATGGCCTCAGGGCAGCCGACGTGGATGATGGGGGTAGCAGGAACCACTCAGAGACGGTACGGTGTAGTTCAGGGTCTTTACTGGTAACAACGACAGACCCTCCCGGAGTACTTGCTAGCAAACGGGGCCTGGTCAGTCTTTGAGCAGATGGGATCTCCCCTGGCCAGGCGTAGTTGTAGGCCTCCCGAACTGACTGTACTCTTATGGCTACCTTGCTAGAAGCTGATGTAAGTAGCCCACGTCCCTGAGTGTACCGTATGGTGCTCACCCGTATGGCCGGTGACTCGGGGCCTTCTAATGGCTTCCGCTCCACGATGGCGGTGCTGGTCCCACGCGTGTGACCGTGCCTTCGGGCTTCTGGGCCAGAGGACCTGAAATCCCCTGCCTGACGGATTCTGCTGCTGGGTAGGAGTTAGTCCCCACAGCCTCGGACTCCGGGTCCGGTAAAGAATCTTCTTAGTCAGGGCGAACTCTGCAGCTGCCAGCCCCTGACTCCTTGTAACTCTGCTGTTTCCTATGCTGCTTCTTGTCTCCACTCTCCTTGTCTGACTCTCCCTGCCTCAGCCCCGGGTTTATACAGGGGAAGTTCTTCCCCTCCCAAGACTGGGCAGGAGGTGTGGCATGCACAGGATCCCTGACCAAAGGACCTAACACCTGCTCTCAGACATAACATTACATTACTGTGGAAAACCAGACCCCTGGGGTGCCACATGTTCCTACCTGCTAGTGCCTCCCTGTCTGCACTCTAGCTGCGCTTGCCTTTACCCGCCTGCCTGCATACCAGTCGTGCCTGCCTATACCCTCCAGTCTGTGCGCCAGCCTAACCAGCCTGATCCAGTAATCCCTGTGTGGGTCAACCCCCGTGTCCGGAGTTTGACCTGGAGTAGCACCTGGTCCCTCTGCCCGGTTTCTCCCTGGTGCACTGGCGTCGTATGCCGTCGTGCCATCTTGGTCGGATCGGCCAGATACTTAGTCACGCCCCTCCAGGCACTCTCCGGTTCATGGTCCAGTGGAATCACTACAATCACACGCACACGCCGCTCAGCCCGGGCGTGTGCATAACATTCAGTTAACCACCTCAACCTCAGTTAAGCTGGAAAAAGAGAACCCATGTACACACACCTCTAATGGTAAAAAGGATTCAACAACAATTAACACTAGTCAGACCACGTCACATGTGCTTCAGATAAGTGGTTTTGCATTAGTTGTAAACACAATGCGGGATATACACAAGTATCTCCAACAAGGGTGGGATAATAAATTCATAAGACATTGTCAGGCTACAATTGGAGTAACTAATATTACAGACTGTTGGTTTCATATTTATATTGGCCAAATCAATGCCATACCAGACAACTCTTTGACGAAAGTTGTTTGCAATTGATAGATGGAACATGCCAGAACTGACTTCAAGGGTGTAATTTCAGAAAAAAATGTAGCACTCCCCAGCGCGGGCAAGAACTTTCCTTGCTAATTCTAAACAATAGGTTTAATGGTCAAGACCGTTGATTGTTATGATTATCATAATCCGTAGTACAAATGCTCGCTATAGGGTTTATACTGTATAGTGATATACATAATAATGATCTATTTATCAGTTTGACCTGAAAAGTCTAACATAACCTGTTGTTTCCAGAAATGATGTTTTTTATTTTCTAGATAAAGAAAACATTGCAATTCTTCTACTAAATCATAATTAGCTGCCCAACAGTGCAGCAGCTTCTCAACCACATTTGATCAACATATGTCACAGCTGAATTGAAGCAACCCCCAAACAAATATCACAGCTGCAGTGAAAGAATTATCAGAATGTCATCCACTGCATATATCATATATTGTGCAATTCACAGTTAGAATAAGAAAGGGAAAGATAAGTGTGGTGATGCCCACACTGAATTGTCTACCCCAAGGGCATATACACTGTTTTCCAAATTATTATGCAAATAATATTTTCTCAGATTTTCCCAAATTACCTATATGAATTGCAGTCATTGTCATTTTCCAGTCAAATAACTATTAGAGTACAATTGAAAGGTTTTTGTACAAACTGCCTTTGATAACAGTATATTTTTAAAAAGATAAAAACTCAAACTGCACTCAAAATGCATGTTCCAAATTATTATGCACAGCAGAGTTTTCAACCTTTTCATTTTAATAAAGAACAAAAAAATGGTCATTTTTTAAATTCTAAGCATTAGCAGGTTATTACAAACTGAAATCAAACAGTTTTCAACTCAAAACTTTATACTTGGTGATGTTACATTTGCACATAGGACCCCTTGTTCGAAAGGAGCTTCTGAACTCTCTCGTCTATTGAATTTGTCGGGTTTTGGATGGTTTCTGCTTTAATTGTTTTGCATGAGGACAGAATACCCTCCCAGAGCTGTTGCTTAGATGTTAACTGCCTCCCGCCATCATAGACACTCCTTTTGATGATGCTCCAGAGGTTCTCAATGGGGTTGAGGTCAGGGGAGCATGGGTGCCACACCATAAGTTTGTCCCCTTTTATGCCCATAGCAGCCAGAGATGCAGATGTGTTATGTGCAGCATGAGATGGGGCATTATCATGCATGAAATGATCTCGATGGTCCAGATGGATGGAGTGGAGGATGGCTGGTTGATGGACACCCCATGCAAACACGGCTACGGCGCCAACAAGGAGGAGGTGGAGTAATGTTTTGGGCAGGAATCATGGGAAGAGAGATTGTCGGCCCTTTTAGGATTCCAGAAGGGGAAAAGATGAACTCCATAATGTATGTTGAGTTTCTCAAACAGCACTTCCTTCCATGGTTCAAGAAGAAGAACCGTGCATTCCGCAGCAAGATCATTTTCATGCATGATAATGCCCCGTCTCATGCTGCACATAACACATCTGCATCTCTGGCTGCTATGGGCATAAAAGGGGACAAACTTTTGGTGTGGCACCCATGCTTCCCTGACCTCAACCCCATTGAGAACCTCTGGAGCATCATCAAAAGGAGTGTCTATGATGGCGGGAGGCAGTTCACATCTAAGCAACAGCTCTGGGAGGGTATTCTGTCCTCATGCAAAACAATTAAAGCAGAAACCATCCAAAACCTGACAAATTCAATGGACGAGAGAGTTCAGAAGCTCCTTTCGAACAAGGGGTCCTATGTGCAAATGTAACATCACCTAGAATAAAGTTTTGAGTTGAAAACTGTTTGATTTCAGATTGTAATAACCTGCCAATGCTTATAATTTCAAAAATGACCATTTTTTGCTCTTTATTAAAATGAAAAGGTTGAAAACTCTGCTGTGCATAATAATTTGGAACATGCATTTTGAGTGCAGTTTGAGTTTTTTATTTTTTTAAAAATATACTGTTATCATAGGCAGTTTGTACAAAAACCTTTCAATTGTAGTCTAATAGTTATTTGACTGGAAAATTACAGTGACTGCAATTCATATAGGTAATTTGGGAAAATCTGAGAAAATATTATTTGCATAATAATTTGGAACACAGTGTATAGGGGAAGGGGCAGATGGGGCATTTTGTCATGTATCTCCCAGGCAGCTGCATTTTGCTGACCCCATAGTGAGATTTGATTGTTGAATGGGATGGCTGTCAAGCTGACAGCCGGCTCAGAGAAGGTGTAACATGCTGGCTCCCAGCTGACCCCCAGCACTTCCAGGTCAGAGCTGATCACAATGGGTGCTGCATAAGTGCAGTGAATGAACATTGGTAGGTTAAACACTCCAATTGAGTTGAAGAAACAGAAGATTTATTGTTATGAGCATTCTTGTAAAGGAATAGTATAGAGAGGGAGGTGGAGAAGTTTTAGGATCCAATATGGGTAGAGGGAAATATGTGAAGAAACACTATGGAGAGCATGGGGCTAATGTGTTAGGAGACGGTATGGGGAGGGAGGGTATGTGTGAGAAAACAGTATTGGAGCAGGGGGGGATGTTTAGAGAGACAGTATGGGGAGCATGGGGGATGTGTGAGGAAACAATATATGGAGTAGGGAATGTTTGAGAAGACAGTATCGGGAGCAGGGAGAATTTGTGAGGACACGGTTTTGAAGGAAATACTGTGAGGAGACAGTATGGGGGGAACTGTTAGGTGGCACAGTATAAAGACTGTGTAGTGTGGGAGATAGCATAGAGAGGGGGTAGCATGGGGACAGTGTGAGGGCACAGTATGGAGGGAACAGCATGCAGAGCGGAGGAGTGTGAGTGGTTATTGTATAGAGACTGGGCAATATAGAAGGGACAATGTGTGAAAAGGTTGCCCAGAATGGAAACATGTCTTTAAGGAGAGATGAGGTTAAAATATAAATATTTTATTGAGTTATTAAAATATCAAGTGATAATTGCGTATTAAATACAATGCTTTAGGGAAGGGTCCTAGGTCAGGTAGGATAGGTGATTGGCAACTCTTTTGGTGTAGAATCAATGTACAATGACGTGATGTCTAGAGTCCCTATTATGTAATGGCTCTCCCATTTGACTTTATCCAATAGTAGCAAGGTGTGCTTAGTATGTTTGAGGTGAGCAGGTAGGAGAGGAACTAAATTCTGTAGGTGACTGTCGACAAATCTAGATAAATTTAATGTTAAACTTTGAATACCAGATATGATCGGTCTGCCTGATGGATTAGTCAATGATTTATGAATTTTAGGAGATGATAAAAAATGGCTAGCCTGGGATAAGGAGTAAGAATGTATTCATACTCATGTTTACTCAGGAAGCCTTCCCTTAATCCTTTGTTTAATAGATTTTTCATTTCAAGAACATACTTGGGGGTGGGGTCAAAGGGCAAAATTTTGCACGTTTGTGTGTCATTTACAAGTCTTAGGGACTCATTGTGGTACTGTATATACTCCAGTATCACAATACCCCCGCCTTAATCGGCTGGGCGTATTACTATTTCTTGGTTATTTGATAGCGTTTGGAAAGCCCTGCGTTCGCCCTAAGTGAGATTGTGCTTGATTCTTGAGCATTTTTTATTTTTTACTCGACGGATGTCATCTATTACATTTTTCTGGAAGGCTTCAAGGGATTCTGAATATTCATTAAAGGGATGGAAATTGGATTTTTTTTTAGAGTGATATGGTGAACCCTTCTTTTCCTAGTAATTTAATTACCACATTACTATGCAGACCTGAGCTACTATACGCCTAGCTGTCTCAGACCAATTCAGGTAGTATTCTGCAACACTATTGCAACAACTTCATTAATCTCAACTAGCTCACCCTCTGACTCCGCTCCTGTTTCCTTTCAGGTGACCTCCATCCAGTATTGATCTTCACGTCCACCTATACCCACCTATCCCTACCTGACCTAGGACCCTTCCCTAAAGCACTGTTTTTAATACGCAATTATCACTTTAATATTTTAATAACTCAATAAAATATTTATAATTTAACCTCCTCTCTCCTTAAAGATTTCTATCAACACCTCAACTTCACCAGGACTAGCGCAAATACCACATACACCTATACTATACTCCTCTTACAGCTTTTTGGTTTACTGCCTCTATCTGCAGCAGGTCCTGGGCAAAAAAATACCAGCGCCCCCTTCTACACCATATCCAGAATGGAAAGAAGAGGGCAGTGTGGAGGGCATGTACCATTAGAGCAACAATTTTGGGACATAATATTTTCAGGGAGCACAGTAAGGAGAAATTACTCAAAGGCACAGTGTAAAGCAGATAATTTTTATTCAGGAACATTATAATCACGGTGTCATTTTTAAGGTCACTGTGTCAGAATGTTCTGCAGAATACCAGAGGAGATGGAAGTCTGCAGAGATGAGCTGTGAATGTCCAAAGTCATAATAATGTCTGAACAAGATGGAGAATAAAAAAAGAGAATGAATCTAATAAGAAAATATGCCATCTATATGGTATCAGGATGTAAATGTTTATTTGAGATACTGCCTGCATCTCATCAGTAGTGTTGAGCCACCCCCGTAGTGTTCGGGTTCGGTTCGGTTCGTCGAACACCGGGATGTTCGAGGAACTGTTCGTCGAACTGTTCGTCGAACACCTTAGAACACCGTCGAACACCGTTAAAACCAATGGCAGGCAAACAAAAACACATAGAAACACATAGAAAACACCTGCAAAGGTGTCCAAAAGCTGACAAACTGCTCAGAAGACACTCTCTTTAAAAAAGCCGGCCGGCAAATTCAGCAGCGGCATACACCGGTACCCGACAATTTAGACAAGAAGGAATAGAGCATCACACATAGATTAGATAGATAGAAACATGTCAGTCACACATATAAGAAGCACAGTGACAGTGTTGGTTACTGCACTTGTCATTTAGTGTAAAGGATTTATTAAAAAAAATATTAGTGTTTTCATCCACCGTCTCTATAAAAAAGCCGGCCGGCAATTCAGCATCTGTACCCGACAATTTAGAACAGAAAGAATAGAGCTTCACACATAGATTAGATAGATAGAAACATGTCAGTCACATATAATAAGTACAGTGAGAGTGTTGCTTACTGTACTTGTCATTTAGTGTAAAGGATTTATTTAAAAAAATAATAGTGTTTTCATGCACTGTCTCTTTAAAAAAGCCGGCCGGCAATTCAGCATCTGTACCCGACAATTTAGAACAGAAAGATAGAGCATCACACATAGATTAGATAGATAGAAACATGTCAGTCACATATATATGAAGTACAGTGATAGTGTTGGTTACTGTACTTGTCATTTAGTATTAAAATAAAGGATTTATTATTAAAAAAATTGGCGTGGGGTTCCCCTTAATTTTAGGCTCTAGCGGAGGTTAAGCAGACGGCTGGGGCAGATGTTTGAAGCCTGGGAAGGGGGTAATACCCACGGAGCTTCCCAGGCTACTAATATCAGCCCCCAGCTGAATACATAGCCTTTACTAGCTATTAAAATGGGGGACCCCCCAAAAAAATTGACGTGGGGTCCCCCCTAATTTAATAGCTAGCAAAGGCTAGGCAGACAGCTGGGGGCTGATATTAATAGCCCAGGAAGGGAGCCATGAATATTGGCCCCCTCCCAGGCTAGAAACACCAGCCGTCAGCCACCCCAGAAATGGCGCATTCATAGGATGCGCCAATTCTGGCACTTAGCCTCGCTCTTCCACGCTGCCCTGGTGCGGTGGCAGGGGGTAATAGGGTTGGGGTTGATGTCAGCTTATAATGCCAGCTGACATCAAGCCCAGGTTAGTAATGGAGAGGCGTCTATAAGACACCCCCATTACTAACCCCATAGTCAAAGTTAAAAAAAACACAAACACCCAGAATAAAGTCCTTTAATTGAAATAAAGACACAATCCTTTATTGTTCTAAATTAAACCATACTTACCATCACGCCCATTCCAGCTGAAGCCAACGATCTCCTGCAATAAAAGAAAAATAATAAAGCAACCTCATCCTTACCTTTCCATGGTTCCCACGACAGCTTCAGCTCTGCTACATCGAGATGACAGGCTGGACCGCAGCAGAACGCTGCCATCCAGCCTGTCATCCCGCAGACACTGAGAAGCGCAGGCTTGCTTGCGCTGCTCAGCGTCTCTCTGTGACGACATCCAGATGAGCCGAGTTCATGTCCAATGAACTCGGCTCACCTCATGCACGTCACTGACAGCGTGGGAAAATTCTCACGCTGAAGCGCTGATTGCAGGAGAATTTTCCCACGCTGTCAATGACGTGCAGGAGGTGAGCTGAGTTCATTGGACATGAGCTCACCTCATGCACATCACTGACAGCGTGGGAGAATTCTCCTGCACTCAGCACTTCAGCGTGAGAATTTTCCCACGCTGTCAGTGACGTGCATGAGGTGAGCCGAGTTCATTGGACATGACGTCGGCTCATCTGGATGCCGTCACAGCGAGACAGTGAGGAGCGCAAGCATGCCTGCGCTTCTCAGTGTCTGCGGGATGACAGACTGGATGGCAGCGTTCTGCTGCGGTCCAGCCAGTCATCTCGATGTAGCAGAGCTGAAGCTGTCGTGGGAACCATGGAAAGGTAAGGATGAGGTTGGTTTATTATATTTCTTTTATTGCAGGAGATCGTTGGCTTCAGCTGGAATGGGTGTGATGGTAAGTATGGTTTAATTTAGAACAATAAAGAATTGTGTCTTTATTTCAATTAAAGGACCTTATTCTGGGTGTTGTGTTTTTTTTAAATAATTTACTAGAAATTCATGGCGGTCATGTCTAATACTGGCGTGACCCCATGAATTTTGGGCTTGGGGCCAGCTGATAATACCAAGCTGGCCCTAACCCCTTTATTACCCAGTGAGCCACCGCACCAGGGCCCTGGATGAGTTGGGTACAGCGCCAGAAGATGGCGCTTCTATGAACGCGCCATTTTCCGGGGTGGCTGCGGACTGCAATTTGTAGCGGGGGGGGGGCCCAGAAAGCTTGGGCCTCCCTGCGCTGCAGATTCCAGCCCCCAGCTGCCTAGTTGTACCTGGCTGGACACAAAAATAGGGCGAAGCCCCACGTACTTTTTTTTTAATTATTTCATGAAATTCATGAAATAATTAAGAAAAAAAGGCCTTCCCTATATTGTTGTGTCCGGCCAGGTACAAATAGGCAGCTGGTGGTTGGGGGCAGCCCGTTCCTGCCTGCTGTACCTGGCTGGACACAAATATAGTGCGAAGCCCCACTTCAATTTTTTTTAATTATTTCATGAAATTCATGAAATAATTAAGAAAAAAAGGGCTTCCCTATATTGTTGTGTCCGGCCAGGTACAAATAGGCAGCTGGTGGATGGGGGCAGCCCGTTCCTGCCTGCTGTACCTGGCTGGACACAAATATAGTGCGAAGCCCCACTTCAATTTTTTTTAATTATTTCATGAAATTCATGAAATAATTAAGAAAAAAAGGGCTTCCCTATATTGTTGTGTCCGGCCAGGTACAAATAGGCAGCTGGTGGATGGGGGCAGCCCGTTCCTGCCTGCTGTACCTGGCTGGACACAAATATAGTGCGAAGCCTCACTTCAATTTTTTTAAATTATTTCAGGAAATTCATGAAATAATTTAAAAAAAATTGACGTGGGGCTTCGCACTATATTTGTGTCCAGCCAGGTACAGCAGGCAGGAACGGGCTGCCCCCAACCACCAGCTGCCTATTTGTACCTGGCCGGACGCAACAATATAGGGAAGCCCTTTTTTTCTTAATTATTTCATGAAATAATTTAAAGAAAATTGACGTGGGGCTTCGCCCTGTTTTTGTGTCCAGCCAGGTACAACTAGGCAGCTGGGGGCTGGAATCCGCAGCGCAGGGAGGCCCAAGCTTTCTGGGCCACCCCCGCTGCAAATTGCAGTCCGCAGCCACCCCGGAAAATGGCGCGTTCATAGAAGCGCCATCTTCTGGCGCTGTACCCAACTCATCCAGGGCCCTGATGCGGTGGCTCACTGGGTAATAAAGGGGTTAGGGCCAGCTTGGCATTACCAGCTGGCCCTAAGCCCGAAATTCATGGGGTCACGCCAATATTAGACATGACCACCATGAATTTCTAGTAAAGTATTTAAAAAAAACACAACACCCAGAAAAAAGTCCTTTAATTGAAATAAACACACAATTCTTTATTGTTCTAAATTAAACCATACTTACCATCACGCCCATTCCAGCTGAAGCCAACGATCTCCTGAAATAAAAGAAAAATAATAAAGCAACATCATCCTTACCTTTCCATGGTTCCCATGACAGCTTCAGCTCTGCTACATCGAGATGACAGGCTGGACCGCAGCAGAACGCTGCCATCCAGCCTGTCATCCCGCAGACACTGAGAAGCGCAGGCTTGCTTGCGCTCCACAGTGTCTCTCTGTGAGGGCATCCAGATGAGCCGAGTTAATGTCCAATGAACTCGGCTCACCTCATGCACGTCACTGACAGCGTGGGAAAATTCTCACGCTGAAGCGCTGAGTGCCGGAGAATTCTCCCACGCTGTCAGTGACGTGCAGGAGGTGAGCTGAGTTCATTGGACATGAGCTCACCTTATGCACGTCACTGACAGCGTGGGAAAATTCTCCTGCACTCAGCGCTTCAGCATGGGAGAATTCTCACGCTGAAGCGCTGAGTGCAGGAGAATTCTCCCACGCTGTCAGTGACGTGCAGGAGGTGAGCTGAGTTCATTGGACATGAGCTCACCTTATGCACGTCACTGACAGCGTGGGAGAATTCTCCTGCACTCACCGCTTCAGCGTGAGAATTTTCCCACGCTGTCAGTGACGTGCATGAGGTGAGCCGAGTTCATTGGACATGAACTCGGCTCATCTGGATGTCGTCACAGAGAGACGCTGAGCAGCGCAAGCAAGCCTGCGCTTCTCAGTGTCTGCGGGATGAGAGGCTGGATGGCAGCGTTCTGCTGCGGTCCAGCCTGTCATCTCGATGTAGCAGAGCTGAAGCTGTCGTGGGAACCATGGAAAGGTAAGGATGAGGTTGCTTTGTTATTTTTCTTTTATTGCAGGAGATCGTTGGCTTCAGCTGGAATGGGCGTGACGGTAAGTATGGTTTAATTTAGAACAATAAAGGATTGTGTCTTTATTTCAATTAAAGGACTTTATTCTGGGTGTTTGTGTTTTTTTTTAACTTTGACTATGGGGTTAGTAATGGGGGTGTCTTATAGACGCCTCTCCATTACTAACCTGGGCTTGATGTCAGCTGGCATTATAAGCTGACATCAACCCCAACCCTATTACCCCCTGCCACCGCACCAGGGCAGCGTGGAAGAGCGAGGCTAAGTGCCAGAATTGGCGCATCCTATGAATGCGCCATTTCTGGGGCGGCTGACGGCTGGTGTTTCTAGCCTGGGAGGGGGCCAATATTCATGGCTCCCTTCCTGGGCTATTAATATCAGCCCCCAGCTGTCTGCCTAGCCTTTGCTAGCTATTAAATTAGGGGGGACCCCACGTCATTTTTTTTGGGGGGTCCCCCATTTTAATAGCTAGTAAAGGCTATGTATTCTGCTGGGGGCTTATATTAGTAGCCTGGGAAGCTCCGTGGGTATTACCCCCTTCCCAGGCTTCAAACATCTGCCCCAGCCGTCTGCTTAACCTCCGCTAGAGCCTAAAATTAAGGGGAACCCCACGCCAATTTTTTTAATAATAAATCCTTTATTTTAATATTAAATGACAAGTACAGTAACCAACACTATCACTGTACTTCATATATATGTGACTGACATGTTTCTATCTATCTAATCTATGTGTGAAGCTCTATTCTGTCTGTTATAAATTGTCGGGTACCGCTGCTGAATTGCCGGCCGGCTTTTTTAAAGAGACGGTGCATGAAAACACTATTATTTTTTTTGATAAATCCTTTACGCTAAATGACAAGTACAGTAAGCAACACTGTCACTGTACTTCGTATATATGTGGCTGACATGTTTCTATCTATCTAATCTATGTGTGAAGCTCTATTCTGTCTGTTATAAATTGTCGGGTACCGCTGCTGAATTGCCGGCCGGCTTTTTTAAAGAGACGGTGCATGAAAACACTATTATTTTTTTTGATAAATCCTTTACGCTAAATGACAAGTACAGTAAGCAGCACTTTCACTGTACTTCGTATATATGTGTCTGACATGTTTATATCTATCTAATCTATGTGTGAAGCTCTATTCTTTCGGTTCTAAATTGTCGGGTACCGGTGTATGCCGCTGCTGAATTGCCGGCTTTTCATGTTTCACTGTTGGCACTGTTCCCATCGATTTGGGCAATCACTGTAATGCCACAACCACCATGGCTGTGGCATTACAGTGAGTGGCAGACAATCCCTGCATGATTGGTGCTCTAAATAGCGCCAGACATGCAGGACACGCTTTTGGTGCACGAACAGTTATCGAACATAACCTCGAACAGCCGAATTTTTTGCAAATCGTTCGGGTTCGTCGAACAACTCGAACACCGCCCAAAACAGCTCGAATTTGAGATTGGCGAACAGTTCTAGTCGAACACCGCTCATCTCTACTCATCAGTACTGTGGTTCCTGTATTATCCTCAATTTGACAATGACTGATAACAACAACTCCTAATATCACCTTGCCATTGTTAAGGGCATCCTGGGAATTGTAGGCTCATGTAATACAATTATTTATGGGGAGCACCTGACATAGCAAGAGATAGCTTTACTAAGCTGGGTGCTGTATTCCTGTACTGATGGTTGTGATGCTGATGCATTTCTATACTGTTGGTGCATCTGATGATGTGTTCCTGTACTGATCGAGGTTCTGGGAATGTATTTCTGTACTGATGGGGGTTGTGATGCTGTGTTTTTGTACTGGTGGGTGTTCTGGTGATATATTTATGTGCTGTTATTGGTTCTGATCCTGTACACATGTAAAAATCCATATCTTGTAAGATTATGTGATAAATGGCTAAGTTAATAAATTATTGTACCGTCTGACAATTTTAGGGTTACTACATTTGTCTTAAGGCCAAGAGCATTAAAGGGGTTGTTTAGGTTTGTGGTGAAAGTCTGCAGTCACTCTATGTGACTGCATATTTATGAATCCTCATAGCTTACACTGCTTGCTGTCAGGATGATTCTCTGGTGCAAGCGGTGAGATCGGGGGGTCATGTAACCATAAGTATGTGATATACATACATGGGTTCACATGCCTACTAGATGTATGCTGCCTCGTTCAACTCACTTGTTTTTACTCGTATACGTCCAGAGGAAGTGAGAGAGAAGCAGCTCTAACTTCGTCCAAATGTATGTGATTTTTCTGAAGACAGGGAGAGGAAAGCAATCACTGATTGGCCGCAGGGATCACATGATGTAACAATGTCACGGAATCCCAGGAAAGCCGACACTGGCAGCACCAGAGGTGAGTGTAAGTGTTGCTATTTTACTGGGGGCAAACATACAGATTGAGACAGTGCTATATGAACAGTGGACAACCCCTTTAATATTGCATTTTGTTTTTCAATTTTACATTTTAGACCTCTGTTTTTCCATAGCAACCAATGAGAACCCCAGAATTCTGCTGCAGGGGTTCAAATAGGTTGACTAAGGGTGCAATCTCCCTCTGTCAAACTTCTTACATGCTGCTGTCATTATTGACAGTGGTATATGAGGGGTTAAAGAGCTGAGATCTGAACTAGGAGTCCCAGCACATGCAGTAGAAGCTCAGCTGTGTAGAAAGCCAGCATCTGGTACGGATGGCACAGGCACAACTTTTTTGCCCTTGCCATTCCTGAGACATAACAGTATGCTTGATTGCAGGGAATCAATTGCAACCTGAATGTAGACTTAAAGGGAATCTGTAAGCAGGTTTTGCTATCTCATGTGAGAGCAGCATGATGTAGGCAAAGAGAAGCTGAATCCAACGATGTATCACTTAGATTACTGGGTGCCACCATTCTGATACAATCAGAGCTTTTAGATTTAGAATGCTGCAGGGCTGAGAAAGCTAACCCCTCACACACCAGGCTCTGTATGTACAAAATCCATAGACAGTGAGGTGCTTAGTTGCTGGAATAGTCCAGCAATGTAATCTCTTAGTGATAAATCCTTTAAAGTTAGTAAATAACAGCAGGCACTTTGACAAGTGACACATCCCTGAATTCTATGTTTCAGCCTCAACCTCCTGCTGTCTTTAGAATACATAGCAAAAACTTGCTGACAGATTCCCTTTAAACCTGAATTTTTCTGCATCTTTGACTCAACTTTTATTTACAAATTATTTTACAATAAAATGACTGCCACAGATGCAATTTGCTGTTTGGCATTTTTTTTGTGCTCCTGTCTACTTTCATTAACACATATGGTTAAAAGAGAATAATCTGAATTTCATTGTATTTTAGAATTCAGGTTTTGTGTATGTCGGTATGAAAATTGTCTTGCAGTGAAAGGGTAAAATAATCAAAGGGGAAATATTTTTCTGTTGACAGATTTAGGCTGCGAGTATTTATTTGTGCCACAGTCTACAAATACAAGTTTTTAAAACTTGGCTGAGAGATAGAAAATGAAACACTTGCTGGAATGCAATGTGCTAACTTACAAATTGAGTGCATATGGACACAAAAGTACTAATATCTTGAACTCCGAGGGGTATATTGAAAGAAAATTTACATAATGAGAAAGATGTAAATTTTCTCCAGTGGTAGAGCGGCACCCTGCTGCTGAATATATACACATTCTCTAATGCTATATTAGCTCACACAATGGCTCCTGAATAAATTTGTCATTTGTGTTTTAGAAATCCTAGCTCCACTCCTAAGTTTATGCCTCTGTTGATCACATAAACCAGTTTATTTGAACTTTTTCAGCCATAACTCTAGCTTCAGCATTTTGTATTAGCTGCTGGAATGGCACCACTTTTCATGACCTGATATTTGGCCTAAAGAAGAATCATTGTGGGAAATTACATTAGTGCATTTCAGCTAATTATGTTTTGCTCAATGAATTGTTACAGAATTCCATTTCTATGTTAACTTTATGTCTTGTACACCGCCTTATGTTTTGCTGGAGGTAAACAAATTCAATTATGTTGATATATTCAGGCTTGCCATGCTATCAATAACTTTCACAGTTACTGTTGACAAAGCATGCATATTTATCTAACCTCATTCTTGTTAATCTAAGTGCATATCATATAAATAGAACTGCTTCAAATACATACTGCTTTACAATGCATATGTTGATAGTTTATTTATGTGAGTTTGGATTTTTTTGAGTAGTATGCAGAGCTGCATAAAAATTGTTGCATACCAAATTGTTATGAAATAATATAAAAATTTATGAAGCATATTTATGAACAAAAGTGAACCTGATTACTTGTGAAAAATGTGCCAAAAAACACCAATATTTTGAATTAGATATACTTATAAACAATTTGCACTAGAAAGAATAATAGTTTTGACACTATGCTTCTGAAAGCTCAAAAGTGGGCATGGCCTGGGAATATCTAAGATTTTGATATATTTATGACTAGTTTTTGACTGAAATGTGGTGTAAAAAACTGGATTAAATTCTACCACTACCTACAACTTGCAGGAACCACCACTCCACCAATACCACTGCACGACCAGCTCTACCCTCATCTACTGTATCCTCACCCATCCCTTGTAGATTGTGAGCCCTCGCGGGCAGGGTCTTCGCTCCTCCTGTACCAGTCGCCGTCACATTGTGTTCAAGATTATTGTAATTCTTCTTGTATGTATACCCCTTTTTCACATGTAAAGTGTCATGGAATAAATGGCGCTATAATAATAATAAATAATAATAAATAATAATAATAATACCACTTCAATAATTTCAAGAATTTCCATGATTAGCAAAATTTAGCATTTGCACTTCTCATACAGAAAAAAAAAATCACTTTTCCTTTTTATTACGTAAAAATTATTATTATTGTTTTAATTATTTTTTATTCATGTGATATTTGAAAATATTTAATATTTTACTATTGCATTTTTCTCTGCTATTTTTCAAGGACTATACATTTTTTATTTTTCCATCAACATAGCTGAATGGACATTTTGTTTTTGTAGGACAAGTATTAGTTTTTAATGACACCACCTCTGATTTACATACACTGTTCTGAAAAATAGGGAAAATATTCAAGTGGGATGAAATGATGACAAAAAATTAATTGTCTTGTTTTCTGTGTTTTGTTTTTACTGTATTTATTGTGTGGTAAAAATGACCTAAGTATAAAAGTGAGAGCCATCATTACAACTGTTCTGGAAGGTAGAGATGCTAGGGGGATGGTGGTTTTGCAAGATTTATTGCAGCAGCTAGTCAGGAGCTGAAAGGCATGGCAGGGAAGTGAGAAGATAACTGCTGTATAGAAATCAATGGGATGGATAGAGCTGATTGAGAAGTTAGTAGATAACAGCTCTTCTAAAATGTGGCTACTGTGCACACTTGACAAGACTTTGGTGGTTTATCTTCCTGGAATCAGTTTTACATGATGCAAGATAAAATCTTTCATATTAGAAAAACCACAGCAGATAGAAAAGACAAGTTAACTGATTTATCTGAAACAATTTCATAAGATGAGTTTAATCCTTTACTATTAAATCCAGCAAGGAATGTCTGAAAAAAAAGAAAGGTTCTTGAATTGCTAGGTCAAAACTCAGACTTCAGTCTAATTGATCCATTGAAGGGGAGTTTGAAATGTGGTTTTCCTGAGAGAAACTCCTCTAACATCACAAATCTAAAAATATTCTCCCTTGTGGACTGCAAAAAAGTTTCTTCTAGTGTATGCCATGGCAATTTCAATCTTTATATCATTTAATATCTGAATGCTAAATTAGAGGTTATGAGACCTAATATCTATCTACTAAGATTAAGTAATCTCTATACTAAAGTACTTAAAATAAAAATACTTAATTTAAAGAGTATAAAGATAAGGTATCAAAAAAAATAAATATTTTTGGACATGACTGTCAATACTGATGCAACATGAAGAAATTAATTAAATATCAGGAAGACTGAAATAATCATTGCTGAATTATTCAGTATATAATGAGATACCTTAGCTTTATCCTTGTTTGTTCTACAGCCAGATCTGTAAAGGAAGTAATCACAGACTTTATCAGTACTCCAGCCCTTATTCTCAGTAAACTAAGACAGACTGGAAGATATACAGTTGAAACCAGAAGTTTACATACACTATATAAAAAGACACATATGCATGTTTTTCTCAATATCTGACATTGAATCAGATGAAGCCTTTCCCGTTTTAGATCACTTAGAATTACCATAATTTTTAAAATTTGCCAAATGCCAGAATAATGAGAGTGAGAGAATGTTTTAAGGCATTTTATTACTGTAAATTCAAAAGTTTACATGCACTAAGATTACTATGCCTTTATACCATTCTGGACTGTCTAAATGATTATGTCATGTGTTTGGAAGCTTCTGATGGGTTTTTTGGCAACACCTGAGTGAGAGACACACCTGTGGATGTATTTTAATGAACATCTGAAACACACTGCTTCTTTGTGTAGCATCATGGGCAAGTCTAAAGAAATCAGCCAAGATATCAGGAAGAGAATTGTGGACTTGCACAAGTCTGGTTCATCCTTGGGTACAATTTCAAGATACCTGAAGGTGCCTCGTTCATCTGTACAAACAATTATATGCAAGTACAAGCAAGATGGGAATGTCCAGCCATCATACCGCTCAGGAAGGAGATGGGTTTTGTGTCCCAGAGATGAACGTGCTTTGGTCCGACATATGCATATCAACCCAAGGGCAAAAGCAAAAGACCTTGTGAAGATGATGGCGGAAGCAGGTAAGATTGTGTCAATATCCATAGTGAAATGAGTACTGTATCAGCTGAAAGTCCACTCTGCCAGGAAGAAGCCATTACTCCAAAAGATGTAAAGAGAGGAGAGAACAAGGCGCAATGGGTGACTCAGTATTGCAATTGTTAGAGGGGTGTGAGGATGGCTACTAACCTTATGAAGTTGTGCACCTCTGCACAACCCCAGTGTAAAGCTCCACAAGCTCCACTCTGTTGGTGGCTGTCATCTATTTCCAGCGGCGTTCACAGATCCTGATCTCTCGGTGGTGGATCACGTGGTCAGGTTAGTTGCATGTAACGCCGAGATGGACGCCCAGCTTCACCAACACCCCCGGCAGCGTTCCGGAGGGGTTAGGGCAGCGCAGCTTGGAAAACCAGGGTAGTGATTCTAATTA
This sequence comes from Phyllobates terribilis, assembly GCF_046119375.1. NCBI lineage: Eukaryota > Metazoa > Chordata > Amphibia > Anura > Dendrobatidae > Phyllobates > Phyllobates terribilis. Next base: position 449,725,170 of record NW_027362764.1, read on the forward strand.
AATTCCTCCCACAGGTGAAAGAACAATAAGTTAAAGGCAGCTCTACCGCACCCCAACAGGGGGAAAGGGACAATAAATGGATATGAATAGCGGTACCAGAGCGCCAATAACAGGGCAAAAATATTAAAAGGACTGATTTATTAATATACACACAACGCGTTTCGGTGGACACAGCCACCTTCATCTGATGAAGGTTGTGTGTATATTAATAAATCAGTCCTTTTAATATTTTTGCCCTGTTATTGGCGCTCTGGTACCGCTATTCATATCCATTTATTACTCCAAAAGAAACATTAAAAAGCCAGATTAATGTTTGCAAATGCAGGCAGGAACAAATATCTTAAATTTTGGAGACATGTCCTGTGGTCTGATGAAACTAAAATTGAACTTTTTGGGCATAATGACCATGATTACGGTTGGAGGAAAAAGGGAGAAGCTTGGAAGCCTAAGAACATCTTCCCAACTGTAAAACATGGGGGTGGCAGCATCATGTTGTGGGGTTGTTTTGCTGCAGGAGGGACCTGTACACTTCACAAAATAGATGGCATCATGAGAAAATAAGATTATGTGGCAATACTGAAGCAACATCTCAAGACATCAGCCAGGAAGTTAAAGCTTAGGCACAAATGGGGAGACAATGACTCGAAGCATACAGCCAAAATGGTATCAAAGTGGCTTAAGGATAACAAAATCAATGTTTTGGAGTGGTCATCACAAAGCCCTGATCTCAATCCTATTGAAAATTTATGGGCAAAGCTGAAAAGGCAGGTGCGAGCAAGGCGACCTAAAAACCTAGATCAGTTACACCAGTTTTGTCAGGAGTAATGGGTCCAAATTCCAACCAACTATTGTGAATAGCTTGTGGAAGGATATCGCAAATGTTTGACCCAAGTCATTCAGTTTAAAGGCAATCGTACCAAATACTAATGAAATGTATGTAAACTTTTGACTTTGCAGTAAGTTTTAAAAATGCCTTAAAACATTTTCTCTCTCTAATTATTTTGGCATTTGGCAAATATTAAAACTTATGGTAATTCTAATTGACCTACAACGGGAAAGGTTTATTCTGATTTCATGTCAGATATTGAGAAAAACATGCATATGTGCCTTTTTATATAGTGCATGTAAACTTCTGGTTTCAACTGTAGTCAGACACTTACTGTTACGGGTCCGGGTGGTGGAACCTCTGTGCTGCTGTGCAAGGAGGGACCTGAAGGGCGTAACTAGGTATCAACTCGGACTGACCAAGGTCGCACGGCGGCTCAATGGACTCCGTGAACCAGGGAAGGACCGAGCAGAGGGACCAGGTGCTACTCTGGGCCAGTCCTTGTCTGAGAGCAGTTGACTCCCAACTGGCAGGAACCTCCAGGTAGGCTGGCTGGTAGGCACGGCAGGTAACTGGTATGTTCTCCGGGTAGGCAGGCAAGCATGGCCCATAGACAGACTGGCGGGTTTGGACCGTAGGCAGACCATCGGGCTGGAGAGTACACTTGGCTGGCGGAGACAGATAGTCAGGCTGGTGGACTGGATTGGTAGTCAGACTAGCGGACAGGACTGGTAGTCAGGCTGGCGGACTGGACTGGCAGTCATGCTGGCAGACTGGACTGGTAGTCAGGCTGGCGGACTGGACTGGACTGGTAGTCAGGCTGGCGGACTGGACTGGAAGTCAGGCTGGCGGACTGGACTGATAGTCAGGCTGGCGAACTGGAGTGGTAGTCAGAGTAGCAGCGGGACCTGAGGGCTGAAGCAGAGTTTAGAACACAAAGCTACAACCTTGCACGGGCACCTCCATTTTGGAGGAGGTGCCATTTATATGAGAAGTCCTCCGGACATTGGCCGGGGACTCCTTAGGACAGCACGCGCAGCCCCTTTAAGAGGGAGGGAGCGCACGTGCGCGCCCTAAGCACAGTGCCCGGGAAGCTGCACGCGTCGGCAGCAGCAGCAGGAAAGACGGAAGAAGCTAGGCCGGGAGTGCGGCGGTAAGGGGAACGGCGTCTCTGCCTGTCAGGGGGCAAAGACGCCGATGCTACACTTACTGAGAACCCACCCATGCTTCTCTGGAAATATAAAATAGAAGAAACATGAAAATCAGGAGAGATGCGGGTAGGCAAAAGTGATTTTATCTATTGGAGTTTTCGTTGAATTAGTAGACAGATTACTTTTCTATATTGTACATTGTATTTAAAAACATAATAGAAATAAAGAGGCCATACTTAATAATACCTGGTTACAGTATCAATATACCGCAGGAAGTTATCTCTATCATCCTGTAGTCTATTGCTATTGTAACCAGATATTGTTAGCCTTGATTAAAAATATATACTTTTTATACTTACAGCTTTGTGAAAAGTTATTTACAAACTTTTATGAGATGTCCACATAAAAATCTCTACTAATTTGTTAAAATTAATGTTTAAAACTGAAATCCCACATTATATAGTGATTGATACAGACAATTAATTTTTAGAAGAAAATTAGGCTAATTCTCTCATTATAAACTGGCTGTGACATGCAGGTGAACATAATTAATATCTTATATAAAAACAATTTTAAACTAACACATTTTTTTGTAGAGTACAGATGACCTTTTCAGTAGCATTTATTTACATATAGTGCTTGCATAATTCATACTAAGTTCTGTACCACAATTTGAATAAATTCATTAACTGTCCTGGGTCCCATATGCTACCGGGAAATTTCTACTGCAAATGTAAACTTTTTTTCTTCATAGCAGCAAAACTTTTTAGCATTAACAAATTATTTTTCAAAAAGTTTTAAAAATACCATATAAAAAAAGAATATAAAATTCCAAATTTTTTTTTTTACGTAAAACATTATGAAAAATGTTGCACATTCAGAAAGTTTGTAACATGTATGGATTTGCAAATAAACTAGTTTTATTCTTGAGAGTGGACTATGAGAAGGATGATCGGGTCATATCTAGGGGGGAGCACTGGGTGCAGTCGACAGTGGTCATCATCAGGGTGCCTAATGCGGTGGTCCGGTGTGTCTCCCCGGCGGTAGTATTTTGCAGCCCCCTGGAATGGAGGAGCAGTTTGCCATGTAGTCATGAAAGTGTAGCATGTTGGCTCCCAGCAACAAATTGTACTCACGTCTTTCAGACAAGATGTACAATTGAAGCCCTCCTGAATAGAGATGGGCAAACATTTCAATGTTCGGTTCGGTTTCTGATTGGCGAATTTGCAATATTTGCCGATTAATTCATCGAACATTCGCCAAACATATCCATACCCCATTGGATTCAATGAGAGGCAAAACCAAACACATACACAACACCTTCAGATGGACCCAAAAGCTCCCACAACAGACCAAATTAGGGGCAGACAACAGGAAAGTGGCCTCAATTGACCCAAGGTACAAATTTTATAATGGCACAGCAGCAATCAGCCTTGGGCTGACATACTGATAGGGAATGTAGATTGTGAGCCGCAATGGGGACAGTGCCAATAATGTCTGTAAATTGTCTGAACTGTAAAGTGCTACGGAATATGTTAGCGCTATAAAAATAAAAAGATTATTATAGATTATTATGGGCCTTGCATGAGGTAACAGGGTCTGCACCAGCATTTACAGCTTTAAATTGAACTTCAAATTAGGATGAGGTGGGTGAGGTATCAGTGTAGGTCAGCTGTGCTTGAAGCCCTGATACCACATGCAACAGCTCAACCTGCTTTCATGCTCAGCCACACTCAGATAACAGAAAAATCAGTTTCATAGATTAGTATTGGTACAAATATTTAAGGATAGTAACACGGGTAGTTTACTGAAAGTAAGTGGAGGCCTGCTGGTCTGAAAAGCCTTCTCCTACAGGCAACACAGATGAAGGAGTCCCAACCAGGAGTCTCCAAATTTCCAAAAATTAGCGGCAGACACCACCAAAGTGGCAGCAATTTCAATAGAGTATAAATAGTATAATTAGGACCGACACCTCTGGGGGGGCGTGTCTAACCACTGAGGGAGAAAGTCACACTCTGCAGAGCTCCCAGTTTGGACATTATTTTTTGGACTTTTCTGGGTTTTTCTCCCCAATTGGACCCAATAGGGCATCTCAGGAGGCTCTATGGGCTCATCTGGCCCTTTATAAACTATTTTTTCAGCGGAGATCCCGCTTTGGAGGTTTAGGCCTACTGAGAAGTCCGAGACGACGGCCTTTCCTGCAGGTGTGCGTACACCGGAAGGACAACCCGCGGGATAGAGCAGGCAGCCACAGAGGCGGTTGACCTGCCCGCTGCCTGGTCCGACCCCCAGTGATCGGAGACAAGCCGGCCAAGTGACACTGCTGCTGTGCGCTGCTGCGGAGCACTCCTGCCACCTGAACAGACTGGGATGCATCTGGCTGAGACAGCGCGAGGGACCCGGCGTGTGTGATGGAGACCCATCCTCAAAAAGCTGCAACCACCGCTGGACCTAGACGGAGCCCAGGAGACACACGGCGCAAGGTACCGCGGCCCCCGCCACCTCCTGCCGCAAAAAGACCCAAAAACAGGAGACATAAAACTTACCTACTCGGCTCCCTGCTGCTGTGTTGGTCCATGCTGGGTCTGGTGGCCCTGGCGGTCTGCCTGGGAGGGGTGCGGTCTGTTGTGCCTCGGATCCGGGGGCCCGCGGCTTGGTGGGTCCTTGCGGGGTTGCTTCGCCCACCCTGCTGTAGCTGTCTGAAGCTCTTTCCCGCCAAGGGAACCGCCGCCATCTTGGAAGCGCCGGAAGTGCCGGAGCACATAAGGGAGAAGGGCCCTGAACCATAAGAACAATAAATAAGGGCTGAAGACCATTAACCCTCTCTGGGACAAATTTAGTCAAAGAGAAAGGCCCCAACTTTATACCCTTTTCACACTCCCTAACTCCTACAATTATTCTTCTTAAAACCCAGTCCTTTGTGGAGTTACCTGCAAAGCTTAGAAAGACGAACCTCCCCTACCACAAACATCATAAACACCACAAATATAATTAAATAATTTAGAGATCTAATTAATCAGAATCTTACTTTCTTTTTTTATATATATAGATCTGATCAATAGACATTGACTTTTTCTTTTCCTTATTCCTTTAATTACATTAAAAACCAAAAAAATTAAGGAAATAGTCTCATTTTACCAAAGCATCCTACTCTAAAAGATCTCTGGTGACATCTAGTGGCTGAAGTTTGTTCTTTACAAAACAATCCATCATTGTCTGATTCACCACGTGGTAATACGACGTAGCTTCTGTAATCGCCCACCTCAAAAAAGTTTCTTACAATTCAAATATCTACTTAATTGATAATATGTGAACTTTATGTGGCACCCTGCTGTGCATTGGTGCCACGGAACCCAGAAGGGTGCATGGATATACTTCTCCACAAGAGGCCATCACACATTCACACACCTCCACCCTAACACCTCAGACCAGCAGAGGGATCTCGCTAGGGATATATAAAGGGAGGGTGGAGCTAGGCAGCTCAGTTAGTTGTTAGCTCAAACAGAAGTGAGTCTGTGAACTGAGAGCGTGCCGACGCTCAGAGAGCGGTGAAGACGCAGCACGCCAGCTGCCGAGTAGTGAGGGCCCCGAGTGTGGTCTACGGCGAGGAGAAAAGGAGAGTGGAGTTAAGGGGACAGAGGAGCATAGTAAGCTCACCACGTTATACAAACCGGACACCAGTTCCGAGCCTACAGGGACCCTTTACACCCAGTAGGGATAACCAGAATCCCAGGAGGACTACAAGTCCCTGGCAAACCTGAAGCTAGACACCTACAGGACCAGGAACCACAAAGGGCCCGACATCCAGGGAAAGTGGTTACCAACCAGAGGTCCTACTTCAGAGTAACAGGTGAAGTAAAAGCAGGACACATAGTCTAGGCTCAGTTGCAGGCTGGCCAGGAACATACACAGAGACATACATTGATCAGGAGGCCCTATACCCGCTCACTGGGGTGAAGTCCAAAAGTGCGCCCTTCACCTGGAGTACCCTGGACCGTACCTAAAAACAGCACCAGTAAAGGTAATGAAGCAAATCCCCTGACTCTGTCCATTACTTCTGCTGCGCCATCACTCCACCTGCACCACAATGCCCAGCGCAACCTGCATCATTTTCACTGCCCATAGGCCTGCTCCACCTGTGGGGAGCCGTTCCATCTCAAGCTGCCCTATCATCTGCCTCAGAGGACTGTCGCAGCGCTGGTGATCCTCACAAGACACCACAGGTGGCGTCTCGACAAATCCCCTATAAATATCCCCTTTTTGCACTGACCGCCCCGGGTCACGGACCGGGCGAGCCACCGTGATCTCCCCCAAAAGCAGCCATAAGGCCCGGCTGCCGAGTACCCTACGGCCCTTGGGGCGAGTCAGATCTTGGCGTCAGGAACAGGAGAGTGTGCCCGTTGCCAGCGGGTACTGTGCGCCTTAAGAGACTGTAGTACTCGCTGTGGTGAAGTTGCCATTCCTGAGGTTTTCCTGCCATATCCGCCATTTTTCCTGTTGCCGCGCAGGAAGAAGAGGGGCGTAACCGCTGGAAGTGCGTGAAGCCTAGGACACGCCCCGCCCCTGACGTCGAATCAGGAAGCGTCAGGTCCTGGAAGGAGCCAGAGGACGCTCTGACGTCAGATGCCAGCGACGCAAGGTCCTGGAAGAAGACCGTCGACCGCGGAGCTGCGGCCTACCTGTTGAAGAAGGTAGGCTCCGGTTCACTAGGGGGGCGCAACCGTGGCTGATGATCAGCAAGCCGCCGGAGCACCGGTTAAGGCTCCTGATGCCCAACTTGCGCCCGGCACTGCACAGGCCAGAGCGGTCGCTCCACCAACAGGGGTCATAACTTCGTTGATACCTATGGCCCTGCCGTATATCCCTGGAGTGAAGTGGTTCCCCCAGAATAATGGTAAACCGGACACACTGTCCAGATTTAAGAGGAAAATATGCAGCATACTGGATATGTATTCTATGACTGGCAAGCAGAGAGCTGCTGTAGTGTTAGGAAAATTGACTGGTGCCGCTGAGTGAGAAGTTGAAACCTGACCAGCCGCCGACCAAGAATCAGTGTCCATCATCTTTAAAAGATTGCAAATAGCGTTTGAAAACCCCACTGAGACAGATCTCCAGATGAGGTTCTACCAGTGAGTCCAGAAACCTGAGGACAGTATCCGGGACTATGCCTGGCATTTGCAGGAGGCCCTGCGGGCCCTGAAACAGGTTAGTCCGGCCAGCATCCATGAGGAAAATAAAATGCTGATGGAACAGTTCATCCGTGGGTTGAAGTCCCAGGAGGAGAGCAGAACTGTATGGTGGTGGGCCTTAGACAATCCAGATGCCACCTTTGACACCCTTATGGACATGGCTATAAAGGGCCTGCAGCCCCTGGAAACCACAGACAATGCTATCCAGTGTTACCAGGGTGGGGCCACCCCAGTGCCTGCAGCACCCACTGCTTCTTCCCTAACGGCTGAAACAAGGATGCAAACAGTGCCCCCTAGCGAGCTGGACAGCCTACGCTCTGAAGTGTGCCAGCTAAGTAAAACCCTGGCCACTGTCTTGAGCACCCTGCAGCTACAGATGGAGCCTGAGCCGGAAAGAAGAATCCTGCTAGCCGACAGCCCTGAGGATGCCCTCTGGATGAGAAGAAGGAGGAAAAAGCCACCCCGTAGGAGGACAACGCCACCGCGTGGGAGGGCCCACAACCAACATCGCCCTCCAGGAGAGTTCATCTGCTATCTCTGCCAGAAGGCAGGCCACACCACGCGGACCTGCTCTTTAAACGAGGAAACCCTGGGGCTGAGGGCCGACAGCCAGGAGTAGACCAACCAGGCCCATCAAACTGGTACCGCCAGTTCACGGGAGGAAGACCTTTCCTGTCCATTGTGCTGGACGGCATCGCAACACCTGCCCTTCTGGACAGAGGATCTCAGGTAACCATCATGCCTGATGTCCTCTACAAAAGGTTCTGGTCCATAGACAAACTTCACCCGCCAGATCCAAACCTTTCCATGTATGCCTCTAATGGCCTCCCCCTTAACCTAGTCGGGGTTAAGGATGTGGCAGTAAAGGTTGGAAGAGTGGAACTGAAGGACCAGGGACTAATTGTAGTAGAGACTAATCCTGATGATACAGACTTGTATATGGTACTTGGCACAAATGTTGTTAGTAACTGTTTGGGAGAAGTGTTGTTCTTGCTCCAACAGATGGCTGACACCGCCAGACCAGGACAGAGGAGGGTGCTCCAGAAAGAGATCCGAACCCTTATATACCAGCAACAGGTAAAGCTATCAGGTGGCGAAATTGGTAATGTACGGGTGACAGACCCAATACCCATTGTGATCCCCCCGATGAGTGAGATTCTGATTTGGTGTAGAGCAGCAATAGGTCTCAAAGGACGGAGCTACCAGGCGGTAGTAGAGCCCCTTAGCTCGGAGCATAGACTTACACTCTTGACTGCCAGAGGGGTGGTGGATGTACGCAATGGGAGGGTGCCCGTACGCCTCCTAAACTATGGGGAGGACGAGGTGAGCTTACCATGCTACGCCACTGTTGCCAAACTGTACACAGTAGATAACAACTCCATACACACGGTGGAATCCTTAACCTCACCAGATGAAGTGGAGGATAATGACCCGGGAACCCAGGTGGAGGATTGGTGTCAACAGCTCCATGTTGGGACAGACACCACTCCTGCCCATCAGAAGCAGGGTGTACACCGGTTGGTTCAGGAATACGAGCAGGTATTCAGTAAACACCCACTTGACTTTGGGAGGATTAAAGGGGTACAACACCATATACCCACAGGTGACCATCCACCCATCAAAGAACATTACAGGCCCATACCACCAGCACACTACCAGAAGGCGAAGGAGATGTTGCATGACATGAAGAGGGCAGGGGTAGTAAGGGATAGCTGTAGTCCTTGGGCAGCTCCCCTGGTCCTAGTCAGGAAAAAGGACGGAAGCATGAGAATGTGTGTAGATGGCAGACAGGTAAATCGCATAACACACAAAGATGCATACCCTTTGCCCCATAAAGAGGAATCCCTGGCTGCATTAAAGTCTGAAAATTAATTCTCCAACCTTGACCTCACTAGTGGGTACTGGTAAGTAGCTGTTGCTGAGGAGGATCGGGAGAAGACGGCCTTTACTACCCCGATGGGACTCTGCGAATTCAACAGGATGCCGTTCGGACTCTGCAACGCCCCCGGAACGTTCCAGAGATTGATGGAGTGCTGCTTGGGACACCGCAACTTTGAGACTGTACTACTATATCTGGATGATGTGACAGTGTACTCCAAAATGTACGAGGACCATTTGAAGCACCTGGCAGAGGTATTTGAGTCGCTGTCCCGGTATGGGATGAAGCTGAAGCCCTCGTCAGTCCAGAAAGAGTAGCACCGGACCCGGAGAAGGTCACTGCCATCCAGAAATGGCCAGAGACTAAGAGCCTCAAGGAGGTACGTCAGTTCCTGCGACTAGTCGGGTATTACCGGAGGTTTGTGAAGGACTATACCAAGAAAGCGGTGCCTTTGCAAGATCTCCTGGTAGGACAGTCCGGGAGAGGCAGAAACCCCCCGTTCCAGTGGGGTAAGGAGCAAGCTGAATCCTTTGAGGTGATGAAGGAGATCCTGCCCGGCGAAGAGATCCTAGCCTACCCTGACTACAGCCAACCATTCCTGCTGTACACTGATTCCAGCAATGAGGGATTTGGAGCTGTGTTAAGTCAGAAGCAGAATGGCCGAGAGAAGGTGATCGCCTATGCAAGCAGGAAGCTCCGCCCGACCGAGAGGAACCCAGAGAACTATAGCAGCTTCAATTTGGAGTTCCTGGCCCTGGTCTGGGCCATCACTGAGCGGTTCAAGCACTACCTAGCCTCCAGTAAGTTCACTGCCTACACTGATAATAACCCCTTGACTCATCTGGAAACAGCCAAGTTAGGAGCCATGGAACAACGATGGATGGCTCGGCTGTCAAACTACCAGTTCACCCTTAAGTACTGGGCAGGCCGCAAGAATGCCAACACCGATGCCCTGTCCAGGATGCCTCACCAGTTGGACACTGAAGAAGAAGTGGATGACCTGGAGGAGAATGAGCTACCTTCCTTCCACCATAATGGAGTGGTCCACGAGCAACGAGCCTCCAGGAGGCATCGCGGTAAGATGTTAAACCCTTTGCCTCACCACAGCTGGAAGGAGACCCAGGACAGCGACCTGGTTGTCAGCCATATCAAAGAACTGATAACCCAGGAAGGTTCCTCCCTGGAGAAGGACGGGTCTTCACAAGCCAAGCAACTGTGGAATGAGAGAAGCCGGCTGTTTATCTATAGAGAGAAGCTGTGCCGAAGGTACGTCAATCCGAGGACCCATGAGATGGTATGGCAGATCGTAGTGCCTAGGATGGACATCCAGAATGTGTTGGAGGCCTACCACGATCAAGCGGGGCACTTTGGCTGGAAGAAGCTAGAAACCCTGCTGAAAGGTCGGTTTTATTGTGTTGGAATGCGCAGTTCCATAGAGAGATGGTGCCAGTATTATGGACCCTGTAGCCTACAGCAGCCAGAAGGCACCCCTACAACCCATCAAGACAACTCGACCCTTGGAAATCGTGGCCCTGGGTCATGTCAAGCTGTCACCCAGCAGGTCAAGATATTCCTATGCCCTGACCATGGAGGATCACTACTCCCGGTTCCTGGTGGTCGCCACCGTCAAGGATCTGAAAGCAGAAACTGCGGCAAAGACGTTTCAGGCGTACTTCTGCCGGCCCCATGGACACCCGGAGCAGGTGCTGACAGATCAAGGCACTGCCTTCGAGGCCAAATTGTTCAAGGAGTTCTGCCATCTGTACGGGTGTAAGAAGATCCGGACTACACCGTACCACCCACAAACCAATGGGTTATGTGAAAAGATGAATAATATCGTCATCGACCTGTTGAAGACCTTACCGCTAGAAGAAAGAAACAAGCTACCTGACCTGGTAGATTTGTACAACCACATACCTGTGAGTTCCACCAACTGTACTCCAGCAAATCTCATGCGAGCAAGACCCAGAAAGTTGCCCATGGACCTGGAGCTTGGTGTAGTTGAACCTGAAGCAGATGTGTACACTGAAGACTGGGACACGACACGACAGGAACAGTACAGGAGAGTACAAGCCTGTGTCGAAGACAGTCTGAATAGGGTAAGAGACAAGCAGGAAGCACATTACAACAAGAGTGCATCAGCAGAACCCTTTCCATCTGGAGAAGTTGTGCTAAAGAGAAAAAGAAGAAACCACAAACTTGATGACCAGTGGGAGAGGGAACCCTACACTGTGTTAAATTCAAGATTTGATAACAGGAAGACCTGTTTAATTACCATGGACGGGGGAAGAACGACTGCAACGGTATCTAGAGACCATCTGAAGTTGTATCCAGGACCGCTAAAGCCCCAGGAAGAAGTGCCTCCCATCGTACTGGAGGAGCCTAAAGAAGCAGTAATACATACTGAATTAGGAGATTTCCCGGCAGATTGGCCCCAACTAGGAGGAGCAGTGATAATACCTGTGATCCACTTCTACCAACAGCCAGAAGACCCTACACAGCAAGTAGAACCTGTAAGTGCCCTAGAAGAGCCTGCTCAAGACGGATCCCCGGTTGGAGCAGAGCAAGAAGGCACAGCCAATGGTACACTTGTCAGTCCCGTAGGGAGGTAAAGGCAGTCTTGCAGCCCCTTCACACCTAGAACTGACAGATTGGGAGGTAGTACAAACACCGGTACCACACGCATCCCAGTACTACGTAGGTCAACACGTAGCACGCAAGGTCAGACCCCTGTCAGATATAGAGAATAGAAAGGAAAACTCTGATAGTATAAATTGTTGCCCCTGGGTATATTTTTCTTGTGTAATTTTCATGTATTTAATTATTGATGTGTTTTGCTTACGATGGACAATTTAGGTGACATGGACACTTAGCATTGCATTTAGTTACCCGTAAGGGTACAAGGACTCTGTGGCTGAGAACTGTGAGTGGCCCAAAAACTCTTCATGTACATAATTACACTCCCTGGAGTGCCTTGTAAGTAACCACTGAACAAAAACCCTTTTGGCGTGGCCGAAGACGTGGTCCATCACCTCGATCACTTATGCCCTGCTGCCACGCCCAGGGCCTACGTTGAGGGTTTTCGGTTGGGTCCCTCATGCCACTCATCCACTTTCGGTGAAAAGGAAATCAGGTTACGGGACTTGCTGTAACCATATTGTTATTATTGTAATTGTTATTATTATTGTTAACCTGTTTTGAGAAAAATGCTTCAGTCCAGGAGTACTGAGTTTTACTAGGGGGGGAATGTAGCACCCTGCTGCACATTGGTGCCATGGAACCCAGAAGGGTGCATGGATGGACTTCTCCACAAGAGGCCATCACACATTTACACACCTCCACCCTACCACCTCAGACCAGCAGAAGGAGCCCGTTAGGGATATATAAAGGGAGGGTGGAGCTAGGCAGCTCAGTTAGTTGTTAGCTCAGACAGAAGTGAGTCTGTGAGCTGAGAGCGTGCAGACGCTCAGAGAGCGGTGAAGACACAGCACGCAAGCTGCCGAGTAGTGAGGGCCCCAAGTGTGGTCGACAGCGAGGAGAAAAGGAGAGTGGAGCTAAGGGGGCAGAGGAGCATAGTAAGCTCACCCAGTTATACAAACCGGACACCGGGTCCGAGCCTACAGGGGCCCTTTACACCCAGGAGGGATAACCGGAATTCCAGGAAGACTACAAGTCCCTGGCAAACCTGAAGCTAGACACCTACAGGACCAGGAACCACGAAGGCCCCGACGTCCAGGGAAAGTGGTTACCAACCAGAGGTCCTACTTCAGAGTAACAGGTGAAGTAAAAGCAGGACACATAGTCTAGGCTCAGTCGCAGGCTGGCCAGGAACATACACAGAGACAGACACGGATCAGGAGGCCCTATACCCGCTCACTGGGGTGAAGTCCAAAAGTGCGCCCTTCACCTGGAGTACCCTGGACCGTACCTAACAACAGCACCAGTAAAAGTAATGAAGCAAATCCCCTGTCTCTGTCCATTACTTCTGCTACGCCATCGCTCCCCCTGCACCACAACGCCCAGTGCAACCTGCATCATTTTCACTGCCTTGAGGCCTGCTCCACCTGTGGGTAGCCGTTCCATCTCAAGCTGCCCTATCATCTGCCTCAGAGGACTGTCGCAGCGCTGGTGATCCTCACCAGACACCACAGGTGGCGTCACGACAAATCCCCTATAAATATCCCCTTTTTGCACTGACCACCCTGGGTCACGGACCGGGCCAGCCATCATGATCTCCCCCAAAAGCAGTCATAAGGCCCGGCTGCCGAGTACCCCACGGCCCTGGGGGCGAGTCATTTACAAAATTCAACACAGAACTCTAATAATATTCTTTAACTAAGGACCCCTTGCAAAATGGTCAAAATAGGAGGACCCTCAAGAGACGCAAATCTGCACTCAAGGAACCTAAAAGGAGACAAGGAAAAATGTAGAAAAAAAACTAATATTCCTCCTTCAGTGTCATCCAAATAAACTTCACCTCCCTTAAAAGTCTCTGCTCCAACTTTAAATAGCTCTTTAAACGAAGACCAAGATAATGACACGGAGGAGACTCCACAGGATACAAGACCAGTGTCTCGTTCCTTTATCCACAAAGCATTTCAGTCGGCACTTGATGCCCTCTTGAAGGAAATAAAAGACCTAAAGCAAGAAATCACACAGGTCGGATCCAGAGTGGATACACTTGAAACAACTCAAGAGTCTTTATGCAACTTCTCTGTAGCGACTGTGGACAGTCTCCAAAAATGCCAACACTATCTAAATTCAGCCTTTGAAGCCCTTGAAGACCAAGAGAGCAGAGGTTGACGGAACAACCTCCGAATTAGAGGCCTCCCAGAAACCATCCTCCCAGAATCCATCCCCTCTACAATAAAAATTCTCTTCATACAAATCCTAGATGAGAACCATCAGGAAGAGGTTGTAATAGAAAGAGCTCATAGGGCTCTGAGGAAAAAACCCAAACCCTCCAAACCACCTAGAGACCTAATATGCCACCTCCTGAACTACAAAGTTAAAGAGGACATCCTTAAAAGCTCCACGAGTTCAGATTGCATTTCTCTTGAAGATGCGCGCATCCTGATCTTTCAAGGTATCTCCCCTCTAACCCTCCAGAAAAAATGGATCCTGAAACCACTTACAGATGCCCTAAGACAAAAAATAATTCTCTATTCCTGGCTATTCCCTTTTGGCATCTCATTAACGGCAGAGGGGAAAAGAATAATTATTCACACTAAAGAAGAGTTGGAAGAGGCTCTTACACTAATAAATCTCCCAGATATCCATTTATAGAACTGGAATATCGTGCAGGATCTGCCGACTTTACTCCCAGTTCCTCCTCCTCCTGCATGGGAACCTATCCCAACTGGACGTCCGGGTAAACAAAGAAGACGACAAGGAAAACTCACTCCCAAAGGTTTAATCTCGGATTGAGCCCACATCTGAAACAGACAATGTGTCTTTGGTCTTCTTCTACTCTTGTGACTTTTCACAAGAAGGTCGCCTAGTATGACCTCCCGGTTTCAGACCCTGGTCCTCTCTTCTTTTCCTGGTCTGCAATGTGATTACAAGTCTGCTTAGATGTAACATTTTGACCTTAATTTTTTCTTTGCTCGAATTTGATATCATCCTTAATATATTTGCTATCAAATAGAGTTCATGTGTTGACACTGATGACAGTGTGCATTTACTCTAATATTGTGCACTGTATCTTTAAGTACATTTAATTATACAAGAAACTTAATCATATGTTTTCTTGTTAGATTCAATGTTCCTGTTGAACAAAGGTTTGCTTTTCACCCCCAAACTGTCTACCTTCCTGCTTTTTCCAATACCTGTATCCTCTCCTCTTAACCTCCCTATCGGTCCGATTTTCTATTACAAATAGATATCTTCTACCCCGTCATTCAAGGATGCCGAACCTTCAAATGTACTCAGATTGTCGTCTAGCTCTACACCTTCTCTCAGATCACTCATCTAGCCGTCCCGAGAATCTTCTAAACCCACACTTATGTAAGTATGGCGAATGTTAAAATTTTGTCTTATAATAGTAGAGGAATTAATTCCCCAGCCAAATGTGGCCAAGTCATTAAATACCTAAAAAAGAAGTCAGACTTCTGTCAAATACAAGAAACCCATTTTAAAGACGGACACATCCCATCCCTCCCCAACTCTCCTTTCTCCAAGTGGATACACAGTCCCTCTATCTCAGGGAAGTTAAAGAGAGTGAGCATTGGTATAAGCAATCAAGTACCTTTCACCCTTGATCAATTGAAGGATAAAGACGGCAGGTATGTCTTTATAAAAGGTAAAATAGGTTCCACCCCTTTAACAATTGCAAACATATACGCACCAAACAATGATCAGATTAACTGGCTTATTAAAACCATTGATACACTTCAAGAATTCTTAGAAGGGATCCTAGTTCTGGGAGGAGATCTAAATATTGCCCTCAAACCTAATATTGATACCTCCTCAGGAAAATCAGCTTTCTCTCAGAAAGCACTAACCAAACTTAGACACAAGCTTCATAATACGAATCTAGTTGATCTATGGAGACTCGCTAACCCCACAATTAAGGATTTTACTCACTTCTCAGCTCCCTACAACTTATACCAAAGAATAGATTACACTCTGGTAAAAACACAATACGTAGGCCAATTCTCTAACCCGGAAATAGGTTCCCGTATATTCTGGGACCATTCCCAATCGAAGTTCATCTCTCTATCCCCCACTTGCCAAAGAAAAATTTGGTTGGAAACTAAACAAATACAACCTAAAAGATGTAGAGAATTGTAAAGAAATAGCCCAAAAATTAACAGAATTCTTTCAATTAAATGACAACAGAGAAGTTTCCCTCCAAATGGTATGGGAAGCCCACAAGTACTTTATTAGAGGAGAATTCATCTCACTTGCTGCTCACAAAAAAAAAAAATGAGAGAGAAAGAACAACAAGTATTACTCAACAAAATTCAACGCAGTGAAAAACAACATAAACAGACTCTGCTACTCTCTCAATACACTCAACTAAGCGAACTCAGAACCAAACTATGCATTCTTTTAAATTTATAATCCACTTAAAACTATTTATACTCCAAATATAAATATCACGCCCACGGTGACAGACCGACTAGGTTTATGACGGCTCAAGTCAAACAAAGAAAAGCAAAATCTTTTATCCCCCGGTTGAAATCTGATACCGGAGCTACTGTTTTTAAACAGATAAGCATAAGAAAAAGACAAGGGGGATTGGGACAAATCCAGGGCACAAATACAATTAATAAATAGATATAAAGACACTAATGTACAAAAATATGCAAAATTTTATTAGTCTCAAAGCACACTACATAGGACATTATTAAAAAACATGATAAAAAACATACACAGGACAAAGAAGGAAAAAAAATTCACCCAAACAAAAGAAAAATAATCAATAGATATGTCAAAGATGTATTACACAACTGTGCAAGATAAATGTACTTCAATAACAATGGTACATAATTCCAAATATCGCTAAAATATATATGGCATGTTATAGATAAATCAATTGGTAAGAGAGCATAGTAGAAAATATCTATGCTCCACTATCAAGCCCACAAATAAATTAAGTGTAAAGCAATATAGGAATAAGGAGAGTACCAGAAAATAAAGATGCACAGAGAAAAGGAAAAAGTATAAATAACCTACGCGTTACGCCAAATGCTCATGGCTTCATCAGGGGTGTGATGTTGGTGACCCAGATGCTAGAGGTATATATACTGAAAGAAAGTCAAAAATCCCAAATGGACAAAGTAGAGAGGTTGAGGACAAAGTGTGAGATGGATTATGCAAAGTTAAGGTAGTCTCAAAGTCCACATATCTTGCAGTGATGAGAGAATCCCAGGAAATAGTCCCATATCCATGTTTTAGTATTCCCCTTTGAGAACATGTGCAAACAGACTGTGTCTCATAATGAGGTCGGCACCTGGCTGGAGGGGGATGGCGTGCGGTTCACAGAGGAATGCACCACCACACACACAGACCAGGAAGAGCCCAGGCAAATAGGGGATTTCCCAGCACACATGCATCAGTACGATGCACGTGACCAGGGGAATCCCAGAAGTGACGACACAGAGGGGCAGAGACAGGAAATGACTCACCTCAGCCATGCGTTCCACATTGGAGGCACTGGCAAGGGAGGGGAGGCAGGAATGTGGACCAATAGGAAGAAGGTACAGGAATACACCCACAGACATGTACATCAGCACAAAACAGCACTGGAGGTATGTGAGAACAGGAGATGCAAAAGAATATATCTACAAACAAGAAAGTCAAAAAATGCAAAGTACTATACAAAAAAGCTCAATCAGCAATGCTAGAGATATATAAGAACAAGGGGGGAAAGAAAAAAAAAAAAAAGGGATTTATCTATAAACAGGTAGATCCAACAGTGCAGAGTGCTATGTATGAACACAGACAGCAGTGCTGGAAGCATGTGAGAGCAAGGGAAGGAAAAGGTTATATCTATAAGCGGACAAGTCCAACAATGCAGAGTACTATATAATAACACGGACAGCAGTGCTGGAGACACATAGGAACAGAGGGTGGAGGAGGATATATCTATAAAGAGTCAGGTCCAACTGTACCAAGTACTGTAGAGCATCACATTTATCTAGAAAAAAAGTCCAGCAACAAAAGGTACAAAGCACATGAAACACTAGTCAAATACCAAAACAGTATTACCATACAGTAAATGATCAAATGGTTCACATTTATATGCTGACAGAGTGTTTTAACCAGGGCGGCCACAAAGAATGGCTCAGACATCAAAAAGATGTTCCTGCCAAAATAAAACCAGTACTGATTTTACATTCGGCCTATCGTTTATAGAAACCGGTGAATAAAAGATCCTCATTAATTCCTTTAGGGGACACACAATTCATTTTATAAATCCATCTCGATTCCAAACGTAATAAAGCCGGTGTTGTGTCACCTCCCCGGATATTGTGAGGAAGTCGATCGAGACCGCAAATGGTAGTTCCAGCGGTCTTGCTACAGTGATGTTGTAGATAGTGCATGGCCACAGACGAAATTTGCTTTTGTGCTTTAAGATGAATCTCTGCCAGCGCTATATTTGACAGGTGTTGTTGTATACGTTTACGTAGTTCCTGTGACGTCTGGCCAATGTACACGAGAGGGCATGGACAAACCAAAGCATAAATGACATTTTTGGTTCGGCAGTTGATAAAAGACTTTAGACGAAAGTCCTGTTTATCCGTTGGGTTAGAAAAAATGTAGATGGATGGCATGAAAGGGCAAATATTGCAATTCCCACAAGCATGGAATCCTTCGGGTACAACTCCCCTATTCAGCTTTGTTGTTGGCCATTTAAAGTGACTGGATACCAAGTTGTCCTTCAGATTTCTGGCTTTCTTTGCAGTTAATAAAGGTCTAGTAGGGATCAAATGATGCAGTTTTGGCTCCGATAGTAGGATAGACCAATTTTTGTGTAGAATAGAGTGGAGATCCTTCCACTGATTGTTATATTCGGTGATCAAACGGTAGTTCCACTGTAGCAAGACCGCTGGAACTACCATTTGCGGTCTCGGTCGACTTCCTCACAATATCCGGGGAGGTGACACAACACCGGCTTTATTACGTTTGGAATCGAGATGGATTTATAAAATGAATTGTGTGTCCCCTAAAGGAATTAATGAGGATCTTTTATTCACCGGTTTCTATAAACGATAGGCCGAATGTAAAATCAGTACTGGTTTTATTTTGGCAGGAACATCTTTTTGATGTCTGAGCCATTCTTTGTGGCCGCCCTGGTTAAAACACTCTGTCAGCATATAAATGTGAACCATTTGATCATTTACTGTATGGTAATACTGTTTTGGTATTTGACTAGTGTTTCATGTGCTTTGTACCTTTTGTTGCTGGACTTTTTTTCTAGATAAATGTGATGCTCTACAGTACTTGGTACAGTTGGACCTGCCTCTTTATAGATATATCCTCCTCCACCCTCTGTTCCTATGTGTCTCCAGCACTGCTGTCCGTGTTATTGTATAGTACTTTGCATTTTTTGACTTTCTTGTTTGTAGATATATTCTTTTGCATCTCCTGTTCTCACATACCTCCAGTGCTGTTTTGTGCTGATGTACATGTCTGTGGGTGTATTCCTGTACCTTCTTCCTATTGGTCCACATTCCTGCCTCCCCTCCCTTGCCAGTGCCTCCAATGTGGAACGCATGGCTGAGGTGATTTATTTCCTGTCTCTGCCCCTCTGTGTCGTCACTTCTGGGATTCCCCTGGTCACGTGCATCGTACTGATACATGTGTGCTGGGAAATCCCCTATTTGCCTGGGCTCTTCCTGGTCTGTGTGTGTGGTGGTGCGTTCCACTGTGAACCGCACACCATCCCCCTCCAGCCAGGTGCCGACCTCATTATGAGACACAGTCTGTTTGCACATGTTCTCAAAGGGGAATACTAAAACATGGATATGGGACTATTTCCTGGGATTCTCTCATCACTGCAAGATATGTGGACTTTGAGACTACCTTAACCTTGCATAATCCATCTCACACTTTGTCCTCAACCTCTCTACTTTGTCCATTTGGGATTTTTGACTTTCTTTCAGTATATATACCTCCAGCATCTGGGACACCAACATCACACCCCTGATGAAGCCATAAGCATTTGGCGTAACGCGTAGGTTATTTATACTTTTTCCTTTTCTCTGTGCATCTTTATTTTCTGGTACTCTCCTTATTCCTATATTGCTTTATACTTAATTTATTTGTGGGCTTGATAGTGGAGCATAGATATTTTCTACTATGCTCTCTTACCAATTGATTTATCTATAACATGCCATATATATTTTAGCGATATTTGGAATTATGTACCATTGTTATTGAAGTACATTTATCTTGCACAGTTGTGTAATACATCTTTGACATATCTATTGATTATTTTTCTTTTGTTTGGGTGAATTTTTTTCCTTCTTTGTCCTGTGTATGTTTTTTATCATGTTTTTTAATAATGTCCTATGTAGTGTGCTTTGAGACTAATAAAATTTTGCATATTTTTGTACATTAGTGTCTTTATATCTATTTATTAATTGTATTTGGTGCCCTGGATTTGTCCCAATCCCCCTTGTCTTTTTCTTATGCTTGTTTGCATTCATGGGTACATTGGCACAAATACATAATTTATATTTAGTGTGGTGCTAGGTCTGCCCCTTACTTCTTACGTTTTTAAACAGATGACATAGCATGTGAATTCAAAAAATACTATGAGTCATTATACAATCTAGGCGTGCAATCTCAAGAACTCAAAAGAGATAAAGTAGATAAAATCCAAAATTTCCTTAAGACAATTTCTCTCCCACATTTCACAGAGTCTCAGATAAATACCCTCTGCTCCACAATCACAGAAAAAGAGGCTGCTGATGTGGTGGCTTCTGCACCTAAGATTAAATCTCCTGGACCAGATGGATTCTCCTCTTTCTATTATAATGTGTTTAGTCAAACCCTTCTCCCTTATCTAGTGAGACTATTCAACGAAGCTCTCAATGGCATTCCCCTCCACCCACAAACACTATCAGCCAAAATCTCTATAATTCCAAAAGATGGAAAGATAATACTTTATGCAGCAGTTACAGGCCCATATCTCTGTTAAATACGGATCTAAAACTGTTTGCTAAAATCTTAGCTAACAGGCTGAGAACTCAACTTCCAGACATTAAAAATGTAGACCAAGTTAGATTTTTTCTGGGCAGAGAAGGAAAAGATAACATTCACCGGGTAATTCAATAAATTCAGTATTCTAAGACTTCTTCTTTGCCCTTAATTCTGCTAGGAACGGAGGCAGAAAAAGTGTTTGATCGCGTTGATTGGCTGTACATGCGAGAGGCACTGGCAGCTTTCAATATTCCTAAACAATTTATAGAGGCTATCTTTTCAATGTATAGCGAATAGTGTTGAGCGAACATGCTTGAAACTGCTCGGTACTCGCCCGAGCATCAAATTACTTGGGATGTTCGGCGAGCACCGAGCATTTCCGGGTTACTCGGGCTGGAGCTCGGGTCTCCACCCTGCATGTTTGGCGCTCTTTACAGAGCCAATGAACATGCAGGGATTGCCAGCCAGTCACTGTAATGCAGCCTCCTCGAGTATTTAAAGCCGGGTTCCGCCATATTGGACACAGTCGCTCCGGATCAGCTAGTGTAGGGAAAGCGCTGCTGAGCTAGGGACAGATTTATACTGCAAAATAGTTAGTGTAGGGTCCGTAAAGGCTGCCAAATCAAATAAACAGTCCTTCTCAGGACTAATATCGATCCCAAATATCAGTCAGGCAGGCAGGCAGGCAGGCTGTATAGGAGATCCAGTGGTTATACCAGCATACGCTGCATTACAGTCCTGTGTGCTCCTGTTGCTGAAATTTCTGGACTTAGCTCCAGGTCCTGGGGGGCAAGGAAAAATGCTTTTTTTTTCATCTAAATCCTCTTTTTTTTTCCTCCTTCACACTGTACAAATACCCATCTTATTAACCTTTTGGTGTCCCCCCCCCCCCCAAAAAAAAAGCGTGTCTGTGACAGTTTAGACACAAATATATCTGTTTAAAATAGTCTGGTGTAGGCCAGAGAAACAGAAGTGTGGTTTTGCAGTTTCACGGTTCAAACCTCTGTATTATCCACTTTTGGGTCATTTGTACCTAAAAAAAAAACAGTTTGAGTGTGTCGCTCACTGTTCAGCCGCAAATATATATATTTAAAATAGTCTGGTATACACCAGTATATTATAACTGTGGTTTTGCTGTCACATGGTAAAAAATCTCTGTATTATCCTGCTTTTGGCATTTTTTGCCGTAAAAAAAACCTGTAATAGTGTCTCCCTGATTGTTCAGACACAAATATATCTGTTTAAAATAGTCTGGTGTAGGCCAGAGAAACAGAAGTGTGGTTTTGCAGTTCCACGGTTCAAACCTCTGTATTATCCACTTTTGGGCCATTTGTACCTAAAAAGTGTCGCTCACTGTTCAGCCGCAAATATATATATTTAAAAAAGTTTGGTGTACACCAGTAAATTATAACTGTGGTTTTGCCGTTCCACGGTAAAAAATCTCTATTATCCTGCTTTTGGTATTTTTTCCGTAAAGAAAAACAGTAATAGTTTCTCCCTGATTGTTCAGATTGTTTAAAAGAGTTGGGTGTAGGCCAGAGAAATAGAACTGTGGTTTTCCTCTTCCACGGTTCTAATCTACTTTTTATTACCCTTTTTCCATTGTTAGTGCTAGTGTAAGCTATTTTACTTCCTTTACAATGGGCAAGGCGCGAGGCAAGGGACGTGGAAGTGGACATTCTGGTGATGATGCGTGCAGAGGACGGGGCCGTGGACAAGGTGAAAATGTTTCCTGATTGTTCAGACACAAATATATCTATTGAAAATAGTCTGGTGAAGACCCGAGAAATAGAACTGTAGTTTTTCAGCTCCACGGGTCAAATCTCTGTATTATCCTGCTTTTGCCATTTTTTGCCATAAAGAAAAACAGTAATAGTGTCTCCTGATTGTTCAGACACAAATATATCTGTTGAAAATAGTCTGGTGAAGGCAAGAGAAATAAAAGTGTGGTTTTGCAGTTCCACGGTTCAAATCTCTGTATTATCCACTGTTGGGCCATTTTTACCAAAAAAACCCAGTTTGAGTGTGTCTCTCAATGTTCAGCCGCAAGTATATTTTTTTTAAATTGTCTGGTATACCCCAGTAAACAGTAACTGTGGTTTTGCCATTCCACGGTAAAAAATCTCTATTATTCAGCTTTTGGTATTTTTTCCGTAAAGAAAAACAGTAATAGTTTCTCCCTGATTGTTCAGATTGTTTAAAAGAGTTGGGTGTAGGCCAGAGAAATAGAACTGTGGTTTTCCTCTTCCACGGTTCTAATCTACTTTTTATTACCCTTTTTCCATTGTTAGTGCTAGTGTAAGCTATTTTACTTCCTTTACAATGGGCAAGGCGCGAGGCAAGGGACGTGGAAGTGGACATTCTGGTGATGATGCGTGCAGAGGACGGGGCCGTGGACAAGGTGAAAATGTGCCACAACCAACAGCCACATCTTCTCGCTCCCACTTCTTGACCGAATTACGAGGGAAGCACAGAACAACACCAGTATTGCGAACTGATTAGTGTGAGCAGGTTATTAATTGGATAGCAGATAATACTTCCAGTTACCTGGGCACCACCACCTCCGGTCTGTCTTCCACACGGTCAAATCTTAGTAGCCATGAGTCTCGACTGCATACTCCTCCTCACCCTGATGCTCCTTCCTCCCACCATGCCGAGTGTCGTCAGACAGCAACTGATCCCACACTTGGACCCTCTGAAGAGCTGTTCACTGGTCAATTTCCATATTTGTGCCCCTCGCCTGCTCCACTTGAAGTGGTGGAAGAGGAGATCCCATGTAGCGATGCCCAAATATTTGAACAGCCACGGCCACAGGAAGTCGACGCTGGCAATTTGTCACAAGAGGTGGACTATGACGAGACACAATCGCCAGGAAGTGAGGAGGAGGATTGTGGTGCGCAAGTGGAAGAGTAGGAGATGGTGGATGATCTAGTAACTGACCCAACGTGGCAGGAGGACATGCAAAGCGAGGCCAGCAGCACACAGGGTGAGGGAGGCAGAGTACCCCAACAGGCAGGAAGAAGCAGTTTGGTGGCCGCACACAGAAGGCAGGCAACAGTTTCCCGTAACACCAACACGAGGGACGTTGCCAGTACAACCTGTAGGTCTTCCAGAGTCTGGAATTTTTTTAAAGACTCTGCTAATAACCCCAAAAAGGCCACTTGTACCACCTGCCATGCCAGCATCAGCAGGGGTGACAAAACTACCAGCCTGACCACCACCAGCATGAACAGGCACATGGCAGCAAAGCACCCGACTTTGTGGGGTGAACCCCAGGGTCCACAACCAGTGTCAGCGGGTGTCACCACTACTTCTTCCACTGTTGTGCGTGCAACAGATCCCTCTTGTGTGTGTTCAAGGCAATCCCTTGTCCATACTGCATGCAAAGATGCCCCCTCCTCTCAGTCTTCACTTGTTATGGCAGTTTCTCAAGAAACAGCATCAACGTACACGTTCACGTCCAACCGCAGCATTCAATTGTCCATATCCCAGACCTTTGAATGAAAGCAGAAATTCACAGCAAACTCCCCACAGGCCACAGTACTAAATTTGCACATTTCACGACTGCTTGCGTTAGAAATGCTGCCTTTTAGGCTGGAGGAGACGGATTCCTTCCGCAACCTTATGGCAGTGGCCGTCCCTCGGTACTCGGTCCCAGCCGACACTATTTTGCCCGGTGTGCCATCCCCGCACTACACAAGCACGTGTCCCAAAACATCTGCCGTGCACTTAACAACGCAGTTACTGGGAGAGTCTACCTAACAACGGACACGTGGACAAGAGCTTGTGGCCAGGGACGGTATATTTCCCTGACGGCACACTGGGTAAACATAGTGGAAGCCGGGACCCAGTCGGACCTTGGGATGGAACACATCCTCCCCACACCAAGGATTGCCGGCCCTATGTCAATCAGAGTTGCCCCCACAGTGTACAGCTCCTGCGCAACATCCTCCTCCTTCTCCTCCTCATGTTCAGCCTCCAACTCAGATATCACCACATCAGTTACAAGCTGGAAGAGCTGCAGTACTGTCTCAGCCAAGCGGCAACAAGCTGTGCTGAAACTCATAAGCTTAGGTGATAAACCTCACACTGCTTGTGAGTTGTGGACAGCTGTGAAAGAGCAGGCAGATCTGTGGCTGAGACCTCTGAACCTACATCCAGGCATGGTCGTGTGTGACAATGGCCGTAACCTGGTGGTAGCTCTGAGGCGAGGCGAGATCACACATGTACCATGCCTGGCTCATGTGCTTAACCTCGTGGTTCAGCAGTTTCTTAAATCGTACCCCGAATTGCCAGATCTGCTCGCCAAAGTACGCCACCTGTCAGCTCATTTTCGCAATTTGGCTACAGCTTCCACCGCCCTTGCTGTGTTGCAGCAGCGTTTGCAGCTTCCATCACACCGACTGGTGTGTGATGTCCCCACACGTTGGAACTCTACCCTCCACATGTTGCAAAGGATTTGTGAGCAAAAGAGAGCAGTTGTGGAGTACCAGCTGCAACAAGGCCATCGATGTTCAGGTCAGACTCCACACATAAGACCTCAAAAGTGGACCTGGATGTCTGACATATGTACCATCTTGACAGACTTTGAGGAGTCCACCAAGATGGTAAATGGCGATGACGCCATCATTAGCATCAGCATTCCACTTGTCTTTCTTTTGCAACGCTCTCTGCAGAGAATTAAAGAGGACGCATTGCAGCCAGAGTATGATGAGATGGATCAAGAAGCCGTAGCCGTCGAATACACACAGCCCAGCGTCATCTCATCCCAACGTGCATTGGGGGACAAAGAGGGAGAGGAGGAGGAGGAGGACGAACAGGAGCTTGTATCATGCGCTGTAGATGGTAGTACCTGTACAACTGTCATACCGTCGGTTCAGCGTGGGTGGTCTGAGGACAGCGGGGAGGAGGAGGAGGAGGAGAGCATGGTCAGTCGTCATCTTGGTGAGGACACGGAAGTCTTGCCCATTACCAGTCTGGCACGCATGGCTGACTTTATGTTAGGCTGCCTTAACCATGACCTTCGCGTTGTCAAAATGTTGGGTGACAGTCATTACTGGTTGGAGACACATTTAGACCCCCGCTACAAGGAGAACTTTCACTCTCTTATTCCTGAGGTGGAGAGGACTACAAAAATGGGGCAGTACCAGAAGGCCCTTGCTGCAGAACTGTTAAAAAAATTCCCATCTGAACACGCTAGCGGCAGAGGTCACAGTTCGTTCCCCAACCAAGGCGTACATGCGAGAGAGATGCAACTCCAATCCAGCAGAGGCAGGGGAGCACTGTCAACGTTCTGGGATAATTTTCTCAGACCCTCCCTTTGGACAGACCATGAGGCGTGGGGTACTCTCACAAGGAGTGGAAAGTTTCAAAAGATGGTGAGGGAGTAACTTGCCGGCCGTACCAGCATCCTCCGTGATTCCTCTATGCCTTTTAATTATTGGGTATCCAAGCTGGACACTTGGAATGAACTCGCTCTGTACTCCTTGGAGGTCCTGGCCTGCCCTGCCGCTAGCGTGTTATTGGAGCGTGTTTTCAGTGCTGCTGGGGGAATTATAACTGATAAGCGCACTCGCCTGTCAACTGACAATGCTGAAAAGCAGACCCTTATCAAAATGAACAAGGGCTGGATTGGGCCAGACTTCTCATCACCACCAAATGACAGCAGAGTAACATAAATTCAAATCCACTGTGTAATTTAGGGAGGTGTATTCACATGCACCTCTTCACACCCACACATGGGTATACGCTTCCTCATGTCGGCTGTTTTATGTTCTTCTCCTTATCCTGAGCCTCCACCACCACTATACCACCAGGGTGACCGTGGTCCGCGTTACCATTATTGAAAGTTCCTCCGTCCTTATTTTTGTCAGCTTTTGCTTGGAAGGCATAAGCAAAGACTGTGGGAGACCCACTTCCCAATAATGGGAATAATATTTTTAAGATGCACTACTGTATGGCTCTTGTAAGGGGCATTAAAACCGTCTTGTTAAGCTACAGCGACCTACACCACTTTTCCAAGGGGCATTAAAACCGTGTTGTTAAGCTACTGGGACCATTACCACTTTTACAAGGGGCATTATGACCGTTTTGTTAAGCTACTGCGACCACCACGTCTCATCCGAGGGGCATTAAAACTGTCTTGGTAAGCTACTGCGACCTCCACGTCTATTACGAGGGGCATTAAAACCGTCTTGTTAAGCTTCTGTGACCTCCACCACTTTTCCAAGGGGCATTAAAACCATCTTGTTAAGCTACTGTGACCTCCACCACTTTTCCAAGGGGCTTTAAAACCATCTTGTTAAGCTACTGTGACCTCCATGTCTCTTCCAAGGTGCATTAAAACCATCTTGTTAAGCTACTGTGACCTCCACGTCTCTTCCAAGGTGTATTAAAATTGTCTTGTTAAGCTACTGAGACCTCCACGTCTCTTCCAAGGGGCATTGATATTGTCTTTTTTTTTCACTGTGACCTCCACCACTCTTCCAAGGGGCATTAAAACCATCTTGTTAAGCTACTATGACCTCCACCACTTTTCCAAGAGGCATTAAAACCGTCTTGATAAGCTAATCCGACCTCCACGTCTCATCCGAGGGGCATTAAAACCGTCTTGTTAAGCTACTGTGAACTCCACCGCTTTTCCAAGGGGCATTAAAACGGTCTTGTTAAGCTACTGTGACCTCCACCATTTTTTCAAGGGGCATTAAAACCGTCTTCTTAAGATACTGCGACCTCCATGTCTCTTCCGAGGGGCATTATAAGCATCTTGTTAAACCACTCTGAACTCCACAGCTCTTCCAAGGGGGATTGAAATGTTGTTTTAAGTTAACTCTAACCTCCACGACTCTTCGAACGGGTATTGTATTTCCTCCTAATTTTTGTCAGCTTTTGCTTGGAAGGCATAGGCAAAGACAATGGGAGACCCACTCCCCAATAATGGGAATAATGTTTGTAATATGCTGTACTGCATGGCTCTTGTAATGGGCATTACAAGTTCCTCCGTCTTAATTTTTGGCAGCTTTTGCTTGGAAGGCATAGGCAAAGACTATGGGAGACCAACTCCGCTATAATGGGAATAATGTTTTTAAGATGCTGAACTGTATGGCTCTTGTAAGGGCCATTAAAACCGTCTTGTTTAGCTAATGCGTCCTTCACCACTTTGCCAAGGAGCATTAAAACTGTCTTGTTAAGATACTGCTACCTCCACGTCTCTCCCTAGGGGCATTAAAACTGTCTTATTAAGCTACTATGACCCCAATGTCTCTTCCAAGGGGCAATAAGACCATCTTGTTAAGCTACTTTGACCTCCACGTCTCTTTCAAGGGGCATTGATATTGTCTTTTTATTCCACTGCGACCTCCACCTCTCTACCAAGGGGCATTGATATTGTCTTTTTATTCCACTGCGACCTCCACCACTCATCCAAGGGGCATTGATATTGTCTTTTTATTCCACTGCGACCTCCACCACTCTTCCAAGGGGCATTAAAACCATCTTGTTAAGCTACTGTGACCTCCACGTCTCTTTCAAGGGGCATTGATATTGTCTTTTTATTCCACTGCGACCTCCACCCCTCTTCCAAGGGGCATTAAAACCGTCTTGTTAAGCTACTGTGAACTCCACCGCTTTTCCAAGGGGCATTAAAACGGTCTTGTTAAGCTACTGTGACCTCCACCATTTTTTCAAGGGGCATTAAAACCGTCTTCTTAAGATACTGCGACCTCCATGTCTCTTCCGAGGGGCATTATAAGCATCTTGTTAAACCACTCTGAACTCCACAGCCCTTCCAAGGGGGATTGAAATGTTGTTTTAAGTTAACTCTAACCTCCACGACTCTTCGAACGGGTATTGTATTTCCTCCTAATTTTTGTCAGCTTTTGCTTGGAAGGCATAGGCAAAGACAATGGGAGACCCACTCCCCAATAATGGGAATAATGTTTGTAATATGCTGTACTGCATGGCTCTTGTAATGGGCATTACAAGTTCCTCCGTCCTAATTTTTGGCAGCTTTTGCTTGGAAGGCATAGGCAAAGACTATGGGAGACCAACTCCGCTATAATGGGAATAATGTTTTTAAGATGCTGAACTGTATGGCTCTTGTAAGGGGCATTAAAACCGTCTTGTTTAGCTAATGCGTCCTTCACCACTTTGCCAAGGAGCATTAAAACTGTCTTGTTAAGATACTTCTACCTCCACGTCTCTCCCTAGGGGCATTAAAACTGTCTTATTAAGCTACTATGACCCCAATGTCTCTTCCAAGGGGCAATAAGACCATCTTGTTAAGCTACTTTGACCTCCACGTCTCTTTCAAGGGGCATTGATATTGTCTTTTTATTCCACTGCGACCTCCACCTCTCTACCAACGGGCATTGATATTGTCTTTTTATTCCACTGCGACCTCCACCACTCATCCAAGGGGCATTGATATTGTCTTTTTATTCCACTGCGACCTCCACCACTCTTCCAAGGGGCATTAAAACCATCTTGTTAAGCTACTGTGACCTCCACGTCTCTTTCAAGGGGCATTGATATTGTCTTTTTATTCCACTGCGACCTCCACCCCTCTTCCAAGGGGCATTAAAACCGTCTTGTTAAGCTACTGTGAGCTCCACCACTCTTCCAAGGGGCATTGATATTGTGTTTTTATTCCACTTTGACCTCCACCACTCTTCCAAGGGGCATTTAAACCATCTTGTTAAACCACGCTGAACTCCACAGCTCTTCCAGGGGACATTTAAAACATCTTGTTAAGCTACTGTGACCTCCTCGTCTCTTTCAATGGGCATTAATATTGTCTTTTTATTCCACTGCAACCTCCACCACTCTTCCAAGGGGCATTTATATTGTCTTCTTCTTCCACTGCGACCTCCACCACTCTTCCAAGGGGCATTAAAACCATCTTGTTAAGCTACTGTGACCTCCTCGTCTCTTCCAAGGGGCATAGATATTGTCTTTTTATTCCACTGCGACCTCCACCACTCTTCCATGGGGCATTAAAACCGTCTTGTTAAGCTACTGTGACCTTCTCCACTCTTCCAAGGGACATTGATATTGTCTTTTTATTCCAAAGTGACCTCCACCACTCTTCCAAGGGGCATTAAAACCATCTTGTTAAACCACTCTTAACTCTATAGCTCTTTCAAGGGGCATTACAACTGTCTTGTTAAGCTACTGTGACCTCAACGTCTCTTCCAAGGGGCATTGATATTGTCTTTTTATTCCACTGCGACCTCCATCACTCTTTCAAGGGGCATTAAAACTGTCTTGTTAAGCTACTGTGACGTCCACGTCACTTCCAAGGGGTATTAATATTGTATTTTTATTCCACTGTGACCTCCACCCCTCTTCCTAGGGGCATTAAAACCATCTTGCTAAGCTACTGTGAGCTCCACCACTCTTCCAAGGGGCACTAATATTGTCTTTTTATTCCACTGCGACCTCCACCACTCTTCCAAGGGGCATTAAAACCATCTTGTTAAACCACTCTGAACTCCACAGCTCTTCCAAGGGGCATTTACCCATCTTGTTAAGCTACTGTGACCTCCTCGTCTTTTTCAGGGGGCATTTATATTGTCTTTTTATTCCATTGCAACCTCCACAGCTCTTCCAAGGGGCATTGATATTGTATTTTTATTTCACTGCGACCTCCACCACTCTTCCAAGGGGCAATAAAACGGTCTTTTTAAGCTACTGTGACCTCCACGTCTCTTTCAAGGGGCATTGATATTGTCTTTTTATTCCACTGCGACCTCCACCACTCTTTCAAGGGGCATTAAAACCGTCTTGTTAAACGACTCTGAACTCCACAGCTCTTCCAAGGGGCATTAAAACCGTCTTGTCAAGCTACTGTGACCTCCACGACTCTTTCAAGGGGAATTAATATTGTCTTTTTATTCCACCGCAACCTCCACCACTCTTCCAAGGGGCATTGATATTGTCTTTTTATTTCACTGCGACCTCCACCACTCTTCCAAGGGGCATTGATATTGTCTTTTTATTTCCTTGCGACCTCCACCACTATTCCAAGGGGCATTAAAACCGCTTGATAAGCTACTGTGACCTCCACGTCTTTTTCAATTGGCATTGATATTGTCTTTTTATTCCACTGCATCCTCCACCACTCTTCCAAGGGGCATTAAAACTGTATTGTTAAGCTACTGTGACCTCCACGTCTCTTTCAAGGGGCATTGATATTGTCTTTTTATTCGACTGCGACCTCCACCACTCTTCTAAGGGGCATTAAAACTGTCTTGCTAAGCTACTGTGACCTTCACGTCTCTTTCAAGGGGCATTGATATTGTCTTTTTATTCCACTGCGACCTCCACCACTCTTTCAAGGGGCATTAAAACCATCTTGTTATGCTCCTGTAAAGTCCACGTCTCTTTCAAGGGGCATTGATATTGTCTTTTTATACCACTGCATCCTCCACCTCTTTTCCAAGGGGCATTAAAACCGTCTTGTTAAACTACTGTGTCCTCCACCACTCTTCCAAGGGGCATTGATATTGTCTTTTTATTCCACTCCGACCTCCACTACTCTTTCAATGGGCATTAAAACCGTCTTGTTAAACCACTCTGAACTCCACAGCTCTTCCAAGGGACATTAAAACCGTCTTGTTAAACCACTCTGAACTCCACATCTCTTCCAAGGGGCATTAAAACCATCTTGTTAAGCTACTGTGACCTCCACTTCTCTTCCAAGGGGCATTAAAACCATCTTGTTAAGCTCCTGTGACCTCCACGTCTCGTCCAAGGGGCACTGATATTGTCTTTCCATTCCACTGCGACCTCCACCACTCTTCCAAGGGGCATTAAAACCATCTTGTTAAGCTACTGTGACCTCCACCATTCTTCCAAGGGGCTTTAATATTGTCTTTTTATTCCAAGGCGACCTCCACCACTCTTCCAAGGGGCATTAAAACCATCTTGTTAAACCACTCTTAACTCCACAGCTCTTCCAAGAGGCATTAAAACCGTCTTGTTAAGCTACTGTTACCTTCACCTATTTTACCAAAGTTCATTGATATTGTCTTTTTATTCCACTGAGACCTCCACCACTCTTCCAAGGGGCATTAAAACTGTCTTTTTAAGCTACTGTGACCTCCACGTCTCTTCCAAGCGGCATTATTATTGTCTTTTTATTCCACTGCGACCTCCACCACTTTTCCAAGGGGCATTAAAACCGTCTTGTTAAACCACTCTGAACTCCACTGGTCTTCCAAGGGGCATTAAAACCATCTTCTTAAGCTACTGTGACCTCCTTGTCTCTTTCAAGGGGCATTGATATTGTCTTTTTATTCCACTGCAACCTCCACCACTCTACCAAGGGGCATTAAAACCGTCTTGTTAAAGCTCTCTGAACTCCACAGCTCTTCCAAGGGGCATTAAAACCGTCTTGTTAAGCTACTGTGACCTCCATGTCTCTTTCAAGGGGCATTGATAATGTCTTTTTATTCCACTGCTACCTCCACCACTCTTCCAAGGGGCATTGATATTGTCTTTTTATTCCACTGCGACCTCCACCACTCTTCCAAGGGGCATTAAAAATGTCTTGTTAAGCTACTGTGAGCTCCACCACTCTTCCAAAGGTCATTGATATTGTCTTTTTATTTCACTGCGACCTCCACCACTCTTCCAAGGGGCATTAAAACCGTCTTGTTAAACCACTCTGAACTCCAATGGTCTTCCAAGGGGCATTAAAACCATCTTCTTAAGCTATTGTGACCTCCGTGTCTCTTTCAAGGGGCATTGATATTGTCTTTTTATTCCACTGCAACCTCCACCACTCTTCCAAGGGGCATTAAAACCGTCTTGTTAAACCTGTCTGAAATACACAGCTCTTCCAAGGGGCATTAAAACCGTCTTGTTAAGCTACTGTGACCTCCACGTCTCTTTCAAGGGGCACTGATATTGTCTTTTTATTCCACTGTGACCTCCAACACTCTTCCAAGGGGCATTGATATTGTCTTTTGATTCCACTGGGACCTCCACCACTCTTCCAAGGGGCATTTATATTGTCTTTTTATTCCACTGCGACCTCCACCACTCTTCCAAGGGGCATTAAAACCGTCTTGTCAAGCTACAGTGACCTCCACGTCTCTATCAAGGGGCATTGATATTGTCTTTTTATTCCACTGCATCCTCCACCAATCTTCCAAGGGCATTAAAACTGTCTTGTTAAGCTACTGTTACCTCAACGTCTCTTTCAAGTGGCATTGATATTGTCTTTTTATTCCACTGCGACCTTCACCACTCTTCCAAGGGGCATTAAAACTGTCTTGTTAAGCTACTGTGACCTCCACGTCTCTTTCAAGGGGCATTGATAATGTGTTTTTATTCCACTGCGACCTCCACCACTCTTCCAAGGGGCATTAATACCGTCTTGTTAAGCTACTGTGACCTCCACGTCTCTTTCAAGGGGCATTGATAATGTCTTTTTATTCCACTGCGACCACCACCACTTTTCCAAGGGGCACTAAAACCGTCTACTTAAGCTTCTGTGACCTCCACGTCTCTTCCAAGGGTCATAGATATAGTCTTTTTATTCCACTGCATCCTCCACCACTCTTAAGGGGCATTAAAACCGTCTTGTTAAACTACTGTGACCTCCACCACTCTTCCAAGGGGCATTGATATTGTATTTTTATTCCACTGCATCCTCCACCACTTTTCCAAGGGGCATTAAAACCATCTAATTAAGCTTCTGTGACCTTCACGTCTCTTCCAAGGGTCATAGATATTGTCTTTTTTTTCCACTGCATCCTCCACCACTCTTCCAAGGGGCATTAAAACCATCTTGTTAAACTACTGTGACCTCCACCACTCTTCCAAGGGTCATTGATATTGTCTTTTTATTCCAATGCATCCTCCACCACTCTTGCAATGGGCATTAAAACCGTCTTGTTAAACCACTCGGAACTCCACAGCTCTTCCAAGGGGCATTAAAACCAACTTGTTAAGCTGCTTTGACCTCCACGTCTCTTCTAAGGGACATTAAAACCGTCTTGTTAAGCTACTGTGACCCCCACGTCTCTTCCAAGGGGCATTGATATTGTCTTTCTATTCCAATGTAACCTCCACCACTCTTCCAAGGGGCATTAACACCGTCTCGTTAAGCTACTGTGACCTCCACCACTCTTCCAAGGGGCATTGATATTGTCTTTTTATTCCACTGGGTCCACCACCACTCTTCCAAGGGGCATTGATATTGTCTCTTTATTCCACTGCGACCTCCACCTCTCTTCCAAAGGGCATTAAAACCGTCCTGTTAAACTACTGTGATCTCCATGTCTCTTTCAAAGGGCATTGATATTGTATTTTTATTCCACTGCAACCTCCACCACTTTTCCAAGGGGCTTTGAAACCATCTTGTTAAGCTACTGTGACCTCCACATCTTTTCCAAGGGGCATTGATATTGTCTTTTTATTCCTCTGCATCCTCCACCACTCTTCCAAGGGGCATTAAAATCATCTTGTTAAGCTACTGTGACCTCCACGACTCTACTAAGGGGCATTGATAATGTCTTTTTGTTCCACTGCAACCTCCACTACTCTTCCAAGGGGCATTAAAACTATCTTGTTAAACCACTCTGAACTCCCCAGCATTTCATAGGGGCATTAAAACCGTCTTGCTAATCCACTCTAAACTCCACAGCTCTTCCAAGGGGCATTGATATAGGCTTTTTATTCGACATCATCCTCCACCACTCTTCCAAGGGGCATTAAAACCATCTTGTTAAACTACTGTGACCTCCACCACTCTACTAAGGGGCATCGATATTTTCTTTTTATTCCACTGCAACCTCCACTACTCTTCCAAGGGGCATTAAAACCATCTTGTTAAACCACTCTGAACTCCACAGCTCTTCCAAGGTGCATTGATATTGTCTTTTTATTCCATTGCGACCTCCACCAATTCTTCCAAGGGGCATTGATATTGTCTTTTTATTCCATTGCGACCTCCACCACTCTTCCAAGGGGCATTGATATTGTCTTTTTATTCCTCTGAGTCCTCCACCACTATTCCAAGGGGCATTGATATTGTCTTTTTATTCCACTGCGACCTCCACCACTCTTCCAAGGGGCATTAAAACCATCTTGTTTAGTTACTGTGACCTCCACATCTCTTCCAAGGGGCATTGATATTGTCTTTTTATTCCACTACAGCCTCCACCACTCTTCCAATGTACTTTAAAACCATCTTGTTAAGCTACTGTGATCTCCAACACTCTTCCAAGGGGTATTGATATTGTCTTTTTATTCCACTGCGACCTCCACTACTCTTCCAAGGGGCATTAAAACCATCTTGTTAAACCACTCTGACCTCCACAGCATTTCCAAAGGGGCATTAAAACCGTCTTGTTAAACCACTCTGAATTCCACAGCTCTACCAAGGGGCATTAAAACCGTCTTGTTAAGCTACTGTGACCTCCATGTCTCTTTTAAGGGGCATTGGTATTTTCTTTTTTTTCCACTGCGACCTCCACCGCTCTTCCAAGGGGCATTAAAAGCTTCTTGTTAAGCTACTGTGACCTCCACGTCTCTTTCAAGGGGCATTGATATTTTCTTTTTTTTCCACTGCGACGTCCACCACTCTTCCAAGGGGCATTAAAACCGTCTTGTTAAGCTACTGTAACCACCACGTCTCTTTCAAGGGACATTGATATTGTCTTTTTATTCCACTGCATCCTCCACTACTCTTCCAAGGGGCATTAAAACCATTTTGTTATGCTACTGTGACCTCCACCACTCTTCCAAGGGGCATTGATATTGTCTTTTTATTCCACTGCGACCTCCACCACTCTTCCAAGGGGCATTAAAACCGTCTTGTTAAACCGCTCTGAACTCCACAGCTCTTCCAAGGGGCATTAAAACAGTCTTGTTAAACCACTCTAATCTCCACAGCTCTTCCAAGGGGCATTAAAACCATCTTTTTAAGCTACTGTGACCTCCACGTCTCTTCCAAGGGGCATTAAAACCGTCTTGTTAAGCTACTCTGACCTCCATGTCTCTTCCAAGGGGCATTAAAACCGTCTTGTTAAACTACTGTGTCCTCCACCACTCTTCCAAGGGGCATTGATATTGTCTTTTTATTCCACTCCGACCTCCACTACTCTTTCAATGGGCATTAAAACCGTCTTGTTAAACCACTCTGAACTCCACAGCTCTTCCAAGGGACATTAAAACCGTCTTGTTAAACCACTCTGAACTCCACATCTCTTCCAAGGGGCATTAAAACCATCTTGTTAAGCTACTGTGACCTCCACTTCTCTTCCAAGGGGCATTAAAACCATCTTGTTAAGCTCCTGTGACCTCCACGTCTCGTCCAAGGGGCACTGATATTGTCTTTCCATTCCACTGCGACCTCCACCACTCTTCCAAGGGGCATTAAAACCATCTTGTTAAGCTACTGTGACCTCCACCATTCTTCCAAGGGGCTTTAATATTGTCTTTTTATTCCAAGGCGACCTCCACCACTCTTCCAAGGGGCATTAAAACCATCTTGTTAAACCACTCTTAACTCCACAGCTCTTCCAAGAGGCATTAAAACCGTCTTGTTAAGCTACTGTTACCTTCACGTATTTTACCAAAGTTCATTGATATTGTCTTTTTATTCCACTGAGACCTCCACCACTCTTCCAAGGGGCATTAAAACTGTCTTTTTAAGCTACTGTGACCTCCACGTCTCTTCCAAGCGGCATTATTATTGTCTTTTTATTCCACTGCGACCTCCACCACTTTTCCAAGGGGCATTAAAACCGTCTTGTTAAACCACTCTGAACTCCACTGGTCTTCCAAGGGGCATTAAAACCATCTTCTTAAGCTACTGTGACCTCCTTGTCTCTTTCAAGGGGCATTGATATTGTCTTTTTATTCCACTGCAACCTCCACCACTCTACCAAGGGGCATTAAAACCGTCTTGTTAAAGCTCTCTGAACTCCACAGCTCTTCCAAGGGGCATTAAAACCGTCTTGTTAAGCTACTGTGACCTCCATGTCTCTTTCAAGGGGCATTGATAATGTCTTTTTATTCCACTGCTACCTCCACCACTCTTCCAAGGGGCATTGATATTGTCTTTTTATTCCACTGCGACCTCCACCACTCTTCCAAGGGGCATTAAAAATGTCTTGTTAAGCTACTGTGAGCTCCACCACTCTTCCAAAGGTCATTGATATTGTCTTTTTATTTCACTGCGACCTCCACCACTCTTCCAAGGGGCATTAAAACCGTCTTGTTAAACCACTCTGAACTCCAATGGTCTTCCAAGGGGCATTAAAACCATCTTCTTAAGCTATTGTGACCTCCGTGTCTCTTTCAAGGGGCATTGATATTGTCTTTTTATTCCACTGCAACCTCCACCACTCTTCCAAGGGGCATTAAAACCGTCTTGTTAAACCTGTCTGAAATACACAGCTCTTCCAAGGGGCATTAAAACCGTCTTGTTAAGCTACTGTGACCTCCACGTCTCTTTCAAGGGGCACTGATATTGTCTTTTTATTCCACTGTGACCTCCAACACTCTTCCAAGGGGCATTGATATTGTCTTTTGATTCCACTGGGACCTCCACCACTCTTCCAAGGGGCATTTATATTGTCTTTTTATTCCACTGCGACCTCCACCACTCTTCCAAGGGGCATTAAAACCGTCTTGTCAAGCTACAGTGACCTCCACGTCTCTATCAAGGGGCATTGATATTGTCTTTTTATTCCACTGCATCCTCCACCAATCTTCCAAGGGCATTAAAACTGTCTTGTTAAGCTACTGTTACCTCAACGTCTCTTTCAAGTGGCATTGATATTGTCTTTTTATTCCACTGCGACCTTCACCACTCTTCCAAGGGGCATTAAAACTGTCTTGTTAAGCTACTGTGACCTCCACGTCTCTTTCAAGGGGCATTGGTAATGTGTTTTTATTCCACTGCGACCTCCACCACTCTTCCAAGGGGCATTAATACCGTCTTGTTAAGCTACTGTGACCTCCACGTCTCTTTCAAGGGGCATTGATAATGTCTTTTTATTCCACTGCGACCACCACCACTTTTCCAAGGGGCACTAAAACCGTCTACTTAAGCTTCTGTGACCTCCACGTCTCTTCCAAGGGTCATAGATATAGTCTTTTTATTCCACTGCATCCTCCACCACTCTTAAGGGGCATTAAAACCGTCTTGTTAAACTACTGTGACCTCCACCACTCTTCCAAGGGGCATTGATATTGTATTTTTATTCCACTGCATCCTCCACCACTTTTCCAAGGGGCATTAAAACCATCTAATTAAGCTTCTGTGACCTTCACGTCTCTTCCAAGGGTCATAGATATTGTCTTTTTTTTCCACTGCATCCTCCACCACTCTTCCAAGGGGCATTAAAACCATCTTGTTAAACTACTGTGACCTCCACCACTCTTCCAAGGGTCATTGATATTGTCTTTTTATTCCAATGCATCCTCCACCACTCTTGCAATGGGCATTAAAACCGTCTTGTTAAACCACTCGGAACTCCACAGCTCTTCCAAGGGGCATTAAAACCAACTTGTTAAGCTGCTTTGACCTCCACGTCTCTTCTAAGGGACATTAAAACCGTCTTGTTAAGCTACTGTGACCCCCACGTCTCTTCCAAGGGGCATTGATATTGTCTTTCTATTCCAATGTAACCTCCACCACTCTTCCAAGGGGCATTAACACCGTCTCGTTAAGCTACTGTGACCTCCACCACTCTTCCAAGGGGCATTGATATTGTCTTTTTATTCCACTGGGTCCACCACCACTCTTCCAAGGGGCATTGATATTGTCTCTTTATTCCACTGCGACCTCCACCTCTCTTCCAAAGGGCATTAAAACCGTCCTGTTAAACTACTGTGATCTCCATGTCTCTTTCAAAGGGCATTGATATTGTATTTTTATTCCACTGCAACCTCCACCACTTTTCCAAGGGGCTTTGAAACCATCTTGTTAAGCTACTGTGACCTCCACATCTTTTCCAAGGGGCATTGATATTGTCTTTTTATTCCTCTGCATCCTCCACCACTCTTCCAAGGGGCATTAAAATCATCTTGTTAAGCTACTGTGACCTCCACGACTCTACTAAGGGGCATTGATAATGTCTTTTTGTTCCACTGCAACCTCCACTACTCTTCCAAGGGGCATTAAAACTATCTTGTTAAACCACTCTGAACTCCCCAGCATTTCATAGGGGCATTAAAACCGTCTTGCTAATCCACTCTAAACTCCACAGCTCTTCCAAGGGGCATTGATATAGGCTTTTTATTCGACATCATCCTCCACCACTCTTCCAAGGGGCATTAAAACCATCTTGTTAAACTACTGTGACCTCCACCACTCTACTAAGGGGCATCGATATTTTCTTTTTATTCCACTGCAACCTCCACTACTCTTCCAAGGGGCATTAAAACCATCTTGTTAAACCACTCTGAACTCCACAGCTCTTCCAAGGTGCATTGATATTGTCTTTTTATTCCATTGCGACCTCCACCAATTCTTCCAAGGGGCATTGATATTGTCTTTTTATTCCATTGCGACCTCCACCACTCTTCCAAGGGGCATTGATATTGTCTTTTTATTCCTCTGAGTCCTCCACCACTATTCCAAGGGGCATTGATATTGTCTTTTTATTCCACTGCGACCTCCACCACTCTTCCAAGGGGCATTAAAACCATCTTGTTTAGTTACTGTGACCTCCACATCTCTTCCAAGGGGCATTGATATTGTCTTTTTATTCCACTACAGCCTCCACCACTCTTCCAATGTACTTTAAAACCATCTTGTTAAGCTACTGTGATCTCCAACACTCTTCCAAGGGGTATTGATATTGTCTTTTTATTCCACTGCGACCTCCACTACTCTTCCAAGGGGCATTAAAACCATCTTGTTAAACCACTCTGACCTCCACAGCATTTCCAAAGGGGCATTAAAACCGTCTTGTTAAACCACTCTGAATTCCACAGCTCTACCAAGGGGCATTAAAACCGTCTTGTTAAGCTACTGTGACCTCCATGTCTCTTTTAAGGGGCATTGGTATTTTCTTTTTTTTCCACTGCGACCTCCACCGCTCTTCCAAGGGGCATTAAAACCTTCTTGTTAAGCTACTGTGACCTCCACGTCTCTTTCAAGGGGCATTGATATTTTCTTTTTTTTCCACTGCGACGTCCACCACTCTTCCAAGGGGCATTAAAACCGTCTTGTTAAGCTACTGTAACCACCACGTCTCTTTCAAGGGACATTGATATTGTCTTTTTATTCCACTGCATCCTCCACTACCCTTCCAAGGGGCATTAAAACCATTTTGTTATGCTACTGTGACCTCCACCACTCTTCCAAGGGGCATTGATATTGTCTTTTTATTCCACTGCGACCTCCACCACTCTTCCAAGGGGCATTAAAACCGTCTTGTTAAACCGCTCTGAACTCCACAGCTCTTCCAAGGGGCATTAAAACAGTCTTGTTAAACCACTCTAATCTCCACAGCTCTTCCAAGGGGCATTAAAACCATCTTTTTAAGCTACTGTGACCTCCACGTCTCTTCCAAGGGGCATTAAAACCGTCTTGTTAAGCTACTCTGACCTCCATGTCTCTTCCAAGGGGCATTAAAACCGTCTTGTTAAACCACTCTGAACTCCACAGCTCTTCCAAGGGGCATTGAAATGTTGTTTTTAATTACCTCTAACCTCCACGACTCTTCCAACGGTCATTGCATTTCCTCCTAATTTTAGGCAGCTTTTGCTTTTCAACGCATAGGCTAAAACTAAGGGAGACCCACTCCCCAATAATGGGTAGAAGTTTTTTAGTACACTGTAATCCACGTCTGTTTCAATGGGAATTGCAGTTCCTCATAATTTTTGGAAAGCCTTCCATTCACTGCTTAGGCCAACAGTGTACAGGAGACCCAGTTGCTATAAATGGAAAAAACGGTTGAGTTAAGACCCTCTGACCTCCATGTCACTTCCAAGAGGCATTGGAGTGCCTCGAAATTTTTTGTAGGCATTGAACTCACTGTATGCTCTATAACTGTGTATCCGAACCGCTCCTTTTGGTACAGAAACATATCCTACAAGACATGTGTGGTTGACTGGCCTAATATTGATATGAATGGTCCCTGTTCCTCCTGCTCTTTCTCCTTTGCCACCACCTCATCCATCATTTATCACCTGAAGCTTTGTTTTAATAGGAGTCATAGAACTGGGATAGTAGCAGGAATACATCCAGCAATCCTCGGAGGAGGTAGGATATGCGCCAAAACGCTGACCACCTCTGGCCTAGCCGCTAATACATACATGCGCTTGCATTTCAAGAAAACAAAGCAGATGCTAACTTCTATCATCATCATGCTCCTCACCTTGGCACTCTCAACTCCCCTGATGGAGAAGCCAGGGCCCACCGGAGGAGTCTGGTTCTCAGGTGGGCTCGTCCAATGCTGCCCTAAAGCAGGCCAGGCTAAGAAATGTGTGTGGGAAGGTAACAGCAGAAATAGGGGTGGCTGGGGACCGTGTGGACACCCGGCCGCTGGGCGGCTGGGGACCGAGTATGGACACCTCGCTGCCGAAGCAGCCATGAGGTAGTGGCCAGCTTCGGCCTCCTCCAAACTAAAAGTCCCCATTTCAAATGAAAGCTAGCAGTATGGTATTGCAGCCTGCTGGTGGGTGGGTGGTTGGTTAGCTGCATATTTGCTCTTGCATTGCAAGGAATGGGGAGGTACAATTGAACACTGCCCTGGGACAATTACTTGCACGGGGATACTTGCAAGTCTGCATCTTCTGATGTGGCAAGGATCACTTCTGATGGGCACACTTTTAGGCAGGCATCAAATGCGCTGGTACGGAGCATAAGGTAGCAGCTTATGCAGATGATCTACTAATATTGATTTCTATCCCCAAAATGGCTGTTCCAATTATCCTAGAGTTATTTGATGAGTTTGGCCCTCTTTCTAATTTCAAAGTAAACCTTAATAAGTCACAAATTCTTAATATAAACATCCCTGAATTTCAAAAAACCCAACTGGCAGCTGAGTCTCCTTTTAATTGGTCCCTCCCCTCTATTCGCTTCCTAGGAGTCATGATCTCACCAAATTTACAAGAACTCTTTAAACTCAACTTTCCTCCATTGCTACAAAGCATCACTAAACTCACACCCAAGTGGAACATCTCCTATATATCCTGGTTAGGTAGGAAAAATCTACTAAAAAGCATAATCTTGCCCAAAATAACCTATTTAATACAAGACATTCCTTTCCACCTTCCTAAATCTTTTTTCATGGATACTCAAAAACTACTCAGCCATTTTCTTTGGCATAACCAAAAACCCAGAATAGCACCGCAAATATTATCTCTCCCACATCATGAAGGTGGCATCAATCTTCCAGATATAAGAGTGCTACAACATGCCACTCATCTTCAAAGAATCGTAGAATGGATCAGATGCTCACCACAAAAATAATGCATTGGAGTAGAAAAAGCAAATCTTGAATTCCCTCTCAGACAACTTATTTTTCCTGCCACGAACAGTATTATATCAACTGTAATTAAAAACCCATTCACCACCAGAACTTATAAAATTTGGTTGAGATCAAATATCAGGCAACTCTGTTCTCCATTCCCTTCCCCCATTCTTCAAATAAGAGATCTTACCCTTTCCCCCTCTTCTATTCATAATGCTACTTGTAACGGGTCTGGGGGCGGAACCTCTGAGCTACTATACAAGGGGGCGGTCCTTGTAAGGGAGCGGGTGGCGACCAGGGTAGACGGGCAGGCAGTCACAGCAGGTGACCGGGACAGTCTCTGAATGAACGGACAGGAGGTCACAGCAAGTGACCGGGGGAGTCTCTGGATGAACGGACAGGAGGTCACGGCAAGTGACCGGGGCAGTCTCTGGATGAACGGGCAGGAGGTCACGGCAAGTGACCGGGGCAGTCTCTGGATGAACGGGCAGGAGGTCACGGCAAGTGACCGGGGCAGTCTCTGGGTAAAGGATTGGTACGACCTGTGGCGGCAGATGATAGACTTGAGCTCCCAGGTGAGCAGGCGAGAGTCTCTGGATAAACGGGTGGTCACAGCATGTGATGGCGGAGCCTCCAGGAAGACCCACAGACAGGTAGCAGATGAGCGCTCCCAGGTGAGCGGGCAGGAGTCTCTGGACAAGCAGGTGGTCACAGCACGTGACGGCAGAGCCTCCTGGTAAGTTAGCAGACAGGCAGCAGATGAGCGCTCCCAGGTGAGCGGGCAAGCTGGTCCTTAGACAGACTGACAGGAGTTGGAAGGCAGACCGTCGGACCTCAGGCTAGCAGGCAGGTAGCAGGATAACAGGCAGGAATTAGACAGCAGACTGGCAGGAATCTGGCAGGTATCTGGCAGGTAACTGGCAACGGGACCTGAGGGCTGAAGCAGAGTAGTGAACAGTGCTACAACATTGCTCGGGCACCTCCATTTTGGAGGAGGTGCCTTTTATATGGGAGGTCCTCCGGCAATTGGCCGGGGACTCCTTAGGACGGCGCGCGCGGTCCCTTTAAGAGAGGGGGAGCGCGCGCACCCTAAGCACACTGCCAGGGATGGAGTGCGTGCCGGAAGCAGAGGGGAGAGAAGCGCTGGAGGACGCCGCGCCAGGAGCGGGGAGGTGAGAGGGACGGCATCTCTGCCTAGAACAGGGCAGAGACGCTGATGCTACAGTACCCCCCCCTTTAGGCCCCCTCTTTTTTTGGCCAGAAAGAAATTTCTCAAGGAGAAGCGGGGCGTTGATGTTCTCCCTGGGTTCCCAAGTTCTCTCCTCAGGACCAAAGCCCTTCCAATCTACCAGAAAAAAGGTTTTTCCTCTTACCCTCTTGGAGGCCAGAATACTCTCTACCTCAAAGATGTCATCAGCGGAAACCGGAGCAGGAGGGGCACCTGGATTTTTGGAAAAAAAGTTAAAGACAACGGGTTTGAGGAGAGATACGTGGAAGGAGTTGGGGATCCGTAGGTTGGCCGGGAGTTTTAATTTGTAGGCCACAGGGTTAATTTGCCTGATGACTTCGAAGGGGCCGATGAATCGAGGACCCAACTTGTAGGAGGGTACTTTGAGCCGCACATGTTTGGATGAGAGCCAAACCTTGTCTCCCGGATGGAATTGGGGCGGATCCAGACGTCTCTTATCAGCATATCTCTTCATCCGCTCAGAGGAGAGAAGAAGAGCGGACCTGGTGCTCTCCCAAATAGTAGAAAATTCGCTGACAAGAGACTCCGCAGCAGGGTTGTCCACAGAAACGGAGACAGGAAGTGGAATCCGGGGATGTTGGCCACCGACTATAAAGAACGGGGATTTGGAAGAGGACTCGCTCTCATGGTTGTTATAAGAGAACTCGGCCCATGGTAGGAGATCCACCCAGTCCGAGTGGTGAGCATCAACGAAGTGCCGGAGGTAGCTGGTCAAGATCTGATTGATCCGCTCCACTTGACCATTGGACTGAGGGTGGTAAGCGGAGGAGAAATCCAGGGTAATGTCCAGCAGCTTACATGTGGCTCTCCAGAAGCGAGAGGTGAACTGAACCCCACGATCCGACACGATGTGGAGGGGCAGACCATGGAGACGGAAGATGTGGCGGATAAAGTCTTTAGCCAGCACGGGTGCGGACGGAAGACCAGGCAGGGGAATGAAGTGGGCCATCTTAGAAAAACGGTCAGCGACAACCCAAATGACAGTACAACCGGCAGAAACTGGAAGGTCGGTGATAAAGTCCATAGCGATGTGTTGCCAAGGAGCAGCAGGTACGGGAAGGGTCAGGA
This sequence comes from Phyllobates terribilis, assembly GCF_046119375.1. NCBI lineage: Eukaryota > Metazoa > Chordata > Amphibia > Anura > Dendrobatidae > Phyllobates > Phyllobates terribilis. The sequence goes on from NW_027362764.1 coordinate 449,769,633, forward strand.
GATGGCCGGCAGGTAGATGTCGGGGAACTTTGTTACGGGCACAGGAAGAACAGGCCGCGACGAAGTCTACCACGTCCTTATGCAGGGTAGGCCACCAGTAATGCCGGGTAATGAGTTGGAAGGTCTTCTTTTGGCCAGCATGGCCAGCTAGTTTAGAAGAATGTCCCCAGCGAAGAACCCTCTCCCGATCTGGCACATCTACGAACGTCTTACCGGGTGGAAGACGAGTCAGATCCAAGGGGGCCACATTCATCACCTTGGAGGAGTCGATGATGTGCGTAGGTTCCTCCTCTTGATCGGAGGACAGGAAGGACTGGGACAAGGCATCAGCTTTGACGTTCTTGTCCGCCGGACGGAAATGAAGAATGAAGTCGAAGCGGGCAAAAAACAACGACCACCGGGCCTGGCGAGGATTGAGTCTCTGGGCATTTTGGAGATATGCCAGGTTTTTGTGATCCGTGTAGATAATTACCTGGTAGAGAGCCCCTTCAAGCAGATAGCGCCACTCTCCCAGTGCCAATTTGATGACTAGCAATTCACGGTCTAATATGGAGTAGTTGCGCTCCGACGAGGAGAAGATTTTGGAGAAGAAGCCGCACATTACCATTCTCCCGGTAGAAGACTTCTGGGTGAGCACCGCTCCGGCTCCGGAGGAGGAGGCATCAACCTCCAGGTAGAATTGTTTATTACAATCCGGACGGTGCAGGACGGGAGCAGAGGCGAAGGCTTTCTTTAGGGAAAGGAAGGCCTCCTCGGCTTCAGGCGACCATGTCCTGGGGTTAGCCCCCTTACTGGTAAGTGCAGATATGGGAGCAGTCCGAGACGAGAAGTGTGGGATGAAAAGACGATAGTAATTAGCGAAGCCCAGGAATCCCTGTATCGCCTTCAAACCTTCAGGACGAGGCCATTTTAGAACGGAAGAGAGCTTCTCGGGATCCATTTGCAGACCTGTTTGGGAGATGACATAACCCAAGAACGGAAGGGAGGTCTGATCGAAGAGGCACTTCTCGTATTCGGCATAAAGGTGGTTCTGCCGAAGCCTAAGCAGGACCTGACGAACATTCCTCCGGTGTGTGGGGAGATCCGGAGAGAAGACCAAGATATCGTCCAGGTATACCACTACGCAGGAGTACAGGAGGTCACGGAAGATGTCGTTGACTAGTTCCTGAAAGACCGCGGGAGCATTACAGAGACCGAAGGGCATCACAAGGTACTCGTAGTGACCGTCCCGGGTATTGAATGCCGTCTTCCACTCGTCTCCTTGACGGATACCGACCAGATTATACGCTCCTCGTAGATCCAGCTTGGAGAAGATCCTGGCGCCCTTGAGACGGTCAAACAATTCGGAGATGAGTGGCAGGGGATATTTGTTTTTTACCGTGATGAGATTGAGTCCTCTGTAGTCAATACAGGGACGTAGCGAGCCGTCTTTCTTTTTGACAAAGAAGAATCCGGCTCCAGCCGGGGAGATAGATTTTCGGATAAATCCCCTAGCCAGATTCTCTTCAATGTACTCAGACATGGCTCGGGTCTCGGCTGCAGACAAGGGGTAGATACGCCCACGGGGAGGAGTGGTGCCAGGTACCAGGTCGACCGGGCAATCGTATGGCCTATGGGGTGGCAACGTCTCAGCTTTCTTCTTACCGAAGACGTCCGCATAGGGCCAGTAGGGAGCCGGGAGACCAGGTAAGTTAGCTGGAGTAGGCTGAGGGCGAAGTGGACGGACCGGGACCAGGCAGGTCCTATGGCAGTCAGGACCCCATCGGAGAACTTCACCAGACCGCCAGTTCAATACGGGTTCATGTGTCTGGAGCCAAGGTAGACCTAGCAACAGGGAGTGAGAAAGTCCGGACAGCACATGGAATGAGATCTCCTCAGAGTGCAGCATTCCCACCTGCAGGGTTATGGGTTCAGTGACGAGCAGGATGGTCTCCGAGAGAAGTCTTCCATCCACGGAGGCGATTGACAATGGTTCAGCCAGGGACTTGGTGGGAATATGGTATCTCTCTACCAGAGACTGGGAGATGAGGTTTCAATCAGCTCCAGAAACCAGATGGGCGAGTTCAAAGAGACGGTTCTCTCCCCAAGCAATAGAGACCGGTAAGGTCAGAGACGGAGAGGGCTTACTTTTGTCTAGGACGACCTCTCCGAGTGGTCCTAGACACTGGCGTTTCCCGGCTTTTCCGGGCAGGAACGGATGAAGTGCTTCATACTGCCACAATAGAAACAGCTTCCCTCGGCTCGGCAAGATTCTCGGCGAGAACCGACCATCTTGGTCTGGTCGACCTGCATAGGCTCAGGAGACTGTACCTGAGGAGAGACGGAGGGAGTGACGGGTTTCTGAAAAGTAGGAGCTAGACGTGGAAACCTCCTCTCACGGGTGACCTCTTTGGCACGCTCCTGGAACCGCAGGTCAATCCGGGTGGCAAGAGTTATTAGGTCATCGAGAGTGGTAGGAATGTCCCGACCGGCAAGTTCATCTTTAATACGGCCGGACAGACCCTCCCAGAAGACGGAAACCAGAGCGTCATTATCCCAGGCCAGCTCCGAGGCAAGGGTACGGAACCGTATGGTATATTGGCCCACGGTGAGACTTCCCTGACAGAGGCGTAGCAGAGATGATGCAGATGAGGTCTTCCGTCCGGGTTCGTCGAAGACTTTCCGGAAAGCCGTGAGAAAGGCAGGCAAGTCGGACACCAGGGGGTCTCCTCTCACCCATAGAGGATTTAGCCAGGCCAGGGCCTCCCAAGTGAGATGGGACATGATGAAGGCAATTTTGGCCAGGTCGGAGTTAAACTGGTGAGACAGGAGTTCAAAGTGCAGGGTGCACTGATTTATGAAGCCCCGAGCCTGGGCGGAGTCGCCTCCGAAACGAGGAGGTGCAGAAAGCCGGGGTCCGGGGTAGGATACCATGTTATTAGTGGGCAGTGGAGCTGCCGGATTGCGAGTCATGGCACTGGCGGTGGTTGCAAGCAGAGCAGTCAGAGTGTCCAGGCGAGAATTGACATTCCGCAGGTGACCCAGGATGGACTCCTGTTGGGACCTCTGACGGGACAGTTCATGACACAGGTCCGAGAGCGAGGGAGCTTGGGTGCCACCGGGTTCCATGGCCCGAGCAAACTGTAACGGGTCTGGGAGGCGGAACCTCTGAGCTACTATACAAGGGGGCGGTCCTTGTAAGGGAGCGGGTGGCGACCAGGGTAGACGGGCAGGCAGTCACAGCAGGTGACCGGGACAGTCTCTGAATGAACGGATAGGAGGTCACAGCAAGTGACCGAGGCAGTCTCTGGATAAACGGACAGGAGGTCATGGCAAGTGACCGGGGCAGTCTCTGGATGAACAGGCAGGAGGTCACGGCAAGTGACCGGGGCAGTCTCTGGATGAACGGGCAGGAGGTCACGGCAAGTGACCGGGGCAGTCTCTGGGTAAAGGATTGGTACGACGTGTGGCGGCAGATGATAGACTTGAGCTCCCAGGTGAGCAGGCGAGAGTCTCTGGATAAACGGGTGGTCACAGCATGTGACGGCGGAGCCTCCAGGAAGACCCACAGACAGGTAGCAGATGAGCGCTCCCAGGTGAGCAGGCAGGAGTCTCTGGACAGGCAGGTGGTCACAGCACGTGACGGCAGAGCCTCCTGGTAGGCTAGCAGACAGGCAGCAGATGAGCGCTCCCAGGTGAGCGGGCAAGCTGGTCCTTAGACAGACTGACAGGAGTTGGAAGGCAGACCGTCGGACCTCAGGCTAGCAGGCAGGTAGCAGGATAACAGGCAGGAATTAGACAGCAGACTGGCAGGAATCTGGCAGGTATCTGGCAGGTAACTGGCAACGGGACCTGAGGGCTGAAGCAGAGTAGTGAACAGTGCTACAACATTGCTCGGGCACCTCCATTTTGGAGGAGGTGCCTTTTATATGGGAGGTCCTCCGGCAATTGGCCGGGGACTCCTTAGGACGGCGCGCGCGGTCCCTTTAAGAGAGGGGGAGCGTGCGCGCGCCCTAAGCACACTGCCGGGGAAGGAGCGCGTGTCGGAAGCAGAGGGGAGAGAAGCGCTGGAGGACGCAGCGCCAGGAGCGGGGAGGTGAGAGGGACGGCGTCTCTGCCTAGAACGGGGCAGAGACGCCGATGCTACACTACTATACATAATTCAATACGCAACTCAACCACCACACTTCAAGGTATCATTGATAGTCGAACCCTTCCTACTAACTCTGAACTTAACCATCTTCTAGGTACAACTCTCTTCCACTCCCTTATTTACCAAAAAATTATATCAAATCTTAAATCTTTATTTAAAACTCCCAACTACAATAGAGAATTGATGGAATTTGAAACTCTCATTGAAGCAAAAATTCCAAGGAAAAAAAACATTATCCCCTCTACAAAAACTATTAACCTCGACGCATACCGCAGGAAAACTCCCTTTCGTTTCGAAATGGGAACAGGACCTGAACAGATCCTTCTCCCCTCTGAGATAAAAAAATATACTGGTAGCCCCAAGATCTACTTCTAGATGTATCAGAATTCAAGAGAATAGCTATAAAGTTCTTTCCAGATGGTATATGACTCCTTCAAAACACAAATTTAACAAAGAACTTAATCCTAACTGATGGAGATGTTCCTCTGAGGTGGGCACTATGTTACATATGTGGTGGAACTGCCTAAATATTAAACCCTTTTGGGCGGAAATTATCCATATGGTAAACAAAATTTTAAATTTGCAACTTCCGGTTTCACCAGAAGTTTGTTTGCTTTCCCTGTTTCCAGACAATACTCCTAAAGCAAAACAAACACTTCTTAGACAGCTCCTTGCCTCTGCTAAGATCTTAGTGCCCACCATGTGGAAATCTGATAAGACTCCATCTATTTTTCTTTGGAAAGCTAAAGTAGAGCAAATATACAGACTGGAAGAACTAGTTAGCTGGGAAGAAAATAAGCATAAACAATTCATAGAGATATGGCATCCATGGCGCAAATACCTTTCTGACACCACAACATTAACCCTAGACAACTCAGACCACTAACCCTTATTCCTTCCCCCTCCAATCCCCATGCTTCCTGTTATCCTTTCTTCCTCCCCTTTCCTATTGTCTTTCACTGCATTCTGGGTCTTCTATCCTTTGGATTACGATATCGGAGAGAATGAGACACAGGACAAGGATGTATGTGTCTAAACATGCTCTAAACTTTATTACAAAACACAGGGTTGATATACACCCTGAAGGCAGGAAACGGATTTACCATATATGGTTCGATTATACAGTTTAGCTGAACAAGCAAAAAAGCTAGTTTCTGTATGCTTTAAAATATTTAATTAGACGTATCGGGCTAGCAAGGCCACATTATCTTCTTGCAAGAACACATTATTGCTACAAGAACTGGTTCTCCTAGTATCTTTTTGCAATGGGATGCGTGGATCCAGGTCTCTTTTCCCTCTAGCTTAATGGCTGTACTTGTGGTCAGCAGAACTTGAAAGGGTCCGTCAAACCGTGGATCTAGGCTTTTTCTCACGTGTCTTTTTATAACCACCCAGTCTCCAGGTTGCAGCGTATGGCTGCTAGAGTCTTGATCTGCATCTGGAAGAGAACTGAAGACATTATCATGTATTTGCTTAATCTTTTTGTGTAAAGCCCTCACGTAGGAACTTAGCACATGGTTGTTCATTTCTAATGCTTGCGGATAGAAACACCCTAGGCTGGGTACGTTGCCAAACAATATCTCATATGGAAAAAGTCCAGTCTTTTTATTAGGCGTGTATCTTACTGAAAACAGAGCAAGCGGTAAACAGTCCGGCCATGGTTTTCCTGTCTCAGCCATGGCTTTCTGAATTTTTAATTTCAATGTCCCATTCAGTCTTTCCACTTTGCCACTACTTTGCGGGTGATATGGGGTGTGGAATGCTTGTTGAATTCCTAGAGCTGACATGACTTCATTCATTATTTCACTTGTGAAGTGTGTACCTCTGTCACTCTCAATTACCTCTGGTACCCCATACCTGCAGACCACCTCCGCAAGCAGTTTCTTTGCGGTTGCCGCAGCCGTGGCTTTGGCAATCGGGAAAGCCTCTAGCCATCCTGAGAACAAATCAATAAAGACCAACACATATTCCCATGATCCTGACTTTGGCAGCTGAATATAATCAATTTGCAGTCTCTGGAATGGATAGAGGTGCCGGGGGGTGTGTTTGGGTGGTGTTTTAACTACTCTACCCTGATTATGTGTAGCAAATATCATGCACCCTTGTATCAGGCTTTCAATACAGGTGGAGAATCCTGGTGCCACCCAATGTTTCTGCATCACACTCATCACACCCGTTTTAGATTGGTGTGTCGGCCCATGTAGTATCTGGGCAGCTGCTGGGTACAGTGTCCTTGGACGGCATCGTCGTGTCCCTTTCCCCCATACCCCATTTGCTTCATTCAGGCATGCACCTTCCTTTAACCACTTATCAACCTCCTCCTTTTGAGCCTGAGCCTGCATTTGGGATAAGATGTCCTCCGACACAAAGGGGTGTTTAGGGGCACTTAGCTGACGCACTGTTGACCCTTTTTGCGGCTTACAGGCTGCTGTTTTTGCCGCTGCATCTGCCATCGCATTACCTCTACTCACCTGATCGGTGCATCTGGTATGTGCTCTTACCTTTATGACAGCTACCTTTTTTGGCAGTTGTAGTGCATCAATTAACTGCTGGACCGCATCAGCATTCTTAATGCGGTGTCCTGCTGCCGTCAGGAAAACTCTTGACTTCCATATGGGACCAAAATCATGCGATATACCGAATGCGTACCTAGAATCTGTGTAAATGTTAACAATACTACCTTCTGCTCGTTTACAGGCCTCAGTTAGGGCCCTAAGTTCGGCCTCTTGAGCCGACTGGTGTGGGAGCATTGGTTCTGCCTTGATTACTGCACTGAGGGAGACAACTGCATATCCAGTACGGAAAGTACCTGAATCGTCCTGATGACGGGATCCATCTATAAAAAATTCAAAATCTGCATTTTCTAATTCATGTTCCAACACAGTAGGTAAACCTGCCGTTTCTTGTGCCATCATTTGTACACAGTCATGAGGAACATCCTCTCTTGGATCTTCCTTAAATCGCACAGTACCTGACCCCTCCTTTAGATCCGTGAGAGGTAACAAAGTTGCTGGATTCAGGGTAGTACACCTCTGTAAAGAAACATTGGGAGGCATTAACAGTGCACATTGTAACCTGAGATGACGTGCTGCTGAGAGGTGAGCGGGTTGCACTTGATTCAATACAGTGTAGACATCATGAGGTGTTAGCACAGTGAGCGGGTGGTCAAGAACAATGTCTGCGGATTTATGGAGTAATAGTCCAATAGCATGCAGAGCACGTACACAGGATGGCAAGAAAGTGAAAGAATTGGGAGCGCAGGTGGTCTTCTCATCCATCCTCCCAGTGGATGGCCATGGAACAATGAGGTGGAATAAGATTCTACAGGTGAACAACTGGCTACGTCGATGGTGCCGTCAACAAGGATTTGGATTTCTGGATCACGGAATGAATTACCTATACGATGGACTACTTGCTAGAGATGGGGTGCACCTTACGAAGACTGGAAAACATGTATTTGGAAGTCGCCTTGCTACACTCATCAGGAGAGCTTTAAACTAGAACAATGTGGGAAGGGAAGCAAAAGGCCAGAAAAAGCCATACAGCTGACAAATACTATTGAGGTCTCTGCTACTGGAAGTGGAAAGGAAGAACAAAGACAAAACAATTTAAATAATAAAAATATGGGAGGAAGAGAAACTAATCACAAACTAAAATGTTTTTATACAAATGCACAAAGCATGGGCAACAAACAAGGAGAATTGGAACTAATAATGCAGGAAAAGGAATATGATGTCATTGGAATCACTGAAACTTGGTGGGACGATACACATGATTGGAATAAAAGGCTAAAAGGATACAACTTATTTGCAAGAAACAGACTTGATAAACGAGGAGGAGGTGTTGCATTGTATGTTACAAAAGCGTATATCTGCACAGACATTGAAGCTTCAGAGACTGGGAGTTCTGTGGAAACTGTTTGGGTAAGAATACAAGGAGAGAACAACGGAAAGGACACCATTGTAGGCATTTACTACAGGCCACCTGGGCAAGCTGAAGATATGGATGAACTCTTTATGTATCAAATGACCAAGTTCTCCAAAAAATATGACGTAGTGGTCATGGGAGATTTCAACTATCCAGACATTTGTTGGGAATCTCTCTCAAGTAAAACTAACAGGTCAAGCAAATTCTTATCCTCTCTTGCTGACAACTTTATCTTCCAAAAGGTAGGGGAGAAAACAAGGGGATCTGCTACTTTGGATCTAATCCTTATAAACAGGGAGGAAATGGTTGAGGAGGTAAAGGTGGCTGGGACCCTAGGAGGCAGCGATCATGCTATTATAGCATTTTGGATAACTAGAGGAGGAAGACATGTGAAGACTCAAACTTCAAGGTTAGATTTTAGAAAGGCAGATTTTAAGAGACTCAGAAAGAGAATAGGAGGGATCCAATGGCTGGATGTCCTTAAGGACAAAAATGTCCAGGAAGGATGGGAAATTTTTAAAAATGAGATTCTCAAAGCATAATCGTTAACAATCCCAAAAAGTAGGAAGAATGCGAAGCATTTAAGGAAACCAGGATGGATGAACACAGAACTTAAACACATGCTAAAAAGAAAGAAAGAAATGTTTATTAAATGGAAAGAGGGAGGCATATCTAAAGAAGATTATAATGCAGTCTGCAGATCCTGTAGGGCACGTATCAGGTTAGCTAAAGCTGACAATGAATTAAGGCTTGCAAGAGATGTCAAAAGCAATAAAAAAGGATTTTGGGGGTATGTCAAAAGTAAAAGAAAAGTCAAAGATGCTATAGGATTTTTACAGGATGAAAATGGAGAAATGGTAAGAGAGGATGTTGAGAAGACCGAACTTTTTAATTCCTATTTTGCATCTGTTTTCTCTCAGAAAGAAAATGTAACATCAACTGATCTTCACTGTCCTTTTAAAGGAATAGAGGAATCCAAGTTATCTGTAAACAGAAAGATTGTGAGGGAATATTTAGCTAACATAAATGAGTTCAAGTCTCCAGGTCCAGATGAATTACACCCCAGAGTACTGAAGGAGATCGTAGAAGAAATTTTAGAACCACTCTCCATAATCTTTGAAAATTCTTGGAGAACAGGAGAAGTCCCAGAAGACTGGAGAAGAGCAAATGTTGTTCCTATCTTCAAAAAGGGGAAGAAGGTGGACCCAGGGAACTATAGGCCGGTGAGTGTGACTTCTATACCAGGAAAGATCTTTGAACAAATTATTAAACAACATGTATGTAAGTACATGGATAAGAATGAAGTGATTAACCAGAGTCAGAATGGGTTTGTAACTAACAAGTCATGTCAGACTAACTTAATTTCCTTCTATGACAGAATCACTGACTGGGTGGATCAGGGAAATGCTGTAGATATAGTATATCTTGACTTCAGCAAAGCATTTGACAAAGTATCTCACACCATCCTTATTGAAAAAATGACCAAGTATGCAATGGACCAGGCAACTGTTAGGTGGATTCATAACTGGCTTAGTGATCGGACTCAAAGGGTGGTTGTAAATGGCTTTACATCCAGCTGGATGAATGTCTCAAGTGGGGTACCACAGGGCTCCGTCCTGGGACCTGTATTGTTCAACATCTTTATCAATGATTTAGATGAAGGAATTGAGGGTAAACTGATTAAATTTGCTGATGACACAAAGCTAGGAGGGATAGCTAATACTAGAGAAGAGAGAGAGAGGATTCAAAAAGACCTAAATAAACTGGAGCAGTGGGCAGCAACCAACAGAATGGTTTTTAACAGGGAAAAATGCAAAGTACTACATCTGGGCAATAAAAATGAAAAAAGCATATACAGAATGGGAGGAATAGAGCTAAGCAACAGTACATGTGAAAAAGACTTAGGTATACTAATAGATCATAGACTGAACATGAGTCAACAGTGTGATGCAGCAGCAAAAAAGGCAAATACAATTCTGGGATGTATTAACAGAAGCATACAGTCTAGATCACGTGAAGTCATTATCGGTCTTTACTCCTCTTTGGTCAGACCTCATCTGGAATACTGTGTACAGTTTTGGGCACCACATTTTAAAAAAGACATAGACAAACTGGAGCAAGTTCAGAGAAGAGCGACCAGAATGGTGACTGGTCTGCAAACCATGTCCTATGAGGAACGGTTGCAGGATTTGGGAATGTTTAGCTTGCAAAAAAGAAGACTGAGAGGAGACTTAATAGCTGTCTACAAATATGTCAAGGGCTGTCACATTGCAGAAGGATCATCTTTATTCTCATTTGCACAAGGAAAGACTAGAAGCAATGGGATGAAACTAAATGGGAGGAGACACAGATTAGATATTAGAAAAAAACTTTTTGACAGTTAGGGTGATTAATGAGTGGAACAGGCTGCCACGAGAGGTGGTGAGTTCCCCTTCAATGGACGTCTTCAAACAGAGGCTGGACAGACATCTGTCTGAGATGATCTAGTGAATCCTGCTTTGAGCAGGGGGTTGGACCAGATGACCCAGGAGGTCCCTTCCAACTCTACCATTCTATGATTCTATGATTCTATGATTCTATGATTCTATGGTGCACCTCTGGCTACCGCATCTAATCTGCCACTAAAGTAGGCAACAGGTCTCTGATTATCACCGTGTGTTTGAGTTAAAACTCCTGCTACATGTCCAGCTTGTTCATGAAGGTACAGAGTAAATGGGAGCTCATAGTTAGGGGTACCCAAAGCTGGTGCGGCCAAAATACGGTTTTTGAGTGAATAAAAACAGTCTATTGCCTCTGGTGTTAGTATGAAAGGTGTTGGAGTAAGACAGTCATAGAGGGGCTGCATTAAAACAGAGACGGCATGAATCCACTGTCTGCAATAGGAGACCAGTCCAAGAAAAGTTCTGAGGGCTGCAACATTAATGGGGACGGTGAATGCCTGTACTGCTTGTTTAGGTGCATTTGACGAGCTCCTGGTGTAATGCAATGTCCCAAAAAGGTGACTGAAGATTTACAAAACTGAAGCTTTTCTTTCGACACCTTGCAGCCAGCGTGATAGAGAAACAACATAAGCGATATAGTTGCACTATGACATTGTTTCCTGGAGGGGGCACAAATGAGCAGGTCATCGACATATTGCAGAACAACGATATGTGGTTCAGACCATCCCTCCAGTATTTCCTGCAGATTTGCAGTGTACATTGTGGGTGAATTCTGGGCACCCTGTGGCAACACTGTCCATGTATATTGACTACCCTGGAATAAGAAAGCAAACAGGTACTGGCAGTCAGGATGTAATGGTACACTGAAAAATGCATTTGCCAAATCGACCACTGAAAAGCAAAGAGAGTTAGAAGGTATCTGTGACAGAAGAGTATGCTGGCTGGGCACAACTGGTGTTAGAAGTTCTGTGGCTTTGTTAACCAACCGAAGGTCATGGACCATTCTATATGCGGCTGGTTGTCCTGGCACACTCTTTTTCTTTACTGGGAACAGGGGAGTGTTGCAAGGGGACTGGGTTTTTACTAGGACTCCTCTGTGTAGTAATTTTTGGACTTGCTGGGCTATGGCATTCTGCTGAGCCGAGCTAAGGGGATACTGCCTCTGTTGAGGTAAGATTGCTCCTGGTTTTAATTTTACCATTACTGGTTGAACTCTTAACCTACCAACATCTGTTGTGTCTGAGGCCCAAAAATCATGTGGCACAGCCTGATCTAATATCGGGGCAAACTCATTTGTCTCTTCTATGCTGGCAATATCTAGTGACATAATTTTGCAAAGGGTACTTGGTTTTAAACCTGGGGTCATGGTGACAGTGCCATTGGGATGATACTCAATATGTGCTTGTAATTGGGACAACACATCATTTCCCAAAAGGTTACATTGGCCTCGGGGCGATACCATGAGCTGGCTATGTACAGTAGCTCCTTGAATTTGCAGGGGAATTCTCTTAGTGACAGGGAGCAGGACAGACGGGGAATTGAAGGGGGTGGCAATGACATGATGTGAAAAATCAGTGTCACTGTATGGCCAATCACCTTGTGTAATTACTGAATTGTCGGCCCCTGTATCTACTTGGAAATCGATTTCATGTCCCCCTGGTAGGTTCACCTGCACTATACAACTGAGAGTTGGGGGTAAGGAGATGAGGAGGTTCATGTGCAAGCTACCCTCATCCTAAGGGGGCATTGTTTGGTTGGCTGAAGGACCCGTACTCTGAGCATTTGGATACAGGTTGGTCCTACAGTCCTTTCTAAAATGTCCTGGCTTTTTACATCCGTAACACAGTTTCTGTCCCCCTCCTGCAGTCTGTCCTTTGTCTCTGTTGTTTCTAGGGGCAGTCTCTATTATGTGTACTCTGGCAGCTCTCTTTGCCTGCGCTATGTCATGCTGTGCCCCCTGGGCTATTCTAGCCAAATCCTCTGCTTTCACTGATCTCCACTCTGGTCTACTTGCTTTTACCTTCTCTGCAATCTCTTTCTTTAGTCCATTCATGAAAGCACATGCTAATACCCTCTCACTAGTCTTATTCCCGGGGTTGAACCCCATTTCTGACCAGGTTTTCTTTAATGCATAGAAATAATCCTTAGGATCTTCCTCCTTCCCCTGCACTCTATCTTCTAGTGTAACTTGCTTTTCTGCTTGCCTGTCTTTACATGCTTTTACCAACGCTTTTACGTACAGAACCCCGGCTGCTGCATCATTAGCCTCCGCTACATCAGTGCCCGTTGTACTGTTATATTGTTTATAAGTTTCGTCCGTCAGTCTGTCATACCTAGCTTCATCTGCCAATTTCCCCTTAATTACCCCTTGCAGATCTATTCTAGTGGCATGGTGCGTATCCTGTATGGTGGTGATCATTCTAGCGAAACCCATAGGGGACTGGGACGGATCTGGCAGCTGGGAGTTCAACGCCAACTGCTCTGAAGGACTCCATGGTCTATACATTAACATTGTGCGAGTTTCCTGTACTGGGACTTGCTGGTCCGCTCCCGGTGCACCTGGGGCTCCCGGTATTACTATTGTTCTCATTGGAAATAGACTAGCTGGGTGGGGTCTTGGTCCTCCACATGCCACACAGATGTCTACTGTCAAGGGATTCTGCTGTTCATATCTGGGGCACACCCAACATTTAGGTTCCTGGGAATTTTGGTACTGGGGTGGGGGAGACGTCGGGACCGGAGAGGGAGGAAAATCTGTCATTCCAGTTTTTGTCAGTCTGTAACATCCGTCTCCTAGTTCTTCAATCTTTCCTTCAAAATAAGCGCATGCATTCATCCATACATCCACTGTCTTCAACAGACCCTTATCTTTCAGCCATCCATGATAGGAGTTAAAGAAGGATTTCCATTTCTCTCCATTCATCTCTCCATTCTCATTCATTCCCGCTTTACACAATATTTTGTCAATTCAAATCAGTGCCTGTTTCCCTTCTCTACGTACTAAGTCTTTGGCTATAATGCCTTCCTTGGCATTTTGGTTCCCCATTTTTTCGGTTCTCCACACCTAGAAGAGACTCCTCAGTCACTTAGACAATGGGCCACAAAGGTTTCTGAACCATTCCACTACTAGCCTTCCAGGACTAATACGCCAGCCAGAAAAACAGACCAAAAACACCAATTCCGATACACACCCACAACACAATCATTGGATCCATACTTTCATTCTTAAGTTTTCCAAAGGATAGAAGGCAGGACTGTCAATTTATCTGAGGGATTCTACTGGTTCAAAGGGACCTGAGCCAGACAACAATCTGTGAATTACCTGGGGAGCCGACCGCTCGGGGGTGAGGGATTCTCTTCTATGCAGTGATATAATTAGTTAGAATATAACAGTTATTCTTACCTCAGCGCTGTATATATCACCAACAGAGAGCTTCACTGGTCACACGTCTCGGACCGGTCGAGCACCCCTGGGTAGATTAACTCAAGGCCCCTGTTCGAGGCGCCAGCTGTCGTCACTGCATTCTGGGTCTTCTATCCTTTGGATTATGATATCGGAGAGAATGAGACACAGGACAAGGATATATGTGTCTAAACATGCTCTAAACTTTATTACAAAACACAGGGTTGATATACACCCTGAAGGCAGGAAACGGATTTACCATATATGGTTCGATTATACAGTTTAGCTGAACAAGCGAAAAAGCTAGTTTCTGTATGCTTTAAAATATTTAATTAGACGTATCTGGCTAGCAAGGCCACATTATCTTCTTGCAAGAACACATTATTGCTACAAGAAGAAACATCTGGTCAGGGAGGACACGTTATCTTCTTAGCAAGGACACGCTATTGATACAAGAAAAGAACATTTCAGCTTGCTGTTATTTTCACCTAAAATAACTGTCAGACTTATATAGCATAGATGGGGTCCTTAATCTTGAGGGACTCCATCTTCTGCTATAACACTATCTTTACCCCACCTCCCGTAAATCTGGTTTTCTGTTACCTCTTTTATGTTACGGTAATAGACATATTCTGCAAGAAAACTTATTTTCTTAAATGATGTTAAATATGACTAATGATTGAATTTGGTTACTTTAAATGCCATCCCTAGCACTCCTCTATCTCTGTTCAACCCCCTTTGTAACCAATTTTGGAAACATCCGAATTTCTGTTTGTTTTCTCTTTATTCTATGTAACATATCTTGTCAAACTGTTTATCAAATGACATTATATGTATTCTAACCGTTACTCCTTTACAAAACTTCAATAAAAAGATGTTTAAAAGAAAAAAGGACCGACACCTCTTACACTACAGCCAACCCAGCAGATGGAGACCCAACCAGGAGTGTTCACATTTCCCTAAATTAGGGGCTGACACCACCAAAGTGGCAACAATTTCACTAGAGTAGAAATAGTATAATTAGGAATGACACATCTTCCACTACAGCCAACCCAGCAGATGGAGAATCAATCAGGAGTGTTCACATTTCCCTAAATTATGGGCTGACACCACCAAAGTGGCATCAATATCACTAGAGTAGAAATGGTATAATTAGGACCGACACTTCTTCCACTGAGCAGATGGAGACCCAATCAGGAGTCTCCACATTTCCAAAAATTAGCATTAACATCTGCTTCAGCAGCAGCAACAGCAGGCAAAGAAGCCAGCTAAAGATATCACAGACTGCAATTATGCAAGGTCAATGCAGCACACTAAATACTAGATCAACACCTAGACTGTACAGTTTGCGATTGGGGTGCAAAAGTCATTGGAGATCCATGACTTGTTCATTTTGATGAAAGGTAGGTGGTTTACACCTTCAGGTGACAGACGGCTGTGCTTATCCATCAGGCACCACCAGCAGCGCTGAAGACACATTCTGAGAGAACGCTGGCTGCCGGGCAAGATAAAGTCTCTAAGGAGTGAAATGCGAGCTCATGCCACTCATCCATTTTTGAAAACCAAAATGTAAAATGGCCCAAACCCTCCCTGATGGTATTCATATTGAGCTCTAGATACTCCTGCACCATCCTCTCCAGTCGTTCACCACGTGTTAGACTTGTACTCTGTTGTGCTGGAGCACGAGCTGGTCTAAAAAATGTGTGAAAGGACTCTCTGAAATTGCTTCTGCCACTTACACTGTTGGTGCTGCTGCTAATGTTTTGGCATTGGCGAATTGTCATGCTGAAGGTTGAAAGTCTATAGCTGCAATGAGCACTCTGTGTGTCACTGCTGTCTTGGGGAAAACCTTTCTTAAGGTTGTGTAAAAGCATGTTTCGATACTCCAGCATTGGCGGGTCACTTTCCAGAATGGGAAGCATCTGCCAAAATTTACTCTTATAACATGGATCTAACAGACTGGCAACCCAACAGTCAGCATGATTTTGAATCATAGCTATACAGGGATCATGTTGCAGATAGTGCAAAAAGAAGACACTCATATGTCGGACTATTCCATGAGGTCCAATCCCATGCTGTGTTGGTGGTTGGGTAACACTGATGCTTGCTTCCTCAGTCCCCTCCCGCCAACCACAAACAACAGAGAGGGGATGATTATCCTCTTCATCTCCTGACTGTTGCTCGCCCGTCACCTCATCCTCCTCCATTTGCTCCTTGGCTCCTGCACCTTCACTAGCAGTTTGTCTGGTATCACCAGCCTCCCTCGATCACTGTAATCCACCATCCCTTGGCATCAGCCTGTGTGACGACAGTCAGAAACTTTGAGACATGCTTATCCCTTCTGCATTCTCCTCTTCCTCTTGGACCACCACCTCCTCCCTCTGGCTATTCAAAGTCTGCTCTAGCATGTAGATGACCGGAATAGTGATACTAATGACAGCATTGTCAGCGCTATCCATCTTAGTAGTCATTTTGAAACTGAGCCAACGGGTGCAGAGGTCCTTAATCTGAATCCACTCCGTAATCATAATATGCCCAGGCCATATGTCATGACATCCTGCATCATTGCTTGCTGCTGCTGCCACAGTCGTTGCAACATGTGCTGAGTGGAATTCCACCGTGTCGGCCCATCTCGTATCAACCTACTACCTGGCATGGACAAAGACCTCTGTATCGATGCAAGTCAATGACCTGAGGGGTGCAAACGGCAGAAGTGAGCACACAGCTTCCAGGCTTTCTAAAGGAGCTCATCCAGGCTAAGATAGTGGTGGAGAAATCACTGTACCAGTAAGCTGAGGATGTGAGCCATGCAAGTCACGTGAGTGACCTTGCCTCATCGTAGGGCCACCAACAGATTTGCATAGTTATCACACATGGCCTTTCCTGGATCCAGGTTCAGCAGAGACAGCCATTACTTAAACTTGGCCTGGAGAGCTGTCCACAACTCTTCAACTGTATGACTGCGATCCCCAAGGCATATTAATTTTAACACAGCCTGATTGCGGTGAGCCCTGGCTGTACAGTACAGAGGTGGTGAAATGGGTGTGTCAGAGGTGACAGACAGTTGCCCTGCAGTTGGTTGCAGGAGATCTCTACGTTTGGCATCGCAAAAATCTTCCTAGAGGCTGGCTGTCTCTAGGACCCAGCGGCTACCTCCCTCTGGCTAATTAGCTCCCTGGCCTGGATGTAAAAATACCTGGTGTGTCTGAGAGGGAAGTGCAGGTGATATTCATTATTGCTTGTGAGGCTTTGTCTGGAGTCGTATAAAACTAAGCAATTCCCCTGTTTGTCTACCCTTGTTGTCTATAGAGTTTAGTGGAGATTGACTAGAGCTCATCTCTTTCCTTCCCTAGCCTTAGCCATGCGCCAGGGAAAGTCAGGGTGAGGCACGCGTGCAGAGATTGGTGAAGAGCCAATATAGGGACGGTAGTTGAGACAGGGTGACACTAGACCAGGCTAGGAGGTCTCCACTCCCCCCTTTCCCTAGTGTCTGGGCTCCCTTTCCCTCTTCCCTCTGTGTTGCACTAAGTCTTTCCCAAACTATGCGTGACAGGTGGTGGGGATTCACTCTGCACTGTTGGAATGCATGTCTCATTAAATCAGAGGTTGAGTAAGAAGGTGGAGGCCCTAGAGGAGGCAGAAGCAGCAGAAGCAGTGGAGGAAGTGTGAAATACGGAGGTTAGTCCTGCAAGCCTTGGGGATTCCAAGATTTGTGGAGCAGCTCCTTCCCCGCCTGGCCCCAAAATCACCAGAATCACCCAGTGCTCAGTCAGTGAGATGTAATGGCCCTGTCCATGCTTACTCGTCCCGGTGTCTGTGGTGAAATGCACCCTGGCAGACATAGATTTAGTCAAGGAATAGGAGAAGTTGTCTGCAACATGCATGCTAGTGTAGCGCAGGCACAGTTTTTCTTAGAGAAGTAATGGCGACTGGACAACTGGTACTGGGGGACTGTGGTGGCCATCAGTTTTTGGAAATCATCTGTGTCTAACAGGTGGAAAGGCAGAATTTCCATGGCCAACATATTGGAAATGGTGAAGTTCATCATCTTAGTTTTGTCATCTAAAGGATGAAACAATCTTTTACGTGACCACAACTGCGGGACCGAGGGCTGGCTGCAGTGCTGAGAGTGGGCGGAGTATGGTGAACATGACAAACTGCTGGAGCATAAGTGAGGTGCAGTCGAAGATGTTAACCAGTTCCCGACCGCCCACTGTACATAAACGTCCGTGCTGCCTGGGCTCTGTGCAGCGCGGACGTTTAAAAACGGTGGGTGGTCTCGCAGCGCTCAGGACCCCCAGGGTCCTGCAAGCACTGCAGGAGCGGTGCAGAGCGTTAGCTCTGACAGGGAACCTCATCGGGACCTGATTGGGTCAGGTCCCAGTGATGTTAACCCTTTGCTGTCTTCTATATGCTGCGATCTATAGTGATCGCGGCATATAGGAGACAGCAGGAGGAGAGGGGGTCGTCTTACTTACCTCCGAAGACCTCCGATTCCTTCCAGGAACTGGGGTTGCTATGGCACCTGGAGGTCACATGACCGTCTCCAGCTCTGCCATATATGGTGTCCTGTCTGGCTCAGCCTGCAAGCTGAGCCAGACAGGAGACTCTGACTGAAACAGGGAAGATCTCATGTAATGTAATGTAATATATGTCTATTACATTACATGAGATCAGTGATCAGAAAAATAAAAATTAATGTCCCATACAGGGACTAAGTAAAAATGTAAAAAAAAAGTAAAAAAAAAAGTTTTTAAACTGTTAAAAAAAAATCACAAAATAAATAAAAATAAATAAATAAAATATTAAACCAATAAATCCGTATATTTTTACAAAACCAAAAAAAGAACACATATTTGGTATCGCCGAGTCCAAAACAACCCGACCTATAAAACTGTCACACTAATTAACTCCTTCTGTGCACACCATAATAAAAATAAATAAAAAACGGAGCAAAAAAATATGCTTTTTCATCATCTCGCCAAACAAAAAGTGGAAAAAAATGCGATCAAAAAGCAAAATAGAAATAAAAATGGTACCGCTGAAAATGTCATCTTGTTCCACAAAAAACAAGCCGCCATACAGCTCCATCAATCGAAAAATAAAAAAGTTATAGTGCTCAGAATAAAGCAATGCAAAAAAAATATTTTTTCTATAAATTTGTTTTATTGTGTAAAAGCGCCAAAACATAAAAAAATATACAGTAAGTGTAGTATCGCTGTAAATGTACTGACCTGAAGAATAACGCTGCCTGATCACTTTTAACACACGCAGAACGGCATAAAAAAAACCTCAAAGAACAATTCCTGAATTGGTTTTTGTTAATTTTACCTCCCAAAAAACGGAATAGAAAGCGATCAAAAAATGTCACGTACCCAAAAATGGTACCAATAAAAATGTCAACTCGTCCCGCAAAAAACAAGCCATCACATGACTGTCGGCCGAAATATGGAAAAATTCTAGCTCTCAAAATATGGTGATGCAAAAACTAGATTTTGCAAAAAAAAGCGTCTTTTAGTGTGTGACAGCTGTCAGTCATAAAAACCCGATATAAATCTGGTATCTCTGTAATCGCACCGAACCGAAGAATAAAGTAATCTCATCACTTATACCGCACGAGGAGCGGCGTAAAAAATAAATAAAACCAATTCTTCACCTGCTACTGATTTTTTTATTATGTCTCCGAAAGATCGCAGTAAGGCTCTGCTCACATTTATGCTGCGCTCTGCGCTGAGCACTTACACCAGAGTTTCTGTGTAAATCTCCGAAATACGTGATTTAGCCAGAACCCATGATGGAAGATTCCTTGTAATGAGGCAGATATAGGCACTGTGGACGCCGTCTAGCCTGGGATCCCACGGTGTCATTTGTTTTAGGCGTGCATAAAAGTGCGGTTGGCAAGTTTTCTGCACTTCTGAAAAAAGGACACCGCTAAACAGAGGCCAGACGGAGTCCAGAGTAACTCTGCTGCCTCATTACAGAGAATGGATCCCGCAGGGGTTTCATCTGAATTACATCACTTGGAAATTTAGATGGAAACCCCTATGTAAGTGCTCAGCCTAGAGCGCCGGATAAATGTTACATAAAATGTTCCCAATAAAAGCTTCAACTCAGTCCTCAAAAAAAGCTAGTCCCCACTCAGGTCTGTCATCTGTTAAAAATATAAGGGACATCCAAGTTACTGGTAGCAGAAAGGCTCTGGAAAAGCGAAATGACCCTTGCCCCCCAAAAGAAATTCAGAAAATGTTGTGCTCCCAAATCCATATGCCTATTCTACAATAATTTTTTCTCCAATTGTCAAATAGCACTCCGTCCCCCCCAGATCTCGCCGTATGGCTGAGTGGTAAGATACAGCCACATATGGGGTATTGCCACTTTTAGAAGAAATTGTGTGACACATTTCGGCACCATTTTTACCCATTGACCTGTGTGAAAATGTAAAATCTGAGGGTAAAACATTTTTTTGTGGTAAAAATATAATTATGCTTTTTTCACTGCCCAATGGTATAAATTTAAAAATTTAAAAATACTCACTACTTCCCTAGATGAATTCCTTGAGAGGTGTACTTTACAAAATGCGGTCACTTGTGGGGGTTTCTGCTGTTTCGGCATGTCAGCGACTCTTCAAATGTGACATGGTGTCTGCCACCTATCCCAGCCAACATAGCGCTCCTTTCTCTTCCGAACCCTGCCGTACACCAAAGCAGTGGTTTTCCCCCACATATGGGGTATCGGCATACTCAGGAGAAATTGCACAACAAATTTCATGGTGCAATTTTTCCTATTACCCTTATGATAATGCAAAATTAAGGAATGAAAAACGGTTTTGTGGGAAAAATGTGAACATTTTATTTTTACAGCTCAATATTATAAACTTCTGTGAAGCACCTGGGGGTTCAGGGTGCTCACCACACATCTAGATAAGTTCCCTAAGGGGTCTAGTTTCCAAAATGGTGTCACTTGTGGGGGGTTTCCACTGTTTAGGCACTTCAGGAGCTCTCCAAACGCAACATGGCGTCCGCTAATTATTCAGACAAATTTTACATTCAAAAAGTCAAATGGCGCTCCTTCCCTTTCAAACCCTGCCGTGCGCTCAAACAGTGGTTTGCCTCCACATATGGGGTATCAGCGTGTTCAAGAGAAATTGCACAACAAATTTCATGGTGCAATTTTTCCTATTACCCTTATGATAATGCAAAATTAAGGGATGAAAAACGGTTTTGTGGGAAAAATGTGAACATTTTATTTTTACAGCTCAATATTATAAACTTCTGTGAAGCACCTTGGGGTTCAAGGTGCTCACCACACATCTAGATAAGTTCCCTAAGGGGTCTAGTTTCCAAAATGGTGTCACTTGTGGGGGGTTTCCACTGTTTAGGCACTTCATGAGCTCTCCAAACGCAACATGGCGTCCGCTAATTATTCAGACAAATTTTACATTCAAAAAGTCAAATGGCGCTCCTTCCCTTTAAAACCCTGCCGTACACCCAAACAGTGGTTTGCCTCCACATATGGGGTATCAGCGTGTTCAGGAGAAATTGCACAATAAATTTCATGGTGCAATTTTTCCTATTACCCTTATGATATTGCAAAATTAAGGGATGAAAAACGGTTTTGTGGGAAAAATGTGAAAATTTTATTTTTACAGCTCAATATTATAAACTTCTGTGAAGCACCTGGGGGTTCAGGGTGCTCACCACACATCTAGATAAGTTCCCTAAGTGGTCTAGTTTCCAAAATGGTGTCACTTGTGGGGGGTTTCCACTGTTTAGGCACTTCAGGAGCTCTCCAAACGCAACATGGCGTCCGCTAATTATTCAGACAAATTTTACATTCAAAAAGTCAAATGGCGCTCCTTCCCTTTCAAACCCTGCCGTGCGCCCAAACAGTGGTTTGCCTCCACATATGGGGTATCAGCGTGTTCAAGAGAAATTGCACAACAAATTTCATGGTGCAATTTTTCCTATTACCCTTATGATAATGCAAAATTAAGGGATGAAATACGGTTTTGTGGGAAAAATGTGAACATTTTATTTTTACAGCTCAATATTATAAACTTCTGTGAAGCACCTTGGGGTTCAAGGTGCTCACCACACATCTAGATAAGTTCCCTAAGGGGTCTAGTTTCCAAAATGGTGTCACTTGTGGGGGGTTTCCACTGTTTAGGCACTTCATGAGCTCTCCAAACGCAACATGGCGTCCGCTAATTATTCAGACAAATTTTACATTCAAAAAGTCAAATGGCGCTCCTTCCCTTTAAAACCCTGCCGTACACCCAAACAGTGGTTTGCCTCCACATATGGGGTATCAGCGTGTTCAGGAGAAATTGCACAACAAATTTAATGGTGCAATTTTTCCTATTACCCTTATGATATTGCAAAATTAAGGGATGAAAAACGGTTTTGTGGGAAAAATGTGAAAATTTTATTTTTACAGCTCAATATTATAAACTTCTGTGAAGCACCTTGGGGTTCAAGGTGCTCACCACACATCTAGATAAGTTCCCTAAGGGGTCTAGTTTCCAAAATGGTGTCACTTGTGGGGGGTTTCCACTGTTTAGGCACATCAGGGGCTCCCCAAATGCAACATGGCGTCCGCAAATTATTCAAACAAATTTTACATTCAAAAAGTCAAATGGCGCTCCTTCCCTTTCAAACCCTGCCGTGCGCCCAAACAGTGGTTTCCTCCACATATGGGGTATCAGCGTGTTCAGGAGAAATTGCACAACAAATTTCATGGTACAATTTTTCCTATTACCCTTATGATAATGTAACATTAAAGGATGAAAAACGTTTTAGTGGAAAAAATGTGAAAATTTTATTTTTACAGCTCAATATTATAAAATTCTATGAAGCACCTTGGGTTCAAGGTGCTCACCACACATCTAGATAAGTTCCCTAAGGGGTCTAGTTTCCAAAATGGTGTCACTTGTGTTGGGTTTCCACTGTTTAGGCACATCAGGGGCTCCCCAAATGCAACATGGCGTCCGCTAATTATTCAAACAAATTTTACATTCAAAAAGTCAAATGGCGCTCCTTCCCTTTCAAACCCTGCCGTGCGCCCAAACAGTGGTTTGCCTCCACATATTGGGTATCAGTGTGTTCAGGAGAAATTGAACAACAAATTTCATGGTGCAATTTTTCCTATTACCCTTGTGATAATGCAAAATTAAGGGATGAAAAACGGTTTCGTGGAAAAAATTTGAAAATTTTATTTTTACAGCTCAATATTATAAACTTCTGTGAAACACCTGGGGGTTCAAGGTGCTCACCACACATCTAGTTAAGTTCCCTAAGGGGTCTAGTTTCCAAAATGGTGTCACTTGTGGGGGTTTTCCACTGTTTAGGCACTTCATGAGCTCTCCAAACGCAACATGGCGTCCGCTAATTATTCAGACAAATTTTACATTCAAAAAGTCTAATGGCGCTCCTTCCCTTCCGAACCCTGCAGTGCGCCCAAACAGTGGTATTCCCTCACATATTGGGTATCAGCATGCTCAAGAGAAATTGCACAAAAAAATTTGGGGACCATTCTTTCCTGTTACCCCTGTGAAAATAGAAAAAATTGGGTATAAAGTAACATTTTTGTGAAAAAAGTTAAATGTTAATTTTTTTCTTCCACATTCCAAAAATTCCTGTGAAGCACCTGAAGGGTTAATAAAGTTCTTGAATGTGGTTTTGAGCACCTTGAGGGGTGCAGTTTTTAGATTGGTGTCACTTTTTGGTATTTTCTGTCATAAAGACCCCTCAAAGTGACTTCAAATATGATGTGGTCCCTAAAAAAATTTTTTTGTAAATTTTGTTGGAAAAATTAGAAATCGCTGGTCAACTTTTAACCCTTATAGCTCCCTAACAAAAAAAAATTTTGGTTCCAAAATTGTGCTGATGTAAAGTAGACATGTGGGAAATGTTATTTATTAACTCTTTTGTGTGACGCATCTCTCTGATTTAAGGGCATGAAAATTCAAAGTTAGAAAATTGCAAAATTTTCAAAATTTTCGCCAAATTTCTGATTTTTTCACAAATAAACGTAAGTTATATCGAAGAAATTTTACCAGTATCATGACGTACAATGTGTCACGAAAAAACAGTCTCAGAATCAGGGGAATACGTTGAAGCGTTCCAGAGTAAATTCTTCATAAAGTGACAGTGGTCAGAATTGAAAAAATTGGCCCGGTCACGAAGGCAAAAACAGGCTCTGGTGCGAAGTGGTTAATGTGGATTCAGAAAGATGTGGTGTGTCCGGTGTCTGAGATCCATCAAAAACAACAGGCATGTCCATTCCCGTTATAGCTGACGGACTCTCACTCAGCCTGACTGGAGCGGGTAAACAACCTGAGATTCTGCACTCAGACACCTGTGTGACAATACTTGGCATGTTAACTGAGGAGGAGGAAGAAGCAGCAGATGCGGTTGAAGGGGCAGTTGATGGTTGTTGAGGTCTGCTGACCTTGTCAGTGCAGAGCTTCAGAGTGCAGAGCACAAAAACCTTTTTTTTTATTTGCTAATCTGTGCTAGCCCAGTTTGTCATTTTTTTGGTGGATGAACTTCTGCTTTATGCACAGTAAAACAAATATTTATTTTCTGTTGCTAGCCACAGTCCATCAAAGATTTTTGTGTGTGGCAAACGTGATACAATCTGTTAAAAGCCACCTACTATCTTAGTGGCGGTGAGCTTCAGCTGTTTTCAGAGCAAAAAAAATGATTTTTTTCTATTGCTAGCCACAGTCCACCAAAGATATTTTTGTGTGGTAAACGTCATACACACTGCTATATGTCAGTTACTACATTAGTGGCTGTGAACTTCAGCTGTTTTCAGAGTAAACAAATAGATTTTTTTCTGTTGCTAGGCAGAGTCCAAAAAACATTTTTTCCTGTCGCAAACGTGTTACACTCTGCTATAAGCTGCCTAGTCCTTTTAGTGGCGGTGAAATTCAGCTGTGTTCAGAGCTTGTGCAGAGTCAAAAACTCTATTTTTTGCTGTTACTAATACAGCAGGCTAGATCTGAGTTTGAAATAGTTTGGAGAATATCTTCTATGTTATACAGGCATCATCCACAGTAAAAACATACTTTGCTTGGTTCCTAACGATATACAGCAGGGGACATCTCAGTTTGAAACAGTTTGGAGAATATCTCCTATGTTACAAAGGCATCATCCACAGTAAAAAAATACTTTTGCTTGGCTCCTAGCACTATACAGCAGTAACATCTCAGTTTGAAATAGTTTGGAGAATATCTCTTATGTTATGCAGGCATCATCCACAGTAAAAAAAAAACTTTGGTTCCTAACTAGTGATGAGCGAGCATGCTTGCTACTGCTCGGTGCTCGACTGAGCATCTCACTGCTCAAGATGCTAAGCACTCGCCGAGTATTTCCAGGGTTGCTCGGCGGGAGCTCGTGTCCTCTCCCTGCATGTTTGGCACTTTTTAAAGAGCCAATGACCATGCAGGGATTGTCTGCCATTCACTGTAATGCCGTAGCCATATTGGTTGAGGCATTACAGTGATTGGCTGGCTAGACAGCATCATCAGGTCTATATCAGACAGTGTAGGGAGAGGTCCTGCTGAGCTAAGGAGAGATTTGCTTGTTTCAAGTTAGTGTAGGTATACCAAACTATATTTGAGACACATATACATTTCAAAAAACAGTCCTTCTGAGGACTAATCCATCTGCAGAGATATCAGGCAGGCAGTGTATATAGGCAGGCAGGCAGTGTACATTGCAGACTGCAGTGCATATAGCACAAGAGGCTCCATTCCAGTTTTGTCTGCTGCTGTTGCTGTTAGACATTTCTAGACATAGGCCCGGATCTCAGGGGCCAGGAATAATTTTTTTTTTGGATCTTAATCCTCATTATTTGCTTAAAAAACAATCCAGAGAACACAGTTTTTCTTTTCCATTTGCTTGTTGGCATTGCAGAATACAGACAGGTTCTTTCCATATTGCAGCACTAAAAATCCAGCTATTTTAAACTGTGGTTTGTCCGTCACACGAATCACATATAATTGCGCTGAAAATACTGCCATTTCTGCCCTCCATTAAAAATGTGTTGCAGTGTGTCAGTGAAGCTATTGACACCAGTTTGCTGTTCAAAATAGTTACCTACAGGCCAGGTATTTCAAACTCTGTTTTCTCCATCACACGGATCACATGTACGTTTTCAGAAATTACTGCCATTTCTGGCCTCCATTAAAAATTTGTTTCAGTGTGTCAGTGAAACTAATGACACCAGTTTGCTGTTCAAAACAGTAACCTACAGGCCAGCTATTTAAAACTGTGTGTTCTCCGTCACACGGATCACATATAGGTTTTCAGAAAATACTGCCATTTCTGGCCTCCATTAAAAATTTGTTTCAGTGTGTCAGTGAAGCTATTGACACCAGTTTGCTGTTCAAAATAGTTACCTACAGGCCTGGTATGTAAAACTGTGTTTTCTCCGTCACACGGATCACATATACGTTTTCAGAAAATACTGCAATTTTTGGCCTCCATGAAATATTTGTTTCAGTGTGTCAGTGAAGCTATTGTCACCAGTTTGCTGTTCAAAATAGTTACCGACAGGCCAGGTATTTAATACTGTGGTTTGTCCATCACACGGATCACATATAATTCAGACATTTGTAGTGAGAATTCCGCTGTTGTGCATGCAAGTCAATCCCCTGTCCATGGTGCATGCAAAGTTGCCTCCTGCCCATGCCACACTACTAAATTCCCACATTTTGTGACTGCTTGCGCTCAAAATGTTGCCTTTTAGGCTCTTGGAGAAGGAAGCATTCCGCAACCTAAAGGAGGCAGCCGTCCCTCGGTACTCGGTTCCCAGTCGCCACTATTTCTCCTGGTGTGCCGTCCCCGCATTACGCAAGCATGTGTCCCAAAACATTAGCCGTGCCCTCAACATCGCAGTTACTGGGAAAATCAACCTAATCACGGACACGTGGACAAGTGCTTGTGGGCAGGGACGGTACATCTCGCTGACGGCACACTGGGTTTACATAGTGGAAGCTGGGACCCAGTCGGACCTTGGGATGGAACACATCCTCCCGACGCCAAGGATTGCAGGCCCTAGGTCTATCAGGGTTGCCCCAATAGTCTACAGCTCCTGTACCTCATCCTTCTTAGCCCCCTTCTCCTCTTCAGCCTCCATCTCTGAAATGACCACATCAGTCACAAGCTGGAAGCACTGCCTCGGCCAAGTGGCAACAGACTGTAATGAAGCTAATGTGCTTAGGTGACAAACCGCACAATGCTGAAGAGTTGTGGACAGCTCTGAAAGAGCAGGCAGATCTGTGGTTCACAACGCTGAACCTACTGCCAGGCATGGTCGTGGGTGACAATGGCCGGAACTTGGTGGCGGCTCTGAGGCAAGCTCACACACTTACCATGCCTGGTCCATGTGCTTAACCTCGTAGTTCAGCAGTTTTTCAACTCCTACCCAGAGCTGCCGGATCTGCTTGTTATAGTCCATTTTAGAAAGTCACCTACAGTCACCTACAGCTTCCGCCGCCCTTGCCGTGTTTACAGCTTCCGGCTTTCAGACTGGTGTGTGATGTCCCCACGCATTGGAACTCTACACAGTAGATGTTGGGAAGAATTTGTGAGCAGAAGAGGGCAGTTGTTGAGTATCAACATCAACAAGGCCGTCGATATTCAGCTCAGACTCCACACATAAGACCTCGGTAGTGGACATGGATGTCAGACATATGTACCATCCTCCAAAACTTTGAGGACTCCACCAAGATGGTGAGCGGCGATGACGCCATAATTAGCTTCACCATCCCATTTCCCTGTCTCCTGTGGCAGACAGGTCTACAAAAATGGGGCAGTACCAGAAGGCCCTTGTTGCAGAACTATTAAAAAAATTCCCATCTGAAAACGCTGGCGGCAGAGGTCACAGTTCGTTGGACAACCAAGGACTATAGGCGAGAGAGACACAACTCCAATCCAGCAGGGGAACACTTCCAAAGTTCTGGGAGAGTTTTTTCAGCCCCTCCCATCGCACAGGCCCTGAGGCGCGGGGTACTCTCACAAGGAGTACAAAGTTTGGGAAGATGCTGAGGGAGTACCTTGCCAACCGTACTAACATCCTCCATGATTCCTCTGTGAATTTTAATTATTGGGTATCCAAGCTGGATACGTGGAATAAACTGGCTCTCTACGCCTTGGAGGTCCAGGCCTGCCCTGCCGCTAGCCTTTTATCAGAGCGGGTTTTTAGTGCCACTGGTGGAATTATAACTGATAAGCGCATCCACCTGTCAACTGAAAATGCTGACAGGCTGATTCTTATAAAAATGAACAAGGGCTGGATTGGGCCAGACTTCTCAACACCATTGAATGATAGCAGCATAACATAAACTCAAATCCAGTGTCTTATTTGGGAGGTGTATTCCCATGCACATTTCACACCCACACATTAGTATACGCTTCCTGATTTTGGCTAGTTGCTCTTGTCCTCCTCCTTCTCCTCATCCTCCACAACCATATGACCAGAGTGACCGTGGTCCGTGATGCAACACTCACGTAATTTTTTTAAAGGGTCTGTATGATGCCCGTAAAAAAAAAATTATATAATATGTTCATGTATACCCCCCAGGGGTAAATGTTTGTCACCCATACACTTAGTGCATGGGAATTACAAGTATAGGAGACCCGCTCCTTTCAAATGGAAACATTTTTTTATGAAGCCCTCCTCCACGTCTATTCCAAGGGGCATTGGAGGGCCTCCTAATTTTTGGCAGCCCTTGCATTCACTGCATAGGCCACCACTATGGGAGACCCACTTTCTAATAATGGGAACATTTTTTCATGAGGCCCTCTAAGTCTCTTCCAAGAGGCATTGGATTACCTCCCAATTTTTGGCAGCTTTTGCATTCACTGCATAGGCAAACACTATTGGAGACCCACTTCCTAATAATGAGAACATTGTTTTTAGTAGGCTCTACGATCTCTACGTCTCTTGCAAGGGGCATTTTTGTGCCTCTAAATTTTTTCGCAGCCATTGCTTCACTGCATAGGTAAACAGTATGGGAGACTCTCTCCTTTCTAATGGGAATTTGTTGTTACTATGGCTCTGCTGTATGTGTCTTTAAATTGTTAGTGGGGTTTTTCCTTAATTTTGTCAGCCGTTGGTCTCACTGCATGCCCTATAACTGTATAGCAAACCCGCTCCTTTGTAATGGAATCATGTCATTACTGTGGCACTGCTCTATGTGTCCTTAAATTGTTTATGGGGTTTTTCCCATATTTTGGCAGCCCTTCCAGTCACAGCTCCTTTATAATGGGAACATTTTTTTTACTGTGACCCTCCTCTGTGTCTCTTCAAAGGGGTATTGGGTTGCGGCCAAATTTTTGGCAGCCCTTGCAGTTACTGCATACGCAATAACAGTATAGGAGACAAACTCGTTGATAATGGGAACAACAAAGCATAGCCGTCTGATAGCTCTCTAACAATAGCAAGGGCCAACTGCTGGCCTTTTAAGAATAGTAAAGGCCGCCTGATTGCCCTATAAAAATAAGTTTTGTGACTTTCAGAGTCCCTCCATCATAAGTGAAACAGGATGTGTCTGATGATGTGTCACACACCACATGGCCAGATAAGGTTGTAAATTGTTAAAATTACATTTCCCGGTGAATGCATTTGTCTTAAAAAATAACATAAAAAAAAAAAACAGTAGGATCTTTCTTTAGTATAAAGGACAGAGATAAGGTTGTAAATTGTTAAAATTACATTTCCCGGTGAATGCATTTGTCTTAAAAAATAACGTAAAAAAAAAACCAGTAGGATCTTTCTTTAGTATAAAAGACAGAGTCGCCAATGTAACCTCAATGTAATCACATTGTTCAGCTCCTGCACCTCCTCCCCAATCTTTGAAATGATCACATCTGTCACAAGCTGAAAGCACTGCAGCACTGTCTTGGCCAAGCGGCAACAGGCTGCGCTGAAGATAACATGCTTAATGCTTAGGTGACAAACCTTCCACCGCTGCAGAGTTGTTGAAAGCTGTAACACAGCAGCCTGATCTGTGACAATGGACGGAACCTGGTGATGGAGAAATGACAGCCGGAGTTCCTACGTTTTTCCTCTATGGCAGTCCTTTCACTGAGCTAAAGATTATGGCTGTGGAGAAATACAACTCTCACTGAGAAGCAGTGTCAGACTGAAAAACATTGGGCCCATCTTTCTCCTCCGCTCAAGAGCCCCATAGCAGCTGCAAAGTTTGCACCTATTATGAACTCTGCTGATAGAGAAGCCAGGGCACACCCGAGGATTCTCTGGTGTGCCCGTCCAACCATGCTGAAAAGCAGCCCTGGCTAAGAAAAGTGTGTGGGAAGGTTCCCGGAAACTCTATGGCTGCATTTTTAATGTGGACTGGCTCCTTACCATCCTTAGCAACATTCACCTGTCCACGAGTTTGTGGTTAGGTGGTCCTTCCCAGTAAGTGCACTGGGGAGGGCACGGGTAATGTTGTGGGACCCGTGCTTGTGGAAGGCGGAGACAACACCTGGCAATATAGTGGCGGCTGGAGACCGAGTATGGACACCCGGCCACCAACGGAGATGATAACGGGAGAAATAGTGGTGGCTGGGGACAGAATATGGACACCCGGCCACCACTGGCATGAGGTTGTGAAAAGATTCCACCTCCAGGAGCCTAAAAGGCCACATTTCAAGTGCAAGCAACTTTAGAGAACTTCCTGGGAGAAATGACAGCTTGAGTAGATACGGTTTCCCATATCCTTTTATCAAGCTAAAGAATATGGCTGTGGTTAAATGCAACTCACCGACAAGCTGTGGACTGGCTAAGTACCGTCCCTGGCCACATTCTCTTGTCCACGTGTTTGTGGTTACGCGGTCCTTCCCAGTAAGTAAACTGGGGAGGGCATGGGTAATGTTGGAACCAATGCTTGTGGAAGGCGGAGACGACACCGCGACAAATAGTGGCGGCTGGGGACCGAGTATGGATAAGGTTGTGGACAGCTTCCTCCTCCACGAGCCTAAAAGCCACATTTCAAGCGCAAGCAGCTGTCAAAAATTTGGCAGTATAGTATTGCAGCCTGTGGGTGGGTGGGTGGCTGACTGCATACTTGCGATTTCATTCCAAGGATTGGGTAGGGACAACTGAACGCTGCACTGGGACAAGGACATGGATGGTGATTGTTGCAAGTCTGCAATGACAGGTGCATGGCGGGAGGCATCTTCGCATGCGCCAAGGATCACTTTTGATGGACATACTTTTAGGCAGTGACCTAGGAGTCAGAGATGCTTCCAGGTGTCTTCCCCATGCTGTTTCCAAGTATTTTCAGCACTGTATGATGTGTCACACACCACATGGCCAGATAAGGTTGTAAAATGTTAAAATGACATTTCCCAGTGAATACATTTGTCTTGGTTGAAAGCAATGCAAAAGTGCAAAAACGCATCAAAAACGCTACATGTGAACATAGCCCAATTTGTGGAGGAGCATTTTTGTTTTTGCATATTTATTTTGCCTTATATAGAAGTCCTTACCCTGGAAAGGATGTTTCTTAACATATCTCCCAGGAAAATCCATTTTGGTTTCGTTTTTGTATGTTTTATTGTGAGTCTGTAAAAGTGGCGTAATACCTCTGACAACGTTGTTGACAGCAGTGACCTGTGAGTCAGAAATACTTCCAGGGGTCTTCCTCATGCTGTTCCCATGTCATTTTAGCACTGTTCACATCGATTTGGGCAAATTTTAGGCCCTCTGCAGACTGCCAAGGGAAGCCACCAGAAAAATCCTTGAGTTTCCCACAGAGTTACATTGGGCTCGTTGCTTGGGCCGAGCACCCGAGAATTCCAATGTGCTCAACCAGAGCATCGAGCACCCGAGCATTTTAGTGCTCACCCATCACTATTCCTAATGTTAAATAGCAGGGACATCTCAGTTTGAAATAGTTTGGAGAATATCTCCTATGTTATACAGGCGTCATCCACAGTAAAGAAATACTTTGTTAAGTTAGTAACGTTATACAGCAATCCATATCTTACCTTGTCATTTAGTGCCGCTGAAATTCAAATGTGTGCAGCGCTGTTGCAGAGGCTAAAATCTAATTTTGTTTTGCTAATAGCGTGAGCCTAACATAGTGTCTGAGCAACATCAGTGGGAAAAAGAGAGGTCATGGTGAAAGGGGAAATAGCTTGGTGTTCAAGGTATACGTGGGGTAGATGGTAATGTTAGTGAAAGCACTAAGCACAAGAGGAGGAAAGCATCTTCAACTATGCGAATAATTTTTTTAGGTTGAATTCGGGGCAGGACGGAGTAGGATGTAGGAGCAGGTTTCTGACCCTCGTTACCAGACGTTAACCACCAGGGAGGGAGGTGATCCTGATGAGACTCAGAAACCTGAGGCTCATGCGGACTGTACTGTGCTGTCAGGGAAACAAGAGGAAAATGGTAACTCTGAGGGCAAGGAATTTGATAACACATTGGATGATGACGCGGTTGAAGATCCATGTTACGGGTCTGGGTGGTGGAACCTCTGTGCTTCGGTGCAAGGAGGGACCAGAGGGGCATGACTAAGTACCTACTCGGCCTGACCAAGGTCGCATGGCAGCTCAATCGACTCCGTGAACCAGGGAGGGACCAAGCAGGGGGACCAGGTGCCACTCTAGGACTGACCTTGTGTGAGAGCAGGTGACTCCCATGGGTCAGATGGCAGGAACTGACCGGTACAGCAGATGAGCACAGCAGGAAGGCTGACAGGTGGTCCGAGTAGATAAGCATGCTGGTTCGGCAGATAGCCAGATGGGTGCTCCAGGTAGGCGAGCTGGCAGACACGACAGGTAACTGGCAGGTGCTTCCCGGTAAACAGGCTGGCGGGCACGGCCGGAAACTGGCAGGTGCTTCCAGGTAAGCAGGCTGGCAGGCAGAACTACAGACTGGCTGGCGGGCAGAACTGTAGACAGACTGGCAAACAGGACTGACCGGCAGACTGGCGGGCAGGACTGACAGGCAGACTGGTGGGCAGGACTGACAGGCAGCGGGACCTGATGGCTGAAGCAAGTGTTAGCACACGGAACAACAACCTTGCACAGGCACCTCCATATTGAAGGAGGTGCTTTAAATAGGGGAAGTCCTCTGGCTATTGGCCAGGGACTTTTTAGGATGAGGTGTGCGGTCCCTTCAAGAGAGAGGGAGCGCGCACCCTAAGCACAGTGCCTGGGAAGCTGTGCGCAGTGCGTGCCACAGTAACTACAGGACAGGTGCCGGAAGACACCGGACCATAGCTGTGGCAGTGAGGGGAATGGCGTCTCTGCCTGGCAGAGACGCCGATGCTACAGCACCCCCCATTACGCCCCAACCTCTTTAAGCCCGAGAGAAATTTTTTAAAAAGATGAGGGGCATGAATGTTCTCCCTGGGTTCCCAAGACCTCTCCTCTAGGCTAAACCCCTTCCAATCCACAAGAAAGAAAGTCTTTCCTCTTACTCTCTTGGTGGCCAAAATGTTATCTACCTCAAAGACATCCTCAGCGGAGACTGGAGTTGGAGAGGTACCTGGATCATCAGAGAAGGAATTAAGGACAACAAGTTTGAGGAGGGATACATGAAAGGAGTTGGGAATCCGTAAGGTGACTGGGAGTTTCAGATTGCAGGCCACGGGATTGATTTGGTTCAGAACCTCCAATGGACCGATGAACCGCGGACCCAACTTATAGGAAGGTATCTTGAGATGGACATATTTGGAGGAAAGCCAGACCCTGTCTCCCGGTCGGAATTTAGGCGGATCCAGACGTCTCTTTTCGGCATGTCTCTTCATCCACTCGGAGGACTGAAGAAGTTCAGATTTAGTGTCCTCCCAAATGGCCGAAAATTCCCTGACAAGAGACTCCGCGGCAGGATTGTCCACTGAAGAAGAGACGGGAAATGGAATCCGGGGGTGTTGACCGTAGACCACAAAGAACGGGGATTTAGTAGAAGACTCGCTCTGCTCTCATGGTTGTTATAGGAGAATTCGGCCCAGGGCAGGAGCTCAATCCAATCATTATGTTGGGCATTGATGAAGTGCTGGAGAAAGCTGGTAAGGACCTGGTTGATAAGTTCAAGTAATGAGAAAGTAAGCAAACACATTATTCCATGAATAAGGTTTAGCCGAAACGCGTTATAATGTGCTGTACCTAAGAGCCGCTATATTGCTCATTCTGTAACTCATCCTTGGCTTTTATAATTTGAAATTAAAAGTGAAGTTTTAACAAGATATATACAACCCTGGTCCTGCTGGAGACATCTTTGCTTACTTTCTCATTACTTGAACTTTGGTAGCCCGTGACCTGGGCGTCTCCGCTGCAAGACTTCGTTGGGACTGGATGAGTCTGGCTATTACATGGTGAGCTGACATACGTTTTCCCTTTCCCTTTCCCCCTTGTTTTTTCATGGTTGATAAGTTCCACTTGACCATTGGATTGAGGGTGATAAGCAGAGGAAAAATCCAAGGAGACATCCAGTAGCTTTGACGTAGCTCTCCAGAAGTGCGAAGTGAACTGAACCCCGTGATCAGACACAATGTGGAGGGGTAGGTCGTGAAGACGGAAGATGTGATGGATGAGGTCCTTAGCCAGCACAGACCAGGCAGAGGAATGAAGTGGGCCATTTTAGAGAAGCGGTCAGCGACCACCCAAATGACTGTACCACTGGCAGAGACAGGGAGATCCATAAAGAAGTCCATAGCTATGTGTTGCCACGGAGCGGAAGGCACGGGAAGAGGAAGGAGACGGCCGGATGGAAGGTGCCGAGGAACCTTGTTACGGGCACAGGAGGAACAAGCCGCGACGAAGTCCGCAACATCCTTGCGCAGGGAAGGCCACCAGTAATGTCGGGCAATGAGCAGAAATGTCTTTCTCTGACCAGCATGACCGGCTAGTTTGGATAAATGGCCCCAGAGTAGAACCTTTTTACGATCTAGGACCGCCACAAAAGTCTTACCAGGAGGAAGAAGACACAGGTCAAATGGAGCCACAGTCATTACTTTGGAGGGTCAGTGGACAGGAATGAGTGGGATAAAGCGTCAGCCTTAATGTTCTTGTCCACCGGGCGGTAATGCAGAGTGAAGCAGAATCGGGCAAAGAATAGAGACCACATGGCCTGACGCGGATTAAGTCTTTGGGCGTTTTGAAAATAGGTGAGGTTTTTGTGGTCAGTGTAGATGACCACAGAATGCAGAGCCCTCTTTAGCTGGTAACGCCACTCCTCCAGTGCCAATTTGATGGCTAGCAGCTCATGATCTCCTATGGAGTAGTTGCGCTCTGACGAGGAGGAGAGCTTGGAGAAGAAGCCTCAGGTTACCATTCTCCTGGATGGGGATTTCTGGGTGAGTACTGCTCTAGCTCCAGAGGAGGAAGCATCAACCTCCAGGAAGAACTGCTTGTTGCAATCTGGACAGTGCAGCACAGAAGCGGAGGAGAAAGCTTGTTTTAGGGAGACGAAGGCCTCCTCCACTTCGAAAGTCCATTCCATGGGATTTCCTCCCTTACGGGTGAGCGCAGAGACAGGAGCAGTCCGGGAGGAGAAATGAGGGATGAAGAAGCGGTAATAATTTGCAAAGCCCAGGAATCGCTGAATCGCCTTCAACCCCTCAGGTCGGGGCCACTTTAAAAGGCAAAAACCTTCTTGGGATCCATCCGCAGACCAGTCTCGGAGATAATATAGCCCAGGAACATGGGGGAGGTCTGCTCGAAGAGGCATTTCTCAAATTTTGCGTACAGCCGATTCTGCCAGAGCCTTAGCAGAACCTGACGAACATCCCTCCAGAGTGAGGGTAGATCCGGAGAGAAGATCAAGATATCGTCCAGGTACACCACCACGCAAGAATACAGGAGATCACGGAAGATGTTGTTAACCAGCTCCTGAAAGACGGCTGGAGCATTACAGAGCCCAAAGGGCATCACGCGATATTCATAGTGATCGTCCCGGGTGTTGAATGCCGTCTTCCACTCGTCTCCCTGGCGGATCCGGACCAAATTGTACGCCCCACGAAGATCGATCTTGGTGAAGATCTTTGCACCTTTAAGGCGGTCGAACAGCTCCGAGATGAGAGGCAGTGGGGACTTATTCTTTATGATAATCTGGTTAAGACCCTTGTAATCGATACAGGGATGTAGTGAGCTGTCTTTCTTTTTAATGAAGAAGAATCCTGCTCCAGCCAGGGAGGTCGATTTCTGGATGAATCCCCTGGCGAGATTCTCCTCTATATTCTCAGGCATGGCCCGGGTCTCAGCAAGCGACAAGGGGTAGATACACCCGCGGGGAGGAGAAGCACCAGGTACCCAGTCGATTGGGCAATCATATGGCCTATGAGGTGGAAGTGTCTCTGCCTCCTTTTTGTCAAAGACGTCCGCATAGTACCAGTAGGGTGCTGGCAGACCAGGTAGAATAGCCAGAGTAGACGGAGGTCGAGCTGGACGAACCGGAACCAGGCAGGACTCATGGCATACCCGCCCCCAACGGAGCACTTCACCAGATCTCCAATTCAGGACGGGTTCATGTCTCTGTAACCAGGGTAGACCAAGCAAGAGGGAGTGAGAGAGACCGGACAGCACATGAAAGGAGATCCTCTCCAAGTGCAGCATTCCCAACTGAAGGGTAACAGGCTCTGTGATTAGCAGGATGGTCTCCGGAAGAAGTCTTCCATCCACGGAAGCGAGCGCCAACGGTTCAGCCAGACGTATGGTAGGAATCTCCACAACAGCCTGTGAAATGAGATTCACAGTGGCTCCGGAATCCAGGTGGGAAGTCTCAAAGAAGCGGGTCTCACCACTGGAAATAGAAACAGACAGAAACAAGGACGGAGAGGATTTACTCTTGCCTAGGATGACCTCTTTGAGCGGTCCTAGACACTGGAGTTTCCCGACCTCACCGGGCAGGATTGTATCAGATGCTCTTTACTGCCACAGTAGAAGCAACTCCCCTCGGCTCGGTGTGTCTCCTGATGAGACTTTACCATCTTGGTTTGATCAATTAGCATGGGCTCAGGAGAACATGCCCGGGGAATTGCTGTTTGAATGGCAGACTTTTGGAATACAGGAGCGAGACACAGAAATCTTCTCTCCCGGGTAGTCTCCTTGGCACGTTCCTGAAAACAGATGTCAATCCGGGTAGCTAATGACACCAAGTCATCCAGGGTGGTAGGGACGTCACGACCGGCTATCTCATCCTTGATCCGACCGAAATGACCCTCCCAGAAGGTGGACACCAGGGCCTTGTTGTTCCAGGCAAGCTCGGATGCGAGAGTTCAGAAATGTATGGCATACTGGCCTACGGAGAGACTCCCTTGGCGGAGACGGAGAAGTATGGAGGCAGTAGAAGTTTTTCGTCCGGTCTCATCGAAAACCTTCCAGAAGGCAGCGAGAAAAGCCGGAAGATCGGACACCAGGGGGTCCCCTCTCTCCCACAGAGGATTTAGCCATGCCAATGCCTCCCCGGTGAGATGGGACATGATGAACGCCATCTTGGCCCGGTCGGAGGGGAACTGATGTGACAGGAGTTCAAAGTGCAACATGCACTGATTTAAGAAGCCCCAACATAAGACAAGGTCACCACCAAAACGTGGAGGCGCAGAGAGCCGGTGTCCAGAGCCGGGTGCCATAGCGCCAGTAGGATGAGCTGCCGCCAGAGTGTGTGCTGCTTTGCTAGAGACTGACACAGATGGAGTGGACAGCGTGTCCAGGCGGGAGTTGACAGTCTGCAGATAGGACAGGATAGTCTCCTGTTGGGATCTCTGACGTGAGGCCTCCTGGTACAGGTCAGAGAGCGAAGGAGCCTGGGGGCCACCGGGTTCCATGGCCTGTGCAAACTGTTATGGGTCCGGGTGGTGGAACCTCTGTGCTTCGATGCAAGGATGGACCAGAGGGGCATGACTAAGTACCTACTTGGCCTGACCATGGTCGCAAGGCGGCTCAATCGACTCTGTGAACTAGGGAGGGACCGAGCAGGGGGACCAGGTGCCACTCTGGGACTGACCTTGTGTGAGAGCAGGTGACTCCCATGGGTCAAATGGCAGGAACTGACCAGTACAGCAGATGAGCACGGCAGGAAGGCTGACGGGTGGTCCAGGTAGATAAGCATGCTGGTTCGGCAGATAGCCAGATGGGTGCACTGGGTAGGAGAGCTGGCGGGCTTGACAGGTAACTGGCAGGTGCTCCATGTAAGCAGGCTGACGGGCATGGCCGGAAACTGGCAGGTGCTTCCAGGTAAGCAGGCTGGCGGGCAGAGCTACAGACAGGCTGGCGGGCTGGACTGTAGACAAACTGGTGAGCAGGACTGACCGGCAGACTGGTGGGCAGGACTGACAGGCAGACAGGCGGGCAGGAGTGACAGGCAGCGGGACCTGAGGGCTGAAGCAAGTGTTAGCACATGGAACAACAACCTTGCAACAACAACCTTGCAACAACCTTGCACAGGTTCCTCCATATTGGAGGAGGTGCTTTAAATAGGGGAAGTCCTCCGGCCATTGGCCGTGGACTTTGTAGGACGATGCGCGCAGCCCCTTAAAGATGGAGGGAGCGCGCACGCGCCCTAAGCACAGTGCCTGGGAAGCTGTGTGCAGTGCGGGCAACAGTAACTGCAGGACGGGAGCAGGAAGATGCTGGACCAGGGCCGTGGTGGTGAGGGGAACGGCGTCTCTGCCCGGCGTCTCTGCTATAATCCTATTTGGTTGGAACCCAGAGTCACGCAGTCAAGTAGCTCATCTGAAGAGGTGGAGGAGGAAGATGAGGAGATTACCTTGTGCCCTACGGCACAGACACGGAGTGATGCAAACACAAGGAGCACTGTTTTCTTAGCCACAACTGTGGCTGTGGCCAGCAGCGGTCGCAGGTCTGCAGCTCTCAGGGGAGGCAAGGCCTTTTATGAGACTGCAAATGATGTGCCATTTCACGTTATCTGCACACTTTGCAAGAAAAAACACAGTAGAGGGAAAAAGTGCAATAATTTGACTACTACATGCATAAACCTTCACATGCACATACAACATGCGTTACGCTGGGAATCTCACTGCACTAAAATGCAGACCAGCAGAACTCAACAACCATCAGTTGCCCCATCAACTGCATCCACTGCTTCTTCCTCCTCCTCTGTTACTGTGCTGTATTGGCAAGCAGATCTCCCACCACAAAACTTCTGGTTCTCTACCCGCTCCAGTCAGGCTGAGTGAGAGTCCATCAGCTGTAGTGGAAGCTGACATGCCTGCTGTGTTTGTTTCACAGAGCACACAACACGTTTCTCAATCCACCGTAACATCTGCATCTGCACCTCACTCATGGTCCAGCAGTTTGTCCGTTTCACCATACTCCGCCCTCTCTCTGCACCACAGCTAGCCCTCAGTCTCGCAGTTGTGGTCATGTTAAAGCTTGTTTCATCCTACCCATGACAAAGCTAAGAAGTTGAACTTCACCATCTCAAATCTGTTGGCCACGGAAATGCTGCCTTTCCACCTGGCGGATACACAAGGTTTAGGAAACTGATGACAGTCCCCCAGTACCAGTTGCCCAGTCACCATTACTTCTCTAAGAAAGCTGTGTCTGCTCTACACTAGCATGTTACAGACAACATAACCCATTCCTTGACTAAATCTATGACTGCCAGGGTGTATTTCACCACAGATACCTGGACGAGTAAACATGGCCAAGGGGGTTACATCTCGCTGACTGGCCACTGGGTGACTCTGGTGGCTGTGGGGACAGGTGGTGAAGGGGCTGCTCCACAAATCTTGGAATCCCCAAGGCTTGCAGAACAAACCTCTGTATTTCACACTTTCTCCACTGCTTCTGCCTCCTCCACCTCCTCTAGGGCCTCCACCTGTGCACTCAGCCTCTGCCTTAATGAAACATGTGTTCCAACAGTTCAGAGCGAATCCACACCACTTCTGTACTGCGCAGCGAGGGCTCACCGCTATCAGGCAGTCTTCAAATTAATATACCTTGGAGATCACAGTCATGCAGATGAAGAGTTTTGGACAGCACTCCAGGCTCAGTTTGAGCAATGGCTGACTCCGCTGAATCTGGAGCCAGGTAAGGCCATGTGCGATAACGGTGCGAACCTGTTGGCGGACTTACGCCAAGGCGAACTCACACATGTGCCTTGCATGGCTCACGTCCTCAACCTGGTGGTACAGCAATTTCTCTGCCACTATCCTGGCCTGGATTAGCTGCTTCAGAAAGTATGGAAGCATTGTACTCACCTCTACCTTTCGCATCCCTCATGTCATCGATTTGCATAGATACAGAGGTCTTTTTCCACGCAAGTTAACAGATTGATATGCGATGTGCAGATGAGGTGGAATTCCACTCTGCAAATGTTGCAGCAACTGTGGCAGCAGCAATGAGCCCTGATGCAGTGTGTCATGTTGTATAGCCTGGGTCAATGCAGTATGGTCGTGGAGCATATCGCGTTTATGGAGTGGGACCAGATTAAGGACTTCTGCACCCGTTTGCACAGTTTTGAAATGGCTAAAAAAACTAGTTAGCGCTGACAATGCCATCATCAGCATCACTATTCCGGTCATGTACATGCTGGAGCAGACTTTGAATAGCGTGCGGCAGGAGGTGATTGTCCTAGAAGAAGAGGAGGATGCGGAAGGGATAAGAATGTCTCAAAGTTCCAGACTGTCATCACACAGGCGGATGCCAAGTGACAGTGGCTTCCTGCGATCGAGGGGGTTTGGTGATACCAGACATACTGCTAGTGAAAATGCAAGAGCCGAGGAACAAATGGAGGAGGAAGAGGTGATGGGCGAGCAACAGTCAGAAGATAAAGAGGATAATCATCCCCTCTTTGTTGAACGTGGTTGGCAGGAGGGGACGGAGGAAACATGCATCAATGTTACGCAGACAACAATAGCATCTGACCTTGGACAACCTGGAAGAGCCCAAGATATGAGTGCCTTCTTGCTGCACTTTCTGCAACATGATCCTTGTATAGTTTGGATTCGAAATAATGCTGACTACTAGATTGCCACTCTGTTAGATCCAAGTTATAAGAGTAAATTTTAACATATGCTTCCCGCCCTGGAAAGGGATCCGCCAATGTTGGGGTAACAAGCTTTTAAGCAACCTTAATAGAGCTTTTCCCCAAGATAGGAGTGAGGCACACGGTGTGCATCGCAGCTGTTGTCTTTCAACCTCCGGCGCATCAGTTCGTCAATGCCAAAACAATAGCAGCAGCAGCAGAGTAAGTGACAGAAGCAATTTCTGGGAGTCCTCTCACACATTTTTTAGACCAGCTCATGCACCATCACAACAGAGTACAAGTCTGACACGTGGACAACAACTCGAGAGGATGGTGGAGGACTATCTAGAGATCAATATGAATACCATCAGTGGAGATTTTGACCCTTTTACATTTTCGTCTTCAAAAATGAATCAATGGCCTGAGCTCGCATGTCACGCCTTGGAGGTATTATCATGCCCAGCAGCCAGCATTCTCTCAGAACGTGTGTTCAGCGCTGCTGGTGGTGTCCTGATGGATAAGCGCACCCGGCTGTCCCATGAAAGTGTTGACCACCTAACTTTCATCAAGATGAACAAGTCATGGATCTCACAGGAATTTTGCACCCCAATTGCAGACTGTACAGAGTAGGCGATGTTGCCGTTTTTAGTGTGCTGCATTGATCTTACAGAATTGCAGTCTGTGATATGGCTTTTGTGCCTGCTTTTGCTGAGGCTGCAGGTTTTAGGCCCTAGTTTCTTTAAATGTGGAAAATACAGATTTGGTCTCTCAATCCATTGGGTTGGCTGTAGTGGAAAAGGTGTCAGTCTCCATTATACTACTTATACTATAGTGAAATTGATGCCACTTTGGTGGTTTTAGGCCCAAATGTTTTCAAATGGGAACACTCCTGATTGGGTCTCCATCTACTGGATTGGCTGTAGGGGAAGAAGTGTCGGTTATAATTATACTATTTCTACTGCACTGAAATTGATGCCACTTCGTGGTATTAGGCCCTAATTTAGGGAAATGTGAACACTCCTGATTGGATTTCTATGTGCTGGGTTGGATGCAGTGGAAGAGATTTTGGACTCCTTTACAATAGTTAGACTCTAGTGAAAATAATTTTTAAGTGCAGATATTGTTCTCCATACAGGGGTACACTGACCTGATAAACTCAAAATAGGTTTATGAAGCAGACTGCCTCTCAGATTAAAATTGTTTGGGGCAGATATTCTTCTCCACACAGGATAACACAAACCTGATAAACTCAAAATGGGTATATAAAGCAGACTGCATCTCAGCTTAAAATTGTTTGGGGCAGATATTCTTCTCCACACAATGGTATATAGACCTGATAAACTCAACATGGGTATATGAAGCAGACTGCTTCTCAGATTAAAATTGTTTGGGGCAGATATTCTTCTCCACACAGGAAAACACAAACCTGATAAACTCAAAATGGGTATGTAAAGCAGACTGCATCTCAGCTTAAAATTGTTTGGGTCAGATATTCTTCTCCACATAGGGGTACACAGACCTGATAAAGTAAACATGGGTGTATAAACCAGACTGCATCTCAGCTTAAAATTGTTTGAGGCAGATTTTCTTTTCCATACAGGGGTACACAGACCTGATATACTGAACATGGGTATATAAAGCAGACTGCATCTTAGCTTAAAATTGTTTGGGGCAGATATTCTTCTCCACACAGTGGGGAAAAAGGTTGGGTCTGAGCAGCTTCCTGACCCTCAACTGTACTGTGCTGTCAGGGCAAGTAGAGGAGGAGGGTGACTCTGAGGGCGAGGAATGGGATAACACAATGGATGATGATGAGGTTGCACATCCAACTTGGTGTAAACCCAGAGGCACGCAGCTGAGTAACTCATTTGAGGAGGTGGAGGAGGAAGGCGAGGAGGTTACGTTGTGTCCTGTGGTGCAGACACAGAGTAATGCAAGCACAAGGAGCACTGCATCCTTATCCACAACCGTGGCAGTGAACAGCAGTGGTCGCGGGTCTGCAGCTTACAGTGGCAGCAAGGGTTGCCTAGACTGGGCCGTTTTGAGACCGCAAAGGATGAGCCAACTCACATTATCTGTAAACTTTGCGATAAAAAACTCAGTAGAGGGAAAAAGAGCAATAATTTGATTACTACATGCATGAACCTTCACATGAACAATCAACATGCGCTACTCTGGCAATCTCACTGTGATAAAGTGCGAACCAGTGGACCTCAACAACCATCTGCTGCCCCATCAACCACATCCGCTGCTTCTTCCTCCTCCTCTGTTACCATGCCAAATATTGTCACGCAGGTCTCCCACCGCAGTACTTCTGCTTCTCTATCCTTTTCAGTCAGGCTGAGTGAGAACCCGTCAGCTGTAATGGAAGCGATCATGCATGCTGTGTTTGTTTCACCGAGCACACCACATCTTTCTCAATCCACCATAACATATCCCCCTCCACCTCACTCACGGATTGGCAGTTTGTCCATTTCACTGTACTCCGCCCTCTCTCAGCACTCCAACCATATCGTGGTCCCACAGTTGTGGTCACGTAAAAAATTGTTTCCTCCCACACATGACAAAGCTAAGAGGTGGAAATCCACCATCTCCAATCTGTTGGCCACGGAAATTGTAGTGTCAGGCCCTAATTTTGTGAACCGTGAACACTCCTGTATGGCTGCTTTTTTACTGAGGAGGTAACTGGAGAACTAGGAGGAAACCCCCGCAAACACGGGGAGAACATACAAAATACTTGCAGATGTTGTCCTCTGTCATCATAAAGGAGTTAGCTTGTTGTCTAGGAGACTAACCACTGCTGCTGTCTACTTTTTGAACATCGTGTTGAAGTTTGAAAGGTGTCACGGGTTTACCATGACAGAGAAGAGCCAGTAGATCGCAGCGTCTGGATCCTCCTACTTCTGCAGTCATTAGAAAGAAGCCTTTGGCCATCATATTAACTGGTGCAGGGGTTAATCTGCTCAGTTGTGAGCTCCTAGAAGCTTAACGTGATTTAGGCTCTTGACAGATTTTTCCCATGAATCTCCCCTGCTGTGATAACACTGTACCCAAACACATCAGACTGTCGCCTACCATGGAAACCTTGAAAAGGAAGCTGAAGACCCACTTCTTGTGACAAGCGTAGAATCTGCGGTAAGACTCGCTCCATCATACCGCTGCATGACTAGCTGTACCCTGACCTATTGTACCCTCACTAGAAATCCAGACCTGAACAGAGGAATTTACTATATCACCAGCGTTCTCTGGAGCAACTGAGTGTATTTAAAGATCCAGAAAGGGTGTGTTAATTAGCAGCAGAAGGTGGAGATCACCACTTGGTCCTAGAGAGGTAGGAAAGAAGAAAGGATCAAGAAGGTGTCTTCAAGGCCAAGTGCAGTGACCTTCTACAGCCGGATCCAGAATAACTGTCTGTCAAACCTGACAAACCCGTGACATTCCCCCTCCTTCTATGAGTGGCCTCCGGACACTCAGAACCAGGTTTCTCTTGATTAGAGACATGTAAAGAACAAACCAACCTAGGGGCATTCATCTCCGATGCTGACGCTCACATCATTTCCTCTGAACCATAAACTGTCACTCAAGGTGAGGGAAAGACATAGTGCAACACAGAAGAAAGAGGGAAAGAGAGCCCAGACACTAAAGAAAGGGGGAAGTGGAGACCTCCTAGTCTGGTCTAGCATCACCCTGTTTCCCCTAATGTCCCTGTATTGGCTCTTAACCAATCACTTCACGCATGCCTGGGCCTGTCTTTCCCTGGCATTAGACTCAGGATAGGGAAGGGAGGAGATGAGCACTGGTCGATCTCCACAA
Source organism: Phyllobates terribilis (assembly GCF_046119375.1). Classification (NCBI taxonomy): domain Eukaryota; kingdom Metazoa; phylum Chordata; class Amphibia; order Anura; family Dendrobatidae; genus Phyllobates; species Phyllobates terribilis. Next base: position 449,814,307 of record NW_027362764.1, read on the forward strand.
CTTTAAAGACAAAACAGAAGGACAAATAGGGGAAATCACTTAGCTTTTAGATGACTCCAGACAAATGCGCGCATGTCCTCAAACACGAGAGAGGAGGAAGTACTGCTCTTGCTGAAGTCACACAAGGAGTAATGAATATCGCCGGCACCTCCCTCTGTACACAGCATGTATTTATACACCCAGACAAGGGAGTTAATTAGCCCGAGGAAGGTAGCCGCAAGGTCCTAGAGACAGCCTCTAAGAAGATGTCTGTAATGCCAAACATAGAGATCTCCTGCAACCAACTACAGGGCGACTGTCTGTTACTTCTGACACACCCGTGACATAACCCCTCCAGTGCCCAAAGTACTGAAGGGAACGACGTTGAAGACGAGAATCCACAATCTTAAAAATTTGGAACACAAAATTGCCATCAACCATGAATGGGGGTGGTGGCAGAGGGGAGGACTCAAGAGGTACCACATACTTCTTGAGGAGAGACCTGTGAAACACATTGTGGATCCTAAGAGCCGGAGGTAACTTAAGATGAAACACTGGTGGGTTAATGATGGTGGTTATTTTATAGGGACCAATAAATCTAGGTCCCAGCTTCCAGGAAGGAACCTTCAACACGATATTCCTGGTAGACAACCACACAAAGTCATTCACACTTAGGCTCGGACCTGGCGAGCATTTCCTGTCAGAAATACGTTTGTATCTGTCTCCCATGATCTTCAAATTACTCTGAACCCCCCCCGCCACACAGAAGAGAGCGACGAAGCAAAACGTTCCTCCTAAGGAACTCCCGAAGCCCATCTCCCACTAAAGGCCAAACTGTGGATGAAAACCATATGCACCAAAGAAAGGTGATCTGGCAGTAGGCTCTTGGCAATGATTATTAATTGCAAACTCGGCCAACGGTAAGATGCCCAATCTTCCTGGTTCTCGGAGACAAAACACCATGAGGCAAGTCTACAAATTTTGATTAATGAGCTCGGTCTGTCCATTCAACTGAGGGTGGAAGGCAGAAGAAAAAAACAACTGCACACCCAGTTGAGTACAGAAAGTTTTTCAGAATTTAGAAACAAACTGGGTTACCCGATCTGACACTACATCAGAATTAACCCCATGGAGCTTCACAATCTCATTAATGAATACCTGAGCAAGAGTCTTGGCATTCGGAAGTGCCGTTAATGCGATAAAATAAACTATCTTACTGAATCTATCTACAACTACTAGAACCACAGTCTTGCCTGCAGATACCAGTAGGTCAGTGTGAAGACTCGAGGTCTTCCGTGGGCGTAACGCTACTCAGACAACACAGGGTGAGGGTAAAACAGCGTGGCAATACTTTACTGAACCACAAAACAGACAATAATCACACAGAACAGTCCCAGCAAATACCTAAGATGGTACAACATTACACAGTCTCACCCTTCCTTCTCCGCCTGCCTGGGCTAGAACAGCTGTGCCTTTGGAGACTTCCATGGCTCACTACCTCAATCAGTGGCCCTCCGCTTCTGGAGGGCCCCCACAGAGAGAAGGTATCGGCAAGCTTAGTAAGCCAGCAGTCCATCGAGGTACAACGTCAGGAGACCCGAGGGTCCCAACCTGGCCTCTCTGAGAGTTTCCATGGAGCCAGATGACCGGTGGGTACCAATCTGCCTTCTCCGAATGTCTCCGTGAGTTCCAGGGGACCGGTGTGTCTCTCTTGGTAACACCAAACAACATATCCATGGGGCCAGATGACTTCTTCGTCCCAACCTGGTCTCCCCAAAATGTATCCATGCCTCTCTGATGGTTAATGGAGCAGATCCATATCTTTCAAGTCAGAGCCGTACCCTTAGGTTAAAATCATATAGAATTTAAATCTGTGCCTCTTTGAGTAATACCATGCAATCCATCTGCTCTCCTGAAGGATGTCTCTCATTCTCCTTATAAAGTCTTTCTGATGATCCTTGAGTGAGCTTGCGGCACTACAGACAACACTGCTTATATTTACATCTGTGTAAGGTCTTCAGTCATAAGTAGGAGGTAAAGTTGCAGGGCTCAGCTATCAGTGTTTGAGATAATCTGTTTACATAGTTGGTATCACAGGGCCTGTTGTAAATAAACATCTAGCTGGCTTTATGGTCATTAGCATAGTAAACATGATTGTTTCCAAAGGAATAGATTTCTACATTCAGAGTTATACAAATACTGGTCTGTTCTTATTGACCAGACATAAATACACAACAATAATAGAGTATTTCTCTTGGATTAACAAATCTAAATGTCTGGCTTATTAAGATTTTAGGCTGTATTGTCACAGTCAGTAATAAAATCTATGGACAAGTGTGTCCATGGCCTGCTAGGAATAGGCAGCGGCAGAAGAGAACCAGACGGACGGGTATGCAATACTTTATAACTCGCGCAAATACTTCAAGCAGACATATGTTCAACCACATCCTGATGCAATCCTGGCCACCAAAAACAACAAGAAAGGAGGTCCACAGTTGTCTTACCACCTGGATGACCAGCATGCACAGAGTTGTGATGTTCCCTAATTACTTTGTGGTGCAGATTAGATGGTAAAAACAACCTCCCTGAAGAGCAGGAGGCAGTGGCATTCCCCTGAGCCTCCAACACCTCTCCCTCCAGGTCAGGATACAAAGCTGAAATGACTAACCCCTTCCTCAAAATAGGGGCAGGGTTCTCATGGTCACCACCACCAGGGAAGATCCGGGATAAAGCATCAGCCTTGATGTTTTTAACCCCTGGATGGAAAGTGACAACAGAATTGAACTTAGTAAAAAAACAGAGACCATCTAGCCTGCCTAGAGTTGAGACGTTTAGCAGACTGAATATATGACAGGTTCTTATGGTCTATGATGACAGTAATAGGATGGACTGCACCCTCCAACCAATGTCGCCATTCTTTGAAAGCCAATTTAATCGCCAAAAGCTCCCTATTACCCACATCATAATTTCTCTAAGCCGAAGATAATTTTTTAAAAAAGAAAGCGCATGGACACCATTTACCAGGGGACAGACACTGAGACAACACAGCCCCACCTCCGACACATCAACTTCTACGATGAAAGATTGAGAAACATCGGGTTGACTGAGTATAGGTGCTGTGGCAAAACATGTCTTTAAGGAGGAGAAAGCCTTCTGGTTGGCATTTGACCATTTAGAAAGCTCAGACCCCTTTCTTGCTATATCAGTGAGAGGTTTAACAATTACCGAATAATTTTGGATACATTTCCGGTAAAAAATAGTAAAGCCCCGAAAACACTGTAATGCCTTCAGGTTTTCAGGACAGTCCCAATTGAGTACCGCATGAATCTTCTCAGGTTCCTCCAAAAACCCAATGATGACAACAGGTACCCCAAAAACTGCACCTCCTGGATGGCAAAAACACATTTCTCTAGTTTGACATATAGTTTGTTATCTCGCAATATCTGTAGTGCCTGTTTAACATGACCTTGATGTGTCTGAAAAACAGGTGAGTAAACCAATATATCATCCAGATAGACCACGACAAACCTTCCCACTAAATGATGGAAAATATTGTTTATGAAATGCTGGAGCACCGCAGGAGCATTGGTCAGACCAAAAGGCATAAAAACACTCTTGAAATGCCCCTCAGGGGTATTGGATGCCGTCTTCCATTCATCCCACTCTCTGATTCCAACAAGATTGCAGACACCCCTTAAATCCTACTTGGAGAACACCTTAGCTCCCACAACCTTGTTGAATAAATCTGGAATCAGAGGAAGAGGTTTGGGATCTTCGACATTAATTTGATTCAATTCCCAGAAATCTAAACAGGGACGGAGACCCATATCTTTCTTCTTAACAAAGAACAACACTGCTGCGACAGGCGAAAATTAGGGTTTGGTATGTCCCTTCTCCAGACTCTCAGCAATGAAATCCTTCATGGCTTGTTTCTCAGGGCCAGAAAGATTATACAGTCTGGACTTGGGTAGTTTAGCTCCTGGAGTCAGGTTAATAGGACAGTTATATGCACGAAGAGGAGGCAAATCCTCACACCCTTTCTCAGAAAATACATCCTTAAAACCAGACAAAAACGCAGGTAAGGTCTCCGTAGAGACTGCAGAAAGGGAAATATTTAAGCCATTCTCATGACAGTAATCTCCCCATTCAACTATCTCTCTGGATTGCCAATCCACTATCGGTTTATGTTTCACCAACCAAGGTGGACCCAGTACAATTGGAGTGGGAAGGCCCCCTAAGACATAGCAAGAAATAACCTCATAATGAAAAGACCCCACCTTCAGTCTTATATTATGTACAATCTGAATCAGAGATCTCTATGCAAGTGTCGCTGAGTCCATGGCATAAATAGGGACGGGCTTAGTTAACATACAGCAAATAAGCCCATGAGTTCTCACAAATCCAGCATCAACCATGCTGACTCCAGCTGCACTGTCGAAAAACACAGAAATTTTCTCAGTCCAGCTCTCTAGCACCATCTCTGCCGTCAAGACAAACACCCCCCCCTGATTATCCAACTCCACACTACCAAGGGTTAATCGAGTTTCTTTTTGCCTAGAAATCGAGGGACAGACCTCAATAAAATGTCCCTTCTTACCACAAAACAAACACACCCTCTTTCTCTTGCGGATTTTAAGGGAAATGTGTGACGCAGTAACTCCCCTTAACTGCATGGATTACTCCAACTCCATAAGTACAGGTTTACCCCCAGACCACCCCACCCCTGGCAAAAGAGGGTTCAGGAGAGGGTGGTCTCACCAACCTATCCCGAAGGCGTCTATCCACGCGTATAGCCAATGACATGGCAGTCTCCAGGGACCCCGGGGTTTTGTAAACTGCCAAAGCATCCTTCAATCTTTCTGAAAGGCCCTGACAAAATTGGCTTGGGTCATTCAATTTGGTATCAGTTGCTCATCTATGGAATTCGGAACAATAAGTCTCCACTGACCGATTCAGCTGCTGAAGGTGACGCAGCCTGGATTCAGCCAAAAAAATTCTGTCAGGATCATCATATAGAGAAGAGCCAAAGCACCGAAAAATCCCTCAATTGACTGGAAACAAACAGAATCCTGCGGCAAACAGAACACCCAGGATTGAGGATCTCCTTGCAACAGTGAGATCACAATCCCCACTTGCTGTTCCTCATCTCCAGAGGATTAAGGTTGAAGCTTAAAATACAACTTACAAGCTTCTTTAAAAACAATAAACTTGTCCCTTCCCCCTGAAAACCTGTCCGGGAGGGCAATTTTGGGTGCAAGCTGGAGCGGCCTATCCACAGAGTCCCCAACATTAGGAGTCTGCGGCCGCTGCCATTGCTACTGAACCTCTAATCAAAGGTCAGTCCAGTGACAAACTCTGAAGCTACTCTGGCAGCATCGAAATGGGATCCATAAATCAGGAAACAAAAAAAGAACACAAAAATAAAAACAAAGTTATTATTATTTTTTTTTTAATGGCTGGTGATAATATCATGCTAGGAATATGAAGGACCCAGCATATGACAATGGGAAAAGGGGGGAAGCCCAGCAACTAGGGCAAGGGAGAGTGGAAACCCCCAGGCAGATCTAATAACACTCTGACTCCCTTATCGTCCGTAAATAGGTTGCGCACCTATCGCCGAGCTGGATGCCTTAGCCCTTGCTGACCCTAGAGCTAAGCCCTAGCTAGGGAGGGGGAGGGGTTAGCACTAGTCAGCCTCACTGCAACTAAAGACAAACAAGGGAAACAGACAAGGGGATACACTTAGCTTTCAGAAGACACCAGAGTGACCATGACTAAAATCCACATAGAAACTCCAAGAAGAATCTGGTCTACTGCTAGAACTCCAAACCTGAACAGAGGAATTTACTCTATCTCAAGCAATTCTCTGGAGCAACTGAGTGTATTTAAAGATCCAGGGTGTGTTAATTAGCAGCAGAAGGGTGGGAGGATCCTAATGAGGGAGGGATGATGAAAGGATCAAGAAGGTGTCTGCATGGCTAAGTGGAGTGACCTTCTAAAGCCGGATCTAGAATAACTGTCTGGCAAACTTGACACACCCGTGACATATACAGTATATGCTACAAACCTAAAAGAAGTACTATTCTGTGTTCTTAATCAAAAAAATCAAAGTGAGCTCTAGTATAGAACTGATTATATAAATGTATAAATGTCAAAGTAAAGTATGATAGAAACATTAGCGCCCAAAGGGGATAAGTATTATTGAAACCAGCTGACAGGTAAACAGGTCCTATGTGAATAATCCATAGAGGGAAAAGAAAGTAACCAGATAAAAAATTATTTTTACAATTGTCTAAGTGTTTCAGAAATCCTTTTACCGTCTTTAGCAGCATACTATACTTGTTCAGTCATTTACTAAATAATAATTATGCGTTTTGTACAATACTTTTTACAAGTAGATGAAAATGTCAATACCTTTTCCTGTTTTACTTTGAACATTTAACTTCTATCCTATACAAACTCTTACTTAAGCTGCTCCTTAATCCTATTAAAAATTCATTGCCTTTCATTTTATTTAAATCCCTCAATTTAATTTGATTCTGTACAGACCTGTCAACTGATTTACACTGGATGGCCACACAAGGACTTAATTTGCAACTTTAAATGTTTTCTACGACAGTAGACATATGGATCAGTAGCTATGTCTTAGATAAGCTTTTTAGGTGCAAAAGTGCACACAACTGCAAGAGTCAAAGCTCATATTCAGTGGATGAAGCTTTCGTTGACAATGAGATTAAAATGCTTAAAAAGTGCATTGGTGTACTATTTCTGCCTAAGAAGTCTATGCTCCATAGCTCTATGAAAGATAAATTAAGAATTCCTACAAATATTACATCATTAAAAGTTATTTTCATATTTTTGTCCTGTATGTAAAAGTTTGGAATAACTAAAAATGTGTTCTGTTTTTCCTAAAGCTGAAAAACTGCCTCAAGTTTCCCTGATTTGAACTCAATAGAGTATTGCCATGATTACTTGAGCCTACAAGGTTATCAAAACAGTACACTTGGTCCATACTTGTACACAAAATACTTTACACATGTACTAGAAGTGTACATTTTTACTTTCCCTCTTATAAGACCTGGTAAATTTTTCTTTTCCTTCCTTCTTCCTCCACTTCTACTAAGAGCCAGTGTATTTATTTTTCCATTGACATCCAAAGAAATGGCTTGTTTTATGTGAGACAAGTTGTAGTTGTGAATGACATCATTGATTTTACTATATAATGCACTGGAAAACAATAAAAACATTCCAAGTAGAGTTAAATGGTGAAAGAAAACTCCACACTAGTTGTTTGAGTGTTGTATTTACAGTGTTCATTGTAAAAATGACCTGCCAATATTATGGTCCAGGTCTGTAAGAATATCAAACTGTGTTTTTTGTTTTATTTTAGCGATTAAAAAAGGGTAAGAACCTTGCAAAGAATTGTTTTTCTGTTGCCAGATTATGAGACCCGTAACTTTTTTATTTTTCTAATGATGTCAAGTGCACACAACCCTATTTTCGGTCCTAGTGCTATCCGTGAAAAAACTGACCTCACTTAGATTGATGATATTCAATTGGGCTGTTCAGGAGGGTGTTTTTTTCTCAGACTGAATTTGTTCATGAAAAAAATTGCAGCATGAACACTTTTCTTCCATGTGTTGGATGAGATCCACCTATTCAAGTCAATCGGTGCACAAAACAAATCAGACCTCATACAGATCAACCATGTAGCACCTGATATTTATGGAAACATAGATGAAAAATACATGGGTCTTATATTCACAACAATTTTTGGGCAGAACTTGCATGTGTTCCAAGTAGTTGGTGCAATTACATCTTTCTGTAGATTTAGGTAGGGAAACACCTTTTTCAATGCAGTAAATAAACCTTATTGTAAAAAAAACATTTAGCATGATACAGCATTTAACATTTTCACAGTTCACTACTTTTGAAAACCCTAATGATTTGAAATCATCAGCTCTTTGTTTGATGTTTCATGCAGAAATATAAATGTCAATATTAGTTATTATCTGCAGATGTTCTATTTTTTTTGTAACACAGCTGGGTAAACCAGAAAAATGCAGCTTATTATTTATTAATATTTGTACAGTTTTAGCAATGTTCCTGTTTCGACTGTATAAGCACATATGAGTTATGTTTAAACCAGGGCAAATGATAAATCTCCAAACCACAGGTACCTATTCAGACAAGGCAATCCCTAACCTGGCCCTGATTGGTCCCTGCCTGACCACGGAGATTGGCATCCTAAGATTGCACAATGGTGCCCCCAGTCAACTTCGGCTGATCATGAGTGTCCTTAACTACACACAATGTGTACTCCAAAACAACAAGAACAGCAGAAAGTAGTACACACAAGCAGAGGGTAAGAAGAACTGCTAAGTACATGTGCACAGTGGAAATATGGAAGAAAATAAAATGAACCAAAGAACAAATGGATTACTTGGAGAACCACCAAGACTCTAAAATTATGAGAAAAATGAGGGAACTGGGGAGGAAGACACAAAAACAAACCATAAGAAAATGAACAGAGATTAGAAAGGAAAGATAATCACGAGCTGCGAAGCTCGGTCTCGAAACACCATTAAACTTTAAATATAGCAAGCAGAAACTGAATGTGTAAGTAGAGAATAAATAGCTCCTCCCAAGATGTGATAGGACAAACCAAAAAGAGGAAGTGATTGCACCTGCCTAGAAGCAACACAGCAAAGCAAAGACAATAGCATTATTAATAGTGTTGAGCCCCCCCCAGTAGTGTTCGAGTTCGGTTCGGTTCGTCGAACACCCTTGTGTTCGCCGAACTGTTCGTCGAACTGTTCGTCGAACACCTTCGAACACCGTTAAAACCAATGGCAGGCAAACAAAAACACATAGAAACACATAGAAAACACCTTCAAAGGTGTCCAAAAGCTGACAAACTGCTCAGAAGACATAACTAACACATGGAAAAGTGACAAGTACATATAGTCATGCGAAAAGAAAAGAGGTGGAGGAGTAAAAGGAGGGGGAGACACAGATATAGGCATGTCATGCCCTTCTAAAATCCAAAAAGTGAGAAGCCGACACGGCCAGTCTGTTCCTGCCCGTGCCACCCCCGTGTCGCCGGGTTTGTGCCAGAGCCGCGGTGGACCCTGACGGCCAGCCCCCCTCTCCCAATACTGGTGCCTGTCCGCTGGTGGGTCGAGCCCCCCCATGGTGGGGGGGAAGTAACATCTGCAGAAGAAATACCATCTTCCAGCCAAACTAACATGTCGACTTCTTTTCGTGGACAATGTGATACGATCCCTTTGTTACGGACACGCCCATCGCAACAAATTCCAGATGAGGCACAAAAACAGCAGGTGCTTCAGCGGATATCAAGTGCTCCTTCAAGTGGGCTCTCCTCCACCTCAACTTCAACATCACAAATACTCCAGTCCTCAGAGGTGTCACCCCAATCGCACTTGCTTCCTCACAGCTCCCAAGTCTCCAGCTGCCCGTCTGAGTATGGGGTAACACAGATGGTTGAGTCTGCAGAGCTGTTTACTCATACTATAGCTTGGGAAACGGAGGTCTGCTCCAGAGCTTCTGTTAATCCAGATGAGGAAATGATCTGCACTGATGCCCAGAATCTTTATAAGTCGGATCCAGGACCAGATGAAGAAGGTTCTGAGCATAATGTATACCCTCGTTCCCAAACTGTAACTCCTGTTGGTGGAGACAATGATGAAGACGATGATGAGACTCAAATACCTGATTGGAGCGACAACTTGACATTTCGGTCAGGGCAGGAAGAGGTTGGCTTTGAGGACGAGGGGTGTGATAACACACAGGGTGATGATGACAAGGTTGGAGATCCCACTTACTGTCAACCCACAGTCAGCGAGTCGATGAGGTCACACGGGCCTTTGCCTGGCCTTGGGGACGTCGCGTTGGTCGGCTCCCTGGCCCGTACCCTGGGGTCATTCTTTAAAAGGGTGGATAATTGTTAATTTTATAAGAGTTCGTGACGCCACCTGTGGTATCTGGTTAGGAGCACCAGCGCTGCAGCAGTCCACTGAGGCCCGTGATAAGGCAGCTCGATGGTATAGCTCCCCACAGATGGAGCTAGGTCTCAGGGCAGCGTATGCAGGGGGAATGCAGGACAGGCGAGACCCAGCTGGGTCAGAGCAAGAGCGGGAATGGACACGGTAGTCACTTCAGTACCTTTTACTGGAGGAAATTCAGGCACATCCCGGAGCACTGTAGGGTGAAGGGTGCATATCAGGATCCTCCCCAATGAGCGGGTGTAGGGCCTCCTGTTTCTTGCCTCTGCGTAGTAAGTTTCTGACCTGCCTGGAGCTAGGCCTAACTTTGTCTCTGTCCTGCGCTGGCTGACCTTGTGGTAGGGCCTTCTCTTGGAGTTCACGCTCCCAGTATGCGGGGCCTAAGCGTCTCCTGGCTCTGTTATGTATCAGCACCTTAGCGATCCTGGGACTTGTAGTTCTCCAGGGATTCCGGTTATGCCTTACTGGGTCATAGAGATCCCGGTAAGCTCTGATCCGGTGTCCGGTAAATGCTTCGGGGTGAGCTGGTTAAGCTCCTCTGCCCCTTATGTACTAACTCGCCACTCGCCTTCGGCCTACTCGGGCCCTCACAAGGCTATACACACTAACGGCAGCTTGCCGCGCTTCACAGATCTTATGGTGCCGGCACACCTTACGCTCTATCTGGGCTCCCTGAATCTAGCTAGCAGGAGCCTCATGCTTCACTGCTGAACTATTAACTGAGTTCTCTAGACTAGACTGAGCTCCACTGCAGACTGACCTCTCTTAGGCTTCTCTACTGCAGGAACTCTTCAGAGGAACTGAACTGCCTAGCTCCACCTTCCCTATTTATATCCCTAATGGGCTCCCACTGCTGGTCTGAGGTGGAAGGTGGAGATGTGTGAATGTTTATGGGGGCCTCTTGTGGAGGATTCCATCAATACACTCTTCTAGGATCTGTGATACCAATCGCAGCGGGGCGTCACAGATGCTATTGACGACGAGGTTAGGTTGCGCCTTCTTGGACAGAGACGGAGTACAGGAAGCATGTCAACAACAGCATCCTCAACCACAACTCTGCCTCTGACCACAAGTCGTAGTGGCTCTTCAGGTCGCATGGGCTCTAAGCCTTGCATAGCCTGGGAATTTATTCAGATCGATAAGGATGACCCAACTCGTGTTATCTGTAATATTTGTCACCAAAAGCTAAGTAGAGGCCAAAAAATCCATAGTTTGAGTACTTCATGCATGTACCGTCACATGGATATGAAGCATAAGTTGCAGTGGGAAGCTCACTGTGCTACAATGCGGCCTAGAAGGCTGGGCCAACCACCGTCTTCCCCATCTTGTGCATTCGCGGCCTCTTCATCCTGTGTGACTGGGGGGACAGCAGTCACACATGTTTTTGGACGCAGACCTGCCACCTCTTTACCTGCAACAGCCAGCGTGATTGGCAGGTCGTCAGTTCATTGGGAAGTGGAAACACCTGCTGGTGTTGAGCGCTCTCTGACATCGAGAGCACCACCTTTGGATCAAGGCAACCTAACATGTCCGCCTGCATCATCCTCACAGACCGGCAGTTTGCCGGGGACACCCTACTCAACCCCGTCAAAGCACAACAGCCAGCCCTCGGTCCCTCAGATGTGAAAAAGTAAAAGTCCATTTCCTCCTAGCCATGAGAAAGCTACGAGGTTGAAATTCACCATCTGCAAGCTGTTGGCTACAGAAATGCTGCCTTTCCGCCTGGAGGACACAGTTGATTTTCAAGACCATATGTCCGTCGCAGTGCCCCAGTACCAGATGCCCAGTCGGCACTACTTCTCAAAGAAAGGTGTGCCTGCGCTCCACCAGCATGTCGCACACAACATCACTGCTTCTTTGAGAAACTCTGTGTGTGACAGGGTGCATTTCACCACAGACACTTGGACGAGTAGGCATGGACAGGGATGTTACATGTCACTGACTGGGCACTGGGTAACTATGGTGACAGCAGGACAAGGGGCTGCTGTCCAAGTCTAACCGTCCCCACGAGTTTTGCGTCAATCCTCTTTATCTAGAAGTTCCTCCACTGCTTCTGCCTCCTCAACCTCCTCTCAGTCCTCCACCTGCACCCAAAGCCTGTCTGGTAATGCCACCTGCTTTCTAACTGCGCAGAAGGAATCCTGCACACCTCCTTACTATGCTGGCAGCAGGGCTCAACGGCATCAGTGTTTACTTTGAAATGTCTGGGAAATGTGAGTCACACAGCTGAGGACTTGTGGTCAGCTCTGGAGACCCAGTTTCATGAATGGTTGTCTCCACTGGACCTGCAACCAGGGAAGGCCGTGTGCGACAATGCTGCAAACCTGGGTGCGGCCCTTCGCCGGGGCAATGTCACACACGTGCCTTGTATGGCTCACATGTTGAACCTGGTTGTCCATAAATTTTTAACCCTCTATCCCGGACTAGATGGCCTTCTGCAGAGGGCACGGTCGCTGTGTGCTCACTTCCGCCGTTCGCATCCCACAGCTCAACGACTTACATCTCTACAGAAGTCGTTGGGCCTGCCATTTCACCGGCTGAAATTCGATGTGCCGACACGGTTGAATTCAACTCTGCACATGTTGCAGCGACTGTGGCAGCACCGACAAACCCTGGTGCAATACGTTCTGACGTATAGCCTGGGTCAACGAGATCCAGAGGTGGGGCAAATCACGCTGCAGGAGTGGTCTCTGATCAGGGACCTATGAAGTTGACGCGCCCCCTGGGCCGTGGGGTACCCTGAGCCGGGCCGGTAGACGCTGGGGGTTGTAGTCACTGTGGCGGTGACCCTGTCCGTGACCCAGGGCAGTCAATCCAACGGTAATTTGTATATATGGATTTTATAATGTCCGACAACGCCACCTGTGGAGTGCGGCCAAAGGGGCCGCCGCTGCGGAACAGTCCTCTGAAGCTGGTGGTTTTGCAGCAATGGTATTATTACTCAACACAGGAAGAGTGTAGCTTCAGGGCAGTGTGGGTGGATGATGGTGGTTGTAGTGCAGGGAGTCAGTAATGAACACAGAGTCCATGTGATGCAGTCCCAAGATCTTTACTCACAGTTGTTGCAGTCCAGATTACAGGTACCAGAGCAATCTCACCCATCATGCTGTGTGTACTCAGTGAGGGGCTCAGTCCACCCCCAGATAGCTCCGGAGTACTTAGTAGGACCCCCTTCTGTGTGTCCTTTCTCTGGCCTTCTCCCTGCACCTCACACCCAGTGACACTTCTATCCGGTATCCTCGGGCCTTGGCGGGCGAATTGTGTTCCGTCCCCTGGGTCCTATGTGGCTACCTTCTTAGTGGGACTGGTGTGGACTTTTGCCTGCAGTACATGAAATGCTGCAGCCTCTGGTTTCTAGTTGAGCCTTGCTGTTTCTCCTCTAGTTGAGGGACCGGTTCCCCTTATCTGGCCGGACCCCTCTACCTCCTGGTAGCAGCGGGAGTACGGATGGCTTTCTGCACGGCCCGTAGCCCTAGGGTCCCTTCGGTTCCTGGAGCCTTCCTGCTCCCACTCCTCTCTTCTCTCCTTCAGTCCTGGGCCTCCCAGGCTAGGCCCGCCTCCGGAGCAGAGCTCATGCCGAGCCTCTGCTCCTGTCACTTTTCCTCCTCTGACTGGCTTGCTCTTTCTAAGATGGCTTCCTATTTATACTCTCCCTGTCATGTGCTCCCCTAAGCTGCTCCCCTAAGCACCCACTACATAGGACCCTCCCACCAGCTAGGGACCTGGGACTGTGCTCTCCCTTAGGAGCAATCTCGCCCTACCCACACTGCGGGTAAGTGTTGGATGCAGGTGTTAGGGTCCCGAGCCATACGCCTTCCTTACCTGAGGGTGAGATACCACACCTCTGGGTGAGATGCAGTTACTCTGTGGCGACTGAACCCTCAGGGGCGCCACACACCCTTCTGCACAGTTTTGAAATGGCGACGAAGATGTTTAATGCTGACTACGATGCCATTATCAGCATGACTATTCCGGTGATTTACATGCTGGAGCACACATTAAACAGAATTCAGAGTCAGGTGGTGGGACAAGAGAAGGTGGAGGAAGTAGAGGAGGAGTCGTATGCGGAAGGGATAACATCTCCAAGGTCCAAACGGTTGGCAGCACCAAGGCAGCAGGCATGGGAGGGTGGGGGAGAGGGATTAACCAGGGCGCATGGTAGCAGCCAAACTGTTGAGGAAGGTGCAGGAGCCGAGGAAGAAGTGGAGGATGAACTGGCGATGGGCATGGAAGACTCATCGGATGAGGGAGACCTTGATCACATTTCTGTTGTGCGAGGTTGGGGGCAGAGGGCAGAGGAAGGAAGCATGATTCTTACCTCGCTACTAACAAAACAAGGACTTGGTCCTCCTGGATGCGCAAGACACATGAGTGCCTTCTAGCTGCACTACCTGCAACATGACCCTCAGATTGCAGAATTCGAAGTAATCCCGACTACTGGGTTGCCACACTCTTTGATCCCTGGTACAAAAGTAAATTTGCCGAAATAATTCCTGCCATAAAAAGGGATTGACACATGCAAGAGTATCTGCAGACGCTGTTGCAGAATCTTACATGTGCTTTTCCACAAAACACCAGTGGTGAACGAAGTGAATCTCACAGTTCTAACTTGCCAACCGTGGGACTGTCGAGTGTTCAGCACTCAAACCGTAACAGTAACACAGCATCTGCTGGTAACAGCAAATTTGTGGAATCGTTTCACCACTTTTTTAGACCATCCTTTGCAAGGCCACAGGAGACAAGAAGTCTGACACATAGTCAATGCCTAGAGAGGATGGTGCAGGAGTATCTCCAAGCGAACATCGAAGCCATGACTGTGTCACTGGACCCTTGCTCATTTTGGTATTCCAATCTGGAAAAATGGCCGGAGCTCGCCACTCACGCCTTGGAGATCTTGTCATGCCCTGCAGCCAGTGTTCTCTCTGAACGTGTGTTCAGCACTGCTGATGGTGTGCTGACAGATAAGCGCACGCGGCTGTCCACTGACAATGTAGACAGACTCACGTTCATAAAGATGAACAAATCATGGATTTGCAAGGACTTTTCTACCCCTGTGTTATCCTTGGGAGACTAAAAGCTTGAGGATTTGGTAATATCACCTCACCAACCGTTTTAAGCAACTGTGGGGCAATTGATGCCACTTAACCCTAGAACGCATGACCATAAAAATCTACACTTTCATATACCTGGGGCCTTTTAGGCCCTTGTGCAAATAACATGGAATAACTCAAACTCAAATAACAAACAACTATATACATGAAGAATACCTAGAGTTTCAAAATTCTAACTAAAGTAATCTTGCAGAAAATAGAAAACAATTAACAGGGCGGGACTGCGAGGCCTCAGGTATGCATTCTAGGGTTAAGTGGTGTCTGTGCCACAATTTTGGGAAAAAATGGAGACTCTTTTTGGAGTCCCCTTGCTGTGTCTTACGTAATGTTGGCATCATCATTTCCAGGTAGTTTGGGTCGCTCCCCCCCCTTTTAACTGTAAGAAACTACATACACTATGCCTTGGGGTAACACAGATGGTTGAATCTGAAGAGCTGTTTACTCAGAGGTCTGCTCCAAATCTTCAGTGTCTGCTAGTGAGCGTAGGATTTTTAACTGCATCTAGCCTAGGCAATACTTTGGACGTAGTACCCCAGCTGCGAAGCAAGCTGCACCGCCTGTTTATCTAATAAGAATTTTTAAATGCATCTAGCCTAGGCAGACTGTGGGGACCCCCAACCAAACCCAGACGCTCAGCCCCCCTACAGCCCCCCTTTCCTTCACAATACAATAATGTAACTCTTACAACTGGATGGGTGAGGATCGGTCACAGCTTTGTTAACTCTTTATACTCGTTCCATTAGAAAGGCATTTTATTTCTAAAATAATTCAGCTTGTTGCAGCATGCCCTGGGTCTCCACTCCGGTAACTTGGCCAACAAGTGTAACTCTCCAACATGTCCTTTCTATTTCCAGGCCACGGAGGATCCTGCGTACTCGCATGCAGGACTCTGACACCCACTCATCACTCTTAACGCTTGTTCCACTCCGTCCTGGAGTCCTGACAGGAATATGTCCAGTCCAATATCCATTAAGTGAACACCGTCGGGCCGTATGAGGCCTGCTTTATCTCCTTCCAGTTGTCGGTGTCGTACCACTACACCACCTCTGTCTCTTCTAAATTTTGCCATCCGAATATTTATTACCCGCCTTGTCCGTTCGATGGCCGTGATGTCTCGCGCACCTTGCCATACCGCTATCGGCACAATCTCTGACCATAGTATAGCTAGTTTTGTGAAAAATTCTCTGAAGCGCTCAGTGTCTAGTTTCATTATTGCCATTAGTTATGCGCTCTTGTGATGACCTAGGTTGTTTCCCCAGGCCTGTATAACTAAGATGACCGGACATCTTGCCTCTCTCCCTACCTTGATTACCTCCTTTAGTACCTGTGGCCATAGCAGGCCTCTAATACCTCTAAAGTTGAAATATGTGTTATGAAACTCTAATTTCCTCCCGCCTGGGCGGACTTTCGCCCTTTTTTCTGCCCAATATATATACGAGTGGCCTATCACCCACACTGCTGGCTTAGCGTCACCTGTAAAAGAAACAAACCACGTTAGGATAACAAGTCCGGTCTTATGTATCTTGCCAAACACGTGGATCGCCATCTCCCTATCCTCTGAACATCCGTTTCTGACAGTCCTGCTCTTGCTGCTTCCGTGGCCGTGCCTATGCAGAATGAGTGTGTCCCGTAATCTTTGGGGTGGTTCACTGCCGATGTTATGCATTTATTAAATATAGCTTGGAACTGGTATCTTGATAATGGCGTTCCATCAATGTGTGATAGGAAGAAATTACTTTGTGATCTGATGGTTAGATATGTTTTTACTATTGTTACCCGACTCAGTGTACCGTTTGTGGGTTGTAGAAGTACCCAAGTGCCCCTGCCCACTGGAACCGTTTTCGATTTGTGTATGCGTAGACGTATTGCATTATTGGCTATGACTACGTCCTGGTGTAATAAGCCTCCACTGGTGGTAATTTTGGATTGAGGGACTAATTCGCTTATGCATAGCGCCCCGAAGAAGGCAATCACAATTGCAGTAGACAGTAGTGTTGCTTCAAATTGTGAGTGTCATGTTAATGGTGTTAGGGATATGATGTGAGAATTCAGTTTTAGTGACATGGGACGGGACGTCTACACTCCTGACTTGGCTGACCCCTTTTCCACCCTTTTATGGATTGTCTGATGACGAATCTTTGTCACATCTCCCCAATTCAGTAGTTGGAAGTGAAATGCTACTCCGGTCGGACACCGCTGGGCTGACGCCCCTGATATGCCCCTCATCATTAGCTGGTGGAGAAATTCTATGGTGACTTTTGATCTGGCTTGTTCACATTGGTCAACCCGTCTGCCTGCTACTAGTCGTGTCCACTCTTCCCATGCCTTACCGTATGCTTGCCACGTCAACGGGGCAACTGATGCTCTGATTAATGGCATCAACTATTCGCCACTAGATCCCACAGGGAAGGTGGGCAACTGTTGCCCGATGGGTGGGCGTTGTGGAAGAGCTCTGTGAAAATCTGCCAATTGAACTGTTATAAAGCGTTAGCAGCAGCTTTAGACCCCTCAGCATAGTGGCTAGCGTGGACCCATACATTGTGCTTTAGGCACAGGAATGCTAGCCTGGGTAGTAGGCCTAGCACTGGGAGAGACGATGATGCCATCTTATTAATGCAGTGCGCTAGGCTGGTGTTTTTTGTTATGAAGCGTATATTTTTGTAAGCCAGGAGCGCGCCCCATATTTACATTGCTACCACTATTGGGAAGAAAAATTATTTTCAGGGCTAGATGCAGCTAAAAATTATTATTAATTTAAAAGCTTGTGGAGCTTGGTATAAATGGCCTAATACAATGAGTCCCACACACTGCTAGAAGGCCAAGTATAGACCTGCCTGATAAAAGTCGTAGGAAATGCTGTAACCTAGTCCTTAAAAGGACTGCAATCACAACTATTCCCTACTCCCAAGCTATCTGTAGATTTGTGCGAAAATTGTCTTGAAATTAACAAGGTATAGCGCACACAGCAACAGCAGTGCCGTCTAACACGCAGCTGCAGCAGTGAGAAAATTGTGGTGACGGGGAAAATGGCTGGGTCTTATAGGGCAAGGACATGTGATATACACTGCCAATGACACATGCCCTTGCTTGTGTGAAAAAAAGCACTTCGCTCCGTGTGTGCGCTGCTGATAGGCTGACAGATTGCACCTCCCCACTGTAAATGCGGGAAAGAGAAAAAAAAATGGAGATCTTCATTATTCCTGCAGAGATTCATCCCCTGCCCCTCCCCCCGCCCCGCTGTACACTCAAACTGCGTATTAAAATTAATTTTCATCATTACTGAGAAAAAATCCAGTTATGATTTTGGTGCACGAACAGTTATCGAACATAACCTCGAACAGCCAAATTTTTTTCAAATCGTTCGTGTTCGCCGAACGGCTCGAACACCGCCAAAAACAGCTCGAATTTGAGATTGCCGAACAGTTCAAGTCGAACACCGCTCATCTCTAATTATTAACAGTTGGAAAGATACACAACAGGCTGTGGTCAAACAGAGAGGGAAACCAACCCACGGCTAGAAATAACCGGATCGAGTCCCAGAGTCATGCCATGACAGTTCCATACGTGAACCTAGTGTGCTTTTTCAATGAAACACAGGCCTTACAAATGAAGGAGCACCTTATGGATTTCGTGGTTTCCTTTTTATTAAGTTTTCTTTTCATGCCCCATTTAGAGGGGACTTATACAGACAATAAAATACATTGTTGAATAACATTAATCACATAAATCAAGAGATACCAGAAAGAGTGAAGAATCTGCTCTCAAGCTTACAATCTATGAGGAAATAGGGGAGACACAAAAGGTGGATGGTAACAATTGCTTGTATTGTACGGTCAACCATCAATGTAATAAAAAGGGTAATTACTTAATGCTAAATAAACCAGTCACCAACCAGTGTTAGAACAAGTACAGACACAGTAGTCTACTAAGTGATGGGGTGTATGAACAGAAGATGCGAGGGACCTGATTTGGAAGGAAGTTTTGTATGGGGGGAAAAAAAAGGGATAGTTAGATAGGTGAGGTGATAGGCCAGTCTAAAGAAATGCGTTTTTAGGGCACACTTAAAACTGTGGATATTGGGGATTAATCGAAGAGTCCTGGGTAGTGCATTTCAAAGAACAAGATCATCTTTGAAGTTAAATGATCCATATACACAATTCTATCTATGAGTATATGCAAAGCTTCACACAGTGTGAATAGTCTCACAAGCTAATTAATTCATCATTATATCTGATTCCTGAGACATTGTGGGGAAAAACTACATACAGTAAAATATGATTAGACCATATTTAAAGATATGATAGCATCATAATATTTATGAGACCACTGTCCTATTACTGTCTGCACCCACAGATACTGTGCGTTTTGCCACTGCTTCTTCAAGGAAGGAGTAGCAGGAGTTGTTCAGCACTTGAAGGTGCTGGCTGCATTACATAGCTGGCATCCTGCTCTAAGACTATGCATTTTTCAAGCATTTTTGCCGCGGAATTTCCGCAGCGAAAACGCTAAAAAAATGCTTGGTAATATGTGCCCCATGGTCCCCAATGATAATCCGCATGTGCTTTGCACATGCTGCGGAAATTTCCGCTGCGGATTTTCATTGCGGAAAAATACGCAGTATGTCCATTAATTTTGCGGACACGCAGCATAGTTGCCGCCATTGACTTGCACTGAATCGCATAATATCCACAAGAGCACATGTGCACATGCGAATATTATGCAATTCTATGTGCGGCTGGTACCCAGGTCTGGAGAAGAGGAGACTCTCATCCAGACCCGGGTACCATAGAAACTGTAAAAAAAAGAAAATAAAGAATAAAGATTATACTCACCTTCCAATGGCCCCCGGTGTTTTCTCCACTACGTCCGGTCTCTTGTACTGCTGGCGATGGTCTAAAAGGAACTGCGGTGACGTCATTTTGTCACGTGACAGGTCACCCGACCGCTGACGTCGGCGGTCGCATGACCTGTCCTTTTAGACCACCGCGAGACACTGGGAGACCGGACATGGAGGAGAAAACACTGGGAGCCATCGGAAGGTAAAGTATGATGTTTATATTTTATTTTTTTTAACATTTTTATTCTTTTTTTTAAAGATTTATGGATTTATCTAGTGTGATCAAGTTGTCAAGCACTTTTCCAAGTGATGCTAAAATTGCTTGGAAAAGCGCTTGATAACCCGCATGCAGAAATGAATGCAAAAACGCTTGACAAACGCTTCTACCTGGCAGGAAAAACGCATGTAAAATCCTGCCAGGGAGAAACGGAAAAAATATGCAGCATTTCTGCATCGTGGGCACTTAGCCTAAAGGAAAGGATTAGAGATAACAATGCCAAGTTCAGTATAAGAAAAAGGAATAAAGTAATTTCAAAGAGTGAATAGGATTCCTTTGTCAGACTTTTGGCATCCCTGTGACACCATTTGGTGATGCCAGTTGATCACCTTGTAGGTTGGAGGTCTGGTGAGGCCAATTAAGTCATGCCAGATAAATTTCTGCTAATGTACGATTTTTCTATGTGCATAATGAAGAAACAACTTAATCAAGCATAGTGTGACTCTGATAATAATAAACTCCCCTCTATGTGACTTGCAATAAAGTCTAATTTGTAAGTTGCTTTTTTCAAGATTTTATTATCACCTCAAGCAAAATAAAATTATCTTTTTTCATAAAAATTAAAATAAATTGAGAAAATAAAGGCATTTTTTTCCACAGACCATTTTAGATTTTGTATATACAATTATAAAGCTCACAGTTTCTAATCAATTTTTGCAAATATATTATTTATTACAAACACACTAAAATAAAATCTACAATTTATGGGGCAATATGGTTGGAATCCACAATTTGAGTTTTAATGAACACATTATAATTTACAAGTCAGAGCAATAGAAATACTTTCTGGACTGTTAAGGTTTATTAACTTCTCTAATCATTAATTCAGTCTGTGACTCAATTCGGTCACAAAAATTAATTGCCATAATTGAAAACCATGCATAATTACAATGATTAAAATATGCTCTTGGTGCTGTGGACTGTAAAGGTGTGTTTTTAATCAAGTCCAAAGAGTTTGAATATTGAGGTCTCTTAAAATTGGTGCTTAACTTTCCCCTTGGTAATATAAATTATACCAAAATTACAAGCAGGGTGCTGTATTAATATTTCATATTTAAGTATTCTGCAAATTAAGATTGCAGACTAACATCTATTTAGCTATCTATCTGTCTATCTGATTGAAGGAGAAAAAGGCTGCACTCCATTTTCAATTACTTAGCATTACTTAAGTTAAAACTTATCCTAGAACTTTAGTCGGAATATTGCCTGTTTGCATGTGCAGCCGTGCCTCCTTCCCTTCATACATTGGAATAGATGATGACAGCAAAAATACCCATTGAGGCTAAGAAGAAGCTGCTCACATTGCTGTCCAGTTAACACCATACCATACTGAATACTGATTAGTTGTTGGGAGCTGAAGAGAGCTTGACAGAATGTGATAAAGGTTATCTCAGAGCAGTAAAGCTACCTAATAGCTTCTGTCCAACAGTATTTTAGGACAGATTTTCTGTTAATGTTACAAGACAGTAGCCATTTTTAGATATTGTAATATATACATCCTAAGGTCCCCTTCACACACCTGTATAGAACACTCACGTGAAAAAACTGTACCAATGTCATCTGTGTTTTCCAACAGTGTGCTATTAGTGTGTCATCTGTGTGCTATCCGTGTTTTTCTCAAAGGGTAAAGAAAGAATGAAATTACAAAGCTTCTCCTATATTTGTAGTGTTAAACACGTACAGCACATGGACAGCACCGGATGACACATGGATGCCATCCATGTACTAGATGTATTTTTCACGGACTCATAGACTTGTATTGACCCTTTTCATCCGTGCTGCTGGAAAAAAAACAGACATGTCTCCGTGTGGTTCACACGGACACATGGTTCATAGAAAATCACGGACATGTGAAGATCACCATAGGTTATAATGGGTACGTGTCGTACCATGGAAAAAAACGGATGCCACACATACTGGAAACACATACAGTATATGTGAAGGGGGCCTTAAGCAAAGTGTGATTTGGTCATTAAAAGTATTTAGGAATTTTAGTTAAAATGGTACTTAATTAAATTATTTATTTTATGCTTTGATGTTTATGGAAAATTTATTTAAAACTGTTACCAAGTTTAATAAAATTGCCTTACAGGATATACATAGTGTAAACTGTCTTGATCCATTATAAAAAAAAGGATAGACTAACTAAAATAATCTAGAAAAATTAATACATCTTTTAAAAATTGACTTCACCATCTTTGAAAATTTTTCAAAAAGTTTTCCTGAAATTATATATATATAACCCTCTGAGGTCTCCTAGAATTGTGATCAACCCCTTTAAAACCCTTCACTGCAAAACAGCTTTAATAATGTAAAAGTGACTTCAACATATGGATATAGGTGAATAAACCGGTGATAATCTGGTACTAGTCAGCAGCCAAGTCTTAACCAATTTGTTTTCTTTACTTTTTATAGCAAAATATGGTTAAAGATTAGTGATCAGCGAATATGTTCGAAAAACGATTGCAAATTTCAAATTCGGCACTGATATGGCACATTCGGATTCATGATCGGAACCTGAGCATTTTTTCGGAAAATCGGTAAAATTCGGTAAAAGTGTGTGAAATTATTGCATTGCAACAAAAGTATTTTTATCGCTTTGGCTAGGATAGTGGTGGTATATGATGAGTGGGGTGACATGTTTGATGAGGGGAGAGCTCAAAGGAACTCAGAGCAGCGGTGTGCTTGTAATCTATTTTTTTCCCTAACTTTATGCATGCAAATTGTGGCTAGCCACTTAGGGCGCAGGAAGCATCCACAATGTCCAGACACAAGGGCTTGTGCCATTGGTTGCAGAAATCACATGTACCTCTCTATATAAAGAGCGGACATGTTGTGTTAGCACCATTTTGTGATTATAATAGGTCACAGCGGCTGCTGTTGAGATTTTAGCTAGTTAGCTAGGCAGTTTCTTTTAAGTCAGATAGTTTAGGCAGCTAGTGTCCTGTGTGGCTATGAAATTGACCTTCAAGCAGATTTTTTTTCTTTTGCCATTACTGAGGTCCACACAAAGACAGCAGGGCACATTTCAAAGAACTCTGTTGTGCACTGCTTCTGTTGTGCTCCATGCTCGAGTATACCTTTTAAAAAACATTTTTTTCTGTGACTAATGTGATACAGCAAGTCATATCTCACCTTTTCATATACTCTATATACTCGAGTATAAGCCAACCCGAATATAAGCCGAGGCACCTAATTTTACCACATAAAGCTGGGAACACGTATTGACTCGAGTATATGCATAGAGGGAAAATGCAGCAGTAAATTTCCCAATCCTGGTATGCATGGCCCTCTCATCCCCAATCCTGGTATGCATGGCCCCTTCATCTCCAATCCTGGTATGCATGGCCCATCATCACCAATCCTGGTATGCATGGCCCCCTCATCACCAATTCGGGTATGCATGGACCCCTCATCCCCAATCATGGTATGCATGGATCCCAATCCTGGTATGCATAGACCCCAATCCTGATATGCATGGACCCCTATCCTGGTATGCATGGACACCTGTCCTGGTACGCATGGACCCCAATCCTGGTATGCATCGCCCCCTCATCCCCAATCCTGGTATGCATGGAGCCCAATCCTGGTATGCATGGACCCCAAACCTGGTATGCATGGACCCCTGTCCTGCTATGCATGAACCCCTGTCCTGGCTTGGATGGACCTCTGTTCTGATATGCATGGAGCCCTCATACCCAATCCTGGTATGCATAGACCCCAATTCTGATATCCATGCCCCCCATCCCCATCCTAGTAAGCATGGCCCCCCCATCACTGCACACATAAAAAAAAGAAATACTTCTCACCTTCCTTCCCTCTGCTCCATCGCTGTGCCCTGTCTGCCAGCAGCTGATCTCAGCATCTGAGCAGCACATGATGTCACTGCCATGCACCCTCAGACTCTGAGGTGAGTTGTGATGAGCGAATATGTTTGAAATTTAATCTCAAATGTTAAATTCGACACGAATATTGCACATTTGGATTTGTGATCGTAAAAACAAGCAATTTTTCTTAAAATCGGTAACATTCGGTGAAAAAGTGCGGGAAAAGTATTGCGGTGCAACTAAAGTGTTTTTAACAGTTTGGCTAGCATACTACTTATGTATTATCAGCAGGGGGACATGTTTAATAAGGGAAGTGGCTGGGGAGAGCTAACAGGAGCCGAAAGCAGCACTGTGCTAACCGTCTGGTAATCTTTTTTATTTCTTTTTCTCCAACTTTATGTGTGTAAATCGCGGCTAGCCAATCAGAGCGCAGGAAGCATCCACACTGTCCAGACACAAGGTCTTCTGCCATTGGCTGCTGAAATCACATGCCCTCTCTGTATAGAGGGGACATGTTGTGTCAGTGCCATTTTATGCTTAAAAGTGATCACAGACAGACCCTGCTCATGCCTACTGAGAGATTTTAGCTAGATAGGTGGTTGCTTCTAAGTCAGATAGTTTAGATAACTAGTGTCCTGTGTGTCTGTAAAATTGACCTTCAAGCAGATTTTTTTTTCTTGTGCTATTACTGAGGTCCAGTCAATGACAGCAGTGCCCGTGTCATAGAACTCTGTTGTGCACTGCTTCTATTGTGCTCAATGCATGAGTATCCCTTAAAAAATCTATTTTTTCACTTGCTAATTGTTATGTTCTGCTACCAAAGCTAAGGAAAGAGAGGAGATCTGTCCCTACTATAAGACTCAACTGAATCCCTACGATGTAACAGGGAACCTGATCCTGCGATCAGACCTGCTAAAGTCCTAATCTAGTCTGTACGGAGACCTATAGATTTGGGGAGGGAATCCCTACAAGTACTAAGGACTGGGAGGAATATGGGACACCTCCTAACAGAAATAGTAGCAGACAGACGAACAAACAAAATAGATAGAACATAGAGGTCCGTAGACCAAGCAAACTAACAGAGTTAGATACAGAGCACAGGCTAGCTAGAAAAAAGATATACAATGAAGTCCAGCAAAGCCAGAAGGGCGGAGCAGGATTAAATAGGCCAACAAGGTCATGTGACCAGCAAAGGAAAAAAAACCTAACAGCAAGGTTCTAACAGTACCCCCCCTTTTAAGAGGATCCTCCGGATCCCCTAGGACCAGGCTTATCAGGAAATCTCCTGTGAAACGCTCTGACAAGTCTGGACGCGGAAACATCATCTGACCTCACCCAAGAGTTATCCTCGGGTCCGAAACCTTTCCAGGCCACAAGATACTGCAAACTACCTCTATACCGTCTAGAGTCAAGGATGCGAGAAATTTCATATTCCCCGTCCTCCACCACCGGAGGAACAGAGGCAGAGGCGTCACCATCCGACACAACAGCTTTTTTTAACAGAGAGACATGAAAGACCGGATTAATTCTCCAGGAGGTAGGAACCTCCAACCTAACAGCAGATTGGTTGACAACCTGAAGCACCTTAAAGGGCCCTACAAACTTGGGACCCAATTTCTTAGAAGGAATCCTCAACCGCAGATTCCTAGAGGACAACCAAACCATGTCACCAACAGCGAACAAAACCTCCTGTCGTTTCCTATCAAAGTAGTCTTTAGATTTTCTGTTGGCCTCCTGAAGATTACCACGCACATCTGTCCAAACTCTTTCCAAATCACCGGAAAAATTCTCCTCCTCAGGCACGGCAGATCCCAACTTGGAGAACGACCCAAACGACGGATGTCTCCCAGAACAACAAAAAAAAAGGCGAACAACCAGCAGAAGAAGATGTATGATTGTTCAGAGCAAATTCGGCAAGTGGCAGAAACTCAGACCACCCCTCTTGATTGTCTGCCACAAAACAACGCAAGAACTGCTCAACATCCTGGTTTTTCCTTTCTGTCTGGCCATTAGATTCAGGATGATATCCGGACGAAAACGACAAATGAATTCCCAACCTGTCACAAAAGGCACGCCAAAAACGAGCCACGAACTGAGGACCCCTATCAGAAACAATGTCAGTAGGAACGCCATGAAGTCTGACAATTTCCTTGACAAAGGCCTTAGCGAGAGTTTTAGCGCAGGGCAGTTTGACGAAGGGAACCAAGTGACACATTTTGCTAAAACGGTCCACGACCACCCAGATGACAGTAAAACCCTCAGAGGAGGGAAGGTCAGTTATAAAGTCCATAGCCAAATGTGTCCAAGGAGCACTGGGGACCTCCAAAGGACAAAGCAACCCCGCAGCAGGAGTATGTGAGGACTTAGATCTAGCACATATAGTACATTGGCGCACCCACTTAATGACTTCCTTCTGCCATCCAGGCCACCAAAAACTGCGACCCACCAGTCTCTTGGTCTCAGAGATTCCGGGATGACCTGCCAACCGAGATTCGTGACACTCAACAAACAAATCTCTCCTAAAGGTCCCAGGCACAAACAACCTCCCATGAGGAGTGTTAGATGGGGCATTCTCCTGAGCTTTAAGAATCTCATCTTCCAAAACGGAGTCTAAAGCAGCTATCACAACACCTTCTTGTAAAATGTTTTCCTCTTTCTCAGCACCGACTATGGGAGAAAAACTGCGAGACAAGGCATCCGCCTTAACATTCTTAGTACCAGGGATGTAAGTAACGGAGAAATTAAACCGCGAGAAAAACAGTGCCCACCTAGCCTGACGGGCATTCAGGCGCTTGGCAGCGTCAAGATATATCAGATTTTTATGATCCGTAAGAACCTGAACGGGAAATTCCGCACCTTCCAAGAAGTGGCGCCAGTGTTCAAATGCGAGTTTAATAGCCAATAATTCCCTATTACCAATATCGTAATTCAATTCAGTCTCCGAAAATTTTTTTGAAAAAAATGCACAGGGATGTAATCCATCCCCGTTATCCTGAGACAATACTGCGCCAACCCCCACAGAGGAAGCATCAACCTCAACCAAAAACGGCCTAGTAACATCAGGCTGCATAAGGATGGGAGCAGAGGTGAACCTCTCCTTGAGATACACAAAAGCTTCAATGGCCTCAGAAGACCACTGAACCGCATCAGCACCTTTCCTAGTGAGATCAGTCAGAGGTTTGAGAATACTAGAAAAATTTTTTATGAATTTTCTATAGTAATTGGCGAAACCCAAAAACCTCTGTATCGATTTCAAACCAATAGGCCTAGGCCATTCCTGCACAGCCTGAACCTTAACCGGATCCATCTCAAAACCTTTGCTGGAGATAATGTAGCCCAAAAAACTAATTCTCTGTACAGCGAACTCACATTTCTCCAGCTTAGCAAAAAGCGAATTGTCCATTAATAACTGTAATACCTCACGTACGCTCCGCCAATGAGACTCCAGATCTGGCGAATAAATCAAAATGTCATCCAAATACACAACCACATTTTTACCGATCAAAGGTCTAAGGATGTCATTAATCAGATTCTGAAAAAATGCAGGAGCATTAGTAAGACCAAAAGGCATAACCAGATTCTCAAAATGACCCACAGGAGTGTTAAAAGCAGTCTTCCATTCGTCACCCTCCTTCATGCGCAACAGATTGTATGCCCCCTTAAGGTCAATTTTAGAGAACCACTTGGCCCCCAATAACTGGTTAAACAGATCAGGAATCAATGGCAGTGGGTAAGGATTGCGTACCGTAATTTTGTTAATCTCACGAAAATCCAGACAAGGACGTAAACCGCCGTCCTTTTTTTTTACAAAAAAAAATCCAACCGCCACAGGAGACTTAGAGGGCCTAATGTGACCGGCGGCCAAACTTGTCTGTATGTATTCCTCCAAAGCCTTCCTCTCAGGAATAGTAAGGTTAAATAAACGACTTTTAGGAAGAGTCGCTCCAGGGACAAATTCAATAGAACAATCATAGTCTCTATGGGGAGGCAAAACCTGCGATTCTTTCTCAGAAAAAACTCTCCAAAAATCCTGAATAGGAACAGGTAATTCTCCCCTATCCAAAGCTGCAATACGCCCGTTACAACACTTGTCATAACATTTATGGCTCCAGGATTTAATTTCACTGGTAGACCAATCCAGTACAGGATTGTGAAATTTTAACCAGGGCAATCCCAATATTACTGGAGAAGGCAAGTTATTCAACACTACCAAATCCAATTTCTCATGGTGAACACCATTAATAGTGAGAGGAAATTCACTGACCTTGAGAGTAATATTCTTCAAAGGGGAGCCATCCACAGAAACCACAGCAATGGGGGATGATAAAGGTTCAGGTTTTAAATTGAGTTTTTCCACGAATCCCCCATCAATAACATTCAGTGTAGACCCGCAATCAACAAACACCCGAAATTCCATTAATTTTTCCTGAGCAATCGTGGAAGCAGCTAAAAATATACCCTTGGAATTTAAACAGGCAATACGGGCGTGACTGACCATTTTTTTTTCTTTCTTCATACGAAGCTCACAGCCTTTAATCAAATGACCAGATTTCCCGCAATAGAAACACAAGCCTTCTGAAAAACGACGGTGTTTTTCTTGAGAGCGAGGTGCCACCGATCCAATCTCCATCGGTTCACCACTGTTAGTACACACATTATCATAACCAGAAACTGACATAGCAGAGGATTTGCTCTCATTAACCCTTGCACGCAGTCTCCTATCCACCCGTATAGCTAATTGCATAGCCTGTTGCAAATCCTCAGGTGTAGGATAAGCAATTAGCAGGTCTTTAACCTTTTCACTGAGCCCAGCAAGAAATAGACTTTTCAGAGCAGAATCGTTCCACCCTGTTTGAGTGGACCAACGACGAAAATGTGTACAATATTTTTCCATATTACCTGATCCTTGTTTTAAACGTCTCAACTCAGTCTCAGCTGATGCGACACGGTCAGGATCATCATATAATAGTCCTAAAGCAGAAAAAAAACTATCCACTGATCTGAAGCATGTATCACTAGGTTGCAAAGAAAAGGCCCACTCCTGAGGCTCTTTGCGCAAAAGTGACATTATGAACCCTACGCGCTGGGATTCATCCCCAGAGGACTTGGGTCTCAAACGAAAATACAATAAGCAAGCATTTTTAAATGAAAAAAATTCTCGATGTTCAGCAAAAAATAAATCCGGCAAACATACCTTAGGCTCCAAGAAATGTGCTCCAGGACAGTTACTCACGTGCTGACGGAGCTCGGCCACTTCCAGAGAGAGTCCCTGCAGGTGTTTAGCCAATTCCTGAACCGACACCATGATGGAACAAAAAAAAATCTTTCCTTAGAGAATTTACTGGCTGGACTTACTGTTATGTTCTGCTACCAAAGCTAAGGAAAGAGAGGAGATCTGTCCCTACTATAAGACTCAACTGAATCCCTACGATGTAACAGGGAACCTGATCCTGCGATCAGACCTGCTAAAGTCCTAATCTAGTCTGTACGGAGACCTATAGATTTGGGGAGGGAATCCCTACAAGTACTAAGGACTGGGAGGAATATGGGACACCTCCTAACAGAAATAGTAGCAGACAGACGAACAAACAAAATAGATAGAACATAGAGGTCCGTAGACCAAGCAAACTAACAGAGTTAGATACAGAGCACAGGCTAGCTAGAAAAAAGATATACAATGAAGTCCAGCAAAGCCAGAAGGGCGGAGCAGGATTAAATAGGCCAACAAGGTCATGTGACCAGCAAAGGAAAAAAAACCTAACAGCAAGGTTCTAACACTAATGTTATACAGCAGGCAAGCCCTACCAGCCCACCTTTTCATTTTGTGGGGTTGAAATTCAGCTGTATGCAGAGCTCCTGACTGCAGAGTACAAAAATATTTATTTTTTCATTTGCTGATATGATACCGCAAGCTATAGCAGCCCACCTTGTCAATTTTATTTTGGGGGGGAGGAGTGGGGATTCAGCTGTATGCACAGTAAAAAAAAACTATTTTTTCTGTTGCTAGCCAGAGTAAAAAAAATCTATTTTTTTCTGTGACTAACGTGATACAGCAGGCTAGATCTGAGTTTGAAATATCTTGGAGCATATATTCTATGTAATACAGGCCTCATCCACAGTAAAAATATACTTTCTTCTGTTACTAATGTGATACAGCAGGGGACATCTCAGTTTGAAAGAGTTTGGAACATATCTCCTATGTTATACAGGCATCATCCACAGTAAAAAAAATACTTTTTTCTGTTACTAACGTGATACGGCAGGGGACATCTCAGTATGAAATAGTTTGGAGCATATCTCCTATGTTACACACGCCTCATCCACATTAAAAAAATACTTTCTTCTGTTACTAGCGTCATACAGCAAGCCATATCTCACCTTGTTATTTGGTGCTGCTGAAATTCCGCTGTGTGCAAAGCTGTTGCAGAGCAAAAAATACAATATTTTTCAGTTACTAACGTGATACAGCAAGCCATATCTCACCTTGTCATTTAGTGCAGCTGAAATTCAGCTGTATGCAAAACTAGTGCAGAGTAAAAAAAAAATCAATTTTTTTTGCTAAATCCTAGTACACAATCTAAGCAACATGAGTGGGAAAAAGACAGGTCATGGTGGAAGGGGGGATATGCTTGGTTTTCAAAGTATATGTGGGGTAGGTGGTAATGTTAATGAAAGCACTAGTGAACCAACACAGTCACATCCTATCCAAAGACAATTGATAACTTCTGTTACTGGACAAGCTACTCCACTCCCTTTCTTTGGCAGCCGCACAGCGATACGCCTTGTTGATAAGAGCCGGAAAGAGCAGAATCTCCAGTGGATGGCAAGCGCTGCTTCAAGTTACCTTTCCTCTTCTTCCTCCACCTCAACATCACATTCAGTACAGTCCAAAGAAGTGGCAACCCAATTATCCCTGCTTCCCCCGGCATCACAACTGTCCAACTGCCCACCTGACTGTAGGAAACCACAGATGGGTGAGTTTGCAGAACTGTTCACACATTCTAGACCATGGACATCAGAAGTGTACTCCAAACATTCACAGAGTCAAGAAGAGGAGGAAAGCATCCTAGGCAAACCAAATTTTTTTTTTAGTTGGATTTGGGGCAGGATGAAGTAGGGTCCGAGCAGGTTCCTGACCCTCATCACCAGACGTTAACCACCGGGGAGGGAGGTTATGCTGATGAGACTCAGATGCCTTAGGCTCATGCGGACTGTACTGTGCTGTCAGGGCAACAAGAGGAGAAGGGTCACTCTCAGGTCAAGGAATGGGATAACACATTGTATGATGATGAGAATGAAGATCCTACTTGGTGTGAACCAAGAGTCACGCAGTCGAGTAGCTCATCTGAGGAGGTGGAGGAGTAAGACGAGGAGGTTATGTTTCGCCCTACAACGCAGACACAGAGTGATGCAGGCACGAGGAGCCACAACTGTGGCTGTGACCAGCAGCGGTCAAGGGTGAGCAGCTCGCAGTATCAGCAAGGGTTGCCTAGGCAGGCCCTTTTTTGACACCGCAAAGCAAGAGCCAACTCACGTTATCTGCAAAAGTTTCAAAAAAAAGCTCAGTAGAGGGTAGAGATGAGCGGTGTTCGACTCTAACTGTTCGCCAATCTCAAATTCGAGTTGTTTTTGGCGGTGTTTGAGTCGTTTGACAAACGCGAACGATTTGCAAAAAATTTGGCTGTTCGAGGTTAAGTTCGATAAATGATCGTGCACCAAAAGCGTAACTGGATTTTTTCACATCATGCAGGGATTGTCTGCCACTTACTGTAATGCTACTGCCATGGTAGTTGTGGTATTACAGTGGTTGCCCAAATCGATGGGTACAGTGCTCACAGTGAAACATGAAAAGCCGGCAATTCAGCAGCGGCATACACCGGTACCCGACAATTTAGAACAGAAAGAATAGAGCATCACACATCGATTAGATTGATAGAAACATGTCAGTCACATATATAATAAGTACAGTGACAGTGTTGGTTACTGTACTTGTCATATAGTGTTAAAAGATTTATTAAAAAAAAATAATAGTGTTTTCATGCACCGTCTCTTTAAAAAAGCCGGCCGGCAATTCAGCATCGGTACCCGACAATTTAGAATAGAAAGAATACAGCATCACACATAGATTAGACATATAGAAACATGTCAGTCACATATATAATCAGAACAGTGATAGTGTTGATTACTGTACTTGTCATTTAGTGTTAAAATAAAGGATTTATTAAAAAAAAATTGTTGTGGAGTTCCCTGTAATTTTAGTCTCTAGCGAAGATTAAGCAGACAGCTGGGGCAGATGTTTGAAGCCTGGGAAGGGGGTAATACCCACAGAGCTTCCCAGGCTACTAATATCAGCCCCCAGCTGAATACCTAGCCTTTACTAGCTATTAAAATGGGGGACCCCCCCAAAAAATGACATGGGCTCCCCCCTATTTTAATAGCTAGAAAAGGCTAGGCAGACAGCTGGGGGCTGATATTAATAGCCCAGGAAGGGTGCCATGAATATTGGCCCCCTCCCAGGCTAGAAACACCAGATGTCAGCCGCCCCAGAAATAGGGCATCCACAGGATGCGCCAATTCTGGCACTTAGCCTCGCTCTTCCCACTGCCCTGTAGCGGTGGCAGTGGGGTAATAGGGCTGGGACTGATGTCAGCTTATAATGCCAGCTGACATCAAGCCCAGGTTAGTAATGGAGAGGCGCCTATAAGACACCCCCATTACTAACCCCATAGTCAAAGTTAAAAAAAAAACACAAACACCCAGAGTAAAGTCCTTTAATTGAAATAAACACAAAATTCTTTATTGTTCTAATTTAAACCATACTTACCATCACGCCCATTCCAGCTGAAGCCAACGATCTCCTGGAATAAAAATAAAATAATAAAACAATATCATCCTTACCTTTCCATGGTTCCCAGGATGGCTCTAGCTCTGCTACATTCACATGACAAGCTGGATGGCAGCTGAAAGCTGCCATCCAGCTTGCCATGCTGCAGATACTGAGAAGCGCAGACATGCTTGCGCTCCTCAGTGTCTGGCTGTGACGGCATCCAGATGAGCTCAGGTCATGTCCATGACCTCAGCTCACCTCGTGCACGTCACCGAGAGCGTGGGAGAATTCTCCTGCACATGCGGTGAGCGTGAGAGAATTCTCCTGTACTCACGGCAAGCACAAGCGCAGGAGAATTTTCCCATGCTATCAGTGACGTGCATGAGGTGAGCTGAGTTCATTGGATATGATCTCGGTTCATCTGGATGCAGTCACAGCCAGACACTGAGAAGCGCAAGCACACCTCCGCTTCTCAGTGTCTGCGGCATGGCAAGCTGGATGGCAGATTTCGGCTGCGATCCAGCCTGTGATGTAAATGTAGCAGAGCTGGAGCCGTCCGGGGAACCATGGAAAGGTAAGGATGAGGTTGGTTTATTATTTTACTTTTATTGCAGAAGACATTGGCTTCAGCTAGAATGGGCGTGATGGTAAGTATGGTTTAATTTAGAACATTAAAATATTGTGTGTTTATTTCAATTAAAGAACTTTATTCTGGGTGTTGTGTTTTTTTTAAATACTTTACTAGAAATTCATGGCGGTCATGTCTAATATTGGCGTGACCCCATGAATTTCGGGCTTAGGATGATGTTGGTTTATTATTTTATTTTTATTGCAGGAGATCGTTGCCTTCAGCTGGAATGGGCATGATGGTAAATATGGTTTAATTTAGACATTAAAGAATTGTGTGTTTATTTCAATTAAAGGACTTTATTCTGGGTATTTGTGTTTTTTATTAACTTTGACTCTGGGGTTAATAATGGGGGTGTCTTATAGACGCCTCTCCATTAATAACCTGGGCTTGATGTCAGCTGGCATTATAAGCTGACATCAACCCCAACCCTATTACCCCACTGCCACCGCTACAGGCAGTGGGATGAGCGAGGCTAAGTGCCAGAATTGGAGCATCCTATGGATGCGCCATTTGAGGGGCGGCTGACGGCTGGTGTTTCTAGCCTGAAAGGGGGCAAATAATCATGGCACCCTTCCAGGGCTATTAATATCAGCCCCCAGCTGCCTGCCTAGCCTTTGCTAGCTATTAAAATAGGGGGGACCCCATGTTGTTTTTTGGGGGGGTCCCCCATTTTAATAGCTAGTAAAGACTAGGTATTCAGCTGGGGGCTGATATTAGTAGCCTGGGAAGCTCCGTGGGTATTACCCCCTTCCCAGGCTTCAAACATCTGCTCCAGCCGTCTGCTTAACCTCCGCTAGAGACTAAAATTACGGGGAACCCCATGCCAATTTTTTTTTTAATAAATCCTTTATTTTAACACTAAATGATAAGTACAGTAATCAACACTATCACTGTACTTATTATATATGTGACTGACATGTTTCTATCTATCTAATCTATGTGTGATGCTCTATTCTTTCTATTTTAAATTGTCGGGTACCGATGCTGGATTGCCGGCCGGCTTTTTTAAAGAGACGGTGCATGAAAACACTATTATTTTTTTTAATAAATCCTTTAACACTATATGACAAATACAGTAACCAACACTGTCACTGTATTTCTTATATATGTGACTGACATGTTTCTATCTATCTAATCGATGTGTGATGCTCTATTCTTTCTGTTCTAAATTGTCGGGTACCGCTGCTGAATTGCCGGCCGGCTTTTTTAAAGAGAGTGTCTTCTGAGCAGTTTGTCAGCTTTTGGACACCTTTGAAGGTGTTTTCTATGTGTTTTTATTTGCCTGCCATTGGTTTTAACGGTGTTCGACGGTGTTCGACAGTGTTCTAAGGTGTTCGACGAACAGTTCCACGAACATCCCGGTGTTCGACAAACCGAACCGAACTCGAACACTATGGGGGTGGCTCAACACTAGTAGAGGGAAAAAGTGGATTAATTTGACTACTACATGCATGAACCTTCACATGTACAATCAACATGCGTTAGACTGCCAATCTCACTGAGGTAAAATGTGGACCTCAACAATCATCAGCCGCCCCATCAACTTCATCTGCTGATTCTTCCTCCTCTGTTTCCGTGCCAAGTATTGTCAGGCAGGTCTCTGACTGCAGAACCTCCGGTTCTTTACCCGCTCCAGTCAGGCTGAGTGAGAGCCTGTCAGCTGTAAAGGAAGCAGACATGCTTGCTGTGTTTGTTTCAACGAGCACACCACATGTTTCTCAATCCACCATAACATCTGCCTCTGCAACTTACACACGGTCCACCAGTTTGTCTGTTTCACCGTAGGCTGCCCTCCCACAGCACTGCAGCCAGCCCTCAGTCCTGCAGTTGTGGTCATGTAAATGATTGCTTCATCCTACACATAAGAAAGCTAAAAGGTTGAACTCCACCATCTCCAATCTGTTGGCCATGAAAATGCTACCTTTGTGCCTGGTAGATATACAGGTGCATCTCACTAAATTAGAATATGATCATAAAGTTAATTTATTTCAGTTCACCAATACAAAAAGTGAAACTCGCATATTGTATAGAGTCATTACAAACAGAGTGATCTATTTCAAGTATTTATTTTTGTTGATGTTGATGATTATGGCTTACAGCCAAAGAAAACACAAAAGTCATTATCTCAGTATATTAAAATAATTAACATTAAACACCTGCAAGGGCTTCCTAATATTTTAAAAATGTCCCTTAGTCTGTTTCAGTAGGCTCCACAATCATGGAGAAGACTGCTGATTTGACAAATGTCCAGAAGGCAGTCATTGACATACTCTACAAGGTCCCTAAGTTCCAATTTTCATTTGGAAATCAAGGTCCCAGAGTCTGAAGGAAGACGAGAGGCACACAATCCAAGCTGCTTGAGGTCTATGATGAAGTTTCCACAATCAGTAATGGTTTAGGGAGCCATGTCATCTGCTGGTGTAGGTCCTCTATGTTTTATCAAGACCCAAGTCAGCGCAGCCGTCTACTAGGAAATTTTAGAGCACTTCATGCTTCCCTCTGCCCACAAGCTTTTTGGAGATGAAAATTTAATTCTCCAGCAGGACTTGAAACCTGTCCACACTGCCAAAAGTACCAATACCTGGTTTTAAAACAACAGTATCTCTGTGCTTGATTGGCCAGCAAACTCGCCTGACCTTAACCCCATAGAGAATCTATGGAGTACTGACAAGATGAAGATGATAGACACCAGACCCAACAATGCAGACGAGCTGAAGGCTGCTATCAAAGCAACTTGGGCTTCCACAACACCTCAGCAGTGCCACAGGCTGATCACCTACATGCCACGCTGCATTGATGCAGTAATTGATGCAAAAGGAGCCCCGACCAAGTATTGAGTGCATTTATTGAACATACATTTCAGTAGGACAACATTTCGGATTTTAAAAACATTTTTCAAGCTGTTGTTATAAAGTATTATTTACTGAGATAATGACTTTTGTGATTTTGTAACATACCTGGCGGCGCCCTTGCATGGTGGTCCATCTCCCACTGTGCAAGAGCGCGCACTTGATCTCCAGTCCAGAATGTCTCTCTGGCTTCCCTCCATGCTGTCTGTTTGTGTCTGTTTCTGCTGCTTAAGGGCGGCGCCCGATCACTTCCTGCTTTTTGTACCTGCTGTGGGTCACACCCCTTGTGTGTCCTCAGCCTATTGCTGTCTGTCACCTGGTATATAACCGAGCTGCTCCAATCAATCCCTGCCTGAGCATAGTGTTTCATTCAGTGTGTGCTTGCACTCTGAAGGTGCCAGGTCCCATTCTGTGTTCTCTTGTCTGCCTATCCTGGAGGCTGTATTTCCAGGCCTGTCTGTACACGCTCCTTGCCTGTTCGTCCTGCCTCTCTGGGGGCCGTATTCCCAGACCCGCTCCTGTATTCCGCTGCAGTGTCGGTCTCCTCCGTACACTCAGTTCCAGTCTGAACTCTCTCCTATCCTTTACCTGTTTTGCCTCTATGTCTGTTCCCTTCCTTTTTCTGCAGAGTCTGAACTCGTACCTAACTCCTGCTTGTTGTCTCTGTACTCCCGTTTGTGAGTTTGTTGTCCTCTCGCTACTTCACTGCTAATACCCTGTGGGTATCGGGCTCTGCCTTTCCATTCCTGTCTGTTCCGTGTGAACAGAGCCCTGTCCCCCCTGCTCAGCCTTGCCTGCTCTGACTCCTTTGCTCACCGCTCCGGCGGTTCTAGCCTGCTCTGACTCCTTTGCTCACCGCTCCGGCGGTTCTAGCCTGCTCTGACTCCTTTGCTCACCGCTCCGGCGGTTCTAGCCTGCTTTGACTCCTTTGCTCACCGCTCCGGCGGTTCTAGCCTGCTCTGACTCCTTTGCTCACCGCTCCGGCGGTTCTAGCCTGCTCTGACTCCTTTGCTTACCGCTCCGGCGGTTCTAGCCTGCTCTGACTCCTTTGCTTGCTGCTCCGGCAGCCTTGCTCCGCTCTGACCCTTTTGCTCACTGCTCCGGCAGTCTCGCTCCGCTCTTATCCTTTTGCTCACTGCTCCGGCAGTCTTGCTCCACTCTTGCTCACCGCTCCAGGCGGTCTCGTCCTGCTTTACTCTTGCTCACTGCTCCGGCAGTCTCGCTCAGCTCTGACCCTTTGCTCACCACTCCTGGCGGCCTTGCCCTGCTCTACTCTTGCTCACCGCTCCAGGCGGTCTTGTCCTGCCCTGTTCTCGCTCACCTCTCTGGGCGGCCTCACTCTGCTGTGTTTGTCCGCCACATTTGTGGTTCTGTTCCTGAGTCCCAGTGTGTACTGGGTCCTATCCCGCCAGTGTCCCTACCTGCTAGTGCCTCCCTGTCTGCACTCTAGCTGTGCTTGCCTGTACCCGCCTGCCTGCATACCAGTCGTGCCTGCCTATACCCACCAGTCTGTGCGCCAGCCTAACCAGCCTGTTCCTGTATTCCCCTGTGTGGGTCAACAGCCGTGTCCGGGGTCTGTCCTGGAGTAGCACCTGGTCCCTCTGCTCGGTTCCTCCTTGGTGCACTGGCGTCGTATGCCGTCGTGCGACCCTGGTCGGATCGGGTGAATACCTAGTTACGCCCCTCCAGGCATTCACTCTCCGGCACGGTCCAGTGGAATCACACGCACACGCCGCTCAGCCCGGGCATGTGCATTACAGCATGCTCAGGCCATGGTTCCCATTGAGCCCCACGGCCTTCGCTCTCTGAGATGTTTTCCAGCGAATACGTGCATTAAAAATAAGTAAATAATTTTTTTTTCCCCTTAGCTGAGTTCCAGGCGAATTACGCACCCGTCCAGATGGATCAGCTCTCGTTCCTGCGGATCCGCCACGTTACTATGGGGATCCAAGACACAGTCGTGCATTTGTGGAGCAATGCATGCTACACTTCAAGTTCTACCCTCTATGTTTTCCCACAGATCGGGTTAAGGTGGGATTCATGATGTCTTACCTAGCGGGTGATGCCTTGAATTGGATCATTCCTCTATGGGACGCACAGGATCCTATCGTCCTAGACATAATGGCCTTCCTGGTGGCCTTTCTATTGGTCTTCGATGATCCTAACCCGGAGGCTCCTGCTGAAGCTTCACTTCCCAGTATCCCGGAGCAGCCCCGATGGGTAATGTGTGTGGGTAGCGCAATAGTCCTCCAGCCCAATGAGACTACTGCCCACCCAGAGTCCTCACAGGGTGACTACGCTCTCCAGAATACTTCTCCCAACCTCAAGAGGCAGTCCAGACGTGCTAGACGTAGAGGCAAGCCGTCACACCAGGGTCTGTCCTCCCTGAGACCTCCTGACCCCAACCTTGAAGTCCCTACTGAAGCTTCATCTCCCTGTATCCCGGAGAAGCCCCAACGGGTAATGTGCGTGGGTAGTGCACCAGTTCTTCTGCCCGAAGAGACTACTGCCCATCCAGACTCCACACAGGAGAACATCCTGCACCCGGCATCAGATGCTTCACCCACTTTAACCGGTGTGCATGTCCAAGGATGCTCCGAAGCTGTGATTACCTCAGAGTCTGTGCACCTCTACTACCTGGCGGATGACCCCCAGTTGCCTCCTGAATCCTCCGGGATACCACTCGATGACAAATGGAGAGAGACTTCTCTACACCTGGTACTCGATACTTTGTCCGCTCCGTCCTGTGAGCCTGACAATGGGTACCCCAAAGTGGTAGTTACCCCCGAGTCTCTACACCCCTCCAACCAGGCGGAGGACCTCCAGTTGTCTCCAGAACCCTTCGGGGTGCTACCTGGTAGCGAAAGGACAAAGACTCTCCTACACTCTGTACCTGATACCTCGCTCGCTTCGTCCAGTGAGTCCAACCTAGTGTACTCTGAAGCAGGGGTTACCCATGAGTCTCTACACCCCTCCGACCTGGCGGAGGATCTCCATTTGTCTCCGGAACCCTTCGGGGTGCTACCTGGTAGCGAAAGGACAGAGACTCTCCTATACTCTGTACCTGATACCTCGCTAGCTTCGTCCAGTGAGTCCAACCTAATGTACTCTGAAGCAGAGGTTACCCATGAGTCTCTACACCCCTCTGACCAGGCGGAGGACCTCCAGTTGTCTCCAGAACCCTTCGGGGTGCTACCTGGTAGCGAAAGGACAGAAACTCTCCTATACTCTGTACCTGATAACTCGCTCGCTTCGTCCAGTAAGTCCAACCTAGTGTACTCCGAAGCAGAGGTTACTCCCGAGTCTCTACACCCCTCCGACCGGGCGGAGGACCTCCAGTTGTCTCCAGAACCCTTCGGGGTGCCACATGGTGGTGAATGAACAGAGACTTTCCTATACTCGGTACCCGATACCTCGCCTGCTTCGTCCAGTGAGTCCGACCTAGTGTACTCTGAAGCAGATGTTTTCTCCGAGCCTCTGCACTCTTCTGACCCGGCGGAGGACCTCCAGTTGTTTCCTGAATCCTCCGGGGTACCACCAGATAACAAAGAGACAGTGATTTTTCCTCATCCTGTACCTGATAACCCGTCTATTTCTTCCTGTGAGCTTGACAAGATGTACCTCGAAGCAGAGTTTACCCCCAAGTCTCTGCTCCCCTCTAACCCGGTGGAGGACTTCCAGTTGTCTCCTGTACCCTCTGGGGTGCCACCTGAAAATATGTGGAGAGAGACTTCCTTGTGTGCTGTTCCTGGTACTCCACCCGTTTCGTCTGTTGCTGAGGATGGCTGGATAGGAGGTAGCATCCTAGCTAACCAGATGAGACCAGTTTTTCCTGTGGACAGTGGGAGTGATCTCCTTGAAGTGAAGAATTGGCCCTCGAATTCCCTGCGGAAGATTCTGGCAGGCCTGAAGAAGAGGGGGCATAAGGGGGGGGTACTGTAACATACCTGGCGGCGCCCTTGCATGGTGGTCCATCTCCCACTGTGCAAGAGCGCGCACTTGATCTCCAGTCCAGAATGTCTCTCTTGCTTCCCTCCATGCTGTCTGTTTGTGTCTGTTTCTGCTGCTTAAGGGCGGCGCCCGATCACTTCCTGCTTTTTGTACCTGCTGTGGGTCACACCCCTTGTGCGTCCTCAGCCTAATGCTGTCTGTCACCTGGTATATAACCCAGCTGCTACAATCAATCCCTGCCTGAGCATAGTGTTTCATTCAGTGTGTGCTTGCACTCTGAAGGTGCCAGGTCCCGTTCTGTGTTCTCTTGTCTGCCTATCCTGGAGGCTGTATTTCCAGGCCTGTCTGTACACGCTCCTTGCCTGTTCGTCCTGCCTCTCTGGGAGCCGTATTCCCAGACCCGCTCCTGTATTCCGCTGCAGTGTCGGTCTCCTCCGTACACTCAGTTCCAGTCTGAACTCTCTCCTATCCTTTACCTGTTTTGCCTCTATGTCCGTTCCCTTCCTTTTTCTGCAGAGTCTGAACTCGTACCTAACTCCTGCTTGTTGTCTCTGTACTCCCGTTTGTGACTTTGTGGTCCACTCGCTACTTCACTGCTAGTACCCTGTGGGTATCTGGCTCTGCCTTTCCCTTCCTGTCTGTTCCGTGTGAACAGAGCCCTGTCCCCCCTGCTCAGCCTTGCCTGCTCTGACTCCTTTGCTCACTGCTCCGGCGGTTCTAGCCTGCTCTGACTCCTTTGCTCACCGCTCCGGCGGTTCTAGCCTGCTCTGACTCCTTTGCTCACCGCTCCGGCGGTTCTAGCCTGCTCTGACTCCTTTGCTCACCGCTCCGGCGGTTCTAGCCTGCTCTGACTCCTTTGCTCACCGCTCCGGCGGTTCTAGCCTGCTCTGACTCCTTTGCTCACCGCTCCGGCGGTTCTAGCCTGCTCTGACTCCTTTGCTCACCGCTCCGGCGGTTCTAGCCTGCTCTGACTCCTTTGCTCACCGCTCCGGCGGTTCTAGCCTGCTCTGACTCCTTTGCTCACCGCTCCGGCGGTTCTAGCCTGCTCTGACTCCTTTGCTCACCGCTCCGGCGGTTCTAGCC
The DNA here is from genome assembly GCF_046119375.1 of Phyllobates terribilis. Lineage (NCBI taxonomy): Eukaryota > Metazoa > Chordata > Amphibia > Anura > Dendrobatidae > Phyllobates > Phyllobates terribilis. The sequence continues at coordinate 449,855,704 of NW_027362764.1, forward strand.
TGCTCTGACTCCTTTGCTTACCGCTCCGGCGGTTCTAGCCTGCTCTGACTCTTTTGCTGGCTGCTCCGGCAGCCTTGCTCCGCTCTGACCCTTTTGCTCACTGCTCCGGCAGTCTCGCTCCGCTCTTATCCTTTTGCTCACTGCTCCGGCAGTCTTGCTCCACTCTTGCTCAACGCTCCAGGCGGTCTCGTCCTGCTTTACTCTTGCTCACTGCTCTGGCAGTCTCGCTCAGCTCTGACCCTTTGCTCACCGCTCCTGGCGGCCTTGTCCTGCTCTACTCTTGCTCACCGCTCCAGGCGGTCTTGTCCTGCCCTGTTCTCGCTCACCTCTCTGGGCGGCCTCACTCTGCTGTGTTTGTCCGCCACATCTGTGGTTCTGTTCCTGAGTCCCAGTGTGTACTGAGTCCTATCCCGCCAGTGTCCCTACCTGCTAGTGCCTCCCTGTCTGCACTCTAGCTGTGCTTGCCTGTACCCGCCTGCCTGCATACCAGTCGTGCCTGCCTATACCCACCAGTCTGTGCGCCAGCCTAACCAGCCTGTTCCTGTATTCCCCTGTGTGGGTCAACAGCCGTGTCCGGGGTCTGTCCTGGAGTAGCACCTGGTCCCTCTGCTCGGTTCCTCCTTGGTGCACTGGCGTCGTATGCCGTCGTGCGACCCTGGTCGGATCGGGTGAATACCTAGTTACGCCCCTCCAGGCATTCACTCTCCGGCACGGTCCAGTGGAATCACACGCACACGCCGCTCAGCCCGGGCGTGTGCATTACAGATTTGATTGGTTGCAAGCCATAATCATCAACATTAACAGAAATAAACACTTGAAATAGATCACTCTGTTTGCAATGACTCTATATAATACATGAGTTTCACTTTTTATATTGAAGAACTGAAACAAATTAACTTTTAGATGATATTCTAATTTTGTGAGATGCACCTGTAGATGGTTTCCAAAAGCTGATGGCCGTCGTAGTGCCCCAGTTCCTGTTGCCCAGTTGCCATTACTTCTTTAAGAAAGCAGTTCCTGCGCTACACCAGCATGTCACAGAAAACATCACCCGTTCTTTGACTAAATCTTTGTCTGCCAGGGTGAATTTCACCACAGACACCTGGATGAGTAAGCATGTGCAAGGGTGTTACATCTCGCTGACTGGGCACTGGGTTACTCTGGTAGCTGTGAGGGCAGGTGGGGAAGGTGTTGCTCCACAAATATTGGAATCCCAAAGGCTTGCAGAACAAACCTCTGTATTTCACACTTCCTCCACTGCTTCTGCTTCCTCTACCTCCTCTAGGGCCTCCACCTGCGCACTCAACCTCTGCCTAATGAGACACACATCCGTAACTGTTTGCACAGGCCATGGAATCTGGTGGCTCCCAGGCTCCTAAACTCTCAGACATGTCCCAAGAGGTCTCTCGTCAGAGATCCCAACAGGATACTATCTTGTCCTATCTGCGGACAGTCAACTCTCACTTAGACGCGCTGTCCTCCCCGCCTCTAACCAAGCGGCACCAGCTCTGGCGGCACCTCAACCCAGTGGCACTGTGGCATCCGGCTTAGGACCCCGGCTTTCTGCTCCTCCATGTTTCTGTGGTGACCCTGCCTTAGGTCGGGGCTTCATTAATCAGTGCACGCTGCACATTGAGCTTCTGGCACACCAGTTCGCCTCCGACCATGCCAAGGTGACATTCATCATGTCTCATCTCTCCGGAGAGGCGTTGGCATTGCTTAACCCTCTGTGGGAGAGAGGGGATATTCTGGTGTTCAACCTCCAGGTGTTCCTTGTGGCTTTCCGGAAGGTGTTCGATGAGCCCAGATGAAAATCTTCTCCGGCTCCGCCAAGGGAGTCTCTCTGTGGGACAGTATGCCATGCATTTCTGCACCCTCAAGTCTGGAACAATGAGGCTCTGGCATCCATTTTTTGGGAGGGCCTTTCTGGACGGATCAAGGATCAACTTGCCGGTCATGACATACCTCCTTCTCTGGACGACCTGGTGTCTTTAGCTCCACGGATCTACATCCGTTTCCAGGAGCGTACTAAGGAAGTGACCCGTGAGAAATGGCCAGTCTCGCAACCAGCATCCCTTACGGTGTCTTCTCCAGAGTCTATGCAAATAGACCAAGTTAACATGGTCAAGTCTCATCAGGAGATCCACCGCGCCAAGGGGAGTTGCTTCTACTGTGGCAGTATAGAGCATCAAATCCGCTCCTGGCCGGTGAGACCGGGAAACTCAAGTGTCTAGAACTGCTCGAAGAGGTCATCCTAGGCAAAAGTTCTTCCTCTCCGCCCTTGACTCTGTCTGTTTCAGTTACCAGTGATGAGACCTGCTTCTTCCAGACTGCCTGTCTGGATTCAGAAGCAGCTGGGAATCTCATTCAACCGGCCGTTGTGGAGCGTTATCAGATTCCTGTCATATGTCTGGCTGATCCTTTAGCGGTTTCCTCTGTGGATGGAATGGTTCTCTCTGAGACCATCTTGTTTGTCACTGAGCCTGTAACTCTTCAGGTGGGAATGCTACATTTGGAGAAGATCTCCTTTTACGTGTTGTGCGGTCTCTCTCATCCCCTTTTGCTTGGCTTGCCTTGGTTACAGACACATGAGCCCGTCCTGAATTGGAACTCGGGTGAGGTGCTCTGTTGAGGTCAGGAATTTAATAAGTCCTGTCTGCTTCCGGTTCGTCCTGCTTGACCTCCGTCTACTCCAGCTAACCTATCTGGCCTGCCGGCACCCTACTGGTCATATGCGGACGTCTTTGATAAAAAAAAGGAGGCAGAGACGCTACCACCTCATAATCCGTATGATTGCCCCATTGACCTAATATCTGGTGCTTCACCTCCTCGCCTGCAAATCTACCCCTTGTCGCTGGCTGAGACCCGTGCTATGTCTGAATACATAGAATAGTGTCTTGCTAGGGGATTTATCCAGAAATCCATCTCTCCGGCTGGAGCAGGATTCTTCCTTGTCAAAAAGAAAGACGGCTCTTTTCATCCTTGTATTGACTATAGGGGCCTAAACCAGATTACCATCAAAAACAAGTACCCCCTGCCTCTCATCTCAGAGCTGTTTGACCACCTAAAAGGCACTAATATCTTCACTAAGCTCGATCTTCGTGGGGCATACAATCTGGTCCGGATTTGCCAGGGAGACGAGTGGAAGCGGCATTCAAAACTTGGGATGGTCACTACGAGTACCGCGTGATGCCCTTCAGTCTCTGTAATGCTCCAGCCGTCTTCCAGGAGATAGTAAACGACATCTTCCGAGATCTCCTGTATTCCTGCGTGGTGGTGTACCTGGACGATACCTTGGTGTTCTTCCCTGATCTGCCCTCTCACCGGAGGGATGTTCTTCAGGTACAACTGTGGCTCCAGAAGAATCGCCTGTATGCTAAGTATGAGAAATGCCTCTTTGAGCAGACCTCCCTACCATTTTTGGGGTATATCATCTCTGAGACCGGACTGTGGATGGATCCCGAGAAGGTGTCTGCCGTTTTAAAGTGGCCCCGACCTGAGGGGTTGAAGGCTATTCAGCGGTTTCTGGGATTCGCTAACTATTACCGCCTCTTCATTCCTCATTTCTCCTCCCGGACTGCTCCCATCTCTGCTCTCAACCATAAAGGAGCAAATCCCAGGGAATTGACCTCCGAGGTGGAAAGTGCCTTTGTCTCTCTTAAGCAAGCCTTCTTCTCCGCTCCAGTGCTACATAGTCCTGATTGCAATAAACAGTTCTTCCTGGAGGTTGAGGTCTCTTCCTCCGGGGGGCGGAGCAGTGCTCACCCAGAAATCCTCTTCCGGGCAAATGGTGATCTGCGGCTTCTTCTCCAAACTCTTTTCTTCATCCGAGCACAATTACTCCATAGGAGATCGAGAACTGCTGGCCATAAAATTAGCACTGGAGGAGTGGCACTACCTGCTTGAGGGGGCCCTGCACTCGGTGGTCATCTACACTGACCATTAAAACCTCGCTTACTTGCAGACCTCCCAAAGACTAAATCAACGTCAGGCCTGATATTCTTTGTTCTTTGCTCATTTCAGCTTCCTTCTCCATTACCGCCCGGCAGACAAGAATATTAAAGCTGACGCTCTATCCCACTCTTTTCTGTCCACTGACCAAGAGGAGGAGCCTCTACACATCATTGACTCCTCCAGAATGATGACTGTTACTCTGTTTGACCTGTCTCATCTACCTCCTGGTAAGACCTTTGAAGCAGCTCAGGATCGGAAGAGGGTCTTACTCTAGGGTCATTCGTCCAAACTAGCTGGTCATGCCGGCCAGAGGAAGACACTTTTGCTCATTGCCTGACATTATTGGTGGCCCACCCTGCGCAAGGATGTTGGGTATTTTGTCACGGCTTGTTCCTCTTGTGCCCGTAACAAGATACCTAGGCACCTTCCAGCTGGTCATCTTCTTCCTCTTCCCGTGCCTTCTGCTCCTTGGCAACACATTGCTATGGACTTCATCACTGATCTTCCAGTATCTTCTGGTTCTACCGTCATTTGGGTGGTCACTGACCGCTTCTCCAAGATGGCTCACTTCATCCCTCTGCCTGGTCTTCCGTCGACACCTGTGCTGACTAAGGACTTCATACATCACATCTTTCGTCTCCACGGCTTACCCCTCCACATTGTCTCGGACCGAGGAGTTCAGTTCACTTCTCGCTTCTGGAGATCCACGTGCAAGCTGCTGGATGTCTCCTTGGACTTTTCTTCGGCCTATCATCCTCAGTCCAATGGTTAAGTGGAACGTATTAATCAGATCCTTACCAGTTTTCTTTGGCAAATTGTCAACGCTCACCATAGCGATTGGGTAGAACTTCTGCCTTGGGCCAAGTTTTCTTATAACAACCATGTGAGTGAGTCCTCTGCTAAGTCTCCATTTTTTGTGGTTTATGGTCGACACCCCCGAATTCCGTTTCCCATCTCCTCTTCAGAGGACAATCTTGCTGTGGAGTCTCTCGTCAGTGAATGTTCGGTGATTTGGGAAGACACCAGATCTGCGCTTCATCAGTCCTCCGTGTGGATGAAGAAGTTTGCTGATAAGAGACGTATGGATCCGCCTCTATTTCATCTGGGAGACAAGGTCTGGCTTTCCTCCAAATATGTCCAACTCAAGATACCATCATTCAAGTTGGGCCCGCGGTTCATCGGTCCTTTCGAGATTCTGAACCAAATAAATCCAGTGGCGTATAAGTTTAAACTCCCTGCCTCCTTACGGATTCCCAATTCCTTTCTCGTGTCTCTCCTCAAACCTGTTGTCCTTAATCCTTTCTCTGACAATCCAGGTACCACTCCAGCTCAAATTTCCACTGAGGACGTCTTTGAGGTAGAGAACATTTTGGTCATCAAGAGGGTAAGAGGAAAGACTTTCTTTCTTGTGGATTGGAAGGGGTTTGGTCCTGAGGAGAGATCTTGTGAGCCCAGGGAGAACATTCATGCTCCTCGTCTTCTAGAAAAATTTCTTGCGGGCCTAAAGAAGAGGGTGTGTAAAGGGGGAAGTACTGTAGCGTCGGCGTCTCTGCCTCCTGCCGAGCAGAGACGCCGATCGCCTCACCGCTGCAGTCCCGGTCCAGCATCCTCCAGCTTCCCTTCTGCATCTGCCTGGGGTGCTCGCACCACGTGCAGTTCCCCGGGCACTGTACTTAGGGCGCGCGTGTGTTCCCTCCCTCTTAAAGGGGCCATGCGCACCATCCTAAAGATTCCCCGGCTAATGGCAGGAGGACTGTTCCTATATAAAGAACCTCCTCCATAATGGAGGTGCCTGTGCAAGGTTGTTGTTTGTGTGCTAACACTCTCCTCAGCCCTCAGGTTCAAGCACCCGCCAGCCTGTCTATCATCCATGCCCATCAGCCTGCCTATCAGCCGTGCTTGCCAGCCTGTCTTTCAGCCATGCCCGCCAGCCTGTCTATCAGCTGTGCCCGCCAGCCTGTCTATCAGCCGTGCCTGCCTGCCTGTCTATCAGCCTTGCCCGCCTGCCTGTCCATCAACCGTGCCTGCCTGCAAGTCTACCTGCCGTGCCCGCCTGCCTGTCTACCTGCCGTGCCCGCCTGCTTGCCTACCCTCATCACCTGCCTGTCTACCAGCCGTGCTCATCTGTTGTGCCTGTCGGCTGCAGCCATCAGTCCCATGGGAGTCGCCTGCTCTCACACAAGGTCGGTCCCAGAGTGGCACCTGGTTCACCTTCCCGGTCCCTCCTTGGTTCACAGAGTCGACTAAGCCACCGTGTGGACAGGGTTGGTCCGGGTAGGCACTTAGTTATTCCCCTCTGGTCCCTACTTGCATTGCAGCACAGAGATTCCACCACCCGGATCCGTAACACATGGGTACACAAGATATAATTAAAACTGGTTTTCTTAGTACCGTCATATATAAAGCAGGCAATATTCCATGTTTTAATTTTTTGGTGCTGATATTGTTCTCCATACAGGGGTATACATTAGTAATGAGAGAGCACTTAATGTGCTCAACTTAGTGGTTCACCGGTTTCTCAAAACCTACAAAGATCTGCCAGAGCTGCTTGTGAAAGTACAACATGTGTATGCCCATTTTAGAAAGCTTCCACCATCCTGTCATTGCTTCAGCAGCGTTTGCAGCTTACAGGTCACCGACTGTTGTGCGATGTCACCACACGTTGGAAATCAATGTTGCAGCTGTTGGGAAGGATTTTTGAGCAGCAGAGGGCCGTTGTTGAGTACCAACTTCAACACGTCCTTCAGAATTCAGGTCAGCCACTCCACCAAGATGGTGAGCGATGATGATGCCATAATAAGTGTCACCATCCCGCTTCACTGTCTACTGAAATGCTTGGTGCTCACAATTAAAGAGGTAGCATTGCAGGTGGAGTAAGGAACTATACAGGGTAATACTACACAGCCCAGCCTCATCTCATCTCAATGTGAATTGGGTAATAATGAGGAGGAGGAGTAGAACATGGATAGTCAACCTCTTGGTGAGGACAGGGAAGTCTTGTATATCTTAAAAGTCTTGATAACTGTCTTTTAGTCTGTGGGAAAGCTGTATGAGTTTTGGTTAATGATGATCTTGAGAGTCCTAAACCGTAGCTTTGCTTATGCAAGCTATTTCTCAAAACACATTGCAGATAAGGCCATTGCCCAACTCTGTAGTCATGAAATTCAAGGCGCAAAGAAAGATCTTTGTGCGTCGAAGCACCACCGAGAAGTGTGAGCTGATGTTGGATGGGCTGTCATTGCTTATGGAACAAGCTGCATTAGAGGACTTTCCAGGGAGAAATGACAGCCAGAGTAGATACGGTTTCCCTCTATGCTAGTCCTTCCACTGAGCTAAAGAATATGGCTGAGGTGAAACACAACTGTCACCGAGAAGCAGTGTAAGACTGAAGATCATTGGGCCCACAAGAGGATTTGATTCTGAGGGAACACCTTTCTCCCCCGATCAAGAGCCCCATAGCAGCTGCAAGGTTTGTGCTATGAACTCTCCTGAAGAAAAAGCCAGGGCCCACCAGAGGAGTCTCCGGTTCCCTGGTGTGCCCATCCAACATTGCCAAGAAGCAGCCCTGGCTCAGAAAAGTCTGTGTGAAGTTTCCCGGACAGTCTATGGCTGCTTTTTTACTGTGGACTGGCTCAAGCAATCTATAAGATTGCAATCTATAAGATTCCTTCACTGTTTCCCAATTGCCCAGCATATCCAGTTCAACCTACTAACACTGACGTACAAAGCAATTCATAACCTTCCTTCTCTGTACATCTGTGAACTAATCTCCCGATATATTCCCTTACATAATCTCCGGTCCTTCCAAGACCTCCTTCTCTCCTCCACACTTATTTGTTCCTCACTCAATCGCATCCAAGACTTCTAGCAGTTATGCCCCATCCTCTGGAATTCTGTATATCGACACGTCCAATTATCCACCACATTCGGATCCTTCAGACAGAACCTGAAAACCCATCTCTTCAAGACAGCCTACAGACTGTCATTGCCTCACTGTAACCTCAACACCACCGGAGCTAATGCAATTCCACAACCTACTGTCTCCTTGCCCACTATTCCCCACTATCCTGTAGAATATAAGGCTGCAAGAGCAGGGTCTATAAGACTTAAGATGCAATATGGCACCTTGGCAAAGCCCAGTTATGTTCTCCTTCTGATATCTAACAATAATAAAAAGCTTGAGAAACTTGCACCTACTGCCACTCTCTATCTTCAGCTCCTTTGTGAGAAACTAATGTTTTGGCAGTCAGTCTACCAAATAAAATTCCTGAGGTATGGAAATTGTGGATGGCTTTGCTTCTGGTACTGGGTGCAAATACCAAACCATGGCGTGCCATTCACTGGATATTCCTGGCTGGTTGGAGACAAGCTCATTCCCACAGAAAAGTACCAGCAAGCTAAGGAGATAGTAGCCTCCAGTGAGGAGCGAGCACTAAAATGCTCTGGTATTCGTCGCTCGGGTCAAGCAAATAAGAATGTTCGAGTGCTCGATCCGAGTAACGAGCCCAATGTAAGTCCATGGGAAACTCGAGCATTTTTCTGGCGGCTCCCCCCCCGGCGGTCTGCAGAGGGCCTAAAAATTGCCCAAATCAATGGAAACAGTGCTCAAATGACACAGGAACAGCATGGAGAAGAACCATGGAAGCATTTATGTCTCCCAAGTCACTGCTGTCAACAATGTTGTCAGTGGTATTACGCCACTTTTACGTGTTCACACTAAAACATACAAAAACAAAAACAAAATGGATTTTCCTGGGAAATATGTTAAGGAACATCCTTTCCAGGGTAATGACTTGTATATAAGGCAAAATAAATAAACAAAAACAAAAATGCTTGGGCAATTTTCACACGTAGCGTTTTTGAAGTGTTGTTGCACTTTTGCATTGCTTTCATTTGTGAAAAATGCATTCAACAGGAAATGTCATTTTAACATTTTACTACCTTATCTGGCCATGTGGTGTGTGACAAGGGAACAGCATGGGGAAGACCCCTGGAAGCATCTCTGACTCCCAGGGCACTGCCTAAAACTATGGTTATCTCATCAGACGTGATCCTATATTACTGCAGTAATAATACAGACATTTTTGGCAGCGTGACAAATATTAAACTCCATTTAAAATAGGCAAGGTGTGTGTCATGTGACAGGGAAGATGCTGATGGTGATAGTGCACACAGAGGCCGTGGGCAAGATGAAACTGTGCCTGCTGAGGGAACACAACAAACACCCACGTCATATCGAACTACCTTCCTGTCCCAATTTCTAGGGGGCCGCGGAACACCACTATTGAAGCCAGAGCAGTGTGAAAAGGTTTATGGTTGGATAACAGAAAAAGCTTCCAGTCAGTTTGCTACCACCACCACCACCCTGTGTTCCACATGGTCCAGTCTCAGTAGATGTTAGTCTGGGCCACTTTATTATTATTTTATCACCATTTATTCCATGGCGCTTTACATGTGAAAAAGGGTATACATCGCAAAAACAATTACAATAATCTTGAACCAAAATGTGACAGGTACTTGTACAGGAGAGGAGATGAGAGGACCCTGCCCGCGAGGGCTCACAGTCTTCAAGGGATGGGTGAGGATACAGGAGGTGAGGATAGAGCTGGTCGTGCAGCGGTATTGTGGAGTGTAGGTTACTGCAGGTTGTACACATGTTACAAGAGGTGGTCTTCAGGTTCTTTTTGAAGGTTTCAACAATAGGTGAGAATCAGAAATGGTGGTGTAGAGAGTTCCAGAGAAGGTATAATGCACTGGAGAAATATTGTATGCGATTGTGTGAAGAGGAGATAAGAGTGGAGTAGAGAAAGAGATCTTGTGAGGATCGGCGGTTGCGTGCAGGTAAGTACCGGGAGACTAGGTCACAGATGTATGGAGGAGACAGGTTGTGTCACAGGTGTGTCAGAGGTGACAGACAGTCGCCCTGCAGTTGGTTGCAGGAGAGCTCTATGTTTGGCATTGAAGACAGCTTCTTAGATAAGAGGCTGTCTTTTGGACGAGAGGCTACCTCCCTCTTACTAATTAGCTCTCTGGGTATAAATACCTGGTGTGTCTGAGAGGGAGTCACCGGCTATATTCATTTCTACTTGTGACACTTAGTAGGAGCAGTACTTCGTCCTCTCTGGAGCTTGAGGTCTTGTGCATATTTGGAGTCATCTAAAGCTAAGTAATTTCCCCCTGTTTTATCTTCCCTTGTTGTCTATAGTGTTTAGTGGAGGTTGACTAGTGCTCATCTCCTTCCATCCCTAGCTGTAGCCTTACGCCAGGGAAAGTAGGGCGAGGCATGCATGCGGCGATTGCTGAAGAGGCAATATAGGGACAGTAGTTGAGACAGGGTGACGCTAGACCAGTCTAGGAGGTCTCCACTTCCCCCTTCCCCTATTGTCTGGGCTCCCTTTCCCTTTTCCCTCTGTGTTACACTAATACCTGGTGTGACAGGTTGTGGATGTCTTTGCATGCCAAGGTTAGGGTTTTGAACTGGAGTCTCAGGGCAATGGGGAGCCAGAGAAGAGATTGACAGAGAGGAGAGGCCAGGGAATAACATAGGTGGATTAGTAGAGCAACAGAGTTTAGGATAGATTAGAGGAATGCGAGCGTGTTAGAAGGGAAGCCACAGAGTAGGAAGTTGAAGTCGTCGAGAAGGGAGATGATGAGTGCGTACACTAGTGTTTTTGTGGATTCGTGGTTGAAGACTGAGTATCCGGGAGATTTTTTTTACTTTGAGTCGGCATCTTCCTCACCCTGATCCTCCTTCCTCCCACCATTCCGAAAACCCAGAGAATACTGATCCCACACTTGGACAAAATGAAGAGATGTTTTGTTCATCTTTTTATTTAAAGATTCTGCCCTCTTGCTCATTCTGCTCGGAAATGGAAAGAGCTTGGATATGTGGTTTTAAGGAGAGATTAGAGTCCAGGGTTACCCCAAGAGCTTTGCAGTTTTCCATTAATAAATTTGGGCCTCTTGACTGGCCAGCTTCGAGCAGGGCAACAGAAGATCGCATGTAGCGATTTGAGCAGCCATGGTCACCTGAAGGTGACGGTGGAAAAGTGCAATTACTGACGCAAGAGGTGGATAATGATGAGACACAATGGACAGAAAGTCAGGAGGAGGACAAGGGTGCAGAAATGGAAAACGAAGTGGTGGACGATGTAGTCAATGACCCAACATGAATGGTACTTAAGGAGATCCACATCAATGGGAATTTTTTAATAGAGACTTATAGGTCAATATAAAAAACCCATGCAATTGATTGTGTACTGTGTGGACGCATTAAATGGCAGAACATTCGGATGAGAATCACAAAGAGAGAGGAGACCCACCGAATGACAGGTCCAAAAATCGATAAAACATTGGCTATATGTAAAAGACCTTTATTAAGAAAATGGTCATGGAGGTAATACAGGTACAAGATTGTCCGCAATCACTGAAATGTACATGCAACATCAATATGACATAATCAAATAGACAGTATCAAATTAGATCACAATAGACAGATATACAATGGTTGCAATGGACATGATTCATTTGTATACCAAAATAAACCGATATATGCTAATAATAATAAGTATGTCAGAGTCAGTCTAACAATTATAGTATAGATGGCAGTGCTTGGTGCATAATGATATATATGGTGACACTGGATATAGTAATAATGATACCAATGTTGCATAAAAAGTCCGTCAGGTAAGTAAATAAGTAGTGGAGTCACCAGGCACCATGCATAACCAACTATGGTATATGTAGACAATATCTATCCTCCCATATGGATATGCTGTATAAAGGGATAGTACTCATACAAAATAGCAAGGAAGGAAGCCAAATTAACTGACTATACCTGGTTGTTGGGTCCAAATGGAGGGATCATGGCTCAACCCCGATGCGCGTTTCGGACTGGAGCGTCCTTCATCAGGGGGTGTTGTTCCTTAGAACCAACTGTGATTAAAAAGGGAGTGTGGCCAATCAAATGAGCGTGTATCCGGCTATACAAACCGAAACTGGAGGTGCCCTAACATGTCAGTCAGGAGGGGCGGGCACTTAAACCTGCCTATTGAATTCTGTGATATATGTCCTAGACCGTGTGATATAGTCTGTCAGGAAAATTGTGCGTGCGTAGCCAGGAGGGACCAGGACCTCCGGGCACCCACGTCATGTGACCGATAGCGTCAGGTCCATGTGAACTGAGCTTCCGGACACATAGAGATACGGGGCCAGCCAGCACCAGGAGCACAGACTGCGCAAGCGCACTGAACAGACAGAGGCTAATGGGCAGCCATATGTTTATATACATAAGAGGATATAGTCTAAAAATTGTATCACAACACCAAATATAGAATCGTAATATAGCCATGTAAAGTGTTACTGTTGTATACACAGTGTGCAGACACCAATGTTGAAAGTGCAGAATTGATGAAAGTGAAACATGTACATGTATCTCTATAAAAAAGTGTAAGGTACTGTGCAAGTATCACATGTATACTTTTTCATAAAAGGATATAGTCCAAAATAATTTGATTCATAGTGCCACAAAGTAAATTATCATTTTTGTGTAAACAGAGTGCAGATGCTAATGTTTAAGGTACATGATTAGTTGTTGTGAACAAGTATATATATCTCTATAAAAAATTACAGAGTGCACAAACAATTATCATATCTATACATGTTGAAAGTACCTGTTGAAGGTACATAATTGATTATTGTGAAACATGTATATGTATTACCATGAAAAAGTGCAAAGTGCAGTGCAAATATCACATACAGTATATACATATATATGATAATGTATGAAGAAAAATAATAATATATTAAAAAATAAGGAATAAAAAATAATAAATAATAATAGGAAAAAAAGGGGGGGTGAGGGGTGGGTAAAAAATGAGGAGGGGAGTGAAAAGCCAATAGGTGTATAAATAATTATGAGTGCCAAAAGTCACAAAAGACCACATATGTGGAATCATTCCAAGTGATAATTAAATAAATAAAATAAAACAAGTGAATAATGTAAGAAAGGGGAATGGGGGAGAAGGGAAAAAGGGAAAAGAGGAGGGAAAAAAATTATATTTTTGCATTTGTGTGCAGATACATCATTATTCTGTATACTAGTAAAAATGCATACATATATACAGTACAGACCAAAAGTTTGGACACACCTTCTCATTTAAAGATTTTTCTGTATTTTCAAGACTTTGAAAATTGTACATTCAAACTGAAGGCATCAAAACTATGAATTAACACATGTTGAATTATATACTTAACAAAAAAGAGTGAAACAACTGAAATATGTCTTATATTCTAGGTTCTTCAAAGTAGCAACCTTTTGCTTTGATGACTGCTTTGCACAATTTTGGCATCTCTTGATGAGCTTCAAGAGGTAGTCACCGGAAATGGTCTTCAAACAATCTTGAAGGAGTTCCCAGAGATGCTTAGCACTTGTTGGCCCTTTTGACTTCACTCTGCGGTCCAGCTCACCCCAAACCATCTCGATTGGGTTCAGGTCTGGTGACTGTGGAGGCCAGGTCATCTGGCGTAGCACTCCGTCACTCTCCCTCTTGGTCACGTAGCCCTTACACAGCCTGGAGGTGTGTTTGGGGTCACTGTCCTGTTGAAAAATAAATGATGGTCCAACTAAACGCAAACCGGATGGAATAGCATGCCGCTGCAAGATGCTGTGGTAGCCATGCTGATTCAATATGCCTTCAATTTTGAATAAATCCCCAACAGTGTCACCAGCAAAGCACCCCCACACCATCACACCTCCTCCTCCTTGCTTCACGGTGGGAACCAGGCATGTAGAGTCCATCCGTTCACCTTTTCTGCGTCGCACAATTACACGGTGGTTAGAACCAAAGATCTCAAATTTAGACTCATCAGACCAAAGCACAGATTTCCACTGGGTCAATGTCCATCCTTTGTGTTCTTTAGCCCAAACAAGTCTCTTCTGCTTGTTGCCTGTCCTTAGCAGTGGTTTCCTAGCAGCTATTTTACCATAAAGGCCTACTACACAAAGTCTCCTCTTAACAGTTGTTGTAGAGATGTGTCTGCTGTTAGAACTCTGTGTGGCATTGACCTGGTCTCTAATCTGAGCTGCTGTTAACCTGCGATTTCTGAGGCTGGTGACTTGGATAAACTTATCCTCAGAAGCAGAGGTAACTTATGGTCTTCCTTTCCTGGGGCGGTCCTCATGTGAGCCAGTTTCTTTGTAGTGCTTGATGATTTTTGCAACTGCACTTGGGGACACTTTCAAAGCTTTTCCAATTTTTCGGACTGACTGACCTTCATTTCTTAAAGTAATAATGGCCACTCGTTTTTCTTTACTTAGTTGCTTTTTTCTTGCCATAATACAAATTCTAACAGTCTATTCAGTAGGACTATCAGCTGTGTATCAACCAGACTTCTGCACAACACAACTGATGGTCCCAACCCCATTTATAAAGCAAGAAATCCCACCTATTAAACCTGACAGGGCACACCTGTGAAGTGAAAACCATTTCCGGTGACTACCTCTTGAAGCTCATCAAGAGAATGCCAAATGTCTGCAAAGCAGTCATCAAAGCAAAAGGTGGCTACTTTGAAGAACCTAGAATATAAGACATATTTTCAGTTGTTTCAGACTTTTTTGTTAAGTATATAATTCCACATGTGTTAATTCATAGTTTTGATGCCTTCAGTGTGAATGTACAATTTTCATAGTCATGAAAATACAGAAAAATCTTTAAATGAGAAGGTGTGTCCAAACTTTTGGTCTGTACTATATATATATATATGCATTTTTACTAGTATACAGAATAATGATGTATCGGCACACAAATGCAAAAATATAATTGTTGAAAAAGCATGGTTTGTACTATATCCCACTCAAAGTTTAGAAAAACAACATCGTGACCCTACTTAATAAAAATCCATGGTATATACAGATACAAAGCAGTATAAATAAATAAACAACACGTAATCCGGTCCTCTAAAGTGCATCAAAAGTTCATCCCAATTCCATTACCTCAGATAGATGTTTCATAGAATGGAAAGACAAATGAAGGCCAACACCAATACACGTACTAAATAAATTGATAAAAAATGGAAAAAATTAGAACTCACAAATTAAAATACGCCAAATAAAATACATAAAATTGGTTCAAAGACCAAAAGACAGTTTACTTGAAGGTAACGTAACTAATGTTTTCATTTAGACCCAAAGGACATACAGTTTTTAATGTTCAAATCGATCATGTTTCCAATTTAGCCAGGGATTTACTAATTTTTCCACCTCTAATATTTGGTGGAATATGATCAATGCCTTTGGAAGTGCATTGAGGTGAAAGGTGCATTTCTGGAAAAGGGAAAAAAAACAACTCTTTAAATCTCTTAATTTGCGAGTGTGAATGAGCTGAGTATGACCGGAGCGTAAGTGCGAACGAAAGTAAGAATGTGACTTGTTTTTCAGTGAAGAGATATTTGGGAATCCTGCAGAAAATACCTGTGTGAATTGAGGTGAGTGGCTGCATTGTGACCTGCTGAGTTCTTTTCTACCTGTTTAGTTTTATTGGGCTTTTTAAAACCTATTTTCTCACTACAGTTTTACAGTTTCTTAGTTTACTACCTGTGTATTTAAGAGTTAACTACATTGCACTAAAATCCTGAGGTGTAGATTTACTCACAAGGGGTTAATTAAGGGGAAGGGGTCATAATTAAGGGTTTATAAGGGGCAGCTGGTTGGGCATCCAGTCCTTTGGAAGTGCATTGAGGTGAAGTGTGCATTGCTGGAAAAGCGAAAAAAAAAAAAAAAAACTCTTTAAATCTCTAAATTTGCGAGTGTGAACGAGCTGATTGTGACCGGAGCGTAAGTGCGAACGAAAGTAAGTGTGTGACTTGTTTTTCAGTGACTTGGATTCAGGGAGTTTGGAAGGGAGGACTTTGGACTGAATTGCTGTCTGTATTTCATTAATTCTTTACTTTTCTTTTTACTTAACATTCTGTCTATTGCAATCCCCATTAGGAAATGAGCTCCATTATTGACAATGCTATCCAGTGTACATCTTGCCACATGTATGCATTCCTTGAACAGCCGGTCGGGGTTGCTTACTGCTGCGTGAGATGTGTGCACGTTGTGCGTTTGGAAGCCCAGGTACTGGATCTAAATGAGCAGCTGGCAACACTGAGCTCCATTGACAATATGGAAAGGAGTCTGCTGTTCACTGAGCAGAAGCTCAATGGGGTACATGTGGGGGAGGGTGGTAGTCGGGAGCTGAAGGACTGTGAGGCCGCTAGTTAGGTGACAGTTAGAAGGGGGGGTAGAGGGAAGAGTGCCAGGGAGGCTTGTCCTGATCTGGCACACCCCAATAAGTTTGCAAAGTTGGCAGATGAGGGGAGTGACAGTACAGGGTTAGCACTGCTGCAGCAAGGCATGTCCCCTGAAAGCCAGAGGAGTGTCAGCTCCAGTAAAGAGGGAAATAGGAGAGTAGGACAGGCCAGGCAGGTGCTGGTAGTGGGGGACTCAATTATTAAGGGAACAAATAGGGCAATCTGTCACAATGACAGGGATCATCGAACAGTGTGCTGCCTACCTGGCGCTCGAGTCCGGCACATCGCTGATCGGGTTGACAGATTACTGGGAGGGGCTGGTGAGGACCGAGCGGTCATGGTGCACATTGGCACAAATTTCAAAGTTAAAGGTAGGTGGAAGGTCCTTAAAGATGATTTCAGGGAATTAGGCTGCAAGCTGAAAGCAAGGACCTCCAAGGTGGTATTCTCTGAAATATTACCGGTACCACATGTCACGCCAGAGAGGCAACGGGAGATTAGGGAGATAAATAAGTGGCTCAAGAACTGGTGTAGGAAGGAGGGATTTGGGTTCCTGGAGAACTGGGCCGACTTCTCAGTTGGCTACAGACTCTACGCTAGGGACCAGCTGCACCTTAATGGGGAGGGTGCAGCTGTGCTGGGGGAGAAAATGGCTAGAAGGTTGGAGGAGTGTTTAAACTAGGGATTGGGGGGGAGGGTATTCATTTTATAAGTGGGGAAGATAGTGCAGATAGTGACCTGGGCACAAATAAAGAAATTGGGGGTGGTGTTAGAACAGTCAATAAAGTAAGAAGGAATAGAGGTACAGAGAGATACATAAAATGCATGTACACTAATGCCAGAAGCCTCACCAACAAAATGGAGGAATTAGAATTAATTTTGTTGGAAAATAATTATGACATGGTAGGGATATCTGAGACGTGGCTGGATGAGAGCCATGACTGGGCAGTTAATTTACAGGGCTATAGTCTGTTCAGAAATGACCGTACAAACAAGCGAGGGGGGGCGGTGTTTATATGTAAAATCATCCTTAAAACCTGTCTTGCGGAAGGATATATGTGAATCTTATGAAAATGTAGAGTCCCTGTGGGTGAAGGTAAGGGGAGGGGGAAAAAATAATAAATTACTGATAGGGGTTTGTTATAAGTCTCCAAAAATAATGAAAGTAGCGGAGAATATCCTCGTAAAGCAAATAGATGAAGCAGCGACTCATTATTATGGGAGACATTAACTACCCTGAAATACATTGAGGGACAGAAACATGTAGTTCAAGCAATTGTAATAGGTTTTTGACAACTATGAGAGACAATTACCTTTCACAACTGGTTCAGGACCCAACAAGAAAGGGGGACTGCTAGACCTAATATTAACCAATAGGCCTGACTGCATATCAAATATACGAGTTGGGGGTCACTTGGGTAATAGTGATCACAAAATAATACGTTTTCATGTAACCTTTAATAAGATGTGTAGTAGAGGGGTTGCAAGGACACTAAACTTCAGGAAGGCAATTTTCAAAGGTTGAGAGATGATCTTAGTGCAATAAACTGGGACGATATCCTGAGACATAAAGCTACACAAAGCAAATCGGAGACATTTATTAACATCCTGAATAGGACCTGTGCACAATATATACCCTTTGGGAATAAACATGCTAGAAATAGGAGGAAACCACTATGGCTAAATAGAGCTGTAAGGGGCGCAATAAGTGACAAAAAGAAAGCATTTAGAGAACTAAAGCAAGTAGGTAGTGATGAAGCATTAAATAAATATAGAAAATTAAATAAATTATGTAAAAAACAAATCAAGGCAGCAAAGATTGGGGCAGAGAGAATCATTGCCAGAGAAAGTAAAAATAGCCCCAAAATATTCTTTAACTACATAAATAGTAAAAAAATAAAAAATTGATAGCGTTGGCCCCCTTAAAAATAGTCTGGGTGAAATGGTGGATGAGGATGAGGAAAAAGCCAATATGCTAAATGATTTGTTTTCAACCGTATTTACACAAGAAAATCGCATGACAGAAAACTTGATTAGTGATAACAAAAATTCTCCATTAAATGTCACTTGCTTAACCCATCAGGAAGTACGGCGGCGTCTAAAAATCACTAAAGTTGACAAATCCCCGTGCCCAGATGGGATACACCCGCGAGTACTGCAGGAATTAAGTAACGTCATAGATAGACCATTATTTTTAATCTTTAAAGATTCCATAATAACAGGGTCTGTACCACCGGACTGGCATATAGAAAATGTGGTGCCAATATTCAAATAGGGGACAAAAACTGAACTTGGAAATTATAGGCCGGTAAGCTTAACCTCTACTGTGGGTAAAATCCTGGAGGGTTTCCTAAGAGATGCTATAATAGAGTATCTGAAGAAGAATAACCTCATGACCCAATATCAACATGGGTTTACGAGGGACCGTTCCTGTCAAACTAATCTGATCAGTTTTTATGAGGAGGCAAGTTCTGGACTGGACCAAGGAAATGCAGTGGATGTTGTGTATATGGACATTTCAAAAGCTTTTGATACGGTTCCACACAAAAGGTTGATACATAAAATGAGAACAATGGGAATAGGGGAAAATATATGTATGTGGGTTAAGAATTGGCTCAGTGATAGGAAACAAAGTGTGGTTATTAATGGAAAACACTCAGACTGGGTCTCAGTTAACAGTGAGGTACCACAGAGGTCAGTATTGGGCCCCCTTCTTTTTAACATATTTATTAATGACCTTGTAGGGGGCATACAGAGTAATATTTCAATATTTGCAGATGACACTAAACTCTGCAGGGTAATCAATACAGAGGAGGACAATTTTATATTACAGGAGGATCTATGCAAACTAGAAGCTTGGGCTGATAAATGGCAAATGAGCTTTAATGGGGATAAATGTAAGGTAATGCACTTGGGCAGAGGAAATAAATGTATAATTATATGCTTATTGTAAAACACTGGGCAAAACTGTAACTGAAAAAGACCTGGGTGTATTGGTGGATGACAAGCTCACGTTTAGTGGCCAGTGTCGGCAGCTGCTGCAAAGGCAAATAAAATAATGGGATGCAATAAAAGAGGCATAGATGCTCATGAGGAGAACATCATTTTACCTCTATACAAGTCATTAGTGCGACCACACTTAGAATACTGTGTACAGTTCTGGTCTCCGGTGTATAAGAAAGACATAGCTGAACTAGAGCGGGTGCAGATAAGAGCGACCAAGGTTATTAGAGGACTGGGGGGTCTGCAATACCAAGACAGGTTATTACACTTGGGATTATTTACTGTGGAAAAAAGAAGGCTTAGGGGTGATCTTATTACTGTGTACAAGTATATGAGGGGACAGTACAAAGACCTTTCTACTAATATTTTTACTCTGAGGCCTGAGACGGGGACAATAGGGCATCTTCTACGTCTGGAGGAAAGAAGGTTTAATCATAATCACAGACGGGGATTCTTTACTGTAAGAGCAGTGAGACTATGGAACTCTCTGCCGCATGATGTTGTAATGAGTGATTCACTGTTAAAATTTAAGAAGGGCATGGATGCCTTTCTTGAAAAGTATAATATTAAAGGTTATAAATACTAGATTCCTTGATAGGGCGTTGATCCAGGGAACTAGTCTGATTGTCTTATGGAGTCAGGAATGAATTTTTTTCCCCAATGAGGAGCTTAGTGTTTGCCACATGGGTTTTATATGCCTTCCTCTGGATCAACATGTTAGGCTGTGGGTTGAACTAGATGGACTTAGTCTTCCTTCAACCTTAAAAACTATGTTACTATGTTACTATAACCCGCAACATTGAAGAATTGAAATTGTGATGTTGTTTGAAATGCTGTGGTATCGTTTTCAATAGGGAGATGTCGTTAATATCCTTTGGTGCTTCAATCCCCAATATGTCTTATCGTATACGGACTTTTAACTGACGGGTAGTTAATCCTACATAGATTAGTGGGCAGGGGCAAGTGGCTTAATATATCACTGCAGACGTCGTGCAAGTGATCTGATGTTGTATCTGATATGTCATTAGTCCATCAGAACTTTTGAAGTCCTGAGCTCGTCCAATATTAGGACACGCAACGCATTTCCCACATGGCTTACAACCCTTAGGTGGCTTGAAATTGGACAAGAAGGTACTAACTTCACTGGTGTAATGGCTCTTCACCAAGCTATCACGTAGATTGCGTGACCTCCTAAATGTAATACTGGGTTTAGAGTCAAGGTAGTTGGCAAGGACAGGATAAGACAATAGAATTGGCCATGATTTGTCCAAGAAGTGGCGCATTAAATTTGTTTGGCCATGGTACTACGTGATTAATTGGACACGATTGTCGAGAGTATATGTCCTTTTAGAGTATAGATAGAAGAAATGAGGGGTCGCTCACTGTATCGTATATCCGGTTGCTCTGATGTAAAATATTTGCAAAGATACCAAGAGAAACTTCGGCACTCCAATGTAGATGCTAGAAATATTTTATTACGGCAAACCCCATAGGAAATAAACAGGCCAACGTTTCGACCACGTGCGGTGTTTATCAGGGCCTATACTAAACATAAATAAAGAAACATACATAGGTATTATAAGTATATCCAAGACATGATGTATACAAAAAGTAAAATCATACATAAAATAACAAAAGTATACGGGGTTTTTTTTTTTTAAGGAAAAAATGGCACATGATAGGTATGTAGGCTATAGCTATAGTATTATTATAACAGGATAATGTCACTGGTCCCTTTTCAGTGGTGAGCTACATGCATAATAAGAGTTGAAAGGGGGAAGAGGAATGACAAGGAAACCTTATTGCTGTTCATCTATAGAGTGAATAAGACCAGTACATAAAGAGATGACATGAAAACAGGGAAAGATGCTCAACAATATTCACATACCTGATAATGTGGGGTATATTCAGGAGAAATGCCGCGGTAAGGTGCCGTGTGGTGTCGAGGGGAGAGAACATCTTTCTTTTATATCTCGTGTGGCAGGCGCCGTGATTAGAGCGGCGTGCGTACCGCTGCCAAATGGGATATCCGGTCATGCGCAATGTGAACTTCCGGTGTGCATGCTGGAACGCAAGAGAAAGCGGTGAGACGCAAGTGATTTCCGGACATGAGCAGTGCATGCGGTGCACTTCCAATCTATTCGTGGACATATATAGACTGCAGCAAAATGCATCTAGCTCTAGGGAAAAATTACATATGTGCCAGACATAAGGTTAGAAAGGGGTAATTCCTTCTATCCGTCTCACATTTTGAATCAATCCTTCCAATCCAGTTTTCAGCGAAAAAGTAATCTACGATTAACTTTCGTTAATACTTACCACCCTTTCAGTGCAGTAATATTTAAGTGCATTAACCGCTTCCCGACCGCCCACTGTAGATAAACATCCGCGCTGCCTGGGCTCTGTGCAGCACGGACGTTTAAAAACGGTGGGTGGTCCCACAGCGCTCAGGACACCCAGGGTCCTGCAAGCACTGCGGGAGCAGTGCAGAGCGATAGCTCTGACAGGGTACATCATCGGGACCTGATTGGATCAGGTCCCAGTGATGTTAACCCTTTGCTGTCTTCTATATGCCGTGATCTATAGTGATCGCGGCATATAGAAGACAGCAGGAGGAGAGCGGGTCATCCACTTACCTCTTAGATGGCCCCCTTATACCTTCCAGGACCTGACGTTGCTATGGCAGCAGGAGGTCACATGACCGCCTCCAGATCTGCCATATATGGTGTCCTGCCTGGCTCAGCCTGCAGCCGAAGCCTGGCAGGAGACTCTGACTGTGAAACAGTCAGCAAAGATCTCATGTAATGTAATATATGTCTATTACATTACAAGAGATCAGTGATCAGAAAAATAAAAATTAATGTCCCATACAGGGACTAAGTAAAAATGTAAAAAAAAAGTAAAAAAAATGTTTTGAAACTGTTAAAAAAAATTACAAAATAAATAAAAATATATAAATAAAATATTAAACCGATAAATCCGTATATTTATGCAAAAATAAAAAAAGTACACATATTTGGTATCGCTGCGTCCTAAACAACCCGAGCTATAAAACTGTCAAACAAACTAACTCCTTCTGTGCACACCGTAATAAAAATAAATAAAAAACTGAGCAAAAAACTATGCTTTTTCCTCATATTGGCAAACAAAAAGTGGAAAAAAAATGCGATCAAAAAGCAAAATGGAAATAAAAATGGTACCACTGAAAACGTCATCTTGTTCCGCAAAAAACAAGCCACCATACAGCTCCATCAGCCGAAAAATAAAAAAGTTATACCTCTCAGAATAAAGCAATGCAAAAAAAATATTTTTTCTATAAAATTGTTTTATTGTGTAAAAGCGCCAAAACATAAAAAAAATACAGTAAGTGTAGTATCGCTGTAAACGTACTGACCGGAAGAATAATGCTGCCTGATCACTTTTACCACACACAGAACGGCATAAAAAAAAACTCAAAAAACAATTCCTGAATTGTTAGTTTTTGTTAATTTTACCTCCCAAAAAACGGAATAGAAAGCGATCAAAAAATGTCATGTACCCAAAAATGGTACCAATAAAAATGTCAACTCGTCCCGCAAAAAACAAGCCATAACATGACTCTGTCGGCCGAAATATGGAAAAATTATAGCTCTCAAAATATGGCGATGCAAAAACTAGATTTTGCAAAAAAAAGTGTCTTTTAGTGTGTGACAGCTGTCAATCATAAAAACCATAAGAGTAAGGTCGTCTAATCACTAATACCGCACGAGGAATGGCATAAAAAATAAATAAAACCAATTCTTCACCTGCTACTGATTTGTTTATTATGTCTCCCAATGTGCTCACCACACATCTAGATAAGTTCCCTAAGGGGTCTAGTTTCCAAAATGGTGTCACTTGTGGGGGGTTTCCACTGTTTAGGCACATTAGGGGCTCTCCAAATTCGACATGGAGTCCGCTAATTATTCAAACAAATTTTAAATTCGAAAAGTCAAATGGCGCTCCTTCCCTTCCGAACCCTGCAGTGTACCCAAATAGTGGTTTTCCCCCACATATGGGGTATTGGCATACTCAGGAGAAATTGCACAGTAAATTTAATGGTGCAATTTCTCCTGTTTCCTTTATGATAATGCAAAATTAGGGGATGAAAAATATTTTTTGTGGGAAAAATGTGAAAATTTTATTTTTACGGCTCAATATTATAAACTTCTGTGAAGCACCTGGGGGTGCAAGGTGCTCACCACACATCTAGATAAGTTCCCTAAGAGGTCAAGTTTCCAAAATGGTATCACTTGTGGGGGGTTTCCACTGTTTAGGCACATTAGGGTCTCCCCAAATGCAACATGGCGTCCGCTAATTATTCAAGCAAATTTTACATTCAAAAAGTCAAATGGCGCTCCTTCCCTTCCAAACATTGCTGTGCGCCCAAACAGTGGTTTGCCTCCACATATGGGGTATCGCGTGTTCAGGAGAAATTGCACAACAAATTTCATGGTGAAATTTATCCTATTACCCTTATGATAATGCAAAATTAGCGGATGAAAAACATTTTTGTGGGAAAAATGTGAAAATTTTATTTTTACAGCTCAATATTGTAAACTTCTGTGAAGCACCTGGGGGTTCAAGGGGCTCATCACACATCTAGATAAGTTCCCTAAGGGGTATAGTTTCCAAAATGGTGTCACTTGTTGGGGGTTTCCACTGTTTAGGCACATCAGGGGCTCTCCAAACGCAACATGGCATCTGCTAATTATTCAAACAAATTTTACATTCAAAAAGTCTAATGGCGCTCCTTCCCTTCCGAACCCTGCAGTGCGCCCAAACAGTGGTTTTCCCTCACATATGGGGTATCAGCGCACTCAAGAGAAATTGCACAAAAACGTTTGGGGTCCATTTTTTCCTGTTACCCCTGTGAAAATAAAAAAAATTGGGTCTAAATTAACATTTTTGTGAAAAAAGTTAAATGTTAATTTTTTTCTTCCACATTCCAAAAATTCCTGTGAAGCACCTGAAGGGTTAATAAAAAACTTGAATGTGGTTCTGAGCACCTTGAGTGGTGAAATTTTTAGAATGGTGTCACTTTTGGGTATTTTCTGTCATAAAGACCCCTCAAAGTGACTTCAAATATGATGTGGTCCCTAAAAAAATGTTTTTGTAAATTTTGTTGTAAAAATGAGATATCGCTGGTCAACTTTTAACCCTTATAGCTCCCTAATAAAAAAAATTTTGGTTCCAAAATTGTGCTGATGTAAAGTAGACATGTGGGAAATGTTATTTCTTAACTATTTTGTGTGAAATATTGCTCTGATTTAATGGCATGAAAATTCAAAGTTTGAAAATTGCAAAATTTTCTACATTTTCCCCAAATTTACGATTTTTTCACAGATAAACGCAAGTGATATCGAAGAAATTTTACCACTATCATGAAGTACAATATGTCACGAAAAAACAGTCTCAGAATCAGCAGGATTCATTGAAGCGTTCCAGAGTAATTACTTCATAAACTGACAGTGGTCAGAATTGAAAAATTTGGCCCGGTCACGAAGGCAAAAACAGGCTCTGGTGCGAAGTGGTTAAATAACATTGGTCGTTATTAGGCAAATCTTACCCTGAAGTGTTGGAATTTACTGACGTCCCCCTGTTACAGGAGGGAGATCTCAAAATATCCGTGACCATTTGGTCAGGGCGGATGTGGGATCCACACATAAAGGACCAGTACAACGTACTTTAGTCACCCCACGTAGGGGCACTTTCCCTTGTCTTGGATGCTTACAATTAGTGTTGAGCCACCCCCGTAGTGTTCGAGTTTGGTTCGGTTCGTCGAACACCCGTGTGTTCGCTGAACTGTTCGTCGAACTGTTCGTCGAACACCTTCGAACACCGTTAAAACCAATGGCAGGCAAACAAAAACACATAGAAACACATAGAAAACACCTTCAAAGGTGTCCAAAAGCTGACAAACTGCTCAGAAGACACAACTAACACATGGAAAAGTGACAAGTACATATAGTCATGCGAAAAGAAAAGAGGTGGAGGAGTAAAAGGAGGGGGAGACACAGATATAGGCATGTCATGCCCTTCTAAAATCCAAAAAGTGAGAAGCCGAGACGGCCAGTCCGCTCCTGCCCGTGCCACCTCCGTGTCGCCGGGTTTGTGCCAGAGCCGCGGTGAACCCTGACGGCCAGCCCCCCTCTCCCAATACTGGTGCCTGTCCGCTGGTGGGTCGAGAGAGCCCCCCTGTGGTGGAGGCAGCTCTAAGCTTTTTAATTTAAATTGTCCCTCTAATTTGAATGAATACACTTTAAATCCATTTACAAGGATCTATTGGAGGGCAAGTCTCATGCCAGCAGCCGCGTAATTCCAGCTCCAGTAGCGTCCACTAAAGCTGCTGCAGTTAAAAAGCTTTTATAAGGATCGAGCTCGGCTGTCCACCGCAAGGCATCCTAGTGCCAGTCCCAGCCCCTATGCCTTGGGGTGCCTCCTGATGCTCTTCACTAAGTATCCCGTGGTCCCGAAGCATTTCCTTTGAAAAAATTAAGTGTCCAAACTACAGGTGGTGTAGCTTGCTTAACAGCCGGGATAATCCGCTGACTAGCAGACACTGCTACTAGGCACAAAGTATTTCCTGGGCTAGATGCAGTTAAAAATTTGTAAGTAGATACTCTCGTTGGATGCTGAGAAAGCATTCCATAGAGTCTCCTGGCACGCCATATATGATTCTCTTAAAAAGCTTGGGGTAGGGGTCTAGGGGACCCTTTTATAGCCAAAATCACGGCCCTGTATCACAATACGTCACCTAGGCTGAAGATAAATGGAACTGTAGCACCGAGGGCTCGGTTGCTACAGACGTATTGCACCTCACCCAGAGGTGTGATATCTCACTCTCAGATAAGGATGGAGTGTGGATCAGGACCCGACACCTGCATGCATTACACCACATTGCCGTGGGGCAGGGCGACCAATATGCCCCTGAGATGGGCACGACAGTCCCTGTCCCTGGCTGGAGTGGGGGGAGGGAACACTGAGGAAGGGGAACCCTGCAGTGCAGGAGCAGGGAGGAAGCAGTTCCTGGGTGCATTGAGAAGGGAGTTTAAAAGGTGGGCACCATCTTAGTTCAGTGCAGAGAAGTCTGAGCAGAAGTGGCAGGGAGCAGGGGCTCTGCATGAGCTCTGCTCCGGAGGCGGGCCTAGTAACAGAGGCCCAGGCCTGCAAGAGGGAGAAGGAAGGAAGAGGAGCGGAGAAGGCTCCAGGAACGAGGAATGAAGGGATCCCAGGGGTGCGGACGGGCGAGTCGCCACCGCACGCCCGAATCCACCTGCGTGGAGGGGTCAGGCCAAAGGGGGAGACCGGTCCCCGAACTAGTGGAGGCAGGAAACGACCCTCAGCTAGAAACCGGAGGCTCTGACATTTTATGTGGCGCAGCCCCTTGCTCCACCCGCTAGGAAGGCACCACATAGGGTCAGGGAAACTGGCGCCAAGTTTACCAAGAGGAGGCCCGAGGCAGCCGGACAGAAGTGTTGGTAAGAAAGACCAGACAAAGGACACACAAAGGGGGTCCTGTGAAGCGCTCCAAAGTTATCTGGGAGTTGTCTGAGCCCCTCACCTGGTGAGCACAGTACGACGTGGGCAGCCGTTACCTGCAGACGTGGTCTGGATAATAAGAACTGTGAGTAAAGGCCCTGAACTGCATCACTGACTCCGTGTCGTTACTGCTGCTGCCCTGCACCATCACCCCCATCCTCCGCATACACTGCCCTGAGGCTATACTCCTCCCGTGGGGAGTTATGCTACGCTCTGCTGCACCCACAACACCAGCCTTAGCGGTCTGCCCTGTAGCGGCGGTTCACTCTGACCGCAATCCACGGGTGGCGTAGTCGGACATTTAAACATCAAAACCACATAAATAGTTCCGCCACTGGTTTGACCGCCCTGAGCCACGGAACCGGATCGCCGCCACGAAGACTACAACCACCAGCATCCACCAAAAAGGGTCCGGCTCCGGGTGTCCCAAGGCCCAGGGGGTGCGTCAGAACATTTTCATCACCTTTCACAATCACCAATGGGACAAGGCAGGGATGTCCTCTGTCCCCTCTCTTATACATCCTAGTGACGGAGCACCTGCTCTCATCAATTCGCCATAACCCCAATATTAGGTGGATTGAGGTGGGAGGCACCGAGTACAAGTGCTCTCTATTTGCTGATGATGTCCTAGTATATATCACTCAATCACATATATCCATCCCTGCTGTTATGGCTGAAATAGATCACTTTGTTACATGGTAAAATTTTAAAATCAATGCAGCGAAGTCTGAGGCCCTCGATGTCTCCCTCCCTAAATCCATATAGGATTCCATCCAGTCCAACTTTCCCTTTGCCTGGCCCTCACAGGGTATCAAATACTTAGGAATTCCTATTCATAGAGACCTCTCCCATCTATGTTATCTTAATTTTGGGCCCTTTATTGAACAATTCCATACAGACCACGGTTGGCAAGTTGGAACTGTGAGATTCACTACGTGCACCACTGGTATTTTGTGGAAAAGCACATGTAAGATTCTGCAACAGTCTCTGCTGATACTCCTGCATGCGTGCATCCCTTTCTATGGCAGGAATAATTTCTGCAAATTTACTTTTGTACCGGGGATCTAACAGTGTGGCAACCCAGTAGTCAGGATTATTTCTAATTCTCACAATTCGAGGGTCATGTTGCAGGTAGTGCAGCAAGAAGGCACTCATGTGTGTTGCGCATCCAGGAGCACCAAGTCCCTGTTGTGTTGGTGGCGAGGTAACAATCATGCTTCCTTCCTCTGTCCTCTCCCCCCAACCTCGCACAACAGAAATGTGATCAAGGTCTCCCTCATCTGATGAGTCTTCCATCAGTTCGTCCTCCACTTCTTCCTGGGCTCCTGCACCTTCCTCACTAGTTTGGCTGCTACCATGCGCCCTGGTAAAATCATCTCCCCCACCCTCACATGCCTGCCGCCCTGGTGCTGCCGACCGTCTGGACCTTGCAGATGTTAGCCCTTCCGCATACAACTCCTCCTCCTCTACTTCCTCCACCTCCTCTTGTGCCACCACCTGACTCCGAATTCTGTTTAACATGTGCTCCAGCATGTAAATCACCGGAATAGTCATGCTGATAATGGCATCGTCAGCACTAAACATCTTCGTCGCCATTTCAAAACTGTGCAGAAGGGTGCATAGGTCCCTGATCTGAGACCACTCCTCCAGCGTGATTTGCCCCACCTCTGAATCTCGTTGGCCCAGGCTATACGTCAGAACGTATTGCACCAGGGCTTGTCGGTGCTGCCACAGTCGCTGCAACATGTGCAGAGTTGAATTCCACCGGGTAGGCACATCGCATTTTAGCCGGTGAAGTGGCAGGCCCAACGACTTCTGTAGAGATGTAAGTCGCTGAGCTGCGGGATGCGAACGGCGGAAGTGAGCACACAGCGACCGTGCCCTCTGCAGAAGGCCATCTAGTCTGGGATAGTGGGCTAAAAATTGCTGGACAAACAGGTTCAACACGTGAGCCATACAAGGCACGTGTGTGACAATGCCCCGGCGAAGGGCCGCACACAGGTTTGCAGCATTGTCGCACACGGCCTTCCCTGGTTTCAGGTCCAGTGGAGACAACCATTCATGAAATTGGTTCTCCAGAGCTGACCACAACTCCTCAGCTGTGTGACTCACATTTCCCAGACATTTCAATGTAAAAACCGCCTGATGACGTTGAGCCCTACTGCCAGCATAGTAAGGAGGTGTGCAGGATCCCTTCTGCGCAGTTAGAAAGCTTGTGGCATGACCAGACAGGCTTTGGGTGCAGGTGGAAGACCGAGAGGAGGTTGAGGAGGCAGAAGCAGTGGAGGAAAAATGACATAAAGAGGATTGACGCACAACTCGTGGGGACAGCAAGACTTGGACAGCAGCCCCTTGTCCTGCTGTCACCATAGTTACCCAGTGCCCAGTCAGCGACATGTAACGCCCCTGTCCATGCCTACTCGTCCAAGTGTCTGTGGTGAAATGCACCCTGTCACACACAGAGTTTCTCAAAGAAGCGGTGATGTTGTGTGCGACATGCTGGTGGAGCGCAGGCACACCTTTCTTTGAGAAGTAGTGCCGACTGGGCATCTGGTACTGGGGCACTGCGACGGACATAAGGTCTCGAAAATCCTCTGTGTCCACCAGGCGGAAAGGCAGCATTTCTGTAGCCAAGAGCTTGCAGATGGTGAAATTCAACCTCTTAGCTTTCTCATGGCTAGGAGGAAATGGTCTTTTACTTGTCCACATCTGAGGGACCGAGGGCTGGCTATTGTGCTTAGACGGGGTTGATAAGGGTGTCCCCGGCAAACTGCCGGTCTGTGAGGAAGATGCAGGCGGACATGTTAGGTTGCCTTGATCCAAAGGTGGTGCTATCGATGTCGGACAGCGCTCAAGACCAGCTGGTGTTACCACCTCCAAAGAAAATGATGACCTGCCAATCACGCTGGCTGTTGCGGGTAAAGAGGTGGCAGGTCTGCGCCCCAAAACAGGTGTGACTGCTGTCCCCCCAGTCACAGAGGATGAAGAGGCCGCGGATGCAGAAGATATGGTAGACGGTGGTTGGCCCGGCCGGCTAGACCGCATTGTAGCACACTGAGCTTCCCACTGCAACTTATGCTTCATGTCCATGTGCCGGTTCATGCATGAAGTACTCAAACTATGTATTTTTTGGCCTCTACTTAGCTTTTGCTGACAAATGTTACAGATAACACGAGTTGGGTCATCTTTATCGATCTGAAAAAATGCCCAGGCTATGCAAGGCTTAGCACCCATGCGACCTGAAGAGCCACCACGACTTGTGGTGAGAGGCAGAGTTGTGTTTGAGGATGCAGTTGTTGACGTGCATCCAGTACTACGTCTCTGTCCAGGAAGGCGCAACCTGACCTCGTCATCACTAGCATCTTCCTCCACCTCCTCTGCTGACCTCATCTCTTGGCTGACTGTGGGTTGACAGTAAGTGGGATCTCCGACCTCATCATCATCACCCTGTGCGTTATCACACCCGTCGTCCTCAGAGCCAACCTGTTCCTGCCCTGACAAAAAACTAAAGTTGTCGCTCCAATCAGGTATTTGAGTCTTATCATCGTCTTCCTCATTGTCTCCACCAACAGGAGTTACAGTTTGGGAATGAGGGTCTACATTATGGTCAGAACCTTCTGCGTCTGGTCCTGGATCTGACTCATAAAGATTCTGGGCATCAGTGCAGATCATTTCCTCGTCTGGATTCACAGAAGCGCTGGAGTCGACCTCTGATTCCCAGGCTATAGTATGAGTAAACAGCTCTGCAGACTCAACCATCTGTTCTACCTCATACTCAGACGGGCAGCTGGAGATTTGGGAGCTGTGAGGAAGCAAGTGCGATTTGGGTGACACCTTTGAGGACTGGAGTATTTGTGATGTTGAAGTTGATGTGGAGGAGAGCCCACTTAAAGGAGCACTTGATATCCGTTGAAGCACCTGCTGTTTTTGTGCCTCATCTGGAATTTGTAGCGATTGGCGTGGCCGTAAGAAAGGGATCTTATCACATTGTCCGCTAAAAGAAGTAGACATTTTAGTTTGGCTGGAAGATGGTCTTTCTTCTGCACCTACCCCACGGACACAACCTTTTTTCCCCTTCCCAACACGCCTATTCCCCTTTCCACCAGCAGCAGGCCTTTTTCCACTCATTTTGGTGGTTAACTAATTCACAACTCTGGAGTTGTTTGCACAAAAAAACAATGGATGGTAACCGAGCAGAGCTGAGTGGCCAAACTGTGGTATTAGGCCAAAACTATTGGCTGGGTTAGATGCAGAAAAAAATTATTTTTAATTTGCAACCTGATGGAGGTCAGTATAGATGGACTAATAGACCAAGTCCCACACACCGCTAGAAGCCCAAATATTTTTTCAGAGCTAGATGCAGAAAATTTTTTATTCAATTGGCAACCTGATGGAGGTCAGTATAGATGGACTAATAGACCAAGTCCCACACACTGCTAGAAGCCCAAATATTTTTTCAGAGCTAGATGCAGAAAAAAATTATTTTTAATTTGCAACCTGATGGAGGTCAGTATAGATGGACTAATAGACCAAGTCCCACACACCGCTAGAAGCCCAAATATTTTTTCAGAGCTAGATGCAGAAAAAAATTATTTTTAATTTGCAACCTGATGGAGGTCAGTATAGATGGACTAATAGACCAAGTCCCACACACCGCTAGAAGCCCAAATATTTTTTCAGAGCTAGATGCAGAAAAAAATTATATTCAATTTGCAACCTGCTGGAGGTCAGTATAGAAGGACTAATAGAACAAGTCCCACACACTACTAGAAGCCCAAATATTTTTTCAGAGCTAAATGAAGAAAAAAAATATTTTTAATTTGCAACCTGATGGAGGTCAGTATAGATGGACTAATAGACCAAGTCCCACACACTGCTAGAAGCCCAAATATTTTTTCAGAGCTAGATGCAGAAAAAAATTATTTTTAATTTGCAACCTGATGGAGGTCAGTATAGATGGACTAATAGACCAAGTCCCACACACTGCTAGAAGCCCAAATATTTTTTCAGAGCTAGATGCAGAAAAAAATTATTTTTAATTTGCAACCTGATGGAGGTCAGTATAGATGGACTAATAGACCAAGTCCCACACACCGCTAGAAGCCCAAATATTTTTTCAGAGCTAGATGCAGAAAATTTTTTTATTCAATTTGCAACCTGATGGAGGTCAGTATAGATGGACTAATAGAACAAGTCCCACACGCTGCTAGAAGCCCAAATATTTTTTCAGAGATAAATGAAGAAAAAAATTATTTTTAATTTGCAACCTGATGGAGGTCAGTATAGATGGACTAATAGACCAAGTCCCACACACTGCTAGAAGCCCAAATATTTTTTCAGAGCTAGATGCAGAAAAAAATTATTTTTAATTTGCAACCTGATGGAGGTCAGTATAGATGGACTAATAGACCAAGTCCCACACACCGCTAGAAGCCCAAATATTTTTTCAGAGCTAGATGCAGAAAAAAATTATATTCAATTTGCAACCTGCTGGAGGTCAGTATAGAAGGACTAATAGAACAAGTCCCACACACTGCTAGAAGCCCAAATATTTTTTCAGAGCTAAATGAAGAAAAAAATTATTTTTAATTTGCAACCTGATGGAGGTCAGTATAGATGGACTAATAGACCAAGTCCCACACACTGCTAGAAGCCCAAATATTTTTTCAGAGCTAGATGCAGAAAAAAATTATATTCAGTTTGCAACCTGATGGAGGTCAGTATAGATGGACTAATAGAATGATGCTATGCCCAAAAGATTTTACTTCACTAGGTGCAGTAAAAAAATTGGTATTCTATACACAGGTGGTATATCTTGCAACACAGATAGGCTACTCCACTGACTAACACACTCTGCAATAGGCCAAAAAGGATTAGCTTTGCTAGATTCAGCCAAATGCTGTGAAAAAAACTTGCACAGCACTGGCACAGACCTGCCTGGCAAAAACTGATAGGAACTGATGTTACCTAGTCCTGAAAAGGACTCCAATTACAATTAGTCTTTACTCCCACAATCTATCTATTTAAGAGCACAGACCTGCCTGATAAAAGTCGTAGGAAATGCTGTAACCTAGTCCTTAAAAGGACTGCAATCACAACTATTCCCTACTCCCAAGCTATCTGTATATTTGTGCGAAAATTGGCTTGAAATTAACAAGGTATAGCGCACACAGCAACAGCGGTGCCGTCTAACACGCAGCTACAGCAGTGAGAAAATGGTGGCGACGGGGAAAATGGCTTGGTTTTATAGGGCAAGGACATGTGACATACACTGCCAATCACACATGCCCTTGCTTGTGTGAAAAAAAGCACTTCGCTCCGTGTGTGCGCTGCTGATAGGCTGACAGATTGCACCTCCCCACTGCAAATGCGGGAAAGAGAAAAAAAAATGGAGATCTTCATTGTTCCTGCAGAGATCCATCCCCTGCCCCTCCCCCCACCCCGCTGTACACTCAAACTGCGTATTAACATTAATTTTCATCATTACTGAGAAAAAATCCAGTTATGATTTTGGTGCACGAACAGTTATCGAACATAACCTCGAACAGCCGAATTTTTCTCAAATTGTTCGTGTTCGCCGACCGGCTCGAACACCGCCCAAAACAGCTCGAATTTGAGATTGGCGAACAGTTCGAGTAGAACAACGCTCATCTCTACTTACAATGCTCCAACATCACAAAGGGTGATACATTTACACACCCACACTCCGGCAAACGTTTTCCTATTAAAGGATATTTTTCCTGTGATTCTACTTATGTAGTCTATTTGATCAAGTGCCCTTGGGGTCTCGGATATGTTGGTGAGACTACCCAGCATATCCGAGACCACATTTCACAACATAAATCCACTATTCAATGTGGACGTATATTGCTACCTATACCCGCACATTTCTCAGCCATGTCCCATGGTATATCGCAATTGAGATACCAGGTGATTGACCATGTACCACCAAATAGACGAGGGGCAATCGGATCCGAGCTCTCAAAAAATGTGAGTTATATTGGATTCACACTTTACAGACCCTTACCCCGAAAGGCCTTAATAGGGAATATGAAGCACAACATTATTAGACTATTTGGTCAAAAAAAAAATTTTCAAAAATTTTTTTTCCCACAAAAAATTTTTCTTCCTAAAGACTTCCATAAATTTGCTGAATATGATATTTGTATAGTGGTCAAACATTTATTGTTATTGATTATTTCTTTCTTGTCTTATAGGTCATTAACTAAGGTCTTTTATTGTCTTTGAAAAGAATTGCATATGTACACCCTATGACTTTTCTGGATCCCCCACTTAATACAGTGTTATGTTCCTATCAGGCCTTTTAGGTCCCTTCTCTTCTACTGAAGGAATTACCCCTTTCTAACCTTATGTCTGGCACATATGTAGTTTTTCCCTAGAGCTAGATGCATTTTGCTGCAGTCTATACATGTCCATGAATAGATTGGAAGCGCACCGCATGCACTGCGCATGTCCGGAAATCATTTGCGTCTCACCACTTTCTCTTGCGTTCCAGCACGCACACCGGAAGTTCACATTGCGCATGACCGGATAACCCATTTGGCAGCGGTACGCACGCCGCTCTAATCGCGGCGCCTGCCACATGAGATATAAAAGAAAGATGTTCTCTCCCCTCGACACCACACGGCACCTTACCGCGGCATTTATCCTGAATATACCCCACATTATCAGGTATGTGAATATTGTTGAGCATCTTTCCCTGTTTTCATGTCATCTCTTTATGTGCTGGTCTTATTCACTCTTTAGATGAACAGCAATAAGGTTTCCTTGTCATTCCTCTTCCCCCTTTCAACTCTTATTATGCATGTAGCTCACCACTGAAAAGGGACCAGTGACATTATCCTGTTATAATAATACTATAGCTATAGCCTACATACCTATCATGTGCCATTTTTTCCTTGAAAAAAAAAAAAAAAAAGCCCCGTATACTTTTGTTATTTTATGTATGATTTTACTTTTTGTATACATCATGTCTTGGATATACTGATAATACCTATGTATGTTTCTTTATTTATGTTTAGTATAGGCCCTGATAAAGACCGCACGTGGTCGAAACATAGGCCTGTTTATTTCCTATGGGGTTTGCCTTAATAAGATATTTCTAGCATCTACATTGGAGTGCCGAAGTTTCTCTTGGTATTTTTAGAGTATAGAGCGCATGTCTCCAGGTATGTTTCGCTCTATTGTATGCCCTTTTAATAGAGCGGCGGCTATATCCTCTATCGAGGAACCTATTTTTAAGATCATCTGCTTGTTTTTCAAAATCACCATCATTAGAGCATATACGACGCAACCTCAGAAATTGGCCTATTGGGGTAGACCGGATCATAGCTGGTGGGTGTGACGAAGAGGCAAATAGAAGAGAGTTCACTGATATTGTCTTTCGGAATAAATCCGTCTGAAAACAATTCTGATTATCATAACTGATTTTAACATCCCAAAACTCAACAGAATGTTTGTCAAATTGGTAAGTAAGATGGATGTTGTGTGAATTATGGTTCAAAATTTTCATGAATCCATGCAACTCATGGTCCGATTCTTGCCAGATCAAAAATATGTCGTTGATGAACCGCATCCAAAAAAGAATGCGGTCCATCAACGCATAGCGATCCGACAGGAAGAGGTCCCTCTACCACAGCCCCAGTAACAGGTTGGCATTAGTGTTGAGCCACCCCCGTAGTGTTCGAGTTCGGTTCGGTTCGTCGAACACCCGTGTGTTCGCCGAACTGTTCGTCGAACTGTTCGTCGAACACCTTCGAACACCGTTAAAGCCAATGGCAGGCAAACAAAAACACATAGAAACACATAGAAAACAACTTCAAAGGTGTCCAAAAGCTGACAAACTGCTCAGAAGACATAACTAACACATGGAAAAGTGACAAGTACATATAGTCATGCGAAAATAAAAGAGGTGGAGGAGTAAAAGGAGGGGGAGACACAGATATAGGCATGTCATGCCCTTCTAAAATCCAAAAAGTGAGAAGCCGACACGGCCAGTCCGCTCCTGCCCGTGCCACCTCCGTGTCGCCGGGTTTGTGCCAGAGCCGCGGTGAACCCTGATGGCCAGCCCCCCTCTCCCAATACTGGTGCCTGTCCGCTGGTGGGTCGAGCGAGCCCCCCTGTGGTGGAGGCAGCTCTAAGCTTTTTAATTTAAATTGTCTCTCTAATTTGAATGAATACACTTTAAATCCATTTACAAGGATCTATTGGAGGGCAAGTCTCATGCCAGCAGCCGCGTAATTCCAGCTCCAGTAGCGTCCACTAAAGCTGCTGCAGTTAAAAAGCTTTTATAAGGATCGAGCTCGGCTGTCCACCGCAAGGCATCCTACTGCCAGTCCCAGCCCCTATGCCTTGGGGTGCCTCCTGATGCTCTTCACTGAGTATCACATGGTCCCGAAGCATTTCCTTTGAAAAAATTAAGTGTCTAAACTACAGGTGGTGTAGCTTGCTTAACAGCCGGGATAATCCGCTGACTAGCAGACACTGCTACTAGGCACAAAGTATTTCCTGGGCTAGATGCAGTTAAAAATTTGTAATTAGATACTCTCGTTGGATGCTGAGAAAGCATTCCATAGAGTCTCCTGGCACGCCATATATGATTCTCTTAAAAAGCTTGGGGTAGGGGTCTAGGGGACCCTTTTATAGCCAAAATCACAGCCCTGTATCACAATACGTCACCTAGGCTGAAGATAAATGGAACTGTAGCACCCTGAGGGCTCGGTTGCTACAGAGGTATTGCACCTCACCCAGAGGTGTGATATCTCACTCTCAGGTAAGGATGGAGTGTGGATCAGGACCCGACACCTGCATGCATTACACCACATTGCCGTGGGGCAGGGCGACCAATATGCCTCTGAGATGGGCACGACAGTCCCTGTCCCTGGCTGGAGTGGGGGGAGGGAACACTGAGGAAGGGGAACCCTGTAGTGCAGGAGCAGGGAGGAAGCAGTTCCTGGGTGCATTGAGAAGGGAGTATAAAAGGTGGGCACCATCTTAGTTCAGTGCAGAGAAGTCTGAGCAGAAGTGGCACGGAGCAGGGGCTCTGCATGAGCTCTGCTCCGGAGGCGGGCCTAGTAACAGAGGCCCAGGCCTGGAAGAGGGAGAAGGAAGGAAGAGGAGCGGAGAAGGCTCCAGGAACGAGGAATGAAGGGATCCCAGGGGTGTGGACGGGCGAGTCGCCACCGCACGCCCGAATCCACCTGCGTGGAGGGGTCAGGCCAAAGGGGGAGACCGGTCCCCAAAACTAGTGGAGGCAGGAAACGACCCTCAGCTAGAAACCGGAGGCTGTGACATTTTATGTGGCGCAGCCCCTCGCTACACCCGCTAGGAAGGCACCACATAGGGTCAGGGAAACTGGCGCCAAGTTTACCAAGAGGAGGCCCGAGGCAGCCGGACAGAAGGGTTGGTAAGAAAGGCCAGACAAAGGACACACAAAGGGGGTCCTGTGAAGCGCTCCAAAGTTATCTGGGAGTTGTCTGAGCCCCTCATCTGGTGAGCACAGTACGACGTGGGCAGCCGTTACCTGCAGACGTGGTCTGGATAATAAGAACTGTGAGTAAAGGCCCTGGACTGCATCACTGACTCCGTGTCGTTACTGCTGCTGCCCTGCACCATCACCCCCATCCTCCGCATACACTGCCCTGAGGCTATACTCCTCCCGTGGGGAGTTATGCTACGCTCTGCTGCACCCACAACACCAGCCTCAGCGGTCTGCCCTGCAGCGGCGGTTCACTCTGACCGCAATCCACGGGTGGCGTAGTCGGACATTTAAACATCAAAACCACATAAATAGTTCCGCCACTGGTTTGACCACCCTGAGCTACGGAACCGGGTGGCCGCCACGAAGACTACAACCACCAGCATCCACCAAAAAGGGTCCGGCTCCGGGTGTCCCAAGGCCCAGGAGGTGCATCAGAACATTTTCATCACCTTTCACAATCACCAATGGGACAAGGCAAGGATGTCCTCTGTCCCCTCTCTTATACATCCTAGTGACGGAGCACCTGCTCTCATCAATTCGCCATAACCCCAATATTAGGTGGATTGAGGTGGGAGGCACCGAGTACAAGTGCTCTCTATTTGCTGATGATGTCCTAGTATATATCACTCAATCACATATATCCATCCATGCTGTTATGGCTGAAATAGATCACTTTGTTACATGGTAAAATTTTAAAATCAATGCAGCGAAGTCTGAGGCCCACGATGTCTCCCTCCCCAAATCCATATAGGATTCCATCCAGTCCAACTTTCCCTTTGCCTGGCCCTCACAGGGTATCAAATACTTAGGAATTCCTATTCATAGAGACCTCTCCCATCTATGTTATCTTAATTTTGGGCCCTTTATTGAACAACTCCATACAGACCACGGTTGGCAAGTTAGAACTGTAAGATTCACTACGTGAACCACTGGTGTTTTGTGGAAAAGCACATGTACACTGCGTTCCAAATTATTATGCAAAAAGTGTTTAGGAGTGATAAGGGAAGAATTTGTTTGTTTGTCAGTTAAACTCATTGATGGTGATGTGTGTCAGGGCTCTTTATATCACTGTAAGCAATTGCAGACACCTGTGCTTATTAGTTTGGCAGGTGTGTCCAATGAAAGGCAAGTCTACTTAAGAAGGCTGTCTCACATTATTAAGCAGCCTACATTTTCTGCCAAAATGGGAAAGAAAAAGGATGTGTCGGCTGCTGAGAAGCAACAAATTGTGGAGTGTTTAGGTCAAGGCATGACTACAATCAACATTGTGCGATGATCAGGATGAAGTGTCTTGGCAATCAAGAAGTATGTAGCTGATTCACAGTACACACGTGTGCGTGCTGATAAGGGCAAATTGAGGACTCTTTCCTACTGGCAATTACGTCAGGTTGAAAGAGAAGCGGCAAAAAAGCCTTGTCATAGCAGCAGACAAGTTTTTGAAGCTGCTTGTGCCTCCAACGTCCCCCGAACAACAAGATGCAGGGTCCTTCAGAGGTTTGCAGCTGTGCATACGTCATCCTGTCGACCTCCTCTATCCACTTCACACAAGCAGAAACGGCTCCAGTGGGCCAAACATTACATGAAGACTGATTTCAAAACTGTTTTGTTCACGGATGAGTGCCGTGCAGCGCTCGATGGTCCAGATGGATGGAGTGGAGGATGGCTGGTTGATGGACACCCCGCGCAAACACGGCTACAGCGCCAACAAGGAGGAGGTGGAGTAATGTTTTGGGCTGGAATCATGGGGAGAGAGATTGTCGGCCTCTTTAGGATCCCTGAAGGCGCTAAAGATGAACTCCATAATGTATGTGGATTTTCTCAAACAGCACTTCCTGCCATGGTTCAAGAAGAAGAACCGTGTATTTCACAGCAAGATCATTTTTCTGCATGATAATGCACCATCTCATGCTGCACATAAAACATCTGCATCTCTGGCTGATATGGGCATAAAAGGGGACAAACTTATGGTGTGACCCCCATGCTCCCCTGACCTGTACCCCATTCAGAACCTTTGGAGCATCATTAAAAGGAGTGTCTATGATGGCGGGAGGCAGTTCACATCTAAGCAACAGCTCTGGGAGGGTATTCTGTCCTCATGCAAAACAATTGAAGCAGAAACCATCCAAAACCTGACAAATTCAATGGACGAGAGAGTTCAGAAGCTCCTTTCGAACAAGGGGTCCTATGTGAAAATGTAACATCACCTAGAATAAAGTTTTGAGTTGAAAACTGTTTGATTTCAGTTTCTAACATCCTGCTAATGCTTATAATTTCAAAAATGACCATTTTGTTGGTCTTTATTAAAATGAAAAGGTTGATCGAAAAGTTTGGGGGATCTAAGAGTGTGGCAACCCAGTAGTCATGATTACTTCGTATTCTGACAATATGAGGGTCATGCTGCAGGTAGTGCAGCAAGAAGGCACTTATGTGTCTTGCGCATCTCGGAGCCCCAAAATTATTTTCCGGGCTAGATGCAGCTAAAAATTATTATTAATTTTAAATCTGGTGAAGCTTTAGTATAGATGGCCTAATAGGATCAGTGCTGCACACTGCTACAAAGCCCAAATTATTTTCCAGCCAAGATACAGATAAACATGATTAGTAATTTGAAAGCTTAAAACGGTTGGTAGGGTGATTTTAACCAATCATCAAGCTTTTACTCTCCCCAGGATGACACAGGGGTAGAAAAGTCGTTTCGGATCCATGATTTGTTCATCTTTATGAACGTGAGTCTGTCTACATTATCAGTGGAGAGTCGCGTGCGCTTATCTGTCAGCACACCACCAGCAGTGCTGAAAACACATTCAGACAGAACGCTGGCTGCGGGGCATGACAAGATCTCCAAGGCGTAAGTGGCTAGCTCCGGCCATTTATCCAGATTGGAAGCCCAAAAAGAGCAAGGGTCCAGTGACACAGTCGTGGCTTCAATGTTTACTTGGAGATACTCCTGTACCATCGTCTCTAGGCGTTGACTATGTGTCAGACTTCTTGTCTCCTGTGGCCTTGCAAAGGATGGGCTAAAAAAGTGGTGAAATGATTCCGCAAAATTGATGTTACCAGCAGATACTGTGGTTCTGTTACGGTTTGAGTGCTGAACACTTGACGGTCCCACGGTTGGCAAGTTGGAACTGTGAGATTCACTACGTGCACCACTGGTATTTTGTGGAAAAGCACATGTAAGATTCTGCAACAGTCTCTGCTGATACTCCTGCATGCGTGCATCCCTTTCTATGGCAGGAATAATTTCTGCAAATTTACTTTTGTACCGGGGATCTAACAGTGTGGCAACCCAGTAGTCAGGATTATTTCTAATTCTCACAATTCGAGGGTCATGTTGCAGGTAGTGCAGCAAGAAGGCACTCATGTGTGTTGCGCATCCAGGAGCACCAAGTCCCTGTTGTGTTGGAGGCGAGGTAACAATCATGCTTCCTTCCTCTGTCCTCTCCCCCCAACCTCGCACAACAGAAATGTGATCAAGGTCTCCTCATCTGATGAGTCTTCCATCAGTTCGTCCTCCACTCCTTCCTGGGCTCCTGCACCTTCCTCACTAGTTTGGCTGCTACTATGCGCCCTGGTAAAACCATCTCCCCCACCCTCACATGCCTGCCGCCTTGGTGCTGCCGACCGTCTGGACCTTGCAGATGTTAGCCCTTCCGCATACAACTCCTCCTCCTCTACTTCCTCCACCTCCTCTTGTGCCACCACCTGACTCCGAATTCTGTTTAACATGTGCTCCAGCATGTAAATCACCAGAATAGTCATGCTGATAATGGCATCGTCAGCACTAAACATCTTCGTCGCCATTTCAAAACTGTGCAGAAGGGTGCATAGGTCCCTGATCTGAGACCACTCCTCCAGCGTGATTTGCCCCACCTCTGAATCTCGTTGGCCCAGGCTATACGTCAGAACGTATTGCACCAGGGCTTGTCGGTGCTGCCACAGTCGCTGCAACATGTGCAGAGTTGAATTCCACCGGGTAGGCACATCGCATTTTAGCCAGTGAAGTGGCAGGCCCAACGACTTCTGTAGAGATGTAAGTCGCTGAGCTGCGGGATGCGAATGGCGGAAGTGAGCACACAGCGACCGTGCCCTCTGCAGAAGGCCATCTAGTCTGGGATAGTGGGCTAAAAATTGCTGGACAACCAGGTTCATTACGTGAGCCATACAAGGCACGTGTGTGACATTGCCCCGGCGAAGGGCCGCACCCAGGTTTGCAGCATTGTCGCACACGGCCTTCCTTGGTTTCAGGTCCAGTGGAGACAACCAATCATGAAATTGGTTCTCCAGAGCTGACCACAACTCCTCAGCTGTGTGACTCACATTTCCCAGACATTTCAATGTAAAAACCGCCTGATGACGTTGAGCCCTACTGCCAGCATAGTAAGGAGGTGTGCAGGATCCCTTCTGCGCAGTTAGAAAGCTTGTGGCATGACCAGACAGGCTTTGGGTGCAGGTGGAAGACCGAGAGGAGGTTGAGGAGGCAGAAGCAGTGGAGGAACTTTGACATAAAGTCCATGCCTACTCGTCCAAGTGTCTGTGGTGAAATGCACCCTGTCACACACAGATTTTCTCAAAGAAGCGGTGATGTTGTGTGCGACATGCTGGTGGAGCGCAGGCACACCTTTCTTTGAGAAGTAGTGCCGACTGGGCATCTGGTACTGGGGCACTGCGACGGACATAAGGTCTCGAAAATCCTCTGTGTCCACCAGGCGGAAAAGCAGCATTTCTGTAGCCAAGAGCTTGCAGATGGTGAAATTCAACCTCTTAGCTTTCTCATGGCTAGGAGGAAATGGTCTTTTACTTGTCCACATATGAGGGACCGAGGGCTGGCTATTGTGCTTAGACGGGGTTGATAAGGGTGTCCCCGGCAAACTGCCGGTCTGTGAGAAAGATGCAGGCGGACATGTTAGGTTGCCTTGATCCAAAGGTGGTGCTATCGATGTCGGACAGCGCTCAACACCAGCTGGTGTTACCACCTCCAAAGAAAATGATGACCTGCCAATCACGCTGGCTGTTGCGGGTAAAGAGGTGGCAGGTCTGCGTCCCAAAACAGGTGTGACTGCTGTCCCCCCAGTCACAGAGGATGAAGATGCCGCGGATGCACAAGATATGGCAGACGGTGGTTGGCCCGGCCGGCTAGGCCGCATTGTAGCACACTGAGCTTCCCACTGCAACTTATGCTTCATGTCCATGTGCCGGTTCATGCATGAAGTACTCAAACTATGTATTTTTTGGCCTCTACTTAGCTTTTGCTGACAAATGTTACAGATAACACGAGTTGGGTCATCTTTATCGATCTGAAAAAATGCCCAGGCTATGCAAGGCTTAGCACCCATGCGACCTGAAGAGCCACCACGACTTGTGGTGAGAGGCAGAGTTGTGTTTGAGGATGCAGTTGTTGACGTGCTTCCAGTACTACGTCTCTGTCCAGGAAGGCGCAACCTGACCTCGTCGTCACTAGCATCTTCCTCCACCTCCTCTGCTGACCTCATCTCTTGGCTGACTGTGGGTTGACAGTAAGTGGGATCTCCAACCTCATCATCATCACCCTGTGCGTTATCACACCCGTCGTCCTCAGAGCCAACCTGTTCCTGCCCTGACAAAAAACTAAAGTTGTCGCTCCAATCAGGTATTTGAGTCTTATCATCGTCTTCCTCATTGTCTCCACCAACAGGAGTTACAGTTTGGGAATGAGGGTCTACATTATGGTCAGGACCTTCTGCGTCTGGTCCTGGATCCGACTCATAAAGATTCTGGGCATCAGTGAAGATCATTTCCTCGTCTGGATTCACAGAAGCGCTGGAGTCGACCTCTGATTCCCAGGCTATAGTATGAGTAAACAGCTCTGCAGACTCAACCATCTGTTCTACCTCATACTCAGACGGGCAGCTGGAGATTTGGGAGCTGTGAGGAAGCAAGTGCGATTGGGGTGACACCTTTGAGGACTGGAGTATTTGTGATGTTGAAGTTGATGTGGAGGAGAGCCCACTTAAAGGAGCACTTGATATCCGTTGAAGCACCTGCTGTTTTTGTGCCTCATCTGGAATTTGTAGCGATTGGCGTGGCCGTAAGAAAGGGATCTTATCACATTGTCCGCTAAAAGAAGTAGACATTTTAGTTTGGCTGGAAGATGGTCTTTCTTCTGCAGATGTTACTGTTGCTTTAACACCTACCCCACGGACACAACCTTTTTTCCCCTTCCCAACACGCCTATTCCCCTTTCCACCAGCAGCAGGCCTTTTTCCACTCATTTTGGTGGTTAACTAATTCACAACTCTGGAGTTGTTTGCACAAAAAAACAATGGATGGGAACCGAGCAGAGCTGAGTGGCCAAACTGTGGTATTAGGCCAAAACTATTGGCTGGGTTAGATGCAGAAAAAAAATTATATTCAATTTGCAACCTCATGGAGGTCAGTATAGATGGACTAATACAACAA
The DNA here is from genome assembly GCF_046119375.1 of Phyllobates terribilis. NCBI lineage: Eukaryota > Metazoa > Chordata > Amphibia > Anura > Dendrobatidae > Phyllobates > Phyllobates terribilis. Next base: position 449,899,454 of record NW_027362764.1, read on the forward strand.
GTCCCACACACAGCTAGAAGCCCAATATTTTTTCAGAGCTAGATGCAGAAAAAAATATATTCAGTTTGCAACCTGATGGAGGTCTGTATAGATGGATTAATAGAACAAGTCCCACACACAGCTAGAAGCCCAATATTTTTTCAGAGGTAGATGCAGAAAAAAATATATTCAGTTTGCAACCTGATGGAGGTCTGTATAGATGGATTAATAGAACAAGTCCCACACACAGCTAGAAGCCCAATATTTTTTCAGAGGTAGATGCAGAAAAAAATATATTCAGTTTGCAACCTGATGGAGGTCAGTATAGATGGACTAATACAACAAGTCCCACACACAGCTAGAAGCCCAATATTTTTTCAGAGGTAGATGCAGAAAAAAATATATTCAGTTTGCAACCTGATGGAGGTCAGTATAGATGGACTAATACAACAAGTCCCACACACAGCTAGAAGCCCAATATTTTTTCAGAGGTAGATGCAGAAAAAAATATATTCAGTTTGCAACCTGATGGAGGTCTGTATAGATGGATTAATAGAACAAGTCCCACACACAGCTAGAAGCCCAATATTTTTTCAGAGGTAGATGCAGAAAAAAATATATTCAGTTTGCAGCCTGATGGAGGTCTGTATAGATGGATTAATAGAACAAGTCCCACACACAGCTAGAAGCCCAATATTTTTTCAGAGGTAGATGCAGAAAAAAATATATTCAGTTTGCAACCTGATGGAGGTCTGTATAGATGGATTAATAGAACAAGTCCCACACACAGCTAGAAGCCCAATATTTTTTCAGAGGTAGATGCAGAAAAAAATATATTCAGTTTGCAACCTGATGGAGGTCAGTATAGATGGACTAATACAACAAGTCCCACACACAGCTAGAAGCCCAATATTTTTTCAGAGGTAGATGCAGAAAAAAATATATTCAGTTTGCAACCTGATGGAGGTCAGTATAAATGGACTAATACAACAAGTCCCACACACAGCTAGAAGCCCAATATTTTTTCAGAGGTAGATGCAGAAAAAAATATATTCAGTTTGCAACCTGATGGAGGTCTGTATAGATGGATTAATAGAACAAGTCCCACACACAGCTAGAAGCCCAATATTTTTTCAGAGGTAGATGCAGAAAAAAATATATTCAGTTTGCAACCTGATGGAGGTCTGTATAGATGGATTAATAGAACAAGTCCCACACACAGCTAGAAGCCCAATATTTTTTCAGAGGTAGATGCAGAAAAAAATATATTCAGTTTGCAACCTGATGGAGGTCTGTATAGATGGATTAATAGAACAAGTCCCACACACAGCTAGAAGCCCAATATTTTTTCAGAGGTAGATGCAGAAAAAAATATATTCAATTTGCAACCTGATGGAGGTCAGTATAGATGGACTAATACAACAAGTCCCACACACAGCTAGAAGCCCAATATTTTTTCAGAGGTAGATGCAGAAAAAAATATATTCAGTTTGCAACCTGATGGAGGTCAGTATAGATGGACTAATACAACAAGTCCCACACACAGCTAGAAGCCCAATATTTTTTCAGAGGTAGATGCAGAAAAAAATATATTCAGTTTGCAACCTGATGGAGGTCTGTATAGATGGATTAATAGAACAAGTCCCACACACAGCTAGAAGCCCAATATTTTTTCAGAGGTAGATGCAGAAAAAAATATATTCAGTTTGCAACCTGATGGAGGTCTGTATAGATGGATTAATAGAACAAGTCCCACACACAGCTAGAAGCCCAATATTTTTTCAGAGGTAGATGCAGAAAAAAATATATTCAGTTTGCAACCTGATGGAGGTCTGTATAGATGGATTATTAGAACAAGTCCCACACACAGCTAGAAGCCCAATATTTTTTCAGAGGTAGATGCAGAAAAAAATATATTCAGTTTGCAACCTGATGGAGGTCTGTATAGATGGATTATTAGAACAAGTCCCACACACAGCTAGAAGCCCAATATTTTTTCAGAGGTAGATGCAGAAAAAAATATATTCAGTTTGCAACCTGATGGAGGTCTGTATAGATGGATTAATAGAACAAGTCCCACACACAGCTAGAAGCCCAATATTTTTTCAGAGGTAGATGCAGAAAAAAATATATTCAGTTTGCAACCTGATGGAGGTCTGTATAGATGGATTAATAGAACAAGTCCCACACACAACTAGAAGCCCAATATTTTTTCAGAGGTAGATGCAGAAAAAAATATATTCAGTTTGCAACCTGATGGAGGTCTGTATAGATGGATTAATAGAACAAGTCCCACACACAGCTAGAAGCCCAATATTTTTTCAGAGGTAGATGCAGAAAAAAATATATTCAGTTTGCAACCTGATGGAGGTCAGTATAGATGGACTAATACAACAAGTCCCACACACAGCTAGAAGCCCAATATTTTTTCAGAGGTAGATGCAGAAAAAAATATATTCAGTTTGCAACCTGATGGAGGTCAGTATAGATGGACTAATACAACAAGTCCCACACACAGCTAGAAGCCCAATATTTTTTCAGAGGTAGATGCAGAAAAAAATATATTCAGTTTGCAACCTGATGGAGGTCAGTATAGATGGACTAATACAACAAGTCCCACACACAGCTAGAAGCCCAATATTTTTTCAGAGGTAGATGCAGAAAAAAATATATTCAGTTTGCAACCTGATGGAGGTCTGTATAGATGGATTAATAGAACAAGTCCCACACACAGCTAGAAGCCCAATATTTTTTCAGAGGTAGATGCAGAAAAAAATATATTCAGTTTGCAACCTGATGGAGGTCTGTATAGATGGATTAATAGAACAAGTCCCACACACAGCTAGAAGCCCAATATTTTTTCAGAGGTAGATGCAGAAAAAAATATATTCAGTTTGCAACCTGATGGAGGTCTGTATAGATGGATTAATAGAACAAGTCCCACACACAGCTAGAAGCCCAATATTTTTTCAGAGGTAGATGCAGAAAAAAATATATTCAGTTTGCAACCTGATGGAGGTCAGTATAGATGGACTAATACAACAAGTCCCACACACAGCTAGAAGCCCAATATTTTTTCAGAGGTAGATGCAGAAAAAAATATATTCAGTTTGCAACCTGATGGAGGTCAGTATAAATGGACTAATACAACAAGTCCCACACACAGCTAGAAGCCCAATATTTTTTCAGAGGTAGATGCAGAAAAATATATATTCAGTTTGCAACCTGATGGAGGTCTGTATAGATGGATTAATAGAACAAGTCCCACACACAGCTAGAAGCCCAATATTTTTTCAGAGGTAGATGCAGAAAAAAATATATTCAGTTTGCAACCTGATGGAGGTCTGTATAGATGGATTAATAGAACAAGTCCCACACACAGCTAGAAGCCCAATATTTTTTCAGAGGTAGATGCAGAAAAAAATATATTCAGTTTGCAACCTGATGGAGGTCTGTATAGATGGATTAATAGAACAAGTCCCACACACAGCTAGAAGCCCAATATTTTTTCAGAGGTAGATGCAGAAAAAAATATATTCAGTTTGCAACCTGATGGAGGTCTGTATAGATGGATTAATAGAACAAGTCCCACACACAGCTAGAAGCCCAATATTTTTTCAGAGGTAGATGCAGAAAAAAATATATTCAGTTTGCAACCTGATGGAGGTCTGTATAGATGGATTAATAGAACAAGTCCCACACACAGCTAGAAGCCCAATATTTTTTCAGAGGTAGATGCAGAAAAAAATATATTCAATTTGCAACCTGATGGAGGTCAGTATAGATGGACTAATACAACAAGTCCCACACACAGCTAGAAGCCCAATATTTTTTCAGAGGTAGATGCAGAAAAAAATATATTCAGTTTGCAACCTGATGGAGGTCAGTATAGATGGACTAATACAACAAGTCCCACACACAGCTAGAAGCCCAATATTTTTTCAGAGGTAGATGCAGAAAAAAATATATTCAGTTTGCAACCTGATGGAGGTCTGTATAGATGGATTAATAGAACAAGTCCCACACACAGCAAGAAGCCCAATATTTTTTCAGAGGTAGATGCAGAAAAAAATATATTCAGTTTGCAACCTGATGGAGGTCTGTATAGATGGATTAATAGAACAAGTCCCACACACAGCTAGAAGCCCAATATTTTTTCAGAGGTAGATGCAGAAAAAAATATATTCAGTTTTCAACCTGATGGAGGTCTGTATAGATGGATTATTAGAACAAGTCCCACACACAGCTAGAAGCCCAATATTTTTTCAGAGGTAGATGCAGAAAAAAATATATTCAGTTTGCAACCTGATGGAGGTCTGTATAGATGGATTAATAGAACAAGTCCCACACACAGCTAGAAGCCCAATATTTTTTCAGAGGTAGATGCAGAAAAAAATATATTCAGTTTGCAACCTGATGGAGGTCTGTATAGATGGATTAATAGAACAAGTCCCACACACAGCTAGAAGCCCAATATTTTTTCAGAGGTAGATGCAGAAAAAAATATATTCAGTTTGCAACCTGATGGAGGTCAGTATAGATGGACTAATACAACAAGTCCCACACACAGCTAGAAGCCCAATATTTTTTCAGAGGTAGATGCAGAAAAAAATATATTCAGTTTGCAACCTGATGGAGGTCAGTATAGATGGACTAATACAACAAGTCCCACACACAGCTAGAAGCCCAATATTTTTTCAGAGGTAGATGCAGAAAAAAATATATTCAGTTTGCAACCTGATGGAGGTCTGTATAGATGGATTAATAGAACAAGTCCCACACACAGCTAGAAGCCCAATATTTTTTCAGAGGTAGATGCAGAAAAAAATATATTCAGCTTGCAACCTGATGGAGGTCTGTATAGATGGATTAATAGAACAAGTCCCACACACAGCTAGAAGCCCAATATTTTTTCAGAGGTAGATGCAGAAAAAAATATATTCAGTTTGCAACCTGATGGAGGTCTGTATAGATGGATTAATAGAACCAGTCCCACACACAGCTAGAAGCCCAATATTTTTTCAGAGGTAGATGCAGAAAAAAATATATTCAGTTTGCAACCTGATGGAGGTCAGTATAGATGGACTAATACAACAAGTCCCACACACAGCTAGAAGCCCAATATTTTTTCAGAGGTAGATGCAGAAAAAAATATATTCAGTTTGCAACCTGATGGAGGTCAGTATAGATGGACTAATACAACAAGTCCCACACACAGCTAGAAGCCCAATATTTTTTCAGAGGTAGATGCATAAAAAAATGTATTCACTTTGCAACCTGATGGAGGTCTGTATAGATGGATTAATAGAACAAGTCCCACACACAGCTAGAAGCCCAATATTTTTTCAGAGGTAGATGCAGAAAAAAATATATTCAGTTTGCAACCTGATGGAGGTCAGTATAGATGGACTAATACAACAAGTCCCACACACAGCTAGAAGCCCAATATTTTTTCAGAGGTAGATGCAGAAAAAAATATATTCAGTTTGCAACCTGATGGAGGTCAGTATAGATGGACTAATACAAGTCCCACACACAGCTAGAAGCCCAATATTTTTTCAGAGGTAGATGCAGAAAAAAATATATTCAGTTTGCAACCTGATGGAGGTCAGTATAGATGGACTAATACAACAAGTCCCACACACAGCTAGAAGCCCAATATTTTTTCAGAGGTAGATGCAGAAAAAAATATATTCAGTTTGCAACCTGATGGAGGTCAGTATAGATGGACTTATACAACAAGTCCCCACACACAGCTAGAAGCCCAATATTTTTTCAGAGGTAGATGCAGAAAAAAATATATTCAGTTTGCAACCTGATGGAGGTCTGTATAGATGGATTAATAGAACAAGTCCCACACACAGCCAGAAGCCCAATATTTTTTCAGAGGTAGATGCAGAAAAAAATATATTCAGTTTGCAACCTGATGGAGGTCAGTATAGATGGACTAATACAACAAGTCCCACACACAGCTAGAAGCCCAATATTTTTTCAGAGGTAGATGCAGAAAAAAATATATTCAGTTTGCAACCTGATGGAGGTCTGTATAGATGGATTAATAGAACAAGTCCCACACACAGCTAGAAGCCCGATATTTTTTCAGAGGTAGATGCAGAAAAAAATATATTCAGTTTGCAACCTGATGGAGGTCTGTATAGATGGATTAATAGAACAAGTCCCACACACAGCTAGAAGCCCAATATTTTTTCAGAGGTAGATGGAGAAAAAAATATATTCAGTTTGCAACCTGATGGAGGTCAGTATAGATGGACTAATACAACAAGTCCCACACACAGCTAGAAGCCCAATATTTTTTAAGAGGTAGATGCAGAAAAAAATATATTCAGTTTGCAACCTGATGGAGGTCAGTATAGATGGACTAATACAACAAGTCCCACACACAGCTAGAAGCCCAATATTTTTTCAGAGGTAGATGCAGAAAAAAATATATTCAGTTTGCAACCTGATGGAGGTCAGTATAGATGGACTAATACAACAAGTCCCACACACAGCTAGAAGCCCAATATTTTTTCAGAGGTAGATGCAGAAAAAAATATATTCAGTTTGCAACCTGATGGAGGTCTGTATAGATGGATTAATAGAACAAGTCCCACACACTGCTAGAAGCCCAATATTTTTTCAGAGCTAGATGCAGAAAAAAATTATATTCAATTTGCATCCTGATGGAGGTCAGTATAGATGGACTAATAGAATGATGCTATGCCCAAAAGATTTTACTTCACTAGGTGCAGTAAAAAAATTGGTATTCTATACACAGGTGGTATATCTTGCAACACAGATAGGCTACTCCACTGACTAACACACTCTGCAATAGGCCAAAAAGGATTAGCTTTGCTAGATTCAGCCAAATGCTGTGAAAAAAACTTGCACAGCACTGGCACAGACCTGCCTGGCAAAAACTGATAGGAACTGATGTTACCTAGTCCTGAAAAGGACTCCAATTACAATTAGTCTTTACTCCCACAATCTATCTATTTAAGAGCACAGACCTGCCTGATAAAAGTCGTAGGAAATGCTGTAACCTAGTCCTTAAAAGGACTGCAATCACAACTATTCCCTACTCCCAAGCTATCTGTAGATTTGTGCGAAAATTGGCTTGAAATTAACAAGGTATAGCGCACACAGCAACAGCGGTGCCGTCTAACACGCAGCTGCAGCAGTGAGAAAATGGTGGCGACGGGGAAAATGGCTTGGTCTTATAGGGCAAGGACATGTGACATACACTGCCAATGACACATGCCCTTGCTTGTGTGAAAAAAAGCACTTCGCTCCGTGTGTGCGCTGCTGATAGGCTGACAGATTGCACCTCCCCACTGCAAATGCGGGAAAGAGAAAAAAAAATGGAGATCTTCATTGTTCCTGCAGAGATCCATCCCCTGCCCCTCCCCCCACCCCGCTGTACACTCAAACTACGTATTAACATTAATTTTCATCATTACTGAGAAAAAATCCAGTTATGATTTTGGTGCACGAACTGTTATCGAACATAACCTCGAACAGCCGAATTTTTCTCAAATTGTTCGTGTTCGCCAAACGGCTCGAACACCGCCCAAAACAGCTCGAATTTGAGATTGGCGAACAGTTCGAGTAGAACAACGCTCATCTCTATTTGGCATAAGATGGGGCAAAGGATGCACCCATCGCAGTTCCTGGAGCTCTAGGTAGAACGACCCCTTGAACAAAAAGAAATTGTGGGACAGCGTGAACTGTAAGAGTTGCACAATGAAATTTCTCATAGTAGGAGAAATGGTAGAGATGCACAGAAAATATTGAGTTGCCTGTACCTCATCTATGTGCCAGATGTTAGTATACAAGGCCTCTACGTCACATGTTACCAAGAGCGTGTTCGTGTCAACATGGAGGCCGTCTACCTTCTTTAAAAATTCACTGGTGTCCTTGGTGAAAGATGGAAGTAATTCCACCAAGGGTTGTAGCTTAGAGTCAATAAATTTATTGACATTTTCAAGGTAGTTGCCTCTACCCGATATTATTGGCTGGCCAGGTGGTACTTGACCATTCTTGTGAATTTTTGGAAGTAGGTATAGGGTGGGAATGGATGGCTCACTGACCTTTAATGCCTGATGCAATTCATAAGAAATGACTGAATAATTTGTAGCCTCAAGTAGAAGCTCCGATAATTCATTTTGAAATTTAACAATGGGGTTAAATGTCATTTTTTTATATGTGTTGGAATCTCTCAATTGTCGAAATGCTTCTGCCTCGTACATAGTTTTGGGCCAAACCACCACATTCCCACCCTTGTCTGCCCGCTTGAAGACAATATCGTGGAGTTCATGTAGCGCATTGCAGACTTTGCCTTTCTACTCTGGTAAGGTTGTCAAGGGACGGATACCGTGGAATTTTATCAAAATCTTGACTCACCATCTTAACAAATATGTCGATAGTGGGGCAAGTAGACAATGGTGGAAATTTTTGGGACAGTGTCTTTATGGAGGCTGGAATCTTACCTCCACTTAAGCAATTATATTCATCAGCCAACTCCTCCAAAATTGTCAATGCATCCTGTTCCATCTCTGTAGGGAATAATTGAAGGATATTTTCATCATGGAAATAACGTTTAAATAAAAGCTTATGTGCAAATAGATACAAATCTCTGATAGCCGTAAACCTGTAAAAATGTGCTGTGGGGCAAAACATTAAACTCATACTCAGCAACGAAATTTCTATATGGTAAAAATTATGAGAACTCAAATTAATTACCTTCAGATTATTTTTGTTGTTCTCAGGTGAGTAACCAGAGTTGCGCTTATTTGAGAGAAACCGTAACTCCCGTTTTGGTGTGGATATTACAGACACAGAGGCAGAAGAGGAGGCATCAGACACATCATTAAGTGGTGGATTCGATGAAATGGAGGGGTTCGGGCCCTGTCCATTCCAGATGTGGATTGTTTCTTCCATCTGTATACTTTGCCCATGGAAAAATCTCTCAGATCTCTTTTTAATTTGTTAGATTGATTATCTTGTATATCTTTGACCCACTGGTCAAAGACTGGTTTGAAATTAAATTGCTAATAGTTGATAGGATGTCAAATCACCCTTGGCACTGATGTATGTGGATTCAAGGGTATTGTCGATCTCTGTAATGGATTTATGATTCAACTGAATTAGTAACTCCATTAGTCTTTTTGATGTATCATTATTACAGATTTGTTCTCAGTTTGTTCTACAACCTCATGGCGGCGGCTGGGTGTCCATACTCGGTCCCCAGCCACCACTATTTCTCCCGGTATCGTCTCCGCCTTCCACAAGCGTGGGTCCCAGAAGATTACCCATGCCCTCCCCAGTGCACTTCCTGGGAAGGACCGCCTAACCACAAACACGTGGATAGATGAATGTGGCCAGGGAGGTACGGAGTCAGTCCACACTATAAAAAAACAGTCAAAGAGTGTTCAGGAATCATCCCACACACTTTTCTTAGCCAGGGCTGCTTCTCGGCAGGGTTGGACGGGCCCTCCAGAGAACTGAAGAATCCTCCCGTTGGCCCTGGCTTCACCTTCAGGAGAGTTCATAGTACAAACCTTTCAGGTTGTGATGATGATGAGGCAACCATCTCCTTATTTTTCTGTTTCTTGGAATGCAAGAGCAAGTATGCAGCCAGCCACCCACCCACAGGCCTCAATGCTAAACTGCCATATTTCTGCATTGCCTGCACTTGAAATCTTGCCTTTTAGGCTCATGGAGGCGGAAGCTTTCCACATCCTAAAGGCGGCGGCGGCCGAGTGACCATACTTGGTCCCCAGCCACAACTATTTCTACCGGTATTGTGTCTTCCTTCCACAAGCGCAGGTCCCAGAACATTACCCTTGTCCTCCCCAGTGCAATTACTGGGAAGAACTGCCAAACCACAAACACGTGGACAGGTGAATGTGGCAAGAGATGGTACAGAGCCAGTCCACAGTAAAAAAAACAGCCATAGAGTGTACGGGAACATTCCCACACACTTTTCTTAGCCAGGGCTGCATCTCGGCAGGGTTGAACAGGCCCGCCAGAGAGCCGGAGAATCTCCGGTGGTCCATAGCTTTTCCTTCAGGAGAGTTCATAGTGCAAATCTTTCAGGTTGTGATGATGATGAGACCACCATCTCTTTAGTTTTCTGTTACTTGGAATGCAAGCGCAAGTATGCAGCCAGCCACCCACACATCCACAAGCCGCAATACTAAACTGCCACATTTCTAGACTGCTTACACTTGAAATGTTGCCTTTTAGGCTTGTGGAGGCGGAAGCTTTCCCCAACCTCATGGCGTCGACAGCCGGGTGTCCATACTTGATCCCCAGCCGCCACTTTTTCTCCCGATATCGTCTCCACCTTCCACAAGCGCAGGTGGCAGAAGATTATCCGTGTCCTCCCCAGTGCACTTACTGGAAAGAACTGCCGAACCACAAACACGTGGACAGGTGAATGCGGCAAGAGATGGTACAGAGGCAGTCCACAGTAAAAAAAACAGCCATAGAGTGTACGGGAACATTCCCATACACTTTTCTTATCCAGCGCTGCATCTCGGCATGGTTGGACGGGCCCACCAGAGAACCGGAGAAACTCCGGTGGGCCCTGGCTTCTCCTTCAGGAGAATTAATAGTGCAAACCTTTCAGGTTGTGATGATGAAGAGGCCACCATTTCTTTAGTTTTCTGTTACTTGTAATGGAAGCGCAAGTATGCAGCCCGCCACCCACCCACTCACAGGCCGCAATACTAAACTGCCACATTTCTGGACTGCTTGCATTTGAAATATTGCCTTTTAGGCTCGTGGAGGCAGACGCTTTCCACAACCTCATGGCGGAGGTGGCCGGGTGTCCATACTCGGTCCCCAGCCGCCACTATTTCTCCCGGTATCGCTTTTGCTTTCCACAAGCACGGGTCCCCGAACATTACATGTGCCCTCCCCAGTGCACTTACTGGGAAGAACTGCCGAACCACAAACAGGTGAACAGGTTAATTTGGTCAGAGATGGTGCGGAGCCAGTCCCCAGTAAAAAAAACAGCCATAGAGTGTTCAGGAATATTCCCACACATTTTTCTTAGCCAGGGTTGCATCTCGGCAGGGTAGGACAGGTCAACCAGAATACCAGAGAATCTCCGGTGGGCCCTGGCTTCTCCTTCAGGAGAGTTAATAGTGCAAACCTTTAAGGATGTGATGATGATGAGGCCACCATCTCCTTAGTTTTCTGTTACTTGGAATGCATGCGCAAGTATGCAGCCAGCCACCCAGTCACCCACAGGTCGCAATACTGAACTGCCACATTTTTGGACTGCTTACACTTGAAATGTTGCCATTTAGGCTCGTGGATTTGGAAGCTTTCCACAACCTCATGGTGGCAGTGGGCAGGTGTTCATACTCGGTCCCCAGCCGCCACTCTTTCTCCAGTATCGTCTTTGCCTTCCACAAGCGCGGGTCCCAGAACATTACCTGTGCCCTCCCCAGTTCACTTACTCTGAAGAACTGCCGAACCACAAACACGTGGAAAGGTTATTTTGGCCAGAGATGGTACAGAGCCAGTCCACAGTAAAAAAAAAAAACAGCCATAGAGTGTTTGGGAACATTCCCACACATTTTTCGTAGCCAGGGCTGCATCTCGGCAGGGTTGTATGGGCCCACCAGAGAACCGGAGAATCCTCCGTCTTTCCCTGGCTACTCCTCAGGAGAGTTCATAGCGCAAACCTTTCATGTTGTGATGATGATGAGGCCACCATCTCTTTAGTTTTCTGTTACTTGGAATGCAAGCGCAACTATGCAGCCAGCCACCCACAGGACACAGTACTAAACTGCCACTTTTCTGGACTGCTTGCACTTGAAATGTTGCCTTTTAGGCTCGTGGAGGCAGAAGCTTTCCCCAACCTCATGGCAGTGGTGGCCGGGAGTCCATACTCTGTCCCCAGCCGCCACTATTTCTCCCAGTATCGTCTCCGCATTCCATTAGCGTGGGTACCAGAACATTACCCGTGCCCTCCCCAGTGCACTTAAGTGGGAAGGATCGCCTAAGCAGAAACACGTGGACTAGTGAATGTGGCCACGGACGGTTCATCTCGCTGACACATACCACTGGGTAATATTGTGGAAACCGGGACCCAGTGGGAGCCTAGGGCGGAACACGTCCTCCCGACACAGATGATTGCAGGTCCTGGATCAATCAGGGTTTCCCCTACATTCTACAGCTCCTGCACCACCTAATCCTTCTCTTCGGCCTCCATCTCCATAACTTGATTCATTTTTTCAGGACATATTCCAGATTATTTACTTAAACTTCGTGTGCCAATAACAATAAGGAGGACTGTATGCTTAGGCGACAAACCGCACACCATTGCAGAGTTATTGAAAGCTGCATCAGAGAACCTGGTGGCTGCTTTGAAGCTAGGCAAACTCTCACATAGGCTAGGCCTGGCCCCTGTGCTCAATTTAGTGGTTCTGCAGTTTCTCAAAATCTACACGGATCTTCCAGAGCGGCTTGTGAAGAGTACGCCACATGTGTGCCCATTTCAGAAAGTCAGCTACAGCTTCCGCCGCTCTGGCAGAGCTTCAGCAGCGTTTGCAGCTTCCAGCTCACCGATTGGTGTGCGATGTGACTACGCATTGGAAATCAACATTGCAGATGTTTAGAATGATTTTGAGCAGCAGAGAGCAGTTGTTGAGTACCAACTTCAACACGTCCGTCGGCATTAAGGTCAGCCTCCGCACATAAGAGATGATGAGTGGGCATGGAAGTCTAACATCTGTGCCCTCCTCCAAAACTTTGAGGACTCCATCAAGATGGTGAACGGCGATGACACCATAATTAGCATCACCATCCCGCTTCTCTGTCTACTGAAACGATTGCTGCTCACAATTAAAGAGGAGGCATTACAGGCTGAACAAGGAACTACTGGGTGATGCTACCCAGCCCAGCCTCATCTAATCTTAATGCAAATTGGGTGATAATGAGGAGGCAGAATATAATAATTAAAAGATTACAGAAATGTTTATAGAAAATAGGAAATAGTGTGATATTGTGTATACTTTTGCATAATATAAATCACGAAGGTAAAGTACTTACACTGCACACTACACAGGAAGAAATAAAACTTCACCAGTAACCGTACACATCATCTGTCCGGAAACATCAGCTGTGAGAAGCAAACAGCGAAGACAGAGAGATTCGTGGGATATCCACACTGTGGACCCACATGGGTGTCCCCTCCAGTCCACAGGTTAACAGGCTTCTGTTTTAGCTGAAGTCTTCCCCAACTGATATATTGTTTAGAAACAAATGCTTGCGTAACCAAGTGTTACACAAACTCTAACAAATTCTATTTGTCCAATATAGTATCTCTCTTTTGAGTGGCCAGCTCTTCAGATGTCAATCTACACCAGACAAATAAGTTACCGGATGAAACATACCAAAAACTCCTGGTACCGAATGTTTTACCATACTATAAACATATTATTTCACACCAAATATGGATACCAAAACTATGCAGTAATTGGATGATAATATAAACATGCACTTTCCCACTAAAGAGCTATTTAATAATATAAACATACACCGTTCTCATTAATCAGTGATAAGAGAACTATTGGGTGATTCTATAAACATGCACGTTCTCATTAAATATTGCAGCCTCCAGGTGTTAGAAAAATTACAGAAGATACAAAGCTAAACTATTACTGTTTAATATCTTAAAGGGGTCTTTAAAAAAAGGAATGTCTTAAAGGGGTCTTGAGAGACAGGCTATCAATATGGGTTCCTGATGGCCATTAACGTCTTAGAACTACAGTTCCCCTGCCTTTACCGTGACCATCACATTGTATGCATTTTGGGCATTACAGAAAACTGGCATGGCGCAAGAGAATTCCTGGAGACAGAGGTGTGAAGTTCTGATTAATGAGGATTAGAGATGAGCGGTGTTCGACTAGAACTGTTCGCCAATCTCAAATTCGAGCTGTTTTGGGCGGTGTTCGAGTCGTTCGACGAACCCGAACGATTTGCAAAAAATTCGGCTGTTCGAGGTTATGTTCGATAACTGTTCGTGCACCAAAAGCGTGTCCTGCATGTCTGGCGCTATTTAGAGCACCAATCATGCAGGGATTGTCTGCCACTCACTGTAATGCCACAGCAATGGTGGTTGTGGCATTACAGTGATTGCCCAAATCGATGGGAACAGTGCTCACAGTGAAACATGAAAAGCCGGCAATTCAGCAGCGGCATACACCGGTACCCGACAATTTAGAACAGAAAGAATAGAGAATCACACATAGATTAGATAGATAGAAACATGTAAGTCACATATATATGAAGTACAGTGACAGTGTTGCTTACTGTACTTGTCATTTAGTGTAAAGGATTTATTAAAAAAAATAATAGTGTTTTCATGCACCGTCTCTTTAAAAAAGCCGGCCGGCAATTCAGCAGCGGTACCCGACAATTTACAACAGAAAGAATAGAGCATCACACATAGATTAGATAGATAGAAACATGTCAGTCACATATATATGAAGTACAGTGACAGTGTTGCTTACTGTACTTGTCATTTAGTGTAAAGGATTTATTAAAAAAAATAATAGTGTTTTCATGCATCGTCTCTTTAAAAAAGCCGGCAGGCATTTCAGCAGCGGTACCCGACAATTTAGAATAGAAGGAATAGAGAATCACACATAGATTAGATAGATAGAAACATGTCAGTCACATATATATGAAGTACAGTGACAGTGTTGATTACTGTACTTGTCATTTAGTGTTAAAATAAAGGATTTATTTAAAAAAAAATTGGCGTGGGGTTCCCCGAAATTTTAGTCTCTAGCGGAGGTTAAGCAGACGGCTGGGGCAGATGTTTGAAGCCTGGGAAGGGGGTAATACCCATGGAGCTTCCCAGGCTACTAATATCAGCCCCCAGCTGAATACCCAGCCTTTACTAGCTATTAAAATGGGGGACCCCCCCAAAAAAATGACGTGGGGTCCCCCCTATTTTAATAGCTAGCAAAGGCTAGGCAGACAGCTGGGGGCTGATATTAATAGCCCAGGAAGGGTGCCATGAATATTGGCCTCCTCCCAGGCTAGAAACACCAGCCGTCAGCCGCCCCAGAAATGGCGCATCCATAGGATGCGCCAATTCTGGCACTTAGCCTCGCTCTTCCCACTACCCTGTAGCGGTGGCAGTGGGGTAATAGGGCTGGGGTTGATGGGAGCTTATAATGCCAGCTGACATCAAGCCCAGGTTAGTAATGGAGAGGCATCTATAAGACACCCCCATTACTAACCCCATAGTCAAAGTTAAAAAAAACACAAACACCCAGAATAAAGTCCTTTAATTGAAATAAAGACACAATTCTTTATTGTTCTAAATTAAACCATACTTACCGTCACGCCCATTCCAGCTGAAGCCAACGGTCTCCTGCAATAAAAGTAAAATAATAAACCAACATCATCCTTACCTTTCCATGGTTCCCACGACGGCTTCAGCTCTGCTACATTCACATAACAGGCTGGATCGCAGCAGAACGCTGCCATCCAGCTTGCCATGCCGCACACACTGAGAAGCGCAGGCATGCTTGCGCTCCTCAATGTCTCGCTGTGACGGCATAAAGATGAGCCGAGTTCATGTCCAATCAACTCAGCTCACCGCAGGCACGTCACTGACAGCGTGGGAAAATTCTCCTGCACTCAGCGCTTCAGCGTGAGAATTCTCCCATGCTGTCAGTGACGTGCATGAGGTGAGCTGAGATCAATGGACATGAACTCACCTCATGCACGTCACTGACAGCGTGGGAATATTCTCACGCTGAAGCGCTGAATGCAGGAGAATTTTCCCATGCTGTCAGTGACGTACATGCGGTGAGCTGAGTTCATTGGACATGAACTCGGCTCATCTGGATGCCGTCACAGCCAGATACTGAGGAGCACAAGCATGCCTGCGCTTCTCAGTGTCTGCGGGATGACAGGCTGGATGGCAGCGTTCTGCTGCGGTCCAGCCTGTCATCTCGATGTAGCAGAGCTGAAGCTGTCCTGGGAACCATGGAAAGGTAAGGATGATGTTGCTTTATTATTTTTCTTTTATTGCAGGAGATCGTTGGCTTCAGCTGGAATGGGCGTGATGGTAAGTATGGTTTAATTTAGAACAATAAAGAATTGTGTGTTTATTTCAATTAAAGGACTTTTTTCTGGGTGTTGTGTTTTTTTTTAAATACTTTACTAGAAATTCATGGTGGTCATGTCTAATATTGGCGTGACCCCATGAATTTCGGGCTTAGGGCCAGCTGATAATGCCAAGCTGGCCCTAACACCTTTATTACCCAGTGAGCCACCGCACAAGGGCCCTGGATGAGTTGGGTACAGCGCCAGAAGATGGTGCTTCTATCAACGCGCCATTTTCCGGGGTGGCTGCGGACTGCAATTTGCAGCGGGGGGGGGGCCCAGAAAGCTTGTGCCTCCCTGCGCTGTGGATTCCAGCCCCCAGCTGCCTAGTTGTACCTGGCTGGACAAAAAAATAGGGCGAAGCCCCACGTATTTTTTTTTTTTAATTATTTCATGAAATTAATGAAATAATAAAGAAAAAAGGGCTTCCTATATTGTTGTGTCCGGCCAGGTACAAATAGGCAGCTGGTGGTTGGGGGCAGCCCGTTCCTGCCTGCTGTACCTGGCTGGACACAAATATAGTGCAAAGCCCCACGTCAATTTTTTTTTTATTATTTCATGAATTTCCTGAAATAATTTAAAAAAAATGACGTGGGGCTTCGCACTATATTTGTGTCCAGCCAGGTACAGCAGGCAGGAACGGGCAGCCCCCAACCACCAGCTGCCTATTTGTACCTGGCCGGACACAACAATATAGGGAAGGTCTTTTTTTCTTAATTATCTCATGAATTTCATGAAATAATTAAAAAAAAAATACGTGGGGCTTCGCCCTATTTTTGTGTCCAGCCAGGTACAACTAGGCAGCTGGGGGCTGGAATCTGCAGCGCAGGGAGGCCCAAGCTTTCTGGGCCCCCCCCGCTGCAAATTGCAGTCCGCAGCCACCCCGGAAAATGGCGCGTTCATAGAAGCGCCATCTTCTGGCGCTGTACCCAACTCATCCAGGGCCCTGGTGCGGTGGCTCACTGGGTAATAAAGGGGTTAGGGCCAGCTTGGTATTATCAGCTGGCCCTAAGCCCGAAATTCATGGGGTCACGCCAATATTAGACATGACCACCATGAATTTCTAGTAAAGAATTAAAAAAAAAACACAACACCCAGAATAAAGTCCTTTAATTGAAGTAAACACACAATTCTTTATTGTTCTAAATTAAACAATACTTACCATCACGCCAATTCCAGCTGAAGCCAACGATCTCCTGCAATAAAAGTAAAATAATAATGCAACATCATCCTTACCTTTCCATGGTTCCCACGACAGCTTCAGCTCTGCTACAACATCGAAATGACAGGCTGGACCACAGCAGAAAGCTGCCATCCAGCCTGTCATCCCGCAGACACTGAGAAGCACAGGCATGCTTGCGCTCCTCAGTGTCTCGCTGTGACGGCATCCAGATGAGCCGAGTTCATGTCCAATGAACTCGGCTCACCTCATGCACGTCACTGACAGCGTGGGAAAATTCTCCTGCACTCAGCGCTTCAGCGTGAGAATTCTCCCACGCTGTCAGTGACGTACATGAGGTGAGCTGAGTTCATTGGACATGAGCTCACCTCATGCACGTCACTGACAGCGTGGGAAAATTCTCACGCTGAAGTGCTGAGTGCAGGAGAATTTTCCCACGCTGTCAGTGACGTGCATGAGGTGAGCCGAGTTCATTGGACATGAACTCGGCTCATCTGGATGCCGTCACAGCGAGACACTGAGGAGCGCAAGCATGCGTGCGCTTCTCAGTGTCTGCGGGATGACAGGCTGGATGGCAGCTTTCTGCTGCGGTCCAGCCTGTCATCTCGATGTAGCAGAGGTGGAGCTGTCTTGGGAACTATCGAAAGGTAAGGATGATGTTGCTTTATTATTTTACTTTTATTGCAGGAGATCGTTGGCTTCAGCTAGAGTGGGCGTGTTGGTAAGTATGGTTTAATTTAGAACAATAAAGAATCGTGTGTTTATTTCAATTAAAGGACTTTATTCTGGGTGTTAGTGTTTTTTTTAAACTTTGACTATGGGGTTAGTAATGGGGGTGTCTTATAGACGCCTCTCCATTACTAACCTGGGCTTGATGTCAGCTGGCATTATAAGCTCCCATCAACCCCAGCCCTATTACCCCACTGCCACCGCTACAGGGCAGTGGGAAGAGCGAGGCTAAGTGCCAGAATTGGCGCATCCTATGGATGCGCCATTTCTGGGGCGGCTGACGACTGGTGTTTCTAGCCTGGGAGGAGGCCAATATTCATGGCACCCTTCCTGGGCTATTAATATCAGCCACCAGCTGTCTGCCTAGCCTTTGCTAGCTATTAAAATAGGGGGGACCCCACGTAATTTTTTTGGGGGGGGTCCCCCATTTTAATAGCTAGTAAAGGCTAGGTATTCAGCTGGGGGCTGATATTAGTTGCTTGGGAAGCTCCATGGGTATTATCCCCTTCCCAGTCTTCAAACATCTGCCCCAGCCGTCTGCTTAACCTCCACTAGAGACTAAAAGTACGGGGAACCCCACGCCAATATTTTTTTAAATAAATCCTTTATTTTAACACTAAATGACAAGTACAGTAACCAACACTGTCACTGTACTTCTTATATATGTGACTGACATGTTTCTATCTATCTAATCTATGTGTGATGCTCTATCTTTCTGTTCTAAATTGTCGGGTACCGCTGCTGAATTGCCGGCCGGCTTTTTTAAAGAGACGGTGCATGAAAACACTAATATTTTTTTTAATAAATCCTTTACTCTAAATGACAAGTACAGTAACCAACACTGTCACTGTACTTCTTATATATGTGACTGACATGTTTCTATCTATCTAATCTATGTGTGATGCTCTATTCTTTCTGTTATAAATTGTCGGGTACCGCTGCTGAATTGCCGGCCGGCTTTTTTAAAGAGACGGTGCATGAAAACACTATTTTTTTTAAATAAATCCTTTACACTAAATGACAAGTACAGTAACCAACACTGTCACTGTACTTCTTATATATGTGACTGACAAGTTTCTATCTATCTAATCTATGTGTTATGCTCTATTCCTTCTTGTCTAAACTGTCGGGTACCGGTGTATGCCGCTGCTGAATTGCCGGCCGGCTTTTTTAAAGAGAGCGTCTTCTGAGCAGTTTATCAGCTTTTGGACACCTTTGAAGGTGTTTTCTATGGGTTTCTATGTGTTTTTGTTTGCCTGCCATTGGTTTTAACGGTGTTTGACGGTGTTCTACGAACAGTTCGACGAACAGTTCCTCGAACATCCCGGTGTTCGACGAACCGAACCGAACCCGAACACTACGGGGGTGGCTCAACACTAATGAGGATGTCAGTTTTAGATCAGTTGCAGAATGGAGGGCACAGCAGGGGTGATACACAGAAATGAGGGAAGAGATATAGACCCGTGCAGAACTGTGGACAGCTTGGTGGGTGAGATAGAGGAGTTTGTATTATGCTATTGTTAATATTGTGACTACTGTTGCTGGCCCTTTACTACTAAACATCATCTTGCCTAACCCATCATATTTCTTTATTGAGCGACATCTCCCTCTGCCACTGGAGCTACATGTCCACACACATCTCCTCACTTAACCTGTGCTATACTGAACCCCTGTTCTTTTGAGGGTCCACAAATATGAAATATCTTCAAAAATAGGAATAATTTTACATGGCCTGCTGACAAGCCACTGCTTCTTCATTTTGAAACTGCTAACCTGTTTCTGCTCCCTAAAGAAGGGATATTTTTGTATGGCTTGATAAAAATCCTTTTTAATTATTTAACCATTTTGAGAATAGCAAATCTGCTATTAATTCCCAAAAAGGGATACACTTTTTTACTGCTGGCTAAGAAGCTATTATTATTTAACTTTCATAACAGCTAAATTGTACCAAATCCTTAAAGAAGCACTACCATTAAAGTTTTTATCCTGTTAATGCAGGTGCATCTCACTAAATTAGAATATCATCAAAAAGTTAATTTATTTCTGTTCTTCAATACAAAAAGTGAAACTCATACATTATACAGAGTCATTACAAACAGAGTGATCTATTTCAAGTGTTTATTTCTGTTAGTGTTGATGATTATGGCTTATAGCCAATGAAAACACAAAAGTCATTATCTCAGTAAATTGGAATAATGAAGAAAAAACACCTGCAAAGGCTTCCTAAGCATTTAAAAACGTCCCTAGTCTGTTTCAGTAGTCTCCACAATCATGGGGAAGGCTGCTAACTTGACAGCCATGATGATCAACATTAACAGAAATAAACACTTGAAATAGATCACTCTGTTTGTAATGACTCTATATAATATATGAGTTTCACTTTTTGTATTGAAGAACTGAAATAAATTAACTTTTTGATGATATTCTAATTTAGTTAGATGCACCTGTGCATTGTAACCATCATGTTATATAGCACTGGATACTTACAATTGCTCATTTTGCCTTTCTACCCAGTTAATTCTTCTCTTTTTCATTAAGTCTATGACATCATGAGATTAAAAACAGACTAGCCGAATCATTCTAGGCTCTATGTAGAAACAGTAATTTTCTTTTCCTGCATGAGTCATCCCTCTCTTCTACTCCTGACCCAGCTGCTCCACTCCTGTCCACTGCCAGGGTTTTTGCAGTAATGTAGAGTTGTAGTTCTAATGATGACTCATGAAGAGAAAAATACCTCCTGTTTTTACATTGAAATTAGAAGGATTCTTCTAGTCAGTTTTTAATCATGTGATGTCATAGACCTAATGGAAGGGAGAAGAATTAACTTGATAGAAGGGCCAAGTGAACAATTGTAAGTACAAAGTGCCATATAATATGATGACTGCAATATGATAAGATGATAAAAATGTTGATGGGAGTGCTTCTATTAATAAAAGGATAATTTTTGGATCACTTATGGAAAGCAATCCATTCTTCATTCAGCAAAGATAAAAGCTTTTGCTACTTCTCAAAGAGAGACAATGTAATTTTTGCACCATCTTATGAAAAAAAGTTAATTCTTACTTTTGCATTGACTGGGTATAAACACTAACATCTGACACCAAAAATGGATGTATAAACACTAGCAAGGTATGATTTTAAATTGGCTGTTGGTAAACACCCTTTACCTTTCATTTTAACCGAGCCAGATAGATTTTGTTCAATTTGACATTTCTAAGGCTGTGCTTGTATTAAATAACAACAAAAGGGTTCAATACAGTCCCAGGATACCTCAGTGTGTTACACATCTTTTCTGGGCTATTAAAAGATTAATAGCAAAATCTGTTTCCAACAGTTAGTCAAACTAACTATTGGTTTGATTTAGATTTATTTTTTGTTCATTTATTTTGCATATTGTTAGTTGAACAAAGTAAAATTGCTAACAATTCTATTTTCAAAAGGACTCTTTTCAGCATTTTTCCACACCTTGCTTAAATTTTTGCACAGTATTGTAGCTGCTTCTATAGATAAAATGTGCAAAAAATGTGTATTCCAGACATTTATTTCAGGCATCCTTCATATGTCTGGCAAATTTTAGTGCTAAAGTCTCTTAAAAGTATATTCCATTCGCAGTTAGTTTTCAGCTAGCTGCATCGTAGAAATTAACTACCGTATTTTTCGGACTATAAGACGAACTTTTTTCCTCCAAAATTTTGGAAGAAAGTGTGTGGGGGGGGGCATCTTATAGTCCGAATGTGAGGGGATGTATATACAGTACAGACCAAAAGTTTGGACACACCTTCTCATTTAAAGATTT
Organism: Phyllobates terribilis; assembly: GCF_046119375.1. Lineage (NCBI taxonomy): Eukaryota > Metazoa > Chordata > Amphibia > Anura > Dendrobatidae > Phyllobates > Phyllobates terribilis. The sequence continues at coordinate 449,921,281 of NW_027362764.1, forward strand.
TTCTGTATTTTCATGACTTTGAAAATTGTACATTCTCACTTAAGGCATCAAAACTATGAATTAACACATGTGGAATTATATACTTAACAAAAAAGTATGAAACAACTGAAAATATGTCTTATATTCTAGGTTCTTCAAAGTAGCCACCTTTTGCTTTGATGACTGCTTTGCACACTCTTGGCATTCTCTTGATGAGCTTCAAGAGGTAGTCACCGGAAATGGTCTTCCAACAATCTTGAAGGAGTTCCCAGAGATGCTTAGCCCTTGTTGGCCCTTTTGCCTTCACTCTGCGGTCCAGCTCACCCCAAACCATCTCGATTGGGTTCAGGTCTGGTGACTGTGGAGGCCCGGTCATCTGGCGTAGCACCCCATCACTCTCCCTCTTGGTCAAATAGCCCTTACACAGCCTGGAGGTGTGTTTGGGGTCATTGTCCTGTTGAAAAATAAATGATGGTCCAACTAAACGCAAACCGGATGGAATAGCATGCCGCTGCAAGATGCTGTGGTAGCTATGCTGGTTCAGTATGCCTTCAATTTTGAATAAATCCCCAACAGTGTCACCAGCAAAGCACCCCCACACCATCACACCTCCTCCTCCATGCTTCACGGTGGTAACCAGGCATGTAGAGTCCATCCGTTCACCTTTTTTGCGTCACACAAAGACACGGTGGTTGGAACCAAAGATCTCAAATTTGGACTCATCAGACCAAAGCACAGATTTCCACTGGTCTAATGTCCATTCCTTGTGTTCTTTAGCCCAAACAAGTCTCTTCTGCTTGTTGCCTGTCCTTAGCAGTGGTTTCCCATCAGTTATTTTACCATGAAAGCCTGCTGCACAAAATCTCCTCTTAACAGTTGTTGTAGAGATGTGTCTGCTGCTAGAACTCTGTGTGGCATTGACCTGGTCTCTAATCTGAGCTGCTGTTGACCTGCGATTTCTGAGGCTGGTGACTCGGATAAACTTATCCTCTGAAGCAGAGGTGAATCTTGGTCTTCCTTTCCTGGGGCGGTCCTCATGTGAGCCAGTTTCTTTGTAACGCTTGATGGTTTTTGCAACTGCACTTAGGGATACATTCAAAGTTTGCCCAATTTTTCGGACTGACTGACCTTCATTTCTTAAAGTAATGATGGCCACTTGTTTTTCTTTACTTAGCTGCTTTTTTCTTGCCATAATACAAATTCTAACAGTCTATTCAGTAGGACTATCAGCTGTGTATCCATCTGACTTCTGCACAACACAACTGATGGTCCCAACCCCGTTTATAAGGCAAGAAATCCCACTTATTAAACCTGACAGGGCACACCTGTGAAGTGAAAACCATTTCCGGTGACTACCTCTTGAAGCTCATCAAGAGAATGCCAAGAGTGTGCAAAGCAGTCATCAAAGCAAAAGGTGGCTACTTTGAAGAACCTAGAATATAAGACATATTTTCAGTTGTTTCATACTTTTTTGTTAAGTATATAATTCCACATGTGTTAATTCATAGTTTTGATGCCTTCAGTGTGAATGTACAATTTTCAAAGTCATGAAAATACAGAAAAATCTTTAAATGAGAAGGTGTGTCCAAACTTTTGGTCTATACTGTATATACTGTGGTGGGTGTGGGGGGAGTGGTAGCGGCAGAGGAGTGGGGCACGGGAGGCAGCAGCTGCCTGCTGCAGTATACACTGTCCCCGCTGCTAAAGAAAATTAATCTTCACTTCTCCCCATGCCCATGGGTGTGGGGAGCAGTGAATATTCATTTTCCCTAATGCCCGACACACAGTGTAGCCGCAGCGCAGCTACTGCTGCTGCCGGGCGATCGTGTGTGCCTGCTATTAAAGGCCATGAATATTCACCCCTCTCCATGCCCATGGGAGTGGAGAGGGGTGAATATTCATGGTCTTTAATAGCGGGAACACACGATCGCCCGGCCGTGGCAGGAGCCACGCTGTGGCTACACTGTGTGATGGCTTTTGATGAGAATGAAGTCACTGCTCCCCACACACACAGTCCTGATGTGGGGAGCAGTGACTATTCCCGCAGCTGATCTCACCTTGTGAGGGCACATTGCAGTGTGCGGACAAGCTAACAATGTAGTTTAAGGCTTGATGACATATAGTATACAAACTGGAAAAATAAGTCTTTTAGAAAAATAGGAATAAAGCACAATACCTAAAATTTTATTCTCCTCCTTTATATACAGCCATGGCTGAAAATGTTGGCACCCATGAAATTGTTCCAAAGACTAAAGAATTTCTCCCAGAAAATTATTGCAATTACACTTGTTTTATTATGCACGTGTTTATTTTCTTTGTGTGTATTGGAACAACACAAAAAAACTGAGAAAAAAAAGGCAAAATGGACATAATTTCCCACAAAAAAAACAAAAATGGGCTGAACAAAATTATTGGCACATTCAACTTAATATTTGGTTGCACACCCTTTGGAATAAATAGCTGCAAACAATCACTTCCTATAAGCATCAGCAAGCTTCTTACACCTCTCAACTGGAATTTTAGACCACTCTTGTTTTGAAAACAGCTCCAGGTCTCTCATATTTGAAGGGTGCTTTCTCTCAGCAGCAATTTTAACATCTTTCCACAGGTGTTCAATGGATTTTAGATCCGGACTCATTGCTGACTACTTCAGAGATCTCCAACGCTTTGTTTCCATCCATTTATGGGTGCTTCTTGAAGTATGTTTGGGGTCATTGTCCTGCTGGAAGACCCATGACCTAGGATGCAAACCCAGATTTCTTACACTAGACGCTACATTGTGACCCAACATCCTTTAGTAATCTTCAGATTTCATGATGTCTTGCACACAGTCAAAAGACTGATCGTCACTTCCAAACAGAAAACAGGTGTGTACAGGTGCTTACTAAGAGTAACCATCTCCAAATATAACTAACAAATAAAGTAGAACTTTGTAGAGCATGCAAACATGAAATATGAAATTTGAATTGCATTACTGCTCTAGTAAATAAATTGGCCAATTCATGTGTACCTGGAAGCCATGATAAAATGATTCTCATTGCTGGGAACCTATCTGAATCCTCTCTGAGGCTGAAGCCTACATTTATATGGGAAGGTAGTGTGATGCTAGTCACTAATCATGGACAGGCCATGAGACAGAGAGGTCAGACGTTCCAGAGTCAGTACCAAGAGAGCACGTAGAAAAGTAAGGGAAATAATGAAGGCATAACTCAGATCACAATCCAGGGTCAGAAAACCAGAGAAATAGCGGATAAGCAAAGGGGCAATAACAAACGGGAAGTCAGAATACTGTCCAAATATCAGACAGCAGTAGATCAGAACTCACAGCATGTGAATTAGGCAAACACACACGAGAGAGCATAAGTTTTGACTGGCAGTGATCTGGGCCAGACAGCTCACCTAAGGACCTCCCAGTCTCAGATAGGTCAACTGAGCTGTCAATCAAAGCACCGAAAGCTCAGCATGCCCCAGCAGAGGATAGGAAGACACAGCTGCCCATCACTGATTAACAGATACTCTGAGCAAAGGAATCGTGACAGTACCACCTCTTCTAGGATGGGCCACCAGACCCCCAGGTTCCCAGGAAACCTGCGATGAAAAGCTTTGATGAAATGATTAGCTTTCACTGAACAAGCTGGAACCCAGGATCTCTCCTCCTCTCTCCGTATCCCATCCAATGAACAAGATATTAGAGGGAATTTGGAATCCTCTGAAAATCCACAATCCTCTGCATCTCTTACTTCAAACCTCCATCAACAGAGAGGAGGCAGGGATGAGACAGACAACACCGGAGGAACAAACTTCTTTAACAGGGATCTGTGGAAAACATTAGAGACATGAAGGGACTGTGGAAGCTTTAATCTAAAGGCATCTGGATTGACTACCTACAGAATCTCGTATGGACCAATAAATGTAGGACCCAGCTTTGCTGAAGGTACTTTAGCATAATATTCTTGGACGATAACCAAACTTTATCACCAATTTTGAGAGTGGAACCCGCCGAATGTCTCCTATCGGCCTTACATTTTTGATGACTCTGAGCCACCTCAATATTCCTCTGAACCTCCCTCCAAACATCGCCAAGTTTTTGAATGGTCAACTCAACTCCAGGACATCCAGAACTCATCCTAGAAAATTCATCAAAATGAGGATGAAAAACATAATTACAAAAGAAAGATGAGGTTCCAGTAGACTGATTGACCTGTCTGTTAAAGGCAAACTCAGTAAGAGGCAAAAATGAGGACCAGTCCCAATGCTGAGCCACAATAAAACATCTTAAAAATTTTTCAAATGGTTGATTTGTCCTCTCTGTCTGACCATTGGTTTCAGGGTGGGAAGTAGAGAAAAATAACAAATCAATCCCCAATGTCCTGCAGACTGCCCTCCAGAATTTAGAGACAAATTGTACCTCACTATCAGATACAATGTTCAAGGGAATGCCATGCAATCTCACCACATGATTAATACCTAACCTGGAAAACATTTCAGCATTAGGTAATCCAGATAATGAAACAAAGTGAGCTTGTTTACCGAATTGGTCAACTACTACCCAAATAACAGTGCTTCCGCCAGATAAAGGCATGTAAAGTAATGAAATCCATGAGCAAATGAGTCCAAGGTCTTTCTGGACTAAGCAATGGAGCCAATTCCCCGGCCTGTTATGACAGACTTTAGCGTGTGCGCAAATCTGTCAGGCAGATACAAAATCCTTAATATCATTAAGCATGGATGGCCACCAAAGGAGTCTAGCAACAGCTTTCCGTGTAGCCGTGACCATCTGGTAACCACTTAGGACTGAATCATGAAACTCCTGCAACAGACATAATTTTTGATACCCAGGCTCAAATAATTTGGATTTAGGAGTAGCAGATGGGGCCAACGACTGGATCTCACGAATTTCAGCTTCCAATACCATAGAAATCACAATTCCTAGAGGAAGAATAGTGGATGGAGGTTGTGGAGGAGAAACTGAATCAAGACTATGTGACAAAGCATCAGCCCTAACATTCATAGACCCTGGCCTGAATGTGATGGAAAAGTTGAATCTAGAAAAAAGTAAGGACCATCTGGCTTGTCTTGGGATTAAACATTTAGCAGATCCAATATTAGCTACATTTTTATGCTTTGTTACCACAGTAACTGGATGAATAGCTCCCTCCAAAAATTGTCTCCATTGTTCAAAAGCAAACTTGACAGTGAGCAGCTTGTGATTCTCAACATTATAATTTGTCTCATTAGAAAAAAGAAAAATTTGCTATAGAAAAATGCACATGGTCGCAAGTTGGTCAGAGTTTTGGAACCCTGAGACAAACAGCTCCTAACCCAACCTCTGAGGCATCCAACTCTACGATGAATGGTTTCTGGAGATTGGGTTGAATCAAAGCTAAAGCGTACATGAAGCACCCCTTTAATTTATCAAATGAGCCAGCGGCATCAAACCACCAAACCTTAAGATCCGCACTCTTAAGTATGAGGTCACTAAGTGGTTTTAAGATCAGAGAAAAACCCCTAATAAATTTTCTATAATAATTAGCAAATCCTAAAAACTGTTGCAATGCTTTCAGGTTACGAGGTTGAACAAAATAAATTATAGCCTGCACCTTGCCAGGGTCCATCTTAAACCCTTCAGCTGATACAATGAACTCCAATTTAGCAAACAAAGAATTTTCCCTGAGTTTCTGTAAAACAAACTGAACGTGCTTTTAATGTGAATCCAGATCAGGCAAAAAAATTAGAATGTCATCAAGGTATACCACAACAAACCTTCCAATAATATCAGAAAAAATGTCATTCATAAAGTTATGAAAGACTGCAGGTGCATTGGTTAACCCAAAAGACATGACAAGATTTTCAAATAAACCCTCCGACGTTAAAAACGCTGTTTTCCACTCATCACCCTCCCGTATACATATCAAATTTTAAGCCCCTCTAAGGTCAAAATTAGAAAACCATTTAGACCATAAGCTGATTATATAGGTTGGGGATGAGGGAAGTGGGTAGGTATTCTTAACCGTAATTTTGTTTAGTTCATGGAAATCGAGGCAAGGATGAAGGCCACCACCTTTCTTTTTCACAAAAAAAAGCCCCTTCAGCTACAGGCAAGGAGGAAGTACGGATATGACTCTTCCATAAACGTTCGTTTACATATTCTTTCATAGCGGTCCATTCAGGTCCAATCAAATTATACAGGTGAGCTTTAGGCAATTTAGCATGAGGAAAAAGATTTATAGCATAATCGTCAGGATGATGGGGATGTAGTATCTCTGCCTCTTTCTCCGAGAACACAACTCCGTAGTCTTTCAGGTATGCCGGCAGATCCTTCAGATCAGAGGAGCAAATCTGTACAAAACTAAGACATTTATTAAAACAGTGAGAACTCCATATAACAATATCCTTCTGACCCCAATCAATAACTGGATTATGTATATGCAGCCATGGAAATCCCAACACCAACCCAGCAGGTAAATTATCCAACACATAGCAGGAGATGGACTAAGTGTGTAGAGTTCCCACCCTAAGTGTGAATTCCACCTTTACCAGCTGGACAAAGTTCTGAAATAATGGTGTCCTGTCAATGGCAACAATTTGAATGGGTCTATCTAATCTAACTGTCCCTAATCCTAATTTAAGAACTAGTCCAGAATCAATGAAATTGGCGGCAGACCCACAGTCATTGAAGGCAAGAGCAGATAACCACTGGTTCTGAAAACAAAGTTCCATGTTCAGCAGTACTTTATTTGAGGAATAAAAGGGTACCTGGAAGTCTAGGTGACCTCCTACAATATAGCCCACACTTAGACGTTTCCCGACAACTTGCTGGCTTGAGGGTGTATCAAGCAGTCTTTGAGAAAATCCAACATGACCACAATAGGCAGAGTCCAAGATCATTCTGGTGCCTCCTCTCCATGACCCGAGAGAGGGCTGCTCCATCCTCCATTGGTTTCATCTCTGGCAAGTGAACAGACTCAGGCAGGAGCTATTCGAATGGCCTGAGTCATGGCCTCCCCCAGGGATCAGGGTGGAGTATGCAGAGCCAGAGTGTCCATAATTGTATCCGAAAGGCCACATTGAAACTGACACCTCAGAGCTGCATCATTCCACAGAACCTCAGAAGACCATTGCCGGAACACAGAAATATAGTCCTCTGTGGTGTGGCCCCCCTGCGTCAGGTTCATGATCTTTGCCTCTGTGACCTAGACCCTGTCAGGTTCATCATAGATCATCCCTAATGCATCAAAAAGGCATCAACAGAAGACGGTTCTGGGGATAGTGGGGACAAAGAGAATGCCCAAGTGTGAAGACCCCTTCGCAATAGGAACATGTTTATTCCCACCCACTGGGACTCATCCCCTGAAGACCTGGGTCGTAAGATAAAAAATAGTCTGCTGTTCTCCCTGAATACCCTAAAAATTTGTCAGGAAGTACCACTACTGTTTCTGGGAAGACCAACTGAACATCAGAAGTTACTGGAGTCATTGCTACAGTCAAAAGTGGAGAGCTTTGGGAAGTACCCATAGTACTAGAAAACTGACCTTGCAGTTGGAACTGTGCAGATTCTAGTATTTGTTGTTCCCTGGCCAGATCCTGAACCATCTGGGTCAGATTTGCCACCTGATCAGAGTATACGAATTGGATCCATTGGTGGGGAAAAAAAAAAAAGTATATGGCCAGTCAGAATGTGATGCTAGTCACTACTCATGGACAGACTATGAGGCAGAGAAGTCAAACGTTCCGGGGTCAATACCAAGAGAGCACGTAGTAAACTAAGGGAAAAGACGAAGGCATAAGTCAGATCACAATCCAGGGTCAAAATACCACAGAAATAGTGGATAAGCAAAGGGACAATTACAAACGGGAAGTCAGAATAAGGTCCAAACGTCAAGAAGCAGTAGATCAGAACTCACAGCACAGAAATCAGGTCAACACACACCAGATAGCATAAGTTTTGACTGGCAGTGATTTGGGTCAGACAGCTCACCTAAACAGCAGGGAAATTACTAAGAACAAGGAGCACCTGTAGATATTTCTGCACTTCCCAGTCTCAGATAGGTCAACTGAGCTGTCAATCAAAGCACCGACAGCTCTGCATGACCCAGCAGAGGATAGGATGACAGAACTGCCAATCACTGATTCCCAGATACTCTGAGCAGAGGAATCATGACAGGTAGGATCCTGCTGTAATTTAAACTGCCTGAGGATGAGGAGTAGAGTGCTCAGTCAGAGAGCCTATGGATACAAATATCAAAAGACTGACCATCACTTTCAAACTGAAAACAGGTGTGTACAGGTGCTTAGTAAGAGTAGCCATCTCTATATATAAATAACAAATAAAGTAGCACTCTGTAGACATGAAAAATGAAATATGAATTGCATTACTGTTCTAGAAAATAGGAAAAATTGAGAATAAATTGGCCAATTCATGTGTACCTAGTAGCCACGATAAGGCAATTCTCATTGCTGGGAACCTATCCAATGTGAATTCTCTCTTAGGCTGAAGTCAACATTTATATGTGAAGGTAGGATACTGCTGTAATTGAAATCACCTGAGGCTGAGGGGGAAGTGCTCAGTCAGAGAGCCTATGCATACAAATATCAAAAGACTGACTGCCACTTCCAAACAGAAAACAGAAAGTGTACAGGTGCTTACTAAGAGAAGCCATCTCCATTTAAACAAAATGCTACTTTATTTATTAGTTATATATGGAGATGACTACTCTTAGTAAGCACCTGTCTTCTGTTCGAAAGTGACGGTCAGTCTCATCGGTCCACAAGACTCTTTCCCAGAAGGATTTTCGCTTTCTCATGTACATTTTGGCAAACCGCAGTCTAGCTTTTTTATGTCTCTGTCAGCAGTGGGGTCCTCCTGGGTTTCATGTCATAGCATTTAATTTCATTCAAATGTTGACAGATAGTTCGTGCTGACACTGATGCACCCTGAGCCTGCAGGACAGCTTGAATTTCTTTGGAACTTGATTGGGGCTGCCTATCAACCATCCAGACCATCCTGGATTGTAACCTTTCATCATTTTTTCCCTGCCATCAATGTCCCGGGGGATTAGGTAAAGTGTCATTGGATGTAAACTTCTTGATTGTGCTGCGCACTGTGGACAAAGAACATCAAGATCTCCGGAGGTGGACTTGTAACCTTGACATTGTTGATATTGTTCAACAATTTTTGTTCTCAAGTCCTCAGACAGTTCTCTTTTCCTCCTTCTGTTCTCCATGCTTAGTGTAGCACACACAGACACACAATGCAAAGATTGAGTCAACTTCTCCCTTTTTATCTGGTTTCAGATGTGATTTTCATATTGCCCACACCTGTTACTTGCCACAGTGTTAGGATTTGAACCTGTGACCCATTGCTTGCTAGACTGTTCCTTTGCTGTGGAGCTATTCGGAACTTGTTTAACTCCTGCCTGAAACCATATGAACTTCGTCTGGGATAGAGATCATCACCTGCCCTGCTGATTGTTCCCGCCCTGATTGAGATTGATTGGACCTGCTATATATACCTGGCCCTGTGCAGCTTCCTGTTGCTGAGTATTGTGGTGCTCAGTCTAACTGAGTGAAGCATTATCTGAGCTCCTGATTGGGAAGGTGTTCTGCTGGCGCTTTCCTGCTTCTTGTGAAGACTCTGCTGTTCCTACCTCGAACTCCTATTTCCTAAACGAACCTAGTGCTCGTGTGTGATCCCGGCCGGCCCTTGCTCGGGCGGGCCCCTGCATCTGCTGACAAGGTGAACTACTACCGCCATATACTGCATCTGCTGACAAGGTGAACTACTACCGCCATATACTGCATCTGCTGACATAGTGAACTACTACCGCCATATACTGCATCCCCAGAAGTCTTCCCACGGTCAGGTCACCTGTACACATCTGCTCCGGCCACTGACCTCCAGTCCAGTATCACCAGTAGCGTGACAGAATACTCAGCCTCTCAAAAATGGAGGCCGCTGGGGCAGAAACTATGGAGACATGTGTCAGAAAACTGCAGGGTGCAATATCCAGTCTGCACGCCGAACAGATGAATGGAAAATCACGGGTAGACGCATTTATTGTACAGAGCGATCATAATGTTCAGAATCACCAACAAGCTATCCAAGATCTGCAGAATGCAGTACAAGTGTTGACTGCTTGAATTACACAGCTAGAAGGACAAGCTCCCGTCTTGGCGTTTGCCAGGCCCCCCAAGCTACCACCTTTTAGTTTTGGCGGTGATCGAGACAAATTTCGTGGATTTTTGAATCAATGGTACCTGTTCTTCGATACACATGCTAATCAGTTCCCGACCGATAGGTCAAAGGTGTTATGCATCATTATGCTGTTAACCCACAAAGCGATCGCTTGGGCTAATCCTCTGATTGAGACTCGGGACGCACGTTTAGACAATTTGAATGAGTTTATTCGAGCGATGCAGCAGATGTTTGACGACCCAAATCGTGCAGCTACAGCTGAATCAACGTTGCTGGCATTACGACAAGGCAAACGTCCCGTCGCAGAGTATGCTATAGAGTATAGGAGGTGGGCCGTCGACACCGAATGGAATAATGCAGCAAAGGTAACTTTCTTTAAAAGAGGACTTTCTAGTGCAGTAAAGGACGAACTTGCCCGTGGAGAGACCCCTTCGGATCTGGATGATTTTATCAAGCATTGCATCCGGGTTGACACCCGTCTGTCTGAACGACGACAAGAGAAGGGGACCTCCATGAATCGTTCAACTAACTCGCATAACTCCTCCCTGCCATCGGTCACTAAAGAAGTGCCTAGCCGAAATTTCCGAGATACAGAATTAGAGCCAATGCAAGTCGATGCGATCCAGAGACGAGCGAGTGCAGAACGAAGAGAACAGAGATTTAAAGAGAATCTATGTTTGTACTGCGGGGAAGCAGGACATTTTCTCATTAACTGTCCAAGTTGTCCCACAAACCGTTCAAGGAAAATGGTGGCGGCCATAATGGATCCTGATTCTTCCGACAAGGAGTCTTTCATCTCAGAGACTGATTACGCTAAAGATGAGATCCAGTCCATATCATCCATAGCTCCACATACCAGGAAGGAGAGCCAAGAATCCCATTATTTTGTTACTATCAAACTGAAGGTTAACTCCCAGTGGATCACCGCATCAGCCATGATTGACTCTGGGGCCAGTGGGACTTTCATGGATTCTGCATTTGCTCAAAAACATGGCATAGATGTGCAGAAAAGACGTTCACCTATTGTGATGGAGACGGTAGATGGATCTCCACTGAATTCAGGGCCAGTGGATCATGAGACTGGACTTTTGGAGATCTATATTGAGCCGCAGCATCGCGAGATGTTGACATTCCTAATTATTTCTTCTCCACATTTTCCCATCATTTTAGGTCTGCCCTGGTTGCAGAAGCAAAACCCTATCATCGATTGGGAGATGAAAAAGATTAGTTTCCCCGAAAAGGAAGTTCAGGCGGAGGTTCCAAGTGAGTCCTCATTAGAAGCAGCTCAGAATCCAGAACTGCCTCAGCTGCCAGCTGTGTATGAAGATTTCCTAGATGTCTGTGACAAGAGGGGAGCGGATACACTTCCCCCACATTGACCGTATGATTGCCCAATAGAGCTACTCCCAGGGGCGGCTATACCGTTTGGAACTATCTACCCTCTAGCGGGTCCTGAACTGAAGGCTCTCAAAGAATTTATTGATGAAAATCTAAGCAAAAAAAATCATCCGTCCATCATCCTCGCCCGCTGGAGCCCCTATATTCTTCGTTAAAAAGAAGGATGGAGCACTACGGCCAGTAGTGGACTACAGGGAGCTTAATAAAGTCACGGTCAAAAATCGTTATCCCCTACCATTGATCCCGGAACTCCTAGAAAAAGTACAAAGTGCGAAAATCTTCACTAAGTTAGATTTACGTGGGGCATATAATTTAGTACGTATAAAACCTGGGGATGAATGGAAGATGGCTTTTCGTACCCGATATGGACACTTTGAGAGTCTAGTGATGCCCTTCGGACTTTGCAATGCTCCAGCTACTTTCCAGCACCTGGCAAATGATATTTTCTGAGACCTGTTGGATCAGTTCATGGTCGTTTATCTAGATGACATCCTGATCTTTTCAAACTCTGTGGAGGAACATCAGACGCACGTAAGACGAGTGCTACAATGGTTAAGGGAGAATTCGTTATATATTAAATTAGAAAAATGTGAATTCCATCAAGAAGAGATCCAGTTCTTGGGATACATCATTTCACCTCAAGGATTACGGATGGATGCTAAGAAAACGCAAGCTATCACCGAGTGGCCTATCCCTAAAAATGTGAAAGAAGTTCAGCGTTTTGTGGGGTTCGCCAACTTTTACAGACGTTTTATCAAGAATTTTTCAGAAATCGTGGCACCCATCACGCAACTAACAAAAAAAGGAGCAAAATTCATCTGGACCCCCCAAGCGCAAGAAGCATTCTCTCGTTTAAAAATGAAATTCACGACGGCTCCCATACTACGCCATCCTGACCCTGAATTGGCTTTTATCGTCGAGGTGGATGCTTCAGACTGTGCGGTCGGTGCTATCCTCTCTCAGAGGACAGGGGAAAAGAAGTTGCTGTATCCCTGCGCATTTTTCTCACAACGTATGTCTTTAGCCGAAAAAAACTATGACGTGGGAAATAAAGAATTGCTCACCATCATATCAGCATTCAAAGAGTGGAGACATCATCTCCAGGGGGCTGCACAACAAATTCTGGTGTTGACCGATCATCGCAATCTAGAGTTTATCAGGTCTGCAAAATGCCTCTCTCCTCGGCAGACCCGTTGGAGTCTGTTTTTGAATCAATTCAATTTTGTAATTTCATACCGACCAGGCTCCCATAGCAAGAAAGCAGACGCATTATCCCGAATGTTTTCAAGTGAGGCTAACCTCGTGACAACACCCAAACACATTGTGGTAGATACTAAGATCTTGGGAGTAATACATGATGGAGATTTGCTGGAAGATTTGAAAGCAGCATACGAAACAGACTCGTTTCTATCACGTCCATCAGGGGACGTGCATCTGTTTTTTAAAAATGAAGTATGGACCGATGGTCGACGACTATATGTGCCAGAAGCAGCTCGGTTAAAAGTTCTACAACTAGTGCACGATTCTAAAGTTGCAGGGCACAAAGGGGTACAGAAAACGCAGGAATTTTTGTCACGTTTCTTTTGGTGGCCTAACTTTCAAGAAGGCGTGAAGAAGTACGTTAATTCCTGTGACATCTGTGCCAGATATAAGACTCCACGTGCATCTCCTATGGGACTATTGCAGCCTCTCGCCATCCCAACTCGACCATGGGGATCAATTTCAATGGACTTTATAGTAGACCTACCAGACTCCAAGGGAAAAACATCCATTCTGGTAGTAGTGGATCAACTTACGAAAGCAGCGCATTTTATCTCGTGTTCAGGGCTGCCTTCAGCAAAAGATACAGCTGATCTGATAATTTGCAATGTTTTTCGCCTCCACGGAGTGCCGGATGAAGTCGTCTCAGATCGAGGTGTGCAATTTACATCTAAGTTTTGGCGCAGTCTATGCTCAGCGCTAGACATCAAGGTACGATTGTCAACTGCTTATCATCCGCAATCTAACGGTCAGACAGAACGTACGAATCAGACGCTGGAGCAGTATCTTCGTTGTTATATTTGCCATCTGCAAGACGACTGGGTAGATCTGTTGCCATTTGCGGAATTTTCATATAGCAATTCACAGAATGCCTCCACGAAACAGACGCCATTTTTTGCAAATCTTGGATATCACCCAAACATCCTTCCCAAGAATCCTGTGGCACCATCAATACCAGCAGTCGCAGAAAGAATCTCTCTTCTACAGCAAAATCTGAATCTTCTGAAAGACACATTAAGGGAAGCTCAGGAGAAATATAAAAAAGCTGCCGACAGGTATCGTAGACCCACTCCCACGTTTAGGATTGGAGATCGAGTGTGGTTATCCACTAAGAATTTGAAATTGAAGATTCCTTCTCCTTAATTAGGACAAAAGTTTGTGGGACCATACAAAATCAGTAAGATTGTGAGTCCATTGGCCGTACGTCTACAGCTACCAACATCAATGAGAATTCATCCCGTGTTTCACGTGTCTTTGTTGAAAGCCGCCACAGCCAATCCATTTCCAGAACGTTCCCCTCCGCCTCCCGATGCAATTGAAGTGGACGGACAGGAGCAATTTGTGGTGGAAAAGATCTTGGATTCCCGAATACACAGAAATTGTTTACAATACTTAATCAAATGGCAGGGCTACGACACGGAAGAAAATTCATGGGAACCAGTAAGCAACGTCAATGCTCCCCGTTTGATTAGACAATTTCATCAGCGGTATCCTGCAAAGCTTGGGCAAATTGCGTCCAGAGGCCGCCATTAAGAGGGGAGTATTGTTAGGATTTGAACCTGTGACCCATTGCTTGTGACGCGCCCCCTGGGCCATGTTTGGGGAATACCCGGAGCCGGATCCGTTGGGGGTGGTAGTCCTCGTGGCGGTGACCCGGTCCGTGCCCAGGGTGTCAAACTAAGTGGCGATGTTTTTAGTGGCAGATGTGATATTGTTCGACTACGCCACCCGTTGAATGCGGTTATGAAACCGCCGCTGCAGGGCAGACCGCTGAGGCCGGTGGTACGGTTGTGCAGCGTGGATAGTATAACCCCCAACGGGAGGGGTATGGCCTCAGGGCAGCGGACGTGGATGATGGGGATGGTAGAATTGCACGCAGGCACCAGGAACCACTCAGAGACGGTGCGGTGTAGTTCAGGGTCTTTACTGGTGACAAAGACAGACCCTCCCGGGAGTACTGGCTAGCGGTCGGGGTCTGGTCAGTCCGTGAGCAGACAGGATCTCCCCTGGCCAGGCGGAGTTGTAGGCCTCCCCAACTAACTGTACTCTTCTTGGCTACCTTGCTAGAAGCGGGTAAAAGTAGCCCACGTCCCTGAGTGTACCGTGTGGTGCTCACCCGTATGGCCGGTGACTCGGGGCCTTCTGGTAGCCTCCGCTCCACGACGGTGGTGCTGGTCCCTTGCGTGTGACCATGCCTTCGGGCTTCTTGGCCAGAGGACCTGAAATCCCCTGCCGGTCGGTTTCTGCTGCTGGGTGTGGAACAGTCCCCACAGCCTCGGACTCCGTGTCCGGTGAGATCTCTTCAGCCAAGGCGAGCTATCTAGCTTCCAGCCTCTGGCACTCACTCCTGCTCCTACAGAGCTCCTGTTGTCACTTTCCCTGCAACTGCTCCACACCAGACCAGACTGTGTCTCTGTCTGGGACTCCTCTTCTTCTCCCTAACCCCGCCTCAGCCCCAGTTTATATAGGGGAAGTTCTTCCCCTCCCAGGACTGGGCAGGAGATGTTGCATGCTTAGGATTCCTGACCAGGAGACCTCCCACCTGCTCACAGACGTAATATTGCTATTACTGTGGTAACCAGACCCCTGGGGTTCCACATTCTCCCCTAGTAAAATTTAGTACTCCGGGACTAAACATATTATTTTTTTTTTTTTAAAAACATAACAGGGTATAAACAGGAACAATTCAATAAGGAAAAACATGTTAAAGTGGTCACGGCGTGTCCGCAACCGGGTGCAATTTTTGAAACAAAAAGGGTGTCCATTTCACCAAAGAACAGGGAGCCGTAACCAGGTAGGGGTCTGTCCTGCCCCGAGTCTTTAACAGTCTTTAGTCCGTTCCTGGGTTACGCTCCAAACATATATACAATAGAGTTCTAATAAATCCACAAAAGATACCTATAAAATAACTGGAAAAACATAATTATTTACAAGCAACAGTAAACAGGTAAATATTAATAAAACAGTCTAAACACTTTAGATCCTCCAACGTACGGGCAATTGGCCTCTAGTGGCCCTAGTAGACCTACGGAGCTTACTGACCGGTCCTGAGCTACAGGGTGTAGGAGCTGTCAAAGGTAAGCTGGGCAGCTGTCTACGGACTCTTTGGCTCACTAGGGGCACGGCAGGCTCACTATAAGCAGAGGGTCGATTCTCCTGGTCTGCTTGTGTGGGGTCTTCTGCCTCCTGGACCGGCTGCTCTTCCAGCTCTACCTGTTTTTCCGTAGGCACTTGGGATGCTGGCTGGAGGAAGGTGAGGACGGGTACCACAACAGCGCCATTTACCTGTGTCCAAGACCGAGGGAAGTCTCCGAGTACAGTACTGACCATCTCTTCCCTTTCCTCTGCGGGTCGAGGGTTTTCTTGATCTTCTTCAGGGTTTCGTAGCTGCTCGGGACACTTCTTCAGGTGATCTCAGGAGACAATGGCTGTGGTTTCTCCTCCATCCTTACTGATTGTGCAGATTTTGGGGTTTTCATGGCTTGATGGCAGTACGGTGTACGGGTCCTTCTCCCACTGGTCGTCCAACTTGTGGAGCCGTCTTTTCCTCTTCAAGACCTGCTCTCCAGGTACCAGGGGAACAGCGGGAGCATGCTGGTTGTAAGTCTTCTCCTGTCTTTCTCTTGCTTGACAGAGACTTCGCTCAACGCTCTCCTGTACTTTCCAGTACTGCTGCTGCCTCTCTGTGTCCCAGTCTGCTTCTGGTGAAGTGTCCTCGGGTGTCAGGACTCCCATATCCAGATCAACAGGCAGCTTACCAGGTCTTGCTCTCATTAGGTAAGCCGGGGTACAGTTGGTAGAACCTACAGGGATGTGGTTGTATAGGTCCACCAGATCAGGCAGTTTCTCAGGCCACAGACTGCGTTCTTCCAGGGGCAATGTTTTCAGAAGGTCTATCACCACCTGGTTCATCTTCTCGCAGAGTCCATTGGTTTGCGGATGATAGGGTGTTGTTATTATCTTCCGGCAGCCATACAGAGTGCAGAACTCCTGGAAGACTTCCGCTTCAAAGGCAGGTCCTTGGTCCGTCAGCACCTGCTCTGGGTATCCGTGTGGACGACAGAAGTGCTGCTGGAAGGCTCTAGCTGCTGTTTGAGCCGTTAAGTCCTTGACAGGGACTACAACCAAGAACCGGGAGTAGTGATCCACGATGGTTAACGCATAGACGTAGCCACTTCTGCTGGGGGTCAGTTTTACATGGTCCAAGGCTACCAGTTCCAACGGCTGCCTGGTGACGATGGACTGCAGGGGAGTCTTCTGGCTGGCACGGTCCTTCCTTCTTAGGTTGCATGGGCCACAGTCTCTGCACCACCTCTCGATGGTTCCTCTCATGCCTACCCAGTGGAACCGCCCGCGCAGCAGGAACTCCAGCTTCTTCCATCCGAAGTGCCCAGCTCCGTCGTGGTATGCCTCCAGTACCATTGCCGCGTCTCTTCTTGGCACCACTACTTGCCAGACCAGTTCATGCGTCCGGGAGTTAACCATTCTGCGGCACAACTTCCCCTTGTAAAGGAACAGTGTAAAATAATACTCTTCTCTGTATTATTTTTTCTACTGAGGACTTCTCAAAGTATCAATATCACGATATTCTTATAAAAAAATGTATCTATTTATTCTTGGATTGTCCATTAAAAAGAATCAGATTGCAGCAGGTACATATAATAATTAGTTATAAAGTAATTGTCCATTTGTCCATAATTAGCTTAATTGTTGAGATTCACCCATCTTTCCTTGGATCCTGGCTGGTAAATCATGTCTTTGTCCAGCACGTGTCCAGGCCTACATGTCAGATACGTCTCAGCATGAAGATTCTTCTTGTCGGGTGGGAAGAGCCAGAGAGCCCCCCCTTTCTGTACCATGGTCTTTTATAGCCAGTCGTATGGACACCTGTTCTACATATGGTAGTGAACCAAAAATACACACACAAATAGCGCATGTCAACTAGACACAATGGCTGATGCAATCCTTGTATAGAACTCAAATTTAAGGAAAATGATTATCGATTATTAATTAACATTCCAAATGAATTTCCATAATTAACCATTTAACATTTCCCCCTTTTTTGAGAATAAAAGGATTTAAACTGAAAATTCTCAAAAGAAGATACATTCATCAATCATTTTTTCCTTTCCTTCTTCCTTGGCAATATCATTAAATTTCCATAATAATAATAATAATAATAATAATATCAATAATAATATCAATAATAGTATCAGATATAATGATGTGAATTCATGTTATGGTAAGCCGTGACTAATATTCATTTAATATGTATAATTATACTTCCCTATATCTAAATTGAAGTAATCGCGGGTTCAATCGTCATCATCTGATGTCATCAGGTCGTCGTCTCGTCTTCTTCTTGGTTCTTTTATAACACAGTCTTTAGATGAAAACTCCTTTGAAACAAATGACAGCGTGTAGATATTGTACAGTCCATAATTGTATTCATTATTGTTCAGTCCATAAACTGTACTCTTTATTAGAAAGATCATGTGTCAATTGATAAGAAACAAAGTCTATGGATGAAATGTAGCTTTAATACCTGTGCGATGTCACCTGGACTTACGTTGTCTTTGGATAATTCTGGAATCCTCTGCGTCATCCGCACTGGTCTCGTGTCACTTTTGGAACAGATGTGACGTCTTTGGTCAGTAAAGCAAGGGTTAACTTGACACTTCCCTGCTTTATATAGCCCCATAACCAGTACTCAGTCCTTTATATACAGGACACATATGCCAGGTATTACCTGCTCACCAGCTTTCATTGAAGCGTTGCAGGTGATAAGAAACCACTGGAACGTGATGAAACTTGAGCACAACACAGTACATATAGGATCATCGTCCTCTGCCGTCCTGGTGATCAGTGGTGTGAATTGTATTGTATGTAATGGACACAGTCTATTATAACACTCAGCATTCACACCTGTCACCTTCTGAGACGTCCGGATATCAGTTGCTTCTTCTTGTAACTTTTGAGAGTCTCTTTGATTTATAAAAATTAAAAGTCTTTATTAAGATAGAATTCATAATTGCGATGTCTTGATTGAAGTCTTCATTCCCTAATCTGATACCAAAGCTGGCAATTTTTCCTAACCTATAATATCACAGTGTACCATAGCAATCAATAATATCCATCTAATTATTATCAAAATATTAAAATAAATTATGTTTGGAATAATAAACAATAATAGATAATAATTCATTATTAATCAAGTTCTCCATATGATAGAACATTTTTATGTCATAGGTGTAATTACCTTTTCCAACCCATAGGTGTCAGTGTGTTTTGAAACAACAAGTGTTTATATCTTTAGTATACCAATAATACCAAAGAATGTATACTCCTGAACTAAAATGAATAAATATATGAATGTATGAAGGAATGAATGAATGAATGAATGAATGAATTGTTGTGTTTACTCAGAAAATGTAAACATTTTTCTTATATTAATTCATATCATCATTATATTTAATGAAGCAATATTCTTGTACTTGACATTACCCCATTAAATATTAATGTGTTTTCTCAATTGAAATATTGAACTGAATTAAAATCAAAAATTGAGAATTAAAAATGAAAAATGGAAAAATAAGAAAATAAGTAAGAATAAAATTTTAAAAATGAAAAATAAAATTAAAAGTAAAAATAAGAATAAAAATAAGAATAAAAATAAGGCCTTTAAATTTTAATGACAAATGCAGAGTAATTATATTCTCCATAAAAATACCCTTATATCTCCATTATCTGGATGATTTCATATTTGTCATAACCTTGTATCACCAAAAAATTATTAAACTATGCAACTTTGCATGTAACACCCTTCTTAATTATATCATTGTACCTTATTATTGTTTCTTCTTTATTAAAATGTGTAAAAAAATAAGTATTGATCAAAAGTGATTATGTAATCAGGATCAAAAACACATTTTCCCCCTTAATACCAAAAAATATTATTTTATAAAATTTATGTATATATCAGAACCAAATTAAAAATAATTATTCTTCTATAAATATTTTGCATAACTTTCATATTGATGAGTTGCATAGATTTGTCTAAAGAGAGGTGTGTACCTATTTAGGTAACCATTAAAAATAATATCATAGTTATTCAAGAATATTATCATGTGGAAAATTATTCTAAATGTAAAATTTGCTTTGTAAACCATTTTGATATGTGGTTGCTCTTATCCACTATTAGTTAAATCAAGAAATAATAATTATTAAAGAAATATAGAAGTATATATATATTATGTAGATAATACCTAATTATGTATTATAATTTTTCTCAGAATTAAATATATTTTTGTACCTTCACATAAAGAAACATTTTTTTTTTCCAAACATACAAACGTACGAGGCCTCTGTCACATCAATCACACTTAGCAGCTGCTGATTTACTCATCTGTCACCTTCACTCTGACATTCACAGATCTGTTCAACTCAAACATTCCACATATGAAGTTTTAGATATATATCTATATATTTAACCCAAAATTGTTGTATCCCAATTTATTAATGCGCATTTCCATATCAATTAAATATCTTAATATTCTTTGAATATTTCCCAAATACATATTATATAATATGAGAGTACGTATTTGAAATTTCAAACACTTGAAAAAAAAACTTTTGTTATAGATTCTTTTTTCACAGGCTGCCCGGTCTTAAGTTACATCAGCTGGAAATAGAATGAATGGGATCCTATACTATTAGCTCAAAGTTCAAAGGCCGCAGCTGTCACACGTCATGCTGTAAAGCTACCCCAATCAGCACGAACACTTCATGCACAGAAAATATTAGCAACACAAAAGAATTAATAAGTATTACATATATTATAGTCCAACTAGTTATATTGTTAATTTTTTAAAATGTAACACATATAAATCATGCAATTTTTCCACTTCCTGTGTGAATAAAGAAATAAATCCATTTTAGAGTTGTTTGATCAAATCCTGCTTTGGAATGAAACCTCTAAGGAAATATAAGAAAATAAAATTAAATATCAAATTCATACAGAAACAGAATTATTTAAATATCTTATACATATATTGGTTGGTTCTAATGTAATTCAAAATATTGTTACTTAAATTTATATATGAAGTTCTAATTTATTAATTAATATATATATTTTATAAACATATATATAAATACAATTATACACAATCTCTACTTAGACAAGTGTATATATATATATATATATACATACATACATGAACTACTAGAAACTATGTAACTACAATTTTACTGTATAAAATTATAAATAAATATTGAGACATTGTATAACATTTTGATACAACATCATAATTACAGTTTTTCCTTAGCCACTCCCTAAACCAAATCTTCTGTCTCTCTCAAATATCTCCAGGAACGCCCTATTTAGGAAAGACATTTTTCTATCCTTCAAAACCTCAGAGAACTGCCTATTCTTCTGTCCACATTCCATGATGTCACTGTGAGCCGGTCGTCTCACTTGTCTCTGTTCATCAGTTTCGGCCATTTTCCTTTTTAGAGAATCACAGTTCTGACTGAGAATGAACTCATTCTGTGAAGAGATTGATTTTTCAATCATTTTATATGGCTTATAACAGATATGAAATCTCCTGCGTATTTGATAGAGTTCACTATGGGGATGACTCAGTCTAGGAGAGTTTGATATTGGCTTTTGGTAAGATTTTACCTTTCCTGGTTTTATAAAATTAACTTGATTTATTTTCTTTGCACAATTCTCATGTTTTCTAACAGAATCCAGCAACTGCGCACATTTGAATAGGGATTCTTTTTGTGACGCTATAACTCTAGATACTGGATCTAGGAATTTGAATTTTTGTACAAAAGTTTTTATCATATGTTGTACTTTTCCATTTTTGATAAGAGCTTTATACAACCGTTCAAACATGGACATGAATGTATATGTACATTCCTTCCTACCAATCCTTAGTTTCTGCAGATCTTCTATGTTGGGAAAATCCTTTGTGACACAATAAATCAAATATCTTAATCTGTCCGAATCATTTTCCCATCCATTAGGAGAGTCATTTTCACAGGGCATTAAATGTAAACGTCTGGACAATGTCACAGGAATCCATATTTTAAATAATTGATTCCTCTCCTCATTGGATAAATCAAACTTATCAGAGAAGCTCTCAAATGTCTCTGAATTTCTACAGGCATGGATTTTGACATCATATCTTGGCATGATTTTGTATAATTTCAGCAAATTTTTCCTCATTTTAATTTGGAGTTGAGCCTGGGTAATTCCAGAATTCTCTGATATTTTTAGTGGCTCTTGTACGTCCGCTCCTCCTACGTCACTCACGTCTCCTCCCACATCACCTAATATGTCAGTTTCTCGTATGTCAGTCATGTCTCCTCCCATGTCAGGTTTCTGTATGTCCGTCTCTTGGTCAGGCCCAAGGTCACCTTCAGTTACAGACACGTGTCTCAAATCTTGTTCATTTTCCACATTACAGTCAGAATCATTGTCACTATCTGACACTTCTACACTATTGTCCTGCTTAGAACTTTCAAGTACAAAATTATGAAATACTTGTACAAGATGTAGAATATTCCGCAATTTGTGTTTCTCTCTATTTACCAATTTAGAAGTTAACTGTAAATTCTGCAATTCACATTCTTTGTATAAACTGAGCCACAAAACGTCTATGTCATTTCCTACATTAATTTGAAAATTAATATTACTTTGTTTAGCAAAAGAAGAAATTATATCCATATTTTGCTTACCTTAAGATTCCTTAGCTTTTCTTTATCAGCACGTCCTGTCTTCAGTTCGTCTGATTCTGTTCCTTGTTAGTACCTCTGCTTCCCGTTAGTCCTCAGTCTGTAGGCTCCTTTCTGCTTCTCGTGACAAATTAGTGAATTTACTGACACGTGAACAACAGCTGTTCAGCTCGTCAGGACTTCCCCCCTTGTTCACGGGAAGAAATTCACTTACTTAATTTAAAAAAACGAAAAAACAGGACTGGCTGGCTCACCATTGTAAAATAATACTCTTCTCTGTATTATTTTTTCTACTGAGGACTTCTCAAAGTATCAATATCACGATATTCTTATAAAAAAATGTATCTATTTATTCTTGGATTGTCCATTAAAAAGAATCAGATTGCAGCAGGTACATATAATAATTAGTTATAAAGTAATTGTCCATTTGTCCATAATTAGCTTAATTGTTGAGATTCACCCATCTTTCCTTGGATCCTGGCTGGTAAATCATGTCTTTGTCCAGCACGTGTCCAGGCCTACATGTCAGATACGTCTCAGCATGAAGATTCTTCTTGTCGGGTGGGAAGAGCCAGAGAGCCCCCCCTTTCTGTACCATGGTCTTTTATAGCCAGTCGTATGGACACCTGTTCTACATATGGTAGTGAACCAAAAATACACACACAAATAGCGCATGTCAACTAGACACAATGGCTGATGCAATCCTTGTATAGAACTCAAATTTAAGGAAAATGATTATCGATTATTAATTAACATTCCAAATGAATTTCCATAATTAACCATTTAACAAACAGTCGACTCTTCTCAGCCCACAGTTGCTTGGTCTCCTCCGGAGCGTCTGGGTCAAGGCGGGCATCTGGCTGAGTCAGCATCTCCTTCACCAGTCGGACGGCGGAGTCACTGTCTTGCGTTTCTGCCCAGTTGTAATGAGGTAAGGGGTTGAACATAGCGGATTGCTTACCCCTTACACGGTGGGAATACTGGGTAGTCCCATGACGGTGAAACGCGGGGAGTTCAACTTCTTCCAGTTCCCCTGGATCTTCCCCTACGTCCGGTAGGTTTGTCATTCTGGACAAGGCATCCGCGTTGGTATTGGAGCGTCCTGCCCGGTATTTGATCGTGAACTCATAGTTGGACAGGCGGGCCATCCATCTCTGCTCCAGGGCACCGAGTCTTGCAGTGTCCAGGTGTGTCAACGGGTTGTTATCCGTGTACACGGTGAACCGGGAAGAGGCGAGGTAGTGCTTAAAGCGTTCGGTGACTGCCCACACCACTGCCAGGAACTCTAGCTTGAATGAGCTGTAATTCTCAGGGTTTCTTTCGGTGGGTCATAGTTTTCGGCTGGCGTAAGCAATTACCCGTTCTCTCCCCTGCTGGATCTGGGACAGTACGGCTCCCAGCCCGATGTTACTTGCGTCGGTGTAGAGGATAAAGGGCTGGCTGTAATCAGGGTACGCCAGGATTTCATCCCCCGTGAGGGCCATCTTCAGCTGGCGGAAGGACTCTTCTTCCAGCTTCTCCCATCTGAAGGGCGGCTTCTGGTTCTTGGCCTTCCTGGACTGGCCTATCAGGAGGTCCTGCATAGGAGCTGCCTTTTTGGTGAAACCGGGAATGAATCTTCGGTAGTAGCCTACCAACCCGAGGAACTGCCTCACTTCCTTTACGCTGGAGGGTCTTGGCCATTCCTTAATCGTGGTGATCTTATCAGGGTCGGGGGCCACTCCGTCAGCACTCACCACGTGTCCCAGGTGCTGCACTTTTGGTTTTAGCAGGTGACACTTCGACGGTTTCACCTTCAGACCGTAGTTTGCCAGGGCTTCAAACACCTCCGCCAGGTGTTTCAGGTGGTCCTCGTAGGTTTTGGAATAAACTATAACATCGTCCAGGTACAGCAGGACCGTCTCAAAGTTCCGGTGTCCCAGACAGCATTCCATCAATCGTTGGAAGGTTCCTGGTGCGTTGCAGAGTCCGAACGGCATGCAGGTAAACTCGCTAAGTCCCATCGGGGTGGTGAATGCGGTCTTTTCCCGGTCCGCCTCTGCTACAGGAACCTGCCAGTACCCGCTAGTGAGATCCAAAGTGGAGAAGAAGTTAGCAGATTTTAAAGCAGCCAAAGACTCCTGTATCCTTGGTAAGGGGTACGCATCTTTGTGTGTGATACGGTTGATTTTCCGGTAATCTACACACATTCTCATAGTGTTGTCTTTCTTTTTAACCAAGACTAGTGGAGCTGCCCAGGGGCTACAGCTATCCCTGATTACCCCAGCCTCCTTCATGTCTCTAAGCATCCCCTTGGCGTGTTGGTAGTGTGCAGGGGGTACGGGTCGGTATCTCTCCTTTATGGGAGGATGGTCTCCCGTGGGGATGTGGTGTTCTACCCCCTTTACTCGCCCGAAGTCTAGTGGGTGTTTACTAAACACTCTCTCGTACTCTCGAACCACCCGATAGACTCCCTGTTTCTGGTGTGAGGGAGTGGAGTCAGTACCCAAATGCAGTTGCTGACACCAGTCCTCCATTTGTTGCTTAGAGCCGTTACCTTCCTCTGGATGAGATGGAGGCAAGGGTTCCACGGACTGTACAGAATTTTGGTTGATGGTATACAATTTGGCTAGCGTAGCATACCGGGGCAGGTACACTTCCCTCTTCCCGATATTTATTATGCGAACGGGCACCCTCCCATGGCGTACATCAACCACCCCCCGTGCTGTCAAAATGGTGGGCCTACTGTCTGAGTAGACGGGTTCTACCATTGCTTGGTAGTCTCTACCTCTGAGACCAATAGCTGCCCGGCACCAAATCATCATCTCACTTTTTGGGGGCATGGCAATAGGGAACGGGTCACACATTCTCATGCTACCTATCTCACCACCGGAGAGTTCCACTTGTTGCCGTCGCATCAGTGCCCGGATCTCTTTTTTGGAGCACTCGCTGCTGACCGGAGCTGGCGTTCTTGGCAACCTGCTGTAAAATGAGAATCACCTCTGCAAGACAATTTTCAATCACATTAGTTCCTAGAGATATCTTTGGGTGACTCTCGCGCTTGTCAATGTCTACAATGATCAGTCCCTGTGCTGCCAGTTCGACTTTACCGATTTTAATGGTCATCTCTTTAAATCCGATCTGTGGCACGGGCTGACCATTGCTGGCGATGATACTCAAGTCGTCGTCTGGGTAGCGGGTTATATCCGAGTCATTCCAGTACTGCTTGAAGAGCACGTACGGGATGGTGGTGACCTGTGACCCGGTGTCAAGTAGGGCACTCCTAGGAATGCCATCCGGTACCACAGGCAAGACTGGACGTCCTCCCACGTATTTGTCACGCCAGTTCGATGGCCTGGTGATCTTATTCCTAGGGGTTGGCCCTCTACCCCAGGTTGTGCCAGTTTAAAGGACAGTACCTTGCCATATGTCCGGGTTGATTGCAGCGGCGGCAGATGGGTTGTCCGTCCTCGTTGTATCGGTCGCTGGGTCTTCCTCTGGCCGGTGGGGTCCTCCTTGGTCGGCGCCACGGGATATCCTCCGGTCCGGATGCCAGCTGGATCTTCCCTGGAGTAGAAACCTGTAAGGACTGCACAGTTCGGGTTAGCGCGGCAACGCTTTTAGTTAGCTCTTGGACCTGATGGTGCAGGTCTGTAGCCGGGTCATTGTTTAAAGCCTGCGCATCAGCTCCCACAGGTCCTGCCGACAAGGGCGCCGTCTCCTGGTGGTAAGTGGTAGCAGGGCGTTTATGGGTCACAGCGCCACCTGGTGCCGGTTCTCGGAGCACCCGGATGGCTCTGTCCTTGAACTGTGCAAAGTCCAGATGAGGGTCCTGTAAGGCCATGGCCCGCAACTGGGTTCGGTGGGCATTACAATGTAGACCCTCTATAAATTGTTCAGTCAACAGTTTGTCTTCGTTTCCCACGCCGTCAGGGTCGGCTTGCTTAATGGCTCTCAGGGCCTCTTGTAGGTTTAGCGCATAGTCCCTTATATTCTCATGTGCTCGCTGCTTGCACCCGTAGAATCTAAGCTTGATCTCGGCTGAGGTACGGGTATCAAAGGTGTCCTTCAGCCGGGCTAGTATCTTTGCGACAGTCCTCCTCCTCCCAAGTAGCCAGGACTTTACCTCCCTTTGGGCTGCCCCTGTTAATTGAGCCACCAGGATGCTCACTTTTTGCTCTTCTGTGAGGGGGTACACCTGGAAGAGGCTATCCAGCCCTTCTCTGAAGTCATTTAGGGTATGGGACTCCCCTGAGTACTGGGGTAGCCAGGCTGCCCCCGGGATGTAGGGCATGGTGAAAGGCATGACCGCAGCAGCGGTGGTGCTGGCGGTGGCTGTGGCAGTGAAGCTCTCCTCCGTATCCGACATCCTCCTCCCCCCTAGTGGACCGTGGCCTACCTTGCGATGATCCTCTTCCGTAGGGCGCGGCTCCGCAGTGGATCGTCAGGGTTGAGGACCTTCCGTCGCGCTCCTGTGACGTCGGCGTCTGCTGGGTTCCTTCCAGGACCTTACGCAACGTCCGGACGTGAGGCGGGGCTTCAGTTCTCGCGCGCTTTTGGAGTCCACGCCCCTCTTCTTCCCGCGCGGCGTCCTCGAGATGGCGTCCAACGGCGGGAAAACTCCACGGATGGCGGGAAGAAGGCAAAAGTTGGCGTCGGATGGCGGGAAAACTCCACGGATGGCGGGAAGAAGGCAAAAGATGGCGTCAGATGGCGGGAATCTTCACCACAGGTAAGTTTAACAGTCTTTTTCAGGCACGCAGTACCCGGTGGTTGCGGGCACGAAATCCTGCCGACTACGCCAAAAGTTGACGCGCCCCCTGGGCCATGTTTGGGGAATACCCGGAGCCAGATCCGTTGGGGGTGGTAGTCCTCGTGGCGGTGACCCGGTCCGTGCCCAGGGTGTCAAACTAAGTGGCGATGTTTTTAGTGGCAGATGTGATATTGTTCGACTACGCCACCCGTTGAATGCGGTTATGAAACCGCCGCTGCAGGGCAGACCGCTGAGGCCGGTGGTACGGTTGTGCAGCGTGGATAGTATAACCCCCAACCGGAGGGGTATGGCCTCAGGGCAGCGGACGTGGATGATGGGGATGGTAGAATTGCACGCAGGCACCAGGAACCACTCAGAGACGGTGCGGTGTAGTTCAGGGTCTTTACTGGTGACAAAGACAGACCCTCCCGGGAGTACTGGCTAGCGGTCGGGGTCTGGTCAGTCCGTGAGCAGACAGGATCTCCCCTGGCCAGGCGGAGTTGTAGGCCTCCCCAACTAACTGTACTCTTCTTGGCTACCTTGCTAGAAGCGGGTAAAAGTAGCCCACGTCCCTGAGTGTACCGTGTGGTGCTCACCCGTATGGCCGGTGACTCGGGGCCTTCTGGTAGCCTCCGCTCCACGACGGCGGTGCTGGTCCCTTGCGTGTGACCGTGCCTTCGGGCTTCTTGGCCAGAGGACCTGAAATCCCCTGCCGGTCGGTTTCTGCTGCTGGGTGTGGAACAGTCCCCACAGCCTCGGACTCCGTGTCCGGTGAGATCTCTTCAGCCAAGGCGAGCTATCTAGCTTCCAGCCCCTGGCACTCACTCCTGCTCCTACAGAGCTCCTGTTGTCACTTTCCCTGCAACTGCTCCACACCAGACCAGACTGTGTCTCTGTCTGGGACTCCTCTTCTTCTCCCTAACCCCGCCTCAGCCCCAGTTTATATAGGGGAAGTTCTTCCCCTCCCAGGACTGGGCAGGAGATGTTGCATGCTTAGGATTCCTGACCAGGAGACCTCCCACCTGCTCACAGACGTAATATTGCTACTACTGTGGTAACCAGACCCCTGGGGTTCCACACTTGCTAGACTGTTCCTTTGCTGTGGAGCTATTCGGAACTTGTTTAACTCCTGCCTGAAACCATATGAACTTCGTCTGGGATAGAGATCATCACCTGCCCTGCTGATTGTTCCCACCCTGATTGAGATTGATTGGACCTGCTATATATACCTGGCCCTGTGCAGCTTCCTGTTGCTGAGTATTGTGGTGCTCAGTCTAACTGACTGAAGCATTATCTGAGCTCCTGATTTGGAAGGTGTTCTGCTGGCGCTTTCCTGCTTCTTGTGAAGACTCTGCTGTTCCTACCTCGAACTCCTATTGCCTAAACGAACCTGGTGCTCGTGTGTGATCCCGGCTGGCCCTTGCTCGGGCGGGCCCCTGCATCTGCTGACAAGGTGAACTACTACCGCCATTTACTGCATCTGCTGACAAGGTGAACTACTACCGCCATATACTGCATCTGCTGACATAGTGAACTACTACCGCCATATACTGCATCCCCAGAAGTCTTCCCATGGTCAGGTCACCTGTACACATCTGCTCCGGCCACTGACCTCCAGTCCAGTATCGCCAGTAGCGTGACACACAGATGAGTTTGAATGAGCATCACATGCTTGAAACAAAGTTATTTAGCCATAATTTTTCTAGAGGTACCAACAATTTTGCTGAGGTTTTGTGTGGAACTATGTCTATTTTGCTTTTTTTTCTCAGTTTTTCTTGTGTTGTTCTAATACACACAAAGGAAATAACCATGTGTATAACAAAACATGTGTAATTGCAATAATTTCTGGGAGAAATAACTCATTTTCTTGAACAATTTCAAGGGTGCCAACAATTTTGACCATGACTGTAGATGCATTGACAATTTATTATAGTATTACTTCTAAGAAGAAAGTTAACAATAACATTAAAATTCCCTTTCTTGATCGTTAAACATGCAAGTTTACTATCTTTGTGTGTTTAATGCCAAAAAAAAGGCTGTTTGTATAATTGTTTGTTAGTATTCTCCTAAGAACAGGTAAAAAGTATTGTACTAAGTCATAAATGCACCTATAAATAGCCCAAGGAGAATAAATGGATTTAGTGGATAGCTCCCCTTTTTTTTAAACTTCCCCACCACTGTTTTCTTTTCATTGTCCCTATCTATCTTTCTCTTGATGTCCGTTTTCATTGTAATCTTCGCTTTCATATTGTGTTAGATTGTCTGGTACAGCTGAACATTACAGATAATAGTAAGTTGTTTTCTACAAATCATAAGTTTCTAAACTAGCAACTGAAAAAGTACAAGTAAACACAAGTTTCCTATGACTCAGACTAAAAGTCATGTTCCTAAGGATGATTTTTCATTTAACAGATTTCTTTAAATGTTCACAATTATGTAACATTTTACTTGTCTTTGCAAAATATCGTCTCAATAAAACAAAAGCTTTTGACATAAAGGAACATTAACATGCCTTTGCAGTTCATTCAATCTAGAAAATGGCTGGGATAGAATGTGCTAATACACTGAGGAGCAAAAGAGTAACAATGATTTAAACTTTTGATTTTTAGGCTCCATATCTCACCATCCACTACTGCTTCGAACGTGAGACTATCATCATTTTATAGACAATCATCTTGGCTATCTCATACATAAATTTGACTTGCAACTATTTAGCATATGATTAATTATGCAGATTATTGTCATGTCAATGTATTGTTACTGTTTTGCTCCTAAAAATCTAAATTTTAATTTTTATTATTACATATAATACTACATTATTACATAACAATAATACATTATTATTAGTACACTATTTAATCTTTTTCATACCCATAGTACTCGAGTGTATAGCTCAGCATAGCAAATGAATGATGGTAATGGCTTACATACGAAATATGTTTTCTTAAATTGAAATAGAGGGGATGGCAATCCAAATTTTTGCTTCAGAGTAAGAAATTGTGGCAAAATTTCAAGTTTCAAAAGTGAAGAGAAAGTTCTTCATAACTTTTTTTTTAAAGAAGACATGGAAGGCATGTAAAGGATCTCTGTTATGTATGTTTAGTTATTTCCTTCAAGATGTTAAAGAAGGTCTCCCATCAAAGTGTTTATCCTCTTAATATATTGCAATCATCATATTGACGCGCCCCCTGGGCCTGTGCTGTGTAGGGGATACCCGGAGCCGGGCCTTCTGTAAGATGCTGGGGGTTGTAGTCTCCGTGGCGCTGACCCGGTCCGTGCCCAGGGTAGTCAAACCAGTGGCAGTCTATTGGTGTCATAATAAGTGTCCGACTACGCCACCCGTGGATTGCGGTCAGTGGGGACCGCCGCTGCGCTGCAGACCGCTGAGGCTGGTGTTGTATGCGCAGCCAAGTATGGGATAACTCCCCACGGGAGAAGTATTGCCTCAGGGCAGTTAATGTGGATGATGGTGGTAATGGTGTGAGCGTCCCAGTACTAATAGTGCTGGTGTGGCGATGAAACACAGAGACGTGTGGTTGCAGTTTCCAATGCTTTACTCACAGTTCTTTACTGGTCCTAGTCACCTCGGTACCGGGGGTGACTGCCCAAGCCGTGCTGTGTCCACCAGGCAAGGGGCTCGACCAACTCCCAGGCAATTCCAGAGCGTGGCACAGGACTCCCTTCCTTTCCTTTCTCTGGCCGTCCCCACCAGTGACCCACCTTTGTCCAGCTTCCTCGGGCCTTCTGTCGGCGAAACCTCTCTCCGGTTTCCCTGACCCTATGTGGTATGCTTTCCTGGTGGATGTAGTGAGGGGTCGCACCAAGATGTGGTCACAACCTCCGGTTTTGGCTGAGGATTAGTCACCTCCACCAATTTGGGTTCCGGTACGCTGCTCTGCCAACCCTTCACCCTGTATCTCCTGGGCATATGGGGTTCCTTCTGTCCTCGTGTCTCTGGGCCTTTCTCTGTGTTCCTGTTCCTTGCTTCCTTTCTTACTGTCCTTTCTGTTCATTCTCCTTTCTCTCTCTCTCAGGCTCCAGCCTCCTGACAAGGCCTGCCTGCGGAGAAGATCCCATGCAGGGGCTCTGCTTCCTGTCTTCTCCTCTCACTCTTAGCTTCTTCTCTGCACTGCACTGACTGCTGTCCTAAGATGGTGCCCACCTTATATACCTCCTTCTAACACCCGAGCCCAGGTGACTAGCAACCAATGGGCTCCTACCTATGCCCAGAGACCCACCCCTATCTGCTCCTACACCACTGGGTTTTCCTCCCCCTCCCCACTCCAGCCAGGAACAGATGCTGTCGTGCCTGCACTTCTGTCTAGTGGGAGCACCGTTGAGCTGTCCCTCGGAAATGGGGTGTGTGTGGTGCATGCAGCTTACTGAGTCCTGGTCCACACTCCATCCTTACCCGGGAGTGGAATACCACACCTCTGGTTCGAGGTGCAATACCCCTGTAGCAGCCGAGCCCTCGGGGTGCTACATTATTACATAGCGCTATATAATTACAATTGCTCATTTTGCCTTTCTACCCAATTAAGTCTTCTCTTTTTCATTAGGTCTATGACCTCACATGATTAAACAGTGACTAACAGAATCCTTCTAAGCTCTATGCAAAAAACAGAAAGTATTTTTTCCCTGCATAAGTCATCATTAGAACTACAATTCTACATTACTGCAAAATCCCTGGCAGTGGGAAGGACTCACGCAGAGAGAAGAGACTTCCTGGTTCTACATAGAGCGTAGAAGGATTCAGCTAGTCTGGTTTTAATCACGTGATGTTATTGACCTAATAAAAAAGAGAAGAATTAACTAAGAAGAGGGGCAAAATAAGCAATTGTTAGTACATCGTGCTATATATTACGAAGATAATATGATGACGGCAACATAGTAAGAGGATAAAAATTTTGATGGGAGCGCTTCTTTAAATAAAAAATGGTCAAGATGATCTATATAGATGTTTTTCTTAGAAATAATGCTTCTCTGTATGGAGATATATGATGTTTATTGTTCCAATAAAAGATGACCAGTCACTAGGTCAAAAATGGACAATTTTTGCTCTCATTTTATGCAAACGTCTCCCTTGTGTATACATATTTTAATCATCCATATCTTTCTACATATATAGGCCTTTTTATTTAGGGCTAATTTCTAATGTTTTTACCATGGGGGCATTGCTCATAGTGTAAAAAATAATGCAGAGCTGTGTAAAGCTACATTCTCACAGAATTCTGGGAGAACCACCTTTTTGGTAAATGCCATAAAAATTATGGTAGATCTAATAAAAAAGGCTATATACATCTAGAACTGTATGGCAAGTTTAAAAAAAACCACAGCATAACCCAGGAGTGTAGATGGAATGTTGTATTTCTGTATGAGACATGCAACATTAGACCAGATGGATTTTCTGTATGTTAAGTAAAAAGGGTTTAACTCTTTCAGGGAAATTTTGCATCACACTTTAAGTCAGAATAAACAAGAATAACCATCAAATATGTCTAGCCTTTACCTCTGAAGGAATTAGTGTTATGTGGCTTTCAATAAATTATACATGGTATGAGTAATTCAATAAGTTATTTATTGCATGGTTGTTCATTAGGCCATCCATAACTCTTGTTATTATAACTGATTAGTTACCTGTCTAGATTTGGGATTTTGCCATTAGGGATAAAGTACATGGTCATGAAAGAATGGGACAGTTTATACTTGCTACTATTAAGGTGCAACAGAAGGTAAATTTATCGGAGTGGGTTTAGCAACAATAGGGTTAGTTCATTTTTGTGCAATTCAGAAGTTGTGAAAAATATTAAAAAGTTACAACTGACAGTTACCATAATATAGGTAGGGCTTGGGCAGAATGGTGCTTGACTACGCCTGTCAAATTCATGTCAAAAATTATTCATAAGAAGATGCACCTAATTCATTAAGTAGCACGTGCTTCTTTTTTTTATTAGGTACATTTTTGCCAGGTGCATCAGTCTTTGAAAATGGTGTGCACAATGCCAGTCTTAATGGATTGGGGCCAATGTTTCTTGAGTGCATTTAAATCCCCTCTTACAATTACTTTATTCTCTTCCCAAAGTATTATAGAGGAGATTTTTGGTAAAACATTTAATAGGAAGAAGTCCAAGAGGATGTGTTTTGAGATTTTTGATATTGTAAGGCAGCACTACTTATTATCCTGGGGGATACTCGCTTGCTGCGTCAATCAACTCACATATAATAAGTTCAACAATGCTCAGCAGTTTATTAAACTCCATAAACTGTATTTCACACACATAAAGTCAAACAAGCCCAAGTGGCAGACAGGCCCACTTGGTTCTAATAACAGCCTTCCGCAAGGTAATAATAAAGCAATGTCCATGTGAATGTCCATAACACAAAGAGTATTACCTTTAGTCAGTTTTAGCTGCTTCAGTCCACCACCACTGTGGCTCTAAGGCTTGACCACACGTGGTCTCCAGCCCTCCACCCCTTAAGGCTTACTGGCGTATTTCACATACCCAGGCTTCACCCTCCAGGACGCTTGTGTGGCACTCCGAGGCTTACTGGCATCCCACACACACACACACAGAGATCCAGGCTTCACCTCCACCGGAGTCCACCAAGATGCTTGTGTGGCACTCCGAGGCTTACTGGCATCCCACACACTCTCACAGAGGGATCCAGGCTTCACCTCCACCGGAGTCCACCAGGCCTCACCAGGCCTCACAGGAGCGGTGTTCCCCACACACACAGGGAACAGCCTCGTGCCTGACACACGGTGCCCACACAGGAGCTCCCAACACAAAGGAACTCCTACACACCGGAACACACCCACACAGGAACACACAGGGTTTTTATATCTTGCAGCACACATGCACACATCCACAGATAGGACCTTAACTGATGTCAGAGTCATGTGTCCACACCCTCTGTGTGCATAAGGACCTGTGTGATGTCTCGGTCATGTGACCAGTCAATTAAAGGGGAAGGTACATGGTCATTCAAACACACTGAACCATTAAAGGGATGTCTGCTACATCACATATTCCCCCCCCCCTGTTCAAACTTGTGGGGTTGAACACATAATATATAAAACAGTCTATATCCCACAGTTCACACTGAGACCATGCACTTGACCCTTGCGTTGTCCAGCCCCTGGAACATTAAACATTGACATTAGCCCACTCCTTAGGGATCTACCATCTGTCAATGTCATCGACTCTGTCAAGTCACATTTCCGAGTCGTAAACTTGTCAGACTTCCGCCGCTCCCAGCGGCTCCCCCGCTCCCAGCGGTCAGTCGTAACCTTGTCAGGTCTCCCCCACTCCCAGCGGTCAATAGAAACCCTACCAGGTCTCCCCCCGCTCCCAGCGGTCAATACAACAGTGTGACTCCTCATGGTTCCTTCCTCTATTGGGTCGATTGTATGGGTCACTCAACCCTGAGTCATTGGAGGTCTCACTACCTCCAAACCCACTCTCAGGACATCTTGCAAGGTCTCTAACCTCAGCTGTTCTGATATTTAGGGAGCCCTTTCTCTGTCTGGTCTCACACTCTCTAGACGACTGACATCTTCTGCTGCTCAGATGATGCTATCTATCCACTCTCAGTCTAGCGAGATTCAACTTTTCCACCTCTCTCAGGTAGGTCACTCGGTACCCCACCAGCATGCTCATATCTGCAAGACTTTCTTCCATTCCTACAGCGTAGAACGACACCATGCCGTCTTCATCCGGCATCCAGTCCAGACGATCACGTGGACTGCTTACTTTTACCACACCAGACTTTTTCACCATCATCTGCATGGCTCGGCCATTTCTCCCAATGAGCTCTCTCACCAGAACACGAGGCACCCGGATGACCTCTTCTCGCAGACTGTGAGTCTTTCTCATCAGCTCCAGTTGTCTAGCCTCTGAGGTCAAGTACACCTTAAAGGCTCCCACGGCCTTCTTAAACTCCTCATGCACAAACTCATGGGTGCATTCTTCCCTCAAGTCCTCGGGTACATCTACGAGGCACTTGTACCGAGACGTTTCGGTCTCACCAGTGGTTTCCAGATGATCAACCAGCTCAGGTTTCAGGGACCACTGACTTCCAGCTTCTTCACCCTGGATGCTTCCCCTGAGCGGACTCACAGCTACAACTTCACAACTTTTCGTCTTGACCACCTCCACTTCACCATTATCTTCCCACACCATACTCTTAGATCTCCTCAGGTCCACCTTCTCATGGTCTAAGGAAGTACGTGCAACTTGTTTGCCTTTTCCCTTCTCTAAGGAGACCTCGTTCACCACGTGACACTTTGCTAGGCAACCTTTGAGCTCTAAAACTTCTCCTTCCAGCTCAGTTACTCGCCTCTCAGCAGTCCATCTCTGAAGCTCTTCCTGCTTCAACTGCTCTTCCAGCAGCAGAGCTCTCTCAGACCTCTCCGTCTCCAATGCGCCCACTCGGCTCTCCATAGCCAGTCTCTCACGCTTCTCTTGCGTCCACTGGGCTTGTAGCAACTCCTTGAGCTGCTTGATCTCGGCTCGGACATCCACCGAATCCTCCGAGCCCACATCACTCGAGGAGGTATTTGCTTCATACCTCCCATCACCAGTGGTCAACTCCTGGCCCTGGTCTGTGGCTTTTCCGTTGGACTCCTCCATCTTCTCTCGCTCAGCTCCATCTTGCTGACTGTTTCCTTAAGGTACGTCTCCGCCTTCTGGAGAGTATCACAGGACATCTGTAGCTTCTTCACCTGAGCTTCCAGATCTAGGGTCTTTCCCCGGAGATCATCATTCTCCTCACGGATATCTTGCA
Source organism: Phyllobates terribilis (assembly GCF_046119375.1). Taxonomy (NCBI): domain Eukaryota; kingdom Metazoa; phylum Chordata; class Amphibia; order Anura; family Dendrobatidae; genus Phyllobates; species Phyllobates terribilis. Next base: position 449,957,373 of record NW_027362764.1, read on the forward strand.
GAGTGGTCTCAACCACTTGGCACTCTTGCTCTGCATCCGCCTTATCCTCCACTAGTTTTTCCTTCACCTTGAGGAGATCCTCATAATCTCTCTTACTCTGTTGCAGTTCCTCACTGAACTTTCCTTACCTCTTTTCTGCCTCATGATCATGAGCAGACACTTCAACTTTTATTGCCTCTTTCAGGGTGGATAGCTACTGGTCTCGCTGGTACAGAGAGTCCTCCAGCCGCTCCTTCTCCTGCATTAGAGGCTTTACTTGGTCCTGGAACTGCTGCAGCTCCCTCATGAGTTCATCATACTCCTTTTTAGATTTACACAGCTCCTGGTTGAACTGTTCGCGCAGTCGTTCTAGTTCCTGATCACGTCCAGAAACTCCATCCTGCCGCGTCTCCTTCTCAAGCTTCAACTGCAAAACCTCTTCCATGATTTTGCGGCGGTCCTCCTTAATTGCGTGGAACATCTCCTTCCAATGGACAACTTCCTCGATGCTTTCCTTTAGACTTCGCTGTAAGTCTTTCACAAACTGGTATACCCTCTGCCATTCAGACTCCAGGCTCCGCTGGTCTGAGGACACGTTCTCCAGGTCCGTCACCTCCTCTTCTGCCTCTGAAGGAGGATCCACACTTGACACAATGGCACACACCATTACATTTTCTTTACTTTCACTTTCAGCAAAGAGTACAGGAGCAACCGTTTTGTGGCCCCTGCGCCATCTATGACGAGAGGTGGACTCTCTCCCCTCGTCTAGCCCCTCCTGACTGACCTCTCCTTCTACTTCCGTAGTGTCACTGTCAGCTATGGGGTCTGTGTCACTCCCCATGATGTTGTGGACTACCAGGTCACCTCCCCCTTTGACTTCACCCCCTTCCACTGGAGCTACCCCGTTCTCAACGGTCACCTTGTCATTTTTAGGAGGTACCATCCCACCATCATCAACAATATCCAGTCTTTGACACTCCACACTCTTGTGAAAATCCGCCCCCTTTTTAGACTCCGCCCCCTTTTTAACAGCCACACCTGTAAGGGAATTTTTACAAAAAACATCAGCGACAGTCTTAGGACTCAGTTCACAAGACCTCTTACCACCTCCCCGGGCACTCTGGGACAACACTGTCACCCCCGGAGAGTCCATAGAATGGTCCACCGCCGCCATTCTATACGGTGCCCACAGCTCCTGCGGTTCCCGCACCATGTCCAGTAACAGTTTCTCAAATACCTGCTTCGGTCCCAACTGGCCCTTCAAACGCTCATTAGCTCCAGACACCTCTGTTGCTTGGCACACAGCCATCACGGTACACTGTTCACACTTGAACTTCACCGCTCTCCCCGAAAAAATTTTCGTGGCCCCGCCGAGCCACCGCAAAACAGGATTTGAGTGCGATGTCAATCTTCGCAACCCCGCCGAGTTGTAGCAAGATGCTTTGACTTCGTGAGCCCCGCCGAGCCACAGCAAACCAGGTTTGAGTGCGACGATGACCTTCACAACCCCGCCGAGTTGTAGCCAGATGCTTTACCACACTCGTCGACCTGTACAGTTGCTCCCAGCACCCAGACTGCAGATGCTCCCAGCAGCCAGACTGCAGATGCTCCCAGCAACCAGACTGCAGATGCTCCCAGCAACCAGACTGCAGATGCTCCCAGCAACCAGACTGCAGATGCTCCCAGCAACCAGACTGCAGATGCTCCCAGCAACCAGACTGCAGGTGCTCCCAGCAACCAGACTGCAGGTGCTCCCAGCAACCAGACTGCAGGTGCTCCCAGCAACCAGACTGCAGATGCTCCCAGCAACCAGACTGCAGATGCTCCCAGCAACCAGACTGCAGATGCTCCCAGCAACCAGACTGCAGATGCTCCAAGCAACCAGACTGCAGCTGCCCGCATTCTCTCGCCACATGTAAGGCAGCACTACTTATTATCCTGGGGGATACTCACTTGCTGCATCAATCAACTCACATATGATAAGTTCAACAATGCTCAGCAGTTTATTAAACTCCATAAACTGTATTTCACACACATAAAGTCAAACAAGCCCAAGTGGCAGACAGGCCCACTTGGTTCTAATAACAGCCTTCCGCAAGGTAATAATAAAGCAATGTCCATGTGAATGTCCATAACACAAAGAGTATTACCTTTAGTCAGTTTTAGCTGCTTCAGTCCGCCACCACACGTGGTCTCCAGCCCTCCACCCCTTAAGGCTTACTGACGTATTTCACATACCCAGGCTTCACCCTCCAGGACGCTTGTGTGGCACTCCGAGGCTTACTGGCTTCCCACACACACACACAGGGATCCAGGCTTCACCTCCACCGGAGTCCACCAGGATGCTTGTGTGGCACTCCGAGGCTTACTGGCATCCCACACACTCTCACAGAGGGATCCAGGCTTCACCTCCACCGGAGTCCACCAGGCCTCACCAGGCCTCACAGGAGCGGTGTTCCCCACACACACAGGGAACAGCCTCGTGCCTGACACACGGTGCCCACACAGGAGCTCCCAACACATAGGAACTCCTACACACCGGAACACACCCACACAGGAACACACAGGGTTTTTATATCTTGGAGCACACATGCACACATCCACAGATAGGACCTTAACTGATGTCAGAGTCATGTGTCCACACCTTCTGTGTGCATAAGGACCTGTGTGATGTCTCGGTCATGTGACCAGTCAATTAAAGGGGAAGGTACAGGGTCATTCAAACACACTGAACCATTAAAGGGATGTCTGCTACATCACAATATCTTGTAAGTTTTCTAAAGAGAGATTCAAGTTGCCAGGCCTAATATTTAAGAAGTGGAAGAGACTCTGAAAGACTTATATGTAATTCTTCACATAAACTACCGTTCAAAAGTTTGGGGTCACCCAGACAATTTTGTGTTTTCCATGAAAAATCATACTTGTATTTATCAAATGAGTTGCAAAATGATTAGAAAATATAGTCCAGACATTCACAAGGTTAGAAATAATGATTTTTATTAGAAAGAATTAATTTCTCCTTCAAACTTTGCTTTCATCAAAGAATGCTCCCTTTGCAGCAATTACAGCTTTGCAGACCTTTGGCATTCTAGTTGTTAATTTGCTGAGGTAATCTGGGCACTTTTTGCCTACCATATGGTCAAGCTGCTCCCACAACAGCTCAATGGGGTTGAGATCTGGTGACTGCACTGGCCACTCCATTACAGATAGAATACCAGCTGCCTGCTTTTTCCCTAAATAGTTCATGCATAATTTGGAGGTATGCTTTTGGTCATTGTCCTGTTGTAGGATGAAATTGGTTCGAATCAAGCGCTGTCCACAGGGTATGGCATGGCGTTGCAAAATGGAGTAATAGCCTTCCTTATTCAAAATCCCATTTACCTTTTACAAATCTCCCACTTTACCAGCACCAAAGCAACCCCAGACCATCATATTACCTCCACCATGCATGACAGATGGCGTCAGGCACTCTTCCAGTATCTTTTCAGTTGTTCTGCATCTCACAAGTGTTCTTCTGTGTGATCCAGTGATTCGTCTGTCCATTCCATTTTTTTCCAATCGTCCTCTGTCCAATGTCTTTGTTCTTTTGCCCATATTAATATTTTCCTTTTATTAGCCAGTCTCAGATATTGCTTTTTCTTTGCCACTTTGCCCTGAAGGCCAGCATCCCAGAGTCGCCTCTTCACTGTGGACATTGACACTGGCATTTTGCGTGTACTATTTAATGAAGCTGCCAGTTGAGGAGCTGTGAGGCGTCGATTTCTTAAACTAGAGACTCTAATATACTTGTCTTGTTGCTCAGTTGTGCTGCGGGGCCTCCCACTTCTCTTTCTACTCTGGCAAGAGCCTGTTTGTGCTCTCCTCTGAAGGGAGTAGTACACACTGTTGTAGGAAATCTTCGGTTTCTTGGCAGTCTCTCGCATGGAATAGCCTTCATTTCTAAGAACAAGAATAGACTGTCGAGTTTCACATGAAAGTTCTCTTTTTCTGGCCATTTTGAGAGTTCCATAGAACAAACAAACATAATGCTCCAGATTCTCAACTAGCTCAAAGGAAGGTCAATTTTATAGCTTTTCAAATCAGCCAAACCATTTTCAGCTGGGCTAACATACTTGTGCAATGGTTTTCTATGGTTTTCTAAACATCCATTAGCCTTCATACACAATTAGCAAACACAATGTACCATTAAAACACTGGAGTGGTGGTTGTTGGAAATGGGCCTCTATACATCTACAGTACAGACCAAAAGTTTGGACACATATTCTCATTTAAAGATTTTTCTGTATTTTCATGACTATGAAAAATGTACATTCACACTGAAGGCATCAAATCTATGAATTAACACATGTGGAATTATATACTTAACAAAAAAGTGTGAAACAACTGAAAATATGTCTTAGATTCTAGGTTCTCAAAGTAGCCACCTTTTGCTTTGATGACTGCTTTGCACACTCTTGGCATTCTCTTGATGAGCTTCAAGAGGTAGTCACCGGAAATGGTCTTCCAACAATCTTGAAGGAGCTCCCAGAGATGCTTAGCACTTGTTGGCCCTTTTGCCTTCACTCTGCGGTCCAGCTCACCCCAAACCATTTCGATTGGGTTCAGGTCTGGTGACTGTGGAGGCCAGGTCATCTGGCGTAGCACCCCATCAATCTCCTTCTTGGTCAAATAGCCCTTACACAGCCAGGAGGTGTGTTTGGGGTCATTGTCCTGTTGAAAAATAAATGATGGTCCAACTAAACGCAAACCGGATGGAATAGCATGCCACTGCAAGATGCTGTGGTAGCCATGCTGGTTCAGTATGCCTTCAATTTTGAATAAATCCCCAATAAATGTTTGGCGAGTATTTCCAGGATGCTCAGGCAAGAGCTTGGGTCCCCGCCCAGCATGTTTGATGCTTTTTAGAGAGCCAATGAACATGCAGGGATTGCTTGCCATGCACTGTAATGCTGTAACCATGTTGGTTGTGGCATTACAGTGATTGGCTGGCTGCATAGCGTCATCAGGTCTATTTAAGACCTGGTGGCCCTATGCTTGTCACAGTCTAACCCGGATATCGGCAGAGAAGGGAGAGATGCTGCTGAGCTAGGCAGAGAATTGGTGGAGTAATATTTAGGTATAGGTATTCCACACCAGGATACATATCCATCTGAACTTACAGTCCTTCTGAGGACTAATCTAGCTGTATATATTCAGTGGTGATAGCAGGAGTTAGGCAGGAAGGGTTTGTGGACACTGGACACTGCATACCGCACAATAGGGTCCATTGCACGTTCTGTTTGCTCCTGCTGTTTCAGATAACCATAGACCTAGCCCCAGATATCAGAGTAAAGGGCTATTTTTTTTTTAATTTTGTTAATCATGATTAGTAGCTCAAAAAGCAATACAAAATTTTGCTGCTCCATTTTCTTGTTAGCAGAATACAGGCATTTTTTTTTATTTTATTCACATTGCTGTATTGTAGAAGCAGAGACAATTTTCCACCATCACATGTGATGCCATACTACTGCCATAATAATACAAACATTTTGTGGAGCGTGCCAAATATATTCGATTTAAAGTCAGCCAGCTGTGTGTTGTTGAACCTATTCATATTTTCTCTCTGAAGAATACTATACTAAAAGGCCACAGCCTAAAACTGTGGTCATCACACCTGATCCCATATTACTGCAATTATAATGCAAACATTTTGTGGAGTGTGCCAAATATACTCCATTTAAAGTCAGCTAGCTGTGTATTGTTGAACCTATTCCCACTTGGTCGCTGAACAATGCTATACTAAAAGGCCACAGCCTAAAACTGTGGTCATCACACCTGATCCCATATTACTACCATAATAATACAGACATTTTGTGGAGGGTGCCAAATACGCTCGATTTAAAGTCAGCCAGCTGTGTGTTGGTGAACCTATTCACACTTGGTCACTGAACAATACTATGCTAAAAGGCCACAGCCTAAAACCATGGTCAGCACACCTGATCCCATATCACTGCCATAATAATACAGACATTTTGTGGAGCATGCCAAATATACTAGATTTAAAGTCAGCCAGCTGTGTATTGTTGAACCTATTCACACTTGGTCGCTGAACAATACTATACTAAAAGGCCACAGCCTAAAACCGTGGTCGTCACACCTGATCCCATATTACTGCTTTAATAATACAGACATTTTTGGGAACGATATTTCACTCCATTTAAAGTATGGCAGTTGTGTGTTCAAACCTATTCACAGTTGGTCGCTGATAAATAGCATATCTGTGAACAATGTTTTATGGACTGACAATAAAAATTGCAAAAAACAAGCTAAAATGGATTTTCCTGGAAAAAAAATGTTAAGTAACATTCTTTCCAGGGTAATGACTTGTATATAAGGTCAAAGAAATAACAAAAAAAAAGGTAAGGCCTGTGGAAGAGATTTATGCATCCAGAATGAACACTCATCCAGAGCTGATGATATCACCTAGCACATGTCCCTATTGTAAATGAATCTAACATCATTATCAATAGGGAATAAAAAAGAGTTTTATTTTTTTTCGACAGCACCAGCAGCACGTAGTATAAGGCAATAATTCCTGGCTGGATTGGTGTAATACGCTATCCATACTGCAAAACCTCACCCGTAAACAAATTTCAGATAAGACAGGTAATATTCTAGAAGATAACATCTATTTGATTGTCCTTCCCATTATTAAAGAGTGGGTCTTCTATACTATTATTTCATATATGCAACAATTAGAAGGGTTGGCAAAAATTAGGACGCAGTCCAATACACATTTGAAGAGACTTAAAAAAAATATATATATATATATATATATATATATATATATATATATATATATATATATATAAACACAGCAGGATCTTTAGTATAAAGACCAGGCTCACCAATGTAACCTCAATGTAATCACATTGTACAGCTTCTGCACCTCCTCCTCCTCCTCTTCGGCCTCCATCTCAAACATGACCACATTAGTCACAAGCTGGAAACACTGCAGCACTGCCTCGGCCAAGTGGCATCAGGATGTGCTGAAGATAATGTGCTTAATACAGAGGTGACAAACCGCACGCCACTGCAAAGTTTTTGAAATCTGTAACACAGCAGGCAGATATTTGGCTCTCACCACTGAGCATACAGCCAGGCATGGTCGTGTGTGACAATGGCCAGAACCTGTGGTGGAGAAATTAAAGCCAGAGTAGTTACAGCTTCCCTGTATGCCAGTCCTTTCATCCGACCTAAAGAATATGGCTGTGGTGAAAAACAACTCTCCCCGAGAAGCAGCCTTGGCTAAGAAAAGTGTGAAGGTTCCCTGACACTCTATGACTCCTTTTTTACTGTTGATTGGACATGCTTATGCACGTTATTTCTCAAAACGCATTGCAGATTAGGCCATTGCCCAACTTTGTTGTCATGAAATTCAAGGCGCATCAAAAGATCTCTGAGTGTCGAAGCACCACCGAGAAGTCTGAGCTGATGTTGCCATTGCTTATGTAACAAGTTGCATTAGAGGACTTCCTGGGAGAAATGACAGCCAGAGTAGATACAGTTTCCCTCTATGCCAGTCCTTTCACTGGCTAAAGAATATGGTTGTGGTGAAATACAACTCACACCATCCCGCTTCTCTGTCTAATTAAACATTTGGTGCTCACAGTTAAAGACGAGATATTGCAGGTGGAGCAAGGTACTATGCAGCCCAGCCTCATCTCATCTCAATGCAGATTGGGTGATAATAAGGAGGAGAATGAGGAGGAGAACTTGGACAGTCATCCTTTTGGGGAGGACAGGGAAGTCTTGGCTGTCTTGGAAGTCTTGATACCCTTCTTTGAGTCTGTGGGAATGCTGTATGAGTTTCGCTTAATGACCTTCAGTGGCTTAAACTGTGGCTTTGCTTATGCACATTATTTCTCAAAACGCATTGCAGATCAGGCCATTGTCCAACTCTGTAGTGATTAAATTCAAGACGTCAAGAAAGATCTTTGCCTGTGACTAAGCACCAACGAGAAGTGTGAGCTGATGTTGGATGGGCTGCCATTGCTTATGCAACAAGCTGCAATAGAGGACTTTGTGAGAGAAATGACAGCTGGAGAAGATACAGTTTCCCTCTATGCCAGTCCTTTCATCAAGCTAAAGAATATGGCTGTGGTGAAATACAACCGAGAAGCAGTGTCAGACTGAATAACATTGGGCCCACAAGAGGATTTGATTCTCCCTGGGCCTAACTTTTTCCCCTGCTCAAGAGAAGGCATGAGCGAGCAATTAAATGTTCGGTTTGGAAAAGTTTGCTGAACAAATTGATAATCGCCGAATTTTCTGAATCTCATAAGAGTCAATAGGGGAATCAAAAAAATGCATATACAACACCTAGAAACGTGGCCAAAAGCTGCCAAAACACATAAAATTAGGTGTAGACACCAGGAAAGTACCATCAGTTGACCCAGAGTACAAGTACTATAATTAATATTACTGTGACAGCGACATTTATTCAGTTGCGCTTTACATGTCAAAATGGGTCACCGACTGGTACAACAGGAGAGAGAACCCTGCTTGCGAGGGCACACTGTCACGGACGTGGTTTGTGGAACCACTGTGCCAAGGACCCCAGAGAGCCTGGAGGGGCGTGACTAAGCGAGCACCGGACTGTTCACTACAGCCTCTGATGGTGAGGTTAGACTTGGCTCCCGATGAACACCAGGTGCCACTCCAGGACAGACCAATGGACGTGCAGCAGCTGAAGCCAGTAGGACAGACTAGATGGTGCAGCAGGCAGAGTCTGTATCAGGAGTGCAGCAGGCAGAGTCTGTATCAGGAGTGCAACAGGCAGAGTCTGTCTCAGAGTGCAGCAAGCAGAGTCTGTCTCAGTAGCAAGAACTGGTACCATGGCGTCGAGCCATAATTCACTGGAAATATTCCTGGCTGGTTGTAGACAAGCTTTTTTCCACAGAAAAGTACCAGATAGCTAAAGAGATGATGGCCTCTATCATCATGAATAATTTGCTTGTTGACTAGGAGACCGACTACTGCTGCTGTCTACCTTGTGAACATTGTGTTGAAGCTTGATTGTCCCAGGGCCCGCAATCCTATGCATTGGGAAGACGTGTTCCATCCCAGGGTCTGACTGGGTCCCAGCTTCCCCAATTTTAACCGAGTGATGCGTCAGTGAGATTTACCATCCCTGGCCATATTCACTTGTCCACGTGTTTGTGGTTAGTTGGTCCTTCTCACTAACTGCGCTGGTGAGGCGACGGGTAATGTTCTGGGACCCGTGCTTGTATAAGGCAGGGACAACACCAGGAGAAATAGTGGAAGCTGGTGACCGAGTACCAAGGGCCAGCCCCCGCATCAGGTTTTGGAAAGCTTCCACCTCCATGAGCCTAAAGGACAAAATTCATAGGGCAAGCAGAAATGTGGCAGTTTAGCATTGCGGTCTGTAGGTGGGTGGCTGGCTGCATATTTGCGCTTGCATTGTAAGGACTGGGGTCGGGACAACTGAACGCTGCACTGGGACAAGGACATAGACAGTGAGGGTTGGAAGTGTGCAACGACAGGTGCAGGGTGGGATTCATCTTTGCATGAGCCATGGACATGCATGAACAACAGCGGAAGAGGCAGTGGTGTCACCCGCAGACACTGTTTCTGGACCCTGGCATTTGGCCCAGCTAGTTGGGTGCTTTGCTGTGCTTTGCCTGAGCATGCTGGTGATGGTCAGGCTGGTAGTTTTGGTGCTTTTGCTGATGCTGGCGTGGCAGATGTAGCAAATGGCCTTTTTGAGGATATCTAAACAGTCTTTAGAAAAGAACCGGACTCAGTAAAACCTAACAGTTGTACTGGCCACTTCCATAGTGTTGGTGTTCCAGGGAACAATTGCCCACCTTGTGTCTGTGGCCACCATACTGCTTGTTCCTCTCTTTTGTGGTGCTATGCCTCCCTCCTCCTGTGTGCTTCTGTCCTTGCTCAGCATGTCCCCTTGCCATGTCAATGACTTCATCATCCACCACTTCGTCTTCCATTTCCGCACCCTGGTCCTCTTCCTGACTTTCTGTCCATTGTGTCTCATCATCCAACTTTTCCAACAGTAATTGCACTTTCCCACCATCACCTTCGGGTGACCATGGCTGCTCAAATATTTGGGCATCACTACATGCGATCTTCTGTTGCCCAGCTTGAAGCGGGCAAAGCGAGAGGCCCGAATCTATAAATGGAAAAGTGAACACCTCTTGGGGTAACCTTGGACTCTAATCTTTCCTTTAAACCACATATCCAAGCTCTTTCCACTTCTGAGCGGATCGAGCAAGAGACCAGAATCTATAAATGGAAAGATGAACAAAACAGCTCTTCGTAGTGTCCAAGTGTGGGATCATTCGTCTCAGTGCACTAGAAATGGTGGGCATTAGGTGGATCAAGGTGAGGAAAATGCCGACTCCAAGAAAAACAAATCTAACGGATCCGTACATTCCTCAATCACGAATCTACAAAAACACTAGTGCAAGCCCTCATCATCTCCCACCTCGATTACTGCAACCTCCTGCTCTGTGGACTCCCTTCTAACACTCTCGCACCCCTCAAATATATCCTAAACTCTGTTGCCCGAATAATCCACCTGTCCCCCCGCTATTCCCTGGCCTCTCCTCTCTGTCATCCCTTCACTGGCTCCCCATTGCCCAAAGACTCCAGTTCAAAACCCTAATCTTGGCATGCAAAGCTATCCACAACCTGTCTCCTCCACACATCTGTGACTTAGTCTCCAGGAACTTACCTGCACGCAGCCTCCGATCCTCACAAGATCTCTTTCTCTACTCCCCTCTTATCTCCTCTTCCCACAATCACATACAATATTTCTCCCCTGCCTCTCCCCTACTCTGGAACTCTCTACCCCAACATTTCTGACTCTCGCCTACTGTTGAAAACTTCAAAAGGCACCTGAAGTCCCACCTTTTCCGATAAGCGTACAACCTGCAGCAACCCTCGCTCCACCATACCACTGCATGACCAGCTCTATCCTCACCTACTGTATCCTCACCCATCCCTTGTAAACTGTGAGCCCTCGTGGGCAGGGTCATCTCCTCTCTTGTACCAGTCGCTGTCACATTTTTGTTCAAAATTATTGTAATTGTTTTTGCTATGTATACCCCTTTTTCACATGTAAAGCGCCATGGAATAAATGACGCTATAAAAATAATAAAGTGGTCCAGACTCACGGTTACTGAGACTGGACCATGTGGAAGACAGGGTGGTGGTGCTGGTTGCAAACTGACTGCAAGCATTATCTATTTATATGCTATCCAACCAATAACCTTTTACACTGGTCTGGCTTCAAGAATGGTATTCTGCAGCCCCCTAGAAAGTGGGACAGGAACCTGGGTCGATATGATGTGGGTGTTTGTTGTGCTCCCTCAATAGGCTCAGTTTCATCTTGCTCACAGCCTCGGCTTCTGCATGCATTATCACCATTACGTCCACTTCCCCGTCCCTCGCCTCGAGCCTTGCCCATTTTAAATGGAGTTTAATATTTGTCACGTTGCCAAAATTGTCTGTATTATTACCGCAGTAATATAGTATCATGTCTGATGACCACGGTTTTAGGCAGTGACCTGGGAGTCAGAAATGCTTCCAATGGTCTTCCCCATGCTGCTCCCATGTCTTTTCAGCACTGTATGGATCTGTCTGATCATGTCTCAAACACCACATGGCCAGATAAGGTAGTAAAATGTTAAAATGACATTTACCGGTGAATGTATTTTTCATCTTTGAAAGCAATGCAAAAGCGCATCAAAAACGCTACTTGTGAACATAGCCCAAGGTGTGTAGGAGCATTTTTGTTTTTGGTTATTTATTTTGCCTTATATACAAGTTATTATCCTGGAAAAGATGTTCCTTAACATTTTTCCCTGGAAAATTTTGGTTTAGTTTTTGTATTTTTTATTGTGAGCCCGTAAAAGTGGCATAATACTCTGACAACATTGTTCACAGCAGTGACCTGGGAGTCAGAGATGTTTCCAGGGGTCTTCACATGTCATTTGAGCACTGTTCCAATCGATTTGAGCAATTTTTAGGCCCCCTGCAGACCTCCATGGGGGCAGCCGGAAAAATGCTCAAGTTTCCCATTGACTTACATTGGGCTCGTTGCTCGGGTCGAGCACTCGAGCATTCCAATTTGCTTGTCCAGAGCAACGAGCATCAGAGCATTTTATTGCTCACTCATCACTAATGTCCATATGTAAGTTGATGCCATTCATCGATCCCTTCTTTCATTCTTCAGATTGTTTTATCCAGGATAAATATGAGGTTGATGACATCTTTGAGTCCACACTTGTCCCTACTGACAAATTTTGTGGCCACTTCGAAGGGCTTCAGTAGGCAACAGTTGTCTCTCATCCACTACCATTGGCATATCTCAAAGTAACCCTCAAACAATTTTTTCTGCTGCATGATATAAGCTCTCACTGCATTATGCCACTCATACAGAGGCTCCAACATCTCTAACATTTGGAGCACCGAATTCCAATAGGTTGCAATGCTGAATATCAGAACGAGCTCAGGCAGATCATTCTATTTTTGCTAATCCATGAGGACATGCTTTGCCATGTAAGAGTGCCTGAATCTAGCTGACACTTTCCTGGTTATAGCCAATCCAACACCTTCTTCAAGTGTTTTTTTTTTTTAAAGAAATGTTGCTCAATTAAATTCAGGACGTGTACTAATCAGAGAGAGTGTGAGTTACTTTGATTGACCATGAGGCAGCCAGAATGTTATGAGCATTGTCGCTCACAACAATTCTTAGCTGCAGCGGGAGACAGCCAGCGAGTTAACTTTTGATTGATGGCACCAACTTGTCCACTGCATGTCTTTTCACACCCATGCATCTTGTTTGTAAAACTGCTTTGCAGCACTTCACTTTACGTGAGTGAAAAGAATGATGTCAGTGTGGAATCAATGCTGTTCCCTGTCTCTATTGAATATGATGTCATGTCAGTTGAGCAGGATACGGGGGAGGTGTAGGGGAAGACAGATAACTTCCGCCTGTGAAAACCTAGTTGTGGTAGTGCATCATTGGCTCTCAAAAAATCATCCAGTGGACAGTAAAACTCATGTACTGTCCCTGCAAATAGTTGCCTTTTCAGGTATCCATCTTGTATAAGGGAGAAGAAGGAGTCAAAGTAGGTGTAGTGGAGTCGGTTAGCTGTACGCTCAGACGGGAGCACGTTGTGCTGCTCCTTCCCTACAGACGGGGCTGGTCAGTGTATATCATCGGAGGAAGAGTAGATCCCGGCTTAACCCTCCCATCACCCATACTACTATACAAGAAGGAGGGGGGGTTTGGGGGGTTTGGGCAAAAGGGGCATGTAACATCCTGCACTAATTGTAATATAACCATAGAGTAATATATATCTAGTAGTATCCTCAAAGGGGTTTTACTATATGACAGGACCGTTATCAGTGAGAGGTTGCTAATAAAAATTATAGTGCCAAATGACATCAAAAGCAATTCACTTCCAAGCGGGGTAGACTGCACCCCCAATTGAAGTAATATATGGTCACATTACATCAGTAGTAAATATAAGTATATAGCATGGAATATTCAAAATCTATTGGTAGTTCATCATTAGAGATGAGCGGTGTTTGAATCGAACTGTTCGCCAATCTCAAATTCGAGCTGTTTTGGGCGGTGTTTGAGCCGTTTGACGATCCCGAACGATTTGAAGAAAATCCGGCTGTTCGAGGTTATGTTTGATAACTGTTGATGCACCCAAATCGTAACTGGATTTTTTCACAGTAATGCTGATAATCAATGTTAATACACAGTTTGAGAGTACAGCGGGGCGGGGGGAGGGGCATGGGATGGATCTCTGCAGAAATAATTAAGATCTCCACTTTTTTTTTCTTTTTCCCGCATTTACAGTGGGGAGGTGCAGTCTGTCAGCCTATCAGCAGCGCACACACGGAGCGAAGTGCTTTTTTTCACACAAGCAAGGGCATGTGTCATTGGCTGTGTATGTCACATGTCCTTGTCCTATAAGACCCAGCCATTTTCCCCGACGCCACAATTTTCTCACTGCTGCAGCTGAGTCTTAAACGGCACTGCTGCTGCTGTTAGCGCTATATTGTGTAACTGAATTGCAAGCAAATTTTCTCTTAAATAGACTGAAAGGTTTAGGGAGTAGGGACTAGTTTGTAATTGCAGTCCTTTTGAGGGCTAGGTTACAGCAGTTCCTAGCACTTTTAGCAGGCAGATCTGTGCTCTTAAATCGACAGATAGGTTGGGAGTAGTGACTAGTTGTAATTCCAGCCCTTTTGAGGGCTAGGTTACATCAGTTCCTATCACTTTTTGCCAGGCAGGTCTGTTTTAGTGCTGTGCAAGTGTTTTTCACAGCATTTGGCTAAATCTAGCTAAGCAAATCCTTTTGGGCCTCTTGCAGTGTGCGTTAGTCAGTGGAGTAGCCTATCTGTGTTGCAAGCTACACCACCTGTGTATGTAATACAAATTTTTTACTGCACATAGCCAAGTAAAACCATTTGGGCCTGTAGCAGTGTGTGGTTCTCAATCTATTAGGCCATCTATACCAAGCTCCACCAGCTATGAAATTAATAATAATTTTTAGCTGCTTCTAGCCCGGAAATTAATTTTGGGCTTAGTAGCAGTGTGTGGTACTCATTGTATTAGGCCATCTATACCAAGCTCCACCAGCTTTGAAATTAATAATAATTTTTAGCTGCATCTAGCCCGGAAATTAATTTTGGGCTTAGTAGCAGTGTGTGGTACTCATTGTATTAGGCCATCTATACCAAGCTCCACCAGCTTTGAAATTAAGAATAATTTTTAGCTGCATTTAGCCCGGAAAATAATTTTGGGCTTAGTAGCAGTGTGTGGTACTCATTGTATTAGGCCATCTATACTAAGCTCCACCAGCTTTCAAATTAATAGTAATTTTTAGCTGCATCTAGCCCGAAAAATAATTTTGGGCATAGTAACAGTGTGTGGTGCCCATTCTATTAGGCCATCTATACTAAGCTCCACCAGCTTTCAAATTAATAATAATTTTTGTTCTCTCTGAACGTGTGTTCAGCGCTTCTAGTGGGGTGCTGACAGATAAGCGCACGCGGCTGTCCACTGATAATGTAAACAGACTCACGTTCATAAAGGTGAACAAATCATGGATCTTCAAGGACTTTTCTACCCCTGTGTCATCCTGGGGAGAGAAAAAGCTTGAGGATTTGTTAAAATCACCTCACCATCCGTTTTAAGCAACTCTGGGGCAATTGATGCCACTTACGTGGTGTCTGTGCCCCAAATTTTTGAAAAAAATGGAGACTATTTTTGGAGTCCCCTTGCTGTATTTTACGTGACGTTGGCATCATCAATTACAGGTGGGTTGGGTCTCCCCCCTCCCCTTTTAACCGTAAGAAACTACATACACTATGGCTTGGGGTAACACAGATGGTTGTGTCTGAAGTACTGGTTACTCAGAGGTCTGCTCCAAAGCTTCAGTGTCTGCTAGTCAGCGTAGTAGCCCAGCTGTGAAGCAAGCTGCACCCCCTGTGTATCTAATAATAATTTTTAACTGCATATAGCCTAGGCAGACTGTGGGGACCCCCAACCAAAGCCAGACGCTCAGCCCCCCTACCGCCCCCCTTTCATTGACAATACAATCATTTAACTCTTACAACTGGATGGGTGAGGATCGGTCACAGCTTTATTAACCGTTTATACTCATGACATTAGAAAGGCATTTTATTTCTAAAATAATTCAGCTTGTTGTAGCATGCCCTGTGTCTCTAGTCTCCACAACGGCAAGTTGGCCAACAAGTGTAACTCTCCAACATGTCCTTTCTATTTCCAGGCCACGGAGGATCCTGCGTACTCGTATGCAGGACTCTGACCCCCATCCATCACTCTTAACGCTTGTTCCACTCCGTCCTGGAGTCCTGACAGGAATATGTCCAGTCCAATATCCATTAAGTGAACACAGTCGGGCAGTATGAGGCCTGCTTTATCTCCTTCCAGTTGTCCGCCTCTGTCTCTAATAAATTTTGGCATCCAAATATTTATTAGCCGCCTTGTCCGTTCGATGGCCGTGATGTCTCGGGCACCTTGCCAAACCGTGCTCGGCACAATCTCTGACTATTTTTGTGAAAAATTCTCTGAAGCGCTCAGTGTCTAGTTTCATTATTGCCATTAGTTATGAGGTCTTGTGATAACCTAGGTCGTTTCGCCCAGCCTGTATAACTAAGATGACCGGACCTCTTGCCTCTCTCCCTACCTTGATTACCTCCATTTGTATCTGTGGCCATTGCAGGCCTCTAATACCTCTCCAGTTCAAATATGTGTTATGACACTCAAATTTCCTCCCACTTGGGCAGACTTACGCCCTTTTTTCTGCACAATATATATACGAGTGGCCTATCACCCACACTGTTGGCTTAGCATCACTTGTAAATGAACCAAACCACATTAGGATAACAAGTGCGGTCTTATGTATCTCGCCAAACACGTGGATCGCCATCTCCCTATCCTCTGAACTTCCGTTTGTGACAGTCCTGCTCTTGCTGCTTCCGTGGCCGCGCCTATGCGGAATGAGTGTGTCCCATAATCTTTGGGGTGGTTCCCTGCCGATGTTATGCATTTAGTAAATATAACTTGGAACTAGTATCTTGATAATGGCGTTCCATCAATGTGTGATAGGAAGAAATTACTTTGTGATCTGATGGTTACATATGTTTTTACTATTGTTACCCGACTCAGCGTACCATTTGTGGGTTGTAGAAGTACCCAAGTGCCCCTGCCCGCTGGAACCGTTTTCGATTTGTGTATGCGTAGACATATTGCATTATTGGCTATGACTATGTCCTGGTGTAATAAGCCTCCACTGGGGGTAATTTTGGATTGAGGGACTAATTCGCTTATGCATAGTGCCCCGAAGAAGGCGATCGCAAATACAGTAGACAGTAGTGTTGCTTCGAATTGTGAGTATCATGTTAATGGCGTTAGGGATATGATGTGAGAAATCAGTTTTAGTGACACGGGACGGGACGTCTACACTGCTGACTTGGCTGACCCCTTTTCCACCCTTTTATGGATTATCTGATGATGAATCTCTGTCACATGTCCCCAATTCAGTAGTTGGAAGTGAAATGCTACTACGGTCTGCCACCGCTGCGCTGACACCCCTGATATGCCCCTCATCATTAGCTGGTGGAGAAATTCTATGGTGACTTGTAATCTGCCTTGTTCACATTGGTCAACACGTCTGCCTGCTATTAGTCGTGTCCACTGTTCCCATGCCTTACCGTATGCTTGCCACATCGACGGGACAACTGACGCTCTGATTAATGGCATCAACTATTCTCTACTAGATCCCATAGGGAGGCTGGGCAACTGTTGCCCGATGGGTGGGCGTTGGGGAGGAGCTCTGTGAAAATCTGCCAATTGAATTGTGATAAAGAGTTAGCAGCAGCGTTAGACACCTCAGCATCATGGCTAGCATGGACCCATACATTGTGCTTTAGGCACAGGAATGTTAGCCGGCATAGTAGGCCTAGCACTGGGAGAGACGATGATGCCATATTATTAATGAAGTGCGCTAGGCTGGTGTTTTTTGTTATGAAGAGTATATTTTTGTTAGCCAGGCGGGCACCCCATATTTCTATTGCTACCACTATTGGAAACAGTTCCAGGACTGTATGTTTTTTTGTCAGCACTTGTTCTGCCCAATACGGAGGCCATAAGCTTTTGCACCATTGGTTATATAGTATCGCTGCATATCCGCCTAATTCTGCCGCCCCGGTGAATAATCTTAGTTGAATGTTGGACTGTTCTGCTGGCATAAATAACGTGTGACCGTTGAATGATTATAGGAAGGTTTTCCACACCTCTTAGTCAGCCCGTAGCTGCCTGCTGATTCTGATTGTATGACTCGGTTTAGATGCCCCTTTTGTTGCGGGCGATAAATGAAGAGAAAAACCCTTCCGACTGGCATCACCCGGCTCGCAAAAACGAGGAGACCTAGTAATACTTGCATTTGCTGTAGTGTTACTTTCCATACTGCGCAAAAAACCTAGATCAGGTGTAATGTTTTGGGATTTTTTTCCCATGGGAGGCTGAACAAGCTTGCTGTGTTGTCGATTTCGATGCCTAAGAAAGATTTTTTTTAGTTGTGGGGCCTATGTTCTTGGTTGGGCATAATGGGACTCCAAACCGACGGGAGATGTTTGTGAATTCGTTGAGTAAGGGGCAGCGAAAGTGGATGACCAATCGCCACATGGCAGAAAAAGAAAGGAAAAAATCAGCTCACCCACCTAGAAGATCAACAGCACGGAGCCAGGAGTGCTATCAGACGAACATGAGGAACCAGGAAGATCCAGCTGAACAAATCTTCTAAATCCCACTTTTTATTGGGTCATACAAAAAATATTTTAAAAGTCCACCTTGGAGAAGAACAGCAATCGCATTTCGAACTAAAGGTTCTTTATCAATGCATAGCAAAAAAACAGCAAGGAAGTGGTATTTATATGTCATGTCCTGCTATGCACCTGTTCAAGGCTGAGTTAATCAGAAATTTAAACACACAAACCATGTTAAAATCGTATAGCATAGAAACAATGCATATAAATGTAAGTAATCCAAAAGAAAGAGAAAAGAAGAAAAAAGGAACATATATATAATAATAATCTATAAATGATCATTCATAATGATACATCAAATCATGTCTGATGTTTAAACCCGCTGGTACTCGTGTATTTAAAGTATAAATCCACCAACTTTCTCTATTAAGGAGCTTTCTCCTATAATCATCCAGCAAATCTCCACCAATCACCACGGCCCTCGGAGGGGACACCACAGTCAGTTAATCCTTCCTTATTTAGTATAGAGTCTACCAATACTTTGGCCGTATTAGCCCAGCTGCGAAGCAAGCTGCACCGCCTGTGTATTAAATAATAATTTTTAACTGCATCCAGCCTAGGCAGACTGTGGGGACCCCCATCCAAACCCAGAGGCTCTGCATCTAACCCAGCCAATCATTTGATAGTATTGCTAGTAGCAGAGTCGCATGGGCTCTAAACCTTGCATAGCCTGTGCATTTTTTCAGATCGATAAGGATGACCCAACTCGTGTTATCTGTAACATTTGTCACCAAAAGCTAAGTAGAGGCCAAAAAATAAATAGTTTGAGAACTTCATGCATGAACCGTCACATGGATATGAAGCATAAGTTGCAGTGCGAAGATCACTGTGCTACAATGCGGCCTAGCGGACCGGGACAACCACCATCTGCCCCACCTGTGTCATTCTGGGGAGACTAAAAGCTTGAGGATTTTGGAAAATCACCTCACCAACCATTTTAAGCAACTCTGCGACAATTGATGCCACTTAAGAGGTGTCTGTGCCACAATTTTGGGAAAAAATGGAGACTCTTTTTGGAGTCCCCTTGCTGTATTTTACCTGATGTTGCCATCGTCAATTCCAAGTGGGTCGAGTCTCCCCCCCCCCCTTTTAACCGTAAGAAACTACATACACTATGGCTTGGGGTAACACAGATGGTTGAGTCTGAAGAGCTGTTTACTCATACTATAGCCTGGGAATCAGTGGTCTGCTCCAAAGCTTCAGTGTCTGCTAGTCAGCGGAGTAGCCACCGCCTGTAGATCTAATTACAATTTTTTTTTTCAAATTCAAGTTTTTTTTATTTTTGTGTTGAAAAAGTACAAGAAAATACAATATACATAGTAAAAGGGGTACTATAACTATAAATCTCTGCATAACGACAGTACATTGGGGGGTACATGGAGGGTTTTCCATCAATATCCAGATCAAGCATGTATTTTTCCATAAGAAAGATAGAGAGAGAGGGAGTGGACCACGGCAGACCACCAATCAATAGAGTGCGATTATGATCATTGTTGTGCCGACATCACGGATAACTTTAGTTGGGGGCTAGATGGTAGGAGTCAGAGTTTGGCAAATCAATCCAATCCCTCCAAATCACACAGTATCTATCAACATCAGCCGGTGAGATGGCAATCAGATGCTCCATCCTATTAAGGAGGGAGATCTCCGCAAACCATTCCTCCACAGTGGGTGGGTCTCTGCTTTTCCAGTGTCGTGGAATGACATTCTTAGCCGCCTGTATTAGGTAGCCTATTGATGACCTTTTATAACTACGTTTACTTATTGGTAACATTGATAAAAGGAGGGCTTCTGGCGTATTAGGGATAGTCAAACCAGTTATTTTCTCAATCATGGGAACCACCTTTGCCCAAAATGCATTTATTATAGGGCATGCCCACCATATGTGTGACATTGTCCCTTCCCCCTCCCCACATCTCCAACATCTATCTGAGACCACTGGATACCATCTATGAAGGACTGCTGGTACCCGGTACCATCTAGAGATAATTTTGAAGGAGGTTTCCTGAGCTTTGGACTCTATTGAGGTTTTACTTGTTAGGAAGAAACATTTATCCCATTGTGAGTCAGAGAAGGACTTCCCCAGTTCCCTTTCCCATGCACCGCAGAATCCTGGCCTATTGTCAGTTACCTGGGCAATGAGGAGATTATACAGTAGGGAGATGGAGTGTGTAGGGGGTGACATTGATAGGCTCAATTTTTCAAAGTTTGTGAGATCTCTATTAAGATATGTGAGCTTCTTCACAGTTGAATAGAAGTGTTGTAACTGGCTATATTCAAAATTAGCCTTCGGTGAAGTGGCTCTTCCCTGTACCAAGTCATTGAGGGGGAGCAGCGAAGTATTGGAGATGACATGGGAAAATAATATCGGATGGGATTTATTTGAACCGAGAAATCTATTTGCAGATAGTCCTGGTGGGAAATCTAGATTATCTGAAATCAGGAGCAAGGGGCCCTGGGGGTTGATTGAGGATAAGCTTTTTTTTGGGGATCTCAAAGCAAAAGCAGTGGCATAAGTACTATATGACATGAGGCCAAGAGAGGGGACAATTAAATGGGCGCACCATGGGAGAGTGGTAAGAGCTTTCGGACAAATGGATTGAGCTATTTTGACCCACAATTTCCCCTCCGAATGATGGAAGAAGTCCAGGATTCTAGCGTGTACTTCTGCAATGTAATACCTTCTAAAATCCAGAAGGCTAAGGCCCCCCTTTTGTTTGTGTCTGATCAGAACGTCCCCCCGAATGCGTGGACGCCCACTTGCCCAGATAAATCTGCAAAAGCTACTGTGTAGTCTTTTCCAAACTTTTGAGGGAATTACCACGGGAATGGTTTGGAAGAGGTATAAGAGTTTAGGTAGGACGTTCATTTTTAGTATATTTATTCTGCTGAGCCAGGAAAAATCCTTCAACGGCCAAGAAGTAAGATCTCTATGGAGTTGTTCAATAAAGGGCCCAAAATTAAGATAAAATAGATGGGAGAGGTCTCTATGAATAGGAATTCCTTAGTATTTGATACCCTGTGAGGGCCAGGCAAAGGAAAAGTTGGACTGGATGGAATTCTGTATGGATTTGGGGAGGGAGACATCGAGGGCCTCAGACTTCGCTGCAATGATTTTAAAATTTGACCATGTACCAAAGTGATCTATTTCTGCCATAACAGCAGTGATGGATATATGTGGTTGAGTGATATATACTAGGACATCATCAGCAAATGCAGAGCAGTTGTAATTGGTGCCTCCCACCTTAATCCTCCTAATATTGGGGTTATCGTGAATTGATGAGAGCAGGTGCTCCATCACTAGGATGTATAAGAGAGGGGACAGAGGACATCCCTGCCTTGTCCCATTGGTGATAATGAAAGGTGATGATAACGTTCCATTTATTTTCAGCCTAGCTGACGGATTGCGATACAGGGCCATGATTTTGGCTATAAAAGGGTCCCCTACCCAAAGCTTGTTAAGAGAATAATATATGGCGTGCCAGGAGACTCTATGGAATGCTTTCTCAGCATCCAACGAGAGTATCTAATTACAAATTTTTAACTGCATCTAGCTCAAGCAATACTTTGGGCCAAGTAGCAGTGTCTGCTAGTCAGCGGATTAACCCAGCTGTTAAGCAAGCTACACCACCTGTAATTTGGACACTTAATTTTTTCAAAGGAAATGGTTCGGGCCCCCGGGACACTCAGTGAAGAGCATCGGCGAGGCACCCCAAGGTACAGGGGCTGGGACTGGTGGTAGGATGCCTTGCGGTTGACCGCCAAGCTCGATCCTTATAAAAGCTTTTTAAATGCAGCAGCTTTAGTGGATGCTACTGGAGCTGGAATTACCGCGCCTGCTGGCATGAGACTTGCCCTCCAATAGATCCTTGTAAAAGGATTTAAAGTGTACTCATTTAAATTAAAAAGATTAGACCTGCCTCCACCACAGGGGGGCTCGCTCGACCCACCAGCGGACAGGCACCAGTATTGGGAGAGGGGGGCTGGCCGTCAGGGTCCACCGCAGCTCTGGCACAAACCCGGTGACACGGAGGTGGCACGAGCAGGAACGGACTGGCCGTGTCGGCTTCGCACTTTTTTGGTTTCAGAAGGGCATGACATGCCTATATCTGTGTCTCCCCCTCCTTTTACTCCTCCACCTCTTTTCTTTTCGCATGACTATATGTACTTGTCACTTTTCCATGTGTTAGTAATGTCTTCTTAGCTGTTTGTCAGCTTTTGGACACCTTTGAAGTGTTTTTTTTGTGTTTTTGTTTGCCTGCCATTGGTTTCAACGGTGTTCGATGGTGTTCGACGAACAGTTCGATGAACAGTTCGGCGAACATACGGGTGTTCGACGAGGCGAACATACGGGTGTTCGACGAGGCGAACATACGGGTGTTCGACGAACCGAACTCGAACACTACGGGGGTGGCTCAACACTATTCATAATAGTTATCCTCTAAGAGGAATAGACTCTCCAATTTTCAGAACATATAGGGGGATGTAGAGTACCAGTTACTCGATAGTGCACATACGTCTATGCGCGCATAGACTGTGCATGTAGATGCACGTATGCACACAATATACGAGACTCAATGCTATATATATATAAATAGCTATACTCCAAATGGTATTACTGTACACTGTACAATTAAATTCTCATATTAGCAAACTGCTATTGTGCCCCAGGCGAAATGCCAAAAGATTGCACAAATAAATATAAACATATATAGGAACCAAATAGAGGTATTTCAGGACACGTGACGATAGTGAATCATCTTCTTTAAAATGCTAGTCGAATGAAGAAGAATATTTGAAGGTTCCTTGATTAGGGGAGTTAGAGTGACCAATTTGACTTGTATACTCCAAATAGCTGTAAGGTGGAAAATCACGGCAGAAAAACTCCAAGACTAAAAAGAAATATAGACAATGTACAAAAAATCAAAACTAATATAAGTGATAAAAATAACACATAAAAGACACTCATGGCACCTGCGGCTAAAAAGAAAAGCAGTCAAGGAAAATCAAAGAAAAGGCTTGAAACTGGGACTAGCGTATCCAATGTGACCATCCATCTTGTTTATTTTGGGAGCAGCTTTTGTTTGATGTTGCCACCTCTAATCCCCATGTAAATATGGTCGATGCCACAAACCGCAAAACCCTTTGGGCTGCAGTTGTGGTATTCGAACAAATGTTTGGGGATTGTTTTTAATGATTGAGGTTCAATGCAGTTGATTGCGTTCCTTATATCTCGATTATGTTCTTGTATCCTTATTTTTAATGCTCTAGTGGTCATGCCTATATATATCCGCCCGCAGGGGCATTTAGCGTGATAGACCACTGCTTCGGTCTCGCAATTGATATGGTGAACAATTTTGAAATTTCAATCGTTTTTTGAATTGGAAAAAGATTTGGTTCTCAGAATATATTTACATGCTGAACAGGCTCCACATGGGAAACAACCCCAGGGGGGACCGGGGCTGTCAAAGAGGAACTTGCTTTTAGGTGGCACATAATGGCTTCTACAGAGTATATCTCCCAATGTTCGCGATTTTCGCCAAGTCAGAGGGATGTTTCAGAAGGTCATATTGCAAGCTTTTGTCTGTGCGTAGTACTGACCAGTGTTTAGATAAGATCCTTTTAATGTCATTCCAGTTTGTATTAAAGGTAGTGATAAATCTTGGCGGTGAATGTATTGAAGGGAGTCTTTGACTTCCATGTCCCATTAGAAGGGCCTGTCTGTTAATACCTTTTGCTTGATTAAAGCCCCTACAGATGTCCCGGTATTTATAGCCCCTGTTCAAAAATCTGCGGGATAGGTCATCTGCTTGATCACAAAATTGTGTATCATATGAACAGATACGGCGGGCCCTTAAATATTGGCCTACTGGGATAGATTTTTTCAGGTTTGGTGGATGAGATAATTCAAAGTGCAAAAGTGTATTAGTAGATGTTTTTTTCCTGGAAATATCTGTACTGATGGTATCATCTGATGACCTGATAATAAATAAGTCGAGAAAGTCAATCTGGACTTGACTATATTTCCATGTGAGCCTAATGTTCATATCATTGATATTAAGTTGGTTGAGGAACAACTCAAGCTGCGACGCGGAGCCCTGCCAGATGAACAGTACATCGTCGATATACCGTGACCATGAGACCACATGTTCATGACCAGGTGTGCCAAGGACGGTGTCCCTCTCCCACAGCCCCAGGACAAGCTGGGCATAAGAGGGAGAACACGAGGCCCACATTGCTGTTCCCTGGAGCTGTAGGAAGGGGAGGTCCTTGAACACGAAAAAATTATGCGTTAAGACAAATTGTAATAAGGATAAGATAAAAGTTATCAGGTCTGGGTCGAGATTGGTCATATTCAAATAAAAACTCGTGGCCTTGATCCCGTGGTCATGGCATATGGACGTGTAGAGGGACTCCACATCACAGGTGACAAGCCACATTTCCTCATCCAAGACTTTCCCCTTTAGTCTTCTCAAGACATTGGTGGTGTCCCTTACAAATGAAGGGAGGGTTTCCACACATTTTTGTAAATAGAAGTCGATAAATTGACAAGCTGGTTCACAGGTTCACAAAGACCCCCCATGCCCGATACTATGGGTCTCCCCAGTGGGCAGAGGGGGTCTTTGTGAACTTTGGGAAGCAAATAGAAAGTGGGTACAATATGGTGTTCGGGTAGTAGTGCCTTTCCCATTTTAGATGGGATAGTTCATGATGCTACTCCCTCATCAAGTAGATCAGAAAGTTGTTGTTTAAATTTAGATAATGGAATTGCATCTAATTTTTTGTACCATTCGCTTTTGTTTAACTGCTTAAAAGCTTCCGTTTTGTACATATCCACGGGCCAAATGACCATGTTGCCACCCTTGTCTGCTATCTTAATAACAATATCTTTTATTTTCTTCAATTCCTGTATAGCTTTTCTAAGAGGTCATGAGAGGTTGTCATGGACAATGCCAGCATCTAATTTAGAAAAATCTTCCCTAACCAGCTTAACAAAAATTTCCACAGATGGACAAGCGGACAAGGGTGGGAACGTCTGTGCCCGTGAATATAAAGATATTGGCACCGAAGGGCTATTGGATAGTACATTTTCAGCTGCCAATGATTCCAGGTCATGGAGAGCCTAGAATTCAGCATCTGTTGTTAAAGAAGTCAGATCAAGGCTGAAATGTTTTAGGAGAATAAGTTTGCGGGTAAATAATTCTAGGTCTTTAACCAAAGTAAAATAATCAGAACCCGCCACCGGTGAGAATGAAAGGCCTTTAGTAAGAACCTCAATCTGTGTGTTAGACAGGTGATGTTTGGATAAATTGATTACCTTTAAGGTTTCTTTGTTTTCTTGCCTCTGAAATGATACTGTGTGTGCATGTCTGCGTACTGTATGTGCGTGTCTGTGTACTGTGTGTGTGTGCATGTCTGCATATGTGAAGGATGAGGGGACAGCCTGACCCTGTGTTGTAAACTTATATTTCTCCACCATATCTGTGTATCCTGAATCGTGGTATGTGTTAAAGGGGCAACAGACTCTTTCACCGACCCTAGTAGGGGGCTTATTATATTTACAGTTTAGGTCTTATTATAAGCCCCAGCCTGTTAGTATAACAAGCCTCCAGGCCCTCACAGTAGCCATGTCATGAGGTGTACAGTATTTAAAGGGGTTGTTGTTCGATCAAAGCCTACAAGCCTGCAGGATCTCTATGTAGCTGAAGACTTGTGAATTCTCAAATCTCGCGCACAGTCAGGATTCTCCATTGCCCAGATCGGTGAATATGCGATTTACATAGTCTTGGTCATATTCCAACTGCGCAGCCTCATTCAATACTAGTGTATTGAGCGAGACTAGAAACAGTCTAGTTGTAATGTGGCCACGTGTATGCAAATTGCATACATGAGGTCACATGACAACCCGCTGCCCGCACCGGAGAGTCCTGATTGTGCGCACAATGTGAGGATTCACAAGTCTACGGTCACATAGAGTGACAGCAGACTTGTAGCTGAAGACCCTTTAATAATTTTATAATTAGCAGCATATTATATGTATAAAATTCTTAATGGGTTTGTGGGGCATTATGAATTTCTAAGGGCAAAATGTGGGCACTGTTTTCTAGGGCATTTTCACAGGGCAGTAATATTCTATATGGGTAGTTTTACCATCCAGAGGACACAAAAGGGGGATTTTACTTTGTAAGGGGCACAGTAGTAGCATTATTATGTGGGGTACTAACAGGATCAGTAATAAAGGACATATACGGCAGCAGCAGCAGCTCAGCATTGGGGTATCAGTAGGATGAGGAGTTTGTGCAGGTTTGGAATAGATGAGGACGGTGCAGGAAATATCCGAAGTCAAATGTGTCTTTGTTGTAATCTCTGCAGAAGAGTCATGGCGATCTGTACCTGATTTAAAAGACTGGAAAAGTGAACGACTCCATTAGAAAGAGCATCACCTGTAAGTATCTATCTATAACTGCACTGCAATCTCTGATATTTTCTTCCGGACTGGTATCTACCACTATATAATCAACATATGGCGGTAATATCAGGGTTCGTCTTCGTGTAGAGATTTAGTATCAGTAACAGCGCGGTCATCTGCTGATGCTTGATTTATCAGCTGCATCTTTTTGTATTCTTTTTTTGAAGTAGTAAAACATTACAAAACCTATATAAATTGGTCTGTTCCCTGTTCATGAGAGATATGTCATGCTCATCTTGTGGGTACTGCATTTTACGTGCAAGATGAGCAGCAGGAGTCCCTATGATATTCATAGTCAATCATGCTTCAAAGTCGTAGTTTAAAAGCGTTGTCCAGTAGTGAAGCTAACAGGCGGCCAGAGAGTGAGTATTTTTTCTCAGGAGTGGGATATAAATTCAGGTGAGGAACAATCATAGAAATGGTATAATAGAAGCAAGTCACCAATTCTGCATTTGTCTCCCACTCCTGGTTTTGGCTCCCACCCCTGAGAAAAAATACTCATCGAATACCAACCAAATACTGATAGTGGGGCCAAGGCCTTAGGGTGCGCCACCATAGCTGTAATCAGGGTTACCTGGTTAGGGGCCCACTCAGAAGTTTCGCCCCCCTTGAACCAAACCTCTAGTTACGCCTCTGGGTAAAATGAATGGTGTCATTCAACAGTACAAATTGTCATGCAAGAAACAAGCCTTCATGCGTTTATTTGGACAAAAAAAAGTTATGGCTCTGGGAAGAAGGGGAGGAAAAAATGAAACTACAAAAATGAAAATTGGAAAGAGGTTAAGTTGAAAGATATCTCACCTCTTTTTATTTATTAATTTTTCTACTTGCTCTTTTAAATCGTCCAAGCAACCCAATTATTTTGGTATGTTAAATTGTGAGATAAGAAATAGGTTTCTAGGGTGCCTTGGTAAAAGTTACAAGTTGGGCTTTGGTATCCACCTTGATTTCTACACTATGATCTTTCTGTTTACATCTTTCTTTATATCCTTAAGTTCCATTTTGACTGGGACCTGGTCTTTAATGAGTACTTAAATGACCTGGAGACTTGAAGCTCCTTCAAGGGACACTTAAGCCATATGTGTTAAATTAGACCTTGCTGTAGTGTATACATTTAACGGGTCTTCCCAAATATTAGGAACATCCAAGTTGGGTTAAAGGCAATGTGTATTTGAAGGGGTGGCCTGCACGAGAAAGTAAATTTTATCTAAATCTATTTAGTGCCATAATGTAAGCTATTTTCTAATATACTTGCTTTAAAAAATTCCTTTAATTCCCTAGCTAGACTATCTAATTGCTCGTCTAATTTTTTTTTTTACTTCCCATTCATTTGAAAACACCCAGTGCATGCTGGGATACTCAAACAAAGCGTCATCACAGCAGGAGGCAGAGGCTGCAGTCACTTCCCAGCCTCTACTCCTTGAAGCTTCATCACTCGTTTCAGTGGCAGGGCTAGTCTCTGTCCCTTCTGTGTCCCTTCTATGTTCCTCTATGCGAGCTATGCACTGTACAATCTATTTTCGGCTCAGATTTGTAGTAATGAGCCGGTGTTACAATACCCGGCGTGCAGGAGATCAGCGCATCCCCCGCTAGTGACGTCACTGATCTCTGCTGGGCATTGTTACACTGCTAGCTCCGCCTCTGAAATGAGTGTAACTGATGATGTTTGGTTTCAGGGAGGGGGCAGAGGCCTTGGCAGTGAATGCAATCTCTGCCCCCTGCTCAGATAACACTTCATTTGAATATCCCAAGATGCACTGGGACTTCTCAAACGACTCGTCATCAGACAGGAAGTAAAAAAAAAATAGACTAGTAGTTAGATAGTGTAGTTAGGGAATGATAGTGAATTTTAAAGCAAGTATATTAGACAATAGCTTAGATTATGACACTAAATAGGAATTTAGATAAAATTTACTTTTGCCTACGGACCACCCCTTTAACGTAAATCTACTTCAGGACAGAACTCCAAAATATAGGGGGAGACCTTTAAGCAAAGCAAAGTAGGCTCATTCCAATTGATTAAGAGGAAGAGGTTGAAAATCTGAGCTTAGAAAATAATGCTACGATGACTTAGTGACATATTGAGACCAGAAAGAAAAGGCCAGAGGGGCTGAAGGATTGTTTGTGTGGGGCTACCAATGTGGAAAACGGTCTATCATCATAAGATATCTAGACGCAGAAGAGAGGAGCTTTGTAAGAGCTTGTGGGTTAAAGATTAGCTCAGAATCAAGCAGAATTCATCCTCCTTGCTCAGAGCTAAACCACGTCTTCTGTCCACTCATCTTTTTTTAAACAGGCTAGACTACATAAACCGGCAAGAGCCTGTCGGCCAGCTTATATCTTTATATGCAATCTGTGCAAGGAAATATGCTTGCAATATATTCACCACTATCCAGTTGTTGCTGTTTTGATATCATGAGAATTACTCAATATCTTGGATAAGTGAAAAAAAAGTAGAAAGTGTGTAAAATTACATTTAATTTAACTTATTAAGGATTATTCTTGAAAGACCGCTCAGAAATGCAATAATATTTATTAATCACGAAAAAAAATATATAATGATGTGATTTGCATAATACTCCTTTTAATCGAGTTACACACCAGTCTAATTAAGCAAGGATGTAATTTTCTAAAGATCCATGAAATCAAATAATAGCTTTTATATAATCACCAGAATGTTGAGAAAATATAATTTATGTGAATGAATAAGAAAAATATTGTATATAAAATGCAGATAAAGGTTTGAAAAACTTTTATTGTAATACTTTAGCACATATTTCTTAATATAATTTCAGTATCACTTACTACTTAATGAAATGTTTGTGCCTTTATTTCATGCACTTTCCAATGCATAACCCAAATTATGTATAGGCTACAAATTATACATAAGGATATAGCTCCCTCTGGTGGCGTTATACAAAAGTGCTCTAATTCTTCATGCTAGCATTGTTCATAGTATATTAATTTATTGAAAAATTACATTTAAAAAAGATCTATTAGCAGGTTTATATAAACAAAGATATATAGTATACCATTCCAAAATACTTAATTGACAATTTTGAAATCCCCCCCCCCAAAAAATAGAATAAAATATTGAACCATTAAACATATTTATTTAATGCACTATATCTAGTATTTCCTCCTCCATCTATCCCATATCATTACTTATTTATTATACTAATGGTTTATGATCTTTAATTGACTCACCAAGTTTTAGCCATTGTAGCAAATCAGTGTTATTTGTGTTTTTTCAGACTCAATGAGGAATAGAACGTTTAAAGATTCACTCAAATCTAAGTGTAATATTAAAAATGGAAAGTTATATATAGATTTTGATTTTTTTATAGATATTTAGATATATTTAGATTTTTATTATTTTATATAGATTTAGATTTTTGTTGCATTTATTTAGAGAGTCTATCTGATTTAGAAAACTGGAGAGAGAGCAGTTACAGAGTATAATATCTCTCATTCCAGAAGACAGCTCATTGATTTTTGTAAGGTGGTGGTGGAGCTGCAAGGAAATTAAAGGGAATCAATCAGCATAATTTCACACCCAAAACTAGTTATATGCACATGTAGCACTTTTTATAAACAAGTCCGGCCATACCTTTACATGGCCAGTCCATTCCTCCCTTACTGAGAAATCAGCATTTGAACTGATATGCAAATGAGACTGTAGATCTGAAGCCTATGTAGCTCAATTCCACACCAGTGCCACCTCCTCCTGTTTAACTGATGGCTTCTTTACTGGAGTCATACAGCATAAAGTCTGTCAGTCAAGCAGGAGGAGGCAGTGCTGGGTGGGGAATAGAACTGGAGTGACGCAGGCTTCATATCTACACCTTTATTTGCATATCAATTCAAACTCTGGTTTCTCAGTAATGGAGGATCAGACTGGCTATTAGTGTTGAGCCACCCCCATAGTGTTCGAGTTCGGTTCGGTTCGTCGAACACCCGTGTGTTCGCCGAACTGTTCGTCGAACACCTTCGAACACCGTTAAAACCAATGGCAGGCAAACAAAAACACATAGAAACACATAGAAAACACCTTCAAAGGAGTCCAAAAGCTAACAAACTGCTCAGAAGACATAACTAACACATGGAAAAGTGACAAGTACATATAGTCATGCGAAAAGAAAAGAGGTGGAGGAGTAAAAGGAGGAGGAGACACAGATATAGGCATATCATGCCCTTCTAAAATCCAAAAAGTGAGAAGCCGACACGGCCAGTCCGCTCCTGCCCGTGCCACCTCCGTGTCGCCGGGTTTGTGCCAGAGCCGCGGTGAACTCTGACGGCCAGCCCCCCTCTCCCAATACTGGTGCCTGTCTGCTGGTGGGTCGAGCGAGCCCCCCTGTGGTGGAGGCAGCTCTAAGCTTTTTAATTTAAATTGTCTCTCTAATTTGAATGAATACACTTTAAATCCATGTACAAGGATCTATTGGAGGGCAAGTCTCATGCCAGCAGCCGCTTAATTCCAGCTCCAGTAGCGTCCACTAAAGCTGCTGCTGTTAAAAAGCTTTTATAAGGATCGAGCTCGGCTGTCCACCGCAAGGCATCCTACTGCCAGTCCCAGCCCCTATGCCTTGGGGTGCCTCCTGATGCTCTTCACTGAGTATCCCATGGTCCCAAAGCATTTCCTTTGAAAAAATGAAGTGTCCAAACTACAGGTGCTGTAGCTTGCTTAACAGCCGGGATAATCCGCTGACTAGCAGACACTGCTACTAGGCACAAAGTATTTCCTGGGCTAGATGCAGTTAAAAATTTGTAATTAGATACTCTCGTTGGATGCTGAGAAAGCATTCCATAGAGTCTCCTGGCACGCCATATATTATTCTCTTAAAAAGTTTGGGGTAGGGGTCTAGGGGACCCGTTTATAGCCAAAATCACGGCCCTGTATCGCAATACGTCACCTAGGCTGAAAATAAATGGAACTGTAGTACCCTGAGGGCTCGGTTGCTACAGAGGTATTGCACCTCACCCAGAGGTGTGATATCTCACTCTCAGGTAAGTATGGAGTGTGGATCAGGACCCGACACCTGCATGCATTACACCACATTGCCGTGGGGCAGGGCGACCAATATGCCCCTGAGATGGGCACGACAGTCCCTGTCCCTGGCTGGAGTGGGGGGAGGGAACACTGAGGAAGGGGAACCCTGTAGTGCAGGAGCAGGGAGGAAGCAGTTCCTGGGTGCATTGAGAAGGGAGTATAAAAGGTGGGCACCATATTAGTTCAGTGCAGAGAAGTCTGAGCAGAAGTGACAGGGAGCAGGGGCTCTGCATGAGCTCTGCTCCGGAGGCGGGCCTAGTAACAGAGGCCCAGGCCTGGAAGAGGGAGAAACAAGGAAGAGGAGCGGGGAAGGCTCCAGGAAGGAGGAACGAAGGGATCCCAGGGGTGCAGACGGGCGAGTCGCCACCGCACGCCAGAATCCACCTGCGTGGAGGGGTCAGGCCAAAGGGGGAGACCGGTCCCCGAAACTAGTGGAAGCGGGAAATGACCCTCAGCTAGAAACCGGAGGCTGTGACATTTTATGTGGCGCAGCCCCTCGCTACACCGGCTAGGAAGGCACCACATAGGGTCAGGGAAACTGGCGCCAAGTTTACCAAAAGGAGGCCCAAGGCAGCCGGACAGATGGGTTGGTAAGAAAGGCCAGACAAAGGACACACAAAGGGGGTCCTGTGAAGCGCTCCAAAGTTATCTGGGAGTTGTCTGAGCCCCTCACCTGGTGAGCACAGTACGACGTGGGCAGCCGTTACCTGCAGACGTGGTCTGGATAATAAGAACTGTGAGTAAAGGCCCTGGACTGCATCACTGACTCTGTGTCGTTACTGCTGCTGCCCTGCACCATCACCCCCATCCTCCGCATACACTGCCCAGAGGCTATACTCCTACCGTGGGGAGTTATGCTACGCTCTGCTGCACCCACAACACCAGCCTCAGCGGTCTGCCCTGCAGCGGCGGTTCACTCTGACCGCAATCCACAGGTGGCGTAGTCGGACATTTAAACATCAAAACCGCATAAATAGTTCCGCCATTGGTTTGACCGCCCTGAGCCACGGAACCGGGTCGCTGCCACGGAGACTACAACCACCAGCATCCACCAAAAAGGGTCCGGCTCCGGGTGTCCCAAGGCTCAGGGGGCGCGTCAGAACATTTTCATCACCTTTCATAATCACCAATGGGACAAGGCAGGGATGTCCTCTGTCCCCTCTCTTATACATCCTAGTGACGGAGCACCTGCTCTCATCAATTCGCCATAACCCCAATATTAGGTGGATTGAGGTGGGAGGCACCGAGTACAAGTGCTCTCTATTTGCTGATGATGTCCTAGTATATATCACTTAATCACATATATCCATTCCTGCTGTTACGGCTGAAATAGATCACTTTGTTACATGGTCAAATTTTAAAATCAATGCAGCGAAGTCTGAGGCCCTCGATGTCTCCCTCCCCAAATCCATACAGGATTCCATCCAGTCCAACTTTCCCTTTGCCTGGCCCTCACAGGGTATGAAATACTTTGGAATTCCTATTCATAGAGACCTCTCCCATCTATGTTATCTTAATTTTGGGCCCTTTATTGAACAACTCCATACAGACCACGGTTGGCAAGTTAGAACTGTAAGATTCACTACGTGAACCACTGGTGTTTTGTGGAAAAGCACATGTACACTGTGTTCCAAATTATTATGCAAAAAGTGTTTAGGAGTGATAAGGGAAGAATTTGTTTGTCAGTTAAACTCATTGATGGTGATGTGTGTCAGGGCTCTTTATATCACTGTAAGCAATTGCAGACACCTGTGCTAATTAGTTTGGCAGGTGTGTCCAATGAAAGGCAAGACTACTTAAGAAGGCTGTCCCACATTATTAAGCAGCCTACATTTTCTGCCATAATGGGAAAGAAAAAGGATGTGTCGGCTGCTGAGAAGCAACAAATTGTGGAGTGTTTAGGTCAAGGCATGACTACAATCAACATTGTGCGATGATCAGGATGAAGTGTCTTGGCAATCAAGAAGTATGTGGCTGATTCACAGTACACACGTGTGCGTGCTGATAAGGGCAAATTGAGGACTCTTTGCTACAGGCAATTACGTCAGGTTAAAAGAGCAGCGGCAAAAAAGCCTTGTCATAGCAGCAGACAAGTTTTTGAAGCTGCTGGTGCCTCCAACGTCCCCCGAACAACAAGATGCAGGGTCCTTCAGAGGTTTGCAGCTGTGTATACGCCATCCTGTCGACCTCCTCTATCCACTTCACACAAGCAGAAACGGCTCCAGTGGGCCAAACATTACATGAAGACTGATTTCAAAACTGTTTTGTTCACGGATGAGTGCCATGCAACGCTCGATG
This sequence comes from Phyllobates terribilis, assembly GCF_046119375.1. NCBI lineage: Eukaryota > Metazoa > Chordata > Amphibia > Anura > Dendrobatidae > Phyllobates > Phyllobates terribilis. Next base: position 449,991,566 of record NW_027362764.1, read on the forward strand.
GTCCAGATGGATGGAGTGGGGGATGGCTGGTTGATGGACACCCCACGCAAACACGGCTACAGCGCCAACAAGGAGGAGGTGGAGTAATGTTTTGGGCTGGAATCATGGGGAGAGAGATTGTCGGCCCCTTTAGGATCCCTGAAGGGGTAAAGATGAACTCCATAATGTATGTGGAGTTTCTCAAACAGCACTTCCTGCCATGGTTCAAGAAGAAGAACCGTGTATTTCACAGCAAGATCATTTTTATGCATGATAATGCACCGTCTCATGCTGCACATAACACATCTGCATCTCTGGCTGATATGGGCATAAAAGGGGACAAACTTATGGTGTGACCCCCATGCTCCCCTGACCTCTACCCCATTCAGAACCTCTGGAGCATCATCAAAAGGAGTGTCTATGATGGCGGGAGGCAGTTCACATCTAAGCAACAGCTCTGGAAGAGTATTCTGTCCTCATGCAAAACAATTGAAGCAGAAACCATCCAAAACCTGACAAATTCAATGGACGAGAGAGTTCAGAAGCTCCTTTCGAACAAGGGGTCCTATGTGCAAATGTAACATCACCTAGAATAAAGTTTTGAGTTGAAAACTGTTTGATTTCAGTTTCTAATAACCTGCTAATGCTTATAATTTCAAAAATGACCATTTTTTTGGTCTTTATTAAATTGAAAAGGTTGATCGAAGAGTGTGGGGGATCTAAGAGTGTGGCAACCCAGTAGTCAGGATTACTTTGAATTCTGACAATCTGAGGGTCATGCTGCAGGTAGTGCAGCAAGAAGGCACTTATGTGTCTTGCGCATCTCTGAGCCCCAAAATTATTTTCCGGGCTAGATGCAGCTAAAAATTATTATTAATTTTAAATCTGGTGGAGCTTAGTATACATGGCCTAATAGAATCAGTACTGCACACTGCTACAAAGCCCAAATTATTTTCCAGCCAAGATACAGATAAACATGATTAGTAATTTTAAATCTGGTGGAGCTTAGTATAGATGGCCTAATAGAATCAGTACTGCACACTGCTACAAAGCCCAAATAATTTTCCAGCCAAGATACAGATAAACATGATTAGTAATTTGAAAGCTTAAAATGGTTGGTGAGGTGATTTTAACCAATCATCAAGCTTTTACTCTCCCCAGGATGACACAGGGGTAGAAAAGTCATTTCGGATCCATGATTTGTTCATCTTTATAAACGTGAGTCTGTCTACATTATCAGTGGAGAGCCGCGTGTTCTTATCTGTCAGCACACCACCAGCAGCACTGAACACACGTTCAGACAGAACGCTGGCTGCGGGGCATGACAAGATCTCCAAGGCGTAAGTGGCTAGCTCCGGCCATTTATCCAGATTGGAAGCCCAAAAAGAGCAAGGGTCCAGTGACACAGTCATGGCTTCAATGTTTACTTGGAGATACTCCTGTACCATCGTCTCTAGGTGTTGACTATGTGTCAGACTTCTTGTCTCCTGTGGCCTTGCAAAGGATGGGCTAAAACAGTGGTGAAATAATTCCGCAAAATTGATGTTACCAGCAGCTACTGTGTTTCTGTTACGGTTTGAGTGCTGAACACTCGACGGTCCCACGGTTGGCAAGTTGGAACTGTGAGATTCAGTACGTGCACCACTGGTGTTTTGTGGAAAAGCACATGTAAGATTCTGCAACAGTCTCTGCTGATACTCCTGCATGCGTGCATCCCTTTCTATGGCAGGAATTATTTCTGCAAATTTACTTTTGTACCGGGGATCTAACAGTGTGGCAACCCAGTAGTCAGGATTATTTCTAATTCTCACAATTCAAGGGTCATGTTGCAGGTAGTGCAGCAAGAAGGCACTCATGTGTGTTGCGCATCCAGGAGCACCAAGTCCCTGTTGTGTTGGTGGCGAGGTAACAATCATGCTTCCTTCCTCTGTCCTCTCCCCCCAACCACGCACAACAGAAATGTGATCAAGGTCTACCTCATCTGATGAGTCTTCCATCAGTTCGTCCTCCACTTCTTCCTGGGCTCCTGCACCTTCATCACTAGTTTGGCTGCTACCATGCGCCCTGGTAAAACCATCTCCCCCACCCTCACATGCCTGCCGCCTTGGTGCTGCCGACGGTCTGGACCTTGCAGATGTTAGCCCTTCCGCATACAACTCCTCCTCCTCTACTTCCTCCACCTCCTCTTGTGCCACCACCTGACTCCGAATTCTGTTTAACATGTGCTCCAGCATGTAAATCACCGGAATAGTCATGCTGATAATGGCATCGTCAGCACTAAACATCTTCGTCGCCATTTCAAAACTGTGCAGAAGGGTGCATAGGTCCCTGATCTGAGACCACTCCTCCAGCGTGATTTGCCCTACCTCTGGATCTCGTTGGCCATACGTCAGAAAGTATCGCACCAGGGCTTGTCGGTGTGGCCACAGTCGCTGCAACATGTGCAGAGTTGAATTCCACCGGGTAGGCACATCGTATTTTAGCCGGTGAAGTGGCAGGCCCAACGACTTCTGTAGAGAATTAAGTCGCTGAGCTGTGGGATGCGAACGGCGGAAGTGAGTACACAGCGACCGTGCCCTCTGCAGAAGGCCATCTAGTCCCGGATAGTGGGCTAAAAATTGCTGGACAACCAGGTTCAACACGTGAGACATACAAGGCACGTGTGTGACAATGCCCCGGCGAAGGGCCGCACCCAGGTTTGCAGCATTGTCGCGCACGGCCTTCCCTGGTTTCAGGTCCAGTGGAGACAACCATTCATGAAATTGGTTCTCCAGAGCTGACCACAACTCCTCAGCTGTGTGACTCACATTTCCCAGACATTTCAATTTAAAAACCGCCTGATGACGTTGAGCCCTACTGCCAGCATAGTAAGGAGGTGTGCAGGATCACTTCTGCGCAGTTAGAAAGCTTATGGCATGACCAGACAGGCTTTGGGTGCAGGTGGAGGACCGAGAGGAGGTTGAGGAGGCAGATGCAGTGGAGGAACTTTGAGATAAAGAGGATTGACGCACAATTCGTGGGGACGGCAAGACTTGGACAGCAGCCCCTTGTCCTGCTGTCACCATAGTTACCCAGTGCCCAGTCAGCGACATGTAAGGCCCCTGTCCATGCCTACTCCTCCAAGTGTATGTGCTGAAATGCACCCTGTCACACACAGAGTTTCTCAAAGAAGCGGTGATGTTGTGTGCGACATGCTGGTGGAGGGCAGGCACACCTTTCTTTGAGAAGTAGTGCCGACTGGGCATTCGGTACTGGGGCACTGCGACGGACATAAGGTCTCGAAAATCCTCTGTGTCCACCAGGCGGAAAGGCAGCATTTCTGTAGCCAAGAGCTTGCAGATGGTGAAATTCAACCTCTTAGCTTTCTCATGGCTAGGAGGAAATGGTCTTTTACTTGTCCACATCTGAGGGACCGAGGGCTGGCTATTGTGCTTAGACGGGGTTGATAAGGGTGTCCCCGGCAAACTGCCGATCTGTGAGGAAGATGCAGGAGGACATGTTAGCACCACCTTTGGATCAAGGCAACCTATTGATGTCGGACAGCGCTCAACACCAGCTGGTGTTACCACCTCCAAAGAAAATGATGACCTGCCAATCACGCTGGCTGTTGCGGGTAAAGAGGTGGCAGGTCTGCGCCCCAAAACAGGTGTGACTGCTGTCCCCCCAGTCACAGAGGATGAATAGGCCGTGGAGGCACAAGATATGACAGACGGTGGTTGGCCCGGCCGGCTAGGCCGCATTGTAGCAGTGAGCTTCCCACTGCAACTTATGCTTCATGTCCATGTGCCGGTTCATGCATGAAGTACTCAAACTATGTATTTTTTGGCCTCTACTTAGCTTTAGCTGACAAATGTTACAGATAACACGAGTTGGGTCATCTTTATCGATCTGAAAAATAGCCCAGGCTATGCAAAGCTTAGCACCCATGCGACCTGAAGAGCCACCACGACTTGTGGTGAGAGGCAGAGTTGTGTTTGAGGATGCAGTTGTTGATGTGCTTCCAGTACTACGTCTCTGTCCAGGAAGCCGCAACCTGACCTCGTCGTCACTAGCATTCTCCTCCACCTGCTCTGCTGATCTCATCTCTTGGCTGACTGTGGGTTGACAGTAAGTGGGATCTCCAACCTCATCATCATCACCCTGTGCGTTATCACACCGGTCGTCCTCAGAGCCAACCTGTTCTTGCCCTGACAAAAAACTAAAGTTGTCGCTCCAATCAGGTATTTGAGTCTCATCATCGTCTTCATCATTGTCTCCACCAACAGGAGTTACAGTTTGGGAATGAGGGTCTACATTATGGTCAGAACCTTCAGCGTCTGGTCCTGGATCCGACTCATAAAGATTCTGGGCATCAGTGCAGATCATTTCCTCGTCTGTATTCACAGAAGTGCTGGAGCCGACCTCTGATTCCCAGGCTATAGAATGAGTAAACAGCTTTGCAGACTCAACCATCTGTTCTACCTCATACTCAGACGGGCAGCTGGAGATTTGGGAGCTGTGAGGAAGCAAGTGCGATTGGGGTGACACATTTGAGGACTGGAGTATTTGTGATGTTGAAGTTGATGTGTAGGAGAGCCCACTTAAAGGAACACTTGATATCCGTTGAAGCACCTGCTGTTTTTGTGCCTCATCTGGAATTTGTAGCGATTGGCGAGGCCGAAAGAAAGGGATCGTATCACATTGTCCGCTAAAAGAAGTAGACATTTTAGTTTGGCTGGAAGATGGTCTTTCTTCTGCAGATGTTACTGTTGCTTTAACACCTACCCCACGGACACAACCTTTTTTCCCCTTCCCAACATGCCTATTCCCCTTTCCACCAGCAGCAGGCCTTTTTCTTCTCATTTTGGTGGTTAACTAATTCACAACTCTGGAGTTGTTTGCACAAAAAAACAATGGATGGGAACCGTGCAGAGCTGAGTGGCCAAACTGTGGTATTAGGCCAAAACTTTTGGCTGGGTTAAATGCAGAAAAAAATTATATTCAATTTGCAACCTAATGGAGGTCAGTATAGATGGACTAATAGACCAAGTCCCACATACTGCTAGAAGCCCAAATATTTTTTCAGAGCTAGATGCAGAAAAATATTATATTCAATTTGCAACCTGATGGAGGTCAGTATAGATGGACTAATAGAACAAGTCCCACACACTGCTAGAAGGCCAAATATTTTTTCAGAGCTAGATGCAGACAAAAAATTATTTTGAATTTGCAACCTGATGGAGGTGAGTATAGATGGACTAGTAGAACAAGTCCCACACACTGCTAGAAGCCCAAATATTTTTTCAGAGCTAGATGCAGAAAAAAATTATATTCAATTTGCAACCTGATGTAGGTCAGTATAGATGGACTAATAGAACAAGTCCCACACACTGCTAGAAGGCCAAATATTTTTTCAGAGGTAGATGCAGAAAAATATTATATTCAATTTGCAACCTGATGGAGGTCAGTATAGATGGACTAATAGACCAAGTCCCACACACTGCTAGAAGCCCAAATATTTTTTCAGAGCTAGATGCAGACAAAAAAATATTTTTAATTTGCAACCTGATGGAGGTCAGTATAGATGGACTAATAGAACAAGTCCCACACACTGCTAGAAGCCCAAATATTTTTTCAGAGCTAGATGCAGACAAAAAATTATTTTGAATTTGAAACCTGATGGAGGTCAGTATAGATGGACTAGTAGAACAAGTCCCACACACTGCTAGAAGGACAAATATTTGTGTGAAAATTGTCTTGAAATTAACAAGGTATAGCGCACACAGCAACAGCGGTGCCGTCTAACACGCAGCTGCAGCAGTGAGAAAATGGTGGCGACGGGGAAAATGACTGGGTCTTATAGGGCAAGGACATGTGACATACACTGCCAATGACACATGCCCTTGCTTGTGTGAAAAAAAGCACTTCGCTCCGTGTGTGCGCTGCTGATAGGCTGACAGATTGCACCTCCCCACTGTAAATGTGGGAAAGAGAAAAAAAAATGGAGATCTTCATTATTCCTGCAGAGATCCATCCCCTGCCCCTCCCCCCGCCCCACTGTACACTCAAACTGCGTATTAACATTAATTTTCATCATTACTGAGAAAAAATCCAGTTATGATTTTGGTGCACGAACAGTTATCGAACATAACCTCGAACAGCCGAATTTTTCTCAAATCGTTCGTGTTCGCCGAACGGCTCGAACACCGCCCAAAACAGCTCGAATTTGAGATTGGCGAACAGTTCGAGTCGAACAACGCTCATCTCTATTGGCTATCTAATGCTGTTGCTGAACTTGTCTTTGAAAGTGCTACATGTACATAAATGGTTTGGGGTGTGAAACTCTGTTCATATATTTTCTTTAAAAGCTTATTTGGGTTTTCCCATATGGGACGAATCACATTTGATTGCTGATGATCATATCAACAGAAAAATTTGTGGTCAGCTTCTTGTTGGAGACTGTTATGCAAAAGAGTTTTTCACCTCAAAGGAACAATGATTTTCAACATGTGTATTATCCACATTAAAGTTACATAATTTTTTTCTCTGTATTGCAAATATACAATTTTGTGATACTCAAAACTCTGGCAGGAATGTTCTAATCTACTATCTTCAGGAGCATGCCGCTCAATTGCCTTCCAGTTTCTTGGTTGTCGGGAGCAGTGCTCTATGAAGATTGACAGTTCAGGCCAGCAACATGATTGAGTTCCTGTTAGAAATTGAGCACTCATTCATGCTACTAACAGAGGCACTATGCCACAATCTGGCCAGCTTCAGGACATCGCTTACAGGCTCTAAAGCATAGAGGCTGCACGTGACTCGCACTACTTACCAAGGTAACTGGCCACTGGAGACTGCAGCGTGGCCAGGAAGCAAGGTAACAAACTGAAAAGCAGATAATTAAAAATCCCTCCATTCTTGAGATCGAGAGGATTTTTAAGACGTTGTTTTTACAAGCACTTTGCAATTTTAACCATTTAAGAACTTGAGGCAACAACTTTAAATGTTTGCACCGATGGCTGCATATTAAATAAAATATTGTTTTGCATACAATCTAAATAAAGCATTTTGTAATGTATAAGAATTTAATTCTCCTGCAACTGAACCCACATATTGCCTCAGATTGAGCTATTATAAGAAAGACATTGAGCAGTTATAAGAAAAACAGTTTGATGACTAAATCTAGATGTGGGGAACAAAGCACACAATAGGGCGATAACCCTATCAAGGAAGAATGGGTAAGTGCTGGTTATTCTCACCTGGTGGAGTTGTGATGGGCACAACTCCTATATAACTATGAAGAAAAACAGCTGCTGCTGCCCCATGGCTGGTGGAAAAATCCTCCAGGAAATATTGGATCCAGTTGGATGAAACATGTGAGCTGTGCTGCTGGAGTAAATTGATTTCTCAGAAATGATGATGAGAAAATGTTTTTTTTATTCATAACACGTTTCCGGAATCTTTATCAAGTGAGAAAAGCAAATGTGATATAAGAAGCACAGTTTGAAAGAGATAGCATTCCTCAGGTATCCACTGTCAAATTAAGTAGATCATTGGCCTTAGACAGTTCCACAGACTTGTGCCTCTCTTCCCCACTGCATCCCTGCCATGTTGAGTCTATACTCAACACCAACTTTTGGTGCTAATATGGACAATTAAGTGTTACTATTTTACATTTCACAGGTCTTTGCCCCTAAACAGTTTGATATTGTCAAATCAGTCCAGGTAGTATTAAACTATGTCAGAACATGTCTATTGACAATGGGAATGGTAAAGCCCAGTTGCTATTTGTCTCTTGTATACACAGAGACTTTTTGTATACTTCTAAAGCCAAGCATTGGTCACTGAGGTACAATGTTAAGGCCATTGATTGGCTGGGCCTGCCCCATGAGTAGACAGCAATGTGATCGCTAAAGGACAGGCCAGTTGGAGCAATGTATTTGGGATTAACAGGGCAAGGAAAAACAGGAGTAGGAATCTCAAGAGCAGTTAGGAATAGAGTGGTGACCCTGCAACATTGTTAGACTGATTAGTTAAGCAATGTGTCTTATTATTTTATGCAGCTCCCAACTGATCCTACAGAGAAGTCAGAAAATCCTTTAATGTTGACAAGTTATTAGCAAGATATATACAGACATTTTTACTATCTTTTATCTGACAAGATCAAAAGGATTTGTTTTAGAAAAAAATGAGGAAGAATACTTACAGGTTAATAAGCATGACTGAATATGCATGACAGTAACCCTCCACCTTAATCAATCTTAGCAGGTCCGCAAGAATGGCTTTTGATAGAGTGGATTGGCTGTAAAGGAGATTGACTCTTTGCACAGGCTGATTTCACACACAATTCATAGGTTTTATTATCTACTCCCAACTAAGTGTCAGAATGAAAGTAGACAGAACATTTTCATGCAGTTTTTGACATTTATTATAGGACAAGACAGGGATGTGTCCTCCCATTATCCTTATTTGTAATTGTGATGTATTAGATAAGACAGAAGGGTTAGCAGTTTCTTAATAGATGTACAACACATCTCAGCAATTGCAGATAATCTATTCATCCTAATCTTTATTCTAAAAAAGCCTTCCACAACTTATGAATTTTATTTCACATTTCCACCAAATTCTCTAACTTCAAAGTAAATTTGAATAAATGAACATAATATAAAATGAAAATACCTGTATCTTGGGAGATCAATGAGGTATACTTTTATGTGTAGTTGTGGCAATTTTTTTTCTTTGCCTATATTACCACTATTTCCACCTTCTGAACTGACTATATGGTCCTAAATGGGGATGAACAGATTGATTCGCAAAGGATCAAGTTCCAGTGGAATACCCTGAAATTTGTAGTTGCATGCGAATTCAGACACTTTGGAATTGACAGTTCGCAAAAAAAACCTTGCCTGGCACCATTTCCCACATTGCTAAAGCATCAGCGAGCAGGCAGGTGTCTTTTTGTGTTGCCACTCAGGCCTCCCTATAATGCTCTGCAGCTATGCCATCTTACGAATTTTCATACCTTGTACAATGGTAGTCAGTAACTGGGATCAGGGGTTTCCAGTGGTCACAGTTTGTATGGCAGAATTGTTTACCATCTCCAGAGTCACTGGGTAGGTCTCTCTCTTCTGTAGAGTGTAAGCTATTATGGTCATCTGGGTCCTCTTTTTTTCACTATCCTGTAGAGTGTAAGCATTTATGGTCAGGAGGGTCCTATCTCTCTCACTTGTGAAGGGTATTTTCCAAGAAATTACAAGCTTTTCAGTAATGAGATTCGTGCAATTCTTCTCACCATCAAAGAAACTTTTATGGAAAATTCAGCAAAGTTGGTAATATCAAATTTCAAAAGATCTGTTCATCACTAGTCCTAGATAAATACAGTGGTCTAAGAATGTAGTTTTGAATCTGTATAACCAATAGTTAATAAAAAATGGAATTTCATTTTACACATGGTGCATCCTTCTCTAAACTGTGTTGGCAATGCATCAAAGATATTTGTCACTCTCCTACCCATACTGGACTTGTCAGTTGAATGAACATTTCTGGGCAGAAATTCAAAGAGTAATCAGACATATTTTTACATATGAAGTTAGCCAAATGTGTTGGATGACAAAACTGTAAAGTTGGGAACTGAGATCACAAGTTAAGTTTTTGAAAATATGGACAAAATATAGCATCATATCATATTAATAAACTGAGCCTACTTAAATACTTATTTCAAGCAGTAATGCTTCTAAAGATTTCATGACTTAAAACTACAAAATACCCTTGATACACACCTGACCCAAATATCCGTTTCCTTCCCATGGGCTGGCTACCTTCTGCTGTGCTCCACATCAGATTTTACAAGTTGCACACAGTGGATCAATGACATTGTTTCCCTAGACCTATTTAAGGTCTGCTTAGACACACACCTGAGTATTGGGATTGAGACACTGACTATTAAAGATTACCTTTTAAGATAAATAGACAAAGGGTTTTTTGTGTTAGCCGATTGAGACACTAGCCCCATAGCTGGCTTCACCATTAGAAATGAGCAAACATGTTCAGAAAAAGTTTTTTTTTTTCAAATTTGGCATGAACATTGCACATTCGGATTCGTGATTGGACCACAGAGCGTTTTTACTCACAATAGGCAAAATTTGGCAAAAGGGTGGTAAATGATCGCGTTTCCACTAGTGTATTTTAATTACTTTGGCTAGGAAAGTGATGTTGTATGATGAGCGGGGGGGACATGTTTGATGAGGGGAGGGTGTAGGGAAAGATCAGAGGAGCAGCGGACTGTTAGTTTTAGTTTTTCTTTTTTTCATAACTTAATATGTGGAGATTCCAGCAAGCCAATCAGGGTACAGAAACCATCCACAATGTCCAGACACAAGGGCTTATGTCATTGGCTGCCGAAGTCTCATGTCCCATTCCATATAAAGAGCGGATATGCTGTTTTGGCACCATTTTGACAATGTAACAGTGCAGAGAGGCTGTTCCTACTGCTGCTCCTGGGCAGTGAGAGAGTGAGATAGTTAGCTAGGCGGTTGCTTGTAAGTCAGATAATGTAGATAGATAGGATCCTGTGTGTCACTCCAGGTGTGGGAAAGATTTAGTGCAACACAGAGGGACTGGGAGCCCAGACATTAGGGAAAGGGGGGAGTGGAAACTTCTTAGTCTGGTCTAGTGTCACCCTGTATCAACTACCATCCCTATATTGGCTCTTCACTAATCGCCGCACGCGTGCCTCGCCCTTACTTTCTCTGGCGTATGGCTAAGGCTAGGGAAGGAAGGAGATGAGCACTAATCGATCTCCACTAAACTCTATAGACAACAAGGGTAGATAAACAGGGGGGAATTGCTAAGCTTTAGACGACTCCAAACAAATGCCCACATGGCCTAAAGCTCCAGAGAGGATGAAATATTGCTCTTGCTAGGCCTCACAAGTAGTAATGAATATCGCCAGCACTTCCCTCTCAGACACACCAGGTATTTATACACCCAGGCCAGAGCAAGGTAGCCACTGGGTCCTAGAGACAGCCAGCCTTTAAGAAGATGTCTGTAATGCCAAATGTAGAGATCTCCTGCAACCAACTACAAGGCGACTGTCTGTCACTTCCCACACACCTATGACAGTACACCCCCCCTCTACGAGTGGCCTCCGGACACTCAGGACAGGGTTTCTCGGGAAAAGAGAAGTGAAATGAGCGAACCAATCTGGGAGCTATCACCTCTGATGCTGAAACCCACATCCTCTCCTCTGGACCATAGCCTTTCCAGGCCACCAAATATTGTGGAGAATGACATTGGGGATTAAAATCTACAATCCTCAAAATCTGGAACTCCAGATTACCATCAACCATTGCTTGGGGTGGTAGTAGAGGCGAGGGCTCAAGAGGTTCCACATATTTTTTAAGTAAGGACCTATGGAACACATTGTGGACTTTAAGGGCCTGAGGAAGTTCAAGACGAAACGCTGCTGCGTTAATAACGGCAGTTATTTTATAAAGACCAGTAAACCTAGATCCCAGCTTCAAAGAAGGAACTTTCAATCTTATATTCCTGTAGACAACCACACAAAGTAATTCACATTCAGGTCCGGACCTGGCAAGTGTTTTCTGTCAGCCATATGTTTATACATGTTTCCCATGATTTTTAAATCACTCAGTACACTCTGCCATACCGAGGAGAGAGACAAAGCAAACCTTTCCTCCTCAGGAACTCCTGAAGATCCTCCCCCACTAAAGGTACCAAACTGTGGGAGATAACCGTATGCACCGAAGAACGGTGACCTGTCAGTGGATTATTGATGATCATTATTAATGGAAAATTCTGCCATCAGTAAGTAGGATGCTCAATCCTCCTGATTTTCAGAAACAAAACACCTGAGGTAAGTCTCCAAATTCTGATTGACGCGCTCGATCTGGCCATTCGTCTGAGGGTGGAAGGCAGAGGAAAATGACAGCTGCACCCCTAGTCGAGAACAGAATGCCTTCCAGAACTTGGAAACAAACTGGGACCCACAATCTGACACCACATCGGAGGGAACCCTGTGAATCTTCACAATCTCATTTATGAACACCTGAGCATGTGTCTTGGAATTTGAAAGTGCAGACAATGCGATGAAATGAACCATTTAACTGAACCTATCTACTACCACCAAAACCATGAATTTGCCTGCAGAAACCGGTAGGTCAGTAATAAAATCCATGGACAAGTGTGTCCGTGGCCTACTAGGAATAGGTAGCAGAAGAAGAGTACAAGACAGACGGGAACCTTAGAATGTGCTCAAATACTACAAGCAGCTACATGTTTAATTACATCCCGATACAACCCTGGCCAACAAAATTGATGAAAGAGGAGGTCCGCAGTTGCCTTAACACATGGATGCCCAGCAAACACAGAGTTATGATGTTCCTTAATTACTTTGCAGCGCAGATAAGATGGTACATTAACTTTCCGGAAGGTCAGGAGGCAGGGGCGTCCCCCTGTGCCTCCAACACCTCACCCTCCAGTTCAGGATACAGTGCCGAAATAACTAACCCTTCCTGTAATATCAAGACAGGGTTCTCATGTTCACCACCACCAGGGAAGCTCCGGGGCAAAGTATCAACCTTGACATTTTTGACCTCTGGACGAAAAGTGACAACAAAATTGAACCTAGTAAATAACAGGGACCATCTGGCTTGCCTAGAGTTGAGACGTTTAGTTGACTGGACATATGACAGGTTCTTATGGTCAGTAATAACAGTAATAGGATAAACAGCCCCCTCCAACCAATGTCGCCATTCCTCGAACGCCAATTTGATCACCAAAAGTTCCCTATTACCCACGTCATAATTTCTCTCAGCCGAAGACAATTTTTTAGAAAAGAAGGCGCATGGATGCCATTTACCAGGGGACGTATTCTGAGACAACACAGCCCCAACCCCGACCTCCGACACATAAACCTCCACAACAAAGGGTTGAGAAACATCGGGTTGACTGAGTATAGGTGCAGTAGCAAAATTATTCTTTAAGGAAGAAAAAGCCTGGAGGGCAGCATCCGACCATTTGGAAAAATCAGACCCTTTTTTAGTCATGTCAATAAGGGGTTTTACTATAACAGAATGATTTTGAATGAATTCCTGGTAAAAATTAGTAAAACCCAAAACATGTTGTAGAGCCTTCAGGTTCTCGGAATGTTCCCAGTCAAGGACTGCATGGATCTTCTCCGGATCCATCCGAAAATCCGAAGATGACAACAAGTACCCAAAAAACAGCATCTCCTGAACAGTGAAAACACATTTTTCTAGTTTGGCATAAAGTTTGCTATCCCTTAATATCTGGAGCACCTGCTTAACATGCCCCCGATGAGTCTCAAAATCAGGTGAGTAAACCAAAATATTGTCCAGATAGACCACCACAAACCTCCCTACCAAATGATGGAAAATGTAATTTATGAAATGCTGGGATACTGCAGGTGCATTGGTCAAACCAAAAGACATGACCAGACTCTTGAAACTTTCTTCCAGGGTATTGAACGCTTTTTTCCATTTGTCCCCTTCTCTGATTCTAACCAGGTTGTATGCTCCCCTTAAATCCAATTTGGAGAATACCTTAGCTCCCACAACCTGGCTGAACAAATCAGGAATCAGAGGAAGAGGGTATGGATCACGGAGGGTAATTTGATTTAATTCCTGGAAATCTAAACAGGGACATAGACCGCTATCTTTTTCCTTCACAAAGAAGAGCACTGCCGCCATGGGCGAAGATGAGGGTCTGATATGTCCCTTCTCCAGACTTTCCGCAATGAAATCCTTCATGGCTTGTCTCTCAGGGCCAGAAAGATTTTACAGTCTGGACTTCGGTAGTTTAGCTCTGGGAGTCAGGTAAATAGGACAGTCATAGGCACGATGAGGAGACAAATCCTGACACCCCCTCTCAGAAAAAACATCCTCAAAACCAGACAGGAAATCAGGTAATATTTCCGTTGAGACAGTAGCAAGAGAAATATCTAAACAGTTCTCATGGCTGTAATCTCCTCATTCAACAATCTCCCCGGCTTGCCAATCCACCAGCGGATTATATTTAACAAGCCAAGGGATACCCAAAACAATCAGTGTGGGAAGATTGTCCAGAACATAGCAAAGGATTATTTCACAATGAACTGACCCCACCCTCAGTTTTATATTATGTACAATCTGAGTAAATGCTTCCTGTGCAAGTGGCGCCGAGTCGATGGCGAAAATGGGAATAGGTTTATCTAAAGTACAGCAAACAAGACCATGAGTTTACACAAACTCAGCATCCACCATGCTGACTCTGTCTCCACTGTCAATAAACACAGAAATTTTCTCGGTTTTGCTCTCTAGCACCCCCTCTGCTGTCAGGACAAACGAGAACTGCAGTTTGGCCACAAATGCACCCCTTTTTTATCCAACTCCAGACTACCAAGAGTTAATCGAGTCTCCTTTTGCTTAGGAATTGAAGGAAAGGTCCCAACAAAATGTCCCTTTTCCCACAAAAAAACATACACCTTTTTTCTTGCGAATCTCCGGGTAGATGTATGATGCAGGGACATATCCCCAGCTGCATGGGTTCCTCCACCTCCCCTAGTACTGGTTCACCTCCAGACCGCTCTCCTGGCAGAGGTTCACAACCCCGACCAGAAGGCCCCGGAGAAGGTGGTCTCACCCGTCCTAGAGACAGCTAGCCTTTAAGTAGATGTCTGTAATGTCAAATGTAGAGATCTCCTGCAACCAACTGCAGGGCGACTGTCTGTCACCTCTGACACACCCGTGAAACTGTGGGGCTGTGAAACTGACCTTGTAGGAGAGCAATCGTTTTTGCTTTTAGTGTGGTCCTAACAGAGACACGAGGCCACATTTCAGCATAGAACTCTGTTGTTACCATGCTACAGAAACCATGCCACATTTGAGTTTGTAAATGTTTTGCACTGAGAATTTGCTCTATCCAGGGGTTCACATAATAAAATCACATTTTTTTCTGTTACTACCATGCTACAGAAACCATGCCACAATTGAGCTTTTAATTCTTTGTAGCTGATTTTCTGCTCCATCCAGAGGTTCACATAATAAAGTCTACATTTTTTCTGTTACTACCGTGCTACAGAAGCCATGCTACATTTGTGCTCCAGCCACAAGCCCAAATGTATCATCGGCATCTCTGCCCCCTGCCAGGCAGAGATGCTGTCTTCCTTACTGCCGCGCTCGTGGTCCGTCGCCTTCTTGCCCCTCTGCTGCTGGAGCATGCAGCTTCCCGGGCGCTGTGCTTAGTGCGCGCGTGCACTCCCTCCCTCTTAAAGGGGCCTCGTGCGATGTCCTAAAAAGTCCCCGGCCAATGGCCGGAGGACTTTCCCTATTTAAAGCACCTCCTCCAATATGAAGATGCCCGTGCAAGGTTGTTGCTCTGTGATTCTTACTGCTGCTTCAGCCCTCAGGTCCCTCTGCAAGTCAGTCCTGTCTGCCAGTCTGTTCTTCAGTCCAGCCTGCCAGTCTGACTACTATCCTGCTCGACAGTCTGTCTACAGTCCAGTCTGCCAGTCTGTCTATGGGCTCTGCCCACCTACTTACCTGGAAGAATTTGCCTGTTACCTGCCGTGCCCGCCAGCCTGCTTATATGGAAGCACCTGCCTGTTACCTGCCGTGCCCACCAGTCTGCTTACCTGGAAGCACCTGCCTGTTACCGGCCGTGCCTGCCAGCCTGCTTACCTGGAAGCACCTGCCAGTTACCCGTTGTGCTCGCCAGCCTGCCTACTCAGAACACCCATCTGGCTATCAGCCGAATCAGCCTGCTTGTCTACCCGGACCACCTGTCAGCCTGCCTGCCGTGCTCATCCGCTGTACCGATCAGTTCCTGCCATCTGACCCATGGTAGTCACCTGCTCTCATACAAGATCGGTCCCAGAGTGGCACCTGGTCCTCCTGCTCGGTCCCTCCCTGGTTCACGAAGTCGATTGAGCCGCCGTGCGACCTTGGTCAGGCCGAGTAGGTACTTAGTCACGCCCCTCTGGTACCTCCTTGCAACGCAGCACAGAGGTTCCACCACCCGGATCCGTAACACCAAATTTCAAAATATGAATTCTTTGTGTTAATAGCGTCGTCCTGAAACCAGGCCACATTTCAGCTTTTAATTATTTTGTGCTAATATTGTGCTCCAGCCTGGAGTCCATATTTCAAAATCTAAATTCTTTGTGCTAACAGCGTGGTCTTGAAACCACGCTACATTTCAGCATGGGACAGGTTTTCCTCCTCTTCCAAAGGACCACCACCTCCTCCCGCAGACTATTCAAAGTGGGCTCCAGCATATAGATGACTGGAATAGGGATGCTGATGATGGCATCGTCAGCGCTTACTATCTTAGTAGCCATTTTGAAACTGTGCAGAAGGGTGCAGAGGTACTTCATCTGTGTCCACTCTGCAAGAGTGATTTGCACCACTTTCGTACTGTGTTGGCCCAGGCTATGCAAAATGCCATACTGCACCAGAGCTTGTCACTGCTACCACAGTTGCTGCAATGTGCAAAGTTGAATTACACCATGTCGGCACATCGCATATCAACCAGTTAACTAGTAGGCAGAAAAATCTTTGTAGCATCGCAAATCGATGACCCACAGTTTGCGAATGGTGGAAGTGAGCACACAGCTCTGCTGGCCGACTAATCCACCGGTCACCCCGCTATTCCCCGGCTTCTCCCCTCTTTCAATCTCTGCACTGACTCCCCGTTGCCTAGAGACTCCAATTCAAAACCCTAACTTTGGCATACAAAGCCACCCAAAGCCTGTCTCCTCCATAAATCTGTGGCCTAGTCTCCCAGTACTCACCAGTACGCAATCTCCAATCCTCACAAGATCTCCTTCTCTATTCCCCTCTTCCCATAATCGCATACAAGATTTGTCATGTGCATCTCACTTTCTTTGGAACTCTCTATCCCAATATATCAGAACCACGCCTTCAAAAGGAACCTGAAGACCTACCTTTTCCGACAAGCCTACAACCTGGAGTAACCCTCGCTCCACCATACCACTGCACGTCTAGCTCTACCCTCACCCATCCCTTGTAGATTGTTTGAGAGCCCTCGCGGACAGAGTCATCTCTCCTCCTGTACCAGTCAGTTACTTTTTTGTTCAAGATTATTGTGCTTGTTACTTGCTATGTAAACCCCTTTTCACATGTAAAGTGCCATGGAATAAATGGTGCTATAATAATTATCAAAAACCAGAAAGAATTAAACCAAATATTAAACCTTTTTGTGTCCCCATTGTGTAACTGAGGGCTGCGTATTTTTCTTCATAGTGAAACGCAGCTTGCGTTCCACTCTCAGCAATATTGATAGTTACGTAACCAGGAAGTGACGTATGGATTAGCAAAACGCAAATGGGGAGTATACGGACTTGTGTACGCAGTTTGCGCTCCACTCCCTAGTTAACACTGGTAGCCACGCAACCGGAAATGACGTCTGGCGTAAGAACCGGAAGTGATGCAAAACCTAGGAGTACGCGATGGGGAGTTCTTGGAACGTGGCTTGCGTTCCACAGTCAAGGTAACTTTGAGAATGATCACAGGTGAACCTAATCCTGCGGTATGTAGTACTTTGAGAGGAGGTATAACGAGATGACATTTACTATTCAACATACAGTTGGATTCCGGTATGGAAGCACCTATTATGCGTGCACCTACTATGGCTTATCTCCTCTAATACTTTTTGTCCCCTGATGAGCCCCACATTGAGGAGGGGGTGAAACGCGTTGGGACTATTTTGAAGGGACATTTAATTGCTGATGGCTTTACACCAGCCTGAGGGACTATGAAAACGGGTGCCTGGGGTGTTTGGAATCACTCTGTGAAGTTCTGGATTGTGGCTCTCTTCTTGGACTGAGTTTATACAGCTCCTATTGAGGGGCTTATAAGGAATATCGCTCAAGGCATCTGCTGGAACCTCAGATGGACTAGAGATAAGATAAGTCCATTGTTTTATTCTTTTGGTATTTCTGACCAGTAGATATCTTTATCTGTGTGAGTGGGCTATTCTCACATCTAGGTGATTTATTCCTCTGTGTCTTGGTTCACTCCCCACTGACATAAATACTATGTGATTTCTGCTGTGTAGCATGTCAATTATGACATGACTAGCTTTTCACTGGTCTTTGTATATGTGTGTTATTTATTTGTGTGTTCATTTAGGGATACCTAGGGAAAGGTGAGGGACAGCCTCCGAGGAGCAGGGACACCAATCTGAACCTATAGGGTGAAAACACTCCACTGTCAGGTAGGGAGAGCCATTCCATTAGGGCCATTTAGGGCAAGCCTGACTGCATTATATAGTACCATACTATCCCTCCCTCATATGGTGTTTCTATGTCGATATGTGTAGTTTTGTCCCATTTGTACTATTGAGTACACTTTTATGGATAATTATTAAAAGTTAACTTTTATTGGGTATTTTTTCTTTCTCTGGACTTTTTTGCTATAATAATTATTAATAATAATAATAATTATACTATTTGTACTGTTTGTCAATTGATGGTAGCTTTTGGGCCCCTTTGAAGGTGTTGTGTATGTGTTCGGTTTTGCCTCCCATTGAACGCAATGGGATTCGGATATGTTTGCCATACCGTTTGGCGAACATCAGGAAGTTTGCCAAGCAGAACCAAACCAAACCTTGAAAGTTTCGCTCATCTCTATTCAGCATCAGTGTTTTTTGTCTTTGTGCTTCATTTATTTCTGCTGGGTTCCAATGCATCCATTTTGCTGGTTCTGGGATGCACATGTGTGTCAAGTCCAGACTGCCCAGTTGATTTTTCTACTTTCTGTATGTATGCCCACCCGTATGTAAGCCTTACACCATGGCCACACTATCAGTATTTGGTCAGTATTCGGTTAGTATTTTTTCTCAGGAGTGGGAGCCAAAATCAGGTGAGGAACAATAAGAGAAAAGTAGAAACAAGTGCACCAATTCTGCATTTACCACCCACTCCTGGTTTTGTCTCCCATTCCTGAGAAAAAATACTGGCTGAAACTGACCAAATACTGATAGTGGGGCTGTGGCCTTAGAGGATCAACCTCACCTGGTGAACCTAGCATCCTTCTTGATCCTATGTGAAAACAGAATGTTTTTAATGAATATATTAAGACTACATTATAAATACAGATAATTTCATTATAAGAACTCATTCACACGTTAGTTTTTCATGTACTAGTGCTATTCATTTTCTTCTCAGATAACACTCATATCTATGATAGTTTATGGGGCTATTCATATGTCCATGCCCGATATAGATTTGAGTCTTTGATCAAACTTGGCAATGAAAGTCTATGGGTCCGTGAATTGGACAGTACTCAGATGTAGTGATGAGCGAGCATGCTCGCCACTGCTCGGTACTTGCCCGAGCATCTCAGTACTCGAGATGCTCGGAGATCGCCGAGTACTTTCGAGATGCTCGGGCGGGAGCTTGGATCCCCGTCATGCATGTTTGGCGCTATTTAGAGCACCAATCATGCAGGAATTGTCTGCCACTCACTGTAATGTCACAGCCATGCTGGTTGTTGCATTACAGTGATTGCCCAAATCGATAGGAACAGTGCTCACAGTGAAACATGAAAAGCCGGCAATTCATCAGAGGCATACACCGGTACCCGACAATTTAGAACAGAAAGAATAGAGCATCACACATAGATTAGATAGATAGAAACATGTCAGTCACATATATAATAAGTAGAGTGACAGTGTTGGTTAAGGTACTTGTCATTTAGTGTTAAAATAAAGGATTTATTTAAAAAAAATTGGCGTAGGGTTCCCCGTAATTTTAGTCTCTAGTGGAGGTTAACCAGATGGCTGGGGCAGATGTTTGAAGCCTGGGAAGGGGGTATTACCCACGGAGCATCCCAGGCTACTAATATCAGCCCACAGCTGAATACCTAGCCTTTACCAGCTATTCAAATGGGGGACCCCCCCAAAAAATGATGTGGGGTCCCCCCTATTTTAATAGCTAGCAAAGGCTAGGTAGACAGCTGGGGGCTGATATTAATAGCCCAGAAAGCGTGCCATGAATATTGGCCCCCTCCCAGGCTAGAAACACCAGCCGTCAGCCGCCCCAGAAATAGCGCATCAATAGGATGCGCCAATTCTGGCACTTAGCCTCGTTCTTCCCACTGCCCTGTAGCGGTGGCAGTAGGGTAATAGGGCTGGGGTTGATGTCAGCTTATAATGCCAGCTGACATCAAGTCCAGGTTAGTAATGGAGAGGCGTCTATAAGACACCCCCATTACTAACCCCATAGTCAAAGTTAAAAAAAAAACACAAACACCCAAAATAAAGTCCTTTAATTGAAATAAGCACACAATTCTTTATTGTTCTAAATTAAACCATACTTACCATCACGCCCATTCCAGCTGAAGCCAATGTCTTCTGCAATAAAAGTAAAATAATAAACCAACCTCATCCTTACCTTTCCATGGTTCCCATGATGGCACCAGCTCTGCTACATTCACATGACAGGCTAGATCGCAGCCGAAAGCTGCCATCCAGCTTGCCATGCCGCAGACACTGAGAAGTGCAGGCATGCTTGCGCTCCTCAGTGTCTGGATGTGACGGCATCCAGATGAGCCGAGTTCATGTCCAATGAACTCAGCTCACCTGATGCACGTCACTGACAGCGTGGGAAAATTCTCCTGCGCAGGAGAATTTTCCCAAGCTGTCAGTGACGTGCATGAGGTGAGCTGAGTTCATTGGACATGAACTCGGCTCATCTGGATGCCGTCACATCCAGACACTGAGGAGCGCAAGCATGCCTGTGGATGCTCCATTTCTGGGGCGGCTGACGGCTGGTGTTTCTAGCCTGGGAGGGGGCCAATATTCATGGCCCCCTTCCTGGGCTATTAATATCAGCCCCCAGGTGTCTGCCTAGCCTTTTCTAGCTATTAAAATAGAGGGCACCCCACGTCATTTTTTGGGGGAGTCCCCCATTTTAACAGCTAGTAAAGGCTAGGTATTCAGCTGGGCGCTGTTATTAGTGGCCTCTGAAGTTCCATGGGCATTACCCCCTTCCCAGGCTTCAAACATCTGCCCCTCCACTAGAGACTAAAAATACGGGGAACACCACGCCAATTTTTTTTTAAATAAATCCTTTATTTTAACACTAAATGACAAGTACAGTAATCAACACTATCACTGTACTTATTATATATGTGACTGACATGTTTCTATCTATCTAATCTATGTGTGATGCTCTATTCTTTCTGTTCTAAATTGTCTGGTACCGGTGTATGCTGCTCATGAATTTCCGGTCGGCTTTTTTAAAGAGACAAAAACACTATTTTTTTTTTATTAAATCCTTTATTTTAACAATAAATAACAAGTACAGTAACCAACCGTGTCACTGTACTTATTATATATGTGACAGACATGTTTCTATTTAATCTATGTGTGATGCTCTATTCTTTCTGCTCTAAATTGTCGGGTACCGGTGTATGCCGCTGATGAATTGCCGGACGGCTTTTTAAAGAGATGGGTGCATGAAAATCGGAGGGCACTAGTGTATTCCAATTGCCCTGCTATGTTTTTCATGCACCCTCCTATATACCCTGCCTGCCTGTCTGCCTATATATTCTGCCTTCCTGATGTTTAATTGAGCACCGTTCCCATCGATTTGGGCAATTTTCGACCTTCTGCAGACCGCCGGGGGGGACCACCAGAAAATTGCTCGAATTTCCCATATACTTACATTGGGCTCATTGCTCGGGTCGAGCACCCGAGTATTCCAATGTGCTCGACCCGATTTTCGAGCACCCAAGCATTTTAGTGCTCGCTCATCACTACTCAGATGTCATCCGTGTGCTGTACGTTTTTGCCTGATAGACAGGAGAATGTGGAGAAACTTTTTTTTATCTCTGAAGTGAAAAAAAAAACTGATTAAACTTTGACAAAATTCTGATGAAACTCTGATAACACTCGAATGAAAATCTGAAGTAACTCTGATGGAACTTGCGTTTTTCTCATAGGTCACAAAAACTGACATCTGAATGAGGCAAAGATATGCAATCCAATCACTTTAAATTCTGCATGTTATTTTCCTTTCACCACCA
Source organism: Phyllobates terribilis (assembly GCF_046119375.1). NCBI lineage: Eukaryota > Metazoa > Chordata > Amphibia > Anura > Dendrobatidae > Phyllobates > Phyllobates terribilis. Next base: position 450,013,594 of record NW_027362764.1, read on the forward strand.
TCCATTTATTTTGGTGTATAAACTGATTTTTTTGTTCTATTGTTGAAGATTTCTTTTATTTATTTTTTTAAATTCAAAATTGTTTAAAAAGTCCATCTTAATAAAAATCATTTATTTTATTACTCTTTTGTTATTATTCAGTCATCCAGATATTTATTATCTTTTGTAATTTGATTCATCCAGAAATTAGTATTTCTTCATATTCCACATATTTTATAAATCTAGGTCGTGACATATTGTGCTTCATGTTAGTGCTAAAATTTATTTCATATGACTTGTGTTTTCTTGTGAAAAAAATGGAAATTTGGAGAAAATGTTGAAAATTTCGCAATTTTCAAACTTTACATTTTCATGCCCTTAAATCAGAAAGATATGTCACACAAAATATTTAATACATAACACTTCCCACATGTCTACTTTACATCATCTCAATTTTGGAACTAAAATTTTCTTTTGCTACAAAGTTATAAGGGTTAAAAGTTGACCAGCGATTTCTCATTTCTCCAACAAAAATTAAAAAAAATCATTTTTTAGGGACCACATTACATTTGAAGTGACGTTGAGGAGCCTTTTTGACAGAAAATACCAAAAAGTGATACCATTCTAAAAACTACACCCCTCAAAGTACTCAAAACCACATTCAAGAAGTTTATTAACCCTTCAGGTGCTTCACAGGAACTGAAGCAACATGGAAGGAAAAAATGAACATTTAACTTTTTTTCACAAAAGTTTACATTAGACCCAATTTTTTTTTATTTTGGCAAGGGTAACAAGAAAAAATTGATCGCAAAATTTGTTGTGCAATGTCTCCTGAGCACGATGATACCTCATATGTGGTACAAAACCACTGTTTGGGCACACGGCATAGCTTGGAAGTTAAGGAGCGCCATTTGACTTTTGGAATGCAAAACTGTCTGGAATCGATAGCGGACGCCATGTTGTGTTTGGGGACTAACAGTGGAAACCGCCAGCAAGTTACCCCATTTTGGAAACTAGACCCCTCAAGGAACTTATCTAGATGTGTGGTGAGCACCATTAACCCCCAGGGTCTCCACAGAATTTTATAATGAGGAAGTGTGAAAATTAAAAAACACATTTTTACCACAAAACTGCTATTTTAGCCTCAATTTTTTTATTTTCACAAGAGCAGAAAGAAAAAATGAACCCCAAAATTTGTTGTGCAATTTCTCCTGAGCATGCTGATACCCCATATGTGGTGTAAAACCACTGTTTGGGCACACAGCCTGGCTCGGAAGGTAAGGAGTGCCATTTGACTTTTGGAATGCAAAATTGGCTGGAATTGATTGCGGACGCCATGTTGTGTCTGGGGAGCCCCTGAGGTGCCTAAACAGTGGAAACCCCCAACAAGTGACCCCATTTTGGAAACTAGACCCCTCAAGGAATTTATCTAGATGTGTGGAGAGCACCTTGAACTCCCAGGGTCTTCACAGAATTGTATAATGTTGAATCTTGAAAATTAAAAAACACATTTTTACCACAAAACTGCTATTTTAGCCTCACTTTTTTATTTTCACAAGGGCAGCAAGAAAAAATTAACCACAAAATTTGTTTTGCAATTTCTCCTGAGCACGTTGATACCGCTTATGTGGTGGAAAACCACTGTTGGGGTGCACAGCATGGCTCAGAAGGTAAGGAGCACCTTTTGACTTTTGGAATGCAAAATTGGCTGGAATTGATAGCGGACGCCATGTGGCGTTTGGGGAAACTCCCAACAAGTGACCCCATTTTGGAAACTAGACCCCTCAAGGAACTTATCTAGATGTGTAGTGAGTAGAGATGAGCGGTGTTCGACTAGAACTGTTCGCCAATCTCAAATTCGAGCTGTTTTGGGCGGTGTTCGAGTTGTTCGACGAATCCGAACGATTTGCAAAAAATTCGGCTGTTCGAGGTTATGTTCGATAACTGTTCATGCACCAAAAGCGTGTCCTGCATGTCTGGCGCTATTTAGAGCACCAATCATGCAGGGATTGTCTGCCACTCACTGTAATGCCACAGCCATGGTGGTTGCGGCATTACAGTGATTGCCCAAATCGATGGGAACAGTGCCAACAGTGAAACATGAAAAGCCGGCAATTCAGCAGTGGCATACACCGGTACCCGACAATTTAGAACCGAAAGAATAGAGCTTCACACATAGATTAGATAGATAGAAACATGTCAGTCACATATATATGAAGTACAGTGACAGTGTTGCTTACTGTACTTGTCATTTAGTGTAAAGGATTTATTAAAAAAATAATAGTGTTTTCATGCACTGTCTCTTTAAGAAAGCCGGCCGGCATTTCAGCATCTGTACCCGACAATTTAGAATAGAAGGAATAGAGCATCACACATAGATTAGATAGATTAAAACATGTCAGTCACATATATAAGAAGTACAGTGATAGTGTTGATTACTGTACTTATCATTTAGTGTTAAAATAAAGGATTTATTTAAAAAAAAATTGGCGTGGGGTTCCCTGTAATTTTAGGCTCTAGCGGAGGTTAAGCAGACGGCTGGGGCAGATGTTTGAAGCATGGGAAGGGGGTAATACACACGGAGCTTCCCAGGCTACTAATATCAGCCCCCAGCGGAATACCTAGCCTTTACTAGCTATTAAAATGGGGGACCCCCCCCCCATAAAAAATGACGTGGGGTCCCCCCTATTTTAATAGCTAGCAAAGGCTAGGCAGACAGCTGGGGGCTTATATTAATAGCCCAGGAAGGGTGCCATGAATATTGGCCCCCTCCCAGGCTAGAAACACCAGCCGTCAGCCGCCCCAGAAATGGCGCATCCATAGGATGCGCCAATTCTGGCACTTAGCCTCGCTATTCCCACTGCCCTGTAGCGGTGGCAGTGGGGTAATAGGGCTGGGGTTGATGTCAGCTTATAATGCCAGCTGACATCAAGCCCAGGTTAGTAATGGAGAGGCGTCTATAAGACATTCCCATTACTAACACCATAGTCAAAGTTACAAAAAAAAACACAAACACCCAGAATAAAGTCCTTTAATTGAAATAAAGACACAATCCTTTATTGTTCTAAATTAAACCATACTTACCGTCACGCCCATTCCAACTGAAGCCAACGATCTCCTGCAATAAAAGTAAAATAATAAAGCAACCTCATCCTTACCTTTCTATGGTTCCCATGACAGCTTCAGCTCTGCTACATCGAGATGACAGGCTGGACCGCAGCAGAACGCTGCCATCCAGCCTGTCATCCCGCAGACACTGAGAAGCGCAGGCATGCTTGCGCTCCTCAGTGTCTCACTGTGACGGCATAAAGATGAGCCGAGTTCATGTCCAATGAACTCAGCTCACCTCATGCACGTCACTGACAGCGTGGGAGAATTCTCCTGCACTCAGCGCTTCAGCGTGAGAATTTTCCCACGCTGTCAGTGACGTGCATGAGGTGAGCCGAGTTCATTGGACATGAATGAGCTCACCTCATGCACGTCACTGACATCGTGGGAAAATTCTCACGCTGAAGCGCTGAGTGCAGGAGAATTTTCCCACGCTGTCAGTGACGTGCATGAGGTGAGCTCATTCATGTCCATTGAACTCAGCTGACCTCATGTACGTCACTGACAGCGTGGGAGAATTCTCACGCTGAAGCGCTGAGTGCAGGAGAATTCTCCCACGCTGTCAGTGACGTACATGAGGTGAGCTGAATTCATTGGACATGACCTCGGCTCATCTGGATGCCTTCACAGCCAGACACTGAGGAGCGCAAGCAAGCCTGCGCTTCTCAGTGTCTGCGGGATGACAGGCTGGATGGCAGCGTTCTCCTGCGGTCCAGCCTGTCATCTCGATGTAGCAGAGCTGAAGCTGTCGTGGGAACCATAGAAAGGTAAGGATGAGGTTGCTTTATTATTTTACTTTTATTGCAGGAGATCGTTGGCTTCAGCTGGAATGGGCGTGATGGTAAGTATGGTTTAATTTAGAACAATAAAGAATTGTGTGTTTATTTCAATTAAAGGACTTTATTCTGGGTGTGGTGTTTTTTTTAAATACTTTACTAGAAATTCATGGCGGTCATGTCTATTACTGGCGTGACCCCATGAATTTCGGGCTTAGGGCCAGCTGATAATGCCAAGCTGGCCCTAACCCCTTTATTACCCAGTGAGCCACCGCACCAGGGCCCTGGATGAGTTGGGTACAGCGCCAGAAGATGGCGCTTCTATGAACGCGCCATTTTCCGGGGTGGCTGCGGACTGCAATTTGCAGCGGGTGGGGCCCAGAAAGCTTGGGCCTCCCTGCGCTGCAGATTCCAGCCCCCAGCTGCCTAGTTGTACCTGGCTGGACACAAAAATAGGGCGAAGCCCCACGTATTTTTTTTTTAAATTATTTCATGAAATTCATGAAATAATTAAGGAAAAAAGGGCTTCCCTATATTGTTGTGTCCAGCCAGGTACAAATAGGCAGCTGGTGGTTGGGGGCAGCCCGTTCCTGCCTGCTGTACCTGGCTGGACACAAATATAGTGCGAAGCCCCACGTCAATTTTTTTTTAAATTATTTCATGAAACTAGATGGTGGCCCGATTCTAACGCATCGGGTATTCTAGAATATGTATGCGGCAGACCCGGCGCAATCAGCAGAGCGGTGTTTAAATTTGGCGCCAAAATCGCTGACTGGTCACGGCCAGCAACCGCGACCAATCAGCAAAGCGGTGTTGAAATTTGGCGACTATATCACTGATTGGTCACGGCCGGCGGTCGCGACTAATCAGCAGAGCGGGGTTTAAATTTTGCGCCAATAATGCTGATAGGTTGTGGTCGCGACCAATCAGCAAAGCGATGTTTAAATTTGGCGCCAATAATGGTGATTGGTCACGACCTCGACCATTCAGCAGAGCGGTGTTTAAATTTGGCGGCAACAATGTTGATTAGTCCCGGCCGGCGGTCGCGACCAATCAGCAGAGCGGTGTTTAAATTTGGCGTCAAAATCGCTAATTGGTCGCGGAAGGCAACTGTGACCAATCAGCCGAGCAGGGTTTAAATTTGGCGCCAATACTACTGATTGGTCGCGGACGGCGACCGCGATCAATCAGCAGAGCGGTGTTTAAATTTGGCGCCAATAATGCTGATTAGTCGCGGCCGGCATCCGCGACCAATTAGCATTGCGGGGTTTAAATTTGGCGCCAATCTCGCTGATTGGTCGCGGCTGGAGTCCCCGACCAATCAGCAGAGCGTTGTTTAAATTTGGCACCAATCTCACTGATTGGTCGTGGCTGGCGTCCGCGACCAATCAGCAGAGCGTTGTTTAAATTTGGCGCCAATCTCGCTGATTGGTCGCGGCTGGCGTCCGCGACCAATCAGCAGAGCGTTGTTTAAATTTGGCGCCAAGCTCGCTGATTGGTCGCGGCCGCTATTTAAATGTGGCGCCCAAATCGGTGATTGGTCGCGGGCAGCGTCCACGACCAATCAGCAGAGCGGTGTTTAACTTTAGCGCCAAGATCACTGATTGGTCGCGTGCGGAGAGCGCGACCAATCAGCTAATCGTATTGGTGAGGACCGGGGAGTGCCGCTGCCTGGACGGATACTTCCGTTGCGAGAAGCCGGGAGATGAGCGACTGCTCGCAGCAGAAGTATTCCGACCCGCAGCGCCGCTCCCTGGTCCTCCATTCACACCCTAGCCGCTGATGTCCCCACAGTATCCGCATGGTGTTACAAAGATCCGGACATTTGTGTTAAAAATCGCTGATTGGTCGCTGGCGCTGCCCGCGACCAATCACCGATTTGGGCGCCAAATTAAAATATCGGCCGCAGCCAATCACCAATCTTGGCTCCACATTTAAACACCGCTGTGCTGATTTCACCAATCACCGATTTTGGCGCCACATTTAAATAGCGTCCGCGACCAATCAGTACAGCGGTGTTTAAATGTGGAGCCAAGATGGGTGATTGGTCGCGGAGGATATTTAAATTTGGCGCCCAAATCGGTGATTGGTCGCGGGCAGCGCCAGCGACCAATCAGCGATTTTTAACACAAATGTCCGGACCTTTGTAACACCATGCGGATACTGTGGGGACATCAGCGGCTAGGGTGTCGAGGGAGGACCGGGGAGCGGCGCTGCGGGTCGGGATACTTCTGCTGCGAGCGCCCGCTCATGTCCCGTGTTCTCGCAGCGGAAGTATCCGCACAGGCAGCGTCGCTGACATCCGTGCGGCTAGGGTGTGAAGGGAGGACCGGGGAGCGGCGCTGACATCCAATTGGTTGCGGCCGCTATTTAAATGTGCCGCACAAATCGGTGATTGGTCGCCGTCTTGACCGCGACCAATCACTGATCTTGGCGCCAAAGTTAAACACTACTGTGCTGATTGGTCGCAGACGCTGCCCGCGACCAATCACAGATTTGTGCGCCAAATTTAAATATCGGCTGCGACCAATCACCGATCTTGGATCCACATTTAAACAACGCTGTGCTGATTGGTCGCGGCCGATATTTAAATGTGGCGCCCAAATCGGTGATTGGTCGCGGTCTTGGCGCGTGACCAATCACTGATCTTGCCACCAAAGTTAAACACTACCGTGCTGATTGGTCGCGGACGCTGCCCGCGACCAATCACCGATTTGTGCGCCAAATTTAAATATCAGCCTCATGCACGTCACTGACAGCTTGGGGAAATTCTACTGCACTCAGCGCTTCAGCGTGACAATTCTCCCACGCTGTCAGTGACGTACATGAGGTGAGCTGAGTTCATTGGACATGACCTCACCTCATGCACGTCACTGACAGCGTGGGAAAATTCTCACGCTGAAGCGCTGAGTGCAGGAGAATTCTCCCACGCTGTCAGTGACGTGCATGAGATGCGCCGAGTTCATTGGACATGAACTCGGCTCATCATTATGCCGTCACAGCGAGACACTGAGGAGCGCAAGCATGCCTGCGCTTCTCAGTGTCTGCGGGATGACAGGCTGGATGGCAGCGTTCTGCTGCAGTCCAGCCTGTCATCTCGATGTAGCAGACGTGAAGCTGTCCTGGGAACCATGGAAAGGTAAGGATGATGTTGCTTTATTATTTTTCTTTTATTGCAGGAGATCGTTGGCTTCAGCTGGAATGGGTGTCGTTGTAAGTATGGTTTAATTTAGAACAATAAAGAATTGTGTATTTATTTCAATTAAAGGACTTTATTCTGGGTGTTTGTGTTTTTTTGTAACTTTGACTATGGGGTTAGTAATGAGGGTGTCTTATAGACGCCTCTCCATTACTAACCTGGGCTTGATGTCAGCTGGCATTATAAGCTGACATCAACCCCAGCCCTATTACCCCACTGCCACCGCTACAGGGCAGTGGGAAGAGCGAGGCTAAGTGCCAGAATTGGCGCATCCTATGGATGCGCCATTTCTGGGGCGGCTGACGGCTGGTGTTTCTAGCCTGGGAGGGGGCCAATATTCATGGTACACTTCCTGGGCTATTAATTTCAGCCCCCAGCTGTCTGCCTAGCCTTTGCTAGCTATTAAATTAGGGGGGACCCCACGTCATTTTTTGGGGGTGGTCCCCCATTTTAATAGCTAGTAAAGGCTAGGTATTCAGCTGGGGGCTCATATTAGTAGCCTGGGAAGCTCCGTGGGTATTATCCCCTTCCCAGGCTTCAAACATCTGCCCCAGCCGTCTGCTTAACCTCCGCTAGAGCCTAAAATTACGGGGACCCCCACGCCAATTTTTTTTTAAATAAATCCTTTATTTTAACACTAAATGACAAGTACAGTAATCAACATTGTCACTGTACTTCTTATATATGTGACTGACATGTTTCTATCTATCTAATCTATGTGTGATGCTCTATCTTTCTGTTCTAAATTGTCGGGTACAGATGCTGAATTGCCGGCCGGCTTTTTTAAAGAGACGGTGCATGAAAACACTATTATTTTTTTTAATAAATCCTTTACACTAAATGACAAGTACAGTAAGCAACACTGTCACTGTACTTCATATATATGTGACTCACACGTTTCTATCTATCTAATCTATGTGTGATTCTCTATTCCTTCTATTCTAAATTATCGGGTACAGATGCTGAAATGCCGGCTGGCTTTTTTAAAGAGACAGTGCATGAAAACACTATTATTTTTTTTAATAAATCCTTTACACTAAATGACAAGTACAGTAAGCAACACTGTCACTGTACTTCATATATATGTGACTGACAAGTTTCTATCTATCTAATCTATGTGTGATTCTTTATTCTTTCTATTCTAAATTGTCGGGTACTGAATTGCCGGCCAGCTTTTTTAAAGAGACGGTGCATGAAAACACTATTATTTTTTTAAATAAATCCTTTACACTAAATGACAAGTACAGTAACCAACACTATCACTGTACTTATTATATATGTGATTGGCATGTTTATATCTATCTATGTGTGAAGCTCTATTCTGTCTGTTATAAATTGTCGGGTACCGCTGCTGAATTGCCGGCCGGCTTTTTTAAAGAGACGGTGCACGAAAACACTATTATTTTTTTAAATAAATCCTTTACACTAAATGACAAGTACAGTAAGCAACACTGTCACTGTGCTTCTTATATGTGTGACTGACATGTTTCTATCTATCTAATCTATGTGTGATGCTCTATTCCTTCTTGTCTAAATTGTCGGGTACCGGTGTATGCCGCTGCTGAATTGCTGGCCGGCTTTTTTAAAGAGAGCGTCTTCTGAGCAGTTTGTCAGCTTTTGGACACCTTTGAAGGTGTTTTCTATGTGTTTCTATGTGTTTTTGTTTGCCTGCCATTGGTTTTAACGGTGTTCGACGGTGTTCTAAGGTGTTCGACGAACAGTTCGACGAACAGTTCCTCGAACATCCCGGTGTTCGACGAACCGAACCGAACCCGAACACTACGGGGGTGGCTCAACACTAGTAGTGAACACCTTGAACCCTCAGGTGCTTCACAGAATTTTAAAATATTGGGACGTGAAAATTAAATATAACGTTTTTTTCATGAAAAAGTTGATTTAGCCTCAAATTTCTAATTTTCACAAGGGTAAAAGGAGAAAATAGATGCCAAAGTGCAATTTTGCCTGAGCACACTGATACCCCATATGTGGTTGTAAACTGCATTTTAGCCACAGTGCAAATCTCAGAAGGGAAGGATCGTCATATTGGAAAGCAGATTTTGCTGGAATGGTTTCTGGGTGATATGTCACATTGTCAGAGCCCCTAAGGTGCCAGAACAGCAGAACCCTGCAAAAGTGACCGCATATTATAACCTACTGCTCTGTATGAATTCACCTAGTGGTGCAGTGAGCATACTGACACCATAGAAAATTTTACCATTGGGCAGTAAAGAAAAAGTAATTACCACTCTTTTACCGCTAAAGTGTTGTTTTAACCTCAGATTTTACATGAGAAAATAGGTAGATAGATAAATGGTCACTACACCCATAGATGAATTCCCAGAGGTGAGTCATTTCCAAAATGGGGTAACTTCAGGGGGGATTCTGCTGTTCTGGCACTTTTCAGAGCCGTTAAGTACCAGAAGAGCAGAATCCCCCCTGAAGTGACCCCATTTTGGAAATGACACCCCTCTGGGAATTCATCTATGGGTGTAATGACCATTTTAACTCCATGGATGATTTCCAGAAACAAGCATGCAGTGGAAGGTTTAGATTCTGGAGAAACCCCTAACCCCACACCCCTGGAAATTGTTAAGTGAGCTCTACTCAAATGTGTCATTCACTAAATAAACCAAATGCTTGAATGACAAAAATGGATACATTTTTACAGTTTAAAAACTTGGTTCTGTGTGGAAAATTTTAAAGCACTCAGTGATGCATAAGGCTGGCAATGATGGGCTTTGTGGGCAATAGTAGCGGGTTTTTAAAAAAAAAGATTTTCAATTACCTTTTCTTGATAATCAAGAAAAGTATCTGAATTTCCTGCTTTTTTGAATACCCCAAAAGCATTGTATGTGGCCACCTGAAACAAATAAATAACTAACTTTTTATACCAGGTATAGGACTTTCTTGATACCTGGTATGGCTGTAGAACCAGGTCTGCAAGTTCCACAATCCCTATGTGTTTGTTGTAGTCAATGACTGACACAGGTTTTTGTTTTGGATTACTGGATCCTAGTTCTACAGTGGCCCTTGTGGCATCTGTGTGGATCGAGCTGATGCGAAAAATATCCTTCTTATCCCTATACTTGAGGACAAGCGGCTCTCCATTGCGTACAGCCCCTGATTGCCGCTTTTAGAACTTTTGGTTGACCAATGATTGGGAAACCCTTGACAGTTTTTATAAATGGTCCTGCAAGCTCCTATGTTGTATTCAGCCAGACTTTTAAATAGGAGTATACTGGTGTAGTAATTGTCCACATACAGATTGTAACTTTTTTGTAAAAATGTACTTATCAGCTCCCAATCAATATTTCCAGATGTCACCAGATAAGTAGGGGATCCTGGTGGGTTTAGGTGGCTATCTTTCCCCTCATATATGAGAAAAGCGGATGTGTATAGACCTTTATAGACCTCTATTCCTAACTTTGCCCTCTTAGATGGGATAAATTGCTTGAGGTGCAGTCTTAATTTGAATTTTACAAGGGACTCATCTATAGAAATGTTTTGCGTTGGGGTGTAGAGCATTAAGAATTTTTCTGTCAAATCTTCAATGATAGGTCTGATTTTATATAATCTGTCATGTTCTGGGGCATTTCTGGGCAGGCATTGACTATTGCCGTTAAAATGCCAAAACCTCATGAGCATTTCATAATGGGTTCTAGGAAGAACGACTGAAAACATAGGTGTGGCTTGAACAGGGAGGTTAGATCAGTAGGATTGAATGCTCGGTTTTTTAATGTCAGTCCTAAAATTTTTTTTATTTCAGGGACATTAGTTGGTGTCCATAAATTTGCCCTAGCATAATAGGATCGTGGTTTCTGGCTAATGAATTGGGACGCATATAAATTTGTTTGCACAACAATATGCTCTGGCAAGCTGTTTTAATTAATTGGTCCAAAATTGTCCACCTCAACATTTATACCAGGAATGGCGTTAAAATCAGAGCTGAATCGAGCAGCCGAATCCGAAGCCTCCCATATGGGAAATGCTATATCAAGTGGCAAAGCCCCTTGTACATTAGCGTGCGACAATTCACTATCACTAGGGATAGCGCTTTTAATGGGCAGTGTTCCCCGAACTGGAGACGTTTCTCCAGTAGCGCTATTTGCCTCCCTTGTACTGGTCCTTGTGTTTAAGGATGGACCAGTATCACTGCTCATTTCTGAGTTATCACTGTCGCCACTACTAAAGCCCTCAAAATCCACATCTCCATCTGACATTGCACTTTCGTCACTGTCAGAACATAACAGGGTATATGCCTCCTCTGTAATATAAGTCTGACGGGCCATTTTATTTGTTTTTATATTTTTTTACGAGATTGACTGACTGACGAGACTGACTAACGATACTGACGACACTGACTGACGACACTATCTGAAGAGACTGACGACATTGACTGATGACACTAACTGACGACACTGACGATACTAACTGACGACACTAACTGAAGAGACTGTTGACACTAACTGACGAGACTGACGGCTAACTCTAACCCTTACCCTAAGGCTAACACTAGGCTAACCCTAACCCTAGGCTAACCCTATCCCTAGGCTAACCCTAACCATAGGCTAACCCTAACTTTAGGCTAACCCTAACCCTAACCCTGGGCTAACCCTAACCCTAGGCTAACAATAACCCTAGGCAAACCCTAACTCTAGGATAATGCTAACCCTAACTCTAGGCTAACCCTAACTCTAGGCTAACCCTAACTCTGGGCTAACCTTAACCCTGGGCTAACCCTACCCCTGAGCTAACTCTAACCCTGGGCTAACCCTAACCCTGGGCTAACTCTAACCCTGAGCTAACCCTAACCCTGAGCTAACACTAATCCTGAGCTAACCCTAACCTTGGGCAAACCCTAACCCTAACTTTAGCCTAACTCTAATTAGCCTAACTAACTTTCTTTATCTGTTTTTTTTTATCTTCACAGTTGTAAGATCACCGACTGGCACAGCTCCTGTCAGCAGAGCTTGTTACAGTGTTTCTCCTCTGATCTCTCACACACAGGAAATCTGAAGAAAAACACTGTATTTATCAGGCAGATCACCCGGGAAAGTTTGTTGCTACAGCAAACTTACCCTGTTAAGATCTGCTACAAGCACTAAGGAAAGACAGGAGATCTGTCCCTACAATAGAACTAAGCTAGATCCCTATGATGTAACGGGGAACCTGATCCTGCGATCAGACCCGCTAAAGTCCTCAGCTAGTCTGAACGAAGACCTATAGATGTGAGGGAGGGATCCCTACAAGAACTAGGGACTGGGAGAAAGATGGACACCTCCTAGCAGAAATAGTACAGGAAAAAAACAAACAAACAACATAGAACATAGAAGTCAAAAAACCTAGCTAAACTACTGAGAAAGGTAACAAAGAACCAGGCTAGCTTAAGCGTAGAATTTACAATGAAGTCCAGCAAGGCCAGAAGGGCGGAGCAGGATTAAATAGGCCAAAACGGTCATGTGACCAGCAAAATAGAAAAAACCTATCAGGAGAGTTCTAACAATACCCCCTCTTCTATGAGGATCCTCCGGATCCCCTAGGCCCAGGCTTATCAGGAAACCTCTTGTGAAACACTCTGACAAGTCTGGAAGCAGAAACATCATCTGCCCTCACCCATGAGTTATCCTCGGGACCGAAACCCTTCCAAACGACCAGATACTGCAAACTCCCTCTATACCGTCTAGAATTAAGGATGCCGGAAATTTCATATTCCCCGTCCTCCACCACCGGAGGAACAGTGGCAGTGGCGTCTCTATCTGATACATAAGCTTTTTTCAATAGAGAAGCATGAAACACCGGATTAATCTTCCAGGAGGTAGGAACCTCAAACCTTACAGCAGATTGGTTAACTACCTGAAGTACCTTAAAGAGCCCTACAAACTTGGGACCCGATTTTTTAGAAGGAATCCTCAACTGAAGATTTTTAGAGGACAACCAAACCATGTCACCAACCGTAAACAAAACCTCTTGACGTTTCCTGTCAAAGTACCTCTTAGATTTTTTGTTAGCCTCCTGAAGATTACCACACACATCCATCCAAACTCTTTCCAAATAACCGGAAAAACTCTCCTCCTCAGGCACAGCCAATACCAATTTGGAGAATGACCCAAAAGACGGATGTCTCCTAGAACAACAAAAAAAAGGCGAACACCCAGCAGAAGAGGATGTATGGTTGTTAAGAGCAAATTCAGCAAGCGGCAGAAACTCAGACCAGCCCTCTTGAATGTCTGCCACAAAACAACGCAAGAACTGCTCAACATCCTGGTTCTTCCTTTCTGTCTGGCCATTAGACTCAGGATGATATCCAGATGAAAATGACAAATGAACTCCTAACCTGTCACAAAAGGCACGCCAAAAACGAGCCACGAACTGAGGTCCCCTATCAGAAACAATGTCAGTAGGAACACCATGGAGTATGACAATCTCCTTGACAAAGGCCTTAGCGAGTGTCTTAGCGCAGGGCAGTTTGATGAAGGGAACCAAGTGACACATCTTGCCAAAATGGTCCACGATCACCCAGATGACTGTGAAACCCTCAGAGGGGGGAAGGTCAGTAATAACGTCCATAGCCAGATGTGTCCAAGGTGCACTAGGAACCTCCAGAGGGCAAAGCAACCCCGCAGCAGGAGTATGTGAAGACTTAGATCTAGCATACACAGTACATTGACGCCCCCACTTAATGACCTCCTTCTGCCATCCAGGCCACCAAAAACTGCAACCTACAAGTCTCTTGGTCTCAGAAATTCCAGGATGACCTGCTAACCGAGACTCATGACACTCAACAAACAAATCTCTCCTAAAGGTCCTAGGCACAAAAAACCTCCCATGGGGAGTGTTAGATGGGGCATTCTCCTGTGCTTTAAGAATCTCATCTTCCAAAATGGAGTCCAATGCAGCAATCACAACACCTTCTTGTAAAATGCTCTCCTCCTCCTCAGCACCGACCATGGGTGAAAAGCTGCGAGACAAAGCATCAGCTTTAACATTCTTGGTACCCGGGATGTAAGTAACGGAAAAATTAAACCGCGAAAAAAAAAGTGCCCACCTAGCCTGACGGGCATTCAAGCGCTTGGCAGCATCAAGATAGATCAGATTTTTATGATCAGTGAAAACCTGAATGGGAACATCAGCACCTTCCAAGAGATGACGCCAGTGTTCAAATGCGAGTTTAATAGCCAGCAATTCCCGATTACCAATATCGTAATTAAGTTCAGTCTCAGAAAAAAATTTTGAAAAAAAAGCACAGGGATGTACTCCATCCTTGTTTTCCTGAGACAACACCGCACCAACCCCCACAGAAGAACCATCAACCTCAACCAAAAACGGCTTAGTCACATCAAGCTGCATAAGGATGGGGGCAGAGCTGAACCTCTCCTTTAGAAACACAAAAGCTTCAATGGCCTCAGTAGTCCACTGAACCGTATTAGAACCTTTCCTGGTGAGATCGGTCAGTGGTTTAACAATAATAGAAAATTTTTTAATGAATTTTCTGTAATAATTGGCGAAACCCAAAACCTCTGTATCGATTTCAAACCAATAGGCCTAGGCCATTCCTGCACAGCTTGAACTTTCACCAGGTCCATCTCAAAGCCCTCGCTGGAGATAATGTAGCCCAAAAAACTAATTCTCTGTACAGCGAACTCACATTTCTCCAGCTTAGCAAAAAGCGAATTGTCAATCAATAACTGCAATACCTCACGTACGCTCCACCAATGAGACTCCAGGTCAGGCGAATAAATCAAAATGTCATCCAAATACACAACCACATTTTTGCCGATCAAAGGTCTAAGGATGTCATTAATAAGATTCTGAAAAAGGCATAACCAAAATTCTCAAAATGACCCACAGGAGTGTTAAAAGCAGTCTTCCATTCATCACCCTCCTTCATGCGCAACAAATTGTATGCCCCCCGGAGATAAATTTTAGAGAACCACTTGGCCCCCACTAACTGTTTAAACAAATCAGGAATCAATGGCAGTGGGTAGGGATTGCGTACAGTAATTTTATTAATCTCGCGAAAGTCCAAACAAGGACGTAAACCGCCGTCCTTTTTTTTAACAAAAAAAAATCCAACAGCCACAGGTGACTTAGAGGGTCTGATGTGACCGGCGGCCAAGCTCGTCTGTATGTATTCCTCCAAAGCCTTTCTCTCAGGAATAGACAGATTAAATAAACGACTTTTAGGAAGAGTCGCTCCAGGGACAAATTCAATGGTACAATCGTAGTCTCTTTGGCAAAATTTGCGACTCCTCCTCAGAAAAAACTTTCCAAAAATCCTGAATAGGTACAGGTAATTCCCCTTTATCCACAGCAGCAATGCGCCCGTTACAACACTTGTCATAACACTTAGGGCTCCAGGACTTAATTTCATTGGTAGACCAATCCAGTACAGGATTGTGCATTTTTAACCAGGGCAACCCCAAAACTACTGGAGAAGGCAAATTATTTAATACCACCAAATCCAAATTTTCTTGGTGAATACCATTAATAGTGAGGGGAAATTCATAAACCTTGTGAGTAACACATTTCAAGGGAGAGCCATCAACAGAAACCACAGCAATAGGGGATGACAAAGGTTTGGGTTTTAATTTAAGTTTTTCCAAGAATCCCCCATCAATCACATTCAGAGTTGAACCACAATCCACAAATACCCGAAATTCAATTAATTCTTCCTGAGCTGCAGTAGTAGCAGAAAGAAATACACCCTTAGTGTTTAAACAGGCTATATGGGCGTAACTGACCTTTTTTTTTTCTTTGTTCATACGAAGCACACAGTTCTTAATGAAATGGTCAGATTTGCCGCAATAAAAGCACAAACCTTCAGAAAACCTGCGGTCTTTTTCCTGAGAGCGGGGTGACATCGCCCCAATCTCCATCGTCTCTCCAGTGTCAGTACAGACCCTCTCAAGACTCGGAGCTGACATGGCAGAGGATTTACTCTCATTAACCCTTGCACGCAGTCTCCTGTCCACCCGTATAGCTAATTGCATTGCCTCCTGCAAGTTTCCAGGTGTAGGATAAGCAATCAGCAGATCCTTAACCCTTTCACCTAGCCCAGCAAGAAACAAACTTTTCAGAGCTGAATCGTTCCACCCCACCTGAGCAGACCTCCGACGGAAGTGAGTACAATAATTTTCCACATTACCTGATCCCTGCCTCAAATGTCTCCATTCCGTCTCAGCTGATGAGACACAATCAGGATCATCATACAACAACCCCAAAGCAGAAAAAAAACTATCCACTGATGTAAAGCACGGATCACTAGGTTGGAGAGAAAAGGCCCATCCCTGAGGTTCTTTGCGCAAAAGTGACATTATGAACCCTATGCGCTGTGATTCATCACCAGAGGATCTGGGTCTCAAACGAAAATACAATAAACAAGCATTTTTAAAGGAAAAAAAATCTTGTTGTTCACCAAAAAATAAATCAGGCAATCATACCTTTGGCTCCACAAAATGCGCTCCAGAACAGCTACTCACGTGTTGTTGGAGCTCGGCCACCTCCAGAGAGGGTCCCTGCAGGCGTTGAGCAAAATCCTGAACCGACACCATGATGGAAACTGGAGGTCTTTCCTTAGAGAAATTTTTTGGGCTAGACTTACTGTTAAGATCTGCTACAAGCACTAAGGAAAGACAGGAGATCTGTCCCTACAATAGAACTAAGCTAGATCCCTACGATGTAACGGGGAACCTGATCCTGCGATCAGATGCGCTAAAGTCCTCAGCTAGTCTGAACGAAGACCTATAGATGTGAGGGAGGGATCCCTAAAAGAACTAGGGACTGGGAGAAAGATGGACACCTCCTAGCAGAAATAGTAGCAGTAAAAAGACAAACAAACAACCTAGAACATAGAGGTCAAAAGACCTAGCTAAACTGACTGAGAAAGGTAACAAAGAACCTGACTAGCTTAAGAGTAGAATTTACAATGAAGTCCAGCAAGGCCAGAAGGGCGGAGCAGGATTAATTTGGCCAAAACGGTCATGTGACCAGCATAATAGAAAAAACCTAACAGGAGAGTTCTAACATACCCAGTGATCGCTCTGATTGGCTGGCATGACGCTGACATCATTGAGACCTGAACCAATCAG
The DNA here is from genome assembly GCF_046119375.1 of Phyllobates terribilis. Taxonomy (NCBI): domain Eukaryota; kingdom Metazoa; phylum Chordata; class Amphibia; order Anura; family Dendrobatidae; genus Phyllobates; species Phyllobates terribilis. The sequence continues at coordinate 450,030,744 of NW_027362764.1, forward strand.
GTCTCAATGAGGTCAGGGGTCACAGCCAGCATTCTCCACCGGGATCCCCACATTGTACCGGTATGTGGGGGTCCCGATCACTGCAGAAATGGCTAGTTTTAAATACCACGATATCATTGATCGCGGCATCTAGCAGATAAGAACGGGTTAAAATCAGGGGAACCTGATCTGATCAGGTCCCCATGATGTCACATATCAGAGCTGTTGCTCGGCACCGGAACCGCAGCACTTGCAGGACCCTGAGGATCCTGTGTGCTGTGGGACCGCCAACCATTTATAAACGTCTGCGCTGCACACAGCCCAGGCAGCACAGACGTTTATGTACAGTGGGCAGTTGGGAACCGGTTAAATGTCATTGTCAATCACTCACAGCAGTATTCTAACTTCTTTCCCCATTCAGGCTAGGCTTCATTTGAGAGCATCAATTACAGTATATATTGCAATACACCAGTATTGTCATATAAGGGTGCAGGTTCAAGTTCCCAATGATAACCAAAAAATAATGTAAAAATGTAAAAAATGTTTTAAGAAAATGTAAAATATAAAAGTTTATATCACCTTTTTTTCCCAGTTCAAAAATGAATACATAAAAATAAAAACAAATTTGGTTTTGTTGTGTCCATGAAAGACAGATATGTATATCAAAATATTTAACTATTTAAACTGTAGCTTAACCCCTTAAGGACAGAGCCACTTTGAAGATTAATGACCGGGTCTCACTTTTAAATCTGACCAGTATCAATTTATGAGGTACTGACTCTGAATCGTTTCAACGGATCCCAGTGATTCTGAGAATGTTTTTTCATTACATATTGTACTTCTTGATAGTGATAAAAATTTGTTTGATATGACTTGCGTTTATTTGTGAAAATATAGAAAAAATATAGGAAATTTGGAGAAAATTTTGAAAATTTCACAATTTTTAAACTTTTAATTCTTATGCCCTTAAACCAGAGAGTTATGTCACACAAAATAGTTAATAAATAATTTTTTTTTACCACGTGTCTAGTTTACATCAGCACAATAGTTTAAACATAATTTTTTGTTGTTAGGAAGTTAGAAGGGTTAAACGTTGATCAGCAATTTCTAATTTTTCCAACAAAATTTACAAAACCATTTTTTTAGGGACCACAACACATTTGAAGTGACTTTGGGAGGTCTATATGATAAAAAATACCCAAAAGTGACACCACTATAAAAACTTCACTCCTCAAAGTGCTCAAAACCACATTCATGAAGATTATTAACCCTTAAGGTGATTCACAGGAATTAATGCAATGTAGAAAGAAAAAATGAACATTTTACTTTTTCCACAAAATTTTATTTTAGCTCCAAATTTTATTATATTCACAAGGGTAACAGGACAAATTGATTCTTAAAATTTGTTGTGCAATTTCTCCTGAGTATGCTAATACCCCATATGTGGGATAAAACTACTGTTTGGGCACATGGCTGGTCTCGGGAGGGAAGAAGCACCATTTGACTTTTTGAACTCAAAAATGGCTAGAATCGAGAGCGGAAGCCATGTTACATTTGGAGAGCCCCTGATGTGCCTAAACAGTGGAACTCAAAATGGCTAGAATCGAGAGCGGAAGCCATGTTACATTTGGAGAGCCCCTGATGTGCCTAAACAGTGGAAGCCCCCCACAAGTGACCCCATTTTGGAAACAAGACCCCTCAAGGAATGTATTTAAATGTGTGGTGAGCACCCCCAGGTACGCACAGAAATTTATAAAGTACATCCGTGAAAATAAAAAAATAATGCTTTTCCCACAAAAATTATCTTTTAGCCCAAATTTTTTTATTTTTCAAAAGGGTAACATGAAAATAATATTCAATGTTTTGTGCAATTACTCCTGAGAGCACCAATACCCCACCATATGTGGTCAAAAACTACTTTTGAGACACAGTGCAAAGCTTTGAAGGTAATAAGCGTCATATTGGAGTTCAGATTTTGCCATGTCACATTGGCAAAGCCCGAGGTGCCAGAAGAGTACAAACCCCCATAAGTAAAATCATTTCATAAACTACACCTCTCTATGAATTCATTTAGGGGTAGAGGGTGCATATTGAGACTACATGTGCCTCACAAACATTTTTTACCATTGGGCGGTGAATAAAGAACAATTACATTGTGGCTTCTAAAATGTTGTTTTAGCCCCACATTTTTACTTTTTGTAAGGGCTAATAGGAAAAAATGGACCTCTCAGTTTGCTGTGCAATTTCTCCTGATTGCGCTAATATCCTACATGTACTCGGGAACTACTTTTCATGCATAATACAAAGCTCAGAAGTAGTGTTGAGCCACCCCCGTAGTGCTCGAGTTCGGTTCGGTTCGTCGAACACCCGTATGTTCGCCGAACTGTTCGTCGAACTGTTCATCGAACACCTTCGAACACCGTTAAAACCAATGGCAGGCAAAATGAAACACATAGAAACACATAGAAAACACCTTCAATGGTGTCCAAAAGCTGACGAACTGCTCAGAAGACACAACTAACTCATGGAAAAGTGACAAGTACATATAGTCATGCGAAAAGAAAAGAGGTGGAGGAGTAAAAGGAGGGGGAGACACAGATATAGGCATGTCATGCCCTTCTAAAACCAAAAAAGTGCGAAGTCGACACGGCCAGTCCGTTCCTGCCCTTGCGACCTCCGTGTCGCCGGGTTTGTGCCAGAGCTGCGGTGGACCATGACGGCCAGTCCCCTTCTCCCAATAATGGTGCCAGTCCGCTGGTGGATCGAGCGAGCCCCCCTGCGGTGGAGGCAGGTCTAATCTTTTTAATTTAAATTGTCTCTATAATTTGAATGAGTACACTTTAAATCCTTTTACAAGGATCTATTGGAGGGTAAGTCTCATGCCAGCAGCCGCAGTAATTCAAGCTCCACTAGCGTCCACTAAAGCTGCTGCAGTTAAAAAGCTTTTATAAGGATCAAGCTTGGCGGTCCACCGCAAGGCATCTTACCGCCAGTCCCAGTCCCTGTGCCTTGGGGTGCCTCCCCGATGCTCTTCACTGAGTGTCCCGGGGGCCCGAACCATTTCCTTTGAAAAAATTAAGTGTCCAAACTACAGGTGGTGTAGCTTGCTTAACAGCTGGGATAATCCACTGACTAGCAGACACTGCTACTAGTCACAAAGTATTTCCTGGGCTAGATGCAGTTAAAAATTTGTAATTAGATACTCTCGTTGCATGCTAAGAAAGCATTCCATAGAGTCTCCTGGCACGCCATATATTATTCTCTTAAAAAGCTTGGGGTAGAGGTCTAGGGGACCCTTTTATAGCCAAAATCACGGCCCAGTATCGCAATACGTCACCTAGGCTGAAGATAAATGGAACATTTTCATCACCTTTCATGATCACCAATGGGACAAGGCAGGGATGTCCTCTGTCCCCTCTCTTATACATCCTATTGATGGAGCACCTGCTCTCATCAATTCGCCATAAACCCAATATTAGGTGGACTGAGGTGGGAGGCAAGTGCTGTGCATTTGCTAATGATGTCCTAGTATATGTCACTCAATCACATATATCCATCCCTGCTGTTATGACTGAAATAGATCACTTTGTTACATGGTCAAATTTTAAAATCAATGCAGCGAAGTCTGAGGCCCTCGATGTCTCCCTCCCCAAATCCATACAGGATTCCATCCAGTCCAACTTTCCCTTTGCCTGGTCACAGGGTATCAAATACTTAGGAATTCGTTATCATAGAGACCTCTCCGGTCTATGTTATCTTAATTTTTGGGCCCTTTATTGAACAACTCCATACAGACCACGGTTGGCAAGTTAGAACTGTAAGATTCACTACGTTAACCACTGGTGTTTTGTGGAAAAGCACATGTACACTGTGTTCCAAATTATTATGCAAAAAGTGTTTAGGAGTGATAAGGTAAGAATTTTTTTGTTTGTCAGTTAAACTCATTGATCGTGATGTGTGTCAGGGCTCTTTATATCACTGTAAGCAATTGCAGACACCTGTGCTAATTAGTTTGGCAGGTGTGTCCAATGAAAGTCAAGACTACTTAAGAAGGCTGTCCCACATTATTTAGCAGCCTACATTTTCTGCCAAAATGGGAATGAAAAAGGATGTGTCGGCTGCTGAGAAGCAACAAATTGTGGAGTGTTTAGGTCAAGGCATGACTACAATCAACATTGCCAAGACACTTCATCCTGATCATCGCAGAATCAAGAAGTATGTAGCTGATTCACAGTACACACGTGTGCGTGCTGATAAGGGAAAATTGAGGACTCTTTCCTGCAGGCAATTACGTCAGGTTAAAAGAGTAGCGGCAAAAAAGCCTTGTCATAGCAGCAGAAAAGTTTTTGAAGCTGCTGGTGCCTCCAACGTAGCCCGAACAACAAGATGCAGGGTGCTTCAGAGGTTTGCAGCTGTGCGTAAGCCATCCTGTCGACCTCCTCTATCCACTGTGCACAAGCAGAAATGCCTCCAGTGGGCCAAACAATACATGAAGGCTGACTTCAAAACTGTTTTGCTCTCCGATGAGTGCCGTGCAATGCTCGATGGTCCAGATTAGTGTTGAGCCACCCCCGTAGTGTTCGAGTTCGGTTCGGTTCGTCGAACACCCGTGTGTTCGCTGAACTATTCGTCGAACTGTTCGTCGAACACCTTCGAACACCGTTAAAACCAATGGCAGGCAAACAAAAACACATAGAAACACATAGGAAACACCTTCAAAGGTGTCCAAAAGCTGAAAAACTGCTCAGAAGACACAACTAACACATGGAAAAGTGACAAGTACATATAGTCATGCGAAAAGAAAAGAGGTGGAGGAGTAAATGGAGGGGGAGACACAGATATAGGCATGTCATGCCCTTCTAAAATCCAAAAAGTGAGAAGCCGACACGTTTAGTCCGCTCCTGCCCGTGCCACCTCTGTGTCGCCGGGTTTGTGCCAGAGCCGCGGTGAACCCTGACGGCCAGCCCCCCTCTCCCAATACTGGTGCCTTTCCGCTGGTGGGTCGAGCGAGCCCCCCTGTGGTGGAGGCAGCTCTAAGCTTTTTAATTTAAATTGTCTCTCTAATTTGAATGAATACACTTTAAATCCATTTACAAGGATCTATTGGAGGGCAAGTCTCATGCCAGCAGCTGCGTAATTCCAGCTCCAGTAGCGTCCACTAAAGCTGCTGCAGTTAAAAAGCTTTTATAAGGATCGAGCTCGGCTGTCCACCGCAAGGCATCCTACTGCCAGTCCCAGCCCCTATTGCCTTGGGGTGCCTCCTGATGCTCTTCACTGAGTATCCCGTGGTCCCGAAGCATTTCCTTTGAAAAAATTAAGTGTCCAAACTACAGGTGGTGTAGCTTGCTTAACAGCCGGGATAATCCGCTGACTAGCAGACACTGCTACTAGGCACAAAGTATTTCCTGGGCTAGATGCAGTTAAAAATTTGTAATTAGATACTCTCGTTGGATGCTGAGAAAGCATTCCATGGAGTCTCCTGGCACGCCATATATGATTCTCTTAAAAAGCTTGGGGTAGGGGTCTAGGGGACCCTTTTATAGCCAAAATCACGGCCCTGTATCACAATACGTCACCTAGGCTGAAGATAAATGGAACTGTAGCACCCTGAGGGCTCGGTTGCTACAGAGGTATTGCACCTCACCCAGAGGTGTGATATCTCACTCTCAGGTAAGGATGGAGTGTGGATCAGGACCCGACACCTGCATGCATTACACCACATTGCCGTGGGGCAGGGCGACCAATATGCCTCTGAGATCGGCACGACAGTCCCTGTCCCTGGCTGGAGTGGGGGGAGGGAACACTGAGGAAGGGGAACCCTGTAGTGCAGGAGCAGGGAGGAAGCAGTTCCTGGGTGCATTGAGAAGGGAGTATAAAAGGTGGGCACCATCTTAGTTCAGTGCAGAGAAGTCTGAGCAGAAGTGGCAGGGAGCAGGGGCTCTGCATGAGCTCTGCTCCGGAGGCGGGCCTAGTAACAGAGGCCCAGGCCTGGAAGAGGGAGAAGGAAGGAAGAGGAGCGGAGAAGGCTCCAGGAACGAGGAATGAAGGGATCCCAGGGGTGCGGACGGGCGAGTTGCCACCGCACGCCCGAATCCACCTGCGTGGAGGGGTCAGGCCAAAGGGGGAGACCGGTCCCCGAAACTAGTGGAGGCAGTAAACGACCCTCAGCTAGAAACCAGAGGCTGTGACATTTTATGTGGCGCAGCCCCTCGCTACACCCGCTAGGAAGGCACCACATAGGGTCAGGGAAACTGGCGCTAAGTTTACCAAGAGGAGGCCCGAGGCAGCCGGACAGAAGGGTTGGTAAGAAAGGCCAGACAAAGGACACACAAAGGGGGTCCTGTGAAGCGCTCCAAAGTAATCTGGGAGTTGTCTGAGCCCCTCACCTGGTGAGCACAGTACGACATGGGCAGCCGTTACCTGCAGACGTGGTCTGGATAATAAGAACTGTGAGTAAAGGCCCTGGACTGCATCACTGACTCCGTGTCGTTACTGCTGCTGCCCTGCACCATCACCCCCATCCTCCGCATACACTGCCCTGAGGCTATACTCCTCCCGTGGGGAGTTATGCTACGCTCTGCTGCACCCACAACACCAGCCTCAGCGGTCTGCCCTGCCGCGGCGGTTCACTCTGACCGCAATCCACGGGTGGCGTAGTCGGACATTTAAACATCAAAACGACATAAATAGTTCCGCCACTGGTTTGATGACCCTGAGCCACGGAACCGGGTCGCCGCCACGAAGACTACAACCACCAGCATCCACCAAAAAGGGTCCGGCTCCGGGTGTCCCAAGGCCCAGGGGGTGCATCAGAACATTTTCATCACCTTTCACAATCACCAATGGGACAAGGCAGGGATGTCCTCTGTCCCCTCTCTTATACATCCTAGTGACGGAGCACCTGCTCTCATCAATTCGCCATAACCCCAATATTAGGTGGATTGAGGTGGGAGGCACCGAGTACAAGTGCTCTCTATTTGCTGATGATGTCCTAGCATATATCACTCAATCACATATATTCATTCATGCTGTTATGGCTGAAATAGATCACTTTGTTACATGGTCAAATTTTAAAATCAATGCAGCGAAGTCTGAGGCCCTCGATGTCTCCCTCCCCAAATCCATATAGGATTCCATCCAGTCCAACTTTCCCTTTGCCTGGCCCTCACAGGGTATTAAATACTTAGGAATTCCAATTCATAGAGACCTCTCCCATCTATGTTATCTTAATTTTGGGCCCTTTATTGAACAACTCCATACAGACCACGGTTGGCAAGTTAGAACTGTAAGATTCACTACGTGAACCACTGGTGTTTTGTGGAAAAGCACATGTACACTGTGTTCCAAATTATTATGCAAAAAAGTGTTTAGGAGTGATAAGGGAAGAATTTGTTTGTTTGTCAGTTAAACTCATTGATGGTGATGTGTGTCAGGGCTCTTTATATCACTGTAAGCAATTGCAGACACCTGTGCTAATTAGTTTGGCAGGTGTGTCCAATGAAAGGCAAGACTACTTAAGAATGCTGTCTCACATTATTAAGCAGCCTACATTTTCTGCCAAAATGGGAAAGAAAAAGGATGTGTCGGCTGCTGAGAAGCAACAAATTGTGGAGTGTTTAGGTCAAGGCATGACTACAATCAACATTGTGCGATGATCAGGATGAAGTGTCTTGGCAATCAAGAAGTATGTAGCTGATTCACAGTACACACGTGTGCGTGCTGATAAGGGCAAATTGAGGACTCTTTCCTACAGGCAATTACGTCAGGTTAAAAGAGCAGCGGCAAAAAAGCCTTGTCATAGCAGCAGACAAGTTTTTGAAGCTGCTGGTGCCTCCAACGTCCCCCGAACAACAAGATGCAGGGTGCTTCAGAGGTTTGCAGCTGTGCATACGCCATCCTGTCGACCTCCTCTATCCACTTCACACAAGCAGAAACGGCTCCAGTGGGCCAAACATTACATGAAGACTGATTTCAAAACTGTTTTGTTCATGGATGAGTGCCGTGCAGCGCTCGATGGTCCAGATGGATGGAGTGGAGGATGGCTGGTTGATGGACACCCCACGCAAACACGGCTACAGCGCCAACAAGGAGGAGGTGGAGTAATGTTTTGGGCTGGAATCATGGGGAGAGAGATTGTCGGCCCCTTTAGGATCCCTGAAGGCGCTAAAGATGAACTCCATATTGTATGTGGATTTTCTCAAACAGCACTTCCTGCCATGGTTCAAGAAGAAGAACCGTGTATTTCACAGCAAGATCATTTTTTTGCATGATAATGCACCATCTCATGCTGCACATAAAACATCTGCATCTCTGGCTGATATGGGCATAAAAGGGGACAAACTTATGGTGTAACCCCCATGCTCCCCTGACCTCTACCCCATTCAGAACCTCTGGAGCATCATCAAAAGGAGTGTCTATGATGGCGGGAGGCAGTTCACATCTAAGCAACAGCTCTGGGAGGGTATTCTGTCCTCATGCAAAACAATTGAAGCAGAAACCATCCAAAACCTGACAAATTCAATGGACGAGAGAGTTCAGAAGCTCCTTTCGAACAAGGGGTCCTATGTGAAAATGTAACATCACCTAGAATAAAGTTTTGAGATGAAAACTGTTTGATTTCAGTTTCTAATAACCTGCTAATGCTTATAATTTCAAAAATGACCATTTTTTTGGTCTTTATTAAAATGAAAAGGTTGATCGAAAAGTTTGGGGGATCTAAGAGTGTGGCAACCCAGTAGTCATGATTACTTCGAATTCTGACAATATGAAGGTCATGTTTCAGGTAGTGCAGCAAGAAGGCACTTATGTGTCTTGCGCATCTCGGAGCCCCAAAATTATTTTCCGAGCTAGATGCAGCTAAAAATTATTATTAATTTTAAATCTGGTGGAGCTTAGTATAGATGGCCTAATAGGATCAGTGCTGCACACTGCTACAAAGCCCAAATTATTTTCCAGTCAAGATACAGATAAACATGATTAGTAATTTGAAAGCTTAAAGCGGTTGGTAGGGTGATTTTAACCAATCATCAAGCTTTTACTCTCCCCAGGATGACACAGGGGTAGAAAAGTCGTTTCGGATCCATGATTTGTTCATCTTTATGAATGTGAGTCTGTCTACATTATCAGTGGAGAGCCGCGTGCGCTTATCTGTCAGCACACCACCAGCAGCGCTGAACACACATTCAGACAGAACGCTGGCTGCGGTGCATGACAAGATCTCCAAGGCGTAAGTGGCTAGCTCTGGCCATTTATCCAGATTGGAAGCCCAAAAAGAGCAAGGGTCCAGTGACACAGTCATGGCTTCAATGTTTACTTGGAGATACTCCTGTACCATTGTCTCTAGGCGTTGACTATGTGTCAGACTTCTTGTCTCCTGTGGCCTTGCAAAGGATGGGCTAAAAAAGTGGTGAAATGATTCCGCAAAATTGATGTTACCAGCAGATACTGTGGTTCTGTTACGGTTTGAGTGCGGAACACTTGACGGTCCCACGGTTGGCAAGTTGGAACTGTGAGATTCACTACGTGCACCACTGGTGTTTTGTGCAAAAGCACATGTAAGATTCTGCAACAGTCTCTGCTGATACTCCTGCATGCGTGCATCCCTTTCTATGGCAGGAATAATTTCTGAAAATTTACTTTTGTACCGGGGATCTAACAGTGTGGCAACCCAGTAGTCAGGATTATTTCTAATTCTCACAATTCGAGGGTCATGTTGCAGGTAGTGCAGCAAGAAGGCACTCATGTGTGTTGCGCATCCAGGAGCACCAAGTCCCTGTTGTGTTGGTGGCGAGGTAACAATCATGCTTCCTTCCTCTGTCCTCTCCCCCCAACCTCGCACAGCAGAAATGTGATCAAGTTCTCCCTCACCTGATGAGTCTTCCATCAGTTCGTCCTCCACTTCTTCCTGGGCTCCTGCACCTTCCTCACTAGTTTGGCTGCTACCATGCGCGCTGGTAAAACCATCTTCCCCACCCTCACATGCCTGCCGCCTTGGTGCTGCCGACCGTCGGGACCTTGCAGATGTTAGCCCTTCCGCATACAACTCCTCCTCCTCTACTTCCTCCACCTCCTCTTGTGCCACCACCTGACTCCGAATTCTGTTTAACATGTGCTCCAGCATGTAAATCACCGGAATAGTCATGCTGATAATGGCATCGTCAGCACTAAACATCTTCGTCGCCATTTCAAAACTGTGCAGAAGGGTGCATAGGTCCCTGATCTGAGACCACTCCTCCAGCGTGATTTGCCCCACCTCTGGATCTCGTTGGCCCAGGCTATACGTCAGATCGTATTGCACCAGGGCTTGTCGGTGCTGCCACAGTCGCTGCAACATGTGCAGAGTTGAATTTCACCGGGTAGGCACATCGCATTTTAGCCGGTGAAGTGGCAGGCCCAAAGACTTCTGTAGAGATCTAAGTCGCTGAGCTGCGGGATGCGAACGGCGGAAGTGAGCACACAGCGACTGTGCCCTCTGCAGAAGGCCATCTAGTCTGGGATAGTGGGCTAAAAATTGCTGGACAACCAGGTTCAACACGTGAGCCATACAAGGCACGTGTGTGACATTGCCCCGGCGAAGGGCCGCACCCAGGTTTGCAGCATTGTCGCACACGGCCTTCCCTGGTCCAGTGGAGACAACCATTCATGAAATTGGTTCTCCAGTGCTGACCACAACTCTTCAGCTGTGTGACTCACATTTCCCAGACATTTCAAAGTAAAAACCGCATGATGACGTTGAGCCCTACTGCCAGCATAGTAAGGAGGTGTGCAGGATCCCTTCTGCGCAGTTAGAAAGCTTGTGGCATGACAAGACAGGCTTTGGGTGCAGGTGGAAGACCGAGAGGAGGTTGAGGAGGCAGAAGCAGCGGAGGAACTTTGACATAAAGAGGATTGACGCACAACTCGTGGGGACGGCAAGACTTGGACAGCAGCCCCTTGTCCTGCTGTCACCATAGTTACCCAGTGCCCAGTCAGCGACATGTAACGCCCCTGTCCATGCCTACTCGTCCAAGTGTCTGTGGTGAAATGCACCCTGTCACACACAGAGTTTCTCAAAGAAGCGGTGATGTTGTGTGCGACATGCTGGTGGATCGCAGGCACACCTTTCTTTGAGAAGTAGTGCCGACTGGACATCTGGTACTGGGGCACTGCGACGGAAATAAGGTCTCGAAAATCCTCTGTGTCCACCAGGCGGAAAGGCAGCATTTCTGTAGCCAAGATCTTGCAGATGGTGAAATTCAACCTCTTAGCTTTCTCATGGCTAGGAGGAAATGGTCTTTTACTTGTCCACATCTGAGGGACCGAGGGCTGGCTATTGTGCTTAGACGGGGTTGATAAGGGTGTCCCCGGCAAACTGCCGGTCTGTGAGGAAGATGCAGGCGGACATGTTAGGTTGCCTTGATCCAAAGGTGGTGCTATCGATGTCGGACAGCGCTCAACACCAGCTGGTGTTACCACCTCCAAAGAAAATGATGACCTGCCAATCACGCTGGCTGTTGCGGGTAAAGAGGTGGCAGGTCTGCGCCCCAAAACAGGTGTGACTGCTGTCCCCCCAGTCACAGAGGATGAAGAGGCCGCGGATGCACAAGATATGGCAGACGGTGGCTGGCCCGGCCGGCTAGGCCGCATTGTAGCACACTGAGCTTCCCACTGCAACTTATGCTTCATGTCCATGTGCCGGTTCATGCATGAAGTACTCAAACTATGTATTTTTTGGCCTCTACTTAGCTTTTGCTGACAAATGTTACAGATAACACGAGTTGGGTCATCTTTATCGTTCTGAAAAAATGCCCAGGCTATGCAAGGTTTAGCACCCATGCGACCTGAAGAGCCACCACGACTTGTGGTGAGAGGCAGAGTTGTGTTTGAGGATGCAGTTGTTGACGTGCTTCCAGTACTACGTCTCTGTCCAGGAAGGCGCAACCTGACCTCGTCGTCACTAGCATCTTCCTCCACCTCCTCTGCTGACCTCATCTCTTGGCTGACTGTGGGTTGACAGTAAGTGGGATCTCCAACCTCATCATCATCACCCTGTGCGTTATCACACCCGTCGTCCTCAGAGCCAACCTGTTCCTGCCCTGACAAAAAACTAAAGTTGTCGCTCCAATCAGGTATTTGAGTCTCATCATCGTCTTCCTCATTGTCTCCACCAACAGGAGTTACAGTTTTGGAATGAGGGTCTACATTATGGTCAGAACCTTCTGCGTCTGGTCCTGGATCTGACTCATAAAGATTCTGGGCATCAGTGCACATCATTTCCTCGTCTGGATTCACAGAAGCGCTGGAGTCGACCTCTGATTCCCCGGCTATAGTATGAGTAAACAGCTCTGCAGACTCAACCATCTGTTCTACCTCATACTCAGACGGGCAGCTGGAGATTTGGGAGCTGTGAGGAAGCAAGTGCGATTGGGGTGACACCTTTGAGGACTGGAGTATTTGTGATGTTGAAGTTGATGTGGAGGAGAGCCCACTTAAAGGAGCACTTGATATCCGTTGAAGCACCTGCTGTTTTTGTGCCTCATCTGGAATTTGTAGCGATTGGCGTGGCCGTAAGAAATGGATCTTATCACATTGTCCGCTAAAAGAAGTAGACATTTTAGTTTGGCTGGAAGATGGTCTTTCTTCTGCAGATGTTACTGTTGCTTTAACACCTACCCCACGGACACAACCTTTTTTCCCCTTCCCAACACGCCTATTCCCCTTTCCACCAGCAGCAGGCCTTTTTCCACTCATTTTGGTGGTTAACTAATTCACAACTTTGGAGTTGTTTGCACAAAAAAACAATGGATGGGAACCGAGCAGAGCTGAGTGGCCAAACTGTGGTATTAGGCCAAAACTATTGGCTGGGTTAGATGCAGAAAAAAATTATATTCAATTTGCAACCTGATGGAGGTCAGTATAGATGGACTAATAGAACAAGTCCCACACACAGCTAGAAGCCCAAATATTTTTTCAGAGGTAGATGCAGAAAAAAATTGTATTCAGTTTGCAACCTGATGGAGGTCAGTATAGATGGACCAATAGAACAAGTCCTACACACAGCTAGAAGCCCAAATATTTTTTCAGAGGTAGATGCAGAAAAAAATTGTATTCAGTTTGCAACCTGATGGAGGTCAGTATAGATGGACTAATAGAACAAGTCCTACACACAGCTAGAAGCCCAAATATTTTTTCAGAGGTAGATGCAGAAAAAAAATATATTCAGTTTGCAACCTGATGGAGGTCAGTATAGATGGACTAATAGCGAAAGTCCCACACACTGCTAGAAGTCCAAATATTTTTTCAGAGCTAGATGCAGACAAAAAATTTTTTTTAATTTTCAACCTGATGGAGGTCAGTATAGATGGACTAATAGAGAAAGTCCCACACACTGCTAGAAGGCCAAATATTTTTTCAGAGCTAGATGCAGAAAAAAATTATATTCAGTTTGCAACCTGATGGAGGTCAGTATAGATGGACTAATAGAACAAGTCCCACACACAGCTAGAAGGCCAAATATTTTTTCAGAGCTAGATGCACATAAAAATTATTTTTAATTTGCAACCTGATGGAGGTCAGTATAGATGGACTAATAGAGAATGTCCCACACACTGCTAGAAGGCCAAATATTTTTTCAGAGCTAGATGCAGAAAAAAATTATATTCAGTTTGCAACCTGATGGAGGTCAGTATAGATGGACTAATAGAACAAGTCCCACACACAGCTAGAAGCCCAAATATTTTTTCAGAGGTAGATGCAGAAAAAAATTATATTCAGTTTGCAACCTGATGGAGGTCTGTATAGATGGATTAACAGAACAAGTCCCACACACAGCTAGAAGCCCAATATTTTTTCAGAGGTAGATGCAGAAAAAAAATATATTCAGTTTGCAGCCTGATGGAGGTCAGTATAGATGGACTAATAGAACAAGTCCCACACACTGCTAGAAGGCCAAATATTTTTTCAGAGCTAGATGCAGACAAAAAATTATTTTTAATTTTCAACCTGATGGAGGTCAGTATAGATGGACTATTAGAGAAAGTCCCACACACTGCTAGAAGGCCAAATATTTTTTCAGTCCTAGATGCAGATATAAATTATTTTTAATTTGCAACCTGATGGAGGTCAGTATAGATGGACTAATAGAGAAAGTCCCACACACAGCTAGAAGGCCAAATATTTTTTCAGAGGTAGATGCAGATAAAAATAATTTTTAATTTGCAGCCTGATGGAGGTCAGTATAGATGGACTAATAGATAAAGTCCCACAAACTGCTAGAAGGCCAAATATTTTTTCAGAGCTAGATGCAGACAAAAAATTATTTTGAATTTGCAACCTGATGGAGGTCAGTATAGATGGACTAATAGAGAAAGTCCCACACACTGCTAGAAGGCCAAATATTTTTTCAGAGCTAGATGCAGACAAAAAATTATTTTTAATTTGCAACCTGATGGAGGTCAGTATAGATGGACTAATAGAGAAAGTCCCACACACTGCTAGAAGGCCAAATATTTTTTCAGAGCTAGATGCAGATAAAAATTATATTCAGTTTGCAACCTGATGGAGGTCAGTATAGATGGACTAATAGAACAAGTCCCACACACAGCTAGAAGCCCAAATATTTTTTCAGAGGTAGATGCAGATAAAAATTATTTTTAATTTGCAACCTGATGGAGGTCAGTATAGATGGACTAATAGAGAAAGTCCCACACACTGCTAGAAGGCCAAATATTTTTTCAGAGCTAGATGCAGACAAAAAATTATTTTGAATTTGCAGCGTGATGGAGGTCAGTATAGATGGACTAATAGAACAAGTCCCACACACTGCTAGAAGGCCAAATATTTTTTCAGAGCTAGATGCAGAAACAAATTATATTCAGTTTGCAACCTGATGGAGGTCAGTATAGATGGACTAATAGAACAAGTCCCACACACTGCTAGAAGCCCAAATATTTTTTCAGAGCTAGATGCAGAAAAAAATTATATTCAATTTGCAACCTGATGGAGGTCAGTATAGATGGACTAATAGAATGATGCTATGCCCAAAAGATTTTACTTCACTAGGTGCAGTAAAAAAATTGGTATTCTATACACAGGTGGTATATCTTGCAACACAGATAGGCTACTCCACTGACTAACACACTCTGCAATAGGCCAAAAAGGATTAGCTTTGCTAGATTCAGCCAAATGCTGTGAAAAAAACTTGCACAGCACTGGCACAGACCTGCCTGGCAAAAACTGATAGGAACTTATGTAACCTAGTCCTGAAAAGGACTGCAATTACAATTAGTCTTTTCTCCCACAATCTATCTATTTAAGAGCACAGACCTGCCTGATAAGAGTCGTAGGAAATGCTGTAACCTAGTCCTTAAAAGGACTGCAATCACAACTATTCCCTACTTCCAAGCTATCTGTAGATTTGTGTGAAAATTGGCTTGAAATTAACAAGGTATAGCGCACACAGCAACAGCGGTGCCGTCTAACACGCAGCTGCAGCAGTTAGAAAATGGTGGCGACGGGGAAAATGGCTTGGTCTTATAGGGCAAGGACATGTGACATACACTGCCAATGACACATGCCCTTGCTTGTGTGAAAAAAAGCACTTCGCTCCGTGTGTGCGCTGCTGATAGGCTGACAGATTGCACCTCCCCACTGTAAATGCGGGAAAGAGAAAAAAAAATGGAGATCTTCATTATTCCTGCAGAGATCCATCCCCTGCCCCTCCCCCCACCCCGCTGTACACTCAAACTGCGTATTAACATTAATTTTCATCATTACTGAGAAAAAATCCAGTTATGATTTTGGTGCACGAACAGTTATCGAACATAACCTCGAACAGCCGAATTTTTCTCAAATCGTTCGTGTTCGCCGAACGGCTCGAACACCGCCCAAAACAGTTCGAATTTGAGATTGGCGAACAGTTCGAGTCGAACAACGCTCATCTCTAGTCTTCTACTGGCATAGGCAATTACTCTTTCCTTGCCTTCTTGTATTTGGGACAGTACTGCTCCCAGGCCTACATTACTTGCATCCGTGTAGAGGACAAATGGAAGGTTATAATCTGGGTTCGCCAAGATTTCCTCACCGGTCAGGGCCTGTTTCATTTGTTGGAAGGAATATTCTTGTTTCTTTCCCCATTCCAACGGCGGCTCTGAAGACCTTCTCTTCTTAGCTGGGCCTACTAGAAGATCTTGTAGGGGCGCTGCCATCTTCGTGTAGCCCTTAATAAATCTTCTGTAATACCCAACCAAACCTAAGAACTGACATACCTCTCTGACGGTGGTCGGCCTCTGCCAGTCCTGGATAGCTGGCACTTTTTCTGGATCTGGAGCTACGCCACCTGCGCTGATCACATGCCCTAGGTATTGGACTTTTGGCTTCAACAGGTAACATTTAGATGGTTTGAGCTTCATTCCATACTTTGTTAGAGCTGTAAATACCTCCACCAGGTGTTCCAGATGTTCTTCATAGGTTTTGGAATACACTATGACATCATATCGGTATAAAAGTACCCTCTGAAAATTCCGGTGTCCCAGGCAGCACTCCATGAGTCTCTGAAATGTCCCCAGTGCATTGCATAACCCAAATGGCATGCAATTGAATTCGCATAGGCCCATTGGTGTTGTGAATGCTGTTTTCTCCCGGTCTTCTTCTGCAACGGAGACCTGCCAATACCCACTAGTGAGATCTAATGTGGAGAAATACTTAGCAGTCTTTAATGCAGCAAGAGACTCCTCTATCCGGGGTAACGGGTAAGCATCTTTGTGAGTAATCTTATTGACCTCCCTGTAATACACACATCCTCATAGTGCCATCCTTCTTTCCAACTAAGACTATGGGGGCCACCCAGGGACTACAGCTATCTCTTATAACCCTGGCCTCCTTCATGTCCTGCAGCATCTCTTTAGCACACTGGTAGTGGTTTGGTGGGATGGGTCTATGTCTCACTTTAATCGGGGGATGCTCTCCTGTGGGTATGTGATGGTGTACCCCTTTTATCCACCCAAAATCTAATGGATGCTTACTGAATACTTGGCTAAACTCTTGTACTACCCAGTAATCTCCTTGCTTCTGATGGTCGGGAGTGGCATCAGTCCCTATGTGCAACTGCTGACACCACTCCTCCAGCTGTCCCTTGGGGTTGTTGTCCTCCGCCTGACTTGACGGGGGCAAGGACTCTAGTGTCTGTATGTTGTTATTACTGACAGTGTACAGCTTTGCTACCGTAGCATACCGGGGTAGTTTCACTTCTTCCTCACCACAATTCAACACACGGATTGGTACTCTTCCCCTGCGTACATCCACCACCCCTCTAGCTGTCAGCAATGTAGGTCTATGCTCTGAATATACCGGTTCTACAATTGCCTTGTATTCCTTTCTTCTGATACCCATAGCTGCTCGATACCATATCATCATTTCACTGTTTTGTGGTAATACAATGGGAAACGGGTCCGTTACCCGCGCACTGCCAATCTCCCCCCCAGACAGATATACCTGTTGCTTGTGAATTAAGGCACGGATTTCTCTTTGAAGGACTCTCCTCCGCCCAATGCCAGCAGTTTCTGTAATCTGTAATCAACTCTACCCTCCCCAGCTTTATTGTCACTTCTCTAAACCCCACCTGATTCAGTGGTTGACTATTAGCTGCTAAAATGACAAGATTAGAGACTGGGGGCTAAGATCAGCATCAGACCAAAATTGCTTGTAAAGGATTTCTGGGATGGTGGTGACTTGTGACCCAGTGTCCAATAGGGCCGATGTTGGGATTCGTTCTAGCATAATGTTGAAGTACGGGCGGCCGCCCTCATGCCGACTACGCCAGTCATATGGGCCCTGCCGTTTTATTCCTGGGGGTTGGCCATTGGACCCAGAAATCTCGGGTTTAAACGACATCTTCTTGCAAAGTGGCCCGGTTTGTTGCAACGAAGACAAACGGGTTGTCCTGAAGAATCCGTATGGTCGGCGGCTCTGCGTAGGAATGGTGCGTTGGTCCCCTGAATGGGCGACTTGTTGATCCCCTCCACGGGCGACATGGCTCTGCATTGGAATTGTGCATTGGTCCCCTGCACAAGCGACATGAGCTTTCTCCTCATCCACGAAACATACTCAGGGGATTCAGCTAACTGGATTTTGCTTGGTGGTTGTGCCTACAGTCTGGCTTGCAAGAGTTTTAGCACGTAGTTCATGTTTTTGGTTAGTTGTAACACTTGATTACATAGGTCATCAGCAGATTCGGGTATGACAGCTTGTCCTACCAATTTTACAGAGTCTTTAGGGGTAGGCTCTAAGTTCATGTGAGAGGTATTAACCTGCCAGGATGAGATTGCAGGTTTTGCAGGTAATGGGTCTCATAATACAGTTATTACACGGTCCTTTAAGGTATTAAAATCCACATCTGGATGATCTAGGACCCACATGTGCACCTGCTGACAGTGAAAGTCTGATCTCAACCCATTCATAAACTGTTCTGCAAGCAATTTATCTTCATCTTGCACACTTTCTGGATCTACCTGTTTTATGGACCGGAGTGCCGCTTGTAAACGTAGGGCAAAGTCTCTGATGGTATCTTGCGGTCTTTGCTTGCATTGGTCGAATAGCATCCTTAGTTCAGACTGTGTGCGTTTTTCAAAAGCAGCATTGAGCTTATCAAACACATTGTCTATAGAGCATCCATCAGCATCACTCCAAGTCTCAGCTTCTTGCTCTGCTGAACCTATTAATTGTCCCTGCACAACGGAGGCTCGCTGCTTTCCTGTCATTGCATACATGTCCAGCACCGCACACATTTTACATTTGAAAGCTGCTAAGGTACCGGGTTTACCTTCATATGTCGGTAACCATTTTGCCCCCGGTACATACGGCAAGGCAATTGGCATTGTCGGGGCCATCGCTCCAGATGCTTTGGCTCCTTCACCAGCTGCGGGGCTATCCTCGCGCTCCTTTAGCCGCGCCCCCCGACTCTCTCCGCTCTGTGACGCAGTTTAATTTCTCTATGACGCAGTAATGACGGCCCATTTTACAGTACACAAACTTTCAATAAAGTCCAATTTAAGCACACAGTACCCGGTTCTACCGGGCCCGGTATCCTGTTCGTGACGCCAAACTGAGTCGGTAGACAGGGGTAGGGGTACTCGGTTACCGGGATGGATGGGTTATTTCTGTGGGGATCACGGTTGGTCAGTTCCCGGTTCCGTGCCCTGGACCGTCAGTAAAGGGATGGGGGTGAGGATGATGGCAGTATTGTGTCCTGACACCTCCTGTGGTAAGTGGTAAAATCGGTTACCAGCACTGTGTATGGTTGCTGAGGTGACCAGCATATGGCTTGAACGAATGCTATAGGCATTAATGTCAAAGTAGGCACACACACATATTAAGTCTTTGTTTCAGTACCTTTCTTTTACTGATGTCCGGTAACAGGTACAGTTCAGGACGGTAACCAGGTTTTTTTTCGGTGCAGGTAGAGACATTCACTCTGGAGATTTGTGAGGCCTCCTCTAACAATGTGTGCATTGTTTGTGATCAATCCTGCCTTAAGCTGAACCTGCCACCTTTTACTTTCTTTGGGGTCCTTCTCCTCAACTGACAATGAGGACCTTTCCTTGGGGCTACCAATTCTCTTTCTGGGCCCCTAGTCCTATACTTGGTCAAGTTTGGCAACTCTTTCCCCTTCTTCTACAGGGGGAGTAGATCCTCCTGATCTGTCTGGGTTTTCTATGCTATTCCTGAATTAATAGTAATCTCGGACTCCGGTGTCCGGATGAGCTAAAGGGATAATAGTTTTATCTCTTTCTTTCTCCTTCTAGCCTCTGTCCCTCTCTCTAGGGCGCTTCACAACACAGACCTGTTTCCTAGTTCAGGGCTTAACTGGTCCCCGGCCAACAGCTCTCTGTCTCTCTCCTCCTTCATCCCTCACCAGACTAACTGCCGCGTTTGCTGTCTCCCTGGAAACTGACTCCTCCCCTCAGACCTGGTGTATAAGGTGTTGTGTGTGCCCAAGTGTACATCTCTCCCTGCACCTATGGATCCTGTGGTATTCCCCCACAGGGGTGCCACATATATACCATGGTTCCATGTTTCCTGTGATGTATATACAGCAGTCTTGGTGTTTCCAATGTGATGTATACTACAGATCTCCCACTTCTTGAGTTCTATAAATGTAATGTGAGCAGTGATGGATTTCCCACTGTGAAGAGACCTGTCTGATCCTCTCCACATCTTCTGATTCCCTACTGATCATGATGGAATCCTTAGGCCTCTTGCCCTGTGCCATTCTTCTGGATGTCATGGCACCTTGGATGGTTCTTCACAGAACATAATGATAACTATAATTCCTTCTTGTTCACCCTCTATCTAACTATACAAAAGTGAGTCCATCATCGGGGTTAAACTATTGTTGCAGTTACTACTGTTATTTACCATGTATGGAACAGTCATAGATTTTATGGCAGTATTTGGAAATATTACAGTATTTCCTCCTGCAAGGTGCAGACCAACCTCTACTCTAGCCGGAATATAAAAGTAGAAATGATGTCCTGGACATAAAATGAAAGGGACTTGCACAAAATGCAGGGAGGCTGCACAGAACGTTTAACTTTACTATGAGTTATATCAGATAAATGTCTCTGTGTCTTGACCTTAGAGCTGCCAGTTGTACATCCCCACATATTAAACTATGAAGGTGAAAGAGATTAAATATAGAACATATGAAATACTGAAATTTATAACATATGAAGTACTGCCTTTTATTTGCTGAAAAATACTTTGGAATTGAGAAAAAAATCTGCATTACTGCAAAATAAATAAACATTTTAGATCTATATGTGCCTTTACTGTATGTCTTAGGAAGAATGATATTTTTTCAGAATGATTTTGAGAGACAATATAACCTAACGCGAAGGCTTTCTTTGTTATAATTCTGTATCCTTGTTTCATTTTGCACTATCGTCCGCTAAATATGACAATTGATTTTGGAATCCCAATTTGTTGGAATAATACATTAAATCATCCCTGTTTAGTGCTATGGTTCTTTCTCTGTTTCAAGAACTTTAGGGTGTTAATGGTGTAACTAAAAGCCTATTCATTATAGTATTTTCTCTATTATCCCGTGTGTGAAGACAGCTCAGAACATGAGATCCCTCCATATACGGCAGATGCCGGCTATGTTTTATACACTATCTGGCATCTGTGTCTAACAATAGTGGCCTGGAGCAGAGCTCTGATCACCTCTGTTAAATATTAAAAAAAATTTAAAGCATTTAAATTAATGTTATCTGAATGAATTCCCTTCATTGATGCCTCACTTTTAGTCTTCCATTACTCCACCGAATCAGATTTTAACCATATATAAGATTTCATCAGACATCAGATAATTTTTTTTTAAACCTTCCTATATAACTCAATTACACCACTCATTCACCTGAAGTAATAAATAATATCATCAGCCTTTTTTAATTAATTTCATTTTTCTTTTAATTTGCATAAAGTCCAAAAGGTATTTCATACGCATGTAGCAAAGATAAACTCTTTCTGTGCAAAATCCGAGAGCAATTGCTGGTTTGAATAGGACAAAAAAAACGTAATTTCTAGCAATAAATGTGGTGGACAAATTAGTAGAAGCAGTGGATAGTAATTTTGCTTTAAGATCCTGCAATTGAAACACAATGACCTGTTACAAAAAAAATTAGGAATCAAACTGACAAGAGAGGTGTTAGCTAGAAATGGTTAAATCTTTTGAAATTTGAAATTCCCTGGTTTGTTGATTTTTTCAAATATTTTGTTTTGCAGCATATTGATTTGCAATTACTTGCAATATTGCCAAGCCTCCAATTGCCCTAAAAAACAATGTTTAACACTCTGAGATCAGATAGATTATTATTTGCTGAACTCTGACTCAAACTGACAGTATCAATTTCAGAGGTAGCATCATTTCCACTGTGACTGAGACAAGTGATGTGCCATGTATTCCATAACATCCTCCACTTCTTCCTCACCAATTAGTTTTCCAGGGGCAAAGGAAGCTATTCGTGGCCTACTTTTAGCTGTAGAGTAGATTGTCCTGCTGTAAATTACATATAAAATCACTCTTTGACACACTGCTAGAAATTGCATCAGTCAGAAAGTGGCCTCATGACATCTGACGTGGCCGCACAGGCTTCCCAGTAATGCCTCAAATCTATTACATCAGCTGGGATTGTGCAGTCAATCAGGACTGAGTATCACAGTGACTGTGATAGATGAGGACAAGGAAAACAACTGTTATTTTTCGATTATACAGCCAAGATCAGAGTACACAGATCATTACAGAAAGGGAATACAAAGGACTAACTGACTGTGGTATACTACTGCAGCTCTGAAAAACCTTGAAAATGAGAGTGGTAGTTTCGATCTGTGAATAATAATGAAAAAATTGAAGTGATAGGGAAGTGCTGGACCTTCAGAGTCTGTGAGACTGTGTATTGATTGATCTGTCATGTATTGTAGATAGTACTGAACCTTAACTCCACTTTGTTTATTATTAGTCGTGATGCACTGGAAACAAGGAGGGAAGATTAACACCGCACTGTCCTTATTTTGCTATTGAAGAAAAATTCTTTAACTAAGACCCAATTCATCAAAGCAATTTCTCCAGAATTCTCCATAAATTGTTGCCACTTTTGGCATTTTCATGCCAGTTCCTCCCAGGTCCACCAGTCACTAACTGGAGTAAGATTTGTGTTGAGACGCATGGAGGTGTAAGCAACTGATCAATCGCTCCTAACTCATTAAAAATCAGAAATGTTTAACTCCAATCCACCCTATCATCAAGACTGGCATTAAAATTTCAGCTTCTGATGAATCAGGAATTAGGGTCAAAGGCTTTTGTGTTAGAGAAAGTGTGCTTCATGGCTCGCGAGATAGACAAGCAATTAGCTATATTAACATTTCTTTTGCCTTTTTGGTGCTAAAATTACTGCTTTTTTCATGTAAAAAATCATGCCATGAAGAATCATTTCAGAACTTTTTCCATCATTAATGTCACCCATAATCTGTACAAATCCACTTAGAAACAAACTGAAATCATTTTGAAGGGGGTTGCATTAGTTTATGGTTCCATTAGTCTAAACACCCTCTTTAATTGGGAATGTGGTTGTGTTCAGACTTCACTAATCACATTTTAACGTTTGTTAAATGGTAGTCAGTAAATATATGCCATCATTTAAAGGAAATTTGTCAGCATTTTTCTATGTAATTTGAACAGCAGCATGTAGTAGAGACAGAGACCCTGATTACAGCAATGTTTACCTTATTTTACTGGATGCAGCAGTTCTAATAGAATCCCAGTTTCCTTTGTTGCAGAATTAGCAGAGCTCAGAATGTTGTAACTCTGACTACACCACTGATTAGCATCTTTCTGTGTACAATGTAAAATAACAGAAAGCTGCTTATCAGTGCTGGGGTCATTATTGAACTGCAAGGCCAGCTTGTCTGTAGTGATAATCTCCACTGATTAAACTCTCATTGAATTGACATTGTAAACATCTGCAAAAGACCTGAGACTGGGACAGAGATTTATCTTCCAACAAGACAATGATCCCAAACATAAAGCAAAATCTACAATGGAATGGTTCAAAAATATACGTATCCAGGTGTCAGAATGGCCAAGTCAAAGTCCAGACCTGAATCCAATCGAGAATCTTTGGAAAGAGCTGAAAACAGCTGTTCACAAATGCCCTCCATCCAACCTCAATGAGCTTGAGCTGTTTTGCAAGGAAGAATGGGCAAGAATTTCGGCCTCTCGATGTGCAAAACTGATAGAGACATACCCCAAGCGACTTGCAGCTGTAATCGCAGCAAAAGGTGGCACTACAAAGTATTAACTCAAGGGGGCCGAATAATATTGCAATATCCAATAAATTTTGTTCCACTTCACGATTGTGTTCCACTTGTTGTTGATTCTTCCCCCAAAAATTAGAATTTTATATCCTTATGTTTGAAGCCAGAAATGTGGCAAAAGGTAGAAAAGTTCAAGGGGGCCAAATACTTTCACAATGCACTGTAGCTTTAGTGGAGTAAATTGTGAACAATTTAAAATACTAGTCAATTTTGCAACAAAGCCTTTATCTTCAGCCTAAAAAGCTGAAGATGAAGAGGAATTTTACCATTTAGCACAACATCGACCCTAAGCATACTTCCAAATCAATAAAATATTTTCTTAGCTATAAGATGATCAATGTTTTGGGGGACCCCAGCCAGAGCCCAGACCTAAATCTAACTGAAAATCTATTGCTTCAATTTAAGAGGGCTGTTAACTGGAGATGCTCCCACAAAGTTACAGATTTGGAGCGCTACTGCAAGGAAGAGTGTGCAAAGATTGCCAATTCTAGATGTGCCATTTTGATAAACTCATAGCCCAACAGATTAAATGTTGTCATAAATCTAAAGGGTAATTCAATAAAGCACTAGTTTAATTGTGTTCATATTTATGCAACCTTTTTCCATATAAAAACATTTAATTTTAATTTAAAATTGAATTGTACAAATTATAGGTTACATTAAATGTAGACATTTTTTTGAAATTATTTTTATTGGTATTTTTTTTACATAGGGCTATGGAATAGTTGCTGAGGAGGGGGAGAGTTTAAACAAAAATGTATATATATTAAAGAAAGGTTAGGCTTTAGTATAACTGTTTTACCAGAACTATTTAACAAGGATGCACATCACAACAATACTGCTAGTTATTGTCATTATTTCCTTTTTGTGCTTATACCTACAAGCCCATGTAGCATTCTTGATTACATTTTTTTGTCATTAGGGATAATGGTTTCATTTTTAATACATATGTATCTTGAAAACAGTATTCACACTCTTTATTTTTGTATACCTGTTTTAGTGTTTAAATTTGACAATCGTACACTCCACAACTATACTGTAGTTTGTTGCGCTAAATTTATTTTATGTTCCTACATAATGGCATTTATGGTTATGTTGCCTTATTTGGGTAGAAGAATTAATCTGCTTAGCCAAAAATCTGATGAAAAATTGTCACACTAATTCTTAACATTTAACTCTGCTGATCTTATTTAAATTGTCAAGTTATAGTCACCTAAAAATCTCACCGATATTATTGGCAGGGTGGTGCATTTTTAGCCATCACATACAGTGGTGTGAAAAAGTGTTTGGCCCCTTCCTGATTTCTTATTCTTTTGGATTTTGTCACACTTAAAGGGAATGCGTCACCCCCCTGGGCGATATGAGACCTCTACTATGGCCATACAGGTGATAGAAAAGTAAATGTATACTTACCTGTGGCCCATAGCAAAGGTCTGATTGCAGAGAAATCTGCTTTTATAAAGTCTGTTTTTCCCTCCTATCTGCTTATTATTCCCCTAAATCGCCGCCTCCGTGCTAAATTACCATATCCCCCCCACTTCCCTGCACATCACCGGGCCCTGTGACGTGCCCTGCTCTGCCTCCCCTCCCATGCATGCACAAAGCGCCGCTCCCATGGAGCTCGCTTTGCTTCCCTCCAGCCCCGTCTGGCTGCATACTGCCAGCGGATTGGAAGTCTCAGTGACTCACCGTCACTTGAGCAATGGGGCAGCAAGAGATAGAAGAAGCGATACCACTGCCAAGCTGTGCTGCTGTCTCTTTCAGCCATGGTGGTCTAAAGTCTCTTAGTGGTAGTAGCACTCTGTGCCAGGGCAAATTTTAAGGTATGAATCAAGTGAGGAGGGAGGCAAGTTGCCCACACCATTTCCTACAAAGGCAATTGTCTGCCAAATCAGGGAAGACATCGAAGATGATGATGATAATGATGCTACTGTGTTAGAGAAGAAAATGGAACCAGACAGCAGTGCTGAACAGATGATGTTTTCATAGGAGGAGAATATTGGCTTCTGAGCATCACAGCACAGCTGAGATACAGCAAAAAGATTCTCTGATGAAGCATTGGTCAAGGTGGTAGTGAGTCGCACGTGCGGGCTTCTCATGTCAGGGATGCCCCATAACTGTCAGACAATTCTTCAGCAGAATCCATGATCCTCAGGAGAAAAATAAGCCATGGACATCCTGTCTTGTACGAGGTTATAGCTTAGTATAGCTCATATAGCTTAGAAATTACAGTTCTCAGTCAGTACATGAAGCAACATCACCTGTTCATTTGGGAAAAGCAAGCAGACCAGCAATCAGAGCAAGTCTCTAGTTGTACTCCTCCCCTTCTCCTCATGATCAGTTTTCTGTCAGCCACACCAGATCCTCAAGTAGTACCTCTTCAGTGTCATTAGCAACATCATCATTGTCATCCACAACTGCTGCTTGTCATACTCTGAGTAAATCTCCTCTTCTTTCTCTGTCGCCAGGACAGCTATCCATCCCTGATTTTGTATCGAGGAAACAGACATACGCTCTCCGTCATCCACTTGTGTGGCACCTAAACTTTCACCTGGTCAAATTGCTGCCATACCACTGCTGTCATACCACCTTGTGAAGTCCAATGCCTTTCGAGAAATGATGGCATGCATCAACACAAAGAGACGTGCGCTCTGTGCTTTCTTTTTCAGGAGAATGTAGGCTGATCTCTTAACTTGCTTTTACTGTAAGCTGCAAAGTGCACTACACCTGGAGAAGCAATTATGGTCAGGGACAATACATTGATTTTAAGTCCCACTGAGAGGCATAGATGTACCATCGCAAACAGGAAAGGTGCTGAAGCCTCTATGAAATGGAACTACGCCTGTTTTCACTGCTAGTTAGCGGTTATATGTCTCATTTCCCATCCCAAACATTCATAGGTCACTGTGCAGATTCCACACACCACCCTTATTGTTTTTGCTCATGTAAGGTAAAGTGCTACAAAGCAGTTTTACACCTTGAAAGCAAGGTGAACAAAAGCCATATAATGGGTGAGTTGCTGTTATGCATCAACCAGAAAATCTCACACTGGCTGGTTCCAAGTCGACTGTAGCTGGAAATTGTTGTGAGCAACAATGGATTGAACATTTTAGCAAAGTAATTCACTCAATGCATGGCACATATGGTAATTTAATTTGTGCAAAATTTCTTTAAGAAATATACTTGCTTGAGAAAGATTGTGGCTATGTCTATGGAAAGTGTATGCTCATTGCAATCATTCTTACATGGAAAAGTTCATCCTTCTAGATTTGGAAAAACAGAAAGGTATGCCAGAGCGCTGCATGATTTGCGATGTTGCAACGCAATGAAATTTGAGGCTACATATATTGCAGTGTCTGAGCAATCAGTGTAAAGCAATGACAGACTATACCATGCAGCAGGTAAACTGTAGTGTGGGTTACTTTGAGATTCACAATTGGCAGCTGATGAGAGATTATGTGTCGCATACTGAAGAAACTAAATTTATTTGTGGAGCAACTGTGGAATCAACAATGTAATTTCCCTAATATTTATCATGGAAAAACAGTCACCAGAATACAAAAACGCATGGAACTAAAAAAAGAAGTTTTTCACCTTCCTTTTTTGAGGAACTTCAAGGTCTATGTTACATGCTGAAGAATGTGAAGTAGGAGGAGAAGCAAGGGAGAAGGAGGAAGTTGAACAGCAGCAAGTGGATATGGAGGAAGAAACTGTCCTTGCACAAGCAGGGGATGAGGCTGCCAGTCAGACTGAAAATGATCAGCCCATGACAACTGACCATTGCAGCCGGTCAATGAAAGTGAATGAGTTAAGCTATTTGTCATGCTGGCGAGCATGCAAGCTCTATGCTGGAATTCTTATGGGATGACATACCTATTGTTATCTTCAAACAAAGTGATGACTATTTGACAGTCGTGCTTTTAGACCATTGCTATAAAAGTAACTGAAAATGTTATTTTGCTTGCTACTGTCTACCACCTATTTTCCCCTAATCAGATAGATTGAATTTATTTGGTTATTATTAAGGCTATGTTTGTGTTAAAAAGCTCAAAAGTGGCTCAATATAGTACAAGTAGACAACAGAGTGTTTTAAATATTTTTTCTGGGCAATTAGATACTTTGCAGCACTGATATTCATGGCAAATTTATTTATCCACATTTTTGGGAAAGTTTAGCAAATCTGAAGAACTTGAATTTCAAAATATTCACCTATCTCTATTTGGTAGTAGTTTTGCTTGCATCACTGGTACATTTGATGGTTGTGGTGCTATCAGCTTTCACATTCATTGTGGTGGTATGGTTTGTTTTTCTATTACATTACCCCATCCATTATCATTTCTACTTTTTCCACTGTTATGTCCTTTAACTTACCAAAAAGGATATAACAGGACATGCTAGCTACATTTATTAACAAGGATAACACAGCACTGGGAAATGATGACATAAAAAAAGTGTTATGTGACACCTCTCCTGACTTTGGTCAATGGCTTTTGAAATATTAAATTATCTGAATCCTCTTAAGTGAGATAACTTTCTGAGAAGAGGTATCAAGATGGTGCATTATTTGTCAAGTGAAACAACATTTTGGCTCAATTATTTTGTAATTTTTATTATTTATTTTTTAATTCATCAGTCTCCTCCAATAGAAAAGTAATGTTACAATGTGAGGTGTTGAACAATTTGAGGAGGCTGGTGGAGTGGTGTGGTCACATGCTCCTCCATAAGTAGCTATTATAAGGACAGAAATGCTGGGCAACTTCTGAGGAAAGTTGCACTAACAAAAGAAAGAGGTTGACCGCTTTACTCAAGAATCTGTCAGTGAGTTCATTCTGACAGTCTAACAGGAAAGATTGTAATTATTTAATCTGCCTATTACTGAGTCTACCTCAGCAGTTTTATGACAGCAAACTACATGGCCCATCAGCTGTTTAAACCCCTATTTGCTGCGATAAATATTAAACACAAAACTTGGGAGGCTAGGAAGGGGAGAGGGCTTCTTCTCCCATCATTGCGAGGGCTCAATGGTCGTCGTCACAGCCCAATGTTGTCATGATGACTTCCGGGTCCACCAGCTATGGAGGCTTGTTTAGACCATGTCATGATCATGGTTTAAAAGGTATTCTGTCAGTGTATCACTGACAGTATATCACTGACATATATAATGCATTTCAATGCTGGTGCAATGCAATGCATTATACCAGCTATGAGAATGATAAAAGTTAAAGTCCCATAGAGAGACTAAATAAAAAATAAAATAAAATTGTATAAATATTTTAAAAAAAATCACAAACTAATAAAAAAATGAAAAAGTTATTATACCCATTAATACGTATCTTTAAGTAACAACAAAAATAAACAAAAAAAGTACACATATTTGATATTAGCGCATCAGGAATAACTTGATCTAATAAACTGTCACACTAGTTAACCCCTTCAGTGAATAAAAAAAAATCACAGGAAAAAACTATGATTTTTCATCAAACCGCTGGAAAAAAATTGGAATAAAACGCGTTCAAAAAGTTGAATCTAAATATAAATAGTATCGCTGAAAATGTCATCTTGTCCTGCAAAAATTATCTTGTCCAGCTCTCAGAATATAGCCATGCAAAATCAATTTTTTTTTTCTATAAAATAGATTTTATTGAGTAAAATCTTCAAAACATATAAATATGGTATTGCTATTATCATAATGACTCGAAGAATGAAGCTGCCTTATCAATTTTACAGCATGGTGAACGGCATAATAAAATCAATTACTGAATGGTTTGTTATTGATCATTCTGCCTCCCAAAAATATAAATAGAAATGGATCAAAAAATATTATGTGCGCGAGAATGGCACCTATAAAAATGTCAACTCATCCAGCAAAAAGCAAGCCCTCACATGATTCTGTTAACACAAATATAGAAAAATTAAAGCTCATAAAATAAAGAGATGCAAAAAAAACACAGTCGATTTTGTCTGGTCTATGATCCAATGGCATCCATCTTTTTAAGCATGCATAAAAGTGTGGTCAGCCACAGTTTTGTGTGTTTCTGAAAAGTACATAGCTAAACAGAGGCAAGACAGAGTCCAGAGTTACTCTGCTGCCTCATTACAGTGAATGAATCCATCATGGGCTTCATCTGAATCCTGTCATTCAGAGATTTAGATGGAATCCCCAATGTAAGTGCTCAGGGGATAGAGCACAGGCTAAAAATGTGATCCAAAATGTTATCTAAAATGTTCCCAATAAAAGCTTCAACTCAATCTACAATCTACTACATGCGCAATGCTCCACTCACATAGAGTGCGCTTTGCTTCATCCCGGCTGCTTCTTCCTGTGCACTGCGCCGTAGGGTTCTATTGCGCAGGCGCCGTGAAGTGAGAATGACTTCCCGGTACTTGCAAGTCAGGGAGCACAATGCACGTCACAGGGTCTGTCACAGGGCACTGTGATGTGCAGGGGAGGGGGGAATATGATAATTAAGCATATAGGTGGGGATTTGGGGGAATAATAAACACATAGGCGGGGATTGCTTGGCGTCCGGGGGACACAAAGCCTGTATAAAAAAGAATTGATTAAAGCGCTTTTCTCTGCAATGAGACCTCTACTATGGGCCATACAGGTATGTATAGATTTACTTTTCTATACCCTGTATAGCCATAGTAGAGCTCTGATAACTCCAAAGTGGTGACAGATTCCCTTTAATCAAAACAAGAGAAACAGTAATTAGTAATTTGTAAATGTCACTATTAAGACATTGCCTTTAACAATGATTCAAAATAGTTTTATATGTTTATTTAGGTTTTCTTACATTTTTATATTTTTTTGAAGATTAGAAACCATTCAATGTGACAAATATGCATTAATAGGGGACATCTGCATGGGGGGACTTTACACAGCACTGTATCTATGTGTATGTCAGTAAAGGTAAATTTGGGAATATTTCTCTCAGTCCTGCTGTTCACAAACTGCTGTTTTATTTCAAGAGTCTGCACCTTGTAATTATTGTAACTCTGTGGATTTGGATTTGTTCATCCATGACCCATGCATAGCTTCCCTGCAAGGTTTTGTTTTCAAGGAAAGAAATTTTACTGTCATTCTCTGTTCTCACTTGTTTTTACAAATTTTCAGATGTTTTGCTTTTGATTAGGAACATTTTTTTACTTTATGTGAAAACAGTTTTGGTCTAAAATATGAGATGCAGGACATCCTGTGGATTTAATCTATTGCATTTTTTTGTTTTGATTTTTTTTCTAAATAAGAGTAGAAAGAGAAATAACATTATACAAGTTCACTTTATTATAAAAATTGTATGTTAAAAAATATTCACCAAAAAATGTAAAAATGTCCTGACGAGGTAATAACCCGAATCAATAAACAAAAAATACTAATTTTTAACAAAAGTGATGATTATTGTAAAGAAAATTGTAGTTTTCGAACGTTCAAATTGAACGTTTGTGCTCGGCCCTGCACAATGGCCAAATCCAAATACACTCTTGCATATCAACCAATGACAATGGTCTACACTACTAGTGGCTAATAGTTTTAAGGCAGATGCAAATTTTGATTTTCACAAAGATTGCTGATTCACGGTTTTTAGACCTGTTAAGTCGGATATTTACATGGAAGTACAATATCAGCATTTCATAAACTTTTATGCTATTATTGACAAATACATTAATTTATACAAAGACTCAATATTGTTGACTAGAGATAAGCAAATCGATCCTCTGAGGATGGACTTTGAGTTGAATTTCCAGAATTTGCATTCCACGCAAATTGAAACATTTTGAGATTTGATTGGAGAGAGTAGGCTAATGATGTTTTTGTCATAACCAAATACAACCTAGGTGCATATATGGTCCCAAGATAAGAAGAGAAATATGCAATATTCAATAAAAGACATATTTTTATTGAAAATAGGTTATCAAATAAATATTTAAAATTACAAATAATTTATTTACAATACAGCTGAAATAGACTCTGTTCATATCTCAATTGCCACTGGGCTTTTATTATGTAGGTACAATTTGTTTTCTGAGGCTGTTAGAAGAGCACCTGCATTTTATGAAGCACAGCTATGTTGGTGTGGATATAATAACCACTATGTTACCTACAGTGGGTATGGAAAGTATTCAGACCCCTTTAAATTTTTCACTCTTTGTTTCATTGCAGCCATTTGGTAAATTCTAAAAAGTTCATTTTTTTCTCATTAAAGTACACTATGCACCTAATCTTGACTGAAAAAAAACAGAAATGTAGAAACTTTTGCAAATTTATTAAAAAAGAAAAACTGAAATATCACATGATCATAAGTATTCAGACCCTTTGCTCAGTATTGAGTAGAAGCACCCTTTTGAGCTTGTACAGCCTTGAGTCTTCTTGGGAATGATGCAACAAGTTTTTCACACCTGGATTTGGGGATCTGCCATTTTTCCTTGCAGATCCTCTCCAGTTCCGTCAGGTTGGATGGTGAACGTTGGTGGACAGCCATTTTCAGGTCTCTCCAGAGATGCTCAATTGGGTTTAGGTCAGGGCTCTGGCTGGGCCAGTCAAGAATGGTCACAGAGTTGTTCTGAAGCCACTCCTTTGTTATTTTAGCTGTATGCTTAGGGTCATTGTCTTGTTGGAAGGTGAACCTTTGGCCAAGTCTGAGAGCACTCTGGAAGAGGTTTTCATTCAGCATATCTCTGTACTTGGCCGCATTCATGTTTCCTTCAATTGCAACCAGTCATACTGTCCCTGCAGCTGATAAACACCCACATAGCATGATGCTGCCACCACCATGTTTCACTGTTGGGATTGTATTGGGCATGTGATGAGCAGTGCCTGGTTTCTTAACACATACCGCTTACAATTAGCCACCAAAAAGTTCTATCTTCGTCTCATCAGACCAGAGAATCTTACTTCTCATAGTCTGGGAGTCCGTCATGTGTTTTTGAGCAAACTCTATGAGGGCTTTCACATGTCTTGCACTGAGGAGAGGCTTCTGTTGGGCCACTCTGCCATAAAGACCAGACTGGTGAAGGGCTGCAGTGATAGTTGACTATGTGGAACTTTCTACCATCTCCCTACTGCATCTCTGGAGCTCAGCCACAGTGATCTTGGGGTTCTTCATTACCTCTCTCACCAAGGCTTTTCTCCCACGATTGCTCAGTTTGGCTAGACAGCAAGGTCTAGAAAAACTTCTGGTGGTCCCAAACTTCTTCCATTTAAGGATTATGGAGGCCACTGTGCTCTTAGGAACCTTAGGCTGTGTGCCCACGTAGCATTTTTCAAGCGTATATGCTGCGGAATTTCCGCAGCGTAAACGCTTGAAAAATGCATGTATATCCGCACCCCATGGTCCCCAATGGGATTCCGCAAGTTCTATGCACATGCTGCGGATTTTTCCGCAGCGTTTATGCCGCGTTCAAAAATCCGCAGCATGTCATTTAATTTTGCGTTTCCGCAAGCGGAATTGCCTTTGTCCAATGCATAAAAAACGCAAGGCAATTCCGCATGTGGAAAACGCGTGATAAACGCGCGAAAAATGCGCGATAAACGCGTGCGGAATTCCGCATGCGTTTTTCCGGGAGAGAACTTGCATTTATGCAGCAGAAATTTTCTGCTTCATAAATGCAACGTGGGCACATAGCCTAAGTAATGCAGAAATTCTTTTGTAACCTTGGCCAGATCTGTGTCTTGCCACAATTCGGTCTCTGAGCTCCTTGGACAGTTCCTTTGAGCTCATGATTTTCATTTGGTCTGACATGCACTGTGAGCTGTGAGGTCTTATATAGACAGGTGTGTGCCTTTCCAAATCAAGTCCTATCAGATTAATTAAACACAGCTGGACTCCAATGAAGGAAAAGAACCATCTCAAGGAGTATCACAAGGAAATGGACAGCATATGGCTTAAATATGGGTGTCTGAGCAAAGGGTCTGAATACTTATGACCATGTGATATTTCAGTTTTTCTTTTTTAATAAATTTGTAAAAAATTCTACATTTCTGTATTTTTTAGTCAAGATGGGGTGCAGAGTGTACTTTAATGAGAAAAAAATTTACTTTTTAGAATTATAAAAATGGCTGCAATGAAACAAAGAGTGAAAAATTTAAAGGGGTCTGAATACTTTCCGTACCCACTGTATAGCCTTGTTTATTTACTATACCTGCTAACCAATGTCTGACAATTGAATCTGATACATTGCCATATATATGTAATATTGGTACCTTATTATTTTTTATTACATATGTTTATTGATTTGGTCCACTTTCTATAAGGAAAATACATTGGCTTCTCATAACATGTGCCACTCTTTTTCCCCTGCTTAATATTTGTGTATGTATTGTAAGATGACTGCCGGAAATGTCCTTGAGGGGAGATATGTATCGCTGAGGTGGGCAGCTTCAGTGATGTTAAACCGAGAAAGCATGCTCCAGCACACATAGTGCTGAGAGGGTTAATAGGGTGTATCAGGGCCAGTTTTTACAAGCAGGC
This sequence comes from Phyllobates terribilis, assembly GCF_046119375.1. NCBI lineage: Eukaryota > Metazoa > Chordata > Amphibia > Anura > Dendrobatidae > Phyllobates > Phyllobates terribilis. The sequence continues at coordinate 450,065,039 of NW_027362764.1, forward strand.
ATAAGAGATGGGTGGGAGTCGCTGCACACATATCCCCAACCCGGGGCGTGGTTTGTTGTAAATAAAATGGAGGCCAGTGTCTCATTTGGTGTCTGTGCCTAGAGACGTGTGGATCTCCAGTGTGTTGGTCTGTGCTAAGGCCATGAGAAATGGACACTGACCTCAAGCAGGTGAACCCGCACCATTGCATGGACATTTTGCTTGTGGTTTCCCTTTGTGCTGGAAAAGGCTGTCTTTGTGTTTGCCTATGCTAAGTGGTTTATGAAGTCAGAATAAACCTGCCTGAACATTTTTATGAAAATGTTTCCTTTTCCTACCTGAACCATGGCTGAGTGAGTACCAAACTCCTACAATTGGTGCTAGAAGTGCGCTCAAGATTCCAGGAAAATGTGTTCCTGCTACAGAGATCGGTGGATGTCCTGTGTAAAGGCTTCCAGCCAGCCAGAGATATCCAGCACCATGGAGGAACTACTCAAACACCTGCTGCAAAGCCAACAGCAGCAACATCAACAGCACTTGCAGTCGCAGCAGAGCCTGCAACAGATGCAGCAAGAGACTAATAAACTCCTGATGCAGCCGATTCAGCAGCAACAAAGGCAGACGGAACTTCTAGCGGGGGAAGTTCGCAGAAGAGAGGCCACCCCTCCCCAACTCCAGGTGATGATTCGCACATCAGGAAGACGGTAAGGAGAGCCCTGTAAGAGATGACTCCGGGTGATGACGTCAAGGCATTCCTGACAGTCTTTGAGAGGGTGGCGGACCGTGAGAGATTGCCTCTGGAGCAGTGGGCAGATTTGCTGGCAAATTGAGCCGCAGAAAGTCTATTATGACTTGGCCCTGCAGGATGCAAAGGAGTACGCCAAATTAAAAACAGAAATTTTGGTGCGCTTGGGAGTTACTCTGACTGTCAGGGCACAACGGGTGCATTGCTGGGCCTACTGCAGTGATAAACCTCCCCGGTCCCAGATATTCGACCGCCTGCACCTGTTCAAAAGTGGTTGCAACCTGAAGCCTACTCCCCAACACAGATGGTCCAAACGTCGTCATGGACAGGTTCATCCACTCCCTTCTAAGGTCGGTGCAAGACTGGGTTGCCCAGAGAGATCCCCATAATGCTGATGCTCAGGAGGGGTTGGTGGAAAGATACCAGGCTGGGGAAATTTCCTTGGGAAAGCCTGGGGTCGTAGCGTCTCCTTATTGGTGTTCCCAAAAGGGGGTGGACACCCAAAAGAGGGGAACTAGAGCCACATCTGAGGGGTGCCCTAGATTCCAGGAAGGGTCTGAGTTTCTGCCAAAGGTCTCACCCCTTTACATAGTATGTTGGCAATGTCACACCCCAGGTCACATAGCTCCCGGTGCTCCATGACAACTCAGCTAATGGACTGAAGCGCAGGATGGCGTTGCTCATATTTTGCTTATCCTGTCTGCAGTGCTGTCCCTCAACCAGGCGAGGGACCGCAGGCATGCCTCGTGTCAGTGAATGGTATGCATGTTACTGCTCTGTTAGACTTGGGGAGTTTGGTAATCCTCGTAAGTAGTGTTGAGCCACCCCCGTAGTGTTCGAGTTCGGTTCGGTTAGTCGAACACCTGTATGTTCGCCGAACTGTTCGTCGAACTATTCGTCGAACACCGTTAAAACCAATGGCAGGCAAACAAAAACACATAGAAACACATAGAAAACACATAGAAAACACTTCAAAGGTGTCCAAAAGCTGAAAAACTGCTCAGAAGACAAAACTAATACATGGAAAAGTGACAAGTGATACATAAAGTCATGTGAAAAGAAAAGAGGCGGAGGAGTAAAAGGAGGGGGAGACACACATATAGGCATGTCATGCCCTTCTAAAATCAAGAAAGGCTGGAGTAAAAATCTAAAATCAGCCTACCAACACCCAGACGTCGTGACAAGAAAATTAAAAAAAGAAATATCTTTAGGTAGAATGGCGGTGTTAGGATTTGAACCTGTGACCCATTGCTTGCTAGTCTGTTCCTTTGCTGTGGAGCTATTTGGAACTTGTTTAACTCCTGCCTGAAACCATATGAACTTCGTCTGGGATAGAGATCATCACCTGCCCTGCTGATTGTTCCCGCCCTGATTGAGATTGATTGGACCTGCTATATATACCTGGCCCTGTGCAGCTTCCTGTTGCTGAGTATTGTGGTGCTCAGTCTAACTGAGTGAAGCATTATCTGAGCTCCTGATTTGGAAGGTGTTCTGCTGGCGCTTTCCTGCTTCTTGTGAAGACTCTGCTGTTCCAACCTCGAACTCCTATTGCCTAAATGAACCTGGTGCTCGTGTGTGACCCCGGACGGCCCTTGCTCGGGCGGGCCCCTGCATCTGCTGACAAGGTGAACTACTACTGCCATATACTGCATCTTCTGACAAGGTGAACTACTACCGCCATATATTGCATCCCCAGAAGTCTTCCCACGGTCAGGTCACCTGTACACATCTGCTCCGGACACTGACCTCCAGTCCAGTATCGCCAGTAGTGTGACAGGCGGTTCCATTCAGAACACTTTCCTTACAAGACGTAGTGGTATCCCCATTTTGAGTTGTGTCAAAAACGGAACCCAATACATTCGGACTAATCCACCATTTGTCATATCCAAGGGGCAGGTCTGAAAACGACAACATCGAAGCGGAACCAAGTACAGTAGTATATACTGTACATCCTTTGACAAGGCAATCAGGTGGATCAAGAAGTTGGAAAGGGTCACCCTAATGGCCAAAACAGACATTGACGCGGCATTCCGGTTACTTACTACCTGTGCCTCCGAATAGTGTCCACCTATTGGACTGCTTCTGGGAAGGAGCATACTATATAGATCGCTGTTTGCCCATGGGGTGCTCCAGATCCTGCTCACTATTTGAGGCATTTAGTTGCTTCCGCGAATGGTTTGTAATGGACATTTCTAAGGGGGCACATATTATCCATTACCTCGACAACTTGTTATGCCTGGGCCCAAAAGATTCGCCACAGTGTGAATACACGCGGTAGTTCACCTTTGAGAAGGAGAGAGCTGGAGGGAGAGCAGACACCACAGAGCCGAGGGGTTAGATGGAGAACGGAAGAAGGAAAGAGGGCAAGGGAGGTAAGGGAGTACAGTGGAAGGTCGACCTGAGCTCCCTCATGTTCCTGCTGGGCAGGGAACAGCCCTGGGAAGAAAAGCCGCTTGCGCATCCCTTTGAGGTTACGGGCGCGAACGGGCAGAGGGACTACGCTGGAGTGCGAAACCGACACGGCCAGTCCGTTCCTGCTCGTGCGACCTCCGTGTCGCCGGGTTGGTGCCAGAGCCGCGGTGGACCCTGACGGCCAGCCCCCCTCTCCCAATACTGGTGCCTGTGCGCTGGTGGGTAGAGCCCCCCGTGGTGGGGGGGAGTAAGATCTGCAGAAGAAAGACCATCTTCCAGCCAAACTAAGATGTCTACTTCTTTTCGTGGACAATGTGGTACGATCCCTTTCTTACGGACACGCCAATCGTTACAAATTCCAGATGAGGCACAAAAACAGCAGGTGCTTCAACGGATATCAAGTGCTCCTTCAAGTGGGCTCTCCTCCACCTCAACTTCAACATCACAAATACTCCAGTCCTCAGAGATGTCACCCCAATCGCACTTGCTTCCTCACAGCTCCCAAGTCTCCAGCTGCCCGTCTGAGTATGGGGTAACACAGATGGTTGAGTCTGCACAGCTGTTTACTCATACTATAGCCTGGAAAACGGAGGTCTGCTCCAGAGCTTCAGTTAATCCAGACGAGGAAATGACCTGCCCTGATACCAAGAATCTTTATGAGTCGGATCCAGGACCAGATGAAGAAGGTTCTGAGCATAATGTAGACCCTCGTTCCCAAACTGTAACTCCTGTTGGTGGAGACAATGATGAAGACGATGATGAGACTCAAATACCTGATTGGAGCGACAACTTGACTTTTCGGTCAGGGCAGGAAGAGGTTGGCTCTGAGGACGAATGGTGTGAGAACACAAAGGGTGATGATGACGAGGTTGAAGATCACACTTACTGTCAACCCACAGTCAGCCAGTCGATGAGGTCAGCAGAGGAGGTGGAGGAGGATGTGACTAGCCCAGGGGATGGGGATGACTCGGTACCCGGGCCATTGCCTGGCCTTGGGGATGTCGAGGTGGTCGGCTTCCGGGCCCGTACACTGGGGTCACTCTTTAAAAGGGTGGATAATTGTTAATTTTATAAGAGTTCGTGACGCCATCTGTGGTATCTGGTGAGAAGCACCAGCGCTGCAGCAGTCCACTGAGGCTGGTGATAAGGCAGCTCGATGGTATAGCTCCCCACAGGTGGAGCTAGGCCTCAGGGCAGCGTATGCAGGGGGAATTCAGGACATGCGAGACCCAGCTGGGTCAGAGCAATAACGGGAACGGACACGGTCGTCACTTCAGTACCTTTTACTGGTGGAAATTTAGGCACATCCCGGAGCACTGTAGGGTGAAGGGTGCATATCAGGATCCTCCCCAATGAGCGGGTGTAGGGCCTCCTGTTTCTTGCCACTGCATAGTAAGTTTCTGACCTGCCTGGAGCTAGGCCTAACTTTGTCTCTGTCCAGCGCTGGCAGACCTTGTGGTAGGGCCTTGTCTTGGAGTTCACGCTCCCAGTATGCGGGGCCTAAGCGTCTCCTGGCTCTGTTACGTATCAGAACCTTAGCGATCCTGGGACTTGAAGTTCTCCAGGGATTCCGGTTATGCCTTACTGGGTCATAGAGATCCCGGTAAGCTCGGATCCGGTGTCCGGAAAATGCTTCGGTGTGAGCTGGTTAAGCTCCTCTGCCCCCTATATACTAACTCTCCACTCGCCTTCGGCCTACTCGGGCCCTCACTAGGCTATACACACTAATGGCAGCTTGCCGCCCTTCACCGATCTTATGGCGCCGGCACACCTTAAGCTCTAACTGGGCTCCCTGAATCTAGCTAGCAGGAGCCTCGTGCTCCACTCCTGAACTATTAACTGAGTACTCTAGACTAGACTGAGCTCCACTGCAGAATGACCTCTCTTAGGCTTCTCTACTGCAAGAACTCTTCAGAGGAACTGAACTACCTAGCTCCACCTTCCCTATTTATATCCCTAACGGGCTCGCTCTGCTGGTCTGAGGTGGAAGGTGGAGATGTGTGAATGTTTATGGGGGCCTCTTGTGGAGGATTCCATCAATGCACTATTCTGGGATCTGTAATACAAAGCGCAGCTGGACGTCATAGATACTATTGACGACGAGGTTAGGTTGCGCCTTCCTGGACAGAGACAGAGTACTGGAAGCACGTCAACTACTGCATCCTCAACCACAACATTGCCTCTGACCACAAGTCGTAGTGGCTCTTCAGGTCGCATGGGCTCTAAGCCTTGCATAGCCTGGGCATTTTTCAGATCGATAAGGATGACCCAACTCGTGTTATCTGTAATATTTGTCAGCAAAAGCTAAGTAGAGGCCAAAAAATCCATAGTTTGAGTACTTCATGCATGAACCGTCACATAGATATGAAGCATAAGTTGCAGTGGGAAGCTCATTGTGCTACAAAGCGGCCAAGCGGGCCGGGCCAACCACTGTCTGCCCCATCTTGTGCATCCGCAGCCTCTTCATCCTCTGTGACTGGGGGGACAGCAGTCACACATGTTTTTGGACGCAGACCTGCCACCTCTTTACCAGCAACAGCCAGTGTGATTGGCAGGTCATCATTTCATTTGGAAGTGGAAACACCAGCTGGTGTTGAGCGCTCTCCGACATCGAGAGCACCACCTTTGGATCAAGGCAACCTAACTTTTCCGCCTGCATCTTCCTCACAGACCGGCAGTTTGCCGGGGACACCCTACTCAACCCCATCTAAGCACAACAGCCAGCCCTCGGTCCCTCAGATGTGGACAAGTAAAAGTCCATTTCCTCCTAGCCATGGCAAAGCTAAGAGGTTGAATTTCACCATCTGCAAGCTGTTGGCTACAGAAATGCTGCCTTTCCGCCTGGTGGACACAGAGGATTTTTGAGACCGTATGTCCGTCGCAGTGCCCCAGTACCAGATGCCCAGTCGGCACTACTTTTCAAATAAAGGTGTGCCTGCGCTACACCAGCATGTCACACACAACGTCACCGCTTCTTTGAGAAACTCTGTGTGTGACAGGGTGCCTTTCACAACAGACACTTGGACGAGTAGGCATGGACAGGGGCGTTACATGTCGCTGACTGGGCAACGGGTAACTATGGTGACAGCAGGACAAGGGGCTGCTGTTCAAGTCTTGCTGACCCCACGAGTTGTGCGTCAATCCTCTTTATCTAGAAGTTCATCCACTGCTTCTGCCTCCTCAACCTCCTCTCGATCCTCCACCTGCACCCAAACCCTGTCTGGTAATGCCACCCGCTTTCTAACTGCGCAGAAGGAATCCTGCACACCTCCTTACTATGCTGGCAGCAGGGCTCAACGGGATCAGGCGGTGTTTACTTTGAAATGTCTGGGAAATGTGAGTCACACAGCTGAGGAGCTGTGGTCAGCTCTGGAGACCTAGCTTCATAAATGGCTGTCTCCACTGGACTTGCAACCAGGGAAGGCCGTGTGCGACAATGCTGCAAACCTGGGTGCGGCCCTTCGCTCGGGCAATGTCACACACGTTCCTTGTATGGCTCACGTGTTGAACTTGGTTGTCCAGCAATTTTTAGCCCACTTTTCCGGACTAGATGGCCTTCTGCAGAGGGCACTTTCGCTGTGTGCTCACTTCCGCAGTTCACATCCCGCAGCTCAATGACTTACATCTCTACAGAAGTCGTTGGGCCTGCCAGTTCACCGGCTGAAATATGATGTGCCGACATGGTGGAATTCAACTCTGCACATGTTGCAGCGACTGTGGCAGCACCGACAAGCCCTGGTGCAATACGTTCTGACGTATAGCCTGGGCCAACGAGATCCAGAGGTGGGGCAAATCACGCTGCAGGAGTGGTCTCAGATCAGGGACCTATGTAGTTGACGCGCCCCCTGGGCCATGGGTACCCGGAGCCGGGCCGGTAGACGCTGGGGGTTGTAGTCACTGTGGCGGTGACCCGGTCCGTGACCCAGGGCTGTCAATACAAGGGTAATTTGTATATATGGGTTTTATAATGTCCGACTACACCAGCTGTGGTGTGCGGCCAAAGGGGCCGCCGCTGCGGAACAGTCCTCTGAAGCAGGTGGTTTTGCAGCAATGGTATTATTACTCCCCTACAGGAAGGGTGTAGCTTCAGGGCAGTGTGGGTGGATGATGGTGGTTGTAGTGCAGGGAGTCAGTAATGAACACAGAGTCCGTGTGATGCAGTCCCAAGATCTTTACTCACAGTTGTTGCAGTCCAGATAACAGGTACCAGAGCAATCTCCCCCGTCGTGCTGTGCATACTCAGTGAGGGGCTCAGTCCACCCCCAGATAGCTCCGGATTACTTAGCAGGACCCCCTTCTGTGTGTCCTTTCTCTTGCCTTCTCCCTGCACCTCACACCCAGTGACACTTCTATCCGGTATCCGCGGGCCTTGGCGGGTGACGTGTGTTCTGTCCCCTGGGTCCTATGTGGCTACCTTCTTAGTGAGACTGGTGTGGAGTTTGGCCTGCATTACATGAAATGCTGCTGCCTCCTGTTTCTAGTTGAGCCTTGCTGTTTCTCCGCTAGTTGAGGGACTGGTTCCCCTTATCTGGCCTGACCCCTCTATCTCCTGGTAGCAGCGGGCGTATGGGTAGCCTTCTGCATGGCCCGTACCCCTAGGGTCCCTTCGGTTCCTTGAGCCTTCCTGCTCCCACTCCTCTCTTCTCTCCTTCAGTCCTGGGCCTCCCAGGCTAGGCCCGCCTCTGGAGCAGAGCTCATGCAGAGCCTCTGCTCCTGTCACTTCTCCTCCTTTGACTGGTTTGCTCTTTCTAAGATGGCTTATTATACTCTCCCAGACATGTGCTCCCCTAAGCTGCTTTCTCCACCCACACCCACCCACACCCACTACATAGGACCCTCCCGCCAGCTAGGGTCCTGGGATTGTGCTCTCTCTTACGAGCAATCTCGCCCTACCCCCACTGCGTGTATGTGTTGGATGCAGGTGTTAGAGTCCGGAGCCATACTCCTTCCTTACCTGAGGGTGAGATACCTTACCTCTGGGTGAGATGCAGTACCTCTGTGGCGACTGAACTCTCAGGGGCGCCACACACCCTTCTGCACAGTTTAGAAATGGCGACGAAGATGTTTAGTGCTGACAATGCCATTATCAGCATGACTATTCCGGTGATTTACATGCTGGAGCACACATTAAACAGAATTCAGAGTCAGGTGGTGGGACAAGAGGAGGTGCAGGAAGTAGAGGAGGAGTCGTATGCCGAAGGGAAAACATCTCCAAAGTCCAGACGGTCGGCAGCACCAAGGCATGGGAGGGTGGGGGAGAGGGATTAACCAGGGCGCATGGTAGCAGCCAAACTGTTGAGGAAGGTGCAGGAGCAGAGGAAGAAGTGGAGGACGAACTGGCGATGGGCATGTAAGACTCATCAGATGAGGGAGACCTTGATCACATTTCTGTTGTGTGAGGTTCGGGGGAGAGGGCAGAGGAAGGAAGCATGATTCTTACCTCGCTACCAACACAACAAGGACTTGGTCCTCCTGGAAGCGCAAGACACAAGATTTCCTTCTTGCTGCAATACCTGCAACATGACCCTTGGATTGTCAGAATTCGAAGTAACCCCGACTACTGGGCTGCCAGTGCCACACTCTTAGATCCCCGGTACAAAAGTAAATTTGCCGAAATAATTCCTGCCATAGAAAGGGATTCACGCATGCAGGAGTATCAGCAGAGGCTGTTGCAGAATCTTACATGTGCTTTTCCACAAAACACCAGTGGCGCACGTAGTGAATCTCACAGTTCTAACTTGCCAACCGTGGGACTGTCGAGTCTTCATCACTCAAACCGTAACAGTAACACAGTATCTGCTGGTAACAGCAATTTTGTGGAATCCTTTCACCACTTTTTTAGACCATCCTTTGCAAGGCCACAGGAGACAAGAAGTATGACACATAGTCAGCGCCTAGAGAGGATGGTACAGGAGTATCTCCAAGTGAACATCGAAGCCTTGACTGTGTCACTGGACCCTTGCTCAATTTGGGATTCCAATCTGGAAAAATGTCCGGAGCTCGCCACTCACGCCTCGGAGATCCTGTCATGCCCTGCAGCCAGCGTTTTCTCTGAATGTGTGTTCAGCGCTGCTAGTGGTGTGCAGACAGATTAGCGCACGCGGCTGTCCACTGAGAATGTAGACAGACTCACGTTCATAAAGATGAACAAATCGTGGATCCTCATGGACTTTTCTACCCCTGTGTCATCCTGGGGAGACTAAAAGCTTGAGGATTTGGTAAAATCACCTCACCAACCGTTATAAGCAACTCTGGTGCAATTGATGCCACTTAAGTGGTGTCTGTGCCAAAATTTTTGGAAAAAATGGAGACTCTTTTTGGAGTCCCCTTGCTGTGTTTTACGTGACGTTGGCATCATCAATTCCAGGTGGCTTGGGTCGCCCCCCCCCCTCCTTTTAACTGTAAGAAACTGCATACACTATGGCTTGGGGTAACACAGATGGTTGAGTCTAAAGAGTGTAGAATATTTAACTGCATCTAGCCTAGGCAATACTTTGGGCGTAGTAGCCCAGCCGCGAAGCAAGCTGCACTGCCTGTGTATCTAATAAGAATTTTTAAATGCATTTAGCCTAGTTTGACTGTGGGGACCCCCAACCAATCCCAGACGCTCAGCCCCTCTACCGCCCCCCTTTCCTTGACAATACAATAATGTAACTCTTACAACTGGATGGGTGAGGATCGGTCACAGCTTTATTAACTCTTTATACTCATTCAATTAGAAAGGCATTTTATTTCTAAAATATTTCAGCTTGTTGCAGCATGCCCTGGGCCTCCAAACCTGCAAGTTGGCCAACAAGTGTAACTCTCCAACATGTCCTTTCTATTTCCAGGCCACGAAGGATCCTGCGTACTCGTATGCAGGACTCTGACCCCCATCCATCACTCTTAATGCTTGTTCCACTCCATCCTGGAGTCCTGACAGGAATATGTTCAGTCCAATATCCATTAAGTGAACACCGTCGGGCCGTATGAGGCCTGCTTTATCTCCTTCCAGTTGTCGCTGTTGTATCACTACACCGCCTCTGTCTCTTCTAAATTTTGCCATCCGAATATTTATTTCCCGCCTTGTCCATTCGATGGCCGTGATGTCTCGCGCACCTTGCTATACCGCTATCGGCACAATCTCTGACCATACTATAGTTAGTTTTGTGAAAAATTCTCTGAAGCGCTCAGTGTCTAGTTTCATTATTGCCATTAGTTATGCGCTCTTGTGATGACCTAGGTTGTTTCCCCCGGCCTGTATAACTAAGATGACCGGACCTCTTGCCTCTCTCCCTACCTTGATTACCTCCATTAGTACTGTGGCCATAGCAGGCCTCTGATACCTCTCCAGTTGAAATATGTGTTATGAAACTCTAATTTTCTCCCGCCTGGGCAGACTTTCGCCCTTTTTTCTGCCCAATATATATACGAGTAGCCTATCACCCACACTGTTGGCTTATTGTCACCTGTAAAAGAAACAAACCACGTTAGGATAACAAGTCCGGTCTTATGTATCCCGCCAAACACGTGAATCGCCATCTCCCTATCCTCTGAACTTCCGTTTCTGACAGTCCTGCTCTTGCTGCTTCCATGGCATGCCTATGCGGAATGAGTGTGTCCCCTAATCTTTGGGGTGGTACCCTGCCGATGTTATGCATTTATTAAATATAGCTTGGAACTGGTATCTTGATAATGGCATTCCATCAATGTGTGATAGGAAGAAATTACTTTGTCATCTGATGGTTATATATGTTTTACTATTGTTATTCGACTCAGTGTACCTTTTGTGGGTTGTAGAAGTACCCAAGTGTCCCTGCCCGCTGGAACCATTTTCGACTGGCAAATGTGTAGACGTATTGCATTATTGGCTATGACTGCGTCCTGGGGTAATAAGCCTCCACTGGTGGTAATTTTGGATTGAGGGACTAATTCGCTTATGCATAACGCCCCAAAGAAGGCGATCGCAAATGCAGTAGACAGTAGTGTTGCTTCAAATTGTGAGTGTCATGTTAATGGTGTTAGGGATATGATGTGAGAAATCAGTTTCAGTGACACGGGACGGGATGTCTACACTCCTGACTTGGCTGACCCCTTTTCCACCATTTAATGGATTGTCTGATGATGAATCTCTGTGTCACATCTCCCCAATTCAGTAGTTGGAAGTGAAATGCTACTCCAGTCAGACACCGCTGCGCTGACGCCCCTGATATGCCCCTCTACATTAGCTGGTGGAGAAATTCTATGGTGACTCGTAATCTGGCTTGTTCACATTGGTCAACCCGTCTGCCTGCTACTAGTCGTGTCCACTCTTCCCATGCCTTACCATATTCTTGCCACGTCGACGGGGCAACTGACGCTCTGATTAATGGCATCAACTATTCGCCACTAGATCCCATAGGGAGGGTGGGCAAAAGTTGCCCGATGGGTGGGCGTTGGGGAGGAGCTCTGAGAAAATCTGCCAATTGACTTGTGATAAAGCGTTAGCAGCAGCTTTAGACCCATTAGCATCGTGGCTAGCGCGGACCCATACATTGTGTTTTAGGCACAGGAATGCTAGCCGGCGTAGTAGGCCTAGCACAGGGAGAGACGATGATGCCATCTTATTAATGCAGTGCGCTAGGCTGGTGTTTTTTGTTATGAAGCGTATATTTTTGTTAGCCAGGCGCGCGCCCCATATTTCTATTGCGACCACTTTTGGGAAGAAAAATTATTTTCCGGGCTAGATGGCCTAATACAATGAGTACCACACACACTGCTACTAAGTCCAAAATTAGTTTCTGGGCTAGATGCAGCTAAAAATTATTATTAATTTCAAAGCTGGTGGAGCTTAGTATAGATGGCTTAATTGAATGAGTACCACACACTGCTAATATGCTCAAAATTATTTTACAGGCAAGATGCAGCTAAAAATTATTATTAATTTCAATGCTGGTGGAGCTTGGTATAGATGGCCTAATACAATGAGTACCACACACTGCTAATATGCCCAAAATTATTTTACAGGCAAGATGCAGCTAAAAATTATTAGTAAATTGAAAGCTGGTGGAGCTTGGTATAGATGGCCTAATACATTGAGTACCACACACTGCTACTAAGCCCAAAAATATTTTCTGGGCTAGATGCAGCTAAAAATTTTTATTAATTTCAAAGCTGGTGGAGCTTGGTATAGATGGCCTAATACAATGAGTACCACACAGCTACTATGCCCAAAATTATTTTCTGGGCTAGATGCAGCTAAATATTATTATTAATTTCAAAGCTGGTGGAGCTTGGTATAGATGGCCTAATACAATGAGTACCACACACTGCTACTATGCCCAAAATTATTTTCCAGGCAAGATGCAGCTAAAAATTATTAGTAATTTGAAAGCTGGTGGAGCTTAGTATAGATGGCCTAATAGAATGAGTACCACACACTTCTAATATGCTCAAAATTATTTTACAGGCAAGATGCAGCTAAAAATTATTATTAATTTCAAAGCTGGTGGAGCTTGGTATAGATCGCCTAATACAATGAGTACCACACACTGCTAATATGCCCAAAATTATATTACAGGCAAGATGCAGCTAAAAATTATTAGTAATTTGAAAGCTGGTGGAGCTTAATATAGATGGCCTAATAGAATGAGTACCACACACTGCTAATATGCCCAAAATTATTTTACAGGCAAGATGCAGCTAAAAATTATTAGTAATTTCAAAGCTGGTGGAGCTTTCTATAGATGGCCTAATACAATGAGTACCACACACTGCTACTATGCCCAAAATTATTTTCCAGGCAAGATGCAGCTAAAAATTATTAGTAATTTGAAAGCTGGTGGAGCTTAGTATAGATGGCCTAATACAATGAGTACCACACACACTGCTACTAAGTCCAAAATTATTTTCTGGGCTAGATGCAGCTAAAAATTATTATTAATTTCAAAGCTGGTGGAGCTTGGTATAGATGGACTAATACAATGAGTACCACACACTGCTACTATGCCCAAAATTATTTTCCAGTCATGATGCAGCTAAAAATTTTTAGTAATTTGAAAGCTGGTGGAGCTTAGTATAGATGGCCTAATAGAATGAGTACCACACACTGCTAATATGCTCAAAATTATTTTACAGGCAAGATGCAGCTAAAATTTATTAGTAATTTCAAAGCTGGTGGAGCTTAGTATAGATGGCCTAATACAATGTGCACCACACACTGCTACTATGCCCAAAATTATTTTCCAGGCAAGATGCATCTAAAATTTTTTAGTAATTTGAAAGTTGGTGAAGCTTAGTATAGATGTCCTAATAGAATGAGTACCACACACTGCTAATATGCCCAAAATTATATTACAGGCAAGATGCAGCTAAAAATTATTAGTAATTTCAAAGCTTTTGGAGCTTGGTTTAGATGGCCTAGTACAATGAGTACCACACACAATGCTACTAAGTCCAAAATTATTTTCTGGGCTAGATGCACCTAAAAATTATTATAAATTTCAAAGCTGATGGAGCTTGGTATAGATGGCCTAATACAATGAGAACCACACACTGCTACTATGCCCAAAATTATTTTCCAGGCAAGATGCAGCTAAAAATTTTTAGTAATTTGAAAGCTGGTGGATCTTAGTATAGATGGCCTAATAGAATGAGTACCACACACTGCTAATATGCCCAAAATTATTTTACAGGCAAGATGCTGTTAAAAATTAGTATTAATTTCAAAGCTGGTGGAGCTTGGTATAGATGGCCTAATACAATGAGTACCACACACTGCTACTAAGCCCAAAAATATTTTCTGGGCTAGATGCAGCTAAAAATTATTAGTAATTTGAAAGCTGGTGGAGCTTAGTATAGATGGCCTAATAGAATGAGTACCACACACTACTAATATGCCCAAAATTATTTTACAGGCAAGATGCAGCTAAAAATTATTAGTAATTTGAAAGCTGGTGGAGCTTATTTAGATGGCCTAATAGAATAAGTACCACACACTGCTAATATGCCCAAAATTATATTACAGACAAGATGCAGCTAAAAATTATTAGTAATTTCAAAGCTTTTGGAGTTGATATAGATGGCCTAGTACAATGAGTACCACACACAATGCTACAAAGTCCAAAATTATTTTCTGGGCTAGATGCAGCTAAAAATTATTATAAATTTCAAAGCTGATGGGGCTTGGTATAGATGGCCTAATACAATGAGTACCACACACTGCTGCTATGCCCAAAATTATTTTCCAGGCAAGATGCAGCTAAAATTTTTTAGTAATTTGAAAGCTGGTGGAGCTTATTATAGATGGCCTAATAGAATGAGTACCACACACTGCTAATATGCTTAAAATTATTTTACAGGCACGATGCAGCTAAAAATTATTATTCATTTCAAAACTGGTGGAGCTTGGTATAGATGGCCTAATACAATGGGTACCACACACTGCTACTAAGCCCAAAATTATTTTCTGGGCTAGATGCAGCTAAAAATTATTATTAATTTCAAAGCTGGTGGAGCTTGGTATAGATGGCCTAATACAATGAGTACCACACACTGCTACTATGCCCAAAATTATTTTCCAGGCAAGATGCAGCTAAAATTTTTTAGTAATTTGAAAGCTGGTGAAGCTTAGTATAGATGGCCTAATAGAATGAGCACCACACACTGCTAATATGCCCAAAATTATTTTACAGGCAAGATGCAGCTAAAAATTATTAGTAATTTGAAAGCTGGTGGAGCTTAGTATAGATGGCCTAAAAGAATGAGTACCACACACTGCTAATATGCCCAAAATTATTTTACAGGCAAGATGCACCTAAAAATTATTAGTAATTTCAAAGCTGATGGAGCTTGGTATAGATGGCCTAATACAATGAGTACCACACACTGCTACTAAGCCCAAAATTATTTTCCAGGCAAGATGCAGCTAAAAATTTTTAGTAATTTGAAAGCTGGTAAAGCTTAGTATAGATGGCCTAATAGAATGAGTACCACACACTGCTAATATGCCCAAAATTATTTTCTGGGCTAGATGCAGCTAAAAATTATTATTAATTTCAAAGCTGATGGAGCTTGGTATAGATGGCCTAATACAATGAGTACCACACACTGCTACTAAGCCCAAAATTATTTTCTGGGCTAGATGCAGCTAAAATTTATTATTAATTTCAAAGCTGGTGGAGCTTGGAATAGATGGCCTAATACAATGAGTACCACACACTGCTACTAAGCCCAAAATTATTTTCTGGGATAGATGCAGATAAAAATTATTATTAATTTCAAAGCTGGTGGAGCTTGGTATAGATGGCCTAATACAATGAGTACCACACACTGCTACTATGCCCAAAATTATTTTCCAGGCAAAATGCAGCTAAAAAGTATTAGTAATTTCAAAGCTCGTGGCGCTTGGTATAGATGGCCTAATAGATTAAGTACAACACACTGCTACAGGCCCAAAAGGTTTTACTTAGCTAGGTGCAGTAAAAAATTTGTATTACATACACAGTTGGTGTTGCTTGAAACACAGATAGGCTACTCCACTGACTAACACACACTGCAAGAGGCCCAAAAGGATTTGCTTAGCTAGATTTAGCCAAATGCTGTGAAAAACACGTGCACAGCACTAAAACAGACCTGCCTGCTAAAAGTGCAAGGAACTGCTGTAACCTAGCCCTCAAAAGGGCTGCAATTACAAACTAGTCCCTACTCCCTAAACCTTTCTGTCTATTTAAGAGAAAATTTGCTTGCAATTCAGTTACACAATATAGCGCTAACAGCAGCCTGCCTGCTAAAAGTCATAGAAAATGCTGTAAGCTAGTGCTCAAAAAGACTGCAATCGCAACTATTCCCTACTCCCAAGCTATCTGTATATTTCAGAGAAAATTGGCTTGAAATTAACACTGAAAGTATAGCGCACACAGCAACAGCGGTGCCCTCTAACACACATCTGCAGCAGTGAGAAAATGGTGGTGACGGGGAAAATGGCTGGGTCTTGTAGGGCAAGGACATGTGACATACACAGCCAATGACACATGCCCTTGTTTTTGTGAAAAAAAGCACTTCACTCCGTGTGTGCGCTGCTGATAGGCTGACAAACTGCACCTCCCCACTGTAAATGCGGGAAAGAGAAAAAAATCGAGATCTTCATTATTTCTGCAGAGATCCATCCCATGCACCTCCCCCCGCCCCGCTGTACACTCAAACTGTGTATTAACATTGATTATCAGCATTACTGTGAAAAAATCCAGTTACAATTTGGGTTCACGAACATTTATCGAACATAACCTCGAACAGCCGGATTTCTTTCAAATCGTTCGGGTTCGTCGAACGGCTCGAACACCGCCCATAACAGCTCGAATTTGAGATTGGCGAACAGTTCGATTCGAACACCGCTCATCTCTACTCGTAAGGGCCACAGTTCCTCATAAGCTGGTTCCGGAGAAAAAGGTCGGCGTCTGTTGTATCTATGGGGACGCTAAGGACTACCCTGTGGCCCGAGTGGTCATAGACACAAACTGTGGCACTGAGTCCCATGAGGTCAGCATAGTCAAGTACCTGCTTCACCCTGTGATAATAGGGCAGGACTTTGCCTTTTTTGGGACTTGTGGAAGAAAGGGAGGAAGCCAGGTTGTCCGGACAACAAACAAGTTGCTCTTGAAGAGACCTCATCGCAGGCCACCGCCGACGGGTTTCCTTGTTGTGTGCTTGTTGGGGATGAGGATGAGCCAGCATCCTCAGAGGAAAATATCCCTGAGCTGGAGGTGTCTGGGGGAAACTTTGGAACCGCCCAACTCAGGGACTTAACTCTAAAAGGGGCATTTGATGTCACTGTTCTGAATGGTGTTGCTCAAGAGCCGGGGGCTGACACCCGATATCCGTACTTTGCTATGAATGGGGAGTTGCTATATCGGGTTACCAATCTCAGAGGGAAGGTAATTGAGTAGTTATTAGTGCCAGGCCATTCAGACGCAGAGTGTTAGATATGGCCCATACACATATCTTAGGTGGGCATCTGGGGGTAGAAAATACCCAGGAAAGGATCATCCATCGGTTTAACTGGCCCATTTGTCACCGAGTGATCATGAATTATTGCTGGTCTGGTCCCACTTGTCAGCTGACCTGCCCTGTGGCTCGCTTCCGTAGCCCCTTAGTGCTATTACCCATCATTGAGGTTCCAATTGATAGCATCGCCATGGATCTAGTAGGGCCCCCGGTCAACTCCACAAGAGGACATCGGTATATCCTTGTGGTACTGGACTACGCTACCCGGTACCCAGAGGCTGTACCACTACGGAACTCCTCTGCCAAGTGCATAGCCCGGGAGCTGGTCCACATCTTTTCGAAAACGGGGTTGCCTAAGGAGATCCTAACGGACCAAGGGACTCCATTTATGTCAAGGGTGATGAGGGAGCTGTGCAAAACCCTGCAAATCACACAACTCAAGATCTCATACTACCATCCACAGACAGACGGCTTGGTGGAGAGGTTTAATAAAACCTTGAAGGCCATGTTGAAGAAAGTCGTGGAAAAAGACAGCCGGGTCTGGGATTGCCGTAGCTTCTGTTTTCCATTAGAGAAGTCCCACAGGCCTCTACTGGATTCTTCCCGTTTGAGCTGTTAAATGGCTGACACCCCAGCTGACTCCTGGACATAGCAAAGGAGACCTGGGAGGTGGAGTCTGCACCCTACCGGAATGCAATCGAACACGTTGCCCAGATGCAAGACAGGATTGCAGAGGTGATGGCCATTGTGAAAGAACACCTCCTCAAGCACAAAAGGCACAGTCGAGGGTGTACAATAGACCGGCGAGGGTGAGAAGCTTCAATCCTGGGGATCGCGTACTGGTACTGGTACCTACGGTGGAGAGCAAATTCCTAGCCAAGTGAAAGGGCCCCTATGAAGTGGTTGAAAAGGTTGGCGATGTCAACTATATGGTCCACCAACCTGGAAGAAGGAAGCCCTACCAGGTGTACCACGTCAACCTGATAAAGCTATGGCGAGATAGGGGGCACGTGGAAGCTCCCTGTTTGGTAGCGAAGTCGAAAGCCAACGTGGGAGACGTCAAAGTGGCAGAATCTCTGTCACGTGCCCAGAAGCAACAATGCCAAGAGTTGCAACAGAACAAGGACCTGTTCTCGGAACTACCGGGGTGTACTCGTAGAACATGAGGTGCTTACAGAGCCTCATGTCCGAGTGAACCTAAAGCCATATAGGATTCCTGAAGCCCACCGAGAGGTAATCTCGAAGGAGGTGAAGAACATGCTGAGTCTAGGTGTCATTGAACCTTTAAGAGTCCAAGAGTGGCTGGTCGAGTCCCATAGTCTTGGTGCCGAAACCAGATGGAGAATGGCGGTTCTGCAATGACTATAGGAAAATAAATGAGGCCTCTAAGTTTGATGCGTACCCAATGCCAAGGGTAGATGAACTAATTGAAAGGCTAGGGCCCGCCAGGTACATTACCACCTTTGATCTTACAAAAGGGTATTGGCAAATTCCCATGTCCCAAGAGGCCAAAAAGAAGATGGCCTTTGCAACGCTGGATGGGTGTTTCCAATACACCAGGATTCCATTTGGGTTGCAAGGAGATCCAGCTACCTTCCAGAGAGCCATGGACCGGATCCTACCTCCCCACAAGAAGTAAGCAGCAGCTTACCTGGATGATATCGTGATCTACAGCCAGGATTGGGAAAGCAATCTGAGCAAAGTCCAGGCGGTATTCAATGCTCTACGGAAAATGGGGTTTTCCATCAACCCAAAGAAATATGCCATGGGCATGGAGGAAGCCAAATATTTGGGCTATGTCGTAGGTAGAGGTGTGATAAAGCCCCAAATAAATAAAATTGAAGCGATCCAGGGTTGGCCACAACCTTTCTCAATAAAACAGGTCAGAGCCTTCCTGAGCATCGTGGGCTATTACCGCCAATTCATTCCTAACTTCGCCATGATAGCTGCCCCTTTGACAGACTTCCTGAAGGGGACAAAGTCGGTCATGGCTAAGTGGTCTCCAGAAGCTGAGACAGCTTTCCAGGAGCTAAAGCAGGCACTGTGTAAACAGCCAGTGCTGGTGGCAGCAGATTTATCAAAAGAGTTTGTGGTCCAGACGGACGCATCAGATGTCAGACTGGGGGCTGTCCTATCACAAGAGGTGAACGGGGAGGAGTACCCCATAATGTATCTAAGCCAGAAGCTGATATCTTGTGAGAAAAATTACTCCATAGTGGAGAAGGAATGTTTGGCCATCAAGTGGGCGTTGGACACCCTGTGATACTACCTCTTAGGCAGAAAGTTCAGGCTGGTATCTGATCATGCCCCACTAAGGTGGATTAGAGAGAAGAAGGGGAACAATGCCCAAGTGACTAGGTGGTTCCTAGCCCTCCAGGACTTTAGCTTCCATGTAGAGCATAGGCCTGGGAAACTGCATGGCAATGTTGATGATTTGTCATGGGTCCACTGTATGTTAGCAGAAGGTGCCCCCCGGCTTTAGGCAGAGGGGAGGTATGTAAGATTTCTGCCGGACATGTCCTTGAGGGGAGCTATGTATCGCTGAGGTTGGCAGCTTCAGTGATGTTAAACCGGGAAAGCATGCTCCAGCATACATAGTGCTGAGAGGGTTAATAGGGCGCATCAGGGCCGGTTTTTACAAGCAGGCATAAGAAATGGGAGGGAGTGGCTGCTCACATATCCCCAACCCAGGGCGTGGTTTGTTGTAAATAAAATGGAGGCCAAGTGTCTCATTTCTTGTCTGTGTCTGGAGACGTGTGGATCTCCAGTGTGTTGGTCTGTGCTAAGACCATGAGAAATGAATACTGACATCTAGCGGGCGAACCCGGACCATTGCATGGACATTTTGCTTGTGGTTTCCCTTTGTGCCAGAAAAGGCTGTCTTTGTGTTTGCCTATGCTAAGTGGTTTATGAAGTCAGAATGAACCTGCCTGAACATTTTTATGAAAACATTTCCTGTTCCTACCTGAACCATGGCTGAGTGAGTACCAAACCCCTACAGTATAGATAGATAGATAGATAGATGTGTGTGTGTATGTATATATATATATATATATATATATATATATATATATATATATATGTATATATATATATATATATATATATATGTTCAAATTGTCACCCAGACTATTTTGTGTTTTCCATGAAAAATCATACTTTTATTTATCAAATGAGTTGCAAAATGATTAGAAAATATAGTCCAGACATTCACAAGGTTAGAAATAATGATTTTTATTAGAAAGAATAATTTTCTCCTTCAAACTTTGCTTTCATCACAGAATGCTCCATTTGCAGCAATTACAGCATTGCAGACATTTAGCATTCTAGCTGTTAATTTGCTGAGGTAATCTTGAGAAATTTCACCCCATGCTTCCTGAAACCCCTCCCACAAGTTGGATTGGATGATAGGCACTTTTTGCGTACCATACGGTCAAGCTGCTCCCACAACAGCTCAATGGGGTTGAGATCTGGTGACTGCGCTGGCCACTAAACTACAGATATAATACCAGCTGCCTGCTTCTTCCCTAAATCGTTCATGCATAATTTGGAGGTGTGCTTTGGGTCATTGTCCTGTTGTAGGATGAAATTGGCTCCAATCCAGCGCTGTCAACATGGTATATCATGGTGTTGCAAAATGGAGTGATAGCCTTCCTTATTCAAAATCCCATTTACATTGTACAAATCTCCCACTTTACCAGCACCAAAGCAACCGCAGACCATCACATTACCTCCACCATGCTTGACAGATGGCATCAGGAACTCTTCCAGAATCTTTTAAGTTGTTCTGCATCTCACAAATGTTCTTCTGTGTGATCAAGACACCTCAAACTTTGATTCGTCTGTCCATTAAACTTTTTCCAATCTTCCTCTGTCCAATGTCTGTGTTCTTTTGCCCATATTAATCTTTTCCTTTTATTAGCCAGTAGAGATGAGCGTTGTTCTACTCGAACTGTTCGCCAATCTCAAATTCGAGCTGTTTTGGGTGGTGTTCGAGCCGTTCGGCGAACACGAACAATTTGAGAAAAATTCGTCTGTTCGAGGTTATGTTCGATAACTGTTCGTGCACGAAAATCATAACTGGATTTTTTCTCAGTAATGATGAAAATTAATGTTAATACACAGTTTGAGTGTACAGCGGGGTGGGGGGAGGGGCAGGGGATGGATCTCTGCAGGAACAATGAAGATCTCCATTTTTTTTTCTCTTTCCCGCATTTACAGTGGGGAGGTGCAATCTGTCAGCCTATCAGCAGCGCACACACGGAGCGAAGTGCTTTTTTTCACACAAGCAAGGGCATGTGTCATTGGCAGTGTATGTCACATGTCCTTGCCCTATAAGACCAAGCCATTTTCCCCGTCGCCACCATTTTCTCACTGCTGCAGCTGCGTGTTAGACGGCACCGCTGTTGCTGTGTGCGCTATACCTTGTTAATTTCAAGCCAATTTTCGCACAAATCTACAGATAGCTTGGGAGTAGGGAATAGTTGTGATTGCAGTCCTTTTAAGGACTAGGTTACAGCATTTCCTACGACTTTTATCAGGCAGGTCTGTGCTCTTAAATAGATAGGTTGTGGGAGTAAAGACTAATTGTAATTGGAGTCCTTTTAAGGACTAGGTTACATCAGTTCCTATCAGTTTTTGCCAGGCAGGTCTGTGCCAGTACTGTGCAAGTTTTTTTCACAGCATTTGGCTGAATCTAGCAAAGCGAATCCTTTTTGGCCTATTGCAGAGTGTGTTAGTCAGTGGAGTAGCCTATCTGTGTTGCAAGATATACCACCTGTGTATAGAATACCAATTTTTTTTACTGCACCTAGTGAAGTAAAATCTTTTGGGCATAGCATCATTCTATTAGTCCATCTATACTGACCTCCATCAGGTTGCAAACTGCATATATTTTTTTCTTCATATACCTCTGAAAAAATATTGGGCTTCTAGCTGTGTGTGGGACTTGTTCTATTAATCCATCTATACAGACCTCCATCAGGTTGCAAACTGAATATATTTTTTTCTGCATCTACCTCTGAAAAAATATTGGGCTTCTAGCTGTGTGTGGGACTTGTTGTATTAGTCCATCTATACTGACCTCCATCAGGTTGCAAACTGAATATATTTTTTTCTGCTTCTACCTCTGAAAAAATATTGGGCTTCTAGCTGTGTGTGGGACTTGTTCTTTTAATCCATCTATACAGACCTCCATCAGGTTGCAAACTGAATATATTTTTTTCTGCATCTACCTCTGAAAAAATATTTGGCCTTCTAGCAGTGTGTGGGACTTTCTCTATTAGTCCATCTATACTGACCTCCATCAGGTTGCAAATTAAAAATAATTTTTATCTACAGTACAGACCAAAAGTTTGGACACACCTTCTCATTTAAAGATTTTTCTGTATTTTCATGACTATGAAAATTGTACATTCACACTGAAGGCATGAAAACTATGAATTAACACATGTGGAGTTATATACTTAACAAAAAAGTGTGAAACAACTGAAAATATGTCTTATATTCTAGGTTCTTCAAAGTAGCCACCTTTTGCTTTGATGACTGCTTTGCACACTCTTGGCATTCTCTTGATGAGCTTCAAGAGATAGTCACCAGAAATGGTTTTCCAACAATCTTGAAGAAGGTCCCGGAGATGCTTAGCACTTGTTGGCCCTTTTGCCTTCACTCTGCGGTCCAGCTCACCCCAAACCATCTCGATTGGGTTCAGGTCTGGTGACTGTGGAGGCCAGGTCATCTGGCGTAGCACCCCATCACTCTACTTCTTGGTCAAATAGCCCTTACACAGCCTGGAGGTGTGTTTGGGGTCATTGTCCTGTTGAAAAATAAATGATGGTCCAACTAAATGCAAACCGGATGGAATAGCATGCCGCTGCAAGATGCTGTGGTAGCCATGCTGGTTCAGTATGCCTTCAATTTTGAATAAATCTCCAAAAGTGTCACCAGCAAAGCACCCCCACACCATCACACCTCCTCCTCCATGCTTCACGGTGGGAACCAGGCATGTAGAGTCCATCCGTTCACCTTTTCTGCGTCGAACAAAGACACGGTGGTTGGAACCAAAGATCTCAAATTTGGACTCATCAGACCAAAGCACAGATTTCCACTGGTCTAATGTCCATTCCTTGTGTTCTTTAGCCCAAACAAGTCTCTTCTGCTTATTGCCTGTCCTTAGCAGTGGTTTCCTAGCAGCTATTTTACCATGAAGGCCTGCTGCACAAAGTCTCCTTTTAACAGTTGTTGAAGAGATGTGTCTGCTGCTAGAACTCTGTGTGGCATTGACCTGGTCTCTAATCTGAGCTGCTGTTAACCTGCGATTTCTGAGGCTAGTGACTCGGATAAACTTATCCTCAGAAGCAGAGGTGACTCTTGGTCTTCCTTTCCTGGGGCGGTCCTCGTGTGAGCCAGTTTCTTTGTAGCGCTTGATGGTTTTTGCAACTGCACTTGGGGACACTTTCAAAGTTTTCCCAATTTTTCAGACTAACTGACCTTCATTTCTTAAAGTAATGTTTTTCTTTACTTAGCTGCTTTTTTCTTGCCATAATACAAATTCTAACAGTCTATTCAGTAGGACTTTCAGCTGTGTATCCACCAGACTTCTGCACAACACAACTGATGGTCCCAACCCCATTTATAAGGCAAGAAATCCCACTTATTAAACCTGACAGGGCACACCTGTGAAGTGAAAACCATTTCCGGTGACTACCTCTTGAAATTCATCAAGAGAATGCCAAGAGTGTGCAAAGCAGTCATCAAAGCAAAAGGTGGCTACTTTGAAGAACCTAGAATATAAGACATATTTTCAGTTGTTTCACACTTTTTTGTTAAGTATATAATTCCACATGTGTTAATTCATAGTTTTGATGCCTTCAGTGTGAATGTACAATTTTCATAGTCAGGAAAATACAGAAAAATCTTTAAATGAGAAGGTGTGTCCAAACTTTTGGTCTGTACTGTACATCTAGCTCTGAAAAAATATTTGGCCTTCTAGCAGTGTGTGGGACTTTCTCTATTAGTCCATCTATACTGACCTCCATCAGGTTGCAAATTAAAAATAATTTTTATCTGCATCTAGCTCTGAAAAAATATTTGGCCTTCTAGCAGTGTGTGGTACTTTCTCTATTAGTCCATCTATACTGACCTCCATCAGGTTGCAAATTGAATATAATTTTTTTCTGCATCTAACCCAGCCAATAGTTTTGGCCTAATACCACAGTTTGGCCACTCAGCTCTGCTCGGTTCCAATCCATTGTTTTTTGTGCAAACAACTCCAGAGTTGTTAATTAGTTAACCACCAAAATGAGTGGAAAAAGGCCTGCTGCTGGTGGAAAGGGGAATAGGCGTGTTGGGAAGGGGAAAAAAGGTTGTGTCCGTGGGGTAGGTGTTAAAGCAACAGTAACATGTGCAGAAGAAAGACCATCTTCCAGCCAAACTAAAATGTCTACTTCTTTTAGCGGACAATGTGATAAGATCCCTTTCTTACGGCCACGCCAATCGCTACAAATTCCAGATGAGGCACAAAAACAGCAGGTGCTTCAACGGATATCAAGTGCTCCTTTAAGTGGACTCTCCTCCACATCAACTTCAACATCACAAATACTCCAGTCCTCAAAGGTGTCACCCCAATCGCACTTGCTTCCTCACAGCTCCCAAATCTCCAGCTGCCCGTCTGAGTATGAGGTAGAACAGATGGTTGAGTCTGCAGAGCTGTTTACTCATACTATAGCCTGGGAATCAGAGGTCGACTCCAGCGCTTCTGTGAATCCAGACGAGGAAATGATCTGCACTGATGCCCAGAATCTTTATGAGTCGGATCCAGGACCAGACGCAGAAGGTTCTGACCATAATGTAGACCCTCATTCCCAAACTGTAACTCCTGTTGGTGGAGACAATGAGGAAGACGATGATAAGACTCAAATACCTGATTGGAGCGACAACTTTATTTTTTTGTCAGGGCAGGAACAGGTTGGCTCTGAGGACGACGGGTGTGATAACGCACAGGGTGATGATGATGAGGTTGGAGATCCCACTTACTGTCAACCCACAGTCAGCCAAGAGATGAGGTCAGCAGAGGAGGTGGAGGAAGATGCTAGTGACGACGAGGTCAGGTTGCGCCTTCCTGGACAGAGACGTAGTACTGGAAGCACGTCAACAACTGCATCCTCAAACACAACTCTGCCTCTCGCCACAAGTCGTGGTGGCTCTTCAGGTCGCATGGGTGATAAGCCTTGCATAGCCTAGGCATTTTTTCAGATCGATAAAGATGACCCAACTCATGTTATCTGTAACATTTGTCAGCAAAAGCTAAGTAGAGGCCAAAAAATACATAGTTTGAGTACTTCATGCATTAACTGGCACATGGACATGAAGCATAAGTTGCAGTGGGAAGTTTAGTGTGCTACAATGCGGCCTAGCCAGCTGGGCCAACCACCGTCTGCCATATCTTGTGCATCCGCGGCCTCTTCATCCTCTGTGACTGGGGGGACAGCAGTCACACCTGTTTTGGGGCACAGACCTGCCACCTCTTTACCCGCAACAGCCAGCGTGATTGGCAGGTCATCATTTTCTTTGGAAGTGGTAACACCAGCTGGTGTTGAGCGCTGTCCGACATCGATAGCACCACCTTTGGATCAAGGCAACCTAACATGTCCGCCTGCATCTTCCTCACAGACCGGCAGTTTGCTGGGGACACCCTTATCAACCCCGTCTAAGCACAATAGCCAGCCCTCGGTCCCTCAGATGTGGACAAGTAAAAGACCATTTCCTCCTAGCCATGAGAAAGCTAAGAGGTTGAATTTCACCATCTGCACGTTCTTGGCTACAGAAATGCTGCCTTTCCGCCTCGTGGACACAGAGGATTTTCGAGACCTTATGTCCGTCGCAGTGCCCCAGTACCAGATGCCCAGTCGGCACTACTTCTCAAAGAAAGGTGTGCCTGCGCTCCACCAGCATGTCGCACACAACATCACCGCTTCTTTGAGAAACTCTGTGTGTGACAGGGTGCATTTCACCACAGACACTTGGACGAGTAGGCATGGACAGGGGCGTTACATGTCGCTGACTAGGCACTGGGTAACTATGGTGACAGCAGGACAAGGGGCTGCTGTCCAAGTCTTGCCGTCCCCACGAGTTGTGCGTCAATCCTCTTTATGTCAAAGATCCTCCACTGCTTCTGCCTCCTCAACCTCCTCTCGGTCTTCCACCTGCACCCAAAGCCTGTCTGGTCATGCCACAAGCTTTCTAACTGCGCAGAAGGGATCCTGCACACCACCTTACTATGCTGGCAGTAGGGCTCAACGTCATCAGGCGGTTTTTACATTGAAATGTCTGGGAAATGTGAGTCACACAGCTGAGGAGTTGTGGTCAGCTCTGGAGAACCAATTTCATGAATGGTTGTCTCCATTGGACCTGAAACCAGGGAAGGCCGTGTGCGACAATGCTGCAAACCTGGGTGCGGCCCTTCGCCGGGGCAATGTCACACACGTGCCTTGTATGGCTCACGTGTTGAACCTGGTTGTCCAGCATTTTTTAGCCTACTATCCCAGACTAGATGGCCTTCTGCAGAGGGCACGGTCGCTGTCTGCTCACTTTCGCCATTCGCATCCTGCAGCTCAGCGACTTACATCTCTACAGAAGTCGTTGGGCCTGCCACTTCACCGGCTAAAATGCGATGTGCCTACCCGGTGGAATTCAACTCTGCACATGTTGCAGCGACTGTGGCAGCACCGATAAGCCCTGGTGCAATACGTTCTGACGTATAGCCTGGGCCAACGAGATCCAGAGGTGGGGCAAATCACGCTGGAGGAGTGGTCTCAGATCAGGGACCTATGCACCCTTCTGCACAGTTTTGAAATGGCGACGAAGATGTTTAGTGCTGACGATGCCATTATCAGCATGACTATTCCGGTGATTTACATGCTGGAGCACATGTTAAACAGAATTCGGAGTCAGGTGGTGGCACAAGAGGAGGTGGAGGAAGTAGAGGAGGAGGAGTTGTATGCGGAAGGGCTAACATCTGCAAGGTCCAGACGGTCGGCAGCACCAAGGCGGCAGGCATGTGAGGGTGGGGGAGATGGTTTTACCAGGGCGCATGGTAGCAGCCAAACTAGTGAGGAAGGTGCAGGAGCCCAGGAAGTAGTGGAGGATGAACTGATGGAAGACTCATCAGATGAGGGAGACCTTGATCACATTTCTGTTGTGCGAGGTTGGGGGGAGAGGACAGAGGAAGGAAGCATGATTGTTACCTCGCCACCAACACAACAGGGACTTGGTGCTCCTGGTTGCACAACACACATGAGTGCCTTCTTGCTGCACTACCTGCAACATGACCCTCGAATTGTGAGAATTAGAAATAATCCTGACTACTGGGTTGCCACACTGTTAGATCCCCGGTACAAAATTAAATTTGCAGAAATTATTCCTGCCATAGAAAGGGATGCACGCATGCAGGAGTATCAGCAGAGACTGTTGCAGAATCTTACATGTGCTTTTCCACAAAATACCAGTGGTGCACGTAGTGAATCTCACAGTTCCAACTTGCCAACCGTGGGACCGTCAAGTGTTCAGCACTCAAACCGTAACAGAACCACAGTATCTGCTGGTAACATCAATTTTGCGGAATCATTTCACCACTTTTTTAGCCCATCCTTTGCAAGGCCACAGGAGACAAGAAGTCTGACACATAGTCAACGCCTAGAGACGATGGTACAGGAGTATCTCCAAGTAAACATTGAAGCCACGACTGTGTCACTGGACCCTTGCTCTTTTTGGGCTTCCAATCTGGATAAATGGCCGGAGCTAGCCACTCACGCCTTGGAGATCTTGTCATGCCCCGCAGCCAGCGTTCTGTCTGAACGTGTGTTCAGCGCTGCTGGTGGTGTGCTGACAGATAAGCGCACGCGGCTCTCCACTGATAATGTAGACAGACTCACGTTCATAAAGATGAACAAATCATGGATCCGAAACGACTTTTCTACCCCTGTGTCATCCTGGGGAGAGTAAAAGCTTGATGATTGGTTAAAATCACCCTACCAACCGTTTTAAGCTTTCAAATTACTAATCATGTTTATCTGTATCTTGGCTGGAAAATAATTTGGGCTTTGTAGCAGTGTGCAGCACTGATTCTTTTAGGCCATCTATAATAAGCTCCACCAGATTTAAAATTACTAATCATGTTTATCTGTATCTTGACTGGAAAATAATTTGGGCTTTGTAGCAGTGTGCAGCACTGATCCTATTAGGCCATCTATACTAAAGCTTCACCAGATTTAAAATTAATAATAATTTTTAGCTGCATCTAGCCCGGAAAATAATTTTGGGGCTCCGAGATGCGCAAGACACATAAGTGCCTTCTTGCTGCACTACCTGCAGCATGACCCTCATATTGTCAGAATTCGAAGTAATCATGACTACTGGGTTGCCACACTCTTAGATCCCCCAAACTTTTCGATCAACCTTTTCATTTAAATAAAGACCAAAAAAATGGTCATTTTTGAAATTATAAGCATTAGCAGGTTGTTAGAAACTGAAATCAAACAGTTTTCAACTCAAAACTTTATTCTAGGTGATGTTACATTTTCACATAGGACCCCTTGTTCGAAAGGAGCTTCTGAACGCTCTCGTCCATTGAATTTGTCAGGTTTTGGATGGTTTCTGCTTCAATTGTTTTGCATGAGGACAGAATACCCTCCCAGAGCTGTTGCTTAGATGTGAACTGCCTCCCGCCATCATAGACACTCCTTTTAATGATGCTCCATAGGTTCCGAATGGGGTATAGGACAGGGGAGCATGGGGGTCACACCATAAGTTTGTCCCCTTTTATGCCCATATCAGCCAGAGATGCAGATGTTTTATGTGCAGCATGAGATGGTGCATTATCATGCAGAAAAATGATCTTGCTGTGAAATACACGGTTCTTCTTCTTGAACCATGGCAGGAAGTGCTGTTTGAGAAAATCCACATACATTATGGAGTTCATCTTTAGCGCCTTCAGGGATCCTAAAGGGGCCGACAATCTCTCTCCCCATGATTCCAGCCCAAAACATTACTCCACCTCCTCCTTGTTGGCGCTGTAGCCGTGTTTGCGTGGGGTGTCCATCAACCAGCCATCCTCCACTCCATCCATCTGGACCATCGAGCGCTGCACGGCACTCATCCCTGAACAAAACAGTTTTGAAATCAGTCTTCATGTAATGTTTGGCCCACTGGAGCCGTTTCTGCTTGTGTGAAGTGGATAGAGGAGGTCGACAGGATGGCTTATGCACAGCTGCAAACCTCTGAAGGACCCTGCATCTTGTTGTTCGGGGGACGTTGGAGGCACAAGCAGCTTCAAAAACTTGTCTGCTGCTATGACAAGGCTTTTTTGCCGCTGCTCTTTCAACCTGACGTAATTGCCTGTAGGAAAGAGTCCTCAATTTGCCCTTATCAGCACGCACACGTGTGTACTGTGAATCAGCTACATACTTCTTGATTGCCAAGACACTTCATCCTGATCATCGCACAATGTTGATTGTAGTCATGCCTTGATCTAAACACTCCACAATTTGTTGCTTCTCAGCATCCGACACATCCTTTTTCTTTCCCATTTTGGCAGAAAATGTAGGCTGCTTAATAATGTGAGACAGCCTTCTTAAGTAGTCTTGCCTTTCATTGGACACACCTGCCAAACTAATTAGCACAGGTGTCTGCAATTGTTTACAGTGATATAAAAAGCCCTGACACACATCACCATCAATGAGTTTAACTGACAAACAAACAAATTCTTCCCTTATCACTCCTAAACACTTTTTGCATAATAATTTGGAACACAGTGTACATGTGCTTTTCCACAAAACACCAGTGGTTCACGTAGTGAATATTACAGTTCTAACTTGCCAACCGTGGTCTGTATGGAGTTGTTCAATAAAGGGCCCAAAATTAAGATAACATAGATGGGAGAGGTCTCTATGAATAGGAATTCCTAAGTATTTGATACCCTGTGAGGGCCAGGCAAAGGGAAAGTTGGACTGGATGGAATCCTATATGGATTTGGGGAGGGAGACATCGAGGGCCTCAGACTTCGCTGCATTGATTTTAAAATTTGACCATGTAACAAAGTGATCTATTTCAGCCATAACAGCATGGATGGATATATGTGATTGAGTGATATATACTAGGACATCATCAGCAAATAGAGAGCACTTGTACTCGGTGCCTCCAACCTCAATCCACCTAATATTGGGGTTATGGCGAATTGATGAGAGCAGGTGCTCCGTCACTAGGATGTATAAGAGAGGGGACAGAGAACATCCCTGCCTTGTCCCATTGGTGACTGTGAAAGGTGATGAAAATGTTCTGATGCGCACCTTGGGCCTTGGGACACCCGGAGCCGGACCCTTTTTGGTGGATGCTGGTGGTTGTAGTCTCCGTGGCAGCAACCCGGTTCCGTGGCTCAGGGCGGTCAAACCAGTGGCGGAACTATTTATGTGGTTTTGATGTTTAAATGTCCGACTACGCCACCCGTGGATTGCGGTCAGAGTGAACCACCGCTCCAGGGCAGACCGCTGAGGCTGGTGTTGTGGGTGCAGCAGAGCGTAGCATAACTCCCCACGGGAGGAGTATAGCCTCAGGGCAGTGTATGCGGAGGATGGGGGTGAGGGGCTCAGACAACTCCCAGATAACTTTGGAGTGCTTCACAGGACCCCCTTTGTGTGTCCTTTGTCTGGCCTTTCTTACTAACCCTTCTGTCCGGCTGCCTCGGGCCTCCTCTTGGTAAACTTGGCGCCAGTTTCCCTGACCCTATGTGGTGCCTTCCTAGCGGGTGTAGCGAGGGGCTGCGCCACATAAAATGTCACAGCCTCCTGTTTCTAGCTGAGGGTCGTTTCCTGCCTCCACTAGTTTCGGGAACCGGTCTCCCCCTTTGGCCTGACCCCTCCACGCAGGTGGATTCGGGCGTGCGGTGGCGTCTCGCCCGTCCGCACCCCTGAGATCCCTTCGTTCCTCGTTCCTGGAGCCTTCTCCTCTCCTCTTCCTTCCTTCTCCCTCTTCCAGGCCTGGGCCTCTGTTACTAGGCCCGCCTACGGAGCAGAGCTCATGCAGAGCCCCTGCTCCCTGCCTTTTCTGCTCAGACTTCTCTGCACTGAACTAAGATGGTGCCCACCTTTTATACTCCCTTCTCAATGCACCCAGGAACTGCTTCCTCCCTGCTCCTGCACTACAGGGTTCCCCTTCCTCAGTGTTCCCTCCCCCCACTCCAGCCAGGGACAGGGACTGTCGTGCCCATCTCAGGGGCATATTGGTCGCCCTGCCCCACGGCAATGTGGTGTAATGCATGCAGGTGTCGGGTCCTGATCCACACTACATCCTTACCTGAGAGTGAGATATCACACCTCTGGGTGAGGTGCAATACCTCTGTAGCAACCGAGCCCTCAGGGTGCTACAGTTCCATTTATCTTCAGCCTAGGTGACGTATTGCGATACAGGGCCGTGATTTTGGCTATAAAAGGGTCCCCTAGACCCCTACCCCAAGCTTTTTAAGAGAATCATATATGGCGTGCTAGGACACTCTATGGAATGCTTTCTCAGCATCCAACGAGAGTATCTAATTACAAATTTTTAACTGCATCTAGCCCAGGAAATACTTTGTGCCTAGTAGCAGGGTCTGCTAGTCAGCGGATTATCCCGACTGTTAAGCAAGCTACACCACCTGTAGTTTGGACACTTCATTTTTTCAAAGGAAATGCTTCGGGACCATGGGATACTCAGTGAAGAGCATCAGGAGGCACCCCAAGGCATATGGGCTCGGACTGGCAGTAGGATGCCTTGCGGTGGACAGCCGAGCTCGATCCTTATAAAAGCTTTTTAACTGCAGCAGCTTTAGTGGACGCTACTGGAGCTGGAATTACGCGGCTGCTGGCATGAGACTTGCCCTCCAATAGATCCTTGTAAATGGATTTAAAGTGTATTTATTCAAATTAGAGAGACAATTTAAATTAAAAAGCTTAGAGCTGCCTCCACCACAGGGGGGCTCGCTCGACCCACCAGCGGACAGGCACCAGTATTGGGAGAGGGGGGCTGGCCGTCAGGGTTCACCGCAGCTCTGGCACAAACCCGGCGACACGGAGGTGGCACGGGCAGGAGCGGACTGAACGTGTCGGCTTCTCACTTTTTGGATTTTAGAAGGGCATGACATGCCTATATCTGTGTCTCCCCCTCCTTTTACTCCTCCACCTCTTTTCTTTTCGCATGACTATATGTACTTGTCACTTTTCCATGTGTTAGTTGTGTCTTCTGAGCAGTTTGTCAGCTTTTGGACACCTTTGAAGGTGTTTTCTATGTGTTTCTATTTGTTTTTGTTTGCCTGCCATTGGTTTTAATGGTGTTCGAAGGTGTTCGACAAACAGTTCGACGAACAGTTCGGCGAACACACGGGTGTTCGACGAACCGAACCGAACTCGAACACTACGGGGGTGGCTCAACACTATTAGCCAGTCTCAGGTATGGCTTTTTCTTTGCCACTTTGCCCTGAAGGCTGGCATCCCTGAGTTGCCACTTCACTGTAGACATTGACACAGGCATTGTGTGTGTACTATTTAATGAAGCTGCCAGTTGAGGAGCTGTGAGGCACCGATTTCTTAAACTAGAGACTCTATTGTACTTGTCTTGTTGCTCAGTTGTGCAGCGGGGCCTCCCACTTCTCTTTCTACTCTGGTTAGAGCCTGATGGTGCTCTCCTCTGAAGGGAGTAGTACTCACCGTTGTAGGAAATCTTCAGTTTCTTGGCAATTTCTCTCATGGAATAGCTTTCATTTCTAAGAACAAGAATAGCCTGTCAAGTTTCACATGAAAGTTCTCTTTTTCTGGCCATTTTGAGAGTTTCATAGAACAAACAAATGTAATGGTCCAGATTCTCAACTAGCTCAAAGGAAGGTCAATTTTATAGCTTCTCAAATCAGCCAAACCATTTTCAGCTGGGCTAACATACTTGTGCAATGGTTTTCTAGGGTTTTCTAAACATCCATTAGCCTTCTTACACAGTTAGCAAACACAATGTACCATTAACCCTTTCGCAACCTTGGGTTTTGTCGTTTTTGTTTTTTCGTTTTTTGCTCCCCTTGTTCCCAGAGCCATAGTGTTTTTATTTTTTGGTCAATATGGCCGTGTGAGGGCTTATTTTTTGCGGGACGAGTTGTAATTTTCAACGCCATTACTAGTTTTATCATATCGTGTACGTGAAAACGGGGAAAAAAATTCCAAGCGCGGTAAAATTGCAAAAAAAGTGCAATACCACAATTGTTTTTTATTTATTTTTTTTACCACGTTCACTGAATGCTAAAACTGACCTGCCATTCTTATTCTCCAGGTCATTACGAGTTCGTAGACACCAAACATGTGTAGGTTCTTTTATATTTAAGTGGTGAAAAAAAATTCCAAAATTTGGTAAAAAAAAAAATAAAAAAATAGCGCCATTTTCCGAGACCTGTAGCGTCTCCAGTTTTCGGGATCTGGGGCTGAGTGAGGGCTTATTTTTTGTGTGCCTGCCTGATGTTTTTATTGACAACATTTTGGGGTAGATCTGATGTTTTGATCGCCCGTTATTGCATTTTATTGCAATTTTGCGGCGACCAAAAAACGAAATTCTGGCGTTTAGAATTTTTTTCTCATTACACCGTTTACCGATCAGATTAATTCTTTTTTTATATTGATAGATGGGGTGATTCTGAACGCGGTGATACCAAATATGTCTATGTTGGTTTTTTTTTTATATTTTATTTTGAATGAGGTGAAAGGGGGGTGATTTAAACTTTTATATTTTTTAAATTTTTTAATATTTTTTTTTTTTTAATTTTTTTTTTCACTTACTGCATGCTTCAATAGTCTCCATAGGAGACTAGAAGCAGCAGTTGTCTGATCGGCTCTGCTACATACACGGGACCAGCAGATCCCCTGCATGCAGCAGAAATGGTCCTGTGCTATGAGCGCCGACCACTAGGTGGCGCTCATAGTGACCAGATCATGACAACCACATGCATCTGCTGCAGACCATGGGTTGTCATGCCCACCCATCGGTGACCCGCGATCACGTGACGGGGTCGCCGATGGGCGGGGCTTATGACGCGCAACCCGGAAGCGCGCGTTAAATGCCGCTGTCGGAGATTGACAGCGGCATTTAACATGTTAACAGCCGCGGGTGGATCGTGATTCCACCTGCGGCTGTTGCGGGCACATGTCAGCTGTAAGAATCAGCTGACATGTACTCGGTTCAGTTAGGGCTCAGCGCAGCAGCCCTCACTGAACGGGGGGTACGCAAATGTGCGTACTAAGACGTCATGGGTTGTAAAGGGGTTAAAACACTGGAGTGGTGGTTGTTGGAAATGGGCCTCTATACAGCTATGTAGATATTGCAATAAAAGCAAGATGTTTGCAGCTAGAATAGTCATTTACCACATTAACAATGTATAGAGTGTATTTCTGATTCATTTAATGTTAGCTTCATTGATAAAAAATGTGCTTTTCTTTCAAGAATAATGAAATTTCTAAATGACCCCAAACTTTTGAAACTTAGTGTGTGTACACAGTACAGACCAAAAGTTTGGACACACCTTCTCATTTAAAGATTTTTCTGTATTTTCATGACTATGAAAATTGGACATTCACAATGAAGGCATCAAAACTATGAATTAACACATGTGGAATTATATACTTTACAAAAAAGTGTGAAACAACTGAAAATATGTCTTATATTCTAAGTTCTTCAAAGTAGGCACCTTTTGCTTTGATGACTTCTTTGCACACTCTTGGCATTCTCTTGATGAGCTTCAAGAGGTAGTCACCGGAAATGGTCATCCAACATTCTTGAAGGAGTTCCCAGAGATGCTTAGCACTTGTTGGCCCTTTTGCCTTCACTCTGCGGTCCAGGTCACCCCAAACCATCTCGATTGGGTTCAGGTCTGGTGACTGTGGAGGCCAGGTCATCTGGCGTAGCACCCCATCACTCTCCTTCTTGGTCAAATAGCCCTTACACAGCCTGGAGGTGTGTTTGGGGTCATTGCCCTGTTGAAAAATAAATGATGGTCCAACTAAACGCAAACCGGATGGAATAGCATGCCGCTGCAAGATGCTGTGGTAACCATGCTGGTTCAGTATGCCTTCAATTTTGAATAAATCCCCAACAGTGTCACCAGCAAAGCACCATCACACCTCCTCCATGCTTCACAGTGGGAACCAGGCATGTAGAGTCCATAAGTTCACCTTTTCTGCGTCGCACAAAGACACGGTGGTTGGAACCAAAGATCTCAAATTTGGACTCATCAGACCAAAGCACAGATTTCCACTGGTCTAATGTCCATTGCTTGTGTTCTTTAGCCCAAACAAGTCTCTTCTGCTTGTTGCCTGTCTTTAGCAGTGGTTTCCTAGCAGCTATTTTACCAAGAAGGCCTGCTGCACAAAGTCTCCTCTTAACAGTTGTTGTAGAGATGTGTCTGCTGCTAGAACTCTGTGTGGCATTGACCTGGTCTATAATCTGAGCTGCTGTTAACCTGCGATTTCTGAGGCTGGTGACTTGGATAAACTTATCCTCAGCAGCAGAGGTGACTCTTGGTCTTCCTTTCCTGGGTCAGTCTTCATGTGAGCCAGTTTCTTTGTAGCGCTTGATGGTTTTTGCAACTGCACTTGGGGACACTTTCAAAATTTGCCCAATTTTTCGGACTGACTGACCTTCATTTCTTAAAGTAATGATGGCCACTCATTTTTCTTTACTTAGCTGCTTTTCTCTTGCCATAATACAAATTCTAACAGTCTATTCAGTAGGACTATCAGCTGTTACCCATTTATAAGGCATTTATAAGGCAAGAAATCCACTTATTAAACCTGATAGGGCACACCTGTGAAGTGAAAACCATTTCCGGTGACTACCTCTTGAAGCTCATCAAGAGAATGCCAAGAGTGTGCAAAGCAGTCATCAAAGCAAAAGGTGGCTACTTTGAAGAACCTAGAATATAAGACATATTTTCAGTTGTTTCACACTTTTTTGTTAAGTATATAATTCCACATGTGTTAATTCATAGTTTTGATGCCTTCATTGAGAATGTACAATTTTCATAGTCATGAAAATACAGAAAAATCTTTAAATGAGAAGGTGTGTCCAAACTTTTGGTCTGTACTGTATATTATATATTTTCAATAAGAATATGTATTTTACAGAATTTTGCATATATCTCTTCTTATCCTGGGACCATACATGCACATAGGTTGTGTTTGATTATATGTTAGTGAAGTGGTATGCATCAAATATATTAACCCCTTAATAACATCTGACGTACTAATACGCGTCTGTGCCCTGGGACTTAAGAGCCAGACCCGTATTAGCACGTCATCGCGATCACGCGCGCACACAGGCTGTGCGGGCGCGATCGCCTCCGGGTGTCAGCTGATTGTCACAGCTGACACCCGGTACTATGTGCAGGGAGCGGTCCTGCACCACTCCCAGCACATTAACCCCCACGATGCTGCGATCGAAGTCGATCGAAGTCGATCGCGGCATTGCGGGGGCAAGGGGAGGTGATCGGCGATGCTCACCTCCTCTTCCGGCTTCCAGCGCAGTCTGCAAAGGCTTCCCGGGTGTTGCCATGACGACCCAATGTCGTCATGACAACATCCGAGTCACCAGAGAGCAGGAAGATTGCTTGGACATGCGCAGTGCATCTCCAAGCAATCTTCACACTGTGCACTTCTGACAGCCTTCATGGCATAGAGATGGTGCTCCATTCTTGTGCCATGCAGGCGATCAGAAAAAAAAAGTGAAAGTCCCAGAGTGGGACAAAGTAATAAAGTGTATAAACTGTGTGAAAGTGGAAAAAAAAAAAAAATTTGCAAAAATATTATAAAAAAATAAAAAAAATAATACACCAAAAATAAAAATATAATGTACCCATCAATAAATATTATTATTAAAAAAAAACAATAAAAGTACACATATTTGGTATCACCGCGTCCGGAACAACCTGACCTATAAAACTGTCCTACTAGTTAACCCCTTCAGTGAACACGGTAAAAAAAAAAAAAAAAAACGAAGCAAAAAACAATGCTTTATCACCATACCGCCAAACAAAAAGTGGAATAACACGCGATCAAAAAGACGCATATAAAGAAAAATGATACCGCTGAAAACGTCATCTCATCCCGCAAAAAACAAGCCACCATACAGCTCCATCAGCCGAAAAATAAAAAAGTTATAGCTCTCAGAATAAAGCGATACTAAAAAATATTTTTTTCTATAAAATAGCTTTTATTGTGTATATGCGCCAAAACATAGAAAAATGATACAAATGTGGTACCGCTGTAAACGTACTGACCTGAAGAATAAAGCTACCTCATCAATTTTACCACACGCGGAACAGAATAAAAAAAAAAAAAAAAAACAATTCCTGAATTGTTGGTTTTTGTTTATTCTGCCTCCCAAAAATCGGAATAGAAAGCGATCAAAAAATGTCACGTGCCTGAAAATGGCACCAATAACAACGTAAAGTCATCCCGCAAAAAACGAGCCGTCACATGACTGTCTGCCAAAATCTGGAAAAATTATAGCTCTCAAAATATGGCGATGCAAAAACTAGATTTTACAAAAAATGCGTCTTTTAGTGTGTGACAGCTGTCAGTCATAAAAACCCCATATGATTCTGGCATTGCTGTAATCACACCGACCCGAAGAATAAAGTCGTCTAATCACTTATACCGCACAAGGAACGGCGTCAAAAATAAACTCTTGGGTTAGGATTGGGCTAGGGTTAGGGCTGGGTTTCGGGCTAGGGTTGTGCTGGGGCTAGGGTTGTGCTGGGGCTAGGGTTGTGCTAGGGTTAGGGCTGGGGTTGGGATTTTTTTCAAAAGTAAAAAAAAAAGATGACGATATGGCGACTAGTGTTGAGAGCAAGTGCTTGCTACTTGAGTTTGCATCGGGTGCTCTGGTATGCATTGAGTATCGTGGGTATTTGAGTGACATGTTCGAGTCTCTGCCCCATATGCTTCGCGGCCAAAAAACTTTACGGGGATTGCCTGCCATGCACGAGCGATCCCCGCGTGTTTTTTTTTGGGTGTCTAATAACCGTGAAACATGCGGAGCAGGGACTCGAGCATGTCACTCGAGCGCACGCTGTACATGGTGCATACCTGAGTACCCGATGCAAACTCAAGTAGCGAGCACTTGCGCTCAAGAATAATGACAACTTATTCAATATGATGACATAATGTAAACAAATTCTGTGCCGTACCTCTGGGTTCAAAATGTTCACTATACACCTTAATAAAATCCTTGAGGGGTATAGTTTCCAAAATGGGGACACTTGTGGGGGAGCTCCACTGTTTAGGCACATCACGGGCTCTCCAAACGCGACATGGTGTCCGCTAACAAATTGAATGGAAAATCGGCTCAAATTGTTAGCGGACGCCATGTTGCGTTTGGAGAGCCTCGGTGTGCCCAAACATTGGAGCTCCCCCACAAGTGACCCCATTTTGGAAACTAGACCCCCCAAGGCATCTATCTAGATGCATAGTGAGCACTTGGAACCCCCAGGTGCTTCACAAATTGATTCGTAAAAATGAAAAAGTGAAAAAAAAAACACTTTTTCATTTTTATGAATCAATTTGTGAAGCACCTGGGGTTTCAAGTGCTCACTATGAATCTAGATAGGTGCCTTGGGGGGTCTAGTTTCCAAAATGGGGTCACTTGTGGGGGAGCTCCAATGTTTGGGCACACAGGGAATCTCTAAATGCAACATGGTATCCGCTAACAAATTGAATGGAAAATCGGCTCAAATTGTTAGCGGACACCACATTGCGTTTGGAGAGCCCCTCTGTGCCCAAACTTTGGAGCTCCCCCACAAGTGACCCCATTTTGGAAACTAGACCCCCCAAGGCACCTATCTAGATGCATAGTGAGCAGTTGGAACCCCTAGGTGCTTCACAAATTGATTCGTAAAAATGAAAAAGTGTTTTTTTTTTCACTTTTTCATTTTTACAAATCAATTTGTGAAGCACCTGGGGGTTGCAACTGCTCACTATGCATCTAGATAGGTGCCTTGGGGGGTCTAGTTTCCAAAATGGGGTCACTTGTGGGGGAGCTCCAATGTTTGGGCACACAGGGGCTCTCTAAACACAACATGGTGTCCGCTAATTATTCAAGCAAATTTTACAATCAAAAAGTCAAATGGCGCTCCTTCCCTTCCGAGCCCTACAGTGCACCCAAACAGTGTTTTTTCCCCAAATATTGGGTATCTGCGTGCCCAGGGGAAATTGCACAACAAATTTTGCGGTCCATTTTTTCTTGTTACCCCTGTGAAAATAAAAAAAATTGGGTCTAAAGTAACATTTTTGTGAAAAAAGTTAAATGTTCATTTTTTTCTTCCACATTCAAAAAATTCCTATGATGCACCTGAAGGGTTAATAAAGTTCTTGAATGTGGTTTTGAGCACCTTGAGGGGTGCAGTTTTTAGAATGGTGTCACTTTTGGGTATTTTCTGTCACAAAGACCTCTCAAAGTGACTTCAAATGTGATGTGGTCCCTAAAAAAATGGTTTTGTAAATTTTGTTGGAAAAATGAGAAATCGCTGGTCAACTTTTAACCCTTATAGCTCCCTAACAAAAAAAAAATTTGGTTCCAAAATTGTGCTGATGTAAAGTAGACATGTGGGAAATGTTATTTATTAACTCTTTTGTGTGACATATCTCTCTGATTTCAGGGCTTAAAAATTCAAATTTTGAAAATTGCAAAATTTTCTAAATTTTCACCAAATTTCCGCTTTTTTCACAAATAAACGCAAGTGATATCGAAGAATTTTTTCCACAATCATGAAGTACCATATGTCACGAAAAAACAATCTCAGAATCAGGGGGATCCGTTGAAGCGTTCCAGAGTAATTACCTCATAAAGTGACAGTGGTCAGAATTGAAAAAATTGGCCCGGTCATTAACGTGCAAACCACCCGCGGGGCTTAAGTAGTTAAGGACTTAAAATTTAAACAATTGACTGCTTCCCCAAAATTTTTGGTGCTGTCAGTGACCAGAGTGGGGAGCATTTTCATTGGGGGATTTCTACAATGAAATGGAGATACCAAGGCAAGTCAAGCCCTAGTATCCTCGCTTGACTATTGCAAGACTATAGAGAGAAACGTCCTGGAAGCAAAATATTCCCATAAATATTCATAAAAATTTCCTAGATAAGCTTTATTTCATATAATATTGACTACATTAGTATTATTTTTTAATATTTATATAAAACTTGAAATATGTGTCACAAAAAAAACAGCCTGATTGAAAAAATTTCAAAACATATTCGAATTCAGTATAAAAAATATATTTAAATTCAGGTAGTTTTTTTTTGTGAAAGAAGAAGAAATGTTTTTGTCGACTAGTGTTATTAGAGATGAGCGTGTCCCAGTGGAGCACAAATCTAATAATTTTCTAGCAGAGTTGGATTCCATTTTCAGATTCAATTGGTTAGTGGACAGATGATATTGAAATCAAATGTCTCTCTCTCACCATTCACCTCCAAAAAAAAAAGTGTTATTTATACATGTATTTTCCAAGCAATTAGAAGCCTCCTACTATTGTGATTCACAGTGAATTTATTCAACACAAATCAAATTTGTGAGAATAATTTGC
The DNA here is from genome assembly GCF_046119375.1 of Phyllobates terribilis. Taxonomy (NCBI): domain Eukaryota; kingdom Metazoa; phylum Chordata; class Amphibia; order Anura; family Dendrobatidae; genus Phyllobates; species Phyllobates terribilis. The sequence goes on from NW_027362764.1 coordinate 450,105,764, forward strand.
CAAAGTCAGTGAATTTGAATTTCAAATGAATTGATCATTTCTTGTGTTCACCCTTACTTTTCAAAACTATTTTGCAATTTATCCTGGCATGCTGGATTTCTATTATTTTTTCTTATTTTTTATCTACCCCACTTGGGATGTATGGAAATAAAGTAAAGTAAATTCCTTTAATTGCTAGCCATGATGACTAACAATTAGTATCTTATCACTTTCTTTTATTTTACCACTTTTGCATTTTTTTTATATCGGTACTATTTATATGTCTCACATACTTAGTCTGATATCCTTTCCTATATGCACCGTCCCTTTAAATACACTTACACACACTTACAGGCACTGTATACATTATCTACTTGTTGGTTGTCTTGTTGATATCATTATTTGGCATTTTCTTACATATTATGTATTGTCACTTGATATAAGCACTATGTAATTTAGGAGATTTGCACAAGGATTTTTGACTTTTAAGTTTTACTTTCTACAATATCCTAGAGGCTATTATAGTGCATCTCTTCCCCTGACCAACCCCTTTCACTACTCCCCTGCCACTGTCATTTTTACTTTCCTAATATTTCCTTCAGTTATGGATACAGCATGGCTGCGCTGTTGGTCTTCTTAAAAATGGCTGCTGATGTGCACTTGCGCACTGTCATCCTCCATTGATGTCACTGGGTCAAAGTTTACCCCACATGCGTGAGAGATGATGACGGCCATGCACTTAATTGACTCCATTTGATCGGTACATATATATTGTGGTAGACTAAAAAGTCTTGGAGGGCTAGAAACCACCTTGTCACCCTGTCATTCTTCCACTTTCTTTCCATCATCCACCTCAGGGGCGCATTATCTAACACTAGCCTGAATTTTGGACCTAACAGGTAATACCTCAGGGTGTCAATTGCCCACTTGACAGCCAAGCACTACGATGGAATAGTTTTTCTCAGTTAGAGAGTTTTATGCTCAATTACAGGATGGGATGTCCCTCCAAGTTTACTTCCTGGGACAACGCGGCTCCTAACCCGACCTCTGAGGCATTTGCCTGGACTACAAACTCCTTACTGAAGTTCAATGTGACCAAGACCGGCTGCTTACACAAGGCGACCTTTATCTCTATGCTTCAGAAGATCGTTTGGCCATCGACGTCTTTGTGCCTTTAAGAAGGTTGGTTAGGGGTGCACCTATCATGGCGAAATTAGGGATAAATCGCCGATAGTGTCCCACAATTCCCAGAAACCCACAAACCTGTTTCTTCAAGATCGGTTGCAGCCAATTTTGGATTGCCCCCACCTTTTTCACTTGTGGCTTTATTTCGACTCTTCCGACGATGTAGCCCAAGTACTTTGCCTCTTCTTTTCCTATGGCACACTTCTTTGGGTTTATAGTAAACCCTGCCTTCATTAGTGCCTCGAGTACCACCTGGACCTTCTGCAGATGACTTCCCCAATTCGGGCTGAAGATCACAATGTCATCCAGATAAGCCACAGCATACTTTTTGTGAGAGACTAGGATCCTGTTAAAGGCAGGATGGTAGCTTGGGCTCCCTGAAAATGGAACGGCATCGTATTGTATTGAAAGCACCCGTCAAGTATAGAGAAGGCTGTCTTCTCCTTGGCATTTGGGGAGAGTAAAATTTGCCAATACCCTTTTGTTAGGTCCAGAGTGGTCATGTGTCTGACTGGGCCTAGCCTCTCAATGAGTTAATCCACATGGGGCATCGGATACATGTTGAACTTGGAAACCTCATTTAGCTTCCTGTAATCATTGCAAAAGTGCCACTCTCCATCAGGCTTCGGCACTAGTACAATGGGACTGGACCAGCGACTCTTTGATTCCTCGATGACGCCCAGGCTCAACATTCTCCTCACCTCCTTTGAGATTACCTCATGGCGTGCTTCAGGAATATGCTTCATTGCTTTAATTTTGGTGAAGCCCTTAAAAGGTTAATAAATTTACAGAATGTGGTTTTGTGGGGTTTTGTTTTCAAAATGGTTTCACTTTTAGGTATTTTCTGTCACATAGGGCCCTCAAAGTCACCTCAAAGGGATGTGCTCCCCAAAAAAATTGGTTTTGTAAATTTTGTTGTTAAAATAAGAGATTGCTGATAAACTTTTAACCCTTCTAACTTCCTAACAAAAAAATTATGTTCCAAAAATGATGCTGATGTGAAGTAGACATTTGGTAAATGTTATTTATTATCTATTCTATGTGATATAACTAGTTTAAGGGCATAAAAATCTAAAGTTTGAAAATTACTACATTTTCAAATTTTTTGTAAAATTTTCGATATTTTTATAAATAAACGTAAAAAAACATCGACCAAAATTTACCACTAACATGAGATATACATTACAATGTCTTCAGATGTCTCCCATTACATATTTCACCATTATCCTTGTCTCTTGCACCATCTACTTGAACTCCAGGCTATCTTTCTCTATAATACTTAGAAATGGTTCTCTCTTCCTGTATCCCTGCTTCTTGTGGCATGTCCATTTACTTCTCATCCCAGCTCTCCAGTTGTCTCTCCTTCCTCTTCCTCCCAATAGCTCACTCAATTCACTCATCCTCTTCCCCCTTATTTTTTCTTCCCAATACTGCACAGATTTGATCCTCACCCAACACTGCTCCAATCTACTTTTTTTGTTCACATTTTCTTGTGGGCATTTTCTTCAATTTCAGTCACTCCTTGAGCCTTTTTAAACTGCCTGCCCTTGAACACCTACTATCCAATTGATTTTTTCACTTCAAAAAGATGCTAGTCCAGCGTTGAAATGCATTGTGGAAATAAAAACTGTTCAACTCATCTTGGTTCTAAGGATTCTTTATTACAGCCAGATATCATGTTATCATTCAAATTGGTCAGCTATCTTGGAGGAGTTTATCCCCAAGCCACGAGGCAGCAGCACCTGATATTTTCAGGTGTTCACAGGAGTTATGCCTGCACACAACCTGCTCAGGTGTGCACCTTTCTTTTACTTTCCTTTGCAGCTACAAGAGTATCACCCAATGGTCTTGTGCACTTTTGTTCCCCTACAGTTTTTATACTATAAAGTGAAACTGGTCAGAACTGAACAAAAGGTCTGGAGGTTAAAGGGATAAAGTAGGTGATAAAGTTTGGTTGTCATCCAAAAATCTGAAACTTAAACTACCATCGGCGAAGTTGGGTCCTATGTTCATTCATCCTTAATGTCTTCCAATGATCCCTGTAAAAGGAGTTCAGCCCTTCAATTTTATCTCCCTCATTCTCACCTCCTCTGGTTTATGTTGACGGCAGTTTACAGTAAGAGGTACAGAGAATCATGGATTCTCAGAAGGTTTCCATTTGAAGGCATATGGACCGGATCCTGGGTTCCAGCCTGATCAATGAAGGCCGATCATCTGGTCAGGGATTTCCATTCTAGCTTTTCTGGAAAACCTTGGGGTCTGGTTTCACATCTCTAGAAGAGGGAGTACTGTCACTATTCCATCACTCAGATTTTTCCAAGGACTCTTTCAGTGACAGCTGAGCCACTCTATAGACTCAAGGATGTGCTGGGCTGTCAATATTGTGAATGACAGCCCAGCTGTCTAATCTGGTTGGCCTGTGGGGTTTTTTCCATGTGTCACCCGTTCAAGTTGATTACCTGGCTATTTAGTTAGCGGGCAATGGTCAGACCATTGCCCACTGTAGCCTTGCTCAGTGATATGTCAGCTCTGTGTTTTTATACTCTGATCTTTGTTGCCCGACCTTGGATTTTCCTTTTGATCACCCGTTTGTATTAACTTTTTTACCTGACCCAGGACTTTGCCTCTGACTATCTATTTGTCTTATCCCTTTGTCTTTGAAGTACCCTCCTAGCATTTAACCTCAGACTCTTTGACTTCCCACCTCACGGATTGTCCTTAAGAAGTGACACAGTGCCATAACAATATTATATATTTTCTCTTGTTCTAGTTTTAAATTTTGTGGTTATAGATCCCACATATTTCAAGTTGCATTCTTTGCATTTAATAATGTGTTTTACATGATCAAAAATCTTTGATAGAAAAAACTTTGCTATTGTCTTGATTAGAAAAGGATTGTTTTCTTGCCGTGTACACAGGTCTTGCACAGGTAGTGACAAGTCTTTACAGCTGCACATGAAATCTAAAGAAAAAGTAGTTACATAATAAAATCATACATATAGTCAAGAACACTCTCCTTAAAATGTATTTACATGATAAAAGTTAGTATAGACTCTAGGTATCCACTCACTCTTGGACAGTGGTTTCCAGTAGGCTCTGGCACAATGTCTCTTGTTGCAAATGAGAGATTTATTTTAGTTCATAACAGAAACAGCCTTTCCTTGAAACAAAGGAACAAAGTAAACAAAACAGTCCATATAAATGAAACAGGCTTCGCAGAGCTGATCAGTACCTCCAAGATGTTTCCATCTTAATTCTCAGCACTAAATGAGGCAGCTGAACTGCTTTTTATAGCCCGTTCCAACTCCTGGAACTGGAGGTAAGGGAGAAGCCTGTCCCTTCTAGCTCTATGGCCGTTCCTAAAACCTGGAGCCAAAATCTGGGCTCATTAATACACTTCTCAGCACTGTACTTGCTGGAGCCTTCCTCTCTGGATCCTACATCACCGAGTATTGGAACCTCATTGACACATACCTCCCATTCAGGACATATAAAAGGAAAATTGTTATCACCTGCATGAACGTTAAACCAAATTTCTAAAACTATCAAGTGCAATTGTTAATACAATAATAATCAGAAATATGGGAGCATAAATTTGGCTCTTTCACAAATATTTTTTTCAGCTAAACATACAAGTGCTTCTCACTAAATTAGAATATCATTAAAAAGTTAATTTATTTCAGTTCTTCAAAAAAAAAGTGAAACTCATATTATATAGAGTCATAACAAGCACAGTGATCTATTTCATGTGTTTATTTCTGTTAATGTTGATGATTATGGCTTACAGCCAATGAAAACACAAAAGTCATTATCTCAGTAAATTAGAATAATTAACAAAAAACACATGCAAAGGCTTCAAATGCATTTAAAAAGGCCACTTAGTCTGTGTCAGTAGGCTCCACAATCATGGGGAAGACTGCTGACTTGACAGATGTCCAGAAGGCAGTCATTGACACACTCCACAAAGAGGGTAAGCCACAAAATGTCACTGCTAAAGAAGCTGGCTGTTCACAGAGTGCTGTATCCAAGCATATTATTGGAAAGTTGAGTGGCAGGAAAAAATGTAGCAGAAAAAGGTGCACAATCAACCGGGATAACCGAAGCCTTGAAAGGATTGTTAAGAAAAGGACATTTAAAAATTTAGGGGAGATTCACAAGGAGTGGACTAGTAATGAGCGAGCATGCTCGCTACTGCTCAGTGCTCATCCGAGCATCTCACTGCTCGAGATACTCGGCGCTCGCCGAGTATTTCCGGGCTGCTCGGGTGGGAACTCAGGTCCCCTCCCTGCATGTTTAGCGCACTTTAGAGAGCCAATGAACATGCAGGGATTGCCTGCCATGCACTGTAGTGCCGTAGCCATGTTGGTTGTGGGCATTACAGTGATTGGCTGGCCGCATAGCATCATCAGGTCTAAATCAGACCTGGCGCCGCCATGCTCGTCACAGTCACTCCGGATCAGACAGTGTAGGGAGAGATTTGATCGTGTATTAGGTAGTGTAGGGAGAAAAACCGTACAATACAAATATCCATCTTAACAAACAGTCCTTCTAAGGACTAATCCAACTGCAGAGATATCAGGCAGGCAGGGTGTATAGGCAGGCAGTGTATATAGCAGACTGCAGTGCATATAGCACAAGAGGCTCCATTCCAATTCTGCCTTCTGCTGCTGTTAGATATTTCTATACAAAGGCCCAGGTCTCAGGGGCCAGGAATATTTTTCTTTGGATCTTAATCCTCCTTATCTTCTTAAAAAGCAATCCAGAGAACACTGTTTTTATGCGCCATTTGCTTGTTTTGGTAGAGGTGCTGCTGCATCATGGACAGATTTGCTTGTGTATTAGGTAGTGTAGGGAGAAAAACCGTACATAATGCATATACATCTTAACAAACAGTCCTTCTGAGGACTAATCTATCTGCAGAGATATCAGGCAGGCAGGGTGTACAAGCAGGCAGTGTATATAGCAGACTGCAGTGCATATAGCACAAGAGGCTCCATTCCAATTCTGCCTTCTGCTGCTGTTAGATATTTCTATACAAAGGCCCAGGTCTCAGGGGCCAGGAATACTTTTCTTTGGATCTTAATCCTCATTATTTGCTTAAAAAGCAATCCAGAGAACACCATTTTTCTGTGCCATTTGCTTGTTGGCACTGCAGAATACAGCCAGGTCCTTTCCATATTAGAGCGCTAGAAATCCAGCTATTCAAAACTGTGTTTTCTCCGACAAACGGCTCACATATACGTTGTCAGAAAATACTGCCATTTCTAGCCTCCATTAAAAATTTCCTTTAGTGTGTCATTGAAACAATTCACCACAGTTTGCTGTTCAAACTACTTACCTACAGGCCAGGTATTTAAAAATCTGTTTTCTCCATCACACGGATCACATATACAGTGTCAGAAACTACTGCCATTTCTGGCCTCCATTAAAAATTTCCTTTAGTATGCCATTGAAGCAATTCACACCAGTTTGCTGTTCAAACTACTTACCTACAGGCCAGGTATTTAAAACTGTATTTTCTCCGTCACACGGATCACATATACAGTGTCAGAAAATACTGCCATTCCTGGCCTCCATTAAAAATTTCCTTTAGTGTGTCATTGAAGCAATTCACACCTGTTTGCTGTTCAAACTACTTACCTACAGGTCAGGGATTTAAAACTGTTTTTCCTCCGTCAAACGGATCACATAAAAGTTGTCAGAAAATACTGCCATTTCTGGCCTCCATTAAAAATTTCCTTCAGTGTGTCAGTAAAGCAATTCACACCAGTTTGCTGTTCAAACTACTTACCTACAGGTCAGGGATTTTTTAAATTGTGTTTTCTCCGTCAAACGGATAACATATACGTTGTCAGAAAATACTGCCATTTCTAGCCTCCATTAAAAATTTCCTTCAGTTTGGCATTGAAGCAATTCACCGCAGTTTGCTTTTCAAACTACTTACCTACAGGTCAGGGATTTAAAACTCTATTTTCTCTATCACACGGATCACATATAAGTTCGCTCCAAACGCAGTCATTTGTAGTGAGCATGGATGTCCTCCATTTAAAATGGGCAAGACACGTGACAAGGGACGGGGAACTGGACGTGATGGTAATGGTGCATGCAGAGGCCGAGGACAAGGCCGTGGGCAAGCCGAAATTGTGCCACAACAAATACCCACATCCTCTCACCTGACCTTCCTGTCCCAATTTCTAGGGGACCGCAGCACACCACTATTGAACCCAGAGCAGTGTCAAAAGTTTGTTGGTTGGATAGCGGATTATGCTTCCAGTCACTTAGCCACCATCACCACCACCCTGTCTTCCACAAGTTCCTTTTATTTTATTCCTCACCCTGATTCTCCTTCCTCCCACCATGCCGAGTACCCAGAGACAACTGATCCCACACTTGGACATTCTGAAAAGTTGTTCACGTTTCCATTTATAGATTCTGGCCTCTAGCCCGGTCCACTTGAAGCGGGGCAAGAGGAGATCACGTGTAGCGATGCCCAAATATTTGTGCAGCCACGGTCAAACGAAGGCGACGGTGGGAAAGTGTCACAAGAGGTGAACGATGATGAGACACAATTGCCAGAAAGTCAGGAGGAGGACCAGGGTGCGGAACTGTAAGACCAGGTGGTAGATGATATAGTAACTGACCCAACCTGGCAGGAGGACATGAAGAGCAAGGACAGCAGCAAACAGGGGGAGGGAGGCTGAGCACCCCAACAGGCTGGAAGAAGCAGTGTGGTGGCCACAGACAGAAGGCAGGCAACCGTTCCCCCTAACACCAACACAAAGGAAGTTGCCAGTAGAGCAGTTAGGTCTTCCCGAGTCTGGTTGTTTTTTAAAGACTCTGTCGAATTCCCCAAAAAGGCCATTTGCACCACCTGCCAGGCCAGCATCAGCAGGGGTGGCAAAACGACCAGCCTGACCACCACCAGCATGATCAGGCACATGGCAGCAAAGCACCCAACTTTATAGGCCGAACCACAGGGTACAGGAACAGTGTCTGCGGGTGACACCATTGCTTCTTCCGCTGTTGTGCATGCAAGCCAATCCCCTGTCCATTGTGCATGCAAAGACGCCTGCTGCCCTGCAACTGTCGCTGCACACTCTCAAGTAGCAGCATCAGGAAGCACGTTCAAGTCCTTGTCCCAGCGCAGCGTTCAGTTGTCCATACCCCAGTCCTTGGAATCAAGGCGCAAACATGCAGCCAACGCCCCACAGGCCACAGTACTAAATTCTCACATTTCACGACTGCTTGCGCTCTAAATCTTGCCTTTTAGGCTCATGGAGACAAAAGCATTCCGCAACCTGATGGTGGCAGCCGTCCCTCGGTACTCGGTCCCCAGCCGCCACTATTTCCCCAGTGTGCCGTCCCCGCATTACACAAGCACGTGTCCCAAAACATTAGTCCTGCTCTCAACAACGCAGTTACCGGTAAAGTCCACCGAACCACGGACACGTAGACAAGTGAATGTGGGCAGAGATGGTACATCTATCAGGGGTGCCCCCACGGTCTACAGATCCTGCACTTCATCCTTCTGAGCCTCCTCCTCCTCTTCAGCATCCATCTCCGAAATGACCACATCAGTCACAAGGTGGAAGCACTGCAGAACTGCCTCGGACAAGCGGCAACAGGCTGTGCTGAAACTAATATGCTTAGGTGAAAAAACGAACAATGCTGAAGAAATGTGGACAGCTCTGAAAGAGCAGGCAGAGCTGTGGCTTACACCTATGAACCTACAGCCAGGCATGGTCGTGTGTGACAATGGCCGGAACCTGGTGGCGGCTCTGAGGTGAGGCAAGCTCACACACGTACCATGCCTGGCCCATGTGCTTAACCTCGTGGTCCAGCGGTTTCTCAAAACCTACCCGGAGCTGCCGGATTTGCTTGTTAAAGTACGCTGCCTGTGTGCCCATTTTAGAAAGTCAGCTACAGCTTCCGCCGCAATTGCAGTGTTTCAGCAGCATTTGCAGCTTCCGGCTCACAGACTGGTGTGTGATGTCCCCACGCGTTGGAACTCAACACTGCAGATGTTGGGAAGGATTTGTGAGAAGAAGAGGGCAGTTGTTGAGCACTAGCATCAACAAGGCCATCCATATTCAGTTCAGAGTCCACACATAAGACCTCAGGAGTGGACATGGATGTCAAACATATGTACCATCCTCCAAAACTTTGAGGACTCCACCAAGATGGTGAGCGGCGATAATGCCATAAATAGCATCACCATCCCGCTTCTCTGTCTTCTGAAATGCTCTCTGCTCACAATCAAAGAAGATGCATTGCAGACGGAGCACGATGAGATGGAGCAAGGAACCATACAGGGTGATTACACACAGCCAAGCCTCATCTCATCCCAACGTGGATTGGGTGACAATGAGGAAGAGGAGGAGGAGGAGGAAGGACAGGAGCTAGTTTCATGCATGAAAGACTGCACTACCTGCACAGCTGTCATACCGTCTGTTCAGCGTGGATGGCCAGAGAACTGAGAGAAGGAGGAGGAGAGCATGGTCAGTCACCCTCTTGGTGAGGACACGGAAGTCTGGCACGCATAGCTGAGTTTGTGTTACGCTGTCTTTCCCATGACCCTTGCTTTCTCAAAATTTTGGGTGATAGTCATTACTGGTTGGTGACAATTCTAGAGCCCCACTACAAGGAGACTTTATATCTCTTATTCCTGAGGCGGACAGGTCTACAAAAATGGGGCAGTACCAGAGGGCCCTTGTTGCAGAACTATTAAAACAATTCCCATCTGAAAACGCTGGCGGCAGAGGGCACACTTCATTGGACAACCAAGGAGTACAGGCGAGAGAGACACAACTCCAATCCAGCAGAGGCAGGGGAACACGGTCAAAGTCCTGGGAGAGTTTTCTCAGACCCCCCCATCGCACAGGCCCTGAGGCGTGGGGTACTCTCACAAGGAGTGCAAAGTTTTGGAAAATGCTGAGGGAGTACCTTGCCGACTGTACCAACGTCCTCCGTGATTGCTCTGTGCCTTTTAATTATTTGGTATCCAAGCTGGATACGTGGAATGAACTGGCTCTCTATGCCTTGGAGGTCCAGGTCTGCCCTGCCGCCAGCGTTTTATCAGAACAGGTTTTTAGTGCTGCTGGTGGAATTATAACTGATAAGCTCATCCGCCTGTCAACTAAAAATGCAGACAGGCTGACTCTTATAAAAATGAGCAAGGGCTGGATTGGGCCAGACTTCTTAACACCACCGAATGATAGCAGCATAACATAAACTCAAATCCAGTGTCTTTTCTTGGGAGGTGTATTCCCATGCACCTTTTCACACCCACACATGGGTATGCGCTTCCTGATTTTGTCTATTTGCTCTTGTCCTCCTCCTTCTCCTCATCCTCCACCACCATATCACCAGGGTGACCTTGGTCCGTGATGCAACACCCACATATTTTTTTTAAAGGGGGTTCATGTATATTCCCCAGGGGTAAATGTTTGTCAGCCCATACACTTAGTGCATGGGCATTACAAGTATAGGAGGCCCGCTCCTTTCTAATGGGAACATTTTTTATGAGGCCCTCCTCCACGTCTCTTCCAAGGGGCATTGAAGTGCCTCCAAATTTTTGGCAGCCCTTGCATTCACTGCATCGGCCAACACTATGGGATACTCTCTCCTTTCTAATGGGAATTTGTCGTTACTGTGGCCCTGCTCTGTGCGTCTTTAAATTCTTAGTGGGGTTTTTCCTAAAATTGGTCAGCCGTTGGACTCACTGTATACCCTATAACTGTATAGCAGACCCTCTCCTTTCGAATGGGAACATGTCGTACTTTTTACTGTGGCCCTGCTCCATGTGTCTTTCAATTCTTACTGGGGTTTTTCCTAAAATTGGTCAGCCATTGTACTCACTGCATACAGTATAACTGTACAGCAGACCCTCTTCATTCTAATGGGAACATGTCGTACCTTGTTACTGTGGCCCTGCTCTATGTGTCTTTAAATTCTTAGTGGGGTTTTTCCTAAAATTGGTCAGCCGTTGGATTCACTGCATACCCTATAACTGTATAGCAGACTCTCTCCTTTCTAATGGGAACACGTTGTACTTGTTACTGTGGACCTGCTCTGTGTGTCTTTAATTTCTTAGTGGGGTTTTTCCTAAAATAGGTCAGCCGTTGGACTCACTGCATACATTACAACTGTATAGCAGACCCTCTCCTTTCTAATGGGAACATGTCGTACTTGTTACTGTGGCCCTGCTCCATGTGTCTTTCAATTCTTACTGGGGTTTTTCCTAAAATTGGTCAGCCATTGTACTCACTGCATACAGTATAACTGTACAGCAGACCCTCTTCATTCTAATGGGAACATGTCGTACCTTGTTACTGTGGCCCTGCTCTATGTGTCTTTAAATTCTTAGTGGGGTTTTTCCTAAAATTGGTCAGCCGTTGGATTCACTGCATACCCTATAACTGTATAGCAGACTCTCTCCTTTCTAATGGGAACACGTTGTACTTGTTACTGTGGACCTGCTCTGTGTGTCTTTAATTTCTTAGTGGGGTTTTTCCTAAAATAGGTCAGCCGTTGGACTCACTGCATACATTACAACTGTATAGCAGACCCTCTCCTTTCTAATGGGAACATGTCGTACTTGTTACTGTGGCCCTGCTCCATGTGTCTTTCAATTCTTAGTGGGGTTTTTCCTAAAATTGGTCAGCCATTGGACTCACTGCATACCCTATAACTGTACAGCAGACCCTCTTCATTCTAATGGGAACATGTCGTACCTTGTTACTGTGGCCCTGCTCTATGTGTCTTTAAATTCTTAGTGTGGTTTTTCCCACATTTTGGCAGCCCTTGCAGTCACAGAATGGGCATTACCACTATAGGAGACCCGCTCCTTTATAATAGGAACATTTTTTTTTTCTGAGACCCTCCTCTATGTCTCTTCAAAGGGGTATTCTGTTTTGTCCAAATTTTTGGCAGCCCTTGCAGTAACTGGATACACAAAAACAGTATAGGAGACCCACTTGTTAATAATGGGAACAACAAAGCAAAGCCGGCTGATGGCTCTCTAATAATAGCTACGGCCAACTGCTGGCCTTTTAAGAATAGTAAGGGCCGTCTGATGTCCCTGTAAAAACAGGCTTTATGACTTTCAGAGTCCCTCCATCATAAATAAAAAGGATGTGTCTGATGATGTGTCACACACCACATTGCCAGAAAAGGTTGGAAAGTTTTAAAATGACAATTCCCGGTGAATGTTTTTGTCTTAAAAAATAACGTAAGAAAAAACAAACAATAGGATCTTTCTTTAGTATAAAAAACAGCGTCACCAATTTAAACTCAATGTAATCACATTGTTCAGCTCTTGCACCTCCTCCATCTTCGAAATGACTACATCAGTCACAAGCTGACAGCACTGCAGCACTGCCTTGGCCAAGCGGCAACAGGCTGAGCTGAAGATAACATGCTTAATACTTAATTTCGAGTTGATGTTGGACGGGCTGCCATTGCTTCTGCATCAAGCTCAATTACAGGACTTTCTGGGAGAAATGACACGCAGGGTACATACGGTTTTCCTCTATGCCAGTCCTTTCACTGAGCTAAATACAACTCTTAGAAAAAAAGTTGTGGACTGGCTCCGTACCGTCCCTGGCCACATTCACGTGTCCATGTGTTTGTGGTTAGGCGGTCCTTCCCAGTAAGTGCACTGGAATGGGCACGGGTAATGTTGTGGGACCCGTGCTTGACGAAGGCGGAGGCGATACCAGGAAATCTCATGGCGGCTGGGGACCGAGTATGGACACCTGGCCACCGCTGGCATGAGGTTGTGAAAAGATTCCGCCTCCACGAGCTTAAAAGGCCATATTTCAAGGGCAAAGAGCTGCCCAGAAATCTGGCAGTTTAGTGTTGCGGCTTGTGGGTGGGTGGTTGGCTGGCTGCATACTTGCACTTGCATTCCAAGTAACAGAAAACTAAGCAGATGGTGGCCTCTATCGTCATCATGGCCTCACCTCGGCACTATGAACTCTCCTGAAGAAGAAGCCAGGGCCCGCCGGAGGAGTCTCCGTTTCTCTGGTGGGCCCGTCCAACCCTGCCGAAAAGCAGCCCTGGCTAAGAAAAGTGTGGGGGAAGGTTCCCGAACACACTATGGCTGCTTTTTTAATGTGGATCGGCCATGCTTATGCATGTTATTTCTCAAAACGCATTACAGATCAGGCCATTGTCCAACTCTGTATTCAAGAAATTAAATGCGCAAAGAAAGATGTGTGTATGTCAAAGCACCACCGACAAGTGTGAGTTGATGTTGGACAGGCTGCCATTGCTTCTGCAACAAGCTCAATTACAGGACTTCCTGGGAGAAATGACACTCAGGGTACATACGGTTTCCCTCTATGCCAGTCCTTTCACCGAGCTAAATACAACTCTTAGCAAAAAAAGTTGTGGACTGGCTCCGTACCATCCCTGGTCACATTCACCTGTCCACGTGTTTGTGGTTAGGCGGTCCTTCCAAATAAGTGCACTGGGAAGGGTATGGGTAATGTTGTGGGACCCGTGCTTGTGGAAGGTGGAGACGATACCGCGAAATATAGTGGTGGCTAGGGAACGAGTATGGACACCCGGCCACCGCCGGCATGAGGTTGTAAAAAGCTTCCGTCTCCACGAGCCTAAAAGGCCACATTTCAAGTGCAAGCAGCAGTCAAAAATTTGGCAGTATAGTATTGCAGCCTGTGGGAGGGTGCGTGGCTGCCGGCATACTTGCGCTTGCATTCCAAGGAATGGGGTAGGGACAACTGAATACTGCAGTGGGACAAGGACATGGACGGTGATTGTTGAAAGTCTGCAACGACAGGTGCATGGCGGGAGGCATCTTCGCATGCGCCAAGGATCACTTATGATGGGCACACTTTTATTCAGTGACCTGGGAGTCAGAGATGCTTCCAGATGTCTTCCCAATGCTGTTCCCATGTCTTTTCAGCACTGTATGCATGTGTCTGATGATGTGTCACACACCACATGGCCAGATAAGGTTGTAAAATGTTAAAATGACATTTCCTGGTGAATGCATTTGTCTTGGTTGAAAGCAATTCAAAAGTGCAAAAACTCATCAAAAACGCTACGTGTGAACACAGCCCAAGGTGTGGAGGAGTATTTTTGTTTTTGGTTATTTATTTTGCCTTATATACAAGTCATTACCCTGGAAAGGATGTTCCTTAACATATTTCCCAGGAAAATACATTTTGGTTTCGTTTTTGTATGTTTTATTATGAGTCCGTAAAAGTGGTGTAATACTCTGACCACGTTGCTGACAACAGTGATCTGGGAGTCAGAGATGCTTCCAGGGGTCTTCCCCATGCTGTTCCCATGTCATTTGAGCACTGTTCCCATCGATTTGGGCAATTGTTAGGCCCTCTGCAGACCGCCGGGGGGAGTTGCCTGAAAAATGCTTGAGTTTCCCATAGACTTACATTGGGCTCATTGCTCGGGTCGAGCACCCGAGTATTCCAATTTGCTCGACCAGATCAACTAGAGTGGACTGCTGCTGGAGTCATTACTTCAAGAGCCACCGCACACAGACATATCCAGGACATGGGCTACAAGTGTTGCATTCTTTGTGTCAAGCCCCTCATGACAAATAGACAACGCCAGAAGCGTCTTACCTGGGCCAACGAGAAAAAGACCTGGTCTGTTGCACAGTGTTCCAAGGTATTGTTTTCAGATTAAAGTACATTTTGCATTTCATTTGGAAATCAAGGTCCTAGAGTCTGCAAGAAGGGTGTAGAGACACACAATACAAGCTGCTTGAGGTCTAGTGCGAAGTTTCCACAATCAGTGAAGCCATGTTTTGAGGCTGCTGGTGTAGGTCCACTGTGTTTTATCAAGACCAAAGTCAGCGCAGCCGTCTACTAGGAAATTTTAGAGCACTTCGTGCTTCCCTCTGCCGACAAGCTATTTGGAGATGGAAATTTCATTCTCCAGCAGGACATCGCTCGTGGCCACACTGTCAATTCGCCTTACCTTAATCCCATAGAGAATCTATGGGGTATTGTCAAGAGGAAGATGAGAAGCACCAGACCCAACAATGCAGATGAGCTGAAGGCTGCTATAAAAGCAACCTGGGCTTCCATAACACCTCAGCAGTGCCACAGGCTGATCGCCTACTTGCCACGCTGCCTTGATGCAGTAATTGGTACAAAAGGAGCCCTGACCAAGTATTGAGTGCATTTACTGAACATACATTTTAGTAAGCCAACGTTTCGGATTTTAAAAACGTTTTTCAAGCTGTTGTTATAAAATATTATAATTTACTGAGATAATGACTGTTGTGTTTTCATTGAATGTAAGCCATAACCATAAACATTAACAGAAATAAACACTTGAAATAGATCACTCTGTTTGTAATGACTCTATATAATATATGAGTTTCACTTTTTGCATTAAAGAACTGAAATAAATGAACTTTTTGATGATACTCTAATTTAGTGATAAGCACTTGTAATTTTATTTTGACTAATTTTGTTTGCACCTGTAATATATTTGTAAAAGTGAGAAGAAAACAGAACCCTCCCTTAAAAAAAAATACATGTGTTTAGTGATAAATTTAATGTATAGTTTTACTTGATTTTTGTGCATATCTCCCACAAGGGCTGTAACAGGCAGGATAGATGGGGATGGCAGGATGAGTTGAGGAGTCCCTAGCTCTGGTTGATATAGGAAAGTTATATAGAGTGTGTGCAAGAAGAACTTCAAACTTTGACCAGCAAGCCTCAACAGGAAACCGGAATTAGAGTGTGGCAGAAAACATGCAAAAAGCTGAATATACCTGGAGCAAGTGAAAGAAGAGGAAAAGGCGACTTTAGTTACACTGAGCCAAATGTCCAAGAAAAAGGCTGACATACACAGAAGGGACAGAAGCTATGTCTAAGCCAGACTTGGAGTTTATAGTAGCAGCATAGCTAGCCAAGCCGCTACATGATTTTGTATACTGAGTGTATGCTATTGGCCAGAAGAGAATAGGGAAGATAATAAGGAAGAAAGTGAATCAACTGTGACACACAACTGTAACATACCTGTAAAAGGCAGGGCGGCCGTAGCCGAAGATAGCTTTTGTGCCCCGCCACACTAGAGAAAAGCGGTCTGGCTGGGTTTGTGTGCTGTTTCTTTCCTTCTTGTGAGAACTGCAAGGTCAATGTGGGTCTCTTAGGCCCTTCATCACTATACTCCACTATAATCCAATTATTGTGGGCCAACCAGTTGTGTATGTGGCGCTGCATTCCCATAAGTGCATAAGTATTACACTTGCTGCAACTCAGTAGGAGATAATGTGTCCCTGCCTGGCCAGTATTTACTAGAGATGAGCAAATTTGTTAAGGGAACAATCGCAAGTTTCAAATTCGGCACGAATATGGCACATTCGGATTCGTGTTCAGGTAACCAAGCTTTTTGTGCAAAAATCGGCAAAAGTCGGCCCGACAACGAACATGGCCCGGAACAAAATATCCCTGCTTTCCTACGCTGTGTGACAGCATGAGAATCAGGGTCTGTGATCAGCGGTAATATCATTACCGCCAATAACAGCACTGCAGGGACCATACTGACAGCTGTCAACGTGATCCCTGCAGCTGTGACTGTGACCCGCGGTAATATCACTACAACTGGTCACAGCGCTGCGGGGACCATACTAACAGCTTACTGTGGGTGACAGGTGACAGGTGATGGGGCTCCTACTCCCATCATTCGTCGCCTCCTGTCACTGTAGACAAGCACCGCTTATGGGAGAAGTAATCTCTCATCAGTGTGCTTGTGCGGTGAAAGTAAAATAAAAAAAAAAAGTTAAAATAAATAAATGTTTAAATAAAAATAATAAACACATATACTCACTTACTATCAATTACCTGCACCTTGACCCCGATGTTCTCGTCCCCTGTAAAAAATAAAAAAGCACCATATAATCACCATACAGCTAATCCCCGAAGCCCATGATTACCTGCAATAAAGGTAAAATATTAAACCAACCTCATCCTCACCTGTCTGCTGCAGTCCATATACCAAAGGTCCCACGACAATCTCAGTGATAGCAGGGCCACATCCAGAGATGTGACCGTGCTATTCGGCAGCTGGCGATACACTGACAGAAGCTATTGTGAGAAGCTGCCGGCTGGGGTTATCTGAGTGCAAACAGCGGATGATCAGCTGAGAGCTCCGGGCCCTGACTTACAGCATTAGTGCTGTGTGGGAATTTTCCCACACAGCACTAATGTAAGTGAGATCACTGGAGCTCTCAACTGATCATCAGCTGTTTGAACTCAAGTGACCTCACCCCTGCAGCACAGCACTATACACTGACTGTCAGTGATTACACTCCTGTCAGTGTACAGTGCTGTCTTCTACAGCAGTGACATCAGTGATTGCTGATGTCCCTGCTGTAGAAGTGACCCGGATCACCCTGGGACACTCGGGTTACGTCATGACGGCAGACAGGTGAGGGATATGGTTGTTTTTTATTTTTGCTTTTTTTTACAGAAGATCGAGGGCTTTGGGGACTAGGTGTGTAATGAATACATTATTAGAATCGTGGGGAATTTCATTAAAATACTTTATTCTGGCTGTGTCTTCATTGAAAAAACATTGAAACCCTTTATTACGTGGTTAGTAATGGGGGTGTGTTATAGATGCCTCTCCATTACTAACCTGGGCTTCACATATACCGCCAATACAAGGCTGACGTGAACCCCAACCCTATTACCCCACACGCCACTGCTACACGGCAGTGGGAAGAGCAAGGCTAAGCACCAGATTTGTCGCATCTTTTGGATTTGATATTTCTCGGTATACTGAGGTCTGATGTTATTGTCCTCAGAGGGGGCCAGGATCCATGGCCCCTTCCCAGGCTATTAATATCAGCTCAGAGCTGTCTGTTTAGCCTTTGCTGGTTAGATTTTATAGAAGGACCATACATCAATTTTTTCTGGGGTCTCCCTGTAATTTAGCCAGTAAAGGCTAAGCAAACAGCTGTGAGCTGTTATTAACCTTCGTCCGGCTGAGTAGGTGCAATTGTAACTATTCCGTTTTAAAATTGCAATAACTTTTTTCGAAAAGCCGTAGAGGGCTGAAATTTCGTGACATCTCTGCAGTTTTGGTCCAGAATATATTGGCCAAATTTCAATAAAATATCTCCACCCCCTTCCGAGATATTTTTGCATCCATAACAAGCTGCATAGGTACAAATGTACCCTCATATATTTTGAATGAAGATAATGCAAGGAAAAAAGAATAATATTTTTTTTAATGATAATGCTATTTTTTATTATAAACAAGTAAAAAAACTGTTCATTTACAATATAAAAGAAAATGTAAAACTTTTTTTTTATTGATTTTCTTCGCAAGTAATGCATGTTGTCTTTGCTACCGAGTGTTCATAGCAAATGGGTTTCACACAAACCACACAAGACTTTCTAGTCTTACGTTGTTTTCGCCTCAGGTCTCGGCAGACATAGCAACTACCAACAACAGGGGAGGGTCCACGACTATAATGAGGTATTTGAGGGCCAGCTGCTGCTTGCGATGCTACCAGAATGCATCGTCCAAGCACCATTTCTACTGCACCTCGAAGAAAATGGTTTCTCGTCATCATTCGGTTTGTACTACGATCTTCAATTGCAGGCATACACAGCTGATTTGCGAGATCTTTCAGGAACTTTCTTTCTTTGATCCTTTGTCCTGAAGCTTGGATTGTGTTCTCTGTAGATGATGTAGGATGCTAACCCAGTGACGTCAATCATATTGTAGAAAAATGCCAAAGGCCAACGTAATGTTCGTCATTTCAGAGTGTACTCTCCCAACATTTTATCCATAACATCAACTCCACCTTTTGTTTTGTGGTAGTATTTTATTATCTCTGGCTTGGTTGCTAGTGTCTCTTCAACTTCTCCCATCATGTGCATAGATGATAGAAGCACGACTGATTTGTTCTTCTTTGGTACATATGAACAGACTGTTGCATCATGATTGTAGGCAAAATTTGTCGAGTTTACAGGCCTTTCTTTGGCAGGCTGCATGTTGCTAGGTAGGAACCTTTTGTTTTTTCTCATTGTACCATCTAGTGTCATGTTCCATGAGTTCAATACCTTAGCTAGTTCCATGGTTGTAAAGAAGTTATCGGTGGTGACATTTCTTCCAGAGCCTTTATACGAGCTCACTAGGTCCAATACTGTTCGTTCCCCAATGTTTACTTGTCGAGGACCATCAGTTGGTTTCCCAGTGTAGAGCTGACCTTGTAATGGGTAGGCGTTTGACGAGTCACAAGCCCAGAAAATCTTTATGCCATATTTAGCTGGTTTTGAAGGTATATACTGGGTAAATTTAGTATGGCCTCTAAATGGAAATAATTGCTCGTCGACGGTGATACAATTGTATGGCTTGTAGGGTCTCTCCAGATTTCTGTTCAGCATTGTCCAGATGTCCCATATTGGTGCAGCTTTATCTGTTTGCACATGTTCTGCACGTGTATTTTCGTCGTCAAATCTGATAAATCTGAGTATCATCTTGAAGCGGTCACGAGACATGGCTGCATGTATAAGAGGCAGAGCAGCAACATTCCACATTTCCTCCAGATTCTCTTTGTTGTCTCTGTGCACACCAGCAGCAATCAGTGTGCCCAAAAATGCATGGAGTTCAGTTTTAGTAAATTGCTTGAATGTTTTTTGTGGTGGCCGTTCAGAAGAATCAGGAAAACATTGTACCAGTTCGTTGTTGTAAGCATCACAAGCTCTCTTGGCCTTTCGATTCGTTTCTCGTAATATGATGTCACACATCTCGGGAGTCATGATTGACTTGAATAGCTGTTTTGCTGTATACAGGTTGCAGATTGCTGCAGGGCCACCTCTTTGTCGTAGGATATTACGAGCAGAGATGAGCGTTGTTCGACTCTAACTGTTCGCCAATCTCAAATTCGAGCTGTTTTGGGCGGTGTTCGAGCCGTTCGGCGAACACGAACGATTTGAGAAAAATTCGGCTGTTCGAGGTTATGTTCGATAACTGTTCGTGCACCAAAATCATAACTGGATTTTTTCTCAGTAATGATGAAAATTAATGTTAATACGCAGTTTGAGTGTACAGCGGGGTGGGGGGAGGGGCAGGGGATGGATCTCTGCAGGAATAATGAAGATCTCCATTTTTTTTTCTCTTTCCCGCATTTACAGTGGGGAGGTGCAATCTGTCAGCCTATCAGCAGCGCACACATGGAGCGAAGTGCTTTTTTTCACACAAGCAAGGGCATGTGTCATTGGCAGTGTATGTCACATGTCCTTGCCCTATAAGACCAAGCCATTTTCCCCGTCGCCACCATTTTCTCACTGCTGTAGCTGCATGTTAGACGGCACCGCTGTTGCTGTGTGCGCTATACCTTGTTAATTTCAAGCCAATTTTCGCACAAATCTACAGATAGCTTGGGAGAAGGGAATAGTTGTGATTGCAGTCCTTTTAAGGACTAGGTTACAGCATTTCCTACGACTTTTATCAGGCAGGTCTGTGCTCTTAAATAGATAGATTGTGGGAGTAAAGACTAATTGTAATTGCAGTCCTTTTCAGGACTAGGTTACATCAGTTCCTATCAGTTTTTGCCAGGCAGGTCTGTGCCAGTGCTGTGCAAGTTTTTTTCACAGCATTTGGCTGAATCTAGCAAAACTAATCCTTTTTGGCCTATTGCAGAGTGTGTTAGTAAGTGGAGTAGCCTATCTGTGTTGCAAGATATACCACCTGTGTATAGAATACCAATTTTTTTACTGCACCTAGTGAAGTAAAATCTTTTGGGCATAGCATCATTCTATTAGTCCATCTATACTGACCTCCATCAGGTTGCAAATTGATTATAATTTTTTTCTGCATCTAACTCTGAAAAAATATTTGGCCTTCTAGCATTGTGTGGGACTTGTTCTATTAGTCCATCTATACTGACCTCCATCAGGTTGCAAATTAAAAATATTTTTTATCTGCATCTACCTCTGAAAAAATATTTGGGCTTCTAGCTGTGTGTGGGACTTGTTCTATTAGTTCATCTATACTGACCTCCATCAGGTTGCAAACTGAATATAATTTTTTTTGCATCTAGCTCTGAAAAAGTATTTGGCCTTCTAGCAGTGTGTGGGACTTTCTCTATTAGTCCATCTATACTGACCACCATCAGTTTGCAAATTAAAAATAATTTTTATCTGCATCTAGCTCTGAAAAAATATTTGGCCTTCTAGCAGTGTGTGGGACTTGTTCTATTAGTCCATCTATACTGACCTCCATCAGGTTGCAAATTCAAAATAATTTTTTGTCTGCATCTAGCTCTGAAAAAATATTTGGCCTTCTAGCAGTGTGTGGGACTTTCTCTATTAGTCCAGCTATACTGACCTCCATCAGGTTGCAAATTCAAAATAATTTTTTGTCTGCATCTAGCTCTGAAAAAATATTTGGCCTTCTAGCAGTGTGTGGGACTTTCTCTATTAGTCCATCTATACTGACCTCCATCAGGTTTCAAATTAAAAATAATTTTTTTCTGCATCTACCTCTGAAAAAATATTTGGCCTTCTAGCTGTGTGTGGGACTTGTTCTATTAGTCCATCTATACTGACCTCCATCAGGTTGCAAACTGAATATAATTTTTTTCTGCATCTACCTCTGAAAAAATATTTGGGCTTCTAGCTGTGTGTGGGACTTGTTCTATTAGTCCATCTATACTGACCTTCATCAGGTTGCAAACTGAATATAATTTTTTTCTGCATCTAGCTCTGAAAAAATATTTGGCCTTCTAGCAGTGTGTGGGACTTTCTCTATTAGTCCACCTATACTGACCTCCATCAGGTTGCAAACTGAATATAATTTTTTTCTGCATCTACCTCTGAAAAAATATTTGGGCTTCTAGCTGTGTGTGCGACTTGTTCTATTAGTCCATCTATACTGACCTTCATCAGGTTGCAAACTGAATATAATTTTTTTCTGCATCTAGCTCTGAAAAAATATTTGGCCTTCTAGCAGTGTGTGGGACTTTCTCTATTAGTCCACCTATACTGACCTCCATCAGGTTACAAACTGAATATATATTTTTTCTGCATCTACCTCTGAAAAAATATTTGGGCTTCTAGCTGTGTGTAGGACTTGTTCTATTAGTCCATCTATACTGACCTCCATCAGGTTGCAAACTGTATACAATTTTTTTCTGCATCTACCTCTGAAAAAATATTTGGGCTTCTAGCTGTGTGTGGGACTTATTCTATTAGTCCATCTATACTGACCTCCATCAGGTTGCAAATTGAATATAATTTTTTTCTGCATCTAACCCAGCCAATAGTTTTGGCCTAATACCACAGTTTGGCCACTCAGCTCTGCTCGGTTCCCATCCATTGTCTTTTGTGCAAACAACTCCAGAGTTGTGAATTAGTTAACCACCAAAATGAGTGGAAAAAGGCCTGTTGCTGGTGGAAAGGAGAATAGGCGTGTTGGGAAGGGGAAAAAAGGTTGTGTCCATGGGGTAGGAGTTAAAGCAACAGTAACATCTGCAGAAGAAAGACCATCTTCCAGCCAAACTAAAATGTCTACTTCTTTTAGCGGACAATGTGATAAGATCCCTTTCTTACGGCCACGCCGATCGCTACAAATTCCAGATGAGGCACAAAAACAGCAGGTTCTTCAACGGATATCAAGTGCTCCTTTAAGTGGGCTCTCCTCCACATCAACTTCAACATCACAAATACTCCAGTCCTCAAAGGTGTCACCCCAATCGCACTTGCTTCCTCACAGCTCCCAAATCTCCAGCTGCCCATCTGAGTATGAGGTAGAACAGATGGTTGAGTCTGCAGAGCTGTTTACTCATACTATAGCCTGGGAATCAGAGGTCGACTCCAGCGCTTCTGTGAATCCAGATGAGGAAATGATCTGCACTGATGCCCAGAATCTTTATGAGTCGGATCCAGGACCAGACGCAGAAGGTTCTGACCATAATGTAGACCCTCATTCCCAAACTGTAACTCCTGTTGGTGGAGACAATGAGGAAGACGATGATGAGACTCAAATACCTGATTGGAGCGACAACTTTAGCTTTTTGTCAGGGCAGGAACAGGTTGTCTCTGAGGACGACGGGTGTGATAACGCACAGGGTGATGATGATGAGGTTAGAGATCCCACTTACTGTCAACCCACAGTCAGCCAAGAGATGAGGTCAGCAGAGGAGGTGGAGGAAGATGCTAGTGACGACGAGGTCAGGTTGCGCCTTCCTGGACAGAGACGTAGTACTGGAAGCACGTCAACAACTGCATCCTCAAACACAACTCTGCCTCTCACCACAAGTCGTGGTGGCTCTTCAGGTCGCATGGGTGCTAAGCCTTGCATAGCCTAGGCATTTTTTCAGATCGATAAAGATGACCCAACTCGTGTTATCTGTAACATTTGTCAGCAAAAGCAAAGTAGAGGCCAAAAAATACATAGTTTGAGTACTTCATGCATGAACCGGCACATGGACATGAAGCATAAGTTGCAGTGGGAAGCTCAGTGTGCTACAATGCGGCCTAGCCGGCCGGGCCAACCGCCGTCTGCCATATCTTGTGCATCCGCGGCCTCTGCATCCTCTGTGACTGGGGGGACAGCAGTCACACCTGTTTTGGGGCGCAGACCTGCCACCTCTTTACCCGCAACAGCCAGCGTGATTGGCAGGTCATCATTTTCTTTGGAGGTGGTAAAACCAGCTGGTGTTGAGCGCTGTCCGACATCGATAGCACCACCTTTGGATCAAGGCAACCTAACATGTCCGCCTGCATCTTCCTCACAGACCGGCAGTTTGCCGGGGACACCCTTATCAACCCCGTCTAAGCACAATAGCCAGCCCTCGGTCCCTCAGATGTGGACAAGTAAAAGACCATTTCCTCCTAGCCATGAGAAAGCTAAGAGGTTGAATTTCACCATCTGCAAGCTCTTGGCTACAGAAATGCTGCCTTTCCGCCTGGTGAACACAGAGAATTTTCGAGACCTTATGTCCGTCGCAGTGCCCCAGTACCAGATGCCCAGTCGGCACTACTTCTCAAAGAAAGGTGTGCCTGCGCTCCACCAGCATGTCGCACACAACATCACCGCTTCTTTGAGAAACTCTGTGTGTGACAGGGTGCATTTCACCACAGACACTTGGACGAGTAGGCATGGACAGGGGCGTTACATGTCGCTGACTGGGCACTGGGTAACTATGGTGACAGCAGGACAAGGGGCTGCTGTCCAAGTCTTGCCGTCCCCACGAGTTGTGCGTCAATCCTCTTTATGTCAAAGTTACTCCACTGTTTCTGCCTCCTCAACCTCCTCTCGGTCTTCCACCTGCACCCAAAGCCTGTCTGGTCATGCCACAAGCTTTCTAACTGCGCAGAAGGGATCCTGCACACCTCCTTACTATGCTGGCAGTAGGGCTCAACGTCATCAGGCAGTTTTTACTTTGAAATGTCTGGGAAATTTGAGTCACACCGCTGAGGAGTTGTGGTCAGCTCTCGAGAACCAATTTCATGAAAGGTTGTCTCCACTGGACCTGAAACCAGGGAAGGCCGTGTGCGACAATGCTGCAAACCTGGGTGCGGCCCTTCGCCGGGTCAATGTCACACAAGTGCCTTGTATGGCTCACGTGTTGAACCTGGTTGTCCAGCAATTTTTAGCCCACTATCCCAGACTAGATGGCCTTCTGCAGAGGGCACAGTCGCTGTGTGCTCACTTCCGCCGTTCGCATCCCGCAGCTCAGCGACTTACATCTCTACAGAAGTCGTTGGGCCTGCCACTTCACCGGCTAAAATGCGATGTGCCTACCCGTTGGAATTCAACTCTGCACATGTTGCAGCGACTGTGGCAGCACCGACAAGCCCTGGTGCAATACGTTCTAACGTATAGCCTGGGCCAACGAGATCCAGAGGTGGGGCAAATCTTGCTGGAGGAGTGATATCAGATCAGGGACCTATGCACCCTTCTGCACAGTTTTTAAATGGCGACGAAGATGTTTAGTGCTGACGATGCCATTATCAGCATGACTATTCCGGTGATTTACATGCTGGAGCACATGTTAAACAGAATTCGGAGTCAGGTGGTGGCACAAGAGGAGGTGGAGGAAGTAGAGGAGGAGGAGTTGTATGCGGAAGGGCTAACATCTGCAAGGTCCAGACGGTCGGCAGCACCAAGGAGGCAGGCATGTGAGGGTGGGGGAGATGGTTTTACCAGGGCGCATGGTAGCAGCCAAACTAGTGAGGAAGGTGCAGGAGCCCAGGAAGAAGTGGAGGACGAACTGATGGAAGACTCATCAGATGAGGGAGACCTTGATCACATTTCTGTTGTGCGAGGTTGGGGGAAGAGGACAGAGGAAGGAAGCATGATTGTTAACTCGCCACCAACACATCAGGGACTTGGTGCTCCTGGATGCACAACACACATGAGTGCCTTCTTGCTGCACTACCTGCAACATGACCCTCGAATTGTGAGAATTAGAAATAATCCTGACTACTGGGTTGCCACACTGTTAGATCCCCGGTACAAAAGTAAAATTGCAGAAATTATTCCTGCCATAGAAAGGGATGCACGCATGCAGGAGTATCAGCAGAGACTGTTGCAGAATCTTACATGTGCTTTTCCACAAAACACCAGTGGTGCACGTAGTGAATCTCACAGTTCCAACTTGCCAACCGTGGGACCGTCAAGTGTTCAGCACTGAAACCGTAACAGAACCACAGTATCTGCTGGTAACATCAATTTTGCGGAATCATTTCACCACTTTTTTAGTCCATCCTTTGCAAGGCCACAGGAGACAAGAAGTCTGACACATAGTCAACGCCTAGAGACGATGGTACAGGAATATCTCCAAGTAAACATTGAAGCCATGACTGTGTCACTGGACCCTTGCTCTTTTTGGGCTTCCAATCTGGATAAATGGCCGGAGCTAGCCACTTACGCCTTGGAGATCTTGTCATGCCCCGCAGCCAGCGTTCTGTCTTAACGTGTGTTCAGCGCTGCTGGTGGTGTGCTGACAGATAAGCGCACGCGGCTCTCCACTGATAATGTAGACAGACTCACGTTCATAAAGATGAACAAATCATGGATCCGAAACGACTTTTCTACCCCTGTGTCATCCTGGGGAGAGTAAAAGCTTGATTGGTTAAAATCACCCTACCAACCGTTTTAAGCTTTCAAATTACTAATCATGTTTATCTGTATCTTGGCTGGAAAATAATTTGGGCTTTGTAGCAGTGTGCAGCACTGATTCTGTTAGGCCATCTATAATAAGCTCCACCAGATTTAAAATTACTAACCATGTTTATCTGTATCTTGACTGGAAAATAATTTGGGCTTTGTAGCAGTGTGCAGCACTGATCCTATTAGGCCATCTATACTAAGCTCCACCAGATTTAAAATTAATAATAATTTTTAGCTGCATCTAGCCCGGAAAATAATTTTGGGGCTCCGAGATGCGCAAGACACATAAGTGCCTTCTTGCTGCACTACCTGCAACATGACCCTAATATTGTCAGAATTCGAAGTAATCCTGACTACTGGGTTGCCACACGCTTAGATCCCCCAAACTTTTCGATCAACCTTTTCATTTTAATAAAGACCAAAAAAATGGTCATTTTTGAAATTATAAGCATTAGCAGGTTATTAGAAACTGAAATCAAACAGTTTTCAACACAAAACTTTATTCTTACATTTTCACATAGGACCACTTGTTCGAAAGAAGCTTCTGAACTCTCTCGTCCATTGAATTTGTCAGGTTTTGGATGGTTTCTGCTTCAATTGTTTTGGATGAGGACAGAATACCCTCCCAGAGCTGTTGCTTAGATGTGAACTGCCTCCCGCCATCATAGACACTCCTTTTGATGATGCTCCAAAGGTTCTGAATGGGGTAGAGGTCAGGGGAGCATGGGGGTCACACCATAAGTTTGTCCCCTTTTATGCACATATCAGCCAGAGATGCAGATGTTTTATGTGCAGCATGAGATGGTGCATTATCATGCAAAAAAATGATCTTGCTGTGAAATACACGGTTCTTCTTCTTGAACCATGGCAGGAAGTGCTGTTTGAGAAAATCCACATACATTATGGAGTTCATCTTTAGCGCCTTCAGGGATCCTAAAGGGGCCGACAATCTCTCTCCCCATGATTCCAGCCCAAAACATTACTCCACCTCCTCCTTGTTGGCGCTGTAGCCGTGTTTGCGTGGGGTGTCCAACAACCAGCCATCCTCCACTCCATCCATCTGGACCATCGAGCGCTGCACAGCACTCATCCGTTAACAAAACAGTTTTGAAATCAGTCTTCATGTAATGTTTGGCCCACTGGAGCCGTTTCTGCTTGTGTGAAGTGGATAGAGGAGGTCGACAGGATGGCGTATGCACAGCTGCAAACCTCTGAAGGACCCTGCATCTTGTTGTTCGGGGGACGTTGGAGGCAACAGCAGCTTCAAAAACTTGTCTGCTGCTATGACAAGGCTTTTTTGCCGCTGCTCTTTTAACCTGACGTAATTGCCTGTAGGAAAGAGTCCTCAATTTGCCCTTATCAGCACGCACACGTGTGTACTGTGAATCAGCTACATACTTCTTGATTGCCAAGACACTTCATCCTGATCATCGCACAATGTTGATTTTATTCATGCCTTGACCTAAACACGCCACAATTTGTTGCTTCTCAGCAGCCGACACATCCTTTTTCTTTCCCATTTTGGCAGAAAATGTAGGCTGCTTAATAATGTGAGACAGCATTCTTAAGTAGTCTTGCCTTTCATTGGACACACCTGCCAAACTAATTAGCACAGGTGTCTGCAATTGCTTACAGTGATATAAAGAGCCCTGACACACATCACCATCAATGAGTTTAACTGACAAACAAACAAATTCTTCCCTTATCACTCCTAAACACTTTTTGCATAATAATTTGGAACACAGTTCTAACTTGCCAACCGTGGTCTGTATGGAGTTGTTCAATAAAGGGCCCAAAATTAAGATAACATAGATGGGAGAGGTCTCTATGAATAGGAATTCCTAAGTATTTGATACCCTGTGAGGGCCAGGCAAAGGGAAAGTTGGACTGAATGGAATCCTATATGGATTTGGGGAGGGAGACATCGAGGGCCTCAGACTTCGCTGCAATGATTTTAAAATTTGACCATGTAACAAAGTGATCTATTTCAGCCATAACAGCATGGATGGATATATGTGATTGAGTGATATATACTAGGACATCATCAGCAAATAGAGAGCACTTGTACTCGGTGCTTCCCACCTCAATCCACCTAATATTGGGGTTATGGCGAATTGATGAAAGCAGGTTCTCCGTCACTAGGATGTATAAGAGAGGGGACGGAGGACATCCCTGCCTTGTCCCATTGGTGATTGTGAAAGGTGATGAAAATGTTCTGATGCACCCCCTGGGCCTTGGGACACCCGGAGCCGGACCCTTTTTGGTGGATGCTGGTGGTTGTAGTCTTCGTGGCGGCGACCCGGTTCCGTGGCTCAGGGTGGTCAAACCAGTGGCGGAACTATTTATGTGGTTTTGATGTTTAAATGTCCGACTACGCCACCCGTGGATTGCGGTCAGAGTGAACCGCCGCTGCAGGGCAGACCGCTGAGGCTGGTGTTGTGGGTGCAGCAGAGCGTAGCATAACTCCCCACGGGAGGAGTATAGCCTCAGGGCAGTGTATGCGGAGGATGGGGGTGATGGTGCAGGGCAGCAGCAGTAACGACACGGAGTCAGTGATGCAGTCCAGGGCCTTTACTCACAGTTCTTATTATCCAGACCACGTCTGCAGGTAACGGCTGCCCACGTCGTACTGTGCTCACCAGGTGAGGGGCTCAGACAACTCCCAGATAACTTTGGAGCGCTTCACAGGACCCCCTTTGTGTGTCCTTTGTCTGGCCTTTCTTACCAACCCTTCTGTCTGGCTGCCTCGGGCCTCCTCTTGGTAAACTTGGCGCCAGTTTCCCTGACCCTATGTGGTGCCTTCCTAGCGGGTGTAGCGAGGGGCTGCACCACATAAAATGTCACAGCCTCCGGTTTCTAGCTGAGGGTCGTTTCCTGCCTCCACTAGTTTCGGGGACCGGTCTCCCCCTTTGGCCTGACCCCTCCACGCAGGTGGATTCGGGCGTGCGGTGGCGACTGTCACGCTGTCTCTGTATACTGGAGGTAGGGGACCTAAGCTGACCCTAAACTGGGGCCCTGACTAATCCCTCAACCTGGAGGTACTGTTAAAGGTACAGAGGTCCAGGCCGCCAGCGTAACCCCTACCTCCTGAGGATCCCTGCACCTAAGTAATCTAGTCCTGAGAAGGACCCCGATCACAACAAAAGGGGACAAGTAATAATATGCCCACACACAGTACTTAGACGAACGAGACAGTACAAGGGAAAAACCAAAACCACCTTGCATACAAAAACTACACAACTACAACAGAGGGAACACCAACGGGAAAGGAGATAAATGAAAAAGCGAGGAAGGGAAAAAACACTCCAAATACACTTATCTCTGAAACTCCAAATACCACGATCCGCTCTGTTAGTCTGCATGAAATGCTTTCACCGACACTTCCCTAACAGACCAGCAGGCATTTGAAGGAGTCTCACTACAGCAGCATTGATTGCAGCTGGGCGAGGCTGGACCTCGTCTAGCACAGAGAGAGAGAGAATTAACTCCCTCACTGCCGAAAAACACAAAGCACCAAAAAGTCAGCTGCGAGAAGTCAGGCTGTGTAATCGTGACGATCTTCGTGGCGACACACCCGTGACAGTACCCCCCCTTCTACGAGGGGCCTCCGGACCCTCAGGGCCAGGTTTATCCGGGTGAGTCGTGTGGAAGGCCCGAACTAATCGGTCTGCGTTAATATCCGACGCAGGAACCCACATCCTCTCCTCAGGACCATACCCTTTCCAATGAACCAGGTACTGAAGGGACCGGCGATTAAAGCGTGAATCGATGACCCTCGATACCTGGAACTCCAAGTTACCCTTGACCACCACTGGAGGGGGAGGTAAAGGTGAAGGTACCAGCAGCGCCACATACCTCTTAAGCAACGATCTGTGGAACACGTTGTGAATTTTAAACGTAGGGGGGAGGTCAAGTCGGAATGCCACCGGATTAATAATAGAACTGATTCTGTACGGCCCGATGAACCTGGGACCCAGTTTCCAGGAGGGAACCTTAAGTTTTATATTCCTGGTAGACAACCATACCCGATCGTTCACTCTTAGGTCCGGACCAGACATTCTCCTCCTATCAGCCATACGTTTGTATCGGTTCCCCATAGTATTCAGATTCTTCAGCACCCCTCTCCATACTGAAGCGAGTGATGAGGAAAATCGTTCCTCCTCAGGAACCCCCGAAGAGCCCCCCCTACTGAAAGTACAAAACTGGGGGTGAAAACCATATGCCCCAAAAAACGGGGACTTACCAGTGGACTCGCTCCGCCTATTATTAAGAGCAAACTCTGCCAGAGGTAAGAAAGAAGCCCAGTCCTCCTGGTTCTCTGACACAAAACACCGGAGATATGTCTCCAAGCTCTGGTTCATACGTTCCGTCTGACCATTGGTCTGAGGATGAAAAGCCGATGAGAATGACAAATGCATCCCCCGCCATGCACAAAACGCCTTCCAGAACTTGGACACAAACTGAGACCCCCGATCAGACACCACCTCGGAGGGTACCCCGTGAAGCCTCACAATCTCCCCAATGAACACCTGCGCAAGAGTTTTAGCATTAGGGAGAGCCGGAAGAGCGATAAAATGTGCCATCTTGCTGAACCTGTCCACTACAACGAGTATGACCGTTTTACCCGAAGACGGAGGGAGGTCCGTAATAAAGTCCATAGACAGATGAGTCCAAGGACGCTCCGGGATCTTCAAAGGTAAGAGGGCCCCAGACGGACGGGTATGTGAGGTCTTAGAGCGCGCACAAACCCCACAGGACGCGACAAAATTTACCACCTCCTTATGTAAGTTAGGCCACCCAAACCGACGCGAGAGGAGATCCACAGTTGCTCTACTCCCCGGGTGTCCTGCAAAAACTGAGTTATGGTGTGCCTCGATCACCTTTTGACGCAACTGATCTGGAACAAACAGTCTCCCCGGAGGTCCAACAGGGGCGTCCCCCTGAGCCTCCAATACCTCCTCCTCCAGCTCAGAGCATACTGCCGAAACCACCACCCCCTCCTGAAGGATAGGAATCGGGTCGTCCGTATTCCCGGCCCCAGGGAAACTACGAGATAAGGCATCCGCCTTTACATTTTTTGACCCAGGACGATATGTAACGACAAAATTAAACCTGGTAAAAAACAATGACCACCTAGCTTGTCTGGGATTCAGACGTTTCGCGGACTCCAGATATAGCAGGTTCTTGTGATCGGTGATGACGGTGACCGGATGGACTGCCCCCTCCAAAAAATGGCGCCACTCCTCAAAAGCCAACTTAATGGCCAAGAGTTCCCTATTGCCGACATCGTAATTCCTCTCAGCGGACGACAATTTTTTAGAGAAAAAGGCTCACGGATGCCACTTACCAGGGGACGAACCTTGTGACAATACTGCTCCCACCCCTACCTCGGAAGCGTCTACCTCTACAATGAATGGCTGTGACGCATCAGGTTGAATGAGTATGGGTGCCGAGGCAAAACATTTTTTCAAGGAGGAGAATGCTTGACAAGCCTTGTCAGACCACCTAGAAAAATCCGTCCCCTTTTTAGTCATGTCTGTGAGAGGCTTAACCATGGACGAGAAATTACGAATGAACTTCCGGTAATAATTAGCAAACCCCAGGAAACGTTGTAGTGCCTTAAGATTCTCTGGCCGATCCCACTCAAGAACTGCCCGCACTTTCCCAGGGTCCATACGAAAACCGGACGCTGAAACCAGGAAGCCTAAAAACTGGAGTTCCTGTACGGCGAACACACACTTTTCCCATTTGGCATACAGTTTATTATCCCGCAAGATCTGTAACACCTGCCTAACGTGCTTCTGATGAGACACCAGATCCGGCGAGTAAATTAAGATATCATCCAGATATATGACAACAAACTGTCCCACCAGGCGGCGAAAAATGTCATTAACAAAGTGTTGGAACACCGCCGGGGCATTAGTCAGACCGAATGGCATGACAAGGTTCTCATAATGCCCCTCCGGAGTGTTAAACGCCGTCTTCCACTCATCCCCCTCCTTCATCCTAATCAGATTGTACGCCCTCCTGAGATCCAACTTAGAGAACCATTTGGCGCCCACGATCTGATTAAAGAGATCGGGAATAAGTGGGAGCGGATACGGATCTCGGACCGTAATCCGATTAAGTTCACGGAAATCCAGGCAAGGGCGTAGGCCTCCATCTTTCTTCTTAACAAAGAACAACCCCGCAGCCACCGGTGAAGATGAAGGTCTAATATGCCCCTTAGCCAGACTTTCTTAAATATAATCCTTCATGGCCTGCCTCTCAGGACCAGAAAGGTTATACAACCTAGCTTTAGGTAACTTGGCCTCAGGGAGCAGTTTTACAGAACAGTCATACTCGCGATGAGGAGGTAGTTCCTGACACCCTTTCTCCGAGAATACATCCTCAAAGTCCGCCAGAAATGGAGGTAAGACCCAAGGAGTAACCGCACCGATGACCGTGTTCATGCAGTTTTTATTACAGAATTTACTCCATTGGCTTATCTCTCTGGTTTGCCAATTAATAACCGGGTTATGCTTAGTTAACCAAGGAAGGCCCAACACTATAGGAGTGGGAAGACCCTCCAACACGTAGCAAGACAACAGTTCTTTATGTATCGCCCCCACTTGAAGTTTTACGTCATGCACAGCTTGCAAAAAACTTCCCTGACCGAGAGGCCTGGCATCGATCGAGAATATGGGGATGGGTTTAGCCAACTCACTCAATCGCATACCTTGAACCCGGGCAAACCGAGCATCAACCAGATTAGCCCCGGCCCCACTATCCAGAAGAACAGATATCCTCTCAGTTCTCGTACCCACCACCACCTCCACCGGTACGAGAAACTGAGACGAACCTAGGGACGAAATACCTACTCCCAGATTGCCGTCCACCACACAACCTGGGATCAACAGTTTTCCGACGACTCTTCACTCTGCAAGGGAAGGGATGGACACCCCCCAATAAAATGTCCCTTTCTCCCGCAGAAGAAACACCTTCCTGTCTTATGGCGCACCACCGGTCCCCTCCCCCGAAATGATGTCCCTCCTAATTGCATAGGCTCCTCTGGACTGACCAGGGGAACCACCATATGAGGGGACCTTGTAGGAGGTGGAGTCATCACAGGGGGTAGAGTTATCCCGCACCTCTCCCGAAGCCGTCTGTCAACGCGAATAGCAAGGGCCATAGCGGCTTCCAGTGACGCGGGAGAGTCATACTGTGCCAACACATCCTGTAATTTGTCGGATAAACCTTGACAAAACTGGCTCCTAAGAGCCGGGTCATTCCACTGGGTGTCCGTGGCCCACCTACGGAACTCAGAACAGAATTCCTCCGCCGGACGATCTCCCTGCTGGATCCTACGTAACTTAGACTAAGCAAGGGAGATCCGATCTGGGTCATCATATACGAGTCCCAGAGCAGCGAAAAACCTATCCACTGACTGGAGAGCCGGGGAGCCCGGGGGAAGAGAGAACGCCCAAGATTGTGGGTCCCCTTGTAGGAGCGAGATGACAATTCCCACCCTTTGTTCTTCACTCCCCGATGACCGAGGCCGCAGCCGAAAGTACAACTTGCATGCCTCCCGGAAAACAAAAAACTTGTCCCGCCCCCCAGTGAACCTGTCAGGGAGAGCTACTTTAGGTTCTGGTCCGGCTTGCTCCCGAGGATACAAAACCTTGGACCTAACGTCCGCCAGCTCCATGGACAAACTCTGCAACTGCCGAGCTAGACCGGCTACTGGATCCATGGTAGCTGGAGAAAAACTAAGTGGGTCGGTGAAAATGTCACGCTGTCTCTGTATACTGGAGGTACGGGGCCTAAGCTGACCCTAAGCTGGGGCCCTGACTAATCCCTCAACCTGGAGGTACTGTTAAAGGTACAGAGGTCCAGGCCGCCAGCGTAACCCCTACCTCCTGAGGATCCCTGCACCTAAGTAATCTAGTCCTGAGAAGGACCCCGATCACAACAAAAGGGGACAAGTAATAATATGCCCACACACAGTACTTAGACGAACGAGACAGTACAAGGGAAAAACCAAAACCACCTTGCATACAAAAACTACACAACTACAACAGAGGAATCACCAACGGGAAAGGAGATAAATGAAAAAGCGAGGAAGGGAAAAAACACTCCAAATACACTTATCTCTGAAACTCCAAATACCACGATCCGCTCTGTTAGTCTGCATGAAATGCTTTCACCGACACTTCCCTAACAGACCAGGAGGCATTTGAAGGAGTCTCACTACAGCAGCATTGATTGCAGCTGGGCGAGGCTGGACCTCGTCTAGCACAGAGAGAGAGAGAATTAACTCCCTCACTGCCGAAAAACACAAAGCACCAAAAAGTCAGCTGCGAGAAGTCAGGCTGTGTAATCGTGACGATCTTCGTGGCGACACACCCGTGACAGCGACTCGCCCGTCCGCACCCCTGGGAACCCTTCATTCCTCGTTCCTGGAGCCTTCTCCCCTCCTCTTCCTTCCTTCTCCCTCTTCCAGGCCTGGGCCTCTGTTACTAGGCCTGCCTTCGGAGCAGAGCTCATGCAGAGCCCCTGCTCCCTGCCACTTCTGCTCAGACTTCTCTGCACTGAACTAAGATGGTGCCCACTAGAGATGAGCGTTGTTCTACTCGAACTGTTCGCCAATCTCAAATTCGAGCTGTTTTGGGCGGTGTTCGAGCGGTTCGGCGAACACGAACAATTTGATAAAAATTCGGCTGTTCGAGGTTATGTTCGATAACTGTTCGTGCACCAAAATCATAACTGGATTTTTTCTCAGTAATGATGAAAATTAATGTTAATACGCAGTTTGAGTGTACAGCGGGGTGGGGGGAGGGGCAGGGGATGGATCTCTGCAGGAACAATGAAGATCTCCATTTTTTTTTCTCTTTCCTGCATTTGCAGTGGGGAGGTGCAATCTGTCAGCCTATCAGCAGCGCACACACGGAGCGAAGTGCTTTTTTTCACACAAGCAAGGGCATGTGTCATTGGCAGTGTATGTCACATGTCTTTGCCCTATAAGACCAAGCCATTTTCCCCGTCGCCACCATTTTCTCACTGCTGCAGCTGCGTGTTAGACGGCACCGCTGTTGCTGTGTGCGCTATACCTTGTTAATTTCAAGCCAATTTTCGCACAAATATACAAATAGCTTGGGAGTAGGGAATAGTTGTGATTGCAGTCCTTTTAAGGACTAGGTTACAGCATTTCCTACGACTTTTATCAGGGAGGTCTGTGCTCTTAAATAGATAGGTTGTGGGAGTAAAGACTAATTGTAATTGGAGTCCTTTTCAGGACTAGGTTACATCAGTTCCTATCAGTTTTTGCCAGGCAGGTCTGTGCCAGTGCTGAGCAAGTTTTTTTCACAGCATTTGGCTGAATCTAGCAAAGCTAATCCTATTTGGCCTATTGCAGAGTGTGTTAGTCAGTGGAGTAGCCTATCTGTGCTGCAAGATATACCACCTGTGTATAGAATACCAATTTTTTTACTGCACCTAGTGAAGTAAAATCTTTTGGGCATAGCATCATTCTATTAGTCCATCTATACTGACCTCCATCAGGTTGCAAATTGAATATATTTTTTTCTGCATCTACCTCTGAAAAAATATTTGGGCTTCTAGCTGTGTGTGGGTCTTGTTCTATTAATCCATCTATACTGACCTCCATCAGGTTGCAAACTGAATATAATTTTTTTCTGCATCTAGCTTTGAAAAAATATTTGGCCTTCTAGCAGTGTGTCGGACTTTCTCTATTAGTCCATCTATACTGACCTCCATCAGGTTGCAAATTAAAAATAATTTTTATCTGCATCTACAGTACCTCTGAAAAAATATTTGGGCTTCTAGCTGTGTGTGGGACTTGTTGTATTAGTCCATCTATACTGACCTCCATCAGGTTGCAAATTAAAAATAATTTGTATCTGCATCTACAGTACCTCTGAAAAAATATTTGGGCTTCTAGCTGTGTGTGGGACTTGTTGTATTAGTCCATCTATACTGACCTCCATCAGGTTGCAAACTGAATATATTTTTTTCTGCATCTACCTCTGAAAAAATATTTGGGCTTCTAGCTGTGTGTGGGACTTGTTGTATTAGTCCATCTATACTGACCTCCATCAGGTTGCAAATTAAAAATAATTTGTATATGCATCTACAGTACCTCTGAAAAAATATTTGGGCTTCTAGCTGTGTGTGGGACTTGTTGTATTAGTCCATCTATACTGACCTCCATCAGGTTGCAAATTAAAAATAATTTTTATCTGCATCTACAGTACCTCTGAAAAAATATTTGGGCTTCTAGCTGTGTGTGGGACTTGTTGTATTAGTCCATCTATACTGACCTCCATCAGGTTGCAAACTGAATATATTTTTTTCTGCATCTACCTCTGAAAAAATATTGGGCTTCTAGCTGTGTGTGGGTCTTGTTCTATTAATCCATCTATACTGACCTCCATCAGGTTGCAAACTGAATATAATTTTTTTCTGCATCTAGCTCTGAAAAAATATTTGGCCTTCTAGCAGTGTGTCGGACTTTCTCTATTAGTCCATCTATACTGACCTCCATCAGGTTGCAAATTAAAAATAATTTTTATCTGCATCTACAGTACCTCTGAAAAAATATTTGGGCTTCTAGCTGTGTGTGGGACTTGTTCTATTAGTCCATCTATACTGACCTCCATCAGGTTGCAAACTGAATATAATTTTTTTCTGCATCTAGCTCTGAAAAAATATTTGGCCTTCTAGCAGTGTGTCGGACTTTCTCTATTAGTCCATCTATACTGACCTCCATCAGGTTGCAAATTAAAAATAATTTTTATCTGCATCTACAGTACCTCTGAAAAAATATTTGGGCTTCTAGCTGTGTGTGGGACTTGTTGTATTAGTCCATCTATACTGACCTCCATCAGGTTGCAAATTAAAAATAATTTGTATCTGCATCTACAGTACCTCTGAAAAAATATTTGGGCTTCTAGCTGTGTGTGGGACTTGTTGTATTAGTCCATCTATACTGACCTCCATCAGGTTGCAAACTGAATATATTTTTTTCTGCATCTACCTCTGAAAAAATATTTGGGCTTCTAGCTGTGTGTGGGACTTGTTGTATTAGTCCATCTATACTGACCTCCATCAGGTTGCAAATTAAAAATAATTTGTATCTGCATCTACAGTACCTCTGAAAAAATATTTGGGCTTCTAGCTGTGTGTGGGACTTTTTGTATTAGTCCATCTATACTGACCTCCATCAGGTTGCAAATTAAAAATAATTTTTATCTGCATCTACAGTACCTCTGAAAAAATATTTGGGCTTCTAGCTGTGTGTGGGACTTGTTGTATTAGTCCATCTATACTGACCTCCATCAGGTTGCAAACTGAATATATTTTTTTCTGCATCTACCTCTGAAAAAATATTTGGGCTTCTAGCTGTGTGTGGGACTTGTTGTATTAGTCCATCTATACTGACCTCCATCAGGTTGCAAATTAAAAATAATTTGTATCTGCATCTACAGTACCTCTGAAAAAATATTTGGGCTTCTAGCTGTGTGTGGGACTTGTTGTATTAGTCCATCTATACTGACCTCCATCAGGTTGCAAACTGAATATATTTTTTTCTGCATCTACCTCTGAAAAAATATTGGGCTTCTAGCTGTGTGTGGGTCTTGTTCTATTAATCCATCTATACTGACCTCCATCAGGTTGCAAACTGAATATAATTTTTTTCTGCATCTAGCTCTGAAAAAATATTTGGCCTTCTAGCAGTGTGTCGGACTTTCTCTATTAGTCCATCTATACTGACCTCCATCAGGTTGCAAATTAAAAATAATTTTTATCTGCATCTACAGTACCTCTGAAAAAATATTTGGGCTTCTAGCTGTGTGTGGGACTTGTTGTATTAGTCCATCTATACTGACCTCCATCAGGTTGCAAATTAAAAATAATTTGTATCTGCATCTACAGTACCTCTGAAAAAATATTTGGGCTTCTAGCTGTGTGTGGGACTTGTTGTATTAGTCCATCTATACTGACCTCCATCAGGTTGCAAACTGAATATATTTTTTTCTGCATCTACCTCTGAAAAAATATTTGGGCTTCTAGCTGTGTGTGGGACTTGTTGTATTAGTCCATCTATACTGACCTCCATCAGGTTGCAAATTAAAAATAATTTGTATCTGCATCTACAGTACCTCTGAAAAAATATTTGGGCTTCTAGCTGTGTGTGGGACTTGTTGTATTAGTCCATCTATACTGACCTCCATCAGGTTGCAAATTAAAAATAATTTTTATCTGCATCTACAGTACCTCTGAAAAAATATTTGGGCTTCTAGCTGTGTGTGGGACTTGTTGTATTAGTCCATCTATACTGACCTCCATCAGGTTGCAAACTGAATATATTTTTTTCTGCATCTAACCCAGCCAATAGTTTTGGCCTAATACCACAGTTTGGCCACTCAGCTCTGCTCGGTTACCATCCATTGTTTTTTTGTGCAAACAACTCCAGAGTTGTGAATTAGTTAACCACCAAAATGAGTGGAAAAAGGCCTGCTGCTGGTGGAAAGGGGAATAGGCGTGTTGGGAAGGGGAAAAAAGGTTGTGTCCGTGGGGTAGGTGTTAAAGCAACAGTAACATCTGCAGAAGAAAGACCATCTTCCAGACAAACTAAAATGTCTACTTCTTTTAGCGGACAATGTGATAAGATCCCTTTCTTACGGCCACGCCAATCGCTACAAATTCCAGATGAGGCACAAAAACAGCAGGTGCTTCAACGGATATCAAGTGCTCCTTTAAGTGGGCTCTCCTCCACATCAACTTCAACATCACACGTGCCTTGTATGGCTCACGTGTTGAACCTGGTTGTCCAGCAATTTTTAGCCCACTATCCCAGACTAGATGGCCTTCTGCAGAGGGCACGGTCGCTGTGTGCTCACTTCCGCCGTTCGCATCCCGCAGCTCAGCGACTTACATCTCTACAGAAGTCGTTGGGCCTGCCACTTCACCGGCTAAAATGCGAAGTGCCTACCCGGTGGAATTCAACTCTGCACATGTTGCAGCGACTGTGGCAGCACCGACAAGCTCTGGTGCAATACGTTCTGACGTATAGCCTGGGCCAAAGAGATTCAGAGGTGGGGCAAATCACGCTGGAGGAGTGGTCTCAGATCAGGGACCTATGCACCCTTCTGCACAGTTTTGAAATGGCGACGAAGATGTTTAGTGCTGACGATGCCATTATCAGCATGACTATTCCGGTGATTTACATGCTGGAGCACATGTTAAACAGAATTCGGAGTCAGGTGGGGGCACAAGAGGAGGTGGAGGAAGTAGAGGAGGAGGAGATGTATGCGGAACGGCTAACATCTGCAAGGTCCAGACGGTCGGCAGCACCAAGGCGGCAGGCATGTGAGGGTGGGGGAGATGGTTTTACCAGGGCGCATGGTAGCAGCCAAACTAGTGAGGAAGGTGAAGGAGCCCAGGAAGAAGTGGAGGACGAACTGATGGAAGACTCATCAGATGAGGGAGACCTTGATCACATTTCTGTTGTGCGAGGTTGGGGGGAGAGGACAGAGGAAGGAAGCATGATTGTTACCTCGCCACCAACACAACAGGGACTTGGTGCTCCTGGATGCGCAACACACATGAGTTCCTTCTTGCTGCACTACCTGCAACATGACCCTCGAATTGTGAGAATTAGAAATAATCCTGACTACTGGGTTGCCACACTGTTAGATCCCCGGTACAAAGGTAAATTTGCAGAAATTATTCCTGCCATAGAAAGGGATGCACGCATGCAGGAGTATCAGCAGAGACTGTTGCAGAATCTTACATGTGCTTTTCCACAAAATACCAGTGGTGCACGTAGTGAATCTCACAGTTCCAACTTGCCAACCGTGGGACCGTCAAGTGTTCAGCACTCAAACCGTAACAGAACCACAGTATCTGGTGGTAACATCAATTTTGCGGAATCATTTCACCACTTTTTTAGCCCATCCTTTGCAAGGCCACAGGAGACAAGAAGTCTGACACATAGTCAACGCCTAGAGACGATGGTACAGGAGTATCTCCAAGTAAACATTGAAGCCACGACTTTGTCACTGGACCCTTGCTCTTTTTGGGCTTCCAATCTGGATAAATGGCCGGAGCTAGCCACTTACGCCTTGGAGATCTTGTCATGTCCCACAGCCAGCGTTCTGTCTGAACGTGTGTCCAGCGCTGCTGGTGGTGTGCTGACAGATAAGCGCACGCGGCTCTCCACTGATAATGTAGACAGACTCACGTTCATAAAGATGAACAAATCATGGATCCGAAACGACTTTTCTACCCCTGTGTCATCCTGGGGAGAGTAAAAGCTTGATGATTGTTTAAAATCACCCTACCAACCGTTTTAAGCTTTCAAATTACTAATCATGTTTATCTGTATCTTGACTGGAAAATAATTTGGGCTTTGTAGCAGTGTGCAGCACTGATCCTATTAGGCCATCTATAATAAGCTCCACCAGATTTAAAATTAAAAATAATTTTTAGCTGCATCTAGCCCGGAAAATAATTTTGGGGCTCCGAGATGCGCAAGACACATAAGTGCCTTCTTGCTGCACTACCTGCAGCATGTCCCTCATATTGTCAGAATTCGAAGTAATCATGACTACTGGGTTGCCACACTCTTAGATCCCCCAAACTTTTCGATCAACCTTTTCATTTTAATAAAGACCAAAAAAATGGTCATTTTTGAAATTATAAGCATTAGCAGGTTGTTAGAAACTGAAATCAAACAGTTTTCAACTCAAAACTTTATTCTAGGTGATGTTACATTTTCACATAGGACCCCTTGTTCGAAAGGAGCTTCTGAACTCTCTCGTCCGTTGAATTTGTCAGGTTTTGGATGGTTTCTGCTTCAATTGTTTTGCATGAGGACAGAATACCCTCCCAGAGCTGTTGCTTAGATGTGAACTGCCTCCCGCCATCATAGACACTCCTTTTAATGATGCTCCAAAGGTTCTGAATGGGGTAGAGGTCAGGGGAGCATGGGGGTCACACCATAAGTTTGTCCCCTTTTATGCCCATATCAGCCAGAGATGCAGATGTTTTATGTGCAGCATGAGATGGTGCATTATCATGCAGAAAAATGATCTTGCTGTGAAATACACGGTTCTTCTTCTTGAACCATGGCAGGAAGTGCTGTTTGAGAAAATCCACATACATTATGGAGTTCATCTTTAGCGCATTCAGGGATCCTAAAGGGGCCGACAATCTCTCTCCCCATGATTCCAGCCCAAAACATTACTCCACCTCCTCCTTGTTGGCGCTGTAGCCGTGTTTGCGTGGGGTGTCCATCAAACAGCCATCCTCCACTCCATCCATCTGGACCATCGAGCGCTGCACGGCACTCATCCGTGAACAAAACAGTTTTGAAATCAGTCTTCATGTAATGTTTGGCCCACTGGAGCCGTTTCTGCTTGTGTGAAGTGGATAGAGGAGGTCGACAGGATGGCGTATGCACAGCTGCAAACCTCTGAAGGACCCTGCATCTTGTTGTTCGGGGGACGTTTTAGGCACAAGCAGCTTCAAAAACTTGTCTGCTGCTATGACAAGGCTTTTTTGCCGCTGCTCTTTCAACCTGACGTAATTGCCTGTAGGAAAGAGTCCTCAATTTGCCCTTATCAGCACGCACACGTGTGTACTGTGAATCAGCTACATACTTCTTGATTGCCAAGACACTTCATCCTGATCATCGCACAATGTTGATTGTAGTCATGCCTTGACCTAAACACTCCACAATTTGTTGCTTCTCAGCAGCCGACACATCCTTTTTCTTTCCCATTTTGGCAGAAAATGTAGGCTGCTGAATAATGTGAGAGAGCCTTCTTAAGTAGTCTTGCCTTTCATTGGACACACCTGACAAACTAATTAGCACTGGTGTCTGCAATTGCTTACAGTGATATAAAGAGCCCTGACACACATCACCATCAATGAGTTTAACTGACAAACAAACAAATTCTTCCCTTATCACTCCTAAACACTTTTTGCATAATAATTTGGAACATAGTGTACATGTGCTTTTCCACAAAACACCAGTGGTTCACGTAGTGAATCTTACAGTTCTAACTTGCCAACCGTGGTCTGTATGGAATTGTTCAATAAAGGGCCCAAAATTAAGATAACATAGATGGGAGAGGTCTCTATGAATAGGAATTCCTAAGTATTTGATACCCTGTGAGGGCCAGGCAAAGGGAAAGTTGGACTGGATGGAATCCTATATGGATTTGGGGAGGGAGACATCGAGGGCCTCAGACTTCGCTGCATTGATTTTAAAATTTGACCATGTAACAAAGTGATCTATTTCAGCCATAACAGCATGGATGGATATATGTGATTGAGTGATATATACTAGGACATCATCAGCAAATAGAGAGCACTTGTACTCGGTGCCTCCAACCTCAATCCACCTAATATTGGGGTTATGGCGAATTGATGAGAGCAGGTGCTCCGTCACTAGGATGTATAAGAGAGGGGACAGAGAACATCCCTGCCTTGTCCCATTGGTGATTGTGAAAGGTGATGAAAATGTTCTGACGCGCCCCCTGGGCCTTGGGACACCCGGAGCCGGACCCTTTTTGGTGGATGCTGGTGGTTGTAGTCTCCGTGGCGGCAACCCGGTTCCGTGGCTCAGGGCGGTCAAACCAGTGGCGGAACTATTTTTGTGGTTTTGATGTTTAAATGTCCGACTACGCCACCCGTGGATTGCGGTCGGAGTGAACCGCCGCTCCAGGGCAGACCGCTGAGGCTGGTGTTGTGGGTGCAGCAGAGCGTAGCATAACTCCCCACGGGAGGAGTATAGCCTCAGGGCAGTGTATGCGGAGGATGGGGGTGATGGTGCAGGGCAGCAGCAGTAATGACACGGAGTCAGTGATGCAGTCCAGGGCCTTTACTCACAGTTCTTATTATCCAGACCACGTCTGCAGGTAACGGCTGCCCACGTCGTACTGTGCTCACCAGGTGAGGGGCTCAGACAACTCCCAGATAACTTTGGAGCGCTTCACAGGACCCCCTTTGTGTGTCCTTTGTCTGGCCTTTCTTACCAACCCTTCTGTCCGGCTGCCTCGGGCCTCCTCTTGGTAAACTTGGCGCCAGTTTCCCTGACCCTATGTGGTGCCTTCCTAGCGGGTGTAGCGAGGGGCTGCACCACATAAAATGTCACAGCCTCCTGTTTCTAGCTGAGGGTCGTTTCCTGCCTCCACTAGTTTCGGGGACCGGTCTCCCCCTTTGGCCTGACCCCTCCACGCAGGTGGATTCTGGCGTGCGGTGGCGACTCGCCCGTCCGCACCCCTGAGATCCCTTCGTTCCTCGTTCCTGGAGCCTTCTCCGCTCCTCTTCCTTCCTTTTCCCTCTTCCAGGCCTGGGCCTCTGTTACTAGGCCCGCTTCCGGAGCAGAGCTCATGCAGAGCCCCTGCTCCCTGCCACTTCTGCTCAGACTTCTCTGCACTGAACTAAGATGGTGCCCACCTTTTATACTCCCTTCTCAATGCACCCAGGAACTGCTTCCTCCCTGCTCCTGCACTACAGGGTTCCCCTTCCTCAGTGTTCCC
Source organism: Phyllobates terribilis (assembly GCF_046119375.1). Lineage (NCBI taxonomy): Eukaryota > Metazoa > Chordata > Amphibia > Anura > Dendrobatidae > Phyllobates > Phyllobates terribilis. The sequence continues at coordinate 450,149,617 of NW_027362764.1, forward strand.
TCCCCCCACTCCAGCCAGGGACTGTCGTGCCCATCTCAGGGGCATATTGGTCGCCCTGCTCCACGGCAATGTGGTGTAATGCATGCAGGTGTCGGGTCCTGATCCACACTACATCCTTACCTGAGAGTGAGATATCACACCTCTGGGTGAGGTGCAATACCTCTGTAGCAACCGAGCCCTCAGGGTGCTACAGTTCCATTTATCTTCAGCCTAGGTGACGTATTGCGATACAGGGCCGTGATTTTGGCTATAAAAGGGTCGACTAGACCCCTACCCCAAGCTTTTTAAGAGAATCATATATGGCGTGCCAGGAGACTCTATGGAATGCTTTCTCAGCATCCAACGAGAGTATCTAATTACAAATTTTTAACTGCATCTAGCCCAGGAAATACTTTGTGCATAGTAGCAGGGTCTGCTAGTCAGCAGATTATCCCGGCTGTTAAGCAAGCTACACCACCTGTAGTTTGGACACTTCATTTTTTCAAAGGAAATGCTTCGGGACCACGGGATACTCAGTGAAGAGCATCAGGAGGCACCCCAAGGCATAGGGGCTGGGACTGGCAGTAGGATGCCTTGCAGTGGACAGCCGAGCTCGATCCTTATAAAAGCTTTTTAACTGCAGCAGCTTTAGTGGACGCTACTGGAGCTGGAATTACGCGGCTGCTGGCATGAGACATGCCCTCCAATAGATCCTTGTAAATGGATTTAAAGTGTATTCATTCAAATTAGAGAGACAATTTAAATTAAAAAGCTTAGAGCTGCCTCCACCACAGGGGGACTCGCTCGACCCACCAGCGGACAGGCACCAGTATTGGGAGAAGGGGGCTGGCCATCAGGGTTCACCGCGGCTCTGGCACAAACCCGGCGACACGGAGGTGGCACGGGCAGGAGCGGACTGGCCGTGTCGGCTTCTCACTTTTTGGATTTTAGAAGGGCATGACATGCCTATATCTGTGTCTCCCCCTCCTTTTACTCCTCCACCTCTTTTATTTTCGCATGACTATATGTACTTGTCACTTTTCCATGTGTTAGTTATGTCTTCTGAGCAGTTTGTCAGCTTTTGGACACCTTTGAAGGTGTTTTCTATGTGTTTCTATGTGTTTTTGTTTGCCTGCCATTGGTTTTAACGGTGTTCGAAGGTGTTCGTCGAACAGTTCGACGAACAGTTCGGCGAACACACGGGTGTTCGACGAACCGAACCGAACTCGAACACTACGGGGGTGGCTCAACACTAGTGCCCACCTTTTATACTCCCTTCTCAATGCACCCAGGAACTGCTTCCTCCCTGCTCCTGCACTACAGGATTCCCCTTCCTCAGTGTTCCCTCCCCCCACTCCAGCCAGGGACAGGGACTGTCGTGCCCATCTCAGAGGCATATTGGTCGCCCTGCCCCACGGCAATGTGGTGTAATGCATGCAGGTGTCGGGTCCTGATCCACACTCCATCCTTACCTGAGAGTGAGATATCACACCTCTGGGTGAGGTGCAATACCTCTGTAGCAACCGAGCCCTCAGGGTGCTACAGTTCCATTTATCTTCAGCCTAGGTGACGTATTGTGATACAGGGCCGTGATTTTGGCTATAAAAGGGTCCCCTAGAACCCTACCCCAAGCTTTTTAAGAGAATCATATATGGCGTGCCAGGAGACTCTATGGAATGCTTTCTCAGAATCCAACGAGAGTATCTAATTACAAATTTTTAACTGCATCTAGCCCAGGAAATACTTTGTGCCTAGTAGCAGTGTCTGCTAGTCAGCGGATTATCCCGGCTGTTAAGCAAGCTACACCACCTGTAGTTTGGACACTTAATTTTTTCAAAGGAAATGCTTCGGGACCACGGGATACTCAGTGAAGAGCATCAGGAGGCACCCCAAGGCATAGGGGCTGGGACTGGCAGTAGGATGCCTTGCGGTGGACAGCTGAGCTCGATCCTTATAAAAGCTTTTTAACTGCAGCAGCTTTAGTGGACGCTACTGGAGCTGGAATTACGCGGCTGCTGGCATGAGACTTGCCCTCCAATAGATCCTTGTAAATAGATTTAAAGTGTATTCACTAAAATTAGAGAGACAATTTAAATTAAAAAGCTTAGAGCTGCCTCCACCACAGGGGGGCACGTTTGACCCACCAGCGGACAGGCACCAGTATTGGGAGAGGGGGGCTGGCCGTCAGGGTTCACCGCGGCTCTTGCACAAACCCGGCGACACGGAGGTGGCACGGGCAGGAGCGGACTGAACGTGTCGGCTTCTCACTTTTTGGATTTTAGAAGGGCATGACATGCCTATATCTGTGTCTCCCCCTCCTTTTACTCCTCCACCTCTTTTCTTTTTGCATGACTATATGTACTTGTCACTTTTCCATGTGTTAGGTGTGTCTTCTGAGCAGTTTGTCAGCTTTTGGACACCTTTGAAGGTGTTTTCTATGTGTTTCTATGTGTTTTTGTTTGCCTGCCATTGGTTTTAACGGTGTTCGACGAACAGTTCGGCGAACACACGGGTGTTCGACGAACCGAACCGAACTCGAACACTACGGGGGTGGCTCAACACTAATTATGAGATTTTGTTTGTGCATTTGGCAGTGGATCACTACACCATTGAGTTTTATCCTTAGCAGTCCAAATGTCGCCTGCACTTTGAGGCACAGACTCATCCTCAACACTTTCATCTGAGTCGTATTCTTTTTCCTGCTCTATGACCATTTCTTGTTCAATGTCTGAATCTTCTTCAGTAACATCCACTTGTGGTACATAGTTTTCATCATCAGATGCAACATATGGTTGTTCCTCATGCTCAGAATCAGATTCTTCTAGGATTCACATTATTTCGTCAGACGTAAATCTGTAAATATGAAAAAATGAAAAATAAATAATTTTCCGAAATACTACACAATACTACATTATTGGCTTTTCACAAAATGATACTAATCTGCATACTCGTTTTCTTGGATTATGGCGGAAACTAGATCCAGCATCCCTGTCATTCATGATGACTTGGTAGATGAATTTTGGCTTCGTAATTTAGTTCAGTAACACGTGGCAAGTAGAATGAAACTCGATTCTAAAGTGCAGATAAAAAAGTAAATTATTTCTAGTAATAATTATTTATAAATGTCATTTATATATTATGTACACCGTATACGGTTTCTGAATTTTCATTCCATCTTCGACTGTTTTTTCGACCAATAGTAAAATTTTAACAGAGCCACCATCTTTATTTTGTGCTGAATATAAGTAAAACAATATGTAGATACTAATTATTATCCATTTTTCGTATAAAAAGAATACCTATAGTGATAAGTTTCATACAAAATATATGTAAGCCAAGTCCAGGCTCAAAGACAATTTCTGACTGTTCTGTCCCCACATAAGGCGAATGAAGGTATAACTGGCTGTTAGATGCTGTGAGGCTTTTCTACCTTCATATCCAAGAAATTGAAGACTTCACAAGCCTAGAAATGTGTGTGCTCACGCAATGAGATGAACAGCGAAATGGCTACTGAGAGGAGGGAGGCAGGAAGAGAAGTAGAAGCCACTCCCAGTTTGAATCAACTTAATTGACAGCAACATAAGTGAGCAATAACAACACTGGCCAATAGATATCAGCATAACATTTGTAGCTGAATGAACTTTAGTTTCTGAAACCAAGTAAAGGAGAAAGTCTTCCCACAGTGGAGGTACTGTATATATGAAGGTACAATTGTACCTCTGCAGCCTGTTAACGTTGTAAAATTATGCAGCCTGACGAAGGTTAATAGCCAGGAAACATTTTTGGCTAATGGCCCCTTTCCGGGCTAGTAATATTAGCCCCCAGCGGACAGCTTTCCGTCTGCTGGTTATGAAAATGACGCGGGAGCCTATGCCATTTTTTAAATTTAATTCTTCATTTTATTTCATTTATAATAAATCCCATGCCCACTGTGCTTGTTTTTCATGCTGCGTAAACTCACCCGCAGCATTTCAATTTCTGTAGCAGAGACGCAAGTCTTCGCTACAGATTTTGACTGATTGAAATGTCATTACATGAGGTGGATCCGCATGTACTGACAAAACATGTGTGGCATTAGAGCGCAGTATTTCAGATGCAGTGAAAATACTCACCCCTGGTCCGACGGTAATCCAAGTGTTAGAGTATGTGCACATGATCCGGACAAGCAGCGCTTTGGACGCAGTATACTTTATGCTGCATCCAAAGTGCTGCATTCTATTGAACATAGATGAATTCCCATGTGTTCATTGAACCATGCGGATTCACTGCATTCAATACATTGTACTGATCAGATTTCTCTTGCGGAAACTAGCGACTCCGCAAGAGAAATTGTGTCCGCGGGTGATCAACAGGCACAGATGACTGCGTAGTGGACATGTGATTTCTACAAATCCCATCCACTATGCTGTAACAACTAGCGCTGCGGGTTTGACATTGCATAACCATGCAGTGTCAAACTCGCAGTGGCTCCTGATCGTGTGCACATACCCTAAGGGCACATACTCATATATGTGTGAAAAAAAGTTACGATTTCTGGTCAGAGAAAATGGACGAGTGCCATGCGAGTGTCATGCAAGTGCCATGCGATTGCTATGCGATTTTCTCACCTAACATCTGTATGACATCCATGTGACATCCATATACATTCCGTATGCAATTTGATTTTAGCATGGGCTTTTACATAGGGTAATTGTCTAGGACTTTTACACATAGTTTTCTATGTCAATATTCTTCACTACATTGCTAAGTTACTTTGTTATTTTACTTTTATTGCAGGTGACAACGGCTTCAGGTGGAATGGGTGTGATGGTAAGTAGAGTTTAATTAAGAACATTAAAAGGTGTCTGTGTTTATTTCAAATAAAATATTTTATTCTGGGTGTGGGTGTATTTATTTTACATTTGACTTCCACTATGTGGTTAGTAATGGGGCCTCTTATAGATGCCTCTCCATTACTAACTTGGGCTTGATGTCAGCTGGCATTATAAGCTGACATCAACCCCAGCCCTATAACAACACTCGCCACTGCTACACGGCAGTGGGCAGAGCGAGGCCTAGTGCCAGAATTGTCACATCCTACGGATGTGCCATTTCTGGAGTGGCTGAGGGCTGCTCCTTCTAGCCTCAGAGGGGGCCAATATTCATGGCCCCTTCCTAGGCTATTAATATGAGTCCCCAGCTGTCTGCATAGCCTTTGCTAGCTGTTAAAATAGGGGGGCCCCACATCACTTTTTTAATAACCAGTATTCAGATGGGGGCTGATTTTAGTAGCTTGGGAAGCACTGTGGGTGCCTCAGCTGTCTGCTTAACCTCTGCTAGACTATAAAATTACGGTGAACAACGCAATTTTTTTTTAAAATAACGTCTTTAATTTAACAATAAATTACAAGTACAGTAACCAACACAGTCACTGTACTAATTATATATGTGTCTATTTTATGTGTGAGATCTATTCTTTTATTCTAAATTGTCAGGTATCGCTGCGATTTTACAGTACACGGCTGATGAATTGCCGACTTTTAAAGAGACGGATGAGTGAAAATCGGACGACACTTGCATGGTCTGATTTTTTTCACAGCCCAATTTCAGCTGAGAAAAAAATCGCAGATGAGATGTCATTCATTGATTAACATTGGTCCAAGTGCAATCTGATTTTTTATCAGATTGCACTTGTCTATTTTTCTCACAGATGAGTATGAGCTCTTAAAGTGATGTCCCACGTTTCTTTTTTCAAGTATCTTTATTTAGCTCCAAAAAATCATGCAAAAATGCATTGAAAACTCTACAGCAAAACGAATGAGAAACATAATGTGTCATGCACACATTGAGTATTTTTGACTTGCAGATTGGGTGCAGAAAATAATCATCAGCATGTCAAATATCTGTGCTTTTTTGCCGCGTTTTTTGCCTGTGTTTTTTTAGTGCAATCGGTGAAAAATGAAGAAAAACATCTTCAGCATGTCAATTCTCTGTGCATTGAATGCACTGAAAAAACGCATCAAAATCATGACAAAAAAACGTGACAAAATTGCGGCAAAAACACAGGCAATAACACGAATCAAAATCACGGTAAAATCGCAGTAAAACCAAGGCAAAAATACAGGCTATAACATGCATCAAAATCGCGGCAAAAATGCAGGCAATAAACGCATCAAAATCATGGTAAAATCGCAGCAAAAACGCAGGCAGTAAAGAGCATCAAAATTGTGGTAAAAGTGTGGTAAAACAACTGCAAAAATGCAGGCAATAACATGAATCAAATTTGCGGTAAAACTGCGGCAAAAATGCAATGTGTGAACATGGCCCTATTCTGCAAAAAAACATGGAAATCAAAAAATGCTGATAAAAAAAAAGATGTGTACATGAGATTCCTAGAATCTCATAGACTTTGCTGGTACTGTAAAATGCAGCAGAAAATTATCATAAAAAATGCTGAAAAAAACCAATGTGGGAACATGTCACTTCTTCCAGTGTTTTTTTCACGGATTGAAAATAATGGGTGGTGAAAAAAAGCTGGAAAAAAGCACCAAAAATGCAGGTGTCAGTTTTTCCAGCATTTTTTTGTGCCAAAACCAGATGAGATTTTTTTTTCACTGACCTTTAAGTACATGCATAAAGAGACAAAAGGACAGTGAAAAAAATGCTCCAAAAACACAGCGAAAAAGCAAGAAAAATCCTGAACAAACCTTCCTGGCAAGACATCAGGATTTGCTTCAGGAAAAATGCATTGCTTTTTTTCTGTGTCTTTTTATGCACATTTGCAGCTGAGTTTTACAGAAACAGCAAAGTTTTTGCGATTGCAGAAATCTCATGCACACATCTTGCTTTTTTATCAGGATTTTGCTCGCTACTGCTCCGTGCTCGCCCGAGCATCTCACTGCTCGAGATGCTTGGCGCTTGCCGAGTATTTCTGGGGTTGCTCGGCGGGAGCTCGGGTCACCTCCCTGCACGTTTGATGCTCTTTACAGAGCCAATGAACATGCGGGGATTGTCTGCCACTCACTGTAATGCCGCAGCCATGTTGGTTGTGGTATTACAGTGATTGGCTGGCCGCACAGCATCATCAGGTCTATATCAGACCTGGCGCCGCCGTGCTCGTCACAGTCACTCCGGAATCAGACAGTGTAGGGAGAGGTGCTGCAGAGCTAGGGAGAGAATTGCTTGTTTCTAGTTAGTGTAGGTATACCAGACAATATTAGAGATACATATCCATTTCTATAAACAGTCCTTCTGAGGACTAATCCATCTGCAGAGATATTAGGCAGGCAGTGTATATAGGCAGGTAGGGTATATAGCAGACTGCAGAGCACATAGCACAAGAGGCTCCATTCCAGTTTTGTCTGCTGCTGCTACTGTTAGATGTTTTTTAGAAATAGGCCCAGGTCTTAGGGGCCAGGAATAATTTTTTTTTGGATCTTAATCCTCATTATTTGCTTAAAATGCAATCCAGAGAACACCGTTTTTATGCACCATTTGCTTGCTGGCACTGAAGAATACAGCTAGGTCCTTTCCGTATTACAGCACTAAAAATCCAGCTATTTAAAACTGTGGTTTGTCCGTCACACGGATCACATATAAATGCGCTGATAATACTGCCATTTCTGGCATCCATTAAAAATTAGTTTCAGTGTGTCAGTAAAACTATTGACACTAGTTTGCTGTTCAAAATAATTACCTACAGGCCAGCTATGTAAAACCGTGTTTTCTCCAACACACAGATCACATATAAGTTTTCAGAAAATACTGTCATTTCTGGCCTCCATTAAAAATTTGTTTCAGTGTGTCAATGAAGCAATTGACACCAGTTTGCGGTTCAAAATAGTTACCTACAGGCCAGTTATTTAAAACTGTGGTTTGTCCGTCACACAGATCAGTGATCACATATAAGTTCGCTCCAAATTCAGCCATTTGTAGTGAGCGTGGAAGATATTATCCTCCATTTAAAATGGGCAAGGCATGTGGTAAGTGACGGGGAACTGGACATGACGGTAATGGTGCATGTAGAGGCCGAGGCCGTGAGCATGCTGAAATTGTGCCACAACAAACACCCAGATTTTCTCGCTCGACCTACCTGTCCCAATTAATAGGGGACTGCAGAACACCACTATTGAACACAGAGCAATGTTAAAAGGTTATTGGCAGGATAGCAAATAATGCTTCCAGTCAATTAGCCACAACCACCACCCTGTCTTCCACACGATCGAGTCTCAGTAGCCGTGAGTCTGGACTGCATATTCCTCACCCTGAACCTCCTTTCTCCCACCAAGCCAAGTGCCTAGAGACAACTGCTCCCACACTTGGACACTCTGAAGAGCTGTTCATTTTTCCATTTATAAATTCAGGCCTCTCGCCCGGTCCACTTGAAGTGGAGCAAGAGGAGATCGCATGTAGCGATGCCCAAATATTTGAGCAGCCATGGTCACACGAAGGTGACGGTGGGAAAGTGTCACAAGAGGTGAACGATGATGAGACACAATTGCCAGAAAGTCAAGAGGAGGACCTGGGTGCAGATGTGGAAGACGAGGTGGTGGATGATAAAGTAAATTACCCAACCTGGCAGGAGGACATGCAGACCGAGGAGAGCAGCACATAGGGGCTGGAAGAAGCAGTGTGGTGGCCGCAGACAGAAGGCAGGCAACCGTTCCCCGTAACACCAACGACTCTTCCCGAGTCTGGTTGTTTTTTAAAGACTCTGCCGATAACCCCAAAAAGGCCATTTGCACCACCTGCCAGGCCAGCATCAGCACTGGTGGCAAAACTACCAGCCTGATCACTAGAGATGAGCGTTGTTCTACTCGAACTGTTCGCCAATCTCAAATTCGAGCTGTTTTGGGCGGTGTTCGAGCCGTTCGGCGAACACGAACAATTTGAGAAAAATTCGGCTGTTCGAGGTTATGTTCGATAACTGTTCGTGCACCAAAATCATAACTGGATTTTTTCTCAGTAATGATGAAAATTAATGTTAATACGCAGTTTGAGTGTACAGCAGGGTGGGGGGAGGGGCAGGGGATGGATCTCTGCAGGAACAATGAAGATCTCCATTTTTTTTTCTCTTTCCCGCATTTGCAGTGGGGAGGTGCAATCTGTCAGCCTATCAGCAGCGCACACACGGAGCGAAGTGCTTTTTTTCAGACAAGCAAGGGCATGTGTCATTGGAAGTGTATGTCACATGTCCTTGCCCTATAAGACCAAGCCATTTTCCCCATCGCCACCATTTTCTCACTGCTGCAGCTGCGTGTTAGATGGCACCGCTGTTGCTGTGTGCGCTATACCTTGTTAATTTCAAGCCAATTTTCGCACAAATCTACAGATAGCTTGGGAGTAGGGAATAGTTGTGATTGCAGTCCTTTTAAGGACTAGGTTACAGCATTTCCTACGACTTTTATCAGGCAGGTCTGTGCTCTTAAATAGATAGATTGTGGGAGTAAAGACTAATTGTAATTGGAGTCCTTTTCAGGACTAGGTTACATCAGTTCCTATCAGTTTTTGCCAGGCAGGTCTGTGCCAGTGCTGTGCAAGTTTTTTTTACAGCATTTGGCTGAATCTAGCAAAGCTAATCCTTTTTGGCCTATTGCAGAGTGTGTTAGTCAGTGGAGTAGCCTATCTGTGTTGCAAGATATACCACCTGTGTATAGAATACCAATTTTTTTACTGCACCTAGTGAAGTAAAATCTTTTGGGCATAGCATCATTCTATTAGTTCATCTATACTGACCTCCATCAGGTTGCAAATTGAATATAATTTTTTTCTGCATCTAGCTCTGAAAAAATATTGGGCTTCTAGCTGTGTGTGGGACTTGTTCTATTAATCCATCTATACAGACCTCCATCAGGTTGCAAACTGAATATATTTTTTTCTGCATCTACCTCTGAAAAAATATTGGGCTTCTAGCTGTGTGTGGGACTTGTTCTATTAATCCATCTATACAGACCTCCATCAGGTTGCAAACTGAATATATTTTTTTCTGCATCTACCTCTGAAAAAATATTGGGCTTCTAGCTGTGTGTGGGACTTGTTCTATTAATCCATCTATACAGACCTCCATCAGGTTGCAAACTGAATTTATTTTTTTCTGCATCTACCTCTGAAAAAATATTGGGCTTCTAGCTGTGTGTGGGACTTGTTCTAATAATCCATCTATACAGACCTCCATCAGGTTGCAAACTGAATATATTTTTTTCTACATCTACCTCTGAAAAAATATTGGGCTTCTAGCTGTGTGTGGGACTTGTTGTATTAGTCCACCTATACTGACCTCCATCAGGTTGCAAACTGAATATATTTTTTTCTGCATTTACCTCTGAAAAAATATTGGGCTTCTAGCTGTGTGTGGGACTTGTTGTATTAGTCCATCTATACTGACCTCCATCAGGTTGCAAACTGAATATATTTTTTTCTGCATCTACCTCTGAAAAAATATTGGGCTTCTAGCTGTGTGTGGGACTTGTTGTATTAATCCATCTATACAGACCTCCATCAGGTTGCAAACTGAATATATTTTTTTCTGCATCTACCTCTGAAAAAATATTGGGCTTCTAGCTGTGTGTGGGACTTGTTCTATTAATCCATCTATACAGACCTCCATCAGGTTGCAAACTGAATATATTTTTTTCTGCATCTACCTCTGAAAAAATATTGGGCTTCTAGCTGTGTGTGGGACTTGTTCTATTAATCCATCTATACAGACCTCCATCAGGTTGCAAACTGAATATATTTTTTTCTACATCTACCTCTGAAAAAATATTGGGCTTCTAGCTGTGTGTGGGACTTGTTGTATTAGTCCATCTATACTGACCTCCATCAGGTTGCAAACTGAATATATTTTTTTCTGCATCTACCTCTGAAAAAATATTGGGCTTCTAGCTGTGTGTGGGACTTGTTGTATTAGTCCATCTATACTGACCTCCATCAGGTTGCAAACTGAATATATTTTTTTCTGCATCTACCTCTGAAAAAATATTGGGCTTCTAGCTGTGTGTGGGACTTGTTCTATTAATCCATCTATACAGACCTCCATCAGGCTGCAAACTGAATATATTTTTTTCTGCATCTACCTCTGAAAAAATATTGGGCTTCTAGCTGTGTGTGGGACTTGTTCTATTAATCCATCTATACAGACCTCCATCAGGTTGCAAACTGAATATATTTTTTTCTGCATCTACCTCTGAAAAAATATTGGGCTTCTAGCTGTGTGTGGGACTTGTTCTATTAATCCATCTATACAGACCTCCATCAGGTTGCAAACTGAATATATTTTTTTCTGCATCTACCTCTGAAAAAATATTGGGCTTCTAGCTGTGTGTGGGACTTGTTCTATTAATCCATCTATACAGACCTCCATCAGGTTGCAAACTGAATATATTTTTTTCTGCATCTACCTCTGAAAAAATATTGGGCTTCTAGCTGTGTGTGGGACTTGTTCTATTAATCCATCTATACAGACCTCCATCAGGTTGCAAACTGAATATATTTTTTTCTGCATCTACCTCTGAAAAAATATTGGGCTTCTAGCTGTGTGTGGGACTTGTTGTATTAGTCCATCTATACTGACCTCCATCAGGTTGCAAACTGAATATATTTTTTTCTGCATCTACCTCTGAAAAAATATTGGGCTTCTAGCTGTGTGTGGGACTTGTTGTATTAGTCCATCTATACTGACCTCCATCAGGTTGCAAACTGAATATATTTTTTTCTGCATCTACCTCTGAAAAAATATTGGGCTTCTAGCTGTGTGTGGGACTTGTTGTATTAGTCCATCTATACTGACCTCCATCAGGTTGCAAACTGTATATATTTTTTTCTGCATCTACCTCTGAAAAAATATTGGGCTTCTAGCTGTGTGTGGGACTTGTTCTATTAATCCATTTATACAGACCTCCATCAGGTTGCAAATTGAATATAATTTTTTTCTACATCTAACCCAGCCAATAGTTTTGGCCTAATACCACAGTTTGGCCACTCAGCTCTGCACGGTTCCCATCCATTGTTTTTTTGTGCAAACAACTCCAGAGTTGTGAATAAGTTAACCACCAAAATGAGTGGAAAAAGGCCTGCTGCTGGTGGAAAGGGGAATAGGCGTGTTGGGAAGGGGAAAAAAAGTTGTGTCCGTGGGGTAGGTGTTAAAGCAACAATAACATCTGCAGAAGAAAGACCATTTTCCAGCCAAACTAAAATGTCTACTTCTTTTAGCGGACAATGTGATAAGATCCCTTTCTTACGGCCACGCCAATCGCTACAAATTCCAGATGAGGCACAAAAACAGCAGGTGCTTCAACGGATATCAAGTGCTCCTTTAAGTGGGCTCTCCTCCACATCAACTTCAACATCACAAATACTCCAGTCCTCAAAGGTGTCACCCCAATCGCACTTGCTTCCTCACAGCTCCCAAATCTCCAGCTGCCCATCTGAGTATGAGGTAGAACAGATGGTTGAGTCTGCAGAGCTGTTTACTCATACTATAGCCTGGGAATCAGAGGTCGACTCCAGCGCTTCTGTGAATCCAGACGAGGAAATGATCTGTACTGATGCCCAGAATCTTTATGAGTCGGATCCAGGACCAGACGCAGAAGGTTCTGACCATAATGTAGACCCTCATTTCCAAACTGTAACTCCTGTTGGTGGAGACAATGAGGAAGACGATGATAAGACTCAAATACCTGATTGGAGCGACAACTTTAGTTTTTTGTCAGGGCAGGAACAGGTTGGCTCTGAGGACGACGGGTGTGATAACGCACAGGGTGATGATGATGAGGTTGGAGATCCCACTTACTCTCAACCCACAGTCAGCCAAGAGATGAGGTCAGCAGAGGAGGTGGAGGAAGATGCTAGTGACGACGAGGTCACGTTGCGCCTTCCTGGACAGAGACGTAGTACTGGAAGCACGTCAACAACTGCATCCTCAAACACAACTCTGCCTCTCACCACAAGTCGTGGTGGCTCTTCAGGTCGCATGGGTGCTAAGCCTTGCATAGCATGGGCATTTTTTCAGATCGATAAAGATGACCCAACTCGTGTTATCTGTAACATTTGTCAGCAAAAGCTAAGTAGAGGCCAAAAAATACATAGTTTGAGTACTTCATGCATGAACCGGCACATGGACATGAAGCATAAGTTGCAGTGGGAAGCTCAGTGTGCTACAATGCGGCCTAGCCGGCCGGGCCAACCACCGTCTGCCATATCTTGTGCATCCGCGGCCTCTTCATCCTCTGTGACTGGGGGGACAGCAATCACACCTGTTTTGGGGCGCAGACCTGCCACCTCTTTACCCGCAACAGCCAGCGTGATTGGCAGGTCATCATTTTCTTTGGAGGTGGTAACACCAGCTGGTGTTGAGCGCTGTCCGACATCGATAGCACCACCTTTGGATCAAGGCAACCTAACATGTCCGCCTGCATCTTCCTCACAGACCGGAAGTTTGCCGGGGAAACCCTTATCAACCCCATCTAAGCACAATAGCCAGCCCTCGGTCCCTCAGATGTGGACAAGTAAAAGACCATTTCCTCCTAGCCATGAGAAAGCTAAGAGGTTGAATTTCACCATCTGCAAGCTCTTGGCTACAGAAATGCTGCCTTTCCGCCTGGTGGACACAGAGGATTTTCGAGACCTTATGTCCGTCGCAGTGCCCCAGTACCAGATGCCCAGTCGGCACTACTTCTCAAAGAAAGGTGTGCCTGCGCTCCACCAGCATGTCGCACACAACATCACCGCTTCTTTGAGAAACTCTGTGTGTGACAGGGTGCATTTCACCACAGACACTTGGACGAGTAGGTATGGACAGGGGCGTTACATGTCGCTGACTGGGCACTGGGTAACTATGGTGACAGCAGGACAAGGGGCTGCTGTCCAAGTCTTGCCGTCCCCACGAGTTGTGCGTCAATCCTCTTTATGTCAAAGTTCCTCCACTGCTTCTGCCTCCTCAACCTCCTCTCGGTCTTCCACCTGCACCCAAAGCCTGTCTGGTCATGCCACAAGCTTTCTAACTGCGCAGAAGGGATCCTGCACACCTCCTTACTATGCTGGCAGTAGGCCTCAACGTCATCAGGCGGTTTTTACATTGAAATGTCTGGGAAATGTGAGTCACACAGCTGAGGAGTTGTGGTCAGCTCTGGAGAACCAATTTCATGAATGGTTGTCTCCACTGGACCTGAAACCAGGGAAGGCCGTGTGCGACAATGCTGCAAACCTGGGTGCGGCCCTTCGACGGGGCAATGTCACACACGTGCCTTGTATGGCTCACGTGTTGAACCTGGTTGTCCAGCAATTTTTAGCCCACTATCCCAGACTAGATGGCCTTCTGCAGAGGGCATGGTCACTGTGTGCTCACTTCCGCCGTTCGCATCCCGCAGCTCAGCGACTTACATCTCTACAGAAGTCGTTGGGCCTGCCACTTCACCGGCTAAAATGCGATGTGCCTACCCGGTGGAATTCAACTCTGCACATGTTGCAGCGTCTGTGGCAGCCCCGACAAGCCCTGGTGCAATACGTTCTGACGTATAGCCTGGGCCAACGAGATTCAGAGGTGGGGCAAATCACGCTGGAGGAGTGGTCTCAGATCAGGGACCTATGCACCCTTCTGCACAGTTTTTAAATGGCGACGAAGATGTTTAATGCTGACGATGCCATTATCAGCATGACTATTCCGGTGATTTACATGCTGGAGCACATGTTAAACAGAATTCGGAGTCAGGTGATGGCACAAGAGGAGGTGGAGGAAGTAGAGGAGGAGGAGTTGTATGCGGAAGGGCTAACATCTGCAAGGTCCAGACGGTCGGCAGCACCAAGGCGGCAGGCATGTGAGGGTGGGGGAGATGGTTTTACCAGGGCGCATCGTAGCAGCCAAACTAGTGAGGAAGGTGCAGGAGCCCAGGAAGAAGTGGAGGACGAACTGATGGAAGACTCATCAGATGAGGGAGACCTTGATCACATTTCTGTTGTGCGAGGGTGGGGGGAGAGGACAGAGGAAGGAAGCATGATTGTTACCTTGCCACCAACACAACAGGGACATGGTGCTCCTGGATGCGCAACACACATGAGTGCCTTCTTGCTGCACTACCTGCAACATGACCCTCGAATTGTGAGAATTAGAAATAATCCTGACTACTGGGTTGCCACACTGTTAGATCCCCGGTACAAAAGTAAATTTGCAGAAATTATTACTGCCATAGAAAGGGATGCACGCATGCAGGAGTATCAGCAGAGACTGTTGCAGCATCTTACATGTGCTTTTCCACAAAATACCAGTGGTGCACGTAGTGAATCTCACAGTTCCAACTTGCCAACCGTGGGACCGTCAAGTGTTCAGCACTCAAACCGAAACAGAACCACAGTATCTGCTGGTAACATCAATTTTGCGGAATCATTTCACCACTTTTTTAGCCCATCCTTTGCAAGGCCACAGGAGACAAGAAGTCTGACACATAGTCAACGCCTAGAGACGATGGTACAGGAGTATCTCCAAGTAAACATTGAAGCCACGACTGTGTCACTGGACCCTTGCTCTTTTTGGGCTTCCAATCTGGATAAATGGCCGGAGCTAGCCACTTACGCCTTGGAGATCTTGTCATGCCCCGCAGCCAGCGTTCTGTCTGAACGTGTGTTCAGCGCTGCTGGTGGTGTGCTGACAGATAAGCGCACGCGGCTCTCCACTGATAATGTAGACAGACTCACGTTCATAAAGATGAACAAATCATGGATCCGAAATGACTTTTCTACCCCTGTGTCATCCTGGGGAGAGTAAAAGCTTGATGATTGGTTAAAATCACCCTACCAACCATGTTTATCTGTATCTTGGCTGGAAAATAATTTGGGCTTTGTAGCAGTGTGCAGCACTGATCCTATTAGGCCATCTATACTAAAGCTTCACCAGATTTAAAATTAATAATAATTTTTAGCTGCATCTAGCCCGGAAAATAATTTTGGGGCTCCGAGATGCGCAAGACACATAAGTGCCTTCTTGCTGCACTACCTGCAGCATGACCCTCATATTGTCAGAATTCGAAGTAATCATGACTACTGGGTTGCCACACTCTTAGATCCCCCAAACTTTTCGATCAACCTTTTCATTTTAATAAAGACCAAAAAAATGGTCATTTTTGAAATTATAAGCATTAGCAGGTTGTTAGAAACTGAAATCAAACAGTTTTCAACTCAAAACTTTATTCTAGGTGATGTTACATTTTCACATAGGACCCCTTGTTCGAAAGGAGTTTCTGAACTCTCTCGTCCATTGAATTTGTCAGATTTTGGATGGTTTCTGCTTCAATTGTTTTGCATGAGGACAGAATACCCTCCCAGAGCTGTTGCTTAGATGTGAACTGCCTCCCGCCATCATAGACACTCCTTTTAATGATGCTCCAAAGGTTCTGAATGGGGTACAGGTCAGGGGAGCATGGGGGTCACACCATAAATTTGTCCCCTTTTATGCCCATATCAGCCAGAGATGCAGATGTTTTATGTGCAGCATGAGATGGTGCATTATCATGCAGAAAAATGATCTTGCTGTGAAATACACGGTTCTTCTTCTTGAACCATGGCAGGAAGTGCTGTTTGAGAAAATCCACATACATTATGGAGTTCATCTTTAGCGCCTTCAGGGATCCTAAAGGGGCCGACAATCTCTCTCCCCATGATTCCAGCCCAAAACATTACTCCACCTCCTCCTTGTTGGCGCTGTAGCCGTCTTTGCGTGGGGTGTCCATCAACCAGCCATCCTCCACTCCATCCATGTGGACCATCGAGCGCTGCACGGCACTCATCCGTGAACAAAACAGTTTTGAAATCAGTCTTCATGTAATGTTTGGCCCACTGGAGCCGTTTCTGCTTGTGTGAAGTGGATAGAGGAGGTCGACAGGATGGCATATGCACAGCTGCAAACCTCTGAAGGACCCTGCATCTTGTTGTTCGGGGGACGTTGGAGGCACAAGCAGCTTCAAAAACTTGTCTGCTGCTATGACAAGGCTTTTTTGCCGCTGCTTTTTCAACCTGACGTAATTGCCTGTAGGAAAGAGTCCTCAATTTGCCCTTATCAGCACGCACACGTGTGTACTGTGAATCAGCTACATACTTCTTGATTGCCAAGACACTTCATCCTGATCATCGCACAATGTTGATTGTAGTCATGCCTTGACCTAAACACTCCACAATTTGTTGCTTCTCAGCAGCCGACACATCCTTTTTCTTTCCCATTTTGGCAGAAAATGTAGGCTGCTTAATAATGTGAGACAGCCTTCTTAAGTAGTCTTGCCTTTCATTGGACACACCTGCCAAACTAATTAGCACAGGTGTCTGCAATTGCTTACAGTGATATAAAGAGCCCTGACACACATCACCATCAATGAGTTTAACTGACAAACAAACAAATTCTTCCCTTATCACTCCTAAACACTTTTTGCATAATAATTTGGAACGCAGTGTACATGTGCTTTTCCACAAAACACCAGTGGTTCACGTAGTGAATCTTACAGTTCTAACTTGCCAACCGTGGTCTGTATGGAGTTGTTCAATAAAGGGCCCAAAATTAAGATAACATAGATGGGAGAGGTCTCTATGAATAGGAATTATTAAGTATATGATACCCTGTGAGGGCCAGGCAAAGGGAAAGTTGGACTGGATGGAATCCTATATGGATTTGGGGAGGGAGACATCGAGGGCCTCAGACTTCGCTGCATTGATTTTAAAATTTGACCATGTAACAAAGTGATCTATTTCAGCCATAACAGCATGGATGGATATATGTGATTGAGTGATATATACTAGACATCATCAGCAAATAGAGAGCACTTGTACTCGGTGCCTCCCACCTCAATCCACCTAATATTGGGGTTATGGCGAATTGATGAGAGCAGGTGCTCCGTCACTAGGATGTATAAGAGAGGGGACAGAGGACATCCCTGCCTTGTCCCATTGGTGATTGTGAAAGGTGATGAAAATGTTCTGATGCACCCCCTGGGCCTTGGGACACCCGGAGCCGGACCCTTTTTGGTGGATGCTGGTGGTTGTAGTCTTCGTGGCTGCGACCCGGTTCCGTGGCTCAGGGTGGTCAAACCAGTGGCGGAACTATTTATGTGGTTTTGATGTTTAAATGTCCGACTACGCCACCCGTGGATTGCGGTCAGAGTGAACCGCCGATGCAGGGCAGACCACTGAGGCTGGTGTTGTGGGTGCAGCAGAGCGTAGCATAACTCCCCACGGGAGGAGTATAGCCTCAGGGCAGTGTATGCGGAGGATGGGGGTGATGGTGCAGAGCAGCAGCAGTAATGACACGGAGTCAGTGATGCAGTCCAGGGCCTTTACTCACAGTTCTTATTATCCAGACCACGTCTACAGGTAACGGTTGCCCACGTCGTACTGTGCTCACCAGGTGAGGGGCTCAGACAACTCCCAGATAACTTTGGAGCGCTTCACAGGACCCCCTTTGTGTGTCCTTTGTCTGGCCTTTCTTACCAACCCTTCTGTCCGGCTGCCTCGGGCCTCCTCTTGGTAAACTTGGCGCCAGTTTCCCTGACCCTATGTGGTGCCTTCCTAGCGGGTGTAGCGAGGGGCTGCGCCACATAAAATGTCACAGCCTCCGGTTTCTAGCTGAGGGTCGTTTCCTGCCTCCACTAGTTTCGGGGACCGGTCTCCCCCTTTGGCCTGACCCCTCCACGCAGGTGGATTCGGGCGTGCGGTATCGACTCGCCCGTCCGCACCCCTGGGATCCCTTCATTCCTCGTTCCTGGAGCCTTCTCCGCTCCTCTTCCTTCCTTCCTTCTCCCTCTTCCAGGCCTGGGCCTCTGTTACTAGGCCCGCCTCCGGAGCAGAGCTCATGCAGAGCACCTGCTCCCTGCCACTTCTGCTCAGACTTCTCTGCACTCAACTAAGATGGTGCCCACCTTTAATACTCCCTTCTCAATGCACCCAGGAACTGCTTCCTCCCTGCTCCTGCACTACAGGGTTCCCCTTCCTCAGTGTTCCCTCCCCCCACTCCAGCCAGGGACAGGGACTGTCGTGCCCATCTCAGAGGCATATTGGTCGCCCTGCCCACGGCAATGTGGTGTAATGCATGCAGGTGTCGGGTCCTGATCCACACTCCATCCTTACCTGAGAGTGAGATATCACACCTCTGGTGAGGTGCAATACCTCTGTAGCAACCGAGCCCTCAGGGTGCTACAGTTCCATTTATCTTCAGCGTAGGTGACGTATTGTGATACAGGGCCGTGATTTTGGCTATAAAAGGGTCCCCTAGACCCCTACCCCAAGCTTTTTAAGAGAATCATATATGGCGTGCCAGGAGACTCTATGGAATGCTTTCTCAGCATCCAACGAGAGTATCTAATTACAAATTTTTAACTGCATCTAGCCCAGGAAATACTTTGTGCCTAGTAGCAGTGTCTGCTAGTCAGCGGATTATCCCGGCTGTTAAGCAAGCTACACCACCTGTAGTTTAGACACTTAATTTTTTCAAAGGAAATGCTTCGGGACCACGGGATACTCAGTGAAGAGCATCAGGAGGCACCCCAAGGCATAGTGGCTGGGACTGGCAGTAGGATGCCTTGCGGTGGACAGCCGAGCTCGATCCTTATAAAAGCTTTTTAACTGCAGCAGCTTTAGTGGATGCTACTGGAGCTGGAATTACGCGGCTGCTGGCATGAGACTTGCCCTCCAATAGATCCTTGTAAATGGATTTAAAGTGTATTCATTCAAATTAGAGAGACAATTTAAATTAAAAAGCTTAGAGCTGCCTCCACCACAGGGGGGCTCGCTCGACCCACCAGCGGACAGGCACCAGTATTGGGAGAGGGGGGCTGGCCATCAGGGTTCACCGCGGCTCTGGCACAAACCTGGCGACACGGAGGTGGCACGGGCAGGAGCGGACTGGCCGTGTCGGCTTCTCACTTTTTGGATTTTAGAAGGGCATGACATGCCTATATCTGTGCCTCCCCTTCCTTTTACTCCTCCACCTCTTTTATTTTCGCATGACTATATGTACTTGTCACTTTTCCATGTGTTAGTTATGTCTTCTGAGCAGTTTGTCAGCTTTTGGACACCTTTGATGGTGTTTTCTATGTGTTTCTATGTGTTTTTGTTTGCCTGCCATTGGTTTTAACGGTGTTCGAAGGTGTTCGACGAACAGTTCGACGAACAGTTCGGCGAACACACGGGTGTTCGACGAACCGAACCGAACTCGAACACTACGGGGGTGGCTCAACACTACTGACCACCACCAGCATGATCAGGCACTTGGCAGCAAAGCATCCGACTTTATGGGCCGAACCCCAGGGTCCAGGAAAAGTGTCTGCTGGTGGCACTACTGCTTCTTTCACTGTCATGTATGCAATACAATCCCCTGTCCATGGAGCATGCAAAGATGTCTCCTGCCCTACACCTGTCATTGTACACTCTCAAGTAGCAGCATTAGGAAGCACATCCACATCCTTGTCCCAGTGCAGCGCTCAGTTGTCCATACCGCAGTACTTGGAACGCAAGCGCATATACACTGTCAACGCCCCACAGGCGAAACTACTAAGTTCCCACATTTTGCGACTGCTTGTGCTCAAAATGTTGCCTTTTAGGCTCCTAGAGACTGAAGCATTCCGCAACCTGATGGCAGCAGCCGTCCATTGGTACTCGGTCCCCAGCAGCCACTATTTCTCCCGGTGTGCCGTCCCCGCATTACACACGCACGTGTCCCAAAAAATTAGCCGTGCCCTCAACAACACAGTTACCGGGAAAGCCCACCTAACAACGGACACGTGGACAAGTGCTTGTCGGCAGGCACAGTACATCTCGCTAACGGCACACTGGGTTAACACAGTGGAAGCTGGGACAAAATCAGACCTTGTGATGGAACACGTCCTCCCGACGCCAAGGATTGCAGGCCCTAGGTCAATCAGGGTTGCCCCCACAGTATACAGTTCCTGCACCACATCCTCCTCAGCCCCCTCCTCCTCTTCAGTCTCCATCTCTGAAATTACCACATCAGTCACAAGCTGGAAGCACTGCAGCACTGCCTCGGCCAAGCGGCAACAGGTCGTGCTGAAGCTAATAGGCTTAGGTGACATACCGCACAATGCTGACGAGTTCAGGACAGCTCTGAAAGAGCAGGCAACTGTGGCTCCCACTGCTGAACCTACAGCCAGGCATGGTCGTGTGTGACAATGGCCGGAACCTGGTGGCAGCTCTGAGGCGAGGCGAGCTCACACAGGTACCATGCCTGGCCCATGTGAGTAACCTCGTGGTTCAGCGGTTTCTCAAATCCTACCCGAAACTGCCGGATCTGCTTCTTAAAGTATGCCGCCTTTTTGCCCATTTTAGAAAGTCACCTACAGCTTCCGCCGCCCTTGCCATGTTTCAGCAGCGTTTTCAGCTTCCGGCTCACAGACTGATGTGTGATGTCCCCACGCGTTGGAACTCTACACTGCAGATGTTGGGAAGGATTTGTGAGCAGAAGAGGGCAGTTGTTGAGTACGAGCATCAACAAGGCCGTCGGTATTTAGTTCAGACTCAACACATAAGACCTCAGGAGTGGACATGGATGTCAGACATATGTACCATCCTGCAAAACTTTGAGGACTCCACCAAGATGGTGAGCGGCAATGACGCCATAATTAGCGTAACCATCCCGCTTCTCTGTCTTCCGAAACGCTCTATGCACACAATCAAAGAGAATGCATTGCAGGCAGAGCACGATGAGATGGAGCAATAAACCATACAGGGTGATTGCACACAGTCCAGCCTCATCTCATCCCAACGTGGATTGGGTGACAATAAGGAAGAGGAGGAGGAAGTGGAAGAACATATGCTAGTTTCATGCACTATAGACAGTACTACCTGCACAACTGTCATAGCGTCTGTTCAGCGTGGATGGCCTGAGGACAGAGAGGAGGAGGAGGAGAGCATGGTCACTCGTCCTCTTGGTGAGAACCGGAAGTCTTGCCTGTTAGCAGTCTTGCACGCATGGCTGAGTTTATGTTACTTTGCAATTCCCATGACCCTCGCATTCTCAATATTTTGGGTGACAGTCATTACTAGTTGGTGACACTTCTAGACCCACGCTACAAGAAGAACTTTATATCTCTTATTACTGAGGCAGACTGGTCTACAAAAATAGGGCAATACCAGAAGGCCCTTGTTGTTGAACTATTAAAAAAATTCCCATCTGAAAACGCTGGCGGCAGAGGTCACAGTTCGTTGGATAACCAAGGAGTACATGCGAGAGAGACAAAACTCCAATCCAGTAGAGGCAGGGCAACACTGTCAAAGTTCTGGGAGAATTTTCTCAGCCCCTCCCATCGCCCAGGCCCTGAGGCGCATGGTACTCTTACAAGGAGTACAAAGTTTGAGAAGATGCTGAGGGACTACCTTGCCGACCGTACCAACGTCCTCCGTGATTCCTCTATGCCTTATAATATTTGGGTATCCAAGCTGGATACATGGAATGAACTGGCTCTCTACGCCTTTAGTGACGCTGGTGGAATTATAACTGAAAATGTTGACAGGCTGACTCTAATAAAAATGAACAAGGGCTGGATTGGGCCAGACTTCTCAACACCACCGAATGATAGCAGCGTACCATAAACTCAATTCCAGTGTCTTTTTTTGTGAGGTATATTCACATGCACTTTTTCACACCCACACATGGGTATACACTTCCTGATTTTGGCTATTTGCTTTTGTACTACTCCTTCTCCTGATCCTCATCCTCCACCACCATATCACCTGGGTGACCGTGGTCCGTGATGCAAAACTCACATAATTTTTTTAAAGGGTCTTTATGATGCCCATAAAAAATTTTTTTATACAGTATGTTCATGTATACCCCTTAGGGATAAATGTTTTTTAGCTCATATACTTAGTTCATGGGCATTACAAGTATAGGAGACTTGCTCCTTTCTAATGGGAACATTTTTTTATGAGGCCCTCCTCCACGTCTCTTCTAAGGGGCATTGGAGTGCCTCCCAATTCTTTGCAGCCCTTGCATTCACTGCATAGGCCAACACTACAACACTATGGGAGACCCACTTCCTAATAATGGGAACATTTCTTCATGAGGCCCTCTACGTCTCTTCCAAGAGGCATTGGAGTGCCTCCCAATTTTTGGCAACACTTGCATTCACTGAATAGGCAAACACAATGGGAGACCCACTTCCTAATAATGGGAACATTGTTTTCAGGAGGCCCTCTGACCTCCATGTCTCTACCAAGGGGCATTGGAGTGCATCCAAACTTTTGACAACCCTTGCATTCACTGCATAGGCAAACACAATGGGAGACCCACTTCCTAATAAGGGTAACATTGTTTTCAGGAGTCCCTCTAACCTCCACATTTCTTCCTAGGGGCATTGGAGTGCATTCAAATTTTTGGCAGCCGCCTGAAAAATGCTCGAGTTTCTATTAGATTTACATTGGGCTCATTGCTCGGGTCGAGCACCTGAGTGTTCCAATGTGCTCAACCTGAGCAAAGAGCACCCGAGCATTTTATTGCTCTCCCATCACTAATGTTCACACAATGCGTTTTTGCCACAATTTTACCTAGCTTTTGATCCGTGTTATTGCCTGTGGTTTTGCTGCAACTTTGCCGCATTTTCTGTCGCGATTTTGATGCGTTTTTTCAGTGCATTCAATGCACAGAGAATTGACTTGCTGAAGATTATTTTCTATTTTGGCTTTTGTTGCAGCTTTTGGTGCATTTTGCCTGTGTTTTTCACAGATTGCACTGAAAAAGCAGGCAAAAAACGTGCAAAAACACACAGAGAATTGACATGCTGATGATTATTTTCTGCACCAAATCTGCAAGTCAAAAAATATTCAACGAGTGCATGACACTTCATGTTTCTCATTCACTTTGCTGTAGAGTTTTTGATGTGCTTTTGCATGCGTTTTTTGGATGTGTTTTTGTAAAGCAATGAATGTTTTTTGGAGCTAAATAAAGATATTTGAAAAAGGTAACGTGGGATATCGCTTTAAGGATATGTGCACACGATCAGAAGCTGCTGTGTGTTTGATGCTGCGTGCTTATGTAGCATCAAATCCACAGCGCAAGATGCTACAGCATAGTGGATGAGACTTGCTGAAATCTCATGTCCACTATGTGTTCATCTGTGCCTGCGGATCACCCATGGACACGGACATGCGGCGCTCCTTTCCAGACCACACCATGTCAATTTCTCTTGCGGAGTTGCTAGTTTCCGCAAGAGAAATCTGATCAGTACAATATATTGAATGCAGGGAATCCACATGGGTCAATGAACACATGTGGATTCATCTGCTTTCAATAGAATGCAGCACTTTGGATACAGCATAAAGTATACTGCGTCCCAAACGCTGCTTGTCCGGATCGTGTGCACATACCCCTAACCCTTGGATTACCATTGGACTAGGGGTGAGTATTTTCGCTGCATCCAAAACGCTGTGTTCTAATGCCGCACTTGTTTTATCAGTACTTGCGGATCCCGCGCATATAATGACATTTTAATTGGTAAAAAATCTGCAGCTGAGAGTTATGTCTCCGCTACAGAGATTGTCATGCTGCGGGTGAGTTTGCGCAACGTGAAAAACAGGCACAGTGGGCATGGGATTTATTATAAATGAAATAAAATGAAGAATTAAATAAAAAAATGGCGTGGGCTCCCATGTCATTTTCATAACCAGCAGTATGAAAGCTGACTGCTGGGGGCTGATATTACTAGCTGGGGAGGAGGCCATTAGCCAAAGATGTTCCCTGGCTATTTATAACAGCTCACAGCTGTTTGTTTAGCCTTTACTGGCTAAATTACTAGGGGATCCCAGAAAAAAATTGACGTATGGTCCCCCTATAAAAGCTAACCAGCAAAGGCTAAACAGACAGCTGTGATCTGATATTAATAGCCAGGGAAGGGGCCATGGACCCTGGCCCCCTCGAGGCTAATAACATCAGCCCTCAGCGGACCCAGAAATGGTGCATTCATAAGATGAGAATGATGAGGTTGGTTTATTATTTTAACTTTTTTTGCAGGTGATCATGTGCTTCGTGGATTAGCTGTAAGGGGAGTATACATTGGTGGCCAATAGTATTGGCACCCCTGCAATTCTGTCAGATAATACTCAGTTTCTTCCTGAAAATGATTGCAATCACAAATTCTTTGGTATTATTATCTTCATTTAATTTATCCTCAATGAAAAAACACAAAAAGAATTGCCCTAAAGCCAAATTGGATATAATTCCACACCAAACCTAAAAAAGGGGATGGACAAAAGTATTGTCACTGTTTGAAAAATCGTGTGATGCTTCTCTAATTCGTGTAATTAACAGCACCTGTAACTTACCTGTGGCACCTAACAGGTGTTGGCAATAACTAAATCACACTTGCAGCCAGTTAACATGGATTAAAGTTGACTCAACCTCCGTCCTGTGTCCTTGTGTGTACCACATTGGTCTTCTTTCTTTTCTCCATGCTCAAAGAACTGTCTGAGAACTTGAGAAACCAAATTGTGAGGAAGCATGAGCAATCTCAAGGCTACAAGTCCATCTCCAAAGACCTGAATGTTCCTGTGTCTTCCGTGCGCAGTGTCATCAAGAAGTTTAAAGCCCACGGCACTGTGGCTAACCTCCCTAGATGTGGACGGAAAAGAAAAATTGACGAGAGATTTCAATGCAAGATTGTGCGGATGGTGGATAAAGAACCTCGACTAACATCCAAACAAGTTCAAGCGCCCTGCAGTCCGAGGGTACAACAGTGTCAACCTGTACTATCAGGGTGGACTTTGCCAAAACTTACCTGAGAAAGCCTAAAACGTTTTGGAAGAATGTTCTCTGGTCAGATGAGACAAAAGTAGAGCTTTTTGGCAAAAAGCATCAACATAGAGTGTACAGGAAAAAAAAGAGGCATTCAAAGAAAAGAACACCGTCCCTACAGTCAAACATGGCAGAAGTTCCTTGATGTTTTGGGGTTGCATTGCTGCCTCTGGCACTGGACTGCTTGACCATGTGCATGGCATTATGAAGTCTGAAGACTACCAACAAATTTTGCAGCATAATTTAGGGCCCAGTGTGCGAAATCTGGGTCTCCTTCAGAGGTCATGAGTCTTCCAGCAGGACAATGACCCAAAACACACTTCCAAAAGCACTATAAAATGGTTTGAGAGAAAGCACTGGAGACTTCTAAGGTGGCCAGCAATGAGTCCAAACCTGAATCCCATAGAACACCTGTGGAGAGATCTCAAAATGGCAGTTTGGAGAAGGCACCCTTCAAATATCAGGGACCTGGAGCAGTTTGCCAAAGAAGAATGGTCTACAATTTCAGCAGAGCATTGTAAGAAACTCATTGATGGTTACCGGAAGCGGTTGTTCGCAGTTATTTTGGCTAAAGTTTGTGCAACCAAGTATTAGGCTGAGGGTGCCGATACTTTTGTCTGGCCCATTTTTGGAGCTTTGTGTGAAATGATCAATGATTTGATTTTTGCTTCATTCTCTTTTGTGTTTTTTCCTTGCAAGCAAATTAAATGAAAATAATAATACCAAAGAATTTGTGATTGCAATCATTTTCAAGAAGAAACTGAGTATTATCTGACAGAATTGCAGTGGTGCCAATACTTTTGGCCACCACTGTACCTTGCAAGCTTTGAACTGTAACAAATAACCACTATTAATGTGCCAATGTGAAATCAGATGAACTTGTGAATGCTAAGTCTTATACCTGCTATTCTTTGAACACACGTTTTATTCAATTTATCAGTAAAGTTTCATCTATTTTTATAAAACGGACTGTGCTCTTCCTGTCTAACATATTGGGTCCATGTCTGCCATGACATCATGCAGTATGCGGTTTAATGGTTGTTAGGACATCAGAAACACGTTGAGGCCTTACATAAAAAAGGAGATTCTGATTTATAATTTTAGTTTGCTGTTTAAAAGCTAACCTTTCTCCTTCATTACGCTATAAATATAGAGAATGAACAACATGGTGCAGCCAACATCTTTCTGCAAAAACAGGAAAAGGAAATAACACTGATTCAAGGTTATTTTATTTTTTTGTTCACTTTCTAAAATAATGGAAAATATCTAGAAAGATAGAAAGATAGAAAGAAAGGAGAAAAAAATAGAAAAAGCAAAGATTTACAACACACAGTGGGAAGAGCTATTTAGTGCTTCAAAACATAGAAGAAAGTATTCTGTATTCTCCTATTAACTGATTTATTAATTTTAATGTAATTCAACTGACATACATTATCTAATGTTATGCTGTTTTGGAAAACAAAATAAAGACCAATATACTATTAAATGTAAAGCAAAAAGTAATTTAGGATAGTTCTTTCGAATTCCACTGGTGGGCAGTATTTCCTAAGATAAAACTATATTTTCTCCTATAGAAAGATAAATCAAACATTTATTTAGTTATATGTTATGACAAATAGTATGTTGCAATATTTTGGCTTCAAACATACATTAATGCAGATAAGCATGCATCTGAACTCTATTAATAGACCCCATACCAGATCTCCTATTAACAGACCAAATGTCTCCCTATTTATAGCTACCAGACCATACCGAAAACTATAATATTATAAACCTAAAACCACATTTTTAGGCTTTCTCCTCTTCATCTGTGCATGCACTGCCTTCTGTTCCTGGAGAGAAAGTCCTGGTACTGGAGTGTATAGTGGAAATGGAAAGCAGTGAGTATATATGTTAACCTGAGTGATTTGCCAGTTCTTCCAGGAATCAGTGACATCTTCCCCTTTTCAAGGAGTCTCCTGGATATTTACATATTTAGAGCATAAATAAAACATCAAACAATCAAAAGCAATGACTCACATTTAAAGTGTCCAACAAATAAAGCTGCACTCTGTAGCGCTATAGTATGCAAACATGAAATATATGAAATTTGAATTGCATTACTGCTCTAGAAAATAGGCATAATTGAGAATACTTAGCTCATAAATTGGCTAATTCATGTGTACCTAGCAGCCACAATAAGGAGATTCTCTCTGATGGGAACCTATCTAATATGAATCCTCTCTTGGACTGAAGTCTACATGTATTCGGGAAGGTAAGATCCTGCTATAATTAAAACGGCCTGAGGCTGAGGAGTAGAGTACTCAGTCAGAGAGCCTATGTATACAAATATCAAAAGACTGACCGTCATTTTCAAAACAGAAAACTGGTGTGTATAGGTGCTAAGTAAGAGTAGCCATCTCCATATATAAATAACAAACAAAGTAGTACTCTGTAGTGCTATACTATGTAAACATGAAATATATCAAATTTGAAATGCATTACTGCTCTAGAAAATAGAAATAAATGAGAATTATTAGCACATAAATTAGCCAATTCATGTGTACCCGGAAGCTATAGTAAGGCGACTCTAGTTGCTGGGGACCTGCCTAGTGTGAATTCTCTCTTAGACTGAAGTCTACATGTATATGGGAAGGTAAGATCCTGCTATATTAAAACCGCCTGAGGCTTAGGGGTGAAGTGCTCAGTCAGAAAGCCTATGTATACAAGTATCAAAAGACTGACCGTCACTTCCAAAACAGATGAGTGGTGTGTAGTGTTGAGCCACCCCCGTAGTGTTCGAGTTCGGTTCGGTTTGTCGAACACCCGTGTGTTCGCCAAACTGTTCGTCGAACTGTTCGTCGAACACCTTCGAACACCATTAAAACCAATGGCAGGCAAACAAAAACACATAGAAACACATAGAAAACACCTTCAAAGGTGTCCAAAAGCTGACAAACTGCTCAGAAGACACAACTAACACATGGAAAAGTGACAAGTACATATAGTCATGCGAAAAGAAAAGAGGTGGAGGAGTAAAAGGAGGGGGAGACACAGATATAGGCATGTCATGCCCTTCTAAAATCCAAAAAGTGAGAAGCCGACACGGCCAGTCCGTTCCTGCCCGTGCCACCTCCGTGTCGCCGGGTTTGTGCCAGAGCCGCGGTGAACCCTGATGGCCAGCCCCCCTCTCCCAATACTGGTGCCTGTCCGCTAGTGGGTCGAGCGAGCCCCCCTGTGGTGGAGGCAGCTCTAAGCTTTTTAATTTAAATTGTCTCTCTAATTTGAATGAATACACTTTAAATCCATTTACAAGGATCTATTGGAGGGCAAGTCTCATGCCAGCAGCCGCGTAATTCCAGCTCCAGTAGCGTCCACTAAAGCTGCTGCAGTTAAAAAGCTTTTATAAGGATCAAGCTCGGCTGTCCACCGCAAGGCATCCTATTGCCAGTCCCAGCCCCTTTGCCTTGGGGTGCCTCCTGATGCTCTTCACTGAGTATCCCGTGGTCCCGAAGTATTTCCTTTGAAAAAATTAAGTGTCCAAACTACAGGTGGTGTAGCTTGCTTAACAGCCGGGATAATCCGCTGACTAGCAGACACTGCTACTAGGCACAAAGTATTTCCTGGGCTAGATGCAGTTAAAAATTTGTAATTAGATACTCTCGTTGGATGCTGAGAAAGCATTCCATAGAGTCTCCTGGCACGCCATATATGATTATCTTAAAAAGCTTGGGGTAGGGGTCTAGGGGACCCTTTTATAGCCAAAATCACGGCCCTGTATCGCAATACGTCACCTAGGCTGAAAATAAATGGAACTGCAGCACCCTGAGGGCTCAGTTGCTACAGAGGTATTGCACCTCACCCAGAGGTGTGATATCTCACTCTCAGGTAAGGATGGAGTGTGGATCAGGACCCGACACCTGCATGCATTACACCACATTGCCGTAGGGCAGGGCGACCAATATGCCCCTGAGATGGGCACGACAGTCCCTGTCCCTGGCTGGAGTGGGGGGAGGGAACACTGAGGAAGGGGAACCCTGTAGTGCAGGAGCAGGGAGGAAGCAGTTCCTGGGTGCATTGAGAAGGGAGTATAAAAGGTGGGCACCATCTTAGTTCAGTGCAGAGAAGTCTGAGCAGAAGTAACAGGGAGCAGGGGCTCTGCATGAGCTCTGCTCCGGAGGCGGGCCTAGTAACAGAGGCCCAGGCCTGGAAGAGGGAGAAGGAAGGAAGAGGAGCCGAGAAGGTTCCAGGAACGAAGGGATCCCAGGGGTGCGGACGGGCTAGTCGCCACCGCACGCCCGAATCCACCTGCATGGAGGGGTCAGGCCAAAGGGGGAGACCGGTCCCCGAAACTAGTGGAGGCAGGAAACGACCCTCAGCTAGAAACCGGAGGCTGTGACATTTTATGTGGCGCAGCCCCTCGCTACACCCGCTAGGAAGGCACCACATAGGGTCAGGGAAACTGGCGCCAAGTTTACCAAGAGGAGGCCCGAGGCAGCCGGACAGAAGGGTTGGTAAGAAAGGCCAGACAAAGGACACACAAAGGGGGTCCTGTGAAGCGCTCCAAAGTTATCTGGGAGTTGTCTGAGCCCCTCACCTGGTGAGCACAGTACGACGTGGGCAGACGTTACCTGCAGACGTGGTCTGGATAATAAGAACTGTGAGTAAAGGCCCTGGACTGCATCACTGACTCCGTGTCGTTACTGCTGCTGCCCTGCACCATCACCCCCATCCTCCGCATACACTGCCCTGAGGCTATACTCCTCCCGTGGGGAGTTATGCTACGCTCTGCTGCACCCACAACATCAGCCTCAGCGGTCTGCCCTGCAGCGGCGTTTCACTCTGACCGCAATCCACGGGTGGCGTAGTCGGACATTTAAACATCAAAACCACATAAATAGTTCCGCCACTGGTTTGACCGCCCTGAGCCACAGAACCGGGTCGCCGCCACGGAGACTACAACCACCAGCATCCACCAAAAAAGGTCAGGCTCCGGGTGTCACAAGGCCCAGGGGGTGCATCAGAACATTTTCATCACCTTTCACAATCACCAATGGGACAAGGCAGGGATGTCCTCTGTCCCCTCTCTTATACATCCTAGTGATGGAGCACCTGCTCTCATCAATTCGCCATAACCCCAATATTAGGTGGATTGAAGTGGGCTGCACCGAGTACAAGTGCTCTCTATTTGCTGATGATGTCCTAGTATATATCACTCAATCACATATATCCATCCATGCTGTTATGGCTGAAATAGATCACTTTCTTACATGGTCAAATTTTAAAATCAATGCAGCGAAGTCTGAGGCCCTCGATGTCTCCCACCCCAAATCCATACAGGATTCCATCCAGTCCAACTTTACCTTTGCCTGGCCCTCACAGGGTATCAAATACTTAGGAATTCCTATTCATAGAGACCTCTCCCATCTATGTTATCTTAATTTTGGGCCCTTTATTGAACAACTCCATACAGACCACGGTTGGCAAGTTAGAACTGTTAGATTCACTACGTGAACCACTGGTGTTTTGTGGAAAAGCACATGTACACTGTGTTCCAAATTATTATGCAAAAAGTGTTTAGGAGTGATAAGGGAAGAATTTGTTTGTTTGTGAGTTAAACTCATTGATGGTGATGTGTGTCAGGGCTCTTTATATCACTGTAAGCAATTGCAGATACCTGTGCTAATTAGTTTGGCAGGTGTGTCCAATGAAAGGCAAGACTACTTAAGAAGGCTGTCCCACATTATTAAGCAGCCTACATTTTCTGCCAAAATGGGAAAGAAAAAGGATGTGTCGGCTGCTGAGAAGCAACAAATTGTGGAGTGTTTAGGTCAAGGCATGAATAAAATCAACATTGTGCGATGATCAGGATGAAGTGTCTTGGCAATCAAGAAGTATGTAGCTGATTCACAGTACACACGTGTGCGTGCTGATAAGGGCAAATTGAGGACTCTTTGCTACAGGCAATTACGTCAGGTTAAAAGAGCAGCGGCAAAAAAGCCTTGTCATAGCAGCAGACAAGTTTTTGAAGCTGCTGGTGCCTCCAACGTCCCCCGAACAACAAGATGCAGGGTCCTTCAGAGGTTTGCAGCTGTGCATACGCCATCCTGTCGACCTCCTCTATCCACTTCACACAAGCAGAAACGGCTCCAGTGGGCCAAACATTACAAGAAGACTGATTTCAAAACTGTTTTGATCACGGATGAGTGCCGTGCAACGCTCGATGGTCCAGATGGATGGAGTGGAGGATGGCTGGTTGATGGACACCCCACGCAAACACGGCTACAGCGCCAACAAGGAGGAGGTGGAGTAATGTTTTGGGCTGGAATCATGGGGAGAGAGATTGTCGGCCCCTTTAGGATCCCTGAAGGAGTAAAGATGAACTCCATAATGTATGTGGAGTTTCTCAAACAGCACTTCCTGCAATGGTTCAAGAAGAAGAACCGTGTATTCCACAGCAAGATCATTTTTATGCATGATAATGCACCATCACATGCTGCACATAAAACATCTGCATCTCTGGCTGATATGGGCATAAAAGGGGACAAACTTATGGTGTGACACCCATGCTCCCCTGACCTCTACCCCATTCAGAACCTGTGGAGCATCATCAAAAGGAGTGTCTATGATGGCGGGAGGCAGTTCACATCTAAGCAACAGCTCTGGGAGGGTATTCTGTCCTCATCCAAAACAATTGAAGCAGAAACCATCCAAAACCTGACAAATTCAATGGACAAGAGAGTTCAGAAGCTCCTTTCGAACAAGGGGTCCGATGTGAAAATGTAACATCACCTAGAATAAAGTTTTGAGTTGAAAACTGTTTGATTTCAGTTTCTAATAACCTGCTAATGCTTATAATTTCAAAAATGACCATTTTTTTGGTCTTTATTAAAATGAAAAGGTTGATCGAAAAGTTTGGGGGATCTAAGAGTGTGGCAACACAGTAGTCATGATTACTTCGAATTCTGACAATTTGAGGGTCATGCTGCAGGTAGTGCAGCAAGAAGGCACTTATGTGTCTTGCGCATCTCGGAGCCCCAAAATTATTTTCCGGGCTAGATGCAGCTAAAAATTATTATTAATTTTAAATCTGGTGAAGCTTTAGTATAGATGGCCTAATAGGATCAGTGCTGCACACTGCTACAAAGCCCAAATTATTTTCCAGTCAAGATACAGATAAACATGATTAGTAATTTTAAATCTGGTGGAGCTTATTATAGATGGCCTAATAGAATCAGTGCTGCACACTGCTACAAAGCCCAAATTATTTTCCAGCCAAGATACAGATAAACATGATTAGTAATTTGAAAGCTTAAAACGGTTGGTAGGGTGATTTTAACCAATCATCAAGCTTTTACTCTCCCCAGGATGACACAGGGGTAGAAAAGTCGTTTCGGATCCATGATTTGTTCATCTTTATGAACGTGAGTCTGTCTACATTATCAGTGGAGAGCCGCGTGCGCTTATCTGTCAGCACACCACCAGCAGCGCTGAACACACGTTCAGACAGAACGCTGGCTGCGGGTCATGACAAGATCTCCAAGGCGTAAGTGGCTAGCTCCGGCCATTTATCCAGATTGGAAGCCCAAAAAGAGCAAGGGTCCAGTGACACAGTCGTGGCTTCAATGTTTACTTGGAGATACTCCTGTACCATCGTCTCTAGGCGTTGACTATGTGTCAGACTTCTTGTCTCCTGTGGCCTTGCAAAGGATGGGCTAAAAAAGTGGTGAAATGATTCCGCAAAATTGATGTTACCAGCAGATACTGTGGTTCTGTTACGGTTTGAGTGCTGAACACTTGACGGTCCCACGGTTGGCAAGTTGGAACTGTGAGATTCACTACGTGCACCACTGGTATTTTGTGGAAAAGCACATGTAAGATTCTGCAACAGTCTCTGCTGATACTCCTGCATGCGTGCATCCCTTTCTAAGGCAGGAATAATTTCTGCAAATTTACTTTTGTACCGGGGATCTAACAGTGTGGCAACCCAGTAGTCAGGATTATTTCTAATTCTCACAATTCGAGGGTCATGTTGCAGGTAGTGCAGCAAGAAGGCACTCATGTGTGTTGCGCATCCAGGAGCACCAAGTCCCTGTTGTGTTGGTGGCGAGGTAACAATCATGCTTCCTTCCTCTGTCCTCTCCCCCCAACCTCGCACAACAGAAATGTGATCAAGGTCTCCCTCATCTGATGAGTCTTCCATCAGTTCGTCCTCCACTTCTTCCTGGGCTCCTGCACCTTCCTCACTAGTTTGGCTGCTACCATGCGCCCTGGTAAAACCATCTCCCCCACCCTCACATGCCTGCCGCCTTGGTGCTGCCGACCGTCTGGACATTGCAGATGTTAGCCCTTCCGCATACAACTCCTCCTCCTCTACTTCCTCCACCTCCTCTTGTGCCACCACCTGACTCCGAATTCTGTTTAACATGTGCGCCAGCATGTAAATCACCGGAATAGTCATGCTGATAATGGCATCGTCAGCACTAAACATCTTCGTCGCCATTTCAAAACTGTGCAGAAGGGTGCATAGGTCCCTGATCTGAGACCACTCCTCCAGCGTGATTTGCCCCACCTCTGGATCTCGTTGGCCCAGGCTATACGTCAGAACGTATTGCACCAGGGCTTGTCGGTGCTGCCACAGTCGCTGCAACATGTGCAGAGTTGAATTCCACCGGGTAGGCACATCGCATTTTAGCCGGTGAAGTGGCAGGCCCAACGACTTCTGTAGAGATGTAAGTCGCTGAGCTGCGGGATGCGAACGGCGAAAGTGAGCACACAGCGACCGTGCCCTCTGCAGAAGGCCATCTAGTCTGGGATAGTGGGCTAAAAATTGCTGGACAACCAGGTTCAACACGTGAGCCATACAAGGCACGTGTGTGACATTGCCCCGGCGAAGGGCCGCACCCAGGTTTGCAGCATTGTCGCACACGGCCTTCCCTGGTTTCAGGTCCAGTGGAGACAACCATTCATGAAATTGGTTCTCCAGAGCTGACCACAACTCATCAGCTGTGTGACTCACATTTCCCAGACATTTCAATGTAAAAACCGCCTGATGACGTTGAGCCCTACTGCCAGCATAGTAAGGAGGTGTGCAGGATCGCTTCTGCGCAGTTAGAAAGCTTGTGGCATGACCAGACAGGCTTTGGGTGCAGGTGGAAGACCGAGAGGAGGTTGAGGAGGCAGAAGCAGTGGAGGAACTTTGACATAAAGAGGATTGACGCACAACTCGTGGGGACGGCAAGACTTGGACAGCAGCCCCTTGTCCTGCTGTCACCATAGTTACCCAGTGCCCAGTCAGCGACATGTAACGCCCCTGTCCATGCCTACTCGTCCAGCTGTCAGTGGTGAAATGCACCCTGTCACACACAGAGTTTCTCAAAGAAGCGGTGATGTTGTGTGCGACATGCTGGTGGAGCGCAGGCACACCTTTCTTTGAGAAGTAGTGCCGACTGGGCATCTGGTACTGGGGCACTGCGACGGACATAAGGTCTCGAAAATCCTCTGTGTCCACCAGGCGGAAAGGCAGCATTTCTGTAGCCAAGAACTTGCAGATGGTGAAATTCAACCTCTTAGCTTTCTCATGGCTAGGAGGAAATGGTCTTTTACTTGTCCACATCTGAGGGACCGAGGGCTGGCCATTATGCTTAGACGGGGTTGATAAGGGTGTCCCTGGCAAACTGCCGGTCTGTGAGGAAGATGCAGGCGGACATGTTCGGTTGCCTTGATCCAAAGGTGGTGCTATCGATGTCGGACAGCGCTCAACACCAGCTGGTGTTACCACCTCCATAGAAAATGATGACCTGCCAATCACGCTGGCTGTTGCGGGTAAAGAGGTGGCAGGTCTGCGCCCCAAAACAGTTGTGACTGCTGTCCCCCCAGTCACAGAGGATGAAGAGGCCGCGGATGCACAAGATATGGCAGACGGTGGTTGGCCCGGCCGGCTAGGCCGCATTGTAGCACACTGAGCTTCCCACTGCAACTTATGCTTCATGTCCATGTGCCGGTTCATGCATGAAGTACTCAAACTATGTATTTTTTGGCCTCTACTTAGCTTTTGCTGACAAATGTTACAGATAACACGAGTTAGGTCATCTTTATCGATCTGAAAAAATGCCCAGGCTATGCAAGGCTTTACACCCATGCGACCTGAAGAGCCACCACGACTTGTGGTGAGAGGCAGAGTTGTGTTTGAGGATGCAGTTGTTGACGTGCTTCCAGTACTACGTCTCTGTCCAGGAAGGCGCAACCTGACCTCGTCGTCACTAGCATCTTCCTCCACCTCCTCTGCTGACCTCATCTCTTGGCTGACTGTGGGTTGACAGTAAGTGGGATCTCCAACCTTATCATCATCACCCTGTGCGTTATCACACCCGTCGTCCTCAGAGCCAACCTGTTCCTGCCCTGACAAAAAACTAAAGTTGTCGCTCCAATCAGGTATTTGAGTCTTATCATCGTCTTCCTCATTGTCTCCACCAACAGGAGTTACACTTTGGGAATGAGGGTCCACATTATGGTCAGAACCTTCTGCGTCTGGTCCTGGATCCGACTCATAAAGATTCTGGGCATCAGTGCAGATCATTTCCTCATCTGGATTCACAGAAGCGCTGGAGTCGACCTCTGATTCCCAGGCTATAGTATGAGTAAACAGCTCTGCAGACTCAACCATCTGTTCTACCTCATACTCAGACGGGCAGCTGGAGATTTGGGAGCTGTGAGGAAGCAAGTGCGATTGGGGTGACACCTTTGAGGACTGGAGTATTTGTGATGTTGAAGTTGATGTGGAGGAGAGCCCACTTAAAGGAGCACTTGATATCCGTTGAAGCACCTGCTGTTTTTGTGCCTCATCTGGAATTTGTAGCGATTGGCATGGCCGTAAGAAAGGGATCTTATCACATTGTCCGCTAAAAGAAGTAGACATTTTAGTTTGGCTGGAAGATGGTCTTTCTTCTGCAGATGTTACTGTTGCTTTAACACCTACCCCACGGACACAACCTTTTTTCCCCTTCCCAACACGCCTATTCCCCTTTCCACCAGCAGCAGGCCTTTTTCCACTTATTTTGGTGGTTAACTAATTAACAACTCTGGAGTTGTTTGCACAAAAAAACAATGGATGGGAACCGAGCAGAGCTGAGTGGCCAAACTGTGGTATTGGGCCAAAACTATTGGCTGGGTTAGATGCAGAAAAAAATTATATTCAATTTGCAACCTGATGGAGGTCAGTATAGATGGACTAATAGAGAAAGTCCCACACACTGCTAGAAGGCCAAATATTTTTTCAGAGCTAGATGCAGAAAAAAATATATTCAGTTTGCAACCTGATGGAGGTCTGTATAGATGGATTAATAGAACAAGTCCCACACACAGCTAGAAGCCCAATATTTTTTCAGAGGTAGATGCAGAAAAAAATATATTCAGTTTGCAACCTGATGGAGGTCAGTATAGATGGACTAATACAACAAGTCCCACACACAGCTAGATGCCCAATATTTTTTCAGAGGTAGATGCAGAAAAAAATATATTCAGTTTGCAACCTGATGGAGGTCTGTATAGATGGATTAATAGAACAAGTCCCACACACAGCTAGAAGCCCAATATTTTTTCAGAGGTAGATGCAGAAAAAAATATATTCAGTTTGCAACCTGATGGAGGTCAGTATAGATGGACTAATACAACAAGTCCCACACACAGCTAGAAGCCCAATATTTTTTCAGAGGTAGATGCAGAAAAAAATATATTCAGTTTGCAACCTGATGGAGGTCTGTATAGATGGATTAATAGAACAAGTCCCACACACAGCTAGAAGCCCAATATTTTTTTCAGAGGTAGATGCAGAAAAAAATATATTCAGTTTGCAACCTGATGGAGGTCTGTATAGATGGATTAATAGAACAAGTCCCACACACAGCTAGAAGCCCAATATTTTTTCAGAGGTAGATGCAGAAAAAAATATATTCAGTTTGCAACCTGATGGAGGTCTGTATAGATGGACTAATACAACAAGTCCCACACACAGCTAGAAGCCCAATATTTTTTCAGAGGTAGATGCAGAAAAAATATATTCAGTTTGCAACCTGATGGAGGTCTGTATAGATGGACTAATACAACAAGTCCCACACACAGCTAGAAGCCCAATATTTTTTCAGAGGTAGATGCAGAAAAAAATATATTCAGTTTGCAACCTGATGGAGGTCAGTATAGATGGACTAATACAACAAGTCCCACACACAGCTAGAAGCCCAATATTTTTTCAGAGGTAGATGCAGAAAAAAATATATTCAGTTTGCAACCTGATGGAGTTCTGTATAGATGGATTAATAGAACAAGTCCCACACACAACTAGAAGCCCAATATTTTTTCAGAGGTAGATGAAGAAAAAAATATATGCAGTTTGCAACCTGATGGAGGTCAGTATAGATGGACTAATACAACAAGTCCCACACACAGCTAGAAGCCCAATATTTTTTCAGAGCTAGATGCAGAAAAAATTATATTCAATTTGCAACCTGATGGAGGTCAGTATAGATGGACTAATAGAATGATGCTATGCCCAAAAGATTTTACTTCACTAGGTGCAGTAAAAAAATTGGTATTCTATACACAGGTGGTATATCTTGCAACACAGATAGGCTACTCCACTGACTAACACACTCTGCAATAGGCCAAAAAGGATTAGCTTTGCTAGATTCAGCCAAATGCTGTGAAAAAAACTTGCACAGCACTGGCACAGACCTGCCTGGCAAAAACTGATAGGAACTGATGTAACCTAGTCCTGAAAAGGACTCCAATTACAATTAGTCTTTACTCCCACAATCTATCTATTTAAGAGCACAGACCTGCCTGATAAAAGTCGTAGGAAATGCTGTAACCTAGTCCTTAAAAGGACTGCAATCACAACTATTCCCTACTCCCAAGCTATCTGTAGATTTGTGCGAAAATTGGCTTGAAATTAACAAGGTATAGCGCACACAGCAACAGCGGTGCCGTCTAACACCCAGCTGCAGCAGTGAGAAAATGGTGGCGACGGGGAAAATGCCTTTGTCTTATAGGGCAAGGACATGTGACATACACTGCCAATGACACATGCCCTTGCTTGTGTGAAAAAAAGCACTTCGCTCCGTGTGTGCGCTGCTGATAGGCTGATAGATTGCACCTCCCCACTGTAAATGCGGGAAAGAGAAAAAAAAAATGGAGATCTTCATTGTTCCTGCAGAGATCCATCCCCTGCCCCTCCCCCCACCCCGCTGTACACTCAAACTGCGTATTAACATTAATTTTCATCAATACTGAGAAAAAATCCAGTTATGATTTTGGTGCACAAACAGTTATCGAACATAACCTCGAACAGCCGAATTTTTCACAAATTGTTCATGTTCGCCGAACGGCTCGAACACCGCCCAAAACAGCTCGAATTTGAGGTTGGCGAACAGTTCGAGTAGAACAACGCTCATCTCTAGCCACGTGTCTCGTTTGAATACCCAATAATTATAAGGCACAGAGGAATAACGGAGGACATTGGTATGGTTGGCAAGGTACTCCCTCACCATCTTCCGAAACTTTTCATTCCTTGAGAGAGTACCCCGCGCATCAGTGTTTGTGCGATGGGAGGGTCTAAAAAACTGTCCCAAAACTTTGACAGTGTTCCTCTGCCTGTGGTCCATTGCAGTCTGCTGGATTGGAGTTGTGTCTCTTTCGCCTGTTCTCCTTGGTTGTCCAACGAACTGTCACCTCTGCCGCCAGCGTTTTCAGATGGGAATTTTTTTAGTAATTCTGCAACAAGGGCCTTCTAGCACTGCACCATTTTATTAGGTCTGTCCTGGAAGGGAATAAGAGACAGAAAGTTCTCCTTGTAGAGTGGGTATAGAAGTGTTACCAACCAATAATGACTGTCACCCGAAATTTGGACAATGCGAGGGTCACTGGAAAGGCAGCGTAACAAACTCAGCCATGTGTTCCAGATTGCAAAGAGGCAAGACTTCCGTGTCTTTACCAAGAAGACAACTGAACATGCTCTCCTTCTCATCCTCCTCCTCTTCCTCCTCCTCCATGTCCTCAGGCCATCAACGCTTAACAGATGGCATAACAGTTGTGCAGGTAGTACCATCTGTAGCGCAGGAAACTTGCTCCTCCTCCTTCTCTTCCTCATTGTCACCCAATCAACATTGGGATGAGAAGAGGCTGGGCTGTGTGTAATCACCCTGCATGGTTCCATGCTCCATCTCATCATGCTCTGCCTGCAATGCATCCTCTTTAATTGTGAGCAGAGAGCATTTCAGAAGACACAGAAGCGGAATGGTGACGCTAATTATGGCGTCATTGCCGCTCACCATCTTGATGGAGTCCTCAAAGTTTTGGAAGATGATACATATGTCTGACATCCATGTCCACTCCTGAGGTCTTATGTGTGGAGTATGAACTGAATACCGACGGCCTTGTTGATGCTGGTAGAAAACAACTGCACTCTTCTGCTCACAAATCCTTCCCATCATCTGCAATGTAGAGTTCCAATGCATTGGGACATCGCAGATCAGACGGTGAGCTAGAAGCTGCAAATACTGCTGAAGCACGGCAAGGGCATCGGAAGCTGTAGCTGACTTTCTAAAATGGGCACAGAGGCAGCGTACTTTGAAAAGCAGATCCGACAGATCCAGGTAGGTTTTGATGAACCTCTGAACCACGAGGTTAAGCACATTGGCCAGGCATGGTACGTGTGTGAGCTCACATCACCTCAGAGCTGCCACCAGGTTCCGGCCATTGTCCAACACGACCATGCCTGGCTGTAGGTTCAGCATTGTAAGCCACAGATCTGCCTGCTCTTTCAGAGCTGTCCACAACTTTTCAGTGTTGTTCAGTTTGTCACTTAAGAAAATTGTCTTCA
The DNA here is from genome assembly GCF_046119375.1 of Phyllobates terribilis. Taxonomy (NCBI): domain Eukaryota; kingdom Metazoa; phylum Chordata; class Amphibia; order Anura; family Dendrobatidae; genus Phyllobates; species Phyllobates terribilis. The sequence continues at coordinate 450,190,200 of NW_027362764.1, forward strand.
GCATAGCCTGTTGCCGCTTGGCCGAGGCAGTGCTGCAGTGCTTCCAGCTTGCGACTGATGTTGTTATTTCATAGATGGAGGCTGAAGAGGAGGAGGAGGTGCAGGAGCTTTAGAATGTGGGAGCAACCCTGATTGACCTAGGGCCCGCAATCCTCAGCGTCGGGAGGACGCGTTCCGTCCCAAGGTCTGACGGGGTCCCGGCTTCCACTTTGTTAACCCAGTGTGCCATCAGCGAGATGTACCATCCCTGTCCACAAGCACTTGTCCATATTTCCGTGGTTAGGTGCACTTTCCCAGTAACTGCATTGTTGAGGGCAGGTCTAATGTTGTGGGACACGTGCTCATGTATTGCGGGGATGGCACACCAGGAGAAATAGAGGCGACTGGGGACCAAGTATCAAGGGACGGCCGCCGCCATCAGGCAGTGGAAATCTTCTGTCTCCATGAACCTAAAAGGCAACATTTGTCAAATGTGTGAATTTAGTAGTGTGGCCTGTAAGGCGTTAGCTGTGTATTTGCGCTTGCGTTCAAAAGACTGGGGTAAGGAAAACTGAACGCTGTGCTGGTACAAGGACGTGGATGTGCTTGCTGATGGTGCTAGTTGAGAGTGTTCAGGTGCAGGGTGGGAGGTATCGTGGAAAACGCCATGGACAGGGGATTGGCGTGCACGCACAACAGCGGTACAAGCAGTGGAGTTACCCGCAGACACTGGTGCTGGACCATGGGTTTCAGCCCACTTCGTCAGATGCTTTGCTGACATGTGCCTGATCATGCTGGTGGTGGTCTGGCTGTTAGTTTTGCTACCCCTGCTGATGCTGACCTGGCAGGTGGTGCAAACTGCCCTTTTGGGGTTATCTTCAGAGTCTTTAAAAAACAACCAGACTCGGAAATACATAACAGTTGTACTGGTAACTTCCGTTGTGTTGGCGTTTTGAGGAGCGCTTTCCTGCGTTTTGTCTGCAGCCACCATGCTGCTTCTTCCTGCCTGTTGTGGTGCTATGCCTCCCTCCCCCTGTGTGCTGATGTCCTCGGTCTGTATGTCCCCCTACCAAGTTGGGTCAGTTACTATATAATCCACCATCCACCACCTCGTCTTCAACTTCCACACCCTGGTCTTCCTCCTGACTTTCTGGCAATTGTGTCTCATCATCATCATCATCATCTACCTCTTGCGATAGTAATTGCACTTTCCCACCGTCGCGTTCGTGTGACCGTGGCTGCTCCAATATTTGGGCATCGCTACACGCATTCTCCTCTTGACTCGCTTGAAGCTAACCGAGAGGCCCGAATCTACAAATGGAAAAGTGATGGTGGGAGGAAGGAGGATCAGGGTGAGGAATATGCAGTCCAGACTCAAGGCTACTGAAACTTGACCATGTGGATGACAGGGTGGTGGTGGTGGCCAAGTGACTGGAAGCATTATCTTGTATCCAACCAATAACCTTTTGACAATGCTCTTTGTTCAAAAGTGGTGTTCTGCGGTCCCCTATTAATAGGGACAGGAAGGTCGAGCGACAAGATGTGGGTGCTTGTTGTGGCGCAATTTCAACTTGCCCACAGTCATGTCCTCGGCCTCTGCATGCACCATCACCATCACCACGTCCCCATCACTTGCTAAGCACCTTGCCCATTTTTAATGGAGGACAATATTTTCCACGTTCACGAGAAATGGCAGATTTTGGAACAGAGTTATATGTGATACGTCTGACAGAGAAGCACAATTTTAAATAGCAAGCCTGTAATTTACTATTCTTCACAAATACCTAGCGTGAATAGCTTGACCGACACACTGCAATGAAATGAAAATGGAAGAAATGTCTGATTTTGGAACACTCTTATAGATTTTATGTCTGACACAGTACCACGGTTTTAAAAAGCAGGCCTGTAATTTGCTAATACTATCCTTCACAGACACCTAGTGTGAATAGCTTGACCGACACACTGCAACGGAATGAAAATAGTAGAAATGTCTGATTTTAGAACAGTCTTATAGGTGATATGTCTGACAGAGAACGACTGTTTTAAATAGTAGGCCTGTAATTTGCTAATATTATTCTACACAGAGACCTAGTGTAAATAGCTTCACCGACACACTGCAACGGAATGAAAATGGAAGAAATTTCTGATTTTTGAACAGTCTTATAGGTGATATGTGTGACAGAACCACAGTTTTAAATAGTAGACCTGTAATTTACTAATATTATTCTACACAGAGACCTAGTGTGATAGCTTCACCGACACATTGCAATGGAATAAAAATGGAAGAAATGTATGATTATTGAACAGTCTTATAGGTGATACTGTATGTCTGACAGAGAACCACGGTTTTAAATAGCAGGCCTGTAATTTACTAATAATTATTACACAAAGAGACCTAATGTGAATAGCTTAACTGACACACTGCAACAGAATGGAAAAGGAGGCCACTATTTTCCACTTTCAGTTTAAATTTATGGCTTTTTATTGCTGAAATATGGAACAGATCTGGCTTTATTTTGCAGTGAGAACAAGCCAATGGAGCAGAAAAATGTTTTACTTTGGATTGCTTTCTAAGCAAATAACCAGGATTAAGAAAAAAAAATTGCCATTCTAGGTCTAGAAATATCTGTAATAATTACAGCAGCAGCAGACAAGACTTTCCATGGACCCTCTTGTGCTGTATCATACACTGCAGTATGCTACATTCAGTGCACTGCCTACTTAGCACTGATTATATGTAGCTGGATTAGTCCTCAGAAGGACTGTTAGTTCAGATGGATATAAATGTATATAATGTGGAATACCTACACTAAGAGGACGTTCAATGGACCCTCTTGTGCTGTATCATGTACTGCAGTCTGCGGAGAATATCCTCGTAAAGCAAATAGATGAAGCAGCGACTCAAGGAGAAGTCATTATTATGGGAGACTTCAACTACCCTGAAATACATTGGGGGACAGAAACATGTAGTTCAAGCAAAGGTAATAGGTTTTTGACAACTATGAGAGACAATTACATTTCACAACTGGTTCAGGACCCAACAAGAAGGGGGGCACTGCTAGACCTAATATTAACCAATAGGCCTGACCGCATATAAAATATACGAGTTGGGGGTCACTTGGGTAATAGTGATCACAAAATAATATGTTTTCATGTAACCTTTAATAAGATGTGTAGTAGAGGGGTTACAAGGACACTAAACTTCAGGAAGGCAAATTTCCAACGGTTGAGAGATGATCTTAGTGCAATAAACTGGGACGATATCCTGAGACATAAAGCTACACAAAGCAAATGGGAGACATTTATTAACATCCTGAATAGGACCTGTGCACAATATATACCCTTTGGGAATAAACATGCTAGAAATAGGAGGAAACCACTATGGCTAAATAAAGCTATAAGGGGCGCAATAAGTGACAAAAAGAAAGCATTTAGAGAACTAAAGCAAGTAGGTAGTGATGAGGCATTAAATAAATATAGGAAATTAAATAAATTATGTAAAAAACAAATCAAGGCAGCAAAGATTGAGGCAGAGAAAATCATTGCAAGAGAAAGTAAAAATAACCCCAAAATATTCTTTAACTACATAAATAGTAAAAAAACAAAAAAATGATAGTGTTGGCCCCCTTGAAAATAGTCTGGGTGAAATGGTGGATGAGGATGAGGAAAAAGCCAATATGCTAAATGATTTTTTTTCAAGTGTATTTACACAAGAAAATTGCATGACAGAAAACATGATTAGTGATAACAAAAATTCTCCATTAAATGTCACTTGCTTAACCCAGCAGGAAGTACGGCGGCGTCTAAAAATCACTAAAGTTGACAAATCCCCGGGCCCGGATGGGATGCACCCGCGAGTACTACAGGAATTAAGTAACGTCATAGATAGACCATTATTTTTAATCTTTAAAGATTTCATAAGAACTGGGTCTGTACCACAGGACTGGTGTATAGCAAATGTGGTGTCAATATTCAAAATGGGGACAAAAACTGAACTTGGAAATTATTGGCCGGTAAGCTTAACCTCTACTGTTGGTAAAATCCTGGAGGGTTTCCTAAGAGATGCTATACTAGAGTATCTGAAGAAGAATAACCTCATGACCCAATGTCAACATGGGTTTATGAGGGACCATTCCTGTCAAACTAATCTGATCAGTTTTTATGAGGAGGCAAGTTCTTGACTGGACCAAGGAAATGCAGTGGATGTTGTGTATATGGACTTTTCAAAAGCTTTTCATACGGTTCCACACAAAAGGTTGATACATAAAATGAGAACAATGGGAATAGGGGAAAATATATGTATGTGGGTTAAGAATTGGCTCAGTGATAAGAAACAAAGGCTGGTTATTAATGGAAAACACTCAGACTGGGTCTCAGTTAACATTGGGGTACCACAGGGATCAGTATTGGGCCCCCTTCTTTTTAACATATTTATTAATGACCTTGTAGGGGGCATACAGGGTAATATTTCAATATTTGCAGATGACACTAAACTCTGCAGGGTAATCAATACAGAGGAGGACAATTTTATATTACAGGAGGATCTATGTAAACTCGAAGCTTGGGCTGATAAATGGCAAATGAGCTTTAATGGGGATAAATGTAAGGTAATGCACTTGGGCAGAGGAAATAAAATGTATAATTATATGCTTAATTGTAAAACACTGGGCAAAACTGTAACTGAAAAAGACCTGGGTGTATTGGTGGACGACAAGCTCACGTTTAGTGGCCAGTGTCAGGCAGCTGCTGCAAAGGCAAATAAAATAATGGGATGCATTAAAAGAGGCATAGATGCTCATGAGGAGAACATAATTTTACCTCTATACAAGTCATTAGTGCGACCACACTTAGAATACTTTGTACAGTTGTGGTCTCCGGTGTATAAGAAAGACATAGCTGAACTAGAGCGGGTGCAGAGAAGAGCGACCAAGGTTATGAGAGGACTGGGGGGTCTGCAATACCAAGACAGGTTATTACACTTGGGGTTATTTACTGTGGAAAAAAGAAGGCTTAGGGGTGATCTTATTACTATGTACAAGTATATGAGGGGACAGTACAAAGACGTTTCTACTGATCTTTTTACTCTGAGGCCTGAGACGGGGACAAGGGGGCATCTTCTACATCTGGAGGAAAGAAGGTTTAATCATAATCACAGATGGGGATTCTTTACTGTAAGAGCAGTGAGACTATGGAACTCTCTGCTGCATGATGTTGTAATGAGTGATTCACTGTTAAAATTTAAGTAGGGCATGGATGCCTTTCTTGAAAAGTATAATATTACAGGTTATAAATACTAGATTCCTTGATAGGGCGTTGATCCAGGGAACTAGTCTGATTGTCGTATGGAGTCGGGAAGGAATTTTTTTCCCCAATGTGGAGCTTAGTGTTTGCCACATGGTTTTTTTTTGCCTTCCTCTGGATCAACATGTTAGGCTATGGGTTGAATTAGATGGACTTAGTCTTCCTTCAACCTTAAAAACTATGTTACTATGTTACATATACTGCCTGCCTGTCTAACTCCTGCTATGACCACTGAATATATGCAACTGGATTAGTCCTCAGAAGGACTGTTAGTTCAAATGGATATAGATATAGGTTGTGGAATACCTATACTAACTATAAACAAGCAAATCTCTCCATGACTCAGCTGCAGCTCTCTATACTCTGCCTGATTCTGGGGAAGACTATGACGAGCACGGTGGCGCCCGGTCTTATATACACCTGATGATGCTGTGCGGCCTGCCAATCACTGTAATGCCCACAACCAACATGGCTACGGCATTACAGTGCATGGCAGGCAATCCCTGCATGTTCATTGGCTCTCTAAAGAACACCAAACATGCAGGGAAGTGACACAAATTCCTGCCCGAGCAACCCGGAAATACTCGTCAAGCCCCGAGCTCGTCGAGCACAGTGATGCTCGGGCAAGTACCGAGCAGTGGCGAGCACTTTCGCTCACACTAGAAGACACCAGTTGTTAGTGACAGGTTGAAATGGTGGGTTAGGGTTGGGATGAAGATAGTGGTGAGGTTGGGGTTGGGGGATGAGGTGGAAGGGGATTGAGTCTAGTTCACAGGTGGCGAGGTGTGATTTGGAGAGTAAAAAGGAAAGTTAATCTTCTGTAATGGTGGAGAAACTGGTTTTGGATGCGGAGGAGGATTGCGTATGTGTGAGGAGGGGCTGGGGAACTTTAGGCAAAAACTTTGTCTTATGGTGTCAATCTTCTATTTGAAGAATGAGGCAAAGTCTTCCACTGAGATGAGAGGAGAGGAAGGAGGCGCTGGGGGGCGGAGGAGAGAATTGAAAGGTGTTGAATAGTTGCTTGGGGTTGTGAGACGGAGGATATGAGAGATGAGAAGTATGTTTGCTTTGCTGTAGTGAGTGTGTACTTGTATGTAGTGAGGGACTGTTTGAATGCAATGAAGTGCTCATTGGAGTGGGATCTTTTCCATCTATGCTCAGCAACCCTGGAGGCCCGTCGCAGTTCTTTTGTTAGGCTGGTGTGCCAGATTTGCCTGTTGATTGTGCGAGCTTTGGTATGTGTGAGGTGGGTGACCGAATCGAGAGCTGCAGTTGTTGTGGTGTTATATAATGCGGCAGCAACATCTGCTTCATGTAAGGAACTGATGTCTGTAAGAGGGAGGAGGGATTCGGAGAGTGAGTGTAGGTCAAGGAGTTTGAGGTTCCAGCAAGGGTATGCTAGTTTGTGGAGTGGGGATTGTTGCCCTGGAGAGGGCGGAGAAAGTAAGTAGGTTGTGGTCAGAAAAAGGGAGGGGTGAGTTAGAGAGTAGAGATGAGCGGTGTTCGACTAGAACTGTTCGCCAATCTCAAATTCGAGCTGTTTTGGGCGGTGATCGAGTTGTTCGACGAACCCGAACGATTTGCAAAAAATTCGGCTGTTCGAGGTTATGTTCGATAACTGTTCGTGCACCAAAAGCGTGTCCTGCATGTCTGGTGCTATTTAGAGCACCAATCATGCAGGGATTGTCTGCCACTCACTGTAATGCCACAGCCATGGTGGTTGTGGCATTACAGTGATTGCCCAAATCGATGGGAACAGTGCCAACAGTGAAACACGAAAAGCCGGCAATTCAGCAGCGGCATACACCGGTACCCGACAATTTAGAACCGAAAGAATAGAGCTTCACACATAGATTAGATAGATATAAACATGTCAGCCACATATATATGAAGTACAGTGAAAGTGCTGCTTACTGTACTTGTCATTTAGCGTAAAGGATTTATCAAAAAAAATAATAGTGTTTTCATGCACCGTCTCTTTAAGAAAGCCGGCCGGCAATTCAGCAGCGGTACCCGACAATTTAGAATAGAAGGAATAGAGAATCACACATAGATTAGATAGATAGAAACATGTCAGTCACATATATATGAAGTACAGTGACAGTGTTGCTTACTGTACTTGTCATTTAGTGTAAAGGATTTATTAAAAAAAATAATAGTGTTTTCATGCACCGTCTCTTTAAGAAAGCCGGCCGGCAATTCAGCATCTGTACCCGACAATTTATAACAGACAGAATAGAGCTTCACACATAGATTAGATAGATAGAAACATGTCAGTCACATATATATGAAGTACTGTGATAGTGTTGGTTACTGTACTTGTCATTTAGTATTAAAATAAAGGATTTATTATTAAAAAAATTGGCGTGGGGTTCCCCTTAATTTTAGGGTCTAGCGGAGGTTAAGCAGACAGCTGGGGCAGATGTTTGAAGCCTGGGAAGGGGGTAATACCCACGGAGCTTCCCAGGCTACTAATATCAGCCCCCAGCTGAATACATAGCCTTTACTAGCTATTAAAATGGGGGACCCCCCCAAAAAAATGACGTGGGGTCCCCCCTAATTTAATAGCTAGCAAAGGCTAGGCAGACAGCTGGGGGCTGATATTAATAGCCCAGGAAGGGAGCCATGAATATTGGCCCCCTCCCAGGCTAGAAACACCAGCCGTCAGCCGCCCCAGAAATGGCGCATTCATAGGATGCGCCAATTCTGGCACTTAGCCTCGCTCTTCCACGCTGCCCTGTAGCGGTGGCAGGGGGTAATAGGGCTGGGGTTGATGTCAGCTTATAATGCCAGCTGACATCAAGCCCAGGTTAGTAATGGAGAGGCGTCTATAAGACACCCCCATTACTAACCCCATAGTCAAAGTTAAAAAAAACACCCAGAATAAAGTCCTTTAATTGAAATGAAGACACAATTCTTTATTGTTCTAAATTAAACCATACTTACCATCACGCCCATTCCAGCTGAAGCCAACGATCTCCTGTAATAAAAATAAAATAATAAAGCAACCTCATCCTTACCTTTCCATGGTTCCCACGACAGCTTCAGCTCTGCTACATCGAGATGACAGGCTGGACCGCAGCAGAAAGCTGCCATCCAGCCTGTCATCCCGCAGACACTGAGAAGAGCAGGCTTGCTTGCGCTCCACATTGTCTCTCTGTGACGGCATAAAGATGAGCCGAGGTCATGTCCAATGAACTTGGCTCACCTCATGCACGTCACTTACAGCGTGGGAGAATTCTCACGCTGAAGCGTTGAGTGCAGGAGAATTTTCCCACGCTGTCAGTGAGGTGCATGAGGTGAGCTGAGTTCATTGGACATGAGCTCACCTCATGCACGTCACTGACAGCGTGGGAGAATTCTCCTGCACTCAGCACTTCAGCGTGAGAATTTTCCCACGCTGTCAGTGACGTGCATGAGGTGAGCCGAGTTCATTGGACATGACCTCGGCTCATCTGCATGCCGTCACAGCGAGACACTGAGGAGCGCAAGCATGCCTGCTCTTCTCAGTGTCTGCGGCATGACAGGCTGGATGGCAGCGTTCTGCTGCGGTCCAGCCTGTCATCTCGATGTAGCAGAGCTGAAGCTGTCGTGGGAACCATGGAAAGGTAAGGATGAGGTTGGTTTATTATTTTTCTTTTATTGCAGGAGATCGTTGGCTTCAGCTGGAATGGGCGTGATGGTAAGTATGGTTTAATTTAGAACAATAAAGAATTGTGTGTTTATTTCAATTAAAGGACTTTATTCTGGGTGTTGTGTTTTTTTTAAATACTTTACTAGAAATTCATGGCGGTCATGTCTAATACTGGCGTGACCCCATGAATTTTTGGCTTGGGGCCAGCTGATAATACCAAGCTGGCCCTAACCCCTTTATTACCCAGTGAGCCACCGCACCAGGGCCCTGGATGAGTTGGGTACAGCGCCAGAAGATGGCGCTTCCATGAACGCGCCATTTTCCGGGGTGGCTGCGGACTGCAATTTGCAGCGGGGGGGGGGGCCCAGAAAGCTTGGGCCTCCCTGCACTGCAGATTCCAGCCCCCAGCTGCCTAGTTGTACCTGGCTGGACACAAAAATAGGGCGAAGCCCCACGTATTTTTTTTTATATTATTTCATGAAATTCATGAAATAATTAAGAAAAAAAGGCCTTCCCTATATTGTTGTGTCCGGCCAGGTACAAATAGGCAGCTGGTGGTTGGGGGCAGCCTGTTCCTGCCTGCTGTACCTGGCTGGACACAAATATAGTGCGAAGCCCCACTTCAATTTTTTTTAATTATTTCAGGAAATTCATGAAATAATTTAAAAAAAATTGACGTGGGGCTTCGCACTATATTTGTGTCCAGTCAGGTGCAGCAGGCAGGAACGGGCTGCCCCCAACCACCAGCTGCCTATTTGTACCTGGCCGGACACAACAATATAGGGAAGCCCTTTTTTTCTTAATTATTTCATGAAATAATTTAAAGAAAATTGACGTGGGGCTTCGCCCTGTTTTTGTGTCCAGCCAGGTACAACTATGCAGCTGGGGGCTGGAATCCGCAGCGCAGGGAGGCCCAAGCTTTCTGGGCCACCCCCGCTGCAAATTGCAGTCCGCAGCCACCCCGGAAAATGGCGCGTTCATAGAAGCGCCATCTTCTGGCGCTGTACCCAACTCATCCAGGGCCCTGATGCGGTGGCTCACTGGGTAATAAAGGGGTTAGGGCCAGCTTGGCATTATCAGCTGGCTAAAAGCCCAAAATTCATGGGGTCACGCCAATATTAGACATGACCACCATGAATTTCTAGTAAAGTATTTAAAAAAAACACAACACCCAGAAAAAAGTCCTTTAATTGAAATAAACACACAATTCTTTATTGTTCTAAATTAAACCATACTTACCATCACGCCCATTCCAGCTGAAGCCAACGATCTCCTGCAATAAAAGAAAAATAATAAAGCAACATCATCCTTACCTTTCCATGGTTCCCATGACAGCTTCAGCTCTGCTACATCGAGATGACAGGCTGGACCGCAGCAGAACGCTGCCATCCAGCCTGTCATCCCGCAGACACTGAGAAGCGTAGGCTTGCTTGCGCTCCACAGTGTCTCTCTGTGAGGGCATCCAGATGAGCCGAGTTAATGTCCAATGAACTCGGCTCACCTCATGCACGTCACTGACAGCGTGGGAGAATTCTCCTGCACTCAGCGCTTCAGCGTGAGAATTTTCCCACGCTGTCAGTGACGTGAATGAGGTGAGGTCATGTCCAATGAACTCAGCTCACCTCATGCACGTCACTGACAGCGTGGGAAAATTCTCACGCTGAAGCGCTGAGTGCAGGAGAATTCTCCCACGCTGTCAGTGACGTGCATGAGGTGAGCTGAGTTCATTGGACATGAACTCGGCTCATCTGCCTGCGCTTCTCAGTGTCTGCGGGATGACAGGCTGGATGGCAGCGTTCTGCTGCGGTCCAGCCTGTCATCTCGATGTAGCAGAGCTGAAGCTGTCCTGGGAACCATGGAAAGGTAAGGATGAGGTTGCTTTATTATTTTTCTTTTATTGCAGGAGATCGTTGGCTTCAGCTGGAATGGGCGTGATGGTAAGTATAGTTTAATTTAGAACAATAAAGAATTGTGTGTTTATTTCAATTAAAGGACTTTATTCTGGGTGTTTGTGTTTTTTTTTTTTAACTTTGACTATGGGGTTAGTAATGGGGGTGTCTTATAGACGCCTCTCCATTACTAACCTGGGCTTGATGTCAGCTGGCATTATAAGCTGACATCAACCCCAACCCTATTACCCCACTGCCACCGCTACAGGGCAGTGGGAAGAGCGAGGCTAAGTGCCAGAATTGGCGCATCCTATGGATGCGCCATTTCTGGGGCGGCTGACGGCTGGTGTTTCTAGCCTGGGAGGGGGCCAATATTCATGGCACCCTTCCTGGGCTATTAATATCAGCCCCCAGCTGTCTGCCTAGCCTTTGCTAGCTATTAAATTAGGGGGGACCCCACGTCATTTTTTTAAGGGGGTCCCCCATTTTAATAGCTAGTAAAGGCTAGGTATTCAGCTGGGGGCTGATATTAGTAGCCTGGGAAGCTCCGTGGGTATTACCCCCTTCCCAGGCTTCAAACATCTGCCCCAGCCGTCTGCTTAACCTCCGCTAGAGACTAAAATTACGGGGAACCCCACGCCAATTTTTTTTTTAATAAATGCTTTATTTTAACACTAAATGACAAGTACAGTAATCAACACTGTCACTGTACTTCACATATATGTGACTGACATGTTTCTATCTATCTAATCTATGTATGATTCTCTATTCCTTCTATTCTAAATTGTCGGGTACAGATGCTGAATTGCCGGCCGGCTTTTTTAAAGAGACAGTGCATGAAAACACAATTATTTTTTTAAATAAATCCTTTACACTAAATGACAAGTACAGTAAGCAACACTGTCACTGTACTTCATATATATGTGACTGACATGTTTCTATCTATCTAATCTATGTGTGAAGCTCTATTCTTTCTGTCGTAAATTGTCGGGTACCAGTGTATGCCGCTGATGAATTGCCGGCTTTTCGCGTAATACATTCTACATTATTCTTAGTTGTTTTACTTCATGTAGAATTAAGCTACAAGGAAAGAAAGGGTTTATTTTCATTCCGATATTTGTGTCCCATTGACTTGCATTGGTTTCCGGTATCGGAATCGGCGATATCCGATACTTTTTGGATATCGGTCCGATCCAATCCGATACGATATTTCCTGATATCGGAAGGTATCGCTCAACACTATCCTTAACATATTTCACAGGAAAGCACTTTCACTTTCGTTTTTGAACGTTTTATTTTGAGCCTGTAAAAGTGGCTTAATACCTCTGACCACGTTGTTGACAGCAGTGACCTGGGGGTCAGAAATGCTTCCAGGGGTGATCCCCATGCTGTCCCCATGTTATTTGAGCACTGTCACAATCGTTTTGGGCACTTGTTAGGCTTTTAAAAGACTGCCGGGGGAGCAGCAGCAAAAATGCTCGAGTCTCCCATAGACTAACATTGGGCTCGTTGCTCGGGTCGAGCACCCGAGTATCACGGCGAGCTCGGCCCGAGCTTCAAGCACCCGAGCATTTTAGTGCTCGCTCAACACTAGTCCTAACCCCATTTATAAGGCAAGAAATCCTACTTATTAAACCTGACAGGGCACACCTGTGAAGTGAAAACCATTTCCGGTGACTATCTCTTGAAGCTCATCAAGAGAATGCCAAGAGTGTGCAAAGCAGTCATCAAAGCAAAAGGTGGTTACTTTGAAGAACCTAGAATATAAGACATATTTTCAGTTGTTTCACACTTTTTTGTATATAAGTGTATATAAGTATATAATTCCACATGTGTTAATTCATAGTTTTGATGCCTTCAGTGTGAATGTACAATTTTCAAAGTCATGAAAATACAGAAAAATCTTTTAATGAGAAGGTGTGTCCAAACTTTTGGTCTGTACTGTATATATACCAGGATGGGACCGAGGATTAGGGACATATTGTAAAGAGTGTGTCATATCTGATAAGTGATGAGTGAGCATGTATAGTTAACCCTTTCGGCGAGCACGCTTGGATGCTCGCCGAGTATTTGCGGTGTGCTCGGCATCTATGTTAGTGTCGCTGTGGCTTCATGCGTCACGGCTGTTAAACAGCTGTGACACATGCAGGGATTGCCTGTTTGTTAGGCAATCCCTACATGGGTCACAGCTGTTTAACAGCCGTGACACATGCAGTCACGGAGACACTAGCATAGATGCCGAGCATGCCGCAAATACTCCTGATGTTACCTCTGTAAAATCTGAGTTCAGAAGGTCACAACGCTTAATTGAACGCAGGTTCTCCTTGGAGCCCGTTTGACTATTACCTTTGAATTGGAGTGGATTTACTGTCATTTTTGTGCAGAAGGGGTTAAGGACCCTTTCCCTTCTGGCTGTGAACTTGTAGCTTTAGAACTCAGCTGCAACACCTTGTGACCATTCCCTTTAACTTTATAAACCCACTCCTAGTGTTATCCCATGCCAGTTATAGATCTTCAATACTGACCACTTTGAAGGAACCGGCCTCTAGACAAGCTGAGGTGTTAGTTACTGTTGTAGCAGCGAAGTGTACCATTGGAGAAATTGAGGATTGTTATTTGTTGTGTCTATTCCCAACTGTTTGTCTTACCTTCCTCATGTTGTTGTATTATAGTAGTGTGACTAGTGCCTCGCTGGCCTACACATTAGTCAAAGTGTGTTCAGGGACAGCGAGGGCCTAGACACGTTATCGCGCACAGGGGAAAAGGACCCGTCTACGGATGATAGCGAGTGCAGGGATATTACTCAGGTGTATGCTAAGAGATGACTCCTCTTTCTTCTCTCTATCGCCAGGCATTTCTTAGTACATCTTCCCTGGTGTTCCCTTCATGTTGAGCCGCACGCTTGGCATTCTCTTGTTGGAGGCGTGACATTAAAACTGGCCCACATTTTTCTTTCTGGATCTTAATATGGATCCCGTTGCAGCCTTGGCAAAACTGATGCAGAATCTGTCTTTTGAACGGACAGACCTGCAATCTAGGGTTTTGCAGCAACAGCAGACCATGGGTCTGGCAGTCAGACATACTGAACCAAAAGTGGCCCTCCCTAACAAGTTTTCGGGGAGAATGGATATGTTCTTAGGTTTTTCTTAAGCTTGCAAGCTTTATTTTAATCTTTGTCCGCCCTCTTCTGGGAGTAAGGAACAATGGGGAGGAATTGCAATCTCCCTCCTTTAAAGAAACCCTCAATCCTGGGCCTTTTCACTTCTGTCCGACATACAGTCACTCCGATCGGTTGATGTTTTTTTTGTGGCCCTAAGCCACGTGTATGATGATCCGGACCATGTTTCCCCTGCTGAGTCTAAGATACGTAAGCTCCAGCAGGGAAACCAGCTGGATGAGGAGTTTTCCTCAGAATTCCATAGATGGGCCTCTAACAGCAGATGAAACAAACCTGCCCTGAGAAGCCAGTTTTGTCAGGGCCTGTCTGGTGCTATATGAAACTCCTGAGTCGCTAGAGGCCGATGTGGCTCTTGTCATGCAAATTGATGGATGCCTTAGAGGTAGACCCTGTGATGACTCCTCTCCCAGTTGTACTTCCTAAGGCTGAATATTTTCCTCTGTGCTCTGATGAACAGATGCAGTTAGGGCAGGCCTCTCCTTAGTATGTTTCTCTTTCAGGGTGTGTTTCTTCTGTGGTTGAAAGGGTCAATTTATTGGGGTCTGTCCTTCTGACATGAGTGTGTCCTTTTCCTTCTGAAAACTTCTGACCAAAGATTGTGTGGAGGATTACAACCTGGGCATTTATACTTTATCTACTCCACATGTACATCTCAGTTTATCTTACCTGCAGAAGTGGATTTAGGTGCGAAAACTGAGATCATATCTATCCTCTTGGATAGTGGGGCAGGAGTCAATATGGTTGATGCTCGGTTAGCCCAGGCCCATAATCCTGTAGTTGACTGCAGTCCAGAGAAATAGTTAGATGTAGTGATTTCTGCAAGAATAATTGCCTGAGTACTATTATATCTATCATCTCTTCTAAAACCATACTCTCTTTTCTGTCCTATTTTGTGGATGTATTCTCAGAAAATGGGTGCCAAGAACTGCCTCTTCATTGGGCATATGATTGTCCCGTTAACGTGTTCCCTGGAGCAACTACCAAAGATCAGGTTTTATAATTTTTCGGGCCCCGAAAGGCAGGCAATGAGAGATTACATCTTTGAGAGTCTTGCTAAGCGACATATTAGACCCCCCTCTTCTCCCATGGCAGCGGGGTTCTTCTTTGTTAAGAAAAAAGATGGGGGTCTGTGTCCCCGTTTAGGGTTTTGCAAGTTGAATCAAATTACCATTCAAGACCCTTATCTTCTCCTACTCATTCCTGACTCATTTAAGCAGATTGCTGGAGCTAAATGGTTCTCCTAGCTGAATTTCAGGGGAGCCGATAATCTGATTAAACTCAGAGAGCAGGATGAATGGAAAATAGCCATTAACACCGCTGAAGGGCATTATGAAATCCTTGTCATGCTTTTTGGCCTGCCTATTGCCCCCTTCGTTTTTCAGCAATTTGTCAATGACATTTTTCATCATCTGATGGGTAGATTTGAGGTGGTTTATCTCAATGACATTTTAATCTACTTGCCCGATCTCAAGACACATCAGGTATACGTCAGGCAGATATGCCAAACTGGAAAAATGTATATTCGTCGTACAGGAAATTCAATTTTTGAGCGTCCAGGTGTCAACTGCGGGTTTGCAGATGGACCCAGATATGGCAATCACACTTCTGGAATGGGATCTCCTGGAAAATCTGAAAGGCTTGCAATGCTTTCTGAGGTTTGCCAACTAATATCGGAAGTTTATTCGGAACTTCTTGTCAATTGTCAAACCTTTCACTAATATGACAAAGAAAGGTACAGACTTTTCAAAGTGGTGCAACCCTGCTCTAGAGGCATTTTTTTCCTTGAACAGATACTTTGCCATGGCTCCTGTACTCACGCAAATCGATGTCTCCCAACCATTTATTGTTGAGGATGAAGCATCTGAGGTGGAGGTAAGGGCTGTCTTATATCAAGGGCCATCTCTTGGTAAGGGCAACCATGTGTCTTTTTGTAAAAAAATTATCGTCAGCAAAATGAACTGTGATATTGGCAATAGAGAGCTTTTGGCCATCAAGTTGGCTTTTGAAGAGTGGCGTCATTTTTTGTAGTGGGCAGTCCACCCTGTCACAGTGATTACTGATCTTAAAAATCTTCTATACCTTGAATCCACTAAATGTCTTAATCTTAGACAAGGTATATGGTCTTTGTTTATTACCAGATTTCATTTTATTGTAATTATAATTATAGGGCTGCACCATAACTCTGTTCTTGCTGGTCAACCATGTAGTGAAGCAATTTTGGACCTCTTTTCTCGTAGTTTTTCAATCATTGCACATTCTAAGACCCCACATACTCATCCATCCAGGTCTCTCCTACCGTTGACTATACCTTGTAGACCAAGGACACATTTATCCATGGATTTTATTACTGACCTTCCTTCATCTGCTGGAAAAACGGTAAGCTTATTAGTGTTGGATAGGTTTAGTAAGATGGCACACTTCATTGCCTTTGACTTTGGCTCAAGTGTTTGTCACTGAGATTGTGAAATTTCACTGGGTTCCCTCCGATGTGGTGTCAGATCGGGGGACCCAGTTAGCATCTAAATTTTGGAGGGTGTTTTGTTCTTGGCTGGGGATGCATCTATCCTTTCCCTTGGTGTTTCATCCTCAAACTAACAGTCAGACTAAATGTTTAAATCAAAGTTTAGAGACGTACCTTAGGTGTTTTGTGTCTGATAATCTGGAAGATTGGTCATCTATCTTATTTACATCTGGCTGAGTTTGAGTTGAACAATCGTCGTAACAAATCCACTGGTAGGTCACTATTATTTGGTAAAAAAGAAAAAAGGAACACCAGCTCACCTGAGTATAAGCATCCTGGGGCACGGAGTGCAGAGAACCACCTCGGAACTCATGCAAGTAGAAAAAGGGAAAAGCTCCAGCTACAGGTAAGTCCCAAAAAGTCTTCTTTATTGAATTAAAATACAAATGCGAACGCCGATGGGGAATTCTTTATCCAAGCTACATACATATGGCAAGTGCCTAGTATATATATGTGGCCCGAACAATAAAACAAAGATAAACAAATCACGTGACAATTAGAAACACACCCTACAATAGGGTGTTAACCCTAACGGAATGGGGGTTTGAATAATGCAGAAAGAAACATATGATGGTAATCAAATGCAGTAGAACACAATAAAAGAAATTATGCAAATATCAATTTTTCATGGTAATGGGAAAGAAGCTCTCTTCGCATATTTAAACCAGCCGGATGACACGTATCAAGGAAATACCTTTTAATACTAGTAATTTCATATCTTTTATGCATCAAGAAAGCTTATATGCACCAAATGTCCAGCTGGGGGTCTTAATGTAGGGGAGACAGGGCAAAACTTAGAACAAGGATGAATCATTATCGCCACACAATAAATGAATAGATCTGCCTGTAGCCAAGCATTTTTGTTCCCCTGATCACAGCATTAAAGATATGAAATTACTAGTATTAAAAGGTAACTTCAAATCTCAAAGAGAAAGAAGAGACTCAGATTATAAACTGATGATGACCTTTAAGACTTTCAGAGCAGGAATGAATGTGTCGCATGGATTTATGTCATTATACATCAACTAAGGAATGTGCTCCTCAGACTCTCAGACCTGTAAGGTCATCACAACACTGGACACAGGACAATAAAACCTTCACACTCCTTGTCTATTAACTTCTAAAATATTTATAGCCAGAACTGTTTATTTCTTCCATAATAACTCTGCTTTTCATCACCTGTCTTACCAATTTTTTTTTCTCTTGTGTGTCTTATTGTGTATAAATATGTGACTCTTCAGATTTTGTGTTATACGAGCCTGATAAAGAGACCTGAGGAGTCTCGAAAGCTTGCAATTTGTTACCATCTTTTCAGTTAGCCATTAAAAGGTATCAACCACTGAGGACTCTCAAATCTAAATATTTTTCTATCTACTGGCTAACACGGTACAAGAATATATATTTTCCCTATAACAAAATGGAGCATATCAGAATATACTGCATCTCCATGGAACTTAAGCCACTTCTGAAGAAACGTGCACAATTGGACAGCGACATTTTTTTCTTATCTAAATGCAAAAAGGAGAATCTAATTCTCAAAGGACTCTGGATTTCAAACCCAATTCTTCATACCTACAATACTCATTATGCACAAAACCTTTGTCACGGGACTTCTGAGAGACTAAGGAACCACCTTTTGCATGTCTTCTACAGTATCAAGAGTAAGGTCCAAGGGCAATTTGAAACTCGGAGGAAAACACTTACAGAAAACACAGAGCAAAAATTACAGCAATACTATAACAAACTACGGACCCTTCTGATTCATAACAAGGAAAAGAAGCTGCACAGATTGCGCCTAAACTCAGGACGCTATACAAACAGTTACAAAACAAAGCCAAAACCTGACAATTTGGACAACCACTCCATTCCAGACACAGAAGCATCTAACTGTGTCATCAATCTCTCAGATTATACACCAAACAAAGCGGAGCTGACTGTGCTTTCTAGGGGACTCTCATTTTGTACTACTAAGGCCCTAGATAAAACTGAACTCTGTAGTGATATGGAAAATTATTTCAGGAGACTGTGCCTGAGGGAATACTTCAATGCTACAGAAGATTCAGAACCCACCCTAACTGAAGGAAAAGAGATTTTGACAACCAAGAAGAGGTCAGATTGGACACCTCCACCTGGATGAAACTCTCATTTGGATACATATATAGACTCCTTCAGACATGTGATAAAATCCACCATCTTAAACACAAACAGGAGACAAGCATCCAACATCAGTGCCCAGGAGAGAAAGACCATACAATCTTTGAAAACCAACAAAGAAATCATCATTAAACCTGCTGACAAGGGTGGTGCAATAGTCATGATGAACACATCAGACTACATGAAGGAAGCAAGCAGACAACTGGTGGACACGCGCTACTACAAAAAACTGGAGTCTGATCCTACACAGGACTATTACAAGGAACTAAACAAGTTGGTATCGTGTCTGCCTGACGAATCCATAAGAGCCGATGACCGGATACCAAAGAGTCCAAGAATAGGGACATTCTATATGCTCCCCAAAATGCACAAATCTGGAAATCCAGGAAGACCACTTATTTCATGTGTGGGCACCCTTACTGAGCAAGTTTCTGGATGGGTAGAGTGTGTTCTTAAACCCCTGGTAAAGAGTACACCCAGCTACATTCAGGACATGACAGACCTACTGAATAAACTAGCAGCAGTAGGTCCTCTACCAGAAGGAACCATCCTGGCCACCATGGATGTGGAATCTTTGTATTCTAATATCCCACACATATCCCACACAAGGATGGATTAAATGCCTGCAAAATCTTCATAGAAAATACAGGAATTGTTGCTGATTTTGTGGTCAAACTTAAAGAATTCATCCTCACCCACAATTACTTTGAATTTGATAACAACATATATCTACAGGAAACTGGTACAGCGATGGGAAGTAAAATGGCTCCACAGTACGCAAATCTTTTCATGGCCAAACTTGAAAGTGACTTTTTGTCCTCATGTCCCATCAGGCCTCTGGCCTACTATCGTTTCATTGACGATATTTTAATCATCTGGACGGGGTCTGAGCAACAGCTGAAGACATTCCATGAACACTTTAATCAATTTCATCCCACCATCAACCTAACACTCAACTACTCCTGTACTGAAATTAACTTTTTGGACACCATCATCAAGCTACAGAACAATGAAATAGAGACATCCTTGTACCGGAAACCAATCGACCGTCCTACATACTTTAAATGGGACAGTTTCCATCAAAAACACATAAAAAACTCTATTGTTTACAGCCAAGCCATCAGATACAATCGGATATGTTCCAACCAGATGGATAGAGACAAACACCTTGTAGTAGTATACTTAATTATATGCACCAAATGTCCAGCTGGGGGCCTTTATGTAGGAGAGACAGGGCAAAAACTTAGAACAAGGATGAATCATCATCGCCACACAATAAAAGAAAAAAGAATAGATCTGCCTGTAGCCAAGCATTTTTGTTCCCCTGGTCACAGCATAAAAGATATGAAATTACTAGTATTAAAAGGTAACTTCAAATCTCAAAGAGAAAGAAGAGTCTCAGAATATAAACTGATGATGACCTTTAACACTTTCAGAGCAGGAATGAATGTGTCGCATGGATTTATGTCATTCTACATCAACTAAGGAATGTGCTCCTCAGACTCTAAGACCTGTGAGGTCATCACAACACTGGACACAGGACAAAAAAACCTTCACACTCCTTATCTATTAACTGCTAAAATATTTATAGCCAGAACTGTTTATTTCTTCCATAACAACTCTGCTTTCATCACCTGTCTTACCTATTTTTTTTTTCTCTTGTGTGTCTTATTGTGTATAAATATGTGAATCTTCAGATTTTGTGTTATACCAGCCTGATGAAGAGGCCTGAGGAGTCTCGAAAGCTTGCAATTTGTTACCATCTTTTCAGTTAGCCATTAAAAGGTATCAACCACTGAGAACTCTCAAATCTAAATATTTTTCTATCTACTGGCTAACACGGTACAAGAATATATATTTTACCTTAAATTAAAAACTGAAAAGTGGGGTGTGCAATATTGTTCGGCCCCTTTACTTTCAGTGCAACAAACTCACTCCAGAAGTTCAGTGAAGATCTCTGAATGATCCAATGTTTTCCTAAATGACTGGTAATGATAAATAGAATCCACCTGTATGTAATCAAGTCTCCGTATAAATGCACCTGCTCTGTGATAGTCTCAGAGTTCTGTTTCAAGTGCAGAGAGCATCATGAAGACTAAGGAACACACCAGGCAGGTCCGAGATACTGTTGTGGCGAAGTTTAAAGCTGGATTTGGATACAAAATGATTTCCCAAGTTTTAAACATCTCAAAGAGCACTGTGCAAGCGATCATATTGAAATGGAAGGAGTATCAGACAACTGCAAATCTACTAAGACCCGGCTGTCCCTCTAAACTTTCACCTCAAAAAAGGAGAAGACTGATCAGAGATGCAGCCAAAAGGCCCGTGACCACTCTGGATGAACTGCAGAGATCTACAGCTGAGGTGGGAGAGTCTGTCCGCAAGACAACAATCAGTCGTACACTGCACAAATCTGGCCTTTATGGAAGAGTGGCAAGAAGAAAGCCATTTCTCAAAGATATCAAAAAAGTCTCATTTGAAGTTTGCCACAAGCCACCTGGAAGACACACCAAACATGTGGAATAAGGTGCTCTGGTCAGATAAAACCAAAATCGAACTTTTTGGCCACGATGCAAAACAATATGTTTGGCGTAAAAGCAACACAGCTCATCACCCTCAAATCACCATCCCCACTGTCAAACATGGTGGTGGCAGCATCATGGTTTGGGACAGCTTTTCTTCAGCAGGGACAGGGAAGATGGTTAAAATTGATGGGAAGATGGACGGAGCCTAATACAGGACCATTCTGGAAGAAAACCTGTTGGAGTCAGCAAAAGACCTGAGACTGGGATGGAGATTTATCTTCCAACAAGACATGATCCCAAACAGAAAGCAAAATCTACAATGGAATGGTTCAAAAATAAACGTATCCATGTGTTAGAATGGCCAAGTCAAAGTCCTGACCTGAATCCAATCGAGAATCTGTGGAAAGAGCTGAAAACTGATCTTCACAAATGCCCTCCATCCAACCTCAATGAGCTTGAGCTGTTTTGCAAGGAAGAATGGGCAAGAATTTCAGCCTCTCGATGTGCAAAACTGATAGAGACATACCCCAAGTAACTCGCAGCTGTAATCGCAGCAAAAAGGCGGCACTACAAAGTATTAACTCAAGGGGGCCGACTAATATTGCGCGCCCCACTTTTCAGTTTTTAATTTGTTAAAAGAGTTTAAAATATCCAATAAATTTTGTTCCACTTCTCAATTGTGTCCCACTTGTTGTTGATTCTTCCCAAAAAAATTTGAATTTTATATCTTTATGTTTGAAGTCAGAAATGTGGCAAAAGGTAGAAATGTTCAAGGGGGCCAAATACTTTCTCAATGCACTGTATACCAAGATGGAAGATATATATACCAGGATAGGGCCCAGGAAAAGGGGCATAAAAACCAGGATGGGGGATATATATTCTAGAATGGGGTCAGGATAAGGGATATATACCAAGATGGGGCCCAGGATAAGGGACATATGTACCAGGCTGGGGGATGTATATACCAGGATTGAATGGTGGATATTTTTACTAGGATGGGGCCAGGAAGAGGAATATATATACCAAGATGGAGGACATATATGCATACCAGGATGAGGTCAGGATAAGGGACATGTATACCAGGATGGAGAGCATACAGTATATATACAGTTAGGTCCATATATATTTGGACAGAGACAACATTTTTCTAATTTTGGTTCTAGACATTACCACAATGAATTTTAAACAAAACAATTCAGATGCAGTTGAAGTTCAGACTTTCAGCTTTCATTTGAGGTTATCCACATTAAAATTGTATGAAGGGTTTTTGGAGTTTCAGCTCTTTAACATGTGTCACCCTGTTTTTAAATGGACCAAAAGTAATTGGACAGATTAAATAATTGTAAATAAAATGTTCATTTCTAGTACTTGGGTTTAAACCCTTTGTTGGCAATGACTGCCTGAAGTCTTGAACTCATGGACATCACCAGACGCTGTGTTTCCTCAATTTTGATGCTCTGCCAGGCCTTCACTGCGGTGGTTTTCAGTTGCTGTTTGTTTGTGGGCCTTTCTGTCTGAAGTTTAGTCTTTAACAAGTGAAATGCATGCTCAATTGGGTTGAGATCAGGTGACTGACTTGGCCATTCAAGAATATTACACTTCTTTGCTTTAATAAACTCCTGGGTTGCTTTGGCTTTATGTTTTGGGTCATTGTCCATCTGTAGTATGAAATGACAACCAATCAGTTTGGCTGCATTTGGCTGGAACTGAGCACACAGTATGGATCTGAATACATCAGAATTCATTCGGCTGCTTCTGTCCTGTGTCACTTCATCAATAAACACTAGTGACCCAGTGCCACTGGCAGCCATGCATGCCCAAGCCATCACACTGCCTCCGCCGTGTTTTACCGATGATGTGGTATGCTTTGGATTATGAGCTGTACCACGCCTTCACCATACTTTTCTCTTTCCATCATTCTGGTAGAGGTTGATCCTAGTTTCATCTGTCCAAAGAATGTTCTTCCAGAACTGTGCTGGCATTTTTAGATGTTTTTTAGCAAAGTCCAGTTTAGCCTTTTTATTCTTGATGCTTATGAGTGGCTTGCACCGTGCAGTGAACCCTCTGTATTTACTTTCATGCAGTCTTCTCTTTATGGTAGATTTGGATATTCATACGTCTACCTCCAGGAGAGTGTTGTTCACTTGGTTGCCTGTTGTGAAGGGGTTTCTCTTCACCATGGAGATTATTCTGCGATCATCCACCACTGTTGTCTTCCATGGGCGCCCAGGTCTTTTTGCATTGATGAGTTCACCAGTGCTTTCTTTCTTTCTCAGGATGTACCAAACTGTAGATTTTGCCACTCCTAATATTGTAGCAACTTCTCGGATGGGTTTTTTCTGTTTTTGCAGCTTAAGGATGGCTTGTTTCACCTGCATGGAGAGCTCCTTTGACCGCATGTTTACTTCACAGCAAAACCTTCCAAATGCAAGCACCACACCTCAAATCAACTCCAGGCCTTTTATCTGCTTAAATGAGAATGACATAACTAGTGTTGAGCCACCCCCGTAGTGTTCGGGTTCGGTTCGGTTCGTCGAACACCGGGATGTTCGAGGAACTGTTCGTCGAACTGTTCGTCGAACACTAGAGATGAGCGGTGTTCGACTAGAACTGTTCGCCAATCTCAAATTCGAGCTGTTTTGGGCGGTGTTCGAGTTGTTCGACGAACCCGAACGATTTGCAAAAAATTCGGCTGTTCGAGGTTATGTTCGATAACTGTTCGTGCACCAAAAGCGTGTCCTGCATGTCTGGCGCTATTTAGAGCACCAATCATGCAGGGATTGTCTGCCACTCACTGTAATGCCACAGTCATGGTGGTTGTGGCATTACAGTGATTGCCCAAATCGATGGGAACAGTGCCAACAGTGAAACATGAAAAGCCGGCAATTCAGCAGCGGCATACACCTGTACCCGACAATTTAGAACCGAAAGAATAGAGCTTCACACATAGATTAGATAAATATAAACATGTCAGTCACATATATATGAAGTACAGTGACAGTGTTGCTTACTGTACTTGTCATTTAGCGTAAAGGATTTATCAAAAAAAATAATAGTGTTTTCATGCACCGTCTCTTTAATAAAGCCGGCCGGCAATTCAGCAGCGGTACCCGACAATTTATGACAGACAGAATAGAGCTTCACACATAGATTAGATAGATAGAAACATGTCAGCCACATATATACGAAGTACAGTGACAGTGTTGCTTACTGTACTTGTCATTTAGCGTAAAGGATTTATCAAAAAAAATAATAGTGTTTTCATGCACCGTCTCTTTAAAAAAGCCGGCCGGCAATTCAGCAGCGGTACCCGACAATTTATAACAGACAGAATAGAGCTTCACACATAGATTAGATAGATAGAAACATGTCAGTCACATATATATGAAGTACAGTGATAGTGTTGGTTACTGTACTTGTCATTTAGTATTAAAATAAAGGATTTATTATTAAAAAAATTGGCGTGGGGTTCCCCTTAATTTTAGGCTCTAGCGGAGGTTAAGCAGACGGCTGGGGCAGATGTTTGAAGCCTGGGAAGGGGGTAATACCCACGGAGCTTCCCAGGCTACTAATATCAGCCCCCAGCTGAATACATAGCCTTTACTAGCTATTAAAATGGGGGACACCCCAAAAAAAATGACGTGGGGTCCCCCCTAATTTAATAGCTAGCAAAGGCTAGGCAGACAGCTGGGGGCTGATATTAATAGCCCAGGAAGGGAGCCATGAATATTGGCCCCCTCCCAGGCTAGAAACACCAGCCGTCAGCCGCCCCAGAAATGGCGCATTCATAGGATGCGCCAATTCTGGCACTTAGCCTCGCTCTTCCACGCTGCCCTGTAGCGGTGGCAGGGGGTAATAGGGTTGGGGTTGATGTCAGCTTATAATGCCAGCTGACATCAAGCCCAGGTTAGTAATGGAGAGGCGTCTATAAGACACCCCCATTACTAACCCCATAGTCAAAGTTAAAAAAAAACACAAACACCCAGAATAAAGTCCTTTAATTGAAATAAAGACACAATCCTTTATTGTTCTAAATTAAACCATACTTACCATCACGCCCATTCCAGCTGAAGCCAACGATCTCCTGCAATAAAAGAAAAATAATAAAGCAACCTCATCCTTACCTTTCCATGGTTCCCACGACAGCTTCAGCTCTGCTACATCGAGATGACAGGCTGGACCGCAGCAGAACGCTGCCATCCAGCCTCTCATCCCGCAGACACTGAGAAGCGCAGGCTTGCTTGCGCTGCTCAGCGTCTCTCTGTGACGACATCCAGATGAGCCGAGTTCATGTCCAATGAACTCGGCTCACCTCATGCACGTCACTGACAGCGTGGGAAAATTCTCACGCTGAAGCGGTGAGTGCAGGAGAATTCTCCCACGCTGTCAGTGACGTGCATAAGGTGAGCTCATGTCCAATGAACTCAGCTCACCTCCTGCACGTCACTGACAGCGTGGGAGAATTCTCCTGCACTCAGCGCTTCAGCGTGAGAATTCTCCCACGCTGAAGCGCTGAGTGCAGGAGAATTTTCCCACGCTGTTAGTGACGTGCATGAGGTGAGCCGAGTTCATTGGACATTAACTCGGCTCATCTGGATGCCCTCACAGAGAGACACTGTGGAGCGCAAGCATGCCTGCGCTTCTCAGTGTCTGCGGGATGAGAGGCTGGATGGCAGCGTTCTGCTGCGGTCCAGCCTGTCATCTCGATGTAGCAGAGCTGAAGCTGTCGTGGGAACCATGGAAAGGTAAGGATGATGTTGCTTTATTATTTTTCTTTTATTTCAGGAGATCGTTGGCTTCAGCTGGAATGGGCGTGATGGTAAGTATGGTTTAATTTAGAATAAAGAATTGTGTGTTTATTTCAATTAAAGGACTTTTTTCTGGGTGTTGTGTTTTTTTTAAATACTTTACTAGAAATTCATGGTGGTCATGTCTAATATTGGCGTGACCCCATGAATTTCGGGCTTAGGGCCAGCTGATAATGCCAAGCTGGCCCTAACCCCTTTATTACCCAGTGAGCCACCGCATCAGGGCCCTGGATGAGTTGGGTACAGCGCCAGAAGATGGCGCTTCTATGAACGCGCCATTTTCCGGGGTGGCTGCGGACTGCAATTTGCAGCGGGGGTGGCCCAGAAAGCTTGGGCCTCCCTGCGCTGCGGATTCCAGCCCCCAGCTGCCTAGTTGTACCTGGCTGGACACAAAAAAAGGGCGAAGCCCCACGTCAATTTTCTTTAAATTATTTCATGAAATAATTAAGAAAAAAGGGCTTCCCTATATTGTTGTGTCCGGCCAGGTACAAATAGGCAGCTGGTGGTTGGGGGCAGCCCGTTCCTGCCTGCTGTACCTGGCTGGACACAAATATAGTGCGAAGCCCCATGTCAATTTTTTTTTAATTATTTCATGAATTTCCTGAAATAATTTAAAAAAATTGAAGTGGGGCTTCGCACTATATTTGTGTCCAGCCAGGTACAACAGGCAGGAACGGGCTGCGCCCATCCACCAGCTGCCTATTTGTACCTGGCCGGACACAACAATATAGGGAAGCCCTTTTTTTCTTAATTATTTCATGAATTTCATGAAATAATTAAAAAAAATTGAAGTGGGGCTTCGCACTATATTTGTGTCCAGCCAGGTACAGCAGGCAGGAACGGGCTGCCCCCATCCACCAGCTGCCTATTTGTACCTGGCCGGACACAACAATATAGGGAAGCCCTTTTTTTCTTAATTATTTCATGAATTTCATGAAATAATTAAAAAAAATTGAAGTGGGGCTTCGCACTATATTTGTGTCCAGCCAGGTACAGCAGGCAGGAACGGGCTGCCCCCAACCACCAGCTGCCTATTTGTACCTGGCCGGACACAACAATATAGGGAAGCCCTTTTTTTCTTAATTATTTCATGAATTTCATGAAATAATTAAAAAAAAAGTACGTGGGGCTTCGCCCTATTTTTGTGTCCAGCCAGGTAAAACTAGGCAGCTGGGGGCTGGAATCTGCAGCGCAGGGAGGCCCAAGCTTTCTGGCCCCCCCCCGCTACAAATTGCAGTCCGCAGCCACCCCGGAAAATGGCGCGTTCATAGAAGCGCCATCTTCTGGCGCTGTACCCAACTCATCCAGGGCCCTGGTGCGGTGGCTCACTGGGTAATAAAGGGGTTAGGGCCAGCTTGGTATTATCAGCTGGCCCCAAGCCCAAAATTCATGGGGTCACGCCAGTATTAGACATGACCGCCATGAATTTCTAGTAAAGTATTTAAAAAAAACACAACACCCAGAATAAAGTCCTTTAATTGAAATAAAGACACAATTCTTTATTGTTCTAAATTAAACCATACTTACCATCACACCCATTCCAGCTGAAGCCAACGATCTCCTGCAATAAAAGAAAAATAATAAACCAACCTCATCCTTACCTTTCCATGGTTCCCACGACAGCTTCAGCTCTGCTACATCGAGATGACTGGCTGAACCGCAGCAGAACGCTGCCATCCAGTCTGTCATCCCGCAGACACTGAGAAGCGCAGGCATGCTTGCGCTCCTCACTGTCTCGCTGTGACGGCATCCAGATGAGCCGAGGTCATGTCCAATGAACTCGGCTCACCTCATGCACGTCACTGACAGCGTGGGAAAATTCTCACGCTGAAGTGCTGAGTGCAGGAGAATTCTCCCACACTGTCAGTGATGTGCATGAGGTGAGCTCATGTCCAATGAACTCAGCTCACCTCCTGCACGTCACTGACAGCGTGGGAAAATTCTCCTGCAATCAGCGCTTCAGCGTGAGAATTTTCCCACGCTGTCAGTGACGTGCATGAGGTGAGCCGAGTTCATTGGACATGAACTCGGCTCATCTGGATGTCGTCACAGAGAGACGCTGAGCAGCGCAAGCAAGCCTGCGCTTCTCAGTGTCTGCGGGATGACAGGCTGGATGGCAGCGTTCTGCTGCGGTCCAGCCTGTCATCTCGATGTAGCAGAGCTGAAGCTGTTGTGGGAACCATGGAAAGGTAAGGATGAGGTTGCTTTATTATTTTTCTTTTATTGCAGGAGATCGTTGGCTTCAGCTGGAATGGGCGTGATGGTAAGTATGGTTTAATTTAGAACAATAAAGGATTGTGTCTTTATTTCAATTAAAGGACTTTATTCTGGGTGTTTGTGTTTTTTTTAACTTTGACTATGGGGTTAGTAATGGGGGTGTCTTATAGACGCCTCTCCATTACTAACCTGGGCTTTATGTCAGCTGGCATTATAAGCTGACATCAACCCCAACCCTATTACCCCCTGCCACCGCACCAGGGCAGCGTGGAAGAGCGAGGCTAAGTGCCAGAATTGGCGCATCCTATGAATGCGCCATTTCTGGGGCGGCTGACGGCTGGTGTTTCTAGCCTGGGAGGGTGCCAATATTCATGGCTCCCTTCCTGGGCTATTAATATCAGCCCCCAGCTGTCTGCCTAGCCTTTGCTAGCTATTAAATTAGGGGGACCCCACGTCATTTTTTTTGGGGGGTCCCCCATTTTAATAGCTAGTAAAGGCTATGTATTCAGCTGGGGGCTGATATTAGTAGCCTGGGAAGCTCCGTGGGTATTACCCCCTTCCCAGGCTTCAAACATCTGCCCCAGCCGTCTGCTTAACCTCCGCTAGAGCCTAAAATTAAGGGGAACCCCACGCCAATTTTTTTAATAATAAATCCTTTATTTTAATACTAAATGACAAGTACAGTAACCAACACTATCACTGTACTTCATATATATGTGACTGACATGTTTCTATCTATCTAATCTATGTGTGATGCTCTATCTTTCTGTTCTAAATTGTCGGGTACCGCTGCTGAATTGCCGGCCGGCTTTTTTAAAGAGACAGTGCATGGAAACACTATTATTTTTTTAAATAAATCCTTTACACTAAATGACAAGTACAGTAAGCAACACTATCACTGTACTTATTATATATGTGACTGACATGTTTCTATCTATCTAATCTATGTGTGAAGCTCTATTCTTTCTGTTCTAAATTGTCGGGTACAGATGCTGAATTGCCGGCCGGCTTTTTTAAAGAGACAGTGCATGAAAACACTAATATTTTTTTTAATAAATCCTTTACACTAAATGACAAGTGCAGTAACCAACACTGTCACTGTGCTTCTTATATGTGTGACTGACATGTTTCTATCTATCTAATCTATGTGTGATGTTCTATTCCTTCTTGTCTAAATTGTCGGGTACCGGTGTATGCCGCTGCTGAATTTGCCGGCCGGCTTTTTTAAAGAGAGTGTCTTCTGAGCAGTTTGTCAGCTTTTGGACACCTTTGCAGGTGTTTTCTATGTGTTTCTATGTGTTTTTGTTTGCCTGCCATTGGTTTTAACGGTGTTCGACGGTGTTCTAAGGTGTTCGACGAACAGTTCGACGAACAGTTCCTCGAACATCCCGGTGTTCGACGAACCGAACCGAACCCGAACACTACGGGGGTGGCTCAACACTATCGAACACCTTAGAACACCGTCGAACACCGTTAAAACCAATGGCAGGCAAACAAAAACACATAGAAACACATAGAAAACACCTGCAAAGGTGTCCAAAAGCTGACAAACTGCTCAGAAGACACTCTCTTTAAAAAAGCCGGCCAGCAAATTCAGCAGCGGCATACACCGGTACCCGACAATTTAGACAAGAAGGAATAGAACATCACACATAGATTAGATAGATAGAAACATGTCAGTCACACATATAAGAAGCACAGTGACAGTGTTGGTTACTGCACTTGTCATTTAGTGTAAAGGATTTATTAAAAAAAATATTAGTGTTTTCATGCACTGTCTCTTTAAAAAAGCCGGCCGGCAATTCAGCATCTGTACCCGACAATTTAGAACAGAAAGAATAGAGCTTCACACATAGATTAGATAGATAGAAACATGTCAGTCACATATATAATAAGTACAGTGATAGTGTTGCTTACTGTACTTGTCATTTAGTGTAAAGGATTTATTTAAAAAAATAATAGTGTTTCCATGCACTGTCTCTTTAAAAAAGCCGGCCGGCAATTCAGCAGCGGTACCCGACAATTTAGAACAGAAAGATAGAGCATCACACATAGATTAGATAGATAGAAACATGTCAGTCACATATATATGAAGTACAGTGATAGTGTTGGTTACTGTACTTGTCATTTAGTATTAAAATAAAGGATTTATTATTAAAAAAATTGGCGTGGGGTTCCCCTTAATTTTAGGCTCTAGCGGAGGTTAAGCAGACGGCTGGGGCAGATGTTTGAAGCCTGGGAAGGGGGTAATACCCACGGAGCTTCCCAGGCTACTAATATCAGCCCCCAGCTGAATACATAGCCTTTACTAGCTATTAAAATGGGGGACCCCCCAAAAAAAATGACGTGGGGTCCCCCCTAGTTTAATAGCTAGCAAAGGCTAGGCAGACAGCTGGGGGCTGATATTAATAGCCCAGGAAGGGAGCCATGAATATTGGCCCCCTCCCAGGCTAGAAACACCAGCCGTCAGCCGCCCCAGAAATGGCGCATTCATAGGATGCGCCAATTCTGGCACTTAGCCTCGCTCTTCCACGCTGCCCTGGTGCGGTGGCAGGGGGTAATAGGGTTGGGGTTGATGTCAGCTTATAATGCCAGCTGACATCAAGCCCAGGTTAGTAATGGAGAGGCGTCTATAAGACACCCCCATTACTAACCCCATAGTCAAAGTTAAAAAAAACACAAACACCCAGAATAAAGTCCTTTAATTGAAATAAAGACACAATCCTTTATTGTTCTAAATTAAACCATACTTACCATCACGCCCATTCCAGCTGAAGCCAACGATCTCCTGCAATAAAA
Organism: Phyllobates terribilis; assembly: GCF_046119375.1. NCBI lineage: Eukaryota > Metazoa > Chordata > Amphibia > Anura > Dendrobatidae > Phyllobates > Phyllobates terribilis. The sequence goes on from NW_027362764.1 coordinate 450,221,205, forward strand.
GAAAAATAATAAAGCAACCTCATCCTTACCTTTCCATGGTTCCCACGACAGCTTCAGCTCTGCTACATCGAGATGACAGGCTGGACCGCAGCAGAACGCTGCCATCCAGCCTGTCATCCCGCAGACACTGAGAAGCGCAGGCTTGCTTGCGCTGCTCAGCGTCTCTCTGTGACGACATCCAGATGAGCCGAGTTCATGTCCAATGAACTCGGCTCACCTCATGCACGTCACTGACAGCGTGGGAAAATTCTCACGCTGAAGCGCTGATTGCAGGAGAATTTTCCCACGCTGTCAGTGACGTGCAGGAGGTGAGCTGAGTTCATTGGACATGAGCTCACCTCATGCACATCACTGACAGTGTGGGAGAATTCTCCTGCACTCAGCACTTCAGCGTGAGAATTTTCCCACGCTGTCAGTGACGTGCATGAGGTGAGCCGAGTTCATTGGACATGACCTCGGCTCATCTGGATGCCGTCACAGCGAGACAGTGAGGAGCGCAAGCATGCCTGCGCTTCTCAGTGTCTGCGGGATGACAGACTGGATGGCAGCGTTCTGCTGCGGTCCAGCCAGTCATCTCGATGTAGCAGAGCTGAAGCTGTCGTGGGAACCATGGAAAGGTAAGGATGAGGTTGGTTTATTATTTTTCTTTTATTGCAGGAGATCGTTGGCTTCAGCTGGAATGGGTGTGATGGTAAGTATGGTTTAATTTAGAACAATAAAGAATTGTGTCTTTATTTCAATTAAAGGACTTTATTCTGGGTGTTGTGTTTTTTTTAAATACTTTACTAGAAATTCATGGCGGTCATGTCTAATACTGGCGTGACCCCATGAATTTTGGGCTTGGGGCCAGCTGATAATACCAAGCTGGCCCTAACCCCTTTATTACCCAGTGAGCCACCGCACCAGGGCCCTGGATGAGTTGGGTACAGCGCCAGAAGATGGCGCTTCTATGAACGCGCCATTTTCCGGGGTGGCTGCGGACTGCAATTTGTAGCGGGGGGGGGCCAGAAAGCTTGGGCCTCCCTGCGCTGCAGATTCCAGCCCCCAGCTGCCTAGTTGCACCTGGCTGGACACAAAAATAGGGCGAAGCCCCACGTACCTTTTTTTTTAATTATTTCATGAAATTCATGAAATAATTAAGAAAAAAAGGGCTTCCCTATATTGTTGTGTCCGGCCAGGTACAAATAGGCAGCTGGTGGTTGGGGGCAGCCCGTTCCTGCCTGCTGTACCTGGCTGGACACAAATATAGTGCGAAGCCCCACTTCAATTTTTTTTAATTATTTCATGAAATTCATGAAATAATTAAGAAAAAAAGGGCTTCCCTATATTGTTGTGTCCGGCCAGGTACAAATAGGCAGCTGGTGGATGGGGGCAGCCCGTTCCTGCCTGCTGTACCTGGCTGGACACAAATATAGTGCGAAGCCCCACTTCAATTTTTTTTAATTATTTCATGAAATTCATGAAATAATTAAGAAAAAAAGGGCTTCCCTATATTGTTGTGTCCGGCCAGGTACAAATAGGCAGCTGGTGGATGGGGGCAGCCCGTTCCTGCCTGCTGTACCTGGCTGGACACAAATATAGTGCGAAGCCCCACTTCAATTTTTTTAAATTATTTCAGGAAATTCATGAAATAATTAAAAAAAAATTGACGTGGGGCTTCGCACTATATTTGTGTCCAGCCAGGTACAGCAGGCAGGAACGGGCTGCCCCCAACCACCAGCTGCCTATTTGTACCTGGCCGGACACAACAATATAGGGAAGCCCTTTTTTTCTTAATTATTTCATGAAATAATTTAAAGAAAATTGACGTGGGGCTTCGCCCTTTTTTTGTGTCCAGCCAGGTACAACTAGGCAGCTGGGGGCTGGAATCCGCAGCGCAGGGAGGCCCAAGCTTTCTGGGCCACCCCCGCTGCAAATTGCAGTCCGCAGCCACCCCGGAAAATGGCGCGTTCATAGAAGCGCCATCTTCTGGCGCTGTACCCAACTCATCCAGGGCCCTGATGCGGTGGCTCACTGGGTAATAAAGGGGTTAGGGCCAGCTTGGCATTATCAGCTGGCCCTAAGCCCGAAATTCATGGGGTCACGCCAATATTAGACATGACCACCATGAATTTCTAGTAAAGTATTTAAAAAAAACACAACACCCAGAAAAAAGTCCTTTAATTGAAATAAACACACAATTCTTTATTCTAAATTAAACCATACTTACCATCACGCCCATTCCAGCTGAAGCCAACGATCTCCTGAAATAAAAGAAAAATAATAAAGCAACATCATCCTTACCTTTCCATGGTTCCCACGACAGCTTCAGCTCTGCTACATCGAGATGACAGGCTGGACCGCAGCAGAACGCTGCCATCCAGCCTCTCATCCCGCAGACACTGAGAAGCGCAGGCATGCTTGCGCTCCACAGTGTCTCTCTGTGAGGGCATCCAGATGAGCCGAGTTAATGTCCAATGAAGTCGGCTCACCTCATGCACGTCACTGACAGCGTGGGAAAATTCTCCTGCACTCAGCGCTTCAGCGTGGGAGAATTCTCACGCTGAAGCGCTGAGTGCAGGAGAATTCTCCCACGCTGTCAGTGACGTGCAGGAGGTGAGCTGAGTTCATTGGACATGAGCTCACTTTATGCACGTCACTGACAGCGTGGGAGAATTCTCCTGCACTCACCGCTTCAGCGTGAGAATTTTCCCACGCTGTCAGTGACGTGCATGAGGTGAGCCGAGTTCATTGGACATGAACTCGGCTCATCTGGATGTCGTCACAGAGAGACGCTGAGCAGCGCATGCAAGCCTGCGCTTCTCAGTGTCTGCGGGATGAGAGGCTGGATGGCAGCGTTCTGCTGCGGTCCAGCCTGTCATCTCGATGTAGCAGAGCTGAAGCTGTCGTGGGAACCATGGAAAGGTAAGGATGAGGTTGCTTTATTATTTTTCTTTTATTGCAGGAGATCGTTGGCTTCAGCTGGAATGGGCGTGATGGTAAGTATGGTTTAATTTAGAACAATAAAGGATTGTGTCTTTATTTCAATTAAAGGACTTTATTCTGGGTGTTTGTGTTTTTTTTAACTTTGACTATGGGGTTAGTAATGGGGGTGTCTTATAGACGCCTCTCCATTACTAACCTGGGCTTGATGTCAGCTGGCATTATAAGCTGACATCAACCCCAACCCTATTACCCCCTGCCACCGCTACAGGGCAGCGTGGAAGAGCGAGGCTAAGTGCCAGAATTGGCGCATCCTATGAATGCGCCATTTCTGGGGCGGCTGACGGCTGGTGTTTCTAGCCTGGGAGGGGGCCAATATTCATGGCTCCCTTCCTGGGCTATTAATATCAGCCCCCAGCTGTCTGCCTAGCCTTTGCTAGCTATTAAATTAGGGGGGACCCCACGTCATTTTTTTTGGGGTGTCCCCCATTTTAATAGCTAGTAAAGGCTATGTATTCAGCTGGGGGCTGATATTAGTAGCCTGGGAAGCTCCGTGGGTATTACCCCCTTCCCAGGCTTCAAACATCTGCCCCAGCCGTCTGCTTAACCTCCGCTAGAGCCTAAAATTAAGGGGAACCCCACGCCAATTTTTTTAATAATAAATCCTTTATTTTAATACTAAATGACAAGTACAGTAACCAACACTATCACTGTACTTCATATATATGTGACTGACATGTTTCTATCTATCTAATCTATGTGTGAAGCTCTATTCTGTCTGTTATAAATTGTCGGGTACCGCTGCTGAATTGCCGGCCGGCTTTTTTAAAGAGACGGTGCATGAAAACACTATTATTTTTTTTGATAAATCCTTTACGCTAAATGACAAGTACAGTAAGCAACACTGTCACTGTACTTCGTATATATGTGGCTGACATGTTTCTATCTATCTAATCTATGTGTGAAGCTCTATTCTGTCTGTTATAAATTGTCGGGTACCGCTGCTGAATTGCCGGCCGGCTTTATTAAAGAGACGGTGCATGAAAACACTATTATTTTTTTTGATAAATCCTTTACGCTAAATGACAAGTACAGTAAGCAACACTGTCACTGTACTTCATATATATGTGACTGACATGTTTATATTTATCTAATCTATGTGTGAAGCTCTATTCTTTCGGTTCTAAATTGTCGGGTACAGGTGTATGCCGCTGCTGAATTGCCGGCTTTTCATGTTTCACTGTTGGCACTGTTCCCATCGATTTGGGCAATCACTGTAATGCCACAACCACCATGACTGTGGCATTACAGTGAGTGGCAGACAATCCCTGCATGATTGGTGCTCTAAATAGCGCCAGACATGCAGGACACGCTTTTGGTGCACGAACAGTTATCGAACATAACCTCGAACAGCCGAATTTTTTGCAAATCGTTCGGGTTCGTCGAACAACTCGAACACCGCCCAAAACAGCTCGAATTTGAGATTGGCGAACAGTTCTAGTCGAACACCGCTCATCTCTAGACATAACAAAGGGATAGCCCACATCTGTCCATGAAATAGCCTTGGAGTCAATTGTCCAATTACTTTTTGTCCCTTTAAAAACAGGGTGGCACATGTTAAGAACCAAAATTAGAAAAATGTTGTCTCTGTCCAAATATATATGGACCTAACTGTATATATATATATATATATATATATATATATATATATATATATATATATATATATACATGCATACACCAGGATAGAGTCAGGATGAAAGACTCATTTACCAGGATGGGTGTAATATGTATATTTATATGAGAATGGGGCCAGGATGAGGGACATATAAACCAAGATGAGCCCAGAATTGGGGATGTACATACCTGGATGGACTCAGAATGGGGAACATATATGCAAGATTTGGGAAATATATACCAGGATGGGCTGAGGATGGGAGACAAATATAACAGGATGGGGGACATATATACCAGAAAGGGGACCATTATGGATGACATATACTGTATGCCAGGAAGGGGCCCAGGATGGGGGACATATATACCTTTGAAAATTGTACATTCACACTGAAGGCATCAAAACTATGAATTAACACATGTGGAAATATATAATTAACAAAATAGTGTGAAACAACTGAAAATATGTCTTATATTCTAGGTTCTTCAAAGTAGCCAACTTTTGCTTTGATGACTGCTTTGCACACTCTTGGCATTCTCTTGATGAGCTTCAAGAGGTAGTCACTGGAAATGGTTTTCACTTCACAGGTGTGCGCTGTCAGGTTTAATAAGTGGAATTTCTTGCCTTATAAATGGGGTTGGGACCATCAATTGTGTTGTGCAGAAGTCAGATGGATACACAGCTGATAGTACTACTGAATAGAATGTTATAATTAGTATTATGGCAAGAAAAAAGCAGCTAAGTAAAGAAAAACGAGTGGCCATCATTACTTTAAGAAATTAAGGTCAGTCAGTCCAAAAAATTGGGCAAACTTTGAATGTGTCCCAAAGTGCAGTTGCAAAAACCATCAAGCGCTACAAAGAAACTGGCTCACATGAGGACCTCCCTAGGAAAGGAAGACCAAGAGTCACCTCTGCTTCTGAGGATAAGTTTATCCGAGTCACCAGCCTCAGAAATCACAGGTTAATAGCAGCTCAGATTAGAGACCAGGTCAATGCCACACAGAGTTCTAGCAGCAGACACATCTCTACAACAACTGTTAAGAGGAGACTTTGTGCAGCAGGCCATCAAGGTAAAATAGCTGCTAGGAAACCACTACTAAGGACAGGCAACAAGCAGAAGAGACTTGTTTGGGCTAAAGAACACAAGGAATGGACATTAGACCAGTGGAAATCTGTGCTTTGGTCTGATGAGTCCAAATTTGAGATGTTTGGTTCCAACCACCGTGTCTTTGTGCGACACAGAAAAGGTAAACGGATGGACTCTACATGCTTGGTTCCCACCGTGAAGCATGGAGGAGGAGGTGTGATGGTGTGGGGGTGCTTTGCTGGTGACACTGTTGGGGATTTGTAACATCCCTGGCTGCGTGCTTGCATAGTGCACCACCTCCAACTATGCTAGACCGCAATCTTACCTGTCAGTCCAGCCTACAAACCTTGCTCCAGTTCATGCTGTGTGCATGTCCCTTGACTGACTGCTTAGGGCGGCTGCCCGGTTACTTCCTGATTCTTATAGCTGCTGTGGGCGCACCCTAATGCGTCTCCAGTCTATTGCTGTGAGTCACTGGATACTTAAACCCCCTCCACCCAGTAGGAGGTGCCTGAGCAACACCTTCTCTCAGTTTGTCTTTGCAACTGTATTGCCAGGTCCTGTCCTGTTATCTCTGACTTCTAGTCTGTTTCCGCCACTCTTGGGGATGCATTCCCAGACCTGTTATCTCTGACTTCTAGTCTGTTTCTGCTACTCTTGGGGCTGTATTCCCAGGCCTGCTACCTGTGACTTCTAGTCTGTTTCCGCCACTCTGGGGGCTGTATTCCAAGGCTCGTTTTTGTTTCTCATTGCAGTAGCAGTTCCTGTCTGAACTGTATCCTAGCCTGTTACCTGTTTGACTCTATGTCCGTACCTTCCCTTTTCCTGCAGTATCTGAATCTGCACCTAACTCCAACTCGTTGTCTCTGTACTTTTGTTTGTGAGTTTTGTATCCACTCACTACTTCATAGAAAGTAGTGTTGAGCCACCCCCGTAGTGTTCGAGTTCGGTTCGGTTCGTCGAACACCCGTGTGTTCGCCGAACTGTTCGTCGAACTGTTCGTCGAACACCTTCGAACACCGTTAAAACCAATGGCAGGCAAACAAAAACACATAGAAACACATAGAAAACACCTTCAAAGGTGTCCAAAACATGACAAACTGCTCAGAAGACATAACTAACACATGGAAAAGTGACAAGTACATATAGTCATGCGAAAATAAAAGAGGTGGAGGAGTAAAAGGAGGGGGAGACACAGATATAGGCATGTCATGTCCTTCTAAAATCCAAAAAGTGAGAAGCCGACACGGCCAGTCCGCTCCTGCCCGTGCCACCTCCGTGTCGCCGGGTTTGTGCCAGAGCCGCGGTGAACCCTGACGGCCAGCCCCCCTCTCCCAATACTGGTGCCTGTCCGCTGGTGGGTCGAGCGAGCCCCCCTGTGGTGGAGGCAGCTCTAAGCTTTTTAATTTAAATTGTCTCTCTAATTTGAATGAATACACTTTAAATCCATTTACAAGGATCTATTGGAGGGCAAGTCTCATGCCAGCAGCCGCGGTAATTCCAGCTCCAGTAGCGTCCACTAAAGCTGCTGCAGTTAAAAAGCTTTTATAAGGGCTCGGCTGTCCACCGCAAGGCATCCTACTGCCAGTCCCAGCCCCTATGCCTTGGGGTGCCTCCTGATGTTCTTCACTAAGTATCCCATGGTCCCGAAGCATTTCCTTTGAAAAAATTAAGTGTCTAAACTACAGGTGGTGTAGCTTGCTTAACAGCCGGGATAATCCGCTGACTAGCAGACACTGCTACTAGGCACAAAGTATTTCCTGGGCTAGATGCAGTTAAAAATTTGTAATTAGATACTCTCGTTGGATGCTGAGAAAGCATTCCATAGAGTCTCCTGGCACGCCATATATGATTCTCTTAAAAAGCTTGGGGTAGGGGTCTAGGGGACCCTTTTATAGCCAAAATCACGGCCCTGTATCGCAATACGTCACCTAGGCTGAAGATAAATGGAACTGTAGCACCCTGAGGGCTCGGTTGCTACAGACGTATTGCACCTCACCCAGAGGTGTGATATCTCACTCTCAGGTAAGGATGGAGTGTGGATCAGGACCCGACACCTGCATGCATTACAACACATTGCCGTGGGGCAGGGCGACCAATATGCCCCTGAGATGGGCACGACAGTCCCTGTCCCTGGCTGGAGTGGGGGGAGGGAACACTGAGGAAGGGGAACCCTGTAGTGCAGGAGCAGGGAGGAAGCAGTTCCTGGGTGCATTGAGAAGGGAGTATAAAAGGTGGGCACCATCTTAGTTCAGTGCAGAGAAGTCTGAGCAGAAGTGGCAGGGAGCAGGGGCTCTGCATGAGCTCTGCTCCGGAGGCGGGCATAGTAACAGAGGCCCAGGCCTGGAAGAGGGAGAAGGAAGGAAGAGGAGTGGAGAAGGCTCCAGGAACGAGGAATGAAGGGATCCCAGGGGTGCGGACGGGCGAGTCGCCACCGCACGCCCGAATCCACCTGCGTGGAGGGGTCAGGCCAAAGGGGGAGACCGGTCCCCAAACTAGTGGAGGCAGGAAAACGACCCTCAGCTAGAAACCGGAGGCTCTGACATTTTATGTGGCGCAGCCCCTCGCTACACCCGCTAGGAAGGCACCACATAGGGTCAGGGAAACTGGCGCCAAGTTTACCAAGAGGAGGCCCGAGGCAGCCGGACAGAAGTGTTGGTAAGAAAGGTCAGACAAAGGACATACAAAGGGGGTCCTGTGAAGTGCTCCAAAGTTATCTGGGAGTTGTCTGAGCCCCTCACCTGGTGAGCACAGTACGACGTGGGCAGCCGTTACCTGCAGACGTGGTCTGGATAATAAGAACTGTGAGTAAAGGCCCTGGACTGCATCACTGACTCCGTGTCGTTACTGCTGCTGCCCTGCACCATCACCCCCATCCTCCGCATACACTGCCCTGAGGCTATGCTCCTCCCGTGGGGAGTTATGCTACGCTCTGCTGCACCCACAACACCAGCCTCAGCGGTCTACCCTGTAGCGGCGGTTAACTCTTACCGCAATCCACGGGTGGCGTAGTCGGACATTTAAACATCAAAACCACATAAATAGTTCCGCCACTGGTTTGACCGCCCTGAGCCACGGAACCGGGTCGCCGCCACGAAGACTACAACCACCAGCATCCACCAAAAAGGGTCCGGCTCCGGGTGTCCCAAGGCCCAGGGGGTGCGTCAGAACATTTTCATCCCCTTTCACAATCACCAATGGGACAAGGCAGGGATGTCCTCTGTCCCCTCTCTTATACATCCTAGTGACGGAGCACCTGCTCTCATCAATTCGCCATAACCCCAATATTAGGTGGATTGAGGTGGGAGGCACCGAGTACAAGTGCTCTCTATTTGCTGATGATGTCCTAGTATATATCACTCAATCACATATATCCATCCCTGCTGTTATGGCTGAAATAGATCACTTTGTTACATGGTAAAATTTTAAATTCAATGCAGCGAAGTCTGAGGCCCTCGATGTCTCCCTCCCCAAATCCATATAGGATTCCATCCAGTCCAACTTTCCCTTTGCCTGGCCCTCACAGGGTATCAAATACTTAGGAATTCCTATTCATAGAGACCTCTCCCATCTATGTTATCTTTATTTTGGGCCCTTTATTGAACAATTCCATACAGACCACGGTTGGCAAGTTAGAACTGTAAGATTCACTACGTGAACCGCTGGTGTTTTGTGGAAAAGCACATGTACACTGCGTTCCAAATTATTATGCAAAAAGTGTTTAGGAGTGATAAGGGAAGAATTTGTTTATTTGTCAGTTAAACTCATTGATGGTGATGTGTGTCAGGGCTCTTTATATCACTGTAAGCAATTGCAGACACCTGTGCTAATTAGTTTGGCAGGTGTGTCCAATGAAAGGCAAGACTACTTAAGAAGGCTCTCTCACATTATTAAGCAGCCTACATTTTCTGCCAAAATGGGAAAGAAAAAGGATGTGTCGGCTGCTGAGAAGCAACAAATTGTGGAGTGTTTAGGTCAAGGCATGACTACAATCAACATTGTGCGATGATCAGGATGAAGTATCTTGGCAATCAAGAAGTATGTAGCTGATTCACAGTACACACGTGTGCGTGCTGATAAGGGCAAATTGAGGACTCTTTCCTACAGGCAATTACGTCAGGTTGAAAGAGCAGCGGCAAAAAAGCCTTGTCATAGCAGCAGACAAGGTTTTGAAGCTGCTTGTGCCTCCAACGTCCCCCGAACAACAAGATGCAGGGTCCTTCAGAGGTTTGCAGCTGTGCATACGCCATCCTGTCGACCTCCTCTATCCACTTCACACAAGCAGAAACGGCTCCAGTGGGCCAAACATTACATGAAGACTGATTTCAAAACTGTTTTGTTCACGGATGAGTGCCGTGCAGCGCTCGATGGTCCAGATGGATGGAGTGGAGGATGGCTGGTTGATGCACACCCCACGCAAACACGGCTACAGCGCCAACAAGGATCAGGTGGAGTAATGTTTTGGGCTGGAATCATGGGGAGAGAGATTGTCGGCCCCTTTAGGATCCCTGAAGGCGCTAAAGATGAACTCCATAATGTATGTGGATTTTCTCAAACAGCACTTCCTGCCATGGTTCAAGAAGAAGAACCGTGTATTTCACAGCAAGATCATTTTTCTGCATGATAATGCAGTATCTCATGCTGCACATAAAACATCTGCATCTCTGGCTGATATGGGCATAAAAGGGGACAAACTTATGGTGTGACCCCCATGCTCCCCTGACCTCTACCCCATTCAGAACCTTTGGAGCATCATTAAAAGGAGTGTCTATGATGGCGGGAGGCAGTTCACATCTAAGCAACAGCTCTGGGAGGGTATTCTGTCCTCATGCAAAACAATTGAAGCAGAAACCATCCAAAACCTGACAAATTCAATGGACGAGAGAGTTCAGAAGCTCCTTTCGAACAAGGGGTCCTATGTGAAAATGTAACATCACCTAGAATAAAGTTTTGAGTTGAAAACTGTTTGATTTCAGTTTCTAACAACCTGCTAATGCTTATAATTTCAAAAATGACCATTTTTTTGGTCTTTATTAAAATGAAAAGGTTGATCGAAAAGTTTGGGGGATCTAAGAGTGTGGCAACCCAGTAGTCATGATTACTTCGAATTCTGACAATATGAGAGTCATGCTGCAGGTAGTTCAGCAAGAAGGCACTTATGTGTCTGCGCATCTCGGAGCCCCAAAATTATTTTCCGGGCTAGATGCAGCTAAAAATTATTTTTAATTTTAAATCTGGTGGAGCTTATTATAGATGGCCTAATAGGATCAGTGCTGCACACTGCTACAAAGCCCAAATTATTTTCCAGTCAAGATACAGATAAACATGATTAGTAATTTGAAAGCTTAAAACGGTTGGTAGGGTGATTTTAACCAATCATCAAGCTTTTACTCTCCCCAGGATGACACAGGGGTAGAAAAGTCGTTTCGGATCCATGATTTGTTCATCTTTATGAACGTGAGTCTGTCTACATTATCAGTGGAGAGCCGCGTGCGCTTATCTGTCAGCACACCACCAGCAGCGCTGAACACACGTTCAGACAGAACGCTGGCTGCGGGGCATGACAAGATCTCCAAGGCGTAAGTGGCTAGCTCCGGCCATTTATCCAGATTGGAAGCCCAAAAAGAGCAAGGGTCCAGTGACACAGTCGTGGCTTCAATGTTTACTTGGAGATACTCCTGTACCATCGTCTCTAGGCGTTGACTATGTGTCAGACTTCTTGTCTCCTGTGGCCTTGCAAAGGATGGGCTAAAAAAGTGGTGAAATGATTCCGCAAAATTGATGTTACCAGCAGATACTGTGGTTCTGTTACGGTTTGAGTGCTGAACACTTGACGGTCCCACGGTTGGCAAGTTGGAACTGTGAGATTCACTACGTGCACCACTGGTGTTTTGTGGAAAAGCACATGTAAGATTCTGCAACAGTCTCTGCTGATACTCCTGCATGCGTGCATCCCTTTCTATGGCAGGAATAATTTCGGCAAATTTACTTTTGTACCGGGGATCTAACAGTGTGGCAACCCAGTAGTCAGGATTATTTCTAATTCTCACAATTCGAGGGTCATGTTGCAGGTAGTGCAGCAAGAAGGCACTCATGTGTGTTGCGCATCCAGGAGCACCAAGTCCCTGTTGTGTTGGTGGCGAGGTAACAATCATGCTTCCTTCCTCTGTCCTCTCCCCCCAACCTCGCACAACAGAAATGTGATCAAGGTCTCCCTCATCTGATGAGTCTTCCATCAGTTCGTCCTCCACTTCTTCCTGGGCTCCTGCACCTTCCTCACTAGTTTGGCTGCTACCATGCGCCCTGGTAAAACCATCTCCCCCACCCTCACATGCCTGCCGCCTTGGTGCTGCCGACCGTCTGGACCTTGCAGATGTTAGCCCTTCCGCATACAACTCCTCCTCCTCTACTTCCTCCACCTCCTCTTGTGCCACCACCTGACTCCGAATTCTGTTTAACATGTGCTCCAGCATGTAAATCACCGGAATAGTCATGCTGATAATGGCATCATCAGCACCAAACATCTTCGTCGCCATTTCAAAACTGTGCAGAAGGGTGCATAGGTCCCTGATCTGAGACCACTCCTCCAGCGTGATTTGCCCCACCTCTGGATCTCGTTGGCCCAGGCTATACGTCAGAACGTATTGCACTAGGGCTTGTCGGTGCTGCCACAGTCGCTGCAACATGTGCAGAGTTGAATTCCACCGGGTAGGCACATCGCATTTTAGCCGGTGAAGTGGCAGGCCCAACGACTTCTGTAGAGATGTAAGTCGCTGAGCTGCGGGATGCGAACGGCGGAAGTGAGCACACAGCGACCGTGCCCTCTGCAGAAGGCCATCTAGTCTGGGATAGTGGGCTAAAAATTGCTGGACAACCAGGTTCAACACGTGAGCCATACAAGGCACGTGTGTGACATTGCCCCGGCAAAGGGCCGCACCCAGGTTTGCAGCATTGTCGCACACGGCTTTCCCTGGTTTCAGGTCCAGTGGAGACAGCCATTCATGAAATTGGTTCTCCAGAGCTGACCACAACTCCTCAGCTGTGTGACTCACATTTCCCAGACATTTAAAAGTAAAAACCGCCTGATGACGTTGAGCCCTACTGCCAGCATAGTAAGGAGGTGTGCAGGATCCCTTCTGCGCAGTTAGAAAGCTTGTGGCATGACCAGACAGGCTTTGGGTGCAGGTGGAAGACCGAGAGGAGGTTGAGGAGGCAGAAGCAGTGGAGGAACTTTGACATAAAGAGGATTGACGCACAACTCGTGGGGACGGCAAGACTTGGACAGCAGCCCCTTGTCCTGCTGTCACCATAGTTACCCAGTGCCCAGTCAGCGACATGTAACGCCCCTGTCCATGCCTACTCGTCCAAGTGTCTGTGGTGAAATGCACCCTGTCACACACAGAGTTTCTCAAAGAAGCGGTGATGTTGTGTGCGACATGCTGGTGGAGCGCAGGCACACCTTTCTTTGAGAAGTAGTGCCGACTGGGCATCTGGTACTGGGGCACTGCGACGGACATAAGGTCTCGAAAATCCTCTGTGTCCACCAGGCGGAAAGGCAGCATTTCTGTAGCCAAGAGCTTGCAGATGGTGAAATTCAACCTCTTAGTTTTCTCATGGCTAGGAGGAAATGGTCTTTTACTTGTCCACATCTGAGGGACCGAGGGCTGGCTATTGTGCTTAGACGGGGTTGATAAGGGTGTCCCCGGCAAACTGCCGGTCTGTGAGGAAGATGCAGGCGGACATGTTAGGTTGCCTTGATCCAAAGGTGGTGCTATCGATGTCGGACAGCGCTCAACACCAGCTGGTGTTACCACCTCCAAAGAAAATGATGACCTGCCAATCACGCTGGCTGTTGCGGGTAAAGAGGTGGCAGGTCTGCGCCCCAAAACAGGTGTGACTGCTGTCCCCCCAGTCACAGAGGATGAAGAGGCCGCGGATGCACAAGATATGGCAGACGGCGGTTGGCCCGGCCGGCTAGGCCGCATTGTAGCACACTGAGCTTTCCACTGCAACTTATGCTTCATGTCCATGTGCCGGTTCATGCATGAAGTACTCAAACTATGTATTTTTTGGCCTCTACTTAGCTTTTGCTGACAAATGTTACAGATAACACGAGTTGGGTCATCTTTATCGATCTGAAAAAATGCCCAGGCTATGCAAGGCTTAGCACCCATGCGACCTGAAGAGCCACCACGACTTGTGGTGAGAGGCAGAGTTGTGTTTGAGGATGCAGTTGTTGACGTGCTTCCAGTACTACGTCTCTGTCCAGGAAGGCGCAACCTGACCTCGTCATCACTAGCATCTTCCTCCACCTCCTCTGCTGACCTCATCTCTTGGCTGACTGTGGGTTGATAGTAAGTGGGATCTCCAACCTCATCATCATCACCCTGTGTGTTATCACACCCGTCGTCCTCAGAGCCAACCTGTTCCTGCCCTGACAAAAAACTAAAGTTGTCGCTCCAATCAGGTATTTGAGTCTTATCATCGTCTTCCTCATTGTCTCCACCAACAGGAGTTACAGTTTGGGAATGAGGGTCTACATTATGGTCAGACCCTTCTGCGTCTGGTCCTGGATCCGACTCATAAAGATTCTGGGCATCAGTGCAGATCATTTCCTCGTCTGGATTCACAGAAGCGCTGGAGTCGACCTCTGATTCCCAGTCTATAGTATGAGTAAACAGCTCTGCAGACTCAACCATCTGTTCTACCTCATACTCAGACGGGCAGCTGGAGATTTGGGAGCTGTGAGGAAGCAAGTGCGATTTGGGTGACACCTTTGAGGACTGGAGTATTTGTGATGTTGAAGTTGATGTGGAGGAGAGCCCACTTAAAGGAGCACTTGATATCCATTGAAGCACCTGCTGTTTTTGTGCCTCATCTGGAATTTGTAGCGATTGGCGCGGCCGTAAGAAAGGGATCTTATCACATTGTCCGCTAAAAGAAGTAGACATTTTAGTTTGGCTGGAAGATGGTCTTTCTTCTGCAGATGTTACTGTTGCTTTAACACCTACCCCACGGACACAACCTTTTTTCCCCTTCCCAACACGCCTATTCCCCTTTCCACCAGCAGCAGGTCTTTTTCCACTCATTTTGGTGGTTAACTAATTCACAACTCTGGAGTTGTTTGCAAAAAAAAACAATTCATGGTAACCGAGCAGAGCTGAGTGGCCAAACTGTGGTATTAGGCCAAAACTATTGGCTGGGTTAGATGCAGAAAAAAATTATATTCAATTTGCAACCTGATGGAGGTCAGTATAGATGGACTAATACAACAAGTCCCACACACAGCTAGAAGCCCAATATTTTTTCAGAGGTAGATGCAGAAAAAAATATATTCAGTTTGCAACCTGATGGAGGTCAGTATAGATGGACTAATACAACAAGTCCCACACACAGCTAGAAGCCCAATATTTTTTCAGAGGTAGATGCAGAAATAAATATATTCAGTTTGCAACCTGATGGAGGTTAGTATAGATGGACTAATGCAACAAGTCCCACACACAGCTAGAAGCCCAATATTTTTTCAGAGGTAGATGCAGAAAAAAATATATTCAGTTTGCAACCTGATGGAGGTCTGTATAGATGGATTAATAGAACAAGTCCCACACACAGCTAGAAGCCCAATACTTTTTCAGAGGTAGATGCAGAAAAAAATATATTCAGTTTGCAACCTGATGGAGGTCAGTATAGATGGACTAATACAACAAGTCCCACACACAGCTAGAAGCCCAATATTTTTTCAGAGGTAGATGCAGAAAAAAATTATATTCAGTTTGCAACCTGATGGAGGTCTGTATAGATGGATTAATAGAACAAGACCCACACACAGCTAGAAGCCCAATATTTTTTCAGAGGTAGATGCAGAAAAAAATATATTCAGTTTGCAACCTGATGGAGGTCAGTATAGATGGACTAATACATCAAGTCCCACACACAGCTAGAAGCCCAAATATTTTTTCAGAGGTACTGTAGATGCAGATAAAAATTATTTTTAATTTGCAACCTGATGGAGGTCAGTATAGATGGACTAATAGAGAAAGTCCGACACGCTGCTAGAAGGCCAAATATTTTTTCAGAGCTAGATGCAGAAAAAAATTAGATTCAGTTTGCAACCTGATGGAGGTCAGTATAGATGGACTAACAGAGAAAGTCCCACACACTGCTAGAAGGCCAAATATTTTTTCAGAGCTAGATGCATACAAAAAATTATTTTGAATTTGCAACCTGATGGAGGTCAGTATAGGTGGACTAATAGAACAAGTCCCACACACTGCTAGAAGGCCAAATATTTTTTCAGAGCTAGATGCAGAAAAAATTATATTCAGTTTGCAACCTGATGGAGGTCTGTATAGATGGATTAATAGAACAAGACCCACACACAGCTAGAAGCCCAATATTTTTTCAGAGGTAGATGCAGAAAAAAATATATTCAGTTTGCAACCTGATGGAGGTCAGTATAGATGGACTAATACAACAAGTCCCACACACAGCTAGAAGCCCAATATTTTTTCAGAGGTAGATGCAGAAAAAAATATATTCAGTTTGCAACCTGATGGAGTTCAGTATAGATGGACTAATACAACAAGTCCCACACACAGCTAGAAGCCCAAATATTTTTTCAGAGGTACTGTAGATGCAGATAAAAATTATTTTTAATTTGCAACCTGATGGAGGTCAGTATAGATGGACTAATAGAGAAAGTCCGACACAATACTAGAAGGCCAAATATTTTTTCAGAGCTAGATGCAGAAAAAAATTATATTCAGTTTGCAACCTGATGGAGGTCAGTATAGATGGATTAATAGAACAAGACCCACACACAGCTAGATGCCCAATATTTTTTCAGCGGTAGATGCAGAAAAAAATATATTCAGTTTGCAACCTGATGGAGGTCAGTATAGATGGACTAACAGAGAAAGTCCCACACACTACTAGAAGGCCAAATATTTTTTCAGAGCTAGATGCAGAAAAAAATTATATTCAGTTTGCAACCTGATGGAGGTCTGTATAGATGGATTAATAGAACAAGACCCACACACAGCTAGAAGCCCAATATTTTTTCAGAGGTAGATGCAGAAAAAAATATATTCAGTTTGCAACCTGATGGAGGTCAGTATAGGTGGACTAATAGAACAAGTCCCACACACTGCTAGAAGGCCAAATATTTTTTCAGAGCTAGATGCAGAAAAAAATTAGATTCAGTTTGCAACCTGATGGAGGTCAGTATAGATGGACTAATAGAATGATGCTATGCCCAAAAGATTTTACTTCACTAGGTGCAGTAAAAAAATTGGTATTCTATACACAGGTGGTATATCTTGCAACACAGTTAGGCTACTCCACTGACTAACACACTCTGCAATAGGCCAAAAAGGATTAGCTTTGCTAGATTCAGCCAAATGCTGTGAAAAAAACTTGCACAGCACTGGCACAGACCTGCCTGGCAAAAACTGATAGGAACTGATGTAACCTAGTCCTGAAAAGGACTCCAATTACAATTAGTCTTTACTCCCACAACCTATCAATTTAAGAGCACAGACCTGCCTGATAAAAGTCGTAGGAAATGCTGTAACCTAGTCCTTAAAAGGACTGCAATCACAACTATTCCCTACTCCCAAGCTATCTGTATATTTGTGCGAAAATTGGCTTGAAATTAATAAGGTATAGCGCACACAGCAACAGCGGTGCCGTCTAACACGCAGCTGCAGCAGTGAGAAAATGGTGGCGACAGGGAAAATGGCTTGGTCTTATAGGGCAAGGACATGTGACATACACTGCCAATGACACATGCCCTTGCTTGTGTGAAAAAAAGCACTTCGCTCCGTGTGTGCGCTGCTGATAGGCTGACAGATTGCACCTCCCACTGTAAATGCGGGAAAGAGAAAAAAAAATGGAGATCTTCATTGTTACTGCAGAGATCCATCCCCTGCCCCTCCCCCCACCCCGCTGTACACTCAAACTGCGTATTAACATTAATTTTCATCATTACTGAGAAAAAATCCAGTTATGATTTTGGTGCACGAACAGTTATCGAACATAACCTCGAACAGCCGAATTTTTCTCAAATTGTTCGTGTTCGCCGAACGGCTCGAACACCGCCCAAAACAGCTCGAATTTGAGATTGGCGAACAGTTCGAGTAGAACAACGCTCATCTCTAATAGAAAGTATCGTGTGTGTATCTGGTTTTGCTTGTCCCTTTTCCCTTCCTCCATATCTTCCTGTAATTTCCAGTCTGTTCCATGTGAGCAAAGCGCTGTCCTCTCTGCATTGCCCACCGCTCCGGCGGTTTCTCTCTGCTCTGACTTGCTCACCGCTCCGGCGGTATCTCTCTGCTCTGCCTTACCCACCGCTCCGGCGGTTTCTCTCCACTCTGACTTGCTCATCGCTCCAGCGGCTTCTCTCTGCTCATCCTTACCCACCGCTCCGGCGGTTCCGCTCTTCTCTGCCTTGTCCACCCCTCCTGCGGTTTCTCTCTGCTCTGCCTTGTCTACCGCTCCGGTGGTTCCGCTCTGCTCTGCCTTGCCCACTGCATCTGCGGTTTTTGCTCCGCTCTGCTTGCTCACCACACTAGCAATTCCTCTCTGTTCTGCCTTGTACTCCGCTCCAGCGATTTCGCTTTACTCTGCTTGTCTACTGCATCTGCAGCTCTGTACCTGTCTCCCAGTCTGTACTGGACCATATCCAGCCTGTGCTCTACCCTGCTAATACCTCCCGGTCTGCACTCCAGCAGTGCTTGCCAGTGCCCACCTGTCTGCATACCAGCCCTGCTTGCCAGTGCCCACCTGTCTGCATACAAGCCATGCTTGCCAGTGCCCACCTGTCTGCATACCAGCCGTACTTGCCAGTACCCACCTGTCTGCATACCAGCTGTATTTGCCAATACCCACCTGCCTGTATGCCAATCTAACCGACCTGTTCCTGCATTCCCCGGTGTGGGTCAACAACTGTGACCGGGGTCTGACCTGGAGTCACACCTGGTCCCTCTGCTCGGTTCCTCCTTGGTCCACGGAGTCGACTGAGCCGCCGTGCGACCTTGGTCGGATCGGGTTCATACTTAGTTACGCCCCTCCAGGCACTCCTCGGTTCATAGTACAGTGGGATCACTAATCACGCTCACCCCAGTCAGTCCGGGCCCGAGCGTAACAGTTTGCTCAGGCCATGGTTCCCGTTGAGCCCCACGGCCTTTCGCTCTCAGAGACATTTTGAAACCTTGTCTGGCAAATACGTGCACCAAGAAAAAAAATTAAAAAATTCTCAAGCTATGGCCCAGGCGATTTATGCACCAGCCCAAATGGATCTATCAGCACTCGATCCTGCGGATCCACCATGGTACTATGGGGATCCAAAACAAAGCCGTGCATTTGTGGAGCAATGCATGCTGCATTTCAAGTTCTATGCTCACTATTTTCCTACTGATCGGGTTAAAGTAGCATTCATGATGTCCTACCTAGAGGGTGATGCCTTGAAATGGATCACCCCCCCTATGGGAAGCATGGGATCCTCTCATCTTTGACCTGCAGGCCTTCCTGGTGGCCTTTCTATTGGTCTTCGATGACCCTAATCCTGAAGCCTCTGCTAAAGCTTCCCTTCCCAATATCCCGGAGCAGCCCCGATGGGTAATGTGTCTTGGTAGCCTACCAGTCCTCCAGCCCGAAGAGACTGCTGCCCACCCAGAATCCACACAGGATGACTATGCTCCACAAAATACTTCTCTTCTCAACCTCAAGAGGCAGTCCAGACGTGCTAGTCATAGAGGTAAACCGTCACGCCAGGTTCTGTCCTCCCAAAGACCTCCTGTTCCCAAGCCTGTAGAGGCAGCTTTCCACACAGAATCCATGAAGGATGACTATGTTTGTCAGGCAAAGCAGAAGAAAGAACTCAGTCACAAAATAGGATTGCGGACCCGCTGCGGTGGTTTGGGACCCCCTGACGGTCTTTGTCCAGCGAAGGTTGGAGAATACCAAGACATTAGGCCTGTAGGAGAGGCTGCCCTTGGCGTTAGTGTTTCCTCTCCACAGATGACCATGACTGTCTCCATGGCAAGTGAAGGCCTCGGATTAACCAGAAGTTTCGGGCTTAAAGCCTTGAAGAGTCGGTGTCTGATTCCCTTCCGACAACTCCAGAAGCCAGTATGGGCATTGTCAGCAAAAGGACGAGCCCTACTCAGTAACAGTCAAAATATGTCTGTACAAATTAAGCTCCAGATTGGAGCATTACATATGAAGAAGTTCACATTCCAGGTGCTGACTGGCTTACCCACAGGTCATCCAGAGCCGAGAGGTCTAGTGCCCGCTCAGGTCTGGAGATCCTGCATGGTGTATCCTGCGGGACTGCTAAGGTGCAAGGGGTGTCCAGTCCCCACTTCTTCAGGACAGTCAGCAGTTTCTTCTTCTTCTTCACCAGAACTGCTAGTCGCTGACTCGCTGTGCGCTGAAGTCTCTGAAGGAAGAGAAGCGGAGGCATTGTCCCCACACAGTCTCGACGATTGTACCAATGATCTGGTTTCAGGTACCGTCCCGCCTTACAGACAAGTCATCTCTGAAACCAGTCTGAAGATGGTCCTAAAGCAAGGACCCTTCGTCTCTAATAAATCTGGTCCTAAGTCCATCAAGGCGGTGTTTATTCCTGAGCCTCTGCACCCCTCCAACAAGGCGGAGAGCCTCCAATTGTCTCCTGAATCCTCCGGGGTGCTACTTGATAACAAAGGGAGAGAGACTTTCCTACACCCTGTACCTGGTACTTCGCCCACTTCATCCAGTAAGCTTGGCAAAGTGTACATCGAAGCAGTGATTACCCCCGAGTTTCTGCATCCCTCTAACCAGGCGGAGGACCTCCAGTTGTCTCCTGAATTTCCCGGGGTGCTACCAGATAAACGGAGAGAGACTTTCCTACACCCGGTACCTGGTACGCCGCCCACTTCATCCAGTTAGCTTGGCAAAGTGAACGTCAAGGCGGTGGCTACCCCTGAATCTCTGCACCCCTCCAACCACGCGGAGGACCTCCAGTTGTCTCCAGAATCCACCAGAGTGCTACCTGATAACAAATGGAGAGAGACTTTTCTGTGTGCTGTTCCTGGTACTTCACCCTCTTCATCTGTTGCTGAGGATGGCTTGATAGGAGGAAGCATCCTAGTCACCAAGATGATGAGATCAGTTTTGTTTCCTCTATTGGACAGAAGAGGTAATCCTCTTGAAGAGAAGGATTGGCCTCCAAATTCTCTGCAGAAGACCCTTGCAGGCTTGAAGAAGAGGGGGCGTAAAGGGGGGGTACTGTAACATCCCTGGCGGCGTGCTTGCATAGTGCACTACCTCCCACTATGCAAGACTGCAATCTTACCTGTCAGTCCTGCCTACAAGCCTTTCTCCAGTTCATGCTGTGTGCATGTCCCTTGACTGACTGCTTAGGGTGGCGGCCCGGTTACTTACTGATTCTTATAGCTGCTGGGGGCGCACCCCTAATGCATCTCCAGCCTATTGCTGTGAGTCACTGGATTTTTAAACCCCCTCCACCCAGTAGGAGGTGCCTGAGCAACACCTTCACTCAGTTTGTCTTTGCAACTGTATTGCCAGGTCCTGTCCTGTTATCTCTGACTTCTAGTCTGTTTCTGCCACTCTGGGGCCTGCATTCCCAGACCTGTTATCTCTGACTTCTAGTCTGTTTCCACTACTCTGGGGGCTGTATTCCCAGGCCTGTTACCTGTGACTTATAGTCTGTTTCCGCCACTCTGAGGGATGTATTCCCAGGCTCACTTTTGTATCTCATTGCAGTAGCAGTTCCTGTCTGAACTGTATCCTAGCCTGTTACCTGTTTTTCTCTATGTCCATACCTTCCCTTTTCCTGCAGTATCTGAACCTGCACCTAACTCCAACTTGTTGTCTCTGTACTTATGTTTGTGAGTTTTGTGTCCACTCGCTACCTCATAGGAAGTACCTTGTGTGTATCTGGTTCTCCTTGTCCCTTTTCCTTTCCTCCGTATCTTCCTGCATTTTCCAGTCTGTTCCATGTGAACAGAGCCCTGTCCTCTCTGCCTTGCCCACTGCTCCGGCGGTTTCTCTCTGCTCTGACTTGCCCACCGCTCCGGCGGTTTCCCTCTGCTCTGCCTTACCCACCGCTCCGGCGGTTTCTCTCTGCTCTGACTTGCCCACAGCTCCGGCGGTTTCCCTCTGCTCTGCCTTACCCACCGCTCCGGTGGTTTCTCTCTCCTCTGACTTGCCCACCGCTCTGGCGGCTTCCCTCTGCTCTGCCTTACCCACCGCTCCGGCGGTTTCCCTCTGCTCTGACTTGCCCACCACTCCGCTGGCTTCCCTCTGCTCTGCCTTACCCACCTCTCTGACTGTTTCTCTCTGCTCTGACTTGCCCATCGCTCTGGCAGCTTCTCTCTGCTCCTCCGTGCCCACCGCTTCGGCGGTTCTGCTCTGCTTTGCCTTGTCCACTGCACCTGCGGTTTCTTTCTGCTCTGCCTTGTCTACCCTTCCGGCGGTTCCACTCTGCTCTGCCTTGGCCACCACATCTGCGGTTTTCACTCCTCTCTGCTTGCTCACCTCACGAGCCGTTCCTCTCTGCTCTTCCTTGTACTCCGCTCTGGCGGTTTCACTTTACTCTGCTTGTCTAACGCATCTGCGGCTCTTTACCTGTCTCCCAGTCTGTACTGGACCCTATCCAGCCTGTGCTCCAACCTGCTAGTACCTCCCGGTCTGCACTCCAGCTGTGCTTGCCAGTATCTCCCTGTCTGCATACCAGCCGTGCTTGCCAGTGCCCACCTGTCTGCATACCAGCTGTACTTGCCAGTACCCACCTGTCTGCATACCAGCCGTACTTGCCAATACCCCCCTGCCTGTATGCCAGTCTAACCTGCCTGTTCCTGCATTCCCCGGTGTGGGTCAACAACTGTGACCGGGGTCTGACCTGGAGTCGCACATGCTCCATCTGCTCGGTTCCTCCTTGGTCCATGGAGTCGACTAAGCAGCCGTGCGACCTTGGTCGGATCGGGTTGATACTTAGTTACGCCCCTCCAGGCACTCCTCGGTGCATGGCACAGTGGGATCTCTAATCACGCTCACGCCAGTCAGTCCGGGCGTGAGTGTGACAGGCTTTATTCAAAATTGAAGGCATACTGAACCAGCATGGCTACCACACCATCTTGCAGCAGCATGCTTTTCCATCCAGTTTGCGATTAGTTTGACCATCATTTATTTTTCAACAGGACAATGACCCCAAACACACCTCCAAGCTGTGTAAGGGCTATTTGACCAAGGGGGAGAGTGAAGGGGTGCTATGCCAGATAACCTGGCCTCCACAGTAACCAGACCTGAACCCAATCGAGATGGTTTTCTGTGAGCTGGACCGCAGAGTGAAGGCAAAAGGGCCAAAAAGTGCTAAGCATCTCTGGGAACTTCTTCAAGATTGTTGGAAGACCATTTCCGGTGACGACCTCTTGAAGCTCCTCAAGAGAATGCCAAGAGTGTGCAAAGCAGTCATCAAAGCAAAAGGTGGCTACTTTGAAGAACCTAGAATATAAGACATATTTTCAGTTATTTCACACTTTTTTGTTAAGTATATAATTCCACATGTGTTAATTCATAGTTTTGATGCCATCAGTGTGAATGTACAATTTTCAAAGTCATGAAAAAATACAGAAAAATCTTTTAATGAGAAGGTGTGTCCAAACTTTTGGTCTACACTCTATATGCAAGGATTTGGGACATACACGTACATCTCACAAAATTATAATATCATCAAAAAGTTAATTTATTTCAGTTCTTCAATACAAAAGTGAAACTCATATATTATATAGAGTCATTGCAAACAGAGTGATCTATTTTAAGTATTTATTTCTGTTAATGTTGATAGCTGTGGCTAACAGCCAAAGAAAACACAAAAATCATTATCTCAGTAAATTAAAATAATTAGCAAAGAACACCTGCAAAGTCTTCTTAAGCATTTAAAAAATGTCCCTTAGTCTGTTTCAGTAGGCTCCACAATCATGGGGAAGACTGCTAACTTGACAGATGTCCAGAAGGCAGTCATTGGCACACTCCACAAGATCCCAGAGTTCCAATTTTCATTTGGAAATCAAGGTGCCAGAGACTGGAGGAAGAGTAGAGAGGCACCCAGTCCAAGCTGCTTGAGTTCTAGTGTGAAGTTTCCACAATCAGTGATGGTTTGGGGAGCCTTGTCATTTGCTGGTGTAGGTCCTTTATATTTTATCAAGACTAAAGTCAGCGCAGCCATCTACCTGGAAATTTTAGAGCACTTCATGCTTCCCTCTGTGGTCAAGCTTTTTGGAGCTGGAAATTTTATTCTCCAGCAGGACATGGCACCTGTCCACACTTGCCAAAAGTACCAATACCTGGTTTAAAAACAACAGTATCACTGTGCTTGAATGGCCAGTAAACTCGCCTGACCTTAACCCCACAGAAAATCTATGGGGTGTTGTCAAAAGGAAGATGAGAGATACCAGACCCAACAATGCAGACGAGCTAAAGGCTTCTATCAAAGCAACCTGGGCTTCCATAACACCTCAGTAGTGCCATAGGCTGATCGCCTCCATGCCACACCATATTGATGCAGTAATTGATGCAAAAGGAGCCCCGACCAAGTATTGAGTGCATTTAGTGAAAATACATTTCAGTCGGTCAACATTTCGGATTTTAAAAACATTTTTCAAGCTGGTGTTATAAAGTATTCTAATTTGCTGAGATAATGACTTTTGCATTTTCATTGGCTGTAAGCCATAATCATCAACATTAACAGGAATAAACAATTGAAATAGATCACTCTGTTTGTAATGACTCTATATAACATATGTGTTTAACTTTTTGTATTGAAGAAATGAAATAAATTAACTTTTTGATGATATTCTAATTTTGTGAGAAGCACCTGTTTATACCAGGATGGGCCAAGGATAACTACCTGGTTTCTGTACCAAATATTAAGTTCTGTTTTTCTTTTGTATCAAATACTTATTTCATGCAATAAAATGCTATTTAATTATTTAAAAATCATGTAATTTTATGTTTTTTATTTTTAGATTCTGTCTGTCACAGTTGAAGTGTAAATATAGCCATAATGGCAAAGGCTCAGCCAATGATCAGCTCCAGGATGATCAAAGACAGTCTCGCATTACCTGTGAGTACTGTGACAGTTACAAGACTCCTCTATGAAGCTAATCTCTTAGCAAGAAGTCACCGCAAAGTCCCACTGTTAAAAAAAAGACATGTACTGAAGCGAATACAATTTGCCAAAAATCACATTGACTGGCCTAAAGAGCAATAGATAAACATTTTGTGGACTAATGAAAGTAAAATTGTACTATTTAGGTCCAAGGGCTGTAGACAGTTCGTCAGACGACCCCCGAACTCTGCATTTAAGCCATGGTACACTCTGAAGACAGTAAAGCATGGTGGTGCAAGCATCATGATATGGGCATATTTCTCTTACTGTAGGGTCAGACCTATTTATCGCCATTCAGGGATCATGGGCCAGTTTGCATATACTAAAATATTTGTGGTCATGTTGCCTTATGCTGAAGAGGATTTGCCCTTGAAATGGGTGTTTCAACAAGACAGCAACCCTAAACACACCAGTAAACAAGCAATATCTTGGTTCCAGTCCAATAAAATTGAGGTTATGGAGTGGCCCGCCCAATCCCCAGACCTTAATCCACTAGAACACTTGTGGGGTGATATCAAAAATGCCATTTCTGAGGCAAAGCCAACAAATGTCAAAGAATTGTGAGATGTTGTCAAAGCATCCTGGGCTGGAATAACAGTTGACAGGTGCCAGAAGCTTTTTGACGCTATGCAAAATAGATGTGAAGCAGTTCTAAAAAACTGTGGTTATACAACTAAATATTAGGTTAGTGATTCACAGGAATGCTAAATCCTCAAAAAAATGAGGCTATATTGTGAGTTTGTAAAGAGAAATGCAGACACTGCTATTTTTTTAGAACAGCCCAATGTTCATTTTTGTTTACTTTCTGTAAAGTAGTTAAAAATTTTATAAGCTACTGTAACTTCATCACATCACTATCTGACAATCCAAAACGACTCCTTGAAACTTTCCACATTCTTCTGAGCCATAAGGTACAGGCCACCATTGCTTATTTCTTAGAAAAAATCAACCATATTCATCAGGACATTTTCACCCAATCCCCTCTTCTTCTCTCTCTACAACCTGCACCCAATGATTCTATTCACTCATATCTCCTTTAGTCCTTCTCTTCGGCTGTCACTACCCACCTAACTGAAATATTTACCGTCTCTTTTTTGTCTGATATCTTTCACTCTTCAATCAAACATATGGTCATAACCTATTTAATAAAAAATTCCATCTCTTTACTAGAACTTCTTTGTGAACTCTAATCCGGTTTCTAATCTCCCCTCCATCTTTAGACGTGGAATGCTTTCTACAATCTGTTCTAACATGCTATCTTCAGGTAACTCATTTTTTGACCCTTTACAATCTGGTTTCCATTCTTTGCAATCTACTGAAGCTTCCCTTACTAAAGTCTCTACAATCTGTAAACAGTTAAATATAATGGTCACTACTGCCTGCTGATTCCTGTGTACCTGGTAGCCATGTTAAGGTGTTTCTCGTTACCCGCCGATTCTCCTGGATTCCTCTGTTTCATTTGATATTGTAGGTCAACAGCCCATCCTCAATATGCTTTGCTCTCAGCCTCAAAGAAATTGCGCTCTCTTGGCTCTACTCCAACTCTTTTTCCTCTCCTCTTTCCCTTACTGTTGGGGTTCCTCGGTGTTCAGCCTTAGGTCTTCTCCTCTTCTCTCTATGTACTGCCCCTATTGGAAATTCAGCAAATTTGTTTTCCAGTACCATTTATATGCTGTCAACATCCAATTATACGCATTGTCCCCTGACATCATCCCACCTTAATACACAATGCCAGGGATTAACTGTCTATGACACCATGTCCTTCCTCTATTTGTAACTGAATCTCTCCAAAAATGAACTTCTTGTATTTCCTCCCTTTAGTAACCTACGTATACCCAATATTTCAATTTCCTTGGGTGGATCAACCATATCTCCCAAGCAGCATGCTCACTGTCTTGGGTTTATGTATGAGACACAGAACTTCCCTTTATCCCCTCTACCCAATCACTCACTCACTCACACATGTCAACTGCATCTTAAACACATCTCCAAAATTCGACCCTTTCTCACCTTTGAAACTGCAAAAACTCTTGCTGTGGCTCTTATTGGCTCTTGTCTGGACTACTGCAACTCTCTGATCAGTAACAAAATGTTCCCTCTCCAAAACGTCATGAATGGCCAGGGTCATATTTGTGTCCAGGTGCTATATTTTCAATCATTTCACTGGTTACCCATTAACTACAGACACATATATATATATATATATATATATATATATATATATATATATGCTTTATAAACATATCTATATCAACCGACAAAGCTCTCCACAGTTCTACACCACCATACATCTTCTCCCTTATGTGTGTTTATCACTCTACCCTCGCTCTTCATTCTGCAACTGATCTAACATCCTCCATAATCTGAACCTTCTACTTACGTCTCCATGACTTCTCTTGTACTGAGCCAGTTTTCTGGAATGCAATACCCCAGATGATTTGATTAATATGTAGCACGCACATTTTTAGCTGGCTTATGCAGCTATATTTGAAAAAAAAACTTATGATTACAGGACCATACAGGACAAGCACTTTTTAACTATTGTGTTCCCCCTCTCCATTCAATTATAGATTTGTAAGCTTGCATTCAGGCCCTCATTCCTCCTCTAACAGTTGAACTATGTGTTACCTTGTAAAGTCATTATTGTCGATACATGCCCTCACTTAATTGGAAAATGCTGCTGAATATGTTGGTGTTATACAAATAAAATTATTTTTAAAAATTATTATTACATCATGTTGCTCTCAGATGGAGTAGCAAAATCTGATCTGGTCACTGACTTTCTTTTTTCATTAATTACAATTTATGAAATCTAGATAATAAAAGACAGCCTTTTCAATTGGACATACACAAGTGGTTGACATCAGCATATATGAAGCCTGTGACATCAATGTCAGAGTTAAACTATTTGGTCTGATATTTGGTGAAAATTGGTGCCATATATTGTTAAATCATTTTCAAGGTCCACATAGGTGAGGCAAATATAATTTTGGAAATGTTCATTATACATACAGTGCATTTAAAAAGTTTGCTCACCTGTGATAAAATGCCAGATATTTGTCATATAAAAAAATACCCTTAATGTCACCCATAATCTACACATATCCATTGAGAAAGAAACAAATAATTTTGAGAGGGAAAAGTAAAATTACTAAACTAAAATAATGTGGTTGCACTAGCGTGAACACTCTCTTATAATAATTGGTGATGTGGTTGTGCTCATAAATAGCCAATCACATTAATGGCTCACTCACACGACCATATAAATTGGAAGAGTGCTATCCAATTTTTTTGCGAGTTCACACTAAAATCGGATGAGTGTGAGACAAAAATCGGACTCCATACAGAGCCACAGTGCAGCATCCGAAATTAATGGATACATTTCAATTCTACAGCATAGGAAACTGTTAAAGGACCTGTAAACGATCAATAGCTGCTAAATAAAAAAACAGATTGAATACGGGTGAACACATTGATGACAAGTGAGAAAATATCACACCATTCTTCTGGAAGAAAATCAGAACACAGTTGCTATCATTTAAAGTGATTCTGATTAACCCCATATAAAATGTAGCCATTCAGGAAGGATTTTCCCGAAATTTTCTTAGTTGCTTTTTACAGCAAAAGCCATGGTCCGTGAATAACTTTTAACATAGTAAAGGCATTGTTGAAAGTTATCAGTCAGGAAAATGTACAAAGTTTTTCCAAGGCATTAGATATACCATGGAACACTGTGAAGATGGTCATCAAGAAGTAGCTTAAATTTGGCACAAGAGTGACATTACCTAGAACTGGATGTCCCTCAAAAATTGCTGAAAAGAGAAAAAGAAAATTAGTCCAATATGCTACCAAAAGACCTACATTAACATTGAAGGAGCTGTAGGAATTTCTTTCAAGTACTGGTTGTTAATTGTGTTACTACAATATTTCATATTACATAGTAATATAGTAACATAGTAACATAGGTTGAATAAAGACATTGGTCCATCATGTTCAACCTTCCTCCCTCAGTTGTACATTTTGTCTAATTTAACTGTAACCCACAATGTTATGTGTATCGAGGAAATCATCCAGCCCTTTTTTGAAAGCTGTTATAGTGTCTGCCATTACTACCTCTTGTGGTAAGTCATTCCACAGTCTGACTGCTCTGACTGTAAAGAACCCTTTCCTGTATAGGTGCCGGAATCGCCTCAATTCCACCCATAATGAGTGCCCCCTGGTCTTTCGTATGGTCTTTGGAAGGAATAAGTCATGTGCCAGTCCTTTGTATTGACCACACATATTTTTATATATGTAAATGAGCTTCTCT
The DNA here is from genome assembly GCF_046119375.1 of Phyllobates terribilis. Classification (NCBI taxonomy): domain Eukaryota; kingdom Metazoa; phylum Chordata; class Amphibia; order Anura; family Dendrobatidae; genus Phyllobates; species Phyllobates terribilis. Next base: position 450,250,374 of record NW_027362764.1, read on the forward strand.
CTGAGGTGTCGTTTTTCTAAGCTAAACAAGATCAACTCTTTCAATCTCTCATTATATGAGAAACCTTCCATCCCTTGTCATAATCTAGTTGCCCGCCTTTGAACTGACTCTAACTTCTGAATATCCTTTTTAAAATATGGAGCCCAAAACTCGATCCCATATTTTAGATGTGGCCTCACAAGTGATTTATAAAGGGGTAACAGTACGTGGGATCATGGGATTTTATTTCTCTTTTTATACATCCTAAAATCTTGTTTGCTTTTGTGGCTGCTGCTTGATGTTGAATACTGATGCTCAGATTTCCTTTTCCTGTTGTATAGTCCCTAGTATACTCCCATTTAATGTATATGCAGCAATAGGATTACTCCGTCCTATGTGCAATACTATACATTTATCTATATTAAACCTCATCTGTCAAGTGTTTGCCCATTCAGTCATCTTATCCAGATCATTCTGCAATACCGTAATGTCAAGATCAGATTTTAATATCTTACATAGTTTGGTGTCATCAGCAAAGACTAACACTTTACTCTCAATTCCATCCACAAGGTCAATAATAAAGAGGTTAAAAAGATTTGGTCCTAGCACAGATCCCTGTGGTACCACACGTCTGTCCTGTGTGGTAGGGTAGCAAGACAGAAGTATTTTCTTAAGAAAAAAAATATCTAAGCTTGGCTATGTTTTCCAAATGCTACTCTCTGCAAAAACCATGTGGGAAAACATTTTATGGTCTGGAGAGACCAATACTGAACTTTTTGGCCATAATAAAGCAAACATTGCGCATCACCAGAGGATCACCATTCCCACAAAGAAACATGGTAGAGGCAGCATTATGTTTTGCGGTCTTGTCAGTGACTGCATTCACACTTATACATACAAAGCTGTCAGTCACTGATAGGACCACTCACTGGACCAAAAATCCCAGAAAGATCAGATAATTAAATGATGAAAATACAGGTCTACTGAATCTTTACCTACAAAACTATATACCAATCCACTCAGCTCCACTATAACATGGTGCCTGTAGATGGGACTGCATTTTCATAGTGACTGGTTCCCTTTAATATTGTTATCAAATTTTCTTGCATTGTTTAGTCAACGCACATACAGTCCTCAACATTGAAATTGTAACACCAAGAAGGAAAAGTCGTGGCATTATACCCACGATCAATAGACAAGCTAATGATATGCAAATGAGAAAAAGATGGAAACAAAGTATTTAAAACATTTAAATTTATTCAGTGTAAAAATAACAGAAAACGAAACCAGATTTCGTTTTCTATGATTGTTTTCTGTTGGAACTCTCCTTGGAAGAGGCTCCTGCACCTTAATGGGTTGGCCACACTTGGATGATTTTTTTCCCCCACTCTAAACTTTGTGTTGTATATTGAGTCGTGTTGTATATTGTACAACCATGCAAGGTGAGAGTTTTTTAATTCAGGTCCTGTTTAAAAAGGGTTCAATACAGTCCTAGGACAACTTAAAGTGCTAAACATGTTCATTTCAGGGCAATTAAAGGCTTTGTCATATTGAGATATGCTGTGAATCAATTAGCTGCAAATTGAATTTTTTAAATATTTGTCAAACCCGGTGCAGTTCTATTTCAAAATATTCAATGATCTCTAATAGGCATGTTTGCATTAATTTTGTATATTATAATTGAGTCACTTTGAGTACTGAGATGTGCTATGACTGATTTCTTTTTGATAATATCTTTCATTGTGCGCCCTGAAATCAGCATCTATGTTCTTTCTATGAAGTATTTGGATAAATACACAATTATATTTACCTGTATTGATTGGTTTCTATATGCAGTATATAAAAATTTGGTAACAGCCTAATTGTGCATGTGCAATCAAGTTTTATTTTGTCCATGCACGTGACTCATAATTTGGCTCTGGAGGCTCTCAGTACACTGATATGCAGCATGCATTTTTTTAACATCTTTACTACTCATGCACAGGCAAAACCAAAAAACTGAGCTGGACCATAAGCTGGTATATGTGTAAGAGCACATTCACACTGTGGCTATTTCACAGAGAAAGCCCAAGAAAAAAACAAAAATGAACATATACCTAGTATTAGTGCATGTAAACAACATAGGGTACTTAGTTAACACAATTTTGATCAAATAGCTGGACTATAAGCGTATACCAGCAATAGTCCAGCTCAGTATTTTGGTTTTGCTGTAACCTTTTGTATTTTGTACAAGCAAGGGTGCGGCTTGCCTTTCTGAGCTAAGTATTTCATCTGTAAAGCTTCGCATGGATGGGTGTCTCAGTAGTGCCCTGTACTACTCTGTCCTTATTCACATTGATGGCATTTAACACATGGTATCGTTGTAATATTAGAGACAGGTTAGGACCATCATGATGGGTACACCTTGTTGAGGGGGGGTGGCTTTTATGGCTTTTTGATCAAAATAGCGTTAACTAAGCACCCTATGTTATTTACATGTTCTATTACTATTTACTTATTTACTGGCAAGTGGCTATAGGGTATATGCTCATTTTTGTTTTTTCTTTGGTTTTGTCTGTGAAATGGCTACAGTGTGAACATGCTCTTAAACTTTGCATGTATTCCAGCTCATAGATCAGCACAGTTTTTTGGTTTTGCTGTGATCTTTTGTATTTTGTACAAACAGGAGGCATGGCTCCTCTTTCTTAGCTAAGTATTTCAGCTGCAAAATTTCCTGTCGATGGGTGCCTCTATTGGGCCAGGTCTTGATCTGCCCTTATTCACATTTACATTGTTTGACACATGGTGTGGTTTTAATACCAGAGACAAGGTGCAACATCCCTGATGGCGTGCAGTCATGGCTTACCATCTCCCACCATGCAAGACCGCCAACTTACCTACCAGTCGAGGCTGCACACTTTGCTCCTCTACCTGCTGTATGCAAGTCTCTTGTCTGCTGGCTTAGGGCGGTGGCGCTGGCACTTCCTGATTCTTAAAGTTACAGTGTGCACTGTAGTAATGCATCCCCAGCCTATTGCTGTGAGTCACTGGATACTTAAACCTCCTCCACCCAGTGGGAGGTGCCTGAGAAACTCTTTCTTACAATGTGTTCTGTGCAACTCTGAGTTGCCAGGTCCTGTCCTGAACCTTGTCTGTTTCAGCCACCCTGGGGCTGTATACCCAGGCCCGTTACCTGTATCTGTGACTTCTAGTCTGTTTCCGCCACCCTGGGGGCTGAGTACCCAGGCTCGTTCCTGTAGCTTGTTCCTGTGTCAGTTCCTGTCTGAACTGTGTCCTAGCCCATTACCTGTTTGTCTCTATGTCCAATCCTTCCCTTTTCCTGCAGTGTCTGAACCAGTACCTAGCTCCTACTTGTTGTCTCTGTACTTCTGTTTGTGAGTTTTGTGTCCACTTGCTACTTCATAGCAAGTAGAGATGAGCGTTGTTCGACTCGAACTGTTCGCCAATCTCAAATTCAAGCTGTTTTGAGCGGTGTTCGAGCCGTTCGGCGAACACGAACGATTTGAAAACAATCCGGCTGTTCGAGATTATGTTCGATAACTGTTCATACACCAAAATCATAACTGAATTTTTTCACAGTAATGCTGATAATCAATGTTAATACACAGTTTGAGCGTACAGCGGGGCGGGGGGAGGGGCAGGGGATGGATCTCTGCAGACATAATGAAAATCTCCATTTTTTTTCTCTTTCCCACAATTACAGTGGGGAGGTGCAATCTGTCATCCTATCAGCAGCACACACACGGAGCGAACTGCTTTTTATAACACAAGCAGGGGCATGTGTCATTGGCTGTGTATGTCACATGTTCTTGCCCTATAAGACCCAGCCATTTTCCCCGTCACTACCATTTTCTCACTGCTGCAGCTGCGTATTAGACGGCACCGCTGTTGCTGTGTGCGCTATACTTTCAGTGTTAATTTCAAGCCAATTTTCTCTGAAATATACAGATAGCTTGGGAGTAGGGAATAGTTGCTATTGCAGTCCTTTTGAGCACTAGCTTACAGCATTATCTATGACTTTTAGCAGGCAGGTCTGTGCTCTGAAAAAGATAGGTTGGGAGTAGGGACTAATTGTAATTGCAGCCCTTTTGAGGACTATTTTACAGCATTTCCTAGGACATTTTGCCTGGCAGGTCTGTGCCAGTGCTGTGCAAGTGTTTTTCACAGCATTTGGCTAAATCTAGCTAAGCAAATCCTTTTTAGCCTCTTGCAGTGTGTGTTAGTCAGTGGAGTAGCGTATCTGTGTTGCAAGCTACACCACCTGTGTATAGAATACAATTTTTTTTACTGCACCTAGCCAAGTAAAACCTTTTGGGCATAGCATCATTCTATTAGGCCATCTATACTAAGCTCTACCTGCTTGCAAATTAGTAATAATTTTTATCCGCATCTAGCTCGGAAAATAATTTTGAGCTTGTAGCAGTGTGTGGGACTTATTCTTAGTCCATCTATACTAAGCTCCTCCAGCTTGCAAATTGCAAATAATTTTTATCTGCATCTAGCTAGGAAAATAATTTTGGGCATAGTAGTAGTGTGTGGTACTCATTGTATTAGGCCATATACACCAAGCTCCACCAGCTTTGAAATTAATACTAATTGTTAGCTGCATCTTGCTTGTAAAATCATTTTGGGCATATTAGCAGTGTGTGGTACTCATTCTATTAGGCCATCTATACTAAGCTCCACCAGCTTTCAAATTAATAATAATTTTTAGCTGCATCTTGCCTGTAAAATAATTTTGGGAATATTTGCAGTGTGTGGAACTCATTCTATTAGGCCATCTATACTAAGCTCCTCCAGCTTTCAAATTACTAATAATTTTTAGCTGCATCTTGCCTGGAAAATAATTTTGGGCATAGTAGCAGTGTGTGGTACTCATTGCATTTGGCCATCTATACCAAGTTCCACCAGCTTTAAAATTAATAATTTTTAGCTGAATCTTGACTGTAAAATAATTTTGGGCATATTAGCAGTGTGTGGTACTCATTTTATTAGGCAATCTATACTAAGCTCCACCATATTTCAAATTAATAATAATTTTTAGCTGCATCTTGCCTGTAAAATAATTTTGGGCATATTAGCAGTGTTTGGTACTCATTCTTTTAGGCCATCTATACTAAGCTCCACCAGCTTTGAAATTACTAATAATTTTTAGCTGCCTCTTGCCTGGAAAATAATTTTGGGCATAGTAGTAGTGTGTGGTACTCATTCTATTAGGCCATCTATACTAAGCTCCGCCAGCTTTCAAATTAGTAATAATTTTTAGCTGCATCTTGCCTGGAAAATAATTTTGGGCATAGAAGCAGTTTGTGGTACTCATTGTATTAGGCCATCTATACCAAGCTCCACCAGTTTTGAAATTAATAATAATTTTTAGCTGCATCTTGCCTGGAAAATAATTTTGGGCATAGAAGTAGTGTGTGGTACTCATTGTATTAGGCCATCTATACCAAGCTCCACCAGCTTTGAAATTAATAGTAATTTTTAGTTGCATCTTGCCTGTAAAATAATTTTGGGCATATTAGCAGTGTGTGGTACTCATTCTATTAGGCCATCTATAATAATCTCCACCAGCTTTGAAATTAATAATAATTTTTAGCTGCATCTTGCCTGGAAAATAGTTTTGGGCATAGTAGCAGTGTGTGGTACTCATTCTATTAGGCCATCTATAATAAGCTCCACCAGCTTTCAAATTACTAATAATTTTTAGCTGCATCTTGCCTGGAAAATAATGTGGGGCATAGTAGCAGTGTGTGGTACTCATTCTATTAGGCAATCTATACTAAGCTCCACCATATTTCAAATTAATAATAATTTTTAGCTGCATCTTGTCTGTAAAATAATTTTGGGCATATTATCAGTGTTTGGTGCTCATTCTATTAGGCCATCTATACTAAACTCCACCAGCTTTCAAATTACTAATAATTTTTAGCTGCATCTGGCCTGGAAAATAATTTTGGGTATAGTAGTAGTGTGTGGTACTCATTCTATTAGGCCATCTATACTAAGCTCCACCAGCTTTCAAATTACTAATAATTTTTAGCTGCATCTTGCCTGGAAAATAATTTTGGGCATAGTAGCAGTGTGTGGTACTCATTGTATTAGGCCATCTATACCAAGCTCCACCAGCTTTGAAATTAATAATAATTTTTAGTTGCATCTTGCCTGTAAAATAATTTTGGGCATATTAGCAGTTTGTGGTACTCATTCTATTAGGCCATCTATACTAATCTCCACCAGCTTTGAAATTAATAATAATTTTTAGCTGCATCTTGCCTGGAAAATAGTTTTGGGCATAGTAGCAGTGTGTGGTACTCATTCTATTAGGCCATCTATACCAAGCTCCACCAGCTTTAAAATTAATAATAATTTTTAGCTGCATCTTGCCTGTAAAATAATTTTGGGCATATTAGCAGTGTGTGATACTCATTCTATTAGGCCATCTATAATAAGCTCCACCAGCTTTCAAATTACTAATAATTCTTAGCTGCATCTTGCCTGGAAAATACTTTGGGGCATAGTAGCAGTGTGTGGTACTCATTGTATTAGGCCATCTATACCAAGCTTCACCAGTTTTGAAATTAATAATAATTTTTAGCTGCATCTAGCCCGGAAAATAATTTTTCTTCCCAATAGTGATAGCAATAGAAATATGGGGCTCGCGCCTGGCTAACAAAAATATATGCTTCATAACAAAAAACACCAGCCTTGCGCACTGCATTAATAAGATGGCATCATCGTCTCTCCAGTGCTTGGCCTAATACGCCGGCTAGCATTCCTGTGCCTAAAACACAATATATGGGTCTGCGCTAGCTACGATACTGAGGGGTCTAATGCTGCTGCGAACGCTTTATCACAATTCAATTGGCAGATTTTCACAGAGCTCCTCCCCAACGCCCACCCATTGGGCAGCAGTTGCCCACCCTCCCTATGGGATCTAGTGGCGAATAGTTGATGCCATTAATCAGAGCGTCAGTTGTCCCGTCGAAGTGTCAAGCATACGGAAAGGCATGGGAAGAGTGGACACGACTAGTAGCAGGCAGACGGGTTGACCAATGTGAACAAGCTAGATTACAAGTCACCATAGAATTTCTCCACCAGCTAATGATGAGGGGCATATCAGGGGCGTCAGCGCAGCGGTGTCTGACCGGAGTAGCATTTCACTTCCAACTACTGAATTGGGGAGATGTGACAAAGAGATTCATCATCAGACAATCCATAAAAGGGAGGAAAAGGGGTCAGCCAAGTCAGGAGTGTAGACGTCCCATCCCGTGTCACTAAAACTGATTTCTCACATCATATCCCTAACACCATTAACATGACACTCACAATTTGAAGCAACACTACTGTCTACTGTATTTGCGATCGCCTTCGTCGGGGCTCTATGCATAAGCGAATTAGTCCCTCAATCCAAAATTACCACCAGTGGAGGCTTATTACATCTCGACGTAGTCATAGCCAATAATGCAATACGTCTACGCATACGCCAATCTAAAACTGTTCCAGTGGGCAGGGGCACTTGGGTACTTCTACAACCCACAAACGGTACACTGAGTCGGGTAACAATAGTAAAAACATATATAACCATCAGATCACAAAGTAATTTCTTCCTATCACACATTGATGGAATGCCATTATCAAGATACCAGTTCCAAGCTATATTTAATAAATGCATAACATCGGCAGGGAACCACCCCAAAGATTACGGGACACACTCATTCCACATAGGCGCGGCCACGGAAGCAGCAATAGCAGGATTGTCAGAAATGGAAGTTCAGAGGATAGGGAGATGGCGATCCACGTGTTTGGCAAGATACATAAGACCGGACTTGTTATCCTAACGTGGTTTGTCTCTTTTACAGGTGACGCTAAGCCAACAGTGTGGGTGATATGCCAATCATATATATATTGGGCAGAAAAAAGGGCGAAAGTCCGCCCAGGCAGGAGGAAATTAGAGTTTCATAACACATATTTCAACTGGAGAGGTATTAGAGGCCTGCTATGGCCACAGGTACTAATGGAGGTAATCAAGGTAGGGAGAGAGGCAAGAGTTCAGGTCATCTTAGTTATACAGGCCGGGGGAAATGACCTAGGTCATCACAAGAGCGCATAACTAATGGCAATAATGAAACTAGACACTGAGCGCTTCAGAGAATTTTTCACAAAAGTAACTATAGTATGGTCAGAGATTGTGCCGATAGTGGTATGGCAAGGTGCGCGAGACATTACGGCCATCAAACGGACAAGGCGGGTAATAAATATTCGGATGGCAAAATTTATAAGAGACAGAGGTGGTGTAGTGATAAAACACCGACAACTGGAAGGAGATAAAGTAGGCCTCATACGGCCCGACGGTGTTCACTTAATGGATATTGGACTGGACATATTCCTGTCAGGACTCGAGGATGGAGTGGAACAAGCATTAAGAGTGATGGATGGGGGTCAGAGTCCTGCATACGAGAACGCAGGATCCTCCGTGGCCTGGAAATAGAAAGGACATGTTGGAGAGTTACACTTGTTGGCCAACTTGCCGGTGTGGAGACCCAGGGCATGCAGCAACAAGCTGAATTATTTTAGAAATAAAATGCCTTTCTAATAGAATGAGTATAAAGAGTTAATAAAGCTGAGACCGATCCTCACCCATCCGGTTGTAAGAGTTACATTATTGTATTGTCAAGGAAAGGGGGGCGGTAGGGGGGCTGAGCTTCTGGGTTTGGTTGGAGGTCCCCACAGTCAGCCAAGGCTAGATGCATTTAAAAATTCTTATTAGACACACAGGCGGTGAAGCTTGCTTCGCAGCTGGGCTACTACACCCAAAGTATTGCCTAGGCTAGATGCAGTTAAAAATTCTACTCTGACTAGCAGACACTGAAGCTTTGGAGCAGACCTCTGAGTAAACAGCTCTTCAGACTCAACCATCTGTGTTATCCCAAGCCATAGTGTATGTAGTTTCTTACAGTTAATGGGGGGGGGGGGGGGCGACACAACCAACCTGGAATTGATGATGCCAACGTCACGTAAAACACAGCAAGGGGACTCCAAAAAGAGACTCCATTTTTTCCAAAAATTGTGGCAGACACCACTTAAGTGGCATCAATTGCCCCAGAGTTGCTTAAAACAGTTGGTGAGGTGATTTTACCAAATCCTCAAGCTTTTAGTCTCCCCAGGATGACACAGGGGTAGAAAAATCCTTGCGGATCCATGATTTGTTCATCTTTATGAACATGAGTCTGTCTACATTCACAGTGGACAGCCGCGTGCGCTTTTCTGTCAGCACACCACCAGCAGCGCTGAACACACATTCAGAGAGAACGCTGTCTGCATTGCATGACAAGATCTCCAAGGCGTGAGTGGTGAGCGCCGGACATTTTTCCAGATTTGAATCCCATAATGAGCAAGGGTCCAGTGACACAGTCATTGCTTTGATATTCACTTGGAGATACTCCTGTACCATCCTCTCTAGGCGTTGACTATGTGTCAGACTTCTTGTCTCCTGTGGCCTTGCAAAGGATGGTCTAAAAAAGTGGTGAAACGATTCCACAAAATTGCTGTTACCAGCAGATACTGTGTTACTGTTACGGTTTGAGTGATGAAGACTCGACAGTCCCACTGTTTGCAAGCTTGAACTGTCAGATTCATTACTGCACCACTGGTGTTTTGTGGAAAAGCACATGTAAGATTCTGCAAGAGCCTCTGCTGATACTCCTGCATGCGTGAATCCCTTTCTATGACAGGAATTATTTTGGCAAATTTACTTTTGTACCGGGGATCTAAGAGTGTGGAAACCCAGTAGTCGGGATTACTTCAAATTCTGACAATCCAAGGGTCATGTTGCAGGTAGTGCAGCAAGAAGGCACTCATGTGCCTTTCGCATCCAGGAGGACCAAGTCCTTGTTGTGTTGGTAGCGTTGTAAGAGTCATGCTTCCTTCCTTTGCCCTCTCCCCCCAACCTCACACAATAGAAATGTGATCAAGGTCTCCCTCATCTGATGAGTCTTACATGCCCATCGCCAGTTCATCCTCCACTTCTTCCTCAGCTCCTGCACCTTCCTCTACAGTTTGGCTGCTACCATGCGCCCTGGTTAATCCCTCTCCCCCACCCTCCCATGCCTGCCGCCTTGGTGCTGCCGACCGTCTGGACCTTGGATATGTTATCCCTTCAGCATACGACTCCTCCTCTACTTCCTCCACCTCCTCTTGTCCCACCACTGGACTCTGAATTCTGTTTAACGTGTGCTCCAGCATGTAAATCACCGGAATAGTCATGCTGATAATGGCATCGTCAGCACTAAACATCTTCGTCGCAATTTCAAAACTGTGCAGAAGGGTGTGTGGCGCCCCTTAAGGTTCAGTCGCCACAGAGGTACTGCATCTCACCCAGAGGTGTGGTATCTCACCCTCAGGTAAGGAAGGAGTATGGCTCGGGACCCTAAAACCTGCATCCAGCACATACCCGCAGTGGGGGTAGGGCAAGATTGCTCCTAAGGAAGAGCACAGTCCCAGGTCCCTAGCTGGTCGGAGGGTCCTATGTAGTGGGTGTGGGTGGAGAAAGCAGCTTAGGGGAGCACATGACAGGGAGAGTATAAATAGGAAGCCATCCTAGAAATAGCAAGCCAGTCAGAGGAGGAGAAGTGACAGGAGCAGAGGCTCTGCATGAGCTCTGCTCCAGAGGCGGGCCTAGCCTGGGAGGCCCAGGACTGAAGGATAGAAGAGAGGAGTGGGAGCAGGAAGGCTCCAGGAACCGAAGTGACACTAGGGGTACGGGCCGTGCAGAAGGCCACCCGTACGCCCGCTGCTACCAGGAGGTAGAGGGGTCAGGCCAGATAAGGGGAACCAGTCCCTCAACTAGCGGAGAAACAGCAAGGCTCAACTAGAAACCAGAGGCTGCAGCATTTCATGTACTGCAGGCCAAAGTCCACACCAGTCTCACTAAGAAGTTAGCCACATAGGACCCAGGGGACGGAACACACGTCGACCGCCAAGGCCCGAGGATATCAGATAGAAGAGTGACTGGGTGTGAGGTGCAGGGAGAAGGCCAGAGAAAGGACACACAGAAGGGGGTCCTGCTAAGTACTCCGGAGCTATCTGGGGGTGGACTGAGCCCCTCACTGAGTATACACAGCTTGAGGGGGGAGATTGCTCTGGTACCTGTAATCTGGACTGCAACAACTGTGAGTAAAGATCTTGAGACTGCATCACACAGACTCTGTGTTTATTACTGACTCCCTGCACTACAACCACCATCATCCACCCACACTGCCCTGAAGCAACATTCTTCCCGTGGGGAGTAATAATACCATTGCTGTAAAACCACTAGCTTCAGAGGACTGCTCCGCAGCGGCGGCCCCTTTGGCCGCACTCCATAGGTGGCGTAGTCGAACATTATTAAACCCATATATACAAATTACCCTTGGATTAACCGCCCAGGGTCACGGACCGGGTCACTGCCAAAGTGACTACAACCTCCAGCATCTACCGGCCTGGCTCTCGGTACCCCACGGCCCAGGGGTTGCATCAACTTCATAGGTCCCTGATCTGAGACCACTCTTGCAGCTTGATTTGCCCCACCTCTGTATCTCGTTTGCCCAGGCTATACATAAGAATGTATTGCACCAGGACTTGTCGGTGCTGCCACAGGCGCTGCAACATATGCAGAGTTGAATTCCACCGTGACGGCACATCGCATTTCAGCCGGTGAACTGGCAGGCCCAACGACTTCTGTAGAGTTGTAAGTCGTTGAGCTGCGGGATGCGAACGGCGGAAGTGAGCACACAGCGACCGTGCCCTCTGCAGAAGGCCATCTAGTCCGCGATAGTGGGCTAAAAATTGCTGGACAACCAGGTTCAACACGTGAGCCATACAAGGCACGTGTGTGACATTGCCCCGGCGAAGGGCCACACCCAGGTTTGCAGCATTGCCGCACACGGCATTCCCTGGTTGCAGGTCCAGTGGAGACAACCATTCATGAAACTGGGTCTCCAGAGCTGACCAAAACTCCTCAGCTGTATGACTCACATTTCCCAGACATTTCAAAGTAAACATCGCCTGATGCCGTTGAGCCCTGCTGCCAGCATAGTAAGGAGGTGTTCAAGATTCCTTCTGCGCAGTTGGAAAGCGGGTGGCATTACCAGACAGGCTTTGGGTGCAGGTGGAGGACCGAGAGGAGGTTGAGGAGGCAGAAGCAGTGGAGGAACTTCTAGATAATGAGGATTGATGTACAACTCGTGGGGATGGCAAGACTTGGACAGCAGCCACTTGTCCTGCTGTCACCATAGTTACCCAGTGCCCAGTCAGCGACATGTAACGCCCCTGTCCATGCCTACTCGTCCAAGTGTCTGTGGTGAAATGCACCCTGTCACACACAGAGTTTCTCAAAGAAGCGGTGATGTTGTGTGCGAAATGCTGGTGTAGCGCAGGCACACCTTTCTTTGAGAAGTAGTGCCGACTGGGCATCTGGTACTGGGGCACTGCGACGGACATAAGGTCTCGAAAATCCTCTGTGTCCACCAGGCGGAAAGGCAACATTTCTGTAGCCGACAGCTTGCAGATGGTGAAATTCAACCTCAGCTTTGTCATGGCTAGGAGGAAATGGTCTTTTACTTGTCCACATTGGAGGGACTGAGGGCTGGCTGTTGTGCTTAGACGGGGTTGAGTAGGGTGTCTCCGGCAAACTGCGTCTGTGAGGAAGATGCAGGCGGAAAAGTTAGGTTGCCTTGATCCAAAGGTGGTGCTCTCGATGATGGAGAGCGCTCAACTCCAGCTGGTGTTTCCACTTCCAAATGAAATGAAGACCTGCCAATCACACTGGCTGTTGCGGGTAAAGAGGTGGCAGGTCTGCGTCCAAAAACATGTGTCACTGCTATCCCCCCAGTCACAGATGATGAAGAGGCCGCGGATGCACAACATGGGGCAGACGGTGGTAGGCCCGGCCCGCTAGGCCGCATTGTAGCACAGTGAGCTTCCCACTGCAACTTATGCTTCATATCCATGTGATGGTTCATGCATGAAGTACTCAAACTATGGATTTTTTGGCCTCTACTTAGCTTTTGGTGACAAATATTACAGATAACACGAGTTGGGTCATCCTTATCGATCTGAAAAAATGCCCAGGCTATGCAAGGCCTAGAGCCCATGCGACCTGAAGAGCCACCACGACTTGTGGTCAGAAGCAGAGTTGTGGTTGAGGATGCAGTTGTTGACATGCTTCCAGTACTCCGTCTCTGTCCAGGAAGGCGCAACCTAACCTCGTCGTCAATAGCATCTGTGATGCCCAGCTGCGCTTGGTATCACAGATCCTAGAAGAGTGCATTGATGGAATCCTCCACAAGAGGCCCACATAAACTTTCACACATCTCCACCTTCCACCTCAGACCAGCAGAGGGAGCCCATTAGCAATATAAATAGGGAAGGTGGAGCTAGGCAGTTCAGTTCCTCTGAAGAGTTCCTGCAGTAGAGAAGCCTAAGAGAGGTCAGTCTGCAGTGGAGCTCAGTCTAGTCTAAAGAACTCAGTTAATAGTTCTGCAGTGGAGCACGAGGCTCCTGCTAGCTAGATTCAGGGAGCCCAGTTAGAGCTTAAGGTGTGCCGGCGCCATAAGATTGGTGAAGCGCGGCAAGCTGCCGTTAGTGTGTATAGCCTAGTGAGGGCCCGAGTAGGCCAAAGGCGAGTGGAGAGTTAGTACATAGGAGGCAGAGGAGCTTAACCAGCTCACCCCAAAGCATTTACCGGACACCGGATCCGAGCTTACCGGGATCTCTATGACCCAGTAAGGCATAACTGGAATCCCTGGAGAACTACAAGTCACAGGATCGCTAAGGTGCTGATACGTAACAGAGCCAGGAGACGCTAAGGCCCCGCATACTGGGAGCGTGAACTCCAAGACAAGGTCCTACCACAAGGTCAGCCAGCGCAGGACAGAGACAAAGTTAGGCCTAGCTCCAGGCAGGTCAGAAACTTACTACGCTGAGGAAAGAAACAGGAGGCCTTACACCCGTTCATTGGGGAGGATCCTGATATGCACCCTTCACACTACAGTGCTCCGGGATGTGCCTGAATTTCCACCAGTAAAAGGTACTGAAGTGACTACCGTGTCCGTTGCCGTTCTTGCTCTGACCCAGCTGGGTCTCGCCTGTCCTGCATTCCCCCTGCATACGCTTTTCTGAGGCCTAGCTCCACCTTTGGGGAGCTATACCATCGAGCTGCCTTATCAGCGGCCTCAGCGGACTGCTGCAGTGCTGGTGGTTCTCACCAGATACCACAGGTGGTGTCACAAACTCTTATAAAATTAACAATTATCCACCCTTTTAAAGAGTGACCCCAGGGTACGGCCCGGGAGCCAACCACTGCGACATCCCCAAGGCCAGGCAAAGGCCCGGGTACCGAGTCATCCCCTGGGCTAGTCACATCCTCCTCCACCTCCTCTGCTGACGTCATCGACTGGCTGACTGTGGGTTGACAGTACGTGGGATCTCCAACCTCGTCATCATCACCCTGTGTGTTCTCACACCCGTCGTACTCAGAGCCAACCTCTTCCTGCCCTGACCGAAAAGTCAAGTTGTCACTCCAATCAGGTATTTGAGTCTCATCATCGTCTTCATCATTGTCTCCACAAACAGGAGTTACAGTTTGGGAATGAGGGTCTACATTATGGTCAGAACCTTCTTCATCTGGTCCTGGATCCAACTCATAAAGATTCTGGGCATCAGTGCAGATCATTTCCTCGTCTGGATTAACAGAAGCTCTGGAGCAGACCTCCATTTCACAGGCTATAGTATGAGTAAACAGCTATGCAGACTCAACCATCTGTGTTACCCCATACTCAGAAGGGCAGCTCTAGACTTGGGAGCTGTGAGGAAGCAAGTGCGATTGGGGTGATACCTCTGAGGACTGGAGTATTTGTGATGTTGATGTTGAGGTGGAGGAGAGCCCACATGAATAAGCACTTGATATCCATTGAAGCACCTGCTGTTTTTGTGCCTCATCTGGAATTTGTAGCGATGGGCGTGTCCGTAAGAAAGGGATCGTATCACATTGTCCACGAAAAGAAGTAGACATCTTAGTTTGGCTGGAAGATGGTCTTTCTTCTGCAGATGTTAGCCCCCCAACCACGGGGGGGCCCGACCCACCAGCGGACAGGCACCAGTATTGGGAGAGGGGGGCAGGCCGTCAGGGTCCACCGCGGCTCTGGCACAAACCCGGCGATACGCAGGTCGCACAGGCAGGAACGGACTTGCCGTGTAGGCTTGGCACTCCAGCGTAGTCCTTCTACCCACTCGCGCCCGTAGCCTCAAAGGGATGCCCAAGCGGCTTTTCTTCACACGGCTGTTCCCCGCCCAGCAGGAACGTGGGGGAGCTCTGGTCGGCCTTCCACTGTACTCCCTTACCTTCCTCGCTCTCTTTCCTTCTTCCGTTCTCCATCTAACCCCTCGGCTCTGTGGTGTCCACTCTCCCTCCAGCTCTCTCCTTCTCACAGGTGGACTACCGCGTGTATTCACACTGTGGCGAATCTTTTGGGCCCAGTCATAAGAAGTTGTCGAGGTAATGGATAATACGTGCCCCTTAGAAATGTCCATTACAACCCATTCGAGGAAGCAACTAAACGCCTCAAATAGTGAGCAGGATCTGGACAACCCCATGGGCAAACAGCGATCTATATAGTATGCTCCTTCCCAGAAGCAGCCCAATAGGTGAACACTATTCGGAGGCACAGGAAGTAAGTAACCGGAACGCCGCATCAATGACTGCTTTGGCCATTAGGGTGACCCTTCCCAACTTCTTGATCCGCCTGATTGCCTTGTCAAAGAATGTACAGTATATACTACTGTACTTGGATTCCGCATCGATGTTGTCGTTTACTGACCTGCCCCTTGGATATGACAAATGGTGGATTAGTCCGAATGTATTGGGTTCCGTTTTTGGCACAACTCACAATGGGGATACCACTATGTCTTGTAAGGAAAGTGTTCTGAATGGAACCGCCATTCTACCTAAAGATATTTATTTTTTTAATTTTTTGTTGTCACGACGTCTGGGTGTTGGTAGGCTGATTTTAGATTTTTACTCCAGCCTTTCTTGATTTTAGAAGGACATGACATGCCTATATCTGTGTCTCCCCCTCTTTCTACTCCTCCACCTCTTTTCTTTTCGCATGACTATATGTACTTGTCACTTTTCCATGTGTTAGTTGTGTCTTCTGAGCAGTTTTTCAGCTTTTGGACACCTTTGAAGTGTTTTCTATGTGTTTTCTATGTGTTTCTATGTGATTTTGTTTGCCTGCCATTGGTTTTAACTGTGTTCGAAGGTGTTCGACGAACAGTTCGGCGAACATACGGGTGTTCGATGAACCGAACCGAACTCGAAAACTACGGGGGTGGCTCAATACTAATAGCAAGTATCTTGTGTGTATCTGGTTCCGCTTGTCCTCCGCATCTGCGGCTCTGCTCTGCTTGTCCTCCGCACCTGCGGCTTTGCTGTGCCCTGCTCCGCTTGTCCTCCGCATCTGCGGCTCATCTCTGCTCTGCCCTGCTCCGCTTGTCCTTCGCATCTGCAGCTCTGCTCTGCTCCGCTTGTCCTTTGCACCTAAGGCTCTGCTATGCCCTGCTCCGCTTGTCCTCTGCACCTGCGGCTCTGCTCTGCCATGCTCCACTTGTCCTCCACACCTGCAGCTCTGCTCTGCTCTGCCCTGCTCTGCTTGTCCTCTGCACCTGCAGCTCTTCTCTGCTCTGCTCCGCTTGCCGTCTGCACCTATGGCTCTGCTCTGCTCCACTTGCCCTCCGCACCTACGGCTCTGCTCTGCTCCACTTGTCCTTTACACCTGCGGCTTTGCTCTGCTCTGCCCTGCTTCGCTTGTCCTCCTCACCTGCGGCTCTGCTCTGCTCTGCCCTGCTCCGCTTGTCCTTCGCACCTGCGGCTCTGCTCTGCCCTGCTCCGCTTGTCCTTTGCACCTGCAGCTCTGCTCTGCTCCGCTTGCCCTCCGCACCTATGGCTCTGCTCTGCTCCACTTGCCCTCCGCACCTACAGCTCTGCTCTGCCATGCTCCTCTTGTCCTTCGCACCTACGCCTCTGCTCTGCTCCGCTTGTCCTCGGCATCTGCGGCTCTGCTCTGCTCCACTTGCCCTCCGCACCTACGGCTCTGCTCTGCTCCGCTTGTCCTTTGCACCTGCGGCTTTGCTCTGCTCTGCCCTGCTTCGCATGTCCTTTGCAACTGCGGCTCTGCACTGACCTGCCTCGCTTGTCCTTTGCACCTGCGGATCTGCTCTGCTCCGCTTGCCCTCCGCACCGATGGCTCTGCTCTGCTCCACTTGCCCTCCGCACCTCCGGCTCTGCTCTGCCCTGCTTTGCTTGTCCTCCGCATTTGCAGCTCTGCTCTGCTCTGCCCTGCTCTGTTTGTCCTCCTCACCTGCGGCTCTGCTCTGCTTCGCTTGCCCTCCGCACCTACAGCCCTGCTCTGCCCGGCTCCGCTTGTCCTCCGCACCTGCGGCTCTGCTCTGCCATGCTCCGCTTGTCCTCCGCACCTGTGGCTCTACTCTGCCCTGCTCCACTTTTCCTCTGCACCTGTGGCTCTGCTCTGCCCTGCTCCACTTTTCCTCCGCACCTGCGGCTCTGCTCTGCCCTGCTTTGCTTGTCCTCTGCACCTGCGGCTCTGCTCTGCCCTGCTCCGCTTTTCCTCCGCACCTGCGTCTCTGCTCTGCTCTGCCCTGCTCCGCTTGTCCTTCACACCTGCGGCTCTATTCCTGTATCCCAATCTGTACTGGTCCTTATCCAGCCTGTTTACCTACCTGCCAGTACCCGCCTGTCTGCATACCAGCTGTGCTTGCTGTACCTGCCTGTCTACATACCAGCCGTGCTTGCCAGTACCCGTCTGTCTGCATACCAGCCAAAGCTGCCCGTTCCTGCATTCCCCGGTGTGGGTCAACAGCTGTGTGACCGGGGTCTGACCTGGATTAGCACCTGGGCCACCTCCTACATCCCTCCTCGGACCACGGAGTAAATTAAGCCGCCGTGCATCCATGGTCGGATTTGGCGAGGCCCCTAGTCACGTCCCTCCAAGTACTCCTCGGTTCGTGGCCCAGTGAGACCACTAACCACGCTCACGCCAAACAATCTGGGCATGAGCATAACACAGGGTATGACCATCCCGATGGGTACACCTTGTCGTGGTGGGACGGCTTTTAAGGTTATTGTTATCAAAATAGCATTAACTAAGTATCCTATGTAATTTAAATCTACTATTACTTTTCACTTATTTACGTGCTGTACGTTATAAGCTTTTTTTTTTTTTTCTTGGGTTTTTCCTCATGTGTAGATGCCATATTAGGCTTGAGCATTTTAGTGCAGCGTACATTTTTCTTTAGGGGTAGGATTAACTTCCGCTAACATTTTTCCTAAATAGCCAGTGGTCGATATTCATGAGTATGAGTGGGCAGATGCCAAACACAGGTTTTGGGTTATTTTTATCTCCTTATTGGTTAATATTTGGCAATGACTTCAGTATTTTATTTTATTATCTCACGTTTGTCACTCGGCACCTTATTTTTTCACTCATTTTGTTTCACTAAATAAACACAAGTTTGATAACCTTTCTTGGTATTGTAGTCCACTCATTCTCTTCATAATATTTGTTGCTCTAGTTCAGCTATATCTTTCTTATACACTGGATCCCAAAGCTGTACACAGTATTGTAAGATTGGCTTGATTAGTGACTTGTATGGAGGCAACATTTTACTCTTGTCATGAGCATCTATGCCTCATTTAATGCATTCCTTGATGTTATTTGCCTTGGCAGCAGCTAACAGGCACTGGCCGCAAAAGTTGATTATCTAGTCCAACTAAGTTTTTTCAGTGACCATTTAACCGAGTATTTTGCTAATTAGTACATCATTGTACATTTTATTTCTTTGGCCTTTGTGCTTAAACTTACATTTATGTAGATTAAACTTAAATTGTAATTTCTCAGCCCAAACCTCTAGCTTATATGAATCCATATGAAATATTCCATAATCCTCTTTATTGATTACCTTGAAGAGTTTAGTATGACCTGTAAATATTGACATTTTAATCTCTATACCATCTACAATGGTTAATAAATGCTTAAAAAATTGTTCAATACTGACCCCTGTTGTACCCCACTGTCACAGTTTACTCTGATCTAGTCTGCAACTTACCTTCTTATAGAAGCTGATCAAATTAGTTTTACAGGAACAATCCCTCACAAAGCCATGTTGATGTTGGATTATTATGAGCTATTTTTATGGAGATACTCAAGGATAGTGACGCACCCCCTGGGACATATTCCTTTTTGAGGGGAATACCCGGCACCGGATCAGATGGGGGGGTTGTAGTCTCCGAGCGGCTGTGACCCGGCCCGTGCCCAGGGCGTCAAGCTCAGTGTGATGTGGCAGTCCTACAGATGTTATTAAGAGTTCTTTTGTGTCGACTACGCCACCCGTTGTGATGCGGTCACTGTGGCCGCCGCTGCAGCAGGTTCCGCTGAGGCTGATGGTGGATGCGCAGCTTGGTGGGATAACCCCCAACGGGAGGGGTATAGCCTCAGAGGGGACAGGTGCAGAGGATGGGGGTTGTGGTGGTGTAGTGCAGACGGCAGTGAAGACAGAGTCGGGTTGTGCAGTTAAGGGTGTTTACTTACTGCAGATGTTGTACTGGTCACTCCAGCTGCGAGTGACCACCCGAGCCGTGCTGCGTCCACCAGGTCCTGGATCCAGCCAACCCCCAAACAAGTCCGGAGCGTGGCCCTGAGCTCTCTTTCTGTCCCGTTCTCTGGCCGTCCCCACCAGTGATCCACCTAGGTCCAGCTCCCTCGGGCCTTCTGTTGGGACACCCTTGGCCCTGGGTTCCCTGACCCTTCATGTGGTGTGCCTTCGGGGTGGATGTGATGGGTGACCGTGGCAAACGCTGCCCACGGTCTCCGGTCTCTGGCTGGGGAATGTTTTTACCCCCACCAGCTTGGGTTCCGGTACCCTGATGCCGACTCTTCACCCGGTGCTTTTAGTTGGGATCTCAGAGTCCTTCTCTTCTGTGCTCTGGGTCTCTCTCTTTTCTCCTCTCTCACTCTGGGTCTTTGTCTTTCTTCTCTCCTCTGCTCCTGACTTGTTCTCTGCAGCAGACTGACTCTCTGCATCTGACTTGTTCTCTGCATCTGACCCTGATCTTAGTTGGTGCCCACCTTATATACACCCTCTATGTGTGAGCTCAGGTGACCAGCACCCAATGAGCTCCTATCTTTACCCAGGCTGCTCCCCCTATCTGCCCCTACACTACTTGGGATGTACCACCCCCCTCCCACTCCAGCCAGGAACAGACTCGGTCGTACCTGCACATTTCTAAGTGGGAGTACCGTTGGTCTGTTCCCCGGAAATGGGATGTGTGTAGTGCATGCAGCCTACCGAGCTCAATTCCACTCTCCATCCTTGCCCGGGAGTGGAATATCACACCTCTGGGTTGAGGTGCAATACTCCTGTAGCAGCCGAATCCTCAGGGTGCTACATTCCCCCCTGGTAAATCACAGCACGTCCTCGGGCTGTAAAGACAAAAACACCAAAACATACAAAAATTTTTTTTTTTTTCATATAAACATAATAAAACATATAAAACATTATATATATAAAACTTTTCATATAAACATTCTCGTAGTCGTTTCTTGTTTCAGGTTCCTCCTCCGGACACTGTGCAACGTGTGTCCGGGAAAAGTGCGACAGTCTCTTAGAAAAACTGGTTTTCCTATAAAACCGGTAGGGGGCGCTTTAGGAAGCGCAACTATATACAGGGGAAGTTGGCCGCTCTCAGTCCTCGGCCAGGTAAAGGGAAGGGAATGGCTGCTCACAGTCCTCAGCCTGCGGGATTAAGGGGTTAACGGGTAAACAGTTCACTCAGCTGGTCCCAACGGGGACTATATATATGTATCAACAGTTTCTTTGGTACCCAGTCGGGTAACTATTTACATCACTTCTCTGCCGCACTCAACGGCGTCTTCCTCCTGCTCTTTGCTTATAACTGGTTGTAACTTCAGACCCGTCCGGGTCCTCTTGCCCCTCCTCCCCGCACTGCAACTCCTCCTCCGTCAGGAAGTGTACGTGGAGGGCGTAAGGTCCTTTGGCACACTTGTGCCGGGTGAAGGTGACCTCGTCT
Organism: Phyllobates terribilis; assembly: GCF_046119375.1. Lineage (NCBI taxonomy): Eukaryota > Metazoa > Chordata > Amphibia > Anura > Dendrobatidae > Phyllobates > Phyllobates terribilis. The sequence continues at coordinate 450,271,495 of NW_027362764.1, forward strand.
CCGATGTAGAGGTCACGACCTCTGTGCCCCTCCGGCAGATGGGACTCCACGTCTCTGCGCGTGACAAAGACGTCGCCGGGGGTGTTGTTGTCTCTAATGAAGCCCCACCCATGCTGCTGGTTGAACTTTATTACAGTCCCGGTGGTACGGGGACTGTGCGCTGCACGGGGGTCCCTCCTGGTCCGGCTCTTTTGCTCGGCGCTCCTTATTTGGGCCTGTTGTTCCCGGACCCGCCTCTCTCTCCGCTCCCTCGCGAACTCTTCGAGCTGCTGTCGGCAACACTCAGCGCGCTCTGCTGCAGCTTCCCTGGTTTCCTGAGTGAACCCCATTAGATCTTCTCCGGTGGGGTCCCACTCAAACTGCGCTTCCGCTAGCGGGGGCGAGATCCTTATTATGGGCTTCGGAGCCGGAATCAGGGGTGCACACATGGCCCCAACCCTCCTCTGGTGCTCCAGTTCGTAATACTTCTGGGGCCAGATGAAAGGCTGCCCGTCCGGCCACGTGTGCTGGGCAAACAAGTCCTCTCCCAGACGCGGCACCCTTGGTTTTACGGGTGCGGGCGCGGTGGTGGTGGCGCCCGGGTTGCCCAGGCCTTGCGGCCAGGCCTGGGGCACCTGGAAGGTGAAGGGCACCGTTAATACGGCGGCGCCCTGGGCTACCTGGCCTTGCGACCAGGCCGGAGGCTCCGCGGAGGTAAGGGGCGCTGTTGGTGATGCGACGCCCGGGAATTCTAGGCCCTGCGACCAGGCTGGTGGTACTTCCTGCTTGGTCACGCTCGGGGTTGAGGCGTGTGACGTCACAGGGGTCGCGGCGGCGGCTTCCGGTTGGGGCCTAGTCTGCGTCGGTGACATGGCGTTTTCGGGCACAGCAGGGGGACTTTCGGGCTCTGCGACGGGGAGCTGGGGCAGGTAAGCGGTGTCACGGCTTGGGGTATAGACGTCCCCTTTACCTGCCTCCATGCGTTCGGCTCCCTCCTCGGCGCCGTCTCCGGCCTTGGGTCCTCCCGCGCCTTCCTCAGAGGCGGTCTCCTTCCTCATCTCGGCTGGCGTGCTCCGGGTCTTGGTTTGCTGGGCCATCTCCCGGCTCCACTCCGCCAATATCTCGCGCTGTACCCGGGCCATCCTCCGTGCGAGGCCCTCCAGGGCAGTCTGTGCACACTCCCGGTCTCGGGGGAGCTGTGCAAGGACCTCCACTAGGCCTAGTGGGGTCGTGGTGTCCAGCAGGCTCCTGACCAACGGGTCGGTGCTGCTCTGCTCTTCTTCCAGCAGGCTCCTGGCCAGCGGGCCGGTGCTGCTCTGCTCTCTGGACATCTCCGGGTGAGCTTCTCTGCTACTCTTCGTTAGACCTCTTGCCTCCGGGTGCGCTCGCTCCAGACTGCTCCAGGCGGCACCCATCTTCGTTCTTTTCTTTCGTCTCCTCCCACTTAGAGGGCGGTCCCGGGGCAACTCGGTGACTGTCAGCTCCAGGGGCAGTTCTTTCACGCTGACAGACACCTCCAGCATCACAGTCTCTGTTGGTGGGGGCGGTTTCCACTTTTGGCGCCATTTTCTGTCCTGGCCCACGATGGGAGGTGGCCTCCTGCCCTCCTTTGGCACGCCCATAATGGCGTCCGCTGCTCTTCCAAGGCGGGAAATCTGCGGATTTGGCGGGAAGCGTCGCCCAGTGGCGGGAAACTCTGCAGATGGCGGGAACAAGCTGGAAATGGCGGACAATCGGCGGGAAACGACCTGTGATGGGGTCCGATGGCGTGGACCCTCCGGAACCGGCGGGAGACTTCTTTCTGAGGTAAACTTGCACTTTTCTTCAGGCACGCAGTACCCGGGTGTTGCGGGCACGTAATCCTGCCGACTACGCCAAAGTTGACGCACCCCCTGGGACATATTCCTTTTTGAGGGGAATACCCGGCACCGGATCAGATGGGGGGGTTGTAGTCTCCGAGCGGCTGTGACCCGGCCCGTGCCCAGGGCGTCAAGCTCAGTGTGATGTGGCAGTCCTACAGATGTTATTAAGAGTTCTTTTGTGTCGACTACGCCACCCGTTGTGATGCGGTCACTGTGGCCGCCGCTGCAGCAGGTTCCGCTGAGGCTGATGGTGGATGCGCAGCTTGGTGGGATAACCCCCAACGGGAGGGGTATAGCCTCAGAGGGGACAGGTGCAGAGGATGGGGGTTGTGGTGGTGTAGTGCAGACGGCAGTGAAGACAGAGTCGGGTTGTGCAGTTAAGGGTGTTTACTTACTGCAGATGTTGTACTGGTCACTCCAGCTGCGAGTGACCACCCGAGCCGTGCTGCGTCCACCAGGTCCTGGATCCAGCCAACCCCCAAACAAGTCCGGAGCGTGGCCCTGAGCTCTCTTTCTGTCCCGTTCTCTGGCCGTCCCCACCAGTGATCCACCTAGGTCCAGCTCCCTCGGGCCTTCTGTTGGGACACCCTTGGCCCTGGGTTCCCTGACCCTTCATGTGGTGTGCCTTCGGGGTGGATGTGATGGGTGACCGTGGCAAACGCTGCCCACGGTCTCCGGTCTCTGGCTGGGGAATGTTTTTACCCCCACCAGCTTGGGTTCCGGTACCCTGATGCCGACTCTTCACCCGGTGCTTTTAGTTGGGATCTCAGAGTCCTTCTCTTCTGTGCTCTGGGTCTCTCTCTTTTCTCCTCTCTCACTCTGGGTCTTTGTCTTTCTTCTCTCCTCTGCTCCTGACTTGTTCTCTGCAGCAGACTGACTCTCTGCATCTGACTTGTTCTCTGCATCTGACCCTGATCTTAGTTGGTGCCCACCTTATATACACCCTCTATGTGTGAGCTCAGGTGACCAGCACCCAATGAGCTCCTATCTTTACCCAGGCTGCTCCCCCTATCTGCCCCTACACTACTTGGGATGTACCACCCCCCTCCCACTCCAGCCAGGAACAGACTCGGTCGTACCTGCACATTTCTAAGTGGGAGTACCGTTGGTCTGTTCCCCGGAAATGGGATGTGTGTAGTGCATGCAGCCTACCGAGCTCAGTTCCACTCTCCATCCTTGCCCGGGAGTGGAATATCACACCTCTGGGTTGAGGTGCAATACTCCTGTAGCAGCCGAATCCTCAGGGTGCTACATTAGCATCTCTTAAAAACCCTCAAATATTTTCCCCGCAGTAGGCGTTAAATTTACTAGTTATTAACTACTTAATTTGTCCCCTTTTTGAATATTGGCACCACATTTGCTCTGCACCAGTTTTGTGGTACAGACCTTGTTATTAAGAAATTCTTGAATACTAGAAATAATGGTATCTCTATCGCGGTACTTAATTCCTGCAGCACATAGGGTTTATGCCAATAATTTGTTTTCGTTAGTGATTATGTTTTTTTCCTTGACTTCTATAAAAGCGTTATATTCGTTATTTATTGCTGCTATTTCTGTTTTTTTTAGCCATGGCAGTTTTCTCCTGTTTTAACGTGTTATTTTGTATGGTATATACAGTGGGTTAGATAAGTATTCAACACATCACTAATTTTCTAAGTAAATATATTTCTAAAGGTGCTATTGGCATGAAATTCTCACCAAATGTTTGTAACAGTCCATCCAATCCACACAGGCAGAGAAATCAAACCAAAGATGTCCATAAATTATATGTGATAATAAGAAATTTATTTAGGGAAAAAGTATTGAACACGCTTATTAAAATGCATTTAATACTTCGTAGAATAGCCTTTGTTGTTGATGACAGCTTCAAGAAGCATCCTGTATAGAGAAACTAGTCACATGCATTGCTCAGATTTTTGTCCATTCATCCACACAAACACTCTTCATATCCTGAAGGTTCCGTGAGCTCCTTCTATAAACTCTGAGCTTAAGTTCCTTCCATAAATTTTCTATAGGATTCAGGAGAGGTGATTGGCTAGGCCATTCTAGCAGCTTTATTTTCTTTCTTTGAAGCTAATTGACAGTTTCCATGACCGTCTGTTCAGGATCATTGTCTTGCTGAAATGTCCACCCTCGTTTCATCTTCATCATTCTGGTAGATGGCAGCAGCTTTTTATCAAGAATGTCTCTGTACATTTGTCCAGGGCCGGATCCAGGTTTTTGTGGGCCCTAGGCAGGGCTGCCAACAGGAATTGTGGGCACCATACTGGCAAAATTTTCGGGCCCCCATTAGACTCCACCCAGGCTCAAACCCAGCTCTGCCTCCACCCTTTGAACATTCCACAGTCCCACCTACCACTCTTGGAAAAATTCTACTTTCTTCACCACATCCTCACCAATCATACATTAACAGTTCCCATTAAACACCATATCCCATACATAGCCATCAGCTTTGTTTTGGACAAAAGATTTTTTAAGCCACCACCATGACAAGGAGACTCTTTTGGCCCTGCCCTATTCTGCTCTAACCTATAAAACATTTCTTATAATACCCAATAGTCATTTTAGGTATATTTTTATTTATTTTTATTTAAGGGAATGTGTCACATATATTTTTTAAAATGTCCAATATTATTACATACATGGGACAAATATCATCACACCATGACCAGACAACATATTACCACCATATAGTGACCGAATAATACCACATATAAGGAACAAATACTGTGACACCATAACCGGCTCACATACTACCACCACACAGTGACAAAATACTACAATTCTGATCATTAGCAAAGAAACACAATACTAATATTGCCATAAGTGTCATTATACACAGGATCTCTGTACATAGTATACAGTGTATACTGTCAATGTACAAGTAATACAGTGATCTCCAGTGACATTATACACAAGAGCTCTGTACATAGTATACATTGTATAGTGTCAGTGTACAGGTAACACACTGACTCACCAGTGACGTCTGTAGTTGAAGTCCTTCATCTTTGCATTTCTTCTTTATCCAGCACAAACCGCCATCACTTCTTCCAGCGAGGACTCTCTGCATTAAAATTACATAGTAATCTAGAGCTCCACTTCTAGAGCCCATTCCTCAATTTTTCCCCAACTTCTACACTACAGATGAAAAAAGCAAAAAGCAACATAGTGTCGCCCTGAACATTACCAGGACCCCCACTCCCCACTGAAAACAGTATCCTCATAAATAAAATACATCACAGCAGTAATAATATCCCTTAATTAGCCCCTACAGTAATAATGCCCCACTCCCGGCCCCCATGTCTCCATCCTGCCCCCATTGTCTCCATGATTAGCCCCTACAGTAATAATGTCCCACATTCTGGCCCCATGTCTCCATCCTGCACCCATTGTCTTCATCATGCCCACAATGTCTCCATCCTGTCCTCAATGTCTCCATCCTGTCCCCATTGTCTCCATTCTGCCCCATTGTCTCCATCCTGCTCCCATTGTCTCCATCCTGCCCCCATGTCTTCATTTGTCTCCATTCTGTACCCATATCTCCATTCTGCCCCAATGTCTCCATTCTGCCCTCATGTCTCTATCCTGCCCCCATTGCCTCCATCCTGACCCCATTTTCTCCATTCTGACCACATTGTCTCCATCCTGCTCTCATGTCTCCATTCTGCCTCCATGTCTCCATTCTACCCCCAATGTCTCCATCCTGCCCCCATTGTCTCCATCCTGTCCCCATTTGTCTCCATCCTGCCCCCATTTGTCTCCATCCTGCCCCCATGTCTCTATTTGTCTCCATCCTGCCCTTATATCTCCATCCTGTCCCCATGTCTCCATCCTGCCCCCAATGTCTCCATTCTTTCCCCATGTCTCCATTTGTCTCCATTCTGCCCTCATGTCTCCATTCTTCCCCATGACTCCATCCTTCACCAAATGTCTCCAACCTGCCCCCAGTGTCTCCATCCTGCCCCCAATGTCTCAATATTGCCTCCAACGTCTCCATCCTGCCTCCATTAGTGTTGAGCCACACCCATAGTGTTCGAGTTCGGTTAGGTTCGTCGAACACCCGTATGTTCGTCGAACTGTTCGTCGAACTGTTCGTAAAACACCTTCGAAAACAGTTAAAACCAATGGCAGGCAAACAAAAACACATAGAAACACATAGAAAACACATAGAAAACACTTCAAAGGTGTCCAAAAGCTGACAAACTGCTCAGAAGACACAACTAACACATGGAAAAGTGACAAGTACATATAGTCATGCGAAAAGAAAAGAGGTGGAGGAGTAAAAGGAGGGGGAGACACAGAAATAGGCATGTCATGCCCTTCTAAAATTAAGAAAGGCTGGAGTAAAAATCTAAAATCAGCCTACCAACACCCAGACGTCGTGACAAGAAAGTTAAAAAAATAAATATCTTTAGGTAGAATGGCGGTTCCATTCAGAACACTTTCCTTACAAGACGTAGTGGTATCCCCGTTGTGAGTTGTGCCAAAAACGGAACCCAATACATTCGGACTAATCCACCATTTGTCATATCCAAGGGGCAGTTCCGTAAACGACAATATCGACGCGGAACCAAGTACAGTAGTATATACTGTACATCCGTTGACAAGGCAATAAGGCGGATCAAGAAGTTGGGAAGGGTCACTCTAATGGCCAAAATAGACATTGATGCGGCGTTCCGGTTACTTATTACCTGTGCCTCCGAATAGTGTCCACCTATTGGGCTGCTTCTGGGAAGGAGCATACTATATAGATCGCTGTTTGCCCATGCGGTTGTCCAGATCCTTGCCACTATTTGAGGCGTTTAGTTGCTTCCTCAAATGGGTTGTAATGGACGTTTCTAAGGGGTCACATATTATCCATTACCTCGACAACTTCATATGCCTGGCCCCAAAAGATTCGCCACAGTGTGAATACACGAGGTAGTCCACCTGTGAGAAGGAGGGAGCTGGAGGGAGAGCGGACACCACAGAGCCCAGGGGTTAGATGGAGAACGGAAGAAGGAAAGAGGGAGAGGGAGGTAAGGGAGTACAGTGGAAGGCCGACCAGAGCTCCCCCACGTTCCTGCTGGGCGGGGAACAGCCGTGTGAAGAAAAGCCGCTTGGGCATCCCTTTGAGGTTACGGGCGCGAGCGGGCAGAGGGACTACGCTGGAGTGTCAAGCCGACACGGCCAGTCCGTTCCTGCCTGTGCGACCTCCGTGTCGCTGGGTTTGTGCCAGAGCCGCGTTGGACCCTGACGGCCAGCACGACTCTCCCAATACTGGTGCCTGTACGCTGGTGGGTCGAGCCCCCACGTGGTGGGGGGGGGTAACATCTGCAGAAGAAAGACCATCTTCCAGCCAAACTAAGATGTCTACATCTTTTCATGGACAATGTGATACGATCCCTTTCTTACAGACACACCCATTGCTACAAATTCCAGATGAGGCACAAAAACAGCAGGTGCTTCAAAGGATATCAAGTGCTCCTTCAAGTGGGCTCTCCTCAACCTCAATTTCAACTTCACAAATACTCAAGTCCTCAGAGGTGTCACCCCAATCGCACTTGCCTCCTCACAGCTCCCAAGTCTCCAGCTGCCCTTCTGAGTATGGGGTAACACAGATGGTTGAGTCTGCACAGCTGTTACTCATACTATAGCCTGGGAAACGGAGGTCTGCTCCAGAGCTTCTGTTAATCCAGACGAGGAAATTATCTGCACTGATGCCCAGAATCTTTGTGAGTCGGATCCAGGACCAGATGAAGAAGGTTCTGAGAATAATGTAGGCCCTCGTTCCCAAACTGTAACTCCTGTTAGTGGAGACAATGATGAAGATGATGATGAGACTCAAATACCTTATTGGAGCGACAACTTGACTTTTCGGTCAGGGCAGGAAAAGGTTGGCTCTGAGGACGACGGGTGTGAGAACACACAGGGTGATGATGATGAGGTTGTAAAATCCAACTTACTGTCAACCCACAGTCAGCCAGTTGATGAGGTCAGCAGAGGAGGTGGAGGAAGATGTGACTAGCCGAGGGGATGGGGATGACTCATTACCCGGGCCTTTGCCTGGCCTTGGGGATGTCGCGATGGTCGGCTCCCGGGCCCGTACCCTGGCGTCACTCTTTAAAAGGGTGGATAATTGATAATTTTATAAGAGTTCGTGACGCCACCTGTGGTATCTGGTGAGAAGCACCAGCGCTGCAGCAGTCCACTGAGGCCAGTGATAAGGCAGCTCGATGGTTTAGCTCCCCACAGGTGGAGCTAGACCTCAGAAAAGTGTATGCAGGGGGAATGCAGGACAGGCGAGACCCAGCTGGGTCAGAGCAAGAACGGGAACGGACACGGTAGTCACTTCAGTACTTTTACTGGTGGAAATTCAGGCACATCCCGGAGCACTGTAGTGTGAAGGGTGCATATCAAGATTAGTGTTGAGCCACCCCCGTAGTGTTCGGGTTCGGTTCGGTTCGTCGAACACCGGGATGTTCGAGGAACTGTTCGTCGAACTGTTCGTCGAACACCTTAGAACACCGTCGAACACCGTTAAAACCAATGGCAGGCAAACAAAAACACCTAGAAACACATAGAAAACACCTTCAAAGGTGTCCAAAAGCTGACAAACTGCTCAGAAGACGCTTTCTTTAAAAAAGCCGGCCGGCAATTCAGCAGCGGCATACACCGGTACCCGACAATTTAGACAAGAAGGAATAGAGCCTCACACATAGATTAGATAGATAGAAACATGTCAGTCACATATATATGAAGTACAGTGACAGTGTTGCTTACTGTACTTGTCATTTAGTGTAAAGGATTTATTAAAAAATATAATAGTGTTTTCATGCACTGTCTCTTTAAAAAAGGCGGCCGGCAATTCAGCATCTGTACCCGACAATTTATAACAGACAGAATAGAGCTTCACACATAGATTAGATAGATAGAAACATGTCAGTCACATATATATGAAGTACAGTGATAGTGTTGGTTACTCTACTTGTCATTTAGTATTAAAATAAAGGATTTATTATTAAAAAAAATTGGCGTGGGGTTCCCCTTAATTTTAGTCTCTAGCGGAGGTTAAGCAGACAGCTGGGGCAGATGTTTGAAGCCTGGGAAGGGGGTAATACCCACGGAGCTTCCCAGGCTACTAATATGAGCCCCCAGCTGAATACATAGCCTTTACTAGCTATCAAAATGGGGGACCCCCCCAAAAAAATGACGTGGGGTCCCCCCTAATTTAATAGCTAGCAAAGGCTAGGCAGACAGCTGGGGGCTGATATTAATAGCCCAGGAAGGGAGCCATGAATATTGGCCCCCTCCCAGGCTAGAAACACCAACTGTCAGCCGCCCCAGAAATGGCGCATTCATAGGATGCGCCAATTCTGGCACTTAGCCTCGCTCTTCCACGCTGCCCTGTAGCGGTGGCAGGGGGTAATAGGGCTGGGGTTGATGTCAGCTTATAATGCCAGCTGACATCAAGCCCAGGTTAGTAATGGAGAGGCGTCTATAAGACACCCCCATTACTAACCCCATAGTCAAAGTTAAAAGAAAACACAAACACCCAGAATAAAGTCCTTTAATTGAAATAAAGACACAATCCTTTATTGTTCTAAATTAAACCATACTTACCATCACGCCCATTCCAGCTGAAGCCAACGATCTCCTGCAATAAAAGAAAAATAATAAAGCAACATCATCCTTACCTTTCCATGGTTCCCACGACAGCTTCAGCTCTGCTACATCGAGATGACAGGCTGGACCGCAGCAGAACGCTGCCATCCAGCCTGTCATCCCGCAGACACTGAGAAGCGCAGGCATGCTTGCGCTCTGCAGTGTCTGGCTGTGACGGCATAAAGATGAGACGAGTTCATGTCCAATGAACTCGGCGCACCTCATGCACGTCACTGACAGCGTGGGAAAATTCTCACGCTGAAGCGCTGAGTGCAGGAGAATTCTCCCATGCTGTCAGTGACGTGCATAAGGTGAGCTCATGTCCAATGAACTCAGCTCACCTCCTGCACGTCACTGACAGCGTGGGAGAATTCTCCTGCACTCAGCGCTTCAGCGTGAGAATTCTCCCACGCTGAAGCGCTGAGTGCAGGAGAATTTTCCCACGCTGTCAGTGACGTGCATAAGGTGAGCTCATGTCCAATGAACTCAGCTCACCTCCTGCACGTCACTGACAGCGTGGGAGAATTCTCCTGCACTCAGCGCTTCAGTGTGAGAATTCTCCCACGCTGAAGCGCTGAGTGCAGGAGAATTTTGCCACGCTGTCAGTGACGTGCATGAGGCGAGCCGAGTTCATTGGACATTAACTCGGCTCATCTGGATGCCCTCACAGAGAGACACTGTGGAGCGCAAGCAAGCCTGCGCTTCTCTGTGTTTGCGGGATGACAGGCTGGATGGCAGCGTTCTGCTGCGGTCCAGCCTGTCATCTCGATGTAGCAGAGCAGAAGCTGTCATGGGAACCATGGAAAGGTAAGGATGATGTTGCTTTATTATTTTTCTTTTATTTCAGGAGATCGTTGGCTTCAGCTGGAATGGGCGTGACGGTAAGAATGGTTTATTTTAGAACAATAAAGAATTGTGTGTTTATTTCAATTAAAGGACTTTTTTCTGGGTGTTGTGTTTTTTTTAAATACTTTACTAGAAATTCATGGTGGTCATGTCTAATATTGGCGTGACCCCATGAATTTTGGGATTAGGGCCAGCTGATAATGCCAAGCTGGCCCTAACCCCTTTATTACCCAGTGAGCCACCGCATCAGGGCCCTGGATGAGTTGGGTACAGCGCCAGAAGATGGCGCTTCTATGAACGCCCCATTTTCCGAGGTGGCTGCGGACTGCAATTTGCAGCGGGGGTGGCCCAGAAAGCTTGGGCCTCCCTGCGCTGCAGATTCCAGCCCCCAGCTGCATAGTTGTACCTGGCTGGACACAAAAACAGGGCGAAGCCCCACGTCAATTTTCTTTAAATTATTTCATGAATTTTCTGAAATAATTAAAAAAAATTGAAGTGGGGCTTCGCACTATATTTGTGTCCTGCCAGGTACAGCAGGCAGGAACGGGCTGCCCCCAACCACCAGCTGACTATTTGTACCTGGCCGGACACAACAATATAGGGAAGGCCTTTTTTTCTTAATTATTTCATGAATTTCATGAAATAATTAAAAAAAAAATACGTGGGGCTTCGCCCTATTTTTGTGTCCAGCCAGGTACAACTAGACAGCTGGGGGCTGGAATCTGCAGCGCAGGGAGGCCCAAGCTTTCTGGCCCCCCCCCGCTGCAAATTGCAGTCCGCAGCCACCCCGGAAAATGGCGCGTTCATAGAAGCGCCATCTTCTGGCGCTGTACCCAACTCATCCAGGGCCCTGGTGCGGTGGCTCACTGGGTAATAAAGGGGTTAGGGCCAGCTTGGTATTATCAGCTGGCCCCAAGCCCAAAATTCATGGGGTCACGCCAGTATTAGACATGACCGCCATGAATTTCTAGTAAAGTATTTAAAAAAAACACCACACCCAGAATAAAGTCCTTTAATTGAAATAAACACACAATTCTTTATTGTTCTAAATTAAACTATACTTACCATCACGCCCATTCCAGCTGAAGCCAACGATCTCCTGCAATAAAAGAAAAATAATAAACCAACCTCATCCTTACCTTTCCATGGTTCCCACGACAGCTTCAGCTCTGCTACATCGAGATGACAGGCTGGACCGCAGCAGAACGCTGCCATCCAGCCTGTCATGCCGCAGACACTGAGAAGAGCAGGCATGCTTGCGCTCCTCAGTGTCTCGCCGTGACGGCATCCAGATGAGCCGAGGTCATGTCCAATGAACTCGGCTCACCTCATGCACGTCACTGACAGCGTGGGAAAATTCTCCTGCACTCAGCGCTTCAGCGTGAGAATTCTCCCACGCTGTAAGTGACGTGCATGAGGTGAGCCGAGTTCATTGGACATGACCTCGGCTCATCTTTATGCCGTCACAGAGAGACAATGTGAAGCGCAAGCAAGCCTGCTCTTCTCAGTGTCTGCGGGATGACAGGCTGGATGGCGACGTTCTGCTGCGGTCCAGCCTGTCATCTCGATGTAGCAGAGCTGAAGCTGTCGTGGGAACCATGGAAAGGTAAGGATGAGGTTGCTTTATTATTTTATTTTTATTACAGGAGATCGTTGGCTTCAGCTAGAATGGGCGTGACGGTAAGTATGGTTTAATTTAGAAAAATAAAGAATTGTGTCTTTATTTCAATTAAAGGACTTTATTCTGAGTGTTTGTGTTTTTTTTAACTTTGACTATGGGGTTAGTAATGGGGGTGTCTTATAGACGCCTCTCCATTACTAACCTGGGCTTGATGTCAGCTGGCATTATAAGCTGACATCAACCCCAGCCCTATTACCCCCTGCCACCGCACCAGGGCACCGTGGAAGAGCGAGGCTAAGTGCCAGAATTGGCGCATCCTATGAATGCGCCATTTCTGGGGCGGCTGACGGCTGGTGTTTCTAGATTGGGAGGGGGCCAATATTCATTGCTCCCTTCCTGGGCTATTAATATCAGCCCCCAGCTGTCTGCCTAGCCTTTGCTAGCTATTAAATTAGGGGGGACCCGACGTCATTTTTTTGGGGGGGTCCCCCATTTTGATAGCTAGTAAAGGCTATGTATTCAGCTGGGGGCTGATATTAGTAGCCTGGGAAGCTCCGTGGGTATTACCCCCTTCCCAGGCTTCAAACATCTGCCCCAGCTGTCTGCTTAACCTCCGCTAGAGCCTAAAATTAAGGGGAACCCCACGCCAATTTTTTTAATAATAAATCCTTTATTTTAATACTAAATGACAAGTACAGTAACCAACACTATCACTGTACTTCATATATATGTGACTGACATGTTTCTATCTATCTAATCTATGTGTGAAGCTCTATTCTGTCTGTTATAAATTGTCGGGTACAGATGCTGAATTGCCGGCCGGCTTTCTTAAAGAGACGGTGCATGAAAACACTATTATTTTTTTTAATAAATCCTTTACACTAAATGACAAGTACAGTAAGCAACACTGTCACTGTACTTCATATATATGTGACTGACATGTTTCTATTCTTTCTATTCTAAATTGTCGGGTACCGCTGCTGAATTGCCGGCCGGCTTTTTTAAAGAGACGGTGCATGAAAACCCTATTATTTTTTTTGATAAATCCTTTACGCTAAATGACAAGTACAGTAAGCAGCACTTTCACTGTACTTCGTATATATGTGGCTGACATGTTTATATCTATCTAATCTATGTGTGAAGCTCTATTCTTTCGGTTCTAAATTGTCGGGTACCGGTGTATGCCTCTGCTGAATTGCCGGCTTTTCGTGTTTCACTGTGAGCACAGTTCCCATCGATTTGGGCAATCACTGTAATGCCACAACCACCATGGCTGTGGCATTACAGTGAGTGGCAGACAATCCCTGCATGATTGGTGCTCTAAATAGCAACAGACATGCAGGACACGCTTTTGGTGCACGAACAGTTATCGAACATAACCTCGAACAGCCGAATTTTTTGCAAACCGTTCGGGTTCGTCGAACAACTCGAACACCGCCCAAAACAGCTCGAATTTGAGATTGGCGAACAGTTCTAGTCGAACACCGCTCATCTCTAATCAAGATCCTCCCCAATGAGCGGGTGTAGGGCCTCCTGTTTCTTGCCTCTGCGTAGTAAGTTTCTGACCTGCCTGGAGCTAGGCCTAACTTTGTCTCTGTCCTGCGCTGGCTGGCCTTGTGGTAGTGCCTTGTCTGGGAGTTCACGCTCCCAGTATGCGGGGCCTAAGCGTCTCCCGGGTCTGTTACGCATCAGCACCTTAGCGATCCTGGGACTTGTAGTTCTCCATGGATTCCGGTTATGCGTTACTGGGTCATAGAGATCCCGGTAAGCTCGGATCCGGTGTCCGGTAAATGCTTCGGGGTGAGCTGGTTAAGCTCCTCTGCCCCTATGTACTAACTCTCCACTCGCCTTTGGCCTACTCGGACCCTCACTAGGCTATACACACCAACGGCAGCTTGCCGCGCTTCACCGATCTTATGGCGCCGACACACCTTAAGCTCTAACTTGGCTCCCTGAATCTAGCTAGCAGGAGCCTCGTGCTGCACTGCTGAACTATTAACTGAGTTCTCTAGACTAGACTGAGCTCCACTGCAGACTGACCTCTCTTAGGCTTCTCTACTGCAGGAACTCTTCAGAGAAACTGAACTGCCTAGCTCCACCTTCCCTATTTATATCCCTAACGGGCTCCCTATGCTGGTCTGAGGTGGAAGGTGGAGATGTGTGAATGTTTATGGGGGCCTCTTGTGGAGGATTCAATCAATGCACTCTTCTAGGATCTGTGATACCAAGCGTAGCGGGGCATCACAGATGCTATTGACGACGAGGTTAGGTTGCGCCTTCCTGGACAGAGACGGAGTACTGGAAGCACGTCAACAACTGCATCCTCAACCACAACTCTGCCTCTGACCATAAGTCGTAGTGGCTCTTCAGCTCTCATGGGCTCTAAACCTTGCATAGTCAGGGCGTTTTTTCAGATCGATAAGGATGACCCAACTCGTGTTATCTGTAATATTTGTCACCCAAAGCTAAGTAGAGGCCAAAAAATCCAGAGTTTGAGTACTTCATGCATGAACCGTCACATGGATATGAAGCATAAGCTGCAGTGGGAAGCTCACTGTGCTACAATGCGGCCTAGCCGGCCGGGCCAACAATCGTCTGCCCCATCTTGTGCATCCGCAGCCTCTTCATCCTCTTTGACTGGGGGGACAGCAGTCACACATGTTTTTGGACGCAGACCTGCCACCTCTTTACCCGCAACAGCCAGTGTGATTGGCGGTCATCATTTCATTTGGAAGTGGAAACACCAGCTGGTGTTGAGCGCTCTCCGACATCGAGATCACCACCTTTGGATCAAGGCAACCTAACTTTTCCGCCTGCATCTTCCTCACAGACCGGCAGTTTGCCGGGGACACCCTACTCAACCCCGTCTAAGCACAACAACCAGTCCTCGGTCCCTCAGATGTGGACAAGTAAAAGACCATTTCCGCCTAGCCATGAGAAAGCTAAGAGGTTGAATTTCATCGTCCGCAAGCTGTTGGTGACAGAAATGCAGCCTTTCCGCCTGGTGGACACAGAGGATTTTCGAGACCTTATGTCCGTCGCAGTGCCCCAGTACCAGATGCCCTGTCGGCACTACTTCTTAAAGAAAGGTGTGCCTGCGCTACTCCAGCATGTCGCACACAACATCACCGCTTCTTTGAGAAACTCTGTGTGTGACAGGGTGCATTTCACCACAGACACTTGGGTGAGTAGGCATGGACAGGGGCGTTACATGTCGCTGACTGGGCACTGGGTAACTATGGTGACAGCAGGACAAGGGGCTGCTGTACAAGTCTTGCCGTCCCGACGAGTTGTACGTCAATCCTCTTTATCTAGAAGTTCCTCCACTGTTTCTGCCTCCTCATTCTCCTCTCCGTCCTCCACCTGCACCCAAAGCCTGTCTGGTCAGGCCACCCGCTTTCTAACTGTGCAGAAGGAATCCTGCACACCTCCTTACTATGCTGGCAGCTTGGCTCAACGGCATCAGGCGGTGTTTACTTTGAAATGTCTGGGAAATGTGAGTCACACAGCTGAGGAGTTTTGGTCAGCTCTGGAGACCAGGTTTCATAAATGGTTGTCTCCACTGGACCTGCAACCAGGGAAGGCCGTGTGCGACAATGCTGCAAACCTGGGTTCGTCCCTTCGCCGGGGCAATGTCACACACGTGCCTTGTATGGCTCACGTGTTGAACCTGGTTGTCCAGCAATTTTTAGCCCACTATCACGGGCTAGATGGCCTTCTGCAGAGGGCACGGTCGCTGTATGCTCACTTCTGCCGTTCGGATCCCGCAGCTCAACGACTTACATCTCTACAGAAGTCGTTGGGCCTGCCAGTTCACCGGCTGACATGCGATGTGCCGACACGGTGGAATTCAACTCTGCACATGTTGCAGCGACTGTGGCAGCACCGACAAGCCCTGGTGCAATACGTTCTGACGTATAGCCTGGATGAACGAGATCAAGAGGTGGGGCAAATCACGCTGGAGGAGTGATCTCAGATCAGGGACCAATGAAGTTGACACACACCCTGGGCCGTGGGGTACCGGGAGCCGGGCCGGTAGACGCTGGGTGTTGCAGTTACTGTGGCCGTGACCCGGTCCGTGACCCAGGGCGGTCAATCCAAGGGTAATTTGTATATATGGGTTTTATAATGTCCCACTATGCCAGCTGTGGAGTGCGGCCAAAGGGGCCGCCGCTGCGGAACAGTCCTCTGAAGCTGGTGGTTTTGCAGCAATGGTATTATTACTCCCCACAGGAAGAGTGTAGCTTCAGGGCAGTGTGGGTGGATGATGGTGGTTGTAGTGCAGGGAGTCAGTAATGAACACAGAGTCCCTGTGATGCAGTCCCAAGATCTTTACTCACAGTTGTTGCAGTCCAGATTACAGGTACCAGAACAATCTCCCCCGTCGTGCTGTGCGAACTCAGTGAGGGGCTCAGTCCACCCCCAGAAAGCTCCGGAGTACTTAGCAGGACCCCCTTCTGTGTGTCCTTTCTCTGGCCTTCTCCCTGCACCTCACACCCAGTGACACTTCTATCGGTATCCGCGCGCCTTGGTGGGCGACGTGTGTTCCGTCCCCTGGGTCCTATGTGGCTACCTTCTTAGTGAGACTGGTGTGGACTTTGGCCTGCAGTACATGAAATGCTGCAGCCTCCGGTTTCTAGTTGAGTCTTGCTGTTTCTCCGCTAGTTGAGGGACCGGCTTCCCTTATCTGGCCTGACCCCTCTACCTCCTGGTAGCAGCGGGAGTGCGGGTGGCCTTCTGCATGGCCCATAGACCTAGTGTCCCTTCGGTTACTGGAGCCTTCCTGCTCCCACTCCTCTCTTCTCTCCTTCAGTCCTGGGCCTCCCAGGCTAGGCCCGCCTCCGGGGCACAGCTCATGCAGAGCCTCTGCTCCTGTCACTTCTCCTCCTCTGACTGGCTTTCTCCTTCTAAGATGGCTTCCTATTTATATTCCCCCTGTCATGTGCTCCCATAAGCTGCTTTCTCCACCCACACCCACTACATAGGACCCTCCCGCCAGCTAAGGACCTGGGACTGTGCTCTCCCTTAGGAGCAATCTCGCCCTACCCCCACTGCGGGTATGTGTTGGATGCAGGTGTTAGGTTCCCAAGCCATACTCCTTCCTTAGCTGAGGGTGAGAAACCACACCTCTGGGTGAGATGCAGTACCTCTGTGGCGACTGAACCCTCAGGGGCGCCACACACCCTTCTGCACAGTTTTGAAATGGCGACGAAGATGTTTAGTGCTGACGATGCCATTATCAGCATGACTATTCCGGTGATTTACATGCTGGAGCACACATTAAACAGAATTCAGAGTCAGGTGGTGGGACAAGAGGAGGTGGAGGAAGTAGAGGAGGAGTCGTATGCGGAAGGGATAACATCTCCAATGTCCAGACGGTCGGCAGCACCAAGGCGGCAGGCATGGGAGGGTGGGGGAGAGGGATTAACCAGGGTGCATGGTAGCAGCCAAACTGTTGAGGAAGGTGCAGGAGCCGAGAAAGAAGTGGAGGACGAACTGGCGATGGGCATGTAAAACTCATCAGATGAGGGAGACCTTGATCACATTTCTGTTGTGCGAGGTTGGGGGGAGAGGGCAGAGGAAGGAAGCATGATTCTTACCTCACTACCAACACAACAAGGACTTGGTCCTCCTGGATGCGCAAGACACAAGATTTCCTTCTTGCTGCAATACCTGCAACATGACCCTTGGATTGTCAGAATTCGAATTAACCCCGACTACTGGGTTGCCAGTGCCACACTCTTAGATCCCCGGCACAAAAGTAAATTTGCCGAAATAATTCCTGCCATAGAAAGGGATTCACGCATGCAAGAGTATCAGCAGATGCTGTTGCAGAATCTTACATGTGCTTTTTCACAAAACACCAGTGATGCACGTAGTGAATCTCACAGTTCTAAGTTACAAACCGTTGGACTGTCGAGTCTTCATCACTCAAACCGTAACAGTAACACAGTATCTGCTGGTAACAGCAATTTTGTGGAATCGTTTCACCACTTTTTTAGACCATCCTTTGCAAGGAGACAGGAGACAAGAAGTCTGACACATAGTCAACGCCTAGAGAGGATGGTACATTAGTATCTCCGAGTGAACATCGAAGCCATGACTGTGTCACTGGACCCTTGCTCATATTGGGATTCCAATCTGGAAAAATGTCCGGAGCTCGCCACTCACGCCTTGGAGATCTTGTCATGCCCTGCAGACAGCGTTCTCTCTGAATGTGTGTTCAGCGCTGCTGGTGGTGTGCTGACAGATAAGCGCACGCGGCTGTCCTCTGTGAATGTAGACAGACTCACGTTCATAAAGATGAACAATTAATGGATCTGCAAGGATTTTTCTACCCCTGTGTCATCCTGGGCAGACTAAAATCTTGAGGATTTGGTAAAATCACCTCACCAACCGTTTTAAGCAACTCTGGGGCAATTGATGCCACTTAGTGGTGTCTGTGCCACAATTTTTGGAAAAAATGGAGACCATTTTTGGAGTCCCCTTGCTGTGTTTTACGTGACGTTGGCATCGTCAATTCCAGGTAGGTTGGGTCGCCCCAACCTCCTTTAAACTGTAAGAAACTACATACACTATGGCTTGGGGTAACACAGATGGTTGAGTCTGAAGAGCTGTTTACTCAGAGGTCTGCTCCAAAGCTTCAGTGTCTGCTAGTCAGCGTAGAATTTATAAATGCATCTAGCCTAGGCAGACTGTGGGGACCCCCAACCAAACCCAGACGCTCAGCCCCCCTACCGCGCCCCTTTCCTTGATAATACAATAATGTAACTCTTACAACTGGATGGGAGAGGATCGGTCACAACTTTATTAACTCTTTATACTCATTCCATTAGAAAGGCATTTTATTTCTAAAATAATTCAGCTTGTTGCAGCATGCCCTGGGTCTCCACACCGGCAAGTTGGCCAACAAGTGTAACTCTCCAACATGTCCTTTCTATTTCCAGGCCACGGAGGATCCTACGTACTCGTATGCAGGACTCTGTCCCCCATCCATCATTCTTAATGCTTGTTCCACTCCGTCCTGGAGTCCTGACTAGAGATGAGCGGTGTTCGACTAGAACTGTCCGCCAATCTCAAATTCGAGCTATTTTGGGCGGTGTTCGAGTTGTTCGACGAACCCGAATGATTTGCAAAAAATTCTTCTGTTCGAGGTTATGTTCGATAACTGTTCATGCACCAAAAGCGTGTCCTGCGTGTCCTGAATGTCTGGCGCTATTTAGAGCACCAATCATGCAGGCATTGTCAGCCACTCACTGTAATGCCACAGCCATGGTGGTTATGGCATTACAGTGATTGCCCAAATCGATGGGAACAGTGCTCACAGTGAAACATGAAAAGCCGGCAATTCAGCAGCGGCATACACCGGTACCCGACAATTTAGAATACATTGAATAGAGAATCACACATAGATTAGATAGATAGAAACATGCCAGTCACATATATATGAAGTACAGTGACAGTGTTGCTTACTGTACTTGTCATTTAGTGTAAAGGATTTATTAAAAAAAATAATAGTGTTTTCATGCCACCACAGCCAGACACTGAGGAGCGCAAGCATGCCTGCGCTTCTCAGTGTCTGCGGGATGGCAGGCTGGATGGCAGCTTTCTGCTGCGGTCCAGCCTGTCATCTCGATGTAGCAGAGCTGGAGCTGTCCTGGGAACCATCGAAAGGTAAGGATGATGTTGCTTTATTATTTTTCTTTTATTGCAGGAGATCGTTGGCTTCAGCTGGAATGGGCGTGATGGTAAGTATGGTTTAATTTAGAACAATAAAGAATTGTGTGTTTATTTCAATTAAAGGACTTTATTCTGGGTGTTTGTGGTTTTTTTTAACTTTGACTATGGGGTTAGTAATGGGGGTGTCTTATAGACGCCTCTCCATTACTAACCTGGGCTTGATGTCAGCTGGCATTATAAGCTGACATCAATCCCAACCCTATTACCCCACTGCCACCGCTACAGGGCAGTGGGAAGAGCGAGGCTAAGTGCCAGAATTGGCGCATCCTATGGATGTGCCATTTCTGGGACGGCTGACGGCTGGTGTTTCTAGCCTGGGAGGGGGCCAATATTCATGGAACCCTTCCTGGGCTATGAATATCAGCCCCCAGCTGTCTGCTTAGCCTTTGCTAGCTATTAAAATAGGGGGGACCCCACGTCATTTTTTTAGGGGAGTCCCCCATTTTAATAGCTACTAAAGGCTAGGTATTCAGCTGGGGGCTGATATTAGTAGCCTTGGAAGCTCCATGGGTATTACCCCCTTCTCAGGCTTCAAACATCTGCCCCAGCCGTCTGTTTAACCTCCGCTAGAGACTAAAATTACGTGGAACCCCACGCCAATTTTTTTTTAATAAATCCTTTATTTTAACACTAAATGACAAGTACAGTAACCAACACTGTCACTGTACTTCTTATATATGTGACTGACATGTTTCAATCTATCTAATCTTTGTGTGATGCTCTATCTTTCTGTTCTAAATTGTCGGGTACCGCTGCTGAATTGCTGGCCGGCTTCTTTAAAGAGACGGTGCATGAAAACACTATTATTTTTTTAAATAAATCCTTTACACTAAATGACAAGTACAGTAAGCAACACTGTCACTGTACTTCTTATATATGTGACTGACATGTTTCTATCTATCTAATCTATGTGTGAAGCTCTATTCTTTCTACTCTAAATTGTCGGGTACCGCTGCTGAATTGCCAGCTGGCTTTTTTAAAGAGACAGTGCATGTAAACACTAATATTTTTTTAAATAAATCCTTTACACTAAATGACAAGTACAGTAACCAACACTGTCACTATACTTCTTATATATGTGACTGACATGTTTCTATCTATCTAATCTATGTGTGATGCTCTATTCCTTCTTGTCTATATTGTCGGGTACAGGTGTATGCCACTGCTGAATTGCCGGCCGGCTTTTTTAAAGAGAGCGTCTTCTGAGCAGTTTGTCAGCTTTTGAACACCTTTGAAGGTGTTTTCTATGTGTGTCTTTGTGTTTTTGTTTGCCTGCCATTGGTTTTAACGGTGTTCGACGGTGTTCTAAGGTGTTCTACGAACAGTTCGACGAACAGTTCCTCGAACATCCCGGTGTTCGACGAACCAAACCCGAACACTACGGGGGTGGCTCAACACTAGTCCTGACAGGAATATGTCCAGTCCAATATCCATTAAGTGAACACCGTCGGGCCGTATGAGGCCTGCTTTATCTCCTTCCAGTTGTCGGTGTTGTATCACTACACCGCCTCTGTCTCTTCTAAATTTTGCCATCCGAATATTTATTACCCGCCTTGTCCGTTCGATGGCCGTGATGTCTCTCGCACCTTGCCATACCGCTATCGGCACAATCTCTGACCATACTATAGTTAGTTTTGTGAAAAATTCTCTGAAGCGCTCAGTGTCTAGTTTCATTATTGCCATTAGTTATAGAATCATAGAATCATAGAATGGTAGAGTTGGAAGGGACCTCCTGGGTCATCTGGTCCAACCCCCTGCTCAAAGCAGGATTCACTAAATCATCTCAGACAGATGTCTGTCCAGCCTCTGTTTGAAGACGTCCATTGAAGGGGAACTCACCACCTCTCGTGGCAGCCTGTTCCACTCATTAATCACCCTAACTGTTAAAAAGTTTTTTCTATTATCTAATCTGTGTCTCCTCCCATTTAGTTTCATCCCGTTGCTTCTAGTCTTTCCCTGTGCAAATGAGAATAAAGATGATCCTTCTACAATGTGACAGCCCTTGACATATTTGTAGACAGCTATTAAGTCTCCTCTCAGTCTTCTTTTTTGCAAGCTAAACATTCCCAAATCCTGCAACCGTTCCTCATAGGACATGGTTTGCAGACCAGTCACCATTCTGGTCGCTCTTCTCTGAACTTGTTCCAGTTTGTCTATGTCTTTTTTAAAATGTGGTGCCCAAAACTGTACACAGTATTCCAGATGATGTCTGACCAAAGAGAGTAAAGACCGATAATGACTTCACGTGATCTAGACTGTATGCTTCTGTTAATACATCCCAGAATTGTATTTGCCTTTTTTGCTGCTGCATCACACTGTTGACTCACGTTCAGTCTATGATCTATTAGTATACCTAAGTCTTTTTCACATGTACTGTTGCTTAGCTCTATTCCTCCCATTCTGTATATGCTTTTTTCATTTTTATTGCCCAGATGTAGTACTTTGCATTTTTCCCTGTTAAAAACCATTCTGTTGGTTGCTGCCCACTGCTCCAGTTTATTTAGGTCTTTTTGAATCCTCTCTCTCTCTTCTCTAGTATTAGCTATCCCTCCTAGCTTTGTGTCATCAGCAAATTTAATCAGTTTACCCTCAATTCCTTCATCTAAATCATTGATGAAGATGTTGAACAATACAGGTCCCAGGACAGAGCCCTGTGGTATCCCACTTGAGACATTCATCCAGCTGGATGTGAAGCCATTTACAACCACCCTTTGAGTCCGATCACTAAGCCAGTTATGAATCCACCTAACAGTTGCCTGGTCCATTGCATACTTGGTCATTTTTTCAATAAGGATAGTGTGAGATACTTTGTCAAATGCTTTGCTGAAGTCAAGATATACTATATCTACAGCATTTCCCTGATCCACCCATTCAGTGATTCTGTCATAGAAGGAAATTAAGTTAGTCTGACATGACTTGTTAGTTACAAACCCATGCTGACTCTGGTTAATCACTTCATTCTTTTCCAGGTACTTACATACATGATGTTTAATAATTTGTTCAAAGATCTTTCCTGGTATAGAAGTCAGACTCACCGGCCTATAGTTCCCTGGGTCCACCTTCTTCCCCTTTTTGAAGATAGGAACAACATTTGCTCTTCTCCAGTCTTCTGGGACTTCTCCTGTTCTCCAAGAATTTTCAAAGATTATGGAGAGTGGTTCTAAAATTTCTTCTATGATCTCCTTCAGTACTCTGGGGTGTAATTCATCTGGACCTGGAGACTTGAACTCATTTATGTTAGCTAAATATTCCCTCACAATCTTTCTGTTTACAGATAACTTGGATTCTTCTATTCCTTTAAAAGGACAGTGAAAATCAGTTGATGTTACATTTTCTTTCTGAGAGAAAACAGATGCAAAATAGGAATTAAAAAGTTCGGCCTTCTCAACATCCTCTCTTACCATTTCTCCATTTTCATCCTGTAAAAATCCTATAGCATCTTTGACTTTTCTTTTACTTTTGACATACCCCCAAAATCCTTTTTTATTGCTTTTGACATCTCTTGCAAGCCTTAATTCATTGTCAGCTTTAGCTAACCTGATACGTGCCCTGCAGGATCTGCAGACTGCATTATAATCTTCTTTAGATATGCCTCCCTCTTTCCATTTAATAAACATTTCTTTCTTTCTTTTTAGCATGTGTTTAAGTTCTGTGTTCATCCATCCTGGTTTCCTTAAATGCTTCCCATTCTTCCTACTTTTCGGGATTGTTAACGATTGTGCTTTGAGAATCTCATTTTTAAAAATTTCCCATCCTTCCTGGACATTTTTGTCCTTAAGGACATCCAGCCATTGGATCCCTCCTATTCTCTTTCTGAGTCTCTTAAAATCTGCCTTTCTAAAATCTAACCTTGAAGTTATGCGCTCTTGTGATGACCTAGGTTGTTTTCCCCGGTCTGTATAACTAAGATGACCGGACCTCTTGCCTCTCTCCCTACCTTGATTACCTCCATTAGTACCTGTGGCCATAGCAGGCCTCTAATACCTCTCCAGTTCAAATATGTGTTATAAAACTCTAATTTCCTCCCACCTGGGCGGACTTTCGCCCTTTTTTCTGTCCAATATATATACGAGTGGCCTATCACCCACACTATTGGCTTAGCGTCACCTGTAAAAGAAACAAACCAAGTTAGGAAAAAAAGTCAGGTCTTATGTATCTCGCCAAACACGTGGATCGCCATCTCCCTATCCTCTGAACTTCCGTTTCTGACAGTCCTGCTCTTGCTGCTTCCGTGGCCGCACCTATGCGGAATGAGTGTGTCCCATAATCTTTGGGGTGGTTCCCTGCCGATGTTATTCATTTATTAAATATAGCTTGGAACTGGTATCTTGATAATGGCATTCCATCAATGTGTGATAGGAAGAAATTACTTTGTGATCTGATGGTTATATGTGTTTTTACTATTGTTACCTGACTCAGTGTACCGTTTGTGGGTTGTAGAAGTACCCAAGTGCCCCAGCCTGCTGGAAAGGTTTTCGATTGGCGTATGCGTAGACGTATTGCATTATTGGCTTTGACTACGTCCTGGTGTAATAAGCCTCCACTGGTGGTAATTTTGGATTGAGGGACTAATTCGCTTATGCATAGTGCCTCTAAGAGGGTGATCGCAAATGCAGTAGACAGTAGTGTTGCTTCAAATTGTGTGTGTCATGTTAATGGTGTTAGGGATATGATGTGAGAAATCAGTTTTAGTGACACGGGACGGGACGTCTACACTCCTGACTTGGCTGACCCCTTTTCCACCCTTGGATTGTATGATGATGAATCTCTTTGTCACATCTCCCCAATTCAGTAGTTGGAAGTGAAATGCTACTCCGGTCAGACACCGCTGCGCTGACGCCCGTGATATGCCCCTCATCATTAGCTGGTGGAGAAATTCTATGGTGACTTGTAATCTGGCTTGTTCACATTGGTCAACCCGTCTGCCTGCTGCTAGTCGTATTCACTCTTCCCATGCCTTACCGTATGCTTGCCACGTCAACGGGGCAACTGACGCTCTGATTAATGGCATCAATTATTCGCCACTAGATCCCATAGGGAGGGTGGGCAACTGTTGCCCGATGGGTGGGCGTTGGGGAGGAGCTCTGTGAAAATCTGCCAATTGAATTGTGATAAAGCATTAGAGGCAGCTTTAGACCCCTCAGCATGGTGGCTAGCGCGGACCCATACATTGTGTTTTAGGCAAAGGAATGCTAGCCGGTGTAGTAGGCCTAGCACTGGGAGAGACAATGATGCCATCTTATTAATGCAGTGTGCTAGGCTGGTGTTTTTTGTTATGAAGCGTATATTTTTGTTAGCCAGGCGCGCGCCCCATATTTCTATTGCTACCACTTTTGGGAAGAAAGATTATTTTCCGAGCTAGATGCAGCTAAAAATTATTATTAATTTCAAAGCTGGTGGAGCTTGGTATAGATGGCCTAATACAATGAGTAACACAAACTGCTACTATGCCCAAAATTATTTTCCAGGCAAGATGCAGCTAAAAATTATTAATAATTTGAAAGCTGGTGGAGCTTAGTATAGATGGACTAAGAATAAGTACCACACACTGCTAAGAGCCCAAAATTAATATCCGAGCTAAATGCAGATAAAAATTATTTGTAATTTGCAAGATGGTGGAGCTTAGTATAGATGGACTAAGAATAAGTCCCACACACTGCTACAAGCCCAAAATTATTTTCCGAGCTAGATGCAGCTAAAAATTATTTGTAATTTGCAAGCTACTGGAGCTTAGTATAGATGGACTAAGAATAAGTCCCACACACTGCTAATATGCCCAAAATTATTTTCCGAGCTAGATGCAGTTAAAAATTATTTGTAATTTGCAAGCTGGTGGAGCTTAGTATAGATGGACTAAGAATAAGTCCCACACACTGCTACAAGCCCAAAATTATTTTCCGAGCTAGATGCAGATAAAAATTATATGTAATTTGCAATCTGGTGGAGCTTAGTATAGATGGCCTAATAGAAAGAGGACCACACACTGCTACTATGCCCAAAATTATTTTCCAGACAAGATGCAGATAAAAATGATTTGTAATTTGCAAGCTGGTTGAGCTTAGTATAGATGGACTAAGAATAAGTCCCACACACTGCTACAAGCCCAAAATTATTTTGTGAGCTAGATGCAGATAAAAATTATTTGTAATTTGCAAGCTGGTGGAGCTTAGTATAGATGGACTAAGAATAAGTCCCCCACACTGCTACAAGCCCAAAATTATTTTCCGAGCTAGATGCAGAGAAAAATTATTTGTAATTTTCAAGCTGGTGGAGCTTATTATAGATGGATTAAGAATAAGTCCCACACACGGCTAGAAGCCCAAAATTATTAACCTCGAACAGCCGGATTTTTTTCAAATCGTTCGTGTTCGACGAACGGCTCGAACACCGCTCAAAACAGCTCGAATTTGAGATTGGTGAACAGTTCGAGTCAAACACCGCTCATCTCTAGCCTCCATGTCTCCATCCTGCCCCCATGTTTCTATTCTGCCCTCAATGTCTCCATTCTGCCCTATGTTTTGATCCTGCCCCCAATGTCTCCATTTCCCCATGTCTCTCCATTTTTGCCACCGATGTCTCCATTCTGTCCCCATTATCTCCATTCTGCCCCCATGTCTCTATCCTGCCCACATGTCTCTCCATTCTGCCCCCATGTTTCCATTTGTCTCCATTCTGCATACAATGTCTCCATCCTGCTCCCAATGTCTCTCCATTCTTCCTCTATATCCCGCCATCCTGCCCTCAATGTCTCCATTGTGCCCCATGTTTCCATCCTGCCACCATTGTCTCCATCCTGTCCCCATGTCTCAATTTGCCTCCATTCTGCCCACAATGTTTCCATCCTGCCCCCAATGTCTCCATTCCCATCATTCATGGCATGTTCGCCAGCGCAGGACAGTGACGCCATACGCTGGCGACATGCACACTGACGTCAGCTGCCTGTCTGTGATTGACTGGCAGCTGTTAACTATTGCCATGCGGGAAGCTGAACATGCGTACGAGGACGAACGTTCAGTAACTGAAACGGCAGGATCATGTCTCTGGGGTCCGGTGAGCAGAAGAACGGGGGCCCAGTCCAGGCCCCTCTGCTCACCGGGCCCCATTCACCAGTAAGGGAAATAATGCCCTGATGGCGGCCCTGGCTCGGGCTAGAAAGAGTCTCAGTGGGCCCCTTTAAGGACATTGTCCCAGCAATAAGATAATTTCTTGGCAATGGTAATTAACCTTCTTGAAGTTTAGTGTCTTTGTAGGCCCTCTACTTGTAAATGGATAAGTAGAAACATATTATTTTGCAATTGCTTCTACCCAATTGACCCCCAACCCATACATTTGATATTATTAAAGACCTATTGGTTTAAATTAGGTGTAGGAGGTTTATGACAATAACAAATTGTCTTTTGTGATTGTCAAAATAACTTTCCTTTGATAGACCTGGATGTTTCTGCTCCACTGTTTATTTTGATATAGTTGAAGTCCCCCATAAAACTATGTCTCCCTGATTTGCTGCCTCATCTATTTGCTTTTTGAGTAGATTTTCTGCTGCTTCCATAATACTTGGACACTTATTCCACTCATAGGGACTCTATCATTTATTTGAACTACATATATTAGCACGCATGGGTTTTTGGAAAGATTTTATACATCACAAACTCTTCCTCTGTGCTTATTTATATGGTCATTACTAAACAGACTATAGCCTTGAAAATTCATAGCCCAGTCATAGCTTTTCCTGCAGGTATGTATCCGTTATCTACATTGTATCATCATTTTATTACAATATCATTAACTTCAATACCTCCATCTTGTTGGTGCCTCATTTGGCATTAGTATTCATACATTTTATTTTTATGTGTTGCACTGTGTCATTATTCCTCCTCTCTATATTAGCTATTATTACTCCAAATTCCACCTTCACTTTTATTACTCAGAGCCAGGTCACTTTCTTCTGAAAAAAAAGGAAAAAAAGGAGATGACCAAAAGAAAGATATGATTGTAGCTAATAAGAAAAAGAAGTTTGGTGAGACAGCTGTCGCATGGATTTTTTTTTAAGACAGACTCAGAATATGTGAATTAAGATTGTTAATTGTGAAAGCAATTAATAGGAAATATGAACAACAGATACAAAATTAGACTTCTCCAAAGGGAATCATATTGGATTTACACATTGGATAATGTAAATCCAAAAGGAATTAATGAAAAATGCAGCTTTAGCATCTTTTTGTATTCTTTTTTTCCTCCTTGGCTTAAAAAGTAAAAAGTAATAAAAAAAATAGTTATAGGAAAAAGTATGAATAAGAAATAACCACATTCATAAGACATCTGAGAGATTAATAGTTCACTGTCTAGATGTAACTAAATACAAAAAAACAATGGGGCTATGTTGATAATGTATTTATTATCTATTTATAACAGTGGTTTAATTTCTGTTTATAATGGATTTTGGTGTTTTTTTTATTTTTGTATGTTAGGTTTCAAGAGTAACACGATCTTTGATATGTAAGCTACACCTAGGATACATTGAGCATGCTTGAAAGAGAGGGATAACCCCTGAAATGTTGCATAGAGATGCAGATGACTGTTTCCTTCATTGCTTTGTAACAGCATACAATTTTAAAATGAAGTTTAATACAATGCCAATCCAAGGTAACCATAGCCATAAAAGTGTATTTCTAACTAAAATAAGAAGTTTACATTTGAAGAAAGAATATTTTCTTATATGCCTTTATTTACATAGGATTAAAAGACAAAACCTAAGTTAAAAACAAAATGAACAAATACCTTGTAGGAAGTAAATAAGTAAATAGTAGTAAATAGTGAACTGAACTACAAGAGTTAGGGACTATCTTGATTGGGTACACCTTGTTACAGTGGGATGACTTTTATGCTATTTTGATTAAAATAATGTTAGCTAAGTAATTATGTACTATTTCAATTTACTTATTTAATAGTGATGGGCGAGCACTAAAATGCTCGGAAGCTCGAAGCTCGGGTTCAGCACATTGGAATACTCAGGTGCTCGACCCGAGCAACGAGCCCAATGTAAGTCTATGGGAAACTCGAGCATTTTTCAGGCGGCTCCCCCCGGCGGTCTGCAGAGGGCCTAAAAATTGACCAAATCGATGGCAACAGTGCTCAAATGACATGGGAACAGCATGGGGAAGACCCCTGGAAGCATTTCTGACTCCCAGGTCACTTCTGTCAACAACATTAGGCCACTTTTACAGACTTACAATAAAACATACAAAAACAAAAACAAAATGGATTTTCCAGGGAAATATGTTAAGGAACATCCTTTCCAGGGTAATGACTTGTATATAAAGCAAAATAAATAACCAAAAACAAAAATACTCCTCCACACCTTGGGATATGTTCACACTTAGCGTTTTGATGTGTTTTTGCACTCTTGCATTGCTTTCAACCATGACAAATGCATTCAACAGGAAATGTCATTTTAACATTTTACAACCTTATCTGGCCATGTGGTGTGTGAGATATCATCAGACATATCGTGTTTCATTTATGAAGGAGGGACTCTGAAAATCACAAAGCCTATTTTTATAGGGCCATCAGGCGGCCTTTACTATTCTTAAAGGGCTAGCAGTCGGCCCTCACTATTCTTAGAGAGCCATCAGCCGGCTATGTTTTATTGCTCCCATTACTAAAGAGTGGGTCTCCTATACTGTTATTGCGTATGCAGTGAGTGGCAGGACTGCGCAAAATTTGGATGCACCCCAATACCACTTTGAAAATTTGGACGCACCCCAATACCCCTTTGAAGAGACTTAGACGAGGGCCTCCTCAAAACAATGTTCAAATTATTAGGAAATAAGTCTCCCATTGTGTTTGCCCTAGCTGTGAATGCAAGGGTTGCCAAAAATTTGGAGGCACTCAAATGCCCCTTGGAAGAGACATGGAGGTCAGAGGGCCTCCTGAAAACAATGTTCCAATTATTAGGAAGTAGATCTCCCATTGTGTTTGACTATGCAGTGAACGCAAGTGTTGCCAAAAAATTGGAGGCACTCCAATGCCCCTTAGAAGAGACGTAGAGGAGGTCCTCCTGAAAAAAAATGTTCCCATTATTAGGAAGTGGGTCTCCCATTGTGTTTGCCTATGCAGTAAGTGCAAGGGCTGCAAAGAATTGGGAGGCACTCCAATGCCCCTTAGAAGAGACGTGGAAGAGGGCCTCATAAAAATGTTCTCATTAGAAAGGAGCGGGTCTCCTATACTTGTAATGCCCATGCACTAAGTATGTGTGGCTCCCCTGCAGGTTCAGTCGCCACAGAGGTACTGCATCTCACCCAGAGGTGTGGTATCCCACTCTCAGGTAAGGATGGGGTACTACCTGGGACCCACCTACCTGCATCCAACACTACACCATTCCAGACCAGCAGGAGGGGCAAGATGCATGCATACAGTGCTGAGCCCTGTCCCTGGTTGGAAGGGGGGAAATCAAGAGAGGGGGACCCATGTAGTGGGTGTGAGTGGAGGAAGTATATCAGGGGAGCACCTTCAGAAGGAATATAAGAAATAAGGGAACCATCTAGAATCAGATCAGTCAGACAGAGGAGAGAGTTGGGAGCAGAAGCTCTGGAGGAGCTCTGCTCAGGAGGAGTGGAGAAAGGAGCAGGGCCTAGTGTGAGAGGCCCAGGAGGAAAGACTGAGAGAAGAGGACGGGAGCAGAGGGAAGGCTCCAGAGACAGAGGGAATCCCAGGAGCACGGCGAGTGCGGAAGCCACCCGTGCGCCCGAATCTAAACGGACGTGGAGAGATCAGACCGCAGAGGGGACCGGCCCCTAAACTAGTGGAGAAGAATCAGGCTCAGCTAGATAACCGGAGGCTACTGTACTTTCAAGGTGCAGCTGCCCACTACCACAGTTACATCGCTGAAAAGGTGGCCGCATAGGTTCCAGGGGACTGCACATCGCCCAACAAGATACAAGGCTACTGGCTTGGGGCACTGATTGTGAGGAGCAGGGCAGGAGGGTGAGAGCCAATACAGTGAGACGACTGGGAAAGGTACATAGAACGGGGTCCCGAGTAAGTACTCCTGAGATACCTGAGGGTGTGTTGGACCCCTACCCCGGAGGACACTAGACGATGTGGGCGATTGCATACTAGTAACTGTAACCTGGAGAACTGAACAATTGCGAGTAAAGCCTGAAGACTGTACACCACTGTGTCCTTGAATAATTGCTGCACCATCACCAGCTCTGTACTAAACCGCACCAACAACATCTACCTCATAAAATCTCTATATCCTGCACTGGAGCTAAGCTCTACCCGTGGAGAGCTGAATCAACTCTGCTGCGCCACCATCACCTCCAGAGTATCTGCACCAAAGCGGCGGCTCCATATAGCCGCATACCACGGGTGGCATCACGAACATTATCTCTAAAAACTTTATTCCCCCTTTACTTTCCCTTTAATTGACCGGCCGGGGTCATGGACCGGGTCACTGCCACCATGACTACCCCGATACAGGACCAGCCCGGCCCCAGGTGGCGCGTCATACTGGCTGACAAAAATGTACCCGTGGGGGTATACATGAACATACTGTATAAAATTTTTTTTTTACGGGCATAATAAACATCCATTAAAAAATTATGTGGGTGTTGCATCATGGACCACGGTCACCCTGGTGATATGGTGGTGGAGGATGAGGAGAAGGAGGAGGACAAGAGCAAATAGCTAAAATCAGGAAGTGTATACCCATGAGTGGGTGTGAAGAGGTGAATGGGAATACACCTCCCAAAAAAAGTCACTGGATTTGAGTTTATGTTACGCTGCTATCATTCGGTGGTGTTGAGAAGTCTGGACCAATCCAGCCCTTGTTCATTATTATATGAGTCAGCCTGTCAGCATTTTCAGTTGACAGGCGGATGCGCTTATCAGTTATAATTCCCCCAGCGGCACTAAAAACCAGCTTTGATAAAACACTGGCAGCAGGGCAGGCCAGGACCTCCAAGGCATAAAGAGCCAGTTCATTCCACGTATCCAGCTTGGATACCCAATAATTATAAGGCACAGGAATCACGGAGGATGTTGGTACAGGCGACAAGGTACTCCCTCAGCATCTTCCCAAACCTTGCACTCCTTGTGAGAGTACCCAGCGCCTCAGGGCCTGTGCGATGGGAGGAGCTGAGAAAATTCTAACCAGAACTTTGACAGTGTTGCCTGCCTCTGCTGGATTGAAGTTGTGTCTCTCTCGGCTGTACTCCTTGGTTGTCAAACAAACTGTAACCTCTGCCGCCAGTGTTTTCAGATGGCAATTTTTTTAGTAGTTCCGCAACAAGAGCCTTCTCGTACTTCACCATTTTATTAGGCCTGTCCTGCAAGGGAATAAGAGATATAAAGTTCTCCTTGTAGTGTGGGTCTAGAAGTGTCACCAACCAGTAATGACAGTCACTAAAAATTTTGAGAACGCGAGGGTCAAGGGAAAGGCAGCATAACATAAACTCAGTAATGTTGGCCAGACTGCTAACAGGCAAGACTTCCATGTCCTCACCAGAGGATGACTGACCATGCTCTCCTCCTCCTCTTCCTAATCTCTGTCCTCTGGCCATCCATGCTGAACAGACGGCATGTCAGTTGTGCAGGTATTACCGTCTATAGCACATGAAACTAGCTCCTGTTCTTCTTCTCTTACTCCTCTTCCTCATTGTCACCCAATCCACATTGGGATGAGATGAGGCTGGGCTGTGTGTAATCACCCTGTATGGTTCCTTGCTCCATCTCATCGTGCTCCGCCTGCAATGCATCCTCTTTGAATGTGAGCAGAGAGCATTTCAGAAGACAGAGAAGTGGGATGGTGATGCTAATTATGGCGTCATCGCAGCTCACCATCTTGGTGGAGTCCTCAAAGTTTTGGAGGATGGTACAGATGTCTGACATCCATTTCCACTCCTGAGGTCTTATGTGTGGAGTCTGAACTGAATACTGTCTGCCTTGTTGATGCTGGTACTCAACAGCTGCCCTCTTCTGCTCACAAACCCTTCCCAACATCTGCAGTGTAGAGTTCCAATGTGTGGGGACATCACACACAAGTCTGTGAGCAGGAAGCTGCAAACGCTGCTGAAACATGGCAACGGCGGCGGAACCTGTAGGTGACTTTCTAAAATGGGCACACAAGCAGCGTACTTTAACAAGCAGATCCGGCAGCTCCACGGAGGATTTGAGAAACCGCTGAATCACGAGGTTAAGCACATGGGCCAGGCATGGTACGTATGTGAGCTCGCCTTGCCTCAGAGCCACCACCAGGTTCTGGCCATTGTCACACCCGACCATGCCTGGCTGTAGGTTCCGCGGTGTGAGACATAGATCTGCCTGCTCTTTCAGACCTGTCCACAACTCTTCAGCATTGTTCGGTTTGTCACCTAAGCATATTAGCTTGAGCACAGCCTGTTGCAGCTTAGCCGAGGCAGTGCTGCAGTGGTTCTAGCTTGTGACTGATGTGGTCATTTCAGAGATGGAGGCTGAAGAGGAGGAGGAGGCTGAGGAGGATGAGGTGCTGGAGCTGTAGACTGTGGGGGGAACCCTGATTGACCTAGGGCCCGCAATCCTTGGCGTCGGGAGGACGTGCTCCGTCCCAAGGTCCGACTGGGTCCCAGCTTCCACTATGTTAACCCAATGTGCCGTCAGTGAGATGTACCGTCCCTGCCCGCAAGCACTTTTCCACGTGTCCGTGATTAGGTGGACTTTCCCGGTAACTGCATTGTTGAGGGCACTGTGAATGTTTTGGGACACGTGCTTGTGTAATGCTGGGGACTGCACACCGGGAGAAATAGTGGCGGCTAGGGACTGAGTACTGAGGGACGGCCGCTGCCATGAGGTTGCGCAATGCTTCCATCTCCAAGAACCTAGAAGGCAACATTTCGAGCGCAAACAGTCGTGAAATGTGCAAATTTAGTAGTGTGGCCTGTGGAGCGTTGGCTGCGTATTTGCGCTTGCATTCCATGGACTGGGGTATGGACAACTGAATGCTGAGCTGGGACAAGGACGTGGACGTGCTTCCTGATGCTGCTAATTGAGAGTGTGAAATGACAGGTGCAGGGCAGGAGGCATCTTCGCATGCACCATGGACAGGAGATTGGCTTGCATGCACATCAGTGGAAGAAGCAGTGGTGCCACCCGCAGACACTGTTCTTGGACACTGTTCTTGGCCCACAAAGTTGTGTGCTTTGCTTCCATGTGCCTCATCATGCTGTTGGTGGTCAGGCTGCTAGTTTTGCCACCCCTGCTGATGCTGGCCTGGCAGGTGGTGCAAATGGCCTTTTTGGGTTTATCGGCAGAGTCTTTAAAAAACATCCAGACTCGGGAGGGCCTAACAGTTGTACTGGCAACTTCCGTCGTGTTGATGAAACGGGGAACGATGTCCCGCCATCTGTCTGTGGCGACCACACTGCTTCTTCCTGCCTGTTGTGGTGATATGCCTCCCTTCCCCTTTGTGCTGCTGTCCTCACTCTGCATGTCCTCCTGTCAGGTTGGGTCAGTTACTATATCATCCACCACCTCGTCTTCCACTACCGCACCTTGGTCCTCCTCCTGACTTTCTGGCAATTGTGTCTCATCATCGTCCACCTCTTGTGACAATTTCCCACCGTATCCTTCATGTGACCGTGGCTGCTCAAATATTTGGGCACCACTACTTGTGATCTCCTCTTGCCCCAATTCAAGTGGACGGGGCGAGAGGCCTGAATCTATAAATGGAAAAGTGAACAGCTCTTCGGAGTGTCCAAGTGTGGGATCAGTTGTCTCCCGGCACTCGGCATGGTGGAAGGAAGTAGGATCAGGGTGAGGAATATGCAGTCCAGCCTCACGGCTACTGAGACTTGACCGAGTGGAAGACAGGGTGGTGGTGGTGGTGGCAAAGTGACTGGAAGCATTATCTGCTATCCAAACAACAACCTTTTGACACTGCTCTGGGTTCAATAGTGGTGTGCTGGGGTCCTCTATGAATTGGGACAGGAAGGTCGGGGGAAAAGATGTGGGTGTTTGTTGTGGCTCAATTTCAGCTTGCCCACGGCCTCAGCCTCTGCATGTACCCTCACCATCACCATCATGTCCAGTTCCTCGTCCTTTCCCACGTGCCTTGCCCATTTTAAATGGAGGATAATATCTTCCACGCTCAATACAAATAGCTGAATTTGGAGCGAAGTTAAAGTACAGACAAAAAGTTTGGACATACCTTCTCATTTAAAGATTTTTCTGTATTTTCATGACTTTGAAAATTGTACATTCACACTGAAGGCATCAAAACTATGAATTAACACATGTGGAATTATATACTTAACAAAAAAGTGTGAAACAACTGAAAATATGTCTTATATTCTAGTTTCTTCAAAGTAGCCACCTTTTGCTTTGATGACTGCTTTGCACACTCTTGGCATTCTCTTGATGAGCTTCAAGAAGTATTCATCGGAAATGGTTTTCACTTCACAGGTGTGCCCTGTCTGGTTTAATAAGTGGGATTTCTTCCTTTATAAATGGGGTTGGGACCATCAGTTGTGTTGTGCAGAAGTCTGGTGGATACACAGCTGATAGTCATACTGAATAGACTGTTAGAATTTGTATTATGGCAAGGAAAAAGCAACTAAGGAAAGAAAAATGCGTTGCCATCATTACTTTAAGAAATGAAGGTCAGTCAGTCCGAAAAATTCGGAAAACTTTGAAAATGTCCCCAAGTGCAGTTGCAAAAACCATCAAGCGCTACAAAGAAACTGGCTCACATGAGGACTACACCAGGAAAGGAAGACCAAGTGTCATCTCTGCTGCTGAGGATAAATTTATCCAAGTCCACAGCCTCAGAAATCGCAGGTTAACAGCAGCTCAGATTAGAGACCAGCTGACTGCCACCTAGAGTTCTAGCAGCAGATACATCTCTTCAACAACTGTTAAGAGGAGACTTTGTGCAGCAGGCCTTCATGGTAAAATAGCTGCTAGGAAACCACTGCTAAGGACAGGCAACAAGCAGAAGAGACTTGTTTGAGCTAAAGAACACAAGGAATGGACATTAGACCAGTGGAAATCTGTACTTTGGTCTGATGAGTCCAAATTTGAGATGTTTGGTTCCAACCACCGTGTCTTTGTGCGACTCAGAAAAGGTGAACGGATGGACTCTACATGCCTGGCTCCCACCGTGAAGCATGGAGGAGGAGGTGTGATGGTGTGGGGGTGCTTTGCTGGTGACACTGTTGGGGATTTATTCAAAATTGCAGGCATACTGAACCAGCATGGCTACCACAGCATCTTGCAGCGACATGCTATTCTATCCGGTTTACGTTTAGTTGGACCATCATTTATTTTTCAACAGAACAATGACCCCAAACACACCTCCAGGCTGTGTAAGGGCTATTTGACCAAGAAGGAGAGTGATGTAGTGCTATGCCAGATGACCTGGCCTCCACAGTCACCAGACCTGAACCTAATCGAGATGGACCGCAGAGTGAAGGCAAAAGTGCCAACAAGTGCTAAGCATCTCTGGGAACTCCTTCAAGATTGTTGGAAGACCATTTCCGGTGACTACCTCTTGAAGCTCATCAAGAGAATGCCAAGGGTGTGCAAAGCAGTCATCAAAGCAAAAGGCGGCTACTTTGAAGAACCTATTATATAGGACATATTTTCAGTTGTTTCACACTTTTTTTGTTAAGTATATAATTCCACATGTGTTAATTCATAGTTTTGATGCCATCAGTGTAAATGTACAATTTTCATAGTCATGAAAATATAGAAAAATCTTTAAATGAGAAGGTGTGTCCAAACTTTTGGTCTGTACTGTATATGTAATCCGTGTGACGGAGAAACCACAGTTTTAAATACCTGGCCTGTAGATAACTATTTTTAACAGCAAACTGGTTTCAATTTCTTCACTGACACACTGAAACAAATTTTTAATGAAGGCCAGAAATGACAGTATTTTCTGAAAACATATATGTGATCTGTGTGATTGAGAAAACACAGTTTTAAATACCTGGTCTGTAGGTAACTATTTTGAACAGCAAACCAGTGACAATTACTTCACTGACACACTGAAGCAAATTTTTAATGGATGACAGAAATGGCAGCATTTTCAGCGCAATTATATGTGATCTGTGTGACGGACAATCCACAGTTTTAAATAGCTGGATTTTTTAGCGCTGTAATATGGAAAGGACCTGGCTGTATTCTGCAGTGCCAACAAGCAAATGGCGCAGAACAACGGTGTTCCCTGGATTGCTTTTTAAGCAAATAATGAGGATTAAGAACCCCAAAAAAAATATTCCTGGCCTCTGAGACCTGGGCCTATTTCTAGAAATATCTAACAGCAGCAGCAGCAGACAAAACTGGAATGGAGCCTCTTGTGCTATGTGCACTGCAGTTTGCTGTATACCCTGCCTGCCTGCCTATATACACTGCCTGCCTGATATCTCTGCAGATGGATTAGTCTTCAGAAGGACTGTTTGCTGAGATGGATATGTGTCTCTAATATAGTTTGGTACACCTACACTAACTAGAATCAAGCAAATCTCTCCCTAGCTCAGCAGCAACTCTCCCTACACTGTCTGATTCCGGAGTGACTGTGAGCGCCGAGTGTCTCGAGCAGTGAGATGCTCGGGCGAGCACCGTGCAGTAGTGAGCATGCTCGCTCATCACTATTATTTAATTAATGTAGGGTATTTGCTCATTTTTTTTTATCTGTTAAATGGCCACAGTATGAATGTACACCTACACATTGCAGTTATACCAATATATATTCCAACTCATTTCTTTGGTTTTGCTTTAGTTTGCTGTACTTTGTAGTCTCGGCATTTTTTCTATATAGCTTTCCATGGTCATGTGTCTGAACAGTCGAGTCTGTCTCCTGCTTTGCCCCCATCTATTTTAACATCTGCTGACTCATAGTGAGATGAACTATAAGGGACCATTTCAATTGGGTATGTCATTACCTAGTAATGAACTCTTCATCTCTCCCTCCATTCTCCCCACCCATCTCTCCTCCTCCTCAGAGCTATTCCTCAACATACAATCCTTTGTCTCCAAACACAGACAGCCACCTCATGCCCTCTCCTGCTCCCACCTACTAACGCTTTCTCTGCTCCTCCTCACTACCGGTGACATCTCTCCACATCCCGGCCTTCCTCACCACATTCCTGCAATCACTTCCTCCTACCCACGATCTGTCCCAAACTCTCATAACCCTTCTAACCTTATACCCATCGGCCCAGCCCCCTCTGCCCCAGTCCCTCTAACAGGAGCTCTATGGAATGCTCGCTCCATCTGCAGAAAACTTTCCTACATCACTACCTCTTCATCACTAACAAGCTTTCCTTCCTCGGCATCACTGAAACCTTGCTCACCCCCTCCAACACGGCCTCTTCTGCTGCACTTTCGTATGGTGGATTCCACCTCTCCAATACCCCCTTCCCCACCGGCAAGCATAGTGGAGGAATAGGCTTCCTCCTCTCAGATAACTGCTGCTTCACCCATATCCCACTGCCGCCCTCAATTACTCTCCCCTCTTTTGAAGTGTATTGCATGCGCATCTACTCCCCCTCCAACCTCCAACTGGCTGTCATTTACCATCCCCCAGGATCAACCACCACTTTCTTTGATCACTTCACCACTTGGCTACTTAATTTCCTCTCTGTTGACATCCCCACTATCCTCATGGGCGACTTTAACATCCCCACTGGCACTTCCCTCTCAACTGCCTCTAAGCTTCTATCCCTCACTTCCTCCTTCGGTCTTACTCAGTGGTCTTCCACACCCACCCACAAAGATGCCTACATACTGGACCTCATATTCACCCGCTTCTGTTCCCTATCTAACCTCTCTAACTCACCTCTCCCTCTCTCTGACCACAACCTACTTACATTCTCTACCCTCTCCTCTCCAGGATAACAAGCCCCACTCCACAAACTTGCATACCCTCGCAGAAATCTCAAACACCTTGACCTACACTCACTCTCTGAATTCCTTCTCCCTCTTACAGACATTAGTTCCTTACATGATGCAGATGTTGCTGCCACTTTATACAACACCACAACAGCTGCAGCTCTCTATTCGGTCGCCCCCCTCACACATACCAAAGCTCGCACAATCAACAGACAACCCTCGCACACCAGCCTAACTAAAGAACTGCTACGGGCCTCCAGGGTTGCTGAGCGTAGATGGAAAAGGTCCCACTCCAATGAGCACTTCATCGCATTCAAACAGTCCCTCACTACCTTCAAGTCCACACTCACTGCAGCAAAACAAACATACTCCTCATCTCTCATATCCTCCCTCTCTCACAACCCCAAACAACTATTCAACACCTTCAATTCTCTCCTCCGTCCCCCAGTGCCTCCTCCCTCTCCTCTTATTTCATCCGAAGACTTTGCCTCATTCTTCAAGCAGAAGATTGACACCATCAGACAAAGCTTTTGCCTAAAGCCCCCAGAGCCCCTCCCCACACCTAATCAACCCTCCTCCTCCAAAACCACCTTCTCCACCATTACGGAAGATCAACTTTCCTCTTAACTCTCCAAATCACACCTCACCACCTGTAAGCTTGACACAATCTCGTCCCACCTCATCCCAAACCTTACCACTATCTTCATCCCACTCCTAGCCCTCCTCGTCAACCTGTCACTAACAACTGGGGTCTTCCCCTCTTGCTTCAAACATGCCTCAATCACACCCATCCTCAAAAAACACTCCCTTGACCAATCCTCTCTGACTAGCTATCGCCCCATATCACTTCTCTCCTATGCCTCAAAACAACTGGAACAACACATCAATTCTAAGCTGTCCTCCCACCTCTCCTCCTGCTCCCTCTTTGACCGCCTACAATCTGGTTTCCGACAGCACCATTCTACTGAAACTGCACTGACTAAAGTCACCAACAACCTACTAACTGCGAAATCTAAGTGACAGTACTCTGTCCTCCTCCTCCTAGACCTGTCACCTGCCTTCGACACAGTGGACCATTCCCTCTTACTACAAACTCTCTCATCTCTTGGCATCACAGACTTGGCCCTATCCTAGATCTCCTCATACCTAACAGACAGGACATTCAGTGTCTCCCACTCACACACCACCTCCTCATCTCGCCCCCTATCTGTCGGTGTCCCCCAAGGTTCAGTTCTAGGACCCCTGCTCTTCTCCATCTACACCTTAGGCCTGGGACAGCTCAAAGAGTCTCATGGCTTTCAGTATCACCTCTATGCTGATGACACACAGATCTACCTCTCTGGACCTGATATCACCTCCTTACTAACCAAAATCCCACAATATCTGTCTGGTATTTCATCCTTCTTCTCTGCTAGATTTCTAAAACTTAACATGGACAAAACAGAATTCATCATCTTTCAGCCAACTCATTCACCACCCCCCAACTGACCTTTCTATCAACGTCAATTGCTGTCCACTCTCACTAGTCCCTCAAGCTCACTGCCTTGGGGTAACCCTGGACTCTGAACTCTCCTTCAAACCACATATCCAAGCCCTTTCCACTTCCTGCCGACTCCAACTCAAAAATATCTCCCGGATCCGCACATTCCTCAACCATGAATGTACAAAAACACTAGTGCACGCCCTCATCATCTCCCGCCTTGACTACTGCAACCTCCTGCTCTGTGGCCTCCCTTCCAACACTCTCGCACCCCTCCAATCCATCCTAAACTCTGCTGCCTGACTAATCCACCTGTCCCCCCACTATTCCCCGGCCTCTCCTCTCTGTCAATCTCTTCACTGGCTCCCCATTTCTCAGAGACTCCAGTTCAAAACCCTAACCATGGCATACAAAGCCATATATCCTCCATATATCTTTGACCTAGTCTCCCGTTACATACCTGCACGCAACCTCCGATCCTTACAAGATCTCCATCTCTTCTCCCCTTTTATCTCCTCCTCCCACAATCGCATACAAGATTTCTCCCGTGCTTACCCCCTACTCTGGAACTCTCTACCCCAACACATCAGACTCTCGTCGTCCGTGGAAACTTTCAAAAGGAGCCTGAAGACCCACCTCTTCCGACAAGCCTACAATCTGCAGTAACCACCACTGCACGACCTGCTCTACCCTCACCTACTGTATCCTCACCCATCCCTTGTAGATTGTGAGCCCTCGCGGGCAGGGTCCTCGCTCCTCCTGTACCAGTCGCTGTCACATTATTTTCAAGATTATTGTAATTGTTCTTGTATGTATACCCCTTTTTCACAAGTAAAGTGGCATGGAATAAATGGCGCTTTAATAGTAAATAATAATAATAATATCGCTGTGGCATGAATTTTATGTTTTTTTAATTAAAACAGTGTTGATTAAGTATCTTATGCTATTTACGTGCACTATTAGTATTTATTTTTTTACTTACTGCAAAGTATTTGCTCATTTTGTTTTTATCTTAGGTTTTGTCTGGTAAATTGCCACCGTGACTGTGCAGTTTCTTTGCACCTATGCAAACATATATTCTGGCTTATTTGTCTGGTTTTACTAAGGATGAAATGCTTTACCAATGATTAAAGGTTTAGCAATATGTTAGCAGCAGTTTTTTTCAAGAGACTGTACAATACATATTTTTTAGGGATCTGTTTATTTTTGGAGTGACTTTGAGGGGCCTATATTTTGGAAAACACTCTAAAATGATACTAGTTAAAAAAATATTTAAAGCTACGGTCACTAAGTTTGTTAACCTTTCAGATGCTTTATCGGAATTAATGCAAAGTGGAAGGAATTTAATGGGAAAATAACATTTTTCCAATAAAAATATTTACTATAGCTAATAGACACCAAGATCATTATGTGTCCCCAGGTTGCTATAGCAGCCAACTATAGCACACAAATGCTAAGGCAGGATGCCAGTTGGGTCAAAGAGCCCTGTTTCTTATTCAGTTAAATGCCATTGTTTCTGTTGACTGCTACATCTATGAGAGAGAGGAGTACCAACAGCTAAAATGTTGCAAAAATAGTCAAAATATTTTATTAAATATAAGGATAAAAATAGTAATTAGGAACAGACAAGAGAGTAGTACAAGGTGGTATAATGCACCAGGGTAGAACAAATAAATTGTAAACTGGATGTAATTGCACAATGCCCTATGGCCACAGTATATCATAATACATTAGATGCAAGTGCCAAGATTAGGCTATTGTCAAAAGACAAATCACATCAAACAAGAGACTTATAATATGTGGGTACAGGAATCAAAGAAAGAGATATACTGATCATTCCTTCCATACTGTTCCATACATATAGCAAAAGTGGATGGGGAGAATGTAAATAGAAAGTAGTTACAGCAAGTATCAGTTACAGAAAATAGGAAAGTAAGTTAATTCAAACCCAACCATAGTGAAAATTTATCACAATATAGGAGGTGTTACGCTCGCGCCCGGACTGACTGGCATGAGCAAGGTTAGTGG
Organism: Phyllobates terribilis; assembly: GCF_046119375.1. Classification (NCBI taxonomy): domain Eukaryota; kingdom Metazoa; phylum Chordata; class Amphibia; order Anura; family Dendrobatidae; genus Phyllobates; species Phyllobates terribilis. Next base: position 450,313,565 of record NW_027362764.1, read on the forward strand.
TCCCACTGGGCCATGAACCGAGGAGTGCTTGGAGGGGCGTGACTAGGGGCCTCACCAGATCCAACCACGAACACACGGCGGCTTAATCGACTATGTGGTCCGAGGAGGGACGTGGGAGGTGGCCCAGGTGCTATTCCAGGTCAGATCCCTGTCACAGCTGTTGACTCACACCGGGGAATGCACGAACAGGCAGGTTTGGCTGGTATGCAGGGAGACGGGTACTGGCTAGCATGGTTGGTATGCAGACTGGCGGGTACTGGCAGGCACGGCTGGTATACTGATGGGCGGGTACTGGCAGGCACGGCTAGTAAACTGACAGGCTAGTACTGGCAGGTAGGAAAACAGGCTGGATAGGGACCAGTACAGACTAGGATACAGGAACAGAGCCGCGGGTGCGGTGGACAAGCAGAGCAGAGCCGCAAGTGCAGAGGATGAGCAGAGCAGAGTAGAACCGGAGGTGCAGAGGACAAGCGGAGCAGGGAAGAGCAGAACCGCAGGTGTGAAGGACAAGCGGAGCAGAGCAGAACCGCAGGAGCGGAGGACAAGCGGAGCAGAGCATAGCAGAACCACAGGTGCGGAGGACAAGTGGAGCAGAGCAGAACTGCAGGTGCAGAGGACAAGTGGAGCAGAGCAGAGCTGAAGCACAGGTGCAGAGGACAAGCGGAGCAGAGCAAAGCAGAACCACAGGTGCGCAGTGCGGAGGACAAGCGGAGCAGAGCAGAGCAGAACCGTAGGTGCGGAGGACAAGCGGAGCAGAGCAGAGCAGAACCGCAGGTGCGGAGGACAAGCGTAGCAGAGCAGAACTGCAGGTGCGGAGGACAAGTGGAGCAGAGCAGAACCGCAGGTGCGGAGGACAAGCGGAGCAGAGCATAGCAGAACAACAGGTGCGGAGGACAAGTTGAGCAGAACAGAGCTGCAGGTACGGAGGACAAGCGGAGCAGAGCAGAGCAGAAGCACAGGTGCGGAGGACAAGCGGAGCAGAGCAAAGCAGAACCGCAGGTGCGCGGTGCGGAGGACAAGCAGAGAAGAGCAGAGCAGAACCGCAGGTGAGGAGGTCAAGCGGAGCAGAGCAGAGCAGAACCGCAGGTGCGCAGGACAAGCGTAGCAGAGCAGAACCGCAGATGCGGAGGACAAGTGGAGCAGAGCAGAGCAGAACTGCAGATGTTGAGGACAAGCAGAGCAGAGCAGAATCGCAGGTGCAGAGGACAAGTGGAGCAGAGCAGAGCCGCAGATGAGGAGGTCAAGAGGAGCTGAGAGGAGCAGAACTGCAGGTACAGAGGACAAGCGGAACAGAACCTCAAGTGCGGAGGACAAGCGGAGCAGAGCAGAACCGCAGGTGCGGGTTGCAGAGAACAAGCGGAGCTGAGCAGAGCAGAACCACAGGTGCAGAGGATGAGCGGAGCAGAGAAGAGCAGAACCGCAGGTGCGGAGGACAAGCAGAGCAGAGCAGAACTGCAGGTGCGGAGGAAAAGTGGAGCAGAGCGGAGCAAAACCGCAGGTGCGGAGGACAAGGAGAGCAGAGCGGAGCAGAACCGCAGGTATGGAGGACAAGCGGAGCAGAACTGCAGGTGCAGAGGACAAGCGGAGCAGAGCAGAACCGCAGGTGTGGAGGACAAGCACAGCAGAGTAGAACCGCAGGTGCGGAGGACAAGCAGAGCAGATCAGAACTGCAGGTGCGGAGGACAAGCATAGCAGAGCAGAACCGCAGGTGCGGAGGACAAGCAGAGCAGAGCAGAACCGCAGGTGCGGAGGACAAGTGGAGCAGAGCGGAGCAAAACCGCCGGTGCAGAGGACAAGAGGAGCAGAGTGGAGCAGAACCGCAGGTATGGAGGAAAAGGGAGCAGAGCAGAATTGCAGGTGCGGAGGACAAGTGGACCAGAGCAGAACCACAGGTGCGGAGGATAAGTGGAGCAGAGCAGAACCGCAGGTGCGGGGTGCGGAGGACAAGCGGAGCAGAGCAGAACCGCAGGAGCAGAGGACAAGCGGTGCAGAGAAGAGCAGAACCGCAGGTGCGGAGGACAAGCAGAGCAGAGCAGGACCGTAGGTGGGGAGGACAAGCAGAGCAGAGTAGAAACGCAGGTGCAGGCAGACAGGACAGGGCTCTGTTCACATGGAACAGACTGGGAAACACGGGAATATAGCTAGAACACAGGAGGTAGAAACGGAGGCAGGGAAATGGGACAAGCAGAACCAGATACACACAAGGTACTTGCAATGAAGTAGCAAGTGGACACAAAACTCACAAACAGAAGTACAGAGACAACGAGTTGGAGTTAGGTACTGGTTCAGACACTGCAGGAAAAGGGAAGGATCGGACATAGAGTCAAACAGGTAACGGGCTAGGACAGAGTTCAGACAGGAACTGACACTGGAACAAGATATAGGAACGAGCCTGGGCATACCGCCCCCAGGGTGGCGGAAAGGACTGGAATTCACACATGCAGGTAACGGGCATGGGTACTCAGCCCCCAGGGTGGCGGAAACAGAGAAGATGCAGGACAGGACATGGCAACTCAGTTGCACAGAACACACTGAAAGAAAGTGTCGCTCAGGCACCTCCCACTGGGTGGGGTAGGTTTAAGTATCCAGTGACTCACAACAATAGGCTGGGGACACATTAGGACTGTGCACACTGTAACTTTAAGAATCAGAAAGTACCAGCGCCGCTGCCCTAAGCCAGCAGAGACATGCACAAAGCAAGCAAAGGAGTACAGTGCACAGCCTGGACTTGTAGTTAAGTTGGCGGTCTTGCATGGTGGGAGATGGTAAGCCATGCTAGCACGCAGCCAGGGATGTTAGGAGGATAATAAATGACATTAGAAGTACTGCAGGAGATACAATGTCAGATGTCATAAGTTCTCGTACCATCTGCAGAACTGAAGTTATTACATTGAAGGACATTGGGGCAGGCCGCACAGTGCCCACACTTGAAATTACCCAAACCTTAAACAAAGATTTATACAGAGTGGTTATGGTCAGTTTTGGATCCATTGGGGCAGCCAGGTCAGTTTTGGATCCAGCCCAGCTCAAGACCATCCCACGCCATTTCAAGTCTAAGCATAACTGCGACCCCCGTTCCCTTATGGTACGAGGAATAGATGTGATACACCTGGGGATCTGGGGGGGGGGCAATATAAGAAAAGCCCTTGCACAAAAAGAAGCACAGTGGATTATGCGACTGGATACAGTAGCTCCCAATGACCTTAATGAATCTTTGAATTTTTCCCCTTTTTTGTAATTCTCAGTAGCATTTTCAGTACTTTCTCGTACCTCCTCTTATTTTTGAAGTATGAGGGATGTGGTATATTTTAGGGGGGGGTTCTTACATGTTTTTATATCTGAATTTTCTTTGCTTTCCCTCTATTTCAGTGTTGTAGGTCGCTTGAAAAATAGGGCTGGGCTACCGCTGAAGGACCATTCTCCACCTCTTCCCCGGACTGTGCTGTGCACCCTGGGTAGGCTTTACCTCCTATACTGTGATAAATTTTCACTATGGTTGGGTTTGAATTAACTTACTTTCCTATGTTCTGTAACTGATACTTGCTGTAACTACTTTCTATTTACATTCTCCCCATCCACTTTTGCTATATGAATGGCACAATATGGGAGAAATGATCAGTATATCCCTTTCTTTGATTCTTGTACCCACATCATGTTATAAATATCTTGTTTGATGTGATTTGTTTTTTGACAGTAGCCTAATCTTCGCACTTGGATCTAATGCATTATGATATACTGTTTCCATAGAGTATTGTGCAATTACATCCTATACATTCATCCATGGGATCTTCTTTGATGTGTTGACAGTTTACAATTATCAGTTCTACTCTGGTGCATTATACCACCTTTCACTACTCTCTTGTCTGTTCCTCATTACTATTTTTATCCTTATATTTAATAAAATATTTTGACTGTTTTTGCAACATTTTAGCTGTTGTGTACTCCTCTCTCTCATATGTCGTATGTACAGCTTGTGCTCAAGATAGTGTTCCGTATATGATACACGGAAAACTATCTATTTTGGTGCCATTTTTGGCAATTTTTTGGTATCTGACTGCTACATCTAGTGGGTTAAATGATTGTGATTGGTGCCAACACTAATTATGGCCAGTTCAGTAGTGTGTCTGCTATAGTATACTGTTGACAGGCTGAGTTTTTGTCTGTCAGTGGGTGCTGTTGTTTTATTCCTCACGACAATAAAAAGCAGTCATTTAGTGGTTAAATATTGCTCTTTTTAATATTGTTTTGATATTTTCACATTTCCTACCTTCTCTTAACACTATAAGCTTACAAGTCACCTTTTTTCTTCTTGATGTTGTAAGAAATGGAATGATCTACACTATTAAATATGTCTTTAATCAAGACCAATTCTAAGATGTAGTAAAGTTTTAGAGAGGGTTCATTATTTAGCTTAGGTAAAAACTGTTTTGACCAGCCTTGTAAGGTGTTTGATACAGAAATTATACCATAGTGCATGCTTTATATTCTCTTTTATCTCACAACTAGTAATTTTTCTCTGCCATTGAAGGATAAACATGTATTTCTGTGAAAAGTCTTGTTTGAATATATTTCATTCTTAAAAATATAGTTTACGGATAAAAAATCAAATTATAATATTACCTAGGGCTTTCAACTAACAGAAATTTCTTAACTCATTCCCCGCTCTTTATTTACAAAACTCCTCAAATTACCTAATTTGTTCCTTATTCCATGAGAGTTGAATTATTCTGTGGTTTTGATGTTTTATCCAACAAAATCACAATATATAGTAGCAAACAAATACCACAAATGTAAATTTTCTGAGTATTGATTACTTACTCTATATTTTCAAAGAATAAAATGTAGAAATACATTTTTTACACTTCAAAAAGTATACTTCAGCAGAATATATTTTCATTCATCATTTCTGTATATTATATTAAGTCCCCCAGCTATACACATTTAAGGAGATTTCCAGCAACCTAATCTTTGTAGTAAGCAAAGCATCACATTTCCTCTGGCACAGTTAATTAGTTTAAAAATATGACTTTTCCTAAAACATGCAACACAGAAGTGAAAAAAAAAATGGCAACAGTTCTATAAAATTTTGAAAATATTGCTAAAATTTGGTGTAATTTGAAAAATAAGATAAGAAACAATCTTGAAAAAGATAGATACCAATTCTACTTACAAACATTTGAGAAATCAATTAACAACATTAAAACATGCCATTTCATGTTCCTGAGCATTTAGCACCCAGATTATCCTTCTGTCTTATTCTGCTGTCCCCAAACCACGCAAATGTAAAGCTATCCTGTCTTTAGCTGATACACCAATTGGAATGAGAAACTACAGATTTTTAGCTATCAGTTGCCATACAGTGGTGGCCAAAAGTATTGGCACCCCTGCAATTCTGTCAGATAATACTCAGTTTCTTCCTGAAAATGATTGCAATCACAAATTCTTTGGTATTATTATCTTCATTTATTTTGTCTTCAATGAAAAAACACAAAAAGAATTGTCCTAAAGCCAAATTGGATATAATTCCACACCAAACCTAAAAAAGGGGATGGACAAAAGTATTGGCACTGTTTGAAAAATCATGTGATGCTTCTCTAATTCGTGTAATTAACAGCGCCTGTAACTTACCTGTGGCACCTAACAGGTGTTGGTAATAACTAAATCACACTTGCAGCCAGTTAACATGGATTAAAGTTGACTCAACCTCTGTCCTGTGTCCTTGTGTGTACCACATTGAGCATGGAGAAAAGAAAGAAGACCAAAGAACTGTCTGAGGACTTGAGAAACCAAATTGTGAGGAAGCATGAGCAATCTCAAGGCTACAAGTCCATCTCCAAAGACCTGAATGTTCCTGTGTCTTCCATGCGCAGTGTCATCAAGACGTTTAAAGCCCATGGCACTGTGCCTAGCCTCCCTAGATGTAGACGGAAAAGAAAAATTGATGAGAGATTTCAACGCAAGATTGTGCGGATGGTGGATGAAGAACCTCGACTAACATCCAAACAAGTTCACGCTGCCCTGCAGTCCGAGGGTACAACAGTGTCAACCCGTACTATCCGTCGGCATCTGAATGAAAAGGGACTGTATGGTAGGATACCCAGGAAGACCCCACTTCTTACCCCGAGACATAATAAAGCCAGGGTGGAGTTTGCCAAAACTTACCTGAGAAAGCCTAAAACATTTTGGAAGAATGTTCTCTGGTCAGATGAGACAAAAGTAGAGCTTTTTTGGGAAAAAGCATAAACATAGAGTGTACAGGGAAAAAAAAGAGGCATTCAAAGAAAAGAACACGGTCCCTACAGTCAAACATGGCGGAGGTTCCCTGATGTTTTTGGGTTGCTTTGCTGCCTCTGGCACTGGACTGCTTGACCGTGTGCATGGCAATATGAAGTCTGAAGACTACCAACAAATTTTGCAGCATAATGTAGGGCCCAGTGTGAGAAAGCTGGGTCTCCCTCAGAGGTCATGGGTCTTCCAGCAGGACAATTACCCAAAACACACTTCCAAAAGCACTAAAAAATGGTTTGAGAGAAAGTACTGGAGACTTTTAAGGTGGCCAGCAATGAGTCCAGACCTGAATCTCATAGAACACCTGTGGAGAGATCTCAAAATGGCAGTTTGGTGAAGGCACCCTTCAAATATCAGGGACCTGGAGCAGTTTGCCAAAGAAGAATGGTCTACAATTCCAGCAGAGCATTGTAAGAAACTCATTTATGGTTACCGGAAGTGGTTGTTTGCAGTTATTTTGGCTAAACGTTGTGCAACCAAGTATTAGGCTGAGGGTGCCAATACTTTTGTCTGGCCCATTTTTGGAGTTTTGTGTGAAATGATCAATGATTTGATTTTTGCCTCATTCTCTTTTGTGTTTTTTCCTTGCAAGCAAATTAAATGAAGATAATAATACCAAAGAATTTGTGATTGCAATCATTTTCAGGAAGAAACTGAGTATTATCTGACAGAATTGCAGGGGTGCCAATACTTTTGGCCACCACTGTAGTCTACACACATAACAGGCTCAATATTCATTGACATTTGAATTAGCTGAAGAAGGATTTACTATACAAACTGTTTGTCACGCTGTTCTATTATTATATAGTAATTGTGTTTTGCAGTTGCAGATTTTCTTTCAGATGTAAGTCATTTTAATCTAACCTTTCTAACACACTACGGTGACGGCATATCACTCCTAGGCTATTTCCATTGCGCAATACTCATACAAAGAAGATGAAAATGGCTACAGAACATTTTGTGAACAGCATAGGGTACTATGATACCTTATGTTATTAACATTGTTTGATGACAGACAGTTTTAACTTTGCTGCATGTGTAGTTTCAGCTTCAGCATAGTTTATGACTAAAACAGATCTCTGATGTCTCCATTCAAGTACCTTGAATTTTAACAGAATGTAGAGCTTTTAAAGATGGTAGAAAACTTTTTTGCTTGATTATATATGACTTTAAACTTAATTATTCAGATTATAACTAGTGATGAGCGAGCATGCTTGCTACTGCTCGGTGCTCGCCCGAGTATCTCACTGCTCGAGATTTAAAACTGATGTTTGCCTGTCACAAGGATCACATATTAGTCCGCTGAAAATTCTGCCATTTCTTGCCTCCATTGGAATTTTGTTGCAGTGTGTTAGTGAAGTTACTGACATGAGTTCGCTATTAAAAATAGTTACCTACAGGCCAGCTATTTAAAACTGTGGTTTGTCTGTCACATGGATCTTATATAAGTGCGCTAAAAATTTTGCCATTTCTGGCCTCCATTGAAATTTTGTAGCAGTGTGTCAGCAAAGTTATTGACACCAGTTCGCTGTTAAAAATATTTACCAACAGGCCAGCTATTTAAAACTGTGGTTTTCCGTCACGCGTATCACATATCACTGCAGTTCAAATCCATCCATTTGTAGTCAAGGGACGGGAAAGTGGATGTGATAGTGATTATGATGCATGCAGAGAATGAGGTCGAGGCCGTGGGCTAGATGAAATTGTGCCACAACAAACACCCACATCTTCTCGCTCGACCTTTCTGTACCAATTAAAAGGGGACCGCAGAACACTACTATTGAACACAGAGCATTGTAAAAAGGTTATTGGTTGGATAGCAGATAATGCTTTCAGTCACTTAGCCACCACCACCACCCTGTCTTCCACACGGTCAAGTCTCAGTAGCCATGAATCAGAATCGCATATTCCTCACCCTGATCCTCCTTCTTCCCACCATGCCGAGTGCCCGGAGACAACTTTACCCACATTTGTCACTTCGAAGAGCTGTTCACTTTTCCATTTATAGATTCGGGCCTCTCTCCCGGTCCACTTGAAGAGGGCAAGAGGAGATTGCATATAGCAATGCCCAAATATTTGAGTAGCCATGGTCACATGAAGGCGATGGTGTGAAACTGTCACAAGAGGTGGACGATGACATGACATAATTGCCAGAAGGTCAGGAGGAGGACAAGGGTGCTGAAGTGGAAGACGAAGTGGTGGATTATATAGTAACTGACCCAATCTGAAAGGGGGACATAAAGGGCGAGGACAGCAGCACACATGGGAAGGGAGGAGTAGCACCACAACAAGCAGGAAGAAGCAGTGTGGTGGCCACAGACAGAAGGCGGGCAACCATTCCCAGTAACATCAAAACAACGGAAGTTGCAAGTACAACTGTTAGGTCTTCCCGAGTCTGGTTGTTTTCTAAAGACTCTGCCAATAACCCCAAAAAGGCCATTTGCACCACCTGCCAGGCCAGCATCAGCAGGTATAGCAAAACTACCAACCTGACCACCATCAGCATCATCAGGCACATGGCATCTAAGCACCCGACTAAGTGGGCTGAAGCACAGGGTCCAGGAACTTTGTCTTCAGGGGGCACCACTGCTTCTTCCACTGTTGTGCGTGCAAGCAAATTCTCTGTCCATGGCACATTCAAAGATGGCTCCTGCCCTGCACCTGTCATTGCACATTCTCAACTAGCACCACCAGCAAGCACGTGCACATCTGAGGCAAGGCGAGCTCACACATGTACCATGCCTGGCCCATATGCTTAGCCTCATGGTTCAGCGGTTTTTCAAAACCTACCCGGAGCTGCCGGATCTGCTTGTTAAAGTACGTGACTCTGTGCCCATTTTAGAAAGGCACCTACAGATTCCACCGCCCTTGCCGTGTTTTAGCAGCGTTTGCAGCTTCCGGCTCACAGACTGGTGTTTGATGTCCCCACATATTGGAACTCTACATTGGAGATGTTGGGAAGGATTTGTGAGCAGAAGAGGGCAGTCATTGACTACCAGCATCAACAAGGCCATCGGTATTCAGTTCAGACTCCACAAATAAGACTTCAGGAGTTGACATGGATGTCAGACATATGCACCATCCTCCAAAACTTTGAGGACTTCACCAAGATGGTGAGCGGCGATAACGCCTAAATTAGTGTCACCATCCCACTTCTATGTCTTCTGAAAGGCTCTCTGCTTGCAAACAAAGAGGATGCATTGCAGGCAGAGCACGAAGAGATGGAGCAAGGAACCATGCAGGGCGATTACACACAGCCCAGCCTCATCTCATCCCAATGTGGATTGGGTGACAATGAGGAAGGGGAGGAGAAGGAGCTAGTTTCATGCACTATAGATAGTACTATCTGCACAACTGTTATACCGTCTGTTCAGCGTGGATGGCCTGAAGACAGTAAGGAGAAGGAGGAGAGCATGGTCAGTCGTCCTCTTGGTGAAGACACGGAAGTCTTGCCTGTTAGCAGTCTGGCACGCATGGCTGAGTTTATGTTACGCTGCCTTTCCCATGACCCTCGCTTTCTCCAAATTTTGGGTGACAGTCAAAACTGGTTGGTGACACTTCAAGACCCACGCTACAAGGAGAACTTTCTATCTTTTATTCCGAGGCAGACAGGTCTACTAAAATGGGGCAGTACCAGAAGGCCCTTGTTGCGGAATTATTAAAAAAATTCCCATCTGAGAATGCTGGCGGCAGAGGTCACAGTTCATTGAACAACCAAGGAGTACAGGTGAGAGAGACACAACTCTAATCCAGCAGAGGCAGGGGAACACTGTCAAAGATCTGGGACAGTTTACTCAGACCCTCTCATCTTACAGGCCGTGGGGTGCGGGGTACTTTTACAATGAGTGCAAAGTTTGGGAAGATGGTGAGGGAGTACCTTGCCGACCGTACCAAAGTCCTCCGTGATTCCTCTGAGCCTTATAATTACTGGGTATGCAAGCTGGACACATGGAATGAACTGGCTCTCTACGCCTTGGAGGTCCTGGCCTGCCCTGCCTCTAGCATTTTTTAGAGCGGGTTTTTAGTGCCGCCGGTGTAATTATAACCGATAATCGCACCCGCCTGTCAACTCAAAATGCTGACAGGCTGACTCTTATAAAAATGAATAAGGGCTGGATTGGGCCAGACTTCTCAACACTACCGAATGATAGCAGCGTAATCTAAACTCAAAAACAGCGTATTTTTTGGGAGGTCTAATTCTATTCCCATGCACCTCTGTCTTCACATCCAGACATGGGTATGCGCTTCCTGATTTTGTCTATTTGCTCTTGTCCTCCTTCTTCTCCTCATCCTCCATCACCATATCATTCACCACCATATCACCTCCTCTACATCTCTTCCAAGGGGCATTAGAGGGCCTCCAAATTTTTGGCAGCTTTTGCATTCACTGCATAGGCAAACACTATAGGAGACCCACTTCCTAATAATGGGAACATTGTTTTTAGGAGGCTCTCCGACCTCTACGTCTCTTCCAAGGGGCATTGGAGTGCCTCCAAATTTTTGGCAGATTTTGTATTCACTGCATAGGCAAACACTATGGGAGATCCACTTCCTAATAATGGGAACATTGTTTTTAGGAGGCTCTCCGACCTCTTTGTCTCTTCCAAGGGGCATTGGAGTGCCTCCAAATTTTTGGTGGTTTTTGAATTCACTGCATAGGCAAACAGTATGGGAGACCCACTTGCTAATAATGGGAACATTGTTTTAAGGAGGATCTCTGACTTCTATGTCTCTTATAAGGGGCATTGGAGTGCCTCCAAATTTTTGGCAGCCCTTGCAGTCACTGCATATGCAATAACAGTATAGGAGACCCACTCGTTAATAATGGGAACAACAAAGCATAGCCGGCTGATAGCTCTCTAAAAATAGCGAGCCCAATTGCTTGCCCTTTAAGAATAGTAAGGGACGCATGATGGCCCTATAAAAATAGGCTTTGTGACTTTCAGAGTCCCTCCATTATAAATGAAACAAGATGTGTCTGATGATGTGTCACACCCCACATGGCCAGATAACGTAAAATGTTAAAATGACATTTCCCAGTGAATGCATTTGTCTTGGTTGAAAGCAATGCAAAAGTGCAAAAATGCATCAAAAACGCTACGTGTGAACATAGTCCAAGGTGTGGAGGAGCATTTTTGTTTTTGTATATGTATTTTGCATAATATACAAGTAATTACCCTGGAAAGGATGTTCCTTAACAAATTTCCCAGGAAAATCCATTTTGGTTTTGTTTTTGTATGTTTTATTGTGAGTCCCTAAAAGTGGCATAATACCTCTGACAAAGTTGTTGACAGCAGTGACCTGGGAGTCAGAAATGCTTCCAAGGGTCTTCCCCATGCTGTTCTCATGTCATTTGAGCACTGTTCCCACCAATTTGGTCATTTTTTAGGCCCTCTGCAGACCGCCCGGGGGAGCCGCCTGAAAAATGCTTGAGTGTCCCATAGACTTACATTTGGCTCGTTGCTCGCGTCGAGCACCCGAGAATTCCAATTTGCTCGACCCAAGCATCGAGCACCCGAGCATTTTAGTGCTCGCTCATCACTAGTCATGATTTGACTCCATGGGTGTTTTCCAGAAACAAGCAGCAGTGAATGTTGCTGAGTGAAAATTGCTCATCTGCTATAATACTGCCCAGTAAATAGTAGTGCCTGTACATTGTAGTGCCCAGTACATTGTAGTGCTCAGTAAATTATGTCCAGCTTGTGCTTCTGCACCCATAAATTAGGCGAGCTCTTATCGCTAAAGAAATGCCAAACATGTGCATGCTAAATGTGGTTTAGGCACACTGTGGGACTCATAAGGGAGAGGGCATTTGAATTTGGGAGCACAGAATTTGGTGATTTTCTTTTGGGGGGCAAGGAGCCATTTTGTTTTTCCAGAGCCTTTTGTATTACCCCCTATATTTCCATTAACAGATGATGGACCTGAGTGGAGACTTGCTTTTTTTGGGAATTGATTTAAAGCTTTTGTTTGGAACAATTTACATAACATTTTAGTTCACATTTATCCCGTGCTTTGCGCTAAGCACTATTGTTGAGCCACCCCCGTAGTGTTCGAGTTCGGTTCGGTTCGTCGAACACCCGTGTGTTCGCCGAACTGTTCGTCGAACTGTTCGTCGAACACCTTCGAACACCGTTAAAACCAATGGCAGGCAAACAAAAACACATAGAAACACATAGAAAACACCTTCAAAGGTGTCCAAAAGCTGACAAACTGCTCAGAAGACATAACTAACACATGGAAAAGTGACAAGTACATATAGTCATGCGAAAATAAAAGAGGTGGAGGAGTAAAAGGAGGGGGAGACACAGATATAGGCATGTCATGCCCTTCTAAAATCCAAAAAGTGAGAAGCCGACACGGCCAGTCCGCTCCTGCCCGTGCCACCTCCGTGTCGCCGGGTTTGTGCCAGAGCCGCGGTGAACCCTGACGGCCAGCCCCCCTCTCCCAATACTGGTGCCTGTCCGCTGTTGGGTCGAGCGAGCCCCCCTGTGGTGGAGGCAGCTCTAAGCTTTTTAATTTAAATTGTCTCTCTAATTTGAATGAATACACTTTAAATCCATTTACAAGGATCTATTGGAGGGCAAGTCTCATGCCAGCAGCCGCGGTAATTCCAGCTCCAGTAGCGTCCACTAAAGCTGCTGCAGTTAAAAAGCTTTTATAAGGATCGAGCTCGGCTGTCCACCGCAAGGCATCCTACTGCCAGTCCCAGCCCCTATGCCTTGGGGTGCCTCCTGGTGCTCTTCACTAAGTATCCCATGGTCCCGAAGCATTTCCTTTGAAAAAATTAAGTGTCTAAACTACAGGTAGTGCAGCTTGCTTGACAGCCGGCATAATCCGCTGACTAGCACACACTGCTACTAGGCACAAAGTATTTCCTGGGCTAGATGCAGTTAAAAATTTGTAATTAGATACTCTCGTTGGATGCTGAGAAAGCATTCCATAGAGTCTCCTGGCACGCCATATATGATTCTCTTAAAAAGCTTGGGGTAGGGGTCTAGGGGACCCTTTTATAGCCAAAATCACGGCCCTGTATCGCAATACGTCACCTAGGCTGAAGATAAATGGAACTGTAGCACCCTGAGGGCTCGGTTGCTACAGACGTATTGCACCTCACCCAGAGGTGTGATATCTCACTCTCAGGTAAGGATGGAGTGTGGATCAGGACCCAACACCTGCATGCATTACACCACATTGCCGTGGGGCAGGGCGACCAATATGCCCCTGAGATGGGCACGACAGTCCCTGTCCCTGGCTGGAGTGGGGGGAGGGAACACTGAGGAAGGGGAACCCTGTAGTGCAGGAGCAGGGAGGAAGCAGTTCCTGGGTGCATTGAGAAGGGAGTATAAAAGGTGGGCACCATCTTAGTTCAGTGCAGAGAAGTCTGAGCAGAAGTGGCAGGGAGCAGGGGCTCTGCATGAGCTCTGCTCCGGAGGCGGGCCTAGTAACAGAGGCCCAGGCCTGGAAGAGGGAGAAGGAAGGAAGAGGAGCGGAGAAGGCTCCAGGAACGAGGAATGAAGGGATCCCAGGGGTGCGGACGGGCGAGTCGCCACCGCACGCCCGAATCCACCTGCGTGGAGGGGTCAGGCCAAAGGGGGAGACAGGTCCCCGAACTAGTGGAGGCAGGAAACGACCCTCAGCTAGAAACCGGAGGCTCTGACATTTTATGTGGCGCAGCCCCTCGCTACACCCGCTAGGAAGGCACCACATAGGGTCAGGGAAACTGGCGACAAGTTTACCAAGAGGAGGCCCGAGGCAGCCGGACAGAAGTGTTGGTAAGAAAGGCCAGACAAAGGACACACAAAGGGGGTCCTGTGAAGTGCTCCAAAGTTATCTGGGAGTTGTCTGAGCCCCTCACCTGGTGAGCACAGTACAACGTGGGCAGCCGTTACCTGCAGACGTGGTCTGGATAATAAGAACTGTGAGTAAAGGCCCTGAACTGCATCACTGACTCCGTGTCGTTACTGCTGCTGCCCTGCACCATCACCCCCATCCTCCGCATACACTGCCCTGAGGCTATACTCCTCCCGTGGGGAGTTATGCTACGCTCTGCTGCACCCACAACACCAGCCTCAGCGGTCTGCCCTGTAGTGGCGGTTCACTCTGACCGCAATCCACGGGTGGCGTAGTCGGACATTTAAACATCAAAACCACATAAATAGTTCCGCCACTGGTTTGACCGCCCTGAGCCACGGAACCGGGTCGCCGCCACGAAGACTAAAACCACCAGCATCCACCAAAAAGGGTCCGGCTCCGAGTGTCCCAAGGCCCAGGGGGTGCGTCAGAACATTTTCATCACCTTTCACAATCACCAATGGGACAAGGCAGTGATGTCCTCTGTCCCCTCTCTTATACATCCTAGTGACGGAGCACCTGCTCTCATCAATTCGCCATAACCCCAATATTAGGTGGATTGAGGTGGGAGGCACCGAGTACAAGTGCTCTCTATTTGCTGATGATGTCCTAGTATATATCACTCAATCACATATATCCATCCATGCTGTTATGGCTGAAATAGATCACTTTGTTACATGGTAAAATTTTAAAATCAATGCAGCGAAGTCTGAGGCCCTCGATGTCTCCCTCCCCAAATCCATATAGGATTCCATCCAGTCCAACTTTCCCTTTGCCTGGCCCTCACAGGGTATCAAATACTTAGGAATTCCTATTCATAGAGACCTCTCCCATCTATGTTATCTTAATTTTGGGCCCTTTATTGAACAACTCCATACAGACCACGGTTGGCAAGTTAGAACTGTAAGATTCACTACGTGAACCACTGGTGTTTTGTGGAAAAGCACATGTACACTGCGTTCCAAATTATTATGCAAAAAGTGTTTAGGAGTGATAAGGGAAGAATTTGTTTGTTTGTCAGTTAAACTCATTGATGGTGATGTGTGTCAGGGCTCTTTATATCACTGTAAGCAATTGCAGACACCTGTGCTAATTAGTTTGGCAGGTGTGTCCAATGAAAGGCAAGACTACTTAAGAAGGCTCTCTCACATTATTAAGCAGCCTACATTTTCTGCCAAAATGGGAAAGAAAAAGGATGTGTCGGCTGCTGAGAAGCAACAAATTGTGGAGTGTTTAGGTCAAGGCATGACTACAATCAACATTGTGCGATGATCAGGATGAAGTGTCTTGGCAATCAAGAAGTATGTAGCTGATTCACAGTACACACGTGTGCGTGCTGATAAGGGCAAATTGAGGACTCTTTCCTACAGGCAATTACGTCAGGTTGAAAGAGCAGCGGCAAAAAAGCCATGTCATAGCAGCAGACAAGTTTTTGAAGCTGCTTGTGCCTCCAACGTCCCCCGAACAACAAGATGCAGGGTCCTTCAGAGGTTTGCAGCTGTGCATGCGCCATCCTGTCGACCTCCTCTATCCACTTCACACAAGCAGAAACGGCTCCAGTGGGCCAAACATTACATGAAGACTGATTTCAAAACTGTTTTGTTCACGGATGAGTGCCGTGCAGCGCTCGATGGTCCAGATGGATGGAGTGGAGGATGGCTGGTTGATGGACACCCCACGCAAACACGGCTACAGCGCCAACAAGGAGGAGGTGGAGTAATGTTTTGGGCTGGAATCATGGGGAGAGAGATTGTCGGCCCCTTTAGGATCCCTGAAGGCGCTAAAGATGAACTCCATAATGTATGTGGATTTTCTCAAACAGCACTTCCTGCCATGGTTCAAGAAGAAGAACCGTGTATTTCACAGCAAGATCATTTTTCTGCATGATAATGCACCATCTCATGCTGCACATAAAACATCTGCATCTCTGGCTGATATGGGCATAAAAGGGGACAAATTTATGGTGTGACCCCCATGCTCCCCTGACCTCTACCCCATTCAGAACCTTTGGAGCATCATTAAAAGGAGTGTCTATGATGGCGGGAGGCAGTTCACATCTAAGCAACAGCTCTGGGAGGGTATTCTGTCCTCATGCAAAACAATTGAAGCAGAAACCATCCAAAACCTGACAAATTCAATGGACGAGAGAGTTCAGAAGCTCCTTTCGAACAAGGGGTCCTATGTGAAAATGTAACATCACTTAGAATAAAGTTTTGAGTTGAAAACTGTTTGATTTCAGTTTCTAACAACCTGCTAATGCTTATAATTTCAAAAATGACGATTTTTTTGGTCTTTATTAAAATGAAAAGGTTGATCGAAAAGTTTGGGGGATCTAAGAGTGTGGCAACCCAGTAGTCATGATTACTTCGAATTCTGACAATATGAGGGTCATGCTGCAGGTAGTGCAGCAAGAAGGCACTTATGTGCCTTGCGCATCTCGGAGCCCCAAAATTATTTTCCGGGCTAGATGCAGCTAAAAATTATTTTTAATTTTAAATCTGGTGAAGCTTTAGTATAGATGGCCTAATAGGATCAGTGCTGCACACTGCTACAAAGCCCAAATTATTTTCCAGTCAAGATACAGATAAACATGATTAGTAATTTGAAAGCTTAAAACGGTTGGTAGGGTGATTTTAACCAATCATCAAGCTTTTACTCTCCCCAGGATGACACAGGGGTAGAAAATTCATTTCGGATCCATGATTTGCTCATCTTTATGAACGTGAGTCTGTCTACATTATCAGTGGAGAGCCGCGTGCGCTTATATGTCAGCACACCACCACCAGCGCTGAACACACGTTCAGACAGAACGCTGGCTGCGGGGCATGACAAGTAGAGATGAGCGGTGTTCGACTAGAACTGTTCGCCAATCTCAAATTCGAGCTGTTTTGGGCGGTGTTCGAGTTGTTCGACGAACCCGAACGATTTGCAAAAAATTCGGCTGTTCGAGGTTATGTTCGATAACTGTTCGTGCACCAAAAGCTTGTCCTGCATGTCTGGCGCTATTTAGAGCACCAATCATGCAGGGATTGTCTGCCACTCACTGTAATGCCACAGCCATGGTGGTTGTGGCATTACAGTGATTGCCCAAATCGATGGGAACAGTGTCAACAGTGAAACATGAAAAGCCGGCAATTCAGCAGCGGCATACACCGGTACCCGACAATTTAGAACCGAAAGAATAGAGCATCACACATAGATTAGATAGATATAAACATGTCAGCCACATATATACGAAGTACAGTGACAGTGCTGCTTACTGTACTTGTCATTTAGTGTAAAGGATTTATCAAAAAAAATAATAGTGTTTTCATGCACCGTCTCTTTAAAAAAGCCGGCCGGCAATTCAGCAGCGGTACCCGACAATTTATAACAAACAGAATAGAGCTTCACACATAGATTAGATAGATAGAAACATGTCAGTCACATATATATGAAGTACAGTGATAGTGTTGGTTACTGTACTTGTCATTTAGTATTAAAATAAAGGATTTATTATTAAAAAAAATGGCGTGGGGTTCCCCTTAATTTTAGGCTCTAGCGGAGGTTAAGCAGACGGCTGGGGCAGATGTTTGAAGCCTGGGAAGGGGGTAATACCCACGGAGCTTCCCAGGCTACTAATATCAGCCCCCAGCTGAATACCTAGCCTTTACTAGCTATTAAAATGGAGGACCCCCCCCAAAAAAATGACGTGGGGTCCCCCCTAATTTAATAGCTAGCAAAGGCTAGGCAGACAGCTGGGGGCTGATATTAGTAGCCCAGGAAGGGAGCCATGAATATTGGCCCCCTCCCAGGCTAGAAACACAAGCCGTCAGCCGCCCCAGAAATGGCGCATCCATAGGATGCGCCAATTCTGGCACTTAGCCTCGCTCTTCCACGCTGCCCTGGTGCGGTGGCAGGGGGTAATAGGGTTGGGGTTGATGTCAGCTTATAATGCCAGCTGACATCAAGCCCAGGTTAGTAATGGAGAGGCGTCTATAAGACACCCCCATTACTAACCCCATAGTCAAAGTTAAAAAAAACACAAACACCCAGAATAAAGTCCTTTAATTGAAATAAAGACACAATCCTTTATTGTTCTAAATTAAACCATACTTACCGTCACGCCCATTCCAGCTGAAGCCAACGATCTCCTGCAATAAAAGAAAAATAATAAAGCAACCTCATCCTTACCTTTCCATGGTTCCCACGACAGCTTCAGCTCTGCTACATCGAGATGACAGGCTGGACCGCAGCAGAACGCTGCCATCCAGCCTCTCATCCCGCAGACACTGAGAAGCGCAGGCTTACTTGCGCTGCTCAGCGTCTCTCTGTGACGACATCCAGATGAGCCGAGTTCATGTCCAATGAACTCGGCTCACCTCATGCACGTCACTGACAGCGTGGGAAAATTCTCACGCTGAAGCGGTGAGTGCAGGAGAATTCTCCCACGCTGTCAGTGACGTGCATAAGGTGAGCTCATGTCCAATGAACTCAGCTCACCTCCTGCACGTCACTGACAGCGTGGGAGAATTCTCCTGCACTCAGCGCTTCAGCGTGAGAATTCTCCCGCTGAAGCGCTGAGTGCAGGAGAATTCTCCCACGCTGTCAGTGACGTGCATAAGGTGAGCTCATGTCCAATGAACTCAGCTCACCTCCTGCACGTCACTGACAGCGTGGGAGAATTCTCCTGCACTCAGCGCTTCAGTGTGAGAATTCTCCCACGCTGAAGCGGTGAGTGCAGGAGAATTTTCCCACGCTGTCAGTGACGTGCATGAGGTGAGCCGAGTTCATTGGACATTAACTCGGCTCATCTGGATGCCCTCACAGAGAGACACTGTGGAGCGCAAGCAAGCCTGCGCTTCTCAGTGTCTGCGGGATGACAGGCAGGATGGCAGCATTGTGCTGCGGTCCAGCCTGTCATCTCGATGTAGCAGAGCTGAAGCTGTCATGGGAACCATGGAAAGGTAAGGATGATGTTGCTTTATTATTTTTCTTTTATTTCAGGAGATCGTTGGCTTCAGCTGGAATGGGCGTGATGGTAAGTATGGTTTAATTTAGAACAATAAAGAATTGTGTGTTTATTTCAATTAAAGGACTTTTTTCTGGGTGTTTGTGTTTTTTTTAAATACTTTACTAGAAATTCATGGTGGTCATGTCTAATATTGGCGTGACCCCATGAATTTCGGGCTTAGGGCCAGCTGATAATGCCAAGCTGGCCCTAACCCCTTTATTACCCAGTGAGCCACCGCATCAGGGCCCTGGATGAGTTGGGTACAGCGCCAGAAGATGGCGCTTCTATGAACGCGCCATTTTCCGGGGTGGCTGCGGACTGCAATTTGCAGCGGGGGTGGCCCAGAAAGCTTGGGCCTCCCTGCGCTGCGGATTCCAGCCCCCAGCTGCCTAGTTGTACCTGGCTGGACACAAAAACAGGGCGAAGCCCCACGTCAATTTTCTTTAAATTATTTCATGAAATAATTAAGAAAAAAAGGGCTTCCCTATATTGTTGTGTCCGGCCAGGTACAAATAGGCAGCTGGTGGTTGGGGGCAGCCCGTTCCTGCCTGCTGTACCTGACTGGACACAAATATAGTGCGAAGCCCCACGTCAATTTTTTTTAAATTATTTCATGAAATAATTAAGAAAAAAGGGCTTCCCTATATTGTTGTGTCCGGCCAGGTACAAATAGGCAGCTGGTGGATGGGGGCAGCCCGTTCCTGCCTGCTGTACCTGGCTGGACACAAATATAGTGCGAAGCCCCACGTCAATTTTTTTAAAATTATTTCATGAATTTCCTGAAATAATTTAAAAAATTGAAGTGTGGCTTCGCACTATATTTGTGTCCAGCCAGGTACAGCAGGCAGGAACGGGCTGCCCCCATCCACCAGCTGCCTATTTGTACCTGGCCGGACACAACAATATAGGGAAGCCCTTTTTTTCTTAATTATTTCATGAATTTCATGAAATAATTAAAAAAAATTGAAGTGGGGCTTCGCACTATATTTGTGTCCAGCCAGGTACAGCAGGCAGGAACGGGCTGCCCCCATCCACCAGCTGCCTATTTGCACCTGGCCGGACACAACAATATAGGGAAGCCCTTTTTTTCTTAATTATTTCATGAATTTCATGAAATAATTAAAAAAAATTGAAGTGGGGCTTCGCACTATATTTGTGTCCAGCCAGGTACAGCAGGCAGGAACGGGCTGCCCCCAACCACCAGCTGCCTATTTGTACCTGGCCGGACACAACAATATAGGGAAGGCCTTTTTTTCTTAATTATTTCATGAATTTCATGAAATAATTAAAAAAAAAGTACGTGGGGCTTCGCCCTATTTTTGTGTCCAGCCAGGTACAACTAGGCAGCTGGGGGCTGGAATCTGCAGCGCAGGGAGGCCCAAGCTTTCTGGGCCCCCCCCCCGCTACAAATTGCAGTCCGCAGCCACCCCGGAAAATGGCGCGTTCATAGAAGCGCCATCTTCTGGCGCTGTACCCAACTCATCCAGGGCCCTGGTGCGGTGGCTCACTGGGTAATAAAGGGGTTAGGGCCAGCTTGGTATTATCAGCTGGCCCCAAGCCCAAAATTCATGGGGTCACGCCAGTATTAGACATGACCGCCATGAATTTCTAGTAAAGTATTTAAAAAAAACACAACACCCAGAATAAAGTCCTTTAATTGAAATAAAGAGACAATTCTTTATTGTTCTAAATTAAACCATACTTACCATCACACCCATTCCAGCTGAAGCCAACGATCTCCTGCAATAAAAGAAAAATAATAAACCAACCTCATCCTTACCTTTCCATGGTTCCCACGACAGCTTCAGCTCTGCTACATCGAGATGACTGGCTGGACCGCAGCAGAACGCTGCCATCCAGTCTGTCATCCCGCAGACACTGAGAAGAGCAGGCTTGCTTGCGCTCCTCACTGTCTCGCTGTGACGGCATCCAGATGAGCCGAGGTCATGTCCAATGAACTCGGCTCACCTCATGCACGTCACTGACAGCGTGGGAAAATTCTCACGCTGAAGTGCTGAGTGCAGGAGAATACTCCCACGCTGTCAGTGATGTGCATGAGGTGAGCTCATGTCCAATGAACTCAGCTCACCTCCTGCACGTCACTGACAGCGTGGGAAAATTCTCCTGCAATCAGCGCTTCAGCGTGAGAATTTTCCCACGCTGTCAGTGACGTGCATGAGGTGAGCCGAGTTCATTGGACATGAACTCGGCTCATCTGGATGTCGTCACAGAGAGACGCTGAGCAGCGCAAGCAAGCCTGCTCTTCTCAGTGTCTGCGGGATGACAGACTGGATGGCAGCGTTCTGCTGCGGTCCAGCCAGTCATCTCGATGTAGCAGAGCTGAAGCTGTCGTGGGAACCATGGAAAGGTAAGGATGAGGTTGCTTTATTATTTTTCTTTTATTGCAGGAGATCGTTGGCTTCAGCTGGAATGGGCGTGATGGTAAGTATGGTTTAATTTAGAACAATAAAGGATTGTGTCTTTATTTCAATTAAAGGACTTTATTCTGGGTGTTTGTGTTTTTTTTAACTTTGACTATGGGGTTAGTAATGGGGGTGTCTTATAGACGCCTCTCCATTACTAACCTGGGCTTGATGTCAGCTGGCATTATAAGCTGACATCAACCCCAACCCTATTACCCCCTGCCACCGCACCAGGGCAGCGTGGAAGAGCGAGGCTAAGTGCCAGAATTGGCGCATCCTATGAATGCGCCATTTCTGGGGCGGCTGACGGCTGGTGTTTCTAGCCTGGGAGGGGGCCAATATTCATGGCTCCCTTCCTGGGCTATTAATATCAGCCCCCAGCTGTCTGCCTAGCCTTTGCTAGCTATTAAATTAGGGGGGACCCCACGTCATTTTTTTTGGGGGGTCCCCCAATTTAATAGCTAGTAAAGGCTATGTATTCAGCTGGAGGCTGATATTAGTAGCCTGGGAAGCTCCGTGGGTATTACCCCCTTCCCAGGCTTCAAACATCTGCCCCAGCCGTCTGCTTAACCTCCGCTAGAGCCTAAAATTAAGGGGAACCCCACGCCAATTTTTTTAATAATAAATCCTTTATTTTAATACTAAATGACAAGTACAGTAACCAACACTATCACTGTACTTCATATATATGTGACTGACATGTTTCTATCTATCTAATCTATGTGTGATGCTCTATCTTTCTGTTCTAAATTGTCGGGTACCGCTGCTGAATTGCCGGCCGGCTTTTTTAAAGAGACAGTGCATGAAAACACTATTATTTTTTTAAATAAATCCTTTACACTAAATGACAAGTACAGTAAGCAACACTATCACTGTACTTATTATATATGTGACTGACATGTTTCTATCTATCTAATCTATGTGTGAAGCTCTATTCTTTCTGTTCTAAATTGTCGGGTACAGATGCTGAATTGCCGGCCGGCTTTTTTAAAGAGACGGTGCATGAAAACACTAATATTTTTTTTAATAAATCCTTTACACTAAATGACAAGTGCAGTAACCAACACTGTCACTGTGCTTCTTATATGTGTGACTGACATGTTTCTATCTATCTAATCTCTGTGTGATGCTCTATTCCTTCTTGTCTAAATTGTCGGGTACCGGTGTATGCCGCTGCTGAATTTGCCGGCCGGCTTTTTTAAAGAGAGTGTCTTCTGAGCAGTTTGTCAGCTTTTGGACACCTTTGCAGGTGTTTTCTATGTGTTTCTATGTGTTTTTGTTTGCCTGCCATTGGTTTTAACGGTGTTCGACGGTGTTCTAAGGTGTTCGACGAACAGTTCGACGAACAGTTCCTCGAACATCCCGGTGTTCGACGAACCGAACCGAACCCGAACACTATGGGGGTGGCTCAACACTAATGACAAGATCTCCAAGGCGTAAGTGGCTAGCTCCGGCCATTTATCCAGATTGGAAGCCCAAAAAGAGCAAGGGTCCAGTGACACAGTCGTGGCTTCAATGTTTACTTGGAGATACTCCTGTACCATCATCTCTAGGCGTTGACTATGTGTCAGACTTCTTGTCTCCTGTGGCCTTGCAAAGGATGGGCTAAAAAAGTGGTGAAATGATTCCGCAAAATTGATGTTACCAGCAGATACTGTGGTTGTGTTACGGTTTGAGTGCTGAACACTTGACGGTCCCACGGTTGGCAAGTTGGAACTGTGAGATTCACTACGTGCACCACTGGTATTTTGTGGAAAAGCACATGTAAGATTCTGCAACAGTCTCTGCTGATACTCCTGCATGCATGCATACCTTTCTATGGCAGGAATAATTTCTGCAAATTTACTTTTGTACCGGGGATCTAACAGTGTGGCAACCCAGTAGTCAGGATTATTTCTAATTCTCACAATTCGAGGGTCATGTTGCAGGTAGTGCAGCAAGAAGGCACTCATGTGTGTTGCGCATCCAGGAGCACCAAGTCCCTGTTGTGTTGGTGGCGAGGTAACAATCATGCTTCCTTCCTCTGTCCTCTCCCCCCAACCTCGCACAACAGAAATGTGATCAAGGTCTCCCTCATCTGATGAGTCTTCCATCAGTTCGTCCTCCACTTCTTCCTGGGCTCCTGCACCTTCCTCACTAGTTTGGCTGCTACCATGCGCCCTGGTAAAACCATCTCCCCCACCCTCACATGCCTGCCGCCTTGGTGCTGCCGACCGTCTGGACCTTGCAGATGTTAGCCCTTCCGCATACAACTCCTCCTCCTCTACTTCCTCCACCTCCTCTTGTGCCACCACCTGACTCCGAATTCTGTTTAACATGTGCTCCAGCATGTAAATCACCGGAATAGTCATGCTGATAATGGCATCGTCAGCACTAAACATCTTCGTCGCCATTTCAAAACTGTGCAGAAGGGTGCATAGGTCCCTGATCTGAGACCACTCCTCCAGCGTGATTTGCCCCACCTCTGAATCTCGTTGGCCCAGGCTATACGTCAGAACGTATTGCACCAGGGCTTGTCGGTGCTGCCACAGTCGCTGCAACATGTGCAGAGTTGAATTCCACCGGGTAGGCACATCGCATTTTAGCCGGTGAAGTGGCAGGCCCAACGACTTCTGTAGAGATGTAAGTCGCTGAGCTGCGGGATGCGAACGGCGGAAGTGAGCACACAGCAACCGTGCCCTCTGCAGAAGGCCATCTAGTCTGGGATAGTGGGCTAAAAATTGCTGGACAACCAGGTTCAACACGTGAGCCATACAAGGCACGTGTGTGACATTGCCCCGGCGAAGGGCCGCACCCAGGTTTGCAGCATTGTCGCACACGGCCTTCCCTGGTTTCAGGTCCAGTGGAGACAACCATTCATGAAATTGGTTCTCCAGAGCTGACCACAACTCCTCAGCTGTGTGACTCACATTTCCCAGACATTTCAATGTAAAAACCGCCTGATGACGTTGAGCCCTACTGCCAGCATAGTAAGGAGGTGTGCAGGATCCCTTCTGCGCAGTTAGAAAGCTTGTGGCATGACCAGACAGGCTTTGGGTGCAGGTGGAAGACCGAGAGGAGGTTGAGGAGGCAGAAGCAGTGGAGGATCTTTGACATAAAGAGGATTGACGCACAACTCGTGGGGATGGCAAGACTTGGACAGCAGCCCCTTGTCCTGCTGTCACCATAGTTACCCAGTGCCCAGTCAGCGACATGTAACGCCCCTGTCCATGCCTACTCGTCCAAGTGTCTGTGGTGAAATGCACCCTGTCACACAGAGTTTCTCAAAGAAGCGGTGATGTTATGTGTGACATGCTGGTGGAGCGCAGGCACACCTTTCTTTGAGAAGTAGTGCCGACTGGGCATCTGGTACTGGGGCACTGCGACGGACATAAGGTCTCGAAAATCCTCTGTGTCCACCAGGCGGAAAGGCAGCATTTCTGTAGCCAAGAGCTTGCAGATGGTGAAATTCAACCTCTTAGCTTTCTCATGGCTAGGAGGAAATGGTCTTTTACTTGTCCACATCTGAGGGACCGAGGGCTGGCTATTGTGCTTAGACGGGGTTGATAAGGGTGTCCCCGGCAAACTGCCGGTCTGTGAGGAAGATGCAGGCGGACATGTTAGGTTGCCTTGATCCAAAGGTGGTGCTATCGATGTCGGACAGCGCTCAACACCAGCTGGTGTTACCACCTCCAAAGAAAATGATGACTTGCCAATCACGCTGGCTGTTGCGGGTAATGAGGTGGCAGGTCTGCGCCCCAAAACAGGTGTGACTGCTGTCCCCCCAGTCACAGAGGATGAAGAGGCCGCGGATGCACAAGATATGGCAGACGGTGGTTGGCCCGGCCGGCTAGGCCGCATTGTAGCACAGTGAGCTTCCCACTGCAACTTATGCTTCATGTCCATGTGCCGGTTCATGCATGAAGTACTCAAACTATGGATTTTTTGGCCTCTACTTAGCTTTTGCTGACAAATGTTACAGATAACACGAGTTGGGTCATCTTTATCGATCTGAAAAAATGCCCAGGCTATGCAAGGCTTAGCACCCATGCGACCTGAAGAGCCACCACGACTTGTGGTGAGAGGCAGAGTTGTGTTTGAGGATGCAGTTGTTGACGTGCTTCCAGTACTACGTCTCTGTCCAGGAAGGCGCAACCTGACCTCGTCGTCACTAGCATCTTCCTCCACCTCCTCTGCTGACCTCATCTCTTGGCTGACTGTGGGTTGACAGTAAGTGGGATCTCCGACCTCATCATCATCACCCTGTGCGTTATCACACCCGTCGTCCTCAGAGCCAACCTGTTCCTGCCCTGACAAAAAACTAAAGTTATCGCTCCAATCAGGTATTTGAGTCTTATCATCGTCTTCCTCATTGTCTCCACCAACAGGAGTTACAGTTTGGGAATGAGGGTCTACATTATGGTCAGAACCTTCTGCGTCTGGTCCTGGATCCGACTCATAAAGATTCTGGGCATCAGTGCAGATCATTTCCTCGTCTGGATTCACAGAAGCGCTGGAGTCGACCTCTGATTCCCAGGCTATAGTATGAGTAAACAGCTCTGCAGACTCAACCATCTGTTCTACCTCATACTCAGACGGGCAGCTGGAGATTTGGGAGCTGTGAGGAAGCAAGTGCGATTTGGGTGACACCTTTGAGGACTGGAGTATTTGTGATGTTGAAGTTGATGTGGAGGAGAGCCCACTTAAAGGAGCACTTGATATCCGTTGAAGCACCTGCTGTTTTTGTGCCTCATCTGGAATTTGTAGCGATTGGCGTGGCCGTAAGAAAGGGATCTTATCACATTGCTAAAAGAAGTAGACATTTTAGTTTGGCTGGAAGATGGTCTTTCTTCTGCAGATTTTACTGTTGCTTTAACACCTACCCCACGGACACAACCTTTTTTCCCCTTCCCAACACGCCTATTCCCCTTTCCACCAGCAGCAGGCCTTTTTCCACTCATTTTGGTGGTTAACTAATTCACAACTCTGGAGTTGTTTGCACAAAAAAACAATGGATGGTAACCGAGCAGAGCTGAGTGGCCAAACTGTGGTATTAGGCCAAAACTATTGGCTGGGTTAGATGCAGAAAAAAATTATTTTGAATTTGCAACCTGATGGAGGTCAGTATAGATGGATTAATAGAACAAGACCCACACACAGCTAGAAGCCCAATATTTTTTCAGAGGTAGATGCAGAAAAAATATATTCAGTTTGCAACCTGATGGAGGTCAGTATAGATGGACTAATACAACAAGTCCCACACACAGCTAGAAGCCCAATATTTTTTCAGAGGTAGATGCAGAAAAAAATATATTCAGTTTGCAACCTGATGGAGGTCAGTATAGATGGACTAATACAACAAGTCCCACACACAGCTAGAAGCCCAAATATTTTTTCAGAGGTACTGTAGATGCAGATAAAAATTAGTTTTAATTTGCAACCTGATGGAGGTCAGTATAGATGGACTAATAGAGAAAGTCCGACACACTACTAGAAGGCCAAATATTTTTTCAGAGCTAGATGCAGAAAAAAATTATATTCAGTTTGCAACCTGATGGAGGTCAGTATAGATGGATTAATAGAACAAGACCCACACACAGCTAGAAGCCCAATATTTTTTCAGAGGTAGATGCAGAAAAAAATATATTCAGTTTGCAACCTGATGGAGGTCAGTATAGATGGACTAATACAACAAGTCCCACACACAGCTAGAAGCCCAAATATTTTTTCAGAGGTACTGTAGATGCAGATAAAAATTAGTTTTAATTTGCAACCTGATGGAGGACAGTATAGATGGACTAATAGAGAAAGTCCGACACACTACTAGAAGGCCAAATATTTTTTCAGAGCTAGATGCAGAAAAAAATTATATTCAGTTTGCAACCTGATGGAGGTCAGTATAGATGGATTAATAGAACAAGACCCACACACAGCTAGAAGCCCAATATTTTTTCAGAGGTAGATGCAGAAAAATATATATTCAGTTTGCAACCTGATGGAGGTCAGTATAGATGGACTAATACAACAAGTCCCACACACAGCTAGAAGCCCAATATTTTTTCAGAGGTGGATGCAGAAAAAAATATATTCAGTTTGCAACCTGATGGAGGTCAGTATAGATGGACTAATACAACAAGTCCCACACACAGCTAGAAGCCCAAATATTTTTTCAGAGGTACTGTAGATGCAGATAAAAATTAGTTTTAATTTGCAACCTGATGGAGGTCAGTATAGATGGACTAATAGAGAAAGTCCGACACACTACTAGAAGGCCAAATATTTTTTCAGAGCTAGATGCAGAAAAAAATTATATTCAGTTTGCAACCTGATGGAGGTCAGTATAGATGGACTAATAGAGAAAGTCCGACACACTACTAGAAGGCCAAATATTTTTTCAGAGCTAGATGCAGAAAAAAATTATATTCAGTTTGCAACCTGATGGAGGTCAGTATAGATGGATTAATAGAACAAGACCCACACACAGCTAGAAGCCCAATATTTTTTCAGAGGTAGATGCAGGAAAAAAATATATTCAGTTTGCAACCTGATGGAGGTCAGTATAGATGGACTAATACAACAAGTCCCACACACAGGTAGAAGCCCAAATATTTTTTCAGAGGTACTGTAGATGCAGATAAAAATTAGTTTTAATTTGCAACCTGATGGAGGTCAGTATAGATGGACTAATCGAATGATGCTATGCCCAAAAGATTTTACTTCACTAGGTGCAGTAAAAAAATTGGTATTCTATACACAGCTGGTATATCTTGCAACACAGATAGGCTACTCCACTGACGAACACACTCTGCAATAGGCCAAAAAGGATTAGCTTTGCTAGATTCAGCCAAATGCTGTGAAAAAAACTTGCACAGCACTGGCACAGACCTGCCTGGCAAAAACTGATAGGAACTGATGTAACCTAGTCCTGAAAAGGACTCCAATTACAATTAGTCTTTACTCCCACAACCTATCTATTTAAGAGCACAGACCTCCCTGATAAAAGTCGTAGGAAATGCTGTAACCTAGTCCTTAAAAGGACTGCAATCACAACTATTCCCTACTCCCAAGCTATCTGTATATTTGTGCGAAAATTGGCTTGAAATTAACAAGGTATAGCGCACACAGCAACAGCGGTGCCGTCTAACACGCAGCTGCAGCAGTGAGAAAATGGTGGCGACGGGGAAAATGGCTTGGTCTTATAGGGCAAGGACATGTGACATACACTGCCAATGACACATGCCCTTGCTTGTGTGAAAAAAAGCACTTCGCTCCGTGTGTGCGCTGCTGATAGGCTGACAGATTGCACCTCCCCACTGCAAATGCGGGAAAGAGAAAAAAAAATGGAGATCTTCATTGTTCCTGCAGAGATCCATCCCCTGCCCCTCCCCCCACCCCGCTGTACACTCAAACTGCGTATTAACATTAATTTTCATCATTACTGAGAAAAAATCCAGTTATGATTTTGGTGCACGAACAGTTATCGAACATAACCTCGAACAGCCGAATTTTTCTCAAATTGTTCGTGTTCGCCGAACGGCTCGAACACAGCCCAAAACAGCTCGAATTTGAGATTGGCGAACAGTTCGAGTAGAACAACGCTCATCTCTACTAAGCACTTACATCGGGGTTTTCATCTAAATCTCTAAGTGACGTGAGTCAGATGAAACCACTGAAGGATCTATTCGCTATAATGAGGCAGTAGAGTTACTCTGGACACCGTCTGTTCTTTTCTTCTGAAGTGCACAAAACTGTGGTTGACTGCACTTTTATGCCTGCTTGAAAAGATGGACACCGCTGGTTCATAGACCAGACAGAGTTCACAGTGCCTCCATCTGCCTCATTATAGGTAATCTTCTGCTGGAGGTTCCATCTGAATCACGTATTTCAGAGATTTACATGGAAAACCCAGGGTGAGCGCTTAGCGTAGTCAGCAAAATAAATGTGAGCTGAGCCAGAATGAACAAATCAAAAGCAGGTAAAGATTTGTTTTGGACAAGATGATGTTTTCAGTGATATCATTTATATTTACATTTGTCTTTTTAAATGCGTTTTACTTTTTGTTTGACAGTATGATGAAAAAGCATAGTTCTTTGCCTCATTTTTTTTTTTTTTTTTTTTACGGTGTTCACTAAAGGGGTTAACTAGTTTTATAAGGTCAGGTCTTTCTGGAAGCGGCGGTACCAAACGAGTACTTTTTTTAATTTTTTTGCAGAAATAATATGTATTTGTGGATATTTTATATATACACTGCTCAAAAAAAAAAGGGAACACTTAAACAACAGAATATAACTCCAAGTAAATCAAACTTCTGTGAAATCAAACTGTCCACTTAGGAAGCAACACTGATTGACAATCAATTTCACATGCTGTTGTGCAAATGGACTAGACAATAGATGGAAATTATTGGCAATTATCAAGACATTTTCAATAAAGGAGTGTTTCTGCAGGTGGGGACCACAGACCACATCTCAGTACCAATGCTTTCTGGCTGATTAAAATTAAAATATATATATATATATATATATATATATATATATATATATATATATATATATATATATACATACATATATATTTTTTTTATTATTTATTTATTTTTTTTTAAACATTATTTTTTTTGCAATTTTATTTTACTTCTTTACTTAGTCCATCTATGGGACTATAACTTTTAGCACTCTGATCACTTGTATAAAGCCTTGCCATGCATAAGCATTGCAGTGCTTTCTACCTATTAGTGCTGCACTGACAGAAGCCTTTTATACCGTGCTCTGAGAATGGTTTAACAGGTTTTCCGTAGCCTGGTGACCTGTATGCTATAAGGACAACCTCGGTTCACCATGGCAATTGTCAGTCCCTTGCGATGATGTCACGGGGGCTCCGATAGGAGGGAAGAGGGAGCCCACACCCTCTCCTTCCTTTCTAAATGCTGCAATCAATATTAATACTGCTCCTGACAGTGAAAGCCTGGTGCCAGCTCTCAAGTTAGCTGAACACCCGGCAGCGATCACGCATAGATAAGCTCCTGTACCCGTGCTATAGCCTGAACTTATCCATACGCCCTAGGTCGGGATCCCCTTCCCAGCCAAGACGTTTGGATATGTCCTAGGTCATGAAGAGGTTAATAACCGTCTTCACAGTTTTCAATGGTATATCAAATGTCTGGGAAAATATTTTGTACTCTTCTCCTCACTGATAACTTTCCAAGGTTTCCTTTGCTGTGTTGTAATATGTCTTCGGTAAATGTGTTTTGCTGTGCAATGCAACTACGAACATTTTTGAAATATTATTTTAGAAAAGCTAAGCTTTATATGTGGCAAATCAAAATCACTTTAAACAATGGCAGCTATGTAGTGACTTCTATTTAAAATGAGTTTAAATGTGATTTGCAAATTCTGAACACTGTCACTTCCCCAATTATGAGACGTTGTTCATACTGATGCAACCAACTTATTTTAATGGATAGATAACGAGTGAGAAAGTGTAAGCCTTTTTGCAGCTAAATTATTATAACTTCTTTAATTATATATGACTAAATAATAAAGGGAACACGGCAGCTGATACTTTCTACATAATCCAGTATGTATCATATATTGGTTAGATCTGTGAAGAGTATTGCAATTGAGCCACTCAATGCTGTCATCACTGGTAGGTAACAAATAATATCACCTTGGTATTTATTACCAGTGTTCAAAACAGACAAGATGGTAACTCTATAAACAAAAGACAGAGGGCCAGTGGGTGAAGTGTCTATTATGAGAGGAGGAAGAAGCTTCCTTAATCATTTGAAATAGCTGGAGGTCTTGTCGGAGGTTCAGGGGAATATACTTCAAAGCCTTTGTCCCCCATACCTTAGATGTGAATTTTGCAGCTTCTACTATTCCTTTGGAAACTATGAAGGGTGTGGTAGATCGCTCACTTGGCTGCACACGGAGGTAGACACAGGTACGCTGTCTCTTCAAATCTTTGGTTGGTTTATTGTAATGTGGCATAAACCAACATTTAGTCCGTAAAAATAAACACAGTCCGCTGGACAAAACAGAAAAAAACAAAGCAAAAATGGTCACACAAAGAACACAGTTCATGTAGTAGCAGGGATCCGTCTGCTGAGAGTTCAGTAACTCCACACGGTTCAGGAACAAACACAAACTCCCTTCTGGAGCTTACTTCTCCAGATATTGAACTCTGAATGCTTCAGCTGGCCGAGTATTTAAACTCTCCCAGACCACACCATGAGGCGGAGATATGGTGAATGACCTGCCACCCTTCACAATGGCAATTCACAAAAAAACACTCCCTTTTCTACGGACTTAACTCCTCTCAACAAATAACATGGTGAAGGAAATTGAATGGTTTTATTTCCCCTCCAGCACTTTACCAGTGACTTTGTCACATATCCCCCTCCCCTGCCCAAAGCCAGGGGTTTTTGCACAGGAAAGTCTGGACAGGGCATCTGCATTTCCATGTAGTTTTCCGAGCCTGTATTTTACATGAAAATGAAAGTCTTGGAGTGCTAGGAACCACCTAGTTACCCGGGCATTCTTCCCCTTCCTTTCCCTCATCCATCTCAGGGGTGCATGGTCTGACACTAACCTGAATTTTTGGCCTAACAGATAATATCTTAATATCCCAACTGCCCATTTGATGGCCAAGCATTCCTTCTTTACGATGGCAGTTCTTTTCAAAGGAGTTTTCTACTCAGGAACAGGACTGGATGTTCGTCCCCATCTACTGTTATGATCTGCAACAAGAACTAAGGAAAGATAGGGGAAAGCTTTCCCTACAGTAAGACTAAGCTGAATCCCTACGATGTAGAGGGCTGCCTGTTCCTAGTGAACAGACCCACCTTTGTCCTCAGCTTGTCTGAAGGAAGACCTATAGAATTAAGGGAAGGGTCCCTAAAAGAACTAAGGACTGGGACAAAAATGGGACACCTCCTAAACAGAAATTGTTGTAGAACACAAAAGACAAACTGACAAAAAGTACTAGACATCCAAGAGGACAAAGCAAACTGACAGAGATAGGTACCGAAGCACCAGGCTAGCAAAACAGTCAAACAACACTGAAGTCCAGCAAAGCCAGAAGGGCAAAACACAAGATAGAAAAAACTAACAGGAGGGTTCTAACAGTACCCCCTCTTTTATGAGGATCCTCCGGATCCTCCAGGCCCAGGCCTATCCGGAAACCTCGTGTGGAAAGCTTTAACAAGTCTAGTAGCAGAGACATCATCCATCCTTACGCAGGAGTTGTCTTCGCGACCGAAACCCTTCCAAGAGACAAGATACTGTAAACTCCCTTTATGCCATCTAGAATTCAACATACGCAAAATTTCATATTCGCCGTCTTCCACCACAGGAAGAACTGTGACAGTGACGTCCCTTTCAGATACGTGAGCCTTTTTCAACAAGGAAACATGAAACACATGATTAATCTTCCAGGAAGTAGGGACATCCAACCTAACAGCAGACTGAATAACAACCTGAAGCACTTTAAATGGACCCACAAACTTAGGACCCAGTTTTTTAGAGGGAATCCTCAACCGCAGGTTCTTCGAAGATAACCAAACCATGTCACCCAAAGTAAACAAAACCACTTTACTGTCACAAAAAGCATGCCAAAAGCGAGCCACAAACTGAGGTCCTCTATCAGAAACAATATCCGTGGGAATGCCATGGAGCTTGATAATCTCCTTAACAAACGACTTAGCGAGTGTCTTGGCGCAGGGCAGCTTAATGAATGGAACCAAATGACACATCTAAACAAAACGGTCCACAACCACACAGATGACAGTAAAACCCTCGGACACAGGAAGATCAGTAATAAAATCCATTGTGATATGCGTCCAAGGTGCACTAGGAAACTCCAGAGGGCAAAGCAACCCCGCAGCAGGAGTATGTGAAGCCTTTGACCTAGTGCACACAGTACACTGACGCACCCACTTGATGACTTCCTTCTGCCATCCAGGCCACCAAAAACTGCGACTGATCAGTCTCTTCGTCTCCAAAATTCCTGGATGACCTGCCAACAGAGACTCATGACACTCCACAAACAAATCTCTCCTAAAAGCTCTAGGCACGGACAACCTCCCTTGGAGTCCCTTGGGGAGTCCAAAGCCGCCACCACAACTCCTTTCTGTAGAATGCTCTCCTCCTCCTCGGCATCGACCGTAGGAGAGAAGCTGCGAGATAAAGCATCGGCTTTAACATTCTTAGTACCAGGGATATAGGTAACAGAAAAATGAAACCGAGAAAAAAAAAGTGCCCACCTAGCTTGACGGGCATTCAAGCGCTTGGCAGCATCCAGATAGATCAAATTCTTATGATCTGTATAAACCTGAATAGGAAATCTAGCGCCTTCCAAAAAATGATGCCAATGTTCAAACGCAAGTTTAATAGCAAGAAACTCACGATTTCCAACATCATAATTCAGTTCGATTTCCGAAATTTTTTTTGAAAAGAAGGCACAAGGATGTACTCCACCCTTGCTCTCCTGAGACAAAACTGCTCCGACCCCCACCGATGAAGCATCGACCTCGAACAAAAAGGCTTGGTCTCATCAGTCTGCATAAGGATAGGGGCAGAACTGAACCCCTCTTTGAGATACTCAAACGCTTCAATGGCCTCAGTAGTCCACTGGGCCGCATTCGCACCTTTCCTGGTGAGATCGGTTAGAGGTTTAACAATTACAGAAAAATTCTTAATCAATTTCCTGTAATAATTGGCAAAACCCAAAAATCTCTGTATAGATTTCAAACCAATAGGCCTAGGCCATTCCTGCACAGCCTGAACCTTCACAGGGTCCATCTCAAAGCCCTCGCTGGAGACAATGTAGCCCAAAAACTTATTTTCTGCACAGCAAACTCACATTTCTCCAGCTTAGCAAAGAGTGAAATATCACCCAATAACTGCAAAACTTCACGTACACTCTGCCAATGGGACTCCAGATCTGGCGAATAAATCAAAATGTCATCTAAACACACAACCACATTCTTACCAATCAGAGGTCTCAGGATGTCTTTAATAAGGTTCTGAAAAAATGCAGGGGCATTGGTAAGACCAAAAGGCATCACCAGATTCTCAAAATGACCTCCTGGAGTGTTAAAAGCAGTTTTCCATTCATCACCCTCCTTCACACATAACAAATTGTATGCCCCCCGGAGATCAATTTTGGAGAACCACTTGGCTCCCACTAACTGGTTAACAAGTCAGGAATTAATGGTAATGGGTAGGAATTGCGTGCGGTAATCGTATTAATTTCACGAAAATCCAGACATGGACGTAAACCGCCGTCCATTTTTTTAACAAAGAAGATTCCAACTGCCACAGGCGACTTAGAAGATCTAATGTGACCAGCAGCCAGTCTAGTCTGTATGTACTCCTCCAAGGCCTTTCTTTCAGGGATAGTCAGATTAAACAAGCGACTTTTGGGAAGAGTAGCACCCGGAACAAACTCAATGGCGCAATCATAATCCCTATGAGGAGGTAAAAGTTGCGACTCCTCCTCCGAAAAAACCCTCCAAAAATCTTGAATAGGTACAGGTAATTCCACTTTTTCCACAGCCGCAATGCGACCATTACGACATTTATCATAGCACTTCGGACTCCAAAACTTAATCACATTAGTAGACCAATCCAATAAAGGATTGTGCAGTTTTAACCAAGGCAATCCTAGATCAACTGGAGAGGGTAAATTATCCAAAACAAACAAGTCCAAAATTTCTTGGTGAACTCCATTGATCGTGAGAGGAAATGCAGCAGTCTTGTGAGTAATACATTTCGAAGGAGTGTTATCAATTGCAACCACAGAAATAGGTGATGACAAAGGTTTGGATTTCAATTTAAGGTTTTCCAAAAACCCTTTATCAATCACATTAAGTGTTGAACCATAATCCACAAATACCTGAAATTCAATCAAATCTACCTGCAGAGTAGTACTCCCAGAAAGAAATACTCCTGCAGAGCGTAAACAAGCTATACGGGCGTACCTGACCTTTTTTTTTCTTTACCTAAACGACGCTCACAATACTTAATCAAATGGTCACCTTTACCACAATAAAGACACAATCCCTTGGCGAATCTCCGGTCTTTTTCCTGAGAGCGGAGTGATATCCCCCCAACCTCCATCGATTCCCCACCATCAGAGCAGATTTTCTGGGGACTAGGACCTGACATTACAGGAGTCTTTATCTCATTGAGTCTGCACCTCAGTCTCCTGTCTATACAAACAGCTAACTGCATAGCTTCCTGCAGAGTCTCAGGTGCAGGGAATGCAATTAGCAAATCCTTAACCCTTTCACTCAGACCAGCAAGAAATAAAAATCTCAGTGCCGAATCATTCCACTTAACTTCTGAAGCCCATCTCCTGAAGTGTGTGCAATAATTTTCAACATCATCAGACCCCTGATTCAAATGTCTAAGTTCTGATTCAGCAGATGAGATTCGATCAGGATCATCATATAATAGCCCCATAGCAGAAAAAAATTCTTCAACAGAACTTAAACACAGATCATTAGGCTGGAGAGAAAAGGCCTAACCCTGTGGTTCTTTGCGCAAAAGTGACATAATAAAACCAATGCGCTGTGATTCATTCCCAGAGGATCTTGGTCTCAAACGAAAATATAACAAACAAGCATTTTTAAAGGAAAAAATATCTTGCTGTTTACCATAAAAAACATCAGGCAGTCCTACCTTTGGTTCCACAAAATACGCTCCAGGACAGCTACTCACATATTGCTGAAGCTCGGCCACCTCCAGAGACAATCCCTGCAGGCGTTGAGCCAACTCCTGGACGGAACCATACTGATCCCCGAATTTCATTCCTTTTAGTTTTTTTTTGGGCTGGACTTACTATTATGATCTGCAACAAGAACTAAGGAAAGATAGGGGAAAGCTGTCCTTAAAATAAAACTAAGCTGAATCCCTATGATGTAGCGGGCTGCCTGTTCCTAGTGAACAGACCCGCCTTTGTCCTCGGCTTGTCTGAATGAATACCTATAGAATTAATGGAGGGGTCCCTAAAAAAACTAAGGACTGGGACAAAAATGGGACACCTCCTAAACAGAAATTGTTGTAGAACACAAAAGATAAACTGACAAAAAGTACTAGACATGCAAAAGGACAAAGCAAACTGACAGAGAAAGGTACAGAAGCACCAGGCTAGCAAAACAGTCAAACAACACTGAAGTCCAGCAAAGCCAGATGGGCGGAGCTGGAATGTATAGGCAGATGGTCACGTGACCGCAAAACACAAGATAGAAAAAACTAACAGGAGGGTTCTAACATCTACTTCCTGGGACAACACAGATTCCAAACCGACCTCGGAAGTGTCCATCTGCACCAGAATCTCCTTAGTGAAGTCAGGCACAACTAAGACCGGCTGTCCACATAGGGCGAGCTTCAACTCCTGGAATGCCATCTCCGCCTTCAAGGACCATTTGGCCATCGATGTCTTCGTGCCTTTAAGAAGATCAATCAGGGGAGCGGCTATCATGGTGAAATTTGGGATAAATTGCCGATAATACCCCGCAATTCCCAGAAGCACACAAAATTTCTTCTTGGATTTCGGTCGCGGCCAGTTTTGGATAGCTTCCACCTTCTTTACTTGTCACTTTATTTCTCCAGTTCCGACGACGTAGCCCAAGTATTTTGCCTCTTCCCGATGGCATACTTCTTGTGAGAGGCTAGTATCCGATCCATGGCATTTTGGAAGGTAGCTGGGGCTCCCTGCAGACCGAACAGCATCCTGGTGTACTGAAAGCAACCGTCAGGAGTAGAGAAGGCAATCTTCTCCTTGGCACTTGGGGACAAGAGAATCTGCCAGTACCCTTTCATTAGGTCCAGGGTGGTGATATATCTGGCTGACCCTAGCCTCTCAATAAGCTCATCAATGTGGGGCACTGGATACATGTCAAATTTTGACACCTCATTCAGCTTCTGGTAGTCAATACAGAACCACCAATCTCTGTCCGGCTTTGACACTGAGACAATTGGGCCAGACCAGCCACTTTTTAACTCCTCGATGACAGCCAGGCTCAACATTCTCCTCACCTCTTTGGAGATCACCTCTCAGCGGGCTTCAGGAATCCAATACGGCCTTTGATTCACCCTCACATGCGGCTCGGTCAAGATTTTATGTTCTACC
This sequence comes from Phyllobates terribilis, assembly GCF_046119375.1. Taxonomy (NCBI): domain Eukaryota; kingdom Metazoa; phylum Chordata; class Amphibia; order Anura; family Dendrobatidae; genus Phyllobates; species Phyllobates terribilis. Next base: position 450,351,239 of record NW_027362764.1, read on the forward strand.
ACCTGCGTACAACCTGGCAGATCTGAAAACAGGTCCCGGTTCCTCTGAAGCAGCTCTCAGCATTGTGGCTTCTGGGCCAGTGATAGTGTCTCTGCCAAAGTGACATTCTCAACTCGGGCTTCTGGATGGGCCCCCAGGCACGTGACTACCACTAGCTCCCTGTCTCGCCAAGGTTTGAGCAGGTTAGCATGGTACACCTGGTACTGCTTCCTTCTTCCTAGTTGGTGGACCTTGCAGTTAACGTCACTCAACTTTTCGACCACCTCATATGGCCGTTGCCACTTAGCCAAAAACTTACTTTTCACCTTGGGGATCAACACCAACACCAAGTCTCCAGATCTAAATGGCCTCATTCTCACAGACAGATTGTAGACCCTGGCCTGGACCTCTTGTGCTTGATTGAGGCTCTCTCTTACAATCGGCATTACTCTCGCTATCCGATCTTGCATCTGGGCCACATGCTTGATGACACTCCGGTGGGGTGTTACCTCGGCTTCCTGGGTCTCTTTTGCCAATAGTCCCCGAGGTTGCCGTCCATAAAGCAACTCCATGGGTGAGAACCCTGTAGAAGCCTGGGGATCTTCTCTTCTTTATTTAGTGACCCGATAAAGCAAATCCTCATTAACTGCAAAATAAGGAAACCTGGTGTCAGCCCCCGGCTCTTGGGCAACCCCATTTATCACAGTCACATTGTCCCATGCCCCTTTCAATGTAAGGTCCTCCATTTGAGCAGCCCCAAAATTCCCCCAAGAAACCCCCAATTCTGAAATCTCATCCTCATGGGTCACGGTCTTGTTTTCGTCGCCAGCAAAGAAATACAAGGGAAACTCTTCCGCCTCCGACTACAAAATTGATTCTTCATGGATGGACCGGCTCTTACCTGAGTTAGTGGGTAGCTGGGTAGTGGGTATGGACTTAACCCCTCTCAACACATAACATGCTGGATTAAACTTAATGGTTTTAGTTCACTGAAGCCAACAGCCTCAGGGAAACATATCTCCCCTCCAGCACTTTACCAGTGACTTTGTCACAAGGGGTTGACAGTATATGAAACAGACTTTATCAATTAATAGATTTATTTATTTTTTGTTAAAATGTTCAGTGTTGTACATGCAATTTGTTTCATTTAACTTATTTTAATATCCCACAAAGAAACATATTAAACATATTTTATGCTATGCCACTATTTTAAGAACAATTAATAGAAAAAGTGCTAAATATGCATAAATAAAATGCAAATGTATGTTTAAAAATATTTACACTAAAATATGTGTCAAGATATCTGTTTTTCTTTTTACTTTTCAAAGGGAATGCCTCATTATTTAAATATATTCAAACTCATAGTTTTGTTTTAGGAACTATCAAAATACTTATTATAAATAAAACAGGGTCAGTTAAAGAAAAATATCATTTGCATTAACTTTGCTTCTAAGACTTATTAAAATAATATCCCAAAATGATCTCCTTTGATCTCGCTAGGTAGTTTAAAGAAATTGAATTCTTTAAAAATGATGCATCTTTAATAACTTATTGTCCTATGAAAAAATAATTATTATTTTGAATATTATTCACCCACTGAGCAGTGTGCTACATAGATTTGTGCACTACTGAACCTCTTTTTTAATTTCTGGCAAAATAAATGTATTATAAATGTATGATTTTATGTAACATGTATTATTAATAGTGATGGGCGAGCACTAAAATGCTCGGATGCTCGATGCTCTGGTCGAGCAAATTGGGATGCTCAGGTGCTTGACCTGAGCAACGAGCCCAATGTAAGTATATGGTAAACTCGAGCATTTTTCAGGCGGCTCCCCCTGGCGGTCTGCAGAGGGCCTAAAAATTGCCCAAATCGATGGGAACAGTGCTGAAATGACATGGGAACAGCATGGGGAAGACACCTGGAAGCATTTCGGATGCCTAGGTCACTGCTGTCAACAACGCTGTCAGAGGAATTACTCCACTTTTACGGACTCACAATAAAACATGCAAAAACTAAACCAAAATGCAATTTCCAGGAAAATATATTAAGGAACATCCTTTTCAGGGTAATGACTTGTATATAAGGCAAAATAAATAACCAAAAACAAAAATGCTCCTCCACATCTTGGGCTATGTTCACACATAGCGTTTTTGATGCGTTTTTGCACTTTTGCATTGCTTTCATCCAAGGCAAATGCATTCACTGGGAAATATCATTTTAACATTTTACAACCTTATCTGGCTATATAGTGTGTGACACATCATCCAACACATCCTGTTTCATTTATTATGGAGCGACTTTGAAAGTCATAAAGCCTATTTTTATAGGGCCATAAGGCAGCTCTTATTATTCTTGAAGGGCCAGCAGTTGGACCTCACTATTGTTAGAGAGCCATCAGCCGGCTATGCTTTGTTGTTCCCATTATTAACGAGTGGGTCTCCTATACTGTTATTGCGTATGCAGTGACTGCCAGGGCTTCCAAAAATTTGAATGCACTCCAATGCCACTTGGAAGAGACGTAGAGGTAAGAGAGCCTCCTAAAAACAATATTCCAATTTTTAGGAAGTGGGTCTCCCATAGTGTTAGGGAAGTGACTTTCTAACATTGGCACAGAGGCAGCGTATTTTGACAAGCAGATCCGACAGCTCTTGGTAGATTTTGAGAAACCGCTGAACCACAAGGTTGAGCACATGGGCCAGGCATGGTATGTGTGTGAGCTCGCCTCGCCTCAGAGCTGCCACCAGGTTCTGGCCATTGTCACACACAACAATGCCTGGCTCTAGGATCAGCGGTGTCAGCCATAGATCTGCCTGCTCTTTCAGAGCTGTCCACAACTCTTCAGAATTGTGTGATTTGTCACCTTAGCTTATTAACTTCAGTACAGACTGTTGCCACTTGGCCGAGGCAATGCTGCAGTGCTTCCAGCTTGCGACTGATGTAGTCATTTCGGAGATGGAGGCTGAAGAGGAGGAGAAGCTGCAGGAGCTGTAGAATGTGGGGGAAACCCTGATTGACCCAGGCACCGCTCACCCCCAGCCCTGGTATGCATGGCACCCCTCAACCCCAATCCTGGAAGGCATGGCACCCCTCATCCCCAATCCTGGTATGCATGGCACCCCTCACCCCCAGTCCTGGTATGTGTGGTACTCCACATCCCTATCTTAGTATGCATGGTACCCCATCCCTAATCCCTATCCTGGTATGTATGTTATCCCTCACCCAGGTATGCATGGGCCACTCAACCCCCATCCTGGTAAGCATGGCACTCTTCATCCCTATCCTGGTATGCATGGCACCCTCATCCCCAATCCTGGTATGCATGACACCCCTCATCCTCCATCCTGGTATGCATGGCACCCCTCATTCCCAATCCTGGTATGCATGGCACCCCTCATCCCCAATCCTGGTATGCATGGCACCCCTCATCCCCAATTCTTTTATGCATGTCTCCCTCACTCCAATCCTGGTATGCATGGCACCCCTCATCCCTAATCTTGGTATGCATGGCACCCCTCATCCCCAATCCTGGTATGTATGGCTCCCTCATCCCCAATCTTGGTATGCATGGCTCCCTCATCCCCAATCCTGATATGCATGGCTCCCTCATCCCCAATCCTGGTATGCATGGCTCCCTCCTCCCCAATCCTGGTATGCATAGCACCCCTCATTCCAATCCTGGTATGCATGGCACCCCTCATTCCCAATCTGGGTATGCATGTCTCCTTCATCCCCTATCCTTGTATACATGGTACCCCTCATCCCCAATCCTGGTATGCATGGCACCCCTCATCCCCAATCCTTGTATGCATGGCACCCCTCATCCTTATCCTGGTATGCATGGTACCCCTCATCCCTATTCTTGTATGCATGGAACCCCTTATCCTGGTATGCATGGCACCCCATCCCTCATCCTGGTATGCACGGTACCCCACTTTCCTATCCCGGTATGAATGATACCCCTCATCCCTATTCTGGTATACATGGCACCCTTCATCCCCCAATCCTGGTATGCATGGTCCCCTCACCCCCCAATCCTTGTATATTTGGCACCCCTCACCCCCCCCCAATCCTGGTATGCATCGTCCCCTCATCCCCCAATAATGGTATGTGTGGTACCCCTCATCCTGGTATGCATGGTCCTCTCACCCCCCAATCCTGGTATGCATGGTCTCCTCACCCCGCAATCCTGGTATGCGTGGTCCCCTCACCCTGGAATCCTGGTATGTGTGGTACACCTCATCCGGGTATGCATGATCCCCTCACCCCACAATCCTGGTATGCATGGTCCCCTCACCCCCCAATCCTACTTTTCTTAGTCCCCTCACCTCACAATCCTGGTATGTGTGGTACCCCTCATCCCCCCAATCCTGGTATGTGTGGCCCCCTCAACCCCCAATCCTGGTATGTGTGGCCACCTCACCCCCAATCCTGGTATGTGTGGCCGCCTCACCCCCAATCCTGGTATGTGTGGCCCCCTCCCCATCAATCCTGGTATGTGTGGCCCCCTCATCCCTTTCACGCTGTACACACATACAGAAAAATAAACATTTATACTCACCTTTCTTCCCTGTGCTCCAGCGCTGCGGTGTCCTGTTCTGCCGGGGGCCGGGGGGAGGAGTGTGGCACACGAGCAGGCATGTGCCAATACCGCGCTGTCCGGCACTATTTTGCTGAAGACACACTGCAAATGTGTCTTCAGTAAAATGGCGCCGGATAGCGCTAAATGCATGCGCCTATCTGACGCCTTACTCCTGCCCCAGTCTCCGGCGAAGAGAGGTGCCGCGGCAACCCTCCTCCCGGTCAGGTAAGTATGTAAGTATGGCGCCGGAGATCGCGGTATGCGTTCAGTGTCTACGCATACCGTGATCTCCAGCGCCATACACTCCTCTTACCTGTAACGGTTGGATGCAGTCTTCTGTCTGGAGCCATACTGTGCGTCACGCAAGCGCAGTCTATAAAGGCTTCAGACAGAGACACGCATCCCCGGTTATATTATAGATGTCAGAAGTTTTTTGCAACATGTACTGTAACATTATCATAGCCCCTATTCTTCTTATCTCAATTTACTGATATGGAGAACAGTTTCAAATTAACCCTGTTTTTTCTAATCCATGATCTCACATTTTAATTTTCATTAAAGAAGAGATAAGTAGCTTAAAATAATCATGTAAATTGCCAGATACCATAGTTTTTAGATACCTAAATGAATATTTAATTTCAAATAGAATTCCTAGCTGGACCGTACATAACAGCACATTCTACCTATTGTGTCCTCCATTTCCTTATAAATTTTTTATGCTTGCGAGCCCTCACTTCTCCTGTAACTGTTGAAATGTGTTACATTGTATTGTTTTACTGTCTGTACATGTCACTGCTTAATTGTAAAGTTCTGCGGAATATGTGGGCGCTATATAAATAAAAGTTATTATTATAGAAAAAGCAGTCCCACATAACTCAAAGAAAGGATAGAATACATTTGCCTGTTTAGTTTAATACCTGAATATTCACCAAATTTCTAAACAGTCTTGATTAATCTAGAAGAATTCTCTACATTTTCCAGTAGAAATATATCATGACCTGACCACAATGTATAACTTTTTCTTCACTGATTTTTGCTGCCAAGGCTACATCAATAATTCAGGCAATATTGGTGATAAAAAAAACTGCTTTGCCTTGTATAATACTGACGACAGAAGGACTCTGTGGCCATTCCATTAACATTGATTCTCACTTTGGCCTCTAACATAATGGCTTGACCTAAATGTTTCCCAGAAATCCAGCCTCATAAGCACTATCTAAGTGAATGAATGAATGAATGAATGAATACATGATTAAATGTTATTAGCATGCTTACTAGCAAGGGGGGAGGAACTGATGTCACCTTTCTCCAGGCTCCTTAGGTCCCCGGTATTCACCTTTTAACTCCTTTCACAGATATCTAGACTTCAGTGTAGGCAGACTCCAGGATGATCTGGAGTAGCTGTTCACTGACAAATTACAACTGATGAATAGAGATGAGTGGTGTTACACTCGAACTGTTTGCAAATCTCAAATTCGAGCTGTTTTGGGCGGTGTTCGAGCCGTTCGGCGAACACGAACGATTTGAGAAGAATTTGGCTGTTCGAGGTTATGTTCGATAACTGTTAGTGCACTAAAATCATAACTGGATTTTTTCTCAGTAATGATGAAAATTAATGTTAATACGCAGTTTCAGTGTACAGCGGGGCGGGGGGAGGGGCAGGGGATGGATCTCTGCAGAAATAATGAAGATCTCCATTTTTTTTTCTCTTCCCCGCATTTACAGTGGGGCGGTGCAGTCTGTCAGCCTATCAGCAGCGCACACACGGAGCGAACTGCTTTTTTTCACACAAGCAAGGGCATGTGTCATTGGCAGTGTATGTCACATGTCTTTGCCCTATAAGACCCAGCCATTTTTCCCGTCGCCACCATTTTCTCACTGCTGCAGCAGAGTGTTAGATGGCACCGCTGTTGCTGTGTGCGCTATACTTTGTTAATTTCAAGCCAATTTTCGCACAAATCTACAGATAGCTTGGGAGTAGGGAAGAATTGTGATTGCAGTCCTTTTAAGTACTAGGTTACATCATTTCCTATGACTTTTATCAGGCAGGTCTGTGCTATTAAATAGATAGGTTGGGAGTAAAGACTAATTGTAATTGCAGTCCTTTTCAGGGATAGGTTACATCAGTTCCTAACACTTTTTGCCAGGCAGGTCTGTGCCAGTGCTGTGCAAGTTTTTTTCACAGCATTTGGCTAAATCTAGCAAAGCAAATCCTTTTTGGCCTATTGCAGATTGTGTTAGTCAGTGGAGTAGCCTATCTGTGTTGCAAGATACACCACCTGTGAATAGAATACAATTTTTTTTACTGCACCTAGTGAAGTAAAACCTTTTGGGCATAACATCATTCTATTAGTCCAACTATACTAACCTCCACCAGGTGCAAATTCAATATAATTTTTTTCTGCATCGAGCTCTGAAAAAATATTTAGGCTTCTAGCAGTGTGTGGGACTTGTTCTATTAGTCCATCTATACTGACCTCCACCAGGTTGCAAATTCAATATAATTTTTTTCTGCATCTAGCTCTGAAAAAATATTTCAGCTTCTAGCAGTGTGAGGGACTTGTTCTATTAGTCCATCTATACTGACCTCCATCAGGTTGCAAATTCAATATAATTTTTTTCTGCATCTAGCTCTGAAAAAAATATTTCAGCTTGTAGCAGTGTGTGGGACTTGTTCTATTAGTCCATCTATACTAACCTCCACCAGGTTGCAAATTCAAAATAATTTTTTTCTGCATCGAGCTCTGAAAAAATATGTGGGCTTCTAGCAGTGTGTGTGACTTGTTCTATTAGTCCATCTATACTGACCTCCATCAGGTTGCAAGCTCAATATAATTTTTTTCTGCATCTAGCTCTGAAAAAATATTTAGGCTTCAAGCAGTGTGTGGGACTTGTTCTATTAATCCATCTTTACTGACCTCAATCAGGTTGCAAATTCAATATAATTTTTTTCTGCATCGAGCTCTGAAACAATATTTAGGCTTCTAACAGTGTGTGGGACTTGTTCTATTAGTCCATCTATACTGACCTCCACCAGGTTGCAAATTCAATATAATTTTTTTCTGCATCTAGCTCTGAAAAAATATTTCAGCTTGAAGCAGTGTGTGGGACTTGTTCTATTAGTCCATCTATAATGACCTCCATCAGGTTGCAAATTCAATATAATTTTTTCCTGCATCTAGCTCTGAAAAAATATTTCGGCTTCTAGCAGTGTGTGGGACTTGTTCTATTAGTCCATCTATACTGACCTCCATCATGTTGCAAATTCAATATAACTTTTTTTCTGCATCTAGCTCTGAAAAAATATTTCAGCTTGTAGCAGTTTGTGGGACTTGTTCTATTAGTCCATCTATACTGACCTCCATCAGGTTGCAAATTCAATATAATTTTTCCCTGTATCTAGCTCTGAAAAAATATTTAGGCTTCTAGCAGTGTGTGGGACTTGTTCTATTAGTCCATCTATACTGACCTCCATCAGGTTGCAAATTCAATATAATTTTTTTCTGCTTCTAGCTCTGAAAAAATATTTCAGCTTGTAGCAGTGTGTGGGACTTGTTCTATTAGTCCATCCATACTATCCTCCACCAGGTTGCAAATTCAATATAATTTTTTTCTGCATCGAGCTCGGAAAAAATATTTCAAGTTCTAGCAGTGTGTGGGACTTGTTCTATTAGTCCATCTATACTGACCTCCATCAGGTTGCAAATTCCATATAATTTTTTTCTGCATCTAGCTCTGAAAAAATATTTCAGATTGTAGCAGTGTGTTGGACTTGTTCAATTAGTCGATCTATACTGACCTCCATCAGGTTGAAAATTCAATATAATTTTTTTCTGCATCTAGCTCTGAAAAAATATTTAGGCTTCTAGCAGTGTGTGGGACTTGTTCTATTAGTCCATCTATACTGACCTCCATCAGGTTGCAAATTCAATATAATTTTTTCCTGCATCTAGCTCTGAAAAAATATTTCGGCTTCTAGCAGTGTGTGGGACTTGTTCTATTAGTCCATCTATACTGACCTCCATCAGGTTGCAAATTCAATATAATTTTTTCCTGCATCTAGCTCTGAAAAAATATTTCGGCTTCTAGCAGTGTGTGGGACTTGTTCTATTAGTCCATCTATACTGACCTCCATCAGGTTGCAAATTCAATATAATTTTTTCCTGCATCTAGCTCTGAAAAAATATTTAGGCTTCAAGCAGTGTGTGGGACTTGTTCTATTAGTCCATCTATACTGACCTCCATCAGGTTGCAAATTCTATATAATTTTTTTCTGCATCTAGCTCTGAAAAAATATTTTGGCTTCCAGCAGTGTGTGGGACTTGTTCTATTAGTCCATCTATACTGACCTCCATCAGGTTGCAAATTCAATATAAATTTTTTCTGCATCTAGCTCTGAAAAAATATTTCAGCTTATAGCAGTGTGTGGGACTTGTTCTCTTTGTCCATCTATACTAATCTCCACCAGGTTGCAAATTCAATATAATTTTTTTCTGCATCGAGCTCTAAAAAAATATTTAGGCTTCTAGCAGTGTGTGGGACTTGTTCTATTAGTCCATCTATACTGAGCTCCATCAGGTTGCAAATTCAATATAATTTTTTTCTGCATCGAGCTCTGAAAAAATATTTAGGCTTCTGGCAGTGTGTGGGACTTGTTCTATTAGTCCATCTATACTGACCTCCATCAAGTTACAAATATAATATAATTTTTTTCTGCATCTAGCTCTGAAAAAATATTTCAGCTTGTAGCAGTGTGTGGGACTTGTTCTATTAGTCCATCTATACTAACCTCCACCAGGTTGCAAATTCAATATAATTTTTTTCTGCATCGAGCTCAGAAAAAATATTTAGGCTTGTAGCAATGTGTGGGAATTGTTCTATTAGTCCATCTATACTTTCCTTCATCAGGTTGCAAATTCAATATAATTTTTTTCTGCATATAGCACTGTAAAAATATTTCAGCTTGTATCAGTGTGTGGGACTTGTTCTATTAGTCCATCTATACTGACCTCCATCAGGTTGTAAATTCAATATAATTTTTTCCTGCATCTAGCTCTGAAAAAATATTTCGGCTTCTAGCAGTGTGTGGGACTTGTTCTGTTAGTCCATCTATACTGACCTCCATCATGTTGCAAATTCAATATAACTTTTTTTCTGCATCTAGCTCTGAAAAAATATTTCAGCTTGTAGCAGTGTGTGGGACTTGTTCTATTAGTCCATCTATACTGACCTCCATCAGGTTGCAAATTCAATATAAATTTTTTCTGCATCTAGCTCTGAAAAAATATTTCGGCTTCTAGCATTGTGTGGGACTTGTTCTATTATTCCATCTATACTGCCCTCCATCAGGTTGCAAATTCAATAAAAAAAATTTCTGCATCTAGCTCTGAAAAAATATTTCAGATTGTAGCAGTGTGTGGGACTTGTTCTATTAGTCCATCTATACTGACCTCCATCAGGTTGCAAATTCAATATAATTTTTTTCTGCATATAGCACTGTAAAAATATTTCAGCTTGTATCAGTGTGTGGGACTTGTTCTATTAGTCCATCTATACTGACCTCCATCAGGTTGCAAATTCAATATAATTTTTTCCTGCATCTAGCTCTGAAAAAATATTTCGGCTTCTAGCAGTGTGTGGGACTTGTTCTGTTAGTCCATCTATACTGACCTCCATCAGGTTGCAAATTCAATATAATTTTTTTCTGCATCTAGCTCTGAAAAAAATATTTCAGCTTGTAGCAGTGTGTGGGACTTGTTCTATTAGTCCATCTATACTAACCTCGACCAGGTTGCAAATTCAATATAATTTTTTTCTGCGTCGAGCTCTGAAAAAATGTTTTGGCTTCTAGCAGTGTGTGGGACTTGTTCTATTAGTCCATCTATACTGACCTCCATCAGGTTGCAAAATCAATATAATTTTTTTCTGCATCTAGCTCTGAAAAATATTTCAGATTGTAGCAGTGTGTTGGACTTGTTGTATTAGTCCATCTATACTGACCTCCATCAGGTTGCAAATTCAATATAATTTTTCCCTGCATCTAGCTCTGAAAAAATATTTCAGCTTCTAGCAGTGTGTGGGACTTGTTCTATTAGTCCATCTATACTGACCTCCATCAGGTTGCAAATTCAATATAATTTTTTTCTGCATCTAGCACTGAAAAAATATATCAGCTTGTAGCAGTGTGTGGGACTTGTTCTCTTAGTCCATCTATACTGACCTCCATCAGGTTGCAAATTCAATATAATTTATTTCTGCATCTAGCTCTGAAAAAATATTTCGGCTTCTAGCAGTGTGTGGGACTTGTTCTATTAGTCCATCTATACTGACCTCCATCAGGTTGCAAATTCAATATAATTTTTTTCTGCATATAGCACTGTAAAAATATTTCAGCTTGTAGCAGTGTGTGGGACTTGTTCTATTAGTCCATCTATACTGACCTCCATCAGGTTGCAAATTCAATATAATTTTTTTCTGCATCTAGCTCTGAAAAAATATTTCAGCTTGAAGCAGTGTGTGGGACTTGTTCTATTAGTCCATCTATAATGACCTCCATCAGGTTGCAAATTCAATATAATTTTTTCCTGCATCTAGCTCTGAAAAAATATTTCGGCTTCTAGCAGTGTGTGGGACTTGTTCTATTAGTCCATCTATGCTGACCTCCATCATGTTGCAAATTCAATATAACTTTTTTTCTGCATCTAGCTCTGAAAAAATATTTCAGCTTGTAGCAGTTTGTGGGACTTGTTCTATTAGTCCATCTATACTGACCTCCATCAGGTTGCAAATTCAATATAATTTTTCCCTGTATGTAGCTCTGAAAAAATATTTCGGCTTCTAGCAGTGTGTGGGACTTGTTCTATTAGTCCATCTATACTGACCTCCATCAGGTTGCAAATTCAATATAATTTTTTTCTGCTTCTAGCTCTGAAAAAATATTTCAGCTTGTAGCAGTGTGTGGGACTTGATCTATTAGTCCATCCATACTATCCTCCACCAGGTTGCAAATTCAATATAATTTTTTTCTGCATCGAGCTCGGAAAAAATATTTCGGCTTCTAGCAGTGTGTGGGACTTGTTCTATTAGTCCATCTATACTGACCTCCATCAGGTTGCAAATTCCATATAATTTTTTTCTGCATCTAGCTCTGAAAAAATATTTCAGATTGTAGCAGTGTGTTGGACTTGTTCAATTAGTCGATCTATACTGACCTCCATCAGGTTGAAAATTCAATATAATTTTTTTCTGCATCTAGCTCTGAAAAAATATTTAGGCTTCTAGCAGTGTGTGGGACTTGTTCTATTAGTCCATCTATACTGACCTCCATCAGGTTGCAAATTCAATATAATTTTTTCCTGCATCTAGCTCTGAAAAAATATTTCGGCTTCTAGCAGTGTGTGGGACTTGTTCTATTAGTCCATCTATACTGACCTCCATCATGTTGCAAATTCAATATAACTTTTTTTCTGCATCTAGCTCTGAAAAAATATTTCAGCTTCTAGCAGTGTGTGGGACTTGTTCTATTAGTCCATCTATACTGACCTCCATCATGTTGCAAATTCAATATAACTTTTTTTCTGCATCTAGCTCTGAAAAAATATTTCAGCTTGTAGCAGTGTGTGGGACTTGTTCTATTAGTCCATCTATACTGAGCTCCATCAGGTTGCAAATTCAATATAATTTTTTTCTGCATCGAGCTCTGAAAAAATATTTAGGCTTCTGGCAGTGTGTGGGACTTGTTCTATTAGTCCATCTATACTGACCTCCATCAAGTTACAAATATAATATAATTTTTTTCTGCATCTAGCTCTGAAAAAATATTTCAGCTTGTAGCAGTGTGTGGGACTTGTTCTATTAGTCCATCTATACTAACCTCCACCAGGTTGCAAATTCAATATAATTTTTTTCTGCATCGAGCTCAGAAAAAATATTTAGGCTTGTAGCAATGTGTGGGAATTGTTCTATTATTCCATCTATACTTACCTTCATCAGGTTGCAAATTCAATATAATTTTTTTCTGCATATAGCACTGTAAAAATATTTCAGCTTGTATCAGTGTGTGGGACTTGTTCTATTAGTCCATCTATACTGACCTCCATCAGGTTGCAAATTCAATATAATTTTTTCCTGCATCTAGCTCTGAAAAAATATTTCGGCTTCTAGCAGTGTGTGGGACTTGTTCTATTAGTCCATCTATACTGACCTCCATTATGTTTCAAATTCAATATAACTTTTTTTCTGCATCTAGCTCTGAAAAAATATTTCAGCTTGTAGCAGTGTGTGGGACTTGTTCTATTAGTCCATCTATACTGACCTCCATCAGGTTGCAAATTCAATATAATTTTTTTCTGCATCTAGCTCTGAAAAAATATTTCGGCTTCAAGCAGTGTGTGGGACTTGTTCTATTTGTCCATCTATACTGACCTCCATCAGGTTGCAAATACTATATATATTTTTTCTGCATCTAGCTTTGAAAAAATATTTCGGCTTCCAGCAGTGTGTGGGACTTGTTCTATTAGTCCATCTATACTGACCTCCATCAGGTTGCAAATTCAATATAAATTTTTTCTGCATCTAGCTCTGAAAAAATATTTCGGCTTCTATCATTGTGTGGGACTTGTTCTATTATTCCATCTATACTGACCTCAATCAGGTTGCAAATTCAGTATAATTTTTTCCTGCATCTATCTCTGAAAAAATATTTAGGCTTCTAGCAGTGTGTGGGACTTGTTCTATTAGGCCATCTATACTGCCCTCCATCAGGTTGCAAATTCAATAAAAAAAATTTCTGCATCTAGCTCTGAAAAAATATTTCAGATTGTAGCAGTGTGTGGGACATGTTCTTTTAGTCCATCTATACTGACCTCCATCAGGTTGCAAATTCAATATAATTTTTTTCTGCATCTAGCTCTGAAAAAATATTTCGGCTTCTAGCAGTGTGAGGGACTTTTTCTATTAGTCCATCTATACTGACCTCCATCAGGTTGCAAATTCAATATAATTTTTTTCTGCATCTAGCTCTGAAAAAAATATTTCAGCTTGTAGCAGTGTGTGGGACTTGTTCTATTAGTCCATCTATACTAACCTCCACCAGGTTGCAAATTCAATATAATTTTTTTCTGCGTCAAGCTCTGAAAAAATGTTTTGGCTTCTAGCAGTGTGTGGGACTTGTTCTATTAGTCCATCTATACTGACCTCCATCAGGTTGCAAATTCAATATAATTTTTTTCTGCATCTAGCTCTGAAAAATATTTCAGATTGTAGCAGTGTGTTGGACTTGTTGTATTAGTCCATCTATACTGACCTCCATCAGGTTGCAAATTCAATATAATTTTTCCCTGCATCTAGCTCTGAAAAAATATTTCAGCTTCTAGCAGTGTGTGGGACTTGTTCTAATAGTCCATCTATACTGACCTCCATCAGGTTGCAAATTCAATATAATTTTTTTCTGCATCTAGCACTGAAAAAATATATCAGCTTGTAGAAGTGTGTGGGACTTGTTCTCTTAGTCCATCTATACTGACCTCCATCAGGTTGCAAATTCAATATAATTTATTTCTGCATCTAGCTCTGAAAAAATATTTCGGCTTCAAGCAGTGTGTGGGACTTGTTCTATTAGTCCATCTATACTGACCTCCATCAGGTTGCAAATTCAATATAAGTTTTTTTCTGCATATAGCACTGTAAAAATATTTCAGCTTGTAGCAGTGTGTGGGACTTGTTCTATTTGTCCATCTATACTGACCTCCATCAGGTTGCAAATTCAATATAATTTTTTTCTGCATATAGCACTGTAAAAATATTTCAGCTTGTAGCAGTGTGTGGGACTTGTTCTATTAGTCCATCTATACTGACCTCCATCAGGTTGCAAATTCTATATAATTTTTTCCTGCATCTAGCTCTGAAAAAATATTTCAGCTTGTAGCAGTGTGTGGGACTTGTTCTATTAGTCCATCTATACTGACCTCCATCAGGTTGCAAATTCAATATAATTTTTTTCTGCATCTAGCTCTGAAAAAATATTTCGGCTTCTAGCATTGTGTGGGACTTGTTCTATTATTCCATCTATACTGACCTCAATCAGGTTGCAAATTCAATATAATTTTTTCCTGCATCTAGCTCTGAAAAAATATTTAGGCTTCTAGCAGTGTGTGGGACTTGTTCTATTAGTCCATCTATACTGACCTCCATCAGGTTGCAAATTCAATAAAAAAAATTTCTGCATTTAGCTCTGAAAAAATATTTCAGATTGTAGCAGTGTGTGGGACTTGGTCTTTTAGTCCATTTATACTGACCTCCATCAGGTTGCAAATTCAATATAATTTTTTTCTGCATCTAGCTCTGAAAAAATATTTCGGCTTCTAGCAGTGTGAGGGACTTTTTCTATTAGTCCATCTTTACTGACCTCCATCAGGTTGCAAATTCAATATAATTTTTTTCTGCATCTAGCTCTGAAAAAAATATTTCAGCTTGTAGCAGTGTGTGGGACTTGTTCTATTAGTCCATCTATACTAACCTCCACTAGGTTGCAAATTAAATATAATTTTTTTCTGCGTCGAGCTCTGAAAAAATGTTTTGGCTTCTAGCAGTGTGTGGGACTTGTTCTATTAGTCCATCTATACTGACCTCCATCAGGTTGCAAATTCAATATAATTTTTTTCTGCATCTAGCTCTGAAAAAATATTTCAGCTTGTAGCAGTGTGTGGGACTTGTTCTCTTAGTCCATCTATACTGACCTCCATCAGGTTGCAAATTCAATATAATTTATTTCTGCATCTAGCTCTGAAAAAATATTTCGGCTTCTAGCAGTGTGTGGGACTTGTTCTATTAGTCCATCTATACTGACCTCCATCAGGTTGCAAATTCTATATAATTTTTTCCTGCATCTAGCTCTGAAAAAATATTTCAGCTTGTAGCAGTGTGTGGGACTTGTTCTATTAGTCCATCTATACTGACCTCCATCTGGTTGCAAATTCAATATAATTTTTTTCTGCATCTAGCTCTGAAAAAATATTTCGGCTTCTAGCATTGTGTGGGACTTGTTCTATTATTCCATCTATACTGACCTCAATCAGGTTGCAAATTCAGTATAATTTTTTCCTGCATCTAGCTCTGAAAAAATATTTAGGCTTCTAGCAGTGTGTGGGACTTGTTCTATTAGTCCATCTATACTGACCTCCATCAGGTTGAAAATTCAATAAAAAAAATTTCTGCATCTAGCTCTGAAAAAATATTTCAGATTGTAGCAGTGTGTGGGACTTGTTCTTTTAGTCCATCTATACTGACCTCCATCAGGTTGCAAATTCAATATAATTTTTTTCTGCATCTAGCTCTGAAAAAATATTTCGGCTTCTAGCAGTGTGAGGGACTTTTTCTATTAGTCCATCTATACTGACCTCCATCAGGTTGCAAATTCAATATAATTTTTTTCTGCATCTAGCTCTGAAAAAAATATTTCAGCTTGTAGCAGTGTGTGGGACTTGTTCTATTAGTCCAAATATACTAACCTCCACCAGTTTGCAAATTCAATATAATTTTTTTCTGCGTCGAGCTCTGAAAAAATATTTTGGCTTCTAGCAGTGTGTGGGACTTGTTCTATTAGTCCATCTATACTGACCTCCATCAGGTTGCAAATTCAATATAATTTTTTTCTGCATCTAGCTCTGAAAAATATTTCAGCTTGTAGCTGTTAGAACCTTGCTGTTAGGTTTTTTTTCCTTTGCTGGTCACATGACCTTGTTGGCCTATTTAATCCTGCTCCGCCCTTCTGGCTTTGCTGGACTTCATTGTATATCTACTTTCTAGCTAGCCTGTGCTCTGTATCTAACTCTGTTAGTTTGCTTGGTCTACGGACCTCTAGGTTCTATCTATTTTGTTTGTTCGTCTGTCTGCTGCTATTTCTGTTAGGAGGTGTCCCATATTCCTCCCAGTCCTTAGTACTTGTAGGGATTCCCTCCCCAAATCTATAGGTCTCCGTACAGACTAGATTAGGACTTTAGCAGGTCTGATCGCAGGATCAGGTTCCCTGTTACATCGTAGGGATTCAGCTGAGTCTTATCTGAGTCTTATAGTAGGGACAAATCTCCTCTCTTTCCTTAGCTTTGGTAGCAGAACATAACAGTAAGTCCAGCCTGTAAATTCTCTAAGGAAAGATTTTTTTTTTTTCCATCATGGTGTCGGTTCAGGATTTGGCTAAACACCTGCAGGGACTCTCTCTGGAAGTGGCCGAGCTCCGTCAGCACGTGAGTAACTGTCCTGGAGCATATTTCTTGGAGCCTAAGGTATGTTTGCCGGATTTATTTTTTGGTGAACATCGAGAATTTTTTTCATTTAAAAATGCTTGCTTATTGTATTTTCGTTTGAGACCCAAGTCCTCTGGGGATGAATCCCAGCGCGTAGGGTTCATAATGTCACTTTTGCGCAAAGAGCCTCAGGAGTGGGCCTTTTCTTTGCAACCTAGTGATACATGCTTCAGATCAGTGGATAGTTTTTTTTCTGCTTTAGGACTATTATATGATGATCCTGACCGTGTGGCATCAGCTGAGACTGAGTTGAGACGTTTAAAACAAGGATCAGGTAATATGGAAAAATATTGTACACATTTTCGTCGTTGGTCCACTCAAACAGGGTGGAACGATTCTGCTCTGAAAAGTCTATTTCTTGCTGGGCTCAGTGAAAAGGTTAAAGACCTGCTAATTGCTTACCCTACACCTGAGGATTTGCAACAGGCTATGCAATTAGCTATACGGGTGGACAGAAGACTGCGTGCTAGGGTTAATGAGAGCAAATCCTCTGCTATGTCAGTTTCTGGTTATGATAATGTGTGTACTAACAGTGGTGAACCGATGGAGATTGGATCGGTGGCACCTCGCTCTCAAGAAAAACACCGTCGTTTTTCAGAAGGCTTGTGTTTCTATTGTGGAAAATCTGGTCATTTGATTAAAGGCTGTGAGCTTCGTATGAAGAAAGAAAAAAAAATGGTCAGTCACGCCCGTATTGCCTGTTTAAATTCCAAGGGTATATTTTTAGCTGCTTCCACGATTGCTCAGGAAAAATTAATGGAATTTCGGGTGTTTGTTGATTGCGGGTCTACACTGAATGTTATTGATGGGGGATTCGTGGAAAAACTCAATTTAAAACCTGAACCTTTATCATCCCCCATTGCTGTGGTTTCTGTGGATGGTTCCCCTTTGAAGAATATTACTCTCAAGGTCAGTGAATTTCCTCTCACTATTAATGGTGTTCACCATGAGAAATTGGATTTGGTAGTGTTGAATAACTTGCCTTCTCCAGTAATATTGGGTTTGCCCTGGTTAAAATTTCACAATCCTGTACTGGATTGGTCTACCAGTGAAATTAAATCCTGGAGCCATAAATGTTATGACAAGTGTTGTAACGGGCGTATTGCAGCTTTGGATAGGGGAGAATTGCCTGTTCCTATTCAGGATTTTTGGAGAGTTTTTTCTGAGAAAGAATCGCAGGTTTTGCCTCCCCATAGAGACTATGATTGTTCTATTGAATTTGTCCCTGGAGCGACTCTTCCTAAAAGTCGTTTATTTAACCTTACTATTCCTGAGAGGAAGGCTTTGGAGGAATACATACAGACAAGTTTGGCCGCCGGTCACATTAGGCCCTCTAAGTCTCCTGTGGCGGTTGGATTTTTTTTTGTAAAAAAAAAGGCCGGCGGTTTACGTCCTTGTCTGGATTTTCGTGAGATTAACAAAATTACGGTACGCAATCCTTACCCACTGCCATTGATTCCTGATCTGTTTAACCAGTTATTGGGGGCCAAGTGGTTCTCTAAAATTTACCTTAAGGGGGCATACAATCTGTTGCGCATGATGGAGGGTGATGAATGGAAGACTGCTTTTAACACTCCTGTGGGTCATTTTGAGAATCTGGTTATGCCTTTTGGTCTTACTAATGCTCCTGCATTTTTTCAGAATCTGATTAATGACATCCTTAGACCTTTGATCGGTAAAAATGTGGTTGTGTATTTGGATGACATTTTGATTTATTCGCCAGATCTGGAGTCTCATTGGCGGAGCGTGCGTGAGGTATTACAGTTATTAATGGACAATTCGCTTTTTGCTAAGCTGGAGAAATGTGAGTTCGCTGTACAGAGAATTAGTTTTTTGGGCTACATTATCTCCAGCAAAGGTTTTGAGATGGATCCGGTTAAGGTTCAGGCTGTGCAGGAATGGCCTAGGCCTATTGGTTTGAAATCAATACAGAGGTTTTTGGGTTTCGCCAATTACTATAGAAAATTCATAAAAAATTTTTCTAGTATTGTCAAACCTCTGACTGATCTCACCAGGAAAGGTGCTGATGCGGTTCAGTGGTCTTCTGAGGCCATTGAAGCTTTTGTGTATCTCAAGGAGAGGTTCACCTCTGCTCCCATCCTTATGCAGCCTGATGTTACTAGGCCGTTTTTGGTTGAGGTTGATGCTTCCTCTGTGGGGGTTGGCGCAGTATTGTCTCAGGATAACGGGGATGGATTACATCCCTGTGCATTTTTTTCAAAAAAATTTTCGGAGACTGAATTGAATTACGATATTGGTAATCGGGAATTATTGGCTATTAAACTCGCATTTGAACACTGGCGCCACTTCTTGGAAGGTGCGGAATTTCCCGTTCAGGTTCTTACGGATCATAAAAATCTGATATATCTTGACGCTGCCAAGCGCCTGAATGCCCGTCAGGCTAGGTGGGCACTGTTTTTCTCGCGGTTTAATTTCTCCGTTACTTACATCCCTGGTACTAAGAATGTTAAGGCGGATGCCTTGTCTCGCAGTTTTTCTCCCATAGTCGGTGCTGAGAAAGAGGAAAACATTTTACAAGAAGGTGTTGTGATAGCTGCTTTAGACTCCGTTTTGGAAGATGAGATTCTTAAAGCTCAGGAGAATGCCCCATCTAACACTCCTCATGGGAGGTTGTTTGTGCCTGGGACCTTTAGGAGAGATTTGTTTGTTGAGTGTCACGAATCTCGGTTGGCAGGTCATCCCGGAATCTCTGAGACCAAGAGACTGGTGGGTCGCAGTTTTTGGTGGCCTGGATGGCAGAAGGAAGTCATTAAGTGGGTGCGCCAATGTACTATATGTGCTAGATCTAAGTCCTCACATACTCCTGCTGCGGGGTTGCTTTGTCCTTTGGAGGTCCCCAGTGCTCCTTGGACACATTTGGCTATGGACTTTATAACTGACCTTCCCCCCTCTGAGGGTTTTACTGTCATCTGGGTGGTCGTGGACCGTTTTAGCAAGATGTGTCACTTGGTTCCCTTCGTCAAACTGCCCTGCGCTAAAACTCTCGCTAAGGCCTTTGTCAAGGAAATTGTCAGACTTCATGGCGTTCCTACTGACATTGTTTCTGATAGGGGTCCTCAGTTCGTGGCTCGTTTTTGGCGTGCCTTTTGTGACAGGTTGGGAATTCATTTGTCGTTTTCGTCCGGATATCATCCTGAATCTAATGGCCAGACAGAAAGGAAAAACCAGGATGTTGAGCAGTTCTTGCGTTGTTTTGTGGCAGACAATCAAGAGGGGTGGTCTGAGTTTCTGCCACTTGCCGAATTTGCTCTGAACAATCATACATCTTCTTCTGCTGGTTGTTCGCCTTTTTTTTGTTGTTCTGGGAGACATCCGTCGTTTGGGTCGTTCTCCAAGTTGGGATCTGCCGTGCCTGAGGAGGAGAATTTTTCCGGTGATTTGGAAAGAGTTTGGACGGATGTGCGTGGTAATCTTCAGGAGGCCAACAGAAAATCTAAAGACTACTTTGATAGGAAACGACAGGAGGTTTTGTTCGCTGTTGGTGACATGGTTTGGTTGTCCTCTAGGAATCTGCGGTTGAGGATTCCTTCTAAGAAATTGGGTCCCAAGTTTGTAGGGCCCTTTAAGGTGCTTCAGGTTGTCAACCAATCTGCTGTTAGGTTGGAGGTTCCTACCTCCTGGAGAATTAATCCGGTCTTTCATGTCTCTCTGTTAAAAAAAGCTGTTGTGTCGGATGGTGACGCCTCTGCCTCTGTTCCTCCGGTGGTGGAGGACGGGGAATATGAAATTTCTCGCATCCTTGACTCTAGACGGTATAGAGGTAGTTTGCAGTATCTTGTGGCCTGGAAAGGTTTCGGACCCGAGGATAACTCTTGGGTGAGGTCAGATGATGTTTCCGCGTCCAGACTTATCAGAGCATTTCACAGGAGATTTCCTGATAAGCCTGGTCCTAGGGGATCCGGAGGATCCTCTTAGAAGGGGGGGTACTGTTAGAACCTTGCTGTTAGGTTTTTTTTCCTTTGCTGGTCACATGACCTTGTTGGCCTATTTAATCCTGCTCCGCCCTTCTGGCTTTGCTGGACTTCATTGTATATCTACTTTCTAGCTAGCCTGTGCTCTGTATCTAACTCTGTTAGTTTGCTTGGTCTACGGACCTCTAGGTTCTATCTATTTTGTTTGTTCGTCTGTCTGCTGCTATTTCTGTTAGGAGGTGTCCCATATTCCTCCCAGTCCTTAGTACTTGTAGGGATTCCCTCCCCAAATCTATAGGTCTCCGTACAGACTAGATTAGGACTTTAGCAGGTCTGATCGCAGGATCAGGTTCCCTGTTACATCGTAGGGATTCAGCTGAGTCTTATAGTAGGGACAGATCTCCTCTCTTTCCTTAGCTTTGGTAGCAGAACATAACAGTAGCAGTGTGTGGGACTTGTTCTCTTAGTCCATCTATACTGACCTCCATCAGGTTGCAAATTCAATATAATTTTTTTCTGCATATAGCACTGTAAAAATATTTCAGCTTGTAGCAGTGTGTGGGACTTGTTCTATTAGTCCATCTATACTGACCTCCATCAGGTTGCAAATTCAATATAATTTTTTTCTGCATATAGCACTGTAAAAATATTTCAGCTTGTAGCAGTGTGTGGGACTTGTTCTATTAGTCCATCTATACTGACCTCCATCAGGTTGCAAATTCTATATAATTTTTTCCTGCATCTAGCTCTGAAAAAATATTTTGGCTTCTAGCAGTGTGTGGGACTTGTTCTATTAGTCCATCTATACTGACCTCCATCATGTTGCAAATTCAATATAACTTTTTTTCTGCATCTAGCTCTGAAAAAATATTTCAGCTTGTAGCAGTGTGTGGGACTTGTTCTATTAGTCCATCTATACTAATCTCCACCAGGTTGCAAATTCAATATAATTTTTTTCTGCATCTAGCTCTAAAAAAATATTTAGGCTTCTGGCAGTGTGTGGGACTTGTTCTATTAGTCCATCTATACTGACCTCCATCAGGTTGCAAATTCAATATAATTTTTTTCTGCATCGAGCTCAGAAAAAATATTTAGGCTTGTAGCAATGTGTGGGAATTGTTCTATTAGTCCATCTATACTTACCTCCATCAGGTTGCAAATTCAATATAATTTTTTTCTGCATATAGCACTGTAAAAATATTTCAGCTTGTAGCAGTGTGTGGGACTTGTTCTATTAGTCCATCTATACTGACCTCCATCAGGTTGCAAATTCTATATAATTTTTCCCTGCATCTAGCTCTGAAAAAATATTTCAGCTTGTAGCAGTGTGTGGGACTTGATCTATTAGTCCATCTATACTGACCTCCATCAGGTTGCAAATTCAATATAATTTTTTTCTGCATCTAGCTCTGAAAAAATATTTCGGCTTCTAGCATTGTGTGGGACTTGTTCTATTATTCCATCTATACTGACCTCAATCAGGTTGCAAATTCAGTATAATTTTTTCCTGCATCTAGCTCTGAAAAAATATTTAGGCTTCTAGCAGTGTGTGGGACTTGTTCTATTAGTCCATCTATACTGACCTCCATCAGGTTGCAATTACAATAAAAAAAATTTCTGCATCTAGCTCTGAAAAAATATTTCAGATTGTAGCAGTGTGTGGGACTTGTTCTTTTAGTCCATCTATACTGACCTCCATCAGGTTGCAAATTCAATATAATTTTTTTCTGCATCTAGCTCTGAAAAAATATTTCGGCTTCTAGCAGTGTGAGGGACTTTTTCTATTAGTCCATCTATACTGACCTCCATCAGGTTGCAAATTCAATATAATTTTTTTCTGCATCTAGCTCTGAAAAAAATATTTCAGCTTGTAGCAGTGTGTGGGACTTGTTCTATTAGTCCATCTATACTAACCTCCACCAGGTTGCAAATTAAATATAATTTTTTTCTGCGTCGAGCTCTGAAAAAATGTTTTGGCTTCTAGCAATGTGTGGGACTTGTTCTATTAGTCCATCTATACTGACCTCCATCAGGTTGCAAATTCAATATAATTTTTTTCTGCATCTAGCTCTGAAAAAATATTTCAGCTTGTAGCAGTGTGTGGGACTTGTTCTCTTAGTCCATCTATACTGACCTCCATCAGGTTGCAAATTCAATATAATTTATTTCTGCATCTAGCTCTGAAAAAATATTTTGGCTTCTAGCAGTGTGTGGGACTTGTTCTATTAGTCCATCTATACTGACCTCCATCAGGTTGCAAATTCAATATAATTTTTTTCTGCATATACCACTGTAAAAATATTTCAGCTTGTAGCAGTGTGTGGGACTTGTTCTATTAGTCCATCTATACTGACCTCCATCAGGTTGAAAATTCTATATAATTTTTTCCTGCATCTAGCTCTGAAAAAATATTTCAGCTTGTAGCAGTGTGTGGGACTTGTTCTATTAGTCGATCTATACTGACCTACATCAGGTTGCAAATTCAATATAATTTTTTTCTGCATCTAGCTCTGAAAAAATATTTCGGCTTCTAGCATTGTGTGGGACTTGTTCTATTATTCCATCTATACTGACCTCAATCAGGTTGCAAATTCAGTATAATTTTTTCCTGCATCTAGCTATGAAAAAATATTTAGGCTTCTAGCAGTGTGTGGGACTTGTTCTATTAGTCCATCTATACTGACCTCCATCAGGTTGCAAATTCAATAAAAAAAAATTCTGCATCTAGCTCTGAAAAAATATTTCAGATTGTAGCAGTGTGTGGGACTTGTTCTTTTAGTCCATCTATACTGACCTCCATCAGGTTGCAAATTCAATATAATTTTTTTCTGCATCTAGCTCTGAAAAAATATTTCGGCTTCTAGCAGTGTGAGGGACTTTTTCTATTAGTCCATCTATACTGACCTCCATCAGGTTGCAAATTCAATATAATTTTTTTCTGCATCTAGCTCTGAAAAAAATATTTCAGCTTGTAGCAGTGTGTGGGACTTGTTCTATTAGTCCATCTATACTAACCTCCACCAGGTTGCAAATTAAATATAATTTTTTTCTGCGTCGAGCTCTGAAAAAATGTTTTGGCTTCTAGCAGTGTGTGGGACTTGTTCTATTAGTCCATCTATACTGACCTCCATCAGGTTGCAAATTCAATATAATTTTTTTCTGCATCTAGCTCTGAAAAAATATTTCAGCTTGTAGCAGTGTGTGGGACTTGTTCTCTTAGTCCATCTATACTGACCTCCATCAGGTTGCAAATTCAATATAATTTATTTCTGCATCTAGCTCTGAAAAAATATTTTGGCTTCTAGCAGTGTGTGGGACTTGTTCTATTAGTCCATCTATACTGACCTCCATCAGGTTGCAAATTCAATATAATTTTTTTCTGCATATACCACTGTAAAAATATTTCAGCTTGTAGCAGTGTGTGGGACTTGTTCTATTAGTCCATCTATACTGACCTCCATCAGGTTGAAAATTCTATATAATTTTTTCCTGCATCTAGCTCTGAAAAAATATTTCAGCTTGTAGCAGTGTGTGGGACTTGTTCTATTAGTCGATCTATACTGACCTACATCAGGTTGCAAATTCAATATAATTTTTTTCTGCATCTAGCTCTGAAAAAATATTTCGGCTTCTAGCATTGTGTGGGACTTGTTCTATTATTCCATCTATACTGACCTCAATCAGGTTGCAAATTCAGTATAATTTTTTCCTGCATCTAGCTATGAAAAAATATTTAGGCTTCTAGCAGTGTGTGGGACTTGTTCTATTAGTCCATCTATACTGACCTCCATCAGGTTGCAAATTCAATAAAAAAAAATTCTGCATCTAGCTCTGAAAAAATATTTCAGATTGTAGCAGTGTGTGGGACTTGTTCTTTTAGTCCATCTATACTGACCTCCATCAGGTTGCAAATTCAATATAATTTTTTTTTGCATCTAGCTCTGAAAAAATATTTCGTCTTCTAGCAGTGTGAGGGACTTTTTCTATTAGTCCATTTATACTGAATCCATCCGGTTGCAAATTCAATATATTTTTTTTCTGCATCTAGCTCTGAAAAAATATTTCAGCTTGTAGCAGTGTGTGGGACTTGTTCTCTTAGTCCATCTATACTGACCTCCATCAGGTTGCAAATTCAATATAATTTATTTCTGCATCTAGCTCTGAAAAAATATTTCGGCTTCTAGCAGTGTGTGGGACTTGTTCTATTAGTCCATCTATACTGACCTCCATCAGGTTGCAAATTCAATATAATTTTTTTCTGCATATAGCACTGTAAAAATATTTCAGCTTGTAGCAGTGTGTGGGACTTGTTCTATTAGTCCATCTATACTGACCTCCATCAGGTTGCAAATTCAATATAATTTTTTTCTGCATATAGCACTGTAAAAATATTTCAGCTTGTAGCAGTGTGTGGGACTTGTTCTATTAGTCCATCTATACTGACCTCCATCAGGTTGCAAATTCTATATAATTTTTTCCTGCTTCTAGCTCTGAAAAAATATTTTGGCTTCTAGCAGTGTGTGGGACTTGTTCTATTAGTCCATCTATACTGACCTCCATCATGTTGCAAATTCAATATAACTTTTTTTCTGCATCTAGCTCTGAAAAAATATTTCAGCTTGTAGCAGTGTGTGGGACTTGTTCTATTAGTCCATCTATACTGACCTCCATCAGGTTGCAAATTCAATATAATTTTTTTCTGCATCTAGCTCTGAAAAAATATTTAGGCTTCAAGCAGTGTGTGGGACTTGTTCTATTAGTCCATCTATACTGACCTCCATCAGGTTGCAAATTCTATATAATTCTTTTCTGCATCCAGCTCTGAAAAAATATTTTGGCTTCCAGCAGTGTGTGGGACTTGTTCTATTAGTCCATCTATACTGACCTCCATCAGGTTGCAAATTCAATATAAATTTTTTCTGCATCTAGCTCTGAAAAAATATTTCAGCTTATAGCAGTGTGTGGGACTTGTTCTCTTAGTCCATCTATACTAATCTCCAGCAGGTTGCAAATTCAATATAATTTTTTTCTGCATCTAGCTCTAAAAAAATATTTAGGCTTCTAGCAGTGTGTGGGACTTGTTCTATTAGTCCATCTATACTGACCTCCATCAGGTTGCAAATTCAATATAATTTTTTTCTGCATCGAGCTCAGAAAAAATATTTAGGCTTGTAGCAATGTGTGGGAATTGTTCTATTAGTCCATCTATACTTACCTCCATCAGGTTGCAAATTCAATATAATTTTTTTCTGCATATAGCACTGTAAAAATATTTCAGCTTGTATCAGTGTGTGGGACTTGTTCTATTAGTCCATCTATACTGACCTCCATCAGGTTGCAAATTCAATATAATTTTTTCCTGCATCTAGCTCTGAAAAAATATTTCGGCTTCTAGCAGTGTGTGGGACTTGTTCTATTAGTCCATCTATACTGACCTCCATCATGTTGCAAATTCAATATAACTTTTTTTCTGCATCTAGCTCTGAAAAAATATTTCAGCTTGTAGCAGTGTGTGGGACTTGTTCTATTAGTCCATCTATACTGACCTCCATCAGGTTGCAAATTCAATATAATTTTTTTCTGCATCTAGCTCTGAAAAAATATTTTGGCTTCAAGCAGTGTGTGGGACTTGTTCTATTTGTCCATCTATACTGACCTCCATCAGGTTGCAAATTCCATATATATTTTTTCTGCATCTAGCTTTGAAAAAATATTTCGGCTTCCAGCAGTGTGTGGGACTTGTTCTATTAGTCCATCTATACTGACCTCCATCAGGTTGCAAATTCAATAAAAAAAATTTCTGCATCTAACTCTGAAAAAATATTTCGGCTTCTAGCATTGTGTGGGACTTGTTCTATTATTCCATCTATACTGACCTCAATCAGGTGGCAAATTCAGTATAATTTTTTCCTGCATCTAGCTCTGAAAAAATATTTAGGCTTCTAGCAGTGTGTGGAACTTGTTCTATTAGGCCATCTATACTGACCTCCATCAGGTTGCAAATTCCATAAAAAAAATTTCTGCATCTAGCTCTGAAAAAATATTTCAGATTGTAGCAGTGTGTGGGACTTGTTCTTTTAGTACATCTATACTGACCTCCATCAAGTTGCAAATTCAATATAATTTTTTTCTGCATCTAGCTCTGAAAAAATATTTCGGCTTCTAGCAGTGTGAGGGACTTTTTCTATTAGTCCATCTATACTGACCTCCATCAGGTTGCAAATTCAATATAATTTTTTTCTGCATCTAGCTCTGAAAAAAATATTTCAGCTTGTAGCAGTGTGTGGGACTTGTTCTATTAGTCCATCTATACTAACCTCCACCAGGTTGCAAATTCAATATAATTTTTTTCTGCGTCGAGCTCTGAAAAAATGTTTTGGCTTCTAGCAGTGTGTGGGACTTGTTCTATTAGTCCATCTATACTGACCTCCATCAGGTTGCAAATTCAATATAATTTTTTTCTGCATCTAGCTCTGAAAAATATTTCAGATTGTAGCAGTGTGTTGGACTTGTTGTATTAGTCCATCTATACTGACCTCCATCAGGTTGCAAATTTAATATAATTTTTCCGTGCATCTAGCTCTGAAAAAATATTTCAGCTTTTAGCAGTGTGTGGGACTTGTTCTATTAGTCCATCTATACTGACCTCCATCAGGTGGCAAATTCAATATAAATTTTTTCTTGCTTCTAGCTCTGAAAAAATATTTCAGCTTATAGCAGTGTGTGGGACTTGTTCTGTTAGTCCATCTATACTAATCTCCACCAGGTTGCAAATTCAATATAATTTTTTTCTGCATCGAGCTCTAAAAAAATATTTAGGCTTCTAGCAGTGTGTGGGACTTGTTCTATTAGTCCATCTATACTGACCTCCATCAGGTTGCAAATTCTATATAATTTTTTTCTGCATCTAGCTCTGAAAAAATATTTTGGCTTCCAGCAGTGTGTGGGACTTGTTCTATTAGTCCATCTATACTGACCTCCATCAGGTGGCAAATTCAATATAATTTTTTTCTGCATCTAGCTCTGAAAAAATATTTCAGCTTATAGCAGTGTGTGGGACTTGTTCTGTTAGTCCATCTATACTAATCTCCACCAGGTTGCAAATTCAATATAATTTTTTTCTGCATCAAGCTCAAAAAAAATATTTAGGCTTCTAGCAGTGTGTGGGACTTGTTCTATTAGTCCATCTATACTGACCTCCATCAGGTTGCAAATTCAATATAATTTTTTTTGCATCTAGCTCTGAAAAAATATTTCAGCTTGTAGCAGTGTGTGGGACTTATTATATTAGTCCATCTATACTAACCTCCACCAGGTTGCAAATTCAATATATTTTTTTTCTGCATCGAGGTCTGAAAAAATATTTAGGCTTCTAGCAGTGTGTGGGACTTGTTCTATTAGTCCCGCTATACTGACCTCCATCAGGTTGCAAATTCAATATAATTTTTTTCTGCATCTAGCTTTGAAAAAATATTTAGGCTTCTAGCAGTGTGTGAGACTTGTTCTATTAGTCCATCTATACTGACCTCCATCAGGTTTAAAATTCAATATAATTTTTTTTTTGCATCGAGCTCTGAAAAAATATTTCAGCTTGTAGCAGTGTGTGGGACTTGTACTATTAGTCCATTTATACTAACCTCCACCAGGTTGCAAATTCAATATAATTTTTTTCTGCAGCGAGCTCTGAAAAAATATTTAGGCTTGTAGCAGTGTGTGGGACTTGTTCTATTAGTCCATCTATACTGACCTCCATCAGGTTGCAAATTCAATATATTTTTTTTTCTGCATCTAGCTCTGAAAAAATATTTCGGCTTCTAGCAGTGTGTGGGACTTGTTCTATTAGTCCATCTATACTGACCTCCATCAGATTGCAAATTCAATATAATTTTTTTCTGCATCTAGCTCTGAAAAAATATTTAGGCTTCTAGCAGTGTGTGGGACTTGTTCTATTAGTCCATCTATACTGACCTCCATCAGGTTGCAAATTCAATATAATTTTTTTCTGCATCGAGCTCTGAAAAAATATTTTGGCTTCTAGCAGTGTGTGGGACTTGTTCTATTAGTCCATCTATACTGACCTCCATCAAGTTGCAAATATAATTTAATTTTTTTCTGCATCTAGCTCTGAAAAATATTTCAGCTTGTAGCAGTGTTTTGGGACTTGTTCTATTAGTCCATCTATACTAACCTCCACCAGGTTGCAAATTCAACATAATTTTTTTCTGCATCGAGCTCAGAAAAAATATTTAGGCTTCTAGCAATGTGTGGGAATTGTTCTATTAGTCCATCTATACTGACCTCCATCAGGTTGCAAATTCAATATAATTTTTTTCTGCATCTAGCTCTGAAAAAATATTTAGGCTTCTAGCAGTGTGTGGGACTTGTTCTATTAGTCCATCTATGCTGACCTCCATCAGGTTGCAAATTCAATATAATTTTTTTCTGCATCTAGATCTGAAAAAATATTTCAGCTTGTAGCAATGTGTGGGACTTGTTCTATTAGTACATCTATAATAATTTCCACCAGGTTGCAAATTCAATATAATTTATTTCTGCATCGAGCTCTGTAAAAATATTTAGGCTTCTAGCAGTGTGTGGGACTTGTTCTATTAGTCCATCTATACTGACCTCCATCAGGTTGCAAATTCAATATAATTTTTTTCTGCATCTAGCTCTGAAAAAAATATTTCGGCTTCTAGAAATGTGTGGGACTTGTTCTATTAGTCCATCTATACTGACCTCCACCAGGTTGCAAATTCAATATAATTTTTTTCTGCATCGAGCTCTGAAAAAATATTTAGGCTTCTAGCAGTGTGTGGGACTTGTTCTATTAGTCTATCTATGCTGACCTCCATCAAGTTGCAAATTCAATATAATTTTTTTCTGCATCTAGCTCTGAAAAAATATTTCAGCTTGTAGCAGTGTGTGGGACTTATTATATTAGTCCATCTATACTAACCTCCACCAGGTTGCAAATTCAATATATTTTTTTTCTGCATCGAGGTCTGAAAAAATATTTAGGCTTCTAGCAGTGTGTGGGACTTGTTCTATTAGTCCCTCTATACTGACCTCCATCAGGTTGCAAATTCAATATAATTTTTTTCTGCATCTAGCTCTGAAAAAATATTTCAGCTTGTAGCAATGTGTGGGACTTGTTCTATTAGTCCATCTATAATAATTTCCACCAGGTTGCAAATTCAATATAATTTATTTCTGCATCGAGCTCTGTAAAAATATTTAGGCTTCTAGCAGTGTGTGGGACTTGTTCTATTAGTCCATCTATACTGACCTCCATCAGGTTGCAAATTCAATATAATTTTTTTCTGCATCTAGCTCTGAAAAAAATATTTCGGCTTCTAGAAATGTGTGGGACTTGTTCTATTAGTCCATCTATACTGACCTCCACCAGGTTGCAAATTCAATATAATTTTTTTCTGCATCGAGCTCTGAAAAAATATTTAGGCTTCTAGCAGTGTGTGGGACTTGTTCTATTAGTCCATCTATGCTGACCTCCATCAGGTTGCAAATTCAATATAATTTTTTTCTGCATCTAGCTCTGAAAAAATATTTTGGCTTCTAGCAGTGTGTGGGACTTGTTCTATTAGTCCATTTAAACTGACCTCCATCAGGTTGCAAATTCAATATAATTTTTTTTTGCATCTAGCTCTGAAAAAATATTTCAGCTTGTAGCAGTGTGTGGGACTTATTATATTAGTCCATCTATACTAACCTCCACCAGGTTGCAAATTCAATATATTTTTTTTCTGCATCGAGGTCTGAAAAAATATTTAGGCTTCTAGCAGTGTGTGGGACTTGTTCTATTAGTCCCTCTATACTGACCTCCATCAGGTTGCAAATTCAATATAATTTTTTTCTGCATCTAGCTCTGAAAAAATATTTAGGCTTCTAGCAGTGTGTGGGACTTGTTCTATTAGTCCATCTATGCTGACCTCCATCAGGTTGCAAATTCAATATAATTTTTTTCTGCATCTAGATCTGAAAAAATATTTCAGCTTGTAGCAATGTGTGGGACTTGTTCTATTAGTCCATCTATAATAATTTCCACCAGGTTGCAAATTCAATATAATTTATTTCTGCATCGAGCTCTGTAAAAATATTTAGGCTTCTAGCAGTGTGTGGGACTTGTTCTATTAGTCCATCTATACTGACCTCCATCAGGTTGCAAATTCAATATAATTTTTTTCTGCATCTAGCTCTGAAAAAATATTTCGGCTTCTAGAAATGTGTGGGACTTGTTCTATTAGTCCATCTATACTGACCTCCACCAGGTTGCAAATTCAATATAATTTTTTTCTGCATCGAGCTCTGAAAAAATATTTAGGCTTCTAGCAGTGTGTGGGACTTGTTCTATTAGTCCATCTATGCTGACCTCCATCAGGTTGCAAATTCAATATAATTTTTTTCTGCATCTAGCTCTGAAAAAATATTTTGGCTTCTAGCAGTGTGTGGGACTTGTTCTATTAGTCCATTTAAACTGACCTCCATCAGGTTGCAAATTCAATATAATTTTTTTTTGCATCTAGCTCTGAAAAAATATTTCAGCTTGTAGCAGTGTGTGGGACTTATTATATTAATCCATCTATACTAACCTCCTCCAGGTTGCAAATTCAATATATTTTTTTTCTGCATCGAGGTCTGAAAAAATATTTAGGCTTCTAGCAGTGTGTGGGACTTGTTCTATTAGTCCCTCTATACTGACCTCCATCAGGTTGCAAATTCAATATAATTTTTTTCTGCATCTAGCTTTGAAAAAATATTTAGGCTTCTAGCAGTGTGTGGGACTTGTTCTATTAGTCCATCTATACTGACCTCCATCAGGTTTAAAATTCAATATAATTTTTTTTTGCATCGAGCTCTGAAAAAATATTTCAGCTTGTAGCAGTGTGTGGGACTTGTACTATTAGTCCATTTATACTAACCTCCACCAGGTTGCAAATTCAATATAATTTTTTTCTGCAGCGAGCTCTGAAAAAATATTTAGGCTTGTAGCAGTGTGTGGGACTTGTTCTATTAGTCCATCTATACTGACCTCCATCAGGTTGCAAATTCAATATATTTTTTTTCTGCAGCGAGCTCTGAAAAAATATTTAGGCTTCTAGCAGTGTGTGGGACTTGTTCTATTAGTCCATCTATACTGACCTCCATCAGGTTGCAAATTCAATATAATTTTTTTCTGCATCTAGCTCTGAAAAAATATTTAGGCTTCTAGCAGTGTGTGGGACCTGTTCTATTAGTCCATCTATACTAACCTCCATCAGGTTGCAAATTCAATATAATTTTTTTCTGCATCGAGCTCTGAAAAATTATTTAGGCTTCTAGCAGGGTGTGGGACTTGTTCTATTAGTCCATCTATACTCACCTCCATCAGGTTGCAAATTCAATAAAAAAAATTCTGCATCTAGCTCTGATAAAATATTTCGGCTTCTAGCAGTGTGTGAGACTTGTTCTATTACTCCATCTATACTGACCTCCATCAGGTTGCAAATTCAATATAATTTTTTTCTGCATCTAGCTCTGAAAAAATATTTCAGCTTGTAGCAGTGTGTGGTACTTGTTCTATTAGTCCATCTATACTAACCTCCACCAGGTTGCAAATTCAATATAATTTTTTTCTGCATCGAGCTCTGAAAAAATATTTAGGCTTCTAGCAGTGTGTGGG
This sequence comes from Phyllobates terribilis, assembly GCF_046119375.1. Classification (NCBI taxonomy): domain Eukaryota; kingdom Metazoa; phylum Chordata; class Amphibia; order Anura; family Dendrobatidae; genus Phyllobates; species Phyllobates terribilis. The sequence continues at coordinate 450,383,715 of NW_027362764.1, forward strand.
ACTTGTTCTATTAGTCCATCTATACTGACCTCCATTAGGTTGCAAATTCAATATAATTTTTTTCTGCATCTAGCTCTGAAAAAATATTTAGGCTTCTGGCAGTGTGTGGGACTTGTTCTATTAGTCCATCTATACTGACCTCCATCAAGTTGCAAATATAATATAATTTTTTTCTGCATCTAGCTCTGAAAAAATATTTCAGCTTGTAGCAGTGTGTGGGACTTGTTCTATTAGTCCATCTATACTAACCTCCACCAGGTTGCAAATTCAATATAATTTTTTTCTGCATCGAGCTCTGAAAAAATATTTAGGCTTCTAGCAGTGTGTGGGACTTGTTCTATTAGTCCATTTATACTGACATCCATCAGGTTGCAAATTCAATATAATTTTTTTCTGCATCTAGATATGAAAAAATATTTCAGCTTGTAGCAATGTGTGGGACTTGTTCTTTTAGTCCATCTATAATAATCTCCACCAGGTTGCAAATTCAATATAATTTTTTTCTGCATCAAGCTCTGTAAAAATATTTAGGCTTGTAGCAGTGTGTGGGACTTGTTCTCTTAGTCTATCTATACTGACCTCCATCAGGTTGCAAATTCAATATAATTTTTTTCTGCATCTAGCTCTGAAAAGATATTTTGGCTTCTAGCAGTGTGTGGGACTTGTTCTATTTGTTCATCTATACTTACCTCCATCAGGTTGCAAATTCAATATAATTTTTTTTCTGCATATAGCACTGTAAAAATATTTCAGCTTGTAGCAGTGTGTGGGACTTGTTCTATTAGTCCATCTATACTGACCTCCATCAGGTTGCAAATTCAATATAATTTTTTCCTGCATCTAGCTCTGAAAAAATATTTCGGCTTCTAGCAGTGTGTGGAACTTGTTCTATTAGTCCATCTATACTGACCTCCATCATGTTGCAAATTCAATATAACTTTTTTTCTGCATCTAGCTCAGAAAAAATATTTCAGCTTGTAGCAGTGTGTGGGACTTGTTCTATTAGTCCATCTATACTGACCTCCATAAGGTTGCAAATTCAATATAATTTTTTTCTACATCTAGCTCTGAAAAAATATTTCGGCTTCAAGCAGTCTGTGGGACTTGTTCTATTTGTCCATCTATACTGACCTCCATCAGGTTGCAAATTCTATATATATTTTTTCTGCATCTAGCTTTGAAAAAATATTTCGGCTTCCAGCAGTGTGTGGGACTTGTTCTATTAGTCCATCTATACTGACCTCCATCAGGTTGCAAATTCAATATAAATTTTTTCTGCATCTAGCTCTGAAAAAAAATTTCGGCTTCTAGCATTGTGTGGGACTTGTTCTATTATTCCATCTATACTGACCTCAATCAGGTTGCAAATTCAGTATAATTTTTTCCTGCATCTACCTCTGAAAAAATATTTAGGCTTCTAGCAGTGTGTGGGACTTGTTCTATTAGTCCATCTATACTGACCTCCATCAGGTTGCAAACTCAATAAAAAAAAATTCTGCATCTAGCTCTGAAAAAATATTTCAGATTGTAGCAGTGTGTGGGACTTGTTCTTTTAGTCCATCTATACTGACCTCCATCAGGTTGCAAATTCAATATAATTTTTTTCTGCATCTAGCTCTGAAAAAATATTTCGGCTTCTAGCAGTGTGAGGGACTTTTTCTATTAGTCCATCTATACTGACCTCCATCAGGTTGCAAATTCAATATAATTTTTTTCTGCATCTAGCTCTGAAAAATATTTCAGATTGTAGCAGTGTGTTGGACTTGTTGTATTAGTCCATCTATACTGACCTCCATCAGGTTGCAAATTCAATATAATTTTTCCCTGCATCTAGCTCTGAAAAAATATTTCAGCTTCTAGCAGTGTGTGGGACTTGTTCTATTAGTCCATCTATACTGACCTCCATCAGGTTGCAAATTCAATATAATTTTTTTCTGCATCTAGCACTGAAAAAATATTTCAGCTTGTAGCAGTGTGTGGGACTTGTTCTCTTAGTCCATCTATACTGACCTCCATCAGGTTGAAAATTCAATATAATTTTTTTCTGCATCTAGCTCTGAAAAAATATTTCGGCTTCTAGCAGTGTGTGGGACTTGTTCTATTAGTCCATCTATACTGACCTCCATCAGGTTGCAAATTCAATATAATTTTTTTCTGCATATAGCACTGTAAAAATATTTCAGCTTGTAGCAGTGTGTGGGACTTGTTCTATTAGTCCATCTATACTGACCTCCATCAGGTTGCAAATTCTATATAATTTTTTCCTGCATCTAGGTCTGAAAAAATATTTTGGCTTCTAGCAGTGTGTGGGACTTGTTCTATTAGTCCATATATACTGACCTCCATCATGTTGCAAATTCAATATAACTTTTTTTCTGCATCTAGCTCTGAAAAAATATTTCAGCTTGTAGCAGTGTGTGGGACTTGTTCTATTAGTCCATCTATACTGACCTCCATCAGGTTGCAAATTCAATATAATTTTTTTCTGCATCTAGCTCTGAAAAAATATTTAGGCTTCAAGCAGTGTGTGGGACTTGTTCTATTAGTCCATCTATACTGACCTCCATCAGGTTGCAAATTCAATATAATTTTTTTCTGCATCTAGCTCTGAAAAAAATATTTCGGCTTCTAGAAATGTGTGGGACTTGTTCTATTAGTCCATCTATACTGACCTCCATCAGGTTGCAAATTCAATATAATTTTTTTCTGCATCTAGCTCTGAAAAAATATTTAGGCTTCTGGCAGTGTGTGGGACTTGTTCTATTAGTCCATCTATACTGACCTCCATCAAGTTGCAAATATAATATAATTTTTTTCTGCATCTAGCTCTGAAAAAATATTTCAGCTTGTAGCAGTGTGTGGGACTTGTTCTATTAGTCCATCTATACTAACCTCCACCAGGTTGCAAATTCAATATAATTTTTTTCTGCATCAAGCTCAGAAAAAATATTTAGGCTTCTAGCAATGTGTGGGAATTGTTCTATTAGTCCATCTATACTGACCTCTATCAGGTTGCAAATTCAATATAATTTTTTTCTGCATCGAGCTCTGAAAAAATATTTAGGCTTCTAGCAGTGTGTGGGACTTGTTCTATTAGTCCATTTATACTGACATCCATCAGGTTGCAAATTCAATATAATTTTTTTCTGCATCTAGCTCTGAAAAAATATTTCAGCTTGTAGCAGTGTGTGGTACTTGTTCTATTAGTCCATCTATACTAACCTCCACCAGGTTGCAAATTCAATATAATTTTTTTCTGCATCGAGCTCTGAAAAAATATTTAGGCTTCTAGCAGTGTGTGGGACTTGTTCTATTAGTCCATCTATACTGACCTCCATCAGGTTGCAAATTCTATATAATTTTTTTCTGCATCTAGCTCTGAAAAAATATTAAGGCTTCTGGCAGTGTGTGGGACTTGTTCTATTAGTCCATCTATACTGACCTCCATCTAGTTGCAAATATAATATAATTTTTTTCTGCATCTAGCTCTGAAAAAATATTTCAGCTTGTAGCAGTGTGTGGGACTTGTTCTATTAGTCCATCTATACTAACCTCCACCAGGTTGCAAATTCAATATAATTTTTTTCTGCATCAAGCTCAGAAAAAATATTTAGGCTTCTAGCAATGTGTGGGAATTGTTCTATTAGTCCATCTATACTGACCTCTATTAGGTTGCAAATTCAATATAATTTTTTTCTGCATCGAGCTCTGAAAAAATATTTAGGCTTCTAGCAGTGTGTGGGACTTGTTCTATTAGTCCATTTATACTGACATCCATCAGGTTGCAAATTCAATATAATTTTTTTCTGCATCTAGCTCTGAAAAAATATTTCAGCTTGTAGCAGTGTGTGGGACTTATTATATTAGTCCATCTATACTAACCTCCACCAGGTTGCAAATTCAATATATTTTTTTTCTGCATCGAGGTCTGAAAAAATATTTAGGCTTCTAGCAGTGTGTGGGACTTGTTCTATTAGTCCCTCTATACTGACCTCCATCAGGTTGCAAATTCAATATAATGTTTTTCTGCATCTAGCTCTGAAAAAATATTTCAGCTTGTAGCAATGTGTGGGACTTGTTCTATTAGTCCATCTATAATAATTTCCACCAGGTTGCAAATTCAATATAATTTATTTCTGCATCGAGCTCTGTAAAAATATTTAGGCTTCTAGCAGTGTGTGGGACTTGTTCTATTAGTCCATCTATACTGACCTCCATCAGGTTGCAAATTCAATATAATTTTTTCCTGCATCTAGCTCTGAAAAAATATTTCGGCTTCTAGCAGTGTGTGGAACTTGTTCTATTAGTCCATCTATACTGACCTCCATCATGTTGCAAATTCAATATAACTTTTTTTCTGCATCTAGCTCAGAAAAAATATTTCAGCTTGTAGCAGTGTGTGGGACTTGTTCTATTAGTCCATCTATACTGACCTCCATCAGGTTGCAAATTCAATATAATTTTTTTCTACATCTAGCTCTGAAAAAATATTTCGGCTTCAAGCAGTCTGTGGGACTTGTTCTATTTGTCCATCTATACTGACCTCCATCAGGTTGCAAATTCTATATATATTTTTTCTGCATCTAGCTTTGAAAAAATATTTCGGCTTCCAGCAGTGTGTGGGACTTGTTCTATTAGTCCATCTATACTGACCTCCATCAGGTTGCAAATTCAATATAAATTTTTTCTGCATCTAGCTCTGAAAAAAAATTTCGGCTTCTAGCATTGTGTGGGACTTGTTCTATTATTCCATCTATACTGACCTCAATCAGGTTGCAAATTCAGTATAATTTTTTCCTGCATCTACCTCTGAAAAAATATTTAGGCTTCTAGCAGTGTGTGGGACTTGTTCTATTAGTCCATCTATACTGACCTCCATCAGGTTGCAAACTCAATAAAAAAAAATTCTGCATCTAGCTCTGAAAAAATATTTCAGATTGTAGCAGTGTGTGGGACTTGTTCTTTTAGTCCATCTATACTGACCTCCATCAGGTTGCAAATTCAATATAATTTTTTTCTGCATCTAGCTCTGAAAAAATATTTCGGCTTCTAGCAGTGTGAGGGACTTTTTCTATTAGTCCATCTATACTGACCTCCATCAGGTTGCAAATTCAATATAATTTTTTTCTGCATCTAGCTCTGAAAAATATTTCAGATTGTAGCAGTGTGTTGGACTTGTTGTATTAGTCCATCTATACTGACCTCCATCAGGTTGCAAATTCAATATAATTTTTCCCTGCATCTAGCTCTGAAAAAATATTTCAGCTTCTAGCAGTGTGTGGGACTTGTTCTATTAGTCCATCTATACTGACCTCCATCAGGTTGCAAATTCAATATAATTTTTTTCTGCATATAGCACTGTAAAAATATTTCAGCTTGTAGCAGTGTGTGGGACTTGTTCTATTAGTCCATCTATACTGACCTCCATCAGGTTGCAAATTCTATATAATTTTTTCCTGCATCTAGGTCTGAAAAAATATTTTGGCTTCTAGCAGTGTGTGGGACTTGTTCTATTAGTCCATATATACTGACCTCCATCATGTTGCAAATTCAATATAACTTTTTTTCTGCATCTAGCTCTGAAAAAATATTTCAGCTTGTAGCAGTGTGTGGGACTTGTTCTATTAGTCCATCTATACTGACCTCCATCAGGTTGCAAATTCAATATAATTTTTTTCTGCATCTAGCTCTGAAAAAATATTTAGGCTTCAAGCAGTGTGTGGGACTTGTTCTATTAGTCCATCTATACTGACCTCCATCAGGTTGCAAATTCAATATAATTTTTTTCTGCATCTAGCTCTGAAAAAAATATTTCGGCTTCTAGAAATGTGTGGGACTTGTTCTATTAGTCCATCTATACTGACCTCCATCAGGTTGCAAATTCAATATAATTTTTTTCTGCATCTAGCTCTGAAAAAATATTTAGGCTTCTGGCAGTGTGTGGGACTTGTTCTATTAGTCCATCTATACTGACCTCCATCAAGTTGCAAATATAATATAATTTTTTTCTGCATCTAGCTCTGAAAAAATATTTCAGCTTGTAGCAGTGTGTGGGACTTGTTCTATTAGTCCATCTATACTAACCTCCACCAGGTTGCAAATTCAATATAATTTTTTTCTGCATCAAGCTCAGAAAAAATATTTAGGCTTCTAGCAATGTGTGGGAATTGTTCTATTAGTCCATCTATACTGACCTCTATCAGGTTGCAAATTCAATATAATTTTTTTCTGCATCGAGCTCTGAAAAAATATTTAGGCTTCTAGCAGTGTGTGGGACTTGTTCTATTAGTCCATTTATACTGACATCCATCAGGTTGCAAATTCAATATAATTTTTTTCTGCATCTAGCTCTGAAAAAATATTTCAGCTTGTAGCAGTGTGTGGTACTTGTTCTATTAGTCCATCTATACTAACCTCCACCAGGTTGCAAATTCAATATAATTTTTTTCTGCATCGAGCTCTGAAAAAATATTTAGGCTTCTAGCAGTGTGTGGGACTTGTTCTATTAGTCCATCTATACTGACCTCCATCAGGTTGCAAATTCTATATAATTTTTTTCTGCATCTAGCTCTGAAAAAATATTAAGGCTTCTGGCAGTGTGTGGGACTTGTTCTATTAGTCCATCTATACTGACCTCCATCTAGTTGCAAATATAATATAATTTTTTTCTGCATCTAGCTCTGAAAAAATATTTCAGCTTGTAGCAGTGTGTGGGACTTGTTCTATTAGTCCATCTATACTAACCTCCACCAGGTTGCAAATTCAATATAATTTTTTTCTGCATCGAGCTCAGAAAAAATATTTAGGCTTCTAGCAATGTGTGGGAATTGTTCTATTAGTCCATCTATACTGACCTCTATTAGGTTGCAAATTCAATATAATTTTTTTCTGCATCGAGCTCTGAAAAAATATTTAGGCTTCTAGCAGTGTGTGGGACTTGTTCTATTAGTCCATTTATACTGACATCCATCAGGTTGCAAGTTCAATATAATTTTTTTCTGCATCTAGCTCTGAAAAAATATTTCAGCTTGTAGCAGTGTGTGGGACTTATTATATTAGTCCATCTATACTAACCTCCACCAGGTTGCAAATTCAATATATTTTTTTTCTGCATCGAGGTCTGAAAAAATATTTAGGCTTCTAGCAGTGTGTGGGACTTGTTCTATTAGTCCCTCTATACTGACCTCCATCAGGTTGCAAATTCAATATAATTTTTTTCTGCATCTAGCTCTGAAAAAATATTTCAGCTTGTAGCAGTGTGTGGGACTTGTTCTATTAGTCCATCTATACTGACCTCCATCAGGTTGCAAATTCAATATAATGTTTTTCTGCATCTAGCACTGAAAAAATATTTCAGCTTGTAGCAGTGTGTGGGACTTGTTCTCTTAGTCCATCTATACTGACCTCCATCAGGTTGAAAATTCAATATAATTTTTTTCTGCATCTAGCTCTGAAAAAATATTTCAGCTTGTAGCAGTGTGTGGGACTTGTTCTATTAGTCCATCTATACTGACCTCCATCAGGTTGCAAATTCTATATAATTTTTTCCTGCATCTAGGTCTGAAAAAATATTTTGGCTTCTAGCAGTGTGTGGGACTTGTTCTATTAGTCCATATATACTGACCTCCATCATGTTGCAAATTCAATATAACTTTTTTTCTGCATCTAGCTCTGAAAAAATATTTCAGCTTGTAGCAGTGTGTGGGACTTGTTCTATTAGTCCATCTATACTGACCTCCATCAGGTTGCAAATTCAATATAATTTTTTTCTGCATCTAGCTCTGAAAAAATATTTAGGCTTCAAGCAGTGTGTGGGACTTGTTCTATTAGTCCATCTATACTGACCTCCATCAGGTTGCAAATTCAATATAATTTTTTTCTGCATCTAGCTCTGAAAAAAATATTTCGGCTTCTAGAAATGTGTGGGACTTGTTCTATTAGTCCATCTATACTGACCTCCATCAGGTTGCAAATTCAATATAATTTTTTTCTGCATCGAGCTCTGAAAAAATATTTAGGCTTCTAGCAGTGTGTGGGACTTGTTCTATTAGTCCATTTATACTGACATCCATCAGGTTGCAAATTCAATATAATTTTTTTCTGCATCTAGCTCTGAAAAAATATTTCCGCTTGTAGCAGTGTGTGGGACTTATTATATTAGTCCATCTATACTAACCTCCACCAGGTTGCAAATTCAATATAATTTATTTCTGCATCGAGCTCTGTAAAAATATTTAGGCTTCTAGCAGTGTGTGGGACTTGTTCTATTAGTCCATCTATACTGACCTCCATCAGGTTGCAAATTCAATATAATTTTTTCCTGCATCTAGCTCTGAAAAAATATTTCGGCTTCTAGCAGTGTGTGGAACTTGTTCTATTAGTCCATCTATACTGACCTCCATCATGTTGCAAATTCAATATAACTTTTTTTCTGCATCTAGCTCAGAAAAAATATTTCAGCTTGTAGCAGTGTGTGGGACTTGTTCTATTAGTCCATCTATACTGACCTCCATCAGGTTGCAAATTCAATATAATTTTTTTCTACATCTAGCTCTGAAAAAATATTTCGGCTTCAAGCAGTCTGTGGGACTTGTTCTATTTGTCCATCTATACTGACCTCCATCAGGTTGCAAATTCTATATATATTTTTTCTGCATCTAGCTTTGAAAAAATATTTCGGCTTCCAGCAGTGTGTGGGACTTGTTCTATTAGTCCATCTATACTGACCTCCATCAGGTTGCAAATTCAATATAAATTTTTTCTGCATCTAGCTCTGAAAAAAAATTTCGGCTTCTAGCATTGTGTGGGACTTGTTCTATTATTCCATCTATACTGACCTCAATCAGGTTGCAAATTCAGTATAATTTTTTCCTGCATCTACCTCTGAAAAAATATTTAGGCTTCTAGCAGTGTGTGGGACTTGTTCTATTAGTCCATCTATACTGACCTCCATCAGGTTGCAAACTCAATAAAAAAAAATTCTGCATCTAGCTCTGAAAAAATATTTCAGATTGTAGCAGTGTGTGGGACTTGTTCTTTTAGTCCATCTATACTGACCTCCATCAGGTTGCAAATTCAATATAATTTTTTTCTGCATCTAGCTCTGAAAAAATATTTCGGCTTCTAGCAGTGTGAGGGACTTTTTCTATTAGTCCATCTATACTGACCTCCATCAGGTTGCAAATTCAATATAATTTTTTTCTGCATCTAGCTCTGAAAAATATTTCAGATTGTAGCAGTGTGTTGGACTTGTTGTATTAGTCCATCTATACTGACCTCCATCAGGTTGCAAATTCAATATAATTTTTCCCTGCATCTAGCTCTGAAAAAATATTTCAGCTTCTAGCAGTGTGTGGGACTTGTTCTATTAGTCCATCTATACTGACCTCCATCAGGTTGCAAATTCAATATAATTTTTTTCTGCATCTAGCACTGAAAAAATATTTCAGCTTGTAGCAGTGTGTGGGACTTGTTCTCTTAGTCCATCTATACTGACCTCCATCAGGTTGAAAATTCAATATAATTTTTTTCTGCATCTAGCTCTGAAAAAATATTTCGGCTTCTAGCAGTGTGTGGGACTTGTTCTATTAGTCCATCTATACTGACCTCCATCAGGTTGCAAATTCAATATAATTTTTTTCTGCATATAGCACTGTAAAAATATTTCAGCTTGTAGCAGTTTGTGGGACTTGTTCTATTAGTCCATCTATACTGACCTCCATCAGGTTGCAAATTCTATATAATTTTTTCCTGCATCTAGGTCTGAAAAAATATTTTGGCTTCTAGCAGTGTGTGGGACTTGTTCTATTAGTCCATATATACTGACCTCCATCATGTTGCAAATTCAATATAACTTTTTTTCTGCATCTAGCTCTGAAAAAATATTTCAGCTTGTAGCAGTGTGTGGGACTTGTTCTATTAGTCCATCTATACTGACCTCCATCAGGTTGCAAATTCAATATAATTTTTTTCTGCATCTAGCTCTGAAAAAATATTTAGGCTTCAAGCAGTGTGTGGGACTTGTTCTATTAGTCCATCTATACTGACCTCCATCAGGTTGCAAATTCAATATAATTTTTTTCTGCATCTAGCTCTGAAAAAAATATTTCGGCTTCTAGAAATGTGTGGGACTTGTTCTATTAGTCCATCTATACTGACCTCCATCAGGTTGCAAATTCAATATAATTTTTTTCTGCATCTAGCTCTGAAAAAATATTTAGGCTTCTGGCAGTGTGTGGGACTTGTTCTATTAGTCCATCTATACTGACCTCCATCAAGTTGCAAATATAATATAATTTTTTTCTGCATCTAGCTCTGAAAAAATATTTCAGCTTGTAGCAGTGTGTGGGACTTGTTCTATTAGTCCATCTATACTAACCTCCACCAGGTTGCAAATTCAATATAATTTTTTTCTGCATCAAGCTCAGAAAAAATATTTAGGCTTCTAGCAATGTGTGGGAATTGTTCTATTAGTCCATCTATACTGACCTCTATCAGGTTGCAAATTCAATATAATTTTTTTCTGCATCGAGCTCTGAAAAAATATTTAGGCTTCTAGCAGTGTGTGGGACTTGTTCTATTAGTCCATTTATACTGACATCCATCAGGTTGCAAATTCAATATAATTTTTTTCTGCATCTAGCTCTGAAAATATATTTCAGCTTGTAGCAGTGTGTGGTACTTGTTCTATTAGTCCATCTATACTAACCTCCACCAGGTTGCAAATTCAATATAATTTTTTTCTGCATCTAGCTCTGAAAAAATATTTCAGCTTGTAGCAATGTGTGGGACTTGTTCTATTAGTCCATCTATAATAATTTCCACCAGGTTGCAAATTCAATATAATTTATTTCTGCATCGAGCTCTGTAAAAATATTTAGGCTTCTAGCAGTGTGTGGGACTTGTTCTATTAGTCCATCTATACTGACCTCCATCAGGTTGCAAATTCAATATAATTTTTTTCTGCATCTAGCTCTGAAAAAAATATTTCGGCTTCTAGAAATGTGTGGGACTTGTTCTATTAGTCCATCTATACTGACCTCCACCAGGTTGCAAATTCAATATAATTTTTTTCTGCATCGAGCACTGAAAAAATATTTAGGCTTCTAGCAGTGTGTGGGACTTGTTCTATTAGTCCATCTATGCTGACCTCCATCAGGTTGCAAATTCAATATAATTTTTTTCTGCATCTAGCTCTGAAAAAATATTTTGGCTTCTAGCAGTGTGTGGGACTTGTTCTATTAGTCCATTTAAACTGACCTCCATCAGGTTGCAAATTCAATATAATTTTTTTTTGCATCTAGCTCTGAAAAAATATTTCAGCTTGTAGCAGTGTGTGGGACTTATTATATTAGTCCATCTATACTAACCTCCACCAGGTTGCAAATTCAATATATTTTTTTTCTGCATCGAGGTCTGAAAAAATATTTAGGCTTCTAGCAGTGTGTGGGACTTGTTCTATTAGTCCCTCTATACTGACCTCCATCAGGTTGCAAATTCAATATAACTTTTTTCTGCATCTAGCTCTGAAAAAATATTTAGGCTTCTAGCAGTGTGTGGGACTTGTTCTATTAGTCCATCTATGCTGACCTCCATCAGGTTGCAAATTCAATATAATTTTTTTCTGCATCTAGATCTGAAAAAATATTTCAGCTTGTAGCAATGTGTGGGACTTGTTCTATTAGTCCATCTATAATAATTTCCACCAGGTTGCAAATTCAATATAATTTATTTCTGCATCGAGCTCTGTAAAAATATTTAGGCTTCTAGCAGTGTGTGGGACTTGTTCTATTAGTCCATCTATACTGACCTCCATCAGGTTGCAAATTCAATATAATTTTTTTCTGCATCTAGCTCTGAAAAAATATTTCGGCTTCTAGAAATGTATGGGACTTGTTCTATTAGTCCATCTATACTGACCTCCACCAGGTTGCAAATTCAATATAATTTTTTTCTGCATCGAGCTCTGAAAAAATATTTAGGCTTCTAGCAGTGTGTGGGACTTGTTCTATTAGTCCATCTATGCTGACCTCCATCAGGTTGCAAATTCAATATAATTTTTTTCTGCATCTAGCTCTGAAAAAATATTTTGGCTTCTAGCAGTGTGTGGGACTTGTTCTATTAGTCCATTTAAACTGACCTCCATCAGGTTGCAAATTCAATATAATTTTTTTTTGCATCTAGCTCTGAAAAAATATTTCAGCTTGTAGCAGTGTGTGGGACTTATTATATTAATCCATCTATACTAACCTCCTCCAGGTTGCAAATTCAATATATTTTTTTTCTGCATCGAGTTCTGAAAAAATATTTAGGCTTCTAGCAGTGTGTGGGACTTGTTCTATTAGTCCCTCTATACTGACCTCCATCAGGTTGCAAATTCAATATAATTTTTTTCTGCATCTAGCTTTGAAAAAATATTTAGGCTTCTAGCAGTGTGTGGGACTTGTTCTATTAGTCCATTTATACTGACCTCCATCAGGTTTAAAATTCAATATAATTTTTTTTTGCATCGAGCTCTGAAAAAATATTTCAGCTTGTAGCAGTGTGTGGGACTTGTACTATTAGTCCATTTATACTAACCTCCACCAGGTTGCAAATTCAATATAATTTTTTTCTGCAGCGAGCTCTGAAAAAATATTTAGGCTTGTAGCAGTGTGTGGGACTTGTTCTATTAGTCCATCTATACTGACCTCCATCAGGTTGCAAATTCAATATATTTTTTTCCTGCATCTAGCTCTGAAAAAATATTTCGGCTTCTAGCAGTGTGTGGGACTTGTTCTATTAGTCCATCTATACTGACCTCCATCAGGTTGCAAATTCAATATAATTTTTTTCTGCATTTAGCTCTGAAAAAATATTTAGGCTTCTAGCAGTGTGTGGGACCTGTTCTATTAGTCCATCTATACTAACCTCCATCAGGTTGCAAATTCAATATAATTTTTTTCTGCATCGAGCTCTGAAAAATTATTTAGGCTTCTAGCAGTGTGTGGGACTTGTTCTATTAGTCCATCTATACTAACCTCCACCAGGTTGCAAATTCAATATAATTTTTTTCTGCATCGAGCTCTGAAAAAATATTTAGGCTTCTAGCAGTGTGTGGGACTTGTTCTATTAGTCCATCTATACTGACCTCCATCAGGTTGCAAATTCAATATAATTTTTTTCTGCATCTAGCTCTGAAAAAATATTTAGGCTTCTGGCAGTGTGTGGGACTTGTTCTATTAGTCCATCTATACTGACCTCCATCAAGTTGCAAATATAATATAATTTTTTTCTGCATCTAGCTCTGAAAAAATATTTCAGCTTGTAGCAGTGTGTGGGACTTGTTCTATTAGTCCATCTATACTAACCTCCACCAGGTTGCAAATTCAATATAATTTTTTTCTGCATCAAGCTCAGAAAAAATATTTAGGCTTCTAGCAATGTGTGGGAATTGTTCTATTAGTCCATCTATAATAATCTCCACCAGGTTGCAAATTCAATATAATTTTTTTCTGCATCAAGCTCTGTAAAAATATTTAGGCTTGTAGCAGTGTGTGGGACTTGTTCTCTTAGTCTATCTATACTGACCTCCATCAGGTTGCAAATTCAATATAATTTTTTTCTGCATCTAGCTCTGAAAAAATATTTTGGCTTCTAGCAGTGTGTGGGACTTGTTCTATTTGTTCATCTATACTTACCTCCATCAGGTTGCAAATTCAATATAATTTTTTTTCTGCATATAGCACTGTAAAAATATTTCAGCTTGTAGCAGTGTGTGGGACTTGTTCTATTAGTCCATCTATACTGACCTCCATCAGGTTGCAAATTCAATATAATTTTTTCCTGCATCTAGCTCTGAAAAAATATTTCGGCTTCTAGCAGTGTGTGGAACTTGTTCTATTAGTCCATCTATACTGACCTCCATCATGTTGCAAATTCAATATAACTTTTTTTCTGCATCTAGCTCAGAAAAAATATTTCAGCTTGTAGCAGTGTGTGGGACTTGTTCTATTAGTCCATCTATACTGACCTCCATCAGGTTGCAAATTCAATATAATTTTTTTCTACATCTAGCTCTGAAAAAATATTTCGGCTTCAAGCAGTCTGTGGGACTTGTTCTATTTGTCCATCTATACTGACCTCCATCAGGTTGCAAATTCTATATATATTTTTTCTGCATCTAGCTTTGAAAAAATATTTCGGCTTCCAGCAGTGTGTGGGACTTGTTCCATTAGTCCATCTATACTGACCTCCATCAGGTTGCAAATTCAATATAAATTTTTTCTGCATCTAGCTCTGGAAAAAAATTTCGGCTTCTAGCATTGTGTGGGACTTGTTCTATTATTCCATCTATACTGACCTCAATCAGGTTGCAAATTCAGTATAATTTTTTCCTGCATCTACCTCTGAAAAAATATTTAGGCTTCTAGCAGTGTGTGGGACTTGTTCTATTAGTCCATCTATACTGACCTCCATCAGGTTGCAAACTCAATAAAAAAAAATTCTGCATCTAGCTCTGAAAAAATATTTCAGATTGTAGCAGTGTGTGGGACTTGTTCTTTTAGTCCATCTATACTGACCTCCATCAGGTTGCAAATTCAATATAATTTTTTTCTGCATCTAGCTCTGAAAAAATATTTCGGCTTCTAGCAGTGTGAGGGACTTTTTCTATTAGTCCATCTATACTGACCTCCATCAGGTTGCAAATTCAATATAATTTTTTTCTGCATCTAGCTCTGAAAAATATTTCAGATTGTAGCAGTGTGTTGGACTTGTTGTATTAGTCCATCTATACTGACCTCCATCAGGTTGCAAATTCAATATAATTTTTCCCTGCATCTAGCTCTGAAAAAATATTTCAGCTTCTAGCAGTGTGTGGGACTTGTTCTATTAGTCCATCTATACTGACCTCCATCAGGTTGCAAATTCAATATAATTTTTTTCTGCATCTAGCACTGAAAAAATATTTCAGCTTGTAGCAGTGTGTGGGACTTGTTCTCTTAGTCCATCTATACTGACCTCCATCAGGTTGAAAATTCAATATAATTTTTTTCTGCATCTAGCTCTGAAAAAATATTTCGGCTTCTAGCAGTGTGTGGGACTTGTTCTATTAGTCCATCTATACTGACCTCCATCAGGTTGCAAATTCAATATAATTTTTTTCTGCATATAGCACTGTAAAAATATTTCAGCTTGTAGCAGTGTGTGGGACTTGTTCTATTAGTCCATCTATACTGACCTCCATCAGGTTGTAAATTCTATATAATTTTTTCCTGCATCTAGGTCTGAAAAAATATTTTGGCTTCTAGCAGTGTGTGGGACTTGTTCTATTAGTCCATCTATACTGACCTCCATCATGTTGCAAATTCAATAAACTTTTTTTCTGCATCTAGCTCTGAAAAAATATTTCAGCTTGTAGCAGTGTGTGGGACTTGTTCTATTAGTCCATCTATACTGACCTCCATCAGGTTGCAAATTCAATATAATTTTTTTCTGCATCTAGCTCTGAAAAAATATTTAGGCTTCAAGCAGTGTGTGGGACTTGTTCTATTAGTCCATCTATACTGACCTCCATCAGGTTGCAAATTCAATATAATTTTTTTCTGCATCTAGCTCTGAAAAAAATATTTCGGCTTCTAGAAATGTGTGGGACTTGTTCTATTAGTCCATCTATACTGACCTCCACCAGGTTGCAAATTCAATATAATTTTTTTCTGCATCGAGCTCTGAAAAAATATTTAGGCTTCTAGCAGTGTGTGGGACTTGTTCTATTAGTCCATCTATGCTGACCTCCATCAAGTTGCAAATTCAATATAATTTTTTTCTGCATCTAGCTCTGAAAAAATATTTCAGCTTGTAGCAGTGTGTGGGACTTATTATATTAGTCCATCTATACTAACCTCCACCAGGTTGCAAATTCAATATATTTTTTTTCTGCATCGAGGTCTGAAAAAATATTTAGGCTTCTAGCAGTGTGTGGGACTTGTTCTATTAGTCCCTCTATACTGACCTCCATCAGGTTGCAAATTCAATATAATTTTTTTCTGCATCTAGCTCTGAAAAAATATTTCAGCTTGTAGCAATGTTTGGGACTTGTTCTATTAGTCCATTTATACTAACCTCCACCAGGTTGCAAATTCAATATAATTTTTTTCTGCAGCGAGCTCTGAAAAAATATTTAGGCTTGTAGCAGTGTGTGGGACTTGTTCTATTAGTCCATCTATACTGACCTCCATCAGGTTGCAAGTTCAATATATTTTTTTTCTGCATCTAGCTCTGAAAAAATATTTCGGCTTCTAGCAGTGTGTGGGACTTGTTCTATTAGTCCATCTATACTGACCTCCTTTCAGGTTGCAAATTCAATATAATTTTTTTCTGCATTTAGCTCTGAAAAAACATTTAGGCTTCTAGCAGTGTGTGGGACCTGTTCTATTAGTCCATCTATACTAACCTCCATCAGGTTGCAAATTCAATATAATTTTTTTCTGCATCGAGCTCTGAAAAATTATTTAGGCTTCTAGCAGGGTGTGGGACTTGTTCTATTAGTCCATCTATACTCACCTCCATCAGGTTGCAAATTCAATAAAAAAAATTCTGCATCTAGCTCTGATAAAATATTTCGGCTTCTAGCAGTGTGTGAGACTTGTTCTATTACTCCATCTATACTGACCTCCATCAGGTTGCAAATTCAATATAATTTTTTTCTGCATCTAGCTCTGAAAAAATATTTCAGCTTGTAGCAGTGTGTGGTACTTGTTCTATTAGTCCATCTATACTAACCTCCACCAGGTTGCAAATTCAATATAATTTTTTTCTGCATCGAGCTCTGAAAAAATATTTAGGCTTCTAGCAGTGTGTGGGACTTGTTCTATTAGTCCATCTATACTGACCTCCATCAGGTTGCAAATTCAATATAATTTTTTTCTGCATCTAGCTCTGAAAAAATATTTAGGCTTCTGGCAGTGTGTGGGACTTGTTCTATTAGTCCATCTATACTGACCTCCATCAAGTTGCAAATATAATATAATTTTTTTCTGCATCTAGCTCTGAAAAAATATTTCAGCTTGTAGCAGTGTGTGGGACTTGTTCTATTAGTCCATCTATAATAATTTCCACCAGGTTGCAAATTCAATATAATTTATTTCTGCATCGAGCTCTGTAAAAATATTTAGGCTTCTAGCAGTGTGTGGGACTTGTTCTATTAGTCCATCTATACTGACCTCCATCAGGTTGCAAATTCAATATAATTTTTTTCTGCATCTAGCTCTGAAGAAAATATTTCGGCTTCTAGAAATGTGTGGGACTTGTTCTATTAGTCCATCTATACTGACCTCCACCAGGTTGCAAATTCAATATAATTTTTTTCTGCATCGAGCACTGAAAAAATATTTAGGCTTCTGGCAGTGTGTGGGACTTGTTCTATTAGTCCATCTATACTGACCTCCATCAAGTTGCAAATATAATATAATTTTTTTCTGCATCTAGCTCTGAAAAAATATTTCAGCTTGTAGCAGTGTGTGGGACTTGTTCTATTAGTCCATCTATAATAATTTCCACCAGGTTGCAAATTCAATATAATTTATTTCTGCATCGAGCTCTGTAAAAATATTTAGGCTTCTAGCAGTGTGTGGGACTTGTTCTATTAGTCCATCTATACTGACCTCCATCAGGTTGCAAATTCAATATAATTTTTTTCTGCATCTAGCTCTGAAGAAAATATTTCGGCTTCTAGAAATGTGTGGGACTTGTTCTATTAGTCCATCTATACTGACCTCCACCAGGTTGCAAATTCAATATAATTTTTTTCTGCATCGAGCACTGAAAAAATATTTAGGCTTCTAGCAGTGTGTGGGACTTGTTCTATTAGTCCATCTATGCTGACCTCCATCAGGTTGCAAATTCAATATAATTTTTTTCTGCATCTAGCTCTGAAAAAATATTTTGGCTTCTAGCAGTGTGTGGGACTTGTTCTATTAGTCCATTTAAACTGACCTCCATCAGGTTGCAAATTCAATATAATTTTTTTTTGCATCTAGCTCTGAAAAAATATTTCAGCTTGTAGCAGTGTGTGGGACTTATTATATTAGTCCATCTATACTAACCTCCACCAGGTTGCAAATTCAATATATTTTTTTTCTGCATCGAGGTCTGAAAAAATATTTAGGCTTCTAGCAGTGTGTGGGACTTGTTCTATTAGTCCCTCTATACTGACCTCCATCAAGTTGCAAATATAATATAATTTTTTTCTGCATCTAGCTCTGAAAAAATATTTCAGCTTGTAGCAGTGTGTGGGACTTGTTCTATTAGTCCATCTATACTAACCTCCACCAGGTTGCAAATTCAATATAATTTTTTTCTGCCTCGAGCTCAGAAAAAATATTTAGGCTTCTAGCAATGTGTGGGAATTGTTCTATTAGTCCATCTATACTGACCTCCATCAGGTTGCAAATTCAATATAATTTTTTTCTGCATCTAGCTCTGAAAAAATATTTAGGCTTCTAGCAGTGTGTGGGACTTGTTCTATTAGTCCATTTATACTGACATCCATCAGGTTGCAAATTCAATATAATTTTTTTCTGCATCTAGATCTAAAAAAATATTTCAGCTTGTAGCAATGTGTGGGACTTGTTCTATTAGTCCATCTATAATAATCTCCACCAGGTTGCAAATTCAATATAATTTATTTCTGCATCGAGCTCTGTAAAAATATTTAGTCTTCTACCAGTGTGTGGGACTTGTTCTATTAGTCCATCTATACTGACCTCCATCAGGTTGCAAATTTAATATAATTTTTTTCTGCATCTAGCTCTGAAAAAATATTTCGGCTTCTAGAAATGTGTGGGACTTGTTCTGTTAGTCCATCTATACTGACCTCCATCAGGTTGCAATGTCAATCTAATTTTTTTCTGCATCTAGCTCTGAAAAAATATTTCGGCTTCTAGCAGTGTGTGGAACTTGATCTATTAGTCTATCTATACTGACCTCCATCAGGTTGCAAATTCAATATAATTTTTTTCTGCATCTAGCTCTGAACAAATATTTCAGCTTGTAGCAGTGTGTGGGACTTGTTCTATTAGTCCACCTATACTAACCTCCACCAGGTTGCAAATTCAATATAAATTTTTTCTGCATCGAGCTCTGAAAAAATATTTAGGCTTCTAGCAGTGTGTGGGACTTGTTCTATTAGTCCATCTATGCTGACCTCCATCAGGTTGCAAATTCAATATAATTTTTTTCTGCATCTAGCTCTGAAAAAATATTTTGGCTTCTAGCAGTGTGTGGGACTTGTTCTATTAGTCCATTTAAACTGACCTCCATCAGGTTGCAAATTCAATATAATTTTTTTCTGCATCTAGCTCTGAAAAAATATTTCAGCTTGTAGCAGTGTGTGGGACTTATTATATTAGTCCATCTATACTAACCTCCACCAGGTTGCAAATTCAATATATTTTTTTTCTGCATCGAGGTCTGAAAAAATATTTAGTCTTCTAGCAGTGTGTGGGACTTGTTCTATTAGTCCATCTATACTGACCTCCATCAGGTTGCAAATTCAATATAATTTTTTATTGCATCTAGCTCTGAAAAAATATTTAGGCTTCTAGCAGTGTGTGGGACTTGTTCTATTAGTCCATCTATACTGACCTCCATCAGGTTTAAAATTCAATATAATTTTTTTTTGCATCGAGCTCTGAAAAAATATTTCAGCTTGTAGCAGTGTGTGGGACTTGTACTATTAGTCCATTTATACTAACCTCCACCAGGTTGCAAATTCAATATAATTTTTTTCTGCAGCGAGCTCTGAAAAAATATTTAGGCTTGTAGCAGTGTGTGGGACTTGTTCTATAAGTCCATCTATACTGACCTCCATCAGGTTGCAAATTCAATATAATTTTTTTCTGCATCTAGCTCTGAAAAAATATTTAGGCTTCTAGCAGTGTGTGGGACTCGTTCTATTAGTCCATTTATACTGACCTCCATCAGGTTGCAAATTCAATATATTTTTTTTCTGCATCTAGCTCTGAAAAAATATTTCAGCTTGTAGCAGTGTGTGCGACTTGTTCTATTAGTCCATCTTTACTAACCTCCACCAGGTTGCAAATTCAATATAATTTTTTTCTGCATCGTGCTCTGAAAAATTATTTAGGCTTCTAGCAGGGTGTGGGACTTGTTCTATTAGTCCATCTATACTGATCTCCAATCGGTTGCAAATTCAATATAATTTTTTTCTGCATCTAGCTCTGAAAAAATATTTCGGCTTCTAGCATTGTGTGGGACTTGTTCTATTAGTCCATCTATACTGAACTCCATCAGGTTGCAAATTCAATATAATTTTTTTCTGCATCTAGCTCTGAAAAAATATTTAGGCTTCAAGCAGTGTGTGGGACTTGTTCTATTAGTCCATCTATACTGACCTCCATCAGGTTGCAAATTCTATATAATTTTTTTCTGCATCTAGCTCTGAAAAAAAATAATTTTGGCTTCCAGCAGTGTGTGGGACTTGTTCTATTAGTCCATCTATACTGACCTCCATCAGGTTGCAAATTCAATATAAATTTTTTCTGCATCTAGCTCTGAAAAAATATTTCAGCTTATAGCAGTGTGTGTGACTTGTTCTGTTAGTCCATCTATATTAATCTCCACCAGGTTGCAAATTCAATATAATTTTTTCCTGCATCGAGCTCGAAAAAAATATTTAGGCTTCTAGCAGTGTGTGGGACTTGTTCTATTAGTCCATCTATACTGACCTCCATCAGGTTGCAAATTCAATATAATTTTTTTCTGCATCGAGATCTGAAAAAATATTTAGGCTTCTGGCAGTGTGTGGGACTTGTTCTATTAGTCCATCTATACTGACCTCCATCAAGTTGCAAATATAATATAATTTTTTTCTGCATCTAGCTCTGAAAAAATATTTCAGCTTGTAGCAGTGTGTGGGACTTGTTCTATTAGTCCATATATACTAACCTCAACCAGGTTGCAAATTCAATATAATTTTTTTCTGCATCGAGCTCTGAAAAATTATTTAGGCTTCTAGCAGGGTGTGGGACTTGTTCTATTAGTCCATCTGTACTGATCTCCAATCGGTTGCAAATTCAATATAATTTTTTTCTGCATCTAGCTCTGAAAAAATATTTCGGCTTCTAGCAGTGTGTGGGACTTGTTCTATTAGTCCATCTATACTGACCTCCATCAGGTTGCAAATTCAATATAATTTTTTACTGCATCTAGCTCTGAAAAAATATTTAGGCTTCTAGCAGTGTGTGGGACTTGTTCTATTATTCCATCTATACTGACCTCCACCAAGTTGCAAATTCAATATAATTTTTTTCCGCAGCGAACTCTGAAAAAATATTTAGGCTTCTAGCAGTGTGTGGGACTTGTTCTATTAGTCCATCTATACTGACCTCCATGAGGTTGCAAATTTAATATAATTATTTTCTGCAACTAGCTCTGAAAAAATATTTAGGCTTCTAGCAGTGTGTGGGACTCGTTCTATTAGTCCATCTACACTGACCTCCATCAGGTTGCAAATTCAATATATTTTTTTTCTGCATCTAGCTCTGAAAAAATATTTCAGCTTGTAGCAGTGTGTGGGACCTGTTCTATTAGTCCATCTATACTATCCTCCATCAGGTTGCAAATTCAATATAATTTTTTTCTGCATCGAGCTCTGAAAAATTATTTAGGCTTCTAGCAGGGTGTGGGACTTGTTCTATTAGTCCATCTATACTCACCTCCATCAGGTTGCAAATTCAATAAAAAAAATTTCAGCATCTAGCTCTGATAAAATATTTCGGCTTCTAGCAGTGTGTGGGACTTGTTCTATTACTCCATCTATACTGACCTCCATCAGGTTGCAAATTCAATATAATTTTTTTCTGCATCTAGCTCTGAAAAAATATTTCAGCTTGTAGCAGTGTGTGGTACTTGTTCTATTAGTCCATCTATACTAACCTCCACCAGGTTGCAAATTCAATATAATTTTTTTCTGCATCGAGCTCTGAAAAAATATTTAGGCTTCTAGCAGTGTGTGTGACTTGTTCTATTAGTCCATCTATACTGACCTCCATCAGGTTGCAAATTCAATATAATTTTTTTCTGCATCTAACCCAGCCAATACTTTTGGGCTAATACCACAGTTTGGCCACTCAGCTCTGCTCGGTTCCCATCCATTGATTTTTGTACCAACAACTACAGAGTTGTGAATTAGTTAACCACCAAAATGAGTGGAAAAAGGCCTGCTGCTGGTGGAAAGGGGAATAGGCTTGTTGGGAAGGGAAAAAAGGTTGTGTCTGTGGGGTAGGTGTTAAAGCAACAGTAACATCTGCAGAAGAAAGACCATCTTCCAGCCAAACTAAGATGCCTACTTCTTTTAGTGGACAATATGATAAGATCCCTTTCTTACGGACACGCCAATCGCTACAAATTCCAGATGAGGCACAAAAACAGCAGGTGCTCCAACGGATATCAAATGCTCCTTTAAGTGGGCTCCCCTCCACCTCAACTTCAACATCACAAATACTCCAGTCCTCAGAGGTGTCACCCCAATCGCACTTGCTTCCTCACAGCTCCCAAGTCTCCAGCTGCCCGTCTTAGTATGGGGTAGAACAGATGGTTGAGTCTGCTGAGCTGTTTACTCATACTATGGCCTGGGAATCAGAGGTCGGCTCCAGAGCTTCTGTGAATCCAGACGAGGAAATGATCTGCACTGATGCCCAGAATCTTTATGACTCGGATCCAGGACCAGACGCAGAAGGTTCTGACCATAATGTAGACCCTCGTTCCCAAACTGTAACTCCTGTTGGTGGAGACAATGAGGAAGACGATGATGAGACTCAAGTACCTGATTGGAGCGAAAACTTTAGTTTTTTGTCAGGGCAGGAACAGGTTGGCTCTGAGGACGATGGGTGTGATAACACACAGGGTGATGATGATGAGGTTGGAGATCCCACTTACTGTCAACCCACAGTCAGCCAAGAGATGAGGTCAGCAGAGGAGGTGGAGGAGGATACTAGTGACGACGAGGTCAGGTTGCGCCTTCCTAGACAGAGACGTAGTACTGGAAGCACATCAACAACTGCATCCTCAAACACAACTCTGCCTCTCACCACAAGTCGTGGTGGCTCTTCAGGTCGCATGGGTGATAAGCCTTGCATAGCCTGGGCATTTTTTCAGATCGATAAAGATGACCCAACTCGTGTTATCTGTAACATTTGTCAGCAAAAGCTAAGTAGAGGCCAAAAAATACATAGTTTGAGTACTTCGTGCATGAACCGGCACATGGACATGAAGCATAAGTTGCAGTGGGAAGCTCACTGTGCTACAATGCGGCCTAGCCGGCCGGGCCAACCACCGTCTGCCACATCTTGTGCATCCGCGGCATCTTCATTGTCTGTGACTGGGGGGACAGCAGTCACACCTGTTTTGGGACACAGACCTGCCACCTCTTTACCCGCAACAGCCAGCGTGATTGGCAGGTCATCATTTTCTTTGGAAGTGGAAACACCAGCTGGTGTTGAGCGCTGTCCGACATCGATAGCAACACCTTTGGATCAAGGCAACCTAACATGTCCGCCTGCATGTTCCTCACAGACCGGCAGTTTGCCGGGGACACCCTTCTCAACCCCGTCTAAGCACAACAGCCAGCCCTCGGTCCCTCAGATGTGGACAAGTAAAATACAATTTCCTCCTAGTCATGAGAAAGCTATGAGGTTGAATTTCATCATCTGCAAGCTCTTGGCTACAGAAATGCTTCCTTTCCGCCTGGTGGACACAGAGGATTTTCGAGACCTTATGTCCATCGCAGTGCCCCAGTACCAGATGCCCAGTCGGCACTACTTCTCAAAGAAAGGTGTGCCTGCGCTCCACCAGCATGTCGCACACAACATCACCGCTTCTTTGAGAAACTCTGTGTGTGCCAGGGTGCATTTCACCACAGACACTTGGACGAGCAGGCATGGACAGGGGCGTTACATGTCACTGACTGGGCACTGGGTAACAATGGTGACAGCTGGTCAAGGGGCTGCTGTCCAAGTCTTGCCATCCCCACGAGTTGTGAATCAATCCTCTTTATCTCAAAGTTCCTCCACTGTTTCTGCCTCCTCAACCTCCTCTCGGTCCTCCACCTGCACCCAAAGCCTGTCTGGTCATGCCACAAGCTTTCTAACTGCGCAGAAGGGATCCTGCACACATCCTTACTATGCTGGCATTAGGGCTCAACGTCATCAGGCAATGTTTACTTTGAAATGTCTGGGAAATGTGAGTCACACAGCTGAGGAGTTGTGGTCAGCTCTGGAGAACCAGTTTCATGAATGGTTGTCTCCACTGGACCTGAAACCAGGGAAGGCCGTGTGTGACAATGCTGCAAACCTGGGTGCGGCCCTTAGCCGTGGCAATGTCACACACGTGCCTTGTATGGCTCACGTGTTGAACCTGATTGTCCAGCAATTTTTAGCCCACTATCCCGGACTACATGGCCTTCTGCAGAGGGCACGGTCGCTGTGTGCTCACTTCCGCCGTTTGCATCCCGCAGCTCAGTGACTTACATCTCTACAGAAGTCGTTGGGCCTGCCACTTCACCGGCTAAAATGCGATTTGCCTACCCGGTGGAATTCAACTCTGCACATGTTGCAGCGACTGTGGCAGCACCGACAAGCCCTGGTGCAATACGCTCTGACGTATAGCCTGAGCCAACGAGATCCAGAGGTGGGGCAAATCACGCTGGAGGAGTGGTCTCAGATCAGGGACCTATGCACCCTTCTGCACAGTTTAGAAATGGCGACGAAGATGTTTAGTGCTGACGATTAGTGTTGAGCCACCCCCGTAGTGTTCGAGTTCGGTTCGGTTCGTCGAACACCCGTGTGTTCGCCGAACTGTTCGTCGAACTGTTCGTCGAACACCTTCGAACACCGTTAAAACCAATGGCAGGCAAACAAAAACATATAGAAACACATAGAAAACACCTTCAAAGGTGTCCAAAAGCTGACAAACTGCTCAGAAGACATAACTAACACATGGAAAAGTGACAAGTACATATAGTCATGCGAAAATAAAAGAGGTGGAGGAGTAAAAGGAGGGGGAGACACAGATATAGGCATGTCATGCCCTTCTAAAATCCAAAAAGTGAGAAGCCGACACTGCCAGTCCGCTCCTGCCCATGCCACCTCCGTGTCGCCGGGTTTGTGCCAGAGCCGCGGTGAACCCTGACGGCCAGCCCCCCTCTCCCAATACTGGTGCCTGTCCGCTGGTGGGTCGAGCGAGCCCCCCTGTGGTGGAGGCAGCTCTAAGCTTTTTAATTTAAATTGTCTCTCTAATTTGAATGAATACACTTTAAATCCATTTACAAGGATCTATTGGAGGGCAAGTCTCATGCCAGCAGCCGCGGTAATTCCAGCTCCAGTAGCGTCCACTAAAGCTGCTGCAATTAAAAAGCTTTTATAAGGATCGAGCTCGGCTGTCCACCGCAAGGCATCCTACTGCCAGTCCCAGCCCCTATGCCTTGGGGTGCCTCCTGATGCTCTTCACTAAGTATCCCATGGTCCCGAAGCATTTCCTTTGAAAAAATTAAGTGTCTAAACTACAGGTGGTGCAGCTTGCTTAACAGCCGGGATAATCCGCTGACTAGCAGACACTGCTACCAGGCACAAAGTATTTCCTGGGCTAGATGCAGTTAAAAATTTGTAATTAGATACTCTCGTTGGATGCTGAGAAAGCATTCCATAGAGTCTCCTGGCACGCCATATATGATTCTCTTAAAAAGCTTGGGGTAGGGGTCTAGGGGACCCTTTTATAGTCAAAATCACGGCCCTGTATCGCAATACGTCACCTAGGCTGAAGATAAATGGAACTGTAGCACACTGAGGGCTTGGTTGCTACAGACGTATTGCACCTCACCCAGAGGTGTGATATCTCACTCTCAGGTAAGGATGGAGTGTGGATCAGGACCCGACACCTGCATGCATTACACCACATTGCCGTGGGGCAGGGCGACCAATATGCCCCTGAGATGGGCACGACAGTCCCTGTCCCTGGCTGGAGTGGGGGGAGGGAACACTGAGGAAGGGGAACCCTGTAGTGCAGGAGCAGGGAGGAAGCAGTTCCTGGGTGCATTGAGAAGGGAGTATAAAAGGTGGGCACCATCTTAGTTCAGTGCAGAGAAGTCTGAGCAGAAGTGGCAGGGAGCAGGGGCTCTGCATGAGCTCTGCTCCGGAGGCGGGCCTAGTAACAGAGGCCCAGGCCTGGAAGAGGGAGAAGGAAGGAAGAGGAGCGGATAAGGCTCCAGGAACGAGGAATGAAGGGATCCCAGGGGTGCGGACGGGCGAGTCGCCACCGCATGCCCGAATCCACCTGCGTGGAGGGGTCAGGCCAAAGGGGGAGACCGGTCCCCGAACTAGTGGAGGCAGGAAACGACCCTCAGCTAGAAACCGGAGGCTCTGACATTTTATGTGGCGCAGCCCCTCGCTACACCCGCTAGGAAGGCACCACATAGGGTCAGGGAAACTGGCGCCAAGTTTACCAAGAGGAGGCCCGAGGCAGCCGGACAGAAGTGTTGGTAAGAAAGGCCAGACAAAGGACACACAAAGGGGGTCCTGTGAAGTGCTCCAAAGTTATCTGGGAGTTGTCTGAGCCCCTCACCTGGTGAGCACAGTACGACGTGGGCAGCCGTTACCTGCAGACGTGGTCTGGATAATAAGAACTGTGAGTAAAGGCCCTGAACTGCATCACTGACTCCGTGTCGTTACTGCTGCTGCCCTGCACCATCACCCCCATCCTCCGCATACACTGCCCTGAGGCTATACTCCTCCCGTGGGGAGTTATGCTACGCTCGGCTGCACCCACAACACCAGCCTCAGCGGTCTGCCCTGTAGCGGCGGTTCACTCTGACCGCAATCCACGGGTGGCGTAGTCGGACATTTAAACATCAAAACCACATAAATAGTTCCGCCACTGGTTTGACCGCCCTGAGCCACGGAACCGGGTCGCCGCCACGAAGACTACAACCACCAGCATCGACCAAAAAGGGTCCGGCTCCGGGTGTCCCAAGGCCCAGGGGGTGCGTCAGAACATTTTCATCACCTTTCACAATCACCAATGGGACAAGGCAGTGATGTCCTCTGTCCCCTCTCTTATACATCCTAGTGACGGAGCACCTGCTCTCATCAATTCGCCATAACCCCAATATTAGGTGGATTGAGGTGGGAGGCACCGAGTACAAGTGCTCTCTATTTGCTGATGATGTCCTAGTATATATCACTCAATCACATATATCCATCCCTGCTGTTATGGCTGAAATAGATCACTTTGTTACATGGTAAAATTTTAAAATCAATGCAGCGAAGTCTGAGGCCCTCGATGTCTCCCTCCCCAAATCCATATAGGATTCCATCCAGTCCAACTTTCCCTTTGCCTGGCCCTCACAGGGTATCAAATACTTAGGAATTCCTATTCATAGAGACCTCTCCCATCTATGTTATCTTAATTTTGGGCCCTTTATTGAACAACTCCATACAGACCACGGTTGGCAAGTTAGAACTGTAAGATTCACTACGTGAACCACTGGTGTTTTGTGGAAAAGCACATGTACACTGCGTTCCAAATTATTATGCAAAAAGTGTTTAGGAGTGATAAGGGAAGAATTTGTTTGTTTGTCAGTTAAACTCATTGATGGTGATGTGTGTCAGGGCTCTTTATATCACTGTAAGCAATTGCAGACACCTGTGCTAATTAGTTTGGCAGGTGTGTCCAATGAAAGGCAAGACTACTTAAGAAGGCTCTCTCACATTATTAAGCAGCCTACATTTTCTGCCAAAATGGGAAAGAAAAAGGATGTGTTGGCTGCTGAGAAGCAACAAATTGTGGAGTGTTTAGGTCAAGGCATGACTACAATCAACATTGCGATGATCAGGATGAAGTGTCTTGGCAATCAAGAAGTATGTAGCTGATTCACAGTACACACGTGTGCGTGCTGATAAGGGCAAATTGAGGACTCTTTCCTACAGGCAATTACGTCACGTTGAAAGAGCAGCGGCAAAAAAGCCTTGTCATAGCAGCAGACAAGTTTTTGAAGCTGCTTGTGCCTCCAACGTCCCCCGAACAACAAGATGCAGGGTCCTTCAGAGGTTTGCAGCTGTGCATGCGCCATCCTGTCGACCTCCTCTATCCACTTCACACAAGCAGAAACGGCTCCAGTGGGCCAAACATTACATGAAGACTGATTTCAAAACTGTTTTGTTCACGGATGAGTGCCGTGCAGCGCTCGATGGTCCAGATGGATGGAGTGGAGGATGGCTGGTTGATGGACACCCCACGCAAACACGGCTACAGCGCCAACAAGGAGGAGGTGGAGTAATGTTTTGGGCTGGAATCATGGGGAGAGAGATTGTCGGCCCCTTTAGGATCCCTGAAGGCGCTAAAGATGAACTCCATAATGTATGTGGATTTTCTCAAACAGCACTTCCTGCCATGGTTCAAGAAGAAGAACCGTGTATTTCACAGCAAGATCATTTTTCTGCATGATAATGCACCATCTCATGCTGCACATAAAACATCTGCATCTCTGGCTAATATGGGCATAAAAGGGGACAAACTTATGGTGTGACCCCCATGCTCCCCTGACCTCTACCCCATTCAGAACCTTTGGAGCATCATTAAAAGGAGTGTCTATGATGGCGGGAGGCAGTTCACATCTAAGCAACAGCTCTGGGAGGGTATTCTGTCCTCATGCAAAACAATTGAAGCAGAAACCATCCAAAACCTGACAAATTCAATGGACGAGAGAGTTCAGAAGCTCCTTTCGAACAAGGGGTCCTATGTGAAAATGTAACATCAACTAGAATAAAGTTTTGAGTTGAAAACTGTTTGATTTCAGTTTCTAACAACCTGCTAATGCTTATAATTTCAAAAATGAGAATTTTTTTGGTCTTTATTAAAATGAAAAGGTTGATCGAAAAGTTTGGGGGATCTAAGAGTGTGGCAACCCAGTAGTCATGATTACTTCGAATTCTGACAATATGAGGGTCATGCTGCAGGTAGTGCAGCAAGAAGGCACTTATGTGCCTTGCGCATCTCGGAGCCCCAAAATTATTTTCTGGGCTAGATGCAGCTAAAAATTATTTTTAATTTTAAATCTGGTGAAGCTTTAGTATAGATGGCCTAATAGGATCAGTGCTGCACACTGCTACAAAGTCCAAATTATTTTCCAGTCAAGATACAGATAAACATGATTAGTAATTTGAAAGCTTAAAACGGTTGGTAGGGTGATTTTAACCAATCATCAAGCTTTTACTCTCCCCAAGATGACACAGGGGTAGAAAAGTCGTTTCGGATCCATGATTTGTTCATCTTTATGATCGTGAGTCTGTCTACATTATCAGTGGAGAGCCGCGTGCGCTTATCTGTCAGCACACCACCAGCAGCGCTGAACACACGTTCAGACAGAACGCTGGCTGCGGGGCATGACAAGATCTCCAAGGCGTAAGTGGCTAGCTCCGGCCATTTATCCAGTTTGGAAGCCCAAAAAGAGCAAGGGTCCAGTGACACAGTCGTGGCTTCAATGTTTACTTGGAGATACTCCTGTACCATCGTCTCTAGGCGTTGACTATGTGTCAGACTTCTTGTCTCCTGTGGCCTTGCAAAGGATGGGCTAAAAAAGTGGTGAAATGATTCCGCAAAATTGATGTTACCAGCAGATACTGTGGTTCTGTTACGGTTTGAGTGCTGAACACTTGACGGTCCCACGGTTGGCAAGTTGGAACTGTGAGATTCACTACGTGCACCACTGGTATTTTGTGGAAAAGCACATGTAAGATTCTGCAACAGTCTCTGCTGATACTCCTGCATGCGTGCATCCCTTTCTATGGCAGGAATAATTTCTGCAAATTTACTTTTGTACCGGGGATCTAACAGTGTGGCAACCCAGTAGTCAGGATTATTTCTAATTCTCACAATTCGAGGGTCATGTTGCAGGTAGTGCAGCAAGAAGGCACTCATGTGTGTTGCGCATCCAGGAGCACCAAGTCCCTGTTGTGTTGGTGGCGAGGTAACAATCATGCTTCCTTCCTCTGTCCTCTCCCCCCAACCTCGCACAACAGAAATGTGATCAAGGTCTCCCTCATCTGATGAGTCTTCCATCAGTTCGTCCTCCACTTCTTCCTGGGCTCCTGCACCTTCCTCACTAGTTTGGCTGCTAACATGCGCCCTGGTAAAACCATCTCCCCCACCCTCACATGCCTGCCGCCTTGGTGCTGCCGACCGTCTGGACCTTGCAGATGTTAGCCCTTCCGCATACAACTCCTCCTCCTCTACTTCCTCCACCTCCTCTTGTGCCACCACCTGACTCCGAATTCTGTTTAACATGTGCTCCAGCATGTAAATCACCGGAATAGTCATGCTGATAATGGCATCGTCAGCACTAAACATCTTCGTCGCCATTTCAAAACTGTGCAGAAGGGTGCATAGGTCCCTGATCTGAGACCACTCCTCCAGCGTGATTTGCCCCACCTCTGAATCTCGTTGGCCCAGGCTATACTTCAGAACGTATTGCACCAGGGCTTGTCGGTGCTGCCACAGTCGCTGCAACATGTGCAGAGTTGAATTCCACCGGGTAGGCACATCGCATTTTAGCCGGTGAAGTGGCAGGCCCAACGACTTCTGTAGAGATGTAAGTCGCTGAGCTGCGGGATGCGAACGGCGGAAGTGAGCACACAGCGACCGTGCCCTCTGCAGAAGGCCATCTAGTCTGGGATAGTGGGCTAAAAATTGCTGGACAACCAGGTTCAACACGTGAGCCATACAAGGCATGTGTGTGACATTGCCCCGGCGAAGGGCCGCACCCAGGTTTGCAGCATTGTCGCACACGGCCTTCCCTGGTTTCAGGTCCAGTGGAGACAACCATTCATGAAATTGTTTCTCCAGAGCTGACCACAACTCCTCAGCTGTGTGACTCACATTTCCCAGACATTTCAATGTAAAAACCGCCTGATGACGTTGAGCCCTACTGCCAGCATAGTAAGGAGGTGTGCAGGATCCCTTCTGCGCAGTTAGAAAGCTTGTGGCATGACCAGACAGGCTTTGGGTGCAGGTGGAAGACCGAGAGGAGGTTGAGGAGGCAGAAGCAGTGGAGGAACTTTGACATAAAGAGGATTGACGCACAACTCGTGGGGACGGCAAGACTTGGACAGCAGCCCCTTGTCCTGCTGTCACCATAGTTACCCAGTGCCCAGTCAGCGACATGTAACGCCCCTGTCCATGCCTACTCGTCCAAGTGTCTGTGGTGAAATGTACCCTGTCACACGCAGAGTTTCTCAAAGAAGCGGTGATGTTATGTGCGACATGCTGGTGGAGCGCAGGCACACCTTTCTTTGAGAAGTAGTGCCGACTGGGCATCTGGTACTGGGGCACTGCGACGGACATAAGGTCTCGAAAATCCTCTGTGTCCACCAGGCGGAAAGGCAGCATTTCTGTAGCCAAGAGCTTGCAGATGGTGAAATTCAACCTCTTAGCTTTGTCATGGCTAGGAGGAAATGGTCTTTTACTTGTCCACATCTGAGGGACCGAGGGCTGGCTATTGTGCTTAGACGGGGTTGATAAGGGTGTCCCCGGCAAACTGCCGGTCTGTGAGGAAGATGCAGGCGGACATGTTAGGTTGCCTTGATCCAAAGGTGGTGCTATCGATGTCGGACAGCGCTCAACACCAGCTGGTGTTACCACCTCCAAAGAAAATGATGACCTGCCAATCACGCTGGCTGTTGCGGGTAAAGAGGTGGCAGGTCTGCGCCCCAAAACAGGTGTGACTGCTGTCCCCCCAGTCACAGAGGATGAAGAGGCCGCGGATGCACAAGATATGGCAGACGGTGGTTGGCCCGGCCGGCTAGGCCGCATTGTAGCACACTGAGCTTCCCACTGCAACTTATGCTTCATGTCCATGTGCCGGTTCATGCATGAAGTACTCAAACTATGGATTTTTTGGCCTCTACTTAGCTTTTGCTGACAAATGTTACAGATAACACGAGTTGGGTCATCTTTATCGATCTGAAAAAATGCCCAGGCTATGCAAGGCTTAGCACCCATGCGACCTGAAGAGCCACCACGACTTGTGGTGAGAGGCAGAGTTGTGTTTGAGGATGCAGTTGTTGACGTGCTTCCAGTACTACGTCTCTGTCCAGGAAGGCGCAACCTGACCTCGTCGTCACTAGCATCTTCCTCCACCTCCTCTGCTGACCTCATCTCTTGGCTGACTGTGGGTTGACAGTAAGTGGGATCTCCGACCTCATCATCATCACCCTGTGCGTTATCACACCCGTCGTCCTCAGAGCCAACCTGTTCCTGCCCTGACAAAAAACTAAAGTTGTCGCTCCAATCAGGTATTTGAGTCTTATCATCGTCTTCCTCATTGTCTCCACCAACAGGAGTTACAGTTTGGGAATGAGGGTCTACATTATGGTCAGAACCTTCTGCGTCTGGTCCTGGATCCGACTCATAAAGATTCTGGGCATCAGTGCAGATCATTTCCTCGTCTGGATTCACAGAAGCGCTGGAGTCGACCTCTGATTCCCAGGCTATAGTATGAGTAAACAGCTCTGCAGACTCAACCATCTGTTCTACCTCATACTCAGACGGGCAGCTGGAGATTTGGGAGCTGTGAGGAAGCAAGTGCGATTTGGGTGACACTTTTGAGGACTGGAGTATTTGTGATGTTGAAGTTGATGTGGAGGAGAGCCCACTTAAAGGAGCACTTGATATCCGTTGAAGCACCTGCTGTTTTTGTGCCTCATCTGGAATTTGTAGCGATTGGCGTGGCCGTAAGAAAGGGATCTTATCACATTGTCCGCTAAAAGAAGTAGACATTTTAGTTTGGCTGGAAGATGGTCTTTCTTCTGCAGATGTTACTGTTGCTTTAACACCTACCCCACGGACACAACCTTTTTTCCCCTTCCCAACATGACTATTCCCCTTTCCACCAGCAGCAGGCCTTTTTCCACTCATTTTGGTGGTTAACTAATTCACAACTCTGGAGTTGTTTGCACAAAAAAACAATGGATGGTAACCGAGCAGAGCTGAGTGGCCAAACTGTGGTATTAGGCCAAAACTATTGGCTGGGTTAGATGCAGAAAAAAATTATTTTGAATTTGCAACCTGATGGAGGTCAGTATAGATGGATTAATAGAACAAGACCCACACACAGCTAGAAGCCCAATATTTTTTCAGAGGTAGATGCAGAAAAAAATATATTCAGTTTGCAACCTGATGGAGGTCAGTATAGATGGACTAATACAACAAGTCCCACACACTGCTAGAAGCCCAATATTTTTTCAGAGGTAGATGCAGAAAAAAACATATTCAGTTTGCAACCTGATGGAGGTCAGTATAGATGGACTAATACAACAAGTCCCACACACAGCTAGAAGCCCAAATATTTTTTCAGAGGTACTGTAGATGCAGATAAAAATTAGTTTTAATTTGCAACCTGATGGAGGTCAGTATAGATGGACTAATAGAGAAAGTCCGACACACTACTAGAAGGCCAAATATTTTTTCAGAGCTAGATGCAGAAAAAAATTATATTCAGTTTGCAACCTGATGGAGGTCAGTATAGATGGACTAATAGAGAAAGTCCGACACACTACTAGAAGGCCAATTATTTTTTCAGAGCTAGATGCAGAAAAAAATTATATTCAGTTTGCAACCTGATGGAGGTCAGTATAGATGGATTAATAGAACAAGACCCACACACAGCTAGAAGCCCAATATTTTTTCAGAGGTAGATGCAGGAAAAAAATATATTCAGTTTGCAACCTGATGGAGGTCAGTATAGATGGACTAATACAACAAGTCCCACACACAGGTAGAAGCCCAAATATTTTTTCAGAGGTACTGTAGATGCAGATAAAAATTAGTTTTAATTTGCAACCTGATGGAGGTCAGTATAGATGGACTAATAGAATGATGCTATGCCCAAAAGATTTTACTTCACTAGGTACAGTAAAAAAATTGGTATTCTATACACAGGTGGTATATCTTGCAACACAGATAGGCTACTCCACTGACTAACACACTCTGCAATAGGCCAAAAAGGATTAGCTTTGCTAGATTCAGCCAAATGCTGTGAAAAAAACTTGCACAGCACTGGCACAGACCTGCCTGGCAAAAACTGATAGGAACTGATGTAACCTAGTCCTGAAAAGGACTCCAATTACAATTAGTCTTTACTCCCACAACCTATCTATTTAAGAGCACAGACCTCCCTGATAAAAGTCGTAGGAAATGCTGTAACCTAGTCCTTAAAAGGACTGCAATCACAAATATTCCCTACTCCCAAGCTATCTGTATATTTGTGCGAAAATTGGCTTGAAATTAACAAGGTATAGCGCACACAGCAACAGCGGTGCCGTCTAACACGCAGCTGCAGCAGTGAGAAAATGGTGGCGACGGGGAAAATGGCTTGGTCTTATAGGGCAAGGACATGTGACATACACTGCCAATGACACATGCCCTTGCTTGTGTGAAAAAAAGCACTTCGCTCCGTGTGTGCGCTGCTGATAGGCTGACAGATTGCACCTCCCCACTGCAAATGCGGGAAAGAGAAAAAAAAATGGAGATCTTCATTGTTCCTGCAGAGATCCATCCCCTGCCCCTCCCCCCACCCCGCTGTACACTCAAACTGCGTATTAACATTAATTTTCATCATTACTGAGAAAAAATCCAGTTATGATTTTGGTGCACGAACAGTTATCGAACATAACCTCGAACAGCCGTATTTTTCTCAAATTGTTCGTGTTCGCCGAACGGCTCGAACACCGCCCAAAACAGCTCGAATTTGAGATTGGCGAACAGTTCGAGTAGAACAACGCTCATCTCTACTGACGATGCCATTATCAGCATGACTTTTCCGGTGATTTACATGCTGGAGCACATGTTAAACAGAATTCGGAGTCAGGTGGTGGCACAAGAGGAGGTGGAGGAAGTAGAGGAGGAGAAGTTGTATGCGGAAGCGCTAACATCTGCAAGGTCCAGACGGTCGGCAGCACCAAGGTGGCAGGCATGTGAGGGTGGGGGAGATGGTTTTACCAGGGCGCATGGTAGCAGCCAAACTAGTGAGGAAGGTGCAGGAGCCCAGAAAGAAGTGGAGGACGAACTGATGGAGGACTCATTAGATGAGGGAGACCTTGATCACATTTCTGTTGAGCGAGGTTGGGGGGAGAGGACAGAGGAAGGAAGCATGATAGTTACCTCGCCACCAACACAACAGGGACTTGGTGCTCCTGGAAGCGCAAGACACATGAGTGCCTTCTTGCTGCACTACCTGCAACATGATCCTCGAAAATGAGAATTAGAAATAATCCTGACTACTGGGTTGCCACACTGTTAGATCCCCGGTACAAAAGTAAATTTGCAGAAATTATTCCTGCCATAGAAAGGGATGCACGCATGCCGGAGTATCAGCAGAGACTGTTGCAAAATCTTACATGTGCTTTTCCACAAACACCAGTGGTGCATGTAGTAAATCTCACAGTTCCAACTTGCCAACCGTGGGACCGTCGAGTGTTCAGCACTCAAACCGTAACAGAAACACAGTATCTGCTGGTAACATCAATTTTGCGGAATCATTTCACCACTTTTTTAGCCCATCCTTTGCAAGGCCACAGGAGACAAGAAGTCTGATACATAGTCAACGCCTAGAGACGATGGTACAGGAGTATCTCCAAGTAAACATTGAAGCCACGACTGTGTCACTAGACCCTTGCTCTTTTTGGGCTTCCAATCTGGATAAATGGCCGGAGCTCGCCACTTACGCCTTGAAGATCTTGTCATGTCCTGCAGCCAGCGTTCTGTCTGAACGTGTGTTCAGCGCTGCAGGTGGTGTGCTGACAGATAAATGCACGCGGCTCTCCACTGATAATGTAGACAGACTCACGTTCATAAAGATGAACAAATCATGGATCCAAAATGACTTTTCTACCCCTGTGTCATCCTGGGGAGAGTAAAAGCTTGATGATTTGTTAAAATCACCTCACCAACCGTTTTAAGCTTTCAAATTACTAATCATGTTTATCTGTATCTTGGCTGGAAAATAATTTGGGCTTTGCAGCAGTGTGCAGTACTGATTCTATTAGGCCATCTATACTAAGCTCTACCAGATTTAAAATTACTAATCATGTTTATCTGTATCTTGGCTGGAAAATAATTTGGGCTTTGTAGCAGTGTGCAGTACTGATTCTATTAGGCCATCTATACTAAGCTCCACCAGATTTAAAATTACTAATCATGTTTATCTGTATCTTGGCTGGAAAATAATTTGGGCTTTGTAGCAGTGTGCAGTACGATTTCTATTAGGCCATCTATACTAAGCTCTACCAGATTTAAAATTACTAATCATGTTTATCTGTATCTTGGCTGGAAAATAATTTGGGCTTTGTAGCAGTGTGCAGTACTGATTCTATTAGGCCATCTATACTAAGCTCCACCAGCTTTCAAATCAATAATAATTTTTAGCTGCATCTAGACCGGAAAATAATTTTGGGTCTCCTAGATGCGCAAGACACATTAGTGCCTTCTTGCTGCACTACCTGCAACATGACCCTCAGATTGTCAGAATTCGAAGTAATCCTGACTACTGGGTTGTCACACTCTTAGATCCCCCACACTCTTCGATCAACCTTTTCATTTTAATAAAGAACAAAAAAAAATGGTCATTTTTGAAATTATAAGCATTAGCAGGTTATTAGAAACTGAAATCAAACAGTTTTCAACGCAAAACTTTATTCTAGGTGATGTTACATTTGCACCTAGGACCCCTTGTTCGAAAGGAGCTTCTGAACTGTCTCGTCCATTGAATTTGTCAGGTTTTGGATGGTTTCTGCTTCAATTGTTTTGCATGAGGACAGAATACCATCCCAGAGCTGTTGCTTAGATGTGAACTGCCTCCCGCCATCATAGACACTCCTTTTGATGATGCTCAAGAGGCTCTGAATGGGGTTGGGGTCAGGGGAGCATGGGGGTAACACCATAAGTTTGTCCCCTTTTATGCCCATATCAGCCAGAGATGCAGATGTGTTATGTGCAGCATGAGACGGTGCATTATCATGCATGAAAAAGATGCTTGCTGTGGAATACACGGTTCTTCTTCTTGAACCATGGCAGGAAGTGCTGTTTGAGAAACTCCACATACATTATGGAGTTCATCTTTACCCCTTCAGGGACCCTAAAGGGGCCAACAATCTCTCTCCCCATGATTCCAGCCCAAAACATTACTCCACCTTCTCCTTGTTGGCGCTGTAGCCATGTTTGCATGGGGTGTCCATCAACCAGCCATCCTCCACTCCATCCATTTGGACCATCGAGCGTTGCACGGCACTCATCGGTGAACAAAACAGTTTTAAAGTCAGTCTTCATGTATTGTTTGGCCCACTGGAGCCGTTTCTGCTTGTGTGCAGTGGATAGAGGAGGTCGACAGGATGGCTTACGCACAGCTGCAAACCTCTGAAGGACTCTGCATCTTGTTGTTCGGGGGACGTTGGAGGCACCAGCAGCTTCAAAAACTTGTCTGCTGCTATGACAAAGCTTTTTTGCCGCTGCTCTTTTAACCTGACATAATTGCCTGTTGGAAAGAGTCCTCAATTTTACCTTATCAGCACGCATACGTGTGTACTTTGAAGCAGCTACATACTTCTTGATTGTGCGATGATCAGGATGAAGTGTCTTGGCAATGTTGATTGTAGTCATGCCTTGACCTAAACACTCCACAATTTGTTACTTCTCAGCAGCCGACACTTCCTTTTTCTTTCCCATTTTGGCAGAAAATGTAGGCTACTTAATAATGTGGGACAGCCTACTTAAGTAGTCTTGCCTTTCATTGGACACACCTGCCAAACTAATTAGCACAGGTGTCTACAATTGCTTACAGTGATATAAAGAGCCCTGACACACATCACCATCAATGAGTTTAACTGACAAACAAACAAATTCTTCCCTTATCACTCCTAAACACTTTTTGCATAATAATTTGGAACGCAGTGTACATGTGCTTTTCCACAAAACACCAGTGGTTCACATAGTGAATCTTAAAGTTCAAACTTGCCAACCGTGGTCTGTATGGAGTTGTTCAATAAAGGGCTCAAAATTAAGATAACATAGATGGGAGAGGTCTCTATGAATAGGAATTCCTAAGTATTTGATACCCTGTGAGGGCCAGGCAAAGGGAAAATTGGACTGGATGGAATCCTGTATGGATTGGGGGAGGGAGACATCGAGGGCCTCAGACTTCGCTGCATTGATTTTAAAATTTGACCATGTAACAAAGTGATCTATTTCAGCCATAACAGCAGGGATGGATATATGTGATTGAGTGATATATACTAGGACATCATCAGCAAATGCAGAGCACTTGTACTCGATGCCTCCCACCTCAATCCACCTAATATTGGGGTTATGGCGAATTGATGAGAGAAGGTGCTCCGTTACTAGGATGTATAAGAGAGGGGACAGAGGACATCCCTGCCTTGTCCCATTGGTGATTATGAAAGGTGATGAAAATGTTCCATTTATCTTCAGCCTAGGTGACGTATTGCGATACAGGGCCGTGATTTTGCCAATAAAAGGGTCCCCTAGTCCCCTACCCCAAGCTTTTTAAGGGAATAATATATGGCGTGCCAGGAGACTCCATGGAGTGCTTTCTCAGCATCCAACGAGAGTATCTAATTACAAATTTTTAACTGCATCTAGCCCAGGAAATACTTTGTGCCTAGTAGCAGTGTCTGCTAGTCAGCGGATTATCCCAGCTGTTAAGCAAGTTACACCACCTGTAGATTGGACGCTTAATTTTTTCAAAGGAAATGGTTCGGGCCCCCGGGACACTAAGTGAAGAGCATCGGGGAGACACCCCAAGTCATAGGGGCTGGGACTGGCGGTAGGACGCCTTGCGGTGGACCGCCGAGCTCGATCCTTACAAAAGCTTTTTAACTGCAGCAGCTTTAGTGGACGCTACTGGAGCTGGAATTACGCGGCTGCTGGCATGAGACTTGCCCTCCAATAGATCCTTGTAATAGGATTTAAAGTGTATTTATTCAAATTAGAGAGACAATTTAAATTAAAAAGCTTAGACCTGCCTCCACCACAGGGGGGCTCGCTCGACCCACTAGCGGACAGGCACCAGTATTTGGAGATGGGGGCTGGCCGTCAGGGTCCACCGCAGCTCTGGCACAAACCCGGCGACGCGGAGGTCGCACGGGCAGGAACGGACTGGCTGTGTCGGCTTCGCACTTTTTTGGTTTTAGAATGGCATGACATGCCTATATCTGTGTCTCCCCCTCCTTTTACTCCTCCTCCTCTTTTCTTTTCGCATGACTATATGTACTTGTCACTTTTCCATGTGTTAGTTGTGTCTTCTGAGCAGTTTGTCTGCTTTTGGACTACTTTGAAGGTGTTTTCTATGTATTTCTATGTGTTTTTGTTTGCCTGCCATTGGTTTTAACGGTGTTCGAAGGTGTTCGACGAACAGTTCGGCGAACATACGGGTGTTAGAAGAACCGAACTGAACTCGAACACTACGGGGGTGGCTCAACACTACTGATGAACAAGATATGACGAGAGATGGAACCACTTCAGACACAAAAGGCAGACAATTCAATGTTAAAGTTGGAGAATAGCTCAAAACAAGTCACTGAACCAGATAGCCTAAACTAATAGTCTAAACTGGCACAGACGTGTTCACCTGACATTCAAATAGAGCACTCAGCACTCTGATTGACCAGGTGTCCAGAACTCCTAATTATTCAGGTACTCATATTGACTGATTGACCAACTACACAGAAGGACTGAGAGACTCTGTGCACCAGTTGCCCAGCATCCCCTCCAGGCCTTTAATTAATATGAATGCTCTGGACGCAATTAAGAATTGACATCCCAAAATTACAAGTGGGTAAGTATAAGTTTATGAAGTTCTATGCCACACTGAGATAGGCTGGGCAAAACAAAAACCTCATGTCAGTATGGTAATTTCCTTTTTTTCTGAGTTAAAACTATCAAATAGTCTAGCCTTGATGATCACAAAGCAGCATGACATAGGGAATTATTGAAAGCTTACAAGAGAGTTGAAAATTAAATGTTATCATATTTTGACACCAACTGAGAATCACATATATATCTGGAGACTTTCTGCTGGTCCACAGCCAGAATTATTGGTGTTTACAAATTTTTCATCTGAGTCGCTGCCAATGAGAACC
Organism: Phyllobates terribilis; assembly: GCF_046119375.1. Taxonomy (NCBI): domain Eukaryota; kingdom Metazoa; phylum Chordata; class Amphibia; order Anura; family Dendrobatidae; genus Phyllobates; species Phyllobates terribilis. Next base: position 450,423,914 of record NW_027362764.1, read on the forward strand.
CTCTCTTGGAATCTCAAAGAATTTTCCACTGGGTAAAATCTCTCAAAGAAGTAGAGGCTTTGAAAAAAAATTCCTTTATTATCTTTTTTCTCCTTATTAATACTTGCCTACAATGCTGATTTTTTTACAGCACCTGACGTTTAACCAAATTGGACAAGTACCATGTATGTTACATTTATTAGATGAGTTGCAGCTTAAGTATATTTGATAATGAATTTTTCTTAATGTATCTTGATTTTCTAACAATGTGATTCATTTGACAGATCAATTATATAACCTTTTGGATTCCTGTACTTTTAAAGTTAAGCTGTCAATAAAAGTATTAGACATCCTATTATACTTATAATTTCCCATAACAAAAATTAATTTTATCAAAGCTTCAAATATAACCTATCAACTTTCCTGACATTTATTTATGTTAACACTTGTATTCTATATGAAATAAAAGTTCTTGAAACTTTATATTGTGCCATGTAACTCTGTTATTTCTTTCTGGAATATATGAATAAATGTACCACTCCTATTGTCAAAAATGTGTGTCACAACACAATCATCACAGACTGGTATCTGTAAATTTGTGTAAAGACATAGCCCTAAATTTTAACTCTCAGTTGTCAGTCTAATCATAAATTTCTAGAATAACACAACATGAAGCTTTATTAATTTTCCCATAAATTGGGTTTGGAATAGTCTAGCTTGGTGAATGCTGGAAGCCAACATGTACAACATCTTTAATTTGTGCAATATGAACCACTGAACATACAATATGATCCACAAACTCTGGATAGCATTAAAGGTCATCAAGGGCCTATATCTAAGAGATAGACCATATGCAGTGGAGGATTATAAAACCTGTGAGCCAGGAAGGCAACTAATCGTGTGTCCTGTGATGTATTGCCCTTTGTTCTGTTGATAAAGAGTGCACCAACAAGTGACATAGACATTGCTTCTCTGACATCTTAGAAGGTGCATCTATACACAACTCCTGTGGTGTTTTTAATATAAACCATGGCTTTTGAGATGGATATTTTCTCTCCAGCCCAAATGGAGTTTGAACCTATCCTCAAGCCTTTTAATAAGATGAACTTTTCCTAAATACAAGGATGCCATCCTCAGGAAGGTGATGACAACCGCACTCATCTTTATAAAGACTCGTGACCCTCTAATCTTTAAGGAACCAAAGAGCACCACCGGCAGGAGAGTGTCAACATCAGCAGCCATCTGCATGTTTCTGGAGAACTCAAAGATTGTGACCTGATTGGATGATACTGTGATGTGGAGGCATTACAGGGATGGCCAATGTATGGGCTATATTTGATTGTGTGGCTGATATAAAGGTAGTTGGGCACTTCCCACCTTCCAAGACACTCTCCTATTACCTTTTCCCTTTTATTGTACCCTTGCCGCTTAGTTAGGTTTCTCTTATATACCGGTGGATCTCACTAAATTAGAATATCATCAAAAAGTTACCGTATTTTTCTGACCATAAGACGCACTTTTTTCCCCCAAAATTTGGGGGGGGTGCAAGAGGGTGCATCTTATGGACCGAATGTAGTCCAAATATAGTTTTTATAGAGCTTACTGTGTTGTGTGGGGTGGGGGAAGCAGCGGCAGCATGGTCGCATTGAAGGGAGCATGGTTGCAAGCAGGAAGATCGCAAGGCTCAAATAGCAAAATCAGCAGTGCCGCCATTAATTCACTATTGCCGTGTTAGACTGGAGAAAGTGGGCGGTCTTCGGTCCAGAACGTGTGCTGCAGTAACGTTACAAAAGAGGCAGGGTCGGGGCAACAAAGAACAGCACAGCGTGCAGTCCCCCCACCACTGCCTCTTTTGTAACGTCACTGCAGCACGCGTTCTGGACAAGAGACCGCCCACTTTCTCCAGTCTAACATGGCAATAGTGAATTTATAACAGTGCCATTGATCCCTGTTCATGCCGTGCAAACCCGCTACCTGCAGTGCAACCACGCTCCATCAGGCTAAACAAGGAGCGCAGTCGCACTGCAGGGAGATGGATCATGCAACAGGGATCAATAGTGCTGTTATGAATTCACTATGGCCGTGTTAGACTGGAGAAAGTGGGTGGTCTCCAGTCCAGAACACATGCTGCAGTGACGTTACAAAGAGGCAGGGACGGGGAGACTGCGTGCTGTGCTGTTCTGTGTTGCCCCGGCCCTGTAGCACGTGATCTGGACCGGAGACCGCCCACTAACTCCTGTCTAACATGGCCATAATGAATTCATAACAGCGCTGTTGATTCCGGTTCCGTGATCCATCTCCCTGCAGTGCGACCCCACCGCTCCCTGCCTAGCGCGGTCCAGACAAGAAACAGTGAGGCAAGCATTATATTGTTGAGTAAGTTTAAGCACACACACCAAAACACTACCGCTGTGGTGAACTATAACTTCCAGCATGCCATAGGAGCTGCATGACATGCTAGGAGTTATAGTTCTCCTAAGGAAAACCACATAACAAATATGGGGTGAACTATAACTCCCAGTATGCCATAGGAGCGGAAGAACATGCCGGGAGTTACAGTTCTCCTCATTTTTTGCTTCAAAAGATTTTTCCCCTATTTTCCACCTCTAAAACCTGGGTGCGTCTTATGGTCCGGTGCGTCTTATAGTCAGAAAAATACGGTAATTTATTTCAGTTCTTTAATACAAAAAGTGAAACTCATATTATATAGAGTCATTACAAACAGAGTGATCTATTTCAAGTGTTTATTTCTGTCAATGTTGATGATTATGGCTTACTGCCAAGGAAAACACAAAAGTCATTATCTCAGTAAATTAAAATAATTAACAAAAAACACTTGTAAAGGCTTCCTAAATGTTTATAAAGGTCCCTTAATCTGTTTCAGAAGGCTCCACAATCCTGGGGAATACTACTGACTCGACAGATGTCCAGAAGGCAGTCATTGACACATTCCACAAAGTCCCAGAGTTCCAATTTTCATTTGGAAATCCAGGTCCCAGAGTCTGGAGGAAGAGTGGAGATGCACACAATCCAAGCTGCTTGAGGTCTAGAGTGAAGTTTCCACAATCAGTGATGGTTTGGGGAGCCATGTCATCTGCTAGTGTAGGTCCACTGTGTTTTATCAAGACAAAAGTCAGCGCAGCCGTCTACCAGAAAATTTTAGAGCACTTTATGCTTCCCTCTGTGGACAAGCTTTTTGGAGATGGAAATTTCATTCTCCAGCAGGACTTGGCACCTGTCCATACTGCCAAAACTACCAATACCTGGTTTAAAAATAACAGTATCACTTTGCTTTATTGGCCAGCAAACTCGCCTGACCTTAACCGCATAGAGAAGCTATGGGGTATTGTCAAGAGGAAGATGAGAGACACCAGACCCAACAATGCAGACAAGCTGAAGGTTGCTATCAAAGCAACCTGGGCTTCCGTAACACCTTAGCAGTGCCACAGGCTGATCGCCTCCATGCCACGCTGCATTGATGCAGTAATTGATGCAAAAGGAGCCCCGACCAAGTATTGAGTGCATTTACTGAACATACATTTCAGTAGGCTAACATTTCAGATTTTAAAAACATTTTTCAAGCTATTGTTATAAAGTATTCTAATTTACTGAGATAATGACTTTTGTGTTTTCATTGGCTGTAAGCCATAATCATCAACATTGACAGAAATAAACACTTGAAATAGATCACTCTGTTTGTAAAGACTCTATATAATATATGAGTTTCACTTTTTGTATTAAAGAACTGAAATAAATTAACTAATTCCGATTAATATTTATTTTCTCTCCACAAATGGTTAAATCCATATTTCTTGCCTTGCAAAGCAGAAAGTCTATCTCACTTTAAGAAAGTCACCTAAAAAGAATAACCCTTGCTTGTTAAACTCAAAGGCAAATCTCTCACCAGCCTAGATTAAAGGATAGGTTTTTTTGCTCCTACTAATTCTAAATGTATTATTTTTGGTTCCTTAATTTTGGTATAATGAATTTAAAAAATGCAAAAATTCCTGTTTACACAATGAGACATTTATGTTTAATCTACTTTTATTAAGATTTCAAAATAAACAGGAAACAGAAATACAAAGTGAAATGCATAATACAATATTGGATACACCAAAAAGAGATCTCAGATAGCATGTATATTAACTTAAGGGAAGGCTTATAAATAATAAAGACTACTTGTCATGTGTTTTTTTGTTTCGTATTTGGTTATATTTGGAAACTTTACTTATCAAATGGAAAGAGAAAGCAAAAAAAGATTCTGAGAATGTAATATGAGTTATAGAGTAGCATTTTTGTCATTAAGATAAAAGGAATCAAGAGGTATAGAAGGGAGAGAGCAGAAAATAGGAGAGATAAAAGGAGGCGAATAGAAGAGAAAAGAAGGGGGATTTAGGGATGAGGCGGGGCAGGGAATAAGGATCATGTGCTGGGTTGAGGTATGGCCAGTCAAGGATAAGAGGGATCCCTTATGTAGTGGAAAAAAGGATTTAAATGCAAGAGAGTCCAAGAAAAAAATCAAGGGACTCCACACTTGCGGAAACTTGTCAATTGAACCATTCATTTTAGTAGTTAGTTTCTACATTTTACGAAGACGGCTGAGCGGAAGGGTCAGAGGCACGGCTTTCAGATAAAGGTGGACGAACGCAAAGTTTTGGTAAGACAACCCGAGGTTGAATCAGGCAGCACATGTGCAACATACATAGCCAATGTCAGGAGTGGAGAGAACAGGATAAATAGTAAAGGAAGCAGATAAATAGCAGCAGAGACAAAACAAACATGCACCAACAGAACCAAGAGATAAGCAAATAGGAATCTACATTCAGACAAGGATTGGTGGGAGGAGCTGTCTAATAAACCCTCTGCTGCCTAGGAATATTCTGGGAACCACCCTCTGCAGGACACAAGGGATTACATTCCTGCAAAGTTTAGCAGACCTCCCTATAGTTTAGACTCTCCAGCAGCAGTGGGATGCATCAGAGCTGGAAAAACTGCAAGGCAGCTCAGCAAGATAACCCAAGACTGAGAGGAGCACAACGGTGACTGCAATGAGTAGGGTGATGCTTACGGCCCTCATGAGTTGCCGGCATGACACAGTACAGGACTTTAATAACAGCATTTTTTTCTTCAAACACTGCAAACAAGGAGGGTGGCTTAATATTCCTCTAATTGTGTTACTGAAGAGGAATTCAAAACTTGTGTGTTAAAGAATACAAAAAAGCAATTGTTTTTGCATTTTTTGTATATTGTTTGTATTTTTTTTAAATAAAAAATAAAAATCTCCACAATCTATAAATGGAATTGCAACTCAGAAAGTGCGCAAGTTGTTAAAATGTTAAAAAAAGGAGGTTTTTTGCACACAGTAGTTTAAAAATTCTGAAACTGCAGTGTTGTAAAATAGGCTGTTAGTTACCACTGGTCTCTATCAGATTATCCTAGCCATAAAGGTTGAGGACACTTGGATATTAATAAGGCTATGTTTGCATGAAAGAGCTCAAAATGAGTTTAAAACAGCACTAGGAAAACTTAGAGTGTTATCCACATCTTTTACAGAAATTACAGACTTTGCATTACTGAGATTTGTGGCAAACTTAGACGCTAAAAAACTATTCCATCGTTGAAAATTCTGCAAAGCTGGTGAATTTGAATTTTAAAAGATTTGCTCATCCTTAGAGGCAGCCATTAGAGTACTAGGTGAAATCTAATATTAATTCACAAGCAAACTACATATGAAGAAAGAAAAGGAATCTTATTCTATAAAGGTAAAAATACACCTATTCCTATCCTCTCATTTTTGGCAAGCATTGTAGCATACACACCATCATGATTCAACTTGCTTGCCAGTTTGAGCTGTCTTAACGTAAGCACAAGTATGTGACTTGCATAGTTGGATCATGTAGAAACTAGATTATCATCTATTTCTCTTTATAGAACATTGAGAAAAGTTCTATAAACTTCTGATTCCATAACTAGGCTGCGAGAGTGGGGCTCTTGATACACCATTTCTATGGATGTCTCTATCAATCAGTACTCACAGAAAGAGATTTCATCAGATAGCTTGACTCGTCTGCAGGAGGCACATATGAAGATTCTAGAAGAAGGTTTATTTTAAAGCTGAATTCTTGTAATTATGCACAATTACAATAGCAGTAGCTGCAGCAACTGTGCTAGGTACAAAAGAATATTCTGAACCCGAGGTGTATACAGTCCTGCTCATTATTATTGACACCCATGGAGATTAAGTACATAATGTGGACTATCTCCTGAAAAAAATTAATAAAGTGAAACAGTTTTTTTGTATAGAGCACTCACCTTAAATACAATAGGGCAAATGATAAACAATAATTTAAAACAACAATGGGAGGAAAAATTAGAAAACCCTAAAGCTTGCTGTGTCACTGGTATTGGCACCCTTTACATTAATTTAGAATGGAAATACATTTTGACTCACCTGTGGTAAATCACAAGAGAGATTAACCTGTGATTAATTGTCAGTGCCTATGTGACATGAATTAGCCAATGAGTGATGACTTCAGTGTTTTAAAAAAACCCTTCACCCTGTTCCTTTGTCACAATGGTGAAGACAAAGGCGCTGTCTGAGGAACTGCTATTATTAGCAAACAACAGACTTCCAAAGGGTATAAGGCCATCTCCAAAGTAATTGGTATCCCAGTTTCAACAGTGCACAAAGTTATTAAGAAGTTTGCGAAGCATGGAGCCATCAAGAACCTCCCTGTACGTGGGGGTAGTTTGGTGCAACAGGTGGTAAAAACACCATGTCAAACATCCAAAGACCTGAAGGCCAACCTGGAACAATCTGAAGTCATGGTTTCAGAAACTACCATATGCTCCATATTAAACCAAGAAGAGCTTTATGAACGAAGGCCAAGGAAGAAGCCATTGCTGAAGAAAGACATAAAAAGGAACAACTGATCTTTGCCAAAGAGTACCTTGACAAAACACAAACCTTCTGGGAAAATGTTCTGTGGACAGATGATATAAAAATATAGCTTTTTGGAAATGTAAAGAAACCGTTTGTTTACAGATGGCTCAATGAAACTTATAAGGAAAAGAACACCTTACCAACAGTTAAGCATGGTTGAGGGTCCATAATGCTGTGGGGTTGTTTCGCTGTGTCTGGTGCTGGAGACCTTGACACATGAATCATGAAATCTGAGAATTATCAAGAGATTTTAGAGCAAAATGTCCTACCCAGTGTAAGAAAACTTGGTTTCAGTAGAAGATCATGGTCCTCCGACAAGAAAATGATTAAAAGCATGCATCCAAAAGAACACAGGAATGATTGAAACAGAAAAATGGACTGTTTTAAAATGGCCAGCAATGAGTCCTGACCTCAATCCCATTAAAAAAATTTGGGGTGAGCTGAAATCTACCATTGAGAAAAAGAACCCTGCAAGCTTGAACAAACTGCAAAGGAAGAGTGGGAGAAAATTCCAGCTGAGAAGTGCAAGAAACTTATAGATGGTTACAAGAAATGTTTGGAGGTTATCAGCAATGCCATGGGGTATGCAACCAAGTTTTATTGGTGCACATGCTGTTTATACTGTTTCTTCTTTGAAATTGCAACATGGAAGTTGAAAAACAATGTTTTATTGTTGTATTACTTTGGACCACCAATTAAAAAATCCTGAGGATATAACTTTGGTACATTTCCATTTATTTCTGAAGATTTTGTACAGTCTATAAAAAAAGAAGGGGTGCCAATAATGGTGAGCAGCACTGTAGAGATGATCCTCACACAAATATGGCTCACATACACTGGCTCAGGAAGAAGTAGAGAAGAGTCAATGATATCAGAGCCGGGGAGACAGGGAGAGACAGGACAAACCTACAAAAGTCAAACCTTATTATATAGCAGTGAAACAACAGCAATACAATGACAAAACAATAAAATATTGTATGATTCCCAATTCGTAGGACATGTCAGCTAAAATCGACAAGCAGAGACAAATCCTAACAGTGTGTATATTACATTAGAGTGAGAAAAGGTCAGCTCACTAACTTGGATCCTCCAGGTGCACGAAACTCTGTTCTGATCAAATGTATGCATATATAAGAAAAAAAGTTGTGCCACAGCTCCAAGGCAAAAATAAAAATTGCTTTATTTAATAAATGCTAAAATAACATGTCACCATGCTTGTAACTTGTAGGATTGCTTTTCTAATACATCTAATATAGTTTTTCTGCAACTCGATAGTTATTTTCCCTAAACATGCTGAACAAAGAAATCATCAATTTAGGCAAAAACCTTTTGTTTGCTTTCAGTATAGTCCAGAATTGTATAAAATTAGACATATTACTAATACGTTTTTACCCATTTTATATGTGAACCAGACTCTAGCATTGGTCTTACAGTCCGAATGCAATATATTGCAATGAGAGCAACCACACTTAAAAATATAATATCTCCCACTATGTTCCTTTCTAAAGTACCCCAATAATTACGATAATTCTTTGAATTTCAATATAAAACAATGTATTAACTGTAGTTTGTACCTCACGGAAATTAAAAACTCGTATATAAGAGCATCTCTATAATATTTCAAATGTGTCAAATATGAATCGCAATATCTCATCAGTGGCGAAACATTTTATTTCTTACCATTCACAAAACATTGGTTCTTTCCAGGTATGTGTCAAGCTACATCTCCTCACACATTAGGTCTTTTTTATCTATAATTAAGGTATGAGAGCACCTAATGGTCGCAATGAGATTAGGTTTCATTACTAAGTTCAAATTCATCATAAAATTTCAATTTTTAATTTTTTTATGTTTTTTTGTATAAATGATTTTATATTTTGCACACCTATGCTAATTGTTGAGTAAATATGTATGTTGCATGTCACATATAGCACCTGAAATATGTCACGTGATTTCATTTGACTATCTCATTGGTCTGAATGTACAGGGTAGCCTTGTCCTCGGCCTCTGCATGCACCATTACCATCACGTCCAGTTTCCCGTCCCTTGCCACGTGCTTTGCCCATTTTAAATGGAGGACAGTATCTTCCACGCTCACTACAAATTACTGAATTTGGAGCGTACTTAGATATGATCCGTGTGACGGAGAAAACAGATTTTTAAATACCTGGCCTGTAGGTAAGTAGTTTGAACAGCAAACTGCTGTGAATTGCTTCACTGACACACTAAAGGAAATGTTTAATGGAGGCCAGAAATGGCAATATTTTCTGACAACGTATATGTGATCCATTTGACGGAGAAAACAGAGTTTTTCATAGCTGTATTTCTAGTGCTGTAATATGGAAAGGACCTGGCTGTATTCTGCAGTTCCAACAAGCAAATGGCGCAGAAAAACGGTGTTCTCTGGATTGCTTTTAAAGCAAATAATGAGGATTAAGATCCCAAAAAAATGTATTCTTTGCCCCTGAGACCTGGGCCTGTTTCTAGAAATATCTAACATCAGCAGCAGACAGAACTGGAATGTAGCCTCTTGTGCTATGTGCACTGCAGTCTGCTATATACCCTGCCTGCCTGCCTATACACCCTGCCTGCCTGATATCCTTGCGGATGGATTAGTCCTCAGAAGGGCTGTTTGTTAAGATGGATATGTGTAATGTACGATTTTTCTCCCTAAACTACCTAATACACAAGCAAATCTCTCCCTGACGCAGCAGCATCTGTCCCTACACTGTCTAATTCCGGAGTGACTGTGATGAACATGGTGCCGCCATGTCTGATATAGACCCGATGACGCTATGCGGCCAGCCAATCACTGTAATGCCACAACCAACATGGCTACGGCATTACAGTGAGTGGCAGGCAATCCCTGCATGTTGATTGGCGCTCTAAAGAGTGCCAAACATGCAGGGAGGAAACCCGAGCTCCCGCCGAGCAACCCCAGAAATACTCAGCGTGCTCCGAGCATCTCGAGCAGTGAGATGCTCGGGCGAACACCGAGCAGCATGCTCGCTCATCACTAGTTGTTAGTATTGTGCAGATATTATATGCATATAAGGGCTATCCAGGCTTCAATAAATTTTCAGCAAACAATGCAGTTTGGTGATTCCTAAAACTGTGTGATAAATGATGGTCGCTTGTGTCATACACAATAGATGGGATGTACATGACTCTGTATAAAAATATAGTGCCATGAAATAGGATACCTCTAAATATAAGTTAAGAAAAATCCTGGCTCTCTATTTAGTTGAAGGAAACTTAGAGTGTTCCAGCTCCTTGAATAAAATCCAAAATGTATTTAATCTATGTAAAAACATTTACATGCTCCTGAATTGTACTTAGGAAGCGATGCGCTTCAATCGCAGCAGCCATCATTATCAAAGCTAAAACCCTTCAGTTCCCACAATGCTTTAATATACAGGGTGGACCTTTTATATGGATACACCTAAATTAAATGGGAATGGTTGGTGATATAAACTTTCTGTTTGTGGCACATTAGAATAAGGGAGGGGGAAATTTTTCCGATAACCCCAAAAAGGCCATTTGCACCACCTGCCAGGCCAGCATCAGCAGAGGTGGCAAAACGACCAGCCTGACCACCACCAGCATGATCAGGCACATGGCAGCAAAGCACCCGACTTTGTTGGCCGAACCCCAGGGTCCAGGAACAGTGTCTGCAGGTGGCACCATTGCTTCATTCGCTGTTGTGCATGCCAGCCAATGCCATGTTCTTGGTGCATGCGAAGATGCTGCCTGCCCTGCACCTGTTGTTGCACACTCTCAAGTAGCAGCATCAGGAAGCACGTCCATGTCCTTGTCCCAGCACAGCGTTCAGTTGTCCATACCCCAGTCCTTGGAACGCAAGTGCAAATATGAAACCAGAATATGGGCAGGGACAGTACATCTCACTGATGGCACACTGGGTTAACATAGTGGAAGCCGGGACCCAGTCGGACCTTGCGACGGTACACGTCCTCCCGATGTCAAGGATTGCGGGCCCTAGGTTAATCAGGGTTGGCCACATGGTCTACAGCTCCTGCAACTCATCCTCCTCAGCCTCCTCCTCCTCTTCTGCCTCCATCTCCGAAATGACCACATCAGTCACAAGCTGGAAGCACTGCAGCACTGCCTCGGCCAAGAGGCAAAAGGCTGTGCTGAAGCTAATATGCTTAGGTGACAAACCGGACAATGCTGAAGAGTTGTGGACCGCTCTGAAAGAGCCGGCAGATCTGTGGCTCACACCGCTGAACCAACAGCCAGGCATGGTCGTGTGTGACAATGGTCGGAACCTGGTGGCGGCTCTGAGGCGAGGCGAGCTCACACACGCACCATGCCTGGCCAATGTACTTAACCTCGTGGATCAGCGGTTTCTCAAAACCTACCCGGAGCTGCCGGATCTGCTTGTTAAAGTACGCCGTCTGTGTGCCCATTTTAGAAAGTCAGCTACAGCTTCCGCCGCCCTTGCCATGTTTCAGCATCGTTTGAAGCTTCCGGCTCACAGACTGGTGTGTGATGTCCCCACGCATTGGAACTCTACACCTCAGATGTTGGGAAGGATTTGTGAGCAGAAGAGGGCATTTGTTGAATACCAGCATCAACAAGGCCATCGGTATTCAGTTCAGACTCCACACATAAGACCTCAGGAGTGGACATGGATGTCAGACATCTTTACCATCCTCCAAAACTTTGAGGACTCCACCAAGATGGTGAGCGGCGATGACACCATAATTAGCATCACCATCTCACTTCTCTGTCTTCTGAAACACTCTCTGCTCACAATGAAAGAGGATGCATTGCAGGCGGAGCATGATGAGATGGAGCAAGGAACCATACAGGGTGATTACACACAGCGCAGCCTCATCTCATCCCAACGTGGATTGGGTGACAATGAGGAAGAGGAGGAGGAGGAGGAAAGATAGGAGCTAGTTTCATGTACTATAGACGGTACTACCTGCACAGCTGTCATACCGTCTGTTCAGCGTGGATAGTCAGAGGACAGAGAGGAGCAGGAGGAGGAGAGAATGGTCAGTCATCCTCTTGGTGAGGACACGGAAGTCTTGCCTGTTAGTAGTCTGGCACACATGGCTGAGTTTATGTTACGCTGCCTTTCCCATGACCCTAGCGTTCTCAAAATTTTGGGTGACAGTCATTACTGGTTGGTGACACTTCTAGACCCACGCTACAAGGAGAACTTTAGATCTCTTATTGCTGAGGCGGACAGGTCTACAAAAATGAGGCTGTACCAGAAGGCCCTTGTTGCGGGACTATTAAAAAAATTCCCATCTGAAAATGCTTGTGGCAGAGGGCACACTTCATAGGACAACCAAGGAGTAAAGGCGAGAGAGACACAACTCCAATCCAGCTGAGGCAGGGGAACACTGTCAAAGTTCTGGGAGAGTTTTCTCAGACCCTCCCATCGCACATGCCCTGAGTCGTGGGGTACTCTCGCAAGGAGTGCAAAGTTTTGGAAGATGCAGAGGGAGTACCTTGCCGACCGTACCAACGTCCTCCGTGATTCCTCTGTGCCTTATAATTATTAAGTATCCAAGCTGGATACGTGGAATGAACTGGCTCTCTATGCCTTGGAGGTCCTGGCCTGCCCTGCCGCGAGCGTATTATTAGAGAGGGTTTTTAGTGCCACTGTTGGAATTAAAACTGATAAGCGCATCCGCCTGTCAACTGAAAATGCTGACAAGCTGACTCTTATAAAAAAGAACAAGGGCTGGATTGGACCAGACTTCTCAACACCACCTAATTATAGCAGCGTAACCTAAACTCAAATCCCTTGTTTTTCTTGGGAGGTGTATTTGACTTGCCCCCTGGGCCGTGGGGTACCCGGAAACGGGCTTCTGTACGATGCTGGGGGTAGTAGTGGCAACCCGATCCCATGGCTCAGGGTGGTCAGATCAAATTGTGGCAGTCTATTTATCTGTGTTTTGAATGTCCGACTACGCCACCCGTGGATTGCGGTCAGGGATAACCGCCACTGCAAGGCAGACCGCTGAGGCTGGTGTTGGTGTGCAGCATGGGGGTAGGATAACTCCCCACGGGAAGAGTGTAGCCTCAGGGCAGTGTAGGTGGATGCTGGGGGTAATAGTGCAGGCCGCGATAGTAAGAGTTCAGAGTCCGCTTCAAACAGTCCAGGGTCTTTATTGTAGGTATTATTAACGACCCAACAGCGGTACCGGTTAGGAATGGGCCTGGCTGTCTGAGAGCATTCGGGCGAGCCCCACTGGTCAGGGTGAGAGTGTAGGCCTACTGTTCTCTCTATGCTCTTTCTGACTATCCCTCTCTTCGTGGTGTAATAGCCCACGTCCCTGAGCTGGCCGTGTACTTCTCGCCTGTATGGCTTGCGACTCGGGCCTTGGGTACCTTTTGCTTTATCCTCGCTGTACTGGTCCCTCTGTGTGGCGGAGCCTCCAGGCTTCTTAGGCCAAGGGACCTGAAATCCCTCGCGGGTTGGTTCTCTGCTGCTGGGCTTATAACAATGACAGCCTCGGACCCCAATGTCCGGTAGATTGGTTCTCTGCCAGGATCGGCTCTCGTCGCCTCTGTCCCTGGCTTGCAGTTTCTCCTCTGCCTCATGGACTCCTCAGCTACAGCTGAACTGTCCCTCCTTCTCTGCGACTAGTCTCAGTCCTGAGCTAGGTCATCCAGTTCTCTCTAACCCTGCCCCCAGTTCCAGCTTTTATAGGGGCAGCCAGCTCCCCCTACTGGCCTGGGGCAGGAGGTGCTGTATGCTAATTGTCCCTAACCAGGGAACCTCACTCCTGCTCTCAGACACAACCTTTAGTATTTGTGGCATCCAGACCTCGGGTGACACATATTCCCATGCACCTTTTCATACCCACACATGGGTATAGGCTTCCTGATTTTGGCTATTTGCTCTTCTCCTCCTCCATCTCCTCATCCTGCACCACCATGTCATCAGGGTGACCGTGGTCCGTGATGCAACACCCACATAGTTTTTTTAAAGGGTGTTTATGATGACTGTAAAAAAATGTTTTTATACAATGTGTTCATGTATACCACCCAGGGGTAAATGTTTGTCAGCCCATACACTTAGTGCATGGGCATTACAAGTATAGGAGGCCCGCTCCTTTCTAATGTGAACATTTTTTTATGAGGCCTTCCTCCACGTTTCTTCCAAGGGGCATTGAAGTGCCTCCAAATTTTTGGCAGCCCTTGCATTCACTGCATAGGTCAACACTATGGGAGACTCTCTCCTTTCTAATGGGAATTTGTCATTACTGTGGCCCTGTTTTATGTGTCTTTAAATTCTTAGTGGGGTTTTTCCTAAAATTGGCCAGGCTTTGGACTCACTGCATACCCTATAGCTGTATAGCAGACTCTCTCCTTTCCAATGGTAATTTGTTGTTACTGTGGCCCTGCTCTATGTGTCTTTAACTTCTTAGTGGGGCTTTTCCTAAAACTGTTCAGCCGTTGGATTCATTGCATACCCTATAACTGTATAGCAGACCCTCTCCTTTCTAATGGGAACATGTCATACTTGTTACTGTGGCCCTGCTCTGTGTGTCTTTAAATTCTTAGTGGGGTTTTTCCTAAAATTGGTCAGCCTTTGGACTCACTGCATACACTATAACTGTATAGCAGACTCTCTCCTTTCTAATGGGAATTTGTCGTTGCTGTGGCCCTGCTCTATGTGTCTTTAAATTCTTAGTGGATTTCTTCCTAAAATTGGTCAGCCGTTTGACTCACTGCAAACCCTATAACTGTATTGCAGACTCTCTCCTTTCCAATGGGAATTTGTCATTACTGTGGCCCTGCTCTATGGTTCTTTAAATTCTTAGTGGGGTTTTTCCTAAAATTGGTCAGCTGTTGGACTCACTGCATACCCTATAACTGTATAGCAGACTCTCTCCTTTCTAATGGGAATTTGTCGCTATTGTGGCCCTGCTCTATGTGTCTTTAATAGTGTTCAGCGAGCATGCTCGACACTGCTCGGTACTTGCCCGAGCATCTCAATACTCGGGATGTTCGGCGAGCACCGAGCATTTTCGGGTTACTCGGGCAGGAGCTCGGGTCTCCGCCCTGCATGTTTGGCGCTCTTTACAGAGCCAATGAACATGCAAGGATTGCCAGCCAGTCACTGTAATGTCGCAGCCATGTTGGATGTGGGCATTACAGTGATTGGCTGGCCGCACAGCGTCACCTCGAGTATTTAAAGCCGGGCGCCGCCATCTTGGACACAGTCGCTCCGGATCAGAAAGTGTAGGGAGAGTGCTGCTGAGCTAGGGAGATATTTATACTGCGAAATAGGTAGTGTAGGGTCTCTAAAGCCTGCCATATCAAACAAACAGTCCTTCTGAGGACTAATATCCATCCCAAATATTAGGCATGCAGGCTGTATAGGAGAAGCAGTGGTTATACCAACAAACACTGCATTACAGTCCTGTATGCTGCTGCTGCTCAAATTACTAGACTTAGCCCAAGGTCTCAGGGGCCAGGAAAAATCCTTTTTTTTTCATCTAAATCCTCTTCTTTTATTTTTCCTCAGTCAGACTGTACAAATACCCATGTTATTAACCTTTTTGTATTTCCTTCCCCCCAAAAAAAATCAATTGAGTGTGTCTGTGAGTGTTCAGACACAAATATATCTTTTTAAAAGAGTCTGGTTTCGGCCAGTAACTAGAACTGTGGTTTTGCAGTTCAATGGTTCAAATCTCTGTATTATTCACTTTTTTGACTTTTTTCCATAAAAAAAACAGTTTGAGTGTCTCGCTGACTGCTCAGACACAAATATATCTATTTAAAAAAGTCTGGTATACACCAGGAAATTAGAACTGTGGTTTTCCTCTTCCATGGTTCAAATTGGGGTATTATCCACTTTTTTTCCTATTTTACATAAAAAAAACAGTTTGAGTGTCTCACTGACTGTTCAGACACAAATATATCTGTTTAAAAGATTCTCGTGTAGGCCAGAGAACTAGAACTGTGGTTTTCCTCTTCCACGGTTCAAATCTGTGTGTAATCCACCATTTTGCCTTTTTTACATAAAAAAAAACAGTTTGAGTGTCTCGGTGACTGTTCAGACACAAATATATCTGTTTAAAAGATTCTGGTGTAGGTCAGAGAGAGAGAACTGTGGTTTTCCTCTTCCACGGTTCAAACCTGGGTGTAATCCACCTTTTTGCCATTTTTCCAAAAAAAAAAACAGTTTGAGTGTCTCGCTGACTGTTCAGACACAAATATATCTGATTAAAAGATTCTGGTGTAGGCCACAGAAATAGAACTGTGGTTTTCCTCTTCCACAGTTCAAATCTGGGTGTTATCCACATTTTTGCCTTTTTTACATTAAAAAAAACAGTTTGAGTGTCTCAATGACTTGTTCAGACACAAATATATCTATTTAAAAAAGTCTGGTATACGCCAGGAAATTAGAACTGTGGTTTTCCTCTTCCATGGTTCAAATCTCCTTTTTATTACCCTTTTGCCATTGATAGTGCGAGTGTAAGCTATTTTAGTTCATTTACAATGGGCAAGGCGCGTGGCAAGGGACGTGGAACTGGACGTTCTGGTGATGGTGCGTGCAGAGGAGGGGGCCGTGGCCAAGGTGAAAATGTGCCACAACCAACAGCCACATCTTCTCTCTCCCAGTTCTTGACCAAATTACTAGGGAAGCACACATCAACACCACTACAGCGAACTGATCAGTGTGAACAGGTTATTAATTGGATAGCAGATAATACTTCCAGTCACCTGGGCACCACCACCTCCGGTCTGTCTTCCACACGGTCAAGTTTTACTAGCAGTGAATCTTGACTGCATACTCCTCCTCACCCTGATGCTCCTTCCTCCCACCATGCCGAGTGTCGTCAGAGAGCAACTGATCCCACAGTTGGACACTCTGAAGAGCTGTTCACTGGTCCATATCCATATTTGGGCCCCCCGCCTGCTTTGGTTGAAATGGTGGATCAGGAGTAGTGTTGAGCCACCCCCGTAGTGTTCGAGTTCGGTTCGGTTCGTCGAACACCCGTATGTTCGCCGAACTGTTCGTCGAACTATTCATCGAATACCTTCGAACACCGTTAAAACCAATGGCAGGCAAACAAAAACACATAGAAACACATAGAAAACACATAGAAAACACTTCAAAGGTGTCCAAAAGCTGACAAAACTGCTCTGAAGACACAACTAACACATGGAAAAGTGGAGGAGTAAGAGGAGGGAGAGACACAGATATAGGCATGTCATGCCCTTCTAAAATCTTGAAAGGCTGGAGTAAAAATCTAAAATCAGCCTACGAGCACCCAGACGTCGTGACAAGAAAATTAAAAAAAGAAATATCTTTAGGTAGAATGGCGGTTCCATTCACAACACTTTCCTTACAAGACGTAGTGGTATCCCCGTTGTGAGTTGTGCCAAAAACGGAACCCAATACATTCGGACTAATCCACCATTTGTCATATCCAAGGGGCAGGTCCGTAAATGACAACATCGACGGGGAACCAAGTACAGTAGTATATACTGTACATCCTTTGACAAGGCAATCAGGCGGATCAAGAAGTTGGGAAGGGTCACCCTAATGGCCAAAACAGACATTGATGCGGCGTTCCGGTTACTTACTACCTGTGCCTCCGAATAGTGTCTACCTATTGGGCTGCTTCTGGGAAGGAGCATACTATATAGATTGCTGTTTGCCCATGGGGTGCTCCAGATCCTGCTCACTATTTGAAGCATTTAGTTGCTTCCTCGAATGGGTTGTAATGGACGTTTCTAAGGGGGCACATATTATGCATTACCTCAACAACTTCTTATACCAGGTCCCAAATTATTCGCCACAGTGTGAATACACGTGGTAGACCACCTGTGAGAAGGAGAGAGCTGGAGGGAGAGTGGACAACAAAGAGCCGAGGGGTTAGATGGAGAACGGAAGAAGGAAAGAGGGCGAGGGAGGTAAGGGAGTACAGTGGAAGGCCGACCTGAGCTCCCCCACGTTCCTGCTGGGCGGGGAACAGCCCTGGGAAGAAAAGCCGTTTGCGCATCCCTTTGAGGTTACGGGCGCGAGCGAGCAGAGGGACTACGCTGGAGTGCGAAGCCGACACGGCCTGTCCGTTCCTGCCCGTGCGACCTCCGTGTCGCCGGGTTTGTGCCAGAGCCGCGGTGGACCCTGACGGCCAATTCTGGTGCCTGTCCGCTGGTGGGTCGAGCCCCCCCGTGGTGTGGGGGGGTAACATCTGCAGAAGAAAGACCATCTTCCAGCCAAACTAAGATGTCTACTTCTTTTCGTGGACAATGTGATACGATCCCTTTCTTACGGACACGCCCATAGCTACAAATTCCAGATGAGGCACAAAAACAGCAGGTGCTTCAACGGATATCAAGTGCTCCTTCAAGTGGGCTCTCTTCCACCTCAACTTCAACATCACAAATACTCCAGTCCTCAGAGGTGTCACCCCAATCGCACTTGCTTCCTCACATCTCCCAAGTCTCCAGCTGCCCGTCTGAGTATGGGGTAAAACAGATTTTTGAGTCTGCACAGCTGTTTACTCATACTATAGCCTGGGAAATGGAGGTCTGCTCCAGAGCTTCTGTTAATCCAGACGAGGAAATGATCTGCACTAATGCCCAGAATCTTTATGAGTCGGATTCAGGACCAGATGAAGAAGGTTCAGAGCATAATGTAGACCCTCGTTCCCAAACTGTAACTCCTGTTGGTGGAGACAATGATGAAGACGATGTTGAGACTCAAATACCTGATTGGAGCGACAACTTGACTTTTCGGTCAGGGCAGGAAGAGGTTGGCTCTGAGGACGACGGGTGTGAGAACACACAGGGTGATGATGACGAGGTTGGAGATCCCACTTACTGTCAACCCACAGTCAGCCAGTCGATGAGGTCAGCAGAGGAGGTGGAGGAGGATGTGACTAGCCCAGGGGATGGGGATGACTCGGTACCCGGGCTTTTGCCTTGCCTTTGGGATGTCGCGGTGGTCGGCTCCCGGGCCGTACCCTGGGGTCACTCTTTAAAAGGGTGGATAATTGTTCATTTTATAAGAGTTCGTGATGCCACCTGTGGTATCTGGTGAGAAGCACCAGTGCTGCAGCAGTCCACTGAGGCCGGTGATAAGGCAGCTCGATGGTATATCTCCCCACAGGTGGAGCAAGGCCTCAGAAAAGCGTATGCAGGGGGAATGCAGGACAGGGCGAGACCCAGCTGGGTCAGAGCAAGAACGGGAATGGACAGGGTGGTCACGTCAGTACCTTTTACTGGTGGAAATTCAGGCACATCCCGGAGAACTGTAGGGTGAAGGGTGCATATCAGGATCCTCCCCAATGAGCGGGTGTAGGGCCTCCTGTTTCTTGCCTCTGCGTAGTAAGTCTCTGACCTGCCTGGAGCTGGGCCTAACTTTGTCTCTGTCCTGCGCCGGCTGACCTTGTGGTAGGGCCTTATCTTGGAGTTCACGCTCCCAGTATGCAGGGCCTAAGCGTCTCCTGGCTCTGTTACGTATCAGCACCTTAGCGATCCTGGGACTTGTAGTTCTCCATGGATTCCGGTTATGTCTTACTTGGTCATAGAGATCCCGGTAAGCTCGGATCCGGTGTCCGGTAAATGCTTCGGGGTGAGCTGGTTAAGCTCCTCTGCCCCTTATGTACTAACTCGCCACTCTCCTTCAGCCTACTCGGGCCCTCACTACGCTATACACACTAATGGCAGCTTGACGCGCTTCACCGATCTTATGGTTCCGGCACACCTTAAGCTCTAACTGGGCTCCCTGAATCTAGCTAGCAGGAGCCTCGTGCTCCACTGCTGAACTATTAACTGAGTTCTCTAGACTAGACTGAGCTCCACTGCAGACTGACCTCTCTTAGGCTTCTCTACTGCAGGAACTCTTCAGAGGAACTGAACTGCCTAGCTCCACCTTCCCTATTTATATCCCTAACGGGCTCCCTCTGCTGGTCTGAGGTGGAAGGTGGAGATGTGTGAATGTTTATGGGGGCCTCTTGTGGAGGATTCCATCAATGCACTCTTCTAGGATCTGTGATACCAAGCGCAGCTGGACGTCACAGATGCTATTGACGACGAGGTTAGGTTGCGCCTTCCTGGACAGAGAAGGAGTACTGGAAGCACGTCAACAACTGCATCCTCAACCACAACTCTGCCTCTGACCACAAGTCGTAGTGGCTCTTCAGGTCGGATGGGCTCTAAGCCTTGCATAGCCTGGGCATTTTTTCAGATCGATAAGGATGACCCAACTTGTGTTATCTGTAATATTTGTCACCAAAAGCTAAGTAAAGGCCAAAAAATCCATAGTTTGAGTACTTCATGCATGAACCGTCACATGGATATGAAGCATAAGTTGCAGTGGGAAGCTCACTGTGCTACAATGCGGCCTAGTGGGCCGGACCAACCACCGTCTGCCCCATCTTGTGCATCCACAGCCTCTTCATCCTCTATGACTGTAGGGACAGCAGTAACACATGTTTTTGGATGCAGACTAGAGATGAGCGTTGTTCTACTCGAACTGTTCGCCAATCTCAAATTCGAGCTGTTTTGGGCGGTGTTCGAGCCGTTCGGCGAACACGAACAATTTGAGAAAAATTCGGCTGTTCGAGGTTATGTTCGATAACTGTTCGTGCACCAAAATCATAACTGGATTTTTTCTCAGTAATGATGAAAATTAATGTTAATACGCAGTTTGAGTGTACAGCGGGGTGGGGGGAGGGGCAGGGGATGGATCTCTGCAGGAACAATGAAGATCTCCATTTTTTTTTCTCTTTCCCGCATTTGCAGTGGGGAGGTGCAATCTGTCAGCCTATCAGCAGCGCACACACGGAGCGAAGTGCTTTTTTTCACACAAGCAAGGGCATGTGTCATTGGCAGTGTATGTCACATGTCCTTGCCCTATAAGACCAAGCCATTTTCCCCGTCACCACCATTTTCTCACTGCTGCAGCTGCGTGTTAGACGGCATCGCTGTTGCTGTGTGCGCTATACCTTGTTAATTTCAAGCCAATTTTCGCACAAATATACAGATAGCTTGGGAGTAGGGAATAGTTGTGATTGCAGTCCTTTTAAGGACTAGGTTACAGCATTTCCTATGACTTTTATCAGGGAGGTCTGTGCTCTTAAATAGATAGGTTGTGGGAGTAAAGACTAATTGTAATTGGAGTCCTTTTCAGGACTAGGTTACATGAGTTCCTATCAGTTTTTGCCAGGCAGGTCTGTGCCAGTGCTGTGCAAGTTTTTTTCACAGCATTTGGCTGAATCTAGCAAAGCTAATCCTTTTTGGCCTATTGCAGAGTGTGTTAGTCAGTGGAGTAGCCTATCTGTGTTGCAAGATATAACACCTGTGTATAGAATACCAATTTTTTTACTGCACCTAGTGAAGTAAAATCTTTTGGGCATAGCATCATTCTATTAGTCCATCTATACTGACCTCCATCAGGTTGCAAACTGAATATAATTTTTTTCTGCATCTAGCTCTGAAAAAATATTTGGGCTTCTAGCAGTGTGTGGGACTTGGTCTATTAGTCCATCTATACTGACCTCCATCAGGTTGCAAATTAAAAATAATTTTTTTCTTCATTTAGCTCTGAAAAAATATTAGGGCTTCTAGCAGTGTGTGGGACTTGTTCTATTAGTCCTTCTATACTGACCTCCAGCAGGTTGCAAATTGAATATAATTTTTTTCTGCATCTAGCTCTGAAAAAATAGTTGGGCTTCTAGCGGTGTGTGGGACTTGGTCTATTAGTCCATCTATACTGACCTCCATCAGGTTGCAAATTAAAAATAATTTTTTTCTGCATCTAGCTCTGAAAAAATATTTGGGCTTCTAGCAGTGTGTGGGACTTGGTCTATTAGTCCATCTATACTGACCTCCATCAGGTTGCAAATTAAAAATATTTTTTTTCTGCATCTAGCTCTGAAAAAATATTTGGGCTTCTAGCGGTGTGTGGGACTTGGTCTATTAGTCCATCTATACTGACCTCCATCAGGTTGCAAATTAAAAATAATTTTTTTCTGCATCTAGCCCTGAAAAAATATTTGGGCTTCTAGCAGTGTGTGGGACTTGGTCTATTAGTCCATCTATACTGACCTCCATCAGGTTGCAAATTAAAAATAATTTTTTTCTTCATTTAGCTCTGAAAAAATATTTGGGCTTCTAGCAGTGTGTGGGACTTGTTCTATTAGTCCTTCTATACTGACCTCCAGCAGGTTGCAAATTGAATATAATTTTTTTCTGCATCTAGCTCTGAAAAAATAGTTGGGCTTCTAGCGGTGTGTGGGACTTGGTCTATTAGTCCATCTATACTGACCTCCATCAGGTTGCAAATTAAAAATAATTTTTTTCTGCATCTAGCTCTGAAAAAATATTTGGGCTTCTAGCAGTGTGTGGGACTTGGTCTATTAGTCCATCTATACTGACCTCCGTCAGGTTGCAAATTAAAAATATTTTTTTTCTGCATCTAGCTCTGAAAAAATATTTGGGCTTCTAGCGGTGTGTGGGACTTGGTCTATTAGTCCATCTATACTGACCTCCATCAGGTTGCAAATTAAAAATAATTTTTATCTGCATCTACAGTACCTCTGAAAAAATATTTGGGCTTCTAGCAGTGTGTGGGACTATTTGTATTAGTCCATCTATACTGACCTCCATCAGGTTGCAAATTCAAAATAATTTTTTTCTGCATCTAACCCAGCCAATAGTTTTGGCCTAATACCACAGTTTGGCCACTCAGCTCTGCTCGGTTACCATCCATTGTTTTTTTGTGCAAACAACTCCAGAGTTGTGAATTAGTTAACCACCAAAATGCGTGGAAAAAGGCCTGCTGCTGGTGGAAAGGGGAATAGGCGTGTTGGGAAGGGGAAAAAAGGTGGTGTCCGTGGGGTAGGTGTTAAAGCAACAGTAACATCTGCAGAAGAAAGACCATCTTCCAGCCAAACTAAAATGTCTACTTCTTTTAGCGGACAATGTGATAAGATCCCTTTCTTACGGCCACGCCAATCGCTACAAATTCCAGATGAGGCACAAAAACAGCAGGTGCTTCAACGGATATCAAGTGCTCCTTTAAGTGGGCTCTCCTCCACATCAACTTCAACATCACAAATACTCCAGTCCTCAAAGGTGTCACCCAAATCGCACTTGCTTCCTCACAGCTCCCAAATCTGCAGCTGCCCGTCTGAGTATGAGGTAGAACAGATGGTTGAGTCTGCAGAGCTGTTTACTCATACTATAGCCTGGGAATCAGAGGTCGACTCCAGCGCTTCTGTGAATCCAGACGAGGAAATGATCTGCACTGATGCCCAGAATCTTTATGAGTCGGATCCAGGACCAGACGCAGAAGGTTCTGACCATAATGTAGACCCTCATTCCCAAACTGTAACTCCTGTTGGTGGAGACAATGAGGAAGACGATGATAAGACTCAAATACCTGATTGGAGCGACAACTTTAGTTTTTTGTCAGGGCAGGAACAGGTTGGCTCTGAGGACGACGGGTGTGATAACGCACAGGGTGATGATGATGAGGTCGGAGATCCCACTTACTGTCAACCCACAGTCAGCCAAGAGATGAGGTCAGCAGAGGAGGTGGAGGAAGATGCTAGTGACGACGAGGTCAGGTTGCGCCTTCCTGGACAGAGACGTAGTACTGGAAGCACGTCAACAACTGCATCCTCAAACACAACTCTGCCTCTCACCACAAGTCGTGGTGGCTCTTCAGGTCGCATGGGTGCTAAGCCTTGCATAGCCTGGGCATTTTTTCAGATCGATAAAGATGACCCAACTCGTGTTATCTGTAACATTTGTCAGCAAAAGCTAAGTAGAGGCCAAAAAATACATAGTTTGAGTACTTCATGCATGAACCGGCACATGGACATGAAGCATAAGTTGCAGTGGGAAGCTCAGTGTGCTACAATGCGGCCTAGCCGGCCGGGCCAATCACCATCTGCCATATCTTGTGCATCCGCGGCCTCTTCATCCTCTGTGACTGGGGGGACAGCAGTCACACCTGTTTTGGGGCGCAGACCTGCCACCTCTTTACCCGCAACAGCCAGCGTGATTGGCAGGTCATCATTTTCTTTGGAGGTGGTAACACCAGCTGGTGTTGAGCGCTGTCCGACATCGATAGCACCACCTTTGGATCAAGGCAACCTAACATGTCCGCCTGCATCTTCCTCACAGACCGGCAGTTTGCCGGGGACACCCTTATCAACCCCGTCTAAGCACAATAGCCAGCCCTCGGTCCCTCAGATGTGGACAAGTAAAAGACCATTTCCTCCTAGCCATGAGAAAGCTAAGAGGTTGAATTTCACCATCTGCAAGCTCTTGGCTACAGAAATGCTGCCTTTCCGCCTGGTGGACACAGAGGATTTTCGAGACCTTATGTCCGTCGCAGTGCCCCAGTACCAGATGCCCAGTCGGCACTACTTCTCAAAGAAAGGTGTGCCTGCGCTCCACCAGCATGTCGCACACAACATCACCGCTTCTTTGAGAAACTCTGTGTGTGACAGGGTGCATTTCACCACAGACACTTGGACGAGTAGGCATGGACAGGGGCGTTACATGTCGCTGACTGGGCACTGGGTAACTATGGTGACAGCAGGACAAGGGGCTGCTGTCCAAGTCTTGCCGTCCCCACGAGTTGTGCGTCAATCCTCTTTATGTCAAAGTTCCTCCACTGCTTCTGCCTCCTCAACCTCCTCTCGGTCTTCCACCTGCACCCAAAGCCTGTCTGGTCATGCCACAAGCTTTCTAACTGCGCAGAAGGGATCCTGCACACCTCCTTACTATGCTGGCAGTAGGGCTCAACGTCATCAGGCGGTTTTTACATTGAAATGTCTGGGAAATGTGAGTTACACAGCTGAGGAGTTGTGGTCAGCTCTGGAGAACCAATTTCATGAATGGTTGTCTCCACTGGACCTGAAACCAGGGAAGGCCGTGTGCGACAATGCTGCAAACCTAGGTGCGGCCCTTCGCCGGGGCAATGTCACACACGTGCCTTGTATGGCTCACGTGTTGAACCTGGTTGTCCAGCAATTTTTAGCCCACTTTCCCAGACTAGATGGCCTTCTGCAGAGGGCACGGTCGCTGTGTGCTCACTTCCGCAGTTCGCATCCCGCAGCTCAGCGTCTTACATCTCTACAGAAGTCGTTGGGCCTGCCACTTCACCGGCTAAAATGCGATGTGCCTACCCGGTGGAATTCAACTCTGCACATGTTGCAGCGACTGTGGCAGCACCGACAAGCCCTGGTGCAATACGTTCTGACATATAGCCTGGGCCAACGAGATTCAGAGGTGGGGCAAATCATGCTGGAGGAGTGGTCTCAGATCAGGGACCTATGCACCCTTCTGCACAGTTTTGAAATGGCGACGAAGATGTTTAGTGCTGACGATGCCATTATCAGCATGACTATTCCGGTGATTTACATGCTGGAGCACATGTTAAACAGAATTCGGAGTCAGGTGGTGGCACAAGAGGAGGTGGAGGAAGTAGAGGAGGAGGAGTTGTATGCGGAAGGGCTAACATCTGCAAGGTCCAGACGGTCGGCAGCACCAAGGCGGCAGGCATGTGAGGGTGGGGGAGATGGTTTTACCAGGGCGCATGGTAGCAGCCAAACTAGTGAGGAAGGTGCAGAAGCCCAGGAAGAAGTGGAGGACGAACTGATGGAAGACTCATCAGATGAGGGAGACCTTGATCACATTTCTGTTGTGCGAGGTTGGGGGGAGAGGACAGAGGAAGGAAGCATGATTGTTACCTCGCCACCAACACAACAGGGACTTGGTGCTCCTGGATGCGCAACACACATGAGTGCCTTCTTGCTGCACTACCTGCAACATGACCCTCGAATTGTGAGAATTAGAAATAATCCTGACTACTGGGTTGCCACACTGTTAGATCCCCGGTACAAAAGTAAATTTGCAGAAATTATTCCTGCCATAGAAAGGGATGCACGCATGCAGGAGTATCAGCAGAGACTGTTGCAGAATCTTACATGTGCTTTTCCACAAAATACCAGTGGTGCACGTCGTGAATCTCACAGTTCCAACTTGCCAACCGTGGGACCGTCAAGTGTTCAGCACTCAAACCGTAACAGAACCACAGTATCTGCTGGTAACATCAATTTTGCGGAATCATTTCACCACCTTTTTAGACCATCCTTTGCAAGGCCACAGGAGACAAGAAGTCTGACATATAGTCAACGACTAGAGAGGATGGTACAGTAGTATCTCCAAGTAAACATCGAAGCCATGACTGGGTCACTGGACCGTTGCTCTTTTTGGGCTTCCAATCTGGATAAATGGCCGGAGCTAGCCACTTACGCCTTGGAGATCTTGTCATGCCCCGCAGCCAGCGTTCTGTCTGAACGTGTGTTCAGCGCTGCTGGTGGTGTGCTGACAGATAAGCGCACGCGGCTGTCCACTGAGAATGTAGACAGACTCACGTTCATAAAGATGAACAAATCATGGATCCGCATGGACTTTTCTACCCCTTTGTCATCCTGGGGAGACTAAAAGCTTAAGGATTTGGTAAAATCACCTCACCAACCGTTTTAAGCAACTCTGGGGCAATTGATGCCACTTAAGTGGTGTCTGTGCCACAATTTTTGGAAAAAATGGAGACTCTTTTTGGAGTCCCCTTGCTGTGTTTTACGTGACGTTGGCATCGTCAATTTCAGGTGGGTTGGGTGCCCCCCCTCCCTTTAACTGTAAGAAACTACATACACTATGGCTTGGGGTAACACAGATGGTTGAGTCTGAAGAGTAGAGATGAGCGTTGTTCGACTCGAACTGTTCGCCAATCTCAAATTCGAGCTGTTTTGGGCGGTGTTCGAGCCGTTCGGCGAACACGAACGATTTGAGAAAAATTCGGCTGTTCGAGGTTATGTTCGATAACTGTTCGTGCACCAAAATCATAACTGGATTTTTTCTCAGTAATGATAAAAATTAATGTTAATACGCAGTTTGAGTGTACAGCGGGGTGGGGGGAGGGGCAGGGGATGGATCTCTGCAGGAATAATTAAGATCTCCATTTTTTTTTCTCTTTCCCGCATTTACAGTGGGAAGGTGCAATCTGTCAGCCTATCAGCAGCGCACACACGGAGCGAAGTGCTTTTTTTCACACAAGCAAGGGCATGTGTCATTGGCAGTGTATGTCACATGTCCTTGCCCTATAAGACCAAGCCATTTTCCCTGTCGCCACCATTTTCTCACTGCTGCAGCTGCGTGTTAGACGGCACCGCTGTTGCTGTGTGCGCTATACCTTGTTAATTTCAAGCCAATTTTCGCACAAATCTACAGATAGCTTGGGAGTAGGGAATAGTTGTGATTGCAGTCCTTTTAAGGACTAGGTTACAGCATTTCCTACGACTTTTATCAGGCAGGTCTGTGGTCTTAAATAGATAGATTGTGGGAGTAAAGAATAATTCTAATTGCAGTCCTTTTCAGGACTAGGTTACATCAGTTCCTATCAGTTTTTGCCAGGCAGGTCTGTGCCAGTGCTGTGCAAGTTTTTTTCACAGCATTTGGCTGAATCTAGCAAAGCTAATCCTTTTTGGCCTATTGCAGAGTGTGTTAGTCAGTGGAGTAGCCTATCTGTGTTGCAAGATATACCACCTGTGTATAGAATACCAATTTTTTTACTGCACCTAGTGAAGTAAAATCTTTTGGGCATAGCATCAGTCTATTAGTCCATCTATACTGACCTCCATCAGGTTGCAAATTGAATATAATTTTTTTCTGCATCTAGCTCTGAAAAAATATTTGGGCTTCTAGCAGTGTGTGGGACTTGTTCTATTAGTCCATCTATACTGACCTCCATCAGGTTGCAAACTGAATATAATTTTTTTCTGCATCTAGCTCTGAAAAAATATTTGGCATTCTAGCAGTGTGTGGGACTTTCTCTATTAGTCCATCTATACTGACCTCCATCAGGATGCAAATTAAAAATAATTTTTATCTGCATCTACCTCTGAAAAAATATTTGGGCTCCTAGCTGTGTGTGGGACTTGTTCTATTAGTCCATCTATACTGACCTCCATCAGGTTGCAAACTGAATATAATTTTTTTCTGCATCTAGCTCTGAAAAAATATTTGGCCTTCTAGCAGTGTGTGGGACTTTCTCTATTAGTCCATCTATACTGACCTCCATCAGGTTGCAAATTAAAAATAATTTTTATCTGCATCTAGCTCTGAAAAAATATTTGGCCTTCTAGCAGTGTGTGGGACTTTCTCTATTAGTCCATCTATACTGAACTCCATCAGGTTGCAAATTAAAAATAATTTTTATCTGCATCTAGCTCTGAAAAAATATTTGGCCTTCTAGCAGTGTGTGGGACTTTCTCTATTAGTCCATGTATACTGACCTCCATCAGGTTGCAAATTAAAAATAATTTTTTGTCTGCATCTAGCTCTGAAAAAATATTTGGGCTTCTAGCTGTGTTTGGGACTTGTTCTATTAGTCCATCTATACTGACCTCCATCAGGTTGCAAACTGAATATAATTTTTTTCTGCATCTAGCCCTGAAAAAATATTTGGCCTTCTAGCAGTGTGTGGGACTTTCTCTATTAGTCCATCTATACTGACCTCCATCAGGTTGCAAATTAAAAATAATTTTTTGTCTGCATCTACCTCTGAAAAAATATTTGGGCTTCTAGCTGTGTGTGGGACTTGTTCTATTAGTCCATCTATACTGACCTCCATCAGGTTGCAAACTGAATATAATTTTTTTCTGCATCTAGCTCTGAAAAAATATTTGGCCTTCTAGCAGTGTGTGGGACTTTCTCTATTAGTCCATCTATACTGACCTCCATCAGGTTGCAAATTAAAAATAATTTTTATCTGCATCTAGCTCTGAAAAAATATTTGGCCTTCTAGCAGTGTGTGGGACTTTCTCTATTAGTCCATGTATACTGACCTCCATCAGGTTGCAAATTAAAAATAATTTTTTGTCTGCATCTAGCTCTGAAAAAATATTTGGGCTTCTAGCTGTGTTTGGGACTTGTTCTATTAGTCCATCTATACTGACCTCCATCAGGTTGCAAACTGAATATAATTTTTTTCTGCATCTAGCCCTGAAAAAATATTTGGCCTTCTAGCAGTGTGTGGGACTTTCTCTATTAGTCCATCTATACTGACCTCCATCAGGTTGCAAATTAAAAATAATTTTTTGTCTGCATCTACCTCTGAAAAAATATTTGGGCTTCTAGCTGTGTGTGGGACTTGTTCTATTAGTCCATCTATACTGACCTCCATCAGGTTGCAAACTGAATATAATTTTTTTCTGCATCTAGCTGTGAAAAAATATTTGGCCTTCTAGCAGTGTGTGGGACTTTCTCTATTAGTCCATCTATACTGACCTCCATCAGGTTGCAAACTGAATATATTTTTTTTCTGCATCTACCTCTGAAAAAATATTGGGCATGTAGCTGTGTGTGGGACTTGTTCTATTAATCCATCTATACAGACCTCCATCAGGTTGCAAACTGAATATAATTTTTTTCTGCATATACCTCTGAAAAAATATTTGGGCTTCTAGCTGAGTGTGGGACTTGTTCTATTAGTCCATCTATACTGACCTCCATCAGGTTGCAAACTGAATATAATTTTTTTCTGCATCTAGCTCTGAAAAAATATTTGGCCTTCTAGCAGTGTGTGGGACTTGTTCTATTAGTCCACCTATACTGACCTCCATCAGGTTGCAAATTCAAAATAATTTTTTGTCTGCATCTAGCTCTGAAAAAATATTTGGCCTTCTAGCAGTGTGTGGGACTTTCTCTATTAGTCCATCTATACTGACCTCCATCAGGTTGCAAACTGAATATATTTTTTTTCTGCATCTACCTCTGAAAAAATATTGGGCATGTAGCTGTGTGTGGGACTTGTTCTATTAATCCATCTATACAGACCTCCATCAGGTTGCAAACTGAATATAATTTTTTTCTGCATATACCTCTGAAAAAATATTTGGGCTTCTAGCTGTGTGTGGGACTTGTTCTATTAGTCCATCTATACTGACCTCCATCAGGTTGCAAACTGAATATAATTTTTTTCTGCATCTAGCTCTGAAAAAATATTTGGCCTTCTAGCAGTGTGTGGGACTTTCTCTATTAGTCCATCTATACTGACCTCCATCAGGTTGCAAATTAAAAATAATTTTTATCTGCATCTAGCTCTGAAAAAATATTTGGCCTTCTAGCAGTGTGTGGGACTTTCTCTATTAGTCCATGTATACTGACCTCCATCAGGTTGCAAATTAAAAATAATTTTTTGTCTGCATCTAGCTCTGAAAAATATTTGGGCTTCTAGCTGTGTTTGGGACTTGTTCTTTTAGTCCATCTATACTGACCTCCATCAGGTTGCAAACTGAATATAATTTTTTTCTGCATCTAGCCCTGAAAAAATATTTGGCCTTCTAGCAGTGTGTGGGACTTTCTCTATTAGTCCATCTATACTGACCTCCATCAGGTTGCAAATTAAAAATAATTTTTTGTCTGCATCTACCTCTGAAAAAATATTTGGGCTTCTAGCTGTGTGTGGGACTTGTTCTATTAGTCCATCTATACTGACCTCCATCAGGTTGCAAACTGAATATAATTTTTTTCTGCATCTAGCTGTGAAAAAATATTTGGCCTTCTAGCAGTGTGTGGGACTTTCTCTATTAGTCCATCTATACTGACCTCCATCAGGTTGCAAACTGAATATATTTTTTTTCTGCATCTACCTCTGAAAAAATATTGGGCATGTAGCTGTGTGTGGGACTTGTTCTATTAATCCATCTATACAGACCTCCATCAGGTTGCAAACTGAATATAATTTTTTTCTGCATATACCTCTGAAAAAATATTTGGGCTTCTAGCTGTGTGTGGGACTTGTTCTATTAGTCCATCTATACTGACCTCCATCAGGTTGCAAACTGAATATAATTTTTTTCTGCATCTAGCTCTGAAAAAATATTTGGCCTTCTAGCAGTGTGTGGGACTTGTTCTATTAGTCCACCTATACTGACCTCCATCAGGTTGCAAATTCAAAATAATTTTTTGTCTGCATCTAGCTCTGAAAAAATATTTGGCCTTCTAGCAGTGTGTGGGACTTTCTCTATTAGTCCATCTATACTGACCTCCATCAGGTTGCAAACTGAATATATTTTTTTTCTGCATCTACCTCTGAAAAAATATTTGGGCTTCTAGCTGTGTGTGGGACTTGTTCTATTAGTCCATCTATACTGACCTCCATCAGGTTGCAAATTGAATATAATTTTTTTCTGCATCTAACCCAGCCAATAGTTTTGGCCTAATACCACAGTTTGGCCACTCAGCTCTGCTCGGTTCCCATCCATTGTTTTTTTGTGCAAACAACTCCAGAGTTGTGAATTATTTAACCACCAAAATGAGTGGAAAAAGGCCTGCTGCTGGTGGAAAGGGGAATAGGTGTGTTGGGAAGGGGAAAAAAGGTTGTGTCCGTGGGGTAGGTGTTAAAGCAACAGTAACATCTGCAGAAGAAAGACCATCTTCCAGCCAAACTAAAATGTCTACTTCTTTTAGCGGACAATGTGATAAGATCCCTTTCTTACGGCCACGCCAATCGCTATAAATTCCAGATGAGGCACAAAAACAGCAGGTGCTTCAACGGATATCAAGTGCTCCTTTAAGTGGGCTCTC
Organism: Phyllobates terribilis; assembly: GCF_046119375.1. Taxonomy (NCBI): domain Eukaryota; kingdom Metazoa; phylum Chordata; class Amphibia; order Anura; family Dendrobatidae; genus Phyllobates; species Phyllobates terribilis. Next base: position 450,455,454 of record NW_027362764.1, read on the forward strand.
CTCCACATCAACTTCAACATCACAAATACTCCAGTCCTCAAAGGTGTCACCCCAATTGCACTTGCTTCCTCACAGCTCCCAAATCTCCAGCTGCCCGTCTGAGTGTGAGGTAGAACAGATGGTTGAGTCTGCAGAACTGTTTACTCATACTATAGCCTGGGAATCAGAGGTCGACTCCAGCGCTTCTGTGAATCCAGACGAGGAAATGATCTGCACTGGTGCCCAGAATCTTTATGAGTCGGATCCAGGACCAGACGCGGAAGGTTCTGACCATAATGTAGACCCTCATTCCCAAACTGTAACTCCTGTTGGTGGAGACAATGAGGAAGACGATGATGAGACTCAAATACCTGATTGGAGCGACAACTTTAGTTTTTTGTCAGGGCAGGAACAGGTTGGCTCTGAGGACGACGGGTGTGATAACGCACAGGGTGATGATGATGAGGTTGGAGATCCCACTTACTGTCAACCCACAGTCAGCCAAGAGATGAGGTCAGCAGAGGAGGTGGAGGAAGATGCTAGTGACGACGAGGTCAGGTTGCGCCTTCCTGGACAGAGACGTAGTACTGGAAGCACGTCAACAACTGCATCCTCAAACACAACTCTGCCTCTCACCACAAGTCGTGGTGGCTCTTCAGGTCGCATGGGTGCTAAGCCTTGCATAGCCTGAGCATTTTTTCAGATCGATAAAGATGACCCAACTCGTGTTATCTGTAACATTTGTCAGCAAAAGCTAAGTAGAGGCCAAAAAATACATAGTTTGAGTACTTCATGCATGAACCGGCACATGGACATGAAGCATAAGTTGCAGTGGGAAGCTCAGTGTGCTACAATGCGGCCTAGCCGGCCGGGCCAACCACCGTCTGCCATATCTTGTGCATCCGTGGCCTCTTCATCCTCTGTGACTAGGGGGACAGCAGTCACACCTGTTTTGGGGCGCAGACCTGCCACCTCTTTACCCGCAACAGCAAGCGTGATTGGCAGGTCATCATTTTCTTTGGAGGTGGTAACACCAGCTGGTGTTGAGCGCTGTCCGACATCGATAGCACCACCTTTGGATCAAGACAACCTAACATGTCCGCCTGCATCTTCCTCACAGACTGGCAGTTTGCCGTGGACACCCTTATCAACCCCGTCTAAGCACAATAGCCAGCCCTCGGTCCCTCAGATGTGGACAAGTAAAAGACCATTTCCTCCTAGCCATGAGAAAGCTAAGAGGTTGAATTTCACCATCTGCAAGCTCTTGGCTACAGAAATGCTGCCTTTCCGCCTGGTGGACACAGAGGATTTTCGAGACCTTATGTCCGTCGCAGTGCCCCAGTACCAGATGCCCAGTCGGCACTACTTCTCAAAGAAAGGTGTGCCTGCGCTCCACCAGCATGTCGCACACAACATCACCGCTTCTTTGAGAAACTCTGTGTGTGACAGGGTGCATTTCACCACAGACACTTGGACGAGTAGGCATGGACAGGGGCGTTACATGTCGCTGACTGGGCACTGGGTAACTATGGTGACAGCAGGACAAGGGGCTGCTGTCCAAGTCTTGCCGTCCCCACGAGTTGTGCGTCAATCCTCATTATGTCAAAGTTCCTCCACTGCATCTGCCTCCTCAACCTCTGCTCGGTCTTCCACCTGCACCCAAAGCCTGTCTGGTCATGCCACAAGCTTTCTAACTGCGCAGAAGGGATCCTGCACACCTCCTTACTATGCTGGCAGTAGGGCTCAACGTCATCAGGCGGTTTTTGCTTTGAAATGTCTGGGAAATGTGAGTCACACAGCTGAGGAGTTGTGGTCAGCTCTGGAGAACCAATTTCATGAATGGTTGTCTCCACTGGACCTGAAACCAGGGAAGGCCGTGTGCAACAATGCTGCAAACCTGGGTGTGGCCCTTCGCCGGGGCAATGTCACACACGTGCCTTGTATGGCTCACGTGTTGAACCTGGTTGTCCAGCAATTTTTAGCCCACTATCCCAGACTAGATGGCCTTCTGCAGAGGGCATGGTCGCTGTGTGCTCACTTCCGCCGTTCGCATCCCGCAGCTCAGCGACTTACATCTCTACAGAAGTCGTTGGGCCTGCCACTTCACCGGCTAAAATGCGATTTGCCTACCCGGTGGAATTCAACTCTGCACATGTTGCAGCGACTGTGGCAGCACCGACAAGCCCTGGTGCAATACGTTCTGACGTATAGCCTGGGCCAACGAGATCCAGAGGTGGGGCAAATCACGCTGGAGTAGTGGTCTCAGATCAGGGACCTATGCACCCTTCTGCACAGTTTTGAAATGGCGACGAAGATGTTTAGTGCTGACGATGCCATTATCAGCATGACTATTCCGGTGATTTGCATGCTGGAGCACATGTTAAACAGAATTCGGAGTCAGGTGGTGGCACAAGAGGAGGTGGAGGAAGTAGAGGAGGAGGAGTTGTATGCGGAAGGGCTAACATCTGCAAGGTCCAGACGGCCGGCAGCACCAAGGCGGTAGGCATGTGAGGGTGGGGGAGATGGTTTTACCAGGGCGCATGGTAGCAGCCAAACTAGTGAGGAAGGTGCAGGAGCCCAGGAAGAAGTGGAGGACGAACTGATGGAAGACTCATCAGATGAGGGAGACCTTGATCATATTTCTGTTGTGCGAGGTTGGGGGGAGAGGACAGAGGAAGGAAGCATGATTGTTACCTCGCCACCAACACAACAGGGACTTGGTGCTCCTGGATGCGCAACACACATGAGTGCCTTCTTGCTGCACTACCTGCAACATGACCCTCGAATTGTGAGAATTAGAAATAATCCTGACTACTGGGTTGCCACACTGTTAGATCCCCGGTACAAATGTAAATTTGCAGAAATTATTCCTGCCATAGAAAGGGATGCACGCATGCAGGAGTATCAGCAGAGACTGTTGCAGAATCTTACATGTGCTTTTCCACAAAACACCAGTGGTGCACGTATTAAATCTCACAGTTCCAACATGCCAACCGTGGGACCGTCAAGTGTTCAGCACTCAAACCGTAACAGAACCACAGTATCTGCTGGTAACATCAATTTTGCGGAATCATTTCACCACTTTTTTAGCCCATCCTTTGCAAGGCCACAGGAGACAAGAAGTCTGACACATAGTCAACGCCTAGAGACGATGGTACAGGAGTATCTCCAAGTAAACATTGAAGCCACGACTGTGTCACTGGACCCTTGCTCTTTTTGGGCTTCCAATCTGGATAAATGGCCGGAGCTAGCCACTTACGCCTTGGAGATCTTGTCATGCCCCGCAGCCAGCGTTCTGTCTGAACGTGTGTTCAGCGCTGCTGGTGGTGTGCTGACAGATAAGCGCACGCGGCTCTCCACTGATAATGTAGACAGACTCACGTTCATAAAGATGAACAAATCATGGATCCGAAACGACTTTTCTACCCCTGTGTCATCCTGGGGAGAGTAAAAGCTTGATGATTGGTTAAAATCACCCTACCAACCGTTTTAAGCTTTCAAATTACTAATCATGTTTATCTGTATCTTGACTGGAAAATAATTTGGGCTTTGTAGCAGTGTGCAGCACTGATCCTATTAGGCCATCTATACTAAGCTCCACCAGATTTAAAATTAATAATAATTTTTACTGCATCTAGCCCGGAAAATAATTTTGGGGCTCTGAGATGCGCAAGACACATAAGTGCCTTCTTGCTGCACTACCTGCAACATGACCCTCATATTGTCAGAATTCGAAGTAATCATGACTACTGGGTTGCCACACTCTTAGATCCCCCAAACTTTTCGATCAACCTTTTCATTTTAATAAAGACCAAAAAAATGGTCATTTTTGCAATTATAAGCATTAGCTGGTTATTAGAAACTGAAATCAAACAGTTTTCAACTCAAAACTTTATTCTAGGTGATGTTACATTTTCACATAGGACCCCTTGTTCGAAAGGAGCTTCTGAACTCTCTCGTCCATTGAATTTGTCAGGTTTTGGATGGTTTCTGCTTCAATTGTTTTGCATGAGGACAGAATACCCTCCCAGAGCTGTTGCTTAGATGTGAAATGCCTCCCGTCATCATAGACACTCCTTATGATGATGCTCCAGAGGTTCTGAATGGGGTAGAGGTCAGGGGAGCATGGGGGTCACACCATAAGTTTGTCCCCTTTTATGCCCATATCAGCCAGAGATGCAGATGTTTTATGTGCAGCATGAGATCTTGCTGTGAAATACACGGTTTTTCTTCTTGAACCATGGCAGGAAGTGCTGTTTGAGAAAATCCACATACATTATGGAGTTCATCTTTAGCACCTTCAGGGATCCTAAAGGGGCCGACAATCTCTCACCCCATGATTCCAGCCTAAAACATTACTCCACCTCCTCCTTGTTGACGCTGTAGCCGTGTTTGCGTGGGGTGTCCATCAACCAGCCATCCTCCACTCCATCTATCTGGACCATCGAGCGCTGCACGGCACTCATCCGTGAACAAAACAGTTTTGAAATCAGTCTTCATGTAATGTTTGGCCCACTGGAGCCGTTTCTGCTTGTGTGAAGTGGATAGAGGAGGTCGACAGGATGGCGTATGCATAGCTGCAAACCTCTGAAGGACCCTGCATCTTGTTGTCGGGGGACGTTGGAGGCACCAGCAGCTTCAAAAACTTGTCTGCTGCTATGACAAGGCTTTTTTGCCGCTGCTCTTTTAACCTGACGTAATTGCCTGTAGGAAAGAGTCCTCAATTTGCCCTTATCAGCACGCACACGTGTGTACTGTGAATCAGCTACATACTTCTTGATTGCCAAGACACTTCATCCTGATCATCGCACAATGTTGATTGTAGTCATGCCTTGACCTAAACACTCCACAATTTGTTGCTTCTCAGCAGCCGACACATCCTTTTTCTTTCCCATTTTGGCAGAAAATGTAGGCTGCTTAATAATGTGAAACAGCCTTCTTAAGTAGTCTTGCCTTTCATTGGATACACCTGCCAAACTAATTAGCACAGGTGTCTGCAATTGCTTACAGTGATATAAAGAGCCCTGACACACATCACCATCAATGAGTTTAACTGACAAACAAACAAATTCTTCCCTTATCACTCCTAAACACTTTTTGCACAATAATTTGGAACACAGTGTACAAGTGCTTTTCCACAAAACACCAGTGGTTCACGTAGTGAATCTTACAGTTCTAACTTGCCAACCGTGGTCTGTATGGAGTTGTTCAATAAAGGGCCCAAAATTAAGATAACATAGATGGGAGAGGTCTCTATGAATATGAATTCCTAAGTATTTGATACCCTGTGAGGGCCAGGCAAAGGGAAAGTTGGACTGGATGGAATCCTATATGGATTTGGGGAGGGAGACATCGAGGGCCTCAGACTTCGCTGCATTGATTTTAAAATTTGACCATGTAACAAAGTGATCTATTTCAGCCATAACAGCATGGATGGATATATGTGATTGAGTGATATATACTAGGACATCATCAGCAAATAGAGAGCACTTGTACTCGGTGCCTCCCACCTCAATCCACCTAATATTGGGGTTATGGCGAATTGATGAGAGCAGGTGCTCCATCACTAGGATGTATAAGAGAGGGGACAGAGGACATCCCTGCCTTGTCCCATTGGTGATTGTGAAAGGTGATGAAAATGTTCTGATGCACCCCCTGGGCCTTGGGACACCCGGAGCCGGACCCTTTTTGGTGGATGCTGGTGGTTGTAGTCTTCGTGGCGGCGACCCGGTTCCATGGCTCAGGGTGGTCAAACCAGTAGCGGAACTATTTATGTGGTTTTGATGTTTAAATGTCCGACTACGCCACCCGTGGATTGCGGTCAGAGTGAACCGCCGCTGCAGAGCAGACCGCTGAGGCTGGTGTTGTGGGTGCAGCAGAGCGTAGCATAACTCCCCACGGGAGGAGTATAGCCTCAGGGCAGTGTATGCGGAGGATGGGGGTGATGGTGCAGGGCAGCAGCAGTAACGACACGGAGTCAGTGATGCAGTCCAGGGCCTTTACTCACAGTTCTTATTATCCAGACCACGTCTGCAGGTAACGGCTGCCCACGTCGTACTGTGCTCACCAGGTGAGGGGCTCAGACAACTCCCAGATAACTTTGGAGCGCTTCACAGGACCCCCTTTGTGTGTCCTTTGTCTGGCCTTTCTTACCAACCCTTCTGTCCGGCTTCCTCGGGCCTCCTCTTGGTAAACTTGGCGCCAGTTTCCCTGACCCTATGTGTTGCCTTCCTAGCGGGTGTAGCGAGGGGCTGCGCCACATAAAATGTCACAGCCTCCGGTTTCTAGCTGAGGGTCGTTTCCTGCCTCCACTAGTTTTGGGGACCGGTCTCCCCCTTTGGCCTGACCCCTCCACGCAGGTGGATTCGGGCGTGCGGTGGCGACTCGCCCGTCCGCACCCCTGGGATCCCCTCATTCCTCGTTCCTGGAGCCTTCTCCGCTCCTCTTCCTTCCTTCTCCCTCTTCCAGGCCTGGGCCTCTGTTACTAGGCCCGCCTCCGGAGCAGAGCTCATGCAGAGCCCCTGCTCCCTGCCACTTCTGCTCAGACTTCTCTGCACTGAACTAAGATGGTGCCCACCTTTTATACTCCCTTCTCAATGCACCCAGGAACTGCTTCCTCCCTGCTCCTGCACTACAGCGTTCCCCTTCCTCAGTGTTCCCTCCCCCCACTCCAGCCAGGGACATGGACTGTCGTGCCCATCTCAGAGGCATATTGGTCGCCCTGCCCCACGGCAATGTGGTGTAATGCATGCAGGTGTCGGGTCCTGATCCACACTCCATCCTTACCTGAGAGTGAGATATCACACCTCTGGGTGAGGTGCAATACCACTGTAGCAACCGAGCCCTCAGGGTGCTACAGTTCCATTCATCTTCAGCCTAGGTGACGTATTGTGATACAGGGCCGTGATTTTGGCTATAAAAGGGTCCCCTAGACCCCTACCCCAAGCTTTTTAAGAGAATCATATATGGCGTGCCAGGAGACTCTATGGATTGCTTTCTCAGCATCCAACGAGAGTATCTAATTACAAATTTTTAACTGCATCTAGCCCAGGAAATACTTTGTGCCTAGTAGCAGTGTCTGCTAGTCAGCGGATTATCCCGGCTGTTAAGCAAGCTACACCACCTGTAGTTTGGACACTTAATTTTTTCAAAGGAAATGCTTCGGGACCACGGGATACTCAGTGAAGAGCATCAGGAGGCACCCCAAGGCATAGGGGCTGGGACTGGCAGTAGGATGCCTTGCGGTGGACAGCCGAGCTCGATCCTTATAAAAGCTTTTTAACTGCAGCAGCTTTAGTGGACGCTACTGGAGCTGGAATTACGCAGCTGCTGGCATGAGACTTGCCCTCCAATGGATCCTTGTAAATGGATTTAAAGTGTATTCATTCAAATTAGAGAGACAATTTAAATTAAAAAGCTTAGAGCTGCCTCCACCACAGGGGGGCTCGCTCGTCCCACCAGCGGACAGGCACCAGTATTGGGAGAGGGGGGCTGGCTATCAGGGTTAACCGCGGCTCTGGCACAAACCCGGCGACACGGAGGTGGCACGGGCAGGAGCGGACTGAACGTGTCGGCTTCTCACTTTTTGGATTTTAGAAGGGCATGACATGCCTATATCTGTGTATCCCCCTCCTTTTACTCTTCCACCTCTTTTCTTTTCGCATGACTATATGTACTTGTCACTTTTCCATGTGTTAGTTGTGTCTTCTGAACAGTTTGTCAGCTTTTGGACGCCTCTGAAGGTGTTTTCTATGTGTTTCTATGTGTTTTTGTTTGCCTACCATTGGTTTTAACGGTGTTCGAAGGTGTTCGACGAACAGTTCGACGAACAGTTCGGCGAACACAGGGGTGTTCGACGAACCGAACTCGAACACTACGGGGGTGGCTCAACACTACTGAAGAGCTGTTTACTCAGAGGTCTGCTCCAAAGCTTCTGTGTCTGTTAGTCAGTGTAGAATTTTTAACTGCATCTAGCTTAGGCAATACTTTGGGCGTAGCAGTCCAGCTGCGAAGCAAGCTTCACCGCCTGTGTATCTAATAAGAATTTTTAAATGCATCTAGCCTTTGCAAACTGTGGGGACCCCCAACCAAACCCAGACGCACAGCCCCACTACCGCCCCCCTTTCCTTGACAATACAATAATGTAACTCTTACAACTGGATGGGTGAGGATCGGTCACAGCTTTATTAACTCTTTATACTCATTCCATTAGAAAGGCATTTTATTTCTAAAATAATTCAGCTTGTTGCAGCATGCCCTGGGTCTCCACACCGGCAAGTTGGCCAACAAGTGTAACTCTCCAACATGTCCTTTCTATTTCCAGGCCACGGAGGATCCTGCGTACTAGTATGCAGGACTCTGACCCCCATCCATCACTCTTAATGCTTCTTCCACTCCGTCCTGGAGTCCTGACAGGAATATGTCCAGTCCAATATCCATTAAGTGAACACCGTTGGGCCGTATGAGGCCTGCTTTATCTCCTTCCAGTTGTCGGTGATGTATCACTACACCACCTCTGTCTCTTCTAAATTTTGCCATCCGAATATTTATTACCTGCCTTGTCCGTTCGATGGCCGTGATGTCTCGCGCACCTTGCCATACCGCTATCGGCACAATCTCTGACCATACTATAGTTAGTTTTGTGAAAAATTCTCTGAAGCGCTCAGTGTCTAGTTTCATTATTGTCATTTGTTATGCGCTCTTGTGATGACCTAGGTCATTTCCCCCGGCCTGTATAACTAAGATGACCGGACCTCTTGCCTCTCTCCCTACCTTGATTACCTCCATTAGTACCTGTGGCCATAACAGGCCTCTAATACCTCTCCAGTTGAAATATGTGTTTTGAAACTCTAATTTCCTCCCGCCTGAGAAGACTTTCACCCTTTTTTCTGCCCAATATATATACGAGTGGCCTATCACCCATACAGTTAGCTTAGCGTCACCTGTAAAAGAAACAAACCATGTTAGGATAACAAGTCTGGTCTTATGTATCTCGCCAAACACGAGGATCGCCATCTCCCTATCCTCTGAACTTCCGTTTCTGACAGTCCTGCTCTTGCTGCTTCCGTGGCCGCGCCTATGCGGAATGAGTGTGTCCCGTAATCTTTGGGGTGATTCCCTGCCGATGTTAGGCATTTATTAAATATAGCTTGGAACTGGTATCTTGATAATGGTGTTCCATCAATGTGTGATAGGAAGAAATTACTTTGTGATCTGATAGTTATATATGTTTTTACTATTGTTACCCGACTCAGTGTACTGTTTGTGGGTTGTAGAAGTACCCAAGTGCCCATACCCGCTGGAACCGTTTTCGATTTGCATATGCGTAGACGTATTGCATTATTGGCTGTGACTACATCCTTGTGTAATAAGCCTCCACTGGTGGTAATTTTGGATTGAGGGACTAATTCGCTTATGCATAGCGCCCCGAAGAAGGCGATCGAAAATGCAGTAGACAGTAGTGTTGCTTCAAATTGTGAGTGTCATGTTAATGGTGTTAGGGATATGATGTGAGAAATCAGTTTTAGTGACACGGGACGGGACGTCTACACTCCTGACTTGGCTGACCCCTTTTCCACCCTTGGATTGTCTGATGATGAATCTCTTTGTCACATCTCCCCAATTCAGTAGTTGGAAGTGAAATGCTACTCCAGCCAGACACCGCTGCGCTGACGCCCCTGATATGCCCCTCATCATTAGTTGGTGGAGAAGCCCAAATATTTTTTCAGAGCTAGATGCAGATAAAAATTATTTTGAATTTTCAACCTGGTGGAGGTTAGTATAGATGGACTAATAGAACAAGTCCCACACACTGCTACAAGCCCAAATATTTTTTCAGTGCTAGATGCAGATAAAAATTATTTTGAATTTGCAACCTGCTGGAGGTTAGTATACATGGACTAATAGAACAAGTCCCACACACTGCTACAAGCCCAAATATTTTTTCAGTGCTAGATGCAGATAAAAATTATTTTGAATTTGCAACCTAGTGGAGGTTAGTATAGATGGACTAATAGAACAAGTCCCACACACTGCTACAAGCCCAAATATTTTTTCAGAGCTAGATGCAGATAAAAATTATTTTGAATTTGAAACCTGGTGGAGGTTAGTATAGATGGACTAATAGAATGATACTATGCCCAAAAGGTTTTACTTGGCTAGGTGCAGTAAAAAAAAATTGTATTCTTTACACAGGTGGTGTAGCTTGCAACATAGATAGGCTACTCCACTGACTAACACACACTGCAAGAGGCCAAAAAGGATTTGCTTAGCTAGATTTAACCAAATGCTGTGAAAAAAACTTGCGTAAATTGGCTTGAAATTAACACTCAAAGTATACCGCACACAGCAACAGCGGTGCCATCTAACACGCAGCTGCAGCAGTGAGAAAATGGTGGCTACGTGGAAAATGGCTTGGTCTTATAGGGCAAGGACATGTGACATACACTGCCAATGACACATGCACTTGCTTGTGTGAAAAAAAGCAGTTCGCTCCATGTGTGCGCTACTGATAGGCTGACAGATTGCACCTCCCCTCTGTAAATGCGGGAAAGAGAAAAAAAAATGGAGATCTTCATTATTTCTGCAGAGATCCATCCCCTGCCCCTCCCCCCGCCCCGCTGTACACTCAAACTGCGTATTAACATTAATTTTCAGCATTACTGAGAAAAAATCCAGTTATGATTTTGGTGCACGAACAGTTATCGAACATAACCTCAAACAGCCGAATTTTTTTCAAATTGTTCTTGTTCGCCGAACTGCTCGAACACCGCCCAAAACAGCTCGAATTTGAGATTGGCAAACAGTTCGAGTCGTACACCGCTCATCTCTAAACAGGAGATCCCATGTAGCAATGGCCAAATATTTGAACAGCCATGGCCACAGGAAGACAACGCTGGCAAGAGGTGGACGATGACGAGACACAATTGCCAGGAAGTGAGGAGGAGGACCGTGGTGCGGAAGTGGAAGAGAAGGAGGTTGTGGATGATCTAGTAACTGACAGAACGTGGCAGGAGGACACGCAGAGTGAGGCCAGCAGCACACAGGGGGAGGGAGGCAGAGTACCCCAACAGGCAGGAAGAAGCAGTGTGGTGGCTGCAGACAGAAGGTGGGCAACCGTTCCCCGTAACACCAACACGAGAGACGTTGCCAGTACAACCGGTAGGTCTTCCAGAGTCTGGAATTTTTTTAAAGACTCTGCTGATAACCCCAAATAGGCCATTTGTACCACCTGCCAGGCCAGCATCAGCAGGGGTGACACAAATACAAGCCTGACCACCACCAGCATGATCAGGCACATGGCAGCAAAGCACCCGACTTTGTGTGGCGAACCCCAGGGTCAAGGACCAGTGTCAGCGGGTGTCACCTCTGCTTCTTCCGCTGTTGTGTGAGTAAGAGAACCCCCTGTTGTGCACGCAAGGCAATCCCCTGTCCATACTGCATGCAAAGATGCCCCCTCCTCTCAGTCTTCTCTTGTTATGGCAGTTTCTCAAGAAACAGCATCAACGTCCACGTCCACATCCCACCGCAGCGTTCAATTGTCCATATCCCAGACCTTTGAACAAAAGTGCAAATTCGCAGCCAACGCCCCACAGGCCACACTCCAAAATTCACACATTTCATGACTGCTTGCGTTGGAAATGCTGCCTTTTAGGCTGGTGGAGACGGAATCCTTCCGCAATCTTAAGGCGGTGGCCGTCCCTCGGTACTCGGTCTCCAGCCGACACTATTTTGCCCGGTGTGCCATCCCCACACTACACAAGCACGTGTCCCAAAACATCTGCCGTGCCCTCAACAACGCTGTTACTGGGAGAGTCCACCTGACATCAGACACGTGGAGAAGTGCTTGTGGCCAGGGACGGTACATCTCCATTACGGCCCACTGGGTAAACATAGTGGAAGCCAGGACCCAGTCGGACCTTGGGACGGAACACATCCTCCCCAAACCGAGGATTGCGGGCCCTATGTCAGTCAGAGTTGCCCCCACAGTGTACAGCTCCTGCGCATCATCCTCCTCCTCCTCCTCATGTTCAGCCTCCATCTCAGATATCACCACATCAGTTAGAAGCTGGAAGCACTGCAGTACTGCATCAGCCAAGCAGCAACAGGCTATACTGAAACTCATAAGCTTAGATGACAAACCTCACACTGCTTGTGAGTTGTGGACAGCTGTGAAAGAGCAGGCAGATCTGTGACTGAGACCGCTGAACCTACATGCATGCATGTTCGTGTGTGACAATGGCCATAACCTGGTGGCGGCTCTGAGGCGAGGCGAGATTACACACGCACCATGCCTGGCTCATGTGCTTAGCCCCGTGGTTCAGCGATTTCTTAAATCATACCCTGAGTTGCCATATCTGCTCATCAAAGTACGCCGCCTGTCAGCTCATTTTCGGAAGTCGGCTACAGCTTCCGCCGCCCTTGCTGTGTTGCAGCAGTGCTTGCAGCTTCCGGAACACCGACTCGTGTGTGATGACCCCACACGTTGGAACTCTACCCTCCACAGGTTGCAAAGGATTTGTGAGCAGAAGAGAGCAGTTGTGGAGCACCAGCTGCTACAAGGCTGTCGAAATTCAGGTCTGGCTCCACACATAAGACCTCATTAGTGAACCTGCATGTCTGACATATGTATCATCCTGACAAACTTTGAGGAGTCCACCAAGATGGTGATTGGCGATGATGCCATCATTAGCGTCAGCATCCCACTTGTCTGTCTTTTGCAACGCTCTCTGCAGAGAATTAAAGAGGAGGCATTGCAGCCAGAGTATGATGAGATTGATCAAGAAGCCGTAGCGGGCGATTACACACAGCCCAGCCTCATCCCAACGTGCATTGGGGGACAATAAGGGAGAGGAGGAGGAGGAGGAAGAACAGGAGCTGGTATCATGCGCTGTAAATGGTAGTACCTGTACAACTGTCATACCGTCGGTTCAGCGTGGGTGGCCTGAGGACAGGGGGGAGGAGGAGGAGAGCATGGTCAGTCATCATCTTGGTGAGGACACGGAAGTCTTGCCTGCTACCAGTCTGGAATGCATGGCTGACTTTATGTTAAGCTGCCTTAACCATGACCCTGGCATTGTCAAAATGTTGGGTGACAGTCATTACTGGTTGGTGACACTTTTAGACCCCTGCAACAAGGAGAACTTTCACTCTCTTATTCCTGAGGTGGAGAGGTCTACAAAAATGGGGCAGTACCAGAAGGCCCTTGCTGCAGAACTGTTAAAAAAATTCCCATCTGAACACGCAAGCGGCCGAGGTCACAGTTCGTTGCCCAACCAAGGCGTACAGGCGAGATAGACGCAACTCCAATACAGCAGAGGCAGGAGAGCACTGTCAACGTTCTGGGACAGTTTTCTGAGACCCGCCCAGCTTACAGGCCCTGAGGCGCGGGGTACTCTCACAAGAAGTAACATAGTAACATAGTTTTTAAGGTTGAAGGAAGACTAAGTCCATCTAGTTCAAACCATAGCCTAACATGTTGATCCAGAGGAAGGCAAAAAAAACCCATGTGGGAAACACAAAGCTCCACATTGGGGGAAAAAATTCCTTCCCGACTCCATACGACAATCAGACTAGTTCCCTGGATCAACGCCCTATCATGGAATCAAGTTTTTATAACCTGTAATATTATACTTTTCAAGAAAGGCATCCATGCCCTTCTTAAATTTTAATAGTGAATCACTCATTACAACATCATGCGGCAGAGAGTTCCATAGTCTCACTGCTCTTACAGTAAAGAATCCCCATCTGTGATTATGATTAAACCTTCTTTCCTCCAGACGTAGAAGATGCCTACTTGTCCCCCTCTCAGGCCTCAGAGTAAAAAAATCAGTAGAAAGGTCTTTGTACTGTCCCCTCATATACTTGTACAGAGTAATAAGATCACCCCTAAGCCTTCTTTTTTCCACAGTAAATAGCCCCAAGTGTAATAACCTGTCTTGGTATTGCCGACCCCCCAGTCCTCTAATAACCTTGGTCGCTCTTCTCTGCACCCGCTCTAGTTCAGCTATGTCTTTCTTATACACCAGAGACCAGAACTGTACACAGTATTCTAAGTGTGGTCGCAATAATGACTTGTATAGAGGTAAAATTATGTTCTCCTCATGAGCAACTATGCCTCTTTTAATACAGCCCATTATTTTATTTGCCTTTGCAGCAGCTGCCTGACACTGGCCACTAAACGTGAGCTTGTCGTCCACCAATACACCCAGGTCTTTTTCAGTTACAGTTTTGCCCAGTGTTTTACAATTAAGCATATAATTATACATTTTATTTCCTCTGCCCAAGTGCATTACCTAACATTTATCCCCATTAAAGCTTATTTGCCATTTATCAGCCCAAGCTTCTAGTTTACATAGATCCTCCTGTAATATAAAATTGTCCTCCTCTGTATTGATTACCCTGCAGAGTTTAGTGTCATCTGCAAATATTGAAATATTACTCTGTATGCCCCCTACAAGGTCATTAATAAATATGTTAAAAAGAAGGGGGCCCAATACTGACCCCTGTGGTACCCCACTGTTAACTGAGACCCAGTCTGAGTGTTTTCCATTAATAACCACCCGTTGTTTCCTATCACTGAGCCAATTCTTAACCCACATACATATATTTTCCCCTATCCCCATTTTTCTCATTTTATGTATCAACCTTTTGTGTGGAACCGTATCAAAAGCTTTTGAAAAGTCCATATACACAACATCCACTGCATTTCCTTGGTCCAGTCCAGAACTTGCCTCCTCATAAAAACTGATCAGATTAGTCTGCAGGAACGGTTCCTCGTAAACCCATGTTGATATTGGGTCATGAGGTTATTCTTCTTCATATACTCTATTATAGCATCTCTTAGGAAACCCTCATGGATTTTACCCACAGTAGAGGTTAACCTTACCAGCCTATAATTTCCAAGTTCAGTTTATGTCCCCTTTTTGAATATTGGCACCACATTTGCTATACGCCAGTTCTGTGGTACAGACCCTGTTATTATGGAATCTTTAAAGATTAAAAATAATGGTCTATCTATGACATTACTTAATTCCTGCAGTACTCATGGGTGTATCCCATCCGGGACTGGGGATTTGTCAACTTTAGTGATTTTTAGACACCGCCGTACTTCCTGCCGGGTTAAGCAAGTGACATTTAATGGAGAATTTTTGTTATCACTAATCATGTTTTTTGTCATGCGATTTTCTTGTGTAAATATGGTTGAAAAAAAATCATTTAGCAAATTGGCTTTTTCCTCATCCTCATCCACCATTTCACCCAGACTATTTTTAAGAGGGCCAACACTATCATTTTTTAGTTTTTTACTATTTATGTAGTTAAAGAATATTTTGGGGTTATTTTTACTTTTTCTGGCAATGATTCTCTCTTCCTCAATCTTTGCTGCCTTGATTTGTTTTTTACATAATTTATTTAATTTTCTATATTTATTTAACGCCTCATCACTACCTACTTGCTTTAGTTCTCTAAATGCTTTCTTTTTGTCACTTATTGCGCCCCTTACAGCTCTATTTAGCCATAGTGGTTTCCTCCTATTTCTAGCATGTTTATTCCCAAAGGGTATATATTGTGCACTGGTCCTATTCAGAATGTTAATAAATGTCTCCCATTTGCTTTGTGTAGCTTATGTCTCAGGATATCGTCCCAGTTCATTGCACTAAGATCATCTCTCAACCGTAGGAAATAAGCCTTCATGAAGTTTAGTGTCCTTGTAACCCGTCTACTACACATCTTATTAAAGGTTACATGAAAACGTATTATTTTGTGATCACTATTACCCAAGTGACCCCCAACTCGTATATTTGATATGCGGTCTGGCCTATTGGTTAATATTAGTTCTAGCAGTGCCCCCCTTCTTGTTGGGTCCTGAACCAGTTGTGAAAGGTAATTGTCTCTCATAGTTGTCAAAAACCTATTACCTTTGCTTGAACTACATGTTTCTGTCCCTCAATGTATTTCAGGGTAGTTGAAGTCTCCCATAATAATGACTTCTCCTTGAGTCGCTGCTTCATCTATTTGCTTTATGAGGATATTCTCCGCTACTTCCATTATTTTTGGAGACTTATAACAAACCCCTATCAGTAATTTATTATTTTTTCCCCCTCCCCTTATCTCCACCCACAGGAACTCTAGATTTTCATTAGATTCACATATATCCTCCTGCAAGACAGGTTTTAAGGATTAGTTTACAGATAAACACCCCCCCCTCACTTGTTTGTACGGTCATTTCTGAACAGACTATAGCCCTCTAAATTAACTGCCCAGTCATGGCTCTCGTCCAGCCACGTCTCAGATATCCCTACCATGTCATAATTATTTTCCAACAAAATTAATTCTAATTCCTCCATTTTGTTGGTGAGGCTTCTGGCATTAGTGTACATGCATTTTATGTATCTCTCTGTACCTCTATTCCTTCTTACTTTATTGACTGTTCTAACCCCACCCCCAATTTCTTTATTTGTGCCCAGGTCACTATCTGCACTATCTTCCCCACCTATAAAATGAATACCCTCCTCCCCAATCCCTAGTTTAAACACTCCTCCAACCTTCTAGCCATTTTCTCCCCCAGCCCATTAAGGTGCAGCCGGTCCCTAGTGTAGTCTCTGTAGCCAACTGAGAAGTCGCCCTGTTCTCCAGGAACCCAAATCCATCCTTCCTACACCAGTTCTTGAGCCACTTATTTATCTCCCTAATCTCCCGTTGCCTCTCTGGCGTGGTACCGGTAGTATTTCAGAGAATACCACCTTGGAGGTCCTTGCTTTCAGCTTGCAGCCTAATTCCCTGAAATCATCTTTAAGGACCTTCCACCTACCTTTAACTTTGTCATTTGTGCCAATGTGCACCATAACCGCTGTGTCCTCACCAGCCACTCCCAGTAATCTGTCAACCCGATCAGTGATGTGCCGGACTCGAGCGCCAGGTAGGCAGCACACTGTTCGACGATCCCTTTCTTTGTGACAGATTGCCCTATCTGTTCCCCTAATAATTGAGTCCCCCACTACCAGCACCTGCCTGGCCTGTCCTACTCTCCTATTTCCCTCTTTACTGTAGCTGATTATCCTCCGGCTTTCAGGGGACATTCCTTGCTGCAGCAGTGCTACCCTTGTACCGTCACTCCCCTCATCTGCCAACTTTGCAAACTTATTGGGGTGTGCCAGATCAGGACTAGCCTCCCTGGCACTCTTCCCTCTACCCCCCCTTCTAACGGTCACCCAACTAGCGGCCTCACTGTCCTGCAGCTCCCGACAACCACCCTCCCCCACATCTACCCCAGTGAGCTGCTGCTCAGTGAGCAGCAGACTCCTTTCCATGTTGTCAATGGATCTCAGTGTTGCCAGCTGCTCATTTAGATCCAGTATCTGGGCTTCCAAACGCACAACGTGCACACATTTCGCGCAGCAGTAAGCAACCCCGACCGGCTGTTCAAGGAAATCATACATGTGGCAAGATGTACACTGGATAGCATTGTCAATAATGGAGCTCATTTCCTAATGGGGATTGCAATAGACAAGTTAAGTAAAAAGAAAAGGAAAGAATTAATGAAATACAGACAGCAATTCAGTCCAAAGTCCTCCCTTCCAAACTCCCTGAATGCAAGTCACTGAAAAACAAGTCACACACTTACTTTCGTTCGCACTTACGCTCCGGTCACACTCAGCTCGTTCACACTAGCAAATTAAGAGATTTAAAGAGGTTTTTTTTTTTTTCCCTTTTCCAGCAATACACCCTTCACCTCAATGCACTTCCAAAGGACTGGATGCCCAACCAGCTGCCCCTTATAAACCCTTAATTATGACCCCTTCCCCTTAATTAACCCCTTGTGAGTAAAGCTACACCTCAGGATTTTAGTGCAATGTAGTTAACCCTTAAATACACAGGTAGTAAACTAAGAAACTAAAACTGTAGTGAGAAAATAGGTTTTAAAAAGCCCAATAAAACTAAACAGGTAGAAAAACACTCAGCAGGTCACAATGCAGCAACTCACCGCAATTCACACAGGTATTTTCTGCAGGATTCCCAAATACCTCTTCACTGAAAAGCAAGTCACACACTTACTTTCGTTTTCACTTACGCTCCGGTCACACTCAGCTCGTTCACACTCGCTAATTAAGAGATTTAAAGAGGATTTTTTTTGTTTTTTTTCCCTTTTCCAGCAAAGCACCCTTCACCTCAATGAACTTCCAAAGTGGAAAGTTTCAAAAGATGGTGAGGGAGTACCTTGCCGACCGTGCCAGCGTCCTCCGTGATTGCTCTGTGCCTTTTAATAATTGGGTATCCAAGCTGGACACTTGGAATGAACTCGCTCTGTACGCCTTGGAGGTCCTGGCCTGTCCTGCCGCTAGCGTGTTATCGGAGCGTGTTTTTAGTGCCACTGGGGGAATTATAACTGATAAGCGCACTCACCTGTCAACTGACAATGCTGACTAGCTGACCCTTATCAACATGAACAAGGGCTGGTTTGGGCCAGACTTCTCATCTCCACCAAATGACAGCAGAGTAACATAAAATCAAATCCACTGTGTTATTTCAGGAGGTGTATTCCAATGCACCGCTTCACACCCACACATGGATATACGCTTCCTCATTTTGGCTGTTTTTTGCTTTTCTCCTTATCCTCAGCCTCCACCACCACTATACCACCAGGGTGACCGTGGTCCGTGTTGCCAGCATTGCAAGTTCCGCCGTCCTAATTTTTGGCAGCTTTTGCTTGGAAGGCCAAGGCAAAAACTATGGGAGACCCACTCCCCAATAATGGGAATAATGTTTTTAATATGCTGTACTGCATGGCTCTTGTACAGGGCATTGCAATTTCCTCCATCCTAATTTTTGGCAGCTTTTGCTTGGAAGGCATAGGCAAAGACTATGGGAGACCCACTCCCCAATATTGGGAATAATGTTTTTAATATGCTGTACTGCATGGCTCTTGTAAGGGGCATTGCAATTTCCTCCGTCCTAATTTTTGCCAGCTTTTGCTTGGAAGGCATAGGCAAACACTATGGGAGACCCACTCCCCAATAATGGGAATAATGTTTTTAATATGCTGTACTGCATGGCTCTTGTAAGGGGCATTGCAAGTTCCTCCGTTATAATTTTTGGCAGCTTTTGCTTGGAAGGCATAGGCAAAGACTATGGGAGACCCATTCCCCAATAATGGGAATAATGTTTTTAATATGCTGTACTGCATGGCTCTTGTAAGGGGCACTAAAATCGTCTTGTTAAGCAACTGTGACCTCCATGTCTCTTCCAAGGGTCATTGATATTGTCTTTTTATTCCACTGTGACCTCCACGTCTCTTCCAAGGGACATTGATATTGTCTTTTTATTCCACTGTGACCTCCACGTCTCATCCAAGGGGCATTAAAACCGTTTTGTTAAGCTACTGTGACCTCTACGTCTCTTCCAAGGGGCATTAAAACCGTCTTGTTAAACAACTCTGAACTCCACGTCTCTTCCAAGGGGCATTAAAATCGTCTTGTTAAGCTACTGTGACCTTCACGTCTCTTCCAAGGGTCATTGATATTGTCTTTTTATTCCACTGGGACCTCCACCACTCTTCCAAGGGGCATTGATATTGTCTTTCTATTCCACTGGGACCTCCACCACTCTTCCAAGGGGCATTGATATAGTCTTTTTTATTCCACTGGGACCTCCACGTCTCTTCCAAGGGGCATTAAAACCGTCTTGTTAAACCACTCTGACCTCCACGTCTCTTCTAAGAGGCATTAAAACCATCTTGTTAAACCACTCTGAACTCCACAGCTCTTCCAAGGGCATTGAAATGTTGTTTTTAATTAGCTCTAACCTCCACAACTCTTCCAACGGGAATTGTATTTCCTCCTAATTTTAGACAGTTTTTGCTTTTCAATGCATAGGCGAACACTAAGGGACACCCACTCCCCAATAATGGGTAGAAGGTTTTTAGTACGCTGTAATCCACGTCTGTTTCAAGGGGCATTGCAGTTTCTCATAATTTCTGGAAAGCCTTCCATTCACTGCTTAGGCCAACAGTGTACAGGAGACCAAGTTGCTATAAGTGGAAAAAACGGTTTAGTTAAGGCCCTCTGACCTCCATTTCACTTCCAAGGGACATTGGAGTGCCTCAAAATTTTTGGTAGGCATTGCACTCACTGTATGCCCTCTAACTGTGTAGCTGAACCGCTCCTTTTGGTACAGAAACATATCCCACAAGACATGTGTGGTTGACTGGCCTGATATTGATGTGAATGGTCCCTGTTCCTCCTGCTCTTTCTCCTTTGCCACCACCTCATCCATCAATCATCACCTGAAGCTTTGCTTTAACGGGAGTCATAGAACTCGGATAGTAGTAGGAAAACATTCAGCAATCCTTGGAGGAGGTAGGATATGCGCCAAAATGCTTACCCCCTCAGGCCTAGCAACTACTACATACATGCGCGTGCATTCCAAGGAATAGAAAGCTAAGGAGATGGATGGCCTCATGATCATGAATAATTTATTCGTTATGTAGAAGGCCAAACACTGCTGCTGTCTACTTTCTGAACTTTGTGTTGAAGCCTGATTGACCCAGGACCCACAATCCTCTATGTCTGGAGGACGTGTTGCATCCCAATGTCCAACTGTGTCCCGGCTTCCACAATATTAACCCAGTGTGAAGGCGTCAGTGAGATGTACCATCCCGGGGCCACATTAAATTGTACACGTGTTTGTGGTTAGGCTGTCCTTCCCACTAAATGCACTGGAGAGGGCACAGGTAATGTTTTGGTATGACCGCTTGAGTATAAGGCGCATCAGGACAAGTAGGGGCTGCTGGGGACCATTTATGGATGCCCGGGTCGCCCCCAGGCGACTGGGGACCGTGCGTGGGTGCCCGGCCACGGGGCGGCTGGGGACCGAGTATGGACACCCGGCCGCCCCCTGGTGGCTGGGGACCAAGCGTGGACACCCAGCCGTCGGGTGTCTGGGGACTGAGTACGGATACCAGGCCGTCGACGCAGCCATGACGTGGTGGCCAGATTCCGCCTCCACGTGCCTAAAAGGCCCAATTTATAGTGCAGGAAGCAAGCAGTAGGGTATTGCAGCCTGGGGGTGGGTGGGTGGCAGGCTGCATAATTGTGCTTGCATTGCAAGGAATAGGGGAGGTACAATTGAACACTGCCCTGGGACAAGGACTTGAACGGGGATAGTTGCAAGTCTGCCTTGAACAGGGTTGGGCATGCATACACTACAGCGGAATAGGCTGTCCTTCCCACTAAATGCACTGGGGAGGGCACAGGTAATGTTTTGGTATGCGCACTTGTGTATAAGGCGCGCCGGGACAAGTAGGGACGGCTGGGGGCTGAGTATGGACACCCGTCCACCCCCTGGCAGCTGGGGACCGAGTGTGGACACCCGGCCTCCGGGCGGCTGGGGACTGAGTATGGATACCAGGCCACCAACACAGCCATGACATGGTGGCCGGCGTCTGCCTCCACAAGCCTAAAAGGCCTGATTTCAAGTGCAAGCGAGCTAGCAGTATGGTATTGCAGGGTTGGGGTGGGTGGGTGGCAGGCTGCACACTTACGCTTGCATTCCAAGAAAACAAAGCAGATGCTTACTTCTATCATCATCATGCTCCTTACCTAGGCACTCTCAACTCCCCTGATGGAGAAGCCAGGGCCCAACGGAGGAGTCTGGTTGTCTGGTGGGCTCATCCAAAGCTGCCCTAAAGCAGGCCAGGCTAAGAAAAGTGTGGGGAAGGTTACCGGGACAAATAGTGGCGGCTGGGGACTGAGTACGGAGACCTCGCTGCCGAAGCAGCCATGAGGTAGTGGCCAGCTTCGGCCTCCTCCAAACTAAAAGGCCCCATTTCAAGTGTAAGCTAGCAGTATGGTATTGCAGCCTGGGGGAGGGTGGGTGGCAGGTTGCACACTTACACTTGCATTCCATGAAAACAAAGCAGATGCTAACTTCTATCATCATCATCATGCTGCATATTTGCGCTAGCATTGCAAGGAATGAGGGAGGTACAATTGAACACTGCCCTGGGACAAGGACTTGCACATGGATAGTTGCAAGTCTGCATCTTCTGATGTGGCAAGGATCACTACTGATGGGCACACTTTTAGGCAGTGACCTGGGTGTCAGAGCTGCTTCCAGGGGTCTTCCCCATGCTGTTCCCATGTGTTCTCAGTTTTCAGCACTGTATGCATGTGTCACACAGAACATGGCCAGATAAGGTTGTAAAATGTTAAAATGACATTTCCCGGTGAATGCATTTGACACGGTTGAAAGCAATACAAAAGTACAAAAACGCATAAAAAATGCTACTTGTGAACATAGCCCAAGGTGTGGAGGAGTATTTTTGTTGTTGGTTATTTATTTTACCTTATACACAAGTTTTTACCCTGGAAAAGATGTTCCTTAACATATTTCACAGGAAAACAGTTTCAGTTTAGTTTTTGAACATTTTATTGTGAGCTTGTAAAAGTGGCTTAATAACTCTGACCACGTTGTTGACAGCAGTGACCTGGGGGTCAAAAATGCTTCCTGGGGCGATCCCCATGCTGTCCCCTTGTCATTTGAGCACTGTCACTATAGTTTTTGGCACTTTTTAGGCTTTCTACAGATTGCCGGGAGCGCGGCCGCAAAAATGCTCGGATCTCCCATAGATTAACATTGTGCTCGTTGCTCGGGTCGAGCACCCGAGTATCACGGTGAGCTCGGCCCGAGCTTCGAGCACCCGAGCATTTTAGTGCTCGCTCAAAACTAGTCTTTAACTTCTTAGTGGGGCTTTTCCTAAAATTGTTCAGCCGTTGGACTCACTGCATTCCCTATAACTGTATAGTAGACCCTCTCCTTTCTAATGGGAACATGTCATACTTGTTACTGTGGCCCTGCTCTGTGTGTCTTTAAATTCTTAGTAGGATTTTTCCTTAAATTGTTCAGCCTTTGGACTCACTGCATACCCTATAACTGTATAGCAGACTCTCTACTTTCTAATGGGAATTTGTCGTTACTGTGGCACTGCTCTATGTGTCTTTAAATTCTTATTGGATTTTTTCCCAAATTTTGGCATCCCTTACAGTCACAGCATGGGCATTACCACTATAGGAGGCCCGTTCCTTTATAATGGGAACATTTATTTACTGAGACCCTTCTCTATGTCTCTTCAAAGGGGTATTGGGTTGCATTCAAATCTTTGGCAGTCCTTGCAGTCACTGGATACAGTATAGGAGACCCACTTAGTAATAATGGGAACAACAAAGCATAGCCAGCTTATGGCTCTCTAACAATAGCGAGGGCCGACTGCTGGCCTTTTAAGAATAGTAAGGGCCGTCTGATGTCCCTATAAAAATAGGCTTTATGACTTTCAGAGTCCCTCCATCATAAATAAAACAGGATGTGTCTGATGATGTGTCACACACCACATTGCCAGATAAGGTTGTAAAATGTTAAAATTACATTTCCCGGTGAATGCATTTGTCTTAAAAAATAACGTAAAAAAAAACAAAACAGTAGGATCTTTCTTTAGTATAAAAAATAGCGTCACCAATTTAACCTCAATGTAATCACATTGTTCATCTCCTGCACCTCCTCCTCAATCTCCGAAATGACCACATCAGTCACAAGCTGACAGCACTGTAGCACTGCCTTGGCCAAGCAGCAACAGGCTGTGCTGAAGATAACATGCTTAATGCTTAATTGACAACCCGCCCAGCGCTGCAGAGTTGTTGAAAGCTGTAACACAGCAGCCTGATCTGTGGCTCTCACCGCTGAACATACAGCCAGGCACGGTAGTGTGTGACAATGGGCGGAACCTGGTGACAGAGAAATGACACCAAGAGTAGATACAGTTTCCTTCTATGCCAGTCCTTTCACCGAGCTAAATACTACTCTCATCAAAAAAAGCTGTGGACTGGCTCCTTACCGTCCCTGGCTACATTCACCTGTCCACGTGTTTGTGGTTAGGCGGTCTTTCCACAGTAAGTGCACTGGGGAGGGCACGGGTAATGTTGTGGGACCGGTGCTTGTGGAAGAAGGAGACGATATCGGGACCATGTATGGAAAATCCATTTTGGTTTTATTTTTGTATGTTTTATTGTGAGTCCGTAAAAGTGGCTTAATACTCTGACAACGTTGTTGATAGCAGTGACCTGGGAGTCAGAAATGCTTCCAGGGTTCCAGGGGTCTTCCCCATGCTGTTTCCATGTCATTTGAGCACTGTTCCCATCGATTTGGGCAATTTTTAGGCCCTCTGCAGAACCCCGGGGGGAGCCGCCTGAAAAAATGCTCAAGTTTCCCATAGACTTACATTGGGCTTGTTGCTCGGGTCGAGCACCCGAGTATTCCAATTTGCTCGACCCGAGCAAAGAGTACCCGAGCAATTTAGTGCTCGCTCATCACTACTAACAACCACCATATCCTTGTATCAGTGTGTCAGCTTCAAATATCGTAATTATTTCAGTGGCAAACAACAGCATAAGTGCATCAGCAGCAAAAATTCCCATAAGTGTGTCAGTGACAGACATTTCAATAAATTTGCATCATTAGCTATTTATTCCAGAGATACATCAGTTTCAGATATCCAACTTATAATGGTTCAGCTGTAGATACCCCCATAACAGTGTCTCAGCTACAGATTTTCAACATAAAATAAAATAAGCAAAATGATTACCTCTATTTAAGGCAAAACTAGCCAAAAAACTCAGATCAAAGTATTTTTTTTTCTAAGCTGAATAATTGCAATATTTAGACTAAGCAGAATATTTTTAGAAATTGAATAGACTAGGAATGTCAGACTACTCTAAAATTCACGTTGTAAATTATTTTGAAAAATCTATTTTAATTACACTAACTGATGTTTATGTGGCTAATATTCTGCATATAAAAAAGAAGAGCAAAATGGGAAAAATTCTACCATCTGTTATACATTGCTCATTATAGAGAATCACAGACTTTGATGGGTGAAGTTCCCAAGTACTTACATGAATCAAACCGAATGAATAGTGAAATTTGTTTGATCCTGTCTAGTCAGAAATTTCTTTGGGGACTGATTAAAGTCAAAGGTAAATAGGTTTAAATTCCCAAAGTATGTTCCATCATCAAGCAATGTTTAAACAAAGATTTATGAAGGACATAACATAACAGGCATTTATCCTTGTTATCTGCACATTTAATTTAACCCAACATATTATAAAAAAATACATTTGGAAATTTATTTAATTAAATGTTTAATAGGTTTACATAATTTGTATTGAGCAAACTTTGGTAGTTAAAATCATGTTATTAATAGTAATAAAACTGCACTTTAATGCAAAGTCCAATTTTCTGGACCAAAAAATTATCACCTTATTTTGTCATACTTTTTTGCCAGCAGGAATAAGACCCCAAAAAAGTCAGCAATAAAGACTGTACTATAAAATGTTTTTCTCAGGTGGGTCTGCTTTGAAACATGCCTGAAAAAATCGATAGCTAAATAATCAAAAGAATTAAAATATGCATTTCTATTTCCAAAAAAATAGAAGTAAGCGCTAAGCGCCAAACACTGACACCAGTCGGAAAATAAGATCTGCAAGGCCTAAGAGAATAGAGTATAATAATAAGAGAGAAGAAATTACGTCACTCACCAAACTGCATAAACTTTTTATTCACAAAATAAGTGCATTTCAAAGCGGACAGTTACATGCCTGCATGTCTGGCAATAGCAGTTTTGTCTATTCATCTGACCCCATGCAATTCTCTCCCATGTTATGCACTTAATTTGAAAATAAATGAAGCATTTTATGCAGCTTAGAGAGTGATGCAATTTCTTCTCTCTATGAAAAAATGACTTACTAGTGTTGAGCCACCCCCGTAGTGTTCGAGTTCGGTTCGGTTCGTCGAACACCCGTGTGTTCGCCGAACTGTTCGTCGAACTGTTCGTCGAACACCTTCGAACACCGTTAAAACCAATGGCAGGCAAACAAAAACACATAGAAACACATAGAAAACACCTTCAAAGGTGTCCAAAAGCTGACAAACTGCTCAGAAGACACAACTAACACATGGAAAAGTGACAAGTACATATAGTCATGCGAAAAGAAAAGAGGTGGAGGAGTAAAAGGAGGGGGAGACACAGATATAGGCATGTCATGCCCTTCTAAAATCCAAAAAGTGAGAAGCCGACACGGCCAGTCCGCTCCTGCCCGTGCCACCTCCGTGTCGCCGGCTTTGTGCCAGTGCCGCGGTGAACCCTGACGGCCAGATCCCCTCTCACAATACTGGTGCCTGTCCGCTGGTGGGTCGAGCGAGCCCCCCTGTGGTGGAGGCAGCTCTAAGCTTTTTAATTTAAATTGTCTCTCTAATTTGAATGAATACACTTTAAATCCATTTACAAGGATCTATTGGAGGGCAAGTCTCATGCCAGCAGCCGCGTAATTCCAGCTCCAGTAGCGTCCACTAAAGCTGCTGCAGTTAAAAAGCTTTTATAAGGATCGAGCTCGGCTGTCCACCGCAAGGCATCCTACTGCCAGTCCCAGCCCCTATGCCTTGGGGTGCCTCCTGATGCTCTTCGCTGAGTATCCCGTGGTCCCGAAGCATTTCCTTTGAAAAAATTAAGTGTCCAAACTACAGGTGGTGTAGCTTGCTTAACAGCCGGGATAATCCGCTGACTAGCAGACACTGCTACTAGGCACAAAGTATTTCATGGGCTAGATGCAGTTAAAAATTTGTAATCAGATACTCTCGTTGGATGCTGAGAAAGCATTCCATAGAGTCTCCTGGCACGCCATATATGATTCTCTTAAAAAGCTTGGGGTAGGGGTCTAGGGGACCCTTTTATAGCCAAAATCACGGCCCTGTATCGCAATATGTCTCCTAGGCTGAAGATAAATGGAACTGTAGCACCCTGAGGGCTCGGTTGCTACAGAGGTTTTGCACCTCACCCAGAGGTGTGATATCTCACTCTCAGGTAAGGATGGAGTGTGGATCAGGACCCGACACCTGCATGCACATTGCCGTGGGGCAGGGCGATCAATATGCCCCTGAGATGGGCATGACAGTCCCTGTCCCTGGCTGGAGTGGGGGGAGGGAACACTGAGGAAGGGGAACCCTGTAATGCAGGAGCAGGGAGGAAGCAGTTCCTGGGTGCATTGAGAAGGGAGTATAAAAGGTGGGCACCATCTTAGTTCAGTGCAGAGAAGTCTGAGCAGAAGTGACAGGGAGCAGGGGCTCTGCATGAGCTCTGCTCCGGAGGCGGGCCTAGTAACAGAGGCCCAGGCCTGGAAGAGGGAGAAGGAAAGAAGAGGAGCGGAGAAGGCTCCAGGAACGAGGAACGAAGGGATCCCAGGGGTGCGGACAGGCGAGTCGCCACCGCACGCCCGAATCCACCTGCGTGGAGGGGTCATGCCAAAGGGGGAGACCGGTCCCCGAAACTAGTGGAGTCAGGAAACGACCCTCAGCTAGAAACCGGAGGCTGTGACATTTTATGTGGCGCAGCCCCTCGCTAAACCCGCTAGGAAGGCACCACATAGTGTCAGTGAAACTGGCGCCAAGTTTACCAAGAGGAGGCCCGAGGCAGCCGGACAGAAGGGTTGGTAAGAAAGGCCAGAAAAAGGACGCACAAAGGGGGTCCTGTGAAGCGCTCCAAAGTTATCTGGGAGTTGTCTGAGCCCCTTACCTGGTGAGCACAGTACGACGTGGGCAGCCGTGACCTGCAGACGTGGTCTGGATAATAAGAACTGTGAGTAAAGGCCCTGGACTGCATCACTGACTCTGTGTCGTTACTGCTGCTGCCCTGCACCATCACCCCCATCCTCCGCATACACTGCCCTGAGGCTATACTCTTCCCGTGGGGAGTTATGCTACGCTCTGCTGCACCCACAACACCAGCCTCAGCGGTCTGCCCTGCAGCGGCGGTTCACTCTGACCGCAATCCACGGGTGGCGTAGTCGGACATTTAAACATCAAAACCACATAAATAGTTCCGCCACTGGTTTGACCGCCCTGAGCCACAGAACTGGGTCGCCGCCACGGAGACTACAACCACCAGCATCCACCAAAAAGGGTCCGGCTCCGGGTGTCCCAAGGCCCAGGGGGTGCATGAGAACATTTTCATCACCTTTCACAATCACCAATGGGACAAGGCAGGGATGTCCTCTGTCCCCTCTCTTATACATCCTAGTGACGGAGCACCTGCTCTCATCAATTTGCCATAACCCCAATATTAGGTGGATTGAGGTGGGAGGCACCGAGTACAAGTGCTCTCTATTTGCTGGTGATGTCCTAGTATATATCACTCAATCACATATATCCATCCATGCTGTTATGGCTGAAATAGATCACTTTGTTACATGGTCAAATTTTAAAATCAATGCAGCGAAGTCTGAGGCCCTTGATGTCTCCCTCCCCAAATCCATACAGGATTCCATCCAGTCCAACTTTCCCTTTGCCTGGCCCTCACAGGGTATCAAATACTTAGGAATTCCTATTCATAGAGACCTCTCCCATCTATGTTATCTTAATTTTGGGCCCTTTATTGAACAACTCCATACAGACCACGGTTGGCAAGTTAGAACTTTAAGATTCACTACGTGAACCACTGGTGTTTTGTGGAAAAGCACATGTACACTGTGTTCCAAATTATTATGCAAAAAGTGTTTAGGAGTGATAAGGGAAGAATTTGTTTGTTTGTCAGTTAAACTCATTGATGGTGATGTGTGTCAGGGCTCTTTATATCACTGTAAGCAATTGCAGACACCTGTGCTAATTAGTTTGGCAGGTGTGTCCAATGAAGGCAAGACTACTTAAGAAGGCTGTCCCACATTATTAAGCTGCCTACATTTTCTGCCAAAATGGGAAAGAAAAAGGATGTGTCGGCTGCTGAGAAGCAACAAATTGTGGAGTGTTTAGGTCAAGGCATGGCTACAATCAACATTGTGCGATGATCAAGATGAAGTGTCTTGGCAATCAAGAAGTATGTAGCTGATTCACAGTACACACGTGTGCTTGCTGATAAGGGCAAATTGAGGACTCTTTCCTACAGGCAATTACCTCAGGTTAAAAGAGCAGCGGCAAAAAAGCCTTGTCATAGCAGCAGACAAGTTTTTGAAGCTGCTGGTGCCTCCAATGTCCCCCGAACAACAAGATGCAGGATCCTTCAGAGGATTGCAGCTGTGCATATGCCATCCTATCGACCTCCTCTATCCACTTCACACAAGCAGAAACGGCTCCAGTGGGCCAAACATTACATGAAGACTGATTTCAAAACTGTTTTGTTCACGGATGAGTGCCGTGCAACGCTCGATGGTCCAGATGGATTGAGTGGAGGATGGCTGGTTGATGGACACCCCACGCAAACACGTCTACAGCGCCAACAAGGAGGAGGTGGAGTAATGTTTTGGGCTGGAATCATGGGGAGAGAGATTGTCGGCCCCTTTAGGATCCCTGAAGGGGTAAAGATGAACTCCATAATGTATGTGGAGTTTCTCAAACAGCACTTCCTGCCATGGTTCAAGAAGAAGAACCGTGTATTCCACAGCAAGATCATTTTTATGCATGATAATGCACCATCTCATGCTGCACATAAAACATCTGCATCTCTGGCTGATATGGGCATAAAAGGGGACAAACTTATGGTGTGAACCCCATGCTCCCCTGACCTCTACCCCATTCAGAACCTCTGGAGCATCATCAAAAGGAGTCTCTATGATGGCGGGAGGCAGTTCACATCTAAGCAACAGCTCTGGGAGGGTATTCTGTCCTCATGCAAAACAATTGAAGCAGAAACCATCCAAAACCTGACAAATTCAATGGACGAGAGAGTTCAGAAGCTCCTTTCGAACAAGGGGTCCTATGTTAACATGTAACATCACCTAGAATAAAGTTTTGAGTTGAAAACTGTTTGATTTCAGTTTCTAATAACCTGCTAATGCTTATAATTTCAAAAATGACCATTTTTTTTGTCTTTATTAAAATGAAAAGGTTGATTACTTCGAATTCTGACAATATGAGGGTCATGTTGTAGGTAGTGCAGCAAGAAGGCACTTATGTGTCTTGCGCATCTCGGAGCCCCAAAATTATTTTCCGGGCTAGATGCAGCTAAAAATTATTATTAATTTTAAATCTGGTGGAGCTTAGTATAGATGGCCTAATAGAATCAGTGCTGCACACTGCTACAAAGCCCAAATTATTTTCCAGCCAAGGTACAGATAAACATGATTAGAAATTTTAAATCTGGTGGAGCTTAGTATAGATGGCCTAATAGAATCAGTACTGCACACTGCTACAAAGCCCAAATTATTTTCCAGCCAAGATACAGATAAACATGATTAGTAATTTTAAATCTGGTGGAGCTTATTATAGATGGCCTAATAGAATCAGTGCTGCACACTGCTACAAAGCCCAAATTATATTCCAGCCAAGATACAGATAAACATGATTAGTAATTTGAAAGCTTAAAACGGTTGGTGAGGTGATTTTAACCAATCATCAAGCTTTTACTCTCCCCAGGATGACACAGGGGTAGAAAAGTCGTTTCGGATCCATGATTTGTTCATCTTTATGAACGTGAGTCTGTCTACATTATCAGTGGAGAGCCGCGTGCGCTTATCTGTCAGCACACCACCAGCAGTGCTGAACACACGTTCAGACAGAACGCTGGCTGCGGGGCATGACAAGATCTCCAAGGCGTAAGTGGCTAGCTCCGGCCATTTTTCCAGATTGCAAGCCCAAAAATAGCAAGGGTCCAGTGACATAGTCATGGCTTCAATGTTTACTTGGAGATACTCCTGTACCATCATCTCTAGGCGTTGACTATGTGTCAGACTTCTTGTCTCCTGTGGCCTTGCAAAGGATGGGCTTAAAAAAGTGGTGAAATGATTCCGCAAAATTGATGTTACCAGCAGATACTGTGTTTCTGTTACGGTTTGAGTGCTGAACACTTGACGGTCCCACGGTTGGCAAGTTGGAACTGTGAGATTCACTACGTGCACCACTGGTGTTTTGTGGAAAAGCACATGTAAGATTCTGCAACAGTCTCTGCTGATACTCCTGAATGTATGAATCCCTTTCTATGGCAGGAATAATTTCTGCAAATTTACTTTTGTACCGGGGATCTAACAGTGTGGCAACCCAGTAGTCAGGATTATTTCTAATTCTCACAATTTGAGGGTCATGTTGCAGGTAGTGCAGCAAGAAGGCACTCATGTGTGTTGCGCATCCAGGAGCACCAAGTCCCTGTTGTGTTGATGGCGAGGTAACAATCATTCTTCCTTACTCTGTCCTCTCCCCACAACCTCGCACAACAGAAATGTGATCAAGGTCTCCCTCATCTGATGAGTCTTCCATCAGTTCGTCCTCCACTTCTTCCTGGGCTCCTGCACCTTCCTCACTAGTTTGGCTGCTACCATGCGCCCTGGTAAAACCATCTCCCCCACCCTCACATGCCTGCCGCCTTGGTGCTGCTGACCGTCTGGACCTTGCAGATGTTAGCCCTTCCGCATACAACTCCTCCTCTACTTCCTCCACCTCCTCTTGTGCCACCACCTGACTCCGAATTCTGTTTAACATGTGCTACAGCATGTAAATCACCGGAATAGTCATGCTGATAATGGCATCGTCAGCACTAAACATCTTCGTCGCCATTTCAAAACTGTGCAGAAGGGTGCAAAGGTCCCTGATCTGAGACCACTACTCCAGCGTGAATTGCCCCACCTCTGGATCTCGTTGGCCTAGGCTATACGTCAGAACGTATTGCACCAGGGCTTGTCGGTGCTGCCACAGTCGCTGCAACATGTGCAGAGTTGAATTCCACCGGGTAGGCACATCGCATTTTAGCCGGTGAAGTGGCAGGCCCAACGACTTCTGTAGAGATGTAAGTCGCTAAGCTGCGGGATGCGAACGGCGGAAGTGAGCACACAGCGACCGTGCCCTCTGCAGAAGGCCATCTAGTCCTGGATAGTGGGCTAAAAATTGCTGGACAACCAGGTTCAACACGTGAGCCATACAAGGCACGTGTGTGACATTGCCCCGGCGAAGGGCCGCACCCAGGTTTGCAGCATTTTCGCACACGGCCTTCCCTGGTTTCAAGTCCAGTGGAGACAACCATTCATGAAATTGGTTCTCCAGAGCTGACCACAACTCCTCAGCTGTGTGACTCACATTTCCCAGACATTTCAAAGTAAAAACCGCCTGATGACGTTGAGCCCTACTGCCAGCATAGTAAGGAGGTGTGCAGTATCCCTTCTGCGCAGTTAGAAAGCTTGTGGCATGACCAGACAGGCTTTGGGTGCAGGTGGAGGACCGAGAGGAGGTTGAGGAGGCAGAAGCAGTGGAGGAACTTTGAGATAAAGAGGATTGACGCACAACTCGTGGGGACGACAAGACTTGGACAGCAGCCCCTTGTCCTGCTGTCACAATAGTTACCAAGTGCCCAGTCAGCGACATGTAACGCCCCTGTCCATGCCTACTCGTCCAAGTGTCTGTGGTGAAATGCACCCTGTCACACACAGAGTTTCTCAAAGAAGCGGTGATGTTGTGTGTGACATGCTGGTGGAGCGCAGGCACACCTTTCTTTGAGAAGTAGTGCCGACTGGGCATCTGGTACTGGGGCACTGCGATGGACATAAGGTCTCGAAAATCCTCTGTGTCCACCAGGCGGAAAGGCAGCATTTCTGTAGCCAAGAGCTTGCAGATGGTGAAATTCAACCTCTTAGCTTTCTCATGGCTAGGAGGAAATGGTCTTTTACTTGTCCACATCTGAGGGACCGAGGGCTGGCTATTGTGCTTAGACGGGGTTGATAAGGGTGTCCCCGGCAAACTTCCAGTCTGTGAGGAAGATGCAGGTGGACATGTTAGGTTGCCTTGATCCAAATGTGGTGCTATCGATGTCGGACAGCGCTCAACACCAGCTGGTGTTACCACCTCCAAAAAAAATGATGACCTGCCAATCACGCTGGCTGTTGCGGGTAAAGAGGTGGCAGGTCTGCGCCCCAAAACAGGTGTGACTGCTGTCCCCCCAGTCACAGAGGATGAAGAGGCCGCGGATGCGCAAGATATGGCAGACGGTGGTTGGCCCGGCCGGCTAGGCCGCATTGTAGCACAGTGAGATTCCCACTGCAACTTATGCTTCATGTCCATGTGCTGGTTCATGCATGAACTACTCAAACTATGTATTTTTTGGCCTCTACTTAGCTTTTGCTGACAAATGTTACAGATAACACGAGTTGGGTCATCTTTATCGATCTGAAAAAATGCCCAGGCTATGCAAGGCTTAGCACCCATGCGACCTGAAGAGCCACCACGACTTGTGGTGAGAGGCAGAGTTGTGTTTGAGGATGCAGTTGTTGACGTGCTTCCAGTACTACGTCTCTGTCCAGGAAGGCGCAACCTGACCTCGTCGTCACTAGCATCCTCCTCCACCTCCTCTGCTGACCTCATCTCTTGGCTGACTGTGGGTTGACAGTAAGTGGGATCTCCAACCTCATCATCATCACCCTGTGCGTTATCACACCCGTCGTCCTCAGAGCCAACCTGTTCCTGCCCTGACAAAAAACTAAAGTTGTCGCTCCAATTAGGTATTTGAGTCTCATCATCGTCTTCCTCATTGTCTCCACCAACAGGAGTTACAGTTTGGGAATGAGGGTCTACATTATGGTCAGAACCTTCTGCGTCTGGTCCTGGATCCGACTCAAAGATTCTGGGCATCAGTGCAGATCATTTCCTCGTCTGGATTCACAGAAGCGCTGGAGTCGACCTCTGATTCCCAGGCTATAGTATGAGTAAACAGCTCTGCAGACTCAACCATCTGTTCTACCTCATACTCAGATGGGCAGCTGGAGATTTGGGAGCTGTGAGGAAGCAAGTGCGATTGGGGTGACACCTTTGAGGACTGGAGTATTTGTGATGTTGAAGTTGATGTGGAGGAGAGCCCACTTAAAGGAACACTTGATATCCGTTGAAGCACCTGCTGTTTTTGTGCCTCATCTGGAATTTGTAGCGATTGGCGTGGCCGTAAGAAAGGGATCTTATCACATTGTCCGCTAAAAGAAGTAGACATTTTAGTTTGGCTGGAAGATGGTCTTTCTTCTGCAGATGTTACTGTTGCTTTAACACCTACCCCACGGACACAACCTTTTTTCCCCTTCCCAACACGCCTATTCCCCTTTCCACCAGCAGCAGGCCTTTTTCCACTCATTTTGGAGGTTAACTAATTCACAACTCTGGAGTTGTTTGCACAAAAATACAATGGATGGGAACCGAGCAGAGCTGGGTGGCCAAACTGTGGTATTAGGCCAAAACTATTGGCTGGGTTAGATGCAGAAAAATATTATATTCAATTTGAAACCTGATGGAGGTCAGTATAGATGGACTAATAGAACAAGTCCCACACACAGCTAGAAGCCCAAATATTATTTCAGAGGTAGATGCAGAAAAAAAATATATTCAGTTTGCAACCTGATGGAGGTCAGTATAGATGGACTAATAGAGAAAGTCCCACACACTGCTAGAAGGCCAAATATTTTTTCAGAGCTAGATGCAGACAAAAAATTATTTTTAATTTGCAACCTGATGGAGGTCAGTATAGATGGACTAATAGAGAAAGTCCCACACACTGCTAGAAGGCCAAATATTTTTTCAGAGCTAGATGCAGATAAAAATTATTTTTAATTTGCAATCTGATGGAGGTCAGTATAGATAGACTAATAGAGAAAGTCCCACATACTGCTAGAAGGCCAAATATTTTTTCAGAGCTAGATGCAGATAAAAATTGTTTTTAATTTGCAACCTGATGGAGGTCAGTATAGATGGACTAATTGAGAAAGTCCCACACACTGCTAGAAGGCCAAATATTTTTTTCAGAGCTAGATGCAGATAAAAATTATTTTTAATTTGCAACCTGATGGAGGTCAGTATAGATGGACTAATAGAGAAAGTCCCACACACTGCTAGAAGGCCAAATATTTTTTCAGAGCTAGATGCAGAAAAAAATTATATTCAGTTTGCAACCTGATGGAGGTCAGTATAGATGGACTAATAGAACAAGTCCCACACACAGCTAGAAGCCCAAATATTTTTTCAGAGGTAGATGAAGATAAAAATTATTTTTAATCTGCAACCTGATGGAGGTCAGTATAGATGGACTAATAGAGAAAGTCGCACACACTGCTAGAAAGTCAAATATTTTTTCAGAGCTAGATGCAGACAAAAAATTATTTTGAATTTGCAACGTGATGGAGGTCAGTATAGATGGACTAATAGAACAAGTCCCACACACTGCTAGAAGGCCAAATATTTTTCAGAGCTAGATGCAGAAAAAAATTATATTCAGTTTGCAACCTTATGGAGGTCAGTATAGGTGGACTAATAGAACAAGTCCCACACACAGCTAGAAGCCCAAATATTTTTTCAGAGGTAGATGCAGAAAAAAATTATATTCAGTTTGCAACCTGATGGAGGTCAGTATAGATGGACTAATAGAACAAGTCCCACACACAGCTAGAAGCCCAAATATTTTTTCAGAGGTAGATGCAGAAAAATAATATATTTAGTTTGCAACCTGATGGAGGTCAGTATAGATGGACTAATAGAGAAAGTCCCACACACTGCTAGAAGGCCAAATATTTTTTCAGAGCTTGATGCAGAAAAAAATTATATTCAGTTTGCAACCTGATGGAGGTCAGTATAGATGGACTAATAGAACAAGTCCCACACACTGCTAGAAGCCCAAATATTTTTTCAGAGCTAGATGCAGAAAACAATTATATTTAATTTAAACCTGATGGAGGTCAGTATAGATGGACTAATAGAATGATGCTATGCCCAAAAGATTTTACTTCACTAGGTGCAGTAAAAAATTGGTATTCTATACACAGGTGGTATATCTTGCAACACAGATAGGCTACTCCACTGACTAACACACTCTGCAATAGGCCAAAAAGGATTAGCTTTGCTAGATTCAGCCAAATGCTGTGAAAAAAACTTGCACAGCACTGGCACAGACCTGCCTGGCAAAAACTGATAGGAACTGATGTAACCTAGTCCTGAAAAGGACTGCAATTACCATTAGTCTTTACTCCCACAATCTATTTAAGAGCACAGACCTGCCTGATAAAAGTCGTAGGAAATGCTGTAACCTAGTCCTTAAAAGGACTGCAATCACAACTATTCCCTACTCCCAAGCTATCTGTAGATTTGTGCGAAAATTGGCTTGAAATTAACAAGGTATAGCGCACACAGCAACAGCGGTGCCGTCTAACATGCAGCTGCAGCAGTGAGAAAATGGTGGCGACGGGGAAAATGGCTTGGTCTTATAGGGCAAGGACATGTGACATACACTGCCAATGACACATGCCCTAGCTTTTGTGAAAAAAATCACTTCGCTCCGTTTGTGCGCTGCTGATAGGCTGACAGATTGCACCACCCCACTGTAAATGCGGGAAAGAGAAAAAAAATGGAGATCTTCATTATTCCTGCAGAGATCCATCCCCTGCCCCTCCCCCCGCCCCGCTGTACACTCAAACTGCGTATTAACATTAATTTTCATCATTACTGAGAAAAAATCCAGTTATGATTTTGGTGCACGAACAGTTATCGAACATAACCTCGAACAGCCGAATTTTTCTCAAATCGTTCGTGTTCGCCGAACGGCTCGAACACCGCCCAAAACAGCTCGAATTTGAGATTGGCGAACAGTTTGAGTCGAACAACGCTCATCTCTATGACTTACTGCTCATAATTCCAGTGAAACTGCCATTACCAAAATTACTAATGACTTGCTTACAGCCAAAGCTAACACACATTTCTCCATACTCCTCCTTCTAGACCTGTCCTCTGCCTTCGACACAGTTGACCACGGCCTCCTACTACAGATTCTCTCTTCCTTTGGTGTCAAATACCTTGCCCTATTCTGGATCTCCTCATACCTTTCCAACTGCACTTTTAGCGTCTCCCACTCCCACACTACCTCCTCATCCCGCCCTCTCTCTTGTTGGAGTCTCTCATGGCTCTGTCCTAGGAACCCTGCTCTTCTCCATCTATACCCTTGGCCTGGGACAGCTCATAAAGTCCCACGGTTTCCAGTACCACCTGTATGCTGACAACTCCCAGATCTACCTCTCTGGCCCAGATGTCACCTCTCTGCTGTCCAGAATCCTAGCATGTCTATCAGCCATATCCTCCTTCTTCTCCTCTCTCTTCCTCAAACTCAATGTGGACAAATCTGAACTTATCTTTCCTCCATCTCACGTATCTTCCCCATCAGATCTATCTATCACAATAAATGACATCACTCTTTCCCCTGTACCAGAAATCCGCTGCCTCGGTTTAACCCTTGACTCTGCTCTGTCCTTCAAACCACACATCCAAGCTCTCGCCACCTCCTGTCGCCTCCAGCTCAAAAATATTTTCAGAATCCACCTTTCCTCAACCCTCAATCTACTAAACTGCTTGTGCATGCCCTCATAATCTCCTGCCTCAACTACTGCAACATCCTCCTCTGTGGCCTACCTGCTAACACCCTCGCACCTCTCCAGTCTGTCCTTAACTCAGCTGCTCGACTCGTTCATCTCTCTCCTCGATACTCCTCTGCTACCCCCCTTTGCAAATCTCTTCACTGGCTCCCAATTGCCCAGCGTATCTAGTTCAAACTACTAACACTGACCTACAAAACCATCCATAACCTTTCTCCTCCATACATCTCTGAACTAATCTCCCAATATATTCCATCATGTAATCTCTGGTCCTCCCAAGTCCACCTCCTCTCCTCCACACTTATTCATTAATCACCCAATCGCCTCCATGATTATTCCCGAAAATCCCCCATCCTCTGGAATTCTGTGCCTCAACATGTCCGATTATCTGCCACGTCCGAATCCTTCAGACGGAACCTGAAAACCCATCTCTTCAAGAAAGCTTACAATCTGCAATGACCATGCTGTCTTCTCACCACCACCAGAGCTGCTGCTTTACCAACACCAGACCTGCGCCTCACCATCACCAGAGTTACTGCAACCCCCAACTACTGTCTCCTTCCCCATTATCTAGTAGAATGTAAGCCTGCAAGGGCAGGGTCCTCTTCCCTCTGTACCAGTCTATCATCATTAGTTAATTTACTGTAAGTGATATCTGTATTGTGTATGTAACCCCTTCTTATGTACAGCACCATGGAATCAATGGCGCTATATAAATAAATAATAATAATATGTTTAGCCTTCTCAGCATTTGATAACTGCATCAGATTTCCAAATACAGCAAGCAATTAAAAGTGAATGTTCAATCAGTCTTCAGGCATCTCCAGCTCTAAGACACTCTATACCTTACAACACAAGTAAATGAGAAAGCTCAAAAACAAAAACCTCCCGGAAGACATCTGGGTGCCTTTTTCAGCATTTTGCCAGTGTTTTTGCTTAAAAAACTGTTAGTTGTTACTAGAAACATTAAAAAGCCATGTGTAGAAATATCATACTGTGTGATGTGGTTTGTGGTGATATCATGCTGCATGGGGACTGTAAAGGGATAAAATACCGTGTGGGAGCTCTGTGAGGATACCTTTCTGTGTCAGTAGCTGTGTGAGAACATCATATTATGTAAGGGGCTTTGTTGGGACATCATGCTACAAAGGGGGCTGTTGTGAGGATATAATTCTATGTGGGTGTTTGTGGGGACGTCATACTGTTAGGAGCTGTGAGGTGACATCGTACTGCATGCGGCCATATGAGGATATACTGTGTGAGTTGCTTTGTGGGTACATCATACCATGTGAGAGGACATTATATTGTGTGAAAGGTGTTATGGAGACATTATACTATGTGAGGGGGTCATCATACTTTGTGAGAAAGCTTTGTGGTCACATCATACTGTGTGAGGGGCTTTGTGGGCACATCATACTGTGTGAGTGTTACAAATAGGAAAGAACTGGACATCAAAAGTCATATAGAGATACTTTAAGTGAGATTTATTTTGAGAGATGAGCGAACATTTCAATGTTTGGTACAGAAATATTTTCCGAATATTTAGACATTCGTTGAATTTATTCTTCGAATGTTCGTCGAACATTACCGAATGCCTTACGATTCAATGGGGGGATAAAAAAAAGCATATACAACACCTTCAAACAGGCCCAAAAGCTGCCAAAACACACCAAATTAGGGGTAGACTTTAGGAAAGTGCCATCAATTGACCCAGAGTACAAGTACTATAATTATTACTATTACAGCGACATTTATTCCGTGGCGTCTTACTTGTGAAAAGGGGTCACTGACTGATACAAGAGGAGAGAGGACCCTGCCTGCAAGGGCACACAAACAATGTACAAGGGATGGGTGAGGACACAGTAGGTCGTGCAGTGGTATGCTGGAGTGAAGCTTACCACAGATTGCACGCTTGTCACAAGAAGTGGGTCTTCAGCTTCCTTTTCAAGGTTTCCACGGTAGGCGACAGTCTGATGTGTTGGGGTACAGCGTTATCATAGTATGGGAGATGCACGGGACAAACCTGCTGAGAGACTAAGTCAAGGTAAGTTTCCAGGAGCTCACAGCTGAGAAGATTAACCCCTGCACCGATTAATATGAGGGCGAAAGGCTTCTAATGACTGTAAGAGTGGGAGGAATCAGACACTGCGGTCTTCTGGCTCCTCTCTGTTATGATAAACTCATGACACCTTGCAAGCTTCAATACAATGTTCACAAGGTAGACAGCAGTGGTAGTCGGTCTCCTAGACAACGAGCTAACTCCATTATGATGATAGAGGACAACATCTGCAACTAGTTTGTATGTTTTCCCCATGTTTGCGGGGTTTCCCCCTGGTTCTCCGGTTACCTCCTCAGTAAAAAGACAGCTATACAGTAGTGTCCAGCAGTTCAAAAAATTAGGGCCTGACACCACCATTTCCATGGTCAACATATTGGAGACCATGGATTTCCATCTCTTAGCTTTGTCATGTGTGGGAGGAAAAAATCTTTTACGTGACCACAACTGTGGTACCGAGAGCTGGCTACAGTGCTGAGAGAATGCGGAGTACGGTAAAATGGACAAACTGCTGGACCAAGAGTGAGTTGCAGGCGCCGACGTTACTGTGGATTGAGAAACATGTGGTGTGCTTGGTGAAATAAACACAGCAGGCATGTCTGCTTCCGTTACAGCTGACGGTCTGTCACTCAGCCTGACTGGAGCGGGTAGAGAACAAGAAGTTCTGTGGTGGGAGGCATGCGTGACAATACTTGGCATGGAAGAAAGACTGTATGCATAGACAGGGATCACTATAAATCAATTTTTATTAGACAAAGACCATGTAAGCAACACCACAATTTGTTAAAAACACTTAAAACATCATAAATGCTTCAGTAAATATCAAAAACAAGAGCAAATCATGATATGGTAAACCCTCATGTATGCAAGCCAAAAACATACATAGTAGTCTATTATAGCAGCGACACCCTATAGTATTATATAGGATAAAGATAAACAGCACAATTCAACCTAGATAAAGCTATTGATGAAACATGTGAAGATATGCTGCAGACACAAAAAACAAAACACTGGTGCCGTTAATTAGTGAGCATGGCAAGCGCTACTGATAGAATGAAGAATCAGTAGAAGGTCAGAAAAAGGTATAACTGAACCATAAAGGTGAGCTATGAGCTATACCTGGAGGGTAAGCAAACAACCAAGAACACCACGCGTATCGCCACTACACGTGTTGCTTCATTAGGGGAGGCGATTGTGGTGGATCTGCCTACTGGTCTTTGTCTGCCTTAACCTAATTTACCTTGATTAACGTCAGCTGTAGGGAGCGTGTCATTGTGTGCACGTCATTAGTATAGGAACAGACCGGAAGTATGTGTTCATGTCTGGGGTCAACTATAAAGATATAAGTGCGCAAGCGAGCTCATACCCCGGAGGCGGAAATGAATTGCTCCAGCGTGGAATGCACATTAAAACAGTGCACATGCGCATATCTGGGGTTGGCTGGAGAGCTATAAATGCGCAGGCGCACCCATTCCCCGAAGTCAGGTGAACTGAAATCAGCGTGGACCGCACATTGTAGCAGTGTGCATGCGCACATCGGGAACACCCGTTGTAATGGTATGCCTGCACCTATAGGGAAATGAGAAATGGAGCAATTATAGCAATTATAAGAGGAACTTAAAGGGGACATATCCCAGACAAAGAAAGTTCATAAGAATACAGAACAGGCTAGTACTGATAAAGTAAATGGCCAACTCCGAATTCGGAGTGACTCATAGGGGGTTACACATAGGGATTAAATGTAAATATCAAATATAGATAAGAATTTAATAAATCCCCTCATGGAGCAAGGGGTATACTTACTACACAGTAAGATCTCATAACCACAGGAATTCCCACAAACAGCAAGACCCATATGCTACATGATATGAGGCAAAAAATGGAATAGTAGGGCACATGTATGCTTTGTGCTCCAACATACCAGATTCACACACGTATCCCCAATCATACAGTGTCATACAGATGCGGCCGCATCAATCACAACATGTTCGTACCAACAAACAGAGTATATATGAGCATGCAGGTTTAGTTTACAAAAAAATTTTTTATTAGATTATAATGACTTTAATACACATCTAGTTTAAAAACACAAGATGTCAGATAGATAAATAAATACCCAATATTTCGTGATTGGAAGCAAGTTTTGGGAGATTGGGGCATTCGACTCTATGGGATCCGAAATTCCTAGATAAATGAGCCAATTTATTGGCGGCCGATATACCCCAAGAACAAAGAAAATTGTATGAGCAGCACAATGATTAAAGTGCATAATAATTGAGACCAATCATGTCAATACGTAAGAGCAAAAAAAGTGGAAAAAGAGGTTAAAACGTAACCTTTAATAGCTAAATAGGTAAAAATAGATACACAATAAGTCACTAGGACCTTAAATCAAGTGAGTGCCTGCCAATGGTAGTAAAATGTAACTACCCAATGCAAATATGTACTCATTCCAAAAAGGGATTGTATGGCATAATACCTAGATATAGCCCACCCGTACCCCGAACAAGATAATGGCAGATAATAACGGAACCGTCACTAAAAGCATCAGCATACATGAACCATGTCAGACAATCCGTGATATGACGTGAGAGTTCACACTTTACAAATAATACTGGAACAACCTCACCGTACACGCTGTCAGTTCACGCTTCCTTCTTAAGAAAGCTCACTGTAGCAGGGCTTCAAAACCTCTTCAGCCACCAACCACATATGGAACACCACTCCCAAAACATTTCATCACCTCAGTAGCTCATCAGGGGAGACAGGGGTGTCATCTCACTAAATGTGATCCTCAGTGTCAATCGCCAAGCCTAACACAGAGGCGGCGCAACTTACAGATGAACTCGTTATCTTATTTGTATCTGCCCACGCTCCCTATTAGCGTGGACGCGTCACTTCCGGTTCCGGCCACCTCACATCCAGTATGTGGAACGCAAGGGCCGGCCGTGACATGCAGGCATCACATCCGGTGCATGCGTCCTGAGACGCACACAGACCAGATGATGCGCACAAAATAGGAGTGATCACGTCAAGTGGGGTATACACTACCTATGCGACAAAATAGGTGGGACCAGGCACACATATCACAAGGTACCTACCCTCACTCTAGCCAGGAAGAGTATCCGTCCAAAAACACCATGGAACATAGCTCCAGCTACATACCATATGCGGTGAAGTATAATTCAACAATGCTACAAAGTCCCCAAGTGGTCAGTGGCAAAGGAAATCGCCACAAGTTCAATAAAGTCAGCCGGTACGAGGCATTAGCATAATGAGCACACATCCTATCCAAAAAAAAGTAACACTAGAGGGAATGGGACCTAAGAGGCTAGGAAAGGGACAAAGGAAGGGACCGCAACTGTAATGGAGAAGAGAGGTAGAGATATATAGAGCCGGATCTGTCTGTCCCTAGTAAGGTGCTAAAAAACTGATCCCTACCTAACAGTGGAGGTTGGCACCCAAAAACCTACGCAGTTGACACCCCCACTCCGCGACGGCTTTCCCCACACTCCTCATCCTACTGATCCCTACACTTATAGGAAAGATCTAAAGGATAATTGTTCATTCAGACTGTATGGAGCCATTGTCTGTAACTGATAGATCCACTTTGTCTCTCTTTGGAGGATCAGCTTATCCCAATCACCCCCCCTAGGGTGAACCACACTACATCAACACAGTCCCTTTTTCAGGACAATATCTCGTTGGTGTTCACCCTCCCTTCTCCTCAGTTCTCTCTTTGCTTTCCCCACATATTCAATGCCGCACACACACGTGGCCTTGTAAACTATCCTTTTGGACCTTTTATGAAATGTTTTATGGCAAAGGTCTCATCGGTGACATTACTTGTGAAATTCTTACTCTGCATCATTACCTTACATGATACGCATCCACTGCCTCTAAAGCTTCCCTTGGTGGTAAACTGCACAGGGCTACGTATAATTGGCTTGGAAAGGGTTCATACTAACATCCAAAATAGGGACGTGATCCCGGAACCTTTGCGCCAAGAATCCAAGTGGATCTTTAAATTGAACAGTCGCTCCACTAACGCGTTGAATGAGGATCTCCTTTTTACTGGTTTCTATAATGCTGTTTGATGATCGGGTATTTATCCTTGTCCTTTTTCTGTTCACACAGGTCTGCTCTTCTAGATGTATTTATTCATGGTTGCTAATTGAAAATCCAGGATTTCGAATACGGGGGATTTTTGTCTTATCTGTTCCTTCCTGCAGAATCTTTTTCATCTTTTTATCCCTACTATGATGCTGACACAATTGGGTTTTGCCAATTTGCACTTTAACCGTCATGCTATAGAACATGATTGGTCTCAATTATTATGCACTTTAATCATTATGCTGCTCATACAATTTTCTTTGTTCTTGGGGTATATCGGCCAGCAATAAATTGGCTCATTGATCTAGGAATTTCGGATCCCATAAAGTCGAATGCTCCAATCTCCCACAACTTGCTTCCAATCACAAAATATTGGGTATTTATCTATCTGACATCTTGTGTTTTTAAACTAGATGTGTATTGAAGTCATTATAATCTAATAAAGAATATTTTTGTAAACCAAACCTGAATGCACATATATATTCTGTTTATTGGTCGCATCTGTATGACACTGTATGATTGGAGATACGTGTGTGAATCTGGTATGTTAGAGCACAAAGCATACATGTGCCCTACTATTCCATTTATTGCCTCATCTCATGTAGCATATGGGTCTTGCTGTTTGTGGGAATCCCTGTGGTTATGAGATCGGACTGTGTATTAACTGTACCCCTTGTTCCTTGAGGGGATTTATTAAATTCTTATCTATATTCGATAAATTCATATCTATATTCGATGTTTACATGTAATCCCTATGTGGAACCCCCTACGAGTTACTCTGAATTCAGAGTTGGTCATTTACTTTATCAGTACTAGCCTGTTCTGTATTCTTATGAACTTTCTTTGTCTGGGATATGTCCCCTTTAAGTTCCTCTTATAATTGGTATAATTGCTCCCTTTCTCATTTCCCTATGGGTGCAGGCGTACCATTACAGCGGGTGTTCACGATAGGCACGTGAACACTGCTACAATGTGCGGTCCACGCTGATTTCAGTTCACCTGACTTCGGAGAATGGGTGCGCCTGCGCATTTACAGCTCTCCAGTCGACCCAGGTATGCGTGTGCGCACTGTTTTAATGTGTGTTCCACGCTGGAGCAATTCATTTCCGCCTCCGAGTTATGAGAACGCTTGCGCACTTACTGTACATCTTTATAGTTGACCCCGGATATGAACACGTATTACCGG
The DNA here is from genome assembly GCF_046119375.1 of Phyllobates terribilis. Lineage (NCBI taxonomy): Eukaryota > Metazoa > Chordata > Amphibia > Anura > Dendrobatidae > Phyllobates > Phyllobates terribilis. The sequence goes on from NW_027362764.1 coordinate 450,500,191, forward strand.
TCTGTTCCTATACCGATGACCTGTACAAAATGACACGCTCCCTACAGCTGATGTTAATCAAGGTAAATTAGGTTAAGACAGACAAAAGACCAGTAGGCAGATCCACCACAATCGCCTCCCCTGATGAAGCAACACGTGTAGTGGCGATACGCGTGGGGTTCTTGGTTGTTTGCTTATCCTCCAGGTATAGCTCATACCTCACCTTTATGGTTCAGTTATACCTTTTTCTGAGCTTCTACTGATTCTTCATTCTATCAGTAGCGCTTGCCATGCTCACTAATTAACGGCACCAGTGTTTTGCTTTTTGTGTCAGCAGCATATCTTCACATGTTTCATCAATACCTTTATCTAGGTTGAATTGTGCTGTTTATCTGTATCCTATATAATACTATAGGGTGTCGCTGCTATAATAGACTACTATATATGTTTTTTGGCTTGCATACATGAGGGTTTACCATATCATGATTTGCTATAGTTTTTGACATTTACTGAAGCATTTATGTTGTTTTAAGTGTTTTTAACAAATTGTGGTGTTGCTTACATGGTCTTTGTCTAATAAAAATTGATTTATAGTGATCCCTGTCTATGCATACAGTCTTTCTTCCTTTCTTTGTTGGTCATTAGTTCACAAACTGTATGTGGCAGGTCGATCCTCTTATATAATAATAGTGGTGCCCTCCTCAATTTGTTACTACAATACTTAGCAAGGTAACAGAGGAGGAGGAAGAGGCAGCGGATGTGGTTGATAAGGCGGCTGATGGTTGTTGAGGTCCACATTTTATCGCAGTGAGATTGCTAGAGTAACGCATGTTGATTGCGCATGTGAAAGTTCATGCATGTAGTAGTCAATTATGGAACTTTTTACCTCTACTGAGATTTTTAGCGCAAAGTTTGCAGATAATGTGAGCTGGCTCATCCTTTGCGGTCTCAAAAAAGACCCAGGCTAGGCAACCCTTGCCTCTCCTATGAGCTGCAGACCCGTGACCGCGGCTGGTCACTGCCTTGGTTGTCGCTAAGAATGCAGTGCTCCTTGTGCTTGCATCACTCAGTGTCTGCGCCATAGGATGCAACGGAACCTCCTCATCGTTCTCCTCCTCCACCTCCTCAGATGAGCTACTCAGCTGCATGCCTCTGGGAACACACCAAGTTGGATGTACAACCTCATCATCATCCAATGTGTTATCCCATTCCTAGCCCTCATAGTCACCCTACTCCTCTTCTTGCTCTGACAACATAGTACAGTCGAGGGTCAGGAAGCTGCACGTATTCAACCTTTTTTTTCCCCCCCCTGTATGGAGAACAATATCTGCCCCAAACAATTTTAAGCTATTATGTAGTCTGCTTTATATACCAATTTTCAGTTTATTAGGTCTGTGTATCCCTGTGTGGAGAAGAATATCTACCGCAAACAATTTTAAGCGGAGATGTAGCCTGCATTAAATAGCTATTTTGAGTTTATCAGGTCTGTGTACCCCTGTGTGGAGAACAATATCTCGCCCAAACAATTTTAAGTTGAGATGTAGTCTGTTTTATATACCCATTTTGAGTTAATCAGGTCTGTGTACCCCTGTGTGGAGAAGAATATCTGGCCCAAACAATTTTAAGTTGAGATGTAGTCTGCTTTGTATATGCATTTTGAGTTTATCAGGTCTGTGTACCCCTGTGTGGAGAAGAATATCTGCACCAAAACTTAATTCCACTAGAGTATAACTATTTTAAAGGAGACCAAAACCTCTTCCACTGCAGCCAAAGTGGCATCAATTTCACTACAGTAGAAATAGTGTAATTAGGACTGAAACCTCTACCAGTACAACGAACCCAGTAGATGGAGATTCAATCAGAAGTGTTTACATTTCCCTAAATTAGGGCCTAGCACCACCAAAGTGGTATCAATTTTTACCAGAGTAGAAGTGGTTTAATGGAGAAAGAAACTTCTTCCACCACAGCCAAACCCAATAGATGGAGACCCAATCAGGATTCTCCACATTTCCAAAAATTTGTGGCAGACACCAGCAAAGTGCCATCAATTTCACTACAGTAGAAATAGTGTAATTAGCACCGAAACCTCTTCCAGTACAGCCAACCCAGGAGATGGAGACTCAATCAGAAGTTTTTACATTTCCTTAAATTAGGGCCTAACACCACCAAAGTTGCATCAATTTCACAAGAATAGAAGTAGCTTAATGGAGACTGAAACCTCTTCCACTATAGCCAACCCAATACATGCAGACCCAATCTGTACTGCTCACATTTTAATAAATTAGGGCCTAAAACCACCAAAGTGACATCAATTTCACTACAGTATAAATAGTATAATGGGGACCGACAACTCTTCCACTCCAGCCAACCCAGTAGATGGAGACACAATCAGGATTCCCCACATTTCCTAAAATTAGTGGCAGACACCAGCAAAGTGGCATCAATTTCAGTACAGTAGAAATTGTAAAATTAGGAACGACACCTCTTCCACTACAGCCAACCCAGGAGATGGAGACCTAACCTGGAGTGTTCACATTTCCCTAAATTAGGGCCTAACACCAGCCAAGTGGCATCAATTTGACTACAGTAGAAATTCTACAATTAGGAGTGACACCACCTCCACTACAGCCAACCCAATAGATTAAGACAGTGGTCCCCAACCTTTTTTGCACCAGGGACCGGCTTGAAGCAAGATCATTTTTCCATGGCCCAGCAAGGAGGGGGTGGGGTGGGCGGGGCTTTGGTCATATGGGGGCGGGGTAATGGAGGGATTTGGAGTTTAGTGCATACTTATCATATAGTGTAGACCAGGTCCCCGCCAGGAGCTATGCCAGGAGCCCCACATAATGTGCTGTGCCAGGAGCCGCATCACTGAGGCCCCATCACGCCTTGCAGCAGGACAGGGCAGCTGTCCTGACAGCTGCTGTTCAGCTGCATTTACTTCATCCCAGGGGCAGACACAGACTGTAGTGGGCCCCTGTGCAAGAAATTTTTGGGGGCCCCCCCCGCCCTTCATAAGGCAACAAATTTATGTAAACATAACCCCCCCATGTGCATCTCTCACCCCCCCATGTGCAGCTCACCCCCGTGCATCTCTCATCCCCCTCCGTGCATCTCTCATCCCCCTCCGTGCATCTCTCATCCCCCTCCGTGCATCTCTCATCCACCCCCCGTGCATCTCTCATCCCCTCCGTGCATCTCTCATCCCCTCCGTGCATCTCTCATCCCCCCCGTGCATCTCTCACCCCCCCGTGCATCTCTCACCCCCCCGTGCATCTCTCATCCACCCCCCGTGCATCTCTCATCCCCCCGTGCATCTCTCACCCCCCCGTGCATCTCTCATCCACCCCCCGTGCATCTCTCATCCCCCCCGTGCATCTCTCACCCCCCGTGCATCTCTCACCCCCCCCCGTGCATCTCTCATCTCTCCCCTCCCTCCCATGTGCATCTCTCATCTCTCCCCTCCCCCCATGTGCATCTCTCATCTCTCCCCTCCCTCCCATGTGCATCTCTCATCTCTCCCCTCCCCCATGTGGATCTCTCATCTCTCCCCTCCCCCATGTGCATCTCTCATCTCTCCCCTCCCCCCCATGTGGATCTCTCATCTCTCCCCTCCCCCATGTGCATCTCTCATCTCTCCCCTCCCCCCCATGTGGATCTCTCATCTCTCCCCTCCCCCATGTGCATCTCTCATCTCTCCCCTCCCCCCCATGTGGATCTCTCATCTCTCCCCTCCCCCATGTGCATCTCTCATCTCTCCCCTCCCCCCATGTGCATCTCCCATTCCCCCCACTCCTAGTTAATTGCATTTAAAAAAAAATAAAACTTGTTATACTTACCCCCATGCGATCCCTGCAGAATCCTGGCGCTCGTCCAAATCGCTGACACCAGGTTCTCCTGACTTCCGGCCATGTGACGGCGCCGTCACATGACCGGAAGTCAGGGGAATCATGAAGGTGCTGCCGCAGCAGCGCAGCGCTAAGATGTCCCGGACCCGGCGCTTAGCATGCGGCCGGGGGCCCCATGAGGAGAGAGACGCACAAGAGGGGGGCTCCGAGGGGGCTCCTACCGGCCGGGCCCCATACTGGAGTCAGGGCAGTCATGCCCTGATGGCGGCCCTGCTGGAGGCTGGAGGGGCCCCCTCTCCCCGCGGACCGGCTGAAAAACCCCAACGGCCCGGTCCTGGTCCGCGGACCGGCGGTTGGGGACCTCTGGATTAAGAGACCAAATCTGTATTTCAAAGAATTAGGGCCTAGGAGCAGGCACACAAGCCATATCACAGACTGCAATTCCTCAAGATCAATGCAGCACACTAAAAACTACAACATCGCCTAGTCTGTATAGTCTGCAATTTGGGGTGCAAAAGTCCTTTGAGATCCATGACTTGTTCATCTTGATGAAAGTTAGGTGGTCAACACTTTCATGGAACAGTTGGCCACACTTATCCATCAGGACACCACCAGCAGCGCTGAAGACACGTTCTGAGAGAACGTTGATTGCAGGGCATGATAAAACCTCCAAGGTGTGACAGGCGAGCTCAGGCCATTCATCCATTTTTGAAGACCAAAATGTAAAAGGGTCCAAACCCTCCCTGATGGTATTGATATTGAACTCTAGATACTCCAACAACATCCTCTCCAGTCGTTCACCACATGTCAAACTTGTACTTTGTTGTGCTGGTGCACAAACTGGTCTAAAAAATGTGTGAAAGGATGCACAGAAATTGCTTCTGCCACTTACTCTTCTACTGCTGTTGCTAATGTTTTGGTGGTGACAAACTGATGTGTCGGAGGAAGTTGAAAGACTACAGCTGCGATGCACACTGTGTGCCTCACTGCTATCTTGGGGAAAAGCTCTATTAAGGTTGCTTAAAAGCTTGTTTCGATACTCCAACATTAATGTGTCCATTTCCAGGGCGGGAAGCATCTGGCAAAATTTACTCTTATAACGTGAATCTAACAGAGGGGCAACCCAGTTGTCAGCATTCAAATCGAATCGTAACTATATGGGGATCATGTTGCAGATAGTGCACCAAGAAGGCACTCATATGTCGGTCCCTTCCAGGTGGTCCAAGGCCAGGCTTTATTGTTGGCTGCGTAACACTTTTGCATGTTTCCTCCGTCCTCTCCTGTCAACCACGTTCAACAGAGAGGGGATGTTTATCCTCTTCTTCTTCTGACTGTTGCTCGCCCATCACCTCTTCCTCCTCCATTTGTTCCTCAGCTCTTGTATCTTCCCTAACAGACATACTCTGTTGTCACCAATTCTACTCGATCACAGGTATCCCCCCATCACTTGGCATCTGCCTGTGTGATGACAGTCTGGAACTTTGAGACATTCGTATCACTTTCACAACCTCCTCTTCTTCTGGGACAACCACCTCGTGCCACACACTATTCAAAATCTGCTCCAGCATGTAGATGACCGGAATAGTGATGCTGATGACAGAATCATCAGTGCTAACTAATTTAGTAGCCATTTCATAACTGTGCAGAAGGGTGCAGACGTCCTTAATATTTTTCCACTCCATAAACGTGATATGCCCCAAGTCCGTACTGTGTTGGCCCAGGCTATACAACATGACATACTGCGTCAGGGCTCGTTGCTGCTGCCATAGTCGCTGCAATATGTGCAGAGTGGAATTCCACCATGTCGGCACATCACATATCAACCTGTTAACTGGAATGGAGAAAGACTTCTGTACCGATGCAAGTCAATGACATGAGGGGTGCGAATGGCGGAAGTGAGCACACAATTTCTGTATTTTCTGAAGCAGCTCATCCAGGCCGGTATAGTGGCGTAGAAATTGCTGTACCACCAGGTTGAGGACGTGAGCCATGCAAAGCATGTGTGTGAGCTCTCCTTGGAATAGGACCGCCAACAGGTTAGCACCATTATTGCTCACGGCCTTCACTGGCTCCAGGTTCAGTGGAGACAGCCATTGCTGAAACTGAGCATGGAGCACTGTCTACAACTCTTCAGCTGTATGACTGCGATCTCCAAGGCATATTAATTTGAAGACTGCCTGATTGCGGTGAGCCCTGGCTGTGCATTATGGAGGTGGTGTGGATTCGCTTTGCAGTGTTGGAACACCTGTCTCGTTAAGGCAGAGGTTGATTGCGCAGATGGAGGCACTAGAGGAGGTGTAGGAGGCAGAAGCAGTGGAGGAAGTGTAAAATACAGAGGTTTGTTCTGCAAGCCTTGGGGATGCCAAGATTTGTGGATCAGCCCCTTCCCAAACTTCCCCCACAGCCACCAGTCACGCAGTGCCCAGTGAGTGAGATGTAACGCCCTTGGCCATGCTTACTCTTCCTGGTGTCTGTGGTGAAATTCACCCTGGCAGACATAGATTTAGTCAAGTAATGGGTGATGTTGTCTGCGACATGCTGTTGTAGCACAAGCACAGCTTTCTTAGAGAAGTAATGGCGACGGGCAACTGGTACTGGAGGATGGTGACGGCCATCAGCTTTAGGAAATTATCTGTATCTACCCGGCAGAAAGGCAGCATTTCTGTGGTCAACAGATGGTGGAGTTCCCTCTCTTTGCTTTGTCATGTGTAGGATGAAACAATCTTTATGTGACCACAACTGCGGGACCAAGGGCTGACTGCAGTGCTGAGAAAGGGCGGAGTACAGTGAAATGGAAAAACTGCTGGACCATGAGTGAGGTGCAGGCGTAGATGTTACGATGGATTGAGAAACATGTGGTGTGCTCACAGGCATATCCACATCAATTACAGCTGACGGGCTTTCACTCAGCCTGACTGGAGCAGGTAGAGAACTGGAGGTTCTGCGGTGGGAGACCTGCATGCCAATACTTGGCATTGTAACAGAGAAGGAGGAAGAAGCAGCGGATGCGGTTGATGGGGCAGCTGAAGGTTGTTGAGGTCCACTGGTCCACATTTCAGCGCAGTGAGATTCCCAGCATAACGTATGTTATTTTCGCATGTGAACGTTCATGCATGTAGTAGTTAAATTATTGCTGTTTTTCCCTCTACTGAGTTTTTTATCACAAAGTTTGGAGATAATGTGGCGCCCCTGAGGGTTCGGTCGCCACAGAGGTGTTGCATCTCAGCCAGAGATGTGGCATCTCACTCTCAGGTAAGGAAGGAGTACAGCTCAGGATCCTAACACCTGCATCCAACACACCACTCCAGGCCAGCAGGAGGGGCAAGATGCCTCCCACATACTTGCTGAGTCCCTTTCTTGGCTGGAGTGGGGGGAACCCAGAGAGGGGGGAACCATGTAGTGGGTGTGGGTGGAGGAAGCAGCTTAGGGGAGCACATGAGAGGAAGATATAAAATGGGAAGCCATCTTAGAAGGACAAGCCAGTCAGAGGAGGAGAAGTGAAGGAGCAGAGGCTCTGCAGGAGCTCTGCTCCAGAGGTGGGCCTAGGCAGTGAGGCCCAAGTCTGAGAGGAAGAAGACAAGAGAGGAGAAGGAGCAGAAAGGCTCCTGGACCAGAAAGGATCCTAGGGATACGGGCCGTGCAGAAGGCCACCCGTACGCCCGCATCTGCCAGGTGGTGGAGGGGTCAGGCCATCTAATGGGAACCAGTCCATCAACTAGTAGAAGATTGCAAGTCTCAGCTAGAAACCGGAGGCCGCAGTACTTTATGTCCTGTAGCCACAAGTCCATGCCAGTCTCACCGAGAAGGTAGCCACATAGGACCCAGGGGACGGAACAAACGTCGACCGCCAAGGCCCGCGGGTACTGGATTGGAGACACTAGGTGTGATGTGCAGGGAAAAGGCCAGGGAGAGGACACAGAAGGGGGTCCTGCTAAGTACTCCAGAGCTATCTGGGGGTGGACTGAGCCCCTCACTGAGTAAGCACAGCACGACGAGGGAGATTACTTTGGCGCCTGTAATCTGGACTGCAAAAACTGTGAGTAAAGACCCTGGGACTGCACTTCCTTGTCTCTGTGTTTCTTGCTGCGCCATCAACCCCTGCACTACAACACCCAGCACAACCTGCAACATCATCTACACTGCCCTGGAGCTAGCTCTTCCTGTGGAGAGCCACACCATCCCTGCTGCAGTAACATCAGCTTCAGAGGACTGCTCCACTGCGGCGGCTCCCTTTAGCCGCATTCCACAGGTGGCGTCACGATTTCTATAAAGACTCTATAAATCCCCTATATATATAACCACTTTTATTGACCGCCCTGGGTCACGGACCGGGTCACCGCCACTGTGACATTTCCCCAGCATCCTCCGGCCCGGCACCGGGTACCCCACAGCCCAGGGTGTGCGTCAATAACATGAGTTGGCTTATCCTTTGCAGTGACAAAAAAGGTCCAGGCTAGGCAACCCTTGTTGGACCTGCGAGCTGCAGACCCGCGACTGCTGCTGGCCACAGCCACAGTTGTGGCTAAGTATGCAGTTATGCTCATGCTTGCATCACTCCGTGTCTGCGCCAAAGGGCGAAAGGTGATCTCCTCATCTTTCTTCTCTTCCTCCTCAGATGAGCTACTTTGCTGCGTGACTCTGGGTAGGATCTTCAACCTCATCATCATCCAATGTGTTATCCCATTCCTTGCGCTCAGAGTGACCCTTTTCCTCTTGTTGCCCTGACAGCACAGTACAGTCCGCATGAGCCTCAGATATCTGAGTCTCATTAGGATCACCTCCCTCCCCGGAGGTTAACATCCGGTGACGAGGGTCAGGAACCTGCTCGGACCCTACTCCATCCTGCCCCGAATGCACCCTAAAAAAAATTTGGGCATTGGTGCAGATGCTTTCCTCCTCTTCTTGACTATGTGAACATTTGGCGTACACTTCTGATACCCATGGCATAGAATGGGTGAACAGTTCTACAGACTCACCCATTTGTAGTTCGCTACAGTCAGTTGTACACTTAGACAGTTGTGATGCAGGGGGGATGCAAGGGTAATTAGGGTGCCACCTCTGTGGACTGTACTGTGTGTGATGTTGAGGTGGATAAAGTAGAGGAGAGGCCAATTGAAGCAGAGCTTGCCATCCACTGGAGCACCTGCTCTTTCTGACCCTCATCAACAAGGCATATCGCTGTGTGGCTGCCAAAGAAAGGGAGTGGAGTAGCCCGTCTACTAACTGAAGTTGTCAGTTGTCTTCAGATAGGACATGACGATGTTGGTTCACTAGTGCTTTCACTAACATTATTACCTACCCCATGTATACCTTGAACACCAAGCCTATTCCCCCTTCCACCATGACCTCTCTTTTTCCCCACTCATGTTACTCAGATACTGTGGTAGGAGCACGCTATTAGCAAAACAAAATTAGATTTTTTTCCTCTGCAACAGCTCTGCACACACCATAATTTCAGCTGCAATAAAAGACAAAAAAAGATATGGCTTGCTGTATAATGTTACTAACAGAAAAAAGTATTTTTTTAGTGTGGATGAGGCCTGTATAACATAGGAGATATTCTACAAACTATTTCAAACTGAGATGTCATTGTTGTATAGTGTTAGGAACCGAACAAAGTATTTTTTTTTACTGTGGATGAGGCCTGTATAACAAAGGAGATATTCTCCAAACGTTTTCAAACTGAGATTTCCCTGCTGTATAACGTTAGGAACTGAACAAAGCATTTTTTTTACTGTGGGTGAGGCCTGTAAAACATAGGAGATATTCTCCAAAGGTTATCAAACTGAGATTTCCCTGCTGTATAACGTTAGGAAGTGAACAAAGTATTTTTTTTACTGTGGATGACGCCTGTATAACATAGGAGATATTCTCCAAACTATTTCAAACTCAGATGTAGCCTGCTGTATCACGTTAGGAATAGTGATGAGCGAGCATGCTCGCCACTGCTCGGTACTCGCAGGCATGCTTGCGCTCTGCAGTGTCTCTGAAGGATGACAAGCTGGATGGTAGTGCTCTGCTGTGATCCAGCGCTTCAGAGACACTGCAGAGCGCAAGCATGCCTGCGCTCTGCAGTGTCTCTGAAGGATGACAAGCTGGATGGCTGCGCTCTGCTGCAATCCAGCCTGTCATCTCAATGACATCCCAGCATGGGAGAATTCTCCTGCTCAAGCGGTGAGCGCAGGAGAATTCTCCCACGCTGTCAGTGACGTGCATGAGGTGAGCTGAGTTCATTGGACATGAACTCGGCTCATCTGGATGCCATCACAGCCAGACACTGAGGAGCTTCACTGAGGAGCTTCTCAGTGTCTGCGGCATGGCAAGCTGGATGGCAGCATTCTGCTGCGCTCCAGCCTGTCATGTGAATGCAGCAGACCTGAAGCTGTCCTGGGAACAGGGAAAGGTAAGGATGAGGTTGGTTTATTATTTTATTTTTATTGCAGGAGATCGTTGGCTTCATCTGGAATGGGCGATACAGTAAGTAGGGTTTAATTTAGAACATTAAAGGAATGTGTCATTATTTCAATAAAAGGACTTTATTCTGGGTGTTTGTGTTTTTTTTTAACTTTGACTATGGGGTTAGTAATGGGGGTGTCTTATAGATGCCTCTCCATTACTAACCTGGGCTTGATGTCAGCTGGCATTATAAGCTGACATCAACCGCAACCCTATTACCCCACTGCCACCGCTACAGGGCAGTGGGAAGAACGAGGCTAAGTGCCAGAATTGGCACATCCAATGGATGCACAATTTCTGGGGCAGATGACGGCTGGTGTTTCTAGCCTGGGAGGGGGCCAATATTCATGGCACCCTTCCTGGGCTATTAATATCAGCCCCGAGCTGTCTGCCTAGCCTTTGCTAGCTATTAAAATAGGGGGACCCCACGTCATTCTTTTTTGGGTCCCGCATTGTAAAGGCTAGGTATTCAGCTGGGGCTGATATTAGTAGCCTGGGAAGCTCCGTGGGTATTACCCCTTTCCCAGGCTTCAAACATCTGCCCCAGCCATCTGCTTAACCTCCGCTAGAAACTAAAATTACGGGGAACCCCACGCCATTTTTTTTTTAAATAAATCCTTTATTTTAACAATAAATGACAAGTACAGTAACCAACACTGTCACTGTACTTATTATATACGTGACTGACATGTTTCTATCTATCTAATCTATGTGTGATGCTCTATTCTTTCTGTTCTAAATTGTCGGGTACCGGTGTATGCCGCTGCTGAATTGCCGGCTTTTTTAAAGAGAAGGGTGCATGAAAACAGGGCACTAGTGTGTTCCAAGTGCCCTGCTATGTTTTTCATGCACCCTCCTATATACCCTGCCTGCCTGTCTGCCTATATATTCTGCCTGCCTGATGTTTATTTGAGCACTGTTCCCATGGATTTGGGCAATTTTTGACCTTCTACAGACCGCCGGGGGGACCACCAGAAAAATGTTCGAGTTTCCCATAGACTTACATTGGGCTCGTTGCTTGGGTCGAGCACCCGAGTATTCCAATGTGATCGACCCGAGCTTCGAGCACCCGAGCATTTTAGTGCTTGCTCATCACTAATTAGGAACAGCAAAAAATATATTTTTTTGCTCTGCATAAGCTCTGAATACAGCTGAATTTCACCACCACTAAAAGAACTAGGTGGCTTATAGCAGAGTATAACACGTATGCGACAGAAAATAATATTTTTTGACTCTGCCTAGTAACAGAGAAAATCATTTTTTTTACTCTGAAAACAGCTGAAGTTCACCACCACTAACGTAGTAGCTGACATATAGCAGAGGGCATGATGTTTACCACAGCAAAAAATCTTTTGTGGACTGTGCCTAGCAAGACAAAAAATATATTTTTTTACTCTGAAAACAGTGGAGGTTCACCAACAATAAGAAAGTAGGTGGCTTTTAGCAGAGTGTATGACATTTGCCACTCAAAAAAATCTTTGGTGGGCTGTGACTAGCAACAGAAAAAATCTATTTTTTTACTCTGAAAACAGCTGAAGTTCACCGCCACAAACGTAGTAGCTGAAGTATAGCAGTGTGTATGACGTTTTCCACACAGAAAAAAACTTTTCTGCCAACAGAAAAAAAATATTTGTTTTACTGTGCATACAGTTGAAGTTCACCCACCAAAAATATGACAAACTGGGCTAACACAGCTTGCACTATCACATTAGCAAATGAAAAAATAAGTTTTTTGTGCTCTGCACTCAGAAGCTCTGCACTGACAAGCTCTGCAGAGAGCTGAATTTCAACCCCACAAAATCAAAAAGTGGCCTTCAAGGGCTTGCTTGCTTGCTTTATCACACTAGCAAGTGCAAAAATAGATTGAAGGTATACTCCTGCATGGAGTACAGTAAAATCGGTGCACAACACTGTTCTATGACATGGGCCTTGCTCTTTCTGTCAGAATCTCAGTAATTGCACAAGAAAAAAAAATGCTGCAAGCTTGATTGAACAGGTACACAGCACAGGACTTATGTACACTATCTGACTTCCAAGCAAGCGCCCATCTATCTACAGTGCTGGCCAAAAGTATTGGCACCCCTGCAATTCTGTCAGATAATACTCAGTTTCTTCCTGAAAATGATTGCAATCACTAACTCTTTGGTATTATTCTCCTCATTTAATTTGTCTTCAATGAAAAAAACACAAGAAGAATTGTCCTAAAGCCAAATTGGATATAATTCCACACCAAACCTAAAAAAGGGGGTGGACAAAAGTATTGGCACCCTTTGAAAAATCATGTGATGCTTTTCTAATTCGTGTAATTAACAGCACATGTAACTTACCTGTGGCACCTAACAGGTGTTGGCAATAACTAAATCACACTTGCAGCCAGTTAACATGGATTAAAGTTGACTCAACCTCTGTCCTGTGTCCTTGTGTGTACCACATTGAGCATGGAGAAAAGAAAGAAGACCAAAGAACTGTCTGAGGACTTGAGAAACCAAATTATGAGGAAGCATGAGCAATCTCAAGGCTACAAGTCCATCTCCAAAGACCTGAATGTTCCTGTGTCTTCCGTGCGCAGTGTCATCAAGAGGTTTAAAGCCCATGGCACTGTGGCTAACCTCCCTAGATGTGGACGGAAAAGAAAAATTGACGAGAGTTTTCAACGCAAGATTGTGCGGATGGTGGATAAAGAACCTCGACTAACATCCAAACAAGTTCAAGCTGCCCTGCAGTCCGAGGGTACAGCAGTGTCAACCCGTACTATCCGTCGGCGTCTGAATGAAAAGGGACTGTATGGTAGGATACCCAGGAAGACCCCACTTCTTACCCCGAGACATAAAAAAGCCAGGCTGGAGTTTGCCAAAACTTTCCTGAGAAAGCCTAAAACGTTTTGGAAGAATGTTCTCTGGTCAGATGAGACAAAAATAGAGCTTTTTGGGAAAAAGCATCAACATAGAGTGTACAGGAAAAAAAAGAGGCATTCAAAAAAAAGAACACGGTCCCTACAGTCAAACATGGTGGAGGTTCCCTGATGTTTTGGTGTTGCTTTGCTGCCCCTGGCACTGGACTGCTTGACCGTGTGCATGGCATTATGAAGTCTGAAGACTACCAACAAATTTTTCAGCATAATGTAGGGCCCAGTGTGAGAAAGCTGGGTCTCCCTCAGAGGTCATTGGTCTTCCAGCAGGACAATGACCCAAAACACACTTCCAAAAGCACTATAAAATGGTTTGAGAGAAAGCACTGGAGACTTCTAAGGTGGCCAGCAATGAGCCCAGACCTGAATCCCATAGAACACCTGTGGAGAGATCTCAAAATGGCAGTTTGGAGAAAGCACCCTTCAAATATCAGGGACCTGGAGCAGTTTGCCAAAGAAGAATGGTCTACAATTCCAGCAGAGCATTGTAAGAAACTCATTGATGGTTACCGGAAGCGGTTGTTCGCAGTTATTTTGGCTAAAGGTTGTGCAACCAAGTATTAGGCTGAGGGTGCCAATACTTTTGTCCGGCCCTTTTTTGGAGTTTTGTGTGAAATGATCAATGAATTGATTTTTGCTTCATTCTCTTTTGTGTTTTTTCCTTGCAAGCAAATTAAATGAAGATAATAATACCAAAGAATTTGTGATTGCAATCATTTTCAGGAAGAAACTGAGTATTATCTGACAGAATTGCAGGGGTGCCTATACTTTTGGCCAGCACTTTAGCTGATATTTCTTAGTACACGGGCACACACTGAGCAGCGTCTATCAGAAATATGGATCTAATGGAGCTGTGGGAACATGGCGACTTTTTATATAGAGAGGACATGTGATTTCAGCAGCCAATTGCAGAAGCCCTTGTGTCTGGACACTGTGGATGCTTCCTGCAGTCTGATTGGCTAGCCGTGCTTTCCTGACTTAAAGTTACTGCCTACAGGAAAAAAAAAAAAGCGAGCTGCTGATCTGACCTGTTCTCAGCTATCACCAGCCCCACCACTCATCTACCATGTTCCCCCGCTCATCATACCCAAGCACTATGCTAGAAAAACTGTTAAAAACGATGTAGTTGCCCCGCAATCATGTTCCCGCATTTATTCACCAAACGTTGATGATTTTTCCCGAATTTAAGAAATTTTGCTCGCATTTCCTATTACGAATCCGAATGTGCCATATTCGTGTCAAATTTAAGTTGTAAGTTCGAATTACGAACAAATTCACTCATCACTATTTATTATCAATGTCTCATATCCACTGATTACACCACATTAGGTACAGAAATACGTAGTGTTTTGGATATGACAGCCTTCTTAAGACTGTATAAAAACATGACAATATAAAAACATGCATTAATAAGGTGATACAAGTAACTGAGGTAGCAACAACACCTACAGCATATTTGACATGGAGCAGATGATTTTTCTGCCATTATGAACACACTAGCACACTTGAGCAAGCACAGATGCATTGTCTAAACAGCGAGGTTCAGTCGCACCTTAGCTGTGTTCTTTCTCTGGCAGATACCTTGAGCCCCAATCACATGGACATTTGAATCAAAAAATTGGATGAGTGGTAAGAACTAGACCTGTTTGCTATGAGAGTACAGTCATATGCAGTCTCCAGGGTCATGTCAGAGAGGGTGTTTAGTGTGACCTATTGATTTTTCACCACTATGCGGGTCATTTTTCATCTACCACAAGTGAGGAAAACCTATTATTTGTTAAATCAAATCAGGCATGGATGAGTTAGACTTTTATGCACCAACAACTGATGTCAATGATTAAATTTGCTATACCCCCTCACTGCCTGCCTGTCCTTTAACTGCTGTTTACAACATTCTGCTGCTATGAGTGCCCATGGATTACACTCTTCAGGGTATCTACTCACTGTCTATCATGTCATCTATACAATAGCACAGCTGCTGCCGAGGCTGTCATTGCTGACCCTAAAGTGACAAAATTTCCTTACCTGCCCCATCTTAACTTTCTACCATGCTGCTTGTACCGCAGTCACTGCACTGACACACCAGCCCCACACTTCCTGGCTGCCTATTGTGTTTCATAGTGGTTGGCCACACTACTGATGCAGGGAAATTTCTAATTTCTTTAAAGGCTTGAAGTCAAGCCAGAGCTTCATGTTCATTACAGTGTCACTGTTATGTCTCCAGAAATAAGGGGATAATTTTTGGATGTCTTGATAAAAAGCCTTGGTAATTACCTAATGATTTTAGAATTTGCAAACCATTTGCGGACCACAAAAAAAGAGGAATATTTTTTTCACTTCTGGTTGTGATAATATTACTTCTTCACATTTAAAGCAGTACAGTACACCTGTTTTGTCTCTCTATTAATTAAAGGAAGAATTATTGGATGGCTTATAAAAAGCTTTCACTTCTTTGTTTAGCAAAGTGCAAAGCTCTTTATACCTCCAAACAGGAATATTTGTTGTGCTCATCCCTGTGTAAATACCATAGCTTATTATGATAGCACCACCTGTCTAAAATGGATAATTTTTATAGCATTTAAACAATTTAGGTAATCTAAATAGTTTGATACTGCAGTGTGCTGTGAAATATGCTGTTGGTTACCTCTTCTTACTGTAGTGAGCTGGCCGGCTCTGGCTGTTCTGTGATAATTGATATAGAGCCTGTTACAGAAGTGATCACACAGGATGATGTTGCCCACCTTGTGGCCAGAGGTTGCACCTGCGCAGGGTGTGATGACAGAGAAAAAGACTAAGCCTCCTGTGTCCCGCCCTAGAGAGTCACGTGACCAAAGTGGGAAGCAGGAAAAAGCGCGCAAAGAGTCTGCTGTGGTCTGTGAAAAGAGCCATGACGGTGTGCAGGCCCTCGTGTGTGGTGCAGGAGAGACTCTCAACGTGATTTCTTCTATCTGACACCATATCCTCAGAGCCTTCCCCAGCTCCTGCACTGCTGAAGGATTCAGCTATTACACTCCCTGCTACTGGAGTGTGGACTACATAAGGGGACCCACCAGAGCTTCTATCCGGATCAGAGAGACTGTAAGCGGGACCTCTGGCGAGAGGCCGAAGTATCCCTTCATTTCTTTCCGCAAATTCTGCTGTTCCTGTTTTTTTTCCGGCTGGGACGCCCTCCTGCAAAGACAGACAGGCCTGCGACGGGGGACACATCCTTCTGGAGTAAAGGACTGGTAACGTGTGAGTAGGGACAGTGAGGGTCAGCTTATCAGTACACGTTATTACTGTGCATATTTACGGTTGTTATTTATTGTTTTTTTTCTTTGCTGTGTTAAAAATGTATACGAGTAAAGATACGGTTATCAAGATAGAGTCTGTGTGTGGGGATCTTGCTGGGCCAGATCATAGATACCAATGTGCGGCCTTGCCCGCGGTCACTTCATCACTATCCGTTTTTCCTTAGCCAGATAGGTAGAAGTAATTTGGATATTAAAAAGGCTTTGTTTGCATTTCTGAGTTCAACATGTTCAATTGACTCCAAGGGGAACTTGTAGTGTTCTACACATACTTCCAGGCAAGTAGAGACTTTTCAATTATGCAATTCATGCCAATTTATTTGACACAAATTCAATTTTTGGTGGGAAATTCACCAAAGTCGATTAATTCAAATTTAAAAAGATCCATTTATTGCTAGAAATAATATTACAATATTACATTTGTTTTTACTAGTCCAATTTTAAAATTTTATGCCCCACAATATTGCTTGCTATTGTTGCAAATTACGTTTCATGCATGCATATTACCATAATTTGTTATGGTTACAAAATAAAATAAACAAAACAATCAATTGTAAAAAAAAAAAATTATCCTTTTGAGGGTAGAAAAATATATGCCTTGTTGGTGCTTTTACTGTACACAGGCAGTGTAAATGGAAGCAACAGTGGCATTTCACATTGGTGGTGCAAAAAGTATCTCGTTTTCGGACTTTATTCTTTCTTTTTCTTGCTTTTTATTAAGCCAGACCTTACATGTTTCTTGTAATACCTATCCAGGGACTAGTTGGAAAATTTTGTCCTGGGGAGAAAGAAGAAAGCAGTGGCCTATGAGCAATGGTCCATCCTTATTGTGTTTACAGTATAAAATTCATCATTGCGTGGGCTCAATACATCAGACTCTATACAGAAATATCCTCACCAAAGATCTGACACTCATTATACAGAAATAGTACTAGAGGCAAGCTATCTTCATAAAAGCAGTAAAAAAAACCAAGTCCACTACAGAGATATGATATCAAAACCAAGCACAGAGTAGGTGCACATCTTTTTCAGGGAGATTTTTTATGAAAAAATGCCACAAAAAATGAACATAATGTAATAATAACAATGTTGTGCACATGCTCAGTGTTTTGTTATCCCTTTTAACCGCTTTATGGCTTTAGAACTGTGAACTAGCGCTGATCGCGGGTGTTAATCCCCTCTGATGCCACTGTCAATAGTGAAAGAGACATTGATAAAAAAATTAAAAAAGTTTTAAAAAATTGTAAAAATATAAAGGAAAACCCACAAAATAAAGAATAAAAAAATGAAAAAATATTAATCCAATAAATACATTTATGTAAAAACAAAAATAAACAATAAGGTACACTTATTTGGTATCGCCGCATCCGTAACAACCTCACCTATAAAACTGTCACACTAATTACGGTAACCTCTTCAGTGAACACCGTAACAAAAATAATTAAAAAACGGGGCAAAAAACTATGCTTTCTCATCATACCGCTGAACAAAAAGTGAAATAAAATGTAATCAAAAAGTCGAATATAAATAAAAATGATTCCACTCAAAACGTCATCTTGTCAGGCAAAAAATAAGCTTCCATAAAGCTCCATCAATTCAAGAAATAATATAAATGTGTTATCGCTGTAATCGTACTGACCCGAAAACAAAGTTGTCCTATCACTTTTATAAAAAAAAATCCCCAAAACAATTCATGGTTTTTGTTCATTCTGCCTCCCAAAAATTGGAATAGAAAGTGATAAAAAAATCTTATGTGACCAAAAATGGTACCAATAAAAACGTCAACTCATCCTGCAAAAAACAAGCACTCACATGACTCTGTTGGCAAAAAAATTCTCAAAATATGGCAATGCAAAAACTTTGTTTTGCAAAGAAAAGCGTCTTTTAGTGTTTGACAGCAGCCAAACAAAAAATATAAATCTGGTATTGCAGTAATTACATTCTGCCTCGCAAAAATTGCAGTAAGGCTCAGCTCACACTTGTACTGCGATCTGCGCTGAGAACTTACAGTACACGGGGGTTTCCATGTTGATCTCTGAAATACTTGATTCAGACTATAGCCTCAGCAGAAGATTTCCCATAGTGATGAACAAGCGTGCTCGCTACTGCTCAGTATTCGCCTGAACATCTCACTGTACAAGATGCTCGTCGACTACTTCCGGGATGCTTGAGTGGGAGCTCTAAACCCTGTCCCGCATGTTTGGCACTGTTTTAACAGCGAATAAACATGCGGGGATTGCTTGCCACTCACTGTAATGCCGCAGCCATTTTGGTTGTGGCATTACAGTGATTGGCTGGCCGCATAATGTCATTGGTTCTATATCAGACCCGGTGACCCTATGCTCATCACATCATCACAGTCTACCCTTCAGACAGGCAGAGTAGGGAGAGTTGCTGCTGAGCTTGGGAGAGAATTGGTGGTTTATTAGTTAGGTATAGGTATTCCACAGCAAGATATATACACATCTGAACTAACAGTCCTTCTAAGGATTAAACCAGCTGCATATATTATTACTGGAGTATATGTCTGTTGTATCTGTATACAGCAGAATAGGGTCCATTGCATGTTCTTTCTGTTCCTGTTAGAGATATCCATAGCCATAGATATCAGGGCTAATTATTTTTTGCTCACAATACAATTTTTGAAGCGTGTCAATTCTTAAACTCCGTTTAAAATGGGCAAGAAGCGTGGCAAGGGACGGGGAAGTTGACATGATGCTGATGGTGCACACAGAGGCCTAGGCCATGGGCAAGATGAAACTGTGCCTGCTGAGGGAGCACAACAAACACCGACATCATGTCGAACTACCTTCCTGTCCCAATTTCTAGGGGGCCGCGGAACACCGTTCTTGAAGCAAGAGCACTGTGAAAAGGTTGTTAGTTGGATAGCAGATAATGCTTCCAGTCAGTTTGCCACCACCATCACCCTGTCTTCCACATGATCCAGTCTCAGTATCCGTGAGTCTGAACCAAATATTGTTCACCCTGATTCTCCTTTATCCCACCATTCCGAGTGCCCAGAGACAACTGATTCCACACTTGGACACTCAGAAGAGCTTTTCACTTTTCCATTTATAGATTTAGGCCTCATGCCCAGCCCGCTTCAAGCAGGGCAAGAGGAGATTGCATGTAGTGATGCCCAAATATTTGAGCAGTCATGGTCACATGAAGGCGACGGTGGGAAAGTGCAATTACTGTTGCAAGAGGTGGATGATGATGATGAGACACAATTGCCAGCAAGTGAGGAGGAAGACCAAGGTGTGTACGTAGAAGACGAGGTAGTAGATGATGAAGTCACTGACCCAACCTGGCAAGGTGACATGCATAGTGAGGACAGCAGCACACAGGGTGAGGGAGGCATAGCACCACAACAGGAAGGAACAAGCAGTGCTGTGGCCACAGACACAAGGTGGGCAACTGTTCCCAGGAACATCAACACAAGGGAAGTTGACAGTCCAACTGTTGGGTTTTCCAGAGTCTGGCTTTTTTTATAGACTGTCCAGATAACCCCAAAAAGGCTTTTTGCAACATCTGCCAATCCAGCATCAACAGGGGCAGCAAAACTACCAGCCTGACCACCACCAGCATGCTCAGGCACATGACAGCAAAGCACCCAACTAGTTGGGCCGAATGCCAGGGTCCAGAAAAGGTGTCTGCCAGTGACATCACTGCCTGTTCCGCTTTTGTACTTCCAATCCCTTGTCCATTGTGCAGGCAAAGATGCCTCCCACTCTGCACCTGTCGTTGCACACTGGCAACCACCACCATCAGCAACCACTTCCACGTACTTGTCCCAGCACAGCGTTCAGTTGTCCCTACCCCAGTTCTTTGAACACAAGCACAAAAAAGCAGCCAACTTCCCACAGGCCACAGCTCTAAACTGCCACATTTCTTGACTGATTTCACTTGAAATGTTGCCTTTTAGGCTCATGGGGATGGAATCTTCTGCAACCTGATGGCGGAAGCTGTCCCTCAGTACTCGGTCCCCAGCCGCCTCTATTTCTCCCGGTGTGCCGTCCCCACCTTACACAAGCACTTGTCCAGGAACATTTCCCATGCCCTCAACAATGCAGTTACTGGGAAGGTCCACCTAACCACGGACACATGGACAAGTGCTTGTGGCCAGGGATGGTGCATCTCTCTGATGGCTCCTGGGTTAATAGAGTGGAAGCCGCGATCAAGTTGGACCTTGGGACGGAGCATGTCCTCCCAATGCCGAAGATTGCGGGCCCTGGGTCAATCAGGGTTGCCCCCACATTCTATAGCTTCTGAACCTCCTCCTCCTTCTCTTTAGCCTGCATCTCTGAAATAACCACATCAGTCGGAAGCTTGAAGAACTGCAGCACTGCCTCGGCCAAGGGGAAACAAGCTAAGCTGTAGTTAATATGCTTGTGGGACAAACTGTACACTGCTGCAGAGTTGTGGACAGCTGCAACAGAGGCAGATCTGTTGCTATCACCGATGAGCATAGAGTCAGGCATGGTCGTGTGTGAAAATGGTCAGAACCTGGTGGCGGCCCTGAGGCTAGGCGAGCTCTCACACGTACAATGCTAGGCCCATGTGCTCAACCTAGTGGTTCAGCGGTTTCTCAAAACCTACCCTAATCTGCCTGATCTGCTTGTCAAAGTACGCTGCATGTGTACCCATTTCCGAAAGTCACCTTCAGCTTCGGCTGCCCTCACCATGCTTCAACAGCATTTGCAGCTTCCAGCCCACTGACTGGTGTGCAATGTCACCACGCAGTGGAACTCAACGTTGCATATGTTGGGAAGGATTTGTGAGCAGCAGAAGTCAGTTGTTGAATACCAGCTTCAACACACCCGGCAGGTCAGCCTCCGCACATAAGAGCTGATGAGTAGGCAAGGATGTCTGACATCTGTGCTGTCCTCAAAAACTTTGAGGACTCTACCAAGATGGTGAGCAGCGATGATGCCATAATTTGCTTCACCATCCCGCTTCTCTGTATACTGAAACACTCACTGCTCACAATTAAAGAAGAGGCATTCCAGGTGGAGCAGGATGAGATGGAGCAAGGAACCATACAGGGTTAAGCCACACAGCACAGACTCATCTCATCTGAATGCAGTTTGGGTGATAATAAGAATGAGAAGGAGGAGGAACAGGAGCTGTTTTCCTACTCTACAGACGGTACTACACACACAATAGTCATACAGTCTGTTCAACGTGGATGGCCTGAGGAGAGGGAGAATGAGGTGCAGGACCAAGGAGAGGATGAGGAGGAGAGATGGACAGTTGTCCTCTTGGTCAGAACAGGGAAGTCTTGGCTGTTGGCAATCTGGCACATATGGCTGACTTTATGTTCCGCTGCCTTTCCCATGACCCTCGTGTTGTACACATTTTGAGTGACAGTAAGTACTGGTTGGTCACACTTCTAGACCCATGCTACAAGGAGAACTTTCTATCTCTCCTTCTTGTGGCAAAGAGGTCTAATAAAATGTTGCAGTACCTGAAGGCCCTTGTTGAGGAATTATTAAAAAAAATTCACTTCTGAAAGCGCTGGTGGCATAGATCACAGTTCGTTGGACAGCCAAGGAGTACAGGCAAGGGAGACACAAATATGATGCAGCAGAGGCAGGGGAACACTGTCAAAGGTGTGGGACAGCTTTATCAGAACATCCCAGTGCTGAGGCCCTGATGCGCGGTGTACTCTGACAAGGAGGGAAAAGTTTTGGAAGATGCTAAAGGAGTACCTTGCCGACCGTACCAATGTCCTCCTTGATTACTCTGTGCCTTATAGCTATTGGGTATCCAAGCTGGACATGTGGCATGACCTGTCTCTCTACACTTTGGAGGTCCTGACCTACCACTAGCATTTTGTCAGAGTGGGTTTTTAGTGCTGCCGGGGGCATTTTACATGTTGGGGCAACTGCCTGTCAACTGAAAATGCTGACAGGCTGACTCTTATCAAAATGATAAAGGGCTGTATTGGGCCAGACTTCTCAACACCACCGGATGATAGCAGCAGAACATGAAGTCAAATCCAGTGGTTTTTTTTGGGGGGGTCTAGTCCCATGCATCTCTTCACACCCAGACATGGAAATACGCTTCCTGATTTTATATATTTTCTGTTGTCCCCCTCCTTCTCCTCATCCTCCACCACCATATGACCAGGGTGACTGTGATGCAACCCTCACATAATTTTTTTAAGGGTCTTTATGATGCCCATAGGAAATTTTTTTAGAGGACTACCTCTAACATTTTGTATGTTATACAGCATGGCAATGTATACCCCCCAGGGGTAAACGTTTTTCAGCCCATGCACTTTGTGCTCATTAACAATGATAACAATTATTTTTAATGAGGACCTCCTCTACATCTCTTCAAAGGGGTATTTTAGTGCATCCAATTTTTTGGCTGACCTTGCAGTCACTGCATGGGCATAACCGCTATAGTAGACCCACTCCTTAATAATGGAAACATTTTTTTTTAATGCAGCCTTCCTCTATGTCTCTTTAAAGGGGTATTGGAGTGCATCTTAATTTTTGGCAGCCCTTGCAGTCACTGCATACGCAATAACAGTATAGGGCACTAGTGTTGAGCGAGCATGCTCGACACTGCTCGGTACTCACCCGAGCATCTCACTACTTGGGATGTTCAGCGAGCACCGAGCATTTCAGAGTTACTCGGGCGGGAGCTCGGGTCTCCGCCCTGAACGTTTGGCGCTCTTTACAGAGCCAATGAACATGCAGGTATTGCCAGCCAGTAACTGTAATGCCGCAGCCATGTTGTTTGTGGGCATTACAGTGATTGGCTGGCCGCACAGCATCACCTCGAGTATTTAAAACCGGGCGCCGCCATCTTGGACACAGTCGCTCCTGATCAGACAGAGTAGGGTCAGTGCTGCAGAGCTAGGGAGACATTTATACTGCAAAATAGTTATTGTATGGTCTCTAAAGCCTGCCAAATCAAACAAACAGTCATTCTCAGGACTAATATCCATCCCAGATATCAGGCAGGCAGGCTGTATAGGAGACGCAGTGGTTATACCAGCAAATGCTGCATGACAGTCCTGTGTGCTCCTGTTGGTCAAATTGCTAGACTTATCACCCGGTCTCAGGGGCCAGGAAAATCCTTTTTTTTTTCATCTAAATCCTGTATTTTTTTTTCCCGAAGTCAGACTGTACAAATACGTGTCTTATTAACCTTTTGGTATTTACCCCCCACCAAAAAAAATTGAGTGTGTCTGTGACTGTTCAGACAACAGTATATCTGCTTAAAAGAGCCTGGTGTAGGCCAGATAACTAGAACTGTGGTTTTGCAGTTCCATGGGTCAAATCTCTGTATTATCCTGCTTTTGGCATTTTTTCCGTAAAAAAAAACTGTAATAGTCTCTCCCTTACTGTTCAGACACCAATATATCTGTTTAAAAAGTCTGGTGTAGGCCAGATAACTAGAATTGTGGTTTTGCAGTTCCACGGGTCAAATCTCTGTATTATCCTGCTTTTGGCATTTTTTCCGTAAAAAAAAAACGTAATAGTGTCTCCCTGACTGTTCAGACACAAATATATCTGTTTAAAAGAGTCGGGTGTAGACCAGATAACTAGAACTGTGGTTTTGCAGTTCCACGGGTCAAATATCTGTATTATCCTGCTTTTGGAATTTTTTCCGTATAAAAAGACTGTAATAGTGTCAACTTGACTGTTCAGACATAAGTATATCTGTTTAAAAGAGTCTGGTGTAGGCCAGATAACTAGAACTGTGGTTTTGCAGTGTCACGGGTCAAATCTCTGTATTATCCTGCTTTTGGCATTTTTTCCGTAAAAAAAAACTGTAATAGTCTCTCCCTTACTGTTCAGACACCAATATATCTGTTTAAAAGAGTCTGGTGTAGGCCAGATAACTAGAATTGTGGTTTTGCAGTTCCACGGGTCAAATCTCTGTATTATCCTGCTTTTGGCATTTTTTCTGTAAATAAAAACTGTAATAGTATCTCCCTGACTGTTCAGACACCAATATATCTGTTTAAAAGAGTCTGGTGTAGGCCAGATAACTAGAATTGTGGTTTTGCAGTTCCACGGGTCAAATCTCTGTATTATCCTGCTTTTGGCATTTTTTCCGCAAAAAAAAACTGTAATAGTGTCTCCCTGACTGTTCAGACACAAATATATCTGTTTAAAAGAGTCTGGTGTAGACCAGATAACTAGAACTGTGGTTTTGCAGTTCCACGGGTCAAATCTCTGTATTATCCTGCTTTTGGAATTTTTTCCGTATAAAAAGACTGTAATAGTGTCAACCTGACTGTTCAGACACAAGTATATCTGTTTAAAAGAGTCTGGTGTAGGCCAGATAACTAGAACTGTGGTTTTGCAGTTCCACGGGTCAGACCCCTGTATTATCCTGCTTTTGGCATTTTTTCTGTAAATAAAAATTGTAATAGTATTTCCCTGACTGTTCAGACACCAATATATCTGTTTAAAAGGGTCTGGTGTAGGCCAGATAACTAGAACTATGGTTTTGCAGTTCCACGGTTCAAATCTCTGTATTATCCTGCTTTTGCCGTTTTTTCTGTAAATAAAAACTGTAATAGTGTCTCCCTGACTGTTCAGACACAAATATATCTGTTTAAACGATTCTGGTGTAGGCCAGAGAAATAGAACTGTGGTTTTCCTCTTCCACGGTTCTAATCTCCTTTTTATTACCCTTTTTCCATTGATGGTGCGAGTGTAAGCTGTTTTACTTCATTTACAATGGCAAGGCGCGTGGCAAGGGACGTAGAAGTGGACGTTCTGGTGATAGTGCGTGTAGAGGACAGGGCCGTGGCCAAAGTGAAAATGTGCCACAACCAACAGCCACATCTTCTCGCTCCCACTTCTTGACCGAATTACTAGGGAAGCACACTACAACACCAGTATTGCGAACTGATCAGTGTGAACAGGAAATTAATTGGGTAGCAGAAAATACTTCCAGTTACCTGGGCACCACCACCTCCGGTCTGTCTTCCACACGGTCAAGTTTTAGTAGCCGTGAGTCTCGACTGCATACTCCTCCTCACCCTGATGCTCCTTCCTCCCACAATGCCGAGTGTCGTCAGACAGCATCTGATCCCACACTTAGACACTCTGAAGAGCTGTTCACTGGTCCATTTCCATATTTGTGCCCCTCGCCTGCTCGGCTTGAAGTGGTGGAAGAGGAGATCTCCTGTAGCGATGCCCAAATATTTGAACAGCCACGGCCAGAGGAAGTCGACGTAGGCAATTTGTCACAAGAAGAGGACGATGACGAGACACAATTGCCACGAAGTGAGGAGGATGATCGTAGTGCGCAAGTGGAAGAGGAGGAGGTGGTGGATGATCTAGTAACTGACCCAATGCAGCAGGAGGACATGCAGAGCGAGGCCAGCAACACAGAGGGGGAAGGAGCAGAGTTCCCAACAGACAGGAAGAAGCAGTGTGGTGGCCGCACACAGAAGGCGGGCAACAGTTCCCCGTAACACCAACACGAGGGACGTTGCCAGTACAACCTGTAGGTCTTCCAGAGTCTGGAATATTTTTAAAGACTCTGCTGATAACCCCAAAAAGGCCATTTGTACCACCTGCCATGCCAGCATCAGCAGGGGTGACAAAACTACCAGCCTAACCACCACCAGCATGATCAGGCACATGGCAGCAAAGCACCCGACTTTGTGGGGCAAACCCCAGGGTCCTCGACCAGTGTCAGCGGGTGTCACCACAGCTTCTTCCGCTGTTGTGCATGTAATAGAACCCCGTGTTGAGCATGCAAGGCAATCCCCTGTCCATACTGCATGCGAAGATGCTCCCACCTCTCAGTCTTCACTTGTTATGGCAGTTTCTCAAGAAACAGCATCAACGTCCACGTCCCACCGCAGCGTTCAATTATCCATATCCCAGAGCTTTGAACGAAAGCACAAATTCACAGCCAATGCCCCACAGGCCACAGTCCTAAATTCGCACATTTCACGACTGCTTGCGTTGGAAATGCTGCCTTTTAGGCTGGTGGAGACAGAATCCTTCCGCAACCTTATGGCGGTGGCAGTCCCTCGGTACTCAGTCCCCAGCCGACACTATTTTGCCTGGTGTGCCATCCCCACACTACACAAGCACGTGTCCCAAAATATCTGCCATTCCCTCAACAACGCAGTTACTGGGAGAGTCCACCTGACAACGGACACGTGGGCAAGTGCTTGTGGCCCGGGACGGTACATCTCCCTGATGGCACACAATGGTAAACAAAGTGGAAGCCGGGACCCAGTCGGACCTTGAGACTGAACTCACCCTCCCCACACAGAGGATTGCGGGCCCTATGTCAGTCAGAGATGCTCCCACAGTGTACAGCTTCTGCGCATCCTCCTCCTCCTCATGTTCAGCCTCCATCTCAGATATCACCACATCAATTACAAGCTGAAAGCACTGCAGTACTGCCTCAACCAAGTGGCAACAGGCTGTGCTGAAACTCATAAGCTTAGGTGATAAACCTCACACTGCTTGTGAGTTGTGGACAGCTGTGAAAGAGCAGGCAGATCTGTGGCTGAGACCGCTGAACATACATCCAGGCATGGTCATGTGTGACAATGGCCGTAACCTTATGGCGGCTCTGAGGTGAGGCGAGATCACACACGTACCATGCCTGGCCCATGTGCTTAACCTCGTGGTTCAGCGGTTTCTTAAATCGTACCCCGAGTTGCCAGATCTGCTCATCAAAGTACGCCACCTTTTTGGAAGTCGGCTACAGCTTTCGCCGCCCTTGCTGTGTTGCAGCAGCATTTGCAGCTTCCGGCACACCGACTGGTGTGTGATGTCCCCACATGTTGGAACTCTACCCTCCACATGTTGCAAAGGATTTGTGAGCAGAAGAGAGCAGTTGTGGAGTGATAGCTGCAACAAGGTCGTCGATATTCAGGTCAGACTCCACACATAAGACCTCAGGAGTGGACCTGGATGTCTGACATATGTACCATCCTGACAAACTTTGAGGAGTCCACCAAGATGTTGTGTGGCAATGACGCCATCATTAGCATCAGCATCCCACTTCTCTGTCTTTTGCAACGCTCTCTACAGAGAATTAAAGAGGAGTCATTGCAGCCAAAGTATGATGACATGGATCAAGAAGCCGTAAAGGGCGATTACACACAGCCCAGCCTCATCTCATCCCAACTTGCATTGGTGGACAATTAGGTGGAGGAGGAGGAGGAGGAGGAAGAACAGGAGCTGTTATCATGTTCTGTACATGGTAGTACCTGTACAACTGTCATACAGTCGGTTCAGCGTGGGTGGCCTGAGGACAGGGGGAAGGAGGAGGAGGAGAGCATGGTTAGTCATCATCTTGGTGAGGACACGGAAGTCTTGCACGTTACCAGCCTGGCATGCATGGCTGACTTTATGTTACGCTGCCTTAACCGTGACCCTCGCGTTGTCAAAATGTTGGGTGACAGTCATTACTGGTTGGTGACACTTTTAGACCCCTGCTACAAGGAGAACTTTCACTCTCTTATTCCTGAGGTGAAGAGGTCTACAAAAATGTGGCAGTACCAGAAGGCCCTTGCTGCAGAACTGTTAAAAAAATTCCCATCTGAACACGCTAGCGGCAGAGGTCACTGTTCGTTGACCAACCAAGGTGTACAGGCAAGAGAGACGCAACTCCAATCCAGCAGATGCAGGGGAACACTGTCAACATTATGGGACAGTTTTCTGAGACCCGCCCAGCTTACAGGCCCTGAGGCAGTGGGTACTCTCACAAGGAGTGGAAAGTTTCAAAACATGTAGAGGGAGTTCCTTGCCGACCGTACCAGCATCCTCCGTGATTCCTCTGTGAATTTTAATAATTGGGTATCCAAGCTGGACACTTGGATTGAACTCGCTCTGTATGCCTTGGAGGTCCTGGCCTGCCCTGCCGCTAGCGTGTTATCGGAGCGTGTTTTTAGTGCCGCAGGGGGAATTATAACTGATAAGCGCACTCGCCGGTCAACTGACAATGCTGACAAGCTGACCCTTATCAAAATGAACAAGGGCTGGATAGGGCCAGACTTCTCATCACAACCAAATGACAGCATAGTAACATAAAGTCAAATCCACTGTGCTATTATGGGAGGTGTATTCACATGCACCGCTTCACACCGACACATGGGTATACTCTTCGTCATTTCAGCTGTTTTTTGCTCTTCTCCATATCCTCAGCCTCCACCACCACTATACCACCAGGGTGACCGTGGTCCATGTTGCCAGCATTGCAAGTTCCTCCATCCTAATTTTTGGCAGCTTTTGCTTGGAAGGCATAGGCAAAGACTAGGGAAGACCAACTCCCCAATAATGGGAATAATGTTTTTAATATGCTATACTGCATGGCTCTTGTAAGGGGCATTAAAACCGTCTTGTTAAGCTACTGTGACCTCCAATACTCTTCCAAGTGGCATTAAAACCGTCTTGTTAAGCTACTCTGACCTCCACGTCTCTTCCAAGGGGCATTAAAAGCATCTTTTTAAGCTTCTGTGACCTCCACCACTCTTCCAAGGGGCATTAATACCGCCTTGTTAAGCTACTCTGACCTCCACGTCTCTTCCAAGAGGCATTAAAACCATCTTGTTAAGGTACTCTGACCTCCACGTCTCTTCCAAGGGGCATTAAAACCATCTTGTTAAGCTACTCTGACCTCCACGTCTCTTCCAAGGGGCATTAAAACCGTCTTGTTAAACCACTCTGACCTCCATTTCTCTTCCAAGGGGCATTAAAACTGTCTTGTTAAGCTACTGTGACCTCCACTACTATTCCAACAGGCATTAAATCCATCTTGTTAAGCTACTGCTACCTACACTTCTCTTCCAAGGGGCATTAAACCGTCATAAGCTACTGGAACCTCCAACTCTATTTCAAGGGGCATTAAAACCATCTTGTAAAGCTGCTGTGACCTCCACCCCTTCTCCAAGGGGCATTAAAACCATCTTATTAAGCTACTGCGACCTCCAACACTTTTCCAAGGGGCATTAAAACCATCTTATTAAGCTACTGCGACCTCCACCACTATTCCAAGGGGCATTGATAATGTCTTTTTATTCCAGTGCGACCTCCACTCTTCTTCCAAGGGGCATTAAAACCGTCTTTTTAAGCTACTGTGACCTCCATGTCTCTTCCACGGGGCATTGATATTGTCTTTTTATTCCTCTGTAACCTCCACCACTCATCCAAGGGGCTTTAAAACCATCTTGTTAAGCTACTGTGACCTCACAGCTCTTCCAAGTAGCATTGAAATGTTGTTTTTAGTTACCTCTAACCTCCACGACTCTTCCAACGGGCATTGCATTTCCTCCTAATTTTAGTCATCTTTTGCTTTTCAATGCATAGGCGAACACTAAGGGAGACCCACTCCCCAATAATGGGTAGAATGTTTTTAGTATGCTGTAATCCACATCTGTTTTGAGGGGCATTGCAGTTCATCATAATTTTTGGAAAGCCTTCCATTCACTGCTTAGGCCAACAGTGTACAGGAGACCCAGTTGCTATAAATTGAAAAAATGGTTCAGTTAAGGCCCTCAGACCTCCATGTCACTTCCAAGGGGCATTGGAGAGCCTCGAAATTTTTGGTAGGCATTGCACTCACTGTATGCCCTATAACTGTGTAGCCGAACTGCTCCTTTTGGTACAGAAACATATCCTACAAGATATATGTGGTTGACTGGCCTGATATTGATGTGAATGGTCCCTGTTCCTCCTGCTCTTTCTCCTTTGCCACCACTTCATCCATCATTCATCACCGGAAGCTTTGTTTTAACGGGATTCATAGAACTGGGATAGTAGCAGGAAAACATCCAGTAATCTTCGGATGAGGTAGGATATGCGCAAAACGCTGACCACCTCAGGCCTAGCCGCTACTACATACATGCGCTTGCATTCCAAGAAACAAAAAGCTAAGGAGATGGATGGCCTCATGATCATGAATAATTTACTCGTTGCGTAGCAGGGCCACCACTGCTGCTGTCTACCTTCTGAACTTTGTGTTGAAGCCTGATTGACCCAGGACCCACAATCCTCTATGTCTGGAGGACGTGTTGCATCCCAGTATCCAACTGTGTCCCGGCTTCCACAATATTAACCCAGTGTGAAGGCATCAGTCAGATGGACCATCCCTGGCCACATTCACTTGTCGACATGTTTTTGGTTAGGCTGTCCTTCAAATAGAGGCGGCTTGGGACCGTGTATGGACACCCGGCCGCCCCCTGGCTGCTGGGGACCAATTGTGGACACCCGGTCGCCGGGCGGCTGGGGACTGAGTATGGATACCTGGCCGCCAATGCAGCCATGACATGGTGGCCGACGTCTGCCTCCACATGCATAAATGGACCAATTTCAAATGCAAGCAAGCTAGCAGTATGGTATTGCAGCCTGTGGGTGGGTGGGTTGCAGGCTGCACACTTACGCTTGCATTCCAAGAAAACAAAGCAGATGCTAACTTCTATCTTCATCATCATGCTCCTCACCTTGGCACTCTCAACTCCCCTGATGGAGTAGCCAGGGCACACAGGAGGAGTCTGGTTCTATCGTGGGCTCGTCCAATGCTGCCCTAAAGCAGACCAGGCTAAGAAAAGTGTGGGGGAAGTTACCAGGAGAAATAGGGGCGGCTGGGGACCATTTATGGACACCCGACTGCCGCCAGGTGGCTAAGGACCGTGTGTGGGCACCCGGCCGCTGGGGACCGAGTATGGACACCCGGCCGCCCCCTGGCGGCTGGGGACTGAGCGTGGACCCCCGACCGCCGGGCGGCTGAGGACTGAGTATGGATACCAGGCCGCCGACGCAGCCATGACATGGTGGCCGGCGTCTGCATCCACATGCCTAAAAGGCCCAATTTCAAGTGCAAGCAAGCTAGCAGTATTGTATTGCAGTCTGGGGGTGGGTAAGTGGCAGGATGCATACTTGGGCTTACATTACATGGAATGGGGGAGGTACAATTGAACATTGCCCTGGGACAAGGACTTGCACGGGGATAGTTGCAAGTCTGCATCTTCTCATGCGGCAAGGATCACTTGTGATGGGCACACTTTTAGGCAGTGACCTGGGTGTCAGAGATGCTTCCAGTTGTCTTCCCCATGCTGTTCCCATGTCTTTTCAGCACTGTATGCATGTGTCACACAGCACATGGCCAGATATGATTGTAAAATGTTAAAATGACATTTCCTGGCGAATGCATTTGTCACGGTTGAGAGCAATATAAAAGTGCAAAAACGCATAAAAAATGCTACTTGTGAATATAGCCCAAGGTGTGGAGGTGTGGTGTTTTTGGTTATTTATTTTACCTTATACACAAGTTTTTACCCTGGAAAGAAAGTTCCTTAGCATATTTCACAGGAAAACCGTTTCAGTTTCGTTTTTGAACGTTTTACTGTGAACACGTAAAAGTGGCTTAATACCTCTGACCACGTTGTTGACAGCAGTGACCTGGGGGTCAGAAATGCTTCCTGGGGCGATGCCCATGCTGTCCCCATGTCTTTTGAGCACTGTCACTATCATTTTGGGCACTTTTTAGGCTTTCTACAGACTGCTGGGGGTGCCGCCGCAAAAATGCTCGGGTCTCCCATAGACTAACATTGGGCTCGTTGCCCGGGTTGAGCACCCACGTATCACGGTGAGCTCGACCCGAGCTTCGAGCACCCGAGCATTTTAGTGCTCACTCAACCCTATAGGGCACCCATTCCTTAATAATGAAAACAACAAAGAATAGCCGGCTTATGGCCCTCTAACAATAGTGAGGGATGACTTCTGACCCTCTAACAATATTAAGGGTCGCCTGATGGCATTGCAAAAGTAGGCTTTGTGACTTTCACAGTCCCTCCTTCATAAATGAAACAGGGTGTGTCTGATCATGTCTCACACACCACATGGCCAGATAAGGTAGTAAAATGTTAAAATTACATTTAACGGTGATAATATTTTTCACCGGTGAAAGCAATGCAAAAGTGCAAGAACGCATCAAATATGCTGCGTGCAAACATAGCCCAAGGTGTGGAGGAGCATTTTTGTGTTGGTTATTCATTTTGCCTTATATACAAATCATTACCCTAGAAAGAATGTTCGTTAACATTTTTTCCTAAACCGTAAGACACCAGACCCAACAATGCAGACTAGCTGAGGGCTGCTACCAAAGCAACCTGGGCTTCCATTATACCTCATCAGTTCCATAGGCTGATTGCCTCCATGCCAGGCCACATTGATGCAGTAATTGATGCAAAAGGAGCCCCAAACAAGTATTGATTTGTGTTTATTGAGCATACACTTCAGTAGGCCAACATTTTGCATTTTAAAAACATTTTTCAAGCTGTTGTTATAAAGTATTCTAATTTACTGAGATATTGACTTTTTTGTTTTCTTTGGCTGTAAGCCATAATCATCAACATTAACAGAAATAAACACTTGAAATAGATCACTATGTTTGTAATGACTCTATATAATATATGAGTTTCACTTTTTGTATTGAAGAACTGAAATAAATTTAGTTTTTGATGATATTCTAATTTAGTGAGATTCTCCTGTATTTATCATGGACCATTAACAGGTTGAGGATGGATGCAAAATGAGAGGCATTCAAGTTCCACAAATACAATCCATGGCAGATGGGTAAATAGTTTGAGATTCTTAATGTGTACCTTTTGCCACCAATATAGTTATAAATTTAATCCTGAATTCTTCTACTTGTCATTTCTATATTTCCTTTAAAGCTTTGGCTAAATAGAAAAAAATAAAATAACTTTGAGATTTAGGAGATATTTTAGGTTATTTTAATATTAGGTCCAAAAACTACACTTAAACTGGTTCACAATGATGAATTAGACTACTTTTTTACTACCAGTTTAAATTTTTAGCTCTGCAGCAATGCACATATTTTCAGACCACAATTTTAGTAGTATGTATTTTAAAATCAGAAGCCCGCAAAACATATACAGTATTTGACTTCCCAAAAAGAAGAGAGAAAGGAAAAGCAGAAAGAACTTCTCAACAAAATATCTACATTTTTAAATGTCAGGAAAAAAAATCACCTGCTGACTTATAAGCTCAGCAACTTTTAGACGTCAGGTTAAAGATCAAAATATTCACAGCTAGAATTGTGCTAAAATATACTTTTCTTGTCAGTTCAAATTCTCTCCCCAGGAAGACAAGCCTACTAAATTCACGACCCCACAAATAATATAGAGAAAAGTAAAAGTCTTTGTTCTACTTATTCATTTAACTGTTGGTCAAAAATTCTTTGATAAGAACTCCATTGTAGAAAACTTCCAAAAATTCTATTCTAACTTTTTCATTCATAACACAAGGGACTCCTCTACTCTATTACATGGTATTTCAGCCAGCTATCTTTCCATACCTCACTAAAATATAAAAAAAATGGAGCAATAATTCCTATCACTTTTCATTCCCAAGCAATAATGACCCACATAAAGAGATAAATACTCTGCTCAATGTGGGAATTACAGGTCTACATCAATGCTAAATTCATATTTAAAGAGTAACTACTAGTGTTGAGCGAGCACTAAAATGCTCGGGGGCTCGAAGCTCTGGCCGAGCTCGCCGTGATACTCGGGTGCTCGACCCGAGCAACGAGCCCAATGTTAGTCTATGGGAGACCCGAGCATTTTTGCGGCGAAACCCCCGGCAGTCTTTTAAAAGCCTAACAAGTGCCCAAAACTATAGTGACAGTGCTCAAATGACATGGGAACAGCATGGAGATCGCCCCAGGAAGCATTTCTGACCGCCAGGTCACTGCTGTCAACAACGTGGTCAGATGTATTAAGCCACTTTTACGGGCTCACAATAAAACGTTCAAAAACAAAACTGAAACTGCTTTCCTGTGAAATATGTTAAGGAAGTTCCTTTCCAGGGTAAAGACTTGTGTATAAGGTAAAATAAATAACCAAAAAAAAATACCCCACACCTTGGGCCATGTTCACAAGTAGCATTTTTTATGCGTTTTTGCACTTTTGTATTGCTTTCAACCGTGACTAATGCACTCACCGGAAAATGTCATTTTAACATTTTACAACCTTATCTGGCCATGTGCTGTGTGACACATGCATACAGTGCTGAAAAGAGATGGGAACAGCATGGGGAAGATCCCTGGAAGCATCTCTGACACCCAGGTCACTGCCTAAAAGTGTGCCCATCAGTAGTGATCCTTGCTGCATCAGAAGATGCAGACTTGCAACTATCCCCGTGCAAGTTCTTGTCCCGGGGCAGTGTTCAATTGTTCCCCCATTCCTTGCAATGCAAGCGCAAATATGCAGCCAACCACCCACCCACCCCCAGGCTGTAATACCATACTGCTTGCTTGCACTTGAAATTGGGCCTTTTAGGCATGTGAAGGCGGAATCTGGCCACCACGTCATGGCTGCGTTGGCGGCCTGGTATCCATACTCAGTCCCCAGCCGCCCGGCGGCCAGGAGTTCACACTCGGTCCCCAGCCGCCAGGGGGCGGCCAGGTGTCCATACTCGGTCCCCAGCCGCCCTGGGGCAGCCGGGTGTCCTTAAACGGTCGCCAGCCGC
Organism: Phyllobates terribilis; assembly: GCF_046119375.1. NCBI lineage: Eukaryota > Metazoa > Chordata > Amphibia > Anura > Dendrobatidae > Phyllobates > Phyllobates terribilis. The sequence goes on from NW_027362764.1 coordinate 450,535,172, forward strand.
CCCTATTTCTCCTGTAAACTTCCCCCCACACACTTTTCTTAGCCCGGCCTGCTTTAGGGCAGCATTGGATGAGCCCACCAGAGAACCAGACTCCTCCGGTGCACCCTGGCTTCTCCATCAGGGGAGTTGAGAGAGCCAAGGTGAGGAACATGATGATAATGACAGAAGTTAGCATCTGCTTTGTTTTCTTTTAATGCAAGCGTAAGTGTGCAGCCTGCCACCCACCCCCAGGCTGCTATACCATACTGCTAGCTTGCACTTGAAATGGGGCCTTTTAGTTTGGAGAAGTCTGATGCTGGCCACTACCTCATGGCAGCTTCGGCAGCGAGGTATCCATACTCAGTCCCCAGCTGCCCCTATTTGTCCCTGTGTGCCTTATACATAATATTAACCCTAGAACGCATACCTGGGGCCTCGCAGGCCCGCCCTGTTAATTGTTTTCTATTTTCTGCAAGATTACTTTAGTTAGAATTTTGAAACTCTAGGTATTCCTCAGGTATATAGTTGTTTGTCATTTTTGTTTGAGTTATTCCATGTTATTTGCACACGGGCCTAAAAGGCCCCAGGTATGTGAAAGTGTAGATTTTTATGGTCATGAGTTCTAAGGTTAAGCGCGCATACCAAAACATTACCTGTGCCCTTCCCAGTGCATTTAGTGGGAAGGACAGCCTATTCCGCTGTAGTGTGTGCATGCCAAACCCCTGTTCATGGTACATGCGAAGATGCCTCCCACCCTGCACCTGTCATTGCAGACTTGCAACTATCCCTGTTCAAGTCCTTGTCCGAGAGCAGTTTTCAATTGTACCTCTACCATTCCTTGCAATGCAAGCGCAAGTATGCAGCCTGCCACCCACCCAACCACCCCCAGACTGCAATACCATACTGCTTGCTTGCTTGCACTTGAAATTGGGCCTTTTATGCATGTGGAGGCGGAATCTGGCCATCACGTCATGGCTGCATTGGCGGTCTGGTAATCATACTCGGTCCCCAGCCGCCCTGTAGACGGGTGTCCACACACGGTCCCCAGCCGCCTGGGGGCAGCCGGGTGTCCATAAACGGTCCCCAGCCGCCCCTATTTCTCCTGTCAACTTCCCCCCACACACTTTTCTTAGCCCGGCCTGCTTTAGGGCAACATTGGAAGAGCCCACCAGAGAACCAGACTCCTCCGGTGGGCCCTGGCTTCTCCATCAGGGGAGCTGAGAGTGCCAAGGTGAGGAGCATGATGATGATGATAGAAGTTAGCATCTGCTTTGTTTTCTTGGAATGCAAGCGTAAGTGTGCAGCCTGCCACCCACCAACCCTCAGGCTGCAATTCCATACTGGTTGCATGCTTGCACTTGAAATTGGGCCTTTTAGGCATGTGAAGGCGGAATCTGGCCACCACGTCATGGCTGTGTTGGTGGCCTGGAATCCATACTCAGTCCCCAGCCACCCGGCGGCCGGGTGTCCACACTCAGTCCCCAGCCGTCAGGGGGCGGCCGGGTGTCCATACTCGGTCCCCAGCCGCCCCGTGGCCGTGTGTCCACACACGGTCCCCAGCCGCCTGGGGGCAGCTGGGTGTCCATAAACAGTCCCCAGCTGCCCCTATTTCTCCTGTCAACTTCCCCCCACACACTTTTCTTAGCCCAGCCTGCTTTAGGGCAGAATTGGATGAGCCCACCAGAGAACCAGACTCCTCCAGTGGGCCCTGGCTTCTCCATCAGGGGAGTTGAGAGTGCCAAGGTGAGGAGCATGATGATGATGATAGAAGTTAGCATCTGCTTTGTTTTCTTGAAATGCAAGCGCATGTATGTAGTAGCGGCTAGGCCTGAGGTGGTCAGCGTTTTGGCGCGTATCCTACCTCCTCTGAGGATTGCTGGAAGTTTTCCTGCTACTATCCTAGTTCTATGACTCCCGTTAAAACAAAGCTTCTGGTGATAAATTATGGAAGAGGTAGTGGCAAAGGAGAAAGAGCAGGAGGAACAGGGACAATTAACATCAATATCAGGCCAGTAAACCACATATGTCTTGTAGGATATGTTTCGGTAACAATAGGAGCGGTTGGGCTACACAGTTATAGGGCATACAGTGAGTGCAATGCCTACCAAAAATTTTGAGGCACTCCAATACGCCTTGGAAATGACATGGAGGTCAGAGGGCCTTAACTAAATGTTTTTTTCCATTTATAGCAACTGGGTCTCCTGCACACTGTTGGCCTAAGCAGTGAATGGAAGGCTTTCCAAAAATTATGAGGAACTGCAATGCCCCTTGAAACAGACATGGATTACAGTGTACTAAAAACCTTCTACCCATTATTGGGGAATGGGTCTTCCTTAGTTTTCGCCTTTGCATTGAAAAGCAAAAGCTGACTAAAATTAGGAGGAAATGCAATGCCCATTGGAAGAGTCGTGAAGGTTAGAGGCAATTAAAAAAAACATTTCAATGCCCCTTGGAAGAGCTGTGGAGTTAAGAGTGGCTTAAGAAGACACTATTAATGCCCCTTTGAAGAGACGTGGAGATCACAGTAGCTAAACAAGACGGTTTTAATGCCCCTCAGAAAAGACGTGGAGGTCCCAGTAGCTTAACTGTTATGATCTGCTACAAGCACTAAGGAAAGACAGGAGATCTGTCCCTACAATAGAACTAAACTGGATCCCTACGATGTAACGGGGGACCTGATCCTGCGATCAGACCCGCTAAAGTCCTCGGCTAGTCTGTACGAAGACCTATAGATGCAAGGGTGGGATCCCTAAAAGAACTAGGGACTGGGATAAAGTTGGACACCTCCTAGCAGAAATTGTAGCAGTCAAAGACAAACACACAACAAAGAACATAGAGGTCCGAAGACGTAGCACAACTAACAGAGAATGGTAACAGAGCACCAAGCTAGCTCAAGAGTAGTAAATACAATGAATTCCAGCAAGGCCAGGAGGGCGGAGCCAGATTAAATATTCAAAAATGGTCATGTGACCAGCAAACTAGAAAAAACCTAACAGGAGAGTTCTAACAGTACCCCCTCTTCTAAGAGGATCCTCCGGATCCCCTAGGACCGGGCTTATCAGGAAACCTCCTGTGAAATGCTCTGACAAGTCTGGAAGCAGAGACATCATCCGCCCTCACCCATGAGTTATCCTTGGGTCCGAAACCCTTCCAAGCGACGAGATACTGCAAACTCCCTCTATACCGTCTAGAATTTAGGATGCGGGAAATTTCATATTCCCCGTCCTCCACCACCGGAGGAACAGTGGCAGAGGCGTCACCAACCGACACATTATCTTTTTTCAACAGAGAAACATGAAACACCGGATTAATCTTCCAGGAGGTAGGAACCTCCAACCTAACAGCAGATTGGTTAACTATCTGAAGCACCTTAAAGGGCCCTACAAACTTGGGACCCAATTTTTTCGAAGGAATCCTCAATCGCAGATTCTTAGAGGACAACCAAACCATGTCACCAATAGCAAACGAAACCTCTTGCCGTTTACTATCAAAGTACCTCTTAGATTTTTTGTTAGCCTCCTGAAGATTATCACGCACATCCGTCCAAACTCTCTCCAGATCACCGGAAAAACTCTCCTCCTCCGGCACAGCCGATACCAATTTGGAGAATGACCCAAAAGACGGATGTCTCCCAGTACAACAAAAAAAAGGCGAACACCCAGCAGAAGAGGATGTGTGGTTGTTAAGAGCAAATTCAGCAAGAGGCAGAAACTCAGACCACCCCTCTTGATTGTCTGCCACAAAGCAACGCAAGAACTGCTCAACATCCTGGTTCTTTCTTTCTGTCTGGCCATTAGACTCAGGATGATATCCGGATGAAAACGACAAATGAACTCCTAACCTGTCACAAAAGGCACGCCAAAAACGAGCCACGAACTGAGGTCCCCTATCAGAAACAATGTCAGTAGGAACGCCATGTAGTCTGACAATTTCCTTGACAAAGGCCTTAGCGAGTGTCTTAGCGCAAGGCAGTTTGATGAAGGGAACCAAGTGACACATCTGCTAAAACGGTCCACGACCACCCAGATGACCGTGAAACCTTCAGAGGGGGGAAGGTCAGTAATAAAGTCCATAGCCAGATGTGTCCAAGGTGCACTAGGAACCTCCAGAGGGCAAAGCGACCCCGCAGCAGGAGCATGCGAAGACTTAGATCAAGCACACACAGTACATTGACGCACCCACTTAATGACTTCCTTCTGCCATCCAGGCCACCAAAAACTGCGACCCACAAGTCTCTTGGTCTCAGAAATTCCTGGATGACCTGCCAACCGAGACTCATGACACTCAACAAACAAATCTCTCCTAAAGGTCCTAGGCACAAACAACCTCCCATGGGGAGTGTTAGATGGGGCATTCTCCTGAGCTTTAAGAATCTCATCCTCCAAAACGGAGTCCAAAGCAGCAATCACAACACCTTCTTGTAAAATGCTCTCCTCCTCCTCAGCACTGACCATGGGAGAAAAGCTGCGAGACAAAGCATCCGCTTTAACATTCTTGGTACCCGGGATGTAAGTAACGGAAAAATTAAACCGCGAGAAAAAAAGTGCCCACCTAGCCTGACGGGCATTCAAGCGCTTGGCAGCATCAAGATAGATCAGATTTTTATGATCAGTGAAAACCTGAATGGGAAATTCAGCACCTTCAAAGAGATGACGCCAGTGTTCAAATGCGAGTTTAATAGCCAGCAATTCCCGATTACCAATATCGTAATTAAGTTCAGTCTCAGAAAATTTTTTTGAAAAAAAGGCACAGGGATGTACTCCATCCTTGCTTTCCTGAGACAACACCGCACCAACCCCCACAGAAGAAGCATCAACCTCAACCAAAAACGGCTTAGTCCCGTCAGGCTGCATAAGGATGGGAGCAGAGGTGAACCTCTCCTTTAGAAACACAAAAGCTTCAATGGCCTCAGTAGTCCACTGAACCGCATTAGCACCTTTCCTGGTGAGATCGGTCAGCGGTTTGACAATAATAGAAAAATTTTTTATGAATTTTCTGTAATAATTGGCGAAACCCAAAAGCCTCTGTATCGATTTCAAACCAATAGGCCTAGGCCATTCCTGCACAGCTTGAACTTTAACCGGGTCCATCTCAAAACCTTCACTGGAGATAATGTAACCCAAAAAAATAATTCTCTGTAGAGCGAACTAACATTTCTCTAGCTTAGCAAAAAGCGAATTGTCCATTAATAACTGTAAAACCTCACGTACGCTCTGCCAATGAGACTCCAGATCAGGCGAATAAATCAGAATGTCATCCAAATACACAACCACATTTTTGCCGATCAAAGGTCTAAGAATGTCATAAATAAGATTCTGAAAAAATTCTGGATCATTGGTAAGACCAAAAGGCATAACCAGATTCTCAAAATGACCCACAGGAGTGTTAAAAGCAGTCTTCCATTCATCACCCTCCTTCATGCGCAACAAATTGTATGCCCCCCGGAGATCAATTTTAGAGAACCACTTGGCCCCCACTAACTGGTTAAACAAATCAGGAATCAATGGCAGTGGGTAATGATTGCGTACAGTAATTTTATTAATCTCATGAAAGTCCAGACAAGGACGTAAACCGCCATCTTTTTTTTTTACAAAAAAAAATCCAACAGCCACAGGAGACTTGGAAGGCCTAATGTGACCGGCGGCCAAGCTTGTCTGTATGTATTCCTCCAAAGCCTTTCTCTCAGGAATAGTAAGATTAAATAAACGACTTTTAGGAAGAGTAGCTCCAGGCACAAATTCAATGGTACAATCATAGTCTCTATGGGGAGGCAAAATTTGTGACTCCTCCTCAGAAAAAACTCTCCAAAAATCCTGAATAGGTACAGGTAATTCCCCTTTTTCCATTGCAGCAATACGTCCGTTACAACACTTGTCATAACATTTAGGGCTCCAGGACTTAATTTCATTGGTAGACCAATCCAGTACAGGATTATGCAATTTTAACCAGGGCAACCCCAATATTACTGGAGAAGGCAAATTATTCAATACTACCAAATCCAAATTCTCTTGATGAACACCATTAATAGTGAGGGGAAACTCACAGACCTTGTGAGTAACACTCTTCAAGGGAGAGCCATCAACAGAAACCACAGCAATAGGGGATGACAAAGGTTTAGGTTTTAATGTAAGTTTTTCCAAGAATCCCCCATCAATCACATTCAGAGTAGAACCACAATCCACAAATACCCGAAATTCAATTAATTCTTCCTGAGCAGCGGTAGTAGCAGATAGGAATACTCCCTTTGTATTTAAACAGGCTATACGTGCATAACTGACCATTTTTTTTTCTTTGTTCATACGAAGCACACAGTTCTTAATTAAATGACCAGAATTTCCGCAATAGAAGCACAAGCCTTCAGAAAGCCTGCGGTCTTTTTCCTGAGAGCGGGGTGTCATCGCCACAATCTCCATCAGCTCTCCTTTGTCAGCACAGACCCTCTCAAGACTGGGAGCTGACAAGTTTCCAGGTGTGGGATAAGCAATCAGCAAATCTTTAACCCTTTCAACTAGCCCAGCAAGAAACAAACTTTTCAAAGCTGAATTGTTCCACCCCACCTGGGCAGACCACCCACGGAAGTGAGAACAATACTTTTCCACATTACCTGATCCCTTCGTCAAACGTCTCAATTCAGACTCAGCAGATGAGACACGATCAGGATCACCGTACAACAAACCCAAAGCAGAAAAAAAACTATCCACTGATCTAAAGCACGGATCACTAGGTTGGAGAGAAAAAGCCCATCCCTGAGGATCCTTGCGCAAAAGTGATATTATGAACCCTATGCGCTGTGATTCATCACCAGAGGATCCGGGTCTTAAACGAAAATACAATAAACAAGCATTTTTAAAAGAAAAAAAATCTTGTTGTTCACCAAAAAATAGATCAGGCAGACGTACCTTTGGCTCTACCAAATGTGCTCCAGAACAGCTACTCACGTGTTGTTGGAGCTCGGCCACCTCCAGAGAGAGTCGCTGCAAGCGTTGAGCCAAATCTTGAACCGAGACCATGATAGAAACTGGAGGTCTTTCCTTAGAGAAATTTTTTTTGGGCTGGACTTACTGTTATGATCTGCTACAAGCACTAAGGAAAGACAGGAGATCTGTCCCTACAATAGAACTAAACTGGATCCCTACGATGTAACGGGGGACCTGATCCTGCGATCAGACCCGCTAAAGTCCTCGGCTAGTCTGTACGAAGACCTATAGATGCAAGGGTGGGATCCCTAAAAGAACTAGGGACTGGGATAAAGTTGGACACCTCCTAGCAGAAATTGTAGCAGTCAAAGACAAACACACAACAAAGAACATAGAGGTCCGAAGACCTAGCACAACTAACAGAGAACGGTAACAGAGCACCAAGCTAGCTCAAGAGTAGTAAATACAATGAAGTCCAGCAAGGCCAGGAGGGCGGAGCCGGATTAAATAGGCAAAAATGGTTATGTGACCAGCAAACTAGAAAAAACCTAACAGGAGAGTTCTAACATTAACAAGATGGTTTGAATGCCCCTTGGAAGAGACGTGGAAGTCACATTAGCTTAACAAGACGGTTTTAATGCCCCTTACAAGAACCATACGGTACAGCATCTTAAAAACATTATTCCCATTATTGGGGAGTGTGTCTCCCATAGTCTTTGCTTATGCCTTCCAAGCAAAAGCAGCCAAAAATTAGGATGGAGGAATTTGCAATGCCCCTTACAAGAGCCATGCAGTACAGCATATTACAAACATTATTCCCATTATTGGGGAGTGGGTCTCCTATAGTATTTGCTTATGCCTTCCAAGCAAAAGCTGCCAAAAATTAGAACGGAGGAACTTGCAATGCCCCTTACAAGAGCCATGCAGTTCAGCATATTACAAACATTATTCCCATTATTGGGGAGTGGGTCTCCCATAGTATTTGCTTATGCCTTCCAAGCAAAAGCTGCCAAAAATTAGGACGGAGGAACTTGCAATGCCCCTTACAATAGCCATGCAGTACAGCATACTGCAAACATTATTCCCATTATTGGGGAGTGTGTCTCCCTTAGTCTTTGCTTATGCCTTCAAAGCAAAAGCTGCCAAAAATAAGGAGGAAATGCAATGCCCGTTCGAAGAGTCGTGGAGGTTAGAGTTAATTAAAAACAACATATCAATGCCCCTTGGAAGAGCTGTGGAGTTCAGAGTGGTTTAACAATACGCTTATAATTCCCATTGGAAAAGTGGTGGAGGTCGCAGCAGCTTAACAAGACTTTTTGAATGCCCCTTGGAAGAGACGTGGAGGTCCCAGTAGCTTAACAAGGCGGTTTTAATGCCCCTCGGAAAAGTGGTGGAGGTCACAGTAGCATAACAAGACGCTTTTAATGCCCCTCAGGAGAGATGTGGAGGTCCCTGTAGCTTATCAAGACGGTTTTAATGCCCCTTGGAAAAGTGGTGGAGCTCGCAGTAGCTTAACAAGACTGTTTGAATGCCCCTTGGAAGAGACGTGGAGGTCCCAGAAGCTTAACAAGACGGTTTTAATGCCCCTCGGAAATGTGGTGGAGGTCACAGTAGCTTAACAAGATGCTTTTAATGCCCCTCAGAAAAGACGTGGAGGTCCCAGTAGCTTAACAAGATGCTTCAATGCCCCTCGGAAAAGTGGTGGAGGTCGCAGTAGCTTAACAAACGCTTTTAATTCCCCTTCCAAGAGCCATACAGTACAGCATATTACAAACATTATTCCCATTATTGGGGAGTGGGTCTCCCTTAGTATTTGCTTATGCCTTCCAAGCAAAAGCTGCCAAAAATTAGGATGGAGGAACTTGCAATGCCCCTTACAAGAGCCATGCAGTACAGCATATTACAAACATTATTCCCATTATTGGGGAGTGGGTCTCCCATAGTCTTTGCTTATGCCTTCCAAGCAAAGGCTGCCAAAAATTAGGATGGAGGAACTTGCAATGCCCCTTACAAGAGCCATGCAGTAGAGCACATTACAAACATTATTCCCATTATAGGGGAGTGTGTCTCCCTTAGTCTTTGCTTATGCCTTCCAAGCAAATGCTGCCAAAAATTAGGAGGAAATGCAATGCCCGTTCGAAGAGTCGTGGAGGTTAGAGTTAATTAAAAACAACATTTCAATGCCCCTTGGAAGATCTGTTGAGTTCAGAGTGGTTTAACAAGACGCTTTTAATGCCCCTTGGAAAAGTGGTGGAGGTCACAGTAGCTTAACAAGACGGTTAGAATGCCCATCGGAAAAGTGGTGGAGGTTGCAGTAGCTTAACAAGACAATTTTAATGCCCCTTCCAAGAGCCATACAGTACAGCAACTTAAAAATATTGTTCCCATTATTGGGGAGTGGGTCTTCCACAGTCTTTGCTTATGCTTTCAAAGCAAAAGCTGACAAAAATAAGGACGGAGGAACTTTCAATAATGGCAACACGGACCACGGTCACCCTGGTGATATAGAGGTGGTGGAGGCTGAGGATAAGGAGAAGAACATAAAACAGCCGAAATGAGGAAGCGTATACCCATGTGTGGGTGTGAAGCAGTGCATGTGAATACACCTCCCGAAATAACACAGTGGATTTGACTTTTTATTACTCTGCTGTAATTTGGTAGTGATGAGAAGTCTGGCCCAATCCAGCCCTTGTTCATTTTGATAAGGGTCAGCTTGTCAGCATTGTCAGTTGACAGGCGAGTGCGCTTATCAGTTATAATTCCCCCAGCGGCACAAAAAACACGCTCCGATAACATGCTAATGGCAGGGCAGGCCAGAACCTCCAAGGCGTACAGAGCGAGTTCATTCCAAGTGTCCAGCTTTGATACCCAATAATCAAAAGGCACAGAGGTATCACAGAGGATGCTGGTAAGGTCGGCAAGGTACTCCCTCACCATCTTTTGAAACTTTCCACTCCTTGTGAGAGTACCCCGCGCCTCAGGGTCTGTCCGAAGGGAGGGTCTGAGAAAACTGTCCCAGAACATTGACAGCGTTCCCCTGCCTCTGCTGGATTGGAGTTGACTCTCTCTCGCTTGTACGCCTTGGTTGGTCAGCGAACTCTGACCTCTGCCGCTAGCGTGTTCAGATGGGAATTTTTTTAACAGTTCTGCAGCATGGGCCTTCTGGTATTGCCGCATTTTTGAAGACCTCTCCACCTCAGGAATAAGAGAGTGAAAGTTCTCCTTGTAGCGGGGGTCTAAAAGTGTCACCAACCAGTAATGACTGTCACCCAACATTTTGACAACGCGAGTGTCACGGTTAAGGCAGCGTAACTTAAAGTCAGCCATGCGTGCCAGACTGGTAATGGGCAAGACTTCCGTGTCCTCACCAAGATGATTACTGACCATGCTCTCCTCCTCCTCCTCCTCCTCCTCTCCCCTGTCCTCAGGCTACCCACGCTGAACCGACGGTATGACAGTTGTACAGGTACTACCATCTACAGCGCATGATACAAGCTCCTGTTCTTCCTCCTCCTCCTCACCCTCATTGTCCCCCAATGCACATTGGGATGAGATGAGTCTGGGCTGTGTGTAATCGACCGCTACGGCTTCTTGATCCATCTCATCATACTCTGGCTGCAATGCCTTCTCTTTAATTCTCTGCAGAGAGCGTTGCAAGAGAGAGACTAGTGGAATGCTGACACTAATGATGGCATCATCGCCACTCACCATCTTGGTGGACTCCTCAAAGTTTGTTAGGATGGTACATTTGTCAGACATCCAGGTCCACTCCTGAGATCTTATGTGTGGAGTCTGACCTGATTATCGACGGCCTTGTTGCAGCTGGTACTCCACAACTGCTCTCTTCTGCTCACAAATCCTTTGCAACATGTGGAGGGTAGAGTTCCAACGTGTGGGGACATCACACACCAGTCGGTGTGACAGAAGCTGAAAACGCTGCTGCAACATAGCAAGGGCAGCGGAAGCTGTAGCCGACTTGCGAAAATGAGCTGACAGGCAGCGTGCTTTGTCGAGCAGATCTGGCAACTCGGGGTGCGATTTAAGAAACCGCTGAACCACGAGGTTAAGCACATGAGCCAGGCATGGTACGTGTGTGTAGTGTTGAGCCACCCCCATAGTGTCAAGTTCGGTTCGGTTGGTCGAACACCCGTATGTTCGCCGAACTGTTCGTCGAACTGTTCGTCGAACACCTTCGAACACAATTAAAACCAATGGCAGGCGAACAAAAACACATAGAAACACATAGAAAACACCTTCAAAGGTGTCCAAAAGCTGACAAACTGCTCAGAAGACACAACTAACACATGCAAAAGTGACAAGTACATATAGTCATGCGAAAAGAAAAGAGGTGGAGGAGTAAAAGGAGGGGGAGACACAGATATAGGCATGTCATGCCCTTCTAAAACCAAAAAAGTGCGAAACCGACACGGCCAGTCCGTTCCTGCCCGTGCGACCTCCGTGTCGCCGGCTTTGTGCCAGAGCTACGATGGACCCTGACGGCCAGCCCCCCTCTCCCAATACTGGTGCCTGGCTGCTGGTGGGTCGAGCAAGCCCCCCTGTGGTGGAGGCAGGTCTAAGCTTTTTAATTTAAATTGTCTATCTAATTTGAATGAATACACTTTAAATCCATTTACAAGGATGTATTGGAGGGCAAGTCTCATGCCAGCAGCCGCGTAATTCCATCTCCAGTAGCGTCCACTAAAGCTGCTGCAGTTAAAAAGCATTTATAAGGATTGAGCTCGGCTGTCCACCGCAAGGCTTCCTACCGAGAGTGCCAGCCCCTATGCCTTGGGGTGCCTCCTGATGCTCTTCACTGAGTATCCCGGGGCCCCGAAGCATTTTCTTTGAAAAAATGAAGTGTCCAAACTACAGGTGGTGTAGCTTGCTTAATAGCTGGGATAATCCGCTGACTAGCAGACACTTCTACTAGGCACAAAGTATTTCCTGGGCTAGATGTAGTTAAAAATTTGTAATTAGATACTCTCGTTGGATGCTGAGAAAGCATTCCATAGAGTCTCCCGGCACGCCATATATTATTCTCTTAAAAAGCTGGGGGTAGAGGTCTAGGGGACCCTTTTATAGCCAAAATCACGGCCCTGTATCGCAATACGTCACCTAGGCTGAAGATAAATGGAACTGTAGCACCCCAAGGGCTCGGTTGCTACAGAGGTATTGCACCTCACCCAGAGGTGTGATAGCTCACTCTCAGGTAAGAATGGAGTGTGGATAAAGACCCCGACACCTGCATGCATTACACCACATTGCCGTGGGGCAGGGCGACCAATATGCCCCTGAGATGTGCACGACAGTCCCTGTCCCTGGTTGGAGTGTAGAGAGGTAAAACCAAGGAATGGAAACCCTGTAGTGCAGGAGCAGGGAGGAAGCAGTTCCTGGGTGCATTGAGAAGGGAGTATAAAAGGTGAGCACCATCTTAGTTCAGTGCAGAGAAGTCTAAACAGAAGTGACAGGGAGCAGGGGCTCTGTATGAGCTCTGCTCCGGAGGCGGGCCTAGTAAAAGAGGCCCAGACCTGGAAGAGGGAGAAGGAAGGAAGAGGAGCGGAGAAGGCTCCAGGAATGAGGAACGAAGGGATCCTAGGGGTGCGGACGGGCAAATCGCCACCGCACGCCCTAATCCACCTGCGTGGACGGGTCAGGCCAAAGGGGGAGACCGGTCCCCGAAACTAGTGGAGGAGGGAAATGACCCTCAGCTAGAAACCGGAGGCTGTGATATTTTATGTGGCGCAGCCCCTCGCTACTCCCGCCAGGAAGGCACCACATAGGGTCAGGGAAACTGGCGCCAAGTTTACTAAGAGGAGGCCCGAGGCAGCCGGACAGAAGCGTTGGTAAGAAAGGCCAGACAAAGGACACACAAAGGGGGTCCTGTGAAGCTCTCCAAAATTATCTGAGAGTTGTCTAAGCCCCTCACCTGGTGAGCACAGTACGACGTGGGCAGCTGTTACCTGCAGAAGTGGTCTGGATAATAAGAACTGTGAGTAAAGGCCCTGGACTGCATCACTGACTCCGTGTCGTTACTGCTGCTGCCCTGCACCATCACCCCCAACCTCCGCATACACTGCCCTGAGGCTATACTCCTCCCGTGGGGAGCTATACTATTCTCTGCTGCACCCACAACACCAGCCTCAGCGGTCTGCCCTGCAGCGGCGGATCACTCTGACCGCAATCCACGGGTGGCGTTGTCGGACATTTAAACATCAAAACCACATAAATAGTTCCGCCACTGGCTTGACCGCCCTGAGCCACGGAACCGGGTCGCCGCCACGGAGACTACAACCACCAGCATCCACCAAAAAGGGTCCGGCTCCGGGTGTCCCAAGGCCCAGGGAGCGCGTCAGAACATTTTCATCACCTTTCATAATCACCAATGGGACAAGGCAGGGATGTCCTCTGTCCCCTCTCTTATACATCCTAGTGACGGAGCACCTGCTCTCATCAATTCGCCATAACCCCAATATTAGGTGGATTGAGGTGGGACGCACCGAGTTCAAGTACTCTGCATTGGCTGATGATGTCCTAGTATATGTCAGTCAATCACATATATCCATCCCTGCTGTTATGACTGAAATAGATCACTTTGTTACATGGTCAAATTTTAAAATCAATGCAGCGAAGTCTGAGGCCCTCGATGTCTCCCTCCCCAAATCCATACAGGATTCCATCCAGTCCAACTTTCCCTTTGCCTGGCCTTCACAGGGTATCAAATACTTACGAATTCCTATTCATAGAGACCTCTCCAATCTATGTTATCTTAATTTTGGGCCCTTTATTGAACAACTCCATACAGACCACGGTTGGCAAGAACTGAAAAACTCACTACGTGAACCACTAGTGTTTTGTGGAAAAGCACATGTACACTGTGTTCCAAATTATTATGCAAAAAGTGTTTAGGAGTGATAAGGGAAGAATTTGTTTGTTTGTCAGTTAAACTCATTGATGGTGATGTGTGTCAGGGTTCTTTATATCACTGTAAGCAATTGCAGACACCTGTGCTAATTAGTTTGGCAGGTGTGTCCAATGAAAGGCAAGACTACTTAAGAAGGCTATCCCACATTATTAAGCAGCCTACATTTTCTGCCAAAATGGGAAAGAAAAAGGATGTGTCGGCTGCTGAGAAGCAACAAATTGTGGAGTGTTTAGGTCAAGGCATGACTACAATCAACAATGCCAAGACACTTCATCCTGATCATCGCACAATCAAGAAGGATGTAGCTGATTCACAGTACACACGTGTGCGTGCTGATAAGGGAAAATTGAGGACTCTTTCCTACAGGCAATTACGTCAGGTTAAAAGAGCAGCGGCAGAAAAGCCTTGTCATAGCAGCAGACAAGTTTTTGAAGCTGCTGGTGCCTCCAACATCCCCCGAACAACAAGATGCAGAGTCCTTCAGAGGTTTGCAGCTGTGCGTAAGCCATCCTGTCGACCTCCTCTATCCACTGCACACAAGCAGAAACGGCTCCAGTGGGCCAAACAATACATGAACACTGACTTCAAAACTGTTTTGTTCACCGATGAGTGCCGCGCAACACTTGATGGTCCAGATGGCTGGAATGGAGGATGGGTGGTTGATGGACACCCCACACAAACACAGCTACAGCGCCAACAAGGAGGAGGTGGAGTAATGTTTTGGGCTGTAATCATGGGGAGAGAGATTGTCGGCCCCTTTAGGATCCCTGAAGGGGTAAAGATGAACTATATAATGTATGTGGAGTTTCGCAAACAGCACTTCCTGCCATGGTTCAAGAAGAAGAACCGTGTATTCCACAGCAACATCATTTTCATGCATGATAATGCACCGTCTCATGCTGCACATAACACATCTGCATCTCTGGCTGATATGGGCATAAAAGGGGACAAACTTATGGTGTTTCCCCCATGCTCCCCTGACCTCAACCCCATTCAGAACCTCTGGAGCATCATCAAAAGTAATGTCTATGATGGCGGGAGGCAGTTCACATCTAAGCAACAGCTCTGGGAGGGTATTCTGTCCTCATGCAAAACAGTTGAAGCAGAAACCATCCAAAACCTGACAAATTCAATGGACGAGACAGTTCAGAAGCTCCTTTCGAACAAGGGGTCCTATGTGCAAATGTAACATCACCTAGAATAAAGTTTTGAGTTGAAAACTGTTTGATTTCAGTTTCTAATAACCTGCTAATGCTTATAATTTCAAAAATGACCATTTTTTTGTTCTTTATTAAAATGAAAATGTTGATTGAAGAGTGTGGGGGATCTAAGAGTGTGGCAACCCAGTAGTCAGGATTACTTCGAATTCTGACAATCTGAGGGTCATGTTGCAGGTAGTGCAGCAAGAAGGCACTCATGTGTCTTGCGCATCTAGGATCCCAAAAATTATTTTCCGGGCTAGATGCAGCTAAAAATTATTATTAATTTGAAAGCAGATGGAGCTTAGTATAGATGGCCTAATAGAATCAGTACTGCACACTGCTACAAAGCCCAAATCCTTTTCCAGACAAGATACAGATAAACATGATTAGTAATTTTAAATCTGGTGGAGCTTAGTATAGATGGCCAAATAGAATCAGTACTGCACACTGAAACAAAGCCCAAATTATTTTCCAGCCAAGATACAGATAAACATGATTAGTAATTTTAAATCTGGTGGAGCTTAGCATAGATGGCCTAATAGAATCAGTGCTGCACACTGCTACAAAGCCCAAATTATTTTCCAGCCAAGATACAGATAAACATGATTAGTAATTTTAAAGCTTAAAACGGTTGGTGAGGTGATTTTAACAAATCATCAAGCTTTTACTCTCCCCAGGATGACACAGGGGTAGAAAAGTCGTTTCGGATCCATGATTTGTTCATCTTTATGAACGTGAGTCTGTCTACATTATCAGTGGAGAGCCGCATGCGCTTATCTGTCAGCACACCACCAGCAGTGCTGAACGCACGATCAGACAGAACGCTGGCTGCAGGGCATGACAAGATCTCCAAGGCGTAAGTGGCGAGCTCCGGCCATTTATCCAGATTGGAAGCCCAAAAAGAGCAAGGGTCTAGTGACACAGTCATGGCTTCAATGTTTACTTGGAGATACTCCTGTACCATCGTCTCTAGGCGTTGACTATGTGTCAGACTTCTTGTCTCCTGTGGCCTTGCAAAGGATGGGCTAAAAAAGTGGTGAAATGATTCCGCAAAATTGATGTTACCAGCAGATACTGTGTTTCTGTTACGGTTTGAGTGCTGAACACTCGACGGTCCCATGGTTGGCAAGTTGGAACTGTGAGATTCACTATGTGCACCACTGGTGTTTTGTGGAAAAGCACATGTAAGATTCTGCAGCAGTCTCTGCTGATACTCCTGCATGCGTGCATCCCTTTCTATGGCAGGAATAATTTCTCCAAATTTACTTTTGTACCGGGGATCTAACAGTGTGGCAACCCAGTAGTCAGGATTATTTCTAATTCTCACAATTTGAGGGTCATGTTGCAGGTAGTGCAGCAAGAAGGCACTCATGTGTCTTGCGCATCCAGGAGCACCAAGTCCCTGTTGTGTTGGTGGCGAGTTAACAATCATGCTTCCTTCCTCTGTCCTCTCCCCCCAACCTCGCACAACAGAAATGTGATCAAAGTCTCCCTCATCTGATGAGTCTTCCATCAGTTCGTCCTCCCCTTCTTCATGGGCTCCTGCACCTTCCTCACTAGTTTGGCTGCTACCATGCACCCTGGTAAAACCATCTCCCCCACCCTCACATGCCTGCCGCCATGGTGCTGCCGACCGTCTGGACCTTGCAGATGTTAGCCCTTCCGCATACAACTCCTCCTCCTCTTCTTCCTCCACCTCCTCTTGTGCAACCACCTGACTCCGAATTCTGTTTAACATGTGCTCCAGCATGTAAATCACCGGAATAGTCATGCTGATAATGGCATCGTCAGCACTAAACATCTTAGTCGCCATTTCAAAACTGTGCAGAAGGGTGCCTAGGTCCCTGATCTGAGACCACTCCTCCAGCGTGATTTGCCCCACCTCTGGATCTTGTTGGCCCTGGCAATACGTCAGAACGTATTGCACCAGGGCTTGTCGGTGCTGCCACAGTCGCTGCAACATGTGCAGAGTTGAATTCCACCGGGTAGGCACATTGCATTTTAGCCGGTGAAGTGGCAGGCCCAACGACTTCTGTAGAGATGTAAGTCGCTGAGCTGCGGGATGCAAATGGAGGAAGTGAGCACACAGCTAATGTGCCCTCTGCAGAAGGCCATCTAGTCCGGGATAGTGGGCTAAAAATTGCAGGACAACCAGGTTCAACATGTGAGCCATACAAGGTACGTGTGTGACATTGCCCCGGCGAAGGGCCGCACCCAGGTTTGCAGCATTGTCGCACACGGCCTTTCCTGGTTTCAGGTCCAGTGGAGACAACCATTCATGAAACTGGTTCTCCAGAGCTGACCACATCTCCTCAGCTGTGTGACTCACATTTCTCAGACATTTCAAAGTAAAAACCGCCTGATGACGTTGCGCCCTGCTGCCAGCATAGTAAGGAGGTGGTCAGGATCACTTCTGCGCAGTTAGAAAGCTTGTGGCATGACCAGACAGGCTTTAGGTGCAGGTGGAGGACCAAGAGGAGGTTGAGGAGTCAGAAGCAGTGGTGGAACTTTGGGATAAAGAGTAGAGATGAGCGGTGTTCGACTAGAACTGTTCGCCAATCTCAAATTCGAGCTGTTTTGGGCGGTGTTCGAGTTGTTCGACGAACCCGAACGATTTGCAAAAAATTCGGCTGTTCGAGGTTATGTTCGATAACTGTTCGTACACCAAAAGCGTGTCCTGCATGGATTGTCTGCCACTCACTGTAATGCCACAGCCATGGTGGTTGTGGCATTACAGTGATTGCCCAAATCGATGGGAACAGTGCCAACAGTGAAACATGAAAAGCCGGCAATTCAGCAGCGGCATACACCTGTACCCGACAATTTAGAACCGAAAGAATAGAGCTTCACACATAGATTAGATAGATATAAACATGTCAGCCACATATATACGAAGTACAGTGAAAGTGCTGCTTACTGTACTTGTCATTTAGCGTAAAGGATTTATCAAAAAAAATAATAGTGTTTTCATGCA
Source organism: Phyllobates terribilis (assembly GCF_046119375.1). Taxonomy (NCBI): domain Eukaryota; kingdom Metazoa; phylum Chordata; class Amphibia; order Anura; family Dendrobatidae; genus Phyllobates; species Phyllobates terribilis. The sequence continues at coordinate 450,553,166 of NW_027362764.1, forward strand.
CCGTCTCTTTAAAAAAGCCGGCCGGCAATTCAGCAGCGGTACCCGACAATTTATAACAGACAGAATAGAGCTTCACACATAGATTAGATAGATAGAAACATGTCAGTCACATATATATGAAGTACAGTGATAGTGTTGGTTACTGTACTTGTCATTTAGTATTAAAATAAAGGATTTATTATTAAAAAAATTGGCGTGGGGTTCCCCTTAATTTTAGGCTCTAGCGGAGGTTAAGCAGACGGCTGGGGCAGATGTTTGAAGCCTGGGAAGGGGGTAATACCCACGGAGCTTCCCAGGCTACTAATATCAGCCCCCAGCTGAATACATAGCCTTTACTAGCTATTAAAATGGGGGACCCCCCAAAAAAAATGACGTGGGGTCCCCCCTAATTTAATAGCTAGCAAAGGCTAGGCAGACAGCTGGGGGCTGATATTAATAGCCCAGGAAGGGAGCCATGAATATTGGCCCCCTCCCAGGCTAGAAACACCAGCCGTCAGCCGCCCCAGAAATGGCGCATTCATAGGATGCGCCAATTCTGGCACTTAGCCTCGCTCTTCCACGCTGCCCTGGTGCGGTGGCAGGGGGTAATAGGGTTGGGGTTGATGTCAGCTTATAATGCCAGCTGACATCAAGCCCAGGTTAGTAATGGAGAGGCGTCTATAAGACACCCCCATTACTAACCCCATAGTCAAAGTTAAAAAAAACACAAACACCCAGAATAAAGTCCTTTAATTGAAATAAAGACACAGTCCTTTATTGTTCTAAATTAAACCATACTTACCGTCACGCCCATTCCAGCTGAAGCCAACGATCTCCTGCAATAAAAGAAAAATAATAAAGCAACCTCATCCTTACCTTTCCATGGTTCCCACGACAGCTTCAGCTCTGCTACATCGAGATGACAGGCTGGACCGCAGCAGAACGCTGCCATCCAGCCTCTCATCCCGCAGACACTGAGAAGCGCAGGCTTGCTTGCGCTGCTCAGCGTCTCTCTGTGACGACATCCAGATGAGCCGAGTTCATGTCCAATGAACTCGGCTCACCTCATGCACGTCACTGACAGCGTGGGAAAATTCTCAAGCTGAAGCGCTGAGTGCAGGAGAATTTTCCCACGCTGTCAGTGACGTGCATAAGGTGAGCTCATGTCCAATGAACTCAGCTCACCTCCTGCACGTCACTGACAGCGTGGGAGAATTCTCCTGCACTCAGCGCTTCAGTGTGAGAATTCTCCCACGCTGAAGCGCTGAGTGCAGGAGAATTTTCCCACGCTGTCAGTGACGTGCATGAGGTGAGCCGAGTTCATTGGACATTAACTCGGCTCATCTGGATGCCCTCACAGAGAGACACTGTGGAGCGCAAGCAAGCCTGCGCTTCTCAGTGTCTGCGGGATGACAGACTGGATGGCAGCGTTCTGCTGCGGTCCAGCCTGTCATCTCGATGTAGCAGAGCTGAAGCTGTCATGGGAACCATGGAAAGGTAAGGATGATGTTGCTTTATTATTTTTCTTTTATTTCAGGAGATCGTTGGCTTCAGCTGGAATGGGCGTGATGGTAAGTATGGTTTAATTTAGAACAATAAAGAATTGTGTGTTTATTTCAATTAAAGGACTTTTTTCTGGGTGTTGTGTTTTTTTTAAATTCTTTACTAGAAATTCATGGTGGTCATGTCTAATATTGGCGTGACCCCATGAATTTCGGGCTTAGGGCCAGCTGATAATGCCAAGCTGGCCCTAACCCCTTTATTACCCAGTGAGCCACCGCATCAGGGCCCTGGATGAGTTGGGTACAGCGCCAGAAGATGGCGCTTCTATGAACGCGCCATTTTCCGGGGTGGCTGCGGACTGCAATTTGCAGCGGGGGTGGCCCAGAAAGCTTGGGCCTCCCTGCGCTGCGGATTCCAGCCCCCAGCTGCCTAGTTGTACCTGGCTGGACACAAAAACAGGGCGAAGCCCCACGTCAATTTTCTTTAAATTATTTCATGAAATAATTAAGAAAAAAGGGCTTCCCTATATTGTTGTGTCCGGCCAGGTACAAATAGGCAGCTGGTGGTTGGGGGCAGCCCGTTCCTGCCTGCTGTACCTGGCTGGACACAAATATAGTGCGAAGCCCCACATCAATTTTTTTAAAATTATTTCATGAATTTCCTGAAATAATTTAAAAAAATTTAAGTGGGGCTTCGCACTATATTTGTGTCCAGCCAGGTACAGCAGGCAGGAACGGGCTGCCCCCAACCACCAGCTGCCTATTTGTACCTGGCCGGACACAACAATATAGGGAAGGCCTTTTTTTCTTAATTATTTCATGAATTTCATGAAATAATTAAAAAAAATTGAAGTGGGGCTTCGCACAATATTTGTGTCCAGCCAGGTACAGCAGGCAGGAACGGGCTGCCCCCAACCACCAGCTGCCTATTTGTACCTGGCCGGACACAACAATATAGGGAAGGCCTTTTTTTCTTAATTATTTCATGAATTTCATGAAATAATTAAAAAAAAAGTACGTGGGGCTTCGCCCTATTTTTGTGTCCAGCCAGGTACAACTAGGCAGCTGGGGGCTGGAATCTGCAGCGCAGGGAGGCCCAAGCTTTCTGGGCCCCCCCCCGCTACAAATTGCAGTCCGCAGCCACCCCGGAAAATGGCGCGTTCATAGAAGCGCCATCTTCTGGCGCTGTACCCAACTCATCCAGGGCCCTGGTGCGGTGGCTCACTGGGTAATAAAGGGGTTAGGGCCAGCTTGGTATTATCAGCTGGCCCCAAGCCCAAAATTCATGGGGTCACGCCAGTATTAGACATGACCGCCATGAATTTCTAGTAAAGTATTTAAAAAAAACACAACACCCAGAATAAAGTCCTTTAATTGAAATAAAGACACAATTCTTTATTGTTCTAAATTAAACCATACTTACCATCACACCCATTCCAGCTGAAGCCAACGATCTCCTGCAATAAAAGAAAAATAATAAACCAACCTCATCCTTACCTTTCCATGGTTCCCACGACAGCTTCAGCTCTGCTACATCGAGATGACTGGCTGGACCGCAGCAGAACGCTGCCATCCAGTCTGTCATCCCGCAGACACTGAGAAGCGCAGGCATGCTTGCGCTCCTCACTGTCTCGCTGTGACGGCATCCAGATGAGCCGAGGTCATGTCCAATGAACTCGGCTCACCTCATGCACGTCACTGACAGCGTGGGAAAATTCTCACGCTGAAGTGCTGAGTGCAGGAGAATTCTCCCACGCTGTCAGTGATGTGCATGAGGTGAGCTCATGTCCAATGAACTCAGCTCACCTCCTGCACGTCACTGACAGCGTGGGAAAATTCTCCTGCAATCAGCGCTTCAGCGTGAGAATTTTCCCACGCTGTCAGTGACGTGCATGAGGTGAGCTGAGTTCATTGGACATGAACTCGGCTCATCTGGATGTCGTCACAGAGAAACGCTGAGCAGCGCAAGCAAGCCTGCGCTTCTCAGTGTCTGCGGGATGACAGGCTGGATGGCAGCGTTCTGCTGCGGTCCAGCCTGTCATCTCGATGTAGCAGAGCTGAAGCTGTCGTGGGAACCATGGAAAGGTAAGGATGAGGTTGCTTTATTATTTTTCTTTTATTGCAGGAGATCGTTGGCTTCAGCTGGAATGGGCGTGACGGTAAGTATGGTTTAATTTAGAACAATAAAGGACTGTGTCTTTATTTCAATTAAAGGACTTTATTCTGGGTGTTTGTGTTTTTTTTAACTTTGACTATGGGGTTAGTAATGGGGGTGTCTTATAGACGCCTCTCCATTACTAACCTGGGCTTGATGTCAGCTGGCATTATAAGCTGACATCAACCCCAACCCTATTACCCCCTGCCACCGCACCAGGGCAGCGTGGAAGAGCGAGGCTAAGTGCCAGAATTGGCGCATCCTATGAATGCGCCATTTCTGGGGCGGCTGACGGCTGGTGTTTCTAGCCTGGGAGGGGGCCAATATTCATGGCTCCCTTCCTGGGCTATTAATATCAGCCCCCAGCTGTCTGCCTAGCCTTTGCTAGCTATTAAATTAGGGGGGACCCCACGTCATTTTTTTGGGGGGTCCCCCATTTTAATAGCTAGTAAAGGCTATGTATTCAGCTGGGGGCTGATATTAGTAGCCTGGGAAGCTCCGTGGGTATTACCCCCTTCCCAGGCTTCAAACATCTGCCCCAGCCGTCTGCTTAACCTCCGCTAGAGCCTAAAATTAAGGGGAACCCCACGCCAATTTTTTTAATAATAAATCCTTTATTTTAATACTAAATGACAAGTACAGTAACCAACACTATCACTGTACTTCATATATATGTGACTGACATGTTTCTATCTATCTAATCTATGTGTGATGCTCTATCTTTCTGTTCTAAATTGTCGGGTACCGCTGCTGAATTGCCGGCCGGCTTTTTTAAAGAGACAGTGCATGAAAACACTATTATTTTTTTAAATAAATCCTTTACACTAAATGACAAGTACAGTAAGCAACACTGTCACTGTACTTATTATATATGTGACTGACATGTTTCTATCTATCTAATCTATGTGTGAAGCTCTATTCTTTCTGTTCTAAATTGTCGGGTACAGATGCTGAATTGCCGGCCGGCTTTTTTAAAGAGACGGTGCATGAAAACACTAATATTTTTTTTAATAAATCCTTTACACTAAATGACAAGTGCAGTAACCAACACTGTCACTGTGCTTCTTATATGTGTGACTGACATGTTTCTATCTATCTAATCTATGTGTGATGCTCTATTCCTTCTTGTCTAAATTGTCGGGTACCGGTGTATGCCGCTGCTGAATTTGCCGGCCGGCTTTTTTAAAGAGAGTGTCTTCTGAGCAGTTTGTCAGCTTTTGGACACCTTTGCAGGTGTTTTCTATGTGTTTCTATGTGTTTTTGTTTGCCTGCCATTGGTTTTAACGGTGTTCGACGGTGTTCTAAGGTGTTCGACGAACAGTTCGACGAACAGTTCCTCGAACATCCCGGTGTTCGACGAACCGAACCGAACCCGAACACTACAGGGGTGGCTCAACACTAATAAAGAGGATTGACGCACAACTCGTGGGGACGGCAAGACTTGGACAGCAGCCCCTTGTCCTGCTGTCACCATAGTTACCCAGTGCCCAGTCAGCGACATGTAACGCCCCTGTCCATGCCTACTCGTCCAAGTGTCTGTGGTCAAATGCACCCTGTCACACACAGAGTTTCTCAAAGAAGCGGTGATGTTGTGTGTGACATGCTGGTGGAGCGCAGGCACACCTTTCTTTGAGATGTTGTGCCGACTGGGCATCTGGTACTGGGGCACTGCGACGGACATAAGGTCTCGAAAATCCTCTGTGTCCACCAGGCGGAAAGGAAGCATTTCTGTAGCCAAGAGCTTGCAGATGGTGAAATTCAACCTCTTAGCTTTGTCATGGCTAGGAGGAAATTGTCTTTTACTTGTCCACATCTGAGGGACCGAGGGCTGGCTGTTGTGCTTAGACGGGGTTGAGAAGGGTGTCCCCAGCAAACTGCCGGTCTCTGAGGAAGATGCAGGCGGACATGTTAGGTTGCCTTGATCCAAAGGTGGTGCTATCGATGTCGGACAGCGCTCAACACCAGCTGGTGTTACCACCTCTAAAGAAAATGATGACCTGCCAATCACCCTGGCTGTTGCGGGTAAAGAGGTGGCAGGTCTGCGTCCCAAAACAGGTGTGACTGCTGTCCCCCCAGTCACAGAGGATGAAGAGGCCGCGGATGCACAAGATGTGGCAGACGGTGGTTGGCCCGGCTGGCTAGGCCACATTGTAGCACAGTGAGCTTCCCACTGCAACTTATGCTTCATGTCCACGTGCCGGTTCATGCATGATCTACTCCAGCTATGTATTTTTTGGCCTCTACTTAGCTTTTGCTGACAAATGTTACAGATAACACGAGTTGGGTCATCTTTATCGATCTGAAAAAATGCCCAGGCTATGCAAGACTTAGAACCAATTTGACCTGAAGAGCCACCACGACTTGTGGTCAGAGGCAGAGTTGTGTTTGAGGATGCAGTTGTTGACATGCTTCCAGTACTACGTCTCTGTCCAGGAAGGCGCAACCTGACCTCATCGTCACTAGCATCCTCCTCCACCTCCTCTGCTGACCTCATCTCTTTTCTGACTGTGGGTTGACAGTAAGTGGGATCTCCAACCTCATCATCATCACCCTGTGAGTTATCACACCCGTCGTCCTCAGAGCCAACCTGTTCCTGCCCTGACAAAAAAACAAAGTTGTCGCTCCAATCAGGTATTTGAGTATCATCATCGTCTTCCTCATTGTCTCCGCCAACAGGAGTTACAGTTTGGGAACGAGGGTCTACATTATGGTCAGAATCTTCTGCGTCTGGTCCTGGATCCAACTCATAAAGATTCTGGGCATCAGTGCAGATAATTTCCTCGTCTGTATTCACAGAAGCTCTGGAGCCGACCTCTGATTCCCAGGCTATAGTATGAGTAAACAGTTCTGCAGACTCAACCATCTGTACTACCCCATACTCAGACGGGCAGCTGGAGACTTGGGAGCAGTGAGGAAGCAAGTGCGATTGGGTTGACACCTCTGAGCACAGGAGTATTTGTGATGTTGAAGTTGAGGTGAAGGAGAGCCCACTTAAAGGAGCACTTGATATCCGTTGAAGCACCTGCTGTTTTTGTGCCTCATCTGGAATTTGTAGTGATTGGCGTGGCTGTAAGAAAGGGATCTTATCACATTGTCCGCTAAAAGAAGTAGACATTGTAGTTTGGCTGGAAGATGGTCTTTCTTCTGCAGATGTTACTGTTGCTTTAACACCTACCCCACGGACGCAACCTTTTTTCCCCTTCCCAACACGCCTATTCCCCTTTCCACCAGCAGTAGGCCTTTTTCCACTCATTTTGGTGGTTAAATAATTCACATCTCTGGAGTTGTTTGCACAAAAAAAAACAATGGATGGGAACCGAGCAGAGCTGAGTGGCCAAACTGTGGTATTAAGCCAAAAGTATTGGCTGGTTTAGATGCAGATAAAAATTATATTGAATTTGCAACCTGATGGAGGTCAGTATATATGGACTAATAGAACAAGTCCCACACACTGCTACAAGCTGAAATATTTTTTCAGAGCTAGATGCAGAAAAAAATTAGATTTAATTTGCAACCTGATGGAGGTTAGTATAGATGGACTAATAGACCAAGTCCCACAGACTGCTAGAAGCCTAAATATTTTTTCAGAGATAGATGCAGAAAAAAATTATATTGAATTTGCAACCTGATGGAGGTCAGTATAGATGGACAAATAGAACAAGTCCCACACACTGCTACAAGCTGAAATATTTTTTCAGAGCTAAATGCAGAAAAAAATTAGATTTAATTTGCAACCTGATGGAGGTTAGTATAGATGGACTAATAGACCAAGTCCCACACACTGCTAGAAGCCTAAATATTTTTTCAGAGCAAGATGCAGATAAAAATTATATTGAATTTGCAACCTAATGGAGGTCAGTATAGATGGACTAATAGAACAAGTCCCACACACTGCTACAAGCTGAAATATTTTTTCAGAGCTAGATGCAGAAAAATATTATATTGAATTTGCAACCTGATGGAGGTCAGTATAGATGGAATAATAGAACAAGTCCCACACACTGCTAGAAGCTGAAATATTTTTTCAGAGCTAGAAGCAGAAAAAAAATATATTGAATTTGCAACCTGATGGAGGTCAGTATAGATGGACTAATAGAACAAGTCCCACACACTGCTAGAAGCCGAAATATTTTTTCAGAGCTAGATGCAGATAAAAATTATTTTTTATTTGCAACCTGGTGGAGGTTAGTATAGATGGGCTAATAGACCAAGTCCCACACACTGCTAGAAGCCTAAATATTTTTTCAGAGCTAGATGCAGAAAAAAATTATATTGAATTTGCAACCTGATGGAGGTTAGTATAGATGGACTAATAGAACAAGTCCCACATACTGCTAGAAGCCTAAATATTTTTTCAGAGCTTGATGCAGAAAAATATTATATTGAATTTGCAACCTGGTGGAGGTTAGTATAGATGGACTAATAGAATGATGCTATGCCCTAAAGGTTTTACTTCACTAGGTGCAGTAAAAAAATTGTATTCTATACACAAGTGGTGTAGCTTGTAAAACAGATACGCTACTCCACTGACTAACACACTCTGCAAAAGGCCAAAAAGGATTTGCTTTGCTAGATTTAGCCAAATGCTGTGAAAAAAACTTGCACAGCACTGGCACAGACCTACCTGGCAAAAAGTGATAGGTACTGATGTAACCTAGCCCTGAAAAGGACTGCAATTACAATTAGTCTTTACTCCCAACCTATCTAAATAAGAGCACAGACCTGCCTGATTAAAGTGATAGGAACTGATGTAACCTAGCCCTGAAAAGGACTGCAATTACAATTAGTCTTTTCTCCCACAACCTATCTATTTAAGAGCACAGACCTGCCTGATAAAAGTCAAAAGAAATGATGTAACCTAGTCCTTAAAAGTACTGCAATCACAACTCTTTCCTACTCCCAAGCTATCTGTAGAATTGTGCGAAAATTGGCTTGAAATTAACAAAGTATAGCACACACAGCAACAGCGATGCCATCTAACACGCAGCTGCAGCAGTGAGAAAATGATGGCGACGGGGAATATGGCTGGGTCTTATAGGGCAAGGACTTGTGACATACACTGCCAATGACACATGCCCTTGCTTGTGTGAAATAAAGCAGTTCGCTCCGTGTGTGCGCTGCTGATAGGCTGACAGACTGCACCTCCCCACTGTAAATGCGGGAAAGAGAAAAAAAATGGAGATATTCATTATTCCTGCAGAGATCCTTCCCCTGCCCCTCCCCCCACCCCGCTGTACACTCAAACTGCGTATTAACATAAATTTTCAGCATTACTGAGAAAAAATCCAGTTATGATTGTGGTGCACGAACAGTTATCAAACATAACCTCGAACAGCCGAATTTTTTTCAAATCGTTCGTGTACGCCGATCGGCTCGAACACCGCCCAAAACAGCTCGAATTTCAGATTGGCGAACAGTTTGAGTCGAACACCGCTCATCTCTATGTGTGTGATCTTGCCTTGCCTCAGAGCCGCCACCAGGTTACGGCCATTGTCACACACGACCATGCCTGGATGTAGGTTCAGCGGTCTCAGCCACAGATCTGCCTGCTCTTTCACAGCTGTCCAAAACTCACAAGCAGTGTGAGGCTTATCACCTATGCTTATGAGTTTCATCACAGCCTGTTGCCTCTTGGCCGAGGCAGTACTGCAGTTCTTCCAGCTTGTAACTGATGTGGTGATATCTGAGATGGAGACTGAACATTAGGATCAGGAGTAGGTTGATGCGCAGGATCTGTACACTGTGGGGGAACTCTGACTGACATAGGGCCTGCAATCCTCGGTGTGGGGAGGATATGTTTCGTCCCAAGGTGCGACTGGGTCCCGGCTCCAACTATGTTTACCCAGTGTGCCGTCAGGGAGATGTACTGTCTCTGGCCACAAGCACTTGTCCTCGTGTCGGTTGTCAGGTGGACTCTCCCAGTAACTGCGTTGTTGAAGGCACGGCAGATGTTTTTGGACACCTGCTTGTGTAGTGCGGGGTTGTCACACCGGGCAAAATAGTGTCGGCTGGGGACCGAGTACCGAGGGACGGCCACCGCCGTAAAGTTGCGGAAGGATTCCATCTCCACCAGCCTAAAAAGCAGCATTTCCAACGCAAGCAGTCGTGAAATGTGTGAATTTAGGACTGTGGCCTGTGAGGCGTTAGCTGCGAATTTCCGTTTTCAATCAAAGGTCTGTTATATGGACAATTGAACACTGCGGTGGGACGTGGACACGGACGTTGATGCTGTTTCTTGAGAAACTGCCATAACAAGTGAAGACTGAGAGGAGGGGGCATCTTTGCATGCAGTATGGACAGGGGATTGCCTTGCACATGACGCGCCCCCTGGGACATATTCCTTTTTGAGGGGAATACCCGGCACCGGATCAGATGGGGGGTTGTAGTCTCCGAGCGGCTGTGACCCGGTCCCGTGCCCAGGGCGTCAAGCTAAGTGTTATGTGGCAGCTTTACAGATGTTACTAAAGTTCTTTTGTGTCGACTACGCCACCCGTTGTGATGCGGTCACTGTGGCCGCCGCTGCTGCAGGGTCCGCTGAGGCTGATGGTGGGTGCGCAGCTTGGTGAGATAACCCCCAACGGGAGGGGTATAGCCTCAGAGGGGACAGGCGCAGAGGATGGGGGTTGTGGTGGTGCGATGCAGCCGGCAATGAAGACAGACTCGGGTTGTGCAGTTAAGGGTGTTTACTTACTGCTGATGTTGTACTGGTCACTCCAGCTGCTAGTGACCACCCGAGCCGTGCTGCGTCCACCAGGTCCTGGATCCGGCCAACCCCCAAACAAGTCCAGAGCGTGGCCCTGAGCTCTCCCTCTGTCCTTTCTTCAGCCGTCCCCACCAGTGATTCACCTAGGTCCAGCTCCCTCGGGCCTTCTTTTGGGACACCCTTGGCCCTGGGTTCCCTGACCCTTCATGTGGTGTGCCTTCGGGGTGAATGTGGTGGGTGACCGTGACAGACACTGCCCACGGTCTCCGGTCTCTGGCTGGGGAATGTCTTTGCCCCCACCAGCTTGGGTTCCGGTACCCTCTTGCTGACTCCTCACCCGGTGCTCTAATTTGGGTTCTTGGGTCCCTTCAGTCTTCCCCCTCTGGGTCTTTCTCTGCTCCACTCTCTCTCTCTCCAGGGCTGCTGTTTCCTTCTCTCTCCTCTCCAACTGACTTGTTCTCAGCGTCTGACCCTGATCTAAGTTGGTGCCCTCCTTATATATCCCTCTATGTGTGAGCTCAGGTGACCAGCACCCAATGAGCTCCTATCACTACCCAGACTGCTCCCCCTATCTGCCCCTACACTACATGGGATGTACCACCCCCCCTCCCACTCCAGCCAGGAACAGGCTCGGTTGTACCTGCACATTTCTAAGTGGGAGTACCGTCGGCCTGCTCCTCTGGAATGGGATGTATGTAGTGCATGCAGTCTATCTGAGCTCAGTTCCACACTCCTTCCTTACCCGGGAGTGGAATATCACACCTCTGGGTTGAGGTGCAATACCCCTGTAGCAGCCGAATCCTCAGGGTGCTACATTCCCCCCTGGTAAATCACAGCACGACCTCGGGCTGTAAGACATAAAACACCAAAACATACAAAATTTTTATATGAACCTATAAAACATATAAACATTATATATATATAAAACTTTTTATATAAACATTCTCGTAGACTTCTCTTGTCTCTGGTTCCTCCTCCGGACACTGTGCAACGTGTGTCCGGGAAAAGTGCGACAGTCTCTTAGAAAAACTGGTTTTCTATAAAACCGGTAGGGGGCGCTTTAGGACGCACAACTATATACAGGGAAAGTTGAAAGTTGGCCGCTCTCAGTCCTCGGCCAGGTAGAGGGTAGGGAATGGCTGCTCACAGTCCTCAGCCTGTAGGATGAAGGGGTTAACAGGTAAACAGTTCCCTGGTCCCAACGGGGACTTATTTTAGCAGCAACAGTTTCAGTTTCTATATACCCCGATTGGGTAACTATTTACAGCTCCTGCTCTGCCGCACTCAACGCCGTCTTCCTCCTGCTCTTTCTTGATATGATGTTTCTTCAGACCCGTCCGGGTCCTCTGACTCCTCCTCCGTCAAGTGGTGTACGTGGAGGGCGTAAGGTCCTTTGGCACACTTGTGCCGGGTGAAAGTGACCTCGTCTCCGACGTAGAGGTCACGGCCTTTGTGACCTTCCGGCAGGTGGGACTCGACATCTCTGCGGGTCACAAAAACGTCACCGCGGTTGTTACGGTCCCGAATAAAGCCCCACCCATGCTGCGGGTTGAACTTTATCACTGTCCCGATGGTGCGGGGACAATGCGCTGCACGGGGGTTCCTCCTAGTCCGGCTCTTCTGCTCCGCGCTCTGGATTTGGGCCTGTTGTTCTCTGACCCGCCTCTCCTCCCGTTCTCTCTTAAACTCTGCCAGCTGTTGACGGCAACACTCTGTACGTTCAGCTGCGGCTGCCCGAGTTTCTCCGGTGAACCCCATCAAATCTTCTCCCGTGGGGTCCCACACGAATTGGGCTTCTGCTAGAGGAGGCGAGACCCGAGCCACGGGCTTCGGAGCCGGGATTAGGGGCTCACACAAGGGCCCTAGTCTTTGCTGCCGCTCCAGCTCAGGGTACCCTTCGGGCCAGATGAAGGGCCGCCCGTCCGGCCATGTGAGCTGGCCGAAGAGGTCCTCCCCCAGGTGTGGCACCCTAGGTATTGCGGGCGCGGGCGCGGTGGTGGTGGCGCCCGGGTTGCCCAGGCCTTGCGGCCAGGCCTGGGGCACCTGGAAGGTGAAGGGCACCGTTAGGACGGCGGCGCCCTGGGCTACCTGGCCTTGCGGCCAGGCCGGAGGCTCCGCGGAGGTAGGGGGCGCTGTTGGTGATGCGGCGCCCGGGGGTACTAGGCCTTGCGACCAGGCTGGTGGTAATTCCTGCTTTGTCACGCTCCGGGTCGGGGCGCATGACGTCACAGGGGTCGCTGCAGCGGCTTCCGGTCGGGGCCTAGTCCATGGCGGTGACCTGGCGGCTACGGGCACAGCAGGGGGACTTTCGGGCTCTGCGACGGGGAGCTGGGGCAGGTAAGCGGTGTCACGGCTTGGGGTATAGGCGTCCCCTTTACCTGCCTCCATGCGTTCGGCTCCCTCCTCGGCGCCGTTTCCGGCCTTGGGTCCTCCCGCGCCATCCTCAGAGGCGGTCTGCTTCCTCTTCCAGGGTAGCGTGCTCCGTTGACTGGTCTCTGCTTGCTGGGCCATCTCCCGGCTCCACTCCGCCAGTATCTCGCGCTGTACCCGGGCCATCCTCCTTGCGAGGCCCTCCAGGGCAGTTTGTGCACACTCCCGGTCTCGGGGGAGCTGCGCTAGGATCTCCGCTAGACCTAGCGGGGTTGTGGACTCTAGCAGGCTCCTGACCATCGGGTCGGTGCTGCTCTGCTCTGCTCTCGGCAGGCTCCTGGCCAGCGGGCCGGTGCTGCTCTGCCCTCCTTCCTCGGTCTCTAGCAGACTCCTGGCCAGCGGGCCGGTGCTGTTCTGCTTTCTTTCCATCTCCGGGTAAGCTTCTCCGCTACTCCTTGTTAGACCTCTTGCCTCCGGGTGCGCTCGCTCCAGACTGCTCCAAGCGACACCCATCTTTTCTCTTCTCTTTCGTCTCCTCCCACTTCGAGGGCGGTCCCGGGGCAACTCGGTGACTGTCAGCTCCAGGGGGAGTTCTTTCACGCTGACAGACACCTCCAGCATCACAGTCTCTGTTGGTGGGGGCGGTTTCCACTTTTGGCGCCATTTTCTGTCCTGGCCCACGATGGGAGGTGGCCTCTTGCCCTCCTTTGGCACGCCCATAATGGCGTCCGCTGCTCTTCCAAGGCGGGAAATCTGCGGTTTTGGCGGGAAGCGTCGCCCAGTGGCGGGAAACTCTGCAGATGGCAGGAACAAGCTGGAAATGGCGGACAATCGGCGGGAAACGACTGGTGATGGAGTCCGATGGCGTGGACCCTCCGGAACCGGCAGGAGTCTTCTTTCTGAGGTAAACTTGCACTTTTCTTCAGGCACGCAGTACCCGGGTGTTGCGGGCACGTAATCCTGCCGACTACGCCAAAGTTGACGCGCCCCCTGGGACATATTCCTTTTTGAGGGGAATACCCGGCACCGGATCAGATGGGGGGTTGTAGTCTCCGAGCGGCTGTGACCCGGTCCCGTGCCCAGGGCGTCAAGCTAAGTGTTATGTGGCAGCTTTACAGATGTTACTAAAGTTCTTTTGTGTCGACTACGCCACCCGTTGTGATGCGGTCACTGTGGCCGCCGCTGCTGCAGGGTCCGCTGAGGCTGATGGTGGGTGCGCAGCTTGGTGAGATAACCCCCAACGGGAGGGGTATAGCCTCAGAGGGGACAGGCGCAGAGGATGGGGGTTGTGGTGGTGCGATGCAGCCGGCAATGAAGACAGACTCGGGTTGTGCAGTTAAGGGTGTTTACTTACTGCTGATGTTGTACTGGTCACTCCAGCTGCTAGTGACCACCCGAGCCGTGCTGCGTCCACCAGGTCCTGGATCCGGCCAACCCCCAAACAAGTCCAGAGCGTGGCCCTGAGCTCTCCCTCTGTCCTTTCTTCAGCCGTCCCCACCAGTGATTCACCTAGGTCCAGCTCCCTCGGGCCTTCTTTTGGGACACCCTTGGCCCTGGGTTCCCTGACCCTTCATGTGGTGTGCCTTCGGGGTGAATGTGGTGGGTGACCGTGACAGACACTGCCCACGGTCTCCGGTCTCTGGCTGGGGAATGTCTTTGCCCCCACCAGCTTGGGTTCCGGTACCCTCTTGCTGACTCCTCACCCGGTGCTCTAATTTGGGTTCTTGGGTCCCTTCAGTCTTCCCCCTCTGGGTCTTTCTCTGCTCCACTCTCTCTCTCTCCAGGGCTGCTGTTTCCTTCTCTCTCCTCTCCAACTGACTTGTTCTCAGCGTCTGACCCTGATCTAAGTTGGTGCCCTCCTTATATATCCCTCTATGTGTGAGCTCAGGTGACCAGCACCCAATGAGCTCCTATCACTACCCAGACTGCTCCCCCTATCTGCCCCTACACTACATGGGATGTACCACCCCCCCTCCCACTCCAGCCAGGAACAGGCTCGGTTGTACCTGCACATTTCTAAGTGGGAGTACCGTCGGCCTGCTCCTCTGGAATGGGATGTATGTAGTGCATGCAGTCTATCTGAGCTCAGTTCCACACTCCTTCCTTACCCGGGAGTGGAATATCACACCTCTGGGTTGAGGTGCAATACCCCTGTAGCAGCCGAATCCTCAGGGTGCTACACACACACAACAGGGTGTTCTATTGCACGAATAACAGCGGAAGAAGCAGTGGTGACACCCGCTGACACTGGTCGTGGACCCAGGGGTTCGCCCCACAAAGTCGGGTGCTTTGCTGCCATGTGCCTGATCATGCTATTGGTGGTCAGTCTGGTTGTTTTGTCACCCCTGCTGATGCTGGCATGGCAGGTTGTACAAATGGCCTTTTTGGGGTTATCAGCAGTCTTTAAAAAAATTCCAGACTCTGGAAGACCTACAGGTTGTACTGGCAACGTTCCTCGTGTTGGTGGTACGGGGAACTGTTGCCCGCCTTCTGTGTGCGGCCACCACACTGCTTCTTCCTGCCTGTTGGGGTACTTTGCCTCCCTCACCCTGTGTGTTGCTGGCCTCGCTCTGCCTCCTGCCACGTTGGGTCAGTTTCTGATCATCCACCACCTCCTCCTCTTCCACTTGCGCACCACGATTCTCCTCCTCTCTTCCTGGCAATTGTGTCTCGTCATCGTCTACCTCTTGTGACAAATTGCCAGCGTCGACTTCCTGTGTCCGTGGCTGTTCAAATATTTGGGTATCGCTACATGGGATCTCCTCTTCCACCACTTCAAGCGGAGCAGGCGAGGGGCACATATCTGGAAATGGACCAGTGAACAGCTCTTCAGAGTGTCCAAGTGTGTGATCAGTTGCTGTCTGACGACACTTGGCATTGTGGGAGGAAGGATCATCAGGGTGAGGAGGAGTATGCGGTCGAGACTCACGGCTACTAAGAGTTGACCGTGTGGAAGACAGACCGGAGGTGGTGCCCAGGTAACTGGAAGTATTATCTGCTATCCAATTAATAACCTGTTCACACTGATCAGTTCGCAATACTGGTGTTGTTCTGTGCTTCTCTAGTAATTCGGTCAAGAAGTGGGAGCGAGAAGATGTGTCTGTTGGTTGTGGCACATTTTCACCTTGGCCATGGCCCCGTCCTCTGCACGCACCATCACCAGAATGTCCAGTTCCACGTCCCTTGCCACATGCCTTGCCCATTGTAAAGGAAGTAAAATAGCTTACACTCGCACTATCAATGGAAAAAGGGTAATAAAAAGTAGATTAGAACCGTGGAAGAGGAAAACCACAGTTCTATTTCTCTGGCCTACACCTGACTCTTTTAAACAATCTTAACAATTAGGAAGAAATTATTACTGTTTTACTTTACGGAAAAAATACCAAAAGCTGAATAATAAAGATTTTTTACCGTGGAATGGCAAAACCACAGTTATTGTTTACTGGGGTATACCAGAAAATTTTAAATAGATATATTTGCGACTGAACAGTGAGCGACACACTCAAACTGTTTTTTTAGGTAAAAATTGCCCAAAAGTGGATAATACAGAAATTTGACCCGTGGAACTGCAAAACCACAATTCTAGTAATCTGGCCTACACCAGACTATTTTCAACAGATATATTTGTGTCTGAACAATCAGGAGACACTATTGTTTTTCTTTACAGCTAAAAATGCAAAAAAGCAGGATAATACAGAAATTTGACCCGTGGAACTGCAAAACCACACTTGTAATTCTCGGGCCTACACCAGACTATTTTCAACAGATATATTTGTGTCTGAACAATCAGGAGACACTACTGTACTTCTTTACAGCAAAAAATGCAAAAAAGCAGGATAATACAGAGATTTTACCTGTGGAACTGCAAAACCACACTCTTATTTCTCGGCCCAGCACCAGACTATTTTCAACAGATATATTTGTGTCTGAACAATCAGGAGACACTACTGTTTTTCTTTACAGCAAAAAATGCAAAAAAGCAGAATAATACAGAGATTTGACCCGTGGAACTGCAAAACCACACTTGTATTTCTCGGGCCTACACCAGACTATTTTCAACAGATATATTTGTGTCTGAACAATCAGGAGAAACTATTTTTTTTTTTTTATGGCAAAAAATGCCAAAAGCAGGATAATAGAGATTTTTTACCTTGGAACAGCAAAACCACAGTTATAATTTACTGGTGTATACCAGACTTTTTAAAATATATATATTTGCGGCTGAACAGTGAGCGACACACTCAAACTATTTTTTTTAGATACAAACGGCCCAAAAGTGGAAAATACAGAGGTTTTAACCGTGGAACTGCAAAACCACACTTCTGTTTCTCTGGCCTACACCAGACTATTTTCAACAGATATATTTGTGTCTGAAAAATCAGAGACACACCTTTTTTTTTTTTTGGATGGGGTGGGGGACACCAAAAGGTTAATAAGACGGTATTGGTACAGTGTGAAGGAGGAAAAAAAAAGAGGATTTAGATGAAAAAAAAAGGATTTTTCCTGGCCCCCGAGACCTGGAACTAAGTCCAGCAATTTCAGCAACAGGAGCACACAGGACTGTAATGCTGCGTTTGCTGGTATAACCACTGCGTCTCCTATACAGCCTGCCTGCCTGCCTGCCTGTCTGATATCTGGGATGGATATTAGTCCTGAGAAGGACTGTTTGTTTGATCTGGCAGCCTTTACAGACCCTACACTAACTATTTCGCAGGATATATCTCTCCCTAAATCACCAGCGCTGTCCCTACACTGTCTGATCCGGAACGACTGTGTCCAAGATGGCGGCGCCCGGTTTTAAATACTCGAGGTTATGCTGTGCGGCCAGCCAATCACTGTAATACCCACAAACAACATGGCTGCGGCATTACAGTGACTGGCTGGCAATCCCTGCATGTTCATTGGCTCTGTAAAGAGCGCCAAACATGCAGGGCGGAGACCCGAGCTCCCGCCCGAGTAACCCGGAAATGCTTGGTGCTCGCCAAACATCCCGAGTAGCATGATGCTCGGGCAAGTACCGAGCAGTGTCGTGCATGCTCGCTCAACACTAGTAACTACACTTTTAGTTTCATTTTTTAATTAATCAAATAAACAATCAAAGATAAGAAACCTTGTATTATTGAAACATGTAAATATATTTCCCCAATAATTAATAATTTCTGCTAAAACTAAAACACCAAACTTACCACAAATCAGTCTTTTAAACTAATCATTGACTCTCAAAAGCTGCGTGAATCTGTCTTTAAATCTGTCCTTACTGACAGATTCAATTACAGGTTCTGCTTATCATCTAAGGCAGAGGTCCCCAACCTGTGACTCGTGAGCCACATGTGTCTCGCAGGCAAATGATGTGTGGCTCATTGCTGCCTACTAGCTTGGTGCATTAGCACCAGGTCTAGCAAACAACACTGAAGAGCAAGTCTTCAGATGATGAATTTTGTGAATAGCCCTGCACAAAATGTTATGCTCACGCCCGGACTGACTGGTGTGAGCGTGGTTAGTGGTCCCACTGGACCGTGAACCTAGGATTGCCTAGAGGGGCATGACTTAGTATCATCCCGGTCCGACCAAGGTCGCACGGTGGCTCAATTGACTCCTTGAACCAGGGAGGAACCGAGCAGAGGGACTAGGTGCTACTCCAGGTCAGACCCCGGTCACAGCTGTTGACCCACACCGGGGAATGCCGGAACAGGCAGGTTAGACTGGTATATAGACAGGTGGGTACTGGCAGGCAAGGCTGGTATGCAGACAGGTGGGTATTGGCAGGCACAGCTGGTATGCAGACAGGTGGGCACTGGCAGGCACGACTGGCATGCAGACATGCGGGTGCTGACAGGCAAGACTGGAATGCAGACTGGTAGATACTGGCAGGTATGAACGCAGGCTGGATAGGGACCAGTACAGACTGGGATACAGTAACTGAGCCGCGGGCGCGGTGAACAAGCAGAGCAGAGTGAAACCGCAGGTGCGGTGAACAAGCAGAGCAGAGCGAAACCGCAGGTGCGGTGAACAAGCAGAGGAGAGCGAAACCGCAGGTGCGGTAAACAAGCAGAGCAGAGTGAAACTGCAGGTGCAGTGAACAAGCAGAGCAGAGCAAAGCCGCAGGTGTGGTGAACAAGCAGAGCAGAGCAAAACCGCAAGTGCAGTGAAGAAGCAGAGCAGAACAGAGCAGAAGGTGCAGGCAGACAGGACAGGGATCTGTTCATATGGAACAGACTGGAAAATACAGGAAGATAGTTAGAACACAGGAGGTTGATACGGAGGCAGGGAAATGGGACAAGCAGAACCAGATACACACAAGGTACTTACAATGAAGTAGCGAGTGTACACAAAACTCACAAACAGAAGTACAGAGACAACGAGTTGGAGTTAGGTGCAGGTTCAGACACTGCAGGAAAAGGGATGGTTCGGACATAGAGACAAACAGGTAATGGGCTAGGACACAGTTCAGACAGGAACTGAACCAGGAACAAGATACAGGAACCGAGCCTGGGAACTCAGCCCCCAGGGTGGCGGAACAGACTAGACGTCACAGATACAGATAACGGGCCTGGGTATACAGTCCCCAGGGGCGGAACAGACTAGAAGTCACAGATACTGGTAACAGGCCTGGGTATACAGCCCCCAGGGGCGGATCAGACAAGATACAGGACAGACCCTGTCAACTCAGTTGCAAGGAACATACTGAAGGAAAGTGTTGCTCAGGCCCCTCCTACTGGGTGGAGGGGGTGTAAGTATCCAATGACTCACAGCAATAGGCTGGGGAGGCATTAGGAGTGTGCTCACAGTAACTATAAGAATCAGGCAGTAACCGCTCCGCTGCCCAAAGCAATCAGACAAGAGACACAGCAGATACTGGAGCAAAGTGTGCAGCCTGGACTGATAGGTAAGATGGCTGTCTTGCACGGTGGGAGGTGGTAAGCCATGCCAGCACGTCACCAGGGATGTTACACAAAAGAGCAGATCTGAATGTGCATATTCTGATCTTGGGGGTTTGGACATAATTTAAATATGGTAAGCTGGAGACCGCATGATGCTGTAAGAGGAGACACTTGAAGCTGAATGCAACAGTGTGTTGGGATAGATTGATACAAGAATACTGAATTGAGGTATTGTGGGAATATCTGGATACTGGAATATTGCCTCAATGTGATTTCCTCGGAAAAGCTTTCACTGTAACAATACCAGTAATGGGGGCTCTTTTTGTCACTACTGTGAGGGGGCAGGAGCTGGATGTGGCTTTCAACTCTCTCTTAGAACTAACTGTGGCTTGGGACCTTCTCACAAAGCTGAATGTGGCTCTCAAAGAAAAGTTTGGGACCACTCTTCTGAGGGGGTAACGTTTTTCCTTGTGGAGAGTGATATGAACGACATGCCAGGATTAGGAGACTTATAAGACATACGATGCTCCTCTGGGAAATTAAATATGCAAATTACCTTTTCAGAGAGGAGCAGGATTTGAACTTTAGTTCCACCTATTGGAAGTAGTAGTCCTGAAAGTCATTAATAACCCTTTAATGAGCCTAGCCAGATGACTTAGGATGAAAGCCAAACCAGAATCTTAATATGTAGACACGTGTTTTGGAGTGTTGCTCCTCTTCAGTTAAAAACATGAGATCTGATTTGTCTGAATGAGAGTTCTGCCTATGCAAGTCGATTGAGAGTGGAGGGGTAAGTGGCTAATGAAGGACAGATGCACAGGGACAAAACGAAAAGTTGCTGTTGCTTCAAATGATTAAAGCCTGAAGTGGGAGTAATATGCTAAAACAGAGGATATGTCATATAACGGTAAGCAGATAGTTATTTTTATCTACACGCACATTATTTGACACATCTTTTTTAAAAGATACTTGAACCAAAAGATTATAGATTACAACCTTGGGTTTTTCTGTCTTTGTGTTTCCGTTTATTGCTCCCCTTCTTCCCAGAGCCATAACTTTTTTATTTTTCCATCAATATCTCCGTTTGAGGGCTTGATTTTTGCAGGACGATCTGTACTTTTGAATGACACCATTGATTTTACCATATAGTGAACTGGAAAATGTACCATTTTTCAAGTGCGTTGAAATTGCAAAAAAATGCAATTCCACAATTGTTTTTTTCTTTTTACCATGTTCCCTGCTTTTCTGCTGTTTCCAGTATTGCTACCTATTTGCCTACGGTTTCCATTATCAACCAGCCCGTAATTTCCAGGACATCTTCCTGGCTGTGTATTTCTTCCAGCTTAAGTTACCTACTTGCCTGCGGTTTCCTTTATTGCTACCAAATTCCAGAAATTCTTCCTGACTATCTGCAACTTCCAAGGTATTAGACTTTCTTGTCTTTCCAGAGCTTTGTCTGTTACATGTTCCTGGTCTTCTAGGACCTCTTCTACTGTATGTGCCCACCTGCAGTTTTCAGGATGTTTTCCTGGCTGTGTGCAGCTACCATAATGTTAGACTTTCTTGCCACTCCGGAGTTTTGTCTGCTACTTGTCTGCTTTTCCCTGACGCTTCCTCTCTGCCTACATTATTCAGTAACTCTGCTACCTTTCCGAAGTCTTCATTAACTCTGCAGCCTGTCAGACGTTTTCAGTAATTCTGCTATCTGTCCGAGGTCTTCAGTAACTTTGTTACCTGTCTATGGTTTCCAGGACATTATTAAACTTTTAGTTTGCTTTCTATGTGTCCGTGTTCCGCATGCTCAATCTGGCGGCTGCTGCTCCGATGCCCGTGTGCCCACTCGGACCTTAGGCTTAGAGGATCCACCTCACTGTGTGAGCCTGCTGTACATAACATGCTGAACATACTATATCGATAGTTTATGGAAAATTGCTTGGTACTATGTTGTATAATCTTTTACTGACCATTACCAACTATTATAGGCCCAGGATCAGATTGACTTAATCTCACAGCGGGAAGCGAAGAAAAACATGTAGAATGTTACAAGTAATATATTTCCTTGTATGCCTCTTATCTGTATAGGCCTGCCCAATACAGAATAGGCAGATTTATGTGTACACTGAACATATGCAGAAAGTTGCCAATAAGTGTTGGGGGCGGGGTTATAGAGAGTTCATAAATATGAAGAACTACATGGTAGTCCTCTAGTGATAATCTCTTGCTGATAAAACAATGATTTTATCAAAACTACTGCTAGCATACCAGTGATTGACACTGCTGGAATCAGGGTCTCTGTTTCTACATTATACAGATAACAGATTAGGTGGCAAAAACCTGGTGACAAATTTTCTGTAAAGCAGAAGCATTGATGATTTTAAATCAGTGATTATATATTATGCTTGTAATGGGTCCAAAAATGTAATCAAACCATCAAATATCTAACGATTAACATATCCCCTGACCTACCTAATTAATGCAACAATATCTTTACTGGTAAAGCCCTTTTGATGCAAAGTAATGATGACTACACATATTTCTTTGGAGATAACTATGGGTAACGGAAGACAATGATTACAAGCACTAGTTTACTTTCCTATCTGTTCTTATAACTCAATCATCATGACAGAGTGATATCAGCTTCCTTTTCCATACTAGTAATGATGAGCGAGCACTAAAATGCTCTAGTGCTCGTTGCTCGAGTCAAAGAAATTAGGATGCTTGAGTGCTCGATCCGAGCAATGAGCCCAATGTAAGTCTATGGGAAACTCGAGAATTTTTCAGGCGGCTCCCCCCAGAGGTCTGCAATGGGCCTAAAAACTGACCAAATTGATAGGAACAGTGCTCAAATGACATGGAAACAGCATGGGGAAGATCCCTGGAAGCATATTTGACTCCCAGGTTACAGCTGTGAACAATATTGTCAGAGGTATTACGCCACTTTTACGGACTCACTATAAAACATACCAAAACTAAACCAAAATGGATTTTCCTGGCAAAAATGATAAGAAACATCCTTTCGAGGGTAATGACTTGTATATAAGGTAAAATAAATAACCAAAAACAAAAATGCTCCTCCACACCTTGGGCTATATTCACACATAGCGTTTTTGCACTTTTGCATTGCTTTCAACAGTGAAAAATACATTTATCGGTTAATGTCATTTTTACATTTTACTACTTTATCTTCCCATGTGGAGTGCGAGACATTATCAGACACATCCTGTTTCATTTATGAAGAAGGGACTCTGAAACTCACAATGCAAAAAATTTCGCACACCCTAATACCCCTTTGAAGAGACATAGAGGAGGGCCTCCTATAGGGGTAATGCCCATGCAGTTACTGCAAGGGCTGCCAAAATTTGGGAAAAACTCCAATAGCAATTTAAAGACACATAGAGGTGGGCCTCAGTAATGACATGTTCCCATTAGAAAGGAGCGGGTCTGCTATACAGTTATTGGGTATGCAGTGAGTCCAACGGCTGCCAAAATTTAGGAAAAAAACCAAAACCAATTTAAAGACACATAGAGCTGGGCCACAGTAACGACAGGTTCCAATTAGAAAGCAGCGGGTCTGCTATACAGTTATAGGGTATGCAGTAAGTCCAACGGCTGCCAAAATTTAGGAAAAACCCCAATACCAATTTAAAGACACATAGAGCTGAGCCACAGTAACGACATGTTCCCATTAGAAAGGAGCAGGTCTGCTATACGGTTATAGGGTATGCAGTGAGTCTAATGGCTGCCAAAATTTAGTAAAAACCCCAATATAATTTAAAGACACATAGAGCTGGGCTATATATTTATAGGTAATGTAGAAAAAATATTTCAGCTGACCTGGGTCAGCCTGCTCAGTCCACTTTCTCAAGAGGCACGGTGCTCGGATTGTAAAGATCCCCGTCTGGGAGACATTAGGCAGTGATGAAGAGTTAGTTATCCAGCAACTCGTGAAAGGGACTTAAAAAATAGCCTTTATTTTGAAAGAATTAAAACCATGAGAGCATGGTGCAAATAAAAGCGAACAGAGGCTTACGCGTTTCGGATACGTAGATCCTTATTCATAGCATAATACAATGTTGAAATGGAAAAACTTTTAAGGCACATGGAGAAAGTAGCCGCCCACCGACATTGAGCTTCTGAACAGGTGATGTCGGTGGGCGGCTACTTTCTCCATATGCCTTAAAAGTTTTTCCATTTCAACATTGTATTATGCTATGAATAAGGATCTACGTAACGAAAACGTGTAAGCCTCTGTACGCTTTTATTTGCACCATGGTCTCATGGATTTAATTTTTTCAAAATAAACGCTATTTTTTAAGTCACTTTCACGAGTTGCTGGATAACTACCTCTTCATCACTATATATTTATAGGGTATGCAGTGAGTCCAATGCCTGCCAAAATTTATGAAAAACAAATATACCAATTTAAAGACACAGAGCTGGGCCACAGTAACGACATGTTCCCATTAGAAAGGAGTGGGTCTCCCAAACTGTTATTGGTTATGCAGTGACTGCAACGGCTGTTTAAAATTTGGAAGAACTCCAATTTCCTTTGCAAGAGACGTAGAGGAGATGTCGGAGGGCCTCCTAAAAACTGTTGTCCCATTATTGGGAAGTGGGTCTCCTATACTGTTTGCCTATGTAGTGAATGCAACAACTGCCAAAAATGTGGAGGAACTCCAATGTCCCTTGCAAGAGACGTAGAGGTCGGAGGAACTCCTGAAAACAATGTTCCCATTATTAGGACGTGGGTCTCCCATACTATTTGCCTATGCAGTGAATGCAATGGCTGCCAAATATTTGGAGGAGCTCCAATGCCCCTTGCAAGAGACATAGATATGGTGATATGGTACATATTTTGGTGATATGTTGGAGGAGGATGAGGATAAGGAGAAGGAAGAGGACAAGAGAAATAGACAAAACCAGGAAGCGTATACTCATATTTGAGTGTGAAAACAGAGTTGCAAGCGAATAGAGTTAGACCTCCCAAAAAAAAGACACTGTCTTTGAGTTTATGCTGTGCTGCTATCATTCGGTGGTGTTGAGAAGTCTTGCCCAATCCATCCCTTGTTCATTTTTATAATAGTCAGCCTGTCAGCATTTTCAGTTGACAGTTAATTATAAGGCACAGAGGAATCACGGAGGATGTGGGTATGGTCGGCAAGGTATTCCCTCACCATCTTCCGAATCTTTTCCCTGCTTGTGAGAGTGCCCCGTGCCTCAGGGTCTGTGCGATGGGATGGTCTGAGAAACCTGTCCCAGAACTTTGACAGTGTTCACCTTCCTCTGCTGAATTGCATTTGTGTCTCTCTCGAATGTACTCCTTGGTTGTCCAACGAACTGTGACCTCTGCCACCAGCGTTTTCAGATGGGAATTCTTTTAATAATTCCACAACAAGGGCATTCTGGTACTGCCCCACTTTATTAGGCCTGTCTGGCAAGGAAATTAGAGACAGAAAGTTTTCCTTGCAGCGTGGGTCTGCAAGTGTCAGCAACCAGTATGACTGTCACCCAAAATTTGGACAAGGCAGCGTAGCATAAACTCAGCCATGTGTACCTTTCACCAGCCATGTGTAGACTTTCGTATCCTCACCAAGAAGATGACTGACCATGCTCTCCTCCTCCTCTTCCTCCTCCTCAATGTTATCAGGCCATCCACACTGAACAGATGTTATGACAGTTGTGCAGGTAGTACCATCTGTAGCGCAGGAAACTAGCTTCTGTTTTTCCTCCTCCTCCTCTTCCTCATTGTCACCCAATCCACGTTGGGATGAGATGAGGCTGGGCTGTGTGGAATCACCCTGTATGGTTCCTTGCTCCATCTCATCGTGCTCCATCTGCAATGCATCCTATTTAATTGTGAGCAGAGAGTGTTTCAGAAGACAGAGAAGCGAGATGGTGACGCTAATTATGGCATCATAGCCGCTCACCATCTTGGTAGAGTCCTCAAAGTTTTGGAGGATGGTACATATGTCTGACATCCATGTACATTCCTGAGGTCTTATGTGTGGAGTCTGACCTGAATACCGACAGACGTTTTAAACCTGGTGCTGAACAACTGCCCTGTGCTGCTCAACAATCCTTCTCAACACCTGCAAGGTTGAGTTCCAATGCTTGGGGACATCGCACACCAGTTGGTGAGCTGGAAGCTGCAAATGCTGCTGAATCACGACAAGGGCGGCGAAAGCTGGAGCTGACTTTCTAAAATGGGCACACACGCGGTGTACTTTGACAAGCAGATCCAGCAGATCTGGGTAGGTTTTGAGAAACTGCTGAACCACGAGGTTAATCACATGGGCAAGGCATGGTACGTGTGTGAGCCCGTCCCGCTTCAGAGCCGCCATTACATTCCGGCCATTGTCACACATGACCATACCTGGCTGTAGGTTCAGCGGTGACAGCCACAGATCTGCCTGCTCTTTCAGAGCTGTCCACAACTTTTCAGCTGTGTGCGGTTATTCACCTAAGCATATTAGCTTCAGCAGACTGTTGCCGCTTGGTTGAGGCAGTGCTGCAGTGCTTCCAGCTTCTGACTGATGTGGGCATTTTGAAGATGGAAGCTGAAGAGGAGGAGGAGGTGCAGGAGCTGTAGAATGTGGGGGTCACCCTGATTGACCCAGGGTTCACAATCCTTGGCATCGGGAGGACGTGTTCCGTCCCAAGGTCTCACTTGGTCCCGGCTTCCACTATATTTACTCAGTATGCCGTCAGCGAGATATACCCTCCCTGCCCACAAGCACTTGTCCATGTGTCCGTGGTTAGGCAGACCTTGCCTGAAACTGCATTGTTGAGGACATGGCTAATGTTCTGGGACACTTGCTTGTGTAATGCGGGGACGGCACACCGGGAGAAATAGTGGTGGCTGGAGACCGAGTACCGAGGAATGTTCGCCGCCATCAGGTTGTGGAAAGCTTCCATCTCCATGAGCCTAAAAGGCAACATTTAGAGTGCAAACATTCGCGAAATGTGTAAATTTAGTAGTGTGGCCTGTGGGGCGTTGGCTGCGTATTTGCGCTTGCGTTCCAAGGACTGGGGTGTCACGCCAGGTGTGAATGCAATACAGGGGGGAATAGTAAAGGGAGCCCAGACACTAGGGAAAGGGGAAGCTGCGACCTTCTAAACTGGACTTGCATCACCGTGTCTTCCCCTACCGTCCCTATACAGCCTACGCTGCTGTCGCCGATCACGTGCCTCACCCTACTATCCCTGGTGTAAGGCTACAACGGGGGGTGGAAGGAGATGAGCACTAGTCAACCTCCACTAGCACTCTAAAGACAAAAGGGGAAGACAACACAGGGGAATTACAACTTAGCTTTATAAGAAACTCCAACAGAGCACACGGCCTCAAAACTCCAAAGAGGACGTGATGCTACTTCAGTCAAGCTCCAAGAAGGATTGAGTATAACTGACGACGCCCACCTAGAAAGACCAGGAAGATATACACCCAGGCCAGAGGGAGGCAGTCGCTGGGTCCTAAAGACAATCTCCTATCTAGGAAGCTGTTTGCAAGGCCAAATGTGGAGCTCTCCGACAGGCCACTGTAGGGCGACTATCAGTCACCTCCGACACACCCGTGAAATGGGGTAGGGACAACTGAATGCTGCACTGGGACAAGGATGTGGACGTGCTTGATTATGGTGCAAGTTGAGAGATTCAACTTTGCATGCGCCATGGACAGGGGATTGGCGTGCACGCATAACAGTGGAACAAGCAGTTGTGTCACCCACAGACAATGTTTCTGGACCCTGGAATCGGCCAACTTAGTCATGTGCTATGCTGTCATGTGCCTTATCATGCTGGTGGTGGTCACACTGCAAGTTTTGCTACCCGTGCTGATGCTGACCTGGCAAATGGAGCAAATGGCCATTTTAGAGTTATCTTCTGAATCTTTAAAAAAGAACCAGACACGGGAAGACCTGACAGTTGTACTGGAAACTTCCTTCATGTTGGTGTTCCGGGGAACGGTTGCCCACCTTGTGTTTGTGGCCACCACACTGCTTGTTCTTGCCTACTGTGGTGCTACGCCTCCCTCCCCCTGTGTCCTGCTGTCCTTGCTCTATATCTCACCTTGCCAGGTTGGGTCAGTGACTTCATTGTCCACCACCTATTCTTCCACTTCCTCACCCTGGTCCTCCTCCTGACTTTCTGGCAATTGTGTCTCATCATCATCATCCACCTCTTGCAACAGTAATTGCACTTTCCCCCATCACCTTCGTGTGACCATGGCTGCTCAACTATTTATGCATCGCTACAAGCCATCTCCTCTTGCCCCGCTTTAAGCGGGCCGGGCAAGAGGCCCGAATCTATAAATGGAAAAGTGAACAGCTCTTCAGAGTGTCCAAGTGTGGGATCAGTTGTCTCCGGGCACTCAGCATGGTGGGAGAAAGGAGGACCAGGGTGAGGAATATGCGGTTCAGACTCACGGCTACTGAGACTTGACTGTGTGGAAGACAGGGTGGTGGTGGTAGTGGCAAAGTGACTGGAAGCATTATCTACTATACAACGAAAAACCTTTTGACATTGCTCTGGGTTCAATGGTGTGCTGCAGTCCCCCAGTAATTGTTACAGGAAGGTCAAGTGACAAGATATGGGTGTTTGTTACGGCACAATTTCAGCTGACCCATCAAGATCACGTCCACTTCCCCGTCCCTTGCCTCGCCCCTTGCCCATTTTATATGAAAGAAAATATTTTCCATGTTCTCTACAAATGGCTGGATTTTTAGTGCAGTGATATTTGATATGTCTGACGAATACCCACGGTTTTAAATAGCATTCTTGTAGTTTCCTATTATTCACAGCAACCATGTGTGAATATCTTCACTGACACACTGCTACACACTGTATATAGAAGAAAATA
Organism: Phyllobates terribilis; assembly: GCF_046119375.1. Taxonomy (NCBI): domain Eukaryota; kingdom Metazoa; phylum Chordata; class Amphibia; order Anura; family Dendrobatidae; genus Phyllobates; species Phyllobates terribilis. The sequence goes on from NW_027362764.1 coordinate 450,581,610, forward strand.
TTTTCTACCCTAGCTACAAATGGCTGGATTTGTACCACAGTTATATGTGATACGTCTAATGGACACCCACTGTTTTAAATGGCGGGCTTGTAGTTTCCTATTATTCACAGTGACCACGTGTGAATACTTTAGCTGACACACTGCTACAAACTGTAAATGAAGGATAATATTGTCCACATTGACTACAAATTTCTGGATTTTTTTCTCTATAATATGAGATCACATCTGATGGTGGAAAAGATCTGTCTGTATTTTGCAGTGCTGACAAGCAAATGGAGCAGTAAAATGGTGTACTCTGGATTGCTTTTTAAGAAATAATCAGGATTAAGATAAAAAAATTAGCCCTGGCCCCTGATATCTGGGGCTAGGTATAGGGCTATCTGTAACAGCAGGAGCAGACAGAAAGTGAAATGGACCCTCTTGTGCTGTATACAATGCCCAAAACCCTGCCTGCCTGTCTGCCTAATGTCTGCTATCAGATATACAGCAGCACCTCTCCCTATTCTGCCTTTTTTCTAGGATAGACTGTGACGAGTAGGCATGAGCAAACATTTCATGGTTCGGTTCGGAAAAGTTTGCCGAACAAATTGATATTCCCCGAATTTATTCGCTGAATGTTCGTCGAACATTTCCGAATCCCATAGGTGTCATTAGGGGAACCAAAAAAATGCATATACAACACCTAGAAACAGGACCAAAAGCTGCCAAAACACATCAAATTAGGTGTAGACATCAGAGGAGTGCCATCAATTGACTCAGAGTAAAAGTACTATAATTATTATTACTGTGACAGAGACATTTATTCAGTTGCACTTTACATGTCAAAAGGGGTGCACTGTCATGGACGTGGTTTGTGGAACCACTGTGCCACAGACCCCGGAGAGCCTGGAGGGGCGTGACTAAGTGAGCACCGGACTGTTCACTACAGCCTCTGATTGTGAGGTTAGACTTGGCTCCCGATGAATGCCAGGTGCCACTCCAGGACCGACCGAAGGCCGTGCAGCAGCTGGACCCAATAGGACAGACTAGATGGTGCAGCAGACAGAGTCTATATCAGAGTGCAGCAGGCAGAGTCTGTATCAGAGTGCAGCAGGCAGAGTCTGTATTAGGAGTGCTTCAGGTAGAGTCTGTATTAGGAGTGCAGCAGGCAGAGTCTATAACAGGAGTGCAGCAGGCAGAGTCTGTATCAGGAGTGCAGCAGGAAGAGTCTATATGAGAGTGCAGCAGGCAGAGTCTGTATCAGAGTGCAGCAGGCAGAGTCTGTATCAGAAGTGCAGCAGGCAGAGTCTGTATCAGAGTGCAGCAGGTAGAGTCTGTATCAGGAGTGCAGAAAGGCAGGTATGCAACCTTACACAACTTAGACTGCAGAACAGGAAGGTTCCACTACAGTCAAGCCAATAGATGGAGACTCAATAAGGATTCCCCACATTTAAAAAAAATAGTGGCAGATGCCAGGAAAGTGGCATCAATTTCACTACTGTAGAAGTAGTGTAAATAAGACCCACACCTCTTCCAGCACAGCCAAACCAGAAGATGGAGACCTAACCAGGAGTGTTCACATAGCCCTAAATGAGGGCTCAACACCACCGAAGTGGCATCAATGTCATCAGACTACAAGTACAGTAGTTTAATGCAGACCCATATCTGTCCCACTACAGCCAACACAGGAGATGCAGACTCAATCGGAAGTGTTTACATTTAAAAAAATAGGGCCTAAGACCACCATTTCCGTTGCCAACAGATTGGAGATGGTGGAGTTAAACCTCTTAGCTTTGTCATGTGTAGGATGAAACTGTCTTTTACGTGACCACAACAGCGGGATTGAGGGCTGGCTGTAGTGCTGAGAGAGGGCAGAGTACGGTGAAATGGACAAACTGATAGACCATGAGTGAGGTGCAGACGGAGATGTTGCGGTTGGTTGAGAAACGTGTGGTGTGCTCAGAGAAACAAACACAGCAGCCATATCCACTTCACTTACAGCTGACGGCTGTCGCTCAGCCTAACTAGAGCCGGTATATAGCTGGTTCTTTCGGACACCTGCGTGACACAATTTGGCATGGTAACAAAGGAGGAGGAAGAAGCAGCAGAGATGTTTGATGGGGAGGCTGATGGTTGTTTATTGAAAATCAATTTAGAGTTGATCTTGTTTGTGTACCCATTTGGGGATAATGAAATCTGCACCAAATCCTCAATTTCTTTACAGTATAACTATAGAAATGCATGGAGACTAAAACCTCTTCCATTACAGTCAACCCAATTGATGGAGACCCATTCAGGATTCCCCACATTTCCAAAAATTAGCAGCAGACGCCAGCAAATTGTAATCAATTTCACTACTATACAAATAGTGTAAATAAGACCCACACCTGTTCCAGCACAGCCAACCCAGGAGATGGAGACCTAACCAGGAGTGTTCACATTGCCCTAAATGAGGGCCTAACACCTCCGAAGTGGCATCAATTTCACTACAGTATAAGTATTGTAGAGGAGGCCTAAACCAATTCCACTGCAGCCAACCCAATTAATGGAGACCCAATCAGGATTAACCACGTTTAAAAAAATTAGTGGCAGACACCAGCAAAGAGGCATCAATTTCTCTACTGTACAAATAGTGTAAATAAAACCAACACCTCTTCCAGTACAGCCAACCCAGTAGATGGAGACCTAACCAGGAGGGTTCACATTGCCCTAAATGAGGGCCTAACACCACCGGAGTGGCATCAATGTCATCAGACTACAAGTAGTTTAATGCATACTCAAACCTGTCCCACTACAGCCAACCCAATAGATGGAGACACAATCAGAATTCTCCCCATTTCTCAAAATTAGGGCCTAAAACCTGCAGCAGCAGCAAGAGCAGGCACAGAAGACATATCAAAGACTGCAATTTCAAGAGATCAATGCAGCACACTCAAAACGTCAACATTGCCTACACTGTACAGTCTGCAATTGGGGTGCAAAAGTCCTTGGAGATCCATGACTTGTTCATCTTGATGAAAGTTAGGTGGTCTACACTTTCAGGGGACAGCCAGGTGCGCTTATCCATCAAGACACTACCAACATGCTGAACACACTTTCAGAGAGAATGCTAGCTGCCAGGCATGATAAAATCTCCAAGGCGTGAGAGGCAAGCTCTGGCCATTCATCCATTGTTGAAGACCAAAATGTAAAAGGGTCCAAACCCTCCGTGATGGTATTGATATTGAACTCTAGATACTCCTACACCATCCTCTCCAGTCATTCACCACGTGTCAGACTTGTACTCTTTTGTGCTGGTGCATGAGCTTGTGCAAAAAATGTGTGAAAGGACTCCCAGAAATTTCTTCTGCCACTTACTCTGCTGCTGCTGCTAATGTTTTGGTATTGACGAACTGACGTGCCGGAGGCTCAATGACTACAGCTGCGATGCACACTGTGTGCCTCACTGTTATCTTGGGGGAACCTCTATTAAAGTTGCTTAAAAGTTTGTTTCAATACTCTAACATAAGCAGGTCCCTTTCCAGGGCGGGAAGCATCTGGCAAAATTGACTCTTATAACGTTGATCTAACAGAGTGGCAACCCAATAGTCAGCATTATTTCGAATCCTAACTGTACGGGGATCATGTTACAGATAGTGCATCAAGAAGGCACTCATATGTCTGGCTCTTCCAGGAGGTTCAAAGACAGGCTGTATTGTGGGCTGTTTAACACTGATGCTTGCTTCCTCTGTCCCCTCCTGCCAACCACGTTCAAATGAGAGGGGATAAGTATCCTCTTCATCCTCTGACAGCTGCTCACCCATCACCTCCTACTCCATTAGTTCCTCGGCTCTTGCACATTCACTAACAGCTTGCCGAGTATCACCAAACCCCCTCAATCACTGTAATCCACCATCACTTGGCATCCGCCTATGTGACGACAGTCTGCAAATTTGAGACATTGGTATCCCTTCCGCATCCTCGTCTTTTTCTGGGGCCACCATCTCCTACCGCTGATTATTCAAAGTATGCTCCAGCATGTATTTGACTGGAATAGTGATGCTGATGATGGCATCGTCAGCGCTTACAAGTTTAGTAGCCATTTTAAAACCGTACAGAAGGGTGCAGAGGTCCTTAATCTGTTCCCACTCCGCAAACATGATATGCCCCACGTTTGAGTCCGTAGTGCGTTGCCCCAAGGTTTACGTCATGACATACTGTGTCAGAGCTCATTGCTGCTGACACAGTTGCTGCAACATTTGCAGAGTGGAGTTCCACCGCGTTTGCACATCGCATATCAATCTGTTAACTGGCATGGACAAAGACCTCTGTATCGATGCAAGTCAATGACATGAGGGGTGCGAACGGCAAAAGTGAGCACACAGCTTCCGTACTTTGTGAAGTGAGCCATGCAAGGCACATGTGTGAGCTTGCATCCGCCTAGGGCCGCTAACAGGTTCGCACTGTTATCACACACGGCCTTCCCTGGCTCTAGGTTCAGCAGAGACAGCCATTTCTCAAACTGAGCCTGGAGTGCTGCACACACCTCTTCACCTGTATGACTGCGATCTCCAAGGCATATTAATTTGAAGACTACCTAATTATGGTGAACCCTGACGGCACAGTACGGAGATGGTGTGTATTCGCTCCGCACCCTTGGAAAGCGTGTCACGTTAAGGCAGAGGTTGAGTGCGCAGGTTGAGGCCCTTGAGGAGGTGGAGGATGCAGAAGCAGCGGAGGAAGTTGGAAATACATAGGTTTCTTCTGCAAGACTTGGGGATTTCAAGATTTGCAGAGCAGCCCTTTCCTCTCCTGCCCCCACCGCCACCACAGTCACCCAGTGCCTAGTCAGCGAGATGTAACGCCCTTGGCCAAACTTACTCGTCCAGGTGTCTGTGGTGAAATGCACCCTGGCACACATACTTTTAGACAAGGAGTATGCGATGTCTGTGACATGCTGGTGTAGCGCAGGCTCAGATTTCTTATAGAAGTAAGGGCAACTGAAAAACTGGTACTGGGGGACTGCGACGGCCATCAGTTTTCGGAAACCGTCTGTATCTACCAGGCGGAATGGCAGCATTTCCATGGCCAACAGATTGGAGATGGTTGAGTTCAACCTCTTAGCTTGGTCATGCATAGGATGAAACAATCATTTACGTGACCACAACTGCAGGACCGAGGGCTGGCTAAGGTGCTGAGAGAGGGCGGAGTATGGTGAATTGAGAAACATGCAGTGTGCGCCGTGAAACAAACACAGCAGGCGTGTCCGCTTCTATTAGAGCTGATGGGCTGTCACTCAGCCTGACTGGAGCGGGTAAAGAACCAGAGATTCTGCGATGGGAGACATGCGTGACAATACTTGGCATGGTAACAGAGGAGGAGGAAGAAGCAGCTGATGCGTTTGATGGGCAGCTGATGGTTCTTGAGGTGCGCTGGTCCACAATTCAACGCGGTAAGATTCCCAGAATAAAGAACGTTGTTTGAGCATGTGAACGTTCATGCATGTAGTAGTCAAATTATTGCAGTTTTTCCTTCTACTGAGTTTTTTATCGCAACGTTTGCAGATAACGTGAGTTGGCTCATACTTTGCAGTGACAAAAAAGGCCCATGCTAGGCAACCCTTGCTGCCCTTGCGAGCTGCAGACCCGTGACCGTTGCGGGCCACAGTGCTCCTCGTGCCTGCATCACTCCGTGTCTGTGCTGTAGGGCAAAATGTAACCCCCTCATCTTCCTTCTCCACCTCCTCAGATGAGCTACTCGGCTGCGTGACTCTGGGTTCGCACCAAGTAGGATCTTCAACCTCGTCAACATCCAATGTGTTATCCCATCCCTCAGAGTGACCCCTCTCCTCTTGTTGCCATGACAGCACAGTACAGTCCGCATGAGCCCCAGGTATCTGAGTCTCATCGGGATCACCTCCCTCCCCTGCGGTTAACGTCTGGTGATGAGGGTCAGGAACTTGCTTGGACTCTACTTCGTCCTGCCCCAAATCCAAGCTAAAAAAATGTTGGGCATCGGTGCACATGCTCTCCTGCCATTGACTCTGACTGTTTGGAGTACACTTCTCATGCCCATGGTGTAGAATGGGTGAAGAGTTCTACAGACTCGCCCATCTGTGGTTCGCTACAGTCAGTTGGGCAGTTGTGAAACTGGGGGAAGCATGAGTAACTGGGATGCCACCTCTGTGGACTGTACTGTGTGATGTTGTGGTGGAGGAAGAAGAGGAGAGAGCACTGGAAGCAGAGCTTGCAATCCACTGGAGCACCTGCTCTTTCTGGGCCTAATCAACAAGGCATATCGCTGTACGGCTGCCAAAGGAAGGGAATGCAGTAGGCCGTCCCCTAACATAAGTTGTCAGTTGTCTTTGGATAGGATCTTTTTGTGTTGGCTCACTAGTGCTATCAATAACATTACCATGTACCCCATGTACACCTTGCTGATCTGACCTGTTCTAAGCTCTCCACTGCCCCTACACTCACCTGGCACATGTCACCGCTCATCATACACTTGCACTATGCTAACAAAACTGTTCAAAATGCTGTGGTTGCCCTGTATTCACGGTCCTGCGCAAATTCGTTGAACTTTTCCGATTTTAAGAAGATTTGCTCGCCTTTGCGATCACGAATCCGAATGTGCCATATTCGTGCCGAAATTTGAAACTTTCGAACATTTGCTGAATAAATTCGCTCAACACTAGTGACGATCATAGCGGCACCAGATCTTATATAGCCCCGATGACGCTATGCGGACAGCCAATCACTGTAATGCCACAACCATCATTGCTACGGCATTTCAGTGCGTGACAGACAATCCCTGCATGTTCACTGGCTTTCTAAAGAGCACCAAACATGAAAGGCGGGGACCAGAGCTCCCACCTGAGCAACCCGGAAATACTCACCGAGCATGTCAAGCAGGGTGATGCTCAGGTGAGTACCAAGCAGTGGCGAGCATGCTCACTCATCACTACTTACTATCACTTTCTCTTAAACTAACAAGATCACTGAAATTATGCAAGTAGGTTTGCACTTTGATGACACAGCTGAAAATCAGTGAAAATGTTTTTTTTTTGTGATTAAGTAATTTTTTTTCATGACAAGAAATGAATGCAACTTTTTTAGAGTTCATCTGACCACCCTTCATAACAATCTAGAATTAATGTAAAGTGCAACTATAAAAACTGAAGGAGCTAATTTAGAGAAAACCAAACTTTGTGTCAGCCCCAACTTTTGGCAATGATTGTAGTTTCCAAAATTAGAGCATGTCTATTGCTCTGATTCAGCAAGTGGCACACGTAAACTATTCCTGACAAATTTGCGCTTCAAGTGCCAAATAGTGTTCCTTCTCTTCCGAGTACTGCTGTTTGTCTAAACAGTCTTTTCAGACCACAGTTATTGTTTTGTTGCTTTCAGGAAGAGTTACTTTATAAATTGTATGGTCCATGTATCCTATTACTCCTTGTGAAAATACAAATATGGGGATGAATCATCTTTGTTCCAGCATTATAAAATTATGTAAAGCATCTATAGGTTCAAAATGCTAAGCACTCCCTTATATGAATTTCTTGAGGTGTCGAGATTCCAAAATATGTCAATTTTTATGGAACGGCATAAAAAAATACCAAAAGCAATTCCTGAATTGCTGTTTTTTGTTCATTCTGCCTCCATAAAAATCGTAATAGAAAGCAATCAAAAAATGTGATGTGCCCAAAAATTGTACCAATAAAAACAACTGGTCCCGCAAAAAACAGTCTTCACATGACAGTCGGCAAAAATATGGAAAAATTATAACTCTCAAAATATGGTGATGCAAAAACTAATATTTGCAACCAACCATGCTGAAGCAGAGAGCAGGGGGCGTGGGTTAGCGGCACATGACTGCAAGGGGGCGTGGCTTATCAGCACAAGACCACAAGGGGCGTGGCTTAGCGGCACATGAGCAGAAATGCAGAAACAACACTTAGAATCCCTAGAACGGAACCTAAATGCTCAGGAAAGGGCCTGGCTGGACGCAGCGAGAAAGCCATTCTCCTGCGTGCTGCCCTAACATTACCCCCCTCTCTAGGGCTCCCCCCCCCCGAAATTATGGACATGCTCAAAAGTGGCAATAAGATCCGGAGCGTTGATATTGTCTACCGGCTCCCAAATCCTATCCTCCGGACCATAATCCCACCAGTCCACCAAAAAAAACTTCTTGCCCCTAACCACCTTAGAAGCAATGATTTCATTTTCCTCAATGTCATCCTGTGCAGATTCCGATTCAGCCGGAAAGGAACCAGAGAATTCATTGATAGTAACCGGCTTGAGTAAAGAAACATGAAAGGTGTTAAAAATTCGTCCAGTGGCAGGCAATTTCAGCCGATAGGCGGCATCATTCACTTTGGCCAAGATTTTAAATGGCCCCAAATACTTGGGAGCAAATTTAGTCGAAACCATTAATATTAAGAAAGAGATAGCTGAACTAGAGCGGGTGCAGAGAAGAGCGACCAAGGTTATTAGAGGACTGGTGGGTCTGCAATACCAAGACAGCTTATTACAATTGGGGTTATTTAGTTTAGAAAAATGAAAGCTTAGGGGAGATCTTATTACTATGTACAAGTATATGAGGGGACAGTGCAAAGACCTTTCCACTGATCTTTTTACTCTGAGGCCTGAGCTGGGGACAAGGGGGCATCTTCTACGTCTGGAGGAAAGAAGGTTTAATCATAATCACAGATGCGGATTCTTTACTGTAAGAGCAGTGAGAACATGGAACGCTCTGCTGCATGATGTTGTAATGAGTGATTCACTACTAAAATTTAAGAAGGGCATGGATGCCGTTCTTGAAAAGTATAATATTGCAGGTTATATATACTAGATTCCTTGATAGGGTGTTGATCCAGGGAACTAGTCTGATTGCCGCATGGAGTAAGAAAGAAATTTTTTTCCCCAATGTGGAGCTTAGTGTTGCCACATAGTTTTTTTTGCCTTCCTCTGGATCAACATGTTAGGCTATGGGTTGAACTAGATGGACGTAGTCTTCCTTCAACCTTAAAAACTATGTTACTATGTTACCTTAGGGTCCAAAATGGTCAATACACCAATAAATGAATTATGTGATGGGTGTTGTTTGCAAAGTGAGGTCACTTTTGTTGTGATTCTACTGATTTAGTGCCTTTGGGGTTTTACAAATGTGACATAACATCCGCAGTCTACTTGAGCCAAATTTGAGCTCCAAAAATCAAAGATCATATCACAATTTCCCTTCCGTGTCATGCTTTGTGCCCAAATAGTAGGTTATGACCACATATTGGATATAGCCATGTACTGAAGAAATTGCAAAACAATTGTGTCATTTTCTTCTGCTATTCCTGGTGAAAATGAAAAAACTGGGGCTAAAGCAATATTTTAATAATTTTCATGTCCCAATGCTTAAACTTTTGTGAAGCACTTGTGAGTCAGAATTGTCTTTACATACCTAGTTGAATTCTGAGAGATATGTTACTTCTGAAATGGGGTTATCTTTGTGTGTGGGGGAGGGTGGATCTACAGCATCAGCACCTCTGGAACACTGCAATTGTTAAACGGCATTCTCATGCTATTCCTGCGTTAATCTGAATTTCAAAAGTCCAATAGATCTCTTTCCCTTCCATGCCATGCTGTGTGCCCAAACTGTAGATTCTGACAACATATTTGCTATCACAATATTCATTAGGAATTTTGTTCATTCCAATTTACATTAACTCCTGTAAAACACCGGTAGGTTTACCAAAATTCTTGAGTGTGTCTTGGAATACTTTAATACTTTTCTTTAATATCCTATCACTTGATGTGGGGGTGGGGGAATTCTGACATATTGGCACCTCAAAATCACTTTGAAGCTGAATTGGTTTAAAGATAATTGATTTTGTAAAAGAAAAATTGCTGCTAAACTTTGAATCTTTCTTTGAACATAAAAAATAAAAACCCATTTGAAACATAATGCCAACATATAGTAGACTTATGGTAAATGTTATCTATAAACTATTTTGTGAGGTATGATGAGTATATCTGTCTCTTTCCATAAAAATTAAATTTTGAAAATAATAATGAAACAATTTACCATATTTTTCAGATTTTAAGACACTTTTTCCATCAAATTTGGTAGGAAAATATGGGTTTGTCTTATAATCTAAAGAGAGCTTACCAAGGAGAGGGGCAGCTGCGGTGGAGCAGGGTAACAGGAGGCAGGGTGACTGCTCCAGGAGGCCGGCGGTGGCAGGAGTGGGGCGATGCTGCGGGCCCTGGCTCTCATAAGATGTCAGTGCAGGAGAGCAGAGTCCCCTTTCCCAATGGTTTCCCTGCTGTGGGCTTCAGGAAAATGGCAGACAAAGGTGGCTCATGCACAAATTGAGATCTCGGAAGACGCTGCTCCGCCACCTAAGGTAAAACATTTCCCTGCCTGCATTGAAGCAATGTTTACCTCAAAGAAAGAATACTTTGCAATGTCATGCAGTAATGTCTATATAGTTTCTTGCCCAGGAGCTGTGATATGATCAGACTATGCTTCTGCACGGTCTGACAAAGTCATTACACAGTACACAGGAGGGGCACATTTATAAGAATATCTCAGCACAGTGTAACATATTATATTTCTTGATATTGATACCTTTTCATGTAATTATTGCATTTAACCTCACATTTGTTTATTATTGGTTATTGCATATCTGCCTGGTTTAGGGGTTAATTTCTTTTAGATTATTTTATCCATACCCCAGTTGATAATACATCTTGTACTTTTTAAATGTTTTTAATGTTTATCAGTGTCTTTTCTGTTTCAATAAAATGTAACATTTTTATACATAATCTTCTTTATTTGGTGTGCACTATACAATTCTTCAGTGCAGCCTTTTTTTCTATGACCATGTAATTGATTTTTGCCCAGCAGCAGTAGCACCCCAATTATATTTTTGTTGCGCCCGCTGCCTTTTGACTTTCTCTAAAATCATGTACCTCTTTCAAATACTGTATTCTTTTGATGTCTTCTCTTATAATATTACAATATAGAAAGAATAAACTCAAATGTCATGTCAACCCATCATCTAATTAGAAAATTCTGATAGGTCAGACTCGGGGATAGAGCTACTGGACCGCTAAAATGCTCCAAAGGAAAGAAAAAAATAATGCAAAAATTTAATAGTTACAACTGCCACAGAATCTTGAGGATACTAGTGTACATTAAACATTTATTTTCAATGACCCATTTCAGGCTGCTGTGAAGTTAAATAAAATCATACGGTATACCACAGAAGTCATACAGGTTCATGAAAATTCAAATTACTAGTCAGAAAATGGTGAGCAAAATGATTAATACAAGAGAAATAGTAGAAGAATTCATGCCATTAGGACACAGCTTACTGAGGTTGTAGACACAGAGGAAAGGACATGATTCTTCAAAAGCTGTATAATGCTAAGTCTGTCCTGGAATGAAGCTGTGCTAATACCTGAGAGTCTGTGAACACCAATTCAAACCTTGACACACACGTCGCATCATTCACATCATGCAGGTATTACTAGCAGGTACACACTTGCAAAAGAAGAGTCTACAGCTATCTTAGCACATAAAGCATAAAGGGTTTCCCCACACAAAGTAAGTAGAAGTTGTGTTGTAAGAGTAAAAAAATAGTAATAAGCTAACTTTACTTGAGTGGTACTGAATAGGCACAACATTCCGAAAGAGCATGAAAGGGAATAAGAGATATAACATCTGGTGTGAGCTGCTCCTCCAATGTGAAGTGTGTATCTACTCCCAATAAATGCAAGATAGTTTAGAAAGGTTTTGTGAAGGGATTGCAGTGTTTCAGTAGCTGCTCAGGAAAGGAAAATCTCAAATAGGCATTAGGATACATGAAAAATATATTGGCTAAATACACTGAGTTTTTTCTCAGGCCTTACATGTTCAATAATCTGCATATACAACAGCTCAGTGGGTAGCACTATAGCCGTTGCTCCTGGGTTCAAATCCTACAAACATCAGCAAGAAGTTTGAATGTTCTCCTCGTGTTTGCATGAATTTCCTCCAATACTCAAATGACATACTGATAGGGATGAAGAGAATTTAATCTACATTAATAATGGCTAGTGATTAGGTACTCGTTGTTCGAGTCAAGCAAATTAAAATGCTCGAGTGCTCGGACCGAGTAACAAGCCCAAATGTACAGTAAGTCTATGGGAAACGCGAGCATTTTTCTGGCAACTCCCCCCGGCGGTATGCAGAGGGCCTAAAAATTGGCCAAATCAATGGGAACAGTGCTCAAATGACATGGGAACAGCATGGGGAATACCCCCGAAAGCATTTCTGACTCCCAGGTCAATGCTGTCAACAATGTTGTCAGAGGTATTACGTCACTTTTACGGACTCACAATAAAACATACAAAAACTAAACCAAAATGGATTTTCCTGGGAAATATATTAAGGAAGATCCTTTCCAAGGTAATGACTTGTATATAAGGCAAAATAAGTAACCAAAAACAAAAATGCTCCTCCACACCTTCGGCTATGTTCACACATTGCGTTTTTAATGTGTTTTTGCACTTTTGCATTGCTTTCAATCAAGACAAATGCATTAAACAGGAAATATCATTTTAACATTTTACAACCTTATCTGGCCATGTGGTGCGTGACATATCATCAGACACATCCTGTTTAATTTATGATGGCGGGACTCTGAAAGTCACAAAGCCTATTTTTATATGGCCATCAGATGGCCCTTACTATTCTTAAAGGGCCAGCGGTCGGTCCTCACTATTGTTAGAGAGCCATCAGCCGGCTATGCTTTGTTGTTCCCATTATTAACAAGTGGGTTTCCTAAACTGTTATTGCGTATGCAGTGACTGCAAGGGCTGCCAAAAATTTGGACGCAACCCAATAACCATTTGAAGAGACATAGAGGAGGGTCTCAGTAAAAAAAAATTTTCCCATTATAAAGGAGTCGGTCTCCTATAGTGGTAATGCGCATGCTGTGACTGCAAGGGCTGCCAAAATTTGGGAAAAGCCCCACTAACAATTTAAAGATGCATAGAACTGGGCCACACTAACGAGTGCAACAGGTACCCATTAGAAAGGAGAGGGTCTGCTATTCAGTTATAAGGTATGCAGAGAGTGCAACGGCTGCCAAAATTGAGGAAAATATCCTACTAACAATTTAAAGACACATAGAGCGGGGCCACAGTAATGACATGTTCCCATTAGAAAGAAGAGGGTCTGTTATTCAGTTATAGGGTATGCAGTGAGTTCAGCGGCTGCCAAAATTTAGGAAAAACCCCACTAACAATTTAAAGACACATAGAGCTGGGCCACAGTAATGTCATGTTCCCATTAGAAAGGAGAGGGTCTGCTATTCAGTTATAGGGTATGCAGAGAGTGCAACGGCTGCCAAAATTTAGGAAAAAATCCTACTAACAATTTAAAGACACATAGAGCTGGGCCACAGTAACGACATGTTCCCGTTAGAAAGAAGAGGGTCTGCTATTCAGTTATAGGGTATGCAGTGAGTCCAACGGCTGCCAAGATTTAGGAAAAACGCACTAACAATTTAAAGACACATAAAGATGGGCCACAGTAACGAGTACAACATGTTCCCATCAGAAAGGAGAGGGTCTGCTATACAGTTAAAGGGTATGCAGTGAGTCCAATGGCTGCCAAAATTTAGGAGAAACCCAAGTAACAATTTAAATACAAATAGAGGTGGGCCTCAGTAACGACATATTCCCATTAGAAAGGAGAGAGTCTCCCATTCTGTTTGCCTATGCAGTGACTGCAACGGCTGTCAAAAATTTGGAAGCACTCCAATGCACCTTGAAAGAGACGTAGAGGTCAGAGGGCCTCCTGAAAACAGTGTTGCCATTATTGGGAAGTGGGTCTCCTTTACTGTTTACGTATGCAGTGAAGCAATGGCTGCCAAAATTGTGGAGAAACTCCAATGCCCCTTGCAAGAGACGCAGAGGTCAGAGGGCCTCCTGAAAACAATGTTCCCATTATTAGGAAGTTGGTCTCCCACACTGTTTGCCTATGCAGTGAAGCAACGGCTGCCAAAAATTTGGAGGAACTCCAATGCCCCTTGCAAGAGACGTAGAGGTCGAAGGGCCTCCTGAAAACAATGTTCCCTTTATTAGGAAGTGGGTCTCCCATTCTGTTTGCCTATGCAGTGAAGCAATGGCTGCCAAAAATTTGGAGGAACTCCAATGCCCCTTGCAAGAGACATAGAGGTCGGAGGGCCTCCTGAAAACGATGTTCCCATTATTAGGGAGTGGGTCTCCCATTCTGTTTGCCTATGCAGTGAAGCAATAACTGCCAAAAATTTGGAGGATCCAATCCAGCCCTTGTTCATTTTTATAAGAGTCAGCCTGTTAGCATCTTCAGTTGATAGGCGGATGCGCCTATCAGTTATAATTCCACCAACGGCACTAAAAACCCGCTCTGACAAAATGCTAGTGGCAGGGCAGGCCAGGACCTCCAAGGTGTAGAGAGCCAGTTCATACCATATATCCAGCTTGGATTCCCAATAATTATAAGGCACAGAGAAAATACTGAGGACATAGGTACGGCAACGTACTCCCTCAGCATCTCCTTTGGAGAATACCCTGCGCAACAGGGCTTGTGCGATGGGAGGGTCTGAGAAAACTGTCCCAGATCTTTTACAGTGTTCCTCTGCCTCTGCTCGATTGCATTTGTGTCTTTCTTGACTGTACTCCTTGGTTGTCCAAAAAACTGTGACCTCTGTCTCCACCATTTTCAGATGGGATTTTTTTTAATAATTCCGCAACATGGGCTTCCTCGTACTGCACCATTTTATTAGGCCTGTCCTGCGTGGGAATAAGATACAGAAAGTTCTCCTTGTAGCGGGAATCTAGAAGTGTCACCAACCAATAATGACTGTTACCCAAAATTTGGACAATGCGAGGGTCATGGGAAAGGCAGCATAACATAAACTCAGCTATGTGTGCCAGACTGCAAAGAGGCAAGGCTTCCGTGTCCTCAATAAGAGAAAGACTGACCATGCTTTCCTCCTCATCCTCCTCCTCTTCCTCCTTCTCCTTGTCCTCAGGCCATCCACGCTGAACAGACGGTATGACAGTTGTGCAGGTAGTACCATCTATAATGCAGGAAACTAGCTCCTATTCTTCCTCCTTCTCTTCCTCATCATTGTCACCCAATCCACGTTGGGATGAGATGAGGCTGGGCTGTGCGGAATCACGCTATATGGTTCCTTGCTCCATCTCATCGTGCTCCGCCTGCAATGCATCCTCTTCAATTGTGAGCAGAGAGTGTTTCAGAAGACTGAGAAGCTGGATGGGATGCTTATTATGGCGTCATCGCCACTCACCATCTTGGTGGAGTCCTCAAAGTTTTGGAGGATGGTACATATGTCTGACATCCATGTCCACTCCTGAAGTTTTATGTGTGGAGTCTGACCTACATACCTACTGCCTTGTTGATGCTGGTATTCAACAACTGCCTTCGTCTGGTCACAAATCCTTTACAACATCAGCAATGTAGAGTTCTAATGCGTCGGGACATTGCAGATCAGTCGGTGAGATGGAAGCTGTATATGCTGCTGAAGCACCGCAAGGGCAGCGGAAGCTGAAGCTGCCTGTCTAAAATGGGTCCACAGGCGGAGTACTTTGACAAGCAGATCTGGCAGATCCGGGTAGGTTTTGAGAAACCGCTGAACCACAAGGTTAAGCACATCGGCAAGACATGGTACGTGTGTGTGCTCGCCTCGCCTCAGAGCCGCCACCAGGTTCCAACCATTGTCACAAACGACCATGCCTGGCTGTAGGGTCAGGGGTGTCAGACACAGATCTGCCTGCTCATTCAGAGATGTCAACAACTCTTCAGAATTGTGTTGTTTGTCACCTAAACATATTAGCGTCAGCACAGCCTGTTGCTGCTTGGTCGAGGCAGTGCTGCAGTGCTTCCAGCTTGCGACTGATGCGGTCATTTCAGATAGAGAGGCTGAAAAGGAGGAGGTGCAGGAGCTGTTGAATGTGGGGGCAACCCTGATTGACCCAGGGCCCAAAATCCTCGGGGTCGGGAGGACGTGTTCTGTCCCAAGATCTGACTGGGTCCCTGCTTCCACTATATTGACCCAGTGTGCCATTAGCGAGATGTACCATCCCTGTCCACAAGCACTTGTCCACATGTCCGTGCTTAGGTGGACTTTCCCAGTAACTGCATTGTTGAGGGCAATGTCTAATGTTGTGGGGCACGTGCTCGTGTAATGCGGGGACGGCACACCGGAAGAAATAGTAGCGGCTGGGGACTGAGTACCGAGGGACGGCCGCCGCCATCAGTTTGCGGAAAGCTTCCATCTCCACGAGCCAAAAAGGCCACATTTCGAGCACAAGCATTCGCGAAATGTCTGAATTTAGTAGTTTGGCCTGTGGGGCGTTGGCTGCGCATTTGCACTTGCATTTCAAGGACTGGGCTAGGGACAACTGAACGCTGCGCTGGGACAAGGACATGGATGTGTTTGCTGATGGTGCTAGTTGAGAGTGTTCAATGACAGTTGTAGGGCAGGAGGCATCTTGGCATGTGCCATGTACAGGGGATTGGTGTGCACGCACAACAGCGGAACAAGCAGTGGTGTCACTCGCAGACACTGTTGCTGGACTCAGGGGTTCGGCCCACTTCGTCGGGTGCTTTGCTGCCTTGTGCCTGATCATGCTGGTGGTGGTCAGGCTGCTAGTTTTCCTACCCCTGCAGATACTGAATCAAATCAGAAAATGACACCCTACTCCTAAATACAAGGTGGGGTAATCAAACCATGACCACAGCAGTTGTCATTAAAATTAGTGTTTATTAATACAAAAAAATACTTTTAAACAACATTAAAATGTACAAAGCAAAGTACCTCAGTTGTGAGGGACAGCAGATAGCTCTGCCCTATCAACAGTTATTGCTCTACAGATCAAATTATGTCTTATTGGGAAGGTTCATAATTATAATAAATAATTGCTCAAATAGCAATAAAATCAACAAATTGCAAGTCCAATGATTAGCACATAAAAACATTCACAAAATCACATAATCCATATGGTAAAAAAATTAATGAACATATAGGATGGAATCCATGTCCTGAATGGAGTACAATACAAGGTGCAAATAATACCAATATGGAATAAGAATATCTCAAAACCAAATATAAATGGTAGGGCGCAAGTAGAATGCAGCACTCCAACACTCAGTTACATATGGATATCCAGCGATTGCCATGAATTACCTGTGATACTGGAGGAGCTCTGTGTAGGGCATGCACGAGTCTCTCAACCCTGACTCGTGTATCGCAAACACTTCCTCAGGGGGCGTGTCTGGGAGAAGAGGTGTCAGTTATTAAATAGGGAGCCGGAGCCAATCGCATGTGCCGCCGCAGAGAACGTAGCTGTATCAGCTGATAGCCCGTTGTAAGACTTGTCCCAACATGCAGAAAAGCAAGAGTTTCAAGAATGCTAGGGGAGATGGGACATATGACATCAGACATCATTTATCTTGCTCGTCAAAGGGTGTCATTTATTGTGCCAAATGCCCGTGTGACAAAATCTATATCGGTCTCACTACGAGAGAATTACGCATACTCACAAGAGAACACATTCGAGATATTGAAAAAGGAGCAATTGCTTAGGATCTGTCCCTTCTCAAAACCTTACTGAGACATTTTTTCATCCATCATCACAGCAATGCTTCTCTACTGAAGGTTATCGGCATAGATCAAGTGTGTCTGGGACAACGAGAAGTTAATCTTAGCAAAATTTTGGCCCAAGTAGAAAGTAAATGTATCTTCAGATTAGGAAGTATAGCGCCACAGGGACTTAACAAACATTTTGGTTTTAGTGCATTTATATAATAATTTGAGAGATTAGTATCACTAATTTAGTTTTAGGGTTTTATGGGGGGTTATATTATATATTTATTGTTTGTTTAATTTGTATGTATTATTATTTGGATACTTATATTTTATGTTTAATTTTAGCTTTCCTGGTTGGTTACTCTGGAGGCTTTGCCTGGTGTTGCCCAGCTGCTGTTGGTTCGATCCGCTGATGTTGGCTGGGACTTACTGGATTCAAGATGGTGGAGAGGTCCTTCTGCTGGGCTCGCGGGATTTACTGGAGACTATTATAACTTATTAGAAAAATACATCTGCTTAACTAAAAGAGACATTTTATTATTTTTAGAGTGTAGATTGCTTTAATTATGTTTTTGGTATGTCATTATTGGAACAATCTATTGCTAATTATGGGGGGTTGCTTGTAGTATGCAGCCCTTTTTCATTCTGCACGTCACTAGACCTGTTTTTTCATACTTAATTTTCAGAATAGCACTTTACTAATAGCACATTTATAATAATAAAAAATAAAAATTATTTTTTTTAAATAATTCTATATAATTAATATTACTGAGTACCTTGGGTAGCACTTTAAATACTTCAGCACTTTTAGTGCAAACTTTTGCACATTATCGCTCACATTCTAATTATATAATATAATATCTTTATTTATTATTTTTTTTATATCAATTTTTCACATTATAACTACTAATGTATTGTTCAAATTATGCTATTGGCACCATTTCATTATTTATACATGCCAGAACATAATCGGTTATAAGCAGACATATTGCATGATAATGGTTATACCTTACTTTTCTCCATTCTTCTATGGCTGAGAAGCGCTAGCATTTGTGGGCACCTCCCCTAGACTCTGACGACTTCTGGCTACTAGACCTTGCTGGAACGCACTGCCGTCACTTAGTGACTGCACTGCTGGCTTGTGGGTCATCTGCTGGAAGCCGCGGAGTCATGTGACTGGGGCAGGGCACAGAATGACTTGTGCCGCTTGCCTGCCACGGCATGCGACTATCAGCTGATACAGCTGTGTTCTCTGCGGCCGCACATGCGATTGGCACCGGCTCTCTATTTAATAACTGACACCCCTTCTCCCAGACATGCCCCCTGAGGAAGTGTTTACAAAACGTGCGTCGGGGTTGAGAGACGTGTGCATGCCCTATAAAGAGCTCCTCCATTATCACAGGTAATTCATGGCAATCTCTGGATATCCATATGCAACTGAGTGTTGGAGTGCTGTATGCTACTTGCGCCCTACTATTTGTATTTGGTTTTGAGATATTTTCTTATTCCATATTGGTATTATTTGCACCTTGCACTTTACTCCATTCAGGACATGGATTCCATCCTATATGTTCATTATTTTTTTTACCATATGGACTATGTGATTTTGTGAATGTTTTTTAAGTGCTAATCATTGGACTGGTAATTTGTTGATTTTTTTGCTATTTGAGCAATTATTTATTATAATTATGAACCTTCCCAATTAGATGTAATTTGATCTGTAAAGCAATAACTGTTAATAGGGCAGAGCTATCTGATGTCCCTCACAACTGAGGTTCTTTGCTTTGTACATCTTAATGTTGTTTAAAAATATTTTTTTGTATTAATAAACACTAATTTTAATGACAACTGCTATGGTCATGGTTTGATTACCCCACCTTGTATTTAGGAGTAAGGTGTCATTTTCTGATTTGATTCAATTGATTATGACCGAATTTACATTGGCTCAATTGATTTACTCCCTGCTGATACTGGCCTGGCAGGTGGTGCAAATGCTGGTGGGTTTATCTGCAGAGTCTTTAAAAAATCACCAGACTCGGGAAGACCTAACATTTGTACTGGCAACTTCCGTTGTGTAGGTATTACGAGTAACGCTTTCCCTTCTTGTGTCTGCAGCCACCACACTGCTTGTTCTTGCCTGTTGTGGTGCTATGCCTCCCTCCCCCTGTGTGCTGCTGTCCTCGCTCTGTATGTCCCCCAGCCAGGTTGGGTCAGTTACTATATCATCCACCACCTCGTCCACATCCGCTCCCTGGTCCTCCTCCTGACTTTTTGGCAGTTGTGTCTCATCATCATCATCATCCACCTCTTGCGACAGTAATTGCACTTTCCCACCGTCGCCTTCGTATGACCATGGCTGCTCCAATATTTGGACATCGCTACACACGTTATCGTCTTGACTCACTTGAAGCTGGCCGTGCGAGAAGCCCGAATCTACAAATGGAAAAGTGAACAGCTCTTCTGAGTGTCAAAGTGTGGGATCAGTTGTCTCCGGGCACTCGGCATGGTGGGAGGAAGGAGGATCAAGGTGAGGAATATGCGGTCCAGACTCACAGCTACTGAGACTTGACCGTGTGGAACACAGGGTGGTGTTGGTGGTGGCAAAGTGACTGGAAGCATTTTCTGCTATCCAACCAACAACCTTTTGACACTGCTCTGGGTTCAATAGTGGTGTACTGCAGTCCCTTAGTAATTGGGACAGGAAGATCGAGTGACAAGATATGGGTGTTTGTTGTGGCACAATTTCAGCTTGCCCATGGCCTTGTCCTTGGCCTCTGCATGCACCATCACCATCACGTCAACTTCCCCGTCCCTTGACACGCACCTTGTCCATTTTAATGGAGGACAATATTTTCCACGTTCACGAGAAATGGCTGATTTTGGAACACATTTATATGTGACATGTCTGATAGAGAACCACAATTTTAAATAGCAGGCCTGTAATTTACTAATACTATTCTACACAGAGACCTAGTGTGAATAGCTTGATCAACACACTGCAACGGAATGAAAATGAAAGAAATGTCTGATTTTGGAACAGTCTTATACGTAATATGTCGGACAGAGAACCACGGTTTTAAATAGCAGGCCTGTAATTTACTAATAGTATTCTAAACAGACACCTAGAGTGAATATCTTGACCGACAGACTGCAACAGAATGGAAAAGGAAGTCAATATTTTCCACCATCAGTTTAAATTTCTGGATTTTTATAGCTGAAATATGGTACATATCTGGCTTTATTCTGCAGTGAGAACAAGCAGATAGAGCAGAAAAATGGTGTACTCTCGAATGTTTTTTAACCAAATAACCAGGATTAAGATAAAAAAAAAAATTGCCCTGGCCCCTTATATCTGGGGCTATGTCTACAAATATCTGTAATTATTACAGCAGCAGCAGACAGGACGTTCAATGGACCCTCTTGTGCTGTATCATACACTTCAGTCTGCCACATACACTGCCTGCCTGCCTTGCCCTGATTATATGCAGCTAGATTAGTCCTCAGAAAGACTGTTAGTTCAGATGGATAGGTATATGTTTTGGAATACCTATACTAACAGGACGTTCAATGGACCCTCTTGCACTATATGCACTGCAGACTTTCATATACCCTGCATCCCTGCCTAACTCCTGCTATCACCACTGAATATACAGTGGGGAAAAAAATATTTAGTTAGCCACCAATTGTGCAAGTTCTCCCACTTAAAAAGATGAGAGAAGCCTGTGATTGACATCGTAGTTAGACCTCAAATATGACAGACAAAATGTGAAAACAAATCCTGAAAATCACAAGAATTTTTTTAGACATTTTTGTAGAAAATAAGTATTTGGTCAATTACAAACAAGCAAGATTTCTGGCTCTCACAGGCCTGTAACTTCTTCTTTAAGAGGCTCCTCTGTCCTCCACTCATTACCTCTAGTAATGCCACCTGTTTGAACTTGTTATCAGAATAAAAGACTCCTGTCCGCAGCCACAAACAGTCACACTCCAAACTCCACTATAGTGAAGACCAAAGAGCTGTCGAAGGACACCAGAAACAAAACATGCTTGGTATCTACAAGCTCATAATGACCTGGAGTATCATAATGGCAGTTTAGTTTCAGCATTTAGTGAACATGGTAAAAAAAAAAAAAACATCTGTGGAATTGCACTTTTTTTGCAATTGCACCGCACTTGGAATTTTTTCCCATCTTTCATTTCACAATATTGTAAAATCAATGGTGTCATTCAAAAGTACAACTTGTCCTCCAAAAAATAAGCCCTCACATGGCCATATAAATAAAAAAGTTATGACTCTTAAACCAGAGTTATTTCATACAAAATAGTAAATAAATAACATTTGCCACATGTCTATTTTACTTCAGCACAATTTTAAAAAATATATATAAATATATACAGTATATATATATATCTATATATGCATATATACAGTACAGACCAAAAGTTTGGACACACCTTCTCATTTAAAGATTTTTCTGTATTTTCATGACTATGAAAATTGTACATTCACACTGAAGGCATCAAAACTATGAATGAACACATGTGGAATTATATACTTAACAAAAAAGTGTGAAACAACTGAAAATAAGTCTTATATTCTAGGTTCTTCAAAGCAGCCACCTTTTGCTTTGATGACTGCTTTGCACACTCTTGGCATTCTCTTGATGAGCTTCAAGAGTAGAGATGAGCGGTGTTCGACTCGAACTGTTCGCCAATCTCAAATTCGAGCTGTTTTGGGCAGTGTTCGAGCCGTTCGACGAACACGAACAAGTTGCAAAAAATCCGGCTGTTCGAGGCTATGTTCGATAACTGTTCGTGCACCAAATTCGTAATTGGATTTTTTCAGAGTAATACTGTTAATCAATGTTAATGCACATTTTCAGTGTACAGCGGGTGGGGGGAGGGGCAGGGGATGGAGCTCTGCAGAAATAATGCCGATCTCCATTTTTTTTTCTTTCCCGCATTTACAGTGGGGCTGTGCAGTCTGTCAGCCTATCAGCAGCGCACACACGCAGCAAAGTGCTTTTTTTTCACACAAGCAAGGGCATATGTCATTGGCTGTGTATGTCACATGTCCTTGCCCTATAAGACCCAGCCATTTTCCCCGTCGCCACCATTTTCTCACTGCTGCAGCTGAGTGATAAACGGCACCGCTGCTGCTGTTAGCGCTATATTGTGTAACTGTGAATTGCAAGCGAATTTTCTCTTAAATAGACAGAAAGGTTTAGGGAGTATTGACTAGTTTGTAATTGCAGCCCTTTTGAGGGCTAGGTTACCGCAGTTCCTAGCACTTTTTGCCAGGCAGGTCTGTGCCAGTGCTGTGCAAGTGTTTTTCACAGCATTTGGCTAAATCTAACTAAGCCAATCCTATTAGGCCTCTAGCAGTGTGTGTTTGTCAGTGGAGTAGCCTATCTGTGTTGCTAGCTACACCACCTGTGTATCTAATACCATTTTTTTCTGCACCTAGCCAAGTAAAACCTTTTGGGAATATTATCAGTGTCTGTTACTCATTGTAGCAGCCCAACTGTACCAAGCTCTACCACCTTTGAATTTAATAGCATTTTTTTACTGCATCTAGCCCAGTAAATAATTTTGGGCCTGTAGCAGTGTCTGTTACTCATTGTAGTAGCCCATCTGTACCAAGCTACACCACCTTTGAATTTAATAACAATTTTTTACTGCATCTAGCCCAGTAAATAATTCTGGGCCTGAAGCAGTGTCTGTTACTCATTGTAGTAGCCCATCTGTACCAAGCTACATCACCTTTGAATTTAATAGCATTTTTTTGCTGCATCTAGCCCAGTAAATAATTTTGGGCCTGTAGCAGTGTCTGTTACTAATTGTAGTAGCCTATCTGTACCAAACTACACCACCTTTGAAATTAATAACAATTTTTTACTGCATCTAGCCCAGTAAATAATATTGGGCATAGTAGCAGTGTCTTTTACTCATTGTAGTAGCCCATCTGTACCAAGCTACACCACCTTTGAATTTAATAACAATTTTTTACTGCATCTAGCCCAGTAAATAATTTTGGGCATCGTAGCAGTGTCTGTTACTCATTGGAGTAGCCCATCTGTACCATGCTACACCACCTTTGTATTTAATAACAATTTTTTACTGCATCTAGCCAAGTAAAACCTTTTGGGCCTGTAGCAGGGTCTGTTACTCAATGGAGCAGCCCATCTGTACGGATATGCAGCGATACTAAATAACCAATGGTGCACAAGCTTATGGCCTCCGTATTGGGCAGAACAAGTGCTGACAAAAAAAACAGACACTCCTGGAACTCTTCCCAATAGTGCCAGCAATAGAAATATGGGGCGTGCGCCTCGCTAACAAAAATATACGCTTCAAAACAAAAAACACCAGCCTAGCGCACTGCATTAATAAGATGTCATCATCGTCTCTCCCAGTGCTAGGCCTACAACGCCGGCTAGCATTCCTGTGCCTAAAACACAATGTATGGGTCCGTGCTAGCTACAATGCTGAGGGGTCTAACGCTGCTTCTAATGCTTTATCACAATTCAATTGGCAGATTTTCACAGAGCTCCTCCCCAACGCCCACCCATTGGGCAACAGTTGCCCACCCTCCCTATGGGATCTAGTGGCGAATAGTTGATGCCATTAATCAGAGCGTCAGTTGCCCCGTCGATGTGGCAAGCATACGGTAAAGCATGGGAAGAGTGGACACGACTAGTAACAGGCAGACGGGTTGACCAATGTGAACAAGCCAGATTACAAGTCACCATAGAATTTCTCCACCAGATAATGATGAGGGGCATATCAGGGGCGTCAGCGCAGCGGTGTCTGACCGGAGTAGCATTTCACTTCCAACTACTGAATTGGGGCGATGTGACAAAGAGCTTCATCATCAGACAATCCATAAAAGGGTGGAAAAGGGGTCAGCCAAGTCAGGAGTGTAGACGTCCCGTCCCGTGTCACTAAAACTGATTTCTCACATATCCCTAACACCATTAACATGACACTCACAATTTGAAGCCACACTACTGTCTACTGCATTTGCGATTGCCTTCTTCGGGGCACTATGCATAAGCGAATTAGTCCCTCAATCCAAACTTACCGCCAGTGGAGGCTTATTACAGCAGGACGTAGTCATAGCCAATAATGCAATACGTCTACACATACGCAAATCGAAAATGGTTCCAGCGGGCAGGGGCACTTGGGTACTTCTACAACCCACAAACCGTACACTGAGTCGGGTAACAATAGTAAAAACATATATAACCATCAGATCACAAAGTAATTTCTTCCTATCACACATTGATGGAACGCCATTATCAAGATACCAGTTCCAAGCTATATTTAATAAATGCCTAACATCGGCAGGGAACCACCCCAAAGATTACGGGACACACTCATTCCGCAAAGGCGTGGCCATGGAAGCAGCAAGAGCAAGACTGTCAGAAACGGAAGTTCAGAGGATAGGGAGATGGCGATCCACATGTTTGGCGAGATGCATAAGACCGGACTTGTTATCCTAACGTGGTTTGTTTCTTTTACTGGTGACGCTAAGCCAACAGTGTGTGTGATAGGCCACTCGTATATATATTGGGCAGAAAAAAGGGCAAAAGTCCACCCAGGCAGGAGGAAATTAGAGTTTCATAACACATATTTCAAATGGAGAGGTTTTAGAGACCTGCAATTGGCCACAGGTACTAATGGAGGTAATCAAAGTAGGGAGAGAGGCAAGAGGTCCGGTCATCTTAGTTATACAGGCCGGGGGAAATGACCTAGGTCATCACAAGAGTTCATAACTAATGGCAATAATGAAACTAGACACTGAGCGCTTCAGAGAATTTTTCACAAAAATAACTATAGTATGGTCAGAGATTGTGCCAATACCGGTATGGCAAGGTGCGCGAGACATCACGGCCATCGAACGGACACGACAGGTAATAAATATTCGGATGGCAAAATTTAGAAGAGACAGAGACGGTGTAGTGATACGACACCGACAACTGGAAGGACATAAAGCAGGCCTCATACACCCAGATGGTGTTCACTTAATGGATATTGGACTGGACATATTCCTGTCAGGACTCCAGGACGGAGTGGAACAAGCGTTAAGAGTGATGGATGGGGGTCAGAGTCCTGCATACGAGTACGCAGGATCCTCCGTGGTCTGGAAATAGAAAGGACATGTTGGAGAGTTACACTTGTTGCCCAACTTGCCGGTGTGGAGACACAGGGAATGCTGCAACAAGCTGAATTATTTTAGAAATAAAATGCCTTTCTTATGGAATGAGTATAAAGATTTAATAAAGCTGTGACCGATCCTCACCCATCCAGTTGTAAGAGTTACATTATTGTATTGTCAAGGAAAGGGGGGCGTTAGGGGGCTGAGCGTCTGGGTTTGGTTGGGGGTCCCCACAGTCTGCCTAGGCTAGATGCTGTTAAAAATTCTTATTAGATACACAGGCAGTGTAGCTTGCTTCAGAGCTGGGCTGCTACGCTGACTAGCAGACACTGAAGCTTTGGAGCAGACCTCTTAGTAAACAGATCTTCAGACTCAACCATCTGTGTTACCCCAAGCCATAGTGTATGTAGTTTCTTGCTGTTAAAAGGGGAGGGGGGACGACCCAACCCACCTGGAATTGACGATGCCAGCGTCATTTAAAACACAGCAAGGGGACTCCAAAAAGAGTCTCCATTTTTTCCAAAAATTGTGGCACAGAAACCACTTCAGTGGCATCAATTGCCCCAGAGTTGCTTAAAATGGTTGGTGAGGTGATTTTACCAAATCCTCAAGCTTTTAGTCTCCCCAGGATGACACAGGGGTAGAAAAGTCCTTGTGGATCCATGATTTGTTCATCTTTATGAACGTGAGTCTGTCTACATTCTCAGTGGACCGTCGCGTGCGCTTATCTGTCAGCACACCACCAGCAGCGCTGAACACACGTTCAGAGAGAACGCTGGCTGCAGGGCATGACAAGATCTCCAAGGCGTGAGTGGCGAGCTCCGGCCATTTTTCCAGATTGGAAGCCCAAAATGAGCAAGGGTCCAGCAACACAGTCATGGCTTCTATGTTTACTTGGAAATACTCCTGTACCATCCTCTCTAGGCGTTGACTATGTGTCAGACTTCTTGTCTCCTGTGGCCTTGCAAAGGATGGTCTAAAAAAGTGGTGAAACGATTCCACAAAATAGCTGTTACCAGCAGATACTGTGTTACTGTTACGGTTTGAGTGATGAAGACTCAACAGTCCCACTGTTGGCAAGTTATAACTGTGAGATTCACTACGTGCACCACTGGTGTTTTGTGGAAAAGCACATGTAAGATTCTGCAACAGCCTCTGCTGATACTCCTGCATGCGTGAATCCCTTTCTATGGCAGGAATTATTTCGGCAAATTTACTTTTGTACCGGGGATCTAAGAGAGTGCCAACCCAGTAGTCGGGATTACTTCGAATTCTGACAATCCGAGGGTCATGTTGCAGGTAGTGCAGCAAGAAGGCACGCATGTGTCTTGCGCATCCAGGAGGACCAAGTCCTTGTTGTGTTGGTAGCGAGGTAAGAATCATGCTTCCTTCCTCTGCCCTCTCCCCCCAACCTCGCACAACAGAAATGTGATCAAGGTCTCCCTCATCTGATGAGTCTTCCATGCCCATCGCCAGTTCGTCCTCCACTTCTTCCTCGGCTCCTGCACCTTCCTCAACAGTTTGGCTGCTACCATGCGCCCTGGTTAATCCCTCTCCCCCACCCTCCCATGCCTGCCGCCTTGATGCTGCCGACCGTCTGGACCTTGGATATGTTATCCCTTCCGCATACGACTCCTCCTCTACTTCCTCCACCTCCTCTTGTCCCACCACCTGACTCCGAATTCTGTTTAACGTGTGCTTCAGCATTTACATCACCGGAATAGTCACGCTGATAATGGCATCGTCAGCACTAAACATCTTCGTCACCATTTCAAAACTGTGCAGAAGGGTGCATAGGTCCCTGATCTGAGACCATTCCTGCAGCTTGATTTGCCCCACCTCTGGATCTCGTTGGCCCAGGCTATACGTTAGAACGTATTGCAGCAGGGCTTGTCGGTGCTGCCACAGTCGCTGCAACATGTGCAGAGATGAATTCCACCGTGTCGACACATCGCATTTCAGCCGGTGAACTGGCAGGCCCAACGATTTCTGTAGAGATGTAAGTCATTGAGCTGCGGGATGCGAACGGCAGAAGTGAGCAAACAGCGACCGTGACCTCTGAAGAAGGCCATCTAGTCCAGGGTAGTGGGCTAAAAATTGCTGGACAACCAGGTTCAAGATGTGAGCCATGCAAGGCACGTGTGTGACATTGCCCCGGCGAAGGGCCGCACCCAGGTTTGCAGCATTGTCGCACACGGCCTTCCCTGGTTGCAGGTCCAGTGGAGACAACCATTCATAAAACTGGGTCTCCAGAGCTGACCACAATTCCTCAGCTGTGTGACTAACATTTCCCTGACATTTCAAAGTAAACACCGCCTGATGCCGTTGAGCCCTGAGGAGGACCGAGAGGAGGTTGAGGAGGCAGAAGCAGTGGAGGAACTTCTAGATAAAGAGGATTGACGCACAACTCGTGGGGACAGCAAGAATTGGACAGTAGCCCCTTGTCCTGCTGTCACCATAGTTACCCAGTGCCCAGTTAGCGACATGTAACGCCCCTGTCCATGCCTGCTCGTCCAAGTGTCTGTGGTGAAATGCACCCTGTCACACACAGAGTTTCTCAAAGAAGCGGTGATGTTGTGTACGACATGCTGGTGTAGCGCAGGCACACCTTTCTTTGAGAAGTAGTGCCGACTGGGCATCTGGTACTGGGGCACTGCGACGGACATAAGCTCTCAAAAATCCTTTGCGTCCACAAGGCGGAAAGGCAGCATTTCTGTAGTCAACAGCTTGTAGATGGTGAAATTCAACCTCTTAGCTTTTTCATGGCTAGGAGGAAATGGTCTTTTACTTGTCCACATCTGAGGGACCAAGGGCTTGCTGTTGTGCTTAGACGGGGTTGAGTAGGGTGTCCCCGGCAAACTGCCGGTCTGTGAGGAAGATGCAGGCAGTAAAGTTAGGTTGCCTTGATCCAAAGGTGGTGCTCTTGATGTCAGAGAGCGCTCAACACCAGATGGTGTTTCCACTTCCAAATGAAATGATGACCTGCCAATCACACTGGCTGTTGCGGGTAAAGAGGTGGCAGGTCTGCGTCCAAAAACATGTGTGACTGCTGTCCCCCCAGTCACAGAGGATGAAGAGGCCGCGGATGCACAAGATGGTGCAGACGGTGGTTGGCCCAGCCCGCTAGGACGCATTGTAGCACATTGAGCTTCCCACTGCAACATATGCTTTATATCCATGTGACTTTTCATGCATGAAGTACTCAAACTATGGATTTTTGGCCTCTACTTAGCTTTTGGTGACAAATATTACAGATAACACGAGTTGGGTCATCCTTATCGATCTGAAAAAATGCACAGGCTATGCAAGGCTTAGAGCCCATGCGACCTGAAGAGCCACCACGACTTGTGGTCAGAGGCAGAGTTGTGGTTAAGGATGCAGTTGATTACGTGCTACCAGTACTCCTTCTCTGTCCAGGAAGGTGCAACCTAACCTCATCGTCAATAGCATCCTCCTCCACCTCCTCTGCTGACCTCATCAACTGGCTGACTGTGGTTTGACAGTAAGTGGGATTTCCAACCCACTGTTAGAACTCTCCTGTTAGTTTTTTTTTAGTTTGCTGGTCACATGACCATTTTTGCCTATTTAATCCGGCTCCGCCCTCCTGGTCTTGCTGGACTTCATTGTATTTACTACTCTTGAGCTAGCTTGGTGCTCTGTTGCCATTCTCTGTTAGTTTTGCTAGGTCTTCTGACCTCTATGCTTTTTGTTGTGTGTTTGTCTTTGACTGCTACTATTTCTGCTAGGAGGTGTCCAAACTTATCCCAGTCCCTAGTTCTTGTAGGGATCCCTCCCTCACATCTATAGGTCTTCGTTCAGACTAGCCGAGGACTTTATCGGGTCTGATCGCAGGATCAGGTTCCTCGTTACATCGCAGGGATCTAGTTTAGTTCTATTGTAGGGACAGTTCTGTTGTCTTTCCTTAGTCCCTGTAGCAGATCATAACACCCACAGTCATCATCACCCTGTATGTTATCACACCCGTCGTCCTCAGAGCCAACCTCTTCCTGCACTGACAGAAAAGTCAAGTTGTCGCTCCAATCAGGTATTTGAGTCTCATCATCGTCTTCATCATTGTCTCCACCAACATGAGTTACAGTTTGGGAACGAGGGTCTACATTATGCTCAGAACCTTCTTCATCTGGTCCTGGATCCGACTCATAAAGATTCTGGGCATCAGTGCAGATCATTTCCTCGTCTGGATTAACAGAAGCTCTGGAGCAGACCTACGTTTCCCAGGCTATAGTATGAGTAAACAGCTCTGCAGACTCAACCATATGTGTTACCCCATACTCAGACGGGCAGCTGGAGACTTGGGAGCTGTGAAGAAGCAAGTGCAATTGGGGTGGCACCTCAGAGGACTGGAGTATTTGTGATGTTGAAGTTGAGGTGGAGGAGAGCCCATTTGAAGGAGCACTTGATATCCGTTGAAGCACCTGCTGTTTTTGTGCCTCATCTGGAATTTGTAGCGATGGGCGTGTCGGTAAGAAAGGGATCGTATCACATTGTCCACAAAAAGAAGTAGACATCTTAGTTTGGCTGGCAGATGGTCTTTCTTCTGCAGATGTTACTCCCCCCCACCGGTGTTCGACGAACCGAACCCGAACACTACGGGGGTGGCTAAACTCTATTCAAGAGGTAGTTACCGGAAATGGTCTTCCAAAAATCTTGATGGAGTTCCCAGAGTTGCTTATCACTTCTTGGACCTTTTGCCTTCACTCTGCCATCCAGCTCACCACAAACCATCTCGATTGGGTTCAGGTCTGGTGACTGTGGAGGCCAGGACATCTGGCGTAGCACCCCATCACTCTCCCTCTTGGTAAAATAGCCCTTACACAGCCTGGAGGTGTGTTTGGGGTCATTATCCTGTTGAAAAATAAATGATGGTCCAACTAAACGCAAACCGGATGGAATAGCATGCCGCTGCAAGATGCTGTGGTAGCCATACTGGTTCAGTATGCCTTCAATTTTGAATAAATCCCCAAGAGTGTCACCAGCAAAGCACCCGCACATCATCACACCTCCTCCTCCATGCTTCACGGTGGGAACCAGGCACCAGGCATGAAGAGTCCATCGTTCACCTTTTCTGCGTCGCACAAAGACTTGGTGGTTGGAACCAAAGATCTCAAATTTGGACTCATCAGACCAAAGCACAGATTTCCACTGGTCTAATATCCATTCCTTGTGTTCTTTAGCCCAAACAGGTCTCTTCTGCTTGTTGCCTGTCCTTAGCAGTGGTTTCCTAGCAGCTATTTTACCATGAAGGCCTGCTGCACAAAGTCTCCTCTTAACAGTTGTTGTAGAGATGAGTCTGCTGCTAGAACTCTGTGTGGCATTGACCTGGTCTCTAATCTGAGCTGCTGTTAACCTGCGATTTCTGAGGCTGGTGACTCGGATAAACTTATCCTGAGAAGCAGAGGTGACTCTTGGTCTTCCTTTCCTGGGGCGGTCCTCATGTGAGCCAGTTTCTTTGTAGCGCTTGATGGTTTTTGCAACTGCACTTGGGGACATTTTCAAAGTTTGCCCAATTTTTAGACAGACTGACCTTCATTTCTTAAAGTAATGATGGCCACTCGTTTTTCTTTACTTAGCTACTTTTTTCTTGCCATAATACAAATTCTAACAGTCTATTCAGTAGGATTATCAGCTGTGTATCCACCTGACTTCTGCACAACACAACTGATGGTCCCAACCCCATTTATAATGGAAGAGATCCCACTTATTAAACCTGACAGGGCACACCTGTGAAGTGAAAACCATTTCCGGTGACTACCTCTTGAAGCTCATCAAGAGAATGCCAAGAGTGTGCAAAGCAGTCATCAAAGCAAAGGTGGCTACTTTGAAGAACCTAGAATATAAGACATATTTTCAGTTGTTTCACACTTTTTTTTAAGTATATAATTCCACATGTGTTAATTCATAGTTTTGATGCCTTTAATGTTAATGTACAATTTTCAAAGTAATGAAAATACAGAAAAATATTTAAATGAGAAGGTGTGTCCAAACTTTTGGTCTGTACTGTATATATATATATATATATATATATATATATATATATATATATATATATATATTAGTAAGTTATAGGAGTTAAAAGTTGATCAGCAATTTCTCATTTTTCCAGCAAAATTTACAACACCAATTTTTTCAGGGGCTACATCACATTTGAAGTGACTTTGAGGGACCTATGTTATAGAAAATTCCCAAAAATTGACACCTTTCTAAAATCTGCACTAATCAAAGTTCTCAAAACCACATTCAAGAAGTTTAATAACCCTTCAGGTGCTTCACAGGAACTAAAGCAATGTGAAAGGAAATAATTAACATTTTACTTTTTCCAACAAACTTGTAACTGTAACCCAAAATATGGCATTTTAACAAGGGTAACTGAAGAAAATGGCTATTACATTTGTTAAGCAGTTTCTCCTGAGTACGCTGATACCCCATATGTGGTAAAAAACTACTGTTTGGGCACATGGCAGGGCTCGGAAGGGAAGGAGCACCATTTGAATTTAGAAGCAGAAAATTGTCTGGAAAAGATAGCGGATGCCATGTTGCGTTTGCAGAGCCCTGATGTGCCTAAACAATGGAAAAAAAACCCACATTTTGGAAACTAGACATCTCAAGGAATTTATCTAGATGCGTAATAAGCACTTTGAACCCCTTTGTGCTTCACAGAAAATTATAATGTAGAGCCGTGAAAAGAAAAAAAAATCACATCTTTCCAACATAAATGTTTTATTAAGCCCATTTTTTATTTTCACAACACAAGGGTTACAGGAGAAAATGGAACCCAAAATTTGTTGTGTAATTTCGCCTGAGTACGTCGATACCCCATATCTGGAGGAAAAACACTGTTTGGGCGCACGACAGAGTCCGGAAAGGAAGGAACGCAGACTTTGATGAAATGCTCTGCGGGTGTTATGATACGTTTGGAGATCCCCTGATGTGACTAAACAGTGGAATGGACCTAACTATCTGAAAATGAATTTTTTTCCCACAAAAATGTTGTTTTATCACCATTTTTTTTTCATTTTCATAAGGATAGCAGGAGGAAATGTACCCAAAACATTTTTGTGAAATTTCTCCTGAGCATGCTGATACCCCACATGTGGGGGAAAGTTACTTTTAAGGCACATTACAAAGCTCAAAAGGGAAGGAGAACCATATTAAAGTGCAAATTTTACTGTTATGGTTTGCTGGTGCCATGACCCACTGGGAGAGACACTGAGGTGCCACAACAGCATAACTCCCATAAGTGACCCCATTTTACAAACTACAGGTCTCAATGAATTCATTTAAGATTGCATTGATCTTATTGACAGTACAGATGTGTCGCAGAATTTTATACCATTGGGCATTGAAGAAAAATAATTAAATTTTTAACACAAAGTATTAGTTTTAGTCACATATTTTACAGCTTCTCATGGGAAAATGGGTAAAATGGTATCAAAATTTGTCAGAAAATTTCTGCTGAATGTGGAAATACCCCATATCTGACTGTACAGTACTGCTTAGCCACACGGCAAGACTCGGGAGGGACAGATTTTCCTAGAATATTTTGTGGACTCCATATACAGAGCTGCTAAGTTGTAGAAAAGTAGAATACCCCCTCAAGTGACCCCATTTTGAAAATTATACCCCTTTGGGAATTTATCTACAGGTGTGGTGACAATTTTGATTCCATGGGTGTTTTCCAGAAGCATGCAGTAGTGGATGTTGCTGAGTAAAGATTTCAAAACTGCTATAATAGTGCCCCGTACATTGTATTGCTCAGTATGTGGTAGTGCCCAGTTCATGCTTCTGGAGACATGCACCCGTAAATTAGGAGAGCTCTCATCGCTACAGAAATGCCAAACATGTGGATGCTAAATGTGGTTTAGGCACACTGTGGGGCTCAGAAAGAGTAGGGCATTTGGATTTGGGGTTTCAGAATTTACTAAATTTCTTTTTGGGGGTGAGAAACCAATTCACTTTCCAGATTTGTGCTAACAATAACATGGAAGCGCCCTATATTTCGGTTAACAGATGACAGACCTGAGTGGGAACTTACTTTTTTTGTGGATTGATTTGAAGCTTTTGTTGGGTATATTTTACATAATATTTTCAACCACATTTATCCTACGCTCTATGCTGAGCACTTCATTTGGATTTTCATCTAAATCTGAGTGATGTCAGATGATAGCGAGGGATCCATTCACTGTAATGAGGGAGAAGAGATACTCTGGACTCCATCTGGCCTCTCGTCAGTGTTGTCCTTCTTTTCAGAAGTGCACAAAACTGTTGTCAACCATGTTTTTATGTACGCCTTAAAAGATGGACACCGACGGATCATAGGCCAGACGACTTCCACAGTGCCTCCATCTGCTTCACTATAGGATATCTTCCATTGGTGGATGCATCTGAATCACGTATTTTAGAGATTTACATAAGTGTGAGCCGAGCCTTACTGCGATGTTTAAGAGGCAGAAGGAAAAATCAACATTTATTTAATTTTTACGCAGTTCCTTGTGTGGCATAAGTGATTAGACAATTTTATTCCTCAGGTCGGAGTGATCACAGCGATACAAGATTTACATCTGATATTTATGTTTGGCTGCTGTCACACACTAAAAGACACTTTTTATTGCAAAACCTAATTTTTGCATCTCCATATTTTGAGAACCATAATTTTCCTATGTATCTGCCTACAGACTCATGTGAGGACTTGTTTTTTGCAGGATGAGTTGAAATTTTTATTGGTTCCATTTTTAATCACATAACATTTTTTAATCTCTTTCTATTACAATTTTTTGGGGAGGCAGAAAGAACAAAAAACATCAATTTAGGAATTGTTTTTTGTGGGATTTTTTTACGCCGTTCTGTGTGTGGTAAAATTGATAAGGCAGCTTTATTCTTCAGATCAGTATGATTACAGCGATACCACATTTATAGCTTATTTTATGCTCCAGCATTGCAATGCTTTATAACTGTCAGTATTGCACTGACACAAACCTCTAAGATCATGCACTGTGCATGATCTAACAGGCTTGCTGTATAATGATGACCCGGATTTCATCATGACAACCTTGGGTCACCATCACAATGATCAGCCCTAGCAATTACATTGCAGGGGCACCAATCAGAAGGGAGAGAGAGCACCCTCCCTCTCCCTGTTTTCTAAATGCTGCGATCAATATAGATCACAAAATTTAGGGGGTTAAAATTTCAGGAGCAGTGTGGACACTGCTCCTACCAGTTAGAGCTGAACACCCGGTGGCGATTGCGCGCTTTCACCTCCTGTGTGTGTGTGTCCTGGTGCAAAATTGCCAGGACGTATTCATATGTCCAAGGTCAGGAAGTCTTTCCCAACCAGGACATATTGATACTTTCATGGTTGGGAAGGGGTTAATATTGTTAGAACCCTCCTGTTTGTTTTTTCCATTTAGCTTTTTGCTGTCACGTGACCATCTGACTTTATATTCCAGCTCCGCCTTTTCTGCTGTGCTGGACTTCAGTGTTTGTCTGTTTTGCTAGCCAGGTGCTTCTGTGCCTATTTCTCTCAGTTCGCTTGGTCCTTTGGGACCTCTAGTACCTTTTTCTCAGTTTATCTTTTGTTTTCTGCAACAACTTTCTCTGTTCAGGAGGTGTCCCATTTTTGTTCCAGTCCTTAGTTCTTTTAGGGACCCCTTCCCTTTATTCTATAGGTCTTCATTCAGACTAGCCTAGGACTAAGGCGGTTCTGTTCGCTAGGAACAGACAGCCCGCTACATCGTAGGGATTCAGCTTAGTCTTACTGTAGGGAAAGCTTTCCTCTTCTTTCCTTAATTCTTGCTTGCAGATCATAACAAATATATTGCATTCATCATATATATATATATGGTACTGTCTAATTACAATTGCTCATTTTGCCCTTCTACCCTTATAATTCTTCTGTTTTCCCTTAGGTCTTTGACATCATGTGATTAAAAACTGACTAGCTGAATCTTCCTAAGTTTGATGTAGAAAAAGGAGGTAAATTTTCCCTTTATAAGTCATAGGTCACTGGAAAAATCAATTGCAGGGGGCAGAGCAGAGCAGCTGGGTCAGGAGTTGAGGAAGGGAATGAAAATGGCAGGGACAAGATGCTTCCTGTTTCTACATAAAGAAGAAAAGAGAAGAATCAGCAGGGTAGAAAGGCAAAATGAGCAATGGTAAGTAAAGTACACAGTGCTATATAATATGATGACTTCAATAAATTAAGAGGATCAAATCTTTGATGGAAGTGCTTCTTTAAGTCAGTCTCGTGGACTATTTGCCTATGACAGAATGATGTGCCTGATCACAAAAGTATTTTTTGGTTGATTTTAAAAGCATGAAAAGGCTTTCTGTGCTGTGTATTTTTAAGCAGGCTGTTGGTTACCACAGATTCCCAAACCATTTACTCATAGTCTGATATATTGAGGTCACTTGGTCATTACTAAGGCTTTGTTTGTGTTAAAGAGCTTGAAAAGGGGTTCAATAGACATCTAGGTGACCTGAGAGCGTTATACATTCTTTTTTTGGCAATTGTTGACTTTGCAGAATTGCGATTTGTAGCAAGTTGATTAGTTGCAAATCAATTTTTTTTTAAAAATTGTTGAACTGGGTGAATTTGAATTTCCAATGATTTAGGCTAAGTGCCCACGATGCAGAAATGCTGCATATTTTTTCTGCTTCTCCCTGGCAGGTAAAACGCATGCAAATTTTACATGCATTTTTCCAGACAGGTCAAAGCGTTTGTCAAGCGTTTTTGCATGCATTTCTGCATGCGGGTTATCAAGCGCTTTTCCAAGCGACTTTAGCATCACTTGGAAAAGTGCTTGACAACTTGGTCACACTATATAAATCCATGCAACCGGCATGGATTTATATAGTGTGACCAAGTAATAGATAAAAAAAAAGAATAAAAATGGTAAAAAATAAAAAATAAAGATTATACTTACCTTCCGATGGCCCCCCATGTTTTCACTGCTCTGTCCAGTCTGTTGTATGGGTCGCGGTGGTGTGAAAGAACCTGTGATGATGCCATTGAGTCATGTGACAGGTCACGCGACCGCCGACATCAGCGGTCGCTTGACATGTCACATGACTAAATGACGTCACACCACCGCGACCCATACAACAGACGCATCACTGAGGAGACCAGGGGCCATCGGAAGGTAAGTATAATCTTTATTTTTTATTTTAAATTCTTTTTTTAACAGGTACCATGGTACCCGAATGTGGATGAAAGTCTCCTCTTCTCCAAACCCGGGTACCATCTGCACATAGAATCACTTAATATCCGTGTGTGCAAAAGTCCTGACACAGATATTAAGCGTTTCAATGCAAGTCAATGGCGGCAATTACTCTGCTTGTCTGCAAAATTAATGGACATGCTGCGTATTTTTCCACAATGATAATCTGCAGCGGAAATTTCATGCGGATTATCTTTGGGGACCATGGGGCATGTATTACCAAGCATTTTATAAACGTTTTCGCTGCGGAAGTTCCATGGCAAAAACGCTTGAAAAATGCATAGTGGGCACGCAGCCTTAATCATCTCTAAAATCTATTGTACATGTACCCAGGTTGATAGTTATGTTTTTGGTTATTTTTAAAACGAGAATTCTATTTGAACTTCAGAATTTCAGATGAATTGCAAACGGAGTAGCAGTGTGAAATGGAAGTTATAGAAATCAAATCACACAATGCAAATTGTTTATAACTTGCATTGTATATTCTTTATGCGCTACAAATGAATATACTTTTCTAACCTAGCTCAAATTGATGTACAGCAATTCTCTTCATTATAGCTCCATAAACACGACTTGTTAAACTACATGGATATTTGCAATTACATTTTGGAAAAATGACAATTTATTTTGTCAAAGCTCTGTAAGGATCAACCTGATTTTTAATGACACAGGAAATGTCAAATAGCAATTGTTAAAAGAAGAGAAAATAATGACTGTATTATGTCTTTATATCCTTACATAACCGATACAGCTATAGGCTGCATAAGAGTAAGGCGATTACAGGTAAAATCAGTGTGTTGCCATTTTGTCCGAGTTACTTTCAGAAAAAGATAATCTCCTAATCACAGATTTGTATTAAGCTATAAGAAGTCAAGGTTCAGAAAAGTGAAAAATAACAATGTCAACTCGATCGGGTACTAAAGGTTTTTAAATTGAAAAAAAAGTGATTATAAATAACAATAAAAAGTTATTTTTCTTTAAATTTACTCTAATACTGTAAAGTTACCTTAAACTAGCAATTAATGGGCAGCAGCCTTGGTTGTAAAAGGTGAAGGTGAAGAACAGACCAAGAGTTATTTCATGTTTTTTTCTTACCCTTACAGCAAGCTTCAATATAGGTGAAAATATTAGCTGAGATATTCAGAAGTGGTAATAGACTAGGACAATTAAAACTGATCAGAAGCATATGGTTTGAGTAATGACTTCAAAATAATTTTTTTTAGTACAGTAACAGTATACCATCCTGTGATCCCATCATTTTTAAACAGTCATTTGTGTTCTGTTTCCACTCTGAAGACACATAAGCATTGGTTATAACTGGAATGCAGTTTAACATTTTTTACAGATAAGTGTCTTGGCTAAAACTTTCAATTAACTCCAATACGGTTTTTAATCAAACTGCTATTAGTTGGTTTTAGTCAGGAGTTTCAAAATTTTCAACCTCAAGAGTAGCTCACTTCACTGCATAATTTTATCACATAAAATATTGGAAACGTGACAGAATCTTGACAGACTCTGCTGTAGGTAAATAAAATCCATTGTAAGAGGCCTACCTTTCTTAACTTTTTTTTACTTAAATAGATGCTTTAGGGACTAAAAATCATTTGGACATGTGGGTTTCTTTAAAAATTTTACACCATTTGGGATTTACAGGTTCTTTTATAGATTAACTGAAAAGAGGTCAGAAAAATAAAAATAAAATACCTACAAACTCCCCATGAGACTTTCAGAGGGGCCTGACTAATAGATTCTAAGTTAACGCATTCTTAGATCAGGAGTAAACAGTCCAATAAAGAGTCTATGATTTAATCAGCTGTCATGTGCCTTTAACAGCCGCGGGTCCATCGGAACTCTACCGGCGGCTGTTAACCAGTTAAATCCCGCTGTGAATCTCTGATAGCGGGATTTACCATGTGCTAGCCGGAAGTGCGTCACAAATCCTTTCCATTGGTGCCCCGTTATATGATCAGGGAGTGCCGATGGGTTGTCATAACAGCCCAGGTCTGCAGAAGACCCCTGTGCCTGTCATTATGATAGTCCTGTCAAAGCCATCTCATGGCCGGCGTTGATAGGAGATTGTCATTTCTGCTATAAATAGCAGTGCAGGGGAACTGCTATGTATTGTACAGGTGATCGAACGATGGCAGCTTCAAGTCTCCTAACAGGACTATTAAATGAAGTAAAAAGTGCAAAAAAAAAGTTTTTCAAGATAAGAAAAAAGTAAAAAAACAACAGTTCAAATCACCCCCTTTTTATCCCATTGAAAATAAAGTAATACACATATTTGGTATCTCTGTGTTGAAAAATGTGTGATCTATCAAAATATAAAGTAAATTAATCAGATTGGTAAATGACATAATGAGAAAAAATAATCAAAATGCCAAAATTACGTTTTTTTGCCCGCTGAAACATTGCAATTAGAGGCGATTAAAACATTGTTTCTACCCCAAAATAGTATTAATAAAAACATCAGCTCAGGGCGCAAAAATAAATCAACCCAGCCCCAGATGCCAAAAAATGGAATCACTATGGGTTTCGGAAAATGGCAACAAATGCAAAAACTTTTTTCATACAAATTTCAGAATTTTTTTTCACCACTTAAATAAAAAATAAATAGTGATGAGCGAGTATGTTTTGTTAACCCGAGTATGCTCGGGTGAGCACCGAGTAGTTACAGCTGCTCGGTGTTATGTTTGAATCACTCCCTTGTGCATGATTTGCGACTGACAGCTTTAATACATGTGAGGAATGTATATTTCTTACACATTCCTCACATGTATTAAAGCTGTCAAACAGTTGCAAATCATGCACATGGGAGTGATTCAAACATATCACCGAGCAGCTGTAACTACTCGGTGCTCGCCCGAGTATACTCGGCAAAAGGGTTAACTAAACATACTCGCTCATCACTAAAAATAAACTATATATGTATGGCTTCTGCATACTCATGCTGAGCTGGGAAATCATATTGCTAAGTCAGTTTCAGCATGTAGTGAACATGGTAAATAACAAAACCAATAAACTATTGTAAAAAACTATTGTGGAATTGCACTTTTTTTTGCAATTTCACTGGACTTGTAATTTTTTTTCATTTTTCAGTACACTATATGATAAAATCAATGGTGCCTTTCAAAAGTATAACTCATCCCACAAAAACAAGCCCTGATATGGCTATATTGACAGAAAAATAAAATAGTTGTGACTTTTGGCAGAAGGGGAGGAAAGAAGCATAAACCAAACAATGGAAAATGGCCTTGGCTTCAAGGGGTTAATGGCATAGACAGTATATATAATGATAAATCATTCCCCCTTCTAAAAAGGCATTTTATAAGCACTATATATTATTACTCCAGAGTCCAGATCATATTTGTCATGAGACTTTCAAGGATGGGTGCCTAAGGAAACTTTGAATTTTTATAGATATTGTTTATTGCTGCCATTTCCTCTGCATATCATATATTGTGCTTGTTGCACCCAAGTAAGCACAGTGAGGCGCCTTGCTAAAATTGCAGTGTCTGTTGATAAAGGAGGGGTTCACTGCCCAGTTAAACAGGTATCTGTGACTAATATTCTGGTTTTATTTGGTTTTATTTGAGAATTGCTGATTTGGAGACAGTCTTACAGTTTTCTTATCGGACAGGCATTCTGCCAATCAGCAGCTGTACTTGCAGCTTTAGGATAAGCAATAAAGTGACATTGGAATGAGCCATATGGTGTAGTTGGCACTACAAGTTCATTCTGGTAACTTGCAGAGAAGAGTGAGAAAGCCAAGCAGGAAGAATAGCTGTGTAATGACTCCTCTTCACTAATAAGTGTCATACGGTCCCAGGCCCTTACCCTCTCCTCTGTCTGCACTAAGCCAAATTACAACAACTTTTTTATTGTACCTTAGTAGAGGAGCTATCTCAGTTGTAGAAAAATAAATGGTCAAAGCTAGAAATGAGTGGATCTTTTCGTATTCATTGGTGTCAGTGGAACAGCCCAGGAATCCTGCAGATATCCCTCGCTGTTACCAAGTTGTCACGAACCAGAATGCTGCTGCCTCCAATCATCAGGACAATTACACAATTGACTGATGATTGATGGATGAGGCTATGGCAGCTTTTGCTACGAGGCTAGTTATTGGAAGACTCTCAGTGAACATTTAGTATATACACGTCTGATTCCAACATATGGAAATATATATATACTTTGCAAAGGTCATCCCCAAGCTCCGCAATAACAAAAGAAAAACTACCTGCCACCATCACTGGTTTATACAGGCAGATTGGACACCCATTACGGGCAGCAAATTGCTTCAGGGATACAGTTTATAGAGCAAGAGGAAGGAAGTTATTTAATTTTATACATTTACTCCAAAAAGTAGGCAGTACTTATAAAAATATATAAAAGATATTACAAAAGAGGACAAAAAATAGAATATATACAATGACATAAATTAAAATGGATAACAAAAGAAAGTTAATAAACCTGTGATTGCAGCAATGGCTCTGATATTTATGAAGGGAAGCTCTCCTTTGAAAACATTACAGAACTACAGTAAACTGTATCTTACAGGATTGACAATGACTATAAATCAGAATCTGTTTTTTTTAGACAACAGTCACTTCCACATACCTTCCCTTTCTGGTCTCAGAGATGGGGTTGGTCCATGGGATGAGCTAGGTCCCAAAAAATTATGGGATTCCCAACTTTCAGAATATCTGCCCCCCTGGAGATCCCAGACAGGAGATATTAATGTCATATTCTCTATCATGATTTTAGCTCTCTATAGATAGGAAACATGGCATATATAACAATATCAATCTGGCTTATATTAGTTTGTAGCAAATGTAGACTACACAGTGATGTAAGTAAATGTGTTATGTTCGCAACTTCGCCAAGATGCCCACAATATGACTACGGTAACTATAGGACCTACGCCTGTCAGAAAAATCCAAATATTTATAACGACTTTGGTGCCAGAGTGTCTGATATTCTTGGCCAAATGTGGCTTTTTAAGAGAGGAAACTTATTTCCACAGGGGAGGAATGTCACGACTCATAGCATCTTGTATAAACTTTGTCAGGACTTCTTGTCTGCTCTCCATCAGATAACCTACTTCAATTACTTGATTACAGCATGAGGTCAGATGTTTAGAGCGCTAGGACTTTTTTCTCTTCCCATGTTTTAATTAAGCCATGCTTCAATGCTCAATAGAAGGGTGACACGTCCTCTCTCAAGAGACAGTTTAGATTTTAGAATTACACCTATGACAACCGGCTTTGACAAATTTTCCCAAAATATTCGACTCACTTTTTAATGTCCAAGTACTTCAATCTATCTGGTTAGGGAAAAACATACAGAAACCAGATAAGGCTGACTGTTCATGTCTTGCAGCTTTGACTTCGGGGCAAAGTAAAAAAGTTGTCATTAACAGTTTGTAAATTCTGTTATGTTCAACATTAAATGTTATGCTGCAGAGTAGGTGGACAGAGCAGATCACTGACTTCAGCTGATAGTGTTGCTGTCAGTTGATACTTTTGTCCTGCTGTGATTGAGATGAGTGATGGGACTTATACTCCATTACACCTCATTCTCATCCTTCCCGCTAATGCACTTGCCAGAGGTCAATGAGGCCAGATGTGACTTGTGCTTCATACTACTACTGATGGGACAGTTGCTGCCAGCGCTACTGGTGGTATTAGATTTCCTGATAGTGGCAACCTCATTCATATCTGTAATACAAGATTTTTTTAAGTCCATCACCCATGCTGTGATTGTGTTTACCATATATTTTGAACAAAATTATAACATTTAATTAGTTTATTAACTTTATGAAGAAGCTTAACCAATTTTTGGATTAAAATTCTCCCACCCTTGACAAAAAAGTTTAATACTAAATAAATAGGTCACTATCTACATACACATATAGAAAGTAAATTGTGGCATTAGCCGGCAGTATTATTGTGGAGCCTATGATTGTTAAATGCGGAAATGCATGTGAAGAACGCTTCACATCCGCTTGTCCCTGGCAGGAAAAACGCATGAACAATCCACATGCATTTTTTTCTGCCAGGGAGATGCAGAAACGCTCAGGAAAAAATCCGGAGCATTTATGCATCGTGGGCACATAGCCTAAGATCTTATGATCTGCAGAGTCCTCTCTCTTTCTCTCCTACAGTGTGTAAGCTCTTGTGATAATCAAAGTTCTCTCTCTCCCACCCTCTCCCTCTTTCCTGTAGAGTCTAAATTTTCATGGTTAGCAGGGTCCTCTCTCTTGTCTGTAAAGTGTAAACTTTTATGGCTAGTTGGGCTATCTCTCTCATTCTCTCTCCACTATCCCTTGTGTATTTTACAAGCAATTACAAGTTTTACAGTATTGGCATTGACGAAAATTTATTCTTCATGAATCAAATATTTTAAGAACTTTGGCTAAGCCAGCGACTTCGAATTACAAAAGATTCGCTCATCTCTTGTCATGGGGTGTATCTAGAGTTGCTATCTTATCTAGAGTAGACAATTAAAATGTCTATTCCAAATATACAAAGAGACATTTTATAGTAGAGGTGAAGAAAAAAGAGGCCATGTGCATTTACAAAATAGGATTTGACCAGAAAATATAGATAGACTTACTTCCCACAAGAAAGCACCATTGTTTTCAGGTAGCGTTTGTTTGTGTCTAATATTAAACTTTTGGAGCAGTGAAGAGGGTTTATAAATGAATTTTAACAATGCCCACAATTTGGTAGGTTAACACTTGTGTTTAATTTTCAGAATTAGGCTGGAGTCACACAGCGGTCGATTCATGTGAGAGAATCAGGTGGATTATGCTGTCAGAGTTTGATCCGAGTCACCTTAGTGTGATCTGATTTTCTTGCATGAGAGAATCATATCACAGGTGTGGAGAAGACAGAGAACTTATTTTCTTCATCTTTTCCATTCTCTGTATCCACAGTAATGCTGAATCGGCATGAGAAAAAAAGCGCTGGTTGGCACTGCCCCATATTATAACATTGATCAGAGTGCTATCACATAAAACATCACATTGCACTGTTATATGGTCATATGAGCGAGCTCTTAGGGAGATTTCTCTTCATAAAAAATAGTGCATATAAAAACACAGGGATTGCACTTTCATTTATGTAAAAAACATGCTTTGTATTTAGAATTTGTTTTTAGTTGCAAAATCTGCAAAGAATGCTGTGAAGACACGAGGTCTTCCGTGGGCATAATACTACTCAGACAACACAGGGTGAGGGTAAAACAATGTGTCAATACTTTACTGAACCACTGAACAGACAATAAACACATAGAACAGTCCCTGCAAAATACCCAAGATGGTACAACAGCTTCAACTTTGGGACTTCCAGGACCAACTACCTCAAAATGTGGCCACCCGCATTTGGCGGGCCCCCACAGAGAGAAGATAGCAGCAAGCTTAGGAAGCTGACAGTCCATCTAGGTGCAAGGCCAGGAGACCAGAGGGACCCATCTTGGCCTCTCTGAGAGTTTATATGGGGCCGGATGACCAGCTGGTCCCAATCTGGCTTCTCCAAATGTCTCCATGCATTCCAGGTGACCGGAGGGTCCCACCTGGCA
The DNA here is from genome assembly GCF_046119375.1 of Phyllobates terribilis. Classification (NCBI taxonomy): domain Eukaryota; kingdom Metazoa; phylum Chordata; class Amphibia; order Anura; family Dendrobatidae; genus Phyllobates; species Phyllobates terribilis. The sequence continues at coordinate 450,626,188 of NW_027362764.1, forward strand.
ACCCCAAACAACATATCTATGGGGCCAGGTGACTTCATCGTCCCAACATTGTCTCCCCAAATGTATCCATGGACTCACTGATGGTCAATGGAGCAGATCAATATCTTTCCAGTCAGGGCCATATACCCTGAGGCCGGAATCATGTAAAATCCAAATCTGTGTCTCTTTGGATAAAGCCATGCTACCAAGCAGATGGTCTGAAGAGAGTCTGATCTTTGATTCTCCTTGTAAAGTCTCTTTCAATTCTCTGTTTCAAATCTGCCTGCTACAGAGGCATGTGGTCCTTAAATAGTTTCCATTTGTTATTCTAAGTACACATCCACAGGGCAAGGGTTAGGGAGGGTATTATTCCACAGGGCTTAGGTGTCATTGTTTGAGCATTTAATCAATTTACATAGTTGGTATAGCAGGGGGCTCTTGTAAATAAACATTATTGTTTCAGAAACAAGAGAAGACAACAATCAGGGTTATACAAATACTGGTCTGTCCTTAGCCAGCCACAGAAATACACATACATTCACAAGTCAACACAAACACAATAGTGCATTTCTCTTGGCTTAACAAATCTAGACATCTGGCTGATTAAGATTAGAAGCTGTTTAGTCACAAATGCTTTAATACTACCCTTGCTTGCACTGTGTGGATAAAAAAAAATTAAATAAGATGTTAAGCAACTTTTGCTACATTTTTAACACATTGTGACAGAGTCACTGGTGATATATGTGAGGGGAGATATGTTTCACTATGGCTGTTAGCTTCAGTAATCTGAACCTTGAAGTTTTCCCCAGAATGTTATATTCTGTGGGGTTAAACCACCATTTTAAAAGGGCTTGGGTTTTTGTGAATTATGCATGTGCGGTGTCCATTAACGGAATGAGGGTGCTTGGACTGTTGGACTCTGGGAGCCTGGTGACCCTAATCAGTGCTACCTATCCCCATCAGTTGGTCCCTTCCAAAACTGTGTGCATTCTTTGCATACATGGGGATGCCAATGACTACTCTGTGGCCAGAGTGACCATATGAGCAGACTGTTGTGCTCAGTCCCATGAGATCAGGGTGGTCAAGGACCTGATACATCCCGTCATATTGGGGTGCAATTTTTCCTTGTTTTGAGACTTGTGGGAAAAGGGAACCAAATTGAGTCGTGTGGACAAAAGCCAGGTCCCTAGGGAAGAAACCCGTTGAAATCTCAAGTGGATGAGTTCCCTCTGTGTGTCCTTACCAGCGAAGAGGATGAGACAGTGACCAAGGAGGCCGACCTCCCTGAGTTAGAGGTGTCCGGAGAGAACTTTGAGAGTGCTCAGTTTCGTGACTTGACTTTAAAGGGGGCGTTTGACCAGGTTACTGTCTGTAGCGGGGTTGCTCAAGATCCGGGGGCGGATACCAGGTTGCCCCACTTAGCAGCTCAGGGGGAGTTATTGTATCAGGTGACCAAACTAAGGGGTGGTGAGATAGTGAAAAAGCTGTTAGTTCCAGGGCTATACCGACGGTGGGTATTACATATGGCCTATTCACATGTTCTGAGGGGACACCTGGGGGTTGAGAAAACTCAGGAGAGGATAATGAGGAGGTTTTATTATCCAGGGTGTTACTGGAAGATCCTAAACTACTGCAGGTCCTGCCCAACCTGCTAGATAACCAATCCCTCTTCCCACTCCTGTAGTCCGCTAATCGCACTAATTGTGATAAAGATCCCCTTTGAGAGGATTGCCATGGACCTAATGGGGCCCTTAGCTAAATCGGGATGGGGCCACCAATACATCCTGGTGGTCATGGACTATGTGACCTGGTACCCAGAAGCGGTACCACTAAGGAATTCATCGAGTAGGAGCATAGCCCGGGAACTTGTCCATATATTTGATAGGATCGCACTGCCGAAGGAGATATTAACTGACCAAGGAACTCCATTCATGAGCAAGGTAATGAAGAAGCTGTGTAAGGTCCTCCAGATTAGCTCCTGGATATTGCCAAGGAAACCTGGGAAGCTGAGGTTACGCCCCACCAGAGCATCATAGAGCATGCCGCCCAGATGCAGGAGAGAATGGCGAAAGTGATGCCTATCGTGAAAACTCATCTCCTCCAGTCACAGAAGGCCCAGGCAAGGGTGTATAACCAATCAACAAGACTGAGGCAGTTCCAGCCTGGGGACCGTGTTCTGGTGCTAATCCCCACAGTCGAGAACAAGTACCTGGCCAAGTGGCAAGGCCCTTATGAGGTGGGGAGAAATTCAGTGAAGTTAATTATAAAGTCCATCAGCCAGGCCAAAAAAAGTCACAACAGATATATCATGTGAACTTTCTCAAGCCGTGGCGAGAACGGGAACTCGTGGGAGCTCCTTGCCTGGAAGCCAGTCCCGAAGCCAAGGTGGAAGATGTCATGATAGCTGAGACTTTATCACTGGCCCAGAAGCAACAGGGTAGAGAACTGCTGCAGCAGAATTGTGACCTGCTCTCAGAGTTGCCGGGACATATGCAGGTGGTAGAGCATGGTGTGCTGACAGAGTCGCATATAACGGTGAACCTGAAGCCCTATAGGATTCCTGAAGCATGCAATGAGGTGATCTCAACCAAGATGAAGAGGATGTTAGACCTCGTGATAGAAGAGTCAAAGAGTGGATGGACAAGTCCCATCGTTCTCGTGCCAAAGCCCAACGGAGAGTGGAGATTTTGCAATGATATCCGCAGGCTGAATGAGGTATTCAAGTGTGATGCATACCCGATGCCCCATGTCGATGAACTTATTGAGAGGTTGGGACCTGCAAGGCATATTACCTTAAGTTGTCTTAATTATCTTAACTAGTTACATAAGGTTCTCTGGATGGTGTTATTTATCATGTGACACTTGGCTACATCTGTATGTTTTTATTTATGTTCTGATTCTGGTAGTATCCAGTCAGTTGTGTTCAGCACTTAAATACTCTGTTAATCTGTTTTTGTCATGCTTCCCTGTGATTTAGGGCTTCATTGAATTGTTGATTTTTGTTCATATTTAAATCTTGATGGTATTCAACTAATAGGCCTTTGGTTTCCGCTGCTTCCTTTTGCCAATGAGTCGTGTAGCTACCAGGATGTAGAGGGACTCACCCAGAACTAAGCTACTTTTAACTGCATCAGTGTGTGCCAATACACTTAAACTCTGCAGCAGAACAAGGAGACACGATCTTCCTGCACTGATGCTATAGGGCCGGCACCAAATCCCCCACAACTTCAACTGTATCGATACAGTTGAAAGCAATGATGGAGGAGGGAGTGTCAGCTGATGCTTCTAACCCCATCATTCTTCCTCGGTATCTGACGTCTACAGAGCGATGACGTCACTGCATGGCATCCTCTATGCTGAGATGTGTGACGCTTCAGAAGACAAACTGCAGAGCCCGAAGCAGCAGGGAAAGAGAAGTATTGTATTTTATCATTTTTTTAAGAACATTGTGGTGGTCATAAAACTGTATTGAGGACTATGGGGTGCATTATACTGTATAGGCTATGGGGTGCATTACACTGTATGGGCTATGTGGTGCATTAAAATATATGGACTATGGGATGCATTATACTGTATGGGCTATGGTGTGCATTATACTGTATGGACTATGGGGTGCATTATTCTGTATGGGCTATAGGTGCATTATACTACATGGACTATGGGATGCATTATACTATATAGACTATGGGTTGCATTATACTGTATAGACTATGGTATGCATTATACTGTATGGGCTATAGGGTGCATGATATCGTATGAGCTCTGGGATGCATTATACTGTATGGACTATTGGGGGAATTATACTGTGTGCGCTATGGGATGCATTATACTGTATGGGCTATGGGGTGCACCTTCCGCATCCTTCTCTTCTTCCTCCTCTTCCCCTGGGGCCACAACCTCCTCCCGCAGACTATTGAAAGTATGCTCCAGCATGTACATGACCAGAATAGTGATGCTGATAATGGCATCATCAGCTCTAACCATCTTAGTAGCCATTTCTAAAATTTGTAGAAGGGTGCAGAGGTCCTTCATCTGTGTCCACTCCGGAAGTGTGATTTGAACCACACCCGTACTGCATTTGCCAAGGCTATGCAAAATGACATATTGCACCAGGGCTGCCACAGTTGCTGTCATCGCTGCTGCCACAGTTGCTACAACAGGTGCAGAGTTGAATTACACCATATCGACACATCGCATATTAATCGGTAAACTAGTAGGCCAAAAGATATCTATAACAATGCAAGTCGGTGACCTGCGGGTTGCGAATGGCGGAAGTGAGCACACAGAGACCGTGGTTTCTGCAGCAGTGCATCCAGGCCGGGATAGTGGTGAAGAAAATGCTGTACCTCCAGTTTGAGGATGTGAGAAAAGCAAGGCATATGTGTAAGGTTGCCCTGGTGTAGGACCGCAACCAGGTTTGCACCGTTATCATACATGGCCTTTCCTGGCTCCAGGTTCAGAGGAAACAGCCATTGCTCAAACTCAGTCTGAATAGCTGTTCACAACTTTTGAGCTGTAGGACTGCCATCTGCAAGGCATATTAATTTAAACACTGTCTGATTGTGGTGAGCCCTGGCTGAACAGTACAGTGGTAGAGGAGATTCTCTCTGCTCTGTTGGAATGCGTATCTCATTAAAGCTGAGGTAGATGGGACAGGTGGAGCTGTAGAGGAGGTGGAGGAGACAGAAGTAATGAAGGAAGAGTTAGATTTAGAGGTTTGTCCGTCAAGCCTTGGGGATTACAACACTTGGTGTGTAGTGGTTTAGTTCTCCATCCCCTGGTATGTAGTGGTTTAGTTCTCCAGACCCCTAGCTATGCCTCTACCAGTGTCCATTCTGAGCAGCATCTACTTTTCTAATGAATTTGCTATCATCACATATCCAGAGTAGGTCAGTTTCCTCCTGGTGATCGTGCCTTTCAGGGGTAATTCTCTGTATATATGATCAAGAACATCTGCATGTTCATAAGAACATAAAACATTTTTTCAGTTGTTATACTAACTTACTGTATGTATGCCTGGTTGACACGCAATGAAAATATGCATCATTTCCACAAAGGTAGATCAGGGCAAGAGTTCAACTGATTTTACTATTATGCTAGCTACTCTTCCTTAACACATAGGTTGATAGAAATCAGCATTACAAGAACAATGAAGCACTGTAATTAGTTCATAAGTGTAATACTTCTGCTAGGTTCCCTTTAAAGAGAAATATTTTCTACTTTTTCATTTAGCTCACAGATGATTGTTTAGACTGAAAAGGATTGCATCTGTCTTATAGTTGTGTAGAGTATGAGATCTGTAACAGTTTCATTACTTGGATATAAGCAAAATATTTCCACTTAGTACCAAATATCCTGAATCTACAATAAGAAAGTCTTTTTTATAAATCTGGTAATCTTTGTTTACTAAAAATATAACCCCCCCTTAAATATGTAAACTAAAACTATGTAGATTGCTATCTATCTATCTATCTATCTATCTATCTATCTATCTATCTATCTATCTAAAGAAAAGACAAAAGCAGCACCAGCAAAATATGGTGCAAAGCCTCCCAGGTATATACCAAAATTCCAATGTTAAATAAAAAAGATGGAGGTAGCACATCATATAACTTAGAAAAAAAGTGCTATTTAATAGCCCATAAGGCAACATTTCGGGTTGTAAAAAAGTTCACACTTTTGAACCAAAACATCACCTTATGGGCTATTAGATAGCACTAATTTTTCAACGTTATATGGTGTGCTACCTTCATCTTTTTTATATTATCTATTTTTTTCCATCCATTCATCTATCTAATCTATCGTTAAAACTACAACCTAACTTTTATGTTATAGAAAAAATATTAGCATTATACATGTTTTTTATTCTGTGCCGAGTAATGCTCTACAACATTATATCAGAACTTTGTGTAACATATTTTGAAACAATATAGCAATTGAGTATGATTTGCATGTACTCTCCAGTGTGACAAGTGAGGAAAAAACTGAGAAGTGCAAACAGCAAAATCAGACAATCAAATAATGACAGGTCATGGTTTTTGCTGGACAGTTTTCTTCAGCTATCCATCGAAAATTCTTGTGTGTAAACACTGTAAAACTCATTCTTACTTCACTCCAATTATAAGCCCCGGTCTGTCATTCACTCCCCTGGCAACAATCTTTAATGCATTCACTGGTTCATGGCTTGGAGAAGTGCCAAAAGAGAGGCTGATGGACCATGAATGATGATTGGATAAAATGGTGACAGGGCTTTGTGAGCAGAATATAAAAATTTGATCAATATCCACAAAGTTATTTTCTCTAGAACTATGTATAAAAAGTTATATCATAATATTTTTCCAAATATATAATTGTCAAGTATGTATTTCTAGAAAAAACATTGCATTTTATATAAATATACACTGCTCAAAAAATAAAGGGAACACTTAAAAACAGAATATAACTCTAAATAAATCAAACTTCTGTGAAATCAAACTGTCCACTTAGGAAGCAACACTGATTGACAATCAATTTCACATGCCGTTGTGCAAATGGAATAGACAATAAATGGAAATTAATGACAATTATAAAGACACACTCAATAAAGGAGTGGTTCTGCAGGTGTGGACCACAGACCCCATCTCAGTACCAATGCTTTCTGGCTGATGTTTTGGTCATTTTTGAATGTTGGTTGTGCTTTCACACTCGTGGTAGCATGAGACGGACTCTACAACCCACAGAAGTTGCTCAGGTAGTGCAGCTTATCCAGGATGGCACATCAATGTGAGCTGTGGCAAAAAGGTTAGCTGTGTCTGTCAGCGTAGTGTCGAGAGGCTGGAGGCACTACAGGAGACAGGCCAGTACACCAGGAGATGTGGAGGGGGCTGTAGGAGGGCAACAACCATCAACAGGACCGCTACCTCCGCCTTTGTGCAAGGAGGAAAAGGAGGAGCACTGCCAGAGCTCTGCAAAATGACCTCCAGCAGGCCACAAATGTGCATGTGTCTGCACAAACGGTTAGAAACTGACTCCATGAGGGTGGTATGAGGGCACGACGTCCACAGGTGGGGGTGGTGCTCACAGCCCAACACCATGCAGGAAGCTTGGCATTTGCCACGGGATTTGCAAAGGATTGGCAAAGTCGCCACTGGCGCCCTGTGCTCTTCACAGATGAAAGCAGGTTCACACTGAGCACATGTGACAGATGTGACAGAGTCTGGAGACGCTGTGGAGAGAAAACTGCTGCCTGCAACATCTTTCAGCATGATCAGTTTGGCAGTGGGTCAGTAATGGTGTGGGGTGGCATTTCTTTGGAGGGATGCACAGCCCTCCATGTACTCGCCAGAGGTAGCCTGACTGCCATTAGGTACCGAGATGAGATCCTCAAACCCCTTGTGAGAATATATGCTGGTGCGTTTGGCCCTGGGTTCCTCCTAATGCAGGACAATGCCAGACCTCATGAGGCTGGAGTGTGTCAGCAGTTCCTGCAAGAAGAAGGCATTGAAGCTATGGACTGGCCTGCCCGTTCCCCAGACCTGAATCCGATTGAGCACATCTGGGACATCATGTCTCACTCCATCCACCAACGTCACATTGCACCACAGACTGTCCAGGAGTTGGCGGATGCCTTAGTCCAGGTCTGGGAGGAGATCCCACAGGAGACCATCCGCAACCTCATCAGGATCATGCCCAGGCATTATAGGGAAGTTATACAGGCAGGTGGAGGCCACACACAATACTGAGCCTCTTTTTGACTTGTTTTAAAGACATTACATCAAAGTTGGATCAGCTTGTAGTGTATTTTTCCACTTTAATTTCAGGGGTGACTCCAAATCCAGGCCTCCATTGGTTAATAAATTTGATTTCCATTGATGATTTTTGTGTGATTTTGTTGTCAGCACATTTAACTTCGTACAGAACAAAGTATTCAATGAGAATATTGCATTCATTCAGATCTAGGATGTGTTATTTGAGTGTTACTTTTATTTTTTTGAGCAGTGTATATATATATATATATATATATATATATATATATATATATATATACATATATATATACAGTACAGACCAAAAGTTTGGACACACCTTCTCATTTAAAGATTTTTCTGTATTATCATGACTATGAAAATTGCACATTCACACTGAAGGCATCAAAACTATGAATTAACACATGTGGAATTATATGCTTAACAAAAAAGTGTGAAACAACTGAAAATATGTCTTATATTCTAGGTTCTTCAAAGTAGTCACCTTTTGCTTTGGTGACTGCTTTGCACACTCTTGCCATTCTCTTGATCCAGGAATGAATGGCCCCCTCACCCCCAATCCTGGTATACATGGTCCTCTCACCCCCCAGTACTGGTATGCATGGCACCCCTAACCCCCCCAATCCTGGTATGCATGGAACCCCTCATCCCCAATCCTGGTATTCATGGTCCCCTCACCCCCAATTCTGGTATGCATGGTACCCCTCATCTCCCAATCCTGGTATGCATGGTCCCCTCACCCCCAATCCTGGTATGAATGGTCCCCTCACCCCCAATCCTGGTATGAATGGTCCCCTCACCCCAAATCCTGGTATGCTTGGTCCCCTCACCTCCCAATCCTGGTATGCGTGGTACCCCTAACCCCTCAATCCTGGTATGTATGGTACCCCTCATCCCCCAATCCTGGTATGTGTGGCCCCCTCATCCCCCAATCCTGGTATGTTTGGCCCCCTCACCCACCTACTGGTATTTGTGGCCCCCTCACCCACCAATCCTGGTATTTGTGGCCCCCTCATCTGCCAATCCTGATATGAATGGTCCTCTCACCCCCCAATCCTGGTATGCATGGTCCCATCACCCCCCAATCCTGGTATGTATGGTACCCCTCATCCCCAATCCTGATATGTATGGTACCCCTCATCCCCCAATCCTGGTATGCATGGCCCCCTCATCCCCCAATTATGGTGTGTGTGGCCTCCTCATCCCCCAATCCTGGTATACGTGGCACCCCTCATCACTTTCACGCTGCACACATACAAAAAAAACCCACTTATAAACACTTATACTCACCTTTCTTCCCTGTGCTCCAGCGCTGCTGTATCCTTCTCTGCCGGGGGAGGAGTGCGGTGCCAGAGTTACTGAAGACACTGCAAATGTGTCTTCAGTAAAATGGCGCCGGATAGCGCTATGCGCATAGGCCGATTCCGACACCTTCACACCTGCCCCGGTCTCCAGCGAGATGTGGGGCACCGTGGCAACGATCCTCCTGGTCAGGTAAGTATGTAAGTACGGCGCCGGAGATATTCAGTGTCTACGCATACCGTGATCTCTGGCACCATACACACTCCTCTTACCTGTAACGGCTCAGTGCGTTCTTCTGCCAGACTGCACAGGCATGTCGCGCTTGCCCACTCTATAAAGGCTTCAGACAGAGGGACGCTTGTAGCGTTATATTATAGATATATATGTATATATATATATACACACACACCTATATAGCTAGGTATTTAACTGTATATTTGTGGCTTTTTATTTAATTTTGATTTTAAGGCATTGAACAAAAATATCCTGTGAAACATTTAGGAATTGCAACCATTTTTCTACAAAGACTCCTCATTTCAGGGACTCAAAAGTAATTGGACAAATTAACTTTATAAATGGCTAACATAGAACAACATTTCAAGAAACATCACAGACAAAAAGATGCAGCCTAACAACACCAGGTCAGATTACCAATGCAACAGCAGGATGCAGCAGGCCCCCATGATAAAGGCGGGGGCAGCACAGGTGCAAAATACTGATGAAAAAGCCACAAACTAACCTACCAATTCATGGAGGTAGTAGCTTTGTAATATTAAACATGCACACAGATGGTGTCAGTCACATAGATGTGTGATGCACAGTGTCTGGCTTTAGAACCTATTAATGACGCCCATACTTTTAGATGAGGCGGGCTGTCTAGCACTATATGCGTGCACCCAACAAGGAAAGACACCCAAATTCACCCAATCAGCACTAAAGGGCCCGGCTGCATCCTGCATAAAAAAATGAAATAAGTGCATTAAAAATGTATTAGATAAATACATTAAATGAGGTATCGATCAAAATTTTGCCCAAAATACGTAAGCTTGCAACCCGTGTCAATGGTCCTCATGTTTGCGAGTTCTGAAACTAAAATTAAAAATGGCTAACATAGAACACCATTTCAAAAAGCATCACAGAAAAAAAATGCAGCCTTATCCACACCAGGTCAGATTACCAATGTACCAGCATGATAAAGGTGGGGGTAGCAAAGGTGCAATATACTGATGCAACAGCCACTCACTAACCTACCAATTAATAAAAATTACGTGGGAGCCCACACTTTATTTTACACCTAATGTAGACTGTGGGTGCTGAATACAGCTCCCATCATTGTCATCTGAGTGCACTGATCTCAGGGAGACCAGGCAAAAATGATGTGAGCTGCACTCAGTACCCGGCACTGCGGCATTCAACGGTCTGGCACTAGAGTTACCGTGAGAACCGGTGCCTTGAACTCAGGTAACCTTTCAGGTTATCAGAGTTCAGAGCCACCAGGTATCCCAGTAGCTGCGAGGCCCAGAGAACTCATGGGAAACTTTGAGGGACATTTAAAGTTCACTGGAGTTTCCAGCTGCTGGAACACCTGGAGGCTGTGAACTAAGGTTAATTTGGGAGTATATTATACTGTACTTGTTAATAAATTAAAAAAAAAATAAAAAAAAGGCTTGGGATCTCTTGTCATTTTCATAACCAGCAGAGGGAAAGCCAACCACTGGGGGCTGATATTACTAGCCAGGGAAAGGAGCCATTAGCCAAAGATGTTCCCTGGCTATTAATAACAGCCCACAGTGGTTTGGTTAGCGTTTACTGTCTAGAAGACAGCGGGACCCCAGAAAAATTTTTACGTAGGGTCCTTCTATAAAATATAACCAGCAAAGGCTAAACAGACAGGTGTGAGCTGATATTAATAGGCTGTGAAGGGGGAATGGATACTGGCCCCCTCAGAGGCTAATAATTAGAGATGAGCGTTGTTCTACTCGAACTGTTCGCCAATCTCAAATTCGAGCTGTTTTGGGCGGTGTTCGAGCCGTTCGGCGAACACGAACGATTTGAGAAAAATTCGGCTGTTCGAGGTTATGTTCGATAACTGTTCGTGCACCAAAATCATAACTGGATTTTTTCTCAGTAATGATGAAAATTAATGTTAATACGCAGCGGGGTGGGGGGAGGGGCAGGGGATGGATCTCTGCAGGAATAATGAAGATCTCCATTTTTTTTTCTCTTTCCCGCATTTACAGTGGGGAGGTGCAATCTGTCAGCCTATCAGCAGCGCACACATGGAGCGAAGTGCTTTTTTTCACACAAGCAAGGGCATGTGTCATTGGCAGTGTATGTCACATGTCCTTGCCCTATAAGACCAAGCCATTTTCCCCGTCGCCACCATTTTCTCACTGCTGCAGCTGCGTGTTAGACGGCACCGCTGTTGCTGTGTGCGCTATACCTTGTTAATTTAAAGCCAATTTTCGCACAAATCTACAGATAGCTTGGGAGTAGGGAATAGTTGTGATTGCAGTCCTTTTAAGGACTAGGTTACAGCATTTCCTACGACTTTTATCAAGCAGGTCTGTGCTCTTAAATAGATAGATTGTGGGAGTAAAGACTAATTGTAATTGCAGTCCTTTTCAGGACTAGGTTACATCAGTTCCTATCAGTTTTTGCCAGGCAAGTCTGTGCCAGTGCTGTGCAAGTTTTTTTCACAGCATTTGGCTGAATCTAGCAAAGCTAATCCTTTTTGGCCTATTGCAGAGTGTGTTAGTCAGTGGAGTAGCCTATCTGTGTTGCAAGATATACCACCTGTGTATAGAATACCAATTTTTTTACTGCACCTAGTGAAGTAAAATCTTTTGGGCATAGCATCATTCTATTAGTCCATCTATACTGACCTCCATCAGGTTGCAAATTGAATATAATTTTTTTCTGCATCTAGCTCTGAAAAAATATTTGGGCTTCTAGCAGTGTGTGGGACTTGTTATATTAGTCCATCTATACTGACCTCCATCAGGTTGCAAACTGAATATAATTTTTTTCTGCATCTAGCTCTGAAAAAATATTTGGCCTTCTAGCAGTGTGTGGGACTTTCTCTATTAGTCCATCTATACTGACCTCCATCAGGTTGCAAACTGAAAATATTTTTTTTCTGCATCTACCTCTGAAAAAATATTGGGCTTCTAGCTGTGTGTGGGACTTGTTCTATTAATCCATCTATACAGACCTCCATCAGGTTGCAAACTGAATATAATTTTTTTCTGCATCTACCTCTGAAAAAATATTTGGGCATCTAGCTGTGTGTGGGACTTGTTCTATTAGTCCATCTATACTGACCTCCATCAGGTTGCAAATTAAAAATAATTTTTATCTGCATCTACTTCTGAAAAAATATTTGGGCTTCTAGCTGTGTGTGGGACTTGTTCTATTAGTCCATCTATACTGACCTCCATCAGGTTGCTAACTGAATATAATTTTTTTCTGCATCTAGCTCTGAAAAAATATTTGGCCTTCTAGCAGTGTGTGGGACTTTCTCTATTAGTCCATCTATACTGACCTCCATCAGGTTGCAAATTAAAAATAATTTTTATCTGCATCCAGCTCTGAAAAAATATTTAGCCTTCTAGCAGTGTGTGGGACTTTCTCTATTAGTCCATCTATACTGACCTCCATCAGGTTGCAAACTGAATATATTTTTTTCTGCATCTACCTTTGAAAAAATATTGGGCTTCTAGCTGTGTGTGGGACTTGTTCTATTAATCCATCTATACAAACCTCCATCAGGTTGCAAACTGAATATAATTTTTTTCTGCATCTACCTCTGAAAAAATATTTGGGCTTCTAGCTGTGTGTGGGACTTGTTCTATTAGTCCATCTATACTAACCTCCATCAGGTTGCAAACTGAATATAATTTTTTTCTGCATCTAGCTCTGAAAAAATATTTGGGCTTCTAGCTGTGTGTGGGACTTTCTCTATTAGTCCATCTATACTGACCCCCATCAGGTTGCAAATTAAAAATAATTTTTTGTCTGCATCTAGCTCTGAAAAAATATTTGGCCTTCAAGCAGTGTAGGACTTTCTCTATTAGTCCATCTATACTGACCTCCATCAGGTTGCAAACGGAATATATTTTTTTTCTGCATCTACCTCTGAAAAAATATTGGGCTTCTAGCTGTGTGTGGGACTTGTTCTATTAATCCATCTATACAGACATCCATCAGGTTGCAAACTGAATATAATTTTTTTCTGCATCTACCTCTGAAAAAATATTTGGGCATCTAGCTGTGTGTGGGACTTGTTCTATTAGTCCATCTATACTGACCTCCATCAGGTTGCAAATTAAAAATAATTTTTATCTGCATCTACTTCTGAAAAAATATTTGGGCTTCTAGCTGTGTGTGGGACTTGTTCTATTAGTCCATCTATACTGACCTCCATCAGGTTGCTAACTGAATATAATTTTTTTCTGCATCTAGCTCTGAAAAAATATTTGGCCTTCTAGCAGTGTGTGGGACTTTCTCTATTAGTCCATCTATACTGACCTCCATCAGGTTGCAAATTAAAAATAATTTTTATCTGCATCCAGCTCTGAAAAAATATTTGGCCTTCTAGCAGTGTGTGGGACTTTCTCTATTAGTCCATCTATACTGACCTCCATCAGGTTGCAAACTGAATATATTTTTTTCTGCATCTACCTTTGAAAAAATATTGGGCTTCTAGCTGTGTGTGGGACTTGTTCTATTAATCCATCTATACAAACCTCCATCAGGTTGCAAACTGAATATAATTTTTTTCTGCATCTACCTCTGAAAAAATATTTGGGCTTCTAGCTGTGTGTGGGACTTGTTCTATTAGTCCATCTATACTAACCTCCATCAGGTTGCAAACTGAATATAATTTTTTTCTGCATCTAGCTCTGAAAAAATATTTGGGCTTCTAGCTGTGTGTGGGACTTTCTCTATTAGTCCATCTATACTGACCCCCATCAGGTTGCAAATTAAAAATAATTTTTTGTCTGCATCTAGCTCTGAAAAAATATTTTGCCTTCAAGCAGTGTAGGACTTTCTCTATTAGTCCATCTATACTGACCTCCATCAGGTTGCAAACGGAATATATTTTTTTTCTGCATCTACCTCTGAAAAAATATTGGGCTTCTAGCTGTGTGTGGGACTTGTTCTATTAATCCATCTATACAGACATCCATCAGGTTGCAAACTGAATATAATTTTTTTCTGCATCTACCTCTGAAAAAATATTTGGGCTTCTAGCTGTGTGTGGGACTTGTTCTATTAGTCCATCTATACTGACCTCCATCAGGTTGCAAATTAAATATAATTTTTATCTGCATCCAGCTCTGAAAAAATATTTGGCCTTCTAGCAGTGTGTGGGACTTTCTCTATTAGTCCATCTATACTGACCTCCATCAGGTTGCAAATTAAAAATAATTTTTTGTCTGCATCTAGCTCTGAAAAAATATTTGGCCTTCTAGCAGTGTGTGGGACTTTCTCTATTAGTCCATCTATACTGACCTCCATCAGGTTGCAAACTGAAAATAATTTTTTGTCTGCATCTAGCTCTGAAAAAATATTTGGCCTTCTAGCAGTGTGTGGGTCTTTCTCTATTAGTCCATCTATACTGACCTCCATCAGGTTGCAAATTAAAAATAATTTTTATCTGCATCTACCTCTGAAAAAATATTTGGGCTTCTAGCTGTGTGTGGGACTTGTTCTATTAGTCCATCTATACTGATCTCCATCAGGTTGCAAACTGAATATAATTTTTTTCTGCATCTACCTCTGAAAAAATATTTGGCCTTCTAGCAGTGTGTTGGACTTTCTCTATTAGTCCATCTATACTGACCTCCATCAGGTTGCAAACTGAATATATTTTTTTCTGCATCTACCTCTGAAAAAATATTTGGGCTTCTAGCTGTGTGTGGGACTTTCTCTATTAGTCCATCTATACTGACCTCCATCAGGTTGCAAATTGAATATAAATTTTTTCTGCATCTAACCCTGCCAATAGTTTTGGCCTAAAACCACAGATTGTCCACTCAGCTCTGCTCGGTTCCCATCCATTGTTTTTTTGTGCAAACAACTCCAGAGTTGTGAATTACTTAACCACCAAACTGAGTGGAAAAAGGCCTGCTGCTGGTGGAAAGGGGAATAGGCGTGTTGGGAAGGGGAAAAAAGGTTGTGTCCGTGGGGTAGGTGTTAAAGCAACAGTAACATCTGCAGAAGAAAGACCATCTTCCAGCCTAACTAAAATGTCTACTTCTTTTAGCTGACAATGTGATAAGATCCCTTTCTTACGGCCACGCCAATCGCTACAAATTCCAGATGAGGCACAAAAACAGCAGGTGCTTCAACGGATATCAAGTGCTCCTTTAAGTGGGCTCTCCTCCACATCAACTTCAACATCACAAATACTCCAGTCCTCAAAGGTGTCACCCCAATCGCACTTGCTTCCTCACAGCTCCCAAATCTCCAGCTGCCCGTCTTAGTATGAGGTAGAACAGATGGTTGAGTCTGCAGAGCTGTTTACTCATACTATAGCCTGGGAATCAGAGGTCGACTCCAGCGCTTCTGTGAATCCAGACGAGGAAATGATCTGCACTGATGCCCAGAATCTTTATGAATCGGATCCAGGACCAGACGCAGAAAGTTCTGACCATAATGTAGACCCTCATTCCCAAACTGTAACTCCTGTTGGTGGAGACAATGAGGAAGACGATGATGAGACTCAAATACCTGATTGGAGCGACAACTTTAGTTTTTTGTCAGGGCAGGAACAGGTTGGCTCTGAAGACGACGGGTGTGATAACGCACAGGGTGATGATGATGAGGTTGGAGATCCCACTTAGTGTCAACCCACAGTCAGCCAAGAGATGAGGTCAGCAGAGGAGGTGGAGGAAGATGCTAGTGACGACGAGGTCAGGTTGCGCCTTCCTGGACAGAGATGTAGTACTGGAAGCACGTCAACAACTGCATCCTCAAACACAACTCTGCCTCTCACCACAAGTCGTGGTGGCTCTTCAGGTCGCATGGGTGCTAAGCCTTGCATAGCCTGGGCATTTTTTCAGATCGATAAAGATGACGCAACTCGTGTTATCTGTAACATTTGTCAGCAAAAGCTAAGTAGAGGCCAAAAAATACATAGTTGAGTACTTCATGCATGAACCGGCACATGGACATGAAGCATAAGTTGCAGTGGGAAGCTCAGTGTGCTACAATGCGGCCTAGCCGGCCGGGCCAACCACCGTCTGCCATATCTTGTGCATCCGCGGCCTCTTCATCCTCTGTGACTGGGGGGACAGCAGTCACACCTGTTTTGGGGCGCAGACCTGCCACCTCTTTACCCGCAACAGCCAGCGTGATTGGCAGGTCATCATTTTCTTTGGAGGTGGTAACACCAGCTGGTGTTGAGCGCTGTCCGACATCGATAGCACCACCTTTGGATCAAGGCAACCTAACATGTCCGCCTGCATCTTCCTCACAGACCGGCAGTTTGCCGGGGACACCCTTATCAACCCCGTCTAAGCACAATAGCCAGCCCTCGGTCCCTCAGATGTGGACAAGTAAAAGACCATTTCCTCCTAGCCATGAGAAAGCTAAGAGGTTGAATTTCACCATCTGCAAGCTCTTGGCTACAGAAATGCTGCCTTTCCGCCTGGTGGACACAGAGGATTTTCGAGACCTTATGTCCGTCGCAGTGCCCCAGTACCAGATGCCCAGTCGGCACTACTTCTCCAAGAAAGGTGTGCCTGCGCTCCACCAGCATGTCGCACACAACATCACCGCTTCTTTGAGAAACTCTGTGTGTGACAGGGTGCATTTCACCACAGACACTTGGACGAGTAGGCATGGACAGGGGCGTTACATGTCGCTGACTGGGCACTGGGTAACTATGGTGACAGCAGGACAAGGGGCTGCTGTCCAAGTCTTGCCGTCCCCACGAGTTGTGCGTCAATCCTCTTTATGTCAAAGTTCCTCCACTGCTTCTGCCTCCTCAACCTCCTCTGGGTCTTCCACCTGCACCCAAAGCCTGTCTGGTCATGCCACAAGCTTTCTAACTGCGCAGAAGGGATCCTG
Organism: Phyllobates terribilis; assembly: GCF_046119375.1. Lineage (NCBI taxonomy): Eukaryota > Metazoa > Chordata > Amphibia > Anura > Dendrobatidae > Phyllobates > Phyllobates terribilis. The sequence continues at coordinate 450,643,293 of NW_027362764.1, forward strand.
CACACCTCCTTACTATGCTGGCAGTAGGGCTCAACGTCATCAGGTGGTTTTTACTTTGAAATGTCTGGGAAATGTGAGTCACACAGCTGAGGAGTTGTGGTCAGCTCTGGAGAACCAATTTCATGAATGGTTGTCTCCACTGGACCTGGAACCAGGGAAGGCCGTGTGCGACAATGCTGCAAACCTGGGTGCGGCCCTTCGCCGGGGCAATGTCACACACGTGCCTTGTATGGCTCACGTGTTGAACCTGGTTGTCCAGCAAATTTTTAGCCCACTATCCCAGACTAGATGGCCTTCTGCAGAGGGCACGGTCGCTGTGTGCTCACTTCCGCCGTTCGCATCCCGCAGCTCAGCGACTTACATCTCTACAGAAGTCGTTGGGCCTGCCACTTCACCGGCTAAAATGCGATGTGCCTACCTGGTGGAATTCAACTCTGCACATGTTGCAGCGACTGTGGCAGCACCAACTAGCCCTGGTGCAATACGTTCTGACGTATAGCCTGGGCCAACGAGATCCGGAGGTGGGGCAAATCACGCTGGAGGAGTGGTCTCAGATCAGGGACCTATGCACCCTTCTGCACAGTTTTGACATGGCGACGAAGATGTTTAGTGCTGACGATGCCATTATCAGCATGACTATTCCGGTGATTTACATGCTGGAGCACATGTTAAACAGAATTCAGAGTCAGGTGGTGGCATAAGAGGAGGTGGAGGAAGTAGAGGAGGAGGAGTTGTATGCGGAAGGGCTAACATCTACAAGGTCCAGACGGTCGGCAGCACCAAGGCGGCAGGCATGTGAAGGTGGGGGAGATGGTTTTACCAGGGCGCATGGTAGCAGCTGAACTAGTGAGGAAGGTGCAGGAGCTCAGGAAGAAGTGGAGGACGAACTGATGGAAGACTCATCAGATGAGGGAGACCTTGATCACATTTCTGTTGTGCGAGGTTGGGGGGAGAGGACAGAGGAAGGAAGCATGATTGTTACCTCGCCACCAACACAACAGGGACTTGGTGCTCCTGGATGCGCAACACACATGAGTGCCTTCTTGCTGCACTACCTGCAGCATCACCCTCGAATTGTGAGAATTAGAAATAATCCTGACTACTGGGTTGCCACACTGTTAGATCCCCGGTACAAAAGTAAATTTGCCGAAATTATTCCTGCTATAGAAAGGGATGCACGCATGCAGGAGTATCAGCAGAGACTGTTGCAGAATCTTACATGTGCTTTTCCACAAAACACCAGTGGTGCACGTAGTGAATCTCACAGTTCCAACTTGGCAAACATGGGACCGTCAAGTGTTCAGCAATCAAACCGTAACAGAACCACAGTATCTGCTGGTAACATCAATTTTGCGGAATCATTTCACCACTTTTTTAGCCCATCCTTTGCAAGGCCACAGGAGACAAGAAGTCTGACACATAGTCAACGCCTAGAGACGATGGTACAGGAGTATCTCCAAGTAAACATTGAAGCCATGACTGTGTCACTGGACCCTTGCTCTTTTTGGGCTTCCAATCTGGATAAATGGCCGGAGCTAGCCACTTACACCTTGGAGATCTTGTCATGCCCTGCAGCCAGCGTTCTGTCTGAACGTGTGTTCAGCGCTGCTGGTGGTGTGCTGACAGATAAGCGCACGCGGCTCTCCACTGATAATGTAGACAGACTCACGTTCATAAAGATGAACAAATCATGGATCCGAAACGACTTTTCTACCCCTGTGTCATCCTGGGGAGAGTAAAAGCTTGATAATTGGTTAAAATCACCCTACCAACCGTTTTAAGCTTTCAAATTACTAATCATGTTTATCTGTATCTTGACTGGAAAATAATTTGGGCTTTGTAGCAGTGTGCAGCACTGATCCTATTAGCCCATCTATACTAAGCTCCACCAGATTTAATATTAATAATAATTTGTAGCTGCATCTAGCCCGGAAAATAATTTTGGGACTCCGAGATGCGCAAGACACATAAGTGCCTTCTTGCTGCACTACCTGCAACATGACCCTCATATTGTCAGAATTCGAAGTAATCATGACTACTGGGTTGCCACACTCTTAGATCCCCAAACTTTTCAATCAACCTTTTCATTTTAATAAAGACCAAAAAAATGGTCATTTTTGAAATTATAAGCATTAGCAGGTTATTAGAAACTGAAATCAAACAGTTTTCAACTCAAAACTTTATTCTAGGTGATGTTACATTTTCACATAGGACCCCTTGTTCGAAAGGAGCTTCTGAACTCTCTCGTCCATTGAATTTGTCAGGTTTTGGATGGTTTCTGCTTCAATTGTTTTGCATGAGGACAGAATACCCTCCCAGAGCTGTTGCTTAGATGTGAACTGCCTCCCGCCATCATAAACACTCCTTTTGATGATGCTCCAGAGGTTCTGAATGGGGTAGAGGTCAGGGGAGCATGGGGGTCACACCATAAGTTTGTCCCCTTTTATGCCCATATCAGCCAGAGATGCAGATGTTTTATGTGCAGCATGAGATGGTGCATTATCATGCAAAAAAATGATCTTGCTGTGAAATACACGGTTCTTCTTCTTGAACCATGGCAGGAAGTGCTGTTTGAGAAAATCCACATACATTATGGAGTTCATCTTTAGCACTTTCAGGGATCCTAAAGGGGCCGACAATCTCTCTCCCCGTGATTCCAGTCCAAAACATTACTCCACCTCCTCCTTGTTGGCGCTGTAGCCGTGTTTGCGTGGGGTGTCCATCAACCAGCCATCCTCCACTCCATCCATCTGGACCATCGAGCGCTGCACGGCACTCATCCGTGAACAAAACAGTTTTGAAATCAGTCTTCATGTAATGTTTGGCCCACTGGAGCCGTTTCTGCTTGTGTGAAGTGGATAGATGAGGTCGACAGGATGGCATATGCACAGCTGCAAACCTCTGAAGGACCCTGCATCTTGTTGTTCGGGGGACGTTGGAGGCACCAGCAGCTTCAAAAACTTGTCTACTGCTATGACAAGGCTTTTTTGCCGCTGCTCTTTTAACCTGACGTAATTGCCTGTAGGAAAGAGTCCTCAATTTGCCCTTATCAGCACGCACACGTGTGTACTGTGAATCAGCTACATACTTCTTGATTGCCAAGACACTTCATCCTGATCATCGCACAATGTTGACTGTAGTCATGCCTTGACCTAAACACTCCATAATTTGTTGCTTCTCAGCAGCCGACACATCCTTTTTCTTTCCCATTTTGGCAGAAAATGTAGGCTGCTTAATAATGTGAAACAGCCTTCTTAAGTAGTCTTGCCTTTCATTGGACACACCTGCCAAACTAATTAGCACAGGTGTCTGCAATTGCTTACAGTGATATAAAGAGCCCTGACACACATCACCATCAATGAGTTTAACTGACAAACAAACAAATTCTTCCCTTATCACTCCTAAACACTTTTTGTATAATAATTTGGAACACAGTGTACATGTGCTTTTCCACAAAACACCAGTGGTTCACGTAGTGAGTTTTACAGTTCTAACTTGCCAACCGTGGTCTGTATGGAGTTGTTCAATAAAGGGCCCAAAATTAAGATAACATAGATGGGAGAGGTCTCTATGAATAGGAATTCCTAAGTATTTGATACCCTGTGAGGTCCAGGCAAAGGGAAAGTTGGACTGGATGGAATCCTATATGGTTTTGGGGAGGGAGACATCGAGGGCCTCAGACTTCGCTGCATTGATTTTAAAATTTGACCATGTAACAAAGTGATCTATTTCAGCCATAACAGCATGGATGGATATATATGATTGAGTGATATATACTAGTACATCATCAACAAATAGAGAGCACTTGTACTCGGTGCCTCCCACCTCAATCCACCTAATATTGGGGTTATGGCGAATTGATGAGAGCAGGTGCTCCGTCACTAGGATGTATAAGAGAGGGGACAGAGGACATCCCTGCCTTGTCCCATTGGTGATTGTGAAAGGTGATGAAAAAGTTCTGATGCACCCCCTGGGCCTTGGGACACCCGGAGCCGGACCCTTTTTGGTGGATGCTGGTGGTTGTAGTCTTCGTGGCAGCGACCCGGTTCCGTGGTTCAGGGTGGTCAAACCAGTGGCGGAACTATTTATGTGGTTTTGATGTTTAAATGTCCGACTACGCCACCCGTGGATTGCGGTCAGAGTGAACCGCCGCTACAGGGCAGACCGCTGAGGCTGGTGTTGTGGGTGCAGCAGAGCGTAGCGTAACTCCCCACGGGAGGAGTATAGCCTCAGGGCAGTGTATGCGGAGGATGGGGGTGATGGTGCAGAGCAGCAGCAGTAACGACACGGAGACAGTGATGCAGTCCAGGGCCTTTACTCACAGTTCTTATTATCCAGACCACGTCTGCAGGTAAGGCTGCCCACGTCATACTGTGCTCACCAGGTGAGGGGCTCAGACAACTCCCAGATAACTTTGGAGCGCTTCACAGGACCCCCTTTGTGTGTCCTTTGTCTGGCCTTTCTTACCAACCCTTCTGTCCGGCTGCCTCGGGCCTCCTCTTGGTAAACTTGGCGCCAGTTTCCCTGACCCTATGTGCTGCCCTCCTAGCGGGTGTAGCGAGGGGCTGCGCCACATAAAATGTCACAGCCTCCGGTTTCTAGCTGAGGGTCGTTTCCTGCTTCCACTAGTTGCGGAGACTGGTCTCCCCCTTTGGCCTGACCCCTCCATGCAGGTGGATTCGGGCGTGCGGTGGCGACTCGCCCGTCCGCACCCCTGGGAACCCTTCATTCCTCATTCCTGGAGCCTTCTCCGCTCCTCTTCCTTCCTTCTCCCTCTTCCAGGCCTGGGCCTCTGTTACTAGGCCCGCCTCCGGAGCAGAGCTCATGCAGAGCCCCTGCTCCCTGCCACTTCTGCTCAGACTTCTCTGCACTGAACTAAGATGGTGCCCACCTTTTATACTCCCTTCTCAATGCACCCAGGAACTGCTTCCTCCCTGCTCCTGCACTACAGGGTTCCCCTTCCTCAGTGTTCCCTCCCCCCACTCCAGCCAGGGACAGGGACTGTCGTGCCCATCTCAGGGGCATATTGGTCGCCCTGCCCCACGGCAATGTGGTGTAATGCATGCAGGTGTCGGGTCCTGATTCACACTCCATCCTTACCTGAGAGTGAGATATCACACCTCTGGGTGAGGTGCAATACCTCTGTAGCAACCGAGCCCTCAGGGTGCTACAGTTCCATTTATCTTCAGCCTAGGTGACGTATTGCGATACAGGGCCGTGATTTTGGCTATAAAAGGGTCCCCTAGACCCCTACCCCAAGCTTTTTAAGAGAATCATATATGGCGTGCCAGGAGACTCTATGGAATGCTTTCTCAGCATCCAACGAGAGTATCTAATTACAAATTTTTAACTGCATCTAGCCCAGGAAATACTTTGTGCCTAGTAGCAGTGTCTGCTAGTCAGCGGATTATCCCGGCTGTTAAGCAAGCTACACCACCTGTAGTTTGGACACTTAATTTTTTCAAAGGAAATACTTCGGGACCACGGGATACTCAGTGAAGAGCATCAGGAGGCACCCCAAGGCATAGGGGCTGGGACTGGCAGTAGGATGCCTTGCGGTGGGCAGCCGAGCTCAATCCTTATAAAAGCTTTTTAACTGCAGCAGCTTTAGTGGACGCTAATGGAGCTGGAATTACGCGGCTGCTGTCATGAGACTTGCCCTCCAATAGATCCTTGTAAATGAATTTAAAGTTTATTCATTCAAATTAGAGAGACAATTTAAATTAAAAAGCTTAGAGCTGCCTCCACCACAGGGGGGCTCGCTCGACCCACCAGCGGACAGGCACCAGTATTGGGAGAGGGGGGCTGGCCGTCAGGGTTCACCGCGGCTCTGACACAAACCCAGCGACATGGAGGTGGCACGGGCAGGAGCGGACTGAACGTGTCGGCTTCTCACTTTTTGGATTTTAGAAGGGCATGACATGCCTATATCTGTGTCTCCCCCTCCTTTTACTCCTCCACCTCTTTTCTTTTCTCATGACTTTATGTACTTGTCACTTTTCCATGTGTTAGTTGTGTCTTCTGAGCAGTTTGTCAGCTTTTGGACACCTTTGAAGGTGTTTTCTATGTGTTTCTATGTATTTTTGTTTGCCTGCCATTGGTTTTAACGGTGTTCGAAGGTGTTCGACGAACAGTTCGACGAACAGTTCGGCGAACACACGGGTGTTCGACGAACCGAACCGAACTCGAACACTACGGGGGTGGCTCAACACTACTAATAATATCAGTCCTCAGCGGTCCCAGAAATGGCACATCAATAGGATGCACCAATTCATGCGCATAGCCCTGAAGTGGTGGCAAGTGGGGTAATAGGGTTGGGGTTTATTTCAGCCTTGTATTTGCAGCTGACATGAAACCCAGGTTAGTAATGGAAGTAATGGAGAGGCGTCTATAAGAAACCCCCATTACTAACCCCATAGTAAAATTTGTGAAATAAAGGCACAGTTAGAAAAAATCCTTTATTTGAAATAAAAAAACACACTTATTTTTTTATTTAAAATAACAAACACAATATTTATTTTTGATTTTTTAAAGGAGACCAGGGAATTCACCTAACGCCCATTCCATTATATCCCTGGTCTCCTGTAAAAAATCAAAAATAAATAACAACAATATCCCTCACCTGTCTGACGTGTTGAAATAATCCACAGTATCCCATACAGATCTCACTTGTAGAACAGTCACATCAACAGATGTGACTGCTCTACAGGACAACTGGCTGCACACTGACACAGGAGTGTAATTACAATGGTCTTGCATTACTGCAATGCAGCGGAGCAGGCAGGACCTGACGTGATGTCAGAGTCATGTGGGTGTCACGTGACGGGGTAGTACTGAGCGCGATTAGAACCATAATATTAATTTTAACTTTATTTTTTTACTTGGAGCACCGTTGACGGTTGATGAGAGACTACTCATCCCATCAGCGGTGGCTGTGCTCTCTGTCTACAGTGATATCAGGTACCGGCTGATGGGAGTAGTAGTCACATCAGCCAGTGCCTGTTACCCGCAGTAAGCTTTTTACCATGGGTTACAATCAAAGTCATAGTTGCGGGATCACGCTGACAGCATGATACTGAAGCACGGAGATGACAGCGTGGGAAACCACTTATGTTCAGGTCCGGGCTCAGCTGAATTTTGCTGATTTTGAGTAAAATCTCAGGAATCTGAACATGAATCCGAATGTGCAATGTTTGTGTTGACTTTGAGATTGACGAACGTTCTCCAAACATATTCGCTCATCTCTAGTCACCATCTGCAGAACCACTACTTTATAGGGTATCTTGCTAATTGCTATCATTTCTACCTGTACCATTTGCATAACAGCAGGAGAAATTGATTCACAATCAGTGTTGCTTCATAATTGGACAGTTTGATTTCACAGAAGTGTGATTGACTTGGAGTTATATTGTGTTGTTTAAGTATTCCCTTAACAAAACAAATGAAAATATTAGACAAAGATAACACAAGTAAACACAAAATGCAGTTTTTAAATGAAAGTCGTTATTATTAAGGGAAAAAGAAATCCAAACCTCCAGGGCCCTGGGTGAAAAAGTGTTTGTCCCTAAACCTAATAACTGGTTGAGCCATCCTTAGCAGCAACAACTACAGTCAAGCATTTGCAATAACTGGCAATGAGTCTTTTATAACGCTCTGGAGGAATTTTGGCATACTCATCTTTGCAAAATTGTTGTAATTCAGCCACAATGGAGGGTTTCCGAGCATGAACTGCCTTTTGAAGGTCATGCCACAGCATCTCATTTGGATTAAGGTCAGGACTTTGACTAGGCCAGTTCAGCTCTGGCTGGGAATAGCACGCGTGCTGGGTCACGCGTGCAATAGATTTTAAGTGCAATAATTACAAGTGCAGTTAGACCATGGCAGTTGGACAGGGCAGGAGACAGGTAAGGTGCATAAAATTTTCATACAAACATGCTTCTTGGTCAGTCATAGCGCATTATGCATTAGTCTTATCAATCTGCTTTTTATTTGTTTTCACTTCTGCTTTCTCACAACTCACCCGCCCTTCAAAACATTCTGTGCACTCTCTCTATATCAGCCCCTCCCTTCTCCCCTCTCCCATGTATAACTCTGAGACTCTACTGACATTCCTCACCCACTGCAAACCATCCTCTACCTCCATACAGCATTCAAAACGTTCATACAAATCATTAGACCACCTGATCTTTCTCTTCTTTCTCTTTTTACTAGTCACAGGCGACATCTCCCCCAACCCTGGGCCCCCCTCCACTAGCGTACACCACTCTCCTCCAGCTGCATATAGAAACCCTGCTAATCTTATTAACGTTCAGTGCATGCCCTCTCCTATTGATTTCCATTGCGCTCTCTGGAACGCACGGTCTGTGTGTAACAAACTAACTTACATCCATGATTTTTTCCTCTCTAATTCTCTTAACCTTCTGGCTATCACAGAAACCTGGATTCAGCAGCTAGACACCACCGCTGCTGCTGCTCTCTCGTTTGGTGGGCTGAAATTTTCACATACCGCCAGACATGGTAACAGACAGGGTGGAGGTGTTGGTCTGCTCCTTTCCTCACAATGTGCTTTCCAGGTCATCCCCCCGGTTCCCTCACTTATGTTTCCTTCCTTTGAAGTCCACACCATCAGACTCTTTAAACCCTTCTCCCTGCGAGTGGCAGTTGTGTGTCGCCCTCCAGGCTCCGCCCGCCAGTTCTTAGATCACTTTGCCACCTGGCTTCCTCACTTTCTATCCTGTGACATCCCCACCCTCATCATGGGCGACTTTAACATCCCCATCGATGACCCCCTCTCCCAATCTGCCTCTCATCTACTTTCTCTAACTTCTTCATTCCGTCTCTCACAGTTTACGAATTCTCCTACCCATGAAGACGGGAACACTCTGGACCTGTTTTTTTCCAGTCTCTGCTTGCTGGATGACTTTACCAACTTCCCTCTCCCGATCTCGGACCACAACCTTCTCTCCTTCTCTGTTAAGAATTGTCTCCTCACCCGGGACACCCCCACTTACCACACTTATAGGAATACACGTACCATTAATACCCAGCAGCTTATGGACAATCTCCACACATCTTTAGCCCCCATCTCCTCCTTCTCCTGTCCAGACTTGGCATTGTCACACTACAACAATACACTGAAGAGCGCCCTAGATGAAGCAGCTCCTTCTACTCGCAGAAAGATCCGACACAGACAACGGCAGCCCTGGCACACGATGCAAACACGCTTTCTTCAACGTTGCTCGAGGTGTGCTGAGCGTCAGTGGAGAAAATCTCTTTTAGCAGAGGACTTCATCCACTATAAATTCATGCTCAAAACCTATAACTCTGCCCTTCATCTGGCCAAACAATCCTACTTCACCACCCTCATCACTTCAATGTCCAACAACCCAAAACGACTTTTCGAAACCTTAAACTCCCTCCTGAAACCTAAAGCACAGGCCCCCACCACCAACCTCAGCAGTGAGGATCTGGCCACTTATTTCTTGGAAAAAATCAACCACATCCATCAGGACATCTCAGCCCAATCTCCTCAGTGCCTGGATCCCCTTCCCTACTGCACTTCAAGCTCACTAGCCATCTTTGAGCCTGTCACAGAAGAAGAGGTTACCCAGCTCCTCGCTTCTTCTCGGCCTACAACCTGCAACAGTGACCCCATTCCTTCACATCTCCTGCAGTCCCTCTCACCGGTGGTCACCACTCACCTGACTAAAATATTTAACCTCTCTCTTTCGTCAGGTATCTTTCCCTCATCATTTAAACATGCCATCATAACCCCTTTACTTAAAAAGCCATCCCTGGACCAGAACTGCACTGCTAACTATAGACCTGTCTCTAATCTTCCCTTCATCTCTAAACTCCTGGAACGCTTGGTCCACTCCCGTCTAATCCGCTATCTCTCAGATAACTCTCTCCTCGACCCTCTACAATCTGGTTTCCGCTCCTTACACTCCACTGAAACTGCCCTCACTAAAGTCTCTAACGATCTACTAACAGCCAAATCCAAAGGTCACTGCTCCCTGCTGATTCTCCTGGATCTCTCTGCAGCATTTGACACTGTGGATCACCAGCTCCTCCTCACTATGCTCCGCTCTATAGGCCTCAAGGAAACCGTTCTCTCCTGGTTCTCCTCCTACCTCTCTGACCGCTCCTTCACTGTATCTTTTGCCGGCTCCTCTTCCCCTCCTCATCCCTTTACTATCGGGGTTCCTCAGGGCTCAGTCCTAGGCCCCCTCCTCTTCTCTCTATACACTGCCCCTATTGGACAAACAATCAGCAGATTTGGGTTCCAGTATCATCTCTATGCTGACGACACCCAACTATACACTTCTTCCCCTGACATCACCCCTACCCTAATACAAAACACCAAGGATTGTTTATCTGCTGTGTCTAGCATCATGTCCTCCCTCTATCTCAAATTGAATCTCTCCAAAACTGAACTTCTTGTGTTTCCCCCCTCTAGTAACCTAACTCTACCTAATATTGAAATTACCTTGGAGGGGTCAACCATAACTCCCAAGCAGCACGCCCGCTGCCTTGGGGTCATATTCGACACTAACCTTTCCTTTACTCCCTATATCCGATCACTCATTCGCTCTTGTCACCTGCATCTTAAAAACATCTCCAGAATCCGACCTTTTCTCACTTTGGAAACTGCTAAAACTCTTACTGTCGCTCTTATTCACTCTCGTCTGGACTACTGCAACTCTCTTCTGATCGGTCTCCCTCTTACCAAAATTTCCCCTCTCCAATCTGTCCTGAATGCGGCAGCCAGGGTCGTATTTATGTCCAGCCGCTTCACCGATGCCTCCACCTTGTGCCAATCATTACACTGGTTACCCATTCACTACAGGGTCCAATATAAACTCATTGCTCTCACCCACAAAGCTCTCTACAGTTCTGCACCACCTTATATCTCCTCTCTCATCTCAGTCTATCGTCCTACACGTGCCCTCCGTTCCACAAATGACCTAAGGCTAACATCCCCCATAATCCGAACCTCACACCTCTGTCTCCAAGACTTCTCTCGTGCTGCACCAGTTCTCTGGAATGCTCTACCCCAGACGATCCGATTGATGCCTAGCCCCGATGTCTTCAAGCGCGCTTTAAAAACCCATCTCTTTAAACAAGCCTACCACCTCAACTACTCAGTAAACTAACTTTCCCCTGTTCCCTCCTAAATACTAATCAGAATCTGCACCCTACTGTTCATATGTTTCTACACCCTCCATGCACTCGATAACTGCACTCGGTAATTGAGTATTGCACTTTAACATACAGGCTGATGACCGGATCATACAGCTTTATATGATAATCCCGACTTATTATAATTGCCAGACCTGAAATAACAAGCACTTTCCACCTATTGTGTCCCCCCATTTCCATGTAGATTGTAAGCTTGCGAGCAGGGACCTCACTCCTGATGTAACTGTTAAACGGTCTCACCTTGTATTGAATTTATTGTTTGTACATGTCCCCGCTTAATTGTAAAGTGCTGCGGAATATGTTGGCGCTATATAAATAAAAATTATTATTATTATTATTATTTTTGTTTTTCTTAAGCCATGCATAGGTGGACTGCACGTGTGTTTTGGATCATTGTCCTGCTGCATAACATAAAGTTAACTTCAGCTTAAGGTTATGAATAGATGGTCGGACATTCTCCTTCAGGATTTTTTGGTAGACAGCAGCATTCATGGTTCCATTTACCACAGCAAGTCTTCCAAGTCCTGAAGCAGCAAAACAGCTGTAGACCATCACACTACAACCACCATATTTTACTGTTGGTATGATGTTCCTTTTCTGAAATGCTATGTTACTTCTACTCCAGATGTAATGGGATGTACATATTCCAAAAAGTTCAACTTTGTCTCTTCAGTCCACAGAGTATTCTCTCCAAAAGTCTTTGTGATCATTAAGATGTTTTCTGGCAAAACTGAAATGAGCCTTAATGTTCTTTTTGCTCAGCAGTTTTTTTTCGTTTTGGATCTTTGCCATGCAAGACATTTTTGCTGAGTCTCTTTCTTATGGTGGAATCATGAACACTGACCTAAACAGAGGCAAGTGAGGCCTGCAGTACTTTGGATGTTTTTGTGGGGTCTTTTGTGACCTTTTGGATGAGTCATCACTGTGCTTTTGGGGGTAATTTTGGTCGGCCGGCCACTCCTGGGAAGGTTCACCACTATTCCATGTTTCCGCCATTTGTGTATAATGGCTCTCACTGTGGATCACTGGAGTCCCAAAGCTTTCAAAATGGCTTTAAAACCTTTTCCAGAAAGATAGAGTTCAATTACTATGTTTCTCATTTGTTCCTAAATTTCTTTGGAACGCAGCATGATGTCTAGCTTTTGAGGATCTTTTTTGTTTAATTCACTTTTGTCAGACAGGTTCTATTTAAGTGATTTCTTGATTGAGAACAGGTGTGGCAGTAATCATGCCTGTATGTGGCTAGGGAAATTCAACTCATCTTCTCAAAGATGTGATAAACCACAGTTCATTTATGTTTTAAGGGGGTGTGGTGTGAACATAAAAATTGATATTTTGAGTCCATATTGAAATACACAGAATTCATTTAAACCAGCATTTGTCTGATTAGATATTCACAGATAGATAAGGCTCATTCTGTTAAACCCTTACCTGATGTTTAGGCAAAAAAATGGAAGCTGGCATGTGCGGGCTGCACTGCAGGAATGAAGAGGCTTGGGATTCCAAGACGGATTTTATTAATACCAACGTGTTTCTGCGCCGGAGCGGCACCTTTCTCAAGGTATAAAAACCAAATGAACAGGACACAACAACTGAGGGCTTTAAGCAGGAGAAAATGGCTCCAAAAAGCATAAGGAACACCACTAAAAGGGGAAGGGGAAACAAATGAGATTAGATCTTGCCTCACAGTGGGATAGATTTACCCTATGTGAGGAAATTTAGGTGTGTGGCTATATGAGAATCCGGTATGAAGCTGAGAAGAGAAAAGGAAGAGAAAAAAAAAAAAGAAAAAAAAGCAACACAACTCGGCTTGTGTTCGGAGGAAGTGTTCCAGAGTTTCAGCATGGGGTTATAGTGGACACTGTGGGCAAAAATAAAGTTAGTGCAAATGTGGTGAAAATAATTAAAATACAGGAAGATATATATAGTGAAAATTGCAACAAAGCAGCTCAATATCAAAAAGGCATACAGAATTAGCGTATAAAGTAACAATATAAAATATATAAAAATAAAGCCACTATGTTACTGTGATAGGTTGTATACCCTCATAAAACCAAAGAGAATCTGCACTGGTAAGCAAAAATAAAATAAAAACGACAATAAGAGTATAAAATATGATAATAAAATAAAAATATTATGTGTAAAAATACATAAAAAAAAGAGCTCTAGTAAAAATAATCCATAGACTTGCCAACCTCATTTAAAAACTTCTGTGATCTCAATAAGTCCATAAGTCCATGTAGATGTACATCCAAAATCTAACTTCCATCCATTCGAGAACCAAGGACATTTCCTTATCACTTTTCTTGACCGAGTTCTCCATGATTTGAAAAACATTAATTAACGTACATCCAGGAATCTTAAACACCACTTTACCTCAAAAGAAAAATCAGCCGTATTATCTCTCAAAAGAATTTGAAAAATTGTCATTAGACCAGCTGACAAGGCAGGCAGGATCGTCATACAGAATCGAAATGACTACTTGAAAGAAGCATATAATTTATTATCCAGTCCTGACCACTACTCCATGACACCCTCAGATACTTTTCCATCTATTCAAGTGAATTATACCAATCTTATCCGTACAGCCTTTGACAAAGGCATATTAAATAAAAAGGAAAAAAAGTTCCTCACCATTACAGATCCCAGCAAGCCATTCTCTTTGGTTTTATGAGGGTACACAACCTATCACAGAAATATAGAGTGGCCTTATTTTTATATATTTTATATTGTTACTTTATACACTAATTCTGTATGCCTTTTTGATATTGAGCTGCTTTGTCGCAATTTTCAATATATATATATATCTTCCTGTACTTTTATATTTTATTTACTTTCACCACATTTGCACTAACTTTATTTTTGCACACAGTCTTCACTATAACCCCATGCTGAAACTCTGGAGCACTTCCTCTGAACACAAGCCGAGTTGTGTTGTTTTCTTTTTCTTTTTTTCTCTTTTCCGTCTCTCTTATCAGCTTCACACGGGATTGTCATATAGCCACACACCTAAATCTCCTGACTTTGGTTAAATCTATCCCACTATGAGACAAGACCTAATCTCATTTGTCTCACTTTCTTGTATTTTTTAATTACTCTTTATGTTTATCTTTCCTCACAATTCATATCTATTTATCACCTTTTTTTATATTTTTCATATCAATCTGCTCGATCAAGATTTAACCTTATTCCCTACACCCCTTCCCTATTTATTTATTTTTTTTCTCTACTTTATTAACCACTTTACCTTTCATGTGTCAACACGACTTTTTTTTTACTTTCTCTCTCCTTTTTTTGTTTTCTCTTTTTTTCTTTTTCCTCGCTACCTCGCTCTCTCATTTTAGGGGCGTTCCTTATGTTGTTTGGAGCCATTTTCTCCTATTTAAAGCCCTCAGCTGTTGTGTCCTGTATATTTGTTTTTTATACCTTGAGAAAGGCACCAGTCCGGCGCAGAAACGCGTTGGTATTAATAAAAACCGTCTTGGAATCGCAAGCCTCTTCATTCCCACAGCGCAGCCTGCCTAAACATGCCAGCTTCCATTTTTTGCCATTACCTCTGGAAGAAACATTTTCTTCAGCTGCGGGGCATCAGCAGCAGCTTTGTATGCATTTATAGGGGTTGTGCCTGCACACAACACCTTTAGATGAGTGCTACCATTGATTAAACCTACCCCTTGCCAGACGGTATTGCCCTATTTTGTGTTCATTTTTGTCCCTCTCCAGAGCTTCTCTCTTATCTGATGTTTAGACACAGACAATGTTCAGAGTAACAAAATATTGAGAACTGTTTACTCACATTGTCTGAAAATTCACCTCTCAAATAGTGCTATGTTTATTGTTTGTTATTGTAAAACATGGGGATTTGTTTAATCTTTATCTGCAGTTTACTTATGTGATTCCTGAGAGCTTTTGAATTGTGTTGGTTTATTGACCCCATTGTCTGAGAGCCTGTACATCTGATTCATCTTTTTTCCGAAGGCTGGCCACTGGAGGTTAAATGTGAACTTGATTTACTAGTGTAGATTCACAATATATAAGGCCAGAGAAATATTACTGAGACAGAAGCCATAAGTTGTACCTGAACTGATGTACCTGCAATTAAGTGTTGTGATATTTCCAGGGATTCTCTGTCTTAGAGATTCCATCTCTGATATTAAAGACAGATGATGTTTAAAAGCTCCTTGCTGATGACTAGTGTTGAGCGATACATTCTGATATCGGGAAATATCGGATCGGATTGGATCGGACGGATACCCAAAAAATATCGGATATCACCGATTCCGATACCGGAAACCAATGCAAGTCAATGGGACACAAATATCGGAATGAAAATAAACCCTTTCTTTCCTTGTACGTTAATTCTACATGAAGGAAAACAACTAAGAATAATGTAGAATGTATTACATGAAAAGTCGGCAATTAAGCAGCGGCATACACCCACCCGACAAATTAGAACAGAAAGAATAAAGCATCACACATAGATTAGATAGATAGAAACATGTCAGTCACATATATAAGAAGTACAGTGACAGTGTTGCTTACTGTACTTGTCATTTAGTGTTAAAGGATTTATTTAATAAAATAATAGTGTTTTCATGCACCGTCTCTTTAAAAAAGCCGGCCGGCAATTCAGCATTGGTACCCGACAATTTATAACAGAAAGAATAGAGCATCACACATAGATTAGATACATAGAAACATGTCAGCCACATACATAAGAAGTACAGTGATAGTGTTGATTACTGTACTTGTCATTTAGTGTTAAAATAAAGGATTTATTAAAAAAAAAATTGGCGTGTGGTTTCCCGTAATTTTAGTCTCTAGCAGAGGTTAAGCAGACGGCTGGGGCAGATGTTTGAAGCCTGGGAAGGGGGTAATACCCACGGAGCTTCCCAGGCTACTAATATCAGCCCCCAGCTGAATACCTACCTCCGATCCTCACAAGATCTCATACTCTACTCCCCTCTTATCTCCTCTTCCCACAATCGCATACAAGATTTCTCCCGTGCATCCCCCCTACTCTGGAACTCTCTACCCCAACACGTCAGACTCTCGCCTACCATGGAAGCCTTCAAAAGAAACCTGAAGACCTACCTCTTCCGACAAGCCTACAACCAGCAGTAACCACCGCTCCACCACATTACTGCATGACCTCCTCTACCCCCACCTATTGTATCCTTACCCATCCCTTGTAGACTGTGAGCCCTCGTGGGCAGGGTCCTCGCTCCTCCTGTACCAGTCGCTGACTCGTTTTGTTAAGATTATGTAAATGTTTTTGCTATGTATACCCCTATCACATGTAAAGCACCATGGAATAAATGGTGCTATAATAATAAATAATAATAATAATAATACCTAGCCTTTACTAGCTATTAAAATGGGGGACCCCAAAAATAATGACGTGGGGTCCCCCCTATTTTAATAGCTAGACATACAGCTGGGGGCTGATATTAAGAGCCCAGGAAGGGTGCCATGAATATTGGCCCCCTCCCAGGCTAGAAACACCAGCCGTCAGCCGCCCCAGAAATGGCGCATCCATAGGATGCACCAAATCTGGCACTTAGCCTCGCTCTTCCCACTGCCCTGTAGCGGTGGCAGTGGGGTGATAGGGCTGGGGTTGATGTCAGCTTATAATGCCAGCTGACATCAAGCCCAGGTTAGTAATGGAGAGGCGTCTATAAGACACCCCCATTACTAACCCCATAGTCAAAGTTAAAAAAAAAAAAACACCCGGGATAAAGTCCTTTAATTGAAATAAACACACAACTCAATATTGTTCTAAATTAAACCATACTTACCATCACGCCCATTCCAGCTGAAGCCAATGTCTTCTGCAATAAAAGTAAAATAATAAAGCAACATCATCCTTACCTTTCCCTGGTTCCCACGACAGCTTCATCTCTGCTACATTCACATGACAGGCTGGATCGCAGCCGAAAGCTGACACCGAGCTTGCTATGCCGCAGACACTGAGAAGCGCAGGCATGCTTGTGCTCCTCAGTGTTTCGCTGTGACGGCATAATGATGAGCCGAGGTCATGTCCAATGAACTCAGCTCACCTCATGCATGTCACTGACAGTGTGGGAGAATTCTCCTGCACTCAGTGTTATGTTCTGCTACCAGAGCTAAGGAAAGAGAGGAGATCTGTCCCTACGATAGAACTCAGCTTAATCCCTACGCTGTAACAGGGAACCTGATCCTGCGATCAGACCTGCTAAAGTCCTAAGCTAGTCTGTACGGAGACCTATAGATGTGGGGAAGGAATCCCTACAAGTACTAAGGACTGGGAGGAATATGGGACACCTCCTAACAGAAATAGTAGCAGACAGACGAACAAACAAAATATATAGAACATAGAGGTCAGTAGACCAAGCAAACTAACAGAGCAAGACACAGAGCACAGGCTAGCTAGAAAGTAGATATACAATGAAGTCCAGCAAAGCCAGAAGGGCGGAGCAGGATTAAATAGGCCAACAAGGTCATGTGACCAGCAAAGGAAAAAAAAACTAAGAGCAAGGTTCTAACAGTACCCCCCCTTCTAAGAGGATCCTCCGGATCCCCTAGGACCAGGCTTATCAGGAAATCTACTGTGAAACGCTCTGATAAGTCTGGACGCGGAAACATCATCCGACCTCACCCAAGAGTTATCCTCGGGACCGAAACCTTTCCAGGCCACAAGATACTGCAAACTACCTCTATACCGTCTAGAGTTAAGGATGCGAGAAATTTCATATTCCCCGTCCTCCACCACCGGAGGAACAGAGGCAGAGGCGTCACAATCCGATACAACAGCTTTTTTCAACAGAGAGACATGAAATACCGGATTAATTCTCCAGGAGGTAGGAACCTCCAACCTAACAGCAGATTGGTTGACAACCTGAAGCACCTTAAAGGGCCCTACAAACTTGGGACCCAATTTCTTTGAAGGAATCCTCAACCGCAGATTCCTAGAGGACAACCAAACCATGTCACCAACAGCGAACAAAACCTCCTGTCGTTTCCTATCAAAGTAGTCTTTAGATTTTCTGTTGGCCTCCTGAAGATTACCACGCACATCCGTCCAAACTCTCTCCAAATCACTGGAAAAATTCTCCTCCTCAGGCACGGCAGATCCCAACTTGGAGAACGACCCAAACGACGGATGTCTCCCAGAACAACAAAAAAAAGGCGAACAACCAGCAGAAGAAGATGTATGATTGTTCAGAGCAAATTCAGCAAGTGGCAGAAACTCAGACCACCCCTCTTGATTGTCTGCCACAAAACAACGCAAGAACTGCTCAACATCCTGGTTTTTCCTTTCTGTCTGGCCATTAGATTCAGGATGATATCCGGACGAGAACGACAAATGAACTCCCAACCTATCACAAAAGGCACGCCAAAAACGAGCCACGAACTGAGGACCCCTATCAGAAACAATGTCAGTAGGAACGCCATGAAGTCTGACAATTTCCTTGACAAAGGCCTTAGCGAGAGTTTTAGCGCAGGGCAGTTTGACGAAAGGAACCAAGTGACACATCTTGCTAAAACGGTCCACGACCACCCAGATGACAGTAAAACCCTCAGAGGGGGGAAGGTCAGTTATAAAGTCCATAGCCAAATGTGTCCAAGGAGCACTGGGAATCTCCAAAGGACAAAGCAACCCCGCAGCAGGAGTATGTGAGGACTTAGATCTAGCACATATAGTACATTGACGCACCCACTTAATGACTTCCTTCTGCCATCCAGGCCACCAAAAACTGCGACCCACCAGTCTCTTGGTCTCAGAGATTCCGGGATGACCTGCCAACCGAGATTCGTGACACTCAACAAACAAATCTCTCCTAAAGGTCCCAGGCACAAACAACCTCCCATGAGGAGTGTTAGAAGGGGCATTCTCCTGTGCTTTAAGAATCTCATTTTCCAAAACGGAGTCCAAAGCAGCTATCACAACACCTTCTTGTAAAATGTTCTCCTCTTTCTCAGCACCGACTATGGGAGAAAAACTGCGAGACAAGGCATCCGCCTTAACATTCTTAGTACCAGGGATGTAAGTAACGGAGAAATTAAACCGCGAGAAAAACAGTGCCCACCTAGCCTAACGGGCATTCAGGCGCTTGGCAGCATCAAGATATATCAGATTTTTATGATCCGTAAGAACCTGAACGGGAAATTCCGCACCTTCCAAGAAGTGGCGCCAGTGTTCAAATGCGAGTTTAATAGCCAATAATTCCCGATTACCAATATCGTAATTCAGTTCAGTCTCCGAAAATTTTTTTGAAAAAAAGGCACAGGGATGTAATCCATCCCCGTTATCCTGAGACAATACTGCGCCAACCCCCACAGAGGAAGCATCAACCTCAACCAAAAACGGCCTAGTAACATCAGGCTGCATAAGGATGGGAGCAGAGGTGAACCTCTCCTTGAGATACACAAAAGCTTCAATGGCCTCAGAAGACCACTGAACCGCATCAGCACCTTTCCTGGTGAGATCAGTCAGAGGTTTGACAATACTAGAAAATTTTTTTATGAATTTTCTATAGTAATTGGCGAAACCCAAAAACCTCTGTATCGATTTCAAACCAATAGGCCTAGGCCATTCCTGCACAGCCTGAACCTTAACCGGATCCATCTCAAAACCTTTGCTGGAGATAATGTAGCCCAAAAAACTAATTCTCTGTACAGCGAACTCACATTTCTCCAGCTTAGCAAAAAGCGAATTGTCCATTAATAACTGTAATACCTCACGCACGCTCCGCGAATGAGACTCCAGATCCGGCAAATAAATCAAAATGTCATCCAAATACACAACCACATTTTTACCGATCAAAGGTCTAAGGATGTCATTAATCAGATTCTGAAAAAATGCAGGAGCATTAGTAAGACCAAAAGGCATAACCAGATTCTCAAAATGACCCACAGGAGTGTTAAAAGCAGTCTTCCATTCGTCACCCTCCTTAATGCGCAACAGATTGTATGCCCCCTTAAGGTCAATTTTAGAGAACCACTTGGCCCCCATTAACTGGTTAAACAGATCAGAAATCAATGGCAGTGGGTTAGGATTGCGTACCGTAATTTTGTTAATCTCACGAAAATCCAGACAAGGACGTAAACCGCCGTCCTTTTTTTTTACAAAAAAAAATCCAACCGCCACAGGAGACTTAGAGGGCCTAATGTGACCGGCGGCCAAACTTGTCTGTATGTATTCCTCCAAAGCCTTCCTCTCAGGAATAGTAAGGTTAAATAAACGACTTTTAGGAAGAGTCGCTCCAGGGACAAATTCAATAGAACAATCATAGTCTCTATGGGGAGGCAAAACCTGCGATTCCTTCTCAGATAAAACTCTCCAAAAATCCTGAATAGGAACAGGCAATTCTCCCCTATCCAAAGCTGCAATACGCCCATTACAACACTTGTCATAACATTTATGGCTCCAGGATTTAATTTCACTGGTAGACCAATCCAGTACAGAATTGTGAAATTTTAACCAGGGCAATCCCAATATTACTGGAGAAGGCAAGTTATTCAACACTACCAAATCCAATTTCTCATGGTGAACACCATTAATAGTGAGAGGAAATTCACAGACCTTGAGAGTATTATTCTTCAAAGGGGAACCATCCACAGAAACCACAGCAATGGGGGAGGGTAAAGGTTCAGGTTTTAAATTGAGTCTTTCCACAAATCCCCCATCAATAACATTCAGAGTAGACCCACAATCGACAAACACCCGAAATTCCATTAATTTTTCCTGAGCAATCGTGGAAGCAGCTAAAAATACACCCTTGGAATTTAAACAGGCAATACGGGCATGACTGACCATTTTTTTTTCTTTCTTCATACGAAGCTCACAGCCTTTAATCAAATGACCAGATTTTCCGCAATAGAAACACAAGCCTTCAAAAAATCGACGGTCTTTTTCTTGAGAGCGAGGTGCCACCGATCCAATCTCCATCGGTTCACCACTGTTAGTACATACATTCTCATAACCAGAAACTGACATAGCAGAGGATTTGCTCTCATTAACCCTTGCAAGCAGTCTTCTATCCACCCGTATAGCTAATTGCATAGCCTGTTGCAAATCTTCAGGTGTAGGATAAGCAATTAGCAGGTCTTTAACCCTTTCACTGAGCCCAGCAAGAAATAGACTTTTCAGAGCAGAATCGTTCCACCCTGTTTGAGTAGACCAACGACGGAAATGAGTACAATATTTTTCCACATTACCTGATCCTTGTTTTAAACGTCTCAACTCAGTCTCAGCTGATGCGACACGGTCAGGATCATCATATAATAGTCGCAAAGCAGAAAAAAAACTATCCACTGATCTGAAGCATGTATCACTAGGTTGCAAAGAAAAGGCCCACTCCTGAGGCTCTTTGCGCAAAAGTGACATTATGAACCCTACGCGCTGGGATTCATCCCCAGAGGACTTAGGTCTCAAACGAAAATACAATAAGCAAGCATTTTTGAATGAAAAAATTCTCGGTGTTCACCAAAAAATAAATCCGGCAAACATACCTTAGGCTCCAAGAAATGTGCTGCAGGACAGTTACTCACATGCTGACGGAGCTCGGCCACCTCCAGAGAGAGTCCCTGCAGGCGATGAACCAAATCCTGAACCGACACCATGATGGAACAGAAAAATCTTTCCTTAGAGAATTTGCTGGCTGGACTTACTGTTATGTTCTGCTACCAGAGCTAAGGAAAGAGAGGAGATCTGTCCCTACGATAGAACTCAGCTTAATCCCTACGATGTAACAGGGAACCTGATCCTGCGATCAGACCTGCTAAAGTCCTAAGCTAGTCTGTACGGAGACCTATAGATGTGGGGAAGGAATCCCTACAAGTACTAAGGACTGGGAGGAATATGGGACACCTCCTAACAGAAATAGTAGCAGACAGACGAACAAACAAAATATATAGAACATAGAGGTCAGTAGACCAAGCAAACTAACAGAGCAAGACACAGAGCACAGGCTAGCTAGAAAGTAGATATACAATGAAGTCCAGCAAAGCCAGAAGGGCGGAGCAGGATTAAATAGGCCAACAAGGTCATGTGACCAGCAAAGGAAAAAAAAACTAAGAGCAAGGTTCTAACACTCAGTGCTTGAGCAGGAGAATTCTCCCACGCTGGAATGGCATTGAGATGACAAGCTGGATCACAGCTGAGCGCTGCCATCCAGCCTGTTATCTCAATGCCATCCCAGCATGGGAGAATTCTCCTGCTGAAGCGCTGAGTGCAGTAGAATTTTCCCACGCTGTCAGTGATGTGCATGAGGTGAGCTCATGTCCAATGAACTCAGCTCACCTCATGCACGTCGTTGACAGCGTGGGAGAATTGCCCGCGATTTGTAGTTTCTATGAAGGATGGCATGCTGGATGGCAGCGCTCAGCTGCCATCCAGCCTGTCATCTCAATGTCATCCCAGTGTGGGAGAATTCTCCTGCTGAAGCGCTGAGCGCAGGAGAATTTTCCCACGCTGTCAGTGACGTGCAGGAGGTGAGCCGAGTTCATAGAACGGCTCATCTGGATGCCGTCACAGCGAGACACTGAGGAGCGCAAGCATGCCTGCGCTTCTCAGTGTCTGTGGCGTGGCAAGCTGGATGGCAGCTTTCGGCTGCGATCCAGCCTGTCATGTCAATGTAGCAGAGCTGAAGCTGTCGGGGGAACCATGGAAAGGTAAGGATGAGGTTGCTTTATTATTTTACTTTTATTGCAGGAGATCGTTGGCTTCAGCTGGAATGGGCGTGATGGTAAGTATGGTTTAATTTAGAACATTAAAAAATTGTGTGTTTATTTCAATTAAAGAACTTTATTCTGGGTGTTGTGTTTTTTTAAATACTTTACTAGAAATTTATGGCGGTCATGTCTAATATTGGCGTGACCACATGAATTTCGGGCTTAGGGCCAACTGATAATGCCAAAGTGGCCCTAACCCCTTTATTACCCAGTGAGCCACCGCACCAGGGCCCTGGATGAGTTGGGTACAGCGCCAGAAGATGGCGCTTCTATGAACGTGCCATCTTCTGGGATGGCTGCGGACTGCAATTTGCAGCAGGGGGGGCCCAGAAAGCTTGGGCCTCCCTGTGCTGCGGATTCCAGCCCCCAGTTGCCTAGATGTACCTGGCTGGACACAAAAATAGGGCGAAGACCCACGTATTTTTTTTTTAAATAATTTCATGAAATTCATGAAATAATTAAAAAAAGGGCTTCCCTGTATTTTTGTTTCCAGCCAGGTACAAATAGGCATCTGGTGGTTGGGGGCAGCCCGTTCCTGCCTGCTGTACCTGGCTGGACCCAAAAATAGGGCGAAGCCCCACAGCATTTTTTTTTAAATTGTTTCATGAAATTCATGAAATAATTAAAAAAAGGGCTTTCCTGTATTTTTGTTTCCAGCCAGGTACAAATAGGCATCTGGGCTTTGGGGCAGCCCGTTCCTGCCTGCTGGACACAAAAATATGGCGAAGGCCACGTCAAATTTTTGGTGAAAAATTCAATAACATTTTTAAAAAAAAAACACATTTAGCGACTGCATCTTTATTAACCCCTCCACGTGAGGGGTTAATAAAGATGCAGTCCCTAAATTATTATTTTTTTAATTGTTTTTTAATTAATTTTTCCCAAAAATTTGACGTGGGCTTCGCCATATTTTTGTATGCCAGCCAGTTACAGCATCCAGGAACGGGCTTCCCCAACCACCAGATGCCTATTTGTACCTGGCCGGACACAACAATATAGGTAACCCTTTTTTTTATTATTTCATGAATTTCATGAAATAATGAAAAATAAAATAAGTGGGGCTTCGCCCTATTTTTGTGTCCAGCCAGGTACAGCAGGCAGGAACAGGCTGCCTCCCATCACCAGCTACCTATTTATGCCTGGCTGGACACAACAATATAGGGAAGCCCTTTTTTTTTAAATTATTTCATGAATTTCATGAAATAATTTAAAAAAAAAATGCGTGGGTCTTCGCCCTATTTTTCTGTCCAGCCAGGTACAACTAGGCAGCTGGGGGCTGGAATCCGCAGCGCAGGGAGGCCCAAGCTTTCTGGGCCCCCCTGCTGCAAATTGCAGTCCGCAGCCACCCCAGAAAATGGGGCGTTCATAGAAGTGCCATCTTCTGGTGCTGTACCCAATAGAGATGAGCGGTGTTCGACTAGAACTGTTCGCCAATCTCAAATTCGAGCTGTTTTGGGCGGTGTTCGAGTTGTTCGACGAACCCGAACGATTTGCAAAAAATTCGGCTGTTCGAGGTTATGTTCGATAACTGTTCGTGCACCAAAAGCGTGTCCTGCATGGATTGTCTGCCACTCACTGTAATGCCACAGCCATGGTGGTTGTGGCATTACAGTGATTGCCCAAATCGATGGGAACAGTGCCAACAGTGAAACATGAAAAGCCGGCAATTCAGCAGCGGCATACACCTGTACCCGACAATTTAGAACCGAAAGAATAGAGCTTCACACATAGATTAGATAGATATAAACATGTCAGCCACATATATACGAAGTACAGTGACAGTGTTGCTTACTGTACTTGTCATTTAGCGTAAAGGATTTATCAAAAAAAATAATAGTGTTTTCATGCACCGTCTCTTTAAAAAAGCCGGCCGGCAATTCAGCAGCGGTACCCGACAATTTATAACAGACAGAATAGAGCTTCACACATAGATTAGATAGATAGAAACATGTCAGTCACATATATATGAAGTACAGTGATAGTGTTGGTTACTGTACTTGTCATTTAGTATTAAAATAAAGGATTTATTATTAAAAAAATTGGCGTGGGGTTCCCCTTAATTTTAGGCTCTAGCGGAGGTTAAGCAGACGGCTGGGGCAGATGTTTGAAGCCTGGGAAGGGGGTAATACCCACGGAGCTTCCCAGGCTACTAATATCAGCCCCCAGCTGAATACATAGCCTTTACTAGCTATTAAAATGGGGGACCCCCCCAAAAAAATGACGTGGGGTCCCCCCTAATTTAATAGCTAGCAAAGGCTAGGCAGACAGCTGGGGGCTGATATTAATAGCCCAGGAAGGGAGCCATGAATATTGGCCCCCTCCCAGGCTAGAAACACCAGCCGTCAGCCGCCCCAGAAATGGCGCATTCATAGGATGCGCCAATTCTGGCACTTAGCCTCGCTCTTCCACGCTGCCCTGGTGCGGTGGCAGGGGGTAATAGGGTTGGGGTTGATGTCAGCTTATAATGCCAGCTGACATCAAGCCCAGGTTAGTAATGGAGAGGCGTCTATAAGACACCCCCATTACTAACCCCATAGTCAAAGTTAAAAAAAACACAAACACCCAGAATAAAGTCCTTTAATTGAAATAAAGACACAGTCCTTTATTGTTCTAAATTAAACCATACTTACCGTCACGCCCATTCCAGCTGAAGCCAACGATCTCCTGCAATAAAAGAAAAATAATAAAGCAACCTCATCCTTACCTTTCCATGGTTCCCACGACAGCTTCAGCTCTGCTACATCGAGATGACAGGCTGGACCGCAGCAGAACGCTGCCATCCAGCCTCTCATCCCGCAGACACTGAGAAGTGCAGGCTTGCTTGCGCTGCTCAGCGTCTCTCTGTGACGACATCCAGATGAGCCGAGTTCATGTCCAATGAACTCGGCTCACCTCATGCACGTCACTGACAGCGTGGGAAAATTCTCAAGCTGAAGCGCTGAGTGCAGGAGAATTTTCCCACGCTGTCAGTGACGTGCATAAGGTGAGCTCATGTCCAATGAACTCAGCTCACCTCCTGCACGTCACTGACAGCGTGGGAGAATTCTCCTGCACTCAGCGCTTCAGTGCGAGAATTCTCCCACGCTGAAGCGCTGAGTGCAGGAGAATTTTCCCACGCTGTCAGTGACGTGCATGAAGTGAGCCGAGTTCATTGGACATTAACTCGGCTCATCTGGATGCCCTCACAGAGAGACACTGTGGAGCGCAAGCAAGCCTGCGCTTCTCAGTGTCTGCGGGATGACAGACTGGATGGCAGCGTTCTGCTGCGGTCCAGCCTGTCATCTCGATGTAGCAGAGCTGAAGCTGTCATGGGAACCATGGAAAGGTAAGGATGATGTTGCTTTATTATTTTTCTTTTATTTCAGGAGATCGTTGGCTTCAGCTGGAATGGGCGTGATGGTAAGTATGGTTTAATTTAGAACAATAAAGAATTGTGTGTTTATTTCAATTAAAGGACTTTTTTCTGGGTGTTGTGTTTTTTTTAAATTCTTTACTAGAAATTCATGGTGGTCATGTCTAATATTGGCGTGACCCCATGAATTTCGGGCTTAGGGCCAGCTGATAATGCCAAGCTGGCCCTAACCCCTTTATTACCCAGTGAGCCACCGCATCAGGGCCCTGGATGAGTTGGGTACAGCGCCAGAAGATGGCGCTTCTATTAATGCGCCATTTTCCAGGGTGGCTGCGGACTGCAATTTGCAGCGGGGGTGGCCCAGAAAGCTTGGGCCTCCCTGCGCTGCGGATTCCAGCCCCCAGCTGCCTAGTTGTACCTGGCTGGACACAAAAACAGGGCGAAGCCCCACGTCAATTTTCTTTAAATTATTTCATGAAATAATTAAGAAAAAAGGGCTTCCCTATATTGTTGTGTCCGGCCAGGTACAAATAGGCAGCTGGTGGTTGGGGGCAGCCCGTTCCTGCCTGCTGTACCTGGCTGGACACAAATATAGTGCGAAGCCCCACGTCAATTTTTTTAAAATTATTTCATGAATTTCCTGAAATAATTTAAAAAAATTGACGTGGGGCTTCGCACTATATTTGTGTCCAGCCAGGTACAGCAGGCAGGAACGGGCTGCCCCCATCCACCAGCTGCCTATTTGTACCTGGCCGGACACAACAATATAGGGAAGCCCTTTTTTTCTTAATTATTTCATGAATTTCATGAAATAATTAAAAAAAATTGAAGTGGGGCTTCGCACAATATTTGTGTCCAGCCAGGTACAGCAGGCAGGAACGGGCTGCCCCCAACCACCAGCTGCCTATTTGTACCTGGCCGGACACAACAATATAGGGAAGGCCTTTTTTTCTTAATTATTTCATGAATTTCATGAAATAATTAAAAAAAAAGTACGTGGGGCTTCGCCCTATTTTTGTGTCCAGCCAGGTACAACTAGGCAGCTGGGGGCTGGAATCTGCAGCGCAGGGAGGCCCAAGCTTTCTGGGCCCCCCCCCGCTACAAATTGCAGTCCGCAGCCACCCCGGAAAATGGCGCGTTCATAGAAGCGCCATCTTCTGGCGCTGTACCCAACTCATCCAGGGCCCTGGTGCGGTGGCTCACTGGGTAATAAAGGGGTTAGGGCCAGCTTGGTATTATCAGCTGGCCCCAAGCCCAAAATTCATGGGGTCACGCCAGTATTAGACATGACCGCCATGAATTTCTAGTAAAGTATTTAAAAAAAACACAACACCCAGAATAAAGTCCTTTAATTGAAATAAAGACACAATTCTTTATTGTTCTAAATTAAACCATACTTACCATCACACCCATTCCAGCTGAAGCCAACGATCTCCTGCAATAAAAGAAAAATAATAAACCAACCTCATCCTTACCTTTCCATGGTTCCCACGACAGCTTCAGCTCTGCTACATCGAGATGACTGGCTGGACCGCAGCAGAACGCTGCCATCCAGTCTGTCATCCCGCAGACACTGAGAAGCGCAGGCATGCTTGCGCTCCTCAGTGTCTCGCTGTGACGGCATCCAGATGAGCCGAGGTCATGTCCAATGAACTCGGCTCACCTCATGCACGTCACTGACAGCGTGGGAAAATTCTCACGCTGAAGTGCTGAGTGCAGGAGAATTCTCCCACGCTGTCAGTGATGTGCATGAGGTGAGCTCATGTCCAATGAACTCAGCTCACCTCCTGCACGTCACTGACAGCGTGGGAAAATTCTCCTGCAATCAGCGCTTCAGCGTGAGAATTTTCCCACGCTGTCAGTGACGTGAATGAGGTGAGCCGAGTTCATTGGACATGAACTCGGCTCATCTGGATGTCGTCACAGAGAGACGCTGAGCAGCGCAAGCAAGCCTGCGCTTCTCAGTGTCTGCGGGATGACAGGCTGGATGGCAGCGTTCTGCTGCGGTCCAGCCTGTCATCTCGATGTAGCAGAGCTGAAGCTGTCGTGGGAACCATGGAAAGGTAAGGATGATGTTGCTTTATTATTTTACTTTTATTGCAGGAGATCGTTGGCTTCAGCTGGAATGGGCGTGACGGTAAGTATGGTTTAATTTAGAACAATAAAGGACTGTGTCTTTATTTCAATTAAAGGACTTTATTCTGGGTGTTTGTGTTTTTTTTAACTTTGACTATGGGGTTAGTAATGGGGGTGTCTTATAGACGCCTCTCCATTACTAACCTGGGCTTGATGTCAGCTGGCATTATAAGCTGACATCAACCCCAACCCTATTACCCCCTGCCACCGCACCAGGGCAGCGTGGAAGAGCGAGGCTAAGTGCCAGAATTGGCGCATCCTATGAATGCGCCATTTCTGGGGCGGCTGACGGCTGGTGTTTCTAGCCTGGGAGGGGGCCAATATTCATGGCTCCCTTCCTGGGCTATTAATATCAGCCCCCAGCTGTCTGCCTAGCCTTTGCTAGCTATTAAATTAGGGGGGACCCCACGTCATTTTTTTTGGGGGGTCCCCCATTTTAATAGCTAGTAAAGGCTATGTATTCAGCTGGGGGCTGATATTAGTAGCCTGGGAAGCTCCGTGGGTATTACCCCCTTCCCAGGCTTCAAACATCTGTCCCAGCCGTCTGCTTAACCTCCGCTAGAGCCTAAAATTAAGGGGAACCCCACGCCAATTTTTTTAATAATAAATCCTTTATTTTAATACTAAATGACAAGTACAGTAACCAACACTATCACTGTACTTCATATATATGTGACTGACATGTTTCTATCTATCTAATCTATGCGTGATGCTCTATCTTTCTGTTCTAAATTGTCGGGTACCGCTGCTGAATTGCCGGCCGGCTTTTTTAAAGAGACAGTGCATGAAAACACTATTATTTTTTTAAATAAATCCTTTACACTAAATGACAAGTACAGTAAGCAACACTATCACTGTACTTATTATATATGTGACTGACATGTTTCTATCTATCTAATCTATGTGTGAAGCTCTATTCTTTCTGTTCTAAATTGTCGGGTACAGATGCTGAATTGCCGGCCGGCTTTTTTAAAGAGACGGTGCATGAAAACACTAATATTTTTTTTAATAAATCCTTTACACTAAATGACAAGTGCAGTAACCAACACTGTCACTGTGCTTCTTATATGTGTGACTGACATGTTTCTATCTATCTAATCTATGTGTGATGCTCTATTCCTTCTTGTCTAAATTGTCGGGTACCGGTGTATGCCGCTGCTGAATTTGCCGGCCGGCTTTTTTAAAGAGAGTGTCTTCTGAGCAGTTTGTCAGCTTTTGGACACCTTTGCAGGTGTTTTCTATGTGTTTCTATGTGTTTTTGTTTGCCTGCCATTGGTTTTAACGGTGTTCGACGGTGTTCTAAGGTGTTCGACGAACAGTTCGACGAACAGTTCCTCGAACATCCCGGTGTTCGACGAACCGAACCGAACCCGAACACTACGGGGGTGGCTCAACACTAGTACCCAACTCATCCAGGTCCCTGGTGTGGTGGCTCACTGGGTAATAAAAGGGTTAGGGCCAGCTAGGCATTATCAGCTGGTCCTAAGCCCGAAATTCATGGGATCACGCCAATATTAGACATGACCGCCATGAATTTCTAGTAAAGTATTTAAAAAAACACAACACCCAGAATAAAGTCCTTTATTTGAAATAAACACACAATTTTTTAATGTTCTAAATTAAACCATACTTACCAGCACACCCATTCCAGCTGAAGCCAATGATCTCCTGCAATAAAAGTAAAATAATAAAGCAACCTCATCCTTACCTTTCCATGGTTCCCACGACAGCTTCAGCTCTACTACATTGACATGACAGGCTGGATCGCAGCCGAAAGCTGCCATCCAGCTTGCCATGCCACAGACACTGAGAAGCGCAGGCTTGCTTGCGCTCTGCAGAGTCTGGCTGTGATGGCAACCAGATGAGCCAAGGTCATGTCCAATGAACTCGGCTCACCTCCTGCACGTCACTGACAGCGTGGGAAAATTCTCCTGCACTCAGCGCTTCAGCAGGAGAATTCTCCCATGCTGGGATGGCATTGAGATGACAGGCTGCCAGCATGCCATCCTTCATAGACACTGCAGAGCACAGGCATTCTTGCGTTCTGCAGTGTCTCTGTAGGATGACAAGCTGGATGGCAGCGCTCAGCTGTGATCCAGCCTGTCATCTCAATGCCATCCCAGCATGGGAGAATTCTCCTGCTCAAGCGCTGAGCGCAGGACAATTCTCCCACGCTGTCAGTGACGTGCATGAGGTGAGCTGAGTTCATTGGACATGACCTCGGCTCAACTTCATGTCGTCACAGTGAGACACTGAGGAGCGCAAGCATGCCTGCGCTTCTCAGTGTCTGCGGCATGGCAAGCTGGATGGCAGCTTTCGGCTGCGATCCAGCCTGTCTTGTCAATGTAGCAGAGTTGGAGCCGTCGTGGGAACCATGGAAAGGTAAGTATGAGGTTGCTTTATTATTTTACTTTTATTGCAGGAGATCGTTGTCTTCAGCTGGAATGGGCATGATGGTAAGTATGGTTTAATTTAGAACATTAAAGAATTGTGTGTTTATTTCAATTAAAGGACTTTATTCTGGGTGTTTGTGGTTTTTTTTTATCTTTGACTTTGGGGTTAGTAATGGGGGTGTCTTATAGACGCCTCTCCATTACTAACCTGGGCTTGATGTCAGCTGGCATTATAGGCTGACATCAACCCCAGCCCTATTACCCCACTGCCACCGCTACAGGGCAGTGGGAAGAGCGAGGCTAAGTGCCAGAATTGGCACATCCTATGAATGCACCATTTCTTGGGCAGCTGACAGCTGGTGTTTCTAGCCTGGGAGGGGGCCAATATTCATGGCACGCTTCATGGGCTATTAATATCAGCCCCCAGCTGTCTGCCTAGCCTTTGCTAGCTATTAAAATAGGGGGGACCCCACGTCATTATTTTTGGGGTCCCTCATTTTAATAGCTAGTAAAGGCTAGGTATTCAGCTGGGGGCTGATATTAGTAGCCTGGGAAGCTCCGTGGGTATTACCCTCTTCCCAGGCTTCAAACATCTGCCCCAGCCGTCTGCTTAACCTCCGCTAGAGACTAAAATTACGCCGAACCCCGCGCCAATTTTTTTTTTAATAAATCCTTTATTTTAACACTAAATGACAAGTACAGTAATCAACACTGTCACTGTACTTCTTATATATGTGACTGACATGTTTCTATCTATCTAACCTATGTGTGATGCTCTTGTCTTTCTATTCTAAATTGTCGGGTACCGATGCTGAATTGCCGGCCGGCTTTTATAAAGAGACAGTGCATGATTCACTATTATTTTTTTTAATAAATCCTTTAACACTAAATGACAAGTACAGTAAGCTGAGCACTGCCATCCAGATTTTCATCCTTCAGAGACACTGCAGAGCGCAGGCATTATGGGAACTTCCGATTCTGGTATTCGATATTCTAAAAGTATCGGAACTCAGTATCGGAACTCCGATACCGCGAATATCGGTCGATACCCGATATTTCAGTATCGGAATTCTCAACACTATTGATGACGTGAGTATATGTATCTAACCTTTGTATGTTAACATATACAAAAAAGTATGCAATATTATAATATCATACTATTCCTTTAATTGTGTATTTCATCTTTTAAATCAACTCTTATAAATAAAATTGCATTAAATCGCAAGTCGTTGCCTTCTTTAATACTGTATCGGAACCTTACTGTTATAAACTTGGCAAAACATAATTTGGCGTAGTCGTCAGGATACGCAGAAGGCTCAGAAGTTCTTTTTGTTAAAAATTCCAATCATCTGGAATTTAAAATGACTTTGTATGATAAGGTATGATAGAGTGATATTGCGTAAAACATGCCTTTCTTTAAGAAAAAGGTAGTTTTAAGTGAGTCTATTGAGATTCCAGGTTGGGAACAGACTCCCTATAATATTTTGACAACCAAATGGTCCCACAGTGTTGGTTTGAGTGAACCATGGGACAAATGTCTGAAGGATGCTGAACCAGTTGATGTGGTTGCATGCTTGCAAAAAGTGAAAGTAGAACAAGGTAAAGAGTTGGGCGCTGTTGATAGGCGTGGATGGATCCTGTGTTCTGCATATATAAAATAGCATGAGGAAAGAATACTTATGTTAACAAAAGTTCAAGAATTGAAAAGACAGTTGTGTGAGGCCCAGAATGCATTGGTTATAGCACAGTGTCAGAAAAAGTTATTAATGGACAGATGTGATGGATATCAGCATGTTGCAGAAAAGGCTGCTGTACATGTAGCGCTGTACAGATACAAAAGGAGGTGAGGGAAGCTTAATAAAAAGAAAGTAGCTTTTGTCATAGCCAAAGCAAGGATAGAGTGGAACCGTGATCAGTGGGATGGTGATGTATGGGATATAACTGACTCCGAAAACATCACCGTTCCAGAGTCTGAGGATGAATATTTCAATGGGAAGAGGGAAATTGATCCTCATCTTAAGCCAGTGATAGTTCATCCTCTATATCGGATACGGATTGTAGAGACAGCTACAGCTAAAAAGAATAAGAATGCAGTTGAAGATTATAGTCAGCAGGAGCTTAATGATTTTCATTATCGTTTTTCTCAAAATCCAAATGAACCTTTGTTAGCTTGGGCAGACAGATTATGGGAGGTTGGGGCTCATGGAGTACAGGTGGATGCTGTGGATGGCCAAGAATTTGTCCAACTCAGCCATGAACCACTAGTGAACGAGGCATTCCATACCTTGACAATTCAGCAACCACATGTGGTGTGTAGTATGCTTGATGTTGTGGCTATGGCATTGGAGCATAAATACCCATCTGAGGCAGACTGGCCTCCCAATGAAAAACCATGGTTTCCGTTGAAAGATTGTGCTCAGAGTTTAAAGAAGGAGGTCATGAAAAATGCTATTTCAGCAAGCACCTATGATGATTATACGCAAGTTACTGTAAGTGTATCTGTTAGAAATCATATCATTAGAAATGCCCTTCCAGCTTATAAACATATCATGATGATAATAATGATAATTCAGACTGGGAAAACTATCGCCAATACATTGGAGGCGATTCGGCAAAAAGGGGATCTTGGAGATTGGGGTTCCAAATTAAAAGGTAATTTTACCTCTGAAGAGCAGCATGATGATGTCAAAAGTAATTACAATCCTAGATCTTGCATTACCTGGAAAGATATGTTTATGGCCTTATAAAGGATGATGTCCACAAGGATAAAATAGACTTAATTGGTACTGACTAGTGTTGAGCCACCCCCATAGTGTTCGAGTTCGGTTCGGTTCGTCGAACACCCGTGTGTTCGCCGAACTGTTCGTCGAACTGTTCGTCGAACACCTTCGAACACCGTTAAAACCAATGGCAGGCAAACAAAAACACATAGAAACACATAGAAAACACCTTCAAAGGTGTCCAAAAGCTGACAAACTGCTCAGAAGACATAACTAACACATGGAAAAGTGACAAGTACATATAGTCATGCAAAAATAAAAGAGGTGGAGGAGTAAAAGGAGGGGGAGACACAGATATAGGCATGTCATGCCCTTCTAAAATCCAAAAAGTGAGAAGCCGACACGGCCAGTCCGCTCCTGCCCGTGCCACCTCCGTGTCGCCGGGTTTGTGCCAGAGCCGCGGTGAACCCTGACGGCCAGCCCCCCTCTCCCAATACTGGTGCCTGTCCGCTGGTGGGTCGAGCGAGCCCCCCTGTGGTGGAGGCAGCTCTAAGCTTTTTAATTTAAATTGTCTCTCTAATTTGAATGAATACACTTTAAATCCATTTACAAGGATCTATTGGAGGGCAAGTCTCATGCCAGCAGCCGCGGTAATTCCAGCTCCAGTAGCGTCCACTAAAGCTGCTGCAGTTAAAAAGCTTTTATAAGGATCGAGCTCGGCTGTCCACCGCAAGGCATCCTACTGCCAGTCCCAGCCCCTATGCCTTGGGGTGCCTCCTGATGCTCTTCACTAAGTATCCCATGGTCCCGAAGCATTTCCTTTGAAAAAATTAAGTGTCTAAACTACAGGTGGTGCAGCTTGCTTAACAGCTGGGATAATCCGCTTACTAGCAGACACTGCTACTAGGCACAAAGTATTTCCTGGGCTAGATGCAGTTAAAAATTTGTAATTAGATACTCTCGTTGGATGCTGAGAAAGCATTCCATAGAGTCTCCTGGCACGCCATATATGATTCTCTTAAAAAGCTTGGGGTAGGGGTCTAGGGGACCCTTTTATAGCCAAAATCACGGCCCTGTATCGCAATACGTCACCTAGGCTGAAGATAAATGGAACTGTAGCACCCTGAGGGCTCGGTTGCTAAAGACGTATTGCACCTCACCCAGAGGTGTGATATCTCACTCTCAGGTAAGGATGGAGTGTGGATCAGGACCCGACACCTGCATGCATTACACCACATTGCCGTGGGGCAGGGCGACCAATATGCCCCTGAGATGGGCACGACAGTCCCTGTCCCTGGCTGGAGTGGGGGGAGGGAACACTGAGGAAGGGGAACCCTGTAGTGCAGGAGCAGGGAGGAAGCAGTTCCTGGGTGCATTGAGAAGGGAGTATAAAAGGTGGGCACCATCTTAGTTCAGTGCAGAGAAGTCTGAGCAGAAGTGGCAGGGAGCAGGGGCTCTGCATGAGCTCTGCTCCGGAGGCGGGCCTAGTAACAGAGGCCCAGGCCTGGAAGAGGGAGAAGGAAGGAAGAGGAGCGGAGAAGGCTCCAGGAATGAGGAATGAAGGGATCCCAGGGGTGCGGACGGGCGAGTCGCCACCGCACGCCCGAATCCACCTGCGTGGAGGGGTCAGGCCAAAGGGGGAGACCGGTCCCCGAACTAGTGGAGGCAGGAAACGACCCTCAGCTAGAAACCGGAGGCTCTGACATTTTATGTGGCGCAGCCCCTCGCTACACCCGCTAGGAAGGCACCACATAGGGTCAGGGAAACTGGCGCCAAGTTTACCAAGAGGAGGCCCGAGGCAGCCGGACAGAAGTGTTGGTAAGAAAGGCCAGACAAAGGACACACAAAGGGGGTCCTGTGAAGTGCTCCAAAGTTATCTGGGAGTTGTCTGAGCCCCTCACCTGGTGAGCACAGTACGACGTGGGCAGCCGTTACCTGCAGACGTGGTCTGGATAATAAGAACTGTGAGTAAAGGCCCTGAACTGCATCACTGACTCCGTGTCGTTACTGCTGCTGCCCTGCACCATCACCCCCATCCTCTGTGGTCTGCCCTGTAGCGGCGGTTCACTCTGACCGCAATCCACGGGTGGCGTAGTCGGACATTTAAACATGAAAACCACATAAATAGTTCCGCCACTGGTTTGACCGCCCTGAGCCACGGAACTGGGTCGCCGCCACGAAGACTACAACCACCAGCATCCACCAAAAAGGGTCCGGCTCCGGGTGTCCCAAGGCCCAGGGGGTGCGTCAGAACATTTTCATCACCTTTCACAATCACCAATGGGACAAGGCAGTGATGTCCTCTGTCCCCTCTCTTATACATCCTAGTGACGGAGCACCTGCTCTCATCAATTCGCCATAACCCCAATATTAGGTGGATTGAGGTGGGAGGCACCGAGTACAAGTGCTCTCTATTTGCTGATGATGTCCTAGTATATATCACTCAGTCACATATATCCATCCATGCTGTTATGGCTGAAATAGATCACTTTGTTACATGGTCAAATTTTAAAATCAATCCAGCGAAGTCTGAGGCCCTCGATGTCTCCCTCCCCAAATCCATATAGGATTCCATCCAGTCCAACTTTCCCTTTGCCTGGCCCTCACAGGGTATCAAATACTTAGGAATTCCTATTCATAGAGACCTCTCCCATCTATGTTATCTTAATTTTGGGCCCTTTATTGAACAACTCCATACAGACCACGGTTGGCAAGTTAGAACTGTAAGATTCACTACGTGAACCACTGGTGTTTTGTGGAAAAGCACATGTACACTGCGTTCCAAATTATTATACAAAAAGTGTTTAGGAGTGATAAGGGAAGAATTTGTTTGTTTGTCAGTTAAACTCATTGATGGTGATGTGTGTCAGGGCTCTTTATATCACTGTAAGCAATTGCAGACACCTGTGCTAATTAGTTTGGCAGGTGTGTCCAATGAAAGGCAAGACTACTTAAGAAGGCTCTCTCACATTATTAAGCAGCCTACATTTTCTGCCAAAATGGGAAAGAAAAAGGATGTGTCGGCTGCTGAGAAGCAACAAATTGTGGAGTGTTTAGGTCAAGGCATGACTACAATCAACATTGTGCGATGATCAGGATGAAGTGTCTTGGCAATCAAGAAGTATGTAGCTGATTCACAGTACACACGTGTGCGTGCTGATAAGGGCAAATTGAGGACTCTTTCCTACAGGCAATTACGTCAGGTTGAAAGAGCAGCGGCAAAAAAGCCTTGTCATAGCAGCAGACAAGTTTTTGAAGCTGCTTGTGCCTCCAACGTCCCCCGAACAACAAGATGCAGGGTCCTTCAGAGGTTTGCAGCTGTGCATGCGCCATCCTGTCGACCTCCTCTATCCACTTCACACAAGCAGAAACGGCTCCAGTGGGCCAAACATTACATGAAGACTGATTTCAAAACTGTTTTGTTCACGGATGAGTGCCGTGCAGCGCTCGATGGTCCAGATGGATGGAGTGGAGGATGGCTGGTTGATGGACACCCCACGCAAACACGGCTACAGCGCCAACAAGGAGGAGGTGGAGTAATGTTTTGGGCTGGAATCATGAGGAGAGAGATTGTCGGCCCCTTTAGGATCCCTGAAGGCGCTAAAGATGAACTCCATAATGTATGTGGATTTTCTCAAACAGCACTTCCTGCCATGGTTCAAGAAGAAGAACCGTGTATTTCACAGCAAGATCATTTTTCTGCATGATAATGCACCATCTCATGCTGCACATAAAACATCTGCATCTCTGGCTGATATGGGCATAAAAGGGGACAAACTTATGGTGTGACCCCCATGCTCCCCTGACCTGTACCCCATTCAGAACCTTTGGTGAATCATTAAAAGGAGTGTCTATGATGGCGGGAGGCAGTTCACATCTAAGCAACAGCTCTGGGAGGGTATTCTGTCCTCATGCAAAACAATTGAAGCAGAAACCATCCAAAACCTGACAAATTCAATGGACGAGAGAGTTCAGAAGCTCCTTTCGAACAAGGGGTCCTATGTGAAAATGTAACATCACCTAGAATAAAGTTTTGAATAAAGTTTTGAGTTGAAAACTGTTTGATTTCAGTTTCTAACAACCTGCTAATGCTTATAATTTCAAAAATGACCATTTTTTTGGTCTTTATTAAAATGAAAAGGTTGATCGAAAAGTTTGGGGGATCTAAGAGTATGGCAACCCAGTAGTCATGATTACTTCGAATTCTGACAATATGAGGGTCATGCTGCAGGTAGTGCAGCAAGAAGGCACTTATGTGCCTTGCGCATCTCGGAGCCCCAAAATTATTTTCCGGGCTAGATGCAGCTAAAAATTATTTTTAATTTTAAATCTGGTGAAGCTTTAGTATAGATGGCCTAATAGGATCAGTGCTGCACACTGCTACAAAGCCCAAATTATTTTCCAGTCAAGATACAGATAAACATGATTAGTAATTTGAAAGCTTAAAACGGTTTGTAGGGTGATTTTAACCAATCATCAAGCTTTTACTCTCCCCAGGATGACACAGGGGTAGAAAAGTCGTTTCGGATCCATGATTTGTTCATCTTTATGAACGTGAGTCTGTCTACATTATCAGTGGAGAGCCGCGTGCGCTTATCTGTCAGCACACCACCAGCAGCGCTGAACACACGTTCAGACAGAACGCTGGCTGCGGGGCATGACAAGATCTCCAAGGCGTAAGTGGCTAGCTCCGGCCATTTATCCAGATTGGAAGCCCAAAAAGAGCAAGGGTCCAGTGACACAGTCGTGGCTTCAATGTTTACTTGGAGATACTCCTGTACCATCGTCTCTAGGCGTTGACTATGTGTCGGACTTCTTGTCTCCTGTGGCCTTGCAAAGGATGGGCTAAAAAAGTGGTGAAATGATTCCGCAAAATTGATGTTACCAGCAGATACTGTGGTTCTGTCATGGTTTGAGTGCTGAACACTTGACGGTCCCACGGTTGGCAAGTTGGAACTGTGAGATTCACTACGTGCACCACTGGAATTTTGTGGAAAAGCACATGTAAGATTCTGCAACAGTCTCTGCTGATACTCCTGCATGCGTGCATCCCTTTCTATGGCAGGAATAATTTCTGCAAATTTACTTTTGTACCGGGGATCTAACAGTGTGGCAACCCAGTAGTCAGGATTATTTCTAATTCTCACAATTCGAGGGTCATGTTGCAGGTAGTGCAGCAAGAAGGCACTCATGTGTGTTGCGCATCCAGGAGCACCAAGTCCCTGTTGTGTTGGTGGCGAGGTAACAATCATGCTTCCTTCCTCTGTCCTCTCCCCCCAACCTCGCACAACAGAAATGTGATCAAGGTCTCCCTCATCTGATGAGTCTTCCATCAGTTCGTCCTCCACTTCTTCCTGGGCTCCTGCACCTTCCTCACTAGTTTGGCTGCTACCATGCGCCCTGGTAAAACCATCTCCCCCACCCTCACATGCCTGCCGCCTTGGTGCTGCCGACCGTCTGGACCTTGCAGATGTTAGCCCTTCCGCACACAACTCCTCCTCCTCTACTTCCTCCACCTCCTCTTGTGCCACCACCTGACTCCGAATTCTGTTTAACATGTGCTACAGCATGTAAATCACCGGAATAGTCATGCTGATAATGGCATCGTCAGCACTAAACATCTTCGTCGCCATTTCAAAACTGTGCAGAAGGGTGCATAGGTCCCTGATCTGAGACCACTCCTCCAGCGTGATTTGCCCCACCTCTGAATCTCGTTGGCCCAGGCTATACGTCAGAACGTATTGCACCAGGGCTTGTCGGTGCTGCCACAGTCGCTGCAACATGTGCAGAGTTGAATTCCACCGGGTAGGCACATCGCATTTTAGCCAGTGAAGTGGCAGGCCCAACGACTTCTGTAGAGATGTAAGTCGCTGAGCTGCGGGATGCGAACGGCGGAAGTGAGCACACAGCGACCGTGCCCTCTGCAGAAGGCCATCTAGTCTGGGATAGTGGGCTAAAAAATGCTGGACAACCAGGTTCAACACGTGAGCCGTACAAGGCACGTGTGTGACATTGCCCCGGCGAAGGGCCGCACCCAGGTTTGCAGCATTGTCGCACACGG
This sequence comes from Phyllobates terribilis, assembly GCF_046119375.1. NCBI lineage: Eukaryota > Metazoa > Chordata > Amphibia > Anura > Dendrobatidae > Phyllobates > Phyllobates terribilis. The sequence continues at coordinate 450,682,872 of NW_027362764.1, forward strand.
CCTTCCCTGGTTTCAGGTCCAGTGGAGACAACCATTCATGAAATTGGTTCTCCAGAGCTGACCACAACTCCTCAGCTGTGTGACTCACATTTCCCAGACATTTCAATGTAAAAACCGCCTGATGACGTTGAGCCCTACTGCCAGCATAGTAAGGAGGTGTGCAGGATCCCTTCTGCGCAGTTAGAAAGCTTGTGGCATGACCAGACAGGCTTTGGGTGCAGGTGGAAGACCAAGAGGAGGTTGAGGAGGCAGAAGCAGTGGTGGAACTTTGACATAAAGAGGATTGACGCACAACTCGTGGGGACGGCAAGACTTGGACAGCAGCCCCTTGTCCTGCTGTCACCATAGTTACCCAGTGCCCAGTCAGCGACATGTAACGCCCCAGTCCATGCCTACTCGTCCAAGTGTCTGTGGTGAAATGCACCCTGTCACACACAGAGTTTCTCAAAGAAGCGGTGATGTTGTGTGCGACATGCTGGTGGAGCGCAGGCACACCTTTCTTTGAGAAGTAGTGCCGACTGGGCATCTGGTACTGGGGCACTGCGACGGACATAAGGTCTCGAAAATCCTCTGTGTCCACCAGGCGGAAAGGTAGCATTTCTGTAGCCAAGAGCTTGCAGATGGTGAAATTCAACCTCTTAGCTTTCTCATGGCTAGGAGGAAATGGTCTTTTACTTGTCCACATCTGAGGGACCGAGGGCTGGCTATTGTGCTTAGACGGGGTTGATAAGGGTGTCCCCGGCAAACTGCCGGTCTGTGAGGAAGATGCAGGCGGACATGTTAGGTTGCCTTGATCCAAAGGTGGTGCTATCGATGTCGGACAGCGCTCAAGACCAGCTGGTGTTACCACCTCCAAAGAAAATGATGACCTGCCAATCACGCTGGCTGTTGCGGGTAAAGAGGTGGCAGGTCTGCGCCCCAAAACAGGTGTGACTGCTGTCCCCCCAGTCACAGAGGATGAAGAGGCCGCGGATGCACAAGATATGGCAGACGGTGGTTGGCCCGGCCGGCTAGACCGCATTGTAGCACACTGAGCTTCCCACTGCAACTTATGCTTCATGTCCATGTGCCGGTTCATGCATGAAGTACTCAAACTACGTATTTTTTGGCCTCTACTTAGCTTTTGCTGACAAATGTTACAGATAACACGAGTTGAGTCATCTTTATCGATCTGAAAAAATGCCCAGGCTATGCAAGGCTTAGCACCCATGCGACCTGAAGAGCCACCACGACTTGTGGTGAGAGGCAGAGTTGTGTTTGAGGATGCAGTTGTTGACGTGCTTCCAGTACTACGTCTCTGTCCAGGAAGGCGCAACCTGACCTCGTCGTCACTAGCATCTTCCTCCACCTCCTCTGCTGACCTCATCTCTTGGCTGACTGTGGGTTGACAGTAAGTGGGATCTCCGACCTCATCATCATCACCCTGTGCGTTATCACACCCGTCGTCCTCAGAGCCAACCTGTTCCTGCCCTGACAAAAAACTAAAGTTGTCGCTCCAATCAGGTATTTGAGTCTTATCATCGTCTTCCTCATTGTCTCCACCAACAGGAGTTACAGTTTGGGAATGAGGGTCTACATTATGGTCAGAACCTTCTGCGTCTGGTCCTGGATCCGACTCATAAAGATTCTGGGCATCAGTGCAGATCATTTCCTCGTCTGGATTCACAGAAGCGCTGGAGTCGACCTCTGATTCCCAGGCTATAGTATGAGTAAACAGCTCTGCAGACTCAACCATCTGTTCTACCTCATACTCAGACGGGCAGCTGGAGATTTGGGAGCTGTGAGGAAGCAAGTGCGATTTGGGTGACACCTTTGAGGACTGGAGTATTTGTGATGTTGAAGTTGATGTGGAGGAGAGCCCACTTAAAGGAGCACTTGATATCCGTTGAAGCACCTGCTGTTTTTGTGCCTCATCTGGAATTTGTAGCGATTGGCGTGGCCGTAAGAAAGGGATCTTATCACATTGTCCGCTAAAAGAAGTAGACATTTTAGTTTGGCTGGAAGATGGTCTTTCTTCTGCACCCACCCCACGGACACAACCTTTTTTCCCCTTCCCAACACGCCTATTCCCCTTTCCACCAGCAGCAGGCCTTTTTCCACTCATTTTGGTGGTTAACTAATTCACAACTCTGGAGTTGTTTGCACAAAAAAACAATGGATGGTAACCGAGCAGAGCTGAGTGGCCAAACTGTGGTATTAGGCCAAAACTATTGGCTGGGTTAGATGCAGAAAAAAATTATTTTTAATTTGCAACCTGATGGAGGTCAGTATAGATGGACTAATAGACCAAGTCCCACACACCGCTAGAAGCCCAAATATTTTTTCAGAGCTAGATGCAGAAATTTTTTTTATTCAATTTGCAACCTGATGGAGGTCAGTATAGATGGACTAATAGACCAAGTCCCACACACTGCTAGAAGCCCAAATATTTTTTCAGAGCTAGATGCAGAAAAAAATTATTTTTAATTTGCAACCTGATGGAGGTCAGTATAGATGGACTAATAGAACAAGTCCCACACGCTGCTAGAAGCCCAAATATTTTTTCAGAGATAAATGAAGAAAAAAATTATTTTTAATTTGCAACCTGATGGAGGTCAGTATAGATGGACTAATAGACCAAGTCCCACACACTGCTTGAAGCCCAAATATTTTTTCAGAGCTAGATGCAGAAAAAAATTATTTTTAATTTGCAACCTGATGGAGGTCAGTATAGATGGACTAATAGACCAAGTCCCACACACCGCTAGAAGCCCAAATATTTTTTCAGAGCTAGATGCAGAAAAAAATTATATTCAATTTGCAACCTGCTGGAGGTCAGTATAGAAGGACTAATAGAACAAGTCCCACACACTGCTAGAAGCCCAAATATTTTTTCAGAGCTAAATGAAGAAAAAATTTATTTTTAATTTGCAACCTGATGGAGGTCAGTATAGATGGACTAATAGACCAAGTCCCACACACCGCTAGAAGCCCAAATATTTTTTCAGAGCTAGATGCAGAAATTTTTTTTATTCAATTTGCAACCTGATGGAGGTCAGTATAGATGGACTAATAGACCAAGTCCCACACACTGCTAGAAGCTCAAATATTTTTTCAGAGCTAGATGCAGAAAAAAATTATTTTTAATTTGCAACCTGATGGAGGTCAGCTTAGATGGACTAATAGACCAAGTCCCACACACTGCTAGAAGCCCAAATATTTTTTCAGAGCTAGATGCAGAAAAAAATTATTTTTAATTTGCAACCTGATGGAGGTCAGTATAGATGGACTAATAGAACAAGTCCCACACGCTGCTAGAAGCCCAAATATTTTTTCAGAGATAAATGAAGAAAAAAATTATTTTTAATTTGCAACCTGATGGAGGTCAGTATAGATGGACTAATAGACCAAGTCCCACACACTGCTAGAAGCCCAAATATTTTTTCAGAGCTAGATGCAGAAAAAAATTATTTTTAATTTGCAACCTGATGGAGGTCAGTATAGATGGACTAATAGACCAAGTCCCACACACCGCTAGAAGCCCAAATATTTTTTCAGAGCTAGATGCAGAAAAAAATTATATTCAATTTGCAACCTGCTGGAGGTCAGTATAGAAGGACTAATAGAACAAGTCCCACACACTGCTAGAAGCCCAAATATTTTTTCAGAGCTAAATGAAGAAAAAAATTATTTTTAATTTGCAACCTGATGGAGGTCAGTGTAGATGGACTAATAGACCAAGTCCCACACACTGCTAGAAGCCCAAATATTTTTTCAGAGCTAGATGCAGAAAAAAATTATACTCAGTTTGCAACCTGATGGAGGTCAGTATAGATGGACTACTAGAATGATGCTATGCCTAAAAGATTTTACTTCACTAGGTGCAGTAAAAAGATTGGTATTCTATACACAGGTGGTATATCTTGCAACACAGATAGGCTACTCCACTGACTAACACACTCTGCAATAGGCCAAAAAGGATTAGCTTTGCTAGATTCAGCCAAATGCTGTGAAAAAAACTTGCACAGCACTGGCACAGACCTGCCTGGCAAAAACTGATAGGAACTGATGTAACCTAGTCCTGAAAAGGACTCCAATTACAATTAGTCTTTACTCCCACAATCTATCTATTTAAGAGCACAGACCGGCCTGATAAAAGTCGTAGGAAATGCTGTAACCTAGTCCTTAAAAGGACTGCAATCACAACTATTCCCTACTCCCAAGCTATCTGTATATTTGTGCGAAAATTGGCTTGAAATTAACAAGGTATAGCGCACACAGCAACAGCGGTGCCGTCTAACACGCAGCTGCAGCAGTGAGAAAATGGTGGCGACGGGGAAAATGGCTTGGTCTTATAGGGCAAGGACATGTGACATACACTGCCAATGACACATGCCCTTGCTTGTGTGAAAAAAAGCACTTCGCTCCGTGTGTGCGCTGCTGATAGGCTGACAGATTGCACCTCCCCACTGCAAATGCGGGAAAGAGAAAAAAAAATGGAGATCTTCATTGTTCCTGCAGAGATCCATCCCCTGCCCCTCCCCCCGCCCCGCTGTACACTCAAACTGCGTATTAACATTAATTTTCATCATTACTGAGAAAAAATCCAGTTATGATTTTGGTGCACGAACAGTTATCGAACATAACCTCGAACAGCCGAATTTTTCTCAAATTGTTCGTGTTCGCCGACCGGCTCGAACACCGCCCAAAACAGCTCGAATTTGAGATTGGCGAACAGTTCGAGTAGAACAACGCTCATCTCTAGTACTGACAATATGTTAAATTTGTATAAAAAGAGAGGACTTAATAAAAAGACATGCATTTCACATAATAAAAAGGTTACAGTAAGATTCTGAATCCCCTCATCGCCTGCAAAGTTCACAGCACCAGGGTTTGAGGATTTTTATAATGAAGTAAAATCCTTGCTACCGGAATTCAAAGTCCAACAAAAGGGGCCATCATTTTCTCCTACCAAGATGTCTTCATCTGAAATGGAGGATCGATGGAGGTAAACAGATAAGAGTGATTGAATTGCTGGCCATGCCACACAAATGTTGGTAGATACAAGGGCACAGGCCAGTTTAATTAATGGAAATCCAAAATAATTCAGTGGGCACAAGGTTATAATTACAGGATTAGGAGGAAAGCAAATTGAGGCAGTTCTGACAGAAATATCATTGAAGGTTGGAAATCTTCCAACTGCAATGTATCCTGTAATGATTGTTCCTATTCCAGAGTATATGATTGGCATTGACATACTGAAGGGAATGACTCTGTAAGTACCAGATGGCAAATATCAATTTGGAGTGCCCCCCTTAGTATTGGATCCACTTTCTCAACTATCCGTGAAGGTTTTCATTGAAGTGGCTCCATTGGTGGCGGGAAGAATAAAAATGTCTCCAGTAGAAATCCCTCCAAGTTCAAAAAGAATCAGAATGGAACAGTATAGGATCATGGAGGGTGGTGGGGGGATAAGGAGATCAGTGAGACAATTCAGGACAGAGCAAAACCAGAAGTTAGTGGAATCTCAACATTGCATGAGAATGTAAGCAAAGTCCCTACGGGACTTCAGCCACAGAGGATACGGAAGTCCATTCAAGATTCCCCTGTAAAATGGGAGGTACTCTTTGAACAATTGACTCCTAAGCAAAGGAAACATGCCTGAATTACAGCTAGGTACCAAGGTCAGCTAGGTACCAAGGTAACAACCGTGTATCAAAGGAAGTGGGCTCTCAGTCTACAAGTAGTGTTGAGGGAATTTGTTCGGCGAATTTTCGAAAGTTTCAAATTCGGCACAAATATGGCACACTCGGATTCGTGATCGCAAAGGCGAGCAAATTTTCTTAAAATTGGAAAAGTTTGACGAATACAGGGCTATCACGGCGTTTTGAACAGTTTTGATAGCATAGTGCAAGTGTATGATGAGCGGTTACATGTGCCAGGTGAGTGTGGGGGCTGTTGAGAGCTTAGAGCAGGTCAGATCAGCGGAGTACTGTTTTTTTTTTCCTGTGGGCGGTAACTTTAACTAAGGAAAGTGCGGCCAGCCAATCATAGCGCAGGAAGCATCTACAATGTCCAAACATAAAGGCTTCCTCAATTGGCTGCAGAAACCACATGTCCTCTCAATATAAAAAAGCGGCCATGTTCCCTCAGCACCATTATATTCATGTCACTGCTGGAGACAGATGCAGCTCAGTGTTCTCCTGTGTAGTAAGAGATATTAGCTATATAGATGGACGCTTGTGTGGCAGTCAGATAGTGTAGATAATTCCTGGCCTGTGTACCTCTGCAACTGCTGGCGCAGCACATTTTTGGTGTTCTTGTGCAAATACTGAGATTCTGACAGAAACAGAGGGCCCGTGCCATACAATAGTGCTGTGCACCGCTGGTATAGAGCTCCACGTCTCAGTATACCTTGAATCTTTTTTTGCACTTGCTAATGTGATCAAGCAAGCGCAGTGCACCTTTTCATTTAGTGGGGTTGAAATTGTGCTCTGTACAGTCTGACGAGCTTCTTATTGAAGAGCACAAAATCTATTTTTTTCTGTTGCTATTGTGATATTGAAAGCTCTGTGCACTAAAGTTTTTTTAGTGTCAGATACTATTTTAGTGGAGTTGAACTTCAGGTGGTTTCAGAGTAAAAAAATACATTTTTTTCTCTTGCTATGCCCAGTCCAAAAAATATTTTTTCCTGTGCCAAAAGTTATACAGTACCAGCTACTTTGTTAGTGTCTGTCAAATTCAGCTTGTACGCACAGTCAAAGGTTTCTTACTGTGGCGAAGTTGATCCAGTCTACTAAAAGGCAGAAACTATTTTTAATGGCGTTGAACTTGTCCTGGTTTCACAGTAAAAAAAAAAATATATTTTATTAGGCCCAGTCCAAAAAATATTTTTTCCTGTGCCAAAAGTCATACAGTGCTATAAAGCCAGCTACTTCGCCAAAGGCTGTCAAAGTCAGCTGGAAGCAGAGCTTATGCAGAGTAACCCAAAAATAAATTTTGCTCTGAGTAAAGTGATACAGCTGACTAGATCTGAGTTTGAAATATTTTGGGTCATATATTCTATGTCATACTGGCCTCATCCATATTCAAAAAAAATTTTTCTTCTTTTCCTAAAATAATACAGCAGGCGACATCTCAATTTGAAATTGTTTGGAGAATATCTCGTAGGTTTTATTGTCCTCATGCACAATAACAAATTTCTTTTGCCTGCTAGTAACTTTATACGGCAGGCCATATCTTACCTTGTTATTTAGTGTCACTGAAATTAAGGTGTGTGCTGAGCTATTGCACAGGAAAAAAACATATTTTTTTCTTTAGTTAATTGCGTGCTCCTACCACTGTATCTGACCAAGATGAGTGGGAAAAAGAGAGAGAGTGGTGGAAGGGTGAATAGGCTTGGTGTTCAAGGTGTACATGGGATACGAGGTTATGTTAGTGAAAGCGCTAGTGAACGAACACAAACAGGTCCTATCCAAAGAAAACTGACAACTTATGTTAGTGGACGGCCTACTGCACTCCCTTCCTTTGGCAGCCGCACAGCGATACGCCTTGTTGAAAAGGTCCAGAATGAGCAGGTGCTCCAGTGGATGGCACTCCAATGCCCTCACCTCTTCTTCCTCCACCTCAACATCACACGCAGTACAGTCCACAGAGGTGGCACCCCAATAACCCATACTTCCCCCCCGCGTCACAACTGCCCAACTGACTGTAGCAAACCACAAATGGGCAAGTCTGTAGAACTCTTCACCCAATCTACACCATGGGAATCAGAAGTTTACTCCAAACAGTCACAGAGTCAAGGGGAGGAAAGCATATGCCCAAAGTTTTATTAGCTTGGATTCTGTTCAGGAAGAAGTAGGGTCCGAGCAGGTTCCTGACCCTCGTCACCAGCCGTTAACCACAGGGGAAGGAGGTGATCCCAATGAGACTCAGATACCTGAGGCTCATGCGGACTGTACTGTGCTGTCAGGGCAACAAGAGAATAGGGATCACTTTGAGGGTGAGGAATGGGATAACACATTGGTTGATGTGGAGGTTGAAGATCCTACTTCGTGTAAACCCAGAGTCACGCTGCCGAGTAGCTCATCTGAGGAGGTGGAAGAGGTTACATTTTGCCCTACAGCACAGACAGGAAGTGATGTAAGTTCGAGGAGCACTGCATCCTTAGCCACAACCGTGGCTGTGGCAAGCAGCTGTCATGGGTCTCGCAGGGGCAGCAAGGGTTGCCTACCATGGGCCTTTTTTGTCACTGCAAAGGATGAGCCAAATCACATTATCTGCAAACTTTGCGATAAAATCTCAGTAGAGGGAAAAACTGCAATAATTTGACTACTACTTGCATGAATGTTCACATGCTCAAACAACATTCTTTACGCTGGGAATCTTACCGCACTGAAATGCGGACCAGTACACCTCAACCACCATCAGCTGCCCCATCAAACGCTTCCACTGCTTCTTCCTCCTCCTCTGTTACCATGCCAAGTAATGTCAGGCAGGTCTCCCATTGCGGAACTCCGGCTCTTTACCCGCTCCAGTCAGGCTGAGTGACAGCCCGTCAACTGTAATGGAAGCGGACACGCCTTCTGTGTTTGTTTCTCAATCCACCGTAACATCTGCACCTCACTCACGCTCCACCAGTTTTTCCGGTTCACCATACTCCGCCCACTCTCAGCACCTTTGCCAGCCCTCGGTCCCGCAGTTGCGGTCACATAAAAGATTGTTCATCCTTCGCATGACAAAGCTAAGAGGTTGAACTCCACCATCTCCAATCTGTTGCCCACGGAAATGCTGCCTCTCTGCCTGGTAGATACAGACAGTTTCCGAAAAATGATGGCCATCGCAGTCCCCCAGTACTAGTTGCCCAATCGCTATTACTTCTCTAAGAAAGCTGTGCCTGCGCTACACCAGCATGTCGCAGACAACATCACCCATTCCTTGTCTAAATCTACGTGTGCCAGGGTGCATTTCACCACAGACACCTGAACGAGTAAGCATGGCCAAGGGAGTTACCTCTCGCTGATTGAGCACTGGGTGACTCTGGTGCCTGTGGGGGCAGGTGGGGAAGGGGCTGCTCCACAAATCTTGGAATCCCCAAGTCTTGCAGAAGAAACCTCTGTATTTCCCAGTTCCTCCGCTGCTTCTGTTTCCACCACCTCCTCTAGGGTTTCCACCTGCGCACTCAACCTCTGCCTTAACGAGACACGCGTTCCAAGGGTGCGGAGCGAATACTCACCACCTCCGTACTATGCAGTCAGGGCTCACCATAAACAGGCAGTCTTCAAATTAATATGCCTTGGAGACCGCAGTCATACAGGTGTAGAGTTGTGGGCAGCTCTCCAGGCTCAGTTTGAGCAATGGCTGTCTCCGCTGAACCTAGAGCCAGGGAAGGCCGCGTGTGATAATGGTGGGAACCTGTTTGTGGCCTTAGGCCGAGGCAAGCTCGCACACATGCCTTGCATGGCTCTTGTCCTCAACCTGGTGGTACAGCGATTTCTCCGCTACTATCCTGGCCTGAATGAGCTGCTTCACAAAGTACGGAAGCGTTGTGCTCACTTCTGCTGTTTGCATCCCTCATGTCATCGACTTGCATCGATACAGAGGTCTTTGTCCGTGCCGGTTAACAGGTTGATCTGCGATGTGCCGACGCAGTGGAATTCCACTCTACACATGTTGCAGCGACTGTGCCAGCAGCAGCAAGCTCTAACGCAGTATGTCATGACCTATAGCTTTGGGCAACTGCTGCACTCCGGTTACAGACTCTGCCTGCTGCACTCTGATACAGACTCTGCCTGCTGCACTCTGATACAGACTCTGCCTGCTGCACTCCCGATACAGACTCTGCCTGTTGCACTCTGATACAGACTCTGCCTGTTGCACTCTGATACAGACTCTGCCTGCTGCACTCTGATACAGACTATGCCTGCTGCACTCCTGATACAGATTTTGCCTGCTGCTCTCTGACACAGACTCTGCCTGCTGCACTCTGATACAGACTCGGCCTGCTGCACTCTGATACAGACTCGGCCTGTTGCACTCTGATACAGACTCTGCCTGCTGCACTCTGATACAGACTCTGCCTGCTGTACTCCTGATACAGACTTTGCCTGCTGCACTCTGACACAGACTCTGCCTGCTGCACTCTGATACAGACTCGGCCTGCTGCACTCTGATACAGACTCGGCCTGCTGCACTCTGTTACAGACACTGCCTGCTGCACCATCTAGTCTGTTCTACTGGGTCCAGCTGCTGCGCATCCGTTGGTCTGTCCTGCAGTGCCACCTAGTGTTCATCGGGAGCCAAGTCTAACCTGACCATCAGAGGCTCTAATGAACAGTCCGATGCTCGCTTAGTCACGCCCCTTCAGTCTCTCCGGAATCCGTGGCACAGTGGTTCCACAAACCACGTCCGTGACAGTGCGCCTTCGCAGGGTCCTCTCTCCTGTTGTACCAGTCGGTGACCCCTTTTGACATGTAAAGGGCAACTGAATAAATGTAGCTGTCACAGTAATAATAATTATTGTACTCTGGGTCAATTGATGACACTTCCCTGGTGTCTACACCTAATTTGATGTGTTTTGGCTGCTTTTGGTCCCGTTTCTAGGTGTTGTATATGCATGTTTTTGTTCCCCGCATTGACTCCTATGAGATTCGGAAATGTTCGATGAACATTCGGCGAATAAATTTGGCGAATATCAATTTGTTCAATGTACTTTTCTGAACCGAACATTGAAATGTTCGCTAATGCCTACCTACAAGTTACAGGATGCTAGTGACCACTGGGGATGGAAAGAGTAGAGAATCTGCAGAACTATATGCGATTTATAGTGTTTTAAGGCAAAAGTCACTGAGTAAGTGTCATCTGTATACTGAATCATGGTCAGTATCAAATGGGTCGACCACATGGTTACCAACTTGGGTTCAAAATGATTATGAGAATATATAGCAAAGAAGTATGGGGAAAAGAGTTGTGGAAAGATATCTGGGCAATTGCACAAATAATTAAAGTGACTGTGTTTAATGTTGATGCTCATTGTGCTTCAGATACCCTGGAAAGACTCTTCAACTCAGCAGTAGATGAACATTTCAAAATATTAGTCGCTGAATCCCGTAAAAAGACTGACACCACTGAGGAGCTGCTCGGATTGACTCAATGGACACAGACCAGAGGGGTGCCCATCAGGTTAGATTTGATAAAGGAAACCATCATGAAGTGTCAACATTCGCAACAGAGACCAATCCCTCATGTGGTGAGAGACCAGATAGATCGAGGAAAACCCAGAACTTCACACGCAATCCATATTATGCCTCTATGAACTGCATTGGGGAAAAACTTTTAATGGAAGAGTAGATTACCATAAGGCCTCAAAGTATTATGTCAGCTGATTTTTGTTATCAGATTACATGATTTTGGATATATAATTTTTGCTATAATTTGTACATACATCGCTTTGTGTTGTTGTACACAGAGTACACTCTCATTATTATCTTTATGTCAATAATGTGCTAAAAATATCCCCATAGGGTATGGAATCTTGTATAAATAATGTATGGCTCAAAATAGCCAAGGGTGGATTGTAGTGTGAACATAAAAATGGATATTTTGAGTCCATATTGAAATACACAGAATGCATTCAAACCAGCAAACTAGATATTCACAGATAGAGAAGGCTCATTCTGTTAAAGTCTTACCTGATGTTTAGACACAGACAATGTTCATAGTAACAAAATCTTGAGAACTGTTTACATTGTATGAAAATTCACTGCTATGCTTATTATTTGTTATTGTAAAACATGGAGATTTGATTAATCTTTGTCTGCAGTTTACTTTTGTGATTCCTGAGAGTTTTTGAATTGTGTGGGTTTATTGACCCCATTGTCTGAGAGCCTTTATATCTGATTCATCTTTGCCAAAGGGAGGCCACTGGAGGTTAAAGTTGAACTAGACTTACTAGTGTAGATTCACAATATATAAAGCCAGAGAAATATTACTGAGACAGAAGCCATAAGTTGCACCTGCACTGATGTGTAGTGTTGTGATACCTGCCCATGCAGTGTTGTGCTATTTCCAGGGGTTCTCTGTCTTGGGGATTGCTTCTTTTACATTCCAGATGGATGATGTTTAAAAGCTCCTTGGTGATGACGTGAGTATATGTACTTCATCTTTGTATGTTAACATATACAGAAGTGTATGCAATATCAAACTATCATACTATTCCTTTAATTGTGAATTTTATCTTTTAAATCAACTATTATAAATAAAATTGTGTTATATCGCAAGTGGTTGCCTTCTTTAAAGCAGTATCCAAACCTTAGTGTTAAAACCTTGGCAAAACATGGGGTGGGGCAATCACTTTCACACAGTGCCCTGTAGGATGGGTTTCTTTTGCCCTGAATAATAAAGACCTTCATTTAAAAACGTCATTATGTGTTTATTTGTGTTATCTTTGTCTAATATTTAAACTTATTTTGTGATCTTAAAAATTTAAGTGTGACAAACATGCAAAATAATAAGAAATCAGGAAGGGGGCAAACAATTTTTCACACCACTGTACACTGTGTGCAGAATTATTAGGCAAATGAGTATTTTGATCACATGATACTTTTAATACATGTTGTCCTACTCCAAGCTGCATAGGCTTGAGAGCCAACTACCAATTAAGTAAATCTGGTGATGTGCATCTGTGTAATGAGGAGGGGCGTTGACTAATGACATCAATACCCTATATAAGGTGTGCTTAATTATTAGGCAACTTACTTTCCTTTGGCAAATTGGGTCAGAAGAGAGATTTGACGGGCTCTGAAAAGTCCAAAATTGTCAGATGTCTTGCAGAGGGATGCAGCAGTCTTGAAATTTCCAAACTTTTGAAGCGTGATCACTGAACAATCAAGTGTTTCATGCCAAATAGCCAACAGGGTCGCAAGAAGCATGTTGGCCAAAAAGGCGCAAAATAACTGCCCATGAGTTGAGGAAAATCAAGCGTGAAGCTGCCAAGATGCCGTTCGCCACCAGTTTTGCCATATTTCAGAGCTGCAACGTTACTGGAGTATCAAAAAGCACAAATTGTGCGATAATCAGGGACATGGCCAAGGTAAGGAAGGCTGAAAAACGACCACCTTTGAACAAGAAGCATAAGATAAAACGTCAAGAATGGGCCAAGAAATATCTTAAGACTGATTTTTCAAACTTTTTATGGACTGATGAAATGAGAGTGACTCTTGATGGGCCAGATGGATGGGCCAGAGGCAGGATCAGTAAAGGGCACAGAGCTCCACTCCGACTCAGACGCCAATAAGGTGGGGGTGGGGTACTGGTATGGGCTGGTATCATCAAAGATGAACTTGTGGGACCTTTTCGAGTTGAGAATGGAGTGAAGCTCAACTCCCAGACCTACTGCCAGTTTCTGGAAGACAACTTCTTCAAGCAGTGGTACAGGAAGAAGTCGGTATCGTTCAAGAAAAACATGATTTTCATGCAGGACAATGCTCCATCACATGCATCCAACTACTCCACAGCGTGGCTGGCCAGTAAAGGTCTAAAAGAAGAAAAAATAATGACATAGCCCCCTTGTTCACCCGATCTGATCCCCATAGAGAACCTTTGGTCCATCATAAATTGTAAGATCTGCAGGGAGGGAAAACAGTACACCTCTCAGAACAGTGTCTGGGAGGCTGTGGTGGCTGCTGCACGCAATGTTGATCGAAAACAGATCAAGCAACTGACAGAATCTATGGATGGAAGGCTGTTGAGTGTCATCATAAAGAAAGTTGGCTATATTGATCACTAATTTTTTGGTTTTTGTTTCTGCATTTCAGAAATGTTTATTTCTAAATTTTGTGCACTGATATTGGTTTAACTGGTGAAAATGAACAAGTGAGATGGGATTATATTTGGTTTTTATTAAGTTGCCTAATAATTATGCACAGTAATAGTTCCCTGCACAAACAGATATCCTCCTAAGATAGCCAAATCTAAAAAAAAAAACAACTCCAACATCCAAAAATATTAAGCTTGGATATTTATGAGTCTTTTGAGTTGATTGAGAACATAGTTGTTGATAAATAATAAAAATAATCTTCTAAAATACAACTTGCCTAATAATTCTGCACACAGTGTTTATTTTTATATTTTTTTTCTTTTCTCTTATAGTTTTGTATCCATAAAATAAGTTGGTGACAAAATATCTCTTTCATAAATTCAAACACTTTCAGTTATATACTCAAGATGTGTTAAAAGTATTATTCATTCATCAATGCCATTAAGGGAACTTGTCATTAGATTTTGGCACAAGAAAACAACACAAAGTGTAAGTTATTTTTATTGTGTTTCTAAACATGCCATGGTTAAATTTGCATGCTTCACAGATTGTAGATTAGAAACGTTTCTAATGTGATGCATAGGCGATGTATTCCCACTGCCAGCAATTTAATCAACTGCGCTCACTGTTGCTCAGCTCTTTTTGCCCCAGAACACTGCATGACCACTTACTTCTTTGCTTCCCGTCAAGCCACATATCTTAAAAGATTTCTGGAGTTTCTACATGTTAGCTGAGATTACTGTACTTCTTCATATGCAGCCAAATCATTTTCTGCAGTTCAGGATTAATCCCATAGATGATGTGAACTTTAAATCCTAAGTCATCTGAAGGGAATAATGATGTGTGGTGCAGCACTTGAACCAATGGTCTTAAGCCCCAGTCTCACATAGCGAGATCACTAGCGAGATCGCAGCTGAGTCAAGGTTTTGGTGACGCAACAGCAACATCACCAGCGATGTCGCTATGTGTGACACTTTGCAGCGATCAGGCCCCTGCTGTGAGGTCGCTGATCGCTGCAGAATGTCCTGGACCATTTTTTGGTCTTTGCCCTCCCGCTGGTCAGCACACATCGCTGTGTGTGACCAGCGGGACCAGCGATCAGGCTGGCAACCATGATAAACAGCGGGTTACTCGGGGTACACGAGCACTTAGTAACCCGCTGTTTATCATGGTTACCACTCTGCTACGGTGAGCGGTAATCTCCCGCTCACTGTTACAGGCTCGTAACCATGATAAACAGCGGGTTACTAGGTGCGCGTGTGCCCCTAGTAACCCGCTGTTTTTCATGGTTACCAGCCTGCTCCTGCTTCAGCAGGCTGGTAATCAGGAGCAGGACATTGTGGAAAGATTCTTTCCGAGATGTCGTTGCTCCCCTGATCGCTGGTGAGCCTGCCTGTTTAACAGCTCACCAGCGATAACATAGCGACGCAGCAACGATCCCTGACAGGTCGTATCGTTGTCGGAATCGCTGTAGCATCGCTAAGTGTGACGGGGCATTTACTCTTCCAACTTTCTTCCAAATCAAGGAAATCTTGAAAGTCATCTTATCACTTCAGGCCTTGGGCAGCTGCATAATCCTGCAAACAGAAAATCTGTGTCCGAATGCTAGACTCTCTCAATTTAGTGTCCACCTAATCAACTCACTGATATAGTTGCATAGGTAATAAGATTGAAGAAAGACATCAAATTCGCACTCAGGGAAGAGAAATGATAAAGGAGATGCAATATACAACTAGAATTTATGATTCAGTCTACCGTAAAAGAACTAATCTTACCCTTCTGATCCTAATTGTCAAACCACTGGACCTAAAATTTAGAAAATAACCATACACCTTTACCTAATTATTTAAGTTATTTTCTTCTATAAAAGCATCTTTATCCTTTTTAAATCTTCAGTGGTTCCCACTTTGACTAGCTCCTGAGTAGTGTTGAGCCACCCCCGTAGTGTTCGAGTTCGGTTCGGTTCGTCGAACACCCGTATGTTCGCCGAACTGTTCGTCGAACTGTTCGTCGAACACCTTCGAACACCGTTAAAACCAATGGCAGGCAAACAAAAACACATAGAAACACATAGAAAACACCTTCAAAGGAGTCCAAAAGCTGACAAACTGCTCAGAAGACACAACTAACACATGGAAAAGTGACAAGTACATATAGTCATGCGAAAAGAAAAGAGGTGGAGGAGTAAAAGGAGGGGAGACACAGATATAGGCATGTCATGCCCTTCTAAATCCAAAAAAGTGCGAAGCTGACACGGCCAGTCCGTTCCTGCCCGTGCCACCTCCCTGTCGCCGGGTTTGTGCCAGAGCCTCGGTGGACCCTGACGGCCAGCCCCCCTCTCCCAATACTGGTGCCTGTCCGGTGGTGGGTCGAGCCCCCCCGCGGTGGGGGGGGGATAACATCTGCAGAAGAAAGACCATCTTCCAGCCAAACTAAGATGTCTACTTCTTTTCATGGACAATGTGATACGATCCCTTTCTTACAGACACGCCCATCGCTACAAATTCCAGATGAGGCACAAAAACAGCAGGTGCTTCAACGGATATCAATTGCTCCTTCAAGTGGGCTCTCCTCCACCTCAACTTCAACATCACAAATACTCCAGTCCTCAGAGGTGTCACCCCAATCGCACTTGCTTCCTCACAGCTCCCAAGTCTCCAGCTGCCCGTCTGAGTATGGGGTAACACAGATGGTTGAGTCTGCACAGCTGTTTACTCATACTATAGCCTGGGAAATGGATGTCTGCTCCAGAGCTTCTGTTAATCCAGACGAGGAAATGATCTGCACTGATGCCCAGAATCTTTATAAGTCGGATCCTTGACCAGATGAAGAAGGTTCTGAGCATAATGTAGACCCTCGTTCCCAAACTGTAACTCCTGTTGGTGGAGACAATGATGAAGACAATGATGAGACTCAAATACCTGATTGGAGCGACAACTTGACTTTTCGGTCAGGGCAGGAAGAGGTTGGCTCTGAGGACGACGGGTGTGAGAACACACAGGGTGATGATGACGAGGTTGGAGATCCCACTTACAGTCAACCCACAGTCAGCAAGTCGATGAGGTCAGCAGAGGAGGTGGAGGAGGATGTAACTAGCCCAGGGGATGGGGATGACTCGGTACCCGGGCCTTTGCCTGGCCTTGGGGATGTCGCAGTGGTCGGCTCCCGGGCCCATACCCTGGGGTCACTCTTTAAAAGGGTGGATAATTGTTAATTTTATAAGAGTAAGTGACACCACCTGTGGTTTCTGGTGAGAAGCACCAGCTCTGCAGCAGTCCACTGAGGCCGGTGATAAGGCAGCTCGATGTTATAGCTCCCCACAGGTGGAGCTAGGCCTCAGAAAAGCGTATGCAGGGGGAATTCAGGACAGGCGAGACCCCGCTGGGTCAGAGAAAGAACGAGAACGGACACGGTAGTCACTTCAGTACCTTTTACTGGTGGAAATTCAGGCACATCCTGGAGCACTGTAGGGTGAAGGGTGCATATCAGGATCCTCCCCAAAGAGCGGGTGTAGGGCCTCCTGTTTCTTGCCTCTGCGTAGTAAGTTTCTGACCTGCCTGGAGCTAGGCCTAACTTTGTCTGTCCTGCGCTGGCTGACCTTATGGTAGGGCCTTGTCTTGGAGTTCACGCTCCCAGTATGCGGGGCCTAAGCATCTCCTGGCTCTGTTACGTATCAGCACCTTAGTGATCCTGGGACTTGTAGTTCTACAGGGATTCCGGTTATGCCTTACTGGGTCATAGAGATCCCGGTAAGCTCGGATCCGGTGTCTGGTAAATGCTTCGGGGTGAGCTGGTTAAGCTCCTCTGCCCCTTATGTACTAACTCGCCACTCTCCTTCAGCCTACTCGGGCCCTCACTACGCTATACACACTAACGGCAGCTTGCCGCGCTTCACCGATCTTATGGTTCCGGCACACCTTAAGCTCTAACTGGGCTCCCTGAATCTAGCTAGCAGGAGCCTCGTGCTCCACTGCTGAACTATTAACTGATTTCTCTAGACTAGACTGAGCTCCACTGCAGACTGACCTCTCTTAGGCTTCTCTACTGCAGGAACTCTTCAGAGGAACTGAATTGCCTAACTCGACCTTCCCTATTTATATCCCTAATGGGCTCCCTCTGCTGGTCTGAGGTGGAAGGTGGAGATGTGTGAATGTTTATGGGGGCCTCTTGTGGAGGATTCCATCAATGCACTCTTCTAGGAACTGTAATAACAAGCGCAGCGGGGCGTCACAGATGCTATTGACGACGAGGTTAGGTTGCGCCTTCCTGGACAGAGACGGAGTACTGGAAGCACGTCAACAACTGCATCCTCAACCACAACTCTGCCTCTGACCACAAGTCGTAGGGGCTCTTCAGGTCGCATGGGCTCTAAGCCTTGCATAGCCTGGGCATTTTTTCAGAACGATAAGTATGACCCAACTCGTGTTATCTGTAATATTTGTCACCAAAAGCTAAGTAGAGGCCAAAAAATCCATAGTTTGAGTACTTCATGCATGAACCATCACATGGATATGAAGCATAAGTTGCAGTGGGAAGCTCACTGTGCAACAATGCGGCCAAGCGGGCCGGGCCAACGACCGTCTGCCCCAACTTGTGCATCCGTGGCCTCTTCATCCTCTGTGACTGGGGGGACAGCAGTCACACATATTTTTGGACGCAGACCTGCCACCTCTTTACCCGCAACAGCCAGATTGATTGGCAGGTCGTCAGTTCATTTGGAAGTGGAAACACCTGATGGTGTTGAGCGCTCTTCGACATCGAGAGCACCACCTTTGGATCAAGGCAACCTAACATGTCCGCCTGCATCTTCCTCACAGACCGTCAGTTTGCTGGGGACACCATACTCAACCCCGTCTAAGCACAACAGCCAGCCCTCGGTCCCTCAGATGTGGACAATAAAAGACCATTTCCTCCTAGCCATGACAAAGCTAAGAGGTTGAATTTCACCTTCTGCAAGCTGTTGGCTACAGAAATGCTGCCTTTCTGCCTGGTGGACACAGAGGATTTTCGAAACCTTATGCCCATCGCAGTGCCCCAGTACCAGATGCCAAGTCGGCACTACTTCTCAAAGAAAGGTGTGCCTGCGCTCCACCAGCATGTTGCACACAACATCACTGCTTCTTTGAGAAACTCTGTGTGTGACAGGGTGCATTTTACCACAGACACTTGGACGAGTAGGCATGGACAGGGGCGTTACATGTCGCTGACAGGGCACTGGGTAACTATGGTGACAGCAGGACAAGGGGCTGCTGTCCAAGTCTTACCGTCCCCACGAGTTGTGCGTCAATCCTCTTTATCTCGAAGTTCCTCCACTGCTTCTGCCTCCTCAACCTCCTCTCGGTCCTCCACCTGCACCCAAAGCCTGTCTGGTAATGCCACCTGCTTTCTAACTGCGCAGAAGGAATCCTGCACACCTCCTTACTATGCTGGCAGCAGGGCTCAACAGCATCAGTGTTTGCTTTGAAATGTCTGGGAAATGTGAGTCACACAGCTGAGGAGTTGTGGTCAGCTCTGGAGACCCAGTTTCATGAATGGTTGTTTCCAATGGACCTGCAACCAGGGAAGGCCGTGTGCGACAATACTGCAAACCTGGGTGCGGCCCTTCGCCAGGGCAATGTCACACAAGTGCCTTGTGTGGCTCACGTGTTGAACCTGGTTGTCCAGCAATTTTTAGACCACTATCCCAGACTAGATGGCCTTCTGCAGAGGGCAGGGTCGCTGTGTGCTCACTTCCGCCATTCGCATCCCGCAGCTCAACGACTTACATCTCTACAGAAGTCTTTGGGCCTGCTAGTTCACCGGCTGAAATGCGATGTGACGACACGGTGGAATTCAACTCTGCACATGTTTCAGCAACTGTGGCAGCACCGACAAGCCCTGGTGCAATACATTCTGACGTATACCCTGGGCCAACGAGATCCAGAGGTGGGGCAAATCACGCTGCAGGAGTGGTCTCAGATCAGGGACCTATGAAGTTGACGTGACCCCTGGGCCGTGGGGTACCCGGAGCCGGGCCGGTAGACGCTGGGAGTTGTAGTCACTGTGGCGGTGACACGGTCCGTGACCCAGTGTGGTCAATCCAGGGATAATTTGTATATATGCGTTTTATAATGTTCGATTACGCCACCTGTGGAATGCGGCCAAAGGGGCCGCCGCTGTGGAACAGTCCTCTGAAGCTGGTGGTTTTGCAGCAATGGTACTATTACTCCCCACAGGAAGAGTGTAGCTTCAGGGCAGTGTGGGTGGATGATGGTGGTTGTAGTGCAGGGAGTCAGTAATGAACACAGAGTCCGTGTGATGCAGTCCCAAGATCTTTACTCACAGTTGTTGCAGTCCAGATTACAGGTACCAGAGCAATCTCCCCCGTCGTGTTGTGTGTTCTCAGTTAGGTGCTCAGTCCACCCCCAGATAGCTCCGGAGTACTTAGCAGGACCCCCTTCTGTATGTCCTTTCTCTGGCCTTCTCCCTGCACCTCACACCCAGTGACACTTCTATCCGGTATCCTCGGGCCTTGGCGGGCGATGTGTGTTCTGTCCCCTGGGTCCTATGTGGCTACCTTCTTAGTGAGACTGGTGTGGACTTTGGCCTGCAGTACATGAAATGCTGCAGCCTCCGGTTTCTAGTTGAGCCTTGCCGTTTCTCTGCTAGTTGAGGGATCGGTTCCCCTTATCTGGTCAGACCCCTCTACCTCCTGGTAGCAGCGGGTGTACGGGTGGGCTTCTGCATGGCCCATAGCCCTAGGGTCCCTTCGGTTCCTGGAGCCTTTCTGCTCCCACTCCACTCTTCTCTCCTTCAGTCCTGGGCCTACCAGGCTAGGCCCGCCTCCGGAGCAGAGCTCATGCAGAGCCTCTGCTCCTGTCACATCTCCTCCTCTGACTGGCTTGCTCTTTCTAAGATGGCTTCCTATTTATACTCTCCCTGTCATGTGCTCCCCTAAGCTGCTCCCCTAAGCACCCACTACATAGGACCCTCCCGCCAGCTAGGGACCAGGGACTGTGCTCTACCTTAGGAGCAATCTCACCCTACCACCACTGCGGGTATGTGTTGGATGCAGGTGTTAGGGTCCCGAGCCATACTCCTTCCTTAACTGAGGGTGAGAAACCACAACTCTGGGTGAGATGCAGTAACTCTGTGGCGACTGAACCCTCTGGGGCGCCACACACCCTTCTGCACAGTTTTGAAATGGCGACGAAGATGTTTAGTGCTGATGACGATACCATTATCAGCATGACTATTCCAGTGATTTACATGCTGGAGCACACATTAAACAGAATTCAGAGTCAGGTGGTGGGACAAGAGGAGGTGGAGTAAGTAGAGGATGAGTCGTATGCGGAAGGGATAACATCTCCAAGGTCCAGACGGTCGGCAGCACCAAGGTGGCAGGCATGGGAGGGTGGGGGAGAGGGATTAACCAGGGCGCATGGTAGCAGCCAAACTGTTGAGGAAGGTGCTGGAGCCGAGGACGAACTGGCGATGGGCATGGAAGACTCATCAGATGAGGGAGACCTTGATCACATTTCTGTTGTGCGAGGTTGGGGGGAGAGGGCAGAGGAAGGAAGCATGATTCTTACCTCGCTACAAACACAAAAAGGGCTCGGTCCTCCTGGATGCGCAAGACACAAGAGTGCCTTCTTGCTGCACTACCTGCAACATGACCCTTGGATTGTCAGAATTCTAAGTAATCCCGACTATTGGGTTGCCACACTCTTAGATCCCCGGTACAAAAGTAAATTTGCAGAAATAATTCCTGCCATAGAAAGGGATTCACGCATGCAGGAGTATCTGCAGATGCTGTTGCAGAATCTTACGTGTGCTTTTCCACAAAACACCAGTGGTGCACGCAGTGAATCTCACAGTTCTAACTTGCCAACCGTGGGACTGTCGAGTCTTCATCACTCAAACCGTGACAGTAACACAGTATCTGCTGGTAACATCAATTTTGTGGAATCGCTTCACCACTTTTTTAGCCCATCCTTTGCAAGGCCACAGAAGACAAGAAGTCTGACACATAGTCAACGCCTAGAGAGGATGGTACAGGAGTATCTCCAAGTGAACATCGAAGCCATGACTGTGTCACTGGACCCTTGCTCATTTTGGGATTCCTATCTGGAAAAATGACCAGAGCTCGCCACTCACTCCTTGGAGATCTTGTCATGCCCTGCAGCCAGCGTTCTCTCTGAACGTGTGTTCAGCGCTGCTCGTGGTGTGCTGACAGATAAGCGCACGCGACTGTCCACTGAGAATATAGACAGACTCACGTTCATGAAGATGAACAAATCATGGATTTGCAAGGACTTTTCTACCCCTGTGTCATCCTGGGGAGACTAAAAGCTTGAGAATTTGGTAAAATCACCTCATCAACCGTTTTAATCAACTGTGGGGCAATTGATGCCACTTAACCCTAGAACGCATGACCATAAAAATCTACACTTTCACATACCTCAGGCCTTTTAGGCCCGTGTGTAAATAACATGGAATAACTCAAACTCAAATGACAAACAACTATATACATGAATAATACCTAGAGTTTGAAAATTCTAACTAAAGTAATCTTGCAGAAAATAGAAAACAATTAACCCCTTAAGCCCCGAGGGTGGTTTGCACGTCAATGACCAGGCCAATTTTTACAATTCTGACCACTGTCACTTTATGAGGTAATTACTCTGGAACTCTTCAACGGATCCCCCTGATTCTGAGACTGTTTTTTCATGACATATTGTACTTCATGATTGTGGAAAAATTTCTTCGATATCACTTGCGTTTATTTGTGAAAAAAACAGAAATTTGGCAAAAATTTTGAAAATTTTGCAATTTTCAAAATTTGAATTTTCAAGCCCTGAAATCAGAGAGATATATCACACAAAAGAGTTAATAAATAACATTTCCCACATGTCTACTTTACATCAGCACAATTTTGGAACCAAAATTTTTTTTTGTTAGGGAGCTATAAGGGTTAAAAGTTGATCAGCGATTTCTCATTTTTCCAGCAAAATTTACAAAACCATTTTTTTAGGGACCACATCACATTTGAAGTCACTTTGAGAGGTCTTTATGACAGAAAATACCCAAAAGTGACACCATTCTAAAAACTGCACTCCTCAAGGTGCTCAAAACCACATTCAAGAACTTTATTAACCCTTCAGGTGCTTCACAGGAATTTTTTGAATGTGGAAGAAAAAAATGAACATTTAATTTTTTTCACAAAAATGTTACTTTAGACCCAATTTTTTTTATTTTCACAGGGGTAACAAGAAAAAATGGACCCCAAAATTTGTTGTGCAATTTCCCCTGGGCACGCAGATACCCAATATTTGGGGAAAAAACACTGTTTGGGCGCACGGCAGGGCTCGGAAGGGAAGGAGCGCCATTTGACTTTTTGATTGTAAAATTTGCTTGAATAATTAGCGGACGCCATGTTGTGTTTGGAGAGCCCCTATGTGCCCAAACTTTGGAGCTCCCCCACAAGTGACCCCATTTTGGAAACTAGACCCCCCAAGGCACCTTTCTAGATGCATACTGAGCACTTGGAACCCCCAGGTGATTCACAAATTGATTCGTAAAAATGAAAAAGTGAAAAAAAAACACTTTTTCATTTTTCCGAATCAATTTGTGAAGCACCTGGGGGTTCCAAGTGCTCACTATGCATCTAGATAGGTGCCTTGGGGGGTCTAGTTTCCAAAATGGGGTCACTTGTGGGGGAGCTCTAATGTTTGGGCACACAGGAACTCTCCAAATGCAACATGGTATCTGCTAACAAATTGAATGGAAAATCGGCTCAAATTGTTAGCGGACACCACGTTGCGTTTGGAGAGCCCCTCTGTGCCCAAACTTTGGAGCTCCCCCACAAGTGACCCCATTTTGGAAACTAGACCCCCCAAGGCACCTTTCTAGATGCATAGTGAGCACTTGGAACCCCCAGGTGCTTCACAAATTGATTCGTAAAAATGAAAAAGTGAAAAAAAAAACACTTTTTCATTTTTATGAATCAATTTGTGAAGCACCTGGGGTTCCAAGTGCTCACTATGCATCTAGATAACTGCCTTGGGGGGTCTAGTTTCCAAAATGGGGTCACTTTTGGGGGAGCTCCAATGTTTGGGCACACAGGGACTCTCCAAATGCAACATGATATCCGCTAACAAAATGTCGGCTCAAATTGTTAGCGGACACCATGTGGCGTTTGGAGAGCCCTTGTGTGCCCAAACTTTAGAGCTCCCCCACAAGTGACCCCATTTTGGAAACTAGACCCCCCAAGGCACCTATCTAGATGCATAGTGAGCACTTGGAACCCGCAGGTGCTTCACAAATTGATTCATAAAAATGAAAAAGTGAAAAAAAAAAACACTTTTTCATTTTTATGAATCAATTTGTGAAGCACCTGGGGTTCCAAGTGCTCATTATGAATCTAGATAGGTGCCTTGGGGGGTCTAGTTTCCAAAATGGGGTCACTTGTGGGGGAGCTCCAAAGTTTGGGCACACAGGGGCTCTCCAAACGCAACATGGCGTCCGCTAACAATTTGAGCCGATTTTCCATTCAATTCGTTAGCGGACACCATGTCGCGTTTGGAGAGCCCGTGATGTGCCTAAACAGTGGAGCTCCCCCACAAGTGTCCCCATTTTGGAAACTATACCCCTCAAGGATTTTATTAAGGTGTATAGTGAACATTTTGAACCCAGAGGTACGGCACAGAATTTGTTTACATTAGGTCATCATATTGAATAAGTTGTCATTATTCTTGAGCGCAAGTGCTCGCTACTTGAGTTTGCATCGGGTACTCAGGTATGCACCATGTACAGCGTGTGCTCGAGTGACATGCTCGAGTCCCTGCTCCGCATGTTTCACGGTTATTAGACACCCAAAAAAAAACATGCGGGGATCGCTCGTGCACGGCAGGCAATCCCCGTAAAGTTTTTTTGGCCGCAAAGCATATGGGGCAGAGACTCGAGCATGTCACTCAAATACCCACGATACTCAATGCATACCAGAGCACCCGATGCAAACTCAAGTAGCGAGCACTTGCGCTCAACACTAGTCGCCATATCGTCATCTTTTTTTCTTACTTTTGAAAAAAATCCCAACCCCAGCCCTAACCTTAGCACAACCCTAACCATAGCACAACCCTAGCCCTAGCACAACCCAAGCCCCAGCACAACCCTAGCCCCAGCACAACCCTAGCCCCAGCACAACCCTAGCCCCAAACCCAGCCCTAACCCTAGCCCAATCCTAACCCAAGAGTTTATTTTTGACGCCGTTCCTTGTGCGGTATAAGTGATTAGACGACTTTATTCTTCAGGTCGGTGTGATTACAGCAATGCCAGAATCATATGGGGTTTTTATGACTGACAGCTGTCACACACTAAAGACGCATTTTTTGTAAAATCTAGTTTTTGCATCGCCATATTTTGAGAGCTATAATTTTTCCAGATTTTGGCAGACAGTCATGTGATGGCTCGTTTTTTGCGGGATGACTTGACGTTGTTATTGGTGCCATTTTCAGGCACGTGACATTTTTTGATCGCTTTCTATTCCGATTTTTGGGAGGCAGAATAAACAAAAACCAACAATTCAGGAATTGTTTTTTTTTTTTTTTTTTATTCTGTTCCGCGTGTGGTAAAATTGATGAGGTAGCTTTATTCTTTGGGTCAGTACGTTTACAGCGGTACCACATTTGTATCATTTTTCTATGTTTTGGCGCTTATACACAATAAAAGCTATTTTATAGAAAAAAATATTTTTTAGCATCGCTTTATTCTGAGAGCTATAACTTTTTTATTTTTTGGCTGATGGAGCTGAATTGCAGCTTGTTTTTTGCAGGACGAGATGACGTTTTCAGCGGTATCATTTTTATTTATATGCGTCTTTTTTATCGCGTGTTATTCCTCTTTTTGTTTGGCAGTATGGTGATAAAGCATTGTTTTTTGCTTCGTTTTTTTTTCTTTTTTTTTACCGTGTTCACTGAAGGGGTTAACTAGTGGGACAGTTTTATAGGTCAGGTTGTTCCAGACGCGGCGATACCAAATATGTGTACTTTTATTGTTTTTTTTTTATTTTTTTATAATAATATTTATTGATGGGTACATAATATTTTTATTTTTGGTGGATTATTTTTTTTATTTTTTTTTTTATATTTTTGCACTTTTTTTTTTTTCCACTTTCAGACAGTTTATACACTTTATTACTTTGTCCCACTCTGGGACTTTCACTTTTTTTTCTCTGATCGCCTGCATGGCATAGGAATGGAGCACCATCCCTATGCCATGCAGGCTGTCAGCGGTGCACAGTGTGAAGATTGTTTGGAGATGCACTGCGCATGTCCAAACAATCTTCCTGCTGTCTGGTGACCCGGATGTTGTCATGACAACATCGGGTCGTCATGGCAACACCCGGGAAGCCTTTGCAGACTGCGCTGGAAGCCGGAAGAGGAGGTGAGTATCGGCGATCACCTCCCCTTGCCCCCGCAATGCCGCGATCGACTTCGATCGACTTTGATCGCAGCATCGCAGGGGTTAATGTGCTGGGAGCGGTGCAGGACTGCTCCCTGCACATAGTACCGGGTGTCAGCTGTGACAATCAATAAAAAAAATTTCTGCATCTAGCTCTGAAAAAATATTTGGGCTTCTAGCGGTGTGTGGGACTTGGTCTATTAGTCCATCTATACTGACCTCCATCAGGTTGCAAATTAAAAATATTTTTTTTCTGCATCTAACCCAGCCAATAGTTTTGGCCTAATACCACAGTTTGGCCACTCAGCTCTGCTTGGTTACCATCCATTGTTTTTTTTGTGCAAACAACTCCAGAGTTGTGAATTAGTTAACCACCAAAATGAGTGGAAAAAGGCCTGCTGCTGGTGGAAAGGGGAATAGGCGTGTTGGGAAGGGGAAAAAACGTTGTGTCCGTGGGGTAGGTGCAGAAGAAAGACCATCTTCCAGCCAAACTAAAATGTCTACTTCTTTTAGCGGACAATGTGATAAGATCCCTTTCTTACGGCCACGCCAATCGCTACAAATTCCAGATGAGGCACAAAAACAGCAGGTGCTTCAATGGATATCAAGTGCTCCTTTAAGTGGGCTCTCCTCCACATCAACTTCAACATCACAAATACTCCAGTCCTCAAAGGTGTCACCCAAATCGCACTTGCTTCCTCACAGCTCCCAAATCTCCAGCTGCCTGTCTGAGTATGAGGTAGAACAGATGGTTGAGTCTGCAGAGCTGTTTACTCATACTATAGCCTGGGAATCAGAGGTCGACTCCAGCGCTTCTGTGAATCCAGACGAGGAAATGATCTGCACTGATGCCCAGAATCTTTATGAGTCGGATCCAGGACCAGACGCAGAAGGTTCTGACCATAATGTAGACCCTCATTCCCAAACTGTAACTCCTGTTGGTGGAGACAATGAGGAAGACGATGATAAGACTCAAATACCTGATTGGAGCGACAACTTTAGTTTTTTGTCTGGGCAGGAACAGGTTGGCTCTGAGGACGACGGGTGTGATAACGCACAGGGTGATGATGATGAGGTCGGAGATCCCACTTACTGTCAACCCACAGTCAGCCAAGAGATGAGGTCAGCAGAGGAGGTGGAGGAAGATGCTAGTGACGACGAGGTCAGGTTGCGCCTTCCTGGACAGAGACGTAGTACTGGAAGCACGTCAACAACTGCATCCTCAAACACAACTCTGCCTCTCACCACAAGTCGTGGTGGCTCTTCAGGTCGCATGGGTGCTAAGCCTTGCATAGCCTGGGCACTTTTTCAGATCGATAAAGATGACCCAACTCGTGTTATCTGTAACATTTGTCAGCAAAAGCTAAGTAGAGGCCAAAAAATACATAGTTTGAGTACTTCATGCATGAACCGGCACATGGACATGAAGCATAAGTTGCAGTGGGAAGCTCAGTGTGCTACAATGCGGTCTAGCCGGCCGGGCCAACCACCGTCTGCCATATCTTGTGCATCCGCAGCCTCTTCATCCTCTGTGACTGGGGGGACAGCAGTCACACCTGTTTTGGGGCGCAGACCTGCCACCTCTTTACCCGCAACAGCCAGTGTGATTGGCAGGTCATCATTTTCTTTGGAGGTGGTAACACCAGCTGGTCTTGAGCGCTGTCCGACATCGATAGCACCACCTTTGGATCAAGGCAACCTAACATGTCCGCCTGCATCTTCCTCACAGACCGGCAGTTTGCCGGGGACACCCTTATCAACCCCGTCTAAGCACAATAGCCAGCCCTCGGTCCCTCAGATGTGGACAAGTAAAAGACCATTTCCTCCTAGCCATGAGAAAGCTAAGAGGTTGAATTTCACCATCTGCAAGCTCTTGGCTACAGAAATGCTGCCTTTCCGCCTGGTGGACACAGAGGATTTTCGAGACCTTATGTCCGTCGCAGTGCCCCAGTACCAGATGCCCAGTCGGCACTACTTCTCAAAGAAAGGTGTGCCTGCGCTCCACCAGCATGTCGCACACAACATCACCGCTTCTTTGAGAAACTCTGTGTGTGACAGGGTGCATTTCACCACAGACACTTGGACGAGTAGGCATGGACAGGGGCGTTACATGTCGCTGACTGGGCACTGGGTAACTATGGTGACAGCAGGACAAGGGGCTGCTGTCCAAGTCTTGCCGTCCCCACGAGTTGTGCGTCAATCCTCTTTATGTCATTTTTCCTCCACTGCTTCTGCCTCCTCAACCTCCTCTCGGTCTTCCACCTGCACCCAAAGCCTGTCTGGTCATGCCACAAGCTTTCTAACTGCGCAGAAGGGATCCTGCACACCTCCTTACTATGCTGGCAGTAGGGCTCAACGTCATCAGGCGGTTTTTACATTGAAATGTCTGGGAAATGTGAGTCACACAGCTGAGGAGTTGTGGTCAGCTCTGGAGAACCAATTTCATGAATGGTTGTCTCCACTGGACCTGAAACCAGGGAAGGCCGTGTGCGACAATGCTGCAAACCTGGGTGCGGCCCTTCGCCGGGGCAATGTCACACACGTGCCTTGTATGGCTCACGTGTTGAACCTGGTTGTCCAGCAATTTTTAGCCCACTCTCCCACACTAGATGGCCTTCTGCAGAGGGCACGGTCGCTGTGTGCTCACTTCCGCCGTTCGCATCCCGCAGCTCAGCGACTTACATCTCTACAGAAGTCGTTGGGCCTGCCACTTCACCGGCTAAAATGCGATGTGCCTACCCGGTGGAATTCAACTCTGCACATGTTGCAGCGACTGTGGCAGCACCGACAAGCCCTGGTGCAATACGTTCTGACGTATAGCCTGGGCCAACGAGATTCAGAGGTGGGGCAAATCACGCTGGAGGAGTGGTCTCAGATCAGGGACCTATGCACCCTTCTGCACAGTTTTGAAATGGCGACGAAGATGTTTAGTGCTGACGATGCCATTATTAGCATGACTATTCCGGTGATTTACATGCTGGAGCACATGTTAAACAGAATTCGGAGTCAGGTGGTGGCACAAGAGGAGGTGGAGGAAGTAGAGGAGGAGGAGTTGTATGCGGAAGGGCTAACATCTGCAAGGTCCAGAAGGTCGGCAGCACCAAGGCGGCAGGCATGTGAGGGTGGGGGAGATGGTTTTACCAGGGCGCATGGTAGCAGCCAAACTAGTGAGGAAGGTGCAGGAGCCCAGGAAGCAGTGGAGGACGAACTGATGGAAGACTCATCAGATGAGGGAGACCTTGATCACATTTCTGTTGTGCGAGGTTGGGGGGAGAGGACAGAGGAAGGAAGCATGATTGTTACCTCGCCACCAACACAACAGGGACTTGGTGCTCCTGGATGAGCAACACACATGAGTGCCTTCTTGCTGCACTACCTGCAACATGACCCTCGATTTGTGAGAATTAGAAATAATCCTGACTAC
This sequence comes from Phyllobates terribilis, assembly GCF_046119375.1. Classification (NCBI taxonomy): domain Eukaryota; kingdom Metazoa; phylum Chordata; class Amphibia; order Anura; family Dendrobatidae; genus Phyllobates; species Phyllobates terribilis. The sequence continues at coordinate 450,712,532 of NW_027362764.1, forward strand.
TGGGTTGCCACACTGTTAGATCCCCGGTACAAAAGTAAATTTGCAGAAATTATTCCTGCCATAGAAAGGGATGCACGCATGCAGGAGTATCAGCAGAGACTGTTGCAGAATCTTACATGTGCTTTTCCACAAAATACCAGTGGTGCACGTAGTGAATCTCACAGTTCCAACTTGCCAACCGTGGGACCGTCAAGTGTTCAGCACTAAAACCGTAACAGAACCACAGTATCTGCTGGTAACATCAATTTTGCGGAATCATTTCACCACTTTTTTAGCCCATCCTTTGCAAGGCCACAGGAGACAAGAAGTCTGACACATAGTCAACGCCTAGAGACGATGGTACAGGAGTATCTCCAAGTAAACATTGAAGCCACGACTGTGTCACTGGACCCTTGCTCTTTTTGGGCTTCCAATCTGGATAAATGGCCGGAGCTAGCCACTTACGCCTTGGAGATCTTGTCATGCCCCGCAGCCAGCGTTCTGTCTGAACGTGTGTTCAGCGCTGCTGGTGGTGTGCTGACAGATAAGCGCACGCGGCTCTCCACTGATAATGTAGACAGACTCACGTTCATAAAGATGAACAAATTATGGATCCGAAACGACTTTTCTACCCCTGTGTCATCCTGGGGAGAGTAAAAGCTTGATGATTGGTTAAAATCACCCTACCAACCGTTTTAAGCTTTCAAATTACTAATCATGTTTATCTGTATCTTGACTGGAAAATAATTTGGGCTTTGTAGCAGTGTGCAGCACTGATCCTATTAGGCCATCTATAATAAGCTTCACCAGATTTAAAATTAAAAATAATTTTTAGCTGCATCTAGCCCGGAAAATAATTTTGGGGCTCCGAGATGCGCAAGACACATAAGTGCCTTCTTGCTGCACTACCTGCAGCATGACCCTCATATTGTCAGAATTCGAAGTAATCATGACTACTGGGTTGCCACACTCTTAGATCCCCCAAACTTTTCGATCAACCTTTTCATTTTAATAAAGACCAAAAAAATGGTCATTTTTGAAATTATAAGCATTAGCAGGTTGTTAGAAACTGAAATCAAACAGTTTTCAACTCAAAACTTTATTCTAGGTGATGTTACATTTTCACATAGGACCCCTTGTTCGAAAGGAGCTTCTGAACTCTCTCGTCCATTGAATTTGTCAGGTTTTGGATGGTTTCTGCTTCAATTGTTTTGCATGAGGACAGAATACCCTCCCAGAGCTGTTGCTTAGATGTGAACTGCCTCCCGCCATCATAGACACTCCTTTTAATGATGCTCCAAAGGTTCTGAATGGGGTAGAGGTCAGGGGAGCATGGGGGTCACACCATAAGTTTGTCCCCTTTTATGCCCTTATCAGCCAGAGATGCAGATGTTTTATGTGCAGCATGAGATGGTGCATTATCATGCAGAAAAATGATCTTGCTGTGAAATACACGGTTCTTCTTCTTGAACCATGGCAGGAAGTGCTGTTTGAGAAAATCCACATGCATTATGGAGTTCATCTTTAGCGCCTTCAGGGATCCTAAAGGGGCCGACAATCTCTCTCCCCATGATTCCAGCCCAAAACATTACTCCACCTCCTCCTTGTTGGCGCTGTAGCCGTGTTTGCGTGGGGTGTCCATCAACCAGCCATCCTCCACTCCATTCATCTGGACCATCGAGCGCTGCACGGCACTCATCCGTGAACAAAACAGTTTTGAAATCAGTCTTCATGTAATGTTTGGCCCACTGGAGCCGTTTCTGCTTGTGTGAAGTGGATAGAGGAGGTCGACAGGATGGCGTATGCACAGCTGCAAACCTCTGAAGGACCCTGCATCTTGTTGTTCGGGGGACGTTGGAGGCACAAGCAGCTTCAAAAACTTGTCTGCTGCTATGACAAGGCTTTTTTGCCGCTGCTCTTTCAACCTGACGTAATTGCCTGTAGGAAAGAGTCCTCAATTTGCCCTTATCAGCACGCACACGTGTGTACTGTGAATCAGCTACATACTTCTTGATTGCCAAGACACTTCATCCTGATCATCGCACAATGTTGATTGTAGTCATGCCTTGACCTAAACACTCCACAATTTGTTGCTTCTCAGCAGCCGACACATCCTTTTTCTTTCCCATTTTGGCAGAAAATGTAGGCTGCTTAATAATGTGAGAGAGCCTTCTTAAGTAGTCTTGCCTTTCATTGGACACACCTGCCAAACTAATTAGCACAGGTGTCTGCAATTGCTTACAGTGATATAAAGAGCCCTGACACACATCACCATCAATGAGTTTAACTGACAAACAAACAAATTCTTCCCTTATCACTCCTAAACACTTTTTGCATAATAATTTGGAATGCGGTGTACATGTGCTTTTCCACAAAACACCAGCGGTTCACGTAGTGAATCTTACAGTTCTAACTTGCCAACCGTGGTCTGTATGGAATTGTTCAATAAAGGACCCAAAATTAAGATAACAGATGGGAGAGGTCTCTATGAATAGGAATTCCTAAGTATTTGATACCCTGTGAGGGCCAGGCAAAGGGAAAGTTGGACTGGATGGAATCCTATATGGATTTAGGGAGGGAGACATCGAGGGCCTCAGACTTCGCTGCATTGATTTTAAAATTTTACCATGTAACAAAGTGATCTATTTCAGCCATAACAGCAGGGATGGATATATGTGATTGAGTGATATATACTAGGACATCATCAGCAAATAGAGAGCACTTGTACTCGGTGCCTCCCACCTCAATCCACCTAATATTGGGGTTATGGCGAATTGATGAGAGCAGGTGCTCCGTCACTAGGATGTATAAGAGAGGGGACAGAGGACATCCCTGCCTTGTCCCATTGGTGATTGTGAAAGGTGATGAAAATGTTCTGACGCATCCCCTGGGCCTTGGGACACCCGGAGCCGGACCCTTTTTGGTGGATGCTGGTGGTTGTAGTCTTCGTGGCGGCGATCCGGTTCCGTGGCTCAGGGCGGTCAAACCAGTGGCGGAACTATTTATGTGGTTTTGATGTTTAAATGTCCGACTACGCCACCCGTGGATTGCGGTCAGAGTGAACCGCCGCTACAGGGCAGACCGCTAAGGCTGGTGTTGTGGGTGCAGCAGAGCGTAGCATAACTCCCCACGGGAGGAGTATAGCCTCAGGGCAGTGTATGCGGAGGATGGGGGTGATGGTGCAGGGCAGCAGCAGTAACGACACGGAGTCAGTGATGCAGTTCAGGGCCTTTACTCACAGTTCTTATTATCCAGACCACGTCTGCAGGTAACGGCTGCCCACGTCGTACTGTGCTCACCAGGTGAGGGGCTCAGACAACTCCCAGATAACTTTGGAGCGCTTCACAGGACCCCCTTTGTGTGTCCTTTGTCTGGCCTTTCTTACCAACACTTCTGTCCGGCTGCCTCGGGCCTCCTCTTGGTAAACTTGGCGCCAGTTTCCCTGACCCTATGTGGTGCCTTCCTAGCGGGTGGAGCAAGGGGCTGCCACATAAAATGTCAGAGCCCCCGGTTTCTAGCTGAGGGTCGTTTCCTGCCTCCACTAGTTCGGGGACCGGTCTCCCCCTTTGGCCTGACCCCTCCACGCAGGTGGATTCGGGCGTGTGGTGGCGACTCGCCCGTCCGCACCCCTGGGATCCCTTCATTCCTCGTTCCTGGAGCCTTCTCCGCTCCTCTTCCTTCCTTCTCCCTCTTCCAGGCCTGGGCCTCTGTTACTAGGCCCGCCTCCGGAGCAGAGCTCATGCAGAGCCCCTGCTCCCTGCCACTTCTGCTCAGACTTCTCTGCACTGAACTAAGATGGTGCCCACCTTTTATACTCCCTTCTCAATGCACCCAGGAACTGCTTCCTCCCTGCTCCTGCACTGCAGGGTTCCCCTTCCTCAGTGTTCCCTCCCCCCACTCCAGCCAGGGACAGGGACTGTCGTGCCCATCTCAGGGGCATATTGGTCGCCCTGCCCCACGGCAATGTGGTGTAATGCATGCAGGTGTCGGGTCCTGATCCACACTCCATCCTTATCTGAGAGTGAGATATCACACCTCTGGGTGAGGTGCAATACGTCTGTAGCAACCGAGCCCTCGGTGCTACAGTTCCATTTATCTTCAGCCTAGGTGACGTATTGTGATACAGGGCCGTGATTTTGGCTATAAAAGGGTCCCCTAGACCCCTACCCCAAGCTTTTTAAGAGAATCATATATGGCGTGCCAGGAGACTCTATGGAATGCTTTCTCAGCATCCAACGAGAGTATCTACTTACAAATTTTTAACTGCATCTAGCCCAGGAAATACTTTGTGCCTAGTAGCAGTGTCTGCTAGTCAGCGGATTATCCCGGCTGTTAAGCAAGCTACACCACCTGTAGTTTGGACACTTAATTTTTTCAAAGGAAATGCTTCGGGACCACGGGATACTTAGTGAAGAGCATCAGGAGGCACCCCAAGGCATAGGGGCTGGGACTGGCACTAGGATGCCTTGCGGTGGACAGCCGAGCTCGATCCTTATAAAAGCTTTTTAACTGCAGCAGCTTTAGTGGACGCTACTGGAGCTGGAATTACGCGGCTGCTGGCATGAGACTTGCCCTCCAATAGATCCTTGTAAATGGATTTAAAGTGTATTCATTCAAATTAGAGGGACAATTTAAATTAAAAAGCTTAGAGCTGCCTCCACCACAGGGGGGCTCTCTCGATCCACCAGCGGACAGGCACCAGTATTGGGAGAGGGGGGCTGGCCGTCAGGGTTCACCGCGGCTCTGGCACAAACCCGGCGACACGGAGGTGGCACGGGCAGGAGCGGACTGGCCGTCTCGGCTTCTCACTTTTTGGATTTTAGAAGGGCATGACATGCCTATATCTGTGTCTCCCCCTCCTTTTACTCCTCCACCTCTTTTCTTTTCGCATGACTATATGTACTTGTCACTTTTCCATGTGTTAGTTGTGTCTTCTGAGCAGTTTGTCAGCTTTTGGACACCTTTGAAGGTGTTTTCTATGTGTTTCTATGTGTTTTTGTTTGCCTGCCATTGGTTTTAACGGTGTTCGAAGGTGTTCGACGAACAGTTCGACGAACAGTTCGGCGAACACACGGGTGTTCGACGAACCGAACCGAACTCGAACACTACGGGGGTGGCTCAACACTACTACTGACACACTGAAAGAAATTTTTAATAGAGTCCAAAAATGGCAGAATTTTCTGACAACGTATATGTGAGCTGTTTGACGGAGAAAACACAGTTTTAAATACCTGGCCAGTAGGTAAGTAGTTTGAACAGCAAACTGCTGTGAATTGCTTCACTGACACACTAAAGGAAATTTTTAATGGAGGCCAGAAATGACAGAGTTTTCTGAAAACGTATATGTGATCCATGTGACGGAGAAAACACAGTTTTAAATAGCTGGATTTTTAGCGCTGTCATATAGAAAGGACCTGGCTGTATTCTGCAGTGCCAACAAGCAAATGGCACCAAAAAAACATGTTCTCTGGATTGCTTTTTAAGCAAATTATGAGGATTAAGATGGAATAAAAATTATTCCTGGCCCCTTAGACCTGGGCCTATTTCTAGAAATATAACAGCAGCAGAAGGAAGAACTGAAATGGAGCCTCTGCACTGCAGTCTGTTATATACCCTGCCTGCCTGCCTATATACACTGCCTGCCTGATATCTCTGCAGATGGATTAGTTAGTCCTCAAAAGGACTGTTTGTTAAGATGGATATGTGTAATGTATGTTTTTTCTCCCTACACTACCTAATACACGATTAAATCTCTCCCTGACACAGCAACAGCTCTCCCTACACTGTCTGATCCAGAGTGACTGTGACGAGCATGGTGGCGCCAGGTCTGATATAGCCAATCACTGTAATGCCCACAACAAACATGGCTATGGCATTACAGTGCATGGCAGGCAATCCCTGCATGATCATTGGCTCTCTAAAGAGCGCCAAACATGCAGGGAGGGGACCCGAGTTCTCTCCCGAGCAACCCAGAAATACTTGCCGAGCGCCGAGCTTTTATATTTACTAATATTAGTGATTGTATTATTGTTACTTTAGATGCATTGAATGTGTCCCATCTTTACATGATTTACATATTTGAAAGAACAAGGTAAAATCATGTAAAGATGGGACACATTCAATGCTTCTAAAGTAACAATAATACAATCACTAATATTAGTAAATCAATATAAAGGAATAATCCATGGCGAAAAAGAGTTAAAGCATGTAGAAGAGGAGGCACAAGCAGTAATAGTACAGCAAGGTATGTGTAATACTATTCTATATGGTATACGTCTTGTATTTTTCCTGAATATTTATCCTTTATATACTCATAGTTGTCAACCCTCTGAGGAAGCAAGAATATAGCATGCAGAATGCACTTTGGGGCTTTTGTGTATACCTGGTGACCTGGCTTGGTACATTCCACTATGAGTAAGGGTGCTTTTGTTCACTGATAACAAATGAATAGGGACATGTTGGGAGTGTACTATTTATGACCATAGTGTCTATTACGTATTATTGCACACTCCCTTTGTTTGCTAATTATTTGATTCAATAATATGTTGCTTATTGCCAAATGTTGTTTATATTTGACTATACATTAGTAGCTATTGAACCCGTACTACAACCGGGTGGCGAGCATTTTTATTGGTATATGGTCTCCCATGCTGGTATGTACTGCCCTCCTCCTAGTATTTGTGCTGCCCACATCCTGTCCCCACCATCCTATCCTGGTATGCATGGCACCCCTCATCCCTATCCTGAAATTCATGGCACCCCTCACCCCCAATCCCGGTATGCATGGCACCCCTCACCCCCAATCCTGGTATGCATGGCACGTCTCACCCCCAATCCTGGTATGCATGGCACCTCTCACCCCCAATCCTGGTATGCGTGGCACCCCTCATCCCAATCCTCGTATGCGTGACACCCCTCACCCCCAATCCTGGTATGCGTGGCACCCCTCATCCCCAATCCTGGTATGCGTGGCACCCCTTATCCCCAATCCTGGTGTGCATGGCACCCATTATCCCTATCCTGGTATGCATGGTACCCCATCCTTCATCCCTATCCTGGGATGTATGGTATCCCTCATCCTGGTATGCATGGTACCCCATCCCTCATCCCCATCCTGGTATGCATGCCCCTCATCTAAATCCTGGTATGCATGGCACTCCTCATCCCAAATCCCGGTATGCATGGCACCCCTCATCCCCAATCCCAGAATGCATGGCACCCATCATCCCCAATCTCGTTATGCATGGCACCCCTCATCCCCAATCCCGGTATGCATAGCACCCCTCATCCCCAATCCCAGTATGCATGGCACCCCCCATCCCCAATCGCGGTATACATGGCACCCCTCATCCCCAATCCTGATATGCATGGCACCCATCATCCCCAATCTCAGTATGCATGGCACCCCTCATCCCCAATCCCAGTATGCATGGAACCCCTCATTCCCAATCCCGGTATGCATGGCTCCCCTTATCCCCAATCCTGGTATGCATCGCTCCCTCATCCCCAATCCTGGTATGCATGGCTCCCTCATCCCCAATCCTGGTATGCATGGCACCCCTCATCCCCAATCCTGGTATACATGGCACCACTCATCCCCAATTCTGGTATGCATGGCTCTCTCATCCCCAATTCTGGTATGCATGGCACCCTTCATCCCCAATCCTGGTATGCATGGCACCCCTCATCCCCAATCCTGATATGCATGGCTCCCTCATCCCCAATCCTGGCATGCATGGCACCCCTCATCCCCATTCCTGGTATGCATGGTCCCCTCACCCCGCAATCCTGGTATGTGTGGTACCCCTCAACCCCCAATCCTGGTATGTTTGGTACCCCCTAACCATCCAATCCTGGTATGCATGGTCCCCTCACCCCCCAATCCTGGTATGTGTTGTACCCCTCACCCCCCCAATCCTGATTTGCATGGTACCCTCACCAACCAATCCTGGTATGTGTGGTATCCCTCATCCCTCATCCTGGTATGCATGGTCCCCTCACCCCGCAATCCTGGTATGTGTGGTACCCTTCACTCCCCAATCCTGGTAGGTGAGGTACCCCTCATCCCCAATCCTGGTATTCATGGTCCCCTCACCCCCCAATCCTGGTATGCATGGTACTCCTCACCCCCAATCCCTCTATGCATGGTCCCCTCACCCACCAATCCTGGTATGTGTGGTACCCCTCACCCCCAATCCTGGTATGCATTGTCCCCTCACCCCGAAATCCTTGTATGTGTGGTACCCCTCACCCCCCAATCCTGGTATGCATGGTACCCCTCACCCCAAAGTCCTGGTATATGCATGGTCCCCTCATCCCCCATTCCTGGTATATGTGGTACCCCTCACCCCCCTATCCTGGTATGTGTGGTATCCCTCACCCCACAATCCTGATATATGCATGGTCCCCTCACCCCACAATCCTGGTATATGCATTGTCCCCTCACCCTACAATCCTTGTATGTGTTGCCCCCTCATCCCTTTCACACTGTACACAAATACAAAAAAAAATTAACAGTTATACTCTCCTTTCTTCTCTGTACTCCAGCGCTGCTGCGTCCTGTTCGGCCGTAGGCCGGGGGAGGAGTGCGGCGCTGGAGCACCACGCTGTCCAGCGCCACTTTGCTGAAGACACACTGTAAATGTGTCTTTAGTAAAATGGTGCCGGTTAGCACTATGCGCATGCGCCGATCCGACACCTCACTCCTGCCCAAGTCTCCGGTGAAGAGAGGCGCTGTGGCAACGCTCCTCCCGGTCAGTTAAGTATGTAAGTATGGCACCGGAGATCGCGGTATGCATTCAGTGTCTACGCATACCGCGATCTCCGGCGCCATACACCTTCTCTTACCTGTAACGGCTGTATGCCTGATTCTGTCTGGAGCCAGACTGTGCGTCATGCATGCGCAGTCTATCGAGGCTTCAGACAGAGACACACATCCCTGGTTATATTATAGATATTTATATGCTATATGACTTTAATAGGTTACTTTGATATGTGAATTTGATAAGTGACTTTGACATGTGACTTTGACATGTGACTGATATATGATTTTGACATGTGACTTTGATATCTGACTTTGACATGTGACTTTGATAAGTGACTTTGACATCTGACTGCTATGTGACTTTCCTATATGACTTTGATATGTGACTTTGACATCGGACTTTGATAAGTGACTTTGACATGTGACTTTGACATCTGTCTTTGATAAGTGACTTTGACATCTGACTTTGATATGTGACTTTTCTATGACTTCAAAAAGTGACTTTGATATGTGACTTTGTCATCTGACTTTGATAAGTGACTTTGATAAGTGACTCTGGCATATGACTTTGATATGTGACTTTGACATCTGATGTTTACAACTAATAATAATAATAATAATAATAATAATAAAAAAGTTCACTGTGTGCTGCTGGTACTTGAACCCAAAACTCTAGAAGACAGTACACCTGCCATTGAGATACACTCGGTTGAGGAAGCTTAGGCATTTTATTTGGTTATTTGATTTTCATTGCAAATCTGTTTGAAACTCATAGGGACTTTAACACAGAACTCCTCCAAGCCAAATTCAAATGATGTGTGACTTTGATATGTGACTCTGATATCTGACTTTCTTCAAATATCAGAATCAGAATCACAATGACTTTTAGATACCCTGAGTATTTTCATGGTTGATCCTGAAGCTAAAAAAAAACTTCTTGCTGGTTAGTAGCGTTCTGAACCTGCCCTAAACACCGTGTCTGCAAATTGAGATTGTGATTTGGCTATTATCCTAAGTCATATTGCAAAACTCGTTAAAGGGTCGATTGTGACTTATAGGATTGCTGCTTCCAATAGTTGGCACTGTAGATTTCAAGTCTTCTTCATCTCTGAAGAGGCGATTTGCATGCAGAAATCAAGGTCATTCAAAAGGATTTATTATCTTTTACTGTAACTGTTTATTACATAGTGCCTTTAAGTTCATTCAAATCTCTCTGTTGACATCAGATTTTTACAATATTATATTTATTCCCAAGTTGTGTTTATCAAGTGAGAAGAGGTATTATTGGGTATCTATTGACCTGGCACTTTTCATGACTCCAGTAAGCCCTCTTTTAGGATTGATGACAATTGTAATTTCAATTATTTCCTGGATCATTTGTTTCAAAAAAAATTTTTCTCATTAATTCTTCTACTTACTGTAATGCAGTGACTTGCTGGCATTACGGTAATGGTCCAGGATGTGTTTTACCTGACCATGTACCTTTCCCCCTCAGGTGACTGGTCACATGACTGTGACATAGCACAGGTCCTGCACGCACAGAATGTCTGTCTGATCACATGACTGTGACATCAGCAAGGTCCTGTCAGTATGTGTGTGTGCACAGGATGCATATATAAACCCTGCTTGATGGGAGACAGGTGTGTTCGGTGTGAGGCGTGAGGCCTGTGCTCCGTGTGTGTGGGACACCATTTGTGAGAGGCCTAGTGAGGCCGAGTGAAGCCTGGTGCCTGAAAGGCAAAGCCTAGATCCTGTGTGGATGCTAGTGGCCTTGGAAGGCAGAGGTTTGCGGAGGAGTCCTGAAAGGCGCAGGCTGGATGTGAGTGAAGACATACCAGTAGCCTTCGAGGAACGACGGCTGGAGACCCCTACCTGGGAAGCTGCAAAGCCACAGTGGTGGCGGAGTAATGGACTGAGACAGCTAAACCCGGCAAAGGTAATACTCTTTTTGTGTTATATGGACATTAATATGGACATTGCTATCTGATTACCTTGCTGAATGCTGTACCTGGAGCAAGAGGGCCGGTCTGCCACTTGGCTCGTGAACATTATATGTATATGTGTGTCGGCGTGCCACTGAGTTGGACCCGGTGAACTGTGGTTTATGAAGTGCAATAAACTGCAGCATTGTGAAATACCGGAAGGACATTGCTGGTGTGCTTTGATTTACCCGGTGCAGCGAGTATCCCCCATTATGATGTCTAGCGCTGCCTTACATTACTTATGTAGCATTTTCTAACATGATGTACATATCACAATGTATAAAGATATTCTGCTGCAGAAAGTGTAACTCAACACTAGAGATGAGCGGTGTTCGACTAGAACTGTTCGCCAATCTCAATTTCGAGCTGTTTTGGGCGGTGTTCGAGTTGTTCGACGAACCCGAACGATTTGCAAAAAATTCGGCTGTTCGAGGTTATGTTCGATAACTGTTCGTGCACCAAAAGCGTGTCCTGCATGTCTGGTGCTATTTAGAGCACCAATCATGCAGGGATTGTCTGCCACTCACTGTAATGCCACAGCCATGGTGGTTGTGGCATTACAGTGATTGCCCAAATCGATGGGAACTGTGCTCACAGTGAAACACGAAAAGCCGGCAATTCAGCAGCGGCATACACCGGTACCCGACAATTTAGAACCGAAAGAATAGAGCTTCACACATAGATTAGATAGATATAAACATGTCAGCCACATATATACGAAGTACAGTGACAGTGTTGCTTACTGTACTTGTCATTTAGCGTAAAGGATTTATCAAAAAAAATAATAGTGTTTTCATGCACCGTCTCTTTAAAAAAGCCGGCCGACAATTCAGCATCTGTACCCGACAATTTAGAATAGAAGGAATAGAGAATCACACATAGATTAGATAGATAGAAACATGTCAGTCACATATATATGAAGTACAGTGACAGTGTTGATTACTGTACTTGTCATTTAGTGTAAAGGATTTATCAAAAAAAATAATAGTGTTTTCATGCACCGTCTCTTTAAGAAAGCCGGCCGGCAATTCAGCATCTGTACCCGACAATTTATAACAGACAGAATAGAGCTTCACACATAGATTAGATAGATAGAAACATGTCAGTCACATATATATGAAGTACAGTGATAGTGTTGGTTACTGTACTTGTCATTTAGTATTAAAATAAAGGATTTATTATTAAAAAAATTGGCGTGGGGTTCCCCTTAATTTTAGGCTCTAGCGGAGGTTAAGCAGACAGCTGGGGCAGATGTTTGAAGCCTGGGAAGGGGGTAATACCCACGGAGCTTCCCAGGCTACTAATATCAGCCCCCAGCTGAATACATAGCCTTTACTAGCTATTAAAATGGGGGACCCCCCCAAAAAAATGACGTGGGGTCCCCCCTAATTTAATAGCTAGCAAAGGCTAGGCAGACAGCTGGGGGCTGATATTAATAGCCCAGGAAGGGAGCCATGAATATTGGCCCCCTCCCAGGCTAGAAACACCAGCCGTCAGCCGCCCCAGAAATGGCGCATTCATAGAATGCGCCAATTCTGGCACTTAGCCTCGCTCTTCCACGCTGCCCTGGTGCGGTGGCAGGGGGTAATAGGGCTGGGGTTGATGTCAGCTTATAATGCTAGCTGACATCAAGCCCAGGTTAGTAATGGAGAGGCGTCTATAAGACACCCCCATTACTAACCCCATAGTCAAAGTTAAAAAAAACACAAACACCCCGAATAAAGTCCTTTAATTGAAATAAACACACAATTCTTTATTGTTCTAAATTAAACCATACTTACCGTCACGCCCATTCCAGCTGAAGCCAACGATCTCCTGAAATAAAAATAAAATAATAAAGCAACCTCATCCTTACCTTTCCATGGTTCCCACGACAGCTTCAGCTCTGCTACATCAAGATGACAGGCTGGACCGCAGCAGAACGCCGCCATCCAGCCTGTCATCCCGCAGACACTGAGAAGAGCAGGCTTGCTTGCGCTCCACATTGTCTCTCTGTGACGGCATAAAGATGAGCCGAGGTCATGTCCAATGATCTCGGCTCACCTCATGCACGTCACTGACAGCGTGGGAAAATTCTCCTGCACTCAGCGCTTCAGCGTGGGAGAATTCTCACACTGAAGCGCTGAGTGCAGGAGAATTCTCCCACGCTGTCAGTGACGTGCAGGAGGTGAGCTGAGTTCATTGGACATGAGCTCACCTTTAGCACGTCACTGACAGCGTGGGAAAATTCTCCTGCACTCAGCGCTTCAGCGTGGGAGAATTCTCACGCTGAAGCGCTGAGTGCAGGAGAATTCTCCCACGCTGTCAGTGACGTGCAGGAGGTGAGCTGAGTTCATTGGACATGAGCTCACCTTATGCACGTCACTGACAGCGTGGGAGAATTCTCCTGCACTCAGCGCTTCAGTGTGAGAATTTTCCCACGCTGTCAGTGACGTGCATGAGGTGCGCCGAGTTCATTGGACATGAACTCGTCTTATCTTTATGCCGTCACAGCCAGACACTGCAGAGCGCAAGCATGCCTGCGCTTCTCAGTGTCTGCGGGATGACAGGCTGGATGGCAGCGTTCTGCTGCGGTCCAGCCTGTCATCTCGATGTAGCAGAGCTGAAGCTGTCGTGGGAACCATGGAAAGGTAAGGATAATGTTGCTTTATTATTTTTCTTTTATTGCAGGAGATCGTTTTCTTCAGCTGGAATGGGCGTGATGGTAAGTATGGTTTAATTTAGAACAATAAAGGATTGTGTCTTTATTTCAATTAAAGGACTTTATTCTGGGTGTTTGTGTTTTCTTTTAACTTTGACTATGGGGTTAGTAATGGGGGTGTCTTATAGACGCCTCTCCATTACTAACCTGGGCTTGATGTCAGCTGGCATTATAAGCTGACATCAACCCCAGCCCTATTACCCCCTGCCACCGCTACAGGGCAGCGTGGAAGAGCGAGGCTAAGTGCCAGAATTGGCGCATCCTATGAATGCGCCATTTCTGGGGCGGCTGACGGCTGGTGTTTCTAGCCTGGGAGGGGGCCAAAATTCATGGCTCCCTTCCTGGGCTATTAATATCAGCCCCCAGCTGTCTGCCTAGCCTTTGCTAGCTATTAAATTAGGGGGGACCCCACGTCATTTTTTTGTGGGGTCCCCCATTTTAATAGCTAGTAAAGGCTATGTATTCAGCTGGGGGCTCATATTAGTAGCCTGGGAAGCTCCGTGGGTATTACCCCCTTCCCAGGCTTCAAACATCTGCCCCATCTGTCTGCTTAACCTCCGCTAGAGCCTAAAATTAAGGGGAACCCCACGCCAATTTTTTTTAATAATAAATCCTTTATTTTAATACTAAATGACAAGTACAGTAACCAACACTATCACTGTACTTCATATATATGTGACTGACATGTTTCTATCTATCTAATCTATGTGTGAAGCTCTATTCTGTCTGTTATAAATTGTCTGGTACAGATGCTGAATTGCTGGCCGGCTTTTTTAAAGAGACGGTGCATGAAAACACTATTATTTTTTTTAATAAATCCTTTACACTAAATGACAAGTACAGTAAGCAACATTGTCACTGTACTTCATATATATGTGACTGACATGTTTCTATCTATCTAATCTATGTGTGAAGCTCTATTCTGTCTGTTATAAATTGTCGGGTACAGATGCTGAATTGCCGGCCGGCTTTTTTAAAGAGACAGTGCATGAAAACACTAATATATTTTTTAATAAATCCTTTACACTAAATGACAAGTAAAGTAAGCAACACTGTCACTGTACTTCATATATATGTGACTGACATGTTTCTATCTATCTAATCTATGTGTGATTCTCTATTCCTTCTATTCTAAATTGTTGGTTACAGATGCTGAATTGCCGGCCGGCTTTTTTAAAGAGACGGTGCATGAAAACACTATTATATTTTTTAATAAATCCTTTACACTAAATGACAAGTACAGTAAGCAACACTGTCACTGTACTTCATATATATGTGACTGACATGTTTCTATCTATCTAATCTATGTGTGAGGCTCTATTCCTTCTTGTCTAAATTGTCGGGTACCGGTGTATGCCGCTGCTGAATTGCCGGCCGGCTTTTTTAAAGAAAGCGTCTTCTGAGCAGTTTGTCAGCTTTTGGACACCTTTGAAGGTGTTTTCTATGTGTTTCTATGTGTTTTTGTTTGCCTGCCATTGGTTTTAACGGTGTTCGACGGTGTTCTAAGGTGTTCGACGAACAGTTCGACGAACAGTTCCTCGAACATCCCGGTGTTCGACGAACCGTACCGAACCCGAACACTACGGGGGTGGCACAACACTACTCAACACCTAGTTTAATTGACAAGTTCTATGGCTTTTGCTGTGTCAGATGTCCAGTTTAAGCTTTCGGCAATAAGAAATCTTTCTGTGGCATATTTTGGTCAACATGTTGTGTTAGCAAAGATTACATCTGTACCCTGCACTTACCACTACTGCTATATACAAATTGCTGACATCAATGTATGCTTCTTCAATGTGAAGATCTTTAGTCCTCCTGAAAAGCAGAGATAAAGGTTATATTACTTAGGATATGTGCACACCATCCTTTCTGGCAGCACTTTGAACTCAGCATACTTTATGCTGTGTCCAAAGCACTGCACGCAAGTGAATCGCATCCTATACATTACAGTGATAATTTCTCTTGTGGAGACTAAGGTCTTTGCAAGAGAAATTTACATGCTGTGGTCTGTGAAGACGCGGCGCATGTCTGTCTCCGCAGGAGCATAGAGACGCATAGTGGGCATGGGATTGCTCTAACATCTGGTCGCTGTGGATTGCAAACAGCGCAAGTGCGCTTCGTCCAATCTGCAGCAATTCCTGACCGTGTGCACATACCGTTACACAAGAAAAGCATTAAGATGGCGATGTTAGAAGACACTCACATCACCCATAACTACATATTCTTCTTTTATTCTCACATCTTTTGTGTCAGATAGACATGATCTTTTTTAGATATTTTTTGTTTTTGCTACTTCAAAACTTTTTTTTTATCATTCCCTTGTCTTACTGTCCTCTCTCCAAGGATTGTCAATTATTTGCTATGGAACTCTTTTTTTTAATAGTTAAAACAAGACAATAATATTTTACTGCAGATCATGCCCCAAG
Source organism: Phyllobates terribilis (assembly GCF_046119375.1). Lineage (NCBI taxonomy): Eukaryota > Metazoa > Chordata > Amphibia > Anura > Dendrobatidae > Phyllobates > Phyllobates terribilis. Next base: position 450,728,384 of record NW_027362764.1, read on the forward strand.
TCTTAAAGAGTAACCGTTGTTTTCATTTTTATTTCATAAATCAATGGTACATGGAAATAAGCAACTTTGTAATATATCTTATCAGAGAAATCGGCTTCTTTCTCTATCATAATTGATCATTCATTATAAAAATTCTCAATTCTGAGGCAAAATCTGTATTCAGTGAAGACAGACTTTCTAATTACTGAGATAGGAGATGGCGGCTGCTGCTGATAAGATTCTATGTAGATAGGAGGGGGAGGAGGAGGCAGGAGCTCTGCCTCTAGCTCTTCCCTCCTCCTGTCTACATAGAATATTATCGGTAGCAGCTGCCATCTTCTATCTCAGTAATGGGAAATTCGGTCTTCACTGAATACAGATTTTACCTCAGAATTGAGAATTTTGATAATGACTGATTCATTTTGGTAGAGAGAGAAGCAAATTTGTCTGATAATATATAATACAAAGCTGATTATCTTCATGTGTACTATTGATTTTTTAAATGAAAATTAAAACAATGGCTACTCTTTAACTCTGCATAGTTTGAAAACATGACATTTACCATCACAGGTAATATTTAAAGTATTTTTAAGAGAAGCCAACAGTGCATGCTCGGACTCACATCCAGCTGAAATAGGCATTGGTGTCAGTGGGCCCCCTTTCCACATGAGCCCAGTCGCAGTTGCACTGTGACTACAATCATTATGCCCCTGTTGAGAAATGTAAAACACAACTTCTGTTTAAATGCCTGCTATTTTACTTTGAGTTATCAAAGAATTAAACTTGTACTTGGCCTGATAATTTCCTTCTTTAGTATCATCTATAATAAAATGCTATTTTTTAATGGGAAAAGGTTCTTAGTATCTCAGACTCTTTATGGTATTCTCTCCTGAATTGGCAACAATTAACAAGTTTGATATAATTCCTTCATTTAAACATAATATCAAGGGGCCTTAGTTTGTTTCCAGTCATGCAATCCTAGATTATGGATGATCTCATAAAATCCAGCATTTCATGGATATTTTGTATATTTCTTCTTCTTTTTACCTCTAAATACTTGCCTTTTTCCCTCCTCTCCCTCAATAATTCTCATTTATCTTGCGTGAATATACTTTAGAATATTACCTGTACTTCCACAAGATTTTACACAACTTTGAAATTTTGAGAATTGAACAATGTATGAAGATTTTTTTATTATATAATTTATATATTTAATATGTCAATAACATTACGCTGTATAAAAAGAAGTTACTGCTTAAAACATTGCTTTGCAGCCAAAGACTCATCATGTAAGAATGAATGTTATACAGGATTTTATACTGTATATTATGCAAGAATCAATATTATTAATACTATTGTGTAGTATTTGTACTAATTCTCATGTGCGTATAAAATTTCAAGCTGTAAAATATAATTTAAGTGAAAAAAGCCACTTTTGTAAATGAACTTCAATACTGTCTACAGTGTTTGACCATTTGAAAGGCAATTGGTCTGATGCTTTTTTAATTGAGTAAAAGGATCAAAGTACGAAGCATCCTAGAGTCTTACCAAATCACATTGTATTCAGTAATGTGCAGTGAAATTTAATGAAGAGCTCATAATTAAAATGGTCATGCAGTTTGTATAAAAGAACAATGCTCCAATTTTTTAAATTAATTCTATTAAGTTTGAATAGAGGAAATTACAACACTACATTGATACTATACCTGGAAATATCAATTTCACTGCAACTGCATGATAATAATGCATCTGGTATTACATTTGCATCCAAAACTGTTTTAGTAATAATGGGATGCAGCTTTTTTGTTTTCCAAATAATATATATGCAAATTTCTTAACCTTCTATATTTATGACGAAGAAACTGTTACAACAAATTGGAGCTTTTTAAACAATAGACTTTCAATGCAAAGGAAAACTCTTATCTCAGCACAGTCATTAAATTGATTATTATATAGTAACCTTCTTTTACTAAATTATATGTCTAGAATACAGCTGATGCAATACTAAATTTGCAAGTATGATGCTAAGTGTATTTAACCTGTATAAAATTAATGATGTGATGACAATAAGATGGAATAATTGGTTTGCTTAAGCAATTTACATGCTTTAAAGTGGACAGCTTCTGGATGTTAAATTAGTATCCTTTACACAGAGTCAGAAAATTTGAGTTTTTTTTAAATTTGCAGAACACATTAATCTGTAAAGAGAATTACAAAGATTTTCAATGCATAACTCATTGCATGAAATGGTACACGTCAAAACACTAACCTGATTAGAAATGTAAGAATGTTGGAAGAAATTGATAACAAAGCAATGCATGCAGAAAGTCATCATTGTAATGTGAATACAAACCAAACAGTTTTTCTGCAAAAAACAAGACTGACTGTGTTATATATAGAAGTGAAAGATACTTTTTGTGCTACGTACCTCATATTATTGGATCAGATTAATTAACACCTTACCACCAAAGCCTGTTTTCACCTTTCTGACCAGGTAAAATTTTTCAAATCTGACATGTGTCACTTTATGTGATAGCAACTATGGAATGCAGATATGATATCCTAACACTAGCATTCTTTATTCTGAAGGCCTGTGACTTGCAGAATGAAGGGTGATGAACTGGATAAGCCCTAGACGGGACAACGTGATGATGCATTGCACTGGAACTCTGACATCCTGTGAGCGCCCTGGAGTAATGACATTACCATAATGGTCCATCTACGCCTTCCTTCTTTCTTCGGGCAGATTTTCCAGGTTATACGAGTATATGTTTTTTTATTTTAATATTACTTGTGGGGCTATCATCCAGTGTAGGGGCTACAGTGAAGGCCATCATACAGTGTGAGGGCCATCATACAGTATAAAGACTACTGTTTGGACAATAATACAGTGTGGGAGCTGTCATACAATATGAGAGCTACTGTGGGATCCATCATACAATGTGGAGACAATCATGCACTGTGAGGTCTACTGTAGGGGCCATAATATAGTGTGTGAGCCATCATATAATGTCTGCGCCATCATATGATGTGGAAACTACTGTGGGGGCATCATACAGTGTGGGGAAAACTATGAGGCCATCAAACAATATGTTTACAACTGTGGAGGCCGTCATAAAGTGTAGAGACTACTGTGGGGTCCTTTGTGCAGTGTGGGGACAAATGTGGTGCCCATCAAACAGCATGGATACTACTGTAGAGGCCATCAGACAGTGTGGGGACAACTGTGTGGAGGCCACCATACAGTGTGATGACTATTGTGGGGGCTAACATTCAGTGTACAGACTACTATGGCAATCATTTATAGTGTGAGGAATACTGTCAGGACCATTATACAGTGTGCGGACTACTGTGGGGACCATCATGCAGTATGTCAACTACTGTGGATGCATCATACAGTGTAGGGGCCATAATACAATATGGGGACTCGTGGGACATTGTACAGTATGGGAGGTATACTTGGTGTAAGGAAGCTTTGAGGGCTCATAGTACTGTTAACAGGGAAGCTGTGGGCTCATCAAACTATGTATATGGAAGCTCGTGGGCCCATCATACTGTGTAGAGGGGAGCTGTGGGTTCATCATACTGTGCATAGGGGAGCTGTGGGCCAATCATCCTGCGTGTAAGGGAGCTATGGGCCCATCAGACTGTGTATAGGGAAGCTGTAGGACTATTGTACTGTGCATAATGGAGCTATGGACCCATTAAACTGGAGATCTGAGGGTCCCTCACACTTTGCATAGGGCAGCTGTGGGTACATCATACTGTGTATATGAGAGCTTTGGGCCCAGTATACTGTGTATAGGGAAGCTGTTTGACTAATGTATACTAGTCTATTGTGGATAATAACCTGTGTTTAGGACCATTATCCATTTGTCGAAGCCATCATCTTTTTAACTTCAGCTTTTTTACAGATGGTGTTATGTTTGCATCAAGTTGTTGAAATTTCATTGAATCTATTCTTCCCTCTACTCATGAAATGTTCCCCGTGCCATTGACTGCAACACAATCCCAAAGCATGACTGATCAACCTCCACGCTTAATGTTTGGCGAGATGTTCTCTTCCTGAATTTCTGTGCCCTTTTCTCTCCACATATTCCTTTGATCATTGTGACCAAAAAGTACTACTTTAACCTCAGCAGTCCACAGGACTTGCTTCCAAAATATATCAGGCTTGTTTACATGCTCTTTTGCATACTTCTGACTTTGAATTTTATGGTGAGGATGCAGGACAGGTTTTCTTCTAATGACTCTTCTATGAAGGCCATATTTGTGCAGGTGTCTCTGAACAGTAGAACAATGTACCACAACTCCAGAGTGTGCTAAATCTTTCTGCTAAATATTTCAGTAATTTTGACCAGGGGTGCAAAAACTTTTACATGACACTTTAGATAAAATGGAACTTTAATTATTTGGTTCACATGGGACATATATTAAATTATTCAGTTGGAATGTTTACCTTTAATGATTATTTCCCTTTCTAAAAGATTCTCTGGAGCAAAGTGTAATTGTTCTGTAGTTGGCTTTTAGGAAGGTGATGCCGCATATGCTTTTGGTGGAGGAGGCTCAACAAAGTCTAAAAGTTCTGCTAAGGGTTGTGGCGAGTCGTACCATTGAGTATCTTGTGTGTGTGAGTTTATTTACTCGTTTGTGCCAGACTATTCTTTGGCAATCTGTAGTCTCTGCGAGAAGAAAATAAGCCATGGACATCACGGCTCATATAGACCAAGAACTATGGCTCACCATCAGCAAATAAAGAGACATCACTTGCTCCTTTAGAAAAATTAATTTGGTCAGTAATCAAAGCAAAAAAAATGTTCTACTACCTGTTCTCCTCAAGCTTCTCTTTCTGTCAGCCTTTCTGAACCCTCAAGTAGTACCTGATAGGTGTCAAGATCAACAAGATCATCATCCATCACTATTGATTGATGTACTTCGCATTCACTTCCTCCTTCTTTTCCATTGCACCACCATTTTTCCAGACACATGGAAAAACCCTAATAGATTATTAGGATTGTAAGTTATATAAATATACAACTAACAAAATACTAATATGAATACATAACAAACATTCACTCTATATTATCAATTGATAAACATAATCTGTACAAGCACCTCCTTCTTAAAGAAGTTATGTTTGTATCAATATTTTTATATGCACAGAGAAAAAAGTCCTGTTTTTTACAAACTGTTTTAATTAATCCCTTGATGGTGATGACTATGAATATAGTATCCTATATCTCTTGGATCACCAACGAGTTTTGATACATGGTACAAGTGCATTCATTATTTATTTTGTTCTTCTTTACATGTAGCACAAGTGGGCATCTTAGCACCCCATGGTCAGATGAGCTTCTAGGTATAAGAGGATCCTTTTAGGGAATTCTGTTATATGATCCTTTATGAAAATTGTGCTATAGATATTCAAAGGCTGCAGGTATATACAGTCATGGCCGAAAGTGTTGGCACCCTTGAAATTGTTCCAGAAAATTTGAGTATTTCTCCCAGAAAATAATGATATGTTAGAGCTAGTGATAAGCAAGTATGTTTGGTTAACCCTTTCGGCGTGTATGCTCGGGCAAGTACCATCTATCTTCGGCGTACTCGGTGATATGTTTGAATCACTCCCATGTGCATGATTTGCGACGGTTTGACAGCTTTAAAACATGTGAGGAATGCTTGTTTCCTGTGTTCAACACTGTTCCTCAGTGTAATGGTAACTTTTTATTCTTTCATTGATGGACCTGTTTGAGAGCTTGTTTTTTGCAAGATAAGCTGTAGTTTTTATTAATACCATTTTGGATTACAAACAAGATTTTGATTGCTTTTTATTGGAATTTTAGAGGAAGAGCAGTAAGTTAAAAAAATTCTTCAAGGTGTGGAAGCAGTGTGTTGAGAGAGTAAGGATGAGGACGAAGTGAGCACTTGATGAGATACAATTTGGTATATCTATGGTTTGGCGAGAGCGAAGAGATCATCATGAAAACTTCAGCATATAAAAAGAAAAATAAATATAAAATAAAGTATCCTAGTCTACTATCAGCTATACATCCAGTGCCTCATTCAGCTGAAATCCCAGTGCCAGTTTTCCTTGAACTACCCTATTTTCAAGAACATCGTTATGGTGAAGAACAAAGTGACAGCAATGATGAAGATTTTGAAATTGAAGATGTCTCAGTTCAGAAGGGATTTGACCAGCATGAGTTGAATGATTTAGCATGAAATTTAGGACTATCAAAAAGGTTTCAGAACTTCTAGTATCAAAACTGCATGAGAAAAACTTTTTTATAAAAGGAGCAAAGTTATCTTTCTTTTAGTTCAGAGAAATTTGTCTGTAGCTTTTTGTATTGCCATAACATAAATGGTTTAATTGAGGAATTGGGAATTCCAATCTATAACTCAAATGAATTGTGATGCTGACTGCTCAAAGTGAAGCTTAAAATGTGTTCTCCTGCACAATGGCAATTTATTTGGCGCAGTCCCAATTGGCTATTGAGTTTCTCTTTGTAAAGAAGAGACATAAAGAGAGTCATTGAGTTGTTGCAATATTACAAACACAATTTGATCATCTGTGTTGAATTTAAAATGGTATGCTTACGTCTTGGTCAGCAGCATGAATAGACCAAGTTTCCTTGTTTTCTGTGCATGTGGGACAGCAGAGATCGTGAGAAGCATTGGGTGGTGAGGAATTTGCTTTCAAGATCAGATCTCAAACGTGGTGATCCAAACATTCTACATGAGCCACTTGTTTGATTCAAACTCTTGATTCTGTGTTCTGTGGTCAGCATCTTCTCCCACTGAGCCACAACAAATACACCTTTTCTTTGGGAGTTTTAATTGTGTTATTTTTGTTTGCGTTCGTTTTGGCTAACATGTGTTTTTCATTAACTCTGTCTGTCCTATCAGCTTTCGGTTGCAGCTTTACATACCTTCCCCTACTGGTGTTTCCTGCTGGTGATAATGTAATGACTGCCAAAGCACATTCATATGAGTAATATACAAACCAGGGAGACAAACACCTGTATCTGACAGGTCCCTGTTGAGACAAGGAAAAACCCTTCTCTGACCCCTGTCTGTCCCTACCTGACCGCAGATAATGCAACGGCGGCTTGCCCTGAAAGTCTTTAGCAGTCCTTAGTTTGCTCAAACAAACTAAATGGATTGTTGCTTTAGGAACTATGGTCCTAGATGGATTACAGGAGACACTTAGTTTTGTATCCATCTTATTCATGGATTTGCTACCGATTTTTTTTTTACTTTATTTTTATCTTACGTTTTAACTTTTCTTTATCTATATGTATTTGACTGGTTGCTTTTGTTTTCCACAGCCTTATATATTATAAAGGATATTACATCTGTATGTCTTTTGATAACAAACAGAAGGAACTAATTGAAACAATAGAAATAATATGGAATAATATGCTGCATATATAGTATTTAACATAATTATGTGTTCACTTATTTATATCTTTATTTGGTGCATATATTTTAAATTATGTAATTTTTCACTTTTATTCTTATTGTTTTATATATTGAACTTATTATGTCATATATTTTTATGTTTCTTTTGTATTCATTTGTCTTTCTTATGAATTCACTCTGTGGTGCTAATATATTCTAATTGTGGGTATTGTTGCACCTTATTTGCCCATACACTGGTACTTTATTAGTGTGATCGCACTTTTCAGCAGACTTTTTTCCAAAATGTACCCATATTGACACATACATTCCATCCATAAAAATGTGAACGCCACTGCTTCATGCCTCTGCTCATAATTTGATATCAATATGGTGTCCATGGAGCTATGGTGACACATCCCCGCCCCTAGTCATGGATAATTTACCTTGATGGCCATGGGCTGGATGATGGGTGCGCACAGCTGAGTGCCCATGCATCGCTTAGGTTGGATCTCAATGGCTGGCTTCCGATCAGATCAGAATTCCTGGACATTTAAAGTCCTGTGGTTTAACTCGGCACATCAGACCCTTTGATGTAGCAAGACACTAAATACGCAAATTGCAGGTCAGGGACAATATGTGTTAACCCTGTCGTCTTCACCACTATTATGGGTAAGAGCATCTTTACCATTTACCAGTGACTTTTACTTGTATGTCTGTACAGTATATTCACTTTTGACCACTGTGTCTATTATTTGAAAAATTCTATGCATAGATACTGCTGTGACCTACCTCTCAATAGTGCATATTCTACTCTGTTATCAATGTTTTGGAAATTGTCCTTCTTTACACTCTTTTGTCTACTGATTTTTTTAACTCCTTTTTCTTTTTTTTATATTGTATAAATGTAGTGTAGTATGTATGTGCTGATATACTCAACTACTGACTCCTTCTCCGGGATCCAGTGCCATTTTGCTCCTTTTCTCAGTGACATTGCCACTGTCCAGACTCTCTGGCTCACTTTACGCATGAGCTGGAAGTTTCTTTTACAATGTAAGCCTATGAAGCCTTGTTCTGTGTCTCCATAGGCTCACATTGTAAATGCCACTTCTGGGTCATGCAGAGCGCAGAGTGACCCTGAGCGTCAATCAGAAGAGGAGGAGAATGTCACTGAATTCTGGAGAAGATGGCGCTAGGTGAGTATATTAACACATACATACTACACTACATGCACATATACACAGGTTTATATGTTTGATGGGAACACTTCTTTAATAATGTATATTAGAAAAATCATGGTCAGTTCTTAAAGCGCACCTGTCAGCAGGATTGTGCTCAGTAAACCATATACACTTTCAGGTGGGCAACATTACACTGATTAAAATGATACCTTGTTTGATGAAATCCGTCATGTGGTTCTTGTGTAATCTTTACTTTCAGTTTGATAATGATATGCTTGTGCTTTGGGGTTGGCCTGTGGGTTGGGCTCTATCTGGTGCTCTGATTATGTATTCATTTGTATGCTCTTATGAAAGCTCACTGAGCCTTCACTGACCTGCCTCCTATTTTACATAATGCATCCAGTAGTGCGGGGCTAGGTAAAATAGGAGGCAGGTCAGTAAAGGCTCAGTGAGCGGTCATAAGATCATACAGATGAATATGGTAGCAGAGCACCAGATAGAGCCCCCCCCCCTCCCACAGGATGCCCCGAAGCACGAGCATATCATTATCTCCAAACTGAAAGTTAAGATTACACTAGAACCTTAATTAAAGAACCTTTCCCAGCACCATTACCCACACTTCTAATGCATCAGAGAGCAGGCTAATGTTATTATGTGGCTGTTTGGGCTTCCTCATAATGCCCTGCAACTTTGACATCCTACGTATTATCATGTGGGGCTCTATCTCTCTCACCTATAAAGTGTAAGCTCTTACGGTCAGTGTGTCCTCTCTAATAGAATATAAATTCTTTTGGTCAGCTGGATCCTCTTTCTTTCTCTCTCACCTGTAAGTTGTAAGCTCTAATGGTCAGCTTGGTCCTTTTTTACTCATTTGTAAAGTGTAAGTGTAATATCTTATGGTCAGGGAGGTTCTCTCTCTCCTCTACCCATGTGTATTTTCCAAGCAATTGCAAAATTTTCAGTACTGAAATTCGAGCAAATTTATTTTTTGCAAGTTAAATTTTGGGGAAAATTCAGCCAGGCCGGCGAATTCGAATTTCAAATGATTTGTTCATCTCTACTGTGATTACATTTCAAAATATTTGAATCCATATGAAACTATAGGTTAAGTAGCAACTATGTATATAATATACTTTATAAATTGTAGTTATACAGGGTGGGCCATTTACAGTGGTGGCCAAAAGTATTGGCACCCCTGCAATTCTGTCAGATAATACTCAGTTTCTTCCTGAAAATGATTGCAATCACAAATTCTTTGGTATTATTATCTTCATTTAATTTGTCTTCAATGAAAAAACACAAAAAGAATTGTCCTAAAGCCAAATTGGATACAATTCCACACCAAACCTAAAAAAGGGGGTGGACAAAAGTATTGGCACTGTTTGAAAAATCATGTGATGCTTCTCTAATTCGTGTAATTAACAGCACCTGTATCTTACCTGTGGCACCTAACAGGTGTTGGCAATAACTAAATCACACTTGCAGCCAGTTAACATGGATTAAAGTTGACTTAACCTCTGTCCTGTGTCCTTGTGTGTACCACATTGAGCATGGAGAAAAGAAAGAAGACTAAAGAACTGTCTGAGGACTTGAGAAACCAAATTGTGAGGAACCATGAGCAATCTCAAGGCTACAAGTCCATCTCCAAAGACCTGAATGTTCCTGTGTCTTCCGTGCGCAGTGTTATCAAGAAGTTTAAAGCCCATGGCACTGTGGCTAATGTCCCTAGATGTAGATGGAAAAGAAAAATTGACGAGAGATTTCAACGCAAGATTGTGCGGATGGTGGATAAAGAACCTCGACTAACATCCAAACAAGTTCAAGCTGCCCTGCAGTCCGAGGGTACAATAGTGTCAACCCGTACTATCTGTTGGGGTCTGAATGAAAAGGGACTGTATAGTAGGATACCCAGGAAGACCCCACTTCTTACCCCGAGCCATAAAAAAGCCAGGCTGGAGTTTGCCAAAACTTACCTGAGAAAGCCTAAAACGTTTTGGAAGAATGTTCTCTGGTCAGATGAGACAAAAGTAGAGCTTTTTGGCAAAAAGCATCAACATAGAGTGTACAGGGAAAAAAAAGAGGCATTCAAAGAAAAGAACACGGTTCCTACAGGCTTTGCTGCCTCTGGCACTGGACTGCTTGACCGTGTGCATGGCATTATGAAGTCTGAAGACTACCAACAAAGTTTGCAGCATAATGTAGGGCCCAGTGTGAGAAAGCTGGGTCTGCCTCAGAGGTCATGGGTCTTCCAGCAGGACAATGACCCAAAACACACTTCAAAAAGCACTATAAAATGGTTTGAGAGAAAGTACTGGAGACTTCTAAGGTGGCCAGCAATGAGTCCAGACCTGAATCCCATAGAACACATGTGGAGAGATCTCAAAATGGCAGTTTGGAGAAGGCACACTTCAAATATCAGGGACCTGGAGCAGTTTGCCAAAGAAGAATGGTCTACAATTCCAGCAGAGCATTGTAAGAAACTCATTGATGGTTACCGGAAGCGGTTGTTCGCAGTTATTTTGGCTACAGGTTGTGCAACCAAGTATTAGGCTGAGGGTGCCAATACTTTTGTCTGGCACATTTTTGGAGTTTTGTGTGAAATGATCAATGATTTGATTTTTGCTTCACTCTCTTTTGTGTTTTTTCCTTGCAAGCAAATTAAATGAAGATAATAATACCCAAGAATTTGTGATTGCAATCATTTTCAGGAAGAAACTGAGTATTATCTGACAGAATTGCAGGGGTGCCAATACTTTTGGCCACCATTGTATATGGATACACCTAAATAAAATGGGAATGGTTGGTGATATCAACTTCCTGTTTGGGGCACATTAGTATATGTGAGGGGGAAAACTTTTCCAGATGGGTGGTGACCATGGTGGCCATTTTGAAGTCGACCATTTTGGAACCAACTTTATTTTTTTCAATGGGAAGAGAGTCATGTGACACATCATACTTATTGAGAATTTCATAAGAAAAACAATGGTGTGCTTGGTTTTAACGTAAATTTATTCTTTCATGAGTTATTTACAAGTTTATGACCACTTTTAAAATGTGTTCAATGTGCTCTTCTCCCACTCTTGACACACTGATAGCAACACCGCAGAAGAAATGCTAGCACAGGCTTCCAGTATCCGTTGTTTCAGATGCTGCACATCTCGTATCTTTACAGTATAGACAATTGCCTTCAGATGACCCCAAAGGTAAAAGTCTAAGGGGATCAGATCGGGAGACCTTGGTGGCCATTCAACTGGCCCACGATGAACAATCCACTTTCCAGGAAACTGTTCATGTAGGAATGCTCGGACCTGACACCCATAATGTGGTGGTGCACCATCTTGTTGGAAAAACAAAGGGAACGTGCCATCTTCAGTGCATAAAGAGGGCAACACATCATCATGTAGCAATTTCAGATATCCAGTGGCATTGAGGTTTCCATTGATGAAGAATGGCCCCACTATCTTTGTACCCCATATACCACACCATACTATGCCATCAATTTTTGCGTTCCAACAGTCTTGAAGGGATCTATCCACTGTGAGTAAGTATCAGAACAATAGCGGTGGTTTTGTTTGTTAACTTCACCATTTGCAAAAAAGTTTGCCTCATCACTGAACATAATGTTCTGTGTAAACTGAGGGTTCTGTTCCAATTTTTGTTTTGCCCATTCTGTAATTTCAGTGCGCCGATCTGGGTCATCCTCATTGAGATGCTGCAGCCGTTGGATTTTGTAAGGGTGCCATTTGTGAGTAGCTAATATCCGCCGAAGGGATGTTCGACTGATGCCACTCTCCAGTGACATGCTGCTCTTGCTGAATGAAGCTTAGACAGCCACTGATGTTTCTTCATTAGTGACAGTTTTCTTGCGTCCACATTTTGGCAAATCCAACACTGAACCTGTTTCACAAAATTTTGCGAGCAGTTTGCTAACTGTAGCATGGGAGATGGGTGGTTTCGTAGGGTGTATTGCATTGAAATCTGTTGCAATGACCTAGGTACTGCGTTCACCAGACATCAACACAATTTCTATCCGCTCCTCACAGGTTAACCTCTGCGACATGTCAATGGCTGTAAACAAAGAGAAACTTGTAAATAACTCATGAAAGAATAAAGTTACGTTAAAACCAATCACACCATTGTTTTTCTTATGAAATTCTCAATAAGTCTGATGTGTCACATGACCCTCTTTCCATTGAAAAAATAACGTTGGATCCAAAATGGCCGACTTCAAAATGGCCACCATGGTCACCAACCATCTGGAAAAGTTTTCCCCCTCCCATATATTAATGTGCCACAAACAGGAAATTGATATCACCAACCATTCCCATTTTATTTAGGTGTATCCATGTAAATGACCAACCCTGTATAAGTAATCTTTAGTGTGCGGTTTAGGTTAGAGAATAAAACAGCTGGCAAACTGCACGAGACCATTGTTTCCAAAGCATTTACAAAAAAGAAAATGTTTATAATACTTTGTTCAATGTTTTCTGAAAAAAGGAACAGGAGATATCAATGGTGTATTTCCAGCTGGAATATAGCTACACTGTAAGTTTTCTGCCGGACACATAGTGGATGGGAGATATGTATCACAGAGGTGGATGTCCTCTGTGATGTAAATCTGAAGTACTGCTCTAGTACACATAGTACTAAGAGGGGTTAATTGGCCATGACAGGGCCGGAATTAATGTGAGCAGCTAAAGAGTTGGGCGGGACAGTTGCTCACCATATCTCCACTCCTGGGTGTGGTTCACATTGTAAATAGGGACCTGTTTGTCTCATACATAGTCTGTTGTGTAGAGGTGTGCAGGTTTCCAGGATTGTGTGCCTTCTGCTAAAAGACTAAGAAGTTGGTCTCTATCCCAAGCTGGTGAACCTGCCCTATTATATGAACTTTTTACTTTATGTTTCACTTTGTGCCGGACAATGGCTTTATTGAAGTTTTTTGTGATGCGGTTTATGAGGAGTGAAATAAACTAGCTGAACTTTTAAATAGAAACCGTTCCTGTGATACCTCATTCTGCTCCCAAGTGAGTAGCATTGCTACAACACATACAGGAAGAACAGGGCAGATTGTCTCATATTGTTAACGTGAGTGCTGGAGGCTCTGAATTGTGCACATCTTAACACAATTTCCATATTTCTTTTTCTGATTATCTGATTATAAATAGCTAGTTCATTTCAAGAACACCAAATTTAGTCCATGTCTCTCATTCAAGCAACTTTGAATGATGGGGATGAGTATATCGTTTTTTTCAGACTAAAATACACGCTTTTTCCCTTTTGGTGCATCTTTTAGTCCCAATGTAGCTTACCTAGGAGATGGTGGTGGTGGAGCGGGTTCACAGGAGGCTGGGGCAGGGGTGCTGCTGTAGGAAGTCGGCAGTAGCAGGAGTTGGGTGATATAGTTGGCCCTGGGCTATGAGGTGGGGCTGTCCGGTGGTGAAGGCAGGAGCGGAGTCCCTGCTGCATACATTGACCTCACTGTGGGCTTCATGAAAATAACACCGATTGTCAGTACATGCGCAGATTCAGATCACATTCAGATTTATATCATTGAGCCGAGATCTCAATCTGTGCATGCGCCACCTCTGGCACCATTTTACTGAAGACCAAGAGGAGATCAATGTGTGCAATAGGGACTCTGCTCCTGCTTCGCACAGCCAGGGCATCCTCTCCTCCTAGCCCAGGGCCCGTAGCATCACCTCAATCCTTCAGTCAAATTATGTAAATTTGACCCTGCTCCTGCCTCCTGTAACCCTGCTCCACCGCCCCCCCCAGTAAGCTACATTCGGACTTTAAGACGCTCTTGTGACCCCTGCCATGCCTGATACTTATGATGGGTTAAAACATTTTTTTTCCTATTTTCCTTCTCTAACCTTGGGGTTTGTCTAATGTACCTGTGAGTTCTATAGTCCGAAAAATACGGTATATAATATGCTGTGTGGTTATAGCATTCTTTTCAGTTTTTCAGTGATCAACAATTGAATCATCTATAACTAAAGCATCCTAGATAAAAAATGGTATGGGATCTAATATACTGTCTGTGAAAGTAATGTCATAACTAATCCCCTATTAAAGTGGAACAAAGTGCAAATTGCTAAGCAGATAATTAAGCAGTAAGTATAGTTGTGAAGATCTGAGATTGTGGGTTGTAAATAATCACCTAAGCAGGTTAACAATGCAACAATAATTTATTCCTTATATCGAGGTTTTACAACATCTCCAGGTAAATGGCCAAAATACAATTGTCTAAGGCTGCGTGCCCACTATGTGTTTTTCAAGCATTTTGGCAGCGGAATTTCCGCAGCAAAAACGCTTAAAAAACACTTGGTAATACGTGCCCCATGGTCCCCAATGATAATCCGCATGTGCTGTGCACATGCTGCAGAAATTTCCGCTGCGGATTATCATTGCGGAAAAATACGCAGCATGTCCATTAATTTTGCGGACACGCAGCGTAATTGCCGCCATTGATTTGCATTGAATCGCTTAATATCCGCATGACTTCATGTGCACATGCGGATATTAAGCGATTCAGTGTGCGGATGGTACCCGGGTTTGGAGAAGAGGAGACTCTCCTCCAGACCCGGGTATCATAGTACCTGTTTAAAAAAGAACTTAAAATAAAAAATAAACATTATACTCACCTTCCGATGTCCCCCGGTCTCCTGTATGATGCGTCCTGGCTCCCCGGCGTCTCGCAATGGTCTAAAAGGACCTGCCATGATGTTATTTAGTCATGTGCCTGGTCATGTGACCGCTGACGTCGGCGATCGCATGACCTGTCACATGACTAAATGACATCTGGTACTTTTAGACCATCGCGAGCAACAGACCGGACGCACCGGAGAAAAGACAGGGGGCCATCCGAAGGTGAGTATTATGTTTATTTTTCATTTTTTACCATTTTTATTCTTTTTTCAACTATTAACTTGGCCACACTATATAAATTCATGCCGGTTGCATGGATTTATATAGTGTGACCAAGTTGTCAAGCACTTTTCCAAGTGATGCTAAAATCACTTGAAGGAGCGCTTGATAACCCCCATGCAGAAATGCATGCAAAAATGCTTGACAAACGCTTCTACCTGGCAGGAAAAACGCATGTAAAATCTGCATGCATTTTTCCTGCCAGGGAGATACGGAAAAAATCTGCAGCATTTCTGCATCGTGGGCACTTAGCCTAAGTCCACAAGATCCCCTTCCCGGGACAGTAGTGCCATTGCCTTTGTGCCAGGCAATAATCATTGTCTCTCAACTTTTGGTAGGGCCACAAATTTCATATCTCCAGCCAGTATAGTCTGTAGCCACAGTCCATGATCCTCCAGATGACAGATAACATGATGGAAGCACAGGTATCCAGTAGCTACAGTCCTTTATGAAAGTTTAAATCCAAACGACAGATCCCATAAATGTAGCATGCTTATCCAGCCCAGTCGGTAGTGATCTCCAACACTCCATAGACCATCCATCTATCCCTGGGCTACAATACCTCAGTCTTGATCCTATTCCTTTGACAACATTCCACACAATTGTTGACTAAACATGTGGCTTCTTTTCTCCTTCACTGGGATCAGCCCCCTCAAAGATAAATGTGCATTAGTAGAGGTATTTTTCTCTGAACTCATCACCTGGGACTGCATGTGTGACTCCCTGTGATGACGGCTCCGCTGGATCTACTTTCCCAATCCATACAATGGGCTTAGTCGCTAATTGAACAATGGCTTAAGGCTCCTGAGATACTGATGAGATTACTGGAATGCTGGACAATTTACAAGTGAAATTAAAGCACAAAAACTGACGAGCAAATAGAACATTAATAAAACACCGCAAGCAAATCTCTAATAAAACACAATAATAAGATTGAGGGAAGCGGAGCTCCGTGCTGGAGAAGTTTGATAGTCTTTAGAACAAGACCAGCTCCTCACAATAGCCAATGCTATTAGATGGGCAAATGATGTTTGTCAGGTATGGACCATTTAAGGAAATTAGACCAAAATTGGCATCTGAGATACAAAAAATGGTATATTACAGCTTGTGTCAGGTGACACCAATTAATGAACTTTAACTTTGTTTTATATTAATTTGTATATTATATATTCTGTATCAGCATTATTATTCAGTGCATTTTTTTGTTATTGGTATAATCTGTTTTTATATATATATATTTTCTTTGATATTTATAGTATTGTATGTTTTATGAAACAGAAATATGTTATAGACAAATTGAAAAATGCAATGCATACAATAAGAATAATATTAAAGTAGAAAAAGGGAAAAAGAATAGTACTTAAGTATGATAAACATTATCAAAAAAGAATATTATTAATGAGGCCGAGGAGGTAAAAAGATATATATACATAATTTGATACTCACTTTCTAGACAAGTGCAGCTCCGCTGCACTCAGTACTCCATTCTCCATTGGCCTAATCACAGTGAGTGCTGCAGCCATTCAGTGGTTATTCAGAGTAGTGGGTCTGCTTCGCAATGTATACATTTTTTACATAGAATTTTAGTCTAATTTAAAATTTCCAAACCTGATGAACATTGACTGCCATATCTAACATTATGACGATACTTTCTGCATAATTACTTTATTTTGCTTTACCCCTGGTTCATGTGTCACCATTCTAAAAGGTTAGTTACCTTAATAGTTACCTTAATTTTTTTTCCATCTTTCTGAGGTATCAGTTTATTCAATTTTTTTCCCCTCCTTGGCCTCTTTAATAAGAGGTTGTCCAGTAGTAGACATCTAGTTTAAAGTACAAAGTAAAAGTATTATTACCTTTATTTTTATAGATCTTTGATACATAAATAAATAGTTCTAATTCTAATTTTAATTCTAGTTGTCATCTTGACTCGTCTTTAGGGCATTCAATAACAAATCAACGTCCTTCTAATGAGCGGAAACTGGTTATAATTGGTTATTTAAATTGAGAAGAAGTCAGAGGCAACTTCTCAAACTTATCAGATTCAAACATGAGATGGACTGTATCTTTTGAATTAATACTTTACATGTTGTCTCCTCATTTTTTAAGTTTTATTGCCCATCAAAAGAGATCTAAGTAAACAGTATAAGATTTATAGTTTAAGAACAAAAACTTTGATCTTTAGATTCTATGTTTTTCATCAATATTTTCTATGAGCTTCACTAGCCTTTGGCTTATGATATTTTCCTCACTAAAAAAACTCTTGAAAATAATACATGATATGGTCATTTATAGTAGATTTCTTGAAGCCTTTTGAACATGTTGACTGTTTCAGATGGCCCTACTTACAAATTCTTTTACTGTTTCATGTCTTTGAAAACTTTGTAGAAATTTATTTCACTCAAGCAGATGTAGTGTGGCTGAGGAAGGTTACTGCTTCACAGCTGCCAGATTATCATTAATTTCCTTTAATATTTTGACCTGCAATTTATTTGTAGTACACATAAAAGCTCAATTCTTTTAAGTGTGATACATTTATGAATACATTTCTAGGCTGAAAGATGTATACAAACAAAACAATATATATAGTATGGTAGGAAGTTTAAACTTGTTTTTATGTGCCGAAAGGAGATGAGCAAACATTTAAAAATGTGTTACAAACCGAATTGAATAAATGATTCATAGCATATATTGTGTTTATGAAAAATACATTTTACGTTGCATGTAAACAATAATCAGAAACAGTCCCGCAGATCCCTGTTTATTGTGAATTGAAATGTTTCTATATATTGTACTGCTACATAATGAAAGGTACATAAATCTAGAGCGGTCTTCCTGCTTAATCATGGGTAGGTATAGAGAATGGAGGTTCCCTGCTCAAGCATTGCATGTAGAAGTTGCCAATCAAATGTTCAGCGTTCTAGGTTAAAAGTGTAGCATGCCAAATGTTTATACATTACTTGTGTTGTGCTGCCATTCTGATTTAAGTGCTGTGCTAAGCAAAATGTACTGTTGTACTAGTGTACTCTTTTCTTTCACTGTAAATCTCCCATTTGAGAATGGCCGACAAGATCTCAATAGGGTTTAGCTCAGATGAGGAAGGGGTCATGTCATTATTATTTCATTTTTAAGGCCTTTAGTGGCATCCTAGCAGTAGACTACATTGATGCATGTGATGGAGCACTGTTCTGCATAAAAATCATGGCTTTCATGAAAGATACAGACTTTTTCTTTTTCCTTTGCTTGAAGAAAGTGTCTTCTTAAAAACTGGCAGTAGGTTTCGGAGTTGATTTTGAGTCCATTTTCAACTCAAAAAGGGTACAACTAGGTCATCTTTAATAATAATAGCCCATATCAGTATTCTATCTCCATCTTGCTAGCAACTCAGTCAAATTCGAGGTCTTTGCCCATTGCTGATCCAGCAACGGATCCATCCATTTCATCTCTCAAAAGTCACTTCCATCTTATCAGTCCATGAAACCTTTGAAAAATCTGTCTTCACATATTTCTTGGCCCCATCGTGACATTTCAAACTATAAGTCTTAATCAATAGTGGTCAGGTTTCAGCCTCCCTCAACTTTGCAATATCTCTAAACACTGAACACCTTGTACTTTTGGGCACTCCAGGGAGGTTGCAGTTTTGAAATATGACAGCACTGGAGGAAAATATTTTCCTGGTTGCTTCACGATTGATACTTCCCAATTCTTTGGCAGTTAATGTGGGTCTTTTTTTCTTAAAATATTTTTTGTAACCCTGTTGACTATTTGCAATAAAGCTTTTGATGGTTCAGAGATCATGTCCCAAAATATTAGCATGTTCAAGAGTACTGCATTACTATTACTGTTAGACTTTTAAGGATTTTCTACTTTTCCGTGTCAGGCAAATCTCATTTATTGACCATTTTGCCTGAGAAAAATATTCTGCCTAATAATTCTGCACACCTTGATAAATGGTGTTCATATCCTAAGTATGCACCCTCCCTTATTACACAAATGCACATCGCCTGATATGTTTCATCCAATAAACATTCAAAATTAAACAAGGTGATAATACTCACTTGTCTAATAATTGTACACACAGTGTACATTTATGTTGCATACACAACCTACATCTCCAAACAGAGGGCATCTCTATGCAGCAGTGCTTTCTGCTGTGGCCCTTCCATGAAAATTACATCTGCAAAAAATACAGTGCTCTTTTCAGCAGCACTTTTTTGAACTGTACAATTAAAAGCAGTTAACCCAGTGAGCTTTTTCTATGATTTTCATCAAGCAAACACTTTAACATATAAACGTGGACATTCGTTTTTTAAAAAAATAATGGTGATCTAAGGGAGTGATGAAGTTAAAATAATTAAAAGTCCATGTAGAAAGTTAGAAGCATGCACTCAACATGCCTCTTTTCATCCATTATTTATCCACAGCAAAAATAAGAATACAGATAAAATAAACACTATATCCATTTCATCATGGGCATTCCCAAAAGGGGAAATTGGGGTTTTTGCCCTTAGCTCAACCAGCAGAGAGGTGCCATCAGATCGTCCAATGCATCGATTTGACATGTCTCCCAGTCAGTGGCATTTTGTCACTATGGGAGTCGGATTTGTTCTCCATGCCAGCTGTTAAACTAACAGCTGGCTCCCTGCACTTAATTGTATCAGTCATGTATGAATGAAATTGAATTTTTCGACTACTGGATCAAGGCAACATCAACTGCGTGATCATGTCACCTATCACTCTCCTGACATTATACCTGTGCCACAAAGGCAATGAGGTATGTGCTCTGATTGAAACCAAAGATACAAATGAGTTTTATATGGTCAGGGGAAGAACTTATATGGGGGCAGTATGAGTAGGAATGTTAGGGGACAGTGTAATGGGATGAGTGGAGAACATGGGGGAATATGTAAGGGATCAATATGGGTAGGGAAAAGTGTGAAGAGGCACAACAGTAGTGTGTATTCAGGGAAGTATAGAGAGTGGGCAGCCAGAATGTGAGAATATGCAGAGGAGAGATTATGAAGTTAGTGCCCAGTATAGAGACAGGACAGAATAAGGGGGACACAGTATGGTACAACAGTGAGTAAAAGTGCCCCAGTATGGAAAGGGAGAAGAATGGAGGGGGAAACTTAAAGAGCACGTGTCAGGTCGTCACCAAACACTATTAATTTGCAGATGTAGGGTTTATCGGTCTAAAATTCTAAAGCTTTGCGGCCGCCGCATGGAAGGCTTAGCTAGGGGGAGGAAAGCCTTTGGTTTACAGTCAGTCTGTGATGTTCTGGTGAGTGGAGATTCATGAAAATATTGATAAATCGTGTTTGCATCCAAATCGTGTTTGCATATCTTCGGTGTCTACGCCTTGTCTAATGGTTCTCTTATGGGTCCCCTTCATTGGCTGCACTTATGAAAAAATGATGGTGTCTTGAGTTGGCAGAGTGCTGCTAGAGTATGTAGAACCATGATTATGGGAAGGAAATCAAGGAAAGCCCCCATGTGAATAGTAGAAATTCTTATTCCATTTCAAACTCTCGTTTGATTTATGAAAGTCCTTTAGAAGTTGTTTTTGTTTAATTTTTAACTCAGGCCATTTAGACATTGGTAGGGTTGAGCTACAGTGCTCTTCAATGATCTGAAGTAGCCGTTTTGTTTTGATAATTGCCTGCTGATGTTAAATAAGATCAGGGCAATGGAGCACTTGATGAGTCTTTGAAATTTTGACCAGAAATCTTGATTTTTGGAAAACAGCATGGGGCATAAGTTTAACTGGAAACCTCATGGTATATATTCAAACTAGCAAGATTTCAATAAGGTGGAACAGCATAACTCATGAAAGAACAAACTTCTAGAACAAACTTCTATATTCATGTGCCTAGGGACTAGGGATGAGCAAACCCAAACTGTAAAGTCCAGGGTTAGTACCGGAAACCTAGTCTCCAGTGCTGAACCCCGAACATGGACTTTTAACTGGAAATCTGGTTTTCTGTTTGGGTTCGGTTGCTGAATAAGGTTTGTTGAAAGGCTGCAGCGCAGCCATTAATCAACTTTTAGGCTGTGGGCACTCCCTGAGCCACCACAGCCTTGTCAAATATTGGCATGGCAGTGATTGGCCGATGCACCACGTGACCGAGACTGTATAAGTGTCGGATCACGGGTGCCGCCGCCATTCTGCTCTGCTTATCATAGGGACAGGATGCAACTGGAGTGAAGGAAAGTATTAGGTTTTGTGTGTTTGCAGGTTTCAAAAAAGCCTGTCTGTGTATAGTCTGCACCCGTGTCTGTGGATGTAGTATGCATGCGACCTATTTTTTCAACTCTACACCCGTGCCTGTGGGTAAAGTGTGCCTAACCAATTCTTTTTCTTCTCTACACCCGTGTCTGTAATAATAATATGTGTAAATACAAATTTTTCTACTCTGCACACATGTCTGTGGGAGTAATGTGCGTAAAAACAAATTGTTCTACTCTGCACCCATATCTGTGATAGTACTGTGCTTATAAACCAATTCTTCTGCTCTGCACCCGTGTCTTTGGGAGTAATGTGCGTAAAAAAAATTTTTTTGCTCTCAGCCATGTCTGTGGGAGTAATGTGTGGAAAAACAACTTATTTTTCTACTCTGCACCTGTGTCTGTGGGAGTAATGTGCGTAAAAACTAAATTTTCTACTCTGTACCTATGTCTGTGGAAGTAATGTGCATAAAAACAAATTTTTCTACTCTGCACCCATGTCTGTGGGAGTAATGTTCATAAAAAAATTCTACTTTGCATCAATGTCTGTGGAGTACTGTGCCTAAAAAACACTTTTTTTACCCTGCACTCTTGTCTGTGGGAGTACTGTGCCTAATTACCACTTATTTTTCTCTGTACCCATGTCTGTAGGAGTACTGTGCCTAAAAAACACTTTTTTTTTACTCTGTATCCAGGTCAGTGTGAGTAGTGTGCCTTTAAGTCATTTTTTTTACTCTGCACTTGTGTCTGTGGGAGTACGGGGCTTTTAAGTCTCTTTTTTACTTTGCACCCTTGACTGTGGGAGTACTGTGTCTAAAAACACTTTTTTTTACTCTGCATGTGATGGAAATGAGTGTTCCTTCTGTTCACATAAATCTCTTCCACAGCATACAAGCTTATTTCCATGCATTTATTGACAAATTCAGAGTGTTTCAGGTCATCTGTTGACAGCAATTCCCAAAAGAAGGCAAAATTAACTGATTTAATGACCATTTGCTGTTTCACTGAACCATCCATGTATACGGGGTAGTCGTGGGAGAGGGACTCATCTTCCAATCCAATTCATAATCTTTTTAAAATCGTTCAAAAAAATTTCTGAGGCAAAGTCACCTCTTGATTTGTCCTATCTTGTTATATTTCTCATAAACTGTCAGTATCATCTGATGAAAATACTGGACACCTAGTGTCAGGTGCTGAACTCCTCACACTGACTTTTTTTATGAAGTCCATTGCATTGTTGGTGTTTGGATGCTTAATAAAGTTTGTTGAAAGGCTGCAGCACAGCACAGCCAATCAACCAGCTTTTAGGCTCTGGGTACCTCCGGAACCATCACAGCCATGTCAAGGATTGGCATGGCTGTGGTTGGCCGGCGCATCACATGACCCAACCTGTATAACTGCCAGATCATGAATGGCATCGCCATTCTGCTCTGATTAGCGTAGGTACAGGACGCAGCTTGAGTGAGGGACAGTGTTGGGTTTTGCGTTTGTACTCTACCAAAAAGTCTCTGTGTGTACTCTGCACTCGGTTATGTGGGAGTGCTCTTTTGTGAGGCCCCAAAACATTAGGAATGACAAATAGAATGAACAAACTGCAGTGGAATATAACAATGGGTTGGTGCGACTGGTGTTCTTCTCTATTCAGCAAAATGTACTGTCAAGTCCTGTGGGACCCACAACTGGTTAATTTTGATAAATGTAAGATTGCCCAAGTTGACTCTGGACAAAAGGATGCGCCTGTCCACAATCACACCCCCTGCTGTGCTTAACACATTTTCCAACAGTAAAATTGCCTCAGGGCAGGCCAGCACCTCCAAGGAATAAGGAGCAATCTCAGGCCATGTGTACAATTTATATACCCAGAAGTAAAATGAGGCAGACCCAACAATCAGTACGTGGAGACATGTGGACACATACTTTTTCACCATGTTGGTAAAACGCTGCCTCCTGTTAATTTTGACCATATCAGATGGTGGTGCTGGATGTTGAGGTGAGCTGAGGACAGTTTTCCACATTTTTACAAAGCTAACCCTCCCATCTGAGGTGCTGATAGGGCGCCAGCCATGTTGGCAACTTTCTCCTCCTCCTCTGCCTTGTTCTTCCACTGAGCCCCCACTGTCAGGTGGGAACACTATCAGTAGTGTGTCTTTCAGCGTGCACTTGTATTCCCACATTTTTTGATCCCGCTTCAGTGACAGAAGTAAGGAAGGTACGTTGTTCTTGTAGTGAGGATACAGCAGAGTGGCACCCATTAATCAACACTAATAACAATCCAGGCAACTCAGTGGTCATTGCGCAGGCACAGCAGCATGTATTAGCTCATGTGTGCCAGGCTACCCAGAGGCAATGATAAGCTGTCCTCAGTGGGAAGTGTATCGTCTGTGTCCTCTGTATCATCCGTATGCACCGTATCCCCTCAGCCACACTTCCTGTGAAGCCTGTGACCTGTTTTGAGTGCCACTCTGCTGTGAACACACTTCCTGTTCCTCCTCATTCTCCAAAATTGTCCCGTGGCTGGAAAGTTGTCTGCTGTTGGTAGAGTAATCCACCCTCCGAGCCATGTGTGGACCACTGGCCTGATAATACTGTGAATGGTCCCTGTTTCTCCTCCTCTTCCTCCAATGCCACCAACTCATTATTAGTGATGAGCGAGCATGCTTGCTACTGCTCGGTGCTTACCCGAGCATCTCACTGCTCGAGATACTCGGCGCTCGCTAAGTATTTCCGGGTTGCTCGGGTGGGAACTCGGGTGCCCTCCCTGCATGTTTGGCGCTCCTTAGAGAGCCAATGAACATGCAGTGATTGCCTGCCATGCACTGTAATGCCGTAGTCAAGTTGGTTGTGGGCATTGCAGTGATTAGCTGGCCGCACAGCGTCATCAGGACTATATCAGACCTGGCGCCGCCATGCTCGTCACAGTCACTCCGGATCAGACAGTGTAGGGAGAGCTGCTGCTGTGTCAGGTAGAGATTGTGTATTTGGTAGTGTAGGGAGAAAAACTGTACATTACACATATCCATCTTAACAAACAGTCCTTCTGAGGACTAATCCATCTGCAGAGATATCAGGCAGGCAGGGTGTATAGGCAGGCGCTGTATATAGCAGACCTCAGTGCATATAGCACAAGAGGCTCTATTCCAATTCTGCCTTCTGCTGCTGTTAGATATTTCTATACAAAGGCCTAGGTCTCAGGGGCCAGGAATATTTTTCTTTGGATCTTAATCCTCATTGTTTGCTTAAAAAGCAATCCAGAGAACACCATTTTTCAGCGCCATTTGCTTGTTTTTGGAGAGGTGCTGCTGTGTCAGGGTCAGATTTGCTTGTGTATTAGGTAGAGTAGGGAGAAAAATCGTACATTACACATATCCATCTTGACAAACAGTCCTTCTGAAGACTAATTTATCTGCAGAGATTTCAGGCAGGCAAGGTGCATAGGCAGGCGGTGTATATAGCAGACAGAAGTGCATATAGTGTAGCACAAGAGACTCAATTCCAATTCTGCTGCTGTGAGATATTATACAAAGGCCCAGGTCTCAGGGGCCAGGAATACTTTTCTTTGGATCTTAATCCTCATTATTTGCTTAAAAAGCAATCCAGAGAACACCTTTTTTTCTGCGCCATTTGCTTGTTGGCACTGCAGAATACAGCCAGGTCCTTTCCATATTAGAGCGCTAGAAATCCAGCTTTTTAAATCTGTGTTTTCTCTGTCAAAAGGATCACATATATATTGTCAGAAAATACTGCCATTTCTGGCCTCGAATAAAAATTTCCTTTAGTGTGTCAGTGAAGCAATTTACCGCAGTTTGCTGTTCAAACAACTTACCTACAGGCCAGGTATTAAAAACTTTGTTTTCTCTATCACATGGATCACATATAAGTTCGCTCCAAACTCAGTCATTTGTAGTGAGCATGGAAGATACTGTCCTCCATTTAAAATGGGCAAGGCACGTGGCAAAGGACGGGGAACTGGACGTGATGGTAATGGTGCATGCAGAGGCCGAGGACAAGGCCGTGGTCAAGCCGAAATTGTGCCACAACTAACACCCACATCTTCTCGCCTGACCTTCCTGTCCCAAATTCTAGGGGACCGTTGCACACCACTATTGAACCCAAAGCAGTGTCAAAAGGTTGTTGGTTGGATAGCGGATAATGCTTCCAGTCACTTAGCCACCACCACCACCACCCTGTCTTCCACACGTTCAAGTCTCAGTAGCCGTTATTCTGTACCGCATATTCCTCACCCTGATCCTCCTTCCTCCCACCATGCAGAGTACCCAGAGACAACTGATCCCACACTTGGACACTCTGAAGAGCAGTTCACTTTTCTATTTATAGATTCGGGCCTCTTGCCCGGTCCACTTGAAGTGGGGCAAGAGGAGATCGCGTTTAGTGATGCCCAAATATTTGAGCAGCCACGGTCACACGAAGGTGACGGCAGGAAAGTGTCACAAGAGGTGGACGATGATGAGACGCAATTGCCAGAAAGTCAGGAGGAAGACCAGGGTGCGGAAGTGGAAGACGAGGTGGTGAATAATGTAGTTACTGACCCAACCTGGCAGGAAGACATGCAGAGAGAGGACAGCAGCATACAGGGGGAGGGAGGCAGAGCACCCCAACAGGCAGGAAGAAGCAGTGTGGTGGCTGCAGACAGAAGGCAGGCAACCGTTCCCCGTAACACCAACACGAAGGAAGTTGCCAGTACAACTGTTAGGTCTTCCCGAGTCTGGTTGTTTTTTAAAGGCTCTGCCGATAACCTCACAAAGCAAATTTGCACCACCTGCCAGGCCAGCATCAGCAGGGGGGGCAAAACGACCAGGCAGACCACCACCAACATGATCAGGCACATGGCAGCAAGGCACCCGACTTTGAGGGTCAAATCCCAGTGTCAAAATACAGTGTCTGCGGGTGGCATCATTGCTTCTTCCGCTGTTGTGCATGCAAGCCAAACCCCTGTCCATGGTGCATGCGAAGACACCTCCTGCCCTGCACCCGTCATTGCACACTCTCAAGTAGCAGCATCAGGAAGCACGTCCATGCCCTTGTCCGAGCGCAGCGTTCAGTTGTCCATTCCCCAATCCTGGGAATGCAAGTGCAAATAAGCAGTCAATGCCCAACAGGCCACACTACTAAATTCTCACATTTCACGACAGCTTGTGCTCGAAATGTTGCCTTTTAGGCTCGTGGAGACGGAAGCATTCCGCAACCTGATGGCGGTGGACGTCCCTCTGTACTCGGTCCCCAGCCGCCACTATTTCTCCCGGTGTGACATCCCCGCATTACACAAGCACGTGTCCCAAAACATTAGCCGTGCTGTCAACAACGCAGTTACTGGTAAAGTCCACCTAACCACGGACATGTGGACAAGTGCTTGTGGGCAGGGTCGGTACATCTCGCTGACGGCACACTGGGTTAACATAGTGGAAGCCGACACCCAGTCGGACCTTGGGACTGAACACTTCCTCTCGATGCCAAGGATTGCGGGCCCTAGGTCAATCAGGGTTGCCCCCACGGTCTACAGCTCCTGCACCTCATCCGCCTCAGCCTCCTCCTCCTCTTCGCTGAAATGACCACATCAATCACAAGCTGGAATCACTGCAGCACTGCTTCGGACAAACGTCAACAGTCTGTGCTTAAGCTAATATGCTTATCTGAAAAATCGCACAATGCTGAACAGTTGTGGACAGCTCTGAAAGAGCAGGCAGATATGTGGCTCACACCACTGAACCTACAGCCAAGCATGGACATGTGTGACAATGGCCAGAACTTGGTGGTGGCTCTGAGGCGAGGCGAGCTCACACACATATCATGCCTGGCCCATGTGCTTAACCTCGTGGTTCATCGGTTTCTCAAATCCTACCCGGAGCTGCTGGATCTGCTTGTTAAAGTACGCTGCCTGTGTGTCCATATTAGAAAGTCTTCTACAGCTTCAGCCGCCCTTGCAGTATTTCAGCAGCGTTTGCAGCTTCCGGCTCACAGACTGGTGTGTGATGTCCCTACGCGTTGGAACTCTACACTGCAGATGTTGGGAAGGATTTGTGAGCAGAAGAGGGCAGTTGTTGAGTACCAGCATCAACAAGGCCGTCAGTGTTCAGTTCAGGCTCCACACATAAGACCTCAGGAGTGGACATGGATGTCAGACATATGTACCATCCTCCAAAACTTTGAGGACTCCACCAAGATAGTGAGTGGTGATGACACCATAATTAGCATCACCATCCCGCTTCTCTGTCTTCTGAAATGTTCTCTGCTCACAATCAAAGAGGATGCATTGCAGGCGGAGTACGATGAGATGGAGCAAGGAACCATTCAGGGTGATTACACACAGCTAAGCCACATCTCATTCCAACGTGGATTGGGTGACAATGAGGAAGAGGAGGAGGAGGAAGGACAGGAGCTAGTTTCATGCACTATAGATGGTACTACCTGCTCAGCTGTCATACCGTCTGTTCAGCGTATATGGCCAGAGGACAGAGAGGAGGAGGAGAGCATGGTCATTCATCCTCTTGGTGAGGACACGGAAGTCTTGCCTGTTAGTAGTCTGACATGCATGGCTGAGTTTATGTTACGCTGCCTTTCCCATGACCCTCGCGTTCTCAAAATTTTGGGTGACAGTCATTACTGGTTGGTGACAGTTCTAGACCCACGCTACAAGGAGAATTTTATATCTACTTTTCCTGAGGCGGACAGGTCTACAAAAATGGGGCAGTACCAGAAGGCCCTTGTTGCGGAAGGGCAACTGAAAATGTTGACAGGCTGATTCTTATAAAAATGAACAAGGGCTGGATTCGGCCAGACTTCTCAACACCACTGAATGACAGCAGCGTAACATAAACTCAAATCCAGTGTCTTTTCTTGGGAGGTGTATTCCCATGCACCTTTTCACACCCACACATGGGTATATGCTTACTGATTTTGTCTATTTGCTCTTGTCCTCCTCCTTCTCCTCAACCTCCACCACCATATCACCAGGGTGACCGTGGTCCATGATGCAACACCCACATAATTTTTATAAAGGGTGTTTATGATGCCTGTGAATATTTTTTTTTATGCTGTATGTTCATGTATACCCCCCAGGGGTAAATGTTTGTCAGCCCATACACTTAGTGCATGGTCATTACAAGTATAGGATGCCCGCTCCTTCCTTATGGAAATATTTTTTTATGAGCCCCCCCTCCACATCTCTTCCAAGGGGCATTGAAGTACCTTCAAATTTTTGGCAGCCCTTGCATTCACTGCATAGGCAAACACTATGGTAGACTCTCTCCTTTCTCAATGCATACCCTATAACTGTATAGCAGACTCTCTCCTTTCTAATGGGAACATGTCATACTTGTTACTGTGGCCCTGCTCCGTGTGTCTTTAAATTCTTAGTGGGGTTTTTCCTAAAATTGGTCAGCCATTGGACTCACTGCATACCCTATAACTATATAGCAGAACCTCTCCTTTCTAATTGGAACATATCATACTTGTTACTGTGGCCCTGCTCTGTGTTTCTTTAAATTCTTAGTGGGGTTTTTCCTAAAATTGGTCAGCCGTTGGACACACTGCAAACTCTATAACTGTATAGCAGACCCTCTCCTTTCTAATGGGAACATGTCATACCTTGTTACTGTGGCCCTGCTCCCTGTTTCTTTAAATTCCTAGTGGGGTTTTTCCTAAAATTGGTCAGCTGTTGGACTCTCTGCATACTCTATAACTGTATAGCAGGCCCTCTCCTTTCTAATGGGAGACTTGTTACTGTGGCACTGCTCTATGTGTCTTTAAATTCCTAGTGGGGTTTTTCCCAAATTTTGGCAGCCCTTGCAGTCACAGCATGGGCATTACCACTTATAGGAGACCCGCTCCTTTATAATGGTAACATTTTTTTTACTGAGACCCTCCTCTATGTCTCTTCAAAGGGGTATTGGGTTGCATCCAAATTTTTGGCATCCCTTGCAGTCACTGGAAATGCAATAACAGTATAGGAGACCCACTTGTTAATAATAACAACAAAGCATAGCCTTCTGATGGCTCTCTAACAATAGCTACGGCCGACTGCTGGCATTTTAAGAATAGTAAGGGCCCTCTGATGTCCCTGTAAAAATAGGCTTTATGACTTTCAGAGTCCCTCCATCATAAATTAAAAAGGATGTGTCTGATGATGTGTCACACACCACATTGCCAGATAAGGTTGTAAAATGTTAAAATGACATTTCCCGGTGAATGCATTTGTCTTAAAAAATAACGTAAAAAAAACAAAACAATAGGATCTTTCTTTAGTATTAAAAACAGCGTCACCAATTTAACCTCAAGGTAATCACATTTATCAGCTCATGCACCTCCTCCTCCATCTCTGAAAAGATCACATCAGTCATAAGCTGACAGCACTTCAGAACTGCCTTGGCCAAGCGGCAACTGGCTGTGCTGAAGATAACATGCTTAATGCTTAATTGGCAAACCACCCAGCACTGCAGAGTTGTTGAAAGCTGTAACACAGCAGCCTGATCTGTGGCTCTCAATGCTGAACATACAGCCAGGCATGGTCGTGTGTTACAATGGGCGGAACCTGGTGACGGAGAAATGACAGCTGGGGTAGATATGGTTTCCCTCTATGCCAGCCCTTTCACCGAGCTAAAGAATATGGCTGTGGTGAAATACAACTCCCACTGAGAAGTTGTTTCAGATTGAAAAACATTGTGACCACCAGAGGATTTGATTCTGAGGGCTCACCTTTCTCCCCCACTCAAGAGCCCCATAGCAGCTGCAAAGTTAGCGCTATCATGAACTCTCCTGAGGTAGAAGCCAAGGGTTGTGACCGTCCAATCCTGCTGAGAAGCAGTCCTGGCTAAGAAAAGTGTGTGGGAAGGTTCCCGGACACTCTTTGGCTGCTTTTTTACTGAGGAGGAAACACACGCAAGCATGGGGAGAACATACAAAGTCCTTGAAAATGTTGTCCTTGCCGGGATTTGAATCCAGGATCCCAGTGTTGCAAGACTTCAGTGCTAACCAATGTGCTGCCGTTCACCCTCTAATGTCTAACAGGCTGGAGAAACTTGCACCTACTGCCACTCTATCTTCAGCTCCTTTGTGTGAAAATGTATTTGGGCAGCCACTCAGTCTACCAAATAAAATTCCTGAGAAGGAAATTGGGGATGGCTTCACTGCTGGTACTGGGGGCAATGCTAATACCTTGGCGTCGTATCATAGTTTGCTGGAAATGTTCCAGGCTGGTAGGAGGCAAGCAAATTCCCACAGAAAAGTACCAACAGTAATGTTCAGGCCACATTTCAAGTGCAAGCTCAATTACAGGACTTCCTGGGAGAAATGACACGCAGGGAAGATATGGTTTCCCTCTATGCCAGTCCTTTCACCGAGCCAAATACAACTCTTAGCAAAAAAAGTTGTGGACTGGCTCCGTACCGTCCCTGGCCACATTCACCTCTCCACGTATTTGTGGTTAGGTGGTCCTTCCCAGTAAGTGCACTGGGGAGGGCACGGGTAATGTTGTGGGACTCGTGCTTGTGGAAGGTGGAGGCGCTACTGGGAAATATATTGGCAGCTGAGGTCCGAGTTTGGACACTGGGCCGCCGCCGGCATCAGGTTGTGAAAAGCTTCAGCCTCCTGGAGCCTAAAAGGCCACATTTCAAGTGCATGCAGCTGTCAAAAATTTGGCAGCATAGTATTGCAGCCTGTGGGTGGGTGGGTGGCTGCCTGCATACTTGCGCTTGCATTCCAAGGAATGGGGTAGGGACAACTGAACGCTGCAGTGGGACAAAGACGTGTATGGGGATTGTTGCAAGTCTGCAACGACAGGTGCATGGCGGGAGGCATCTTCGCATGCACCAAGGATCAATTATGATGGACACAATTTTAAGCAGTGACCTTGGTGTCAGAGATGCTTCCAGAGATCTTCCTCATGCTGTTCCCATGTCCTTTCAGCACTGTAAGCATGTGTCTGATGATGTGTCACACACCACATGGCCAGATAAAGTTGTAAAATGTTAAAATGACATTTCCTGGTTTGTCTTGGTTGAAAGCAATTCAAAAGTGCAAAAACGCATCAAAAACGCTACGTGTGAACATAGCCCAAGTTGTGGAGGAGTATTTTTGGTTTTGGTTATTTATTTTGCCTTATATACAAGTCAGTACCCTGGAAAGGATGTTCCTTAACATATTTCCCAGGAAAATCCATTTTGGTTTTGTTTTTGAATGTTTTATTGTGAGTCCGTAAATGTGGCGTAATACTCTGACAACGTTGTTAACAGCTGTGACCTGGGAGTCAGAAATGCTTCCAGGGGTCTTAGACTTACATTGGGCTCATTGCTCAGGTCGAGCACCCTAGTATTCCAATGTGCTCGACCCGAGAAACGAGTACCCGAGCATTTTAGTGCTCGCTCATCACTACTCATTAATCATCACCTGAAGCGTTTTTCAAGGAGGTATAGAAGTGGGATAGTAATGCATAGTCTCTCCAGCATATGCAAGGTGGAGTTACACCTTATTGGTATGTCACATATGAGGTGATGAGCGGAAAGGCAGAAGTGTTGCTTTCAGGAAGCTCTGCACCTCTGAACTCAGCACATGTGCCAGGCAAGGGAAGTTCATCAAACCAGCTAGGCTCAGAGCTGCTTTGAGATTTTGCCCATTATCGCACACCACCAGGCCAGACTTGAGGCTTACCAGCATCAACCACTCATCGATATGCTGTTTGATCACTGTCTACAGCTTCTGTGCTATGTGGGATTTGTCCCCCTGGCTGTTCTGAAGTTGGTGGTGCAGGTGTTACGCTGACCAGATGAGGAGATGGTGGAGAAAGGAGAGGGGCAGGAGGAGGCAAAATGGACAGAGAAACATCCTCTGGGCCAAAACGCTTTCTGCCTCAGATCCAGCCGCCACTACAGTTACCCAGTGGGCAATTAGGGAGATATAATGTCCCTGCCCTTGCTAACTAATCCACGTATCGGTGGTTATGTGCACTTTGACACTGATCGCGTTGTACAGTGCACATCTTATTTTCTAAGTAACATGTTTGTGCAGGGCAGGGATGGTCTGCCTGGAAAAGTAGTGGTGGCTGGGAACCATGTACTATGGTTCCCATGATCCCAATGTATTGTTACCCCTTTCTAAATCACTTGTGAGCGGGGGGAAGAGGCCAAGACCGCAGCAGAAAATGGATCAGGAGGAGGCTCAGATCTTTCCTGTTTTTTCAGGTGTGCACTTCACTGCAGCTCATGCTTTGCTTTCAGATAATAAAGTGGTGCTCAGGTTAAGAACATGTATGCCTTGCTTTAGTCTCTGTCACCACAGCATGCAAACCACCTGTGTCTTATCAGGGAGCTCCTTTGAGCTGGCACAGTGGGCCGTAACATCCGACGTACTGGCTAGGGGCAGGCCACTGTGCTTTAGCATCCTCCTCCCTCTTTTCCTGTGCAGCCCTTGGCTACGCGACCACCACCTATTCCTTCATTCATGTTACTCAGATAGCCTTAACTCCATGTGGGGTATAGGACCTCATTATCCCCCAAAGCATCATTGAACCTCTTCAATCTGTCCTTAACTCTGCTGTCCAACTAATCCACCTCTCTCCTTGCAACTTCTCTAATTCTCCCCTATGCAAATCCCTTCATTGGCTCCCAATTCCACAACATATTCACTTCAAGCTCCTTACACTGACCTTCAAAGCCGTCCATAATCTTTCTCACCCATATATCTCTGAACTAATCTCCCGATAACTCCCACCACGTAAACTCCAGTCATCACAAGGCCGCCCTCTGTCTGAGCTGAAAGGCTCATTCTGCCTCAGGTCTATGCTTCTACTAGGGGTTCAGTCTCTCT
Organism: Phyllobates terribilis; assembly: GCF_046119375.1. Lineage (NCBI taxonomy): Eukaryota > Metazoa > Chordata > Amphibia > Anura > Dendrobatidae > Phyllobates > Phyllobates terribilis. The sequence goes on from NW_027362764.1 coordinate 450,761,911, forward strand.
GCCCTTATCCATATGTATGTCACTTGACAACTGGTAAGGTTTTGATATTAGAGTTAGGACTGTCCCATAAGGCTTGCTGTGACGTGGCGGGATGGCTTTTACATTATTTTGATCAAAATTATGTTAACTAAATACCCTTTATTATTTATCATATTTTTTTGCACTGTGCGATTTATCCATTTACTTCCAGTTATTTGGGTATTTTGCTTGTCTTTGGTTTTCCTCTGTTCAGTGGCCTTATGTGAACATGCATTTACATTTTGCATGCACATCAATTTACGTTTCAGTTCAGACTCTAAGGTTTTTTCTTTGTAGTTTAGTGTGCTTAAGTGCATATAAGGGTGTGGCCCACTGTGTCTGAGCTGAAAGGTTCATTCCGCCTCTCAGGTCTTTGCTTCTACTAGGGGTTCAGTCTCTCTGCCCTTATCCATATGTATGTCACTTGACAATTGGTAAGGTTTTAATATTAGAGTTAGGACTGTCTCATAAGGGTTGCCGTGATGTTGCGGTATGGCTTTTACATTATTTTGAGCAAAATATGTTAACTAAATACCCTTTATTATTTATCATATTTTTTTGCACTGTGCGATTTATCCATTTACTTCCAGTTATTTGGGTATTTTGCTTGTCTTTTGTTTTTCTCTGTCCAGTGGCCTTATGTGAACATGCATTTACATTTTGCATGCACATCAATTTACGTTTCAGTTCAGACTCTCAGGTTTTTTCTTTCCACTGGGGACCAGACCGGGTGGAAGACAAAGTGAAGGAACTGAAGGCACTCTCAGCCATCCAATCTAAAACCACGTCTACTTGTTCTGGCCTCACAATTCATCCAGTAGTACAAGTGCCTACAAAATTATGCAGAACGTCCTGTCGCCAGTATGCTCCAGAGGAATATGTTTAATTTAGTTGCATAGCAGGCACCGATCGTCTACATCCTCTCTCTCCTTGCAGCAGCTACACCACAAGCATAAACACAGCCACGTCCAATATTTGATGCTCTCCTCATTCTCTGCACCCCAAAAAAGTGCACAGTATTGCACAGCCAGTATACAAGGTGCCCCCACAGATCCTGTTTTCACTTAACCACCAAAGGATAAATAAAAAAACCCACAAAAACATTGTTGGCTACCTCCTCCTCTGCCTCTTCCACCTACATTGCCACATCCACCTCCTCAACCTGCTCCTCCACTTGGATCTCCGCTTCCTGGTTCATTGTTGTTGTTGTTTTTTTAATTTTATGTTCTTTTAAGTAATTTCCATATCTGCATTTGTTTGCAGGGCTATTTTCCTGCTCTTAGCCCTATTTTGCTTCCTTTTGCAGCCCCCTAGCTCTTACTAAGACCATTTTATAGCTATTTTAAAGCACCAAAGTTTGGGTCCCCATTGACTTCAATTGAGTTTGAGTAGGGGGTTAAGTTCAGGGTCAAGTTCAGATGCCGAACCGAACTTTGAACTGCAGTTTGGCCAAACCCTATGAAACCATACATCCAGGGGTCCGCTCATCCCTACCTAAGACCTAATTTGCAGCCAGGAACCTAGAGAACATCAATAGTTATATTAACTCTATACCTGTTTCCATTTAAACTGTAGATACATCAAAGGAGAATGCTGAAGAAAACATGTAGTCAGGTGTTCGGGCTCAGCACTTATGGTAGTAGGAAGATAGTCAACACGCTTGACATTTGGTGGTATGCAGTGGTAGGATGTAGATCCCAAATGCATTGAAGAATATAGCTTTATTGATTTATAGGTCAGCTCAGTATGTGATATTCAAGTTATTACACAAATCAAGAAGGTGGCCAACGTAAAAGTTTCAGTCCAATCTGACTTTAGTCAAGACCTTGGATTAAAACATGAAGCATTATTGCAATATGGTGTCATAAAAGTGTAAAAACAAATGCAAAGATAGTATACGGGAAAGCAGCTTAGATAATTGTAACGTGCAATATACAGCAACTATCACATGACTTCTGGTAAAAGAGATTAATTCATTGCCATGTGCATGGGAGTATTTAAGACTGCTGAACATGGACACAGCATAGAGGTTTAAGCCATCCTCCTGCAGACTCCTCCACATCACACCAGGTAAGAACAGTCTCTCTCTTCATATTATTGTATTTCATTGTAGTCTAGCAAAAATGCTCGCAGCACTTCTTTTAATAAAGCTTAGCAAAATGTTTTATCCAAGGTATAAGATGTTTCTATTTTAACACTAAGCCTTTTTACTGCCTTCATTTTTGCTACACATATTTACATTACCTGTATAGCAATACCATGTACTATAGTGTATGTACAGCTCTATATGTTATACAACCGTTTAGGTATACTAATCTCTACAGTAGCTTCACTATCGACTGATTTAAGGTTGATCTTTTTTTTTTTAAATTTGATTTCTGTTCCATTTGGTTTTGGAATCTATCACTGCACTTTTTTCACTGCGAGCTATCAGATTGACTGCAAGTATACAAATCCCATACATGAGGTTACGTGACTGTCCGATTGCACCAGGAACTCGGAAAAATAGTTTTGGCTTCTGGCTTCTCTCAATTCACTTTTATTATGAAAAAACGATTGCACCTAATTGACACATTACCGCAGGTATGCAAATTGCATACATGCAGTCACATGACCACCCACTCACACAGGGAACACGGGAGAATTGTGATATAATGTGGACCATATGCTGTCATGATGTGCCAGTCTGCAGACTATTGCTCCAAGCCTGGATAACCCCTTTACATGGAATTTGTCAGAAGGACAAAGCCGTCTATATGGGCATGAAGGGCTTAGGAAGCTGATTAAAATGAGCTGTTCAGGAATACAGGCCAGACAATGATCTGCATGAGAATCTGCCTCCAAAGATTCTTTTAATTGAACGACAGCTCACCGGTGACTCACTCACTGTGACTTCCCGTTGCCTGTGCAAAAGATCCCTGCAGTACTATGACTGCATAGTACATAGTACAAGTGTGCCTTCTGTAAAAAGTGAAGTGCACATGCACAGATCTGACCATGGCAACTGCACGTCACAGGTCACTGTGACGTGCAGGAGATTCGGGAAACATTAAAATTACCACAGTAGCGCTAGATTTCTTCCCAACCCCAGGCCCGCAAGCATCGGAATCTTCAATGAATAAAAAAACATTTCACATTAACAAGACCTCTAATAGGAGGCATACATGTAGATATAGATTTACATTTCTAGGACCTGTATGCCCATATTAGAAGTCAGATACGTCCCAGAGGGTGACAGATTCCCTTTAAAACAAACTAAATTAGATATTATGGCAAGATTCCAACTTTAATTATACTATATTTATTAAGCATAAATCAAATTTAGAACTATTAACAACTTCCCTAAATTTATCAATACCTGATATAAGTGTTGTTGCTATCAATGGTTCCTGTTAAATAAGATAATTTGAACACTATGGTTTGGAAAATGTATCACTTTGCACCATATAACTGTCTAGTAAAAAATCTATAGTATTTCTATAACAGAGTATGTCTTAAAAGATAACATATGCATGGGAATAGGAGGCAGAAGGGCGCCATTCTTATATCAATCCATCTCTAGCTGACCTTCTTCATTTAAGCCAACATAAGGAGCAAACAGATGGAGAAAATAGAGAACAAGCTGTCTCTGATTTTTAGGAAGGAAGAAAACAAAATAAGAAAACAAGATATTATTTTTATGCAATTTTAATGTGCATATTTGAATGGAAAGAAAATATTTTAAATATTGTCATGTAAAAATGTAAGAAAAATTTTGATTTATTAAACTATCTGTATGTCTATCATTCTATCTATCTATAATGGTGCAGCACAGACAAGCTGACAAAAAAATAGAATTTTTAAAATATTTTTAATTATTTTTGTCTTTTACTTATTTTCATTTATTTTTATTTTCACAGATGGGTGATGAATAAAATGATTCACCGTTGCACACAATGGATTGCACTTTCCTAGGATATGCATCTTTTAATGTTTACATCTAAATTAATTATACATGTACTGTCTCTTTAAATCCTGCATTAACTGGCTTATTTGATAATTATGAGCTATTTTATTACATGTTCTATATCGAAATGTGAGTTTTGAATTATAATGTATTGTCGAATATATGGCTAATAGCGTAGTGTCTCATAGTTATATAGCATAGTTGTATACCGTATATCAATTGCGGGGAATTATGCAACAATAAGAATCATAATGTACTGTCAAATATATGGTTACTAACGCAATGTCCCCTGGCATAGTTGGATATATCAATTGTGGGGAATTGTCCAATAATAATACATTAAATGTACAGAGATGGTTCTGGTATAGCTCTTTCAGCCTTTTTCCTTAAGAACATGCGCGGTAGCGATATGTCTTTACTTTAGGAGAATTGTATCCAACATGGTGGCGGACATGCGCAGTGGACTCTAGGGATACTCCCAGGAACCCTATGGTTTACTGACATGCGCAGTTACATTATCAGAACGCCGAGAGCAGCGCGGTAATGGAGTTTTCTAATCAAGTCTGGGGGTGAGATTTTTTATGTATTTTAATAATGCACAGATGTTTAATTATGAGAATCATGATATTATCACTGTATTACTTGATGGAATAATTGATGAAATGACTTATTATGAATTTTTGTATGAATCAGGATGTATTTATATATTTATTGTGCACTGGAATTTTGTATTTTTAAAATTATATGATAATTGTGATCATGTTGGATTTGATTACTGCACCTATATAACCTTCACTTCTATCTATCTATCTATCTATCTATCTATCTATCTATCTATCTATCTATCTATCTATCTATCTATCTATCCATATGTCTGTCTATCTATCCATATGTCTGTCTATCTATCTATCTATCTATCTATCTATCTATCTATCTATCTATCCATATGTCTGTATATCTATCTATCTATCTATCTATCTATCTATCTATCTATCTTCTGTGATCTATCATCAATTTTATTTCTTCTTTTAATTAACTATCACTCTGAGCTATCATCTTAGTGAAAAAAAACATGGAATAAAAGCTGTTCTTCCACTATCCATATAAAAACTTTGCATTCTTTAGACAGGGACAACTATATCAGAGCATGTTTACATAAACATGTTTTTTGCTACTACACCCCTCAACATTGAAATTGCAAAAACAAGAAAGAGAAGTCATGGAATAATGGAAATCACAGGTTTAAAAGACATGTTAATTATATCAAAATGATGAAAAGATTTTAACTTAATTTTGAAAACATCTCAATTTATTTAGTATTGAGTATGAGCTACACCCGCAGAAATATATGCACTTAAACTACTTGGCATAACATCAATGAAGTTATTAATGGTTGTCTGAGAAATGTTCTGCCACCCTGAGTGCACTTGGGCACAGAAGTCATCAAGATCGGCTGCTGGCAGCTCCCTTTCCAATTGATGACCAATAACGTCCCAGATGTGCTTAATGAGAGATAAGTCCAAGTCACGGTAGCATGTCTAGGCCCCACAGATTGCTTACAGTAAGACAAGTAAAATGTCGTCTGATTCCAAAACTGATCCATTTTGTGCTGAAATGAAATTGGACTTCAAATACCTTGTCTAAGTCATCAAAAAATGTATACACAAACCATCAGAAGGCATTTGCATGACACTGGGCAACAAGGCAGACATCTAGCTACAGGTGTTACATTGACCTCACTCCATCTCTCTCAAAGGCTATAATAGTGGAAAGAAAGAAGCCATTGGAGACAGGTATTGAGGTTTATTCTCTTCAGAGATGAGTCCTGCTTTTGTCATTGATGCAATGATAGCCAAAGATTCATCTAGAAGTCACATGGGTAATGCCATGAAGAGGCCTTCACAAGGCAACATCACACCAGTCCTATTCTCAGGATTAAGGTGTGTGGTCGGCGGATAGTATAATGTATGGTAACTTGATCCTTCTGGTTTTAATTCCAGGTAAAAGATAAACTTAGAATTATATTCATTTTGGCACAGAAAAACTAGTACTGTAATTTCTACAAAGGGTTGCTTGTGCAACTATTAGACACCTGTGTGGCCTGAACATGCTACTATGGATTGAAGTATCTTTGGGCTTGTTTCTCAACAAGCACATCTGAAGGATCATTGATTGGTAGTTGCAAAGGGAACTGCCAGCATCAGATGTTGATGACTTGAGTGCACAAGTGTTAACATGGCAGGAAATTCCTTAAGCATCGAATAATAATTGGTGTTGGAAAGACTGAGTGCAACGTGAAGGCATTAGGGGAAGGGAGCCCAGACACTAGGGAAAGGGGGAGTGGAGACCTCCTAGGCTCATCTGATATCACCCTGTTTCCCTTAACGTCCCTATATTGGTTCCTCACCAATCTCTGCAAAGCCCTGGTTAGGGAAGGGGGGGGGATGAGCACTTGTCAGTCCCCACTAACAAATAAAGGCAACAAAGTAGACAGAGAGGTGGAAAGCATCTTTAGATTGAGACAATTTTATAGAGAAAGCACATACGTCCTCTTAGCACCAGAGTGGAAGTAAGAACAGCACAAGCTACAAGCTTTCACAAGGAAACATGTGGATATCACCGGCACCTCCCTATAGCAAACAGGAAGTATTTAAACACCCAGGCCTGGGTGTCAATTAGCAGGTGTGTGGTAGCCCCTTGGTCCTAGAGTGAGACAGATTTAAGAAGGTGTCTTAAATGGCAAACAGATCTCCTACAACCAACTGCAGGGCGACTGTCTGTCACATCTGACTCACCCGTGACAGTACCTCCTCCTCTACGAGTGGCCTCTCGACATTCAGAACCAGGTTCCTCAGGATAAAAGGTGTGAAAAGAAAGAACCAACCTGGGAGCGTTCACGTCTGATGCTGAAACTCACATCCTCTCTTCTGGACCATAACACTTCCAGTACATCAAGTATTGTAAGGAACGATGTTGGACATGAGAATCTACAATCCTCGAAATCTGAAACTCAAGACTACCATCAACCATTAAAGGGGGCGGTGGTAGGGGTGAAGGCTCAAGAGGTTCCACATATTTCTTGAGTAAGGATCTGTGGAAAACATTGTGGACCTTAAGGGCCGGAGGAAGCTCAAGAAGAATCACTGCTGGGTTAATGATGGCGGTTATTTTATAGAGCCAATAAACCTAGGTCCCAGCTTCCAAGAAGGGACTTTCAACCTGATATTCCTGGTAGACAACCACACAAAGTCATGCACATTCAGGTCCAGACCTGACAAGCGTTTTCTGTCAGCCATGCATTTATATCTGTCACCCATGATCTTTAAATTACTCTGATACCCCTGCCACACTGAGGAGTGCAACGAAGCAAAACATTCCTCCTCAGGAACTCCCGAAGATCCTTTCCCACCAAAGGTACCAAACTGTGGATGGTAACCGTACAAACCAAAGAACGGTGACCTGCCAATGGATTCTTGATGATGATTATTAATGGCAAATTCTGCTAGCGGTGAGTCGGCTGCCCAATCTTCCTGATTTTCGGAGACGAAACACCTGAGGTAGGTCTCCAAATTCTAATTGGCACGCTCGGTCTGTCCATTCAACTGAGGGTGGAAGGCAGAGGAAAAGGACAGCTGCATCCCCAGTCGAGAACAGAATGCCTTCCAGAACTTGGAAACAAACTGGGTCCCTTGATCTGAAACCACATTGGAGGGAACCCTGTGAAGCTTCACAATCTCATTTATAAACACCTGAGCAAGTGTCTTGGCATTTGGAAGTGCAGGTAATGCAACGAAGTGAAGCATTTTACTGAACCTATCTAAAACCACCAAAACTATTGTTTTGCCTGCAGAAACCGGTAGGTCAGTAATAATATCCATGGAAAAGTGTGTCCATGGCGTACTAGGGATAGGGAGCAAAAGAAGAGTACCAGACGGACATATATGCGACACCTTAGAATGTGCGCAAATACTACAATCACATCCTAATGCAACCCCGGCCACTAAAAACAACGAGAGAGGAGGTCCTCGGTTGCCTTACCACCTGGATGACCAGCAAACACAAAGTTATGATGTTCCTTAATTATTTTGTGGTGCAGATTAGAGGGTACATATAACCTTCCTGAAGGGCAGGAGGCAGGCGTCCCCCTGAGCCTCCAACACCTCACTCTCCTGTTCAGGATTAATGTTGAGCGATACCTTCCGATATCGGGAAATATCGGATCGGATTGGATCGGACCGATCCGAAAAAGTATCGGATATCACCGATTCCGATACCGGAAACCAATGCAAGTCAATGGGACAGAAATATCGGAATGAAAATAAACCCTTTCTTTCCTTGTAGGTTAATTCTACATGAAGGAAAACAACTAAGAATAATGTAGAATGTATTGGGGGAGGTGGGGGAGACAATAAAGGCATAGAGGTTTAGCCCAATCAAATGGAATAGCAGGAATTAATATTTTTTTTAAGACGTTCTGAGTTATGGAAATATTGACTATGTTAAGTATTTTTATATTTTGTCAGATATTTATGTTTCACTACTTCCATGCTCTTCACCTTCTTTTTTACTTCTCCCACACTTTCTCCTTCATCATCCTCAGCATCTTTTTCATCCACTTCTTCTTCACCTTCTTCATCTTCTTCTTCTTCACCTTCTTCGTATTATTCTTTTTTTTTACATTCTTCATATTCTACTTCTTCATCTTCTTCATATTCTTCTTCTTCATCATATTCTTATTTGTGACAGGCATTCCTGTAGTTGTTATCTATAAAAGGTTGGACATTACACCTTTCGTTCTGCCCGTCACAAAAGATTTACAACAGGATTTGTCCGCGTTCAGTTTGGCCTGCAGCAGCAGGTCTTTTCCAGGGGCACCACGAGGAGGAACGGACTCACCCCCATACACTGTTTAGTCATCTTCTGCTTATAATTTAGATATTATCTTTTGCTCTGATTTTTAGTCTTATGCTTAATGTTCTTCCGATTTTTGTTCTGCAGCTTCTTGTATTTCTGCTTCTTGGTTTTCTGTCTCTTGTTCTTCTGTATCTTGGTGCTTGTCTTCTCTTCTTTGTCCTCTTGGTCAACTTCTTCAGGGTCATCTTCTTGGTCTTCTTCGGGGTGGTCTTCAGGGTCGTCGTCTTCTTGGGGGGTCGTCGTCTTCGGGGTCCTCGTCTTCTTCGGGTTAGTCTTCTGGGTCCTCGTCGTCTGGGTCCTCGTCTTCTTCGGGGTGGTCTTCAGGGTCCTCGACTACTTCGGCGTGATCTTCAGGGTCCTCGTCTTCAGGGTCCTCGTCAGGGAGATCCAGAGTGATTACCAAGAACCATTTCAAAAAGCTTGAACTTGGAAATGTAGCAGAAGGTACAAGAAGGCTGGGGAACTACCGATGACCAGCTGACGGTACTGGAACCCGGATGGGTAGCAGAAGGTACAAGAGCCAATGGAACTACCGAAGACCAGCTGACGGTACTGGAACTCGGTTACTAAGCAGGAGGTACCTGTGCCAGAAAGCACTACCAAGGACCAGCAGAAGTTGGTGGAACTTGGATACTGAGAAGGAGGCACCTAATCCAAAGGCACTGCCGAGAACCAGCTGACGGTATTGAAACCCGGATGGGTAGCAGAAGGTACCCATGTAAAAAAAAGTTTCAAGGCCGCGAGCCGGCCGCAGTTACCAACCCACAGTCCTACTGTGCTTGTCATATTGGCACTATGGAACCAGCCTTCATTGCCAGATTCCGCAGCCCACATAGGAGTCACTTAAACTGCAGGCACAATAGTCGGCTAACCCGACCGCAACACGACAGGACAACGCATTGGAGGCAAAGTGACGTTGACACTACCCGGAAACAGCTGGTGTGCGGGAACGAGGCAGGTCAGGAGGGAGTACCCGTGCCAAAGACACTGCCGAGAACAAGCTGACGGTACTGGGACCCGGATGGGTAGTAGAAGGTACAAGAGCAAATGGAACTACCGAGGACCAGCTGACGATACTGGAACCCGGATGGGTAGCAGAAGGTACAAGAGCCAATGAAACTGCCGAAGACCAGCTGACGGTACTGGAACTCGGTTACTAAGCAGGAGGTACCTGTGCCAGAAAGCACTACCAAGGACCAGCAGACGTTGGTGGAACTTGGATACCGAGAAGGAGGCACCTAATCCAAAGGCACTGCCGAGAACCAGCTGACGGTACTGGAACCTGGATGGGTAGCAGAAGGTACCCATGTAAAAAAAAGTTTCAAGGCCGCGAGCCGGCCGCAGTTACCAAAACCCACAGTCCTACAGGGGGTGCTTGTCCTATTGGCACTATGGAACCAGCCTTCATTGCCAGATCCCGCAGCCCACATAGGAGTCACATAAACTGCAGGCACCATAGAGTCGGCTAACCCGACCGCAACACGACAGGACAACGCATTGGAGGCAAAGTGACGTTGACACTACCCGGAAACAGCTGGCATGCTGGAACCAGGCTGGGCAGGAGGAGTACCCGTGCCAAAGACACTGCTAGGAAACAGCTGGCGGTGCTGGAACCCAGGGTAAATACTAAAAACAGAGTGGAGCCAGAGGCGTAATTGGAGCAACTTTAAAATCTGTAGTAGTGTGAATGTGGACAGAGCAGGAGAATTTGCCGAACACACAGCTGGGGAACAGCTGACGTTACTGAACCCCAATAACACTGGAGCAAGAGTTGATTGTGCAGATGGCACTTCTGAGCAGCAACTAGCGGTATTGGAGCCCATGGTAAATACTAAAAACAGAGTAGCCAGAGGTGTAACTGGAGCAAGTTTTAAATCAGTAGTACAGTGGATGTGGACAAAGCAGGAGAATTTGCCGGACACACAGCTGGGGAACAGCTGACGTTACTGAACCCCAATAACACTGGAGCAAGCGTTGACTGTGAAGACGACACTTCTGATCAGCAACTAGCGGTATTGGAGCCCAGGGTAAATACTAAAAACAGAGGAACCAGAGGTGTAATTGGAGCAACTTTAAAATCTGTAGTAGTGAGAATGTGGACAGAGCAGGAGAAATTGCCGTCCGCACAGCAGCGGTACAGCTGACGTTACTGAACCCCAATAACACGGCAGCAAGTTTTGACTGTGCAGACGGCACTTCCGAGCGCCAACTGGCGGTGTTGGAGCTCAGGGATAATACTGAAAACAGAGGAGCCAGAGGTGTAATTGGAGCAACTTTAAAATCTGTAGTAGTGAGAATGTGGACAGAGCAGGAGAAATTGCCGTCCGCACAGCAGGGGAACAGCTGACGTTACTGAACCCCAATAACACGGCAGCAAGTGTTGACTGTGCAGACGGCACTTCCGAGCGCCAACTGGCGGTGTTGGAGCTCAGGGATAATACTGAAAACAGAGGAGCTAGAAGTGTAATTGGAGCAACTTTAAAATCTGTAGTAGTGAGAATGTGGACAGAGCAGGAGAAATTGCCGTCCGCACAGCAGGGGAACAGCTGACGTTACTGAACCCCAATAACACGGCAGCAAGTGTTCACTTTGCAGACTGCACTTCCGAGCACCAACTGGCATTGTTGGAGCTCAAGGATAATACTGAAAACAGAGGAGCCAGAGGAGTAATTGGAGCAACTTTAAAATCTGTAGTAGTGAGAATGTGGACAGAGCAGGAGAAATTGCCGTCCGCACAGCATGGGAACAGCTGACGTTACTGAACCCCAATAACACGGCAGCAAGTGTTGACTGTGCAGACGGCACTTCCGAGCGCCAACTGGCGGTGTTGGAGCTCAGGGATAATACTGAAAACAGAGGAGCCAGTGGTGTAATTGGAGCAACTTTAAAATCTGTAGTAGTGAGAATGTGGACAGAGCAGGAGAAATTGCCGTCCGCACAGCAGGGGAACAGCTGACGTTACTGAACCCCAATAACACGGCAGCAAGTGTTGACTGTGCAGACGGCACTTCCGAGCGCCAACTGGCGGTGTTGGAGCTCAGGGATAATACTGAAAACAGAGGAGCCAGTGGTGTAATTGGAGCAACTTTAAAATCTGTAGTAGTGAGAATGTGGACAGAGCAGGAGAAATTGCCGTCCGCACATCAGGGGAACAGCTGACGTTACTGAACCCCATTAACACGGCAGCAAGTGTTGACTGTGCAGTCGGCACCTCCAAGCGCCAACTGGCGGTGTTGGAGCTCAGGGATAATACTGAAAACAGAGGAGCCAGAGGTGTAATTGGAGCAACTTTAAAATCTGTAGTAGTGAGAATGTGGACAGAGCAGGAGAAATTGCCGTCCGCACTGCAGGGGAACAGCTGACGTTACTGAACCCCAATAACACAGCAGCAAGTGTTGAATTTGCAGACGGCACTTCCAAGCGCCAACTGGCGGTGTTGGAGCTCAGGGATAATACTGAAAACAGAGGAGCCAGAAGTGTATTTGGAGCAACTTTAAAATCTGTAGTAGTGAGAATGTGGACAGAGCAGGAGAAATTGCCGTCCACACAGCAGGGGAACAGCTGACATTAATGAGCCCCAATAACACGGCAGCAAGTGTTGACTTTGCAGACTGCACTTCCGAGCACCAACTGGCGTTGTTGGAGCTCAAGGATAATACTGAAAACAGAGGAGCCAGAGGAGTAATTGGAGCAACTTTAAAATCTGTAGTAGTGAGAATGTGGACAGAGCAGGAGAAATTGCCGTCCGCACAGCAGGGGAACAGCTGACGTTACTGAACCCCAATAACACGGCAGCAAGTGTTGACTGTGCAGACGGCACTTCCGAGCGCCAACTGGCGGTGTTGGAGCTCAGGGATAATACTGAAAACAGAGGAGCCAGTGGTGTAATTGGAGCAACTTTAAAATCTGTAGTAGTGAGAATGTGGACAGAGCAGGAGAAATTGCCGTCCGCACATCAGGGGAACAGCTGACGTTACTGAACCCCAATAACACGGCAGCAAGTGTTGACTGTGCAGTCGGCACCTCCAAGCGCCAACTGGCGGTGTTGGAGCTCAGGGATAATACTGAAAACAGAGGAGCCAGAGGTGTAATTGGAGCAACTTTAAAATCTGTAGTAGTGAGAATGTGGACAGAGCAGGAGAAATTGCCGTCCGCACTGCAGGGGAACAGCTGACGTTACTGAACCCCAATAACACAGCAGCAAGTGTTGAATTTGCAGACGGCACTTACGAGCGCCAACTGGCGGTGTTGGAGCTCAGGGATAATACTGAAAACAGAGGAGCCAGAAGTGTATTTGGAGCAACTTTAAAATCTGTAGTAGTGAGAATGTGGACAGAGCAGGAGAAATTGCCGTCCACACAGCAGGGGAACAGCTGACATTAATGAGCCCCAATAACACGGCAGCAAGTGTTGACTTTGCAGACTGCACTTCCGAGCACCAACTGGCGTTGTTGGAGCTCAAGGATAATACTGAAAACAGAGGAGCCAGAGGAGTAATTGGAGCAACTTTAAAATCTGTAGTAGTGAGAATGTGGACAGAGCAGGAGAAATTGCCGTCCGCACAGCAGGGGAACAGCTGACGTTACTGAACCCCAATAACACGGCAGCAAGTGTTGACTGTGCAGACGGCACTTCCGAGCGCCAACTGGCGGTGTTGGAGCTCAGGGATAATACTGAAAACAGAGGACCCAGAGGTGTAATTGGAGCAACTTTAAAATCTGTAGTAGTGAGAATGTGGACAGAGCAGGAGAAATTGCCGTCCACACAGCAGGGGAACAGCTGACGTTACTGAACCCCAATAACACGGCAGCAAGTGTTGACTGTGCAGACGGCACATCCGAGCGCCCACTGGCGGTGTTGGAGCTCAGGGATAATACTGAAAACAGAGGAGCCGATGGTGTAATTGGAGCAACTTTAAAATCTGTAGTAGTGAGAATGTGGACAGAGCAGGAGAAATTGCCGTCCGCACAGCAGGGGAACAGCTGACGTTACAGAACCCCAATAACACGGCAGCAAGTGTTGACTTTGCAGACGGCACTTCCGAGCGCCAACTGGCGGTGTTGGAGCTCAGGATAATACTGAAAACAGAGGAGCCAGAGGTGTAATTGGAGCAACTTTAAAATCTGTAGTAGTGAGAATGTGGACAGAGCAGGAGAAATTGCCATCCGCACAGCAGGGGAACAGCTGACGTTACTGAACCCCAATAACATGGCAGCAAGTGTTGACAGTGCAGACAGCACTTCCGAGCGACAACTGGCGGTGTTGGAGCTCAGGGATTACAGTTCAGGTGGTAGAAACATGAACACAACAGGAGACCTGGATACTGTTGCCAACCAATTATTTATTCTGAAAGAGGACTGGCAAATTCATGAGAGATCCAGGCCTTGTTCATTTTGAGAAAAGTAAGCCGGTCAACGTTATCGGAGGATAGTCGCATGCGACGGTCTGTTAGTACACCACCTGCGGCACTAAAGACGCGTTCCGATAATACACTAGCAGCAGGGCAAGCTAGCATCTCCAATGCATACTGACTAAGCTCTGGCCATGTATCCAGCTTACCAAAAGGGAGAAGAGCCGTCTGGGAGTACACTAAGAGGGCAAGACATGTAGTCTGTCACCATCTGACGGAAACGTTGCCTCCTGCTGACTGGAGCCGTCTGTGATGGTGTAGACATTTGTGGCGGCGGGGACACAAAACTTTGCCACATTTCGGCCATACTGGTCTTGCCTTGTGCTGAGGCGTTGCTTCTGCTCCCTCTTTGTGCAGAGCTTCCTCCACTGCCTCGACGCACTGAGCTGCTTTGTAAAGCACTAGCAGCACTGCTCTCGGTTGGAATGGAGAACATTATGGAATGCACCAGTTTGTCTTGGTACTCCCGCATTTTACGCTCCCGGTTCAACGGTGTTATGAGGCTTTGTAAGTTGTCCCGGTAGCGAGGATCTAGGAGGGTGGACACCCAATAATCAGCCGTGTTGAGAATGTGGGCGATGCGGTGGTCATTTCTCAGGCACTGCAGCATGAAATCAACCATGTGCTGCAGACTGCCAACTGGCCAGGAAACACTGTCCCCTGCTTGAGGCGTGATCTCTGCCTGCTCTGCATCACCCCACCCTCGCTCTAGATACTGACTACTAGAGCATTGTGTACCTCCCTCCTCTGGACAGATGTCTTCCTCATCCATTGACTCCTCCTCATCCTCCTCACAAAGTGTCCCCTGCCTAGGCCTTTGTGAGGAACCACGTTGCGCAGACTGTAGAGAAGCAGATGGCATTTGTGACTCCTCATCCTCCACCTCTTCCAAAACCTCATCCCTTAGTGCTTGCAGTGTTTTTTCAAGCAGGCAGATAAGGGGGATAGTCATGCTGACTAGTGCATCATCTGCACTCGCCATCCACGTGGAATAATCGAAGGCATGCAAAACGTGGCAAATGTCCTTCATAGTGGCCCACTCAGTGGTGGTGAAGTGTGAATGGCGCGCACTGCGACTTGTTTGCACCTGCTGCAGCTGGTACTCCATTACTGCTGCCTGCTGCTCACAGAGCCTCTCCAACATATGTAATGTTGAATTCCACCTGGTGGGTAGGTCACATATGATGCGATGTTCCGGAAGACGTAATCGGCGCTGCAGAGCTGCAATGCATGATCTTGCGTTGCTGGAACACCGCAAGTGAGCGCACTCTATGCGGACCTTGTGAAGCAGTGCATCAACATCCGGATAGTCCCTCAAAAAACTCTGCACGACCAAGTTGAGCACATGTGCCAGACATGGGATGTGAGTGAGGTTGCCTAGGCCCAGAGCTGCCACCAGATTTCGGCCATTGTCACACACTACCATGCCTGGCTGGAGATTCGCTGGCACAAATCACACGTTGCTCTGCTACTTGATGGCATTCCAGAGCTCCTGCGCTGTGTGGCTTCGATTCCCCAAATAAATTAATTTTAATACGGCGTGTTGACGTTTAGCCACAGCTGTGCTCATATGGGTCATCATAACAGGTAACCGTTCACGGGTCGATGTGGAGGTAGACCATGACGGCTCCTGCAGCGCTGATTCAAAGGAACTGGAGTATGAGGAGGAGTGAATGTGTACAGACTGGATTCCTGCAATCCTTGGAGTTGGCAGAACACGTACAGCGCCACTCTCAAGATCTGTACCCGGCTCCACAACATTTACCCAATGGGCAGTGAGGGAAAGGTATCGTCCCTGTCCATGCTTACTGGTCCACACATCGGTGGTCAGGTGGACCTTGCTACTGACTGCGTTTTTTAGCACATGTTTAATTTTTCCCTCCACATGATGTTGCAGGGCAGGGACGGCTTGCCTGCTGAAATAAAAGCGTCTGGGCACGTTGTATTGTGGGACTGCCAATGCCATAAAGTTACGGAATGTGTCAGTCTCCACCAGCCTGAATGATAGCATTTCAAGGGCCAGTAGTTTAGTAATGCCAGCATTCAGAGCCTGTGCTCGGGGGTGGTTTGCCGAGTATGGGCACCTTTTCTCCCATGCCTGTGCTAACGATGGCTGTAGACTGGCCTGGGAGTGTGAGGATGACTGGGAAAGTGATGCTGTGGGTGGAATTACACTGTGTCTCTGTACAACAGTGCCAGAGATTCTTCCATGGCGATCCTGTGAGGAAGCTGAACCAGCTGTGTGTGAGCTGGAGGAAGAGGCTACAACACGAGCTGAAGAGGTGGTAGGTGGCGCTGTAGGTTGGCCTAGGTCTTCAGTGTGTTTTTCCACCATGTGCTTGGTCCGCACATGTTTCCACATATTTGTGATATTGAGGTTGCTGACACTTTTCCCTCTTTTCTCCTTCTGATTACACAGCTTGCATTTGACAAAGCAAATGTCATCTGCAACTGTGTCAAAAAAGGACCAGGCACTGCAAGTCTTGGGAGCGCCCACTTTGGATTTTGGAAGAGCCATGCTCCTAATGGGTGCCGAAGTGGAGGCTACAGGCAACCAAGTCTGCCCCCTCCCTCTCCCTCCTTTTTGGGCTGTTCGGGGAATCTCTTCCTCAGAGCTGCTCCCACCACCTTCCTGTCCCTCACGCCATGATGGGTCAAGGACCTCATCATCTACACCACCCTCTTCAAACAACTGCTTCTCCTGGGTAGTCTCGACAGCACAGTACGCACCAGAAAGTGGCACCTGAGTCTCATCATCAGATGCGTACTGAGGTGTGCTGCTGACCATAGGCCCTGGCCCACCCGCCTCTTCAGATTCAGAGAGACAAAACGGTTGCGCATCACTGCATACTACCTCTTCTTCAAATTCTCGAATTCTGCTTGGCTGGCCCCCTCTTTCCAAGCCAAGAGATTCAGAGAACAGAAGTAGAGATGGCTCCTGTCCAGGGCTCTCTGACTGCCTGGGCAATTTGGCAGGTGGTGAAGAGACAGATGGGTGCTCTTCAGTGCTCAGGACCTGAGAGGATCTGGAACTAATTGAAGTCGATGCGTTAGCTGCCATCCATCTGACAACGGCTTCAATTTGGTCCTCCCGCAGCAGTGGGGTACGACTAGCTCCTACAAAGCTGCGCATAAAGGACTGTTCCCTGGTAAAACTGGGGGATGCTGAGTCACTGGTGCCCGCAGCAGGCACAGAATCCCCACGTCCTCTCCCTGCAGGCACAGAATCCTCACGTCCTCTCCCTGCAGAAACTCCACGCCCACGCCCACGACCACATGCCTTACTCCCTGCCTTCTTCATCTTGGTAGACTGATAAAGATAGGCAGAAAAGTACTAAGGGCTTAGTGTGCTTATTCCTGAACAGCTGCTAACAGGTATAAGAAACACTAATTTTATAAAGTGTGGACTAGACTTTAATATGAGCTAATGTGGCCTACACAACTGTAAAGTGGAGTGTTTGGTGAACTTTATTTAGGTTTTTTTTGTCACAAAAAGACACTGGATGTGCCTAAAGATGTAATACCGATAGTATCACAAACTTTTTGTAGCTATTACAATGAAGGAAGGTAACCTACAATGCAATAGATGAGGCTACAAAAAATAGGCTAATACTAATCTGGCTGGGGCTGCAGGGCCCAATGCTGCAGAAAGGCTCCTCTAACTAATCCTATATAGTGTGTTTGGAACCAATTTAGCTGAATACGGATGGAACCACCACACTAATAGGAGATATCAGGAAAAATTATGATTTGGCAAAAAAGGACAATGTATGAGGCAGTGAGACACACTGAGTGCACTACAACAAGACGTGGCTGAAGCACACACTACAGGGTGAGCTGCACTCACACACACAGACCTTGCAGACAGCGGTGAACAGTACAGATGCAGAGCACTGTGCACTAGTGCTGCAAGACCAAAAAAATTTATCTACTCCTATATAGTGTGTTTGGAACCAATTTAGCTGAATACGGATGGAACCACCACACTAATAGGAGATATCAGGAAAAATTATGAATTGGCAAAAAAGGACAATGTATGAGGCAGTGACACACACTGAGTGCACTACAACCAGACGTGGTTGAAGCACACACTACAGGGTGAGCTGCACTCACACACACAGACCTTGCAGAAAGCGGTGAACAGCACAGAGAACTGTGCTCTAGCGCTGCAAGGCACAGCGATTTTTAAAGTAGCTTGGGTAAAGTAGAATAGACCAAATAGGTAGCTAAAACTGTCCCTCTGAACAACAGCGTCCTATCCCTAACTGAATTCACAGCAGAGTGAGCTCAAAATGGCGGCGGCGGCTTTTATAGTGCATCATGACATCATTTCAGCAGCCAGTCACAGCCATGCCATTAGTTAAGATGCCTACATGCCTAACAGGATGTGCCCACACTTCTTAGGATCCTCATTGGCTGAATAAAATGAAACTGGCTCATTGCATTATGGGAACTTCCGATTCCGGTATACGATATTGCAAAGGTATCGGAATTAAGTATCGGAATTCCGATACCGCGAATATTGGCCAATACCCGATATTTCAGTATCGGAATGCTCATCCCTATTCAGGATATAATGCTAAAATGACTACCCCCTTCTGTAATATTGGGGCAGGGTTCTCATGGTCACCACCACTAGGAAAGCTCTGGGACAAAGCATCAGCCTTTACATTTTTGACACCTGGACAAAGTAGCTACAAAATTGAACCTAGAAAAAAACAGTAACCATTTAACTTGCCTAGGGTGGAGATGTTTAGCTGACTGAAGATATGACAGGTTCTTATGGTCAGTAATAACAGTAATAGGATGGACAGCCCCCACCAACCAATGTCACCATTCTTCGAACGCCAATTTGATCACCAAAAGTTCCCTATTACATCATAATTTCTCTCAGCCGAAGACAATTTTCTAGAAAAGAAGGTGCATGGATGCCATTTACCTAGGGACGGACCCTGAGACAACACAGCCCAACCCCCACATCTGACATATCAACTTCTGCAATAAAGGTTTGGGAAACATCGGGTTGACTAAGTATAGGTACAGTGGCAAAATAATTCTTTAAAGAAGAAAAAACCTGGGGGGAGGCATCCGATCATTTGGAAAAATTAGACCCCTTCTTAGTCATGTCAGTAAGGGGTTTCACAATTACTGAGTAATTTTAGATGAATTTCCAGTAAAAATTAGTAAAGCCCAGAAAACGTTGTAGAGCCTTCAGGTTCTCGGGACGTTCCCAATCAAGGACTGCACGAATGTTCTCCAGATCCATCCGAAAACCCGAAGATGACAACAAGTACCCCAAAAACTGCACCTCCTGAACAGCAAAAACACATTTTTCTAGTTTGGCAAAAAGTTTGTTGTCCCTTAATTTCTGGAGCACCTGTTTAACATGCCCCCCATGTGTCTCAAAATCAGATGAGTAATCCAAAATATTACCCAGATAGACCAGCACAAACCTCCCCACCAAATGATGGAAAATATCATTTATGAAATGCTGGAATACCGCAGGTGCATTGGTCAAACCGAAACCAGACTCTCAAAATGCCCTTCAGTGGTATTTAATGCTGTTTTCCATTCGTCCCCTTCTCTGATTCTAACCAGATTGTAGGCTCCCCTTAAATCCAACTTGGGGAATATCTTAGATCCTACAACCTGGCTGAAGAAATCCGGAATCAGAGGAAGATGGTATGGATCACAGACGGTTATTTGATTTAATTCCCAGAAATCTAAACAGGGACGTAGTACATCTTTTTTTTTCACAAAGAAGAACCCCTTCCACCACAGGCAAAAAATGAATCCACATGCTTCAATTTGGAGTAAACCCCTTTACCCCTGAAGGTTGTTTGCAAAGCTAATTTTTATAATTCTGACCAGTGTCACTTTATGAGGTAATAACTCTGGAACGCTGCAACAGATCACACTGATTCTGAGAATGTTTTTTCCTAACATATAGTTAGTACTTCATGGTAGTGGTAAAATTTATTTCATATAATTGCCTTTTTTGTGAAAAAAATTGAAATTTGGAGAAAATGTGCAATTTTCAAAGTTTGAATTTTCATGCCCTTAAATCAGAGAGGTATGTCACACAATATAGTTAATAAATAACATTTCCCACATGTCTACTTTACATCAGAACAATTTTAGAACCAACATTTTTTTGGTTAGGAAGTTATCATTAGTGTTGAGCCACCCCCGTAGTGTTCGAGTTCGGTTCGGTTCGTCGAACACCCGTGTGTTCGCCGAACTGTTCGTCGAGCTGTTCATCGAACACCTTCGAACACCGTTAAAACCAATGGCAGGCAAACAAAAACACATAGAAACACATAGAAAACACCTTCAAAGGTGTCCAAAAGCTGACAAACTGCTCAGAAGACATAACTAACACATGGAAAAGTGACAAGTACATATAGTCATGCGAAAATAAAAGAGGTGGAGGAGTAAAAGGAGGGGGAGACACAGATATAGGCATGTCATGCCCTTCTAAAATCCAAAAAGTGAGAAGCCGACACGGCCAGTCCGCTTCTGCCCGTGCCACCTCCGTGTCGCCGGGTCTGTGCCAGAGCCGCGGTGAACCCTGACGGCCAGCCCCCCTCTCCCAATACTGGTGCCTGTCCGCTGGTGGGTCGAGCGAGCCCCCCTGTGGTGGAGGCAGCTCTAAGCTTTTTAATTTAAATTGTCTCTCTAATTTGAATGAATACACTTTAAATCCATTTACAAGGATCTATTGGAGGGCAAGTCTCATGCCAGCAGCCGCGGTAATTCCAGCTCCAGTAGCGTCCACTAAAGCTGCTGCAGTTAAAAAGTTTTTATAAGGATCGAGCTCGGCTGTCCACCGCAAGGCATCCTACTGCCAGTCCCAGCCCCTATGCCTTGGGGTGCCTCCTGATGATCTTCACTAAGTATCCCATGGTCCCGAAGCATTTCCTTTGAAAAAATTAAGTGTCTAAACTACAGGTGGTGTAGCTTGCTTAACAGCCGGGATAATCCGCTGACTAGCAGACACTGCTACTAGGCACAAAGTATTTCCTGGGCCAGATGCAGTTAAAAATTTGTAATTAGATACTCTCGTTGGATGCTGAGAAAGCATTCCATAGAGTCTCCTGGCACGCCATATATGATTCTCTTAAAAAGCTTGGGGTAGGGGTCTAGGGGACCCTTTTATAGCCAAAATCACGGCCCTGTATCGCAATACGTCACCTAGGCTGAAGATGAATGGAACTGTAGCACCCAGAGGGCTCGGTTGCTACAGACGTATTGCACCTCACCCAGAGGTGTGATATCTCACTCTCAGGTAAGGATGGAGTGTGGATCAGGACCCGACACCTGCATGCATTACACCACATTGCCGTGGGGCAGGGCGACCAATATGCCCCTGAGATGGGCACGACAGTCCCTGTCCCTGGCTGGAGTGGGGAGAGGGAACACTGAGGAAGGGGAACCCTGTAGTGCAGGAGCAGGGAGGAAGCAGTTCCTGGGTGCATTGAGAAGGGAGTATAAAAGGTGGGCACCATCTTAGTTCAGTGCAGAGAAGTCTGAGCAGAAGTGGCAGGGAGCAGGGGCTCTGCATGAGCTCTGCTCCGGAGGCGGGCCTAGTAACAGAGGCCCAGGCCTGGAAGAGGGAGAAGGAAGGAAGAGGAGCGGAGAAGGCTCCAGGAACGAGGAATGAAGGGATCCCAGGGGTGCGGACGGGCGAGTCGCCACCGCACGCCCGAATCCACCTGCGTGGAGGGGTCAGGCCAAAGGGGGAGACCGGTCCCCGAACTAGTGGAGGCAGGAAACGACCCTCAGCTAGAAACCGGAGGCTATGACTTTTTATGTGGCGCAGCCCCTCGCTACACCCGCTAGGAAGGCACCACATAGGGTCAGGGAAACTGGCGCCAAGTTTACCAAGACGAGGCCCGAGGCAGCCGGACAGAAGTGTTGGTAAGAAAGGCCAGACAAAGGACACACAAAGGGGGTCCTGTGAAGTGCTCCAAAGTTATCTGGGAGTTGTCTGAGCCCCTCACCTGGTGAGCACAGTACGACGTGGGCAGCCGTTACCTGCAGACGTGGTCTGGATAATAAGAACTGTGAGTAAAGGCCCTGGACTGCATCACTGACTCCGTGTCGTTACTGCTGCTGCCCTGCACCATCACCCCCATCCTCCGCATACACTGCCCTGAGGCTATACTCCTCCCGTGGGGAGTTATGCTACGCTCTGCTGCACCCACAACACCAGCCTCAGCGGTCTGCCCTGTAGCGGCAGTTCACTCTGACCGCAATCCACGGGTGGCGTAGTCGGACATTTAAACATCAAAACCACATAAATAGTTCCGCCACTGGTTTGACCGCCCTGAGCCACGGAACCGGGTCGCCGCCACGAAGACTGCAACCACCAGCATCCACCAAAAAAGGGTCCGGCTCCGGGTGTCCCAAGGCCCAGGGGGTGCGTCAGAACATTTTCATCACCTTTCACAATCACCAATGGGACAAGGCAGGGATGTCCTCTGTCCCCTCTCTTATACATCCTAGTGACGGAGCACCTGCTCTCATCAATTCGCCATAACCCCAATATTAGGTGGATTGAGGTGGGAGGCACCGAGTACAAGTGCTCTCTATTTGCTGATGATGTCCTAGTATATATCACTCATCACATATATCCATCCCTGCTGTTATGGCTGAAATAGATCACTTTGTTACATGGTAAAATTTTAAAATCAATGCAGCGAAGTCTGAGGCCCTCGATGTCTGCCTCCCCAAATCCATATAGGATTCCATGCAGTCCAACTTTCCCTTTGCCTGGCCCTCACAGGGTATCAAATACTTAGGAATTCCTATTCATAGAGACCTCTCCCATCTATGTTATCTTAATTTTGGGCCCTTTATTGAGCAATTCCATACAGACCACGGTTGGCAAGATAGAACTGTAAGATTCACTACGTGAACCACTGGTGTTTTGTGGAAAAGGACATGTACACTGCGTTCCAAATTATTATGCAAAAAGTGTTTAGGAGTGATAAGGGAAGAATTTGTTTGTTTGTCAGTTAAACTCATTGATGGTGATGTGTGTCAGGGCTCTTTATATCACTGTAAGCAATTGCAGACACCTGTGCTAATTAGTTTGGCAGGTGTGTCCAATGAAAGGCAAGACTACTTAAGAAGGCTCTCTCACATTATTAAGCAGCCTACATTTTCTGCCAAAATGGGAAAGAAAAAGGATGTGTCGGCTGCTGAGAAGCAACAAATTGTGGAGTGTTTAGGTCAAGGCATGACTACAATCAACATTGTGCGATGATCAGGATGAAGTGTCTTGGCAATCAAGAAGTATGTAGCTGATTCACAGTACACACGTGTGCGTGCTGATAAGGGAAAATTGAGGACTCTTTCCTACAGGCAATTATGTCAGGTTGAACGCGCAGCGGCAAAAAAGCCTTGTCATAGCAGCAGACAAGTTTTTGAAGCTGCTTGTGCCTCCAACGTCCCCCGAACAACAAGATGCAGGGTCCTTCAGAGGTTTGCAGCTGTGCATACGCCATCCTGTCGACCTCCTCTATCCACTTCACACAAGCAGAAACGGCTCCAGTGGGCCAAACATTACATGAAGACTGATTTCAAAACTGTTTTGTTCACGGATGAGTGCCATGCAGCGCTCGATGGTCCAGATGGATGGAGTGGAGGATGGCTGGTTGATGGACACCCCACGCAAACACGGCTACAGCGCCAACAAGGAGGAGGTGGAGTAATGTTTTGGGCTGGAATCATGGGGAGAGAGATTGTCGGCCCCTTTAGGATCCCTGAAGGCGCTAAAGATGAACTCCATAATGTATGTGGATTTTCTCAAACAGCACTTCCTGCCATGGTTCAAGAAGAAGAACCGTGTATTTCACAGCAAGATCATTTTTCTGCATGATAATGCACCATCTCATGCTGCACATAAAACATCTGCATCTCTGGCTGATATGGGCATAAAAGGGGACAAACTTATGGTGTGACCCCCATGCTCCCCTGACCTCTACCCCATTCAGAACCTTTGGAGCATCATTAAAAGGAGTGTCTATGATGGCGGGAGGCAGTTCACATCTAAGCTGTTATGTTCTGCTACCAGAGCTAAGGAAAGAGAGGAGATCTGTCCCTACGATAGAACTCAGCTAAATCCCTACGATGTAACAGGGGACCTGATCCTGCGATCAGACCTGCTAAAGTCCTAAGCTAGTCTGTACGGAGACCTATAGATGTGGGGAAGGAATCCCTACAAGTACTAAGGACTGGGAGGAATATGGGACACCTCCTAACAGAAATAGTAGCAGACAGACGAACAAACAAAATATATAGAACATAGAGGTCAGTAGACCAAGCAAACTAACAGAGCAAGACACAGAGCACAGGCTAGCTAGAAAGTAGATATACAATGAAGTCCAGCAAAGCCAGAAGGGCGGAGCAGGCTTAAATAGGCCAACAAGGTCATGTGACCAGCAAAGGAAAAAAAACCTAAGAGCAAGGTTCTAACAGTACCCCCCCTTCTAAGAGGATCCTCCGGATCCCCTAGGACCAGGCTTATCAGGAAATCTCCTGTGAAACGCTCTGATAAGTCTGGACGCAGAAACATCATCCGACCTCACCCAAGAGTTATCCTCGGGTCCGAAACCTTTCCAGGCCACAAGATACTGCAAACTACCTCTA
Organism: Phyllobates terribilis; assembly: GCF_046119375.1. Lineage (NCBI taxonomy): Eukaryota > Metazoa > Chordata > Amphibia > Anura > Dendrobatidae > Phyllobates > Phyllobates terribilis. Next base: position 450,786,855 of record NW_027362764.1, read on the forward strand.
TACAGTCTAGAGTTAAGGATGCGAGAAATTTCATATTCCCCGTCCTCCACCACCGGAGGAACAGAGGAAGAGGCGTCACAATCCGATACAACAGCTTTTTTTAACAGAGAGACATGAAATACCGGATTAATTCTCCAGGAGGTAGGAACCTCCTACCTAACAGCAGATTGGTTGACAACCTGAAGCACCTTAAAGGGCCCTACAAACTTGGGACCCAATTTCTTAGAAGGAATCCTCAACCGCAGATTCAAAGAGGACAACCAAACCATGTCACCAACAGCGAACAAAACCTCCTGTCGTTTCCTATCAAAGTAGTCCTTAGATTTTCTGTTGGCCTCCTGAAGATTACCACGCACATCCGTCCAAACTCTCTCCAAATCACCGGAAAAATTCTCCTCCTCAGGCACGGCAGATCCCAACTTGGAGAACGACCCAAACGACGGATGTCTCCCAGAACAACAAAAAAAAGGCGAACAACCAGCAGAAGAAGATGTATGATTGTTCAGAGCAAATTCAGCAAGTGGCAGAAACTCAGACCACCCCTCTTGATTGTCTGCCACAAAACAACGCAAGAACTGCTCAACATCCTGGTTTTTCCTTTCTGTCTGGCCATTAGATTCAGGATGATATCCGGACGAGAACGATAAATGAACTCCCAACCTGTCACAAAAGGCACGCCAAAAACGAGCCACGAACTGAGGACCCCTATCAGAAACAATGTCAGTAGGAACGCCATGAAGTCTGACAATTTCCTTGACAAAGGCCTTAGCGAGAGTTTTAGCGCAGGGCAGTTTGACAAAGGGAACCAAGTGACACATCTTGCTAAAACGGTCCACGACCACCCAGATGACAGTAAAACCCTCAGAGGGGGGAAGGTCAGTTATAAAGTCCATAGCCAAATGTGTCCAAGGAGCACTGGGAACCTCCAAAGGACAAAGCAACCCCGCAGCAGGAGTATGTGAGGACTTAGAGCTAGCACATATAGTACATTGACGCACCCACTTAATGACTTCCTTCTGCCATCCAGGCCACCAAAAACTGCGACCCACCAGTCTCTTGGTCTCAGAGATTCCGGGATGACCTGCCAACCGAGATTCGTGACACTCAACAAACAAATCTCTCCTAAAGGTCCCAGGCACAAACAACCTCCCATGAGGAGTGTTAGAAGTTGCATTCTCCTGTGCTTTAAGAATCTCATTTTCCAAAACGGAGTCCAAAGCAGCTATCACAACACCTTCTTGTAAAATGTTCTCCTCTTTCTCAGCACCGACTATGGGAGAAAAACTGCGAGACAAGGCATCCGCCTTAACATTCTTAGTACCAGGGATGTAAGTAACGGAGAAATTAAACCGCGAGAAAAACAGTGCCCACCTAGCCTGACGGGCATTCAGGCGCTTGGCAGCATCAAGATATATCAGATTTTTATCATCCGTAAGAACCTGAACGGGAAATTCCGCACCTTCCAAGAAGTGGCTCCAGTGTTCAAATGCGAGTTTAATAGCCAATAATTCCCGATTACCAATATCGTAATTCAGTTCAGTCTCCGAAAATTTTTTTGAAAAAAAGGCACAGGGATGTAATCCATCCCCATTATCCTGAGACAATACTGCGCCAACCCCCACAGAGGAAGCATCAACCTCAACCAAAAACGGCTTAGTAACATCAGGCTGCATAAGGATGGGAGCAGAGGTGAACCTCTCCTTGAGATACACCAAAGCTTCAATGGCCTCAGGAGACCACTGAACCGCATCAGCACCTTTCCTGGTGAGATCAGTCAGAGGTTTGACAATACTAGAAAATTTTTTTATGAATTTTCTGTAGTAATTGGCGAAACCCAAAAACCTCTGTATCGATTTCAAACCAATAGGCCTAGGCCATTCCTGCACAGCCTGAACCTTAACCGGATCCATCTCAAAACCTTTGCTGGAGATAATGTAGCCCAAAAAACTAATTCTCTGTACAGCGAACTCACATTTCTCCAGCTTAGCAAAAAGCGAATTGTCCATTAATAACTGTAATACCTCACGCACGCTCCGCCAATGAGACTCCAGATCCGGCGAATAAATCAAAATGTCATCCAAATACACAACCACATTTTTGCCGATCAAAGGTCTAAGGATGTCATTAATCAGATTCTGAAAAAATGCAGGAGCATTAGTAAGACCAAAAGGCATAACCAGATTCTCAAAATGACCCACAGGAGTGTTAAAAGCAGTCTTCCATTCGTCACCCTCCTTCATGCGCAACAGATTGCATGCCCCCTTAAGGTCAATTTTAGAGAACCACTTGGCCCCCATTAACTGGTTAAACAGATCAGGAATCAATGGCAGTGGGTAAGGATTGCGTACAGTAATTTTGTTAATCTCACGAAAATCCAGACAAGGACGTAAACCGCCGTCATTTTTTTTACAAAAAAAAATCCAACCGCCACAGGAGACTTAGAGGGCCTAATGTGACCGGCGGCCAAACTTGTCTGTATGTATTCCTCCAAAGCCTTCCTCTCAGGAATAGTAAGGTTAAATAAACGACTTTTAGGAAGAGTCGCTCCAGGGACAAATTCAATAGAACAATCATAGTCTCTATGGGGAGGCAAAACCTGCGATTCCTTCTCAGAAAAAACTCTCCAAAAATCCTGAATAGGAACAGGCAATTCTCCCCTATCCAAAGCTGCAATACGCCCGTTACAACACTTGTCATAACATTTATGGCTCCAGGATTTAATTTCACTGGTAGACCAATCCAGTACAGGATTGTGAAATTTTAACCAGGGCAATCCCAATATTACTGGAGAAGGCAAGTTATTCAACACTACCAAATCCAATTTCTCATGGTGAACACCATTAATAGTGAGAGGAAATTCACAGACCTTGAGAGTAATATTCTTCAAAGGGGAACCATCCACAGAAACCACAGCAATGGGGGATGATAAAGGTTCAGGTTTTAAATTGAGTCTTTCCACGAATCCCCCATCAATTACATTCAGAGTAGACCCGCAATTAACAAACACCCGAAATTCCATTAATTTTTTCTGAGCAATCGTGGAAGCAGCTAAAAATATACCCTTGGAATTTAAACTGGCAATACGGGCGTGACTGACTATTTTTTATTCTTTCTTCATACGAAGCTCACAACCTTTAATCAAATGACCAGATTTTCCGCAATAGAAACACAAGCCTTCAGAAAATCTACGGTCTTTTTCTTGAGAGCGAGGTGCCATCGATCCAATCTCCATCGGTTCACCACTGTTAGTACACACATTCTCATAACCAGAAACTGACATAGCAGAGGATTTGCTCTCATTAACCCTTGCACGCAGTCTTCTATCCACCCATATAGCTAATTGCATAGCCTGTTGCAAATCTTCAGGTGTAGGATAAGCAATTAGCAGGTCTTTAACCCTTTCACTGAGCCCAGCAAGAAATAGACTTTTCAGAGCAGAATCGTTCCACCCTGTTTGAGTAGACCAACGACGGAAATGAGTACAATATTTTTCCACATTACCTGATCCCTGTTTTAAACGTGTCAACTCAGTCTCAGCTGATGCGACACGGTCAGGATCATCATATAATAGTCCCAAAGCAGAAAAAAAACTATCCACTGATCTGAAGCATGTATCACTAGGTTGCAAAGAAAAGGCCCACTCCTGAGGCTCTTTGCGCAAAAGTGACATTATGAACCCTACGCGCTGGGATTCATCCCCAGAGGACTTAGGTCTCAAACGAAAATACAATAAGCAAGCATTTTTAAATGAAAAAAATTCTCGGTGTTCACCAAAAAATAAATCCGGCAAACATACCTTAGGCTCCAAGAAATGTGCTCCAGGACAGTTACTCACGTGCTGACGGAGCTCGGCCACCTCCAGAGAGAGTCCCTGCAGGCGATGAACCAAATCCTGAACCGACACCATGATGGAACAGAAAAATCTTTCCTTAGAGAATTTGCTGGCTGGACTTACTGTTATGTTCTGCTACCAGAGCTAAGGAAAGAGAGGAGATCTGTCCCTACGATAGAACTCAGCTAAATCCCTACGATGTAACAGGGGACCTGATCCTGCGATCAGACCTGCTAAAGTCCTAAGCTAGTCTGTACGGAGACCTATAGATGTGGGGAAGGAATCCCTACAAGTACTAAGGACTGGGAGGAATATGGGACACCTCCTAACAGAAATAGTAGCAGACAGACGAACAAACAAAATATATAGAACATAGAGGTCAGTAGACCAAGCAAACTAACAGAGCAAGACACAGAGCACAGGCTAGCTAGAAAGTAGATATACAATGAAGTCCAGCAAAGCCAGAAGGGCGGAGCAGGCTTAAATAGGCCAACAAGGTCATGTGACCAGCAAAGGAAAAAAAACCTAAGAGCAAGGTTCTAACATAAGCAACAGCTCTGGGAGGGTATTCTGTCCTCATGCAAAACAATTGAAGCAGAAACCATCCAAAACCTGACAAATTCAATGGACGAGAGAGTTCAGAAGCTCCTTTCGAACAAGGGGTCCTATGTGAAAATGTAACATCACCTAGAATAAAGTTTTGAGTTGAAAACTGTTTGATTTCAGTTTCCAACAACCTGCTAATGCTTATAATTTCAAAAATGACCATTTTTTTGGTCTTTATTAAAATGAAAAGGTTGATCGAAAAGTTTGGGGGATCTAAGAGTGTGGCAACCCAGTAGTCATGATTACTTCGAATTCTGACAATATGAGGGTCATGCTGCAGGTAGTGCAGCAAGAAGGCACTTATGTGTCTTGCGCATCTCGGAGCCCAAAATTATTTTCCGGGCTAGATGCAGCTAAAAATTATTTTTAATTTTAAATCTGGTGGAGCTTATTATAGATGGCCTAATAGGATCAGTGCTGCACACTGCTACAAAGCCCAAATTATTTTCCAGTCAAGATACAGATAAACATGATTAGTAATTTGAAAGCTTAAAACGGTTGGTAGGGTGATTTTAACCAATCATCAAGCTTTTACTCTCCCCAGGATGACACAGGGGTAGAAAAGTCGTTTCGGATCCATGATTTGTTCATCTTTATGAACGTGAGTCTGTCTACATTATCAGTGGAGAGCCGCGTGCGCTTATCTGTCAGCACACCACCAGCAGCGCTGAACACACGTTCAGACAGAACGCTGGCTGCGGGGCATGACAAGATCTCCAAGGCGTAAGTGGCTAGCTCCGGCTATTTATTCAGATTGGAAGCCCAAAAAGAGCAAGGGTCCAGTGACACAGTCGTGGCTTCAATGTTTACTTGGAGATACTCCTGTACCATCGTCTCTAGGCGTTGACTATGTGTCAGACTTCTTGTCTCCTGTGGCCTTGCAAAGGATGGGCTAAAAAAGTGGTGAAATGATTCCGCAAAATTAATGTTACCAGCAGATACTGTGGTTCTGTTACGGTTTGAGTGCTGAACACTTGACGGTCCCACGGTTGGCAAGTTGGAACTGTGAGATTCACTACGTGCACCACTGGTGTTTTGTGGAAAAGCACATGTAAGATTCTGCAACAGTCTCTGCTGATACTCCTGCATGCGTGCATCCCTTTCTATGGCAGGAATAATTTCGGCAAATTTACTTTTGTACCGGGGATCTAACAGTGTGGCAACCCAGTAGTCAGGATTATTTCTAATTCTCACAATTCGAGGGTCATGTTGCAGGTAGAGCAGCAAGAAGGCACTCATGTGTGTTGCGCATCCAGGAGCACCAAGTCCCTGTTGTGTTGGTGGCGAGGTAACAATCATGATTCCTTCCTCTGTCCTCTCCCCCCAACCTCGCACAACAGAAATGTGATCAAGGTCTCCCTCATCTGATGAGTCTTCCATCAGTTCGTCCTCCACTTCTTCCTGGGCTCCTGCACCTTCCTCACTAGTTTGGCTGCTACCATGTGCCCTGGTAAAACCATCTCCCCCACCCTCACATGCCTGCCGCCTTGGTGCTGCCGACCGTCTGGACCTTGCAGATGTTAGCCCTTCCGCATACAACTCCTCCTCCTCTACTTCCTCCACCTCCTCTTGTGCCACCACCTGACTCCGAATTCTGTTTAACATATGCTCCAGCATGTAAATCACCGGAATAGTCATGCTGATAATGGCATCATCAGCACTAAACATCTTCGTCGCCATTTCAAAACTGTGCAGAAGGGTGCATAGGTCCCTGATCTGAGACCACTCCTCCAGCGTGATTTGCCCCACCTCTGGATCTCGTTGGCCCAGGCTATACGTCAGAACGTATTGCACCAGGGCTTGTCGGTGCTGCCACAGTCGCTGCAACATGTGCAGAGTTGAATTCCACCGGGTAGGCACATCGCATTTTAGCCGGTGAAGTTGCAGGCCCAACGACTTCTGTAGAGATGTAAGTCGCTGAGCTGCGGGATGCGAACGGCGGAAGTGAGCACACAGCGACCGTGCCCTCTGCAGAAGGCCATCTAGTCTGGGATAGTGGGCTAAAAATTGCTGGACAACCAGGTTCAACACGTGAGCCATACAAGGCACGTGTGTGACATTGCCCCGGCGAAGAGCTGCACCCAGGTTTGCAGCATTGTCGCACACGGCCTTCCCTGGATTCAGGTCCAGTGGAGACAGCCATTCATGAAATTGGTTCTCCAGAGCTGACCACAACTCCTCAGCTGTGTGACTCACATTTCTTAGACATTTCAAAGTAAAAACCGCCTGATGACGTTGAGCCCTACTGCCAGCATAGTAAGGAGGTGTGCAGGATCCCTTCTGCACAGTTAGAAAGCTTGTGGCATGACCAGACAGGCTTTGGGTGCAGGTGGAAGACCGAGAGGAGGTTGAGGAGGCAGAAGCAGTGGTGGAACTTTGACATAAAGAGGATTGACGCACAACTCGTGGGGACGGCAAGACTTGGACAGCAGCCCCTTGTCCTGCTGTCACCATAGTTACCCAGTGCCCAGTCAGCGACATGTAACGCCGGTGTCCATGCCTACTCGTCCAAGTGTCTGTGGTGAAATGCACCCTGTCACACACAGAGTTTCTCAAAGAAGCGGTGATGTTGTGTGCGACATGCTGGTGGAGCGCAGGCACACCTTTCTTTGAGAAGTAGTGCCGACTGGGCATCTGGTACTGGGGCACTGCGACGGACATAAGGTCTCGAAAATCCTATGTGTCCACCAGGCGGAAAGGCAGCATTTCTGTATCCAAGAGCTTGCAGATGGTGAAATTCAACCTCTTAGCTTTCTCATGGCTAGGAGGAAATGGTCGTTTACTTGTCCACATCTGAGGGACCGAGGGCTGGCTATTGTGCTTAGACGGGGTTGATAAGGGTGTCCCCGGCAAACTGCCGGTCTGTGAGGAAGATGCAGGCGGACATGTTAGGTTACCTTGATCCAAAGGTGGTGCTATCGATGTCGCACAGCACTCAACACTAGCTGGTGTTACCACCTCCAAAGAAAATGATGACCTGCCAATCACGCTGGCTGTTGCGGGTAAAGAGGTGGCAGGTCTGCGCCCCAAAACAGGTGTGACTGCTGTCCCCCCAGTCACAGAGGATGAAGAGGCCGCGGATGCACAAGATATGGCAGACGGTGGTTGGCCCGGCCGGCTAGGCCGCATTGTAGCACACTGAGCTTCCCACTGCAACTTATGCTTCATGTCCATGTGCCGGTTCATGCATGAAGTACTCAAACTATGTATTTTTTGGCCTCTACTTAGCTTTTGCTGACAAATGTTACAGATAACACGAGTTGGGTCATCTTTATCGATCTGAAAAAATGCCCAGTCTATGCAAGGCTTAGCACCCATGCGACCTGAAGAGCCACCACGACTTGTGGTGAGAGGCAGAGTTGTGTTTGAGGATGCAGTTGTTGACGTGCTTCCAGTACTACGTCTCTGTCCAGGAAGGCGCAACCTGACCTCGTCGTCACTAGCATCTTCCTCCACCTCCTCTGCTGACCTCATCTCTTGGCTGACTGTGGGTTGACAGTAAGTGGGATCTCCAACCTCACCATCATCACCCTGTGTGTTATCACACCCGTCGTCCTCAGAGCCAACCTGTTCCTGCCCTGACAAAAAACTAAAGTTGTCGCTCCAATCAGGTATTTGAGTCTTATCATCGTCTTCCTCATTGTCTCCACCAACAGGAGTTACAGTTTGGGAATGAGGGTCTACATTATGGTCAGAACCTTCTGCGTCTGGTCCTGGATCCGACTCATAAAGATTCTGGGCATCAGTGCAGATCATTTCCTCGTCTGGATTCACAGAAGCGCTGGAGTCGACCTCTGATTCCCAGGCTATAGTATGAGTAAACAGCTCTGCAGACTCAACCATCTGTTCTACCTCATACTCAGACGGGCAGCTGGAGATTTGGGAGCTGTGAGGAAGCAAGTGCGATTTGGGTGACACCTTTGAGGACTGGAGTATTTGTGATGTTGAAGTTGATGTGGAGGAGAGCCCACTTAAAGGAGCACTTGATATCCGTTGAAGCACCTGCTGTTTTTGTGCCTCATCTGGAATTTGTAGCGATTGGCGTGGCCGTAAGAAAGGGATCTTATCACATTGTCCGCTAAAAGAAGTAGACATCTTAGTTTGGCTGGAAGATGGTCTTTCTTCTGCAGATGTTACTGTTGCTTTAACACCTACCCCACGGACACAACCTTTTTTCCCCTTCCCAACACGCCTATTCCCCTTTCCACCAGCAGCAGGCCTTTTTCCACTCATTTTGGTGGTTAACTAATTCACAACTCTGGAGTTGTTTGCACAAAAAAACAATGGATGGTAACCGAGCAGAGCTGAGTGGCCAAACTGTGGTATTAGGCCAAAACTATTGGCTGGGTTAGATGCAGAAAAAAATTATATTCAATTTGCAACCTGATGGAGGTCAGTATAGATGGACTAATACAACAAGTCCCACACACAGCTAGAAGCCCAATATTTTTTCAGAGGTAGATGCAGAAAAAAATATATTCAGTTTGCAACCTGATGGAGGTCAGTATAGATGGACTAATACAACAAGTCCCACACACAGCTAGAAGCCCAATATTTTTTCAGAGGTAGATGCAGAAAAAAATATATTCAGTTTGCAACCTGATGGAGGTCTGTATAGATGGATTAATAGAACAAGTCCCACACACAGCTAGAAGCCCAATATTTTTTCAGAGGTAGATGCAGAAAAAAATATATTCAGTTTGCAACCTGATGGAGGTCAGTATAGATGGACTAATACAACAAGTCCCACACACAGCTAGAAGCCCAATATTTTTTCAGAGGTAGATGCAGAAAAAAATTATATTCAGTTTGCAACCTGATAGAGGTCTGTATAGATGGATTAATAGAACAAGACCCACACACAGCTAGAAGCCCAATATTTTTTCAGAGGTAGATGCAGAAAAAAATATATTCAGTTTGCAACCTGATGGAGGTCAGTATAGATGGACTAATACAACAAGTCCCACACACAGCTAGAAGCCCAAATATTTTTTCAGAGGTACTGTAGATGCAGATAAAAATTATTTTTAATTTGCAACCTGATGGAGGTCAGTATAGATGGACTAATAGAGAAAGTCAGACACACTGCTAGAAGGCCAAATATTTTTTCAGAGCTAGATGCAGAAAAAAATTAGATTCAGTTTGCAACCTGATGGAGGTCAGTATAGATGGACTAACAGAGAAAGTCCAACACACTACTAGAAGGCCAAATATTTTTTCAGAGCTAGATGCAGAAAAAAATTATATTCAGTTTGCAACCTGATGGAGGTCTGTATAGATGGATTAATAGAACAAGACCCACACACAGCTAGAAGCCCAATATTTTTTCAGAGGTAGATGCAGAAAAAAATATATTCAGTTTGCAACCTGATGGAGGTCAGTATAGATGGACTAATACAACAAGTCCCACACACAGCTAGAAGCCCAATATTTTTTCAGAGGTAGATGCAGAAAAAAATATATTCAGTTTGCAACCTGATGGAGGTCAGTATAGGTGGACTAATAGAACAAGTCCCACACACTGCTAGAAGGCCAAATATTTTTTCAGAGCTAGATGCAGAAAAAAATTAGATTCAGTTTGCAACCTGATGGAGGTCAGTATAGATGGACTAATAGAATGATGCTATGCCCAAAAGATTTTACTTCACTAGGTGCAGTAAAAAAATTGGTATTCTATACACAGGTGGTATATCTTGCAACACAGATAGGCTACTCCACTGACTAACACACTCTGCAATAGGCCAAAAAGGATTAGCTTTGCTAGATTCAGCCAAATGCTGTGAAAAAAACTTGCACAGCACTGGCACAGACCTGCCTGGCAAAAACTGATAGGAACTGATGTAACCTAGTCCTGAAAAGGACTCCAATTACAATTAGTCTTTACTCCCACAACCTATCTATTTAAGAGCACAGACCTGCCTGATAAAAGTCGTAGGAAATGCTGTAACCTAGTCCTTAAAAGGACTGCAATCACAACTATTCCCTACTCCCAAGCTATCTGTATATTTGTGCGAAAATTGGCTTGAAATTAACAAGGTATAGCGCACACAGCAACAGCGGTGCCGTCTAACACGCAGCTGCAGCAGTGAGAAAATGGTGGCGACGGGGAAAATGGCTTGGTCTTATAGGGCAAGGACATGTGACATACACTGCCAATGACACATGCCCTTGCTTGTGTGAAAAAAAGCACTTCGCTCCGTGTGTGCACTGCTGATAGGCTGACAGATTGCACCTCCCCACTGTAAATGCGGGAAAGAGAAAAAAAAATGGATATCTTCATTGTTCCTGCAGAGATCCATCCCCTGCCCCTCCCCCCACCCCGCTGTACACTCAAACTGCGTATTAACATTAATTTTCATCATTATTGAGAAAAAATCCAGTTATGATTTTGGTGCACGAACAGTTATCGAACATAACCTCGAACAGCCGAATTTTTCTCAAATTGTTCGTGTTCGCCGAACGGCTCGAACACCGCCCAAAACAGCTCGAATTTGAGATTGGCGAACAGTTCGAGTAGAACAACGCTCATCTCTAGTTATCATGATTAAAAGTTGACCAGCGATTTCTCATTTTTCCAGCAAAATTTACAAAACCATTTTTTTTAGGGACCACATAACATTGGAAGTGACTTTCAAGGACCTTTATGACAGAAAATACCCAAAAGTGGCACTATTCTAAAAACTTCACCTCTCAAGGTGCTCAAAACCACATTCAAATAGTTTATTAACTTTTCATGTGATTCACATGAATTTTTGGAATGTGGAAGAAAACAATGAACATTTAACTTTCTTTCACAAAAATGTTATTTTAGGGTAACAGGAAAAAATTGGACCCCACAATTTGTTGTGAAAAATCTCCTGAGCACCCAATACCCCATTTCTGGGGGAAAATCACTGTTTGGGCACACGGCAGGGCTCAGAAAGAAAGAAGCTCCATTTGACTTTTTGAATCTAAGATTTGCTCGCACAATTAGTGGACACCATATCGCATTTGGGAAGCCCCTGATTTGCCTAAACAGTGAAAAAAAAACACAAGTTACACAGTTTTGGAAACTAGACCCCTCAGGGAACTTATCTATATGTGTGATGAGAAATTTGAGCCTTCAGGTGCTTCACAGAAATCTATAATATTGAGGCATAAAAATTAAATGTTCACATTTTTCCCACCAAAAATTTTTTCAGCCCCCAATTTTGCATTTTCATAAGGGTAACAGGAGAAAGTTCACCATATTATTTATTGTGCAATTTCTCCTGAGTGCGCCAATACCCCATATGTGGGGGAAAACTACTGTTTGGGTGCACGGCATGGCTCAGAAGGGAAGGAGTGCCATTTGACTTTATGATTCTAAAATGTGCTTGATTAATTAGTGGACGCCATGTCACATTTGGGAAGCCCTTGATGTGACTAAACAGTGGAAACCCCCCACAAGAGATCCCATTTTGGAATCTAAACCCCTTAAGCAACTTATCTAGATTTGTGGTAAGCACTTGGAACCTCCAAGTGTTTCACAAAAGATTGTAACGTAGAGCCGTGAAAATAAAAAAAATCTTTTTTTTCCCACAAAAATGAAATTTAGCCCCAACTTTTTTATTTTCACAAGGGTAACAGGAGAAATTGGACCCCAAAAGGTGTTGTGCAATTTCTCCTGAGCACGCAGATACCTCATATGAGGTTGAAAACTACTTTTGAGGCACAGTGCAAAGCTCAGAAGGGAAGAAGCGCCATATTGGAATTCATATTTTGCTGGGCTGGTTTGACCGTGCCATGTCACATTTTCAGAGCGCCTAAGGGCCATAACAGCAGAGCCCCCATAAGAGACCCCATTTTACAAACTACATCTCTCAATGAAATCATCTAGAGGTGCAGTGAGCATGTTGACACCACATGTGCCACACAAAATTTTACACCATTAGGCAGTGAAGAAAAAATAATTACATTTTTACTACCAAAGTTTTGTTTTAGCCCCACATTTTAAATTTTCACACTGGGAAATGGGTAAAAATGGCACCAAAATTTGTCACAAAATTTTTGCTCAATGTAGAAATACCGCATATGTGGCTGTACAGTATTGCTTAGCCACACGCTAAGACTCTGGAGGGATGGAGCACTATCTGCCTCCTGAAGCATGGATTTTTCTAGAATACTACGCAGACTCTATATGCACAGTTCCTAAGTAATTCAGATGAGCCCCCGAGGTCCTGCTGCTGGGTTGTTGCCCTCCTATGGCCCCCTCCACAACTCCTGGTGTACTGGCCTGTCTCCTGGTAGCGCCTCCAGCCTCTGGACTCTATGCTGACAGACACAGCAAACCTACTTGCCACAGCTCGCATTGATGTGCCATCCTGGATGAGCTGCACTACCTGAGCAACTTCTGTGGGTTGTAGAGTCCGTCTTATGCTACCATGAGTGTGAATGTACAACCAACATTCAAAGGTGACCAAAACATCAGCCAGAAAGCATTGGTACTGAGATGTGGTCTGTGGTCCCCACCTGTAGAACCACTCCTTTATTGAGGGTGTCTTGATAATTACCTATAATTTCCATCTATTGTCTATTCCATTTGCACAACAGCATGTGAAATTGATTGTCAATCAGTGTTGCTTCCTAAGTAAACAGTTTGATTTCACAGAAGTTTGATTTACTTGGAGTTATATTCTGTTGTTTAAGTGTTCCTTTTATTTTCTTGAGCAGTGTATATACAGTACATATACTGTATATATATATGTATACCGTATTTTTCGGACTATAAGACGCACCGGACCATAAGATGCACCCCAAATTTTGGGGTGGAAACTAGAAAAAAAAACATTTTTTATAAAGATGGGGGTCCATCTTATAGTCTGAATAGGTACGGTATCTTACCTGGGGGTAGTGGAGCGAGGGTCACAGGAGGCAGGGTCCCTCAGGAAGTCGGCGGCTGCAGCAGAAGAGGTCAGATGCTGTGGAGCCTGTGCTGGGCTGGGGCCTGTGCCTGGCTGAGGCCCTTAGTCTGGCCCGTTCCTGTGCGGAGGCCTCTGGCTGGGACTGAGGCTGGGGACTCTTGCTGGGGCTGGGGCCGAGGCTTCTGGCTGGGGCTGGGGCCTCTGGCTGAGGCCGGGGTTTTGGGCTGGGTCCTCTGTCTGAGGCCGGGGCCTTAGGCTGGGGCCTGCACCAAGCTGCGGTCGGTGCTGGGCTGTGAGAGGCGTCAGGCAGCAAAGCAGTGTGGCCTGCGCAGGTTTCCGGTGTGCGTGGCCATCTTTCTAGAGCTGTGATCTACAGGAAAATGGCTGCTCACTCACTTTAAAGTGCTGGGAGCAATGTGGGCACCACTCCTGGCACTGAGTGCCAGGTGTCAGCTTTCAGAATCAACTGACACCTGGCGGCGATCGCACCCGCACAGCCTGTGTGCAGGCGCTATCACCATGTTGCAATAATACATACCTGGTCCTTATTACCAGGGCACAGGTACGTATTATTACGTACTTCCTCAGAAAGGGGTTAATGAAAGAATATTCTGTAGTAATCTTCCGCTAGTGAATATAGAATTTAATAAATTTTATATTGTTTCATTGAGTTCCTTGCAGTTCCTGGGTTCTTTGTCAATTACTGTTTCATAATAATTACAACATTTATAAAGCTCATTCACAATTTGTGTTAGGAAACCGCATTTTAATGCATAATTCCTTTTTTTTTTTTTTTTTTAAATAATTTTCCATTATAGAATTTGGGAAAACAGCTAAAATGGAACAATACTTTTAATACATTTTTCATAGATCAACAGAACAGACAAACAATGAAATTTGTCCTATCAGAAAAATCAGTATCTGGTACTTGCCTACAGTCAAATAAAGTGCAACTTCAACCTGAAGAAGGTAGGCCAAAATATGCGTCAGGGTGGACGCATATCGTTATATCTGCAGAACTCATCCATTGAGGTAATATTTTCATTCCCATTTGTTTGTATCTGGACATGCTACACGATTTTCCATTCTCAAACAGCAGCTTTGTCATCTCATATGCACTCCATACATGACAGGGAATTCATTTTGCAATTGCACTTTATTTGACAGTACGCACTTACCAGATGCCCTAAACCCTAATATTCATGTCCATGAATAATACATATATTACTTTCAGGGCTGATTTATTCTGCCATTTACACATGGGTATGGATTCATTTGCACATGTTCTTTATTAATATACTGTATACATGCTGTGCCTTGATCCCTATAGATGATCTATTCATACATTATTCTTCTAGATATTGCATTATAGGGTTAACAGTCATATTATATTTTGCTTACATTTTGCTTACATTGTGCATTGTATTGATATGTTTCATAGCTTTTCCATTATATTATATATATTTCACTGTTTTTTTTTCATTATGTTCCACACACAAAAAAATCTGTGCATGCTTATGGACTATTGGAATGTATAAATGATAGGCACCTCACTTTAGCAAATTTTATTGTCTTCTCACTGTATGTTGTTTGTCTGACAAATATATACATTTCTGTAAAAAATTAAAGCATCAATATTTCCAAATTCATTATGAAATGGAAACAATGGTCGGATTGAAATAAAATTTTGCATGGCTGTAGGACAGACCCTGAAATTCATGATACGGAAATTGTTTTGTTTTTCAAATCAATTCTAGGGGCTGCAACCCTTTAAACACCCCAAATTGGAAAGTGGCTAGAACAGTTCCAATGAAGTCGATTTTTATTATCACCACTTACTGTAATCTCATTTTTTTTCTCCTTTCTTTTTAGTTGTACTACACTTTATCCAGGGTCTCTTTTATGTTTGGTCCAGGGTATGTGCTGACATATGCTATTATTATTATTACTTTACTATACTATACTACTATATCATTGCTATATACAAACTACATTGTTTGCACATTTGTCAATGGCTCTTTGTGTGTTTGATTTCACTTAGCTTAAAGTGGTATCCTAGGCCACATTACGAAAGGTTATCTGTGACCGAAAGATGATTGATTGTAAGAAATGAATATCTTTGCCATTTATTTCCTACAATTAATTATTAATTAATAACAATTAACACAGATTTACCTCTAACATAAAGTACAATGTGTCACGAAAAAACAATCTCAAAATCACATTAAAGCGTTCCAGAGTTATTACCACATAAAGTGACACTGGTAAGATTTAAAAAATCTGGCCTGGTCATTAAGGTCAAAATTGGCTCGGTCACTAAGGGGTTAAATTATATATTTATCTGCTGCCAATGTGGTAGTCTTCCCTATACCACCAATATGATATAATATCAATGAGATGAACCTACCTCTTTGGGTTGTTGTTGTCTTGAGCTTCACTAGCACATAAAAACAATTCATTTACTTCTTTATAAATATATGTAATTCAAAAGGAAGGAAATGTTGATCATTTGGGGCAGATTGACTCATACCTTATGTTTTTTTGTTTTCTTAGATATCAATGTAATGAAGTAATGTCTGAATCGTGAATTTCTTCTCTTTTCTTCATCCATCTCCCTGTCCAGAAATGACAATAAAACTATTGATGGGTTGTCTGTTATTGCAACTATTTTATTTAAGTTATTGAAGCTGAGCTATATATAATACATACAACCTATGGAACATTGTGAAATTATTTCTAGAAGTAAATAGTTATGCTATTCTAATTTCTGTATAGCCTTTTTAGGGATTCTCACATCAGATTATATATTTGAAGAAAATAAAAAATGATGAAAGAATTACTGTATTTTGAAGGCTATAAGGTGCATCCCAAATTTTGGGGAGGAAAATAGGAAAAAATGTTTTTTAATAAAATGGAGGGGGGTCTTTTACAGTAGCTTACCGGGGGAGGGGACTGCGGTGGAGCTGAGTCCCAGGAGACAGAGTTCCCACTGCAGGACGCTGGTGGCGGCAGGGGTGTGGCAATGTCTGCAGGCTTGGAAGAGGGGGTGTTCGGCAGTGGGAGGATGCAGCAGGCCCTGGCCTTTCAGAAAATGTTGGCTGAGTCCCCACACTTCCCATTGTTTTTACTGCGGTGGACTTCGGGAAAATGTCTGCCAGAGGCAGCACATGAGCAGATTGAGATCCTGGGATCTGTGCATGTGCAGTCTTGCACCGCCGAACGCACCTTCTCTTCCCAGCCTGGGGCACGCAGCATTGCCTCACTCCTGCCACCGCCACCAGCTTCCTGCAGCAGCTGCCCTGCCTCCTTGGACCTTGCTCCACTGCAGCCTCCCCATCTCCGCTAATTTACATTCGGATTATATGACACATCCCCATTTTTCCAAAACCTTTTGAGGAGAAAAGTGTGTAATATATTGAACACTTACAAACCTGACATTTTCCATTCCTGATAGCTTTTCAAAAATGAATTGAGACAGAATACACAGAGTGAGGGATCTGAAATTTTATTTTTCTGCTGAAGGACTAGGATAGCATAGAAAAATTTACAATATGTTATACTTTACACTATATCAGCCATCGAATAGGACTCTTTATGTATCATGTTTGTAACTCCAAAATAACCAACCTCAAAAGCAAAACATTTGAAAACTAATGAGAACTTTCTTTTTTTTTATCAAAACTGTGTGATACCTCACAAAAGAATTAAGTGTAAATGTTAGGCAAATGTTGAAAATGTGCAATTTAACCAATTTTCTTATTTGGTATATTTTCTGTTTTGCTATATTTGTCACTGGGTTTACAAAAAGATCTCTTTACCCTTGTTGTCTGTATTTATGAATTTAATATGATATATTCTTCCTATAGTGCATGTTCTAGAAACTCAATGAAATTAAGTAAATTGGCAAAATTTAGCATATATTCTTGATAACTTTTTAAGCTAACATAAAGTTTAACATTTTGCTATACTGTACATTAGGTGAATAAAATGTTTTACATTTTGCAAACGTTTGTCTAAATAAGATTCATACCATATAAATATAACACAAACACAAATCCACCAGCTATACGTTGTAACTTTCCATGTGACTATCATTTGTGTTTCATAATGTATTTTCATTTGTTACAGCCCACTTAACTGGAAATAGACATTGAATCTATAATATCTTGCTAACTTTTAGTTGCCCCAATTAGCAATCTCCAGTGATCCAAAAGAAAAAGCAAATCCCTTGTTCCCGCTGAGTGTGTTTTTTCTCTTGTTTTCCTTTCCTATTTGCCAACTTGTGCTAAAAGTTAGCAGCATATAGATAGCATAAAAAACCGCACATAGAATAAAAGATAAGTTTAATGTTCATAATGGATTTTTTTATATTTTTTTTGTCTTTTAAATTATTGGAAAATGTTTTAGATAACGAAAAAAAAAAAAATATATATATAATAAAACATAATTAAATATTCAGAGGTAAATTGTCCCTAAAAATCCTATCATATTTTATTTAACGCTTGTCAATAATGACTGATGCACTGTATGCTGTATACATGTTGATAGTAGTCAAGTCCTAACTAAAATTCCAAACACACACTGGTGATAGCACATACAGCTGCACTGTAGTTTGGCATTTGTCTGTTGCAAGAATATTTAGAATATGACTGAAATCTTGTGATTTATATTGTATTTTAATTAATTTTGTCTTTATAAAATGAATATACTAAATGCAATGTATTATTCTCAAGGTAATTGTGATCTGTGAGAACAGGTAACTAATGTTGCTTTGTATGTAAATGTATAAGAAATAGCAATTTGAATTGTCCATGATAATTCATGCAACTTTATTGTCCATTGAGCAATGTAAAGCTATCCACATATGCTACCAGCAATAATTATTTGAGCATACGGCAACGGGTAATTTCGGGGTATGCCACAATTGGATGTTGTGGTAAAATGAAGATTTTGCATTTCGGAAGTAGGCAAAACACATTTCTTGCTCTCCTTTATTTTGCTAGAACACAAAAGTATTAGAATGCCCAACATCTATAAATGGAAAATTAGTCTTATGCCATTTAGATCATATAAAAGTTAGATGAGAAGCGTAATCAAATACCGTAGTTAAAACAAATTTGTTAGTGCATGACCCTTTGTCAAATATTGTTAGTCAAAGTGTTATTCTTATGTTAATTATAGTAGTTTTTAAAATAAAGTATTGTGCTCTATTTCATGGCTTTTTTCAAAGCTCATCAGTCATTAAAATAAATTGTATCTCTAAATCAATATAAGAGGTGAAATAAGTGTGGAACATGTCACCAATTTTCTAAGTAAATATATTTCTAAAGGTGCTCTGGAAATAAAATTTTCACAAGATGTGAGTAACAACCCATCCAATCCACACAGCCAAAGAAATAAAACCATGGATGTCAATAAATGAAGTTATGTGAATAATGAGAAATATCAAAGGCTGTAAATGAATGGGTTAATAGCTGCACAGCCACAAGATCAATGATGAACAGGAATCAGATATCCAATTATGTGGTTTTATTGTTAACACGTTTTGAAGTAGCACACTTCTTCATTAGGACAAACCACAGTGGTTTTAGTGGTTCACTATGGTTTGGCCTGATGAAGGAGTATGCTACTTCAAATCTTGTTAATAAAACTGCATTTCTGAATAACTGATTCTTGTTCATCGTTGATCTTTTGGCAGCGCAGATTTTAACACATTCATTTTCAAACTTTGAGTGGCTCCTGATAGTGTGCACTCCCCCTTAAAGTGATGTCCCACATTTCTTTTTTCAAAGATCTTTAGCTTCAAAAAGCATTCATTACTGTACAAAAACGCATGCGAAGAAAGCATGCAAAAATGCACCGAAAACTCTGTAGCAAAATGAGTGAGAAAAGTGAAGTGCCATGCACACGTTGAGTATTTTTGACTTGCCGATTTGGTGCAGAAAATAATCAGCAGCATTTCAACTAACTGTGTGTTTTTGCAGCATTTTTGCCTGTGTTTTTCAGTACATTTAATGGGTGAAAAACGCAGGCAAAAAAGCACAGAGAATTGACATGCTGATGATTTTTTTTCTGCACCAAATCTGCAAGTCAAAAATACAGTGATGAGCAGGCACTAAAATGCTCGGGTACTCCTTGCTCAGGTCGAGAAAATCGGAATGCTCGAGTGCTTGGTCCGGGTAACGAGCCCCATGTAAGTCTATGGGAAACTCGAGCATTGTTCAGGCGGCCCATCCCGGATGTCTGCAGAGTGCCTAAAAATTGCCCAAATCAATGGGAATAGGGCCCAAATTACATGGGAATAGCATGAGTAAGACCCCTGGAAGTATTTCTGACCCCCAGGTCACTGCTGTCAACAATGTTGTCAGAGGTTTTACGCCACTTTTACGGACCCACAATAAAACATACAAAAATGAAACCAAAATTGAATTTCCTGGGAAATTTATTTAAGAAAATCCTTTCTAGGGTAATGACTTGTATATAAGGCAAAATAAATAACCAAAATCAAAACTGCTCCTTCACACCTTGGGCTATGTTCACACGTTGCATTTTTGATGCGTTTTTGCACTTTTGCATTGCTTTCAACGGAGAAAAATACATTCACCAGTAGATGTCATTTTAACATTTTACAACCTTATAAGGCTATGTTTTGTTTGAAACATCATCAGACACATCCTGTTTCATTTATGAAGGAGGAATTGTGAAAGTCACAAACACTATTTTTACAGTGTTACTATTCTTAAAGGGCCAGCAGCCGGCTATGCTTTGTTGTTCCCATTATTAAAGAGTGGGTCTCCTATACTGTTATTGCATATGCATTGACCGCAAGGGCTGCCAAAAATTTGGACTCAACCAATACCCCTTTGAAGAGACATAGAGGAGGGTTTCAGTAAAACAATGTTCCCATTATAATGGAGTGGGTCTCCTATAGTGGTAATGCCCATGCTGTGATTGCAAGGGCTGCCAAAATTTGGGAAAAACCCCACTGACAATTTAAAGACACATAGAGCTGGACCACAGTAATGAGATGCTGTTCCTATTAGAAAGGAGAGGTTCTACTATCCAGTTATAGGGTATGCAGTGAGCCCAACGGCTGCCAAAATTTAGGAAAAACCTAGAAACAATTTAAAGACACATGAAGCTGGGCTACAGTAACGAGCACGACATGTTCCCATTAAAAAGGAGTGGGTCTTCCATACTGTTTGCCTATGGAGTGAATGCAATGGCTGGCAAAAATGTGGAGGAACTCCAGTGTCCCTTGCAAGAGACATAGAGGTCAGGGGGCCTTCTGAAAACAATGTTCCTATTAGTAGGAAGTGGGTCTCCCATACTGTTTGCCTATGCAGTGAAAGCAAGACTACCAAACATTTGGAGGAACTCAAATGCCCCTTGCAACAGACGTAGATATGGTGATATGGTAGATATGGTGGTGATATGGTGGTGGAGGATGAGGATCGGGAGAAGGAAGAGGACAAGAGCAAAAATACAAAATCAGGAAGCGTATACCCATGTCTGGGTGTGAAGACAGAGGTGCATGGGAATAGAGTTAGACCTCCCAAAGAAAGACACTGCATTTGAGTTTATGTTATGCTGCTATCATTCGGTGGTGTTGAGAAGTCTGGCCCAATCCAGCCCTTGTTCATTTTTATAAGAGTCAGCATGTCAGCATTTTCAGTTGACAGGCGGATGCGCCAATCCTTTATAATTCCACCAGCGGCACTAAAAACCAGCTCTGACAAAACGCTAGCGGCAGGGCAGGCCAGGACCTCCAAGGCATAGAGAGCCAGTTCAGGCCATGTGTCCAGCTTGGATACGCAAGAATTATAAGGCACAGTGGAATCACGGAGGATGTTGGTACGGTCGGCAAGGTACTCCCTCAGCATCTTCCGAAACTTTTCCCTCCTTGCGAGAGTACCCTGCGTCTCAGGGCCTGTGCGATGGGAGGGTCAGAGAAAACTGTCCCAGAACTTTGACAGTGTTCCCCTGCCTCTGCTGGATTACATTTGTGTCTCTCTCGCCTGTACTCCTTGGTTGTCCGATGAACTGTGACCTCTGCCGCCAGCATTTTTAGATGGGAATTTTTTTAATGGTTCCCCAATAAGGGCATTCTGTTACTGTCCCATTTTATTAGGCTTGTCCGGACCTGGAATAAGAGACAGAAGATTCTCCTTGTAACGTGGGTTTAGAAGTGTCACCAACCAGTAATACAAAGAATAAATAGCCCCGGCACTCACTTGTTGAATAAATTGGTGACGCTGAGTCACTTTTCACTGCCAGACCATGAGATGGGATAGTCAAGGAGTCCGAAGTCAAAGCCAAGAGGGTACATCATAAACAGATGGAATAGGCAAAGGCGTCGTCAGGTTATGTTCCATAGATCAGAATACCAGGAGGAAAGTAGATAAGAGCAGATGGGGTTAAACAGACGGATGATCAGAACATGGTCCACGGTCAGGCAACAGAAGATCAATAAACAGAACTCAAGGCACAGAGAACAAACCACTTACTAGCTGAATGTACGTCTGGCAGAGATCTGGGGGAAACAGCTCAGTTACGTAGCCAGGCATTCAACTGGAATAATGAACACCTGAAGATAGCCAGTGCCTCCCAGTCTCAGGTTGGACAGCTGAGCTGTCAATCACCACACTGACAGTTATTGCACACCCCTGTACCAGATTGGATGGCCGAGTTGTCAATCACAGTACTGACAGCTCCAGCACACCCCTGTACAGTACTGGATGGCTGAGCTGTCAGTAACTGCATCCCAGATACAGTGAGGGGTGGAACCGTGACAAAATGCTTCTTTAATGGTGATCCACAGAACTCAACAAGACGTTTCAGCCCCTCCAAGGCTTTTGTCAATTTGGATTATATTCACCAATCAGTAATGACTGTCACCCAAAATTTGGACAATGCAAGGGTGATGGGAAAGGTAGCACAACATAAGTTCAGCCATGTGTGCCAGACTACTAAAAGGCAAGACTCCCGTGTCCTCAACAAGAGGACGACTGACCATGCTTTCCTCCTCATCCTCCTCCTGTTCCTCCTCCTCCTTGTCCTCAGGCCATCTACGCTGAACAGACGAGATGACAGTTGTGCAGGTAGTACCATCTATAGCACAGGAAACTAGCTCCTGTTCTTCCTCCTCCTCCTCCTCTTCCTCATTGTCACCCAATCCACGTTGGAATGACATGAGGCTGGGCTGTGTGGAATCACCCTGTAAGGTTCCTTGCTACATCTCATCG
The DNA here is from genome assembly GCF_046119375.1 of Phyllobates terribilis. NCBI lineage: Eukaryota > Metazoa > Chordata > Amphibia > Anura > Dendrobatidae > Phyllobates > Phyllobates terribilis. Next base: position 450,809,420 of record NW_027362764.1, read on the forward strand.
CCTGCAATGCATCCTGTTTAATTGTGAGCAGAGAGTGTTTTAAAAGACAGAGAAGCGGGATGGTGATGTTAATTATGGCATCATCACCGCTTTGAGGACTTCACCAAGATGGTGAAGTCCTCAAAGTTTAGGAGGATGGTACATATGTCTGACATCAATGTCCACTCCTGAGGTCTTATGTGTGGAGTCTGACCTGAATACCGATGGCCTTTTTGATGCTGGTAGTCAACAACTGCCCTCTTCTGCTCACAAATTCTTCCCAACATTTTCAGTTTAGAGTTCCAACGAGTGGGTACATCACACACCAGTCGGTGAGCTAGAAGCTGCAAATCCTGCTAAAGCATGGAAAGGGCGGCGGAGGCTGTAGCTGACTTTCTAAAATGGGCACACAGGCGGCACACTTTGACAAGCAGATCCGGTAGACCCGGGTAGGTTTTGAGAAACTGCTAAACCACGAGGTTAAGCACATGGACCAGGCATGGTATGTGTGTCTCAGAGCCACCACCAGGTTCAGGCCATTGTCACACACGACTATGCCAGGCTGTAGGTTCAATGGTGTCAGCCACAGATCTGCCTGCTCTTTCAGAGCTGTCCACAACTCTTTAGTGTTCTGCTGTTTGTCACCTAAACATATTAGCTTCAACACAGACTGTTGACGCTTGGCCGAGGCAGTGCTGCAGTGCTTCCAGCTTGCAACTCATGTGGTCATTTTGGAGATGGAGGCTGAAGAGGAGGAGTAGGAGGTGCAGGAGCTGTAGAATGTGGGGGCAACCCTGATTAACCTAGGGCCGCAATCCTCGGCATCGGGAGGACATGTTTCATCCCAAGGTCTGACTGGGTCCCGGCGTTCACTATATTATTCCAGTGTGCACTCGGCGAGATGTACCTTCCCTGCCCACAAGCACTTGTCCATGTGTCCATGGTTAGGTGGACTTTCCCAGTAACTGAGTTGTTGAGGGCAAGGCTAATGTTTTGGGACACGTGCTCAGGTAATGCGGGGACGGCACACCAGGAGAAATAGTGGCTGCTGGGGAGCGAGTACAGAGGGACAGCCGCCGCCATCAGGTTGCAGAAAGCTTCCTTCTCCACGGGCCTAAAAGGCAACATTTCGAGCACAAGAATTCGCGAATTGTGTGAATTTAGTAGTGTGGCCTGTGAGGCATTGGCTGCATATTTGCGCTTGCATTCCAAGGACTTGGGTAGGGACAACTGAACTCTGCGCTGGAACAAGGACGTGGACATGCTTGGTGATGGTGCAAGTTGAGAGTGTGCAATGACACGTGCAGGGCGGAACACATCTTGGCATGCGCCATGGACAGGGGATTGGCGTGCACCACAACAGCGGAAGAAGCAGTGGTGTCACCCGCAGACACGCTTTCTGGATCCTGGGTTTCTGCCCACTAAACCGAGTGCTTTGCTGCCATGTGCCTTATCATGCTGGTGGTGGTCAGGCTGCTAGTTTTGCTATGCCTGCTAATGCTAGCCTGGCAGGGGGTGCAAATTGCCTTTTTGGGTTTATCTGCAAAGTCTTTAAAAAACAACCAGACTCGGGAAGTCCTAACAGTTGTACTGGCAACTTCCGTCATATTGGCATTACTAGGAATGCTTTCCCACCTTGTGTCTGCAGCCACTGCACTGTTTCTTCCTGCCTGTTGTGGTGCTACGCCTCCCTCCCCCTGTGTGCTGCTGTCCTCGCTCTGTATGTCCCCCCTGCCAGGTTGGGTCAGTTGCTACAGTATATCATCCACCACCTCATCTTTCACTTCCACACCCTGGTCCTCCTCCTGACTTTCTGGCAATTGTGTCTCATCATCATCATCCACCTCTTGTGACAAAAATTGCACTTTTGCACTGTTGCCTTCGTGTGACCATGGCTGCTCCAATATTTGGGCATCGCTACACGCGTTCTCCTCTTGACTCGCTTGAAACTGGCCGGGCGAGAGGCCCGGATCTACAAAAGGAAAAGTGAACAACTCTTCTGAGTGTCCAAGTGTGGGATCAGTTGTCACTAGGAACTCGGCATGATCGGAGGAGGGAGAATCAGGGTGTGGAATATGTGGTCCAGACTCACGGCTACTGAGGATTGACCATGTGGAAGACAGCGTCGTGGTGGAGGCAAAGTGACTAGAAGCATTATCTGCTATCCAGCCAACAACCTTTTGACACTGCTCTGGGTTCAATAGTGGTGTACTGCGGTCCTCTAGTAATTGGGACAGGAAGGTCGAGAGACAAGATGTGGGTGTTTGTTGTGGCACAATTTCAGCTTGTCCAAGGCCATGTCAACGGCCTCTGCATGCACTATCACCTTCACGTCCACTTTCAAATCCCTTGCCACGCACCTTGCCTATTTTAAATCGAGGACAATATTTTCCACATTCACGAGAAATGGCTGATTTTGGAACATAGTTAAATGTGATACATCTGACAGAGAACCACGGTTTAAAAAGCAGGCCTGTAATTTACTAATATTATTCTACTCAGAGACCTAGTTTGAATAGCTTGACCGACACACTGCAACAAAATAAAAATGGAAGAAATGGCTGATTTTGGATCACTGTTATATGTGATATGTCTGACAAAGAACCACGGTTTTAAATAGCAGGCCTGCAATTTATTAATATTATTCTACACAGAGACCTAGTGTGAATAGCTTCACCAACATACTGCAAAGAAAAGGAAGGCAGAAAAGGCTGATTTTGGAACATTGTTATAGGTGATACGTCTGACAGAGAACCACAGTTTTAAATTGCAGGCCTGTAATTTACTAATATTTTTCCACACAGAGACCTAGTGTGAATAGCTTGACCGACACACGGCAACACAATGGAAATGGAAGAAATGGCTGATTTTGGAATACTGTTGTTATAGGTGATATGTCTGACAGAGAACCACGGTTTTAAATAGCAGGCCTGTAATTTACTAATATTATTCTACACAGAGATTAGTGTGAATACCTTGACCAACACACGGCAACGAAATGGAAGGCAGAAATGTCTGATTTTGAAACAGTGTTATAGGTGATATGTCTGACAGAGAACCACGGTTTTAAATAGCAGGCCTGTCATTTTCTAATACTATTCTTTACAGACACCTAGTGTGAATAGCTTGGTCGACACACTGCAATACAATGGAAAAAGAGGCCAATATTTTCCACGTTTAGTTCAAATTTCTGGATTTTTATTGCTGTAATATGGAATAGATCTTGCTTTATTCTGCAGTGAGCAGAAAAATGGTGTACTCTGGAATGCTTTTTAAGCAAATAACCCAGATTAAGATCAAAATTTTTTTCCCTGGCCCTGATATCTGAGGCTGTCATTATTACAGCAGCAGCAGACAGAACGTTCAATGGACCCTCTTGTGCTGTATTATACACTGCAGTCTGCCACATACATTGCCTGCCTGCCTAGCACTGATTATATGCAGCTGGATTAGTCCTCAGAAGGACTGTTTATTCAGATGGATATAGATATATGTTGTGGAATACCTATACCAACTATGAACAAGCAAATCTCTCCCTGACGAAGCAGCAGCTCTCCCTACTCTGCCTGATTCCGGAGTAGACTGTGACGAGCATGGAGGCACCCTGTCTTATATACACCTAATGATGCTGTGCGGCCAGCCAATCACTGTAATGGCCACAACCAACATGACTGCGGCATTACAGTGCGTGGCAAGTAATCCCTGCATGTTCATTGGTCCTCTAAAGAGCGCCAAACATGCAGGGAGGGGACCCGAGCAGTGGCGAACGTGTTCACTCATTACTACAGACTATGTGTCAAACAACAGCCTCCATTATATAGGCTGTTAACCACACCCAGAGATGAGGTATGTGGGTATCTAGACCCACACAACTCTTCACAGCTACCCGTAACCTGGTCTCAGGTGCACTAATTAGTCCTCTTAGTGCGTGCATGCACTAGAGAAAATACTCCTGGATACATCACAGAGACCATCCATCTCTGTGATACATACCTCCCATCTACTACGCAACCATTAGCCACCTTACATACCTCCCCCCTCTGCCTAAAGCCGTGGGGCTTGGGATTTTGTACTACCAGACAGGGGATTCTCACGAGGGCATCGGCATTACCGTGTATCTTCCCTGCTCTAGGTTCTACATGGATGTTGAAATCCTGTAGTGCTAAAAACCAGCGGGTGACCCTGGCATTTTTCCTCTTTGTTTCCCTCATCCATCGGAGTGGGGCATGGTCGGATACCAATCTAAATTTTCTACCTAATAGAGAGTACCGTAACGCGTCCACCACCTACTTTACGGCCAGGCATTCCTTCTCTATGATGGAATAATTCTCCTCGCATGAGAACAACTTCCTACTCATGAAGAGAACCAGGTGCTCCTCCCCATGTATCTCCTGAGAAAGGACTGCTCCCAAACCGACAGCTTAGGCGTCCGTTTGGAGTATAAACTCTTTCTTAAAGTTGGGGGCCACTAGGGCAGTTTGCTTATGCAGCGCCACCTTAATTTCTTGAAGGGCCAACTCCACCTCTGCAGTCCACTTGGCCATAGCCGATTTCATCCCCTTAAGGAGTTCAGTCAGGGGTGCGGCCATCTTGGCGAAGCTTGGGATGAACCTTCTGTAGTTTCCCACGATCCCCAGGAAAGCTCTAACCTATTTCTTTGACAGTGGTCTCGGCCAGGTTTGAATTGCCTCCACTTTACTGATTTGGGGTTTGATCTCGCCTCTCTCCACTACATAACCTAGGTATTTGTCTTCTTCTTTACCCATGGCACATTTCTTCAGGTTAATTGGAAACCCCGCCTTCCTTGGAGCATTAAACACTGCCTGCACCTTTTCCAGATGACTCTCCCAGTCTGGGCTGAAGATAACAATATCGTTCAGGTATGCTGCGGCATATTTCTTATGGGATACAAGGATGCGATCCATAGCTCTCTGGAGGGTTGCAGGGGCCCCTGCAGTACAAACGGCATCCGGACATACTGGAAGCATCTGTCCAGTGTAGAAAATGCAGTTTTCTCCTTGGCTCCCTGTGCCATGGGGATCTGCCAATATCCCTTTGCTAAATCCAAGGTGGTTATGTACCTTGCTGGCCAAAGTCCCTCAATCAGCTCATCGACAAGCAGCATCGGATACACGTTGAATTTGGAGACTTCATTCAATTTCTGATAGTCATTGCAGAATCTCCACTCGCCATCAGGTTTTGGGACCAGGACAATCGGGCTCGACCAACCGCTCTTGGACTCTTCAATGACACCGAGTTTCAGCATATGAGCCACCTCTTTAGAGACCAACTCTCATCGGGCCTCAGGTATCCGATAGGGCTTCAAGTTCACCCGCACATGTGGCTCCGTCAAAACCTCGTGTTCTATGACGCTAGTGCAACCCGGCAATTCTGAGAACAGGTCCCTGTTCTTCTGCAGCAACTCCCGACACTGATATTTTTGCGCCTTCGTTAGCGTCTCCACTACTGCAACCCCTCCAACCTCTCCTTCTGGTTTGACCAGCAAGCATGGAGCTTCCACGGCATCTCTGTCTTGCCACTGCTTGATGAGGTTGACGTGATATACAGTACAGACCAAAAGTTTGGACACACCTTCTCATTTAAAGATCTTTCTGTATTTTCATGACTATGAAAATTGTACATTCACATTGAAGGCGTCAAAACTATGAATTAACACATGTGGAATTATATACTTAACAAAAAAAGTGTGAAACAACTGAAAATATGTCTTATATTCTAGGTTCTTCAAAGTAGCCACATTTTTGCTTTGATGACTGCTTTGCACAATCTTGGCATTCTCTTGATGAGCTTCAAGAGGTAGTCACCGGAAATAGTCTTCCAACAATCTTGAAGGAGTTCCCAGAGATGCTTAGCACTTTTTGGCCCTTTTGCCTTAACTCTGCGGTCCAGCTCACCCCAAACCATCTCGATTGGGTTCAGGTCTGGTGTCTGTGGAGGCCAGGTCATGTGGTGTAGCACCCCATCACTCTCCTTCTTGGCCAAATAGCCCTTACACAGCCTGGAGGTGTCTTTGGGGTCACTGTCCTGTTGAAAAATAAATGATCGTCCAACTAAACGCAAACCGGATGGAAGAGCATGCCGCTGCAAGATGCTGTGGTAGCCTTGCTAGGTCAGTATGCCTTCAATTTTGAATAAATCCCCAACAGTGTCACCAGCAAAGCACCCCCACACCATCACACCTCCTCCTCCATGCTTCACGGTGGGAACCAGGCATGTAGAGTCCATCCGTTCACCTTTTCGGCATCGCACAAAGACACTGTAGTTGGAACCAAAGATCTCAAATTTGGACTCATCAGACCAAAGCACAGATTTCCACTGGTCTAATGCCCATTCCTTGTGTTCTTTAGCCCAAACTTGTCTCTTCTGCTTGTTGCCTGTCCTTATCAGTGGTTTGCTAGCAGCTATTTTACCATGAAGGCCTGCTGCACAAAATCTCCTCTTAACAGTTGATAAAGAGATGTGTCTGCTGCTAGAACTCTGTGTGGCATTGACCTGGTCTCTAATTTGAGCTGCTGTTAACCTGCGATCTCTGAGGCTGGTGACTCGGATAAAGCAGAGGCGACTCAGAAGCCGAGGTGACTCTTTGTCTTGCTTTCCTGGGTCGGTCCTCATGTGAGCCAGTTTCTTTGTAGCGCTTGATGGTTTTTGCAACTGCACTTGGGGACACTTTCAAAGTTTTCCCAATTTTTCTGACTGACTGACCTTCATTTCTTAAAGTAATGATGGACACTCGTTTTTCTTTACTTAGCTGCTTTTTTCTTGCCATAATACAAATTCTAACAGTCTATTCAGTAGGATTATCAGCTGTGTATCCACCAGACTTCTGCACAACACAACTGATGGTCCCAACCCCGTTTATAAGGCAAGAAATCCCACTTATTAAACCTGACAGGGCACACCTGTGAAGTGAAAACCATTTCCGGTGACTACCTCTTGAAGCTCATCAAGAGAATGCCAATAGTGTGCAAAGCAGTCATCAAAGCAAAAGGTGGCTACTTTGAAGAACCTAGAATATAAGACATATTTTTAGTTGTTTCACACTTTTTTGTTAAGTATATAATTCCACATGTGTTAATTCATAGTTTTGATGCCTTCAGTGTGAATGTACAATTTTCATAGTCATGAAGATACAGAAAAGTCTTCAAACGAGAAGGTGTGTCCAATCTTTAGGTCTGTACTGTATATCTGGTATGGCTTACGTCATCCCGGTTGGTAAACCTTATAATTCACTACGCCAAGCTTTTCCTTCACTTCGTACGGTCCTTACCACTTGGCCAAGAATTTGCTTTCCAAGATAGGTATCAGAACAGGGTCTCTGTCACCAGGATTGAATTGCCGCACTCTGGCTGAGTAGTTGTAGACCCTGGCCTGCGCCTCTTGTGCCTGGAGGAGATGTTCTTTGACGATGGGCATCACCTTTGCAATCCTCTCCTGCATCAGAGCGACATGCTCAATGACGCTCCTGGGGGGCGTGACTTTGGCTTCCCAGATTTCCTTTTCTACATCAAGTAGACCTTGCGGATGTTGGCCATACAGGAGTTTGAATGTCGAGAACCCCATAGAGGCCTGTGGGACCTCTCGGATGGGGAACAACAGATACGGGAGGAGACAGTCCTAATCTCTACTGTCTTTTTCTATGGCCTTCCTCATCATATTCTTTAGCGTTTTATTAAATCTTTCCACCAAACCATCTGTCTGAGAATGGTTCACTGAAGTCCTCAGTAGGGAGATTTGCAAGACCTTGCATAACTCCCTAAACACCTTACTCATAAAAGGTGTTCCCTGGTCGGTCAGAATATCCCTTGGTAAACCTGTCCGGGAAAAAATGCGTACAATTTCGCTGGCTACACTCTTTGCGGAGTAGTTTTTCAAGGGAATTGCTTCCGGATAGCAAGTGGCATAGTCCAGGATGACCAAGATATATTGATGCCCACGAGCAGATTTAACCAGGGGACCGACAAAGTCCATGGCAATTCTCTGGAAAGGCACTTCAATAATGGGCAATGGCATGAGGGGACTTTGAAAGTGAGAAATGGGGGGTGTTAACTTGCATGTAGGGCAGGACCTGCAATACTTGAATAGTTCCCGGGACACCCGGGCCAATAGAACCTTTGCATAATCCATTCCTGCATTTTTTCCATCCCTAGATGTCACTCCAAGATATGCGAATGGGCCATGTCCAACACCTTCCGTCTATAGGGACCTGGCATTATTAACTTTTTCACGAGTTCTTCCCTCACTTTCGTGACCTGGTACAACAATTCCCCACTTATCATAAAATAGGGAAACCTGTTGTCAGCCGCTGGCTTCTGTGCCACCCCATTTATGACCGTGACATTATTGAATGCTTCCTTCAGGGTTAGGTCCCTATGTTAGACAAATACAAAATTCTCTGGTCACCCCTAACTCAGGAATGTCTGACTCAGGGGTCACTACCTCCTCATCCCCCACAAGGATACAAAAGAGAAACCTATCTGACGCTGAGTGTGGAAATACCTCTTCAATGTTACCTGATTTCTTCACTGCACCAGCAAACCCTGAACCCTTCCCCTACAGATCCCAAAATAAACAAAAGTCCCGGTCTAGAATGATAGGGTGCATTAAGTCCTGAATGACGCAAACCTCGTGGGACTCAGTATCGTTGGCCATTTCAATGTCCACTCTAGCCATAGGACAGTCCTTAGCATCGCCATGAATATACCGTACGCTGACCTTTTTCCCCAGGATCAGTTGGAGAGGAACAGTGGCCCTCACAAGGGTCACCAGACTCCTGGAGTCTAGCAGAGCCGTTACCTGCCACCCGTTCACTTTTATGGGACATGCTTGTGGCCCCTCTCTGGGTGGACAGTTTACACTGCTGGCCAGATATGCGTAATATGAACAGTGGCGTCCCATGTTGCAGTCCATCTGCTCAGGGGTCAGGGGACAACGGGTGGCTATATGGCCTGGGCCATTTCACCTCCAGCAGATTACATCACCCGTAGGGACCTTGGGCACCACCTCCCCCACCCATATGACCTTTGATGCCCCACCCCCTTTTTGGTCTCCGCCCCCAGTTGGGACTCCAAGTAAGGAGTGGGTTGCCTTCCCAAGGAACCCTCAACCCCCTGGTTTCTCTAGACCAGTCTGACCAGTCCATCAGCATTCGGGGGATCACCCTGGGCAACCCAAGTCTGCATTGGTATCGGCAGGGAGTGCACAAACCTGTCCATTACCACTCGCTCCACTATCTGCGTAGGCATAGCGGATTCCTGTGCAGCCACTTCTGGACCAGGTGCAACAAGTGAAACATTTTGGAGCAAGGGGTTTATCCTGGTAATTCGCCCAGTAGTCGACCACCTGTGCCCTGACAGTCATGGTTACCCCAAAGAAACCTGGAATCTCAGTGTTTAGCTTGCCATACTCCTTAGCGTCCTGCAAAGCTAGGTCATAGAATGCTTTCTGGGGCTCCCCCGTCAAGTATGGTGCCAGCACCTCTGCCCACTGCTCTGGCTGATGTCCCTCTCTCGGCGACCCCTTCAAATACCATCAGGAAGGCCTCCATATCATCCCCCGGGGTCATTTTCTGAAGGGCTCCCCTTACCACCTCACTGACCTTGTCGCCGGAGCTGTTGCCGAGCCACAGATCGCCTCTGCTAGCAAATCGATCTGCTGCTGCTGTTGTCGGCACTGTTCCTGTTGGGCCTGCTGCTGGTGCTGGAGCTGCAGCATAAGCAACTTGGTGGTCTCCTGTTGTGCCATCTACTGTTGCATCATCTGCTGTGCCTGCTGCACCTGCAACAAATGCTTGAGCAGATCCTCCATCTTGTCCGGTGTCGCTTGCTGGCTTATGGCAGGCTTCACCCAGGACATGCAGTCCTTCTTATAGCAATCACACGTGTCTGCTGGGAATGCTGCCTGCACGTCTAACACCAATTGTAGGGATTGTACTCACTCACGTGCGATGTGAGGCAAACAGGAGGCATGTTCCTTTAAATGTCCAGAACAGTTTATTGGCTTTCATAAACTGGTCAGAAAGTAAAATCCAAACAAAGAGCCTTTGGTGAAGGCAAAAACAAAGAAAACAGTCCTTCAAGCAAAGTCTCTGGTAAACTGGACCTGTGGTCACACACGTTGGAACGTGTCCAGCCCACAGCTCAGTCTGAAGACAACACACAGGAGGCCTTCTTCTTCCAAACACAATCCATCTGTCAAACAACAGCCTCCATTATATAGGCTGTTTTCCACACCCAGAGGTGAGGTATGTGGGTAGCTAGACCCACCCAACTCTTCACAGCTACCCATAACCCGGTCCCAGGTGCACTAATTAGTCCTCTTAGTGCATGCGTGCCTTCACTAGAGAAAATACTCCTGGTTATATCACAGAGACCAGCCATCTCAGTGATACATACCTCCCATCGACTACGCGACCATTAGCCACCTTACACTACAATAAAAATTACGGACCTCAATTCTTTGTACATGCTCCATAAACAAACAAGATGCTGCTGTGGCCAGGGCTTATCGACAGCATCATGTCATATATAAAATAATTTATCATTTATTTAGTAACAGATCATAAATAAACAATAATAATGAGTGAAAAATACAATGAAAAAATTATCATTACAAAAAAATAAGAGGAATGAAATGATATAATGAAAATGATGATGGTACAAGTGTATGGAATTGCTACAGTTGAGAAAGCAGGTCAGCCCATTAGCTGAAATACATAAGACAGCAAAATATCTAAAAGAAGAAAAACAGACAAAGATTACCATATTTTTCCGACTGTAAAACGCACCTCAAATTTTGGGATGGAAAATAGAAAAAAAATATTTTCTATAAGATGGGGGTCCATCTTATAGTCTGAATACAGTGATGGAAATAATTATTTGATCTCTTGCTGTTTTGTAAGATTGCCCACTGACAAAGACAAGAACAGTCTATAATTTTAAAGGGAATCTGTCACCACCTGGGACTTCTCAGACCTCTAATATGGGCTTACAGGTGATAGAAATGTGAATCTATACTTACCTGTATGGCCCATATTAGCAGTCTGGTTGCTGTTTAATAGCTTTTTTATTAAATTATTTCTGCTAAGCTTCGCATCCCCTGGACGACAAGAAATGCCGGCCTACTAGCCCTATTTCCATACTCACCCCACCTCTCCTGTACGTCAAGGGCCCTGTGACGTGCAGTGCCCGGCCGGATCCAGCGCCTGCGCTGTTTCCTCTGTACAGACGGCGCTCTTCTTCCTGCTGTCTGTATAGCGTTGTGCAGCAGGGAACTTGTGCGCAGGCGCTGAGAAGACAGATGGACTCACCAGTGGTGGGAAAGTTTTCATACTATTTTTGATCAAAAATGTGTTACTTAGAATCCTATTTTATTTAAATGCACTTGCTTTTTATTTATTTACAGCAGGGTTTATGTTCATTTTGCTTCTTGTAGTTTTTTCTGATTTATGGCAATTGTTAAACATGCATTTATGTGCTGCATGTATGCCAACTTAAACTAAGCTCAAATATTGTGTTTTTTCTTAATAGGTATCTTATTTGGGGGTCAGTGGATTGGGGGTCACAGGAGGCAGGGTCCTTCAGGAAGTCGGATGAAGTGGAGAAATGCTGCGGACCCTGGGTTCTCCAGCAGCGGGGAATTGCGATGGTGGTGGAGTAGGATGATAGGAATCAGGGCTCTTCGGCGGTGAGGTAGAGCAGTGTACGCTGCTTTTCCAGTGGCCGCGGCCATCTTCCTAAAGGCCCTCAGGGAAATGGCTTCCGAGCTCCTAGTTGGCGCAGGAGGCCATTTTCCTGTAGATCACGGCTTAAGGAAGATGGCCACGGCCACCGGAAAAGCAGCGCACTCCGCTCTGCCTCACCACCTACAGCCAGACACCGGCCCCGCAGCATCTTACCTCTTCTGCTGCCGCCGCTGGGTTCATTGGGAAGGGAATGGAGGGCCCTGCTTCCTACGATCCCACTCCACCACCACCGCAACTCCCCAGTACATTCGGACCATAAGATGCACCCCCATTTTCTTCCCAAATTGGGGGGAAAAAAAGTGTGTCTCAAGGTGCAAAAAATATGGTATGTAACAAAATAAAATTATACATAATAAAAGATCAAAAATCTTAAAACAGATAACATCAATCAAAAAATTAAAAGATTAACTACAGGAAGGGACAGAAAATTAACGTATCATTTAGGATGTTTGGTTTCATGGTTTCGAGCAGTGTTGAACGAGCGTGCTCGGGTCCCCGTCCTGCATGTTTGGCGCTCTTTAGAGAGCCAATGAACATGCAGGGATTGTCTGCCACTCACTGTAATGCCATAGCCATCTTGGTTGTGGCATTACAGTGATTGGCTGGCCCCATAGTGTCATAAGGTTCATGTAAGACTTGGTGACGCTATGCTCATCACAGTCTAACCTTCAGACAGGCAGAGTAGGGACAGGTGCTGCTGTATGAGGGACAGAATTAGCGGTGTAATAGTTAGGCATAGGTAATCCACACATGGATACATTTCCAACTGAACTAACAGTCCTTTTGAGGACTAATCCAGCTGCAAATATTCAGTGGTGATAGCAGGAGTTAGGCAGGCACAGAAATTTGTGAACACTATACAGCACAATAGTGTCGATTGCACGCTCTGTCTGCTTCTGCTGCCTGTTACAGATATCCATTGGACTAGACATCAGGGTTTCTCTTAATCCTGATTATTTTCTTAAAAAGTAATAGAGTCCAACATTTTACTGCGCCATTTGTTTTTTAGCACAGCAGAATACAGCCAGATCGTTTCCATCATCAGATGTGATCCCATATTACAGCGATAAAAATCCAGAAATTCCAAGTGAATGTGGAAAATATTGTACTCCATTTACAGTTTGGCAGCAGTGTGTCAGTGAAGCTATTCACAAGTGATCCCTGGCAATAATAGGAAACTACAAGCCCGCTATTTAAAACCGTGGGTGTCCGTAAGATGTATCACATATAACTGCGGTACAAATCCAGCCATTTGTAGCGACTAGTGATGAGCGAGCACTAAAATGCTCTGGTACTCGTTGATCGGGTCAAGTAAATTAGAATACGCAGGTGCTCGATCCGAGCAACGAGCCCAATGTAAGTCTATGGGAAACTCGAGCATTTTTCAGGCGGCTCCCCCCGGCAGTCTGCAAAGAGCCTAAAAATTGCCCAAATCGAAGGGAACAGTGCTAAAATGACATGAGTGTGATGTTGTTACTACATCTGTGATTGGTTTGCTGTTATCCTTGTTTCAGTTTCTGCCTAGTAACGATGATGTAATGGGGAGGAGGGGACAAGGCAGGAGGAAGGGAACGGAAGCAGGAGAATAAAAGTATGGCTGTTTAAACCTACCATCCAGCATCTCTGTGTGGCCTTCTGGAGTTCCTTTCGTCAGCATAACAACACCACAACTGGCGACGAGGAAGCGTTCATCATCAACTAAAGGTATTTCAGCTCTACAACAATGGCCTGTTTACCTGCCTTCCCTGCTTTTGATGTACATCAGTCCCCAGCTAACCTAGCAGCATGTTGGGAGAAATGGCTGAAGCGTTTTGATATATTCCTACAAGCCATGAACATATCAGATGATACCAGGAAGCAAGCCATGCTATTACATTATTCAGGGGAACAAGTCTATGATATCTTCACTACTCTGCCTTATACTGGAGAAGACAAAGACTATGAGCTCAGCAAGGCAGCATTAAGCAAATACTTCTCCCCACACAGAAATAAGGCATTTGAAATCTTCAAGTTTAGACAATTAAAGCAGTCAGCAACAGAAAATATTGATGAATATCATGTCTGACTACGGCACCTTGCAGCTTACTGTGAATTTGCAGATGTCGACAAAGAGATCCAAATGCAGATTTTACAAGGCTGCATCTCCTCTAAATTACGGAGACAAGCACTCAGAGATCCCACCTTGACTTTAGCAAAATTGCTTGAAACAGCACGTGTAAATGATACCGCCGAAAAACAAGCTAAACTCATAGAGAACATTGAGTGCAAGGCGGAAGCACCATCATGTATAGCAAAGCTAACACAGAGACCGCCTGTGCCTCGTACGCAGGGGGCAACTTGCTACAACTGCGGAGGGTCGTATCCTCACCAGAATGTCTGCCCAGCAAAAGGGGGGACCTGCCATAATTGTGGAAAACAAAACCATTTTGCAAAAGTGTGTAGATCCAAACCACAATCCCCTCATCCCACAGTACCACCCAGGTCACAAAAAGTCCAAACGCTGCAGCTTACTGACGAGCCTCACAGTACTTATCTATTCTCAGTAACTGCAGCGGGATCTCAAACACTGCACGCACTTACCAGTCAAAGGCGACTTATCCTGATAAATGGCAGTCCGGTGGAAGCCCTAGTAGACACGGGGGCATCAGTAAACGTCATCAGCCGTGCAGTCTATAGCCGACTCTCGAACAGACCTGCTCTACAAAGCACTAGCCTAAAGATTTTTCCTTATGGTTCAGCATCGGCACTACCCCTGTGCGGCAAATTTCAGTCAGAACTTGCAGCTAACGGGAAGTCCATCACCGACACTGTATATGTAGTAGAGTGCTCCGCAGACATGCTTCTCAGCTGCAGTACTGCTATATCTCTGGGTCTGGTCAACCTGGTCAATAGCGTCACGGGTCCTTCGGCCCAACACATCATGCAGAGGTACCCCAATCTCTTTAAAGGTCTCGGTAAGCTAAAAGACGTTCAGATAAAATTGCATATTGACCAGTCAATACAGCCGTCTGCTAAAGCAGCCTGGTAAAATCCGGCTATGTGTGGATATGCGGCATGCCAATCAGGCTATTCAAAGAGAAAGGCACATCACGCCCACTATTGATGACATTCTCGCAGACCTGAATGGTGCAAAAGTATTCTCTAAAATTGATTTAAAATCAGGTTATCATCAACTTGAGTTGCATCCAGATTCCAGATGCATTACAACTTTTAGTACCCACGTGGGTTTACGTCGATTCAAGAGGTTGAACTTTGGTATCTCATCTGCGGCAGAAATATTTCAGAACGTTATCAGTCAGGTTCTATCTGGAATAGCAGGAGTCCTAAACGTCAGTGATGACATTCTTATATATGGTACAACCCAAGAGGAGCATGACAGTCACTTAGAGCAAGTGTTTCAGAGACTGCAAGCCTGCAATCTAACAGTCAATCCGTCAAAATGTGAGTTTAACCAAAAGTCATTAAGCTTCTTTGGATATATCTTTTCTGAGCAAGGAGTTTCAGTAGATCCTCAGAAAATTTCTGCCATAAAGTCAGCTAGTCAACCTCAAAATGTGTCAGAGGTTCGCAGTTTTCTAGGACTAGTCACGTACTGTGGACGATTTATACCTGATCTGGCCACGGTCTCTGAACCCCTGCGACTACTCATGAAAAAAGACACTCCTTGGCCATGGACTACTGAACACCAAGCAGCATTCGACTCCATGAAGTCCAGTCTAACTGGCGACACCGTCATGGCCTATTTTGACCCTCTAAAGTCCACCGAGCTTATCGTGGACGCAAGTCCGGTGGGCCTGGGTGCAATTCTCACACAAGTGTCCAAAGCAGGCAATGTCTCTACCATTTCCTATGCAAGCAAAGCCTTAACAGAGACAGAACAACGCTATTCACAAACTGAAAGGGAAGCTCTTGCGGTTGTATGGGGATGCCTTCATTTTCATCTGTACCTTATGGGACATAAATTCACAGTGATAAGTGACCACAAACCGCTCATTCCACTTTTCAACAAACATTCTTCAAAGCCTCCCCCACGACTTGAACGCTGGTTGCTCCGCCTACAGAACTACCAGTTTCGGTTGAGATACGAGGCAGGAGCTGGTAATCCGGTAGACTACTTCTCGAGACACCCAACACCACAAACTACCAAGGACGACATCCCAGCAACTATCCTTGCAGAGGAACATATCAATTTTATTGTTGCACATTCTGTGCCAAAAGCCATGACTATGGAGGAAATACAACAAACGGTGGATTCCGATCACCAACTTCAGTTAGTTATAGAGACTGTTCGATCTAAAAATTGGAGCAATTTTCTTGCTGAAGCCCGCCTCCAAACACCAGATCAAACAACCTACTTGACAGCTTTCTTTAATGCATGACATGCTCTCTCCGTGTCTGATTCAAATCTACTGTTGCGTAACAATCGGCAGGTGATACCCCAGAAGCTTCAAAGCAGAGTACTGGATCTGGCCCACGAGGCTCATCAAGGGGTGGTGAAAACAAAGCAATTACTGAGAGAGAAAGTCTGGTTTCCAGGACTAGACAAAAAAGTAGAGGCACTTATTGAAACTTGCATACATTGCCAAGCAACTACAATTGACCATAGACGCGCACCCTTACAAATGACTCCCCTGCCAGAGGGCCCGTGGACTGCTGTTAGTGTTGACTTCTGTGTTTTACCGGATCACTCCTATCTGCTGGTTGTCATGGATGACTATTCGAGGTTCCCAGTCATTGAACATGTTTCGACAACCTCTGCCAGGGCTGTTATACCAAAATTAGACAAGATCTTCTCGGCATATGGCATACCGTAAACAGTGAAATCCGACAATGGACCACCTTTTAATAGCACAGACTTTCGATCATTCGCAACCTATCTGGGTTTCACTCACAGGAAAATAACTCCTTACTGGCCTCAGGCCAATGGTGACGTGGAACGGTTCATGCAATCAATCAACAAAACTTTGAGGATCGCTACCATGGAGCACAAGGATTTACAGCAAGAGCTACACAGATTTCTTAGACAGTACAGAGCTACACCCCATTCTACTACCGGGGTACCACCCGCCACTGCGCTGTTCAACAGGCCTATGCGTGTCAAACTCCCGAGCGTTCCGCTGAGTCCTGTTCAAACACCAATTGCTACTAAGGATGCCATATCCAAACAGAACATGAAGAGGTATGCAGATAAGAGCAGTCATCGTTGCAAGCCGCCGGAAGTTTTGGTGGGAGATTGGGTCCTTGTAAAAAGACTAAGACCTAGTGACAAGTTTGCATCACGATACTATCCTGAACCCTTTCAGGTCACACAAGTCAAAGGCACCATGGTCACTGCTCAAGATCACGGTCGCCAGGTCACAAGGAACGTGTCACATTTTAAAAAACTTTGTGACTATATCCCAGAAACAGACGAGGCAGATGGCGATGACGTCCTGCCGGGTCCCCAGAGCTCAGCTGTTCCAAGGGAGGATACCTCAGAGGACTCGGAAAGTTCATCTGGGACTGAGATGTCTCACCGCTATCCAGCGAGGGCAAATCGAAGACCGCCAGCCCACCTCTTGGACTATGTTCTGCAGTAAAAAGAAAATAAATAAATAAATAAATAAACCCTTTGTACTAATGTGTATTTTTGAACCGTTATCCAGTTCTATTGTTGTTTTGTTTTGTGAGAAGAGGAGAGATGTGATGTTGTTACTACATCTGTGATTGGTTGGCTGTTATCCTTGTTTCAGTTTCTGCCTAGTAACGATGATGTAATGGGGAGGAGGGGACAAGGCAGGAGGAAGGGAACGGAAGCAGGAGAATAAAAGTATGGCTGTTTAAACCTACCATCCAGCATCTCTGTGTGGCCTTCTGGAGTTCCTTTCGTCTGCATAACAACACCACAATGAGAACAGCATTTCTGACTCCAAGGTCACTGCCTAAAAGTGTGCCCATCACAAGTGATCCTTGGCGCATGCAAACATGCCTCCCGCCATGCACCTGTCATTGCAGACTTGCAACAATGACCATTCATGTCCTTGTCCCTGTTATGATCTGCAACAAAAACTAAGGAAAGAATGTGAAAAGCTGTCCCTACAGTAAGGCTAAGCTGAATCCCTACGATGTAGTGGGTAGCCTGTTCCTTGTGAACAGACCCGCCTTCGTCCTCGGCTAGTCTGAACGAAGACCTATAGAATAAAGGGAGAGGTCCCTAAAAGAACTAAGGACTGGGACAAAAATGGGACACCTCCTAACAGAAGTTGTTGCAGAGCAAAAAGACAAACTGCCAAAAAGTACTAGAGGTCCCAGAGGACCGAGCAAACTAGACAGAGATAGGTACCGAAGCACCTGGCTAAAGAGACAGGCAAAAAACACTGAAGTCCAGCAAAGCCAGAAGGGCGGAGCTGGAATATATAGGCAGCTGGTCACGTGACCGCAAAACACAAGATAGCAAAAACTAACAGGAGGGTTCTAACAGTACCCCCTCTTCTATGAGGATCCTCCGGATCCTTCAGGCCCAGGCCTATCAGGAAACCTCCTGTGGAAAGTTTTAACAAGCCTAGGAGCAGAGACATCATCTGTCCTTACCCAGGAGTTGTCTTCGGGACCAAAACCCTTCCAGGAGACAAGATACTGTAATATCCCTCTATGTCATCTTGAATTCAAATTACGAGAAATTTCATATTCACCGTCTTCCACCACAGGAGGAACTGTGACAGTGGCGTCCCTATTAGAAACATCAGCCTTTTTCAACAAGGAAACATGAAACACAGAATTAATCTTCCAGGAAGTAGGGACATCCAACCTGACAGCAGATGGGTTAACAACCTGAAGCACTTTAAATGGACCCACAAACTTAGAACCCAGTTTTTTAGAGGGAATCCTCAACCGCAAGTTCTTCGAGGACAACCAAATCATGTCACCCACAGTAGACAAAACCTCTTTACGTTTCCTGTCAAAATGCCTCTTGGACTTCTTGTTAGCCTCTTGCAGGTTACAATGTACATTAGTCCAAACTCTCTCCAAATCACCGGAAAAATTCTCCTCCTCCGGCACCGCCGACCCCAATCTGGAGAACGAACCAAAAGACGGATGTCTCCCAGTGCAACAAAAAAGGAGAACACCCAGCAGAGGAGGATGTATGATTGTTACGAGCAAATTCCGTGAGAGGCAGAAACTCAGACCACACCTCTTGATTGTCCGCCACAAAACAACGCAAAAACTGTTCAACATCCTTGTTCTTTCTTTCAGTCTGTCCATTAGACTCAGGATGATAACCAGACGAAAATGACAAATGAACTCCCAACCTGTCACAAAAAGCACGCCAAAAGCGAGCCACAAACTGAGGTCCTCTATCAGAAACAATATCCGTGGGAACACCATGGAGCTTGACAATCTCCTTAACTCCTTAGCGAGTGTCTTGGTGCAGGGCAACTTAATGAATGGAACCAAATGACACATCTTACTAAAACGGTCTACGACCACCCAGATGACAGTAAAACCCTCAGACACAGGAAGATCAGTAATAAAATCCATAGAGAGATGCGTCCAAGGCGCACTAGGAACCTCCAGAGGGCAAAGCAAACCCGCAGCACGAGTATGTGAAGCTTTTGACCTAGCACACACAGTACACTGACGCACCCACGTGATGACGTCCTTCTGCCATCCAGGCCACCAAAAACTGCGACTGATAAGTCTCTTAGTCTCCGAAACTCCTGGATGACCTGCCAACCGAGACTCATGACACTCCACAAACAAATCTCTCCTAAAGGCTCTAGGCACGAACAACCTCCCATGGAGAGTGTTAGACGGAGCATCATCTTGAGCATTCAGAATCCCATTCTCCAAATTGGAGTCCAATGCCGCCACCACAACTCCTTTCTGCAAAATGCTCTCCTCCTCCTCGGTACCGACCGTAGGAGAGAAGCTGCGAGATAAATCATCGGCTTTAACATTCTTATTCCCGTTGATATAGGTAACAGAAAAATGAAACCGAGAAAAAAAAAGTGCCCATCTAGCTTGACGGGCATTCAAGCGCTTGGCAGCATCCAGAAAGATCAAATTCTTATGATCTGTGAAAACCTGAATAGGAAATCTAGCGTCTTCCAAAAAATGACGCCAGTGTTCCAACGAAAGTTTAATAGCCAGCAACTCCCGATTTCCAACATCATAATTCAGTTCGGTTTCCGAAAATTTTTTCGAAAAGAAAGCACAAGGATGTACTCCACCCTTGATATCCTGAGACAAAACTGCTCCGACCCCCACCGATGAAGTATCGACCTCGACCAAGAAAGGTTTGGTCTCATCAGGCTGTATAAGGATAGGGGCAGAACTGAACCTCTCTTTGAGATACTCAAACGCTTCAATGGCTTCAGTAGTCCACTAGGTCGTATTCGCACCTTTCCTGGTGAGATCGGTTAGAGGTTTAACAATTACAGAAAAATTCTTAATGAATTTCCTGTAATAATTGGCAAAACCCAAAAACCTCTGTATAGATTTCAAACCAATAAGCCTAGTCCATTCCTGCACAGCCTGAACCTTCACAGGGTCCATCTCAAAGCCCTCGCTGGAGACAATGTAGCCCAAAAAACTAATTTTCTGCACAGCGAACTCACATTTCTCCAGCTTAGCAAAGAATGAATTATCACTCAATAACTGCAAAACTGCACGTACACTCTGCCAATGGGATTCTAAATCTGGTGAATAAATCAAAATGTCATCCAATTACACAACCACATTCTTACCAATCAAAGGACTCAGGATGTCATTAATAAGGTTCTGAAAAAATGCAGGTGCATTGGTAAGACCGAAGGGCATCACCAGATTCTCAAAATCACCTACCGGAGTGTTAAAAGCAGTTTTCCATTCATCACCCTCCTTCACACGTAACAAATTGTATGCCCCTCGGAGATCAATTTTTGAGAACCACTTGGCTCCCACTAACTGGTTAAACAAGTCAGGAATTAACGGCAATGGGAAGGAATTGCGTATGGTAATCTTATTAATTTCACGAAAATCCAGACATGGACTTAAACCGCCGTCCTTTTTTTTTAACAAAGAAGAATCTGACTGCCACAGGCGACTTAGAAGGTCTAATGTGACCAGCAGCCAGGCTAGTCTCTATGTACTCCTCCAAGACCTTTCTTTCAGGGATAGTAAGATTAAATAAGTGACTTTTGGGAAGAGTAGCACCTGGAACAAACTCAATGGCTCAATCATAATCCCTTTGAGGAGGTAAAACTTGCGACTCCTCCTCCGAAAAAACCCTCCAAAAATCTTGAATAGGTACTGGTAATTCCCCTTTTTTCACAGCCGCAATGCGACCATTACAACATTTATCATAGCACTTCGGACTCCAAGACTTAATCACATTAGTAGACCAGTCCAATAAAGGATTGTGCAGTTTTAACCAAGGCAATCCTAGAACAACTGGAGAGGGCAAATTATCCAAAACAACCAAGTCCAAAATTTCTTGGTGAACACCATTGATAGTGAGGGGAAATGCAGCAGTCTTGTGAGTAATACATTTCAAAGGAGTGTTATCAATTGCATCCACAGAAATAGGAGATAACAAAGGTTTGGATTTCAATTTAAGTTTTTCCAAAAACTCTTTATCAATCACATTAAGTGTTGAACCACAATCCACAAATACCTGAAATTCAATCAACTCTCCCTGCAGAGTAGTACACCCAGAAAGGAACACTCCTGCACAGCGTAAACAAGCTATATGGGCGTAACTGACCTTATTTTTTTTTTTTAACTTAAACAACGCTCACAAAACTTAATCAAATGATCAGCTTTACCACAATAAAGACACAAACCTTCGGCGAATCTCCGATCTATTTCTTGAGAGCGGAGTGACATCGCCCCAACCTCCATTGGTTTTCTGCTGTCAGAGCAGATTTTCTGGAAACTAGGACCTGAAGTTGCAGGAGTCTTTACATCATTGACCCTGGACCTTATTCTCCTGTCCACACGAACAGCTAACTGCATAGCTTCCTGCAGAGTCTCAGGTGCAGGGAATGCAATTAACAAATCCTTAACCCTTTCACTCAGACCAGCAAGAAATAAAATTTTCAGCGCCGAATCATTCTACTTAACTTCTGAAGCCCATCTCCTGAAGTGTGTGCAATAAATTTCAACATCATCTGACCCTTGATTCAAACGTAAGTTCTGATTCAGCAGATGATATTCGATCAGGATCGTCATATAATAGCCCCATAGCAGAAAAGAATTCCTCAACAGAACTTAAACACGGATCATTAGGTTGGAGAGAAAAGGCCCACCCAGTGGTTCTTTGCACAAAAGTGACATAATAAAACCAATGCGCTGTGATTCATTCCCAGAGGACCTCGGTCTCAAACAAAAATATAACAAACAAGCATTTTTAAAGGAAAAAAAACTTGCTGCTTACCATAAAAAATATCAGGCAGTCCTACCTTCGGTTCCACAAAATGCGCTCCAGGACAGCTACTCACGTGTTGCTGAAGCACGGCCACCTCCAGAGACAATCCCTGCAGGCGTTGAGCCAACTCCGGGAAGGAAAACATATTGATCCCTGATGTTCTTTCCTTTAAGTTTTTTTTTTTGGGCTGGACTTACTGTCATGATCAGCAACATAAACTAAGCAAAGAATGGGAAAAGCTGTCCCTACAGTAAGGCTAAGCTGAATCCCTACGATGTAGCGGGCAGCCTCTTCGTTATGAACAGACCCGCCTTCGTCCTCGGCTAGTCTGAACGGAGACCTATAGAATAAAGGGAGGGGTCCCTAAAAGAACTAAGAACTGGGACAAAAATGGGACACCAAGTTGTTGCAGAGCAAAAAGACAAACTGACAAAAAGTACTAGAGGTCCCAGAGGACCAAGCAAACTAGACAGAGATAGGTACCGAAGCACCTGGCTAGAGAGACAGTCAAAAAAGACTGAAGTCCAGCAAAGCCAGAAGGGCAGAGCTGGAATATATAGGCAGCTGGTCACGTGACCGCAAAACACAAGATAGCAAAAACTAACAGGAGGGTTCTAACAGTCCCAGTGCAGCGTTCAGTTGTCCCTACCCCATTTCTTGGAATGCAAGTGCAAGTATGCAGCCAGTCACCTACCCACCCACAGGCTGCAATACTATACTGCCAAATTTTTGACAGCTGCTTGCACTTGAAAGTTGTCCACAATCTCATGGCAGCAGCGACCGGGTATCCATACTTGGTCCCCAGCCGCCACTATTTGTCCCGGTGTCGCCTCCGCCTTCCGCAAGGATGGGTCCCACAACATTGCCCATGCCCTCCCCAGAGCACTTACTGGGAAGGACCGCCTAACCATAAACACATGGTCAAGTGAATGTGGCCATGGACAGTACAGAGCCAGTCCACAGCGTTTTTTGCTGAGTTGTATTTCACCACAGCCATATTCTTTAGCTTGGTGAAAGTATTTGGGAAACCATATCTACTCCAGCTGTCATTTCTCCAAGGAAGTCCTCTAAAGCTGCTTGCACTTGAAATGTGGACTTTTAGGCTCATGGAGGTGGAATCTTTTCACAACCTCATGCCGGAGGCAGCCGGGTGTCCATACTCGGTCCCCAGCCGCCAGTATTTCTTCAAGTATCATCTCCGCCTTCCACAAGCACGGGTCCTACAACATTACCCGTGCCCTCCCCAGTGCACTTACTTGGAAGGACCACCTAACCACAAACACGTGGACAGGTGAATGTGGCCAGGGACGGTACAGAGTCAGTCCACAGCTTTTTTTGCTGAGAGTTGTATTTCACCACAGCCATATTCTTTTTCTTGGTGAAAGGACAGGCATAGAGGGAAACCGTATCTACTCTGGGTGTCATTTCTCCCAGGAAATCCTCCAATGCAGCTTGTTGCAGAAGCAACAGCTGCCCATCCAACATCAGTTTGCACTTGTCGGTGGTGCTCTGACACACAAACATCTTTCTTTGCGCATTTAATTTCATGACTACAGAGTTGGGCAATGGCCTGATCTGCAATGCGGTTTCAGAAGTAACATGCATAAGCATGTCCAATCCACATTTAAAAAAGCAGCCATAGAGTGTCCGGGAACCTTCCCAACACTTTTCTTAGTCAGGGCTGCTTTTCGGCAGGGTTGGACAGGCCCACCAGAGAACCGGAGACTCCTCCGGTGGGCCCTGGCTTCTCCTTCGGGAGAGTTCATAGTGCTGAGGTGAGGCCATGATGATGATAGAGGCCACCATCTGCTTAGATGCTTTTCTGTTACTTGGAATGCAAGCACAAGTACAGTATGCAGCCAACCACTCACCCACCCACTCACAGACAGCAATACTAAACTGCCAGATTTCTGGGCAGCTGCTTGCACTTGAAATGTGGCCTTTTAGGCTCACGGAAGCTTTTCACAACCTCATACCCCCGGCGGCCAGGTGTCCATACTCGGTCCCCAGCCGCCACTATTTCTCCCGGTGTCGTCTCCGCCTTCCACAAGCACAGGTCTCACAACTTACTGGGAAGGACCACCTACCCACAAACACGTGGCCAAGTAAATGTTGCCAGGGATGGTATGAAGCCAGTCCACAGCTTTTTTTCCTGAGTTGTACTTCATCATGTTACGCTCACGCCCGGACTGACTGACGTGAGCGTGGTTAGTGGTCCCACTGGGCCATTAATCGAGGAGTGCCTGGAGGGGCGTGACTAGGGGCCTCATCAGAACCGACCAAGAACACACGGCGGCTTAATCGACTCCGTGGTCCGAGGATGGACGTGGGAGGTGGCCCAGGTGCTACTCCAGGTCAGACCCTGGTCACAGCTGTTGACCCACAGAGGGGAATGCAGGAACGGGTAGGTTAGGCAGGTATGCAGACAGGTGGGTACTGGCAGGCATGGCTGGTATGCAGACAGGTGGGTACTTGCCGGCACGGCAGGTATGCAGACAAGTGGGTACTGGCAGGCACGGCAGGTATGCAGACAGGCCGATACTGGCAGGTAGGAAAGCAGGCTGGATAGGGACCATTACAGACGGGGATAAAGGAACAGAGCCGCAGGTGCGGTGGACAAGCAGAGTAGAGCTGAGCCGCAGGCGCGGAAGACAAACAGAGCAGAGTAGAGCAGAATCGCAGGCGCAGAGGACAAGTGGAGCAGAGCAGAACCACAGGCGCAGAGGACAAGTGGAGCAGAACAGAGCAGAACCGCAGGCGCGGAGGACAAGCGGAGCAGAGCAGAACCGCAGGCGCGGAGGACAAGTGGAGCAGAGCAGAACTGAACCGCAGGCACAGAGGACAAGCGGAGCAGAGCAGAACCGCAGACGCAGAGGACAAGCAGAGCAGAACCGCAGGTGCGGAGAACAAGCAGAGCAGAGCAGAACCGCAGGTGCGGAGGACAAGCAGAGCAGAACCACAGGCGTGGAGGACAAGCAGAGCAGAACCACAGGCGCGGAGGACAAGCAGAGCAGAGCAGAACCGCAGGCACAGAGGACAAGCGGGGCAGAGCAGAGCAGAACTGCAGACGTGGAGGACAAGCGGAGCAGAGTAGAGCAGAACTGCAGGTGCGGAGGACAAGTAGGGCAGAGCAGAGCAAAGCTGCAGGTGCGGGCAGACAGAACAGGGCTCTGTTCACATGGAACAGACTGGGAAACACAGGAAGATAGCTAGAACACAGGAGGTAGGTACGGAGACAGGGAAACTTGACAAGCAGAACCAGATACACGCAAAGTACTTGCAATGAAGTAGCGAGTGGACACAAAACTCACAAACAGAAGTACAGAGACAATGAGTTGGAGTTAGGTGCAGGTTCAGACACTGCAGGAAAAGGAGAGGATCGGACATAGAGACAACAGGACAACAAAGTAACAATGAAAAATAGGACCTCATAAGTAATAAGGGGCATACCACTAAACATTAGGTAAGCAAAAGAGGGACTATAAGTGTTTCAAAAACCCCAGAATAAAGAGTAGTTAGAACACCATATGTTGACTAAAAAATGTGAATACTTTATTTGAATATTTAAAAAGACACATAAGTATAAATTACATGTGTAAACAGACATAACATGAGCATATGAGGCAACAGAGGGTAGATAGAGACACAGCTGGTGTCAAATTTACACTGGACCTATAATAGGTCACATAGTCCAACCCATACAATCCATTGATCACAACAAAAGTGTGCAAGAAAAGTTATAGTAACATAAATCATATGACCTGTATCAGGTCAAATATAGACAGTCATCAAAAATCCTGCTACACACAAAATATACAGGTATCACATGGATACGGTTAAATAAGACATACTTGGTGAAGGTAAAGAGATAACCAGCAGTGCCAGGGGAAGCCCCGACACGTGTTTCCGTACTTCCTCAGGGGGCAGTGGTGGGGTGTGTGTGGATACAGGGCCTCTTATATATATGAGCCCTATAAAGAGCAAGTGGGTACTGACCACAGCAGCGGACATTGGTAACAGCGGCGCGGTCTCAGGCAGCATCGAGGAAGAGGGGACCTCCCCCACTGACATCACATATTCCAGGACGCCGCCCATCCGAGACCGCGTCACTGTCACATAACTGCGGCATCCGGTGCATGCGCACAGGGTCAGCCCATAGATACCAGTCATGGACATGTAGAGAATAGGTGTAGAGCAAAACAAGAACTATTCCACAACAAAGGGACAGGCAAATCATATTCATAATGTGACAGTGTCATACCGTTCACAATGCACTATTTAAACCACACATGTGATGCACATCAGGTCACATTACAATGAATGTCCATAATATGAATAGGTGTCCATGTCTGTTTTCCTTAAAGGAAAAGGGTTCCATTCAAATCCAAGTAGGTTGTCAACCAAAAAGCAGTCAGGTTCTCCTCCAACTATTAATAGAGCTCCAAATATAGAGAGAGGCCGGAGAAGTCAAACAACTACACTTAACCTGATAAGTAAGTCCTATAGATAATCATATATCCAAGGACTTAGGTCATACCCCGAGGGTACCCACATCCAGAGAAGAAGAGGTGCGGAAGGAGCAGGTGACCACCACATTGTTAGAGGAAGGGGGAGAAACTCAATCGTTCATTCAGGCCCGCTGGTGACATAGTTTCCAGTCTAGAGATCCAACGGCATTCTAATTTGGCCAATGGCTTCTTTGCATCACCTCCTCTTAGGCCCAAGTGGACCTGATCAATGCCGCAGACCTGCAGACTCTTGGGATCGCAATGATGATATTGCTTAAAATGTCTTGGTAGGGTCCGAAGTGATGATATGTCCTGCACCTCCCTGGCCCCCAGAATATCCAACACATGCTCCCTCACGCATCTCCTTAATTAACTAGATGTGAGCCCCCCGTAGATGAGCCCACATCCATAGGTGTCATGATAGATGACCCCAACACTGCTGCAGTAAATGTATTTCCTGATATCAAAAACTCTCGTGCAATCCGCATTGTGAAATGTTTTAGTCCTGACTATATTTCTGCAGGAGAGGCAGGATCCACAGGGGTAGTAGCCCCATTTGGGGTTACCGATATTAAAGGGCAGAACACTCTGGCACACATAATGACTGTGCACCAGAGTATCTCTGAGGCTCCTGTCCCTCCTCGCAGTCATAAGAGGACGATCAGGTAAAAACTCCCTGAGGCTTGGGTCAGTTTTTAGGACCTGCCAGTGTCTATCGAGGATGCCCCTGATAGCGTGCCACTGATTGTTAAATGTGGATATAAATCTCACCACGGGTCAGCTTATAGGTCCTTAAGGTGGCTTAGGTACAAGCAACTCTTGTTTGGAGGCTCGCTTCGCTCTCTGGTAACTCCTCTTAATGCTACGATTGCCGTAGCCTCTCAAGACAAATCTCTCCCGCATGTCCACCGCACACTCATTAAAATCCACATCATCAGAGCAAATGCGTCTAAGACGTAAAAATTGTCCTGTGTGTAGTGCGCTAATTGTAGATCTTGTGTGTGTGGATGAGGCGTGCAGGAGAGAATTGACCGAGGTCTCCTTCCTGAATATGGTCATGCCCACCCCACTGTCCTCATGAATTGAAATCTTGATGTCCAAGAAGTCAATGCTTTGCAAATGATGTTTAAAAGTGAGGTTGATGTTGCAGTCATTTACATTCAGGAAGGAGATAAACTCCTCCAGCTTGGGACTAATCCATCCCAAATAATAAGAATGTCATCAATATAGCGGAGCCAGCACTGCGCATGGGCCGTGGCCGGAGCCCCGCCACCAAAAACCTCTCTCTCCCAGTATCTGAGAAAGAGGTTTGCGTATGCCCATGTTATGTCTGTTTACACATGTAATTTATACTCATGTGTCTTTTTAAATATTCAAATAAAGTATTCACTTTTTTTAGTCAACATATGGTGTTCTAACTACGCTTTATTCTGGGGTTTTTGAAACACTTATGGTCCCTCTTTTGCTTACAAACAGGTAATGGGCTAGGACACAGTTTAGACAGGAACTGAACATGGAACAAGATACAGGAACGAGCCTGGATACTCAGCCCCCAGGGTGGCAGAAACAGACTAGAAGTCACAGATACAGGTCACGGGCCTGGGTACTCAGCCTCCAGGGTGGTGGAAACAGACTAGAAGTCACAGATACAGGTAACGGGCCTGGGTACTTAGCCCCCAGGGTAGCAGAAGCAGACAAGATACTGGACAGGACCTGGCAACTCAGTTGCACAGAACACACTGAAAGAAAGTGTTGCTCAGGCACTTCCTACTGGGTGGAGGGGTTTAAGTATCCAGTGACTCACAGCAATAGGCTGGGGACGAATTAGGACTGCGTACACTGTAACTTTAAGAATCAAGAAGCAACAGCGCCGCTGCCTTAAGCAATCAGACAAGAGACATGCATAGAGAAAATAATGGAGCAAAGTGTGCAACCTGGACTGATAGGTAAGTTGGCGGTCTTGCATGGTGGGAGATGGTAAGCCATGCCAGCACGCCGCCAGGGATGTTACACACCACAGCCATATTCTTTAGCTTCCTGAAAGGACTTTGGAAACCATGTCTACTCCAACTGTTATTTCTCCCAAGAAGTCCTCTAAAGCTGCTTTCACTTGAAAAGTGGCCTTTTAGGCTTGTGGAGGCGGAAGCTTTTCACAACCTCATGCCTCATGCCTCGTGTCCATACTTGGTCCCCAGCTGCCACTATGTCTCCCGGTTATTGTCTCCACCTTCTGCAAGCGAGAGTCCCTGAACATTACTGCTGTTACTTTTCTGTGGGAATCTGCTTGCCTCCTACCAGCCTGGAATATTTCCAGTAAACTATGGTACGACGCCATGGTATTAGAACTGCCCCCAGTACCAGTAGTGAAGCCATCCCCAATTTCCTTCTCAGGAATTTTATTTGGTAGACTAAGTGGCTGCCCAAATACATTAGTTTCTCACAAAGGAACTGAAAATAGAGTGGCAGTAGGTGCAAGTTTCTCCAGCCTGTTAGATATCAGAGGGTGAACAGCAGCACATTGGATCAGTGGTTAGCACTGAAGCCTTGCAGCGCTGAGATGCTGGGTTCAAATCCCAGCAAGGACAATATCTGCAAGGATTTTGTATGTTCTCCCAGTGTTTGCGTGGTTTTCCACGTCAGTAAAAAAGCAGCCATAGTGTATCCGGGAACCTTCCCACACACTTTTCTTAGCCAGGACTGCTTCTCAGCAGGGTTGGACGGTCCCACCAGAGAATCCTCCGGTGTGCCCTGGCTTCTACATCAGGAGAGTTCATGATATCGCTAACTTTGCAGCTGCTAAGGGGCTCTTGAGTGGGGGGAGAAAGGTGAGCCCTCAGAATCAAATCCTCTGGTGGGCCCAATGTTTTTCAATCTGAAACAGCTTCACAGTGGGAGTTGTATTTCACCACAGCCATATTTTTTAGCTCGGTGAAAGGACTGGCATAGAGAGGAAACGTTTCTACTCCGGCTGTCATTTCTCTGTCACCAGGTTCCGCCCATTGTCACACACGAACATGCCTGGCTGTATGTTCAGCGGTGAGAGCCACAGATCAGGCTGCTGTGTTACAGCCTTCAAAAACTCTTTAGTGCTGGGCAGTTTGTCACCTAAGCATTAAGCATGTTATCTTCAGCACAGCTTGTTACCGCTTGGCCAAGGCAGTGCTGCCGTGCTTTCAGCTTGTGACTGATGTGGTCATTTTGGAGATGGAGGAGGATGTGCAGGGGCTGAAAAATGTGATTAAATTGAGATCACATTGGTGACTCTGTTTTTTATACTAAAGAAAGATCCTACAGTTTTGTTTATTTAAACTTTATTTTTTAAGACAAATTCATTCACCGAATTCACATTTTACAACCTTATCTGACAATGTGGTGTGTGACACATCCTGTTTCATTTATGATGGCGGGACTCTGAAAGTCACAAAGCCTATTTTCAAAGGGCCATCAGGTGGCCCTTACTATTCTTAAAAGGCCAGCAGTTGGCCCTCGCTATTGTTAGAGAGCCATCAGCCGGCTATGCTTTGTTGTTCCCATTATTAACTAGTGGGTTTCCTATACTGTTATTGCGCATTCAGTGACAGCAAGGGCTGTAAAAAATTTGGACGCAACCCAATACCCCTTTGAGGAGAAATAGAGGAGGGTCTCAGTAAAAAAAATGTTCCCATTATAAAGTATCGGGTCTCCTATAGTGGTAATGCCCATGCTGTGACTGCAAGGGCTGCCAAAATTTGGGAAAAACCCCACTAAGAATTTAAAGACACATAGAGCAGGGCCACAGTAACAAGTACAACATATTCCCATTAGAAAGAAGAGAGTCTGCTATACAGTTATAGGGTATGCAGTGAGTTCAACGGTTGACAAAATTTAGGAAAAACCCCACTAAGAATTGAAAGACACATAGAGCAGTGTCACAGTAACGACAAATTCCCATTAGAAAGGAGAGGGTCTCCCATAGTGTTGGCCAATGCAGTGAATGCAAGGGCTTCCAAAAATTGGGAGCACTCCAATGCCCCATGGAAGAGACGTACAGGGCATCATGAAAAAATGTTCCCATTATTAGGAAGTGGGTCTCCCATAGTGTTGGCCTTTGCAGTGAATGCAAGGGCTGCCAAAAATAGTGAGGCACTCCAATGCCCCTTGGAAAAGACTTAAAGGGCCTCATAAAAAAATGTTCCCATTAGAAAGGAGTTGGTCTCCTATACTTGTATTGCCCATGCACTAATTGTATGGACTGACAAACATTTATCCCTCGGGGGTATACATGAGCATACTGCATAAAAATTTTTTTTTACTGGCATCAGTGGGTGTTGCATCATGGACTAAGGTCACCCTGGTGATATGGTGGTGGAGGATGAGGATGAGGAGAAGGAGGAGGATAAGAGCAAATAGCCAAAATCAAGAAGCGTATACCCATGTGTGGGTGTGAAAATGTGAGTGAGAATAGCCCTCCCAAAAAAAGACACTGGATTTGAGTTTATGTTATGCTGCTATCATTCGGTGGTGTTGAGAAGTCTGGCCCAATCCAGCCCTTGTCCATTTTTATAAGGGTCAACTTGTCACCATTTTCAGTTGACAGGCGGATGCGCTTATCAGTTATAATTCCACCGGCGACACTAAAAACCCTCTCTGATAAAATGCTGGCGGCAGGCCAGGTAAGGACTTCCAAGGCATAGAGAGCCAGTAGAATCCTTGTATCCACTTTGGATACCCAATAATTATAAGGCACAGAGGAATCACAGAGGATGTTGGTACGGTCAGCAAGGTACTCCCTTAGCATCTTCCCAAACTTTGCACTCCTTGTGAGAGTACCCCGCACATCAGGACTTGTGCGATGGGAGGGCATGAGAAAATTCTCCCAGAACTTTGACAGTGTTCCCCTGCCTCTGCTGGATTAGAGTTGTGTCTCTCTTGCCTGTAGTCCTTGGCTGTCCAATGAACTATAACCTCTGCTACCAGCGTTTTCAGATGGGAATTTTTTTAATAGTTCCGCAATAAAGGCCTTCTGGTACCGCCTCCGGAATAAGATATAAAGTTCTCCTTGTAGCGCGGATCTAGAAGTGTCACCAACCAGTAATGACTGTCACCCAAAATTTTGAGAACACGAGGGTCATGGGAAAGACAGTGTAACATAAACTCAGCAATGCGTGCCAGACTGCTAACAGGCAATACTTCCGTGTCCTCACCAAGAGGATGAGTGACCATGCTCTTCTCCTCCTCCTCCTCTCTGTCCTCAGGCGATCCACGCTGAACAGACGGTATGACAGTTGTGCAGGTAGTACTATCTATAGCGCATGAAACTAGCTCCTGTTCTTCCTCCTCCTCCTCTTCCTCATTGTCACCCAATCCACATTGGGATGAGATGAGGCTGGGTTGTGTGTAATCACCCTGTATGGTACCTTGCTCCATCTTATCGTGCTCCGCCTGCAATGCATCCTCTTTGATTGTGAGCAGAGAGAGTTTCAGAAGACAGCTAAGCAGTATGGTGATGTTAATTATGGCGTCATCGCCGCTCACCATCTTGGTGGAGTCCTGAAAGTTTTGGAGGATGGTACATATGTCTGACATCCAAGTCCACTCCTGAGGTCTTATGTCTGGAGTTTGAACTGAATACCGATGGCCTTGTTGATGCTGGTACTCAACAACTGCCCTCTTCTGGCCTCAAATCCTTCCCAACATCTGCAGTGTAGTCTTCCAACGTGTGGGAACATCACACACCAGTCTGTGAGCCGGAAGCTGCAAATGCTGCTGAAACACGACAAGGGCGGCGGAAGCTATAGCTGACTTTCTAAAATGGGCACACAGGCGGTTTACTTTGACCAGCTGATCCGGCAGCTCCATGTAGGATTTGAGAGATCGCTGAGCCATGAGGTTAAGCACATTGGGCAGGCATGGTATGTGTGTGAGCTCGCCTCGCTTCAGAGCCGCCAGCAGGTTCCGGCCATTGTCACACACAACCATGCATGGCTGTAGGTTAAGCAGTGTGAGCCACAGATCTGCCTGGTCTTTCAGAGCTGTCCACAACTCTTCAGGATTGTGCAGTTATTAGTGTTGAGCGAACATGCTCGACACTGCTCGGTACTCGCCCGAGCATCACGCTACTCGGGATGTTCGGCGAGCACGGAGCATTTCCGGGTTACTCGGGCGGGAGCTCGGGTCTCCGCCCTGCATGTTTGGTGCTCTTTACAGAGCCAATGAACATGCAGGGATTGCCAGCCAGTCACTGTAATGCCGCAGCCATGTTGTTTGTGGGCATTACAGTGATTGGCTGGCCGCACAGCGTCACCTCCCAGACGATCAGCCCGTCATGATTGGTGTGTGTGGGTGTCTGTGCGTGTGTCTGCGAGTGTGTGCGATGTCTGCGGGTGTGTGCGGTGTCTGTGCGATGTGTGCGGGTGTGCGCGGTAACTGTGCGATGTGTGCGGGTGTGCGCGGTGTCTGCGAGTGTGTGCGGTGTCTGTGCGATGTCTGCGGGTGTGTGTGGTGTCTGTGCGATGTCTGCGAGTGTGTGCGGTGTCTGTACGATGTCTGCGAGTGTGTGCGGTGTCTGTGCGATGTGTGCAGGATGTGTGCGGGTGTGTGCGTGCAGGCAGACATAGGCCGATGTGACACTACTACTCCCATCGGCCTATGTTTGTCCCCGGTCCACTCGTGCCAGCAGGATCAGCTCGATGGGAGCAGTAGTTCCCATCAGCCTGATCCTGCTATATAAATTGCCCTACTGTGTCCCCAATAAATTTTAAATACATGTCATTCGTGGCCAGTGGTTGCCTACAATAAATTAGTTCATACATTACCTGTCCCCGCCGATCGCCACCTAAAATAAAGTAAAAAATAAAAAACTACACCTATACTCACCTAGACACCTAATTCCCCGAAGCCATCGATTTCCTGTAATAAAATATAAAATAATAAACCACAACCTTATCCTTACCCCTCCGTAGTAGTCCACAAGTGTCCCACGATGATCTCCAGTTTAGAGCAGCCACATAGAATGTGACAGCTCTGAACCGCTGCCGCCGCTAGAATGATGGGGCCGTAAGGGTTCGCCGGAGTTCAGGCAGCGCTGCTCCGGTTAGCTCCTTTATGGCCCTGCTGTATCATGAGAAATTCCCACGGTACAGCGGTGCCATAAAGGAGGTCTCCGGAGCAGCGCTGCCTGAATGCACTCCGGTGACCTCAGTCAGTGGCTCCCGCTGCCGGGAGCGGACGTGTTCCCGGCAGTGTGAGCTTACAGCAGCCATGCACAGCTGTCACCATCTCCAGATGTGACAGCTGTGCATGGGAGATCAGCGCAGGAACGTGGACAGGTAACTATTTTTTTTTTAGTAAACTAAGAATTAAATAAAATGGTGTGTTTTATTTCAAATAAATTATTTTTTTCTGGGTGTAGTGTGTTTTTTCTTTTTAACACTTTGCAGGTTAGTAATGGGGGTGTCTTAAAGACGCCCATCATTACTAACCTGGGCTTCATAGCAGCTGGCGCTGACATGAACCCCAACCCTATTACCCCCTGCCACCACACCAGGGCAGCGTGGAAGAGCGAGGCTAAGTGCCAGAGTTGGCGCATCCTATGGATGCGCCATTTCTGGGGCGGCTGAAGGCTGGTGTTTCTAGCCTGGGAGGGGGCCAATATTCATGGCACCCTTCCTGGGCTATTAATATCAGCCCCCAGCTGTCTGCCTAGCCTTTGCTAGCTATTAAATAGGGGGTACCCCACGTCATTTTTTTGGGGGTGTCCCCCATTTTAATAGCTAGTAAAGGCTAGGTATTCAGCTGGGGGCTGATATTAGTAGTCTAGGAAGCTCCATGGGTATTACCCACTTCCCAGGCTTCAAACATCTGCCCCAGCCGTCTGCTTAACCTCCGCTACAGCCTAAAGTTATGGGGGATCCCCACGCCAATTTTTTTTTAAATAAATCCTTTATTTTAACACTAAATGACATTTGAGGAGTTAATAAAGATGCAGTCCCTAAATTATTATTTATTTTTTAATTAATTTTTCCCAAAAATTTTGACGTGGGCTTTGTCATATTTTTGTATGCCAGCCAGGTACACCATCCAGCTTGTATGAACGCGCCATTTTCCGGGGTGGCTGCGAACTGCAATTTACACTGGGGGGGGGCAGAAAGCTTGGGCCTCCCTGCGCTGCAGATTCCATCCCCCAGCTGCCTAGTTGTACCTGGCTGGACACACAAATAGGGAGAAGCCCCACGTATTTTTTTTTTAAATTATTTCATGAAATTCATGAAATAATAAAGAAAAAAAGGGCTTCCCTATATTGTTGTGTCTGGCCGGGTACAAATAGGCAGCTGGTGATTGGGCGCAGCCCGTTCCTGCCTGGTGTACCTGGCTGGACACAAATATAGTGCGAAGCCCCAAGTCAATTTTTTTTTAATTATTTCAGGAAATTCATGAAATAATTAATAAAAAATTGATGTGGAGCTTCGCCCTATATTTGTGTCCAGCCAGGTACAGCAGGCAGGAACGGGCTGCGCCCAACCATCAGCTGCCTATTTGTACCTGGCCGGACACAACAATATAGGGAAGCCCTTTTTTTAAAAAATTATTTCATGAAATAATTTAAAAAAAAATACGTGGGGCTTCGCCCTATTTTTGTGTTCAGCCAGGTACAACTAGGCAGCTGGGGGCTGGAATCCGAAGCGCAGGGAGGCCCAAGATTTCTGGGCCCCACCCGCTGCAAATTGCAGTCCGCAGCCACCCCGGAAAATGGCACGTTCATAGAAGCGCCATCTTCTGGCGCTGTACCCAACTCATCCAGGGCCCTGGTGCGGTGGCTCACTGGGTGATAAAGGGGTTAAGGCCAGCTTGGCATTATCAGCTGGCCCTAAGCCCGAAATTCATGGGGTCACGCCAATATTAGACATGACCACCATGAATTTCTAGTAAAGTATTTAAAAAAAACACAACACACAGAAAAAGTCCTTTAATTGAAATAAACACACAATTCTTTATTATTCTAAATTAAACTATACTTACCATAACGCCCATTCCAGCTGAAGCCAACGATCTCCTGCAATAAAAGAAAAATAATAAAGCAACCTCATCCTTACCTTTCCATGGTTCCCACGACAGCTGGAGCTCTGCTACATCGAGATGACAGGCTGGACCGCAGCAGAACGCTGCCATCCAGCCTGTCATCCCGCAGACACTGAGAAGCGCAGGCATGCTTGCGCTCCTCAGTGTCTCTCTGTGACGGCATAAAGATGAGCCGAGGTCATGTCCAATGAACTCGGCTCACCTCATGAACGTCACTGACAGCGTGGAAAAATTCTCCTGCAATCAGCGTTTCAGCGTGAGAATTTTCCCACGCTGTCAGTGACGTGAATGAGGTGAGGTCATGTCCAATGAACTCAGCTCACCTCATGCACGTCACTGACAGCGTGGGAAAATTCTCACGCTGAAGCGCTGAGTGCAGGAGAATTTTCCCACGCTGTCAGTGACGTGCATGAGGCGAGCCGAGTTCATTGGACATGAACTCGGCTCATCTTTATGCCGTCACAGAGAGACACTGAGGAGCACAAGCAAGCCTGCGCTTCTCAGTGTCTGCGGGATGACAGGCTGGATGGCAGCGTTCTGCTGCGGTCCAGCCTGTCATCTCGATGTAGCAGAGCTGGAGCTGTCCTGGGAACCATGGAAAGGTAAGGATGAGGTTGCTTTATTATTTTTCTTTTATTGCAGGAGATCGTTGGCTTCAGCTGGAATGGGCGTGATGGTAAGTATAGTTTAATTTAGAACAATAAAGAATTGTGTGTTTATTTCAATTAAAGGACTTTATTCTGGGTGTTGGTGTTTTTTTAACTTTCACTATGGGGTTAGTAATGGGGGTATCTTATAGATGCCTCTCCTTTACTAACATGGGCTTGATGTCAGCAGGCATTATAAGCTGACATCAACCCCAGCCCTATTACCCCACTGCCACCGCTACAGGGCAGTGGGAAGAGCGAGGCTAAGTGCCAGAATTGGCGCATCCTATGGATGCGTCATTTCTGGGGCGGCTGACGGCTGGTGTTTCTAGCCTGGGAGGGGGCCAATATTCATGGCACCCTTCCTGGGCTATTAATATCAGCCCCCAGCTGTCTGCCTAGCCTTTGCTAGCTATTAAATTAGGGGGGACCCCACGTCATTTTTTTGAGGGGGTCCCCCATTTTAATAGCTAGTAAAGGCTAGGTATTCAGCTGGGGGCTGATATTAGTAGCCTGGGAAGCTCCGTGGGTATTACCCCCTTCCCAGGCTTCAAACATCTGCCCCAGCCGTCTGCTTAACCTCCGCTAGAGACTAAAATTAAGGGGAACCCCACGCCAATTTTTTTTTAAATAAATCCTAAATTTTTTAAAGAGACGGTGCATGAAAACACTATTATATTTTTAAACAAATCCTTTACACTAAATGACAAGTACAGTAAGCAACACTGTCACTGTACTTCATATATATGTGACTGACATGTTTCTATCTATCTAATCTGTGTGTGAAGCTCTATTCTGTCTGTTATAAATTGTCGGGTACCGCAGCTGAATTGCCGGCCGGCTTTTTTAAAGAGACAGTGCATGAAAACACAATTATTTTTTTAAATAAATCCTTTACACTAAATGACAAGTACAGTAAGCAACACTGTCACTGTACTTCATATATATGTGACTGACATGTTTCTATCTATCTAATCTATGTGTGAAGCTCTATTCTTTCTGTTGTAAATTGTCGGGTACCGGTGTATGCCGCTGATGAATTGCCGGCTTTTCGCGTAATACATTCTACATTATTCTTACTTGTTTTACTTCATGTAGAAATAACCTACAAGGAAAGAAAGGGTTTATTTTCATTCCGATATTTGTGTCCCATTGACTTGCATTGGTTTCCTGTATCGGAATCGGCGATATCTGATACTTTTTGGGCATCGGTCCGATCCACTCCGATACGATATTTCCTGATATCGGAAGGTATCGCTCAACACTATCCTTAACATATTTCACAGGAAAGCACTTTCACTTTAGTTTTTGAACGTTTTATTGTGAACCTGTAAAAGTGTATTAATACCTCTGACCACGTTGTTGACAGCAGTGACCTGGGGGTCAGAAATGCTTCCTGGGGCGATCACCCATGCTGTCCCCATGTCATTTGAGCACTGTCACTATTGTTTTGGGCACTTTAAAAGACTGCCGGGGGAGCCGCCGCAAAGATGCTCGAGTCTCCCATAGACTAACATTGGGCTCGTTGCTCGGGTCGAGCACCCGAGTATCACGGCGAGCTCAGCCCGAGCTTCGAGCACCCGAGCATTTTAGTGCTCGCTCAACACTAGCGGTTATTCATCTAAGCATATTATCTTCAACACAGCCTGTTGCCGCTTGGCCGAAGCAGTGCTGCAGTGCTTCCTGCTTGTGATTGATGTGGTAATTTCAGATATGGAGGCTGAAGAGGAGGAAGAGGCTGAGGAGGATGAGGTGCAGGAGCGATAGACTGTGGGGGCAACCCTGATTGACCTAGGGCCTGCCATCCTTGGTGTCGGGAGGTTGTGTTCCGTTCCAAGGTCCAACTGGGTCCCAGATTCCACTATGTTAACCCAGTGTGCCATCAGCGAGATGTACAATCCCTGCTTACTAGCACTTGTCCACGTGTCCGTGGTTAGGTGCAGTTTCCCGGTAGTTGTGTTGTTGAGGGCACTGCTAATGTTTTGGGACACGTGCTTGTGTAATACTGGGACGGCACACCGGGAGAAATAGTGACGGCTATCGACCGAGTACCGAGGAACGGCCGCCGCCATCATGCTGCGGAATGCTTCCGTCTCCATGAGCCTAAAAGGAAACATTTCAAGCGCAAGCAGTCTCGAAATGAGGGAATTCAGTAGAGTGGCCTGGGGGCCTTGGCTACGTATTGTGCTTGCGTTCCAAGGACTGGGGTATGGACAACTGAACACTGCACTGGAGCAAGGACGTGGACGTGCTTCCTCATGCTGCTACTTGAGAGTGTGCAATGATAGGTGCAGGGCAGGAGGCATCTTTGCATGCACCATGAACAGGGGATTGGTTTGCTTGCACAACAGTGGAAGAAGCAGTGGTGCCACCCGCAGACACTGTTCCTAGACCCTGGGGTTCGGCCCACAAAGTCGGGTGCTTTGCTGCCATGTGCCTGATCATGCTGGTGGTGGTCAGGTTGGTCGTTTTGCCACCCCTGCTGATGCTGGCCTGGCAGTTGGTGCAAATGGCCTTTTTGGGGTTATTGACAGAGTCTTTAAAAAACAACAAGACTCAACAATTGTACCGGTAGTTTCCTTCGTGTTGGTGTTACTGGGAATGGTTGAGTGCCTTCTTTCTGCGGCCACCACACTGCTTCTTCCCACCTGTTGGGGTGCTCTGCCTCCCTCCCCCCCCGTGTGCTGCTCTCCTCACTCTGCATGTCCTCCTGCCAGGCTGGATCAGTTACTATATCATCCACCACCTTGTCTTCCACTTCTGCAATCTCATCCTCCTCCTGACTTTCTGGCAATTGTGTCTCATCATTGTCCACCTCTTGTGACACTTTTCCAGTGTCGCATTCATATGACTGTGGCTGCTCAAACATTTGGGCATTGCTACATGCGATCTCCTCTTGCCCCACTTCAAATGGACCAGGGGAGAGGCCCGAATCTATTAATGGAAAAGTGAACAGCTCTTCAGAGTGTACAAGTGTTGGATCAGTTGTCTCCGGGCATTCGGCATGGAGGGAGGAAGGAAGGATGTTCAGGGTGAGGAATATGCAGTCCAGACTCACAGCTACTGAGACTTGACGTGTGGAAGACAAGGTGGTGGTGGTGGCTAAGTGATTGGAAGCATTATCTGCTATCCAACCAAAAACCTTTTCACACTGCTCTGTGTTCAATAGTGGTGTTCTGCGGTCCCCTATTAATTGTTACAGGAAGGTCGGGCAAGAAGATGTGGGTGTTTGTTGTGGCACAATTTCAGCTTGCCCACGGCTTCGGCATCTGCATGCACCATCACCATCACGTTAAGTTCCTCGTCCCTTGCCACGTGCCTTGCCCATTTTAAATGGAGGACAATATCTTCCACGCTCACTACAAATGACTGAATTTGGAATGAATTTATATGTGATCTGTGTGACGGACAAAGCACAGTTTTAAATAGCTGGATTTTTAGCGCTGTAATAAGGAAAGGACCTGGCTCTATTCTGCAGTGCCAACAAGCAAATGGCGCAGAACAACGGTGTTCTCTGGATTGCTTTTTAAACAAATAATGAGGATTCATATCCAAAAAAAAATTATTCCTGGCCCCTTAGACCGAGGCCTATTTCTAGAAATATCTAACAGCAGCAGCTGACAAAACTGGAATGGAGCCTCTTGTGCTATGTGCACTGCAGTCTGCTATACTGTATATCCTGCCTACCTGCCTATATATACTGCCTGCCTGATATCTCTGCAGATGGATTAGTCCTCAAAACGACTGTTTGTTGAGATGGATTTGTGTCTCTAATATAGTTTGGTACACCTAAATTAACTAGAAACTAGCAAATTTCTCCCTAGCTCAGCAGCACCTCTCCCTACACTGTCTGATTCTGGAGTGACTATGACGAGCACGGCGGTGCCAGGTCTGATATAGACCTGATGATGATGTGCGGCCAGCCAATCACTGTAATGCCACAACCAACATGGCTACGGCATTACAGTGAGTGGCAGGCTATCCCTGCATGTTCATTGGCTCTGTAAAGAGTGCCAAAGATGCAGGGAGGAGACCCGATCTCCCGTCGAGCAACCCCGGAAATACTCGGCAAGCGCCGAGCATCTCGAGGAGTGAGATGCTCGGGCGAGCACCGAGCAGTAGCAAGCATGCTTGCTCATCACTAATAGCGACCATGGAAAATATGGTACTTCATTTATTGTTTGGCAGTAGTGATGAGCGAGCGTACTCACAAGTACTCGGTACTTGCCGAGTACTTGCAAGTTGCTCAGGTCCCTTCCCTGCATGTTTGGCGCTCTTTAGAGCGTCAATCAACCATCATCGATTGCCTGCCCCACTCACTGTAATGCCGTAGACATGTTGATTGTGGCATGACAGTGATTGGCTGGCCGCACAGCGTCATCAGGTCTATATCAGACCTTGCGCCACTGTGCTCATCAGTCTACTCATCAATCAGGCAGTGTAGGGAGAGGTGCTGCTGAGCTAGGGAGATATTTGGTTGTGTATTAGGTAGTGTAGGGAGAAAACAAGTACATTACACATATCCATCTCAACAAACAGTCCTTCTGAGGACTATTCCATCTGCAGAGATATCAGGCAGGCAGTGTATATAGCAGACTGCAGTGCATATAGCACAAGAGGCTCCATTCCAGTTCTGCCTTCTGCTGCTGTTAGATATTTCTAGACAAAGGCCCAGGTCTCAAGGGCCAGGAATAATTTTTTGGGGATCTTAATCCTTATTATTTGCTTAAAAAGCAATCCAGAGAACACCGTTTTTCTGTGCCATTTGCTTGTTGGCACTGCAGAATACAGCCAGGTCCTTTCCATATTACACTCAAAACCATCAATTTATCAATTTTTGAAAAAATTTATTGCAGTCACAAAACAAACGTTTCTGCCTAAACATATGACTGGGACCACATCGGACCAGCGGTGGATACCGTGTTCTAGCGTCAGGACCCCAGCACATGGAAACACAGCCATAGGTTACTGATTTACATTCCTAGAGGCACATCGCCTGTTCTCCCCCTACACACTCGATCTTGAGCAGTCTGACTACACTGATGAAGGTCATATGTTTAGGCCGAAACGTTTGTTTTGTGACTGCAATAAATTTTTTCAAAAATGTATAAATTTATGGTTTTGAGTGCCGAGGTTATTCTCAAAAAGTATCTGGTTTTGGACCCTACTCGTGCACGTTTCCAGTAGTGCAGCGGTTTTTCTTAAGTTCTTTCTTTCCATATTACAGTGCCAAAAATCCAGCTATTTAAAACTGTGGTTTGTCCGTCACACAGATCACATATAAATGCACTGAAAATATTGCCATTTTTTGCCTCCATTCAAATTTTTTTTCAGTGTGTCAGCAAAGTTTTTGACACCGGTTTGTTGTTCAAAATATTTACCTACAGGCCAGGTATTTAAAACTGTGGTCTCTCCATCACACGGATCACATATAATTGCACTGAAAATACTGCCATTTTTGGCCTCCATTAAAAAAAGATTTCATTGTGTCAGCAAAGTGTTGACACTGGTTTGCTGTTCAAAATATTTACCTACAGGCCAGGTATTTAAAACTGTGGTTTCTCCATCACACGGATCACATATAATTGTGCTGAAAATACTGCCATTTTTGGCCTCCATTCAAATTTTTTTCAGTGTGTCAGCAAAGTTTTTGGCGCCGGTTTGATGTTCAAAATAGTTACCTACAGGCCAGGTATTTAAAACTGTGGTTTGTCTGTCACACGGATCACGTACACGTTTTCTGAAAATTCTGCCTTTTTTTTTCTGTGTGTCAGCAAAGTTTTTGACACTGATTTGCTGTTCAAAATAGTTACCTACAGGCCAGGTATTTAAAACTGTGGTTTCTCCGTCACATGGATTACATATAACTTCACTCCAAATTCAGCCATTTGTAGTGAGCGTGGAAGATATTGTCCTCCATTTAAAATGGGCAAGGCGCGTGGCAAGGGACAGGGAACTGGATGTGATGGTGCATGCAAAGGCCGAGGCCGTGGGCTAGCTGAAATTGTGCCAAAACAAACAGCCACATCTTCTCACCCGACCTTCCTGTCCCAATTCTTATGGGAAGGCAGCACACCACTATTGAACCCAGAGCAGTGTCAAAAGGTTGTTGGTTGGATAGAAGATAATGCTTCCAGTCATTTAGCCACCACCATAACCACCCTTTCTTCCACACGGTGAAGTCTCAGTAGCCGTGAGTCTGGACCGCATATTCCTCACCCTGATCCTCCTTCCTCCCACCATGCCGAATGTCCGGAGAATACTGATTCCAAACTTGGACACTCTATAGAGCTGTTCACTTTTCCATTTAGAGATTCAAGCCTCTCGTCGGGTCCACTTGAAGCCGGGCAAGAGGAGATCGCATGTAGTGATGCACAAATATTTGAGCAGCCACGGTCACATGAAGGCACTGGTGGGAAAGTGTCACAAGAGGTGGACAATGATGAGACACAATTGCCAGAAAGTCAGGAGGAGGGCAAGGGTGCTGAAGTTGAAGACGAGGTGGTGGATGATATAGTAACTGACCCAACCTGGCAGGAGGACATGCAGAGTGAGGACAGCAGCACACATGGGGAGGGAGGCAGAGCACCCCAACAGGTGGGAAGAAGCAGTGTGGTGGTGGCAGACAGAAGGCAGGCAACCGTTGCCCATTACACCAACATGAAGGAAGTTGCCAGTACAACTGTTAGGTCTTCCTGAGTGTTGTTTTTTAAAGACTCTGCCGATAACCCCAAAAAGGCCATTTGCACCACCTGCCAGGCCAGCATCAGCAGGGGTGGCAAAACGACCAGCCTGACCACCACCAGCATGATCAGGCACATGGCAGCAAAGCACCCGACTTTGTAGTCCGAACCCCAGGGTTCACGAACAGTGTCTGCGGGCGGCACCATTGCTTCTTCCGTTGTTGTACATGCAAGCCAATCCTCTGTCCATGGTGCATGCGAAGATGCCTCTTGCCCTGCACCTGTTGATGCACACTCTCAAGTAGCAGAATCAGAAAGCATGTCCACGTCCTTGTCCCAGCATAGCGTTTAGTTTTCCATACCCCAGTCCTTGGAACGCAAGCGCAAATACGCAGCCAACGCCCCACAGGCCACACTACTAAATTCCAACATTTCACATCTGCTTGTACTCAAAATGTTGCCTTTTAGGCTCATGGAGACAGAAGCATTCCGCAACCTGATGGCGACAGCCATCCCTTGATACTCGGTCCCCAGCCACCACTATTTCTCCCGGTGTGCCGTCTACGCATTACACAAGCACATGTCCCAAAACATTAGCCGTGCCCTAAACAACGCAGTTACCGGGAAAGTGCACCTAACCATGGACACGTGGATGAGTGCTTGTGGGCAGGGACGGTACATCTCGCTGACGCCACACTGGGTTAACAGCCGGGACCCAGTCGGACATTGGGACAGAACATGTCCAACTGACACCAAGGATTGCGGGCCCTTGTTCAATCAGGTTTGCCCCCACAGTCTACAGCTCCTGCACCTCATCCTCCTCAGCCTTCTCTTCCTCTTTTGCCTCTGAAATTACTACATCAGTCACAAGCTGGAAGCACTGCAGCACTGCCTCGGCCAAGCGGCAACAGGCTGTGCTGAAGCTAATTTAGTTAGGTGACAAACCGCACAGTGCTGAAGAGTTGTGGACAGTTCTGAAAGAGCAGGCAGATATGTGGCTCTCACCGCTGAACCTGCAGTTAGGCATGGTCGTGTGTGACAATGGCCAGAACCTGGTGGCGGCTCTGAGGCATGGTCAGTCATCCTGTTGGAGAGGACAAGGAATTCTTGCCTGTTAGCAGTCTGGCACGCATGGCTGAGTTTATGTTATGCTGCCTTTCCCATGATCCTCGTGTTATAAAAATTTTGAGTCACAGTCATTACTGGTTGGTGACACTTCTAGACCCAAGCTACAAGGAGAACTTTATATCTCTTATTCCTGAGGTGGACAGGTCGACAAAAATGGGGCAGTACCAGAAGGCCCTTGTTGCGGAACTATTAAAAAATTCCCATCTAAAAATGCTGGCGGCAGAGATCACAGTTTGTTGGACAACCAAGGAGTACAGGCGAGAGAGATACAACTTCAATCCAGCAGAGGCGGGGGAACACTGTCAAAGTTCTGGGAGAATTTTCTCAGACCCTCCCTTCACACAAGGAATGAGGTGTGGGGTACTCTCACAAGGAGTGCAAAGTTTGGGAAGATGCTGAGGGAGTACCTTGCCGACCGTACCAACATCCTCCGTGATTCCTCTGTGCCTTATAATTATTGGGTATCCAAGCTGGATACGTGGAATGGACTACCTCTCTACGTCTTGGAGGTCCTGGCCTGCCCTGCCGCCAGCATTTTATCAAAGCGGGTTTTTAGTGCTGCTGGTGGAATTATAACTTATAAGCGCATCTGCCTGTCAGCAGAAAATGCTGACAGGCTGACTTTTATAAAAATGAACAAGGGCTGAATTTAACCAGACTTCTCAACACCACCGAATGAATGCAGCATAGCATAAACTCAAATCCAGTGTGATTTTTTGGGAGGTGTATTCCCATGCACCTCTTCAC
The DNA here is from genome assembly GCF_046119375.1 of Phyllobates terribilis. NCBI lineage: Eukaryota > Metazoa > Chordata > Amphibia > Anura > Dendrobatidae > Phyllobates > Phyllobates terribilis. The sequence goes on from NW_027362764.1 coordinate 450,854,317, forward strand.
ACCCACACATGGGTATACGCTTACTGATTTTGGCTATTTGTTCTTGTCCTCCTCCTTCTCCTCATCCTCCACCACCATATCACCAGGGTGACAGTGGTCCGTGATGCAACTCCCACATAATTTTTTAAAGGGTGTTTATGATGCCCGTAAAAAGATTTTTTTTACACAGTTTGTTCATGTATACCCCCCAGGGGTAAGTGTTTGTCAGCCCATACACTTAGTGCATGGGCATTACAGGTATAAGAGACCCTCTCCTTTCTAATGGGAACATTTTTTTGTGAGGCCCTCCTCCACGTCTCTTCCAAGGGTCATTGGAGTGCCTCCCAATTTTTGGCAGCCCTTGCATTCACTGCATGGGCAAACACAATGGGAGACCCACTTCCTAATAATGGGAACATTGTTTTCAGGAGGCCCTCTGACCTTCACATCTCTTCCAAGTGGCACTGGTGTGCCTCCGAATTTTTGGCAACCCTTGCATACACTGCATAGGCAAACATAATGGGAGACCCACTTCCTAATAATGGGAACATTTTTTTTCTGGAGGCCCTCTGATCTCCATATCTCTTCCAAGGGGCACTGGAGTGCCTCCAAATTTTTGGCAACCCTTGCATACACTGCATAGGCAAACACAATGGGAGACCCACTTCCTAATAATGGAAATATTGTTTTCAGGAGGCCCTCTGACCTCCACGTCTCTTCCAAGGGGTATTGGAGTGCCTCCAAATTTTTGGTAACCCTTGCATTCACTGCATAGGCAAACACAATGGGAGACCTACCTCATAATAATGGGAACATTGTTTTCAGGAGGCCCTCCTCTAAGTCTCTTCAAAGGGGTATTGGGGTGCGTCCAAATTTTGGACATCACTGCCACACACTACATACACAATAACAGTGTGGGAGACCCACTCTTTAGTAATGGGAACAATAAAACATAGCCGGCTGATGGCTCTCTAAGAATAGTGAGGGCCGACTGCTGGCCTTTTAAGAATAGTAAAGGCCGCCTGATGGCCTTATAAGAATAAGCTTTGTGACTTTCAGCGTCCCTCCTTCATAAATGAAACACAATGTATCTGATGATATCTCACCAACACATGGCCAGATAAGCTTGTAAAATGTTAAAATAACATTTCCTGGTGAATGCATTTGTCACGGTTGAAAGCAATGCAAAAGTGCAAAAACGCATCAAAAATGCTACGTGTGAACATAACTCAAGGTGTGGAGGAGTATTTTTGCTTTTGGTTATTTATTTTGCTTTATAAACAAGTCATTACACTGGAAAGTATGTTCCTTAACATATTTCCCAGGAAAATCCATTTTGGTTTAGTTTTTGTATGATTTATTGTGAGTCCGTAAAAGTGGCGTAATACTCTGACAATGTTGTTGACAGCAGTGACCTGGGAGTCAGAAATGCTTCCAGGGGTCTTCCCAATGCTGTTCCCATGTCATTTGAGCACTGTTCCCATCGATTTGGGCAATTTTTAGGCCCTCTGCAGACCCCCGCGGGGAGCCGCCTGAAAAATGCTCGAGTTTCCCATAGACTTACATTGGGCTCGTTGCTCGGGTCGAGCACCCTAGTATTCCAAAGTGGTCTACCCGAGCATCGAGCACCTGAGCATTTTAGTGCTCGCCCATCACTATTTGGCAGCACTGTGTCAGTGAAGCTAATCAAACATGGTCGCTGGCAATAATAGGAAACTACAAGCCCGCTATTTAAATCCGTGGGCGTCTGTGAGACGTATCACATATAACTGCAGTAAAAATCCAGCCATTTGTAGTGACCGTGCAAAATATTGTCCTCCATTAACAGTTTGACAGCAGTGTGTCAGTGAAGCTATTCACACGTGGTCGCTGGCAATAATAGGAAACTACAAGCCCGCTATTTAAAACCGTGGGCGACCATCAGACATATCACATAGAACTGCATTACAAATCCAGCCATTTTTAGAGACCGTGGAAAATATTATACTTCATTTACAGTTTGGCAGCAGTTTGTCAGGGAAGCTATTCACACGTGGTTGCTGGCAATATTAGGAAACTACGAGCCTGCTATTTAAAACCGTGGGCATCCTTCAGGTGTATCACATATAATTGCGGTACACATGCAGCCATTTGTAATGACCGTGCAAAATATTATCCTCCATTTAAAATGGGCAAGGCACGAGGCAAGGGATGGGGAAGTGGACGTGTTGGTGATGGTGCATGCAGAGACCGAGGCCGTGGGCAAGATGAAATTGTGCCACAACATACACCTACATCTTGACGCCTGACCTTCCTGTCCCAATTACTAGTGGACCGCAGCACACCACTATTGAACCCCGAGCGGTGTCAAAAGTTTGTTGGTTGAATAGCAGATAATACTTCCAGTCACTTTGCCACCACCACCACCCTTTTTTCCACACGGTCAAGTCTCAGTAGCTGTGAGTATGGACCGCATATTCCTCACCCTGATCCTCCTTTCTCCCACCATGCCGACTGCCCGGAGACAAATGATCCCATACCTGGACACGTGTGAAGAGCTGTTCACTTTTCCATTTATAGATTCAAACCTCTCGCCCGGCCAGCTTCAAGCGGGGCAAGGCGAGATCGCATGTAATGATACCCAAATATTTGAACACGAAGGCGACTGTGCGAAAGTGCAATTACTGTCACAAGAGGTGGATGATGATGAGACACAATTGACAGAAACTCAGGAGGAGGACCGGGGTGCGGAGGTGGATGACGAGGTGGTGGAAGATGAAGTCACTGACCCAACCTGGAAATGGGACATGCATAGCAAGAACAGCAGCACACAGAGGGAGGTAGCCGTAGCACCACAACAAGCAGGAAGAAGAAGTTGGGTGGCCACAGGCGTAGCACCACACAGGCGGGCAACTGTTCCCCAGAACACCAACACAAGGAAAGTAGAAAGGCCAACTGTTAGGTCTTCTAGACTCTGGCTATTTGTTAAAGACTGTCTAGTTAACCCCAAAAAGGCAATTTGCAGCATCTGCCATGCCAGCATCAGCAGAAGCAGCAAAACTACCAGCCTGACCACCACCAGCATGCTCAGACATATGACAACAAAGCACTCCATTAGTTGGGCCAAATGCCAGGGACCAGAAACAGTGTCTGCCTGTTCCGCTGTTGTGCATGCACGCAAATCCCCTGTCCATGATGCAGGCGAAGATGCCTCCCACCCTGCACCTTTCATTGCACATTCAAAACCATCATCAGCAACCATGTCCACATCCTTGTCCCAGTGCAGCGTTAAGTTGTCCCTATCCCAGCCTTTGTAACGCAAGCGCAAATATGCAGGCACATACCCTCTGGCCACAATACTAAACTGTCACATTTCCAGACTGCTTGCACTTGAAATGTTTCCTTTTAGGCTTGTGGAGACAGAAACTTTCCGCAACCTCATGGTGAAGCTGTCTCTTGGTACTCGGTCCACAGCCACCACTATTTTACCCGGCGTGCCATCCCCGCTTTAAACAAGCATGTGTCCCAGAATATTTACCATGCCCTCACTAATGAATTAACTGGGAAGATCCACTTAATCACTGACATGTGGACAAGTGATTGTGACCTGGGATGCTACATGTCAGTGACGGAATACTGGGTGAATATTGTGGAAGCCAGGACCCAGTCGTACTCTGGGACGGAACATGTGCTACCAATGCCCTGGTTCAATAAGGGTTGCCCCACCTTCTACAGTAGTTTGTGCATCTCCTCCTCTACCTCCAAGTCTTAAATGACCACATCAGTGGCAAGCTGGAAGCTAATCTGCTTAGGTGACAAACCGCACACCTCTGCAGAATTGTTGAAAGCTGTAACAGAGCAGGCAGATCTGTTGCTCTTACCCCTGAACCTACAACCAGGCATGGTACAGTGTGAAAATGGCCAGAAGCTGGTGGCGTCTCTGAAGCTTGGCAACTTCGCACATGTACCATGTTTGGCTCATGTGCTTAACGTAGTGGTTCAACGGATTCTTAAAACCTACCTAGATCTGCCTGAGCTGCTTGTGAAAGTACGCCATGTGTGTGCCCATTTCAGAAAGTCAGTCACAACTTCTGCCACCCTGGCAGTGGTTCAGCTGTGCTTCCAGCTTCTGGCTCACTGACTGGTGTGTGATGTCTCCACACATGGGAACTCAACGTTGCATGTGTTGGCAAGGATTTGTGAGCAGCAGAGGGCAGTTGTTAAGTACCAGCTCTAAAACGCCCGACGGTATTCCGGTCAGCCTCTGCACATAAAAGCTGATGAGTGGGCATGGATGTCTGACATCTGTGTGGTTCTCCAAAACTTAGAGGACTCCACCAAGATGGTGAGGGGCAAAACACCATAATTAACTAACAAATAAAGTAAAAAAACTGCTGGTCTCAGTTATTTCTATTTTCTAGAGCAGTAATGCTATTCATATTTCATATATTTAATTTTCGCATACTTAGCGTTGCAGCGTGCTACTTTAATTTAGTTGTATATGGAGGCAGCTGCTCCTAGTAAGCACAACTATTTTTTTGGGGGTGTGCTGGTCAGTTTTTTCTGTTGACACCATAATTAGCATCATCATCCATCTTCTCTGTCTACTGAAATGCTCGCTGCTCACAATTAAAGAGGAGGCATTGCAGGTGGAGCACATTAAGATGGAGCAAGGAACCATACAGGGTGATGCTACACAGCCCAGCGTTATCTCATCTCAATGCAGATTGGGTGACAATGAGGAGTAGAAGGATGAGGAACAGGAGCTGGTTTCCTGCACTACAGACGGTACTACCCATATCACATTCATCCCGACTGTTCAGTGTGGATGGCCTGAGGAGGGGGAGGAGAGGGAGGATGAGGAGGAGGACCAGGAGAAGGATGAGGAGGAGAACATGGATAGTCATCTTCTTAGTGGGGACAGGAAGTCTTGTCTGTTGGCAATCTGGCACACATGGCTGAGTTTATGTTCACTGCCTTTCCGGTGACCATCACGTTGTACCCATTTTGGGTAACAGTAATTACAGGTTGGTCACACTTCTAGACCCACGCAATTAGGAGAACTTTCAATCTCTCCTTCCCTTGGCGGAGAGGTCTACAGTCATGGCCAAAAGTATTGAGAATGAGACAAATTGTAATTTTTCCAAAGTTTACTGCTTCATTTTTTGTAATGGCAATTTGCATATGCTCCTGAATATCAAAGAGTGATCAGCTTAACAGCAATTACTGTACTTGCAAAGTCAATATTTGCCCAGAAAATCAACTTTAACCCCAAAACACATTTCAACATCATTGCAGTCCTGCCTTAAAAGGAGCAGCTAACATCGTTTTAGTGATTGATCCATTAACACAGGTGTGGGTGTTGATGAGGACAGGGCTGGAGATCAATCAGTCACTATTAAGTAAGAATGACATAACTGGACACTTTAAAAGGAGGCTGGTTCTTGGTATCATTGTTTCTCTTCAGTTAACCATGGTTATCTCTAAAGAAACACGTGCAGCCATCATTGCACTGCACAAAAATGGCCTAACAGGGAAGAGTATCGCAGCTACAAAGATTGCACCTCAGTCAACAATCTATCGCATCATCAAGAACTTCAAGGAGAGAGCTTCCATTGTTGTCAAAAAGGCTCCAGGGCGCCCAAGAAAGACCAGCAAGCGCCAGGACCATATCTTAAAACTGTTTCAGCTGCGGGATCGGACTACCAGCAGTGCCGAGCTTGCTCAGGAATGGCAGCAGGCTGGTGTGAGTGCTTCTGCATGCACTGTAAGGCGGAGACTCTTTGAGTAAGAGCTGGTTTCAAGGAGGGCAGCAAAGAAGCCACTTCTCTCCAGAAAAATCATCAGGGACCGACTGATATTCTGTAAAAAGTACAGGCAGTGGACTGCTGAGGACTGGGGCAAAGTCATTTTCTCTGATGAATCCCCTTTTCGATTGTTTGGGACATCTGGAAAACAGCTTATTCAGAGAAGAAGAGGTGAGTGCTACCACCAGTCTTGTCTCATGCCAACTGTAAAGCATCCTGAAACCATTCATGTGTGGGGTTGCTTCTCAGCCAAGGGAATCGGCTCACTCACAGTCTTGCCTAAAAACACAGCCATGAATAAAGAATGGTACCAGAATGTCCTCCAAGAGCAACTTCTCCCAACCGTCCAAGAGCAGTTTGGCGCCCAACAATGCCTTTTCCAGCATGATGGAGCACCTTGCCATAAAGCAAAGGTGATAACTAAATGGCTCATGGAACAAAACATAGAGATTTTTGGTCCATGGCCTGGAAACTCCCCAGATCTTAATCCCATTGAGAACTTGTGGTCAATCATCAAGAGACGGGTGGACAAACAAAAACCAACAAATTCTGGCAAAATGCAAGCATTGATTATGCAAGAATGGACTGCTATCAGTCAGGATTTGGTCCAAAAGTTGATTGAGAGCATGCCAGGGAGAATTACAGAGGTCTTGAAGAAGAAGGGGCAACACTGCAAATATTGACTTGCTGCATTAACTCATTCTAACTCTCAATATAACCTATTGGTACTCATAATATGATTGCAATTATATTTCTGTATGTGATATAAGCATCAGACAAACACTAATAAAAACCAGAGGCCAGCAGATCATGTGAAAATATAATTTTGGTGTCATTCTCAAAACTTTTGGCCATGACTGTAATAAAATATTTCAGTACCAGAAGGCCCTTGTTGAAGAATTATTTAAAAAATTCCCATCTGACAATGCTGGCGGCAGAGGTCAGTTAGAAAGGGAGACACAAACCAGATTCAGCAGAGGCAAGGGAACACTGTCAAAGTTCTTGGCCAGTTTTTTCAGACCCTTCCAGTGCCCAGGCCCTGATGCGCAAGGTACTCTTACAAGGAGGGAAAAGTTTGAAAGATGCTGAAGGAAAACCTTGTAGACCGTACCAGCGTCCTCCATGATTCCTCTGTGCCTTACAACTATTGGGTATCCAAACTGGGCATGTGGCATGAACTGTCCCTCTATGCCTTGGAGGTCTTGGCCTTCCCTGCCTTTTGTCAGAGCGGGTTCTTAATGCCACCGGGGGCATTATAACTGATAGGCGCATCCGCGCATCTGCTTGTCAACTGAAAATGCTGACAGGCTGACTCTTATCAAAATGAACAAGGGCTGGATTGGGCCATACTTCTCAACACCACCGGATGATAGCAGCAGAACATAAAGTCAAATCCAGTGTTTTTTTTGGGTGGGATCAATTCCCGTGCACCTCTTCAAACCCAGACATGAATATACGCTTCCTGATTTTGTCTATTTTTTGTTGCCCTCCTCCTTCTCCTTCTCCTCATCCTCCACCACCATATCACCAGGGTGACTGTGATGCAACAACAACATAATTTTTTTTAAGGGTGTTTATGATGCCCATAGGAAATTTTTTTAGAGGCCTACCTCTAACATTCTGTATGTTATACAGTATGTTCATTTACGTATACCCACCAGGGGTAAATGTTTTAAAGCCCATGAATGGGCATTACTAGTATAGAAGACCCACTCCTTAACCCCTTTCCGACCTTGTCAGTAATAGTATTATTACGCACGCTGCGATCGCGCTCGCACACAAGCGGTGAGGGGCGATCGCCGCCGGGTGTCAGCTGATTGTCACAGTAGACACCCAGTGCTATGTGCAGGGAGCGGTCCCGCACTGCTCCCTGCACATTAACCCCCGCAATGCTGCGATCGAAGTCGATCGCAGCATTGTGGTGGCAAGGGGGGCGGTGATCGTTATACTCACCTCTCCTGCCGGCAGGGCCGTAACTACAACCGGGGCAGCCGGGGCACTGCCCCGGGGCCCCAACCACCCAAGGGGCCCCAAACTGATAGTAAAAAATTGAATACCCGGCTCCTATATTCCTGTCATACAATGTCACCCGGAGGACAGGAGAGACTATCATTTCAATAATTTCCAGGAGCTCTGCCAGCTGTCAATGAATGGAAACCTGCACTGGCCTGGAGAGTCTCATAGCACAAGATTTGTAACAATATGTTAGTCTGGAGATCACAGAGAGTTGGCAAGGCAGGCACAGTTCACACTGACTGTAACAAACTCTCAGCATCATTGAGAGGAGACAGTCTGAGCAGACACAAATATCTCTGCGACAAACTGTGAGAAGCCCTGCTATTTAATAAACATATATAGTTATTTGAAAATTGTGAAATATTTGGAATTATTCACCTTATTCACTGAATATTTAACTTCTAAAACTTGCATCATAAGCAACAAAATCTATTAAAGGTCTAGATCTAGATCTAGATAAGTCCCCTGAGGGGTCTAGTTTCCAAAATGGTGTCACATGGGGGGGTTTCCACTGTTTAGGCACATCAGGGGCTCTCCAAACACAACATGGCGTCTGCTAATTATTCAAGCAAATTTCACGTTCAAAAAGTCAAATGGCGCTCCTTCCCTTCCGAACCCTGACGTGCGCCCAAACAGTGTTTTTTCCCCACATATGGGGTATCTTCGTGCTCAGGGGAAATTGCTCAACAAATTTTGGGGTCCATTTTTCCTGTTACCCCTGCAAAAATAAAAAAATTGGGGTCTAAAGTAACATTTTTGTGAAAAAAGTTAAATGTTCATTTTTTTCTTCCCCATTCCAAAAATTCCTGTGAAGCACGTGAAGGGTTAATAAACTTCTTGAATGTGGTTTTGAGCACCTTGAGGGGTGCAGTTTTTAGAATATTGTCACTTTTGCATATTTTCTGTCATAAAGGCCCCTCAAAGTCACTTCAAATGTGATGTGGTTCCTAAAAAAATGGTTTTGTAAATTTTGCTGGAAAAATGAGAAATCGCTGATCATTTTTAACCCTTATAGCGCACTAATAAAAAAAATGTTGGTTCCAAAATTGTGCTGATGTAAAGTAGACATGTGGGAAATGTTATTTATTTACTATTTTATGTAACATATCTCTCTGACTTAATGGAATAAAAATTAAAATTTTGAAAATTGTGAAATTTTCAAAATTTTTGCAAAATTTCCAATTTTTTCACAAATAAATGCAAGTGATATCAAAGAAATTTTACCACTATCATGAAGTACAATATGTGATGAAAAAACATACTCAGAATCAGTGGGATCCGTTGAAGTGTTTCAGAGTAATTACCTCATAAAGTGACAGTGGTCAGAATTGTAAAAATTGCCCAGGTCATTAACATGCAGACCACCCTGGGGGGTAGAGGGGTTAACAATGGTAACAATTTTTTTAATGAGGACCTCCTCTTCATCTCTTCAAAGGGATATTGGAGTGCGTCCAATTTGTTGGCAGCACTTGCAGTCACTGCATGGGCATTACCACTATAGTAAACCCACTCCTTAATAATGGAAACAATTTTATTCAATGAGGACCTTCTCTACGTCTCTTCAAAGGGTATTGTAGTGCGTGCAATTTTTTGGCAGCCCTTGCAGTAACTGCATGCACATCACCACAATAGGAGACCCACTCCTTAATAATGAGAACAATTTTTTTTAATGAGGACCTCCTCTACATCTTTTCAAAGGGGTATTGGAGTGTGTCCTAATTTTTGGCAGTCCTTGCAGTCACTGCATACGCAATAACAGTATAGGAGACCCACTCCTTAATAATGGGAGCAACAAAGCATAGCCGGCTAACGGCCCTCTAACAATAGTAAGGGCCGCCTGATGGCCTTGTAAAAATAGGCTTTGTGAGTTTCACACTCCCTCCTTCATAAATGAAATATGATGTGTCTAAATATGTCTCACACACCACATGGCCAGATAAGGTAGTAAAATGTTAAAATTACATTTACTGGTGAATGCATTTTTCAGAGTTGAAAGCAGTGCAAAACTGCAAATACGCATCGAAAATGCTATGTGTGAATATAGCCCATGATGTGAAGGAGCATTTTTGTTTTTGGTTATTTATTTTGCCTTATATACAAGTCATTACCCTGTAAACAATGTTCCTTAACATTTTTTTCCAGAAATATCCATTTTGGCTTAGTTTTTGTATGTTTTATTGTGAGTCTGTAAAAATAGCGTAATACTCTGACTACATTGTTTACAGCAGTGACCTGGGAGTCAGATTCTTCCAGGAGTCTTCCTCATGCTGTTCCCATATAATTTAAGTACTGTTCCCATCGATTTGGCCAATTTTTAGGCCCTCTCCAGACCCCCTGGGGGGGCCACCGGATAAATGCTCGAGTTTCCCATTGACTTACATTGGGCTCGTTTCTCAGATCGAGCACCCAAGCATTACGATTTGCTTGACCCAAAAAATGAACACTCGAGCATTTTAGTGCTAGCTCATCACTTGTGATTATGTCAAAGGTGTTTGCTTATTTACTAGAGTAACCAGTCTTAAAATTGCATGAAGAGAAGTGGCTGTAGGATAAGGAACTAAGAGCTGGTACATGAACCAGAACAGTTAAATAAAAGCTATTCTTTTCCTCATTAATCTATCAAAGACCATTCAGTGGCACTACCTGTCTACTCATGTGTCAAACATGGGACTGCTACAACACTCACAGCGATCATATGCTGTACTTATAGCATCACCTCTCAGTTTTTGGAGCAATGATTTCAGTAATATAGCACATAGCTATGTCATGTTAGTAGACTGCAACCAAAACAACATAACTAAAGTAGATAAAAAGTGGTGCTTGTAAGTGCTAATTAAGCCAGCATCAAATAGGACAAAACCACAACTTTATCAAGAGAAAGTATAAATTCTGAATAAACAAACTATTCGCTCTTTGGCTAAAATGGACACTTTATGGATCAGTAATAATCACATGGTAATTGGTCCAGTTATGTTTGTAATCTTTGGAGTGGCATCTGTTGCTGCCTGACCTTTTTTATATATAAAATGTATTAATGTTATTAATGTTGCATATTTATACCATATGCTTACCTGTGACCAATCTAGGTTGTACAGGCGATTATAACTGATCCATAAAGTGTCCATTTTAGCAAAGGCGCAAATAGTTTGTTTATTTCCAAAATAAAAAAACCCTAATGTAATAACCCCTTTAGGGTCTATTACAAATATAAAAAATAAATGCACTGACAAGAGCAAAATCCTAAGCCTAAAGTCGAAGTTAAAAATGATACAAATAAAGTCACTTATTTAGAAAGACAAAGTAAAGGAAAAGAGAAATTACAGTAAGAAAGCAAACAAGATTAGATCTTAAGCTGGAAGAATGGCAAACACCCAAATCCATCTCCAGTGAACAACATTGAATCAGATCTAATCTAATAGAGATGGGAATGAAGCAAAGACTGAGCTTCAATTTAATAGTAATAGTTCTGTGCAGGATTTCTCTGGTGCTTTACAATCTGATATTCCATAACTATTGTTTGAAAAAGGCAATTACTTCCAAATACTTTTCAGATTTCTGCGAAATGGTCAAAATCTGCTATTTCCATGCAAAATTAGACACTTTAGCTTTGTTTTTGTAATTTATGTAAACTTTAATTTTTGAACGCACAAACCAAGTATATATAAATATGTATATACTGTATATACAGTTGAAACCAGAAGTTTACATACTCTATATAAAAAGACACATATGCATGTTTTTTTTCAATATCTGTAATCAGAATAAAACTTTCCCGTTTTTGGTCAATTAGGATTACCATAATATTTAATATTTGCCAAATGCCAGAATAAATGAGAGAGAGAATGTTTTAAGGCATTTTTATTACAAGTTTATACAGTATACACTAAGATTACTATGACTTTAAACAATTCTGGACTGCCCATATGTCATGTGTTTTTTAGCAACATCTGAGTTAATTAGAGACACACCTTTGGATGTATTTTAATGCACACCTGAAGCATATTGCTTCTTTGTGTAGCATCATGGGAAAGTGAAAAGAAATCAGCCAAGATATTAGGAAGAGAATTGTGGACTTGCTCAAGTCTGGCTCATCCTTAAGTAGAATTTTAAGATACCTGAAAGTGCCTTGTTCATCTGTACAAACAATTATACGCAAGTGCAAATAAGATGGGAATTTCAAGCCATCATACCTCTCAGGAAGGAGACGGGTTCTGTGTCCCAGAGATGTACGTGCTTTGGTCTGACATGTGCATATCAACCCAAGGACAAAAGCAAAATACCTTGTGAAGATGATGGCGGAAGCAGGTAAGATTGCGTGAATATCCACAATGAAACGAGTACTGCATCAACATGGGTTGAAAGGCCACTCTGCCAGGAAGAAGCCATTACTCAAAAAGAAACATAAAAAGCCAGATTAATGTTTACAAATGCACACAGGAACAAAGACCTTAGATTTTGGTGACATGTCCTGTGGTCTGATGAAACTAAAATTGAACTTTTTCGGCATAATGACCATTGTTATGCTTGGAGGAAAAAGGGAGAAGCTTAGAAGCCTAAGAACACCATCCCAACTGTAAATCATGGGGGTGACAGCATCATGTTGTGGGGTTGTTTTGCTGCAGGAGGGACTGGTGCACTTCACAAAATAGATGGCATCATGAGAAAAGAAGATTATGTGGCAATATTGAAGCAACATCACAAGACATCAGCCAGGAAGGTAAAGCTTGTCAAAGTTTTGAAGTGGCCATCAAACAGCCCTGATTTCAATTCTATTGAAAATTTATGGACAAAGCTGAAAATGCAGGTGCGAGCAAGGCGACCTACAAACGTGGATCAGTTACACTAGCTTTTTCAGGAGGAATGGGCCCAAATTCCAGCCAACTACTGTGAGAAGCTTGTGGAAGGATATCCCAAATGTTTGACCCAAGTCATTCAGTTTAAGGGCAATGGTACCAAATACTAATGAAACGTATATAAACTTTTGACTTTGCAGTAAGTAATGAAAATGCCTTAAAACATTCTCTCTCTCTTATTACTCTGGCATTTGGCAAATATTAAAAATTATGGTAATCCTAATTGACCTAAAACCGGAAAGATTTATTCTGATTTCATGTCAGATATTGAGAAAAACATGCATGTGTGTCTTTTTATATATTGTATGTAAACTTCTGTTTTCAACTGTAAAACAGTGAAAAAATAAAAGGGTCAGTCATAAAGGTCAAAACTGGCTGTGATGTCTACGGGTGAAACAGCTAATAATGAACTTAATAGAAACTGTTAAAATCTATATGTAGTGTTTTAGGCGTCGGTTTGGTGCTGGATTTGAAATGGGTCCAGGACCTTCTGTGGTCTCCCATTTCAGTCCAGCCAGGGCTGACGCTACTCAGCATCACAATCAACCTCACCGGCTAGCTGGTCCACGAGCACTGTTTATCTCTCAGGTAGTTGTGCATAGCAATGTTAAGCCTGGGTTGCAGAGGGAGACAGGGCTTGTGGAATCTAAGTCCAGGATTTGCCACACTGAGCATTTCCGTGACCTTGCGGATCATGATTGGTGGGTTGGCACCCACCTGACCCGGTGACCTAGCACCGCCTGATTGGTCCACGGGTAATGTCACCAATGGCGCATCGGTGGGCAGGGCTTAGACTTTAAAAGGCCCGCCCACAAACATGGCGAAGCGCTCAGATCATTTGAGCTTATGATGCTGTTGTGGACGTCTGTGCTCCACGTGTAGATTCCACTAGGCAGGTTAGCTCCATAGAGACAGGCTAGTGAAAGTAGGCAGGTAGCTTCGCCTTGCAGACTGGCTCTGTCAGTGGGGGTCGCCTTACACCCCGAGCAGCCTGCAGGACCACGCGGAGAAACACTCCTCTGTCTGGTAGCACGCCAGCAGAGGGCACTTACCCGTCGGTGTGAGTCACACGCATCTTAGCGCCAATCCCTACAGCGTAGCGCCTGTATCGAAGACATGGCTACTGCTTTCCCTCCAGTCGCACGTCTCCCTGTGGTTCATGGAGATTGTGTGAACCGCTGAAGCCCGCTCCGTGTGCATTAACACGGAGTGGTTCTTCAGTTAAGTAGGTGCTATCCCGGTCACTCTTCTCCCGTGCAGTTAACGGAGATAGAGCGAACCTCTATACCCATTTCTGTGTGCTGAAACACGGAAGGGTTTAACATTTAAGTTAATTACTTTACTTTCCACCCGGAAAGTGTTCGGCAGCAGTCCTCCAGGCTCCATTGCGGATCCCGGGGTCGGTTGCTTTCCATTTTAATAAAGTTGTCTGCAACCGCCCTCCTAACAGTATCTGAGCGCCAGGGTCTTGCCGAACTTGACCGACACTCAGCAGCTGCAGCGCTATATACAGCAACTGGAGACCAGACTTAGGTCTCTGGAACAAGCTGCTCCGGTTGCTGATATCACTGCAGTAGCTTCCCAGGCGGCTACTCTAGCAGCCAATATTATTTTCTCGGCGGCGGTGAATACTGCAACCACTGCAGGTGCCCCATTACCCCGGTTTGCTCTCCCGGAGAAATTTTCTGGGGATAGTAAACTCTGCAGGGGTTTTATTAATCTATGTTCCATTCATTTGGAGATGATGGAGGCACGGTTCCCTTCTGAAAGAGCCAAAGTGGGATATATCATCTCATTGCTTTCTCACAGGGCACTGGAATGGGCTACTCCTCTATGGGAGCGGAACAACCCGGTTGTAGTGATTGCGGGTCTGTTCCTTAAGACGCTAAAAAGTGTTTTCCTGGGTCCTCAGGTCACGTATGATACGGCTCTCAAGCTCCTTGCGTTGGCCCAGGGTTCGGCCACCGCCAGCCACTATGCCATCCAGTTCAGAACCCTAGCGGCTGAACTGGATTGGTCTGAGCGGTCACTTATCCCAGTGTTCTGGAAGGGTCTGGCTGGGCATATTAAAGATGCTTTATCTACCAGAGAGATTCCAGCCTCTCTGGAGGAGTTAATATCTCTCGCCGACCGTATAGACTTGCGTTATGCAGAACACAAGATAGAGCTAGAGGTTGGCAGACCTCAGTATCTGTTGGCACCAGGCATCTTTAGGTCCAAACCCAAGACTCTCGACTCGGAGCCTGAGGCTATGGATATATCCCAGACTGAGTCTGGTCCCTCTCGTTCCCGACCTGTACATCTCTTGGAGCTCCCCGTAAATAAGGGTTCCAAGCAGTCGGTAAAACGAGTGGGTCTTACCACCGTTGGAGGAGGTGTATTAAATTCCGGGACTTCGTCCTCCAAGTTATCATATAAAGGAACGTTGTCCTTTGGTAGATCTGTTGTGGCTGCCAAGGCATGGGTGGACTCTGGTGCTGAGGGCAATTTTTTGTCATCTACGTTTGCCCAGAGGCATGACAGCCCTATTGAGCTACTCTCTAGTCCAATGAACATTAGTGTAGCCAATGGTTCACTCCTGTATGTGCAAATCACCCATCAGTCGATCCCTCTCACCATGTCATTCCCTCAGGGCCACCAGGAGGTTATCTCATTTCTTATTATTCCTGGTGGATTAGATGAGGTGTTACTGGGTCTCCCCTGGTTACGTTGTCATACTCCACACATTGACTGGAAGACGGGGAGAATTTCTTCCTGGAGTGAGAATTGTACATCTCAGTGTTAGGTCAAAGTCACCCAGAGGGTAGTCTCTGATCCTCCTATCATTGCGACATCCGGTACAGATTCCTTGTCTGTTTCCAGGATCCGGGCCTTGTCAGAGTATGTCGCAAAGAATTCTCAGGAGGAGAGGGTGGCTGCAGTGTCCTCTAACCCGGTTCCGTCGGGGAGGACATTTGTTTCCCCTAATCTACGGAGTATGGTGCTCTCCTGGGCTCATGCCCTTAAGAGAGGAGTTCACCTGGGGGTCAAACGTACCAATAAGTCCCTTCAACGGTCCTATTGGTGGTCGCGGTGGTGTCAGGACGTCAAGGACTTTGTTCTTGCGTGTTCCGTCTGTGCGAGAGAGAAATCTTTTCACCAGAGACCGGCGGGTTCTTTCCCTCTGTCACCCGTGAAGGATCCCAAACATAGGGAACCAGTTGTCACTCCTTGCCATCCTGCTTCCCGCCCTAAAAGAGGGTACCCTGTACACCGGAGGGGTCACAGTTTCGTGAATCCTCTCTGTGACCCGATGGACCACATCCTTGCCAGCCGGCTCATGGAGGAAAATGAGTGTCAAGTGGAAGGGGATAATGTTTGGCGTCAGTTTGGTGCTGGATTCGAAATGGGTTCAGGACCTTCTGTGGTCTCCCATTTTGGTCCAGCCAGGACTGATGCTACTCACCATCGCCATCAGCCTCAACTCCTAGCTGGCCCGCGAGCACTGTTTATCTCCCAGGTAGTTGTGCCTAGCAATGTTAAGCCTGGGTTGCAGAGGGAGACAGGGCTTGTGGAATCTAAGTCCAGGATTTGCTGCACTGAGCATGTCTGTGACCTGGCGGATCATGATTGGTGGGTTGGCACCCACCTGACCCGGTGACCTGGCACCGCCTGATTGGTCCACGGGTAATGTCACCAATGGTGCATCAGTGGGAAGGGCTTAGTCTTTAAAAGGCCCGCCCACAAACATGGCGACGCGCTCAGATCATTTGAGCTTATGATGCTGTTGTGGACGACTGTGCTCCATGTGTAGATTCCGCTAGGCAGGTTAGCTCCATAGAGGCAGGCAAGTGAAAGTAGGCACGTAGCTTCGCCTTGCAGACTGGCTCTGTCAGTGGGGGTCGCCTTACACCCCGAGCAGCCTGCAAGACCACGCGGAGAAACACTCCTCTGTCCGGTAGCACGCCAGCAGAGGGCACATACCCGTCAGCGTGAGTCACACGCATCTTAGCGCCAATCCCTACAGCGTAGCGCCTGCATCGAAGACATGGCTACTGCTTTCCCTCCGGTCGCACGTCTCCTTGTGGTTCTTCGAGATTGTGTGAACTGCTGAAGCCCGCTCCGTGTGCATTAACACGGAGTGGTTCTTCAGTTAAGTAGGTGCTATCCCGGTCACTTTTCTCCCGTGCAGTTAACGGAGGTAGAGCGAACCGCTATACCCGTTCTTGTGTGCTGAAACACGGAAGGGATTAACATTTAAGTTGGTTACTTTACTTTCCACCCGGAAAGCGTTCGGCAGCAGTCCTCCAGGCTGCATCGCGGATCCCGGGGTCGGTTGCGTTCCATTTTAATAAAGTTGTCAGCAACCGCCCTCCTAACATAGTGAGTTCTCAATAAGTGCAGAAGCTTGAAGAGTCCACTTTCACCATGACCCCCTAGTAGTGGGGTGTTCTAACTCTATTATAGGTATGCAAATATGTATGCCATTGCTTTTACATACTTACCCCAGTAACTAGTTCTGGCAGTAATTGTGTGCATGTATAGACTCAGTCAGTTCATAATTATTCTACGTCTGAGTGTTAATTTTACTGGATATTTCTATTTCGCATTTTCAATTTATGACCTTGCGCAGCACAATAGACAACATTGATGCCTTTGTCCACTAATACTTGGCCCTTATTTAATGAACTCTTCCAGTTAGTGACCAAACATGTAGTTATCTGTAGCAATACACCTGTCCACATAAGGATCTTTTGTTCAAAGGAACTTCCTGTATTTGTCAACATTCAATCTGTTTAAATTTAAACTTATGGGACATTTCCACACATAATTACCAAAAGCTGGCAGTATATAATAATTACAGTTATGGAAAGATGGAGGCACTAATTGTATTTTACTTGTTGGTGGTATAAATGTATATTGCTCGAGCAGAGGTAATCCTACCAGTCAAAAGGTAGTATACAGCAAGGATAAATATTAGTAGGAGATTAAGATCAAACTTTTAATATATACAGTACAGACCAAAAGTTTGGACACGCCTTCTCATTTAAAGATTTTTCTGTATTTTCATGACTTTGAAAATTGTACATTCACACTGAAGGCATCAAAACTATGAATTAACACATGTGGAATTATATGCTTAACAAAAAAGTGTGAAACAAATGAAAATGTCTTATATTCTAGGTTCTTCAAAGTAGCCACCTTTTGCTTTTATGACTGCTTTGCACACTCTTGGCATTCTCTTGATGAGCTTCAAGAGGTTTAACTTCACAGGTGTGCTCTGTCAGGTTTAATAAGTGGGATTTCTTGCCTTATAAATGTGGTTGGGACCATCAGTTGTATTGTGTAGAAGTCTGGTGGATACACAGCTGATAGTCCTACTGAATACACTGTTAGAATTTGTATTATGGCAAGAAAAAAGCAGCTAAGTAAAGAAAAACGAGTGGCCATCATTACTTTAAGAAATGAAGGCCAGTCAGTGCGAAAAATTGGGAAAACTTTGAAAGTGTCCCCAAGTGCATTTGCAAAAACCATCAAGCGCTACAAAGAAACTGGCTCACATGAGGACCGCCCCAGGAAAGGAAAACTAAGAGTCACCTCTGCTTCTGAGGATAAGTTTATCCGAGTCACCAGCCTCAGAAATCGCAGGTTAACAGCAGCTCAAATTAGAAACCAGGTCAATGCCACACAGAGTTCTAGCAGCAAACACATCTCTTCAACAACTGTTAAGAGGAGACTTTGTGCAGCAGGCCTTCATGGTAAAATAGCTGCTAGGAAACCACTGCTAAGGACAGGCAACAAGCAGAAGAGACTTGTTTGGGCTAAAGAGCACAAGGAATGGACATTAGACCAGTGGAAATCTGTGCTTTGGTCTGATGAGTCCAAATTTGAGATCTTTGGTTCCAACCATCATGTCTTTGTGCGACACAGAAAAGGTGAATGGATGGGCTCTACATGCCTAGTTCCCACCGGGAAGCATCAAGGAGGAGGTGTGATGGTGTGGGGGTGCTTTGCTGGTGACACTGTTGGGGACTTATTCAAAATTGAAGGCATACTGAACCAGCATGGCTAACACAGCATCTTGCAGCGGCATGCTATTCCATCCGGTTTGCGTTTAGTTGGACCATCATTTTTAATTTTCAACAGGACAATGACCCCAAACACATCTCCAGGCTGTGTAAGGGCTATTTGACTAAGAAGTCGAGTGATGGGGTGCTACGCCAGATGACCTGGCCTCCACAGTCACCAGACCTGAACCCAATCGAGATGGTTTGGGGTGAGCTGGACTGCAGAGTGAAGGCAAAAGGGCCAACAAGTGCTAAGCATCTCTGGGAACTCCTTCAAGATTGTTGGAAGACCATTTCCGGTGACTACCTCTTGAAGCTCATCGAGAGAATGCCAAGAGTGTGCAAGGCAGTCATCAAAGCAAAAGGTGGCTACTTTGAAGAACCTAGAATATAAGACATATTTTCAGTTGTTTCACACTTTTTTGTTAAGTATATAATTCCACATGTGTTAATTAATAGTTTTGATGCCTTCAGTGTGAATGTACAATTTTCATAGTCATGAAAATGCAGAAAAATCTTTAATTGAGAAGGTGTGTCAAAACTTTTGGTCTGTACTGTATGTTTCCCCTGTTTTTAGTTATATATACACTGCTCAAAAAAATAAAGGGAACACTCAAATAACACATCCTTGATCTGAATAAATGAAATATTCTGATTGAATACTTTGTTCTGAACAAAGTTGAATGTGCTGACAACAAAATCACACAAAAATCATCAATGGAAATCAAATTTATTAACCATTGGAGGCTTGGATTTGGAGTCACCCCCCAAAATTAAAGTGGAAAAACACACTACAGGCTGATCCAACTTTGATGCAATGTACTTAAAACAAGTCAAATTGAGGCTCAGTATTATGTGTGGCCTCCACGTGCCTGTATGACCTACCCACAACTCCTGGGCATGCTCCTGATGAGGTTGCGGATGGTCTCCTGTGGGATCTCCTCCCAGACCTGGACTAAAGCATCCACCAACTCCTGGACAGTCTGTGATGCAACCTGGTTGGTGGCTGAAGGGAGACATGATGTCTCAGATGTGTTCAATCCGATTCAGGTCTGGGGAATGGGCGGGCCAGTTCATAGCTTCAATGCCTTCATTTTGCAGGAACTGCTGAGACACTCCAGCCACATGAGGTCTGGAATTGTCCTGCATTAGGAGGAACCCAGGGCCAACCGCACCAGTATATGGTCTCACAAGGGGTCTTAGGATCTCATCTTGGTACCTAATGGCAGTCAGGCTACCTCTGGCGAGCACATGGAGGGCTGTGCGGCCCTCCAAAGAAATGCCACCCCACACCATTACTGACCCACTGCCAAACCGGTCATGCTGAAGGATGTTGCAGGCTGCAGATCGCTCTCCACGACGTCTCCAGACTCTGTCACATCTGTCACATGTGCTCAGCGTGAACCTGCTTTCATCTGTTAAGAGCACAGGGCGACAGTGGCAACTTTGCCAATCCTGGTGTTCTGTGGCCAATGTCAAGCATCCTGCATGGTGTTGGGCTGTGAGCACAACCCCCATCTGTGGATGTCGGGCCCTTATACCACCCTCATTGAGTCAGTTTCTAACCATTTGTGCAGACACATGCACATTTGTGGCCTGCTGGAGGTCATTTTGCAGGGCTCTGGCAGTGTTCCTCCTGTTCCTCCTTGCACAAAGGCAGAGTTAGCTGTCCTGCTGCTCGGTTATTACCAATCTACGGCCCCCTCCATGTCTCCTGGTGTACTGGCCTATCTCCTGGTAGCACCTCCAGCCTCTGGACACTACGCTGACAGACACAGCAAACCTTCTTGCCACAGTTCGCATTGATGTGCCATCCTGGAGGAGATCCCGCAGGAGACCATTTGCAACCTTATCAGAAGCATGCCCAGGCATTGTAGAGAGGTCATACAGGCACGTGGAGGCCACACACAATACTGAGCCTCATTTTGACTTGTTTTAAGGATATTACATCAAAGTTGGATCAGCCTGTAGTGTGCTTTTCCACTCCAAATCCAAGCCTCCATTGGTTAATAAATTTGATTTCCATTGATGATTTTTGTGTGATTTTGTTGTCAGCACATTCAACTTTGTACAGAACAAAGTATTTAATGAGAATATTTAATTTATTCAGATCTAGGATGTGTTATTTGAGTGTTCCCTTTATTTTTTTTTGAGCAGTGTATATTAAAAGATAAGTCTTAATCTCCTACTAATATCTATACTTGCTATATACTACTACTACTACTACTACTACTACTACTACTACTACTACTACTACTACTACTACTACAACTCATAGAAAGGTATAATAATAAGTGAATTAAATGTAAGGGTAAGCACATCTTTGAGATGCTGGAGCACCTGCTGAAGTTCTCCTAAGCAAAGTCGCTTCTGGAAAAAGACGACAGTTTTACTCCTCAAACAGTTTTGCTGGTGGTTTTGCCATTGACATATTTTTTCTTTAAATTTAACGTATAACAATTGAGCGTCTTCCTGATGGAAGCCACACAAACAATAAGCATGCAACTTTTTAAAATGCTTCATGGTTACTGAACATGTACACAGATAGTGATGCTATACATCATGCTAATATTTTTGCAACTGTTTTGCAACCCTTTTTCAAGTGGATTCCAAGTTAAATCTGCTTGAGAAAGATGCTGTGAGCACATACACTATGAGACGCTTTCTAACTGAAATGGCATGTTTTTTTTCTGAATGAGACACAGTAAGATAAAAAAAATAGAAAAAGGATGGTTTGAATTGGGTTTGAAAACCTCCATCGATAATTATGTAATTTAGCTTTCTTGAACTAAAGCCGTTATCAAAAAAGTATATATTTTTTTTATTTAATGTTAAGATTTTGCAATTATTTTTCTGCCGCATCTCTGGGCAAACATATTTTAGTATGTAATTATTGAACAAACGAGTCAAAATTTAGAATTAGAAATCATTTTGAATTCATATTTCCTTCATGTTTCTTAATTTTTTTTACATAAAGAGCTGAAGTTCAAATGGCATTCTCTTCTGTTCTTGCGCTTTGTGAAACTGATAATTTGATTCTCTTGATGGCACTCTCTCCTATTATTCAGACTCCAATTTTTACTTTGTTTTAGATAGAAAAAATGTATCACCTTTCTTATTTAACATAATACACCCATTAACATTACAGTTAACATTATAAAAATTGCAGCATAGATTGAAAAAACTAATGTAAAATTGAAGTGCTATTTTAAAAATCAAAACCAAAACATTTTAATGAAAGAAATAATATGTGTTCAAATGCAAAATGAGCTTAGAAAATCATTCACAGGCAGAGAAATACAGCGCTTGCAATTTTCCTATGATTTTAAAGGTCACTTGCTCCATTTAAAGTGAACTACCAAAATAAATGATGCATCTGACTATTTAATATTCTTGAGGCCAACCACAGTCATTTTTAAAATGATTCCCATTCTTTCTCTTTTCCATAAAAACATAGAGGTGTAAAGTAATATCCATTATTCCTTTTCTATGACTAATTGTAATTTCTTTCTCTTTTTCCTTGACTTGTTTTTGCAACATTTTCAACAATTTAAGAAAAAAAAAATGAAAACAGTTAAAATGATTAGAAAAGATAAGTGAGAAAATAATATGTATGCATTATAATATAATATATATAAATATATTTTAGGTAATAGAAAATAAATAATTTATAACAGACCTACGAAATATTTAATAGATCCTAGTTTACAACAATACTGGAAATTGTTCTGTGAGCTGATAATGCATAGCAATATTGTACAAAAAAATCATATTATCTATTGGAAAAAAAAATTATTCTCCAGTGGAGGGTGAATTCTTTTTTTACTTTTGGGCAAAATAGCTAAAAGATGGTTCAATTTTGAATTACATCTCAGAATTAAAGTTTAACATTTTGCATTTTGTCATTCATTTTGTACTTTGTCATTTTGCAAATACTTTCCTTTACTTATATAAAATTAGAAGGATATCTTGTGTTCTTGAACATCAGGACATCTTTTGTAAATGAAGGCTTTTGTTGGCTCCAAGGATGGTTTCACAAACTGACCTATTGTTGTTCCAGTGCCAATAGTCACCACTTCTTTGTTCTTGGGTGGTGGGGCTGAGAGAGACATATGATTAAAACTTATGTACTAATTAGGTGGTCTGGTTGAACAACTAATCATAAGAACTGCCAAGAAGACCAATCAATCAACAGTTACGTGACATATAAGTTATCCACTTGCATGGGTTATATCACTCATGTTCTATCATTTGTGACAGCTACAGTGGTGGCCAAAAGTATTGGCACACCTGCAATTCTGTCAGATAATACTCAGTTCCTTCCTGAAAATGATTGCAATCACAAATTCTTTGGTATTATTATCTTCATTTAATTTGTCTTCAATGAAAAAACACAAAAAGAATTGTCATAAAGCCAAATTGGATACAATTCCACACCAAACCTAAAAATGGGGTGGACAAAAGTATTGGCACTGTTTGAAAAATCATGTGATGCTTCTCTAATTCGTGTAATTAACAGCACCTGTAACTTACCTGTGGCACCTAACAGGTGTTGGCAATAACTAAATCACACTTGCAGCCAGTTAACATGGATTAAAGTTGACTCAACCTCTGTCCTGTATCCTTGTGTGTACCACATTGAGCATGGAGAAAAGAAAGAAGACCAAAGAACTGTCTGAGGACTTGAGAAACCAAATTGTGAGGAAGCATGAGCAATCTCAAGGCTACAAGTCCATCTCCAAATGCCTGAATGTTCCTGTGTCTTCTGTGCACAGTGTCATCAAGAAGTTTAAAGCCCATGGCACTGTGGCTAACCTCCCTAGATGTGGACGGAAAAGAAAAATTGACAAGAAATGTCAACGCAAGATTGTGCGGATGGTGGATAGAGAACCTCGACTAACATCCAAACAAGTTCAAGCTGCCTTGCAGTCCGAGGGTACAACAGTGTCAACCCGTACTATCCGTCGGCGTCTGAATGAAAAGGGACTGTATGGTAGGATACCAAGGAAGACCCCACTTCTTACCCCGAGACATAAAATGCCAGGCTGGAGTTTGCCAAAACTTACCTGAGAAAGCCTAAAACGTTTTGGAAGAATGTTCTCTGGTCAGATGAGACAAAAGTAGAGCTTTTTGGGAAAAAGCATCAACATAGAGTGTACAGGAAAAAAAAAGAGGCATTCAAAGAAAAGAGCACGGTCCCTACAGTCAAACATGGCGGAGGTTCCCTGATGTTTTTGGGTTGCTTTGCTGCCTCTGGCACTGGACTGCTTGACCGTGTGCATGGCATTATGAAGTCTGAAGACTACCAACAAATTTTGCAGCATAATGTAGGGCCCAGTGTGAGAAAGCTGGGTCTCCTTCAGAGGTCATGGGTCTTCCAGCAGGACAATGACCCAAAACACACTTCCAAAAGCACTATAAAATGGTTTGAGAGAAAGCACTGGAGATTTCTAAGGTGGCCAGCAATGAGTCCTGACCTGAATCCCATAGAACACCTGTGGAGAGATCTCAAAATGGCAGTTTGGAGAAGGCACCCTTCAAATATCAGGGACCTGGAGCAGTTTGCCAAAAAAGAATGGTCTACAATTCCAGCAGAGCATTGTAAGAAACTCATTGATGGTTACCGGAAGCGGTTGTTCACAGTTATTTTGGCTAAACGTTGTGCAACCAAGTATTAGGCTGAGGGTGCCAATACTTTTGTCTGGCCCATTTTTGGAGTTTTGTGTGAAATGATCAATGATTTGATTTTTGCTTCATTCTCTTTTGTGTTTTTTCCTTGCAAGCAAATTAAATGAAGATAATAATACCAAAGAATTTGTGATTGCAATCATTTTCAGGAAGAAACTGAGTATTATCTGACAGAATTGCAGGGGTGCCAATACTTTTGGCCACCACTGTATGATACAGATATAGCCTGTAAAATGACAAAGATGTTCTGAGTCATAAAGATATCCTTATGCAGAAAAGTAAAATTTGACACTTAGTTATATATATGCTATGTTTTTTTAAGTCTTAAGAGTTAACTTTTCACATCATTATATCTTTCTTTGAACTAGCTTAAAAAAGTATATATGCATATACTAGAGGTAAGCTGATTGATCCAGGAGGTTTGCCTTTGAGACAAATTTCCTGAAATTTTCAGATCCTGATGAATTTGAACACTGCAATCCAATTTGTGAGGATCGGCATAAAAAAAATGTTCTGCGCCATGTCACATACTGATGAAGACTCAAACAGGGGGCTAAAGGCATAGGCTTCCCCATAATGTCCTGTAGCTACAACAACACATGTCTAGTGCAGCTAATCAGGTTAGTATAAAAAATGGAGGCAGAACAAGGAGCAACATTTCTGCTTTTATAGTGTACAGTGATGAGCGAGCACTAAAATTCTTGGGTAATCGTTGCTCGGGTCTAGCAAATTGGAATACTCGGGTGCTCGACCCGAGCAATGAGCCCAATGTAAGTCTATGGGAAACTCGAGTATTATTCAGGCGGCTCCCCCCGGCGGTTTGCAAAGTGCCTAAAAATTGCACAAATCGAAGGGAACAGTGCTCAAATGACATTGGAACAGCATGGGGAAGACCCCTGGAAGCATTTCTGACTCCCAGATCACTGCTGTCAACAACGTTGTCAGAGTATTACGCCACTTTTACGTACTCAAAATAAAACATACAAAAACAAAACCAAAATGGATTTTCCTGGGAAATATGTTAAGGAACATTCTTTCCAGGGTAATGACTTGTATATAAGGCAAAATAAACTCCTCCACACCTTGGGCTATGTTCAAACGTAGCATTTTTGATGCGTTTTTGCTCTTTTGCATTGCTTTCAACCAAGACAAATGCATTCACTGGGAAATGTAATTTTAACATTATACATCTAGTGATGAGCAAGCAGTAAAATGCTCGGGTACTCATTGCTCGGGTCGAGCAAATTGGAATACTCGGGTGCTCGACCCTAGCAATGAGCCCAATGTAAGTCTAGGGGAAAAGCAAGCATTTTTCAGGCGGCTCCCCCCGGCGGTCTTCAGAGGGCCTAAAAATTGCCCAAATTGATTGGAACAGTGCTTAAATGACATGGGAACAGCATGGGGAAGACCCCTGGAAGCATTTCTGACTCCCAGGTCACTGCTGTCAACAACGTTGTCAGAGTATTATGCCACTTTTACGTACTCACAATAAAACATATGTAAACGAAACCAAAATGGATTTTCCTGGGAAAAATATTAAGGAACATCCTTTCCAGGGTAATGACTTGTATATAAGGCAAAATAAATAACCAAAACCAAAAATACTCCTCCACACCTTGGGCTATGTTAAAAGTAACGTTTTTGATGAGTTTTTGCACTTTTGCATTGCTTTCAACCAAGACAAATGCATTCACTGGGAAATGTCATTTTAACATTTTACAACCTTATCTGGCCATATGGTGTGACACATCATCAGACACATGCATACAGTGCTGAAAAGACATGGGAACAGCATGGGGAAGACCTCTAGAAGCATTTCTGACTCCCAGGTCACTACCTAAAAGTATGTCCATCATAGGTTATCCTTGACGCATGTGAAGATGCCTCCCGCCATGCACCTGTCATTGCATACTTGCAACAATTACCATCCATGTCCTTGTCCGAGTGCAGCGTTCAGTTGTCCCTACCCCATTCATTGGAATGCAAGCGCAAGTATGCAGCCAGCCACCGACCCACCCACAGGCTGCAATACTTTACTGGCAAATTTTTGACAGCTGCTTGCACTTGAAATGTGGCCTTTTAGGCTCGTGAATGGTGGAAGCTGTCTACAATATTATAGCGGTGGAAACCGGGTATCCATACTCGGTCCCCAGCTGCCACTATTTCTCGCGGTATCGTCTCCGCCTTCCACAAGCACAGGTCCCACAACATTACCCGTGCCCTCCCCAGTGCACTTACTGGGAAGGACAACCTAACCACAAACACATGGACAGGTGAATGTGGCCAGGGATGGTACGGAGCCAGTCCACAGCTTTTTTTGCTGAGTTGAATTTCACCACAGCCATATTCTTTAGCTTGGTGAAAGGACTTGGGAAACCATATGTTCCCAGCTGTCATTTCTCCCAGGAAGCCCTCTAAAGCTGCTTTCACTTGAAATGTGGCCTTTTAGGCTCGTGGAGGTGGAAGCTTTTCATAACCTTGTGCCGGCGGCGGCCAGGTGTCCATACTTTGTCCCCAGCCGCCACTATTTCTCCCAGTATTGTCTCCGCCTTCCACAAGCACTGGTCCCACAACATTACCCGTGCCCTCCCCAGTCCACTTACTGGGAAGGACCGCCCAACCACAAATTCGAGGATAGGTGAATGTGGCCAGGGATGGTACGGAGTCAGTCCACAGCTTTTTTTGTTGAGTTGTATTTAGCTCGGAGAAAAGACAGGCATAGAGGGAAACCGTATCTACTCTGGGTGTCATTTCTCCCAGGAAGCCCTCTAATGCAGCTTGTTGCAGAAGCAATGGCAGCCCATCCAACATCAACTCACACTTGTCGGTGGTGCTTTGACACACACATATCTTTCTTTGCGCATTTAATTTCATGACTACAGAGTTGGGCAATGGCCTGATCTGCAATGCGGTTTGAGAAATAACAAGCATATGCACGTCCGATCCACATGAAAAAAACAGCCATAGAGTGTCCGAGAACCTTCCCCCACTCTTTTCTTAGAGAGGACTGCTTCTCGGCAGGGTTGGACGGTCTCTGGTGTGCCTTGACTTCTACCTCAGGAGAGTTCATGATAGTGCTAACTTTGCAGCTGCTATGGGGCTCTTGAGCGGGGGAGAAAGGTTAGCCCTCAGAATCAAATCCTCTGGTGGGCACAATGTTTTTCAATCTGAAACAGCTTCTCAGTGGGAGTTGAATTTCACCACAGCCATATTCTTTAGCTGTGTGAAAGGACTGGCATAGAGGTAAACAGTAGCTACTCTGGCTGTCATTTCTCCGTCAACAGGTTCCCTACATTGTCACACATGACCATGCCTGGCTGTATGTTCAGCGATGAGAGCCACAGATCAGGCTGCTGTGATACAGCTATCAACAACTCTGCAGCGCTGGGTGGTTTGTCACCTAAGCATTAAGCATGTTATCTTCAGCACAGCCTGTTGCTGCTTGGCCAAGGCAGTGCTGCAGTGCTGTCAGCTTGTGACTGATGTGGTCATTTTCGAGATGGAGTAGGAGGTGTATGAGCTGAACAATGTGATTACATTGAGGTTAAATTAGTGATGCTGTTTTTTATACTAAAGAAAGATTCTATTGTTTTAGGGGTTTTTACGTTTTTTTTTAAGACAAATGCATTCACCGGGAAATGTCATTTTAACATTTTACAACCTTATCTGGCAATGTGGTGTGTGACACATCATCAGACACATCCTGTCTTATTTATGATGGAGGCACTCTGAAAGTCATAAAGCCTATTTTTATAGGGCCATCAGACGGCCCTTCCTATTTTTAAAAGGCCAGCAGTCGGCCCTCGCTATTTTTAGAGAGCCATCAGCCGGCTATTCTTTGTTGTTCCCATTATTAACAAGTGGGTCTCCTATACTTTTATTGCGTATGCAGTGACTGCAAGGGCTGCCAAAAATTTGGACGCAACCCAATACCCCTTTGAAGAGACATAGAGGAGGGTCTCAGTAAAAAAAAATGTTCCCATTATAAAGGAGCGGGTCTCCTGTAGCAGTAATGCCCATGCTGTGACTGCAAGGGCTGCCAAAATTTGGGAAAAACCACACTAAGAAATGAAAGACACATACAGCAGGGCCACAGTAACAAGTACATGTTCTCATTAGAAAGGAGAGGGTCTGCTATACAGTTATAGATTAGGCAGTGAGTCCAACGGCTGACGAAATTTAGGAAAAACCCCACTAAGAATTTAAAGACACATAGAGCAGGGCCACAGTAACAAGTACGTCATGTTCCCATTAGAAAAGAGAGGGTCTGCTATACAGTTGTAGGTTATTCAGTGAGTCCATTGGCTGACCAATTTTAGGAAAAACCCCACTAAGAATTTAAGGACACATAGAGCAGGGCCACAGTAATGACAAATTTCCATTAGAAAGGAGAGAGTCTGCTATACAGTTATAGGGTATGCAGTAAGTCCAATGGCTGACCAAATTTAGGAAAAAAAAACCTAAGAATTTAAAGACACATAGAGCAGGGCCACAGTAATGACAAATTCCCATTAGAAAGGAGAGGGTCTACTATACAGTTAAAGGGTATGCAGTGAGTCCAACAGTAGACCAATTTTAGGAAAAACCCCACTAAAAATTGAAAGACACATACAGCAGGGTCACAGTAACAAGTACGACATGTTCCCATTAGAAAGGAAAGGGTCTGCTATACAGTTGTAGGGTATGCAGTGAGTCCATCGGCTGACAAATTTTAGTAAAAACCCCACTAAGAATTTAAAGACACATAGAGCAGGGCCACAGTAACGACAAATTTCCATTAGAAAGGAGAGAGTCTGCTATACAGTTATAGGGTATGCAGTGAGTCCATCGGCTGACCAATTTTAGTAAAAAGCCCACTAAGAATTTAAAGACACATAGAGCAATGCCACAGTAATGACAAATTCCCATTAAAAAGGATAGAGTCTGCTATACAGTTATAGGGAATGCAGTGAGTCCAATGGTTGACCAAATTTAGGAAAAACCCCACTAAGAATTTAAAGACACATAGAGCAGAGCCACAGAAATTACAAATTACCATTAGAAAGGAGAGAGTCTGCTATATAGTTATAGGGTATGCAGTGAGCCCAACGGCTGACTAATTTTAGGAAAAAGTCCACTAACTATTTAAAGACACATAGAGCAGGGCCACAGTAACAAGTACGACATGTTCCCATTAGAATGGAGAGAGTCTACTATACAGTTATAGGGTATGCTGTGAGTCCAACGGCTGACCAATTTTAGGAAAAACCCCACTAAGAATTTAAAGACACATAGAGCAGGGCCACAGTAGCAACAAATTCCCATTAGAAAGGAGAGCGTCTACTATACAGTTATAGGGTATGCAGTGAGTCCAACGGATGACCAAATTTAAGAAAAACCCCACTAAGAATTTAAAGACACATAGAGAAGGGCTACAGAAATGACAAATTCTCATTAGAAAGGAGAGGGTCTCCCATAGTGTTAACCTATGCAGTGAATGCAAGGGCTGCCAAAAATTGTGAGGCACTCTAATACCCCTTGGAAGAGACTTAGAGGGCCTCATAAAAAATGTTCCTATTAGAAAAGTACCAGTCTTCTATACTTGCAATGCCCATGCACTAAGTGTATGGGCTGACAAACATTTACTCCTGGGGGGTATACATGAACAAACTGTATATATATATATATTTTTTTACGGGCATCATAAACACCTTTTAAAAAAATTATATGGGTGTTGCATCACGGACCAGGGTCACCCTGGTGATATGGTCGTGGAGGATGGGGATGAGGAGACGGAGGAGGACAAGGGCAAATAGCAAAAATCAGGAAGCGTATACCCATGTGAGGGTGTGAAGAGGTGCATGGGAATACACTTCCCAAAAAAAGACACTGGATTTGAGTTTATGTTACGCTGCTATCACTCGGTGTTGAGAATTCTGGCCCAATCCAGCCCTTGTTCATTTTTATAAGAGTCAGCCTGTCAACATTTTCAGTTGACAGGCGGATGCGCTTCTCAGTTATAATTCCACCAGCGGCAGTAAAAACTCGCTGTGATAAAACACTAGCAGCAGGGCAGCCAAGGCCTCCAAGGCATAGAGAGCCAGGTCATTCCACGTATCCAGCTTGGATACCCAATAATTAAAAGGCACAGAGGAATCACTGAGGATGTTGGTACGGTCGGCAAGGTACTCTCTCAGCATCTTCCCAAACTTTGCACTCCTTGTGAAAGTACCCCGCACCTCTGGGCCTGTGCAATGGGAGGGTGTGAGAAAACTGTCCTAGAACTTTGATAGTGTTCCCTTGCCTCTGCTGGATTACATTTGTGTCTCTCTCACCTGTACTCCTTGGTTGTCCAATGAACTGTGACCTCTGCCACCAACGTTTTCAGATGGGAATTTTTTTAATAGTTCCGCAACAAGGGCCTTCTGGTACTGCCCCATTTTTGTAGACCTGTCCGTCTCAGGAATAAGAGATCTAAAGATTCCTTGTAGTGTGTGTCTAGAAGTGTAACCAACCAGTAATGACTGTCACCCAAAATTTTGAGAACGCAAGGGTCATGAGAAAGGCAGCATAACAGAAACTCAGCCATGCGTGCCAGACTTCTAACAGGCAAGAATTCTGTGTCCTCACAAAGAGTATGACAGACCATGCTCTCCTCCTCCTCCTCCTCTCTGTCCTTTTGCCATTCATGCTGAACAGACGGTTTGACAGCTGTTCAGGCAGTACCGTCTATAGCACAGGAAACTAGCTCCTGTTCTTCCTCCTACTCCTCTTCCTCATTGTCACCCAATCCACGTTTGGATGAGATGACGCTGGGCTGCGTGTTATCACCATGTATGGTTCCTTGCTCCATCTCATCGTGCTCCGCCTGCAATGCATCCTTTTTGATTGTGAGCAGACTTGGTGGTATCCTTAAAGTTTTGGAGGATGGTACATATGTCTCACATCCATGTCCACTCCTGAGGTCTTATGTGTGGTGCCTGAACTGAATACCGACGGCCTTGTTGATGCTGGTACTCAAGAACTGCCCTCTTCTGCTCACAAATCCTTCCCAAAATTTGCAGTGAAGATTTCCAACGAGTGGGAACATCACATACTAGTCTGTGAACTGGAAGCTGCAAACGCTGCTGAAACACGGCAAGGGGGGCCGAAGCTGTAGGTGACTTTCTAAAATGGGCACACAGGCTTCGTACTTTAACAAGCAGATCCGGCAGCTAAGGGTAGGATTTGAGAAACCGCTGAAACATGAGGTTAAGCACATGGGCCAGGCATGGTACTTGTGTGAGCTCTCCTCGCCTCAGAGCCGCCACCAGCTTCAGGCCATTGTCACACGCGACCATGCCTGGCTGTAGGTTAAGTGGTGTGAGCCACAGATCTGCCTGCTCTATCAGAGCGGTCCACAACTCTTCAGCATTGTGCGGTTTATCACCTAAGCATATTAACTTCAGCACAGCCTGTTGATGTTTGGCTGAGGCAGTGATGACATGCTTCAAGCTTGTGACTGATGTGGTCATTTTGGAGATGGAAGTTGAAGAGGAGGAGGAGGCTGAGGAGGATGAGGTGCAGGGGGTGTAGACTGTGGGGCAACCCTGATTTACCCAGGGCCCATATTCCTTGGCATCAGGAGGATGTGTTCAGTTCCAAAGTACGACTGGGTCCCGGCTTCCACTATGTTAACCCAGTGTGCCGTCAGCGAGATGTACCATCCCTGCCCACAAGCACTTGTCCACGTGACCGAGGTTAGGTGGACTTTCCCAGTTACTGCGTTGTTGAGGGCACAGCTAATGTTTTGGGACACGTGCTTGTGTAATGCGTGGATTGCACACTGGGAGAAACGGTGGCAGCTGGGGACCGAGAACCAAGGGATGGCCACCGCCATCAGGTTACGGAATGCTTCCATCTCCATGAGCCTAAAAGGCAACATTTTGAGCGCAAGCAGTTGTGAAATGTGAAATTTAGTACTGTGGCCTGTGGGGCATTGATGCGTATTTGCGCTTGCATTCCAAGGACTGGGGTATGGACAACTGAAGACGGCGCTGGGACAGGGACGTGGACGTGCTTCCTGATGCTGCTACTTGAGACTGTGAAATGACAGGTGCAGATCAGGAGGCATCTTCGCATGCACCTTGGACAGGGGATTGGCTTGTATGCACAACAAGCAATGCTGCCACCCGCAGACACTGTTCCTGGACCCTGGAGTTCGGCCCACAAAGTCAGGTGCTTTGCTGCCATGTGCCTGATCATGCTGGCGGTGGTCAGGCTGTGCGTTTTGCCACCCCTGCTGATGCTGGCCTGGCAGGTGGTGCAAATGGCCTTATGGGGTTATTGGCAGAGTTTTTAAAAAACAATCAGACCCGGGAAGACCTAACAGTTGTACTGGCAACTTTCTTTGTGTTGGTGTTACGGGGAACGGTTGCCTGCCTTCTGTCTGAAGCCACCACACTGCTTCTTCCTGCCTGTTGGGGTGCTCTTCCTCCCTCCTCTTCATGTTCTCCTGCCAGGTTGGGTCAGTTACTATATCATCCACCACCTCGTCTACCACTTCTGCACTCTGGTCCTCCTCCTGACTTTCTGGCAATTGTGTCTCATCATCGTCCACCTCTTTTGACACTTGCCCACCATCGCCTTCGTGTGACCATGGGTGCTCAAATATTTGGCCATTGCTACATGCGATCTCCTCTTACCTCACTTCAAGTGGACCGGGCGAGAGGCCCGAATCTATAAATGGAAAAGTGAACAGCTCTTCGGAGTGTCCAAGTGTAGGATCAGTTGTCTCTGGGCACTCGGCATGGTGGGAGGAAGGAGGTTCAGGGTGAGGAATATGCAGTCCAGACTCACAGTTACTGAGTCTTGACCGTGTGGAAGACAATGTGGTGGTTGTGGCGGCTCAGTGACTGGAAGATTTATCTGCTATCCAACCTATAACCACTTCACACTGCTCTGTGTTCAATAGTGGTGTTCTGCGGTCCCCCATTAATTGGGACAGAAAGGTCAAGGGAGAAGTTGTGGGTGTTTGTTGTGGCACAATTTCAGCTTGCTCACTGCCTCAGCCTCTGTATGAACTATCATCACCATCACATCCAGTTCCCCATCCCTTTCCACGTGCCTTGCCCATTTTAAATGGAGGCCAATATTTTCCACGCTCACAACAAATGACTGAATTTGGTGTGTACTTATATGTGATCCGTGTGACGAACAAACCACAGTTTTAAATACCTGGCCTGTAGGTAACTATTTTGAACAGCAATCGGGTGTCAATTGCTTCACTGACACACTGATACAAATTTTTAATGGAGGCCAGAAATGGCAGTATTTTCTGAAAACATATATGTGATCCGTGTGACGGAGAAAACACAGTTTTAAATACCTTTCCTGTAGGTAACTATTTTGAACAGCAATCCGGTGTCAAAAACTTTGCAGACACACTGAAAAAAAAATTTAATGGAGGCCAGAAATGGCAGTATTTTCTGAAAAGATATATGTGATCTGTGCGACGGAGAAAACACAGATTTAAATACCTGGCCTGTAGGTAACTATTTTGAACAGAAATCTGGTGTCAATTGCTTCACTGACACACTGAAACAAATTTTTAATGAAGGTCAGTAATGGCAGTATTTCCTGAAAATGTATATGTGATTCGGGTGATGGAGAAAACATAGTTTTAAACACCTGGCCTTTAGGTATCTATTTGAACAGCAATCTTGTGTCAATTGCTTCACTGACACTGAAACAAATTTTTAATGGAGGCCAGAAATGGCAGTATCTTCTGAAAACGTATATGAGAACCGTGTGACGGAGAAAACACAGTTTTAAAAACCTTGCCTGTAGGTTTCTGTTTTGAACAGAAATCTGGTGTCAATTTCTTCACTGACATACTGCAACAAATTTTTAATGAAGTCAGAAATGGCAGTATTTCCTGAAAACGTATATGTGATTCGGGTTATGGAGAAAACACAGTTTTAAATACCTGGCCTTTAGGTATCCATTTTGAACAGCAATCTTGTGTCAATTGCTTCACTGACACACTGAAACAAATTTTTAATGGAGGCCAGAAATGGCAGTATTTTCTGAAAACGTATATGTGATCCGTGTGACGAAGAAAACACAGTTTTAAATACCTGGCCTGTAGGTAACTATTTTGACCAGCAATCTGGTGTCAATTGCTTCACTGACACACTGCAACAAAATTTTAATGGAGGTCAGAAATGGCAGTATTTCCTGAAAACGTACAAGTGATCCGTGTGACAAAGAAAACACAGTTTTAAATATCTGGCCTGTAGGTAACTGTATTGAACAGCAATATGGTGTCAATTGCTTCACTGACACACTTAAACAAATTTTTAATGGAGGCCAGAAATGGCAGTATTTCCTGAAAACGTATATGTGATCCGTGTGACATAGAAAACACAGTTTTAAATACCTGGCCTGTAGGTAACTGTTTTGAACAGAAATCTGGTGTCAATTGCTTCACTGATACACTGCAACAAATTTTTAATGGAGGCCAGAAATTTCATTATTTTCTGAAAACGTATATGTGATCCGTGTGATGGAGAAACCACAGTTTTAAATACATGGCCTGTAGGTAACTATTTTGAACAGCAATCTGGTGTCAAAAACGTTGCTGACGTATTGCAACAAATTTTTAATGGAGGTGAGAAATAGCAGTATTTTCTGAAAACGTGTATGTGATCCATGTGACAGAGATATCACAGTTTTAAATACCTGGCCTTTAGGTATCTATTTTGAACTGCAATCTGGTGTCAATTGCTTCACTGACACACTGCAACAAAATTTTAATGGAGGTCAGAAATGGCAGTATTTCCTGAAAACGTACAAGTGATCCGTGTGACATAGAAAACACAGTTTTAAATACTTGGCCTTTAGGTATCTATTTTGAAGAGGAATCTGGTGTCAATTGATTCACTGACACACTGAAACAAATTTTTAATGGAGGCCAGAAATGGCAGTATTTTCTGAAAACGTAGATGTGATCCGTGTGACAAGGAAAACTCAGTTTTAAATATCTGGCCTGTAGGTAAATGTATTGAACAGCAATCTGGTGTCAATTGCTTCACTGAAAAACTGAAACAAATTTTTAATGGAGGCCAGAAATTTCATTATTTTCTGAAAACGTATATGTGATCCGTGTGACGGAGAAAACACAGTTTTAAATACATGGCCTGTAGGTAACTATTTTGAACAGCAATCTGGTGTCAAAAACGTTGCTGACGTATTGCAACAAATTTTTAATGGAGGTGAGAAAAGGCAGTATTTTCTGAAAACGTATATGTGATCCATGTGACAGAGATATCACAGTTTTAAATACCTAGCCTTTAGGTATCTATTTTGAACTGCAATCTGGTGTCAATTGCTTCACTGACACACTGAAATTTATTTTTAATGGAGGCCAGAAATGGCAGTATTTTCTGAAAACGTATATGTGATCCCTGTGATGGAGAAAACACAGTTTTAAATACCTCGCCGGTAGGTACCTATTTTGAACAGCAATCTGGTGTCAATTGCTTCACTGACGCACTGCAACAAATTTTTAATGAAGGTCAGAAATGCATTATTTCCTGAAAACGTATATGTGATCCGTGTGGCAGATGAAACACAGTTTTAAATACCTGGCCTCTAGGTAACTATTTTGAACAGCCATCTGGTGTTAATTGCTTCACTGACACACTGAAACAAATTTTTAATGGAGGCCAGAAATGGCAGTATTTTCTGAAAACGTATATGTGAACCGTGTGACGGAGAAAACACAGTTTTAAAAACCTGGCCTGTAGGTTTCTGTTTTGAACAGAAATCTGGTGTCAATTTCTTCACTGACACACTGCAACAAATTCTCAATGAAGGTCAGAAATGGCAGTATTTCCTGAAAACGTATATGTGATTCGGGTTATGGAGAAAACACAGTTTTAAATACCTGGCCTTTAGGTATCCATTTTCAACAGCAATCTGGTGTCAATTGCTTCACTGACACACTGAAACAAATTTTTAATGGAGGCTAGAAATGGCAGTATTTTCAGATAACAGATATGTGAACCGTGTGATGGAGAAAACACAGTTTTAAATACCTGGCCTGTAGGTAACTGTTTTGAACAGAAATCTGGTGTCAATTGCTTCACTGACACACAGCAAAAAATTTTTAATGAAGGTCAGAAATGGCAGTATTTCCTGAAAACGTATATGTGATCCGGGTGACGAAGAAAACACAGTTTTAAGTACCTGGTCTTTAGGTATCTATTTTGAACAGCAATCTGGTGTCAATTGCTTCACTGACACTGAAACAAAATTTTAAATGGAGGCCAGAAATGGCAGTATTTTCTGAAAAGATATATGTGATCCGTGTGACGGAAAAAACATAGTTTTAAATACCTGACCTGTAGGTAACTATTTTGAACAGCAAACCGGTGTCAAAAACTTTGCTGACACCCTTTAAAAAAAATTAATGGAGGCCAGAAATGGCAGTATTTTCTGAAAACCTATATGTGACTCGTGTGATGGAGAAAACACAATTTTATATAGCTGGATTTTTAGCGCTATAATATGGAAAGGACCTGGCTGAATTCTGCAGTGCCAACAAGCAAATGGCACAGAAAAACTGTTCTTTGGATTGCTTTTTAAGCAAATAATGAGGATTAAGATCCAAAAAAAAATTATTCCTGGTCCCTGAGACCTGCGCCTATTTCTAGAAATATAACAGCAGCAGCAGACAAAGCTGGAATGGAGTCACTTGTGCTATGTGCACTGCAGTCTGCTATATACCCCACCTGCCTATATACACTGCCTGTCTGATATCTCTGCAGATGGATTAGTCCTCAGAAGGACTGTTTGTTGAGATGGTTATGTATTTCTAATATAGTTTGGTACACCTACACTCACTAGAAACAAGCAAATCTCTCCCTAGCTCAGCAGCAGCTCTCCCTACACTGTCTGATTCCGCAGTGACTGTGATGAGCATGGCGGCGCCAGGTCTGATATAGACCTGATGACACTGTGCGGCCAGCCAATCACTGTAATGCAACAACCAACATGGCTACGGCATTACAGTGAGTGGCAGACAATTCCTGCATGTTCATTGGCACTCTAAAGAGCGGCAAACATGCAGTGAGGAGACCCAAGCTCGCGCCGATCAGCCCCAGAAATACTCGGCGAGCGCCGAGCATGTCGAGCAGTGAGATGCTCGGGCTAACACCGGGCAGTAGCTAGCATGCTCGCTCATCACTAATAGTGTAGGGTTAGGAGGTCAGACCACACAGCTCATTCCACTCAGGGATGCAAAAAAGCCTAATATGTTTGTGGTGCACTACTTCCAGATTGAAAATGGGAGTTCCAGTGTCAGACTGTTAATACAAATTTAAAGATTCAAGTAATATATAGGAAAGTGATGCACTGTATCTCTATAGTCATTCAATATAACTATATTGAGATATGCTGCAATAACAGCATTTAATAACAGCCTTTATTTATTCTTCCCACAGAGAGCAAAAAAGGAGGGCAATATAATAGACATCACTGCCTATTTTTGCAACTATAGCAAAATCCTTATTCCAAGGCTTCTTTGTCACAGAACATATGCCTCCTGTATTTAAAACAAACCACTTTTTTAACATCCTAAAGAAAGATCTCCATGGTCTAGAAATTTAAACATAACTGTCTACCTGACAAAGTGTGCGTGTTGTGAAAAAAAACACAACATTTTTTGCACACATCATTGCTGTCTTAGTCTAATATTACACCGTACACTTGCCTCCTGAATACAGATGTCCATTGCAGGTAATTGGAACATGAATCGTCCTTGATTTTATTGTCTTGTTCTATTATCAAAAGGCATATAATCATAGATTTTCTTTACAACTTTTAAAAAAAGGTCACATTTTAGTTTTTGAATACTTGATTTATCCAATTTATCAACTGCACAATGTATAGCCAGCAACCACACTGCACTGTTGCTTCATTTTCATTTCTAGTCATAAACAGTGATGAGCGAGCATGCTCACCACTGCTCGGTACTCGCCCGAGCATCTCAGTACTCGAGATGCTTGGAGCTCGCCGAGTACTTGCGATGCTCGGGCAGGAGCTCGGTCCCCGTCCTGCATGTTTGGCGCCATTTAGAGCACCAATCATGCAGAGATTGTCTGCCACTCACTGTAATGTAACAGCCATGGTGGTTGTGGCATTACAGTGATTGCCCAAATCAATGGGAACAGTGCTCACAGTGAAACATGGAAAGCCGGCAATTCAGCAGCCGCATACACTGGTACCCGACAATGTAGAACAGAAAGAATAAAGCATCACACATAGATTAGATAGATAGAAACATGTCAGTCACATACATAATAAGTACAGTGACAATGTTGGTTACTGTACTTGTTATTTAGTGTTAAAATAAAGGATTTCTTAAAAAAAAAAATAATAGTGTTTTCAATGCACCCGTTTCTTTAAAAAAGCCGGCCAGCAATTCCTCAGCGGCATACATCGGTACAGAACAATTTAGAACAGAAAGAATAGAGCATCACACATAGATTAGATAGATAGAAACATGTCAGTCACATATATAATAAGTACAGTGATAGTGTTGGTTACTGTACTTGTCAATTAGTGTTAAAATAAAGGATTTATTAAAAAAAAAATTGGCGTGGGGTTCCCCGTAATTTTAGTCTCTAGCGGAGGTTAAGCAGACGGCTGGGGCAGATGTTTGAAGCCTGGGAAGGGGGTAATACCCACGGAGCTTCCCAGGCTACTAATATCAGTCCCCAGCGGAATACCCAGCCTTTACTAGCTATTAAAATGGAGGACCCCCCCCAATAAAATGACATGGGGTCCCCCCTATTTTAATAGCTAGCAAAGGCTTGGCAGACAGCTGGGGGCTGATATTAGTAGCCCAGGAAGGGTGCCATGAATATTGGCCCCCTCCCAGGCTAGAAACACTATCCGTCAGCCACCCCAGAAATGGCGCATCCATAGGATGCTCCAATTCTGGCACTTAGCCTCGCTCTTCCCTCTGCCCTGTAGCGGTGTCAGTGAGGTAATAGGGTTGAGGTTGATGTCAGCTTATAATGCCAGCTGACATCAAGCCAAGGTTAGTAATGGAGAGGCATCTATAAGACACCCCCTTTACTAACCCCATAGTCAAAGTTAAAAAAAACACAAACACCCAGAATAAAGTCCTTTAATTGAAATAAACACACAATTCTTTAATGTTCTAAATTAAACCATACTTACCGTCACGCCCATTCCAGCTGAAGCCAATGTCTTCTGCAATAAAAATAAAATAATAAAGCAACCTCATCCTTACCTTTCCATGGTTCCCACGACGGCTTCAGCTCTGCTACATTCACATGACAGGCTGGATCGCAGCCGAAAGCTGCCATCCAGCTTGCCATGCAGCAGACACTGAGAAGGGCAGGCATGCTTGCGCTCCTCAGTGTCTGGCTGTGACGGCATCCAGATGAGCCACGGTAATATCCAATGAACTCAGCTCACCTCATGCACGTCACTGACAGCGTGGGAAAATTCTCCTGCTCAAGCGGTGCCGGCAAATGACGTCACAGCTTGAGCAGGAGAATTCTCCCATGCTGGGATGGCATTGAAATGACAGGCTGGATCGCAGCTGAGTGCTGCCATCTAGCATGCCATCCTTCATAGACACTGCAGAGCACAGGCATGCTGGCGCTCTGCAGTGTATCTGAAGGATGACAAGCTGGATGACAGCGCTCAGCTGCGATCCAGCCTGTCATCTCAATGTCATCCCAGCGTGGGAGAATTCTCCTGCTCAAGCGCTGAGCGTAGAAGATTTCTCCCACGATGTCAGTGACGTGCATGAGGTGAGCTGAGTTCATTGGACATGACCTCGGCTCATCTGGATGCCGTCACAGCCAGACACTGAGGAGCGCAAGCATGCCTGCGCGTCTCAGTGTCTGCTGCATGGCAAGCTGGATGGCAGCTTTCGGCTGTGATCCAGCCTGTCATGTGAATGTAGCAGAGCTGAACCCATCGTGGGAACCATGGAAATGTAAGGATGAGGTTGCTTTATTATTTTACTTTTATTGCAGAAGACATTGGCTTCAGCTGGAATGGGCATGATGGTAAGTATGGTTTAATTTAGAACATTAAAAAATTGTGTGTTTATTTCAATTAAAGGACATCTTCTGGGGCTGAGTTGGGTACAGCGCCAGAAGATGGCGCTTCTATGAATGCGCCATTTTCTGGGGTGGCTGCGGACTGCAATTTGCAGCGGGTGGGGCCCAGAAAGCTTGGGCCTCCCTGCGCTGCGGATTCCAGCCCCCAGCTGCCTAGTTGTACCTGGCTGGACACAAAAATAGGGCGAAGCCTCACGTATTTTTTTTTTAAGTATTTCATGAAATTCATGAAATAATAATAATAAAAAAAGGGCTTCCCTCTATTGTTGTGTCCGGCCAGGTACAAATAGGCAGCTTGTGGTTGGGGCAGCCCGTTCTTTAATGTTCTAAATTAAACCATACTTACCATCACGCCCATTCCAGCTGAAGCCAATGTCTTCTGCAATAAAAGAAAAATAATAAACCAATATCATCCTTACATTTCCATGGTTCCCAGGACAGCTTCAGCTCTGCTACATTCACATGACAGGTTGGATCGCAGCCGAAAGCGGCCATCCAGCTTGCCATGCCGCAGACACTGAGAAGCGCAGGCATGCTTGCGCTCCTCAGTGTCTGGTTATGACGGCATCCAGATGAGCCGAGATCATGTCCAATGAACTCAGCTCACCTCATGCACGTCACTGACAGCGTGGGAGAAATCTCTTGCGCTCAGCGCTTGAGCAGGAGAATTCTCCCACGCTGGGATGGCATTGAGGTGACAGGCTGGATCGCAGCTTGTCATCCTTCAGAGACACTGCAGAGCGCAAGCATGCCGGCGCTCTGCAGTGTCTATGAAGGATGGCATGCTGGATGGCAGCGCTCAGCTGCGATCTAGCCTGTCATCTCAATGCCATCCCATCGTGGGAGAATTCTCCTGCTCAATCGGTGATGTCATTTGCCGACACCGCTTGAGCAGGAGAATTTTCCCACGCTGTCAGTGGATGCGCCATTTCTGGGGCGGCTGACGGCTGGCGTTTCTAGCCTGGGAGGGGGCCAATATTCATGGCACCCTTCCTGGGCTATTAATATCAGCCCCCAGCTGTCTGCCTAGCCTTTGCCAGCTATTAAAATAGGGGGCACCCCACGTCATTTTTTGGTGGGTCCCCCATTTTAATAGCTGGTAAAGGCTAGGTATTCAGCTGGGGGTTGATATTAGTAGCCTGGAAAGCTCCGTTGGTATTACCCCCTTCCCAGGCTTCAAACATCTGCCCCAGCCGTCTGCTTAACCTCCGCTAGAGACTAAAATTGCGGGGAACCCCACGCTAATTTTTTTTTTAATAAATCCTTTATTTTAACACTAAATGACAAGTACAGTAATCAACACTATCACTGTACTTATTATCTATGTGACTGACATGTTTCTATCTATCTAATCTATGTGTGATGCTCTATTCTTTCTCTTCTAAATTGTCAGGTACCATTGTATGCTGCTAATGTATTGCCGGCCGGCTTTTTTAAAGAGACAAAAACACTATTATTTTTTTTTTAATAAATCCTTTATTTTAACACTAAATAACAAGTACAGTAACCAACACTGTGTCTGTACTTATTATATATGTGACTGACATGTTTCTATCTATCTAATCTATGTGTAATGCTCTATTCTTTCTGTTCTAAATTGGCGGATACTGGTGTATACCGCTGATGAATTGCTGGCTTTTTTAAAGAGATGGGTGCATGAAAATCAGAGGGCACTAGTGTTTTCCAAGTGCCCTGCTATGTTTTTCATGTACCCTCCTATATACCCTGCCTGTCTGCCTATATATTCTGCCTGCCTGACGTTTAATTGAGCACTGTTCCCATCGAATTGGGCAATTTTTGACCTTCTGCAGACCGACCGGGGGGGATCGCCAGAAAAATGCTCAAGTTTCCCATAGCCTTACATTGGGCTCGTTGCTTGGGTCGAGCACCCGAGTATTCCAATGTGCTCGACCCGAGCTTCGAGCACCCGAGCATTTTAGTGCTCGCTCATCACTAGTCATAAACCTAAGTGTAGCTACTACACAACATAGCCTTTTTCAGTTACATAACTTACATTGCATTTTTGATGATAAGAGGATAGTTGAAACAAAAAAAAATAAAAATAGAAGAAAAAATACAAAAAAGTTTTAGGTTTTGCCACTGTTTTACTGGCAGCATTTAACAATTGGGCTCTTTATGCAAATTACATTCTGTATGCGTACCTATTTAGCATCCTAGTCTTAGAAAGATAAGCAATTTTTGTTAAGAGTCAAATTGGAAACACATGCAAGCCACACCAATATTATAGGCAGGCTTTTCTTGGCCATCACATAAAGCAATTCTGGTTGATATCATATTTTTTATGGGTCGACTAACTGTAACAACTACGTTTTTGACACAAATTAAACATTAGACATTTGTCAAAAATGTATGTTAAATCAAAACAAGGCAGAGTGAACCTATGTGGTAGCATGATGGAAAAAAACATATAATAGAAAAAAATGTAGGAGCTTCTAACAAGGACAACAATAATTCCCCTGTCCTATCTCGGCATTAGTAGTATCAAATGCAGGTCACAATTGGCCTGCTTTGCGTCTGGAAAATGTATTGGTGCAGGAAGCGAAGGAACTAACGGAGTATATGTCACACTAGTCATCTTAATCACTGTAGCCTCTGATAGCAACATGATTAGCTACAGTCAATGTTATATTAAGTCCACCTCCTTTTTCCACCATACCTGTCCTGGCAAAAATATGGGCCAGTTCCCGGGCTATACTTTTACTTGACAAATTCGTCAGTGGTACTGCCTTGGGGTACCGGGTCACATAGTCCATGACCTCCAAGATGTATTGTGGCCCCAGGCCGATTTAACTAAGCGACCCACGAGGTTCATGGCAATCTTCTCAATGGGGACCTCTATCACAGATAGTGGGACCAGGAGACTATGGAAGTGGGAGGAGGGAGCGGTTAACTGGCAGGTGGGGCAGTACCTACATTAGTTTAGGTCACCCGTTAACACCCTGGCCAATAAAACTTCCTTAATATCCTCTCCTGAGTCTTCTCGACCCCCCGGTGTCCCCCCAGAATATGTGAATAGGCCATATCTAATACCCTCCGTTGGTATGGCCCTGGAAACAAAAAGCCCTTTTATCTATTTATTATGAAAGATAATCTTTAATAGTTATATTTGACAAATATAACATACATAAAGTGCCGGAAAGTGCCCATAAAAAGTGACCTAGTGCAGGCAGAAATATACATTCATCATGATTAATTTTTCCTATTTTCACACCTTCTTACTGAAGACGATAATCTTTCACTACTTGATATATAATATATAGGTGTGAACTTGAACAAAAACAGCCTATACATAATAGGTCACTAATCTTAAAAACAGCAGGAGAAGGTTATTGTAGGTGGGACTTATGAATACATATCTATTATTTCCCAAACTGCATCAATATACCACATACATGTCAAGGGCTCAACCCTATATATGGAGTCCTTAATCAGATGCTTTACACATATTACAGTATGATATTCACAAGGTTAACAGTGCTAATCCCCCTCACAGTTTGAGTTTATATAATAAGCTGATACTCCATTACAAAATACTTTTTCAAGACAATAACATGATCAAAGATAGGACTTATCTGAAATATGTATTTAGGTTGCCCCCATCATTCCTCCAAACTCCTCTGATACTCCATTCCAAAAGTATTTTGGAATGGAGTATCAGCTTATTATATAAACTCAAACTGTGAGGGGGATTAGCACTGTTAACCTTGTGAATATCATACTGTAATATGTGTAAAGCATCTGATTAAGGACTCCATATATAGGGTTGAGCCCTTGACATGTATGTGGTATATTGATGCAGTTTGGGAAATAATAGATATGTATTCATAAGTCCCACCTACAATAACCTTCTCCTGCTGTTTTTAAGATTAGTGACCTATTATGTATAGGCTGTTTTTGTTCAAGTTCACACCTATATATTATATATCAAGTAGTGAAA
Source organism: Phyllobates terribilis (assembly GCF_046119375.1). Lineage (NCBI taxonomy): Eukaryota > Metazoa > Chordata > Amphibia > Anura > Dendrobatidae > Phyllobates > Phyllobates terribilis. Next base: position 450,898,771 of record NW_027362764.1, read on the forward strand.
GATTATCGTCTTCAGTAAGAAGGTGTGAAAATAGGAAAAATTAATCATGATGAATGTATATTTCTGCCTGCACTAGGTCACTTTTTATGGGCACTTTACGGGCACTTTATGTATGTTATATTTGTCAAATATGACTATTAAAGATTATCTTTCATAATAAATAGATAAAAGGGCTTTTTGTGTTAGTTGGTAAAAGATATTCCCTTTATATATGGAATCAAGACTTTGTGATCTTATGGCCCTGGAACTAACAGTTGTTCCACTATCTCATCACCCCTTAGTTTAGTCACCCGATACAATAACTCCTCCAGAACTGCAAAGTGGGGGAATCTGGTGTCGGCCCGTGGCTCTTGAACAACCCAGTTTCAGACAGTAACCTGGTAAAACGTCCCTTTTAAGGTCAAGTCCCGAACTTGAGCAGACCCAAAGTTCTCTCCGGAACACTAACTCAGGGAGGTCGGCCTCTTCGGTGACCGTGTCTTCCTCATCGCCAGCAAAGACAGACAATTAGAACTCATCCACTTGAGATTTTGTCGGGGGTTCTTCCTTAGGGACCTGGCTTTTGTCCACTTGACTCAGTCCGGTTCCCAAAACAAGTCCCAAAACAAAGAAAAATCACGCCCCGATAAGACAGGATTTATCAGATCCTTGACAACCCTGACCTCATGGGACACGGCACCATAGTCTGTTCCCACTGTCACTCTGGCCACAGGGTAGTCGTTGGCGTCCCCATGTATGCAGCAAACACCCATAGTTTTGGCAGGGATCAGCTGGTGGATGTAATGCATCGCGCCCGGACTGATTGGCGTGTGTGTGTTTAGTGGTTCCACTGTGCCATGAACCGGAGAGTGCCTGCAGGGGCATAACTAAGTATCTACTCGATCCGACCAAGGTCGCACGACGGCATACGATGCCAGTGCACCAGGGAGGAACCGAGCAGAGGGACCAGGGTCTACTCCAGGTCAGACTCTGGACAAGGCTGTTGACCCACACCGGGGAATGCAGGAACAGGCAGGTAGGCTGGCACACAGACTGGTGGGTACAGGCAGACACGGCTGGTATGCAGATGGGTGGATGCTGGCAAGCATGACTGGTATTCAAGCAGGGAGGTACTGGCAGGTATTGCCAGTATGCAGGCAGGTGGATGTTGGTAAGCATGACTGGTATGCAGGCAGGGAGGTACTGGCAGGTACGACAGGTTGGAGCACAAAGTGGATAGGACCCAGTACAGACTGGGACTCAGGAACAGAACCGCAGATGCAGTGGACAAACACAGCAGAGTGAGACCGCCCAGAGCGGCGAGCAAGAGCAGAGCAAGACGAGACCGCCAGGAGCGGTAAGCGAGCGTAGAGCAGGACGAGGCCGCCTGAAACAGTGAGCAAAGGGTCAGAGCAGAGCAAGACTGCCGGAGCAGCGAGCAAAGGATCAGAGCAGAGCGAGACTGCCGGAGCAGCGAGCAAAGGGTCAGAGCAGAGCGAGACTGCAAGAGCAGCGAGCAAAGGGTCACAGCAGAGCGAGACTGCCAGAGCAGCGAGCAAAGGGTCAGAGCAGAGCGAGACTGCCGGAGCAGCGAGCAAAGGGTCAGAGCAGAGCGAGATTGCTGGAGCAGCGAGCAAAGGGTCAGAGCATAGCGAGACTGCCAGAGCAGTGAGCAAAGGGTCAGAGCAGAGCAAGACTGCCGGAGCAGCGAGCAAAGGGTCAGAGCAGAGCGAGACTGCCGAAGCAGTGAGCAAAGGGAGAGCAGGCAAGAACCGCCGGAACGGTGAGCAAGGCAGAGCAGGCAAGAACCGCCGGAGCGGTGAGCAAGGCAGAGCAGGCAGGACCCGCCGGAGCGGCGAGCAAGGCAGGGCAGAGGAGACAGGGCTCTGTTCACACAGAACAGACAGGAAGGGAAAGGCAGAATCAGATAACCACAAGGTACTTGCAGTGAAGTAGCGAGTGGACCACAAACTCACAAACGGAAGTACAGAGACAACGAGCAGGAGTTAGGTACGAGTTCAGACTCTGCAGAAAAAGGGAAGATAAGGGCATAGAGAGAAACGGGAAACAGGCTGGAAGATAGTTAGGGCAGGAACAGACACTGGGAAAATACACAGACAACAGGTCTAGGTATGCAGCCCCTAGAGGGCGGAAGGAACAGGCGAAGAGCATGTTCACACGGGCCTGGAATTACAGCCTCCAGGAAAGGCAGCTGGCTAGAGTACACAGACAGGACACAGTTCAGACACGGGAACTAATACCACAAGGCAGGAAACATAGACAGGACCAGGCACATCAGTGACAAGAAGCCAACTGACAGAACGAGATGCTCAGGCAAGGATTCCAGGGAGGAGCTGGGTTAAATACCAGGTGACAGACAGCAATAGGCTATGGAAGCATCAGGGGTGTGTCTGCAGCAGCTACAAGAAACAGGAAGTTCAGCGGGCGTCGCCCTAAGCAGACAGAGCAGAGCCAAGCAGACCATATGGAAAGAAGCCAAAGTGATAGTCTGGACTGGAAATCAAGTGCGCGCTCTTGCACAGTGGGAGATGGACCACTATGCAAGGACGCCGCCATGTATGTTACAGTGGGGAAGGGTGGTACTGATTAGGGTCATAAGACTTCCAGAGTTTAATAGTCCAATCACCCCCACTCCATCAATGGACATGGCACAAGCCTGTGGCCCCACGCCGGGTTGACAATCCACACTGCAGGCCGGATAAGTGTAATTAGAACCTCTTTGGGTATTCCAGTACGGGGAAGTGACTATATCTGGTTTACCGAGGGATTTTTCGACCACTTCATACCTCTCTACTAGGCCAATGAGGTTGTCTGCATTTTGAGGGTCGCCCTAGCAACCCAGGTCTGCACCGACCTGAGATGGGAATGGATGAATCTGTCCATCGCCACACATTTGATCATCAGGGCAGGAGTGCAGACTTTGTCTGCAACCATTTCTGGACTAGATTTGCAAACATCTGCAAGTAAGGGGGTTTGTCACCAGCATACGCCCAGTGGTGGACCCTTTTGTGCTCTGACCGACATAGTTACTCCTGAGCGTGACAATATCTCTGTCTTTAATTTGTTGTTAAGGACATCCTGCAGGCTAATTGAACAATCAAACATTAAGGGATTACCTCCCCCACCTTCCCCCAATACTGTGGTAGGATGCCCCAAATGAGAGCTGTGTAATTTACACTGGGGCTGCCTCTGTTTCCAGACAGGCTCTACAGGATATCAGCCCAAGGAACCTCGGCTTCAAATGGTGGGAAACAGATCTACTCCACTGCCCATTACTGAACCCCTGAAGACGCCTGGAGAACACAGGTTGGGACAACCAGGTCACCTGGCCACATACCTCACTGTGCTCAGCCAGCTTCCTAAGATTGCCACTACCTCCTTTCTCTGAGTGCCCGCCAAAAGTCGTGTGGTACTGGTTGGGTAGTTGGCCTGGATGCTCTGAAGTTTCAGTGGTTCTAATATCAGTGAGCCACCAGATGGGTGAGAGTCTGTCATTTGCACCATATTGTGTATTTGCTGGGAATGTACTATATGTTGTTCACAGTTGGTAATCCAATAAAGTATTACCACAGTGTTTTATACTTATCCTGTGTTGTCTGAGTAATATACTGCCCATGAGGAAGGAGTATGGGTGTTCATTGAGATGAGTCCTGGCACGTGAGGTCTTTCTAAGACAGCCAGGCCAGCAAACAAGAGCACCCACTGACCCACATGTTTCCATAATAGCACTCAGCCAGCTGTCTATAAAAGAACAGCAATGCATTCATCTGCTCACCCCCGAAAAAAGGTATAATTTTTAGATTGTTTATACAATTTAAGTAGCCCAAAAATTCTGATACTAAAATGTGTTGTTAAATGCGCTGTTTGTTTTCTCTACTTACCATCTTAGCAAGATAGGTTGAAGTCATTTGGACTTTGGAAAGTCTATGTTTACATTACAGAGATCAAAATGTGTTCAATTGACTCCAAGGTGAATTTATAGTATTCTACACTTAGTTTTAGGCAATTCTTTGTGAAATTCTGAGAAGCTGGCAAATTCATGTTTCAAAAGATCTTCTTATCTCTTCTAGTGACCGGACTTCATACAAAACAGCTATGGCAAACCATTGATTCCAAGCACCAACCACTTTTTTTCACTCATTTATTGCTAAACACTGCCAAGCAGTTTTACAGCTTGTAAGCCTGGGGTAGAAAAGCCATGCAACAGATGATTTGCTGCTATGCATTAACTGTCAACTCATCTGATGGCTGGCTTCACTTGAACTTTAACTTAAAATTTTCATTAGCAACAATGTCTAGAATATTCTGGCCGTTTTACCCTTAGGTAAAGTACATCAAACGCCTTGCACGACTCAGATCTTAAATTTAAAAGTGCAACATTTTTTGAGAAAGGTGGTGGCTATGGCCCGGAAAGTGTCAGCTAATTTCAAACATACTTATGTGGCAAGTACTCCCTCCTGACTTTGAAAAAAAACAAATCTTGCCAGAGCATCACCTGTTTTGCAAAGTCACAACCCACTGGAATTAGAAGAAATTAAGTGTTTATATATTACATGATGCAGTATGCAATCTGGAGTGTGGGTTAATTTGACAGTCAATATTGGCAGCTAATGAGGGAAGCATGATACCTCTTGAATCCCTTTGAAGAGGAGGCAACATTTTTCAGTAGTGACAAGTATAATTCACAATGCCATCACCCTCATATTTATCCTGCACAAAACACTCACCAGAATTCAAGATGGGATGTAGCAAGTACAGCAAGTTGCATCTGTTCATTGCTGCCCTGAGTCTGTTAGGGACCCTTAAGGTCCATGTAACTTGCTGCCAGATTTGGAGGTGGAGGAGAAATAATAAGAGGAGGAGGAGAAGCAGCAAGTACAAGCAGATCATAAAAATAGAATTGGCGTAAGCATATAGGAGGTTGATAGTCTAATTGAAAAAGATGATGATGACAAAGCTTGCCACGACAAACAACCACTGCAATGGGGTGATGAAAATGAACCAATGGTGCCCTCAGTAATGCCTGCCAGCATGGCTAGTTTAATGCTAGAATGCTTGTGGGATGAATAAGATATTGATAACATAAAGCAAAGGTATGACTATTCTATAGACATGTTTTTTTTTCTTCACTATAAATGCAAAATGGCAGATTTGTGCATCTACTCACTGTCCATCATGTCAACTATATTGTAATATAGTTGCTTCCTGGACCTGTTTTTGCTGACCCTACCCTGCTACACATATCATTACCTGCCTGCCCTGTCTTAATTCTTTACTGTGGGCTTTCTGTCATCTACCACTTCCACTACAGAGCTATACCAGACACACATCTCCTGGCTGTCCACTGTGCTTAACAGTGCTAGACTGTTCTGCTGCTGCCGGGGCTGCTGTTGCCCCATCTTAAATCTCTACCTTGCAGCTCATGCTACTCCCACTGCACAGCCAAGCCAGCCACAAATCTTATGGCTGCACACTTTGGTTTATAGTGTTGATGCTGAGAAACGTACTCTCTTGAAGATAACCAAATATGAAACAACTACCAAAATAGGGATAATTTTTGCAAAGGCTTGGTGGGATGCCATTTTTTCTTCTTCACTGTGAAAATAGCTAGTATTTTCCTGCTCCCTACAAAATTGATGTTTCTGCATGGATTGATAAAAAGCCTTCTATGAATCAACTGAGGGTTAAAGGTGCTCATCGCACCCTTAGATGAATTTCAAACTAGGATCACTTGTGGAGGTTTTCTGCTGTTTTGGCACCTACTGTATAGGGCTCTTCAAATGCGACATATCATCTGCAATTTACACTGTGTGCAGAATTATTAGGCAAGTTGTATTTTAGAGGATTATTTTTATTATTGATCAACAACTATGTTGTCAATCAACCCAAAAGACTCATAAATATCCAAGCATAATATTTTTGGATGTTGGAGTGTTCTTTTTTTTAGATTTGGCTATCTTAGGAGGATATCAGTTTGTGCAGGTAACTATTACTGTGCAGAATTATTAGGCAACTTAATAAAAACAAATATAATCATATCTCACTTGTTTATTTTCACCAGGTAAACCAATATCAGTGCACAAAATTTAGAAATAAACATTTCTTACATGCAAAAACAAAAACCCCAAAAATAGTGATCATTATAACCTCCTTTCTTTATGAAGACGCTCAGCAGCCTTCCATCCATTGATTCTGTAAGTTACTTGATCTGTTTTCGATCAACATTGCGTGCAGCAGTCACCACAGCCTCCCAGACACTGTTCGGAGAGGTGTACTGTTTTCCCTCCCTCTAGATCACACATTTTATGATGGACCACAGGTTCTCTATGGGGTTCAGATCAGCTGAACAAGGGGGCCATGTCATTATTTTTTCTTCTTTTAGACCTTTACTGGCCAGCAGCGCTGTGGAGTAGTTGGATGCATGTGATGGAGCATTGTCCTGCATGAAAATCATGTTTTTCTTGAACGATACCGACTACTTCCTATACCACTGCTTGAAGAAGTTGTCTTCCAGAAACTGGCAGTAGGTTTGGGAGTTGAGCTTCACTCCATCCTCAACCCGAAAAGGTCCCACAAGTTCATCTTTGATGATACCAGCCCATACCAGTACCCCACCTCCACCTTGCTGGTGTTTGAGTTGGAGTGGAGCTCTCTGCCCTTTACTGAACCAGCCTCTGGCCATCCATCTGACCCATCAAGAGTCACTCTCATTTCATCAGTCCATAAAAGCTTTGAAAAATCAGTCTTAAGATATTTCTTGGCCCATTCTTGACGTTTTATCTTATGTTTCTTGTTCATAGGTGGTCGTTTTTCAGCCTTCCTTACCTTGGCCATGTCCCTGAGTATCTCACACCTTGTGCTTTTTGATACTCCAGCAACGTTGCAGCTCTGAAATATGGCAAAACTGGTGGCGAATGGCATCTTGGCAGCTTCACGCTTGATTTTCCTCAATTCATGGGCAGTTATTTTGTGCCTTTTTTGGCCAACATGCTTCTTGCGACCCTGTTGGCTATTTGGAATGAAACGCGTGATTGTTCGGTGATCACGCTTCAAAAGATTGGAAATTTCAAGACTGCTGCATCCCTCTGCAAGACATCTCACAATTTTGGACTTTTCAGAGCCCGTCAAATCTCTCTTCTGACCCATTTTGCCAAAGGAAAGGAAGTTGCCTAATAATTAAGCACACCTTATATAGGGTGTTGATGTCATTAGTCAACACCCCTCCCCATTACAGAGATGCACATCACCAGATTTTCTTAATTGGTAGTTGGCTCTCAATCCTGTGCAGCTTGGAGTAGGACAACATGTATAAAAAGTATCGAAGTGATCAAAATACGCATTTGCCTAATAATTCTGCACGCGGTGTATTTCAGTCTAAGTTCCACCCCAAATATCAAGAGTTCAGATGATGTTAGTCTGATGTGTTGGGGAAGGGTTAATGTGTCATATTAATGGAATTAAGGTCTCTGTTTCTATTTTATTCTGTCCTCAGATTGGGAACCATTAATCTGGTCACAGGTTATCTTCAAATGGGATAAAAGAGATGCTTTAATTTACTATAATAAACAGCAGTCTTATAAAAACAACTGCAGAAAGAATAATCTGATATTCAAACACAGACAAACTACACTACTACATCTAAATGCTCTTGGTAGTATACTTTTATCGTACCTTAGAATGAAAAATTTTACTTTTGCTGAATATACAGTCAATCATTCAGGTTATAAAGCAGTGGCCTTTGAAATGTGTATAGCAACTCAATTTTTTGACTTAATTTAGAATTCTCACAGTATTTTTTAATCCCCTGAGATTTGATGTTGCTAGAAAAATGTCTAATAATAGAGCATAGTTATCAAAGTGAAGAGTTGCATTTTCTATTTTTCTTATAACTAGTGATTTGCATACAGCATTGCTTTTTCCCTTAAGACTAAGGTAACCTTTTCTCTACAAGTAATATTTTCAGTTAATTTAATGTTGTAATTTATATTTCAAATTGTGATTTCCTTGACAACTGATAACATGTTTAGTATTTTATTTATTTTTTAGCATTAGTACTTGTCAAGAAGACTAGAAATAGTAATTATTCCACATATAAAAAGTTATAATAATGTTTTAGAGACATAAGAAGAGCAAACTTATTAAAAGCCCATTTGTCAATTTCAACATCTGAGTAATCATCTTAAATATTGCAGCCAACAATTAAACAGTACGTAAGGATTATGATGAGATGTTCGTCAGATTAGTTATGCCTTAAACCATAATTATTTTGTCAACAATACTTAAAAAATCTTCACTGTGTATGTATTTTTATATTGAATGACTGACAGAATGATTTTCATTATTATGCACATGCATACTATAAACTTATCCCGCCCTCATAAATTAAACAAATTAAATGTGTTATTGTACTTCATACACTTAACAAATTTCACCCACAATCACTTATTCTTTCATTAACAGACTTTTCTGTGGTCATGCTCAAGCCTCTTGATCTGCGCACTAAGTGTCTTACTACAGGCCTTCACGTATGGAATTTTTCTTGCTGCTGCTCTTCAGGGCTTTTGGGTATGCCATCCTTTGCAATGCCACAGTAAACTTGCTGGGTTAACTGTTGGTGCAAAAATAAAAACTGGTTACTCAAAGGATTGGGTATTCTAAGGCCCTTCCTTTTCAGCCAATACTTTTTCACCACTGGATGTTAAAGGGGTTGTCCTTCAAGCAAAAGTTCATTTTAATCAATAGATCTTGAAATAATAATAAGTTCCACAATTGGATGTTTAAATAAAATGTTCCTGTGCTGAGCTAATCTTATAAATGTGCCGCTGCTGTGTACTGTGTAATGGATGTGTCTTAACGTGCAGGAACACGATTTGATCATATTACGTCTCCTGGCCAGCAAGGGGAAGCAAAAAAGTGTACAGACATTACAGCAGGCCATCATAGCTAATTCTTTTTGTGATGTAGAACATTTCCCTGCCTGCCTTTAAACATGTTTTATTTAAAAGAAAGAATAATTTGCATTCCCATGCTGTAATGTCTGTATACTTTTTCTCCCCCCTGCCCAGGAGATGTGGTATGATCAGACCATGTTCCTGCATGTTCAGACACAGCCATTACACAGTACACAGCAGGGGCACATTTATAAGATTGTCTCAGCACAGGAATATTTTTTTTAAACACATCCAATTGTGCAAATATTACACTCCATTTAAAATGGGCAAGGTGCATGGCAAGTGACGGGGAAGTGGGCGTGATGTGCACACAGAGGCCGAGGCCATGGGCAAGATGAAACTGTGTGTGCTGAAGGAGCACTACAAACACCCACATCATGTTGAACTACCTTCCTGTCAGAACAGCACTATTGAACCAAGAGCAGTGTGAAAAAGTTGTTGGCTGGATAGCAGATAATGCTTCCATTCAGTTTGTCCCCACCACCACCCTGTCTTCCACACGGTCAAGTCTCAGTAGCCATGAGTCTAGACCACAAATTCCTCACCCTGATCCTCCTTCCTCACAGCATGACAAGTGCCTAGAAACAAGTGATCCCACACTTGGACACTCTGAAAAACTGTTCACTTTTCCATTTATAGATTCGGACCTTTCGCATGGCCGGCTGCAAGCTGGGCAAGAGGAGATCGTATGTAGCGATGCCCAAATATTCGAGCAGCAACGGTCACATAAAGGCGACGGTGGGAAACTGTCACAGGAGGAGGAAGATGATGATGAGACACAATTGCAACCAAGTCAGGAGGAGGCCCAGGGTGCGTACGTGGAAGATGAGGTGTTGGACGATGAAGTCACTGACCCAGCCTGGCAAAGTGACATGCATGGTGAGGACAGCAGCACACAGGGGGAGGGAGGCATAGCACAACAACAGGCAGGAACAAGTAGTGGAGATGGCCAGAGACACAAGTCAAGCAATATTTCCCCAAAACACCAACACGAGGGAAGTTGCCAGTCCAGCTGTAAGGTCTTCAAGAGTCTGGCTCTTTTTTAAAGACTGCCCAGATGACTCCAAAAAGGCCATTTTCACCATCTGCGAGCATCAACAGGGGCAGAAAAACTACCAGCCTGACCACCACCATCATGCTTAGGCACATGACAACAAAGCCCATAACTAGTTGGGCCGAATGCCAGGGTCCAAAAACAGTGTCTGTGGGTGACACAACTGCCTGTTCCACTGTTGTGCATGCACGCCAATCCTCTGTCCATGGCGCAGGTGAAGATGCCTCCTGACCAGCACCTGTCATTGCACACTTGCAACCATCTCAATCAGCGTCCACGTCCTTGTCCCTGCAGAGTGTTCAGTTGTCCCTACCCCAGTCCTTTGAACACAAGCACAAATGCACGCATTTCTCAAATGCTTGCACTTGAAATGTTACCTTTTAGGCTCGTGGAGATGGAATCTTTATGTAACCTGATGGTAGCAGCCATCCCTTGGTACTCAGTCCCAAGACGCCACTTATTTCTCCCGGTGTGCCGTCCCCACATTACACAAGCACGTGTCAAAGAACATTAAACGTGCCCTCAACAACACAGTTACTGGGAAGGTCCACCTAACCATGTACAGGTGGAAAAATGCATGTGGCCAGGGATGGTACATCTCGATGATGGCATACTGCTTTAATATAGTGGAATTTGGGACCCAGTCAGACCCTGGGACAGAATACTTCCTCCCGACGCTGAGTAATGCGGGCCCTGGGTTAATCAGGGTCGCCCCCACATTCTACAGCTCCTGCACCTTCTCCTCAGCCTCCATCTCTGAAATGACCACATCAGTCGGAAGCAGGAAGCACTGCAGCACTGCCATGGCCAAGCGGCAACAGGCACTGCTGAAGCTAATATGAAGAGTTGTTGACAGCTGTAACAGAGCAGGCAGATCCTACAGCCTTGGACGTGGAGGTCAGAGGGCCTCCTGAAAACAATGTTCCCATGATTAGGAAGTGGGTCTCCCATTGTGTTTGCCTATGCAGTGAATGCAAAGGTTGCCAAAAACTTTGAGACACTCCAATGCCCCTTGGAAAAGAAGTGAAGACCAGAGGGCCTCCTGAAAACAATGTTCCCATTATTAGGAAGTGGGTCTCCCATTGTGTTTGCCTATGCAGTGAATGCAAGGGTATGCTAAATATTTGGAGGCACTCCAATGCCCCTTGGAATAGTCGTGGAGGTCAGAGGGCCTCCTGAAAACAATGTTCCCATTATTAGGAAGTAGGTCTCCCATTGTATTTGCCTATGCGGTGAATACAAGATTTGCCAAAAATTGGGAGGCACTCCAATGCCCCTTGGAAGAGACGTGGAGGAGGGCCTCATAAAAAAATGTTCCCATTAGAAAGAAGCGGGTCTCCAATACTTGTAATGCCCATGCACTAAGTGTATGGGCTGACAAACATTTACCCCTGGAGGGGGTATATATAAACATACTGTATAATTTTTTTTTTTTTTATGGGCATCATAAACTCTGCAGCATTGGCGTCTCTACCTCCTGCCAGGCAGAGACGCCGTCCCTCTCACCTCCTCTCTCCTCGCGCTCCCCGCTCTCCTTCTCTTCCTGCTGTGTGCGCGCGCAGTCCCCCGGGCACTGTGCTTAGGGCGCGTGCGTGCTCACCCCCTCTTAAAGGGGCCGCACGCATCATCCTAACGAGTCCCCGGCCAATAGCCGAGGGTCCTCCCATATATAGGGCACCTGCTCCAAAATGGAGGTGCCCGAGCAAAGTTGTTGCACAGTGTTTCTTATCTCTGCTTCAGCCCTCAGGTTCCGCTGCAAGCCTGACTCCTCGTCCTGCCTGTCAGCCTGTTATCTGCCCGTTACTTGCCGAGTCTGCCAGCCCGCTCACCTGGGAGCACTCGCCTGTTACCTGCCGTGTCTGTCAGCCCGCTCACCTGGGAGCACCCGCCTGTCACCTGCCGTGTCTGTCAGCCCGCTCACCTGGGAGCTCTCGCCTGTTACCTGCCTGTTACCTGCCGTGTCTGTCAGCCCGCTCACCTGGGAGCGCTCGCCTGTTACCTGCCTGTTACCTGCCGTGTCTGTCAGCCCGCTCACCTGGGAGAGCTCACCTGTCACCTGCCTGTCACCTGCCATGTCTGTCAGCCCGCTCACCTGGGAGCACCTGCCTGTTACCTGCTGTGTCTGTCAGCCCACTCACCTGGGAGCACCCGCCTGTTACCTTCCGTGTCTGTCAGCCCGCTCACCTGGGAGCGCTCGCCTGTTACCTGCCTGTTACCAGACCGTCCATCTAGAGACTTCTGCCTGTCACTTGCCGTGACCACCTGACAGCCTACCCGGAGGCTCCCGCCTGTCACCTGCCGTGTCTACCAGTCCATCCTCCAGGACCACTCGTCAGCCTGCCTGCTGTGTCATCTGCTATACCGGTCAGTCCCAGCCATCTGACCCGTGGGAGTCACCTGCTCTCTTACAAGGTCATCCCCAGAGTAGCACCTGGTCCCTCTGCTCGGTCCCTCCCTGGTCACGGAGTCGTTAGCCGCCAAACGACCATGGTCGGTTCGGGTTGATACTTAGTCATGCCCTTCTGGGTCCCTCCTTGCACCACTGCACAGAGTTTCCACCACCCGGACCCGTAACAGTCTGCTCGGGCCATAGAACCCGGTGGCCCCAAGACCCCCACAATCTCCGACCTGCACCAGGAGGTCTTACGTCAGAGGGCTCAACAGGAGTCGGTCCTGTCCTTCCTGCGGTCTGTTAACTCTTGCCTAGGTGCATTGTCCGATCCGTCTGTGTCCATCTCTGGTCAGGCAGCGCCTGCTTCCGCGGCACCACAACCTAGACCTGTTATGGCGTCCAGCTATGGACCCCGGCTCTCCGCAGATCCACGTTTTGCTGGCAACCCCGCCTTAGCTTGGGGTTTCATAAACCAGTGCACCCTTCACTTTGAACTCTTGGCACATCAGTTCATCTCCGACCGGGCCAAGGTGGCATTCATCATGTCCCATCTCACAGAGGAAGCACTGGCATGGCTAAATCCCCTGTGGGAGAGAGGGGATCCCCTGGTGTCTGACCTATCGTCTTTCCTCGCTGCTTTCCGGAAAGTCTTCGATGAACCAGGACAAAAATCCTCTTCAGTCTCCTCTCTGCTACGTCTCCGCCAAGACAGTCTCACCAGTATGCCATACGTGTAATGCACACGCCCAGGCTGAGCGGCCTGTGCATGTATATGTAGTGATTCCACTGGACCGTGCCGGAGAGTGAATGCCTGGAGGGGCGTAACTAAGTATTCACTCGATCCGACCAGAGTCGCACGACGGCATACGACGCCAGTGCACCAAGGCGGAACCGAGCAGAGGGACTAGGTGCTACTCCAGGACAGACCCCGGACACGGCTGTTGACCCACACTGGGGAATACAGGAACAGACAGGTTAGGCTGGCACACAGACTGGTGGGTATAGGCAGGCACGACTGGTATGCAGGCAGGCGGGTATGCAGGCAGGGGGGTACAGGCAAGCACGGCTAGAATGCAGACAGGGAGGCACTAGCAGGTTGGAACACAGGCAGGATAGGACCCAGTACACACTGGGACTCAGGAACAGAACCACTGATGTGGCGGACAAACACAGCAGAGTGAGGCCGCCCAGAGTGGTGAACGAGATCAGGGCAAGACGAGACCGCCTAGAGCGGTGAGCGAGAGAAGAGCAGGACGAGGCCCCCTGGAGCGGCGAGCAAAGGGTCAGAGCAGAGTGTGACTGCCGGAGCAGCGAGCAAAGGGTCAGAGTAGAGCGAGACTGCCAGAGCAGCGAGCAAAGGGTCAGAGCAGAGCGGAAACCGCAGGAGCGGAGAGTGAGGCAGGGCAGAGGGGACAGGGCTCTGTTCACATGGAACAGACAGGAAGGGAAAGGCAGAACCAGATACCCACAGGGTACTTGCAGTGAAGTAGCGAGTGGACCACAAACTCACAAACGGAAGTACAGTGACAACGAGCCGGAGTTAGGTATGAGTTCAGACTCTGCAGAAAAAGGAAAGGTACGGACATAGAGAAAAACAGGAAACAGGCTAGAAGAGTATTCAGACAAGAACAGACACAAAGATGTGAATTAGAGCAGAGTTTAGAGTTGCACAGTCTAAATAAATATATCAGACAGAATAAATATGGACCGTCCATGCTACAACCCACTCGCTAGATATATATATAGATGGCCAATCATTGAAAAACTATACAAAAAGGAGTGCCGAAGCAGAAAACAACGATCACATGGCCATAATGTGAAAAATGTGTATAAACTTTATTGAAAAATTCTTTACATACAAAGTAGAAAATAGAGCAAAGTGTCCAGGGAGACAAATGAGTACCAAATCAACTTACAAATCGTTAAAACATAAGTAAAACAGGCAGGCAGCATAAGAAATGCAGGAATCTCGTCTCACAACTACCATACTCCCCATTATCATATGCTTAGGAGACTCTAGCAAATATGAAGGGACACCATGGCGAAACATCAATATATATTATAAATAGCCATGTCCCAGGGGTAAACATCCCTATCCTCACATAATCAAAAGGTCATGCATAATTACCTAGGTGGGAGACGGAGAGCCTGCACGATGCGTGCTTCCCCGACGCTCGTTTCGGCGCTATTGCCTTTCTCAAGGGGACTGCTGTGGCTCAATAGACAATCACTTAAATATATAGAGCGAAAAAGAGCTGGCCAATAAGACAGCACACCGCCCACACCGGAAATAGCAACTCACGTGTGTGTAGTCATAGTGATGAGTGACGCTACCCAGTCAAGCCCTGGCCAGCTCTTTTTCGCGCTATATATTTAGAATAATGATCTGGTCAGGTTTGTTACCGCGTTCCATACCCAGATACCCGCTGTCAGGCAGGCCCTTGCCAAAGCCTGGCCAGTATTAACTGCTGACCCAGTTTTGTCAAAATACGTCTCGGCTAAGCCATCGATTGTTTTCCGGCGTGCTAGGAACCTTCGAGACCATTTGGTCCGTAGTCATTATGAGGGAAATGGTGTACATACCTTTTTGGGCAATGCCAGGGTACACCCTGGATGTACACCTTGTGGGCGATGTGTTGCTTGTCCCAACGTGATCAGGTGCACTACATTTGTTGACTCTATGGGTGAACGTTCATTTGAAATCAAAAAACACATTACATGTTTGTCACGTTATGTGATCTATTATGCTACGTGTCCTTGTGACCTGATCTACGTTGGGATGACCACACGTTGTCTGAAAACACTTCATATTTGCTAGAGTCTGCCTGCCTGTTTTTACTTATGTTTTAACGATTTGTATGTTGATTTGGTACTCATTTGTCTCCCTGGACATTTTGCTCCATTTTCTACTTTGTATGTAAAGAATTTTTCAATAAAGTTTATACACATTTTTCACATTATGGCCATGTGATCGTTGTTTTCTGCTTCGGCACTCCTTTTTGTATAGTTTTTCAATGATTGGCCATCTATATATATATCTAGCGAGTGGGTTGTAGCATGGACGGTCCATATTTATTCTGTCTGATATATATATTTAGACTGTGCAACTCTAAACTCTGCTCTAATTCACATCTTTGTATTCTATTTACTGTGTTCAGCACAGGTTTTGAATTTTGGAGCATGGATTATAAAGCTAAGGAAATTGCTTGGCTTAATCAAGTCGAGCAGGTGTTTGGGGCTGATGGTTGCGCATCCCAGCAAGATGGGGATCACAAATGGGATGATAACTTCTCCGGAATACAGGATATGATCATCAAGCGTACCAGGTTATGGTGGAATAGGGTGTTTTTGGATACTTACCTCAATAGAAAAATGATACCAAGGGGCTTACATGTAAGGACTGTTCCCACCTTCCCTGTGGATGATGCTTTATTCATTTCCAAGTAGGAAACAACATGTAACGAATGTTCCTTTAAATTAATGAAGCAGTTGATTGAACTTAACACGGGCAAAATTGCTGGTTTGGATATATCCATTGATACTGCCCAAACAGCTTTGAAGTCTGATTGTCCTGCTGACAAATTAACTACATTTGAGGTTAAGTTGGAGAGGACTTTGGATGGCATCGTCAAAAAAATACAGGAAGCTCAAGTAAATAAAATAAATAGAGATATGCGGGACTATCAGTTGAAAAAGGTGTATCGATGGCGACAAGCAACCAATCCACAATCTTGTGTATCCCGTACGCCATCACTTACATCAGGTTCATCGTTAAGTGAAGGGTGTGGTGAAACATCTACAGCAATTGTGACCAGGTCAGGTTCATACAACAAGAGGCAACGTGACTTTTTCCATCCATATAAACGACAGAATTCG
The DNA here is from genome assembly GCF_046119375.1 of Phyllobates terribilis. Lineage (NCBI taxonomy): Eukaryota > Metazoa > Chordata > Amphibia > Anura > Dendrobatidae > Phyllobates > Phyllobates terribilis. Next base: position 450,915,044 of record NW_027362764.1, read on the forward strand.
AGGTCCCCAGAAAAGAAAAAAAGCGATTATAAGGTGATTAACTTGAGTCAACATTCTCTTTCAGATTCTGACCTTTCCCTTCTCAGCAAGGGCCTGTCTTTCTCTCCTTCTGCGGGGTTCGATGAGTTTACTTTGATCAAAGATTTGCACCTCTTCGCTAGGGCCTTAATTTTCAAGTATCATTTTCATGATCATAATCTTTGGAAATTGTTTCCCCTAGAGGAAGAACAACAAGCATTGAGGACCCTGGAGGAAATAGCAGTGGAGCACTACACCCCGGACAGTGGTAAGATTCCTCCATCTATTAGAAGGGGCTCCAGACGTTTCCCCCCCCTTTCTAGTAATACCAATGTGGAAATGTTTGTTCGTATTGTATCTAATGAATTAGGTAAAATACCGTGTTACATCTCAAATGACAATCTAAGTAGAGATGAGAGACAAAGGTTAAAAATTCTGAAGGACTTACCGGATGTGGTGATTAAACCCGCCGATAAGGGTGGGAATTTGGTGGTTTGGCCGAGACAGATGTATGAAACCGAGGCTCTTCAACAGTTACGCGACAAAACGTGTTATAGACGGTTGACATATAATCCGCTCCTTACTTTTCAGGAACAATTGAATAAAATTTTAGATAGAGCTACTAGTGGAGGAGTGATTTCATGTGAATTAGCATCTGTTTTGATCATGGCCGAACCAACAATTCCCACCCTGTATCTCCTTCTGAAGATACATAAAAATCTGAACAGACCCCCAGGACGTCCAATTATATCGGGTAGGGGGAACTACCTGGAGCCCATCAATAGATGGATAGACTCTATTCTAAATCCACTAGTCGAGAGTCTCCCCTCGTTTTTAAGAGACACTGGCGATCTGCTGAGAAGGGTACATGGTCTATATCTGGAAGTAGATTCTATGATGGTTACTGCCGACATTGAGTCGTTATATACCAGTATTAGACACAACGATGGACTTCGCGCTGCACAACATTTTCTGCAGGGATCTTCCTTGTCCCATGACATGCAGGCATTGGTATTGGAATTGTTAGAATTCACGCTTACTCACAACTTTTTCATATTTAAGGGGTCCTTCTACCTGCAGCTCCAGGGGACAGCTATGGGGGCGGCCTTTGCCCCCTCCTATGCTAATCTCTTCCTGGGGTTATGGGAGAGGGACCTCTCCTTGCCAGATCAGGGGTCTGTGATGGGCCGCGTCCTTTCCTGGACGCGGTACATCGACGACATCTTTCTGATCTGGCAGGGCTCACGTGATCACCTTGTGATGTTTATGCAAGATTTAAATAGTAATACACTAAATATACGGATCACATTTATTGATGATCCTAATAAAATTGAATTTCTAGATGTATGCTTGATGAGGGACAAAGACAATGCCATCCAAACGAATATCTTTAGAAAACCAACATCAACAAATATTCTTCTCCATGCCTCGTCTTTTCACCCACGTCATATGATTCAATCTGTTCCGGTGGGGCAGTTTCTGCGTCTCCGCAGAATCTGCTCCACTGAACATGATTTTGAGACGCAGGCAAAAGATATGAAGGAACGTTTCCATGAACGTGGGTACAGTCATAGAATGGTGAAGAGGGCCTACAACCGTGCTAAACACTCTTCTCGCCAGAACCTGCTTTATAGATCTAGCGAGAGACAGAATAATGATCTGGTCAGGTTTGTTACCGCGTTCCATACCCAGATACCCGCTGTCAGGCAGGCCCTTGCCAAAGCCTGGCCAGTATTAACTGCTGACCCTGTTTTGTCAAAATACGTCTCGGCTAAGCCATCGATTGTTTTCCGGCGTGCTAGGAACCTTCGAGACCATTTGGTCCGTAGTCATTATGAGGGAAATGGTGTACATACCTTTTTGGGCAATGCCAGGGTACACCCTGGATGTACACCTTGTGGGCGATGTGTTGCTTGTCCCAACGTGATCAGGTGCACTACATTTGTTGACTCTATGGGTGAACGTTCATTTGAAATCAACAAACACATTACATGTTTGTCACGTTATGTGATCTATTATGCTACGTGTCCTTGTGACCTGATCTACGTTGGGATGACCACACGTTGTATGAAAACTCGTGTTAGAGAACACGTATTGGGGATACTGGCCGCATCTGAACAGAATGATATGTCCACCCTTAAACCTATACCAAGACACTTTAAACTACATCATAACTGCAACGCTAAATTATTAAAGGTGAGAGGGATCGATATGGTGGACGTGAATATACGTGGGGGTCCTGTATCCCGGAGACTTGCACAGATAGAGACAAGGTGGATTTGGACCTTGAAAACCTTACACCCTAACGGTCTCAATGAGAACAATAGCTTTGCCCCATTTTTGTGACCATTCTGTGTCATTAATTTATAGCGCTGGTACCATGTATTCATACAATACTTATTTTTAACTTGTTTATTTGTAGTTTCTTATATTTTTATTTTTCTTTAGCAGGCTTATTGACTTTGGCTGATGCTGAATATTTGATCATTTATATGTATTATTTATGTGGCCATCATTTGTGCACATCTATATAAAACAAGGTTGCCATCCGTGTCGGGAGACTCCATTTGGGACAAGATGACTGTGGAAACAGTTGAATGCATACCATGTAATTGTTATACCTTGTATTTCATATATTTGTATTTTTACATCGTATGATATAGTTATACACTGTATGTGGCACTCCCTCTCTTCTAAAGTATGTCTGTATATGTGAATTATTTATGACCTATGATGATGTATATCTATGGGGTTTTGACTTTATAATTATGTGGCTGTTGACCATTTACTTTATGTGAGTGGTGGCCACATTTAAAAGTGTCAATCTGTATATTTATTCAATATGTGCTATTCATTGATTATTGTATCGTAATATATACAAAAATCCTGTATATTTACATCCCTGTTACCATAATGTATCCACTTCTATCTATGTTCATTGTTACAGTATGGTTTAACTCCATGGGGGGTGGCATTCTGGTTTCCGCAGCTCTTTTCCGTAAGGTATGGGCTCTCCTTCCTTCTTTCGGTGCATATACAAACATGTTTACATTGCTAGATTGTGCGACATGCACACATGCCCGCGTCTTGGTACGCAGGGGCATTGCCGTCCCTACATACCTGACTTCTTTCGGCATCCTTGGGTAGTTTTCTGCCGCGATGCCGACGGAGCCTGGTGTCCTGGTTACGGCGTTGCTCCCTGCGTCACTTCCGGTAAGTCGCAGGGCTTGACTGGGTAGCGTCACTCATCACTATGACTGCACACACGTGAGTTGCTATTTCCGGTGTGGGTGGTGTGCTGTCTTATTGGCCAGCTCTTTTTCGCGCTATATATTTAAGTGATTGTCTATTGAGCCACAGCAGTCCCCTTGAGAAAGGCAATAGTGCCAAAACGCGCATCGGGGAAGCACGCATCGTGCAGGCTCTCCGTCTTCCACCTAGGTAATTATGCATGACCTTTTGATTATGTGAGGATAGGGATGTTTACCCCTGGGACATGGCTATTTATAATATATATTGATGTTTCGCCATGGTGTCCCTTCATATTTGCTAGAGTCTCCTAAGCATATGATAATGGGGAGTATGGTAGTTGTGAGACGAGATTCCTGCATTTCTTATGCTGCCTGCCTGTTTTTACTTATGTTTTAACGATTTGTATGTTGATTTGGTACTCATTTGTCTCCCTGGACATTTTGCTCCATTTTCTACTTTGTATGTAAAGAATTTTTCAATAAAGTTTATACACATTTTTCACCTTATGGCCATGTGATCGTTGTTTTCTGCTTCAACACTCCTTTTTTTAAGAACAGACACAGTAGCAAGATACAGGAGCAGGTCTAGGTATGCAGCCCTTAGAAGGCGGAAGGAACAGGCTAGGAGCGTGTTCAGACAGAACAGACAAGATACAGGAGTGGGTCTAGGTATGCAGCCCCTAGAAGGCGGAAGGAACAGGCTAGGAGCGTGTTCAGACAGGACAGACAAGATACAGGAGCGGGTCTAGGTACGCAGCCCCTAGAAGGCGGAAGGAACAGGCTAGCAAGCAAGCAAACACAGAAAGGGACCTGGCACATTCAGAGTGAAAGAGCACACTGAATGAAACACAATGCTCAGACAGGGTTTCTTCGGAGGAGCTGGGTTAAATACCAGATGACAGGCAGCAATAGGCTGAGGACGCACAAGGGGTGTGCCCGCAGCAGGTACAAGAAACAGGAAGTGATCGGGCGCCGCCCTTAAGCAGCAGAAACAGAGGCAAGCAGACAGCATGGAGGGAAGCCAGGCTAGCAGACTGGACTGGAGATCAAGTGCGCGCTCTTGCACAGTGGGAGATGGACCACTATGCAAGGACGCCGCCAGGTATGTTACAGTACCCCCCCCATACGCCCCCTCTTCTTCAGGCCTACCAGAGTGTTCCGCAGGGAATTCGAGGACCAATCCTTCACTTCAAGGAGATCACTTCCACTGTCCACAGGAAAAACTGGTCTCATCTGAGTAGCTAGGATGCTACCTCCTGTCCAGCCATCCTCAGCAACAGACGAAACGGGTGGAGTACCAGGAGCAGCAAAAAAGGAAGTCTCTCTCCACATATTTTCAGGTGGCACCCCAGAGGGTTCAGGAGACAACTGGAAGTCCTCCGCCGGGTTGGAGGGGTGCAGAGACTTGGGGATAGCCTCTGCTTCGGAGTACACTAGGTCGGACTCACTGGAAGAAGCGGCTGTGGTATCAGGTACCGAGTATAGGAGAGTCTCTGTCCATTCGCTATCAGGTAGCACCCCGAAGGGTTCAGGAGACAACTGGAGGTCCTCCGCCTGGTCTGAGGGGTGTAGAGACTCGGGGATAACCTCTGCTTCGGAGTACACTAGGTCGGACTCACTGGATGAAGCGGCCGAGGTATCAGGTACAGAGTATAGGGAAGTCTCTGTCCATTCGCTATCAGGTAGCACCCCGAAGAGTTCAGGAGACAACTGGAGGTCCTCCACCTGGTCGGAGGGGTGTAGAGACTCGGGGATAACCTCTTCTTCGGAGTACACTAGGTCGGACTCACTGGACGAAGCGGCCGAGGTATCAGGTACAGAGTATAGGGAAGACTCTTTCCATTCGTTATCAGGTAGCACCCCGAAGGGTTCAGGAGACAACTGGAGGTCCTACACCTGGTCGGAGGGGTGTAGAGACTCGGGGATAACCTCTGCTTCAGAGTACACTAGGTCGGACTCACTGGATGAAGCGGCCGAGGTATCAGGTACAGAGTATAGGGAAGACTCTGTCCATTCGCTAGCAGGTAGCACCCCGAAGGGTTCTGGAGACAACAGGAGGTCTTCCGCCTGGTCGGAGGAGTGTAGAGACTTGGGGGTAACTACCGCTTTAAGGTAATCATTGTCAAGCTCACAGGATGGAGCGGACGAAGTATCGGGTACCGGTTGTAGGGAAGTCTCTCTCCATTTGTCATCAAGTGGTATCCCGGAGGATTCAGGAGGCAAAAGGGGGTCCTCCGCCAGGTAGTGGAGGTGCACAGACTCGGAGGTATTCACTGCTTTGGAGCACCCTTGGACAGGCTCACCGGTTAAAGTGGGTGAAGTATCAGATAACGGGTGCAGGCAGTCCTCCTGAGTAGATTCTGGGTGGGCAGTAGTCTCTTCGGGCAGGAGAACTAGTGCGCTAACCACGCACATTACCTGTCGGGGCCGCTCCGGGATACCGGAAAATGAAGCTTCAGCAGGAACCTCAAGGTTGGGACCAGGAGGTCTTTGGGAGGACAGACCCTGGTGTGACGGCTTGCCTCTACGCCTAGCACGTCTGGACTGCCTCTTGAGGTTGGGAGAAGAATTCCGGAGAGCGTAGTCATCCTGTGTAGATTCTGGGTGGGCAGTAGTCTCTTCGGGCAGGAGGACTGTGCCGGAGAGTGAATGCCTGGATGGGCGTAACTAAGTATTCACCCGATCCGACCAGGGTCGCACGACGGCATACGACGCCAGTGCACCAAGGAGGAACCGAGCAGAGGGACCAGGTGCTACTCCAGGACAGACCCCGGACATGGCTGTTGACCCACACCGGGGTATACAGGAACAGACAGGTTAGGCTGGCACACAGACTGGTGGGTATAGGCAGGCACGACTGGTATGCAGGCAGGTGGGTATGCAGGCAGGGGGGTACAGGCAAGCACGGCTAGAGTGCAGACAGGGAGGCAATAGCAGGTTGGAACACAGGCGGGATAGGACTAGAGATGAGCGTTGTTCGACTCGAACTGTTCACCAATCTCAAATTCGAGCTGTTTTGGGCGGTGATCGAGCCGTTCGGCGAACACGAACGATTTGAGAAAAATTCGGCTGTTCGAGGTTATGTTCGATAACTGTTCGTGCACCAAAATCATAACTGGATTTTTTCTCAGTAATGATGAAAATTAATGTTAATACGCAGTTTGAGTGTACAGCGGGGCGGGGGGAGGTGCAGGGGATGGATATCTGCAGGAATAATGAAGATCTCCATTTTTTTTTCTCTTTCCCGCATTTACAGTGGGGAGGTGCAATCTGTCAGCCTATCAGCAGCGCACACACGGAGCGAAGTGCTTTTTTCACACAAGCAAGGGCATGTGTCATTGGCAGTGTATGTCACATGTCCTTGCCCTATAAGACCAAGCCATTTTCCCCGTCGCCACCATTTTCTCACTGCTGCAGCTGCGTGTTAGACGGCACCGCTGTTGCTGTGTGCGCTATACCTTGTTAATTTCAAGCCAATTTTCGCACAAATCTACAGATAGCTTGGGAGTAGGGAATAGTTGTGATTGCAGTCCTTTTATGGACTAGGTTACAGCATTTACTACGACTTTTATCAGGCAGGTCTGTGCTCTTAAGTAGATAGGTTGTGGGAGTAAAGATTAATTGTAATTGCAGTCCTTTTCAGGACTAGGTTACATCAGTTCCTATCAGTTTTTGCCAGGCAGATCTGTGCCAGTGCTGTGCAAGTTTTTTTCACAGCATTCGGCTGAATCTAGCAAAGCTAATCCTTTTTGGCCTATTGCAGAGTGTGTTAGTCAGTGGAGTAGCCTATCTGTGTTGCAAGATATACCACCTGTGTATAGAATACCAATTTTTTTACTGCACCTAGTGAAGTAAAATCTTTTGGGCATAGCATCATTCTATTAGTCCATCTATACTGACCTCCATCTGGTTGCAAATTGAATATAATTTTCTTCTGCATCTAGCTCTGAAAAAATATTTGGCCTTCTAGCAGTGTGTGGGACTTTCTCTATTAGTCCATCTATACTGACCTCCATCAGGTTGCAAATTAAAAATAATTTTTATCTGCATCTACCTCTGAAAAAATATTTGGGCTTCTAGCTGTGTGTGGGACTTGTTCTATTAGTCCATCTATACTGACCTCCATCAGGTTGCAAACTGAATATAATTTTTTTCTGCATCTAGCTCTGAAAAAATATTTGGCCTTCTAGCAGTGAGTGGGACATTCTCTATTAGTCCATCTATACTGACCTCCATCAGGTTGCAAATTAAAAATAATTTTTATCTGCATCTAGCTCTGAAAAAATGTTTGGCCTTCTAGCAGTGTGTGGGACGTTCTCTATTAGTCCATCTATACTGACCTCCATCAGGTTGCAAATTAAAAATAATTTTTATCTGCATCTAGCTCTGAAAAAATATTTGGCCTTCTAGCAGTGTGTGGGAATTTCTCTATTAGTCCATCTATACTGACCTCCATCAGGTTGCAAATTAAAAATAATTTTTTGTCTGCATCTAGCTCTGAAAAAATATTTGGCCTTCTAGTAGTGTGTGGGACTTTCTATATTAGTCCATCTATACTGACCTCCATCAGGTTGCAAACTGAATATATTTTTTTTCTGCATCTAGCTCTGAAAAAATATTTGGGCTTCTAGCAGTGTGTGGGACTTGTTCTATTAATCTATCTATACTGACCTCCATCAGGTTGCAAAATGAATATAATTTTTTTCAGCATCTAGCTCTGAAAAAATATTTGGCCTTCTAGCAGTGTGTGGGACTTGTTCTATTAGTCCATCTATACTGACCTCCATCACGTTGCAAATTCAAAATAATTTTTTGTCTGCATCTAGCTCTGAAAAAATATTTGGCCTTCTAGCAGTGTGTTGGACTTTCTCTATTAGTCCATTGATACTGACCTCCATCAGGTTGCAAATTAAAAATAATTTTTATCTGCATCTACCTCTGAAAAAATATTTGGGCTTCTAGCTGTGTGTGGGACTTGTTCTATTAGTCCATCTATACTGACCTCCATCAGGTTGCAAACTGAATATAATTTTTTTCTGCATCTAGCTCTGAAAAAATATTTGGCCTTCTAGCAGTGTGTGGGACTTTCTCTATTAGTCCATCTATACTGACCTCCATCAGGTTGCAAATTAAAAATAATTTTTATCTGCATCTAGCTCTGAAAAAAATATTTGGCCTTCTAGCAGTGTGTGGGACTTTCTCTATTAGTCCATCTATACTGACCTCCATCAGGTTGCAAATTAAAAATAATATTTTGTCTGATCTAGCTCTAAAAAATATTTGGCCTTCTAGCAGTGTGTGGGACCTTCTCTATTAGTCCATCAATACTGACCTCCATCAGGTTGCAAACTGAATATATTTTTTTCTGCATCTACTTCTGAAAAAATATTTGGCCTTCTAGCAGTGTGTGGGACCTTCTCTATTAGTCCATCTATACTGACCTCCATCAGGTTGCAAACTGAATATAATTTTTTTCTGCATCTACTTCTGAAAAAATATTTGGCCTTCTAGCAGTGTGTGGGACTTGTTCTATTAGTCCATCTATACTGACCTCCATCAGATTGCAAACTGAATATATTTTTTTTCTGCATCTACTTCTGAAAAAATATTTGGGCTTCTAGCTGTGTGTGGGACTTGTTCTATAAGTCCATCTATACTGACCTGCATCAGGTTGCAAACTGAATATAATTTTTTTCTGCATCTAGCTCTGAAAAAATATTTGGCCTTCTAGCAGTGTGTGGGACTTGTTCTATTAGTCCTTCTATACTGACCTCCATCACGTTGCAAATTCAAAATAATTTTTTGTCTGCATCTAGCTCTGAAAAAATATTTGGCCTTCTAGCAGTGTGTGGGACTTTCTCTATTAGTCCATCTATACTGACCTCCATCAGGTTGCAAATTAAAAATAATTTTTTTTGCATCTACCTCTGAAAAAATATTTGGGCTTCTAGCTGTGTGTGGGACTTGTTCTATTAGTCCATCTATACTGACCTCCATCAGGTTGCAAACTGAATATAATTTTTTTCTGCATCTAGCTCTGAAAAAATATTTGGCCTTCTAGAAGTGTGTGGGACTTTCTCTATTAGTCCATCTATACTGACCTCCATCAGGTTGCAAATTAAAAATAATTTTTATCTGCATCTAGCTCTGAAAAAAATATTTGGCCTTCTAGCAGTGTGTGGGACTTTCTCTATTAGTCCATCTATACTGACCTCCATCAGGTTGCAAATTAAAAATAATTTTTTGTCTGCATCTAGCTCTGAAAAAATATTTGGCATTCTAGCAGTGTGTTGGACTTTCTCTATTAGTCCATTGATACTGACCTCCAGCAGGTTGCAAATTAAAAATAATTTTTATCTGCATCTACCTCTGAAAAAATATTTGGGCTTCTAGCTGTGTGTGGGACTTGTTCTATTAGTCCATCGATACTGACCTCCATCAGGTTGCAAACTGAATATAATTTTTTTCTGCATCTAGCTCTGAAAAAATATTTGGCCTTCTAGCAGTGTGTGGGACTTTCTCTATTAGTCCATCTATACTGACCTCCATCAGGTTGCAAATTAAAAATAATTGTTATCTGCATCTAGCTCTGAAAAAAATATTTGGCCTTCTAGCAGTGTGTGGGACTTTCTCGATTAGTCCATCTATACTGACCTCCATCAGGTTGCAAATTAAAAATAATTTTTTGTCTGATCTAGCTCTAAAAAAATATTTGGCCTTCTAGCAGTGTGTGGGACCTTCTCTATTAGTCCATCAATACTGACCTCCATCAGGTTGCAAACTGAATATATTTTTTTTCTGCATCTACCTCTGAAAAAATATTTGGGCTTCTAGCTGTGTGTGGGACTTGTTCTATTAGTCCATCTATACTGACCTCCATCAGGTTGCAAACTGAATATAATTTTTTTCTGCATCTACTTCTGAAAAAATATTTGGCCTTCTAGCAGTGTGTGGGACTTGTTCTATTAGTCCATCTATACTGACCTCCATCAGATTGCAAACTGAATATATATTTTTTCTGCATCTACTTCTGAAAAAATATTTGGGCTTCTAGCTGTGTGTGGGACTTGTTCTATTAGTCCATCTATACTGACCTCCATCAGGTTGCAAACTGAATATAATTTTTTTCTGCATCTACCTCTGAAAAAATATTTGGGCTTCTAGCTGTGTGTGGGACTTGTTCTGTTAGTCCATCTATACTGACCTGCATCAGGTTGCAAACTGAATATAATTTTTTTCTGCATCTAGCTCTGAAAAAATATTTGGCCTTCTAGCAGTGTGTGGGACTTGTTCTATTAGTCCTTCTATACTGACCTCCATCACGTTGCAAATTCAAAATAATTTTTTGTCTGCATCTAGCTCTGAAAAAATATTTGGCCTTCTAGCAGTGTGTGGGACCTTCTCTATTAGTCCATCAATACTGACCTCCATCAGGTTGCAAACTGAATATATTTTTTTTCTGCATCTACCTCTGAAAAAATATTTGGGCTTCTAGCTGTGTTTAGGACTTGTTCTATTAGTCCATCTATACTGACCTCCATCAGGTTGCAAACTGAATATAATTTTTTTCTGCATCTAGCTATGAAAAAATATTTAGCCTTCTAGCAGTGTGTGGGACTTGTTCTATTAGTCCATCTATACTGACCTCCATCAGATTGCAAACTGAATATATTTTTTTTCTGCATCTACTTCTGAAAAAATATTTGGGCTTCTAGCTGTGTGTGGGACTTGTTCTATTAGTCCATCTATACTGACCTCCATCAGGTTGCAAACTGAATATAATTTTTTTCTGCATCTACCTCTGAAAAAATATTTGGGCTTCTAGCTGTGTGGGACTTGTTCTATAAGTCCATCTATACTGACCTGCATCAGGTTGCAAACTGAATATAATTTTTTTCTGCATCTAGCTCTGAAAAAATATTTGGCCTTCTAGCAGTGTGTGGAACTTGTTCTATTAGTCCTTCTATACTGACCTCCATCACGTTGCAAATTCAAAATAATTTTTTGTCTGCATCTAGCTCTGAAAAAATATTTGGCCTTCTAGCAGTGTGTGGGACTTGTTCTATTAGTCCATCTATACTGACCTCCATCAGGTTGCAAACTGAATATAATTTTTTTCTGCATCTACTTCTGAAAAAATATTTGGCCTTCTAGCAGTGTGTGGGACTTGTTCTGTTAGTCCATCTATACTGACCTCCATCAGATTGCAAACTGAATATATATTTTTTCTGCATCTACTTCTGAAAAAATATTTGGGCTTCTAGCTGTGTGTGGGACTTGTTCTATTAGTCCATCTATACTGACCTCCATCAGGTTGCAAACTGAATATAATTTTTTTCTGCATCTAGCTATGAAAAAATATTTAGCCTTCTAGCAGTGTGTGGGACTTGTTCTATTAGTCCTTCTATACTGACCTCCATCACGTTGCAAATTCAAAATAATTTTTTGTCTGCATCTAGCTCTGAAAAAATATTTGGCCTTCTAGCAGTGTGTGGGACTTTCTCTATTAGTTCATCTATACTGACCTCCATCAGGTTGCAAATTAAAAATAATTTTTTTTGCATCTACCTCTGAAAAAATATTTGGGCTTCTAGCTGTGTGTGGGACTTGTTCTATTAGTCCATCTATACTGACCTCCATCAGGTTGCAAACTGAATATAATTTTTTTCTGCATCTAGCTCTGAAAAAATATTTGGCCTTCTAGCAGTGTGTGGGACTTTCTCTATTAGTCCATCTATACTGACCTCCATCAGGTTGCAAATTAAAAATAATTTTTATCTGCATCTAGCTCTGAAAAAATATTTGGCCTTCTAGCAGTGTGTGCGACTTTCTCTATTAGTCCATCTATACTGACCTCCATCAGGTTGCAAATTAAAAATAATTTTTATGTGCATCTAGCTCTGAAAAAATATTTGGCCTTCTAGCAGTGTGTGGGACTTTCTCTTTTAGTCCATCTATACTGACCTCCATCAGGTTGCAAATTAAAAATATTTTTTTGTCTGCAACTAGCTCTGAAAAAATATTTGGCCTTCTAGCAGTGTGTGGGACTTTCTCTATTAGTCCATCTATACTGACCTCCATCAGGTTGCAAACTGAATATAATTTTTTTCTGCATCTACCTCTGAAAAAATATTTGGGCTTCTAGCTGTGTGTGGGACTTGTTCTATTAGTCCATCTATACTGACCTCCATCAGGTTGCAAATTGAGTATAATTTTTTTCTGCATCTAACCCAGCCAATAGTTTTTTGCCTAATACCACAGTTTGGCCACTCAGCTCTGCTCGGTTCCCGTCCATTGTTTTTTTGTGCAAACAACTCCAGAGTTGTGAATTAGTTAACCACGAAAATGAGTGGAAAAAGGCCTGCTGCTGGTGGAAAGGGGAATAGGCGTGTTGGGAAGGGGAAAAAAGGTTGTGTCCATGGGGTAGGTGTTAAAGCAACAGTAACATCTGCAGAAGAAAGACCATCTTCCAGCCAAACTAAAATGTCTACTTCTTTTAGCGGACAATGTGATAAGATCCCTTTCTTACGGCCACGCCAATCGCTACAAATTCCAGATGAGGCACAAAAACAGCAGGTGCTTCATCGGATATCAAGTGTTCCTTTAAGTGGGCTCTCCTCCACATCAACTTCAACATCACAAATACTCCAATCCTCAAAGGTGTCACCCCAAACGCACTTGCTTCCTCACAGCTCCCAAATCTCCAGCTGCCCGTCTGAGCATGAGGTGGAACCGATGGTTGAGTCTGCAGAGCTGTTTACTCATACTATAGCCTGGGAATTAGAGGTCGACTCCAGCGCTTCTGTGAATCCAGAAGAGGAAATGATCTGCACTGATGCCCAGAATCTTTATGAGTCGGATCCAGGACCAGACGCAGAAGGTTCTGACCATAATGTAGACCCTCATTCCCAAACTGTAACTCCTGTTGGTGGAGACAATGAGGAAGACGATGATGAGACTCAAATACCTGATTGGAGCGACAACTTTAGTTTTTTGTCAGGGCAGGAACAGGTTGGCTCTGAGGACGACGGGTGTGATAACGCACAGGGTGATGATGATGAGGTTGGAGATCCCACTTACTGTCAACCCACAGTCAACCAAGAGATAGAATCATAGAATCATAGAATGGTAGAGTTGGAAGGGACCTCCTGGGTCATCTGGTCCAACCCCCTGCATAAAAGCAGGATTCACTAGATCATCGCAGACAGATGTCTGTCCAGCCTCTGTTTGAAGACGTCCATTGAAGGGGAACTCACCACCTCTCGCGGCAGCCTGTTCCACTCATTAATCACCCTAACTGTCAAAAAGTTTTTTCTAATATCTAATCTGTGTCTCCTCCCATTTAGTTTCATCCCATTGCTTCTAGTCTTTCCTTGTGCAAATGAGAATAAAGATGATCCTTCTACAATGTGACAGCCCTTGACATATTTGTAGACAGCTATTAAGTCTCCTCTCAGTCTTCTTTTTTGCAAGCTAAACATTCCCAAATCCTGCAACCCTTCCTCATAGGACATGGTTTGCAGACCAGTCACCATTCTGGTCGCTCTTCTCTGAACTTGCTCCAGTTTGTCTATGTCTTTTTTAAAATGTGGTGCCCAAAACTGTACACAGTATTCCAGATGAGGTCTGACCAAAGAGGAGTAAAGACCGATAATAACTTCACGTGATCTAGACTGTATGCTTCTGTTAATACATCCCAGAATTGTATTTGCCTTTTTTGCTGCTGCATCACACTGTTGACTCATGTTCAGTCTATGATCTATTAGTATACCTAAGTCTTTTTCACATGTACTGTTGCTTAGCTCTATTCCTCCCATTCTGTATATGCTTTTTTCATTTTTATTGCCCAGATGTAGTACTTTGCATTTTTCCCTGTTAAAAACCATTCTGTTGGTTGCTGCCCACTGCTCCAGTTTATTTAGGTCTTTTTGAATCCTCTCTCTCTCTTCTCTAGTATTAGCTATCCCTCCTAGCTTTGTGTCATCAGCAAATTTAATCAGTTTACCCTCAATTCCTTCATCTAAATCATTGATAAAGATGTTGAACAATACAGGTCCCAGGACGGAGCCCTGTGGTATCCCACTTGAGACATTCATCCAGCTGGATGTGAAGCCATTTACAACCACCCTTTGAGTCCGATCACTAAGCCAGTTATGAATCCATCTAACAGTTGCCTGGTCCAATGCATACTTGGTCATTTTTTCAATAAGGATGGTGTGAGATACTTTGTCAAATGCTTTGCTGAAGTCAAGATATACTATATCTACAGCATTTCCCTGATCCACCCAGTCAGTGATTCTGTCATAGAAGGAAATTAAGTTAGTCTGACATGACTTGTTAGTTACAAACCCATGCTGACTCTGGTTAATCACTTCATTCTTATCCATGTACTTACATACATGTTGTTTAATAATTTGTTCAAAGATCTTTCCTGGTATAGAAGTCAGACTCACCGGCCTATAATTCCCTGGGTCCACCTTCTTCCCCTTTTTGAAGATAGGAACAACATTTGCTCTTCTCCAGTCTTCTGGGACTTCTCCTGTTCTCCAAGAACTTTCAAGGATTATGGAGAGTGGTTCTAAAATTTCTTCTACGATCTCCTTCAGTACTCTGGGGTGTAATTCATCTGGACCTGGAGACGTGAACTCATTTATGTTAGCTAAATATTCCCTCACAATCTTTCTGTTTACAGATAACTTGGATTCCTCTATTCCTTTAAAAGGACAGTGAAGATCAGTTGATGTTACATTTTCTTTCTGAGAGAAAACAGATGCAAAATAGGAATTAAAAAGTTCGGCCTTCTCAACATCTTCTCTTACCATTTCTCCATTTTCATCCTGTAAAAATCCTATAGCATCTTTGACTTTTCTTTTACTTTTGACATACCCCCAAAATCCTTTTTTATTGCTTTTGACATCTCTTGCAAGCCTTAATTCATTGTCAGCTTTAGCTACCCTGATACGTGCCCTGCAGGATCTGCAGACTGCATTATAATCTTCTTTAGATATGCCTCCCTCTTTCCATTTAATAAACATTTCTTTCTTTCTTTTTAGCATGTGTTTAAGTTCTGTGTTCATCCATCCTGGTTTCCTTAAATGCTTCCCATTCTTCCTACTTTTCGGGATTGTTAACGATTGTGCTTTGAGAATCTCATTTTTAAAAATTTCCCATCCTTCCTGGACATTTTTGTCCTTAAGGACATCCAGCCATTGGATCCCTCCTATTCTCTTTCTGAGTCTCTTAAAATCTGCCTTTCTAAAATCTAACCTTGAAGTTTGAGTCTTCACATGTCTTCCTCCTCTAGTTATCCAAAATTCTATAATAGCATGATCGCTGCCTCCTAGGGTCCCACCCACCTTTACCTCCTCAACCATTTCCTCCCTGTTTATAAGGATTAGATCCAAAGTAGCAGATCCCCTTGTTTTCTCCCCTACCTTTTGGAAGATAAAGTTGTCAGCAAGAGAGGATAAGAATTTGCTTGACCTGTTAGTTTTACTTGAGAGAGATTCCCAACAAATGTCTGGATAGTTGAAATCTCCCATGACCACTACGTCATATTTTTTGGAGAACTTGGTCATTTGATACATAAAGAGTTCATCCATATCTTCAGCTTGCCCAGGTGGCCTGTAGTAAATGCCTACAATGGTGTCCTTTCCGTTGTTCTCTCCTTGTATTCTTACCCAAACAGTTTCCACAGAACTCCCAGTCTCTGAAGCTTCAATCTCTGTGCAGATATACGCTTTTCTAACATACAATGCAACACCTCCTCCTCGTTTATCAAGTCTGTTTCTTGCAAATAAGTTGTATCCTTTTAGCCTTTTATTCCAATCATGTGTATCGTCCCACCAAGTTTCAGTGATTCCAATGACTTCATATTCCTTTTCCTGCATTAGTAGTTCCAATTCTCCTTGTTTGTTGCCCATGCTTAGTGCATTGGTGTAAAAACATTTTAGTTTGTGATTGGTTTCTCTTCCTCCCATATTTTTATTATTTAAATTGTTTTGTCTTTGTTCTTCCTTTCCACTTCCAGTAGCAGAGATCTCAATAGTATTTGTCAGCTGTATGGCTTTTTCTGGCCTTTTGCTTCCCTTCCCACATTGTTCTAGTTTAAAGCTCTTCTGATGAGTTTAGCAAGGCGACTTCCAAATACATGTTTTCCAGTCTTCGTAAGGTGCACCCCATCTCTAGCAAGTAGTCCATCGTATAGGTAATTCATTCCGTGATCCAGAAATCCAAATCCTTGTTGACGGCACCATCGATGTAGCCAGTTGTTCACCTGTAGAATCTTATTCCACCTCATTGTTCCATGGCCATCCACTGGGAGGATGGATGAGAAGACCACCTGTGCTCCCAATTCTTTCACTTTCTTGCCTAAGTCTTCAAAGTCACTGCAGATGGTTTCCAGGTCCTTTCTTGCGGTGTCATTTGTCCCCACATGTATTAGCAGGAATGGGTAGTGATCTGTAGGTCTGAAGAGTCTTGATATCCTGTCAGACACATCTTTAATTTTTGCTCCTGGAAGACAGCACATTTCTCTTGAGGTTATGTCTGGTCTGCAGATAGCGGCCTCTGTTCCTCTTAACAGGGAATCCCCCATGACCACCACTCTCCGTTTTTTCTTCACAACATTCTTCTTTCTCCATCCAGGAGGATTCTGAGGGCTTACAAGGTTATTCATTGCTGGCAAAGTCTTATTTTGCTGTATTTCTTCATGGTTCTCCTGCGTGAGAGCCTGGTACTGGTTCCTGAGCAGTATGGGTGCTGACTGCCTCTCGATCCTCCTGCTTCTGTGGGTCACATGCTTCCATTCCTCTGTTTCGTCAGGTGCAGTTTGAATTTCTTCTCTTTCTGAATCATGAAAAGATAATTCTGCTCTGTCTAAGAACTCTTCATCTTCCTTAATGATTTTCAAGGTAGTTAACCTCTCTTCTAGATTTCGCAACTTTTCCTCCAACAGGGACACAAGCTTGCATTTCTGGCATGTGAAGTTTGGCTTTTCCACTGGCAAGTCTGTGAACATGTAGCAGGATATGCAGCTCACCAAATGGCTCCTGGACTCTTCCATGTTCTTATTGTTAATGTTCTGAAAACAGTGAAAAAAGCTTAAAAAAAAAGCTTCAAATACCGGCGCGCGGTTTACCGATGTCTTCTTTTCAGCTCCAACAGCCAAAATCCAGTGTTCTTTGAGCTCGCGGAGACTCTTCACTTACCCCAAAATGCAATGGGAATATGCAAATTATCTCCTCAGGACTCCTCCCCTGGTTTACCGATGTCCTCTTTTCAGCTCCAACACCCAAAATCCAGTGTTCTTTGAGCTCGCGGAGACTCTTCACTTACCCCAAAATGCAGTGGGAATATGCAAATTATCTCCTCAGGACTCCTCCCCTGGTTTGATGAGGTCAGCAGAGGAGGTGGAGGATGATGCTAGTGATGACGAGGTCAGGTTGCGCCTTCCTGGACAGAGACGTAGTACTGGAAGCACGTCAACAACTGCATCCTCAAACACAAATCTGCCTCTCACCACAAGTCGTGGTGGCTCTTCAGGTCGCATGGGTGCTAAGCCTTGCATAGCCTGGGCATTTTTTCAGATGGATAAAGATGACCCAACTCATGTTATCTGTAACATTTGTCAGCAAAAGCTAAGTAGAGGCCAAAAAATACATAGTTTGAGTACTTCATGCATGAACCGGCACATGGACATGAAGCATAAGTTGCAGTGGGAAGCTCACTGTGCTACAATGCGGCCTAGCCGGCCGGGCCAGCCACCGTCTGCCATATCTTGTGCATCCGCGGCCTCTTCATCCTCTGTGACTGGGGGGACAGCAGTCACACCTGTTTTTGGGAGCAGACCTGCCACCTCTTTACCCGCAACAGCAAGCGTGATTGGCAGGTCATCATTTTCTTTGGAGCTGGTAACACCAGCTGGTGTTGAGCGCTGTCCGACATCGATAGCACCACCTTTGGATCAAGGCAACCTAACATGTCCGCCTGCATCTTCCTCACAGACCGGCAGTTTGCCGGGGACACCCTTATCAACCCCGTCTAAGCACAATAGCCAGCCCTCGGTCCCCCAGATGTGGACAAGTAAAAGACCATTTCCTCCTAGCCATGAGAAAGCTAAGAGGTTGAATTTCACCATCTGCAAGCTCTTGGCTACAGAAATGCTGCCTTTCCGCCTGGTGGACACAGAGGATTTTCGAGACCTTATGTCCGTCGCAGTGCCCCAGTACCAGATGCCCAGTCGGCACTACTTCTCAAAGAAAGGTGTGCCTGCGCTCCACCAGCATGTCGCACATAACATCACCGCTTCTTTGAGAAACTCTGTGTGTGACAGGGTGCATTTCACCACAGACACTTGGACGAGTAGGCATGGACAGGGGCGTTACATGTCGCTGACTGGGCACTGGGTAACTATGGTGACAGCAGGACAAGGGGCTGCTGTCCAAGTCTTGCCGTCCCCACGAGTTGTGCATCAATCCTCTTTATCTCAAAGTTCCTCCACTGCTTCTGCCTCCTCAAGCTCCTCTCGGTCCTCCACCTGCACCCAAAGCCTGTCTGGTCATGCCACAAGCTTTCTAACTGCGCAGAAGGGATCCTGCACACCTCCTTACTATGCTGGCAGTAGGGCTCAAAGTCATCAGGCGGTTTTTACTTTGAAATGTCTGGGAAATGTGAGTCACAAAGCTGAGGAGTTGTGGTCAGCTCTGGAGAACCAATTTCATGAATGGTTGTCTCCACTGGACCTGAAACCAGGGAAGGCCGTGTGCGACAATGCTGCAAACCTGGGTGCGGCCCTTCGCCGGGGCAATGTCACACACGTGCCTTGTATGGCTCACGTGTTGAACCTGGTTGTCCAGCAATCTTTAGCCCACTATCCCGGACTAGATGGCCTTCTGCAGAGGGCACGGTCGCTGTGTGCTCACTTCCGCCGTTCGCATCCCGCAGCTCAGCGACTTACATCTCTACAGAAGTCGTTTGGCCTGCCACTTCACCGGCTAAAATGCGATGTGCCTACCCGGTGGAATTCAACTCTGCACATGTTGCAGCGACTGTGGCAGCACCGACAAGCCCTGGTGCAATACGTTCTGACGTATAGCCTGGGCCAATGAGATCCAGAGGTGGGGCAAATCACGCTGGAGGAGTGGTCTCAGATCAGGGACCTATGCACCCTTCTGCACAGTTTTAAAATGGCGACGAAGATGTTTAGTGCTGACTATGCCATTATCAGCATGACTATTCCGGTGATTTACATGCTGGAGCACATGTTAAACAGAATTCGGAGTCAGGTGGTGGCACAAGCGGAGGTGGAGGAAGTAGAGGAGGAGGAGTTGTATGCGGAAGGGCTAACATCTGCAAGGTCCAGACGGTCGGCAGCACCAAGGCGGCAGGCATGTGAGGGTGGGGGAGATGGTTTTACCAGGGCACATGGTAGCAGCCAAACTAGTGAGGAAGGTGCAGGAGCTCAGGAAGAAGTGGAGGACGAACTGATGGAAGACTCATTAGATGAGGGAAACCTTGATCACATTTCTGTTGTTCGAGGTTGGGGGGACAGGACAGAGGAAGGAAGCATGATTGTTACCTCGCCACCAACACAACAGGGACTTGGTGCTCCTGGATGCGCAACACACATGAGTGCCTTCTTGCTGCACTACTTGCAACATAACCCTCGAATTGTGAGAATTAGAAATAATCCTGACTACTCGGTAGCCACACTGTTAGATCCCCGGTACAAAAGTAAATTTGCAGAAATTATTCCTGCCATAGAAAGGGATGCACACATGCAGGAGTATCAGCAGAGACTGTTGCAGAATCTTACATGTGCTTTTCCACAAAACACCAGCAGTGCACGTAGTGAATCTCACAGTTCCAACTTGCCAACCGTGGGACCGTCGAGTGTTCAGCACTCAAACCACAATAGAACCACAGTATCTGCTGGTAACATCAATTTTGTGGAATCATTTCACCACTTTTTTAGCCCATCCTTTGCAAGGCCACAGGAGACAAGAAGTCTGACACATAGTCAACGCCTAGAGACGATGGTACAGGAGTATCTCCAAGAAAACATTGAAGCCATGACTGTGTCACTGGACCCTTGCTCTTTTTGGGCTTCCAATCTGGATAAATGGCCAGAGCTAGCCACTTACGCCTTGGAGATCTTGTCATGCCCTGCAGCCAGCGTTCTGTCTGAATGTGTGTTCAGCGCTGCTGGTGGTGTGCTGACAGATAAGCGCACGTGGCTCTCCACTGATAATGTAGACAGACTCGCGTTCATAAAGATGAACAAATCATGGATCCGAAATGACTTTTCTACCCCTGTGTCATCCTGGGGAGAGTAAAAGCTTGATGATTGGTTAAAATCACCTCACCAACCGTTTTAAGCTTTCAAATTACTAATCATGTTTATCTGTATCTTGGCTGGAAAATAATTTGGGCTTTGTAGCAGTGTGCAGCACTGATTCTATTAGGCCATCTATACTAAGCTCCACCAGATTTAAAATACTAATCATGTTTATCTGTACCTTGGCTGGAAAATAATTTGGGCTTTGTAGCAGTGTGCAGCACTGATTCTATTAGGCCATCTATACTAAGCTCCACCAGATTTAAAATTAAAAATAATTTTTAGCTGCATCTAGCCCGGAAAATAATTTTGGGGCTCCGAGATGCGCAAGACACGTAAGTGCCTTCTTGCTTCACTACCTGCAACATGACCCTCATATTGTCAGAATTCAAAGTAATCCTGACTACTGGGTTGCCACACTCTTAGATCCCCCAAACTTTTCGATCAACATTTTCATTTTAATAAAGACCAAAAAAATGGTCATTTTTGAAATTATAAGCATTAGCAGGTTATTAGAAACTGAAATCAAACAGTTTTCAACTCAAAACTTTATTCTAGGTGATGTTACATTTTCACATAGGACCCCTTGTTCGAAAGGAGCTTCTGAACTCTCTCGTCCATTGAATTTGTCAGGTTTTGGATGGTTTCTGCTTCAATTGTTTTGCATGAGGACAGAATACCCTCCCAGAGCTGTTGCTTAGATGTGAACTGCCTCCCGCCATCATAGACACTCCTTTTGATGATGCTCCAGAGGTTCTAAATGGGGTAGAGGTCAGGGGAGCATGGGGGTCACACCATAAGTTTGTCCCCTTTTATGCCCATATCAGCCAGAGATGCAGATGTGTTATGTGCAGCATGAGACGGTGCATTATCATGCATAAAAATGATCTTGCTGTGGAATACACGGTTCATCTTCTTGAACCATGGCAGGAAATGCTGTTTGAGAAAATCCACATACATTATGGAGTTCATCTTTATCCCTTCAGGGATCCTAAAGGGGCCGACAATCTCTCTCCCATGATTCCAGCCCAAAACATTACTCCACCTCCTCCTTGATGGCGCTGTAGCCGTGTTTGCGTCTGGTGTCCATCAACCAGCCATCCTCCACTCCATCCATCTGGACCATCGAGCGTTGCACGGCACTCATCCGTGAACAAAACAGTTTTGAAATCAGTCTTCATGTAATGTTTGGCCCACTGGAGCCGTTTCTCATTGTGTGAAGTGGATAGAGGAGGTCGACAGGATGGCGTATGCACAGCTGAAAACCTCTGAAGGACCCTGCATCTTGTTGTTCGGGGGACGTTGGAGGCACCAGCAGCTTCAAAAACTAGTCTGCTGCTATGACAAGGCTTTTTTGCCGCTGCTCTTTTAACCTGACGTAATTGCCTGTAGGAAAGAGTCCTCAATTTGCCCTTATCAGCAAGCACACGTGTGTACTGTGAATCAGCTACATACTTCTTGATTGCCAAGACGCTTCATCCTGATCATCGCACAATGTTGATTGTAGTCATGCCTTGACCTAAACACTCCACAATTTGTTGCTTCTCTGCAGCCGACACATCCTTTTTCTTTCCCATTTTGGCAGAAAATGTAGGCTGCTTAATAATGTGGGACAGCCTTCTTAAGTAGTCTTGCCTTTCATTGGACACACCTGCCAAACTAATTAGCACAGGTGTCTGCAATTGCTTACAGTGATATAAAGAGCCCTGACACACATCACCATCAATGAGTTTAACTGACAAACAAAAAAATTCTTACCTTATCACTCCTAAACACTTTTTGCATAATAATTTGGAACACAGTGTACATGTGCTTTTCCACAAAACACCAGTGGTTCACGTAGTGAATCTTAGAGTTCTAACTTGCCAACCGTGGTCTGTATGGAGTTGTTCAATAAAGGGCCCAAAATTAAGATAACATAGATGGGAGAGGTCTCTATGAATAGGAATTCCTAAGTATTTGATACCCTGTGAGGGCCAGGCAAAGGGAAAGTTGGACTGGATGGAATCCTGTATGGATTTGGGGAGGGAGACATCGAGGACCTCAGACTTTGCTGCATTGATTTTAAAATTTGACTATGTAAAAAAGTGATCTATTTCAGCCATAACAGCAGGGATGGATATATGTGATTGAGTGATATATACTAGGACATCATCAGCAAATAGAGAGCACTTGTACTCGGTGCCTCCCACCTCAATCCACCTAATATTGGGGTTATGGCGAATTGATGAGAGCAGGTGCTCCGTCACTAGGATGTATAAGAGAGGGGACAGAGGACATCCCTGCCTTGTCCCATTGGTGATTATGAAAGGTGATGAAAATGCTCTGACGCGCCCCCTGGGCCTTGGGACACAAGGAGCCGGACCCTTTTTGGTGGATGCTGGTGGTTGTAGTCTCCGTGGCGGCGACCCGGTTCCGTGGCTCAGGGCGGTCAAACCAGTGGCGGAACTATTTATGTGGTTTTGATGTTTAAATGTCCGACTACGCCACCCGTGGATTGCAGTCAGAGTGAACCGCCGCTGCAGGGCAGACCGCTGAGGCTGGTGTTGTGGGTGCTGCAGAGCGTAGCATAACTCCCCACGGGAGGAGTATAGCCTCAGGGCAGTGTATGTGGAGGATGGGGGTGATGGTGCAGGGCAGCAGCAGTAACGACACGGAGTCAGTGATGCAGTCCAGGGCCTTTACTCACAGTTCTTATTATCCAGACCACGTCTGCAGGTAACGGCTGCCCACGTCGTACTGTGCTCACCAGGTGAGGGGCTCAGACAACTCCCAGATAACTTTGGAGCACTTCACAGGACCCCCTTTGTGTGTCCTTTGTCTAGCCTTTCTTACCAACCCTTCTGTCCGGCTGCCTCGGGCCTCCTCTTGGTAAACTTGGCGCCAGTTTCCCTGACCCTATGTGGTGCCTTCCTAGCGGGTGTAGCGAGGGGCTGCGCCACATAAAATGTCACAGCCTCCGGTTTCTAGCTGAGGGTCGTTTCCCGCCTCAACTAGTTTCGGGGACCGGTCTCCCCCTTTGGCCTGACCCCTCCACGCAGGTGGATTCGGGCGTGCGGTGGCGACGCGCCCGTCCGCACCCCTGGGATCCCTTTGTTCCTCGCTCCTGGAGCCATCTCCGCTCCTCTTCCTTCCTTCTCCCTCTTCCAGGCCTGGGCCTCTGTTACTAGGCCCGCCTCCGGAGCAGAGCTCATGCAGAGCCCCTGCTCCCTGTCACTTCTGCTCAGACTTCTCTGCACTGAACTAAGATGGTGCCCACCTTTTATACTCCCTTCTCAATGCACCCAGGAACTGCTTCCTCCCTGCTCCTGCACTACAGGGTTCCCCTTCCTCAGTGTTCCCTCCCCCCCACTCCAGCCAGGGACAGGGACTATCGTGCCCATCTCAGGGGCATATTGGTCGCCCTGCCCCACTGCAATGTGGTGTAATGCATGCAGGTGTCGGGTCCTGATCCACACTCCATCCTTACCTGAGAGTGAGATATCACACCTCTGGGTGAGGTGCAATAACTCTGTAGCAACCGAGCCCTCAGGGTGCTACAGTTCCATTTATCTTCAGCCTAGGTGCTGTATTGCGATACAGGGCCGTGATTTTGGCTATAAAAGGGTCCCCTAAACCCCTACCCCAAACTTTTTAAGAGAATAATATATGGCGTGCCAGGAGACTCTATGGAATGCTTTCTCAGCATCCAACGAGATTATCTAATTACAAATTTTTAACTGCATCTAGCCCAGGAAATACTTTGTGCCTAGTAGCAGTGTCTGCTAGTCAGCGGATTATCCCGGCTGTTAAGCAAGCTACACCACCTGTAGTTTGGACACTTAATTTTTTCAAAGGAAATGCTTCGGGACCACGGGATACTCAGTGAAGAGCATCAGGAGGCACCCCAAGGCATAGGGGCTGGGACTGGCAGTAGGATGCCTTGCGGTGGACAGCCGAGCTCGATCCTTATAACAGCTTTTTAACTGCAGCAGCTTTAGTGGATGCTACTGGAGCTGGAATTACGCGGCTGCTGGCATGAGACTTGCCCTCCAATAGATCCTTGTAAATGGATTTAAAGTGTATTCATTCAAATTAGAGAGACAATTTAAATTAAAAAGCTTAGAGCTGCCTCCACCACAGGGGGGTTCGCTCGACCCACCAGCGGACAGGCACCAGTATTGGGAGAGGGGGGCTGGCCGTCAGGGTTCACCACGGCTCTGGCACAAACCCGGCGACACGGAGGTGGCACGGGCAGGAGCGGACTGGCCGTGTCAGCTTCTCAATTTTTGGATTTTAGAAGGGCATGACATGCCTAAATCTGTGTCTCCCCCTCCTTTTACTCCTCCACCTCTTTTCTTTTCGCATGACTATATGTACTTGTCACTTTTCCATGTGTTAGTTATGTCTTCTGAGCAGTCTGTCAGCTTTTGGACACCTTTGAAGGTGTCTTCTATGTGTTTCTATGTGTTTTTGTTTGCCTGCCATTGGTTTTAACGGTGTTCGAAGGTGTTCGACGAACAGTTCGGCGAACACACGGGTGTTCGACGAACCGAACCGAACTCGAACACTACGGGGGTGGCTCAACACTAGATAGGACCCAGTACACACTGGGACTCAGGAACAGAACCACAGATGTGGCGGACAAACACAGCAGAGTGAGTCCGCCCAGAGTGGTGAGCGAGATCAGGGCAAGACGAGACCGCCTAGAGCGGTGAGCGAGAGAAGAGCAGGACGAGGCCGCCTGGAGCGGTGAGCAAAGGGTCAGAGCAGAGTGTGACTGCCGGAGCAGCGAGCAAAGGTTCAGAGTAGAGCGAGACTGCCGGAGCAGCGAGCAAAGGGTCAGAGCAGAGCGGAAACCGCAGGAGCGGAGAGTGAGGCAGGGCTCTGTTCACATGGAACAGACAGGAAGAGAAAGGCAGAACCAGATACCCACAGGGTACTTGCAGTGAAGTAGCGAGTGGACCACAAACTCACAAACAGAAGTACAGTGACAACGAGCAGGAATTAGGTACGACTTCAGACTCTGCAGAAAAAGGAAAGGTAAGGACATAGAGAAAAACAGGAAACAGGCTAGAAGAGTATTCAGACAAGAACAGACACAGTAGCAAGATACAGGAGCGGGTCTAAGTATGCAGCCCCTAGAAGGCGGAAGGAACAGGCTAGGAACGTGTTCAGACAGGACAGACAAGATACAAGAGCGGGTCTAGGTATGCAGCCCCTAGAAGGTGGAAGGAACAGGCTAGGAGCGTGTTCAGACAGGCCTGGAAATACAGCCTCCAGGAAAGGCAGGCAAGCAAGCAAACACAGAAAGGGACCTGGCACATTCAGAGTGAAAGAGCACACTGAATGAAACACAATGCTCAGGCAGGGTTTCTTGGGAGGAGCTGGGTTAAATACCAGATGACAGGCAGCAATAGGCTGAGGACGCACAAGGGGTGTGCCCGCAGCAGGTACAAGAAACAGGAAGTGATCGGGCGCCGCCCTTAAGCAGCAGAAACAGAGGCAAGCGGACAGCATGGAGGATAGCCAGGCTAGCAGACTGGACTGGAGATCAAGTGCGCACTCTTGCACAGTGGGAGATGGAACACTATGCAAGGACGCCGCCAGGTATGTTACAATACGGTTCCGTACCCTCGCTTCTGAGCTTGCCTGGGACAACGAGGCTCTGGTGTCCATCTTCTGGGAGGGTCTTTCCGGTCGGATTAAGGACGAGTTAGCCGGTCGGGACATTCCTACCACCCTGGATGACTTAGTGTCACTAGCTACTCGGATTGACATCCGTTTCCAAGAACGTACCAAAGAGACTACCCGGGAGAGAAAGTTTCCTCGCCTTGCTCCTACTTTCCAGAGACCTGCCTCTGAACCAGTTACTTCCCAGGCGCACTTGCCCGAACCTATGCAGATCGACCAGACCAAGATGGTCAAATCACGCCAAGAGTCAAGCCGAGCCGAGGGGAGCTGTTTCTATTGTGGCAGTAAGGATCACTTCATCCATTCCTGCCCGGAGAAACCGGGAAACTCCATTGTATAGGACCACTCGGAGAGGTCATCCTAGGCAAAAGTAAGCCCTCTCCATCCCTGACTTTGTCTGTCTCTATCTCCTGGGGAGAGAACCGTCACTTTGAAATTGCTCACCTGGATTCTGGAGCTGCTGGAAACCTCATTTCCCAGTCCCTGGTAGAGAGATACCGGATTCCCACCAAACCTCTGGCTGAACCATTGTCAGTTGCCTCTGTGGATAGAAGACTTCTTCCGGTGACCATCCTGCTCGTCACTGAACCCATTTCCCTGCAGGTGGGAATGCTGCACTCTGAGAAGATATCCTTCCATGTGCTGTCTGGACTCTCTTACTCCCTATTGCTAAGTCTACCCTGGCTCCAGACACATGAACCCGTGCTGAACTGGCAATCCGGTGAAGTACTCCGGTGGGGACAGGACTGCCATAGGACCTGCCTGGTTCTGGTTTGCCCGGCTCGTCCTCCACCTACCCCGGCTAATTTACCCGGTCTACCGGCACCTTACTGGCCCTATGCAGATGTCTTTGGTAAAAAGGAAGCAGAGACACTGCCACCTCATAGTCCATATGATTGCCCGATCGACCTGGTACCCGGCGCCACTCCACCCCTTGGGCGTATTTACCCATTGTCGTCGGCCGAAACCCGGGCCATATCGGAGTACATCGAGGAGAATCTGGCCAGGGGATTCATCCAGAAATCTACTTCCCAGGCTGGAGCCGGATTCTTCTTCGTTAAGAATAAAGATGGTTCATTACGCCCATGTATTGACTATAGAGGACTCAACCAAATCACGGTAAAGAACAAATACCCCTTGCCGCTCATCTCCGAGTTGTTTGACCGTTTAAAGGGAGCTAGGATCTTTACCAAGTTAGATCTATGTGGGGCGTATAACCTGGTCCGAATCCGTCAAGGAGACGAGTGGAAGACGGCATTCAATACCCGGGACGGTCACTATGAATACCGTGTGATGCCCTTCATTCTCTGCAATCCTCCTGCCGTCTTCCAAGAATTGGTCAACGACATCTTCCGTGATCTTTTCTACTCTTGCGTGGTGGTGTACCTGGACGATATCTTGATCTTCTCTCTGGATCTTCCCACTCACCGGAGGGATGTTCATCAGGTCCTGCTTAGGCTCAGGCAGAATCACCTCTATGCAAAGTTCGAGAAGTGCCTCTTCGAGCAGACCTCTCTTCCTTTCCTGGACTATGTTATCTCCCAGACAGGCCTACGAATGTATCCCGAGAAGCTCTCTGCTGTCCTAAAGTGGCCCCGTCCGGAGGGGTTTAAGGCGATTCAGTGATTCCTGGGCTTCGCCAACTACTATCGTCTCTTCATCCCGCACTTCTCTTCCCGGACTGCTTCCATATCTGCACTCACCCGTAAGGGAGCAAATCCTAAGGAATGGTCGCCTGAAGCTGAGGAGGCATTCCTTTCCTTAAAGCAAGCCTTCTCCTCAGCCCCAGTGCTGCACCGTCCGGATAGCAACAAACAGTTCTACCTGGAGTTAGATGCTTCCTCCTCCGGAGCCCGAGCGGTGCTCACCCAAAAGTCTTCATCCGCGAGAATGGTAACCTGTGGCTTCTTCTCCAAACTCTTCTCCTCGTCTGAGCGCAACTACTCCATAGGAGACCGAGAACTCTTAGCCGTTAAATTGGCGCTGGAGGAGTGGCGTTACCTGCTTGAAGGGGCTCTATACCCAGTGATCATCTATACGGATCACAAAAACCTGGCATATCTCCAGAATGCCCAAAGACTCAATCCGCGTCAGGCCCGGTGGTCTTTGTTCTTTGCCCGCTTCGACTTCGTCCTACATTTCCGCCCAGCGGACAAGAATGTCATAGCCGACTCCTTGTCCCGATCCTTCCTGTCCTCCGATCAAGAGGAGGAGCCTATGCATATCATAGACACCTCCAAAGTGATGAATGTGGCCCCCTTGGATCTGACTCGTCTTCCACCCGGTAAGACGTTTGTAGCGGTACCAGATCGTGAGAAGGTTCTTCACTGGGGTCATTCATCTAAACTAGCCGGCCATGCTAGCCAAAAGAAGACCTTCCTACTCATTATCCGGCATTACTGGTGGCCTACCCTTCCAGCCAGTTGCCTCCTGCCTCTTCCCGTACCTGCTGCCCCGTGGCAGCACATTGCCATGGACTTTATTACTGATCTCCCTGTTTCTGCCGGTTGTACAGTCATTTGGGTTGTCGCCGATCGCTTCTCTTAAATGGCCCACTTCATCCCTCTGCCTGGTCTCCCGTCTGCATCTCAGTTGGCCAAGGATTTCTTCCGTCATATCTTCCGTCTCCATGGTCTACCTCTCCACATTGTGTCGGATCGAGGGGTTCAGTTCACCTCACGTTTCTGGAGAGCTACCTGTAAGCTACTGGATGTCACTCTGGATTTATCCTCCGCCTACCATCCACAGTCCAATGGCGAAGTGGAGCGAATCAACCAAATCCTTACCAGCTACCTCTGGCACTTTGTTAACGCTCACCATACCGACTGGGTGGAGGTCCTACCATGGGCCGAATTCTCCTACAACAACCATGAGAGCGAATCCACTTCGAAATCCCCTTTCTTTGTGGTCTACGGCCAACTTCCTCAGATTCCATTTCCCTTCTCCACCTCGGTGGACAACCCTGCCGCGGAGGTTCTTGTCAGTGAATTCTCCACCCTTTGGGAGAATACCAGGTCTGCACTTCTGCAGTCATCCGAGCGGATGAAGAAACATGCTGACAGGAGACGTCTGGAGCCTCCTCAATTCCGCCCGGGAGATAAAGTCTGGCTCTCTTCCAAACATGTCCAACTCAAAACACCCTCCTATAAGTTGGGCCCTCTGTTCATTGGTCCATTCAAAATTCTCAAACAGATCAATCCAGTGGCCTACAAGTTAAAACTCCGGGCAACCTTACGGATTCCCAACTCCTTCCATGTATGTATCCTCAAACCAGTTGTGTTTAACTCTTTTTCAAACAATCCAGGTACTCCTCCTGCTCCGGTTTCCGCTGAGGACATTTTTGAGGTAGAGAACATTCTGGCCACTAAGAGGGTAAGAGGAAAGACCCTTTTTCTTGTGGATTGGAAGGGGTTTGGCCCAGAGGAGAGAACTTGGGAACCCAGGGAGAACATTCATGCCCCGCTTCTCCTTGAAAAATTCCTTTCTGGCCTAAAAAAGAGGGGGCGTAAAGGGGGGGTACTATAGCATCGGCATCTCTGCCTCCTGCCAGGCAGAGACGCCATCCCTCTCACCTCCTCTCTCCACGCGCTTCCCGCTCTCCTTCTCTTCCTGCTGTGTGCGCGCGCAGTCCCCCGGGCACTGTGCTTAGGGTGCACGCGCGTTCCCCCCCCCTTAAAGGGGCCGCGTGCGCCATCCTAAGGAGTCCCCGGCCAATAGCCGAGGGTCCTCCCATATATAGAGCACCTCCTCCAAAATGGAGGTGCCCGAGCAAAGTTGTTGCACAGTGTTTCTTATCTCTGCTTCAGCCCTCAGGTTCCGCTGCTAGCCTGACTCCTCATCCTGCCTGCCAGCCTGTTATCTGCCCGTTACCTGCCGTTACCTGCCGATACCTGCCGAGCGCTCACCTGTTACCTGCCTGTTACCTGCTGTGTCAGTCAGCCCGCTCACCTGGGAGCGCTCGCCTGTTACCTGCCTGTTACCTGCCGTGTCTGTCAGCCCGCTCACCTGGGAGCACCCGCCTGTTACCTTCCGTGTCTGTCAGCCCACTCACCTGGGTGCGCTCGCCTGTTACCTGCCTGTTACCAGACCGTCCATCTAGAGACTTCTGCCTGTCACTTGCCGTGACCACCTGACAGCCTACCCGGAGGCTCCCGCCTGTCACCTGCCGTGTCTACCAGTCCATCCTCCAGGACCACTCGTCAGCCTGCCTGCTGTGTCATCTGCTATACCGGTCAGTCCCAGCCATCTGACCCGTGGGAGTCACCTGCTCTCTTACAAGGTCGTCCCCAGAGTAGCACCTGGTCCCTCTGCTCGGTCCCTCCCTGGTCACGAAGTCGTTAGCCGCCGTACGACCAGGGTCGGTCCGGGTTGATACTTAGTCACGCCCCTCTGGGTCCCTCCTTGCACCACTGCACAGAGGTTCCACCACCCGGACCCGTAACAAACTCACTTTAAAAAATTATGTGGATGTTGCATCACAGACCATGTTCACCCTGGTGATATGGTGGTGGAGGATGAGGAGAAGGAGGAAGACAAGAGCAAATAGCCAAAATCAGGAAGAGTGTTCCCATGTGTGGGTGTGAAAAGGTGCATGGGAATACACCTCCCAAAAAAAGACACTAGATTTGAGTTTATGTTACGCTGCTATCATTCGGTGGTGTTGAGAAGTCTGGCCCAATCCAGCCCTTGTTCATTTATGTAAGAATCAGCCTGTCAGCATTTTCAGTTGACAGGCGGATGCGCTTCTCAGTTATAATTCCACCAGCGGCACTGAAAACCCACTCTGATAAAACGCTGGCGGCAGGACAGGCCAGGACCTCCAAGGCATAGAGAGCCAGTTCATTCCATGTATCCAGCTTGGATTCCCAATAATTATAAGGCACAGAGGAATCACGGAGACGTTGGTACGGATGGCAAGGTACTCCCTCAGCATCTTCCCAAACTTTGCACTCCTTGAGAGTACTCCGCATCTCAGGGCTTGTGCGATGGGAGGGGTTGAGAAAATTCTCTCAGAACTTTGACAGTGTTCCCCTGCCTCTGCTGGATTAAAGTTGCATCTCTCTCACCTGTACTCCTTGGTTGTCCATTGAAGGGTGACCTCTGCCGCCAGCGTTTTCAGATGGGAATTTTTTTAATAGTTTCGCAACAAGGGCCTTCTGGTACAGCCCCATTTTTGTAGACCTGTCCACCTCAGGAATAAGAGATATAAAGTTCTCCTTGTAGCGTGGGTCTAGAAGTTTCACCAACCAATGATGACTGTCACCCAAAATTTTGAGAATGCGAGGGTCATGGGAAAGGCAGCGTAACATAAACTCAGCCATGCATGCCAGACTACTAACAGGCAAGACTTCTGTGTCCTCAACAAGAGGATGACTGACCATGTGTCACACTGACTCTGCGTACAGGAGGTCAGGGGCCTAAGCTGACCCTAAGCTGGGGCCCTGACTAATCCCTCTACCTGGAGGTACTGTTAAAGGTACAGAGGTCCAGGCCGCCAGCGTAACCCCTACCTCCTGAGGATCCCTGCACTTCAGTAATCTAGTCCTGAGAAGGACCCCGATCACAACAATAGGGGACAGGAAATAATATGCCAACACTCAGTACTTAGACGAACGAGACAGTACAAGGGTCAAACCAAAAACCACATTGCATTCAAAAACTACACCACAACTACAGAGGGAACACCAACGGGAAAGGAGATAAATGATAAAGCGAGGAAGGGAAAAACCACACCAAATACACTTAGCTCAGAACTCCAAAATACCACGATCCGCTCTGTTTGTCTGTATGAAATGCTTTCACCGACACTTCCCTAACAGACCGGCAGGCATTTGAAGGAGTCCCACTACTGCAGCATTGATTGCAGCTGGGCGAGGCTGGACCTCGTCTAGCACAGAGAGAGAGAGTTAACTCCCTCACTGCCGAAAAACACAAAACACCAAAAACTCAGCTGCGAGAAGTCAGGCTGTGTAATCGTGACGATCTTCGTGGCGACACACCCGTGACAGTACCCCCTCTTCTACGTGGGGCCTCCGGACTCTCAGGGCCAGGTTTATCCGGGTGAGTCGTGTGGAAGGCCCGAGCTAATCGGTCTGTGTTAATATCCGACGCAGGAACCCACATCCTCTCCTCAGGACCATACCCCTTCCAATGAACCAGGTACTGAAGGGACCGGCGATTAAAGCGTGAATCGATGACCCTCGATACCTGGAACTCCAAGTTACCATTGACCACCACTGGAGGGGGAGGTAAAGGTGACGGTATCACCGGCGCCACATACCTCTTAAGCAACGATCTGTGGAACACGTTGTGAATTTTAAACGTAGGGGGGAGGTCAAGATGGAATGCCACCGGATTAATTAAAGAGCTGATCCTGCACGGCCCGATGAACCTGGGACCCAGTTTCCAGGAGGGAACCTTAAGTTTTATATTCCTGGTAGACAACCATACCCGATCGTTCACACTTAGGTCCAGACCAGACACTCTCCTCCTATCAGCCATACGTTTGTATCGGTTCCCCATAGTATTCAGATTCTTCAGCACCCCTCTCCATACTGAAGCGAGTGAAGAGGAAAATCGTTCCTCCTCAGGAACCCCCGAAGAGCCCCCCCTACTGAAAGTACAAAACTGGGGGTGAAAACCATATGCCCCAAAAAACGGGGACTTACCATTGGACTCGCTCCGCCTATTATTAAGAGCAAACTCTGCCAGAGGTAAGAAAGAAGCCCAGTCCTCCTGGTTCTCTGACACAAAACACCGGAGATATGTCTCCAAGCTCTGGTTCATACGTTCCGTCTGACCATTGGTCTAAGGATGAAAAGCCGATGAGAATGATAAATGCATCCCCCGCCGTGTACAAAATGCCTTCCAGAATTTGGACACAAACTGAGACCCCCGATTTGACACCACATCGGAGGGTACCCCGTGAAGCCTCACAATCTCAGCAATGAACACCTGCGCAAGAGTTTTAGCATTAGGAAGAGCAGGAAGAGCGATAAAATGTGCCATCTTGCTGAACCTGTCCACTACAACGAGTATGACCGTTTTACCCGAAGACGGCGCGAGGTCCGTAATAAAATCCATAGACAGATGAGTCCAAGGACGCTCGGGGATCTTCAAAGGTAAGAGGGCCCCAGACGGACGGGTATGTGAGGTCTTAGAGCGCGCACAAACCCCACAGGACGCGACAACAGTTACCACCTCCCTATGTAAGTTAGGCCACCGAAACCGACGCGAGAGGAGATCCACCGTTGCTTTACTCCCCGGATGTCCTGCAAAAACTGAGTTATGGTGTGCCTCAATCACCTTTTGTCGCAACTGATCTGGAACAAACATTCTCCCTGGAGGTCCAACAGGGGCGTCCCCCTGAGCCTCCAATACCTCCTCCTCAAGCTCAGAGCATACTGCCGAAACCACCACACCCTCCTGAAGGATAGGAACCGGGTCGTCCGTATTCCCGGCCCCAGGGAAACTATGAGATAAGGCATCCGCCTTTACATTTTTTGACCCAGGACGATATGTAACGACAAAATTAAACCTGGTAAAAAACAATGACCACCTAGCCTGTCTGGGATTCAGACGTTTTGCGGACTCCAGATATAGCAGGTTCTTGTGATCGGTGATGACGGTGACCGGATGGACTGCCCCCTCTAAAAAATGGTGCCACTCCTCAAAAGCTAACTTATTGGCCAAGAGTTCCCTATTGCCGACATCGTAATTCCTCTCAGCGGACGACAATTTTTTAGAGAAAAAGGCGCACGGATGCCACTTACCAGGGGACGAACCTTGTGACAATACTGCTCCCACCCATACCTCGGAAGCGTCTACCTCTACAATGAATGGCTGTGACGCATCAGGTTGAATGAGTATGGGTGCCGAGGCAAAACATTTTTTCGAGGAGGAGAAAGCTTGACAAGCCTTGTCAGACCACCTAGAAAAATCCGTCCCCTTTTTTGTCATGTCTGTGAGAGGTTTAACCATGGACGAGAAATTACGAATGAACTTCCGGTAATAATTAGCAAACCCCAGGAAACGATGTAGTGCCTTAAGATTCTCTGGCAGATCCCACTCAAGAACTGCCCGCACTTTCCCAGGGTCCATACGAAAACCAGACGCTGAAACCAGGAAGCCTAAAAACTGGAGTTCCTGTACGGCGAACACACACTTTTCCCATTTGGCATACAGTTTATTATCCCACAAGATCTGTAACACCTGCCTAACGTGCTCCTGTTGAGACACCAGATCCGGCGAGTAAATTAAGATATCATCCAGATATATGACAACAAACTGTCCCACCAGGCGGTGAAAAATGTCATTAACAAAGTGTTGGAACACCGCCGGGGCATTAGTCAGACCGAATGGCATGACAAGATTCTCATAATGCCCCTCCGGAGTGTTAAACGCCGTCTTCCACTCATCCCCCTCCTTCATCCTAATCAGATTGTACGCCCCCCTGAGATCCAACTTAGAGAACCATTTGGCGCCCACGATCTGATTAAAGAGATCGGGAATAAGTGGGAGCGGATACGGATCTCGGACCGTAATCCGATTAAGTTCACGGAAATCCAGGCAAGGGCGTAGGCCTCCATCTTTCTTCTTCACAAAGAAGAACCCCGCGGCCACCGGTGAAGATGAAGGTCTAATATGCCACTTAGCCAGACTTTCAGAAATATAATCCTTCATGGCCTGCCTCTCAGGACCAGAAAGGTTATACAACCTAGCTTTAGGTAACTTGGCCTCAGGGAGCAGTTTTACAGAACAGTCATACACGCGATGAGGAGGTAGTTCCTGACACCCTTTCTCCGAGAATACATCCTCAAAGTCCGCCAGAAATGGAGGTAAGACCCTTGGAGTAACCGTACCGATGACCGTATTCATGCAGTTTTTATTACAAAATTTACTCCATTGGCTTATCTCTCTAGATTGCCAATTAATAACCGGGTTATGCTTAGTTAACCAAGGAAGGCCCATTACTATAGGAGTGGGAAGACCCTCCAACACGTAGCAAGACAACAGTTCTTTATGTATCGCCCCCACTTGACGTTTTACGTTATGCACAGCTTGCAAAAAACTTCCCTGACCGAGGGGCCTGGCATCGATCGAGAATATGGGGATGGGTTTAGCCAACTCACTCAATTGCATACCTTGAACCCGGGCAAACCGAGCGTCCACCAGATTAGCCCCGGCCCCACTATCCAGAAGAACAGATATCCTCTCAGTTCTCGTACCCACCACCACCTCCGCCGGTACGAGAAACTGAGATGAACCTAGGGACGAAATACCTACTCCCAGATTGCCGTCCACCACACAACCTGGGATCAACAGTTTTCCGACGACTCGTCACTCTGCAAGGGACGGGATGGACAGCCCCCAATAAAATGTCCCTTTCTCCCGCAGAAGAAACACCTTCCTGTCTTATGGCGCACCACCGGTCCCCTCCCCCGAAATGATGTCCCTCCTAATTGCATAGACTCCTCTGGACTGACCAGAGGACCCTCCATATAAGGAACCCTTGTAGAAGGTGGAGTCATCACAGGGGGTGGAGTTGCCCCGCACCTCTCCCGAAGCCGTCTGTCAAAGCGAATAGCAAGGGCCATAGCGGCTTCCAGTGACGCGGGAGGGTCATACTGAGCCAACACATCCTTTAATTTGTCGGATAAACCTTGACAAAACTGGCTCCTAAGAGCCAGGTCATTCCACTGGGTGTCCGTGGCCCACCTACGGAACTCCGAACAGAATTCCTCCGCCGGACGATCTCCCTGCTGGATCCTACGTAACTTAGATTCAGCAAGGGAGATCCGATCCAGGTCATCATATACGAGACCCAGAGCTGCAAAAAACCTATCCACTGACTGGAGAGCCGGGGAGCCTGGGGGAAGAGAGAATGCCCAAGATTGTGGGTCCCCTTGTAGGAGCGAGATGACAATTCCCACCCTTTGTTCTTCACTCCCCGACGACCGAGGCCGCAGCCGAAAGTACAACTTGCACGCCTCCCGGAAAACAAAAAACTTGTCCCGCCCCCCAGTGAACCTGTCAGGGAGAGCTACTTTATGTTCTGGTCCGGCTTGCTCCTGGGGATACAAAACCTTGGACCTAACGTCCGCCAGCTCCATGGACAAACTCTGTAACTGCCGAGCTAGACTGGCTACTGGATCCATGGTAGCTGGAGAGAATCTTAGTGGGTCGGTGAAAATGTCACACTGACTCTGCGTACAGGAGGTCAGGGGCCTAAGCTGACCCTAAGCTGGGGCCCTGACTAATCCCTCTACCTGGAGGTACTGTTAAAGGTACAGAGGTCCAGGCCGCCAGCGTAACCCCTACCTCCTGAGGATCCCTGCACCTCAGTAATCTAGTCCTGAGAAGGACCCCGATCACAACAATAGGGGACAGGAAATAATATGCCAACACTCAGTACTTAGACCAACGAGACAGTACAAGGGTCAAACCAAAAACCACCTTGCATACAAAAACTACACCACAACTACAGAGGGAACACCAACGGGAAAGGAGATAAATGATAAAGCGAGGAAGGGAAAAACCACATCAAATACACTTAGCTCAGAACTCCAAAATACCACGATCCGCTCTGTTTGTCTGTATGAAATGCTTTCACCGACACTTCCCTAACAGACCGGCAGGCATTTGAAGGAGTCCCACTACTGCAGCATTGATTGCAGCTGGGCGAGGCTGGACCTCGTCTAGCACAGAGAGAGAGAGTTAACTCCCTCACTGCCGAAAAACACAAAAC
This sequence comes from Phyllobates terribilis, assembly GCF_046119375.1. Taxonomy (NCBI): domain Eukaryota; kingdom Metazoa; phylum Chordata; class Amphibia; order Anura; family Dendrobatidae; genus Phyllobates; species Phyllobates terribilis. Next base: position 450,952,071 of record NW_027362764.1, read on the forward strand.
ACCATAAACTCAGCTGCAAGAAGTCAGGCTGTGTAATCGTGATGATCTTCGTGGCGACACACCCGTGACACCATGCTCTCCTCCTACTACTCTCTGTCCTCTGGCCATCCATGCTGAACAGACGGTATGACAGCTGTGCAGGTAGTACCTTCTATAGCGCATGAAACTAGCTCCTGTTCTTCCTCCTCTTCCTCTTCTTCACTGTCCCCTAATCCACATTGGGATGAGATGAGGCTGGGCTGTGTGTAATCACCCTGTATGGATCCTTGCTCCATCTCAACGTGCTCCACCTGCAATGCATCCTCTTTGATTGTGAGCAGAGAGCGTTTCAGAAGACAGAGAAGTGGGATGGTGATGCTAATTATGTTGTCATCGCCGCTCACCATCTTGGTGGAGTCCTTAAAGTTTTGGAGGATGGTACATATGTCTGACATCCATGTCCCCTCCTGACGTCTTATGTGTGGAGTCTGAACTGAATACCGACGGTCTTGTTGATGCTGATACTCAACAACTGTCCTGTTCTGCTCACAAATCCTTCCCTACATCTGCAGTGTAGAGTTCCAAAGCGTGGGGACATCACACACCAGTCTGTGAGCCAGAAGCTGCAAACGCTGCTGAAACACGGCAAGGGCAGCGGAAGTGACTTTCTAAAATGGGCTCACAGGCGGCATACTTTAACAAGCAGATCCTGCAGCTCCGGGTAGGATTTGAGAAAAAGCTGAACCACAAGGTTAAGCACAGGGGCCAGGCATGGTACGTGTGTGAGCTCGCCTGGCCTCAGAGCCGCCACAAGGTTCCGGCCATTGTCACACACGAATAAGCCTGGCTGTAGGTTCAGCCGTGTGAGCCACAGATCTGCCTGCTCTTTCAGAGCTGTCCACAACTCTTCAGCATTGGGTGGTTTGTCACCTAAGCATATTAGAACAGCCTGTTGCCGCTTGGCCGAGGCAGTGCTGAAGTGCTTCCAGCTTGTGACTGATGTGGTCATTTTGGAGATGGAGGCTGAAGAGGAGGAGGAGGCTGAGGAGGATGAGGTGCAGGGGCTCTAGACTGTGTGGGCAACCCTGTTTGACCTAGGGCCCTCAATCCTTGGCGTCGGGAAGACGAGTTCCGTCCCAAGGTCCGACTGGGTCCCGGCTTCCAATATGTTAACCCAGTGTATCGTCAGCGAGATGTACCATCCCTGCCCACAAGCACTTGTCCACGTACCTGTGGTTAGGTGGAGTTTCCTAGTAACTGCGTTGTTGAGGGCACTGCTAATGTTTTGGGACACATGTTTGTGTAATGGGGGGATGTCACACCGGGAGAAAAAGTGGTGGCTGGGGACTGAGTACCGAGGGACGGCCACAACCATCAGGTTGCGGAATGCTTCCGTCTCCACGAACCTAAAAGGGAACATTTCGAGTGCAAGCAGTCGTGAAATGTGAGAATTTAGTAGTGTGGTCTATTTGGCGTTGGCTGCATATTTGCTTGTGTTCCAAGGACTGGGGTATGGACAACTGAATGCAGCCCTGGGACAAAGACGTGGACGTGCTTCCTGATGCTGCTACTTGAGAGTGTGCAAAGACAGGTGCAGGGCAGGAGGCATCTTCGCATGCACCATGATCAGGGGATTGGCTTGCATGCACAACAGCTGAATGAGCAATGGTGCCACCTGCAGACACTGTTCCTAAACCCTGGGGTTAGGCCCACAAAGTCGGGTGCTTTGCTGCCATGTGCCTTATCATGCTGGTGGTGGTCAGGCTAGTCGTTTTGCCACCCCTGGTGATGCTGGTGGTGCAAATGGCCTTTTTGCGGTTATCGGCAGAGTCTTAAAAAAACAACTAGACTCGTGAAGACCTAACAGTGGTACTGACTACTTCCTTTGTGTTGGTGTTACGGGGAACGGTTGCCTGCCTTCTGTCTGTGGCCACCCCACTTCTTCCTGCCTGTTGTGGTGCTCTGCCTCCCTCCCCCTGTGTGCTGCTGTTCTCGCTCTGCATGTTCTCCTGCCAGGTTGGATCAGTTATTATATCATCCACCACCTCGTCTTCCACTTTCGCACCCTGGTCCTCCTCTTGACATTCTAGCCATTATGTCTCATCTTCGTCCACTTCTTGTGACACTTTCCCAAAGTCGCCTTCATATGACCGTGGATACTCTAATATTTGGGCATCACTATATGCAATCTTCTCTTGCCTCGCTTCAAGTGGACCGGGCGAGAGGCCCGTATCTATAAATGGAAAAGTAAACAGCTCTTCAGATTGTCCAAGTGTGGAATCATTTGTCTCCGGGCACTCGGCATGGTGGGAGGATGGAGGGTCAGGGTGTGGAATATGCGGTCCAGACTCACGGCTACCGAGACATGACCATGTGGAAGACAGGGTGGTGGTGGTGGCTAAGTGACTGGAACCATTATCCGCTATCCAACCAACAAACTTTTGACACTGCTCTGGGTTCAATAGTGGTGTGCTGCGGTCCCCTAGGAATTGAGACAGGAAGGTCGGGAGAGAAGATGTGGGTGTTTGCTGTGGCACAATTTCAGCTTGCCAACGGCCATGGCCTCTGCATGCACCATCGCCATCGCTTCCTGTTTCCCTTCTCTTGCCACGTGTCTTGCCCATTTTAAATGGAGGACAATATCTTCCACGCTGACTAAAAATGACTGAATTTGGAGCGAACTTATATGTGATCCGTGTGACGGAGAAATCACAGTTTTAAATATCTGGCTGGTAGGTAACTATTTTGAACAGCAATCTGGTGTTAATCGCTTCACTGACACACTGAAACAAATTTTTAATGGAGGCCAGATATGGCAGTATTTTCTGAAAATGTATATGTGATCCGTGTGACGGAGAAAAAACAGTTTTAAATACCTGGCCTGTAGGTAAGTAGTTTGAACAGCAATCTGGTGTCAATTGCTTCACTGACACACTGAAACAAATTTTTAATGGAGGTCAGAAATGGCAGTATTTTCTGAAAATGTATATGTGATCCGTGTGATGGAGATAACATAGTTTTAAATACCTGCTCTGTAGATAACTATTTTGAACAGCAATCTGGTGTCAATTCCTTCACTGACACACTGAAACTAATTTTTAATGGAGGTCAGAAATGGCAGTGTTTTCTGAAAATGTATATTTGATCCGTGTGACGGAGAAAACTCAGTTTTAAATACATGACCTGTAGATAACTATTTTGAACAGGAAACCGGTGTCAAAAACTTTGCTGACACACTGAAAAGGAAATTTAATGGAGGCCAAAAATGGCAGTATTTTCTGAAAACGTCTATGAAATCCATGTGAAGGAAAAAACACAGTTTTAAACACCTGACCTGTAGGTAACTATTTTCAACAGCAATCTTGTGTCAATTGCTTCACTGACACACTGAAACAAATTTTTAAAGGAGGTCAGAAATGGTAGTATTTTCTGAAAACGTATAGGTGATCAGTGTGATGGAGAAAACAAAATTTTAAATACCTAGCCTGTAGGTAACTATTTTGAACAGGAATCTGGTGGCAATTGCTTCTCTGACACACTGAAATTTTTTTTTAATGGAGGTCAGAAATGGCAATATTTTCTGAAAATGTATATGTGATCCGTGTGATGGAGAAAACACAGTTTTAAATTCCTGGCCTGTAGGTAACTATTTTGAACAGCAATCTGGGGTCATTTGCTTCTCTGACACACTGAAACAAATTATTAATGGGTATCAGAAATGGCAGTATTTTCTGAAAAGGTATATGTGATCCGTGTGACGGAGAAAACACAGTTTTAAATACCTTACCTGCAGGTAACTATTTTAAACAGCAATCTGGTGTCAATTGCTTCTCTGACACACTGAAACAAATTTTTAATGGAGGCCAGAAATGGCAGTATTTTCTGAAAACGTATATGTGATCCGTGTGATGGACAAAACACAGTTTTAAATACCTGGCCTGTAGGCAGCTATTTGAACAGCAATCTGGGTTCAATTGCATCACTGACACACTGAAACAAATTTTTAATAGAGGTCAGAAATGGCAGTATTTTCTGAAAAGGTATATGTGATCCGTGTGACGGAGAAAACACAGTTTTACATGCCTGACCTGTAGGTAACTATTTTGAACAGCAATCTTGGGTCAATTGCTTCACTGACACACTGAAGCAAATTTAATGGAGGTCAGAAATGGCAGTATTCTCTGAAAATGCATATGTGATCCGTGTAACAGAGAAAACACAGTTTTAAATACCTGACCTGTAGATAACTATTTTGAACAGCAAACCAGTCTCAAAAACTTTGCTGACACACTGAGAAAGAAATTTAATCGAGGCAAAAAATGGCAGTATTTTCTGAAAACGTATATGGGATCCGTGTGAAGGAGAAAACACACTTTTAAATACCTGGCCTGTAGGTAATTATTTTGAACAGCAGTCTGGTGTCAATTCCTTCACTGACACACTGAAACAAATATTTAATGGAGGTCAGAAATGGCAGTATTTTCTGAAAACGTATAGGTAATCCGTGCGATGGAGAAAACACAGTTTTAAATACCTGACCTGTAGGTAACTATTTTGAACAGCAATCTGGTGTCAATTGCTTCACTGACACACTGAAACAAATTTTTAATGAAGGTAAGAAATGGCAGTATTTTCTGAAAATGTATATGTGATCCGTGTGATGGAGAAAACACAGTTTAAAATGCCTGACCTGTAGTTAACTATTTTGATCATCTGGTGTCAATTGCTTCACTGACACACTGAAGTAAATTTTTAATGGAGGTCAGAATTGGCAGTATTTTCTGAAAACCTATATGTGATCCGTGTGACGTAGAAAATGTAGTTTTAAATATCTTGCCTGTATGTAACTATTTTGAACAGCAATCCGGTGTCAGTTGCTTCACTGACACGCTGAAATAAATTTTTAATGGAGGTCAGAAATGGCAGTATTTTCTGAAAACGTATATGTAGTGTTGAGCGAGCATGCTCGACACTGCTCGGTATTCGCCCGATCATCTCACTACTCGTGATGTTGGCAAGCACCGAGCATTTTCGTGTTACTCGGACTGGAGCTCGCATCTCCGCGCTGCATGTTTGGTGCTCTTAACAGAGCCAATGAACATGAAGGGATTGCCAGCCAGTCACAGTAATGCCACAGCCATGTTGGTTGTGGGCATAACAGTGATTGGCTGGCCGCACAGCGTCACCTTGAGTATTTAAAACCGGGCGCCGCCATCTTGGACACAGTCGCTCCAGATCAGAAAGTGTAGGGAGAGTGCTGCTGAGCTAGGGAGAGATTTATACTGTGAAACAGGTAGTGTAGGGTCTTTAAAGCCTGCAAAATCAAACAAACAGTCCTTCTGAGGACTAATATCCATCCCAGATGTCAGGCAGGCAGGCAGGCTGTATAGGAGATGCAGTGGTTATACCAACAAACACTGCATTACAGTCCTGTGTGCTGCTGCTCAAATTGCTAGACTTAGCCCCAGGTCTCAGTGGCCAGGAAAAATCCTTATTTTTTTCATCTAAATCCTCTTTTTTTTTTTTTTCCTCAGTCAGACTGTACAAATATCCATCTTATTAACCTTTTGGTATCCCCCCCCACAAAAAAAAAAAAATTTGAGTATGTCTGTGACTGTTCAGACACAAATATATCTGTTTAAAAGAGTCTGGTTTTGGCCAGATAACTAAAACTGTGTTTTCGCAGTTCCACAATTCAAATCTCTGTATTATCAACTTTTTTGCCTTTTTTCCATAAAAAAAAAACAGGTTGAGTGACTAGCTGACTGTTCAGACACAAACATATCTATTTAAAAAAGTCTGGTATACGCCAGGAAATTAGAACTGTGGTTTTCCTCTTCCATGGTTCAGATCTGGGTATTATCCACCTTTTTGCCTGTTTGCATAAAAAAAACAGTTTGAGTGTCTTGCTCACTGTTCAGACACAAATATATCTGTTTAAAAGATTCTGGTGTAGGTCAAAGAAATAGAACTGTGGTTTTCCTCTTCCACGGTTCAAATCTGGGTTTAATCCACCTTTTTGCCTTTTTTACATAAAAAATACTTTTTGAGTGTCTCGCTGACTGTTCAGACACAAATATATCCGTTTAAAAGATTCTGGTGTACGCCAGAGAACTAGAATTGTGGTTTTCCTCTTCCACGGTTACAAATCTGGGTGTAATCCACCTTTTTGCCTGTTTTACATAAAAAAACAGTTTGATTGTCTCGCTGACTGTTCAGACACAAATTTATCTGTTTAAAAGATTCTTGTGTAGGCCAGAGAACAAGAACTGTGGTTTTCCTCTTCCAGGGTTCAAATCTCCTTTTATTACCCTTTTGCCATTGATAGTGCGAGTATAAGCTATTTTACTTCATTTAGAATGGGCAAGGTGAGTGGCAAGGGATGTGAAACTGAATGTTCTGGTGATTGTGCGTGCAGAAGCACGTCTTCTCGCTCCCAGTTCTTGACCGAATTACTATGGAAGCACACAACACCACTATTGCAAACTGATCAGTGTGAACAGGTTATTAAATAGAAAAGCAGACAATACTTCCAGTCACCTGGGCACCACCACCTCTGGTCTGTCTTCAACACGGTCAAGTCTTAGTAGCCATGAGTCTCGACCGCATACTCCTCCTCACCCTAATGCTCCTTCCTCCGATCATGCCGAGTGTCGTCAGATAGCAACAGATCCCACAGTTGGACACTCTGAAGAGCTGTTCACTGGTCCATTTCCATATTTGGGCCCCTCGCCTGCTCCGCTTGAAGTGTTGGAAGAGGAGATCCCATGTAGCGATGGCCAAATATTTGAACAGCCACGGCCACAGGAAGGCGACGCTGGCAATTTGTAACAAGAGGTGGACGATGATGAGACATAATTGCCATGAAGTGAGGAGGAGGACCGTGGTGCGGAAGTGGAAGAGGAGGAGGTGGTGGATGATCTAGTAACTGACCCAATGTGGTAGGAGGACACGCAGAGCGAGGCCAGCAGCACACAGGGGGAGGGAGGCAGAGTACCCCAACAGGCAGGAAGAAGCAGTGTAGTGGCCACAGAAAGAAAGCAGGCAACCGTTCCCCGTAACACCAACACGAGGGACGTTGCCAGTACAACCAGTCGGTCTTCCAGAGTCTGGAATTTTTTTAAAGACTCTGCTGATAACCCCAAAAAGGCCAATTGTACCACTTGCCAGGCCAGCATTAGCAGGGGTGACAAAACTACCAGCCTCACCACCACCAGCATGATCAGGCACATGGCAGCAAAGCACCCGACTTTGTGGGGCGAACCCCAGGGTCCACGACTAGTGTCTGCGGGTGTCACCACTGCCTCTTCCGCTGTTGTGCATGTAAGAGAACCTCCTGTTGTGCGTGCAAGGCCCACGTCCCACCACAGCGTTCAATGTCCATATCCCAGACCTTTGAACGAAAGCGGAAATTCGCAGCCAATGCCCCACAGGCAACAGTCCTAAATTCGCACATTTCACGACTGCTTGCGTTGGAAATGCTGCCTTTTAGGCTGTTGGAGATGGAATCCTTCCGCAACCTTATGGTGGTGGCCGTCCCTCGGTACTCGGTCCCCAGCCAACACTATTTTGCCCAGTGTGCCATCCCCGTACTACACAAGCACGTGTCACAAAAAATGTGCCGTGCCCTCAACAATGCGGTAACTGGGGGAGTCCACCTGACAACGGACACGTGGACAAGTGCTTGTGGCCAGGGATGGTACATCTTCCTGACTGCACACTGGGTAAACATAGTGGAAGCAGGGACTCAGTCGGACCTTGGGAGGGAACACATCCTCCCCACAGCGATGACTGCGGGCCCTATGTCTATTTTTGGCAGCTTTTGCTTTGAAGGCATAGGCAAAGACTATGGGAGACCCACTCCCCAATAATGGAAATAATGTTTTTAATATGCTGTACTGCATAGCTCTTGTAAGGGGCATTAAAATCGTCTTGCTAAGCTACTGTGACCTCTACGTCTCTTCCAAGACAATTGATATTGTCTTTTTATTCCACTGTGACCGCCACCACTCTTCCAAGGGGCATTGATATTGTCTTTTTATTCCACTGTAACCTCCACCACTTTTCCAAGGGGCATTGATATTGTATTTTTATTCCATTGCAACCTCCACCACTCTTCCAAGGGGCATTGATATTGTCTTATTATTCCACTGGGACCTCCTCATCTCTTCCAAGGGGCATTAAAACCATCTTGTTAAACCACTCTGAACTCCACGTCTCTTCCAAGGGGCATTAAAACCACCTTGTTAAGCTACTGTGACCTCCATTTCTCTTCCAAGGGGCATTAAAACCATCTTGTTCAACCACTCTGAACTCCACAGCTCTTCCAAGGGGCATTGAAATGTTGTTTTTAATTACCTCTAACCTCCACGACTCTTCCAACGAGCATTGCATTTCCTCCTAATTTTAGTCAGCTTTTGCTTTTTAATGCATAGGCAAACACTAAGGGAGACCCACTCCCCAATAATGGGTAGAAGGTTTTTAGTACGTCGTAATCCACGTCTGTTTCAAGGGGCATGGTAGTTCCTCATAATTTTTGGAAAGCCTTCCATTCACTGCTTAGGCCAACACTGTAAAGGAGACCCAGTTGCTATAAATGGAAAAAGCGGTTTAGTTAAGGCCCTCTGACCTCCATGTCACTTCCAAGGGGCATTGGAGTGCCTCAAAACTTTTGGTAGGCATTGCACTCACTGTAACTGTGTAGCCGAACCGCTCGTTTTGGTACAGAAACATATCCTACAAGACATGTGTGGTTGACTGGCCAGATATTGATGTGAATGGTCCATGCTCCTCCTGCTCTTTCTCCTTTGTCACCACCTTATCCATAATTCATCACTTGAAGCTTTGTTTTAACGGGAGTCATAAAACTGGTATAGTAGCAGGAAAACATCCAGCAATCCTCGGAGGAGTTGGATATGCGCCAAAACGCTGACCACCTCAGGCTTAGCCGCTACTACATACATGCGCTTGGATTCCAAGGAACAGAAAGCTAAGGAGATGGAGGCCTCATGATCATGAATAATTTACTTGTTGTGTAGGAGGCCGATCACTGCTGCTGTCTACCTTCTGAACTTTGTGTTGAAGCCTGATTGACCCAGGACCCGCAATCCTCTATGTCTGGAGGATGTGTTGCATCCCATTGTCCAACTGTGTCCCGCCTTCCACAATATTAACCCAGTGTGAAGGTGTCCGTGAGATGGACCATCCCTGGCCACATTCACTTTTCCACGTGTTTGTGGTTAGGCTGTCCTTCCCACTAAATGCACTGGGGAGGGCACAGGTAAAGTTTTGGTATGCGCGCTTGTGTATAAGGTGCACAGGGACAAATAGGGATTGCTGGGGACCATTTATGGACACCCGTCTGCCCCCAGGCAGCTGGGCACCAAGCGTGGACACTCGGCCGCCGGGCGGCTAGGGACTGAGTACGAATACCAGGCCGCCGACGCAGCCATGACGTGGTGGCCAGATTCTTCCTCCACAAGCCTAAAAGGCCCAATTTCAAGTGCAAGCAAGCAGTATGGTTTTGCAGCCTGCGGGTGGGTAGGTGGCAGGCTGCATATTTGCGCTTGCATTTCAAGAAATGGGGGAGGTACAATTGAACACTGCTCTGGGACAAGGACTTGAACGGGGATAGTTGCAAGTTTGCAACGACAGGTGCAGGGTGGGAGGCATCATCTCATGTGCCATGAAAAGGGGGTTGGCGTGCAAATACTACAGCGGAATAGGCTGTCCTTGCCCCTAAATGCACTGGGGTGGGCACAGGTAATGTTTTGGTATGCGTGCTTGTGTATGAGGCGCACCGGGACAAATAGGGGCGGTTGGGGCCGGAGTATGGACACCCCGCCGCCCCTTGGCGGCTGGGAACTGAGTGTGGACACCCAGCCATGGGGCGGCAGGGGACTGGGTATGGATACCAGGCCGCCGACGCAGCCATGACATGGTGGCTGTCGTCTGCCTCCACAAGCCTAAAAGGCCTCATTTCAAGTGAAAGCAAGCTAGCAGTATGGTATTGCAGCCTGGGGGTGGGTGGGTGGCAGGCTGCACGCTTACGCTTGCATTCCAAGGAAACAAAGCAGATGCTCACTTCTATCATCATCATCATGCTCCTCACCTTGGCACTCTCAAATCCCCTGATGGAGAAGCCAGGGCCCACCGGAGGAGTCTGGTTGTCTGGTGGGCTCGTCCAATGCTGCCCTAAAGCAGGCCAGGCTAAGAAAAGTGTGGGGAAGGTTACCGGGACAAATAGTTCCAGCTGGGGACTGAGTATGGAGACCTCGCTGCCAAAGCAGCCATGAGGCAGTGGCCAGCTTCGGCCTCCTCCAAACTAAAAGGCCCCATTTCAAGTGCAAGCTAGCAGTATGGTATTGCAGCCTGGGTGTGGGTGAGTGGCAGGCTGCACACTTACGCTTGCATTCTAAGAAAACAAAGCAGATGCTAACTTCTTTCACCATCATCATGCTCCTCACCTTGGCACTCTCAACTCCCCTGATGGAGAATCCAGTGCCCACCGGAGGAATCTGGTTGTCTGGTGGGCTTGTCCAATGCTGCCCTAAAGCAGGCCAGGCAAAGAAAAGTGTGGGAAAGGTTACCGGGACAAATAGTGGTGGCTGGGCACTAAGTATGGAGACCTCGCTGCCGAAGCAACCATGAGGTAGTGGCCAGCTTCGGCCTCCTCCAAACTAAAAGGCTCCACAACCTAGCAGTATAGTATTGCAGCCTGCGGCTGGGTGGTTGGCGGCATATTTAAGCTTGCATTGCAAGGAATGGGGAGGTACAATTGAACACTGCCCAGGGACAAGGACTTGCACGGGGATAGCTGCAAGTATGATTCTTCTGATGTGACAAGGATCACTTTTTATGGGCATACTTTTTGGAAGTGACCTGGGTGTCAGAGATGCTTCCAGGGGTGTTCCCCATGCTGTCCCATGTCTTTTCAGCACTGTATGCATGTGTCACACAGCACATGGCCAGATAAGGTTGTAAAATTTTAAAATGACATTTCCCGGTGAATGCATTTGTCACGGTTGAAAGCAATACAAAACTGCAAAAACGCATAAAAAAATGCTACTTGTGAACATAGCCCAAGGTGTGGAGGAGTATTTTTGTTTTTGGTCATTTATTTTACCTTATACACAAGTCTTTACCTTGGAAAGGATGTTCCTTAATATATTTCACAGGAAAACAGTTTCAGTTTTGTTTTTGAACATTTTATTGTGAGCCCGTAAAAGTGGCTTAATACCTCTAACCATGTTGTTGACAGCAGAGACCTGAGGGTCAGAAATGCTTCCTGTGTGATACCCATGCTGTCCCCATGTCATTTGAGCACTGTTTTGGGCACTTTTTAGGCTTTCTACACACTGCCGGGGGTGCCGCCGCAAAAATGCTCGGGTCTCCCATAGACTAACATTGGGCTCATTGCTCGGGTCGAGCACCCGAGTATTGCAGTGAGCTCGGCCTGAGCTTCGAGCACCCGAGCATTTTAGTGCTCGCTCAACACTATGTATATGTGATCCGTGTGACGGAGAAAACACGGTTTTAAATACCTGGCCTGTAAGTAACTATTTTGAACAGCAATCTGGGGTCAACTGCTTCACTGACACACTGAAACAAATTTTTAATGGAGGTCAGAAATGGCAGTATTTTCTGAAAACGTATATGTGATCCGTGTGACGTAGAAAACACAGTTTTAAATAACTGACCTGTAGGTAACTATTTTTAACAGCAAACCGGTGTCAAAAACTTTGCTGACACACTGAACAAAAATTTAATGGAGTCCAGAAATGGCAGTATTTTCTGAAAACGTACATGTGATCTGTGTGACGTAGAAAACACAGTTTTAAATAACTGACCTGTAGATAACTATTTTGAACAGCAAACCGGTGTCAAAAACTTTGCTGACACACTGAAAAAGAAATTAAATGGAGGCGAGAAATGGCATTATTTTCTGAAAATATATATGTGATGCGTGTGACGGAGAAAACACAGTTTAAATTACCTGGCCTGTAGGTAATTATTTTGAACAGCAATCTGGGGTCAATTGGTTCACTGACACAATGAAACAAATTTTTAATGTAGGTCAGAAATTGCAGTATTTTCTGAAAACGTATATGTGATCCGTGTGACGGAGAAAATACAGATTTAAATACCTGGCCTGTAGGTAACTTTATTGAACAGCAATTTGGGGTCAATTGCTTCACTGACACACAAACAAATTTTTAGTGGAGGTGTGATCCGTGTGACGGAGAAAACATAGTTGTAAATAGCTGTAATATGGAAAGGACCTGGCTGTATTCTTCAGTGCCAACAAGCAAATGGCGCAGAAAAATGGTGTTCTCTGGATTGCTTTTTAAGCAAATAATGAGGATTAAGATCCCCAAAAAATTATTCCGGGCCCCTTAGACCTAGGTCTATTTCTAGAAATATCTAACAGCAGCAGAAGGCCAAACTGGAATGGAGCCTCTTGTGCTATATGCACTGCAGTCTGCTATATACACTGCCTGCCTGACTATATACACTGCCTGCCTGATATCTCTGCAGATGGATTAGTCCTCAGAAGGACTGTTTGTTGAGATGGATCTATGTAATGTACGTGTTTTCTCCCTCCACTACCTAATACACAAGCAAATCTCTCCCTAGCTCAGCAGCACCTCTCCCTACTCTGCCTGATTCCAGAGTAACTGTGACGAGCACAGCGGCGCCAGGTCTGATATAGACCTGATGACGCTGTGTTGTCAGCCATTCACTGTAATGCCACAACCACCATGGCAGTGGCATTACAATGAGTGGCAGACAATCCCTGCATGTTGATTGGTGCTCTAAAGAGCGCCAAACATGTAGGGAGGGGACCTGAGCATCCGCCCTAGCATCTCTCAAGTACTCGGCAAGCTCCAAGCATCTCGAGTACTGGGATGCTAGGGCGAGTACCGAGTACTTGCGAATATGCTCGCTCTTCACTAGTGTTTACTGATTTATTGGATCTTCTGCAAGAAAACCAAAATGTTGCAGGTAGGAGGAGGCTTCCACACCATTCCCCTTTCCTGGCTCTACCAGCCCCCTCGTTAATCCCTTCGGTCTCTACATTTTTTGAGGTCATGAAGGACGAGATAAGAAAATTACCTACTGACACATTTGCCTCACAAAATCTGACATTAGCTGAAAGTCGGGCATTAATATCTCTACAAAATATTCAGGACTTCCTAATCAAGAAGGCAGAAAAGGGAGGAAACGTGGTGTTATGGCCAAGAACAATGTATTTAACAGTAGATAAAAAACAACTGAGTAACACTGTTTTTTATTCCAAACTCCCCTCACATTCTAAAGTAGTTTTTTCCCTCAAACTGGAACGTTTGCTCAATCAAGCTTTTGAACTTGGGATAATCAAAAAACAGGAGGGGGAATTTATATTTATTAAAAAATTCGACCACCCCAACCTTTTACTTTTTGCCCAAGGTGTACAAAAATTTGGTCTGTCCCCCAGACAGTATCAGCAAGAAGGCATGTGTGTATATTGATTTTTTCAGCCCTTGGTGACTAACTTGCCTTCTTACCTTAGGGACTCATCCTACCTAATTCAGCCACTTGATGTGGTAAAAATTCTGGACAATGCCTTGCTAATTACTGTTGATGTAGAGTCATTATACTGTAACATTGCCCACCAGGATGGTCTGACAGCCCTCATGTACTTCTTGGATCAGAATAGTGGAGGTAACCCTCTTCATGACTCCTTCAACATTGATTTATTACAGTTTGTGCTGACGCACAACTATTTCATCTTTGACTCCTCCTTTTACCAACAGAGGTCTGGTACGGTGATGGGTGCACGATGTGGACACTCCTTTGCCAATCTCTTCATGGGTTGGTGGGAGGGCTCACACGTCTATCCATTGCCGGCATATCAAAAAAATGTCTAAGTGGCTACGCCTTAAAGATGACATTTTTATTGTGTGGACAGGGACTAAACAGTAAGCAGTGTTCTTTATTGATGAACTTAATAATAATCACTTTAACATCCATTTACCCTTTGAAATTTTCTCTGTTTCAGTAAAATTTTTGGATCTTAAGATTGTCGTGGCTGATGGTCTTATCACCCCCGAGCTTTACAGGAAGACAGCAGCAATGAATAGCCTGTTACACTATCAGAATTTCCATCTTAAATCCCTGAGGGACGGGATTCCCATTGGTCAATTAAGAAGGGCCAAGAGGAATTGCTCACAACAGAATGCCTTTAAGGCAGAGGAACAAAATTTGGTTACCCGAATACCGACAGCGGGGATACAGCGGTTAGTCATCACGAAAGCACGACAGAAAGTTTCCACCAGATCTCGTGATTCTTTGTTGAATCATCACCACTTATAATAAACAGTAGCCTTTAATTAACAGGGCGTTTAAATGACATTGGAGTATTCATACCATGGACAAAGGACTGTCTAACGTCATCTCTGACAAGCCACTTCTAACAGATAGACAAGCCCCGAATCTGGCCGATAAGCTGGTGAGGAGTCATTATAGGCGACCTACCAAAGCTACATCGATGTGCACTCGACTTAGGGGTTCCTACCCCTAAGTCGAGTGCTCGATCTGCTCTCATATCCAGCCAACTAAATCATTTTCAAACTCCATTGACCAATCGACCTTTTACCTTGGATACTTTGTAAATTGTAAAACCCAGAATTTAGTTTATGCATTGGTGTGTGCTTGCCCTAAATAGAGATGAGCGTTGTTCTACTCGAACTGTTCGCCAATCTCAAATTCGAGCTGTTTTGGGCGGTGTTCGAGCCGTTCGGCGAACACGAACGATTTGAGAAAAATTCGGCTGTTCGAGGTTATGTTCGATAACTGTTCGTGCACCAAAATCATAACTGGATTTTTTCTCAGTAATGATGAAAACTAATGTTAATACGCAGTTTGCGTGTACAGCGGGGTGGGGGGAGGGGCAGGGGATGGATCTCTGCCGGAATAATGAAGAACTCCATTTTTTTTTCTCTTTCCCGCATTTACAGTGGGGAAGTGCAATCTGTCAGCCTATCAGCAGCGCACACACGGAGCGAAGTGCTTTTTTTCACACAAGCAAGGGCATGTGTCATTGGCAGTGTATGTCACATGTCCTTGCCCTATAAGACCCAGCTATTTTCCCTGTCGCCACCATTTTCTCACTGCTGCAGCTGCGTGTTAGACGGCACCGCTGTTGCTGTGTGCGCTATACCTTTTTATTTTCAAGCCAATTTTTGCACAAATCTACAGATAGCTTGGGAGTAGGGAATAGTTGTGATTGCAGTCCTTTTAAGGACTAGGTTACAGCATTTCCTACGACTTTTATCAGGCAGGTCTGTGCTCTTAAATAGATAGATTGTGGGAGTAAAGACTAATTGTAATTTCAGTCCTTTTCAGCACTAGGTTACATCAGTTCCTATCAGTTTTTGCCAGGCAGGTCTGTGCCAGTGCTGTGCAAGTTTTTTTCACAGCATTTGGCTGAATCTAGCAAAGCTAATCCTTTTTGGCCTATTGCAGAGTGTGTTAGTCAGTGGAGTAGCCTATCTGTGTTGCAAGACATACCACCTGTGTATAGAATACCAATTTTTTTACTGCACCTAGTGAAGTAAAATCTTTTGGGCATAGCATCATTCTATTAGTCCATCTATACTGACCTCCATCAGGTTGCAAATTGAATATCATTTTTTTCTGCATCTAGCTCTGAAAAAATATTTGGGCTTCTAGCAGTGTGTGGGACTTGTTCTATTAGTCCATCTATACTGACCTCCATCAGGTTGCAAACTGAATATAATTTTTTTCTGCATCTAGCTCTGAAAAAATATTTGGCCTTCTAGCAGTGTGTGGGACTTGTTCTATTAGTTCATATAAACTGACCTCCATCACGTTGCAAATTCAAAATAATTTTTTGTCTGCATCTAGCTCTGAAAAAATATTTGGCCTTCTAGCAGTGTGTGGGACTTTCTCTATTAGTCCATCTATACTGACCTCCATCAGGCTGCAAATTAAAAATAATTTTTATCTGCATCTACCTCTGAAAAAATATTTGGCCTTCTAGCAGTGTGTGGGACTTTCTCTATTAGTCCATCTATACTGACCTCCATCAGGTTGCAAATTAAAATTAATTTTTTGTCTGCATCTAGCTCTGAAAAAATATTTGGCCTTCTAGCAGTGTGTGGGACTTTCTCTATTAGTCCATCTATACTGACCTCCATCAGGTTGCAAATTAAAAATAATTTTTTGTCTGCATCTAGCTCTGAAAATATATTTGGCCTTCTAGCAGTGTGTGGGACTTTCTCTATTAGTCCATCTATACTGACCTCCATCAGGCTGCAAATTAAAAATAATTTATATCTGCATCTAGCTCTGAAAAAATATTTGGCCTTCTAGCAGTGTGTGGGACTTTCTCTATTAGTCCATCTATACTGACCTCCATCAGGTTGCAAATTAAAATTAATTTTTTGTCTGCATCTAGCTCTGAAAAAATATTTGGCCTTCTAGCAGTGTGTGGGACTTGGTCTATTAGTCCATCTATACTGATCTCCATCAGGTTGCAAATTAAAAATAATTTTTATCTGCATCTAGATCTGAAAAAATATTTGGGCTTCTAGCTGTGTGTGGGACTTGTTCTATTAGTCCATCTATACTGACCTCCATCAGGTTGCAATCTGAATATCATTTTTTTCTGCATCTACATCAGAAAAAAAATTTGGACTTCTAGCAGTGTGTGGGACTTGTTCTATTAGTCCATCTATACTGATCTCCATCAGGTTGCAAATTGAATATAATTTTTTTCTGCATCTGCTTCTGAAAAAATATTTGGGCTTCTAGCAGTGTGTGGGACTTGGTCTATTAGTCCATCTACACTGACCTCCATCAGGTTGCAAATTAAAAATAATTTTTATCTGCATCTACCTCTGAAAAAATATTTGGGCTTCTAGCAGTGTGTGGGACTTGGTCTATTAGTCCATCTATACTGATCTCCATCAGGCTGCAAATTAAAAATAATTTTTATCTGCATCTAGCTCTGAAAAAGTATTTGGGCTTCTAGCAGTGTGTGGGAATTGGGCTATTAGTCCATCTATACTGACCTCCATCAGGTTGCAAATTGAATATCATTTTTTTCTGCATCTAGCTCTGAAAAAATATTTGGGCTTCTAGCAGTGTGTGGGACTTGTTCTATTAGTCCATCTATACTAACCTACACCAGGTTGCAAATTCAATATAATTTTATTCTGCATCTAGCTCTGAAAAAATATTTGGGATTCTATCAGTGTGTGGGACTTGTTCTATTAGTCCATCTATACTGACCTCCATCAGGTTGCAAACTGAATATCATTTTTTTCTGCATCTACTTCTGAAAAAATGTTTGGGCTTCTAGCAGTGTGTGGGACTTGGTCTATTAGTCCATCTATACTTATCTCCATCAGGTTGCAAATTAAAAATAATTTTTATCTGCATCTAGCTCTGAAAAATTATTTGGGCTTCTAGCTGTGTGTTTGACTTGTTCTATTAGTCCATCTATACTGACCTCCATCAGGTTGCAAACTGAATATCATTTTTTTCTGCATCTACCTCAGAAAAAAAATTTGGGCTTCTAGCAGTGTGTGGGACTTGTTCTATTAGTCCATCTATACTGACCTCCATCAGGTTGCAAATTGATTATCATTTTTTTCTGCATCTAGCTCTGAAAAAATATTTGGGCTTCTAGCAGTGTGTGGGAATGGGTCTATTAGTTCATCTATACTGACCTCCATCAGGTTGCAAATTAAAAATAATTTTTATCTGCTTCTAGCTCTGAAAAAATATTTGGGCTTCTAGCAGTGTGTGGGACTCATTGTATTAGGCCATCTATACCAAGCTCCACCAGCTTTGAAATTAATAATAATTTTTAGCTGCATCTAGCCCTGAAAATAATTTTTCCCAATAGTGGTAGCAATAGAAATATGGGGCGCGCGCCTGGCTAACAAAAATATATGCTTCATAACACAAAACACCAGCCTAGCGCACTGCATTAATAAGATGGCATCATCGTCTCTCCCAGTGCTAGGCCTACTACGCAGGCTAGCATTCCTGTGCCTAAAACACAATGTATGGGTCCGCGCTAGCCACTATGCTGAGGGGTATAAAGCTGCTGCTAACGCTTTATAACAATTCAATTGGCAGATTTTCACAGAGCTCTTCCACAACGCCCACCCATCGGGCAACAGTTGCCCACCCTCCCTATGGGATCTAGTGGCGAATAGTTGATGCCATTAATCAGAGCGTCAGTTGCCCCGTCAACGTGGCAAGCATACGGTAAGGCATGGGAAGAGTGGACACGACTAGTAGCAGGCAGACGGGTTGACCAATGTGAACAAGCCAGATCACAAGTCACCATAGAATTTCTCCACCAGCTAATGATGAGGGGCATATCAGGAGCGTCAGCGCAGCGGTGTCTGACCGGAGTAGCATTTCACTTCCAACTACTGAATTGGGGAGATGTGACAAAGATTCATCATCAGACAATCCATAAAAGGGTGGAAAAGGGGTCAGCCAAGTCAGGAATGTAGACGTCCCGTCCCGTGTCACTAAAACTGATTTCTCACATCTTATCACTAACACTATTAACATGACACTCACAATTTGAAGCAACACTAATGTCTACTGCATTTGTGATCGCCTTCTTCGGGGCGCTATGTATAAGCGAATTAGTCCCTCAATCCAAAATTACCACCAGTGGACGCTTATTACACCAGGAAGTAGTCATAGCCAATAATGCAATACGTGTACGCATACACCAATCGAAAACGGTTCCAGCGGGCAGGGGTACTTGGGTACTTCTACAACCCACAAAGGGTACACTGATTCGGGTAACAATAGTAGAAACATATCTAACCATCAGATCACAAAGTAATTTCTTTGTATCACACATTGATGGAACGCCATTATCAAGATACCTGTTCCAAGCTATATTTAATAAATGCATAACATCGGCAGGGAACCACCCCAAAGATTACGGGACACACTCATTCCGCATAGGTGCGGCCAAGGAAGCAGCAAGAGCAGGACTGTCAGAAACGGAAGTTCAGAGGATAGGGAGATGGCGATCCACGTGTTTGGCGAGATACATAAGACCGGACTTGTTATCCTAACGTGGTTTGTTTCTGTTACAGGTGACGCTAAGCCAACAGTGTGAGTGATAGGCCACTCGTATATATATTGGGCACAAAAAAGGGCGAAAGTCCGCCCAGGCGGGAGGAAATTAGAGTTTCATAACACATATTTCAACTGGAGAGGCATTAGAGGCCTGCTATGGCCACAGGTACTAATGGAGGTAATCAAGGTAGGGAGAGAGGCAAGAGGTCCGGTCATCTTAGTTATACAGGCCGGGGGAAACAACCTAGGTCATCACAAGAGCGCATAACTAATGGCAATAATGAAACTAGACACTGAGCGCTTCAGAGAATTTTTCACAAAATTAGCTATAGTATGGTCAGAGATTGTGCCGATAGCGGTATGGCAAGGTGCGCGAGACATCACGGCCATCGAATGGACAAGGCGGGTAATAAATATTCGGATGGCAAAATTTAGAAGAGACAGAGGCGGTGTAGTGATACGACACCGACAACTGGAAGGAGATAAAGCAGGCCTCATACGGCCCGACGGTGTTCACTTAATAGATATTGGACTGGACATATTCCTGTCAGGACTCCAGGACGGAGTGGAACAAGCGTTAAGAGTGATGGGTGGGGGTCAGAGTCCTGCATACGAGTACGCTGGATCCTCCGTGGCCTGGAAATAGAAAGGACATGTTGGAGAGTTACACTTGTTGGCCAACTTGCCGGAGTGGGGACCCAGGGCATGCTGCAACAAGCTGAATTATTTTAGAAATAAAATGCTTTTCTAATGGAATGAGTATAAAGAGTTAATAAAGCTGTGACCGATCCTCACCCATCCAGTTGTAAGAGTTACATTATTGTATTGTCCATGAAAGGGGAGCGGTAGGGGGGCTGAGCGTCTGGGTTTGGTTGGGGGTCCCCACAGTCTGCCTAGGCTAGATTCATTTAAAAATTCTTATTAGATACACAGGCGGTGCAGCTTGCTTCGCAGCTGGGCTACTACGCCCAAAGTATTGCCTAGGCTAGATGCAGTTAAAAATTCTACGCTGACTAGCAGACACTGAAGATTTGGAGCAGACCTCTGAGTAAACAGCTCTTCAGACTCAACCATTTGTGTTACCCCAAGCCATAGTGTATGTAGATTCTTACAGTTAAAAGGGGGGGGGTGCGACCCAACCCACCTGGAATTGACGATGCCAACGTCACGTAAGACACAGCAAGGGGACTCCCAAAATTGTGGCACAGACACCACTTAACCCTAGAACGCATACCTGGCCCGCCCAGTTAATTGTTTTCTATTTTCTGCAAGATTACTTTAGTTAGAATTTTGAAACTCTAGGTATTCTTCATGTATATAGTTGTTTGTCATTTGAGTTTGAGTTATTCCATGTTATTTGCACACGGGCCTAAAGGGCCCCAGGTATGTGAAAGTGTAGATTTTTATGGTCATGCGTTCTAGGGTTAAGTGGCATCAATTGCCCCACTGTTGCTTAAAACGGTTGGTGAGGTGATTTTACCAAATCCCCAAGCTTTTAGTCTCCCAAGGATGACACAGGGGTAGAAATGTCCTTGCGAATCCATGATTTGTTCATCTTTATGAACGTGAGTCTGTCTACATTCTCAGTGGACAGCCGCGTGCGCTTATCTGTCAGCACACCACCAGCAGCGCTGAACACACGTTCAGAGAGAACGCTGGCTGCATGGCATGACAAGATCTCCAAGGCGTGAGTGGCGATTATTCCAGATTGGAATACCAAAATGAGCAAGGGTCCAGTGACACAGTCATGGCTTCGATGTTCACTTGGAGATTCTCCTGTACCATCCTCTCTAGGCATTGACTATGTGACAGACTTCTTGTCTCCTGTGGCCTTGCAAAGGATGGTCTAAAAAAGTGGTGAAACGATTCCACAAAATTGCTGTTACCAGCAGATACTGTGTTACTGTTACTGTTTGAGTGATGAAGACTCGACAGTCCCACCGTTGGCAAGTTAGAACTGTGAGATTCACTACGTGCACCACTGGTGTTTTGTGGAAAAGCACATGTAAGATTCTGCAACAGCGTCTGCAGATACTCCTGCATTCGTCAATACCTTTTTATGGCAGGAATTATTTCGGCAAATATACTTTTGTACCGGGGATCTAAGAGTGTGGCAACCCAGTAGTCGGGATTACTTCGAATTCTGACAATCCGGGGGTCATGTTGCAGGTAGTGCAGCAAGAAGGCACTCATGTGTCTTGCGCATCCAGAAGTACCAAGTCCTTGTTGTGTTGGTAGCGAGGTAAGAATCATGCTTCCTTCCTCTGCCCTCTCCCTCCAACCTCGCACAACAGAAATGTGATCAAGGTCTCCCTCATCTGATGAGTCTTCCATGCCCATCGCCAGTTCGTCCTCCACTTCTTCCTCGGCTCCTGCACCTTCCTCAACAGTTTGGCTGCTACCATGCGCCCTGGTTAATCCCTCTCCACCACCCTCCCATGCCTGCCGCCTTGGTGCTGCCAACCGTCTGGACCTTGGAGATGTTATCCCTTCCGCACACGACTCCTCCTCTACTTCCTCCACCTCCTCTTGTCCCACCACCTGACTCTGAATTCTGTTTAATGTGTGCTCCAGCATGTAAATCACCGGAATAGTCATGCTGATAATGGCATCGTCGTCAGCACTAAACATCTTCGTCGCCATTTCAAAACTGTGCAGAAGGGTGTGTGGCGCCCCTGAGGGTTCAGTCGCCACAGAGTTACTGCATCTCACCCAGAGGTGTGGTATCTCACCCTCAGGTAAGGAAGGCGTATGGCTCGGGACCCTGACTCCTGCATCCAACACATACCCGCAGTGGGGGTAGGGCGAGATTGCTCCTAAGGGAGAGCACAGTCCCAGGTCCCTAGCTGGTTTGAGGGTTCTATGTAGTGGGTGCTTAGGGGAGCAGCTTAGGGAAGCACATGACAAGGAGAGTATAAATAGGAAGCCATCTTAGAAAGAGCAAGCCAGACAGAGGAGGAAAAGTGACAGGAGCAGAGACTAGGCATGAGCTCTGCTTCGGAGGCGGGCCTAGCCTGGGAGGCCCAGGACTGAAGGAGAGAAGAGAGGAGTGGGAGCTGGAAGGCTCCAGGAACCGAAGGGACCCTACGGCTACGGGCCGTGCAGAAGGCCACCCGTACTCCCGCTGCTACCAGGAGGTAGAGGGGTCAGGCCAGATAAGGGGAACCGGTCCCTCAACTAGCGGAGAAACAGCAAGGCTCAACTAGAAATCGGAGGCTGCTGCATTTCATGTACTGCAGGCCGAAGTCCACACCAGTCTCATTAAGAAGGTAGCCACATAGGACCCAGGGGACGGAACACACGTCACCCGCCAAGGCCCGGGGATACCGGATAGAAGTGTCACTGGGTGTGAGGTGCAGGGAGAAGGCCAGAGAAAGGACACACAGAAGGGGGTCCTGCTAAGTACTCCGGAGCTATCTGGGGGTGGACTGAGCCCCTCACTGAGTATGCACAGCACGACGGGGGAGATTGCTCTGGTACCTGTAATCTGGACTACAACAACTGTGAGTAATATCTTGAGACGGCATCACACAGACTCTGTGTTCATTACTGACTCCCTCCACTACTACCACCATCATCCACCCACACTGCCCTGAAGCTACACTCTTCCTGTGGTGAGTAATAATACCGTTGCTGGAAAACCACCAGCTTCAGAGGACTGTTCCGCAGCGACGGCCCCTTTGGCCGCACTCCACAGGTGGCGTAGTCAGACATTATAAAATCCATATATACAAATTACCCTTGGATTGACTGCCCTGGGTCACGGACTGGGTCACCGCCACAGTGACTACAACCCCCAGCGTCTACCGGCCCGGCTCAGGGTACCCCATGGCCCAGGGGGCGCGTCAACTTCATAGGTCCCTGATCTGAGACCACTCCTGCAGCGTGATTTGCCCCACCTCTGGATCTCGTTGGCCCAGGCTATACGTCAGAACGTATTGCACCAGGGCTTGTCGGTGCTGCCACAGTCGCTGCAACATGTGCAGAGTTGAATTCCACCGTGTCGGCACATCGCATTTCAGCCGGTGAACTGGCAGGCCCAACGACTTCTGTAGAGATGTAAGTCGTTGAACTACGGGATGCGAACGGCGGAAGTGAGCACACAGCGACCGTGCCCTCTGCAGAAGGCCATCTAGTCTGGGATAGTGGGCTAAAAATTGCTGGACAACCAGGTTCAACACGTGAGCCATACAAGGCACTTGTGTGACATTGCCCCGGCGAAGTGCCGCACCCAGGTTTGCAGCATTGTCGCACATGGCCTTCCCTGGTTGCAGGTCCAGTGGAGACAACCTTTCATGAAACTGGGTCTCCAGAGCTGACCACAACTCCTCAGCTGTGTGACTCACATTTCCCAGACATTTCAAAGTAAACACTGATGCCGTTGAGCCCTGCTGCCAGCATAGTAAGGAGGTGTGCAGGATTCCTTCTGCGCAGTTAGAAAGCAGGTGGCATTATCAGACAGGCTTTGGGTGCAGGTGGAGGACCGAGAGGAGGTTGAGGAGGCAGAAGCAGTGGAGGAACTTCGAGATAAAGAGGATTGACGCACAACTCGTGGGGACGGTAAGACTTGGACAGCAGCCCCTTGTCCTGCTGTCACCATAATTACCCAGTGCCCAGTCAGCGATATGTAACGCCCCTGTCCATGCCTTCTCGTCCAAGTGTCTGTGGTGAAGTGCACCCTGTCACACACAGAGTTTCTCAAAGAAGCTGTGATGTTGTGTGTGACATGCTAGTGGAGCGCAGGCACACCTTTCTTTGAGAAGTAGTGCCGACTGGGCATCTGGTACTGGGGCACTGTGACGGACATAAGGTCTTGAAAATCCTCTGTGTCCTCCAGGTGGAAAGGCAGCATTTCTGTAGCCAACAGCTTGCAGATGGTGAAATTCAACCTCTTAGCTTTCTCATGGCTAGGAGGAAATGGTCTTTTACTTTTCCACATCTGAGGGACCGAGGGCTGGCTGTTGTGCTTAGACGGTGTTGAGTAGGGTGTCCCCGGCAAACTGCCGGTCTGTGAGGAAGATGCAGGCGGACATGTTAGGTTGCCTTGATCCAAGGGTGGTGCTCTCGATGTCGGAGAGCGCTCAACACTAGCAGGTGTTTCCACTTCCCAATGAACTGACGACCTGCCAATCACACTGGCTGTTGCGGGTAAAGAGGTGGCAGGTCTGCGTCCAAAAACATGTGTGACTGCTGTCCCCACAGTCACAGAGGATGAAGAGGCTGCGGATGCACAAGATGGGTCAGACGGTGGTTGGCCCAGCCGGCTAGGCCGCATTGTAGCACAGAGAGCTTCCCACTGCAACTTATGCTTCATATCCATGTGACAGTACATGCATGAAGTACTCAAACTATGGATTTTTTGGCCTCTACTTAGCTTTTGCTGACAAATATTACAGATAACACGAGTTGGGTCATCCTTATCGATCTGAATAAATGCCCAGGCTATGCAAGGCTTAGAGCCCATGTGACCTGAAGAGCCACTACGACTTGTGGTCAGAGGCAGAGTTGTGGTTGAGGATGCAGTTGTTGACGTGCTTCCAGTACTCCGTCTCTGTTCAGGAAGGCGCAACCTAACCTCATCGTCAATAGCATCTGTGATGCCCCGCTGCGCTTGGTATCACAGATCCTAGAAGAGTGCATTGATGGAATCCTCCACAAGAGGCCCCCATAAACATTCACACATCTCCACCTTCCACCTCAGACCAGCAGAGGGAGCCCGTTAGGGATATAAATAGGGAAGGTGGAGCTAGGCAGTTCAGTTCCTCTGAAGAGTTCCTGCAGTAGAGAAGCCTAAGAGAGGTCAGTCTGCAGTGGAGCTCAGTCTAGTCTAGAGAACGCAGTTAATAGTTCAGCAGTGGAGCACGAGGCTCCTGCTTGCTAGATTCAGGGAGCCCAGATAGAGCTTAAGGTGTGCCGGTGCCGTAAGATCAGTGAAGCGCGGCAAGCTGCCGTTAGTGTGTATAGCCTAGTGAGGGCCCGAGTAGGCCGAAGGCGAGTGGCGAGTTAGTACATAAGGGGCAGAGGAGCTTAACCAGCTCACCCCGAAGCATTTACCGGACACAGGATCCGAGCTTACCGGTATCTCTATGACCCAGTAAGGCATAACCGGAATGCCTGGAGAACTGCAAGTCCCAGGATCGCTTAGGTGCTGATATGTAACAGAGCCAGGAGACGCTTAGGCCCCGCAAACTGGGAGCGTGAACTCCAAGAGAAGGCCCTACCACAAGGTCAGCCAGCGCAGGACAGAGACAAAGTTAGGCCTAGCTCCAGGCAGGTCAGAAACTTACTACGCAGAGGCAAGAAACAGGAGGCCCTACACCCGCTCATTGGGAAGGATCCTGATATGCACTCTTCACCCTACAGTGCTCCGGGATGTGCCTGAATTTCCACCAGTAAAAGGTACTGAAGTGACTACCGTGTCCGTTCCCTTTCTTGCTCTGACCCAGCTGGGTCTCGCCTGTCCTGCATTCCCCCTGCATACGCTGCCCTGGGACCTAGGTCCACCTGTGGGGAGCTATACCATCGAGCTGCCTTATCACCGGCCTCAGTGGACTGCTGCAGCGCTGGCGCTTGTCACCAGATACTACAGGTGGCGTCATGAACTCTTATAAAATTAACAATTATCCACCCTTTTAAAGAGAGACCCCAGGGTACGGGCCAGGGAGCCGACCACCGCGACATCCCCAAGGCCAGGCAAATGCCCGGGTACCGAGTCATCCCCATCCCCAGGGCTAGTGGCATCCTCCTCCACCTCCTCTGCTGACCTCATCGACTGGCTGACTGTGGGTTGACAGTAAGTGGGATCTCCAACCTCGTCATCATCACCCTGTGTGTTATCACACCCGTCGTCCTCAGAGCCAACCTCTTCCTGCCCTGACCGAAAAGTCAAGTTGTCGCTCCAATCAGGTATTTGAGTCTCATCATCATCTTCATCATTGTCTCCACCAACAGGAGTTACAGTTTGGGAACAAGGGTCTACATTATGCTCAGAACCTTCTTCATCTGGTCCTGAATCCGACTTATAAAGATTCTGGGCATCAGATCAGATCATTTCCTCATCTGGATTAACAGAAGCTCTGGAGCAGACCTCCGTTTCCCAGGCTATAGTATGAGTAAACAGCTGTGCAGACTCAACCATCTGTGCTACCCCATACTCAGACGGGCAGCTGGAGACTTGGGAGCTGTGAGGAAGCAAGTGCGATTGGGGTGACACCTCTGAGGACTGGAGTATTTGTGATGTTGAAATTGAGGTGATGGAGAGCCCACTTGAAGGAGCACTTGATATCCGCTGAAGCACCTGCTGTTTTTGTGCCTCATTTAGAATTTGTAGCGATGGGCGTGTCCGTAAGAATGGGATCGTATCACATTGTCCACGAAAAGAAGTCGACATCTTAGTTTGGCTGGAAGATGGTCTTTCTTCTGCAGATGTTACCCCCCCCCCACCGTGGGGGGCCTCGACCCACCGGCGGACAGGCACCAGTATTGGGATAGGGGGGCTGGCCGTCGGGGTCCACCGCGGCTCTGGCACAAACCCGGCGACACAGAGGTGGCACGGGCAGGAACGGACTGGCCGTGTCGGCTTCTCACTTTTTGGATTTTAGAAGGGCATGACATGCCTATATCTGTGTCTCCCCCTCCTTTTACTCCTCCACCTCTTTTCTTTTCGCATGACTATATGTACTTGTCACTTTTCCATGTGTTAGTTATGTCTTCTGAGCAGTTTGTCAGCTTTTGGACACCTTTGAAGGTGTTTTCTATGTGTTTCTATGTGTTTTTGTTTGCCTGCCATTGGTTTTAACGGTGTTCGAAGGTGTTCAACGAACAGTTCGACGAACAGTTCGGCGAACACACGGGTGTTCGACGAACCGAACCGAACTCGAACACTACGGGGGTGGCTCAACACTAGTCCTAAAGATTATGCTGGGCAAAAAGGTCAGGAACTACATAAACGGGTTCAGAAACATATTTACAATATTAATTTGGCAGACCAGGACCTACAAAAAGGAAAAAAGATTTCTACTGTGGCATTACAATTTTTATACACACATGGTGGAACTCCCCGCGGTCTTCACGTGGTCAGATTTCAAAATATCCAATCTAATTTACGTTGCTCGGATTATTCTAG
Source organism: Phyllobates terribilis (assembly GCF_046119375.1). Lineage (NCBI taxonomy): Eukaryota > Metazoa > Chordata > Amphibia > Anura > Dendrobatidae > Phyllobates > Phyllobates terribilis. Next base: position 450,979,300 of record NW_027362764.1, read on the forward strand.
TCAGCTTTTAAAATTAGAATCAAGGTGGATTTACACCTTAGACTCTGTGGCGCCTAAAGGCATTAATAAGGACCTTTCATTTATAGGGTTTCTAGTTAGTGATGAGCGAGCATTCTTGCTACTGTTCTGTGCTCGCCCGAGCATATCACTGCTCGGGTCCCCTCCCTGCATGTTTGGTGCTCTTTAGAGAGCCAATGAACATGCAGGGATTGTCTGCCACACACTGTAATGCCGCAGTCATGTTTGTTGTGGCATTACAGTGATTGGCTGGCCGCAACAGCATCATAAGGTCTATATCAGACCTGGCGTTGCCATGATCATCACAGTCTACTCCAGAATCAGACAGTGTAGGGAGAGGTGCTGTTGAGCTCGGGAGAGATTTGCTTGTTTCTTAGTTAGTGTAGGTAAACAACCATATATTATTCACATATCCATCTGTACTAACTGTACTTCTGTGGACTAAACCAGCTGCATAGATATCAGTGCTAGGCAGGCAGGCAGTGTATGGGTCAGACTGCAGTGCATATAGCAGGAGGCTCCATTCCATTCAGCCTGCTGCACCTTCTTTCAGGAAGTGGTGGAGGTGGAGCCTGCAGTGAGCTGAGTGCAGTGTGCTTCCTGGACTAAGTGCTGCTGTGGAGAGAGCTCCTGGGAAGGGAGGTTTTTTTTTTCCATCTGGGACTTTTTGTCTGCCCCCTTCCCAGGAAACAAGGCTCAGAGTGGGACTGGCCTCCGGGGCTGGGCCCCCGGCTCCCACCTCCCGGTCCAAGCTGGCGGGAGGTGGGAGGAACACCAAGCCGGCTAAGGCTACAAGATCTGGCCAAGACAGCAGGGGTTCCAGCATGAGGACCCGGAGGACCCCCGAGGCTACGACCGCGGCGGCTCCTCCCTCCGGAGGTGGGTCGAGTACGAGCGGAGGTGCTGCAGCGGTGCCCCCTGATTGGGGTACCAAGGCGTCGAGGGAGGCAACCGTCACCTATGCCTCCCGTATACATGCGCACCTCTGCGAGTATGAGGACGCCACAAAGAAGCTATGTTCCCTCTGGGGGGAGTTGAGGGTGGCTCAGGAGAGGTCCGTGAGGGCCTCTGGCAGTAAGAAGCCTGAGCTATCCGCCGCGGTCCGGAAGATCAAGCGGGCCATTCAAGACCTGGAAGACCGCAGGAGCACCATACTGGCAGGCAGTGGACCCTTCTTGGAGAAGCTGCGGAATGATGACCGGTTCAGAGCCATGACCGGTGGGGCTCTGGAGGGGTCGCAGGGCCCCGGCCAGGCGGTGGAGGAGGAGGAAGAAGAGGTATGCGTGGAGGAGGTCGCACCCTACCCACCGCCTAGTGGCCTGGTAAGTGATCTCCAGGCATCGCATAGCGGGATAGCCCCTGAGCAGATGGCTCTCCCGTCTGATTCTAGCCCTTCAGAGGGCAGCGGGAGCAAGGGGGAGGATGAGGAGGATGGGAGTATCAGCAGTGAGGGGGGCTGCCTTATCATGCAGCAGATCCAGCAGATCGAGTCCCCGGTACGTTTTGGTCAGCTTGCGTTCGGGGATGAGATCTGCGAGGATGAGGCACCCGGGAGGGGGACGAAGAGAAAAGCAAAAAAAAAAAAGAAAACATCTATTGCACATAAATTTGTGTTTGTCCCCCTCTCTGGGGCCCCCCTGTCCCGTTGTGCGGCACCCGCCACCCACCCCGGCTTGGACTCTGTTGTGGGTCCACAGCGAGGGAGCGGGGAGAACATAGGCCATGGCACGCAGAGCGCTGCCTCTGTTTGTGGTAATGGAGGCAGTGGGTCCAACGTGTCTGATATGGAGCATGGCACGGAGGGCGGCCCGATGGTGGGTGTGATCTGTGGTGGTGCTCGGGCTGGATCCCCTGTAAAAGGGGGGTCTGGCCTGGCACCTGGTGTGCCTGCTGGCGTGCGGGGGGCGGCGTGTACATCTGCCGCTGCCTCCTGCACTGCCGGCGGTGCACCGACAGCCGGGGCCGCATCTCCGGCGGCGTGTGCTGGGGTGTCTGGGTCCCTCACACACGGATCCACTAAAAAATCTGGATCACTTTTAGGGACCCAGAAACCTGTTAAGATAAGGGGCGCGGGGCCTGCGGCTCATAAAGGAAAGGTGGGGCTTGCTCCCCTGGCAAAATCCGTGGCGAGGTCGGGGCCCCCTGCGCAGGGGCCCAGTAATGGGTCAGCGCAGGGGGCTCCACCGCCGCTGGGTGCTGAGGGGGAGTGGCCTAGCCTGGGGCCGGCCGCCGGAGCTGGGGTGGCCAGGCTGTTTGTGGTGAAGGGTGTGACGGTAGGGGGTGCTATGCCCCTGAGAGCTGGTGCCGCTGGTCCAGGGGCCCCTGTGAGTAGACCCAGTTCCGGGTCGGCTTCGGGGGTCCCAGCGCGGCCGGCTTCGGGGGGCGTGGCCTCCCAGCCGTCCACGGCACCAGTGGGAGTGGCCTCTGGGGCCCCCACCGTGCTGCCTGGTGTGGGGGGTGTGGCCTCCCTGTCATCCACGGCACCGGTGGGAGTGGCCTCTGGGGCCCCCACTGTGCTGCCTGGTGTGGGGGGCGTGGCCTCCCTGTCACCCAAGGCACCGGTGGGAGTGGCCTCTGAGGCCCCCACTGTGCTGCCTGGTGCGGGGGTCTTGGTCTCCCTGTCACCCACGGCACCGGTGGGTGTGGCCTCTGGGGCCCCCACCGTGCTGCCTGGTGCGGGGGGCGTGGTCTCACGGACAAACCCCACCCAAGTGGGCGTGGCTCCACCCGAATAGGGGCGGGGCTTAGCGCCGGCAGCTGCTACTGCTGGGAGCAGTGGTGCCACGGCTGCGGCAGACAACGGAGGAGGTGCCTGCCTGTCGGTGTCCTCTGTGCCCACGGGCTTATCTGGGGCAGGGGCGCCGGCAAAAATGGCAGCAGCACCAGGTTCCCAAAACCCCCCGGCAGTGAAGGTGCTGCCAGCAGGTGGCGGCAGTGCTGCTGCCGGGAAAAAATGTTTGCAGAAAAAAAAAACTGTGACCCCAGTGTGCATGTGAGTGAGAGTGGGGCGAGGGGTGTGACTATTGACGTGGATGGGGATAGCGTGGGTATGGATGTGGCTGTGATTGAAGATACAAGTGTTGAGGTGTCTGAGGAAGGGAGTAAGAATGGTGTGTCTGTTGGTAGTGGGGGTGGGGCTGGTCCATCTGCCCCCCCGGCTGCTGGTCCTCGGAGTTTTGCGGGGGTAGTAGCCCGGGCCTCGGGGTCTTCTTGGGGGGCTTCCTCACCTCTGGACCTCAGGGATGGTGACTTGCGGCGCCGTTTCCTGGAGGCCCTCAAGAAGGGAGAACGGACGATCCAGGTAGAGGGAAGAGAGGTGGACCTGGCCTTTTGGCTGGATAGACACGGCCAGGCCGCCTTCCAAGATAAAAGGGAGGGGGAGACAGTGTGGTCCCTCCCGACAGCCGGGCAGGGGGTGGCCAGGAGGAATGTAGTCCGTCTTCGGTGGAGGGGCAGTGAAGCGTGCCCGCCAAGAGCGAGGGTCGTGGAGCTCCTCCTGAAGATGGACTTCAGGGCGACTGACATCTTTGCCCTGATCCATCCTTTTGGTACCCCCGTCTTCGACATCAGTTTTGTTCGGCCGGAGGGCCTAGAGCTTTTCTGGTCGAATTTTGAACTGGTGAAGGGGGAGCCCGGCTGGCGAGACTTTGCCGTGCAGGCGGTGTCTCGCCAAAATGGCGTAAAGAGGGTGACCGTTCTAACCAATAACGAGTCACTCTCTGGGGTCGATATCTTGACGTGGCTTTCTCGCTATGGGGAGGTCACGGACGTCCCAAAAAAGAACAGGGACGAGTTTGGCATTTGGTCAGGGGGCTGGACCTTCATGATGAGGTTGAAGGTCTCAGGCGGTACTGTCACCCACATCCCTTCCTCAGCATTTTTGGGGAGAGACAGGATCCTGATCTTCTACCAGGGGCAACCGAAGGTCTGCCACAGGTGCGGTGATCCCCGTCACTTCAGTGCGGGCTGCACGGTGCAGAAATGTGCCTTGTGTGGCGGGGTAGGTCATCTTGCCGCAGCCTGTGTTGACATTAGGTGTCATCTGTGTGGTGACCTAGGTCACCCGTATAGCCGCTGCCCCCGCTCCGTTTCTAACACCATCTCTGGTCAGGCGGGGGAGAGCCGTGGGGGGGTCCTCAGCGGTGCATCCTCTGCTGGAGCTGGAGGTGGGTGCGGGAGAGGAGCTGAGGGGCCAGTGAGGGAAGGCGAGGCCAGTTCATCTGCCCACCAGTGGCAACAGGTGAGGTGCCGTGGGGGTAGGGGGCAGGATAAGCCTCAGGCGACTGGGGTGATGTCTGTCCCCACCCCAGAAGCGGCAGCCGGAGCCCCTGAGGCCCTGGGGGAGGAGGCAGTGAACGAGGAGATCAGGAGGATGGAGATGGAGGAGGTGGCTGCTTCTGATGATTCCGCCCAGTATGAAAGTCTGGACGAGGAGGTGGTGGAGCAGCCTAAAAAATCAGGTGACGGTAAGACCATTAAGAGTCGGAGGAGTAGGAGGAACAAAAAAGGGGCAAAAACATCTAAAGCCCTCCCCCTGGCCGCTAAGGTGCCTACGGAAGGGCTCACCGGCTCCCCTCTGATCCCCCTCTCCAACCGGTTCCATGCCCTCGATGACTCTGCTGTGTCAGAGGTCGGGGGCGAGGGACCGGCGGTAACATCTGAGGTGCCTTCAGGGAGCGGCGGGGTCCGTCCTCCGGGGGGCTCTCTTTCCTCTGGGGGGGGACTGCCCGGGGGTCCAGGGGTGAGGAACCCAGTACTGGGAAGGAGGTGGCAGGTACCATGGACACCTCCGTGTCACTGAAGAGGAGTTGAGAGTCTGGCTCCTCCTCTGAAGGTGAGCGGAAAAAATCTGGGGGTACGGTCAAAAAGAAGGCCGTCTAACTCAATCACCCATGATGGCGGAACCTACCCCGTTGACTCTGGCGTCGATTAATGTCGCCAGTATAAAGTCAGATACGGCCAGATTTATGTCCTTTGATTTTTTCAACCGAGTTAAGGCTGACATTGTATTTTTGCAGGAGACCAGACTAACGGACATGGGGGCCATTTACAAAGCAAGGAGGGAGTGGAGGTGCGGGCCCTCATACTGGTCTCTTGCGGCCGAGCCGTATAGCGGGGTAGCGGTCCTTTTTTAGGCCTCTTTGGTGGAATGCAGACGGGTGATCGAGGTAGAAATGGGAAGGTGCTTGGTCCTTGACGTCTTCATGGGGGGACAGGAGCTCCGGCTCTTTAACATCTATGGTCCACAGTCAAAGTGGGACCGTAAATGTCTCTTCCTGAAGATCAAGCCCTATCTTTTTACAAGCCGGCAGTTGGTCTTCGGTGGGGACTTTAATACTATAACTAGATCCCGTGATAGGGGAGGCCCCGGAGACCGAAGGCTGGCTTTTGATAGTAATACCCTTAGCAGCATAGCAAGCGAAGCTCGCCTGGTGGATGTCCACATCCGGCACACCCCAGGTCACAGGGGTTTCACCTTTCATAGGGGTAGTTGTAGGTATAGGATAGATAGTTTTTTTTTAATGGAGGAAGCCGTCTCTTCTGCAGTGTCCGCTGTTGAGGTGGAATTCTCCAATCACTGTTTCATTTTCTTTTCCTTGAATGTTACAGAGACTCCCCGGATAGGGAAAGGCCTATGGAAGCTGAATTCATCCCTGTTTGAAGAAACGGATGTGAGACAATCCTTTGAGGAATTTTTTCAGAGCCAGGTACCTCTCTTGGGTCTCTGTAGCAGTAAGTCTGAGTGGTGGGAGATCTTCCAAAGAAGGGTTGCTGGGTTCTTCCGTCAGCTCTCGAGCCTCAGAGGCCTGAACAGGTACCGCCTGTATCGTGAGCTGGGGAGGAAACTCGAGCATCTCGTCTCGACTGGAGGGGACCGTGAGGAAATCTCCAGGGTGAAGGCCTTGCTCAAGGGGTGCCAGTATGATAGGCACACATCCTTAGTTTCTGAGAGGGATTTCGGGAGGTATCGCTCGCCCGACCCCTACAGGAACTGCAGGATGTCAGTGAGTTGCAAGATGGTAACAGGAGTGATCGACAGTAAGGGTTCCCTGAACAGATCCAAATCAGGGATCCTGGAGGTGGTCAGATCCTTCTACTCGCACCTCTTGGGAAGGAGGGATCCAGATCGGGATGAGATGTCGGCTTTCCTGGCTGAAACCATCCCTGAGCCAGGGGATGACCCCTCTCTTCATGTTTTGGCAGAAGCAATCAGGGAAGAGGAAGTGAGACGGGCTATTGATGGGCTCCGGCCCAAAAAATCGCCCTGTCCAGATGGCTTAACATCCGAGTTTTACAGGACTTTTAGGGACTCATTGGTTCCCCTCATGACTAAGGTTTTTAATGAATGTCTCTCCTCGGACATTCTGCCCGGTTCAATGAGGAAGTCCGCCCTGATTATTCTGTCGAAGGGTAAAGACTCGTCTCGTATTGTGAATTGGCGTCCCATAGCGCTTCTCAATACGGACCGAAAGGTTCTGGCAAAGGTGCTTTTCAATCGGTTGGTGAAGTTTGCACCCTTTCTCCTTTCAGGGGCCCAGCACTGCTCTGTTCCAGGCCGCAGTACTTTTAGAGCTGTGCTCGGTGTCCGGGATGCAGTGGAGCAGGGCAGGGCCGGTCACTGCAGGGGTATTTGCTGTCCTTAGATCAGGCGAAGGCCTTTGACCGGGTTAACCATGAGTACCTCTGGTCCGTCCTTCTGAGGTACGGTCTGCCTGGGAGGTTTGTTGATTGGTTGAGAGTGTTATACAATGGGGCAGAGACTTTTCCGCTCGGGAACGGTTGGGTCGGACACCCTTTTGAGGTGAAGTCTGGTGTCCGCCAGGGCTGTCGTCTGAGCCCACTGTTAAACGTGTTCGCGATCGACCCCTTTTTAAGGAGAGTGGAATGCGGACCATTGGTAGGAGTCGGGATGGACGGGGAGGAGCCAGAGGCCACCTTGAGCATAGTGGCGTACGCCGACGACATTTCCCTTTTTGTATCCTCGAGAGAGGAGGCAGACTGGGTCATGTCTGAGGTTGAGCGCTACTCGGTGGCATCTGGGTCCATGATCAACCGGGATAAGTGTGAGAGTCTCTGGTTGGGAGGGGGAGATCCAAGTTTTGATCTCCAGGACACCCTTCCAGGGCCTCAGGCCACAGCAAAAATTTAAGGCATCAGTTTCGGCCCGGGGAACTATCCCCAGGAAAACTGGGAGGGCAGACTTAAGAACGCCGCCCAGAAGGTGGATCAGTGGAAGAGTTGGTCCTTGACCCTGAGGGAAAGGGTTAACCTGGCCAAGGGGTATTTGCTCCCTTTATTAATATACCTGGGCAGCGTCTGCATCTTGCCAGAGCCTCTTTGGACACGGGTTTACAGCCTGTTCTTCCAACTATTATGGGGGAATAGGCTGAACCTAATCAAGAGGGAGGTCACGTACCGCACGAGGAGACTAGTAGGGTTGGGTATGGTCAACCCAGTGGTGTTTCTAGTAAACACCTTTCTTAAGGCAAACATCACCAACCTCTGGTTAGAAAGGGCTCCTCCGTGGGTATTCTCCTGTAGGGGGTGGTTTCGGCCTTTCTTCCAGGAATGGGAGACAGGAGGGCGGGTGAAGGACCTTCGAATGCCTCATGGGCATCTTCCGGCTTATGCTACCCTGGTTGTGAAGGTGATCCGCCAGTGGGGTCTGGGAGTGTGGGAGTTCAGGACCTTGTCAAGGAGGTTACTTTGACAATAGGGTTCTGTTGACCCACTTCCAGAAGCCCCTGGCCCTCAAGGATTGCCCAAGCCGGCATCTGGAGGTGGGGCTCAGGTTATTAAACTCTAAACGGATCCCCTTGAAGTTTTGGGACTTGACTTGGCGCTGCTTCTATGGGAGACTGTATGTGAGTGGCAACCTGAAGTACAGGAACACTGATGACCGGGATTGTCCCCGCGAGGAGTGTGGCGGCATGCTTGAAAGCATGGAGCACTTCCTGCTACAGTGTCCCTTTAATACAGAGGTCTACAGTAGGGTGGATGCTTCCATTGGCTGGCCTAGGCTGTCAGGCCTTTCCTATGCGGAGTGGGCCTATGGGGAATTCAGGTCCCTTGGTGGCCGAGATCGGGGCACTGTTTTCGTAGTTAGTTTAGTGATTAGGTTCTACACGTGGAACGCACGGTGTTTAGTGTCCACCCAGCAGAAAGTCCTCCCCCGGGAAGAGGTGATTAGGAACATCCTGGGTGACCTGGCAAGAGTGTGCTTGCTGGAGTATGAGAGGCTGGGTGCTGGGAGGGCCTCCCTTCTATGGAGGGGGTTCTCATTTAATGTGCCCTAGGTAGAATTAAGTTCTGTGTGCTTGTGATAGGGTGAGTTTAGTCTTTTATCTTTATTTGTAGGGTCAAATAGATGTGTAGGGACAGATAGGGACAGTCTTTAGGGACAGGTAGTTAGTATTAGGTTGGTAGTGAGGGTCAGTGAGGGACAGGTAGGGACAGGTAGGGAAAGATTGGTAGGGTGGTAGGGACAGTTTTTTTTCTTTTTCTTTATTAGAGAGGGATAGGGTGTTGTATGTTAGATTTGGGTGAGAGCCTCTGTATTCTCCAGTTTTCAGGTGGTGGGCTGCTCCCCTCACATTGTAGTTTTTTGTTTTATGGTATCAGAATCTGAATATAGGGCTTGCAAGCACTGAACTTGGGCCTCATCTTTTGGTTAATGGTTAGTAGTCTTATGGTTAAGTTGTCATGTCATGTAGGTGTATGGTTAGTCGTTGTTATATTGTTATTATTATGTTGTGTATTGGTGTTACTGTTATGTTGTGTTTGTATATAAATTATGTATGTGTATTGCGCGTGTGGGGTGTGGTTAGTTTAGGTTTTGTGGGGGATTTAAGGGGGGAGTGTTTTATTTTTGGTAAAATGGACATCCTGCGGGATGCGGAAAGGAAAGGACCTTTCTTGTGTGTATTAAAGGCCACAAACTTTCGTGGGACCTTGGTGTGTTAAGGCCACAGAGTTTCGTGGGACCTTGGCTGTTAAAAAAATGGTGGTGGGAAAAAAAAAAAGTGTGTTTTAGAGTGGGTTAAGTTTTGGCCACGTGGCCTATCTTTTGATTTTGAGCGATGGGCCAGTTTTTTAGTTTTCCTTTTTAGGGGGTTAGGTGTAAATGTGCAGGTTTGAGTGGGATGAGTGTTGGGGGTCTAATGTACTTCAGGGCAGGAAGAGGGTGTGTTAGGGTCTTCCCTTGCTGGGGGGTCTCCTACAGGACATTTCTGTGTCGTACGTTAATTTATTGGACTGTACATAATTTTGGTATTTTGGGCTATGTTTTGCTGGCGTTTTTATTTCTTATTATATAATGTTTGTATTTGTGTTGTGTATCTGTGTTTTTGTATTTTTATAATAAAAAAGAGTTCCAGTTCAGTCTGCTGCAGCTCCAAACAGGAAGAGGTGGAGGCGGAGCCTGCTGTGAGCTGCAAGGACTGCTTGGCTGTGTGGAGAGAGCTCCTGGGAAGGGAGTTTTTTTCCATCTGGGACTTTTTGTCTGCCCCCTTCCAAGGAAAGCAGGCTGGCATGTGGACTGGCCTCCGGGGCTGGGCCCCCGGCTCCTCCCCCCCTGTCCAAGCCGGTGGGGGGCGGGAGGAATACCATCCCGACTAGATTGACCAGGCCCGGCCATGGCAAGGGGTCCGGCATGAAGACCAGAAGAACCCCAGAGGCAGTGGCTGCCGCTGCTCCTCCCCCCGGAGGTTGGTCGAGTACGAGCAGGGGTGCTGCAGCAGTGCCCCTTGAGTGGGGCACCAAGGTGGCTAATGAGTCCACTGTCAGCTATGGCTCCTGCATCCATGCGCACCTCTGCGAGTAAGAGGATGCCTCAAAGAAGCTAAAATCCCACTGGGGGGAGTTGAGGGTAGCTCAGGAGAGGTCCGACAGGGCCTCTAGCAGCAAAAAGCCTGAGTTATCCGCCGAGGTAAGAAGGATCAAGAAGGCCATTCAGGAGGTGGAGAGCCGGGGGTGTGCCATCCTGGCCAGAAGGGGGCCATTCCGGTAGAAACTTGAAAATGACGACCGGTTCAGAGCCATGGCTGGTGGATCTCTGGAGGGGTCAAGGAGCTCCAGCCAGGTGATGGTGGTAGAGAAGGAGGAAGAGGACTTCAAGGAGGAGGTCGCGCCCTACCCGCCATCTGGTGGCCTGGTAAGTGATCTCCAGGCATCGCATAGCGGGATAGCCCCTGAACAGATGGCTCTCCCGTCTGATTCTAGCCCTTCAGAGGGCAGCGGGAGCGAAGGGGAGGATGAAGATGGCAGTAGTAGTAGGGAGGCTGCCTCTTCATGAAGCAGATCAGGCAGATCGAGTCCCCGATACGTTTTAACCAGCTGACGTTCGGGGACGAGATCTGCGAGGACGAGGCAACCGGGAGGGGTATGAAGAGGAAGGAAAAAAAAGCTAAGGAAAAGAAAACATCGGTAACACATAAATTTGTGTATGTCCCCCTCTCTGGGGCGCCCCGGTCCCGTTGTGCAGCACACGCTACCCACCACGGCTCGTGCTCTGTTGTGGGTGTGCAGCGAGGGAGCGGGGAGACTGTAGGCCATGGCATGCAGAGCGACGCCTCTGTTTGTAATAATGAAGGTGGTGTGTCGGATGAGTCTGACATGGAATATGGCATGGAGGGCTGCCTGGCGGCGGGCAAAACCAGTGGAGGTGCTCAGGCTGGGTCCCCTGTAAGAGAGGGGGCTGGCCTGGCATCTGGTGTGCCTGCTGGCATTTGGGGGATGACGAACGTAACTGCCGCTGCCACGCGCACTGCTGGCGGCACTCGGGCCGCCGGGGCCGCATCTCCAGCAGCGTGTGCTGGGGTGTCTGGGTCCCCCACTCATGGATTCGCTAAAACTGGATCACCTTGGGGGATCCAGGCATCTAGTAAAGCACCTGGCAAGGCAAAGAGTGCGGGGCCTGCTTCTCTGGCAGAGCTGGCTCGTAATAAGAAGGTGGTGGTGTCTGCTCCCCTGGCGGGGTCCGCAGCGAAGTCGGGGTCCCCAGCGCAGGGGCCCAGTAATGGGTCGATTCTGGGGGCTCCGCCACTGGTGGTCACTGAGGGGGAGTGGCCTAGCCTGGGGCTGGCCGCCGGAGTTGCCATGGCCAAGCTCTTTGTGGCCAAGGGTGTGACGCTAGGGAGTGCTGTGCCCCTTGGAAATGGTGCCGCTGGACCAGGGACCCATGAGAGAAGACCCGGCTCCGGGTTGCCTTTGGGGGTCCCGGCGTGGCTGGTTTCGGGGGGCATGGCCTCCATGGCGTCCCCTGCCCATGTGGGAGTGGCCTCAGAGGGCCGCACTGTGCAGTCGTGTGCAGGGGGCGTGGCTTCCTGGGCGGGGTCCGCCCGTGGGGGAGTGGCGCCAGAGAGCTGTGCTGCCGGGTACTGGGGGCGTGGCTTCCCAGTGGATCCGCCCCATGTAGCGTGGCTATGTAAAAGGGCAGGGCTTAGCGCAGGCGGCAGCTCCTGGAGCAACAGAGACCATAGCTGCGGTTAATACCAGCGGGGGGGCTGCGGCTGTCGCTGATGGGGGGGTCTGCCTGTCGGGGTCCCCTGTGTCTTGGGGCTTACCTGGGGCAGGGGCTCCGGCAGTGCGGGTCTCCAAGAGTGCTGCAGCAGGGCTGGATGGTGTTGGAGGAGGAGGAATTGCAACACCTGGCTCTCTTCCTGCCAGTCAGGCAGGAAGCTCCTGGAGTGCTGGGAGCAGTGGTGCTGCACTCCTTAAGACATGCAGTGTGGTCCTTAAAGGGCCAGTAGCGCTCAGTGTGCAGAACCCCCCGGCAGGGAAGACGCCACAAGTAGGTGGCGGTACTATTGGTACCAATAACACCGGTAATATGAACACTGATAATAGTGTAATGGTGCATAAAAAGTGTACCCAAAAGACAAAAAACACCAACCCCAGTGCGCATGGGAGTGAGAGCGGTGCGAGTGGGGTGATTGTGGACTTAAATGGGGATGGTGTGGGTATGGATGTGTCTGTGGTTGAGGATGCAAATGGTGGTGTGTCTGCAGTAGGGGGCATGAATGGAGTGTCTGTTGGTAGCGGGGAGCACGGGGAGGGGGCTGGTCCATCTGCCGCCCCGGCCGCGAGCCCCCGGAGTTTTGCGGGGGTAGTGGCCGGGGCCTCGGGGTCCTCTCGGGGGGGTTTCCTCGCCTCTGGATCTCAGGGACAGTGACTTTCTGGATGCTCTCAAGTAGGGAGAATGGACGATCATGGTAGAGGGAAGAGAGGTGGACCTGGCCTTTTGGCTGGACAGGCACGGCCTGGCTGCCTTCCCAGATAAAAGGGAGGGGGAAACGGTATGGTCCCTCCTGACAGCCGGGCAAGGGGTGGCCAGGAGGAATGTGGTCCGTCTTCGGTGGAGGGGCAGTGAAGCGTGCCCGCCTAGAGCCAAGGTCGTGGAGCTCCTCCTGAAGATGGATTTCAGGGCGGTTAACATCTTTGCCCTGATCCATCCGTTTGGTACCTCCATCTTCGACATCAGTTTTGTTCGGCCGGAGGGCTTAGAGCTTTTCTGGTCGAATTTCGAACTGGTGAAGGGGGAGCCAGGCTGGTGAGACTTTGCCGTGCAGGTGGTGTCTCGCCAAAATGGCGTAAAAAGGGTGACCGTTCAGACCAATAATGAGTCACTCTCGGGGATCGATATCATGATGTGGCTTTCTCGCTATAGGGAAGTCAGGGAGGTCCCAAAAAAGAACAGGGATGAGTTTGGCATTTGGTCGGGGGGCTGGACCTTCATGATGAAGTTGAAGGTTTCAGGTGGTACTGTCACTCACATCCCCTCCTCGGCATTCCTGGGGAGGGACAGGATCCTGATCTTCTAGCAGGGGCAACCGAAGGTTTGCCACAGGTGCAGAGACCCCCGCCACTTCTGCGAGGGCTGCAAGGTGCTGAAATGTGCCTTGTGTGGCGGGGTAGGTCATCTGGCCGCGGCCTGTGGTGACATTAGGTGCCATCTGTGTGGTGATCTAGGTCACCCGTATAGCCGCTGCCCCCGTTCCTTTTCCAACACCATCTCTGGACAGCCAGGGGAGAGACGTGGGGGGGTCCCCAGTGGTGCATCCTCTGCTGGAACTGGAGGGGGGGTGGGAGGGCCGCTGAGGGGTCAGGGAGGATAGGTAAGGCAAATACACCTGCCCACCAGTGGCAGCAGGTGAGGCGCCGAAGGGACAGGGTGCAAGATAAACCTCAGGCGACTGGGGTGATGACTGTACCCTCTCTGGAGGCTGCAGCCAGAGCCTCTAAGGCCCTGGGGGAGAATGTGGTGAGCGAGGAGATCAGGAGGATGGAGAGGGAGGAGGCGGCTGCTTCCGATAACTCCTCCCAGTATGAAAGTCTGGATGAGGAGGTGGTGGAGCAGCCAAAAAAAAATTGGGTGACAAAAGTACCGGTAGTCGGAGGAAGAAGAACAGGAGGAGGTCAAAAAAATCTAAAGCCCCCCCCCCGACCGCTATGGTGCCTACGGAAGGGCTTACCGGCTCCCCTCTGATCCCCCTCTCCAATCAGTTCTAAGCCCTCGATGACTCTGCTGTGTCGGAGGTTGGGGGTAAGGAGCCGGAGATAACATCTGATGTGCCTTCAGGGGGCGGCAGGGTCCGTCCTCCGGGGCACTCTGTTTCCCCTGGGGGGGGGGACTGCCCCGGGGTTTAGAGGCGAGGAAACCTGTACTGGGAAAGAGGTATCCGATGCTGGAGGGGTGGGCATGGACACCTCAGTATTCCTAAAAAGGAGGGGTGACTCAGGCTGCTCCTCAGACAGCGAGAGGAAGAAGGGGGGTGTGGTGAAAAAGAAGGCCATCCAACTCAATCACCCATGATGGCAGAACCTACCCCGTTCACTCTGTCATCGATTAATGTCGCCAGCATAAAGTCAGATGTGGCCTGATTTACGGCCTTTGATTTTTTCACCCGAGTTGATGCTGACTTTTTATTTTTGCAGTAGACCAGACTAACAGACATGGGGGCCATTTATAAAGAAAAAAGGGAGTGTACCAGTGGGCCCTCATACTGGTCTCTTGCGGCCGTATAGCGGGGTAGCAGTTCTTTTTAAGGCCGCTTCGGAGGAATGCAGATGGGTGATTGAGATAGAAATGGGGAGGTGCTTGGTTCTTGACGTCTCGTAAAGACTCATCCCGTATTGAGAATTGGTGTCCCATAGCACTTCTCAATACGGACCGAAAGGTTCTGGCAAAGGTGTTATTAATCGGTTGGTGAAATGTGCACACCGGCTCTTTCGGGGGCCCAGCACTAGAGATGAGCGTTGTTCGACTCGAACTGTGCGCCAATCTCAAATTCGAGCTGTTTTGGGCGGCGTTCGAGCCGTTCGGTGAACACGAACGATTTGAAAAAAATTTGGCTGTTCGAGGTTATGTTCGATAACTGTTCGTGCACCAAATTCATAACTGGATTTTTTCTCAGTAATGCTGAAAATTAATGTTAATACGCAGTTTGAGTGTACAGTGGGGTGGGGGGAGGGGCGGGGGGGAAGGGCAGGGGATGGATCTCTGCAGGAATAATGAAGATCTCCAATGTTTTTTTTCTCTTTCCCGCATTTACAGTGGGGAGGTGCAGTCTGTCAGCCTATCAGCAGCGCACACACGGAGCGAAGTGCTTTTTTTCACACAAGCAAGGGCATGTGTCATTGGCAGCGTATGTCACATGTCCTTGCCCTATAAGACCCAGCCATTTTCCCCGTCGCCACCATTTTCTCACATCTGCAGCTGCGTACGGGTGAGATAACACACAGGGTGATGATGATGAGGTTGGAGATCCCACTTACTGTCAATCCACAGTCAGCCAAGATATGAGGTCAGCAGAGGAGGTGGAGGAGGATGCTAGTGATGACGAGGTCAGGTTGCGCCTTCCTGGACAGAGACGTAGTACTGGAAGCACGTCAACAACTGCATCCTCAAACACAACTCTGCCTCTGACCACAAGTCGTGGTGGCTCTTCAGGTCGCATGGGTGCTAAGCCTTGCATAGCCTGGGCATTTTTTCAGATCGATAAAGATGACCCAACTCATGTTATCTGTAACATTTGTCAACAAAAGCTAAGTAGAGGCCAAAAATACATAGTTTGAGTACTTCATGCATGAACCGGCACATGGACATGAAGCATAAGTTGCAGTGGGAAGCTCACTGTGCTACAATGCGGCCTCGCCGGCCGGGCCGACCACCGTCTGCCCCATCTTGTGCATCTGCGGCCTCTTCATCCTCTGAGACTGGGGGGACAGCAGTCACACCTGTTTTGGGACGCAGACCTGCCACCTCTTTACCCGCAACAGCCAGAGTGATTGGCAGGTCATCATTTTCTTTGGAGGTGGTAACACCAGCTGGTGTTGAGCGCTGTCCGACATCGATAGCACCACCTTTGGATCAAGGCAACCTAACATGTCCGCCTGCATCTTCCTCACAGACCGGCAGTTTGCCGGGGACACCCTTATCAACCCCGTCTAAGCACAACAGCCAGCCCTCGGTCCCTCAGATGTGGACAAGTAAAAGACCATTTCCTCCTAGCCATGAGAAAGCTAAGAGGTTGAATTTCACCATCTGCAAGCTCTTGGCTACAGAAATATTGCCTTTCCGCCTGGTGGACACAGAGGATTTTCGAGACCTTATGTCAGTCGCAGTGCCCCAGTACCAGATGCCCAGTCGGCACTACTTCTCAAAGAAAGGTGTGCCTGCACTCCACCAGCATGTCGCACACAACATCACCACTTCTTTGAGAAACTCTGTGTGTGACAGGGTGCATTTCACCACAGACACTTGGACGAGTTGGCATGGACAGGGGCGTTACATGTCGCTGACTGGGCACTGGGTAACTATGGTGACAGCAGGACAAGGGGCTGCTGTCCAAGCCTTGCTGTCCCCATGAGTTGTGCATCAATCCTCTTTATCTCAAAGTTCCTCCACTGCTTCTGCCTCCTCAACCACCTCTCGGTCCTCCACCTGCACCCAAAGCCTGTCTGGTCATGCCACAAGCTTTCTAACTGCGCAGAAGGGATCCTGCACACCTCCTTACTATGCTGGCAGTAGGGCTCAACATCATCAGGCGGTTTTTACTTTGAAATGTCTGGGAAATGTGAGTCACATCAGCTGAGGAGTTGTGGTCAGCTCTGGAGAACCAATTTCATGAATGGTTGTCTCCGCTGGACCTGAAACCAGGGAAGGCCGTGTGCGACAATGCTGCAAACCTGGGTGCGGCCCTTCGCCGGGGCAATGTCACACACGTGCCTTGTATGGCTCACGTGTTGAACCTGGTTGTCCAGCAATTTTTTGCCCACTATCCCTGTAACGGGTCTGGGAGGCGCAACCTCTGAGCTACTATACAAGGGGGCGGTCCTTGTAAGGGAGCGGGTGGCGACCAGGGAAGACGGGCAGGAAGTCACAGCAGGTGACCGGGACAGTCTCTGAGTGAACGGGCTGGAGGTCACGGCAAGTGACCGGGGCAGTCTCTGGATGAACGGGCAGATGGTCACGGCAAGTGACCGGGGCAGTCTCTGAATGAACGGGCAGATGGTCACGGCAAGTGACCGGGGCAGTCTCTGAATGAACGGGCAGATGGTCACGGCAAGTGACCGGGGCAGTCTCTGGATGAACGGGCAGATGGTCACGGCAAGTGACCGGGGCAGTCTCTGGGTAAAGGGTTGGTACGACCTGTGGCGGCTGATGATAGACGTGAGCTCCCAGGTGAGCAGGCGAGAGTCTCTGGATGAACGGGTGGTCACAGCATGTGACGGCGGAGCCTCCAGGAAGACCAACAGACAGGCGGCAGATGAGCGCTCCCAGGTGAGCGGGCAGGAGTCACTGGACAGGCAGGTGGTCACAGCACGTGACGGCAGAGCCTCCAGGTATTCTAGCAGGCAGGTAGCAGATGTGTGCTCCCAGGTGAGCAGGCAAGCTGGTCCATAGACAGACTGACAGGAGTTGGAAGGCAGACCGTCGGACCTCAGGCAAGCAGGCAGGTGGCTGAAGTGCGCTCCCAGGTGAGCGGACAGGCTGGTCTTTAGACAGACTGACAGGAGTAGTAAGGCAGACCGTCGGACCTCAGACTAGCAGGCAGGTAGCAGATAATCAGGCAGGAATAAGACAGCAAGCTGGCAGGAATCTGGCAGGTATCTGGCAGGTAACTGGCAACGGGACCTGAGGGCTGAAGCAGAGTAGTGAACAGTGCAACAACATTGCTCGGGCACCTCCATTTTGGAGGAGGTGCCTTATATATGGTGAAGTCCTCCGGCCATTGGCCGGGGACTCCTTAGGACGGTGCGCGCGGCCCCTTTAAGAGGGAGGGAGAGCGCGCGCGCGCGCCCTAAGCACAGTGGCCGGGAAGGAGCGCGCGCTGCCAGCAGAGCGGGAGGAGGACGCCGGGCACGGAGCAGAGAGGTGAGGGGAACAGCGTCCCTGCCTAGCAGAGGGCAGGGACGCCGGCGCTACAGTACCCCCCCCCTTTAGGCCCCCCCTTTTTTAGGCCAGACAGAAATTTAGCTAGGATAAGAGGGGCATGGATGTTCTCCCGGGGCTCCCACGTTCTCTCCTCAGGACCAAACCCCTTCCAATCTACTAGATAAAAGGTCTTTCCTCTTACCCTTTTGGTGGCAAGAATGTTCTCTAACTCAAACTCGTCCTCAGCAGAAACCGAAGCAGGAGGCGTACCTGTAGACTTGGAAAAAGAGTTAAGTACCACAGGTTTGAGGAGAGATACATGGAAGGAGTTAGGGATCCGTAAGTTGGCCGGGAGTTTCAATTTATAGGCCACCGGGTTGATCTGACTGATGACCTCCAGAGGACCGATGAACCGAGGCCCTAACTTGTAAGAAGGTATCTTGAGTCGGACATATTTAGATGAGAGCCAGACTTTATCTCCAGGACGAAATTGTGGAGGATCCAGGCGTTTTTTGTCAGCGTGTCTTTTCATCCGTTCGGACGACTGAAGGAGTGCGGATCGGGTACTCTCCCAAATGGAGGAAAATTTGCTAACGAGAGATTCCGCAGCCGGGTTGTCCACAGAGGTGGAGACAGGAAAAGGAATCCGAGGATGCTGACCGAAGACTACAAAAAACGGGGATTTGGAGGAGGATTCGCTCTCGTGATTGTTATAAGAGAACTCGGCCCATGGTAGGAGATCCACCCAGTCTGAATGATGGGCATTAACGAAGTGCCGGAGGTAACTGGTCAGGTTCTGATTGATCCGCTCCACTTGACCATTGGACTGTGGGTGGTAAGCGGAAGAGAAGTCCAGGGTGACGTCTAGCAGTTTACAAGTGGCTCTCCAGAAACGTGAGGTGAACTGTACCCCACGATCCGACACGATGTGGAGGGGCAGGCCATGAAGACGGAAGATGTGGCGGATAAAGTCTTTAGCCAGCTCGGGTGCAGACGGGAGGGCTGTCAGGGGAATAAAGTGAGCCATCTTGGAAAAGCGATCAGCGACCACCCAAATGACCGTACAACCGGCGGAGACGGGGAGATCAGTTATGAAGTCCATAGCAATATGCTGCCAGGGGGCAGCAGGCACAGGAAGCGGAAGGAGGCGACCGGCTGGCAGGTGTCTCGGGACTTTGTTGCGGGCGCAGGACACACAGGCAGAAACAAAGTCTATTACGTCCTTGTGCAGGGTAGGCCACCAGTAGTGCTGGGCAATAAGCTGGAGGGTCTTTTTCTGACCGGCGTGGCCAGCTAGCTTAGACGAATGGCCCCAGTGTAGGATCTTCTTCCGATCAGGTACTGAAACAAACGTCTTACCGGGAGGGAGACGATTTAGACTCACGGGAGCCACCTGCATTACTCTGGCGGGATCGATGATATGTTTAGGATCTTCCTCGAGATCGGACACCAGAAAGGATCGGGACAAGGCGTCTGCTTTGATGTTTTTGTCAGCCGGGCGAAAATGAAGAACAAAATCAAAGCGAGCAAAAAACAAGGACCACCGGGCTTGGCGCGGGTTAAGTCTCTGGGCATGCTGGAGGTAAGCCAAGTTCTTGTGGTCAGTGTAAATTATTACCGGGTGAAGAGCCCCCTCGAGTAGGTAACGCCACTCCTCCAACGCCAGCTTGATGGCCAATAACTCTCTGTCTCCTATGGAATAGTTGCGCTCAGAAGAGGAGAAGAGTTTGGAGAAGAAGCCACAAGTTACCATTCTCCCGGAAGATGATTTTTGAGTAAGTACCGCTCCGGCTCCAGAGGAGGAGGCGTCAACTTCCAGGAAGAACTGCTTGTTGCCGTCCGGGCGATGCAGCACCGGGGCGGAAGAGAAGGCCTGTTTTAGGGAAAGAAAGGCCTCCTCTGCTTCGGGCGGCCACTCTTTGGGATTAGTACCCTTACGGGTGAGCGCGGAAATTGGGGCAGTCCGGGAAGAGAAGTGTGGTATGAAGAGGCGGTAGTAGTTAGCGAAGCCCAGGAATCGCTGAATGGCCTTCAACCCCTCTGGTCGAGGCCATTTCTCGATGGCAGACAGTTTCTCTGGATCCATTCGTAGGCCGGTCTGAGAAATAATGTAGCCCAAAAACGGAAGCGAGGTCTGCTCAAAGAGGCACTTCTCGTATTTAGCGAAGAGGTGATTCTGCCTGAGCCTGAGCAGGACCTGACGAACGTCCCTCCGGTGAGTCTGGAGATCCGGAGAAAAGACCAAGATGTCGTCCAGGTACACCACTACGCAGGAGTAGAGAAGGTCCCGGAAGATGTCATTGACCAACTCTTGAAAGACGGCAGGAGCGTTACAGAGACCAAAGGGCATTACCAGATATTCATAGTGGCCGTCCCGGGTGTTGAGTTGGATGGGGCGTGGTAAGAGCCCCCCATCCACGGCAGCAACAGACAAGGGTACAGCCAGAGGTTTGGTGGGGATGCGGTATTTCTCTACCAGGGACTGTGAAATAAGATTCCCGGCTGCTCCAGAGTCAAGTTGGGCTAGTTCGAAATAACGGTTCTCCCCGCAGACGATTGAGACTGACAACAGCAGAGATGGAGAGGATTTATTCTTGTCTAGGTCGACCTCTCTGAGCGAACCTAGACACAGCCGTTTCCCGACCTCTCCGGGCAGGTACGGATCCGGTCCTCCTTACTGCCACAGTAGAAGCAGCTCCCCTCGGCACGGCGTAAGTCCTGACGGGTTTTGACCATCTTGGTCTGGTCGACCTGCATAGGCTCAGGAGAGTGTACCTGGGTAGAGACAGAGGGAGTGACGGGTTTCTGAAAAGTAGGAGCTAGACGTGGTAACCTCCTCTCATGGGTGACCTCTTTGGCACGCTCCTGGAACCGTAGGTCAATCCGGGTGGCAAGAGTTATTAGGTCATCGAGAGTGGTAGGGATGTCCCGACCGGCAAGTTCATCTTTAACACGGCCGGACAGACCCTCCCAGAAGACGGATACCAGAGCGTCGTTATCCCAGGCCAGCTCCGAGGCAAGGGTACGGAACCGTATGGCATATTGGCCCACGGTGAGACTTCCCTAACGGAGGCGTAGCAGTGATGATGCGGATGAGGTCTTCCGTCCGGGTTCGTCGAAGACTTTCCGGAAAGCCGTGAGAAAAGCAGGCAAGTTGGACACCAGGGGGTCTCCTCTCTCCCATAGAGGATATAGCCAGGCCAGGGCCTCCCCGGTGAGATGGGACATGATGAATGCAATTTTGGCTCGGTCGGAGTTAAACTGGTGGGACAATAGTTCAAAGTGCAGGGTGCACTGATTTATGAAGCCCCGAGCCTGGGCGGAGTGGCCTCCGAAGCGAGGAGGTGCAGAAAGCCGGGGTCCGGGGTAGGATACCATGGTATTAGTGGGCAGCGGAGCTGCCGGATTGCGAGACATGGCACTGGCGGAGGTTGCTGGTGGAGCAGTCAGAGTGTCCAGGCGAGTATTGACATTCCGCAGGTGACCCAGGATGGACTCCTGTTGGGACCTTTGACGGACAGTTCATGACACAGGTCCGAGAGCGAGGGAGCTTGGGGGCCACCGGGTTCAGTGGCCCGAGCAAACTGTAACGGGTCTGGGAGGCGGAACCTCTGAGCTACTATACAAGGGGGCGGTCCTTGTAAGGGAGAGGGTGGCGACCAGGGAAGACGGGCAGGAAGTCACAGCAGGTGACCGGGACAGTCTCTGAGTGAACGGGCTGGAGGTCACGGCAAGTGACCGGGGCAGTCTCTGGATGAACGGGCAGATGGTCACGGCAAGTGACCGGGGCAGTCTCTGAATGAACGGGCAGATGGTCACGGCAAGTGACCGGGGCAGTCTCTGGATGAACGGGCAGATGGTCACGGCAAGTGACCATGGCAGTCTCTGGGTAAAGGGTTGGTACGACCTGTGTCGGCTGATGATAGACGTGAGCTCCCAGGTGAGCAGGCGAGAGTCTCTGGATGAACGGGTGGTCACAGCATGTGATGGCGGAGCCTCCAGGAAGACCAACAGACAGGCGGCAGATGAGCGCTCCCAGGTGAGCGGGCAGAAGTCTCTGGACAGGCGGGTGGTCACAGCACGTGACGGCAGAGACTCCAGGTAGGCTAGCAGACAGGCAGCAGATGAGCGCTCCCAGGTGAGCGGGCAGGAGTCACTGGACAGGCAGGTGGTCACAGCACGTGACGGCAGAGCCTCCAGGTAGGCTAGCAGGCAGGTAGCAGATGTGTGCTCCCAGGTGAGCAGGCAAGCTGGTCCATAGACAGACTGACAGGAGTTGGAAGGCAGACCGTCGGACCTCAGGCAAGCAGGCAGGTGGCTGAAGTGCGCTCCCAGGTGAGCGGACAGGCTGGTCCTTAGACAGACTGACAGGAGTAGTAAGGTAGACCGTCGGACCTCAGACTAGCAGGCAGGTAGCAGATAATCAGGCAGGAATAAGACAGCAAGCTGGCAGGAATCTGGCAGGTATCTGGCAGGTAACTGGCAACGGGACCTGAGGGCTGAAGGAGAGTAGTGAACAGTGCAACAACATTGCTCGGGCACCTCCATTTTGGAGGAGGTGCCATATATATGGTGAAGTCCTCCGGCCATTGGCCGGGGACTCCTTAGGACGGCGCGCGCGGCCCCTTTAAGAGGGAGGGAGAGCGCGCGCGCCCTAAGCACAGTGGCCGGGAAGGAGCGCGCGCTGCCAGCAGAGCGGGAGGAGGACGCCGGGCACGGAGCAGAGAGGTGAGGGGAACAGCGTCCCTGCCTAGCAGAGGGCAGGGACGCCGGCGCTACAATCCCAGACTAGATGGCCTTCTGCAGAGGGCACGGTCGCTGTGTGCTCACTTCCGCCGTTCGCATCCCGCAGCTCAGCGACTTACATCTCTACAGAAGTCGTTGGGCCTGCCACTTCACCGGCTAAAATGCGATGTGCCTAACCAGTGGAATTCAACTCTGCACATGTTGCAGTGACTGTGGCAGCACCGACAAGCCCTGGTGCAATACGTTCTGACGTATAGCCTGGGACAACGAGATCCAGAGGTGGGGCAAATCACGCTGGAGGAGTGGTCTCAGATTAGGGACCTATGCACCCTTCTGCAGAGTTTTGAAATAGCGACGAAGATGTTTAGTGCTGACGATGCCATTATCAGCATGACTATTCCGGTGATTTACATGCTGGAGCACATGTTAAACAGAATTCAGAGTCAGGTGGTGGCACAAGAGGAGGTGGAGGAAGTAGAGGAGGAGGAGTTGTATGCGGAAGGGCTAACATCTGCAAGGTCCAGATGGTCGGCAACACCAAGGTGGAAGGCATGTGAGGGTGGGGGAGATGGTTTTACCAGGGCGCATGGTAGCAGCCAAACTAGTGAGGAAGGTGCAGGAGCCCAGGAACAAGTGGAGGACGAACTGATGGATGACTCATCAGATGAGGGAGACCTTGATCACATTTCTGTTGTGCGATGTTGGGGGGAGAGGACAGAGGAAGTAAGCATGATTGTAACCTCGCCACCAACACAACAGGGACTTGGTACTCCTGGATGAGCAAGACACATTAGTGCCTTCTTGCTGCACTACCTGCAACATGACCCTCGAATTGTGAGAATTAGAAATAATCCTGACTACTGGGTTGCCACACTGTTAGATCTCCGGTACAAAAGTAAATTTGCAGAAATTATTCCTGCCATAGAAAGGGATGCACGCATGCATGAGTATCAGCAGAGACTGTTGCATTATCTTACATGTGCTTTTCCACAAAACACCAGTGGTGCACGTAGTGAATCTCACAGTTCCAACTTGTCAACCTTGGGACCGTCGAGTGTTCAGTACTCAAACCGTAACAGAAACACTGTATCTGCTGGTAACATCAATTTTACCGAATCATTTCACTACTTTTTTAGCCCATCCTTTGCAAGGCCACAGGAGACAAGAAGTCTGACACATAGTCAACGCCTAGAGACTATGGTACAGGAGTATCTCCAAGTAAACATTGAAGCCATGACTGTGTCACTGGACCCTTGCTCTTTTTGGGCTTCCAATCTGGATAAATGGCCGGAGCTCGCCACTTATGCCTTGTCATGCCCCTCAGCCAGCATTCTGTCTGAACGTGTGTTCAGCGCTGCTGGTGGTGTGCTGACAGATAAGCGCACGCGGCTCTCCACTGATAATGTAGACAGACTCACGTTCATAAAGATGAACAAATCATGGATCCGAAACGAATTTTCTACCCCTGTGTCATCCTGGGGAGAGTAAAAGCTTGATGATTGGTTAAAATCACCTCACCAACCATTTTAAGCTTTCAAATTACTAATCATGTTTATCTGTATCTTGGCTGGAAAATAATTTGGGCTTTGTAGCAGTGTGCAGTACTGATTCAATCTATACTAAGCTCCACCAGATTTAAAATTAATAATAATTTTTAGCTGCATCTAGCCGGAAAATAATTTTGGGGCTCCGAGATGCGCAAGACACATAAGTGCCTTCTTGCTGCACTACCTGCAACATGACCCTCATATTGTCAGAATTCGAAGTAATCCTGACTACTGGGTTGCCACACTCTTAGATCCCCCACACTCTTCGATCAACCTTTTCTTTTTAATAAAGACCAAAAAAATGGTCATTTTTGAAATTATAAGCATTAGCAGGTTATTAGAAACTGAAATCAAACAGTTTTCAACTCAAAACTTTATTCTAGGTTATGTTACATTTGCACATAGGACCCCTTGTTCGAAAGGAGCTTCTGAACTCTCTCGTCCATTGAATTTGTCAGGTTTTGGATGGTTTCTGCTTCAATTGTTTTGCATGAGGACAGAATACCGTACCAGAGCTGTTGCTAAGATGTGAACTGCCTCCCGCCATCATAGACACTCCTTTTGATGATGCTCCAAAGGTTCTGAATTGGGTTGGGGTCAGGGGAGCATGGGGGTCACACCATAAGTTTGTCCCCTTTTATGCCCATATCAGCAAGAGATGCAGATGTGTTATGTACAGCATGAGACGGTCCATTATCATGCATGAAAATGATGTTGCTGTGGAATACACGGTTCTTCTTCTTGAACCATGGCAGGAAGTGCTGTTTGAGAAACTTCATATACATTATGGAGTTCATCTTTACCCCTTCAGGGATCCTAAAGGGGCCGACAATCTCTCTCCCCATGATTCCAGCCCAAAACATTACTCCACCTCCTCCTTGTTGGCGCTGTAGCCTTGTTTGCGTGGGGTGTCCATCAACCAGCCATCCTCCACTCCATCCATCTGGACCATCGAGCGTTGCACGGCACTCATCCGTGAACAAAACAGTTTTGAAATCAGTCTTCATGTATTGTTTGGCCCACTGGAGCTGTTTCTGCTTGTGTGCAGTGGATAGAGGAGTCGACAGGATGGCATGTGCCCAGCTGGAAACCTCTGAAGGACCCTGCATCTTGTTGTTCGGGGGACGTTGGAGGCACCAGCAGCTTCAAAAACTTGTCTGCTGCTATGACATGGCTTTTTTGCAGCTGCTCTTTTAACCTGATGTAATTGCCTGTAGGAAAGAGTCCTCAATTTGCCCTTATCAGCACGCACACATGTGTACTGCGAATCAGCTACATACTTCTTGATTGCCAAGACACTTCATCCTGATCATCGCACAAAGCTAATTGTAGTCATGCCTTGACCTAAACACTCCACAATTTGTTGCTTCTCAGCAGCCGACACATCCTTTTTCTTTCCCATTTTGGCAGAAAATGTAGGCTGCTTAATAATGTGGGACAGCCTTCTTAAGTAGTTTTGACTTTCATTGGACACACCTGCCAAACTAATTAGCACAGGTGTCTGCAATTGCTTACAGTGATATAAAGAGCCCTGACACACATCACCATCAATGAGTTTAACTGACAAACAAACAAATTCTTCCCTTATCACTCCTAAACACTTTTTGCATAATAATTTGGAGCACAGTGTACATGTGCTTTTCCACAAAACACCAGTGGTTCAAAAGTGAATCTTACAGTTCTGACTTGCCAACCGTGGTCTGTATGGAGTTGTTCAATAAAGGGCCCAAAATTAAGATAACATAGACGGGAGAGGTCTCTATGAATAAGAATTCCTAAGTAATTGCTACCTTGTGAGGGCCAGGCAAAGGGAAAGTTGGACTGGATGGAATCCTGTATGGATTTGGGGAGGGAGACATTGAGGGCCTCAGACTTGGCTGCATTGATTTTAAAATTTGACCATGTAACAAAGCGATCTATTTCAGCCATAACAGCAGGGATGGATATATGTGATTGAGTGATATATACTAGGACATCATCAGCAAATAGACAGCACTTGTACTCGGTGCCTCCCACCTCAATCCACCTAATATTGGGGTTATGGCGAATTGACGAGAGCAGGTGCTCCGTCACTAGGATGCATAAGAGAGGGGACAGTGGACATCCCTGCCTTGTCCCATTGGTGATTGTGAAAGGTGATGAAAATGTTCTGACGCGCCCCCTTGGCCTTGGGACACCCGGAGCCGGACCCTTTTTGGTGGATGCTGGTGGTTGTAGTCTCCGTGGCGGCGACCCGGTTCCATGGCTCAGGGCGGTCAAACCAGTGGCGGAACTATTTATGTGGTTTTGATGTTTAAATGTCCGACTACGCCACCCGTGGATTGCGGTCAGAGTGAACCGCCGCTGCAGGGCAGACCGCTGAGGCTGGTGTTGTGGGTGCAGCAGAGCGTAGCATAACTCCCCAGGAGGAGTATAAACTCAGGGCAGTGTATGCGGAGGATAGGGGTGATGGTGCAGGGCAGCGGCAGTAACGACACGGAGTCAGTGATGCAGTCCAGGGCCTTTACTCACAGTTCTTATTATCCAGACCACTTCTGCAGGTAACGGCTGCCCACGTCGTACTGTGCTCACCAGGTGAGGGGCTCAGACAACTCCCAGATAACTTTGGAGCGCTTCACAGGACCCCCTTTGTGTGTCCTTTTTCTGGCCTTTCTTAAAAACCCTTCTGTCCGGCTGCCTCGGGCCTCCTCTTGGTAAACATGGCGCCAGTTTCCCTGACCCTATGTAGTGCCTTCCTAGCGGGTGTAGCGAGGGGCTGCGCCACATAAAATGTCACAGCCTCCAGTTTCTAGCTGAGGGTCATTTCCCGCCTCCACTAGTTTCGGGGACCGGTCTCCCCCTGTGGCCTGACCCCTCCACGCAGGTGGATTCGGGCGTGCTGTGGCGACTCGCCCGTCTGCACCCCTGGGATCCCTTCGTTCCTCGTCCCTGGAGCCTTCTCCGCTCCTCTTCCTTCCTTCTCCCTCTTCCAGGCCTGGGCCTCTGTTACTAGGCTCGCCTCCGGAGCAGAGCTCATGCAGAGCCCCTGCTCCCTGTTACTTCTGCTCAGACTTCTCTGCACTGAACTAAGACGGTGCCCACCTTTTATACTCCCTTCTCAATGCACCCAGGAACTGCTTCCTCCCTGCTCCTGCACTACAGGGTTCCCCTTCCTCTGTGTTCCCTCCCCCCACTCCAGCCAGGGACAGGGACTGTCGTGCCAATCTCAGGGGCATATTGGTTGCCCTGCCCCACGGCAATGTGTTGTAATGCATGCTGGTGTCGGGTCCTGATCCACACTCCATCCTTACCTGAGAGTGAGATATCACACCTCTGGGTGAGGTGCAATACGTCTGTAGCAACCGAGCCCTCAGGGTGCTACAGTTCCATTTATCTTCAGCCTAGGTGACGAATTGCGATAGAGGGCCGTGATTTTGGCTGTAAAAGGGTCCCCTAGACCCCTACCCCAAGCTTTTTAAGAGAATAATATATGGCGTGCCAGGAGACTCTATGGAATTCTTTCTCAGCATCCAAAGAGAGTATCTAATTGCAAATTTTTAACTGCATCTATCCCAGGAAATACTTTGTGCCTAGTAGCAGTGTCTGCTAGTCAGCGGATTATCCCAGCTGTTAAGCAAGCTACACCACCTGTAGTTTGTACACTTAATTTTTTCAAAGGAAATGCTTCGGGACCACGGGATACTCAGTGAAGAGCATCAGGAGGCACCCCAAGGCATATGGGCTGGGACTGGCAGTAGGACGCCTTGCGGTGGACAGCTGAGATCGATCCTTATAAAAGCTTTTTAACTGCAGCAGCTTTAGTGGACGCTACTGGAGCTGGAATTACGCGGCTGCTGGCATGAGACTTGCCCTCCAATAGATCCTTGTTAAAGGATTTAAAGTGTATTCATTCAAATTAGAGAGACAATTTAAATTAAAAAGCTTAGAGCTGCCTCCACCACAGTGGGGCTCGCTTGACCTACCAGCGGACAGGCACCAGTATTGGGAGAGGCGGGCTGGCCGTCAGGGTCCACCGCGGCTCTGGCACAAACCCGGCGACACGGAGGTGGCACGGGCAGGAACGAACTGGCCGTGTAGGCTTCTCAATTTTTGGATTTTAGAAGGGCATGACATGCCTATATCTGTGTCTCCCTCTCCTTTTACTCCTCCACCTCTTTTCTTTTCGCATGACTATATGTACTTGTCACTTTTCCATGTGTTAGTTATGTCTTCTGAGCAGTTTGTCAGCATTTGGACACCTTTGAAGGTGTTTTCTATGTGTTTCTATGTGTTTTTGTTTGCCTGCCATTGGTTTTAACGGTGTTCGAAGGTGTTCGACGAACAGTTCGACGAACAGATCGGCGAACACACGGGTGTTCGATGAACCGAACCGAACTCGAACACCATGGGGGTGGCTCAACACTACCCAGCACTGCTCTGTTCCAGGCTGCAGTACATTTAGTGGTGTGCTAGGTGTCTGGGAGGCAGTGGAGCAGGGCAGGGTAGGTCACTGGAAGGGGTACTTGCTGTCCTTAGACCAGGCGAAAGCCTTAGACCGGGTTAACCATGAGTACCTCGGGTCCGTCCTTCTGAGGTACGGTCTGCCCGGGAGGTTTGTTGATTGGTTCATAGTGTTATACACCGCTCATGAACATTTGGGTCGGACACCCTTTTGAAGTGAATTTTGGCGTCCGCCAGGGATGTCCTTTGAGCCCACTGTTATACGTGTTCGCGATCGACCCCCTTTTAAGGAGGGTGGAGCGTGGACCATTGGTGGGAGTCGGGATGGATCAGGCAAAGCCAGAGGCCACGTTGAGGGTAGTCAATGGATATGAATAGCGGTACCAGAGCGCCAATAA
This sequence comes from Phyllobates terribilis, assembly GCF_046119375.1. NCBI lineage: Eukaryota > Metazoa > Chordata > Amphibia > Anura > Dendrobatidae > Phyllobates > Phyllobates terribilis. The sequence goes on from NW_027362764.1 coordinate 451,007,826, forward strand.
CAGGGCAAAAATATTAAAAGGACTAATTTATTAATACACACACAACGCGTTTCGGTGGACACAGCCACCTTCATCAGGTGTGACAAGCAGCAAACAATTGATCCTTATATACATTTGACTAGGTATAAAATTACTTAAAAGGGGCGGGGCCAGATACAGAGTAATACTTCTATATTAACCCCTTGAGTTCATATATGCTCAATAGAGTAAAAAGGATTGCTATAAATTAATGCCTAATGAAGCATAAAGGGTTCTTATAAAAAGGATTCACTGTATAAAAACTTGTGAATCCTATAATCATAAATAATAATTTTTACATACAACATAAAACAATATATAAATATAAAGTTATAAAATTACAATCAGTTTCTATCATTATAAGTAGGGAAAAGTAGACAAAGAAAGGAAAGGGAAAAAATAAATAAATAAATAAATAAATAAATAAATAAAAAAAAATTTTGTAGAATTTATTGCTAATCCGTCTACTATTTCCACACAAGTAGCAGATATTGATGAACTGAACTTCACATTACATATTAACACACAGGAGATATCCCATAGTGGATCTAATATCTCAGAGCTTTCTAGTGCAATACAGACTCCTATTGCTGGGGAGTTATCTGGACAGATCCCGTTAGCGGATACACTGAATATTTTTAATCAAGAGAGACCCTCTGATAAAATAAGTGGTATAAACCACATAAAACCCCCTATAAACAGAATGACATCCTTGGAATTATCTCCGATTTTGAATGAAAATAGTATCTTGATAAATCCTCAAACACAGAATGCAGTTGCATCTCAAACTAATAAAACGAAAATTACACAATTTTTCCACGTGGTCCCCGGACGTTGTCCAAAACGAAAAAGAAATTTAGGGGATGTAGAGGGAGTGGAAAAACCTGAGGCCTCAATAACAAAAATAGTCCAAATGCCGAAATTGAGACACAATCCAAATATAAAGAAAATGAAATCTTGCCAATGAACCAGAATACAAATTCCCTGCAGATAGAAACCCCTATCGGTTGTGGGGGTATTTTTAATATTTCTAGCTATGTGCTATCTGAAGCTGAACAATCCTTGTTAGGTCGAGGATTGTCTTTCTGTCCAGCTGTCCCATTTAATAATTTCACTTTGTTCTGTGGTTGTTTTTTTTTGGGAAAATTTTTTTATTTATTTATTTATTTATTTATTTATTTATTTTTTATTTTTTATTTTTTTCCCTTTCCTTTCTTTGTCTACTTTTCCCTACTTATAATGATAGAAACTGATTGTAATTTTATAACTTTATATTTTTATATTGTTTTATGTTGTATGTAAAAATTATTATTTATGATTATAGGATTCACAAGTTTTTATACAGTGAATCCTTTTTATAAGAACCCTTTATGCTTCATTAGGCATTAATTTATAGCAATCCTTTTTACTCTATTGAGCATATATGAACTCAAGGGGTTAATATAGAAGTATTACTCTGTATCTGGCCCCGCCCCTTTTAAGTAATTTTATACCTAGTCAAATGTATATAAGGATCAATTGTTTGCTGCTTGTCACACCTGATGAAGGTGGCTGTGTCCACCGAAACTGGTTGTGTGTGTATTAATAAATTAGTCCTTTTAATATTTTTGCCCTGTTATTGGCGCTCTGGTACCGCTATTCATATCCATTGATTGTCCTTTTCCCCCTGTTGGGGTGCGGTAGAGCTGCCTTTAACCTATTGTTTTTTCACCTGTGGGAGGAATTTAATTAGAATCACTACCCTGGTTTTCCAAGCTGCGCTGCCTTAACCCCTCCGGAATGCTGCCGGGGGTGTTGGTGATGCTGGGCGTCTATCTCGGCATTACATGCCACTAACCTGACCACGTGATATACCATCAAGAGATCAGGATCTGTGAACGCCGCTGGAAATAGATGACAGCCACCAACAGAGCGGAGCTTGTGGAGCTTTACACTGGGGTTGTGCAGAGGTGCACAACTTCATAAGGTTAGTAGCCATTCCCACACCCCTCTACAATTGCAATACTGAGTCACCCATTGCGCCTTGTTCTCTCCTCTCTTTACACGTTGAGGGTAGTGGCTTACGCCGATGACGTTACCCTTTTTGTATCCTCGAGAGGGGAGGCAGATTGGGTCATGTCTGAGGTGGAGCGCTACTTGGGGGCATCCGGGTCCATGATCAACCAGGATAAGTGTGAGAGTCTCTGGCTGGGAGGGGGAGATCCTAGTTTTGATCTCCTGGACACCTTCCCAGGGCCCCTGGCAGGCCACAGCAAAAATATTAGGCTTCAGTTTCGGCCCGGGGGACTATCCCCAGCAAAACTGGGAGGGTAGACTTAAGATCGCCACCCAGAAAGTGGATCAGTGGAAGGGTTGGTCCTTAACCCCGAGTGAAAGGGTTAGCCTGGCCAAAGGGTATTTGCTCCCATTATTAATATACTTGGGCAGTGTCTGCATCTTGCCAGAACTTCTTTGGACAGGGGTCTACAGCCTGTTCTTCCAGCTATTGTGGGGGAATAGGCTGAACCTAATCAAGAGGGAGGTCACTTACCGCACTAGGAGACTAGGAGGGTCAACCCAGTGGTGTTTCTAGTAAACACCTTTCTTAAGGCAAACATCGCCATCCTCTATTTAGAGAGGGTTCCTCTGTGGGTGTTCTCCTGTAGGGTTTTTTTTCGGCCTTTCTTCCAGGAATGGGAGACAGGAGGGCAAGTGAAGGACCTTCGAGCACCTCTTGGGCATCTTCCGGCTTATGCTACCCCGGTTCTGAAGGTGATCCGCCAGTGGGGTCTGGGAGTGTGAGAGATCAGGACCTTGTCAAGGAGGTTACTTGACAATAGGGTTCTGTTGACCCACTTTCAGAAGCCCTTGGCGCCCAAGGATTGCCTAAGCCGGGATCTGGAGGTAGGGCTTGGGTTATTAAACTCTAAACGGATCCCCTTGAAGTTTTGGGACTTGGCTTGGTGCTGCTTCCATGGAAAACTGTATGTGAGGGACAACCTGAAGTACAGGAACTCTGATGACTGTGATTGTCCCCGCGAGTAGTGTGGCGGCATGCTTGAAAGCATGGAGCACTTCCTGCTTCAGTGTCCCTTTAATACAGAGGTCTACAGTAGGGTGGGTGCTTCCATTGGCTGGCCCAGGCTGGCAGGCCTTTCCTATGCAGAGTGGGCCTATGGGGCATTCAGGTCCCTTGGTGGCCGAGATCGGGGCACTGTTTTCTTAGTTAGCTTAGTGACTAGGTTCTACATGTGTAACGCACGGTGTTTAGTGTCCACCCAGCAGAAAGCCCTCCCCCGGGAAGAGGTGATTAGGAACATCCTCGGTGACCTGGCAAAAGTACGCTGCTGGAGTATGAGAGGCTGAGTGCAGGGAGGGCTTCCCTTCTTTGGAGGGGGTTCTCATTAAATGTGCCCTAGGGAGAGTTAGGTTCTGTGTGTCTGTGATAGGGTGAGTTAGTCTCTTTCTATATTTTATATTTTATATTTATTTTGTAGGGTCAGACAGTTGTCTAGGGTCAGGGATGGACAGATAGGGACAGTCTTCAGGGACAGGTAGTTAGTATTAGGTTGGTAGAGAGGGCCAGAGAGGGACAGGTAGGGACAGGTAGGGAAAGATTGGTAGGGCGGTAGGAACAGGTTTTCCTTTTTCTTTATTAGGGAGGGACAGGATGGTGTATGTTAGATTAGGGTGAGAGCCTCTGTAGTCTCCAGTTCCCTGGTGGTGGGCTGCCACCCTCACTTGTAGTCTTTTGTTTTGTGATATTGTAAACCGGAATATAGGGCTTACAAGCACCAAACTTGGGTCTGATTTTGATAATATCTAGTTCCTTAGGATAAATTGTTATGCTGTCAAGATATATTGTTATGTTGTGTATTGTACTGTTATGTTGCATATCGTTTAATGTATGTATATTAAGTGGTATGTGTATTATGATGCATGTGGGGGGGGTTAGTTTATGTTGGGTGGGGGGCTTTAGGGGGGAGGGGTTGTGGTGTTTTGTGTGAAAAATTGGACGTCCTGCGGGATGACCGGAAAAGGCAAAAGGACCTTTTTTTGTGAAATAGGCCACAAACTTTAGTGGGACCCTTTGTGGTAAGGCCACAGACTCTCTTGGGACCATGGGTGTTAAAAAATGGTAGTGGGGGGGGATTGAAAAATGAAAAAAAGAGGGTTTTTCGTGTGTATAGGTGTTACGTTTTTTTGGCCAGGTGGCCTGTCTCTTATTTTGGGCGATGGGCCAGGTTTTTTAGTTTTCCTTTTGTTAGGGGGCTAGGTGTGAATGTGAGCAAATGTTGGGGGTATTTTGAAAGGATGTATTAAACAAGTAAAAGGTAAAGTAAGGAGTTCGTAAGGTCTTTCCTTGCTGGGGGGAGGGTCCTTGGAAAAGTAAGAACATTTCTGAGTGCATGTATTTTGCTGGACTCTGGACTCTGGAGAGTCTTGGACTCACTTGGGTTCTAGGACTATACTTTTCTGGGGTTTTAGTTGTTCTTGTACAGTGTTTGTATTAGTGTTGTGTTTTTGTGTTTTTGAACTTTTATAATTTAAAAAAAGTTCCAGTTTTGTCTGCTGGTGCTTTTACTGATATTTGTAGAAATAGCCCCAGGTATCAGGGGCCAGGAATAATTTTTTTTGGATCTTAATCCTGATTATTTGCTTAAAAAGCAATCCAGAGAACACAGTTTTTGTGATCCATTTGCTTGTTTACACTGCAGAATACAGCCAAATCCTTTCCATATTACAGCGCTAAAAATCCATCTATTTATAGCTGTGGTTTGTCCGTCACACGGATCACATATAAGTGCGTTGAAAATTCTGCCATTTCTGGCCTCCACTGAAATTTTTTTGCAGTGTGTCAGTGAAGTTATTGACATGAGGTCGCTGTGAAAAATAGTTACCTACAAGCCAGCTATTTAAAACTGTGGTTTTCCGTCACACGTATCACATAATATTGCGGTTCAAATCCAGCCACTTGCAGTGAAAGTGGAAAATATTGTCCTCCATTTAAAATGGGCAAGGAGCGAGGCAAGGGACGGAGAGTGGACATAATGGTGATGATGGTGTATGCAGAGGACGAGGCCAAGGCCGTGGGCTAGCTGAAATTGTGCCACAATAAACACCCACATCTTCTCGCTCAACCTTCCAGTCCCAATTAATAGGGGACCGCAGAATGCCACTTCATGGCAACAATTATGGGACAGTCCTAACTCTAATATTAAAAACCTTACCATTTGTCAAGTGACATAGATATGGACAAGGGCATAGAGACTGATCCCTAGTGTAAGCATAAAACCGAGGCAAAATGAGCATCCATAAGGGTTGCCGTGAAGTGGTGGGATGGCTTTCACATTATTTTGATCAAAATTATGTTAACTAAATACCCTTTATTATTTATTTTTATTTTTGCACTGTGCTATTTATACATCTACTTTCAGTTATTTGGGTATTTTTCTTGTTCTTGGTATTTCTTCCAAGGGGCATTGGAGTGCCTCCAAATTTTTGGCAGCCCTTGCAGTCAATGCATATGCAATAACAGTATAGGAGACCCACTTGTTAATAATGGGAACAATAAAACATAGCCGGCTGATGGCTCTCTAACAATAGCGAGGGCTGACTGCTGGCCCTTTAAGAGTAGTAAGGGCTGTCTGATGGCCCTATAAAAATAGGCTTTTTGACTTTGAGTCCCTCCATGAATGAAACAGAATGAGTCGGATGGTGTGTCACACATCATATGGCCAGATAAGGTTGTAAAATTTTAAAATGACATTTCCCTGTGAATGCATTTGTCTTGGTTGAAAGAAATGCAAAAGTGCAAAAACGCTACGTGTGAACATAGCCCAAGGTGTGGAGGAGCACTTTTATTTTTGTATACTTATTTTGCCTTATATACAAGTCATTACCCTTGAAAGAATGTTCCATACCATATTCCCAAGGAAAATTAATTTTGGTTTTGTTTTTGCATGTTTTATTGTGAGTCCGTAAAAGTGGTGTAATAACTCAAATACCTTCAAAACTTTTTCTTGCTACAGATTTACAGTCTCTTATTTTACTACCTGTGTGTTTAACGGTTAACTACGTTGCACTTAAATCCTGAGGTGTAGCTATACTCACAAGGGGTTAATTAAGCGTGAGGGGGCATAATTAAGGGTTTATAAGTGGCAGCTGGTTGGGGCTTCCAGTCCTTTGGAAGTACATTGAGCTGTAGGTTGGATTGCTGCTAAAGGGGAAAAAAACAAAACAAAACTCTGCGAATGGAAGTAAGTGTGTGACCTGTGATTCAGTGACTTTGGAATCAGGGAGTTTGGAAGCAAGGAATTTGGACTGAATTGCTCTCTGTATTTTATTAATTCTTTACATTTCTTTTTACTTAACATTTCTGTCTAGTGCAATCCCCTGTTATGATCTGCAACAAGTACTAAGGAAAGTAGGGGAAAGATTTCCCTACAGTAATACTAAGCTGAATCCCTACGATGTAGCGGGCTGCCTGTTCCTAGTGAATGGACCTGCCTTAGTCTTAGGCTAGTCTGAATGAAGAACTATAGAATAAAGGGAAGAGGTCCCTAAAATAACTAAGGACTGAAACAAAAATGGGACACCTCCTGAAAAGAGAAAGTTGTTGCAGAACACAAAAAGATAAACTGACAAAAAGGTACTTGAGGTCCCAAAGGACCAAGGGAACTGACATAGATAGGCACAGAAGAACCAGGCTAGAAAAACAGTCAAACAACACTGAAGTCCAGCACAGCCAAATAGGCGGAGCTGGAATATAAAGGCAGATGGTCACGTGACCGCAAAACACAAGATGGAAAAAACAAACAGGAGGGTTTTAACATCCCCATTAGGAAATGAGCTCCATTATTGACAATGCTATCCAGTGTACATCTTGCCACATGTATGCAATCCTTGAACAAACGGTCGTGGGTGCATACTGCTGTGCGAGATGTGTGAACGTTGTGCTTTTGGAAGTCCAGGTACTGGATCTAACTGAGCAGCTGGCAACACTGAGATCCATAGACAATATGGAAAGGAGTCTGCTGCTCATTGAGCAGCTGCTCACTGGGGTAGATGTGGGAGAGAATGGTAGTATGGAGCTGCAGGACGGCGAGGCAGCAAGCTGGGTCACAGTTAGAAGGCAGGGAAGAGGGAAGTGTGACATGGAGGCTAGTCCTGATCTGGCACACCCCAATAAGTTTCCAAAGTTGGGAGATGAGGGATGTGTCAGTACAGGGGTAGCACTGCTGAAGCAAGACATGTCCTCTGGAAGCCAGATGAATGTCAGCTCCAGTAAGTGGGGTAATAGGAGAGCAGGGCAGGCTAGACAGATGCTGGTAGTGGGGGACTCAATTATTAGGGGAACAGATAGAGCAATCTGTCACAAAGACAGGGATCATCGAACAGTGTGTTGCCTACCTGGCGCTGGAGTCCGGCATATTGCTGATCGGGTTGACAGATTACTGGGAGGGGCTAGTGAGGACCCAGCGGTCATTGTGCACATTGGCACAAATGACAAAGTTAGAGGTAGGTGGAAGGTCCTTAAAGATGATTTCAGGAAATTAGGCTGCAAGCTTAAATCAAGGACCTCCAAGGTGGTATTCTCTGAAATACTGCCTGTACCACGTGCCACGCCAGAGAGGCAACGGGAGATTAGGGAGGTAATTGGGGTAGGAAGGAGGGGTTTGGGTACCTGGAGAACTGGGCAGGCTTCTCAGTTGGCCACAGGTTCTATGCTAGGGACAGGCTGCACCTTAATGGGGAGGGTGCTGCTGAGCTGGGGGAGAAAATGGCTTGAAGTTTGGAGGAGTGTTTAAACTTGGAATTGGGGGTAGGGTATTCATTTTATAGGTGGGGAATATAGTGCAAATAGTGACCTGGGCACAAATAAAGAAATTGGGGGTGGGGTTAGAACAGTCAATATAGTAAGAAGGAATAGAGGTACAGAGAGATACACAAAATTCGTGTACACTAATGCCAGAAGCCTCACCAACAAAATGGAGGAATTAGAATTAATTTTGTTGAAAAATAATTATGACATGGTGGGTATATCTGAGACATGACTGGACAAGAGCCATGACTGGGCAGTTAATTTACAGGGCTATAGTCTGTTCAGAAATGACCGTACAAACAAAAGAGACGGGGTATGTGTTTATATGTAAAATCATCCTTAAAACCCTTCTTGCGTGAAAATATATGTGAATCTAATAAAAATGTAGAGTCCCTGTGGGTGGAGATAAGGGGAGGGGTAAAATAATAAGTTACTGATAGGGGTTTGTTATAAGTCTCCAAAAATAATGGAAGCAGCGGAGAATATCCTCATAAAGCAAATAGATGAAGCAGTGACTCAAGGAGAAGTCATTATTATGGGGGACTTCAACTACCCTGAAATTCATTGGGGAACAGAAACCTGTAGTTTCAGCAATGGTAATAGGTTTTTGATAACTATGAGATACAATTACCTTTCACAACTGGTTCAGGATCCAACAAGAAGGGGGGCACTGTTAGACCTAATATTAACCAACAGGCCAGACCGCATATAAAATATACGAGTTGGGGGTCACTTGGGTAATAGTGATCATAAAATAATACGTTTTCATGTAATCTTTAATAAGATGTGTAGTAGAGGGGTTACAAGAACACTAAACTTCAGGAAGGAAAATTTCCAACGGTTGAGAGATGATCTTAGTGTAATAAACTGGGACGATATCCTGAGACATAAATCTACACAAAGCAAATGGGAGACATTTATTAGCATCCTGAATAGGACCTGTGCACAATATATACCCTATGGGAATAAACATGCTAGAAATAGGAGGAAACCACTAAGGCTAACTAGAGCTGTAAGGGGTACAATTAGTGACAAAAAGAAAGCATTTAGTGAACTAAGGCAAGTAGGTAGTGATGAGGCATTAAATAAATACAGAAAATTAAATAAAGTCTGTAAAAATCAAATAAATGCAGCAAAGATTGAGACAGACAGACTCATTGCCAGAGAAAGTAAAAATAATCCCAAAATATTCTTTAACTACATAAATAGTAAGAAACTTAAAAATGATAGTGTTGGCCCCCTTAACCACTTTACCCCCGAGGGTGGTTTGCACGTTAATGAGCAGGCCAATTTCTATAATTCTGACCACTGTCAATTTATGAGGTAATTACTCTGGAACGCTTCAACGGATCCCCCTGATTCTGAGAATGTTTTTTCGTGACATATTTTACTTCATGATTTTGGTAAAATTTCTTCGATATCACTTGCGTTTATTTGTGAAAAAAAGAGAAATTTGGTGAAAATTTTGAAAATTTTGCAATTTTCAAAATTTGAATTTTTATGCCCTTAAATCACAGAGATATGTCACACAAAATACTTAATAAATAACATTTACCACATGTATACTTTACATCAGCACAATTTTGGAAACAACATTTTTTTTTGTTAGGGAGCTAAAAGGGTTAAAAGTTGACCAGCGATTTCCCATTTTTCCAACAAAATTTACAAAACCATTTTTTTATGGACCACATCACACTTGAAGTCACTTTGAGAGATCTTTATGACAGAAAATGCCCAAAAGTGACACCATTCTAAAAACTGCACCCCTCAATGTGCTCAAAACCACATTCAAGAACTTTATTAACCCTTCAGGTGCTTCACAGGAATTTTTTGAATGTGGAAGAAAAAAATGAACATTTAACTTTTTTCACAAAAATGTTACTTTAGACCCAATTTTTTTTATTTTCACAGGGGTAACAAGAAAAAGTGGACCCCAAAATTTGTTTTGCAATTTCCCCTGGGCACGCAGATACCCCATATGTGGGGAAAAAACACTGTTTGGGCGCACGGCAGGGCTCGGAAGGGAAGGAGCGCCATTTGACATTTTGATTGTAAAATTTGCTTGAATAATTAGCAGACGCCATGTTGCGTTTGGAGAGCCCCTGATGTGCCTAAACATTTGAGCTCCCCCACAAGTGACCCCATTTTGGAAACTAGACCCCCAAGGCACCTATCTAGATGTATAGTGAGCACTTGGAACCCCCAGGTGCTTCACAAATTGATTCATAAAAATGAAAGTGTTTTTTTTTCACTTTTTCATTTTTACGAATCAATTTGTGAAGCACCTGGGGGTTCCAAGTGCTCACTATGCATCTAGATAGGTGCCTTGGGTGGTCTAGTTTCCAAAATGGGGTCACTCGTGGGGGAGCTCCAATGTTTAGGCACGCAGGGGCTCTCCAAATGCAACATGGCGTCCGCTAACAATTTGAGCCGATTTTCCATTGAATTTGTTAGCGGACACCATGTCGCGTTTGGAGAGCCCCTGATGTGCCTAAACAGTGGAGCTACCACACAAGTGACCCCATTTTGGAAACTATACCCCTCAATGATTTTATTAAGCAGTATCGTGAACATTTTGAACCCAGAGGTACGACACAGAATTTGATAACATTAGGTCATCATATTGAATAAGTTGTCATTAGTCTTGAGCGCAAATGCTCGCTACTTGATTTTGCATCGGGTACTCAGGTATGCACCATGTACTGCGTGTGCTCGAGTGACATGCTTGAGTCCCTGCCCTGCATGTTTCACGGTTATTAGACACCCAAAAAAAAACATGCGGGGATCGCTCATGCATGGCAGGCAATCCCCGCAAAGTTTTTTTGGCCGAGAAGCATATGGGGCGGAGACTCGAGCATGTCACTCAATTACCCACGATACTCAATGCATACCAGAGCACCCGATGCAAACTCAAGTAGCGAGCACTTGCGCTCAACACTAGTCGCCATATCGTCATCTTTTTTTTCTTACTTTTGAAAAAAATCCCAACCCCATCACAGCCCTAACCCTAGCCCTAACCGTAGCCCAACCCTAACCCTAGCACAACACTAACTTGACAGTTTATTTTTTAAGCCGTTCCTCGTGCGGTATAAGTGATTAGACAACCTTATTCTTCGGGTCGGTGAGACTACAGCGATACCAGAATCATAGGGGGTTTTTATGACTGACAGCTGTCACACACTAAAGGACGCATTTTTTGTAAAATCTAGTTTTTGCATCGCCATATTTTGAGAGCTATAATTTTTCCAGATTTTGGCAGACAGTCATGTGACGGCTTGTTTTTTGCGGGATGAGTTGACGTTATTGGTGCCATTTTCAGGCACGTGACATTTTTTGATCGCTTTCTATTCCGATTTTTGGGAGGCAGAATAAACAAAAACCAACAATTCAGGAACTGTTTTTTTTTTTTTTTTTTTATTCTGTTCCACGTGTGGTAAAATTGATAAGGCAGCTTTATTCTTCGGGTCAGTACGTTTACAGCGGTACCACATTTATATCGTTTTTCTAAGTTTTGCACTTTTACATAATAAAAGCAATTTTATAGAAAAAAATATTTTTAGCATAGCTTTATTCTGAGAGCTATAACTTTTTTATTTTTTGGCTGATGGAGCTGTATGGCAGATTGTTTTTTGCGGGACGAGATGACGTTTTCAGCGGTACCATTTTTATTTATGTTCGTCTTTTTGATCGCGTGTTATTCCATTTTTGTTTGGCGGTATGGTAATAAAGCATTGTTTTTGCTTTGTTTTTTTTTTTTGTTTTTTTTTTACCGTGTTCACTGAAAGGGTTAACTAGTGGGACAGTTTTATAGGTCAGGTCGTTCTGGACGCGGCAATACCAAATATGTGTACTTTTATTGTTTTTTTTGTTTTTTTTTTAAAATATTTATTTATGGTACATTATATTTTTACTTTTGGTGGATTATTATTTATTTATTTTTTAAATATTTTTACAATTTTTTTTTTCCACTTTCTGACTGTTTTTATACTTTTTTACTTTGTTCCACTATGGGACTTTCACTTTTTTTATTCTGATCGCCTGCATGGCATAGGAATGCAGCACCATCCCTGTGCCATGCAGGCTGTCAGCGCTGGACAGGGAGAAGATAGTTTGGAGATGCACTGCGCATGTCCAAAAAATCTTCCTGCTGTCTGGTGACCCGGATGTTGTCATGACGACATTGGGTCGTCATGGCAACATCCTGGAAGCCACGGCAGACAGCGCTGGAGGCCGGAAGAGGAGGTGAGTATCAGCAATCACCTCCCCTTGCCACCGCAATGCTGCGATCGACTTCGATCGCAGCATTGCGGGGGTTAATGTGCCGGGAGCGGTGAGGGACCACTCCCTGCACATAGCACCGGGTGTCAGCTGTGACAATCAGCTGACACCTGGCGGCGATCGCGCCCGCACAGCCTGTGTGCGGGCGAAATCTCCAGGGCGTATAAATACGTATCTGGTCCATAAGTCCCAGGGCACAGATACGTACTAATACGCCCTATGCCGTGAAGAGGTTAAAAATAGTCTGGGTGAAATGTTGGATGATGATGAGGAAAAAGCCAATATGCTAAATGAAAACCAGAAAATAGCATGATAGAAAACCTGATCAGTGATAAAAAAAATTCTTCATTAAATGTCACTTGCTTAACCCATCAGGAAGTACGGCGGCGTCTAAAAATCACTAAAATTGACAAATCCCCGGGCCTGGATGGGATACACCCGCGAGTACTGCAGGAATTAAGTAAAGTCATAGATAGACCATTATTTTTAATCTTTAAAGATTCCATAATAACAGGGTCAGTATCACAGGACTGGCGCATAGCAAATGTGGGCCAATATTCCAAAAGGGGACAAAAACCGAACTTGGAAATTATAGGCCAGTAAGCTTAACCTCTACTGTGGGTAAAATTCTGGAGGGTTTTCTAAGAGATGCTATACTAGAGTATCTTAGGAAGAATAACCTCATGACCCAGTATCAACATGGGTTTACGAGGGACCGTTCCTGTCAAACTAATATGATCAGCTTTTATGAAGCGGTAAGTTCTGGACTGGACCAATGAAATGCAGTGGATGTTGTGTATATGAACTGTTCAAAAGCGTTGGATATGGTTCCACACAAAAGGTTGATACTAGTGATGGGTAAACACTAAAATGCTCAGGTGTTCGAAGCTCGGGTCGAGCACATTGGAATACTCGGGTGCTCGACCCGAGAAATGAGCCCAATGTAAGTCTATGGGAAACTCAAGCATTTTTCTGGCGGTTACCCCCGGCGGTCTGCAGAAGGTCAAAAATTGCCCAAATCGATGGGAAAAGAGCTCAATTAAATGTCAGGCAGGCAGAATATATAGGCAGGCAGGGTACAGTGGTGGCCAAAAGTATTGGCACCCCTGCAATTCTGTCAGATAATACTCAGTTTCTTCCTGAAAATGATTGCAATCACAAATTCTTTGGTCTTATTATCTTCATTTAATTTGCTTGCAAGGAACAAACACAAAAGAGAATGAAGCAAAAATAAATCATTGATCATTTCACACAAAACTCCAAAAATGGGCCAGACAAAAGCAAAAGTATTGGCACCCTCAGCCTAATACTTGGTTGCATAACCTTTAGCCAAAATAACTGCGAACAACCGCTTCCGGTAACCATCAATGAGTTTCCTACAATGCTCTGCTGGAATTGTAGACCATTCTTCTTTGGCAAACTGCTCCAGGTCCCTGATATTTGAAGGGTGCCTTCTCCAAACTGCCATTTTGAGATCTCTCCACAGGTGTTCTATGGGATTCAGGTCTGGAATCAATGCTGGCCACCTTAGAAGTCTCCAGTGCTTTCTCTCAAACCATTTTATAGTGCCTTTGGAAGCGTGTTTTGGCTCATTGTCCTGCTGGAAGACCCATGACCTCTGACGGAGACCCAGCTTTCTCACACTGGGCCCTACATTATGCTGAAAAATTTGTTGGTAGTCTTCAGACTTCATAATGCCATGCACACGGTCAAGCAGTCCAGTGCCAGAGGCAGCAAAGCAACCCCAAAACATCAGGGAACCCCCGCCATGTTTGACTGTAGGGACCGTGTTCTTTTCTTTGAATGCCTCTTTTTTTTTCCTGTACACTCTATGTTGATGCTTTTTCCCAAAAAGCTCTACTTTTGTCTCATCTGACCAGAGAACATTCTTCCAAAACATTTTAGGCTTTCTCAGGTAAGTTTTGGCAAACTCTAGCCTGGCTTTTTTATGTCTCGGGGTAAGAAGTGGGGTCTTCCTGGGTATCCTACCACACAGTCCCTTTTCATTCAGACGCCGACGGATAGTACGGGTTGACACTGTTGTACCCTCGGACTGCAGGGCAGCTTGAACTTGTTTGGATGTTAGTCGAGGTTCTTTATCCACCATCCACACAATCTTGCGTTGAAATCTCTCGTCAATTTTTCTTTTCCATCCACATCTAGGGAGGTTAGCCCCAGTGCCATGGGCTTTAAACTTCTTGATGACACTGCGCACGGAAGACACAGGAATATTCAGGTCTTTGGAGATGGACTTGTAGCCTTGAAAATGCTCATGCTTCCTCACGATTTGGTTTCTCAAGTCCTCAGACAGTTCTTTGGTCTTCTTTCTTTTCTCAATGCTCAATGTGGTACACACAAGGACACAGGACAGAGGTTGAGTCAACTTTAATCATGTTAACTAGCTGCAAGTGTGATTTAGTTATTGCCAACACCTGTTAGGTGCCAAAGGTAAGTAACAGGTGCTGTTAATTACACGAATTAGAGAAGCATCACATGATTTTTCAAACAGTGGCAATACTTTTGTTCACCCCCTTTTTATAGGTTTGGTGTGGAATTATATCCAATTTGGCTTTAAGACAATTCGTTTTGTGTTTTTCATTGAAGACAAATTAAATGAAGATAATAATACCAAAGAATTTGTGATAATACTCAGTTTCTTCCTGAAAATAATTGCAATCTGACAGAATTGCAGGGGTGCCAATATTTTTGGCGATGACTGTATATAGGAGGGTGCATGAAAAACATAGCAGGGCACTTGGAACACACTAGTGCCCTCCAATTTTCATGCATCCTTCTCTTTAAAACAGCTGGCAATTCAGCAGCGGCATACACCGATACCCACCAATTTAGAACAGAAAGAATAGAGCATCACACATAGATTAGATAGATAGAAACATGTCTGTCACATATATAATAAGTACAGTGACAGTGTTGGTTATTGTACTTGTCATTTATTGTTAAAATAAAGGATTTATTAAAAAAAAATTGACGTGGGGTTCCCTGTAATTTTAGTCTCTAGCGGAGGTTAAGCAGACTGCTGGGGCAGATGTTTAAAGCCGGGGAAGGGGGTAATACCCACGAAGCTTCCCAGGCTACTAATATCAGCCCCCAGCTGAATACCTAGCCTTTACTACCTATTAAAATGGGGGACCCAAAAATAAAATGAATTGGGGGTCCCCCCTATTTTAATAGCTAGCAAACGTTAGGCAGACAGCTGGGGGCTGATATTAATAGCCCAGGAAGGGTGCCATGAATATTGGCCCCCTCCCAGGCTAGAAACACCAGCCGTCAGCCACCCCAGAAATGGCGCATCCATAAGATGTGCCAATTCTGGCACTTAACCTCGCTCTTCCCACTGCCCTGTAGCGGTGGCAGTGGGGTAATAGGGTTGGGGTTGATGTCAGCTTATAATGCCAGCTGACATCAAGCCCAGGTTAGTAATGGAGAGGCGTCTATAAGACACCCCAATTACTAACCCCATAGTCAAAGTTAAAAAAAACACAAACACCCAGAATAAAGTCCTTTAATTGAATTAAAGACACATTCCTTTAATGTTCTAAATTAAACCCTACTTACCATATCGCCCAATGCAGCTGAAGCCAACGATCTCCTGCAATAAAAATAAAATAATAAACCAACCTCATCCTTACCTTTCCATGGTTCACAGGACAGCTTCAGCTCTGCTACATTGACATAACAGGCTGGAGCGCAGCAGAACGCTCTGCTGTGCACTCTGCAGTGTCTCTGAAGGATGACAAGCTGGATGGCAGCGCTGTGCTGCGATCCAACCTGTCATCTCAATGCCATCCCATTGTGGGAGAATTTTCCTGCTCAAGCGGTGAGCGGAGGATAATTCTCCCACGCTGTCAGTGACGTGCATGAGGTGAGCTGAGTTCATTGGACATGAACTCGGCTCATCTGGATGCCGTCACAGCCAGACACTGAGGAGCTTCACTGTAGAGCTTCTCAGTGTCTGCGGCATGGCAAGCTGGATGGCAGCGTTCTGCTGCGCTCCAGCCGGCCATGTCAATGTAGCAGAGCTGAAGCTGTCCTGGGAACCATGGAAAGGTAAGGATGAAGTTGGTTTATTATTTTATTTTTATTGCAGGAGATCGTTGGCTTCAGCTGGAATGAGCGATATGGTAAGTAGGGTTTAATTTAGAACATTAAAGGAATGTGTCTTTATTTCAATTAAAGGACTTTATTCTGGGTGTTTGTGTTTTTTTTAACTTTGACTATGGGGTTAGTAATGGGGGTGTCTTATAGATTCCTCTCCATTACTAACCTGGGCTTGATGTCTGCTGGCATTATAAGCTGACATCAACCCCAACCCTATTACCCCACTGCCACCGCTACAGGGCAGTGGGAAGAGCGAGGATAAGTGCCAGAATTGGCACATCCTATGGATGCGCCATTTCTGGGGCGGCTGACGGCTGGTGTTTCTAGCCTGGAAGGGGGCCAATGTTCATGGCACCCTTCCTGGGCTATTAATATCAGCCCCCAGCTGTCTGCCTAGCCTTTGCTAGCTATTAAAATAGGGGGGACCCCACATCATTTTTTTGGGGGGGTCCCCCATTTTGAGAGCTAGTAAAGGCTAGGTATTCAGCTGGGGGCTGATATTAGTAGTCTGGGAAGCTCCGTGGGTATTACCCCCTTCCCAGGCTTCAAACATCTGCCCCAGCCGTCTGCTTAACCTCCGCTAGAGACTAAAATTACGGGGAACCCCACGCCAATTTTTTTTTTTAATAAATCCTTTATTTTAACACTAAATGACAAGTACAGTAACCAACACTGTCACTGTACTTATTATATATGTGACTGACATGTTTCTATCTATCTAATCTATGCGTGATGCTCTATTCTTTCTGTTCTAAATTGTTGGGTACCGGTGTATGCCGCTGCTGAATTGCCAGTTTTCCATGTTTCACTGTGAGCACTGTTCCCATCGATTTGGGCAATCACTGTATTGCCACAACCACAATGGCTGTGGCATTACAGTGAGTGGCAGACAATCCCTGCATGATTAGTGCTCTAAATAGCGCCAGACATGCAGGACGGGCACCCGAGCTCCCGCCCGAGCATCTCGAAATTACTCAGCGAGCTCCGAGCATCTCTAGTACTGAGATGCTCGGGCAAGTACCGAGCAGTGGCGAGCATGCTCGCTCATCACTAGTTGATACATAAAATGAGAACAATGGGGATAGGAGAAAATATATGTAAGTGGGTTAAAAACTGGCTCAGTGATAGGAAACAAAGGGTGGTTATTAATGGAACACACTCAGACTGGGTCACAGTTAACAGTGGGGTACCACATGGGTCAGGATTGGGCCCACTTCTTTTTAACATATTTATTAATGACCTTATAGGGGGCATACAGAGTATTATTTCAATATTTGCAGATTACATTAAACTCTGCAGGGTAATCAATACAGAGGAGGGCAATTTTATATTACAGGAGCATCTATGTAAACTAGAAGCTTGGACTGATAAATGGGAAATGAGCTTTAATGGGGATAAATGTAAGGTAATGCACTTGGGCAGAAGAAATAAAATGTATAATTGTATGCTTAATTGTGAAACACTGGGCAAAACTGTCACTGAAAAAGACCTGGGTGTATTGGTGGATGACAAGCTCACGTTTGGTGGCCAGTGACAGACAGCTGCTGCAAAGGCAAATAAAATAATGGGATGCATTAAAAGAGGCATAGATGCTCATGAGGAGAACATAATTTTACCTCTATACAAGTCACTAGTGCGAGCACACTTAGAATGCTGTGTACAGTTCTTGTCTCCGGTGTATAAGAAAGACATAGCAGAACTAGAGCGGATGCATAAAAGAGCAACCAAGGTTATTAGAGGATTGGGGATCTGCAATACCAAGACAGGGTATTACTCTTGGGGTTATTTAGTTTGGAAAAATGAAGGCTTAGGGGTGATCTTATTAATATGTACAAATACCTTTCTACTGATCCTTTTACACTGAGGCCTGAGACGGGAACAAGGGGGCATGTTCTATGTCTGGAGGAAAGATCCAGGGAACTGAATGCCGTTTGAGGAGTCAGGAAAGTTTTTTTTTTCCCCAATGTGGAGCTTAGTGTTTGCTACAGGTTTTTTTGCCTTCCTCTGGATCAAAATGTTAGGCTATGGGTTGAACTAGATGGACTGTCTTCCTTCAACCTTAAAAACTATGTTACTATGATACCTCTGACAACATTGTTGACAGCAGTGACCTGGGAGTCATAAATGTCTTCCCCATGCTGCTCCTATGTCATTTGAGCACTGTTCCCATTGATTTGGGCAATTTTTAGGCGCTCTGTAGACCACCGAGGGGAGCTGCCTGAAAAATGCTTGAGTTTCCCATAGACTTACATTGGGCTCATTGCTCGGGTCGAGCACCCAAGCATTCCAATTTGCTGGACCCTTGCATCGAGCACCCAATCATTTTAGTGCTCTCCCATCACTATTTCTAATGTAATAAAATAGAACAAAATAAAATTTAATTTGATGTTGCTTTGATGATGTTTATGGTGGCTTTCTATGTGGATTGTAAACTCTCTTTTGAGCCACTGAGATATGTACTCTTTCAATGATACTTTGGGAACTGGAATTTTTGGTGTGTTTTTTCTGGGGTCCAACTTTGGCCTTTTGGACATTTTTTGAAGACATCTGAATGGCAGGCCTAGCTGGATCTTTCTCTACATCGCTGTGTTTCTGTGTTCTGGTTAATTATGCATGAATATTGTGATACCGTGTCTTTAAATTTGGCAGCAGGGACCATCTGAGTCTCAGTTGGAATTTTGATTATGCAATATGCCCTTTGATTAGGCTCTGGTCTATGGAATAGTGGTTTTGATACATTACATTGTACTTGGGCTTGTGATCCCTTCTTATTGGAAAAGGGCTGTGTTTCTCCCCCCTATCCACCGGGGTTGGATTTGGTCTATATACATTTCCCTAGGCTCTCCTGGGCATGGTGGCCTTTTTGTACCTCACTACTCATTCTGTATTATTTTCTCCCTCCTTTTTGTTGTATTTCCCTGTTCCCTACCTTCTGTTTGCGTTCTCTTAAACCAACCTTATTGGGGTTACAATTGGGGTTACAATTCAGGTGTGCATCAATTGTTGTATGTGACGTCCATTGCGTTCCACCGCTACCCGACGGTGGAGCGCACACAGCATCCGGTTGAAAGTGATGTCTATTGCATTTTACCACTACCCGATGGTGGAATGCACACAGACTTTCTGGAGAATGGACGTGCGACTCGCCGCTAACTACGGCTGTCCGAGCTCCCATTGATTGTGGTACCACAAAGTAAGTTTAATTAATTCAACAACATATCCTACAGCTGGCTTTCTTACTAACCCATGCATAAAAGGACAGTTCACTACATTTGTTGATTACCGCTAACGAAGCTGCCAGTGGGCGGTGACACGTGTAGGGTGACTGCAGCAGGTAATTTACACTGACTCCTTGACCATACATATGTACTCTGATTGTGCCAATTTCTACCTTATGTGCTTTTAATATTATGAACTGATTTGTGATCTATGACAGTTTCTTCATTTGCACACTCTTTTATTTATATGTCATTTTGGGGTCAGTATTATTTTTGAGCTATATATGGTCAAACACTATTGTCAATTTTGTGGTGTATTTTACTCACACCTGCTGACAAATGTTTGAGGCTATATTACTCTTGAATGGAATTATATGTTTTAAATGTTTTTTATTTATTTATGTGTGGTTGTATGATCCTTGTTTGATTACTGCTTAATAAAATTTGCAAATATTTTCTATTATTTTGGGTGTGCTCGGCTTTCCTTGCCTGTGGCTTTCTATCTTTTTCATACTACATGTATTTCACTGGCTACTTGTAGCACCCCTTATATACTTCCTCTCTGAGCTGTGCCTCCTGTACTCTTTGTTTTTCAATGTTGCTTTTCATCACTATTTACTCATCTCTCACAAGAGTTTGCACGCATTCACATATGTGTTTTTATTTAATAATTATTATCGCTTCATTACGGATTGTCTAATTGTTTGTTACTCCCATGGCGTTTGACCTGGAAGCTAGGAAGGCGGCATGGAATAGCCAGCTGTTAGATGCATTTTTCCAGTTCCGTTCATGCAGGAGGAGAATGATTTTAATCAAATTACAAATGAATTAACCAACACACACAAATCACTGACTCAAGTTTGGTGGAATATAAGAAGACTTGTGGAATACCTTAAACTTGCAATTTGCCCACGGGGCCTGCATATTCAAATTTTTCCAGCATCGGAGCCATCTGCCTCTTTCAGAGATACATGGGAGACAGGGCTTTCATAATGCCCGGTGATTCTGATTATTCTTTTAATTCAACATGATAGGGAGTTACTTCAAATTCTTAAAACCAGAATCAAGACACTAGAAACACATCTAAATTTGATCATATCAAACAAGTAGTACCATTCCAAAATAGATTAAAGGAAATTATCAATAAATTGGACAGAGATATCATGGACAGGAAGAGGCAAAAACTAAACTGTGACAAGAAAGACTATGACAAGAAACAAGGGTATAAATGGTGATATAGGGGGAACCAGCGTGGTGCACGAGCCTCTAGGCCACCCAATCTGCCCAAAGTATCGTAAGTGGACAGGAGCGATTTTTTAAGTTCAGAGACTAGCGACACGGACGGAGGATGAGATGGGGGAAATGGAGGCAGGGTTCCAGGCCTAAAACATCACAAGAAAATAACAACACGCCCCAATCGGAGGAAAAATCAATACTAACCTCGGACAGTCTACAACTACAGATTATTAACATTTCATCACATGTGTTGACATCAGATGAAAGGTCTGTACTGCAAAAGGGTCTAACATTTTCACCTATGCTGCCATTAGATAAATTTACTCTAATAAAAGATCTTTACCTTTTTTGCAGGAGAGTATTCTTTAAGGCAATGTACGATAAGCTCGACTTCCTACTCAATTCACCCACAGACAGACAAGTGTTTACAGATTTATTGGATCTTCTTCAAGAAAGCCAAAATGTCGCAGGTAGGAGGAGATTTCCACTCTGTTCCCCTTTCCTGGGCTTACCAGCCCCCTCGTTGATCCCTTCGGTCTCTACATTTTTTGAGGTCATGAAGGACGAGATAAGAAAATTACCTACTGACATATTTACCTCACAAAATCTGACATTAGCTGAAAGACGGGCATTAATATCTCAACAAAAAAATCAGGACTTCCTAATCAAGGAGGCAGACAAGGGGGGGGGGGACTTGGTGTTATGGCCGAGAACAATGTATTTAACAAAAGTTAAAAAACAACTGAGTAACACTGCTTTTTATTCCAAACTCCACTCAGAACCTAAAGTTGTTTTTTCTCTCAAACTGGAATGTTTGCTCAATCAAGCTTTTGAACTTGGGATAATCAACAAACAGGAGGAGGAATTTATATTTATTAAAAAACCGACCATCCCAACCTTTTACTTGTTGCCAAAAGTGCACAAAAATTTGGTCTGTCTCCCCGGTAGGCCAATATTCTCGGGTATTGGCAGTATCAGTGAGAAGACATGTGTATATTGTTTTTTTCTTACAGCCCTGGGTGACTAACTTGCCTTAGAAACTCATCCCAACTAATTCAGCCACTTGATGTGGTAGAAATTCCGGACAATGCCTTGCTAATTACTGTTTATGTAGAGTCATTATACTCTAACATTGCCCACCAGGATTGTCTGACGGCCATCATGTACTTCTTGGATCAGAATAGTGGAGGTAACCCTCTTCATGATGTCTTCATCATTGATTTTTTACAGTTTGTGCTAATGCACAACTATTTCATCTTTGACTATTCCTTTTACCGACAGAGGTCGAATACGGTGATGGGTGCACTGTGTGCACCCTCCTTTGCCAATCTCTTCACGTGTTGGTGGGAGGGCGCACATGTCTATACATTGCTGGCATATCAAAAAAAGTCTTTGAGTGGCTACACTTTATAGATGACATTTTTATCGTGTGGACAGGGACTAAACAGGAGGCAGAGTCCTTTATTTATGAACTTAATAATAATCCCTTTAAACTCCATTTAACCTTTGAAATTTCCTCTGTTTCAGTAAATTTTTTGGATCTTAAGATTGTTGTGGCTGATGGTCTTATCACCACCGAGCTTAACAGGAAGACGACAGCAACGAATAGCCTGTTGCACTATCAGAGTTTCCATCTTAAATCCCTGAGGGACGGGATCCCCATTGGTCAATTTACAAGGGCCAAGAGTAATTGCTCACAACAGGATGCCTTTAAGGCAGAGAAGCAAAATTTGGTTACCCAGTTTCCGACAGCGGCGATACCGCGGTTGGTCATCACGAAAGCCCGACTGAAAGTTTCCACCAGATCGCGTGATTCTTTGTTGAATCCCTCAATACATGATAGTATTAGATTCATCACAACTTATAATAACCAGTGGCCTTTAATTAACCGGGTGTTTAAACGACATTGGAGTGTTCTTACCATGGACAACCGACTGTCTAACTTCATCTCTGACAGGCCACTTCTAACAGCTAGACAGGCACCGAATCTGGCCGATAAGCTAGTGAGGAGTCATTATAGGCGACCTATCACGGCCACATTGATGTGCACTCGACTTAGGGGTTCATACCCCTCTGGCGAGTGCTTGATCTGCTCTCATATGAAGCCAACTAAATCTTTTTCAAACCCCATTGACCAATCGATCTTTTACCTTGGATACTTTGTAAATTGTAAAACCCAGAATGTAGTTTATGCATTGCTGTGTCCTTGCCTTAAAGTTTATGTTGGGCAAACAGGTCAGGAGCTACATAAACGGGTTCAGAAACATATTTACAATATTAATTTGGCAGACCTGGACCTACAAAAAGGAATAAAGATTTCTAAAGTGGCATCACATTTTTTATACACACATGGTGGCACTCCCCGCGGTCTTCGTGTGGTTGGACTTCAAAAGATCCAACCTAACTTACGTTGCTCGGATTATTCTAGTCAGCTTTTAAAATCAGAATCAATGTGGATTTACACCTTGGTCTCTGTGGCGCCTAAAGGCATTAACGAGGACCTTTCCTTTACAGGGTTTCCAATAAAATAAAATAGAACAAAATAAAATAAAATTTGATGTTGCTTTGATGATGTTTACTGTGGCTTTCTATATGGATTGTGAACTCTCTTTTGAGTCACTGAGATATGTACTCTTTCAATGATACTTTGGGATCTGGAATTTTTGATGTGCTTTTTTCTGGGATCCAACTTTGGCCTTTTGGACATTTTTTGAAGATTGTGGTTCTATCTCTCCACATCTGGATGGCAGGCCTAGCAGGATTTTTCTCTACATCGCTGTGTTTCTATGTTCTGTTTAATTATGCATCAATATTGTGATAATGTGTCTTTAAATTGGGCAGCAGGAACCATCTGAGTCTCAGTTGGAATTTTGATTATGCAATATTACCTTTGATTAGGCTCTGGTCTATGGCATGGTTTTGATACTTTTGATACATTACAGTGTACTTGGGCTTGTGATCCCTTCTTATTGGAAAAGACTGTGTTTCTACCCATTATCCACCGGGGGGCGGATTTGGTCTATATACATTTCCCTAGGCCCATCTGGGCATGGTGGCCTTTTTGTACATCACTACTCATTGTGTATAATTTTCTCCCTTCTTTTCATTGTGTCTCCCTGTTCCCTACTTTCTGTTAGCGCAGCATTCTCTTATACCTACCTTATTGAGGTTACAATTCACAGGGGAGCTTGCAATTCATGATGTTGAAACGTATACATCACCTCCTGGCGGTGTGCACCAATGATTGTATGCATTGATCACCTGCGTCACTTCCGGCCGGAAGTGACGACCATTGCGTTCCACCACTACTAGACGGTGTAGCGCACATGGCATCCTCCTGGAAGTGACATCTATTACGCTCCACCACTACACGGTCGTGTAACGCGTGCAGACTTTCTGGAGAATGGACGGTCAACCTATCGCTAACTATGGCAGTCCGCGCTCCCATTGATTGTGGTATTGTATATCCTACAGCTGGCTTTCTTCTTGACAATTCAACACATCTGTGGATTACCCCTGACGAAGCTGCCAATGGGCGGCGACAGGGCCGGCGTCAGCATCCGGCGCACCCGGGCAAATGCCGGGGCCCTGAGCAGGCAGAGGGGCCCACTGGCGGTCGCGCACCCCGCTGGGCTATGGGCGGAGGAGAGCGGTGTCAGCGCCCGCCCTTCTCCATCGCTTGCTCAGGGCCCCGGCAGCTGGATACTTACCTCTCCCCGTGCCTCCGCAGATCAGCTGTCTTCCTGCTCTGCGCTCCCTGTGACGTCTCAGGTCAGAGGGCGCGGTGACGTCTTTACACCGCGCCCTCCCCTGAGCCGTCACAGGGAGCGCTGAGCGGGAAGACGCCGACAACGCTGGAGGTCGGACCCGAGCAGCGAACAGCAGGTAGCAGGTGAGGAGAAGGGAGGTGAGTATTTGATTTTTTTTTTTTTTAATGTATGGAGGCATGGGGCAGTATAAAGAAAAGGGGGGGGCATCCTGCATGGGGCATTATAAAGAGAGGGGGGGCATTATAAGGTGGGGAACAGCCTGCATAGGGCATTATGAAGGGGGGGGCAGCCTGCATAGTGCATTATGTGGAGGGGAACAGCCTGCATGGAGCATTATAAGGGGGGGACAGCCTGTATGGGGCATTATGTGGGGGGGAACAGCCTGCATGGAGCATTATAAGGGGGGGCAGCTTGTATGGGGCATTATGTGGGGGGTAACAGCCTGCATGGAGGATTAAAAGGGGGGCCTGTATGGGGCATTATGTGGGGGGTAACAGCCTGCATGGAGCATTATAAGGGGGGGACAGCCTGTATGGAGCGTTATAAGGGGACCTGTATCCTGTATGGAGCGTTATATGGGGGCCAGTATCCTGTATGGAGTTTTATAAGGGGACCAGTATCCTGTATGGAGCGTTATATGGGGGCCAGTATCCTGTATGGAGCTTTATAAGGGGACCAGTATACTGTATTAAGCGTTATATGGGGGCCAATATTCCGTATGGAGCCTTATATGTGGGCCAGTATTCCGTATGGAGCCTTATATGGGGGCCAGTATTCCGTATGGGGCCTTATATGGGGGCCAGTATTCCATATGGAGCCTTATATGGGGGCCAGTATTCCATATGGAGCCTTATATGGGGGCCAGTATTCCGTATGGAGCCTTATATGGGGGCCAATATTCCGTATGGAGCCTTATATGGGGGCCAGTATTCCGTATGGGGCCTTATATGGGGGCCAGTATTCCGTATGGAGCCTTATATGGGGGCCAGTATTCCGTATGGAGCCTTATATGGGGGCCAGTATTCCGTATGGAGCCTTATATGGGGGTCAGTTTTCCGCATGGAGCCTTATATGGGGGCCAGTATTCCGTATGGGGCCTTATATGGGGCCAGTATTCCTTATGGGGCCTTATATGGGGGCCAGTATTCCGTATGGGGCCTTATATGGGGGCCAGTATTCCGTATGAAGCATTATTTGGGGGCCAGTATTCCGTATGGAGCGTTATATGGGGGCCAGTATTCCGTATGGGGCCTTATATGGGGGCCAGTATTCCGTATGGGGCCTTATATGGGGGCCAGTATTCCGTATGGAGCCTTATATGGGGGCCAGTATTCCGTATGGAGCCTTATATGGGGGCCAGTATTCCATATGGGGCCTTATAGGGGAGCCAGTATTCCGTATGGAGCCTTATATGGGGGCCAGTATTCCGTATGGAGCCTTATATGGGGGCCAGTATTCCGTATGGAGCCTTATATGGGGACCAGTAATCCGTATGGAGCCTTATATGGGGGCCAGTAATCCGTATGGAGCCTTATATGGGGGCCAGTATTCCGTATGGAGCCTTATATGGGGGCCAGTATTCCGTATGGAGCCTTATATGGGGGCCAGTATTCCGTATGGAGCCTTATATGGGGGTCAGTATTCCGCATGGAGCCTTATATGGGGGCCAGTATTCCGTATGGAGCCTTATATGGGGGCCAGTATTCCGTATGGAGCCTTATATGGGGGCCAGTATTCCGTATGGAGCCTTATATGGGGGCCAGTATTCCGTATGGGGCCTTATATGGGGCTTGTATTCCTTATGGGGCCTTATATGGGGGCTAGTATTCCGTATGCGGCCTTATATGGGGGCCAGTATTCCATATAAAGCGTTATATGGGGGCCAGTATTCTGTGTGGAGCGATTCACCGGTTTCTGAGCTAGTGTGGAATTTACAATAGATATCACTCATGTAATGTAAGAAGTGAAATCTTTGCATTGTACTATATATATATATATATATATATATATATATATATATATATATATATATATATATTTCTCTGCCATATCTCTGCATCATGAATCATGGTATGTGTTAAAGGGGCCCACTGAGACTCTTTCGCCCGGGGCCCAGAAAAACCTGGAGCCGGCCCTGGGCGGCGACATGCATAAGGTGACTGCAGCAGGTAATTTACACTGACTCCTTGACCATGTATATGTACTCTAATGTGTTTTAAATGTTTTTGATCCACTGTATTTATGTGTAGTTGTATCATCCTTGTTTGATTACTGTTTAATAAAATTTGCAAATATTTTCTATTATTTTGGGTGTGCTCGGCTTTCCTTGCCTGTGGCTTTCTCTCTTTTTCATACTACATGTATTTCACTGGCTACTTTAAGCACCCATTATATATTTCCACTCTGAACTGGGCCTTCTGTACTCTTTGTTTTTCTGCAGATAAGAGCCGATGAGTGGGCATGGATGTCAGACACCTGTGCCATTTTCCAAAACTTGAGGACTCCACCAAGATGGTGAGCGGCGATGATGCCATAATTAGTGTCACCATCCCTATTCTCTGTCTTCTAAAACGCTCGCTGCTCATGATTAAAGAGGATGCATTGCTGGCGCAGCACATTGAGATTGAACAAG
The DNA here is from genome assembly GCF_046119375.1 of Phyllobates terribilis. Lineage (NCBI taxonomy): Eukaryota > Metazoa > Chordata > Amphibia > Anura > Dendrobatidae > Phyllobates > Phyllobates terribilis. The sequence continues at coordinate 451,034,901 of NW_027362764.1, forward strand.
GAAACATACAGGGTGATGCCACACAGCCCAGCCTCATATCAGCCCAGCCTCATCTCATCCCAATGCGGATTGGGTGATCATGAAGATGAGGAGTTGGAAGAAGAGGAGCAGGAGAAACAGGAGCTGTTTTCCTGCGCTACATACGGTACTACCTATGCAACTGTCTGTTCAGCGTGGATTGCCTGAGGAAAGGGAGAATGAGGAGGAGGAGGATGAGGAGGAGAGCATGAACAGTCATCCGATTGGTCAGGACAAGGAAGACTTGGCTGTTATCAGTCTGGCTCACATGGCTGACTTTACGTTCCAATGGCTTTCCCGTGATAATGCGTTGTATGCATTTTGGCAGGCAGTAATTACTGGTTGGTCACAATTCTAGACACACGCTGCAAGGAGAACTTTGTATTTAACATTTCCACTGCGGAGAGGTCTAGTAAACTGTTGCAGTACCAGAAAGTCTTGTTGCGGAATTATAAAAAAAATTCACATCTGAATACGCTGGCGGCAGAGGTCACAGTTCCTTGGACAACCAAGTAGTACAAGTGACACAAATACAATGCAGCAGAGGCAGGAGAACACTGTCAACGGTATGGGACAGATTTCTCAGACCCTCTCAGTACTCAGACCCTGATGCACAGGGTACTCTGATGAGGAGGGAAAAGTTTTCTAAGATGCTGAAGGAGTACCTGGCCGACTGTACCAACATCTTCCGTGATTCCTCTGTCCCTTATAATTATTGGGTATCCAAGCTGGACACGTGGCAAAAACTGGCTCTCTACGCCTTGGATGTCTTGGCCTGCCCTGCCACTAGCGTTTTCTCAGAGCGGGTTTTTAGTGCCACCGTGCGGGTTGATAGGTGCATCCGCCTGTCAACTGAAAATGCTGACAGGCTGACTCATATAAAAATGAACAAGAGCTGGATTGGGCCAGATTTCTCAACACCATCGAAAGATAACAGCGGAGCATAAAGTCAATTTAGTGGCTTTTTTCGAGGGGCTCTATTCCCATGCACCTCTTCACACCCAGATATGGGTATATGCCTCCTGATTTTATCTATGTTTTGTTGTCCTCCTTCTTCTCCTTCTCCTCATCCTCCATCACCATATCACCACGGTGACCGTGATGCAACACCTACATAATTTTTTAAAGGTGTTTATGATGCCCTTAGAAAATTTTTTTAGAGGCCTACCTCTAACATTCTGTATGTTGTACTGTATGATCATGAATACCCCCCAGAGATAAATGTTGCATGGACAATACCAGTACACGAGACCCACTCCTTAACAATGATAACAATTTTTTTAATGAGGACTTCCTCTACATATCTTCAAGGGGCTACTGGAATGCATCCAAATTTGTGGCAGCCCTTACAGTCACTGAATATGCAATAACAATATAGGAGACCCGTTTCTTTATAATGGGAATATTTTTTTTACTGAGGCTCTCCTCTGTGTCTCTTCAAAGGGTTATTGGGGTGCGTCCAAATTTTTGGCAGCCCTTGCAGTCACTGCATATGCAGTAATAGTATAGGAGACCCGCTCCTTTATAATAGGAACAACAAAGCTTAGCTGGCTGATGGCCCTCTAAAAATAGTGAGGGCCGAGCACTGGCACTTTAACAATAGGAAGGGCCACTGATGGCTCTGTAAAAATAGGCTTTGTGACTTTCAAAGTCAATCCTTCTTAAATTAAACAAGATGTGTCTGATCATGTCACACACCACATGGGCAGATAAGGTAGTAAAATGTTAAAATTACATTTACTGGTGAATGTATTTTTCACCATTGAAAGTAATGCAAAAATGCAAATATGCCTCTAAAAACACTACGTGTGAAAATAGCCCAAGGTGTGGAGGAGCATTTCTTTGTGTGTGTGTTTTTTTTTGCTTTATATACAAATCATTACCCTGGAAATAATATCCCTTAACGTTTTTTCCAGGAAAATCCATTTTGGCTTTGTTTTTGTATGTTTTATTGTGATTCTGTAAAAGTGGCGTAATACTCTGACAACATTGTTCACAGCAGTGACCTGGGAGTCAGAGATTCTTCCAGGGGTCTTCCCCATGCTGTTCCCATGTCATTTCAGCACTATTCCCACTTGACTTGGGCAATTTTTAGGCCCCCTGCAGACCTACTGGTGGGTCCGCCGGAAAAATGCTCAAGTTTCTCATTGACTTACATTGGGCTCGTTGCTCGAGTCGAGCTCCTGAGCATTACAATTTGCTCGACCCATTTTAGTGCTCGCTCATCACTACTGAATTCCTAATGTGTTATTAATCAATATTAGTGACTGAAAGGACATGATAACATCAGCAATAATTTGTGTTTTTTAACCACTTTACAGCCTGGGGCATATTAATACGCACCAGGTTGTCACCCTCTGTTAAGCGCGGGCTCCGGTGCTGAGCCCACACAGGACTGGGCACTAGAGATGAGCGGTGTTCGACAATCTCAAATTCGAGCTGTTTTGGGCGGTGTTCGAGCCGTTCGGCAAACACGAACGATTTGAGAAAAATTCGGCTGTTCGAGGTTATGTTCGATAACTGTTCGTGCACCAAAATCATAACTGGATTTTTTCTCAGTAATGATGAAAATTAATGTTAATACGCAGTTTGAGTGTACAGCGGGGCGGGGGGAGGGGCAGGGGATGGATCTCTGCAGGAATAATGAAGATCTCCATTTTTTTTTCTCTTTCCCGCATTTACAGTGGGGAGGTGTAATCTGTCAGCCTATCAGCAGCGCACACACGGAGCGAACTGCTTTTTTTCACACAAGCAAGGGCATGTGTCATTACCAGTGTATGTCACATGTCCTTGCCCTATAAGACCAAGCCATTTTCCCCGTCGCCACCATTTTCTCACTGCTGCAGCTGCGTGTTAGACGGCACCGCTGTTGCTGTGTGCGCTATACCTTGTTAATTTCAAGCCAATTTTCGCACAAATCTACAGATAGCTTGGGAGTAGGGAATAGTTGTGATTGCAGTCCTTTTAAGGACTAGGTTACAGCATTTCCTACGACTTTTCTCAGGCAGGTCTGTGCTCTTAAATAGATAGGTTGTGGGAGTAAAGACTAATTGTAATTGCAGTCCTTTTCAGGACTAGGTTATATCAGTTCCTATCAGTTTTTGCCAGGCAGGTCTGTGCCAGTGCTGTGCAAGTTTTTTTCACAGCATTTGGCTGAATCTAGCAAAGCTAATCCATTTTGGCCTATTGCAGAGTGTGTTAGTCAGTGGAGTAGCCTATCTGTGTTGCAAGATACACCACCTGTGTATAGAATACCAATTTTTTTACGTCACCTAGTGAAGTAAAACCTTTTGGGCATAGCATCATTCTATTAGTCCATCTATACTGACCTCCATAAGGTTGCAAATTGAATATAATTTTTTTCTGCATCTAGCTCTGAAAAAATATTTGTCCTTCTAGCAGTGTGTGGGACTTGTTCTACTAGTTCATCTATACTGACCCCCATCAGGTTGCAAATTCAAAATAATTTTTTGTCTGCATCTAGCTCTGAAAAAATATTTGGGCTTCTAGCAGTGTGTGGGACTTGGTCTATTAGTCCATCTATACTGACCTCCATCAGGTTGCAAATTCAAAATATTTTTTTGTCTGCATCTAGCTCTGAAAAAATATTTGGCCTTCTAGCAGTGTGTGGGACTTGTTCTATTAGTCCATCTATACTGACCTCCATCAGGTTGCAAATTAAAAATAATTTTTATCTGCATCTAGCTCTGAAAAAATATTTGGGCTTCTAGCAGTGTGTGGGACTTGTTCTACTAGTCCATCTATACTGACCTCCATCAGGTTGCAAATTCAAAATAATTGTCTGCATCTAGCTCTGAAAAAATATTTGGGCTTCTAGCAGTGTGTGGGACTTGTTCTATTAGTCCATCTATACTGACCTCCATCAGGTTGCAAATTAAAAATATTTTTTTGCTGCATCTAGCTCTGAAAAAATATTTGGCCTTCTTGCAGTGTGTGGGACTTGTTTTATTCGTCCATCTATACTGACCTCCATCAGGTTGCAAATTAAATATAATTTTTTTCTGCATCTACCTCTGAAAAAATATTTGGCCTTCTAGCAGTGTGTGGGACTTGTTCTATTAGTCCATCTATACTGACCTCCGTCAGGTTGCAAATTCAAAATAATTTTTTGTCTGCATCTAGCTCTGAAAAAATATTTGGCCTTCTAGCAGTGTGTGGGACTTGTTCTATTAGTCCATCTATAATGACCTCCATCAGGTTGCAAATTGAATATAATTTTTTTCTGCATCTAGCTCTGAAAAAATATTTGTCCTTCTAGCAGTGTGTGGGACTTGTTCTACTAGTCCATCTATACTGACCTCCACCATGTTGCAAATTCAAAATAATTTTTTGTCTGCATCTAGCTCTGAAAAAATATTTGGCCTTCTAGGAGTGTGTGGGACTTGTTCTATTAGTCCATCTATACTGACCTCCATCAGGTTGCAAACTGAATATAATTTTTTTCTGCATCTTCCACTGAAAAAATATTTGGGCTTCTAGCAGTGTGTGGGACTTGTTTTATTAGTCCCTCTATACTGATCTCCATCAGGCTGCAAACTGAATAAAATTTTTTTCTACAGCTAGCTCTGAAAAAATATTTGGCCTTCTAGCAGTGTGTGGGGCTTGTTTTATTAGTCCATCTATACTGACCTCCATCAGGTTGCAAATTCAAAATAATTTTTTGTCTGCATCTAGCTCTGAAAAAATATTTGGCCTTCTAGCAGTGTGTGGGACTTGATCTATTAGTCCATCTATACTGACCTCCATCAAGTTGCAAATTGAAAATAATTTTTTTCTGCATCTAGCTCTGAAAAAATATTTGTCCTTCTAGCAGTGTGTGGGACTTGTTCTACTAGTCCATCTATACTGACCTCCATCAGGTTGCAAATTCAAAATAATTTTTTGTCTGCATCTAGCTCTGAAAAAATATTTGGCCTTCTAGCAGTGTGTGGGACTTGTTCTATTAGTCCATCTATAATGACCTCCATCAGGTTGCAAATTGAATATAATTTTTTTCTGCATCTAGCTCTGAAAAAATATTTGTCCTTCTAGCAGTGTGTGGGACTTGTTCTACTAGTCCATCTATACTGACCTCCATCAGGTTGCAAATTCAAAATAACTTTTTGTCTGCATCTAGCTATGAAAAAATATTTGGCCTTCTAGCAGTGTGTGGGACTTGTTCTATTAGTCCATCTATACTGACCTCCATCAGGTTGCAAACTGAATATAATTTTTTTCTGCATCTTCCACTGAAAAAATATTTGGGCTTCTAGCAGTGTGTGGGACTTGTTTTATTAGTCCCTCTATACTGATCTCCATCAGGTTGCAAACTGAATATAATTTTTTTCTTCATCTAGCTCTGAAAAAATATTTGGCCTTCTAGCAGTGTGTGGGACTTGTTTTATTAGTCCATCTATACTGACCTCCATCAGGTTGCAAATTCAAAATAATTTTTTGTCTGCATCTAGCTCTGAAAAAATATTTGGGCTTCTAGCAGTGTGTGGGACTTGTTCTCTTAGTCCATCTATACTGACCTCCATCAGGTTGCAAATTAAAAATAATTTTTATCTGCATCTAGCTGTGAAAAAATATTTGGCCTTCTAGCAATGTGTGGGACTTGTTCTATTAGTCCATCTATACTGACCTCCATCAGGTTGAAATTAAAAATTACTTTTTGTCTGCATCTACCTCTGAAAAAATATTTGGCCTTCTAGCAGTGTGTTTGACTTTTTCTATTAGTCCATCTATACTGACCTCCACCAGGCTGCAAATTGAATATAATTTTTTTCTGCATCTAGCGCTGAAAAAATATTTGTCCTTCTAGCAGTGTGTGGGACTTGTTCTACTAGTCCATCTATACTGACTCCATCAGGTTGCAAACTGAATATAATTTTTTTCTGCATCTACCTCTGAAAAAATATTTGGGCTTCTAGCAGTGTGTGGGACTTGTTCTATTAGTCCATCTATACTGACCTCCATCAGGTTGCAAACTGAATATAATTTTTTTCTGCATCTACCTCTGAAAAAATATTTGGGCTTCTAGCTGTGTGTGGGACTTGTTCTATTAGTCCATCTATACTGACCTCCATCAGGTTGCAAATTGAATATAATTTTTTTCTGCATCTAACCCAGCCAATAGTTTGGGCCTAATACCACAGTTTGGCCACTCAGCTCTGCTCGGTTCCATCCATTGTTTTTTTGTGCAAATAACTCCAGAGTTGTGAATTAGCTAACCACCAAAATGAGTGGAAAAAGGCCTGCTGCTGGTGGAAAGGGGAATAGGCGTGTTGGGAAGGGGAAAAAAGGTTGTGTCCGTGGGGTAGGTGTTAAAGCAACAGTAACATCTGCAGAAGAAAGACCATCTTCCAGCCAAACTAAAATGTCTACTTCTTTTAGCGGACAATGTGATAAGATCCCTTTCTTACGGCCACGCCAATCGCTACAAATTCCAGATGAGGCACAAAAACAGCAGGTGCTTCAACGGATATCAAGTGTTCCTTTAAGTGGGCTCTCCTCCACATCAACTTCAACATCACATATACTCCAGTCCTCAAAGGTGTCACCCCAATCGCACCTGCTTCCTCACAGCTCCCAAATCTCCAGCTGTCCGTCTGAGTATGAGGTAGAACAGATGGTTGAGTCTGCAGAGCTGTTTACTCAAATTATAGCCTGGGAATCAGAGGTCGGCTCCAGCGCTTCTGTGAATCCAGACGAGGAAATGATCTGCACTGATGCCCAGAATCTTTATGAGTCGGATCCAGGACCAGACGCAGAAGGTTCTGACCGTAATGTAGACCCTCATTCCCAAACTGTAACTCCTGTTGGTGGAGACAATGAGGAAGACGATGATGAGACTCAAATACCTGATTGGAGCGACAACTTTAGTTTTTTGTCAGGGCAGGAACAGGTTGGCTCTGAGGACGACGGGTGTGATAACGCACAGGGTGATGATGATGATGAGGTTGGAGATCCCACTTGCTGTCAACCCACAGTCAGCCAAGAGATGAGGTCAGCAGAGAAGGTGGAGGAGAATGCTAGTGACGACGAGGTCAGGTTGCGCCTTCCTGGACAGAGACGTAGTACTGGAAGCATGTCAACAACTGCATCCTCAAACACAACTCTGCCTCTCACCACAAGTCGTGGTGGCTCTTCAGGTCGCATGGGTGCTAAGACTTGCATAGCCTGGGCATTTTTTCAGATCGATAAAGATGACCCAACTCGTGTTATCTGTAACATTTGTCAGCAAAAGCTAAGTAGAGGCCAAAAAATACATAGTTTGAGTACTTCATACATGAACCGGCACATGGACATGAAGCATAAGTTGCAGTGGGAAGCTCACTGTGCTACAATGCGGCCTAGCCGGCCGGGCCAACCCCCGTCTGCCATATCTTGTGCATCTGTGGCCTCTTCATCCTCTGTGACTGGGGGGACAGCAGTCACACCTGTTTTGGGGCGCCACCTCTTTACCCGCAACAGCCAGCGTGATTGGCAGGTCATCATTTTCTTTAGAGGTGGTAACACCAGCTGGTGTTGAGCGCTGTCCGACATCGATAGCACCACCTTTGGATCAAGGCAACCTAACATGTCCGCCTGCATCTTCCTCACGGACCGGCAGTTTGCCGGGGACATCCTTATCAACCCCATCTAAGCACAATAGCCAGCCCTCGGTCCCTCTGATGTGGACAAGTAAAAGACCATTTCCTCCTAGCCATGAGAAAGCTAAGAGGTTGAATTTCACCATCTGCAAGCTCTTGGCTACAGAAATGCTGCCTTTCCGCCTGGTGGACGCAGAGGATTTTCGAGACCTTATGCCCGTCGTAGTGCACCAGTACCAGATGCGCAGTCGGCACTACTTCTCAAAGAAAGGTGTGCCTGCGCTCCACCAGCATGTCGCACACAACATCACCGCTTCTTTGAGATTCTCTGTGTGTGACAGGGTGCATTTCACCACAGACACTTGGACGAGTAGGCATGGACAGGGGCGTTACATGTCGCTGACTGGGCACTGGGTAACTATGGTGACAGCAGGACAAGGGGCTGCTGTCCAAGTCTTGCCGTCCCCACGAGTTGTGCGTCAATCCGCTTTATCTCAAAGTTCCTCCACTGCTTCTGCCTCCTCAACCTCCTCTCAGTCCTCCACCTGCACCCAAAGCCTGTCTGGTCATGCCACAAGCTTTCTATCTGCGCAGAAGGGATCCTGCACACCTCCTTACTATGCTGGCAGTAGGGCTCAACGTCATCAGGCGGTTTTTACTTTGAAATGTCTGGGAAATGTGAGTCACACCGCTGAGGAGTTGTGGTCAGCTCTGGAGAACCAATTTCATGAATGGTTTTCTCCACTGGATCTGAAACCAGGGAAGGCCGTGTGCGACAATGCTGCAAACCTGGGTGCGGCCCTTCGCCGGGGCAATGTCACACACGTGCCTTGTATGGCTCACGTGTTGAACCTGGTTGTCCAGCAATTTTTAGCCCACTATCCCGGACTAGAAGGCCTTCTGCAGAGGGCACGGTCGCTGTGTGCTCACTTCCGCCGTTCGCATCCCGCAGCTCAGCTACTTACATCTCTACAGAAGTCGTTGGGCCTGCCACTTCACCGGCTAAAATGCAATGTGCCTACCCGGTGGAATTCAACTCTGTACATGTTGCAGCGACTGTGGCAGCACCGACAAGCCCTGGTGTAATGCGTTCTGACGTATAGCCTGGGCCAACGAGATCCAGAGGTGGGGCAAATCACGCTGGAGGAGTGGTCTCAGATCAGGGACCTATGCACCCTTCTGCACAGTTTTGAAATGGCGACGAAGATGTTTAGTGCTGACGATGCCATTATCAGCATGACTATTCCGGTGATTTACATGCTGGAGCACATGTTAAACAGAATTCGGAGTCAGGTGGTGGCACAAGAGGAGGTGGAGGAAGTAGAGGAGGAGGAGTTGTATGTGGAAGGGCTAACATCTGCAAGGTCCAGACGGTCAGCAGCACCAAGGCGGCAGGCATGTGAGGGTGGGGCAGATGTTTTTACCAGGGCGCATGGTAGCAGCCAAACTAGTGAGGAAGGTGCAGGAGCCCAGGAGGAAGTGGAGGACGAACTGATGGAAGACTCATCAGATGAGGGAGTCCTTGATCACATTTCTGTTGTGCGAGGTTGGGGGGAGAGGACAGAGGAAGGAAGCATGATTGTTACCTCGCCACCAACACAACAGTTACTTGGTGCTCCCGGATTCGCAACACACATGAATGCCTTCTTGCTGCACTACCTGTAACATGACCCTCAAATTGTGAGAATTAGAAATAATTCTGACTACTGGGTTGCCACACTGTTAGATCCCCGGTACAAAAGTAAATTTGCAGAAATTATTCCTGCCATAGAAAGGAATGCACGCATGCAGGAGTATCAGCAGAGACTGTTGCAGAATCTTACATGTGCTTTTCCACAAGACACCAGTGGTGCACGTTCTGAATCTCACAGTTACAACTTGCCAACCATGGGACCGTCAAGTGTTCAGCACTCAAACCATAACAGAAACACAGTATCTGCTGGTAGCATCAATTTTGCGGAATCATTTCACCACTTTTTTAGCCCATCCTTTGCAAGGCCAAAGGAGACAAGAAGTCTGACACATAGTCAACGCCTAGAGACGATGGTACAGGAGTATCTCCAAGTAAACATTGAAGCCATGACTGTGTCACTGGACCCTTGCTCTTTTTGGGCTTCCAATCTGGATAAATGGCCGGAGCTAGCCACTTACGCCTTGGAGATCTTGTCATGCCTCGCAGCCAGCGTTCTGTCTGAACGTGTGTTCAGCGCTGCTGGTGGTGTGCTGACAGATAAGCGCACGCGGCTCTCCAATGATAATGTAGACAGACTCACATTTATAAAGATGAACAAATCATGGATCCGAAACGACTTTTCTACCCCTGTGTCATCCTGGGGAGAGTAAAAGCTTGATGATTGGTTAAAATCACCTCACCAACCATTTTACGCTTTCAAATTACTAATCATGTCTATCTGTATCTTGACTTGGAAATTATTTGGGCTTTGTAGCAGTGTGCAGTACTGATTCTATTAGGCCATCTATACTAAGCTCCACCAGATTTAAAATTACTAATCATGTTTATCTGTATCTTGGCTGGAAAAAAATTTGGGCTTTGTATCAGTGTCAGTACTGATTCTATTAGGCCATCTATACTAAGCTCCACCAGATTTAAAATTAATAATAATTTTTAGCTGCATCTAGCCCGGAAAATAATTTTGGGGCTCCAAGATGCGCAAGACACATAAGTGCCTTCTTGCTGCACTACCTGCAACATGACCCTCAGATTGTCAGAATTCGAAGTAATCCTGACTACTGGGTTGCCACACTCTTAGATCCCCCACACTCTTCGATCAACCTTTTCCTTTTAATAAAGACAAAAAAATGGTCATTTTTGAAATTATAAGCATTATCAGGTTATTAGAAACTGAAATCAAACAGTTTTCAACTCAAAACTTTATTCTAGGTGATGTTACATTTGCACATAGGACCCCTTGTTCGAAAGGAGCTTCTGAACTCTCTCGTCCATTGAATTTGTCAGGTTTTGCATGGTTTCTGCTTCAATTGCTTTGCATGAGGACAGAATACCCTCTCAGAGCTGTTGCTTAGATGTGAACTGCCTCCCGCCATCATAGACACTCCTTTTGGTGATGCTCCAGAGATTCTGAATAGGGTAGAGGTCAGGGGAGCATGGGGGTCACACCATAAGTTTGTCCCCTTTTATGCCCATATCAGCCAGAGATGCAAATGTGTTATGTGCAGCATGAGACGGTGCATTATCATGCATAAAAATGATCTTGCTGTGGAATACACGGTTCTTCTTATTGAACCATGGCAGGAAGTGCTGTTTGAGAAACTCCACATACATTATGGAGTTCATCTTTACCCCTTCAGGGATCCTAAAGGGGCCGACAATCTCTCTTCCCATGATTCCAGCCCAAAACATTACTCCACCTCCTCCTTGTTGGCGCTGTAGCCGTGTTTGCGTGGGGTGTCCATCAACCAGCCATCCTGCACTCCATCCATCTGGACCATCGAGCGTTGCACGGCACTCATCCGTGAACAAAACAGTTTTGAAATCAGTCTTCATGTAATGTTTGCCCCACTGGAGCCGTTTCTGCTTGTGTGAAGTGGATAGAGGAGGTCGACAGAATGGCATATACACAGCTGCAAATCTCTGAAGGACCCTGCATCTTGTTGTTCGGTGGACGTTGGAGGCAACAGCAGCTTCAAAAACTTGTCTGCTGCTATGACGAGGCTTTTTTGCCGCTGCTCTTTTAACCTGACGTAATTGCCTGTAGGAAAGAGTCCTCAATTTGCCCTTATCAGCACGCACACGTGTGTACTGTGAATCAGCTACATACTTCTTGATTGCCAAGACACTTCATCCTGATCATCGCACAATGTTGATTGTAGTCATGCCTTGACCTAAACACTCCACAATTTGTTGCTTCTCAGCAGCCGACACATCCTTTTTCTTTCCCATTTTGGCAGAAAATGTAGGCTGCTTAATAATGTGGGACAGCCTTCTTAAGTTGTCTTGCCTTTCATTGGACACACCTGCTAAACTAATTAGCACAGGTGTCTGCAATTGCTTACAGTGATATAAAGAGCCCTGACACACATCACCATCAATGAGTTTAACTGACAAACAAACAAATTCTTCCCTTATCACTCCTAAACACTTTTTGCATAATAACTTGGAACACAGTGTACATGTGCTTTTCCACAAAACACCAGTGGTTCACGTAGTGAATCTTACAGTTCTTACTTGCCAACCGTGGTCTGTATGGAGTTGTTCAATAAAGGGCCCAAAATTAAGATAACATAGATGGGAGAGGTCTCTATGAATAGGAATTCCTAAGTATTTGCTACCCTGTGAGGGCCAGGCAAAGGGAAAGTTGGACTGGATGGAATCCTGTATGGATTTGGGGAGGGAGACATCGAGGGCCTCAGACTTCGCTGCATTGATTTTAAAATTTGACCATGTAACAAAGTGATCTATTTCAGCCATAACAGCAGGGATGGATATATGTGATTGAGTGATATATACTAGGACATCATCAGCAAATAGAGAGCACTTGTACTCGGTGCCTCCCACCTCAATCCACCTAATATTGGGATTATGGCGAATTGATGAGAGCAGGTGCTCCGTCACTAGGATGCATAAGAGAGGGGACAGAGGACATCCCTGCCTTGTCCCATTGGTGATTGTGAAAGGTGATGAAAATGTTCTGACGCGCTCCCTGGGCCTTGGGACACCCGGAGCCGGACCCTTTATGGTGGATGCTGGTGGTTGTAGTCTCCGTGGCGGCGACCCGGTTCCGTGGCCCAGGGGGGTCAAACCAGTGGCGGAACTATTTATGTGGTTTTGATGTTTAAATGTCCGACTACGCCACCCGTGGATTGCGGTCAGAGTGAACCGCCGCTGCAGGGCAGACCACTGAGGCTGGTGTTGTGAGTGCAGCAGAGCATAGCATTACTACCCGCGGGAGGAGTATAGCCTCAGGGCAGTTTATGCGGAGGATGGGGGTGATGGTGCAGGGCAGCAGCAGTAACGACACGGAGAAAGTGATGCAGTCCAGGGCCTTTACTCACAGTTCTTATTATCCAGACCACGTCTGCAGGTAACGGCTGCCCACGTCGTACTGTGCTCACCAGGAGAGGGGCTCAGACAATTCCCAGATAACTTTGGAGCGCTGCACAGGACCCCCTTTGTGTGTCCTTTGTCTGGCCTTTCTTACCAACCCTTCTGTACGGCTGCCTCGGGCCTCCTCTTGGTAAACTTGGCACCAGTTTCCCTGACCCTATGTGGTGCCTTCCTAGCGGGTGTAGCGAGGGGCTGCGCCACATAAAATGTCACAGCCTCCGGTTTCTAGCTGAGGGTCGTTTCCCGCCTCCACTAGTTTCGGGGACCGGTCTCCCCCTTTGGCCTGACCCCTCCACGCAGGTGGATTCGGGCGTGCGATGGCGACTCGCCCGTCCGCACCCCTGGGATCCCTTCGTTCCTCATTCCTGGAGCCTTCTCCGCTCCTCTTCCTTCCTTCTCCCTCTTCCAGGCCTGGGCCTCGGTTACTAGGCCCGCCTCCGGAGCAGAGCTCATGAAGAGCCCCTGCTCCCTGTCACTTCTGCTCAGACTTCTCTGCACTGAACTAAGATGGTGCCCACCTTTTATACTCCCTTCTCAATGCACCCAGGAACTGCTTCCTCCCTGCTCCTGCACTACAGGGTTCCCCTTCCTCAGTGTTCCCTCCCCCCACTCCAGCCAGGGACAGGGACTGTCGTGCCCATCTCAGGGGCATATTGGTCGCCCTGCCCCACGGCAATGTGGTGTAATGCATGCAGGTGTCGGGTCCTGATCCACACTCCATCCTTACCTGAGAGTGAGATATCACACCTCTGGGTGAGGTGCAATACCTCTGTAGCAGCCGAGCCCTAAGGGTGCTACAGTTCCATTTATCTTCAGCCTAGGTGACGTATTGCGATACAGGGCCGTGATTTTGGCTATAAAAGGGTCCCCTAGACCCCTACCCCAAACTTTTTAAGAGAATAATATATGGCGTGCCAGGAGACTCTATGGAATGCTTTCTCTGCATCCAACGAGAGTATCTAATTACAAATTTTTAACTGCATCTAGCCCAGGAAATACTTTGTGCCTAGTAGCAGTGTCTGCTAGTCAGCGGATTATCCCGGCTGTTAAGCAAGCTACACCACCTGTAGTTTGGACACTTAATTTTTTCAAAGGAAATGCTTCGGGACCACGGGATACTCAGTGAAGAGCATCAGGAGGCACCCCAAGGCATAGGGGTTGGGACTGGCAGTAGGATGCCTTGCGGTGGACAGCCGAGCTCGATCCTTATAAAAGCTTTTTAACTGCAGCTGCTTTAGTGGACGCTACTGGAGCTGGAATTACGCGGCTGCTGGCATGAGACTTGCCCTCCAATAGATCCTTGTAAATGGATTTAAAGTGTATTCATTCAAATTAGAGAGACAATTTAAATTAAAAAGCTTAGAGCTGCCTCCACCACAGGGGGGCTCGCTCGACCCACCAGCGGACAGGCACCAGTATTGGGAGAGGGGGGCTGGCCGTCAGGGTTCACCGCGGCTCTGGCACAAACCCGGCGACACGGAGGTGGCATGGGCAGGATCGGACTGAACGTGTCGGCTTCTCACTTTTTGGATTGTAGAAGGGCATGACATGCCTATATCTGTGTCTCCCCCTCCTTTTACTCCTCCACCTCTTTTCTTTTCGCATGACTATATGTACTTGTCACTTTTCCATGTGTTAGTTATGTCTTCTGAGCAGTTTGTCAGCTTTTGGACACCTTTGAAGGTGTTTTCTATGTGTTTTTGTTTGCCTGCCATTGGTTTTAACGGTGTTCGAAGGTGTTCAACGAACAGTTCGGCGAACACACGGGTGTTCGAAGAACCGAACTCGAACACTACGGGGGTGGCTCAACACTACTGGGCACATGTCAGCTGATTCTTACAGCTGACATGTGCCCGCAACAGCCGTGGGTGGAATCGCGATCCTCCCGCGGCTGTTAACATGTTAATTGCCGATGTCAATCTCTGATCTTAACATCGCCGCGCCTGAAGCGCATCACTTACCCCGCCCATTGGTGACCCAGTCACGTGATCGCGAGTCACTGATGGGTGGGTATGACAACCCTGGGTCTGCAGCAGACCTCAGCGGTTGTCCTGTGCTGATCGCTATGAGCACCACCTAGTGGTCGGTGCTCATAGCGCAGGAGCATTTCTGCTACATAGAGGTGATCTGCTCATCACCTCTTTGTAGCAGAGGTGATCAGACAAGTGCTGCTTCTAGTCTCCTATAGAAACTATAGAAGCATGCAAAAAGTGAAAAAAAAGTTTTCAAAAATATTTAAAAAAATATTAAATTTTAAATCACCCCCCTTTCACCCCATTCAAAATAAAATAATTAAAAAAAACCCCACATACACATATTTGGTATCGCCGCATTCAGAATCGCCTGATCTATCAATATTAAAAAATGATTAATCCGATCTGTAAACGGTGTAACGAGAAAAAAATTCTAAAAGCCAGAATTATGTTTTTTTTGTCGCCACAACATTGCAATAAAATTCAATAACGGGCGATCAAAACTTCAGATTTACCCCAAAATAGTATCAATAAAAACTTCAGCTCAGGGCGCAAAAAATAAGCTCCCACCTGGCCCCAGATCCTGAAAAATGGAGACGCTACGGGTCTTTGAAAATGGCACCATTTTTTTTTTTAGCAAACTTTGGAATTTTTTTTAACCACTTAAATAAAAAAGAACCTATACATGTTTGGTGTCTCCGAACTCATAATGACCTGGAGAATAATAATGGCAGGTTAGTTTTAGCATTCAGTGAACGTGGTTAAAAAATAAAAAATAAAAATCTGTGGTATTGCACTTTTTTTGCAATTTCACAGCACTTGGAATTTTTTTACCATTTTCCCGTACACGATATGGTAAAACCAGTAAGGTTGTTCAAAATTACAACTCATTCTGCAAAAAATAAGCCCCCACACGGCCATATTGACCAAAAAATAAAAACGCTATGGCTCTGGGAACAAGGGGAGCAAAAAGCGAAAATGCAAAAACGGAAAATCCCAAGGTTGCGAAGGGGTTAAATATATTTCTAATGTGATCAATTGCTAATTATTCTAAATAGCATAGCATTAACTGATATAACAATTTTAAGACTAAATTAATTTTAACATTTATATTTTTTAATTAAAACAAGGGAAAAATATCCAGGTGTCTGTTTATTCTCCAAACAAAATGCCACCTGCAGGTTTTACTGTATTAAGAACTCTTTATTGGATGCCTACTGCCAGCATAATAAACCAATTGTAAATGCCGCCCAACATTCTGTTACATATCAGTAAGTTAATAAATACTGCACATTTGCCGTGAGATTTATCTAGCATTAATGACTAACAGCCAGAAATACTTATGATGAAACAGTAAATATACTTTTGCATTGAATATCCATTATATTTATACCTTTATATTTTCATTTCAAAACATTGATTTTATAAACATTTAGCTTGATTTTTGTATTTATTATCAATTTAGAGACGCCAGCTTTTTAATAATCGAAGGTACATTATTTGCCATATTGCAAAGCAAAACATCTAGAATAGAGCTAATTGTTAATATAATTACTTTTCTGTGAGTCTGGATTAAATAACTTTTAACATGGACACTTAAAATGAAGCCATACTTAGCAATTTCATATAATTATACACTATTTTACATACTGTGTAGGCTTGAGCCTTTCCAACATAAAAAGTAATCACAGTTTACATTCTATATGCCATGAACTAAAAGTGTATATTAATGCAAGAAAGTTTGTGAACTGTTTCAAATGTTCCATATTACTTCATATATTTGTCCTAAAACAACAGCAGGTTTTCACAAGAGTCCTTAAAGTGGATACAGAGAATCAAATACAAGTAATATGTCAAAATTATTGGACTGTGAGACACAATAGTGTGTGAATCTTTAGGTTTATCAGATAATCTGAGGGTGACATTACAGCTCTGTGTTTTCAAAGAATGACCATCTGGTGTCACTGGTGTCAGTGGGTGACTATTACATTTACAGAGTACAAATCTAAAACAGTCTCATCTTTCCTGTTTATAGAAGTGTATCATGTCACAAAAAAAATCTGTGAACCATAGACGAAAAGTTTTGATGCTCATCAAGCTGAAAAAATGTACTAAAGAGTGTGAAATTGACCAATTCACATTCAGACAGTTTACGAATACAAGACAATTTAGACTATTATTTTCATACTAATGAATGGCCTAACAAGAAAGATCACTCAAAGAGCAAGGCATATACTATTCCACAAAGTCACAAAGAAACCCAAGTTAACATCTAAGTAACTTATGGTCTCTCACATTTTCTAATGCTAATGTTTATAAGTCCACTATCAGAAGAACTCCGAACAACAATGGTGTGCAGCTGTGTAGCATAAGAAGGGAAAGCAGAAAGCTACTGCTCATCAAAAAGATCATTGGTTGGTTAAAGATCACCCCTACTGGCCAAAAATCTATTTGAATAATGTTTTATGGATAAGAGTAAAATAAAGCTTTTTTGATTAAATGAGAAGCATTATGTTTGGGGAAAGAAAAGCAATGCATTAAGACAGAAAAACCTCATACCATCCGTAAAACATAATGTTGGCAGTAACATTGCTTTGGGTTGTTTGTTGAAAACGGGATGAGGAAAACTTACCGTCATTGATGGAAAACTGTTGTTATGCACGTACCACACCATAAAAGGGAAAAGGGAGTAAGAAAGACTTACTATAGAGAGAAACCACACCTACACCTAACTGGTCCCTGTATAGACTGGTCAATCCCTAGCTGTACAACTGAAAAACACCACCTCGAACCTGACTCCCTAGAAAGCCATCAAGAAGTTTCTTTTGCCTTCTGAGGGGCAAGGATTATAAACTTAAAGCACATTCATAAAAGGAGAGGGTGAACAGTAAGGAGAACTACAAAATAAATGAAGCTTGAATAACCTCCCCGAAACCTAAAAGTGGTAAAAGGAAAAGGAGCTGGGAACACACAGCAAGAATATGGTGTATGTCTAGCAGGGTAAATCCCTTAGCTAAAGGGCTGGAACTCCTAAGCACAAATCCACCTTGAAGTATAGCCAGCTAGGAAGTCCAGTGAAGGGATAATATACAAAGACCCACTCAGAACGTGATAGGGCAAACTAAAATGGGAAAATGGAAAACACCTGCAAAGGGAAAAACCAAGAAGCGAGAATAAAGACAATAGGAACAATCAGAATTTGTACAGGGAAGGAAAATAGCAATATCTCAACAGACAGACGAACAGACAATGAAGCAATCGGTCACTGGATCAAATTCCAAGCCATGATAGTACCCCCCTTCTATGAAGGGCCAATGGACCCTCAGAAGACCCGATCATCTGACATCGCCGATAGAACTCCCTCACCAGGGAATCTATATGAAGATCGTCCGAGTCAATCCCGGAGTTATCTTCAGGACCATAACTCTTCCACTTAACGTGATACTGCAGACGACGCCTGACACCAACAATTCACTCAACTTTGTACTCCTGATCCTCCTCCAAATCCATCTCAGTTATGTCTTGAGGACTAGGTTTCCCCTCAATTTTTTTTTTTAAAAAGAGAAGAATGTAAATAATTATGTAACATCACTGACGGCGTGCTGGCATGGCTTACCATCTCCCACCATGCAAGACCGCCAACTTACCTATCAGTCCAGGCTGCACACTTTGCTCCAGTACTTGCTGTGTGCATGTGTCTTGTCTGATTGCTTAGGGTAGAGGCGTGGTTACTGACTGATTCTTAAAGTTACAGTATGCGCACTCCTAATGCATCCCCAGCCTATGGCTGTGAGTCACTGGATACTTTAACCCCCTCCACTCTGTAGGAGGTGCCTGAGCAACACTTTCTTTCAGTGTGTTCTGTGCAACTGAGTTGCCAGGTCCTGTCCTGTATCTTGTCTGTTTTTGCCACACTGGGGGCTGTATACCCAGGCCTGTTACCTGTATCTGTGACTTCTAGTCTGTTCTGCCACCCTGGGGACTGTATACCCAGGCCCGTTACCTGTATCTGTGACTTCTATTCCGTTTCCGCCACCCTGGGGGCTGAGTTCCCAGACTCGTTCCTGTATCTTGTTCCGGGTTCAGTTCGTGTCTAAACTGTGTCCTAGCCCGTTAACCATTTGTCTCTGTGTCCGGACCTTCCCTTTTCCTGCAGTGTCAAAACCAGCACCTAACTCCAACTCCTTGTCTCTGTACTTCTGTTTATGAGTTTTGTGTCCACTCGCTACTTCATTGTAAGTACCTTGTGTGTATCTGGTTCTGCTTGTCCCGTTTCCCTGCCTCCTTATCTACCTCCTGTGTTCTAACTATCTTCCTATGTTTCCCAGTCTGTTCCATGTGAACAGAGCCCTGTCCTGTCTGCCTGCACCTTCTGCTCTGTTCTACTCTGCTTGTTCCTATGCATCTGCGGTTTCGCTCTGCTCTGTTCTGCCTCGCTTGTCCTCCGTACCTGCGGTTTTGCTTTGCTCTGCTTGTCCACCGCACCTGTGGTTTCGCTCTGCTCTGCTTGTCCACTGCACCTGCCATTTCGCTCTGCTCTGCTTGTCCACCGCACCTGCGGTTTCGCTCTGCTCCGCTTATCCTCCGCGCCTGCGGTTCTGCTTTGCTTGTCCAACATACCTGCTGCTCTGTTCCTGTATCCCAGTCTGTACTGGTCCCTATCCTGCCTGCGCTCCTACCTGCCAGTATCTGCCTGGCTGCATACCAGCTGTGCCTGCCAGTCTCTGCCTGTCTGCATACCTGCCGTGCCTGCCAGTACCCACCTGTCTGTATACCTGCCATGCCTGCTAGTACCCACCTGTCTGCTTACCTGCCGTGGCTGCCCGTTCCTGCATTCCCCGGTGTGGGTCAACAGCTGTGACTGGGGTCTGACCTGGAGTAGCACCTGGGCCACCTCCCACGCCCCTCCTCAGACCACAGAGTCGATTAAGCCGCCGTGTGACCGTGGTCGGATCTGGCGAGGCCCCTAGTCATGCCCCTCCAGGCACTCCTCGGTTCGTGGCCCAGTGGGACCACTAACCACGCTCACGCCAGTCAGTCTGGGCATAAGTGTAGCAAATTATTGATCCTCCAGGCAATATGAAGTTGCAACTTAACTGTCACTGGATTTACAATTTTAATAATTTTATGAGGACCTACAAATTTAGGGACAAACATCCTAGACGTAGATTTTTTGTGAACACTCACATAAAATCCTCCAACCCAAAGACAGGAGCCTTCCTACTTTTGGCCTGGTCACTAGATACCAAAAGACCCCTTTTGACCTACTTCCTGATGTTAATTAAAAAATTGAAAATCTCTCCTCTGGCACAGAGGACAGTAACCCGGAAAAGTTCCCAAACACTGGTTGAAAACCCCCGCAGCAAAAAAAGTCAAGGTCCCAGTAGCTCTAGAGATACGGTTATTTAGAGCAAACACGGCAAGAGGCATAAACTCCACCCAGCCTCTCAGATTAGAAGAAACAAAGCATCTCAAATACTGCTCTACCTCTTGGTTAAGCCTTTAGTTTGCTCATTAGGCTTAAGATGATAACCCGAGGAAAAAGACAGGTTAATACCCAAACTGGAGCAAAAGCTATACCAAAAGCTAGCCATAAAATAAACCCTTCTATAAAAAATGATTAGTGATGAGCGAGCACTAAATTGGTTAAGTGCACGGTACTTGAACTGAGCAGGTTGGACGCTCGGACCAGTTTGACTCGAGTAACAAGTATAATAGTGGCAATGGGAAATTCAAGCATTTTTCTGGAAGACCCTAACAAGAGTGCTGTGGGGGAAGGAAAATCTCTGAAATGGATGGGAACAGCTCTCAAATGGAATGGGAATAGCATGGGGAAGATGCCTAGACGCATCTGCGACACCGAGGTCACTGCTGGGAACTCCCACCAGTAGTCACCGATAAATGTAAATTTAACATTTTACTACCTTACCTGGGCATGTGCTGTATGTGACAAGGTGAGGCACATCCTGTTTAATGTATGAAAGAGGGACTCTGCAACTCACATAGACTAAAAGAGACAATACAAGAACTGACAAAAATTAGAATGAAGAGGGACTCCGATACAACCTCTATTAGACATACAGAAGAGCCTCATACACATTCTGCTAAAATTGTTAGGTAGTGGGACTCCAAGACTGATAAAGTCAATGCACTAAGTGCCAGTGCTGCAAAAATTAAACGGAGGGGTTGCAATACTTCCTCGAAGACATCTAGAGAAGGGCCACTTTTTTTCCCATTTTGAAGGAGTGGGACTTCGAGCCTGGTAAAGCCTATGCACTAAATACAAGGGCTGAAAAACATTTAGTGGGTATACAAAAATATATATGTAAGAGAATTGTAGAGGTAGGTCTCATACACATCCAGTAATAATTTGGAGGAGCGCATCATACACACAATGGAGAAATTAAGAACGAGAATGACCCTCTAAAAATTATATATGAGGACCGCGTGATGATCATCTAAAAAGTATGAGTGAGGACCACATGATGACCCTGTAAAAATTTTGAGGGGGGCCACATGAGGACCCTCTAAAAATATTGAGCAAGGCCAGCATGATGACACAAACAAAAATTTTGAGTGGGGTCCCGTTGATGACCCTGTAAAAATTTAGAGCGAGGGCTGCATGATGATTCAATAAAATTTTTGAGCGAGGGATGCATCATTACTAGTGTTGAACGAACATGCTCGACACTGCTCGGTACTCGCCCGAGCATCACGCTACTCGGGATGTTCGGCGAGCACCGAGCATTTCCGGGTTACTCGGCAGGGAGCTCGGGTCTCCGCCCTGCAAGTTTGGCGCTCTTTACAGAGCCAATGAACAAGCAGGGATTGCCAGCCAGTCACTGTAATGCCGCAGCCATGTTGTTTGTGGGCATTACAGTGATTGGCTGGCCCCACAGCGTCACCTCGAGTATTTAAAACCGGGCGCCGCCATCTTGGACACAGTCGCTCCGGATCAGACAGTGTAGGGACAGCGCTGCTGATTTAGGGAGAGATATATCCTGCAAAATAGTTAGTGTAGGGTCTGTAAAGGCTGCTAGATCAAACAAACAGTCCTTCTCAGGACTAATATCCATCCCATGTATATCAGACAGGCAGGCAGGCAGGCTGTATAGGAGACGCAGTGGTTATACCAGCAAACGCTGCATTACAGTCCTGTGTGCTGCTCCTGTTGCTGAAATTGCTGGACTTAGCTCCAGGTCCCGGGGGCCAGGAAAAATCCTCTTTTTTTTATCTAAATCCTCTTTTTTTTTTCCTCCTTCACAATGTACAAATACCCATCTTATTAACCTTTTGGTGCCCCCCCCCCCCAAAAAAAAGTGTGACTCTGATTTTTCAGACACAAATATATCTGTTGAAAATAGTCTGGTGTAGACCAGAGAAATAGAAGTGTGGTTTTGCAGTTCTATGGGCCATTTGTATCTAAAAAAAAACAGTTTGAGTGTGTCGCTCACTGTTCAGCCGCAAAAATATATATATTTTAAAAAGCCTGGTATACACCAGTAAATTATTACTGTGGTTTTGATGTTCCACGGTAAAACATCTATATTATCCTGTTTTTGGCTTTTTTTGCTGTATAAAAATAATAATAGTGTCTCCCTGATTTTTCAGACACAAATATATCTGTTGAAAATAGTCTGGTGTAGGCCAGAGAGACAGAAGTGTGCTTTTGCTGTTCCACGGTGAAAAATCTCTATTATCCTGCTTTTTGCATTTTTTGCTGTAAAAAAAAAAAAAAAAATAGTGTCTCCCTGATTTTTCAGACACAAATATATCTGTTGAAAATAGTCTGGTGTAGGCCCAAGAAATACAAGTGTGGTTTTTCAGTTCCACAGTACCAACCTCTGTATTATCCATTTTTGGGCCATTTGTATCTAAAAAAAACAGTTTGTGTGTCGCTCACTGTTCAGCCGCAAATATATATATATTTTAAAAAGCCTGGTATACACCAGTAAATTATTACTGTGGTTTTGATGTTCCACGGTAAAACATCTCTATTATCCTGTTTTTGGCATTTTTTGCTGTATAAAAATAATAATAGTGTCTCCCTGATTTTTCAGACACAAATATATCTGTTGAAAATAGTCTGGTGTAGGCCAGAGAGACAGAAGTGTGCTTTTGCTGTAACACGGTAAAAAATCTCTATTATCCTGCTTTTTGCATTTTTTGCTGTAAAAAAAACAAAAAAATAGTGTCTCCCTGATTTTTCAGACACAAATATATCTGTTGAAAATAGTCTGGTGTAGGCCAGAGAGACAGAAGTGTGCTTTTGCTGTTCCACGGTAAAAAATCTCTATTATCCTGCTTTTTGCATTTTTGCTGTAAAAAAAACAAAAAAAATAGTGTCTCCCTGATTTTTCAGACACAAATATATCTGTTGAAAATAGTCTGGTATAGGCCCGAGAAATACAAGTGTGGTTTTGCAGTTCCACGGTACAAACCTCTGTATTATCCACTTTTGGGCCATTTGTATCTAAAAAAAACAGTTTGAGTGTGTCGCTCACTGTTCAGCCGCAAATATATATATATTTTAAAAAGCCTGGTATACACCAGTAAATTATTACTGTGGTTTTGATGTTCCACGGTTAAACATCTCTGTTATCCTGTTTTTGGCATTTTTTGCTGTATAAAAATAATAAGTGTCTCCCTTATTTTTCAGACACAAATATATCTGTTGAAAATAGTCTGGTGTAGGCCAGAGAGACAGAAGTGTGCTTTTGCTGTTCCACGGTAAAAAAATCTCTATTATCCTGCTTTTTGCATTTTTTGAGGTAAAAAAAACAAAAAAATAGTGTCTCCCTGATTTTTCAGACACAAATATATCTGTTGAAAATAGTCTGGTGTAGGCCCGAGAAATACAAGTGTGGTTTTGCAGTTCCACGGTACAAACCTCTGTATTATCCACTTTTGGGCCATTTGTATCTAAAAAAAACAGTTTGAGTGTGTCGCTCACTGTTCAGCCGCAAATATATATATATTTTAAAAAGCCTGGTATACACCAGTAAATTATAACTGTGGTTTTGCTGTTCCACGGTAAAAAATCTCTATTATTCAGGTTTTGGTAGTTTTTTCCGTAAAGAAAAACAGTAGTGTCTCCTGACTGTTGTGACACAAAAATATATCTGTTGAAAATAGTCTTGTGTAGGCCCGACATCCAAGTGTGGTTTCGCAGTTCCACGGGTCAAATCTCTGTACTATCCAGTTTTGAGCCTTTGGTATCTAAAAAAAAAAAGCAGTTTGAGTGTGTCGCTCACTGTTCAGCCGCAAATATCTCTATTTAAAAATGTGTGGTATACCCCAGTAAACAATAACTGTGGTTTTCCTCTTCCACGGTTCTAATCTACTCTTTATTAACCTTTTTCCATTGATAGTGCAAGTGTGAGCTATTTTACTTCATTTACAATGGGCAAGGCGCGTGGCAAGGGACGTGGAAGTGGACGTTCTGGTGATGGTTCATGCAGAGGACGGGGCCGTGGCCAAGGTGAAAATGTGCCATAACCAACAGCCACATCTCCTCGCTCCCACTTCTTGACCGAATTACTAGGGAAGCACAGAACAACACCAGTATGGAGAACTGATCAGTGTGAACAGGTTATTAATTGGATAGCAGACAATACTTCCAGTTACCTGGGCACCACCACCTCTGGTCTGTCTTCCACACGGTCAACTCTTAGTAGCCGTGAGTCTCGACCGCATACTCCTCCTCACCCTGATGCTCCTTCCTCCCACCATGCCGAGTGTCGTCAGACAGCAAGTGATCCCACACTTGGACACTCTGAAGAGCTGTTCACTGGTCCATTTCCATATTTGGGCCCCTCGCCTGATACACTTGAAGTGGTGGAAGAGGAGATCCCATGTTGCGATGCCCAAATATTTGAACAGCCACGGCCACAGGAAGTCGACGTTGGCAATCTGTCACAAGAGGTGGACGACGACGAGACACAATTGCCAGGAAGTGAGGAGGAGGATCGTGGTGCGCAAGTGGAAGAGGAGGAGGTGGTGGATGATCTAGTAACTGACCCAACGTGGAAGGAGGACATGCAGAGTGAAGCCAGCAGCACACAGGGGGAGGGAGGCAGAGTACCCCAACAGGCAGGAAGAAGCAGTGTGGTGGCCACAGACAGAAGGCAGGCAACCGTTCCCCGTAACACCAACACGAGGGACGTTGCCAGTACAAGCGGTAGGTCTTCCAGAGTCTGGAATTTTTTTAAAGACTCTGCTGATAACCCCAAAAAGGCCATATGTTCCACCTGCCATGCCAGCATCAGCAGGGGTGACAAAACTACCAGCCTGACCACCACCAGCATGATCAGGCACATGGCAGCAAAGCACCCGACTTTGTGGGGCGAAACCCAGGGTCCACGACCAGTGTCAGCGGGTGTCACCACTGCTTCTTCCACTGTTGTGCGTGCAATAGTACCCCCTGTTGTGTGTGCAAGGCAATCCCCTCTCCATACTGCATGTAAAGATGCCCCCTCCTCTCAGTCTTCACTTGTTATGGCAGTTTCTCAAGAAACAGCATCAACGTCCACGTCCATGTCCCACCGCAGCGTTCAATTCTCCATATCCCAGACCTTTGAACGAAAGCGGAAATTCGCAGCTAACGCCCCACAGGCCACAGTCCTAAATTCGCACATTTCATGACTGCTTGCATTGGAAATGCTGCCTTTTAGGCTGGTGGAGACGGAATCCTTCCACAATCTTATGGCGGTGGCCGTCCCTCGGTACTCGGTCCCCAGCCGACACGATTTTGCCCGGTGTGCCATCCCCGCACTACACAAGCACGTGTCCCAAAGCATCTGCCGTGCCCTCAACAACGCAGTTACTGGGAGAGTCCACCTGACAACGGACACGTGGACAAGTGCTTGTGGCCAGGGACGGTACATCTCTCTGACGGCACACTGGGTAAACATAGTGGAAGCCGGGACCCAGTCGGACCTTGGGACGGAACACATCCTCCCCACACCGAGGATTGCGGGCCCTATGTCAGTCAGAGTTTCCCCCACAGTGTACAGCTCCTGTGCATCCTCCTCCTCCTCATGTTCAGCCTCCATCTCAGATATCACCACATCAGTTACAAGCTGGGAGCATTGCAGTACTGCCTCCGCCAAGAGGCAACAGGCTGTGCTGAAACTCATAAGCTTAGGTGATAAACCTCACACTGCTTGTGAGTTGTGGACAGCTGTGAAAGAGCAGGCAGATCTGTGGCTGAGACCGCTGCACCTACATCCCAGCATGGTCGTGTGTGACAATGGCCGTAACCTGGTGGCGGCTCTGAGGCGAGGTGAGATCACACACGTACCATGCCTGGCTCATGTGCTTAACCTCGTGATTCAGCGGTTTCTTAAATCGTACCCCGAGTTGCCAGATCTGCTCGTGAAAGTACGCCGCCTGTCAGCTCATTTTCGCAAGTCGGCTACAGCTTCTGCCACCCTTGCTGTTTTGCAGCAGCGTTTGCAGCTTCCGGCACACCGACTGGTGTGTGATGTCCCCACACGTTGGAACTCTACCCTCCACATGTTGCAAAGGATTTGTGAGCAGAAGAGAGCAGTTGTGGAGTACCAGCTGCAACAAGGCCATCTATATTCAAGTCAGACTCCACACATAAGACCTCAGGAGTGGACCTGGATGTCTGACATATGTACCATCCTGACAAACTTTGAGGAGGCCACCAAGATGGTGAGTGGGGATGACACCATCATTAGTGTCAGCATCCCACTTGTCAGTCTTTTGCAACGCTCTCTGCAGAGAATTAAAGAGGAGGCATTGCAGCCAGAGTATGATGAGATGGATCAAGAAGCTGTAGCGGGCGATTACACACAGCTGTCACACTGTCACAGAATACTGGAGGTAGGGGGCCTAAGCTGACCCTAAGCTGGGACCCTGACTAACCCCTCAACCTGGAGGTACTGTTAAAGGTACAGAGGTCCAGGCCGCCAGCGTAACCCCTACCTCCTGAGGATCCCTGCACCTAAGTAATCTAGTCCTGAGAAGGACCCCGATCACAACAATAGGGAACCAGAAGTAATATGCCCACACACAGTATTTAGACGAACGAGACAGTACAAGGGAAAAACCAAAACCACCTTGCATACAACTTCTACACAACTACTACAGAGGGAACACCAACGGGAAAGGAGATAAATGATAAAGCGAGGAAAGGGAAAAAACACTTCCAAATGCACTTATCTCAGCAACTCCAAACACCACGATCCGCTCTGTAAGTCAGAATGAAAAGCTTTCACCGACACCTCCCAAACAGACCTGCAGGAATATAAAGGAGTCTCACTAAAGAAGCATTGATTGCAGCTGGGCGAGGCTGGACCTCAGCTAGCCCAGAGAGAGAGAGAATTAACTCCTACACTGCCGAAAAAACACAAAGCACCAACAAGTCAGCTGCGAGAAGTCAGGCTGTGTACTCGTGACGATCTTCGTGGCAACACACCCGTGACAGTACCCCTCCTTCTACGAGGGGCCTCCGGACCCTCAGGGCCAGGTTTATCCGGGTGAGTCGAGTGGAAGGCCCGAACTAATCGGTCTGCGTTAATATCCGACGCAGGAACCCACATCCTCTCCTCAGGACCATACCCCTTCCAATGAACCAAGTACTGAAGGGACCGGCGATTAAAGCGTGAATCAATGACCCTCGATACCTGGAACTCCAAGTTACCATTGACCACCACTGGAGGGGGAGGTAAAGGTGACGGTACCACCGGCGCCACATACCTCTTAAGCAATGATCTGTGAAACACGTTGTGAATTTTAAACGTAGGGGGGAGGTCAAGACGGAATGCCACCGGATTAATAACAGAACTGATTCTGTACGGCCCGATGAACCTGGGACCCAGTTTCCAGGAGGGAACCTTAAGTTTAATATTCCTGGTAGACAACCATACCTGATCGTTCACACTTAGGTCCGGACCAGACACTCTCCTCCTATCAGCCATACGTTTGTATCGGTTCCCCATAGTATTCAGATTCTTCAGCACCCCTCTCCATACTGAAGCGAGAGATGAGGAAAATCGTTCCTCCTCCGGAACCCCCGAAGAGCCCCCCCTACTGAAAGTACAAAACTGGGGGTGAAAACCATATGCCCCAAAAAACGGGGACTTACCAGTGGACTCGCTCCGCCTATTATTGAGAGCAAACTCTGCCAGAGGTAGGAAAGAAGCCCAGTCCTCCTGGTTCTCTGACACAAAACACCGAAGATATGTCTCCAAGCTCTGGTTCATACGTTCCGTCTGACCATTGGTCTGAGGATGAAAAGCCGACGAGAATGACAAATGCATCCCCCGCCGAGCACAAAACGCCTTCCAGAACTTGGACACAAACTGAGACCCCCGATCAGACACCACCTCGGAGGGTACCCCGTGAAGCCTCACAATCTCCCCAATGAATACCTGCGCAAGAGTTTTAGCATTAGGAAGAGCCGGAAGAGCGATAAAATGTGCCATCTTGCTGAACCTGTCCACTACAACGAGTATGACCGTTTTACCCGAAGACGGAGGGAGGTCCGTAATAAAGTCCATAGACAGATGAGTCCAAGGACGCTCCGGGATCTTCAAAGGTAAGAGGGCCCCAGACGGACGGGTATGTGAGGTCTTAGAGCGCGCACAAACCCCACAGGACGCGACAAAAGTTACCACCTCTTTATGTAAGTTAGGCCACCAAAACCGACGCGAGAGGAGATCCACAGTTGCTTTACTCCCCGGGTGTCCTGCAAAAACTGAGTTATGGTGTGCCTCGATCACCTTTTGTCGCAACTGATCTGGAACGAACAGTCTCCCCGAAGGTCCAACAGGGGCGTCCCCCTGAGCCTCCAATATCTCCTCCTCCAGCTCAGAGCATACTGCCGAAACCACCACCCCCTCCTGAAGAATAGAAATCGGGTCGTCCGTATTCCCGGCCCCAGGGAAACTGCGAGATAAGGCATCCGCCTTTACATTTTTAGACCCAGGACGATATGTAACGACGAAATTAAACCTGGTAAAAAACAATGACCACCTAGCTTGTCTGGGATTCAGACGTTTAGCGGACTCCAGATATAGCAGGTTCTTGTGATCGGTGATGACGGTGACCGGATGAACTGCCCCCTCCAAAAAATGGCGCCACTCCTCAAAAGCTAACTTAATGGCCAAGAGTTCCCTATTGCCGACATCGTAATTCCTCTCAGCGGACGACAACTTTTTAGAGAAAAAGGCGCATGGATGCCACTTACCAGGGGACGAACCCTGTGACAATACTGCTCCCACCCCTACCTCGGAAGCGTCTACCTCTACAAAGAATGGCTGAGACGCATCAGGTTGAATGAGAATGGGTGCCGAGGCAAAACATTTTTTCAAGGAGGAGAATGCTTGACAAGCCTTGTCAGACCACCTAGAAAAATCCGTCCCCTTTTTAGTCATGTCTGTGAGAGGCTTAACCATGGACGAGAAATTACGAATGAACTTCCGGTAATAGTTAGCAAACCCCAGGAAACGTTGTAGTGCCTTAAGATTCTCCGGCCGATCCCACTCAAGAACTGCCCGCACTTTCCCAGGGTCCATACGAAAACCGGACGCTGAAACCAGGAAGCCTAAAAACTGGAGTTCCTGTACGGCGAACACACACTTTTCCCACTTGGCATACAGTTTATTATCCCGCAAGATCTGTAACACCTGTCTAACGTGCTCCTGATGAGACACCAGATCCGGCGAGTAAATTAAGATATCATCCAGATATATGACAACAAACTGTCCCACCAGGTGGCGAAAAATATCATTAACAAAGTGTTGAAACACCGCCGGGGCATTAGTCAGACCGAATGGCATGACAAGGTTCTCATAATGCCCCTCCGGAGTGTTAAAAGCCGTCTTCCACTCATCCCCCTCCTTCATCCTAATCAGATTGTACGCCCCCCTGAGATCCAACTTAGAGAACCATTTGGCGCCCACGATCTGATTAAAGAGATCGGGAATAAGTGGGAGCGGATACGGATCTCGGACCGTAATCCGATTAAGTTCACGGAAATCCAGGCAAGGGCGTAGGCCTCCATCTTTCTTCTTAACAAAGAAGAACCCCGCGGCCACCGGTGAAGATGAAGGTCTAATATGCCCCTTAGCCAGACTTTCAGAAATATAATCCTTCATGGCCTGCCTCTCAGGACCAGAAAGGTTATACAACCTAGCTTTAGGTAACTTGGCCTCAGGGAGCAGTTTTACAGAACAGTCATACTCGCGATGAGGAGGTAGTTCCTGACACCCATTCTCCGAGAATACATCCTCAAAGTCCGCCAGAAATGGAGGTAAGACCCAAGGAGTAACTGCACCGATGACCGTGTTCATGCAGTTTTTATTACAGAATTTACTCCATTGGCTTATCTCTCTGGTTTGCCAATTAATAACCGGGTTATGCTTAGCTAACCAAGGAAGGCCCAACACTATAGGAGTGGGAAGACCCTCCAACACGTAGCAAGACAACAGTTCTTTATGTATTGCCCCCACTTGAAGTTTTACACCATGCACAGCTTGCAAAAAACTTCCCTGACCGAGAGGCCTGGCATCGATCGAGAATATGGGGATGGGTTTAGCCAACTCACTCAATCGCATACCTTGAACCCGGGCAAACCGAGCATCAACCAGATTAGCCCCGGCCCCACTATCCAGAAGAACAGATATCCTCTCAGTTCTCGTACCCACCACCACCTCCGCCGGTACGAGAAACTGAGACGAACCTAGGGACGAAATACCTACTCCCAGATTGCCGTCCACCACACAACCTGGGATCAACAGTTTTTTCGACGACTCTTTACTCTGCAAGGGACGGGATGGACACCCCCCAATAAAATGTCCCTTTTTCCCGCAGAGGAAACACCTTCCTGTCTTATGGCGCACCACCGGTCCCCTTCCCCGAAATGATGTCCCTCCTAATTGCATAGGCTCCTCCGGACTGACCAGGGGAACCACCATATGAGGGGACCTTGTAGGAGGTGGAGACATTACAGGGGGTAGAGTTATCCCGCACCTCTCCCGAAGCCGTCTGTCAACACGAATAGCAAGGGCCATAGCGGCTTCCAGTGACGCGGGAGAGTCATACTGTGCCAACACATCCTGTAATTTGTCGGATAAACCATGACAAAACTGGCTCCTAAGAGCCGGGTCATTCCACTGGGTGTCCGTGGCCCACCTACGGAACTCCGAACAGAATTCCTCCGCCGGACGATCTCCCTGCTGAATCCTACGTAACTTAGACTCAGCAAGGGAGATCCGATCTGGGTCATCATATACGAGTCCCAGAGCAGCGAAAAACCTATCCACTGACTGGAGAACCGGGGAGCTTGGGGGAAGAGAGAACGCCCAAGATTGAGGGTCCCCTTGTAGGAGCGAGATGACAATTCCCACCCTTTGTTCTTCACTGCCCGATGACCGAGGCCGCAGCCGAAAGTACAATTTGCATGCCTCCCGGAAAACAAAAAACTTGTCCCGCCCCCCAGTGAACCTGTCAGGGAGAGCTACTTTAGGTTCTGGTCCGGCTTGCTCCGGAGGATGCAAAACCTTGGACTTAACGTCCGCCAGCCCCATGGACAAACTCTGCAACTGCCGAGCTAGACCGGCTACTGGATCCATGGTAGCTGGAGAAAACTAAGATGGTCGGTGAAAATGTCACACTGTCACAGAATACTGGAGGTAGGGGGCCTAAGCTGACCCTAAGCTGGGACCCTGACTAACCCCTCAACCTGGAGGTACTGTTAAAGGTACAGAGGTCCAGGCCGCCAGCGTAACCCCTACCTCCTGAGGATCCCTGCACCTAAGTAATCTAGTCCTGAGAAGGACCCCGATCACAACAATAGGGAACCAGAAGTAATATGCCCACACACAGTATTTAGACGAACGAGACAGTACAAGGGAAAAACCAAAACCACCTTGCATACAACTTCTACACAACTACTACAGAGGGAACACCAACGGGAAAGGAGATAAATGATAAAGCGAGGAAAGGGAAAAAACACTTCCAAATGCACTTATCTCAGCAACTCCAAACACCACGATCCGCTCTGTAAGTCAGAATGAAAAGCTTTCACCGACACCTCCCAAACAGACCTGCAGGAATATAAAGGAGTCTCACTAAAGAAGCATTGATTGCAGCTGGGCGAGGCTGGACCTCAGCTAGCCCAGAGAGAGAGAGAATTAACTCCTACACTGCCGAAAAAACACAAAGCACCAACAAGTCAGCTGCGAGAAGTCAGGCTGTGTACTCGTGACGATCTTCGTGGCAACACACCCGTGACAACAGCCCAGCCTCATCTCATCCCAACGTGCATTGGGGGACAATGAGGGAGAGGAGGAGGAGGAGGAGGAAGAACAGGAGCTGCTATCATGCATTGTAGACGGTAGTACCTGTACAAGTGTCATACCGTCGGTTCAGCGTGGGTGGCCTGAGGACAGGGGGGAGGAGGAGGAGGAGGAGGAGGAGTAGAGCATGGTCAGTCGTCATCTTGGTGAGGACACGGAAATCTTGCCCGTTACAAGTCTGGCACGCATGGCTGACTTTATGTTACGCTGCCTTAACCGTGACCCTCACGTTTTCAAAATGTTGTGTGACAGTCATTACTGGTTGGTGACACTTGTAGACCCCCGCTACAAGGAGAATTTTCACTCTCTTATTCCTGAGGTGGAGAGGTCTACAAAAATGGGGCAATACCAGAAGGCCCTTGCTGCAGAACTGTTAAAAAAAATTCCCATCTGAACACGCTAGCGGCAGAGGTCATAGTTCGTTGCCCAACCAAGGCGTACAGGCGAGAGAGATGCAACTCCAATCCAGCAGAGGCAGGGGAACACTGTCAACGTTCTGGGGCAGTTTTCTGACACCCGCCCAGCTTACAGGCCCTGAGGCGCGGGGTACTCTCACAAGGAGTGGAAAGTTTCAAAAGATGGTGAGGGAGTACCTTGCCGATCGTACCAGCGTCCTCCGTGATTCCTCTATGCCTTTTAATTATTGGGTATCCAAGCTGGACATTTGGAATGAACTCGCTCTGTACGCCTTGGAGGTCCTGGCCTGCCCTGCCGCTAGCGTGCTATCGGAGCGTGTATTTAGTGCCGCTGGGGGAATTATAACTGATGAGCGCACTCGCCTGTCAACTGACAATGCTGACAAGCTGACCCTTATCAAAATGAACAAGGGCTGGATTGGGCCAGACTTCTCATCATCACCAAATGACAGCAGAGTAACATAAAGTCAAATCCACTGTGTTATTTCGGGAGGTGTATTCACATGCACCGCTTCACACCCACACATGGGTATACGCTTCCTCGTTTCGGCTGTTTAATCTTCTTCTCCTTATCCTCAGCCTCCACCACCACTATACCACCAGGGTGCCAGCATTGCAAGTGCCTCCGTCCTAATTTTTGGCAGCTTTTGCTGGGAAAGCATAAGCAAATACCATGGGACACCCACTCCCCAATAATGGGACTTATGTTTGTAATATGCTGTACTGCATGGCTCTTGTAAGGGGCAGTGCAAGTTGCTCAGTCCTAATTTTTGGCAGCTTTTGCTGGGAAAGCATAAGCAAATACTATGGGAGACCCACTCCCCAATAATGGGACTAATGTTTGTAATATGCTGTACTGCATGGCTCTTGTAAGGGGCATTGCAAGTTGCTCCGTCCTAATTTTTGGCAGCTTTTGCTGGGAAAGCATAAACAAATACTATGGGAGACCCACTCCCCAATTATGGGACTTATGTTTGTAATATGCTGTACTGCATGGCTCTTGTAAGGGGCATTGCAAGTTGATCCGTCCTAATTTTTGGCAGCTTTTGCTTGCAAGGCATAAGCAAATACTATGGGACACCCACTCCCCAATAATGGGACTTATGTTTGTAATATGCTGTACTGCATGACTCTTGTAAGGGTCATTGCAAGTTGCTCCGTCCTAATTTTTGGCAGCTTTTGCTGGGAAAGCATAAGCAAATACTATGGGACACCCACTCCCCAATAATGGGACTTATGTTTGTAATATGGTGTACTGCATGTGACACGCCCCCTGGGCCGTGTGTACACGTGTGTGGGATACCCGGTGCCGGGTCTCTGGGGTCAGTAGTCTCCGTGGCGGTGACCCGGTCCCGTGGCTCAGGCTGGTCAAACCAGTGGCAGTCTTTCTTAGGTTTTGAGGTTAATTGTCCGACTGCGCCACCCGTGGATTGCGGTCAGGGAGTACCACCGCTGCGAGGCAGACCCCTGAGGCTGGTGTTGTGTGCGCAGCATAGAATGTGATAACTCCCCTCGGGAGGAGTATAGCCTCAGGGTAGTGAGTGTGGATGATGGGGGTGATGGTGAACGAGCGCAGCAGGAACGACTCAGAGTCTTTGCAGTGCAGTTCAGGGTCTTTACTGATGATTATAAGGTAGATCCTCCCGGGAGTACTGGCTAGCATAAGAGGCCTGGTCAGTCTGTGAGCAAGCAGGAGTTCCCCTGGCCAGGTGGAGTTGTAGGCCTCCCCGTCTGTCTGCACTCTTCCTGGCTTCCTTGCTGTAAGCGTGTAGAAGTAGCCCACGTCCCTGAGTGTACCGTGTAGTGCTCACCCGTATGGCTGGTGACTTGGGGCCTTCTGTTAGCCTCCGCTCCACGACGGCGGTGCTGGTCCCTTGCTTGTTACTGAGCCTCCGGGTTTCTATGGCCAGAGGACCTGAAATCCCCTGCCGGCTGGTTTCTGCTGCTGGATATATAAGTCCTCACAGCTTCGGACTCCTGTGTCCGGTTCCCATTGTCTTCTGCCAGGGCGAGCTCTGCTCAGCTTCCAGCCCCTGGTCTTTAGCTCCTAGCTCCTACAGAGCTCCTTGCTGTTACTTTCCCTTGCTCTCACTCTGACTCTGACTGTTCTCTGACTCACTCAACCCCGCCCCAGATCCAGTTTATAAGGGCAGAATTCTCCCCTCCCAGGACTGGGGCAGGAGGATGTTGCATGTTTAAGGGATCCTGACCAGGAAACCTCCCACTTGCTCTCCGACGTAATATCTCTATTACTGTGGTGACCAGACCCCTGGGGTGCCACACATGGCTCTTGTAAGGGGCATTGCAGTTCCTCATAATTTTTGGAAAGCCTTCCATTCACTGCTTAGGCCAACAGTGCACGGGAGACCCAGTTGCTATAAATCGAAAAAAAGGTTTAGTTAACACCCTTTGACCTCCATGTCATTTCCAAGGGGCATTGGAGTGGCTCGAAATTTTTGGTAGGCATTGCACTCACTGTATGCCCTATAACTGTGTAGCCGAACCGCTCCTTTTGTTACAGAAACATATCCTACAAGACATATCTGGTTGACTGGCCTGATATTGATGTGAATGGTCCCTGTTCCTCCTGCTCTTTCTCCTTTGCCACCACCTCATCCATCATTTATCACCTGAAGCTTTGTTTTAACGGGAGTCATACAACTGGGATAGTAGCAGGAAAACATCCAGCAATCCTCGGAGGAGGTAGGATATGCGCCAAAACGCCGACCACCTCAGGCCTAGCCGCTACTACATACATGCGCTTGCATTCCATGAAAACAAAGCAGATGCTAACTTCTATCATCATCATCATGCTCCTCACCTAGGCACTCTCAACTCCCCTGATGAAGAAGCCAGGGCCCACCGGAGGAGTCTGATTCTCTGGTGGGCTCGTCCAATGCTGCCCTAAAGCAGGCCAGGCAAAGAAAAGTGTGGGGGAAGGTGACAGGAGAAATCAGGGCGGCTGGGGACCGAGTATGGACACCTGGCCACCACCTGGCAGCTGGGGACCGAGCGTGGACACCCGGCCACCGGGCGGCTGCGGACAGAGTATGGATACCTCGCTGCTGAAGCGGCCATGAGGTAGTGGCCAGCTTCGGCCTCCTCCAAACTAAAAGGCCCCATTTCAAGTGAAAGCTAGCAGTATGGTATTGCAGCCTGCGGGTGGGTGGGTGGTTGGCTGCATATTTTCGCTTGCATTGCAAGGAATGGGGGAGGTACAATTGAACACTGCCCTGGGACAAGGACTTGCACGGGGATAGTTGCAAGTCTGCATCTTCTGATGCGGCAAGGATCACTTCTGATGGGCACACTTTTAGACAGTGACCTTGGAGTCAGAGATGCTTCCAGGGGTCTTCCCCATGCTGATCCCTTGTCTTTTCAGCACTGTATGCATGTGTCACACAGCACATGGCCAGATAAGGTTGTAAAATGTTAAAATGACATTTCCCGGTGAACGCATTTGTCACGGTTGAAAGCAATACAAAAGTGCAAAAACGCATGAAAAATGCTACTTGTGAACATAGCCCAAGGTGTGGAGGAGTATTTTTGTTTTTGGTTATTTATTTTACCTTATACACAAGTTTTTACCCTGGAAAGGAAATTCCTTAACTTATTTCACAGGAAAACCGTTTCAGTTTCGTTTTTGAACGTTTTATTGTGAGCCCGCAAAAGTGGCTTAATACCTCTGACCACGTTGTTGACAGCAGTGACCTGGGGGTCAGAAATGCTTCCAGGGGCGATCTCCATGCTGCCTCTATGTCTTTTGAGCACTGTCACTATCGTTTTGGGCACTTTTTAGGCTTTCTACACACTGCCGGGGGTGCTGCCGCAAAAATGCTCGGGTCTCTCATAGACTAACATTGGGCTCGTTGCTCGGGTCGAGCACCCGAGAATCATGGTAAGCTTGGCCCGAGCTTCGAGCACCCGATCATTTTAGTGATCGCTCAACACTATCAGTCGTCATCTTGGTGAGGACACGGAAATCTTGCCCGTTACCAGTCTGGCACCCATGGCTGACTTTATGTTACGCTGCCTTAACCGTGACCCTCGCATTGTCAAAATGTTGGGTGACAGTCATTACTGGTTGATGACAATTTTAGACCTCACTCTCTTATTCCTGAGTAGTAGAGGTCTACAAAAATGGGGCAGTACCAGAAGGCCCTTGCTGCAGAACTATTAAAAAAATTCCCATCTGAACACGGTAGCGGCAGAGGTCACAGTTCGCTGCCCAACTAAGGCACACAGGCGAGAGAGACGCAACTCCAATCCAGCAGAGGCAGGGGAACACTGTCAATGTTCTAGGACAGTTTTCTGAGACCTGCCCAGCTTACA
Source organism: Phyllobates terribilis (assembly GCF_046119375.1). Taxonomy (NCBI): domain Eukaryota; kingdom Metazoa; phylum Chordata; class Amphibia; order Anura; family Dendrobatidae; genus Phyllobates; species Phyllobates terribilis. The sequence goes on from NW_027362764.1 coordinate 451,071,651, forward strand.
GGCCCTGAGGCACAGGGTACTCTCACAAGGAGTGGAAAGTTTCAAAAGATGGTGAGGGAGTACCAGCGTCCTCCGTGATTCCTCTGTACCTTTTAATTATTGGGTATCCAAGCTGGACACTTGGAATGAACTCACTCTGTATGCCTTGGAGGTCCTGGCCTGCCCTGCCGCTAGCGTGTTATCGGAGCGTGTTTTTAGTGCCGCTGGGGGAATTATAACTAGTGTTGAGCCACCCCCGTAGTGTTCGAGTTCGGTTCGGTTCGTCGAACACCCATGTGTTCGCCGAACTGTTCGTCGAACTGTTCGTCGAACACCTTCGAACACCGTTAAAACCAATGGCAGGCAAACAAAAACACATAGAAACACATAGAAAACACCTTCAAAGGTGTCCAAAAGCTGACAAACTGCTCAGAAGACACAACTAACACATGGAAAAGTGACAAGTACATATAGTCATGAGAAAAGAAAAGAGGTGGAGGAGTAAAAGGAGGGGGAGACACAGATATAGGCATGTCATGCCCTTCTAAAATCCAAAAAGTGAGAAGCCGAGACGGCCAGTCCGCTCCTGCCCGTGCCACCTCCGTGTCGCCGGGTTTGTGCCAGAGCCGCGGTGAACCCTGACGGCCAGCCCCCCTCTCCCAATACTGGTGCCTGTCCGCTGGTGGGTCGAGAGAGCCCCCCTGTGGTGGAGGCAGCTCTAAGCTTTTTAATTTAAATTGTCCCTCTAATTTGAATGAATACACTTTAAATCCATTTACAAGGATCTATTGGAGGGCAAGTCTCATGCCAGCAGACGCGTAATTCCAGCTCCAGTAGCGTCCACTAAAGCTGCTGCAGTTAAAAAGCTTTTATAAGGATCGAGCTCGGCTGTCCACCGCAAGGCATCCTAGTGCCAGTCCCAGCCCCTATGCCTTGGGGTGCCTCCTGATGCTCTTCACTAAGTATCCCGTGGTCCCGAAGCATTTCCTTTGAAAAAATTAAGTGTCCAAACTACAGGTGGTGTAGCTTGCTTAACAGCCGGGATAATCCGCTGACTAGCAGACACTGCTACTAGGCACAAAGTATTTCCTGGGCTAGATGCAGTTAAAAATTTGTAAGTAGATACTCTCGTTGGATGCTGAGAAAGCATTCCATAGAGTCTCCTGGCACGCCATATATGATTCTCTTAAAAAGCTTGGGGTAGGGGTCTAGGGGACCCTTTTATAGCCAAAATCACGGCCCTGTATCACAATACGTCACCTAGGCTGAAGATAAATGGAACTGTAGCACCGAGGGCTCGGTTGCTACAGATGTATTGCACCTCACCCAGCGTTGTGATATCTCACTCTCAGATAAGGATGGAGTGTGGATCAGGACCCGACACCTGCATGCATTACACCACATTGCCGTGGGGCAGGGCGACCAATATGCCCCTGAGATGGGCACGACAGTCCCTGTCCCTGGCTGGAGTGGGGGGAGGGAACACTGAGGAAGGGGAACCCTGTAGTGCAGGAGCAGGGAGGAAGCAGTTCCTGGGTGCATTGAGAAGGGAGTATAAAAGGTGGGCACCATCTTAGTTCAGTGCAGAGAAGTCTGAGCAGAAGTGGCAGGGAGCAGGGGCTCTGCATGAGCTCTGCTCCGGAGGCGGGCCTAGTAACAGAGGCCCAGGCCTGCAAGAGGGAGAAGGAAGGAAGAGGAGCGGAGAAGGCTCCAGGAACGAGGAATGAAGGGATCCCAGGGGTGCGGACGGGAGAGTCGCCACCGCACGCCCGAATCCACCTGCGTGGAGGGGTCAGGCCAAAGGGGGAGACCGGTCCCCGAACTAGTGGAGGCAGGAAACGACCCTCAGCTAGAAACCGGAGGCTCTGACATTTTATGTGGCGCAGCCCCTTGCTCCACCCGCTAGGAAGGCACCACATAGGGTCAGGGAAACTGGCGCCAAGTTTACCAAGAGGAGGCCCGAGGCAGCCGGACAGAAGTGTTGGTAAGAAAGGCCAGACAAAGGACACACAAAGTGGGTCCTGTGAAGCGCTCCAAAGTTATCTGGGAGTTGTCTGAGCCCCTCACCTGGTGAGCACAGTACGACGTGGGCAGCCGTTACCTGCAGACGTGGTCTGGATAATAAGAACTGTGAGTAAAGGCCCTGAACTGCATCACTGACTCCGTGTCGTTACTGCTGCTGCCCTGCACCATCACCCCCATCCTCCGCATACACTGCCCTGAGGCTATACTCCTCCCGTGGGGAGTTATGCTACGCTCTGCTGAACCCACAACACCAGCCTTAGCGGTCTGCCCTGTAGCGGCGGTTCACTCTGACCGCAATCCACGGGTGGCGTAGTCGGACATTTAAACATCAAAACCACATAAATAGTTCCGCCACTGGTTTGACCGCCCTGAGCCACGGAACCGGATCGCCGCCACGAAGACTACAACCACCAGCATCCACCAAAAAGGGTCCGGCTCCGGGTGTCCCAAGGCCCAGGGGGTGCGTCAGAACATTTTCATCACCTTTCACAATCACCAATGGGACAAGGCAGGGATGTCCTCTGTCCCCTCTCTTATACATCCTAGTGACGGAGCACCTGCTCTCATCAATTCGCCATAACCCCAATATTAGGTGGATTGAGGTGGGAGGCACCGAGTACAAGTGCTCTCTATTTGCTGATGATGTCCTAGTATATATCACTCAATCACATATATCCATCCCTGCTGTTATGGCTGAAATAGATCACTTTGTTACATGGTAAAATTTTAAAATCAATGCAGCGAAGTCTGAGGCCCTCGATGTCTCCCTCCCTAAATCCATATAGGATTCCATCCAGTCCAACTTTCCCTTTGCCTGGCCCTCACAGGGTATCAAATACTTAGGAATTCCTATTCATAGAGACCTCTCCCATCTATGTTATCTTAATTTTGGGCCCTTTATTGAACAATTCCATACAGACCACGGTTTGCAAGTTAGAACTGTAAGATTCACTACGTGAACCACTGGTGTTTTGTGGAAAAGCACATGTACACCGCGTTCCAAATTATTATGCAAAAAGTGTTTAGGAGTGATAAGGGAAGAATGTGTTTGTTTGTCAGTTAAACTCATTGATGGTGATGTGTGTCAGGGCTCTTTATATCACTGTAAGCAATTGCAGACACCTGTGCTAATTAGTTTGGCAGGTGTGTCCAATGAAAGGCAAGACTACTTAAGAAGGCTCTCTCACATTATTAAGCAGCCTACATTTTCTGCCAAAATGGGAAAGAAAAAGGATGTGTCGGCTGCTGAGAAGCAACAAATTGTGATGTGTTTAGGTCAAGGCATGACTACAATCAACATTGTGCGATGATCAGGATGAAGTGTCTTGGCAATCAAGAAGTATGTAGCTGATTCACAGTACACACGTGTGCGTGCTGATAAGGGCAAATTGAGGACTCTTTCCTACAGGCAATTACGTCAGGTTGAAAGAGCAGCGGCAAAAAAGCCTTGTCATAGCAGCAGACAAGTTTTTGAAGCTGCTTGTGCCTCCAACGTCCCCCGAACAACAAGATGCAGGGTCCTACAGAGGTTTGCAGCTGTGCATACGCCATCCTGTCGACCTCCTCTATCCACTTCACACAAGCAGAAACGGCTCCAGTGGGCCAAACATTACATGAAGACTGATTTCAAAACTGTTTTGTTCACGGATGAGTGCCGTGCAGCGCTCGATGGTCCAGATGAATGGAGTGGAGGATGGCTGGTTGATGGACACCCCACGCAAACACGGCTACAGCGCCAACAAGGAGGAGGTGGAGTAATGTTTTGGGCTGGAATCATGGGGAGAGAGATTGTCGGCCCCTTTAGGATCCCTGAAGGCGCTAAAGATGAACTCCATAATGTATGTGGATTTTCTCAAACAGCACTTCCTGCCATGGTTCAAGAAGAAGAACCGTGTATTTCACAGCAAGATCATTTTTCTGCATGATAATGCACCATCTCATGCTGCACATAAAACATCTGCATCTCTGGCTGATACGGACATAAAAGGGGACAAACTTATGGTGTGACCCCCATGCTCCCCTGACCTCTACCCCATTCAGAACCTTTGGAGCATCATTAAAAGGAGTGTCTATGATGGCGGGAGGCAGTTCACATCTAAGCAACAGCTCTGGGAGGGTATTCTGTCCTCATGCAAAACAATTGAAGCAGAAACCATCCAAAACCTGACAAATTCAATGGACGAGAGAGTTCAGAAGCTCCTTTCGAACAAGGGGTCCTATGTGAAAATGTAACATCACCTAGAATAAAGTTTTGAGTTGAAAACTGTTTGATTTCAGTTTCTAACAACCTGCTAATGCTTATAATTTCAAAAATGACCATTTTTTTGGTCTTTATTAAAATGAAAAGGTTGATCGAAAAGTTTGGGGGATCTAAGAGTGTGGCAACCCAGTAGTCATGATTACTTCGAATTCTGACAATATGAGGGTCATGCTGCAGGTAGTGCAGCAAGAAGGCACTTATGTGTCTTGCGCATCTCGGAGCCCCAAAATTATTTTCCGGGCTAGATGCAGCTAAAAATTATTTTTAATTTTAAATCTGGTGAAGCTTATTATAGATGGCCTAATAGGATCAGTGCTGCACACTGCTACAAAGCCCAAATTATTTTCCAGTCAAGATACAGATAAACATGATTAGTAATTTGAAAGCTTAAAACGGTTGGTAGGGTGATTTTAACCAATCATCAAGCTTTTACTCTCCCCAGGATGACACAGGGGTAGAAAAGTCGTTTCGGATCCATGATTTGTTCATCTTTATGAACGTGAGTCTGTCTACATTATCAGTGGAGAGCCGCGTGCGCTTATCTGTCAGCACACCACCAGCAGCGCTGAACACACGTTCAGACAGAACGCTGGCTGCGGGGCATGACAAGATCTCCAAGGCGTAAGTGGCTAGCTCCGGCCATTTATCCAGATTGGAAGCCCAAAAAGAGCAAGGGTCCAGTGACACAGTCGTGGCTTCAATGTTTACTTGGAGATACTCCTGTACCATCGTCTCTAGGCGTTGACTATGTGTCAGACTTCTTGTCTCCTGTGGCCTTGCAAAGGATGGGCTAAAAAAGTGGTGAAATGATTCCGCAAAATTGATGTTACCAGCAGATACTGTGGTTCTGTTACGGTTTGAGTGCTGAACACTTGACGGTCCCACGGTTGGCAAGTTGGAACTGTGAGATTCACTACGTGCACCACTGGTATTTTGTGGAAAAGCACATGTAAGATTCTGCAACAGTCTCTGCTGATACTCCTGCATGCGTGCATCCCTTTCTATGGCAGGAATAATTTCTGCAAATTTACTTTTGTACCGGGGATCTAACAGTGTGGCAACCCAGTAGTCAGGATTATTTCTAATTCTCACAATTCGAGGGTCATGTTGCAGGTAGTGCAGCAAGAAGGCACTCATGTATGTTGCGCATCCAGGAGCACCAAGTCCCTGTTGTGTTGGTGGCGAGGTAACAATCATGCTTCCTTCCTCTGTCCTCTCCCCCCAACCTCGCACAACAGAAATGTGATCAAGGTCTCCCTCATTTGATGAGTCTTCCATCAGTTCGTCCTCCACTTCTTCCTGGGCTCCTGCACCTTCCTCACTAGTTTGGTTGCTACCATGCGCCCTGGTTAAACCATCTCCCCCACCCTCACATGCCTGCCGCCTTGGTGCTGCCGACCGTCTGGACCTTGCAGATGTTAGCCCTTCCGCATACAACTCCTCCTCCTCTACTTCCTCCACCTCCTCTTGTGCCACCACCTGACTCCGAATTCTGTTTAACATGTGCTCCAGCATGTAAATCACCGGAATAGTCATGCTGATAATGGCATCGTCAGCACTAAACATCTTCGTCGCCATTTCAAAACTGTGCAGAAGGGTGCATAGGTCCCTGATCTGAGACCACTCCTCCAGCGTGATTTGCCCCACCTCTGAATCTCGTTGGCCCAGGCTATACGTCAGAACGTATTGCACCAGGGCTTGTCGGTGCTGCCACAGTCGCTGCAACATGTGCAGAGTTGAATTCCACCGGGTAGGCACATCGCATTTTAGCCGGTGAAGTGGCAGGCCCAACGACTTCTGTAGAGATGTAAGTCGCTGAGCTGCGGGATGCGAACGGCGGAAGTGAGCACACAGCGACCGTGCCCTCTGCAGAAGGCCATCTAGTCTGGGATAGGGGGCTAAAAATTGCTGGACAACCAGGTTCAACACGTGAGCCATACAAGGCACGTGTGTGACATTGCCCCGGCGAAGGGCCGCACCCAGGTTTGCAGCATTGTCACACACGGCCTTCCCTGGTTTCAGGTCCAGTGGAGACAACAATTCATGAAATTGGTTCTCCAGAGCTGACCACAACTCCTCAGCTGTGTGACTCACATTTCCCAGACATTTCAATGTAAAAACCGCCTGATGACGTTGAGCCCTACTGCCAGCATAGTAAGGAGGTGTGCAGGATCCCTTCTGCGCAGTTAGAAAGCTTGTGGCATGACCAGACAGGCTTTGGGTGCAGGTGGAAGACCGAGAGGAGGTTGAGGAGGCAGAAGCAGTGGAGGAAAAATGACATAAAGAGGATTGACGCACAACTCGTGGGGACGGCAAGACTTGGACAGCAGCCCCTTGTCCTGCTGTCACCATAGTTACCCAGTGCCCAGTCAGCGACATGTAACGCCCCTGTCCATGCCTACTCGTCCAAGTGTCTGTGGTGAAATGCACCCTGTCACACACAGAGTTTCTCAAAGAAGCGGTGATGTTGTGTGCGACATGCTGGTGGAGCGCAGGCACACCTTTCTTTGAGAAGTAGTGCCGACTGGGCATCTGGTACTGGGGCACTGCGACGGACATAAGGTCTCGAAAATCCTCTGTGTCCACCAGGCGGAAAGGCAGCATTTCTGTAGCCAAGAGCTTGCAGATGGTGAAATTCAACCTCTTAGCTTTCTCATGGCTAGGAGGAAATGGTCTTTTACTTGTCCACATCTGAGGGACCGAGGGCTGGCTATTGTGCTTAGACGGGGTTGATAAGGGTGTCCCCGGCAAACTGCCGGTCTGTGAGGAAGATGCAGGCGGACATGTTAGGTTGCCTTGATCCAAAGGTGGTGCTATCGATTTCGGACAGCGCTCAAGACCAGCTGGTGTTACCACCTCCAAAGAAAATGATGACCTGCCAATCGCGCTGGCTGTTGCGGGTAAAGAGGTGGCAGGTCTGCGCCCCAAAACAGGTGTGACTGCTGTCCCCCCAGTCACAGAGGATGAAGAGGCCGCGGATGCACAAGATATGGCAGACGGTGGTTGGCCCGGCCGGCTAGACCGCATTGTAGCACACTGAGCTTCCCACTGCAACTTATGCTTCATGTCCATGTGCCGGTTCATGCATGAAGTACTCAAACTATGTATTTTTTGGCCTCTACTTAGCTTTTGCTGACAAATGTTACAGATAACACGAGTTGGGTCATCTTTATCGATCTGAAAAAATGCCCAGGCTATGCAAGGCTTAGCACCCATGCGACCTGAAGAGCCACCACGACTTGTGGTGAGAGGCAGAGTTGTGTTTGAGGATGCAGTTGTTGATGTGCTTCCAGTACTACGTCTCTGTCCAGGAAGGCGCAACCTGACCTCGTCGTCACTAGCATCTTCCTCCACCTCCTCTGCTGACCTCATCTCTTGGCTGACTGTGGGTTGACAGTAAGTGGGATCTCCGACCTCATCATCATCACCCTGTGCGTTATCACACCCGTCGTCCTCAGAGCCAACCTGTTCCTGCCCTGACAAAAAACTAAAGTTGTCGCTCCAATCAGGTATTTGAGTCTTATCATCGTCTTCCTCATTGTCTCCACCAACAGGAGTTACAGTTTGGGAATGAGGGTCTACATTATGGTCAGAACCTTCTGCGTCTGGTCCTGGATCCGACTCATAAAGATTCTGGGCATCAGTGCAGATCATTTCCTCGTCTGGATTCACAGAAGCGCTGGAGTCGACCTCTGATTCCCAGGCTATAGTATGAGTAAACAGCTCTGCAGACTCAACCATCTGTTCTACCTCATACTCAGACGGGCAGCTGGAGATTTGGGAGCTGTGAGGAAGCAAGTGCGATTTGGGTGACACCTTTGAGGACTGGAGTATTTGTGATGTTGAAGTTGATGTGGAGGAGAGCCCACTTAAAGGAGCACTTGATATCCGTTGAAGCACCTGCTGTTTTTGTGCCTCATCTGGAATTTGTAGCGATTGGCGTGGCCGTAAGAAAGGGATCTTATCACATTGTCCGCTAAAAGAAGTAGACATTTTAGTTTGGCTGGAAGATGGTCTTTCTTCTGCACCTACCCCACGGACACAACCTTTTTTCCCCTTCCCAACACGCCTATTCCCCTTTCCACCAGCAGCAGGCCTTTTTCCACTCATTTTGGTGGTTAACTAATTCACAACTCTGGAGTTGTTTGCACAAAAAAACAATGGATGGTAACCGAGCAGAGCTGAGTGGCCAAACTGTGGTATTAGGCCAAAACTATTGGCTGGGTTAGATGCAGAAAAAAATTATTTTTAATTTGCAACCTGATGGAGGTCAGTATAGATGGACTAATAGACCAAGTCCCACACACCGCTAGAAGCCCAAATATTTTTTCAGAGCTAGATGCAGAAAATTTTTTTATTCAATTTGCAACCTGATGGAGGTCAGTATAGATGGACTAATAGACCAAGTCCCACACACTGCTAAAAGCCCAAATATTTTTTCAGAGCTAGATGCAGAAAAAAATTATTTTTAATTTGCAACCTGATGGAGGTCAGTATAGATGGACTAATAGACCAAGTCCCACACACTGCTAGAAGCCCAAATATTTTTTCAGAGCTAGATGCAGAAAAAAAATATTTTTAATTTGCAACCTGATGGAGGTCAGTATAGATGGACTAATAGACCAAGTCCCACACACCGCTAGAAGCCCAAATATTTTTTCAGAGCTAGATGCAGAAAAAAATTATATTCAATTTGCAACCTGCTGGACGTCAGTATAGAAGGACTAATAGAACAAGTCCCACACACTGCTAGAAGCCCAAATATTTTTTCAGAGCTAAATGAAGAAAAAAATTATTTTTAATTTGCAACCTGATGGAGGTCAGTATAGATGGACTAATAGACCAAGTCCCACACACTGCTAGAAGCCCAAATATTTTTTCAGAGCTAGATGCAGAAAAAAATTATTTTTAATTTGCAACCTGATGGAGGTCAGTATAGATGGACTAATAGACCAAGTCCCACACACCGCTAGAAGCCCAAATATTTTTTCAGAGCTAGATGCAGAAATATTTTTTATTCAATTTGCAACCTGATGGAGGTCAGTATAGATGGACTAATAGACCAAGTCCCACACACTGCTAGAAGCCCAAATATTTTTTCAGAGCTAGATGCAGAAAAAAATTATTTTTAATTTGCAACCTGATGGAGGTCAGTATAGCTGGACTAATAGACCAAGTCCCACACACTGCTAGAAGCCCAAATATTTTTTCAGAGCTAGATGCAGAAAAAAATTATTTTTAATTTGCAACCTGATGGAGGTCAGTATAGATGGACTAATAGACCAAGTCCCACACACTGCTAGAAGCCCAAATATTTTTTCAGAGCTAGATGCAGAAACAAATTATTTTTAATTTGCAACCTGATGGAGGTCAGTATAGATGGACTAATAGACCAAGTCCCACACACTGCTAGAAGCCCAAATATTTTTTCAGAGCTAGATGCAGAAAAAAATTATTTTTAATTTGCAACCTGATGGAGGTCAGTATAGATGGACTAATAGACCAAGTCCCACACACCGCTAGAAGCCCAAATATTTTTTCAGAGCTAGATGCAGAAAAAAATTATATTCAATTTGCAACCTGCTGGACGTCAGTATAGAAGGACTAATAGAACAAGTCGCACACACTGCTAGAAGCCCAAATATTTTTTCAGAGCTAAATGAAGAAAAAAATTATTTTTAATTTGCAACCTGATGGAGGTCAGTATAGATGGACTAATAGACCAAGTCCCACACACTGCTAGAAGCCCAAATATTTTTTCAGAGCTAGATGCAGAAAAAAAATATTTTTAATTTGCAACCTGATGGAGGTCAGTATAGATGGACTAATAGACCAAGTCCCACACACCGCTAGAAGCCCAAATATTTTTTCAGAGCTAGATGCAGAAATTTTTTTTATTCAATTTGCAACCTGATGGAGGTCAGTATAGATGGACTAATAGACCAAGTCCCACACACTGCTAGAAGCCCAAATATTTTTTCAGAGCTAGATGCAGAAAAAAATTATTTTTAATTTGCAACCTGATGGAGGTCAGTATAGATGGACTAATAGACCAAGTCCCACACACTGCTAGAAGCCCAAATATTTTTTCAGAGCTAGATGCAGAAAAAAATTATTTTTAATTTGCAACCTGATGGAGGTCAGTATAGATGGACTAATAGAACAAGTCCCACACGCTGCTAGAAGCCCAAATATTTTTTCAGAGATAAATGAAGAAAAAAAATATTTTTAATTTGCAACCTGATGGAGGTCAGTATAGATGGACTAATAGACCAAGTCCCACACACTGCTAGAAGCCCAAATATTTTTTCAGAGCTAGATGCAGAAAAAAATTATTTTTAATTTGCAACCTGATGGAGGTCAGTATAGATGGACTAATAGACCAAGTCCCACACACCGCTAGAAGCCCAAATATTTTTTCAGAGCTAGATGCAGAAAAAAATTATATTCAGTTTGCAACCTGATGGAGGTCAGTATAGATGGACTAATAGAATGATGCTATGCCCAAAAGATTTTACTTCACTAGGTGCAGTAAAAAAATTGGTATTCTATACACAGGTGGTATATCTTGCAACACAGATAGGCTACTCCACTGACTAACACACTCTGGAATAGGCCAAAAAGGATTAGCTTTGCTAGATTCAGCCAAATGCTGTGAAAAAAACTTGCACAGCACTGGCACAGACCTGCCTGGCAAAAACTGATAGGAACTGATGTAACCTAGTCCTGAAAAGGACTCCAATTACAATTAGTCTTTACTCCCACAATCTATCTATTTAAGAGCACAGACCTGCCTGATAAAAGTCGTAGGAAATGCTGTAACCTAGTCCTTAAAAGGACTGCAATCACAACTATTCCCTACTCCCAAGCTATCTGTATATTTGTGCGAAAATTGGCTTGAAATGAACAAGGTATAGCGCACACAGCAACAGCGGTGCCGTCTAACACGCAGCTGCAGCAGTGAGGAAATGGTGGCGAAGGGGAAAATGGCTTGGTCTTATAGGGCAAGGACATGTGACATACACTGCCAATCACACATGCCCTTGCTTGTGTGAAAAAAAGCACTTCGCTCCGTGTGTGCGCTGCTGATAGGCTGACAGATTGCACCTCCCCACTGCAAATGCGGGAAAGAGAAAAAAAAATGGAGATCTTCATTGTTCCTGCAGAGATCCATCCCCTGCCCCTCCCCCCGCCCCGCTGTACACTCAAACTGCGTATTAACATTAATTTTCATCATTACTGAGAAAAAATCCAGTTATGATTTTGGTGCACGAACAGTTATCGAACATAACCTCGAACAGCCGAATTTTTCTCAAATTGTTCGTGTTCGCCGACCGGCTCGAACACCGCCCAAAACAGCTCGAATTTGAGATTGGCGAACAGTTCGAGTAGAACAACGCTCATCTCTAATTATAACTGATAAGCGCACTCGCCTGTCAACTGACAATGCTGACATGCTGACCCTTATCAAAATGAACAAGGGCTGGATTGGGCCAGACTGCTCATCACCACCAAATGACAGCAGAGTAACATAAAGTCAAATCCACTGTGTTATTTCGGGAGGTGTATTCCCCTGCATCGCTTCACACCCACACATGGGTATACGCTTCCTCATTTCGGCTGTTTTTTGCTCTTCTCCTTATCCTCAACCTCCACGACCACTATACCACCAGGGTGACCGTGGTCCATGTTGCCAGCATTGCAAGTTCCTCTGTCCTAATTTTTGGCAGCTTTTGCTTTGAAGGTATAGGCAAAGACTATGGGAGACCAAATCCCCAATAATGGGAATAATGTTTTTAATATGCTGTACTGCATGGCTCTTGTAAGGGACATTACAAGTTCCCCCTTCCTAATTTTTGCAGCTTTTGCTTTGAAGGCATAGGCAAAGACTATGGGAGGCCAAATCCCCAATTATGGGAATTATGTTTTTAATATGCTGTACTGCATGGCTCTTGTAAGGGGCATTAAAATCGTCTTGTTAAGCTACTGTGACTTCCACGTCTCTTCCAAGGGTCGTTAATATTGTCTTTTTATTCCACTGCGACCTCCACCACTCTTCCAAGGGGCATTAAAAGCGTCTTGTTAAGCTACTGTGACCTCCACGTCTCTTCCACAGGGCGTTGATATTGTCTTTTTATTCCACTGTAACCTCCACCACTCTTCCAAGGGGCATTAAAACTGTCTTGTTAAACGACTCTGAACTCCACGTCTCTTCCAAGGGGCATTAAAACCATCTTGTTAAGCTACTGTGACTTCCTCATCTCTTCCAAGGGGCATTGACATGTTGTTTTTAATTACCTCTAACCTCCACGACTCTTGCAACGGGCATTGCATTTCCTCCTAATTTTTGTCAGCTTTTGCTTTTCAATGCATAGGCGAACACTAAGGGAGACCCACTCCCCAATAATGGGTAGAAGGTTTTTAATACGCTGTAATCCACGTCTGTTTCAAGGGGCATTGCAGTGCCTAATAATTTTTGGAAAGCCTTCCATTCCCTGCTTAGGCCAACAGTGTACAGTAGACCCAGTTGCTATAAATGGAAAAAACGGTTTAGTTAAGGCCCTCTGACCTCCATGTCACTTCCAAGGGGCATTGGAGTGCCTCGAAATTTTTGGTAGGCATTGCATTCGCTGTATGTCTTATAACTGTGTAGCTGAACCGCTCCTTTTGGTACGGAAACATATCCTACAAGACATGGTGGTTGACTGGCCTGATATTGATGTGAATGGTCCCTGTTCCTCCTGCTCTTCCTCCTTTGTCACCACCTTATCCATCATTCATCACCTGAAGCTTTTTTTAACGGGAGTCATAGAACTGGGATTGTAGCAGGAAAACATCCAGCAATCCTCGGAGGAGGTAGGATATGCGCCAAAACGCTGACCATCTCAGGCCTAGCCGCTACTACATACATGCACTTGCATTCCAAGGAACAGAAAGCTAAGGAGATGGATGGCCTCATGATCATGAATTATTTACTCGTTGTGTAGGAGGCCGACCATTGCTGCTGTCTACCTTCTGAACTTTGTGTTCAAGCCTGATTGACCAAGAACCCGCAATCCTCTATGTCTGGAGGACATGTTGCATCCCAATATCCAACTGTGTCCGGGCTTCCACAATATTAAGCCAGTGTGAAAGTGTCAGTGAGATGGACCATCCCTGGCAACATTCACTTGTCCTTGTGTTTGTGGTTAGGCTGTCCTTCCCACTAAATGCACTGGGGAGGGCACAGGTAATGTTTTGGTATGCACGCTTGTGTATAAGGTGCACTGGGACAAATAGGGGTGACTGGGGACCGTTTATGGACACCCAGCCACCCCCTGGCGGCTGGGGACCAAGCATGGACACCCGGCCGCTGGGCGGCTCGACACTGAGTATGGATACCAGGTCGCTGACCCAGCCATAACGTGGTGGCCAGATTCCACCTCCATATGTCTAAAAGACCCAATTTCAAGTGCACGCAGTATGGTATTGCAGCCTGGAGGTGGGTGGGTGGCAGACTGCATACTTGCGCTTGCATTGCAAGGAATGGGGGAGGTAAAACTGACCACTGCCCTGGGACAAGGACTTGAATGGGGATAGTTGCAAGTCTGCAAAGACAGGTGCAGGGCGGGAGGCATGTTTGCATGTTCCATGAACAGACGGTTGGCGTGCACACACTACAGCAGAATAGGCTGTCCTTCCCACTAAATGCACTGGGGAGGGAACAGATAATGTTTTGGTATGCGCGCTTGTGTATAAGGCACACCGGGACAAATAGGGGTGGCTGGGGACCGAGTATGGACACCCGGCCGCCCCCTGGCGGCTAGGGACCGAGTGTGGACACCCGGTCGTCGGGTGGCTGGGGACTGATTATGGATACCCGGCCGCCTCCACAGCCATGACATGGTGGCTGGCATCTGCTTCCACAAGCCTAAAAGGCCTCATTTCAAGTTCAAGCAAGCTAGCAGTATGGTATTGCAGCCTGGGGGTGGGTGGGTGGCAGGCTGCACACTTACGCTTGCATTCCAAGAAAACAAAGCAGATGCTAACTTCTATCATCGTCATCATGCTCCACACCTTGGCACTCTTAACTCCCCTGATGGAGAAGCCAGGGCCCACCGGAGGAGTATGGTTGTCTGGTGGGCTCGTCCAATGCTGCCCAAAAGCAGGCAAGGCTAAGAAAAGTGTGGGGAAGGTTACCGGGACAAATAGTGGCGGCTGGGGACTGAGTATGGAGACCTCGCTGCCGAAGCAGCCATGAAGTAATGGCCAGCTTCGGCCTCCCCCAAACTCAAAGGCCCCATTTCAAGTGCAAGCTAGCAGTATAGTATTGCAGCCTGGGGGTGGGTGGGTTGGTGGCAGGCTGCACACTTACGCTAGCATTCCAAGAAAACAAAGCAGATGCTAACTTCTATCATCATCATCATGCTCCTCACCTTGGCACTTTCAAGTCACCTGATGGAGAAGCCAGGGCCCACCGGAGGAGTCTCTAGTTGTCTGGTGGGCTCATCCAATGCTGCACTAAAGCAGGCCAGGCTAAGCAAAGTGTGGGGAAGGTTCCCGGGATAAATAGTGGTGGCTGGGGACTGAGTATGGAGACCTTGCCGCTGACGCAGCCATGAGGTTGTGGCCAGCTTCGGTCTCCTCCAAACTAAATGGCCCCATTTCAAGTGCAAGCTAGCAGTATAGTAATGCAGCCTGCGGGTGGGTGGTTGGCTGCATATTTGCGCTTGCATTGCAAGGAATGGGGGAGGTACAATTGAACACTGCCCTGGGACAAGGACTTGCACGGGGATAGTTGCAAGTCTGCATCTTCTGATGCGGCAAGGATCACTTCTGATGAGCACACTTTTAGGCAGTGACCTGGGTGTCAGAGATGCTTCCAGGGGTCTTCTCCATGCTGTTCCCATGTCTTTTCAGCACTGTATGCATGTGTCACACAGCACATGGCCAGATAAGGTTGTAAAATGTTAAAATGACATTTCCCGGTGAATGCATTTGTCACAGTTGAAAGCAATACAAAAGTGCAAAAATGCATGAAAAATGCTACTTGTGAACATAGCCCAAGGTGTGCAGGAGTATTTTTGTTTTTTTATATTACCTTATACACAAGTCTTTACCCTGGAAAGGATGTTCCTTAACATATTTCACAGGAAAACAGTTTGTTTAGTTTTTGAACGTTTTATTGTGCACCCGTAAAAGTGGCTTAATACCTCTGACCACGTTGTTGACAGCAGTAACCTGAGGGTCAGAAATGCTTCCTGGGGCGATCCCCATGCTGTCCCCATGTCATTTGAGCACTGTCACTATCATTTTGGGCACTTTTTAGGCTTTCTTAAGACTGCCGGGGGTGGCGCCGCAAAAATGCTCGGTTCTCCCATAGACTAACATTGGGCTCGTTGCTCGGGTCGAGCACCCGAGTATCACGGTGAGCTCAGCCCGAGCATTGAGCACCCGAGCATTTTAGTGCTCGCTCAACACTAGTAGGGACAACTGAACGCTGTGCTGGGATAAAGCCGTTGACGTGCTTCCTGATGCTGCTACTTTAGAGTGTGCAGGGCAGGTGCAGGAGAGAAGGCGTCTTCGCATGCACCATAGACAGGGGATTGGCTTTCATGCACAACAGTGGAAGATGCAATTGTGTCACCTACAGACACTGTTCCTGGACCCTGAGGTTCGGCCCACAAAGTCGGCTGCTTTGCTGCCATGTGCCTGATCATGCTGGTGGTGGTCAGGCTGTGCGTTTTGCCACCCCTGCTGATGCTGGCCTGGCAGGTGGTGCAAATGGCCTTTTTGGGGTTATCGGCAGAGTCTTTAAAAAACAACCAGACTCGGGAAGACCTAACAGTTGTACTGGCAACTTCCTTCGTGTTGATGTTACGGGGAACGGTTGCCTGCCTTCTGTCTGCGGCCACCACACAGCATCTTCTTCCCTGTTCGGGTGCTCTGCCTCCCTCCCCCTGTGTTCTGCTGTCCTAGCTCTGCATGTCCTCCTGCCAGGTTGGGTCAGTTACTATATCATCCACCACCTCGTTTTCCACTTCCGCACCCTGGTCCTCCTCCTGACTTTCTGGCAATTGTGTCTCATCATCGTCCACCTCTTGTGACACTTTCCCACAATCGCCTTCGTGTAACCGTGGCTGCTCAAATATTTGGGCATCGCTACACGCGATCTCCTATTGCCCCACTTCAAGTGGACCGGGCGAGAGGCCCAAATCTATAAATGGAAAAGTGAACAGTGTGGCGCCCCTGAGGGTTCAGTCGCTACAGGGGTACTGCACCTCAGACCGTGGTGTGGTATCTCCTCTCCGAGGTAAGGAAGGAGCACCTATTGGGACCCCACCACATCCATCCAACACTACACCTCTCCCACCTGAGGGGGGCTTAAAGGCACCAGGGTGCTGCCCCAGCCGTGATAAGAGGAGATGGGGGGGAACCGAAGTAAGGGGGAACCATGTAGTGGGTAAGGGTGGAGGACGCACTTTAGGTTACACCACAAAATTCATATTTACTAATCAGCCATCTTGGGCTTATGGTCTTTGATTGTGATCTTCATCACTGAGCGAGGCTTTCTTTGTGAACCTGCAGCTGATTGAGGATACATGGTCCTCGTCCTCTGGCCTTGAGGCGAGGAGCGGGTTAGAGATAACGGTTGTCTCTGCACGGTCAAGGTCCCTACCCAAGAAGGCCTGGAGGGGTGCAGAGGAGACAAGCTCCACAGGCAAAAGGATCCCAGGGGGATGCAGACGGAGCGGTATACTCCACCTGTCCTCATTATTCTGGCCTAGTCAGAGGGATTCATACTGCAAGAGCGGTACCGGCCCCCGATATCTGACTCTGTCACTTTAAGTCCTAGTCGGAGTAGCCCGGAGGCTCAGTGGATCCCACCGGGTAATGGAGCAGAGTCGCCACCGTACCCTTGTTCTGTGCATAGTCCAGAGGGAGACCCAGCCTTGTAACATGCACCACATACGGACAGGAGAGGACCTAGTGGGAAAGTCTAGGAACACTCTGGTGCAGAAGGTCCTGATTGTTGCACCCGAACTACCCGGAGTGTGCTGAACCCCTTCCTGGTGGCCGCAGCGTGCCATGAGGAGCAAGGAGAAGCCTTGCAGCTGACACCTAACATCATGAGTAAAGCTTGGAAGACTGCATCCATTGCCTCCGGCTCCTTATTGCAACGCGGCACCGCACTACACCGCACCACATCTCCTACTACTACTACTCTGATCCGTCTGCTCTGCCCTGAGGCCCTGCTCCGCCTGTGGAGAGTAGTACCATCTTCTGCTGCCACTACATCCCGCCTCAGAGGACTGAACGCAGCACTGGTGGAGGATCACCAGAAACCACAGGTGGCGTAGTGATTAAATCCACTCGTTAACCATCAACTCTGATAGCCCATAAAATCTTTTATGTGATGGCCCTGGGCACAAAATGGGTCCAGGCCACGACTGCAACACCCCCAACATTTGACCCGGCTCCGAGTACCCCCATCTCCCAGGGTAGGGTTGTGAGCGTCACAACAGCTCTCCAGGGTGTCCAAGTGTGGGATCAGTTGTCTCTGGGTACTCCGCATGGTGGGAGGAAGGAGGATCAGGGTGAGGAATATGCGGTCCAGACTCACGGTTACTGAGACTTGACCGTTTGGAAGACAGGGTGGTTGTGGTGGTGGCTATGTGACTAGAAGCATTATCCACTATCCAAAAAGCAACCTTTTGACACTTCTTTGTGTTCAATAGTGGTGTTCAGCGGTCCCCTAGAAATTGGGACAGGAAGGTCAGGCGAGAAGATGTGGGTGTTTGTTGTGGCACAATTTTGGCTTGCCCATGGCCTTGTCCTCAGCCTCTGCATGCACCATTACCATTATGTCCAGTTCCCCGTCACTTGCCACGCGCCTTGCCCATTTTAAATGGAGGACAGTATCTTCCACGCTCACTACAAATGACTGAGTTTGGAGCGAACTTATATATGATCCGTGTGATAGAGAAAACAGAGTTTTAAAAACCTGGCCAGTAGGTAAGTAGTTTGAACAGCAAACTAGTGTGAATTGCTTCACTGACACACTGAAAGAAATTTTTAATGGAGGCCAGAAATGGCTGTATTTTCTGACAATGTATATGTGATCCGTTTGACGGAGAAAACACAGTTTTAAATACCTGGCCTGTAGGTAACTAGTTTGAACAGCAAACTGCGGTGAATTGCTTCAATGACACACTAAAGGAAATTTTTAATGGAGGCCAGAAATGGTAGTTTTTTCGGACAACGTATATGTGATCCTTTTGATGGAGAAAACACAGTTTTAAATAGCTGGATTTCTAGCGCTCTAATATGGAAAGGACCTGGCTGTATTCTGCAGTGCCAACAAGCAAATGGCACAGAGAAAATTGTAATCTCTGGATTGCTTTTTAAGCAAATAATGAGGATTAAGATCCAAAGAAAAGTATTCCTGGCCCCTGAGACCTGGGCCTTTGTATAGAAATATCCAACAGGAGCAAAAGGCAGTATTGGAATGGAGCCTCTTGTGCTATATGCACTGCAGTCTGCTATATACACTGCCTGCCTATACACCCTGCCTGCCTGATATCTTTGCAGCTAGATTAGTCCTCAGAAGGACTGTTTGTTAAGATGGATATGTGTAATGTACGGTTTTTCTCCCTACCCTACCTAATACACAATCAAATCTCTCCCTGACACAGCTGCAGCTCTCCCTACACTGTCTGATCCAGAGTGACTGTGACGAGCATGTCGGCGTCAGGTCTGATATAGACCTGATGACGCTGTGCGGCCAGCCAATCACTGTAATGCCCGCAACCAACATGGCTACGGAATTACAGTGCATGACAGGCAATCCCTGCATGTTCATTGTCTCTCTAAAGAGCGCCAAACATGCAGGGAGGCGACCCGAGTTCCCTCCCGAGCAACCCGGAAATACTCGGCGAGCGCCGAGCAACTCGAGCAGTGAGATGCTTGGGCGGGCACCGAGCAGTAGTAAGCATGCTCGCTCATCACTATTTGTGAGCAGAAGAGGGCAGTTGTTGAGTTCCAGCATCAACAAGGCTGTTGGTATTCAGTTCTGACTCCACAAATAAGACCTCAGGAGTGGAAATGGATGTCAGACATCTGTACCGTCCTCCAAAACTTTGAGGACTCCACCAAGATGGTGAGCGTTGATGACGCCATAAATAGCATCACAATCCCGATTCTCTGTCTTCTGAAATGCTCTCTGCTCACAATCAAAGAGGATGCATTGCAGGCGGAGCACAGTGAGATGGAGCAAGGAACCATACAGGGTGATTATACACAGCCCAGCCTCATCTCATCCTAACGTAGATTGGGTGACAATGAGGAAGAGCAGGAGGAGGAGGAAGAACAGGAGCTAGTTTCATGCGCTATAGACGCTACTACCTGCACAACTGTCATTCCGTCTGTTCAGAGTAGATAGCCTGAGGACAGGGAGGAGCAGGAGGAGGAGGAGATCATGGTCAGTCTTCCTCTTTGTGAGGACACGGAAGACTTGCCTGTTAGCAGTCTGGCACGCATGGCTGAGTTTATGTTACTCTGCCTTTCCCGTAACCCTCGCATTCTCAAAATTTTGTGTGACAGTCATTACTGGTTGGTGACACTTCTAGATCCGCACTACAAGGAGAACTTTATATCTCTAATTCCTGAGGTGGACAGGTCTACAAAAATGGGGTAGTACCAGAAGGCCCTTGTTGCGGAACTATTACAAAAATTCCCATCTTAAAACGCTGGTGGCAGAGGTCACAGTTTGTTGGACAACCAAGAAGTACATGTGAGAGAGACACAACTCCAATCAAGCAGAGGCAGGGGAACACTGTCAAAATTCTGGGAGAGTTTTCTCAGCCCCTCCCATCGCACAGGCCCTGAGGCGCTGAGTGCTCTCCCAAGGAGTGCAAAGTTTGGGAAGATGCTGAGGGAGTACCTTGCTGACCATACCAATGTCCTCCATGATTCCTCTGTGCCTTATAATTATTGGATATCTAAGCTGGACACGTGTAATGAACTGACTCTATATGCCTTGGAGGTCCTGGCCTGCCCTGCCGCTAGCGTTTTATCAGAGCGGGTTTTTAGTGCTTCTGTTGGAATTATAACTGATAATCGCATCCGCCTGTCAACTGAAAATACTGATAGGCTGACTCTTATTAAAATGAACAAGGGCTGGATTGGGCCAGACTTCTCAACACCACCGAATGATAGCAGCGTAACATAAACTCAAATCCAGTGTCTTTTTTTGGGAGGTCTATTTCCATGCACCTTTTCACACCCACATATGGGTAAACGCCTCCTGAATTTGGCTATTTGCTCTTGTCCTCCTCCTTCTCATCATCCTCCACAAGCATATCACCAGGGTGACTGTAGTCCGTGATGCAACACCCACATGATATTTTTAAAGAGTGTTTATGATGCCCGTAAAAAAATTTTTTTATACAGTATGTTCATTTATACCCCCCAGGGGTAAATGTTTGTCAGCACATACACTTAGTGCATGGGCATTACAAGTATAGGAGACCCGCTCCTTTCTAATGGGAACATTTTTTTATGAGGCCCTCCTCCATGTATTTTCCAAGGTGCATTGAAGTGCCTCCCAATTATTTTTTCAGCCCTTGCATTCACTGCATAGGGAAACACTATGGGAGACCCACAACCTAAGAATGGGAACATTTTTTCATGAGGTACTCTACGTCTCTTCCAAGGGGCATTGGAGTGCCTCCCAATTTTTGCCAGTCCTTGCATTCACTGCATAGGCAAACACTATGGGAGACCCACTTCCTAATAATGGGAACATTGTTTTCAGGAGGCCCTCTGACATCCACATCTCTTCCAAGGGGCATTGGAGTGGCTCCAAATTTTTGGCAACCCTTGCACTCACTGCATAGGCCAACACTATGGGAGACCCATTTCCTAATAATGGGAAAATTTTTTCATGTGGCCCTCTACGTCTCTTACAAGGGGCATTGGAGTGCCTCCCAATTTTTGACAGCCCTTGCATTGACTGCATAGGCATACACTATGGGAGACTCACTTCAAAATTATGGGAACATTGTTTTCATGAGGCCCTCTGACCTCCAAGTCTTTTCCAAGGGGCATTGGAGTGCCTCAAATGTTTTGGAAACCCTTGCTTTCACTGCATAGGCAAACACAATGGGAGACCCTCTTCCTAATAATGGGAATATTGTTTCCAGGAGGCCCTCTGACCTCCACGTCTCTTCCAAGGGGCATTGGAGTGCCTCCAAATTTTTGGCAACCCTTGCATTCACTGCATAGGCAAACACAATGGGAGACCCACTTCCTAATAATGGGAACATTGTTTGCAGGAGGCCCTCTGCCCTCCACGTCTCTTCCAGGGGGCATTGGAGTGCCTCCAAATTTTTGGCAACCCTTGCATTCACTGCATAAGCAAACACAATGGGAGACCACTCCCTAATAATGGGAACATTTTTTTACAGGAATCCCTCCTCTACGTCTCTTCCAAGAGGCATTGGAGTACATCCAAATTTTTGGCAGACCTTGCATTCACTGCAAAGGCAAACAGTATGGGAGACCCACTTCCTAATACTTGGAACATTGTTTTCAGGAGGCCCTCTTCTAAGTCTCTTCAAAAGGGTATTGTAATGCGTCCAAATTTTCAAAGGGTTATTGGGGTGCGTCCACATTTTGGGCAGCCCTGCCACGCACTGCATATGCAATAACAGTATAGGAGACCCACTCTTTAGTAATGGGAACAACAAAGCATAGCCGACTGATGGCTCTCTTACAATAGCGAGGGCCGACTGCTGGCTTTTTAAGAATAGTAAATGCTCTCTGATGGACCTATAAAAATAGGCTTTTTGACTTTCAGAGTCCCTGGTTCATAAATGAAACAGGATGTGGCTGATCATGTCTCACACACTACATGGCCAGATAAGGTTGTAAAAAGTTAAAATGACATTTCTCAGTGAATGCATTTGTCACAGGTGAAAGCAATGCAAAAGTGCAAAAACACATCAAAAATGCTACGTGTAAACATAACCCAAGGTGTGGAGGAGTATTTTTGTTTTTGCTTATTTATTTTGCCTTATGTGCAAGTCATTACCCTGGAAAGGATATTCCTTAACATATTTCCCAGGAAAATCCATTTTGGTTTCATTTTTGTATGTTTTATTGTGAGTCCGTTAAAGTGGCGTACTACTCTGACAACATTGTTGACAGCAGTGACCTGGAAGTCAGAAATGCTGTTCCCATGTCATTTGAGCACTGTTCCCATCGATTTGTACAATTTATAGGCCCTCTGCAGACCGCCGGGGGAGCCTCCTGAAAAATGCTTGAGTTTCCCAAAGATTTACATTGGGCTTGTTGCTCAGGTCGAGCACCCGAGCATTCCAATATGCTGAACCCGAGCATCGAGCTTCTGAGCATTTTAGTGCTCGCCCATCACTAACCAGGACATTAAAGTAATGGAACACTGCTAGCAGGGTTTTTGGAATGACTCAATGATGGCAGATTGCTGTTGGATGTTATATAGGAACAACCCCGACAGTCTAATGTCAAGCACTTTTAATTTTTGCTCATTTTGGTTTCTATTTTGCATGTGAAATTATTTTGGTTCAATAAAAACTGTTTTGTAAGGTCAAGCATTTTTTTCTGGTATATAGATTAATGTTTTCTTAATGTCGCCATTATATTTCCTATACCTTATAATAATGATGCTGCTCCGTGGAAACTATACCTGCAACAGAAAAACTATATACATTTTTAAAATTAGAGCAAAAATATGATTCAGAAAAGTACAGGTATTTTTTTTGTAGACCTGTGTAATTTTCTTTGGTGGTCACTAGAGATGAGCGGTGTTCGACTAGAACTGTTCACCAATCTCAAATTCGAGCTGTTTTGGGCGGTGTTCGAGTTGTTCGACGAACCCGAACGATTTGCAAAAAATTCGGCTGTTCGAGGTTATGTTCGATAACTGTTCGTGCACCAAAAGCGTGTCCTGCATGTCTGGCGCTATTTTGAGCACCAATCATGCAGGGATTGCCTGCCACTCACTGTAATGCCACAGCCATGGTGGTTGTGGCATTACAGTGATTGCCCAAATCGATGGGAACAGTGCCAACAGTGAAACATGAAAAGCGGCAATTCAGCAGCCGCATAGACCGGTACCCGACAATTTAGAACAGAAAGAATAGAGCATCACACATAGATTAGATAGAAACAAGTCAGCCACATATATACGAAGTACAGTGACAGTGTTGCTTACTGTACTTGTCATTTAGTGTAAAGGATTTATCAAAAAAAATAATAGTGTTTTCATGCACCGTCTCTTTAAAAAAGCCGGCCGGCAATTCAGCAGCGGTACCCGACAATTTAGAATAGAAAGAATAGAGAATCACACATAGATTAGATAGATAGAAACATGTCAGTCACATATATGAAGTACAGTGACAGTGTTGCTTACTGTACTTGTCATTTAGTGTAAAGGATTTATTAAAAAAAATAATAGTGTTTTTATGCACTGTCTCTTTAAAAAAGCCGGCCGGCAATTCAGCAGCGGTACCCGACAATTTAGAATAGAAGGAATAGAGAATCACACATAGATTAGATAGATAGAAACATGTCAGTCACATATATATGAAGTACAGTGACAGTGTTGCTTACTGTACTTGTCATTTAGTGTTAAAATAAAGGATTTATTTAAAAAAAAATTGGCGTGGGGGTCCCCATAATTTTAGGCTCTAGCGGAGGTTAAGCAGACGGCTGGGGCAGATGTTTGAAGCCTGGGAGGGGGGTAATACCCATGGAGCTTCCCAGGCTACTAATATCAGCCACCAGCTGAATACCTAGCCTTTACTAGCTATTAAAATGGGGGACCCCCCAAAAAAAATGACGTGGGGTCCCCCCTATTTTAATAGTTAGCAAAGGCTAGGCAGACAGCTGGGGGCTGATATTAATAGCCCAGGAAGGGTGCCATGAATATTGGCCCCCTCCCAGGCTAGAAACACCAGCCGTCAGCCGCCCCAGAACTGGCGCATCCATAGGATGCGCTAATTCTGGCACTTAGCCTCGCTCTTCCCACTGCCCTGTAGCGGTGGCAGTGGGGTAATAGGGCTGGGGTTGATGTCAGCTTATAATGCCAGCTGACATCAAGCCCAGGTTAGTAATGGAGAGGCGTCTATAAGACACCCCCATTACTAATCCCATAGTCAAAGTTAAAAGAAAACACAAACACCCAGAATAAACTCCTTTAATTGAAATAAAGACACATTCCTTTATTGTTCTAAATTAAACCATACTTACCACCACGCCCATTCCAGCTGAAGCCAACGATCTCCTGCAATAAAAGTAAAATAATAAAGCAACATCATCCTTACCTTTCCATGGTTCCCACGACAGCTTCAGCTCTGCTACATCGAGATGACAGGCTGGACCGCAGCAGAACGCTGCCATCCAGCTTGCCATGCCGCGGACACTGAGAAGCGCAGGCATGCTTGCGCTCCTCAGTGTCTCGCTGTGACGGCATAAAGATGAGACGAGTTCATGTCCAATGAACTCAGCTCACCTCATGCACGTCACTGACAGCGTGGGAGAATTCTCCTGCACTCAGCGCTACAGCGTGAGAATTTTCCCACTCTGTCAGTGACGTGCATGAGGTGAGCTCATTCATGTCCAATGATCTCAGCTCACCTCATGCACGTCACTGACAGCGTGGGAGAATTCTCACGCTGTAGCGCTGAGTGCAGGAGAATTTTCCCACGCTGTCAGTGACGTTCATGAGGTGAGCTGAGATCATTGGACATGAACTCGTCTCATCTTTATGCCGTCACAGCGAGACACTGAGGAGCGCAAGCATGCCTGCCCTTCTCAGTGTCTGCGGGATGACAGGCTGGATGGCAGCGTTCTGCTGCGGTCCAGCCTCTCATCTCGATGTAGCAGAGCTGAAGCTGTCGTGGGAACCATGGAAAGGTAAGCATGAGGTTGCTTTATTATTTTACTTTTATTGCAGAAGACATTGGCTTCAGCTGGAATGGGCGTGACGGTAAGTATGGTTTAATTTAGAACAATAAAGAATTGTGTGTTTATTTCAATTAAAGGACTTTATTCTGGGTGTTGTGTTTTTTTTTAATACTTTACTAGAAATTCATGGCGGTCATGTCGAATATTGGCGTGACCCCATGAATTTCGGGCTTAGGGCCAGCTGATAATGCCAAGCTGGCCCTAACCCCTTTATTACCCAGTGAGCCACCGCACCAGGGCCCTGGATGAGTTGGGTACAGCGCCAGAAGATGGCGCTTCTATGAAAGCGCCATTTTCCGGGGTGGCTGCGGACTGCAATTTGCAGCGGGGGGGACCCAGAAAGCTTGGGCCTCCCTGCGCTGCAGATTCCAGCCCCCAGCTGCCTAGTTGTACCTGGCTGGACACAAAAATAGGGCGAAGCCCCAC
The DNA here is from genome assembly GCF_046119375.1 of Phyllobates terribilis. NCBI lineage: Eukaryota > Metazoa > Chordata > Amphibia > Anura > Dendrobatidae > Phyllobates > Phyllobates terribilis. Next base: position 451,097,329 of record NW_027362764.1, read on the forward strand.
GTATTTTTTTTTTAAATTATTTCATGAAATTCATGAAATAATTAAGAAAAAAAGGGCTTCCCTATATTGTTGTGTCCAACCAGGTACAAATAGGCAGCTGGTGGTTGGGGGCAGCCCGTTCCTGCCTGCTGTACCTGGCTGGACACAAATATAGTGCGAAGCCCCACGTCAATTTTTTTTTAAATTATTTCATGAAACTAGATGGTGGCCCGATTCTAACGCATCGGGTATTCTAGAATATGTATGCGGCAGACCCGGAGCAATCAGCAGAGTGGTGTTTAAATTTGGCGCCAAAATCGCTGACTGGTCGCGGCCAGCAACCGCGACCAATCAGCAAAGCGGTGTTGAAATTTGGCGACTATATCGCTGATTGGTCACGGCCGGCGGTTGCGACTAATCAGCAGAGCGGGGTTTAAATTTTGTGCCAATAATGCTGATTGGTCGCGGTCGCAACCAATCAGCAAAGCGGTGTTTAAATTTTGCGCCAATAATGCTGATTGGTTGCGGTTGCGACCAATCAGCAAAGCGGTGTTTAAATTTGGCGCCAATAACGGTGATTGGTCACGACCGCGACCATTCAGCAGGGCGGTGTTTAAATTTGGCGGCAACAATGTTGATTAGTCGCGGCCGGCGGTCGCGACCAATCAGCAGAGTGGGGTTTAAATTTGGCGCCAATAATGCTGATTGGTCGCAATCGCCGGCCGCGACCAATCAGCAGAGCGGTGTTTCAATTTGGCACCAAAATTGCTGATTGGTCGCGGCCGGCAACCGTGACCCTTCAGCAGAGCGGGGTTTAAATTTGGCGCCAATACTGCTGATTGGTTGCTGACGGCGACCGTGATCAATCAGCAGAGCGGTGTTTAAATTTGGCGCCAATAATGCTGATTAGTCGCGGCCGGCATCCGCGACCAAGTAGCAGAGCGGGGTTTAAATTTGGCGCCAATCTCGCTGATTGGTCGCGGCTGGAGTCCGCTACCAATCAGAAGAGCGTTGTTTAAATTTGGCGCCAATCTCACTGATTGGTCGCGGCCGCTATTTAAATGTGGCGCCCAAATCGCTGATTGGTCGCGGCTGGAGTCCGCGACCAATCAGCAGAGCGGTGTTTAATTTTAGCGCCAAGATCACTGATTGGTCGCGTGCGGAGAGCGCGACCAATCAGCGAATCGTATTGGTGAGGACCGGGGAGCGCCGCTGCCTGGTCGGATACTTCCGCTGCGAGAAGCCGGGAGATGAGCGACTGCTCGCAGCAGATGTATCCCGACCCGCAGCTCCGCTCCCCGGTCCTCCCTTGACACCCTAGCCGCTGATCTCCCCACAGTATCCGCATGGTGTTACAAAGATCCGGACATTTGTGTTAAAAATCGCTGATTGGTCGCGGGCGCTGCCCGCGACCAATCACCGATTTGGGCGCCAGATTTAAATATCGGCCGCAACCAATCACCGATCTTGGCTCCACATTTAAACACCGCTGTGCTGATTGGTCGCCGACGCTGGGCGCGACTAATCACCGATTTTGGCGCCACATTTAAATAGCGTCCGCGACCAATCAGTACAGCGGTGTTTAAATGTGGAGCCAAGATGGGTGATTGGTCGCGGCCGATATTTAAATTTGGCGCCCAAATCGGTGATTGGTCGCGGGCAGCGCCAGCGACCAATCAGCGATTTTTAACACAATTGTCCGGACCTTTGTAACACCATGCGGATACTGTGGGGACATCAGCGGCTAGGGTGTGAAGGGAGGACCGGGGAGCGGAGCTGCGGGTCGGGATACTTCTGCTCCGAGCGCCCGCTCATGTCCCGGGTTCTCGCAGCGGAAGTATCCGCACAGGCAGCGCCGCTGACATCCATGCGGCTAGGGCGTGAAAGGAGGACCGGGGAGCGGCGCTGACATCCAATTGGTTGCGGCTGCTATTTAAATGTGCCGCACAAATCGGTGATTGGTCGCCGTCTTGACCGCAACCAATCACTGATCTTGCCGCCAAAGTTAAACACTACTGTGCTGATTGGTCGCGGACGCTGCCCGCGACCAATCACCGATTTGTGCGCCAAATTTAAATATCAGCCTCATGCACGTCACTGACAGCGTGGGAAAATTCTCCTGCACTCAGCGCTTCAGCGTGAGAATTCTCCCACGCTGTCAGTGATGTGCATGAGGTGAGCCGAGCTCATTGGATATGACGTCGGCTCATCTTTATGCCGTCACAGCCAGACACTGAGGAGCGCAAGCAAGCCTTCGCTTCTCAGTGTCTGCGGGATGACAGGCTGGATGGCAGCGTTCTGCTGCGGTCCAGCCTGTCATCTCGATGTAGCAGAGCTGAAGCTGTCGTGGGAACCATGGAAAGGTAAGGATGATGTTGGTTTATTATTTTACTTTTATTGCAGGAGATCGTTGGCTTCAGCTGGAATGGGCGTGATGGTAAGTATGGTTTAATTTAGAACAATAAAAAATTGTGTGTTTACTTCAATTAAAGGACTTTATTCTGGGTGTTTGTGTTTTCTTTTAACTTTGACTATGGGGTTAGTAATGGGGGTGTCTTATAGACGCCTCTCCATTACTAACCTGGGCTTGATGTCAGCTGGCATTATAAGCTGACATCAACCCCAGCCCTATTACCCCACTGCCACCGCTACAGGGCAGTGGGAAGAGCGAGGCTAAGTGCCAGATTTGGCGCATCCTACGGATGCGCCATTTCTGGGACAGCTGACGGCTGGTGTTTCTAGCCTGGGAGGGGGCCAATATTCATGGCACCCTTCCTGGGCTATTAATATCTGCCCCCAGCTGTCTGCTTAGCCTTTGCAAGCTATTTAAATAGGGGGGACCCCACGTCATTTTTTTGGGGGGGTCCCCCATTTTAATAGCTAGTAAAGGCTAGGTATTCAGCTGGGGGCTGATATTAGTAGCCTGGGAAGCTCCGTGGGTATTACTCCCTTCCCAGGCTTCAAACATCTGCCCCAGCCATCTGCTTAACCTCCGCTACAGACTAAAATTACGGGGAACCCCACGCCAATTTTTTTTTTAATAAATCCTTTATTTTAACACTAAATGACAAGTACAGTGATCAACACTGTCACTGTACTTCTTATATATGTGACTGACATGTTTCTATCTATCTAATCTATGTGTGATGCTCTATCTTTCTGTTCTAAATTGTCGGGTACCGAGGCTGAATTGCCGGCCGGCTTTTTTAAAGAGACGGTGCATGAAAACACTATTATTTTTTTAAATAAATCCTTTACACTAAATGACAAGTACAGTAACCAACACTGTCACTGTACTTATTATATATGTGATTGGCATGTTTATATCTATCTATGTGTGATGCTCTATTCTTTCTGTTATAAGGCTGTGTGCCCACGTAGCGTTTTTCAAGCGTTTATGCTGCGGAATTTCCGCAGCGGAAACGCTTGTGAAACGCTAGGTAATCCGCACCCCATGGTCCCAAAGGGGATTCCGCATGTTCTATGCACATGCTGCGGATTTTTCCGCAGCGTTTATGCTGCGTATAAAAATCCGCAGCATGTCATTTAATTTTGCGGAAGTGCCGCGGAACTCCCGCCATTGACTTGCATTGAGACGCACAGAAACCGCGACTGTACATTTTTACAAGCGGCTTCTATGCGTCTCTATGTGCGGATGGTACCCAGTTCTGGAGGAGAGAAGACTCTCATCCAGACCTGGGTACCATTGTACCAGTAAAAAAAGAATAAAATAACAAATAAAGTTTATACTCACCTGTCCGGCGTCTTCTCTCTGAATGCCAGCAGCGCTGAAGGACCTTCGGTAACGTCACAGTCATGTGACCGCAGGCCCTTCACCGCTCTGTCTCGCGATATGCCGGCAGCCGGGAACCAGACAGGAACGAGCGCTGCTGCACACACCGGGGCCTCGGGGGTGAGTATAGCTTTATTTGTTTTAATTTTTACGGTTCACACTGTATAAATCCATGCTGTTTGCATGGATTTATACAGTGTGACCTAGTTGTCAAGCACTTTCCAAGTGATGCTATCGCCTGGAAAGTGCTTGTCAATCTGCATGCGGAAACGCATGTGAACCCGCATGTGGATCCGCATGTATTCTGCTGGAAAAACGCATGCACAATCTGCATGCATTTTTTTCTGCCAGGGAGATGCAGAAATGCTGCAGAAATTTTCTGCTTCATTTCTGCATCGTGGGCACATAGCCTAAATTGTCAGGTACCGCTGCTGAATTGCCGGCCGGCTTTTTTAAAGAGACGGTGCACGAAAACACTATTATTTTTTTTAATAACTCCTTTACACTAAATGACAAGTACAGTAAGCAACACTGTCACTGTGCTTCTTATATGTGTGACTGACATGTTTCTATCTATCTAATCTATGTGTGATGCTCTATTCCTTCTTGTCTAAATTGTCGGGTACCGGTGTATGCCGCTGCTGAATTGCCGGCCGGCTTTTTTAAAGAGAGCAAATTGTCAATTAATAACTGTAATACCTCACGTACGCTGCGCCAATGAGACTCCAGATCAGGCGAATAAATCAAAATGTCATCCAAATACACAACCACATTTTTGCCGATCAAAGGTCTAAGGATGTCATTAATAAGATTCTGAAAAAATGCTGGTGCATTGGTAAGACCAAAAGGCATAACTAGATTCTCAAAATGACCCATATGAGTGTTAAAAGCAGTCTTCCATTCATCACCCTCCTTCATGCGCAACAAATTGTATGCCCCCCGGAGATCAATTTTAGAGAACCACTTGGCCCCCACTAACTGGTTAAACAAATCAGGAATCAATGGCAGTGGGTAGGGATTACGTACAGTAATTTTATTAATGTCGCGAAAGTCCAGATAAGGACGTAAACTGCCGTCCTTTTTTTTTAACAAAAAAAAATCCAACAGCCACAGGTGACTTAGAGGGTCTGATATGACCAGCGGCCAAGCTCGTCTGTATGTATTCCTCCAAAGCCTTTCTCTCAGGAATAGTAAGATTAAATAAACGACTTTTAGGAAGAGTCGCTCCAAGGACAAATTCAATGGTACAATCATAGTCTCTATGGGGAGGCAAAATTTGCGACTCTCCCTCAGAAAAAACTTTCCAAAAATCCTGTATAGGTACAGGTAATTCCCCTTTATCCACAGCAGTAATGCGCCCGTTACAACACTTGTCATAACACTTAGGGCTCCAGGACTTAATTTCATTAGTAGACCAATCCAGTACAGGATTGTGCAATTTTAACCAGGGTAACCCCAAAATTACTGGAGAAGGCAAATTATTTAATACTACCAAATCCAAATTTTCTTGGTGAATACCATTAATAGTGAGGGGAAATTCATAAACCTTGTGAGTAACACATTTCAAGGGAGAGCCATCGACAGAAACCATGGCAATAGGGGATGACAAAGGTTTGGGTTTTAATTTAAGTTTTTCCAAGAAACCCCCATCAATCACATTCAGAGTAGAACCACAATCCACAAATACCCGAAATTCAATTAATTCTTCCTGAGCTGCAGTAGTAGCAGAAAGAAATACCCCTTTAGTGTTTAAACCGGCTATACGGGCGTAACTGACCTTTTTTTTTTCTTTGTTCATACGAAGCACACAGCTCTTAATGAAATGGTCAGATTTTCCGCAATAAAAGCACAAACCTTCAGAAAACCTGCGGTCTTTTTCCTGAGAGCTGGGTGACATCGCCCCAATCTCCATCGGCTCTCCAATGTCAGTACAGACCCTCTCAAGACTAGGAGCTGACATGGCAAAGGATTTACTCTCATTAACCCTTGCACGCAGTCTCCTGTCCACCCGTATAGCTAATTGCATTGCCTCCTGCAAGTTTCCAGGTGTAGGATGAGCAATAAGCAGATCCTTAACCCTTTCACCTAGCCCAGCAAGAAACAAACTTTTCAGAGCTGAATCATTGCACCCCACCTGAGCAGACCACCGACGGAAGTGAGTACAATAATTTTCCACATTACCTGATCCCTGTCTCAAAAGTCTCAATTCCGTCTCAGCTGATGAAACACGATCAGGATCATCATACAACAACCCCAAAGCAGAAAAAAAACTATCCACTGATCTAAACCACGGATCACTAGGTTGGAGAGAAAAGGCCCATCCCTGAGGTTCTTTGCGCAAAAGTGACATTATGAACCCTATGCGCTGTGATTCATCACCAGAGGATCTGGGACTCAAACGAAAATACAATAAACAAGCATTTTTAAAGGAAAAAAAATCTTGTTGTTCACCAAAAAATAAATCAGGCAATCGTACCTTTGGCTCCACAAAATGCGCTCCAGAACAGCTACTCACGTGTTGTTGGAGCTCGGCCACCTCCAGAGAGAGTCCCTGCAGGTGTTGAGCCAAATCCTGAACCGACACCATGATGGAAACTGGAGGTCTTTCCTTATAGATATTTTTGGGCTGGACTTACTGTTATGATACGCTACAAGCACTAAGGAAAGACAGGAGATCTGTCCCTACAATAGAACTATGCTAGATCCCTAAGATGTAACGGGGAACCTGATCCTGCGATCAGACCCACTAAAGTCCTCAGCTAGTCTGAACGAAGACCTATAGATGTGAGGGAGGGATCCCTACAAGAACTAGGGACTGGGAGAAAGATGGACACCTCCTAGCAGAAATTGTTGCAGTAAAAAGACAAACATACAACATAGAACATAAAGGTCAAAAGACCTAGCTAAACTGACTGAGAAAGGTTACAAAGCACCTGGCTAGCTTAAGAGTAGAAATTACAATGAAGTCCAGCATGGCCAGAAGGGCTGAGCAGGATTAAATAGGCAAAAAGGTCATGTGACCAGCAAAACAGAAAAAACCTAACAGGAGAGTTCTAACAGGGGAAGGGGACATCCTGCATGGGGCATTATATGGGGGGGAGTGACATCCTGCATGGGGCATTATATGAGGGGTAGGGACATCCTGCATAGGGCAATATATGGGGGGTGACATCTTGCATGGGGCATTATATGGGGGGTGACATCCTGCATGGGGCATTATATAAGGGGTGACATCCTGCATGAGGCGTTATATGGGGGGGAAGGGACATCCTGCATGGGGCATTATATAGGAGGGAAAGGGACATCCTGCATAGGGCATTATATGGGGGGGAGAAGTGACATCCTGCATGGGGCATTATATGGGGGGGAGTGACATCCTGCATGGGGCATTATATGGGGGGTGACAACCTGCATGGGGCATTATAAGGGGGGGACAGCCTGCATGGGGCATTATAAGTGGGGAACAGCCTGCATAGGGCATTATGTAGGGGGGCGCAGCCTGCATGGAGCATTATATGGGGGCCAGTATCCTGTAAGGAGCGTTATAAGGGGACCAGTATCCTGTACGGAGCATTTTATGGGGGCCAGTATTCTGTATGGAGCAATATATGGGGGCCAGTATTTTGTATGGAGTGTTATATGGGGGCCAGTATTCCGTATGGAGTGTTATATGGGTGCCAGTATTCTGTATGGAGCATATTATGGGGACAAGTATACTGTGTGGAGCGATTCGCCAGTTTCTGAGCTATTGTAGAATTTACAATAGATATCACACATTTAATGTAAGAAGTGAAATCTTTGCATTTTACTATATATATATATGTCTCCGCGGTATCTGTGCATCATGAATCGTGGTATGTGTTAAAGGGGCCACTGAGACTCTTTCGCCCAGGGCCCAGAAAAACCTGGAGCCGGCCCTGGTCAGGGCTCACCGTAATCAGGCAGTCTTCAAATTAATATGCCTTGGAGATTGCAGTCCTACAGATGAAGAGTTGTGGGCAGCTCTCCAGGCTCAGTTTGACCAATGGCTGTCTCCGCTGAACCTAGAGCCAGGGAAGGCCATGTGTGATAATGGTGAAAACCTGGTGTTACAGCTCACATCCTCAACCTGGTGGTACAGTGATTTCTCCACCACTATCCTGGCCTGGATGAGCTGCTTCATAAAGTACGGAAGCTGTGTGCTCACTTCTGCTGTTCGCACCCCTCATTTCATCGACTTGCATCGATATAGAGTTCTTTGTCCGTGCCAGTTAACAGGTTGATCTGCGACATGCCGATGTGGTGGAATACAGTGATCCAGGGGTTTGGTGATTCCAGACAAACTGTTAGTGAAGGTGCAAGAGGAAGAGGTGATAGGTGAACAGCTGTCAGAGGATGAAGAGGATAATCATCCCCTCTCGTTTGAACGTGGTTGGCAGGAGGGGACAGAGGAAACAAGCATCAGTGTTATGCAGCCCACAATACAGCCTGGCTTTTGACCTTCTAAAAGAGCCCGACATATGAGTGCCTTCTTGATGCACTATCTGCAACATGATCCTCGTATAGCTAGGATTCGAAATAATGCTGACTACTGGGTTGCCACTCTGTTAGATCCATGTTATAAGAGTCAATTTTGCCAGATCCTTCCCACCCTGGAAAGGGACCCTCTTATGTTGGAGCATCGAAACAAGCTTTAAAGCAACCTTAATAGAGGTTTTCCCCATGATAACAGAGAGGCACACAGTGTGCATCACAGCTGTAGTCTTTCAACCTCAGCACGTCAGTTCGTCAACGCCAAAACATTAGCAGCAGCAGCAGAGTAAGTGGCAGAAGCAATTTCTGGGAGTCCTTTCACACATTTTTTGCACCAGCTCATGCACCAGCACAACAGAGTACAAGTCTGACACATGGTGAATGACTGGAGAGGATTGTGCAGGAGTATCTAGAGTTCAATATCAATACCATCAAGGAGGGTTTGGACCCTTTTACATTTTGGTCTTCAAAAATAGATGAATGGCCTGAGCTTGCCTCTCACGCCTTGGAGGTTTTATCATGCCCGGCAGCCAGTGTTCTCTCTGAACCTGACTTGAGTGCTGCTGGTAGTGTCTTGATGGATAAGAGCATCTGGCTGTCCCCTGAAAGTGTAGATTGACTAACTTTCATCAAGATAAAAAAGTCATGGATCTCCAGGGACTTTTGCACACAAATTGCAGACTGTACAGAGTAGGCGATGTTGTCGTTTTGAGTGTGTTGCATTAATTTCTTGAAATTGCAGTCAGTGATATGGCTTCTGTGCCTGCTCTTGCTGCTGCTGCAGGTTTTAGGCCCTAATTTGGGGAAATGTGCAGAATTCTTATTGTGCCTCCATCTATTGGGTTGGCTGTAGTGGGACAGGTTTGGGTCTGCGTTATACTACTTGTAGTCTGATGACATTGAGGCCACTTCGGTGGTGTTAAGCCCTCACTTAGGGCATTGTGAACACTCATGGTTAGGTCTCCATCTCCTGGGTTGGCTGTACTGGAACAGGTGTAGGTGTTATTTACACTATGTCTACTGTAGTGAAATTGATTAGACATTGCTAGTGTCTGCCACTAATTTTTTGAAATGTGGAGAATCATGATTGAGTCTCCATCTATTGGGTTGGCTGTAGATGAACTGGTTTTGGCCTCCTTTGCAATGCTTATACTCTAGTGAAATTCATGCCACTTTGGTGGTGTTTGTTAGGCCCTCATTTAGGGCAATGTGAACACCCCTGGTTAAGTCTCCATCTCTTGCCTTGTCTGTACTGGAAGAGATGTGGGTCTCATTTACACTATTTCTACTGTAGTGAAATTGATTACACTTTCCTGGCGTCTGCCGCAAATTTTTGGAAATGTGGGGAATCTGGAATGGGTCTCCATCCATTGGGTTGAAGAGGTTTTGGTCTCCATTCATTTCTATAATTATACTGTAGTGAAATTGAGCATTTGGTGCAGATATTATTCTCTCCAAACGGGTACACAAACATGAAAAACTCTAAATTGATTTTCAATAAACAACCATCAGCCGCCCCATCAAGCATCTCTGCTGCTTCTTCCTCCTCCTCTGTTAACATGTCAAGTTGTCTCACGCAGGTGTCTGAAAGAACCAGCTGTATGCCCGCTGCAGTTAGGCTGAGTGACATCCCATCAGCTGTAAGTGAAGCGGACATGCCTGCTGTGTTTGTTTTTCTGAGCACACCACACTTTTCTCAATCCACCATGACATCTCCACCAGCATCTCACTCATGGTCTATCGGTTTGTCTGTTTCACCGTAAATTCTAAAAAGTTTTTTTTTCTTATTAAAGTACACTCTGCACCCCATCTTGACTGAAAAAAAACAGAAATGTAGAATTTTTTGCAAATTTAATAAAAAAGAAAAACTGAAATATCACATAGACATAAGTAGTCAGACCCTTTTCTCAGTATTGAGTAGAAGCACCCTTTTGAGCTACTACAACCATGAGTCTTGTTGGGAATTATGCAACAAGCTTTTCACACCTGGATTTGGGGATCTTCTGCCATTCTTTCTTGCAGATCCTTTCCAGTCAGGTTGGATGGTGAACGTTGGTGGACAGTTATTTTCTGGTCTCTCCAGAGATGCTCAATTGTGTTTAGGTCAGGGCTCTGGCTGGGCCAGTCAAGAATGGTCACAGAGTTGTTCTGAAGCCACTTCTTTGTAATTTTAGCTGTATGCTTAGGGTCATTGTCTTATTAAAAGTTGAACCTTTGTCCAAGTCTGAGGTCCAACAAGTCATTCTGTATCTGCAGCTGAAAAACACCCCCAGCATGATGCTGCCACCACCATGTTTCACTGTTGGAATTGTATTGGGCAAGTGATGAGCAGTGCCTGGTTTTCTCCACACATACCACCTAGAATTATCACCAAAAAGTTCTATCTTCGCCTCATCAGACCAGAGAATCTTATTTCTCATGGTCTGGGAGTCCTTCATGTGTTTTTGGGCAAACTCTTTGCGGGTTTTCATATGTATTTCACTGAGGAGAGGCTTCCGTCGGGCAACTCTGCCATAAAGGCCCGACTGGTGGAGGGCTGCAGTGATAGTTGACTTTGTGGAACTTTCTCCCATCTCCCTACGGCATCTCTGGAGCTCAGCCACAGTGATCTTGGGGTTCTTCTTTACCTCTCCCACCAAGGCTTTTCTCCCACCATTGCTCAGTTTCGCTAAACGGCCAGGTCTAGGAAGACTTCTGGTGGTCCCAAACATCTTCCATTGAAGGATTATGGAGGCCACTGTGCTCTTAGGAACCTTGAGTAATGCAGAAATTATTTTGTAACCTTGGCCAGATCTGTGCATTGCCACAATTCCGTCTCTGAGATCCTTGGGCAGTTCTTTTGAGCTCATGATTCTCATTTGGTCTGACATGCACTGTGAGCTGTGAGGTCTTATACAGACAGGTGTGTGCCTTTCCAAATAAAGTCCTGTCAGTTTAATTAAATACAGCTGGAATCCAATGAAGGAGTAGAATCATCTCAAGGAGGATCACAAGGAAATGGACAGCATGTGACTTAAATATGAGTGTCTGAGCAAAGGGTCTGAATACTTATGACTATGTAATATTTCAGTTTTTCTTTTTTAATAAATTTCCAAAAATTTCTACATTTCTGTTTTTTTCAGTCAATATGGGGTGCAGAGTGTACTTTAATGAGAAAAAAAATGAACTTTTTAGAATTTACCAAATGGCTGCAATGAAACAAGGAGTGAAAAAATGTAAAGGGGTCTGAATACTTTCCGTACCCACTGTACATCTTATCCCCTAAAAGTCAGAATCACCAGACATTTGTGCAATGCCGCTAATAAATTAATTTTCAAATGCTCAGAAGATACTAAACATTTCTCCATTGAACACAATGGGGATACCTCCTTGTGCATTGGGGATAGAACGGGTTAAAAATTCCTTTAGAAGAATTACCATCTAAGAAAATTATTAAACTGTGAATCCTGGTGGAAATATGAGTTAAACTCTAGATCCCCCTTAGGTATGAATATTAGGCAAAATCTAATATACCACTATGAATAAGTCTTTGTTTTTCTTTCTATTGCATTTTCTAACTTTTATTTTCTAAATATGTGTGTTTTTTATATATAAGTGTTTCTATCATCGGGATTGGTGATGCCTAATAAGTGTTTTCTGGCCACGATATCACATAAAACGCTAGTTAGCACAAGGTTAGGGCATGCAATGAATGAGGATTTTTTTCTGAAACACGTTTGCTACTAGCACCCCTCTTCCTCTAGTGATTTATATTTTGTTTGTCTCTTTATCATTCATATTCTATTTTTAATGGCTCTATATTAAACAATTATTTTTAATAAGTTCATTACGCTTGAATTGCTCTTCTCTTGAGTACAGAGATTCAGGTAAGTTAGATGACAATATGTTTCCCAAGGTCCTCGCTTGTTTCCTTGGGAAAAGCATATTGTCATCTAACTTACATAAATCTCTGACAAATCCCCACACTTGGCTTAATTGTAAAGGATTGTACAAGTGTGGTGACAGTCAGTGCCGATATGTACATGTAACAAACAATTATTTAAACAAGGATGGGTCACAGTGTTTTGACATCAAACATTACATTAATTCCAACAGTGAAAATGTGGTGTATATTATCAAGTGTTCCTTTTGTGAGATAATGTATGTGGGCTGTAGGTCGAGAAAATTGAACATGCACAAGGAACTTATGTTTCATTACTAAATTGATTCCCACTACCTGATTCGCTGTTCTGATATATATCTTTTGCTTGTTTGATATTTTTAATGTTTAAATGTCCTTGTTTTTTTTAATTCGTAATCATGTGACTGTGTGTTGTGCACCTATTGGTGCTTTGTCATTTGAAAAGTCCTGCAATCAGTCTATCTGCAGATTTCACAAAGAACGCTATGTGCTTTTGAAAGGCGTTGCTGCATATTTAAATATCTTGCATTGATTTTATACCCATTTTTCCAATACATTTTGCAATCTTAAGAAGCTGGATTGTTTTCTATATTCGTGTAAAAAGTGGTCCTTTAGATTTTGTGCTTCTACATGTCCGGAGTCTGGGTGAGCTGGTTATTTTTCTTTTTCTTCTATACAAATATACTCAACTATACATGAAAACATAATTATAAAATGTAATCTGTACCAGAGGGCTTTTGTCCTCTGGGGGTGCTGCAGAGTGGTACAATAATAAGTGTCTGATGGCTAAAGTGAAGCATGGAGAAGGGTTTTTGCAAGCTGGGGATTTGGTCAAACAATTTCCTCAATGCTGAGAAATACTGACAGATACTTATCTTGCAACATCATCAGGAAAGCATCTGATTAGCACAAAATTTATTCTGCAGCAGTGAAACAACCCCAAACATACAGCTAATGCCATCTGAACTATCTTAAGCATAAAAAGAACAAGGAGTCCTGGCAATGAAAATATGATTTCAACAGAGCCCTGATTTAACGTTATTGAGTCTGTCTGATATTACATGAAAAGACAGAAAGACCTGCATAAGCCTACACCTACAGATCATCTGTGGTTAGTTCCCCAAATTGTTTAGGACAAGTTCCCTGCTGAGGTTCTTCAAAAACTGTGTGCAATCATACTTAGAAGAATTGATTCTGGTTTAACGGCAAAGGGTGGTCAAATCAAATATTGATTTGATTTAGATTTCTATTTTGTTCATTCACTTCTCATTTTGTTAGTTGATAAAAATAAACTATAATCGCTTTTATTCTTTAAATCATTCTTACTTTGCAGCATTTTCTATACACCTTTTTAAAACTTTTCGAATGTATATACTACAGTATATACATTTTAATATTATTTTTTGAGCTAAATTGCAATTTATCTGTAATCTAACAATGTCATATATTCATTGCAGTTAAAATGTTTTTTTTGCATAGTATATGATTCATGTAGTTGCATGCCTATAGAGCATTTACTATTATACAGATTATTGTGCTAATAGTAATACTACTGCTACTACTGCTACTACTACTACTACTACTACTACTAATAATAATAATAATAATAATATTTGCTACTTTGTTTATTTAAACTTGGGACTGGTGTAATATATGTCACTTAAACATTGTATTTACTATTTCAATGTATTTCAGAAATATACTACACTCAATGCCCACAAGATGTCTCTATAGCACACAAGGAAAGCAATCAAACCTTGATAAATATACAAATATGTAAAAAAATGTATAAGCTGGTGAATGAAAATTTTTTTTGCACTCATTTCATTTTAAAAAATACTTCACAGTTAAGGAACCCTTTTTTATTAAAGATAACAGTAAAGTGCTTTGTATACAACATTATCACAAGCATTAACAATATTTTTGGTAATAGACACTTCTTTACTTTATCTCACTTAACGGCAGCTGCTTGGTTATATAAAGTTGGTTAAATAAACTATTGGGAACTATTTTAAAATGTATGGCTGTGTGCCCACTATGCCTTTTTTAAGCATTTCCGCAGCGGCAATTCCACTGCAGAAGCGCTTAAAAAACGCTTGGTAGAAGGCCTGCCATGTTCCCCAATGATAATCCGCATGTGCTGTGAACATGCTGCAGAAATTTCCACTGCGGATTATCATTGCGGAAAAATCCGCAGCACTACCAATTATTTTGCGGAATCATGGCGTTTTTGCTGCCATTGACTTGCATTGGATCGCATGACATCCGCATCACTGCATCTGCAGATGCGGATTCCATGAGTTTCAATGTGCAGATGGTACCCGGGCTTGGAGAAGAGCATGCTCTCCTCTGGACCCGGGTACCATAGTATCTGTAAAAAAAGAATAAAATAAAAAATATACATTATACTTACCTTCTGATGGCCCCCGGTGTCCTTAGCGATGCGTCCTTGCTTGCCGGCAGCTCGCGATGGTCTAAAAAGGACCTGCCATGACGTCATTTAGTCATGTGATGGGTCACACAACCGCTGACATCGGCGGTCTCGTGACCCGTCACATGACTAAATGACGTCATGGCAGGTCCTTTTAGTCTACTGCGAGCTACCGGCAAGCCTAGACTCATCGGATAAGGAGACCGGGGGCCATCAGAAGGTAAGTATAATGTATATTTTTTAATTTTTACCATTCTTTTACGGTCACACTATATAAATCAATGCCGGTTGCATGGATTTATATAGTGTGTCCAAGTTGTCAAGCACTTTCCAAGTGATTCTAAAATCGCTTGGAAAGCGCTTGACAACCCGCATGAGGAAATGCATGTGAAGAACGCTTCACATCCGCATGTCCCTGCCAGGAAAAACGCATGTAAAATCCGCATGTACAATCCGCATGCGTTTTTTCTGCCAGGGAGATGCAGAAACGCTCTGGAAAAATCCGGAGCATTTCTGCATCGTGGGCACATAGTCTAATTGCTGCTTAACCCAATCATGATTGTGTGATTTTCAATTTTTTTTCTTGTTTGTTTTTTTCTTCCCCTCTTGCAAAAGCTATAGTTTTTTTATTTTTCCTTTGATAATATGATATAAAAGCTTGTTTTTGAGGGATAATTTGTATTTTTAAATGACGCCATTGATTTTACCACACAATTTATTGTAAAATGCGAGGAAAAATTCCAAATGCATTAAAATGATGAAATAAAAAACAATTCTGCTATGTTTTTTGGGATTCGGCTTTATGGTGCACATTGTGCAATAAAAATGTGTTGGAAACATTATTCTTTGGGTCAGTACAATAATATTAAACTTGTAAACTTTTTTTAGTTTTTATTTCAGGAATGAAAAAAGTTCTGAAATTTCCAAAATTTGCAAAAAAAAATAATAATAATGACTTGTGTCGCTGTTTTATGAGACCCATAACATTTTTTTTATCAAAAGACCTGTATGAAGGTTTGTTTTTGTTTGGGAACTGACATTTTATTGGTACCATTTTGGGGTAAATGCAATGTTTTGATCAATTCTTATGGCATTTCAGAAAAATATATATTTCAAAAGGCTGGCTCCCGGGATTTCAACATGCCGGCTCCCCTTGAGTGACAGTCATGCTTGTACAGGGAGAGACCTTTAAGTCATTGGCAGAGGAGTGGAAAAGCTGCAAGAGAATTGCCTTTTCAACTAATAGCCCATGCGGCTTCGTCCACAGCTGGCATTTCAAGTATGGTTGGCAAACATACATGGCTGAAATCATCCAGTCAGTGTCTGTTACAGATTTCCTTTGGATCATGCAGTAGGCATCAGCTATTAGTTTCCCTTTATAGCATTTCAATAGATATTCCAGAAACAAACTGGAACAGATTCACTATTTACCCCAGTTCAGAGTGCTCTGAGTAGATCTCATTGATACTGGTGTTGCTGCCACTTAAATAGCATAAAACTTCAAATACTATTATAAAGAATGAAATGGCACTCACTATCATTCCATTGCTTTATTCTTTAGACATTCTGCATATAATACAAGTAATCCAATGGGACAGGAGGTGTAGCTACATGGTAATTACCATGGAACGCTTTCTCTAGTCTCTGAAATCTGGTGGACATCATCAAACTACCTTAGGTGCATGAGGGACTTTCACTCTGGTGATAGTTGCTTAGATCACTTCTATATGCACATGCACTGCACATTAAATACAGAAACAATTATAATAGACAAAACAAACTACAGTAATCATAATCACCTTCCAGGGAGAAAGCCAGATTTTCATGATACACCAAACAGAATAAAAATATACCAGTACCATATTTGCTTTCACCCCCCAAAAAATGTGGTCATTGAGCCCTAGAAAACCTAGAATTTCTATATGCAAAATCTCTCACATTTAAGGAGCAAGTTATATCAGTTATCACCTACTCACTGTAAAAATTCTCTTTCAACCCAGTTCAAAATGTAAAACATTTGCATTTTTTTCATGTTCTGCTCTGACATGATCTATTAATCTGGGTGAACCTGAGCCAATATGCTCCCTAAATATTACGACCATTGAACTTCTGGTATTACCAATATAAAACATGCCACAAGTGCAAAATATCACATACATTACAAGATCCCGCCTATAGTTTATAAAATCTAGGAATTAAATGGGTAATGGTCAATATCCTCAATACTCTTTTTTTCATCATACATCAGTAGATGAAATTGATTAGTTGAAAATTGACTTGGAGTCAATTTTCCTAAAGTTTACAGGTGAATCTGAATAATTTGTGATGTGATTTGCATAAAATACGAAAAAGAAAAAAAAATCCCAAAAGCACAATATGACACAATGTCTTTACTGTATTACAACACATGGTCTAGCATAGAGGAGGCTATCACAGGCACTTTAAAAGATATGGGCTTGGCAAGCATCAGTCACTTAATTCTTTTACAGTCTGAGTATAGAGGTAAAAGTTCACTGCTCATCATTAAAGATAAGAAAAGTCTAAATCACAGAGAATTGTACTACTGCATCACTGTAAAACATCAGAGTGGTAGTCACAGTCTGTGAATGATAATACACACATTCAAGTGTAAGTGAGAACTGGACCTGCAGAGTTTCATACTGTGTATTTATTAATACATGAAATACTGCAGTACAGCACCTCTGCCCTTCAAAAATGAGCAGTTTAGATCCTCTCACTGCAAAATTTTGAACAAAAGACAAAAGAAAAATTTCCATGTTCCAGAAACTTAAATTGTAACAATTGTTTTAAATTTAACCTTCCCCTATAGAGAATCTATAGGGTATTGTCAAGAGGAAGATGAGAGACACCAGACCCAACAATGCAGACGAGCTGAAGGCTGCTATCAAAGCAACCTGGGCTTCCATAACACCTCAGCAGTGCCACAGGCTGATCGCCTCCATGCCACGCCGCATTGATGCAGTAATTGATGCAAAAGGAGCCCCGACCAAGTATTGAGAGCATTTACTGAACATACATTTCAATAGGCAAACATTTTGGATTTTAAAATCATTTTTCAAGCTGTTGTTATAAAGTATTCTAATTTACTGAGATAATGACTTTTGTGTTTTCATTGGCTGTAAGCCATAATCACCAACATTAACAGAAATAAACACTTGAAATAGATCACTCTGTTTGTAATGACTCTATATAATATATGAGCTTCACTTTTTGAATTGAAGAACTGAAATAAATTAACGTTTTGATGATATTCTAATTTAGTGAGATGCACCTGTAGATATTACAGCACGGGATCACAAATTATTCTTTCTTTGAAGTGAAACATTGTTTAAAAACAGGCAAGGATATGTTTTACTTCACAAAAAGAATCAGCTGCGATCCCATGCTGTCCTGTCTGTATCCTCTTTTGCTTCCCCCCCTGCCCAGGAGATGTGCTATGATGACACCATGTTCCTGCATGGTCAGACACAGCCATTACACAGTACACAGCAGGGGCACATTTATAAGATTATTATAGCACAGGAACAATTTTTTTAAACACATTTTTATGCCCTTAACCCCTTAAGGACCGTGGGATTTTCCGCTTTTGCATTTTCATTTTTTGCTCCCCTTGTTCCCAGAGCCATAGCGTTTTTATTTTTTTGTCAATATGGCCGTGTGAGGGCTTATTTTTTGTGGGACTTCTGAACAACATTACTGGTTTTACCATATTGTGTACGGGAAAATGGGAAAAAAATTCCAAGTGAAGTGAAATTGCAAAAAAAGTGCAATAAAACAGATGTTTTTTTTATTTTTTTACTATGTTCACTGAATCCTAAAACTGACCTGGCATTCTTATTCTCCAGGTCATTAGGAGTTCATAGATACTAAACATGTATAGATTCTTTTTTGTTTAAGTGATGAAAAAAAAAGACAAAATTTGCTAAAAAAAAAAAAAAAAGAGCCATTTTCCAAGACCTGTAGCATCTCCATTTTTAGAGATTTGGGGTCAGGTGAGGGCTTTTTTTTTCCATGCTGAGCTGAAGTTTTTATTGATACCATTTTGGGGTAGATCTGATGTTTTGATCGCCCGTTCTTGCATTTTATTGCAATGTTGCGGCGACCAAAAAACGTAATTCTGGCGTTTAGAATTTTTTTCTCGTTATGCCGTTTACCAATCGGATTAATTCTTTTTTTATATTGATAGAACGGGCGATTATGAACTCTGCGATAACAAATATGTGTATGTGGTTTTTTTTTTATTATTTTATATTGAATGGGGAGAAAGGGGGGTGATTTAAACTTTTCTATATTTTTTTATTTTTTTATTATTTTTAAAAACATTTTTTTTACACTTTTTGCTTGCTTCTATAGTCTCCATTGGAGACTAGAAGCAGAAACTGTCCGATCGCCTATGCTACATAGAGGTGATGAGTACATGACAACCAGTGGGGTCTGCAGCAGACCCAGGGTTGTCATGCCAACCTATCAGTGACCTGCAATCACATGACGGGGTCACCAATGTGCGGGGTTAGTGACGCGCTTCCGGCGCGGCGCTGTTAAATGTCACTGTCAGAGATTGACAGCGGCATTTAACATGTTAACAGCCGTGGGTGGATCGCGAATCCACCAGCGGCTGTTGCGGGCACATGTCAGCTGTATAAATCAGCTGACGTGCCCGGTTCAGTGTGGGCTCAGCGCTGGGGCCCGCTCTGAACAGGGGGTGATAGCCTGGAGAGTACTATTACGCCTCAGGCTTTAAAGGAGTTAAATCAGAGAGATACAGTACAGACCAAAGTTTGGACACACCTTCTCATTTAAAGATTTTTCTGTATTTTCATGACTATGAGAATTGTACATTCACACTGAAGGCATCAAAACTATGAATTAACACATGTGGAATTATATACTTAACAAAAAATTGTGAAACAACTGAAAATATGTCTTATATTCTAGGTTCTTCAATGTAGCCACCCTTTGCTTTGATGACTGCTTTGCACACTCTTGGCATTCTCTTGATGAGCTTCAAGAGGTAGTCACCGGAAATGGTTTTCACATCACAGGTGTGCCCTGTCAGATTTAATAAGTGGGATTTCTTGCCTTATAAATGGGGTTGGGACCATCAGTTGTGTTGTGCAGAAGTCTGGTGGATACACAGCTGATAGTCCTACTGAATAGACTGTTAGAATTTGTATTATGGCAAGAAAAAAGCAGCTAAGTAAAGAAAAACGAGTGGCCATCATTACTTTAAGAAATGAAGGTCAGTCAGTCCGAAAAATTGGGCAAACTTTGAAAGTGTCCCCAAGTGCAGTTGCAAAAACCATCAAGCGCTACAAAGAAACTGGCTCACATGAGGACCGCCCCAGAAAAGGAAGACCAAGAGTCACCTCTGCTTCTGAGGATAAGTTTATCTGAGTCACCAGCCTCAGAAATCGTAGGTTAGCAGCAGCTCAGATTAGAGACCAGGTCAATGCCACACAGAGTTCTAGCAGCAGACACATCTCTTCAACAACTGTTAAGAGGAGACTTTGTGCAGCAGGCCTTCATGGTAAAATAGCTGCTAGGAAACCACTGCTAAGGACAGGCAACAAGCAGAAGAGACTTGTTTGGGCTAAAGAACACAAGGAATGGATGTTAGACCAGTGGAAATCTGTGCTTTGGTCTGATGAGTCCAAATTTGAGATCTTTGGTTCCAACCACCGTGTCTTTATGCGACGCAGAAAAGGTGAACGGATGGACTCTACATGCCTGCTTCCCACCGTGAAGCATGGAGGAGGAGGTGTGATGGTGTGGGGGTGCTTTGCTGGTGAAACTGTTGGGGATTTATTCAAAACTGAAGGCATACTGAACCAGCATGGCTACGACAGCATCTTGCAGCGGCATGCTATTCCATCTGGTTTGCGTTTAGTTGGACTATCATTTCTTTTTCAACAGCACAATGACCCCAAACACACCTCCAGGCTGTGTAAGGGCTATTTGACCAAGAAGGAGAGTGATGGGGTGCTACGCCAGATGACCTGGCCTCCAGTCACCAGACCTGAACCCAATCGAGATGGTTTTGGGAGAGCTGGACCGCAGAGTGAAGGCAAAAGGGCCAACAAGTGCTAAGCATCTCTGGGAACTCCTTCAAGATTGTTGGAAGACCATTTCCGGTGACTTCCTCTTGAAGCTCATCACGAGAATGCCTAGAGTGTGCAAAGCTGTCATCAAAGCAAAAGGTGGCTACTTTGAAGAACCTAGAATATAAGACATATTTTCAGTTGTTTCACACTTTTTTGTTAAGTGTATAATTCCACATGTGTTAATTCATAGTTTTGATGCCTTCAGTGTGAATGTACAATTTTCAAAGTCATGAAAATACAGAAAAATCTTTAAATGAGAAGGTGTGTCCAAACTTTTGGTCTGTACTGTTTGTTACACAAAATACTTAATAAATAACATTTCCCACATGTCTACTTTACATCAGAACAATTTTGGAACCAAACATTTTTTTCATTAGGGAGCCATATGGGTTAAAAGTTGATCAGTGAATTCTCATTTTTCCAACAAAATTTACAAAACCATTTTTTTAGGGACCACATCATATTTGAAATGACTTTGAGGGACCCTTATAACAGAAAATACCCAAAAGTGACACCATTCGAAAAACTGCACCCCTCAAGGTACTCAAAATCACATTCAAGAACTTTATTAACCCTTCAGGTGCTTCACAGGAATATTTGGAATGTGGATGAAAAAAATTAACATTTAACTTTTTTCACAAAAATGTTACTTTAGACCCACATTTTTCATTTTTGCAGGTGTAACAGGAAAAAATGGACCCCACAATATGTTGTGCAATTTCCCCTAAGCATGCAGATATCCCATATGTGGGGAAAAAACACTGTTTGGGTGCACGGCAGGGTTCGGAAGGGAAGGAGCACCATTTGACTTTTTGAATGTAAAATTTGCTTGAATAATTAGCGGACGCCATGTTGCGTTTGGAGAGCCCCTGATGTGCCTAAACAGTAAAATCCCCCCACAAGTGACAACATTTAGGAAACTTGACCCCTCAGGGGCCTTATCTAGATGTGTGGTGAGCACCTTGAACCCCCAGGTGCTTCACAGAAGTTTATAATATTAAGTCGTAAAAATACAATTTTCACATTTTTCACACGAAAATGTTTTTCTGCCCCCAATTTTGCATTTTCATAAGGGTAACAGGAGAAATTGCCCCATACCATTTGTTGTGCCATTTCTCCTGAGTAAGCTGATACCCCATATGTGAGGAAAAACACTGCTTGGGCGCATGGCAGGGTTTGGAAGGGAAGGAGCGCTATTTGACTTTTTGATTGTAAAATTTACTTGAATAATTAGCGGACGCCATGTTGCGTTTGGAGAGCCCCTGATGTGCCTAAACAGTGGAAACCCCCCACAAGTGACCCCATTTTGGAAACTAGACCCCTCAGGGAGCTTGTCTAGATGTATGGTGAGCCCCTTGAACCCCAAGGTGCTTCACAGTAGTTTATAACATGGAGCAGTGACAATAAAATTTTCACAGTTTTCCCACAAAAATGTTTTTCAGCCCCTAGTTTTGCATTTTCATAAGGGTAAGAGGAGAAAATGGACCCCAAAAACTTTTGAGCAATTTCTCCTGAGTATGCTGATACCCCATATGTGAGGAAAATACAGTGTTTGGGCGCACGGCAGGGTTCAGAAGGTAATGAGCACTGTGGGACTTTTTGGACTCAAAATTGTCTGGAAATGAGAGCGAACGCCTTGTTGCATTTAGAGAGTCCCTGATGTGCCTAAATAGTGAAAACCCCTTATAAGTGACCCCATTTTGGAAACCACTACCCTCTAGGGGTATAGTGAACATTTTGAACCCAGAAGTATGATACAGAAATTGATAACATTAGGTGATCATACTGAATAAGTTGTCATTAGTCTTGAGCACAAGTACTCGCTATTTGACTTTGCATCGGGTACTCAGGTATGCACCATGTATTGCGGCTGCTCGAGTGACACCCAAAAAAAAACATGCGGGGTTCACTCGTGCAGGGCAGCCAATCCCCGTGAGTTTTTTTTGGCCGCAAAGCATATGGGGCGGAGACTCGAGCATGTCCCTTGTGCACCCTCAATACTCGGTGCATACCCAAGCACCCAATACAATCTCAAGTAGCAAGCACTTGCGCTCAACACTAGTAGCCATATCATCATCATTTTTTTTTTTTACTTTTAAAAAATCCCAACCCTAGCACAACCCTAACCCTAACCCTAGCACAACCCTAATCCTAACCTTAGCACAACCCTAACCCTAACCCTAGCACAACCATAGCCGCAGCACAACCCTAACCCTAGAATTTATTTTTTACACCGTTCCTCGTGCGGCATAAGCGATTAGACAACTTTATTCTTCGGGTCTGTGCGATTACAGTGATTTAGCTGTCACACACTAAAAGACGCATTTTATTGCCAAGACTAGTTTTTGCATCACCATAATTTGAGAGCTATAATTTTTCAATATTTTGGCCTACAGAGTCATGTCATGGCTTATTTTTTGCGGGATAAGTTGACGTTTTTATTGGTAACATTTTCAGGTACGTGACATTTTTTGATCGCTTTCTATTCCGATTTTTGGGAGGCAGAATAAACAATAAACAACAATTCAGGAATTTTTTTTTTTTTTTTTTTTTATGCCGTTCCGTGTGTGGTGAAATTGATAATGCAGCATTATTCTTCGGGTCAGTATGATTACAGCGGTACCACATTTATATCTTTTTTTTATGTTTTGGCGCTTTTACACAATAAAAACTATTTTATACAAAAAAGTCTCCAGACATTAATCCCATAGAAAACTTATGGAGGGAGTTGAAGCTCCCTGTTGCCAAGGGACAGCCTCAAAATCTTAATGATTTAGAGATGATCTGCAAAGAGGAGTTGATCAAATTACTCCTGGCATGTGCGCAAACCTAGTCATCAACTACAAACAACATCTGACTGTTGTGCTTGCAAACAAGGCTTTTGCCACCAAGTATTAATTGTTGTTTGCCAGAGGAATCAAATACTTATTTCTCACTGCAAAATGCAAAAAAAATTATCTCATGCATCTTATACAATGTAATTTTCTTGATTTTTTTTTTGGTTATTCTATCTCTCAATGTTAAAATTAACCTACCCTTAAAATTATAGACTGTTCATGTCTTTGTCAGTGGCAAACTTACAAAAACAGCAAGGGATCAAATAATTATTTCTCTCACTGTAAACAATATGCAGACCATATAGAATATGGTTCCTAACGATGACGATGTGGGGAGTGAACCTTAATGTTGCACACTCACTGGTCACTGGAGCGGAAGTCACAATGACTCGCCGGCGCCTGCGCATACCATACCTGAACATAGACCGGAGGATAAAGTGCGCCTTGCATACAAAGTAAATTGCGCAGGTGCGGGATTTGACCTATGAAACTGCACGTCACAGGGTACTGAGGCGTGCAGGGGAGAGGGAAAAAAATATAATTCAAATATGAGGCAGGGATTTCTGCCCATACTCCAGCGTGCAAGTGTCAGAAACTTGAAAGAATAAAAAGACATTTCACTGCAACAAGACCTCTAATATAAGGCATACAGGTAAGTATAGATTCACATTTCTATCACCTCTAAGCACATATTAGAGGTCAGATAAGTGCCAGGGGGTGACAGATTCCCTTTAAACAGACTATGCTGGAAAGCAGCCTTCCTAGTAGCCATCACAACTGCTGGGAGAGTCTGTGAGTTTCAGGCTGTAACTATTAGAGATCTCCATTTGAAGGTATTGGAATATCAAATCATTTTCCATCTGGATCCTATGTTTCTGCCTTAAGTAGTAACTAAAGTCCATATGTCCCAAGAAGTCATTCTTCCTTCCTTCTGCCAAAAAATGAAGCAATGACAGAAGGAAAATTCCACTCCTTAGATGTACGCAGAATTATCCTTAACTATCTATAACAAATGAGATCTTAGAGGAAAGATCAAAATCTCTTCATTCAGTACTGTGGATAGAAAAAGAAGAAGAAGGCTTGAAAAAATATTATCACCAAATAGATCAAAAGAGCGATCTGTGAGGCTCCTCCAGCAGAAAAAATAAAAGTACAGTTGACTATCTGTCTCCTGGACCAAAAGGTCCAATGCCTAAAACAAGCAGAGCTGCCACCTGTCCTTAGTACATACCTAAACATTATAGATTAGAGTTAATGTCCACTAGAGACTTAGCCATTGCAATTCTCCATGCAATTTTCCCTCCCTGATACTGTGCATTTGGCATTCCTTCTATACTGGAGGCTGATTTTAGTAAACAGAATTAGACTTACCAGTAATTTGCTTTCTAAGAACCCTTGACTATAGGGTATTTTCCATCTTTTAGTTTCTTCTGGATTCTTTGATGTTAAATAAATAATTTGAGCATTCATGCCAGTCTGGTCATTTAGAAAAACATGGAGTAGAAAGTGGGGTGGGCCTGTTTAACATATTTGTGTTTCCTTTCCTGTCCTTATCGGGGTAGGGAGTTATTTGTTTATTTTACTCACTTACTGTATATACTGACATAAATTCCACAATGCTTTACAGACATCATCATCACTGTGCTCATTTGTGCTCACAATCTTAGCTTTCTATGGTGCTGTTGTAGAGGGTTCTTAAAAGCTTAATTACTTGTAAGTCTTTTTCTATTTATTAGGAGTGTGCAACTGCTTTGCTCATCACAAAATGATTAGATAATTACAAAGGCGTTTTATTAAGTCATCCAAATGATCTACTTTTTCAGTGAGTCAAAACAGGAGTAATGTTTTCAAAGTGAAGAAGTTATGGCTTGTCACCAATATTTTTTTTAAAAAATAGCCCTATTTTATAAGCTGTTTCATGTTTCTGTAAAATCATAAGATTACATTTCCAAGAATCATTAGTACTGCCTAGCACTAGCAAACACAGTGGCTAGCCAGTAGATGTGTGGCTAGAATGGCTGTGGCAGGAGTAGCACAGTAAAGAAATGTGTGACGGTTGAGGGCCAGCAGCAGTCGCAACAGCAGCATAAGTGCCATGTAGCACTATGAAAACACAGTGGGCTTAAAGGAAATGTGTGGCTAGTGTATCTTTTCAGTTGATGTGGCAGGATCAGCATGTAGAGAGTTAAGACAGGGTAGGAAAAGAAATGTATTCCAGTTTGGGGCCATAAACAGCAGACCTGGCAGCAGCAGCAAAGTCTAGCACTATGAAGCACATTCCTGTGTAGTGGCTGCTGCAGGAGCAGCATGGTAAAGAGTAAGAACAGGGCAGGCAAGGAGATGTGTGGCAGTGCAGGGCCAGCCAGGGCAACTTCTGGCAGCAGCAGAACTACAGTATAGATTGCAAGATGGATAGGTAGTAAATTCTCAGCTGAGTGTTGTCCATTGGCACTGACAGCAGCAGAATGACTTAGAAGACAAGCAATGGAATCATAATTGTAATTAGAGATGAGTGAACATTTCAATGTTCAGTTCGGAAATGTTCGCTGAATATTTAAAGATTGGCCGAATTTATTAATGTTCGTCGAAAATTTCGAAACACCATAGGATTCAATGGTGGGACAAAAAAAACGCATATACAAAACCTTCAAATGGGCCCAAAAGCTGCCAAAACACATAAAATTAGGGGTAGACAACAGAAAAGTACCATCAATTGACCGAGAGTACTATAATTATTATTACTATTACAGCAACATTTATTCCGTGGTGCTTTACATGTGAAAAGGGGTCACTCTCGGTGACTCACCGACAGGTACAAGAGGAGAGAGGACCCTGCATGTGAGGGAGCACAAACAATCTAAAAGGGATGGCTGAGGATACAGTCGGTCAGGGTACTAATTAGTCATGCAGCAGTATGCTGGAGAGGGGGTACCGCAGATTGTACGCTTGTCAGAAGTGGATCTTCAGCTTCCTTTTCAAGGTTTCCACGGTAGGCGACAGTCTGATGAATTGGGGTACAGCGTTATCACAGTAGGGGAGATGCACAGGACTAATCTGCTAAGAGCCTAAATCAAGATAAGCTTCCAGGAGCTCACAACTGAGCAGATTAACCCCTTTACTGATTAATATGAATTCAAAAGGCTTCTAATGAGTGAAGGAGCACTCTGGTCCTCCTCCTTACTTTCTGTCAATTGTGTCTCATCATCATCATCATCATCCACCTCTTGCGACAGTAATTGCACTTTCCCACCATTGCCTTTATGTGACCGTGGCTGCTCGAATATTTGGGCATCGCTACACGCGTTCTCCTCTTGACTCGCTTAAAGCTGACCTGGCGAGAGGCCAGAATCTACAAATGGAAAAGTGAACAGCTCTTTTGAGTGTCTAAGTGTGGGATCAGTTGTCTCCGGGCACTCGGCATGGTGGGAGGATCAGGGTGAGGAATATGCGGTCCAGACTCATGGTGACTGAGGCTTGACCATGTGGAAGACAGGGTGGTGGTGGTGGCTAAGTGACTGGAAGCATTATCTGCTCTCCAACCAATAACCTTTTCACACTGCTCTGTGTTCAATAGTGGTGTTCTGCGTTCCCCTATTATTTGGGACAGGAAAGTCAAGCGACAAGATGTGGGTGTTTGTTGTGGCACAATTTCAGCTTGGCCACGTCCTCGGCCTCGGCCTCTGCATGCACCATCACATAACAGGCTTCTAATGAGTGAAGGAGTGGGAGGAATCAGATGCTGCGGTCTTCTGACTCCTCTTCGTCCCGGTAAACCCATGACACCTTGCAAGCTTCAACACAATTTTCACAAGTTAGACAGCAGCAGTGGTCTGTCTCCTAGACAACGAGCTAACTCCATTATGATGATAGAGGACAACATCTGTTCTCCCCATGTCTCCCCAGTTTCTCCAGTTTCCTCCTCAGTAAAAAAGCAGCCATACAGGAGTGTTGACAGTTCAAAAAATTAGGGCCTGACACCACCATTTCCGTGGCCAATAGATTAGAGATGGTAGAGTTCAACCTCTTAGCTTTGTCATGTGTAGGAGGAAACAATCTTTTAGGTGACCACAACTGGGGGACCGAGGGCTGGCTGCTGGATCGTGAGTAAGGTGCAGGCGCAGATGATACGTTGGATTGAGAAATATGTGGTGTGCTCTGTGAAACAAACACAGCAGGCATATCCGCTTCTGTCATGGCTGACGGGCTCTCACTCAGCCTTACTGGAGTGGGTAAGGAACTGGAGGTTCTGCTGTTGGAGACCTGTGTGACAATATTTGGCACAGTAATAGAGGAGGAAGAAGCAGCAGATGCAGTTGATGGAGCAGCTGACGGTTGTTGATTTCCACTGTATGCATTTCAGCGCCATGAGATTCCCAGCGTAAGACATGTTGTTTGCGCATGTGAACATTCATGCATGTAGTAGTCAAAATATTGCAGTTTCTCCTTCTAGTGAGTTTTTTATCGCAAAGTTTGCAGATAACGTGAGTTGGCTCATCCTTTGTGGTGCCAAAAAAGGCCCAGGAAAGACAACCTTTGCTGCCCCTGCGAGCTGCAGACCCGCGACCGCTGCTAGCCTCAACCACAGTGGCTAAGTATGCAGTGCTCCTCAAGCCTGCATCACTCCGTGCCTGCGCCGTAGGACGAAACGTAACTTCCTCGTCTTCCTCCTCCTCCATCTCCTCAGATGAGCTACTCGGCTGCATGACTCTGGGTTTACACCAAGTAGGATCTTCAACCTCGTCATCATCTAATGTGCTATCTAGTGGTGAGCAAGCACTAAAATGCTTGGGTACTCGTTGTTCGAGTTGAGGAAATTGGAATGGTCGAGTTCTTGGACCGAGTAACGAGCCCAATGTAAGTCTATGGGATAATTTTTCCGGCGCCACCCCCCCTGCGGTCGGCAGAGGGCCTAAAAATTACGCAAACCGATGGGAATAGTGCTCAAATTACATGGGAACTTCATGGGGAAGACCCCTGGAAGCATTTCTCACTCCCATGTCACTGCTGTCAACAACATTGTTCAGAGGTATTACATCACTTTTACGGACTCACAATAAAACATACAAAAACGAAACCAAAATGGATTTTCCTGGGAAATATGTTAAGGAACATCCTTTCCAGGGTAATGACTTGGATATAAGGTAAAATAAATAACAAAAAAAAATGCTCCTCCACACCTTGGGCTATGTTCACACGTAGAGTTTTTGATGCGTTTTTGCACTTTTGCATTTCTTTTAATCAAGACAAATATATTCACCGGGAAATGTCATTTTAACATTTTACAAGCTTATCTGGTCATGTGGTGTGTGACACATCAGCAGACACATCCTGTTTCATTTATGATGGAGGGACTCTGAAAGTCACAGACTATTTTTATAGGGACATCAGGCGGCCCTTACTATTCTTAAAGGGCCAGCAGTTGGCCCTCGCTATTGTTAGAGAGCCATCAGCCGGCTATGCGATGTTGATCCATTATTAACGAGTTGGTCTACTATACTGTTATTGCGTTTGAAGTGACTGCAACAGCTGCCAAAAATTTGGAGGTACTCCAATGCCCCTTGCAAGAGACATAGAGGTCGGAGGGCCTCCTGCAAAAAATGCTCCCATTATTAGGAAGTGTTTGTTCCATACAGTTTGCCTATGTAGTGAAGCAACAGCTGCTAAAAATTTGGAGAAACTCCAATATCCCATGCAAGAGATGTAGATATGTTGATATGGTACATATGGTGGTGATATGGTGGTGGAGGATGAGGATGCGGAGAAGGAGGAGGAATAGAGCAAATAGACAAAATCAGGAAGTGTATACCCATGTTACGAGGAAAGCTTTCCTGCCTTGTGTCTGTGGCCACCACGCTGCTTCTTCCTGCCTGTTGTGGTGCTACACCTTCCCCCCCCTGTGCGCTGCTGTCCTTGCTCGGAACGTTCCCCTGCTAGGTTGGGTCATTTATTATATCATCCACTACCTCATCTTCCACTTCCGCACCCTGGTCCTCCTCCTGACTTTCTGTCAATTGTGTCTCATCATCATCATCATCCACATCTTGTGACAGTAATTGCACTTTCCCTCCATTGCCTTTATGTGACCGTGGCTGCTCGAATCTTTGGGCATTGCTACTCGCGTTCTCCTCTTGACTCGCTTAAAGCTGACCGGGTGAGAGGCCAGAATCTACAAATGGAAAAGTGAACAGATCTTTTGAGTGTCCAAGTGTGGGATCAGTTGTCTCCGGGCACTCGGCATGGTGGGAGGATCAAGGTGAGGAATATGTGGTCCAGACTCACGGCTACTGAGGCTTGACCATGTGGAAGACAGGGTGGTGGTGGTGGCTAAGTGACTGGAAGCATTATCTGCTATCCAACCCAAAACCTTTTCACACTGCTCTGTGTTCAATAGTGGTGTTCTGCGTTCCCCTATTAATTGGGACAGGAAAGTCGAGCGACAAGATGTGGGTGTTTGTTGTGACACAATTTCAGCTTGGCCACGTCCTCGGCCTCGGCCTCTGCATGCAACATCACATCCACGAGAAATGGCTGATTTTGGAATGCAGTTATATGTGATACATCGGACAGAAACCCACAATTTTAAATAGCTGGCCTGTTATTTGCTAATACTATCCTTCACAGACATCTAGTGTGAATAGCTTGATGGACATACTGCAACAGAATGGAAAAGGAGGCCCATATTTTCCATGTTCAGTTTAAATTTCTGGATTTTTATCGCTGAAATATGGAACAGATCTGGCTTTATTCTGCAGTGAGAAAAAGCAAATGGAACAGAACAATTGTGTACTCTGGTTTGCTTTTTAGGCAAATAACCAGGATTAAGATAAAAAAACTTTGCCTGGCCCCTGATATCTGGGGCTATGTATACAAATATCTGTAAGAACAGCAGCAGAAACGTTCAATGGACCCTCTTGTGCACTATATGCACTACAGTCTGCCACATACACTGTCAGCCTGTCTAATTCCTGCTATCACCACAGAATATATGCAGCTGGATTAGTCCTCTGAAGGACTGTTAGTTCATATGGATATATACATATAAATATATATATACACTGCTCAAAAAATAAAGGGAAAACTCAAATAACACATCCTAGATATGAATGAATGAAATATTTTCATTGAATACTTTTCTCTATACAAAGTTGAATGTCCTTACAACAAAATCACACAAAATCATCAATGGAAATCAAATTTATTAACCAATGGAGGCCTGGATTTGGAGCCACCCCCAAAGCTAAAGTGGAAAAATATACTACAGGCTGATCCAATTTTGATGTAATGTCCTTAAAACAAGTCAAAATGAAGCTCAGTATTGTGTGTGGCCTCCACTTGCCTGTATGTCCTCCCACAATTCCTGGGCATGCTCCTGATGAGTTTGCGGATGGTCTCCTGTGGGATCTCCTCCCAGACCTGGACTTAAGCATCCGTCAACTACTGGACAGTCTGTGGTGCAATGTGACGTTGGTGGATGGAGCGAGACATGATGTCCCAGATGTGCTCAATCGGATTCAGGTCTGGGGAACGGGCGGGCCATTCCATAGCTTCAATGCCTTCATCTTGCAGGAACTGCTGACACACTCCAGCCGCATGAGGTCTGGCATTGTCCTGCATAAGGATGAACCCAGGACCAACCGCACCAGCATATGGTCTCACAAGGGGTCTGAGGATCTCATCTCGGTACCTAATGGCAGTCAGGCTACCTCTGGCGAGCACATGGAGGACTGTGCCACCCTACACCATTACTGTCCCACTGCCAAAAAGGTCATGCCGAAGGATGTTGCAGGCAGCATATCGCTCTCCACGGCGTCTCCAGACTCTGTCACGTCTGTCACATGTGCTCAGTGTGAACCTGCTTTCATCTGTGAAGAGCACAGGGCGCCAGTGGCGGCTTTGCCAAACCTGGTGTTCTGTGGCAAATGGCAAGCGTCCTGCATGGTGTTTTGCTGTGAGCACAACCCCCATCTGTGGACGTCGGGCCCTCACACCACCCTCATGGAGTTGGTTTCTAACCGTTTGTGCAGACACATGTACATTTGTGGCCTGCTGGAGATCATTTTGCAGGGCTCTGGCAGTGCTCCTCCTGTTCCTCCTTGCACAAAGGCGGAGGTAGCGGTCCTGCTGCTGTGTTGTTGCCTTCCTACGGCCCCCTCCATGTCTCCTGGTGTACTGGCCTGTCTACTGGTAGCACCTCCAGCCTCTGGACACTAATCTGACAGACACAGCAAACCTTCTTGCCACAGCCCGCATTGATGTGCCATCCTGGATGAGCCGCACTGCCTGAGCAACTTCTGTGGGTTGTAGAGTCCGTCTCATGCTACCACAAGTGTGAAAGCACAACCAACATTCAAAAGTGACCAAAACATCAGCCAGAAAGCATTGTTACTGAGATGTGGTCTGTGGTCCCCACTTGCAGAACCACTCCTTTATTGAGGGTGTCTTGATAATTGCCAATATTTTCCATCTATTGTCTATTCCATTTGCACAAATTCATGTGAAATTGATTGTCAATCAGTGTTGCTTCCTAAGTGGACAGTTTGATTTCACAGAAGTTTGATGTACTTGGAGTTATATTCTGTTGTTTAAGTGTTCCCTTTATTTTTTTGAGCAGTGTATATATGTTGTGGAATACCTATACTAACAAGAAGTTCAATGGACCCTCTTGTGCTGTATCATGCACTGCAGTCTGCCTGCCTAACTCTTGCTATCACCACTGAATATATGCAGCTGGATTAGTCCTCAGAAGGGCTGTTACTTCAGTTGTATAAATATATATTGTTGAATACCTTTACTAACTATGAAGAAGCAGCTGACGAAGCAGCATCTGTTATGTTCTGCTACCAGAGCTAAGGAAAGAGAGGAGATCTGTCCCTACGATAGAACTCAGCTTTATCCCTACGATGTAACAGGGGACCTGATCCTGCGATCAGACCTGCTAAAGTCCTAAGCTAGTCTGTACGGAGACCTATAGATGTGGGGAAGGAATCCCTACAAGTACTAAGGACTGGGAGGAAAATGGGACACCTCCTAACAGAAATAGTAGCAGACAGACAAACAAACAAAATATATAGAACACTGAGGTCCGTAGACCAAGCAAACTAACAGAGTTAGATACAGAGCACAGGCTAGCTAGAAAGTAGTTATACAATGAAGTCCAGCAAAGCCAGAAGGGCGGAGCAGGATTAAATAGGCCAACAAGGTCATGACCAGCAAAGGAAAAAACCTAAGAGCAAGGTTCTAACAGTACCCCCCCTTCTAAGAGGATCCTCCGGATCCCCTAGGACCAGGCTTATCAGGAAATCTCCTGTGAAACGCTCTGATAAGTCTGGACGCGGAAACATCATCTGACCTCACCCAAGAGTTATCCTCGGGTCCGAAACCTTTCCAGGCCACAAGATACTGCAAACTACCACTATACCGTCTAGAGTTAAGGATGCGAGAAATTTCATATTCCCCGTCCTCCACCACCGGAGGAACAGAGGCAGAGGCGTCACCATCCGACACAACAGCTTTTTTTAACAGAGAGACATGAAATACCGGATTAATTCTCCAGGAGGTAGGAACCTCCAACCTAACAGCAGATTGGTTGACAACCTGAAGCACCTTAAAGGGCCCTACAAATTTGGGACCCAATTTCTTAGAAGGAATCCTCAACCGCAGATTCCTAGAGGACAACCAAACCATGTCACCAACAGCGAACAAAACCTCCTGTCGTTTCCTATCAAAGTAGTCTTTAGATTTTCTGTTGGCCTCCTGAAGATTACCACGCACATCCGTCCAAACTCTCTCCAAATCACCGGAAAAATTCTCCTCCTCAGGCACGGCAGATCCCAACTTGGAGAACGACCCAAACGACGGATGTCTCCCAGAACAACAAAAAAAAGGCGAACAACCAGCAGAAGAAGATGTATGATTGTTCAGAGCAAATTCAGCAAGTGGCAGAAACTCAGACCACCCCTCTTGATTGTCTGCCACAAAACAACGCAAGAACTGCTCAACATCCTGGTTTTTCCTTTCTGTCTGGCCATTAGATTTAGGATGATATCCGGACGAGAACGACAAATGAACTCCCAACCTGTCACAAAAGGCACGCCAAAAACGAGCCACGAACTGAGGACCCCTATCAGAAACAATGTCAGTAGGAACGCCATGAAGTCTGACAATTTCCTTGACAAAGGCCTTAGCGAGAGTTTTAGCGCAGGGCAGTATGACGAAGGGAACCAAGTGACACATCTTGCTAAAACGGTCCACGACCACCCAGATGAGAGTAAAACCCTCAGAGGGGGGAAGGTCAGTTATAAAGTCCATAGCCAAATGTGTCCAAGGAGCACTGGGAACCTCCAAAGGACAAAGCAACCCCGCAGCAGGAGTATGTGAGGACTTAGATCTAGCACATATAGTACATTGACGCACCCACTTAATGACTTCCTTCTGCCATCCAGGCCACCAAAAACTGCGACCCACCAGTCTCTTGGTCTCAGAGATTCCGGGATGACCTGCCAACCGAGATTCGTGACACTCAACAAACAAATCTCTCCTAAAGGTCCCAGGCACAAACAACCTCCCATGAGGAGTGTTAGATGTGGCATTCTCCTGTGCTTTAAGAATCTCATCTTCCAAAATGGAGTCCAAAGCAGCTATCACAACACCTTCTTGTAAAATGTTCTCCTCTTTCTCAGCACCGACTATGGGAGAAAAACTGCGAGACAAGGCATCTGCCGTAACATTCTTAGTACCAGGGATGTAAGTAACGGAGAAATTAAACCTCGAGAAAAACAGTGCCCACCTAGCCTGACGGGCATTCAGGCGCTTGGCAGCATCAAGATATATCAGATTTTTATGATCCGTAAGAACCTGAACGGGAAATTCCGCACCTTCCAAGAAGTGGCACCAGTGTTCAAATGCGAGTTTAATAGCCAATAATTCCCGATTACCAATATCGTAATTCAGTTCAGTCTCCGAAAATTTTTTTGAAAAAAAGGCACAGGGATGTAATCCATCCCCGTTATCCTGAGACAATACTGCGCCAACCCCCACAGAGGAAGCATCAACCTCAACCAAAAATGGCTTAGTCACATCAGGCTGCATAAGGATGGGAGCAGAGGTGAACCTCTCCTTGAGATACACAAAAGCTTCAATAGCCTCAGAAGACCACTGAACCGCATCAGCACCTTTCCTGGTGAGATCGGTCAGAGGTTTGACAATACTAGAAAATTTTTTTATGAATTTTCTGTAATAATTGGCGAAACCTAAAAACCTCTGTATCGATTTCAAACCAATAGGCCTAGGCCATTCCTGTACAGCTTGAACTTTAACCGGGTCCATCTCAAAACCTTCGCTGGAGATAATGTAGCCCAAAAAACTAATTCTCTGTACAGCGAACTCACATTTCTCCAGCTTAGCAAAAAGCGAATTGTCCATTAACAACTGTAATACCTCACGTACGCTCCGCCAATGAGACTCCAGATCCGGCGAATAAATCAAAATGTCATCCAAATACACAACCACATTTTTGCCGATCAAAGGTCTAGGGATGTCATTAATAAGATTCTGAAAAAATGCAGGAGCATTAGTAAGACCAAAAGGCATAACCAGATTCTCAAAATGACCCACAGGAGTGTTAAAAGCAGTCTTCCATTCGTCACCCTCCTTTATGCGCAACAGATTGTATGACCCCTTAAGGTCAATTTTAGAGAACCACTTGGCCCCCATTAACTGGTTAAACAGATCAGGAATCAATGGCAGTGGGTAAGGATTGCGTACAGTAATTTTGTTAATCTCACGAAAATCCAGACAAGGACGTAAACCGCCGTCCTTTTTTTTTACAAAAAAAAATCCAACCGCCACAGGAGACTTAGAAGGCCTAATGTGACCGGCGGCCAAACTTGTCTGTATGTATTCCTCCAAAGCCTTCCTCTCAGGAATAGTAAGGTTAAATAAACGACTTTTAGGAAGAGTCGCTCCAGGGACAAATTCAATAGAACAATCATAGTCTCTATGGGGAGGCAAAACCTGCGATTCCTTCTCAGAAAAAACTCTCCAAAAATCCTGAATAGGAACAGGCAATTCTCCCCTATCCAAAGCTGCAATATGCCCGTTACAACACTTGTCATAACATTTATGGCTCCAGGATTTAATTTCACTGGTAGACCAATCCAGTACAGGATTGTGAAATTTTAACCAGGGCAATCCCAATATTACTGGAGAAGGCAAGTTATTCAAAACTACCAAATCCAATTTCTCATGGTGAACACCATTAATAGTGAGAGGAAATTCACAGACCTTGAGAGTAATATTCTTCAAAGGGGAACCATCCACAGAAACCACAGCAATGGGGGATGATAAAGGTTCAGGTTTTAAATTGAGTCTTTCCAAGAATCCCCCATCAATTACATTCAGAGTAGACCCACAATCGACAAACACCCGAAATTCCATTAATTTTTCCTGAGCAATCGTGGAAGCAGCTAAAAATACACCCTTGGAATTTAAACAGGCAATACGGGCATGACTGACCATTTTTTTTTCTTTCTTCATACGAAGCTCACAGCCTTTAATCAAATGACCAGATTTTCCGCAATAGAAACACAAGCCTTCAAAAAATCTACGGTCTTTTTCTTGAGAGCGAGGTGCCACCGATCCAATCTCCATCGGTTCACCACTGTTAGTACACACATTCTCATAACCAGAAACTGACATAGCAGAGAATTTTCTCTCATTAACCCTTGCACGCAGTCTCCTATCCACCCGTATAGCTAATTGCATAGCCTGTTGCAAATCTTCAGGTGTAGGATAAGCAATTAGCAGGTCTTTAACCCTTTCATTGAGCCCAGCAAGAAATAGACTTTTCAGAGCAGAATCGTTCCACCCTGTTTGAGTAGACCAACGATGGAAATGAGTACAATATTTTTCCACATTACCTGATCCCTGTTTCAAACGTCTCAACTCAGTCTCAGCTGATGCGACACGGTCAGGATCATCATATAATAGTCCCAAAGCAGAAAAAAAACTATCCACTGATCTGAAGCATGTATCACTAGGTTGCAAAGAAAAGGCCCACTCCTGAGGCTCTTTGCGCAAAAGTGACATTATGAACCCTATGCGCTGGGATTCATCCCCAGAGGACTTGGGTCTCAAACGAAAATACAATAAGCAAGCATTTTTAAATGAAAAAAATTCTCGGTATTCACCAAAAAATAAATCCGGCAAACATACCTTAGGCTCCAAGAAATGTGCTCCAGGACAGTTACTCATGTGCTGACGGAGCTCGGCCACCTCCAGAGAGCGTCCCTGCAGGCGATGAGCCAAATCCTGAACCGACACCATGATGGAACAGAAAAATCTTTCCTTAGAGAATTTGCAGGCTGGACTTACTGTTATGTTCTGCTACCAGAGCTAAGGAAAGAGAGAAGATCTGTCCCTACGATAGAACTCAGCTTTATCCCTACGATGTAACAGGGGACCTGATCCTGCGATCAGACCTGCTAAAGTCCTAAGCTAGTCTGTACGGAGACCTATAGATGTGGGGAATGAATCCCTACAAGTACTAAGGACTGGGAGGAAAATGGGACACCTCCTAACAGAAATAGTAGCAGACAGACAAACAAACAAAATATATAGAACACTGAGGTCCGTAGACCAAGCAAACTAACAGAGTTAGATACAGAGCACAGGCTAGCTAGAAAGTAGTTATACAATGAAGTCCAGCAAAGCCAGAAGGGCGGAGCAGGATTAAATAGGCCAACAAGGTCATGACCAGCAAAGGAAAAAACCTAAGAGCAAGGTTCTAACAGCATCTCTCCCTACTCTGCCTGATTCTGTGTTAGACTTTGATGAGCATGGTGGCGCCTGGTCTTATATACACCTTATGATGCTGTGCGGCCAGCCAATCACTGCAATGCCCCCAACCAACATGGCTACAGCAACACAGTTCATAGCAGGCAATCCCTGCATGTTCATTGGCTCTCTAAAGAGCGCCAAACATGCAGCGAGGGGACCCGAGTTCCCGCCCGAGCAACCCGGAAATACTTCCTGAGCGCCGAGCATGTCGAGCACAGTGATGCTCGAGTGAGTACCAAGCAGTGGCGAGCATGTAAGCTCATCATTAGTGTTATCCCATTACTCGCCCTCAATATTTTTTTTAGTGTGGATGAGGCCTGTATAACATAGGAGATAGTCTCCAAACTATTTCAAAGTGAGATGTCCCTGCTGTATAATGTTAGGAACCGAATAAAGTATTTTTTCAGTGTGGATGACTGCTGTATAACATACGAGATATTCTCCAAACAATTTCAAACTCAGATATAGCCTGCTGTTTCATGTTAGGAACAGCAAAAATAGATTTTTTTTTAATCTGCATAAGCTCTGCATACAGCTGAATTTCATGGCCACTTAAGGACTAGTTGGCTTATAGCAGAGTGTAACACATTTGAGACAGAAAAAAATATTTTTTGGACTCTGCCTAGCAAGTTAAAAAAATCTATTTTTTTACTCTGAAAACAGCAGAACTTCAACGCCACTAAAATAGTAGGTGGCTTTTAGTAGAGTGTATCACGTTTGCGACACAAAAAAGTCTTTAGTGGACTCCAGCTAGCAACAGAAAAAATATATTTTTTTTCCCTGAAAACAGCTGAAGGTCACCGCCACTAACGTAGTAAATGGCTTATAGCAGAGTGTATCATGTTTGTCACACAAAAAAAATGTTTTGGACTCTGCCTAGCAAGCGAAAAAAACATTTTTTTGATTCTGAAAACAGCTGAACTTCAATGCCACTAAAATAGTAGGTTGCTTTTAGCAGAGTGTATCATTTCCAACAAAATCTTTGGTGGAAAAATCATTTTTTTTACTGTGCATACAGCTGAATTTCACCCACCCAAAATTGACAAACTGGGCTAGCACAGCTTGCACTTTCACATTAGCAAATGAAAAAAAAAAGGTTTTTGTGCTCTGCAATGAGAAGCTCTGCAGAGTCTGCATGCAGCTCAATTTCATCTCCACAAAACCAAAAGATGGGCTACAAGGGCTTGCTTCCTTGGTTTATCACATTAGCATGTGAAAAAATAGATTTAAGTCATATTCGTGCATGGAGCACAATACAATGAACACTTATCTGGAACTGATGATACCACCTATCAGCGCATGTCCCTATTGTAAATACATCTAACAGCGTTATCGATAGGGAATAGAATATATTTAAATTTTTTGGGGGCAGCACCAGCAGCACGCAGTATAAAGCAATAATACCTGGCTAAATCTGTGTAATACGCTATCCATACTGAGATACCTCATCCGTAAAAGAATTTCAGATAAGACAGTTAATATTCTAGAATATAGAATCTATTTGAATTGTCCTTCCCATTACTAAGGAGTGGGTCTCCTATACTGTTATTGCATATGCAGCAATTTCAAGGGCTGCCAAAAATTAAGACGTACTCCGATACACATTTGATGAGACGTAAGAAAAAAATAGTCTTTGCAAAAGGAGAAAAAGTAGCACTCACCGATCTGTGTAAAAAACTTCTTTATTCTTAATCCACAGAAAAAACAGACGAGCAGGGGAGCATGTGGCATACTGTGAGGACGACGGCAGTTTCGCGCTCCGGCACTTCCACGGGTGGAACCTCACAGTTTGCCACATGAGGAGGTATATAATACTGTAGATTCGCACAGATACACTAGTATAATTTGGCCATTTAAAGTGCAGAGATGCCGGTATTTTTTTCTTATTGATTAAATAAATAAATAAATTAAAACATAGTAGAATCTTTCTTTAGTATAAAAACCAGATTCGCCATTGTAACCTAATGTAATCACATTGTTCAGCTCCTACTCCTCCTGTTCAGCCTCCATCTCCGAAATGACCACATCAGTCACAAGCTGGAAGCACTGCAGCACTGCCTTGGCCAAGCGGCAACAGGCTGTGCTGAAGCTAATATGCTTAATGCTTAGGTGACCAACTGCCCACTGCTGCAGAGTTATTGAAAGCGGTAACACAGCAGCCTGATTTGTGACTCTCACTGCTTAACATAAAGCCAGGCATGGTCGTGTGTGACAATGGCCGGAACCTGGTGGCGGAGAAATGACAGCCGAAGTAGATACAGTTTCCCTCTATGCCAGGCCTTTCATCCGACCTAAAGAATATGGCTGTGGTGAAATACAACTCTCTCTGAGAAGCAGCCCTGGCTAAGAAAAGTCTGTGTGAAGGTTCCCGAACAATCTATGGCTGCTTTTTTACTGTGGATTGGACATGCCTATGCATGTTATTTCTCAAACCGTACAGCAAATCAGGCCATTGCCCAACTCTGTAGTCATGAAATTCAAAGCGCAAAGAAAGATCTTTGTGTTTCGAAGCACCACTGAGAAGTGTGAGCTGATGTTGGACGGGTTGCCATTGCTTATGCAACAAGCTACATTAGAGGAATTCCTGGGAGAAATGACAGTCGGAGTAGATACGGTTTCCCTCTATGCCAGTCTTTTCACCGAGCTAAAGAATATGGCTTTGGTGAAATACAACTCTCACAGAGAAGTAGTGTCAGACTGAAGAACATTGTGCCCACCAGAGAATTTCATTCTGAGGGCCCACCTTTCGCTGCAAAGTTTGTGCTATGATTGAACTCTCCTGAAGGAGAAGCCAGGGCCCACCGGAGGATTCTCTGGTGGGCCCGTCCAACTCTGTCGAGAAGCATCCCTGGCTAAGAAAAGTCTGTGGGAAGGTTCCTGAACACACTATGGCTGCTTTTTTACTGAGGGGGAAACCCATGCAAACACTGGGAGATTACTTGGTGGTATTTGAACCCAGGACCCCAGCGCTGCAAAGCTTCAGTGCTAAGTTAACCACTGAGTCACTATGTTGCCCTCTCTGTTCTCCCTGCCCTATCTAACATGCTGGAGAAATTTGCACCTACTGCCACTCAGTATCTTCTGCTCTTTTGTGAGAAACTAATGTATTTAGGCAGCCACACAGTCTATGAAATAAAATTCCTGAGAAGGAAATTGTGTATGACATAGCTATTGGTACTGGGGGCTCTTCTAATACCATGGCGCCGTGCCATAGTTCACTGTAAATATTCCAGGCTGGTAGGCGCCAAGCTGATTCCCACAGAAAAGTACCAGCAGCAAGCAAAGGAGATGGTGGCCTTTATCATCATCATGACCTGCAAGGTTTGCACTATGAACTCTCCTGAAGGAAAAGCCAGGGCCCACCAGGGGAGTCTCCGGTTCTCTGGTGGGCCCGTCAAACCCTGCCGAGAAGCAGCCCTGGCAAAGAAAAGTCTGTGGGAGGGTTCCCGGACACTATATGGCTGCTTTTTTACTGTGGACTGCCTGCAGCAATCTATAAGATTGCAATCTATAAGATCAATTCACTGGCTCCCCATTACTCAGAGACTCCAGTTCAAAATCCTAACCATGATGCAAAGCCATCCACAACCTGTCTCCTCCTTATATCTGTGACCTCGTCTCCCCGTACATACCTGCACGCAACCTCCGATCCTCACAAGATCTCCTTCTCTACTCCCGATCTTATCTCCTCTTCTCACAATAGCTTACAAGATTACTCCCGTGCATCCCTCCTACTCTTGAACTCTTTACCCCAACATATCAGAATCTCACCTACTGTTGAAACCTTTAAAAGATACATGAAGACCCACCTCTTCCGACAAGCTTACAACCTGCAGTAACCCTCGCTTTACCATACCGCTGCATGACCAGCTCTATCCTCACCTACTGTATCCTCACCCATCCCTTGTAGACTGTGAACCCTCGCGGGCAGGGTACTCTCCTCTCCTGTAGCTGTCACATTTTTGTTCAAGATTATTGTAATTGTTTTTGTGATGTATACCCCTTTTTCACATGTAAAGCATCATGGAATAATAATAATAATAATAATAATAATAATATTAAAGGAATAATAATAATGTGATCCAAACTCACAGCTACTACTTCTGGACCGTGTGGAAGACAGGGAGGTGGTGGTGGCCAACTGACTGGAAGCATTATTTGCTACCCAACCAACAACCATTTCACACTGCTCTGCCTTCACAAGTGGTGTTCCTCTGCCCCCTAGAAATTGGGACAGGAAGGTAGTTCAATATGATGTGGGTGTTTGTTGTGCTCCCTCAGCGGACAAAGTTTCATCTTGCCCACGGCCTAGGCCTCTGTGTGCACCATCACCATCACCATTACGTCCACTTCCCCATCCCTTGCCACGCACCTTGCCCATTTTAAATGGAGCATCATATTTGTCACGTTGCTAAAAATGTCTGTATTATTAACGCAGTAATATAGGATCACGTCTGATTACCACGGTTTTAGGCAGTGACCTGGGAGCCAGAGATGCTTCCAAGGGTCTTCCCCATGCTGTTCCTATGTCTTTTCAGCACTGTATGGATGTGTCTGATCATGTCTCACACACCAATTGGCCAGATAAGGTAGTAAAATGTTAAAATGACATTTTTCACCGCTGAAAGCAATGCAAAAGTGCAAAAACGCATCAAAAACGCTACATGTGAACATAGCCCAAGGTGTGGAGGAGCATTTTTGTTTTTGGTTATTTAGTTTACCTTATATACAAGTCATTATCCTAGAAAGGATGTTCCTTAACATTTTTCCCAGGAAAATCCAATTTGGTTTCGTTTTTGTATGTTTTATTGTGAGGCTGTAAAAGTGGCGTAATACTGTGACAATACCTTTCCCTTCATTTTCTGATATTCCCTAGACAGGATTTGTATCATTGTGTGCCCAGCTGTGAAATCTGTGTGAATGTTATACATACCTTCCCTGATGCCTATGACACCTATTATGTCTGCTTGCCCCCTCCTTTGTTGACACTGTGAGCGTTTACGCTGTAGGCATTCACTGTACCTGCTTGTCTTGTCCTGCTGATGTTGTGTGCATACGCACCCCTGGCATCCAGTGGGTTAATCTGCCCGGTCCTGCTTGTGCTGCGTGCGCGCATCCCCTGCTGCTCCGATGCACGCATCCGGGGGGAGTCTCGATGGGTGACACTCCGGCAACACGGTACGATCCCCGCCCTGATACATGGTGTGGTCACCAGACCGCCTCCCTTGACGTGACCCATGGATGCGCCCCTCTGGGTGTGGGGGTGGACGACCGCCACCCCAGGCACAAGTAGGAGTGCTCCGGGACTATGCTTTAAGGCGAATAACTGCATAGGGATGTGCACTTACAATGTTGATGCCTTTCAGTGGGAACACAATGTGGTAGATGTTTATGGGCATGGACATATGGGGTGTGGGCAAAAGGTATGGTGACGCCCCTTAGCACGGATATACTGTGAAATGCCTATGAGCATGGTTGTATATAGGGGGGTGTGTAATGGATATCGTAATATGTCTCAGCCTCTAATGTGAGTAATGGATATTTGTCTGGTGCGTGTATCTGTGCTTATTGGCTACAGAGCACTACTTAATGAGACACAGTCTGAGTGTGGTAGTACCCCGGAAGAAGGCTAAGTGAGCCAAAATGTACTAAGGGTATGTGACGCCCTCTTACCCACAGCAGGTAATCTATCCCTGTCAGCAATGATTTTATTGGTATTGGTGTGGGGGGAATAGAGTAATGAGCATATGTATACCACACTAATTTAAGTTTAGATTGTGTGCACGCACAGCCATATGTTACATAGTGGTGTAGTCTCTATAGGGGGGGTCAGGAACCTATGGCTCGCGAGCCAGATGTGGCTCTTTTGAAGGCTGCATCTGGCTCCCAGACGAATGACTGATCTAACTGCCTCTGATATCGCCACTGACAGTTTAACACGGTGCCGCTTCTGATCGGGACCACAGGAAGCCGTCACCCCGGATATAAGGCGCCCGCTCTCCTGACAGCTAGAGCGGCACTTGAGAGAGCGGAGCTCAGTTGCTGCTATGCTGGGGTGAGTCATCATTAAGCGCAGACCGGAGGCGAGCTTACCAGCAGGTATAGGGAGTTCCCGTGCTGTCAGCCATCGTTCTCCTCACCCCAGGGTAGCAGCAACTGAGCTCCGCTGGCTCAAGTGCCACTCTAGCAGTCAGGAGAGCGGGCTCCTTAAAGGGGTGATGGCTTCCTGTGGTGTGGATCAGAAGCGGCAGCGTCATTTTAAACTCCACTGGCAAGAATCAGTGGCCGCATCAGTCAGAGAGCATCTGAATACAGGTAACGCTCTTACTAAATAC
The DNA here is from genome assembly GCF_046119375.1 of Phyllobates terribilis. Lineage (NCBI taxonomy): Eukaryota > Metazoa > Chordata > Amphibia > Anura > Dendrobatidae > Phyllobates > Phyllobates terribilis. Next base: position 451,141,075 of record NW_027362764.1, read on the forward strand.
CACCAGTCAACTAGGGGGACGCCAGTTACCTATATACACAGTACTGCGGGAGTACAGTTTGCCCTTCCCCTGAAGCAAAGACGCCATCTCTGTTCCACATATGGAATCAGCCAGGGACACTTCCAGCATATGGAATTAAACTTCCCTCCTTTTAATCAATTTGTCAGCTAGCTAATTGCAAATATCCTTGTATTGAAGAAGATGGCTAAAAGAAAAAAAGATGAGGAGTATCGTACTTTTCAGCAGGAATGGAGAGAGGAATTTGCCTTTGTAGAGAGAACAGGTTTTGCAGTGTGTCTAATATGCAACAATTAAATTGCATCGATGAAACGGTCAAATATAAAGCGGGACTTCAACACACGCCATACTACATTTGCATCGAAATATCCTGCGGGGGACAGCAGGAAGAAAGCATGTCAAGAGCTACTGTGCAAAGTGCAAGCAAGTCAGCAGCAACTTCGTGTTTGGACCCAACAAGGTGACTGGAATTCGGCTACCTTTGCTGGTGCTTTAGCAATTCTGAGAAACGGAAAGCCATTCACAGATGGAGAGTATGCCAAAACATTCATGCTTGATGTTGCCAATGAACTTTTTGTCGACTTTTTGGATAAAGACAAGATAATCAAACTAATAAAAGACATGCCTCTGTCGGCAAGAACTGTTCATGATCGTACCATGATGATGGCAAATCAAATTGAGGCAACACAAGTGAAAGACATAAATGCAGCACCATTCTTTTCTCTCGCTTTGGATGAGTCAACAGACGTAAGTCATTTATCCCAGTTCAGCGTGATTGCAAGGTATGCTGTCGGTGACACACTACTGTATGTGAGGAAAGTCTTGCTGTTTTGCCTATGAAAGGGACAACAAGAGGGGAGGATTTATTCAAGTCTTTCACTGAGCTCACTAAAGAAAAAAATCTACCAATGGATAAACTTATTTCGGTGTGTACTGATGGTCCTCCGTGCATGGTGGGGAAAAACAGAGGATTCATAGTGCTTCTTCTTGAACATGAAAAGAGTCCTATCTGAAGTTTTCACTGCATCCTACATCAGGAGGCGCTTTGTGCTCAGATGTGTGGCGAGCAGGTTGGCGAGGTGATGTCACTGGTCATTCAGGTGGTCAACTTTATTGTTGCCTGAGCTTTTAATGATCGCCAGTTTATAACTTTGCTAGATGAAGTTGGGAATAATTATCCTGGTCTACTTCTGCACAGTGACGCACCCTCTGGGCCGTGCGGTACTCGACAGCCGGTCCTCCGGTAGCCGGGGGATATCACAGTGGCTGGCCCTTTCCGTGGCCCAGGGCGGTCACTCAAAAGGGGAATATGTATATATGGGGAATTTGGGAAAATTTGTGACGCCACCTGTGGTACCTGGTGAGGATCACCAGCGCTGCAACAGTCCTCTGAGGCAGATGTTAGGGCAGCTAGTGATGGGACAGCTCCACACAGGTGGAGCAGGCCTCAGGGCAGTGTAGTAGAAGAGAGTGGGTCGCACTGGGTGTTGTAGTGCAGGGGGAACGATATGGCCGATGAAAAATGGACAGAGGCCGTGCAGTGCAGTAATCCAAGATTTTACTCACAGTCCTTTAGACACTTCACAGGTGCACTTTACAGGTAAAGGTCTCCCTCGTCGCGCCGCGTTCACCAGGCAGGGGTTCAATCCTTCCTCAGACAATTTGGGAATGCCTGGCAGAACCCCACTTTCTCGTGTTCCTATTTTGACCGTCTTTACTCTGGTCCTTCTACCTCCTGTTCTGCGCTGCCCACTCTCAATCCCGCTAGGGTACTCTGAAGTCCTTCCTGTACATCGGATCCGGGACCTACTTGACCCTCCTGGGGATTAGAATGCCGCAGCAATCCCTCTGTCTTCTGACAGATGCGGGGTGTACGGGTGCCTTCCTGCACTCGCCGTACCCCCTGGGATCCCTTCTCAAAACGGAGCCTAATCCCTGCTCCCCTCCGGGGCCTCCTCACTTGGCCCTAACTGCGGAGCAGATCTCCTAATGAGACTCTGCCCCCGACTGTTCTTCTGAACAGTCCCAAGCTGTTCTTCCTAACAGCTCCCTGGAACTCCCTCTACTCCTGACCTTACTCTCCTGCCACCCTAAGATGGCTTCCCTATATATACTCCTACTAAAGTTCTCCCTCTATCTACTTACTCCACCCACACCCACTACTGGTTCCCCCTACCTTTGGGTTCCCCCCACTCCAGCCAGGGTCAGGGCTCAGCAGAAATCATACATTGCGTCTTGCCCCTCCAGCCGGCCTGGAGCAGTGTAGTGTTGGATGCAGGTGTTTCGGGGGTTCCGTGGAGCACTCCCATCTTACCTGAGAGAAGGGAGACACCACACCTCTGGGTGAGGTGCAGTACCTCTGTGGCGAGTGAACCCTCAGGGGCGCCACAACAGCAATGTGCATTGGTTGTCAAGAGGGAAGGTGCTCAGCCATTTTGCGGCTTGTCTGAGTGAAATCCGGACTTTTCTTGAAATGAAAAACGTTGAGCATCCTATTGTATTTTAAAAGTACTATTTTTATTGTTTAAAGGTGTTGGTCTTACATAAAATGCACACATTTACTTGTATTTAGTTTTAAAAATATTGTATGGCTCTCACGGAATTACATTTTAAAATATGTGGAGTTCATGGCTCTCTCAGCCAAAAAGGTTCCTGACCCCTGCTCTAGAGGTTAGACCTGTGTTAGCTAACTACTAGTATGGGTTATGGTGCCACCTGATGGTTTTTCACATTTTTTAATGTCATATGTTTTTAATATGAATATTTTTTCAATAAAGAGTTGTTGTTTATATTTACTCTTTCTGGGTATTATTTAGTTCATCCCAAACTACAGTACGATCAATTCTGATGTACACTATTTCTCAATATGATATTGTTACATGTATGTATTGAACTATAATATATAGCCATGTAGAACTCTAGGCATACAAGGACAATCTCAGTGTTATAATGCCGTGTAAGTGGACAGTCTTAATTAAGTCATTACCCTGGAAAGGATGTTCCTTAACATTTTTTCCCAGGAAAATCCATTTTGGTTTAATTTTTGTATGTTTTATTGTGAGTCTGTAAAAGTGACATAATACTTTGACAACATTGTTCACAGCACTGTATGAATGTGTCTGATAATGTCTCACACACCACATGGCCAGATAAGGTAGTAAAATGTTAAAATGACATTTACCCGTGAATGCATTTTTCACCATCAAAAGCCATGCAAAAGTGCAAAAACGCATCAAAAACGCTATGTGTGAACACAGCCCAAGGTGTGGAGGAGCATTTTTTTAGGTTATTTATTTTACCTTATATACAAGTCATTACGCTGGAAAGTATGTTCCTTAATATTTTTACCAGGAAAATCCATTTTGGTTTCGTTTTTGTATGTTTTATTGTGAGTCCGTAAAAGTGGCGTAATACTCTGACAAAATTGTTCACAGCAGTGACCTGGGATTCAAAGTTGCTTCCAGGGTTCTTCCCCATGATATTCCCATGTAATTTGAGCACTGTTGCCATCGATTTCGGCAATATTTTACGCCCTCTGCAGACCTCCGGTCACCGGAAAAATGCTTGAGTTTCCCATAGACTTACATTGGTCTCATTGCTTGGGTCGATCACTCGAGCATTCCAATTTGCTCGACTCGAACAAACGAGTACCCGAGCATTTTAGTGCTCACTCATCACTAATTGGGATGCATTCCCTTTAAGGCTATATTCCCAAAATGAGTATTTGGTGAATTTTTGTTGTTGCAGAATTTCTGTAGCATTTCTGCACCTGCAAGTTAATTTAGGTTATGTGCATTTCTTCTTTCTGTTTTTTGAGTGCATTTTTTCATGTGTTTTTAATATGCTTTTGACACTGCATTTTATGTCTCTTATTGATTTGTTATATTTTAAATTAAGTTGCTTTTTGTTTTTGATGCTTCCTGGTATTTAGCTTTGGCAAAGCGTTATTGATAAGTTTATCTGTGGAATACATGTGATTTTAGTGTGTTTCAACGGCAAAAATGCATTAAAAATGCATGGGGAATACATGTGGAAAATTTTCTACATAAGACTCAGTGCAATTGAAAGAGAAATTGACATTTTATGGATTTTAAAATTGCATCGTAGGTCAGTCTGCATAACAAAAAAAAGCACAGTGGGCATGAGATTTCTATAAGTCCCAACCACTTTGCTGGAACTATTAGATGGTGCATTTTTTGTGCAGTACAAGTATGCAGCATCAAAAAGTCACCAAAAACTTGTGGGAACTTACCATTAAAGAGGTTGGCCACTACTTGATTATTCATGGCCTATTCTTAGGATAGGCCTTTAATATCTGATCATGGGAGTGCAGCACCAGGCACCCCTGCTGATAAGATCTCGAATGCTGACGGAACACAGAAGCTTCATCAAAACTATAGTGTCTGCGGTTGAGTACTACAGAAATACAGCCTATTCATTTGAATACTGTAGGTGTGTTTTTGATGTACCAGCCTGTGGCCACTATAGAAATAATGGAGGTAGTGTGCTCTGGCTGCATCTGAGAACTTCCGGCCACTGCTTGCACTGGTAAAAGCTGATTGTTGGATTCTTACTGATTAGATATTGGTGCTGTAACACACTCTATGCATGACCCCATCACGGAAAGACTGTGACTTCTGGATCAAAATAAGTTCATTTTCTCACAGTATTCGCACATTCAGTAAGGTGGCCCAGCAGCATTTAACACTATTTAGAGCCATACCAAAAAGCTCCGCAATAAAAAATAATATAACCAAAAATATGAACCACTTGGGCCTAGAATAAGGGGACAAAATACCAGAGAAGCAATTGGGGATAACAGTGATAATATGGGTAGTCTGATTCACTGATTCAAGTCCTTAATAAATCCATGGGAAACTATCTCCTATCTGAGGAAGGAGATTAGCACCCTAATAGGTAACAATATTGACGCTTCCATGCAAAGACAGCTATCCCTAAACTAGTCCTAAATATGCCCTACAAACTAATACATCATAGTATTCCACAATGAAAATGTAGATTCAAGAACTTATCTTTGTTTTGTTTCATGCCCCCCAGACCTCGGAGCGACAAAGTGTTTCTCCCCAAAAGATAAGCAAGGTTCATCAGGAGGCCAAATTCGAGAATTGAGCTCAATCACCCATAGTCATCTGTGAAGCAAACAACTGGCAGTGCGCATGTATCTTGAACAGCGCTGTCAACCAAAAAGTTAAAATGTTTTGAGTATCGGAAAATAACAACACTCAAAAAATATTCAGATTTTTTTTCACCACTAAAATAATAAAAGAACTTGCCAAGTTTGATATCGTCATAGCCATACTGACCTGGACAATTATGATTCCGCGTGACTTACCACACAATGTGTGCCATGAAAACAATTCCCAAATAGCAATATCAGAATTGTGTTTTTTTTCCAGTACTTCTTTGCCTCAAACGTACAACTCATCACGAAAACATAAAGTAATTCAAATTTTACAGACGTAACAGTCTAAAATCTCAAAAATAGGTTAGTGAGGCAATGTTTCTGGAAGAAAGCAGCCATATTTTTAGGAATGCTGTGTTTATTTCATTTATGTAAAATAAATTTTAGAACTAAATTTACAAAATATATTCAGCTTTGTTTTTCTTTTTATTTCTTTGATTAACTTCTAAATGAAAATAACATGGTTTTTATTATTTAAAAAACAAATGAGAAATGCTCTGTTATAAAAATACTCTAAAAGCATATTTGTTCTTTAATCTCTTTTGTCTGCATTTTATGATGTATCTAGAATCTAACAACATTTGAAGTTTTCATTTTTTATTTACTTTTATTCGAAATGACAGATCTCTTCTCTTTGAAGAATTTTGCATGCCATAAAGGCTGCAGTAATTAATCAACAAACAAAGGATTGTCCACTCTGTGGTAGAAAAGCTGTTGTCTAAGCATCAAATCTGCTGATGCTGAGTAGAACAAAATCTTAAATCTCAAACTTTAAAGTTAGCTTATAGGAAATAACATAATTCTTATTTCATTGGCAACTTCATTAATACTTTAAAAATGTTGGGTTGATAGATTTTTTTCATTTAATTTACTTGCATATACAGTATGTTGTACTTATTAGAAGATTAAAAAAAAAACTTAGAAGGTGATGTTAGATGTACAGTATACTGTGCCAGTATTTGGATCATCATTATATGGATAAGAGTATTAGGACATGTAAACATTACTCTTTAATGATATTTTATTCTATTCTATTCTATCCTATTCTAAATCTAGTTGGTCCCCCTTTGTAGCTAAAACAGATATCCAAGATTTTTTGGGAATTTTTTCCCATTCAACCAGAAGAAAATTTGTGAAGTTAAACAGAGTTGTTGGAAGAGAGGGATTCTACTTTGTACTTCATGCCAATGTTGTTTAATGGGGCGTAGATAAGGGCTCTATTAGGGCCAGTTCATTTCTTCCACACCAAACTAACCCAACTATAACTTTATTGACCCTGTTTTGCGCACTGGACTCAGACATGCTTGAACAGTAAAGTGCCTACCCCAAAATTGTTCTCACAAGATTGGAAGCATTCAATTGTCCAAAAAGTTTTGGTATGCTGATGCATTGAAAGGAATCTGTCAGCAGGTTTTTTGCTATGTAATCTGACAGCACCATGAGATAGAGACAAAGACCCAGTGTGATATATTACTAGTATACTGTTAGGAATTGTGGGTCTGTGCAAGCACCTGGGAATAGATCTGGTTCATTGTTACGCTACTCCGGTCAAAAAGAGCTGCCATTGCCCTGCTGGCACCAAGAGGCAACACTGTCAGGCATCCCCGGTTATCAGGAAGGGGTCTGTTCACTGTGGAGGAGGAGCTACCAAATGCACAGGGAAACCATCCCAATCTTATGGAGCGTGGCGTTCTGAAGTAGTAGGATGTGTGGGGATGCGGGACTGCGTATCTCTCACGCATTTCACTGCCTGAGGAACATGGAACGCTGTGTTCCCTGGTTACCAGGCAATGCAGGGAGCTACTGTGTCTGGTACAGGGCAGTGGTTGGATTGTGTCCACCCTGCTGTGCAAGTTAGCAGGGAGTGGTTGCCTGGGGGTGATTGGTAGATATTCAACACCTGATCATTTCCTTCAGCATCAGATGGGCTATTTAACCCTACTTCCAGCTCAGGTCTTTGCTGTTTATTGCAGTTCCTATATGTTGTGGTGGTGAGTGGTGCTTGCAGTATTGGTTGCTCTCTTTCAGGGTTGGTCTTAGAGTTTTTTTCCCTTTCTCTTCCTGCTAGACTCTCAGGGTTTCTTGTAGAGGTATCTACCTGTTCTTTACTAGGCTCTGGTCGTGTACCAGATGCCAGCTGCCCCCAACAGCGGGCCTGGAAATGGCTCTGTCAAAGTCCCCCTCCCATTTTCTGGGAGCTGGGTGAAGAGCATCTCAGCCCTTTAAGGCTCGCTTAGCTGGGGAAGCTTGCACCAAGTGCATCTGCGGCTGTGCTCTAGCTGGTTTGTTGCCAATGTTGCTGGGTCTCTCTGCGATTCCACCTAATGTATACTGAATGCAGCAGTTATGATAGTCACAGTGTTCTATGCAGCAGATTGAGGAAGCTCAGCTGTTGATTTATGCAATCCCATCCACACTACAGCTTTCTGTGTAGATATATAGTGACAGAGAGCTGCTAATCAGTACTGGGGGTGAAGCTGGACTATCATGCATGTGCGACATTGTCCTGAAATGATAATGTCTTGCTGATGAAATGCTAATTGTATTCTTAACTTAATATTTTGTTGAACAACCTTTTGAGGGGCAATCACTGTAATAAAACGATTCCTGTAACTGTCAATGAGACTTCTGCACCTCTCGACAGGTATTTTGGCCCACTCCTCATGAGCAAACTGCTCCAGTTGTCTCGTGTTTGAAGGTTGCCTTTTCCAGACGGCATGTTTCAGCTCTTTCCAAAGAAGCTCAATAGGATTTAGGTCAGGGCTCGTAGAAGGCCACTTCAGAATAGTCCAATGTTTTCCTCTTAGCCATTCTTGGGTGTTTTTAGCTGTGTGTTTTGGGTCATTATCCTGTTGCAAGACCCATGACCTGCCACTGAGACCAAGCTTTCTGACACTGGGCAGCACATTTCTCTCTAGAATCCCTTGATAGTCTTGAGATTTCATTGTACCCTGCACAGATTCAAGACACCCTGTGCCAGATGCTGCAAAGCAGCCCAGAGCATAACAGAGCCTCCTCCATGGTTCACAGTAGGGACAGTGTTCTTTTCTTGATATGCTTCATTTTTCCATCTGTGAACATAGAGCTGATGTGCCTTGCCAAAAACTTCCATTTTTGTCTCATCTGTCCATAGGACATTCTCCCAGAAACTTTGTGGCTTGTCAACATGTAGTTTGGCAAATTCCAGTCTGGCTTTTTTATTATTTTTTTTCAACAATGGTGTTCTCCTTGGTCGTCTCCCATGAAGTCCACTTTGGATCAAACAACGATGGATGGTGCGATCTGACACTGATGTTCCTTGAGCTTGAAGTTCAGGCCACGGCCACGTCCAGGGAGTTTGGCTACAGTCCCATGGATCTTAAATTTCAGAATAATATGTGCAACTGTAGTTACAGGAACATCAAGCTGCTTGAAGATGGTCTTATAACTTTTACCATGCTTGTCTATAATTATATTTCTAATCTCTTTCCTTTGTTTCCTCTTGTCCATGTTGAGTGTGGTACACACCATGTCACCAAACAGCACAGTGAGTATCTGTAGCCCTATATACAGGTCCACTGACTTATTCTAAGATTGTAGACACCAATGATGCTAATTAGTGGACACAACTTGATTAAACATGTCCCTTTTGCCACATTATTTTCAGGGGTACCATCATTTCTGTCCAGGCCTATTTCATGAGTTTATTTTTTTTTAAATTTTGTGAAAGCAGGGTTAAAAAGCAATGTATGACTTTCATTTGTTCATTTTCATAGATTTATAATTTATTATTAATTTTGTCAGATTCAAGTTATTTTTGTGACCATTGTGGGTTTTTCTTTCATTAAATGAGGGGTACCACAAATGTTGACCACGTGTGCATATACAGTACAGACCAAAAGTTTGGACACAACTTCTCATTTTAAGATTTTTTTGTATTTTCATGACTATGAAAGTTGTACATTCACACTGAAGGCATCAAAACTAAGAATTAACACATGTGGAATTATATACTTAACAAAAAAGTGTGAAACAACTGAAAATATGTCTTATATTCTAGGTTCTTGAAAGTAGCCACCTTTTGTTTTGATGACTGCTTTGCACGCTCTTGGCATTCTCTTGATGAGCTGTAGTCATGAAAATACATGAAAATACAGTCATCAAAGCAAGAGGTGACTACTTTGAAGAACCTAGAATATAAGACATATTTTCAGTTGTTTCACACTTTTTTGTTAAGTATATAGTTCCACATGTGTTAATTCATAGTTTTGATGCCTTCAGTGTGAATTTACAATTTTCATAGTCATAAAATACAGAAAAATGTTTAAATGAGAATGTGTGTCCAAACTTTTGGTCTGTACTGTATATATATACAGTATATATATATATATTTTTTTTAACAAGCACCATAGTCTTTAGTGCTGGGAGCAAAAAAACTCACAGGAGCTAAAAGAGGGAAGATATGTGGCACTGAGGTTGTTAGCTTCAGTAATATAAACCTGGGAAAAATCATCCAGCACACTAGGTGGTGAGAGGGGTTAATCAGCCATGTTTAGTGCTAGGATAATTGAACAGCTGTAGAGTGGGAGAAGTCGAGAGGATAAATAATCAGCTTTCTAGAGCAGTGTGTGTGGGGTGGGCCTCGAGGTACAAGTTCTGGAGCTGTGGTGTACATGTTAAGGAAAGCTGGACATTGTGTTGATTGTTCCTTGAGCGGGCGGACTCCCCTACTAACAAGGACTGTGCTACACGTAATTGTTTGTTTTCCTGTTAGGCAAGAAAGGCCTGTTTGTTTCACTAACGTTTCCCTGGTTTAATGCAGTACTTTTAATAAAACCAGAGGAAGATTTAAAGAGACGGTGTTCCTTTGTCTACCTCTATATGCATGCAAGTGAGTCAATCTGCCACAGTATGTATATGTATATATATATATGCATATGTATATATATATATATATATATATATATATGTATATTATATATATATATATATATATATATATATATATATATATGTACATATACATATATACTGCTCAAAAAAATAAAGGGAGCACTTAAACAACAGAATATGACTCCAAGAAAATCAAACTTCTGAAACTTCTGTGAATCAAACTGTCCACTTAGGAAGCAACACTGATTGACAATCAATTTCACATGCTGTTGTGCAAATGGAATAGACAATAGATGGAAGTTATTGGCAATTATCTTGACACACTCAATAAAGGAGTGGTTCTGCAGGTGGGGATCACAGACCACATCTCAGTACCAAGGCTGATGTTTTGGTTACTTTTGAATGTTGGTTGTGCTTTCACACTCATGGTAGCATGAGATGGACTCTACAACCCACAGAAGTTGCTCAGGCAGTGCACCTCATCCAGGATGGCACATCAATGCGAGCTTTGGCAAGGTTTGCTGTGTCTGTCAGCGTAGTGTCCAGAGGCTGGAGGCGCTACCAGGAGAGAGGCCAGTACACCAGGAGATGTGGAGGGGGCCATAGGAGGGCAACAACCCAGCAGCAGGACCGCTACTTCTGCCTTTGTGCAAGGAGGAATAGGAGGAGCACTGCCGGAGCACTGCAAAATGACCTCCAGCAGGCCACAAATGTGCATGTGTCTGCTCAAACGGTTAGAAAACAACTCCGTGAGGGTGGTATGAGGGCCCGACGTCCACAGATGGGGGTTGGGCTCACAGCCCAACCCCGTGCAGGACGCTTTCCATTTGCCACAAAACACCAGGATTGGCAAAGTCGCCACAGGCGCCCTGTGCTCTTCACAGATGAAAGCAGGTTCACACTGAGCACATGTGACAGACGTGACAGCGTCTGGAGACAGCGTGGAGAGCGATCTGCTGCCTGCAACATCCTTCAACCGGTTTGGCAGTGGGTCAGTAATGGTGTGGGGTGGCATTTCTTTGGAGGGCTGCACAGCCCTCCATGTGCTTGCCAGAGGTAGACTGACTGCTATTAGGTACCGAGATGAGATCATCAGACCCCTTGTGAGACCATATGCTGGTGTGATTGGCCCTGGGTTCCTCCTAATGCAGGACATTGCCAGACCTTATGTGGCTGGAGTGTGTCAGCAGTTCCTGCAAGATGAAGGCATTGAAGCTATGGACTTGCCCGCCCATTCCCCAAACCTGAATCTGATGGAGCACATCTGGGATATCATGTCTCGCTCCATCCACCAACGTCACATTGCAACACAGACTGTCCAGGAGTTGGCGGATGCTTTTGTCCAGATCTGGGAGGAGATCCCACAGGAGACCATCTGCAATCTCATCAGGAGCATGCCCAGGCATTGTAGGGAGGTCACACAGGCACGTGGAGGCCACACACAATACTGAGCCTCATTTTGACTTGTTTTAAGGACATTATATCAAAGTTGAATCAGCCTGTAGTATGTTTTTCCACTTTAATTTTGGGGGTGACTCCAAATCCAGGCCTCCATTGGTTAATAAATTTGATTTCCATTGATGATTTTTGTGTGATTTTGTTGTAAGCACATTCAACTTTGTACAGAGCAAAGTATTCAATAAAAATATTTCATTCATTCAGATCTAGGATGTGTTATTTGAGTGTTCCCTTAATTTTTTTGAGCAGTGTATATATAGATATATTTATATGTATATATGTTTATTCTTATTTTGCTATATATATTTGTTCTTTTTTGTGATATTTAAATTTTTTTCACAAAATAGAACATTTTTAATATATTTAGTTTCCTAGAAATAAATACCATTCATAATCATACAAATTAACAATGACAAAATTTGATTATTACTGAGCACACGTAATTTATCAATGCTGTCGAGCTGGTATTTTCTTTTAAGAGCTGCATCCTAATCTGAAATCAACCCACTCATTTTCATCCTATAGCACTGTGATATCAAATCAATTGCAATACCATATACTGTACGCTCACTAAAAAGATTATGTATTTATCCCTACTGTGAAAAACAAGCCAAGGTTACCTAAAATACATTTGTTCACAAGAAATATAATTTTAGAAGAAATGTATGTTTCCTTTCCATTTATTATTTAAGCTTGATAGTCCATATGTTTGATTGTACAGAGTAAATGATAAATGTTAGTTGATATTAATACACTTTCACAGTTAATGTGTACATTATGCAGGTAGATATTGGTATGTCTTTCAATAATTCAATCTAAGTTACACTGGAAAATATTACTTATTATTGTAATCTTGTGGTTTCTTTCAATAAGGGATTACATTTATTTTCTTTCATTGTTCTATTTTATTCATTTTTGATGATTTTAAAGTATTAGAAAATAAACTGCTGGATTGTTGGATACTATTACTGATTAGGTACATAGGTATTCAGACTTTTTTTTTTAAATGAATCAATAAAGAGTCTCCACATTGTACTCAGTGTTAAATTTTTCCATCAGCCCAGGAACATCACTGCAATACACTAAAGCACCTTCTTGAGAAAAGCATGGAAGGAATTTATTTTCTCTGCTTCTGTTCCGTGAAAAACAAGTACCGGGTTCTTTTCCTTTAGTAGAGATGTCAAGCTCAAATACACGGAGGGCCAAAATTAAAAGCTTGGACAAAGTCATGGGCCAACCTTGACATTTATTTAAAAAAATGGCTACAATTGAGAAAGTGTTTCCTTATCACTAAATATAATGATTAACTTTTTCATATGGAAACAAACCTAAAGGGGTTGTCCCACAAAGAAAGTAAATTTTAATTAATAGATCTTAAAATAAAATATTGGAACAATATAATATGTTATGTTATAATATGTTATATAAGAGCAGTAAAAGCTCACCTTAAAGATTTTCAATGGGATTGAAAATCAGGACTCATTGCTGGCCATTTTAAAACATTCCATTTTTTCTCTTAATACCATTCCTGTGTGCTTCTGGATGTGTGCTTAGGGTCATTGTCTTGCTGGAGGACCCATGATCTTTGACTCAAACCAAGTTTTCTTATACTGGGTAGGACATTTGGCTCTAAAATCTCTTGATAATTCTCTGATTTCATGATTCCTGTGATACGGTCAAGACCTCCAGTACCGGCTGCAGCAAAGGAACCCAACAGCATTATGGATCATCTAGCATGCTTAAGTGTTGGTAAGGTGTTCTTTTTCTTATAAACTTCATTGCGCCGTCTGTAAACAAACTGTTGCTTTCTTTGCATTGCCAAAATGCTCTATTTGTGTTAAATCTGTCCACAGAACATTTTCCCAGAAGGATTGTGATTTATCAAGTTTTCTTTCCAGCAATAGTTTCTTCATTTGCCTTTGCCCATAAAACTCTGCTTGGTTTATTGTGCATTATATGGTACTTGTTGAAACCATGACCCCAGACTGTTCCAGGTTGGCTTACAGGTCTTTGCATGTTTGACATTGTGTTTTGTCCACCATTCGCACCAACCTTCAAAGACATTTGTTGTCAATTTTCCTCTTTCCCCCAAGTCCATGGAGGTTCTTGACGCTTTCATGCTTAGCAAACTTCTTAATAACTGTGTGCAATGGTGAAACAGCGATACCAAGGTCTTTGGCGATGGCCTTATACCCTATAGAAGTCTTGTGTTTGCTAATAATAGCAGTTCTGATGTCCTCAGACAGCTCCTTTGTCTTCTCCATTGTGACAAAGGAACAGGGCCTAACATGTGGCTTTTTAAAACACTGAAGTCATCATTCATTGGCTAATTCATGTCACATGGGCACCGGCAATAAATCACAAGTGAATCTGTTTTGTAATTTACCACAGGTGAGTCAAAATGTTTTTCCATACTAAATAAATGTATAGGGTGCCAGTACCAGTAACACAGTAAGCTTTAGGCTTTTCTATTTTTCCCTCCTATTCTTTTTTGTTTTATATTATTGTTTATCATTTGCTCTTTTGTATTTTACACGAGTTCTCGATACAAAAAAACTGTTCCACTTGATTCATTTTTTTCAGGAGATATTCCACATTATGTATTTAAACTTCATGGGTGCCAATAACAATGAGCAGGACTGTATGCTTTGGTGACAAACCGCACTCAGCTGCAAAGTTGTTCAAAGCTTTATCAGAGTAGGCAGATCTGTGGCTCTCACCGCTGAACCTACTTCCAGGCATGGTTGTGTGTCAATGGCTGGAAACTGGTGGCGGCTCAGAGGCTTGGCAACATCGCACAAGTATCATGCCTGGCCCATGTGCTAAACCTAGTGGTTGCGCAGTTTCTCAGAACCTAACCGAATCTGCCTGAGTGGCTTTTGAAAATATGACACATATGTGCCCATTTCAGAAAGTCAGGTACAGCTTCCGCCGCCCTTGCTGTGCTTCAGTAGCATTTGCAGCTTCCCACTCTCTGACTGGTGTGCGATGTCACCTCACTTTGGAACTCAACGCTGCATACGTTGGGAAGGATTTGTGAGCAGCAGAGGGCAGTTGTTGAGAAACAGCTTCAATACGCCCTTCTAAATTCTGGTCAGCCTCCACACATAATAGATGATGAGTGGGCATGGATGTCTGACATCTGTGCTGTCCTCCAAAATTTGAGGACTACACCAAGATGGTGAGCGGCGATGACGCCATAGTTAGCGTCACCATTAGCGATGAGCGAGCACTAAAGTGCTCGGATACTCGTTGCTCGGGTCGAGAAAATTGGAATGCTTGAGTTCTCGGTCCGAGTAATGAGCCCAATGTAAGTCTATGGGAAACTCGAACATTTTTCCGGCGGTTCCCCCTCTGGGGGTCTTCAGAGGGCCTAAAAATTGCACAAATCGACGGGAACAGTGCTCAAATGACATGGAAACAGCATGGGGAAGACCCCTGGAAGCATTTCTCACTCTTAGGTCACTGCTGTCAACAACATTGTCAGAGGTATTATGCCACTTTTACGGACTTACAATAAAACATGCAAAAATGAAACCAAAATGGATTTTCCTGGGAAATATGTTAAAGAACATCCTTTCCAGGCACAAACAGCAAAGCCACACAAAGCAGAATTAAAATTCCCCCAAAAATTCAAGAAAAAACACAGCAAAAGAGGGCAGCAGTGTTTACCTGCCCAAATCTTCAAAATCAAATGCACTACCCGGGTGCAGCAAACCCCCATAAAGATGGCGGCTACACAGGTGCAAAATACTGATGAGACAACCACTCACAACCTACCATTTCATGGAGGGGGTGACTGCTTAGTATTTGAATTGCACACAAAAAGGCTTGTATAGGGTGCTGTTCACACTAGGGTAGTGCACAGTATCCGGCTTAAAGCCTATTAGTTACTCCAATACTATTAGACGGGAATTGTAAACTGGGTTGTCTTTTCCCATGGGGTGCACTTGGATAGTACCGGGCAGCCCGCCTAGTCTAATAATATTGCCGTAACTAATAGGCTGTAAGCCGGACACTATGCACTACCTTAGTGTGAACAGCACCCTATACAAGCCTTTTTGTGTGCCATTCAAATACTGCAGTCACCCCCTCCATGAAATGGTAAGTTGTGAGTGGTTGTCTCATCAGTATTTTGAACCTGTGTAGCTGCCATTCTTATGGGGTTTGCTGCACCCTGGTAGTGCATTTGGTTTTGAAGATCTTGGCAGGTAAACACTGCTGCCCTTTTTTGCTGTGTTTTTTTTAACATCCTTTCCAGGGTAATGACTTGTATATAACGCAAAATAAATAACCAAAAACCAAAATGCTCCTCCACACCTTGGTCTATGTTCACACTTAGCGATTTTGATGTGTTTTTGCACTTTTGCATTGCTTTCAACCAAGACTAATATATTCACCGGGAAATGTCATTTTAACATTTTACAACCTTATCTGGCCATGTGGTGTGTGACACATCATCAGACACATCCTGTTTCATTTATGATGGAGGGACTCCGAAAGTCACAAACCTATTTTTATAGAGCCATCAGGCGGCCCTTCCTATTCTTAAAGAGCTAGCAGTCGGCCCTCGCTTTTGTTAGAGATCCATCAGCCGGCTATGCTTTGTTGTTCCCATTATTAACGAGTGCGTCTCCTATACTGTTATTGTGTATGCAGTGAAGCAATGGCTGGCAAAAAATTGGAGGCACTCCAATGTCCCTTGCAAGAGACATAGAGGTCAGAGAGCCTGCTAAAAACAATGTTCTCATTATTAGGAAGTGGGTCTCCCATGGTGTTTGCCTATGTAGTGAAGCAACGTCTGCCAAAAATTTGGAGGAACTCCAATGCCCCTTGCAAGAGACATAGAGGTCAGAGAGCCTCCAAAAAACAATGTTCCCATTATTAGGAAGTGGGTCTCCCATTGTGTTTGCCTATGCAGTGAAGCCACATCTGCCAAAAATTTGGAGGAACTTTAATGCCCCTTGCAAGAGACGTAAAGGTCAGAGAGCCTCCTAAAAACAATGTTCCCATTATTAGGAAGTGGGTCTCCCATAGTGTTTGCCTATGCAGTGAAGCAAGGGCTGCCAAAAATTTTTAGGAACTCTAATGCTCCTTGCAAGAGACATAGATGTCAGACAGCCTCCTAAAAACAATGTTCCCATTATTAGGAAGTGGGTCTCCCATAGTGTTTGCCTATGCAGTGAAGCAAGGGCTGCCAAAAATTTTGAGGAACTCCAATGCCCCTTGCAAGAGACGTAGAGGTCAGAGAGCCTCCTAAAAACAATTTTCCCATTATTAGGAAGTGGGTCTTCCATAATTTTTGCCTACGCAGTGTAGCAAGGGCTGTCAAAAATTTGGAGGAACTCCAATGCCCCTTGCAAGAGATGTAGATATGTTGATATGGTACATATGGTGATGATATGGTGGTTGAGGATGAGGATGCGGAGAAGGAGGAGGACAAGAGCAAATAGACAAAATCAGGAAGCATATACCCATATCTGGGTGTGAAGACAAAGGTGCATGGGAATAGAGTTAGACTTCTCCAAAAAAATACACTGTATTTGAGTTTATTATGTTACGCTGCTATCATTCGGTGGTGTTGAGAAGTCTGGCCCAATCCAGCCTTTGTTCAGCCTGTCAGCATTTTCAGTTAACAGGCGAATGCGCCTATCTGTTGTAATTCCACCAGCGGCACTAAAAACCCGCTCTGCCAAAACGCTAGGGCAGGGCAGGCCAGGACCTCCAAGGCGTAGAGAGCCAGATCATGCCACATGTCCAGCTTGGATACCCAATAATTATAAGGCACAGAGGAATCACGGAGGATGTTGGTACGGTCAGCAAGGTACTCCCTCACCATCTTCCGAAACTTTGCACTCCTCGTGAGAGTACCCCGCACCTCAGGGCCAGTGCGATGGGATGGTCTGAGAAAACCGTCCCAGAATTTTGACAGTGTTCCCCTGCCTCTGCTGGATTGCATTTGTGGTTCTCTCGCCTGTACTCCTTGATTTTCCAACGAACTGTGACCTCTGCCATCTGCATTTTCAGATGGGAATTTTTTCACTAATTCTGTAACAAGGGCATTCTCGTACTTCCAGATTTTATTAGGCCTGTCCAGCAAAGGAATGAGAGACATAAAGTTCTCCCTGTAGCGTGGATCTAAAAGCGTCACCAACCATTAATGGACAACATGAGAGTCACGGGAAAGGCAGCGTAACATAAACTCAGCCATGCGTGCCAGACAGCAACGAGGCAAGACTTCCGTGTCCTCAACAGGAGGACGACAGATCATGCTCTCCTCCTCCTCGTCCTCCTCCTCCCTGTCCTCACGCCATCCACGCTGAACAGACGGTAAGAGAATGGTGCAGGTAGTACCATCTATAGCACAGGAAACTAGCTCCTGTTCTTCCTCCTCCTCCTCTTCCTCATTGTCACCAAATCCATGTTGGGATGAGATAAGGCTGGGCTGTGTGTAATCACCCTTTATGGTTCCTTGCTCCATCTCATCATGCTCCGCCTGCAATGCATCCTCTTTAATTAAGAGTAGAGAGCTTTTCAAAAGACAGGGAAGCGGGATGGTGATGCTAATTATGGCGTCATCACTGCTCACCATCTTGGTGGAGTCCTCAAAGTTTTGGAGGATGGTACAGATGTCAGACATCCAGGTCCACTCCTGAGGTTTTTTGTGTGGAGTCTGACTTGAATACCGATGGCCTTGTTGATGCTGGTAGTCAACAACTGCTCTCTTCTGCTCACAAATCCATCCCAACATCTGCAATGTAGAGTTTCTATGCGTGGGGGCATCACACCCCAGTCGGTGAGCCAGAAGCTGCAAACACTGCTGAAGCATGGCAAGAGCGGCGGAAGCTGCAGCTGACTTTCTTAAATGGGCACACAGGCGGCGTACTTTGACAAGCAGATCTGACAGATCTGGGTAGGTTTTGAGAAACCGCTGAACCACGAGATTAAGCACATGAGCCAGGCATGGTACATTTGTGAGCATGCCTAACTTCAGAGCCGCCACCAGGTTCCGGCCATTGTCACTCATGACCATGCCTGGCTGTAGGTCCAGCGGTGTCAGCAACAGATCTGCCTGCTCTTTCAGAGGTGTCCACAACTCTTCAGCATTGTGTGATTTGTCACCTAAGTATATTAGCTTCAGCACAGCCTGTTGCCACTTGGCAGAGGCAGTGCTGCAGTGTTTCCAACTTGCGACTGATGTGGTAATTTGGAATATGGATGCTGAAGAGGAGGAGGTGGAGGAGGTGCAGGAGCTGTAGAATGTGGGGGCAACCCTGATTGACCCAGGGCTCGGTATCCTCGGCTTCGGAAGGACGTGTTCCGTCCCAATGTCCCACTGGGTCCCGGCTTCCACTATGTTAACCCAGTATGCTGTCAGCGACATATACCGTCCCTGCCCACAAGCACTTGTCCACATGTCCGTGGTTAGGTAGACTTTCCCATTAACTGCGTTGTTGAGGGCACGGCTAATGTTGTCGGACACGTGTTTGTGTAATGCGGGGATGGCACACCAGGAGAAATAGTGGCGTCTGGGTACCGAGTACAGAGTGATGGCTGCTGCCATGAGGTTGAAGAAATCTTCCGTCTCCACGAGCTAAAAAGGCAACATTTGGGGCGCAAGCATTCGCAAAATGTGTGAATTTAGTAGTGTGGCCTGTGGGCATTAGCTGTGTATTTGCGCTTGTGTTCAAAGGACTGCGGTAGGGACAGCTGAACGCTGCGCTGGGACAAGGACGTGGACGTTGTTGCTGATGGTGCTAGTTGAGAGTATTCAAGGACAGGTGCAGGGCCGGAGGCATCTTGGCATGCACCATTGACAGGGGATTGGCATGCACGCACAACAGCGGAAGAAGCAGTGTTGTCACACGCAGACACTGTTGCTGGACCCAGGGGTTCGGCCCACTTAGTCAGATGCTTAGCTGCCATGTGCCTGATCATGCTGGTGGTGCTCAGGCTGCTAGCTTTGCTACCCCTGCTGATGCTGGGCTGGCAGGTGGTGCAAATGGCCCTTTTGGGGTTATCTGCAGAGTCTTTAAAAAACAACCAGACTCGGGAAGACCTAACAGTTGTACTGGCAAATTTTGTCGTGTAGCCTTCTGTCTGTGGCTACCACACTGATTGTCCTTGCCTGTTGTGTTGCTATGCCTTCCTCCCCCTTTGTGCTGCTGTCCTCGCTCTGCATGTCACCTTGTCAGTTTGCGTCAGTGATTTCATCGTCCACCACCTCGTCTTCCACCCTGTTCCTCCTCCTGACTTTCTGGCAATTGTGTCTCATCATCATCCACCTCTTGTGACACAAGGAGGATCAGGGTGAGGAATATGCAGTCCAGACTCACGGCGACTGAGACTTGACCGTGTGGAAGACAGGGTGGTGCTGGTGGTGGCTAAGTGACTGGAAGCATTGGAAGCATTATCTGCTATCCAACCATTAACCTTTTCACACTGCTCTGTGTTCAATAGTGGTGTTCTGTGGTCCATTATTAATTGGGACAGGAAGGATGAGCGAGAAGAAGTTTTGCTCTTTTGTTGTGGCACAATTTAAGCTTGCCCACAGCCTCGGCCTCATCTTCTGCATGCACCATCATCACCATCACATCCACTTCCCCGTCCCTTGCCACTTACCTTGCCCATTTTAAATGGAGGACAATAATTTCCACGTTCACTACAAATGGCTCGATTTGAACCTCAGTGATATGTGATACATGTGATGGAAATCCACAGTTTAAATAGCTGGCCGGTAGGTTACTATTTTTCACAGTGACCTGGTGTCAATAACTTCACTAACACATTGCAAAAAAATTTAATTGGAGGCCAGAAATGCCTGAATTTGAAGCATACTTATATGTGATACGTGTGACAGAATTCCTGTTTTAAATAGCTAGCCTGTATGTTACTATTTTTTACAGCTACCTGGTGTCAATAACGTCACTAACACACTGCAACAAATTTAAATGGAGGCCAGAAATGCCCGAACTTGGAGCACACTTAAATGTGATACGTGTTGCTACTTTTCACAGGGACCTCGAGTTAATAACTTCACTGACACACTGCAACAAAATTTAAATGGAGGCCAATATTTTCCACGTTCACTACAAATTTCTGGATTTTTATCGCTGTAACATGGAAAGAATCTGGCTGTATTCTGCTGTGGCAACAAGCAAATGGAGGAGAAAAATAGTGTTCTCTTGATTGCTTTTTAACCAAATAATCAGGATTAAGATAAAAAAAAATAATTATCCCTGGCCCCTGATACCTGGGGCTATTTGTAGAAGTACCTGTAACAGAAGCAGCAGACAGAAATCAAATGGAGCCTCTTGTGCTGTATGCACTGCAGTCTGCCACATACACTGCCTGCCTGTCTAGCTCTGATATGTATTTATATATATATATATACTGTATATGTATATATACTGTATATATATATATGTTGTGGAATACCTAGGCTAACAGGATGTTCAATGGACCGTCTTGCTATATGCACTGCAGTCTGCCACATACACGGCCTGCCTGCCTAATTCCTGCTTTCACCACTGATTATATGCAGCTGGATTAGTCCTCAGAAGGACTGTTAGTTCGGATGAATATTATACTGTAGATATATGTTGTGGAATACCTATACTAACTCTAAACAAGCAAATCTCTCCCTGATGCAGCAGCACCTCTCCCTACTCTGCCAGATTCCGGGGTAGACTGTGACAAGCACGGCAGTGCGCGGTCTTATATACACTGTGCAGCCAGCCAATCACTGTAATGCCACAACCAACATGGCTACGGCATTAGAGTGTGTGGCAGGCAATCCCTGCATGTTCATTGGCTCTCTAAAGAGCGCCAAATATGCAGAGAGGGGACCCGAGCTCCCCCCCAAGAAACCAGGAAATACTTAGTTCTTTTAGAGACTCCTCCCCTTATGCTGTAGGTCTTCGTTCAGACTAGCTGAGGACAAAGGCGGGTCTGTTCGCTAGGAACAGGCCGCCCGCTTCATCTTAGGGATTCAGCTTGGTCTTACTGTAGGGACAGCTTCCCCCTATCTTTCCTTAGTACTTGTTGCAGATCATAACAGTAAGTCCAGCCCAAAAAACTAAAAGGAAAGAAATTCGGGGATCAGTATGGTTTCTGTCCAGGATTTGGCTCAATGCTTGCAGGGATTGTCTCTGGAGGTGGCCGAGCTACAGCAACACGTGAGTAGCTGTTCTGGAGCGCATTTTGTGGAACCCAAAGTAGGACTGCCTGATGTTTTTTATGGTAAGCAGCTAGATTTTTTTTCCTTTAAAAATGATTGTTTGTTATATTTTCGTTTGAAACCAATGTCCTCTGGGAATGAATCACAGCGCATTGGTTTTATTATGTCACTTTTGCGCAATGAACCACAGGGGTGGGCCTTTTCTCTCCAACCTAATGATCCATGCTTAAGGTCTGTAGAAGATTTTTTTCTGCTATGGGTCTATTATATAACGATCCTGATCGAATCTCATCTGCTGAGGCAGAACTCAGGTGTTTGAATCAGGGATCAGTTGATGTTGAAAATTATTGCACACACTTCAGAAGATGAGCTTCAGAAGTCTTATGGAATGATCCTGCTCTGAAATGTTTATTTCTTGCTAGTCTGAGTGAAAGGGTTAAGGATCTGTTAATTGCATTCCCTGCACCTCAGACTCTGCAGGATGCCATGCAATTAGCTGTTCGTGTGGACAGGAGGCTGAGGTTTAGGCTGAATGAGGTAAAGACTCCTGTAATGTCTGGTCCTAGTCCCCAAAAAATCTTCTCAGACGGCGGAGAACCGATGGAGGTTGGGGCGATGTAACTCCGCTCTCAGGAAAGAGACCAGAGGTTCGCTGAGGGATTGTATCTTTATTGTGGTAAAGATGACCATTTGATTAAGTATTGTGAGCTTCGTTTAAGTAAAGAAAAAAAAAGGCCTGTTATGCCCTTATTGCTTGTTTACGCTCTGCAGGAGTATTTCTTTCTGGGAGTAATATTTTGCTGGGAGATTTGATTGAATTTCAGGTATTTGTGGATTGTGGTTCAACACATAATGTGATTGATAAAGGGTTTTTGGAAAAACTTAACTTGAAATCCAAACCTTTGTCATCACCTATTTCTGTGATTGCAAATGATAACACTCCCTTGAAATGTATTACTCACAAGGTTGCTGCATTTCCCCTCACTATCAATGGAGTTCACCAAGAAATTTTGGACTTGGTTGTATTAGATAATTTACCCTCTCCAGTTGTTCTAGGATTGCCTTGGTTAAAACTGCACAATCCTTTACTGGACTGGTCTACTAATGTGATTAAGTCTTGGATTCCGAAGTGCTATGATAAATGTTGTAATGGTCGCATTGCTGTTGTGGAAAAAGGGGAATTACCGGTACCTATTTAAGAATTTTGGAGGATTTTTTCGGAGGAGGAGTCACAAGTTTTACCTCCTCATAGGGATTATGATTGCGCCATTGAGTTTGTTCCGGGAGCTACTCTTTCTTCTCTTTCTTTGTTAAAAAAAAGGATGGGGGTTTACGTCCATGTCTGGATTTTTGGGAAATTAAGATTACTGTACGCAATTCCTACCCATTGCCGTTAATTCCTGACTTGTTTAACCAGTTAGTGGGGGCCAAGTGGTTCTCTAAAATTGATCTTCGCGGGGCATACACTTTGTTACGAGTTAAGGAGGGTGATGAATGGAAAACTGCCTTTAACATTCCGGTAGGTTATCTTGAGAATCTGGTGATGCCTTTTGGTCTTACCAATGCACCTGCTTTTTTTCAGAACCTTATTAATGACATCCTGAGACCTTTGATTGGTAAGAATGTGGCTGTGTATTTGGATGACATTTTGATTTATTCACCAGATCTAGAGTCCCATTGGCAGAATGTATGTTAAGTTTTGCAGTTACTGAGTGATAATTCACTCTTTGCTGAGCTGGAGAAATGTGAGTTCGCTGTACAGAAAATTAGTTTTTTGGGCTACATTGTCTCCAGCGAGGGCTTTGAGATGGACCCTGTGAAGGTTCAGGCTGTGCAGGAATGGACTAGGACTATTGGTTTGAAATCTATACAGAGATTTTTGGGTTTTGCCAATTATTACAGGAAATTCATTAAGAATTTTTCTGTAATTGTTAAACCTCTAAACGATCTCACCAGGAAAGGTGCAAATACAGTCCAGTGGACTACTGAGGCCATTGAAGCATTTTAGTATCTCAAAGAGAGGTTCAGTTCGGCCCCTATCCTTATGCAGCCTGACAAGACCAAGCCTTTTTTGGTTGAGGTCGATGCTTCATCGGTGTGGGTTGGAGCAATTTTGTCTCAGGAGAACAGGGATGGAGTACATCCTTGTGCCTTCTTTTCGAAAAATTTTTTGCAAACCAAACTGAATTATGATGTTGGAAATCGGGAGTTGCTGGCTATTAAACTCGCGTTTGAACATTGGCGTCATTTTTTGGAAGGCGCTAGATTTCCTATTCAGGTTTTCACAGATCATAAGAATTTGATCTATCTGGATGCTGCCAAGCGCTTGAATGCCCGTCAAGCTAGGTTGGCACTTTTCTTTTCTCGGTTTCATTTTTCTGTTACCTATCCCTGGTACTAAGAATGTTAAAGCCAATGCTTTATCTCGCAGCTTCTCTCCTACCGTCGGTGCCAAGGAGGAGGAGAGAATTTTACAGAAAGGAGTTGTGGTGGCTGCATTGGACTCCATTTTGTAGGATGGGATTCTGAAAGCTCAAGATGATGCGTCATCTAACACTCCCCATGGGAGGTTGTTCGTGCCCTTAACCTTTAGGAGAGATTTGTTTGTGGAGTGTCATGAGTCTCGGTTGGCAGGTCATCCAGGAATTTCTGAGACTAAGAAACTTATCAGTCACAGTTTTTGGTGGCCTGGATGGCAGAAAGAAGTCATCAAGTGGGTGCGTCAATGTACTGTGTGTGCTAGGTCAAAGGCTTTACATACACTTGCTGCGGGGTTGCTTTGCCCTCTGGAGGTTCCTAGTGCGCCTTGGACGCATCTCACAGTGGATTTTATTACTGATCTTCCTGAGTTCGAGGGTTTTACCGTCATCTGGGTGGTCGTGGACCGTTTTAGTAAGATGTGTCATTTGGTTCCATTCATTAAGTTGCCCTGCGCCAAGACACTCGCTAAGGCGTTTGTTAAGGAGATTGTTAGGCTTCACGGCGTTCCACCGGATATTGTTTCTGATAGAGGACCTCAGTTTGTGGCTCGCTTTTGGCATGCTTTTTGTGACAGGTTGGGAGTCCATTTGTCATTTTCATCTGGGTATCATCCTGAGTCTAATGGACAGACTGAAAGAAAGAACCAGGATGTAGAACTGTTTTTGCGTTGTTTTGTGGCGGACAATCAAGAGGTGTGGTCTGAGTTTCTGCCTCTCGCGGAATTTGCTCTTACAATCATACATCCTCCTCTGCTGGGTGTTCTCCTGTTTTTTGTTGTACTGGGAGACTTCCGTCTTTTGGTTCGTTCTCCTAATTGGGGTCGGCGGTGCCGGAGGAGAAGAATTTTTCCGGTGATTTGGAGAGAGTTTGGACTAATGTACGTTGCAACCTTCAATAGGCTAACGAGAAGTCCAAGAAGTATTTTAACAGGAAACGTAAGGAGGTTTTGCTTACTGTGGGTGACATGGTTTTGTTGTTCTCATAGAACCTGCAGGTGAGGATTCCCTCTAAAAAACTGGATCCTAAGTTTTTGGGTTCAAAGTGCTTCAGGTTGTTAACCCATCTGCTGTTAGGTTGGATGTCCCTACTTCCTGGAAGATTAATTCTGTGTTTCTTGTTTCCTTGCTGAAAAAGGCTGATGTGTCAGATAGGGATGCCACTGTCACAGTTCCTCCTGTGGTGGAAGACGGCGAATATGAAATTTCTTGTATCTTGAATTCTAGATGGCATAGAGGGAGATTACAGTATGTTGTCTCCTGGAAGGGTTTCGGTCCCGAAGACAACTCCTGGGAAATGACGGATGATGTCTCTGCTCCTAGGCTTGCTAAAGCTTTCCACAAGAGGTTTCCGGATAGGCCTGGGCCTGGAGGATCCGGAGAATCCTCATAGAAGAGGGAGTACTGTTAGAACCCTCCTGCTTGTTTTTTTTCCATCTTCTGTTTTGCGGTCACGTGACCATCTGCCTTTATATTCCAGCTCCGCCCTTTTGGCTTTGCTGGACTTCAGTGTTTAACTGTTTCTCTAGCCAGTTGCTTCGGTGCCTTTCTCTGTCAGTTTGCTTGGTGCTTCTGGGACCTCTGTTACCTTTTTGTCAGTTTGTCTTTTTGTATTCTGCAACAAGTTCTCTGTTTAGGAGGTGTCCCATTTTTGTCCCAGTCCTTAGTTCTTTTAGGGACCCCTCCCCTTATGCTATAGGTCATCATTCAGACTAGCCGAGGACAAAGGCGGGTCTGTTCGCTAGGAACAGGCA
This sequence comes from Phyllobates terribilis, assembly GCF_046119375.1. Taxonomy (NCBI): domain Eukaryota; kingdom Metazoa; phylum Chordata; class Amphibia; order Anura; family Dendrobatidae; genus Phyllobates; species Phyllobates terribilis. Next base: position 451,167,037 of record NW_027362764.1, read on the forward strand.
GCCTGCTACATCATAGGGATTCAGCTTAATCTTACTGTAGGGACAGCTTTCCCCTATCTTTCCTTAGTACTTGTTGCAGATCATAACAATCACTAGTCACCATCCCACTTCTCTGTCTACTGAAACGCTCGCTGCTCACAATTAAAGAGGAGGCATTGCAAGCGGACCACAATGAGATGGAGCAAGGTACTATACAGGGTGATGCTGCACAGCCCAGCCTCATCTCATCTCCACGCGGATTGGGTAATAATGAGGAGGAGAAGTAGGAACAGGAGCTAGTTTACTGCGCTAAAGAAGGTACTACCCACACCACATTCATACCGACTGTTCAGCATGGATGGTCTGAGGAGAGGGAGAGCGAGGAGGAGGACTAGGAGGAAGGTGAGGAGGAGACCATGGACAGTCATCCTCTTGGTCAGGACAGGGAAGTCTTGGCATTTGGCAGTCTTGCACACATGGCTGACTTTATGTTCCGCTGCCTATCCCAAGACCCTCGCGTTGTACGCATTTTGGGCGACAGTAATTACTGATTGGTCACACTTATTAATAATAATAATAATAATAATAATAATATTAATAATCATTTTTATTTATATAGCACCAACATATTTCGCAGCACTTTACAGTTAAGTAGGGAGCCCCATGTACAGACAATAAAAACAATACAATGTATCACATTTCAACATTACAGGAAGAGTGAGGGCCCTGCTCACAAACTTACAAACTACATAGAAATAGGGGGACACAATAGTTAGAACATGGTCATCAGGCAGTACCTCTCTAAGTGCAGTTACCGTGTGCTAGTGGGTGCATGGAGGATGTATAGACAGAAGAATAGGCAGGAGCAGATTAAGATTAACATTTAGGAGGGAACAAAGGAGAGTTGGGTTAGTGAGTTGAGTTGATAGGTTTGTCTAAACAGGTGTGTTTTTAAAGCACATTTAAAAACATGGGGGCTAGATATTAGTTGCATTATTTTGGGTAGTGCATTCCAGAAAACTGGTGCGGCACGAGAGATGTCTTGGAGATGGAGGTGTGAGATTCGGATTAAGCAGGATGTTAGTCTTAGATCAGTTGCAGAACAGAGGGCACTGGAAGAGTAATAGACAGAAATGACAGATGAGATATAGGGCGGTGCAGAACTGTGGATAGCTTTGTGGGTGAGAGAGATGAGTTTGTATTGTATTTTGTAGTGAATGGGTAACCAGTGCAGTGACTGACACATAGTGATGAGCAAGCGTGCAGTGTTAACACTTTCGGCGAGCACTCTCGGGTGCTTGCCGAGTATTTGTGGCGTGCTGCGCATCTATGTTAGTGTCACCGCGGTTGCATGTGTCACGGATGTTACACACCTCTGACACATGCAGGGATTGCCTGTTTGTTAGGCAACCCTGGCATGGGTCACAGGTGTCTAACAGCCTTTACACAAGCCACCGCGGCGACACTAACATAGATGCCGAGCATGCCGCAAATACTCGGCGAGCACCCGAGCGTTCTCGCTGAAAGAGTTAACTATACACACTCGCTCATCACTACTGGCACAGGGTAGAGGTATCGGTGAAGAGGCCTGATAGAAATGGATTGGAGATGAGAGAGTTTGTTTAGAGGGAGACCAATCACAAGAGAGTTGCATTAGTCTAGACTAGAGTGAATAAGAGTGACAGTAAGAGTTTTTGCAGTATCAAAGGTGAGAAAAGGTCGGTGTCTGAAGATATTTTTAAGGTTAAGGTGACATGAGCTAGTGAGTGATTGTCTATGGTGAATAAAGGAACGTTGAGTATCAAGTATGACTCCAAGATAACGGGTGTGCTGCTTGTCAGTTATGGTGGCCCCACGTAAGGAAATTGCAAACACAAGGAGTTCAGGTTTGGAGAGATTCAGTTTCAGATAGAGAGAGGACATGATGTTAGAGACAGCAGAAAGACAAGCACTGGTATTTTGTATTACAGTGGGGGTGATGTCAGGTGAAGAGTTGTATAGTTGGGTGTCATCAGCATACAGATGATGCTGGAAACCAAATCTGCTGATTGTTTATCCAATAGAGACATTATACAAAGAGAAGAAGAAGGGGCCTAGGACTGAGCCTTGATGAACCCCGATAGTAAGAGGAAGGTTAGAGGAAGAAGAGCCGGCAAAAGATACCGTGAAGGTCAAATGCGGTAGAGAGATCCAGGAGAAACAGCAGGGAGTAGTGACCATTGGATTTAGCTGTAGTAGATAATTAATGACTTTAGTGATTGCAGTTTCAGTAGAGTGTGAAGAGCAGACACCAGATTGTAAAGGGTCGAGAAGAGTTGTATCTGAGAGATAGCAGATGAGATGGGAGTGACCTAAGCATTCCAGGAGTTTAGAGATGAAAGGAAGATTAGAGACGGGTCTGTAGTTAGCAGTGCAGTTTTGGACAAGGGATGGCTTTTTAAGTAAAGGGGTTCTGATTGCTTGTTTTAATGAAGAGGGAAAGATACCCAAAAAAAGAGAGAGGTTAAATATTTTAGTTAGGTAGGCATTGACAGCTGGGGAAAGGAACTGAAAGGGATGTGAGGGAATAGGGTGACTGTTTCAGGTTGCAGGGCGAGAAGACGTAAGGAGTCTGGTCTCTTCTTTTTCTGTGACAGGCTCGAAGTTGGAAAATGAACTTGAGGTGCGGGAGGGAAGGTGATCCAGACTCTGAGGAAATTGTGCAAAAATGATTTGACGCAAACGTTTGTTTTTTTTGTAGGAAATAAGTGCCAGATCGTCAGCACTTAGATTGGTGATAGGATTCTGTACTTTAGGGATCAGTAGGGAGTGGAACGTTTCAAAGAGTCATTTAGGATTGTTGGCTAGAGATTAGTGTTGAGCGAGCAGTAAAATGCTCGGGTGCTCGAAAGCTCGGGCCGAGCTCACCGTGATACTCGACCCGAGCAACGAGCCCAATGTTAGTCTATGGGAGACCCAAGCATTTTTGCGGCTGCACCCCCGGCAGTCTGTAGATAGCATAAAAAGTGCCCAAAATGATAGTGACAGTGCTCAAATGACATGGGGACAGCATGGGGATCGCTCCAGGAAGCATTTCTGACCCCCAGGTCACTGCTGTCAACAACGTGGTCAGAGGTATTAAGCCACATTTATGGGAAAACAATAAAACGTTCAAAAACGAAACTGAAATTGCTTTCCTGTGAAATATGTTAAGGAACATCCTTTCCAGGGTAAAGACTTGTGTATAAGGTAAAATAAATAACCAAAAACAAAAATACTCCTCCCCACCTTGGGCTATGTTCACAAGTAGCATTTTTTATGCGTTTTTGCACTTTTGTATTGCTTTCAACCGTGACAAATGCATTCACCGGGAAATGTCATTTTAACATTTTACAACCTTATCTGGCCATGTGCTGTGTGACACATGCATACAGTGCTGAAAAAACATGGGAACAGCATGGGGAAGACCCCTGGAAGCATCTCTGACACACTGGTCACTGCCTAAAAGTGTGCCCATCAGAAGTGATCCTTGCCGCATCAGAAGTTGCAGACTTGCAACTATCCCCGTGCAAGTCCTTGTCCCAGGGCAGTGTTCAATTGTACCTCCCCCATTCCTTGCAATGCAAGCGCAAGTATTCAGCCTGCAACCCACCCACCCCAGGCTTCAATACCATACTGTTTGCTTGCTTGCACTTGAAATTGGGCCTTTTAGGCATGTGGAGGTGGAATCTGGCCACCACGTCATGGCTGCATCGGCAGCCTGGTATCCATACTCGGTCCCGAGCCGCCCCGCGGCCAGCTGCCCACACACGGTCCCCAGCCGCCCCTATTTGTCCCGGTAACCTTCCCCACACTTTTCTTAGCCTGGCATGCTTTAGGGCAGCATTGGCCGAGCCCACCAGACAACCAGACTCCTCCGGTGGGCCCCGGCTTTTCCATAAGGGGAGTTGAGAGTGCCAAGGTGAGGAGCATGATGATGATGATAGAAGTTAGCATCTGCTTTGTTTTCTTGGAATGCAAGCGTAAGTGTGCAGGCTGCCACCTACCCACCCACCCCAAGGCTGCAATACCATACTGCTAGTTTGCTTGCTCTTGAAATGAGGCCTTTTAGGCTTGTGGAGACAGATGACGGCCACAATTTTATGGCTGTGTTGGCGGCCTGGTATCCATACTCAGTCCCCAGCCGCCCGGCGGCCAGGTGTCCACACTCGGTCCCCAGCCACCAGGGGGCGACTGGGTGTCCATACTTCTTCCACAGCCGCCCCTATTTATCCCGGTAACTTTCCCCTTACTTTTCTTAGCCTGGCCTGCATTAGGGCAGCTTTGGCTGAGCCCACCAGACAACCAGGCTCCTCTGGTGGGCCCTGGCTTCTCCATCAGGAGAGTTGAGAGTGCCAAGGTGAGGAGCATGATGATGATGATAGAAGTTAGCATTTACTTTGTTTTCTTGGAATGCAAGCGTAAGTGTGCAGCCTGCCACCTACCCACCCACCCAAAGGCTGCAATACCATACTGCTAGCTTGCTTGCACTTGAAATGAGGCCTTTTAGGCTTGTGGATGCAGACGCCGGCCATCATGTCATGGCTGCGTCGACGGCCTGGTATCCATACTCAGTCCCCAGCCGTCCGGCGGCCAGGTGTCCACACTCGGTCCCCAGCCGCCAGGGGGCGGCCAGGTGTCCACACTCGCTCCCCAGCCACCAGGGGGCAGCCAGGTGTCCATACTCCTTCCCCGGCCGCCCCTATTTATCCCGGTAACCTTCCCCTTACTTTTCTTAGCCTGGCCTGCTTTAGGGCTGCTTTGGCCGAGCCCACCAGACAACCAGACTCCTCTGGTGGGCCCTGGCTTCTCCATCAGGAGAGTTGAGAGTGCCAAGGTGAGGAGCATGATGATGATGATAGAAGTTAGCATCTACTTTGTTTTCTTTAAATGCAAGCGTAAGTGTGCAGCCTGCCACCTACCCACCCACCCCAGGCTGCAATACCATATTGCTTGCTTGCTTGCACTAGAAATGAGGCCTTTTAGGCTTGTGGATGCAGACGCCGGCCATCATGTCATGGCTGCGTCGACAGCCTGGTATCCATACTCAGTCTCCAGCCGTCCGGCGGCCGGGCGTCCACACTCGGTCCCCAGCCGCCAGGGGGCGGCCAGGTGTCCATACTCGGTCCCCAGCCGCCCGGTGGCCGGGTGCCCACACACGGTCCCCAGCCACCCCTATTTGTCCCGGTGCACCTTATACACAAGCGTGCATACCAAAACATTACCTGTGCCATCCCCAGTGCATTTAGTGGGAAGGACAGCCTAACCACAAACACGTGGACAAGTGAATGTGGCCAGGGATGGTCCATCTCACTGATGCCTTCACACTAGGTTAATATTGTGGAAGCCAGGACACAGTTGGCACTGGGATGCAACACGTCCTCCAGACATAGAGGAATGCGGATCCTGGGTCAATCAGGCTTCAACACAAAGTTCAGAAGGTAGACAGCAGCAGTGGTCGGCCTCCTACACAACGATTAAATTATTTATGATCATGAGGCCATCCATCTCTTTAGCTTTCTGTTCCTTGGAATTCAAGTGCATGTATGTAGTAGCGGCTAGGCCTGAGGAGGTCAGCGTTTTGGCGCATATCCTACCTCCTCCGAGGATTGCTGGATGTTTTCCTGCTGCTATCCCAGTTCTATGACTCCCATTAAAACAAAGCTTTAGGTGATGAATGATGGATGAGGTGGTGGCAAAGGAGAAAGAGAAGGAGGAACAGGGACCATTCACATCATTATCAGGCCAGTCAACCACACATGTCTTGTACGATATGTTTCTGTACCAAAAGGAGCGGTTCGGTTGCACAGTTATAGGGTATACAGTGAGTGTAATGCCTGCAAAAAATTTCGAAGCACTCCAATGCCCCTTGGAAGTGACATGGAGGTCAGGCGGCCTTAACTAAGCCGTTTTCTCCATTTATAGCAACTGGGTCCCTTGTACACTGTTGGCCTAAGCAGTGAATGGAAGGCTTTCCAAAAACTATGAGGAACTGCAATGCCCCTTGAAACAGACGTGGATTACAGCGTTATAAAAACCTTCTACCCATTATTGGGCAGTGGGTCTCCCTTAGTGTTCGCCTAGGCATTGAAAAGAAAAGCTGACTAAAAATAGGAGGAAATGCAATGCCCGTTGGAAGAGTTGTGGAGGTTAGAGGTAATTAAAAACAACATTTAAATGCCCCTTGGAAGAGCTGTGGAGTTCAGAGTGGTTTAACAAGACGGTTTTAATGCCCCATGGAAGAGACGTGGAGGTCACAGTAGATTGACAAGATGGTTTTAATGCTCCTTGGAAGAGTGGTGGAGGTCATAGTGGTTTAACAAGATGGTTTTAATGCCACTTGGAAGAGACGTGGGGTTCAGAGTGGTTTAACAAGACGCTTTTAATGCCCCTTGGATGAGACGTGGAGGTCAGAGTGGTTTAACAAGACGGTTTTAATGCCCATTAGAAGAGATATGGAGGTCACAGCGGCTTAAAATACTGTTTTAATGCCCCTTGGAAGAGACATGGAGGTCAGAGTGGTTAAAGAAGATAGTTTTAATGCCCCTTGGAAGAGACGTGGAGGTCACAGTAGCTTAACAAGACGGTTTTAATGCCCCTTGGAAGAGACATGGAGGTCAGAGTGGTTTAACAAGACGGTTTTAATGCCCTTTGGAAGAGACGTGGAGGTCACAGTAGCTTAACAAAACGGTTTTAATGCCCCTTGGAAGAGATGTGGAGGTCAGAGTGGTTTAACAAGACGGTTTTATTGCCCCATGGAAGAGACGTGGAGTTCACAGTAGCTTAACAAGATTTTTTTTAATGCCCCTTGGAAGAGTGGTGGAGGTCAGAGTGGTTTTACAAGATGGATTTAATGCCCAATGGAAGAGACGTGGAGGTCACAGTAGCTTAAGAAGACATTTTAATGCTCCTTGATAGAGTGGTGGAGGTCAGAGTGGTTTAACAAGATGGTCTCAATGCCCCTTGGAAGAGACGTGGAGTTCAGAGTGGTTTAACCAGACAGTTTTAATGCCCCTTGGAAGAGACGTGGAGGTCACAGTAGCTTAACAAGACGTTTTTAATGCCCCTTGGAAGAGTGGTGGAGGTCGCAGTGGAATAGAAAGACAATATCAATGCCCCTTGGAAGAGTAGTGGAGGTCGCAGAGGAATAGAAAGACAATATCAATGCCCCTTGGAAGAGTGGTGGAGGTCGAGGTGGAATAAAAAGACAATATCAATGCCCCTTGGAAGAGTGGTGGAGGTCTCAATGGAATATAAAGACAATATCAATGCCCCTTGGAAGAGTGATGGAGGTCGCAGTGGAAAAAAAAGACAATATCAATGCCCCATGGAAGAGACGTTGAGGTCACAGTAGCTTAAGAAGACGGTTTTAATGCCCCTTACAAGAGCCATGCAGTACAGCATATTAAAAACATTATTTCCATTATTGGGGAGTGGGTCTCCCATAGTCTTTGCCTATGCCTTCCAAGCAAAACCTGCCAAAAATTAGGACAGATGAGCTTGCAATGCTGGCAACATGGACCACGGTCACCCTGGTGGTATAGTGGTGATGGAGGCTAAGGATAAGGAGAAGAGCAAAAAGCAGCCAACATGAGGAAGCGTATACCCATGTGTGGGTGTGAAACGGTGCATGGGAATACACCTCCCGAAACAACACAGTGGATTTGACTTTATGTTACTCTGCTGTCATTTGGTTGTGATGAGAAGTCTGGCCCAATTCAGCCCTTGTTCATTTTGATAAGGGTCAGCTTGTCAGCATTGTCAGTTGACAGGCGAGTGCGCTTATCAGTTATAATTTCCCCAGCGGCACTAAAAACATGCTCCGATAACACACTAGCAACAGGGCAGGCCAGGACCTCCAAGGCGTACAGAGCGAGTTCATTCCAAGTGTCCAGCTTGGATACCAAATAATTAAAAGGCACAGAGGAATCACGGAGGATGCTGGTACGTTCGGCAAGGTACTCCCTCACCATCTTTTGAAACTTTCCACTCCTTGTGAGAGTACCCCGCGCCTCAGGGCCTGTAATCTGGGCAGGTCTCAGAAAACTGTCTTAGAACGTTGACAGTGTTCCCCTGCCTCTGCTGGATTGGAGTTGCGTCTCTCTCACCTGTACGCCTTGGTTGGTCAACGAACTGTGACCTCTGCCGCTAGCGTGTTCAGATGGGAAGTTTTTTAACAGTTCTGCAGCAAGGGCATTCTGGTACTGCCCCATTTTTGTAGACATCTCCATCTCAGGAATAAGAGAGTGAAAGTTATCCTTGTAGCGGGGGTCTATAAGTGTCACCAACCAGTAATGACTGTCACCCAACATTTTGACAATGCGAGGGTCACGGTTAAGGCAGCATAACAAAAAGTAAGCCATGCGTGCCAGACTGGTAACGGGCAAGACTTCCGTGTCCTCACCAAGATGATGACTGACCATGCTCTCCTCCTCCTCCTCCTCCCCCCTGTCCTCAGGCAAGCCACACTGAACTGAGGGTATGACAGTTGTACAGATACTACCGTCTACAGCGCATGTTACCAGCTCCTGTTCTTCCTCCTCCTCCTCCTCCTCCTCCTCTCCCTCATTGTCGCCCAATGCATGTTGGGATGAGTTGAGGCTGGGCTGTGTGTAATCGCCCGCTATGGCTTCTTGATCCATCTCATCATACTCTGGCTGCAATGCCTCCTCTTTAATTCTGCAGAGAATTAAAGAGGAGGCATTGCAGCCAGAGTATGATGAGAGCGTTGCAAAAGACAGACAAGTGGGATGCTGATGCTAATGATGGCGTCATCACCACTCACAATCTTCTTGGACTCCTCAAAGTTTGTCAGGATGGTACATATGTCTGACATCCAGGTCCACTCCTGAGGTCTTATGTGTGGAGTCTGACCTGAATATCGACGGCCTTGTTGCAGCTGGTACTCCACAACTGCCCTCTTCTGCTCACAAATCCTTTGCAACATGTGGAGGGTAGAGTTCCAACGTGTGGGGACATCACACACCAGTCGGTGTGCCGGAAGATGCAAACGCTGATGCAACACAGGAAGGGCGGCGGAAGCTGTAGCTGACATCCGAAAATGAGCTGACAGGCGGTGTACTTTGACAAGCTGATCTGGCAACTCGGGGTACAGTTTAAAAAACTGCTAAACCATGAGGTTAAGCACATGAGCCCGGCATGGTACGTGTGTGATCTCACCTCGCCTCAAAGCCGCAACCAGGTTACGGCCATTGTTACACACCACCATGCATGGATGTAGGTTCAGCGGTCTCAGCCACAGATCTGCCTGCTCTTTTACATCTGTCCACCACTCACAAGCAGTGTGAGGTTTATCACCTAAGCTTATGAGTTTCAGCACAGCCTGTTGCCGCTTGGCGGAGGCAGTACTGCAGTGTTTCCAGCTTGTAACTGATGTGGTGATATCTGAGATGGAGGCTGAACATGAGGAGGAGGAGGAGGATGCATAGGAGCTGTACACTGTGGGGGCAACTCTGACTGACATAGGGCCAGCAATCCTCGGTGTGGGGAGGATGTGTTACGTCCCAAGGTTCGACTTGGTCCCGGCTTCCACTATGTTTACCCAGTGTGCCATCAGGGAGATGTACCATCCCTGGCCACAGGCACTTGTCCACGTGTCTGTTGTCACGTGGACTCTCCCAGTAACTGCGTTGTTGAGGGCACGGCAGATGTTTTGGGACACGTGCTTGTGTATTGCGGGGATGGCACACCGGGCAAAATAGTGTTGGCTGGGGACCGTGTACCAAGGGACAGCCACCGCCATAAGGTTTCAGAAGGATTCCGTCTTCACCAGCCTAAAAGGCAGCATTTCCAACACAAGCAGTCATGAAATGTGCGAATTTAGAACTGTGGCCTGTGGGGCGTTGGCTGCAAATTTTTAATTTTGTTCAAAGGTCAGGGATATGGAAAATTGAACGCTGCGGTGGGACGTGGACGTGTACGTTGATGCTGTTTCTTGAGAAACTGCCATAACAAGTGAAGACTGAGAGGAGGGGGCATCTTTACATGCAGTATGGACAGGGGATTGCCTTGCACGCAAAACAGAGGGTTCTCCTACACGCACAACAGCGGAAGAAGCAGTGGTGACACCCACTGACACTGGTTGTGGACCCTGGGTTTCGCCCCACAGAGTCAGGTGCTTTCTGACATGTGCCTGATCATGCTGGTGGTGGTCAGGCTGGTAGTTTTGTCACACCTGCTGATGCTGGCCTGGCAGGCGGTACAAATGGCCTTTTTGGGGTTATCAGCAGAGTCCTTAAAAAAATTCCAGACTCTGGAAGACTTACCGGTTGTACTGGCAACATCCCTCATGTTGGTGTTACGGGGAACGGTTGCCCGCCTTCTGTCTGCGGCCACCACACTGCTTCTTCCTGCTTTTTTGGGGTACTCTGCCTCCCTCCCCCTGTGTGCTGCTGGCCTCACTCTGCGTGTCCTCCTGCCACGTTGGATCAGTTACTAGATCACCCACCACCTCCTCCTCTTCCACTTCTGCACCACGGTGCTCCTACTCACTTCGTGGCAATTGTGTCTCGTCATCGTCCACCTCTTGTGACAAATTGCCAGCGTCGCCTTCCTGTGGCCATGGCTTTTCAAATATTTGGCCATCGCTACATGGGATCTCCTGTTCCACCACTTCAAGCAGAGCAGGTGAGGGAACCAAATATGGAAATAGACCAGTGAACAGCTCTTCAGAGAGTCCAACTGTAGGATTAGTTGCTGTCTGACGACACTCGGCATGGTGGGAGGAAGGAGCATTAGGGTGAGGAGGAGTATGCGGTCGAGACTCACGGCTACTAAGACTTGACTATGTGGAAGACAGACCGGAGGTGGTGGTGCCCAGGTGAATGGAAGTATTATCTGCTATCCAATTAATAACCTGTTCACACTGATCAGTTCGCAATAGTGGTCTTGTTGTTGTGTTCTTCCCTTGTAATTCGGTCAAGAACTGGGAACGAGAATATGTGGCTGTTGGTTGTGGCACATTTTCAGCTTGGCCACGGCCCCATCCTCGGCATGCACCATCACCAGAACGTCCAGTTCCACGTCCCTTGCCATGCACCTTGCCCATTGTAAATGAAGTAAAATTGCTCACAATCGCTCTATCAATGGCAAAAGGGTAATAAAAAGGAGATTAGAACCATGGAAGAGGAAAACCACAGTTCTATTTCGCTGGCCTAAACCAGAATCTTTTAAACAGATATATTGGTGTCTGAACAGTCAGCGAGACACTGAAAATGTTTTTATTTAATAGAAAAAAGGCAAGCAGGTTGATAAAACCCAAATTTGAACCGTGGAAGAGGAAAAACACAATTCTATTTCTCTAGCCTACACCAGAATCTTTTAAACAGATATATTTGTGTCTGAACAGTCAGCGACACACTCAAAGTGTTTTTTTTTTTATGGAAAAAAGGCAAGCAGGTTGATAACACCCAAATTTGAACCGTGGAAGAGAAAAAACACAGTTCTAGTTCTCTGGCCTACACCAGACTCTTTTAAACAGATATATTGGTGTCTGAACAGTCAGCAAGACACTGAAAATGTTTTTTCTTATGGAAAAATGGCAAGCTGGTTGATAACACCCAGATTTGAACAGTGGAAGAGGAAAAACACAGTTCTATTTCTCTGGCCTAAACCAGAATCTTTTAAACAGATATATTTGTGTCTGAACAGTCAGCGACACACTCAAAGTGTTTTTTTTTTTATGAAAAAAAGGCAAGCAGGTTGATAACACCCAAATTTGAACCGTGGAAGAGCATATACACAGTTCTAGTTCTCTGGCCTATACCAGACTCTTTTAAACAGATATATTGGTGTCTGAACAGTCAGCGAGACACTGAAAATGTTTTTTTTTATGGAAAAAAGACAAAAAAGTGGATAATACAGAGATTTGAACCGTGGAACTGCAAAACCACAGTTATAATTTCCTAATGTTAACCAGACTTTTTATAATAGATATATTTGTGTCTGAACAGTCAGCGACACACTCAAACTGTATTTTTTTATTGGAAAAAAGGCAAGCAGGTTGATAACACCCAGATTTGAACCCTGGAAGAAGAAAAACACAATTCTATTTCTCTGGTTTACACCAGAATCTTTAAAACAGATATATTTGTGTCTGAACAGTCAGCAACACACTCAAACTGTTTTTTTTTTTTTTTTTTTAAAAAAGGCAAGCAGGTTGATAACACCCAGATTTGAACAGTGGAAGAGGAAAAACACAGTTCTATTTTTCTGGCCTTCACCAGAATCTTTTAAAAAGATATATTTGTGTCTGAACATTCAGCGACACACTCAAACTGATTTTTTTTATGGAAAAAAGACAAGCAGGTTGATAACACCCAGATTGGTACCGTGGAAAAGGAAAAACACAGTTCTAGTTCTCTGGCCTACACCAGACTCTTTTAAACAGATATATTCGTGTCTAAACAGTCAGCAAGACACTGAAAATGTTTTTTTTATGGAAAAAAGACAAAAAAGTGGATAATACAGAGATTTGAACCGAGGAACTGCAAAACCACAGTTAAAATTTCCTGATGTATACCAGACTTTTTAAAATATATATATTTGTGTCTGAACAGTCAGCGACACACTCAAACTGTATTTTTTATTGGAAAAAAGGCAAGCAGGTTGATAACACCCAGATTTAAACTGTGGAAGAGGAAAAACACAGTTCTGGTTCTCTGGCCTTCAGCAGGCTCTTTTAAACAGATATATTGGTGTCTGAACAGTCAGCGAGACACTGAAAATGATTTTTTTTATGGAAAAAAGGCAAGCAGCTTGATAACACCCAGATTTGAACCCTGGAAGAGGAAAAACACACTTCAATTTCTCTGGCCTACACGAGAATCTTTTAAACAGATATATTTGTGTCTGAACAGTCAGCGACACACTCAAAGTGTTTTTTTTTATGGAAAAAAGGCAAACAGGTTGATAACACCCAAATTTGAACCGTGGAAGAGGAAAAACACAGTTCTAGTTCTCTGGCCTACACCAGACTCTTTTAAACAGATATATTGGTGTCTGAACAGTCAGCGAGACACTGAAAATTTTTTTTTTGATGGAAAAAAGACAAAAAAGTGGATAATACAGAGATTTGAACTGTGGAACTGCAAAACCACAGTTATAGTTTCCTGATGTATACCAGACTTTTTAAAATAGATATATTTGTGTCTGAACAGTCAGCGACACACACAAACTGTATTTTTTTATTGGAAAAAAGGCAAGCAAGTAGATAACACCCAGATTTGAACCGTGGAAGAGGAAAAACACAGTTCGTGTTCTCTGGCCTTCAGCAGACTCTTTTAAACAGATATATTGGTGTCTGAACAGTTAGCGAAACACTGAAAATGATTTTTTTTATGGAAAAAGGGCAAGCAGGTTGATAACACCCAGATTTGGACAGTGGAAGCCGAAAAACACAGTTCTAGTTCTCTGGCCTACACCAGACTCTTTTAAACAGATATATTGGTGTCTAAACAGTCAGCGAGACACTGAAAATGTTTTTTTATGGAAAAAAGACAAAAAATTGGATAACACAGAGATTTGAACTGTGGAACTGATAAAGCATAGTTATAATTTCCTGATGTATACCAGACTTTTTAAAATAGATATATTTGTGTCTGAACAGTCAGCGACACACTCATAGTGGTTTTTTTTATGGAGAAAAGGCAAGCTGGTTGATAACACCCAAATTTGAACCGTGGAAGAGCAAATACACAGTTCTAGTTCTCTCGGCTACACCAGACTCTTTTAAACAGATATATTCGTGTCTGAACAGTCAGCGAGACACGGAAAATGTTTTTTTTTATGGAAAAAAGACAAAAAAGTGGATAATACAGAGATTTGAACCGAGGAACTGCAAAACCACAGTTATAATTTCCTGATGTATACCAGACTTTTTAAAATAGATATATTTGTGTCTGAACAGTCAGCGACACACTCAAACTGTATTTTTTTATTGGAAAAAAGGCAAGCAGGTTGATTACACCCAGATTTGAACTGTGGAAGAGGAAAAACACAGTTCTGGTTCTCTGGCCTTCAGCAGGCTCTTTTAAACAGATATATTGGTGTCTGAACAGTCAGCGAGACACTGAAAATGATTTTTTTTATGGAAAAAAGGCAAGCAGGTTGATAACACCCAGATTTGAACCCTGGAAGAGGAAAAACACACTTCTATTTCTCTGGCCTACACCAGAATCTTTTAAACAGATATATTTGTGTCTGAACAGTCAGCGACACACTCAAAGTGTTTTTTTTTTATGGAAAAAAGGCAAGCAGGTTGATAACACCCAGATTTGAACCCTGGATGAAGAAAAACACAATTCTATTTCTCTGGTTTACACCAGAATCTTTAAAACAGATATATTTGTGTCTGAACAATCAGCAACACACTCAAACCGTTTTTTTTTTTTTTTTTTAAAAAAGGCAAGCAGGTTGATAACACCCAGATTTGAACAGTGGAAGAGGAAAAACACAGTTCTATTTTTCTGGCCTACACCAGAATTTTTTAAACTGATATATTTGTGTCTGAACAGTCAGCGACACACTCAAACTGATTTTTTTTATGGAAAAAAGACAAGCAGGTTGATAACACCCAGATTGGTACCGTGGAAGAGGAAAAACACAGTTCTAGTTCTCTGGCCTACACCAGACTCTTTTAAACAGATATATTCGTGTCTAAACAGTCAGCGAGACACTGAAAATGTTTTTTTTATGGAAAAAAGACAAAAAATTGGATAATACAGAGATTTGAATTGTGGAACCGCAAAACCACAGTTATAATTTCCTGATGTATACCAGACTTTTTAAAATAGATATATTTGTGTCTGAACAGTCAGCGACACACTCAAACTGTTTTTTTTAAGGAAAAAAGGCAAGCAAGTTGATAACACCCAGATTTGAACCGTGGAAGAGGAAAAACACAGTTCTAGTTCTCTGGCCTACACCAGACTATTTTAAACAGATATAATGGTGTCTGAACAGTCAGCGAGACACTGAAAATGTTTTTTTTTATGGAAAAAAGGCAAGCAGGTTTATAACAACCAGATTGGGACCGTGGAAGAGGAAAAACACAGTTCTAGTTCTCTGGCCTACACCAGACTCTTTTAAACAGATATATTCGTGTCTAAACAGTCAGCGAGACACTGAAAATGTTTTTTTATGGAAAAAAGACAAAAAAGTGGATAATACAGAGATTTGAACCGAGGAACTGCAAAACCACAGTTATAATTTCCTTATGTATACCAGACTTTTTAAAATAGATATATTTGTGTCTGAACAGTCAGCGACACACTCAAACTGTATTTTTTTATTGGAAAAAAGGCAAGCAAGTTGATAACACCCAGATTTGAACCGTGGAAGAGGAAAAACACAGTTCTGGTTCTCTGGCCTACACCAGAGTCTTTTAAACAGATATATTGGTGTCTGAACAGTTAGCGAAACACTGAAAATGATTTTTTTTATGGAAAAAGGGCAAGCAGGTTGATAACACCCAGATTTGAACAGTGGAAGAGGAAAAACACAGTTCTATTTTTCTGACCTTCACCAGAATCTTTTAAACAGATATATTTGTGTCTGAACAGTCAGCGACACACTCAAACTGATTTTTTTTATGGAAAAAAGACAAGCAGGTTGATAACACCCAGATTGGTACCGTGGAAGAGGAAAAACACAGTTCTAGTTCTCTGGCCTACACCAGACTCTTTTAAACAGATATATTCGTGTCTAAACAGTCAGCGAGACACTGAAAATGTTTTTTTTATGGAAAAAAGACAAAAAAGTGGATAATACAGAGATTTGAACCGAGGAACTGCAAAACCACAGTTATAATTTCCTGATGTATACCAGACTTTTTAAAATAGATATATTTTTGTCTGAACAGTCAGCGACACACTCAAACTGTATTTTTTATTGGAAAAAAGGCAAGCAGGTTGATAACACCCAGATTTGAACTGTGGAAGAGGAAAAACACAGTTCTGGTTCTCTGGCATTCAGCAGGCTCTTTTAAACAGATATATTGGTGTCTGAACAGTCAGCGAGACACTGAAAATGATTTTTTTTATGGAAAAAAGGCAAGCAGCTTGATAACACCCAGATTTGAACCCTGGAAGAGGAAAAACACACTTCTATTTCTCTGGCCTACACCAGAATCTTTTAAACAGATATATTTGTGTCTGAACAGTCAGCGACACACTCAAAGTGTTTTTTTTTTATGGAAAAAAGGCAAGCAGGTTGATAACACCCAAATTTGAACCGTGGAAGAGGAAAAACACAGTTCTAGTTCTCTGGCCTACACCAGACTATTTTAAACAGTTATATTGGTGTCTGAACAGTCAGCGAGACACTGAAAATTTTTTTTTTGATGGAAAAAAGACAAAAAAGTGGATAATACAGAGATTTGAACTGTGGAACTGCAAAACCACAGTTATAATTTCCTGATGTATACCAGACTTTTTAAAATAGATATATTTGTGTCTGAACAGTCAGCGACACACACAAACTGTATTTTTTTATTGGAAAAAAGGCAAGCAAGTAGATAACACCCAGATTTGAACCGTGGAAGAGGGAAAACACAGTTCGTGTTCTCTGGCCTTCAGCAGACTCTTTTAAACAGATATATTGGTGTCTGAACAGTTAGCGAAACACTGAAAATGATTTTTTTTATGGAAAAAGGGCAAGTAGGTTGATAACACCCAGATTTGAACAGTGGAAGAGGAAAAACACAGTTCTATTTCTCTGGCCTTCACCAGAATCTTTTAAACATATATGTTTGTGTCTGAACAGTCAGCAACACACTCAAACTGATTTTTTTTTATGGAAAAAAGACAAGCAGGTTGATAACACCCAGATTGGGACCGTGGAAGAGGAAAAACACAGTTCTAGTTCTCTGGCCTACACCAGACTCTTTTAAACAGATATATTCGTGTCTAAACAGTCAGCGAGACACTGAAAATGTTTTTTTATGGAAAAAAGACAAAAAATTGGATAATACAGAGATTTGAACTGTGGAACTGCAAAACCACAGTTATAATTTCCTGATGTATACCAGACTTTTTAAAATAGATATATTTGTGTCTGAACAGTCAGCGACACACTCAAACTGTTTTTTTTAAGGAAAAAAGGCAAGCAAGTTGATAACACCCAGATTTGAACCGTGGAAGAGGAAAAACACTGTTCTAGTTCTCTGGCCTGCACCAGACTATTTTAAACAGATATAATGGTGTCTGAACAGTCAGCGAGACACTGAAAATGTTTTTTTTTATGGAAAAAAGGCAAGCAGGTTGACAACACCCAGATTTGAACAGTGGAAGAGGAAAAACACAGTTCTATTTCTCTGGCCTTCACCAGAATCTTTTAAATAGATATATTTCTGTCTGAACAGTCAGCGACACAATCAAACTGATTTTTTATATGGAAAAAAGACAAGCAGGTTGATAACACCCAGATTGGGACCGTGGAAGACACTGAAAATGTTTTTTTATGGAAAAAAGACAAAAAATTTTATAATACAGAGATTTGAACTGTGGAACTGCAAAACCACAGTTATAATTTCCTCATATATACCAAACTTTTTAAAATAGATATATTTGTTTATGAACAGTCAGCGACACACTCATACTGTTTTTTTTCAAGGAAAAAAGGCAAGCAAGTTGATAACACCCAGATTTGAACCGTGTAAGAGGAAAAACACAGTTCTGGTTCTCTGGCCTTCGGCAGGCTCTTTTAAACAGATATAATGGTGTCTGAACAGTCAGCGAGATACTGAAAATGTTTTTTTTTATGGAAAAAAGGCAAGCAGGTTGATAACACCCAGATTGGGACCGTGGAAGAGGGAAAACACAGTTCTAGTTCTCTGGCCTACACCAGACTCTTTTAAACAGATATATTGGTGTCTAAACAGTCAGCGAGACACTGAAAAATTTTTTTTTGATGAAAAAAAGACAAAAAAGTGGATAATACAGAGATTTGAACTGTGGAACTGCAAAACCACAGTTATAATTTCCTGATGTATTCCAGACTTTTTAAAATAGATATATTTGTGTCTGAACAGTCAGCGACACACACAAACTGTATTTTTTTATTGGCAAAAAGGCAAGCAAGTAGATAACCCCCAGATTTGAACCGTGGAAGAGGAAAAACACAGTTATGGTTCTCTGGCCTTCAGCAGACTCTTTTAAACAGATATATTGGTGTCTGAACAGTTAGCGAAACACTGAAAATGATTTTTTTTATGGAAAAAGGGCAAGTAGGTTGATAACACCCAGATTTGAACAGTGGAAGAGGAAAAACACAGTTCTATTTCTCTGGCCTTCACCAGAATCTTTTAAACAGATATATTTGTGTCTGAACAGTCAGCGACACACTCAAACTGATTTTTTTTATGGAAAAAAGACAAGAAGGTTGATAACACCCAGATTGGGACCGTGGAAGAGGAAAAACACAGTTCTAGTTCTCTGGCCTACACCAGACTCTTTTAAACAGATATATTCGTGTCTAAACAGTCAGCGAGACACTGAAAATGTTTTTTTTATGGAAAAAAGACAAAAAATTTGATAATACAGAGATTTGAACTGTGGAACTGCAAAACCACAGTTATAATTTCCTGATGTATACCAGACTTTTTAAAATAGATATATTTGTGTCTGAACAGTCAGCGACACACTCAAAGTGTTTTTTTTTTATGGAAAAAAGGCAAGCAGGTTGATAACACCCAAATTTGAACCGTGGAAGAGGAAAAACACAGTTTTAGTTCTCTGGCCTACACCAGACTCTTTTAAACAGATATATTAGTGTCTGAACAGTCAGCGAGACACTGAAATTTTTTTTTTTGATGGAAAAAAGACAAAAAAGTGGATAATACAGAGATTTGAACTGTGGAACTGCAAAACCAGTTATAATTTCCTGATGTATACCAGACTTTTTAAAATAGATATATTTGTGTCTGAACAGTCAGCGACACACTCAAACTTTTTTTTTTAAGGAAAAACGGCAAGCAAGTTGATAACACCCAGATTTGAACCGTGGAAGAGGAAAAACACTGTTCTAGTTCTCTGGCCTACACCAGACTCTTTTAAACAGATATAATGGTGTCTGAACAGTCAGCGAGACACTGAAAATGTTTTTTTTTATGGAAAAAAGGTAAGCAGGTTGATAACACCCAGATTTGAACAGTGGAAGAGGAAAAACACAGTTCTATTTCTCTGGCCTTCACCAGAATCTTTTAAACAGATACATTTGTGTCTGAACAGTCAGCGACACACTCAAACTGATTTTTTTATGGAAAAAAGACAAGCAGGTTGATAACACCCAGATTGGGACCGTGGAAGAGGAAAAACAGAGATCTAGTGCTCTGGCCTACACCAGACTCTTTTAAACAGATATATTCGTGTCTAAACAGTCAGCGAGACACTGAAAATGTTTTTTTTATGGAAAAAAGACAAAAAATTGCATAATACAGAGATTTGAACTGTGGAACTGCAAAACCACAGTTATAATTTCCAGATGTATACCAGATTTTTTAAAATAGATATATTTGTGTCTGAACAGTCAGCGACACACTCAAACTGTTTTTTTTTTAAGGAAAAAAGGCAACCAAGTTGATAACACCCAGATTTGAACTGTGGAAGAGGAAAAACACAGTTCTGGTTCTCTGGCCTTCGGCAGGCTCTTTTAAACAGATATAATGGTGTCTGAACAGTCAGCGAGATACTGAAAATGTTTTTTTTTATGGAAAAAAGGCAAGCAGGTTGATAACACCCAAATTTGAACCGTGGAAGAAGAAAAACACAGTTCTACTTCTCTGGCCTACACCAGACTCTTTTAAACAGATATATTGGTGTCTAAACAGTCAGCGAGACACTGAAAAATTTTTTTTTGATGAAAAAAAGACAAAAAAGTGGATAATACAGAGATTTGAACTGTGGAACTGCAAAACCACAGTTATAATTTCCTGATGTATTCCAGACTTTTTAAAATAGATATATTTGTGTCTGAACAGTCAGCGACACACACAAACTGTATTTTTTTATTGGCAAAAAGGCAAGCAAGTAGATAACCCCCAGATTTGAACCGTGGAAGAGGAAAAACACAGTTATGGTTCTCTGGCCTTCAGCAGACTCTTTTAAACAGATATATTGGTGTCTGAACAGTTAGCGAAACACTGAAAATGATTTTTTTTATGGAAAAAGGGCAAGTAGGTTGATAACACCCAGATTTGAACAGTGGAAGAGGAAAAACACAGTTCTATTTCTCTGGCCTTCACCAGAATCTTTTAAACAGATATATTTGTGTCTGAACAGTCAGCGACACACTCAAACTGATTTTTTTTATGGAAAAAAGACAAGCAGGTTGATAACACCCAGATTGGGACCGTGGAAGAGGAAAAACACAGTTCTAGTTCTCTGGCCTACACCAGACTCTTTTAAACAGATATATTCGTGTCTAAACAGTCAGCGAGACACTGAAAATGTTTTTTTTATGGAAAAAAGACAAAAAATTTGATAATACAGAGATTTGAACTGTGGAACTGCAAAACCACAGTTATAATTTCCTGATGTATACCAGACTTTTTAAAATAGATATATTTGTGTCTGAACAGTCAGCGACACACTCAAAGTGTTTTTTTTTTATGGAAAAAAGGCAAGCAGGTTGATAACACCCAAATTTGAACCGTGGAAGAGGAAAAACACAGTTTTAGTTCTCTGGCCTACACCAGACTCTTTTAAACAGATATATTAGTGTCTGAACAGTCAGCGAGACACTGAAATTTTTTTTTTTGATGGAAAAAAGACAAAAAAGTGGATAATACAGAGATTTGAACTGTGGAACTGCAAAACCAGTTATAATTTCCTGATGTATACCAGACTTTTTAAAATAGATATATTTGTGTCTGAACAGTCAGCGACACACTCAAACTTTTTTTTTTAAGGAAAAACGGCAAGCAAGTTGATAACACCCAGATTTGAACCGTGGAAGAGGAAAAACACTGTTCTAGTTCTCTGGCCTACACCAGACTCTTTTAAACAGATATAATGGTGTCTGAACAGTCAGCGAGACACTGAAAATGTTTTTTTTTATGGAAAAAAGGTAAGCAGGTTGATAACACCCAGATTTGAACAGTGGAAGAGGAAAAACACAGTTCTATTTCTCTGGCCTTCACCAGAATCTTTTAAACAGATACATTTGTGTCTGAACAGTCAGCGACACACTCAAACTGATTTTTTTATGGAAAAAAGACAAGCAGGTTGATAACACCCAGATTGGGACCGTGGAAGAGGAAAAACAGAGATCTAGTGCTCTGGCCTACACCAGACTCTTTTAAACAGATATATTCGTGTCTAAACAGTCAGCGAGACACTGAAAATGTTTTTTTTATGGAAAAAAGACAAAAAATTGCATAATACAGAGATTTGAACTGTGGAACTGCAAAACCACAGTTATAATTTCCAGATGTATACCAGATTTTTTAAAATAGATATATTTGTGTCTGAACAGTCAGCGACACACTCAAACTGTTTTTTTTTTAAGGAAAAAAGGCAACCAAGTTGATAACACCCAGATTTGAACTGTGGAAGAGGAAAAACACAGTTCTAGTTCTCTGGCCTACACCAGACTCTTTTAAACAGATATAATGGTGTCTGAACAGTCAGCGAGACACTGAAAATGTTTTTTTTATGGAAAAAAGGCAAGCAGGTTGATAACACCCAGATTTGAACAGTGGAAAAGGGAAAACACAGTTCTATTTCTCTGGCCTTCACCAGAATCTTTTAAACAGATATATTTGTGTCTGAACAGTCAGCGACACACTCAAACTGATTTTTTTTATGGAAAAAAGACAAGCAGGTTGATAACACCCAGATTGGGACCGTGGAAGAGGAAAAACACAGTTCTAGTTCTCTGGCCTACACCAGACTCTTTTAAACAGATATATTCGTGTCTAAACAGTCAGCGAGACACTGAAAATGTTTTTTTTATGGAAAAAAGACAAAAAATTTGATAATACAGAGATTTGAACTGTGGAACTGCAAAACCACAGTTATAATTTCCTGATGTATACCAGACTTTTTAAAATAGATATATTTGTGTCTGAACAGTCAGCGACACACTCAAAGTGTTTTTTTTTTATGGAAAAAAGGCAAGCAGGTTGATAACACCCAAATTTGAACCGTGGAAGAGGAAAAACACAGTTCTAGTTCTCTGGCCTACACCAGACTCTTTTAAACAGATATATTAGTGTCTGAACAGTCAGCGAGACACTGAAATTTTTTTTTTTGATGGAAAAAAGACAAAAAAGTGGATAATACAGAGATTTGAACTGTGGAACTGCAAAACCAGTTATAATTTCCTGATGTATACCAGACTTTTTAAAATAGATATATTTGTGTCTGAACAGTCAGCGACACACTCAAACTTTTTTTTTTAAGGAAAAACGGCAAGCAAGTTGATAACACCCAGATTTGAACCGTGGAAGAGGAAAAACACTGTTCTAGTTCTCTGGCCTACACCAGACTCTTTTAAACAGATATAATGGTGTCTGAACAGTCAGCGAGACACTGAAAATGTTTTTTTTTATGGAAAAAAGGTAAGCAGGTTGATAACACCCAGATTTGAACAGTGGAAGAGGAAAAACACAGTTCTATTTCTCTGGCCTTCACCAGAATCTTTTAAACAGATACATTTGTGTCTGAACAGTCAGCGACACACTCAAACTGATTTTTTTATGGAAAAAAGACAAGCAGGTTGATAACACCCAGATTGGGACCGTGGAAGAGGAAAAACAGAGATCTAGTGCTCTGGCCTACACCAGACTCTTTTAAACAGATATATTCGTGTCTAAACAGTCAGCGAGACACTGAAAATGTTTTTTTTATGGAAAAAAGACAAAAAATTGCATAATACAGAGATTTGAACTGTGGAACTGCAAAACCACAGTTATAATTTCCAGATGTATACCAGATTTTTTAAAATAGATATATTTGTGTCTGAACAGTCAGCGACACACTCAAACTGTTTTTTTTTTAAGGAAAAAAGGCAACCAAGTTGATAACACCCAGATTTGAACTGTGGAAGAGGAAAAACACAGTTCTAGTTCTCTGGCCTACACCAGACTCTTTTAAACAGATATAATGGTGTCTGAACAGTCAGCGAGACACTGAAAATGTTTTTTTTATGGAAAAAAGGCAAGCAGGTTGATAACACCCAGATTTGAACAGTGGAAAAGGGAAAACACAGTTCTATTTCTCTGGCCTTCACCAGAATCTTTTAAACAGATATATTTGTGTCTGAACAGTCAGCGACACAATCAAAGTGATTTTTTATATGGAAAAAAGACAAGCAGGTTGATAACACACAGATTGGGACCGTGGAAGAGGAAAAACTCAGTTCTAGTTCTCTGGCATACACCAGACTCTTTTAAACAGATATATTCGTGTCTAAACAGTCAGCGAGACACTGAAAATGTTTTTTTATGGAAAAAAGACAAAAAAGTGGATAATACAGAGATTTGAACCGAGGAACTGCAAAACCACAGTTATAATTTCCTGATGTATACCAGACTTTTTAAAATAGATATATTTGTGTCTGAACAGTCAGCGACACACTCAAACTGTATTTTTTATTGGAAAAAAGGCAAGCAGGTTGATAACCCCCAGATTTGAACTGTGGAAGAGGAAAAACACAGTACTGGTTCTCTGGCCTTCAGCAGGCTCTTTTAAACAGATATATTGGTGTCTGAACAGTCAGCGAGACACTGAAAATGATTTTTTTTATGGAAAAAAGGCAAGCAGGTTGATAACACCCAGATTTGAACCCTGGAAGACGAAAAACACACTTCTATTTCTCTGGCCTCCACCAGAATCTTTTAAACAGATATATTTGTGTCCGAACAGTCAGCGACACACTCAAAGTGTTTTTTTTTTTTATGGAAAAAAGGCAAGCAGGTTGATAACACCCAAATTTGAACCGTGGAAGAGGAAAAACACAGTTCTAGTTCTCTGGCCTACAACAGACTCTTTTGAACAGATATATTGGTGTCTGAACAGTCAGCGAGACACTGAAAATTTTTTTTTTGATGGAAAAAAGACAAAAAAGTGGATAATACAGAGATTTGAACTGTGGAACTGCAAAACCACAGTTATAATTACCTGATGTATACCAGACTTTTTAAAATAGATATATTTGTGTCTGAACAGTCAGCGACACACACAAACTGTATTTTTTTATTGGAAAAAAGGCAAGCAAGTTGATAACACCCAGATTTGAACCGTGGAAGAGGAAAAACACAGTTCTGGTTCCCTGGCCTTCAGCAGACTCTTTTAAACAGATATATTGGTGTCTGAACAGTTAGCGAAACACTGAAAATGATTTTTTTTATGGAAAAAGGGCAAGTAGGTTGATAACATTCAGATTTGAACAGTGGAAGAGGAAAAACACAGTTCTATTTCTCTGGCCCTCACCAGAATCTTTTAAACAGATATATTTGTGTCTGAACAGTCAGCGACACACTCAAACTGAATTTTTTTATGGAAAAAAGACAAGCAGGTTGATAACACCCAGATTGGGACCGTGGAAGAGGAAAAACACAGTTCTAGTTCTCTGGCCTACACCAGACTCTTTTAAACAGATATATTCGTGTCTAAACAGTCAGCGAGACACTGAAAATGTTTTTATATGGAAAAAAGACAAAAAATTGGATAATTCAGAGATGTGAACTGTGGAACTGCAAAACCACAGTTATAATTTCCTGATGTATAACAGACTTTTTAAAATAGATATATTTGTGTCTGAACAGTCAGCGACATACTCAAGCTGTTTTTTTTTAAGGAAAAAAGGCAAGCAAGTTGATAACACCCAGATTTGAACCGTGGAAGAGGAAAAACACTGTTCTAGTTTTCTGGCCTACACCAGACTCTTTTAAACAGATATAATGGTGTCTGAACAGTCAGTGAGACACTGAAAATGTTTTTTTTTATGGAAAAAAGGCAAGCAGGTTGATAACACCCAGATTGGGACCATGGAAGAAGAAAAACACAGTTCTAGTTCTCTGGCCTACACCAGACTCTTTTAAACAGATATATTCGTGTCTAAACAGTCAGTGAGACACTGAAAATGTTTTTTTATGGAAAAAAGACAAAAAAGTGGATAATACAGAGATTTGAACCGAGGAACTGCAAAACCACAGTTATAATTTCCTGATGTATACCAGACTTTTTAAAATAGATATATTTGTGGCTGAACAGTCAGCGACACACTCAAACTGTATTTTTTTATTGGAAAAAATGCAAGCAGGTTGATAAGACCCAGATTTGAACTGTGGAAGAGGAAAAACACAGTTCTGGTTCTCTGGCCTTCAGCAGGCTCTTTTAAACAGATATATTGGTGTCTGAACAGTCAGCGAGACACTGAAAATGATTTTTTTTATGGAAAAAAAATCAAGCAGGTTGATAACACCTAGATTTGAACCCTGGAAGAGGAAAAACACACTTCTATTTCTCTGGCCTACACCAGAATCTATTAAACAGATATATTTGTGTCTGAACAGTCAGCGACACACTCAAAATGTTTTTTTTTTATGGAAAAAAGGCAAGCAGGTTGATAACACCCAAATTTGAACAGTGGAAGAGGAAAAACACAGTTCTAGTTCTCTGGCCTACACCAGACTCTTTTAAACAGATATATTGGTGTCTGAACAGTCAGCGAGACACTGAAAATGTTTTTTTTGATGGAAAAAAGACAAAAAAGTGGATAATACAGAGATGTGAACTGTGGAACTGCAAAACCACAGTTATAATTTCCTGATGTATACTAGACTTTTTAAAATAGATATATTTGTGTCTGAACAGTCAGCGACATACTCAAACTGTTTTTTTTTAAGGAAAAAAGGCAAGCAAGTTGATAACTCCCAGATTTGAACCGTGGAAGAGGAAAAACACAGTTCTGGTTCTCTGGCCTTCAGCAGGCTCTTTTAAAGAGATATATTGGTGTCTGAACAGTCAGCAAGACACTGAAAATGTTTTTTTTTATGGAAAAAAGACAAAAAAGTTGATAATACAGAGATTTGAACTGTGGAACTGCAAAACCACAGTTATAATTTCCTGATGTATACCAGACTTTTAAAATAGATATATTTGTGTCTGAACAGTCAGTGACACACTCAAACTGTTTTTTTTTAAGGAAAAAAGGCAAGCAAGTTGATAACACCCAGATTTGAACCGTAGAAGAGGAAAAACACTGTTCTAGTTCTCTGGCCTACACCAGACTCTTTTAAACAGATATAATGGTGTCTGAACAGTCAGCGAGACACTGAAAATGTTTTTTTTTAGGGAAAAAAGGCAAGCAGGTTGATAACACCCAGATTTGAACAGTGGAAGAGGAAAAACACAGTTCTATTTCTCTGGCCTTCACCAGAATCTTTTAAACAGATATATTTGTGTCTGAGCAGTCAGCGACACACTCAAACTGATTTTTTTTATGGAAAAAAGACAAGCAGGTTGATAACACCCAGATTGGGACCGTGGAAGAGGAAAAGCACAGTTCTAGTTCTCTGGCATACACCAGACTCTTTTAAACAGATATATTCGTGTCTAAACAGTCAGCGAGACACTGAAAATGTTTTTTTATGGAAAAAAGACAAAAAATTGGATAATACAGAGATTTGAACTGTGGAACTGCAAAACCACAGTTATAATTTCCTGTTGTATACCAGACTTTTTAAAATAGATATATTTGTGTCTGAACAGTCAGCGACACACTCATACTGTTTTTTTTTAAGGAAAAGAGGCAAGCAAGTTGATAACACCCAGATTTGAACCATGGAAGAGGAAAAACACAGTTCTAGTTCTCTGGCCTACACCAGACTCTTTTAATCAAATATAATGGTGTCTGAACAGTCAGCGAGACACTGAAAATGTTTTTTTTTAGGGAAAAAAGGCAAGCAGGTTGATAACACCCAGATTTGAACAGTGGAAGTGGAAAAACACAGTTCTATTTCTCTGGCCTTCACCAGAATCTTTTAAACAGATATATTTGTGTCTGAGCAGTCAGCGACACTCTCAAACTGATTTTTTTTATGGAAAAAAGACAAGCAGGTTGATAACACCCAGATTGGGACCGTGGAAGAGGAAAAACACAGTTCTAGTTCTCTGGCCTACACCAGACTCTTTTAAACAGATATATTCGTGTCTAAACAGTCAGTGAGACACTGAAAATGTTTTTTTATGGAAAAAAGACAAAAAAGTGGATAATACAGAGATTTGAACCGAGGAACTGCAAAACCACAGTTATAATTTCCTGATGTATACCAGACTTTTTAAAATAGATATATTTGTGGCTGAACAGTCAGCGACACACTCAAACTGTATTTTTTTATTGGAAAAAAGGCAAGCAGGTTGATAAGACCCAGATTTGAACTGTGGAAGAGGAAAAACACAGTTCTGGTTCTCTGGCCTTCAGCAGGCTCTTTTAAACAGATATATTGGTGTCTGAACAGTCAGCGAGACACTGAAAATGATTTTTTTTATGGAAAAAAATCAAGCAGGTTGATAACACCTAGATTTGAACCCTGGAAGAGGAAAAACACACTTCTATTTCTCTGGCCTACACCAGAATCTATTAAACAGATATATTTGTGTCTGAACAGTCAGCGACACACTCAAAATGTTTTTTTTTTATGGAAAAAAGGCAAGCAGGTTGATAACACCCAAATTTGAACAGTGGAAGAGGAAAAACACAGTTCTAGTTCTCTGGCCTACACCAGACTCTTTTAAACAGATATATTGGTGTCTGAACAGTCAGCGAGACACTGAAAATGTTTTTTTTGATGGAAAAAAGACAAAAAAGTGGATAATACAGAGATGTGAACTGTGGAACTGCAAAACCACAGTTATAATTTCCTGATGTATACTAGACTTTTTAAAATAGATATATTTGTGTCTGAACAGTCAGCGACATACTCAAACTGTTTTTTTTTAAGGAAAAAAGGCAAGCAAGTTGATAACTCCCAGATTTGAACCGTGGAAGAGGAAAAACACTGTTCTAGTTCTCTGGCCTACACCAGACTCTTTTAAACAGATATAATGGTGTCTGAACAGTCAGCGAGACACTGAAAATGTTTTTTTTTATGGAAAAAAGACAAGCAGGTTGATAACACCCAGATTGGGACCGTGGAAGAGGAAAAGCACAGTTCTAGTTCTCTGGCATACACCAGACTCTTTTAAACAGATATATTCGTGTCTAAACAGTCAGCGAGACACTGAAAATGTTTTTTTATGGAAAAAAGACAAAAAATTGGATAATACAGAGATTTGAACTGTGGAACTGCAAAACCACAGTTATAATTTCCTGTTGTATACCAGACTTTTTAAAATAGATATATTTGTGTCTGAACAGTCAGCGACACACTCATACTGTTTTTTTTTAAGGAAAAGAGGCAAGCAAGTTGATAACACCCAGATTTGAACCATGGAAGAGGAAAAACACAGTTCTAGTTCTCTGGCCTACACCAGACTCTTTTAATCAAATATAATGGTGTCTGAACAGTCAGCGAGACACTGAAAATGTTTTTTTTTAGGGAAAAAAGGCAAGCAGGTTGATAACACCCAGATTTGAACAGTGGAAGAGGAAAAACACAGTTCTATTTCTCTGGCCTTCACCAGAATCTTTTAAACAGATATATTTGTGTCTGAGCAGTCAGCGACACTCTCAAACTGATTTTTTTTATGGAAAAAAGACAAGCAGGTTGATAACACCCAGATTGGGACCGTGGAAGAGGAAAAACACAGTTCTAGTTCTCTGGCATACACCAGACTCTTTTAAACAGATATATTCGTGTCTAAACAGTCAGCGAGACACTGAAAATGTTTTTTTATGGAAAAAAGACAAAAAATTGGATAATACAGAGATTTGAACTGTGGAACTGCAAAACCACAGTTATAATTTCCTGATGTATACCACACTTTTTAAAATAGATATATTTGTGTCTGAACAGTCAGCGACACACTCATACTGTTTTTTTTTAAGGATAAAAGGCAAGCAAGTTGATAACACCCAGATTTGAACCGTGGAAAAGGAAAAACACAGTTCTATTTCTCAGGCCTTGACCAGAATCTTTTAAACAGATATATTTGTGTCTGAACAGTCAGCAACACACTCAAACTGATTTTTTTAATGGAAAAAAGACAATCAAGTTGATAACACCCAGATTGGGACCGTGGAAGAGGAAAAACACTGTTCTAGTTCTCTGGCCTACACCAGACTCTTTTAAACAGATATAATGGTGTCTGAACAGTCAGCGAGACACTGAAAATGTTTTTTTTTTATGGAAAAAAGGCAAGCAGGTTGATAACACCCAGATTGGGACCGTGGAAGAAGAAAAACACAGTTCTAGTTCTCTGGCCTACACCAGACTCTTTTAAACAGATATATTGGTGTCTGAACAGTCAGCGAGACACTGAAAATGTTTTTTTTTATGGAAAAAAGTCAAGCAGGTTAATAACACCCAGATTTGAACCCTGGAAGAGGAAAAACACACTTCTATTTCTCTGGTCTACACCAGAATCTTTTAAACAGATATATTTGTGTCTGAACAGTCAGCAACACACTCAAACTGTTTTTTTTTTTGTTAAAAGGCAACCAGGTTGATAACACCCAGATTTGAACCATGGAAGACGAAAAACACAGTTCTAGTTCTCTGGCCTACACCAGACTCTTTTAAACAGATATATTGGTGTCTGAACAGTCAGCGAGACACTAAAAATGTTTTTTTTTATGGAAAAAAGGCAAGCAGGTTGATAACACCCAGATTTGAACAGTGGAAGAGGAAAAACAGAGTTCTATTTCTCTGGCCTTCACCAGAATCTTTTAAACAGATATATTTGTGTCTGAACAGTCAGCGACACACTCAAACTGATTTTTTTATGGAAAAAAGACAAGCAGGTTGATAGCACCCAGATTGGGACCGTGGAAGAGGAAAAACGCAGTTCTAGTTCTCTGGCCTACACCAGACTCTTTTAAACAGATATATTCGTGTCTAAACAGTCAGCGAGACACTGAAAATGTTTTTTTATGGAAAAAAGACAAAAAATTGGATAATACAGAGATTTGAACTGTGGAACTGCAAAACCACAGTTATAATTTCCTGATGTATACCAGACTTTTTAAAATAGATATATTTGTGTCTGAACAGTCAGCGACACACTCATACTGTTTTTTTTTAAGGAAAAGAGGCAAGCAAGTTGATAACACCCAGATTTGAACCATGGAAGAGGAAAAACACAGTTCTAGTTCTCTGGCCTACACCAGACTCTTTTAATCAAATATAATGGTGTCTGAACAGTCAGCGAGACACTGAAAATGTTTTTTTTTAGGGAAAAAAGGCAAGCAGGTTGATAACACCCAGATTTGAACAGTGGAAGAGGAAAAACACAGTTCTATTTCTCTGGCCTTCACCAGAATCTTTTAAACAGATATATTTGTGTCTGAGCAGTCAGCGACACTCTCAAACTGATTTTTTTTATGGAAAAAAGACAAGCAGGTTGATAACACCCAGATTGGGACCGTGGAAGAGGAAAAACACAGTTCTAGTTCTCTGGCATACACCAGACTCTTTTAAACAGATATATTCGTGTCTAAACAGTCAGCGAGACACTGAAAATGTTTTTTTATGGAAAAAAGACAAAAAATTGGATAATACAGAGATTTGAACTGTGGAACTGCAAAACCACAGTTATAATTTCCTGATGTATACCACACTTTTTAAAATAGATATATTTGTGTCTGAACAGTCAGCGACACACTCATACTGTTTTTTTTTAAGGATAAAAGGCAAGCAAGTTGATAACACCCAGATTTGAACCGTGGAAAAGGAAAAACACAGTTCTATTTCTCAGGCCTTGACCAGAATCTTTTAAACAGATATATTTGTGTCTGAACAGTCAGCAACACACTCAAACTGATTTTTTTAATGGAAAAAAGACAATCAAGTTGATAACACCCAGATTGGGACCGTGGAAGAGGAAAAACACTGTTCTAGTTCTCTGGCCTACACCAGACTCTTTTAAACAGATATAATGGTGTCTGAACAGTCAGCGAGACACTGAAAATGTTTTTTTTTTATGGAAAAAAGGCAAGCAGGTTGATAACACCCAGATTGGGACCGTGGAAGAAGAAAAATACAGTTCTAGTTCTCTGGCCTACACCAGACTCTTTTAAACAGATATATTGGTGTCTGAACAGTCAGCGAGACACTGAAAATGTTTTTTTTTATGGAAAAAAGTCAAGCAGGTTAATAACACCCAGATTTGAACCCTGGAAGAGGAAAAACACACTTCTATTTCTCTGGTCTACACCAGAATCTTTTAAACAGATATATTTGTGTCTGAACAGTCAGCAACACACTCAAACTGTTTTTTTTTTTGTTAAAAGGCAACCAGGTTGATAACACCCAGATTTCAACCATGGAAGACGAAAAACACAGTTCTAGTTCTCTGGCCTACACCAGACTCTTTTAAACAGATATATTGGTGTCTGAACAGTCAGCGAGACACTAAAAATGTTTTTTTTTTATGGAAAAAAGGCAAGCAGGTTGATAACACCCAGATTTGAACAGTGGAAGAGGAAAAACAGAGTTCTATTTCTCTGGCCTTCACCAGAATCTTTTAAACAGATATATTTGTGTCTGAACAGTCAGCGACACACTCAAACTGATTTTTTTATGGAAAAAAGACAAGCAGGTTGATAGCACCCAGATTGGGACCGTGGAAGAGGAAAAACGCAGTTCTAGTTCTCTGGCCTACACCAGACTCTTTTAAACAGATATATTCGTGTCTAAACAGTCAGCGAGACACTGAAAATGTTTTTTTATGGAAAAAAGACAAAAAATTGGATAATACAGAGATTTGAACTGTGGAACTGCAAAACCACAGTTATAATTTCCTGATGTATACCAGACTTTTTAAAATAGATATATTTGTGTCTGAACAGTCAGCGACACACTCATACTGTTTTTTTTTAAGGATAAAAGGCAAGCAAGTTGATAACACCCAGATTTGAACCGTGGAAGAGGAAAAACACAGTTCTAGTTCTCTGGCCTACACCAGACTCTTTTAAACAGATATAATGGTGTCTGAACAGTCAGCAAGACACTGAAAATGTTTTTTTTTATTGAAAAAAGACAAGCAGGTTGATAACACCCAGATTTGAACAGTGGAAGAGGAAAAACACAGTTCTATTTCTCTGGCCTTCACCAGAATCTTTTAAACAGATATATTTGTGTCTGAACAGTCAGCGACACACTCAAACTGATTTTTTTAAAGGAAAAAAGACAAGCAAATTGATAACACCCAGATTGGGGCCGTGGAAGAGGAAAAACACAGTTCTTGTTCTCTGGCCTACACCAGACTCTTTTAAACAGATATATTGGTGTCTGAACAGTCAGCGAGACACTGAAAATGTTTTTTTTTATGGAAAAAAAGGAAGCAGGTTGATAACACCCAGATTTGAACCCTGGAAGAGGAAAAACACACTTCTATTTCTCTGGTCTACACCAGAATCTTTTAAACAGATATATTTGTGTCTGAACAGTCAGCAACACACTCAAACTGTTTTTTTTTGTTAAAAAGGCAAGCAGGTTGATAACACCCAGATTGGGACCGTGGAAGAGGGAAAACACAGTTCTAGTTCTCTGGCCTACACCAGACTCTTTTAAACAGATATATTCGTGTCTAAACAGTCAGCGAGACACTGAAAATGTTTTTTTATGGAAAAAAGACAAAAAATTGGATAATACAGAGATTTGAACTGTGGAAATGCAAAACCACAGTTATAATTTCCTGATGTATACCAGACTTTTTAAAATAGATATATTTGTGTCTGAACAGTCAGCGACACACTCAAACTGTATTTTTTTATTGGAAACAAGGCAAGCAGGTTGATAACACCCAGATTTGAACTGTAGAAGAGGAAAAACACAGTTTTGGTTCTCTGGCCTTCAGCAGGCTCTTTTAAACAGATATATTGGTGTCTGAACAGTCAGCGAGACACTGAAAATGATTTTTTTTATGGAAAAAAGACAAAAAAGTGGATAATACAGAGATTTGAACTGTGGAACTGCAAAACCACAGTTATAATTTCCTGATGTATACCAGACTTTTTAAAATAGATATATTTGTGTCTGAACAGTCAGTGACACACTCAAACTGTTTTTTTTTAAGGAAAAAAGGCAAGCAAGTTGATAACACCCAGATTTGAACCGTAGAAGAGGAAAAACACTGTACTAGTTCTCTGGCCTACACCAGACTCTTTTAAACAGATATAATGGTGTCTGAACAATCAGTGAGACACTGAAAATGTTTTTTTTTAGGGAAAAAAGGCAAGCAGGTTGATAACACCCAGATTTGAACAGTGGAAGAGGAAAAACAAAGTTCTATTTCTCTGGCCTTCACCAGAATCTTTTAAACAGATATATTTGTGTCTGAGCAGTCAGCGACACACTCAAGCTGATTTTTTTTATGGAAAAAAGACAAGGAGGTTGATAACACCCAGATTGGGACCGCGGAAGAGGAAAAGCACAGTTCTAGTTCTCTGGCATACACCAGACTCTTTTAAACAGATATATTCGTGTCTAAACAGTCAGCGAGACACTGAAAATGTATTTTTATGGAAAAAAGACAAAAAATTGGATAATACAGAGATTTGAACTGTGGAACTGCAAAACCACAGTTATAATTTCCTGTTGTATACCAGACTTTTTAAAATAGATATATTTGTGTCTGAACAGTCAGCGACACACTCATACTGTTTTTTTTTAAGGAAAAGAGGCAAGCAAGTTGATAACACCCAGATTTGAACCATGGAAGAGGAAAAACACAGTTCTAGTTCTCTGGCCTACACCACACTCTTTTAAACAAATATAATGGTGTCTGAACAGTCAGCGAGACACTGAAAATGTTTTTTTTTAGGGAAAAAAGGCAAGCAGGTTGATAACACCCAGATTTGAACAGTGGAAGAGGAAAAACACAGTTCTATTTCTCTGGTCTACACCAGAATCTTTTAAACAGATATATTTGTGTCTGAACAGTCAGCAACACACTCAAACTGTTTTTTTTTTTGTTAAAAAGGCAACCAGGTTGATAACACCCAGATTTGAACCATGGAAGACGAAAAACACAGTTCTAGTTCTCTGGCCTACACCAGACTCTTTTAAACAGATATATTGGTGTCTGAACAGTCAGCGAGACACTAAAAATGTTTTTTTTTATGGAAAAAAGGCAAGCAGGTTGATAACACCCAGATTTGAACAGTGGAAGAGTAAAAACACAGTTCTAGTTCTCTGGCCTTCACCAGAATCTTTTAAACAGATATATTTATGTCTGAGCAGTCAGCGACACTCTCAAACTGATTTTTTTTATGGAAAAAAGACAAGCAGGTTGATAACACCCAGATTGGGACCATGGAAGAGGAAAAACACAGTTCTAGTTCTCTGGCATACACCAGACTCTTTTAAACAGATATATTCGTGTCTAAACAGTCAGCGAGACACTGAAAATGTTTTTTTATGGAAAAAAGACGAAAAATTGGATAATACAGAGATTTGAACTGTGGAACTGCAAAACCACAGTTATAATTTCCTGATGTATACCAGACTTTTTAAAATAGATATATTTGTGTCTGAACAGTCAGCGACACACTCATACTGTTTTTTTTTAAGGATAAAAGGCAAGCAAGTTGATAACACCCAGATTTGAACCGTGGAAGAGGAAAAACACAGTTCTATTTCTCAGGCCTTCACCAGAATCTTTTAAACAGATATATTTGTGTCTGAACAGTCAGCGACACACTCAAACTGATTTTTTTAATGGAAAAAAGACAAGCAAGGTGATAACACCCAGATTGGGACCGTGGAAGAGGAAAAACACAGTTCTAGTTCTCTGGCCTACACCAGACTCTTTTAAACAGATATATTGGTGTCTGAACAGTCAGCGAGACACTGAAAATGTTTTTTTTTATGGAAAAAAAGGAAGCAGGTTGATAACACCCAGATTTGAACCCTGGAAGAGGAAAAACACACTTCTATTTCTCTGGTCTACACCAGAATCTTTTAAACAGATATATTTGTGTCTGAACAGTCAGCAACACACTCAAACTGTTTTTTTTTGTTAAAAAGGCAAGCAGGTTGATAACACCCAGATTGGGACCGTGGAAGAGGGAAAACACAGTTCTAGTTCTCTGGCCTACACCAGACTCTTTTAAACAGATATATTCGTGTCTAAACAGTCAGCGAGACACTGAAAATGTTTTTTTATGGAAAAAAGACAAAAAATTGGATAATACAGAGATTTGAACTGTGGAAATGCAAAACCACAGTTATAATTTCCTGATGTATACCAGACTTTTTAAAATAGATATATTTGTGTCTGAACAGTCAGCGACACACTCAAACTGTATTTTTTTATTGGAAACAAGGCAAGCAGGTTGATAACACCCAGATTTGAACTGTAGAAGAGGAAAAACACAGTTTTGGTTCTCTGGCCTTCAGCAGGCTCTTTTAAACAGATATATTGGTGTCTGAACAGTCAGCGAGACACTGAAAATGATTTTTTTTATGGAAAAAAGACAAAAAAGTGGATAATACAGAGATTTGAACTGTGGAACTGCAAAACCACAGTTATAATTTCCTGATGTATACCAGACTTTTTAAAATAGATATATTTGTGTCTGAACAGTCAGTGACACACTCAAACTGTTTTTTTTTAAGGAAAAAAGGCAAGCAAGTTGATAACACCCAGATTTGAACCGTAGAAGAGGAAAAACACTGTACTAGTTCTCTGGCCTACACCAGACTCTTTTAAACAGATATAATGGTGTCTGAACAATCAGTGAGACACTGAAAATGTTTTTTTTTAGGGAAAAAAGGCAAGCAGGTTGATAACACCCAGATTTGAACAGTGGAAGAGGAAAAACAAAGTTCTATTTCTCTGGCCTTCACCAGAATCTTTTAAACAGATATATTTGTGTCTGAGCAGTCAGCGACACACTCAAGCTGATTTTTTTTATGGAAAAAAGACAAGGAGGTTGATAACACCCAGATTGGGACCGCGGAAGAGGAAAAGCACAGTTCTAGTTCTCTGGCATACACCAGACTCTTTTAAACAGATATATTCGTGTCTAAACAGTCAGCGAGACACTGAAAATGTATTTTTATGGAAAAAAGACAAAAAATTGGATAATACAGAGATTTGAACTGTGGAACTGCAAAACCACAGTTATAATTTCCTGTTGTATACCAGACTTTTTAAAATAGATATATTTGTGTCTGAACAGTCAGCGACACACTCATACTGTTTTTTTTTAAGGAAAAGAGGCAAGCAAGTTGATAACACCCAGATTTGAACCATGGAAGAGGAAAAACACAGTTCTAGTTCTCTGGCCTACACCACACTCTTTTAAACAAATATAATGGTGTCTGAACAGTCAGCGAGACACTGAAAATGTTTTTTTTTAGGGAAAAAAGGCAAGCAGGTTGATAACACCCAGATTTGAACAGTGGAAGAGGAAAAACACAGTTCTATTTCTCTGGTCTACACCAGAATCTTTTAAACAGATATATTTGTGTCTGAACAGTCAGCAACACACTCAAACTGTTTTTTTTTTTGTTAAAAAGGCAACCAGGTTGATAACACCCAGATTTGAACCATGGAAGACGAAAAACACAGTTCTAGTTCTCTGGCCTACACCAGACTCTTTTAAACAGATATATTGGTGTCTGAACAGTCAGCGAGACACTAAAAATGTTTTTTTTTATGGAAAAAAGGCAAGCA
Organism: Phyllobates terribilis; assembly: GCF_046119375.1. Classification (NCBI taxonomy): domain Eukaryota; kingdom Metazoa; phylum Chordata; class Amphibia; order Anura; family Dendrobatidae; genus Phyllobates; species Phyllobates terribilis. The sequence continues at coordinate 451,203,843 of NW_027362764.1, forward strand.
GGTTGATAACACCCAGATTTGAACAGTGGAAGAGTAAAAACACAGTTCTAGTTCTCTGGCCTTCACCAGAATCTTTTAAACAGATATATTTATGTCTGAGCAGTCAGCGACACTCTCAAACTGATTTTTTTTATGGAAAAAAGACAAGCAGGTTGATAACACCCAGATTGGGACCATGGAAGAGGAAAAACACAGTTCTAGTTCTCTGGCATACACCAGACTCTTTTAAACAGATATATTCGTGTCTAAACAGTCAGCGAGACACTGAAAATGTTTTTTTATGGAAAAAAGACGAAAAATTGGATAATACAGAGATTTGAACTGTGGAACTGCAAAACCACAGTTATAATTTCCTGATGTATACCAGACTTTTTAAAATAGATATATTTGTGTCTGAACAGTCAGCGACACACTCATACTGTTTTTTTTTAAGGATAAAAGGCAAGCAAGTTGATAACACCCAGATTTGAACCGTGGAAGAGGAAAAACACAGTTCTATTTCTCAGGCCTTCACCAGAATCTTTTAAACAGATATATTTGTGTCTGAACAGTCAGCGACACACTCAAACTGATTTTTTTAATGGAAAAAAGACAAGCAAGGTGATAACACCCAGATTGGGACCGTGGAAGAGGAAAAACACAGTTCTAGTTCTCTGGCCTACACCAGACTCTTTTAAACAGATATATTGGTGTCTGAACAGTCAGCGAGACACTGAAATTGTTTTTTTTTATGGAAAAAAGTCAAGCAGGTTGATAACACCCAGATTTGAACCCTGGAAGAGGAAAAACACACTTCTATTTCTCTGGTCTACACCAGAATCTTTTAAACAGATATATTTGTGTCTGAACAGTCAGCAACACACTCAAACTGTTTTTTTTTTTGTTAAAAATGCAACCAGGTTGATAACACCCAGATTTGAACCATGGAAGACGAAAAACACAGTTCTAGTTCTCTGGCCTACACCAGACTCTTTTAAACAGATATATTGGTGTCTGAACAGTCAGCGAGACACTAAAAATGTTTTTTTTTATGGAAAAAAGGCAAGCAGGTTGATAACACCCAGATTTGAACAGTGGAAGAGGAAAAACACAGTTCTAGTTCTCTGGCCTTCACCAGAATCTTTTAAACAGATATATTTGTGTCTGAACAGTCAGCGACACACTCAAACTGATTTTTTTATGGAAAAAAGACAAGCAGGTTGATAACACCCAGATTGGGACCGTGGAAGAGGAGAAACACAGTTCTAGTCCTCTGGCCTACACCAGACTCTTTTAAACAGATATATTCGTGTCTAAACAGTCAGCGAGACACTGAAAATGTTTTTTTATGGAAAAAAGACAAAAAATTGGATAATGCAGAGATTTGAACTGTGGAAATGCAAAACCACAGTTATAATTTCCTGATGTATACCAGACTTTTTAAAATAGATATATTTGTGTCTGAACAGTCAGCGACACACTCAAACTGTTTTTTTAAGGAAAAAAGGCAAGCAAGTTGATAACACCCAGATTTGAACAGTGGAAGAGGAAAAACACAGTTCTAGTTCTCTGGCCTACACCAGACTCTTTTAAACAGATATAATGGTGTCTGAACAGTCAGCGAGACACTGAAAATGTTTTTTTTATGGAAAAAAGGCAAGCAGGTTGATAACACCCAGATTTGAACAGTGGAAGAGGAAAAACAGAGTTCTATTTCTCTGGCCTTCACCAGAATCTTTTAAACAGATATATTTGTGTCTGAACAGTCAGCGACACACTCAAACTGATTTTTTTATGGAAAAAAGACAAGCAGGTTGATAACACCCAGATTGGGACCGTGGAAGAGGAAAAACACAGTTCTAGTTCTCTGGCCTATACCAGACTCTTTTAAACAGATATAATGGTATCTGAACAGTCAGCGAGACACTGAAAATTTTTTTTTTATGGAAAAAAGGCAAGCAGGTTGATAACACCCAGATTTGAACAGTGGAAGAGGAAAAACAGAGTTCTATTTCTCTGGCTTTCACCAGAATCTTTTAAACAGATATATTTGTGTCTGAACAGTCAGCGACACACTCAAACTGATTTTTTTATGGAAAAAAGACAATCAGGTTGATAACACCCAGATTGGGACCGTGGAAGAGGAAAAACACAGTTCTAGTTCTCTGGCCTACACCAGACTCTTTTAAACAGATATATTCGTGTCTAAACAGTCAGCGAGACACTGAAAATGTTTTTTTATGGAAAAAAGACAAAAAATTGGATAATACAGAGATTTGAACTGTGGAACTGCAAAACCACAGTTATAATTTCCTGATGTATACCAGACTTTTTAAAATAGATATATTTGTGTCTGAACAGTCAGCGACACACTCAAACTGTATTTTTTTATTGGAAAAAAGGCAAGCAGGTTGATAACACCCAGATTTGAACTGTAGAAGAGGAAAAACACAGTTTTGGTTCTCTGGCCTTCAGCAGGCTCTTTTAAACAGATATATTGGTGTCTGAACAGTCAGCGAGACACTGAAAATGATTTTTTTTATGGAAAAAAGACAAAAAAGTGGATAATACAGAGATTTGAACTGTGGAACTGCAAAACCACAGTTATAATTTCCTGATGTATACCAGACTTTTTAAAATAGATATATTTGTGTCTGAACAGTCAGCGAAACACTGAAAATGTTTTTTTTTATGGAAAAAAGGCAAGCAGGTTGATAACACCCAGATTTGAACAGTGGAAGAGGAAAAACACAGTTCTATTTCTCTGGCCTACACCAGACTCTTTTAAACAGATATATTGGTGTCTGAACAGTCAGCGAGACACTAAAAATGCTTTTTTTTATGGAAAAAAGGCAAGCAGGTTGATAACACCCAGATTTGAACAGTGGAAGAGGAAAAACACAGTTCTATTTCTCTGGCCTTCACCAGAATCTTTTAAACAGATATATTTGTGTCTGAACAGTCAGCGACACACTCAAACTGATTTTTTTATGGAAAAAAGACAAGCAGGTTGATAACACCCAGATTTGAACAGTGGAAGAGGAAAAACAGAGTTCTATTTCTCTGGCTTTCACCAGAATCTTTTAAACAGATATATTTGTGTCTGAACAGTCAGCGACACACTCAAACTGATTTTTTTATGGAAAAAAGACAATCAGGTTGATAACACCCAGATTGGGACCGTGGAAGAGGAAAAACACAGTTCTAGTTCTCTGGCCTACACCAGACTCTTTTAAACAGATATATTCGTGTCTAAACAGTCAGCGAGACACTGAAAATGTTTTTTTATGGAAAAAAGACAAAAAATTGGATAATACAGAGATTTGAACTGTGGAACTGCAAAACCACAGTTATAATTTCCTGATGTATACCAGACTTTTTAAAATAGATATATTTGTGTCTGAACAGTCAGCGACACACTCAAACTGTATTTTTTTATTGGAAAAAAGGCAAGCAGGTTGATAACACCCAGATTTGAACTGTAGAAGAGGAAAAACACAGTTTTGGTTCTCTGGCCTTCAGCAGGCTCTTTTAAACAGATATATTGGTGTCTGAACAGTCAGCGAGACACTGAAAATGATTTTTTTTATGGAAAAAAGACAAAAAAGTGGATAATACAGAGATTTGAACTGTGGAACTGCAAAACCACAGTTATAATTTCCTGATGTATACCAGACTTTTTAAAATAGATATATTTGTGTCTGAACAGTCAGCGAGACACTGAAAATGTTTTTTTTTATGGAAAAAAGGCAAGCAGGTTGATAACACCCAGATTTGAACAGTGGAAGAGGAAAAACACAGTTCTATTTCTCTGGCCTACACCAGACTCTTTTAAACAGATATATTGGTGTCTGAACAGTCAGCGAGACACTAAAAATGCTTTTTTTTATGGAAAAAAGGCAAGCAGGTTGATAACACCCAGATTTGAACAGTGGAAGAGGAAAAACACAGTTCTATTTCTCTGGCCTTCACCAGAATCTTTTAAACAGATATATTTGTGTCTGAACAGTCAGCGACACACTCAAACTGATTTTTTTATGGAAAAAAGACAAGCAGGTTGATAACACCCAGATTGGGACCGTGGAAGAGGAAAAACACAGTTCTAGTTCTCTGGCCTACACCAGACTCTTTTAAACAGATATATTCGTGTCTAAACAGTCAGCGAGACACTGAAAATGTTTTTTTATGGAAAAAAGACAAGAAATTGGATAATACAGAGATTTGAACTGTGGAAATGCAAAACCACAGTTATAATTTCCTGATGTATACCAGACTTTTTAAAATAGATATATTTGTGTCTGAACAGTCAGCGACACACTCAAACTGTTTTTTTTAAGGAAAAAAGGCAAGCAAGTTGATAACACCCAGATTTGAACAGTGAAAGAGGAAAAACATAGTTCTAGTTCTCTGGCCTACACCAGAATCTTTGAAACAGATATAATGGTGTCTGAACAGTCAGCGAGACACTGAAAATGTTTTTTTTATGGAAAAAAGGCAAGCAGGTTGATAACACCCAGATTTGAACAGTGGAAGAGGAAAAACAGAGTTCTATTTCTCTGGACTTCACCAGAATCTTTTAAACAGATATATTTGTGTCTGAACAGTCAGCGACACACTCAAACTGATTTTTTTATGGAAAAAAGACAAGCAGGTTGATAACACCCAGATTGGGACCGTGGAAGAGGAAAAACACATTTCTAGTTCTCTGGCCTACACCAGACTCTTTTAAACAGATATAATGGTATCTGAACAGTCAGCGAGACACTGAAAATGTTTTTTTTATGGAAAAAAGGCAAGCAGGTTGATAACACCCAGATTTGAACAGTGGAAGAGGAAAAACAGAGTTCTATTTCTCTGGCCTTCACCAGAATCTTTTAAACAGATATATTTGTGTCTGAACAGTCAGCGACACACTCAAACTGATTTTTTTATGGAAAAACGACAAGCAGGTTGATAACACCCAGATTGGGACCGTGGAAGAGAAAAAACACAGTTCTAGTTCTCTGGCCTACACCAGACTCTTTTAAAAAGATATATTCGTGTCTAAACAGTCAGCGAGACACTGAAAATGTTTTTTTATGGAAAAAAGACAAAAAATTGGATAATACAGAGATTTGAACTGTGGAACTGCAAAACCACAGTTATAATTTCCTGATGTATACCAGACTTTTTAAAATAGATATATTTGTGTCTGAACAGTCAGCGAAACACTCATACTGTTTTTTTTTAAGGATAAAAGGCAAGCAAGTTGATAACATCCAGATTTGAACCGTGGAAGAGGAAAAACACAGTTCTAGTTCTCTGGCCTACACCAGACTCTTTTAAACAGATATAATGGTGTCTGAACAGTCAGCGAGACACTGAAAATGTTTTTTTTTTATGGAAAAAAGGCAAGCAGGTTGATAACACCCAGATTTGAACAGTGGAAGAGGAAAAACACAGTTCTATTTCTCTGGCCTTCACCAGAATCTTTTAAACAGATATATTTGTGTCTGAACAGTCAGCGACACACTCAAACTGATTTTTTTAATGGAAAAAAGACAAGCAAGTTGATAACACCCAGATTGGGACCGTGGAAGAGGAAAAACACAGTTCTAGTTCTCTGGGCTACACCAGATTCTTTTAAACAGATATATTGGTGTCTGAACAGTCAGCGAGACACTGAAAATGTTTTTTTTTATGGAAAAAAGGCAAGCAGGTTGATAACACCCAGATTTGAACCATGGAAGAGGAAAAACACACGTCTATTTCTCTGGTCTACACCAGAATCTTTTAAACAGATATATTTGTGTCTGAACAGTCAGCAACACACTCAAACTGTTTTTTTTTTGTTAAAAAGGCAAGCAGGTTGATAACACCCAGATTTGAACCGTGGAAGACGAAAAACACAGTTCTAGTTCTCTGGCCTACACCAGACTCTTTTAAACAGATATATTGGTGTCTGAACAGTCAGCGAGACACTAAAAATGTTTTTTTTTATGGAAAAAAGGCAAGCAGGTTGATAATACCCAGATTTGAACAGTGGAAGAGGAAAAACACAGTTCTATTTCTCTGGCCTTCACCAGAATCTTTTAAACAGATATATTTGTGTCTGAACAGTCAGCGACACACTCAAACTGATTTTTTTATGGAAAAAAGACAAGCAGGTTCATAACACCCAGATTGGGACCGTGGAAGAGGAAAAACACAGTTCTAGTTCTCTGGCCTACACCAGACTCTTTTAAACAGATATATTCGTGTCTAAACAGTCAGCAAGACACTGAAAATGTTTTTTTATGGAAAAAAGACAAAAAATTGGATAATACAGAGATTTGAACTGTGGAAATGCAAAACCACAGTTATAATTTCCTGATGTATATCAGACTTTTTAAAATAGATATATTTGTGTCTGAACAGTCAGCGACACACTCAAACTGTTTTTTTTTAAGGAAAAAAGGCAAGCAAGTTGATAACACCCAGATTTGAACAGTGGAAGAGGAAAAACACAGTTCTAGTTCTCTGGCCTACACCAGACTCTTTTAAACAGATATAATGGTGTCTGAACAGTCAGCGAGACAATGAAAATGTTTTTTTTATGGAAAAAAGGCAAGCAGGTTGATAACACCCAGATTTGAACAGTGGAAGAGGAAAAACAGAGTTCTATTTCTCTGGCCTACACCAGACTCTTTTAAACAGATATATTGGTGTCTGAACAGTCAGCGAGACACTAAAAATGTTTTTTTTTATGGAAAAAAGGCAAGCAGGTTGATAATACCCAGATTTGAACAGTGGAAGAGGAAAAACACAGTTCTATTTCTCTGGCCTTCACCAGAATCTTTTAAACAGATATATTTGTGTCTGAACAGTCAGCGACACACTCAAACTGATTTTTTTATGGAAAAAAGACAAGCAGGTTCATAACACCCAGATTGGGACCGTGGAAGAGGAAAAACACAGTTCTAGTTCTCTGGCCTACACCAGACTCTTTTAAACAGATATATTCGTGTCTAAACAGTCAGCAAGACACTGAAAATGTTTTTTTATGGAAAAAAGACAAAAAATTGGATAATACAGAGATTTGAACTGTGGAAATGCAAAACCACAGTTATAATTTCCTGATGTATATCAGACTTTTTAAAATAGATATATTTGTGTCTGAACAGTCAGCGACACACTCAAACTGTTTTTTTTTAAGGAAAAAAGGCAAGCAAGTTGATAACACCCAGATTTGAACAGTGGAAGAGGAAAAACACAGTTCTAGTTCTCTGGCCTACACCAGACTCTTTTAAACAGATATAATGGTGTCTGAACAGTCAGCGAGACAATGAAAATGTTTTTTTTATGGAAAAAAGGCAAGCAGGTTGATAACACCCAGATTTGAACAGTGGAAGAGGAAAAACAGAGTTCTATTTCTCTGGCCTTCACCAGAATCTTTTAAACAGATATATTTGTGTCTGAACAGTCAGCGACACACTCAAACTGATTTTTTTATGGAAAAAAGACAAGCAGGTTGATAGCACCCAGATTGGGACCGTGGAAGAGGAAAAACACAGTTCTAGTTCTCTGGCCTACACCAGACTCTTTTAAACAGATATATTCCTGTCTAAACAGTCAGCGAGACACTGAAAATGTTTTTTTATGGAAAAAAGACAAAAAATTGGATAATACAGAGATTTGAACTGTGGAAATGCAAAACCACAGTTATAATTTCCTGATGTATACCAGACTTTTTAAAATAGATATATTTGTGTCTGAACAGTCAGCGACACACTCAAACTGTTTTTTTTAAGGATGAAAGGAAAGCAAGTTGATAACACCCAGATTTGAACAGTGGAAGAGGAAAAACACAGTTCTAGTTCTCTGGCCTACACCAGACTCTTTTAAACAGATATATTCGTGTCTAAACAGTCAGCGAGACACTGAAAATGTTTTTTTATGGAAAAAAGACAAAAAATTGGATAATACAGAGATTTGAACTGTGGAAATGCAAAACCACAGTTATAATTTCCTGATGTATACCAGACTTTTTAAAATAGATATATTTGTGTCTGAACAGTCAGCGACACACTCAAACTGTTTTTTTTAAGGAAAAAAGGCAAGCAAGTTGATAACACCCAGATTTGAACAGTGGAAGAGGAAAAACACAGTTCTAGTTCTCTGGCCTACACCAGACTCTTTTAAACAGATATAATGGTATCTGAACAGTCAGCGAGACACTGAAAATGTTTTTTTTATGGAAAAAAGGCAAGCAGGTTGATTAAAAACCCAGATTTGAACAGTGGAAGAGGAAAAACACAGTTTTATTTCTCTGGCCTTCACCAGAATCTTTTAAACAGATATATTTGTGTCTGAACAGTCAGCGAGACACTGAAAATGTTTTTTTTATGGAAAAAAGGCAAGCAGGTTGATAACACCCAGATTTCAACAGTGGAAGAGGAAAAACAGAGTTCTATTTCTCTGGCCTTCACCAGAATCTTTTAAACAGATATATTTGTGTCTGAACATTCAGCGACACACTCAAACTGATTTTTTTTATGGAAAAAAGACAAGCAGGTGGATAACACCCAGATTGTGACCGTGGAAGAGGAAAAACACAGTTCTAGTGCTCTGGCCTACACCAGACTCTTTAAACAGATATATTCGTGTCTGAACTGTGGAACTGCAAAACCACAGTTTTAATTTCGTGATGTATACCAGACTTTTTAAAATAGATATATTTGTGTCTGAACAGTCAGCGAGACACTCAAACTGTTTTTTTTAAGGAAAAAAGGCAAGCAAGTTGATAACACCCAGATTTCAACCATGGAAGAGGAAAAACACAGTTCTAGTTGTCTGGCCTACAATAGAATCTTTTAAACAGATATATTTGTGTCTGAACACTCACAGACACACACAATTTTTTTTTTTTTTGGGGGGGGGGAATACCAAAAGGTTAAAAAGACGGGTATTTGTACAGTCTGACTGAGGAAAAACAAAACAAAACATTATTTAGATTAAAAAAATAGGATTTTTCCTGGTCACTGAGACCTGGGGATAAGTCTAGCCATTTAACCAGCAGGACCACACAGGACGGTAATGCAATGTTTGTTGGTATAACCACTGCATCTCCTATAACGCCTGCCTGCCTAATATCTGGGATGGATATTAGTCCTGAGAAGGACTGTTTGTTTGATTTGGCAGGCTTTAGAGACCCTACACTAACTATTTCGCAGTATAAATCTCTCCCTAGCTCGGCAGCACTGACCCTACACTGTCTGATCCGGAGCGACTGTGTCCAAGATGGCGGCGCCCGGTTTTAAATACTCGAGGCGATGCTGTGCGGCCAGCCAATCACTGTAATGCCCACAAACAACATGGCTGCGGCATTACAGTGACTGGTTGGCAATCCCTGCATGTTCATTGGCTCTGTAAAGAGTGCCAAACATGAAAGGCAGAGACCCGAGCTCCCGCCCAAGTAACCCTTAAATGCTCGGTGCTCGCCGAACATCCCGAGTAGTGAGATGCTTGGGCGAGTACCGAGCAGTGTCGAGCATGCTCGCTCAACACTACTAGAGATGTGATTTGGGTAGTAATGTAGACTTGTTTAGCCAGATGGAGAGCAGTTATAAGTTTTGAGCATGAACTTATAATGGGTGAAGTCTTCTACTGAAAGTGATTTTCTCCACAGATGCTCAGCTCATCTTGAGCAGCGCTGGAGAAAATGTGTTTGCATTGTGTGCCAGGGCTGCTGTCTATTCTGGGTCATTCTGCGTGTAGCAAGTGCGGCATCATCCAGGGTACACTGCAATGTGTTGTTATAGTCTGACAATGCTGAGTTTGGACATGAGAGAAAGAGGATGGGAGCTAAATATGACTGTAGATTGTTCATAAGCTGCTGGGTATTTATGGCATGTAGATTTCTGTGTGTATGGTTCTAGACCCAGGTGACAAGGAGAACTTATAGACCCATGCCACAAGGAGAACTTTCTACCTCTCCTTCCCATGGCGGAGAGGTCTAATAAAATGTTGCAGTACCAGTAGGCCTTTGTTGAAGAATTATTTAAAAAATTTCCCTCTCACAAAGCTAGCGGCAGAGGTCACAGTTCCCTGGACAACCAAGGAGTACAGGTGAGGAAGACACAAACTAGGTATGGCAGAGGCAAGGGAACACTGTCAAAGGTCTGGGACAGTTTTCTCGGACCCTCCCAGTGCCCAGGCCCGCATACTCGGACAAGGAGGGAGAAGTTTTGTAAGAAGCTGAAGGACTACTTTTGCGACCAGACCGGCGTCCTCCAGGATTCCTCTGTGCCTTACATCTATTGGGTATCCAAGCTTGACACATGACATGAACTGTCTCTCTATGCCTTGGAGGTCCTGGTCGCTAGCGTTTTATCAGAGATGGTTCTTAGTGCCGCCGGGGGCATCATAATATAACTGATAGGCGCATGGGCCTGTCCAAAGAAAATGCTGACAGGCTGACTCTTATCAAAATGAGCAAGGGCTGGATTGGACCTGACTTCTCAACACCACCGGATGATAGCAGCGGAACATAAAGTCAAATCCAGTGTTCATTTTTTGGGGGGTCTATTCCCATGCACCTCTTCACACCCAGACATGGGTATACACTTTAGGATTTCTTCTATTTTATGACGCCCTCCTCCTTCTCTTTCTCCTCATCCTCCACCACCATATCATGAGGGAGACCATCATGCAACCCTCACATAATTTTTTAAGGATATTTATGATGCCTCGAGGAACTATTTTTAGAGGCCTATCTCTAACTTTATATAAAATATATATGCATACCCTCAAGGAGTCAATGTTTTTCAAGGAGACCCACCCTTAACAATAGAAAATAATTTGTTAACTGAGGCCCTCCACTACGTCTCTTCAAATTGATATTGGAGTGCGTCCTCATTTTTGGCAGCCCTTGAACTTGCTGCATAAGCAATAACAGTATAGAATACCCACTCCTTAATAATGGGAAGGCCAATTTAAATTGATTCTATATTCTACAATATTACCTCTCTTATCTGAAATTCGTTTATGGGTGAGCTATCGCAGTATGGATAGCGTATTGCACCGATCCAGCCAGGTATTATTGCCTTATACTGCGTGCTGCTGGTGCTGCAGAAAAAAAAATCTATTCTATTCCCTATCGATACCACTGTTAGCTGCATAAACAATAGGTAGAGGTGCTAGGTGGTATAATCACCTCGAGATGAGTGTTCATTCTGGTTGCATACATCTGTTCATCAGTCCATAACTTAATTGTTTTTTTTTTCAAGCACTCATTGACCGATTCGTAATTTTTACAGTGATCTGTGCTGAGAAATTAATCAATGTTGACAGAAATTTATCATAGTTGACAGAAATTCATCAAAGTTTCAAAAATGCACTGATTTAATGAGTCCATTCGCAGTTTCTCTGTAGCTTCTGAATGTAAGATTTAGTGGTGGGAGACTTGAAGCTACTGGAGCTGGAATTACCACTACATAACTCTATAGTGTTCTATTTCCATCCATTTGTGGGTGCTTCTCGAAGTATGTTTGGGGTCATTGTCCTGCTGGAAGACCCATGACCTAGGATGCAAACCCAGCTTTATGACACTGGGCACTACATTGAGACCCAAAATCCTTTGGGAATCTTCACATTTCATGATGCCTTGCACATAGTCAAGGCACCCTGTGCCAGAGGCAGCAAAAACAACCCCTAAATATTTTTGAAACTCCACCATATTTGACTGTAAGTACTGTTTTCTTTTATTTGTAGGCTTCATTCCAATTACAGTAAACAGTTGAATGATGTGCTGCTTTACCAAAAAGATCTATCTTGGTTTCATCTGTACCCAAGACATCTGTTGGCACTCTAATAATAGTAGCGGCCGCCTGCTGGGCATATATATATTGTGAGGGCCGCCTGCTGGACATATATAAATTGTGAGGGCTGCCTGATGTGCATCCAAATTTTAAACTTTACAGAATATATACGATAAAGAAAATGAGACAACTCAGATGGATGTGTTATATTGCAGTAGCAATATGCGGCTATGAAAAGCATAGCTGTTTGATGACCCTCTGACAATAGTGATGGCCGACTGCTGGCCCTTAAACAATAGCAAGGGCTCCCTGATGACCCTGTAAAAATAGGCTTTCAGAGTCCCTCCTTAATAAATGAAATGAGATGTCTCTGATCATGTTTCTCACACCACATAGCCAGATAAGGTAGTTTTACTGGTGAATGTATTATTTACAGTTGAATGCAGCGCGAAAGTGCAAAAACGCATCAAAAACACTACGTGTAAACATAGCCCAAAGTGTGGAGGAGCATTTTTGGTTTTTGTTATTTGTTTGGCCTTACATACAAGTCATGACCCTTGTTCCAGGAAAATCCATTTTAGCTTACTTTTTGTATGTTTTATTGTCAGTCCGTAAAAGTGGCATAATACTTTGACAACATTGTTCTCAGATATGCTATTGGTCAGCGGCCAGCCAATTGTGAATAGGCTTGAACACACAACTCGCAGACTTTAAATGGAGCAGAATATTTAAAACAAAGCATGTCAAAAACACCCAAATTATTGATAGAAATATTTTTATTACATCATAAATATAAACTGCTTCTAGGCAGGACAAGAAAAATATATAAAATAGGGGAAAACAGACAGAAAAAATCACAGGGAAACATATATAAAGTGGGTATAATTAGTTGGTATCAATTACACAATAGCATATTAACATAGTGGATCAAAGTTAGAGGTAATACCAAAACTCTTGTAAAATGATCACATATATCTCAAACGGCCCTATAAAATATAATGCCCTTGATATGCACAGTAACCTGTGTCTATGGGATTATGACAACCAGTGGACCTACAGACTGACATATAATACATATGTACCGAAAACCTCTTAGGAATGTACCACAATGTAGAATATGAATAAGAGAAAGTTATAATACCAGATATAGCTGTTCCAATTCTCCAATGTATGTTTCACCAGGTGACTTTCTGACACTTCTTGAGTAGTGTTGAGCCACCCCCGTAGTGTTCGAGTTCGGTTCGGTTCGTCGAACACCCGTGTGTTCGCCGAACTGTTCATCGAACTGTTCGTCGAACACCTTCGAACACCGTTAAAACCAATGGCAGGCAAACAAAAACACATAGAAACACATAGAAAACACCTTCAAAGGTGTCCAAAAGCTGACAAACTGCTCAGAAGACACAACTAACACATGGAAAAGTGACAAGTACATATAGTCATGCGAAAAGAAAAGAGGTGGAGGAGTAAAAGGAGGGGGAGACACAAATATAGGCATGTCATGCCCTTCTAAAATCCAAATAGTGAGATGTCGACACGTTCAGTCCGCTCCTGCCCGTGCCACCTCCGTGTCGCCGGGTTTGTGCCAGAGCCGCGGTGAACCCTGACGGCCAGCCCCCCTCTCCCAATACTGGTACCTGTCCGCTGGTGGGTCGAGCGAGCCCCCCTGTGGTGGAGGCAGCTCTAAGCTTTTTAATTTAAATTGTCTCTCTAATTTGAATGAATACACTTTAAATCCATTTACAAGGATCTATTGGAGGGCAAGTCTCATGCCAGCAGCCGCGTAATTCCAGCTCCAGTAGCGTCCACTAAAGCTGCTGCAGTTAAAAAGCTTTTATAAGGATCGAGCTTGGCTGTCCACCGCAAGGCATCCTACTGCCAGTCCCAGCCCCTATGCCTTGGGGTGCCTCCTGATGCTCTTCACTGAGTATCCCGTGGTCCCGAAGCATTTCCTTTGAAAAAATTAAGTGTCCAAACTACAGGTGGTGTAGCTTGCTTAACAGCCGGGATAATCCGCTGACTAGCAGACACTGCTACTAGGCACAAAGCATTTCCTGGGCTAGATGCAGTTAAAAATTTGTAATTAGATACTCTCGTTGGATGCTGAGAAAGCATTCCATAGAGTCTCCTGGCACGCCATATATGATTCTCTTAAAAAGCTTGGGGTAGGGGTCTAGGGGACCCTTTTATAGCCAAAATCACGGCCCTGTATCACAATACGTCACCTAGGCTGAAGATAAATGGAACTGTAGCACCCTGAGGGCTCGGTTGCTACAGAGGTATTGCACCTCACCCAGAGGTGTGATATCTCACTCTCAGGTAAGGATGGAGTGTGGATCAGGACCCGACACCTGCATGCATTACACCACATTGCCGTGGGGCAGGGCGACCAATATGCCTCTGAGATGGGCACGACAGTCCCTGTCCCTGGCTGGAGTGGGGGGAGGGAACACTGAGGAAGGGGAACCCTGTAGTGCTGGAGCAGGGAGGAAGCAGTTCCTGGGTGCATTGAGAAGGGAGTATAAAAGGTGGGCACCATCTTAGTTGAGTGCAGAGAAGTCTGAGCAGAAGTGGCAGGGAGCAGGGGCTCTGCATGAGCTCTGCTCCGGAGGCGGGCCTAGTTACAGAGGCCCAGGCCTGGAAGAGGGAGAAGGAAGGAAGAGGAGCGGAGAAGGCTCCAGGAACGAGGAATGAAGGGATCCCAGGGGTGCGGACGGGCGAGTCGCCACCGCACGCCCGAATCCACCTGCGTGGAGGGGTCAGGCCAAAGGGGGAGACCGGTCCCCGAAACTAGTGGAGGCACGAAACGACCCTCAGCTAGAAACCGGAGGCTCTGACATTTTATGTGGCGCAGCCCCTCGCTACACCCGCTAGGTAGGCACCACATAGGGTCAGGGAAACTGGCGCCAAGTTTACCAAGAGGAGGCCCGAGGCAGCCGGACAGAAGGGTTGGTAAGAAAGGCCAGACAAAGGACACACAAAGGGGGTCCTGTGAAGTGCTCCAAAGTTATCTGGGAGTTGTCTGAGCCCCTCACCTGGTGAGCACAGTACGACGTGGGCAGCCGTTACCTGCAGAAGTGGTCTGGATAATAAGAACTGTGAGTAAAGGCCCTGGACTGCATCACTGACTCCGTGTCGTTACTGCTGCTGCCCTGCACCATCACCCCCATCCTCCGCATACACTGCCCTGAGGCTATACTCCTCCCGTGGGGAGTTATGCTACGCTCTGCTGAACCCACAACACCAGCCTCAGCGGTCTGCCCTGCAGCGGCGGTTCACTCTGACCGCAATCCACGGGTGGCGTAGTCGGACATTTAAACATCAAAACCACATAAATAGTTCCGCCACTGGTTTGACCACCCTGAGCCACGGACCCGGGTCGCCGCCACGAAGACTACAACCACCAGCATACACCAAAAAGGGTCCGGCTCCGGGTGTCCCAAGGCCCAGGGGGGTGCATCAGAACATTTTCATCACCTTTCACAATCACCAATGGGACAAGGCAGGGATGTCCTCTGTCCCCTCTCTTATACATCCTAGTGACGGAGCACCTGCTCTCATCAATTCGCCATAACCCCAATATTAGGTGGATTGAGGTGGGAGGCACCGAGTACAAGTGCTCTCTCTTTGCTGATGATGTCCTAGTATATATCACTCAATCACATATATCCATCCATGCTGTTATGGCTGAAATAGATCACTTTGTTACATGGTCAAATTTTAAAATCAATGCAGCGAAGTCTGAGGCCCTCGATGTCTCCCTCCCCAAATCCATATAGGATTCCATCCAGTCCAACTTTCCCTTTGCCTGGCCCTCACAGGGTATCAAATACTTAGGAATTACTATTCATAGAGACCTCTCCCATCTATGTTATCTTAATTTTGGGCCCTTTATTGAACAACTCCATACAGACCACGGTTGGCAAGTTAGAACTGTAAGATTCACTACGTGAACCACTGGTGTTTTGTGGAAAAGCACATGTACACTGTGTTCCAAATTATTTTGCAAAAAGTGTTTAGGAGTGATAAGGGAAGAATTTGTTTGTTTGTCAGTTAAACTCATTGATGGTGATGTGTGTCAGGGCTCTTTATATCACTGTAAGCAATTGCAGACACCTGTGCTAATTAGTTTGGCAGGTGTGTCCAATGAAAGGCAAGACTACTTAAGAAGGCTGTCTCACATTATTAAGCAGCCTACATTTTCTGCCAAAATGGGAAAGAAAAAGGATGTGTCGGCTGCTGAGAAGCAACAAATTGTGGAGTGTTTAGGTCAAGGCATGACTACAATCAACATTGTGCGATGATCAGGATGAAGTGTCTTGGCAATCAAGAAGTATGTAGCTGATTCACAGTTCACACGTGTGCGTGCTGATAAGGGCAAATTGAGGACTCTTTCCTACAGGCAATTACGTCAGGTTAAAAGAGCAGCGGCAAAAAAGCCTTGTCATAGCAGCAGACAAGTTTTTGAAGCTGCTGGTGCCTCCAACGTCCCCCGAACAACAAGATGCAGGGTCCTTCAGAGGTTTGCAGCTGTGCATACGCCATCCTGTCGACCTCCTCTATCCACTTCATACAAGCAGAAACGGCTCCAGTGGGCTAAACATTACATGAAGACTGATTTCAAAACTGTTTTGTTCATGGATGAGTGCCGTGCAGCGCTCGATGGTCCAGATGGATGGAGTGGAGGATGGCTGGTTGATGGACACCCCACGCAAACACGGCTACAGCGCCAACAAGGAGGAGGTGGAGTAGAGTTTTGGGCTGGAATCATGGGGAGAGAGATTGTCGGCCCCTTTAGGATCCCTGAAGGCGCTAAAGATGAACTCCATAATGTATGTGGATTTTCTCAAACAGCACTTCCTGCCATGGTTCAAGAAGAAGAACCGTGTATTTCACAGCAAGATCATTTTTTTGCATGATAATGCACCATCTCATGCTGCACATAAAACATCTGCATCTCTGGCTGATATGGGCATAAAAGGGGACAAACTTACGGTGTGACCCCCATGCTCCCCTGACCTCTACCCCATTCAGAACCTCTGGAGCATCATCAAAAGTAGTGTCTATGATGGCGGGAGGCAGTTCACATCTAAGCAACACCTCTGGGAGGGTATTCTGTCCTCATGCAAAACAATTGAAGCAGAAACCATCCAAAACCTGACAAATTCAATGGACGAGAGAGTTCAGAAGCTACTTTCGAACAAGGGGTCCTATGTGAAAATGTAACATCACCTAGAAAAAAGTTTTGAGTTGAAAACTGTTTGATTTCAGTTTCTAATAACCTGCTAATGCTTATAATTTCAAAAATGACCATTTTTTTGGTCTTTATTAAAATGAAAAGGTTGATCGAAAAGTTTTGGGGATCTAAGAGTGTGGCAACCCAGTAGTCATGATTACTTCGAATTCTGACAATATGAGGGTCATGTTGCAGGTAGTGCAGCAAGAAGGCACTTATGTGTCTTGCGCATCTCGGAGCCCCAAAATTATTTTCCGGGTTAGATGCAGCTAAAAATTATTATTAATTTTAAATCTGGTGGAGCTTAGTATAGATGGCCTATTAGGATCAGTGCTGCACACTGCTACAAAGCCCAAATTATTTTCCAGCCAAGATACAGATAAACATGATTAGTAATTTTAAATCTGGTGGAGCTTATTATAGATGGCCTAATAGAATCAGTGCTGCACACTGCTACAAAGCCCAAATTATTTTCCAGCCAAGATACAGATAAACATGATTAGTAATTTGAAAGCTTAAAACGGTTGGTAGGGTGATTTTAACCAATCATCAAGCTTTTACTCTCCCCAGGATGACACAGGGGTAGAAAAGTCGTTTCGGATCCATGATTTGTTCATCTTTATGAACGTGAGTCTGTCTACATTATCAGTGGAGAGCCACGTGCGCTTATCTGTCAGCACACCACCAGCAGCGCTGAACACACGTTCAGACAGAACGCTGGCTGCGGGGCATGACAAGATCTCCAAGGCGTAAGTGGCTAGCTCCGGCCATTTATCCAGATTGGAAGCCCAAAAAGAGCAAGGGTCCAGTGACACAGTCATGGCTTCAATGTTTACTTGGAGATACTCCTGTGCCATCGTCTCTAGGCGTTGACTATGTGTCAGTCTTCTTGTCTCCTGTGGCCTTGCAAAGGATGGGCTAAAAAAGTGGTGAAATGATTCCGCAAAATTGATGTTACCAGCAGATACTGTGGTTCTGTTACGGTTTGAGTGCTGAACACTTGACGGTCCCACGGTTGGCAAGTTGGAACTGTGAGATTCACTACGTGCACCACTGGTGTTTTGTGGAAAAGCACATGTAAGATTCTGCAACAGTCTCTGCTGATACTCCTGCATGCGTGCATCCCTTTCTATGGCAAGAATAATTTCGGCAAATTTACTTTTGTACCGGGGATCTAACAGTGTGGCAACCCAGTAGTCAGGATTATTTCTAATTCTCACAATTCGAGGGTCATGTTGCAGGTCAAGAAGGCACTCATGTGTGTTGCGCATCCAGGAGCACCAAGTCCCTGTTGTGTTGGTGGCTAGGTAACAATCATGCTTCCTTCCTCTGTCCTCTCCCCCCAACCTCGCACAACAGAAATGTGATCAAGATCTCCCTCATCTGATGAGTCTTCCATCAGTTCGTCCTCCACTTCTTCCTGGGCTCCTGCACCTTCCTCACTAGTTTGGCTGCTACCATGCGCCCTGGTAAAACCATCTCCCCCACCCTCACATGCCTGCCGCCTTGGTGCTGCCGACCGTCTGGACCTTGCAGATGTTAGCCCTTCCGCATACAACTCCTCCTCCTCTACTTCCTCCACCTCCTCTTGTGCCACCAGCAGACTCAGAATTCTGTTTAACATGTGCTCCAGCATGTAAATCACCGGAATAGTCATGCTGATAATGGCATCGTCAGCACTAAACATCTTCGTCGCCATTTCAAAACTGTGCAGAAGGGTGCATAGGACCCTGATCTGAGACCACTCCTCCAGCGTGATTTGCCCCACCTCTGGATCTCGTTGGCCCAGGCTATACGTCAGAACATATTGCACCAGGGCTTGTCGGTGCTGCCACAGTCGCTGCAACATGTGCAGAGTTGAATTCCACCGGGTAGGCACATCGCATTTTAGCCGGTGAAGTGGCAGGCCCAACGACTTCTGTAGAGATGTAAGTCGCTGAGCTGCGGGATGCGAACGGCGGAAGTGAGCACACAGCGACCGTGCCCTCTGCAGAAGGCCATCTAGTCTGGGATAGTGGGCTAAAAATTGCTGGACAACCAGGTTCAACACGTGAGCCATACAAGGCACGTGTTTGACATTGCCCCCGGCGAAGGGCCGCACCCAGGTTTGCAGCATTGTCGCACACGGCCTTCCCTGGTTTCAGGTCCAGTGGAGACAACCATTCATGAAATTGGTTCTCCAGAGCTGACCACAACTGCTCAGCTGTGTGACTCACATTTCCCAGACATTTCAAAGTAAAAACCGCCTGATGACGTTGAGCCCTACTGCCAGCATAGTAAGGAGGTGTGCAAGATCCCTTCTGCGCAGTTATAAAGCTTGTGGCATGACCAGACAGGCTTTGGGTGCAGGTGGAAGACCGAGAGGAGGTTGAGGAGGCAGAAGCAGTGGAGGAACTTTGACATAAAGAGGATTGACGCACAACTCGTGGGGACGGCAGCATTTCTGTAGCCAAGAGCTTGCAGATGGTGAAATTCAACCTCTTAGCTTTCTCATGGCTAGGAGGAAATGGTCTTTTACTTGTCCACATCTGAGGGACCGAGGGCTGGCTATTGTGCTTAGACGGGGTTGATAAGGGTGTCCCCGGCAAACTGCCGGTCTGTGAGGAAGATGCAGGCGGACATGTTAGGTTGCCTTGATCCAAAGGTGGTGCTATCGATGTCGGACAGCGCTCAACACCAGCTGGTGTTACCACCTCCAAAGAAAAGGATGACCTGCCAATCACGCTGGCTGTTGCGGGTAAAGAGGTGGCAGGTCTGCGCCCCAAAACAGGTGTGACTGCTGTCCCCCCAGTCACAGAGGATGAAGAGGCCGCGGATGCACAAGATATGGCAGACGGTGGTTGGCCCGGCCGGCTAGGCCGCATTGTAGCACACTGAGCTTCCCACTGCAACTTATGCTTCATGTCCATGTGCCGGTTCATGCATGAAGTACTCAAACTATGTATTTTTTGGCCTCTACTTAGCTTTTGCTGACAAATGTTACAGATAACACGAGTTGGGTCATCTTTATCGATCTGAAAAAATGCCCAGGCTATGCAAGGCTTAGCACCCATGCGACCTGAAGAGCCACCACGACTTGTGGTGAGAGGCAGAGTTGTGTTTGAGGATGCAGTTGTTGACGTGCTTCCAGTACTACGTCTCTGTCCAGGAAGGCGCAACCTGACCTCGTCGTCACTAGCATCTTCCTCCACCTCCTCTGCTGACCTCATCTCTTGGCTGACTGTGGGTTGACAGTAAGTGGGATCTCCAACCTCATCATCATCACCCTGTGCGCTATCACACCCGTCGTCCTCAGAGCCAACCTGTTTTTGCCCTGACAAAAAACTAAAGTTGTCGCTCCAATCAGGTATTTGAGTCTCATCATCGTCTTCCTCATTGTCTCCACCAAGAGGAGTTACAGTTTGGGAATGAGGATCTACATTATGGTCAGAACCTTCTGAGTCTGGTCCTGGATCCGACTCATAAAGATTCTGGGCATCAGTGCAGATCATTTCCTCGTCTGGATTCACAGAAGCGCTGGAGTCGACCTCTGATTCCCAGGCTATAGTATGAGTAAACAGCTCTGCAGACTCAACCATTTGTTCTACCTCATACTCAGACGGGCAGCTGGAGATTTGGGAGCTGTGAGGAAGCAAGTGCGATTGGGGTGACACCTCTGAGGACTGGAGTATTTGTGATGTTGAAGTTGATGTGGAGGAGAGCCCACTTAAAGGAGCACTTGATATCCATTGAAGCACCTGCTGTTTTTGTGCCTCATCTGGAATTTGTAGCGATTGGCGTGGCCGTAAGAAAGGCATCTTATCACATTGTCCGCTTAAAGAAGTAGACATTTTAGTGTGGCTGGAAGATGGTCTTTCTTCTGCAGATGTTACTGTTGCTTTAACACCTACCCCACGGACACAACCTTTTTTCCCCTTCCCAACATGCCTATTCCCCTTTCCACCAGCAGCAGGCCTTTTTCCACTCATTTTGGTGGTTAACTAATTCACAACTCTGGAGTTGTTTGCACAAAAAAACAATGGATGGGAACCGAGCAGAGCTGAGTGGCCAAACTGTGGTATTAGGCCAAAACTATTGGCTGGGTTAGATGGAGAAAAAAATTATATTCGAATTGCAACCTGATGGAGGTCAGTATAGATGGACTAATATAACAAGTCCCACACACAGCTAGAAGCCCAATATTTTTTCAGAGGTATATGAAGAAAAAAAATATATTCAGTTTGCAACCTGATGGAGGTCTGTATAGATGGATTAATAGAACAAGTCCCACACACAGCTAGAAGCCCAATATTTTTTCAGAGTTAGATGCAGAAAAAAAATATATTCAGTTTGCAACCTGATGGAGGTCAGTATAGATGGACTAATAGAGAAAGTCCCACACACTGCTAGAAGGCCAAATATTTTTTCAGAGCTAGATGCAGAAAAAAATTATATTCAGTTTGCAACCTGATGGAGGTCAGTATAGATGGACTAATAGAACAAGTCCCACACACAGCTAGAAGCCCAAATATTTTTTCAGAGGTAGATGCAGATAAAAATTATTTTTAATTTGCAACCTGATGGAGGTCAGTATAGATGGACTAATAGAGAAAGTCCCACACACTGCTTGAAGGCCAAATATTTTTTCAGAGCTAGATGCAGATAAAAATTATTTTTAATTTGCAACCTGATGGAGGTCAGTATAGATGGACTAATAGAGAAAGTCCCACACACTGCTAGAAGGCCAACTATTTTTTCAGAGCTAGATGCAGAAAAAAACTATATTCAGTTTGCAACCTGATGGAGGTCTGTATAGATGGATTAATAGAACAAGTTCCACACACAGCTAGAAGCCCAATATTTTTTCAGAGGTATATGCAGAAAAAAAATATATTCAGTTTGCAACCTGATGGAGGTCTGTATAGATGGATTAATAGGACAAGTCCCACACACAGCTAGAAGCCCAATATTTTTTCAGAGGTAGATGCAGAAAAAAAATATATTCAGTTTGCAACCTGATGGAGGTCAGTATAGATGGACTAATAGAGAAAGTCCCTCACACTGCTAGAAGGCCAAATATTTTTTCAGAGCTAGATGCAGAAAAAAATTATATTCAGTTTGCAACCTGATGGAGGTCAGTATAGATGGACTAATAGAACAAGTCCCACACACAGCTAGAAGCCCAAATATTTTTTCAGAGGTAGATGCAGATAAAAATTATTTTTAATTTGCAACCTGATGGAGGTCAGTATAGATGGACTAATAGAGAAAGTCCCACACACTGCTAGAAGGCCAAATATTTTTTCAGATCTAGATGCAGATAAAAATTATTTTTAATTCGCAACCTGATGGAGGTCAGTATAGATGGACTAATAGAGAAAGTTCCACACACTGCTAGAAGGCCAAATATTTTTTCAGAGCTAGATGCAGAAAAAAATTATATTCAGTTTGCAACCTGATGGAGGTCAGTATAGATGGACTAATAGAACAAGTCCCACACACTGCTAGAAGCCCAAATATTTTTTCAGAGCTAGATGCAGAAAAAAATTATATTCAATTTACAACCTGATGTAGGTCAGTATAGATGGACTAATAGAATGATGCTATGCCCAAAAGATTTTACTTCACTAGGTGCAGTAAAAAAATTGGTATTCTATACACAGGTGGTATATCTTGCAACACAGATAGGCTACTCCACTGACTAACACACTCTGCAATAGGCCAAAAAGGATTAGCTTTGCTAGATTCAGCCAAATGCTGTGAAA
Source organism: Phyllobates terribilis (assembly GCF_046119375.1). NCBI lineage: Eukaryota > Metazoa > Chordata > Amphibia > Anura > Dendrobatidae > Phyllobates > Phyllobates terribilis. Next base: position 451,226,579 of record NW_027362764.1, read on the forward strand.
AAAACTTGCACAGCACTGGCATAGACCTGCCTGGCAAAAACTGATAGGAACTGATGTAACCTAGTCCTGAAAAGGACTGCAATTACAATTAGTCTTTACTCCCACAATCTATCTATTTAAGAGCACAGACCTGCCTGATAAAAGTCGTAGGAAATGCTGTAACCTAGTCCTTAAAAGGACTGCAATCACAACTATTCCCTACTCCCAAGCTATCTGTAGATTTGTGCGAAAATTGGCTTGAAATTAACAAGGTATAGCGCACACAGCAACAGCGGTGCCGTCTAACACGCAGCTGCAGCAGTGAGAAAATGGTGGCGACGGGGAAAATGGCTTGGTCTTATAGGGCAAGGACATGTGACATACACTGCCAATGACACATGCCCTTGCTTGTGTGAAAAACAGCAGTTCGCTCCGTGTGTGCACTGCTGATAGGCTGACAGACTGCACCTCCCCACTGCAAATGCGGGAAAGAGAAAAAAAAATGGAGATCTTCATTATTCCTGCAGAGATCCATCCCCTGCCCCTCCCCCCACCCCGCTGTACACTCAAACTGCGTATTAACATTAATTTTCATCATTACTGAGAAAAAATCCAGTTATGATTTTGGTGCACGAACAGTTATCGAACATAACCTCGAACAGCCGAATTTTTCTCAAATCGTTCGTGTTCGCCGAACGGCTCGAACACCGCCCAAAACAGCTCGAATTTGAGATTGGCGAACAGTTCGAGTAGAACAACGCTCATCTCTATTCTTGAGAATGCCACCTGGTGAAACATACGTTGGAACATTGGGACAGCTATATCTGGTATTATAACTTTCTCTTATTCATATTCTACATTGTGGTACATTCCTAAGAGGTTTTCGGTACATATGTATTATGTCAGTCTGTAGGTCCACTGGTTGTCATAGTAATAATCCCATAGACACAGGTTACTGTGCATATGAAGATCATTATATTTTACAGGGCCATTTGAGACATAAGGGATCATTTTACAAGAATTTTTGTATTACCTCTAACTATGATCAACTATGTTATTATGCTATTGTGTAATTGATACCAACTAATTATACCCACTTTATATATGTTTCCCTGTGATTTTTCTTGTCTACTTTCCCCTATTTTTATTGTCTTGCCTAAAGGCAGTTTTTATATTTATGATGTAAAAAAATAAAAACATTTTTTCAATAATTTGGGTGTTTTTGTCATGCTTTGATGTAATTTATAGGTTTTCAGGATAACATCCACATATATATCTTATTCTAGTAACTTTGGTTATTTCTAGTGTTGTATACTTGGAGTAGAATATTTATCACGTTCCCAAAAATGTCAGGATTATTACTACAGTAATATAGGATCACGTCTGATGATAGACAAATTTCTCTGCTTCCACAGTACAGCAATGCTATAAAAATCAACGAAATCTGGCTGTATGGTGCTAACAAGCAAATGGAGCACAAAAAATTGTGTATTATATTGATTTTCACCAAAATAATCAGAATTAAGAGCAAAAAGATTATTAGCCCTGATATCCCTGGATATGAGTAACAGCAACAGAAAGAACGTGTAATGGACCTTATTCTGTTGTATATGCTCTCCACAAACTCTGCCTGCCTAGCTACTGCTATCATCAGGATTAATATTCAGTAGAATTAGTCCTTAGAAGAACTGTTAGGGTAGATTTTTAATGCTGTAGAATACCTCACTAAAGCAACCACCAATTCTCCTCTTTGCTTAGCAGTACCTCTCCCTACTCTGCGTCGGTCACGAGCATAGTGTCACCATGTCTTATAGAGACCCAGTGATGCTATGCGGCCATCCAATCACTGTAATGCCACAAACAATATGACTGTGGCATTACAGTGACTGGCAGGCAATCCCCTCATGTTAATTGGCTGCCTAAAAAGCGCCGAACATGCGAGGCAGGGACCCAAGCTCCCGCCCGAGGTTTCCAAAAATACTCGCGAAGCACCGAGCCTCTCTAGCACTGTGATGCTCGAGCGAGTACCAAATAGTGGTGAGCATGCTCGCTCATCACTAGTATTTGCATGTCATATATATGGTCAGTGACAGCATTCACAATGGGAGGGAGTAATGACATGCGCAGTATGTGTGCCACTTTGTGCTTCTCCTGCACAGACATGAGACTCGCTTCTTTGACATGCACCCTTACTTTATCCCAGCACCTCGGTGATGTGCAGAGGTGCAAACGACATCATTGAGACTAGAGATAAGCGGTGTTCGACTCAAACTGTTCGCCAATCTCAAATTCGAGCTGTTTTGGGCGGTGTTCGAGCCGTTCGGCGAACACGAGCAATTTGAAAAAAATTCGGCTGTTCGAGGTTATGTTCGATAACTGTTCGTGCACCAAAATCATAACCGGATTTTTTCTCAGTAATGCTGAAAATTAATGTTAATACGCAGTTTGAGTGTACAGCGGTGGCGGGGGGAGGGGCAGGGGATGGATCTCTGCAGAAATAATGAAGATCTCCATTTTTTTCTCTCTTTCCCGCATTTACAGTGGGGAGGTGCAATCTGTCAGCCTATCAGCAGCACACACACGGAGCGAACTGCTTTTTTTAACACAAGCAAGGGCATGTGTCATTGGCAGTTTATGTCACATGTCCTTGCCATATAAGACCCAGTCATTTTCCCTGTCGCCACTATTTTCTCACTGCTGCAGCTGCATGTTAGACGGCACCGCTGTTGCTGTGTGCACTATACTTTGTTGATTTCAAGCCAATTTTCGCACAAATCTACAGATAGCTTGGGAGTAGGGAATAGTTGTGATTGAAGTCCTTTTAAGAACTAGGCTACATCATTTCCTACGACTTTATCAGGCAGGTCTGTGCTTTTAAATAGATAGGTTGGGAGTAAAGACTAATTGTAATTGCAGTCCTTTTCAGGGCTAGGTTACATCAGTTTCCATCACTTTTATCAGGCAGGTCTGTGCTTTTAAATAGATAGGTTGGGAGTAAAGACTAATTGTAATTGCAGTCCTTTTGAGGGCTAGGTTACATCAGTTCCTATCACGTTTTGCCAGGCAGGTCTGTGCCAGTGCTGTGCAAGTTTTTTTCACAGCATTCGGCTAAATCTAGGAAAGCAAATCCTTTTTGTCCTCTTGCAGTGTGTGTTAGTCAGTGGAGAAGCCTATCTGTGTTGCAAGCTACAAAACCTGTGTATAGAATACAATTTTTGTTTGCTGCACCTAGTGAAGTAAAACCTTTTGGGCATAGCATCATTCTATTAGTCCATCTATACTAACCTCCACCAGGTTGCAAATTCAATATAATTTTTTTCTGCATCTAGCTCTGAAAAAATATTTCGGCTTGTAGCAGTGTGTGGGACTTGTTCTATTAGTCCATCTACACAAACCTCTACAAGGTTGCAAATTCAATATAATTTTTATCTGCATCTAGCTCTGAAAAAATATTTTGGATTGTAGCAGTGTGTGGAACTTGTTCTATTAGTCCATCTATACTAACCTCCACCAGGTTGCAAATTCAATATCATTTTTATCTGCATCTAGCTCTGAAAAAATATTTCGGCTTGTAGCAGTGTGTGGGACTTGTTCTATTAGTCCATCTATACTAACCTCCACAAGTTGGAAATTCAATATAATTTTTTTCTGCATCTAGCTCTGAAAAAATATTTCGGCTTGTAGCAGTGTGTGGGACTTGTTCTATTAGTCCATCTATACTATCCTCCACCAGGTTGCAAATTCAATATAAATTTTATCTCCATCTAGCTCTGTAAAAATATTTCGTCTTGTAGCAGTGTGTGGGACATGTTCTATTTGTCCATCTATACTAACCTCCACCAGGCTGTAAATTCAATATCATTTTTTTCTGCATCTAGCTCTGAAAAAATATTTTGGCTTCTAGCAGTGTGTAAGAATAGTTCTATTAGTCCATCTATACTAACCACCACCAGGTTGCAAATTCAATATAATTTTTTTCTGCATGTAGCTCTGTAAAAATATTTCGCTTTGTAGCAGTGTGTGGACTTGTTCTATTAGTCCATCTATACTAACCTCCACCAGGTTGCAAATTCAATATAATTTTTATCTGCATCTAGCTCTGAAAAAATAATTTGGCTTGTAGCAGTGTGTGGGACTTGTTCTATTTGTCCATCTATACTAACCTCCACCAGGTAGCAATTTCAGTATCATTTTTTTCTGCATCTAGCTCTGAAAAAATATTTCAGCTTGTAGCAGTGTGTGGGACTTGTTCTTTTAGTCCATCTATACTAACCTCCACCAGGTTGCAAATTCAATATAATTTTTTTCTGCATCTAGCTCTGAAAAAATATTTTGGATTGTAGCAGTGTGTGGGACTTGTTCTATTAGTCCATCTATACTAACCTCCACCAGGTTGCAAATTCAATATAATTTTTTTCTGCATCTAGCTCTGTAAAAATATTTCGTCTTATAGCAGTGTGTGGGACTTGCTCTATTTGTCCATCTATACTAACCTCCACCAGGTTGCAAATTCAATATAATTTTTTTCTGCATCTAGCTCTGAAAAAATATTTCGGCTTGTAGCAGTGTGTGGGACTTGATCTATTAGTTCATCTATACTAACTTCCACCAGGTTGCAAATTCATTTTAATTTTTTTCTGCATCTAGCTCTGAAAAAATATTTCGGCTTGTAGCAGTGTGTGGGACTTGTTCTTTTAGTCCATCTATACTAACCTCCACCAGGTTGCAAATTACATATAATTTTAACTGCATCTAGCTCTGAAAAAGTATTTCGGCTTGTAGCAGTGTGTGGGACTTGTTCTATTTGTCCATCTATACTAACCTCCACCAGGTTGCAAAAATAATATAATTTTTTTCTGCATCTAGCTCTGAAAAAATATTTCGGCTTCTAGCATTAATTGGAACTTGTTCTATTAGTTCATCTATACTAACCTCCACCAGGTTGCAAATTCAATATAATTTTTTTCTGCTTATAGCTCTGAAAAAATATTTCAGTTTGTAGTAGTGTGTGGGACTTGTTCTATTAGACCATCTATACTAACCTCCACCAGGTTGCAAATTCAATATAATTTTTTTCTGCATCTAGCTCTGAAAAAATATTTTGGCTTGTAGCAGTGTGTGGGACTTGTTCTATTAGTCCATCTATACTAACCTCCACCAGGTTGCTGTTATGATCTGCTACAAGCACTAAGGAAAGAAAGGAGATCTGTCCCTACAATAGAACTAAGCTAGATCCCTACGATGTAACGGGGAACCTGATCCTGTGATCAGACCCGCTAAAGTCCTCGGCTAGTCTGTACGAAGACCTATAGATGCAAGGGAGGGATCCCTACAAGAACTAGGGACTGGGATAAAGTTGGACACCTCCTAGCAGAAATTGTAGCAGTAAAAGACAAATACACAAGATAGAATATAAAGGTCCTAAGACCTAACAAAACTGACTGAGAAAGGTAACTAAGCACCAGGCTAGCTAAAGAGTAGAAATTACAATGAAGTCCAGTAAGGCCAGGAGGGCGGAGCAGGATTAAATAGGCAAAAAAGGTCATGTGACCAGCAAGATAGAAAAAACCTAACAGGACAGTTCTAACAGTACCCCCTCTTCTATGAGGATCCTCCGGATCCCCTAGGCCCAGGCTTATCAGGAAACCTCTTGTGAAATGCTTTGACAAGTCTGTAAGCAGAAACATCATCCGCCCTCACCCATGAGTTATCCTCGGGTCCGAAACCCTTCCAAGCGACGAGATACTGCAAACACCCTCTATACCGTCTAGAATTTAGGATGCGGGAAATTTCGTATTCCCCGTCCAACACCACCGGAGGAACAGTGGCAGAGGAGTCTCAATCCGACACATAAGCTCTTTTCAACAGAGAAACATGAAAAACCGGATTAATCTTCCAGGAGGTAGGAACCTCCAACCTAACAGCAGATTGGTTAACTACCTGACGCACCTTAAAGGGCCCTAGAAACTTCAGACCCAATTTTAGAAGTAATCCTCAACCACAGATTCTTAGAGGACAACCAAACCATGTCACCAATAGCAAACAAAACCTCTTGCCGTTTCCTATCAAAGTACCTCTTAGATTTTTTGTTAGCCTCCTGAAGATTACCACGCACATCCGTCGAAACTCTCTCCAAATCACCGGAAAAACTCTCCTCCTCAGGCACAGCCATACCAATTTGGAGAATGACCCAAAAGACGGATGTCTCCCAGAACAACAAAAAAAAGGCGAACAACCAGCAGAAGAGGATGTATGGTTGTTAAGAGCAAACTCAGCAAGTGGCAGAAACTCAGACCACCCCTCCTGATTGTCTGCCAAAAAACAACGCAAGAACTGCTGAACATCCTGATTCTTCCTTTCTGTCTGGCCATTAGACTCAGGATGATATCCGGATGAAATCGACAAATGAACTCCCAACCTGTCACAAAAAGCATGCCAAAAATGAGCCACGAACTGAGGTCCCCTATCCGAATCAATGTCAGTAGGAACGCCATGTAGTCTGACAATTTCCTTGACAAAGGCCTTAGCGAGTGTCTTAGCGCAGGGCAGTTTGATGAAAGGAACCAAGTGACTCATCTTGCTAAAACGGTCCACGACCACCCAGATGACTGTGAAACCCTCAGAGGGGGGAAGGTCAGTAATAAAGTCCATAGCCAGATGTGTCCAAGGTGTACTAGGAACCTCCAGAGGGCAAAGCAACCCCGCTGCAGGAGTATGTGAAGACTTAGATCTAGCACACACCGTACATTGACGCACCCACTTAATGACTTCCTTCTGCCATCCAGGCCACCAAAAACTGCGACCCACAAGTCTCTTGGTCTCAGAAATTCCTGGATGACCTGCCAACTGAGACTCATGACACTCAACAAACAAATCTCTCCTAAAGGTCCTAGGCACAAACAACCTCCCATGGGGAGTGTTAGATGGGGCATTCTCCTGTGCTTTAAGAATCTCATCTTCCAAAACAGAGTCCAATGCAGCAATCACAACACCTTCTTGTAAAATGCACCCCTCCTCCTCAGCACTGACCATGGGAGAAAAGCTGCGAGAAAAAGCATCAGCTTTAGTATTCTTGGTACCCGTGATGTTAATAACAGAAAAATTAAACCGCGAGAAAAAAAGTGCCCACCTAGCCTGACGGGCATTCAATCGCTTGGCAGCATCAAGATAGATCAGATTTTTATGATCAGTGAAAACCTGAATGGGAAATTCAGCACCTTCCAAGAGATGACGCCAGTGTTCAAATGCGAGTTTAATAGCCAGCAATTCACGATTACCAATATCGTAATTAAGTTCAGTCTCAGAAAATTTTTTTGAAAAAAAAGCACAGGGATGTACTCCATCCTTGTTTTTCTGAGACAACACTGCACCGACCCCCACCGAAGAAGCATGAACTTCAACCAAAAACGGCTTAGTCACATCAGACTGCATAAGGATGGGAGCAGAGCTGAACCTCTCCTTTAGAAACAAAAAAGCTTCAATGGCCTCAGTAGTCCACAGAACCGCATTAGCACCTTTCCTGGTGAGATCGGTCAGTGGTTTGACAATAATAGAAAAATTTTTAATGAATTTTCTGTAATAATTGGCAAAACCCAAAATCCTCTGTATTGATTTCAAACCTATAGGCCTAGGCCATTCCTGAACCGCCTGAACCTTCACAGGGTCCAGCTCAAAGCCCTTGCTGGAGATAATGTAGCCCAAAAAACTAATTCTATGTACAGCAAACTCACATTTCTCCAGCTAAGCAAAAAGCAAATTGTCAATTAATAACTGTAATACCTCACGTACGCTCCGCCAATGAGACTCCAGATCCGGTGAATAAATCAAAATGTCATCCAAATACACCACCACATATTTGCCGATCAAAGGTCTAAGGATGTCATTAATAAGATTCTGAAAAAATGCTGGAGCATTGGCAAGACCAAAAGGCATAACCAGGTTCTCAAAATGACCCACAGGAGTATTAAAAGCAGTCTTCCATTCATCACCCTCCTTCATGCTCAACAAATTGTATGCCCCCCAGAGATCAATTTTAGAGAACCACTTGGCCCCCACTAACTGGTTAAACAAATCAGGAATCAATGGCAGTGGTTAAGGATTGCGTACAGTAATTTTATTAATCTCACGTAAATCCAGACAAGGACGTAAACCGCCGTCCTTTTTTTTAACAAAAAAAAATCCAACAGCCACAGGAGACTTGGAAGGCCTAATGTGACCGGCGGCCAAGCTTGTCTGTATGTATTCCTCCAAAGCCTTTCTCTCAGGAATAGTAAGATTAAATAAACGACTTATAGGAAGAGTCGCTCCAGGGACAAATTCAATGGTACAATCATATTCTCTATGGGAGGCAAAATTTGTGACTCCTCCTCAGAAAAAACTCTCCAAAAATCCTGAATAGGTACAGGTAATTCCCCTTTTTCCACTGCAGCAATGCGTCCGTTACAACACTTGTCATAACACTTAGGGCGCCAGGATTTAATTTCATTGGTAGACCAATCCAGTACAGGATTGTGCAATTTTAACCAGGGTAACCCCAAAATTACTGGAGAAGGCAAATTATTTAATACCACCAAATCCAAATTTTCTTGGTGAATACCATTAATAGTGAGGGGAAATTCACAGACCTTGTGAGTAACCCTCCTCAAGGGGGAGCCATCGACAGAAACCACAGCAATAGGGGATGACAAAGGTTTGGGTTTTAATTTAAGTTTTTCCAAGAATCCGCCATCAATCACATTCAGAGTAGAACCACAATCCACAAATATCCGAAATTCAAATAATTCTTCCTGAGCAGCAGTAGTAGCAGAAAGAAATGCCCCCTTAGTATTTAAACAGGCAATACGGTCGTAACTAACCTTTTTTTTTTCTTTTTTCATACGAAGCACACAGTTCTTAATAAAATGGTCAGATTTCCCGCAATAAAAGCACAAACCTTCAGAAGATATGCGGTCTTTTTCCTGAGAGCGGGGTGCCATCGCCCCATTCTCCATCGGCTCTCCAATGTCAGTACAGACCCTCTCAAGACTAGGAGCTGACATGCCAGAGGATTTACTCTCATTAACCCTTGCACGCAGTCTCCTGTCCACCCGTATAGCTAATTGCATTGCCTCCTGCAAGTTTCCAGGTGTGGGATAAGAAATCAGCAAATCTTTAACACTTTCACCTAGCCCCGCAAGAAACAAACTTTTCAAAGCTAAATCATTCCACCCCACCTGGGCAGACCACCGACGGAAGTGAGAACAATATTTTTCCACATTACCTGATCCCTGCCTCAAACATCTCAATTCAGTCTCAGCTGATGAGACATCATCAGGATCATCATACAACAAACCCAAAGCAGAAAAAAAACTATCCACTGATCTAAAGCATGGATCACTAGGTTGGAGAGAAAAGGCCCATCCCTGAGGTTCTTTGCGCAAAAGTGACATAATGAACCCTATGCGCTGTGATTCATAACCAGAGGATCTGGGTCTCAAACGAAAATACAACAAACAAGCATTTTTAAAGGAAAAAAATTCTTGTTGAACGCCAAAAAATAAATCAGGCAAACGTACCTTTGGCTATACAAAATGTGCTCCAGAACAGCTACTCACGTATTGCTGGAGCTCGGCCACCTCCAGAGAGAGTCCCTGCAGGCGTTGAGCCAAATCCTGAACCGACACCTTGATGGAAACTGGAGGTCTTTCCATAGAGATATTTTTGGGCTGGACTTACTGTTATGATCTGCTACAAGCACTAAGGAAAGAAAGAAGATCTGTCCCTACAATGGAACTAAGCTAGATCCCTACGATGTAACGGGGAACCTGATCCTGCGATCACACCCACTAAAGTCCTCGGCTAGTTTGTACGAAGACCTATAGATGCAAGGGAGGGATCCCTACAAGAACTAGGGACTGGGATAACGTTGGACAACTCCAAGCAGAAATTGTAGCAGTAAAAGACAAACACACAAGATAGAACATAAAGGTCTGAAGAACTAGCAAAACTGACTGAGAAAAGTAACTAAGCACCAGGCTAGTTAAAGAGTAGAAATTACAATGAAGTCCAGCAAGGCCAGGAGGGCGGAGCAGGATTAAATAGGCAAAAAAGGTCATGTGACCAGCAAGATAGAAAAAACCTAACAAGAGAGTTCTAACAGTTTCAAATTCAATATAGTTTTTTTCTGCATCTAGCTCTTAAAAAATATTTCGGCTTGTAGCAATGTGTGGGCCTTGTTCTATTAGTCCATCTATACTATCCTCCACCAGGTTGCAAATTCAATATAATTTTTATCTGCGTCTAGCTCTGAAAAAATATTTCGGCTTGTAGCAGTGTGTGGGACTTGTTCTATTTGTCCATCTATACTAACCTCCACCAGGTTGCAAAATCAATATAATTTTTTTCTGCATCCAGCTCTGAAAAAATATTTCGGCTTGTTGCAGTGTGTGGGCCTTGTTCTATTAGTCCATCTATACTATCCTCCACCAGGTTGCAAATTCAATATAATTTTTTTCTGCATCTAGCTCTGAAAAAATATTTTGGCTTCTAGCAGTGTGTGGGACTTGTTCTATTAGTCCATCTATACTAACCTCCACCAGGTTGCAAATTCAATATAATTTTTTTCTGCATCTAGCTCTGAAAAAATATTTTGGCTAGTAGCAGTGTGTGGGAGTGGCTCTACTAGTCCATCTATACTAACCTCCACCAGGTTGCAAATTCAATATAATTTCTTTCTGCATCTCGCTCTGAAAAAATATTTCGGCTTGTAGCAGTGTGTGGGACTTGTTCTATTAGTCCATCTATACTAACCTCCACCAGGATGCAAATTCAATATAATTTTTGTCTGCATCTAGCTCTGAAAAAATATTTCAGCTTGTAGCAGTGTGTGGGAATGGTTCTATTAGTCCATCTATACTAACCTCCACCAGGTTGCAAATTCAATATAATTTTTTTCTGCATCTAGCTCTGAAAAAATATTTTGGCTTGTAGCAGTGTGTGGGAGTGGTTCTATTTGTCCATCTATACTAACCTCCACCAGGTTGCAAATTCAATATAATTTCTTTCTGCATCTAGCTCTGAAAAAATATTTTGGCTTGTTGCAGTGTGTGGGACTTGTTCTATTTGTCCATCTTTACTAACCTCCACCAGATTGCAAATTCAATATAATTTTTTTCTGCATCTAGCTCTGATGAACTATTTCGGCTCCTAGCAGTGTGTGGGACTTGTTCTATTCGTCCATCTATACTAACCTCCATCAGGTTGCAAATTCAATATAATTTTTTTCTGCATCTAGCTCTCAAAAAATATTTCGGCTTGTAGCAGTGTATGGGAGTGGTTCTATTAGTCCATCTATACTAACCTCCACCAGGTTGCAAATTCAATATAATTTCTTTCTGCATCTAGCTCTGAAAAAATATTTTGGCTTGTTGCAGTGTGTGGGACTTGTTCTATTTGTCCATCTATACTAACCTCCACCAGGTTGCAAATTCAATATAATTTTTTTCTGCATCTAGCTCTGAAAAAATATTTCGGCTTGTAGCAGTGTGTGGGAGTGGTTCTATTAGTCCATCTATACCAACCTCCACAAGGTTGCAAATTCAATATAATTTCTTTCTGCATCTAGCTCTGAAAAAATATTTTGGCTGGTAGCACTGTGTGGGACTTGTTCAATTAGTCCATCAATACTAACCTCCACCAGGTTGCAAATTCAATATAATTTTTATCTGCATCTAGCTCAGAATTTTTTTTTCGGCTTGTAGCAGTGTGTGGGACTTGTTCTATTAGTCCATCTATACTAACCTCCACCAGGTTGCAAATTCAATATATTTTTTTTCTGCACTAAGCTCTGAAAAAATATTTCGGCTTGTAGCAGTGTGTGGGAGTGCTTCTATTAGTCCATCTAAACTAACCTCCACCAGGTTGCAAATTCAATATAATTTCTTTCCGCATTTAGCTCTGAAAAAATATTTTGGCTTGTAGCAGTGTGTGGGACTTGTTCTATTAGTCCATCAATACTAACCTCCACCAGGTTGCAAATTCAAAATAATTTTTATCTGCATCTAGCTCTGTAAAAATATTTGGGCTTGTAGCAATGTGTGGGACTTGTTCTATTAGTCCATCTATACTAACCTCCACCAGATTGCAAATCCAATATAATTTTTATCTGCATCTAGCTCTGAAAAAATATTTCGGCTTGCTGCAGTGTGTGGGACTTGTTCTATTTGTCCATCTATACTAACCTCCACCAGGTTGCAAATTCAATATAATTTTTATCTGCATCTAGCTCTGAAAAAATATTTCGGCTTGTAGCAGTGTGTGTGGGACTTGTTCTTTTAGTCCATCTAAACTAACCTCCACCAGGTTGCAAATTCAAAATAATTTTTTTCTGCATCTACCTCTGAAAAAATATTTCAGCTTGTAGCAGCGTGTGGGACTTGTTCTATTAGTCCATCTATACTAACCTCCATCAGGTTGCAAATTCAATATAATTTTTTTCTGCAACTAGCTCTGAAAAAATATTTCGGCTTGTAGCAGTGTGTGGGACTTGTTCTATTAGTCTATCTGTACTAACCTCCACCAGGTTGCAAATTCAATATAATTTTTTTCTGCATCTAGCTCTGAAAAAATATTTCGGCTTTTAGCAGTGTGTGGGACTTGTTCTATTAGTCCATGTGTACTAACCTCCACCAGGTTGCAATTTCAATATAATTTTTATTTGCATCTAACCCTGCCAATTATTTTGGCTAATACCACAGTTTGGCCACTCAGCTCTGCTCGGTTCCCATCCATTGTTTTTTGTGCAAACAACTCCAAAGTTGTCAATTAGTTAACCACCAAAATGAGTGGAAAAAGGCCTGCTTCTGCTGGAATTGGGAATAGGATGTTGGGAAGGGAAAAAAAGGTTGTGTCCGTGGGGTAGGTGTTAAAGCAACAGTAACATCTGTAGAAGAAAGACCATCTTCCAGCCAAACTAGGATGTCTACTTCTTTTGGCGGACAATGTGATAAGATCCCTTTCTTACGGCCACACCAATCGCTACAAATTCCAGATGAGGCACAAAAACAGCAGGTGCTTCAACGGATATCAAGTGCTCCTTTAAGTGACCTCTCCTCCAGCTCAACCTCAACATCACAAATACTCCAGTCCTCAGAGGTGTCACCCGAATCGCACTTGCTTCCTCACAGCTCCCAAGTCTCCAGCTGTCTGTCTGAGTATGGGATAGAACAGATGGTTGAGTCTGCAGAGCTGTTTACTCATATTATAGCCTGGGAATTAGAGGTCGGCTCCAGAGCTTCTGAGAATCCAGACGAGGAAATGATATGCACTGATGCCCAGAATCTTTATGAGTAAGATCCAGGACAAGACGCAGAAGGTTCTGACCATAATGTAGACCCTCGTTCCCAAACTGTAACTCCTGTTGGTGGAGACAATGAGGAAGACAATGATGAGACTCAAATACCTGAATGGAGCGACAACTTTAGTTTTTTGTCAGGGCAGGAAGAGGTTGGCTCTGAGGGCGACAGGTGTGATAACACACAGGGTGAAGATGACGAGGTTGGAGATCCCACTTTCTGTCAACCCACAGTCAGCCAAGAGATGAGGTGAGCAGAGGAGGTGAAGGAGGATTCTAGTGACGATGAGGTCAGGTTGCGCCTTCCTGGACAGAGACCTAGTGCTGGAAGCACGTCAACAACTGCATCCTCAAACACAACTCTGCCTCTGAGCACAAGTCGTGGTGGCTCTTCAGGTCGCATGGGTGCTAAGCCTTGCATAGCCTGGGCATTTTTTCAGATCGATAAAGATGACGCAACTCGTGTTACCTGTAACATTTGTCAGCAATAGCTAAGTAGAGGCCAAAAAATACATAGTTTGAGTACTTCATGCATGAACCGGCACATGAACATGAAGCATAAGTTGCAGTGGGAAGCTCACTGTGCTACAATGCGGCCTAGCCGGCCGGGCCAACCACCCTCTGCCACATCTTGTGCATCCGCGCCCTCTTCATCCTCTGTGACTGGGGGGGACAGCAGTCACAACTGTTTTGGGACGCAGACCTGCCACTTCTTTACCCGCAACAGCCAGCGTGATTGGCAGTTCATCATTTTCTTTGAAGGTGGAAACACCAGCTGGTGTTCAGCGCTGTCCAACATCGCTAGCAGCACCTTTGGATCAAGCAACCTAACATGTCCGCCTGCATATTCATCACAGACCCGCAGTTTGCCGGGGTCACCCTTCTCATCCCCGTCTAAGCACAACAGCCAGCTCTCGGTCCCTCAGATTTGGACAAGTAAAATACTATTTCCTCCTAGCCATGAGAAAGCTAAGAGGTTGAATTTCACCATCTGCAAGCTCTTGGCTACAGAAATGCTGCCTTTCCACCTGGTGGACACAGAGGATTTTTGAGACCTTATGTCCGTCGCAGTGCCCCAGTACCAGATGCCCAGTCGCCAAAGAAAGGTGTGCCTGCGCTCCACCAGCATGTCGCACACAACATCACCACTTCTTTGAGAAACTCTGTGTGTGACAGGGTGCATTTCACCACAGACACTTGGACGAGTAGGCATGGACAGGGGCGTTACATGTCGCTGGGTAACTATGGTGACAGCAGGACAAGGGGCTGCTGTCCAAGTCTTGCCGTCCCCACGAGTTGTGAGTCAATCCTCTTTATCTCAAAGTTCCTCCACTGCTTCTGCCTCCTCAACCTCCTCTCGGTCCTCCACCTGCACCCAAAGCCTGTCTGGTCATGCCACAAGCTTTCTAACTGCGCAGAAGGAATCCTGCACACCTCCTTACTATGCTGGCAGCAGGGCTCAACGTCATCAGGCGGTTTTTACTTTGAAATGTCTGGGAAATGTGAGTCACACAGCTGAGGAGTTGTGGTCAGCTCTGGAGAACCAGTTTCAAGAATGGTTGTCTCCACTGGACCTGAAACCAGGGAAGGCCGTGTGCGACAATGCTGCAAACCTCGGTGCGGCCCTTCGCCGGGGCAATGTCACACACGTGCCTTGTATGGCTCACGTGTTGAACTTGGTTGTCCAGCAATTTTTAGCCCACTATACCGGACTAGATGGCCTTCAGCAGAGGGCACGGTTGCTGTGTGCTCACTTCCGCCGTTCGCATCACGCTGCTCAGTGACTTTCATCTCTACAGAAGTCGTTGGGCCTGCCACTTCACCGGCTAAAATGCGATGTGCCTACCCGGTGGAATTCAACTCTGCACATGTTGCAGCGACTGTGGCAGCACCGACAAGCCCTGGTGCAATACTTTGTGACATATAGCCTGGGCCAACAAGATCCAGAGATGGGGCAAATCACGCTGGAGGAGAGGTCACAGATCAGGGACCTATGCACCCTTCTGCACAGTTTTGAAATGGTGACGAAGATGTTTAGTGCTGACGATGCCATTATCTGCATGACTATTCCGGTGATTTACATGCTGGAGCACATGTTAAACAGAATTTGGAGTCAGGTGGTGGCACAAGAGGAGGTGGAGGAAGTAGAGGAGGAGGAGTTGTATGCGGAAGGGCTAACATCTGCAAGGTCCAGACGGTCGGCAGCACCAAGGCGGCAGGCATGTGAGGGTGGGGGAGATGGTTTTACCAGGGCGCATGGTAGCAGCCAAACTAGTGAGGAAGGTGCAGGAGCCCAGGAAGAAGTGGAGGATAAACTGATGGAAGACTCATCAGATGAGGGAGAACTTGATCTCATTTCTGTTGTGCGAGGTAGGGGGGAGAGGGCAGAGGAAGGAAGCATGATTGTTACCTCGCCACCAACACAACAGGGACTTGGTGCTCCTGGATGCGCAAGACACATGAGTGCCTTATTGCTGCACTACCTGCAACATGACCTTCAAATTGTGAGAATTAGAAATAATCCTGACTACTGGGTTGCCACACTCTTAGATCCCCCACACTCTTCGATCAACCTTTTCATTTTAATAAAGAACAAAAAAAATGGTAATTTTTGAAATTATAAGCATTAGCAGGTTATTAGAAACTGAAATCAAATGGTTTTCAACTCAAAACTTTATTTTAGGTGATGTTCCATTTGCACATAGGACCCCTTGATCGAAAGGAGCTTCTGAACTTTCTCGTCCATTGAATTTGTCAGGTTTTGGATGGTTTCTGCTTCAATTGTTTTGCATGAGGACAGAATACCCTCCCAGAGCTGTTGCTTAGATGTGAACTGCCTCCCGCCATCATAGACACTCGTTTTGATGATGCTCCAGAGGTTCTCAATGGGGTTGAGGTCAGGGGAGCATGGGGGTCACACCATAAGTTTGTCCCCTTTTATGCCCATATCAGCCAGAGATGCAGATGTGTTATGTGCAGCATGAGACGGTGCATTATCATGCATGGAAATGATCTTGCTGTGGAATACACTGTTCTTCTTCTTAAACCAAGGCAGGAAGTGCTGTTTGAGAAACTCCACATACATTATGGAGTTCATCTTTACCCCTTCAGGGATCCTAAAGGGGCCGACAATCTCTGTCCCCATGATTCCAGCCCAAAACATTACTCCACCTCCTCCTTGTTGGCGACTTAGCCGTGTTTGCGTGGGGTGTCCATCAACCAGCCATCCTCCACTCCATCTATCTGGACCATCGAGCGTTGCACGGCACTCATCGGTGAACAAAACAGTTTCGAAGTCAGTCTTCATGTATTGTTTGGCACACTGGAGCCGTTTCTGCTTGTGCACAGTGGATAGAGGAGGTCGACAGGATGGCTTACGCACAGATGCAAACCTCTGAAGGACCCTGCATCTTGTTGTTCTGGGGACGTTGGAGGCACCAGCAGCTTCAAAAACTTGTCTACCGCTATGACAAGGCTTTTTTTTTGCCGCTGCTATTTTACCTGACTTAATTGCCTGTAGGAAAGAGTCCTCAATTTTCCCTTATCAGCACGCACACGTGTGTACTGTGAATCAGCTACATACTTCTTGATTGTGCGATGATCAGGATGAAGTGTCTTGGCAATGTTGATTGTAGTCATGCCTTGACCTAAACACTCCACAATTTGTTGCTTCTCAGCAGCCAACACATCCTTTTTCTTTCCCATTTTGGCAGAAAATGTAGGCTGCTTAATAATGTGGGACAGCCTTCTTAAGTAGTCTTGCCTTTCATTGGACACACCTGCCAAACTAATTAGCACATGTGTCTGCAATTGCGTACAGTGATATAAAGAGCCCTGACACACATCACCATCAATGAGTTTAACTGACAAACAAAAAAATTGTTACCTTATCACTCCTAAACACTTTTTGCATAATAATTTGGAACACAGTGTACATGTGCTTTTCCGCAAAACATCAGTGGTTCACGTAGTGAATCTTACAGTTCTAACTTGCCAACCGTGGTCAGTATGGAGTTGTTCAATAAAGGGCCCAAAATTAACATAACATAGACGGGAGAGGTCTCTATGAATACGAATTCCGAAGTATTTGACACCCTGTGAGGGCCAGCCAAAGGGAAAGTTGGACTGGATGGAATCCTGTATGGATTTGGGGAGGGAGACATCGAGGGCCTCTGACTTCGCTGCATTGATTTTAAAATTTGACCATGTAACAAAGTGATCTATTTCAGCCATAACAGCAGGGATGGATATATGTGATTGAGTGATATATACTAGGACATCATCAGCAAATGCAGAGCACTTGTACTCGGTGCCTCCCACCTCAATCCACCTTATATTGGGGTTATGGCGAATTGATGAGAGCAGGTGCTCCGACACTAGGATGTATAAGAGAGGGGACAGAGGACATCCAAGCCTTGTCCCATTGGTGATTATGAAAGGTGATGAAAATGTTCCATTTATCTTCAGCCTAGGTGACGTATTGCGATACAGAGCCGTGATTTTGGCTATAAAAGGGTCCCCTAGACCCGTACCCCAAAATTTTTAAGAGAATAATATATGGCGTGCCAGGAGACACTATGGAATGCTTTCTCAGCATCCAGCGAGAGTATCTAAATACAAATTTTTAACTGCATCTAGCCCAGGAAATACTTTGTGCCTAGTAGCAGTGTCTGCTAGTCAGCGGATTATCCCAGCGGTTAAGCAGGCTACACCACCTGTAGTTTGGACACTTAATTTTTTCAAAGGAAATTTTTCGAGCCCCCGGTACACTCAGTGAAGAGCATCGGGAGGCACCCCAAGGCACAGGGGCTGGGACAGGCGGTAGGATGCCTTGCGGTGGACCGCCAAGCTTGATCCTTATAAAAGCTTTTTAACTGCAGCAGCTTTAGTGGACGCTACTGGAGCTGGAATTACCACGGCTGTTGGCATGAGACTTGCCCTCCAATAGATCCTTGTAAAAGGATTTAAAGTGTACTCATTCAAATTAGAGAGACAATTTAAATTAAAAAGCTTAGACCTGCCTCCACCGCAGGGGGGCTCGCTCGACTCACCAGTGGACAGGCACCAGTATTGGGAGAGGGGGGATGGCCGTCAGGGTCTACCGCAGCTCTGGCACAAACCCGGCGACACGGAGGTCGCACGGGCAGGAACGGACTGGCCGTGTCGGCTTCGCACTTTTTTGGTTTTAGAAGGGCATGACATACCTATATCTGTGTCTCCCCCTCCTTTTACTCCTCCACCTCTTTTCTTTTCGCATGACTATATGTACTTGTCATTTTTCCATGTGTTAGTTTTGTCTTCTGAGCAGTTTGTCAGCTTTTGGACACCTTTGAAGGTGTTTTCTATGTGTTTCTATGTGTTTTTGTTTGCCTGCCATTGGTTTTAACGATGTTCGAAGGTGTTCAACGAACAGTTCGACGAACAATTCGGCGAACATACGGGTGTTCGACGAACCAAACCGAACTCGAACACTATGGGGGTGGCTCAACACTAATTGAGACCCGGAAGTGTTTGGGGAAGATGAGGCACCTCAAATCTGTGTCCCTTGTTGATTTCCGTTATTGATGATATATTGATGAGTAAGTATTATGTATTGATTGGGACAGATGAATAGGAGAAATTAGAAGATCTATTATAGGTGCATATGATCCCTTATTGGTGAATGTGATTTTTGGACCCTGAATGATATAATCACATAATTGTTCATGTTTTAAATGGGGGGGGGGATTGTTTATATATTTTTATTTTTTTGTTAAAAACTTTTCTTTGTTTTATCATTATTATTCACTCCAACGACGACTGAATAAGACTGTTTCCAGTAGTGTCAAACTCATTTTCATTGAGTGCCACAACAGCAATATGGTTGCCTTCAAAGATCTGTTTTTAATTGTAATAGCTCATGCGGACATCTGTGCAATACTGTAAAAGCATGGACTGTAATGAATGGACTGGCCAGGTGCTATAAGAGAGCTTTCCCTGGATAATAGAGTAAAGAGTACTGTCCGTGGGCAGTAAGGCTAAGAAAACTATCCCTGGGTAGTAAGGCTATAAGAGCGCTGTCCCTGGGTAATAGGGCTGAGAGAACTGTCCCTGTTTAGTAGGGCTAAGAGAGCTTCTCCTGTGTAATAGGGCTAAGAACACTGTTCCTGGGTAGTATGGTTAAGTGACCTGTGCCTGGCTAGTAGGGATAAGAGTGCTATTCCTGGATAGTAGGGCTAGGAGCACTGTCCCTGGGTAGTAGGGCTAAGAGCACTGTCCCTGGTTAATAGGGCTAAGAATGTTGTCAATGGATATTAGGGCTAAGAGAGCTGTCCCTGGGTAGTCAGGCAAAGATCTGTTCCTGGGCAATAGGGCTAGGAGAGCAGTTTCTGGGCAGTAAGACTAAGAGTGCTGTACCGGGGTAATCGGGCTAAGAGAACTGTCCTTGGGTTGTAGGGCTAAGAGAGCTGTGCTAGAAATCATAGTCTAAGATGGACTGCTCCCTATGCGAATTCTGGCTGCATCTACTCTGATTAAAAAATTATACCTGTTCCCTTTGCCAGTCCCTCTGCTAAGTACTGCTTGTCTCCATTCTGATTTAAAGATTCAAAGATGGAACCTGACGATTTTGTTTTAGCGGGCCCATCTGCTTAGTCCTGGCTGCTTCCATTCTGTTTTAAAGATTTATAGATTGAACCTGCTTTCTTTGTATTTGCCATCAGCTTTGTTAAATGCTTGGTGACTCCGTTCACTAGGTTTAAAAGATGACACCAGCTCCTTGTGCTGGTGCCACCCCACTACTAAGCACTGGCAGCATCTGATCAGATTCCAAGATAACACTAGCTCCATGTCCTGGCTCGGTCCCCTTTGCTATGCACTGGCTGTGTCAATGTAGAATGCAGCCAGTACTTAGAAGAGGGGGTGGTGCCAGCACAGGGGGTGGGATGTTTTGAGCTCAGACGCACACCTCCACATGGTTCTTTTAAAGAAACTCACAGTGGACCCTTATGGACCGGCTCTCTGCATGGGGAAAATGGAGGGCCAGTCCTTTTATCTTCAGACCTTGTGGGCCACATAAAGTGATATGGTGGGCTGGATTCAGCCCACGGGCCTTGAGTTTGACACCCCGGATTTAAACAAAAAATTGCATCCTGTTTCAGTAATGTATATATTAGGACCTCGACTCTAGTAAAAGAGATAAAGGAGCAGCACTTCACTTTGGGAGATCTATATTCAGTAATTTGTTTAAGTGATTAATTGATCCTTTGTAGAGTATATAGTTGACACGTTTTACTAAATGTTTCCAGTTAAAAGCTTTGTAAGGTAAAAACTGTGGTAATTGCTCTATATGATTAATAAAGGTATACACTATTCTATTCTCACATTAATTAAATGATATTGAAGAAATGTCAGCTCTGTTTTACGACTCATCACTATACTTGTTGATTAGTATGTAAGATAACTAAATAAATTAAAGGTAAATGAATTACCAAATATCTAAATCCTGCTACTACAAAAACACATTAAAGTTAGACCAATTTTATCAAGGTAAACATGCAATGCTTTTCCCAGGAGAGGCCTGAACACACCAGAGGTGCATTTATAACTACAGTATAGGCTGACAAGAGTAAGAAGATTTGTGCAATGTGGCTTTTGGGCTTCTCTGTGCCAAATGGCGTATACTGTTAAGCTCTATTCAGCTTGACAAACCTAATGTAAATGTGTCATCCAAGCCTATGTGTTTCTCCACAAATTTGTCCAGATAAATGACTCATGCTTGCATGAAGTCATGTAGGTTCTGAGTCTTCCACATTGTCTAATGTATTTGGGGATTACTCGGCAAGATTGGGAGCATCTGGTTTGAGGGTCCCAAACCAGTATGCGGATCATTTTGTATCTCCTGAAGGCATAGTGGCATGACAGGATGCTGCTGTTGGCATGCATGCCTAATTATATCAGTTTATTTTTTTTAATCTATGCACATATGTTATTTGTATATGAATGTTTTGTGTTTGACTCAGTTAATCAGGACTTGTGTAACATTAACATTTTTAAAAATACAACCATGTATTTTTGTAGTTTTTATTCACACCTCCGAGCAACTCATCCCATATAAATGTTGTTTTTTTGTGGTTTGGTAAATCGTGTTTGGTAGACTAAAAGTTGGATCCTGGTGTTGGAGACAGTAATAAAGTGTCCATTCATGGCTTGGTCCATACATTGGTAAGTTAGGCCCATAATAGGACATGTGAAGAACTGGTGGGCCCAAATCTGGGGTTGGTAAATGGTGTGGCACTAGTGTATCCAGTGTGACGCCAATGCTCCAAAGCTGAAAAACTATCTTGTGGTTCATTGGATGGAGTAACTTCTTCTAACAATATGATTGCTGAATGTGTGTGTAGTCTTAAATTTTCAGTTATCTTACATAGCTATTATGAGAAAGACCTCATAATAACTATGTCTATCTCATAATAAGAGGCCTTTCTCATAATAAGTTTGGTATTAGACCCTACTCGAGCACCTGAGTCCGGTAGTGCTGTGGTTTTTCTTCTGACCTTATGGCCCCAAACTATGTGCAAAGGTGCCCTCTCCATCGTCCTCTGCATTGTAATACATGTTTGTCAATATCTGCCACTGTATTTCCTTTCTTTGTTCATTTTTTACATATTGCTGGTGGTGTTGGTGTTTGCGACATTGTGCTGACTTCTAAATCAGGGGAGCCCAGTTATAGCACTTTCCTGTGATAATCTTCACACAGAGTTTGCGGACTCTGGGGAAACAACAGCTTCAGTTGTGGTGTTTTCTTGTGTGAAATTTGTCTCTGTCCTAAATCCAAAACAACCAAAAAGTACAGTTGAGAAACAAAAGTTAAACATTAGCTAGATATGATATTTTTGATTTTCAAAAAGGTGGTATCCTAAGTCTGCAAAAAATATGTTTTTTTTTTAAATGCACTAACATTGGATGCAATAGCGCACATCACATTATACAAGAAGCATATTATGTGTGGAACACATAATATACCAATTGTACATGGAAGTAGCAAGTAGAATCTGACACAATATGCTTTTTACCTAAATTTTCAGTTTGGAAAATATAACATTTCCAAAAAAGAAAAAATGTTTTATACAAAGGAACTGTAATTAGCATGCAAAGAAGTGGGAGCAAGCCAAAGTTTGCCCAAAGAAAGAAACTTACCCACGCATGCCCATCACTTGCGAAGGAAATTCACCTGCTGCATGTACATGTGGAGCATCTTTTTGAGTGGGTTGGAGACACTTTTGCAATGCTGCTGCTTCTCTCAACAATACTAATTGCAACAGTTGTGTCAACGATAGGTAACGTAATCATCTGAGTTAAGAAAAAAAGTGCAAACCAATGTTCAAAGATCAAAACTTTTATCATGCAGATAGGAGCACAATATGCATTTGTTTCTTTTTTTACAGACCACAAAAAGGGGCCCATTACAGCATTTTTATTGCGGCCCATTACAACATTTTTATTGTCATATGTAGGCACATTTCAATTACTTACAAGCAGTATATTAGATTTAAATCAGAACTGTTGGTGCCATACTCAGGGTAGAGATCCTGACAAATCTGTGACCAAACTACTGTATTTCCCTCTTATTCTTGTAACTGTAGGAGGGGTTATTCCTTTCTTGGGCCAAAATTATCAAACACTCTACATGCATTGGCTTTGACATGGGTGCACCAAACTTTTTTTTCCATCAGCTACCATTTTACAATGAACTTTTTTTTTAACCATAAACTGACTCTGGCAGGTTTCCTGTGATGCTGGCAGGCTCGATTTTTTGAGGGGGAATTTCAGTTTTAATTGTCTACTCTAGATACCACAAACATCATGACCATAATGCCCTCATTGCCACATATTTGTTACTGATTGTGAGCTTATGCATAGCAACTTTGTAACCTACCATTTTAGTTCAATTACATTTCTTTTCGATTAGGCTGAATGGCACTATTAAAAAAAAAAACATTGAAGCGATTAAGGTTTTGCAGCTGTTTGACTAGTTACATTTAACAATCATAGATGCCACAACAATAATGCTAGCTGTTGCTGCAAATTTCTTTCTGTGCATATACTTATATAATAAACTCTTTATTTTGGGTTAAGCTTTTTTCTTTTTATACAAGTTTTTATACAAAGTAAATGACTCGCCCCCTGGGCCGTGGGGTACTCAGTAGTGTTGAGCCACCCCCGTAGTGTTCGAGTTCGGTTCATTGAACACCCGTATGTTCGCCGAACTGTTCGTCGAACTGTTCGTCGAACACCTTCGAACACCGTTAAAACCAATGGCAGGCAAACAAAAACACATAGAAACACATAGAAAACACCTTCAAAGGTGTCCAAAAGCTGACAAACTGCTCAGAAGACACAACTAACACATGGAAAAGTGACAAGTACATATAGTCATGCGAAAAGAAAAGAGGTGGAGGAGTAAAAGGAGGGGGAGACACAGATATAGGCATGTCATGCCCTTCTAAAATCAAGAAAGGCTGGAGTAAAAATCTAAAATCAGACTACCAACACCCAGACGTCGTGACAAGAAAATTAAAAAAAGAAATATCTTTAGGTAGAATGGCGGTTCCATTCAGAACACTTTCCGAAAAAGACGTAGTGGTATCCCCGTTGTGAGTTGTGCCAAAAACGGAACACAATACATTCAGACTAATCCACCATTTGTCATATCCATGGGGCAGGTCAGTAAACAACAACATCGACGCGGAACCAAGTACAGTAGTATATACTGTACATCCTTTGACAAGGCAATCAGGCGGATCAAGAAGTTGGGAAGGGTCACCCTAATGGCCAAAACAGACATTGATGCGGCGATCCGGTTACTTACTACCTGTGCCTCCGAATAGTTTCCACCTATTGGGCTGCTTCTGGGAAGGAGCATACTATAAAGATCACTGTTTGCCCATGGGGTGCTCCAGATCCTGCTCACTTTTTGAGGCGTTTAGTTGCTTCCTCAAATGGGTTGTAATGGACGTTTCGAAGGGGGCACATATTATCCATTACCTCGACAACTTCTTATGCCTGGGCCCAAAAGATTTGCCACAGTGTGAATACACGCGGTAGTCCACCTGTGAGAAGCAGAGAGCTGGAGGGAGAGTGGACACCACAGAGCCGAGGGGTTAGATGGTGAACGGAAGAAGGAAAGAGAGCGAGGGAGGTAAGGGAGTACAGTGCAAGGCCGACCTGAGCTCCCCCACGGTCCTGCTTGGCGGGGAATAGCCCTGGGAAGAAAAGCCGCTTGCGCATCCCTTTGAGGTTACGGGCGCGAGCGGGCAGAGGGACTACGCTGGAGTGCGAAGCCGACACAACCAGTCCGTTCCTGCCCATGCGACCTCCGTGTCGCCGGGTTTGTGCCAGAGCCATGGTGGACCCTGATGGCCAGCCCCCTCTCCCAATACTGGTGCCTGTCCGCTGGTAGGTTGAGCCCCCCCGTGGTGGGGGGGAGTAACATCTGCAGAAGAAATATCATCTTCCAACCAAACTAAGATGTCTACTTCTTTTCGTGGACAATGTTATACGATCCCTTTCTTACGGACACGCCCATCGCTACAAATTCCAGATGAGGCACAAAAACAGCAGGTGCTTCAATGGATATCAAGTGCTCCTTCAAGTTTGCTCTCCTCCACCTCAACTTCAACATCACAAATACTCCTGTCCTCAGAGGTGTCACCCCAATCGCACTTGCTTCCTCACAGCTCCCAAGTCTCCTGATGCCCATCTGAGTATGGGGTAACACAGATGGTTGAGTCTGCAGAGCTCTTTACTCATACTATAGCCTGGGAATTAGAGGTCTGCTCCAGAGCTTCTGTGAATCCAGACGAGGAAATGATCTGCACTGATGCCCAGAATGTTTATGAGTTGGATCCAGGCCCAGATGAAAAAGGTTCTGAGCATAATGTAGACCCTCGTTCCCAAACTGTAACTCCTGTTGGTGGAGACAATCAGGAAGACGATGATGAGACTCAGATACCTGATTGGAGCGACAACTTGACTTTTCGGTCAGGGCAGGAAGAGGTTGGCTCAGAGGACAACGGGTGTGAGAACACACAGGGTGATGATGACGAGGTTGGAGATTCCACTTACTGTGAACCTACAGTCAGTCAGTCGATGAGGTCAGCAGAGGAGGTGGAGGAGGATGCTATTGTCAACGAGGTTTGGTTGCACCTTCCTGGACAGAGACGGAGTACTGGAAGCACGTCAACAACTGCATCCTCAACCACAACTCTGCCTCTGGCCACAAGTCGTGGTGGCTCTTCAGGTCGCATGGGCTCTAAGCCTTGCATAGCCTGGGCATTTTTTGAGATTGATAAGGATGACCCAACTCATGTTATCTGTAACATTTGTCACCAAAAGCTTTGTAGAGGCCAAAAAATCCATAGTTTGAGTACTTCATGCATGAACCGTCACATGGATATGAAGCATAAGTTACAGTGGGAATCTCACTGTGCTACAATCCGGCCTAGCTGACCGAGCCAACCACCATCTGCCCCATCTTGTGCATCCACAGCCTCTTCATCCTCTGTGACTGGGGGGACAGCAGTCACACATGTTTTTGAATGCAGACCTGCCACCTCTTTAACCACAACAGCCAGTGTGATTGGCAGGTCGTCAGTTCATTTGGAAGTGGAAACACCTGCTGTTGTTGAGCGCTCTCCGACTTCAAGAGCATCACCTTTGGATCAAGGCAACATAACATGTCCGCCTGCATCTTCCTCACAGACCCGCAGTTTGCCGGGGACACCCTACTCAACCCCGTCTAAACACAACAGCCAGCCCTCGGTCCCTCTGATGTGGACAAGTAAAAGACCATTTCCTCCTAGCCATGATGATGTACAATACAAAGTTATATTGTGGTACCGTGTTAGCCAGAAAAATCGATGTAAATACTTTTATGGCAAAAATGACAGAAGTATTCTTGTGGTGATACCTTTATTGGCTAACCAGAAAAAAATATATATATATATGCAAGCTTTCAGAGCACAGAGGCTCCTTCTTCAGGCAAGATTACAAATGAATTCATAAGACAAAAGGCACAGCATTTGAGAGATGTTACAAGACATTTGTTCATGAGGTGTAAGTTGTGATGCCTCCTACTGATAAGTTAGGGAGAGCTAATTAGTTTTTTTTTGTTGCAAAATGAGAGGCCTTGGTAATGTTTAATTATCTGGAGGTGTGAATTGTGTCCATGTAGTGACTCATAAAGCCAGGTGTTATATTTAGTCCTGTTGTCAGTGAATTGAACATCCTTATAAATTTGAATTCCCAAATTTTTCTTTCTCTGTTGCCCTTGAAGTGACCTTTTAGTATTAAAACTTTTAGATCATTCATACAGTGTCCCCGGCCAGAGAAATGTTTTCCCACAGGTGTATCCAGTTCATTCTTAATTGTGTGTCTGTGTAAATTCATTCTGGTATGCAGCCTTTGCATAGTTTCTCCAATATAAACTCCTTCTGGGCACTTTGTACATTGTATCATGTACACCACATTGGAGGATGTACAGTACATGAAAAGACATTCATGATTTTGTAGTCCTGATTTGTGTTAGGTATGCAGACTGCATTTGATGGTAATATGTGGGTACAAGTTTTGCATTTTTTGTTTTTACATGGGAATGTGCCCATCACTGATGGTGATGAGAGGACACTTCTGACAAGGAGATTCCTTAAGTTAGGGGGCAATTTCTAGGAGAGAAGTGGTAGTTCTGGGAATATTTCTTTCAGTTTGTGGTCTCTGTGGAATATGGGTTGAAGATCAGCACCAATTTTCCTTAGGATGTTCATGTGGGGGTTGTATGTGACCACAAGAGGTACACTTTTGTTGTCCTCCCTTTGTCTGTAATTCAGATCCTAGCCATGACAAAGCTAAGAGGTTGAATTTCACCATCTGCAAGCTCTTGGCTACAGAAATGCTGCCTTTCCGCCTGGTGGACACAGAGGATTTTCGAGACCTTATGTCCGTTGCAGTGCCCCAGTACCAGATGCCCAGTCGGCACTACTTCTCAAAGAAAGCTGTGCATGCGCTACACCAGCATGTCGCACACAACATCACCGCATCTTTGAGAAATTCTGTGTGTGACAGGGTGCATTTCACCACAGACACTTGGACGAGTAGGCATGGACAGGGGCGTTACATGTCGCTGACTGGGCACTGGGTAACTATGGTGACAGCAGGACAAGGGGCTGCTGTCCAAGTTTTGCCGTCCCCACGAGTTGTGCGTCAATCCTCTTTATCTCAAAGTTCTTCCACTGCTTCTACCTCCTCAACCTCCTCTCGGTCCTCCACCTGCACCCAAAGCCTGTCTGGTACTGCCACCCTCTTTCTAACTGTGCAAAAGGAATCCTGCACACCTCCTTACTATGCTGGCAGCAGGGCTCAAAGGCATCAGGGGGTGTTTACTTTGAAATGTCTGGGAAATGTGAGTCACACAGCTGAGGAGTTGCGGTCAGCTCTGGAGACCCAGTTTCATGAATGGTTGTCTCCACTGGACCTGCAACCAGGGAAGGCCGTGTGCGACAATGCTGCAAACCTGGGTGCGGCCCTTCGCCGGGGCAATGTCACACACGTGCCTTGTATGGCTCACATGTTGAACTTGGTTGTTCAGCAATTTTTAGCCCACTATCCCGGACTAGATGTTCTTCTGCAGAGGGCACGGTCACTGTGTGCTCACTTCCGCTGTTCGCATCCAGCAGCTCAATGACATACATCTCTGCTGAAGTCGTTGGGCCTGCCAGTTCACTGGCTAAAATGTGATGTGCCGACACAGTGGAATTCAACTCTGCACATGTTGCAGCGACTGTGGCAGCACCGACAAGCCCTGGTGCAATACCATCTGACGTATAGCCTGGGCCAATGAAATCCAGAGGTGGGGCAAATCACGCTGCAGGAGTGGTCTCAGATCAAGGACCTATGAAGTTGACGCGACCCCTGGGCCGTGGGATACCCGGAGCCGGGCCGGTAGACGCTGGGGGTTGTAGTCACTGTGGCGGTGACCCGGTCTGTGATCCAGGGCAGTCAATTCAAGGGTAATTTGTATATATGGGTTTTATAATGTCCGACTACGCCACCTGTGGAGTGCGGCCAAAGGGGCCCGCCGCTGCTTAACAGTCCTCTGAAGCTGGTGGTTTTTCAGCAATGGTATTATTACTCCCCACAGGAAGAGTGTAGCTTCAGGGCAGTGTGGGTGGATGATGGTGGTTGTAGTGCAGGGAGTCAGTAATGAACACAGAGTCCGTGTGATGCAGTCCCAAGATTTTTACTCACAGTTGTTGCAGTCCAGATTACAGGTACCAGAGCAATCTCCCCGTCATGCTGTGCGTACTCAGTGAGGGGCTCAGTCCACCCCGAGATAGCTCCGGAGTACATAGTAGGACCCCCTTCTGTGTGTCCTTTCTCTGGCCTTCTCCCTGCACCTCACACCCAGTGACACTTCTATCCGGTACCCTCGGGCCTTGACGGGCGACGTGTGTTCCGTCCCCTGGGTCCTATGTGGCTACCTTCTTAGTGAGACTGGTGTGGACTTTGGCCTGCAGTACAAGAAATGCTGCAGCCTCTGGTTTCTAGTTGAGCCTTGCTGTTTCTCCGCTAGTTGAGGGACCGGTTCCCCTTATCTGGCCTGACCCCTCTACCTCCTGGTAGCTGTGGGCGTACAGGTGGCCTTCTGCACGGCCCGTACCCCTAGGGTCCCTTCGGTTCCTGGAGCCTTCCTGCTCCCACTCCTCTCTTCTCTCCTTCAGTCCTGGGCCTCCCAGGCTAGGCCCGCCTCCAGAGCAGAGCTCATGCAGAGCCTTTGCTCCTGTCACTTCTCCTCCTCTGACTGGCTTGCTCTTTCTAAGATGGCTTCCTATTTATACTCTCCCTGTCATGTGCTCCCCTAAGCTGCTTTCTCCACCCACACCCACTACATAGGACCCTCCCACCAGCTATGGACCTGGGACTGTGCTCTCCCTTAGGAGCAATCTCGCCCTACCCCCACTGCGGGTATGTGATGGATGTAGGTGTTAGGGTCCCGAGCCATACTCCTTCCTTACCTGAGGGTGAGATACCACACCTCTGGGTGAGATGCAGTACCTCTGTGGCGACTGAACCCTCAGGGGCACCACACACCCTTCTGCACAGTTTTGAAATGGCGAGGAAGATGTTTAGTACTGATGACGATGCCATTATCAGCATGACAATTCTTGTGATTTACATGCTGGAGCACACGTTAAACAGATTTCAGAGTCAGGTGGTGGGACAAGAGGAGGTGGAGGAAGTAGAGGAGGAGTTGTATGCGGAAGGTATAACATCTCCAAGGTCCAGACGGTCGGCAGCACCAAGGCGGCAGGCATGTGAGGGTGGGGGAGAGGGATTACCCAGGGTGCATGGTAGCAGCCAAACTGTTGAGGAAGGTGCAGGAGCCGAGGAAGAAGTGGAGGACGAACTGGCGATGGGCATGTAAGACTCATCAGATGAGGGAGACCTTGATCACATTTCTGTTGTGCGAGGTTGGGGGGAGAGGGGAGAGGAAGGAAGCATGATTCTTACCTCGCTTCCAACACAACAAGGACTTGGTCCTCCTGGATGCGCAAGACACATGAGTGCCTTCTTGCTGCACTACCTGCAACATGACCCTCGGATTGTCACAATTCGAAGTAATCCCGACTACTGGGTTGCCCCTCTCTTAGATCCCCGGTACAAAAGTAAATTTGTCGAAATAATTCCTGCAATAGAAAGGGATTCACGCATGCAGGAGTATCTGCATTGGCTGTTGCAGAATCTTACATGTGCTTTTCCACAAAACACCAGTGGTGCACGTAGTGAATCTCACAGTTCTAACTTGCAAACCGTGGGACAGTCGAGTCTTCATCACTCAAACCGTAACAGTAACACAGTATCTGCTGGTAACAGCAATTTTGTGAAATCGTTTCACCACTTTTTTAGACCATCCTTTTCAAGGCCACAGGAGACAAGAAGTCTGACACATAGTCAACGCTTAGAGTGGATGGTACAGGAGTATCTCCAAGTGAACATCGAAGCTATGACTGTGACACTGGACCCTTGCTCATTTTGGGCTTCCAATCTGGAAAAATGGTCGGAGCTCACCACTCACGCCTTGGAGATCTTGTCATGCCCTGCAGCCAGCGTTCTCTCTGAACGTGTGTTCAGCGCTGCTGGTGGTGTGCTGACAGATAAGCGCACGCGG
This sequence comes from Phyllobates terribilis, assembly GCF_046119375.1. Classification (NCBI taxonomy): domain Eukaryota; kingdom Metazoa; phylum Chordata; class Amphibia; order Anura; family Dendrobatidae; genus Phyllobates; species Phyllobates terribilis. The sequence continues at coordinate 451,257,091 of NW_027362764.1, forward strand.
CAGTCCACTGAGAATGTAGACAGACTCACGTTCATAAAGATGAACAAATCATGGATCCGCAAGGACTTTTCTACCCCTGTGTCATCCTGGGGAGACTAATAGCTTGAGGATTTGGTAAAATCACCTCACCAACCATTTTAAGCAACTCTGCGGCAATTGATGCCACTTAAGTGGTGTCTGTGCCACAATTTTTGGAAAAAATGGAGACTCTTATTGGAGTCCCCTTCCTGTGTTTTACGTGACGTTGGCTTCGTCAATTCCAGGTGGGTTGGGTCGCTCCCCCACCTTTTAACTGTAAGAAACTACATACACTATGGCTTGGGGTAACACAGATGGTTGAGTCTGAAGAGCTGTTTGCTTAGAGGTCTGCTCCAAAGCTTCAGTGTCTGCTTGTCAGCATAGAATTTTTAACTGCATCTAGCCTAGGCAATACTTTGGGCATAGTAGCCCAGCTGCGAAGCAAGCTGCACCGCCTGTGTATCTAATAAGAATTTTTAAATGCATCTAGCCTAGGCAGACTGTGGGGACCCCCAACCAAACCCAGACGCTCAGCCCCCCTAACGCCCCCCTTTCCTTGACAATACAATAATGTAACTCTTACAACTGGATGGGTGAGGATCGGTCACAGCTTTATTTACTCTTTATACTCATTCCATTAGAAAGGCATTTTATTTCTAAAATAATTCAGCTTGTTGCAGAATGCCCTGGGTCTCCACACTGGCAAGTTGGCCAACAAGTGTAACTCTCCAACATGTCCTTTCTATTTCCGGGCCACGGAGGATCCTACATACTCGTATGCAGGACTCTGACCCCCTTCCATCACTCTTAACACTTCTTCCACTCCGTCCTGGAGTCCTGACAAGAATATGTCCATTCCAATATCCATTAAGTGAACACCGTCGGGCCGTATGAGGCCTGCTTTATCTCCCTCCAGTTGTCGGTGTTGTATCACTACGCCACCTCTGTCTCTTCTAAATTTTGCCATCCGAATATTTATTACCCGCCTTGTCCGTTCGATGGCCGTGATGTCTCGCGCACCTTGCCATACCGCTATCGGCACAATCTCTGACCATACTATAGTTAGTTTTGCGAAAAATTCTCTGAAGCGCTCAGTGTCTAGTTTCATTATTGTCATTAGTTATGCGCTCTTGTGATGACCTAGGTCGTTTCCCCGGGCCTGTATAACTAAGATGACCGGACCTCTTGCCTCTCTCCCTACCTTGATTACCTCCATTAGTGCCTGTGGCCATAGCAGGCCTCTAATACCTCTCCATTTGAAATATGTGTTATGAAACTGTAATTTCCTCCCGCCTGGGCGGACTTGCGCCATTTCTTCTGCCCAATATATATGTGAGTGGCCTATCACCCACACTGTTGGCTTAGCGTCACCTGTAAAAGAAACAAACCACGTTGGGATCGCAAGTCCGGTCTTATGTATCTCGCCAAACACGTGGACCACCATCTACCTATCCTCTGAACTTCCGTTTCTGACAGACCTGCCCTTGCTGCTTCCATGGCCGCGCCTATGCGGAATGAGTGTGTCCCGTAATCTTTGGGGTGGTTCCCTGCCGATGTTATGCATTTATTAAATATAGCTTGGAACTGGTATCTTGATAATGGCGTTCCATCAATGTGTGATAGGAAGAAATTACTTTGTGATCTGATGGTTATATATGTTTTTACTATTCTTACCCGACTCAGTGTACCGTTGGTGGGTTGTAGAAGTACCCAAGTGCCACTGCCCGCTGGAACTGTTTTCGATTGGCATATGCGTAGACGTATTGCATTATTGGCTATGACTACGTCGTGGTGTAATAAGCCTCCACTGGTGGTAATTTTTGATTGAGGGACTAATTCGCTTATACATAGCGCCCCGAAGTAGGCGATCGCAAATGCAGTAGACACTCCAGTAGTGTTGCTTCAAATTGTGAGTGTCATGTTAATGGTGTTAGGGATATGATGTGAGAAATCAGTTTTAGTGACACGGGACTGGACGTCTACACTCCTGACTTGGCTGACCCCTTTTCCAACCTTTTATGGATTGTCTGATGATGAATCTCTTTGTCACATCTCCCCAATTCAGTAGTTGGAAGTGAAATGCTACTCCGGTCAGACACCGCTGCGCTGACGCCCCTGATATGCCCCTCATCATTAGCTGGTGGAGAAATTCTATGGTGACTTGTAATCTGGCTTGTTCACATAGGTCAACCCGTCTGCCTGCTACTAGTCGTGTCCACTCTTCCCATGCCTTACCATATGCTTGCCACGTCGACGGGGCAACTGACGCTCTGATTAATGGCATCACCTATTCGCCACAAGATCCCATAGGAAGGGTGGGCAACTGTTGCCCGATGGGTGGGCGTTGGTGAGGAGTTCTGTGAAAATCTGCCAATTGAATTGTGATAAAGCGTTAGCAGCAGCTTTAGACCCCTCAGCATCGTGGCTAGCGCGGACCCATGCATTGTGTTTTTGGCACAGGAATGCTAGCCGGCGTAGACCGGAGAGACGATGATGCCATCTTATTAATGCAGTGCGCTAGGCTGGTATTTTTTGTTATGAAGAGTATATTTTTGTTAGCCAAGAGCACACCCCATATTTCTATTGCTACCACCATAGGGAAGAAAAAAAATTTTCCGGGCTAGATGCAGCTAAAAATTATTATTAATTTGAAAGCTGGTTTAGCTTCGTATAGATGGCCTAATACAATAAGTACCACACACTGCTACTATGCCCAAAATTATTTTCCATGCAAGATGCAGCTAAAAATTATTAGAAATTTGAAAGCTGGTGGAGCTTAGTATAGATGGCCTAGTAGAATGAGTACCACACACAGCTAATATGCCCAAAATTAGTTTACAGGCAAGATGCAGCTAAAAATTATTTTGAATTTGCAACCTGGTGGAGGTTAGTACAGATGGACTAATATATCAAGTCCCACACACTGCTACAAGCCTAGGCCCAAATATTTTTTCAGAGCTAGATGCAGATAAAAATTATTTTGAATTTGCAACCTGCTGGAGGTTAGTATTGATGGACTAATAGAACAAGTCCCACACACTGCTAGAAGCCGAAATAGTTTTTCAGAGCTAGATGCAGAAAAAAATTATATTGAATTTGCAACCTGGTGGAGGTTAGTATAGATACACTAATAGCACAAGTCCAACACACTGCTACAAGCCGAAATATTTTTTCCGGGCTAGATTTAGAAAAAAATTATATTGAATTTGCAACCTGATGGAGGTTAGTATAGATGGACTAATAGAACAAGTCCCACACACTGCTAGAAGCCGAAATATTTCTTCAGAGCTAGATGCAGAAAAAAATTATATTGAATTTGCAACCTGCTTGAGGTTAGTATAGATGGACTAATAGAACAAGTGCCACACACTGCTAGAAGCCAAAATAATTTTTCAGAGCTAGATGCAGAAAAAAAATATATTGAATTTGCAACCTGATGGAGGTTAGTATAGATGGACTAATAGAACAAGTCCCACACACTACTAGAAGCCGAAATAGTTTTTCAAAGCTAGACACTGAAAAAAATTATATTGAATTTGCAACCTGATGGAGGTTAGTATAGATGGACTATTAGAACAAGCCCCACACACTGCTAGAAGCCGAAATAGATTTTCAGAGCTAGATGCAGAAAAAAATTATATTGATTTTGCAACCTGATGGAGGTTAGTATAGATGGACTAATAGAACAAGTCCCACACACTGCTAGAAGCCGAAATAGTTTTTCAGAGCTAGATGCAGAAAAAAATGATATTGAATTTGCAACCTGATGGAAGTTAGTATAGATGGAAAAATAGAACAAGTACCACACACTGCTAGAAGCCAAAATAGTTTTTCAGAGCTGGATGCAGAAAAAAATTATATTGAATTTGCAACCTGGTGGAGGTTAGTATAGATACACTAATAGCACAAGTCCCACACACTGCTAGAAGCCGAAATATTTTTTCAGAGCTAGATGCAGAAAAAAATTAGATTGAATTTGCAACCTGGTAGAGGTTAGTATAGATGGACTAATAGAACAAGTCACACACACTGCTAGAAGCCGAAATAGTTTTTCAGAGCTAGATGCAGAAAAAAATTATATTGAATTTGCAACCTGATGGAGGTTAGTATAGATGGACTATTAGAACAAGTCCCACACACTGCTAGAAGCTTAAATAGTTTTTCAGAACTAGATGCAGAAAAAAATTATGTTGAATTTGCAACCTGATGGAGGTTAGTAGAGATGGACTAATAGAACAAGTCCCACACACTGCTAGAAGCCGAAATATTTTTTCAGAGCTAGATGCAGAATTTTTTTTTATTGAATTTGCAACCTGATGGAGATTAGTATAGATGGTCTTATAGAACAAGTCCCACACACTGCTAGAAGCCAAAATATTTTTTCCGGGCTAGATGCAGAATAAAATGATATTGAATTTGCAACCTGATGGAGGTTAGTATAGATGGACAAATAGAACAAGTCCCACACACAGCTAGAAGCCGAAATATTTTTTCAGAGCTAGATGCAGAAAAAAATTATATTGAATTTGCAACCTGCTGGAGGTTAGTATAGATGGACAAATAGAACAAGTCCCACACACAGCTAGAAGCCGAAATATTTTTTCAGAGCTAGATGCAGAAAAAAATTATATTGAATTTGCAACCTGCTGGAGGTTAGTATAGATGGACTAATAGAACAAGTGCCACACATTGCTAGAAGCCAAAATAATTTTTCAGAGCTAGATGCTGAAAAAAATTATATTGAATTTTCAACCTGATGAAGATTAGTATAGATGGACTAATAGAACAAGTCCCACACACTGCTAGAAGCCGAAATATTTTTTCAGAGCTAGATGCAGAAAAAAATTATATTGAGTTTGCAACCTGATGGAGGTTAGTATAGATGGACTAATAGAACAAGTCCCACTCAGTGTTAGAAGCCAAAATATTTTTTCAGAGCTAGATGCAGAAAAAATTTATATTGAATTTGCAACCTTATGGAGGTTACTATAGATGGACTAATAGAACAAGTCCCACACACTGCTAGAGGCCGAAATAGTTATTTAGCGCTAGATGCAGAAAAAAATTATATTGAATTTGCAACCTGGTGGAGGTTAGTATAGATACACTAATAGCACAAGTCCCACACACTGCTACAAGCCAAAATATTTTTTCAGAGCTAGATGCAGATAAAAATTATTTTTAATTTGCAATCTGCTACAGGTTAGTATAGATGGACTAATAGAACAAGTCCCACACACGGCTAGAAGCCAAAATAGTTTTTCAGAGCTAGATGCAGAAAAAAATTATATTGAATTTGCAACCTGGTGGAGGTTAGTATAGATACGCTAATAGCACAAGTCCCACACACTGCTAGAAGCCGAAATATTTTTTCAGAGCTAGATGCAGAAAAAAATTAGATTGAATTTTCAACCTGGTAGAGGTTAGTATAGATGGACTAATAGAACAAGTCCAACACACTGCTACAAGCCGAAGCCCAAATATTTTTACAGAGCTAGATGCAGATAAAAATTATTTTGAATTTGCAACCTGCTAGAGGTTAGTATAGATGGACTAATAGAACAAGTCCCACACACTGCTAGAAGCCGAAACAGTTTTTCAGAGCTAGATGCAGAAAAAAATTATATTGAATTTGCAACCTGCTTGAGGTTAGTATAGATGGACTAATAGAACAAGTGCCACACACTGCTAGAAGCCAAAATAATTTTTCAGAGCTAGATGCAGAAAAAAAATATATTGAATTTGCAACCTGATGGAGGTTAGTATAGATGGACTAATAGAACAAGTCCCACACACTACTAGAAGTCGAAATAGTTTTTCAGAGCTAGACACTGAAAAAAATTATATGGAATTTGCAACCTGATGGAGGTTAGTATAGATGGACTATTAGAACAAGCCCCACACACTGCTAGAAGCCGAAATAGATTTTCAGAGCTAGATGCAGAAAAAAATTATATTGATTTTGCAACCTGATGGAGGTTAGTATAGATGGACTAATAGAACAAGTCCCACACACTGCTAGAAGCCGAAATAGTTTTTCAGAGCTAGATGCAGAAAAAAATTATATTGAATTTGCAACCTGATGGAGGTTAGTATAGATGGAAAAATAGAAAAAGTCCCACACACTGCTAGAAGCCAAAATAGTTTTTCAGAGCTAGATGCAGAAAAAAATTATATTGAATTTGCAACCTGGTGGAGGTTAGTATAGATACACTAATAGCACAAGTCCCACACACTGCTAGAAGCCGAAATATTTTTTCAGAGCTAGATGCAGAAAAAAATTAGATTGAATTTGCAACCTGGTAGAGGTTAGTATAGATGGACTAATAGAACAAGTCACACACACTGCTAGAAGCCGAAATAGTTTTTCAGAGCTAGATGCAGAAAAAAATTATATTGAATTTGCAACCTGATGGAGGTTAGTATAGATGGACTAATAGAACAAGTCCCACACACTGCTAGAAGCTTAAATAGTTTTTCAGAACTAGATGCAGAAAAAAATTATGTTGAATTTGCAACCTGATGGAGGTTAGTAGAGATGGACTAATAGAACAAGTCCCACACACTGCTAGAAGCCGAAATATTTTTTCAGAGCTAGATGCAGAATTTTTTTTTATTGAATTTGCAACCTGATGGAGATTAGTATAGATGGACTTATAGAACAAGTCCCACACACTGCTAGAAGCCAAAATATTTTTTCCGGGCTAGATGCAGAATAAAATGATATTGAATTTGCAACCTGATGGAGGTTAGTATAGATGGACAAATAGAACAAGTCCCACACACAGCTAGAAGCCGAAATATTTTTTCAGAGCTAGATGCATAAAAAAATTATATTGAATTTGCAACCTGCTGGAGGTTAGTATAGATGGACTAATAGAACAAGTGCCACACACTGCTAGAAGCCAAAATAATTTTTCAGAGCTAGATGCTGAAAAAAATTATATTGAATTTTCAACCTGATGGAGGTTAGTATAGATGGACGAATAGAACAAGTCCCCTACACAGCTAGAAGCCGAAATAGTTTTTCAGAGCAAGATCCAGAAAAAATTTATATTGATTTTGCAACCTGATGAAGGTTAGTATAGATGGACTAATAGAACAAGTCCCACACACTGCTAGAAGCCGAAATATTTTTTCAGAGCTAGATGCAGAAAAAAATTATATTGAATTTGCAACCTGATGGAGGTTAGTATAGATGGACTAATAGAACAAGTCCCACTCAGTGTTAGAAGCCAAAATATTTTTTCAGAGCTAGATGCAGAAAAAATTTATATTGAATTTGCAACCTTATGGAGGTTACTATAGATGGACTAATAGAACAAGTCCCACACACTGCTAGAGGCCGAAATAGTTATTTAGCGCTAGATGCAGAAAAAAATTATATTGAATTTGCAACCTGGTGGAGGTTAGTATAGATACACTAATAGCACAAGTCCCACACACTGCTACAAGCCTAAATATTTTTTCAGAGCTAGATGCAGATAAAAATTATTTTTAATTTGCAATCTGCTACAGGTTAGTATAGATGGACTAATAGAACAAGTCCCACACACGGCTAGAAGCCGAAATAGTTTTTCAGAGCTAGATGCAGAAAAAAATTATATTGAATTTGCAACCTGGTGGAGGTTAGTATAGATATGCTAATAGCACAAGTCCCACACACTGCTAGAAGCCGAAATATTTTTTCAGAGCTAGATGCAGAAAAAAATTAGATTGAATTTTCAACCTGGTAGAGGTTAGTATAGATGGACTAATAGAACAAGTCCAACACACTGCTACAAGCCGAAGCCCAAATATTTTTACAGAGCTAGATGCAGATAAAAATGATTTTTAATTTGCAACCTGCTAGAGGTTAGTATAGATGGACTAATAGAACAAGTCCCACACACTGCTAGAAGCCGAAACAGTTTTTCAGAGCTAGATGCAGAAAAAAATTATATTGAATTTGCAACCTGATGGAGGTTAGTATAGATGGACTAATAGAACAAGTCCCACACACTGCTAGAAGCCGAAATAGTTTTTCAGTACTAGATGCAGAAAAAAATTATATTGAATTTGCAACCTGATGGAGGTTAGTAGAGATGGACTAATAGAACAAGTCCCACACACTGCTAGAAGCCGAAATATTTTTTCAGAGCTAGATGCAGAAAAAAATTATATTTAATTTGCAACCTGATGAAGATTAGTACAGATGGACTAATAGAACAAGTCCCACACACTGCTAGAAGCCAAAATATTTTTTCCGGGCGAGATGCAGAAAAAAATGATATTGAATTTGCAACCTGATGGAGGTTAGTATAGATGGACTAATAGAACCAGTCCAACACACTGCTAGAAGCCGAAATATTTTTTCAGAGCTAGATGCAGAAAAAAATTATATTGAATTTGCAACCTGCTGGAGGTTTGTATAGATGGACTAATAGAACAAGTGCCACACACTGCTAGAGGCCAAAATAATTTTTCAGAGCTAGATGCAGAAAAAAAATATATGGAATTTGCAACCTGATGTAGGTTAGTATAGATGGACTAATAGAACAAGTCCCAAACACTGCTAGAAGCCGAAATAGATTTTCAGAGCTAGATGCAGAAAAAAATTATATTGATTTTGCAATCTGATGGAGGTTAGTATAGATGGACTAATAGAACAAGTCCCACACACTGCTAGAAGCCGAAATAGTTTTTCAGAGCTAGATGCAGAAAAAAATTATATTGAATTTGCATCCTAATGGAGGTTAGTATAGATGGACGAATAGAACAAGTCCCACACACAGCTAGAAGCCGAAATAGTTTTTCAGAGCTAGATGCAGAAAAAAATTATATTGAATTTGCAACCTGATGGAGGTTAGTATAGATGGACTAATAGAACAAGTCCCACACACAGCTAGAAGCCGAAAAAGTTTTTCAGAGCTAGATGCAGAAAAAAATTATATTGAATTTGCAACCTTATGGAGGTTACTATAGATGGACTAATAGAACAAGTCCTACACACTGCTAGAGGCCGAAATAGTTATTTAGAGCTAGATGCAGAAAAAAATTATATTGAATTTGCAACCTGATGGAGGTTAGTATAGATGGACTAATAGAACAAGTCCCACACACTGCTAGAAGCCGAAAAATTTTTCAGAGCTAGATGCAGAAAAAAATTAGATTGAATTTGCAACCTGATGGAGGTTAGTATAGATGGAAAAATAGAACAAGTCCCACACACTGCTAGAAGCCGAAATAGTTTTTCAGAGCTAGATGCAGAAAAAAATTATATTGAATTTGCAACCTGGTGGAGGTTAGTATAGATACACTAATAGCACAAGTCCCACACACTGCTACAAGCCAAAATATTTTTCAGAGCTAGATGCAGAAAAAAATTAAATTGAATTTGCAACCTACTAGAGGTTAGTATAGATGGACTAATAGAACAAGTTCCACACACTGCTAGAAGCCGAAATAGTTTTTCAGAGCTAGATGCAGAAAAAAATTATATTGAATTTGCAACCTGATGGAGGTTAGTATAGGTGGACTAATAGAACAAGTCCCACATACTGCTAGAGTCTGAAATAGTTTTTCAGAACTAGATGCAGAAAAAATTATATTGAATTTGCAACCTGATGGAGGTTAGTAGAGATGGACTAATAGAACAAGTCCCACACACTGCTAGAAGCCGAAACATTTTTTCAGAACTAGATGCAGAAAAAAATTATATTGAATTTGCATCCTGATGGAGATTAGTATAGATGGACTAATAGAACAAGTCCCACACACTGCTAGAAGCCAAAATATTTTTTCCGGGCTAGATGCAGAAAAAAATGATATTGAATTTGCAACCTGATGGAGGTTAGTATAGATGGACAAATAGAACAAGTCCCACACACTGCTAGTAGCGGAAATATTTTTTCAGAGCTAGATGCAGAAAAAAATTATATTGAATTTGCAACCTGCTGGAGGTTAGTATAGATGGACTAATAGAACAAATGCCACACACTGCTAGAAGCCAAAATAATTTCTCAGAGCTAGATGCAGAAAAAAATATATGGAATTGGCAACCTGATGGAGGTTAGAATAGATGGACTAATAGAACAAGTCCCACACACTGCTAGAAGCCTAAAGAGTTTTTCAGAGCTAGATGCAGAAAAAAATTATATTGAATTTGCAACCTGATGGAGGTTAGTATAGATGGACGAATAGAACAAGTCCCACACACAGCTGGAAGCCGAAATAGTTTTTCAGAGCTAGATGCAGAAAAAAATTATATTGAATTTGCAACCTGATGGAGGTTAGTATAGATGGACGAATAGAACAAGTCCCACACAAAGCTAGAAGCCGAAATAGTTTTTCAGAGCTAGATGCAGAAAAAAATTATATTGAATTTGCAACCTGATGGAGGTTAGTATAGATGGAAAAATAAAACAAGTACCACACACTGCTAGAAGCCGAAATAGTTTTTCAGAGCTAGATGCAGAAAAAAATTATATTGAATTTGCAACCTGCTGGAGGTTAGTATAGATGGACTAATAGAACAAGTGCCACACACTGCTAGAAGCCAAAATAATTTTTCATGGCTAGATGCAGAAAAAAAATATATGGATTTTGCAACCTGATGGAGGTTAGTATAGATGGACTAATAGAACAAGTCCCACACAATGCTAGAAGTATAAAGAGTTTTTCAGAGCTAGATGCAGAAAAAAAGTATATTGATTTTGCAACCTGATGGAGGTTAGTATAGATGGACTAATAAAACAAGTCCCACACACTGCTAGAAGCCGAAATAGTTTTTCAGAGCTAGATGCAGAAAAAAATTATATTGAATTTGCAACCTTATGGAGGTTACTATAGATGAACTAATCGAACAAGTCCCACACACTGCTAGAGGCCGAAATAGTTATTTAGCGCTAGATGCAGAAAAAAATTATAATGAATTTGCAACCTGATGGAGGTTAGTATAGATGGACTAATAGAACAAGTCCCACACACTGCTAGAAGCCGAAATATTTTTTCAGAGCTAGATGCAGAAAAAAATTATATTGAATTTGCAACCTGATGGAGGTTAGTATAGATGGAAAAATAAAACAAGTCCCACACACTGCTAGAAGCCGAAATAGTTTTTCAGAGCTAGATGCAGAAAAAAATTATATTGAATTTGCAACCTGGTGGAGGTTAGCATAGATACACTAATAGCACAAGTCCCACACACTGCTACAAGCCGAAATATTTTTTCAGAGCTAGATGCAGAAAAAAATTAGATTGAATTTGCAACCTGGTAGAGGTTAGTATAGATGGACTAATAGAACAAGCCCAACACACTGCTACAAGCCGAAGCCCAAATATTTTTACAGAGCTAGATGCAGATAAAAATTATTTTGAATTTGCAACCTGCTAGAGGTTAGTATAGATGGACTAATAGAACAAGTCCCACACACTGTTAGAAGCCGAAATAGTTTTTCAGAGCTAGATGCAGAAAAAAATTATATTGAATTTGCAACCTGATGGAGGTTAGTATAGATGGACTAATAGAACAAGTCCCACACACTGCTAGAAGCCAAAATAGTTTTTCAGAACTAGATGCAGAAAAAAATTATATTTAATTTGCAACCTGATGGAGGTTAGTAGAGATCGACTAATAGAACAAGTCCCACACACTGCTAGAAGCCGAAATATTTTTTCAGAGCTAGATGCAGAAAAAAATTATATTGAATTTGCAACCTGATGGAGATTAGTACAGATGGACTAATAGAACAAGTCCCACACACTGCTAGAAGCCAAAATATTTTTTCCGGGCTAGATGCAGAAAAAAATGATATTGAATTTGCAACCAGATAGAGGTTAGTATAGATGGACTAATAGAACATGTCACACACACTGCTAGAAGCCGAAATATTTTTTCAGAGCTAGATGCAGAAAAAAATTATATTGAATTTGCAACCTGCTGGAGGTTAGTATAGATGGACTAATAGAACAAGTGCCACACACTGCTAGAAGCCAAAATAATTTTTCCGAGCTAGATGCAGAAAAAAAATATATGTAATTTGCAACCTGATGGAGGTTAGTATAGATGGACTAATAGAACAAGTCCCACACACTGCTAGAAGCCGAAATAGATTTTCAGAGCTAGATGCAGAAAAAAATTATATTGATATTGCAACCTGATGGAGGTTAGTATAGATGGACTAATAGAACAAGTCAGTCCCACACACTGCTAGAAGCCGAAATAGTTTTTCAGAGCTAGATGCAGAAAAATATTATATTGAATATGCAACCTGATGGAGGTTAGTATAGATGGACGAATAGATCAAGTCCCACATACAGCTAGAAGCCGAAATAGTTTTTCAGAGCTAAATGCAGAAAAAAATTATATTGAATTTGCAACCTGATGGAGGTTAGTATAGATGGACTAATAGAAAAAGTCCCACACACTGCTAGAAGCCGAAATATTTTTTCAGAGCTAGATGCAGAAAAAAATTATATTGAATTTGCAACCTGTTGGAGGTTAGTATAGATGGACTAATAGAACAAGTCCCACTCAGTGTTAGAAGCCGAAATATTTTTTCAGAGCTAGATGCAGAAAAAAATTAAATTGAATTTGCAACCTTATGGAGGTTGCTATAGATGCACTAATAGAACAAGTCCCACACACTGCTAGAGGCCGAAATAGTTATTTAGCGCTAGATGCAGAAAAAACTTATATTGAATTTGCAACCTGATGGAGGTTAGTATAGATGGACTAATAGAACAAGTCCCACACACTGCTAGAAGCCGAAATATTTTTTCATAGCTGGATGCAGAAAAAAATTATATTGAATTTGCAACCTGATGGAGGTTAGTATAGATGGAATAATAGAACAAGTCCCACACACTGCTAGAAGCCGAAATAGTTTTTCAGAGCTAGATGCAGAAAAAAATTAGATTGAATTTGCAACCTGGTAGAGGTTAGTATAGATGGAATAATAGAACAAGTCCCACACACTGCTAGAAGCCGAAATAGTTTTTCAGGGCTAGATGCAGAAAAAAATTATATTGAATTTGCAACCTGGTGGAGGTTAGTATAGATACACTAATAGCACAAGTCCCACACACTGCTACAAGCCGAAATATTTTTCAGAGCTAGATGCAGAAAAAAATTAGATTGAATTTGCAACCTGGTAGAGGTTAGTATAGATGGACTAATAGATCAAGTCCAACACACTGCTACAAGCCGAAGCCCAAATATTTTTACAGAGCTAGATGCAGATAAAAATTATTTTGACTTTGCAACCTGCTAGAGGTTAGTATAGATGGACTAATAGAACAAGTCCCACACACTGCTAGAAGCCAAAATAGTTTTTCAGAGCTAGATGCAGAAAAAAATTATATTGAATTTGCAACCTGATGGAGGTTAGTATAGATGTACTAATAGAAAAAGTCCCACACACTGCTAGAAGCCGAAATAGTTTTTCAGAACTAGATGCAGAAAAAAATTATATTGACTTTGCAACCTGATGGAGGTTAGTATAGATGGACGAATAGAACAAGTCCCACACACAGCTAGAAGCCGAAATAGTTTTTCAGAGCAAGATGCAGATAAAAATTATATTGAATTTGCAACCTGATGGAGGTTAGTATAGATTGACGAATAGAACAAGTCCCACACAAAGCTAGAAGCCGAAATAGTTTTTCAGAGCTAGATGCAGAAAAAAATTATATTGAATTTGCAACCTGATGGAGGTTAGTATAGATGGACTGATAGAACAAGTCCCACACACTGCTAGAAGCCAAAATATTTTTTCAGAGCTAGATGCAGAAAAAAATTATATTGAATTTGCAATCTTATGGAGGTTACTATAGATGGACTAATAGAACAAGTGCCACACACTGCTAGAAGCCAAAATAATTTTTCAGAGCTAGATGCAGAAAAAAAATATATGGATTTTGCAACCTGATGGAGGTTAGTATAGATGGACTAATAGAACAAGTCCCACACAATGCTAGAAGTATAAAGAGTTTTTCAGAGCTAGATGCAGAAAAAAAGTATATTGATTTTGCAACCTGATGGAGGTTAGTATAGATGGACTAATAAAACAAGTCCCACACACTGCTAGAAGCCGAAATAGTTTTTCAGAGCTAGATGCAGAAAAAAATTATATTGAATTTGCAACCTTATGGAGGTTACTATAGATGAACTAATCGAACAAGTCCCACACACTGCTAGAGGCCGAAATAGTTATTTAGCGATAGATGCAGAAAAAAATTATATTGAATTTGCAACCTGATGGAGGTTAGTATAGATGGACTAATAGAACAAGTCCCACACACTGCTAGAAGCCGAAATATTTTTTCAGAGCTAGATGCAGAAAAAAATTATATTGAATTTGCAACCTGATGGAGGTTAGTATAGATGGAAAAATAAAACAAGTCCCACACACTGCTAGAAGCCAAAATAGTTTTTCAGAGCTAGATGCAGAAAAAAATTATATTGAATTTGCAACCTGGTGGAGGTTAGCATAGATACACTAATAGCACAAGTCCCACACACTGCTACAAGCCGAAATATTTTTTCAGACCTAGAAGCAGAAAAAAATTAGATTGAATTTGCAACCTGGTAGAGGTTAGTATAGATGGACTAATAGAACAAGCCCAACACACTGCTACAAGCCGAAGCCCAAATATTTTTACAGAGCTAGATGCAGATAAAAATTATTTTGAATTTGCAACCTGCTAGAGGTTAGTATAGATGGACTAATAGAACAAGTCCCACACACTGTTAGAAGCCGAAATAGTTTTTCAGAGCTAGATGCAGAAAAAAATTATATTGAATTTGCAACCTGATGGAGGTTAGTATAGATGGACTAATAGAACAAGTCCCACACACTGCTAGAAGCCAAAATAGTTTTTCAGAACTAGATGCAGAAAAAAATTATATTTAATTTGCAACCTGATGGAGGTTAGTAGAGTTCGACTAATAGAACAAGTCCCACACACTGCTAGAAGCCGAAATATTTTTTCAGAGCTAGATGCAGAAAAAAATTATATTGAATTTGCAACCTGATGGAGATTAGTACAGATGGACTAATAGAACAAGTCCCACACACTGCTAGAAGCCAAAATATTTTTTCCGGGCTAGATGCAGAAAAAAATGATATTGAATTTGCAACCAGATGGAGGTTAGTATAGATGGACTAATAGAACATGTCACACACACTGCTAGAAGCCGAAATATTTTTTCAGAGCTAGATGCAGAAAAAAATTATATTGAATTTGCAACCTGCTGGAGGTTAGTAGAGATGGACTAATAGAACAAGTGCCACACACTGCTAGAAGCCAAAATAATTTTTCCGAGCTAGATGCAGAAAAAAAATATATGTAATTTGCAACCTGATGGAGGTTAGTATAGATGGACTAATAGAACAAGTCCCACACACTGCCAGAAGCCGAAATAGATTTTCAGAGCTAGATGCAGAAAAAAATTATATTGATATTGCAACCTGATGGAGGTTAGTATAGATGGACTAATAGAACAAGTCCCACACACTGCTAGAAGCCGAAATAGTTTTTCAGAGCTAGATGCAGAAAAATATTATATTGAATATGCAACCTGATGGAGGTTAGTATAGATGGACGAATAGATCAAGTCCCACATACAGCTAGAAGCCGAAATAGTTTTTCAGAGCTAAATGCAGAAAAAAATTATATTGAATTTGCAACCTGATGGAGGTTAGTATAGATGGACTAATAGAACAAATCCCACACACTGCTAGAAGCCGAAATAGTTTTTCAGAGCTAGATGCAGAAAAAAATTATATTGAATTTGCAACCTGATGGAGGTTAGTATAGATTTATAATAGAACAAGTCCCACACACTGCTAGAAGCCGAAATATTTTTTCAGAGCTAGATGCAGAAAAAATTTAAATTGAATTTGCAACCTTATGGAGGTTAGTATAGATGGACTAATAGAACAAGTCCCACACACTGCTAGAGGCCGAAATAGTTATTTAGCGCTAGATGCAGAAAAAAATTATATTGAATTTGCAACCTGATGGAGGTTAGTATAGATGGACTAATAGAACAAGTCCCACACACTGCTAGAAGCCGAAATATTTTTTCATAGCTGGATGCAGAAAAAAATTATATTGAATTTGCAACCTGATGGAGGTTAGTATAGATGGAATAATAGAACAAGTCCCACACACTGCTAGAAGCCGAAATAGTTTTTCAGAGCTAGATGCAGAAAAAAATTATATTGAATTTGCAACCTGGTGGAGGTTAGTATAGATACACTAATAGCACAAGTCCCACACACTGCTACAAGCCGAAATATTTTTCAGAGCTAGATGCAGAAAAAAATTAGATTGAATTTGCAACCTGGTAGAGGTTAGTATAGATGGACTAATAGATCAAGTCCAACACACTGCTACAAGCCGAAGCCCAAATATTTTTACAGAGCTAGATGCAGATAAAAATTATTTTGAATTTGCAACCTGATGGAGGTTAGTATAGATGGACTAATAGAAAAAGTCCCACACACTGCTAGAAGCCGAAATAGTTTTTCAGAACTAGATGCAGAAAAAATTATATTGAATTTGCAACCTGATGGAGGTTAGTATAGATGGACGAATAGAACAAGTCCCACACACAGCTAGAAGCCGAAATAGTTTTTCAGAGCAAGATGCAGATAAAAATTATATTGAATTTGCAACCTGATGGAGGTTAGTATAGATTGACGAATAGAACAAGTCCCACACACAGCTAGAAGCCGAAATAGTTTTTCAGAGCTAGATGCAGAAAAAAATTATATTGAATTTGCAACCTGATGGAGGTTAGTATAGATGGACTGATAGAACAAGTCCCACACACTGCTAGAAGCCAAAATATTTTTTCAGAGCTAGATGCAGAAAAAAATTATATTGAATTTGCAATCTTATGGAGGTTACTATAGATGGACTAATAGAACAAGTCCCACACACTGCTAGAGGCCAAAATAGTTATTTAGCGCTAGAGGCAGAAAAAAATTATATTGAATTTGCAACCTGATGGAGGTTAGTATAGATGGACTAATAGAACAAGTCCCACACACTGCTAGAAGCCGAAATAATTTTTCAGAGCTAGATGCAGAAAAAAATTATACTGAATTTGCAACCTGATGGAGGTTATTATAGATGGAAAAATAAAACAAGTCCCACACACTGCCAGAAGCCGAAATAGTTTTTCAGAGCTAGATGCCGAAAAAAATTATATTGAATTTGCAACCTGGTGGAGGTTAGTATAGATACACTAATAGCACAAGTCCCACACACTGCTACAAGCCGAAATATTTTTTCAGAGCTAGATGCAGAAAAAAATTAGATTGAATTTGCAACCTGGTAGAGGTTAGTATAGATGGACTAATAGAACAAGTCCAACACACTGCTAGAAGCCGAAATAGTTTTTCAGAGCTAGATGCAGAAAAAAATTATATTTAATTTGCAACCTGATGGAGGTTAGTAGAGCTGGACTAATAGAACAAGTCCCACACACTGCTAGAAGCCGAAATATTTTTTCAGAGCTAGATGCAGAAAAAAATTATATTGAATTTGCAACCTGATGGAGATTAGTATAGATGGACTAATAGAACAAGTCCCACACACTGCTAGAAGCCAAAATATTTTTTCCGGGCTAGATGCAGAAAAAAATGATATTGAATTTGCAACCTGATGGAGGTTAGTATAGATGGACTAATAGAACAAGTCCCACACACTGCTTGAAGCCGAAATATTTTTTCAGAGCTAGATGCAGAAAAAAATTATATTGAATTTGCAACCTGCTGGAGGTTAGTATAGATGGACTAATAGAACAAGTGCCACACACTGCTAGAAGCCAAAATAATTTTTCAGACCTAGATGCAGAAAAAAATATATGGAATTTGCAACCTGATGGAGGTTAGTATAGATGGACGAATAGAACAAGTCCCACACACAGCTAGAAGCCGAAATAGTTTTTCAGAGCAAGATGCAGATAAAAATTATATTGAATTTGCAACCTGATGGAGGTTAGTATAGATTGACGAATAGAACAAGTCCCACACACAGCTAGAAGCCGAAATAGTTTTTCAGAGCTAGATGCAGAAAAAAATTATATTGAATTTGCAACCTGATGGAGGTTAGTATAGATGGACTGATAGAACAAGTCCCACACACTGCTAGAAGCCAAAATATTTTTTCAGAGCTAGATGCAGAAAAAAATTATATTGAATTTGCAATCTTATGGAGGTTACTATAGATGGACTAATAGAACAAGTCCCACACACTGCTAGAGGCCAAAATAGTTATTTAGCGCTAGAGGCAGAAAAAAATTATATTGAATTTGCAACCTGATGGAGGTTAGTATAGATGGACTAATAGAACAAGTCCCACACACTGCTAGAAGCCGAAATAATTTTTCAGAGCTAGATGCAGAAAAAAATTATACTGAATTTGCAACCTGATGGAGGTTAGTATAGATGGAAAAATAAAACAAGTCCCACACACTGCTAGAAGCCGAAATAGTTTTTCAGAGCTAGATGCCGAAAAAAATTATATTGAATTTGCAACCTGGTGGAGGTTAGTATAGATACACTAATAGCACAAGTCCCACACACTGCTACAAGCCGAAATATTTTTTCAGAGCTAGATGCAGAAAAAAATTAGATTGAATTTGCAACCTGGTAGAGGTTAGTATAGATGGACTAATAGAACAAGTCCAACACACTGCTACAAGCCAAAGCCCAAATATTTTTACAGAGCTAGATGCAGATAAAAATTATTTTGAATTTGCAACCTGCTAGAGGTTAGTATAGAAGGACTAATAGAACAAGTCCCACACACTGCTAGAAGCCGAAATAGTTTTTCAGAGCTAGATGCAGAAAAAAATTATATTTAATTTGCAACCTGATGGAGGTTAGTAGAGCTGGACTAATAGAACAAGTCCCACACACAGCTAGAAGCCGAAATATTTTTTCAGAGCTAGATGCAGAAAAAAATTATATTGAATTTGCAACCTGATGGAGATTAGTATAGATGGACTAATAGAACAAGTCCCACACACTGCTAGAAGCCAAAATATTTTTTCCGGGCTAGATGCAGAAAAAAATGATATTGAATTTGCAACCTGATGTAGGTTAGTATAGATGGACTAATAGAACAAGTCCCACACACTGCTTGAAGCCGAAATATTTTTTCAGAGCTAGATGCAGAAAAAAATTATATTGAATTTGCAACCTGCTGGAGGTTAGTATAGATGGACTAATAGAACAAGTGCCACACACTGCTAGAAGCCAAAATAATTTTTCAGACCTAGATGCAGAAAAAAATATATGGAATTTGCAACCTGATGGAGGTTAGTATAGATGGACTAATAGAACAAGTCCCACACACTGCTAGAAGCCAAAAGAGTTTTTCAGACCTAGATGCAGAAAAAAATTATATTGAATTTGCAACCTGATGGAGGTTAGTATAGATGGACGAATAGAACAAGTCCCACACACAGCTAGAAGCCGAAATAGTTTTTCAGAGCTAGATGCAGAAAAAAATTATATTGAATTTGCAACCTGGTGGAGGTTAGTATAGATACACTAATAGCACAAGTCCCACACACTGCTACAAGCCGAAATATTTTTTCAGAGCTAGATGCAGAAAAAAATTAGATTGAATTTGCAACCTGGTAGAGGTTAGTATAGATGGACTAATAGAACAAGTCCAACACACTGCTACAAGCCGAAGCCCAAATATTTTTACAGAGCTAGATGCAGATAAAAATTATTTTGAATTTGCAACCTGCTAGAGGTTAGTATAGAAGGACTAATAGAACAAGTCCCACACACTGCTAGAAGCCGAAATAGTTTTTCAGAGCTAGATGCAGAAAAAAATTATATTGAATTTGCAACCTGATGGAGGTTAGTATAGATGGACGAATAGAACAAGTCCCACACACAGCTAGAAGCCGAAACAGTTTTTCAGAGCTAGATGCAGAAAAAAATTATATTGAATTTGCAACCTGATGGAGGTTAGTATAGATGGACTAATAGAACAAGTCCAACACATTGTTACAAGCCGAAGCCCAAATATTTTTACAGAGCTAGATGCAGATAAAAATTATTTTGAATTTGCAACCTACTAGAGGTTAGTATAGATGGACTAATAGAACAAGTCCCACACACTGCTAGAAGCCGAAATAGTTTTTCAGAGCTAGATGCAGAAAAAAATTATATTGAATTTGCAACCTGCTGGAGGTTAGTATAGATGGACTAATAGAACAAGTGCCACAAACTGCTTGAAGCCAAAATAATTTTTCAGAGCTAGATGCAGAAAAAAAATATATGGATTTTGCAACCTGATGGAGGTTAGTATAGATGGACTAATAGAACAAGTCCCACACAATGCTAGAAGCCTAAAGAGTTTTTCAGAGCTAGATGCAGAAAAAAAGTATATTGATTTTGCAACCTGATGGAGGTTAGTATAGATGGACTAATAGAACAAGTCCCACACACTGCTAGAAGCCGAAATAGTTTTTCAGAGCTAGATGCAGAAAAAAATTATATTGAATTTGCAACCTTATGGAGGTTACTATAGATGAACTAATCGAACAAGTCCCACACACTGCTAGAGGCCGAAATAGTTATTTAGCGCTAGATGCAGAAAAAAATTATATTGAATTTGCAACCTGATGGAGGTTAGTATAGATGTACTAATAGAACAAGTCCCACACACTGCTAGAAGCCGAAATATTTTTTCAGAGCTAGATACAGAAAAAAATTATATTGAATTTGCAACCTGATGGAGGTTAGTATAGATGGAAAAATAAAACAAGTCCCACACACTGCTAGAAGCCGAAATAGTTTTTCAGAGCTAGATGCAGAAAAAAATTATATTGAATTTGCAACCTGGTGGAGGTTAGCATAGATACACTAATAGCACAAGTCCCACACACTGCTACAAGCCGAAATATTTTTTCAGAGCTAGATGCAGAAAAAAATTAGATTGAATTTGCAACCTGGTAGAGGTTAGTATAGATGGACTAATAGAACAAGCCAACACACTGCTACAAGCCGAAGCCCAAATATTTTTACAGAGCTAGATGCAGATAAAAATTATTTTTAATTTGCAACCTGCTAGAGGTTAGTATAGATGGACTAATAGAACAAGTCCCACACACTGTTAGAAGCCGAAATAGTTTTTCAGAGCTAGATGCAGAAAAAAATTATATTGAATTTGCAACCTGATGGAGGTTAGTATAGATGGACTAATAGAACAAGTCCCACACACTGCTAGAAGCCAAAATAGTTTTTCAGAACTAGATGCAGAAAAAATTATATTTAATTTTCAACCTGATGGAGGTTAGTAGAGATGGACTAATAGAACAAGTCCCACACACTGCTAGAAGCCGAAATATTTTTTCAGAGCTAGATGCAGAAAAAAATTATATTGAATTTGCAACCTGATGGAGATTAGTACAGATGGACTAATAGAACAAGTCCCACACACTGCTAGAAGCCAAAATATTTTTTCCGGGCTAAATGCAGAAAAAAATGATTTTGAATTTGCAACCTGATGGAGGTTAGTATAGATGGACTAATAGAACATGTCACACACACTGCTAGAAGCCAAAATATTTTTTCAGAGCTAGATGCAGAAAAAAATTATATTGAATTTGCAACCTGCTGGAGGTTAGTATAGATGGACTAATAGAACAAGTGCCACACACTGCTAGAAGCCAAAATAATTTCTCCGAGCTAGATGCAGAAAAAAAATATATGGAATTTGCAACCTGATGGAGGTTAGTAGAGATGGACTAATAGAACAAGTCCCACACACTGCTAGAAGCCGAAATAGATTTTCAGAGCTAGATGCAGAAAAAAATTATATTCATTTTGCAACCTGATGGAGGTTAGTATAGATGGACTAATAGAACAAGTCCCACACACTGCTAAAAGCCGAAATAGTTTTTCAGAGCTAGATTCAGAAAAATATTATATTGAATATGCAACCTGATGGAGGTTAGTATAGATGGACGAATAGATCAAGTCCCACATACAGCTAGAAGCCTAAATAGTTTTTCAGAGCTAAATGCAGAAAAAAATTATATTGAATTTGCAACCTGATGGAGGTTAGTATAGATGGACTAATAGAACAAGTCCCACACACTGCTAGAAGCCGAAATATTTTTTCAGAGCTAGATGCAGAAAAAAATTATATTGAATTTGCAACCTGTTGGAGGTTAGTATAGATGGACTAATAGAACAAGTCCCACTCAGTGTTAGAAGCCGAAATATTTTTTCAGAGCTAGATGCAGAAAAAAATTAAATTGAATTTGCAACCTTATGGAGGTTGCTATAGATGGACTAATAGAACAAGTCCCACACACTGCTAGAGGCCGAAATAGTTATTTAGCGCTAGATGCAGAAAAAAATTATATTGAATTTGCAACCTCATGGAGGTTAGTATAGATGGACTAATAGAACAAGTCCCACACACTGCTAGAAGCCGAAATATTTTTTCATAGCTGGATGCAGAAAAAAATTATATTGAATTTGCAACCTGATGGAGGTTAGTATAGATGGAATAATAGAACAAGTCCCACAAACTGCTAGAAGCCGAAATATTTTTTCAGAGCTAGATGCAGAAAAAAATTATATTGAATTTGCAACCTGGTGGAGGTTAGTATAGATACACTAATAGCACAAGTCCCACACACTGCTACAAGCCGAAATATTTTTCAGAGCTAGATGCAGAAAAAAATTAGATTGAATTTGCAACCGGGTAGAGGTTAGTATAGATGGACTAATAGATCAAGTCCAACACACTGCTACAAGCCGAAGCCCAAATATTTTTACAGAGCTAGATGCAGATAAAAATTATTTTGAATTTGCAAACTGCTAGAGGTTAGTATAGATGGACTAATAGAACAAGTCCCACACACTGCTAGAAGCCGAAATAGTTTTTCAGAGCTAGATGCAGAAAAAAATTATATTGAATTTGCAACCTGATGGAGGTTAGTATAGATGTACTAATAGAAAAAGTCCCACACACTGTTAGAAGCCGAAATAGTTTTTCAGAACTAGATGCAGAAAAAAATTATATTGAATTTGCAACCTGATGGAGGTTAGTAGAGATGGACTAATAGAACAAGTCCCACACACTGCTAGAAGCCGAAATATTTTTTCAGAGCTAGATGCAGAAAAAAATTATATTGAATTTGCAACCTGATGGAGATTAGTATAGATGGACTAATAGAACAAGTCCCACACACTGCTAGAAGCCAAAACATTTTTTCCGGGCTAGATGCAGAAAAAAATGATATTGAATTTGCAACCTGATGGAGGTTAGTATGGATGGACTCATAGAACAAGTCCCACCCACTGCTAGAAGCCGAAATATTTTTTCAGAGCTAGATGCAGAAAAAAATTATATTGAATTTGCAACCTGCTGGAGGTTAGTATAGATGGACTAATAGAACAAGTGCCACACACTGCTAGAAGCCAAAATAATTTTTCAGAGCTAGATGCAGAAAAAAATATATGGAATTTGCAACCTGATGGAGGTTAGTATAGATGGACTAATAGAACAAGTCCCACACACTGCTAGAAGCCTAAAGAGTTTTTCCGAGCGAGATGCAGAAAAAAATTATATTGAATTTGCAACCTGATGGAGGTTGGTATAGATGGACGAATAGAACAAGTCCCACACACAGCTAGAAGCCGAAAGAGTTTTTCAGAGCAAGATGCAGATAAAAATTATATTGAATTTGCAACCTGATGGAGGTTAGTATAGATGGACGAATAGAACAAGTCCCACACACAGCTAGAAGCCGAAATAGTTTTTCAGAGCTAGATGCAGAAAAAAATTATATTGAATTTGCATCCTGATGGAGGTTAGTATAGATGGACTGATAGAACAAGTCCCACACACTGCTAGAAGCCAAAATATTTTTTCAGAGCTAGATGCAGAAAAAAATTATATTGAATTTGCAATCTTATGGAGGTTACTATAGATGGACTAATAGAACAAGTCCCACACACTGCTAGAGGCCAAAATAGTTATTTAGCGCTAGAGGCAGAAAAAAATTATATTGAATTTGCAACCTGATGGAGGTTAGTTTAGATGGACTAATAGAACAAGTCCCACACACTGCTAGAAGCCGAAATAATTTTTCAGAGCTAGATGCAGAAAAACATTATACTGAATTTGCAACCTGATGGAGGTTAGTATAGATGGAAAAATAAAACAAGTCCCACACACTGCTAGAAGCCGAAATAGTTTTTCAGAGCTAGATGCAGAAAAAAATTATATTGAATTTGCAACCTGATGGAGGTTAGTATAGATGGACTAATAGAACAAGTCCCACACACTGCTAGAAGCCAAAATATTTTTTCAGAGCTAGATGTAGAAAAAAATTATATTGAATTTGCAACCTGTTGGAGGTTAGTATAGATCGACTAATAGAACAAGTCCCACTCAGTGTTAGAAGCCGAAATATTTTTTCAGAGCTAGATGCAGAAAAAAATTAAATTGAATTTGCAACCTTATGGAGGTTGCTATAAATGGACTAATAGAACAAGTCCCACACACTGCTAGAGGCCGAATTAGTTATTTAGCGCTAGATGCAGAAAAAAATTATATTGAATTTGCAACCTGATGGAGGTTAGTATAGATGGACTAATAGAACAAGTCCCACACACTGCTAGAAGCCGAAATATTTTTTCATAGCTGGATGCAGAAAAAAATTATATTGAATTTGCAACCTGATGGAGGTTAGTATAGATGGAATAATAGAACAAGTCCCACACACTGCTAGAAGCCGAAATAGTTTTTCAGAGCTAGATGCAGAAAAAAATTATATTGAATTTGCAACCTGCTGGAGGTTAGTATAGATGGACTAATAGAACAAGTGCCACAAACTGCTAGAAGCCAAAATAATTTTTCAGAGCTAGATGCAGAAAAAAAATATATGGATTTTGCAACCTGATGGAGGTTAGTATAGATGGACTAATAGAACAAGTCCCACACAATGCTAGAAGCCTAAAGAGTTTTTCAGAGCTAGATGCAGAAAAAAAGTATATTGATTTTGCAACCTGATGGAGGTTAGTATAGATGGACTAATAGAACAAGTCCCACACACTGCTAGAAGCCGAAATAGTTTTTCAGAGCTAGATGCAGAAAAAAATTATATTGAATTTGCAACCTTATGGAGGTTACTATAGATTAACTAATCGAACAAGTCCCACACACTGCTAGAGGCCGAAATAGTTATTTAGCGCTAGATGCAGAAAAAAATTATATTGAATTTGCAACCTGATGGAGGTTAGTATAGATGGACTAATAGAACAAGTCCCACACACTGCTAGAAGCCGAAATATTTTTTCATAGCTGGATGCAGAAAAAAATTATATTGAATTTGCAACCTGATGGAGGTTAGTATAGATGGAATAATAAAAAGTCCCACACACTGCTAGAAGCCGAAATAGTTTTTCAGAGCTAGATGCAGAAAAAAATTATATTGAATTTGCAACCTGGTGGAGGTTAGTATAGATACACTAATAGCACAAGTCCCACACACTGCTACAAGCCGAAATATTTTTCAGAGCTAGATGCAGAAAAAAATTAGATTGAATTTGCAACCTGGTAGAGGTTAGTATAGATTGACTAATAGATCAAGTCCAACACACTGCTACGAGCCGAAGCCCAAATTTTTTTACAGAGCAAGATGCAGATAAAAATTATTTTGAATTTGCAACCTGCTAGAGGTTAGTGTAGATGGACTAATAGAACAAGTCCCACACACTGCTAGAAGCCGAAATAGTTTTTCAGAGCTAGATGCAGAAAAAAATTATATTGAATTTGCAACCTGATGGAGGTTAGTATAGATGTACTAATAGAACAAGTCCCACACACTGCTAGAAGCCGAAAGAGTTTTTCAGAACTAGATGCAGAAAAAAATTATATTGAATTTGCAACCTGATGGAGGTTAGTAGAGATGGACTAATAGAACAAGTCCCACACACTGCTAGAAGCCGAAATATTTTTTCAGAGCTAGATGCAGAAAAAAATTATATTGAATTTGCAACCTGATGGAGATTAGTATAGATGGACTAATAGAACAAGTCCCACACACTGCTAGAAGCCAAATCATTTTTTCCGGGCTAGATGCAGAAAAAAATGATATTGAATTTGCAACCTGATGGAGCTTAGTATGGATGGACTCATAGAACAAGTCCCACCCACTGCTAGAAGCCGAAATATTTTTTCAGAGCTAGATGCAGAAAAAAATTATATTGAATTTGCAACCTGCTGGAGGTTAGTATAGATGGACTAATAGAACAAGTGCCACACACTGCTAGAAGCCAAAATAATTTTTCAGAGCTAGATGCAGAAAAAAATACATGGAATTTGCAACCTGATGGAGGTTAGTATAGATGGACTAATAGAACAAGTCCCACACACTGCTAGAAGCCTAAAGAGTTTTTCAGAGCGAGATGCAGAAAAAAATTATATTGAATTTGCAACCTGATGGAGGTTAGTATAGATGGACGAATAGAACAAGTCCCACACACAGCTAGAAGCCGAAATAGTTTTTCAGAGCAAGATGCAGATAAAAATTATATTGAATTTGCAACCTGGTGGAGGTTAGTATAGATGGACGAATAGAACAAGTCCCACACACAGCTAGAAGCCGAAATAGTTTTTCAGAGCTAGATGCAGAAAAAAATTATATTGAATTTGCAACCTGATGGAGGTTAGTATAGATGGACTGATAGAACAAGTCCCACACACTGCTAGAAGCCAAAATATTTTTTCAGAGCTAGATGCAGAAAAAAATTATATTGTGTTTGCAATCTTATGGAGAATACTATAGATGGACTAATAGAACAAGTCCCACACACTGCTAGAGGCCAAAATAGTTATTTAGCGCTAGAGGCAGAAAAAAATTATATTGAATTTGCAACCTGATGGAGGTTAGTATAGATGGACTAATAGAACAAGTCCCACACACTGCTAGAAGCCAAAATAATTTTTCAGAGCTAGATGCAGAAAAAAATTATACTGAATTTGCAACCTGATGGAGGTTAGTATAGATTGAAAAATAAAACAAGTCCCACACACTGCTAGAAGCCGAAATAGTTTTTCAGAGCTAGATGCAGAAAAAAATTATACTGAATTTGCAACCTGATGGAGGTTAGTATAGATGGAAAAATAAAACAAGTCCCACACACTGCTAGAAGCCGAAATAGTTTTTCAGAGCTAGATGCAGAAAAAAATTATATTGAATTTGCAACCTGATGGAGGTTAGTATAGATGGACTAATAGAACAAGTCCCACACACTGCTAGAAGCCTAAATATTTTTTCAGAGCTAGATGCAGAAAAAAATTATATTGAATTTGCAACCTGTTGGAGGTTAGTATAGATGGACTAATAGAACAAGTCCCACTCAGTGTTAGAAGCCGAAATATTTTTTCAGAGCTAGATGCAGAAAAAAATTAAATTGAATTTGCAACCTTATGGAGGTTGCTATAGATGGACTAATAGAACAAGTCCCACACACTGCTAGACGCCGAAATAGTTATTTAGCGCTAGATGCAGAAAAAAATTATATTGAATTTGCAACCTGATGGAGGTTAGTATAGATGGACTAATAGAACAAGTCCCACACACTGCTAGAAGCCGAAATATTTTTTCACAGCTGGATGCAGAAAAAAATTATATTCAATTTGCAACCTGATGGAGGTTAGTATAGATGGAATAATAGAACAAGTCCCACACACTGCTAGAAGCCGAAATAGTTTTTCAGAGCTAGATGCAGAAAAAAATTATATTGAATTTGCAACCTGGTGGAGGTTAGTATAGATACACTAATAGCACAAGTCCCACACACTGCTACAAGCCGAAATATTTTTCAGAGCTAGATGCAGAAAAAAATTAGATTGAATTTGCAACCTGGTAGAGGTTAGTATAGATGGACTAATAGATCAAGTCCAACACACTGCTACAAGCCGAAGCCCAAATTTTTTTACAGAGCTAGATGCAGATAAAATTTATTTTGAATTTGCAACCTGCTAGAAGTTAGTATAGATGGACTAATAGAACAAGTCCCACACACTGCTAGAAGCCGAAATAATTTTTCAGAGCTAGATGCAGAAAAAAATTATATTGAATTTGCAACCTGATGGAGGTTAGTATAGATGTACTAATAGAAAAAGTCCCACACACTGCTAGAAGCCGAAATAGTTTTTCAGAACTAGATGCAGAAAAAAATTATATTGAATTTGCAACCTGATGGAGGTTAGTAGAGATGGACTAATAGAACAAGTCCCACACACTGCTAGAAGCCGAAATATTTTTTCACAGCTAGATGCAGAAAAAAATTATATTGAATTTGCAACCTGATGGAGATTAGTATAGATGGACTAATAGAACAAGTCCCACACACTGCTAGAAGCCAAAACATTTTTTTCCGGGCTAGATGCAGAAAAAAATGATATTGAATTTGCAACCTGATGGAGGATAATATGGATGGACTCATAGAACAAGTCCCACACACTGCTAGAAGCCGAAATATTTTTTCAGAGCTAGATGCAGAAAAAAATTATATTGAATTTGCAACCTGCAGGAGGTTAGTATAGATGGACTAATAGAACAAGTGCCACACACTGCTGGAAGCCAAAATAATTTTTCAGAGCTAGATGCAGAAAAAAATATATGGAATTTGCAACCTGATGGAGGTTAGTATAGATGGACTAATAGAACAAGTCCCACACACTGCTAGAAGCCTAAAGAGTTTTTCAGAGCGAGATGCAGAAAAAAATTATATTGAATTTGCAACCTGATGGAGGTTAGTATAGATGGACTAATAGAACAAGTCCCACACACTGCTAGAAGCCGAAATATTTTTTCAGAGCTAGATGCAGAAAAAAATTATATTGAATTTGCAACCTGATGGAGATTAGTATAGATGGACTAATAGAACAAGTCCCACACACTGCTAGAAGCCAAAACATTTTTTCCCGGCTAGATGCAGAAAAAAATGATATTGAATTTGCAACCTGATGGAGGTTAGTATGGATGGTCTCATAGAACAAGTCCCACACACTGCTAGAAGCCGAAATATTTTTTCAGAGCTAGATGCAGAAAAAAATTATATTGAATTTGCAACCTGCTGGAGGTTAGTATAGATGGACTAATAGAACAAGTCCCACAAACTGCTAGAAGCCTAAAGAGTTTTTCCGAGCGAGATGCAGAAAAAAATTATATTGAATTTGCAACCTGATGGAGGTTGCTATAGATGGACGAATAGAACAAGTCCCACACACAGCTAGAAGCCGAAAGAGTTTTTCAGAGCAAGATGCAGATAAAAATTATATTGAATTTGCAACCTGATGGAGGTTAGTATAGATGGACGAATAGAACAAGTCCCACACACAGCTAGAAGCCGAAATAGTTTTTCAGAGCTAGATGCAGAAAAAAATTATATTGAATTTGCATCCTGATGGAGGTTAGTATAGATGGACTGATAGAACAAGTCCCACACACTGCTAGAAGCCAAAATATTTTTTCAGAGCTAGATGCAGAAAAAAATTATATTGAATTTGCAATCCTATGGAGGTTACTATAGATGGACTAATAGAACAAGTCCCACACACTGCTAGAGGCCAAAATAGTTATTTAGCGCTAGAGGCAGAAAAAAATTATATTGAATTTGCAACCTGATGGAGGTTAGTATAGATGGACTAATAGAACAAGTCCCACACACTGCTAGAAGCCGAAATAATTTTTCAGAGCTAGATGCAGAAAAACATTATACTGAATTTGCAACCTGATGGAGGTTAGTATAGATGGAAAAATAAAACAAGTCCCACACACTGCTAGAAGCCGAAATAGTTTTTCAGAGCTAGATGCAGAAAAAAATTATATTGAATTTGCAACCTGATGGAGGTTAGTATAGATGGACTAATAGAACAAGTCCCACACACTGCTAGAAGCCGAAATATTTTTTGAGAGTTAGATGTAGAAAAAAATTATATTGAATTTGCAACCTGTTGGAGGTTAGTATAGATCGACTAATAGAACAAGTCCCACTCAGTGTTAGAAGCCGAAATATTTTTTCAGAGCTAGATGCAGAAAAAAATTAAATTGAATTTGAAACCTTATGGAGGTTGCTATAGATGGACTAATAGAACAAGTCCCACACACTGCTAGAGGCCGAATTAGTTATTTAGCGCTAGATGCAGAAAAAAATTATATTGAATTTGCAACCTGATGGAGGTTAGTATAGATGGAATAATAGAACAAGTCCCACACACTGCTAGAAGCCGAAATAGTTTTTCAGAGCTAGATGCAGAAAAAAATTATATTGAAATTGCATCCTGGTGGAGGTTAGTATAGATACACTAATAGAACAAGTCCCACACACTGCTACAAGCCGAAATATTTTTCAGAGCTAGATGCAGAAAAAAATTAGATTGAATTTGCAACCTGGTAGAGGTTAGTATAGATTGACTAATAGATCAAGTCCAACACACTGCTACGAGCCGAAGCCCAAATTTTTTTACAGAGCAAGATGCAGATAAAAATTATTTTGAATTTGCAACCTGCTAGAGGTTAGTATAGATGGACTAATAGAACAAGTCCCACACACTGCTAGAAGCCGAAATAGTTTTTCAGAGCTAGATGCAGAAAAAAATTATATTGAATTTGCAACCTGATGGAGGTTAGTATAGATGTACTAATAGAACAAGTCCCACACACTGCTAGAAGCTGAAAGAGTTTTTCAGAACTAGATGCAGAAAAAAATTATATTGAATTTGCAACCTGATGGAGGTTAGTATAGATGGACTGATAGAACAAGTCCCACACACTGCTAGAAGCCAAAATATTTTTTCAGAGCTAGATGCAGAAAAAAATTATATTGAATTTGCAATCTTATGGAGGTTACTATAGATGGACTAATAGAACAAGTCCCACACACTGCTAGAGGCCAAAATAGTTATTTAGCGCTAGAGGCAGAAAAAAATTATATTGAATTTGCAACCTGATGGAGGTTAGTATAGATGGACTAATAGAACAAGTCCCACACACTGCTAGAAGCCGAAATATTTTTTCAGAGTTAGATGTAGAAAAAAATTATATTGAATTTGCAACCTGTTGGAGGTTAGTATAGATCGACTAATAGAACAAGTCCCACTCAGTGTTAGAAGCCGAAATATTTTTTCAGAGCTAGATGCAGAAAAAAATTAAATTGAATTTGAAACCTTATGGAGGTTGCTATAGATGGACTAATAGAACAAGTCCCACACACTGCTAGAGGCCGAATTAGTTATTTAGCGCTAGATGCAGAAAAAAATTATATTGAATTTGCAACCTGATGGAGGTTAGTATAGATGGACTAATAGAACAAGTCCCACACACTGCTAGAAGCCGAAATATTTTTTCATAGCTGGATGCAGAAAAAAATTATATTGAATTTGCAACCTGATGGAGGTTAGTATAGATGGAATAATAGAACAAGTCCCACACACTGCTAGAAGCCGAAATAGTTTTTCAGAGCTAGATGCAGAAAAAAATTATATTGAATTTGCAACCTGGTGGAGGTTAGTATAGATACACTAATAGCACAAGTCCCACACACTGCTACAAGCCGAAATATTTTTCAGAGCTAGATGCAGAAAAAAATTAGATTGAATTTGCAACCTGGTAGAGGTTAGTATAGATTGACTAATAGATCAAGTCCAACACACTGCTACGAGCCGAAGCCCAAATTTTTTTACAGAGCAAGATGCAGATAAAAATTATTTTGAATTTGCAACCTGCTAGAGGTTAGTATAGATGGACTAATAGAACAAGTCCCACACACTGCTAGAAGCCGAAATAGTTTTTCAGAGCTAGTTGCAGAAAAAAATTATATTGAATTTGCAACCTGATGGAGGTTAGTATGGATGTACTAATAGAACAAGTCCCACACACTGCTAGAAGCTGAAAGAGTTTTTCAGAACTAGATGCAGAAAAAAATTATATTGAATTTGCAACCTGATGGAGGTTAGTAGAGATGGACTAATAGAACAAGTCCCACACACTGCTAGAAGCCGAAATATTTTTTCAGAGCTAGATGCAGAAAAAAATTATATTGAATTTGCAACCTGATGGAGATTAGTATAGATGGACTAATAGAACAAGTCCCACACACTGCTAGAAGCCAAATCATTTTTTCCGGGCTAGATGCAGAAAAAAATGATATTGAATTTGCAACCTGATGGAGGTTAGTATGGATGGACTCATAGAACAAGTCCCACACACTGCTAGAAGCCGAAATATTTTTTCAGAGCTAGATGCAGAAAAAAATTATATTGAATTTGCAACCTGCTGGAGGTTAGTATAGATGGACTAATAGAACAAGTGCCACACACTGCTAGAAGCCAAAATAATTTTTCAGAGCTAGATGCAGAAAACAATACATGGAATTTGCAACCTGATGGAGGTTAGTATAGATGGACTAATAGAACAAGTCCCACACACTGCTAGAAGCCTAAAGAGTTTTTCAGAGCGAGATGCAGAAAAAAATTATATTGAATTTGCAACCTGTTGGAGGTTAGTATAGATGGACTAATAGAACAAGTCCCACTCAGTGTTAGAAGCCGAAATATTTTTTCAGAGCTAGATGCAGAAAAAAATTAAATTGAATTTGCAACCTTATGGAGGTTGCTATAGATGGACTAATAGAACAAGTCCCACACACTGCTAGACGCCGAAATAGTTATTTAGCGCTAGATGCAGAAAAAAATTATATTGAATTTGCAACCTGATGGAGGTTAGTATAGATGGACTAATAGAACAAGTCCCACACACTGCTAGAAGCCGAAATATTTTTTCACAGCTGGATGCAGAAAAAAATTATATTGAATTTGCAACCTGATGGAGGTTAGTATAGATGGAATAATAGAACAAGTCCCACACACTGCTAGAAGCCGAAATAGTTTTTCAGAGCTAGATGCAGAAAAAAATTATATTGAATTTGCAACCTGGTGGAGGTTAGTATAGATACACTAATAGCAAAAGTCCCACACACTGCTACAAGCCGAAATATTTTTCAGAGCTAGATGCAGAAAAAAATTAGATTGAATTTGCAACCTGGTAGAGGTTAGTATAGATGGACTAATAGATCAAGTCCAACACACTGCTACAAGCCGAAGCCCAAATTTTTTTACAGAGCTAGATGCAGATAAAATTTATTTTGAATTTGCAACCTGCTAGAAGTTAGTATAGATGGACTAATAGAACAAGTCCCACACACTGCTAGAAGCCGAAATAATTTTTCAGAGCTAGATGCAGAAAAAAATTACATTGAATTTGCAACATGATGGAGGTTAGTATAGATGTACTAATAGAAAAAGTCCCACACACTGCTAGAAGCCGAAATAGTTTTTCAGAACTAGATGCAGAAAAAAATTATATTGAATTTGCAACCTGATGGAGGTTAGTAGAGATGGACTAATAGAACAAGTCCCACACACTGCTAGAAGCCGAAATATTTTTTCACAGCTAGATGCAGAAAAAAATTATATTGAATTTGCAACCTGATGGAGATTAGTATAGATGGACTAATAGAACAAGTCCCACACACTGCTAGAAGCCAAAACATTTTTTCCGGGCTAGATGCAGAAAAAAATGATATTGAATTTGCAACCTGATGGAGGATAATATGGATGGACTCATAGAACAAGTCCCACACACTGCTAGAAGCCGAAATATTTTTTCAGAGCTAGATGCAGAAAAAAATTATATTGAATTTGCAACCTGCAGGAGGTTAGTATAGATGGACTAATAGAACAAGTGCCACACACTGCTAGAAGCCAAAATAATTTTTCAGAGCTAGATGCAGAAAAAAATATATGGAATTTGCAACCTGATGGAGGTTAGTATAGATGGACTAATAGAACAAGTCCCACACACTGCTAGAAGCCTAAAGAGTTTTTCAGAGCGAGATGCAGAAAAAAATTATATTGAATTTGCAACCTGATGGAGGTTAGTATAGATGGACGAATAGAACAAGTCCCACACACAGCTAGAAGCCGAAATAGTTTTTCAGAGCAAGATGCAGATAAAAATTATATTGAATTTGCAACCTGATGGAGGTTAGTATAGATGGACGAATAGAACAAGTCCCACACACAGCTAGAAGCCGAAATAGTTTTTCAGAGCTAGATGCTGAAAAAAATTATATTGAATTTGCAACCTGATGGAGGTTAGTATAGATGGACTGATAGAACAAGTCCCACACACTGCTAGAAGCCAAAATATTTTTTCAGAGCTAGATGCAGAAAAAAATTATATTGAATTTGCAATCTTATGGAGGTTACTATAGATGGACTAATAGAACAAGTCCCACACACTGCTAGAGGCCAAAATAGTTATTTAGCGCTAGAGGCAGAAAAAAATTATATTGAATTTGCAACCTGATGGAGGTTAGTATAGATGGACTAATAGAACAAGTCCCACACACTGCTAGAAGCCGAAATAATTTTTCAGAGCTAGATGCAGAAAAAAATTATACTGAATTTGCAACCTGATGGAGTTTAGTATAGATGGAAAAATAAAACAAGTCCCACACACTGCTAGAAGCCGAAATAGTTTTTCAGAGCTAGATGCAGAAAAAAATTATATTGAATTTGCAACCTGATGGAGGTTAGTAGAGATGGACTAATAGAACAAGTCCCACACACTGCTAGAAGCCGAAATATTTTTTCAGAGCTAGATGCAGAAAAAAATTATATTGAATTTGCAACCTGATGGAGATTAGTATAGATGGACTAATAGAACAAGTCCCACACACTGCTAGAAGCCAAAACATTTTTTCCGGGCTAGATGCAGAAAAAAATGATATTGAATTTGCAACCTGATGGAGGTTAGTATGGATGGACTCATAGAACAAGTCCCACACACTGCTAGAAGCCGAAATATTTTTTCAGAGCTAGATGCAGAAAAAAATTATATTGAATTTGCAACCTGCTGGAGGTTAGTATAGATGGACTAATAGAACAAGTCCCACACACTGCTAGAAGCCTAAAGAGTTTTTCCGAGCGAGATGCAGAAAAAAATTATATTGAATTTGCAACCTGATGGAGGTTGGTATAGATGGACGAATAGAACAAGTCCCACACACAGCTAGAAGCCGAAAGAGTTTTTCAGAGCAAGATGCAGATAAAAATTATATTGAATTTGCAACCTGATGGAGGTTAGTATAGATGGACGAATAGAACAAGTCCCACACACAGCTAGAAGCCGAAATAGTTTTTCAGAGCTAGATGCAGAAAAAAATTATATTGAATTTGCATCCTGATGGAGGTTAGTATAGATGGACTGATAGAACAAGTCCCACACACTGCTAGAAGCCAAAATATTTTTTCAGAGCTAGATGCAGAAAAAAATTATATTGAATTTGCAATCTTATGGAGGTTACTATAGATGGACTAATAGAACAAGTCCCACACACTGCTAGAGGCCAAAATAGTTATTTAGCGCTAGAGGCAGAAAAAAATTATATTGAATTTGCAACCTGATGGAGGTTAGTATAGATGGACTAATAGAACAAGTCCCACACACTGCTAGAAGCCGAAATAATTTTTCAGAGCTAGATGCAGAAAAACATTATACTGAATTTGCAACCTGATGGAGGTTAGTATAGATGGAAAAATAAAACAAGTCCCACACACTGCTAGAAGCCGAAATAGTTTTTCAGAGCTAGATGCAGAAAAAAATTATATTGAATTTGCAACCTGATGGAGGTTAGTATAGATGGACTAATAGAACAAGTCCCACACACTGCTAGAAGCCGAAATATTTTTTCAGAGCTAGATGTAGAAAAAAATTATATTGAATTTGCAACCTGTTGGAGGTT
Source organism: Phyllobates terribilis (assembly GCF_046119375.1). NCBI lineage: Eukaryota > Metazoa > Chordata > Amphibia > Anura > Dendrobatidae > Phyllobates > Phyllobates terribilis. The sequence goes on from NW_027362764.1 coordinate 451,292,970, forward strand.
AGTATAGATCGACTAATAGAAAAAGTCCCACTCAGTGTTAGAAGCCGAAATATTTTTTCAGAGCTAGATGCAGAAAAAAATTAAATTGAATTTGCAACCTTATGGAGGTTGCTATAGATGGACTAATAGAACAAGTCCCACACACTGCTAGAGGCCGAATTAGTTATTTAGCGCTAGATGCAGAAAAAAATTATATTGAATTTGCAACCTGATGGAGGTTAGTATAGATGGACTAATAGAACAAGTCCCACACACTGCTAGAAGCCGAAATATTTTTTCATAGCTGGATGCAGAAAAAAATTATATTGAATTTGCAACCTGATGGAGGTTAGTATAGATGGAATAATAGAACAAGTCCCACACACTGCTAGAAGCCGAAATAGTTTTTCAGAGCTAGATGCAGAAAAAAATTATATTGAATTTGCAACCTGGTGGAGGTTAGTATAGATACACTAATAGCACAAGTCCCACACACTGCTACAAGCCGAAATATTTTTCAGAGCTAGAGGCAGAAAAAAATTAGATTGAATTTGCAACCTGGTAGAGGTTAGTATAGATTGACTAATAGATCAAGTCCAACACACTGCTACGAGCCGAAGCCCAAATTTTTTTACAGAGCAAGATGCAGATAAAAATTATTTTGAATTTGCAACCTGCTAGAGGTTAGTATAGATGGACTAATAGAACAAGTCCCACACACTGCTAGAAGCCGAAATAGTTTTTCAGAGCTAGATGCAGAAAAAAATTATATTGAATTTGCAACCTGATGGAGGTTAGTATAGATGTACTAATAGAACAAGTCCCACACACTGCTAGAAGCCGAAAGAGTTTTTCAGAACTAGATGCAGAAAAAAATTATATTGAATTTGCAACCTGATGGAGGTTAGTAGAGATGGACTAATAGAACAAGTCCCACACACTGCTAGAAGCCGAAATATTTTTTCAGAGCTAGATGCAGAAAAAAATTATATTGAATTTGCAACCTGATGGAGATTAGTATAGATGGACTAATAGAACAAGTCCCACACACTGCTAGAAGCCAAATCATTTTTTCCGGGCTAGATGCAGAAAAAAATGATATTGAATTTGCAACCTGATGGAGGTTAGTATGGATGGACTCATAGAACAAGTCCCACACACTGCTAGAAGCCGAAATATTTTTTCAGAGCTAGATGCAGAAAAAAATTATATTGAATTTGCAACCTGCTGGAGGTTAGTATAGATGGACTAAGAGAACAAGTGCCACACACTGCTAGAAGCCAAAATAATTTTTCAGAGCTAGATGCAGAAAAAAATACATGGAATTTGCAACCTGATGGAGGTTAGTATAGATGGACTAATAGAACAAGTCCCACACACTGCTAGAAGCCTAAAGAGTTTTTCAGAGCGAGATGCAAAAAAAAATTATATTGAATTTGCAACCTGATGGAGGTTAGTATAGATGGACGAATAGAACAAGTCCCACACACAGCTAGAAGCCGAAATAGTTTTTCAGAGCAAGATGCAGATAAAAATTATATTGAATTTGCAACCTGATGGAGGTTAGTAGAGATGGACTAATAGAACAAGTCCCACACACTGCTAGAAGCCGAAATATTTTTTCAGAGCTAGATGCAGAAAAAAATTATATTGAATTTGCAACCTGATGGAGATTAGTATAAATGGACTAATAGAACAAGTCCCACACACTGCTAGAAGCCAAAACATTTTTTCCAGGCTAGATGCAGAAAAAAATGATATTGAATTTGCAACCTGATGGAGGATAATATGGATGGACTCATAGAACAAGTCCCACACACTGCTAGAAGCCGAAATATTTTTTCAGAGCTAGATGCAGAAAAAAATTATATTGAAGTTGCAACCTGCTGGAGGTTAGTATAGATGGACTAATAGAACAAGTGCCACACACTGCTAGAAGCCAAAATAATTTTTCAGAGCTAGATGCAGAAAAAAATATATGGAATTTGCAACCTGATGGAGGTTAGTATAGATGGACTAATAGAACAAGTCCCACACACTGCTAGAAGCCTAAAGAGTTTTTCAGAGCGAGATGCAGAAAAAAATTATATTGAATTTGCAACCTGATGGAGGTTAGTATAGATGGACGAATAGAACAAGTCCCACACACAGCTAGAAGCCGAAATAGTTTTTCAGAGCAAGATGCAGATAAAAATTATATTGAATTTGCAACCTGATGGAGGTTAGTATAGATGGACGAATAGAACAAGTCCCACACACAGCTAGAAGCCGAAATAGTTTTTCAGAGCTAGATGCTGAAAAAAATTATATTGAATTTGCAACCTGATGGAGGTTAGTATAGATGGACTGATAGAACAAGTCCCACACACTGCTAGAAGCCAAAATATTTTTTCAGAGCTAGATGCAGAAAAAAATTATATTGAATTTGCAATCTTATGGAGGTTACTATAGATGGACTAATAGAACAAGTCCCACACACTGCTAGAGGCCAAAATAGTTATTTAGCGCTAGAGGCAGAAAAAAATTATATTGAATTTGCAACCTGATGGAGGTTAGTATAGATGGACTAATAGAACAAGTCCCACACACTGCTAGAAGCCGAAATAATTTTTCAGAGCTAGATGCAGAAAAAAATTATACTGAATTTGCAACCTGATGGAGTTTAGTATAGATGCAAAAATAAAACAAGTCCCACACACTGCTAGAAGCCGAAATAGTTTTTCAGAGCTAGATGCAGAAAAAAATTATATTGAATTTGCAACCTGGTGGAGGTTAGTATAGATACACTAATAGCACAAGTCCCACACACTGCTACAAGCCGAAATATGTTTTCAGAGCTAGATGCAGAAAAAAATTAGATTGAATTTGCAACCTGGTAGAGGTTAGTATAGATGGACTAATAGAACAAGTCCAACACACTGCTACAAGCCGAAGCCCAAATATTTTTACAGAGCTAGATGCAGATAAAAATTATTTTGAATTTGCAACCTGCTAGAGGTTAGTATAGAAGGACTAATAGAACAAGTCCCACACACTGCTAGAAGCCGAAATAGTTTTTCAGAGCTAGATGCAGAAAAAAATTATATTTAATTTGCAACCTGATGGAGGTTAGTAGAGATGGACTAATAGAACAAGTCCCACACACTGCTAGAAGCCGAAATATTTTTTCAGAGCTAGATGCAGAAAAAAATTATATTGAATTTGCAACCTGATGGAGATTAGTATAGATGGACTAATAGAACAAGTCCCACACACTGCTAGAAGCCGAAATATTTTTTCAGAGCTAGATGCAGAAAAAAATTATATTGAATTTGCAACCTGCTGGAGGTTAGTATAGATGGACTAATAGAACAAGTCCCACACACTGCTAGAAGCCAAAATAATTTTTCAGAGCTAGATGCAGAAAAAAATATATGGAATTTGCATCCTGATGGAGGTTAGTATAGATGGACTAATAGAACAAGTCCCACACACTGCTAGAAGCCAAAAGAGTTTTTCAGAGCTAGATGCAGAAAAAAATTATATTGAATTTGCAACCTGATGGAGGTTAGTATAGATGGACGAATAGAACAATTCCCACACACAGCTAGAAGCTGAAATAGTTTTTCAGAGCAAGATGCAGAAAAAAATTATATTGAATTTGCAACCTGATGGAGGTTAGTATAGATGGACTAATAGAACAAGTCCCACACACTGCTAGAAGCCGCAATATTTTTTCAGAGCTAGATGCAGAAAAAAAATATATTGAATTTGCAACCTGTTGGAGGTTAGTATAGATGGACTAATAGAACAAGTCCCACTCACTGCTAGAAGCCGAAATATTTTTTCAGAGCTAGATGCAGAAAAAAATTATTTTGAATTTTCAACCTTATGGAGGTTACTATAGATGGACTAATAGAACAAGTCCCACACACTGCTAGAGGCCAAAATAGTTATTTAGCGCTAGATGCAGAAAACATTTATATTGAATTTGCAACCTGATGGAGGTTAGTATAGATGGACTAATAGAACAAGTCCCACACACTGCTAGAAGCCAAAAGAGTTTTTCAGAGCTAGATGCAGAGAAAAATTATATTGAATTTGCAACCTGATGGAGGTTAGTATAGATGGACTAATAGAACAAGTCCCACACACTGCTAGAAGCCAAAATAGTTTTTCAGAGCTAGATGCAGAAAAAAATTATATTGAATTTGCAACCTGATGGAGGTTAGTATAGATGGACTAATAGAACAAGTCGCACACACTGCTAGAAGCCAAAATAGTTTTTCAGAGCTAGATGCAGAAAAAAATTATATTGAATTTGCAACCTGATGGAGGTAAGTATAGCTGGACTAATAGAACAAGTCCCACACACTGCTAGAAGCCGAAATATTTTTTCAGAGCTAGATGCAGAAAACAATTATGTTGAATTTGCAACCTGATGGAGGTTAGTATAGATGTAATAATAGAACAAGTCCCACACACTGCTAGAAGCCAAAATATTTTTTCAGAGCTACAGTCATGGCCAAAAGTTTTGAGAATGACACCAAAATCATATTTTCACATGATCTGCTGGCCTCTGGTTTTTATTAGTGTTTGTCTGATGTTTATATCACACACAGAAATATAATTGCAATCATATTATGAGTACCAATAGGTTATATTGACAGTTAGAATGAGTTAATGCAGCAAGTCAATATTTGCAGTGTTGCCCCTTCTTCTTCAAGACCTCTGTAATTCTCCCTGGCATGCTCTCAATCAACTTTTGGACCAAATCCTGACTGATAGCAGTCCATTCTTACATAATCAATGCTTGCATTTTGCCAGAATTTGTTGGTTTTTGTTTGTCCACCCATCTCTTGATGATTGACCACAAGTTCTCAATGGGATTAAGATCTGGGGAGTTTCCAGGCCATGGACCCCAAATCTCTATGTTTTGTTACATGAGCCATTTAGTTATCACCTTTGCTTTATGGGAAGGTGCTCCATCATGCTGGAAAAGGCATTGTTGGGCGCCAAACTGCTCTTGGACGGTTGGGAGAAGTTGCTCTTGGAGGACATTCTGGTACCATTCTTTATTCATGGCTGTGTTTTTAGGCAAGACTGTGAGTGAGCCGATTCCCTTGGCTGAGAAGCAACCCCACACATGAATGGTTTCAGGATGCTTTACAGTTGGCATGAGACAAGACTGGTGGTAGCGCTCACCTCTTCTTCTCCGAATAAGCTGTTTTCCAGATGTCCCAAACAATCGAAAAGGGGATTCATCAGAGAAAATGACTTTGCCCCAGTCCTCAGCAGTCCACTCCCTGTACCTTTTGCAGAATATCAGTCGGTCCCTGATGTTTTTTCTGGAGAGAAGTGGCTTCTTTGCTGCCCTCCTTGAAACCAGCCCTTGCTCAAAGAGTCTCCGCCTCACAGTGCGTGCAGAAGCACTCACACCAGCCTGCTGCCATTCCTGAGCAAGCTCGGCACTGCTGGTAGTCCGATCCCGCAGCTGAAACAGTTTTAAGATACGGTCCTGGCGCTTGCTGGTCTTTCTTGGGCGCCCTGGAGCCTTTTTGACAACAATGGAAGCTCTCTCCTTGAAGTTCTTGATGATGCGATAGATTGTGGACTGAGGTGCAATCTTTGTAGCTGCGATACTCTTCCCTGTTAGGCCATTTTTGTGCAGTGCAATGATGGCTGCACGTGTTTCTTTAGAGATAACCATAGTTAACTGAAGAGAAACAATGATACCAAGAACCAGCCTTCTTTTAAAGTGTCCAGTGATGTCATTCTTACTTAATCATGACTGATTGATCGCCAACCCTCTCCTCATCAACACCCACACCTGTGTTAATGGATCAATCACTAAAACGATATTAGCTGCTCCTTTTAAGGCAGGACTGCAATGATGTTGAAATGTGTTTTGGGGGTTAAAGTTCATTTTCTGGGCAAATATTGACTTTGCAAGTACAGTAATTGCTGTTAAGCTGATCACTCTTTGACATTCAGGAGTATATGCAAATTGTCATTACAAAAAATGAAGCAGTAAACTTTGGAAAAATTACTATTTGTCTCATTCTCAATACTTTTGGCCATGACTGTAGAATCAAAAGTCATAAGACAATGAACAAATAACATAACAATGTGATAAAGTGCTAGTGCTCAAGATAAACAAGTGGTCAAATAGAATGATTTGATCTCACCAATATTCAAATTCACTCTACCATCAGCAGACTTCTAAAACAGGATTAGAAGACATATGGAGTGGGAAGTCAGTTCTACAATTCCCTGTCGTGCTACTGCCTTGCTCCTGTTCTCACAATGGAAGTCCCCAAGTATAAAGCTGCTTATGTATTACCCATAAATTCATGTATTGCCTCCCTATGCCTTTCCTCCTCTGGGTGGAGGATTAATTTGGGAACTATGGGGACTATGGGGGTAAGATAAATAAAAGATAAGTTCCTGCAGTGGCAAGGAGCCAATTGTCAAGTCCAGGGCCGGCTCCAGGTTTTCGTGGGCCCCGGGCGAAAGAGTCTCAGTGGGCCCCTTTAACACATACCACGATTCATGATGCACAGATTCAGCAGAGAAATATAGATATATAGAGAATAAGGCCAAAGATTTCACTTCTTACATTACATGAGTGATGTGATATTTATTGTAAATTAGACAATAGCTCAGAAACTGGCGAATCCTCCCAGTGCACAGTGCAGACCGGACAGTATACAGTCATGGCCAAAAGTACTTTATGCCCCCTCTTCTTCAAGCCCGCAAGAAATCTTTGCAGAAGAAGAGGAGCATGAATGTTCTCTCAAGGCTCCCATCGCCTCTCCTCTGGACCAAACCCTTTCCAATCCACAAGAAAGAAAGTCTTTCATCTTTCCCTCTTGGTAGCCAGAATGTTCTCTACCTCAAAAACATCATCAGCGGAGAGGTTGTCAGAGAAAGAATTGAGGACTACAGGTTTGAGGAGAGACACATGAATGGAATTGGGGGTCCGTAACGAGGCAGGGAGTTTCAACTTGTAAGCCACTGGATTTATTTGACTCAGGATCTCAAAAGGACAGAGGAACCACAGGTCCAACTTGTATGATGGAATTTTGAGATGAACATACCTGGAGGATAACCAGACCTTGTCCCCCAGATGAAATAGAGGCTGGTCCAGACATCTCTTGTCAGCATGTCTGTTCATCTGCTCAGAGTACTGCAGCATCACAGACTTAGTGTCTGTCTGTTGCTGGATTTGAAATGGGTCCAGAACATTCTGTGGTCTCCCATTTTGGTCTAGCCAGTGCTGATGCTGCTCAGAAACATCATCAGCCCCAATGCCTAGATGGTCCACGAAATGTGCAGATTGTCTCCTGTGTATTTGTGCCTAGCAATGTTAAACATACGTTGCAGAGGGAGACAGGGCTTTTGGAATCTAAGTCCAGGATTCGCCGCACTGAGCATGCCCATGACCTGGCACCGCCTGATTGGTCCACGGGTTGCGTCACCAATGGCGCGTCGGTGGGCAGGGCTTAGTCAAACAAGGCGGCGCGCACTGATCATTGAGCAGTGATGCTGTTGTGTGGACGACTGTGTTCCACGTTTAGTTTCTGCTTGGCAGGTTAGCTCCATAGAGGCAGGTAGCTTTGTCTAGCAGTCTGGCTCAGCCAAAGGGGTCGCCTAACACCCCGAGCAGCCTGCAGATGTCCTGTTCACGGCTATCGTCTGTCAGACACGTGGAGTAATACCCTGCAGTCCGGTAGCACGCCGGCTGGAGGCACGTGTACCCGTCGGCGTAGTCACACACGCATTTTAGTGCCGCCAGTGTAGTCCCTGTGTAGTTAGCAGGGCTACAGAAAGTTTCCTGGTCGCACATCTTCCGAAATGTTAACGGAGATAGAGCGAACCGCTATACCCTTTCCTGTGTGCAGTAACACGGAAGGGTTTATCATTTAAGTTGGTTGCTTTCCGTTTCACACGGAAAGTGTTCGGCAGCAGTCCTCCAGGCTGCATCGCGGACCCCGGGGTCGGTTGCATTCCATTATAATAAAGTTGTCTGCAACCGCCCTCCTAACAGTATCAGAGCGCCAGGGTCTGGCCGAACATGGCCGACAACCAGCAATTGCTGCAGTATATACAGCGAATTGAGGCCAGACTTAAATCTCTGGAACAAGCTGTCCTGGTCACTGATATCACTGCAGTAGCTACCCAGGCAGCAACTCTAGCAGCCAATATTATTAACTCGGCTGTGGTGAATACTGCAACCACTGCAAGTGCCCCATTACCCCGTTTTGCTCTCCTGGAAAAATTTTCTGGGGACAGTAAACTCTGCAAGGGTTTTATTAATGTATACTCCATTCATTTGGAGATGATGGAGGCAAGGTTCGCCTCCGAAACAGCCAAAGTGGGATATATCATCTCATTACTCTCTCACGGGGCTCTGGAGTGGGCTACTCCTCTATGGGAGCGGAATGATCTGGTTGTAGTAAATGCGGGTCTTTTCCTTAAGACCTTAAAAGGTGTATTCCTATGCCCTCAGGTCACGCATGATACAGCTCTTAAGCTTCTCGCGTTGATCCAGGGTTCAGCCACCGCCAGCCACTGTGCCATCCAGTTCAGAACCCTAGCGGCTGAACTGGATTGGTCTGAGTGGTCGCTTATCCCAGTGTTCTGGAAGGGTCTAGCTGGGCAGATCTGGTTGCCAGACCTCAGTATCAGTTGGCACCATCCTTCTCTAGACCCATTTTCAAACCCGAGACTCTCGACCCGGAGCCTGAGGCTATGGATATATCCCGGACTGAGTCTAGTCCTTCTCATTCCCGTCCTGCACATTTCTTGGAGTACCCCATAAATAAGGGTTCCAAGCAGTCGGAAAAACGACTAGGTCTTACCACCGTTGGAGGAGGTGTATTAAATTTTGGGACTTCTTCTAAATTATTATATAACGTGACATTGTCTTTTGGTGCATCTGCAGTTACTGCCAAGGCGTGGGTGGACTCTGGTGCTGATGGCAATTTTTTATCATCTACGTTTGCCCAGAGGCATGCCATCCCTATAGAGTTACTCTCAAGACCAACGAACATTATTGTTGTCAATGGTTCATTCCTGGACGCGCAAATCACCCAGCAGTCGATTCCCCTCACCATGTCATTTCCTCAGGGCCACCGGGAGGTCATCTCATTTTTTATTATTCCGGTGGATTAGACGAGGTGTTATTGGGTCTCCCCTGGCTATGCTGTCATACTCCACACATTGACTGGAATATGGGGAGAATTTCTTCCTGGAGTGAGAATTGTGCGTCTCAGTGTATGGTCAAAGTCACCCGGAGTGTAGTCTCTGATCCCTCTACCGATGTGGCCTCTGGTACAGATTCTTTGTCTGTCCCCAGGACCCGGGTCTTGTCAGACTATGTCGAAAAGAACTCTCAGGTAGAGAGGGTGGCTGCAGTGTCCACTAACCCGGTTCCGTCGGGGAGAACGTTTGTTTCCCCTAATCCACAGATTATGGTGCTCTCCTGGGCTCATGTCCCTAAGATCGGAGCCCACCTGGGGGTCAAACGTACCGCTAAGTCCCTTCAACGGTCCTATTGGTGGCCCCGGTGGCGCCAGGACATCAGGGACTTTGTTCTCGCGTGTCGCGTCTGTGCGAGAGTTAAATCTTTCCGCCAAAGTCCGGTTGGTCTTCGCCATCGGTCACCCGTGACGGACTCCACACATAGTGAGTCGGTTGCCACTTCTCGTCGTCCTGTCCCCATATTCTATCCGGGCAACAGAGTGTGGCTCTCGGCCCGCAATACTGAAGTACGCGGAGAGTCTGCTAAGTTTGCCCCCCGCTTTAAAAAAGGGTACCCTGTACACTGGAGGGGTTACGGTTCTGTGAATCCTCTCTGTGACCCGGTAGACCTCATTCTTGCCCCCTGGCTCATGGAGGAAAATGAGCATCAAGTTGAGAGGGATAATGTTAGGCGTCGGTCTGTTGCTGGATTCGAAATGGGTCCAGAGCCTTCTGCGGTCTCCCATTTTGGTCCAGCCAGGGCTGATGCTGCTCAGCATCGTCAGCCCCAATGCCTAGCTGGTCCACGAGGTGTGCAGATTGTCTCCCAGGTATTTGTGCCTAGCAATGTTAAGCATAGGTTGCCGAGGGAGACAGGGCTTTTGGAATCTAAGTCCAGGATTCTCCGCACTGAGCATGCCCGTGACCTGGCGGATCGTGATTGGTGGTTTTGCACCCACCTGACCCGGTGACCTGGCACCGCCTGATTGGTCCATGGGTTGCGTCACCAATGGCAGGTCGGTGGGCAGGGCTTAGTCTTTAAAAGGCCTGCCCACAAACATGGCGGCGCTCACTGATCATTGAGCAGTGATGCTGTTGTGTGGACGACTGTGTTCCACATGTAGTTTCCGCTAAGCAGGTTAGCTCCATAGAAGCAGGTATCTTCGTCTAGCAGTCTGGCTCAGCCAAAGGGGTTGCCTAACACCCCGAGCAGCCTGCAGACGTCCTGTTCACGGCTATCATCTGTCAGACACGTGGAGTAATACCCTGCAGTCCGGTAGTACGTTTGCTGGAGGCACGTGTACCCGTCGGCGTAGTCACACACGCATCCTAGCGCCGCCAGTGTAGTCCCTGTGTAGTTAACAGGGCTACAGATAGTTTCCCGGTCGCACATCTAACGGAGATAGAGCGAACCGCTATACCCGTTCCAGTGTGCAGTAACACAAAAGGGTTTCTCATTTAAGTTGGTTGCTTTCCGTTTCACTCGGAAAGTGTTCGGCAGCAGTCCTCCAGGCTGCATCGCGGACCCCGGGGTCGGTTGCGTTCAATTATAATAAAGTTGTCTGCAACCGTCCTCCTAACAGTGTCCTCCCAAATCTCAGAAAAGTCATTGACGAGAGACTCCGCAGCAAGATTGTCAATGGAAGTGGAAACAGGAAATGGGATATTGAGATGCTGTCCATACACCACAAAAAAATGGAGACTTGGCTGAGGATTCAATCACATAGTTATTGTAGGAGAATTCGGCCCAAGGCAGAAGTTCCACCCAGCTATTATGGTGAGCATTAATGAAGTACCAGAGGAAGCTAGTGAGGATCTGATTGATATGCTTAACCTGGCAATTGGACTGAGGATGATAGGCCGATGAGAAATCCAACGCGACATTCAGAAGCTTGCACGTGGCTCTCCAGAAGCGAGAAGTAAATTGAACTCCTCTTTCCGAGATTATATGAAGAAGTAGGCCATGGAGACGGAAGATGTGAAGGATGAAGTCTTTAGCCAGCACTGGCGCAGAAGGAAGACCTGGCAAGGGAATAAAGTGCGCCATTTTGGAGAAGCGGTCAGCGACCACCCAAATGATAGTACAACTGGCTGATAAAGGAATATCAGTGATAGTAGAGGAAGAAGTAGACCAGTTGGAAGTTGCCTAGGCATCTTGTTACTGGAACAGGAGAAGCAAGCAAAGACAAAATCTGCAACATCCTTGCACAGGGTCGGCCAGCAATAATGTCGAGAAATTATCAGCAGTGTCTTCCTCTGACTGTAATGGCCTGCCAGTTTGATATTGAAACAAGCAAAGAACTGAGACCACCTGGCCTTACTAGGATTGAGTCATTGAACTGACTGCAAGTAGGTGAGATTCTTATGGTCCATGGAGATGACCACCGGATGCAGAGCCCCTTCTAGTAAAAACCGCCACTCCTCTAGTGCCAGTTTGATGGAAAGCAATTCCCAATCTCCAATAGAATAATTGCGCTCTGAAGGTGAAAAGAGTTTGAAAAAGAAGTCGCAGGTCACCATTCATCCGGATGAGGATTCCTGTGTGAGAACTGCTCCAGCCCCTGAGGAGGCATCAAACTCCAGCAAGAACTGCTTTTTACAGTCAGGATGATGTAGCACTGGAGCAGAAGAGAAAGCTTGTTTCAATGACACAAAGGCACTCTCTGCCTTGGGAGTCCATTTCTTGGGATAAACCCCTTTGCAGGTCAGGGAAGAGATGGGAGCAGTCTGGGAGGAAAAATGAGGAATGAACAAGCGGTAATAATTAACAAATCCCAGAAACCGCTGAATAGCCTTCAGCCCCTCAGGAGGGGGCCACTTTAGAATGGCAGACACTTTATAGGGATCCATCTTAAGATCGGTCTCTGAAATTATGTATCCCAGGAATGGAAGAGAAGTCTGCTCAAATACGTATTTCTTGAATTTGGCAAACAGACGATTCTTCCTGAGCCTCTGCAATACCTGTCGAACATCTCTTCTATGTGAGTGCAGATCAGAAGCGAACACCAGGATAACGTCCAGGTACACTACCACGCATAAGTATAGAAGATCTCGGAAGATGTCATTTACCAGTAGAGATGAGCGTTGTTCTACTCGAACTGTTCGCCAATCTCAAATTCGAGCTGTTTTGGGCGGTGTTCGAGCCGTTCGGCGAACACGAACAATTTGAGAAAAATTCGGCTGTTCGAGGTTATGTTCGATAACTGTTCGTGCACCAAAATCATAACTGGATTTTTTCTCAGTAATGATGAAAATTAATGTTAATACGCAGTTTGAGTGTACAGCGGGGTGGGGGGAGGGGCAGGGGATGGATCTCTGCAGGAACAATGAAGATCTCCATTTTTTTTCTCTCTTTCCCGCATTTACAGTGGGGAGGTGCAATCTGTCAGCGTATCAGCAGCGCTGTGTGTGGGACTTGTTCTATTAATCCATCTATACTGACCTCCATCAGGTTGCAAACTGAATATAATTTTTTTCTGCATCTAGCTCTGAATAAATATTTGGCCTTCTAGCAGTGTGTGGGACTTTCTCTGTTAGTCCATCTATACTGACCTCCATCAGGTTGCAAATTAAAAATAATTTTTATCTGCATCTACAGTACCTCTGAAAAAATATTTGGGCTTCTAGCTGTGTGTGGGACTTGTTCTATTAGTCCATCTATACTGACCTCCATCAGGTTGCAAATTGAATATAATTTTTATCTGCATCTAGCTCTGAAAAAATATTTGGCCTTCTAGCAGTGTGTGGGACTTTCTCTATTAGTCCATCTATTCTGACCTCCATCAGGTTGCAAATTAAAAATAATTTTTATCTGCATCTACCTCTGAAAAAATATTTGGGCTTCTAGCTGTGTGTGGGACTTGTTCTATTACTCCATCTATACTGACCTCCATCAGGTTGCAAACTGAATATATTTTTTTCTGCATCTACCTCTGAAAAAATATTGGGCTTCTAGCTGTGTGTGGGACTTGTTGTATTAGTCCATCTATACTGACCTCCATCAGGTTGCAAATTAAAAATATTTTTTATCTGCATCTACCTCTGAAAAAATATTTGGGCTTCTAGCTGTGTGTGGGACTTGTTCTATTTGTCCATCTATACTGACCTCCATCAGGTTGCAAATTGAATATAATTTTTATCTGCATCTAGCTCTGAAAAAATATTTGGCCTTCTAGCAGTGTGTGGGACTTGTTCTATTAGTCCACCTATACTGACCTCCATCAGGTTGCAAATTCAAAATAATTTTTTGTCTGCATCTAGCTCTGAAAAAATATTTGGCCTTCTAGCAGTGTGTGGGACTTTCTCTATTAGTCCATCTATACTGACCTCCATCAGGTTGCAAACTGAATATATTTTTTTCTGCATCTACCTCTGAAATAATATTGGGCTTGTAGCTGTGTGTGGGACTTGTTCTATTAATCCATCTATACAGACCTCCATCAGGTTGCAAACTGAATAAAAAATTTTTCTGCATCTACCTCTGAAAAAATATTTGGGCTTCTAGCTGTGTGTGGGACTTGTTCTATTAGTCCATCTATACTGACCTCCATCAGGTTGCAAATTGAATATAATTTTTTTCTGCATCTAACCCAGCCAATAGTTTTGGCCTAATACCACAGTTTGGCCACTCAGCTCTGCTCGGTTCCCATCCATTGTTTTTTTGTGCAAACAACTCCAGAGTTGTGAATTAGTTAACCACCAAAATGAGTGGAAAAAGGCCTGCTGCTGGTGGAAAGGGGAATAGACGTGTTGGGAAGGGGAAAAAAGGTTGTGTCCGTGGGGTAGGTGTTAAAGCAACAGTAACATCTGCAGAAGAAAGACCATCTTCCAGCCAAACTAAAATGTCTACTTCTTTTAGCGGACAATGTGATTAGATACCTTTCTTATGGCCACGCCAATCGCTACAAATTCCAGATGAGGCACAAAAACAGCAGGTGCTTCAACGGATATCAAGTGCTCCTTTAAGTGGGCTCTCCTCCACATCAACTTCAACATCACAAATACTCCAGTCCTCAAAGGTGTCACCCCAATCGCACTTGTTTCCTCACAGCCCCAAATCTCCAGCTGCCCGTCTGAGTATGAGGTAGAACAGATGGTTGAGTCTGCAGAGCTGTTTACTCATACTATAGCCTGGGAATCAGAGGTCGACTCCAGCGCTTCTGTGAATCCAGACAAGGAAATGATCTGCACTGATGCCCAGAATCTTTATGAGTCGGATCCAGGACCAGACGCAGAAGGTTCTGACCATAATGTAGACCCTCATTCCCAAACTGTAACTCCTGTTGGTGGAGACAATGAGGAAGACGATGATAAGACTCAAATACCTGATTGGAGTGACAACTTTAGTTTTTTGTCAGGGCAGGAACAGGTTGGCTCTGAGGACGACGGGTGTGATAACGCACAGGGTGATGATGATGAGGTTGGAGATCCCACTTACTGTCAACCCACAGTCAGCCAAGAGATGAGGTCAGCAGAGGAGGTGGAGGAAGATGCTAGTGACGACGAGGTCAGGTTGCGCCTTCCTGGACAGAGACGTAGTACTGGAAGCACGTCAACAACTGCATCCTCAAACACAACTCTGCCTCTCACCACAAGTCGTGGTGGCTCTTCAGGTCACATGGGTGCTAAGCCTTGCATAGCCTGGGCATTTTTTCAGATCGATAAAGATGACCCAACTCGTGTTATCTGTAACATTTGTCAGCAAAAACTAAGTAGAGGCCAAAAAATACATAGTTTGAGTACTTCATGCATGAACCGGCACATGGACATGAAGCATAAGTTGCAGTGGGATGCTCAGTGTGCTACAATGCGGCCTAGCCGGCCGGGCCAACCGCCGTCTGCCATATCTTGTGCATCCGCGACCTCTTCATCCTCTGTGACTGGGGGGACAGCAGTCACACCTGTTTTGGGGCGCAGACCTGCCACCTCTTTACCCGCAACAGCCAGCGTGATTGGCAGGTCATCATTTTCTTTGGAGGTGGTAACACCAGCTGGTGTTGAGCGCTGTCCGACATCGATAGCACCACCTTTGGATCAAGGCAACCTAACATGTCCGCCTGCATCTTCCTCACAGACAGGCAGTTTGCCGGGGACACCCTTATCAACCCCGTCTAAGCACAATAGCCAGCCCTCGGTCCCTCAGATGTGGACAAGTAAAAGACCATTTCCTCCTAGCCATGAGAAAGCTAAGAGGTTGAATTTCACCATCTGCAAGCTCTTGGCTACAGAAATGCTGCCTTTCCGACTGGTGGACACAGAGGATTTTCGAGACCTTATGTCCATCGCAGTGCCCCAGTACCAGATGCCCAGTCGGCACTACTTCTCAAAGAAAGGTGAGCCTGCGCTCCACCAGCATGTCGCACACAACATCACCGCTTCTTTGAGAAACTCTGTGTGTGACAGGGTGCATTTCACCACAGACACTTGGACGAGTAGGCATGGACAGGGGCGTTACATGTCGCTGACTGGGCACTGGGTAACTATGGTGACAGCAGGACAAGGGGCTGCTGTCCAAGTCTTGCCGTCCCCACGAGTTGTGCGTCAATCCTCTTTATGTCAAAGTTCCTCCACTGCTTCTGCCTCCTCAACCTCCTCTCGGTCTTCCACCTGCACCCAAAGCCTGTCTGGTCAAGCCACAAGCTTTCTAACTGCGCAGAAGGGATCCTGCACACCTCCTTACTATGCTGGCAGTAGGGCTCAACGTCATCAGGCGGTTTTTACATTGAAATGTCTGGGAAATGTGAGTCACACAGCTGAGGAGTTGTGGTCAGCTCTGGAGAACCAATTTCATGAATGGTTGTCTCCACTGGACCTGAAACCAGGGAAGGCCGTGTGCGACAATGCTGCAAAAGTGGGTGCGGCCCTTCGCCGGGGCAATGTCACACACGTGCCTTGTATGGCTCACGTGTTGAACCTGGTTGTCCAGCAATTTTTAGCCCACTATCCCAGACTAGATGGCCTTCTGCAGAGTTCACGGTCGCTGTGTGCTCACTTACGCCGTTCGCATCCCGCAGCTCAGCGACTTACATCTCTACAGAAGTCGTTGGGCCTGCCACTTCACCGGCTAAAATGCGATGTGCCTACCCGGTGGAATTCAACTCTGCACATGTTGCAGCGACTGTGGCAGCACCGACTAGCCCTGGTGCAATACGTTCTGACGTGTAGCCTGGGCCAACGAGATCCACAGGTGGGGCAAATCACGCTGGAGGAGTGGTCTCAGATCAGGGACCTATGCACCCTTCTGCACAGTTTTGAAATGGCGATGAAGATGTTTAGTGCTGACGATGCCATTATCAGCATGACTATTCCGGTGATTTACATGCTGGAGCACATGTTAAACAGAATTCGGAGTCAGGTGGTGGCACAAGAGGAGGTAGAGGAAGTAGAGGTGGAGGAGTTGTATGCGGAAGGGCTAACATCTGCAAGGTCCAGACGGTCGGCAGCACCAAGGCGGCAGGCATGTGAGGGTGGGGGAGATGGTTTTACCAGGGCGCATGGTAGCAGCCAAACTAGTGAGGAAGGTGCAGGAGCCCAGGAAGAAGTGGGTGGAAGACTCATCAGATGAGGGAGACCTTGATCACATTTCTGTTGTGCTAGGTTGGGGGGAGAGGACAGAGGAAGGAAGCATGATTGTTACCTCGCCACCAACACAACAGGGACTTGGTGCTCCTGGATGCGCAACACACATGAGTGCCTTCTTGCTGCACTACCTGCAACATGACCCTCGAATTGTGAGAATTAGAAATAATCCTGACTACTGGGTTGCCACACTGTTAGATCCCCGGTACAAAAGTAAATTTGCAGAAATTATTCCTGCCATAGAAAGGGATGCACGCATGCAGGAGTATCAGCAGAGACTGTTGCAGAATCTAACATGTGCTTTTCCACAAAATACCAGTGGTGCACGTAGTGAATCTCACAGTTACAACTTGCCAACCGTGAGACCGTCAAGTGTTCAGCACTCAAACCATAACAGAACCACAGTATCTGCTGGTAACATCAATTTTGCCGAATCATTTCACCACTTTTTTAGCCCATCCTTTGCAAGGCCACAGGAGACAAGAAGTCTGACGCATAGTCAACGCCTAGAGACGATGGTACAGGAGTATCTCCAAGTAAACATTGAAGCCATGACTGTGTCACTGGACCCTTGCTCTTTTTGGGCTTCCAATCTGGATAAATGGCCAGAGCTAGCCACTTACGCCTTGGAGATCTTGTCATGCCCCGCAGCCAGCTTTCTGTCTGAACGTGTGTTCAGCGTTGCTGGTGGTGTGCTGACAGATAAGCTCACGTGGCTCTCCACTGATAATGTAGACAGACTCACGTTCATAAAGATGAACAAATCATGGATCCGAAACGACTTTTCTACCCCTGTGTCATCCTGGGGAGAGTAAAAGCTTGATGATTGGTTAAAATCACCCTACCAACCATTTTAAGCTTTCAAATTACTAATCATGTTTATCTGTATCTTGGCTGGAAAATAATTTGGGCTTTGTAGCAGTGTGCAGCACTGATTCTATTAGGCCATCTATAATAAGCTCCACCAGATTTAAAATGACTAATCATGTTTATCTGTATCTTGACTGGAAAATAATTTGGGCTTTGTAGCAGTGTGCAGCACTGATCCTATTAGGCCATCTATACTAAAGCTTCACCAGATTTAAAATTAATAATAATTTTTAGCTGCATCTAGCCCGGAAAATAATTTTGGGGCTCCGAGATGCGCAAGACACATAAGTGCCTTCTTGCTGCACTACCTGCAGCAAGACCCTCATATTGTCAGAATTCGAAGTAATCATGACTACTGGGTTGCCACACTCTTAGATCCCCCAAACTTTTCGATCAACCTTTTCATTTTAATAAAGACCAAAAAAATGGTCATTTTTGAAATTATAAGCATTAGCAGGTTGTTAGAAACTGAAATCAAACAGTTTTCAACTCAAAACTTTATTCTAGGTGATGTTACATTTTCACATAGGACCCCTTGTTCGAAAGGAGCTTCTGAACTCTCTCGTCCATTGAATTTGTCAGGTTTTGGATGGTTTCTGCTTCAATTGTTTTGCATGAGGACAGAATACCCTCCCAGAGCTGTTGCTTAGATGTGAACTGCCTCCCGCCATCATAGACACTCCTTTTAATGATGCTCCAAAGGTTCTGAATGGGGTAGAGGTCAGGGGAGCATGGGGGTCACACCATAAGTTTGTCCCCTTTTATGCCCATATCAGCCAGAGATGCAGATGTTTTATGTGCAGCATGAGATGGTGCATTATCATGCAAAAAAATGATCTTGCTGTGAAATACACGGTTCTTCTTCTTGAACCATGGCAGGAAGTGCTGTTTGAGAAAATCCACATACATTATGGAGTTCATCTTTAGCGCCTTCAGGGATCCTAAAGGGGCCGACAATCTCTCTCCCCATGATTCCAGCCCAAAACATTACTCCACCTCCTCCTTGTTGGCGCTGTAGCAGTGTTTGCGTGGGGTTTCCATCAACCAGCCATCCTCCACTCCATCCATCTGGACCATCGATCGCTGCACGGCACTCATCCGTGAACAAAACAGTTTTGAAATCAGTCTTCATGTAATGTTTGGCCCACTGGAGCCGTTTCTGCTTGTGTGAAGTGGATAGAGGAGGTCGACAGGATGGCGTATGCACAGCTGCAAACCTCTGAAGGACCCTGCATCTTGTTGTTCGGGGGACGTTGGAGGCACCAGCAGCTTCAAAAACTTGTCTGCTGCTATGACAAGGCTTTTTTGCTGCTGCTCTTTCAACCTGACGTAATTGCCTGTAGGAAAGAGTCCTCAATTTGCCCTTATCAGCACGCACACGTGTGTACTGTGAATCAGCTACATACTTCTTGATTGCCAAGACACTTCATCCTGATCATCGCACAATGTTGATTGTAGTCATGCCTTGACCTAAACGCTCCACAATTTGTTGCTTCTCAGCAGCCGACACATCCTTTTTCTTTCCCATTTTGGCAGAAAATGTAGGCTGCTTAATAATGTGAGACAGCCTTCTTAAGTAGTCTTGCCTAGGACATCATCAGCAAATAGAGAGCACTTGTACTCGGTGCCTCCCACCTCAATCCACCTAATATTGGGGTTATGGCGAATTGATGAGAGCAGGTGCTCCGTCACTAGGATGTATAAGAGAGGGGACAGAGAACATCCCTGCCTTGTCCCATTGGTGATTGTGAAAGGTGATGAAAATGTTCTGACGCGCCCTCTGGGCCTTGGGACACCCGGAGCCGGACCCTTTTTGGTGGATGCTGGTGGTTGTAGTCTCCGTGGCGGCAACCCGGTTCCGTGGCTCAGGGCGGTCAAACCAGTGGCGGAACTATTTATGTGGTTTTGATGTTTAAATGTCCGACTATGCCACCCGTGGATTGCGGTCAGAGTGAACCGCCGCTCCAGGGCAGACCGCTGAGGCTGGTGTTGTGGGTGCAGCAGAGCGTAGCATAACTCCCCACGGGAGGAGTATAGTCTCAGGGCAGTGTATGCGGAGGTTGGGGGTGATGGTGCAGGGCAGCAGCAGTAACGACACGGAGTCAGTGATGCAGTCCAGGGCCTTTACTCACAGTTCTTATTATCCAGACCACGTCTGCAGCTAACGGCTGCCCACGTCGTTCTGTGCTCACCAGGTGAGGGGCTCAGACAACTCCCAGATAACTTTGGAGCGCTTCACAGTACCCCCTTTGTTTGTCCTTTGTCTGGCCTTTCTTACCAACCCTTCTGTCCGGCTGCCTCGGGCCTCCTCTTGGTAAACTTGGCGCCAGTTTCCCTGACCCTATGTGGTGCCTTCCTATCGGGTGTAGCGAGGGGCTGCGCCACTTAAAATGGCACAGCCTCCTGTTTCTAGCTGAGGGTCGTTTCCTGCCTCCACTAGTTTCGGGGACCGGTCTCCCCCTTTGGCCTGACCCCTCCACGCAGGTGGATTCGGGCGTGCGGTGGCAACTCGCCCGTCCGCACCCCTGGGATCCCTTCGTTCCTCATTCCAGGAGCCTTCTCCGCTCCTCTTCCTTCCTTCTCCCTCTTCCAGGCCTGGGCCTCTGTTACTAGGCCCACCTCCGGAGCAGAGCTCATGCAGAGCCCCTGCTCCCTGCCACTTCTGCTCAGACTTCTCTGCACTGAACTAAGATGGTGCCCACCTTTTATACTCCCTTCTCAATGCACCCAGGAACTGCTTCCTCCCTGCTCCTGCACTACAGGGTTCCCCTTCCTCAGTGTTCCCTCCCCCCACTCCAGCCAGGGACAGGGACTGTCGTGCCCATCTCAGGGGCATATTGGTCGCCTTGCCCCACGGCAATGTGGTGTAATGCATGCAGGTGTCGGGTCCTGATCCACACTACATCCTTACCTGAGAGTGAGATATCACACCTCTGGGTGAGGTGCAATACCTCTGTAGCAACCGAGCCCTCAGGGTGCTACAGTTCCATTTATCTTCAGCCTAGGTGACGTATTGCGATACAGGGCCGTGATTTTGGCTATAAAAGGGTCCCCTAGACCCCTACCCCAAGCTTTTTAAGAGAATCATATATGGCGTGCCAGGAGACTCTATGGAATGCTTTCTCAGCATCCAACGAGAGTATCTAATTACAAATTTTTAACTGCATCTAGCCCAGGAAATACTTTGTGCCTAGTAGCAGTGTCTGCTAGTCAGCGGATTATCCCGGCTGTTAAGCAAGCTACACCACCTGTAGTTTGGACACTTAATTTTTTCAAAGGAAATGCTTCGGGACCACGGGATACTCAGTGAAGAGCATCAGGAGGCACCCCAAGGCATAGGGGCTGGGACTGGAAGTAGGATGCCTTGCGGTGGACAGCCGAGCTCGATCCTTATAAAAGCTTTTTAACTGCAGCAGCTTTAGTGGACGCTACTGGAGCTGGAATTACGCGGCTGCTGGCATGAGACTTGCCCCCCAATAGATCCTTGTAAATGGATTTAAAGTGTATTCATTCAAATTAGAGAGACAATTTAAATTAAAAAGCTTAGAGCTGCCTCCACCACAGGGGGGCTCGCTCGACCCACCAGCGGACAGGCACCAGTATTGGGAGAGGGGGGCTGGCCGTCAGCGTTCACCGCGGCTCTGGCACAAACCCGGCGACACGGAGGTGGCACGGGCAGGAGCGGACTGAACGTGTCGGCTTCTCACTTTTTGGATTTTAGAAGGGCATGACATGCCTATATCTGTGTCTCCCCCTCCTTTTACTCCTCCACCTCTTTTCTTTTCGCATGACTATATGTACTTGTCACTTTTCCATGTGTTAGTTGTGTCTTCTGAGCAGTTTGTCAGCTTTTGGACACCTTTGAAGGTGTTTTCTATGTGTTTCTATGTGTTTTTGTTTGCCTGCCATTGGTTTTAACGGTGTTCGAAGGTGTTCGACGAACAGTTCAACGAACAGTTCGGCGAACACACGGGTGTTCGACGAACCGAACCGAACTCGAACACTACGGGGGTGGCTCAACACTATTTACCAGTTCTTGAAAGACTGCAGGTGCGTTGCAGAGTTCAAAGGGCATCACGCGGTACTCGTAATGGCCATCCCGAGTGTTGAATTCTGTCTTCCACTCGTCACCCTGGCGAATCCGGATCAGATTATACGTACCACAGAGATCGAGCTTGGTGAAGATCTTTGTGCTTTTGAAGCGATCAAACAACTCGGGGATAAGAGGCAGAGGATGCTTGTTTTTGATAGTAATTTGATTTAGACCCCCTGTCAATACAAGGGCAAAGAGAGCTGTCCTTCTTCTTGACGAAGAAGAATCCTGCTCCATCCGGAGAGGTGGATTTCTGGATAAATCCCCTAGCAAGACTCTCTTTAATGTACTCGGACATGGCATGGGTCTCGGCCATTGACAGGGGGTAGATTCGACCACGGGGAGGCGACGCACCAGGAATGAGGTCGATGGGACAGTCATACGGCCTATGAGGAGGTAGAGTCTCAGCCTCCTTCTTGCCAAAGACATCAGCGTAAGGGCAGTAGAGTTCCGGCAAACCGGATAGATTAGCTGGAGTGAATGGAGGTCGGGCAGGATGGACAGGAACCAAGCAGGTCTTGTGACACTCCTGGCTCCAGCGGAGAACCTCTCCCAAACTCCAATTCAAGACTGGCTCATGCCTCTGAAGCCAAGCAAGTCCTAGCAGCAAAGGATGAGGCATGATAATTGCCACTTTAGCCCGGTCAGAGGCAAACTGGAGAGCCAGGAGCTCAAAGTGCAGAGTATACTGCTTAATGAAATGCCGACATAGAGCGGGATCACCGCCAAAGCGTGGAGGAGCAGAAAGTCGGGGTCCAATGCTTGGTGCCACACATTCCACTGGGTTGCGGTGCTGCCGGAGCAGTTACCGCTTCTGTAGAGACAGGTGCAGCTGGGGTAGAGAGGGCATCCAGGTGGGTGTGTACAGTCCGCAGGAAAGACAGGATTGTATCCTGTTGTGATCGTTGGCGGGAGACCTCTTGGTAAAGGTCAGAGGCTGAAGAAGCCTGGGAGCCACCGGATTCCATTGCCTGTGCAAACCTTTACGGTACCGGGTGGTGGAACCACTGTGCAGTGGTACAAGGAGGGACTGGAGGGGCGTAACTAGGGGCCTCACACAGACCAGCCATGGCTATACTGCGGCTTAGTCGACTCCGTGAACCATGGAAGGACCGGCGAGGTGGACCAGGTGCTACTCCAGGACCGAACTTGTGAGAGCAGGTGACTCCCATAGGACTTGTGAAAGGTGACGACTGGTATGGCAGATAGGCACGGTTGGAAGGCAGGAACGGCTGGCAGACAGGTAGGCGGACACGGCTGGAAGTCAGGCTGGCGGGCACGGGTGATAGACAGGCTGCCGGGCACGGCTGATAGACAGGCCTGCAGGCACGGCTGGATTGACAGTCTGGTGAGCACGGCTTGATAGCACAAGGACCTGAGAGTTGGAGAGAGTGTTTAGAAAACACACTACTACATTGCACAGGCACCTCCATTTTGGAGGAGGTGCCTTAAATAGCAGATGCCCTCAGGCCTTTGGCCTGGGACATTTTAGGATGGCGCGCACAGCCCCTTTAAGGAGCAGGGAGCGAGTGCGCGCCCCCTAAGCACAATGCCTGGAGATCTTCATGCGGTATGCGTACCCCATATTATGGTTTTCTGGATCAATAAATTCGACTAGTGGCAATAACAGGTCTGTTTTTTATGGGCATACCATTTTGTTCAGTCTCCAGTCTAGTGTCAGAGAAAGTGAATAGCGTGATAGGTTTATTTGTCATAAAAAAAGCGGACACAGATATCTGCTACAAGCATGGAATGTTAGGTTTGTCAAAATGAATGAGACATCGATAAATGCAGACATTAATGCACCGTCAGCTGATGCCTTTGACTAAATCGGCTATACCATCTGTCTGCCTGCCTGACTGCCCGTTGACTATTGTCTTCACTATTTTGCAGGCTACCAAGGCTGATGGACCACACTCTGCTGTGAGACTACTCCTATCCCATAATGGCATCTACAGGTATATTGTAATAAACTTCAAGCATCTCCTTGCCTATCCCATTTTAACTTCCAAATGTTCTGCTGCTATATCCACTGCACAGCCTCACTAGCCATACCCCTCTAGGCTTCCCACTGCTTTTCATAGTGCTTGACTGTACTACTGCTGTCGTGGTTGCCATTGCTAGCCCTGAGCTTGATAAAAAAATCTTTGTAACTGCCTAATCATTTTGTGATTGGCAAACCAGTTGGGTACCCTAAAATAGGGATATGTTTTTTCACTTCTAGTTGAGAGGACATTGCTTCTTCACATTTAAAACAGTGCAGTACACCTGTATTAAACTCTAGGCAACGCATTTCTGACCTACACGATCCTTAGTCTGTGCCTGAGTGAAGCATGGAAAACTGCCAGGTGATATGCAATTGTCAATTAATTAGCTGACAAATGAGTGTAAAATAAATAAAGGATAAGGGTATTAACACATACATAAAGAAATAAATGTAAATAAAACAAAACTAATACAAGGGAATTAACTAGTAATGAATAGAGATGAGTGGTGTTCGACTCGAACTGTTCGCCAATCTCAAGTTCGAGCTGTTTTGGGCGGTGTTCGAGCCGTTCGGCGAACACGAACAATTTGAAAAAAATTCGGCTGTTCGAGGTTATGTTCGATAACTGTTCGTGCACCAAAATCATAACTGGATTTTTTCTCAGTAATGCTGAAAATTAATGTTAATACGCAGTTTGAGTGTACAGCGGGGTGGGGGGAGGGGCAGGGGATGGATCTCTGCAGAAATAATGAAGATCTCTTTTTTTTTTCTCTTTCCCGCATTTACAGTGGGGAGGTGCAATCTGTCAGCCTATCAGCAGCGCACACACGGAGCGAAGTGTTTTTTTTCACACAAGTAAGGGCATGTGTCATTGGCAGTGTATGTCACATGTCCTTGCCCTATAAGACCCAGTCATTTTCCCCGTCGCCACCATTTTCTCACTGCTACAGCTGCGTGTTAGACGGCACCGCTGTTGCTGTGTGCACTATACTTTGTTAATTTCAAGCCAATTTTCGCACAAATCTACAGATAGCTTGGGAGTAGGGAATAGTTGTGATTGCAGTCCTTTTAAGGACTAGGTTACATCATTTCCTATGACTTTTATCAGGCAGGTCTGTGCTCTTAAATAGATAGGTTGGGAGTAAAGACTAATTGTAATTGCCGTCCTTTTCAGGACTAAGTTACATCAGTTCCTATCACTTTTTGCCAGGAAGGTCTGTGCCAGTGCTGTGCAAGTTTTTTTTCACAGCATTTGGCTAAATCTAGCAAAGCAAATCCTTTTTGTCCTCTTGCAGTGTGTGTTATTCAGTGGAGTAGCCTATCTGTGTTGCAAGCTACACCACCTGTGTATAGAGTACAATTTTTTTTACTGCACCTAGTGAAGTAAAACCTTTTGGGAATAGCATCATTCTATTAGTCCATCTATACTAACCTCCACCAGGTTGCAAATTCAATCTAATTTTTTTCTGCATCTAGCTCTGAAAAAATATTTGGGCTTGTAGCAGTGTGTGGGACTTGTTCTATTAGTCCATCTATACTAACCTCCACCAGGTTGCAAATTCAATATAATTTTTATCTGAATCTAGCTCTGAAAAAATATTTGGGCTTCGGCATGTAGCAGTGTGTGAGACTTGTTCTATTAGTCCATCTATACTAACCTCCACCAGGTTGCAAATTCAATATAATTTTTATCTGCATCTAGCTCTGAAAAAATATTTGGGCTTCGGCTTGTAGCAGTGTGTGGGACTTGTTCTATCAGTCCATCTATACTAACCTTCACCAGGTTGAAAATTCAATATAATTTTTATCTGCATCTAGCTCTGAAAAAAAATTTGGGCTTCGGCTTGTAGCAGTGTGTGGGACTTATTCTATTAGTCCATCTATACTAACCTCCACCAGGTTGCAAATTCAATATAATTTTTGTCTGCATCTAGCTCTGAAAAAATATTTGGGCTTCGGCTTGTAGCAGTGTGTGGCACTTGTTGTATTAGTCCATCTATACTAACCTCCACCAGGTTGAAAATTCAATATCATTTTTATCTGCATCTAGCTCTGAAAAAATATTTGGGCTTCGGATTGTAGCAGTGTGTCGGACTTGTTCTATTAGTCCATCTATACTAACCTCCACCAGGTTGAAAATTCAATATAATTTTTTCTGCTTCTAGCTCTGAAAAAATATTTGGGCTTCGGCTTGTAGCAGTGTGTGGGACTTGTTCTATTAGTCCATCTATACTAACCTCCCCCAGGTTGCAAATTCAATATAATTTTTATCTGCATCTAGCTCTGAAAAAATATTTGGGCTTCGGCTTGTAGCAGTGTGTGGGACTTGTTCTATTAGTCCATCTATACTAACCTCCACCAGGTTGCAAATTCAATATAATTTTTATCTGCATCTAGCTCTGAAAAAATATTTGGGCTTCGGCTTGTAGCAGTGTGTGGGACTTGTTCTATTAGTCCATCTATACTAACCTCCACCAGGTTGCAAATTCAAAACAATTTTTAGCTTCATCTAGCCCGGAAAATAATTTTGGGCTTAGTAGCAGTGTGTGATACTCAATGTATTAGGCCATCTATACCAAGCTCCACCAGCTTTGAAATTAATAATAATTTTTAGCTGCATCTTGCCTGTAAACTAATATTGGGCATATTAGCAGTGTGTTGTACTCAGTGTATTAGGCCATCTATACCAAGCTCCACCAGCTTTGAAATTAATAATAATTTTTAGCTGCATCTAGCCTGAAAATTTTTTTTCTTCCCAATAGTGGTAGCATTAGAAATATGGGACGCGCTCCTGACTAACAAAAATATATGCTTCATAATGAAAAACACCAGCCTAGCGCACTGCATTAATAAGATGGCATCATCGTCTCTCCTGTTTACGCCGGCTAGCATTCCTGTGCCTAAGACACAATGCATGGGTCCGCGCTAGCCACGATGCTGAGGGGTCTAAAGCTGCTGCTAATGCTCTATCACAATTCAATTGGCAGATTTTCACAGAGCTCCTCCCCAACGCCCACCCATCGGGCAACAGTTGCCCACCCTCCCTATGGGATCTAGTGGTGAATAGTTGATGCCATTAATCAGAGCGTCAGTTATCCCGTCAACGTGGCAAGCATACGGTAAGGCATGGAAATAGTGGACACGACTAGTAGCAGGCAGATGGGTTGACCAATGTGAACAAGCCAGATTACAAGTCACCATAGAATTTCTCCACAAGCTAATCATGAGGGGCATATCAGGGTCGTCAGCGCAGCGGTGTCTGACCGGAGTAGCATTTCACTTCCAACTACTGAATTGGGGAGATGTGACAAAGAGATTCATCAGCAGACAATCCATAAAAGGGTGGAAAAGGGGTCAGCCAAGTCAGGAGTGTAGACGTCCTGTCCCGTGTCACTAAAGCTGATTTCTCACATCATATCCCTAACACCATTAACATAACACTCACAATTTGAAGCAACACTACTATCTACTGCATTTGCGATCGCCTTCTTCGGGGCACTATGCATAAGCGAATTAGTCCCTCAATCCAAAATTACCACCAGTGGAGGCTTATTACACCAGGACGTAGTTATAGCCAATAATGCAATACGTCTACGCATACGCCAATTGAAAATGGTTCCAGTGGGCAGGGGCACTTGGGTACTTCTACAACCCACAAACGGTACACTGAGTCGGGTAACAATAGTAAAAACATATATAACCATCAGATTACAAAGTAATTTCTTCCTATCACACATTGATGGAACGCCATTATCAAGATACCAGTTCCAAGCTATATTTAATAAATGCATAACATCGGCAGGGAACCACCCCAAAGATTACGGGACACACTCATTCCGCATAGGCGCGGCCATGGAAGCAGCAAGAGCAGGACTGTCAGAAACGGAAGTACAGAGGATAGGGAGATGGCGATCCACGTGTTTGGCGAGATACATAAGACCGGACTTGTTATCCTAACGTGGTTTGTTTCTTTTACAGGTGACGAAAAGCCAGCAGTGTGAGTGATAGGTCCCTCGTATATATATTGGGCAGAATAAAGGGCGAAAGTCCGCCCAGGCGGGAGGAAATTAGAGTTTCCGTGGAAAATGACCTAGGTCATCACAAGAGCTCTTAACTAATGGCAATAATGAAACTAGACACTGAGCGCTTCAGAGAATTTTTCACAAAACTAATTATAGTATGGTCAGAGATTGTGCCGATAGCGGTATGGCAAGGTTTGCGAGACATCATGGCCATCGAACGGACAAGGCGGGTAATAAATATTCGGATGGCAAAATTTAGAAGAGACAGAGGCGGAGTAGTGATACAACACCGACAACTGGAAGGAGATAAAGCAGGCCTCATACGTACCGACGGTGTTCACTTAATGGATATTGGACTGGACATATTCTTGTCAGGACTCCAGGACGGAGTGGAAGAAGCGTTAAGAGTGATGGATGGGGGTCAGAGTCCTGCATACGAGAATGCAGGATCCTCCGTGGCCTGGAAATAGAAAGGACATGTTGGAGAGTTACACTTGTTGGCCAACTTGCCGGTGGGGAGACCCAGGGCATGCTGCAACAAGCTGAATTATTTTAGAAATAAAATGCCTTTCTAATGGAATGACTATAAAGAGTTAATAAAGCTGTGACCAATCCTCACCCATCCAGTTGTAAGAGTTACATTATTGTATTGTCAAGGAAAGGGGGGCGGTAGGGGGGCTGAGCGTCTGGGTTTGGTTGGGGGTCCCTACAGTCTGCCTAGGCTAGATGCATTTAAAAATTCTTATTAGATACACAGGCGGTGCAGCTTGCTTCGCAGCTGGGCTACTACGCCCAAGTATTGCCTAGGCTAGATGCAGTTAAAAATTCTACACTGTCTAGCAGACACTGAAGCTTTGGAGCAGACCTCTGAGTAAACAGCTCTTCAGACTCAACCATCTGTGTTACCCCAAGCCATAGTGTATGTAGTTTCTTACAGTTAAAAGCGGGGGGGGGGCGACCCAACCCACCTGGAATTGACGATGCCAACGTCACGTAAAACACAGCAAGGTAACTCCAAAAAGAGTCATCATTTTTTCCAAAAATTGTGGCACAGACACCACTTAAGTGGCATCAATTGCCCGAGAGTTGCTTAAAACAATTGGTGAGGTGATTTTACCAAATCCTCAAGCTTTTAGTCTCCCCAGGATGAAACAGGGGTAGAAAAGTCCTTGTGGATCCATGATTTGTTCATCTTTATGAACGTGAGTCTGTCTACATTCTCAGTTGACAGCCGCGTGCGCTTATCTGTCAGCACACCAACAGCAGCGCTGAACACACGTTCAGAGAGAACGCTGGCTGCAGGGCATGACAATATTTCCAAGGCGTGAGTGGCGAGCTCCAGCCATTTTTCCAGATTGGAAGCCCAAAATGAGCAAGGGTCCAGTGACACAGTCATAGCTTCGATGTTCACTTGGAGATACTCCTGTACCATCCTCTCTAGGCGTTGACTATGTGTCAGACTTCTTGTCTCCTGTGGCCTTGCAAAGTATGGTCTAAAAAAGTGGTGAAACGATTTCACAAAATTGCTGTTACCAGCAGATACTGTGTTTCTGTTACGGTTTGAGTGATGAAGACTCAATAGTCC
Organism: Phyllobates terribilis; assembly: GCF_046119375.1. Taxonomy (NCBI): domain Eukaryota; kingdom Metazoa; phylum Chordata; class Amphibia; order Anura; family Dendrobatidae; genus Phyllobates; species Phyllobates terribilis. The sequence continues at coordinate 451,322,309 of NW_027362764.1, forward strand.
CACGGTTTGCAAGTTAGAACTGTGAGATTCACTACGTGCACCACTGGTGTTTTCTGGAAAAGCACATGTAAGATTCAGCAACAGCCTCTGCTGATACTCCTGCATGCGTGCATCCCTTTCTATGGCAGGAATTATTTTTGCAAATTTAATTTAGTACCGGGGATCTAAGAGTGTGGCAACCCAGTAGTCGGGATTACTTCGAATTCTGACAATCCGAGCGTCATGTTTCAGGTACTGCAGCAAGAAGGCACTCATGTGTCTTGCGCATCCAGGAGGACCAAGTTCTTGTTGTGTTGGTAGCGAGGTAAGAATCATGCTTCCTTCCTCTGCCCTCTCCCCCCAACCTCGCACAACAGAAATGTGATCAAGGTCTCCCTCATCTGATGTGTCTTACATGTACATCGCCAGTTCGTCCTCCACTTCTTCCTCGGCTCCTGCACCTTCCTCAACAGTTTGGCTGCTACCATGCACCCTGGGTAATCTCTCTCCCCCACCCTCACATGCCTGCTGCCTTGGTGCTGCCGACCGTCTGGACCTTGGAGATGTTAGCCCTTCTGCATACAACTCCTCCTCCTCTACTTCCTCCACCTCCTCTTGTCCCACCACCTGACTCTGAATTCTGTTTAACGTGTGCTCCAGCATGTAAATCACCAGAATAGTCATGTTGATAATGGCATCGTCGTCAGCACTAAACATCTTCGTCGCCATTTCAAAACTGTGCAGAAGGGTGTGTGGCGCCCCTGAGTGTTCAGTCGCCACAGAGGTACTGCATCTCACCCAGAGGTGTGGTATCTCACCCTCAGGTAAGGAAGGAGTATGGCTCGGGACCCTAACACCTGCATCCAACACATACCCGCAGTGGGGGTAGGACGAGATTGCTCCTAAGGGAGTGCATAGTCCCATGTCCCTAGCTGGCGGGAGGTTCCTATGTAGTGGGTGTGGGTGGAGAAAGCAGCTAAGGGGAGCACATGACAGGGAGAGTATAAATATGAAGCCATTTTAGAAAGAGCAAGCCAGTCAGAGGAGGAGAAGTGACAGGAGCAGAGGCTCTGCATGAGCTCTGCTCCGGAGGCGGGCCTAGCCTTGGAGGCCCAGGACTGAAGGAGAGAAGAGAGGAGTGGGAGCAAGAAGGCTCCAGGAACCGAAGGGACCCTAGGGGTACAGGCCATGCAGAAGGCCACCCGTACGCCCGCTGCTACCAGGAGGTAAAGGTGTCAGGCCAGATAAGGGGAACCGGTCCCTCAACTAGCAGAGAAACAGCAAGGCTCAACTAGAAACCGGAGGCTGCAGCATTTCATGTACTGCAGGCCAAAGTCCACACCAGTCTCACTAAGAAGGTAGCCACATAGGACCCAGGGGACGGAACACACGTCGCCCGCCAAGGCCCGAGGATACCGGATAGAAGTGTCACTGGGTGTGAGGTGCAGGGAGAAGGCCAGAGAAAGGACACACAGAAGGGGGTCCTGCTAAGTACTCCGGAGCTATCGGGGGGTGGACTGAGCCCCTCACTGAGTACGCACAGCACGATGGGGGAGATTACTCTGGTACCTGTAATCTGGACTGCAACAACTGTGAGTAAAGATCTTGGGACTGCATCACACGGACTCTGTGTTCATTACTGACTCCCTGCACTACAACAACCATCATCCACCCACACTGCCCTGAAGCTACACTCTTCCTGTGGGGAATAATAATACCATTGCTGCAAAACCACCAGCTTCAGAGGACTGTTCCGCAGCGGCGGCCCCGTTTGCCGCACTCCACAGGTGGCGTAGTCGACATTATAAAACCAAAATATACAAATTACCCTTGGATTGACCGCCCTGGGTCACAAACGGGGTCGCCGCCACAGTGACTAAAACTCCCAGCGTCTACCGGTCCGGCTCCGGGTACCCCACGGCCCAGGGGGTGCGTCAACTTCATAGGTCCCTGATCTGAGACCACTCCTGCAGTGTGATTTGCCCCACCTCTGGATCTCGTTGGCCCTGGCTATATGTCAGACCGTACTGCACCAGGGCTTGTCGGTGCTGCCACAGTCGCTGCAACATGTGCAGATTTGAATTCCACTGTGTCAGCACATTGCATTTCAGCCGGTGAACTGACAGGCCCAACGACTTCTGTAGAGATGTAAGTCGTTGAGCTGCGAGATGCGAAAGGCGGAAGTGAGCACACAGCGACCGTGCCCTCTGCAGAAGGCCATCTAGTCCGTGATTGTGGGCTAAAAATTGCTGGACAACCAGGTTCAACATGTGAGCCATACAAGGCACTTGTGTGACATTTCCCCGACGAAGGGCCGCACCCAAGTTTGCAGCATTGTCGCACACGGCCAACCCTGGTTGCAGTTCCAGTGGAGACAACCATTCATGAAACTGGGTCTCCAGAGCTGACCACAACTTCTCAGCTTTGTGACTCACATTTCCCAGACATTTCAAAGTAAACACGGCCTGATGCCGTTGAGCCCTGCTGCCAGCATAGTAGGGAGGTATGCAGGATTCCTTCTGCGCAGTTAGAAAGCGGGTGGCATTACCAGACAGGTTTTGGGTGCAGGTGGAGGGCTGAGAGGAGGTTGAGGAGGCAGAAGCAGTGTAGGTACTTCTAGATAAAGAGGATTGACGTACAACTCGAGGGGATGGCAAGACTTGGACAGCAGCCCCTTGTCCTGCTGTAATCATAGTTAGCCAGTGCCCAGTAAGCGACATGTAACGCCCCTGTCCATGCCTACTCATCCAAGTGTCTGTGGTGAAATGCACCCTGTCACACACAGAGTTTCTCAAAGAAGCGGTGATGTTGTGTGCGACATGCTGGTGTAGCGCAGGCACACCTTTCTTTGAGAAGTAGTGCCGACTGGGCATCTGGTACTGGGGCACTGCGACGGACATAAGGTCTCGAAAATCCTCTGTGTACACCAGGCAGAAAGGCAGCATTTCTGTAGCCAAGAGCTTGCAGATGGTGAAATTCAACCTCTTTGCGTTCTCATGGCTAGGAGGAAATGGTCTTTTACTTGTCCACATCTGAGGGACCGAGGGCTGGCTGTTGTGTTTAGACGGGGTTGAGTAGGGTGTCCCCGGAAAACTTACCGGTCTGTGAGGAAGATGCAGGCAGAAAAGTTAGGTTGCCTTGATCCAAAGGTTGTGCTCTCGATGTCGGAGAGAGCTCAACACCAGCTGGTGTTTCCACTTCCAAATGAAATGGCCACTCACACTGGCTGTTGCGGGTATAGAGTTGTCAGGTCTGCGTCCAAGAACATGTGTGACTGCTGTCCCCCCAGTCACAGAGGATGAAGAGGCCGCGGATGCACAAGATGGGGCAGACGGTGGTTGGCCCGGCCCGCTAGGCCGCATTGTAGCACAGTGAGCTTCCCACTGCAACTTATGCTTCATATCCATGTGCCGGTTAATGCATGAAGTACTCAAACTATGGATTTTTTGGCCTCTACTTAGCTTTTGGTGACAAATGTTACAGATAACACAAGTTAGGTCATCCTTATCGATCTGAAAAAATGCCCAGGCTATGCAAGGCTTAGAGCCCATGCGACCTGAAGAGCCACTACGACTTGTGGTCAGAGGCAGAGTTGTGGTTGATGATGCAGTTGTTGACGTGCTTCCAGTACTCTGTCTCTGTCCAGGAAGGCACAACCTAACCTCCTCATCAATAGCATCTGTGACGCCCAGCTGCGCTTGGTATCACAGCTCCTAGAAGAGTGCATTGATATAATCTTCTACAAGAGGCCCCCATAAACATTCACATATCTCCACCTTCCACCTCAGACCAGCAGAGGGAGCCGGTTAGGGATATAAATAGGGAAGGTGGAGCAAGGCAGTTCAGTTCCTATGAAGAGTTCCTGCAGTAGAGAAGCCTAAGAGAGGTCAGCCTGCAGTGGAGCTCAGTCTAGTCTAGAGAACTCAGTTAATAGTTCAGCAGTGGAGCACGAGGCTCCTGTTAGCTAGATTCAGGGAGCCCAGTTAGAGCTTAAGGTGTGCCGGCCCCATAAGATCGGAGAAGAGCGGCAAGTTGCCGTTAGTGTGTATAGCCTAGTGAGGGCCTGAGTAGGCCAAAGGCGAGTGTAGAGTTGGTACATAGGTGGCAGAGGAGCTCAACCATCTCACCCCGATGCATTTACTGGACACCGGATCCGAGCTTACCGGGATCTCTGACCCAGTAATGCATAACCGGAATCCCTGGAGAACTACAAGTACCAGGATCGCTAAGGTGCTGATACATAATAGAGCCAGGAGACGCTTATGCCCCGCATACTGGGAGCGTGAACTCCAAGACAAGGCCCTACCACAAGGTCAGCCAGCGCAGGACAGAGACAAAGTTAGGCCTAGCTCCAGGCAGGTCAGAAACTTACTACGCAGAGCCATAAAACGGGAGGCCCTACACCCGCTCATTGGGGAGGATCCTGATATGCACCCTTCACCCTACAGTGCTCCGGGATGTGCCTGAATTTCCACCAGTAAAAGGTACTGAAGTGACTACCGTGTCCGTTCCCATTCTTGCTCTGACCCAGCTGGGTCTCGCCTGTCCTGCATTCCCCCTGCATATTCTTTTCTGAGGCCTAGCTCAACCTGTGGGGAGCTATACTATCGAGCTGCGTTATCACCAGCCTCAGTGGACTACTGCAGCACTGGTGCTTCTCACCAGATACCACAAGTGGCGTCACAAACTCTTATAAAATTAACAATTATCCACCCTTTTAAAGACTGACCCCAGGGTACGGGCCCGGGAGCAGACCACCGTGACATCCCAAAGGCAAGGCAAAGGCCCGGGTACCGAGTCATCCCCATCCCCTGGGCTATTCACATCCTCCTCCACCTCCTCTGCTGACCTCATCGACTCGCTGACTGTGGGTTGACAGTAAGTGGGATCTTCAACCTCGTCATCATCACCCTGTGTGTTTTCACACCCGTCGTTCTCAGAACCAACCTCTTCCTGCCCTGACCGAAAAGTCAAGTTGTCGCTCCAATCAGGTATTTGAGTCTCATCATCGTCTTCATCATTGTCTCCACCAACAGGAGTTACAGTTTTGAACGAGGGTCTACATTATGCTCAGAACCTTCTTCATCTGGTCCTGGATCCGACTCATAAAGATTCTGGGCATCAGTGCAGATCATTTCCTCATCTGGATTAACAGAAGCTCTGGAGCAGACCTCCGTTTCCCAGGCAATAGTATGAGTAAACAGCTGTGCAGACTCAACCATCTGTGTTACCCCATACTCAGACGGGCAGCTGGAGACTTGGGAGCTGTGAGGAAGCAAGTGCGATTGGGGTGACACCTTTGAGGACTGGAGTATTTGTGAAGCTGAAGTTGAGGTGGAGGAGAGCCCACTTGAAGGAGCACTTGATATACGTTGAAGCACCTACTGTTTTTGAGCATCATCTGGAATTTGTAGCGATGGGCGTGTCCGTAAGAAAGGGATCGTATCACATTGTCCACGAAAAGAAGTAGACATCTTTGTTTGGCTGGAAGATGGTCTTTCTTCTGCAGATGTTACTCCCCCCCACCACGGGGGGGCACGTCCCACCAGCGGACAGGCACCAGTATTGAGAGAAGGGGGCTGGCCATCAGGGTCCACTGCAGCTCTGGCACAAACCCGGCGACACGGAGGTCGCACGGGCAGCAACGGACTGGCCGTGTCGGCTTCGCGCTTTTTTGGTTTTAGAAGGGCATGACATGCCTATATCTGTGTCTCCCCCTCCTTTTACTCCTCCACCTCTTTTCTTTTCGCATGACTATATGTACTTGTCACTTTTCCATGTGTTAGTTGTGTGCCCCTTGGATATGACAAAAGGTGGATTAGTCCGAATGTATTGTGTTCCGTTTTTGGCACAACTCACAACGGGGATACCACTACGTCTTGTAAGGAAAGTGTTCTGAATGGAACCGCCATTCTACCAAAAGATATTTCTTTTTTTAATTTTCTTGTCACGACGTCTGTGTGTTGGTAGGCTGATTTTAGATTTTTACTCCAGCCTTTCTTGATTTTAGAAGGGCATGACATGCCTATATCTGTGTCTCCCCCTCCTTTTACTCCTCCACCTCTTTTCTTTTCGCATGACTATATGTACTTGTCACTTTTCCATGTGTTAGTTGTGTCTTCTGAGCAGTTTGTCAGCTTTTGGACACCTTTGAAAGTGTTTTCTATGTGTTTCTATTTGTTTTTGTTTGCCTGCCATTGGTTTTAACGGTGTTCGAAGGTGTTCGACGAACAGTTCGGCGAGCATACGGGTGTTCGACGAACCGAACCGAACTCGAACACTACGGGGGTGGCTCAACATTAGTAATGAATGAACTGTCTTGATTGTATTTGGTTGAAATGCTTTGAAACATTTGATGGATTAGGTACTTTAGAATCAACAGAATCTTTGATGTGTTCCAGCATTCTTTGTTTCAGATTTTTAGTTATACACCTGATAATAGATAAATTACATATGCCACACGACACACAATATATTATAATTAATTATATGGATTAACTTATAAACATTGTTATTAATAGAATTATAAGCCTCCATGGTTTTTATAGAATATTTTCAACATGAACATTTATGTGTTCCACATTTGTAAAAACCAGTACAATGAAGCCATGTGGCATTGTGGTTCTTATTTCTGATCATACTGGGAGACAAACATTGCCAAGTGTAGGGGCTCATCTCAATGAAAAACCTCATCCTTCTTAAATAATAGAATATTGTTTCTCATTTTGAGAGAGGATTGGAAGATATTTATTAATGTTCTTCCTGCTTAGTGTAAATTATTTACTGAAGGTAGGATCAAAAATGGACATGCTAGTATGTAAGGGAGAACATTTATTACACTGTGTGCAGAATTATTAGGCAAGTTGTATTTTAGAGGATTATTTTTATTATTGATCAACAACTATGTTCTCAATCAACCCAAAAGACACATAAATATGCAAGCTTAATATTTTTGGAAGATGGAGTGGTTTTTTTTTTAGATTTGACTATCTTAGGAGGATATCTGTTTGTGCAGGTAACTATTACTGTGCAGAATTATTAGACAACTTAATAAAAAACAAATATAATCCCATCTCACTTGTTTATTTTCACCAGGTAGACAAATATCAGTGCACAAAGTTTAGAAATGAACATTTCTGACATGCAAAAACAAAAACCCCAAAAATTAGTCATCAGTATAACCACCTTTCTTTATGATGACACTCAACAGCCTTCCAGCCATAGATTCTGTCAGTTGCTTGATCTGTTTTCGATCAACATTGCATACAGCAGCCACCACAGCCTCACAAACATTGTTCTGAGAGGTGTACTGTTTTCCCTACCTGTAGATCTCACATTTTATGATGGACCACAGGTTCTCTATGGGGTTCAGATCAGGTGAATAAGAGGGCCATGTCATTTTTTTTTTTACTTTTAGACCTTTACTGGCCAGCCACGCTGTGGAGTTGTTGGATGCATGTGATGGAGCATTGTCCTGCATGAAAATCATGCTTTTCTTGAACGATACTGACTTCTTCCTGTACCACTGCTTGAAGAAGTTGTCTTCCAGAAACTGGCAGTAGGTCTGGGAGTTGAGCTTCACTCCATCCTCAACCCGAAAAGGTCCCACAAGTTCATCTTTGATGATACCAGCCCATACCAGTACCCCACCTCCACCTTGCTGGCATCTGAGTCGGAGTTAACACCCCTCCTCATTACAGATATGCACATCACCAGATTTAATTAATTGGTAGTTGGCTCTCAGCCTATGCAGCTTGGAGTAGGACAACATGTATAAAAAGTATCATGTGATCAAAATACTCATTTGCCTAATAATTCTGCACACATTGTATATTGTAATAAATCCACTGTTTTTAATCACATTTTTTTGCATTTTTTAATGTCCATTCTGGATATTTTCTATCACATAATCTAGTGCAAATCGCAAACTTCTATTTCTTTTACAAAATGTCACTAATCACTAGTCACAAATTAATTCTCCAAATGAAATGCCCTTGATGGCATTACTAGAATGTCATAATTTAGCATTTCAAATTGTGTTTCTTGTGGTGTTTCTACAGTAAGTGCATGCATCTATTGTATTGGATTTGAAATGATATGGTGATAATAAATCTTAAAAAGGGATAGAGTTTTGTTGCCAATTATAGGTAAGCCAAAGATTATTTTGATTGATGTTTAAATATACCAAAAATTTGGATATGGTCACTACCAGGCCAAATAAGGATACAGTCATCTATATAGAGGCCATACCACGTTGTATGTTGAAAGAATGGGTTGAACATCGAAAAAATAAACTCCTCTTCCCACATGATGACAAAAATGTTAACGAAAGAAGGTGAGTGTTTGCCTCCCATAGAAAGACCTACTAACTGCAAATAATAATCTCCTTCAAACCTAAAATAATTATGCGCTAGTAAGTACTCTAGAGGCATTACTAGAGATGAGCGGTGTTCGACTCGAACTGTTCACCAATCTCAAATTCGAGCTGTTTTGGGTGGTGTTCGAGCTGTTCGGTAAGCATGAACAATTTGAAAAAAATTCAGCTGTTCAAGGTTATGTTCGATAACTGTTCGTGCACCAAAATCATAACAGGATTTTTTCTCAGTAATGCTGAAAATTAATGTTAATACGCAGTTTGAGTGTACAGCGCGGCGGGGGGATGGGCAGGGGATGGATCTCTGCATAAATAATGAAGATCTCCATTTTTTTTCTCTTTCCCGCATTTACAGTGGGGAGGTGCAATCTGTCAGCCTATCAGCAGCGCACACAGGGAGCGTACTGCTTTTTTTCACATAAGCAAGGGCATGTGTCATTGGCAGTGTATGTCACATGTCCTTGCCCTATAAGACCCAGCCATTTTTCACATAGCCACCATTTTCTCACTGCTGCAGCTGCATGTTAGACGGCACCGCTGTTGCTGAGTGCGCTATTCTTTGAGTGTTAATTTCAAGGCAATTTTTGCACAAATCTACAGATAGCTTGGGAGTAGGGAATAGTTGTGATTGCAGTCCTTTTGAGGACTAGGTTACATCATTTCCTACGACTTTTATCAGGCAGGTCTGCTGTGCTCTTAAATAGATCGGTTTGGAGTAAAGACTAATTGTAATTGCAGTCCTTTTGAGGGCTAGGCTACATTAGTTCCTATCACTTTTTGCCAGGCAGGTCTGTGCCAGTGCTGTGCAAGTTTTTTTCACAGCATTTGGCTAAATCTAGCAAAGCAAATCCTTTTTGGCCTCTTGTAGTGTGTGTTAGTCAGTGGAGTAGCCTATCTGTGTTGCAAGCTACACAACCTGTGTATAGAATACAAATTTTTTTACTGCACCTAGCCAAGTAAATCCTTTTGGGCATAGCATCATTCTGTTGCTAACCTCCACAATACTAACCTCCACAAGGTTGCAAATTCAAAATAATTTTTATCTGCATCTAGCTATGAAAAAATATTTGAGCTTGTAGCAGTGTGTGGGACTTGTTTTACTAGTCCATCTATACTAACCTCCACCAGGTTGCAAATTCAAAATAATTTTTATCTGCATCTAGCTCTGAAAAAATATTTGGGCTTGTAGCAGTGTGTGGGACTTTTTCTATTAGTCCATCTATACTAACCTCCACCAGGTTGCAAATTCAAAATAGTTTTTATCTGCATCTAGCTCTGAAAAAATATTTGGGCTTGTAGCAGTGTGTGGGACTTGTTCTATTAGTCCATCTATACTAACCTCCACCAGGTTGCAAATTCAAAATAATTTTTAACTGCATCTAGCTCTGAAAAAATATTTGGGCTTGTAGCAGTGTGTGGGACTTGTTCTATTAGTCCATCTATACTAACCTCCACCAGGTTGCAAATTCAAAATAATTTTTATTTGCTTCTAGCCCTGAAAAAATATTTGGGCTTGTAGCAGTGTGTGGGACTTATTCTATTAGTCCATCTATACTAACCTCCACCAGGTTGCAAATTCAAAATAATTTTTATCTGCATCTAGCTCTGAAAAAATATTTGGGCTTGTAGCAGTGTGTGGGATTTGTTCTATTAGTCCATCTATACTAACCTCCACCAGGTTGCAAATTCAAAATAATTTTTAACTGCATCTAGCTCTGAAAAAATATTTGGGCTTGTAGCAGTGTGTGGGACTTGTTCTATTAGTCCATCTATACTAACCTCCACCAGGTTACAAATTCAAAATAATCTTTATCTGCATCTAGCTCTGACAAAATATTTGGGCTTGTAGCAGTGTGTGGGACTTGTTCTATTAGTCTTTCTATACTAACCTCCACCAGGTTGCAAATTCAAAATAATTTTTATCTGCATCTAGCTCTGAAAAAGTATTTGGGCTTGTAGCAGTGTGTGGGACTTGTTCTATTAGTCCATCTATACTAACCTCCACCATGTTGCAAATTCAAAATAATTTTTATTTGCATCTAGCTCTGAAAAAATATTTGGGCTTGTAGCAGTGTGTGGGACTTGTTCTTTTAGTCCATCTATACTAACCTCCACCAGGTTGCAAATTCAAAATAATTTTCATCTGCATCTAGCTCTGAAAAAATATTTGGGCTTTTAGCAATGTGTGGGACTTGTTCTATTAGTCCATCTATACTAACCTCCACCAGTTTGCAAATTCTAAATAATTTGTATCTGCATCTAGCTATGAAAAAATATTTGGGCTTGTAGCAGTGTGTGGGACCTGTTCTATTAGTCCATCTATACTAACCTCCACCAGGTTGCAAATTCAAAATAATTTTTATCTGCATCTAGCTCTGAAAAAATATTCGGGCTTGTAGAAGTGTGGGACTTGTTCTGTTAGTCCATTTATATTAACCTTCACCAGGTTGCAAATTCAAAATAATTTTTATCTGCCTCTAGCTCTGAAAAAATATTTGGGCTTGTAGCAGTGTGTGGGACTTTTTCTATTAGTCCATCTATACTAACCTCCACCAGGTTGCAAATTCAAAATAATTTTCATCTGCATCTAGCTCTGAAAAAATATTTGGGCTTGTAGCAGTGTGTGGGACTTGTTCTATTAGTAGATCTTTACTAACCTCCACCAGGTTACAAATTCAAAGTAATCTTTATCTGCATCTAGCTCTGAAAAAATATTTGGGCTTGTAGCAGTGTGTGGGACTTGTTCTATTAGTCTATCTATACTAACCTCCACCAGGTTGCAAATTCAAAATATTTTTTATCTGCATCTAGCTCGGAAAAAGTATTTGGGCTTGTAGCAGTGTGTGGGACTTGTTCTATTAGTCCATTTATACTAACCTCCACCAGGTTGCAAATTCAAAATAATTTTTATCTGCATCTAGCTCTGAAAAAATATTTGGGCTTGTAGCAGTGTGTGGGACTTTTTCTATTAGTCCATCTATACTAACCTCCACCAGGTTGCAAATTCAAAATAATTTTTATCTGCATCTAGCTCTGAAAAAATATTTGGTCTTGTATCAGTGTGTGGGACTTGTTCTATTAGTCCATCTATACTAACCTCCACCAGGTTGCAAATTCAAAATAATTTTTAACTGCATCTAGCTCTGAAAAAATATTTGGGCTTGTAGCAGTGTGTGGGACTTGTTCTATTAGTCCATCTATACTAACCTCCACCAGGTTGCAAATTCAAAATAATTTTTATATGCTTCTAGCACTGAAAAAATATTTGGGCTTGTAGCAGTGTGTGGGACTTATTCTATTAGTCCATCTATACTAACCTCCACCAGGTTGCAAATTCAAAATAATTTTTAACTGCATCTAGCTCTGAAAAAATATTTGGGCTTGTAGCAGTGTGTGGGACTTGTTCTATTAGTCCATCTATACTAACCTCCACCAGGTTGCAAATTCAAAATAATTTTTATATGCTTCTAGCACTGAAAAAATATTTGGGCTTGTAGCAGTGTGTGGGACTTATTCTATTAGTCCATCTATACTAACCTCCACCAGGTTGCAAATTCAAAATAATTTTTATCTGCATCTAGCTCTGAAGAAATATTTGGGCCTGTAGCAGTGTGTGGGACTTGTTCTATTAGTAGATCTATACTAACCTCCACCAGGTTACAAATTCAAAGTAATCTTTATCTGCATCTAGCTCTGAAAAAATATTTGGGCTTGCAGCAGTGTGTGGGACTTGTTCTATTAGTCTATCTATACTAACCTCCACCAGGTTGCAAATTCAAAATATTTTTTATTTGCATCTAGCTCGGAAAAAGTATTTGGGCTTGTAGCAGTGTGTGGGACTTGTTCTATTAGTCCATTTATACTAACCTCCACCAGGTTGCAAATTCAAAATAATTTTTATCTGCATCTAGCTCTGAAAAAATATTTGGGCTTGTAGCAGTGTGTGGGACTTTTTCTATTAGTCCATCTATACTAACCTCCACCAGGTTGCAAATTCAAAATAATTTTTATCTGCATCTAGCTCTGAAAAAAATATTTGGGCTTGTAGCAGTGTGTGGGACTTGTTCTATTAGTCCATCTATACTAACCTCCACCATGTTGCAAATTCAAAATAATTTTTATTTGCATCTAGCTCTGAAAAAATATTTCGGCTTGTAGCAGTGTGTGGGACTTGTTCTATTAGTCCATCTATACTAACCTCCACCAGGTTGCAAATTCAAAATAATTTTCATCTGCATCTAGCTCTGAAAAAATATTTGGGCTTTTAGCAATGTGTGGGATTTGTTCTATTAGTCCATCTATACTAACCTCCACCAGTTTGCAAATTCTAAATAATTTGTATCTGCATCTAGCTATGAAAAAATATTTGGGCTTGTAGCAGTGTGTGGGACCTGTTCTATTAGTCCATCTATACTAACCTCCACCAGGTTGCAAATTCAAAATAATTTTTATCTGCATCTAGCTCTGAAAAAATATTCGGGCTTGTAGAAGTGTGGGACTTGTTCTGTTAGTCCATTTATATTAACCTTCACCAGGTTGCAAATTCAAAATAATTTTTATCTGCCTCTAGCTCTGAAAAAATATTTGGGCTTGTAGCAGTGTGTGGGACTTTTTCTATTAGTCCATCTATACTAACCTCCACCAGGTTGCAAATTCAAAATAATTTTCATCTGCATCTAGCTCTGAAAAAATATTTGGGCTTGTAGCAGTGTGTGGGACTTGTTCTATTAGTCCATCTATACTAACTTCCACCAGGTTGCAAATTCAAAATAATTTTTATCTGCATCTAGCTCTGAAAAAATATTTGGGCTTGTAGCAGTGTGTGGGACTTGTTCTATTAGTCCATCTATACTAACCTCCACCAGGTTACAAATTAAAAATAATCTTTATCTGCATCTAGCTCTGACAAAATATTTGGGCTTGTAGCAGTGTGTGGGACTTGTTCTATTAGTCTATCTATACTAACCTCCACCTGGTTGCAAATTCAAAATAATTTTTATCTGCATCTAGCTCTTAGAAAGTATTTGGGCTTGTAGCAGTGTGTGGGACTTGTTCTATTAGTCCATCTATGCTAACCTCCACCAGGTTGAAAATAAAAAATAATTTTTATCTGCATCTAGCTCTGAAAAAAATATTTGGGCTTGTAGCAGTGTGTGGGACTTGTTCTATTAGTCCATCTATACTAACCTCCACCATGTTGCAAATTCAAAATAATTTTTATTTGCATATAGCTCTGAAAAAATATTTGGGCTTGTAGCAGTGTGTGGGACTTGTTCTATTAGTCCATCTATACTAACCTCCACCAGGTTGCAACTTCTAAATAATTTTCATCTGCATCTAGCTCTGACAAAATATTTGGGCTTGTAGCAGTGTGTGGGACTTGTTCTATTAGTCCATCTATACTAAACTCCACCAGGTTGCAAATTCAAAATAATTTATATCTGCATCTAGCTCTGAAAAAATATTTGGGCTTGTAGCAGTGTGTGGGACTTGTTCTATTAGTCCATCTATACTAACCTCCACCAGGTTGCAAATTCAAAATAATTTTTATCTGATTCTAGCTATGAAAAAATATTTGGGCTTGTAGCAGTGTGTGGGACTTGTTCTATTAGTCCATCTATTCTAACCTCCACCAGGTTGCAAATTCAAAATAATTTTCATCTGCATCTAGCTCTGAAAAAATATTTGGGCTTTTAGCAATGTGTGGGACTTGTTCTATTAGTCCATCTATACTAACCTCCACCAGTTTGCAAATTCTAAATAATTTGTATCTGCATCTAGCTATGAAAAAATATTTGGGCTTGTAGCAGTGTGTGGGACCTGTTCTATTAGTCCATCTATACTAACCTCCACCAGGTTGCAAATTCAAAATAATTTTTATCTGAATCTAGCTCTGAAAAAATATTCGGGCTTGTAGAAGTGTGGGACTTGTTCTGTTAGTCCATTTATATTAACCTTCACCAGGTTGCAAATTCAAAATAATTTTTATCTGCCTCTAGCTCTGAAAAAATATTTGGGCTTGTAGCAGTGTGTGGGACTTTTTCTATTAGTCCATCTATACTAACCTCCACCAGGTTGCAAATTCAAAATAATTTTCATCTGCATCTAGCTCTGAAAAAATATTTGGGCTTGTAGCAGTGTGTGGGACTTGTTCTATTAGTCCATCTATACTAACTTCCACCAGGTTGCAAATTCAAAATAATTTTTATCTGCATCTAGCTCTGAAAAAATATTTGGGCTTGTAGCAGTGTGTGGGACTTGTTCTATTAGTCCATCTATACTAACCTCCACCAGGTTACAAATTAAAAATAATCTTTATCTGCATCTAGCTCTGACAAAATATTTGGGCTTGTAGCAGTGTGTGGGACTTGTTCTATTAGTCTATCTATACTTACCTCCACCTGGTTGCAAATTCAAAATAATTTTTATCGGCATCTAGCTCTTAAAAAGTATTTGGGCTTGTAGCAGTGTGTGGGACTTGTTCTATTAGTCCATCTATGCTAACCTCCACCAGGTTGAAAATAAAAAATAATTTTTATCTGCATCTAGCTCTGAAAATAATATTTGGGCTTGTAGCAGTGTGTGGGACTTGTTCTATTAGTCCATCTATACTAACCTCCACCATGTTGCAAATTCAAAATAATTTTTATTTGCATCTAGCTCTGAAAAAATATTTGGGCTTGTAGCAGTGTGTGGGACTTGTTCTATTAGTCCATCTATACTAACCTCCACCAGGTTGCAAATTCAAAATAATTTTTATCTGCATCTAGCTCTGAAAAAATATTTGGGCTTGTAGCAGTGTGTGGGACTTGTTCTAGTAGTCCATCTATACTAACCTCCACCATGTTGCAAATTCAAAATAATTTTTATTTGCATATAGCTCTGAAAAAATATTTGGGCTTGTAGCAGTGTGTGGGACTTGTTCTATTAGTCCATCTATACTAACCTCCACCAGGTTGCAACTTCTAAATAATTTTCATCTGCATCTAGCTCTGACAAAATATTTGGGCTTGTAGCAGTATGTGGGACTTGTTCTATTAGTCCATCTATACTAACCTCCACCAGGTTGCAAATTCAAAATAATTTTTATCTGCATCTAGCTCTGAAGAAATATTTGGGCCTGTAGCAGTGTGTGGGACTTGTTCTATTAGTAGATCTATACTAACCTCCACCAGGTTACAAATTCAAAGTAATCTTTATCTGCATCTAGCTCTGAAAAAATATTTGGGCTTGCAGCAGTGTGTGGGACTTGTTCTATTAGTCTATCTATACTAACTTCCACCAGGTTGCAAATTCAAAATATTTTTTATTTGCATCTAGCTCGGAAAAAGTATTTGGGCTTGTAGCAGTGTGTGGGACTTGTTCTATTAGTCCATTTATACTAACCTCCACCAGGTTGCAAATTCAAAATAATTTTTATCTGCATCTAGCTCTGAAAAAATATTTGGGCTTGTAGCAGTGTGTGGGACTTTTTCTATTAGTCCATCTATACTAACCTCCACCAGGTTGCAAATTCAAAATAATTTTTATCTGCATCTAGCTCTGAAAAAATATTTGGGCTTGTAGCAGTGTGTGGGACTTGTTCTATTAGTCCATCTATACTAACCTCCACCAGGTTGCAAATTCAAAATAATTTTTAACTGCATCTAGCTCTGAAAAAATATTTGGGCTTGTAGCAGTGTGTGGGACTTGTTCTATTAGTCCATCTATACTAACCTCCACCAGGTTACAAATTCAAAATAATCTTTATCTGCATCTAGCTCTGACAAAATATTTGGGCTTGTAGCAGTGTGTGGGACTTGTTCTATTAGTCTTTCTATACTAACCTCCACCAGGTTGCAAATTCAAAATAATTTTTATCTGCATCTAGCTCTGAAAAAGTATTTGGGCTTGTAGCAGTGTGTGGGACTTGTTCTATTAGTCCATCTATACTAACCTCCACCATGTTGCAAATTCAAAATAATTTTTATTTGCATCTAGCTCTGAAAAAATATTTCGGCTTGTAGCAGTGTGTGGGACTTGTTCTATTAGTCCATCTATACTAACCTCCACCAGGTTGCAAATTCAAAATAATTTTCATCTGCATCTAGCTCTGAAAAAATATTTGGGCTTTTAGCAATGTGTGGGACTTGTTCTATTAGTCCATCTATACTAACCTCCACCAGTTTGCAAATTCTAAATAATTTGTATCTGCATCTAGCTATGAAAAAATATTTGGGCTTGTAGCAGTGTGTGGGACCTGTTCTATTAGTCCATCTATACTAACCTCCACCAGGTTGCAAATTCAAAATAATTTTTATCTGCATCTAGCTCTGAAAAAATATTTGGGCTTGTAGCAGTGTGTGGGACTTGTTCTAGTAGTCCATCTATACTAACCTCCACCATGTTGCAAATTCAAAATAATTTTTATTTGCATATAGCTCTGAAAAAATATTTGGGCTTGTAGCAGTGTGTGGGACTTGTTCTATTAGTCCATCTATATTAACCTCCACCAGGTTGCAACTTCTAAATAATTTTCATCTGCATCTAGCTCTGACAAAATATTTGGGCTTGTAGCAGTATGTGGGACTTGTTCTATTAGTCCATCTATACTAACCTCCACCAGGTTGCAAATTCAAAATAATTTTTATCTGCATCTAGCTCTGAAGAAATATTTGGGCCTGTAGCAGTGTGTGGGACTTGTTCTATTAGTAGATCTATACTAACCTCCACCAGGTTACAAATTCAAAGTAATCTTTATCTGCATCTAGCTCTGAAAAAATATTTGGGCTTGCAGCAGTGTGTGGGACTTGTTCTATTAGTCTATCTATACTAACCTCCACCAGGTTGCAAATTCAAAATATTTTTTATTTGCATCTAGCTCGGAAAAAGTATTTGGGCTTGTAGCAGTGTGTGGGACTTGTTCTATTAGTCCATTTATACTAACCTCCACCAGGTTGCAAATTCAAAATAATTTTTATCTGCATCTAGCTCTGAAAAAATATTTGGGCTTGTAGCAGTGTGTGGGACTTTTTCTATTAGTCCATCTATACTAACCTCCACCAGGTTGCAAATTCAAAATAATTTTTATCTGCATCTAGCTCTGAAAAAATATTTGGGCTTGTAGCAGTGTGTGGGACTTGTTCTATTAGTCCATCTATACTAACCTCCACCAGGTTGCAAATTCAAAATAATTTTTAACTGCATCTAGCTCTGAAAAAATATTTGGGCTTGTAGCAGTGTGTGGGACTTGTTCTATTAGTCCATCTATACTAACCTCCACCAGGTTACAAATTCAAAATAATCTTTATCTGCATCTAGCTCTGACAAAATATTTGGGCTTGTAGCAGTGTGTGGGACTTGTTCTATTAGTCTTTCTATACTAACCTCCACCAGGTTGCAAATTCAAAATAATTTTTATCTGCATCTAGCTCTGAAAAAGTATTTGGGCTTGTAGCAGTGTGTGGGACTTGTTCTATTAGTCCATCTATACTAACCTCCACCATGTTGCAAATTCAAAATAATTTTTATTTGCATCTAGCTCTGAAAAAATATTTCGGCTTGTAGCAGTGTGTGGGACTTGTTCTATTAGTCCATCTATACTAACCTCCACCAGGTTGCAAATTCAAAATAATTTTCATCTGCATCTAGCTCTGAAAAAATATTTGGGCTTTTAGCAATGTGTGGGACTTGTTCTATTAGTCCATCTATACTAACCTCCACCAGTTTGCAAATTCTAAATAATTTGTATCTGCATCTAGCTATGAAAAAATATTTGGGCTTGTAGCAGTGTGTGGGACCTGTTCTATTAGTCCATCTATACTAACCTCCACCAGGTTGCAAATTCAAAATAATTTTTATCTGCATCTAGCTCTGAAAAAATATTCGGGCTTGTAGAAGTGTGGGACTTGTTCTGTTAGTCCATTTATATTAACCTTCACCAGGTTGCAAATTGAAAATAATTTTTATCTGCCTCTAGCTCTGAAAAAATATTTGGGCTTGTAGCAGTGTGTGGGACTTTTTCTATTAGTCCATCTATACTAACCTCCACCAGGTTGCAAATTCAAAATAATTTTCATCTGCATCTAGCTCTGAAAAAATATTTGGGCTTGTAGCAGTGTGTGGGACTTGTTCTATTAGTCCATCTATACTAACTTCCACCAGGTTGCAAATTCAAAATAATTTTTATCTGCATCTAGCTCTGAAAAAATATTTGGGCTTGTAGCAGTGTGTGGGACTTGTTCTATTAGTCCATCTATACTAACCTCCACCAGGTTACAAATTAAAAATAATCTTTATCTGCATCTAGCTCTGACAAAATATTTGGGCTTGTAGCAGTGTGTGGGACTTGTTCTATTAGTCTATCTATAGTAACCTCCACCTGGTTGCAAATTCAAAATAATTTTTATCTGCATCTAGCTCTTAAAAAGTATTTGGGCTTGTAGCAGTGTGTGGGACTTGTTCTATTAGTCCATCTATGCTAACCTCCACCAGGTTGAAAATAAAAAATAATTTTTATCTGCATCTAGCTCTGAAAAAAATATTTGGGCTTGTAGCAGTGTGTGGGACTTGTTCTATTAGTCCATCTATACTAACCTCCACCATGTTGCAAATTCAAAATAATTTTTATTTGCATATAGCTCTGAAAAAATATTTGGGCTTGTAGCAGTGTGTGGGACTTGTTCTATTAGTCCATCTATACTAACCTCCACCAGGTTGCAACTTCTAAATAATTTTCATCTGCATCTAGCTCTGACAAAATATTTGGGCTTGTAGCAGTGTGTGGGACTTGTTCTATTAGTCCATCTATACTAACCTCCACCAGGTTGCAAATTCAAAATAATTTATATCTGCATCTAGCTCTGAAAAAATATTTGGGCTTGTAGCAGTGTGTGGGACTTGTTCTATTAGTCCATCTATACTAACCTCCACCAGGTTGCAAATTCAAAATAATTTTTATCTGATTCTAGCTATGAAAAAATATTTGGGCTTGTAGCAGTGTGTGGGACTTGTTCTATTAGTCCATCTATTCTAACCTCCACCAGGTTGCAAATTCAAAATAATTTTCATCTGCATCTAGCTCTGAAAAAATATTTGGGCTTTTAGCAATGTGTGGGACTTGTTCTATTAGTCCATCTATACTAACCTCCACCAGTTTGCAAATTCTAAATAATTTGTATCTGCATCTAGCTATGAAAAAATATTTGGGCTTGTAGCAGTGTGTGGGACCTGTTCTATTAGTCCATCTATACTAACCTCCACCAGGTTGCAAATTCAAAATAATTTTTATCTGAATCTAGCTCTGAAAAAATATTCGGGCTTGTAGAAGTGTGGGACTTGTTCTGTTAGTCCATTTATATTAACCTTCACCAGGTTGCAAATTCAAAATAATTTTTATCTGCCTCTAGCTCTGAAAAAATATTTGGGCTTGTAGCAGTGTGTGGGACTTTTTCTATTAGTCCATCTATACTAACCTCCACCAGGTTGCAAATTCAAAATAATTTTCATCTGCATCTAGCTCTGAAAAAATATTTGGGCTTGTAGCAGTGTGTGGGACTTGTTCTATTAGTCCATCTATACTAACTTCCACCAGGTTGCAAATTCAAAATAATTTTTATCTGCATCTAGCTCTGAAAAAATATTTGGGCTTGTAGCAGTGTGTGGGACCTGTTCTATTAGTACATCTATACTAACCTCCACCAGGTTGCAAATTCAAAATAATTTTTATCTGCATCTAGCTCTGAAAAAATATTCGGGCTTGTAGAAGTGTGGGACTTGTTCTGTTAGTCCATTTATATTAACCTTCACCAGGTTGCAAATTCAAAATAATTTTTATCTGCCTCTAGCTCTGAAAAAATATTTGGGCTTGTAGCAGTGTGTGGGACTTTTTCTATTAGTCCATCTATACTAACCTCCACCAGGTTGCAAATTCAAAATAATTTTCATCTGCATCTAGCTCTGAAAAAATATTTGGGCTTGTAGCAGTGTGTGGGACTTGTTCTATTAGTCCATCTATACTAACTTCCACCAGGTTGCAAATTCAAAATAATTTTTATCTGCATCTAGCTCTGAAAAAATATTTGGGCTTGTAGCAGTGTGTGGGACTTGTTCTATTAGTCCATCTATACTAACCTCCACCAGGTTACAAATTAAAAATAATCTTTATCTGCATCTAGCTCTGACAAAATATTTGGGCTTGTAGCAGTGTGTGGGACTTGTTCTATTAGTCTATCTATACTAACCTCCACCTGGTTGCAAATTCAAAATAATTTTTATCTGCATCTAGCTCTTAAAAAGTATTTGGGCTTGTAGCAGTGTGTGGGACTTGTTCTATTAGTCCATCTATGCTAACCTCCACCAGGTTGAAAATAAAAAATAATTTTTATCTGCATCTAGCTCTGAAAAAAATATTTGGGCTTGTAGCAGTGTGTGGGACTTGTTCTATTAGTCCATCTATACTAACCTCCACCATGTTGCAAATTCAAAATAATTTTTATTTGCATATAGCTCTGAAAAAATATTTGGGCTTGTAGCAGTGTGTGGGACTTGTTCTATTAGTCCATCTATACTAACCTCCACCAGGTTGCAACTTCTAAATAATTTTCATCTGCATCTAGCTCTGACAAAATATTTGGGCTTGTAGCAGTGTGTGGGACTTGTTCTATTAGTCCATCTATACTAACCTCCACCAGGTTGCAAATTCAAAATAATTTATATCTGCATCTAGCTCTGAAAAAATATTTGGGCTTGTAGCAGTGTGTGGGACTTGTTCTATTAGTCCATCTATACTAACCTCCACCAGGTTGCAAATTCAAAATAATTTTTATCTGATTCTAGCTATGAAAAAATATTTGGGCTTGTAGCAGTGTGTGGGACTTGTTCTATTAGTCCATCTATTCTAACCTCCACCAGGTTGCAAATTCAAAATAATTTTCATCTGCATCTAGCTCTGAAAAAATATTTGGGCTTTTAGCAATGTGTGGGACTTGTTCTATTAGTCCATCTATACTAACCTCCACCAGTTTGCAAATTCTAAATAATTTGTATCTGCATCTAGCTATGAAAAAATATTTGGGCTTGTAGCAGTGTGTGGGACCTGTTCTATTAGTCCATCTATACTAACCTCCACCAGGTTGCAAATTCAAAATAATTTTTATCTGAATCTAGCTCTGAAAAAATATTCGGGCTTGTAGAAGTGTGGGACTTGTTCTGTTAGTCCATTTATATTAACCTTTACCAGGTTGCAAATTCAAAATAATTTTTATCTGCCTCTAGCTCTGAAAAAATATTTGGGGTTGTAGCAGTGTGTGGGACTTTTTCTATTAGTCCATCTATACTAACCTCCACCAGGTTGCAAATTCAAAATAATTTTCATCTGCATCTAGCTCTGAAAAAATATTTGGGCTTGTAGCAGTGTGTGGGACTTGTTCTATTAGTCCATCTATACTAACTTCCACCAGGTTGCAAATTCAAAATAATTTTTATCTGCATCTAGCTCTGAAAAAATATTTGGGCTTGTAGCAGTGTGTGGGACTTGTTCTATTAGTCCATCTATACTAACCTCCACCAGGTTACAAATTAAAAATAATCTTTATCTGCATCTAGCTCTGACAAAATATTTGGGCTTGTAGCAGTGTGTGGGACTTGTTCTATTAGTCTATCTATGCTTACCTCCACCTGGTTGCAAATTCAAAATAATTTTTATCGGCATCTAGCTCTTAAAAAGTATTTGGGCTTGTAGCAGTGTGTGGGACTTGTTCTATTAGTCCATCTATGCTAACCTCCACCAGGTTGAAAATAAAAAATAATTTTTATCTGCATCTAGCTCTGAAAATAATATTTGGGCTTGTAGCAGTGTGTGGGACTTGTTCTATTAGTCCATCTATACTAACCTCCACCATGTTGCAAATTCAAAATAATTTTTATTTGCATCTAGCTCTGAAAAAATATTTGGGCTTGTAGCAGTGTGTGGGACTTGTTCTATTAGTCCATCTATACTAACCTCCACCAGGTTGCAAATTCAAAATAATTTTTATCTGCATCTAGCTCTGAAAAAATATTTGGGCTTGTAGCAGTGTGTGGGACTTGTTCTATTAGTCCATCTATACTAACCTCCACCATGTTGCAAATTCAAAATAATTTTTATTTGCATATAGCTCTGAAAAAATATTTGGGCTTGTAGCAGTGTGTGGGACTTGTTCTATTAGTCCATCTATACTAACCTCCACCAGGTTGCAACTTCTAAATAATTTTCATCTGCATCTAGCTCTGACAAAATATTTGGGCTTGTAGCAGTGTGTGGGACTTGTTCTATTAGTCCATCTATACTAACCTCCACCAGGTTGCAAATTCAAAATAATTTATATCTGCATCCAGCTCTGAAAAAATATTTGGGCTTGTAGCAGTGTGTGGGACTTGTTCTATTAGTCCATCTATTCTAACCTCCACCAGGTTGCAAATTCAAAATAATTTTTATCTGCATCTAGCTCTGAAAACATATTTGGGCATGTAGCAGTGTGTGGGACTTGTTCTATTAGTCCATCTATACTAACAACCACAAGGTTCCAAATTCAAAATAATTTTTATCTGCATCTAGCTCTGAAAAAATATTCGGGATTGTAGCAGTGTGTGGGACTTGTTCTATTAGTCCATCTATACTAACCTCCACCAGGTTGCAAATTCAAAATAATTTTTATCTGCATCTAGCTCTGAAAAAATATTTGGACTTGTAGCAGTGAATGGGACTTGTTCTATTAGTCCATCTATACTAACCTCCACCAGGTTGCAAATTCAAAATAATTTATATCTGCATCTAGCTCTGAAAAAATATTTGGGCTTCTAGCAGTGTGTGGGACTGGTTCTATTAGTCCATCTATACTAACCTCCACCAGGTTGCAAATTCAAAATAATTTTTATCTGCATGTAGCTATTAAAAAATATTTGGGCTTCTAGCAGTGTGTGGGACTGGTTCTATTAGTCCATCTATACTAACCTCCACCAGGTTGCAAATTCAATATAATTTTTATCTGCATCTAGCTCTGAAAAAATATTTGGGCTTGTAGCAGTGTGTGGGACTTGTTCTATTAGTTCATCTATGCTAACCTCCGCCAGGTTGCAAATTCAAAATAATTTGTATCTGCATCTAGCTCTGAAAAAATATTTGGGCTTGTAGCAGTGTGTGGGACTTGTTCTATTAGTCCATCTATACTAACCTCCACCAGGTTGCAAATTCAAAATAATTTTTATCTGCATCTAGCTCTGAAAAAATATTTGGGCTTGTAGCAGTGTGTGGGACTTGTTCTATTAGTACATCTATACTAACCTCCAACAGGTTTCAAATTCACAATAATTTTTATCTGCATCTAGCTCTGAAAAAATATTTGGGCATGTAGCAGTGTGTGGGACTTGTTCTATTAGTCCATCTATACTAACCTCCACCAGGATGCAAATTCAAAATAATTTTTATCTGCATCTAGCTCTGAAAAAATATTCGGGCTTGCAGCAGTGTGTGGGACTTGTTCTATTAATCCATGTATACAAACCTCCACCAGCTTGCAAATTCAAAATAATTTTTATCTGCATCTAGCTCTGAAAAAATATTTGGGCTTGTAGCAGTGTGTGGGACTTGTTCTATTAGTCCATCTATACTAACCTCCACCAGGTTATAAATTCAAAATAATCTTTATCTGCATCTAGCTCTGAAAAAATATTTGGGCTTGTAGCATTGTGTGGGACTTGTTCTATTAGTCCATCTATACTAACCTCCACCATGTTGCAAATTCAAAATAATTTTTATTTGCATATAGCTCGGAAAAAATATTTGGGCTTGTAGCAGTGTGTGGGACTTGTTCTATTAGTCCATCTATACTAACCTCCACCAGGTTGCAACTTCTAAATAATTTTCATCTGCATCTAGCTCTGACAAAATATTTGGGCTTGTAGCAGTGTGTGGGACTTGTTCTATTAGTCCATCTATACTAACCTCCACCAGGTTGCAAATTCAAAATAATTTATATCTGCATCTAGCTCTGAAAAAATATTTGGGCTTGTAGCAGTGTGTGGGACTTGTTCTATTAGTCCATCTATACTAACCTCCACCAGGTTGCAAATTCAAAATAATTTTTATCTGATTCTAGCTATGAAAAAATATTTGGGCTTGTAGCAGTGTGTGGGACTTGTTCTATTAGTCCATCTATTCTAACCTCCACCAGGTTGCAAATTCAAAATAATTTTCATCTGCATCTAGCTCTGAAAAAATATTTGGGCTTTTAGCAATGTGTGGGACTTGTTCTATTAGTCCATCTATACTAGCCTCCACCAGTTTGCAAATTCTAAATAATTTGTATCTGCATCTAGCTATGAAAAAATATTTGGGCTTGTAGCAGTGTGTGGGACCTGTTCTATTAGTCCATCTATACTAACCTCCACCAGGTTGCAAATTCAAAATAATTTTTATCTGCATCTAGCTCTGAAAAAATATTCGGGCTTGTAGAAGTGTGGGACTTGTTCTGTTAGTCCATTTATATTAACCTTCACCAGGTTGCAAATTCAAAATAATTTTTATCTGCCTCTAGCTCTGAAAAAATATTTGGGCTTGTAGCAGTGTGTGGGACTTTTTCTATTAGTCCATCTATACTAACCTCCACCAGGTTTCAAATTCAAAATAATTTTCATCTGCATCTAGCTCTGAAAAAATATTTGGGCTTGTAGCAGTGTGTGGGACTTGTTCTATTAGTCCATCTATACTAACTTCCACCAGGTTGCAAATTCAAAATAATTTTTATCTGCATCTAGCTCTGAAAAAATATTTGGGCTTGTAGCAGTGTGTGGGACTTGTTCTATTAGTCCATCTATACTAACCTCCACCAGGTTACAAATTAAAAATAATCTTTATCTGCATCTAGCTCTGACAAAATATTTGGGCTTGTAGCAGTGTGTGGGACTTGTTCTATTAGTCTATCTATACTTAGTTCCACCTGGTTGCAAATTCAAAATAATTTTTATCGGCATCTAGCTCTTAAAAAGTATTTGGGCTTGTAGCAGTGTGTGGGACTTGTTCTATTAGTCCATCTATGCTAACCTCCACCAGGTTGAAAATAAAAAATAATTTTTATCTGCATCTAGCTCTGAAAATAATATTTGGGCTTGTAGCAGTGTGTGGGACTTGTTCTATTAGTCCATCTATACTAACCTCCACCATGTTGCAAATTCAAAATAATTTTTATTTGCATCTAGCTCTGAAAAAATATTTGGGCTTGTAGCAGTGTGTGGGACTTGTTCTATTAGTCCATCTATACTAACCTCCACCAGGTTGCAAATTCAAAATAATTTTTATCTGCATCTAGCTCTGAAAAAATATTTGGGCTTGTAGCAGTGTGTGGGACTTGTTCTATTAGTCCATCTATACTAACCTCCACCATGTTGCAAATTCAAAATAATTTTTATTTGCATATAGCTCTGAAAAAATATTTGGGCTTGTAGCAGTGTGTGGGACTTGTTCTATTAGTCCATCTATACTAACCTCCACCAGGTTGCAACTTCTAAATAATTTTCATCTGCATCTAGCTCTGACAAAATATTTGGGCTTGTAGCAGTGTGTGGGACTTGTTCTATTAGTCCATCTATACTAACCTCCACCAGGTTGCAAATTCAAAATAATTTATATCTGCATCTAGCTCTGAAAAAATATTTGGGCTTGTAGCAGTGTGTGGGACTTGTTCTATTAGTCCATCTATTCTAACCTCCACCAGGTTGCAAATTCAAAATAATTTTTATCTGCATCTAGCTCTGAAAACATATTTGGGCATGTAGCAGTGTGTGGGACTTGTTCTATTAGTCCATCTATACTAACAACCACAAGGTTCCAAATTCAAAATAATTTTTATCTGCATCTAGCTCTGAAAAAATATTCGGGATTGTAGCAGTGTGTGGGACTTGTTCTATTAGTCCATCTATACTAACCTCCACCAGGTTGCAAATTCAAAATATTTTTTATCTGCATCTAGCTCTGAAAAAATATTTGGACTTGTAGCAGTGAATGGGACTTGTTCTATTAGTCCATCTATACTAACCTCCACCAGGTTGCAAATTCAAAATAATTTATATCTGCATCTAGCTCTGAAAAAATATTTGGGCTTCTAGCAGTGTGTGGGACTGGTTCTATTAGTCCATCTATACTAACCTCCACCAGGTTGCAAATTCAAAATAATTTTTATCTGCATGTAGCTATGAAAAAATATTTGGGATTGTAGCATTGTGTGGGACTTGTTCTATTAGTCCATTTATACTAACCTCCACCAGGTTGCAAATTCAAAATAATTTTTATCTGCATCTAGCTCTGAAAAAATATTCGGGCTTGTAGCAGTGTGTGGGACTTGTTCTATTAGTCCATCTATACTAACCTCCACTAGGTTGCAAATTCAAAATAATTTTTATCTGCATCTAGCTCTGAAAAAATATTTGGACTTGTAGCAGTGAGTGGGACTTGTTCTATTAGTCCATCTATACTAACCTCCACCAGGTTGCAAATTCAAAATAATGTTTATCTGCATCTAGCTCTGAAAAAATATTTGGGCTTGTAGCAGTGTTTGAGACTTGTTCTATTAGTCCATCTATGCTAATCTCCACCAGGTTGCAAATTAAAAATAATTTTTATCTGCATCTAGCTCTGAAAAACTATTTGGGCCTGTAGCAGTGTGTGGGACTTGTTCTATTAGTCCATCTATACTAACCTCCACCAGGTTGCAAATTCAATATAATTTTTATCTGCATCTAGCTCTGAAAAAATATTTGGGCTTGTAGCAGTGTGTGGGACTTGTTCTATTAGTTCATCTATGCTAACCTCCGCCAGGTTGCAAATTCAAAATAATTTGTATCTGCATCTAGCTCTGAAAAAATATTTGGGCTTGTAGCAGTGTGTGGGACTTGTTCTATTAGTCCATCTATACTAACCTCCACCAGGTTGCAAATTCAAAATAATTTTTATCTGCATCTAGCTCTGAAAAAATATTTGGGCTTGTAGCAGTGTGTGGGACTTGTTCTATTAGTCCATCTATACTAACCTCCAACAGGTTGCAAATTCACAATAATTTTTATCTGCATCTAGCTCTGAAAAAATATTTGGGCATGTAGCAGTGTGTGGGACTTGTTCTATTAGTCCATCTATACTAACCTCCACCAGGATGCAAATTCAAAATAATTTTTATCTGCATCTAGCTCTGAAAAAATATTCGGGCTTGCAGCAGTGTGTGGGACTTGTTCTATTAATCCATGTATACAAACCTCCACCAGCTTGCAAATTCAAAATAATTTTTATCTGCATCTAGCTCTGAAAAAATATTTGGGCTTGTAGCAGTGTGTGGGACTTGTTCTATTAGTCCATCTATACTAACCTCCACCAGGTTATAAATTCAAAATAATCTTTATCTGCATCTAGCTCTGAAAAAATATTTGGGCTTGTAGCAGTGTGTGGGACTTGTTCTATTAGTCCATCTATTCTAACCTCCACCAGGTTGCAAATTCAAAATAATTTTTATCTGCATCTAGCTCTTAAAACATATTTGGGCATGTAGCAGTGTGTGGGACTTGTTCTATTAGTCCATCTATACTAACAACCACAAGGTTCCAAATTCAAAATAATTTTTATCTGCATCTAGCTCTGAAAAAATATTCGGGATTGTAGCAGTGTGTGGGACTTGTTCTATTAGTCCATCTATACTAACCTCCACCAGGTTGCAAATTCAAAATAATTTTTATCTGCATCTAGCTCTGAAAAAATATTTGGACTTGTAGCAGTGAATGGGACTTGTTCTATTAGTCCATCTATACTAACCTCCACCAGGTTGCAAATTCAAAATAATTTATATCTGCATCTAGCTCTGAAAAAATATTTGGGCTTCTAGCAGTGTGTGGGACTGGTTCTATTAGTCCATCTATACTAACCTCCACCAGGTTGCAAATTCAAAATAATTTTTATCTGCATGTAGCTATGAAAAAATATTTGGGCTTGTAGCATTGTGTGGGACTTGTTCTATTAGTCCATCTATATTAACCTCCACCAGGTTGCAAATTCAAAATAATTTTTATCTGCATCTAGCTCTGAAAAAATATTCGGGCTTGTAGCAGTGTGTGGGACTTGTTCTATTAGTCCATCTATACTAACCTCCAACAGGTTGCAAATTCACAATAATTTTTATCTGCATCTAGCTCTGAAAAAATATTTGGGCATGTAGCAGTGTGTGGGACTTGTTCTATTAGTCCATCTATACTAACCTCCACCAGGATGCAAATTCAAAATAATTTTTATCTGCATCTAGCTCTGAAAAAATATTCGGGCTTGCAGCAGTGTGTGGGACTTGTTCTATTAATCCATGTATACAAACCTCCAATAGCTTGCAAATTCAAAATAATTTTTATCTGCATCTAGCTCTGAAAAAATATTTGGGCTTGTAGCAGTGTGTGGGACTTGTTCTATTAGTCCATCTATACTAACCTCCACCAGGTTAAAAATTCAAAATAATCTTTATCTGCATCTAGCTCTGAAAAAATATTTGGGCTTGTAGCAGTGTGTGGGACTTGTTCTATTAGTCTATCTATACTAACCTCCACCAGGTTGCAAATTCAAAATAATTTCTATCTGCATCTAGCTCTGAAAAAGTATTTGGGCTTGTAGCAGTGTGTGGGACTTGTTCTATTAGTCAATCTATACTAACCTCCACCAGGTTGAAAATTCAAAATAATTTTTATCTGCATCTAGCTCTGAAAAAATATTTGGGCTTGTAGCAGTATGTGTGACTTGTTCTATTAGTCCATCTATACTAACCTCCACCAGGTTGCAAATTCAAAATAATTTTTATCTGCATCTAGCTCTGAAAAAATATTTGGGCTTGTAGCAGTGTGTGGGACTTGTTCTATTAGTCCATCTATACTAACCTCCACCAGGTTGCAAATTCAAAATAATTTTTATTTGCATCTAGCTCTGAAAAAATATTGGGGCTTGTAGCAGTGTGTGGGACTTGTTCTATTAGTCGATCTATACTATCCTCCACCAGGTTGCAAATTCAAAATAATTTTTATCTGCATCTAGCTCTGAAAAAATATTTGGGCTTGTAGCAGTGTGTGGGACTTGTTCTATTAGTCAATCTATACTAACTTCCACCAGGTTGCAAATTCAAAATAATTTTTATTTGCATCTAGCTCTGAAAAAATATTTGGGCTTGTAGCAGTGTGTGGGACTTGTTCTATTAGTCTATCTATACTAACCTCCTCCAGATTGAAAATTCAAATTAATTTTAATCTGCATGTAGCTCTGAAAAAATATTTGGGCTTGTAGCAGTGTGTGGGACTTGTTCTATTAGTCCATCTATACTAACCTCCACCAGGTTGCAAATTCAAAATATTTTTTATCTGCATCTAGCTATGAAAAAATATTTGGGCTTGTAGCAGTGTGTGGGGCTTGTTCTATTAGTCCATCTATACTAACCTCCACCAGGTTGCAAATTCAAAATAATTTTTATCTTCATCTAGCTCTGAAAAAATATTTGGACTTTTACAGTGTGTGGGAATTAATCTCTTAGTCCATCTATACTAAACTCCACCAGGTTGCAAATTCAATATAATTTTTATCTGCATCTAACTCTGAAAAAATATTTGGGCTTGTAGCAGTGTGTGGGACTTGTTCTATTAGTCCATCTATATTAACCTCCACCAGGTTGCAAATTCAAAATAATTTTTATCTGCATCTAGCTCTGAAAAAATATTTGGGCTTGTAGCAGTGTGTGGGACTTTTTCTATTAATCCATCTATACTAACCTCCACCAGGTTGCAAATTCAACATAATTTTTATCTGCATCCAGCTCTGAAAAAATATTTGGGCTTGTAGCAGTGTGTGGGACTTGTTCTATTAGTTCATCTATGCTAACCTCCGCCAGGTTGCAAATTCAAAATAATTTGTATCTGCATCTAGCTCTGAAAAAATATTTGGGCTTGTATCAGTGTGTGGGACTTGTTCTATTAGTCCATCTATACTAACCTCCACCAGGTTGCAAATTCAAAATAATTTTTATCTGCATCTAGCTCTGAAAAAAATATTTGGGCTTGAAGCACTGTGTGGGACTTTTTCTATTAGTACATCTATACTAACCTCCACCAGGTTGCAAATTCAAAATAATTTTTATCTGCATCTAGCTCTGAAAAAATATTTGGGCTTGTAGCAGTGTGTGGGACTTGTTCTAGTAGTCCATCTATACTAACCTCCAACAGGTTGCAAATTCACAATAATTTTTATCTGCATCTAGCTCTGAAAAAATATTTGGGCTTGTAGCAGTGTGTGGGACTTTTTCTATTAGTCCATCTATACTAACCTCCACCAGGATGCAAATTCAAAATAATTTTTATCTGCATCTAGCTCTGAAAAAATATTCGGGCTTGCAGCAGTGTGTGGGACTTGTTCTATTAATCCATGTATACTAACCTCCACCAGCTTGCAAATTCAAAATAATTTTTTTCTGCATCTAGCTCTGAAAATATATTTGGGCTTGTAGCAGTGTGTGGAACCTGTTCTATTAGTCCATCTATACTAACCTCCACCAGGTTGCAAATTCAAAATAATTTTTATCTGCATCTAGCTCTGAAAAATTATTTGGGCTTGTTTCAGTGGGTTGTACTTGTTCTATTAGTCCATCTATACTAACCTACACCAGGTTGCAAATTCACAATAATTTTTATCTGCATCTAGCTCTGAAAAAATATTTGGGCATGTAGCAGTGTGTGGGACTTGTTCTATTAGTCCATCTATACTAACCTCCACCAGGATGCAAATTCAAAATAATTTTTATCTGCATCTAGCTCTGAAAAAATATTCGGGCTTGCAGCATGTGTGTGGGACTTTTTCTATTAATCCATGTATACTAACCTCCACCAGCTTGCAAATTCAAAACAATTTTTTTCTGCATCTAGCTCTGAAAAAATATTTGGGCTTGTAGCAGTGTGTGGAACTTGTTCTATTAGTCCATCTATACTAACCTCCACCAGGTTGCAAATTCAAAATAATTTTTATCTGCATCTAGCTGTGAAAAATTATTTGAGATTGTTTCAGTGTGTTGTACTTGTTCTATTAGTCCATTTATACTAACCTCCACCAGCCTGCAAATTCTAAATAAATTTTATCTGCATCTAGCTCTGAAAACATATTTGGGCTTGTAGCAGTGTGTGGTACTTGTTCTATTAGTCCATGTATACTAAGCTCCACAAGGTTCCAAATTCAAAATAATTTTTTTCTGCATCTAGCTCTGAAAAAATATTCGGGCTTGTAGCAGTGTGTGGGACTTGTTCTGTTAGTTCATCTATACTAACCTCCACCAGGTTGCAAATTCAAAGTAATTTGTATCTGCATCTAGCTCTGAAAAAATATTCGGGCTTGTAGCAGTGTGTGGGACTTGCTCTATTAGTCCATCTATACTAACCTCCACCAGGTTGCAAATTCAAAATGATTTTTATCTGCATCTAGCTCTAAAAAAATATTTGGGCTTGTAGCAGTGTGTGGGACTTGTTCTATTAATCCATCTATATTAACCTCCACCAGGTTGCAAATTCAAAATGATTTTTATCTGCATCTAGCTCTGAAAAAATATTCGGGCTTGTAGCAATGTGTGAGACTTGTTGTATTAGTCCATCTATACTAACCTCCACCAGGTTGCAAATTCAAAATAATTTTTATCTTCATCTAGCTCTGAAAAAATATTTCGACTTTTACAGTGTGTGGGACTTGTTCTCTTAGTCCATCTATACTAAACTCCACCAGGCTGCAAATTCAATATAATTTTTATCTGCATCTAGCTCTGAAAAAATATTTGGGCTTGTAGCAGTGTGTGGGACTTGTTCTATTAGTCCATCTATATTAACCTCCACCAGGTTGCAAATTCAAAATAATTTTTATCTGCATATAGCTCTGAAAAAATATTTGGGCTTGTAGCAGTGTGTGGGACTTGTTCTATTAGTCCATCTATACTAACCTCCACCAGGTTGCAAATTCAATATAATTTTTATCTGCATCTATCTCTGAAAAAATATTTGGGCTTGTAGCAGTGTGTGGGACTTGTTCTATTAGTTCATCATTGCTAACCTCCGCCAGGTTGCAAATTCAAAATAATTTGTATCTGCATCTAGCTCTGAAAAAATATTTGGGCTTGCACCAGTGTGTGGGACTTGTTCTATTAGTCCATCTATACTAACCTCCACCAGGTTGCAAATTCAAAATAATTTTTATCTGCATCTAGCACTGAAAAAAATATTTGGGCTTGAAGCACTGTGTGGGACTTTTTCTATTAGTACATCTATACTAACCTCCACCAGGTTGCAAATTCAAAATAATTTTTATCTGCATCTAGCTCTGAAAAAATATTTGGGCTTGTAGCAGTGTGTCGGACTTGTTCTATTAGTACATCTATACTAACCTCCAACAGGTTGCAAATTCACAATAATTTTTATCTGCATCTAGCTCTGAAAAAATATTTGGGCATGTAGCAGTGTGTGGGACTTGTTCTATTAGTGCAGCTATACTAACCTCCACCAGGTTGCAAATTCAAAATAATTTTTATCTGCATCTTGCTCTGGAAAAATATTCGGGCTTGCAGCAGTGTGTGGGACTTGTTCTATTAATCCATGTATACTAACCTCCACCAGCTTGCAAATTCAAAATAATTTTTTTCTGCATCTAGCTCTGAAAAAATATTTGGGCTTGTAGCAGTGTGTGGAACTTGTTCTATTAGTCCATCTATACTAACCTCCACCAGGTTGCAAATTCAAAGTAATTTGTATCTGTATCTAGCTCTGAAAAAATATTCGGGCTTGTAGCAGTTTGTGGGACTTGTTCTATTAGTCCATCTATACTAACGTCCACCAGGTTGCAAATTCAAAATGATTTTTATCTGCATCTAGCTCTGAAAAAATATTCGGGCTTGTAGCAGTGTGTGGGACTTGTTCTATTAATCCATCTATATTAACCTCCACCAGGTTGCAAATTCAAAATAATTTTTATCTGCATCTAGCTCTGAAAAAATATTTGGGCTTGTAGCAGTGTGTGGGACTTGTTCTATTAGTCAATCTATACTAACCTCCACCAGGTTGCAAATTCAATATAATTTTTATCTGCATCTAGCTCTGAAAAAATATTTGGGCTTGTAGCAGTGTGTGGTCCTTGTTCTATTAGTTCATCTATGCTAACCTCCGAAAGGTTGCAAATTCAAAATAATTTTTATCTGCATCTAGCTCTGAAAAAATATTTGGGCTTGTAGCAGTGTGTGGGACTTGTTCTATTAGTCCATCTATACTAACCTCCACCAGGTTGCAAATTCAAAATAATTTTTATCTGCATCTAGCTCTGAAAAAAATATTTGGGCTTGAAGCACTGTGTGGGACTTTTTCTATTAGTACATCTATACTAACCTCCACCAGGTTGCAAATTCAAAATAATTTTTATCTGCATCTAGCTCTGAAAAAATATTTGGGCTTGTAGTAGTGTGTGGGACTTGTTCTATTAGTCCATCTATACTAACCTCCAACAGGATGCAAATTCACAATAATTTTTATCTGCATCTAGCTCTGAAAAAATATTTGGGCATGTAGCAGTGTGTGGGACTTGTTCTATTAGTCCATCTATACTAACCTCCACCAGGTTGCAAATTCAAAATAATTTTTATCTACATCTAGCTCTGAAAAAATATTCGGGCTTGCAGCAGTGTGTGGGACTTGTTCTATTAATCCATGTATACTAACCTCCACCAGCTTGCAAATTCAAAATAATTTTTTTTTTGCATCTAGCTCTGAAAAAATATTTGGGCTTGTAGCAGTGTGTGGAACTTGTTCTATTAGTCCATCTATACTAACCTCCACCTGGTTGCAAATTCAAAATAATTTTTATCTGCATCTAGCTCTGAAAAATTATTTGGGCTTGTTTCAGTGTGTTGTACTTGTTCTATTAGTCCATCTATACTAACCTCCACCAGGTTGCAAATTCAATATAATTTTTATCTGCATCTAGCTCTGAAAAAATATTTGGGCTTGTAGCAGTGTGTGGGACTTGTTCTATTAGTCCATCTATACTAACCTCCACCAGGTTGCAAATTCAAAATAATTTTTATCTGCATCTAGCTCTGAACAAAATATTTGGGCTTGAAGCACTGTGTGGGACTTTTTCTATTAGTACATCTATACTAACCTCCACCAGGTTGCAAATTCACAATAATTTTTATCTGCATCTAGCTCTGAAAAAATATTTGGGCATGTAGCAGTGTGTGGGACTTGTTCTATTAGTCCATCTATACTAACCTCCACCAGGTTGCAAATTCAAAATAATTTTTATCTGCATCTAGCTCTGAAAAAATATTCGGGCTTGCAGCAGTGTGTGGGACTTGTTCTATTAATCCATGTATACTAACCTCCCCCAGCTTGCAAATTCAAAATAATTTTTTTCTGCATCTAGCTCTGAAAAAAATATTTGGGCTTGTAGCAGTGTGTGGAACTTGTTCTATTAGTCCGTCTATACTAATCTCCACCAGGTTGCAAATTCAAAATAATTTTTATCTGCATCTAGCTCTGAAAAATTATTTGGGCTTGTTTCAGTGTGTTGTACTTGTTCTATTAGTCCATCTATACTAACCTCCACCACCTGTGTATGTAATAAAATTGTTTTACTGCATCTAACACAGCCAATACTTTTGGGCTAATTCCACTGTTTGGCCACTCAGCTCGGCTCAGTTCCCATCCATTGTTTTTTGTGCAAACAACTCCAGAGTCGTCAATTAGTTAACCTCCAAAATGAGTGGAAAAAGGCCTGCTGCTGGTGGAAAGGGGAATAGGCACGATGGGAAGGGAAAAAAAGGTTGTGTCCGTGGGGTAGGTGTAAAAGCAACAGTATCATCTGCAGAAGAAAGACCATCTTCCAGCCAAACTAAGATGTCTATTTCTTCTAGCGGACAATGTGATAGGATCACTTTCTTACGGCCACGCCAATCGCTACAAATTCCAGATGAGGCACAAAAACAGCAGGTGCTTCAACGGATATCAAGTGCTCCTTCAAGGGGGCTCTCCTCCACCTCAACTTCAACATCACAAATACTCCAGTCCTCAGAGGTGTCACCCCAATCGCACTTGCTTCCTCGCAGCTCCCAAGTCTCCAGCTGCCTGTCTGAGTATGAGGTAGAACAGATGGTTGAGTCTGCAGAGCTGTTTACTCACACTATAGCCTGGGAATCAGAGGTGGGCTCCAGAGCTTCTGTGAATCCAGATAAGAAAATGATCTGCACTGATTTCCAGAATCTTTATGAGTCGGATCCAGGAACAGACGCAGGAGGTTCTGACCATAATGTAGACCCTCGTTCCCAAACTGTAACTCCTGTTGGTGGAGACAATGAGGAAGACGATGATGAGACTCAAATACCTGATTGGAGCGACAACTTTAGTTTTTTGTCAGGGCAGGAAGAGGTTGGCTCTGAGGATGACGTGTGTGATAACACACAGGGTTATGATGACGAGGTTGGAGATCCCACTTACTGTCAACCCACAGTCAGCCAAGAGATGAGGTCAGCAGAGGAGGTGGAGGAGGATGCTAGTGATGACGAGGTCAGGTTGCGCCTTCCTGGACAGAGACATTGTACTGGAAGCACGTCAACAACTGCATCCTCAAACACAACTCTGCCTCTGACCACAAGTCGTGGTGGCTGTTCAGGTCACATGGATGCTAAGCCTTGCATAGCCTGGGCATTTTTTCAGATCGATAAGGATGACCCAACTCGTGTTATCTGTAACATTTGTCAGCAATAGCTAAGTAGAGGCCAAAAAATACATAGTTTGAGTACTTTATGCATGAACCGTCACATGGATATGAAGCATAAGTTGCAGTGGGAAGCTCACTGTTCTTCAATGCGGCCTAGTGGCCGGGCCAACCGCTGTCTGCCACATCTTGTGCATCCGCGGCGTCTTCATCCTCTGTGACAGGGGGGACAACAGTCACACCTGTTTTGGGATGCATACTTGCCACCTCTTTACCTGCAACAGCCAGCGTGATTGGCAGGTCATCATTTTCTTTGGAAGTGGGAACACCAGCTGGTGTTGAGCGCTGTCTGACATCGATAGCCTGCATCTTCCTCACAGACCGGCAGTTTGCCGGGGACACCCTACTCAACCCCGTCTAAGCACAACAGCCAGCCCTCGGTCCCTCTGATGTGGACAAGTAAAAGACCATTTCCTCCTAGCCATGAGAAAGCTAAGAGGTTGAATTTCACCATCTGCAAGCTCTTGGCTACAGAAATGCTGCCTTTCCACCTGGTGAAAACAGAGGATTTTCGAGACCTTAAGTCCGTCGCAGTGCCCCAGCACCAGATGCCCAGTCGGCACTACTTCTCAGAGAAAGGTGTGCCTGTGCTCCACCAGCATGTCGCACACAACATCACCGCTTCTTTGAGAAACTCTGTGTGTGACAGGGTGCATTTCACCACAGACACTTGGACGAGTAGGCATGGACAGGGGCGTTACATGTCGCTGACTGGGCACTGGGTAACTATGGTGACAGCAGGACAAGGGGCTGCTGTCCAAGTCTTGCCGTCCCCACGAGTTGTGCGTCAACCCTCTTTATCTCAAAGTTCCTCCACTGCTTCTGCCTCCTCAACCTCCTCTCGGTCTTCCTCCTGCACCCAAAGTCTGTCTGGTCATGCCACAAGCTTTCTTACTGCGCAGAAGGGATCCTGTACACCTCCTTACTATGCTGGCAGCAGGGCTCAACGTCATCAGGTGGTTTTTATTTTGAAATCTCTGGGAAATGTTAGTCACACAGCTGAGGATTTGTGGTCAGCTCTGGAGAACCAGTTTCATGAATGGTTGTCTCCACTGGACCTGAAACCAGGGAAGGCCGTGTGTGACAATGCTGCAAACCTGGGTGCGGCCCTTCGCCGGGGCAATGTCTCACACGTGCCTTGTATGGCTCACGTGTTGAACCTGGTTGTCCATCAATTTTTAGCCCACTATCCCGGACTAGATGTCCTTCTGCAGAGGTCACGGTCACTGTGTGCTCACTTCCGCCGTTCGCATCCCACAACTCAGCAACTTACATCTCTACAGAAGTCGTTGGGCCTGCCCCTTCACCGGTTAAAATGTGATGTGCCTACCCAGTGGAATTCAACTCAGCACATGTTGCAGCGACTGTGGCAGCACCGACAAGCCCAGGTGCAATATGTTCTGACGTATAGCCTCGGCCAACGTGATCCAGAGGTGGGGCAAATCACGGTGGAGGAGTGGTCTCAGATCAGGGACCTATGCACCCTTCGGCACAGTTTTGAAATGGGGGCGAAGATGTTTAGTGCTGACGATGCCATTATCAGCATGACTATTCCGTTGATTTACATGCTGGAGCACATGTTAAACAGAATTCAGGGTCAGTTGGTGGCACAAGAGGAGGTGGAGGATGTAGAGGAGGAGGAGTTGTATGCGGAAGGGCTAACATCTGCAAGGTCCAGATGGTCGGCAGCACCAAGGTGGCAGGCATGTGAGGGTGTTGGAGATGGTTTTACCAGGGCGCATGGTAGCAGCCAAACTAGTGAGGAAGGTGCAGGAGCCCAGGAAGAAGTGGAGGACGAACTGATGGAAGACTCATCAGATGAGGGAGACCTTGATCACATTTCTGTTGTGCGAGGTTGGGGGGAGAGGACAGAGGAAGGAAGCATGATTGTTACCTCGCCAATAAACACAACAGGGACTTGGTGCTCCTGGATGTGCAAGATACATGAGTGCCTTCTTGCTGCACTACCTGCAACATGACCCTCGAATTGTGAGAATTAGAAATAGTGTTGAGCCACCCCCGTAGTGTTCGGGTTCGGTTCGGTTCGTCGAACACCGGGATGTTCGAGGAACTGTTCGTCGAACTGTTCGTCGAACACCTTAGAACAACGTCGAACACCGTTAAAACCAATGGCAGGCAAACAAAAACACATAGGAACACATAGAAAACACCTTCAAAGGTGTCCAAAAGCTGACAAACTGCTCAGAAGACGCTTTCTTTAAAAAAGCCGGCCGGCAATTCAGCAGCGGCATACACCGGTACCCGACAATTTAGACATGAAGGAATAGAGCATCACACATAGATTAGATAGATAGAAACATGTCAGTCACATATATATGAAGTACTGTGACAGTGTTGCTTACTGTACTTGTCATTTAGTGTAAAGGATTTATTAAAAAATATAATAGTGTTTTCGTGCACCGTCTCTTTAAAAAAGCCGGCCGGCAATTCAGCAGCGGTACCCGACAATTTATAACAGACAGAATAGAGCTTCACACATAGATTAGATAGATAGAAACATGTCAGTCACATATATATGAAGTACTGTGACAGTGTTGCTTACTGTACTTGTCATTTACTGCAAAGAATTTATTTAAAAAAATAATAGTGTTTTCATGCACCGTCTCTTTAAAAAAGCCGGCTGGCAATTCAGCATCTGTACCCGACAATTTAGAATAGAAGGAATAGAGAATCACACATAGATTAGATAGATAGAAACATGTCAGCCACATATATACGAAGTACAGTGACAGTGTTGCTTACTGTACTTGTCATTTAGTGTAAAGGATTTATTAAAAAATATAATAGTGTTTTCGTGCACCGTCTCTTTAAAAAAGCCGGCCGGCAATTCAGCAGCGGTACCCGACAATTTATAACAGACAGAATAGAGCTTCACACATAGATTAGATAGATAGAAATATGTCAGTCACATATATATGAAGTACTGTGACAGTGTTGCTTACTGTACTTGTCATTTACTGCAAAGGATTTATTAAAAAAAATAATAGTGTTTTCATGCACCGTCTCTTTAAAAAAGCCGGCCGGCAATTCAGCATCTGTACCCGACAATTTATAACAGACAGAATAGAGCTTCACACATAGATTAGATAGATAGAAACATGTCAGTCACATATATAATAAGTACAGTGACAGTGTTGGTTACTGTACTTGTCATTTAGTATTAAAATAAAGGATTTATTATTAAAAAAAATTGGCGTGGGGTTCCCCGTAATTTTAGTCTCTAGCGGAGGTTAAGCAGACAGCTGGGGCAGATGTTTGAAGCCTGGGAAGGGGGTAATACCCACGGAGCTTCCCAGGCTACTAATATCAGCCCCCAGCTGAATACCTAGCCTTTACTAGCTATTAAAATGGAGGACCCCCCCAAAAAAATGACGTGGGGTCCCCCCTAATTTAATAGCTAGCAAAGGCTAGGCAGACAGCTGGGGGCTGATATTAATAGCCCAGGAAGGGAGCCATGAATATTGGCCCCCTCCCAGGCTAGAAACACCAGCCCTCAGCCGCCCCAGAAATGGCGCATCCATAGGATGCGCCAATTCTGGCACTTAGCCTCGCTCTTCCACGCTGCCCTGGTGCGGTGGCAGGGGGTAATAGGGTTGGGGTTGATGTCAGCTTATAATGCCAGCTGACATCAAGCCCAGGTTAGTAATGGAGAGGCGTCTATAAGACACCCCCATTACTAACCCCATAGTCAAAGTTAAAAAA
Source organism: Phyllobates terribilis (assembly GCF_046119375.1). Taxonomy (NCBI): domain Eukaryota; kingdom Metazoa; phylum Chordata; class Amphibia; order Anura; family Dendrobatidae; genus Phyllobates; species Phyllobates terribilis. The sequence continues at coordinate 451,362,193 of NW_027362764.1, forward strand.
AAAACACAAACACCCAGAATAAAGTCCTTTAATTGAAATAAAGACACAATTCTTTATTGTTCTAAATTAAACCATACTTACCATCACGCCCATTCCAGCTGAAGCCAACGATCTCCTGCAATAAAAGAAAAATAATAAAGCAACCTCATCCTTACCTTTCCATGGTTCCCAGGACAGCTCCAGCTCTGCTACATCGAGATGACAGGCTGGACCGCAGCAGAACGCTGCCATCCAGCTTGCCATGCCGCACACACTGAGAAGCGCAGGCTTGCTTGCGCTCCTCAGTGTCTGACTGTGACGGCATCCAGATGAGCCGACAATGAACTCGGCTCACCTCATGTACGTCACTGACAGCGTGGGAAAATTCTCCTGCACTCAGCGCTTCAGCGTGAGAATTTTCCCACGCTGTCAGTGACGTGCATGAGGTGAGCCGAGTTCATTGGACATGACCTCGGCTCATCTGGATGACGTCACAGCCAGACACTGAGTAGCGCAAGCATGCCTGCGCTTCTCAGTGTCTGCGGGATGACAGGCTGGATGGCAGCGTTCTGCTGCGGTCCAGCCTGTTATCTCGATGTAGCAGAGCTGAAGCTGTCGTGGGAACCATGGAAAGGTAAGGACGAGGTTGCTTTATTATTTTTCTTTTATTGCAGGAGATCGTTGGCTTCAGCTGGAATGGGCGTGACGGTAAGTATGGTTTAATTTAGAACAATAAAGGAATGTGTCTTTATTTCAATTAAAGGACTTTATTCTGGGTGTTTGTGTTTTCTTTTAACTTTGACTATGGGGTTAGTAATGGGGGTGTCTTATAGACGCCTCTCCATTACTAACCTGGGCTTGATGTCAGCTGGCATTATAAGCTGACATCAACCCCAACCCTATTACCCCCTGCCACCGCACCAGGGCAGCGTGGAAGAGCGAGGCTAAGTGCCAGAATTGGCGCATCCTATGGATGCGCCATTTCTGGGGCGGCTGACGGCTGGTGTTTCTAGCCTGGGAGGGGGCCAATATTCATGGTTCCCTTCCTGGGCTATTAATATCAGCCCCCAGCTGTCTGCCTAGCCTTTGCTAGCTATTAAATTAGGGGGGACCCCACGTCATTTTTTTGGGGGGGTCCCCCATTTTAATAGCTAGTAAAGGCTAGGTATTCAGCTGGGGGCTGATATTAGTAGTCTGGGAAGCTCCGTGAGTATTACCCCCTTCCCAGGCTTCAAACATCTGCCCCAGCTGTCTGCTTAACCTCCGCTAGAGACTAAAATTACGGGGAGCCCCACGCCAATTTTTTTTAATAATAAATCCTTTATTTTAATACTAAATGACAAGTACAGTAACCAACACTGTCACTGTACTTATTATATATGTGACTAAAATGTTTCTATCTATCTAATCTATGTGTGAAGCTCTATTCTGTCTGTTATAAATTATCGGGTACAGATGCTGAATTGCCGGTCGGCTTTTTTAAAGAGACGGTGCACGAAAACACTATTATATTTTTTAATAAATCCTTTACACTAAATGACAAGTACAGTAAGCAACACTGTCACTGTACTTCGTATATATGTGGCTGACATGTTTCTATCTATCTAATCTATGTGTGATTCTCTATTCCTTCTATTCTAAATTGTCGGGTACAGATGCTGAATTGCCGGCCGGCTTTTTTAAAGAGACGGTGCATGAAAACACTATTATTTTTTTTGATAAATCCTTTACACTAAATGACAAGTACAGTAAGCAACACTGTCACTGTGCTTCTTATATGTGTGACTGACATGTTTCAATCTATCTAATCTATGTGTGATTCTCTATTCTTTCTGTTCTAAATTGTCGGGTACCGGTGTATGCCGCTGCTGAATTGCCGGCTTTTCATGTTTCACTGTTGGCACTGTTCCCATCGATTTGGGCAATCACTGTAATGCCACAACCACCATGGCTGTGGCATTACAGTGAGTGGCAGACAATCCCTGCATGATTGGTGCTCTAAATAGCGCCAGACATGCAGGACACGCTTTTGGTGCACGAACAGTTATCGAACATAACCTCGAACAGCCGAATTTTTTGCAAATCGTTCGGGTTCGTCGAACAACTCGAACACCGCCCAAAACAGCTCGAATTTGAGATTGGCGAACAGTTCTAGTCGAACACCGCTCATCTCTAATTAGAAATAATCCTGACTACTGGGTTGCCACACTGTTAGATCCCCGGTGCAAAAGTAAATTTGCAGAAATTATTCCTGCCATAGAAAGGGATGCACGCATGCAGGAGTATCAGCAGAGACTGTTACAGAATCTTACATGTGCTTTTCCACAAAACACCAGTGGTGCAGCTAGTGAATCTCACAGTTCAAACTTGTCAACTGTGGGACCGTCCAGTGTTCAGCACTCAAAACGTAACAGAAACACAGTATCTGCTGGTAACATCAATTTTGCGGAATCATTTCACCACTTTTTTAGCCCATCCTTTGCAAGGCCACAGGAGACAAGAAGTCTGACATATAGTCAACGCCTAGAGACGATGGTACAGGAGCATCTCCAAGTAAACATTGAAGCCATGACTGTGTCACTGGACCCTTGCTCTTTTTGGGCTTCCAATCTGGATAAATGGCCGGAGCTCACCACTTACGCCTTGGAGATCTTGTCATGCCCCGCAGCCAGCGTTCTGTCTGAACGTGTGTTCAGCGCTGCTGGTGGTGTGCTGACAGATAAGCGCACGCGGCTCTCCACTGATAATGTAGACAGACTCACGTTCATAAAGATGAACAAATCATGTATCCGAAACGACATTTCTACCCCTGTGTCATCCTGGGGAGAGTAAAAGCTTGATGATTTGTTAATATCACCTCACCAACCATTTTAAGCTTTCAAAGTACTAATCATGTTTATCTGTATCTTGGCTGGAAAATAATTTGGGCCATGTAGCAGTGTGCAGCACTGATTCTATTAGGCCATCTATACTAAACTCCACCAGATTTAAAATTACTAATCATGTTTATCTGTATCCTGGCTGGAAAATAATTTGGGCCTTGTAGCAGTGTGCAGCACTGATTCTATTAGGCCATCTATACTAAACTCCACCAGATTTAAAATTACTAATCATGTTTATCTGTATATTGGCTGGAAAATAATTTGGGCCTTGCAGCAGTGTGCAGTACTGATTCTATTAGGCCATCTATACTAAACTCCACCAGATTTAAAATTACTAATCATGTTTATCTGTATCTTGGCTGGAAAATAATTTGGGCCCTGTAGCAGTGTGCAGTACTGATTCTATTAGGCCATCTACACTAAACTCCACCAGATTTAAAATTACTATTCATGTTTATCTGTATCTTGGCTGGAAAATAATTTGGGCCTTGTAGCAGTTTGCAGTACTGATTCTATTAGGTCATCTATACTAAGCTCCACCAGCTTTCAAATTAATAATAATTTTTAGCTGCATCCAGCCCGAAAATCATTTTGGGGATCCTAGATGCACAAGACACATGAGTGCCTTCTTGCTACACTACCTGCAACATGACCCTCAGATTGTCAGATTTCGAAGTAATCATGACTACTGGGTTGCCACACTCTTACATCCCCCACACTCTTCGATCAACCTTTTCATTTTAATAAAGAACAAAAAAATTGTCATTTTTGAAATTATAAGCATTAGCAGGTTATTACAAACTGAAATCAAACAGTTTTCAACTCAAAACTTTATTCTAGGTGATGTTACATTTGCACATAGGACCCCTTGTTCGAAAGGAGCTTCTGAACTCTCTCGTCCATTGAATTTGTCAGGTTTGGATGGTTTCTGCTTCAATTGCTTTGCATGAGGACAGAATACCCTCCCAGAGCTCTTGCTTAGATGTGAAGTGCCTCCCGCAATCATAGACACTCCTTTTGATGATGCTCCAGAGGTTCTCAATGGGGTTGAGGTCAGGGGAACATGGGGGTCACACCATAAGTTAGTCCCCTTTTATGCCTATATCAGCCAGAGATGCAGATGTGCTATGTGCAGCATGAGACGGTGCATTGTCATGCATGAAAATGATCTTGCTGCGGAATACACGGTTCTTCTTCTTGAACCATGGCAGGAAGTGCTGTTTAAGAAACTCCACATACATTATGGAGTTCATCTTTACCCCTTAAGGGATCTTAAAGGGGCCAACAATATCTCTCACCATGATTCCAGCCCAAAACATTACACCACCTCCTCCTTGTTGGTGCCATAGCCATGTTTGCATGGGGTGTCCATCAACCAGCCATCCTCCACTCCATCCATCTTGACCATCGAGCATTGCATGGCACTCATCGGTGAACAAAACAGTTTTGAAGTCAGTCTTCATGTATTTCTTGGCCCACTGGAGCCGTTTCTGCTTGTGTACTGTGGATAGAGGAGGTCAACAGGGTGACTTACGCACAGCTGCAAACCTCTGAAGGGCCCTGAATCTTGTTGTTCAGGGGACGTTGGAGGCACCAGCAGCTTCAAAAACTTGTCTGCTGCTATGACAAGGCATTTTTGCTGCTGCTCTTTTAACCTGACGTAATTGCCTGTAGGAAAGAGTCCTCAAATTTGCACTTATCAGCACGCACACATGTGTACTATGAATCAGCTACATACTTCTTGATTGTGCGATGATCAGGATGAAGTGTCTTGGCAATGTTGATTGTAGTCATGCCTTGACCTAAACACTCCACAATTTGTTGCTTCTCAGCAGCCCACACATCCTTTTTCTTTCCCATTTTTGCAGAAAATGTAGGCTGCTTAATAATGTGGGACAGCCTTCTTAAGTAGTCTTGCCTTTCATTGGACACACCTGCCAAACTAATTAGCACAGGTGTCTGCAATTGCTTACAGTGATATTAAGAGCCCTGACACACATCACCATCAAGGAGTTTAACTGACAAACAAAAAAATTCTTACCTTATCACTCCTAAACACTTTTTGCATAATAATTTGGAACACAGTGTACATGTGCTTTTCCACAAAACACCAGTGGTTCACGTAGTGAATCTTACAGTTCTAACTTGCCAACCGTGGTCTGTATGGAGTTGTACAATAAAGGGCCCAAAATTAAGATAACATTGAGGGGAGAGGTCTCTGTGAATACGAATTCCTAAGTATTTGATACCCTGTGAGGGCCAGGCAAAGGGAAAGTTGGACTTGATGGAATCCTGTATGGATTTGGGGAGGGAGACATCGAGGGCCTCAGACTTCGCTGCATTGATTTTAAAATTTGACCATGTTACAAAGTGATCTATTTCAGCCATAACAGCAGGGATGGATATATGTGATTGAGTGATATATACTAGGACATTATCAGCAAATGCAGAGCACTTGTACTCGGTGCCTCCCACCTCAATCCACCTAATATTGGGGTTATGGCGAATTGATGAGAGCAGGTGCTCCGTCACTAGGATGTATAAGAGAGGGCACAGAGGACATCCCTGCCTTGTCCCATTGGTGATTTTGAAAGGTAATGAAAATGTTCCATTTATCTTCAGCCTAGGTGACGTATTGCGATACCGCAGGGGGGCTCGCTCGACCCACCAGCGGACAGGCACCAGTATTGGGAGAGGGGGGCTGGTCGTCAGGGTCCACCGCAGCTCTGGCACAAACCCGGCGACACAGAGGTCGCACAGGCAGGAACGGACTGGCTGCATCGGCTTCACACTTTTCGTCAAACAACCTCGAACACCGTTAAAACCAATGGCAGGCAAACAAAAACACATAGAAACACATAGAAAACACATAGAAAACACTTCAAAGGTGTCCAAAAGCTGACAAACTGCTCAGAAGACACAACTAACACATGGAAAAGTGACAAGTATATATAGTCATGCGAAAAGAAAAGAGGTGGAGGAGTAAAAGGAGGGGGGAGATACAGATATTGGCATGTCATGCCCTTCTAAAACCAAAAAAGTGTGAAGCCGACACGGCCAGTCCGTTCCTGCCCGTGCGACCTCTGTGTCGCCGGGTTTGTGCCAGAGCAGCAGTGGACCCTGATGGCCTGCCACTCTCTCCCAATACTGGTGCCTGTCCACTGGTGGGTCGAGCGAGCCCCCCTGCGGTAGAGGCAGGTCTAAGCTTTTTAATTTAAATTGTCTCTCTAATTTGAATGAGTACACTTTAAATCCTTTTACAAGGATCTATTGTAGGGCAAGTCTCATGCCAGCAGCCGCGGTAATTCCAGCTCCAGTAGCGTCCACTAAAGCTGCTGCAGTTAAAAAGCTTTTATAAGAATCGAGCTTGGCGGTCAACCGCAAGGAGTCCTACCGCCAGTCCCAGCCCCTGTGCCTTGGGGTGCCTCCCGATGCTCTTCACTGAGTGTCCCGGGGGCCGAACCATTTCCTTTGAAAAAATTAAGCGTTCAAACTACAGGTGGTGTAGCTTGCTTAACAGGTGGGATAATCCGCTGACTAGCAGACACTGCTACTAGGCACAAAGTATTTCCTGGGCTAGATGCAGTTAAAAATGTGTAATTAGATACTCTCGTTGGATGCTGAGAAAGCATTCAATAGAGTCTCCTGGCACGCCATATATTATTCTCTTAAAAAGCTTGGGGTAGGGGTCTAGGGGACCCTATTATAGCCAAAATCACGGCCCTGTATCGCAAAATGTCACCTAGGCTGAAGATAAATGGAACATTTTCATCACCTTTCAAAATCACCAATGGGACAAGGCAGGGATGTCCTCTGTCCCTTCTCTTATACATCCTAATGATGGAGCACCTGCTCTCATCAATTCGCCATAACCCCAATATTAGGTGGATTGAGGTGGGAGGCACCGAGTTCAAGTGCTCTGCATTTGCTGATGATGTCCTAGTATATATCACTCAATCACATATATCCATCCCTGCTGTTATGGCTGAAATAGATCACTTTGTTACATGGTCAAATTTTAAAATCAATGCAGCGAAGTCTGAGGCCCTCGATGTCTCCTACCCCAAATCCATACAGGATTCCATCCAGTCCAACTTTCCCTTTGCCTGGCCCTCACAGGGTATCAAATACTTAGGAATTCCTATTCATAGAGACCTCTCCCGTCTATGTTATCTTAATTTTGGGCCCTTTATTGAACAACTCCATACAGACCACGGTTGGCAAGTTAGAACTGTAAGATTCACTACGTGAACCACTGATGTTTTGTGGAAAAGCACATGTACACTGTGTTCCAAATTATTATGCAAAAAGAGTTTAGGAGTGATAAGGTAAGAATTTTTTTGTTTGTCAGTTAAACTCATTGATGGTGATGTGTGTCAGGGCTCTTTATATCACTGTAAGCAATTGCAGACACCTGTGCTAATTAGTTTGGCAGGTGTGTCCAATGAAAGGCAAGACTACTTAAGAAGGCTGTCCCACATTATTAAGCAGCCTACATTTTCTGCCAAAATGGGAAAGAAAAAGGATGTGTCGGCTGCTGAGAAGCAACAAATTGTGGAGTGTTTAGTAGAGATGAGCGTTGTTCGGCTCGAACTGTTCGCCAATCTCAAATTCGAGCTGTTTTGGGCGGTGTTCGAGCCGTTCGGCGAACGCGAACTATTTGAAAAAAGTTCGGCTGTTCGAGGTTATGTTCGATAACTGTTCGTGCACCAAAATCAATACTGGATTTTTCTCAGTAATGATGAAAATTAATGTTAATACGCAGTTTGAGTGTACAGCGGGGCGGGGGGAGGGGCAGGGGATGGATCTCTGCAGGAATAATGAAGATCTCCATTTTTTTTTTCTCTTTCCCGCATTTACAGTGGGGAGGTGCAATCTGTCAGCCTATCAGCAGCGCACACACGGAGCAAAGTGCTTTTTTTCACACAAGCAAGGGCATGTGTCATTGGCAGTGTATGTCACATGTCCTTGCCCTAGAAGACCCAGCCATTTTCCCAGTCGCCACCATTTTCTCACTGCTGCAGCTGCGTGTTAGACGGCACCGCTGTTGCTGTGTGCGCTATACCTTGTTAATCTCAAGCCAATTTTTGCACAAATCTACAGATAGCTTGGGAGTAGGGAATAGTTGTGATTGCAGTCATTTTAAGGACTAGGTTACAGCATTTCCTACGACTTTTATCAGGCAGGTCTGTGCTCTTAAATAGATAGGTTGTGGGAGTAAAGACTAATTGTAATTGCAGTCCTTTTCAGGTCTAAGTTACATCAGTTCCAATCAGTTTTTGCCAGGCAGGGCTGTGCCCATGCTGTGCAAGTTTTTTTCACAGCATTTGGCTAAATCTAGCAAAGCTAATCCTTTATGGCCTATTGCAGAGTGTGTTAGTCAGTGGAGTAGCCTGTGTTGCAAGTTACACCACCTGTGTATAGAATACCAATTTTTTTACTGCACCTATTGAAGTAAAACCTTTTGGGCATAGCATAATTCTATTAGTCCATCTATACTGACCTCCATAAGGTTGCAAATTGAATATAATTTTTTTCTGCATCTAGCTCTGAAAAAATATTTGGCCTTCTAGCTGTGTGTGGGACTTGTTCTATTAGGCCATCTATACTGACCTCCATCAGGTTGCAAACTGAATATAATTTTTTTCTGCATCTACCTCTGAAAAAATATTTGGCCTTCTAGCTGTGTGTGGGACTTGTTCTATTAGTCCATCTATACTGACCTCCATCACGTTGCTAATTGAATATAATTTTTTTCTGCATCTAGCTCTGAAAAAATATTTGGCCTTCTAGCAGTGTGTGGGACTTGTTCTATTAGTCCATCTATACTGACCTCCATCACGTTGCAAATTGAATATAATTTTTTTCTGCATCTAGCTCTGAAAAAATATTTTGGCTTCTAGCAGTGTGTGGGACTTGTTCTATTAGTCCATCTATACTGAACTCCATCAGGTTGCAAATTGAATATAATTTTTTTCTGCATCTAGCTCTGAAAAAATATTTGGCCTTCTAGCAGTGTGTGGGACTTGTTCTATTAGTCCATCTATACTGACCTCCATCAGGTTGCAAACTGAATATAATTTTTTTCTGCATCTACCTCTGAAAAAATATTTGGCCTTCTAGCAGTGTGTGGGACTTATTCTATTATTCCATCTATACTGACCTCCATCAGGTTGCAAATTGAATATAATTTTTTTGTGCATCTAGCTCTGAAAAAATATTTGGCCTTCTAGCAGTGTGTGGGACTTGTTCTATTAGTCCATCTATACTGACCTCCATCAGGTTGCAAACTGAATATAATTTTTTTCTGCATCTAACACAGACAATAGTTTTTTCCTAATACCACAGTTTGGCCACTCAGCTCTGCTCGGTTCCCATCCATTGTTTTTTTGTGCAAACAACTCCAGAGTTGTGAATTAGTTAACCATCAAAATGAGTGGAAAAAGGCTGCTGGTGGAAAGGGGAATAGGCATGTTGGGAAGGGGAAAAAAGGTTGTGTCCGTGGAGTAGGTGTTAAAGCAACAGTAACATCTGCAGAAGAAAGACCATCTTCCAGCAAATCTAAAATGTCTACTTCTTTTGGCGGACAATGTGATAAGATCCCTTTCTTACGGCCACGCCAATCGCTACAAATTCTAGATGAGGCACTAAAACAGCAGGTGCTTCAACGGATATCAAGTGCTCCTTTAAGTGGGCTTTCCTCCACATCAACTTCAACATCACAAATACTCCAGTCCTCAGAGGTGTCACCCCAATCGCACTTGCTTCCTCACAGCTCCCAAATCTCCAGCTGCCAGTCTGAGTATGAGGTAGAACAGATGGTTGAGTCTGCAGAGCTGTTTACTCATACTATAGCCTGGGAATCAGAGGTCGGCTCCAGCGCTTCTGTGAATCCAGACGAGGAAATGATCTGTACTGATGCCCAGAATCTTTATGAGTAGGATCCAGGACCAGACGCAGAAGGTTCTGACCATAATGTAGACTCTCATTCCCAAAGTGTAACTCCTGTTGGTGGAGACAATGAGGAAGACGATGATGAGACTGAAATAACTGATTGGAGCGACAACTTTAGTTTTTTGTCAGGGCAGGAACGGGTTGGCTCTGAGGATGACGGGTGTGATAACACACAGGGTGATGATGATGAGGTTGGAGATCCCACTTACTGTCAACCCACAGTCAGCCAAGAGATGAGGTCAGCAGAGGAGGTGGAGGAGGATGCTAGTGACGACGAGGTCAGGTTGCGCCTTCCCGGACAGAGACGTAGTACTGGAATCACGTCAACAACTGCATCCTCAAATACAACTCTGCCTCTGACCACAAGTCGTGGTGGCTCTTCAGGTCGCATGGGTGCTAAGCCTTGCATAGCCTGGGCATTTTTTCAGATCGATAAAGATGACCCAACTCGTGTTATCTGTAACATTTGTCAACAAAAGCTAAGTAGAGGCCTAAAAAGACATAGTTTGAGTACTTCATGCATGAAAAGGCACATGGACATGAAGCATAATTTGCAGTGGGAAGCTCACTGTGCTACAATGCGGCCTAGCCGGCCGGGCCAACCACCGTCTGCCCCATCTTGTTCATCCTCTGTGACTGGGGGGACAGCAGTCACACCTGTTTTGGGACGCAGACCTGCCACCTCTTTACCGGCAACTGCCAGCGTGATTGGCAGGTCATCATTTTCTTTGGAGGTGGTAACACCAGCTGGTGTTGAGCGCTGTCCGACATCGATAGCACCACCTTTGGATCAAGGCAACCTAACATGTCCGCCTGCATCTTCCTCACAGACCGGCAGTTTGCCGGGGACACCTTTATCAACCCCGTGTAAGCACAACAGCCAGCCCTCAGTCCCTCAGATGTGGACAAGTAAAAGACCATTTCCTCCTAGCCATGAGAAAGCTAAGAGGTTGAATTTCACCATCTGCAAGCTCTTGGCTACAGAAATGCTGCCTTTCCGCCTGGTGGACACAGAGGATTTTCGAGACCTTATGTCCGTCGCAGTGCCTCAGTACCAGATGCCCAGTTGCCACTACTTCTCAAAGAAAGGTGTGCCTGCGCTCCACCAGCATGTCGCCCACAACATCACCGCTTCTTTGAGAAACTCTGTGTGTGACAGGGTGCATTTCACCACAGACACTTGGACGAGTATTCATGGACAGGGGCGTTACATGTCGCTGACAGGGCACTGGGTAACTATGGTGACAGCAGGACAAGGGGCTGCTGTCCAAGTGTTGCCGTCCCAACAAGTTGTGCTTCAATCCTCTTTATGTCAAAGTTCCTCCACAGCTTCTGCCTCCTCAACCTCCTCTCGGTCCTCCACCTGCACCCAAAGCCTGTCTGGTCATGCCACAAGCTTTCTAACTGCGCAGAAGGGATCCTGCACACCTCCTTACTATGCTGGCAGTAGGGCTCAACGTCATCAGGCGGTTTTTTCTTTGAAATGTCTGGGAAATGTGAGTCACACAGCTGAGAAGTTGTGGTCAGCTCTGGAGACCCAGTTTCATGAATGGTTGTCTCCACTGGACCTGCAACCAGGCAAGGCCGTGTGCGACAGTGCTGCAAACCTCGGTGCGGCCCTTAGCCGGGGCAATGTCACACACGTGCCTTGTATGGCTCACGTGTTGAACCTGGTTGTACAGCAATTTTTAGCCCACTATCCCTGACTAGATGGCCTTCTGCAGAGGGCACGGTCGCTGTGTGCTCACTTCCACCGTTCGCATCCCGCAGCTCAGCGACTTACATCTCTACAGAAGTCGTTGGGCCTGCCACTTCACCGGCTAAAATGCGATGTGCCTACCCGGTGGAATTCAACTCTGCACATGTTGCAGCGACTGTGGCAGCACCGACAAGCCCTGGTGCAATACGTTCTGATGTATAGACTGGGCCAACGGGATCCAGAGGTGGGGCAAATCACGCTGGAGGAGTGGTCTCAGATCAGGGACCTATGCACCCTTCGGCACAGTTTTGAAATGGCGACGAAGATGTTTAGTGCTGACGATGCCATTATCAGCATGACTATTCCGGTGATTTACATGCTGGAGCACATGTTAAACAGAATTCGGAGTCAGGTGGTGGCACAAGAGGAGGTGGAGGAAGTAGAGGAGGAGGAGTTGTATGCGGAAGGGCTAACTTCTGCAAGGTCCAGTCGGTCGGCAGCACCAAGGCGGCAGGCATGTGAGGGTGGGGGAGATGGTTTTACCAGGGTGCATGGTAGCAGCCAAACTAGTGAGGAAGGTGCAGGAGCCCAGGAAGAAGTGGAGGACGAATTGATGGAAGACTCATCAGATGAGGGAGACCTTGATCACATTTCTGTTGTGCAAGGTTGGAGGGAGAGGACAGAGGAAGGAAGCATGATTGTTACCTCGCCACCAACACAACAGGGACTTGGTGCTCCTGGATGCGCAAGACGCATGAGTGCCTTCTTGCTGCACTACCTGCAACATGACCCTCGAATTGGGAGAATTAGAAATAATCCTGACTGCTGGGTTGCCACACTGTTAGATCCCCGGTACAAAAGTAAATTTGCAGAAATAATTCCTGCCATAGAAAGGGATGCACGCATGCAGGAGTATCAGCAGAGACTGTTGCAGAATCTTACATGTGCTTTTGCACAAAACACCAGTGGTGCATTGAGTGAATCTCACAGTTCCAACTTGCCAACCGTGGGACCGTCGAGTGTTCAGCATTCAAATCGTAACAGAAACAGTATCTGCTGGTAACATCAATTTTGCGTAATCCTTTCACAACTTTTTTAGCTCATCCTTTGCAAGGCCACAGGAGACAAGAAGTCTGACACATAGTCAACGCCTAGAGACGATGGTACTGGAGTATCTCCAAGTAAACACTGAAGCCATGACTGTGTCACTGGACTCTTGCTCTTTTTGGGCTTCCAATCTGGATAAATGGCCGGAGCTCGCCACTCATGCCTTGGAGATCTTGTCATGCCCCACAGCCAGCGTTCTGTCTGAACGTGTGTTCAGCGCTGCTGGTGGTGTGCTGACAGATAAGCGCACGCGGCTCTCCACTGAGAATGTAGACAGACTCACGTTCATAAAGATGAACAAATCATGGATCCGAAATGACTTTTCTTCCCCTGTGTCATCCTGGGGAGAGTAAAAGCTTGATGATTGGTTAAAATCACCTCACCAACCATTTTAAGCTTTCAAATTACTAATCATGTTTATCTGTATTTTGGCTGGAAAATTATTTGGACTTTGTAGCAGTGTGCAGTACTGATTCTATTAGGCCATCTATACTAAGCTCTACCAGATTTAAAATTACTAATCATGTTTATCTGTATCTTGGCTGGAAAATAATTTGGGCTTTGTAGCAGTGTGCAGTACCGATTCTATTAGGCCATCTATACTAAGCTCCACCAGATTTAAAATTAATAATAATTTTTAGCTGCATCTAGCCCGCAAAATAATTTTGGGGCTCCGAGATGCGCAAGACACATAAGTGCCTTCTTGCTGCACTACCTGCAACATAACCCTCAGATTGTCAGAATTCGAAGTAATCCTGACTACTGGGTTGCCACACTCTTAGATCCACCACACTCTTCGATCAACCTTTACATTTTAATAAAGAACAAAAAAATGGTCATTTTTGAAATTATAAGCATTAGCAGGTTATTAGAAACTGAAATAAAACAGTTTTCAACTCAAAACTTTATTCTAGGTGATATTACATTTGCACATAGGACCCCTTTTTCGAAAGGAGCTTCTGAACTCTCTCGTCCATTGAATTTGTCAGGTTTTGGATGGTTTCTGCTTCAATTGTTTTGCATGAGGACAGAATACCCTCCCAGAGCTGTTGCTTAGATGTGAACTGCCTCCCGCCATCATAGACAATCCTTTTGATGATGCTCCAGAGGTTCTGAATGGGGTAGACGTCAGTGGAGCATGGGGGTCACACCATAAGTTTGTCCCCTTTTATGCCCATATCAGCCAGAGATGCAGATGTGTTATGTGCAGCATGAGACGGTGCATTATCATGCATGAAAATGATCTTGCTGTGGAATACACGGTTCTTCTTCTTGAACCATGGCAGGAAGTGCTGTTTGAGAAACTCCACATACATTATGGAGTTCATCTTTACCCCTTCAGGGATCCTAATGGGGCTGACAATCTCTCTCCCAATGATTCCAGCCCAAAACATTACTCCACCTCCTCCTTGTTGGCGCTCTAGCCGTGTTTGCGTGGAGTGTCCATCAACCAGCCATCCTCCACTCCATCTATCTGGACCATCGAGCGTTGTACGGCACTGCTCCGTGAACAAAACAGTTTTGAAATCAGTCTTCATGTAATGTTTGGCCCACTGGAGCCATTTCTGCTTGTGTGCAGTGGATAGAGGAGGTCGACAGGATGGCGTATGCACAGCTGCAAACCTCTGAAGGACCCTGCATCTTGTTGTTCTGGGGACGTTGGAGGCACCAGCAGCTTCAAAAACTTGTCTGCTGCTATGACAAGGCTTTTTTGCCGCTGCTCTTTTAACCTGACGTAATTGCCTGTAGGAAAGAGTCCTCAATTTGCCCTTATCAGCACGCACATGTGTGTACTGTGAATCAGCTACATCCTTCTTGATTGCCAAGACACTTCATCCTGATCAGCGCACAATGTTGATTGTAGTCATACCTTGACCTAAACACTCCACAATTTGTTGCTTCTCAGCAGCCAACACATCCTTTTTCTTTCCCATTTTGGCAGAAAATGTAGGCTGCTTAATAATGTGGGACAGCCTTCTTAAGTAGTCTTGCCGTTCATTGGACACACCTGCCAAACTAATTAGCACAGGTGTCTGCAATTGCTTACAGTGATATAAAGAGCCATGACACACATCACCATCAATGAGTTTAACTGACAAACAAACAAATTCTTCCCTTGTCACTCCTAAACACTTTTTGCATAATAATTTGGAACACAGCGTACATGTGCTTTTCCACAAAACACCAGTGGTTCACGTAGTGAATCTTACAGTTCTAACTTGCCAACCGTGGTCTGTATGGAGTTGTTCAATAAAGGGCCCAAAATTAAGATAACATAGACGGGAGAGGTCTCTATGAATAGGAATTTCGAAGAATTTGATACCCTGTGAGGGCCAGGCAAAGGGAAAGTTGGACTGGATGGAATCCTGTATGGATTTGGGGTAGGAGACATCGAGAGCCTCAGACTTTGCTGCATTGATTTTAAAATTTGACCATGTAACAAAGTGATCTATTTCAGCCATAACAGCCGGGATGGATATATGTGATTGAGTGATATATACTAGGACATCATCAGCAAATGCAGAGCACTTGTACTCGGTGCCTTCCACCTCAATCCACCTAATATTGGGGTTATGGCGAATTGATGAGAGCAGGTGCTCCATCACTAGGATGTATAAGAGAGGGGACAGAGGACATTCCTGCCTTGTCCCATTGGTGATTATGAAAGGTGATGAAAATGTTCTGACGCGCCCCCTGGGCCTTGGGACATCCGGAGCCGGACCCTTTTTGGTGGATGCTGGTGGTTGTAGTCTCCGTGGCAGCGACCCGGTTCCGTGGCTCAGGGCGGTCAAACCAGTGGCGGATTTATTTATTTGGTTTTGATGTTTAAATGTCCGACTACGCCACCCGTGGATTGCGGTCAGAGTGAACCGCCGCTGCAGGGCAGACCGCTGAGGCTGGTGTAGTGGGTGCAGCAGAGCATAGCATAACTCCCCACGGGAGGAGTATAGCCTCAGTGCAGTGTATGCGGAGGATGGGGGTGATGGTGCAGGGCAGCAGCAGTAACGACACGGAGTCAGTGATGCAGTCCAGGGCCGTTACTCACAGTTCTTATTATCCAGACCACTTCTGCAGGTAACGACTGCCCACGTCGTACTGTGCTCACCAGGTGAGGGGCTCAGACAACTCCCAGATAACTTTGGAGCACTTTGTCTGGCCTTTCTTACCAACCCTTCTGTCTGGCTGCCTCGTGCCTCCTCTTGGTAAACTTGGCGCCAGTTTCCCTGACCCTATGTGCTGCCCTCATAGTGGGTGTAGAGAGGGGCTGCGCCACATAAAATGTCACAGCCTCCGGTTTCTAGCTGAGGGTCGTTTCCCTCCTCCACTAGTTTCGGGGACCGGTCTCCCCCTTTGGCCTGACCCCTCCACGCAGGTGGATTCAGGCGTGCGGTGGCGACTCGCCCATCCACACCCCTGGGATCCCTTCGTTCTTCGTTCCTGGAGCCTTCTCCGCTCCTCTTCCTTCCTTCTCCCTCTTCCAGGCCTGGGCCTCTGTTACTAGGCCCGCCTCTGGAGCAGAGCTCATGCAGAGCCCCTGCTCCCTGTCACTTCTGCTCAGACTTCTCTGCACTGAACTAAGATGGTGCCCACCTTTTATACTCCCTTCTCAATGCACCCAGGAGCTGTTCCTCCCTGCTCCTGCACTACAGGGTTCCCCTTCCTCAGTGTTCCCTCCCCCCACTCCAGCCAGGGACAGGGACTGTCGTGCCCATCTCAGGGGCATATTGGTCGCCTTGCCCCACGGCAATGTGGTGTAATGCATGCAGGTGTTGGGGTCCTGATCCACACTCCATCCTTACCTGAGAGTGAGATATCACACCTCTGGGTGAGGTGCAATACCTCTGCTGCAACCGAGCCCTCGGGGTGCTACAGTTCCATTTATCTTCAGCCTTGGTGACGCAATGCGATACAGGGCCGTGATTTTGGCTATAAAAGGGTCCCCTAGACCCCTACCCCAAGCTTCTTAAGAGAATAATATATGGCATGCCAGGAGACTCTATGGAATGCTTTCTCAGCATCCAACGAGAGTATCTAATTACAAATTTTTAACTGCATCTAGCCCAGGAAATATTTTGTGCCTAGTAGCAGTGTCTGCTAGTCAGCGGATTATCCCGGCTGTTAATCAAACTACACCACCTGTAGTTTGGACACTTAATTTTTTCAAAGGAAATGCTTCGGGACCACGGGATACTCAGTGAAGAGCATCAGGAGGCACCCCAAGGCATAGGGGCTGGGACTGGCGGTAGGACGCCTTTGCGGTGGAGAGCCAAGCTCGATCCTTATTAAGCTTTTTAACTGCCTCAGCTTTAGTGACGCTACTGGAGCTGGAATTACGCGGCTGCTGGCATGAGACTTGCCATTCAATAGATCCTTGTAAAAGGATTTAAAGTGTATTCATTCAAATTAGAGAGACAATTTAAATTAAAAAGCTTAGAGCTGCCTCCACCACAGGGGGGCCCGCTCGACCCAACAGCGGACAGGCACCAGTATTGGGAGAGGGAGGCTGGCCGTCAGGGTCCACCGCGGCTCTGGCACAAACGGAGGTGGCACGGGCAGGAACGGACTGACCGTGTCGGCTTCTCACTTTTTGGATTTAAGAAGGGCATGACATGCCTATATCTGTGTCTCCCCCTCCTTTTACTCCTCCACCTCTTCTTTTCGCATGACTATATGTACTTGTCACTTTTCCATGTGTTAGTTATGTCTTCTGAGCAGTTTGTCAGCTTTTGGACATCTTTGAAGGTGTTTTCTATGTGTTTCTATGTGTTTTTGTTTGCCTGCCATTGGTTTTAACGGTATTCGAAGGTGTTCGACGTACAGTTCGATGAACAGTTCGGCGAAGACAAAGGTGTTCGACGAACCGAACCGAACTCGAACACTACGGGGGTAGCTCAACACTAGTGTTTAGGTCAAGGCATGACTACAGTCAACATTGCCAAGACACTTCATCCTGATCATCGCACAATCGAGAAGTATGTACCTGATTCACAGTACACATGTGTGCGTGCTGATAAGTGAAAATTGTGGACTCTTTCCTACAGGCAATTACGTCAGGTTAAAAGAGCAGCGGCAAAAAAGCCTTGTCATAGCAGCAGACAAGTTTTTGAAGCTGCTGGTGCCTCCAACGTCCCCAGAACAACAAGATGCAGGGTCCTTCAGAGGTTTGCATCTGTGCGTAAGCGATCCTGTCGACCTCCTCTATCCACTGTACGCAAGCAGAAACGGCTCCAGTGGGCCAAACAATACATGAAGACTGACTTCAAAACTGTTTTGTTCACTGTTGAGTGCCGTGCAACGCTCAATGGTCCAAATGGATGGAGTGGAGGATGGCTGATTGATGGACACCCCATGCAAACACGGCTACGGCGCCAACAAGGAGGAGGTGGAGTAATGTTTTGGGCTGGAATCATGGGGAGAAAGATTGTCGGCCCCTATAGAATCCCTGAAGGGGTAAAGATAAATTCCATAATGTATGTGGAGTTTCTCAAACAGCATTTCCTGCCATGGTTAAGAAGAAGAACCGTGTATTCCGCAGCAAGATCATTTTCATGCACGATAATGCACCTTCTCATGCTGCACATAACACATCTGCATCTCTGGCTGATATGGGCATAAAAGGGGACAAACTTATGGTGTGACCCCCATGCTCCCCTGACCTCAACTCCATTGAGAACCTCTGGAGCATCATCAAAATTATTGTCTATGATGGCAGGAGGCAGTTCACATCTAATCAAGAGATCTGGGAGGGTATTCTGTCCTCATGCAAAAAAATTGAAGCAGAAACCATCCAAAACCTGACAAATTCAATGGACGAGAAAGTTCAGAAGCTCCTTTCGATCAAGGGGTCCTATGTGCAAATGGAACATCACCTAGAATAAAGTTTTGAGTTGAAAACCATTTGATTTCAGTTTCTAATAACCTGCTAATGCTTATAATTTCAAAAATTACCATTTTTTTGTTCTTTATTAAAATGAAAAGGTTGATCGAAGAGTGTGGGGGATCTAAGAGTGTGGCAACCCAGTAGTCAGGATTATTTCGAATTCTGACAATCTGAGGGTCATGTTGCAGGTAGTCCAGCAAGAAGGCACTCATGTGGCTTGCGCATCTAGGAGCCCCAAAATTATTTTCCGGGCTATATGCAGCTAAAAATTATTATTAATTTTAAATCTGGTGGAGTTTAGTATAGATAGCCTAATAGAATCAGTACTGCACACTGCTTCAAGGCCCAAATCATTTTCCAGCCAAGATACAGATAAACATGATTAGTAATTTTAAATCTGGTGGAGTTTAGTATAGATGGCCTAATAGAATCAGTACTGCACACTGCTACGTGGCCCAAATTATTTTCCAGCCAAGATACAGATAAACATGATTAGTAATTTGAAAGCTTAAAATGGTTGGTGAGGTCATTTTAACAAATCATTAACCTTTTACTCTCCCCAGGATGACACAGGGATAGATAAGTCCTTTCGTATCCATGATTTGTTCATCTTTATGAACGTGAGTCTGTCTACATTATCAGTGGAGAGCCGCATGCTCTTATCTGTCAGCACACCACCAGCAGCGCTGAACACACGTTCAGACAGAGCGCTAGCTGCAGGGCATGACAAGATCTCCAAGGCGTAAGTGGCGAGCTCAGGCCATTTATCCAGATTGGAAGCCCAAAAAGAGCAAGGGTCCAGTGACACAGTCATGGCTTTAATGTTTACTTGGAGATACTCCTGTACTATCGTCTCTAGGAGTTGACTATGTGTCACACTTCTTGTCTCCTGTAGCCTTGCAAAGTATGGGCTAAAAAAGTGGTGAAATGATTCTGCAAAATTGATGTTACCAGCAGATACTGTGTTTCTGTTATGGTTTGAGTGCCGAACACTCGACGGTCCCATGGTTGGCTAGTTGGAACTGTGAGATTCACTACGTGCACCACTGGTGTTTTGTGGAAAAGCACATGTAAGATTCTGCAACCGTCTCTGCTGATACTCCTGCATGCGTGCATCCCTTTCTATGGCAGGAATAATTTCTGCAAATTTACTTTTGTATCAGGGATCTAACAGTGTGGCAACCCAGTAGTCAGGTTTATTTCTAATTCTCACAATTCGAGGGTCTTGTTGCAGGTAGTGCAGCAAGAAGGCACTCATGTGTCTTGCGCATCCAGGAACACCAAGTCCCTGTTGTGTTGGTGGCATGGTAACAATCATGCCTTCTTCTTTTGCCCACTCCCCCCAACCTCGCACAACAGAAATGTTATCAAGGTCTCCCTCATCTGATGAATCTTCCATCAGTTCGTCCTCCACTACTTCCTGGGCTCCTGCACCTTCCTCACTAGTTTGGCTGCTACCTTTCGCCCTGGTAAAACCATCTCCCCCACCCTCACATGCCTGCCGCCTTGGTGCTGCCGACCGTCTGGACCTTGCAGAGGTTAGCCCTTCCGAAAATAACTCCTCCTCCTCTACTTCCTCCACATCGTCTTGTGCCACCACTTGACTCCGAATTCGTTTTAACATGTGCTCCAGCATGTAAATCACCGGAATAGTCATGCTGATAATGGCATCGTCAGCACTAAACATCTTCGTCGCCATTTCAAAACTGTGCAGAAGGGTGCATAGGTCCCTGATCTGAGACCACCCCTCCAGCATGATTTGCCCCACCTCTGGATCTCGTTGGCCCAGGCTATACGTCAGAACATATTGCACCAGGGCTTGTCGGTGCTGCCACAGTTGCTGCAACATGTGCAGAGTTGAATTCCACCGGGTAGGCACATCACATTTTAGCCGGTGAAGTGGCAGGCCCAACGACTTCTGTAGAGATGTAAGTCGCTGAGCTGCGGGATGCGAACGGCGGAAGTGAGCACACAGCGACCGTGCCCTCTGCAGAAGGCCATCTAGTCCGGAATAGTGGGGTAAAATTTGCTGGACAACCTGGTTCAACACGTGAGCCATACAAGGCACGTGTGTGACATTGCCCTGGCGAAGGGCCGCACCCAGGTTTGCAGCATTGTCGCACATGGCCTTCCCTGGTTTCAGGTCAAGTGAAGACAACTGTTCATGAATCTGGTTCTCCAGAGCTGACCACAACTCCTCAGCTTTGTGACTCACATTTCCCAGACATTTCAAAGTAAAAACCGCCTGATGACATTGAGCCCTGCTGCCAGAATAGTAAGGAGGTGTGCAGGATCCCTTCTGCGCAGTTAGAAAGCTTGTGGCATGACCAGACAGGCTTTTGGTGCGGGTGGAGGACGGAGAGGAGGTTGAGGAGGCAGAAGCAGTGGAGGAACTTCGAGATAAAGAGGATTGACGCACAACTCTTCGGTATGGCAAGACTTGGACAGCAGCCCCTTGTCCTGCTGTCACCATAGTTACCCAGTGCCCAGTCAGCGACATGTAACCCCCCTGTCCATGCCTACTCGTCCAAGTGTCTGTGGTGAAATGCACCCTGCCACACACAGAGTTTCTCAAAGAAGCGGTGATGTTGTGTGCGACATGCCGGTGGAGCGCAGGCACACCTTTCTTTGAGAACTAGTGGCGACGGGGCATCTGGTACTGTGGCACTGCGACGGACATAAGGTCTCGAAAATCCTCTGTGTCCACCAGGCGGAAAGGCAGAATTTCTGTAGCCAAGAGCTTGCAGATGGTGAAATTCAACCTCTTTGCTTTCTCATGGCTAGGAGGAAATGGTCTTTTACTTGTCCACATCTGAGGGACCGAGGGCTGGCTGTTGTGCTTAGACAGAGTTGAGAAGGGTGTCCCCGGCAAACTGACGGTCTGTGAGGAAGATGCAGGTGGACATGTTAGGTTGCCTTGATCCAAAGGTGGTGCTATCGATGTCGGACAGCGCTGAACACCAGCTGGTGTTTCCACCTCCAAAGAAAATGATGACCTGCCAATCACGCTGGCTGTTGCGGGTAAAGAGGTGGCAGGTCTATGTCCCAAAACAGGTGTGACAGCTGTCCCCCTAGTCACAGAGGATGAAAAGGCCGCGGATGGACAAGATGTGGCAGACGGTGGTTGGCCCAGCCGGCTAGGCCACATTGTAGCACAGTGAGCTTCCCACTGCAACTTATGCTTCATATCCATATGCCGGTTAATGCATGAAGTACTCAAACTATGTCTTTTTTGGCCTCTACTTAGCTTTTGCTGACAAATGTTACAGATAACATGAGTTGGGTCATCCTTATCGATCTGAAAAAATGCCCAGGCTATGCAAGGCTTAGCACCCATGTGACCTGAAGAGCCACCACGACTTGTGGTCAGAGGCAGAGTTGTGTTTGAGGATGCAGTTGTTGACGTGCTTCCAGTCCTACGTCTCTGTCCAGGGAGGCTCAACCTGACCTCGTCGTCACTAGCATCCTCCTCCACCTCCACTGCTGACCTCATCGACTGGCTGACTGTGGGTTGACAGTAAGTGGGATCTCCAACCTCATCATCATCACCCTGTGTGTTATCACACCCGTCGTTCTCAGAGCCAACCTCTTCCTGCCCTGACAAAAAACTCAAGTTGTCGCTCCAATCAGGTATTTGAATCTCATCATCGTCTTCCTCATTGTTTCCACCAACAGGAGTTACAGTTTGGGAATGAGGGTCTACATTATGGTCAGAACCTTCTGCTTCTGTTCCTGGATCTGACTCATAAAGATTCTGGGCATCAGTGCAGATCATTTCCTCATCTGGATTCACAGAAGCTCTGGAGCCAACCCCAGGCTATAGTATGAGTAAACAGCTCTGTAGACTCAACCATCTGTTCTACCCCATACTCAGATGGGCAGCTGGAGACTTGGGAGCTGTGAGGAAGCAAGTGCGATTGGGATGACATCTCTGAGAACTGGAGTATTTGTGATGTTGAAGTTGAGGTGGAGGAGAGCCCACTTAATGGAGCACTTGATATCCATTGAAGCACCTGCTGCTTTTGTGCCTCATCTGGAATTTGTAGCGATTGGCATGGCCGTAAGAAAGGGATCTTATCACATTGTCCGCTAAAAGAAGTAGACATCTTAGTTTGGCAGGAAGATGGTCTTACTTCTGCAGATGTTACTGTTGCTTTAACTCCTACCCCATGGACACAACCTTTTTTTCCCTTCCCAACACGTCTATTCCCCTTTCCACCAGCAGCAGGCCTTTTGCCACTCATTTTGGTGGTTAACTAATTGGCAACTATAGAGTTGTTTGCACAAAAAACAATGGATGGGAACCGAGCAGAGCTGAGTGGCCAAACTGTGGTATAAGCCCAAAATTATTGGCTGGGTTAGATGCAGTAAAACAATTTTATTACATACACATGTGGTGGAGGTGAGTATAGATGGACTAATAGAACAAGTCCCACACACTGCTACAAGCCCAAGTATTTTTTCAGAGCTAGATGCAGAAAAAAATTATTTTGAATTTGCAACCTGGTGGAGGTTAGTATAGATGGACTAATAGAACAAGTCCCACACACTGCTATAAGCCCAAATATTTTTACAGAGCTAGATGCAGATAAAAATTATTTTGAATTTGCAACCTTGTGGAGGTTAGTATAGATGGACTAATAGAACAAGTCCCACGCACTGCTACAAGCCCAAATATTTTTCATAGCTAGATGCAGATAAAAATTATTTTGAATTTGCAACCTGGTGGAGGTTAGTATAGATGGACTAATAGAACAAGTCCCTCACACTGCTACAAGCCCAAATATTTTTTCAGAGCTAGATGCAGATAAAAATTATTTTGAATTTGCAACCTGGTGGAGTTTAGTATAGATGGACTAATGGAATGATGCTATGCCCAAAAGGTTTTACTTGGCTAGGTGCAGTAAAAAAAATTGTATTCTATACACAGGTGGTGTAGCTTGCACCACAGATAGGCTACTCCACTGACTAACACACACTGCAAGAGGACAAAAAGGAATTGCTTAGCTAGATTTAGACAAATGCTGTGAAAAAAACTTGCACAGCACTGACTGGCACAGATCTGCCTGGCAAAAATTGATAGAAACTGATTTAACCTAGCCCTCAAAAGGACTGCAATTACAATTAGTCTTTACTCCCAACCTATCTATTTAAGAAGACAGACCTGCCTGATAAAAAGTCGTAGGAAATAATGTAACCTAGTCCTCAAAAGGACTGCAATCACAACTATTCCCTACTCCCAAGCTATCTGTAGATTTGTGCGAAAATTGGCTTGAAATGAACTCTCAAAGTATAGCGCACACAGCAACAGCGTTGTCATCTAACACGCAGCTGCAGCAGTGAGAAAATGGTGGCTATGTGGAAAATGGCTGGGTCTTATAGGGCAAGGACATGTGACATACACTGCAATGACACATGCCCTTGCTTGTGTGAAAAAAGGCAGTTTGCTCCGTGTGTGCGCTGCTCATAGGCTGACAGATTGCACCTCCCCACTGTAAATGCGGGAAAGAGAAAAAAAATGGAGATCTTCATTATTTATGCAGAGATCCATCCCCTGCCCCTCCCCCCACCCTGCTGTACACTCAAACTGCGTATTAACATTAATTTTCAGCATTACTGAGAAAAAATCCAGTTATGATTTTGGTCCACAAACAGTTATCGAACATAACCTCGAACAGCCGAATTTTTTTCAAATTGTTCGTGTTTTCTGGACTGCTCAAATACCGCCCAAAACAGCTCGAATTTGAGATTGGCGAACAGTTCGAGTCGAACACCGCTCATCTTTAATTATGATACAAGATAAGTCTATCAATTTGTTCTTGTCAGAATGTTTATCTATATCCCCTATATATTTATATTTGAAATTGGAGCTACTTTGTATTAGACCAGGCAGTCACCTTTTTATTGCACTTAGATCACCTGGCAGGGCACAATAGGGATAGATAGGGACAGCCACCGTCGAGTGGGGGTGCCTAACACACAACAATAGGGTGCCAACCCCCACGTTAGGCAGGATTTGAATAGTGGCGTATCAGTGCTATTTAAGGCCATCATATTATTCTGGGAGTTGTATTGTCTTCTATTAAGATAACACAATATTTGAATACCACAGGATTTTTTGGTGTATTTTTTAAATAATGAAATAAAAGATTATTGTTTTAGAGGAATTATATGTTCACGTTATAGCAATTTCTTCTGGTATATAGTATAGTTTTGGTTCAGACAGCTCTCTTGTTTTTATCATTTTGATCAAAGTTACAAGGAATAAAAGTTGATATTTTCAAGCATCAAAGCCACTTTTTATTGACTAATTAACCCATTAATGACCTGTGATGTACTGTTTTATCATAAGTCGCTGTGGGGTGTATGGATGAGGGCTGGGAAGCGGAGACAGCTTCATACCTGGCAGACTACAGTAACAGAGGCAGCCAAAGTTATCTCTGATAACTGTTGTCACCATGTAGAAGCTAGGATGTATAACACATCTGCGCAATTACACCACATAGATATAAATGTGCATCCTTATTATCTGGGGACATAAATTTGGAATGGAGTTGTACAGAAAAAAAAGAAAAAATATTTCAGAATCAGTGGAAAAATGGCAATTGGATGATCATCTCAGTTTAAATAAAATAAAAATATCCAGTTACAGGTAATCAATAATTAATTCACCCATTTTTATTGTATGTTTGTACTGTATCATTTAATTTAATATTTGTTTTAATATATTTCATTTAATAAAGATTTTTGTGTACTTTTGAAAAAATTACATTTTTAATGGATATGGAAATGTTTGAACATTTCCAATGCAATGCAAACATATAAATCAAATATATGTTATATGTAGATTTTCCTGAAGATTTGCTATTGTTTTTCTGTGTGTTTGTAGAAAAATCTATAAAAGAAAACATTTACAACACTCGAACATACTTTATTGTGGAATTAGCTTGCACTGAAAAAAATAATTCATTTTACTTGGATCCCATTATATATGTACAGTATATATATTTAAGTTAATTCAACATGAACCTCTTTAAGTTAATTTAACATCCCATAGAAATACAGAAGTCAGCGTGGACATATAGGCACTAGTTTGCATCCAATGTTATTGCATAAATAAATTGTTTTGTAAAAAAGCTAAAATAACAAGTAATAGCCTCAACGATAGTATCTGTCATGAACAGAATAGAAAAGTTAAAGCTGCAGATTGATTGTAGTCTTTAAATATATTCTCTTAATTACAGTGTGTTAATTGGGGCAG
The DNA here is from genome assembly GCF_046119375.1 of Phyllobates terribilis. Taxonomy (NCBI): domain Eukaryota; kingdom Metazoa; phylum Chordata; class Amphibia; order Anura; family Dendrobatidae; genus Phyllobates; species Phyllobates terribilis. Next base: position 451,387,956 of record NW_027362764.1, read on the forward strand.
AAGACAGTAAAAAACATTTGTGATGTCAATAAATATTTTGAATATTTTCATATTTGTATGGAGTCACTTCATCGATTTAATACCTTGGTTATCATATAGTATATTAATTTCATAAAATAAATCCTGTGGGTATAAATAATTTATATTTCTCTGTTTGTAACCAGCAATAGGTTTGATATTCGTAGTTTTCAAAATCAGTTAAAGCCTCATCCTGTTTCTTCATATCCTCCTTTGAGGGTTTGCATCTGCTTCCCAGAGGAGACTGTCTTTATACTAGTCTCTAAACAAGATCTCTTTCATCTTAAAACAAAACCCTAAGGTCTTGGTTCATTTGAAAGATAAATTTGTCTGTCATATCTTTTCAAAGATAAGGTGCTTTGGTCCTTTGAGATACAAATAGAAAGACTTGATATAAAAAAAAAAAAATACTTTAGAAATAGTGAACCTGGAGTGTTCTATTTCATAGAGCTTAATTTGTGGAAAGTAATAAGACAGCATTAAATGTAGTGGTAGTTATGTCACGATGTATTCAATCAATACTGTGCAGTTCATTCTACTAATCCTTCCTATAAACAGGAATGTCACCTAATTTCATTTTACGACTGAGAGAAACGTAGTGGAAATTTGAAAGAATTTACATGGCCCTGAAACGGAGTACATCACAAAGATTCAGATGGTAGCAGGCATTTCAGATATTGTTAGCAAATTCAATTTGTCATGGTACTGTAGGATAAGTGGATGTGCAGACGTGCAGACCATTGATCTAATTTGAATAGGTCAAATTATGAGAGGAGCTGACTGTTATGTTTGAAGCAATTCTTTGAGGAGTCTGAAAAGAGCATGAAAGAACTGAACTGAAGATATTTATTCAGAATTTTTATTTCCCATTTTTTCTTAAAATCTGGCTACAAGTAAAGCAATTGTACTATTTTATGGATTTAATTATACATATTGGACAGTATTTAATTACTATTAAAGGCTCTATGTGACTGCATTATTATTATGGTTGTAAATGTGCAAGTGTATGTATGTATACTATATACAGTATATAAATCTATTTGTACATATGTATATACCCTGCTCAAAAAAATAAAGGGAACACTCAAATAACACATCGTAGATCTTAATGAATGAAATATTCTCATTGAATACTTTGTTCTGTACAAAGCTGAATGTGCTGACAACAAAATCACACAAAAACCATCAATGGAAAACAAATTAATTAACCAATAGAGGCCTGGATTTGGAGTCACCCCCAAAATTAAAGTGGAAAAACACACTTTAGGCTGATCCAACTTTGATGTAATGTCCTTAAAACAAGTCAAAATGAGGCTCAGCATTGTGTGTGGCCTTCACGTGCCTGTATGACCTTCCTACAATGCCTGGGCATGCTCCTGATGAGGTTGCAGATGGTCTCCTGTGGGATCTCCTCCCAGACCTGGACTAAAGCATCTGCTAACTCCTGGACAGTCTGTGGTGCAACGTGACGTTGGTGGATGGAGCAAGACATTATATCCCAGATGTGCTCAATCGGATTCAGGTCTGGAGAATGGGTGGGCCAGTCCATAGCTTCAATGCCTTCATCTTGCAGGAACTGCTATTGACTCGCCCCCTGGGCCGTTGGGCACGCGGAACCGGGCAGTAGGGAGACGCTGGGAGTAGTAGTGGCGGCCCGGTCCCGCGGCTCAGGGTGGTCAGACCAATGGTAGTCTGCTACGTGCTTCAGATAATGTCCGACTACGCCACCCATGGATTGCGGTTATTAGGAAACGCCGCTGCAAGGCAGTCCGCTGGGGCTGATGATGTGTGCAGCTGGCATGGTGTGACTCCCCACGGGAAGAGTGCAGCCCCAGGGCAGTGTAGTGGATGGTGGGAGTGATGGTGGTGAGAGTCCCAGTACCGGTAGTGCTGGAGGCGCGAAGGAGCACACAGACAACAAGTTACAGTCCAGGGTCTTTACTCACAGTTCATTTGTTCCGGGTCACTTCTGTCAGCAGTGACTGCCCGAGCCGTGCTGCGTCCACCAGGTGTGGGGCTCGGTCAACTCCCAGGCAGTTCAGGAGCATGGCACAGGACCCCCTTTAATCCTTTCTCTGGCCTGCCTCACCAGTGACCCACTTTTGTCCAGCTGTCGCGGACTTGTGCGGTTAAACGTGGGCCCCGTCCTCCGCTGTCCTATATGGTGCCTTCCTAGCAGGTTTGATGAGGTGTCGCACCAATAGATGATCACGACGACCGGTCTTTGGCTGAGGGTAGTTTCTCCTCCACCAACTTGGGATCCGGTACCCTTAATCTGCCTGACCCTTCACCCTGGATTCTCGTGGGTTCTTAGGGTCCCTTCCACCTTCTTGTTCCTGAGCCCTTCTGTTTCTCTGTCTCTTCTTCTCCCTTTCCGTTCCTTCCTGTTCCTTTCTGTTCCGTTCTCTTGGAGCTGAGATGAGCCAAAATCTCAGCTCCCCTTCACCTCCTCCTCGGCCTCTCACTAGGCCCTCCTGGAGTAGAGCTCCTACAGAGCCTCTACTCCATCTTCTCCTCTCTGGACAGAACTGAACTTCTCTTCTTCTACTCCCAGAACTAAGATGGTGCCCACCTTTTATACCTCCCTCTGACCATGAGCCCAGGTGACCAGCAACCAATGGGCTCCTACCTACGCTCAGGAACCAACCCCTATCTGCCCCTACAGCACTGGGTGTTCCACCCCCCTCCCCACTCCAGGCAGGGACATAGTCGGTCGTGCCTGCACTTCTGTCTAGTGGGAGCACCGTTGAGCTGTCCCTCGGAAAAGGGGTGTGTGTGCTGTATGCAGCTAACTGAGCCCTGGTCCATACTCCATCCTTACCTGGGAGTGGAATATCACACCTCTGGTCTGAGGTGCAATACCCCTGTAGCGGCCGAACCCTCGGGACGCTACACTAACACACTCCAGCCACATGAGGTCTGGCATTGTCGTGCATTAGGAGGAACCCAGGGCCTACCGCACCAGCATATGGTCTTACAAGTGGTCTGAGGATCTCATCTCGGTACCTAATGGCAGTCAGGCTACCTCTGGCGAGCACATGGAGGGCTGTGCGGCCCTCCAAAGAAATGCCACCCCACACCATTACTGACCCACTGCCAAACCGGTCATGCTGACGGATGTTGCAGGCAGCAAATCACTCTCCACGGCGTCTCCAGACTCTGTCACGTCTGTCACATGTGCTCAGTGTGAACCTGCTTTCTTCTGTGAAGAGCACAGGGCGCCAGTGGCGACTTTGCCAATCCTGGTGTTCTGTGGCAAATGCCAAGCATCCTGCATGGGGTTGGACTGTGAGCACAACCCCCATCTGTGGACGTCGGGCCCTCATACCACCCTCATGGAGTCGGTTTCTAACTGTTTGTGCAGACACATGCACATTTCTGGCCTGCTGGAGGTCATTTTGCAGGGCTCTGGCAGTCCTCCTCCTGTTTCTCCCTGCACAAAGGAGGAGGTACTAGAACTGCTGCTTGGTTGTTGCCCTCCTATTGCTCCCTCCACATCTCCTGGTTTCTGCTCCATGCTCTGGACACTGTGCTGACAGACACAGCTACCCTTCTTTCCACAGCTCGCACTGATGTGCCATCCTGGATGAACTGCACTACTTTAGCAACTTCTGTGGGTTGTACTGTAGACACCGCCTCATGCTACTGTACCTCTAGGGGTGAGAGCAATGGCAAAATGAAAAAGTGACCAAAACAACAGCCAAAAAGGATGAGAACAGAGAAATGGTCTGTGGTCACCACCTGCAGAACCACTCCTTTATAGGGGGTATCTTGCTCATTGCTTATTATTTCTACCAGTTGTCTGTTCCATTTGCACAACAGCAGGAGAAATTGATTCACAATCAGTGTTGCTTCATAACTGGACAGGTAGATTTCACAGAAGTGTTATGGACTTGGAGTTACATTGTGTTGTTTAAGTGTTCCCTTTATTTTTTTGAACAGTGTATACTGTATATACACTACCATTTAAAAGTTTGGAGTCACCCAGACAATTTTGTGTTTTCCATGAAAACTCATACTTTTAATTATCAAATGAGTTGCAAAATGGATAGAAAATATAGTCCAGACATTGACAAGGTTAGAAATAATGATTTTTATTTGAAAGAATAATTTTCTCCTTCAAACTTTGCTTTCATCAAAGAATACTCCCTTTGCAGCAAATACAGCACTGCAGACCTTTGGCATTCTAGCTGTTAATTTACTGAGTTAATCTTGAGAAATTTCACCCCATGCTTCCTGAAGCCCCTCCCACAAGTTGGATTGGCTTGATCGTCACTTTTTGCGTACCATACGGTCAAGCTGCTCCCATAACAGCTCAATGGGGGTTGAGATCTGGTGACTGCGCTGGCCACTCCATTATAGATAGAAAACCAGCTGCCTGCTTGTTCCCTAAAAAGTTCATGCATAATTTAGAGGTGTGATTTGGGTCATTGTCCTGTAGTAGAATGAAATTGGCTCCAATCAAGCGCTGTCCACAGGGTATGGCATGGCGTTGCAAAATGGAGTGATAGCCTTCCTTTTTCAAAATCCCATTTACCTTGTACAAATCTCCCACTTTACCAGCACCAAGGCAACCCCAGACCCATTACATTACCTCCACCATGCTTGACAGATGGCGTCAGGCACTCTCCCAGCATCTTTTCAGTTGTTCTGCGTCTCACAAATGTTCTTCTGTGTGATCCAAACACCTCAAACTTTGATTTGTCTGTCCATAAAACTTTTTTCCAATCTTCCTCTGTCCAATGTCTGTGTTCTTTTGCCAATATTAATCTTTTCCTTTTATTAGCCAGTCTCAGATATGGCTTTTTCTTTGCCACTTTGCCCTGAAGGCCAGCATCCTGGAGTCGCCTCTTCACTGTGGATGTTGACACTGGCGTTTTGCCTGTACTATTTAATGAAGCTGCCAACTGAGGAGCTGTGAGGTGCCAATTTCTCAAACTAGAGACTCTAATGTACTTGTCTTGTTGCTCAGTTGTGCAGCGGGGCCTCCCAGTTCTCTTTCTACTCATGTTAGAGCCTGTTTGTGCTCTCCTCTGAAGGGAGCAGTACACACCGTTGTAGGAAATCTTCAGTTTTTTGGCAACTTCTCGCATGGAATAGCCTTCATTTCTAAGGACAAGAATAGAATGTCGAGTTTCTCATGAAAGTTCTCTTTTTCTGGCCATTTTGAGAGTTTCATAGAACAAACAAAGGTAATGCTCCAGATTCTCAACTAGCTCAAAGGAAGGTCAATTTTATAGCTTCTCAAATCAGCCAAACCGTTTTCAGCTGGGCTAACATACTTGTGCAAGGGTTTTCTAGGGTTTTCTAAACATCCATTAGCCTTCTTACACAGTTAGCAAACACAATGTACCATTAAAACACTGGAGTGGTGGTTGTTGGAAATGGGCCTCTATACACCTATTTAGATATAGTAATAAAAACAAGACGTTTGCAGCTAGAATAGTCATTTACCACATTAACAATGTATAGAGTGAATTTCGGATTCATTTAATGTTAGCATCATTAAAAAAATGTGCCTTTCTTGCAAAAATAATGAAATTTCTAAATGACCCCAAACTTTTGAATGGTAGTATATATTTGTACATATTTTATTATATCGTTTCATGGGACAAGAACGACGATATGACACTTTGATATAATGTAAAGTAGTCAGTATACAGCTTGTATAACAATGTAAATTTGATGTGCTTTCTAAATAACTCAACAGACAGCCATTAATGTCTATGCCTCTGGCAACAAAAGTGAGTATACCCCTAAGTGAAAATGACCAAATTGTGCCAAATTAGCAATTTTCCCTCATTAGTGTTTCAAGGTCTCAGGAGTGAATGGGGAGCAGGTGTGTAAAATTTGGTGTTATCACTCTCACGATATCTAATACTGGTCACTGGAAGTTCAACATAGCACCTTATGGCAAAGAACTCTCTGAGGATCTGAAAAAAAGAATTATTGCTCTACAAAAAGATGGCCTGGGCTATAACAAGATTGCCAATACCCTGAAACTGAACTGCAGAATGGTGGTTAAGACCATACAGAGGTTTAACAAAACAGGTTCCACTCAGAACTGGCCTTGCCATGGTCAACCAAAGAGGTTGAGTGCATAAGCTCAGCGCCATATCCAGAGGTTGTCTTTTTAAAATAGATGTATAAGTGCTTCTAGCATTGCTGCAGAAGTTAAAGAGGTGGGAGGGTTAGGCTGTCAGTGCCTGGACCATATGCCACACACTGCATTATTATAATTTATTTATATAGCCCCATTGATTCCATGGTGCTGCACATAAGAAGGGGTTGCATACGATATACAGATATCGCTTACAGTAAACAAACTAACAATGATAGATTGGCAAGGAGGGAAGTGGACCCTGCCCTTGTGGGCTTACATTCTACAGGAATGGGGAAGGAGACAGTAGGTTGAGGGGTTGCAGTAGCTCCGGTGTTGTTGAGGTGGCAGCAAGCAAGGTCATGGCAGGCTGTAAGCTTGTTTGAAGAGATGGGTTTTCAGGTTCCGTCTGAAGGATCCAAGTGTAGCGGATAATCGGACGTGTTGGGGCACAGAATTCCAGAGGATGGGGGACATTCGGGAGAAATTTTGGAGGCGATTGTGTGGAGGAGAGATGGAGGTCTTGGGAGGACCAGAGATTACGTGAGGGAATATATTGGGAGATTAGTTCAGAGATGTACGGAGGAGAGAGGTTATGGATGGCTTTGTAGGTCAGTGTTAGTAGTTTGAAATGGATACGCTGGGAAATTGGGAGACAGTGAAGGGATTTGCAAAGGGGGGTAGCAGAGGAGTAGCGAAGCAAGAGATGGACCAGTCGCGCAGCAGAGTTAAGGATGGACTGGAGGGGTGCGAGAGCGCATAGCAGTTAGGCCACAAAGGAGGATGTTGCAGTAGTCGAGGCAGGAGATGATGAGGGCATGCACAAGCAGTTTAGTATATTGAGGGTTGAGGAAAGGACGGATTCTGGAAATATTTTTGAGCTGGAGGCGACAGGAGGTGGCGAGAGTTTGGGTGTGGGGTTTAAAAGTAGAGATGAGCGTTGTTCTACTCGAACTGTTCGCCAATCTCAAATTCGAGCTGTTTTGGGCGGTGTTCGAGCCGGTCGGCGAACACGAACAATTTGAGAAAAATTCGGCTGTTCGAGGTTATGTTCGATAACTGTTCGTGCACCAAAATCATAACTGGATTTTTTCTCAGTAATGATGAAAATTAATGTTAATACGCAGTTTGAGTGTACAGCGGGGCGGGGGGAGGGGCAGGGGATGGATCTCTGCAGGAACAATGAAGATCTCCATTTTTTTTTCTCTTTCCCGCATTTGCAGTGGGGAGGTGCAATCTGTCAGCCTATCAGCAGCGCACACACGGAGCGAAGTGCTTTTTTTCACACAAGCAAGGGCATGTGTGATTGGCAGTGTATGTCACATGTCCTTGCCCTATAAGACCAAGCCATTTTCCCCGTCGCCACCATTTTCTCACTGCTGCAGCTGCGTGTTAGACGGCACCGCTGTTGCTGTGTGCGCTATACCTTGTTAATTTCAAGCCAATTTTCGCACAAATATACAGATAGCTTGGGAGTAGGGAATAGTTGTGATTGCAGTCCTTTTAAGGACTAGGTTACAGCATTTCCTACGACTTTTATCAAGCAGGTCTGTGCTCTTAAATAGATAGATTGTGGGAGTAAAGACTAATTGTAATTGGAGTCCTTTTCAGGACTAGGTTACATCAGTTCCTATCAGTTTTTGCCAGGCAGGTCTGTGCCAGTGCTGTGCAAGTTTTTTTCACAGCATTTGGCTGAATCTAGCAAAGCTAATCCTTTTTGGCCTATTGCAGAGTGTGTTAGTCAGTGGAGTAGCCTATCTGTGTTGCAAGATATACCACCTGTGTATAGAATACCAATTTTTTTACTGCACCTAGTGAAGTAAAATCTTTTGGGCATAGCATCACATCATTCTATTAGTCCATCTATACTGACCTCCATCAGGTTGCAAACTGAATATAATTTTTTTCTGCATCTAGCTCTGAAAAAATATTTGGGCTTCGAGCAGTGTGTGGGACTTGGTCTATTAGTCCATCTATACTGACCTCCATCAGGTTGCAAATTAAAAATAATTTTTTTCTTCATTTAGCTCTGAAAAAATATTTGGGCTTCTAGCAGTGTGTGGGACTTGTTCTATTAGTCCTTCTATACTGACCTCCAGCAGGTTGCAAATTGAATATAATTTTTTTCTGCATCTAGCTCTGAAAAAATATTTGGGCTTCTAGCGGTGTGTGGGACTTGGTCTATAAGTCCATCTATACTGACCTCCATCAGGTTGCAAATTAAAAATAATTTTTTTCTGCATCTAGCTCTGAAAAAATATTTGGGCTTCTAGCAGTGTGTGGGACTTGGTCTATTAGTCCATCTATACTGACCTCCATCAGGTTGCAAATTGAATAAAAAAATTTTCTGCATCTAGCTCTGAAAAAATATTTGGGCTTCTAGCGGTGTGTGGGACTTGGTCTATTAGTCCATCTATACTGACCTCCATCAGGTTGCAAATTAAAAATAATTTTTTTCTGCATCTAGCTCTGAAAAAATATTTGGGCTTCTAGCAGTGTGTGGGACTTGGTCTATTAGTACATCTATACTGACCTCCATCAGGTTGCAAATTAAAAATATTTTTTTTCTTCATTTAGCTCTGAAAAAATATTTGGGCTTCTAGCAGTGTGTGGGACTTGTTCTATTAGTCCTTCTATACTGACCTCCAGCAGGTTGCAAATGGAATATAATTTTTTTCTGCATCTAGCTCTGAAAAAATATTTGGGCTTCTAGCGGTGTGTGGGACTTGGTCTATTAGTCCATCTATACTGACCTCCATCAGGTTGCAAATTAAAAATAATTTTTTTCTGCATCTAGCTCTGAAAAAATATTTGGGCTTCTAGCGGTGTGTGGGACTTGGTCTATTAGTCCATCTAAACTGACCTCCATCAGGTTGCAAATTAAAAATAATTTTTTTCTGCATCTAGCTCTGAAAAAATATTTGGGCTTCTAGCAGTGTGTGGGACTTGGTCTATTAGTCCATCTATACTGACCTCCATCAGGTTGCAAATTGATTAAAAAAAATTTCTGCATCTAGCTCTGAAAAAATATTTGGGCTTCTAGCGGTGTGTGGGACTTGGTCTATTAGTCCATCTATACTGACCTCCATCAGGTTGCAAATTAAAAATAATTTTTTTCTGCATCTAACCCAGCCAATACTTTTGGCCTAATACCACAGTTTGGCCACTCAGCTCTGCTCGGTTACCATCCATTGTTTTTTTGTGCAAACAACTCCAGAGTTGTGAATTAGTTAACCACCAAAATGAGTGGAAAAAGGCCTGCTGCTGGTGGAAAGGGGAATAGGCGTGTTGGGAAGGGGAAAAAAGGTTGTGTCCGTGGGGTAGGTGCAGAAGAAAGACCATCTTCCAGCCAAACTAAAATGTCTACTTCTTTTAGCAGACAATGTGATAAGATTCCTTTCTTACGGCCACGCCAATCGCTACAAATTCCAGATGAGGCACAAAAACAGCAGGTGCTTCAACGGATATCAAGTGCTCCTTTAAGTGGGCTCTCCTCCACATCAACTTCAACATCACAAATACTCCAGTCCTCAAAGGTGTCACCCCAATCGCACTTGCTTCCTCACAGCTCCCAAAATCTCCAGCTGCCCGTCTGAGTATGAGGTAGAACAGATGGTTGAGTCTGCAGAGCTGTTTACTCATACTATAGCCTGGGAATCAGAGGTCGACTCCAGCGCTTCTGTGAATCCAGACGAGGAAATGATCTGCACTGATGCCCAGAATCTTTATGAGTCGGATCCAGGACCAGACGCAGAAGGTTCTGACCATAATGTAGACCCTCATTCCCAAACTGTAACTCCTGTTGGTGGAGACAATGAGGAAGACGATGATAAGACTCAAATACCTGATTGGAGCGACAACTTTAGTTTTTTGTCAGGGCAGGAACAGGTTGGCTCTGAGGACGACGGGTGTGATAACGCACAGGGTGATGATGATGAGGTCGGAGATCCCACTTACTGTCAACCCACAGTCAGCCAAGAGATGAGGTCAGCAGAGGAGGTGGAGGAAGATGCTAGTGACGACGAGGTCAGGTTGCGCCTTCCTGGACAGAGACGTAGTACTGGAAGCACGTCAACAACTGCATCCTCAAACACAACTCTGCCTCTCACCACAAGTCGTGGTGGCTCTTCAGGTCGCATGGGTGCTAAGCCATGCATAGCCTGGGCATTTTTTCAGATCGATAAAGATGACCCAACTCGTGTTATCTGTAACATTTGTCAGCAAAAGCTAAGTAGAGGCCAAAAAATACATAGTTTGAGTACTTCATGCATGAACCGGCACATGGACACGAAGCATAAGTTGCAGTGGGAAACTCAGTGTGCTACAATGCGGCCTAGCCGGCCGGGCCAACCACCGTCTGCCATATCTTGTGCATCCGCGGCCTCTTCATCCTCTGTGACTGGGGGGACAGCAGTCACACCTGTTTTGGGGCGCAGACCTGCCACCTCTTTACCCGCAACAGCCAGCGTGATTGGCAGGTCATCATTTTCTTTGGAGGTGGTAACACCAGCTGGTCTTGAGCGCTGTCCGACATCGATAGCACCACCTTTGGATCAAAGCAACCTAACATGTCCGCCTGCATCTTCCTCACAGACCGGCAGTTTGCCGGGGACACCCTTATCAACCCCGTCTAAGCACAATAGCCAGCCCTCGGTCCCTCAGATGTGGACAAGTAAAAGACCATTTCCTCCTAGCCATGAGAAAGCTAAGAGGTTGAATTTCACCATCTGCAAGCTCTTGGCTACAGAAATGCTGCCTTTCCGCCTGGTGGACACAGAGGATTTTCGAGACCTTATGTCCGTCGCAGTGCCCCAGTACCAGATGTCCATTCGGCACTACTTCTCAAAGAAAGGTTTGACTGCGCTCCACCAGCATGTCGCACACAACATCACCGCTTCTTTGAGAAACTCTGTGTGTGACAGGGTGCATTTCACCACAGACACTTGGACGAGTAGGCATGGACAGGGGCGTTACATGTCGCTGGCTGGGCACTGGGTAACTATGGTGACAGCAGGACAAGGGGCTGCTGTCCAAGTCTTGCCGTCCCCACGAGTTGTGCGTCAATCCTCTTTATGTCAAAGTTCCTCCACTGCTTCTGCCTCCTCAACCTCCTCTCGGTCTTCCACCTGCACCCAAAGCCTGTCTGGTCATGCCACAAGCTTTCTAACTGCGCAGAAGGGATCCTGCACACCTCCTTGCTATGCTGGCAGTAGGGCTCAACGTCATCAGGCGGTTTTTACATTGAAATGTCTGGGAAATGTGAGTCACACAGCTGAGGAGTTGTGGTCAGCTCTGGAGAACCAATTTCATGAATGGTTGTCTCCACTGGACCTGAAACCAGGGAAGGCCGTGTGCGACAATGCTGCAAACCTCGGTGCGGCCCTTCGCCGGGGCAATGTCACACACGTGCCTTGTATGGCTCACGTGTTGAACCTGGTTGTCCAGCAATTTTTAGCCCACTATCCCAGACTAGATGGCCTTCTGCAGAGGGCACGGTCGCTGTGTGCTCACTTCCGCCGTTCGCATCCCGCAGCTCAGCGACTTACATCTCTACAGAAGTCGTTGGGCCTGCCACTTCACCGGCTAAAATGCGATGTGCCTACCCGGTGGAATTCAACTCTGCACATGTTGCAGCGACTGTGGCAGCACCGACAAGCCCTGGTGCAATACGTTCTGACGTATAGCCTGGGCCAACGAGATTCAGAGGTGGGGCAAATCACGCTGGAGGAGTGGTCTCAGATCAGGGACCTATGCACCCTTCTGCACAGTTTTGAAATGGCGACGAAGATGTTTAGTGCTGACGATGCCATTATCAGCATGACTATTCCGGTGATTTACATGCTGGAGCACATGTTAAACAGAATTCGGAGTCAGGTGGTGGCACAAGAGGAGGTGGAGGAAGTAGAGGAGGAGGAGTTGTATGCGGAAGGGCTAACATCTGCAAGGTCCAGACGGTCGGCAGCACCAAGGCGGCAGGCATGTGAGGGTGGGGGAGATGATTTTACCAGGGCGCATGGTAGCAGCCAAACTAGTGAGGAAGGTGCAGGAGCCCAGGAAGAAGTGGAGGACGAACTGATGGAAGACTCATCAGATGAGGGAGACCTTGATCACATTTCTGTTGTGCGAGGTTGGGGGGAGAGGACAGAGGAAGGAAGCATGATTGTTACCTCGCCACCAACACAACAGGGACTTGGTGCTCCTGGATGCGCAACACACATGAGTGCCTTCTTGCTGCACTACCTGCAACATGACCCTCGAATTGTGAGAATTAGAAATAATCCTGACTACTGGGTTGCCACACTGTTAGATCCCCGGTACAAAAGTAAATTTGCAGAAATTATTCCTGCCATAGAAAGGGATACACGCATGCAGGAGTATCAGCAGAGACTGTTGCAGAATCTTACATGTGCTTTTCCACAAAATACCAGTGGTTCACGTAGTGAATCTTACAGTTCTAACTTGCCAACCGTGGTCTGTATGGAATTGTTCAATAAAGGGCCCAAAATTAAGATAACATAGATGGGAGAGGTCTCTATGAATAGGAATTCCTAAGTATTTGATACCCTGTGAGGGCCAGGCAAAGGGAAAGTTGGACTGGATGGAATCCTATATGGATTTAGGGAGGGAGACATCGAGGGCCTCAGACTTCGCTGCATTGATTTTAAAATTTTACCATGTAACAAAGTGATCTATTTCAGCCATAACAGCAGGGATGGATATATGTGATTGAGTGATATATACTAGGACATCATCAGCAAATAGAGAGCACTTGTACTCGGTGCCTCCCACCTCAATCCACCTAATATTGGGGTTATGGCGAATTGATGAGAGCAGGTGCTCCGTCACTAGGATGTATAAGAGAGGGGACAGAGGACATCCCTGCCTTGTCCCATTGGTGATTGTGAAAGGTGATGAAAATGTTCTGACGCACCCCCTGGGCCTTGGGACACCCGGAGCCGGACCCTTTTTGGTGGATGCTGGTGGTTGTAGTCTTCGTGGCGGCGATCCGGTTTCGTGGCTCAGGGCGGTCAAACCAGTGGCGGAACTATTTATGTGGTTTTGATGTTTAAATGTCCGACTACGCCACCCGTGGATTGCGGTCAGAGTGAACCGCCACTACAGGGCAGACCGCTAAGGCTGGTGTTGTGGGTGCAGCAGAGCGTAGCATAACTCCCCACGGGAGGAGTATAGCCTCAGGGCAGTGTATGCGGAGGATGGGGGTGATGGTGCAGGGCAGCAGCAGTAACGACACGGAGTCAGTGATGCAGTTCAGGGCCTTTACTCACAGTTCTTATTATCCAGACCACGTCTGCAGGTAACGGCTGCCCACGTCGTACTGTGCTCACCAGGTGAGGGGCTCAGACAACTCCCAGATAACTTTGGAGCGCTTCACAGGACCCCCTTTGTGTGTCCTTTGTCTGGCCTTTTTTACCAACACTTCTGTCCGGCTGCCTCGGGCCTCCTCTTGGTAAACTTGGCGCCAGTTTCCCTGACCCTATGTGGTGCCTTCCTAGCGGGTGGAGCAAGGGGCTGCGCCACATAAAATGTCAGAGCCTCCGGTTTCTAGCTGAGGGTCGTTTCCTGCCTCCACTAGTTCGGGGACCGGTCTCCCCCTTTGGCCTGACCCCTCCACGCAGGTGGATTCGGGCGTGCGGTGGCGACTCGCCCGTCTGCACCCCTGGGATCCCTTCATTCCTCGTTCCTGGAGCCTTCTCCGCTCCTCTTCCTTCCTTCTCCCTCTTGCAGGCCTGGGCCTCTGTTACTAGGCCCGCCTCCGGAGCAGAGCTCATGCAGAGCCCCTGCTCCCTGCCACTTCTGCTCAGACTTCTCTGCACTGAACTAAGATGGTGCCCACCTTTTATACTCCCTTCTCAATGCACCCAGGAGCTGCTTCCTCCCTGCTCCTGCACTACAGGGTTCCCCTTCCTCAGTGTTCCCTCCCCCCACTCCAGCCAGGGACAGGGACTGTCGTGCCCATCTCAGGGGCATATTGGTCGCCCTGCCCCACGGCAATGTGGTGTAATGCATGCAGGTGTCGGGTCCTGATCCACACTCCATCCTTACCTGAGAGTGAGATATCACACCTCTGGGTGAGGTGCAATACGTCTGTAGCAACCGAGCCCTCAGGGTGCTACAGTTCCATTTATCTTCAGCCTAGGTGACGTATTGCGATACAGGGCCGTGATTTTGGCTATAAAAGGGTCCCCTAGACCCCTACCCCAAGCTCTTTAAGAGAATCATATATGGCGTGCCAGGAGACTCTATGGAATGCTTTCTCAGCATCCAACGAGAGTATCTAATTACAAATTTTTAACTGCATCTAGCCCAGGAAATACTTTGTGCCTAGTAGCAGTGTCTGCTAGTCAGCGGATTATCCCGGCTGTTAAGCAAGCTACACCACCTGTAGTTTAGACACTTAATTTTTTCAAAGGAAAGGCTTCGGGACCATGGGATACTTAGTGAAGAGCATCAGGAGGCACCCCAAGGCATAGGGGCTGGGACTGGCAGTAGGATGCCTTGCGGTGGACAGCCGAGCTCGATCCTTATAAAAGCTTTTTAACTGCAGCAGCTTTAGTGGACGCTACTGGAGCTGGAATTACCGCGGCTGCTGGCATGAGACTTGCCCTCGAATAGATACTTGTAAATGGATTTAAAGTGTATTCATTCAAATTAGAGAGACAATTTAAATTAAAAAGCTTAGAGCTGCCTCCACCACAGGGGGGCTCGCTCGACCCACCAGCGGACAGGCACCAGTATTGGGAGAGGGGGGCTGGCCGTCAGGGTTCACCGCGGCTCTGGCACAAACCCGGCGACACGGAGGTGGCACAGGCAGGAGCGGACTGGCCGTGTCGGCTTCTCACTTTTTGTATTTTAGAAGGGCATGACATGCCTATATCTGTGTCTCCCCCTCCTTTTACTCCTCCACCTCTTTTATTTTCGCATGACTATATGTACTTGTCACTTTTCCATGTGTTAGTTATGTCTTCTGAGCAGTTTGTCAGCTTTTGGACACCTTTGAAGGTGTTTTCTATGTGTTTCTATGTGTTTTTGTTTGCCTGCCATTGGTTTTAACGGTGTTCGAAGGTGTTCGACGAACCGAACCGAACTCGAACACTACGGGGGTGGCTCAACACTATTTAAAAGACAGAGAAGAGTCAAGGGTTACTCCGAGGCAGCGGATTGTCGGTACAGGGGAAAGAGTGATGTCATTTATTGTGAGAGAAAGATCAGGTGCGAAAGATATGCGAGAAGGGGGAAACATGATGAGTTAAGTTTTGTCCACATTGAGCTAGTGGAAGCGAGATGAGAAGAAGGAGGATATGGCTGCTAGACAAGCTGGGATTTTGGACAGCAGAGTGGTGACATCTGGGCCAGAGAGATAGATCTGGGTGTCATCAGCGTACAGATGGTACTGGAAGCCATGGGATTTTATGAGCTGTCCCAGGCCAAGGGTATAGATTGAGAAGAGTAGGGGTCCTAGGACAGAGCCTTGAGGGACTCCAACAGAGAGGGGGCAGGGTGAGGAGGTAGTGTAGGAGTGGGAGATGTTAAATGTGCGGTTAGAAAGATATGAGGAGATCCATGATAGGGCAAGGTCTTTGACACCAAAGGAAGAGAGGATCTGTAGCAGGAGGCAGAGGTCAGCTGTATCGAAAGCAGAGTACAGGTCAAGAAGAAGAAGTACAGAGAATTGTCTTTTAGCTTTGGCTGTAAGTAAGTCATTGGTGATTTTGGCAAGGGCAGTGTCGGTGGAATGGTGGGGGCGGAAGCTGGATTGTCGGCTGTCGAAGAGAGAGTTAAATGAGAAGTGGGAGGAAAGTTCAGCGTGAACGTGTTGCTCAATGAATTTGGAGGCAAATGGGAACAGCGATATGGGGCGATAGCTGGACAAGGCGGTTGGGTAGAGGGATGGCTTTTTGAGGATGGGCGTGATTGTGGCATGTTTGAAGGCAGCAGAGAAGGTACCAGAAGATAGTGATAGGTTGAAGAGATGGGTTAGGGATGGGATAAGTGTGGGGGTGACATTGGGAAGGAGGTGGGATGGGATAGGGTCGAGTGCACAAATGGTGAGGTGTGATTTGGAGAGGAGACGAGTAAGGTCTCTTTCCGTGATGTTGGAAAGGAAGGTTATGGGGGTAGGGCAATGGTGTGGAAAACAAAGGGGTTGCGGTGGTCGGACAGTAAAGACTTGCCGTGTTTGGTCAATCTTGTTTTTCAAGTGTGTGGCAAACTCCTCAGCAGAGATGACGAAGGTTGGAGGGGGCAGTCGAGGGTGGAGGAAAACCTGTTTAGCATAGATGAGTGCTGATTTGAATGCGAGTGTTGCTTGTTTGAATGCAGTGAAGTCGTCTTGTGAACGTGTATTCTTCCAACGCCGCTCCGCAACCCTGGACGCTTGTCAAAGCTGTTTAGTGAGGTTGTTGTGCCAGGGTTGCCTGTTGACTCGTCGTGCTCTCCGATGCATAAGAGAGGCAACCGAGTCAATAGCTGATGCGAGAGTGGCATTATAGAAATCAGTGGCACTGTCTGTGTCATGAAGTGAAGATATGGTGTCAGTGGAAAAATAAAGTGAGAGAGTGCGTGGGTGTCTAGATCTGCAATGTTTCTGTGGGGGTGTGCTTGTTGCTGGACATAGGTGACAGGTGAGCAGGACAAGGATGAGAAACTGAGTAGATGGTGGTCAGATAGGGGTAGGGGGAGTTTGCAAGGTTAGATAGGGAGCAGAGTCGGGTGAAGATGAGGTCCAGTGTGTGTCCATCTGTGTATGTGGCTGAGGAGGACCACTGAGAAAGTCCAAAGGATGAAGTAAGCGACAGGAGTTTGGATGCTGCTGACTGGCGAGTGTAAGTGGGGATGTTGAAATCACTCATGATGATTGTGGAAATGTCAGCAGAGAGAAAGTAATGAAGCCAGGTGGAATATTGGTCAATAAAGGCAGTGACCGAGCCTGTTGGTCGGTATATGACAGTCACTTGGAGGTTGGAGGGAGAGTAGATGCGGGCAGAGTGGAGTTCAAAAGAAGAGAGAATAAGAGAGGGTAGAGGAGGAGTAGGGCTAAAGGTGCAGTTGTTAGAAAGGAGAAAACCCACTACTACACCATGTCTGTTACTAGGGCGAGGAGTGTGGGTGAAGTGCAAGCCACCGTAACACAGCGCAGCAGGGGAGGCAGTGTCGGAGAGTGTCAGCCATGTATCTGTGATTCCCAGGAAGGAGAGATGACAAGAGGTAAAGAGGTCATGGACAAAATGGAGCTTGTTGCAGACAGAGCGGGCATTCCCGAGTGCTCCAGAGAAAGGGAGCAGGGGGGTGGGCCTCAGGCGGACCTGTTTTGTGGAAGAGAGGTTGCGGTAATTTGCAGTTGGTTTGATGCGATAGGTGGGGGAATTGGTGGAAGGTGCAAGCTGTGGGGGTCCAGGATTGAGAGATATGTCACCAGCAGTGAGGAGAAGCAAAGAGAGGGAGAGCACTTGAGAGAAGGAGTGTGTCCAGCTTGTGTTATGTTTTGGTTGGATAGATCTGAGGTTGAGGAGTAGGTCAGCAGATGAGGTCAGGTGGGATGTAAGAGGGAATGAGAGATGATGATTTGGTTAGAGGGTGCTGGGGTTTGGGGATAGCGAAGGAGAGTGAGGATTAGTGGGGCAAAAACAGTAGGGGGTATGTAAGCATAATGCATGTTAAGTGTGAATGAGAAAGAGAATCTAAGTACAAATAGTAGATAGTTTTCCATACCTTCTGGTCACTTCTGGCCCATTTCTAGCATATTGTATTTTTAGCCCCTTAAAAAGCAACCCTGCATCAACCCTGCATCAAATTGGTCTGCATGTCCCAGAAGGAAGCCTCTTCTAGAAATGATGCACAAGAAATCCTGCAGACAGTTTGCTGAAGACAAGCAGACTATGGACATGGCTTACTTGATCCATGTCTTATGGACTCAAGATAAACTTATTTGGTTCAAAAATGGTGTCAAGCGTGTATGGTGGCAACCAGGTGAGGAGTACAAAGACAAGTATCTCTTGCCTACTGTCAAGCATGATGGTGGGAATGCCATGGTCTTTGGCTACATGAATGCTGCTGGCTGTGGGGAGCTACAGTTTATTGAGGAAACCATGAATGCCAACATGTACTGTGACATACTGAAGCAGAGCATGATCCCCTCTCTTCGGAAACTTAGCCGCATGCCTGTATTCTAACATGCTAATGACTTGACTTGCTAAAGAAGCTGAGTTTAAAGGTGCTGGACTGACCAAGCATATCTCAAGACCTAAAACTTATTGAGCATTTGTGGTGAATCCTCAAACAGAAGGTGGAGAAATGCAAGGTCTCCAACAACCACCAGCTCCATAATGTCGTCATGGAGGAGTGGAAGTGGATTCCTATGGCAACCTATGAAGGTGTAGTGAACTCCATGCCCAAGAGAGGTAAGGCAGTTCATGAAAATAATGGTAGGCACACAAAATATTGACATTTTGGACACAATTTGACCATTTTCACTTAGGTGTGTACTCACTTTTGTTGCCAGCAGCTTAGACATTAATGACTGTGTGTTGAGTTATTTACAGGGCACACCAAATTTACACTGCTATACAAGCTGTACACTGAATACTTTACATTGCATCAAAGTGTCATATGTTCAGTGTTGTCCCATTAAAAGGTATAATAAAATATTTTCAAAAATGTGAGAGATGTATCCACTTTTGTGATATACTGTATATATGTATATGTACATATATACAGTATATATGTGTGTCTTACAGTAATATGTAGTAATAATTCTGTATGTATATACTGCAAAAATATTCTGCTGTGCTTTAAAATTAAGTGGATACATATACACACAAAATTAGACGCTAATCAGACATTATAGAGTAAAAAAATACATATCAATTGGAACAAGACATGTGAGGACCTTGCTTGAAACTTGTACTCTTTTAGTACAAAGGGGTAACTCAAAAAGTAATAGTTCTTTCCTTTTCCCACGGTCCTGCAATCTCTTATAAAAAAAAGCCGGTAATACAAATAAAGCTACAGTATATGAACAGTCATTCTTCAAGTTGCTTTGTATGCACAGATATTGTATCAAGTTGATTGTGGTACAAACTGTGCTGAATAATGTTGAATAAAGAACTTAGGAAGTGAGTAGTAATGAGAAAGTGGAAAATCATAAACAAAAGTTATAATAAAGTGAATCTGTCAACAAAATTTCACACCCCAAACAATTTAAATGAGCATGTAGGTCTTTCAAACACAAGTCCAACAATACCACATTAACAAGGCAAGTATGTTTCTGCACTACTGAGAAATCAGAGTTTGAACTGATGTGCAATTGATATGCAAATGGGAGTGGAAAACTATTTGTTGATCTGACGCTTCTGTCACTCCAACTCTATTTCTTGCCCAGAGTCACTGCCTTCTGTTTGACTAATGGCTCCTTTACCTAAAGTCAGACAGAAAAGGGGCTGTCAGTAAAGCAGGAAAAAGAATGAATAGAGCTGGAGTGACAGAGGCTTCAGATCTACATCTTTATTTGTTTATCAATTCAGTCTCTGATTTCTCAGTAACGGACGATCGAATTAGTCATGTAAAGGAATAAAAGTGTAAAGTCCTTGAAAGGGCTACATGCACATATAAGTAGATTTTTTTGTGGGGACGTTATATCCTAAAAAAGGTAAATTATGTGTTTTTAGAGCAGGCTTAAAGCTGTGATAGCTAAAAATCTAAGGAGCAATAAATGAGACAACTAACTGAGTTTATGTAGCCGATTTTGATATGCTCATCTGAACTGGCTACATAATAATAGAGTTCAGATCAAGGGATTATAACCCATGTGTAGTCATACGCAATGGAGGTACAACAAAAATAGGAGTAAATCAGTAATAACCAAATTTAGGGTGTACTTCCAGGATTAAATGGCATTACGACAGTTACATGTACAGTGCCCTCCGAGCAATGAAGCACACTTCTCCAATGACACACACACGGGTAACATTGAAAAGGGGAGAAATGAGCAACTGTCCAATGTACATAACTTTCAGATTTTTATTATGAGGGTTAGATATTTTCATAAATATTATAAAAATTCATCAAAGCATCACTCCAGCATTTTAATTTATTCGGCATTGAAGTGATGCTGTAGCATCGGCGTCCCTGCACCTTTCTCCCCTCCACATGTAGGGATGCCAACTCACTCACCACAGCAGCCTACATCCCACACTCCCTCCTTCTCCGACTACTGACCGGAGTCTGCGCATGGCACGCAGATCCACTGGCACTGTGCTTATGGTGCACACGAGCACTACCTCTTTGTTACAGGGACCATGCACGACGTCTTAATGTGCCCCCAACCAATGGCTGGGAGAAACGTATTATTTAAGACACTTCCAATTGAATGGAGGTGCTTGTGAAACGGGCATAGTTATTCCTCTGCATGCTTGGTAGCTTGGTAGTTGTCAGGTCCCTAGTAACCACCAGTCAGTCTACTAGTCCAGTACCTGTCTGCCGTCCTTGCCTTTTATTTCTGTATTTTAGCCTTGCCCGCCTGCCTGTATATCAAATGTGTCCGCCTGTCTGCATACCAGCCTGCACCCGTCAGTGTCCATCTGTATACCTACCTGCACCTGCCGTGCTCATCCGCGTACCAACCTCTACCTCCCAGTGCCTATCTGTATTCCAGCCATACCAACCTGCATCTGTCAGTGCCTATCTGCAGACTAGCCGTACCTGCCAGCATCTGCGATTCGCTGTGCCTGCCAATACCTGCTGTAGCATCCTTCCAGGCCGTTCCAGCTACCTGTCCCTTGGGGGTCAGCTGCTGTGTGTCCGAGATCTGCCCTGGAGTAGCACATCGGGAGCATAATCCCACCAAAAGGAGCTCTAGTGCAGCACGGTGGCTCAGTGGTTAGACCTGTAGCTTTGCAGTACTGGGGTTCAAATCCCACCAAGGACAACATCTGCAAGGAGTTTGTATGTTCTCCCTGTGTTTGCATGGGTTTCCTTCAGGTTCTCCGGTTTCTTCCCACACTCCAAATACATACTGATAGGGAACTTAGATTGTGAGCCCCGTTGGGGACAGTGCCGATAATGTCTGTGAAGCGCTGTGGAATTAATGCCGCTATATAAAAAGATAAATAAATTATTGTGAAGACAAGAAAGCAATAATCCACATATTAGGTTTCACACATCAAAGGCCATTAAGATGGGCATACACAGAATTTCTTAGCACTGATTAGCCATCAGAGAATCTACAAATGCATGAGTGAAAAATATCAAATCTGCATATAAGGAAAGGAATAACACAATGCAATGCCTCAATTGTCATACCAAGCAAATGCCCTTCTTTTCATTCTCAGATGCAGATTAAATATGCCCATAGCCGGTGAAATCAGATATTAAGACCCTCAATGTTTGAAAGGACCTTCCTAGACAAATGCTTAAATAAAGGGAGACCCTTCAGCATAATAAACATAATATATAGTTGATACTTAACATTTGTGTGACACATATATGCTGCTTAAAATAAATTCAACAAGTAAATGGATGATCCTTATCATGACTTGATATACAGATATATATTCCCAACTTCCAACACATTTTCCCCTTCCTATTATAGAGGTTCATCTGGGGATAGGTTTCTAGCCAGCATATGTAGTGGTGGTCCTAATAGCCTGAAATGCAGTGAGGGGTGAAACATGTTGGTAGTTGGGAATTATATCTGAATATCAAAACACAATAAATATCATCCATATACTTGTTGAATTTATGTTAAACATTATACAGTGCTGCTCACGATTATTAGCACCCCTTCATTTTTTTAATAGGATGTACAATATCTTCATAAATAAATGAAAATGTACCAAAGTTATATCCTCAGGATTTTTTAATTAGTGGTCCAAAGTAATACAACAATAAAACATTGTTTTTCAACTTCCATGTTGCAATTTCAAAGAAGAAACAGAATAAACAGCATGTGCAGCAATAAAGGCACCCCTAATTTACACTTGGTTGCACACTCTTTGGCCTTGCTGACAGCCTCCAAACATTTCTTGTAGCCATCTATAAGCCTCGTGCACTTCTCAGCTGAAATTTTCTCCCACTTTTCCTTTGCAGTTTGTTCAAGCTCTTGAATGTTTGCAGGTTTCTTTTTCCCAATGACAGATTTCAGCTCATCAGAAAGATTTTCAATGAGATTGAGGTCAGGACTCATTGCTGGCCATTTTACAACAGTCATGTTCACAAATGGTCACAAGCTCTCAGTGTAAATCTAAAAGAGCCTTGTTCTGGCCACATTCTGGCTCTCATAGACTTACATTAAGTTGCTATTTCCACATCGCTTCAGCAAACACTGCAGCGATCCGGCAGGTCTCAAACTTCTGGAGACTGATCGGAGCGACACCTATAAAAGATGAAGAAGGCGTTTAGTGAGTATAATATTATGGGCTGGGAACTTAGATTAGAAGCACCACTCCAGTGCTTCAGTTAAAGAAAATGAAGTGGTGATTTAAGAAAATTAAATATGGACACTGGAATTAAAATTTTACAATGGGAATTAATCAGATTGTCTGAGGTAGTACATTCCAGAGAACTGGTGCTGAATAAGAAAAGTCTTTGAGACAGGAATATGGGGTTCAGATTATGGAAAATTTTAGTCTTAGATCATTAGCAGAAAGAAGAGCATTGGTAAGATGGTAGATAGAGATGAAGAAGGAGTTGCTGGGTGGGGCTGCCCGATGGAAAGTTGCGAGCATGAGTTTGATAAATTTATTTTGAATTCTGTGGCAGATAAGAAATCAATGTAATGACTGGCACAGGGTAGAGGAATCTGTGTAGAGGCCATTCATTTTCATAGCCATAAAGCAAAGTCAATTTTAATTTGTATTGATAGATTTAGACTTCACATCATCAGCATAAATTGATGCTTATGTTGTGCTAATATTATTAAATGATAATATTAAATCATAATGTATTATAACTTTATACAATTATAACTGCTAAACTTTTTCTAAAATATGCTCGAGGTACGCATTGATAAATTTGAATAATCCATGTGTAAAAAGGCTGAAGCTTTAACTAATGCAATGATGTTTTTTTTACATATAACAAACTGTAAAAGAATTCAAAAGTTCAGATAGATTTGGAGTCATTAACTCTTAGCTCAACATTCCATTATTTCCTTATTTCCCTAAGTGTTTGATGAGATGGAAATGTGGATTCTTTTGAAGCCAGTTAAATTTTATCCCAAATGCAGCAATCTATTTTTATAGCATATGCTTTGTGTTCAGGAAAATTATCAAAATGAAACAAAAGCTTTTGCTCTGGAGTGTCATTGCATTTAAATACATAAATGCTACTCTTCACATTGAGATCTAAGGGGTTACATTTCTCCTTGTAGAGAGTGAAATGCTAGTCCTTGCAAGTCAGAGTGAGGAGACATATGCCATCCATGCTCCTAAGGGAAATTAAATATACAAATTGCCTCTTCAGGGAGAAAGGAGACTTGAATTCTTCTGCTACCAATTGGAAGTAAAAGTTAATATCGACCCTTTAACAAGCCTTGCCAAACCAGAATCTCAATTTGCATGCAATTTGTTCATATTCACAAGGTGTTTTCTTCACATTGAAACATTGAACCTGAAACATAGCACTCAAGTTAATATGCAGCAGGTGAAATAAGTATTGAACACGTTACCAATTTTCTAAGTAAATATATTTCTAAAGGTGCTATTGACATGAAATTCTCAACAGATGATGGTAACAACTCATCCAATCCACACAGGCAAATAAATGAAACCATAGATGTCCATAAATTAAGTTGTGTGTAATAATGAGAAATTAAACAGGGAAACAGTATTGAATACATGAAAAAAGAAAGGTGGAAAAAAACATGGGAAGTCATGACACCAGCTAAAATCTATCAGTAATTAGAGAGCAATCCTGCCACTTAATCAAACATAATTTCAGCTGGTTGAAATAATAGCCTATAAAAAGGTGTCTCAATAACAAGCTGCCACAAAAGAAACATCTCATGATGGTTGAAATCATCAAGCTGTCTGAAGAACTTTGCAACCTTACTGTTGCAAAACATACAAACATACTGATGGCATTGGTTACAAAAGAATTTTTAAACTACTGATGGTTCCAGTGGTCAAAGTTGGAGCCATAATCGGGAAGGGGAAAGTACATAATTTCACCATAAACCGGCCACAATAAAGTGCTCCCTGCAAGATTTCAGACAGAGGAGTGAAAATAATTATCAGTAGAGTTATCCAAGAGCCAAAATCCACCTGTGAAGAGCTACACAAAGACCTGCAATCAGTAGATACAATTATTTCAAAGAAAACAATAAATAATGCACTCAACTTCCAATGGCTGTATGCACACTCACCATGCAAGACTCCATCACTGAACAAAAAGCATGTTTAGGCACGTTTAAAGTTTGCTCAAAAACATTTAGACAAGCCTGTGAAATGCTGGGAGAATATAGTCTGGTGAGATGATACTAAAATTGAACTGTTTTGATGAGATAATACGCGCCATGTTTGGAGGCTAAAAGGTACTGTATATCACCCCAAAAACACCATACCAACAGTGAAGTTTGGAGGTGGAAACATTATGGTGTGTGGATGTTTTTCTGCATATGGCACTGGCAAACCTCACATGATTGAAGGAAGGATGAATGGATAAATGTATAGAGATATTCTAGAAAAAATCTGCTGCCATCTACGAAGATGATGAAGATGAAATGAGGGTGGGCATTTCAGCAAGGAAATGATCCCAAACACACAGCCAATGAAGCTCTCAATTGATTTCAGAGAAAGAAAATAAAGCTGCTTGAATGGCCTAGCCAATCACCTGACTTGAATCCAATTATACAGTCTCAAATGCACAAACTTTATTAAATGACATGTGCCTTCTCATAATTTTAGCACAAATGACTTCAACTATATTGTTTAGACTTGAATATGAAACTATTGTGGCCGCTGTCATTTTGTACAAATGTATTTTATTTTTAATTATATGGCTATGAAAAAAAAGTTATAATGCCTTGCAGCTATCACATCATATGATATAGCACAGCCAATCAGAAGGAGCTCTCATAGCCTGTATAAAAGCCAGGCTGGGAATGCAGCAGCCATTTTAAGCTTTATCTTAAGCTACGTTTAAGATAGAGAGAGAACATCACTCAAAACTCTGCCTAGTACTAAAGATAGGGAAAGAAAACTTTTAAACATTAGACAAATTCTCCAGACATTAATGTGTTGTACAACCGCAGCAGTGACAAAGATGAATTTAGTAGTCTGCAAATAATACAGTGATTCAATTAATTGGGTGTGAAAGATAGAAGAGTGACCGCAGCAGCAGTGCCAGACTCAGTGTGATTGATCAGTGATATAGTGTTGCTGGCATCAGTCCTGTTGCATTTGAATTACACATGGGTTTTTTCTTCATTTTTAATGCACTATAAAGAAGTAGCAGGCAAGCATAAAGTAAAAAATAAAGTGAAAGTTTTGCAATATATGAGTCAAAGTCCTGACCTAAATCCCCTAGACACATTGTCGAAGGACCTGAAACGAGCAGTTCATGAGAGAAAACTCAACACATAACAGAGATGAAGCTGTTATATGAGGAGAAGAGGGCTAAAATTCCTCCAAGATGTGCAAGACTAATCTACAATTACTAGACATGCTTGAATACACAAGGGATTCACATCAGATACTGAAAGCAAAGGTTTACACAACTTTGCTACTCACAGATGTAATATTAGATAATTTCCTAATTTAAAAACGGATAAGTTCTAATATTTTTGACTCTTTGTTTGATTTGGTTCTCTTTATTTACTTTCGGACTTTTAAAAATTCTGAAATGTCTACAATTTCTTCCAAGTACCACTATATTTATTTTAAACAAGCAAACTGCATTACAGAAAATAAAAATACTGATAGTATCTTGCAAATGAGACCTTACTCAATTATTGTAGGAAGGAATATCAATGTGTATATTTCACATTAAACATAAAAAATGCCTAATGAAAGAATATCCCATAATTCTAATTTTTTTGGGCACACTAAAACACAAAGAGATTTTTCTTGCTCCATTATGTCCCATCATATCTGGCACTGACTACTTCATCATAGGGCTTAGAGCATGGATTGATGACTATCTTCAAATATTAGTATTTAGGATTCCAGGCTTTTTGAAAGATAGGTCTTCTATCTTTGGCAACTTTTACTGGTCACATGTGATCTCATGTTTATCAGTCTTTTTATTCATGCATTCCCCATGACATGGTTCTCATTGCTATTGAATATGATGAATTATCATTATATTAAAATTCATTCATACTGATATAACAATTTCATGTTCATTATTATTTGTTTTTACAAACAACAGGTTACCCTACTAAGTTATAATTCTCCCCCTCACTGATTATCCTTTTTGTAATGTGGAGGGAGGATCATTTCATTTTCATTGCTGAAAATCCTTTTCTTTAGGATTCTGACTTGTATGGTCACTACATGAACAATATACTGTTTGTGTGGTCTGGCGACCATAAAAGACTTTACATACTGCCACAATAATAATTCAGTTAATTTGCTGTTTGCATCCTCTTGCCCTAGTCTCCAAACTCAATTTTTAGATATTATGCTAATAGGAAATAATCATTAGGTCAAAGTACACTCTTTATTATACTGCAAGGTAGTTTCAGAAAATATGATTTTGCAAGCATCCAGCTGCCCTCCCATTCCCTCCATTAAAGCAATTCCTTTCGGTGAGCTTTTGAGGGCTAAATGGATCTGTTCTGAAGACCTCATTTTCATGAAAGAAAGTACAGTACTTAGAGAAAAGGGATATACCAATAAATTATTTCATCAAGCTTAGGAAACTACATTCAAAATTACAAAAAACACTCTTGTACAATAACGAATAAAATAACAAAAATTGTGACAAGGGTGTGCCGGTTTTCAGTATGCACTACAGTTTATTAATTTAATAAAATAAAAAGTGAGCACTAAATATTTATAGTATTGAATCAAGATCCCATTCTAAAAATTATTGTTTCAAAGGTTTGCAGGTATGTAGCTAAGAGACGTTTTTCTATTGACAATATTCTGTCATCAAGATTTTTTTTCACAAAAAAAATAAATAACACATGGCTCTCAATAACATAAATTATTGTGGTTGGAGCAGAAGAAATGTTTGTTCATTTGCAGAAAAGAAAAAAAAATACTCTCCTTCATGCATGATGAGTGTTGTGCAGTTGATAGTTTCATTAAGACCATGCTCACATGTTCAGTATTTGGACAGTAGTTTACATCATTATTTGTAAGCCAAAAACAGGAGTTGATGAAAAATGCAGAAGTGGTGACGTATTTCTATATGGTGGGCCATTTATATGGATACACCTAAATAAAATGGGAATGGTTGGTGATATCAACTTCCTGTTTGTGGCACATTAGTATATGGGAGGGGAAAAACTTTTCCAGATGGATGGTGACCATGGCGGCCATTTTGATGTCAGCCATTTTGGATCCAACTTTATTTTTTTCAATGGGAAGAGGGTCATGTGACACATCAAACGTATTGAGGATTTCATAAGGAAAACAATGGTGTGCTTGGTTTTAACTTAACTTTATTCTTTCATGAGTTATTTACAAGTTTCTCTTTGTTTACAGCCATTGACATGTCGCAAAGGTTAACATGTGAGGAGCAGATAGAAATTGTGTTGATGTTTGGTGAATGCAGTACCCAGGTCATTGCAGCAGATTTCAATTCAAGACAACCTACGAGACCACCCATCTCCAATGCTACAGTTAGAAAACTGCTTGTCAAATTTTGTGAAACAGGTTCAGTGTTGGATTTGCCAAAATGTGGTCGCAAGAAAACTGTCAAGACCCCACAGCATAGCACTCGCCGCATGTCACTGGAGAGTGGCATCAGTCGAACATCCCTTCGGTGGATATTAGCTACTCACAAATGGCACCATTACAAAATCCAGCTGCAGCAGCATCTCAACGAGGATGACCCAGATCGGCGCACTGAATTTGCAGAATGGGCAAAACAAAAATTGGAACAGGACCCTCAGTTTACACAGAACATTATGTTCAGTGATGAGGCAAACTTTTTTGTGAATGGTGAAGTTAACAAACAAAACCACCGCTATTGGTCTGACACTAACCCACAGTGGATAGATCCCTCCAATACTGTTCGAACACAAAAATTGATGGTATGTTGTGGTATATGGGGTACAACGATAGTGGGGCCATTCTTCATCAATGGAAACCTCAAAGCCACTGGATATCTGAAATTGCTACATGATGATGTGTTGCCATCTTTATGCACTGAAGATGGCACGTTCCCTGAGTTTTTTCAACAAGATGGTGCACCACCACATTATGGGTGTCAGGTCCGAGCTTTCCTACATAAACTGTTTCCTGGAATGTAGATTGATCATTGTGGGCCAGTTGAATAGCCACCAAGGTCTCCCGATCTGACCCCCTTAGACTTTTATCTTTGGGGTCATCTGAAGGCAATTGTCTATGCTGTGAAGATAAGAGATGTGCAGCATCTGAAACAATGGATACTAGATGCCTGTGCTAGCATTTCTTCTGCAGTGTTGCTATCAGTGTGTCTAGAGTGGGAGAAGAGGGTTACATTGACAATCCAACACAATGGGCAGCACTTTGAACATATTTTATAAGTGGTCATAAACTTGTAAATAACTCATGAAAGAATAAAGTTACGTTAAAACCAAGCACATTATTGTTGTTCTTACGAAATTCTCAATAGGTTTGATGTGTCACATGACCCTCTTCCCATTGAAAAAATAAAGTTGGATCCAAAATGGTCGACTTCAAAATGGCCGCCATGGTCACCATCCAGCTGGAAAAGTTTTCCCCCTCCCATATACTAATGTGCCACAAACAGGAAGTTTATATCACCAACCATTCTCATTTTATTAAGGTGTATCCATATAAATGGCCAACCCTGTATCATACTTTTCCTCTGACTGTTTCATTCCTGATTTTGGCTTACTAATACTGATGTTAAGTGTGGCCTAAAAGTGACAGCAACCATGATGTATGGTGCATTAAATGCAAATGTTGTGTTTGTTTCTTATAGTGACTTTCCCATTAGAAAATTAAAACAATGAATATTGAAGCACCTGGCAAATGTTGCTAATAAGAATTTTTCATATTCAGGAGCAGTAAACTGTTTTGTGAAATCCCTCAGATGCAATACTAGCTATTTAGTCTTTTATGGTATGCTTTCACACAGCATGCTTCATCAGGTGATTTCTCTGCTGTGTGATTCCAGTCACCACTTGTATATATGTTGGATGTCTAGGATTACTATCTTCATTTATGCTTATTGATTAGTTTGCCCCTTCCTTTTTTTTTCTTTTGCATGTTTGTCACACTTACAGTAAGTGTTTCAGGTCACAAAACAAATTTAAATATTGGACAAAGATAACACAAGTACACACAAAATGCACTTTTAAATGAAAGTCTTTCTTATTAAGGGAAAAAGAAATCCAAACCTACAGGGCCCGGTGTCAAAAAATGATTTCCCCCTAAATATAAAAAGTGGTTGGGCCACCCTTAGCAGCAACAACTGCAATCAAGCATTTATAACTTGCAATAAGTCTTTTACAATGCTTTGGAGGAATTTTGGCCCACTCACCTTTGCAAAATTGTTGTAATTCTGCCACATTGGATGGTTTCCGAGCATTAACGGCTTTTTAAAGGTCATGCCACAGCATCGCAATCGGATTAAGGTCAGGACTTTGTTTTTCTTAAGCCATTCAGAGATGGACTTGCTGATTTGTTTTGGATATTTTTCCTACAGCATAACCCAAGTGCGCTTCAGCTTGAGGTCGTGAACAGATGGCTTTATATTCTACTTCGGGATATTTTGATAGACAGCAGAATTCATGGTTCCATTTACCACAGAAAGTCTTCCAGGTCCTGAAGCAGCAAAGCACTCCCAGACCTTCACACTACCACCATATTTTACAGTTGGTATGATGTTCCTTTTCGGAAATGCTGTGTTATTTCTACGCCAGATGTAATGGGATATACACCTTCCAAAAAGTTAAACTTCTGTCTCATCAGTCCACAAAATATTGTCTGAAAAGTCTGAGCAATAATCAAGAAGCTTTCTGGCAAAACAGAGATGAGCCTTTATTTATTTTTCTCAGCAGTGGTTCTCATCTTAGAACTCTGCCATGCATGCCAATTTTGTCCAGTCTCTTTTTATGGTGGAGTCATGAATACTGATCTTAACTGAAAGAAGTGAGGCCTGTGGTTATTTTGATGTTGCTGTCATGTCATTTGGGCTCTTGGGATAATTTTGGTCGACAGAAAACTCCTGGGAAGGTTCACCACTGTTCCATGTTTTTGTTGATGAATATTAATATTTTTATTTTTATTGTGAGCCAATATTAAAAATGTTATGGATACATATTAGTATTAAAACAAGGGTTAAAAATAGTGCATTGGGTAATTCCTCCAGGGATCCAGAGCTGTTTGGGACCTGTAGTGAGACAAAGAAGGACTATGATTACTGACCTGTATAGGTTAGTTGATTCTCTGTAGAACTACTGGGCATGTGTTTACCTGGGATGTCAGGAAGATCTTATTAGAAGATGAGGAGGAGAATACGAACGGAATAATAGATCTTCTTATTAGATGAAATATTGGAGTGATTGCTGTAATAAAAAGAATTTTATATTTAAACACCAGTTAAATCTTCCTATAGATGACTCTATAGTGATGGTTTACATAAAAGAGCGTAATCCTAGATATTAGTTAAATACCCAGGGGTGTGTCTTCAGTTGATGAGTATATGCTTCTGTGGGGTTATGGAAGCTTAATTTGGGTTAAAAAAGCTGGTAGAGCCTGTGGTTTTAGAACGATAAATAGAAATTAGGATTATAATTATAATTATGAACTATATGGGGCTTTTAATGAATGAATAGGGTTTACCTGGTATAGTTCAGGTAAGCTGGTGGATGCATAGAAACCAGATCGGGGTGTTTATTTGGATCTGTAGAGGTAGAGCAACAACCTGTGTGGTAGGTAGTAATCCCTGTCAGATAAACCCTAAAACCAGGGGGAGTAGCTGTAGGTTGAGCTGCCAGCTGATGGCTGGTGTGGGTAGCTAATGAGAAAAAAAGGGGGGGTTATTCAATAAACATGAGTAGAAAACATGTATAATGGGGAAGTATATAAGAGGAAAAACCTCTATGTGTCCTTTGTGTTCAAAGTTCAACGCCCGTTGGTGATACAGTTCAGTACCTTAATGTATAGCCAGGGCGTCTGATGGTTGCCTTGTAATATCCAGTGGTTCTGGTCACTCAGTTGCGGGGAGCATACTTATCTTCCGCTTGAATCTTGCTGGGTGAGCAGAGAAAGAAAACGAGATGCAGGAGAAAAGAGGTGTCGGGGTCCCGGCCGGAGACTCCGACACCACAATGCAGCGTGCGGCGTGCAGTGAGCGCTTCCAGGAGGACTCGCTGAGAGAGAGCGAGAGGACCTTCGTGCAGGGCCTTGTGTGACATCACGGGTAGCGATCACGTGCTACCAGCAGCAGAGAGGACCAAAAAGGCTTTTCCTACGCGTTTCGGATACGCGGTATCCTTCATCGGGGATAGCCTTTGGTCTCCTGGTCCTGTTTAAGTATCCTTCCAATCAGAGGGTAACGATTGGCAGGTGTAGTTAATCAAATGCAAACAATTCTATACCGCAGTTGAGACCTCTTGGTTTCAAAGAGTCCATTTCATATATCCATTTCGTTTCATTTCTTGACATCTGATTGATGTAGTTCCCTTTTCTCCAGTCTTTTTGTATAAGCTGTATACCTGTCACTTCACTTCCCAAAATTGAGCCATCATGTTTGTCTTTAAAATGTTTAGATAAAGGGTGGCCTTCAAATTTATTTCTGATATTTCGTAAATGCTCACTTAGTCTTTTTTTCAAGGGGCGGATAGTGCGTCCTATGTAGAGTTTTTTACAGGGACATTTAAGGCCATATATCACTTCCTTGCTAGTGCAAGTTATAAAATCTTTTATTGGATGTTCGATCTTTCCATGGGAAATGGTGTTTTGTTTTTTAGTGTTTAGGGTTTTACAAGCTGAGCATTTTTTGCATGGGAAGAAGCCGGGCGGCTTATGAGAAAGAGAGATGGGTAGATGTGTTATTGTGGGAGCTACCCTATTGCCAATATTTCTCGCTTTCCTAAATATAAATTGAGGATATGGCGGTATTAATTCCCCCAATATTTGATCATCCTTCAGTATGCCCCAATGTTTTTTTATGATGTTTTTGAGGATGTAGACGTTTGAGTTGTATGTAGTTATATTTGGGGGAATGTCCATTGTGGGTCTGTCTGATTCCTGTTTCTTATCCATAAGTATGTTTGAGCGAGGTATTTTACTTACTTCCTCTTTGTTTTTGTTGAGGAATACTTCATTATATCCTTTGTCAATAAATTTCTGTGTTAGTATGTTTGCTTCATTTGTGAAGTCTTGGTTGTGAGAGCAGTTTCTTTGAAGTCTCAAATACTGGCTTCTAGGTACATTTAGTAGCCAACTGGGTAGATGGCAGCTGTCCATATGAATGAAACTATTTGTGTCAGTAGGCTTAAAGTGTGTCCTAGTGCATAATCGTCCTCCGTTTATAAAAATGTTAAGATCTAAGAAACTAATTTCTTTCTGGCTTGTGGAGGAAATAAAATTTAAATAAAAATCATTTTTATTAATATCAGTTAAAAAGGTGTCCAAGGAAGGACGGTCTCCTGACCAGATGAATATAATATCATCTATAAAACGACGCCATAGGACCAGATTCGCACATAGCTTACCATTTGGGTATATGTTATTATGTTCCCACATGCCTACGTATAAATTTGCATAACTTGGTGCGAATCTGGTTCCCATGGCGGTCCCCCATCTCTGTGTATAGAAGTTTTGTTCATATTTAAAAGAGCTATGATTTAAAATAAAAAGCATACAGTCCTTGATGAAGTCGATTTGGGTATTTGGCATATCGCCAAATTCCTTAAGAAAAAAACATGTGGATTGGCAACCTTTTTCGTGCTGTATTACCGTGTACAAGGAGGTAATATCTATGGTTCCTAGGATGTAATGGTCCTGCCATTGGATTTGACTGAGCAATTGTAGTGTGTGTTTAGTGTCCTTCAGGTGGGCCGGTAGTTGGGGTACTAGTTTTTGGATGTGGCAGTCAACATATTTGGATAAATTTGAGGTCAGGCTCTGGATCCCTGAGATAATTGGCCTACCTGGCGGGTTTTCCAAGGTTTTGTGAATCTTGGGTAGATGGTAAAACATGGCACTCCTAGGGAATGGAGTATTTATGTAATCAAATTCTTGTTTATTAAGAAAGCCCTTCTCGAGGCCCTTCTTAATCAAGATTTTCAGCTTTTTTAACCCAAATTAAGCTTCTATAACCCCACAGAAGCATATACTCATCAACTGAAGACACACCCCTGGGTATTTAACTAATATCTAGGATTACGCTCTTTTATGTAAACCATCACTATAGAGTCATCTATAGGAAGATTTAACTGGTGTTTAAATCTAAAATTCTTTTTATTACAGCAATCACTCCAATATTTCATCTAATAAGAAGATCTATTATTCCGTTCGTATTCTCCTCCTCATCTTCTAATAAGATCTTCCTGACATCCCAGGTAAACACATGCCCAGTACTTCTACAGAGAATCAACTAACCTATACAGGTCAGTAATCATAGTCCTTATTTGTCCCACTACAGGTCCCAAACAGCTCTGGATCCCTGGAGGAATTACCCAATGCACTATTTTAACCCTTGTTTTAATACTAATATGTATCCATAACATTTTTAATATTGGCTCACAATAAAAATAAAAATATTAATATTCATGAACATTTGTATATTCTTCCATTACTACCCCCAGTAATCCTCACTTACTCCTCTCAGTACATCAGCGCAGTGGTTTTATTTATTTTTGGTTTGACTTTCTATAGTGGTCTATGGTGACACATACCATCTGAAGCAGATACACTTAGCCTACCTACCAGCGCCCCTGATTTTATATTCTGTTCCATGTTTTTGCCAAATGTGGATAATTGCTCTCACTGTGGTTCACTGGAGTCCCAAAACTTTAGAAATAGCTGTAGAACCTTTTCCATACTGATAGATCTCAATTACTTTGTTTCTTGTTTGCTCCTTAATTTCTTTGGATCGCTGCATGATGTCTGGCTTTTGTGGATCTTTTGGTCTTCTTCACTTTGTCAGGCAGGTCCAATGTAAGTGATGTCTTATATAGGCAGTAATCAGGCCTGTATGTGGCTAGGGATATTGATCTCTGCTTGCCAAAGATGTGATAAATCACAGTTAATTCATGTTTTAAGGGGGGGATCCCTTTTTCACACAGGGCCCTGTAGGTTTGGATTTCTTTTTCCTTAATAATAAAGACCTACATTTAAAAACTGCATTTTGTGGTTACTTGTGTTATCTATGTCTAATATTTAAATTTGTTTTGTGATCTAAAACATTTAAGTGTGGCAAACATGTAAAAAAATAAGAAATCAGGAAGGGGGAAAACACTTTTTCACACCACTGTACTTGTACCTTATTATTTTTATTATTATTATTATTATTATTATTATTATTATTATTATTATTACTGAAAAAAAACAAGAGAAATCCAGCTCTCTTGTGAATTCAGTAGAGGAATAAAGTCACTTCTTTATTTTCAAAGAAAAAATATTGAAAAATCCAGGGAAGAGATTTTTACGCGTTTCGAGCATGTAGTGTGCTCTTAATCATAGCATAGCATACAATTCCCAAATGACACACATAAAATACGAGCAAACCAATTAAAACGACCATGATGTAACACCAGAGACAATCAAGAAAAAGTGAACCAGGTGGGGAATTTGACTCCCAGTAGTACACAACAGATTAAATAAAAAGCATTTCTGACAGCAATGAGAAAATAAGGCAGATGGAGATTTTAACTCCTTATAGTTCACAACAAATTAAATAGAAAGTGTTTCTGGTAACAATAGGATACAAAAAACATATCAACAAGTGAAAAATATACTGTTTTAATATATGTGATATGTCTGACGGATGCCTAAATAGCGGGCTTGTAGTTTCCTATTATTTCCAGTGACCACTAGTGAATAACTTCACTGACACACTGCTGTCAAACTGTAAATGGAGGACAATATTTTCTACATTCACTGCAAATTTCTGGATTTTTATCGCTGTTATATGGGATCACGTCTGATAATGTAAAAGATTTGGCTGTATTCTGCTATGCTAAAAAGGAAATGGAGCACTAAAATGTTGGACTCTATTACTTTTTTAGAAAATAATCAGGATTAAGATAAAAAAAAAATAGCCCCGGCCCCTGATGTCGGGGGCTAAGTCTATGGATATCTGACACAGTAGGAGCAGACAGAACATGCAATGGACCCTTTTGTGCTGTATCCACTGCCACAAACCCTGCCTGCCTGCCTGCCTAGCTCCTGCTATCACCTCTGAATATATGCAGCTGGATTAGTCCTCAGAAGGACTGTTAGTTCAGATGGATATGTATCCTGATGTGAAATACCTATGCCTAACTATTACACCACAAATTCTGTCCCTCACACAGCAGCACCTCTCCCTACTCTGCCTGTCTGAAGGTTTGACTGTGATGAGCATAGCGTCACCAGGTCTTATCTAGACCCGATGACACTATGCAGCCAGCCAATCACTGTAATGCCCACAACCAACATGGCTACAGCTTTACAGTGGGTGGTAGACAATCTCTGCACGTTCATTGGCTCTCTAAAGACCGCAAAACATGCAGGGGGGGGACCTGAGCTACCGTCTGAGCATTACAGAAATACTTGCCAAGCATCTTGAGCAGTGAGATGCTCGGGTCAGTATCGCGCAGTAGCGAGCACGCTCGCTCATCACTACTTAGCAAGCAACAGAGATAAAAACACCATAGCTGCCTTGCATTTTTGCAAAGCAAAACATGACTACTATATGGTGCACATGCGCAGTTTGATTGTGCAACCTTTTTTAAGACAAATATACGTGCCAGAACAAGGTGGTACTCATTGACAAGACAGTTTATGGGTACTTAAAATGCTTTTACGTGGTTTAAAATGGTCTCCAGGATTTCTAGTTGCAAAGCATTGTGACTGAGCCCCTGCCTGATATATTGCAATGTGATGACAATTAACACTTCATATGTTGAAGCATTTTGATGAACAATGTCAAGTGACAAAGTGACTGATAATATCATGCAACAGAGAAACAGGAGCTTGTACTACTATTAGGTCTTTCATTACCAAACAATGAGGCATTTCAAAGAGTATATAAAATTTGTTAGTAGAATCAACTATGCAATCAGCAATGTCATTCCAGTCTTCTGTTTTATCCAACTGTATTGGGAAAAAAAATCACACAAAGATACAGCAAGGCATAGAGGAGGAACATCAATTTCCAATATTATCCTCCTGCCCCAGGTTTTTTTGGAGAACCACGGTGTTCCCTGTTGCCTTTTTACAGGCCATATGGTTCTGCAACTGCTGTTTTGCATTTTCTTTCTTAGTGCCCTTTCCACCCAAGTTCTTTTGACTATCTTTGAGCGTGGTGGGGAAGAAAACTAAACATTCTAGGAATTTTATTGCTGCGCTGTCCACAAAAATTGTTTTGTAATTTTTCTAAAAATAAGCCACTGCTTTATTGGATACATATTTGCCATCATCTGCAGTTTCGGTCAATATGAAGATTTTGGGTCTTTCAATTGGTCTGAATTGTCCTGGTTGTGCCTGGTCAGTGTAATTATAATGATAATTATTGACTGCATGTAATACTTACAGTACTCCTCCTTCGCCTTTATTTAAACAGAAATTCATGTGCTTCCATGGCTGCTATTTCCCTTCACCATTATACATGTTTTGGACAATGATCAGTAATTTATATGTAGAGGGCTCAGAAAGGGAAACATTTTTCTCAAGCAAAAATAAATGGGCTTTTATTGCTACAATGTTCTTTACTATAATTTTTATCATCAGTTTTAGTGAAAATAAAAAGTGTAT
Source organism: Phyllobates terribilis (assembly GCF_046119375.1). Lineage (NCBI taxonomy): Eukaryota > Metazoa > Chordata > Amphibia > Anura > Dendrobatidae > Phyllobates > Phyllobates terribilis. The sequence goes on from NW_027362764.1 coordinate 451,425,177, forward strand.
GAATATAAACTGGTGTGAAGACCCCTTATAGGACCCTGCATCAGATTGGCACCTTCACAGTTTTAGTACAAGAGGTGAATTTTTTTTTCATACAGAAGTCTAAGAGGAGAATCTAAGGGGTACATTTTTTCAATGTGGAGCATGTCAAGTTGGTGTAGGGAGACTTATAGACAATGCAATGCTCAAACACTCCAAAATACGTGACTATATTCCCTTTTTAATAATTAAAAAAAGTGGTATTGCCACATCCATAAAAGACTAATCTATCAAGTTATAAAATTAAAGTAGTTAAACCATAAGGTAAAGTGTTGTAAAGTTAAAAAAATATATAAATGAGGACATATTTTTGGAACTCCCTGAAAATATGCAATTAAAAAATCAAAACGCTGTATGTATCCCAACATGGTGTCAATAAAAATGGCATCTTTCCATGCAGAAAATAGGCCCTAATATAGCTCCATTGACAGAAAAATAAAATGCTACGGATCTCAGAGAATGTAGATACAAACCAATTTTTTCATTTTTTTTATATATGTTGAGGTCATTTTGATGCTGCAAAGGCAGTGTTTGTGTTAAAGTGGGGTCCAATATAGTACTGGGATAATGCTGAGTGCTACGCTTGTCGTTTTCAGACAATTGTAGGCTTTGCAGTATTGGGAATCGCGGCAAAATAATTTGCTGCCAAACTAATTTTTGGGAAGCATTCTATGAAGCTGTCAAATTTGGATTTCAGATTGCTAGTATCCAGCAATCATGAGACCATAGCTTTTAACCCCCTCAAAATATTGTAAAAACCACTGCCGTTATGTTGAACCAGCTTTATAACTGTTCAAACAAGAAATTTAACTAAAATACACAAGAGGAAAGTAAAACCATAATTGTCTAATGTTTGTATGGCTGCTAATATAATTACTGTGTACTGTATGTGCAACCGAACCAAACAATTAAACTCTTTATACCTTGAACAGATGTGTGTAAAAAAAACACATTAAAGCAACAAAAATGGTAATAATACATTCTGCTAATTATATTTCACATTAAAATATTAAGGCACCATTGTCAATTGTACAATGTCAAAATTATTTCAGTCTCGAAAAGAGCTTTTTATATGTAATTATAAACATCTTGGATAACATAGATGGTATCTTTAAACTATTACTAAAGATTACACTTAAGTGTATTTTCATTACTGACTATGAATTTGTAACTATGTAAAGATCATAGAATCATAGAATCATAGAATCATAGAATGGTAGAGTTGGAAGGGACCTCCTGGGTCATCTGGTCCAACCCCCTGCTCAAAGCAGGATTCACTAGATCATCTCAGACAGATGTCTGTCCAGCCTCTGTTTGAAGACGTCCATTGAAGGGGAACTCACCACCTCTCGTGGCAGCCTGTTCCACTCATTAATCACCCTAACTGTCAAAAAGTTTTTTCTAATATCTAATCTGTGTCTCCTCCCATTTAGTTTCATCCCATTGCTTCTAGTCTTTCCTTGTGCAAATGAGAATAAAGATGATCCTTCTACAATGTGACAGCCCTTGACATATTTGTAGACAGCTATTAAGTCTCCTCTCAGTCTTCTTTTTTGCAAGCTAAACATTCCCAAATCCTGCAACCGTTCCTCATAGGACATGGTTTGCAGACCAGTCACCATTCTGGTCGCTCTTCTCTGAACTTGCTCCAGTTTGTCTATGTCTTTTTTAAAATGTGGTGCCCAAAACTGTACACAGTATTCCAGATGAGGTCTGACCAAAGAGGAGTAAAGACCGATAATGACTTCACGTGATCTAGACTGTATGCTTCTGTTAATACATCCCAGAATTGTATTTGCCTTTTTTGCTGCTGCATCACACTGTTGACTCATGTTCAGTCTATGATCTATTAGTATACCTAAGTCTTTTTCACATGTACTGTTGCTTAGCTCTATTCCTCCCATTCTGTATATGCTTTTTTCATTTTTATTGCCCAGATGTAGTACTTTGCATTTTTCCCTGTTAAAAACCATTCTGTTGGTTGCTGCCCACTGCTCCAGTTTATTTAGGTCTTTTTGAATCCTCTCTCTCTCTTCTCTAGTATTAGCTATCCCTCCTAGCTTTGTGTCATCAGCAAATTTAATCAGTTTACCCTCAATTCCTTCATCTAAATCATTGATAAAGATGTTGAACAATACAGGTCCCAGGACGGAGCCCTGTGGTACCCCACTTGAGACATTCATCCAGCTGGATGTGAAGCCATTTACAACCACCCTTTGAGTCCGATCACTAAGCCAGTTATGAATCCACCTAACAGTTGCCTGGTCCATTGCATACTTGGTCATTTTTTCAATAAGGATGATGTGAGATACTTTGTCAAATGCTTTGCTGAAGTCAAGATATACTATATCTACAGCATTTCCCTGATCCACCCAGTCAGTGATTCTGTCATAGAAGGAAATTAAGTTAGTCTGACATGACTTGTTAGTTACAAACCCATGCTGACTCTGGTTAATCACTTCATTCTTATCCATGTACTTACATACATGTTGTTTAATAATTTGTTCAAAGATCTTTCCTGGTATAGAAGTCAGACTCACCGGCCTATAGTTCCCTGGGTCCACCTTCTTCCCCTTTTTGAAGATAGGAACAACATTTGCTCTTCTCCAGTCTTCTGGGACTTCTCCTGTTCTCCAAGAATTTTCAAAGATTATGGAGAGTGGTTCTAAAATTTCTTCTACAATCTCCTTCAGTACTCTGGGGTGTAATTCATCTGGACCTGGAGACTTGAACTCATTTATGTTAGCTAAATATTCCCTCACAATCTCTCTGTTTACTGATAACTTGGATTCCTCTATTCCTTTAAAAGGACAGTGAAGATCAGTTGATGTTACATTTTCTTTCTGAGAGAAAACAGATGCAAAATAGGAATTAAAAAGTTCGGCCTTCTCAACATCCTCTCTTACCATTTCTCCATTTTCATCCTGTAAATATCCTATAGCATCTTTGACTTTTCTTTTACTTTTGACATACCCCCAAAATCCTTTTTTATTGCTTTTGACATCTCTTGCAAGCCTTAATTCATTGTCAGCTTTAGCTAACCTGATACGTGCCCTACAGGATCTGCAGACTGCATTATAATCTTCTTTAGATATGCCTCCCTCTTTCCATTTAATAAACATTTCTTTCTTTCTTTTTAGCATGTGTTTAAGTTCTGTGTTCATCCATCCTGGTTTCCTTAAATGCTTCCCATTTTTCCTACTTTTCGGGATTGTTAACGATTGTGCTTTGAGAATCTCATTTTTAAAAATTTCCCATCCTTCCTGGACATTTTTGTCCTTAAGGACATCCAGCCATTGGATCCCTCCTATTCTCTTTCTGAGTCTCTTAAAATCTGCCTTTCTAAAATCTAACCTTGAAGTTTGAGTCTTCACATGTCTTCCTCCTCTAGTTATCCAAAATTCTATAATAGCATGATCGCTGCCTCCTAGGGTCCCAGCCACCTTTACCTCCTCAACCATTTCCTCCCTGTTTATAAGAATTAGATCCAAAGTAGCAGATCCCCTTGTTTTCTCCCCTACCTTTTTGAAGATAAAGTTGTCAGCAAGAGAGGATAAGAATTTGCTTGACCTGTTAGTTTTACTTGAGAGAGATTCCCAACAAATGTCTGGATAGTTGAAATCTCCCATGACCACTACGTCATATTTTTTGGAGAACTTGGTCATTTGATACATAAAGAGTTCATCCATATCTTCAGCTTGCCCAGGTGGCCTGTAGTAAATGCCTACAATGGTGTCCTTTCCGTTGTTCTCTCCTTGTATTCTTACCCAAACAGTTTCCACAGAACTCCCAGTCTCTGAAGCTTCAATCTCTGTGCAGATATACGCTTTTCTAACATACAATGCAACACCTCCTCCTCGTTTATCAAGTGTGTTTCTTGCAAATAAGTTGTATCCTTTTAGCCTTTTATTCCAATCATGTGTATCGTCCCACCAAGTTTCAGTGATTCCAATGACATCATATTCCTTTTCCTGCATTAGTAGTTCCAATTCTCCTTGTTTGTTGCCCATGCTTTGTGCATTTGTATAAAAACATTTTAGTTTGTGATTGGTTTCTCTTCCTCCCATATTTTTATTATTTCGATTTTTTTGTCTTTGTTCTTCTTTTCCACTTCCAGTAGCAGAGATCTCAATAGTATTTGTCAGCTGTATGGCTTTTTCTGGCCTTTTGCTTCCCTTCCCACATTGTTCTAGTTTAAAGCTCTTCTGATGAGTGTAGCAAGGCGACTTCCAAATACATGTTTTCCAGTCTTCGTAAGGTGCACCCCATCTCTAGCAAGTAGTCCATCGTATAGGTAATTCATTCCGTGACCCAGAAATCCAAATCCTTGTTGACGGCACCATCGACGTAGCCAGTTGTTCACCTGTAGAATCTTATTCCACCTCATGGTTTCTTTTTTGGGGCGGAATTTTTACTTCAGCAGATGTTGTAACATAAATCTGCCAGATGTTAGTACTAGCAATATGCAGCTTTCCATTTCTAATAGCAATTATAAATACCAAAATATTGCATATCAAAATTTGACACAATGTATAAATAGACTAAAATAAAATTGACAGTACTTAAATTAACAGGATTATCATCTTTTATTCATTAATTGCTTTCCTAGAAGTCTTGAAATAATCTCCTGCAATCATGTATAGAACTGATTCATAAAATGAATTTGTGTTTAAAGTGACTGTCTTGTCATGAGTTCAAATATTATTAAAAAGTCAGTACTGGCTGTAGATGATTATTTGATGCTTATTTTGTTAAGATTAAGTGTTGGCTGTTAACACTAATCCATTACAGCCTAACTAGGAAATCGGTGTATGAAGAGCTGAAAGTATCCCCTAAAGCAAGGAAAGAATGGATAATACTCTCACCAAGCAGAGTGGGTAGCTAGTGACCAGTTAGCATTCAGCACCCTTATTCACTGCTCTGCCCCCCCCCCCCCTTAAATACACCCTTGATAAAAACAACCAGGGAGAAAATAAGATTAACAGGTACTTTATAAATATATGAGCTTTAATAATATGTAGCATGGGGGTCACTTTAGTATTGGTTATGATTGTTCTATAGGTAAAGAAAAATGAGTTGAGAATGATGTCACTAAATTCCTCACGTTCAGCTATATTGACATTTTCAGGACTTTAATTCAGTTTAATTCAGGAATTCTAATTGGTTCAGCTTCACTGATTCTGCAACAGTTTTATCTTTTTCTTCTGTGCCCTTTAATTCCAAAGGTAATGAAGGTGATTTTTTCCCTTTAGCCAACTGAGCAGGTGCCACAGAACTCCTCTGTTTTGATTGGCCAGAATCAGCAGAAAAAAAGCAAATGCCCATAAAGAAGTTCAGTAGTATGTGCCTAGTTAGTCAAAATGTGCAATCTTTACTAGGGACTATAATTTTGGAGCAGAGGGAATAAAAAGAAAAACTGTTCCAGAATCAGTGGTGCGGCACCAATTGTAAGAGGTGTTCAGCTCAACTGTAAAAAATCCAGTGGAAGGTCCTCTTTAAGGCAGTGCACTTTGTCTTTTTGCCTTGTCATTCTTAATCTTATAGGCCACATACCAGTATAAGCCTGCAGTTTACTGGATGTCGAGATCCCACACTAATGGAAAAGAAGATGGAGACAAGTGCACAGAGTGTATTATCGTAGGATGCAGATAAAATGGGGGGTGAGTGGGGTGCTCACCTGATTGGGTTGAGATTTTCAAAACACCAATAAATGCCCATAGAATGGAAACCTGCTATAGTTACATCTGCAGATAGAGGAGACTCTTCTGCATGTAAATTGGAGAATGGTTAGGTAGTAGATGTTTAGCTGACTGCGTGGCATTTAGACAGAGTAGTTCCACACTGGCAGTGGTTCTAGTAGTCTTTATGTGCATTTTTTGGGTCTGTATCAAACACTTTCTCAAGCTAAAACTACATCATTGTAGTTTGGAAAGGACCCAAAATGCGTAAACATTACTAAAAGCACAGCTACCAGCGTGGAACTACTCAGTCTATATAGCACCTCAGTTAGATAAATCTCTCTCAGAGATCTCACACTAGACATCAATATTCTGGTACCAAGCTCCTGACTTCACAAACAGGTATAAGCATCAACCGCTTTGCTCATTGTGGGACTGCGGTTAACTGAAAGGTAGCAACATTTCATTTTTGGGATATAAAGGTGGCATTATTATTTTCTAGTCATCACAAAAGTGTGGATTTTTACTGTGTTATGTCAGATGGTCATTATTACTGTGTCAGAACATTTATGAATTATGTTTAATGTCCTATAGGCACAAACATGAACTTCGTTGCTATGTTGGACACCGAGGTGGGCATTGTTAATTTGTGATATAACAAGGAGGAGCACTTGTGGATTTTTACTTTGTTGTTGCAGATGGTCATTATTACTGTGTCAGAACATTGATGAAGTATCTTTAATATCCTGTGGGCACAAATGTGAACTTCGTTGCTATATTGGACACTGAGGTGGGCATTCTTAGTTGGTCATAGAACAAAGTAGGCCCAGTCACAATGTAGGGAAAGTTCTCATGCAGAGAGTGCTGAGGTCAATGAGGTAACCAGAGTTCATCGACTATGAACTTGGCTGACCTTTTTGACGAAACCACTTGGCACTGAAGCTCCGTGTTTCCTGGATACATGGCTGAACGGTCACATCATGCTACCGCTCTGCCATGCAATCCAGATATAGCAGAGTTGGAGCACATCATGGGACATGTGGATTATCATCGGACTTGTGAGGTATATGGTGTTTTAATATTTTTAATTTTACAGTATTAAATAGGTGAAAGTACATGGGGAGTGTTTTTTTTCAAATAAAGGACTCTATGTTTTTATTTCAATTAAAGGACTTTAAACTCTGTGTCTTTTTATTACATTTAACTATGGGGTTATTAATGGGGGTGTCTTATAGCCACCTCTCCATTACTAACCTGTGGGCTTGATGTCAGCTGACAATAAAAGTTGACATCAACCCCACAAATATTACCCTACTTGCCGCAGCACCAGGGCAATTGGAAGAGCCAGGCAAAATGGCAAAATATGTGACATCTAACAGATGTGCCTTTCCTGGGGCGACTGCAGGCTGCTATTTTTAGAGTCGGGAGGGCCAATATCCATGGAAACACAGTTTTTTAATATTATTTATTTAAATAATTAAATGAAACAGTGTGGGGACTCCTCTATCTTTAATAACCAGCCAATATAAAGCTGACAGCTGGGGGCTGCAGCTCCCAGCTGTCAGATTTATCTGCACTGATTATCAAAAAGAGAGGGACTCCACGCCATTTTTTGTTTTATTTATTTATTGCATAGGTGCCAGCTGGTGAATACTCTCATCAGCTTTGCTTGCTTTCGTTGCTATCAGTGAGTAGTAGTACTCTCATCAGCCTATGCATGTGACCGAAGGTAACCTTTTTACAGCAAGTAAGAGCTACTGGCTCACATCCTGTCATTTGTGTGACAGCGTGGGAACTGCAGCTCTCTGACCGGCGGAAATGAACTTACTGCCGATCCGAGCCGGATGTTCGGGCCCCCCATTCATTTAAATAGGGTCCGGGTTTGCGTTTTGGTACCGTTATAGCTAAAATGCCAGAGCAAGGAGGGAAAAAAAAAGCATAAGTCATCAGCTCATTGGAAACATGCACACCAGAAGCTCATGTAGATTCTGGAACTTGACTAGACATCACATGTTGAGGAAAAAAGGGAAAATCCAGGTCTTTTAAACCAATTAAAAGTATATCATGTAGCACATGCAGCAGGCACACTAAGCGACCAATGCATTTCAGCTTACACAGCCTTAATCACGGTCGTGATCTACTATTGATCTTTCTGTCCCCATTATTCTTTGTCAGCCTGTGCAAAGAGTTCGGTAAATAAGTGCCGAACAATTTCAATATTAACAATTGCACTCATCCAGCCAGATCTCACATTTTGCACTGATGAGGCAAGTACCCTGAAACACAGTGTTTGCAAATTGTGATTTTGTTTTTTTCTTTAATCCTAAGTCATGTGACAAGGCTCGTTAGAAAGTCAACATTGAGTTTAAGGATTGCTACTTCCTATAGATGGCACTAAAGTTCTAGTTCTCTTCCTCTCTGAAGAGACAATTTGCATATTTCCTAGAGGAGCAATGCGGTTTAAAAGTCTCCTTATCTTGGCATGTCAGGCTTGACATGTAACTCTCTGCAAGGATAAACATTACCCCTTGGATCCCGGTCAGACGCCTCTCACCCAGCCAAATCAGATCTCACACTTTGCACTGATGAGGGGCAGGACCCCAAAACACAGTGTCTGCAAATTAAGATTCTGGTTTTGGCTTTTATCCTAAGTCATGTGACAAGTCTCTTTACAGAGTCGATATTGACTTTTAGGATTGCTACTTCCTATAGGTGGAACTAGAGTTCTAGTCCTCTTCCTCTCTGAAGAGACAATTTGCATGCCTATTGTATAAAAGAAATTCAACAATTTATGTGGCAAATACTCAGATAATTGTATGCCAGCTATGGGGAAGAAAAAGGAAAAGTGTTAAACATATTTAATAATGTGTGCCACATTTATAATGCCATTTGCAGCACATTGATAAGTTTGGCAACATTTACATAATTTTTGCTTAAATGTACAGTATGTAATTTATAATTCTTTGTAGAGACTGTAATATCTCCTATTCACAAAAAGTAAACATTTGTTGTGAACACTTACTGTAAATCCAACAGTAGGGCTCATGCACACGACAAAGCACTGCGCAAAAAATGTAAAACAGATTCTGTTGGCCTTGTTGCTGCAAGGCACATACTGCTGACTCTTTATGTATAGAGATATTCCTTACATATGGAGTTCAATGGAGCATGGTGCAATTTGTGTTCTGTCAGATTTGAATGGAATTCAACATATAAGACCTCTGTATGCTTTTTGTATGACATCAATATGAGCACTTATGCTGCTTTATTCTTCTCTTCATTTATAACTGTAGCTATTTGAGAATAAAATAGTTCCAAAAGTTATATTTTCCCTGGTCTAGTTCAAAATAGCAAACCGGTGTTATTTCAATCTGATCATTATTTAGTATTTCTAAGACACAATTTTTCCAGCTTTTCTTATTCCATATTTTATCTATAAATTAAATATGTTTAAACACATTTTCTTCCCCCCCTCCCCCTAAATAGCTATATTGGTAAAAATCACAGACATTCACAGACAATATACACAAATAATATTCCAGCTATCACCCTGAAATATATATTGATAGATTTATATTATATTAAATAGTAATTACTGTATGTAGTATGTAGTACAAAAAAGGGGGGTGGGGAGCAGGAAGCTGGTCAGGCAAGAAAAAGAAATATGAGCACATCACTGCCTAATTCTTCTGTGCTGAAGGTTGAACTGCAGGAGAGCCCATAAGGGATGAGCAGTAAGGTAAGGATTTCAGATCAGTCAGCACAGAAAGATGGTCCAAAGGTTATCAATAGTTTGTAATGGGGCATTGGCTCTTCTAGTTATGCTCTTGAATGACATACTTGGTAAATAAAAAAATCCAAAAAAGAATCTCTGTAATGTATTGTATTACAAAAATGCTCTTTAACTTTTCATTTAACTTCAATTTACTGAAACAACTATTTTCAGTGAGGTAATGATAAAGACTAGGGATGAGCAAGAACTAAAATGCTTGGATACTCGTTGCTCGAGTCGAGCAATAATAAAACATACAAAAACAAAACCAAAATGGATTTTCCTGGGAAATATGTTAAGGAACATCCTTTCCAGGGTAATGACTTGTATATAAGGTGAAATAAATATACAAAAACAAAAATACTCCCCCACACCTTGGGCTATGTTCACATGTCGCATTTTTGATGCGTTTTTGCGCTTTTGCATTGCTTTCAACCAAGACAAATGCATTCACCGGGAAATGTCATTTTAACATTTTACAACCTTATCTGGCCATGTGGAGTATGACATGATAACAGCATGGAGAAGACCCCTGGAAGCATCTCTGACTCCCAGGGCACTGCCTAAAACTGTGGTCATCTCATCAGATGTGTTCCTATATCACTGCAGTAATAATACAGACATTTTTGCCAATGTGACAAATCTTAAACTCCATTTAAAATGGGCAAGGTGTGTGTCAAGGGACGGGAAAGTGGACGTTATGGTGATGGCGATAGGGCACGCAGAGGCCATGGGCAAGATGAAACTGTGCCTACTAAGGGAGTACAACAAACACCCACGTCATGTTGAACTACCTTCCTGTCCCAATTTCTAAGGGGCCGCGGAACTCCATTATTGAATCCAGAGCAGTGTCAAAAGGTTGTTGGTTGGATAGCAGATAAAGTTTCCAGTCAGTTTGCCGCCACCACCACCCTGTCTTCCACGTGGTCCAGTCTCAGTAGATGTGACTCTGGATCACATTATTATTAGTGATGAGCGAGCATGCTCGCTAGTGATCGGTGCTCGTCCGAGTATCTCGCTGCTAGAGATGCTCGGCGCTCACCCAGTATTTCCGGGGTTGCTCGGCGGGAGCTCGGGTCTCCTCCCTGCATGTTTGGCACTCTTTACAGAGCAAATGAACAAGCAGGGATTGCCTGCCACTTACTGTAATGCCGTAGCCGTAGCCATGTTGGTTGTGGCATTACAGTGATTGGCTGGCCGCACAGCATCATCAGGTCTATATCAGAACTGGTGCCGCCATGCTCGTCACAGTCCCTCTGGAATCAGACAGTGTAGGGAGAGGCGCTGCTGAGCTAGGCAGAGATTTGCTTGTTTATAGTTAGTGTAGGTGTACCAAACTATATTAGAGACACATATCCATCTCAACAAACAGTCCTTCTGAGGACTAATAAATCTGCGAGATATCAGACAGGCAGTGTATTTAGGCAGACAGGCAGGGTATATAGCAGACTGCAGTGCACATAGCACAAGAGGCTCCATTCCAGTTTTGACATAGAAAACCTATATGCCTACCATATAATACATGGTCGCAAATCCCTATAATCAAAGCAAAACCAAAAAGATCTGTACTGGAGAAAGAGATTACAATACGGGGGAGAGGAGACACCTTTCCCTCCGAAATGAATAATAATAAAGTCTATAAATAAGTATTCTCCAAACAGACGCATATAAGGGAAATTAGAAAAATTATTCTTTATTGAAGAAAATATATAAATATCATAAAAATTACAATCAATATAAGTAATAAAGTAGAAAGTAAGGACAGTGGGGGAGGGGGAGAGAGGACAGCTAAAAGGTAATATAATGAGGTGACTGGTATAGCCAAGAGACTAACACCCCAAGACAACATTCAATGGATGGGAGATGTAAATATGCTGCCTATGGATGAAGAATCCTAACACTGACCATATAAAAAAATAATGATTACAAATGCTCTAGGGAAAGCTAAAAGCACGTCTAGCATAAGACCAAAAAATCCTGTATATAAAGTACATGCAGGTAAATATCAAAATGGTTATATGCTGTCAAATAGACTGTAACCATAATAGTTGCGCAATAGGGTACACATATCAGTGAATTATAGAACCAGATATGGTGCTTCCATTACCTTCGGTCATATCTATGGAGTCCAAGGCAGTGTGGGAAAGAATGCTGGGAGTGCAAGGCATTATATTACCTTTTTGTTGTCCTCTCCCCCCCCCCCCACTGTCCTTACTTTGTACTTCATTACATATATTGATTGTAATTTTTATGATATTTATATATTTTCTTCAATAAAGAATAATTTTTCTAATTTCCCTTATATGCGTCTGTTTGGAGAATACTTATTTATAGACTTTATTATTATTCATTTCGGAGGGAAAGGTGTCTCCTCTCCCCCGCATTGTAATCTCTTTCTCCAGTACAGATCTTTTTGGTTTTCCATTCCAGTTTTGTCTGCTGCTGCTGTTAGATATTTTAAGAAATATGCCCAGGTCTCAGGGGCCAGGAATATTTTTTTTTGGATCTTAATCCTCATTATTTGCTTAAAAAGCAATCCAGAGAACACAGTTGTTTTGTGCCATTTGCTTATTGGCACTGCAGAATACAGCCAGGTCCTTTCCATATTACAGCGCTAAAAATCCAGCTATTTAAAACTGTGGTTTGTCCATCACGGATCACATATAATTGCGAAGAAAATACTGCCATTTCTGGCATCTATTAAAAATTTGTTTCAGTGTGTCAGTGAAGCAATTGACACTAGTTTAATGTTCAAAATAGTTACCTACAGGCCAGCTATTTAAAACTGTGTTTTCTGCGTCACACGGATCACATATACGTTTTCAGAAAATACTGCCATTTCTGGCCTCCATTAAAAATTTGTTTCAGTGTGTCAGTGAAGCAATTGACAACAGTTTGATGTTCAAAATAGTTACCTTCAGATCAGGTATTTAAAACTGTGTTTTCTGCATCACACAGATCACATATAAATTTTCAGAAAATACTGCCATTTCTGGCCTCCATTAAAAATTTGTTTCAGTGTGTCAGTGAAACAATTGACACCAGTTTGCTGTTTGCTCCTTGGCTTTGTGTTACTTGGAATGCAAGCGCAAGTATGCGGCCAACCACCCACCCAAACACAGGCCGCAATACTAAACTGACACATTTCTGGACTGCTTGCTTGCACTTGAAATGTTGCCTTTTAGGCTCGTGGAGGCAGAAGCTTTTCACAACCTCATGCCGGCGGTGGCCGGGTGTCCATACTCTGTCCCCAGCTGCCACTATTTCTCCCGGTTTCGTCTCGGCCTCCCACAAGCTTGGGTCCCAGAAAATTACCCGTGCCCTCCCCAATGCAATTACTGGGAAGGACCGCCTAACCACAAACTCGTGGACAGGTGAATGGGTCCATGGACCACACGGAGCCAGTCCACAGTAAAAAAAAAACAGCCATAGAGTGTCCAGGAACATTCCCACACACTTTTCTTTGCCAGGGCTGCTTCTAGGCAGGGTTGGACGGGCCCACCAGAGAACCGGAGACTCCTCTGGGTGGGCGCTGGCTTCTCCATCAGGAGAGTTCATAGTGCCGCGGTGAGGTCGTGATGATGATCGAGGCCACCATCTCCTAAGCTTGAGGCTGGTACTTTTCTGTGGGAATCAGCTTGGCTCCAACCAGCCTGGAATATTTCCAGTGGTTTGGTATTGACACCCAGGACCAGTAGCGAAGCCATCCACAATTTCCTTCTCAGGAATTTTATTTGGTAGACTGAGTGGCTGCCCAAATACATTAGTTTCTCGCAAAGGAGCTGAAGATACTGAGTGGCAGTAGGTGCAAGTCTCTCCAGCATGTTAGATATCAGAGGGAGAACAGAGAAGGCAGCAAAGTGGCTCCATGATTAGCACTGAAGCCTTGCAGCGCTGGGTTCCTTGGTTCAAATCCCACCAAGGACAACATCTGCAAGGATTTTGTATGTTCTCCCCGTGCTTGCGTGGGTTTCCCCCCTTAGTAAAAAAGCAGCCATAGAGTGTCCAGGAACCTTCCCACACACTTTTCTCAGCCAGGGCTGCTTCTCAGCTGCTTCTTACGGGCCCACCAGAGAATCCTCGGCCACTGTTTCTCTATATACAGCCCATGTAATACTCTGCACTTTTTTGAGGTGAAACCAATGAGTCGAGCATAAAATTGGGGACATGGCCGTGTTGCTGGTGTTGGTGGTGTAGCTGCTGTGGGCAGAGAGAGGCCGTGGTCAACCTGTACCTGTTACGCACACAAATGAAACGCCTTCCTCTGGTGCAAGCAGGCAACAGGACGATCTGTGTAATTTCATAGGCCTGAGTACCACTGGATAAATAGTGAGACCAGAACAAGTAGAGATGGCTTCAGATTAGTTGACTGAGAGTGCATTCATATCCTTTGCTTTGTCTTCCACCCAGTCCCCTGCTGAAAGCACAGATTTTGCACCTGTGGCCCATGGGCATGTATCTTTCACTTTACCCCCTTGCAAATCAGGAAAGCAGACTGAGCCCCAAGTCATGCAGCAGTCACTTCTGCTTTTTCATGAGTTCAATGGCTGTGATTCTGTGGACCATCCACCTGGCCCTGGCCAACAATTGTAAGAGATTGAGTGAAATGATGCCCAACCACTTGTTCGGTTGGAGGATGAGTACATGGAAGAGGTAGTGCAAACGGTTAGCGGACCACCGCAGCACATCTCGGATGATGAAGAAACATAGGTGGCAACTGCTGCAGCTGTGTGTAGTCTGGCAAGGAGGGCAGGGGTGAGGCGTTACATTCTACAGGATAATAGGGTAAAGCAGGTTTGGGGGTTGAAGCAGCTCTGGTGTTGGTGAGGTTATAGTGGGGTCATTGCAGGCTGTAAGCTGCTCTGAAGTCAAGGATTTTCAAGTTCCACTTGAAAGTTCTGAATGCAGGGGATAATCGAATGTTTTGGGCCACAGAACTCTACATGATGGGGGATACTCGGGAGAAGTCTTGCAAGTTATTGGGTGAGGAACGTATGATTGTGGAGGAGAGAAGGAGGTCTTGGGAGGACAAGAGATTACATGGTGGGAGATATCGGGAGATTAGTTCAGAGACATATGGAGGAGACAGAATATGTATGGCTTTGTAGGTCAGTGTTAGTAGCTAGTATTGGATACATTGTGGAATTGGGAGACCACAAATGGATTTGCAGAGGGGAGAAGTAGTGAGGACAGAAGTAGATTAGTAGGGCAGCAGAGTTATGGACAGACTAGAGAGGTGTGATGATGTGATGGGGTATGATGAGGTCCTAGACCCAAAAGGAAGTCAAGGATATCCCAGTGATGTGGGCAGTTCAGAGGAAGAGGTGGTGGTCACGCTGCCCCAGCTGCATAGCAAACAAGGGAGCAGGGTGCAATAGCGCAGAGTCCGGCCCCTAGCCATTAAGTTACCAACAAGGTGGAACTCCACCTTGCATATGCTGGAGAGACTATACGAGCAGCAGGTCACGATAGTGGAGTTTCAGCTGCAGCATGCATGGGTGAGTTGCTCTGCGGAACATCACCACTTCAAGACCAATGAGTGGGCCTCCATGTGGGATGTGTGTGCCATGTTGTGCTGCTTCAAGTACTTCACGAACATAGCCAACGCTAATGATGCCATCATCAGCGTTACTATCCCACTTCTACGCTTCTGTGAAAAAGAAATTAAAGATATGATGGATGAAGTGGTGGCACAGGAGGAAGAGGAGGAGGAAGATTAGTTCAGAGATATATGGGGAGACAGATTATGGATGGCTTTGTAGATCATTGTTAGCAGCTTGAAGAGGATAGATTATGAAATTTAGAGACAATGAAGGGATTTGTAGAGGAGAGAAGAGGAGGAGTAGTTAGGACAATAGTAGATTTGTAAGGCAGCAGAGTTAAGTACAGACTAGAGTTGTGCGATGATGCGATGGGGTATTCGATTGATGTGGGCAGTTCAGAGGAAGAGGTGGTGATCATGCTGCCCCAGCTGCACAGCAAAAGAGGGAGCAGTGTGCAAAAGCACCGCGGGCAGCCCCTATTCAAGCAGCTATTGGCTACTGCGCTGACAATCTGAGAATATCAAAGTCAGTTCAAAGGAGCAATCTGACAATACACAGCTGGTTTGCACGCTGTGCCGTCAGAGACTGAAGCGAGGCATAAATGTTTCTAACCTGAGCACCACCTGCATGACGAGGCATGTGAATTCAAGGCACAAGCTGCAGTGGAGTGCACACCTGAAAAACCAGGAAAGATCGGAGCCTCCTCCTGCTCCCTCTTCTGCTGCAGTCTTGGCCTCTTCCTCCCCATCACGAGCACCAGGGCCACCATGCTTCCCGCAAAGAGAGGATGTGACACCACCATCATCAGCAGTGTCACCGAGCATCTTGACTAGTGTTGAGCCACCCCCGTAGTGTTCGAGTTCGGTTCGGTTCGTCGAACACCCGTGTGTTTGCCGAACTGTTCGTCGAACTGTTCGTCGAACACCTCCGAACACCGTTAAAACCAATGGCAGGCAAACAAAAACACATAGAAACACATAGAAAACACCTTCAAAGGTGTCCAAAAGCTGACAAACTGCTCTGAAGACACAACTAACACATGGAAAAGTGACAAGTACATATAGTCATGCGAAAAGAAAAGAGGTGGAGGAGTAAAAGGAGGGGGAGACACAGATAAAGGCATGTCATGCCCTTCTAAAATCCAAAAAGTGAGAAGCTGACACGTTCAGTCCACTCCTGCCCGTGCCACCTCCGTGTCGCCGGGTTTGTGCCAGAGCCGCGGTGAACCCTGACGGCCAGCCCCCCTCTCCCAATACTGGTGCCTGTCCGCTGGTGGGTCGAGCGAGCCCCCCTGTGGTGGAGGCAGCTCTAAGCTTTTTAATTTAAATTGTCTCTCTAATTTGAATGAATACACTTTAAATCCATTTACAAGGATCTATTGGAGGGCAAGTCTCATGCCAGCAGCCGAGTAATTCCAGCTCCAGTAGCGTCCACTAAAGCTGCTGCAGTTAAAAAGCTTTTATAAGGATCGAGCTCGGCTGTCCACCGCAAGGCATCCTACTGCCAGTCCCAGCCCCTATGCCTTGGGGTGCCTCCTGATGCTCTTCACTGAGTATCCCATGGTCCCGAAGCATTTCCTTTGAAAAAATTAAGTGTCAAAACTACAGGTGGTGTAGCTTGCTTAACAGCCGGGATAATCCGCTGACTAGCAGACACTGCTACTAGGCACAAAGTGTTTCCTGGGCTAGATGCAGTTAAAAATTTGTAATTAGATACTCTCGTTGGATGCTGAGAAAGCATTCCATAGAGTCTCCTGGCACGCCATATATGATTCTCTTAAAAAGCTTGGGGTAGGGGTCTAGGGGACCCTTTTATAGCCAAAATCACGGCCCTGTATCGCAATACGTCACTTAGGCTGAAGATAAATGGAACTGTATTACCCTGAGGGCTCGGTTGCTACAGAGGTATTGCACCTCACCCAGAGGTGTGATATCTCACTCTCAGGTAAGGATGGAGTGTGGATCAGGACCCGACACCTGCATGCATTACACCACATTGCCGTGGGGCAGGGCGACCAATATGCCCCTGAGATGGGCACGACAGTCCCTGTCCCTGGCTGGAGTGGGGGGAGGGAACACTGAGGAAGGGGAACCCTGTAGTGCAGGAGCAGGGAGGAAGCAGTTCCTGGGTGCATTGAGAAGGGAGTATAAAAGGTGGGCACCATCTTAGTTCAGTGCAGAGAAGTCTGAGCAGAAGTGGCAGGGAGCAGGGGCTCTACATGAGCTCTGCTCTGGAGGCGGGCCTAGTAACAGAGGCCCAGGCCTGGAAGAGGGAGAAGGAAGGAAGAGGAGCGGAGAAGGCTCCAGGAAAGAGGAACGAAGGGATCCCAGGGGTGCGGACGGGCGAGTCGCCACCGCACGCCCGAATCCACCTGCGTGGAGGGGTCAGGCCAAAGGGGGAGACCGGTCCCCGAAACTAGTGGAGGCAGGAAACGACCCTCAGCTAGAAACAGGAGGCTGTGACATTTTATGTGGCGCAGCCCCTCGCTACACCCGCTAGGAAGGCACCACATAGGGTCAGGGAAACTGGCGCCAAGTTTACCAAGAGGAGGCCCGAGGCAGCCGGACAGAAGGGTTGGTAAGAAAGGCCAGACAAAGGACACACAAAGGGGGTTCTGTGAAGCGCTCCAAAGTTATCTGGGAGTTGTCTGAGCCCCTCACCTGGTGAGCACAGTACGACGTGGGCAGCCGTTACCTGCAGACGTGGTCTGGATAATAAGAACTGTGAGTAAAGGCCCTGGACTGCATCAATGACTCCGTGTCGTTACTGCTGCTGCCCTGCACCATCACCCCCATCCTCCGCATACACTGCCCTGAGGCTATACTCCTCCCGTGGGGAGTTATGCTACGCTCTGCTGCACCCACAACACCAGCCTCAGCGGTCTGCCCTGGAGCGGCGGTTCACTCTGACCGCAATCCACGGGTGGCGTAGTCGGACATTTAAACATCAAAACCACATAAATAGTTCCGCCACTGGTTTGACCGCCCTGAGCCACGGAACCGGGTCGCCGCCACGGAGACTACAACCACCAGCATCCACCAAAAAGGGACCGGCTCCGGGTGTCCCAAGGCCCAGGGGGCGCGTCAGAACATTTTCATCACCTTTCACAATCACCAATGGGACAAGGCAGGGATGTTCTCTGTCCCCTCTCTTATACATCCTAGTGACGGAGCACCTGCTCTCATCAATTCGACTTAACCCCAATATTAGGTGGATTGAGGTGGGAGGCACGAAGTACAAGTGCTCTCTATTTGCTGATGATGTCCTATTATATATCACTCAATCACATATATCCATCCATGCTGTTATGGCTGAAATAGATCACTTTGTTACATGGTCAAATTTTAAAATCAATGCAGCGAAGTCTGAGGCCCTCGATGTCTCCCTCCCCAAATCCATATAGGATTCCATCCGGTCCAACTTTCCCTTTGCCTGGCCCTCACAGGGTATCAAATACTTAGGAATTCCTATTCATAGAGACCTCTCCCATCTATGTTATCTTAATTTTGGGCCCTTTATTGAACAACTCCATACAGACCACGGTTGGCAAGTTAGAACTGTAAGATTCACTACGTGACCACTGGTGTTTTGTGGAAAAGCACATGTACACTGTGTTCCAAATTATTATGCAAAAAGTGTTTAGGAGTGATAAGGGAAGAATTTGTTTGTTTGTCAGTTAAACTCATTGATGGTGATGTGTGTCAGGGCTCTTTATATCACTGTAAGCAATTGCAGACACCTGTGCTAATTAGTTTGGCAGGTGTGTCCAATGAAAGGCAAGACTACTTAAGAAGGCTGTCTCACATTATTAAGCAGCCTACATTTTCTGCCAAAATGGGAAAGAAAAAGGATGTGTCGACTGCTGAGAAGCAACAAATTGTGGAGTGTTTAGGTCAAGGCATGACTACAATCAACATTGTGCGATGATCAGGATGAAGTGTCTTGGCAATCAAGAAGTATGTAGCTGATTCACAGTACACACGTGTGCATGCTGATAAGGGCAAATTGAGGACTCTTTCCTACAGGCAATTACGTCAGGTTAAAAGAGCAGCGGCAAAAAAGCCTTGTCATAACAGCAGACAAGTTTTTGAAGCTGCTGGAGCCTCCAACGTCCCCGAACAACAAGATGCAGGGTCCTTCAGAGGTTTGCAGCTGTGCATACGCCATCCTGTCGACCTCCTCTATCCACTTCACACAAGCAGAAACGGCTCCAGTGGGCCAAACATTACATGAAGACTGATTTCAAAACTGTTTTGTTCACGGATGAGTGCCGTGCAGCGCTCGATGGTCCAGATGGATGGAGTGGAGGATGGCTGGTTGATGGACACCCCACGCAAACACGGCTACAGCGCCAACAAGGAGGAGGTGGAGTAATGTTTTGGGCTGGAATCATGGGGAGAGAGATTGTCGGCCCCTTTAGGATCCCTGAAGGCGCTAAAGATGAACTCCATAATGTATGTGGATTTTCTCAAACAGCACTTCCTGCCATGGTTCAAGAAGAAGAACCGTGTATTTCACAGCAAGATCATTTTTTTGCATGATAATGCACCATCTCATGCTGCACATAAAACATCTGCATCTCTGGCTGATATGGGCATAAAAGGGGACAAACTTATGGTGTGACCCCCATGCTCCCCTGACCTCTACCCCATTCAGAACCTCTGGAGCATCATCAAAAGGAGTGTCTATGATGGCGGGAGCAGAAACCATCCAAAACCTGACAAATTCAATGGACGAGAGAGTTCAGAATCTCCTTTCGAACAAGGGGTCCTATTTGAAAATGTAACATCACCTAGAATAAAGTTTTGAGTTGAAAACTGTTTGATTTCAGTATCTAATAACCTGCTAATGCTTATAATTTCAAAAATGACCATTTTTTGGTCTTTATTAAAATGAAAAGGTTGATCGAAAAGTTTGGGGGATCTAAGAGTGTGGCAACCCAGTAGTAATGATTACTTCGAATTCTGACAATATGAGGGTCATGTTGCAGGTAGTGCAGCAAGAAGGCACTTATGTGTCTTGCGCATCTCGGAGCCCCAAAATTATTTTCCGGGCTAGATGCAGCTAAAAATTATTATTAATTTTAAATCTGGTGGAGCTTAGTATAGATGGCCTAATAGGATCAGTGCTGCACACTGCTACAAAGCCCAAATTATTTTCCAGCCAAGATACAGATAAACATGATTAGTAATTTTAAATCTTGTGGAGCTTATTATAGATGGCCTAATAGAATCAGTGCTGCACACTGCTACAAAGCCCAAATTATTTTCCAGCCAAGATACAGATAAACAAGATTAGTAATTTGAAAGCTTAAAACGGTTGCTAGGGTGATTTTAACCAATCATCCATCTTTTACTCTCCCCAGGATGACACAGGTGTAGAAAAGTCATTTCGGATCCATGATTTGTTCATCTTTATGAACGTGAGTCTGTCTACATTATCAGTGGAGAGCCGCGTGCGCTTATCTGTCAGCACACCACCAGCAGCGCTGAACACACGTTCAGACAGAACGCTGGCTGCGGGGCATGACAAGATCTCCAAGGCGTAAGTGGCTAGCTCAGGCCATTTATCCAGATTGAAAGCCCAAAAAGAGCAAGGGTCCAGTGACACAGTCATGGCTTCAATGTTTACTTGGAGATACTCCTGTACCATCATCTCTAGGCGTTGACTATGTGTCAGACTTCTTGTCTCCTGTGGCCTTGCAAAGGATGGGCTAAAAAAGTGGTGAAATGATTGTGCAAAATTGATGTTACCAGCAGATACTGTGGTTCTGTTATGGTTTGAGTGCTGAACACTTGACGGTCCCACGGTTGGCAAGTTGGAACTGTGAGATTCACTACGTGCACCACTGGTTTTTTGTGGAAAAGCACATGTAAGATTCTGCAACAGTCTCTGCTGATACTCCTGCATGCGTGCATCCCTTTCTATGGCAGGAATAATTTCTGCAAATTTACTTTTGTACCGGGGATCTAACAGTGTGGCAACCCAGTAGTCAGGATTATTTCTAATTCTCCCAATTCGAGGGTCATGTTGCAGGTAGTGCAGCAAGAAGGCACTCATGTGTGTTGCGCATCCAGGAGCACCAAGTCCCTGTTGTGTTGGTGGCG
The DNA here is from genome assembly GCF_046119375.1 of Phyllobates terribilis. Taxonomy (NCBI): domain Eukaryota; kingdom Metazoa; phylum Chordata; class Amphibia; order Anura; family Dendrobatidae; genus Phyllobates; species Phyllobates terribilis. The sequence continues at coordinate 451,446,313 of NW_027362764.1, forward strand.
AGGTAACAATCATGCTTCCTTCCTCTGTCCTCTCCCCCCAACCTCGCACAACAGAAATGTGATCAAGGACTCCCTCAACTGATGAGTCTTCCATCAGTTCGTCCTCCACTTCTTCCTGGGCTCCTGCACCTTCCTCACAAGTTTGGCTGCTACCATGCGCCCTGGTAAAACCATCTCCCCCACCCTCACATGCCTGCCACCTTGGTGCTGCCGACCGTCTGGACCTTGCAGATGTTAGCCCTTCCGCATACAACTTCTCCTCCTCTACTTCCTCCACCTCCTCTTGTGCCACCACCTGACTCCGAATTCTGTTTAACATGTGCTCCAGCATGTAAATCACCGGAATAGTCATGCTGATAATGGAATCGTCAGCACTAAACATCTTCGTCGCCATTTCAAAACTGTGCAGAAGGGTGCATAGGTCCCTGATCTGAGACCACTCCTCCAGCGTGATTTGCCCCACGTCTGGATCTCGTTGGCCCAGGCTATACGTCAGAACGTATTGCACCAGGGCTTGTCGGTGCTGCCACAGTCGCTGCAGCATGTGCAGAGTTGAATTCCACCGGGTAGGCACATCGCATTTTAGCCGGTGAAGTGGCAGGCCCAACGACTTCTGTAGAGATGTAAGTCGCTGAGCTGTGGGATGCGAACGGCGGAAGTGAGCACACAGCGACCGTGCCCTCTGCAGAAGGCCATCTAGTCTGGGATAGTGGGCTAAAAATTGCTGGACAACCAGGTACAACACGTGAGCCATACAAGGCACGTGTGTGACATTGCCCCAGCGAAGGGTCGCACCCAGGTTTTCAGAATTGTCGCACACGGCCTTCCCTGGTTTCAGGTCCAGTGGAGACAACCATTCATGGAATTGGTTCTCCAGAGCTGACCACAACTCCTCAGCTGTGTGACTCACATTTCCCAGACATTTCAAAGTAAAAACTGCCTGATGACGTTGAGCCCTACTGCCAGCATAGTAAGGAGGTGTGCAGGATCCCTTCTGCGCAGTTAGAAAGCTTGTGGCATGACCAGACAGGCTTTGGGTGCAGGTGGAAGACCGAGAGGAGGTTGAGGAGGCAGAAGCAGTGGAGGAACTTTGACATAAAGAGGATTGACACACAACTCGTGGGGATGGCAAGACTTGGACAGCAGCCCCTTGTCCTGCTGTAACCATAGTTACCCAGTGCCCAGTCAGCGACATTTAACGCCCCTGTCCATGCCTACTCGTCCAAGCGTCTGTGGTGAAATGCACCCTGTCACACACAGAGTTTCTCAAAGAAGCGGTGATGTTGTGTGCGACATGCTGGTGGAGCGCAGGCACACATTTCTTTGAGAAGTAGTGCCGACTGGGCATCTGGTACTGGGGCACTGCGACGGACATAAGGTCTCGAAAATCCTCTGTGTCCACCAGGCGGAAAGGCAACATTTCTGTAGCCAAGAGCTTGCAGATGGTGAAATTCAACCTCTTAGCTTTCTCATGGCTAGGAAGAAATGGTCTTTTACTTGTCCACATCTGAGGGACCGAGGGCTGGCTATTGTGCTTAGACGGGGTTGATAAGGGTGTCCCCGGCAAACTTCCGGTCTGTGAGGAAGATGCAGGCGGACATGTTAGGTTGCCTTGATCCAAAGGTGGTGCTATCGATGTCGGACAGCGCTCAACACCAGCTGGTGTTACCACCTCCAAAGAAAATGATGACCTGCCAATCACGCTGGCTGTTGCGGGTAAAGAGGTGGCAGGTCTGCGCCCCAAAACAGGTGTGACTGCTGTCCCCACAGTCACAGAGGATGAAGAGGCCGCGGATGCACAAGATATGGCAGACGGTGGTTGGCCCGGCCGGCTAGGCCGCATTGTAGCACACTGAGCTTCCCACTGCAACTTATGCTTCATGTCCATGTGACGGTTCATGCATGAAGTACTCAAACTATGTATTTTTTGGCCTCTACATAGCTTTTGCTGACAAATGTTACAGATAACACGAGTTGGGTCATCTTTATCGATCTGAAAAAATGCCCAGGCTATGCAAGGCTTAGCACCCATGCGACCTGAAGAGCCACCACGACTTGTGGTGAGAGGCAGAGTTGTGTTTGAGGATGCAGTTTTTGACGTGCTTCCAGTACTACGTCTCTGTCCAGGAAGGCGTAACCTGACCTCGTCATCACTAGCATCTTCCTCCACCTCCTCTGCTGACCTCATCTCTTGGCTGACTGTGGGTTGACAGTAAGTGGGATCTCCAACCTCATCATCATCACCCTGTGCGTTGTCACACCCGTCGTCCTCAGAGCCAACCTGTTCCTGCCCTGACAAAAAACTAAAGTTGTCGCTCCAATCAGGTATTTGAGTCTCATCATCGTTTTCCTCATTGTCTCCACCAACAGGAATTACAGTTTGGGAATGAGGGTCTACATTATGGTCAGAACCTTCTGCGTCTGGTCCTGGATCTGACTCATAAAGATTCTGGGCATCAGTGCAGATCATTTCCTCGTCTGAATTCACAGAAGCGCTGGAGTCGACCTCTGATTCCCAGGCTATAGTATGAGTAAACAGCTCTGCAGACTCAACCATCTGTTCTACCTCATACTCAGACGGGCAGCTGGAGATTTGGGAGCTGTGAGGAAGCAAGTGCGATTGGGGTGACACCTTTGAGGACTGGAGTATTTGTGATGTTGAAGTTGATGTGGAGGAGAGCCCACTTAAAGGAGCACTTGATATCCATTGAAGCACCTGCTGTTTTTGTGCCTCATCTGGAATTTGTAGCGATTGGCGTGGCCGTAAGAAAGGGATCTTATCACATTGTCCGCTAAAAGAAGTAGACATTTTAGTTTGGCTGGAAGATGGTCTTTCTTCTGCAGATGTTACTGTTGCTTTAACACCTACCCCACGGACACAACCTTTTTTCCCCTTCCCAACACGCCTATTCCACTTTCCACCAGCAGCAGGCCTTTTTCCACTCATTTTGGTGGATAACTAATTCACAACTCTGGAGTTGTTTGCACAAAAAAACAATGGATGGGAACCGAGCAGAGCTGAGTGGCCAAACTGTGGTATTAGGCCAAAACTATTGGCTGGTTAGATGCAGAAAAAAATTATATTCAATTTGCAACCTGATGGAGGTCAGTATAGATGGACTAATAGAGAAAGTCCCACACACTGCTAGAAGGCCAAATATTTTTTCAGAGCTAGATGCAGAAAAAAATTATATTCAGTTTGCAACCTGATGGAGGTCTGTATTGATGGATTAATAGAACAAGTCCCACACACAGCTAGAAGCCCAATATTTTTTCAGAGGTAGATGCAGAAAAAAATATATTCAGTTTGCAACCTGATGGAGGTCAGTATAGATGAACTAATACAACAAGTCCCACACACAGCTAGAAGCCCAATATTTTTTCAGAGCTAGATGCAGAAAAAAATTATATTCAGTTTGCAACCTGATGGAGGTCAGTATAGATGGATTAATAGAACAAGTCCCACACACAGCTAGAAGCACAAATATTTTTTCAGAGGTAGATGCAGCAAAAATATATATTCAATTTGCAACCTGATGAAGGTCAGTATAGATGGACTAATAGAGAAAGTCCCACACACTGCTAGAAGGCCAAATATTTTTTCAGAGCTAGATGCAGAAAAAAATTATATTCAGTTTGCAACCTGTTGGAGGTCAGTATAGATGGAGTAATAGAACAAGTCCCACACACAGCTAGAAGCCCAAATATTTTTTCAGAGCTGGATGCAGATAAAAATTATTTTTAATTTGCAACCTGATGGAGGTCAGTATAGATGGACTAATAGTGAAAGTCCCACACACTGCTAGAAGGCCAAATATTTTTTCAGAGCTAGATGCAGAAAAAAATTATATTCAGTTTGCAACCTGATGGAGGTCTGTATAGATGGATTAATAGAACCAGTCCCACACACAGCTAGAAGCCCAATATTTTTTCAGAGGTAGATGCAGAAAAAAATATATTCAGTTTGCAACCTGATGGAGGTCAGTATAGATGGACTAATACAACAAGTCTCACACACAGCTAGAAGCCCAATATTTTTTCAGAGCTAGATTCAGAAAAAAATTATATTCAATTTGCAACCTGATGGAGGTCAGTATAGATGGAGTAATAGAACAAGTTCCACACACAGCTAGAAGCCCAAATATTTTTTCAGAGCTAGATGCAGATAAAAATTATTTTTAATTTGCAACCTGATGGAGGTCAGTATAGATGGACTAATAGAGAAAGTCCCACACACTGCTAGAAGGCCAAATATTTTTTCAGAGCTAGATGCAGAAAAAAATTATATTCAGTTTGCAACCTGATGGAGGTCTGTATAGATGATTTAATAGAACAAGTCCCACACACAGCTAGAAGCCCAATATTGTTTCAGAGGTAGATGCAGAAAAAAATATATTCAGTTTGCAACCTGCTGGAGGTCAGTATAGATGGACTAATACAACAAGTCCCACACACAGCTAGAAGCCCAATATTTTTTCAGAGCTAGATGCAGAAAATTTTTTTATTCAATTTGCAACCTGATGGAGGTCAGTATAGATGGAGTAATAGAACAAGTCCCACACACAGCTAGAAGCCCAAATATTTTTTCAGAGCTAGATGCAGATAAAAAATATTTTTAATTTGCAACGTGACGGAGGTCAGTATAGATGGACTAATGGAGAAAGTCCCACACACTGCTAGTAGGCCAAATATTTTTTCAGATCTAGATGCAGAAAAAAATTATATTCAGTTTGCAACCTGATGGAGGTCAGTATAGATGGACTAATAGACCAAGTCCTACACACAGCTAGAAGCCCAAATATTTTTTTCAGAGGTAGATGCAGAAAAAAAATATATTCAGTTTGCAACCTGATGGAGGTCAGTATAGATGGACAAATAGAGAAAGTCCCACACACTGCTAGAAGGCCAAATATTTTTTCAGAGCTAGATGCAGATATAAATTATTTTTCATTTGCAACCTGATGGAGGTCAGTATAGATGGACTAATAGAGAAAGTCCCACACACTGCTAGAAGGCCAAATATTTTTTCAGAGCTAGATGCAGAAAAAAATTATATTCAGTTTGCAACCTGATGGAGGTCAGTATAGATGGACTAATAGAACAAGTCCTACACACAGCTAGAAGCCCAAATATTTTTTCAGAGATAGATGCAGAAAATAAATATATTCAGTTTGCAACCTGATGGAGGTCAGTATAGATGGACTAATAGAGAAAGTCTCACACACTGCTAGAAGGCCAAATATTTTTTCAGAGCTAGATGCAGATATAAATTATTTTTAATTTGCAACCTGATGGAGGTCAGTATAGATGGACTAATAGAGAAAGTCCCACACACTGCTAGAAGGCCAAATATTTTTTCAGAGCTAGATGCAGACAAAAAATTATATTCAGTTTGCAACCTGATGGAGGTCAGTATAGATGGACTAATAGAACAAGTCCCACACACAGCTAGAAGGCCAAATATTTTTTCAGAGGTAGATGCAGATAAAAATTATTTTTAATTTGCAGCCTGATGGAGGTCAGTATAGATGGACTAATAGAGAAAGTTCCACACACTGCTAGAAGGCCAAATATTTTTTCAGAGCTAGATGCAGATATAAATTATTTTTAATTTGCAACCTGATGGAGGTCAGTATAGATAGACTAATAGAGAAAGTCCCACACACTGCTAGAAGTCCAAATATTTTTTCAGAGCTAGATGCAGAAAAAAATTATATTCAGTTTGCAACCTGATGGATGTCAGTATAGATGGACTAATAGAACAAGTCCCACACACAGCTAGAAGCCCAAATATTTTTTTCAGAGGTAGATGCAGAAAAAAATTATATTCAGTTTGCAACCTGATGGAGGTTGGTATAGATGGATTAATAGAACAAGTCCCACACACAGCTAGAAGCCCAATATTTTTTCAGAGGTAGATGCAGAAAAAATATATATTCAGTTTGCAACCTGATGGAGGTCAGTATAGATGGACTAATAGAGAAAGTCCCACACACTACTAGAAGGCCAAATATTTTTTCAGAGCTAGATGCAGATATAAATTATTTTTAATTTGTAACCTGATGGAGGTCAGTATAGATGGACTAATAGAGAAAGTCCCACACACTGCTAGAAGGCCAAATATTTTTTCAGAGCTAGATGCAGACAAAAAATTATTTTGAATTTGCAACCTGATGGAGGTCAGCATAGATGGACTAATAGAGAAAGTCCCACAAACTGCTAGAAGGCCAAATATTTTTTCAGAGCTAGATGCAGATAAAAATTATTTTTAATTTGCAACCTGATGGAGGTCAGTATAGATGGACTAATAGAGAAAGTCCCACACACTGCTAGAAGGCCAAATATTTTTTCAGAGCTAGATGCAGAAAAAAATTATATTCAGTTTGCAACCTGATGGAGGTCAGTATAGATGGACTAATAGATCAAGTCCCACACACTGCTAGAAGGCCAAATATTTTTTCAGGGGTAGATGCAGATAAAAATTATTTTTAATTTGCAGCCTGATGGAGGTCAGTATAGATGGACTAATAGAGAAAGTCCCACACACTGCTAGAAGGCCAAATATTTTTTCAGAGCTAGATGCAGACAAAAAATTATTTTTAATTTGCAACCTGATGGAGGTCAGTATAGATGGACTAATAGAGAAAGTCCCACACACTGCTAGAAGGCTAAATATTTTTTCAGAGCTAGATGCAGAAAAAAATTATATTCAATTTGCAACCTGATGGAGGTCAGTATAGATGAACTAATAGAATGATGCTATGCAGAAAAGATTTTACTTCACTATGTGCAGTAAAAAAATTGGTATTCTATACACAGGTGGTATATCTTGCAACACAGATAGGCTACTCCACTGACTAACACACTCTGCAATAGGCCAAAAAGGATTAGCTTTGCTAGATTCAGCCAAATGCTGTGAAAAAAACTTGCACAGCACTGGCACAGACCTGCTTGGCAAAAACTGATAGGAACTGATGTAACCTAATCCTGAAAAGGACTGCAATTACAATTATTCTTTACTCCCACAATCTATCTATTTAAGAGCACAGACCTGCCTGTTAAAAGTCGTAGGAAATTCTGTAACCTAGTCCTTAAAAGGACTGCAATCACAACTATTCCCTACTCCCAAGCTATCTGTAGATTTGTGCGAAAATTGGCTTGAAATTAGCAAGGTTTAGCGCACACAGCAACAGCGGTGCCGTCTAACACGCAGCTGCAGCAGTGAGAAAATGGTGGCGACGGGGAAAATGGCTTGGTCTTATAGTGCAAGGACATGTGACATACACTGCCAATGACTAGTGTTGAGCATTCCGATACTGTAATATCGGGTATCGGCCGATATTCGCGGTATCGGAATTCCGATACTTAATTCCGATACTTTTACAATATCGGATACCGGAATCGGAAGTTCCCATAATGCCTGCGCTCTGCAGTGTCTGTGAAGGATGACAAGTTGGATGGCAGCGCGATCCAGCCTGTCATCAGAATGCCATCCCAGCGGGGGAGAATTCTCCTGATTGTTTAAAAGCCGGCGGCTTTTAAACAATCACACAGCCCCATACTGCTTCCCCGCAGCCTCCCACCCCGATCCTCCGCTCCCCTCGCCACCTCCAATCCCAATCGTAAATTAGGACCGGGCGGGGAGCGCAGCACCAAGGAGCGAAGGACCCGGGCGGGGAAGCCGGCAGTGAAAAGACTTCACCGCCGGCTTTCCCGTTCTGTGCTGCGCTTTCCCGCCGGTTATTTCAAATGAACAGCTGAGGTATCAGGTGATGCCGATCAGCTGTTCATTTGAAGTCGCCGCGGTGCCCTCAGAGGGTTCATGTGAGTTCATGCTTGACTGCATGAACTCACATGAACTTTCCCACGGCCGCACAGGTCAGCCTCACCTCCCAGACCCGTCATGATTAGTGTGTGTGCGGGGTGTGTGTGCGATGTTTGTGCGGGTGTGTGCGGTGTCTGTGCGATGTGTGCGGGGTGTGTGTGCGGGGTGTCTGTGCGATGTTTGTGCGGGTGTGCGCGGTGTCTGTGCGTGCAGGCAGACATAGGCCGATGTGACACTACTACTCCCATCGGCCTATGTCTGTCCCCCGTCCACTCCTGCCAGCAGGATCAGCTCGATGGGAGCAGTAGTTCCCATCAGCCTGATCCTGCTATTTAAATTGCCCTACTGTGTCCCCAATAAATGTTAAATACATGTAATTGGTGGCCAGTGGTTACCTAAAAGAAATTAGTTCATACATTACCTGTCCCCGCCGATCGCCACCTAAAATAAAGTAAAAAATAAAAAACTACACCTATACTCACCTAGACACCTAATTCCCCGAAGCCATCGATCTCCTGTAATAAAATATAAAATAATAAACCACAACCTTATCCTTACCCCTCCGTAGTAGTCCACGAGTGTCCCACGAAGATCTCCAGTTCAGAGCAGCCACATAGAATGTGACCGCTCTGAATCGCTGCCGCCGCTAGAATGACGGGGCCGTAAGGGTTCACCGGAGTTCAGGCAGCGCTGCTCCGGTTAGCTCCTTTACGGCCCTGCTGTATTGTGAGAAATTCCCACGGTACAGCAGTGCCGTAAAGGAGGTCTCCGGAGCTGCGCTGCCTGAATGCACTCCGGTGACCTCAGTCAGTGGCTCCCGCTGCCGGGAGCGGACGTGTTCCCGGCAGCGTGAGCTTACAGCAGCCATGACAGCTGTCACATCTCCAGATGTGACAGCTGTGCATGGGAGATCAGCGCAGGAACGTGGACAGGTAACTATTATTTTTAGTAAACTAAGAATTAAATAAAATTGTGTGTTTTATTTCAAATAAATTATTTTTTTCTGGGTGTAGTGTGTGTTTTTTCTTTTTAACACTTTGTAGGTTAGTAATGGGGGTGTCTTATAGACGCCCATTATTACTAACCTGAGCTTCATGGCAGCTGGCGCTGACATGAACCCCACCACTATTACCCCCTGCCACCGCACCAGGGCAGCCTGGAAGAGCGAGGCTAAGTGCCAGAATTGGCGCATCCTATGGATGCGCCATTTCTGGGGCAGCTGACGGCTGGTGTTTCTAGCCTGGGAGGGGGCCAATATTCATGGCACCCTTCCTGGGCTATTAATATCAGCCCCCAGCTGTCTGCCTAGCCTTTGCTAGCTATTAAAATAGGGGGGACCCCACGTCATTTTTTTTGGGGGGGTCACCCATTTTAATAGCTAGTAAAGGCTAGGTATTCAGCTGGGGGCTGATATTAGTAGCCTGGGAAGCTCCGTGGGTTTTACCCCCTTCCCAGGCTTCAAACATCTGCCCCAGCCGTCTGCTTAACCTCCGCTAGAGACTAAAATTATGGGGGATCCCACGCCATTTTTTTTTTAAATAAATCCTTTATTTTAACACTAAATGACATTTGAGGAGTTAATAAAGATGCAGTCCCTAAATTATTATTTATTTTTTAATTAATATTTCCCAAAACTTTTGACGTGGGCTTCGCCATATTTTTGTATGCCAGCCAGGTACAGCATCCAGCTTCTATGAACGCGCCATTTTCCGGGGCGGCTGCAGACTGCAATTTTCAGCGGGGGGGCAGAAAGCTTGGGCCTCCCTGCGCTGCAGATTCCATCCCCCAGCTGTCTAGTTGTACCTGGCTGGACACAAAAATAGGGAGAAGCTCCACGTTTTGTTTTTTTTAATTATTTCATGAAATTCATGGAATAATTAAGAAAAAAAGGGCTTCCCTATATTGTTGTGTCCAACCAGGTACAAATAGGCAGCTGGTGGTTGGGGGCAGCCCGTTCCTGCCTGCTGTACCTGGCTGGACACAAATATAGTGCAAAGCCCCACGTCAATTTTTTTTTAATTATTTCAGGAAATTCATGAAATAATTAAAAAAAAATTATGTGGGGCTTCGCCCTATATTTGTGTCCAGTCAGGTACAGCAGGCAGGAACGGGCTGCCCCCAACCACCAGCTGCCTATTTGTACCTAGCTGGACACAACAATATAGGGAAGCCCTTTTTTTCTTAATTATTCCATGAATTTCATGAAATAATTAAAAAAAAAATGCGTGGGGCTTCGCCCTATTTTTCTGCCCAGCCAGATACAACTAGGCAGCTGGGGGCTGGAATCCGCAGCGCAGGGAGACCCAAGCTTTCTGGGCCACCCCCGCTGCAAATTGCAGTCCGCAGCCGCCCCAGAAAATGGCGCGTTCATAGAAGCGCCATCTTCTGGCGCTGTACCCAACTCATCCAGGGCCCTGGTGCGGTGGCTCACTGGGTAATAAAGGGGTTAACGCCAGCTTGGCATTATCAGCTGGCCCTAAGCCCGAAATTCATGGGGTCACGCCAATATTAGACATGACCACCATGAATTTCTAGTAAAGTATTTAAAAAAACACAACACCCAGAATAAAGTCCTTTAATTGAAATAAACACACAATTCTTTATTGTTCTAAATTAAACCATACTTACCATCACGCCCATTCCAGCTGAAGCCAACGATCTCCTGCAATAAAAGTAAAATAATAAAGCAACCTCATCCTTACCTTTCCATGTCTCCCACAACAGCTTCAGCTCTGCTACATCGAGATGACAGGCAGGACTGCAGCAGAACGCTGCCATCCATCCTGTCATCCCGCAGACACTGAGAAGCGCAGGCATACTTCCACTCCTCAGTGTCTGGCTGTGACGGCATCCAGATGAGCCGAGGTCATGTCCAATGAACTCAGCTCACCTCATGTACGTCACTGACAGCGTGGGAAAATTCTCCTGCACTCAGCACTTCAGCGTGAGAATTTTCCCACGCTGTCAGTGACGTGCATGAGGTGAGCCGAGTTCATTGGACATGACCTCACCTCATGTATGTCACTGACAGCGTGGGAGAATTCTCACGCTGAAGCGCTGAGTGCAGGAGAATTTTCCCACGCTGTCAGTGACGTGCATGAGGTGAGCTGAGTTCATTGGACATGAACTCGGCTCAACTGGATGACGTCACAGAGAGACACTGAGGAGCGCAAGCATGCCTGCGCTTCTCAGTGTCTGCGGGATGACAGGCTGGATGGCAGCGTTCTGCTGCGGTCCAGCCTGTCATCTCGATGTAGCAGAGCTGGAGCTGTCCTGGGAACCATTGAAAGGTAAGGATGATGTTGCTTTATTATTTTTCTTTTATTGCAGGAGATCGTTGGCTTCAGCTGGAATGGGCGTGATGGTAAGTATGGTTTAATTTAGAACAATAAAGAATTGTGTGTTTATTTCAATTAAAGGACTTTATTCTGGGTGTTTGTGTTTTTCTTTAACTTTGACTATGGGGTTAGTAATGGGGGTGTCTTATAGACGCCTCTCCATTACTAACCTGGGCTTGATGTCATCTGGCATTATAAGCTGACATCAACCCCAGCCCTATTACCCCACTGCCACCGCTACAGGGCAGTGGGAAGAGCGAGGCTAAGTGCCAGAATTGGCGCATCCTATGGATGCGCCATTTCTGGGGCGGCTGACGGCTGGTGTTTCTAGCCTGGGAGGGGGCCAATATTCATGGCACCCTTCCTGGGCTATTAATATCAGCCCCCAGCTGTCTGCCTAGCCTGAGCTAGCTATTAAATTAAGGGGGACCCCACGTTATTTTTTTTGGGGGGTTCCCCCATTTTAATAGCTAGTAAAGGCTAGGTATTCAGCTGGGGGCTGATATTAGTAGCCTGGGAAGCTCCGTGGGTATTACCCCCTTCCCAGGCTTCAAACATTTGCCCCAGCTGTCTGCTTAACCTCCGCTAGAGCCTAAAATTAAGGGGAACCCCACGCCATTTTTTTTTTAAATAAATCCTTTATTTTAACACTAAATGACAAGTACAGTAATCAACACTATTACTGTACTTCATATATACAGTCATATGAAAAAGTTTGGGCACCCCTATTAATCTTAAGCTTAATGTTTTATAAAAATTGGTGTTTTTGCATCAGCTATTTCAGTTTGATATATGTAATAACTGTTGGACACAGTAATGTTTCTGCCTTGAAATGAGGTTTATTGTACTAACAGAAAATGTGCAATCTGCATTCAAACAAAATTTGAAAGGTGCATAAGTATGGGCACCCTTATCATTTTCTTGTTTTAAATTCTCCTACCTACTTTTTACTGTCTTACTAAAGCACTTTTAAAGGGTTTTGTAACCTCATGGAGCTTTGAACTTTATAGCCAGGTGTATGCAATCATGAGAAAAGCTACTTAAAGTGGCCACTTGCAAGTTGTTCTCCTGTTTGAATCTCCTCTGAAGAGTGGCATCATGAGCTCCTCAAAACAACTGTCAAATGATCTGAAAACAAAGATTATTCAACATAGTTGTTCAGGGGAAGCATACAAAAAGCTGTCTCAGAGATTTAACCTGTCAGTTTCCACTGTGAGGAACATAGTAACGAAATGGAAGAACACAGGGACAGTTCTTGTTAAGGCCAGAAGTGGCAGGCCAAGAAAAACATCAGAAAGGCAGAGAAGAAGAATGGTGAGATCAGTCAAGGACAATCCTCAGACCACCTCCAGAGAGCTGCAGCATCAACTTGCTGCAGATGGTGTCACTTTGCATCGGTCAACTATACAAGGCACTTTGCACAAGGAGAAGCTGTATGGGAGAGTGATGCGAAAGAAGCCGTTTCTGCAAGCACGCCACAAACAGAGTTGGCTGAGGTATGCAAAAGCACATTTGGAGAAGCCAATTTCTCTTTGGAACAAGGTCCTGTGTACTGATGAAATCAAGATTGAGTTATTTGGTCATACAAAAAGGCGTTATGCATGGTGGCAGAAAAACACAGCATTCCAAGAAAAACACTTGCTACCCACAGTAAAATTTGGTGGAGGTTCCATCATGCTTTGGGGCTGTGTGGTCAATGCTGGCACTGGGAATCTTGTTAAAGTTGAGGGACGCATGGATTCCACTCAGTATCAGCAGATTCTTGACAATAGTGTTCAAGAATCAGTGATAAAGTTGAAGTTACAAAGTGGATGGATCTTTCAGCAAGACAATGATCCAAAACACCGCTCCAAATCTACTCAGGCATTCATGCAGAGGAACAACTACAATGTTCTGGAATGGCCATCCCAGTCCCCAGACCTGAATATCATTGAACATCTGTGGGATCATTTGAAGAGGGCTGTCCATGCTCGGCGACCATCAAACTTAACTGAACTGGAATTGTTTTGTAAAGAGGAATGGTCAAAAATACCTTCATCCAGGATCCAGGAACTCATTAAAAGCTACAGGAAGCGACTAGAGGCTGTTATTTTTGGAAAAGGAGGATCTACTAAATATTAATGTCACTTTTCTGGTGAGGTGCCCATACTTATGCACCTGTCAAATTTTGTTTGAATGCAGATTGCACATTTTCTGTTAGTACAATGAACCTCATTTCAAGGCAGAAACATTACTGTATCCAACAGTTATTACATATATCAAACTGAAATAGCTGTTGCAAAAACACCAATTTTTATAGAACATTAAGCTTAAGATTAATAGGGGTGCCCAAACTTTTTCATATGACTGTATGTGACTGACATGTTTCTATCTATCTAATCTATGTGTGAAGCTCTATTCTGTCTGTTATAAATTGTCGGGTACAGATGCTGAATTGCCGGCCGGCTTTTTTAAAGAGACGGTGCACGAAAACACTAATATTTTTTTAAATAAATCCTTTACACTAAATGACAAGTACAGTAAGCAACACTGTCACAGTACTTCATATATATGTGACTGACATGTTTCTATCTATCTAATCTATGTGTGAAGCTCTATTCTGTCTGTTATAAATTGTCGGGTACAGATGCTGAATTGCCGGCCGGCTTTTTTAAAGAGACGGTGCACGAAAACACTAATATTTTTTAAAATAAATCCTTTACACTAAATGACAAGTACAGTAAGCAACACTGTCACAGTACTTCATATATATGTGACTGACATGTTTCTATCTATCTAATCTATGTGTGAAGCTCTATTCTGTCTGTTATAAATTGTTGGGTACCGCTGCTGAATTGCCGGCCGGCTTTCTTAAAGAGACGGTGCACGAAAACACTAATATTTTTTAAAATAAATCCTTTACACTAAATGACAAGTACAGTAAGCAACACTGTCACAGTACTTCATATATATGTGACTGACATGTTTCTATCTATCTAATCTATGTGTGAAGCTCTATTCTTTCTGTTGTAAATTGTCGGGTACCGGTGAATGCCGCTGATGAATTGCCGGCTTTTCATGTCATTCTACATTATTCTTAGTTGTTTTACTTCATGTAGAATTAACCTACAAGGAAAGAAAGGGTTTATTTTCATTCCGATATTTGTGTCCCATTGACTTGCATTGGTTTCCGGTATCGGAATCGGCGATATCCGATACTTTTTGGGTATCGGCCCGATCCAATCCGATACGATATTTCCTGATATCGGAAGGTATCGCTCAACACTACCAATGACACATGCCCTTGCTTGTGTGAAAAAAAGCACTTCGCTCCGTGTGTGCGCTGCTGATAGGCTGACAGATTGCACCTCCCCACTGTAAATGCGGGAAAGAGAAAAAAAAATGGAGATCTTCATTATTCCTGCAGAAATCCATCCCCTGCCCCTCCCCCCACCCCGCTGTACACTCAAACTGCGTATTAACATTAATTTTCATCATTACTGAGAAAAAATCCAGTTATGATTTTGGTGCACGAACAGTTATCGAACATAACCTCGAACAGCCGAATTTTTCTCAAATCATTCGTGTTCGCCGAACGGCTCGAACACCGCCCAAAACAGCTCGAATTTGAGATTGGCAAACAGTTCGAGTAGAACAACGCTCATCTCTAATCTTGACACCATCCCATTGAATAATCCAGCTGTACATCCACAAAACACCTGGATCACATATTTGACATGTGGCCTCACAAGTGATTTCTAAAGGGCTAACAATAAGTTATGATCATGGGAACCACAGGACATGGTTCCCAGCCGCCACTACTTTTCGAGAGTGGGCAATCTCTGCCCTGCACGAACATGGTGTAGACAAAATCAGTTGTGCACTGTGCAGCGTCATCAGTGTAAAGGTCCACATAACCACCAATACATGGACCAGTATGCACGGAAGAGACGTTATATCTAACTGTCCCCTGGGTAAATTTTGTGGCAACTGGGCCTAAGGCAGAAAGAGGTTTAGTGCATTCATTTTATCATACTTCTCTACTTCTCTGTGTGTTGGACTGGGCCTCCTGATGATCCAATATCTGGTGAATCGCGTCGAGGCATGAGCTATAGAGGCTGACATCATGACAAAACAACAATATTGATAAGCAACATTTATATATATTTCATATATATATTTTCTATGATGTACTTTGCCTTAGAATAGTTCCCATGTTGTCTGGACTAGGATTTTATCTGTGTGCCTAGCAGGGACAACTAGGGCAAGTGAGGTCAAGTCGTTGTGGAGTGGGGGCACCAAACCCAGTATTCTTAGGGTGCCAACCTCCGCTGCTAGGCAGGACCAGCCTAGCTAACATCCTAGGGACAAACTGGCCATTTATTTGTGATATAACCTGGGATGGTATCACTATATCAAATATAGTTTGTATCTTGAATATCTATGTTTCTATATGCACTGATTCATATCCATTGTTGAAATATTTTTTTGCAATTTGATCACACTATTATCCTTTATGATTGTTGGTTATTAGCGATGAGAGAGTATGTTTTGTTAACCCTTTCGCCGAGAATGCTCGGGCGAGCACCGAGTAGTTACAGCTGCTCAGTGTTATGTTTGAATCACTCCCATGTGCATGATTTGCGACTGTTTGACAGCTTTAATACATGTAAGGAATGTCTATTTCTTACACATTCCTCACATGTATTAAAGCTGTCAAACAGTTGCAAATCATGCAAACGTAAGTGATTCAAACATAACACCAAGCAGCTCGGCGAAAGGGTTAACAAAACATACTCGCTCATCACTATTGGTTATATCTCTATAGATTGAGGCTTAAGAAGCTATTGCATTGATAGAAATGCATTTCTATGTACTGCTCTATACCTCTATGACTGTTGACTCTATTTTCCACATTAAAGTCTAAGAGGCTATTAAATTGGGTGAAATATCTTCATATACTGTATATTGATTCACAACCTTCATTATGCTAATCAATTACTAGATATCATGAATCAGACAGCATTGTTTTTGACTTTTTCACAGTACACTTGGGCGTATTAGGTGTTTTTTATCTTGTTCTAATTAAAATAATTTTTAAAGGGTTTATGTACACTAGTCAATAATTCCCCTTTGATTGGTATCTACTTATTTATACTTCAGTGCATGTCCTACTACCACAGATAATTGCTGGAAGTTTTTTGGATGGTTCTCTGTCCATGTTACCTTCTCCTTCCACTTCGCTTCCTCCAAAGCCTCCTCATCCGGTCAGCATAACACCTGCACTGCCAACTTCAGCACAGCCAGGGGAAAACTACAGCAGGATGTTCTGAAACTCATTTGCTTGTGGGAAAAATCCAACAACGCACAGGAGCTATGTGTTAGAACCCTCCTGTTAGTTTTTTCTATTTTGCGGTCAAGTGACCTTCTGCCTATTTATTCCAGCTCCGCCCTCCAGGCTTTGCTGGACTTCAGTTTTACTTTGACTCTTAATCTAGCCAGGTGCTTTGTACCTATCTCTATAGTTTGCTTGGTCCTTGGACCTCTAGTACTTTTTGTCTGTTTGTCTTTTTTGCTCCGCTACAACTTCTGCTAGGAGGTGTCCAATTTTGTCCCAGTCCATAGTACTTTTAGGGACCCCTCCCTTATATCTATAGGTCTGCGTTCAGACTAGCTGAGGACGAAGGCGGGTCTGTTCACAAGGAACAGGTTGCCCGCTGCATCGTATGGAATCAGCTTAGTTCTATTGTAGGGACAGTTTTCCTTTCTTTCCTTAGTTCTTGTAGCAGATCATAACACTATGGATGCTGATCAAAGAATAGACAGATATGTGGTTGGTGGTGATAAACCATAAGCCTGGCCTGGTAGCGTGCGATAACTGACAAAATTTCGTAGCAGCTCTGGGCCTAGAAAGTTTGCACATCCCTTTCATGGTGCATGTGTTGAATTTGGTGGTGCAGAGCTTCCTTAAAAATTACACAGATATGTCACAGCTGCTGCTGAAAGTAGAGGCCGTCTGTGTGCACGTTCGACATTCTCACCCTGATGCTCTCGCCTGTCAGCTTCACGCCTGCCTTCCCACTCACAGCCTCCTATGTGATGTACCCACAAGGTGGAACTCCACCTTTGGCAAGCTGCAGACACTATGCAAGTAGGTAGCAGACAATACTGGAGTTTGTGCTGCAGCACGCACGGGTGATTTACTCTGTGGAACAACACCACTTCAAGACCGAGTGGGCCTCCACGAGGGACATGTGTGCTGTGTTGCGCTGCTTCGAGGACACCACGAACATGGGCAGTGCTGATGATGCCATAATCAGCATTACTATCCCACTTCTATGCCTCCTAGAAATACAAAGTTTCAGGCGATGATGGATGATGGTGGTGGCACAGGAGGAAGAGGAGGAGGAACGAGGACCATTCACAACATTATCAGGCCAGGCAGGCACATATGTTTTGGAGGATGGTTTCCTGTACCAACAGCGGCCAGGTACACAACTGTACAGTCAGGGGACAGTTTTGGAGGATGAAGAGGAGGATGAGGAACAACTGAGTTCACAGCAGGGTGGCACTCAAATCATTTCACGGGCATCACTGGAGCATGGCTGGGGAGATGCAGAGGATACAGAGAAATCATACAATACACCTCCCACTGAGGACAGCTTGTCATTGCCTCTTGGCAACCTGGCACACATGAACCAATACATGCTGCTGTGCCTGCGCAGAGACCGCCGAGTTACCCAGATTGCTACAAGTGCTGATTACTGTGTGGCAACCCTGCTGGATCCCCACTACAAGAAAAACATGCCATCCTTACATCCGTCACTAGAGCGCGATTACATGTGCAAACCGGTAGACGCACTACTGACAGCATCCTCATTTGACAACGGGGACTCAGTGGAAACACAAGGCAGAGGAGGATAAAGTCACCAATGCAGCTGTGGCACCGACACCATCTTCGAAGGAAGGGTTAGCATGGCAGAAATGTGGAAAACTCAGCATGTCACAAAATCCAACACCACCATCTGATACGGTCTGTAAAGCAGGAGGCAGCTTTTTGTTTAGGCCTTTGTAGTAACTCAGTCTGTATTAATAAGTTAGACACTAAAAAGTATAGGTGGACAATTTAAAATACCTGTGCTAAGCTAGACAGACTGCAGCCTAAAAACTGAATCCAAACACCCAGAGAAAAGGTATGTCTCCAGTGGCTCGACAGAAAGAGAAGCTGACCACAAAGCACAAGCTCAAGGGATCAAATTCATGAGTATAATAGTTTCAGCATCATAGTGGAAGAGTATGTGCTCACATGTCTCCACATATTGAGTGATAGATTTGGCCCATATAACTTCTGGGTCTCCAAATTGGACACATGGCATGAGCTTGCCCTTTACGCCTTAAAGACGCTGACCTGCCATGTGCAAAGTGTACTGTCGGTACGTGTATTTAGCAAGGCAGGAGGTGTGGTCACAGACAGACAGATGTGCTTGTTCACAGCCAATGTGGGAAAGCTCACTTTCATTAAAATTAACCAGAAGTGGATCTCCCAGATCTTGTCTGTACCTCTGGCTGAATATAGAAGTATACCAGCCAGACACAGCCATTGTAAGACTCCACCGCAGTATGTTTGTCCTATTTTCCATTCACAATGTTTTAGGGCCTACTCAAATTAAAATAAAATAAAAAAAAATATGAGGGTGTTTTGCAGAGTAAACCCACAGAGACATGTGCAGAGTACACACATTTTTTTGGCACAGTATTCCCACAGACACGGTTGCAGAGTAGAAAAATTTGTTTTTACGACAGTACTTTCACAGACACAGGTGGAGAGTATAACTATATTTTAGGCCCTTTCAGACACAGTGGCAGATTATAAATATTTTCAAGGCAAACTACTTGTGCATACACAGTTACAATGTACACAGAGGCTTTTTGGTACAGTACTGCTAGAGGCAGGGAAGCAGAATACACACAAAAGCTTTTTGGCACAGTACACACAGAGGCTTTTTGGCACAGTACAAACAGTGTTTTTTTGGTACAGTACTCCCTGAGGCTTTTTTTTCACAGTACCTACAGAGGCTTTTTGGCACAGAACTCCTGGAGTCCTAGTTGCGGAGTACACACAGAGGCTTTTTGGCACAGTACACACAGAGGCTTCTTGGCACTGTACACGCAAAGGCAGGGTTGCAGAATACACATAGAGGCTTTTTGACACAGTACTCCCAGACCCTTTTTGGCACAGTACACACAGAGACTTCATGGCACAGTACACGCAGAGGCTTTTTGGCACAGTACTCCCAGAAGCTTTTTGGCACAGTACTCCCAGAGGCAGGGTTGCAGAGTACACACAGAGGCTTTTTGGCACAGTACACACAAAGGCTTTTTGGCACAGTACTCCAAGAAGCTTTTTGGCACAGTACTCCCAGAAGCTTTTTGGCACAATACACACCGTTTTTTTTGGCACAGAACTCCTCTGAGCAGGGTTTCAGAGTACACACAAAGGTTTAAAGGCACACTTATTTTTTAAGCACAGCCACAACTCCTACAGATACAGCAGTAGAGTAGAATAATTTTTTAGACACACTGCTTGCAAAAAGACGGCTATTTAGTAAAAATTTTTAGATATACCACTCACAAAAAGATGGCTGCCTAGTAGAAATATTTATTAGACACTCTACTTGTATAGACACAGCAGTAGAGTAAAATAATTTTTTGACCCACAATTGGCAAAGACACGGCTGTTGAGTAGAATTATTTTTTAGACACACCATTCACAAAAAGATGGCTGCATGGTAAAACTATCTTTTAGTTACACTAATCGTATAGACATAGCGGTAGAATAAAATATTTTTTTTGGCCCACAAATGGGAAAGAGACGGCTGAAGAGTAGAATTATTTTTTAGACACATTACTCATATAGGCAGAGTTGTCGAATAAAATTATTTTTTTGGCCCACAAATGGGAAAAATGGCTGCAGAGTACAATTATTTTTTTAGACTCACAAAAAAGACAGCTGCATAGTAGAAATAACAAAAGACTGACTGGCACTTCCAAATCAGAAACTGTTGTATACAGGTGAGAACTAAGAGTACTCATCTCTCTACATAACAAACAAATAATGCACTCTGAAGTACGAAAGCATGTAAACATGAAATATATGAAATTTGAATAGCACTACTGCTCTAGATAATCAGAAAAAATGGAGATGCTTAGCTGGAGGGTGGAGTACTCGGTCAGAGAGCCAATATACAAATAACAAAAGACTGGCACTTCCAAATCAGAAAACTGATGCCTACAGGTGTAAACTAAGAGTAGCCATAGAGATGGCTACTCTTAGTTTGTATCAGTTTTCTGATTTCGAAATGCCAGTCAGTCTTTTGTTATTTGTATATAGGCTCTCTGACCGAGCACTCCACCCCCAGCCTGTGGCAGTTTTAATTGCAGCAAGATCCTACCTGCCTATAAATGCAGGCTTTATCATAGGAGAGGATTTACATTAGATAGGTTCACAGTAAACCGGAGATCGCTTTATCGCTGGCTGCTGGCATTGCATAAACTGGCCAAATCATGTGCTAAGCATTTCCATTTTTTCTTATTATCTAGAGCAGTAATGCTATTCAAATTTCATATATTTCATGTAACATGCTTTAACACTACAAAGTGCAACTTTATTTGGCTGCATAGTAAAATTATTTTTTTAGCCCACAAATGAGAAAGAGATTGCTGCAGAGTAGAATTATTTTTTAGAGACACTAATCAGAAAAAGACGGCTGCATAGTAGAATTATGTTTTACACACACTACTCATATAGACACACAGGTAGAATAAAATAATTTTTTGACCCAAAAATGGGAAAGAGATGGCTGCAAAGTAAAAAAATTTTTTAGATAACTACTACTAAAAAGACGGCTGCATAGTAGAATTATTTTTAACATACTACTCGGATAGACACAACAGTTGAATAAAATTCAGGCAGGGAAGGCAGGTCGAAGGAATGGAAGGCGGGTACTTGGGCAAGACCTTGGCAAAGCAGTTGGTAGAACATGATGATCCCTATTAAAGCATCTGACGAATGGACCAATCAACAACCGGCATGTGTAGATGAAACCATTGAAGACCAAGAAGAACAGAGTTTAAAGAGCTAGGTAGCATTTAAGAAGAGAATCTTTCTGAGTATTGAGTTTTAATTTGCAGGATGACCGGCATCGTAACATGATGAATAGGCTTCGCCAAGGGTTGTTCATCAATAGAGGCAACAACCAGGAGACGAACTAGCTGATACGTAGGAAGCTGACCAACCAGATCAGAATGAATGAGGTTGGCAATGGACCTGGAGTCTAAATTTAGGCTGCTGAGGAGAGAGACCACTCTCTCCAAACCAAGATGATTTGGGTCAAATGTTTTGAAGAGCTAACTTTCCCATCCACGCTTGTCTCTCCGACTGTCCCAAGGTGCTGGAGGCCTTTAGGCCTCAATGAGCACTAACGAACATAATGTCACTGGCTTTGATAGGACATGCACACATTGTCGCAATACCTTCGCTGTCACCCTTGTATTGAGAGTTTTGCTTGCTCTACCTGCATCTGCTCTACAGCAGGAAGTGGAGCTTGTGACAGCAAAGGGTATTGAAAGGTTGGAACCAACCTGGGAAGTTCTCCAAAAAGAGAAGACACTTGAGCCTGTTTCAGAGCTTGCTCAAGGAAATGAAGAGTAATCCTAGTAGGGAGGTGTATAAGGTCATCCAGAGAGGATGGTAGATCTCTGCCTGCCAACTCATCCTTGATATGAACAGACAGTCCCTTCCAGAAGGTTGCCACAAGGGCTTGTTCATTCCAGGCCAGCTCCGCCACCAAAGTAAGGAATCAGAAGGGGTACTGAGCCACGGTATCCCTGCCCTGTCTTAGTGTCAACAGGAATAATTGAAAGACAAGGTGTGGCCAGGTTTCCCGATTACTGCCCAGAAAAACTCCAAGAATAACCTAACATTGTGAGTCTTGGGACCACCATCATCCCAAATGTGGCTTTCCAAACCAGGGTTCACCCAGACAGCAGAGAGACTATGAATGCAATTTAGGTCTGATCCAAAGGAAAAAGATGAGCGTGGAGAATGAAGTAGATCTGGCACTGGTTTATGAAGCAGCGGCTCTTTGTGACCTCCATCAAAGCGGGATGGAAATGGAAACTGAAACTTAGCTGCTCCACCAGACACTGGAACTCCAAAAGGCTCCCTGGGAGACAATGTTGATACTGAGGAAGGCGGACCTTACGCGATTGAAGCGTGGGACATGGTCAACACAGAAGTGGAAAAATCCTGCAGCTGAGTCACCTGCATCAGCTGGTCTTGATACTCTCATTGAGAACGTATCTCCTCATAAAAGACTTGTACAAGACACTTGGGGTCACTGGGTCTCAATTTTTCAGCGGGGTCCATGGCCCGAACGTAAAGTAACTCTGGTTGGTGTTGGACCCACTGCAACCCAAGCTGGGCTTACCCTGTAGGAGCGGGACTAAGTGTCTTCACTAGAGCCCCTGATGATGAGGATAGGCTGGGTCGCCAGTAGACACCAGGAACTATTCCAGGGTAGTCCTCAGGTATGCAGCAGCTGAATGGAGAGTCACAGTCATGGGTACAAGGTACAAGAGGACAGAGGAAAAGCCATGGTCAGACCATCCGGGGACAGGGCAAGCAGCACAATTTCAGTATACTTCAGAAGTGGAGAGGTCAGAAGTGGAGAAGTGAGGATAAATGATAAACAAGCTGGATCGATAGCAGGAGAGACAGAACAAACATGCACCCACAGGATCCAGAGAAAAGCAACTGGAAACTAACAATCGGGCAAGGAGTTGTGCAAGGATCTGCCTAATAAACCCACTGGTGCCTAGGGATAGACTGGGAAGGCAAACACAGTAGGGTTAAGTTCCTGTAGGATATGGCAGGTGGAGATTCTCTAGGAGCAGAGCTAGCAGTGAGCACAAGGCAGAACATGAAGATGGTCTGACACTGGGGAAGCAAAGTGGTGACTGCAGTAAGTAGGGCAGTACTGAGACGGCATGTAAGATGCCAGCATGACACTTCTCTTAGAACCTTCCTTCTTTAAACCTCCTCAGGCTGTGAAAGACGTGAAGTGGCTAAAAGAAGTGACTTGTCCATTCTTCTGACAGCTTCCACTATTGGCAAACTGCCACAAAAGGCGTCAAACAAGATTCAGAAAAGAAGCTTCAGGGGAAATACCTTATGTACATACACTAATTGTTAAGTTATTTTGAGAATAGCAATAAATTTAGGATCCCCAAAAAGTTTTTTATTCACTCATTGTTGAGATGCCATTTCTTCTTCAATTTTAAAGCAGCTCATTTGTTTTTGCTCCATAAATAAAGGGATACTTTTTGGTCAGCTTGTTGAAAAATCTAAGGGATAATTTTTATACCACTCTGTTTGAAAATTCCATGGCTTCCTCTGTTTGTACTGCTTGTGTATAAACAGCAGCATGGCAGGCATCTTCCCCAAAAATATTTTTTTTGTGTACTGTTTTTGCAATTGAAGTTACCTTCAAAGTTTGTTATTGCTGTGTGCGGTTAAATTGGCGATTAAATTTACCATCAGTTACCATTAATTTTTCCAAAACCATATAGGTTGAAGTCACTTGGATATTAATAAGGCTGTGTTAGCATTAAAGGGGTTTTCCCAAGATCAAAAGTTCATTTTAATCAATAGATATTGGAATAATAACTTCCACAATTGAATGTGTTTAAATAAAATGCTAATCTTATAAATATGCCCCTGCTATGTGCTGTGTAATGGTTGTCTCTGACCATACAGGAACATGGTCTGATCATACTACAGCTGCTAGCCAAGGGAGGAAGCAAAAGAGAGTATACTGACATTACAGCATGGGATTGCAAATGATTCTTTTTTTAAGTAAATCATTGTTTAAAAACAGACAGTGAAATGTTTTACCTCAAAGAAAAAATCATCTGCGATCCCCTGCTGTAACTATACTATTTTGCTTCCCCCCACCCATTATTAAATAAAGTAAAAAAAAAAGTTTCAAATATATGAAACAAATGAAAAACATAAAAGTCCAAATCACTCTCCTTTTGCCCCACTGAAAATAAAACAGTTTAAAAAAAATACACATACTTGGTATTGCTGCATTCAGAAATGTCTGATCTATCAAAATACAAAATAAATTAATTCAATCAGCAAACAGTTTATCAAGAAAAAAAATCTAAACATCAAAATTACGTTTCTTTGGTCGCCACAACATTGCATTAAAATGCAAAGAGGCGATCAAAACATTGTATCTACCCCAACTATCAATAAACATGTTAGCTCATGGCACAATAAATAAGCCATCACCCAACCCAAGATCCCAAAAAATGAAAACTTTTTTTCATACAAATTACGGACTTTTTTTTTACCACTGAAATAAAAATAAACTATACATGTTTGGTATCTGCATACTTATACTAACTTGGAGAATTATACTGCCAGGTAATTTTTACCATATAGTGAACATGGTAAACAAAAAGAAAAAAAACTATCGTAGATTTGCACTTTTTTGCAATTTCACCACACTAGGGATTTTTTTCCTGTTTTCCAGTAAACTATATAGTAAAAACAATTTTTACTTTCAAAAATACTACTCGTCCCACAAAAAAAATAGCTCTCATACTGCTATATTGATGGAAATATATAAAAGTTACGGCTCTTGGAAGAAGGGGAGGAAGAAACTAAAACGTAAAAACGGAATATGGCTCATGGTGAATGAGTTAAGCAAAGATCCCCCAATTTATTGTTCCCCATGAGTCATTGTAGTGTCCCCTAGTGGAAACAATATTAGGACATAAGATCTCTCTTGTACAACATGCAAAAAGTCATGCTTCCTTTGTGTGTCTACAAAAAATAAAAAAATAAGAAGGTACATAATAGCCATAAGTATGTTGAAGTCATATACCAAACAGTATTATTTTCATATTTTCTTTATTTTAAAGGGCCCCAATTCCAGGACATTTTATGTATAACAAACTTCAAATAGAGTTTCAGTATAATTCATAGGTAAAATGTAATGCATGCCATCATAATAACATAGCATAGACAGCAGGCACAATGAAAAGGACTGAATGAGTGACAGACAGATAAGGCAGAAAAAAAGTTTTCTGCCCACTACAGCTTATAATCTACAAGGTAAGCAGGAACAGCAAAAAAGAAGCAAGACAAAAATATATCTCATACCCTACCATAATTATATATAAATGTAAAGCAAAGTTGCATAATAAATATAGGGTACTTAGTGAACTATTTTTGATCAAAAAAAGTATACAAGCCGTCCCACCAGCGGCAAGGTGACCCTAAATTGGGACGGTACCTATACTGCCTATATTAAAAACCTTACTGTATATCAAAGTTGAAATAATGCATATAAAAGGGTAGACAAATAGGACCGGGTCCCAACTCCAGACCACCTAGGCCCGTGGTAAGCTACATATATACCAATCAGCTCAACAAAGGGCATGCCACACCCTTAAATTGCACAGAATGCAAACAAGTCAAAAAACCAGGCAATTGTCAGTTCACATTGTCTGGTTTTTTGACTTGTTTGCATTCTGTGCAATTTAAGGGTGTGGCATGCCCTTTGTTGAGCTGATTGGTATATATGTAGCTTACCACGGGCCTAGGTGGTCTGGAGTTGGGACCCGGTCCTATTTGTCTACCCTTTTATATGCATTATTTCAACTTTGATATACAGTAAGGTTTTTAATATAGGCAGTATAGGTACCGTCCCAATTTAGGGTCACCTTGCCGCTGGTGGGACGGCTTGTATACTTTTTTTGATCAAAAATAGTTCACTAAGTACCCTATATTTATTATGCAACTTTGCTTTACATTTATATATAATTATGGTAGGGTATGAGATATATTTTTGTCTTGCTTCTTTTTTGCTAGTGTGAACATGCCTCTGTTTCTTGTATGTCTGCCATCTTAGACCTCAGTTCACATTGTCTGGTTTTTTGACTTGTTTGCATTCTGTGCAATTTAAGGGTGTGGCATGCCCTTTGTTGAGCTGATTGGTATATATGTAGCTTACCACGGGCCTAGGTGGTCTGGAGTTGGGACCCGGTCCTATTTGTCTACCCTTTTATATGCATTATTTCAACTTTGATATACAGTAAGGTTTTTAATATAGGCAGTATAGGTACCGTCCCAATTTAGGGTCACCTTGCCGCTGGTGGGACGGCTTGTATACTTTTTTTGATCAAAAATAGTTCACTAAGTACCCTATATTTATTATGCAACTTTGCTTTACATTTATATATAATTATGGTAGGGTATGAGATATATTTTTGTCTTGCTTCTTTTTTGCTAGTGTGAACATGCCTCTGTTTCTTGTATGTCTGCCATCTTAGACCTCAGTTCACATTGTCTGGTTTTTTGACTTGTTTGCATTCTGTGCAATTTAAGGGTGTGGCATGCCCTTTGTTGAGCTGATTGGTATATATGTAGCTTACCACGGGCCTAGGTGGTCTGGAGTTGGGACCCGGTCCTATTTGTCTACCCTTTTATATGCATTATTTCAACTTTGATATACAGTAAGGTTTTTAATATAGGCAGTATAGGTACCGTCCCAATTTAGGGTCACCTTGCCGCTGGTGGGACGGCTTGTATACTTTTTTTGATCAAAAATAGTTCACTAAGTACCCTATATTTATTATGCAACTTTGCTTTACATTTATATATATAATTATGGTAGGGTATGAGATATATTTTTGTCTTGCTTCTTTTTTGCTAGTGTGAACATGCCTCTGTTTCTTGTATGTCTGCCATCTTAGACCTCAGTTCACATTGTCTGGTTTTTTGACTTGTTTGCATTCTGTGCAATTTAAGGGTGTGGCATGCCCTTTGTTGAGCTGATTGGTATATATGTAGCTTACCACGGGCCTAGGTGGTCTGGAGTTGGGACCCGGTCCTATTTGTCTACCCTTTTATATGCATTATTTCAACTTTGATATACAGTAAGGTTTTTAATATAGGCAGTATAGGTACCGTCCCAATTTAGGGTCACCTTGCCGCTGGTGGGACGGCTTGTATACTTTTTTTGATCAAAAATAGTTCACTAAGTACCCTATATTTATTATGCAACTTTGCTTTACATTTATATATAATTATGGTAGGGCATGAGATATATTTTTGTCTTGCTTCTTTTTTGCTAGTGTGAACATGCCTCTGTTTCTTGTATGTCTGCCATCTTAGACCTCAGTTCACATTGTCTGGTTTTAAGGTAAGCAGGAAACAGACATTAGATTTATATGAGATATGAAAAAGACTATGAGCCTTTATTAAATAATATGCAAATCTAGACCTGAACCAAAAATAGTAATTATAAAGTCATAACATTTTAATTCTGAATGATTTCTGAGACTTTAATTACTGAAATTACATAGGACTTTTCACAGTTGTGAATTAATGTTTTATTAAAAAAATGCTTGATTTTTTAGATATTAAGAAAATGATTTGAAATATGGTAAAACAATTGCAGTTACTATAGCAACTATAATATGGATCCAATAATTTAAAAACTAATTGATTCTGCTATTCCAATTCCAAGAAAAGTAATGAAAAAAATGCAAGCATACCTGTTGTATTACAGAGATTGTCCATTACTTCATCATTGATGACCTATCCTTAGGACAGGTTATCAATGTCTGATTGGTCGGGGTCTGACACCCAGCATCCCCGCTGATAAGCTGGTCTTTGTGTCAGCGAAGGCTGCTGGCCTGGAAATGCTCAATTTCGGAGCTGCTCCATCTTCTGATAGTGGCCGCGACAGGGTACTGCACATCCTCCTTCTATTGATTTGAATAGGTACTTAATTCACATTTTTTTATCAAAAAAGTGTAAGAGCCATTGCACCATTACAATATGTACCCAATCAGGATGATGTCTAACTCTAGTAACTCAAATCTCCATGTACAGTACAGACCAAAAGTTTGGACACACCTTCTTATTTAAAGATTTTTCTGTATTTTCAAGACTATGAAAATTGTACATTCACACTGAAGGCATCAAAACTATGAATTAACACATGTGGAATTATATAGTTAACAAAAAGTGTGAAACAACTGAAAATATGTCATATTCTAGGTTCTTCAAAGTAGCCACCTTTTGCTTTGATGACTGCTTTACACACTCTTGGAATTCTCTTGATGAGCTTCAAGAGGTAGTCACCGGAAATGGTATTCCAACAATCTTGAAGGAGTTCCCAGAGATGCTTAGCACTTGTTGGCCCTTTTGTCTTCACTCTGCGGTCCAGCTCACCCCAAACCATCTCGATTGGGTTCAGGTCTGGTGACTGTGGAGGCCAGGTCATCTGGCGTAGCACCCCATAACTCTCCTTCTTGGTCAAATAGCCCTTACACAGCCTGGAGGTGTGTTTGGGGTCATTGTCCTGTTGAAAAATAAATGATGGTCGAACTAAACGCAAACCAGATGGAATAGCATGCCGCTGCAAGATGCTGTGGTAGCCATGCTGGTACAGTATGGATTCAATTTTGAATAAATCCCCAACAGTGTCACCAGCAAAGCACCCCCACACCATCACACCTCCTCCTCTATGCTTCACGGTGGGAACCATGCATGTAGACTCCATCCGTTCACCTTTTCTGTGTCGCACAAAGACACGGTGGTTGGAACCAAAGATCTCAAATTTGGACTCATCAGACCAAAGCACAGATTTCCACTGGTCTAATGTCCATTCCTTGTGTTCTTTAGCCCAAAAAAGTCTCTTCTGTTTGTTGCCTGTCCTTAGCAGTGGTTTCCTAGCAGCTATTTTACCATGAAGGCCTGCTGCACAAAGTCTCCTCTTAACAGTTGTTGAAGAGATGTGTCTGCTGCTAGAACTCTGTGTGGCATTGACCTGGTCTCTACTCTGAGCTGCTGTTAACCTGCGATTTCTGAGGCTGGTGACTCGGATAAACTTATCCTCAGAAGCAGAGGTGACTCTTGGTCTTCCTTTCCTGGGGCGGTCCTCATGTGAGCCAGTTTCTTTGTAGCGCTTGATGGTTTTTGCAACTGCACTTGGGGACACTTTCAAAGTTTTCCCAATTTTTCTGACTGACTGACCTTCATTTCTTAAAGTAATGATGGCCACTCGTTTTTCTTTACTTAGCTGCTTTTTTCTTGCCATAATACAAATTCTAACAGTCTATTCAGTAGGACTATCAGCTGTGTATCCACCAGACTTCTGCACAACAAAACTGATGGCCCCAACCTCATTTATAAGGCAAGAAATCCCACTTATTAAACCTGACAGGGCACATCTGTGAAGTGAAAACCATTTCCGGTGACTACCTCTTGAAGCTCATCAAGAGAATGCCAAGAGTGTGCAAAGCATTCATCAAAGCAAAAGGTGGCTACTTTAAGAACCTAGAATATAAGACATATTTTCAGTTGTTTCACACTTTTTAGTTAAGTATATAATTCCACATGTGTTAATTCACAGTTTTGATGCCTTCAGTGTGAATGTACCATTTTCATAGTCATGAAAATACAGAAAAATCTTTAAATGAGAAGGTGTGTCCAAACTTTTTGTCTGTATTGTATCTATAAAGGCCTTAAATGGATTTAGACAAAGGAGCATTTTGATTGAAACATCATTTTTATGCAAGCTGTGTAAACTTTAATGCTTATTGGATGAAGCTGATCAGTTTATGTGCATTTGTGTAATGAGGGTGGGTTGACATGAAATAATACTTTGGAGGAGGGGGTCATGTAAATATAATGAATTGGAGGTGCTTGTAGTTATAACGAATCGGGGTAGATTGGAAGGTGCACAATGGTAAAGTACTAAGGATGCAGGTGAGGTACTGGGGGGAAAAGTAAAGTGGCTAATTAATTCATATCTTTATTTGGAGGGGCAAAGTTAATTTTAATTAACAGGTGGCACATGGCTTATCAATTTACATTTGTAATGATGGGTTCCATAATACCTAAATACAGTATATATTGTGAGTGCATATCTGTATTCAGCAACGCTGGGTGGGGAGTTTCTTTTTCAGGAAACAAATATGTAACACATATGTGGCATTTTATTATTTTCAGGGCATGGTGATCAGTACGGCAAACTCTGCAGTGACCGAGTTAAGACGCCAGCATGATGGTTTGACAAGATGAAGAGGAAAAAAAACTGTAATCAGATGAGATGTCAGTAGTAAGTTACTTGATGTAAATATTCATTCTGTATAGGAGTGCTGTATTGGGGTACCATATGTTGTTTAATTGTATTGCAAAAGTGCTGTTTTTGCATTTATTTATTGCAGTGTTAATATGCATGGTGTTTTTATTGTAAATGTTCCAATTTGAAGCATTTTGTGCCCTGATGGAGCCTATTCCAAATGTTATTGTTGAGCCCCATTATTACTTGATACATCCCTTGTAACACTATGGTGCAAAGTCACATACTGTATGTACTGTCAAACATACTGTCTGCAGTTACAGTTATATGAAAAAGTTTGGGCACCCATATTAATCTTAAGCTTAATGTTTTATAAAAATTGGTGTTTTTGCAACAGCTATTTCAGTTTGATATATGTAATAACTGTTGGACACAGTAATGTTTCTGCCTTGAAATGAGGTTTATTGTACTAACAGAAAATGTGCAATCTGCATTAAAACAAAATTTGAGAGGTGCATAAGTATGGGCACCCTTATCATTTTCTTGTTTTAAATACTCCTACCTACTTTTTATTGACTTACTAATGCACTTTTTTTGGTTTTGTAACCTCATTGAGCTTTGAACTTCATAGCCAGGTGTATGCAATCATGAGAAAAGCTACTTAAAGTGGCCACTTGCAAGTTGTTCTCCTGTTTGAATCTCCTCTGAAGAGTGGCATCATGGGCTCCTCAAAACAACTGTCAAATGATCTGAAAACAAAGATTATTCAACATAGTTGTTCAGGGGAAATATACAAAAAGCTGTCTCAGAGATTTAACCTGTCAATTTCCACTGTGAGGAACATAGTAAGGAAATGGAAGAACACAGGGACAGTTCTTGTTAAGGCCAGATGTGGCAGGCCAAGAAAACATCAGAAAGGCAGAGAAGAAGAATGGTGAGATCAGTCAAGGACAATCCTCAGACCACCTCCAGAGAGCTGCAGTATCAACTTGCTGCAGATGGTGTCTCTGTGCATCGGTCAAATATACATCGCACTTTGCACAAGGAGAAGCTGTATGGGAGAGTGATGCGTAAGAAGCCATTTCTGCAAGCACGCCACAAACAGAGTCGGCTGAGGTATGCAAAACACATTTGGAGAAGCCAATTTCTTTTTGGAAGAAGGTCCTGTGGACTGATGAAACCAATATTGAGTTGTTTGGTCATACAAAAAGGCGTTATGCATGGCGGCAAAAAAACCACAGCATTCCAAGAAAAACACTTGCTACCCACAGTAAAATTTGGTGGAGGTTCCATCATGCTTTGGGGCTGTGTGGCCAATGCCGGCACCGGGAATCTTGTTAAAGTTGAGGGACGCATGGATTCCACTCAGTATCAGCAGATTCTTGACAATAATCTTCAAGAATCAGTGATAAAGTTGAAGTTACGCAGGGGATGGATCTTTCAGCAAGACAATGATCCAAAACACCGCTCCAAATCTACTCAGGCATTCATGCAGAGGAACAATTACAATGTTCTGGAATGGCCATCCCAGTCCCCAGACCTGAATATCATTGAATATCTGTGGGATCATTTGAAGAGGGCTGTCCATGCTCGGCGACCATCAAACTTAACTGAACTGGAATTGTATTGAAAAGAGTAATGGTCAAAAATACCTTCATCCAGGATCCAGGCACTCATTAAAAGCTACAGGAAGTGATTAGAGGCTGTTATTTTTGCAAAAGGAGGATCTACTAAATATTAATATCACTTTTCTGGTGAGGTGCCCATACTTATGCACCTGTCAAATTTTGTTTGAATGCAGATTGCACATTTTCTGTTAGTACAATAAACCTCATTTCAAGGCAGAAACATTACTGTGTCCAACAGTTATTACATACAGTACAGACCAAAAGTTTGGACACACCTTCTCATTTAAAGATTTTTCTGTATTTTCATGACTATGAAAATTGTACATTCACACTGAAGGCATCAAAACTATGAATTAACACATGTGGAATTATATACTTAACAAAAAAGTGTGAAACAACTGAAAATATGTCTTATATTCTAGGTTCTTCAAAGTAGCCACCTTTTGCTTTGATGACTGCTTTGCACACTCTTGGCATTCTCTTGATGAGCTTCAAGAGGTAGTCACCGGAAATGGTCTCCCAACAATCTTGAAGGAGTTCCCAGAGATGCTTAGCACTTGTTGCCCTTTTGCCTACACTCTGAGGTCCAGCTCACCCCAAACCATCTCGATTGGGTTCAGGTAGGGTGTAGCACCCCATCACTCTCCTTCTTCATCAAATAGCCCTTACACATCCTGGAGGTGTGTTTGGGGTCATTGTCCTGTTGAAAAATAAATGATGGTCCAACTAAGCGCAAACCGGATGCAATAGCATGCCGCTGCAAGATGCTGTGGTAGTCATGCTGGTTCAGTATGCCTTCAATTTTGAATAAATCCCCAACAGTGTCACCAGCTAAGCACCCCCACACCATCACACCTCCTCCTCCATGCTTCACCATGGGAACCAGGCATGTAGAGTTCATCCATTCACCTTTTCTGTGTCGCACAAAGACACGGTGGTTGTAACCAAAGATCTTAAATTTGGACTCATCAGACCAAAGCTCAGATTTCCACTGGTCTAATGTCCATTCCTCGTGTTCTTTAGCCCAAACAAGTCTCTTCTGCTTATTGTCTGTCCTTAGCAGTGGTTTCCCAACAGCTATTTTACCATGAAGGCCTGCTCCACAAAGTCTCCTCTTAACAGTTGTTGAAGAGATGTGTCTGCTGCTAGAACTCTGTGTGGCATTGACCTGGTCTCTAATCTGAGCTGCTGTTAACCTCCGATTTCTGAGTCTGGTGACTCGGATAAACTTATCCTCAGAAGCAGAGGTGACTCTTGGTCTTCCTTTACTGGGGCGGTCCTCATGTGAGCCAGTTTCTTTGTAGCGCTTGATGGTTTTTGCAACTGCACTTGGGGACACTTTCAAAGTTTGCCCAATTTTTCGGACTGACTGACCTTCATTTCTTAAAGTAATGATGGCCACTCGTTTTTCTTTACTTAGCTGCTTTTTTCTTGCCATAATACAAATTCTAACAGTCTATTCAGTAGGACTATCATCTGTGTATCCACCAGACTTCTGTACAACACAACTGATGGTCCCAACCCCATTTATAAGGCAAGAAATCCCACTTGTTAAACCTGACAGGGCACACCTGTGAAGTGAAAACCATTTCTGTTGACTACCTCTTGAAGTTCATCAAGAGAATGCCAAGAGTGTGCAAAGCAGTCATCAAAGCAAAAGGTGGCTACTTTGAAGAACCTAGAATATAAGACATATTTTCAGTTGTTTCACACTTTTTGTTAAGTATATAATTCCACATGTGTTAATTCATAGTTTTGATGCCTTCAGTGTGAATGTACAATTTTCATAGTCATGAAAATACAGAAAAATCTTTAAATGAGAAGGTGTGTCCAAACTTTTGGTCTGTACTGTATATCAAACTGAAATAGCTGTTGCAAAAACACCAATTTTTATAAAACATTAAGCTTAAGATTAATAGGGGTGCCTAAACTTTTTCATATAACTGTATTGTGTATAATACCGCAAAACTATGTACTCATAAGGAATGTCAGAAAATGTGTTTGAATTTTTACCGTGCCACATTTAGCTATAATTTAAACATTTTTAAGAATTATATTTGTTGTATTTCACAAGACATGTTTTCATTTGCAGTAAGTCATATTTCAGCTCTGCTAAATGCTTTTGATGTTCTTTAAAAGATTTATACTACATATACATTTTTAGATGACCTGAGGTTTTCAGAAACCTGAAGTGCTTTTAAATCCCACAGATGATAAAGCCTAAAGAAAGGACTTTTTTCAACATAATTGTTGATATCGCTCAGCGGTTACCAAAATAAACTGTTATTTACTCTGTCTGAAACAAGGTACAGAGTGGGTAGTTGAAGTGCTATTATGCAGCACTCAATGTCTCTTAAAAGCATTATGCTTTAAAACAAAATATCTAATTAATTATAATAATACTGCCACAATAGGCAAGCATGGTACGTAAAATTAAGTGCTTTAATGGTTAGAAAAGCTCATTTAGCTAATGTACACATGTGAATCTCTTGCTATCTAATGCTTTTAAATGGTTTTCCATTATGTCATAGAATTTTATTATAACACATGTTGTAATTAATCTGAAAATAATTCACCACTTCTGGATCCTGTGATCATCAAGAGAAGATGAACATTTTGAAACTGGCTTCCATTAAAATATTAAGTGATTATCACTTTTATTATGCATGTGGTTATTTTATTGTTATTAATTGTAGTAGTACATCTGCAAGGATTTTGTATGTTCTCCCCGTGTTTGCTTGGTCTCCTCTGGTTTCCTCATACACTCCAAAGACATGCTAATAGGGAATGTAGATTGTGAGCCCCAATGGAGACAGCGATGATAATGTCTGTAAAGCGCTGTGGAATTAATGGCGCTATATAAGTAAAATAAATAAATAAATATGTTGTGAAGCCAGTTTATTTAGAAATTGATTGATTTTCATTGCTTCTTTTGCATTGCAATTCTCTTGCTATAGTGTTGTCATGCTTTTAAGGACTCATTAATATGTCAGTAGTGTT
This sequence comes from Phyllobates terribilis, assembly GCF_046119375.1. Lineage (NCBI taxonomy): Eukaryota > Metazoa > Chordata > Amphibia > Anura > Dendrobatidae > Phyllobates > Phyllobates terribilis. Next base: position 451,481,252 of record NW_027362764.1, read on the forward strand.
GAGCATTCCGATACTGAAATATCGGGTATCGGCCGATATTCACTGTATCAGAATTCCGATACTTAATTCCGATACTTTTATAATATCGAATACCGGAATCGGAAGTTCCCATAATGCCTGCGCTCTGCAGTGTCTGTGAAGGATGACAAGCTGGATGGCAGCGCTCAGCTGCGATCCAGCTTGTCATCAGAATGCCATCCCAGCGTGGGAGAATTCTCCTGATTGTTTAAAAGCCGGCGGGCGGTAAAAAGCCGCCGGCTTTTAAACAATCACACAGCCCCATACTGCTTCCCCGCAGCCTCCCACCCCGATCCTCCGCTCCCCTCGCCACCTCCAATCCCAATCGTAAATTAGGACCGGGCGGGGAGCGCAGCACCAAGGAGCGAAGGACCCGGGCGGGGAAGCCGGCAGTGAAAAGACTTCACCGCCGGCTTTCCCGTTCTGTGCTGCGCTTTCCCGCCGGTTATTTCAAATGAACAGCTGAGGTATCAGGTGATGCCGATCAGCTGTTCATTTGAAGTAGCCGCGGTGCCCTCAGAGGGTTCATGTGAGTTCATGCTTGACTGCATGAACTCACATGAACTTTCCCACGGCCGCACAGGTCAGCCTCACCTCCCAGACCCGTCATGATTAGTGTGTGCGGGGTGTGTGTGTGCGGGGTGTGTGTGTGTGCGGGGTGTGTGTGCGGGGTGTCTGTGCGTGCAGGCAGACATAGGCCGATGTGACACTACTACTCCCATCGGCCTATGTCTGTCCCCCGTCCACTCCTGCCAGCAGGATCAGCTCGATGGGAGCAGTAGTTCCCATCAGCCTGATCCTGCTATATAAATTGCCCTACTGTGTCCCCAATAAATGTTAGATACATGTCATTGGTGGCCAGTGGTTACCTAAAAGAAATTAGTTTATACATTACCTGTCCCCGCCGATCGTCACCTAAAATAAAGTAAAAAATAAAAAACTACACCTATACTCACCTAGACACCTAATTCCCCGAAGCCATCGATCTCCTGTAATAAAATATAAAATAATAAACCACAACCTTATCCTTACCCCTCCGTAGCAGTCCACGAGTGTCCCACGAAGATCTCCAGTTCAGAGCAGCCACATAGAATGTGACCGCTCTGAACCGCTGCCGCCGCTAGAATGACGGGGCCGTAAGGGTTCACCAGAGTTAAGGCAGCGCTGCTCCGGTTAGCTGCTTTACGGCACTGCTGTATCGTGAGAAATTCCCACGGTACAGCACTGCCGTAAAGGAGGTCTCCGGAGCTGCGCTGCCTGAATGCACTCCGGTAACCTCAGTCAGTGGCTCCCGCTGCCGGGAGCGGACGTGTTCCCGGCAGCGTGAGCTTACAGCAGCCATGCACAGCTGTCACCATCTCCAGATGTGACAGCTGTGCATGGGAGATCAGCGCAGGAACGTGGACAGGTAACTATTTTTTTTTAGTAAACTAAGAATTAAATAAAATGGTGTTTTATTTCAAATAAATTATTTTTTTCTGGGTGTAGTGTGTTTTTTCTTTTTAACACTTTGTAGGTTAGTAATGGGGGTGTCTTATAGACACCCATCATTACTAACCTGGGCTTCATGGCAGCTGGCGCTGACATGAACCCCACCACTATTACCCCCTGCCACCGCACCAGGGCAGCGTGGAAGAGCGAGGCTAAGTGCCAGAATTGGCGCATCCTATGGATGCGCCATTTCTGGGGCGGCTGACGGCTGGTGTTTCTAGCCTGGGAGGGGGCCAATATTCATGGCACCCTTCCTGAGCTATTAATATCAGCCCCCAGCTGTCTGCCTAGCCTTTGCTAGCTATTAAAATAGGGGGGACCCCACGTCATTTTTTTTGGGGGGGTCCCCCATTTTAATAGCTAGTAAAGGCTAGGTATTCAGCTGGGGGCTGATATTAGTAGCCTGGGAAGCTCCGTGGGTTTTACCCCCTTCCCAGGCTTCAAACATCTGCCCCAGCCGTCTGCTTAACCTCCGCTAGAGACTAAAATTATGGGGGATCCCACGCCATTTTTTTTTAAAATAAATCCTTTATTTTAACACTAAATGACATTTGAGGACTTAATAAAGATGCAGTCCCTAAATTATTATTTATTTTTTAATAAATTTTTCCCAAAACTTTTGACGTGGGCTTCGCCATATTTTTGTATGCCAGCCAGGTACAGCATCCAGCTTCTATGAACGCGCCATTTTCCGGGGCGGCCGCGGACTGCAATTTTCAGCGGGGGGCAGAAAGCTTGGGCCTCCCTGCGCTGCAGATTCCATCCCCCAGCTGCCTAGTTGTACCTGGCTGGACACAAAAATAGGGAGAAGCCCCACGTTTTTTTTTTTTTAATTATTTCATGAAATTCATGGAATAATTAAGAAAAAAAGGGCTTCCCTTTATTGTTGTGTCTGGCCAGGTACAAATAGGCAGCTGGTGGTTGGGGGCAGCCCGTTCCTGCCTGCTGTACCTGGCTGGACACAAATATAGTGTGAAGCCCCACGTCAATTTTTTTTTAATTATTTCAGGAAATTCATGAAATAATTAAAAAAAAATTATGTGGGGCTTCGCCCTATATTTGTGTCCAGTCAGGTACAGCAGGCAGGAACGGGCTGCCCCCAACCACCAGCTGCCTATTTGTACCTGGCCGGACACAACAATATAGGGAAGCCCTTTTTTTCTTAATTATTCCATGAATTTCATGAAATAATTAAAAAAAAATTGACGTGGGGCTTCGCACTATATTTGTGTCCAGCCAGGTACAGCAGGCAGGAATGGGCTGCCCCCAACCACCAGCTGCCTATTTGTACCTGGTTGGACACAACAATATAGGGAAGCCCTTTTTTTCTTAATTATTCCATGAATTTCATGAAATAATTAAAAAAAAAAATGCTTGGGGCTTCGCCCTATTTTTGTGTCCAGCCAGATACAACTATGCAGCTGGGGGCTGGAATCCGCAGCGCAGGGAGACCCAAGCTTTCTGGGCCACCCCCGCTGCAAATTGCAGTCCGCAGCCGCCCCAGAAAATGGCGCGTTCATTGAAGCGCCATCTTCTGGCGCTGTACCCAACTCATCCAGGGCCCTGGTGCGGTGGCTCACTGGGTAATAAAGGGGTTAAGGCCAGCTTGGTATTATCAGCTGGCCCTAAGCCCAAAATTCATGGGGTCACGCCAATATTAGACATGACCACCATGAATTTCTAGTAAAGTATTTAAAAAAACACAACACCCAGAAAAAAGTCCTTTAATTGAAATAAACACACAATTCTTTATTGTTCTAAATTAAACCATACTTACCATCACGCCCATTCCAGCTGAAGCCAACGATCTCCTGCAATAAAAGTAAAATAATAAAGCAACCTCATCCTTACCTTTCCATGGCTCCCACGACAGCTTCAGCTCTGCTACATCGAGATGACAGGCTGGACCGCAGCAGAACGCTGCCATCCATCCTGTCATCCCGCAGACACTGAGAAGCACAGGCATGCTTGTGCTCCTCAATGTCTGGCTGTGACGGCATAAAGATGAGCCGAGGTCATGTCCAATGAACTCAGCTCACCTCATGTACGTCACTGACAGCGTGGGAAAATTCTCCTGCACTCAGCACTTCAGCGTGAGAATTTTCCCACACTGTCAGTGACGTGCATGAGGTGAGCTGAGTTCATTGGACATGACCTCACCTCATGTATGTCACTGACAGCGTGGGAGAATTCTCACGCTGAAGCGCTGAGTGCAGGAGAACTTTCCCACGCTGTCAGTGACGTGCATGAGGTGAGCTGAGTTCATTGGACATGAACTCGGCTCATCTGGATGACGTCACAGAGAGACACTGAGGAGCGCAAGCATGCCTGCCTTCTCAGTGTCTGCGGGATGACAGGCTGGATGGCAGCTTTCTGCTTCGGTCCATCCTGTCATCTCGATGTAGCAGAGCTGGAGCTGTCCTGGGAACCATCGAAAGGTAAGGATGAGGTTGCTTTATTATTTTTCTTTTATTGCAGGAGATCGTTGGCTTCAGCTGGAATGGGCGTGATGGTAAGTATGGTTTAATTTAGAACAATAAAGAATTGTGTCTTTATTTCAATTAAAGGACTTTACTCTGGGTGTTTGTGTTTTCTTTTAACTTTGACTATGGGGTTAGTAATGGGGGTGTCTTATAGACGCCTCTCCATTACTAACCTGGGCTTGATGTCAGCTGGCATTATAAGCTGACATCAACCCCAACCCTATTACCCCCTGCCACCGCACCAGGGCAGCGTGGAAGAGCGAGGCTAAGTGCCAGAATTGGCGCATCCTATGGATGCGCCATTTCTGGGGCGGCTGACGGCTGGTGTTTCTAGCCTGGGAGGGGGCCAATATTCATGGCACCCTTCCTGGGCTATTAATATCAGCCCCCAGCTGTCTGCCTAGCCTGTGCTAGCTATTAAATTAGGGGGGACCCCACGTTATTTTTTTGGGGGGGTTCCCCCATTTTAATAGCTAGTAAAGGCTAGGTATTCAGCTGGGGGCTGATATTAGTAGCCTGGGAAGCTCCGTGGGTATTACCCCCTTCCCAGGCTTCAAACATTTGCCCCAGCTGTCTGCTTAACCTCCGCTAGAGCCTAAAATTAAGGGGAACCCCACGCCAATTTTTTTTTAAATAAATCCTTTATTTTAACACTAAATGACAAGTACAGTAATCAACACTGTCACTGTACTTCATATATATGTGACTGACATGTTTCTATCTATCTAATCTATGTGTGATTCTCTATTCTTTCTGTTCTAAATTGTCGGGTACAGATGCTGAATTGCCGGCCGGCTTTCTTAAAGAGACGGTGCATGAAAACACTATTATTTTTTTAAATAAATCCTTTACACTAAATGACAAGTACAGTAAGCAACACTGTCACTGTACTTCATATATATGTGACTGACATGTTTCTATATATCTAATCTATGTGTGAAGCTCTATTCTTTCTGTTATAAATTGTCGGGTACCGCTGCTGAATTGCCGGCCGGCTTTTTTAAAGAGACGGTGCACGAAAACACTAATATTTTTTTTAATAAATCCTTTACACTAAATGACAAGTACAGTAAGCAACACTGTCACTGTACTTCATATATATGTGACTGACATGTTTCTATCTATCTAATCTATGTGTGATGCTCTATTCTTTCTGTTGTAAATTGTCGGGTACCGGTGTATGCCGCTGATGAATTGCCGGCTTTTCATGTCATTCTACATTATTCTTAGTTGTTTTACTTCATGTAGAATTAACCTACAAGGAAAGAAAGGGTTTATTTTCATTCCGATATTTGTGTCCCATTGACTTGCATTGGTTTCCGGTATCGGAATCGGCGATATCCGATACTTTTTGGGTATCGGCCCGATCCAATCCGATACGATATTTCCTGATATCGGAAGGTATCGCTCAACACTATATGTCAGTGATTTTTCTGGTATGCATAAAACAGTTCAAGATTTATTTTAGTCTTTTTGGTCTGATTCATCAGTGAGGTGGTCACCACTCTTGTGCTCAAGGTCCTGTTCAAGGTATATCACCATCTGTTCTACCTATGCTTCATTCAGCCACTGATATCTATGCAGAATCAATGATATGCATTATTTGCACTTTTGGACACCTTAGCCGTGATTTCTCATACGTTACTTTGGGTCCCCATTGTAGCATGTGATTTTATGACCATTATTTATACATGTATAAGTGTGTATATATTATCGTTTATATTCTGCTTTTATTTTGTAAGTGTGTGTGCCTCTTCTTCTGCATTTACACTGCACATAAATTTGTGTTTACTAAATAACGATTCATGGAATTATCATTATATGTAGTATATACAATCATTTATTTGACATTATATCAGATCTCCATGCTTTGGTCTTTCTAGTTTAATTACCATTTGGTCTAGTTATCATTGTGCCCGACAGATATACAGTATGTGTATAGGATATTTATACTTAATACTTAGTCCTGCACTTTAATTGACAGATTTTATATTCAATGGGGGAAATAAGTATTTCATCCCTTGCTGTTTTTGTAAGTTTGCCCACTGACAAAGACATGAACAGTCTAGAATTTTAAGGGTAGGTTAATTTTAACATTGAGAGATAGAATATCCCCCAAAAATCAAGAAAATAACATTGTATAAATTAGATAATTTATTTAGCATTTTGCGGTGAGAAATAAGTATTTGATGCCTCTGGCAAACAACACTTAATACTTGGTGGCAAAACCCTTGTTGGCAAGCACAGCAGTCAGACATTTTTTGTAATTGATGATGAGAGTTGCGCACATGTCAGGAGGAATTTTGGTCCACTCCTCTTTGCAGATCATCTCTAAATCTCTGTCTTTGCAGTCCAATAGCTTATAATGCACAATTCTTCCTGTTTTGTATGTGGAAATGGGCCCTTTTCCTCTTGGGCCCCTGTGTGGCTGCAGTAATGATGTGTCCACTCCTGACACAGAAGACAATATATGCATTCAGTGATTTTTTTAAGGACCGAAATACTTGTATAAATCATCTTTATTCATGACTCAAATAAAATAGTCAAAATTGTCAGAAGTGATGCTTTAATTTATAATGCAATACAACAAAGTAACGTTTTGACTGTAAGACATGGTTCTTTTTCAAACTCTGTGTAACATAATATGAAAAAGAACAATAAGAATTTCTATACAAAACAAAAAAAAAACATCATAACATAATGAATAGAAAAAGGTCTTTCCAGACCAATGTATAATGTCTCTATTACTATTATCAGCGACACATTTATATTACATTCAATATTATTTCATTCCAGAATAAATTTTATTCTCCTCGAAGGATGCAATATTTATATTACATATTAAAAGATGTGACCAATCATAAAAGAAGGGACATATGAATACATGGATTTAATCAAATAAGCAATATGAGTCACCTCAAGTGAATTGGTCAGTTAAGAATTAAATCAGAGTCAGAGAAATGAAATGAAAAGGAGATCATTACAGGAATCGAGATTCCTGGAAAGTGGACTCTGTGGATACAAAGTCCCCCAATGGCTAGAAGTCTCCAGTAAGAAAGGTGCTTCAAAGTAAATGAAATAAGTTACCAGGTTGATGAGAGATATGCTTCATATAGCATCATGTCCCTACTGTCATGTTCCTACTGAGGGATTTAAATCCCCTAGACCGGAAATGAACCTTGCGTGTGACTAAATTTGTCCCGCCCCTCGTCCCACATCACTGCTGGGTGTGTTATTAGAGTGTGGATGCATGTTGTTGGTGATATTGCCCCTAAGTGTGCATCACCGGGTATCAACACTATCGACATGAGTGGTTCAGGCCCTCAGCCCAAGTCACTGCTGGGGTTATTATGAGAGCGTAGATGCATATTGTTTGTGACACTGCCCCTAAGGGAGCATCACAGGGTATCATCATTGCTATGTGAATGGATACCAAAATTATCAAGAGCAATACCTCTTTAACACTTTATCTACATACCAAAAACACCGCTATCAATAGCTTATTGCATTACAATAGTTTGTCATCCCATGGCCACAAAAAAAGCCAGCACCAGGTCTCAATTAAAAAGAGTTGAAATGGCAGTGACTGATCCCACCCAATTACAGCTTAGATTGAACAAAATGCAAACTAAATTTTGTGATAGGGGATATCCTAATCAGGTCTAATTGGCAAATAGGGACCTAAGCCAAAACAAAGCTAGAACACTGGGTAAATGCCTGGCATTTGTCCATAATTTTCATCCGTTCTCATACAGAATTGACAGATTCACAGAGATTGGTAGATCCTGGCTCAGGGTTGTCCAGGAGTTGAGGAATTCCAAAACCCTTTCTTGCCTTGTTTTAGGAGACCAAGAAATCTGAGGGACAAATTAGTGAAGGCTCATGTGGGTTCAGCTGTTAAACTACCCACTTAACATTTTTTATCATCACACAGGAATGGAACCTACACATGTCTTCAATGTTTACAATGTAATCACATTTTGAAAGGCAATGAATTATACCATGCACATACAGGGGAAGGAATCCCCATTAAAGGTTTCTTTACATGCAAGTCATCATATGTTGTAAATAGTGTTGAGCCACCCCCGTAGTGTTCGAGTTCGGTTCGGTTCGTCGAACACCCGTGTGTTCGCCGAACTGTTCGTCGAACTGTTCGTCGAACACCTTCGAACACCGTTAAAACCAATGGCAGGCAAACAAAAACACATAGAAACACATAGAAAACACCTTCAAAGGTGTCCAAAAGCTGACAAACTGCTCAGAAGACATAACTAACACATGGAAAAGTGACAAGTACATATAGTCATGCGAAAATAAAAGAGGTGGAGGAGTAAAAGGAGGGGAGACACAGATATAGGCATGTCATGCCCTTCTAAAATCCAAAAAGTGAGAAGCCGACACGGCCAGTCCGCTCCTGCCCGTGCCACCTCCGTGTCGCCGGGTTTGTGCCAGAGCCGCGGTGAACCCTGACGGCCAGCCCCCCTCTCCCAATACTGGTGCCTGTCCGCTGGTGGGTCGAGCGAGCCCCCCTGTGGTGGAGGCAGCTCTAAGCTTTTTAATTTAAATTGTCTCTCTAACTTGAATGAATACACTTTAAATCCATTTACAAGGATCTATTGGAGGGCAAGTCTCATGCCAGCAGCCGCGGTAATTCCAGCTCCAGTAGAGTCCACTAAAGCTGCTGCAGTTAAAAGCTTTTATAAGGATCGAGCTCGGCTGTCCACCGCAAGGCATCCTACTGCCAGTCCCAGCCCCTATGCCTTGGGGTGCCTCCTGATGCTCTTCACTAAGTATCCTATGGTCCCAAAGCATTTCCTTTGAAAAAATTAAGTGTCTAAACTACAGGTGGTGTAGCTTGCTTAACAGCCGGGATAATCCGCTGACTAGCAGACACTGCTACTAGGCACAAAGTATTTCCTGGGCTAGATGCAGTTAAAAATTTGTAATTAGATACTCTCGTTGGATGCTGAGAAAGCATTCCATAGAGTCTCCTGGCACGCCATATATGATTCTCTTAAAAAGCTTGGGGTAGGGGTCTAGGGGACCCTTTTATAGCCAAAATCACGGCCCTGTATCGCAATACGTCACTTAGGCTGAAGATAAATGGAACTGTAGCACCCTGAGGGCTCGGTTGCTACAGACGTATTGCACCTCACCCAGAGGTGTGATATCTCACTCTCAGGTAAGGATGGAGTGTGGATCAGGAACCAACACCTGCATGCATTACACCACATTGCCGTGGGGCAGGGCGACCACTATGCCCCTGAGATGGGCACGACAGTCCCTGTCCCTGGCTGGAGTGGGGGGAGGGAACACTGAGGAAGGGGAACCCTGTAGTGCAGGAGCAGGGAGGAAGCAGTTCCTGGGTGCATTGAGAAGGAAGTATAAAAGGTGGGCACCATCTTAGTTCAGTGCAGAGAAGTCTGAGCAGAAGTGGCAGGGAGCAGGGGCTCTGCATGAGCTCTGCTCCGGAGGCGGGCCTAGTAACAGAGGCCCAGGCCTGGAAGAGGGAGAAGGAAGGAAGAGGAGCGGAGAAGGCTCCAGGAACGAGGAATGAAGGAATCCCAGGGGTGCGGACGGGCGAGTCGCCACCGCACGCCCGAATCCACCTGCGTGGAGGGGTCAGGCCAAAGGGGGAGACCGGTCCCCGAACTAGTGGAGGCAGGAAACGACCCTCAGCTAGAAACCGGAGGCTCTGAAATTTTATGTGGCGCAGCCCCTCGCTACACCCGCTAGGAAGGCACCACATAGGGTCAGGGAAACTGGCGCCAAGTTTACCAAGAGGAGGCCCGAGGCAGCCGGACAGAAGTGTTGGTAAGAAAGGCCAGACAAAGGACACACAAAGGGGGTCCTGTGAAGTGCTCCAAATTATCTGGGAGTTGTCTGAGCCCCTCACCTGGTGAGCACAGTACGACGTGGGCAGCCGTTACCTGCAGACGTGGTCTGGATAATAAGAACTGTGAGTAAAGGCCCTGGACTGCATCACTGACTCCGTGTCGTTACTGCTGCTGCCCTGCACCATCACCCCCATCCTCCGCATACACTGCCCTGAGGCTATACTCCTCCCGTGGGGAGTTATGCTACGCTCTGCTGCACCCACAACACCAGCCTCAGCGGTCTGCCCTGGAGCGGCGGTTCACTCTGACCGCAATCCACGGGTGGCGTAGTCGGACATTTAACGATCAAAACCACATAAATAGTTCCGCCACTGGTTTGACTGCCCTGAGCCACGGAACCGGGTTGCCGCCACGGAGACTACAACCACCAGCATCCACCAAAAAGGGTCCGGCTCCGGGTGTCCCAAGGCCCAGGGGGCGCGTCAGAACATTTTCATCACCTTTCACAATCACCAATGGGACAAGGCAGGGATGTTCTCTGTCCCCTCTCTTATACATCCTAGTGACGGAGCACCTGCTCTCATCAATTCGCCATAACCCCAATATTAGGTGGATTGAGGTGGGAGGCACCGAGTACAAGTGCTCTCTATTTGCTGATGATGTCCTAGTATATATCACTCAATCACATATATCCATCCATGCTGTTATGGCTGAAATAGATCACTTTGTTACATGGTCAAATTTTAAAATCAATGCAGCGAAGTCTGAGGCCCTCGATGTCTCCCTCCCCAAATCCATATAGGATTCCATCCAGTCCAACTTTCCCTTTGCCTGGCCCTCACAGGGTATCAAATACTTAGGAATTCCTATTCATAGAGACCTCTCCCATCTATGTTATCTTAATTTTGGGCCCTTTATTGAACAACTCCATACAGACCACGGTTGGCAAGTTAGAACTGTAAGATTCACTACGTGAACCACTGGTGTTTTGTGGAAAAGCACATGTACACTGTGTTCCAAATTATTATGCAAAAAGTGTTTAGGAGTGATAAGGGAAGAATTTGTTTGTTTGTCAGTTAAACTCATTGATGGTGATGTGTGTCAGGGCTCTTTATATCACTGTAAGCAATTGCAGACACCTGTGCTAATTAGTTTGGCAGGTGTGTCCAATGAAAGGCAAGACTACTTAAGAAGGCTGTCTCACATTATTAAGCAGCCTACATTTTCTGCCAAAATGGGAAAGAAAAAGGATGTGTCGGCTGCTGAGAAGCAACAAATTGTGGAGTGTTTAGGTCAAGGCATGACTACAATCAACATTGTGCGATGATCAGGATGAAGTGTCTTAGCAATCAAGAAGTATGTAGCTGATTCACAGTACACACGTGTGCGTGCTGATAAGGGCAAATTGAGGACTCTTTCCTACAGGCAATTACGTCAGGTTGAAAGAGCAGCGGCAAGAAAGCCTTGTCATAGCAGCAGACAAGTTTTTGAAGCTGCTTGTGCCTCCAACGTCCCGCGAACAACAAGATGCAGGGTCCTTCAGAGGTTTGCAGCTGTGCATACGCCATCCTGTCGACCTCCTCTATCCACTTCACACAAGCAGAAACGGCTCCAGTGGGCCAAACATTACATGAAGACTGATTTCAAAACTGTTTTGTTCACGGATGAGTGCCGTGCAGCGCTCGATGGTCCAGATGGATGGAGTGGAGGATGGCTGGTTGATGGACACCCCACGCAAACACGGCTACAGCGCCAACAAGGAGGAGGTGGAGTAATGTTTTGGGCTGGAATCATGGGGAGAGAGATTGTCGGCCCCTTTAGGATCCCTGAAGGCGCTAAAGATGAACTCCATAATGTATGTGGATTTTCTCAAACAGCACTTCCTGCCATGGTTCAAGAAGAAGAACCGTGTATTTCACAGCAAGAACATTTTTCTGCATGATAATGCACCATCTCATGCTGCACATAAAACATCTGCATCTCTGGCTGATATGGGCATAAAAGGGGACAAACTTATGGTGTGACCCCCATGCTCCCCTGACCTCTACCCCATTCAGATCCTTTGGAGCATCATTAAAAGGAGTGTCTATGATGGCGGGAGGCAGTTCACATCTAAGCAACAGCTCTGGGAGGGTATTCTGTCCTCATGCAAAACAATTGAAGCAGAAACCATCCAAAACCTGACAAATTCAATGGACGAGAGAGTTCAGAAGCTCCTTTCGAACAAGGGGTCTTATGTGAAAATGTAACATCACCTAGAATAAAGTTTTGAGTTGAAAACTGTTTGATTTCAGTTTCTAACAACCTGCTAATGCTTATAATTTCAAAAATGACCATTTTTTTGGTCTTTATTAAAATGAAAAGGTTGATCGAAAAGTTTGGGGGATCTAAGAGTGTGGCAACCCAGTAGTCATGATTACTTCGAATTCTGACAATATGAGGGTCATGCTGCAGGTAGTGCAGCAAGAAGGCACTTATGTGTCTTGCGCATCTCGGAGCCCCAAAATTATTTTCCGGGCTAGATGCAGCTAAAAATTATTTTTAATTTTAAATCTGGTGGAGCTTATTATAGATGGCCTAATAGGATCAGTGCTGCACACTGCTACAAAGCCCAAATTATTTTCCAGTCAAGATACAGATAAACATGATTAGTAATTTGAAAGCTTAAAACGGTTGGTAGGGTGATTTTAACCAATCATCAAGCTTTTACTCTCCCCAGGATGACACAGGGGTAGAAAAGTCGTTTCGGATCCATGATTTGTTCATCTTTATGAACGTGAGTCTGTCTACATTATCAGTGGAGAGCAGCGTGCGCTTATCTGTCAGCACACCACCAGCAGCGCTGAACACACGTTCAGACAGAACGCTGGCTGCGGGGCATGACAAGATCTCCAAGGCGTAAGTGGCTAGCTCCGGCCATTTATCCAGATTGGAAGCCCAAAAAGAGCAAGGGTCCAGTGACACAGTCGTGGCTTCAATGTTTACTTGGAGATACTCCTGTACCATCGTCTCTAGGCGTTGACTATGTGTCAGACTTCTTGTCTCCTGTGGCCTTGCAAAGGATGGGCTAAAAAAGTGGTGAAATGATTCCGCAAAATTGATGTTACCAGCAGATACTGTGGTTCTGTTACGGTTTGAGTGCTGAACACTTGACGGTCCCACGGTTGGCAAGTTGGAACTGTGAGATTCACTACGTGCACCTCTGGTGTTTTGTGGAAAAGCACATGTAAGATTCGGCAACAGTCTCTGCTGATACTCCTGCATGCGTGCATCCCTTTCTATGACAGGAATAATTTCGGCAAATTTACTTTTGTACCGGGGATCTAACAGTGTGGCAACCCAGTAGTCAGGATTATTTCTAATTCTCAAAATTCGAGGGTCATGTTGCTGGTAGTGCAGCAAGAAGGCACTCATGTGTGTTGCGCATCCAGGAGCACCAAGTCCCTGTTGTGTTGGTGGCGAGGTAACAATCATGCTTCCTTCCTCTGTCCTCTCCCCCCAACCTCGCACAACAGAAATGTGATCAAGGTCTCCCTCATCTGATGAGTCTTCCATCAGTTCGTCCTCCACTTCTTCCTGGGCTCCTGCACCTTCCTCACTAGTTTGGCTGCTACCATGCGCCCTGGTAAAACCATCTCCCCCACCCTCACATGCCTGCCGCCTTGGTGCTGCCGACCGTCTGGACCTTGCAGATGTTAGCCCTTCCGCATACAACTCCTCCTCCTCTACTTCCTCCACCTCCTCTTGTGCCACCACCTGACTCCGAATTCTGTTTAACATGTGCTCCAGCATGTAAATCACCGGAATAGTCATGCTGATAATGGCATCGTCAGCACTAAACATCTTCGTCGCCATTTCAAAACTGTGCAGAAGGGTGCATAGGTCCCTGATCTGAGACCACTCCTCCAGCGTGATTTTCCCCATCTCTGGATCTCGTTGGCCCAGGCTATACGTCAGAACGTATTGCACCAGGGCTTGTCGGTGCTGCCACAGTCGCTGCAACATGTGCAGAGTTGAATTCCACCGGGTAGGCACATCGCATTTTAGCCGGTGAAGTGGCAGGCCCAACGACTTCTGTAGAGATGTAAGTCGCTGAGCTTCGGGATGCGAACGGCGGAAGTGAGCACACAGCGACCGTGCCCTCTGCAGAAGGCCATCTAGTCTGGGATAGTGGGCTAAAAATTGCTGGACAACCAGGTTCAACACGTGAGCCATACAAGGCACGTGTGTGACATTGCCCCGGCGAAGGGCCGCACCCAGGTTTGCAGCATTGTCGCACACGGCCTTCCCTGGTTTCAGGTCCAGTGGAGACACCCATTCATGAAATTGGTTCTCCAGAGCTGAACACAACTCCTCAGCTGTGTGACTCACATTTCCCAGACATTTCAAAGTAAAAACTGCCTGATGACGTTGAGCCCTACTGCCAGCATAGTAAGGAGGTGTGCAGGATCCCTTCTGCGCAGTTAGAAAGCTTGTGGCATGACCAGACAGGCTTTGGGTGCAGGTGGAAGACCGAGAGGAGGTTGAGGAGGCAGAAGCAGTGGAGGAACTTTGACATAAAGAGGATTGACGCACAACTCGTGGGGACGGCAAGACTTGGACAGCAGCCCCTTGTCCTGCTGTCACCATAGTTACCCAGTGCCCAGTCAGCGACATGTAACGCCCCTGTCCATGCCTACTCGTCCAAGTGTCTGTGGTGAAATGCACCCTGTCACACACAGAGTTTCTCAAAGAAGCGGTGATGTTGTGTGCGACATGCTGGTGGAGCGCAGGCACACCTTTCTTTGAGAAGTAGTGCCGACTGGGCATCTGGTACTGGGGCACTGCGACGGACATAAGGTCTCGAAAATCTTCTGTGTCCACCAGGCGGAAAGGCAGCATTTCTGTAGCCAAGAGCTTGCAGATGGTGAAATTCAACCTCTTAGCTTTCTCATGGCTAGGAGGAAATTGTCTTTTACTTGTCCACATCTGAGGGACCGAGGGCTGGCTATTGTGCTTAGACGGGGTTGATAAGGGTGTCCCCGGCAAACTGCCGGTCTGTGAGGAAGATGCAGGCGGACATGTTAGGTTGCCTTGATCCAAAGGTGGTGCTATCGATGTCGGACAGCGCTCAACACCAGCTGGTGTTACCACCTCCAAAGAAAATGATGACCTGCCAATCACGCTGGCTGTTGCGGGTAAAGAGGTGGCAGGTCTGCGCCCCAAAACAGGTGTGACTGCTGTCCCCCCAGTCACAGAGGATGAAGAGGCCGCGGATGCACAAGATATGGCAGACGGTGGTTGGCCCGGCCGGCTAGGCCGCATTGTAGCACACTGAGCTTCCCACTGCAACTTATGCTTCATGTCCATGTGCCGGTTCATGCATGAAGTACTCAAACTATGTATTTTTTGGCCTCTACTTAGCTTTTGCTGACAAATGTTACAGATAACACGAGTTGGGTCATCTTTATCGATCTGAAAAAATGCCCAGGCTATGCAAGGCTTAGCACCCATGCGACCTGAAGAGCCACCACGACTTGTGGTGAGAGGCAGAGTTGTGTTTGAGGATGCAGTTGTTGACGTGCTTCCAGTACTACGTCTCTGTCCAGGAAGGCGCAACCTGACCTCGTCGTCACTAGCATCTTCCTCCACCTCCTCTGCTGACCTCATCTCTTGGCTGACTGTGGGTTGACAGTAAGTGGGATCTCCAACCTCATCATCATCACCCTGTGTGTTATCACACCCGTCGTCCTCAGAGCCAACCTGTTCCTGCCCTGACAAAAAACTAAAGTTGTCACTCCAATCAGGTATTTGAGTCTTATCATCGTCTTCCTCATTGTATCCACCAACAGGAGTTACAGTTTGGGAATGAGGGTCTACATTATGGTCAGAACCTTCTGCGTCTGGTCCTGGATCCGACTCATAAAGATTCTGGGCATCAGTGCAGATCATTTCCTCGTCTGGATTCACAGAAGCGCTGGAGTCGACCTCTGATTTCCAGGCTATAGTATGAGTAAACAGCTCTGCAGACTCAACCATCTGTTCTACCTCATACTCAGACGGGCAGCTGGAGATTTGGGAGCTGTGAGGAAGCAAGTGCGATTTGGGTGACACCTTTGAGGACTGGAGTATTTGTGATGTTGAAGTTGATGTGGAGGAGAGCCCACTTAAAGGAGCACTTGATATCCGTTGAAGCACCTGCTGATTTTGTGCCTCATCTTGATTTTGTAGCGATTGGCGTGGCCGTAAGAAAGGGATCTTATCACATTGTCCGCTAAAAGAAGTAGACATTTTAGTTTGGCTGGAAGATGGTCTTTCTTCTGCAGATGTTACTGTTGCTTTAACACCTACCCCATGGACACAACCTTTTTTCCCCTTCCCAACAAGCCTATTCCCCTTTCCACCAGCAGCAGGCCTTTTTCCACTCATTTTGGTGGTTAACTAATTCACAACTCTGGAGTTGTTTGCACAAAAAAACAATGGATGGTAACCGAGCAGAGCTGAGTGGCCAAACTGTGGTATTAGGCCAAAACTATTGGCTGGGTTAGATGCAGAAAAAATTATATTCAATTTGCAACCTGATGGAGGTCAGTATAGATGGACTAATACAACAAGTCCCACACACAGCTAGAAGCCCAATATTTTTTCAGAGGTAGATGTAGAAAAAAATATATTCAGTTTGCAACCTGATGGAGGTCAGTATAGATGGACTAATACAACAAGTCCCACACACAGCTAGAAGCCCAATATTTTTTCAGAGGTAGATGCAGAAAAAAATATATTCAGTTTGCAACCTGATGGAGGTCTGTATAGATGGATTAATAGAACAAGTCCCACACACAGCTAGAAGCCCAATATTTTTTCAGAGCTAGATGCAGAAAAAAATATATTCAGTTTGCAACCTGATGGAGGTCAGTATAGATGGACTAATACAACAAGCCCCACACACAGCTAGAAGCCCAAATATTTTTTCAGAGGTACTGTAGATGCAGATAAAAATTATTTTTAATTTGCAACCTGATGGAGGTCAGTATAGATGGACTAATAGAGAAAGTCCGACACACTACTAGAAGGCCAAATATTTTTTCAGAGCTAGATGCAGAAAAAAATTATATTCAGTTTGCAACCTGATGGAGGTCAGTATAGATGGATTAATAGAACAAGACCCACACACAGCTAGAAGCCCAATATTTTTTCAGAGGTAGATGCAGAAAAAAATATATTCAGTTTGCAACCTGATGGAGGTCAGTATAGATGGACTAACAGAGAAAGTCCCACACACTACTAGAAGGCCAAATATTTTTTCAGAGCTAGATGCAGAAAAAAATTATATTCAGTTTGCAACCTGATGGAGGTCAGTATAGATGGACTAATACAACAAGTCCCACACACAGCTAGAAGCCCAAATATTTTATCAGAGGTACTGTAGATGCAGATAAAAATTATTTTTAATTTGCAACCTGATGGAGGTCAGTATAGATGGACTAATAGAGAAAGTCCGACACACTACTAGAAGGCCAAATATTTTTTCAGAGGTAGATGCAGAAAAAAATTATATTCAGTTTGCAACCTGATGGAGGTCAGTATAGATGGATTAATAGAACAAGTCCCACACACAGCTAGAAGCCCAATATTTTTTCAGAGGTAGATGCAGAAAAAAATATATTCAGTTTGCAACCTGATGGAGGTCAGTATAGATGGACTAATACAACAAGTCCCACACACAGCTAGAAGCCCAAATATTTTTTCAGAGGTACTGTAGATGCAGATAAAAATTATTTTTAATTTGCAACCTGATGGAGGTCAGTATAGATGGACTAATAGAGAAAGTCCGACACACTACTAGAAGGCCAAATATTTTTTCAGAGCTAGATGCAGAAAAAAATTATATTCAGTTTGCAACCTGATGGAGGTCGGTATAGATGGATTAATAGAACAAGACCCACACACAGCTAGAAGCCCAATATTTTTTCAGAGGTAGATGCAGAAAAAAATATATTCAGTTTGCAACCTGATGGAGGTCAGTATAGATGGACTAACAGAGAAAGTCCCACACACTACTAGAAGGCCAAATATTTTTTCAGAGCTAGATGCAGAAAAAAATTATATTCAGTTTGCAACCTGATGGAGGTCAGTATAGATGGACTAATACAACAAGTCCCACACACAGCTAGAAGCCCAAATATTTTATCAGAGGTACTGTAGATGCAGATAAAAATTATTTTTAATTTGCAACCTGATGGAGGTCAGTATAGATGGACTAATAGAGAAAGTCCGACACACTACTAGAAGGCCAAATATTTTTTCAGAGCTAGATGCAGAAAAAAATTATATTCAGTTTGCAACCTGATGGAGGTCAGTATAGATGGATTAATAGAACAAGTCCCACACACAGCTAGAAGCCCAATATTTTTTCAGAGGTAGATGCAGAAAAAAATATATTCAGTTTGCAACCTGATGGAGGTCAGTATAGATGGACTAATACAACAAGTCCCACACACAGCTAGAAGCCCAAATATTTTTTCAGAGGTACTGTAGATGCAGATAAAAATTATTTTTAATTTGCAACCTGATGGAGGTCAGTATAGATGGACTAATAGAGAAAGTCCGACACACTGCTAGAAGGCCAAATATTTTTTCAGAGCTGGATGCAGAAAAAAATTAGATTCAGTTTGCAACCTGATGGAGGTCAGTATAGATGGACTAACAGAGAAAGTCCCACACACTGCTAGAAGGCCAAATATTTTTTCAGAGCTAGATGCATACAAAAAATTATTTTGAATTTGCAACCTGATGGAGGTCAGTATAGGTGGACTAATAGAACAAGTCCCACACACTGCTAGAAGGCCAAATATTTTTTCAGAGCTAGATGCAGAAAAAAATTATATTCAGTTTGCAACCTGATGGAGGTCAGTATAGATGGATTAATAGAACAAGACCCACACACAGCTAGAAGCCCAATATTTTTTCAGAGGTAGATGCAGAAAAAAATATATTCAGTTTGCAACCTGATGGAGGTCAGTATAGATGGACTAACAGAGAAAGTCCCACACACTACTAGAAGGCCAAATATTTTTTCAGAGCTAGATGCAGAAAAAAATTATATTCAGTTTGCAACCTGATGGAGGTCTGTATAGATGGATTAATAGAACAAGACCCCCACACAGCTAGAAGCCCAATATTTTTTCAGAGGTAGATGCAGAAAAAAATATATTCAGTTTGCAACCTGATGGAGGTCAGTATAGATGGACTAATACAACAAGTCCCACACACAGCTAGAAGCCCAATATTTTTTCAGAGGTAGATGCAGAAAAAAATATATTCAGTTTGCAACCTGATGGAGGTCAGTATAGGTGGAGTAATAGAACAAGTCCCACACACTGCTAGAAGGCCAAATATTTTTTCAGAGCTAGATGCAGAAAAAAATTAGATTCAGTTTGCAACCTGATGGAGGTCAGTATAGATGGACTAATAGAATGATGCTATGCCCAAAAGATTTTACTTCACTAGGTGCAGTAAAAAAATTGGTATTCTATACACAGGTGGTATATCTTGCAACACAGATAGGCTACTCCACTGACTAACACACTCTGCAATAGGCCAAAAAGGATTAGCTTTGCTAGATTCAGCCAAATGCTGTGAAAAAAACTTGCACAGCACTGGCACAGACCTGCCTGGCAAAAACTGATAGGAACTGATGTAACCTTGTCCTGAAAAGGACTCCAATTACAATTAGTCTTTACTCCCACAACCTATCTATTTAAGAGCACAGACCTGCCTGATAAAAGTCATAGGAAATGCTGTAACCTAGTCCTTAAAAGGACTGCAATCACAACTATTCCCTACTCCCAAGCTATCTGTATATTTGTGCGAAAATTGGCTTGAAATTAACAAGGTATAGCGCACACAGCAACAGCATTGCCGTCTAACACGCAGCTGCAGCAGTGAGAAAATGGTGGCGACGGGGAAAATGGCTTGGTCTTATAGGGCAAGGACATGTGACATACACTGCCAATGACACATGCCCTTGCTTGTGTGAAAAAAAGCACTTCGCTCCGTGTGTGCGCTGCTGATAGGCTGACAGATTGCACCTCCCCACTGTAAATGCGGGAAAGAGAAAAAAAAATGGAGATCTTCATTGTTCCTGCAGAGATCCATCCCCTGCCCCTCCCCCCACCCCGCTGTACACTCAAGCTGCGTATTAACATTAATTTTCATCATTACTGAGAAAAAATCCAGTTATGATTTTGGTGCACGAACAGTTATCGAACATAACCTCGAACAGCCGAATTTTTCTCAAATTGTTCGTGTTCGCCGAACGGCTCGAACACCGCCCAAAACAGCTCGAATTTGAGATTGGCGAACAGTTCGAGTAGAACAACGCTCATCTCTAGTTGTAAATGGGATTAAATGCCCATGCAGCTTAATGTACATCGGGGAGACAACACAACATGTACATGACCAAATATCTCAGCATAAATTGACTATACAATGTAAAAAACAGCTTTACCATTGCCACATCACATTATAGAAGCAAAACATAAGGTATCCCAATTAAGATTCCAAGTACTGAAACAGATTTCGGCATTTTTATTACTTCAAAGTCAATAGTTTACATACTCTAAGATTACTATGCCTTTAAACACTTATGGACTAACCATATGATGATGTCATGTATTTGGAAGCTTCTGATACTGTATCAACATGGGTTGAAAGGCCACTCTGCCAGGAAGCAGTCATTACTCCAAAAGAAACATAAAAAAGCCAGATTAATGTTTGCAAATGCACACAGAAATAAAGACCTTAATTTTTGAAGGCATGTACTGTGGTCTGATGAAATTAAACTTTTTGGAAATAATGACCATCGTTAAGTTTGGAGGAAAAAGGGAGAAGCTTGGAAGCCTAAGAATACCATCCTAACTGTAAAACACAGGTGACAGAATCATGTTGTGGGGTTCTTTTGCTGCAGGAGGAACTGATGTATTTCACAAAATACATAGGCATCATGAGAAAAGAAGATTATGTGGCAATACTGAGGCAACATGTCAAGACATCAGCAAGGAAGTTAAAGCTTGGGCAGATATGTGTCTTCCAAATGGACAATGACCCAAAGCATACTGCTAAAATGGTAACAAAGTGGCTTAAAGGGAATCTGTCACCCCCCCCCCCGGGACCTAACGGACCGCTAATATGAGCATGCAGGTTACAGAAATGTAAATCTATACTTACCTGTATGTCCCATATTAGCGGTCTTGTGGCTGTGAAATTGCTTTTTATTAAATCCTTTTTTCCAGGCTTGGGATCCAGAGGAAGCCAAGAAATGCCCGCCTATATGCTTAATTTAAATATTCCCCCCCTACCCTGCCGTGCCCTGAATGTCACAGAGTTCTGTGATGTGCAGTTTAGGGCATGCGCAATGCTCCTATAGCGTAAGGCACATTTTTTTTTCTCTATCCTTCCAGCCAGGGCCGTGTTCCCTATGGCTGGAATCCTGTAGAATCCAAATCTTTGTCTTTCTGACTGGAGCCATGTGTTATGATCTGCAACAAGTACTAAGGAAAGATAGGGGAAAGCTGTTCCTACAGTAAGACTAAGCTGAATCCCTACAATGTAGCGGGCTGCCTGTTCCTAGTGAATAGACCCGCCTTTGTCCTCGGATAGTCTGAACAAAGACCTATAGCACAAGGGGAGGGGACCCTAAAAGAACTAAGGACTGGGACAAAAATGGGACACCTCCTAAACAGAGAAGTTGTTGCAGAACACAAAAAGACAAACTGACAAAAAGGTACTAGAGGTCCCAGAAGGACCAAGCGAACTGACAGAGAAAGGCACCGAAGCACCTGGCTAGAGAAAAAGTCAAACACTGAAGTCCAGCACAGCCAATAGGGAGGAGATGGAATATAAAGGCAGATAGTCACGTGACTGCAAAACACAAGATGGAAAAAAAACTAACAGGAGGGTTCTAACAGTACCCCCTCTTTTATGAGAATCCTCAGGATCCTCCAGGTCCAGGCCTATCCGGAAACCTCTCGTGGAAAGCTTTAACAAGCCTAGGAGCAGAGACATCATCCGTCCTTACCCAGGAGTGGTCTTCGGGACCGAAACCCTTCCAGGAGACAAGATACTGTAATCTCCGTCTATGCCATCAAGAATTCAAGATACGAGAAATTTCATATTCGCCGTCTTCCACCACAGGAGGAACTGTGACAGTGTCATCCCTATCTGACACATCAGCCTTTTTCAACAAGTAAACAAGAAACACAGGATTAATCTTCCAGGAAGTAGGGACATCCAACCTAACAGCAGACAGGTTAACAACCTGAAGCACTTTAAAAGGACCCACAAACTTAGGACCCAGTTTTTTATAGGGAATCTTCAACCGCAGGTTCTTTGAGGACAACCAAACCATGTCACTCACAGTAAACAAAACCTCCTTATGTTTCCTGTCAAAATACTTCTTGGACTTCTTGTTAGCCTCTTGAAGGTTGCAACGTGCATAAGTCCAAACTCTCTCCAAATCACTAGAATTCTTCTCCTCCTCCCGCACCGCCGACCCCAATTTGGAGACTGAACCAAAAAACGGATTTCTCCCAGTACAACAAAAAAAGGAGAACACCCAGCAGAGGAGGATGTATGATTGTTAAGAGCAAATTTCGCAAGAGGCAGAAACTCAGACCACAACTCTTGATTGTCCGCCACAAAACAACGCAAAAACTGTTCTACATCCTGGTTCTTTCTTTCAGTCTGTCCATTAGACTAAGGATGATACCCAGACGAAAATGACAAATGGACTCCCAGCCTGTCATAAAAAGCATGCCAAAAGCGAGCCACATACTGAGGTCCTCTATCAGAAACCATATCCATGGGAACGCCATGAAGCTTGACAATCTCCTTAACTAACGCCTTAGCGAGTATCTTGGTGCAGGGCAACTTAATGAATGGAACCAAATGACACATCTTACTAAAACGGTCCATGACCACCCAGATGACAGTAAAACCCTTGGACACATGAAGATCACTAATAAAATCCATTGTGAGATGCATCCAAGGCGCAATAGGAACCTCCAGAGGACAAAACAACCCCGCAGCAGGAGTATGTGAAGCCTTTGACCTAGCACCACAGTACACTGACGCATGCACTTGATGACTTCCTTCTGCCATCCAGGCCACCAAAAACTGCGACTGATATGTCTCTTAGCCTCAGAAATTCCTGGATGACCTGATAACCGAGACTCATGACACTCCACAAACAAATCTCTCCTAAAGGTTCTAGGCACGAACAACCTCACATAGGGAGTGTTAGATGACGCATCATCTTGAGCTTTTAGAATCCCATCCTCCAAAACGGAGTCCAATGCCGCCACCACAACTCCTTTCTGTAAAATGCTCTCCTCCTCCTCGGCACCGACCGTAGGAGAGAAGCAGCGAGATAAAGCATTTGCTTTAACATTCTTAGTACCAGGGATATATGTAACAGAAAAATTAAACCGAGAAAAAAAAAGTGCCCACCTAGCTTGACGGGTATTCAAGCGCTGGGCAGCATCCAGATAGATCAATTTCTTATGATCTGTGAAAACCTGAATAGGAAATCTAGCTCCTTCCAAAAAATTATGCCAATGTTCAAACGCGAGTTTAATAGCCAGCAACTCCCGATTTCCAACATCATAATTCAGTTCAGTTTCCGAAAATTTTTTCGAAAAGAAGGCACAAGGATGTGCTCCATCCCTGTTCTCCTGAGACAAAACTGCTCTGACCCCCATCGATGAAGCATCAACCTCGACCAAAAAAGGCTTGATTTCATCAGGCTGCATAAGGATAGGGGCTGAACTGAACCTCTCTTTGAGATACTTAAACGCTTCAATGGCCTCAGTAGTCCACTGGAACATATTCGCACCTTTCCTGGTGAGATCAGTTAGAGGTTTAACAAATACAGAAAAATTCTTAATGAATCTCCTGTAATAAATGGCAAAACCCAAAAATATCTGTATAGATTTCAAACCATAGTCCTAGACCATTCCTGCACAGCCTGAACCTTCACAGGGTCGATCTCAAATCCCTCGCTGGAGACAATGTAGCCCAAAAAACTAATTTTTTGCACAGTGAACTCACATTTCTCCAGCTTAGCAAAGAGTGAATTATCACTCAATAACTGCAAAACTTCACGTACACTCTGCCAATGGGACACTAGGTCTGATGAATAAATCAAAATGTCATCCAAATACACAACCACATTCTTACCAATAAAAGGTCTCAGGATGTCATTAATAAGGTTCTGAAAAAATGCAGGTGCATTGGTAAGACCAAAAGGCATCACTAGATACTCAAAATGATCTACTGGAGTGTTAAAAGCAGTTTTCCATTCATCACCCTCCTTCACTCGTAGAAAATGGTATGCCCCCTGGAGATCAATTTTAGAGAACCACTTGGCCCCCACGCAATGGGCAGGAATTGCTTGCGGTAATCTTATTAATTTCACTAAAATCCAGACATGGATGTAAACCCCCGTTCTTTTTTTTAACACAGAAAAATCCAACTGTCACAGGCGACTTAGAAGGTCTAATGTGACCAGCAGCCAGGCTAGTATGTATGTATTCCTCCAAGGCCTTTCATTCAGGGATAGTCAGATGAAACAAGAGACTCTTGGGAAGAGTGGCTCCCGGCACATGGAGGCCACACACAATACTGAGCCTCATTTTGACTTGTTTTAAGGACATTACATCAAAGTTGGATCAGCCTGTAGTGTGTTTTTCCACTTTAATTTTGAGGGTAACTCCAAATCCAGGCCTTCATTGGTTAATAAATTTGATTTCTGTAAAAAAATACTTCTTTCTGTATAATTTTCTATCAAGAACTTCTATATCACGATATTATTATAAAAAATGTATTGATTTATTCTTGGATTGTCCATTAAATAGAATTATTACAGAAGGTACATACAATAGTTAAATAGTTTGAGTAATTGTCCATTTGTCCATAACTAGCTTAATAGTTGAGATTCACGCATCTTTCCCTGGGATCCTGGATGGTAGATTGCATCTGTCTGTGTCCAGCACGTGTGTCTGGATGACACCATGTATCGGGTAAAGAACGTGTTTCCTTGGGCCTACATCAGCAGCTGGTTTACACACAGACCCTCGTCCTGTGTCCTGTGGAATGGCAAGCAACCCCCCTATCTCTATCATGGGTTTTTATAGGTCGGTCATATGGCACCTGTTCTTCTAATTATGGTGCTGAACCAAAAATACACAAATAGCGCATGTCAGCTATAAACCCTTTACACGATGGCTGATGCAATCTGTATGGTACAGAATTCAGAATTAAGAAAAAAATGAATATCCATAATTAATATTTAACAATTCCCCCTTTTTGAGGATGACATCAACTGAAATCATCAAAGAAGATAGGTTCATCATTAGGATAACAGGATCATTTTTCTTCTTCCTTGGGAATATCATTTAATGTTCATAATAATAATAATTTCAATAATAATATCAATATCGGATTATTGTTATATAATGATGTGAACTCATGCTATGGTAAGCCATGACTAATATTCATTTAACATGTATAATTATACTACCCTAAATCTAAATCGAAGTAATCACGGGTCCAATCGTCATCATCTGATGTCATCGCGTCTTCGTCTTGTCTTCTTCTTGGTTCTTTTATAACACAGTCTTTAGATGAAAATTCCTTTGAAATAAATGATAGCGTGCAGATATTGTAGAGTCCATAATTGTGTTCATTATTGTTCAGACCTTAGACTGTACTCTTTATTAGAAAGATCATGTGTGTCAATTGATAAGAAAAACGTTGCAGGTGATACGAAACCACTGGAACGTGATGAAACTTGAACACAACACAGTTCATTTAGGATCATCGTTCTCTGCAGTCCTGGTTATCAGTGGTGAGAATTGTATTGGACACAGTCTATTATAACACTCAGCATTCACAACATCTTTACCTTCTGAGATTTCCGGATATCGGTTGCTTCTTCTTGTAACTTTTGAGAATCTCTTTGATTTATCAATATGAAAGGTCTTTATTAAGATAGAATTCATAATTGCGATGTCTTGATTGAAGTCTTCATTCCCTAATCTGATACCAAATCTGGCAATTTTGCTAACCTATAATATCACAGCGTATAATAGCAATCAATAATATCCATCTAATTATTATCAAAATATGAAAATATATTATGTTTGGAATAATAAACAATAATAGATAGTAATTCATTATTAATCAAGTTGTTCATGTGATAGAACATTTTAATATCATAGGTGTAATTACCTTTTCCAACCCATAGGTGTCAGTGTGTTTTGAAACAACACGTGTTTATATCTTTATTAAACCAATAATACCAAAGAATGTATACTCATGAACCAAAATGAATAAATATATGAATGTATGAATGAATTGTTGTGTTTACTCAGAAAATTGAAACATTTTTCTTCTTATATTGGAACCATATAATTATATTTAATGAAGCAATATTCTTGTACTAGACATTACTTTATTAAATATTAATGTGTTTTCTCAATTGAGATATTGAACTGAAATAAAATAAAAAAATGAGAATTAAAAATAAAAATTGGAAAAATAAGAAGAAAGTAAGAATAAAATTTAAAAATGAAAAATAAAATTAAGAATAAAAATAAGAATAAAAATAAAAATAAGGCCTATATATTTTAATGACAAATGCAAAGTAATTATATTCTCCATGAAAATACCCTTATATTTTCATTATCTGGATGATTTCATATTTGTCATTACCTTGTATTACCAAAAATGATTCAATTATGCAACTTTGCATGTAATACCCTTCTTAATTATACCATTGTATCTTATTAATATTTATTCTTCATTAAAATGTGTGAAAAATAAGTATTGATCAAAAGTGATTATGTAATCAGGATCAAAAAACACATTTTTCCCTCTTAATACCAAAAAATATTATTTTATAAAATAATTTATGGATCTATCATAACCAAATTAAAAATAAGTATTTTTCTATAAATATTGTGCATGAATTTCATATCGATGTGTAGCATATATTTTTCAGAAGAGGTATGTACCTATTTAGGTAACCATCAAGAAAAGTAATATACTTGAATACTATAAATTTATCATGTGGAAAAATTATTCTAAATGTAAATTTGCTTTGTAAACCATATTGATGTGCCCTTATCCACTATTAACTAAATCAAGAAATAATAATTACTAAAGAAATATAGAAATATATATTACGTAGATAATAATTAATTATGTATCATAATTTTCTCAGAATTAAATATATTTGTGTAGCTTCACATAAAGAAACGTTTCTTTTCCTAGCATACATGAGGCCTCTGTCACACAAATCACACTTAGCAGCTGCTGATAAATTCATCACATTTCACTCTGACTGTCACAGATTCGTTCAGCTCAAACATTCCACATATGAAGTTATAGATATATATATATTTAACCAAAAATTGTTGTATAATGCGCATAGTAAACTATTAAATTTAATGTCTTAATATTTCTTTGAATATTCCCCAAGTACATATAGTATAATATTTTCCTCAAATTTAAGACACTTGAAAAAATGCTCTTGACTTGCAAAAATAGAAATGTCTTAGATTCTTTTTTTTTTTTTTTTACTGGCTACCAGGTTTTAAGTTGCGCCAGCTGAAAATAGAATGAATGGGATTCTATACTATTTGCTCAAAGTTCAAAGGCTGCAACTGTCACACGTCATACAGTTACTTTAGTTATAAAGCACAAAATAAATAATTAATACGTGCAACACATAATATAGTTCAACCAGTTATATTGTTATTATTTTAAAATGTTATACACATAAAATCATGCAATTTTTTCCAACATCCTGTGTGAATAAAGAAATAAATCCATTTTAGAGTTATTTGATCAAATTCTGCTTTGGAATGAAAACTCTAAGGAAACATAAAAATAAAATTAAATATCAAATTCATACAGAAACAGAATTATTTAAACATCTTATACATACACTCCCTGACAGAAGTTATGTCGCTTATCCATGTTATGTAAATAAAAGCTTATAACCTGACGTTAAATTCATACATTGGTTTTATAAATTACTCTTTTGAAAGCTGAAACCCTCCCAAATTTGGTTTTAGGTTAAGAAAATAAATTGGCATTAATGCTGAAATATTGTTCATTTAATGAACACAGAATGGCGAAATTTTGGCAAGACAAAAGTTTTGTCGCCCACAGAAAGTAATGTGATATTCAAACAAATAATTATCTTAAAATACAAATATATGTTGCATAACATTGGTGAATGAAGTTGTGGTGCTATTAGAGTCATATTTAATATTTTGTGTGACTTCTATGAGCTTGAAGGACTGCATCCATGCGGTTCAACAATGATTCATACAATTTATTAATGAACTCATCAGGAATAGCAAAGAATGCAGTCTTACATGCCTCCCAGAGTTCATCTAGATTCTTTGGTTTTGTCTTCCTAGCTTCCTCTTTCATCCTACCCCAAACATGCTCAATGATGTTCATGTCTGGTGACTGGGCTGGCCAGTCCTTTGATCACCTTGATCTTTTTTGCCTGGAGGAACTTTGTTGTAGAGATGGATATATGAGACGGAGCACCATCCTGCTGCAGAATTTGACCCCTTTTATGATTTGGAATGTAAGAGGTAGCTAATACTTCTTGATAATTTAGGCTATTGATATTGCCTTCCACCTTGCAAATGTTTCGCACACCCCATACTGACTGTAACCCAGACTATGATCTTTCCACCACCAAATGTAACTGTTTTCTTGGTGTATTTTGGATCCATACGGGCTCTAGTTAGGTCTCCTGCAGTATTTGCGGTGGCTGTGGTGTAACTCTACTAAAGATTCATCAGAGAAATCCACCATCTGCCACTTTTCCAGCGTCCATCTGTTTAGAAGGCTGTGGGACTTTGCAAATGCCACACGTTTTTTCATTTGCCTTTTGTTTAGTGCTGGCTTCTGGGCACCGATTCGACCATGGAGGCTATTTCGAGACAGAATTCTACAACTGTTCTAGTTGACACAGGGACTTGAGGTGACCAGGCCTGTTGGAGCTTTTCTGCAGTGGAAGAGGGACTTGCTTTGGATTTTCTAACCAACAAACGTTCCTCCTGAGCAGTTGTCTTGCAGGGTCTGCTGGACATGGGCTTGTCAAACACATCTCCAGTCTCTTCAAATCTTTATTTAATTCTTTGTACTTGACACTGAGACACATTAAAGATGCCAGCCACCTCTGCAGTGGATCTGGTCTTCAGCCTCTTGATAATGAAGGCTTTGGTCGCAGGGTGGATGTTTGGCTTGTTGTCAAAGCTCAAGTTGCTGTCCAAGTGAAGGTCTGGGGTGCTGGGTTTCTTTTTATACACACCCACTAATTAATCGATCATTTACTGAGCACTGGTGAGGATGTAAACTAGGATTGGGTGCATTATATGACCAGGCAACAAAACTTTTGTCTTGCCAAAATCTGACCATTCTGTGTTCATTAAAT
Organism: Phyllobates terribilis; assembly: GCF_046119375.1. Classification (NCBI taxonomy): domain Eukaryota; kingdom Metazoa; phylum Chordata; class Amphibia; order Anura; family Dendrobatidae; genus Phyllobates; species Phyllobates terribilis. The sequence goes on from NW_027362764.1 coordinate 451,510,582, forward strand.
GATCAATATTTCAGCATTGATGCCAATTTATTTTCTTAACCTAAACCAAATTTGGGAGGGTTTCAGCTTTCAAAAGAGTAATTTATAAAACCAAAGGATGAATTTAATGTCAGGTTCTAAGCTTTTATTTACATAACATAGATAAGCGACATACAGTGCTGGCCAAAAGTATTGGCACCCCTGCTATTCTGGCAGATAATACTCAGTTTCTTCTTGAAAATGATTGCAATCACAAATTCTTTGGTATTATTATCTTCATTTAATTTGTCTTCAATGAAAAAACACAAAAAGAATTGTCCTAAAGCCAAATTGGATATAATTCCACACCAAACCTAAAAAAGGGGGTGGACAAAAGTATTGGCACTCTTTGAAAAATCATGTGATGCTTCTCTAATTCGTGTAACTAACCTGTGGCACCTAACAGGTGTTGGCATTAACTAAATAACACTTGCAGCCAGTTAACATGGATAAAAGTTGACTCAACCTCTGTCCTGTGTCCTTGTGTGTTCCACAATGTGCATGGAGAAAAGAAAGAAGACCAAAGAACTGTCTGAGGACTTGAGAAACCAAATTGTGGGGAAGCATGAGCAATCTCAAGGGTACAAGTCCATCTCCAAAGACCTGAATGTTCCTGTGTCCTCCGTGTGCAGTGTCATCAAGAAGTTTAAAGCCCATGGCACTGTGGCTAACCTCCCTAGATGTGGACGGAAAAGAAAAATTGACGAGAGATTTCAACGCAAGATTGTGCGGATGGTGGAAAAAGAACCTCGACTAGCATCCAAAAAGTTCAAGCTGCCCTGCAGTCCGAGGGTGCAACATTGTCAACCCGTACTATCTGTCGACATCTGAATGAAAAGGGACTGTATGATAGGATACCCAGGAAGACCCCACTTCTTACCCCGAGACCTAAAAAAGCCAGGCTGGAGTTTGCCAACACTTACCTGAGAAAGCCTAAAATGTTTTGGAAGAATTTTCTCTGGTCAGATGAGACAAAAGTAGAGCTTTTTGGGAAAAAGCATCAACATAGAGTGTACAGGAAAAGAAAGAGGCATTCAAAGAAAAGAACATGGTCCCTACAGTCAAACATGGCAGAGGTTCCCTGATGTTTTGGGGTTGCTTTGCTGCCTCTGGCACTGGACTGCTTGACCGTGTGCATGGCATTATGAAGTCTGAAGACTACCAACAAATTGTGCAGCATAATGTAGGGCCCAGTGTGAGAAAGCTGGGTCTCCCTCAGAGGTCATGGGTTTTCCAGCAGGACAATGAACCAAAACACACTTCCAAAAGCACTATAAAATGGTTTTAGAGAAAGCACTGGAGACTTCTAAGGTGGTCAGCAATGAGTCCAGACCTAAATCCCATAGAACACCTGTGGAGAGATCTCAAAATGGCAGTTTGGAGAAGGCACCCTTCAAATATCAGGGACCTGGAGCAGTTGTCCAAAGAAGAATGGTCTACAATTCCAGCAGAGCATTGTAAGAAACTCATTGATGGTTACCGGAAGCGGTTGTTCGCAGTTATTTTGGCTAAAGGTTGTTCAACCAAGTATTAAGCTGAGGGTGCCAATACTTTCGTCCGGCCCTTTTTTGGAGTTTTGTGCGAAATGATCAATGATTTGATTTTTGCTTCATTCTCTTTTGTGTTTTTTCCTTGCAAGCAAATTAAATGAAGAGAATAATACCAAAGAATTTGTGATTGCAATCATTTTCAGGAAGAAACTGGGTATTATCTGACAGAATTGCAGGGGTGCCAATACTTTTGGCCAGCACTGTAACTTCTGTCAGGGACTGTATATTGGTTCTAATACAATTCAAAATAATGCTACTTTAATTTATATATGAGGTTCTAATTTATGAATTAATATTTTGTTTATTATATTACTATAAATATATATAAATACAATTATAAACATTCTCTTCTTAGACAAGTGTATATATATATATATGGTATATATATATATATATATATATATATATATATATATGAACTAGCAGATTATATATATATGAACTATTAGAAGCTATGTAACTACAATTTTACTGTATAAGAGAATAAATAACTAATGATACATTGTATAACACTTTGACACAACATATAATAACAATTTTTTCTTAGCCACTGCCTAAACCAAATCTTCTGTCTCTGTCAAAAATATCCAGAAAAGCTCTGTTTAGAAAAAACATCTTTCTATCCTTCAAAAGCTCAGATAATTGCTTGTTTTTCAGTCCACATTCCATGTCACTCTCAGTTGGTCGACTCACCTGCCTCGGTCCGTCAATTTCGGCCATTTTCCTTTTTAGAGAGTCACAGTTCTGAGTGTTAACTCTTTCTGTGAAGAAATTGACTTTTGAATCATCTCATATAGCTTATAACATATATGAAATCTTCTGCGTATTTCATAGATTTCATTTTGAGGATGACTCATTGGCTTTTGGTAAGCTTTCTTTTCTGGTTTTACAAATTTAGCTTGATTTATTTTCTTTTCACGATTTTCATGCTTTCTAGCAAAATCAAGCAACTGCGCACATACAAATAAAGTTCTTTTAGTGACGCAATAACTCGAGATACTGGATTTAAGAATTTGAATTTTTGTACAAAAGTGATTATCATTTGTTGTAATTTTCCATTTTTGATGAGAGCTTTGTACAACCGTTCAAATATGGACATGAATGTATATGTACATTCTTTCCTACCAATCCTTAATTTTTGTAGATCATCTATGTTGGGGAAATCCTTTCTGGCACAATAAATCAAATATTTTAGTCTGTCCGAATCATTTATCCATTCATTAGGAGAGTCATTTTCACAGGGCATTAAATTTAAACGTCTGGAAAATGTCACAGGAATCCACATTTTAAATAATTGATTCCTCTCCTCATTGGATAGATAAAACTTATCAGAAAATCTCTCAGATATCTCTGAATTTCTAGAGACATGGATTTTGACATCATATTTTGGCATGATTTTGTATAATTTTAGCAAATTTTTCCTCATTTTAATTTGAAGTTGGGCCTCGGTAGCTCCTAAAGTTTCTGCTATTTTTAGTGGCCCTTGTACGTTAGCTCCTCCTACGTCACTAATGTCTCCACCCACATCACCTAATATGTCAGTTTCTCGTATGTCAATCATGCCTCCTCCCATGTCAGGTTTTTGTATGTCCGTCTCTTCGTCAGACCCAAGGTCACCTTCAGTTACAGACACGTGTCTTACTTCTTGCTCAATTTCCACATTACAGTCAGAATCAGTATCACCATTTGACACTATTTCTACACTATTGTCCTGCTTAGACCTCTCAAGCACAAGACGATGAAATACATGTATCAAATGTAGAATATTCCTCAATTTGTGTTTGTCTCTATTTACCAATTTAGAAGTTAACTGTAAATTCTGAAATTCACATTCTCTATATAAACTAAGCCACACAACATCTAAGTCATTTCCTTCATTGACCCTGAAGCTAATCTTACTTTGTTTAGCAAAAGAAGAAATTATATCCATATTTTGCTTACCTTCAGATTTCTTAGCTTCTGATGATCAGCACGTACTATCCTCAGTTCGTCTGATCTGATCCTTGTAGTACCTCTGGTGCCTGTCAGTCCATCTGTAGAATAGATCAGTCCTCAATCTGTAGGTTCTTTCTGATTCTTGTGACAAAGTTAGTGGATTTCCTGACACGTGAACAACAGCTGTTCAGCTCGTCTCATCTCTTCTCTCCCCCCTTTGTTCAAGAAGGAAATTCACTTAAAAACACAAAAAATCAGGACTGGCTAATGCTCGCCAATGTAAAAAAGTACTTCTTTCTCTAAAATTTTCTATCAAGGACTTCTATATCACGATATTCTTATAAAAAAATGTATCGATTTATTCTTGGATTGTCCATTAAAAAGAATAATTGCAGAAGGTACATACAATAGCTAAATAGTTAGAGTAATTGTCCATTTGTCCATAATTAGCTTAATAGTTGAGATTCACCCATCTTTCCCTGGAATCCTGGATGGTAGATTGCGTCTGTCTGTGTCCAGCACGTGTGTCCGGAAGACACCATGTGTCCGGGTAAAGAACGTGTTTCATTGGGCCTACATCAGCAGCTGGTTTACACACAGACCCTCATCCTGTGTCCTGTGGAATGGCAAGCAACCCCCCCTATCTCTAACATGGGCTTTTATAGGTCGGTCATATGGCACCTGTTCTTTTAATTATGGTGCTGAACCAAAAATACACAAATAGCGCATGTCAGCTAAAAACCCAAACACGATGGCAGATGCAATCTGTATGGTACAGAATTGTGAATTAAAAATGAAATGAATATCCATAATTAATATTTAACAATTTCAATTGATGATTTTTGTGTGATTTTGTTGTCAGCACATTCAACTTTGTACAGAACAAAGTATTCAATGAGAATATTTCATTCATTCAGATCTAGGATGTGTTATTTGAGTGTTCCCTTTATTTTTTTGAGCAGTGTATTTACAAAAATGTGAGGGGTGTATTCACTTTTGTGAGATACTGTATAACAGTATAGCGAAAGGGCCAGGACCACTCACGTCAATAGCGATGACACCCGGTGACGTCACCAACAACATGCATCCACTTTCAAATTACACGCCCAGCAGTGACGCAAATGGAGGGGTGGGACTACTCACATCAACAGTGATGATACCTGGAGAAACGCCATAAGGGGCGACGTCACCAACAATATGCATCCACGCTCTAATAGTATGCCCAGCAGTGGCGTGAGCAGAGGGGCGAGACAGCTCATGTCAATAGTGTTGATACTCGGTGATGCACCCTTAGGGGCAGTGTCACCCACAACATGCATCCACACTCTAATAACATACCCAGCAGTGACGCGGGACGATGGGTGGGACAAGGATGTCACACTCCAGGTTAATTTCTGGTCTGGGGGATTTAAATCCCTCATCAGTGTAGGGACATGACAGCGCACAGCCACACACGATATACGCACATCATGGAGCTGCTATCTGAAGCATATATCTCTGCAATCTGGTAAGGTTATTTCATTTATTTTGCAACATATTTCTTACTTGAGACTTCTAACCATCGGGGAAATTTGTATGCACAGAGTCTACAGTACATGAATCTCGATTCCTGTAATGATCCCCTTTTCATTTCATTTTTCTGACTCTGATTTAATTCTAAAATGACCAATTCACTAAGGGTGACTCCTATTGTTGTTTGACTAAATCTATAGGTTCATATGTCCCTTCTTTTATGATTGGTCATATCATTTAAGATGTAATTAGTGTTGAGCATTTTGATACTGAAATATCGGGTATTGGCCGATATTCGCGGTATCGGAATTCCGATACTTAAGTCCGATACTTTTGCAATATAGTATACCGGAATCGGAAGTTCCCATAATGCAATGAGCCAGTTTCATTTTATTCAGCCAATGAGGATCATAAGAAGTGTGGGCACATCCTGTTAGGCATGTAGGCATCTTAACTAATGGCATGGCTGTGATTGGCTGCTGAAATGATGTCATGATGCACTATAAAAGCCACCGCCGCCATTTTCAGCTCACTCTGCTGTGAATTCAGTTAGGGATAGGACGCTATTGTTTTGAGGGACAGTTTTAGCTACCTATTTGGTCTATTCTGCTTTACCCAAGCTACTTTATAAATCGCTGTGCCTTGCAGCGCCAGTGCACAGTTCTCTGTGCTGTTCCCCGCTGTCTGCAAGGTCTCTGTGTGTGAGTGCAGCTCACCCTGTAGTGTGTGCTTCAACCACGTCTGGTTGTAGTGCATTCAGTGTGTGTCACTGCCTCATACATTGTCCTTTTTTGCTACTTCATAATTTTTCCTGATATCTCCTATTAGTGTGGTGGTTCCATCCGTATTCAGCTAAATTGGTTCCAAACACACTATATAGGAGTAGATAGAGAATTTTTTTTTTGTCTTGCAGCGCTAGTGCACAGTGCTCTGCATCTGCACTGTTCACCGCTGTCTGCAAGGTCTCTGCGTGTGAGTGCAGCTCACCCTGTAGTGTGTGCTTCAACCACGTCTGGTTGTAGTGCACTCAGTGTGTGTCACTGCTTCATATATTGTCCTTTTTTGCCAAATCATAATTTTTCCTGATATCTCCTATTAGTGTGGTGGTTCCATCAGTATTCAGGTAAATTGGTTCCAAACACACTATATAGGAGTAGATAGAGATTTTTTTTTGTCTTGCAGCTCTAGTGCACAGTGCTCTGCATCTGCACTGTTCACCGCTGTCTGCAAGGTCTGTGAGTGTGAGTGCAGCTCACCCTGTAGTGTGTGCTTCAGCCACGTCTGGTTGTAGTGCACTCAGTGTGTGTCACTGCCTCATACATTGTCCTTTTTTGCCAATTCATAATTTTTCCTGATTTCTCCTATTAGTGTTGTGGTTCAATCCGTATTCAGCTACATTGGTTCCAAACACACTATATAGGAGTAGTTAGAGGAGCCTTTCTGAAGCATTGTGCCCTGCAGCCCCAGCCAGATTAGTATTAGCCTATTTTTTGTAGCCTCATCTATTGCATTGTAGATTACCTTCCTACATTGTAATAGCTACAAAAAGTTTGTGATACTATCGGTATTACATCTTTGGGCACATCCAGTGTCTTTTTGTGACAAAAAAAACCTAAATAAAGTTCACCAAACACTCCACTTTACAGTTGCGTAGGCCACATTAGCTCCTATTAAAGTCTAGTCCACACTTTATAAAATTAGTGTTTCTTATACCTGTTAGCAGCTGTTCAGGAATAAGCACACTAAGCCCTTAGTACTTTTCTGCATATCTTTATCAGTCTACCAAGATGAAGAAGGCAGGGAGTAAGGCATGTGGTCGTGGTCGTGGGCATGGAGTTTCTGCAGGGAGAGGACGTGAGGATTCTGTGCCTGCAGGGAGAGGACGTGGGGATTCTGTGCCTGCTGCGGGCATCAGTGACTCAGCATCCCCCAGTTTTACCAGGGAACAGTCCTTTATGCGCAGCTTGGTAGGAGCTAGCCGTACCCCACTGCTGCGGGAAGACCAAATTGAAGCCGTTGTCGGATGGATGGCAGCTAATGCATCGACTTCAATTAGTTCCAGATCCTCTCAGGTCCTGAGCACTGAAGAGCACTCATCTGTCTCTTCACCACCTGCCAAATCGCCCAGGCAGTCAGAGAACCCTGGACAGTAGCCATATCTACTTCTGTTCTCTGAATCTCTTGGCTTGGAAAGAGGGGGCCAGCCAAGCAGAATTTGAGAATTTGAAGAAGAGGTAGTATGCAGTGATGCGCAACCGTTTTGTCTCTCTGAATCTGAAGAGGCGGGTGGGCCAGTGCCTATGGTCAGCAGCACACCTCAGTACTCATCTGATGATGAGGCTCAGGTGCCACTTTCTGGTGCATACTGTGCTGTCGAGACTACCCAGGAGAAGCAGTTGTTTGAAGAGGGTGGTGTAGATGATCAGGTCCTTGACCCATCATGGCGTGAGGGACAGAAAGGTGGTGGGAGCAGCTCTGAGGAAGAGATTCCCCGAACAGCCCAAAAAGGAGGGAGAGGGAGGGGGCAGACTTGGTTGCCTGTAGCCTCCACTTCGGCACCCATTAGGAGCATGGCTCTTCCAAAATCCTAAGCGGGCGCTCCCAAGACTTGCAGTGCCTGGTCCTTTTTGACACAGTTGCAGATGACATTTGCTTTGTCAAATGCAAGCTGTGTAATCAGCAGGTGAAAAGAGGGAAAAGTGTCAGCAACCTCAATACCACAAATATGTGGAAACATATGCAGACCAAGCACGTGGTGGAGTTACAAAAACACACTGAAGACCTAGGCCAACCTACAGCGCCACCTACCACCTCTTCAGCTCGTGTTGTAGCCTCTTCCTCCAGCTCACACACAGCCGGTTCGGCTTCCTCACAGGATCGCCATGGAAGAATCTCTGGCACTGTTGTTCAGAGACACAGTGTAATTCCACCCACAGCACCACTTTCCCAGTCATCCTTACACTCCCAGGCCAGTCTACAGCCATCGTTAGCAGAGGCATGCGAGAAAAGGCGCCCATACTCGGCAAACCACCCCCGAGCACAGACTCTGAATGCTGGCATTGCTAAACTACTGGCCCTTGAAATGCTATCATTCAGGCTGGTGGAGACTGACACCTTCAATAACTTTATGGCATTGGCAGTCCCACAATACAACGTGCCTAGCCGCTTTTATTTCAGCAGGCAAGCCGTCCCTGCCCTGCAACATCATGTGAAGGGAAAAATTAAACATGCGCTACAAAACGCCGTCAGTAGCAAGGTCCACCTGACCACCGATGCGTGGACCAGTAAGCATGGACAGGGACGATACCTTTCCCTCACTGCCCATTGGGTAAATGTTGTGGAGCCGGGTACAGATCTTGAGAGTGGCGCTGTACGTGTTCTGCCAACTCCAAGGATTGCAGGAATCCAGTCTGTACACATTGACTCCTTCTCATACTCCAGTTCCTCTGAATCAGCACTGCCGGAGCCGTCACAGTCTACCTCCACATCGACCCGTGAACGGTTACCTGTTATGATGACCGATATGAGCACAGCCATGGCCAAATGTAAACAGGCCGTATTAAAATAAATTTCTTTGGGGAATCGAAGCCACACAGCGCAGGAGCTCTGGAATGCCATCCAGCAGCAGAGCGACGTGTGGTTTTTGCCAGCGAATCTCCAGCCAGGCATGGTAGTGTGTGACAATGGCCGAAATCTGGTGGCAGCTCTGGGCCTAGGCAACCTCACTCACATCCCATGTCTGGCACATGTGCTCAACTTGGTCATGCAGAGTTTTTTGAGGGACTATCCGGATCTTGATGCACTGCTTCACAAGGTCCACATAGAGTGTGCTCACAATTGACTCGTTCCAGCAATGCAAGATCACGCATTGCAGCTCTGCAGCGCTGATTACGTCTTCCGGAACATCGCATCATATGTGACCTACCCACCAGGTGGAATTCAACGTTACATATGTTGGAGAGGTTGTGTGATCAGCAGGCAGCAGTAATGGAGTACCAGCTGCAGCAGGCGCAAACAAGTCGCAGTGCGCGCCGTTCACACTTCACCACCACTAAGTGGGCCTCTATGAAGGACATTGGCCACGTTTTGCGTGCCTTCGATTATTCCACGTTGATGGTGAGTGCAGATGATGCACTAGTCAGCATGACTATCCCCCTTATCTGTCTGCTTGAAAAAACACTGCAAGCACTAAGGGACGAGGTTTTGGAAGAGGTGGAGGATGAGGAGTCACAAATGCCATCTGCTTCTCTACAGTCTGCGCAACGTGGTTCCTCACAAACGCCTAGGCAGGGGACACTTTGTGAGGAGGATGAGGAGGAGTCAATAGATGAGGAAGACATCTGTCCAGAGGAGGGAGGTACACAATGCCTAGTAGTCAGTATCTAGAGCGAGGGTGGGGTGATGCAGAGCAGGCAGAGATCACGCCTCAAGCAGGGGACAGCGTTTCTTGGCCAGTTGGCAGTCTGCAGCACATGGTTGATTTCATGCTGCAGTGCCTGAGAAACGACTGCCGCATCGCCCACATTCTCAACACGGCTGATTATTGGGTGTCCACCCTCCTAGATCCTCGCTACTGGGACAACTTACAAAGCCTCATAACACCATTGAACCCGGAGCGTAAAATGCAGGAGTACCAAGACGCACTGGTGTATTCCAACATGTTCTCCATTCCAACCGAGAGCAGTGCTGCTAGTGCTTTACAAAGCAGCTCTGTGCGTCAAGGCAGTGGAGGAAGCTCTGCACAAAGAGGGAGCAGAAGCAGCACCTCAGCACAAGGCAAGACCAGTATGGCTGAAATGTGGCAAAGGTTTGTGTCCCCGCCGCCACAAATGTCTACACCATCACAGACGGCTCAAGTCAGCAGGAGGCAACGTTTCCGTCAGATGGTGACAGACTACATGTCTTGCCCTCTTAGTGTACTCCCAGACGGCTCTTCTCCCTTCAAGTTTTGGGTCTGTAAGCTGGATACATGGCCAGAAATTAGTCAGTATGCATTGGAGGTGCTAGATTGCCCTGCTGCTAGTGTATTATCGGAACGCGTCTTTAGTGCAGCACGTGGCGTACTAACAGACTGTCGCATGCGACTATCCTCCAATAACGATGACCGGCTTACTTTTCTCAAAATGAACAAGGCCTGGATCTCTCATGAATTTGCCAGGCCTCTTCCAGAATAAATAATTGGTTGGCAACAGTATCCAGGTCTCCTGTTGTGTTCATGTTTCTACCACCTGAACTGTAATCCCTGAGCTCCAACACTGCCAGTTGGCGCTCAGAAGTGCCATCTGCACAGTCAACACTTGCTGCCATGTTATTGGGGTTCAGTAAAGTCAGCTGTTCCCCTGCTGTGCGGATGGCAATTTCTCCTGCTCTGTCCACATTCACACTACTACAGATTTTAAAGTTGCTCCAATTACACCTCTGGCTCCTCTTTTTTCAGTATTATCCCTGAGCTCCAACACCGCCAGTTGGCACTCGGAAGTGCCGTCTGCACAGTCAACACTTGCTGCTGTGTTATTGGGGTATAGTAACGTCAGCTGTTCCCCTACTGTGCGGACGGCAATTTATCCTGCTCTGTCCACATTCTCACTACTACAGTTTTTAAAGTTGCTCCAATTACACCTCTGGCTCCTCTGTTTTCAGTATTATCCCTGAGCTCCAACACCGCCAGTTGGCGCTCAGAAGTGCTGTCTGCACAGTCAACACTTGCTGCCATGTTATTGGGGTTCAGTAATGTCTGCTGTTCCCCTGCTGTGCGGATGGCAATTTCTCCTGCTCTGTCCACATTCTCACTACTACAGATTTTAAAGTTGCTCCAATTATACCTCTGGCTCCTCTGTTTTCAGCATTATCCCTGAGCTCCAACACCGCCAGTTGGCGCTCGGAAGTGCCGTCTGCACAGTCAACACTTGCTGCTGTGTTATTGGGGTTCAGTAACGTCAGCTGTTCCCCTGCTGTGAGGACGGCAATTTCTCCTGCTCTGTCCTCAATCACACTACTACAGATTTTAAAGTTGCTCCAATTACACCTCTGGCTCCTCTTTTTTCAGTATTATCCCAGAGCTTCAACACCGCCAGTTGGCGCTTGGAAGAGCCGTCTGCACAGTCAACACTTGCTGCCATGTTATTGGGGTTCAGTAACGTCAACTGTTCCCCTGCTGTGCGGACGGAAATGTCTCCTGCTCTGTCCTCATTCACACTACTACAGATTTTAAAGTTGCTCCAATTACACCTCTGGCTCCCCTGTTTTCAATATTATCCCTGAGCTCCAACACTGCCAGTTGGCGCTCGGAAGTGCCGTCTGCACAGCCAACACTTGCTGCTGTGTTATTGGGGTTCAGTAACGTCAGCTGTTCCCCTGCTGTGCGGACGGCAATTTATCCTGCTCTGTCCACATTCTCACTACTACAGATTTTAAAGTTGCTCCAATTACACCTCTGGCTCCTCTGTTTTCAGTATTATCCCTGAGCTCCAACACCTCCAGTTGGCGCTCAGAAGTGCCGTCTGCACAGTCAACACTTGCTGCCATGTTATTGGGGTTCAGTAATGTCTGCTGTTCCCCTGCTGTGCGGACGCAATTTCTCCTGCTCTGTCCACATTCTCACTACTACAGATTTTAAAGTTGCTCCAATTACACCTCTGACTCCTCTTTTTTCAGTATTATCCCAGAGCTCCAACACCGCCAGTTGGCGCTCGGAAGTGCCGTCTGCACAGTCAACACTTTCTGACATGTTATTGGGGTTCAGTAACGTCAGCTGTTCCCCTGCTGTGCGGACGGAAATGTCTCCTGCTCTGTCCTCATTCACACTACTACAGATTTTAAAGTTGCTCCAATTACCCCTCTGGCTCCTCTGTTTTCAGTATTATCCCTGAGCTCCAACACCACCAGTTGGCGCTCGGATGTGCCGTCTGCACAGTCAACATTTGCTGCCGTGTTATTGGGGTTCAGTAACATCAGCTGTTCACCTGCTGTGCGGACGGCAATTTCTCCTGCTCTGTCATCATTTACACTACTACAGATTTTAAAGTTGCTCCAATTACACCTCTGGCTCCTCTGTTTTCAGTATTATCCCTGAGCTCCAACACCGCCAGTTTGCGCTCGGAAGTGCCGTCTGCACAGTCAACGCTTGCTCCGGTGTAATTAGGGATCAGTAACGTCAGTTGATCCCCAGCTGTGTGTCCGGCAAATTCTCCTGCTTTGTCCACATCCACAGTACTACTGATTTAAAACTTGCTCCAATTACACCTCTGGCTCCTCTGTTTTTAGTATTTACCCTGGGCTCCAATACCGCTAGTTGCTGCTCAGAAGTGCCGTCTGCACAGTCAACGCTTGCTCCAGTGTTATTGGGGTTCAGTAACGTCAGCTTATCCCCAGCTGTGTGTCCGGCAAATTCTCCTGCTTTGTCCACATCCACTGTAGTACTGATTTAAAACTTGCTCCAATTACACCTCTGGCTCCTCTGTTTTTAGTATTTACCCTGGGCTCCAATACCACTAGTTGCTGATCAGAAGTGCCGTCTGCACAGTCAACGCTTGCTCCAGTGTTATTGGGGTTCATTAACGTCAACTGATCCCCAGCTGTGTGTCCGGCAAATTCTCCTGCTTTGTCCACAACCACTGTACTACTGATTTAAAACTTGCTCCAATTACACCTCTGGCTCCTCTGTTTTTAGTATTTACCCTGGGCTCCAATACCGCTAGTTGCTGCTCAGAAGTGCTATCTGCACAGTCAACGCTTGCTCCAGTATTATTGGGGTTACGTAATGTCAGCTGATCCCCAGTTGTGAGTCCGGCAAATTCTCCTACTTTTTCCACATCCACTGTACTCCTGATTTAAAACTTGCTCCAATTACACCTCTGGCTCCTCTGTTTTTAGTATTTACCCTGGGCTCTAATACGCTAGTTGTTGCTCAGAAGTGCCGTCTGCACTGTCAACGCTTGCTCCAGTGTTATTGGGGTTCAGTAACATCAGCTGATCCCCAGCTGTGTGTCCGGCAATTTCTCCTGCTCTGTCCACATTCACACTACTACAGATTTTAAAGTTGCTCCAATTACGCCTCTGGCTCCACTCTGTTTTTAGTATTTACCCTGGGTTCCAGCACCGCCAGCTGTTTCTCAGCAGTGTCTTTGGCACGGGTACTCCCTCCTGCCAGCCTGGTTCCAGCACGCCAGCTGTTTCCGGGTACTGTCAACGTCACTTTGCCTCCAATGCGTTGTCCTGTCGGGTTAGCCGACTCTATGGTGTCTGCAGTCTAGGTGACTCCTATGTGGGCTGCGGGATCTGGCAATGAAGGCTGGTTCCATAGTGCCAATAGGACAAGCACCCCCTGTAGGACTGTAGGTTTTTGTAACTGCGGCCAGCTCGCGGCCTTGAAACTTTTTTTTACATGGGTCATTGGTACCTTCTGCTACCCTTCCGGGTTCCAGTACCATCAGCTGGTTCTCGGCAGTGCCTTTGGCTTAGGTGCCTCCTTCTCGGTATCCAAGTTCCACCAATGTCTGCTGGTCCTTGGTAGTGCTTTCTGGCACAGGTACCTCCTGCTTAGTAACCGAGTTCCAGTACCGACAGCTGCTCCTCGGTAGTTCCATTGGCTCTTGTACCTTCTGCTACCCATCCGGGTTCCAGTACCATCAGCTGGTCCACGCTAGTTCCTCAGCCTTCTTGTACCTTCTGCTACATTTCCAAGTTCAAGCTTTTTGAAATGGTTCTTGGTAATCACTCTGGATCTCCCTGACGAGGACCCTGAAGACGAGGACCCTGAAGACCACCCCGAAGAAGATGAGGACCCCGAAGACGAGGACCCTGAAGACGAGGACCCTAAAGACCAACTCAAAGAAGACGAGGACCCCGAAGACGAGGACCCTGAAGACGAGGACCCTGAAGACCAACCCGAACGAGATGAGGACCCCGAAGACGAGGACCCTGAAGACCAACCCGAAGAATACGAGGACCCCAAAGACGAGGACCCTGAAGACGAGGACCCTGAAGACCAACCCAAAGAAGACGAGGACCCCGAAGACGAGGACCCTGAAGACGAGGACCCTGAAGACCAACCCGAAGAAGACGAGGACCCCGAAGACGAGGACCCTGAAGACGAGGACCCTGAAGACTACCCCGAAGAAGACGAGGACCCTGAAGACAACGACCTTGAACACGAGGACCCTGAAGACCACCCCGAAGAAGACAAGGACCCCGAAGACAACGACCCTGAAGACTAGGACCCCGAAGATGACGACCCTGAAGACCACCCCGAAGAAGACCAAGAAGATGACCCTGAAGAAGTTGACCAAGAGGACAAAGAAGACAAGACAACCACGAAGATACAGAAGAACTAGAGACAGAAAACCAAGAAGCAGAATTACAAGAAGCTGCAGAACAAAAAGCGGAAGAACATTAAGCATAAGACTAAAAATCAGAGCAAAAGATAATATCTAAATTATAAGCAGAAGATGACTAAGCAGTGTATGGGGGTGAGTCCGTTCCTCCTCGTGGTGCCCCTGGAAAAGACCTGCTGCTGCAGGCCAAACTGAACGCGGACAAATCCTGTTGTAAATCTTTTGTGACGGGCAGAACGAAAGGTGTAATGTTCAAACTTTTATAGATAACAACTACAGGAATGCCTGTCACAAATAAGAATATGATGAAGAAGAAGAATATGAAGAAGATGAAGAAGTAGAATATGAAGAAGAATAATAGTTGAATAAGAAGAATATGAAGAATGTAAAAAAAAAGAATAATACGAAGAAGGTGAAGAAGGTGAAGAAGTTGATGAAAAAGATGCTGATGCTGAGGATGATGAAGGAGAAAGTGTGGGAGAAGTAAAAAAGAAGGTGAAGAGCATGGAAGTAGTGAAACATAAATATCTGACAAAATATAAAAATACTTAACATAGTCAATATTTCCGTAACTTGGAACGTCTTAAAAAAATATATTAATTCCTGCTATTCCATTTGATTGGGCTAAACCTCTATGCCTTTATTGTCTCCCCCACCTCCCCCAATACATTCTACATTATTCTTAGTTGTTTTCCTTCATGTAGAATTAACCTACAAGGAAAGAAAGGGTTTATTTTCATTCCGATATTTCTGTCCCATTGACTTGCATTGGTTTCCGGTATCGGAATCAGCGAAATCCGATACTTTTGGGGTATTGGTCCGATCCAATCCGATCCGATATTTCCCGATATCGGAAGGTATCGCTCAACACTATATGTAATATAAATATTGCATCCTTCGGGGAGCATAAAATTTATTCTGGAAGGATACAATAATGCATGTGATATAAATGTTTCCCTGATATTAGTAATAGAGAAATTATACATTGGTCTGGGAAGACCTTTTTCTATTTATTATGTTATGATGGATTTCTTTTCTTTTGTATGGAAATTCTTATTGTTTTTTTCATTTTAGGTTACACAGAGATTGAAAAAGACACGTCTTAGGGTCGAAACGTTACTTTGTTGGATTGCATTGTAAATTAAAGCATCACTTCTGACAATTTTGAGTGCCGAGTATTTTGCATTTTAGTCTATATGGAGTGGAATCCTTACTCGAGTACCACATCCAGAGCATCCTATATTTATTTCCCTCAAATAAAATACTGACATCTCTTCATGATTTTTTTTGAAAACACAGTCTGCAAAAAAAAAACACAGAAATGTGAACAGTTCTATAGAATATGATGGGTGTTCCATCTATGAAAAAGGCCTCATGCTGTGGCTACGTGGCAATTATGGCTACAGTACAGGTGAATGGGGTTACAATGTGACTGCAAGGGTACTATAAATGAAACAAGAAAGTCGCAAGAAGTTCAATCGAGTTGCATCTACCCTTGGTGTTGCAATGAGTCCTCAGTCACTGCTATTGCACTGCAATGTAGGAGAGACTCCTAGCAAACTTTGGTGGTGCAACAGTTGTTGAAACCAAAGTCCCCATATTGCCCAAGTCTTATTTAGACAGTAAATATAGCAGGTAATATTAAAACCATTATATAATGAGAGAGGAGAATTTCCAAGTTCATTAAGAGCAATCACAAAGACAACAAATATTCTAGTATCCCTTTTACTCTCTGGTCAGATTCACTGTGCATTAAATTACATATTTTTAAACCTTTCACTCTGAAGCCTGTTTTCACTTTCCTGACCAGACCAAATGTACAAGTGACCAGTGTCACTTTATATGGTAATAACTAGTGTTGAGCGATACCTTCCGATATCGGGAAATATCGGATCAGATTGGATCGGACCGATACCGAAAAAGTATCGGATATCGCCGATTCCGATACCGGAAACCAATGCAAGTCAATGGGACATAAATATCGGAATTAAAATAAACCCTTTCTTTCCTTGTAGGTTAATTCTACATGAAGGAAAACAACTAAGAATAATGTAGAATGTATTGGGGGAGGTGGGGGAGACAATAAAGGCATAGAGGTTTAGCCCAATCAAATGGAATAGCAGGAATTACTATTTTTTAAGATGTTCTGAGTTACGGAAATATTAACTATGTTAAGTATTTTTATATTTTGTCAGATATTTATGTTTCACTACTTCCATGCTCTTCACCTTCTTTTTTACTTCTCCCACACTTTCTCCTTCATCATCCTCAGCATCTTTCTCATCCACTTCTTCTTCACCTTCTTCTTCTTCACCTTCTTCGTATTATTCTTTTTTTTACTTTCTTCATATTCTACTTCTTCATCTTCTTCATATTCTTCTTCTTCATCATATTCTTATTTGTGACAGGCATTCCTGTAGTTGTTATCTATAAAAGGTTGGACATTACACCTTTCGTTCTGCCCTTCACAAAGGATTTACAACAGGATTTGTCCGCGTTCAGTTTGGCCTGCAGGAGCAGGTCTTTTCCAGGGGAACCACGAGGAGGAACGGACTCACCCCCATACACTGCTTAGTCATCTTCTGCTTATAATTTAGATATTATCTTTTGCTCTGAATTTTAATCTTATGCTTAAAGTTCTTCCGCTTTTTGTTCTGCAGCTTCTTGTATTTCTGCTTCTTGGTTTTCTGTCTCTTGTTCTTCTGTATCTTGGTACTTGTCTTCTCTTCTTTGTCCTCTTGGTCAACTTCTTCAGGGTCATCTTCTTGGTCTTCTTCAGGGTGGTCTTCAGGGTGGTCGTCTTCCGGGTCCTCGTCTTCGGGGTCCTCGTCTTCTTCGGGTTGGTCTTCTGGGTCCTCGTCTTCGGGGTCCTCGTCTTCTTCGGGGTGGTCTTCAGGGTCCTCGTCTTCTTCGGGGTGGTCTTCAGGGTCCTCGTCTTCAGGGTCCTCGTCTTCTTCGGGGTGGTCTTCAGGGTCCTCGTCTTCAGGGTCGTCGTCTTCGGGGTCCTCGTCTTCTTCGGGTTGGTCTTCAGGGTCCTCGTCTTCAGGGTCCTCGTCAGGGAGATCCAGAGTGATTACCAAGAACCATTTCAAAAAGCTTGAACTTGGAAATGTAGCAGAAAGTACAAGAAGGCTGAGGAACAACCGAGGACCAGCTGACGGTACTGGAACCCGGATGGGTAGCAGAAGGTACAAGAGCCAATGGAACTACCGAGGACCAGCTGATGTTACTGGAACTCGGTTACTAAGCAGGAGGTACCTGTGCCAGAAAGCACTACCAAGGACCAGCAGACGTTGGTGGAACTTGGATACGGAGAAGGAGGCACCTAATCCAAAGGCACTGCCGAGAACCAGCTGACGGTACTGGAACCCGGATGGGTAGCAGAAGGTACCCATGTAAAAAAAAGTTCAAGTCCGCGAGCCGGCCGCAGTTACCAAAACCCACAGTCCTACAGGGGGTGCTTGTCCTATTGGCACTATGGAACCAGCCTTCATTGCCAGATCCCGCAGCCCACATAGGAGTCACCTAAACTGCAGGCACCATAGAGTCGGCTAACCCGACCGCAACACGACAGGACAACGCATTGGAGGCAAAGTGACGTTGACACTACCCGGAAACAGCTGGCGTGCTGGAACCAGGCTGGGCAGGAGGGAGTACCCGTGCCAAAGACACTGCCGAGAACCAGCTGACGGTACTGGAACCCGGATGGGTAGCAGAAGATACAAGAGCAAATGGAACTATCGAGGACCAGCTGACGGTACTGGAACCCGGATGGGTAGCAGAAGGTACAAGAGCCAATGGAACTACCGAGGACCAGCTGATGTTACTGGAACTCGGTTACTAAGCAGGAGGTACCTGTGCCAGAAAGCACTACCAAGGACCAGCAGATGTTGGTGGAACTTGGATACTGAGAAGGAGGCACCTAATCCAAAGGCACTGCTGAGAACCAGCTGACGGTACTGGAACCCGGATGGGTAGTAGAAGGTACAAGAGCAAATGGAACTACCGAGGACCAGCTGACGGTACTGGAACCCGGATGGGTAGCAGAAGGTACAAGAGCCAATGGAACTATCAAGGACCAGCTGATGTTACTGGAACTCGGTTACTAAGCAGGAGGTACCTGTGCCAGAAAGCACTACCATGGACCAGCAGACGTTGGTGGAACTTGGATACCGAGAAGGAGGCACCTAATCCAAAGGCACTGCCGAGAACCAGCTGACGGTACTGGAACCCGGATGGGTAGCAGAAGGTACCCATGTAAAAAAAAGTTCAAGTCCGCGAGCCGGCCGCAGTTACCAAAACCCACAGTCCTACAGGGGGTGCTTGTCCTATTGGCACTATGGAACCAGCCTTCATTGCCAGATCCCGCAGCCCACAAAGGAGTCACCTAAACTGCAGGCACCATAGAGTCGGCTAACCCGACCGCAACACGACAGGACAACGCATTGGAGGCAAAGTGACGTTGACACTACCCGGAAACAGCTGGCGTGCTGGAACCAGGATGGGCAGGAGGGAGTACCCGTGCCAAAGACACTGCCGAGAACCAGCTGGCTGTGCTGGAACCCAGGGTAAATAATAAAAACAGAGTGGAGTCAGAGGCCTAATTGGAGCAAGTTTTAAATAAGTAGCACAGTGAATGTGGACAGAGCAGGAGAAATTGCCGTGAACACAGCAGGGGAACAGCTGACGTTACTGAACCCCAATAACACCGCAGCAAGTGTTGACTGTGCAGACAGCACTTCCGAGCGCCAACTGGCGGTGCTGGTGCCCAGGGATAAGAATAAAAACAGAGGAGCCAGAGGTGTAATTGGAGCAACTTTAAAATGTGTAGTACAGTGGATGTGGACAAAGCAGGAGAAATTGCCGTGAACACAGCAGGAAAACAGCTGACGTTACTGAACCCCAATAACACCGCAGCAAGTGTTGACTGTGCAGACGGCACTTCTGAGCGCCAACTGGCGGTGCTGGAGCCCAGGGATAAGAATAAAAACAGAGGAGCCAGAGGTGTAATTGGAGCAACTTTAAAATGTGTAGTACAGTGGATGTGGACAAAGCAGGAGAAATTGCCGTGAACACAGCAGGGGAACAGCTGACGTTACTGAACCCCAATAACACGGCGGCAAGTGTTGACTGTGCAGACGGCACTTCCGAGCGCCAACTGGCGGTGTTGTATCTCAGGGATAATACTGAAAACAGAGGAGCCAGAGGTGTAATTGGAGAAACTTTCAAATCTGTAGTAGTGAGAATGTGGACAGAGCAGGAGAAATTGCCGTCCGCACAGCAGTGGAACAGCTGACGTTACTGAACCCCAATAACATGGCAGCAAGTGTTGACTGTGCAGACGGCACTTCCGAGCGCCAACTGGCGGTGTTGGAGCTCAGGGATAATACTGAAAACAGAGGTGTAATTGGAGAAACTTTCAAATCTGTAGTAGTGAGAATGTGGACAGAGCAGGAGAAATTGCCGTCCGCACAGCAGGGGAACAGCTGACGTTACTGAACCCCAATAACACGGCAGCAAGTGTTGACTGTGCAAACGGCAATTCCGAGCGCCAACTGGCGGTGTTGTAGCTCAGGGATAATACTGAAAACAGAGGAGCCAGAGGTGTAATTGGAGAAACTTTCAAATCTGTAGTAGTGAGAATGTGGACAGAGCAGGAGAAATTGCCGTCCGCACAGCAGGGGAACAGCTGACGTTACTGAACCCCAATAACACGGCAGCAAGTGTTGACTGTGCAGACGGCACTTCCGAGCGCCAACTGGCGGTGTTGTAGCTCAGGGATAATACTGAAAACAGAGGAGCCAGAGGTGTAATTGGAGAAACTTTCAAATCTGTAGTAGTGAGAATGTGGACAGAGCAGGAGAAATTGCCGTCCGCACAGCAGGGAAACAGCTGACGTTACTGAACCCCAATAACATGGCAGCAAGTGTTGACTGTGCAGACGGCACTTCCGAGCGCCAACTGGCGGTGTTGGAGCTCAGGGATAATACTGAAAACAGAGGAGCCAGAGGTGTAATTGGAGAAACTTTCAAATCTGTAGTAGTGAGAATGTGGACAGAGCAGGAGAAATTGCCGTCCGCACAGCAGGGGAACAGCTGACGTTACTGAACCCCAATAACACGGCAGCAAGTGTTGACTGTGCAGACGGCACTTCCGAGCGCCAACTGGCGGTGTTGGAGCTCAGGGATAATACTGAAAACAGAGGTGTAATTGGAGAAACTTTCAAATCTGTAGTAGTGAGAATGTGGACAGAGCAGGAGAAATTGCCGTCCGCACAGCAGGGGAACAGCTGACGATACTGAACCCCAATAACACGGCAGCAAGTGTTGACTGTGCAGACGGCACTTCCGAGCGCCAACTGGCGGTGTTGTAGCTCAGGGATAATACTGAAAACAGAGGAGCCAGAGGTGTAATTGGAGAAACTTTCAAATCTGTAGTAGTGAGAATGTGGACAGAGCAGGAGAAATTGCCGTCCGCACAGCAGGGGAACAGCTGACGTTACTGAACCCCAATAACACGGCAGCAAGTGTTGACTGTGCAGACGGCACTTCCGAGCACCAACTGGCGGTGTTGGAGCTCAGGGATTACAGTTCAGGTGGTAGAAACATGAACAGAACAGGAGACCTGGATACTGTTGACAACCAATTATTTATTCTGGAAGAGGACTGGCAAATTCATGAGAGATCCAGGCCTTGTTCATTTTGAGAAAAGTAAGCCGGTCAACGTTATCGGAGGATAGTCGCATGCGACGGTCTGTTAGTACACCACCTGCGGCACTAAAGACGCGTTCCGATAATACACTAGCAGCAGGGCAAGCTAGCACCTCCAATGCATACTGACTAAGCTCTGGCCATGTATCCAGCTTACAGACCCAAAACTTGAAGGGAGAAGAGCCGTCTGGGAGTACACTAAGAGGGCAAGACATGTAGTCTGTCACCATCTGACGGAAACGTTGCCTCCTGCTGACTGGAGCCGTCTGTGATGGTGTAGACATTTGTGGCGGCGGGGACACAAAACTTTGCCACATTTCGGCCATACTGGTCTTGCCTTGTGCTGAGGCGCTGCTTCTGCTCCGTCTTTTTGCAGAGCTTCTTCCACTGCCTCGACGCACTGAGCTGCTTTGTAAAGCACTAGCAGCACTGCTCTCGGTTGGAATGGAGAACATTATGGAATGCACCAGTGCGTCTTGGTACTCCCGCATTTTACGCTCCTGGTTCAACGGTGTTATGAGGCTTTGTAAGTTGTCCCGGTAGCGAGGATCTAGGAGGGTGGACACCCAATAATCAGCCGTGTTGAGAATGTGGGCGATGCGGCGGTCATTTCTCAGGCACTGCAGCATGAAATCAACCATGTGCTGCAGACTGCCAACTGGCCAAGAAACGCTGTCCCCTGCTTGAGGCGTGATTTCTGCCTGCTCTGCATCACCCCACCCTCGCTCTGAATACTGACTACTAGAGCATTGTGTACCTCCCTCCTCTGGACAGATGTCTTCCTCATCCATTGACTCCTCCTCATCCTCCTCACAAAGTTTCCCCTGCCTAGGCCTTTGTGAGGAACCACGTTGCGCAGACTGTAGAGAAGCAGATGGCATTTGTGACTCCTCATCCTCCACCTCTACCAAAACCTCGTCCCTTAGTGCTTGCAGTGTTTTTTCAAGCAGGCAGATAAGATGGATCATCTGCACTCGCCATCCGCGTGGAATAATCGAAGGCACGCAAAACGTGGCAAATGTCCTTCATAGAGGCCCACTCAGTGGTGGTGAAGTGTGAACGGCGCGCACTGCGACTTGTTTGCGCCTGCTGCAGCTGGCACTCCATTACTGCTGCCTGCTGCTCACACAACCTCTCCAACATATGTAACGTTGAATTTCACCTGGTTGGTAGGTCACATATGATGCGATGTTCCGGAAGACGTAATCGGCGCTGCAGAGCTGCAATGCGTGATCTAGAATTGCTGGAACGCCACAACTGAGCGCACTCTATGCGGACCTTGTGAAGCAGTGCATCAAGATACGGATAGTCCCTCAAAAAACTCTGCACGACCAAGTTGAGCACATGTGCCAGACATGGGATGTGAGTGAGGTTGCCTAGGCCCAGAGCTGCCACCAGATTTCGGCCATTGTCACACACTACCATGCCTGGCTGGAGATTCGCTGGCACAAACCACATGTCGCTCTGCTGCTTGATGGCATTCCAGAGCTCCTGCGCTGTGTGGCTTCGATTCCCCAAAGAAATTAATTTTAATACGGCCTGTTGACGTTTGGCCACGGCTGTGCTCATATCGGTCATCATAACAGGTAACCGTTCACGGGTCGATGTGGAGGTAGACCGTGACGGCTCCTGCAGCGCTGATTCAGAGGAACTGGAGCATGAGGAGGAGTCAATGTGTACAGACTGGATTCCTGCAATCCTTGGAGTTGGCAGAACAGGTACAGCGCCACTCTCAAGATTTGTACCCGGCTCCACAACATTTACCCAATGGGCAGTGAGGGAAAGGTATCGTCCCTGTTCATGCTTACTGGTCCACGCATCGGTGGTCAGGTGGACCTTGCTACTGACGGCGTTTTGTAGCGCATGTTTAATTTTTCCCTCCACATGATGTTGCAGGGCAGGGATGGCTTGCCTGCTGAAATAAAAGCGGCTGGGCACGTTGTATTGTGGGACTGCCAATGCCATAAAGTTATGGAATGTGTCAGTCTCCACCAGCCTGAATGATAGCATTTCAAGGGCCAGTAGTTTAGCAATGCCAGCATTCAGAGCCTGTGCTCGGGGGTGGTTTGCCGAGTATGGGCGCCTTTTCTCCCATGCCTGTGCTAGTGATGGCTGTAGACTGGCCTGGGAGTGTGAGGATGACTGGGAAAGTGGTGCTGTGGGTGGAATTACACTGTGTCTCTGTACAACAGTGCCAGAGATTCTTCCATGGCGATCCTGTGAGGAAGCCGAACCAGCTGTGTGTGAGCTGGAGGAAGAGGCTACAACACGAGCTGAAGAGGTGGTAGGTGGCGCTGTAGGTTGGCCTAGGTCTTCAGTGTGTTTTTGTAACTCCACCACGTGCTTGGTCCGCACATGTTTCCACATATTTGTGGTATTGAGGTTGCTGACACTTTTCCCTCTTTTCACCTTCTGATTACACAGCTTGCATTTGACAAAGCAAATGTCATCTGCAACTGTGTCAAAAAGGACCAGGCACTGCAAGTCTTGGGAGCGCCCGCTTTGGATTTTGGAAGAGCCATGCTTCTAATGGGTGCCGAAGTGGAGGCTACAGGCAACCAAGTCTGCCCCCTCCCTCTCCCTACTTTTTGGGCCGTTCGGGAATCTCTTCCTCAGAGCTGCTCCCACCACCTTCCTGTCCCTCACGCCATGATGGGTCAAGGACCTCATCATCTACACCACCCTCTTCAAACAACTGCTTCTCCTGGGTAGTCTCGACAGCACAGTACGCACCAGAAAGTGGCACCTGAGTCTCATCATCAGATGCGTACTGAGGTGTGCTGCTGACCATAGGCACTGGCCCACCCGCCTCTTCAGATTCAGAGAGACAAAACGGTTGCGCATCACTGCATACTACCTCTTCTTCAAATTCTAGAATTCTGCTTGGCTGGCCCCCTCTTTCCAAGCCAAGAGATTCAGAGAACAGAAGTAGAGATGGCTCCTGTCCAGGGCTCTCTGACTGCCTGGGCAATTTGGCAGGTGGTGAAGAGACAGATGGGTGCTCTTCAGTGCTCAGGACCTGAGAGGATCTGGAACTAATTGAAGTCGATGCGTTAGCTGCCATCCATCCGACAACGGCTTCAATTTGGTCCTCGCGCAGCAGTGGGGTACGGCTAGCTCCTACAAAGCTGCGCATAAAGGACTGTTCCCTGGTAAAACTGGGGGATGCTGAGTCACTGGTGCCCGCAGCAGGCACAGAATCCCCACGTCCTCTCCCTGCAGGCACAGAATCCTCACGTCCTCTCCCTGCAGAAACTCCACGCCCACGCCCACGACCACATGCCTTACTCCCTGCCTTCTTCATCTTGGTAGACTGATAAAGATAGGCAGAAAAGTACTAAGGGCTTAGTGTGCTTATTCCTGAACAGCTGCTAACAGGTATAAGAAACACTAATTTTATAAAGTGTGGACTAGACTTTAATAGGAGCTAATGTGGCCTACACAACTGTAAAGTGGAGTGTTTGGTGAACTTTATTTAGGTTTTTTTTTGTCACAAAAAGACACTGGATGTGCCTAAAGATGTAATAACGATAGTATCACAAACTTTTTGTAGCTATTACAATGTAGGAAGGTAACCCACAATGCAATAGATGAGGCTGCAAAAAATAGGCTAATACTAATCTGGCTGCGGCTGCAGGGCCCAATGCTGCAGAAAGGCTCCTCTATCTACTCCTATATAGTGTGTTTGGAACCAATTTAGATGAATACGGATGGAACCACCACACTAATAGGAGATATCAGGAAAAATTATGAATTGGCAATAAAGGACAATGTATCAGGCAGTGACACACACTGAGTGCACTACAACCAGACGGGGTTGAAGCACACACTACAGGGTGAGCTGCACTCACACACCAGACCTTGCAGACAGTGGTGAACAGTACAGATGCAGAGCACTGTGCACTAGCGCTGCAAGACCAAAAAAATTTCTCTATCTACTCCTATATAGTGTGTTTGGAACCAATTTAGCTGAATACGGATGGAACCACCACACTAATAGGAGATATCAGGAAAAATTATGAATTGGCAAAAAAGGACAATGTATGAGGCAGTGACACACACTGAGTGCACTACAACCAGACTTGGCTGAAGCACACACTACAGGGTGAGCTGCACTCACATACACAGACCTTGCAGACAGCGGTGAACAGCACAGGGAACTGTGCACTAGCGCTGCAAGGCACAGTGATTTAGAAAGTAGCTTGGGTAAAGCAGTATAGAGCAAAAAGGTAGCTAAAACTGTCCCTCAGAACAACAGCGTCCTATCCCTAACTGAATTCACAGCAGAGTGAGCTCAAAATGGCGGCGGCGGCTTTTATAGTGCATCATGACATCATTTCAGCAGCCAATCACAGCCATGCCATTAGTTAAGATGCCTACATGCCTAACAGGATGTGCCCACACTTCTTAGGATCCTCATTGGCTGAATAAAATGAAAATGGCTCATTGCATTATGGGAACTTCCTATTCCGGTATACGATATTGCAAAAGTATCGGCCGATACCCGATATTTCAGTATCGGAATGCTCAACACTAGTAATAACTCTAGAATTCTTCATTGTATCCCATTGCTTCTGAGACTATTGTTTTGCAACACATTGTATTTTATGTTCTTGTTAAATTTAGGTTGAAATTTTCTGCGTTTATTTGTGAAAATATTGGAATTTTGTTGAAAATTTGGAAAATTTGAAAAATTTTCCAATTTTTAAACTAGTTAGTCATGCTGTACAAGCTAATTTATATACAGTTATATGAAAAAGTTTGGGCACCCCTATTAATCTTAAGCTTAATGTGTTATAAAAATTGGTGTTTTTGCAACAGCTATTTCAGTTTGATATATGTAATAACTGTTGGACACAGTAATGTTTCTGCCTTGAATTGAGGTTTATTGTACTAACAGAAAATGTGCAATCTTCATTCAAACAAAATTTGACAGGTGCATAAGTATGGGCACCTCACCAGAAAAGTGACATTAATATTTAGTAGTTCCTCCTTTTGGAAAAATAACAGCCTCTAATATCTTCCTGTAGATTTTAATGATTTCCTGCATCCTGGATGACCATTCCTCTTTACAAAGCAATTCCAGTTCAGTTAAGTTTGATGGTCGCCGAGCATGGACAGCCCTCTTCACATCATCCCACAGATGTTCAATGATATTCAGGTCGGGGGACTGGGATGGCCATTCCAGAACATTGTAATTGTTCCTCTTCATGAATGCCTGAGTAGATTTGGAGCGGTGTTTTGGATCATTGTCTTGCTGAAAGAGCCATCCCCTGCGTAACTTCAACTTTGTCACTGATTCTTGAACATTATTGTCAAGAATCTGCTGATACTGAGTGGAATCCATGCGTCCCTCAACTTTAACAAGATTCCCGGTGCCGGCATTGGCCACACTGCCCCAAAGCATGGTGGAACCTCCACCAAATTTTACTGTGGGTAGCAAGTGTTTTTCTTGGAATGATGTGTTTTTTTGCCGCCATTCATAACGCCTTTTTGTATGACCAAACCACTCAATCTTGGTTTCATCAGTCCACAGGACCTTCTTCCAAAAAGAAATTGGCTTCTCCAAATGTGCTTTTGCATACATCAGCTGACTCTGTTTGTGGCGTGCTTGCAGAAACGGCTTCTTTCGCATCACTCTCCCATACAGTTTCTCCTTGTGCAAAGTGCGTTGTATAGTTGACCGATGCACAGTGACACCATCTGCAGCAAGTTGATGCTGCAGCTCTCTGGAGGTGGTCTGAGGATTGTCCTTGACTGATCTCACCATTATTCTTCTCTGCCATTCTGATGTTTTTCTTGGCCTGCCACTTCTGGCCTTAACAAGAACTGTCCCTGTGTTCCTCCATTTCCATACTATGTTCCTCACAGTGGAAACTGACAGGTTAAATCGCTGAGACAGCTTTTTGTATCCTTCCCCTGAACAACTATGTTGAATAATCTTTGTTTTCAGATCATTTGACAGTTGTTTTGAGGAGCCCATGATGCCACTCTTCAGAGGAGATTCAAACAGGAGAACAACTTGCAAGTGGCCACTTTAAGTAGCTTTTCTCATGATTGCATACACCTGGCTATGAAGTTCAAAGCTCAATGAGGTTACAAAACCAAAAAAAGTGCTTTAGTAAGTCAGTAAAAAGTAGGTAGGAGAATTTAAAACAAGAAAATGATAAGGGTGCCCATACTTATGCACCTGACAAATTTTGTTTGAATGCAGATTGCACATTTTCTGTTAGTACAATAAACCTCATTTCAAGGCAGAAACATTACTGTGTCCAACAGTTATTACATATATCAAACTGAAATAGCTGTTGCAAAAACACCAATTTTTATAAAACATTAAGCTTAAGATTAATATGGGTGCCCAAACTTTTTCATATAACTGTATAACATTTCCCATACATCTACTGTACATAAGCATTATTTTTGAAACATGTATTTTTTTATTAGGAAGCTAGAAAGGTTAAAAGTTTATCATCAGTTTTTCATTTTTCCAACAAAATTTAAAAAAAAAACATTTTTTTAGCGACCACATCATGTTTGAGTTGAATTTGAAGAGGCTATGTGACAGAAAATACCCAAAAATTACAACATCTTAAAAACTGCACCCCCAAAAGGACTTAAAACCACATTCAAGAAGTTTATTAACCCTTCTGGTGCTTCACAAAAATTAAAGCAATGTGGAAGGAAAACATTTTAATTTTTCCAACAGAAATGTTCATTTAGCCCCAAATTTTGTATTTTTTCAAGGGTATCAGGAGAAAATCAACTGAAATGAAAATGAACTGAATGAATTGTTTGGCAATTTCGCCTAAGTACACCTAAACCCTATATATGGTGAAAAACTAGGAAGGGAATGAGCGCCATATGACTGCAGTCAGTGAGACCTGGAGGCTCTGAAGAGCGCTGTTGTTATTACCCGATGCCTGTGAATTCACAATCGCTGGAGCAAGATAGGGGGAACATGGACTGTAGACTGTATCTGATCTTTATGGGATCATTTTTGGTAATAAATTGATGAACAAGGGACCCTTTTTTTATTTCTGTCTATTTTTCAAGTAACTATTTCTGGACTACATCGAGTTCATTGGATTAAGGTGGACCTGCATGGGACTTTTTTTTTTCAATAAATTGGTGAACTAGGGATAGTGTGGGGGAGTCTTTATTAAAAAAAAAAGTTTTTTTCTCTGTGTGTGTGTTTTTATCTTTGAAAATTGGATTAGTAATGGAGGTGTCTGATAGACAATAGTGATGAGCGAGCACTAGTGTTGAGCGAGTATGTCCTGTTAACCCTTTCGCCGAGTATGCTCGGGCGAGCAACGAGTGTTAGGACGGCGGTTGCAAACATCTTTATTATAATGGAATGCAATCGACCCCGGGGTCCGCGATGCAGCCTGGTGGACTGCTGCCGAACACTTTCCGGGTGAAAAGGAAAGCAACCAACTTAAATGATAAACCCTTCCGTGTTACTGCACACTGGAACGCGTATAGCAATTTGCACTATCTCTGTTAGCATCACGAGAGATATGCTGTGAAAAACTATCTGTAGTCCTGTTACATCACAGGGACTACACTGGCGGCGCTAGGATGCATGTGTGACTACGCCAACGGGTACACGTGCCTCCAGCCGGCGTGCTACCGGACTGAAGATTACTACTCCAAGTGGCTGACAGACGATAACCATGGATAGGACGTCTGCAGGCTGCTCGGGGTGTTAGGTGACCCCTTTGGCAGAGCCAGACTGCTAGACAAAGCTACCTGCCTATTTCCACTAGCCTGCCTATTTCCACTACACCTGCCCATGGAAACTACGTGGAACACAGTCATCCACACAACAGCATCACTTGCTCAATGATCAGAGTGTGCCGCCATGTTTGTGGGTGGGCCTTTTAAAGACTAAGCCCTGACCACCATCGCACCATTTGTGACGCCACCCGTGGACCAATCAGGCAGGGCCAGGTCACCGGGTCAGGTGGTTGCCAAACCACCAATCACGGTCCGCCAGGTCACGGTCATGCTCAGTGCGGCGAATCTTGGTCTTAGACTCCAAGAGCCCTGTCTCCCTCCACAACCTATGCTTAACATTGCTAACCACAAATACCTGAGAGACAATCTGTACATCTCATGTACCAGTTAGGCACTGGGGCTGACAACAATGCTGAGCAGCATCAACCCTAGCTTGACCGGAATGTTAGACCACAGAAGGTTCTGGACCCATTTCGAATCCAGCAACAGCCCGACACCTAACATTATCCCCCCTTCTAACATCTCCCTCCACTTGACGCTCATTTTCCTCAATGAGCAGGGGAGCATGAATGTGGTCCACCAGTTCACAGGGAAGATCCTCAGATCCGTGACCCCTTCGATATACAGGGTACCCTTTTTTCCCACGAACCATTTTAGACCCCATAATAGCCTGCAGCTCGAGATTATCACCCCTGGTGTCTGTAGCAGGTTGGGGTTCAGCCAGTCTTGACAGGTGAATGGGTCTAAGGAACGACACATGGGATGTGTTGTGACTAGTGTTGAGCCACCCCCGTAGTGTTCGAGTTCGGTTCGGTTCGTCGAACACCCGTGTGTTCGCCGAACTGTTCGTCGAACTGTTCGTCGAACACCTTCGAACACCGTTAAAACCAATGGCAGGCAAACAAAAACACATAGAAACACATAGAAAACACCTTCAAAGGTGTCCAAAAGCTGACAAACTGCTCAGAAGACACAACTAACACATGGAAAAGTGACAAGTACATATAGTCATGCAAAAAGAAAAGAGGTGGAGGAGTAAAAGGAGGGGGAGACACAGATATAGGCATGTCATGCCCTTCTAAAATCCAAAAAGTGAGAAGCCAAGACGGCCAGTCCGCTCCTGCCCGTGCCACCTCCGTGTCGCCGGGTTTGTGCCAGAGCCGCGGTGAACCCTGACGGCCAGCCCCCCTCTCCCAATACTGGTGCCTGTCCGCTGGTGGGTCGAGAGAGCCCCCCTGTGGTGGAGGCAGCTCTAAGCTTTTTAATTTAAATTGTCCCTCTAATTTGAATGAATACACTTTAAATCCATTTACAAGGATCTATTGGAGGGCAAGTCTCATGCCAGCAGCCGCGTAATTCCAGCTCCAGTAGCGTCCACTAAAGCTGCTGCAGTTAAAAAGCTTTTATAAGGATCGAGCTCGGCTGTCCACCGCAAGGCATCCTAGTGCCAGTCCCAGCCCCTATGCCTTGGGGTGCCTCCTGATGCTCTTCACTAAGTATCCCATGGTCCCGAAGCATTTCCTTTGAAAAAATTAAGTGTCCAAACTACAGGTGGTGTAGCTTGCTTAACAGCCGGGATAATCCGCTGACTAGCAGACACTGCTACTAGGCACAAAGTATTTCCTGGGCTAGATGCAGTTAAAAATTTGTAATTAGATACTCTCGTTGGATGCTGAGAAAGCATTCCATAGAGTCTCCTGGCACGCCATATATGATTCTCTTAAAAAGCTTGGGGTAGGGGTCTAGGGGACCCTTTTATAGCCAAAATCACGGCCCTGTATCACAATACGTCACCTAGGCTGAAGATAAATGGAACTGTAGCACCGAGGGCTCGGTTGCTACAGACGTATTGCACCTCACCCAGAGGTGTGATATCTCACTCTCAGATAAGGATGGAGTGTGGATCAGGACCCGACACCTGCATGCATTACACCACATTGCCGTGGGGCAGGGCGACCAATATGCCCCTGAGATGGGCACGACAGTCCCTGTCCCTGGCTGGAGAGGGGGGAGGGAACACTGAGGAAGGGGAACCCTGCAGTGCAGGAGCAGGGAGGAAGCAGTTCCTGGGTGCATTGAGAAGGGAGTATAAAAGGTGGGCACCATCTTAGTTCAGTGCAGAGAAGTCTGAGCAGAAGTGGCAGGGAGCAGGGGCTCTGCATGAGCTCTGCTCCGGAGGCGGGCCTAGTAACAGAGGCCCAGGCCTGCAAGAGGGAGAAGGAAGGAAGAGGAGCGGAGAAGGCTCCAGGAACGAGGAATGAAGGGATCCCAGGGGTGCGGACGGGCGAGTCGCCACCGCACGCCCGAATCCACCTGCGTGGAGGGGTCAGGCCAAAGGGGGAGACCGGTCCCCGAACTAGTGGAGGCAGGAAACGACCCTCAGCTAGAAACCGGAGGCTCTGACATTTTATGTGGCGCAGCCCCTTGCTCCACCCGCTAGGAAGGCACCACATAGGGTCAGGGAAACTGGCGCCAAGTTTACCAAGAGGAGGCCCGAGGCAGCCGGACAGAAGTGTTGGTAAGAAAGGCCAGACAAAGGACACACAAAGGGGGTCCTGTGAAGCGCTCCAAAGTTATCTGGGAGTTGTCTGAGCCCCTCACCTGGTGAGCACAGTACGACGTGGGCAGCCGTTACCTGCAGACGTGGTCTGGATAATAAGAACTGTGAGTAAAGGCCCTGAACTGCATCACTGACTCCGTGTCGTTACTGCTGCTGCCCTGCACCATCACCCCCATCCTCCGCATACACTGCCCTGAGGCTATACTCCTCCCGTGGGGAGTTATGCTACGCTCTGCTGCACCCACAACACCAGCCTTAGCGGTCTGCCCTGTAGCGGCGGTTCACTCTGACCGCAATCCACGGGTGGCGTAGTCGGACATTTAAACATCAAAACCACATAAATAGTTCCGCCACTGGTTTGACCGCCCTGAGCCACGGAACCGGATCGCCGCCACGAAGACTACAACCACCAGCATCCACCAAAAAGGGTCCGGCTCCGGGTGTCCCAAGGCCCAGGGGGTGCGTCAGAACATTTTCATCACCTTTCACAATCACCAATGGGACAAGGCAGGGATGTCCTCTGTCCCCTCTCTTATACATCCTAGTGACGGAGCACCTGCTCTCATCAATTCGCCATAACCCCAATATTAGGTGGATTGAGGTGGGAGGCACCGAGTACAAGTGCTTTCTATTTGCTGATGATGTCCTAGTATATATCACTCAATCACATATATCCATCCCTGCTGTTATGGCTGAAATAGATCACTTTGTTACATGGTAAAATTTTAAAATCAATGCAGCGAAGTCTGAGGCCCTCGATGTCTCCCTCCCTAAATCCATATAGGATTCCATCCAGTCCAACTTTCCCTTTGCCTGGCCCTCACAGGGTATCAAATACTTAGGAATTCCTATTCATAGAGACCTCTCCCATCTATGTTATCTTAATTTTGGGCCCTTTATTGAACAATTCCATACAGACCACGGTTGGCAAGTTGGAACTGTGAGATTCACTACGTGCACCACTGGTATTTTGTGGAAAAGCACATGTAAGATTCTGCAACAGTCTCTGCTGATACTCCTGCATGCGTGCATCCCTTTCTATGGCAGGAATAATTTCTGCAAATTTACTTTTGTACCGGGGATCTAACAGTGTTTCCACCCAGTAGTCAGGATTATTTCTAATTCTCACAATTCGAGGGTCATGTTGCAGGTAGTGCAGCAAGAAGGCACTCATGTGTGTTGCGCATCCAGGAGCACCAAGTCCCTGTTGTGTTGGTGGCGAGGTAACAATCATGCTTCCTTCCTCTGTCCTCTCCCCCCAACCTCGCACAACAGAAATGTGATCAAGGTCTCCCTCATCTGATGAGTCTTCCATCAGTTTGTCCTCCACTTCTTCCTGGGCTCCTGCACCTTCCTCACTAGTTTGGCTGCTACCATGCGCCCTGGTAAAATCATCTCCCCCACCCTCACATGCCTGCCGCCCTGGTGCTGCCGACCGTCTGGACCTTGCAGATGTTAGCCCTTCCGCATACAACTCCTCCTCCTCTGCTTCCTCCACCTCCTCTTGTGCCACCACCTGACTCCGAATTCTGTTTAACATGTGCTCCAGCATGTAAATCACCGGAATAGTCATGCTGATAATGGCATCGTCAGCACTAAACATCTTCGTCGCCATTTCAAAACTGTGCAGAAGGGTGCATAGGTCCCTGATCTGAGACCACTCCTCCAGCGTGATTTGCCCCACCTCTGAATCTCGTTGGCCCAGGCTATACGTCAGAACGTATTGCACCAGGGCTTGTCGGTGCTGCCACAGTCGCTGCAACATGTGCAGAGTTGAATTCCACCGGGTAGGCACATCGCATTTTAGCCGGTGAAGTGGCAGGCCCAACGACTTCTGTAGAGATGTAAGTCGCTGAGCTGCGGGATGCGAACGGCGGAAGTGAGCACACAGCGACCGTGCCCTCTGCAGAAGGCCATCTAGTCTGGGATAGTGGGCTAAAAATTGCTGGACAACCAGGTTCAACACGTGAGCCATACAAGGAACGTGTGTGACATTGCCCCGGCGAAGGGCCGCACCCAGGTTTGCAGCATTGTCGCACACGGCCTTCCCTGGTTTCAGGTCCAGTGGAGACAACCATTCATGAAATTGGTTCTCCAGAGCTGACCACAACTCCTCAGCTGTGTGACTCACATTTCCCAGACATTTCAATGTAAAAACCGCCTGATGACGTTGAGCCCTACTGCCAGCATAGTAAGGAGGTGTGCAGGATCCCTTCTGCGCAGTTAGAAAGCTTGTGGCATGACCAGACAGGCTTTGGGTGCAGGTGGAAGACCGAGAGGAGGTTGAGGAGGCAGAAGCAGTGGAGGAAAAATGACATAAAGAGGATTGACGCACAACTCGTGGGGACGGCAAGACTTGGACAGCAGCCCCTTGTCCTGCTGTCACCATAGTTACCCAGTGCCCAGTCAGCGACATGTAACGCCCCTGTCCATGCCTACTCGTCCAAGTGTCTGTGGTGAAATGCACCCTGTCACACACAGAGTTTCTCAAAGAAGCGGTGATGTTGTGTGCGACATGCTGGTGGAGCGCAGGCACACCTTTCTTTGAGAAGTAGTGCCGACTGGGCATCTGGTACTGGGGCACTGCGACGGACATAAGGTCTCGAAAATCTTCTGTGTCCACCAGGCGGAAAGGCAGCATTTCTGTAGCCAAGAGCTTGCAGATGGTGAAATTCAACCTCTTAGCTTTCTCATGGCTAGGAGGAAATGGTCTTTTACTTGTCCACATCTGAGGGACCGAGGGCTGGCTATTGTGCTTAGACGGGGTTGATAAGGGTGTCCCCGGCAAACTGCCGGTCTGTGAGGAAGATGCAGGCGGACATGTTAGGTTGCCTTGATCCAAAGGTGGTGCTATCGATGTCGGACAGCGCTCAACACCAGCTGGTGTTACCACCTCCAAAGAAAATGATGACCTGCCAATCACGCTGGCTGTTGCGGGTAAAGAGGTGGCAGGTCTGCGCCCCAAAACAGGTGTGACTGCTGTCCCCCCAGTCACAGAGGATGAAGAGGCCGCGGATGCACAAGATATGGCAGACGGTGGTTGGCCCGGCCGGCTAGACCGCATTGTAGCACACTGAGCTTCCCACTGCAACTTATGCTTCATGTCCATGTGCCGGTTCATGCATGAAGTACTCAAACTATGTATTTTTTGGCCTCTACTTAGCTTTTGCTGACAAATGTTACAGATAACACGAGTTGGGTCATCTTTATCGATCTGAAAAAATGCCCAGGCTATGCAAGGCTTAGCACCCATGCGACCTGAAGAGCCACCATGACTTGTGGTGAGAGGTAGAGTTGTGTTTGAGGATGCAGTTGTTGACGTGCTTCCAGTACTACGTCTCTGTCCAGGAAGGCGCACCCTGACCTCGTCGTCACTAGCATCTTCCTCCACCTCCTCTGCTGACCTCATCTCTTGGCTGACTGTGGGTTGACAGTAAGTGGGATCTCCGACCTCATCATCATCACCCTGTGCGTTATCACACCCGTCGTCCTCAGAGCCAACCTGTTCCTGCCCTGACAAAAAAGTAAAGTTGTCGCTCCAATCAGGTATTTGAGTCTTATCATCGTCTTCCTCATTGTCTCCACCAACAGGAGTTACAGTTTGGGAATGAGGGTCTACATTATGGTCAGAACCTTCTGCGTCTGGTCCTGGATCCGACTCATAAAGATTCTGGGCATCAGTGCAGATCATTTCCTCGTCTGGATTCACAGAAGCGCTGGAGTCGACCTCTGATTCCCAGGCTATAGTATGAGTAAACAGCTCTGCAGACTCAACCATCTGTTCTACCTCATACTCAGACGGGCAGCTGGAGATTTGGGAGCTGTGAGGAAGCAAGTGCGATTTGGGTGACACCTTTGAGGACTGGAGTATTTGTGATGTTGAAGTTGATGTGGAGGAGAGCCCACTTAAAGGAGCACTTGATATCCGTTGAAGCACCTGCTGTTTTTGTGCCTCATCTGGAATTTGTAGCGATTGGCGTGGCCGTAAGAAAGGGATCTTATCACATTGTCCGCTAAAAGAAGTAGACATTTTAGTTTGGCTGGAAGATGGTCTTTCTTCTGCACCTACCCCACGGACACAACCTTTTTTCCCCTTCCCAACACGCCTATTCCCCTTTCCACCAGCAGCAGGCCTTTTTCCACTCATTTTGGTGGTTAACTAATTCACAACTCTGGAGTTGCTTGCACAAAAAAACAATGGATGGTAACCGAGCAGAGCTGAGTGGCCAAACTGTGGTATTAGGCCAAAACTATTGGCTGGGTTAGATGCAGAAAAAAATTATTTTTAATTTGCAACCTGATGGAGGTCACTATAGATGGACTAATAGACCAAGTCCCACACACCGCTAGAAGCCCAAATATTTTTTCAGAGCTAGATGCAGAAAAAAATTATTTTTAATTTGCAACCTGATGGAGGTCAGTATAGATGGACTAATAGACCAAGTCCCACACACTGCTAGAAGCCCAAATATTTTTTCAGAGCTAGATGCAGAAAAAAATTATTTTTAATTTGCAACCTGATGGAGGTCAGTATAGATGGACTAATAAAACAAGTCCCACACGCTGCTAGAAGCCCAAATATTTTTTCAGAGATAAATGAAGAAAAAAATTATTTTTAATTTGCAACCTGATGGAGGTCAGTATAGATGGACTAATAGACCAAGTCCCACACACTGCTAGAAGCCCAAATATTTTTTCAGAGCTAGATGCAGAAAAAAATTATTTTTAATTTGCAACCTGATGGAGGTCAGTATAGATGGACTAATAGACCAAGTCCCACACACCGCTAGAAGCCCAAATATTTTTTCAGAGCTAGATGCAGAAAAAAATTATATTCAATTTGCAACCTGCTGGAGGTCAGTATAGAAGGAATAATAGAACAAGTCCCACACACTGCTAGAAGCCCAAATATTTTTTCAGAGCTAAATGAAGAAAAAAATTATTTTTAATTTGCAACCTGATGGAGGTCAGTATAGCTGGACTAATAGACCAAGTCCCACACACTGCTAGAAGCCCAAATATTTTTTCAGAGCTAGATGCAGAAAAAAATTATATTCAGTTTGCAACCTGATGGAGGTCAGTATAGATGGACTAATAGAATGATGCTATGCCCAAAAGATTTTACTTCACTAGGTGCAGTAAAAAAATTGGTATTCTATACACAGGTGGTATATCTTGCAACACAGATAGGCTACTCCACTGACTAACACACTCTGCAATAGGCCAAAAAGGATTAGCTTTGCTAGATTCAGCCAAATGCTGTGAAAAAAACTTGCACAGCACTGGCACAGACCTGCCTGGCAAAAACTGATAGGAACTGATGTAACCTAGTCCTGAAAAGGACTCCAATTACAATTAGTCTTTACTCCCACAATCTATCTATTTAAGAGCACAGACCTGCCTGATAAAAGTCGTAGGAAATGCTGTAACCTAGTCCTTAAAAGGACTGCAATCACAACTATTCACTACTCCCAAGCTATCTGTATATTTGTGCGAAAATTGGCTTGAAATTAACAAGGTATAGCGCACACAGCAACAGCGGTGCCGTCTAACACGCAGCTGCAGCAGTGAGAAAATGGTGGCGACGGGGAAAATGGCTTGGTCTTATAGGGCAAGGACATGTGACATACACTGCCAATCACACATGCCCTTGCTTGTGTGAAAAAAAGCACTTCGCTCCGTGTGTGCGCTGCTGATAGGCTGACAGATTGCACCTCCCCACTGCAAATGCGGGAAAGAGAAAAAAAAATGGAGATCTTCATTGTTCCTGCAGAGATCCATCCCCTGCCCCTCCCCCCGCCCCGCTGTACACTCAAACTGCGTATTAACATTAATTTTCATCATTACTGAGAAAAAATCCAGTTATGATTTTGGTGCACGAACAGTTATCGAACATAACCTCGAACAGCCGAATTTTTCTCAAATTGTTCGTGTTCGCCGACCGGCTCGAACACCGCCCAAAACAGCTCGAATTTGAGATTGGCGAACAGTTCGAGTAGAACAACGCTCATCTCTAGTTGTGACTCCTCAGGTGTCAAGGTAACTGTAACCGGTACATTACAGGGTTTACCTGGGCCAAAATTTTGAATGGACCATTAAATAGTGTTGAGCCACCCCCGTAGTGTTCGAGTTCGGTTCGGTTCGTCGAACACCCGTGTGTTCGCCGAACTGTTCGTCGAACTCCTTCGAACACCGTTAAAACCAATGGCAGGCAAACAAAAACACATAGAAACACATAGAAAACACCTTCAAAGGTGTCCAAAAGCTGACAAACTGCTCAGAAGACATAACTAACACATGGAAAAGTGACAAGTACATATAGTCATGCGAAAATAAAAGAGGTGGAGGAGTAAAAGGAGGGGGAGACACAGATATAGGCATGTCATGCCCTTCTAACATCCAAAAAGTGAGAAGCCGACACGGCCAGTCCGCTCCTGCCTGTGCCACCTCCGTGTCGCCGGGTTTGTGCCAGAGCCGCGGTGAACCCTGACGGCCAGCCCCCTTCTCCCAATACTGGTGCCTGTCCGCTGGTGGGTCGAGCGAGCCCCCTTGTGGTGGAGGCAGCTCTAAGCTTTTTAATTTAAATTGTCTCTCTAATTTGAATGAATACACTTTAAATCCATTTACAAGGATCTATTGGAGGGCAAGTCTCATGCCAGCAGCCGCGGTAATTCCAGCTCCAGTAGCGTCCACTAAAGCTGCTGCAGTTAAAAAGCTTTTATAAGGATCGAGCTCGGCTGTCCACCGCAAGGCATCCTACTGCCAGTCCCAGCCCCTATGCCTTGGGGTGCCTCCTGATGCTCTTCACTAAGTATCCCATGGTCCCGAAGCATTTCCTTTGAAAAAATTAAGTGTCTAAACTACAGGTGGTGCAGCTTGCTTAACAGCCGGGATAATCCGCTTACTAGCAGACACTGCTACTAGGCACAAAGTATTTCCTGGGCTAGATGCAGTTAAAAATTTGTAATTAGATACTCTCGTTGGATGCTGAGAAAGCATTCCATAGAGTCTCCTGGCACGCCATATATGATTCTCTTAAAAAGCTTGGGGTAGGGGTCTAGGGGACCCTTTTATAGCCAAAATCACGGCCCTGTATCGCAATACGTCACCTAGGCTGAACCCTGAGGGCTCGGTTGCTAAAGACGTATTGCACCTCACCCAGAGGTGTGATATCTCACTCTCAGGTAAGGATGGAGTGTGGATCAGGACCCGACACCTGCATGCATTACACCACATTGCCGTGGGGCAGGGCGACCAATATGCCCCTGAGATGGGCACGACAGTCCCTGTCCCTGGCTGGAGTGGGGGGAGGGAACACTGAGGAAGGGGAACCCTGTAGTGCAGGAGCAGGGAGGAAGCAGTTCCTGGGTGCATTGAGAAGGGAGTATAAAAGGTGGGCACCATCTTAGTTCAGTGCAGAGAAGTCTGAGCAGAAGTGGCAGGGAGCAGGGGCTCTGCATGAGCTCTGCTCCGGAGGCGGGCCTAGTAACAGAGGCCCAGGCCTGGAAGAGGGAGAAGGAAGGAAGAGGAGCGGAGAAGGCTCCAGGAACGAGGAATGAAGGGATCCCAGGGGTGCGGACGGGCGAGTCGCCACCGCACGCCCGAATCCACCTGCGTGGAGGGGTCAGGCCAAAGGGGGAGACCGGTCCCCGAACTAGTGGAGGCAGGAAACGACCCTCAGCTAGAAACCGGAGGCTCTGACATTTTATGTGGCGCAGCCCCTCGCTACACCCGCTAGAAAGGCACCACATAGGGTCAGGGAAACTGGCGCCAAGTTTACCAAGAGGAGGCCCGAGGCAGCCGGACAGAAGTGTTGGTAAGAAAGGCCAGACAAAGGACACACAAAGGGGGTCCTGTGAAGTGCTCCAAAGTTATCTGGGAGTTGTCTGAGCCCCTCACCTGGTGAGCACAGTACGACGTGGGCAGCCGTTACCTGCAGACGTGGTCTGGATAATAAGAACTGTGAGTAAAGGCCCTGAACTGCATCACTGACTCCGTGTCGTTACTGCTGCTGCCCTGCACCATCACCCCCATCCTCCGCATACACTGCCCTGAGGCTATACTCCTCCCGTGGGGAGTTATGCTACGCTCTGCTGCACCCACAACAC
The DNA here is from genome assembly GCF_046119375.1 of Phyllobates terribilis. NCBI lineage: Eukaryota > Metazoa > Chordata > Amphibia > Anura > Dendrobatidae > Phyllobates > Phyllobates terribilis. Next base: position 451,550,050 of record NW_027362764.1, read on the forward strand.
CAGCCTCAGTGGTCTGCCCTGTAGCGGCGGTTCACTCTGACCGCAATCCACGTGTGGCGTAGTCGGACATTTAAACATCAAAACCACATAAATAGTTCCGCCACTGGTTTGACCGCCCTGAGCCACGGAACTGGGTCGCAGCCACGAAGACTACAACCACCAGCATCCACCAAAAAGGGTCCGGCTCCGGGTGTCCCAAGGCCCAGGGGGTGCGTCAGAACATTTTCATCACCTTTCACAATTACCAATGGGACAAGGCAGTGATGTCCTCTGTCCCCTCTCTTATACATCCTAGTGACGGAGCACCTGCTCTCATCAATTCGCCATAACCCCAATATTAGGTGGATTGAGGTGGGAGGCACCGAGTACAAGTGCTCTCTATTTGCTGATGATGTCCTAGTATATATCACTCAATCACATATATCCATCCATGCTGTTATGGCTGAAATAGATCACTTTGTTACATGGTAAAATTTTAAAATCAATGCAGCGAAGTCTGAGGCCCTCGATGTCTCCCTCCCCAAATCCATATAGGATTCCATCCAGTCCAACTTTCCCTTTGCCTGGCCCTCACAGGGTATCAAATACTTAGGAATTCCTATTCATAGAGACCTCTCCCATCTATGTTACCTTAATTTTGGGCCCTTTATTGAACAACTCCATACAGACCACGGTTGGCAAGTTAGAACTGTAAGATTCACTACGTGAACCAGTGGTGTTTTGTGGAAAAGCACATGTACACTGCGTTCCAAATTATTATACAAAAAGTGTATAGGAGTGATAAGGGAAGAATTTGTTTGTTTGTCAGTTAAACTCATTGATGGTGATGTGTGTCAGGGCTCTTTATATCACTGTAAGCAATTGCAGACACCTGTGCTAATTAGTTTGGCAGGTGTGTCCAATGAAAGGCAAGACTACTTAAGAAGGCTCTCTCACATTATTAAGCAGCCTACATTTTCTGCCAAAATGGGAAAGAAAAAGGATGTGTCGGCTGCTGAGAAGCAACAAATTGTGGAGTGTTTAGGTCAAGGCATGACTACAATCAACATTGTGCGATGATCAGGATGAAGTGTCTTGGCAATCAAGAAGTATGTAGCTGATTCACAGTACACACGTGTGCGTGCTGATAAGGGCAAATTGAGGACTCTTTCCTACAGGCAATTACGTCAGGTTGAAAGAGCAGCGGCAAAAAAGCCTTGTCATAGCAGCAGACAAGTTTTTGAAGCTGCTTGTGCCTCCAACGTCCCCCGAACAACAAGATGCAGGGTCCTTCAGAGGTTTGCAGCTGTGCATGCGCCATCCTGTCGACCTCCTCTATCCACTTCACACAAGCAGAAACGGCTCCAGTGGGCCAAACATTACATGAAGACTGATTTCAAAACTGTTTTGTTCACGGATGAGTGCCGTGCAGCGCTCGATGGTCCAGATGGATGGAGTGGAGGATGGCTGGTTGATGGACACCCCACGCAAACACGGCTACAGCGCCAACAAGGAGGAGGTGGAGTAATGTTTTGGGCTGGAATCATGGGGAGAGAGATTGTCGGCCCCTTTAGGATCCCTGAAGGCGCTAAAGATGAACTCCATAATGTATGTGGATTTTCTCAAACAGCACTTCCTGCCATGGTTCAAGAAGAAGAACCGTGTATTTCACAGCAAGATCATTTTTCTGCATGATAATGCACCATCTCATGCTGCACATAAAACATCTGCATCTCTGGCTGATATGGGCATAAAAGGGGACAAACTTATGGTGTGACCCCCATGCTCCCCTGACCTCTACCCCATTCAGAACCTTTGGAGCATCATTAAAAGGAGTGTCTATGATGGCGGGAGGCAGTTCACATCTAAGCAACAGCTCTGGGAGGGTATTCTGTCCTCATGCAAAACAATTGAAGCAGAAACCATCCAAAACCTGACAAATTCAATGGACGAGAGAGTTCAGAAGCTCCTTTCGAACAAGGGATCCTATGTGAAAATGTAACATCACCTAGAATAAAGTTTTGAGTTGAAAACTGTTTGATTTCAGTTTCTAACAACCTGCTAATGCTTATAATTTCAAAAATGACCATTTTTTTGGTCTTTATTAAAATGAAAAGGTTGATGGAAAAGTTTGGGGGATCTAAGAGTGTGGCAACCCAGTAGTCATGATTACTTCGAATTCTGACAATATGAGGGTCATGCTGCAGGTAGTGCAGCAAGAAGGCACTTATGTGCCTTGCGCATCTCGGAGCCCCAAAATTATTTTCCGGGCTAGATGCAGCTAAAAATTATTTTTAATTTTAAATCTGGTGAAGCTTTAGTATAGATGGCCTAATAGGATCAGTGCTGCACACTGCTACAAAGCCCAAATTATTTTCCAGTCAAGATACAGATAAACATGATTAGTAATTTGAAAGCTTAAAACGGTTGGTAGGGTGATTTTAACCAATCATCAAGCTTTTACTCTCCCCAGGATGACACAGGGGTAGAAAAGTCGTTTCGGATCCATGATTTGTTCATCTTTATGAACGTGAGTCTGTCTACATTATCAGTGGAGAGCCGCGTGCGCTTATCTGTCAGCACACCACCAGCAGCGCTGAACACACGTTCAGACAGAACGCTGGCTGCGGGGCATGACAAGATCTCCAAGGCGTAAGTGGCTAGCTCCGGCCATTTATCCAGATTGGAAGCCCAAAAAGAGCAAGGGTCCAGTGACACAGTCGTGGCTTCAATGTTTACTTGGAGATACTCCTGTACCATCGTCTCTAGGCATTGACTATGTGTCAGACTTCTTGTCTCCTGTGGCCTTGCAAAGGATGGGCTAAAAAAGTGGTGAAATGATTCCGCAAAATTGATGTTACCAGCAGATACTGTGGTTCTGTCACGGTTTGAGTGCTGAACACTTGACGGTCCCACGGTTGGCAAGTTGGAACTGTGAGATTCACTACGTGCACCACTGGTATTTTGTGGAAAAGCACATGTAAGATTCTGCAACAGTCTCTGCTGATACTCCTGCATGCGTGCATCCCTTTCTATGGCAGGAATAATTTCTGCAAATTTACTTTTGTACCGGGGATCTAACAGTGTGGCAACCCAGTAGTCAGGATTATTTCTAATTCTCACAATTCGAGGGTCATGTTGCAGGTAGTGCAGCAAGAAGGCACTCATGTGTGTTGCGCATCCAGGAGCACCAAGTCCCTGTTGTGTTGGTGGCGAGGTAACAATCATGCTTCCTTCCTCTGTCCTCTCCCCCCAACCTCGCACAACAGAAATGTGATCAAGGTCTCCCTCATCTGATGAGTCTTCCATCAGTTCGTCCTCCACTTCTTCCTGGGCTCCTGCACCTTCCTCACTAGTTTGGCTGCTACCATGCGCCCTGGTAAAACCATCTCCCCCACCCTCACATGCCTGCCGCCTTGGTGCTGCCGACCGTCTGGACCTTGCAGATGTTAGCCCTTCCGCATACAACTACTCCTCCTCTACTTCCTCCACCTCCTCTTGTGCCACCACCTGACTCCGAATTCTGTTTAACATGTGCTCCAGCATGTAAATCACCGGAATAGTCATGCTGATAATGGCATCGTCAGCACTAAACATCTTCGTCGCCATTTCAAAACTGTGCAGAAGGGTGCATAGGTCCCTGATCTGAGACCACTCCTCCAGCGTGATTTGCCCCACCTCTGAATCTCGTTGGCCCAGGCTATACGTCAGAACGTATTGCACCAGGGCTTGTCGGTGCTGCCACAGTCGCTGCAACATGTGCAGAGTTGAATTCCACCGGGTAGGCACATCGCATTTTAGCCGGTGAAGTGGAATCCCCAACGACTTCTGTAGAGATGTAAGTCGCTGAGCTGCGGGATGCGAACGCCGGAAGTGAGCACACAGCGACCGTGCCCTCTGCAGAAGGCCATCTAGTCTGGGATAGTGGGCTAAAAATTGCTGGACAACCAGGTTCAACACGTGAGCCATACAAGGCACGTGTGTGACATTGCCCCGGCGAAGGGCCGCACCCAGGTTTGCAGCATTGTCGCACACGGCCTTCCCTGGTTTCAGGTCCAGTGGAGACAACCATTCATGAAATTGGTTCTCCAGAGCTGACCACAACTCCTCAGCTGTGTGACTCACATTTCCCAGACATTTCAATGTAAAAACCGCCTGATGACGTTGAGCCCTACTGCCAGCATAGTAAGGAGGTGTGCAGGATCCCTTCTGCGCAGTTAGAAAGCTTGTGGCATGACCAGACAGGCTTTGGGTGCAGGTGGAAGACCGAGAGGAGGTTGAGGAGGCAGAAGCAGTGGTGGAAAAATGACATAAAGAGGATTGACGCACAACTCGTGGGGACGGCAAGACTTGGACAGCAGCCCCTTGTCCTGCTGTCACCATAGTTACCCAGTGCCCAGTCAGCGACATGTAACGCCCCTGTCCATGTCAACTCGTCCAAGTGTCTGTGGTGAAATGCACCCTGTCACACACAGAGTTTCTCAAAGAAGCGGTGATGTTGTGTGCGACATGCTGGTGGAGCGCAGGCACACCTTTCTTTGAGAAGTAGTGCCGACTGGGCATCTGGTACTGGGGCACTGCGACGGACATAAGGTCTCGAAAATCTTCTGTGTCCACCAGGCGGAAAGGCAGCATTTCTGTAGCCAAGAGCTTGCAGATGGTGAAATTCAACCTCTTAGCTTTCTCATGGCTAGGAGGAAATGGTCTTTTACTTGTCCACATCTGAGGGACCGAGGGCTGGCTATTGTGCTTAGACGGGGTTGATAAGGGTGTCCCCGGCAAACTGCCGGTCTGTGAGGAAGATGCAGGCGGACATGTTAGGTTGCCTTGATCCAAAGGTGGTGCTATCGATGTCGGACAGCGCTCAACACCAGCTGGTGTTACCACCTCCAAAGAAAATGATGACCTGCCAATCACGCTGGCTGTTGCGGGTAAAGAGGTGGCAGGTCTGCGCCCCAAAACAGGTGTGACTGCTGTCCCCCCAGTCACAGAGGATGAAGAGGCCGCGGATGCACAAGATATGGCAGACGGTGGTTGGCCCGGCCGGCTAGACCGCATTGTAGCACACTGAGCTTCCCACTGCAACTTATGCTTCATGTCCATGTGCCGGTTCATGCATGAAGTACTCAAACTATGTATTTTTTGGCCTCTACTTAGCTTTTGCTGACAAATGTTACAGATAACACGAGTTGGGTCATCTTTATCGATCTGAAAAAATGCCCAGGCTATGCAAGGCTTAGCACCCATGCGACCTGAAGAGCCACCATGACTTGTGGTGAGAGGTAGAGTTGTGTTTGAGGATGCAGTTGTTGACGTGCTTCCAGTACTACGTCTCTGTCCAGGAAGGCGCAACCTGACCTCGTCGTCACTAGCATCTTCCTCCACCTCCTCTGCTGACCTCATCTCTTGGCTGACTGTGGGTTGACAGTAAGTGGGATCTCCGACCTCATCATCATCACCCTGTGCGTTATCACACCCGTCGTCATCAGAGCCAACCTGTTCCTGCCCTGACAAAAAAGTAAAGTTGTCGCTCCAATCAGGTATTTGAGTCTTATCATCGTCTTCCTCATTGTCTCTACCAACAGGAGTTACAGTTTGGGAATGAGGGTCTACATTATGGTCAGAACCTTCTGCGTCTGGTCCTGGATCCGACTCATAAAGATTCTGGGCATCAGTGCAGATCATTTCCTCGTCTGGATTCACAGAAGCGCTGGAGTCGACCTCTGATTCCCAGGCTATAGTATGATTAAACATCTCTGCAGACTCAACCATCTGTTCTACCTCATACTCAGACGGGCAGCTGGAGATTTGGGAGCTGTGAGGAAGCAAGTGCGATTTGGGTGACACCTTTGAGGACTGGAGTATTTGTGATGTTGAAGTTGATGTGGAGGAGAGCCCACTTAAAGGAGCACTTGATATCCGTTGAAGCACCTGCTGTTTTTGTGCCTCATCTGGAATTTGTAGCGATTGGCGTGGCCGTAAGAAAGGGATCTTATCACATTGTCCGCTAAAAGAAGTAGACATTTTAGTTTGGCTAGAAGATGGTCTTTCTTCTGCACCTACCCCACGGACACAACCTTTTTTCCCCTTCCCAACACGCCTATTCCCCTTTCCACCAGCAGCAGGCCTTTTTCCACTCATTTTGGTGGTTAACTAATTCACAACTCTGGAGTTGTTTGCACAAAAAAACAATGGATGGTAACCGAGCAGAGCTGAGTGGCCAAACTGTGGTATTAGGCCAAAACTATTGGCTGGGTTAGATGCAGAAAAAAATTATTTTTAATTTGCAACCTGATGGAGGTCAGTATAGATGGACTAATAGACCAAGTCCCACACACCGCTAGAAGCCCAAATATTTTTTCAGAGCTAGATGCAGAAAAAAATTATTTTTAATTTGCAACCTGATGGAGGTCAGTATAGATGGACTAATAGACCAAGTCCCACACACCGCTAGAAGCCCAAATATTTTTTCAGAGCTAGATGCAGAAAAAAATTATATTCAATTTGCAACCTGCTGGAGGTCAGTATAGAAGGACTAATAGAACAAGTCCCACACACTGCTAGAAGCCCAAATATTTTTTCAGAGCTAAATGAAGAAAAAAATTATTTTTAATTTGCAACCTGATGGAGGTCAGTATAGATGGACTAATAGACCAAGTCCCACACACCGCTAGAAGCCCAAATATTTTTTCAGAGCTAGATGCAGAAATTTTTTTTATTCAATTTGCAACCTGATGGAGGTCAGTATAGATGGACTAATAGACCAAGTCCCACACACTGCTAGAAGCCCAAATATTTTTTCAGAGCTAGATGCAGAAAAAAATTATTTTTAATTTGCAACCTGATGGAGGTCAGTATAGATGGACTAATAGACCAAGTCCCACACACTGCTAGAAGCCCAAATATTTTTTCAGAGCTAGATGCAGAAAAAAATTATTTTTAATTTGCAACCTGATGGAGGTCAGTATAGATGGACTAATAGAACAAGTCCCACACGCTGCTAGAAGCCCAAATATTTTTTCAGAGATAAATGAAGAAAAAAATTATTTTTAATTTGCAACCTGATGGAGGTCAGTATAGATGGACTAATAGACCAAGTCCCACACACCGCTAGAAGCCCAAATATTTTTTCAGAGCTAGATGCAGAAAAAAATTATTTTTAATTTGCAACCTGATGGAGGTCAGTATAGATGGACTAATAGACCAAGTCCCACACACTGCTAGAAGCCCAAATATTTTTTCAGAGCTAGATGCAGAAAAAAATTATTTTTAATTTGCAACCTGATGGAGGTCAGTATAGATGGACTAATAGACCAAGTCCCACACACCGCTAGAAGCCAAAATATTTTTTCAGAGCTAGATGCAGAAAAAAATTATTTTTAATTTGCAACCTGATGTAGGTCAGTATAGATGGACTAATAGACCAAGTCCCACACACTGCTAGAAGCCATAATATTTTTTCAGAGCTAGATGCAGAAAAAAATTATTTTTAATTTGCAACCTGATGGAGGTCAGTATAGATGGACTAATAGACCAAGTCCCACACACCGCTAGAAGCCCAAATATTTTTTCAGAGCTAGATGCAGAAAAAAATTATTTTTAATTTGCAACCTGATGGAGGTCAGTATAGATGGACTAATAGACCAAGTCCCACACACCGCTAGAAGCCCAAATATTTTTTCAGAGCTAGATGCAGAAAAAAATTATATTCAGTTTGCAACCTGATGGAGGTCAGTATAGATGGACTAATAGAATGATGCTATGCCCAAAAGATTTTACTTCACTAGGTGCAGTAAAAAAATTGGTATTCTATACACAGGTGTTATATCTTGCAACACAGATAGGCTACTCCACTGACTAACACACTCTGCAATAGGCCAAAAAGGATTAGCTTTGCTAGATTCAGCCAAATGCTGTGAAAAAAACTTGCACAGCACTGGCACATACCTGCCTGGCAAAAACTGATAGGAACTCATGTAACCTAGTCCTGAAAAGGACTCCAATTACAATTAGTCTTTACTCCCACAACCTATCTATTTAAGAGCACAGACCTCCCTGATAAAAGTCGTAGGAAATGCTGTAACCTAGTCCTTAAAAGGACTGCAATCACAACTATTCCCTACTCCCAAGCTATCTGTAGATTTCAGAGAAAATTGGCTTGAAATTAACAAGGTATAGCACACACAGCAACAGCGGTGCCGTCTAACACGCAGCTGCAGCAGTGAGAAAATGGTGGCGACGGGGAAAATGGCTTGGTCTTATAGGGCAAGGACATGTGACATACACTGCCAATCACACATGCCCTTGCTTGTGTGAAAAAAAGCACTTCGCTCCGTGTGTGCGCTGCTGATAGGCTGACAGATTGCACCTCCCCACTGCAAATGCGGGAAAGAGAAAAAAAAATGGAGATCTTCATTGTTCCTGCAGAGATCCATCCCCTGCCCCTCCCCCCGCCCCGCTGTACACTCAAACTGCGTATTAACATTAATTTTCATCATTACTGAGAAAAAATCCAGTTATGATTTTGGTGCACGAACAGTTATCGAACATAACCTCGAACAGCCGAATTTTTCTCAAATTGTTCGTGTTCGCCGACCGGCTCGAACACCGCCCAAAACAGCTCGAATTTGAGATTGGCGAACAGTTCGAGTAGAACAACGCTCATCTCTACCATTAAAGCGAGGAGCAAACTTAGCAGATCTCCCGCATAATCTAGTATTGGGGCCAAGAGCCACACTATGTCACCCGGGTAGAATAAGGAAGCAAGATGACGAAGAGTGTCAGCCGACTCTCTATCTGTGCAGTCCGCCACGGGTAATGGGTGGACAAAGCCAGCCGGACTTTGACGGAAAGATTTATCTCTCGCACAGAAGGCACATGCAAGAACATATTTCTTAATGTTCTGGCGCCACCGGGGCCACCAATAGGACCATTGAAGGGACTTTGTGGTACGTTTGACCCCAAGATGGGCTCCAATCTTAGGGGCATGAGCCCAGGAGAGCACCTCATTTTGTAGATTAGGGGGAACAAACGTCCTCCCTGAAGGAACCTGGTTCTTTTTGACATAATCTGACAAGACCAGGGTCTCGGGGACAGACAGAGGATCTGTGCCGGGGGCCACGTCAGTAGAAGGGTCAGAGACTACCCTCCGGGTGACTGTAACCATACACTGAGACACACAATTCTCACTCCAGGAAGAAATTCTCCCCGTATTCCAGTCAATGTGTGGAGTGTGACAACGTAGCCATGGAAGACCCAATAACACCTCTTCTAATCCCCCGGGTATAATAAGAAAGGAGATAACCTCCCGGTGACCCTGAGGAAATGACATGGTGAGGGGATTCGACTGGTTGATGATTTTCATGTCCAGGAGTGAACCGTTGACTACCCTAATGTTCATTGGTCTTGGCAGTAACTCTATAGGGATAGCATGTCTCTGGTCAAACGTAGATGACAAAAAATTGCCGTCGGCGCCAGAATCCACCCACTCCTTGGCAGTAACCCCGGTTGCTCTGAAGGACAAGGACATCTTATACAATAATTTGGAGGAAGAAGCCCCAGAATCTAACACACTTCCTCCAACGGTGGTTATACACACTCGTTTACCTGACTGCTTGGAACCCTTATTAATGGGGGACTCCAAGAGATGTGCAGGTCGGGAACGAGAAGAGCTAAACTGAGTTCAGGATATATCCATAGCCTCAGGCTTCGGGTCGGGAGTCTCGGGTTTGGAAATGGGTCTAGAGAAGGATGGTGCCAACCGATACTGAGGTCTGGCGACCTCCAGCTCTAACTTGTGTTCTGCATGACTCAAATCTATTCGGTTAGCAAGAGATATTAACTCCTCCAGGGGGGTTGGAATCTCTCTAGTAGATAGAGCATTTTTAATATGCCCAGCCAGACCCTTCCAGTACACTGGGATAAAAGAACGCTCAGACCAATCCAATTCAGCCGCTAAGGCTCTGAATTGGATGACATAGTGGCTTGTGGCGGCCGAACCCTGGATCAGTGCAAGAAGCTTAAGAGCCGTATCATGCATGACCTGAGGACCAAGGAATACACTCTTTAGGGCTCTGAGAAAGAGACCCGCATTAGTCACTACCGGATCATTGAGCTCCACTCCAGAGCTCTGTGGGAGAGTAGCGAGATGACATAACCCACTTTGGCTCTTTCAGAGGGGAACCGTGCCTCCATCATTTCAAATGTGAATGGAGCATAAATTAATAAAACCCCTGCAGGATTTACTGTCCCCAGAAAATTTTTCCGGGAGAGCAAAATGGGGTAATGAGGCAGTTACTGCTGTCGCAGCATTTATTTCAGCCGAGTTAACCAGATTGTCTGCTTGAGAAGCCACCTGGGTAGCTACTGCAGTGATATCAGCGGCCGGAGCTTGTTCCAGAGACCTAAGTCTGGTCTCCAGTTGCTGTATGTAACGCTGTAGTTGCTGGTTGTCGGCCATGTTCGGCAAAACCCTGGAGCTCTGATACTATTAGGAGGGCGGTTGCAAACAACTTTATTATAATGGAATGCAACCGACCCCGGGGTCCGCGATGCAGCCTGGTGGACTGTTGCTGAACACTTTCCGGGTGAAAAGGAAAGCAACCAACTTAAATGATAAACTCTTCCATGTTACTGCACACTGGAATGGGTATAGAAATTCGCACTATCTCCGTTAGCAGCACGAGAGATATGCTGTGAAAAACTATCTGTAGTCCTGTTACAGCACAGGGACTACACTGGCGGCGCTAGGAAGCGTGTGTGACTACGCCGACGGGTACACGTGCCTCCAGCCGGCGTGCTACCAGACTGAAGGGTACTACTCCAAGTGGCTGACAGGCGATAACCGTGGATAGGACATCTGCAGGCTGCTCGGGGTGTTAGGGGACCCCTTTGGCAGAGCCAGACGGCTAGATGAAGCTACCTGCCTATTTCCACTAGCCTGCCTATTTCCACTACACCTGCCTATGGAAGCAACATGGAACACAGTCATCCAAACAACAACATCACTTGCTCAATGATCAGAGCGCGTCGCCATGTTTGTGGGTGGGCCTTTTAAAGACTAAGCCCTGCCCACCGTCTCACCATTAGTGGCGCCACCCATGGACCAATCAGGTGGTGCCAGGTCACCGGGTCAGGTGGTTGCCAAGCCACCAATCACGGTCCGCCAGGTCACGGGCATGCTCAGTGCGGTGAATCCTGGACTTAGACTCCAAGAGCCCTGTCTCCCTCCGCAGCCTATGCTTAACATTGCTAGGCACAAATACCCAAGAGACAATTTGTACATCTCGTGGACCAGCTAGGCGTTGGGGGTGATGATGATGCTGAGCAGCATCAGCCCTGGCTGGACCATAATGGGGAACCACAGAAGGTGCTGGACCCATTTCGAATCCAGCAACAGCCTAACACCGAGTAGTTACAGTTGCTCGGTGTTATGTTTAAATCACTCCCGTGTGCATGATTTGCTACTGTTTGACAGCTTTATTACATGTGAGGAATGATTGTTTCTTTTGCATTCCTCACATGTAATAAAGCTGTCAAACAGTGGCAAATCATGCACACGAGAGTGATTTAAACATAACACCGAGCAACTGTAACTACTCGGTGCTCGCCCGAGCATACTCGGCGAAAGGGTTAGCAAAACATACTCGCTCATCACTAGCGAGCACTAAAATGCTCGGGTACTCGTTGCTCGGGTCGAGCAAATTGGACTACTCGGGTGCTCGACCCGAGCAACGAGCCCAATGTAAGTCTTTGGGAAACTCGAGCATTTTTCAGGTGGCTCCCCCGCGGCGGTCTGCAGAGGGCCTAAAAATTGCCCAAATCGAAGGGAACAGTGCTCAAATGACATGGGAACTGCATGGGGAAGACCCATGAAAGCATTTCTGACTACCAGGTCACTGCTGTCAACAACGTTGTCACAGGTATTATGTCACTTTTACGGACTCACAATAAAACATACCAAAACAAAACCAAAATGGATTTTCCTGGGAAATATGTTAAGGAACATCCTTTCCATGACATTTACAATGTATATAAAGCAAAAGAAAATAACCAAAAGCAAAAATACTCCTCCACACCTTGGGCTATGTTCACACGTAGCGTTTTTGATCCGTTTTTGCACTTTTGCATTGCTTTCAACAAAGACAAATGCATTCACTGGGAAAAGTCATTTTATCATTTTACAACCTTATCTGGCCATGTGGTGTGTGACACATCATTAGACACATGCATACAGTGCTGAAAAGACATGGGAATAGCATAGGGAAGACCTCTGGAAGAATTTCTGACTCCCAGGTTACTGCCTAAAAGTGTGCCCATCATAAGTAATCCTTGGAGCATGTGAAGATGCCTGCCGTCATACAACTGTCATTGCAGACTTGTAACAATCACCGTCCACATCCTTGTGCCAGTGTAGTGTTCAGTTGTCCCTACCCCATTTCTTGGAATGCAAGCGCAAGTATGCAGTCAGCCACCCATCCACCCACAGGCTGCAATACTATACTGCCAAATTTTTGACAGCTGCTTGCACTTGAAATGTGGCCTTTTAGTCTCGTGGAGGTGGAAGCTTTTCATAACCTCATGCCGGCGGCGGCCGGGTGTCCATACTCGATCCCCAGCCGCCACTGTTTCTCCCGGTGTTGCCTCCGCCTTCCACAAGCACGGGTCCCACAACATTACCCGTGCCCTCCCCAGTGCACTTACTGGGAAGGACCGCCTAACCACAAACACATGGACAGGTGCATGTGGCCAGGGACGGTACGGAGCCAGTCAACAACTTTTTTTGCTGAGAGTTGTATTTATCTCGGTGAAAGGACTGGCATAGAGGGAATCCGTATGTACCCTGCGTGTCATTTCTCCCAGCAAGTCCTCTAATGCAACTTGCTGCAGAAGCAATTACAGCCTGTCCAACATCAACTCGCACTTGTCGGTGGTGCTTTGACACACACACATCTTTCTTTTTGCATTTAATTTCTTGAATACAGAGTTGGACAATGGCCTGATCTATAATGCGGTCTAAGAAATAATATGCATAAGCATGGCTGATCCACATTAAAAAAGCAGCCACAAAGTGTCTGGGAACCTTCCGCCACACTTTTCTTAGCCAGGGCTGCTTCTCAGCAGGGATGGACGGGCCCACCAGAAAACCGGAGACTCCTCCGGCGGGCCCTGGCTTCTCCTTCAGGAGAGTTCATAGTGCTGAGTTGAGGCCATGATGATGATAGAAGCCACCATCTGCTTAGTTTTCTCTAACTTGGAATGCAAGTGCAAGTATGCAGCCAGCCACCCACCCACCCAACCACAGGCCATAACACTAAACTGCCAGATTTCTGGGCAGCTGCTTGCAGTTGAAATATGGCCTTTTAGGCTCGTGGAGGCGGAAGGTTTCCAAAACCTCATGCCGGCGGCGGCCGGGTGTCTATACTCGGTCCCCAGCCGCCACTGTTTCTCCCGGTGTTGCCTCCGACTTCCACAAGCACAAGTCCCACATCATTACCCATGCCCTCCCCAGTGCACTTACTGGGAAGGACCGCCTAACCACAAACACGTAGATAGGTGAATGTGGCCAGGGACAGTGCGGAGCCAGTCCACAACTTTTTTTGCTGAGAGTTGTATTTAGCTCGGTGAAAGTACTGGCATAGAGGGAAACCGTATCTACTTCGGCTGTCATTTCTCCCTCACCAGGTTCCGCCCATTGTCACACACAACCATGCCTTGCTGTATTTTCAGCGGTGAGAGCCACAGATCTGGCTGCTGTGTTACAGCTTTCAACAACTCTGCAGCGCTGGGCGGTTTGCCAATTAAGCATTAAGCATGTTATCTTCAGCACAGCCTGTTGCAGCTTGGCCAAGGCAGTGCTGCAGTGCTGTCAGCTTGTGACTGATTTGGTCATTTCGGAGATGGAGGAGGAGGCGCATGAGCTGAACAATGTGATTAAATTGAGGTTAAATTGGTGACGATGTTTTTTATACTAAAGAAAGATCCTATTGTTTTGTTTTTTTACGTTATTTTTTAAGACAAATGCATTCACCGGCAAATGTCATTTTTAGATTTTACAACCTTATCTGGCAATATGGTGTGTGATACATCATCAGACACATCCTGTTTTATTTATGATGCAGGGACTCTGAATGTCATAAAGCCTATTTTTATAGGGACATCAAATGGCCCTTACTATTCTTAAAAGGCCAGCAGTCGGCCCTCGCTATTGTTAGAGAGCCATCAGCCGGCTATGCTTTGTTGTTCAGATTATTAACAAGTGGGTCTCCTATTCTGTTATTGCGTATCCAGTGACTACAAGGGCTGCCAAAAATTTGGACGCAACCCGATACCCCTTTGAAGAGACATAGAGGAGGGTCTCAGTAAAAAAAATGTTCCCATTATAATGGAGCGGGTCTCCTATAGTGGTAATCCCCATGCAGTGACTGCAAGGGCTGCCAAAATTTGGGAAAAACCCCACTAAGAATTGAAAGACACACCGAGCAGGGCCACAGTAACGAAAAATTCCCATTAGAAAGGAGAGGGTCTGCTATACAGTTATAGGGTGTGCAGTGAGTCCAACGGCTGACCAATTTTAGGAAAAACCCCACTAAGAATTGAAAGACACAAAGAGCAGGGCCACAGTAACGACTACGACATGTTCCCATTAGAAAGGAAAGAGTCTGCTATACAGTTATAGGGTATGCAGTGAGTCCAACGGCTGACCAATTTTAGGAAAAACCCCACTGAGAATTTAAAGACACATAGAGCAGGGCAACAGTAACGACAAATTCCCATAAGAAAGGTGAGGGTCTGTTATACAGTTATAGAGTAAGCAGTGAGTCTAACGGCTGACCAAATTTAGGAAAAACCCCACTAATAATTTAAAGACACATAGAGCAGGGCCACAGTAACAAGTACGACATGTTCCCATTAGAAAGGAGTGGGTCTGCTATACAGTTATAGGTTATACAGTGAGTCCAACGGCTGACCAATTTTAGGAAAAACCCCACTAAGAATTTAACGACACTTAGAGCAGGACCACAGTAACCACAAATTCCCATTACAAAGGAGTGAGTCTGCTATACAGTTATAGGGTATGCAGTGAGTCCAAAGGCTGACCAATTTTAGGAAAAACGCCACTAAGAATTTAAAGACGCATAGAGCAGGGCCACAGTAACAAGGCACGACATGTTCCTATTAGAAAGGAAAGGGTCTGCTATACAGTAATAGGGTATACAGTGAGTCCAACGGCTGACTAATTTTAGGAAAAACCCCACTAAGAATTTAAAGACCCATAGAGTAGGGCCACAGTAACAAGTACGACATGTTCCCATTAGAAAGGAGTGGGACTGCTTTACAGTTATAGGTTATTCAGTGAGTCCAACGGCTGACCAATTTTAGGAAAAACCCCACTAAGAATTTAAAGACACTTAGAGCAGGACCACAGTAACGACAAATTCCCATTAGAAAGGAGTGAGTCTGCTATACAGTTATAGGGTATGCAGTAAGTCCAAAGGCTGACAAATTTTAGGAAAAACACCACTAAGAATTTAAAGACGCATAGAGCAGGGCCACAGTAACAAGGCACGACATGTTCCTATTAGAAAGGAAAGGGTCTGCTATACAGTAATAGGGTATACAGTGAGTCCAACGGCTGACCAATTTTAGGAAAAACCCCACTAAGAATTTAAAGACACATAGAGCAGGGCCACAGTAACGGCAAATTCCCATTAGAAAGGAGAGAGTCTCCCATAGTGTTGGCCTATGCAGTGAATGCAAGGGCTGCCAAAAATTTGGAGGCACTTCAATGCCCCTTGGAAGAGTCATGGAGGAGGGCCTCATAAAAAAAGTTCATAATTAGAAAGGAACCTGTCTCCTATACTTGTAATGCCCATGCAGTAAGTGTATGGGCTGACAAACATTTACCCCTGGGAGGTATACATGAACATACTGCATAAAAAAAATTTTTTACGGGCATCATAAACACCCTTTGAAAAAATTATGTGGGTGTTGCATCACGGACCACGGTCAAACTGGTGATATGGTGGTGGAGGATGAGGAGAAGGAGGAGGACAAGAGCAAATAGCCAAAATCAGAAAGCGTATACCCATGTGTGGGTGAGAAAAGGTGCATGGGAATACACCACCCAAGAAGAGACACTGGATTTGAGTTTATGTTACGCTGCTATCATTCGGTGGTGTTGAGAAGTCTGGCCCAATCCAGCCCTTGTTCATTTTTATAGGAGTCAGCCTTTCAGCATTTTCAGTTGACAGGCGGATGCGCTTATCAGTCATAATTCCACCAGTGGCACTAAAAACCCGCTCTGATAAAATGCTGGCGGCAGGGCAGGCCAGGACCTCCAAGGAATAGAGAGCCAGTTCATTCCACGTATCCAGCTTGGATACCCAATAATTCTAAGGCACAGCTGAATAACGGAGGACCTTGGTATGGTCGGCAAGGTCCTCCCTCAGCATCTTCCCAAACTTTGCACTCCTTGTGAGAGTACTCCAAGCCTCAGGGACAGTGCGATGGGAGGGTCTGAGAAAACTGTCCCAGAACTTTGATAGTGTTCCCCTGCCTCTGCTGGATTGCATTTGTGTCTCTCTCGCCTGTACTCCTTGGTTGTCCAACGATGTGTGCCCTCTGCCGCCAGCATTTTTAGATGGGAATTTTTTTAATAGTTCCACAACAAGGGCATTCTGGGACAGCCCCATTTTTGTAGACCTGTTCGCCTTAGGAATAAGAGATAGAAAGTTCTCCTTGTAGCGTGGCTCTAGAAGTGTCACCAACCAGTAATGACTGTCACCAAAAATTTTGAGAATGCGAGGGTCATGGGAAAGGCAGCGTAACATAAACTCAGCCATGCGTGCCAGACTACTAACAGGCAAGACTTCCGTGTCCTCACCATGAGGAAGACTGACCATGCTCTCCTCCTACTCTCTGTCTTCTGGCCATCCACGCTGAACAGAAGGTATGACAGCTGTGCAAGTAGTACCGTCTATAGTGCATGAAGCTAGCTGCTGTCCTTCCTCTTCCTTCTCCTCTTCCTCATTGTCACCCAATCCACATTGGGATGAGATGAGGCTTGGCTGTGTGTAAGCTCCCTGTATGGTTCCTTGCTCCATATCATCGTGTTCCGCCTGCAATGCATCCTCTTTGATTGTGAGCAGAGAGCGTTTCAGAAGACAGAGAAGCGGGATGGTGACGCTAATTTTGGCGTCATCGCCGCTCACCATCTTGGTGGACTCCTCAAAGTTTTTGAGGATGGTACATATGTCTGACATCCATGTCCACTCCTGAGGTCTTATATGTGGAGTCTGAACTAAATACAGATTGCCTTGTTGATGCTGGTACTCAACAACTGCCCTCTTCTACTCACAAATCCTTCCCAATATCTGCAGTGTAGAGTTCCAATGCGTGGGGACATCACACACCAGTCTGTGAGCTGGAAGCTGCAAACGCTGCTGAAACACTGAAAGTGCGGCGGAATCTGTAGCTGACTTTCAAAAATGGGCACACAAGCTGCGTACTTTAACAAGCAGATCTGACAGCTCTGGGTAGGATTTGAGAAACCGCTGAAACACGATGTTAAGCACATGGGCCAGGCATGGTACGTGTTTGAGCTTGCCTCAGAGCCGCCACCAGGTTCCGGCCATTGTCACACATGACCATGCCTGGCTGTAGGTTCAGCGATGCGAGCCACAGATCTTCCCGCTCTTTCAGAGCTGTCCACAACTCTTCAGCATTGTGCGGTTTGTCACCTAAGCATATTAGCATCAGCGCAGCCTGTTGCTTCTTGGCCAAGGCAGTGCTGCAGTGCTTCCAGCTTGTGACTCATGTGGTCATTTCGAAGATGGAGGCTGAAGAGGAGGGGGAGGCTGAGGAGGATGAGGTGCAGGAGCTGTAGATCGTGTGGGTTACCCTGATTAACCTAGGGCCCGCAATCCTCGGCTTCGGGAGGACGTGTTCCATCCCTTGGTCCGACTGGGTCCCTGCTTCCACTATGTTAACCCAGTGTGCCATCAGCGAGATCTACCATCCCTGCCCACAAGCACTTGTCCACATGTCCGTGGTTAGGTGTAATTTACCGGTAACTGTGTTGTTGTGGGCACGGCTAATGTTTTGGGACACGTGCTTGTGTAATGCGGGAACGGCACATGAGGATAAATAGTGGCGGCTGGGGACCGAGTACCGAGGGACGGCCGCCGCCATTAGGTTGCGGAATGATTCCGTCTCCATGAGCCTAAAAGGCAACATTTTGAGCGCAAGCAGTCGTGAAATGTGAGAATTTAGTAGTGTGGCCTGTGGGGCATTGGCTGCATATTTATGCTTGTATTCCAAAGACTGGGGTATGGACAACTGAACGCTGTGCTGGGACAAGGACATGGATGTGTTTCTTGATGCTGCTACTTGAGAGTGTGCAACGACAGGTGCAGGGCAAGAGGCATCTTCGTATGCACCAATGACAGGGGATTGGCTTGCATGCACAACAGCGGAAGAAGCAATGGTGCCACACGCAGACACTGTTCCTGGACCCTGGGGTTCGGCCCACAAAGTCGGGTGCTTTGCTGCAATGTGCCTGATCATGCTGGTGGTGGTCAGGCTGGTCTTTTTGCCACCTCTGCTGATGCTTGCCTGGTAGGTGTTGCAAATTGCCTTTTTGGGGTTATCAGCAGAGTCTTTAAAAAACAACCAGTCTTGGGAAGACCTAACAGTTGTACTGGCAACTTCCTTCGTGTTGGTGTTACGGGGAATGGTTACCTGCCTTCTGTCTGCGGCCACCACACTGCTTCTTCCTGCCTGTTGGGGTGCTCTGCCTCCCTCCCCCTGTGTGATGCTGTCTTCGTCCTGCATGTCCTCCTGCCAGGTTGGGTCAGTTACTATATCATCCACCACCTTGTCTTCCACTTCCGCACCCTAGCCCTTCTCCTGACTTCCTGACAATTGTGTCTCATCATCGTCCACCTCTTGTGACACTTTCCCACAGTCGCCTTCATGTGACCATGCCTGCTCAAATATTTGGGCATCGCTACATGCGATCTCTTCTTGCCCCGCTTCAAGTGGACCGAGCGAGAGGCCCGAATCTATAAATGGAAAAGTGAACAGCTCTTCAGAGTATCCAAGTGTGGGATCAGTTGTCTCTGGGTACTTGTCATGGTGGGAGGAAGGAGGATCAGGGTGAGGAATATGCAGTCCATACTCACGGCTTCTGAGACTTGACCATGTGGAAGACAAGGTGTTGGTGGTGGTGGTGGCAAAGTGATTGGAAGCATTATCCGCTATCCAACCAACAACCTTTTGACACTGCTCTTGGTACAATAGTGCTGTGCTGCAGTCCCCTAAAAATTGGGACTGGAAGGTCAGGCGAGAAGATGTGGGTGTTTGTTGTGGCACAATTTCGGCTTGCCCACTGCCTTGTCCTCGACCTCTGCATGCACCATTACCATCACGTCCAGTTCCCCGTCCCTTGCCACGTGCCTTGCCCATTTTAAATGCAGGTCAGTATTTTCCACACTCACTACAAATGACTGAGTTTGGAGCTAACTTATATGTGATCCGTGTGATGGAGAAAACAGAGTTTTCAATACATGGCCTGTAGGTAAGTAGTTTGAGCAGCAAACTGCTGTGAATTGCTTCACTGACACACTAAAGGAAATTTTTAATGGAGGCCAGAAATGGCAGTATTTTCTGACAATGTATATGTGATCCGTGTGATGGAGAAAACAGAGTTTTAAATACCTGGCCTGTAGGTAAGTAGTTTGAACAGCAAACTGCTGTGAATTGCTTCACTGACACACTAAAGGAAATTTTTAATGGAGGCCAGAAATGGCAGTATTTTCTGACAACGTATATGTGATCCGTGTGATGGAGACAACAGAGTTTTAAATTCCTGGCCTGTAGGTAAGTAGTTTGAACAGCAAACTGCTGTGAATTCCTTCACTGACACACTGAAAGAAATTTTTAATGGAGGCCAGAAATGGCAGTATTTTCTGACAACGTATATGTGATCCGTGTGATGGAGAAAACAGAGTTTTAAATACCTGGCCTGTAGGTAAGTAGTTTGAACAGCAAACTGCTGTGAATTGCTACACTGACACTCTAAAGTAAATATTTAATGGAGGCCAGAAATGGCAGTATTTTCTGACAACGTATATGTGATACGTGTGACTGATAAACAGAGTGTTAAATAACTGGCCTGTAGGTAAGTAGCTTGAACAGCATACTGCTGTGAATTGATTCAATTACACACGAAAGGAAATTTTTAATGGAGGCCAGAAATGGCAGAATTTTCTGACAATGAATATGTGATCCATGTGACAGAGAAAACACATATTTAAATACCTGGCCTGTAGGTAACGATTTTGGACAGGAAACTGGTGTCAATAGCTTCACTGACACACTGAAACAAATTTTTAATGGAGGCCCGAAATGGCAGTGTTTTCTGGAAACGTTTATGTGATCCGTGTGACGGAGAAAACACAGTTTTTAATAGCTGACCTGTTGGTAACAATTTTGAACAGCAAACTGGTGTCAATAGGTTCACTGAAAATTTTTTAATGGAGGCCAGAAATGGCACTATTTCCTGAAACGCATATGTGATCCGTGTGACGGAGAAAACACTGTTTTAAATAGCTGACCTGTAGGTAACGATTTTGAACAGCAAACTGATGTCAATAGCTTCGCTGACACACTGAAACAAATGTTTAATGGAGGCCAGAAATGGCAGTATTTCCTGAAAACGTGTATATGATCCGTGTGACGGAGAAAACACAGCTTTAAATACCGGGCCTGAAGGTAAGTAGTTTGAACAGCAAACTGCTGTGAATTGCTTCACTGACACACTGAAATAAACTTTTAATGGAGGCCAGAAATGGCAGTATTCTTTGACAACTTATATATGGTCCTTGTGAGGGAGGATACAGAGTTTTAAATACCTGGCCTGTAGGTAAGTAGTTTGAACAGTAAACTGCTGTGAATTGCTTCACTGACACACTAAAGGAAATTTTTAATGGAGGCCAGAAATGGCAGTATTTTCTGACAACGTATATATGATCCGTGTGATGGAGAAAACACAATTTTAAATAGCTGACATGTAGGTAACAATTTTGAACAGAAAACTGGTGCCAATAGGTTCACTGATACACTGAAATTTTTTTTTTAATGGAGGCCAGAAATGGCTTTGTTTTCTGAAAACGTATACTTGATCCATGTGACGGAGAAAACACAGTTTTAAATATCTTGACCGTAGGTAACTATTTTAAACACCAAACTGGTGTCAATATTTTCACTGACACGCTGAAACAAATTTTTAATGGAGGCAAGAAATGGCAGTATTTTCTGAAAACGTATATGTGATCCGTGTGACGGAGAAAACCCCGTTTTAACTAGCTGACCTCTAGGTAACGATTTTGAACAGCAAACTGATGTCAATAACTTCACTGACACACTTAAACAAATTTTTAATGGAGGCCAGAAATGGCAGTATTTTCTGACAACGTACAAGTGATTCGTGTGACGGAGAAAACAGAGCTTTAAATACCTGGCGTGTAGGTAAATAGTTTGAACAGCAAACTGCTGTGAATTGCT
This sequence comes from Phyllobates terribilis, assembly GCF_046119375.1. Taxonomy (NCBI): domain Eukaryota; kingdom Metazoa; phylum Chordata; class Amphibia; order Anura; family Dendrobatidae; genus Phyllobates; species Phyllobates terribilis. The sequence continues at coordinate 451,571,596 of NW_027362764.1, forward strand.
TCACTGACAAAGTAAAGAAAATTTTTAATGGAGGCCAGAAATGGCAGTATTTTCTGACAACGTATATGTGATCCGTGTGATGGAGAAAACAGAGTTTTAAATAACTGGCATGTAGGTAAGTAGTTTGAACAGCAAACTGCTGTGAATTGCTTCACTGACACACTGAAAGAAATTTTTCATGGAGGCCATAGATGGCAGCATTTTCTGACAACGTACAGTACAGACCAAAAGTTTGGACACACCTTCTCATTTAAAGATTTTTCTGTATTTTCATGACTATGAAAATTGTACATTCACACTGAAGGCATCAAAACTATGAATTAACACATGTGGAATTATATACTTAACAAAAAAGTGTGAAACAACTGAAAATATGTCTTATATTCTAGGTTCTTCAAAGTAGCCACCTTTTGCTTTGATGACTGCTTTGCACACTCTTGGCATTCTCTTGATGATCTTCAAGAGGTAGTCACCGGAAATGGTCTTCCAACAATCTTGAAGGAGTTCCCAGAGATGCTTAGCATTTGTTGGCACTTTTGCCTTCACTCTGCGGTCCAGGTCACCCCAAACCATCTCGATTGGGTTCAGGTCTGGTGACTGTGGAGGCCAGGTCATCTGGCGTAGCACCCCATCACTCTCCGTCTTGGTTAAATAGCCCTTACACAGCCTGGAGGTGTGTTTGGGGTCATTGTCCTGTTGAAAAATAAATGATGGTCCAACTAAACGCAAACCGGAAGGAATAGCATGCCGCTGCAAGATGCTGTGGTAGCCATGCTGGTTCAGTATGCCTTCAATTTTGAATAAATCCCCAACAGTGTCACCAGCAAAGCACCCCCACACCATCACACCTCCTCCTCCTCCATGCTTCACGGTGGGAACCAGGCATGTAGAGTCCATCCGTTCACCTTTTCGGCGTCGCACAAAGACAGTGGTTGGAACCAAAGATCTCAAATTTGGACTCATCAGACCAAAGCACAGATTTCCACTGGTCTAATGTCCATTCCTTGTGTTCTTTAGCCCAAACAAGTCTCTTCTGCATGTTGTCTGTTCTTAGTAGTGGTTTCCTAGCAGCTATTTTACAATGAAGGCCTGCTGCACAAGGTCTCCTCTTAACAGTTGTTGTAGAGATGTGTCTGCTGCTAGAACCCTGTGTGGCATTGACCTGGTCTCTAATCTGAGCTGCTGTTAACCTGCGATTTATGAGGCTGGTGACTCGGATAAACTTATCCTCAGAAGCAGAGGTGACTCTTGGTCTTCCTTTCCTGGGGCGGTCCTCATGTGAGCCAGTTTCTTTGTAGCGCTGGATGGTTTTTGCAACTGCAGTTGGGGACAGTTTCAAAGTTTGCCCAATTTTTCGCACTGACTGTCCTTCATTTCTTAAAGTAATGATGGCCACTCGTTTTTCTTTACTTACAATTTGTATTATGGCAAGAAAAAAGCAGCTAACAGTCTATTCAGTAGGACTATCAGCTGTGTATCCACCTGACTTCTGCACAACACAACTGACGGTCCCAACCCCATTTATAAGGAAATAAATCCCACTTATTAAACCTGACAGGGCACACCTGTGAGGTGAAAACCATTTCCGGTGACTAACTCTTGAAGCTCATCAAGAGAATGCCAAAAGTGTGCAAAGCAGTCATCAAAGCAAAAGGTGGCTACTTTGAAGAACCAAGAATATAAGACATATTTTCAGTTGTTTCACACTTTTTTGTTAAGTATATAATTCCACATGTGTTAATTCATAGTTTTGATGCCTTCAGTGTAAATGTACAATTTTCATAGTCACGAAAATACAGAAAAATCTTTAAATGAGAAGGTGTGTCCAAACTTTTGGTCTGTACTGTATATATGATACATGTGATGGAGAAAACAGAGTATTAAATACCTGGCCTGTAGGTAAGTAGTTTGAACAGCAAACTGCTGTGAATTGCTTCTCTGACACACTAAAGGAAATTTTTAATGGAGGCCAGAAATGGCAGTATTTTCTGACAACGTATATGTGATCCGTGCGAAGGAGAAAACAGAGTTTTAAATACCCGGCCTGTACGTAAGTAGTTTGAACAGCAAACTGCTATGAATTGCTTCACTGACACACTGAAAGAAATTTTTAATGGAGGCCGGAAATGGCAGTATTTTCTGACTACGTATATGTGACCCGTGTGACGGAGAAAACAGAGTTTTAAATACCTGGCCTGTAGGTAGATAGTTTGAACAGCAAACTGCTGTGAATTGCTTCACTGACAACCTAAAGGAAATTTTTAATGGAAGCCATAGATGGCAGTATTTTCTGACAACGTATATATGATACATGTGATGGAGAAAACAGAGTATTAAATACCTGGCCTTTAGGCAAGTAGTTTGAACAGCAAACTGCTGTGAATTGCTTCACTGACACACTAAAGGAAATTTTTAATGGAGGCCAGAAATGGCAGTATTTTCTGACAACGTATATGTGATCCGTGTGACGGAGAAAACAGAGTATTAAATACCTTGCCTGTAGGTAAGTAGTTTGAACAGCAAACTGCTGTGAATTGCTTCACTGACACACTAAAGGAAATTTTTAATGGAGGCCAGAAATGGCAGTGTTTTCTGACAACATATATGTGATCCGTGTGATGGAGAAAACAGAGTTTTAAATACCTGGCCTGTAGGTAAGTAGTTTGAAAAGCAAACTGCTGTGAATTGCTTCACTGACACACTGAAAGAAATTTTTACTGGAGGCCAGAAATGGCAGTATTTTCTGACAATGTATATGTGATCCATTTGATGGAGAAAACACAGTATTAAATAGCTGGATTTCTAGCGCAGTTATATGGAAAGGACCTGGCTGTATTCTGCAGTGCCAACAAGCAAATGGCACAGAAAAATGGTGTTCTATGGATTGCTTTTTAAGCAAATAATGAGGATTAGGATCCAAAGAAAAGTATTCCTGGCCCCTGAGACCTGGGCCTTTGTATAGAAATATCTAACAGCAGCAGAAGGCAGTATTGGAATGGAGCCTCTTGTGCTATATGCACTGTAGTCTGCGATATACACTGCCCGCCTATGCACCCTGCCTGCCTGATCGATTAGTCCTCAGTAGGACTGTTTCTTAAGATGGATAGGTGTAATGTATGTTTTTTCTCCCTACACTACCTAATACACAAGCAAATCTCTCCCTGACGCAGCAGCAGCTCTCCCTACACGGTCTGATCCGGAGTGACTGTGATGAGCATGGTGGCGCCAGGTCTGATATAGACCTGATGACGCTATGCGGCCAGCCAATCACTGTAATGCCCACAACCAACATGGCTACGGCAGTACAGTGCATGGCAGGCAATCCCTGCATGTTCATTGGCTCTCTAAAGAGTGTCAAACATGCAGGGAGGGGACCTGAGTTCCCACTCGAGCAACCCGGAAATACTCGGCGAGCGCCGAGCATCTCAAGCAGTGAGATGCTCGGGCGAGCACCGAGCAGTAGCGAGCATGCTCGCTCATCACTAGTAGACAACTCTCCATTACTAACAAATCACAAATCGCTTGACAAATCACAGCTCTTATCAACCCAACTACCATTACCCCGATTGCTACTGCACCAGGCCAATTGGGAAAAGCCTGGCAAATTCACAAAAGGTGTATAATTTCCCAAATGGGGTCACTTGAGGGGGATTCTGCTCTTCTAGCATGTACGGGCTCTGTGTATGGAGTCCGCAAACTATTTTATGAAAATCTGCGCGACAGGAGGCAAATAGTGATCCATCCCTACTGAGTCTCGACGTTTGGCTAAGCAGTACTGTACAGCTACATATGAGGTATTTCTAAATTCAGCAGAAATTGTGGGACACATTTTTGTGCCATTTTTACCCAGTGTGAAAATGTAAAATCTGGGGCTGAAACAAAATTTCCGTGTTAAAAATGTAATTATTTTTTCTTTACCGCCCAATGGTATAAAATTACGTGACCCACCCGTGGTGTCAATATGATCACTTCTCCCCTAGATGAATTCATTGAAAGGTGTAGTTTGTAAAATTTGGTCACTTATGGGTTCAGCTGCTTTAGCACATCAGGGGCTCTACTAATGGAACCCTCAAACCAGTCCAGCAAAATCTGAACTCCAATATTGCGCTTCTTCCCTTCTGAGCTTTGCACTATGCCTCAAAAGTAGTTTTTGACCTCATATGGGGTACCTCCATAGTCAAGAGAAATTGCACAACAAATTTTGGGGTCCATTTTTTTCTGTTATCCTTGTGAAAATGAAAAATTTTGTGCTAAAAAACATTCTTGAGGGAAAATTTTTATTTTTTTTATTTTCACTCTTCAATGTTGAAAACTCCTGTGAAGCACCTGAGGGTTCAAGGTGCTCACTAGTGATGAGCGAGCATGCTTGCTACTGCTTGGTGCTCGCTCGAGCATCTCACTGCTTGATATGTTCGCCGAGTATTTCTGGGGTTGCTTGGCGGGAGCTCGGGTCCCATCCCTGCATGTTTGGCGCTCTTTACAGAGCTAATGAACATACAGGGATTGCCTGCCACTTACTGTAATGCCGCAGACATGTTGGTTGTGGCATTACAGTGATTGGCTGGCCGCACAGCATCATCAGGTCTATATCTGACCTGCAGCCACCGTGCTCATCACAGTCACTCCAGAATCAGACAGTGTAGGGAGAGGTGCTGCTGAGCTAGGGAGAGATTTGCTTTTTTCTAGTTAGTGTAGGTATACCAAATTATATTAAAGACACATATCCATCTCAACGAACAGTCCTTATGAGGAATAATCCATCTGCAGAGATATCAGGGAGGCAGTATATATAGGCAGGCAGGCAGTGTATATAGCAGACAGCAGTGCATATAGCACAAGAGACTCCATTCCAGTTTTGTCTGCTGCTGCTGTTAGATATTTCTAGAAATAGGCCCAGGTCTTAGGGGCCAGGAATATTTTTTGGGGGATCTTAATTAGTGTTGAGCCACCCCCGTAGTGTTCGAGTTCGGTTTGGTTCGTCGAACACCCGTGTGTTCGCCGAACTGTTCGTCAAACTGTTCGTCGAGCACCTTCGAACACCATTAAAACCAATGGCAGGCAAACAAAAACACATAGAAACACATAGAAAACACCTTCAAAGGTGTCCAAAAGATGACAAACTGCTCAGAAGACACAACTAACACATGGAAAAGTGACAAGTACATATAGTCATGCGAAAAGAAAAGAGGTGGAGGAGTAAAAGGAGGGGGAGACACAGATATAGGCATGTCATGCCTTTCTAAAATCCAAAAAGTGAGAAGCCGACACGTTCAGTCCGCTCCTGCCCGTGCCACCTCCATGTCGCCGGGTTTGTGCCAGAGCCGCGGTGAACCCTGACGGCCAGCCCCCCTCTCCCAATACTGGTGCCTGTCCGCTGGTGGGTCGAGCGAGCCCCCCTGTGGTGGAGGCAGCTCTATGCTTTTTAATTTAAATTGTCTCTCTAATTTGAATGAATACACTTTAAATCCATTTACAAGGATCTATTGGAGGGCAAGTCTCATGCCAGCAGCCGCGTAATTCCAGCTCCAGTAGCGTCCATTAAAGCTGCTGCAGTTAAAAAGCTTTTATAAGGATCAAGCTCGGCTGTCCACCGCAAGGCATCCTACTGCCAGTCCCAGCCCTTATGCCTTGGGGTGCCTCCTGATGCTCTTCACTGAGTATCCCGTGGTCCCGAAGCATTTCCTTTGAAAAAATTAAGTGTCCAAACTACAGGTGGTGTAGCTTGCTTAACAGCCGGGATAATCCGCTGACTAGCAAACACTGCTACTAGGCACAAAGTATTTCCTGGGCTAGATGCAGTTAAAAATTTGTAATTAGATACTCTCGTTGGATGCTGAGAAAGCATTCCATAGAGTCTCCTGGCACGCCATATATGATTCTCTTAAAAAGCTTGGGGTAGGGGTCTAGGGGACCCTTTTATAGCCAAAATCACGGCCCTGTATCACAATACGTCACCTAGGCTGAAGATAAATGGAACTGTAGCACCCTGAGGGCTCGGTTGCTACAGAGGTATTGCACCTCACCCAGAGGTGTGATATCTCATTCTCAGGTAAGGATGGAGGGTGGATCAGGACCCGACACCTGCATGCATTACACCACATTGCCGTGGGGCAGGGTGACCAATATGCCTCTGAGATGGGCACGACAGTCCCTGTCCCTGGCTCCAGTGGGGGGAGGGAACACTGAGGAAGGGGAACCCTGTAGTGCAGGAGCAGGGAGGAAGCAGTTCCTGGGTGCATTGAGAAGGGAGTATAAAAAGTGGGCACCATCTTAGTTCAGTGCAGAGAAGTCTGAGCAGAAGTGGCAGGGAGCAGGGGCTCTGCATGAGCTCTGCTCCGGAGGCGGGCCTAGTAACAGAGGCCCAGGCCTGGAAGAGGGAGAAGGAAGGAAGAGGAGCGAAGAAGGCTCCAGGAACGAGGAATGAAGGGATCCCAGGGGTGCGGACGGGCGAGTCGCCACCGCACGCCCGAATCCACCTGCGTGGAGGGGTCAGGCCAAAGGGGGAGACCGGTCCCCGAAACTAGTGGAGGCAGGAAACGACCCTCAGCTAGAAACCGGAGGCTGTGACATTTTATGTGGCGCAGCCCCTCGCTACACCCGCTAGGAAGGCACCACATAGGGTCAGGGAAACTGGCGCCAAGTTTACCAAGAGGAGGCCCGAGGCAGCCGGACAGAAGGGTTGGTAAGAAAGGCCAGACAAAGGACACACAAAGGGGGTCCTGTGAAGCGCTTCAAAGTTATCTGGGAGTTGTCTGAGCCCCTCACCTGGTGAGCACAGTACGACGTGGGCAGCCGTTACCTGCAGACGTGGTCTGGATAATAAGAACTGTGAGTAAAGGCACTGGACTGCATCACTGACTCCGTGCCGTTACTGCTGCTGCCCTGCACCATCACCCCCATCCTCCGAATACACTGCCCTGAGGCTATACTCCTCCCGTGGGGAGTTATGCTACGCTCTGCTGCACCCACAACACCAGCCTCAGCGGTCTGCCCTGCAGTGGCGGTTCACTCTGACCGCAATCCACGGGTGGCGTAGTCGGACATTTAAACATCAAAACCACATAAATAGTTCCGCCACTGGTTTGACCACCCTGAGCCACGGAAATGGGTCGCCGCCACGAAGACTACAACCACCAGCATCCACCAAAAAGGGTCCGGCTCCCGGTGTCCCAAGGCCCAGGGGGTGCATCAGAACATTTTCATCACCTTTCACAATCACCAATGGGACAAGGCAGGGATGTCCTCTGTCCCATCTCTTATACATCCTAGTGACGGAGCACCTGCTCTCATTAATTCGCCATAACCCCAATATTAGGTGGATTGAGGTGGGAGGCACCGAGTACAAGTGCTCTCTATTTGCTGATGATGTCCTAGTACATATCACTCAATCACATATATCCATCCATGCTGTTATGGCTGAAATAGATCACTTTGTTACAAGAGATGAGCGTTGTTCTACTCGAACTGTTTGCCAATCTCAAATTCGAGCTGTTTTGGGCGGTGTTCGAGCCGTTCGGCGAACACGAACGATTTGAAAAAAATTCGGCTGTTCGAGGTTATGTTCGATAACTGTTCGTGCACCAAAATCATAACTGGATTTTTTCTCAGTAATGATGAAAATTAATGTTAATACGCAGTTTGAGTGTACAGCGGGGTGGGGGGAGGGGCAGAGGATGGATCTCTGCAGGAATAATGAAGATCTCCATTTTTTTTTCTCTTTCCCGCATTTCCAGTGGGGAGGTGCAATCTGTCAGCCTATCAGCAGCGCACACACGGAGCGAAGTGATTTTTTTCACACAAGCAAGGGCATGTGTCATTGGCAGTGTATGTCACATGTCCTTGCCCTGTAAGACCAAGCCATTTTCCCCGTCGCCACCATTTTCTCACTGCTGCAGCTGCGTGTTAGACGGCACCGCTGTTGCTGTGTGCGCTATACCTTGTTAATTTCAAGCCAATTTTCGCACCAATCTACAGATAGCTTGGGAGTAGGGAATAGTTGTGATTGCAGTCCTTTTAAGGACTAGGTTACAGCATTTCCTACGACTTTTATCAGGCAGGTCTGTGCTCTTAAATAGATAGATTGTGGGAGTAAAGACTAATTGTAATTGCAGTCCTTTTCAGGACTAGGTTACATCAGTTCCTATCAGTTTTTGCCAGGCAGGTCTGTGCCAGTGCTGTGCAAGTTTTTTTTCACAGCATTTGGCTGAATCTAGCAAAGCTAATCCTTTTTGGAATATTGCAGAGTGTGTTAGTCAGTGGAGTAGATTATCTGTGTTGCAAGATATACCACCTGTGTATAGAATACCAATTTTTTTACTGCACCTAGTGAAGTAAAATCTTTTGGGCATAGCATCATTCTATTAGTCCATCTATACTGACCTCCATCAGGTTGCAAATTGAATATAATTTTTTTCTGCATCTAGCTCTGAAAAAATATTTGGGCTTCTAGCAGTGTGTGGGACTTGTTCTATTAGTCCATCTATACTGACCTCCATCAGGTTGCAAACTGAATATAATTTTTTTCTGCATCTAGCTCTGAAAAAATATTTGGCCTTCTAGCAGTGTGTGGGACTTTCTCTATTAGTCCATCTATACTGACCTCCATCAGGTTGCAAATTCAAAATAATTTTTTGTCTGCATCTAGCTCTGAAAAAATATTTGGCCTTCTAGCAGTGTGTGGGACTTTCTCTATTAGTCCATCTATACTGACCTCCATCAGGCTGCAAATTAAAAATAATTTTTATCTGCATCTACCTCTGAAAAAATATTGGGCTTCTAGCTCTGTGTGGGACTTGTTCTATTAATCCATCTATACAGACCTCCATCAGTTGCAAACTGAATATAATTTTTTTCTGCATCTACCTCTGTAAAAATATTTGTGCTTCTAGCTGTGTGTGGGACTTGTTCTATTAGTCCATCTATACTGACCTCCATCAGGTTGCAAACTGAATATAATTTTTTTCTGCATCTAGCTCTGAAAAAATATTTGGCCTTCTAGCAGTCTGTGGGACTTTCTCTATTAGTCCATCTATACTGACCTCCATCAGGTTGCAAATACAAAATAATTTTTATCTGCATCTACCTCTGAAAAAATATTTGGCCTTCTAGCAGTGTGTGGGACTTTCTCTATTAGTCCATCTATACTGACCTCCATCAGGTTGCAAATACAAAATAATTTTTATCTGCATCTACCTCTGAAAAAATATTTGGCCTTCTAGCAGTGTGTGGGACTTTCTCTATTAGTCCATCTATACTGACCTCCATGAGGTTGCAAATTCAAAATAATTTTTTGTCTGCATCTAGCTCTGAAAAAATATTTGGCCTTCTAGCAGTGTGTGGGACTTTCTCTATTAGTCCATCTATACTGACCTCCATCAGGCTGCAAATTAAAAATAATTTTTATCTGCATCTACCTCTGAAAAAATTTTTGGCCTTCTAGCAGTGTGTGGGACTTTCTCTTATTAGTCCATCTATACTGACCTCCATCAGGTTGCAAACTGAATATATTTTTTTTCTGCATCTACCTCTGAAAAAATATTTGGCCTTCTAGCTGTGTGTGGGACTTGTTCTATTAATCCATCTATACTGACCTCCATCAGGATGCAAACTGAATATAATTTTTTTCTGCATCTAGCTCTGAAAAAATATTTGGCCTTCTAGCTGTGTGTGGGACTTGTTCTATTTGTCCATCTATACTGACCTCCATCAGGTTGCAAATTGAATATAATTTTTTTCTGCATCTAACCCAGCCAATAGTTTTGGCCTAATACCACAGTTTGGCCACTCAGCTCTGCTTGGTTCCCATCCATTGTTTTTTTGTGCAAACAACTCCAGAGTTGTGAATTAGTTAACCACCAAAATGAGTGGAAAAAGGCCTGCTGCTGGAGGAAAGGGGAATAGGCGTGTTGGGAAGGGGAAAAAAGGTTGTGTCCATGGGGTAGGTGTTAAAGCAACAGTAACATCTGCAGAAGAAAGACCATCTTCCAGCCAAACTAAAATGTCTACTTCTTTTAGCGGACAATGTGATAAGATCCCTTTCTTACGGCCACGCCAATCGCTACAAATTCCAGATGAGGCACAAAAACAGCAGGTGCTTCAACGGATATCAAGTGCTCCTTTAAGTGGGCTCTCCTCCACATCAACTTCAACATCACAAATACTCCAGTCCTCAAAGGTGTCACCCCAATCGCACTTGCTTCCTCACAGCTCCCAAATCTCCAGCTGCCCGTCTGAGTATGAGGTAGAACAGATGGTTGAGTCTGCAGAGCTGTTTACTCATACTATAGCCTGGGAATCAGAGGTCGACTCCAGCGCTTCTGTGAATCCAGACGAGGAAATGATCTGCACTGATGCCCAGAATCTTTATGAGTCGGATCCAGGACCAGACGCAGAAGGTTCTGACCATAATGTAGACCCTCATTCCCAAACTGTAACTCCTGTTGGTGGAGACAATGAGGAAGACGATGATGAGACTCAAATACCTGATTGGAGCGACAACTTTAGTTTTTTGTCAGGGCAGGAACAGGTTGGCTCTGAGGACGACGGGTGTGATAACGCACAGGGTGATGATGATGAGGTTGGAGATCCCACTTACTGTCAACCCACAGTCTGCCAAGAGATGAGGTCAGCAGAGGAGGTGGAGGAAGATGCTAGTGACGACGAGGTCAGGTTGCGCCTTCCTGGACAGAGACGTAGTACTGGAAGCACGTCAACAACTGCATCCTCAAACACAACTCTGCCTCTCACCACAAGTCGTGGTGGCTCTTCAGGTCACATGGGTGCTAAGCCTTGCATAGCCTGGGCATTTTTTCAGATCGATAAAGATGACCCAACTCGTGTTATCTGTAACATTTGTCAGCAAAAGCTAAGTAGAGGCCAAAAAAGACATAGTTTCAGTACTTCATGCATGAACCGGCACATGGACATGAAGCGTAAGTTGCAGTGGGAAGCTCAGTGTGTTACAATGCGGCCTAGCCGGCAGGGCCAACCACCGTCTGCCATATCTTGTGCATCCGCGGCCTCTTCATCCTCTGTGACTGGAGGGACAGCAGTCACACCTGTTTTGGGGCGCAGACCTGCCACCTCTTTACCCGCAACAGCCAGCGTGATTGGCAGGTCATCATTTTCTTTGGAGGTGGTAACACCAGCTGGTGTTGAGCGCTGTCCGACATCGATAGCACCACCTTTGGATCAAGGCAACCTAACATGTCCGCCTGCATCTTCCTCACAGACCGGCAGTTTGCCGGGGACACCCTTATCAACCCCGTCTAAGCACAATAGCCAGCCCTCGGTCCCTCAGATGTGGACAAGTAAAAGACCATTTCCTCCTAGCCATGAGAAAGCTAAGAGGTTGAATTTCACCATCTGCAAGCTCTTGGCTACAGAAATGCTGCCTTTCCGCCTGGTGGACACAGAGGATTTTCGAGACCTTATGTCCATCGCAGTGCCCCAGTACCAGATGCCCAGTCGGCACTACTTCTCAAAGAAAGGTGTGCCTGCGCTCCACCAGCATATCGCACACAACATCACCGCTTCTTTGAGAAACTCTGTGTGTGACAGGGTGCATTTCACCACAGACACTTGGACGAGTAGGCATGGACAGGGGCGTTACATGTCGCTGACAGGGCACTGGGTAACTATGGTGACAGCAGGACAAGGGGCTGCTGTCCAAGTCTTGCCGTCCCCACGAGTTGTGCGTCAATCCTATTTATCTCAAAGTTCCTCCACTGCTTCTGCCTCCTCAACCTCCTCTCGGTCTTCCACCTGCACCCAAAGCCTGTCTGGTCATGCCACAAGCTTTCTAACTGCGCAGAAGGGATCCTGCACACCTCCTTACTATGCTGGCAGTAGGGCTCAACGTCATCAGGTGGTTTTTACTTTGAAATGTCAGGTAAATGTGAGTCACACAGCTGAGGAGTTGTGGTCAGCTCTGGAGAACCAATTTCATGAATGGTTGTCCCAACTGGACCTGAAACCAGGGAAGGCCGTGTGCGACAATGCTGCAAACCTGGGTGCGGCCCTTCGCCGGGGCAATGTCACACACGTGCCTTGTATGGCTCACGTGTTGAACCTGGTTGTCCAGCAATTTTTAGCCCACTATCCCAGACTAGATGGCCTTCTGCAGAGGGCACGGTCGCTGTGTGCTCACTTCCGCCATTCGCATCCCGCAGCTCAGCGACTTACATCTCTACAGAAGTCGTTGGGCCTGCCACTTCACCGGCTAAAATGCGATGTGCCTACCCGGTGGAATTCAACTCTGCACATGTTGCAGTGACTGTGGCAGCACCGACAAGCCCTGGTGCAATACGTTCTGACGTATAGCCTGGGCCAACGAGATCCAGAGGTGGGGCAAATCACGCTGGAGGAGTGGTCTCAGATCAGGGACCTATGCACCCTTCTGCACAGTTTTGAAATGGCGACGAAGATGTTTATTGCTGACGATGCCATTATCAGCATGACTATTCCGGTGATTTACATGCTGGAGCACATGTTAAACAGAATTCAGAGGAAGGTGGTGGCACAAGAGGAGGTGGAGGAAGTAGAGGAGGAGGAGTTGTATGCGGAAGGGCTAACATTTGCAAGGTCCAGACGGTCGGCAGCACCAAGGCGGCAGGCATGTGAGGGTGGGGGAGTTGGTTTTACCAGGGCGCATGGTAGCAGCCAAACTAGTGAGGAAGGTGCAGGAGCCCAGGAAGAAGTGGAGGACGAACTGATGGAAGACTCATCAGATGAGGGAGACCTTGATCACATTTCTGTTGTGCGAGGTTGGGGGGAGAGGACAGAGGAAGGAAGCATGATTGTTACCTCGCCACCAACACAACAGGGACTTGGTGCTCCTGGATGCGCAACACACATGAGTGCCTTCTTGCTGCACTACCTGCAACATGACCCTCGAATTGTGAGAATTAGAAATAATCCTGACTACTGGGTTGCCACACTGTTAGATCCTCAATACAAAAGTAAATATGCAGAAATTATTCCTGCCATAGAAAGGGATGCACACATGCAGGAGTATTAGCAGAGACTGTTGCAGAATCTTACATGTGCTTTTCCACAAAACACCAGTGGTGCATGTAGTGAATCTCACAGTTCCAACTTGCCAACCATGGGACCGTCAAGTGTTCAGCAATCAAACCTTAACAGAACCACAGTATCTGCTGGTAGCATCAATTTTGCGGAATCGTTTCACCACTTTTTTAGCCCATACTTTGCAAGGCCACAGGAGACAAGAAGTCTGACACATAGTCAACGCCTAGAGACGATGGTACAGGAGTATCTCCAAGTAAACATTGAAGCCATGACTGTGTCACTGGACCCTTGCTCTTTTTGGGCTTCCAATCTGGATAAATGGCCGGAGCTCGCCACTCACGCCTTGGAGATCTTGTCATGCCCCGCAGCCAGCGTTCTGTCTGAACGTGTGTTCAGCGCTGCTGGTGGTGTGCTGACAGATAAGCGCACGCGGCTCTCCACTGATAATGAAGACAGACTCACGTTCATAAAGATGAACAAATCATGGATCCGAAACGACTTTTCTACCCCTGTGTCATCCTGGGGAGAGTAAAAGCTTGATGATTGGTTAAAATCACCCTACCAACCGTTTTAAGCTTTCAAATTACTAATCATGTTTATCTGTATCTTGGCTGGAAAATAATTTGGGCTTTGTAGCAGTGTGCAGCACTGATTCTATTAGGCCATCTATAATAAGCTCCACCAGATTTAAAATTACTAATCATGTTTATCTGTATCTTGACTGGAAAATAATTTGGGCTTTGTAGCAGTGTGCAGCACTGATTCTAATAGGCCATCTATAATAAGCTCCACCAGATTTAAAATTACTAATCATGTTTATCTGTATCTTGACTGGAAAATAATTTGGGCTTTGTAGCAGTGTGCAGCACTGATTCTAATAGGCCATCTATAATAAGCTCCACCAGATTTAAAATTACTAATCATGTTTATCTGTATCTTGACTGGAAAATAATTTGGGCTTTGTAGCAGTGTGCAGCACTGATCCTATTAGGCCATCTATACTAAGCTCCACCAGATTTAAAATTAATAATAATTTTTAGCTGCATCTAGCCCGGAAAATAATTTTGGGGCTCCGAGATGCGCAAGACACATAAGTGCCTTCTTGCTGCACTACCTGCAACATGACCCTCATATTGTCAGAATTTGAAGTAATCATGATTACTGGGTTGCCACACTCTTAGATCCCCCAAACTTTTCGATCAACCTTTTCATTTTAATAAAGACCAAAAAAATGGTCATTTTTGAAATTATAAGCATTAGCAGGTTATTAGAAACTGAAATCAAACAGTTTTCAACTCAAAACTTTATTCTAGGTGATGTTTCATTTTCACATAGGACCCCTTGTTCGAAAGGAGCTTCTGAACTCTCGTCCATTGAATTTGTCAGGTTTTGGATGGTTTCTGCTTCAATTGTTTTGCATGAGGACAGAATACCCTCCCAGAGCTGTTGCTTAGATGTGAACTGCCTCCCGCCATCATAGACACTGCTTTTGATGATGCTCCAGAGGTTCTGAATGGGGTAGAGGTCAGGGGAGCATGGGGGTCACACCATAAGTTTGTCCCCTTTTATTCCCATATCAGCCAGAGATGCAGATGTTTTATGTGCAGCATGAGATGGTGCATTATCATGAAAAAAAAATGATCTTGCTGTGAAATACACGGTTCTTCTTCTTGAACCATGGCAGGAAATGCTGTTTGAGAAAATCCACATACATTATGGAGTTCATCTTTAGCGCCTTCAGGGATCCTAAAGGGGCCGACAATCTCTCTCCCCATGATTCCAGCCCAAAACATTACTCCACCTCCTCCTTGTTGGCGCTGTAGCCGTGTTTGCGTGGGGTGTCCATCAACCAGCCATCCTCCACTCCATCCATCTGGACCATCGAGCGCTGCACGGCACTCATCCGTGAACAAAACAGTTTTGAAATCAGTCTTCATGTAATGTTTGGCCCACTGGAGCCGTTTCTGCTTGTGTGAAGTGGATAGAGGAGGTCGACAGGATGGCGTATGCACATCTGCAAACCTCTGAAGGACCCTGCATCTTGTTGTTCAGGGGACGTTGGAGGCACCAGCAGCTTCAAAAACTTGTCTGCTGCTATGACAAGGTTTTTTCGCCGCTGCTCTTTTAACCTGACGTAATTGTCTGAAGGAAAGAGTCCTCAATTTGCCCTTATCAGCACGCACACGTGTGTACTGTGAATCAGCTACATACTTCTTGATTGCCAAGACACTTCATCCTGATCATCGCACAATGTTGATTGTAGTCATGCCTTGACCTAAACACTCCACAATTTGTTGCTTCTCAGCAGCCGACACATCCTTTTTCTTTCCCATTTTGGCAGAAAATGTAGGCTGCTTAACAATGTGAGACAGCCTTCTTAAGTAGTCTTGCCTTTCATTGGACACACCTGCCAAACTAATTAGCACAGGTGTCTGCAATTGCTTACAGTGATATAAAGAGCCCTGACACACATCACCATCAATGAGTTTAACTGACAAACAAACAAATTCTTCCCTTATCACTCCTAAACACTTTTTGCATAATAATTTGGAACACAGTGTACATGTGCTTTTCCACAAAACACCAGTGGTTCACGTAGTGAATCTTACAGTTCTAACTTGCCAACCGTGGTCTGTATGGAGTTGTTCAATAAAGGGCCCAAAATTAAGATAACATAGATGGGAGAGGTCTCTATGAATAGGAATCCCTAAGTATTTGATACCCTGTGAGGGCCAGGCAAAGGGAAAGTTGGACTGGATGGAATCCTATATGGATTTGGGGAGGGAGACATCGAGGGCCTCAGACTTTGCTGCATTGATTTTAAAATTTGACCATGTAACAAAGTAATCTATTTCAGCCATAACAGCATGGATGGATATATGTGATTGAGTGATATATACTAGGACATCATCAGCAAATAGAGAGCACTTGTACTCGGTGCCTCCCACCTCAATCCACCTAAGATTGGGGTTATGGCGAATTGATGAGAGCAGGTGCTCCGTCACTAGGATGTATAACAGAGGGGACAGAGGACATCCCTGCCTTGTCCCATTGGTGATTGTGAAAGGTGATGAAAATGTTCTGATGCACCCCCTGGGCCTTGGGACACCGGGAGCCGGACCCTTTTTGGTGGATGCTGGTGGTTGTAGTCTTCGTGGTGACGACCCGGTTCCGTGGCTCAGGGTGGTCAAACCAGTGGCGGAACTATTTATGTGGTTTTGATGTTTAAATGTCCGACTACGCCACCCGTGGATTGCGGTCAGAGTGAACCGCCGCTGCAGGGCAGACCGCTGAGGCTGGTGTTGTGGGTGCAGCAGAGCGTAGCATAACTCCTCACGTGAGGAGTATAGCCTCAGGGCAGTGTATGCGGAGGATGGGGGTGATGGTGCAGGGCAGCAGCAGTAATGACACGGAGTCAGTGATGCAGTCCAGGGCCTTTACTCACAGTTCTTATTATCCAGACCACGTCTGCAGGTAACGGCTGCCCACGTTGTACTGTGCTCACCAGGTGAGGGGCTCAGACAACTCCCAGATAACTTTGGAGCGCTTCACAGGACCCCCTTTGTGTGTCCTTTGTCTGGCCTTTCTTACCAACCCTTCTGTCCGGCTACCTCGGGCCTCCTCTTGGCAAACTTGGCGCCAGTTTCCCTGACCCTATGTGCTGCCCTCCTAGCGGGTGTAGCGAGGGGCTGCGCCACATAAAATGTCACAGCCTCCGGTTTCTAGCTGAGGGTCGTTTCCTGCCTCCACTAGTTTCGGGGACCGGTCTCCCCCTTTGGCCTGACCCCTCCACGCAGGTGGATTCGGGCGTGCGGTGGCGACTCGCCCGTCCGCACCCCTGGGATACCTTCATTCCTCGTTCCTGGAGCCTTCTCCGCTCCTCTTCCTTCCTTCTCCCTCTTCCAGGCCTGGGCCTCTGTTACTAGGCCCGCCTCCGGAGCAGAGCTCATGCAGAGCCCCTGCTCCCTGCCACTTCTGCTCAGACTTCTCTGCACTGAACTAAGATGGTGCCCACCTTTTATACTCCCTTCTCAATGCACCCAGGAACTGCTTCCTCCCTGCTCCTGCACTACAGGGTTCCACTTCCTCAGTGTTCCCTCCCCCCACTGGAGCCAGGGACAGGGACTGTCGTGCCCATCTCAGAGGCATATTGGTCGCCCTGCCCCACGGCAATGTGGTGTAATGCATGCAGGTGTCGGGTCCTGATCCACAATCCATCCTTACCTGAGAGTGAGATATCACACCTCTGGGTGAGGTGCAATACCTCTGTAGCAACCGAGCCCTCAGGGTGCTACAGTTCCATTTATCTTCAGCCTAGGTAACGTATTGTGATACAGGGCCGTGATTTTGGCTATAAAAGGGTCCCCTAGAACCCTACCCCAAGCTTTTTAAGAGAATCATATATGGCGTGCCAGGAGACTCTATGGAATGCTTTCTCAGCATCCAACGAGAGTATCTAATTACAAATTTTTAACTGCATATAGCCCAGGAAATACTTTGTGCCTAGTAGCAGTGTCTGCTAGTCAGCGGATTATCCCGGCTGTTAAGCAAGCTATACCACCTGTAGTTTGGACACTTAATTTTTTCAAAGGAAATGCTTCGGGACCACGGGATACTCAGTGAAGAGCATCAGGAGGCACCCCAAGGCATAGGGGCTGTGACTAGCAGTAGGATGCCTTGCGGTGGACAGCCGAGCTCGATCCTACGGGGGTGGCTCAACACTATTTGTTACATGGTCAAATTTTAAAATCAATGCAGCGAAGTCTGAGGCACTCGATGTCTCCGTCCCCAAATCCATATAGGATTCCATCCAGTCCAACTTTCCCTTTGCCTGGCCCTCACATGGGTATCAAATACTTAGGAATTCCTATTCATAGAGACCTCTCCCATCTATGTTATCTTAATTTTGGGCCCTTTATTGAACAACTCGATACAGACCATGGTTGGCAAGTTAGAACTGTAAGATTCACTACGTGAACCACTGGTGTTTTGTGGAAAAGCACATGTACACTGTGTTCCAAATTGTTATGCAAAAAGTGTTTAGGAGTGATAAGGGAAGAATTTGTTTGTTTGTCAGTTAAACTCATTGATGGTGATGTGTGTCAGGGCTCTTTACATCACTGTAAGCAATTGCAGACACCTGTGCTAATTAGTTTGGCAGGTGTGTCCAATGAAAGGCAAGACTACTTAAGAAGGCTGTCTCACATTATTAAGCAGCCTACATTTTCTGCCAAAATGGGAAAGAAAAAGGATGTGTCAGCTGCTGAGAAGCAACAAATTGTGGAGTGTTTAGGTCAAGGCATGACTACAATCAACATTGTGCGATGATCAGGATGAAGTGTCTTGGCAATCAAGAAGTATGTAGCTGATTTACAGTACACACGTGTGCGTGATGATAAGGGCAAATTGAGGACTCTTTCCTTCAGGCAATTGCGTCAGGTTAAAAGAGCAGCGGCAAAAAAGCCTTGTCATAGCAGCAGACAAGTTTTTGAAGCTGCTGGTGCCTCCAACGTCCCCCGAACAACAAGATGCAGGGTCCTTCAGAGTTTTGCAGCTGTGCATACGCCATCCTGTCGACCTCCTCTATCCACTTCACACAAGCAGAAACGGCTCCAGTGGGCCAAACATTACATGAAGACTGATTTCAAAACTGTTTTGTTCACGGATGAGTGCCGTGCAGCGTTCCATGGTTACAGATGGATGGAGTGGAGGATGGCTGGTTGATGGACACCCCACGCAAACACGGCTACAGCGCCAACAAGGAGGAGGTGGAGTAATGTTTTGGGCTGGAATCATGGGGAGAGAGATTGTCGGCCCCTTTAGGATCCCTGAAGGCGCTAAAGATGAACTCCATAATGTATGTGGATTTTCTCAAACAGCACTTCCTGCCATGGTTCAAGAAGAAGAACCGTGTATTTCACAGCAAGATCATTTTTTTGCATGTTAATGCACCATCTCATGCTGCACATAAAACATCTGCATCTCTGGCTGATATAGGCATAAAAGGGGACAAACTTATGGTGTGACCCCCATGCTCCCCTGACCTCTACCCCATTCAGAACCTCTGGAGCATTATCAAAAGGAGTGTCTATGATGGCGGGAGGCAGTTCACATCTAAGCAACAGCTCTGGGAGGGTATTGTGTCCTCATGCAAAACAATTGAAGCAGAAACCATCCAAAACCTGACAAATTCAATGGACGAGAGAGTTCAGAAGCTCCTTTCGAACAAGGGGTCCTATGTGAAAATGTAACATCACCTAGAATAAAGTTTTGAGTTGAAAACTGTTTGATTTCAATTTCTAATAACCTGCTAATGCTTATAATTTCAAAAATACCCTTTTTTTGGTCTTTATTAAAATGAAAAGGTTGATCGAAAAGTTTGGGGGATCTAAGAGTGTGGCAACCCAGTAGTCATGATTACTTCGAATTCTGACAATATGAGGGTCATGTTGCAGGTAGTGCAGCAAGAAGGCACTTATGTGTCTTGCGCATCTCGGAGCCCCAAAATTATTTTCCGGGCTAGATGCAGCTAAAAATTATTATTAATTTTAAATCTGGTGGAGCTTAGTATAGATGGCCTAATAGGATCAGTGCTGTACACTGCTACAAAGCCCAAATTATTTTCCAGTCAAGATACAGATAAACATGATTAGTAATTTTAAATCTGGTGGAGCTTATTATAGATGGCCTAATAGAATCAGTGCTGCACACTGTTACAAAGCCCGAATTATTTTCCAGCCAAGATACAGATAAACATGATTAGTAATTTGAAAGCTTAAAACGGTTGGTAGGGTGATTTTAACCTATCATCAAGCTTTTACTCTCCCCAGGATGACACAGGGGTAGAAAAGTCATTTCGGATCCATGATTTGTTCATCTTTATGAACGTGAGTCTGTCTACATTATCAGTGGAATGCCTCGTGCGCTTATCTGTCAGCACACCACCAGCAGCGCTGAACACACGTTCAGACAGAACGCTGGCTGCGGGGCATGACAAGATCTCCAAGGCGTAAGTGGCTAGCTCCGGCCATTTATCCAGATTGGAAGCCCAAAAAGAGCAAGGGTCCAGTGACACAGTCATGGCTTCAATGTTTACTTGGAGATACTCCTGTACCATCGTCTCTAGGCGTTGACTATGTGTCAGACTTCTTGTCTCCTGTGGCCTTGCAAAGGATGGGCTAAAAAAGTGGTGAAATGATTGTGCTAAATTGATGTTACCAGTAGATACTGTGGTTCTGTTATGGTTTGAGTGCTGAACACTTGACGGTCCCACGGTTGGCAAGTTGGAACTGTGAGATTCACTACGTGCACCACTGGTGTTTTGTGGAAAAGCACATGTAAGATTCTGCAACAGTCTCTGCTGATACTCCTGCATGCGTGCATCCCTTTCTATGGCAGGAATAATTTCTGCAAATATACTTTTGTACCAGGGATCTAACAGTGTGGCAACCCAGTAGTCAGGATTATTTCTAATTCTCACAATTCGAGGGTCATGTTGCAGGTAGTGCAGCAAGAAGGCACTTATGTGTGTTGCGCATCCAGGAGCACTAAGTCCCTGTTGTGTTGGTGGCAAGGTAACAATCATGCTTCCTTCCTCTGTCCTCTCCCCCCAACCTCGCACAACAGAAATGTGATCAAGGTCTCCCTCATCTGATGAGTCTTCCATCAGTTCGTCCTCCACTTCTTCCTGGGCTCCTGAACCTTCCTCACTAGTTTGGCTGCTACCATGCGCCCTGGTAAAACCATCTCCCCCACCCTCACATGCCTGCCACCTTGGTGCTGCCGACCGTCTGGACCTTGCAGATGTTAGCCCTTCCGCATACAACTCCTCCTCCTCTACTTCCTCCACCACCTCTTGTGCCACCACCTGACTCCGAATTCTGTTTAACATGTGCTCCAGCATGTAAATCACCGGAGTAGTCATGCTGATAATGGCATCGTCAGCACTAAACATCTTCGTCGCCATTTCAAAACTGTGCAGAAGGGTGCATAGGTCCATGATCTGAGACCACTCCTCCAGCGTGATTTGCCCCACCTCTGGATCTCGTTGGCCCAGGCTATACGTCAGAACGTATTGCACGAGGGCTTGTCGGTGCTGCCACAGTCGCTGCAACATGTGCAGAGTTGAATTCCACCGGGTAGGCACATCGCATTTCAGCCGGTGAAGTGGCAGGCCCAACGATTTCTGTAGAGATGTAAGTCGCTGAGCTGCGGGATGTGAACGGCGGAAGTGAGCACACAGCGACCGTGCCCTCTGCAGAAGGCCATCTAGTCTGGGATAGTGGGCTAAAAATTGCTGGACAACCAGGTTCAACACGTGAGCCATACAAGGCACGTGTGTGACATTGCCCCGGCGATGGGCCGCACCCTGGTTTGCAGCATTGTCGCACACGGCCTTCCCTGGTTTCAGGTCCAGTGGAGACAACCATTCATGAAATTGGTTCTCCAGAGCTGACCACAACTCCTCAGCTGTGTGACTCACATTTCCCAGACATTTCAAAGTAAAAACCGCCTGAAGACGTTGAGCCCTACTGCCAGCATAGTAAGGAGGTGTGCAGGATCCCTTCTGCGCAGATAGAAAGCTTGTGGCATGACCAAACAGGTTTTGGGTGCAGGTGGAAGACCGAGAGGAGGTTGAGGAGGCAGAAGCAGTGGAGGAACTTTGAGACATAAAGAGGATTGAAGCACAACTTGTGGGGACGGCAAGACTTGGACAGCAGCCCCTTGTCCTGCTGTCACCATAGTTACCCAGTGCCCAGTCAGCGACATGTAACGCCCCTGTCCATGCCTACTCGTCCAAGTGTCTGTGGTGAAATGTACCCTGTCACACACAGAGTTTCTCAAAGAAGCGGTGATGTTGTGTGCGACAGGCTGGTGGAGCGCAGGCACACCTTTCTTTGAGAAGTAGTGCCGACTGGGCATCTGGTACTGGGGCACTGCGACAGACATAAGGTCTCGAAAATCCTCTGTGTCCACCAGGCGGAAAGGCAGCATTTCTGTAGCCAAGAGCTTGCAGATGGTGAAATTCAACCTCTTAGCTTTCTCATGGCTAGGAGGAAATGGTCTTTTACTTGTCCACATCTGAGGGACCGAGGGCTGGCTATTGTGCTTAGACGGGGTTGATAAGGGTGTCCCCGGCAAACTGCCGGTCTGTGAGGAAGATGCAGGCGGACATGTTAGGTTGCCTTGATCCAAAGGTGGTGCTATCGATGTCGGACAGCGCTCAACACCAGCTGGTGTTACCACCTCCAAAAAAAAAGATGACCTGCCAATCACGCTGGCTGTTGCGGGTAAAGAGGTGGCAGGTCTGCGTCCCAAAACAGGTGTGACTGCTGTCCCCCTAGTCACAGAGGATGAAGAGGCCGCGGATGCACAAGATATGACAGACGGTGGTTGGCCCGGCCGGCTAGGCCGCATTGTAGCACACTGAGCTTCCCACTGCAACTTATGCTTCATGTCCATGTGCCGTTCATGCATGAAGTACTCAAACTATGTATTTTTTGGCCTCTACTTAGCTTTTGCTGACAAATGTTACAGATAACACGAGTTGGGTCATCTTTATCGATCTGAAAAAATGCCCAGGCTATGCAAGGCTTAGCACCCATGTGACCTGAAGAGCCACCACGACTTGTGGTGAGAGGCAGAGTTGTGTTTGAGGATGCAGTTGTTGACGTGCTTCCAGTACTACGTCTCTGTCCAGGAAGGCGCAACCTGACCTCGTCGTCACTACAATCTTCCTCCACCTCCTCTGTTGACCTCATCTCTTGGCTGACTGTGGGTTGACAGTAAGTGGGATCTCCAACCTCATCATCATCACCCTGTGCGTTATCACACCCGTCGTCCTCAGAGCCAACCTGTTCCTGCCCTGACAAAAAACTAAAGTTGTCACTCCAATCAGGTATTTGAGTCTTATCATCGTCTTCCTCATTGTCTCCACCAACAGGAGTTACAGTTTGGGAATGAGGGTCTACATTATGGTCAGAACCTTCTGCGTCTGGTCCTGGATCCGACTCATAAAGATTCTGGGCATCAGTGCAGATCATTTCCTCGTCTGGATTCACAGAAGCGCTGGAGTCGACCTCTGATTCCCAGGCTATAGTATGAGTAAACAGCTCTGCAGACTCAACCATCTGTTCTACCTCATACTCAGACGGGCAGCTGGAGATTTGGAAGCTGTGAGGAAGCAAGTGCGATTGGGGTGACACCTTTTAGGACTGGAGTATTTGTGATGTTGAAGTTGATGTGGAGGAGAGCCCACTTAAAGGAGCACTTGATATCCGTTGAAGCACCTGCTGTTTTTGTGCCTCATCTGGAATTTGTAGCGATTGGCGTGGCCGTAAGAAAGGGATCTTATCATATTGTCCGCTAAAAGAAGTAGACATTTTAGTTTGGCTGGAAGATGTTCTTTCTTCTGCAGATGTTACTGTTACTTTAACACCTACCACACGGACACAACCTTTTTTCCCCTTCCCAACACGCCTATTCCCCTTTCCACCAGCAGCAGGCCTTTTTCCACTCATTTTGGTGGTTAACTAATTCTCAACTCTGGAGTTGTTTGCACAAAAAAACAATGGACGGGAACCGAGCAGAGCTGAGTGGCCAAACTGTGGAATTAGGCCAAAACTATTGGCTGGGTTAGATGCAGAAAAAAATTATATTCAATTTGCAATCTGATGGAGGTCAGTATAGATGGACTAATAGAGCAAGTCCCACACACAGCTAGAAGCCCAAATATTTTTTCAGAGGTAGATGCAGAAAAAAATTGTATTCAGTTTGCAACCTGATGGAGGTCAGTATAGATGGACTAATAGAACAAGTATTACACACAGCTAGAAGCCCAAATATTTTTTCAGAGGTAGATGCAGAAAAAAATTATATTCAGTTTGCAACCTGATGGAGGTCAGTATAGATGGACTAATAGAACAAGTCCCACACACAGCTAGAAGCCCAAATATGTTTTCAGAGGTAGATGCAGAAAAAAAATATATTCAGTTTGCAACCTGATGGAGGTCAGTATAGATGGACTAATAGAGAAAGTCCCACACACTGCTAGAAGGCCAAATATTTTTTCAGAGCTAGATGCAGACAAAAAATTATTTTGAATTTGCAACCTGATGGAGGTCAGTATAGGTGGACTAATAGAACAAGTCCCACACACTGCTAGAAGGCCAAATATTTTTTCAGAGCTAGATGCTGAAAAAAATTATATTCAGTTTGCAACCTGATGGAAGTCAGTATAGATGGACTAATAGAACAAGTCCCACACACAGCTAGAAGCCCAAATATTTTTTCAGAGGTAGATGCAGAAAAAAATTATATTCAGTTTGCAACCTGATGGAGGTCTGTATAGATGGATTAATAGAACAAGTCCCACACACAGCTAGAAGCCCAATATTTTTTCAGAGGTAGATGCAGAAAAAAAATATATTCAGTTTGCAACCTGATGGAGGTCAGTATAGATGGACTAATAGAGAAAGTCCCACACACTGCTAGAAGGCCAAATATTTTTTCAGAGCTAGATGCAAACAAAAAATTATTTTTAATTTGCAACCTGATGGAGGTCAGTATAGATGGACTAATAGAGAAAGTCCCACACACTGCTAGAAGGCCAAATATTTTTTCAGAGCTAGATGCAGATATAATTTATTTTTAATTTGCAACCTGATGGAGGTCAGTATAGATGGACTAATAGAGAAAGTCCCACACACTGCTAGAAGGCCAAATATTTTTTCAGAGCTAGATGCAGAAAAAAATTATATTCAGTTTGCAACCTGATGGAGGTCAGTATAGATCGACTAATAGAACAAGTCCCACACACAGTTAGAAGGCAAAATATTTTTTCAGAGGTAGATGCAGATAAAAATTATTTTTAATTTGCAGCCTGATGGAGGTCAGTATAGATGGACTAATAGAGAAAGTCTCACACACTGCTAGAAGGCCAAATATTTTTTCAGAGCTAGATGCAGACAAAAAATTATTTTGAATTTGCAACCTGATGGAGGTCAGTATAGATGGACTAATAGAGAAAGTCCCACACACTGCTAGAAGGCCAAATATTTTTTCAGAGCTAGATGCAGACAAAAAATTATTTTTAATTTGCAACCTGATGGAGGTCAGTATAGATGGACTAATAGAGAAAGTCCCACACACTGCTAGAAGGCCAAATATTTTTTCAGAGCTAGATGCAGAAAAAACTTTTATTCAGTTTGCAACCTGATTGAGGTCAGTATAGGTGGACTAATAGAACAAGTCCCACACACAGCTAGAAGGCCAAATATTTTTTCAGAGGTAGATGCAGATAAAAATTATTTTTAATTTGCAACCTGATGGAGGTCAGTATAGATGGACTAATAGAGAAAGTCCCACACACTGCTAGAAGGCCAAATATTTTTTCAGAGCTAGATGCAGACAAAAAATTATTTTTAATTTGCAACCTGATGGAGGTCAGTATAGATGGACTAATAGAGAAAGTCCCACACACTGCTAGAAGGCCAAATATTTTTTCAGAGCTAGATGCAGACAAAAAATTATTTTGAATTTGCAACCTGATGGAGGTCAGTATAGATGGACTAATAGAGAAAGTCCCACACACGGCTAGAAGGCCAAATATTTTTTCAGAGCTAGATGCAGATATAAATTATTTTTAATTTGCAACCTTATGGAGGTCAGTATAGATGGACTAATAGAGAAAGTCCCACACACTGCTAGAAGGCCAAATATTTTTTCAGAGCTAGATGCAGAAAAAAATTATATTCAGTTTGCAACCTGATGGAGGTCAGTATAGATGGACTAATAGAACAAGTCCCACACACAGCTAGAAGGCCAAATATTTTTTCAGAGGTAGATGCAGATAAAAATTATTTTTCATTTGCAGCCTGATGGAGGTCAGTATAGATGGACTAATAGAGAAAGTCCCACACACTGCTAGAAGGCCAAATATTTTTTCAGAGCTAGATGCAGACAAAAAATTATTTTGAATTTGCAACCTGATGGAGGTCAGTATAGATGGACTAATAGAGAAAGTCCCACACACTGCTAGAAGGCCAAATATTTTTTCAGAGCTAGATGCAGACAAAAAATTATTTTGAATTTGCAACCTGATGGAGGTCAGTATAGATGGACTAATAGAGAAATTCCCACACACTGCTAGAAGGCCAAATATTTTTTCAGAGCTAGATGCAGAAAAAAATTATATTCAGTTTGCAACCTGATGGAGGTCAGTATAGATGGACTAATAGAACAAGTCCCACACACAGCTAGAAGGCCAAATATTTTTTCAGAGGTAGATGCAGATAAAAATTATTTTTAATTTGCAGCCTGATGGAGGTCAGTATAGATGGACTAATAGAGAAAGTCCCACACACTGCTAGAAGGACAAATATTTTTTCAGAGCTAGATGCAGACAAAAAATTATTTTTAATTTGCAACCTGATGGAGGTCAGTATAGATGGACTAATAGAGAAAGTCCCACACACTGCTAGAAGGCCAAATATTTTTTCAGAGCTAGATGCAGACAAAAAATTATTTTTAATTTGCAACCTGATGGAGGTCAGTATAGATGGACTAATAGAGAAAGTCCCACACACTGCTAGAAGGCCAAATATTTTTTCAGAGCTAGATGCAGATAAAAATTATTTTTAATTTGCAACCTGATGGAGGTCAGTATAGATGGACTAATAGAGAAAGTCCCACACACTGCTAGAAGGCCAAATATTTTTTCAGAGCTAGATGCAGAAAAAATTATATTCAGTTTGCAACCTGATGGAGGTCAGTATAGATGGACTAATAGAACAAGTCCCACACACAGCTAGAAGGCCAAATATTTTTTCAGAGCTAGATGCAGATAAAAATTATTTTTAATTTGCAACCTGATGGAGGTCAGTATAGATGGACTAATAGAGAAAGTCCCACACACTGCTAGAAGGCCAAATATTTTTTCAGAGCTAGATGCAGAAAAAATTATATTCAGTTTGCAACCTGATGGAGGTCAGTATAGATGGACTAATAGAACAAGTCCCACACACAGCTAGAAGCACAAATATTTTTTCAGAGGTAGATGCAGATAAAAATTATTTTTAATTTGCAACCTGATGGAGGTCAGTATAGATGGACTAATAGAGAAAGTCCCACACACTGCTAGAAGGCCAAATATTTTTTCAGAGCTAGATGCAGACAAAAAATTATTTTGAATTTGCAGCGTGATGGAGGTCAGTATAGATGGACTAATAGAACAAGTCCCACACACTGCTAGAAGGCCAAATATTTTTTCAGAGCTAGATGCAGAAAAAAATTATATTCAATTTGCAACCTGATGGAGGTCAGTATAGATGGACTAATAGAATGATGCTATGCCCAAAAGATTTTACTTCACTAGGTGCAGTAAAAAAATTGGTATTCTATACACAGGTGGTATATCTTGCAACACAGATAGGCTACTCCACTGACTAACACACTCTGCAATAGGCCAAAAAGGATTAGCTTTGCTAGATTCAGCCAAATGCTGTGAAAAAAACTTGCACAGCACTGGCACAGACCTGCCTGGCAAAAACTGATAGGAACTGATGTAACCTAGTCCTGAAAAGGACTGCAATTACAATTAGTCTTTACTCCCACAATCTATCTATTTAAGAGCACAGACCTGCCTGATAAAAGTCGTAGGAAATGCTGTAACCTAGTCCTTAAAAGGACTGCAATCACAACTATTCCCTACTCCCAAGCTATCTGTAGATTTGTGCGAAAATTGGCTTGAAATTAACAAGGTATAGCGCACACAGCAACAGCGGTGCCGTCTATCACGCAGCTGCAACAGTGAGAAAATGGTGGCGACGGGGAAAATGGCTTGGTCTTATAGGTCAAGGACATGTGACATACACTGCCAATGACACATGCCATTGCTTGTGTGAAAAAAAGCACTTCGCTCCGTGTGTGCGCTGCTGATAGGCTGACAGATTGCACCTCCCCACTGTAAATGCGGGAAAGAGAAAAAAAAATGGAGATCTTCATTATTCCTCTAGAGATCCATCCCCTGCCCCTCCCCCCACCCCACTGTACACTCAACTGCGTATTAACATTAATTTTCATCATTACTGAGAAAAAATCCAGTTATGATTTTGGTGCACGAACAGTTATCGAACATAACCTCGAACAGCCGAATTTTTCTCAAATCATTCGTGTTCGCCGAACGGCTCGAACACCGCCCAAAACAGCTCGAATTTGAGATTGGCGAACAGTTCGAGTCGAACAACGCTCATCTCTAATCTTAATCCTCATTATTTGCTTAAAAAAAGAAATCCAGAGAACACAGTTTTTCTGCGCCATTTGCTTGTTGGCACTGCAGAACACAGCCAGTTCCTTTCCATATTACAGCGCTAAAATTTCAGCTATTTAAAACTGTAGTTTGTACGTATCACAGATCACAAATAATTGCTCTGAAAATACTGCCATTTCTGGCCTCTTTTAAACATTTGTTTCAGTGTGTCAGTGAAGCTATTGACACCAGTTTGCTATTCAAAATAATTACCTACAGGCCAGCTATATAAAAATGTGTTTTCTTCATCACACGGATAAAATATATGTTTTCAGAAAATACTTTCATTTCTGGCCTCCATTAAAAATTTGTTTCCATGTATCAGTGAACCTATTGACACCAGTTTGCTGTTCAAAATTGTTACCTACGGGCCAGCTATTAAAAACTGTGTTTTCTCCGTCACATGGATCACATATGCGTTTTCAGAAAACACTGCCATTTCTGTCTTCCATTAGACATTTGCTTCAAAGTGTCAGTGAAGCTATTGACACCAGTTTGCTGTTCAAAATAGTTACCTACAGGCTAGGTATTTAAAACTGTGTTTTCTGTGTCACACGGATCACATATACATTTTCAGAAAATACTGCCATTTCTGGCCTCCAATAAAAATTTGTTTCAGTGTGTCAGTGAAGCTATTGACACCAGTTTGCTGTTCAAAATAGTAACCTACAGGTCAGCTATTTAAAACTGGGTTTTCTCCGTCAAACGGATCGCATATACGTTTTCAGAAAATACTGCCATTTCTGGCCTCCATTATATATTTTTTTCAGTGTGTCAGCAAAATTTTTGACACCAGTTTGCTGTTCAAAATAGTTACCTACAGGCCAGGTATTTAAAAATGGGTTTTCTCCATCACAAGGATCACATATGCGGTTTCAGAAACTACTGCCATTTCGGAACTTCATTAAAAAATTTTGCCGTGTGTCAGTGAATCAATAGACACCAGATTGATGTTCAAAATAGTTACCTACATTATTATTATTATTATTATTATTATTTATTATTATAGCGCCATTTATTCCATGGCGCTTTACATGTGATAGGGATATACATAACAAAAGCATTTACATAATCTTAACAAAACGAGTCAGCGACTGGTACAGGAGGAGCGAGGACCCTGCCCGCGAGGGCTCACAGTCTACAAGGGATGGGTGAGGATACAGTAGGTGAGGGTAGAGCTGGTCGTGCAGTGGTGTTTACTGCAGGTTGTAGGCTTGTCGGAAGAGGTGGGTCTTCAGGTTCCTTTTGAAGGTTTCCACGGTCGGCGAGAGTCTGATATGTTGGGGTAGAGAGTTCCAGAGTAGGGGGGAAGCACGGGAGAAATCTTGTATACGATTGTGGGAGGAGGAGATAAGAGGGGAGTAGAGCAGGAGATCTTGTGAGGATCGGAGGTTGCGTGCAGGTAAGTACCGGGAGACTAGGTCACAGATGTATGGGGGAGACAGGTTGTGGATGGCTTTGTATGCCATGGTTAGAGTTTTGAACTGAATTCTCTGGGCAATAGGGAGCCAGTGAAGGGATTGACATAGAGGAGAGGCCGGGGAATAGCGGGGGGACAGGTGGATTAGTCGAGCAGCAGAGTTTAGGATAGATTGGAGAGGTGCAAGGGTGTTGGAAGGGATGCCACGGAGCAGGAGGTTGCAGTAGTCGAGGCGGGATATGATGAGGGCATGCACTAGTGTTTTTGCAGAGTCTTTGCTGAGGAATGCACGGATCCGGGAGATGTTTTTGAGTTGGAGTCGGCAGGAGGTGGAAAGGGCTTGAATATGTGGCTTGAAGTAGAGATCAGAGTCTAGGGTTACCCCAAGGCAGCGAGCTTGTGGGACTGGGGAGAGTGAACAGCCATTGACGTTGATGGATAGGTCGGATTGGGGATGTGAATGAGAGGGTGGAAAGATGATGAACTCTGTTTTATCCATGTTGAGTTTTAGAAACCTGTCGGAGAAGAAGGATGAGATGGCGGACAGACATTGTGGGATTCTGGTTAGTAGGGAGGAGATATCGGGTCCAGAGAGGTAGATCTGTGTGTCGTCAGCATAGAGGTGATACTGAAAGCCGTGAGACTCTATGAGCTGTCCCAGGCCGAAGGTGTAGATGGAGAAGAGCAGAGGTCCTAGAACTGAACCTTGGGGGACACCGACAGATAGGGGGCGAGATGAGGAGGTGGTGCGTGAGTGGGAGACGCTGAATGTCCTGTCTGTTAAGTATGAGGAGATCCAAGATAGAGCCAAGTCCGTGATGCCAAGAGATGAGAGAATCTGGAGTAAGAGGGAATGGTCCACTGTGTCAAAGGCAGATGACAGGTCCAGAAGGAGGAGGATGGAGTAGTGTCGCTTGGATTTGGCATTTAGTAGGTCGTTGGTGACTTTGGTCAGGGCAGTTTCAGTTGAGTGATGCGGTCGGAAGCCAGATTGTAGACGGTCGAAGAGGGAGTAGGAGGAGAGGTGGGAGGACAGTTCAAGGTGGACATGTTGTTCTAGAAGTTTTGAGGCAAAGGGGAGGAGTGATATGGGGCGGTAGCTGGTCAGAGAGGAAGGGTCAAGGGAGGGCTTTTTGAGGATGGGTGTGATTGCGGCATGTTTGAAACATGAGGGGAAGACTCCGGTTGTTAGTGATAGATTGAAGAGGTGGGTTAGGGTTGGGATGAAGACTGAGGTGAGGTAAGTGATGAGGTGGGATGGGATTGGGTCAAGTTCGCAGGTGGTGAGGTGTGATTTGGAGAGTAAAGAGGAGACTTGACCTTCTGTAATGGTGGAGAAGTGGGGTTTGGAGGAGGAGGGTTGAGTAGATATGAGGAGGGGTTGTTTGGACTTTAGGCCAAAGTTTTGTCTGATGGTGTCAATCTTCTGTTTGAAGAATGAGGCAAAGTCGTCGGCTGAGATGAGAGAAGAGGGAGGAGGTGCTGGGGGACGAAGGAGAGAGTTGAAAGTGTTAAATAGCTGTTTAGGGTTGTGAGATAGGGAGGATATGAGAGATGAGAAGTAGGTTTGTTTTGCTGTAGTGAGTGCGGACTTGAAATTAGTGAGGGATTGCTTGAATGCGATGAAGTGCTCGATGGAGTGAGACCTTTTCCATCTCCGCTCCGCAACCCTGGAGGCCCGGCGCAGTTCTTTGGTAAGTTTAGTGTGCCAGGGTTGCCTGTTGAATGTGCGAGGTGTGGTGTGTGTGAGAGGGGCGATCGAGTCTAGAGCTGAAGCTATTGTGGTGTTATATGAAGCAGCAGCAACGTCTGCATCGTGTAAGGAATTTATGTCTGTGAGAGGAAGGAGGGATTCAGAGAGAGAGTGTAGGTCAAGGTGTTTGAGATTTCTGCGAGGGTGTGTGAGTTTGTGGAGTGGGGATTGTGCACCCGGAGAGGAGAGGGTAGAGAATGTGAGGAGGTTATGGTCAGAGAGAGGGAGTGGTGAGTTAGAGAGGTTAGATAGGGAACAGAGGCGGGTGAAGATGAGGTCCAGTGTGTGGCCATCTTTGTGGGTGGGTGTGGAAGACCATTGAGTGAGTCCAAAGGAGGAAGTGAGGGATAGGAGCTTAGAGACAGACGAGTGGGGAGTGTCAATGGGGATGTTGAAGTCACCCATTATGATAGTGGGGATGTCAGTGGAAAGGAAGTGAAGCAGCCAGGTGGTGAAATGGTCTAAGAAGGTGGTGGCTTGCCCTGGGGGTCAGTAAACGACGGCCAGTTGGAGGTTGGAGGGGGAATAGATGCGCACACAGTGCACCTCAAAAGAGGGGAGTGTAACGGAGGGTGGCAGTGGGATTTTGGTGAAAGCGCAGAGTTCTGATAGGAGGAAACCTACGCCTCCACCATGTTTGCCATTGGGGCGGGGGGTGTGGGAAAGGTGGAATCCGCCATATGAAAGGGCAGCTGGGGAGGCTGAGTCAGAGGGGGTGAGCCAGGTTTCGGTGATGGCGAGGAAGGAGAGTTTGTTTGTAATGAAAAGATCGTGGATGAAGGAAAGTTTGTTGCAGACAGAGCGAGCGTTCCAGAGAGCTCCTGTTAGTATAGCTGAGGAGGTGGGTATTAGTTGGATGGGTATGAGGTTAGAAGGGTTGCGACAGTTTGAGGAAGGTCGTGGATAGGAGGTAGAAGTGACTGTGGGGATATGGCGAGGAGGACCAGGATTTGGAGAGATATCTCCAGCAGTGAGGAGGAGCAGAGAAAGTGTTAGCAGGTGGGAGGAAGAGAGAGCATGAGGTGGCTGTCTGTGTTTGGAGATCCAGGATTGAATGTTGAGGAATAATTTGGAGGAGGAGGTGCGATGAATGGGGAGAATAGAGGGAGAGATGAAGAGTTTCTTACTTGGTGTAGGGATTTGAGGGGTAATTAGAAAGTGGAGGACTATAGAGGAAAAAGTGAGAGCTAACAGAAACATAGTTAAAGGAGAGTAAGTGGTCAAAGTGTTGGTTATATGACTCCTGCCCTGACTAACGGCCTCTGAAATAACTGCCACTTCTCTCCGAAGCCACTTTGCACAAGAAGACGCGTGCACACCCCAGCACGCGTGCACCCCTTACAGAGAGTTTAAATATATAGGCCACATTAATTATATCAGGTGTAGGGCATTGTGGGAACGGCTTGTGGATAAATTAACAGCTGGTCATTTCAACAGGAGATGGCTGGGTGATCAAAGACAGAGCGAGGACTCTAGTCTCTGTAGTTTAGCACCTCTAAAAATCAGATAAGGTATGTAGTGGGGAAAGAACAAACATATGTGAATATTGATTGGAGTGGGACAGATGAAGCAGGGGAATTATGCAGAGCATGTACCAGAGAGATGGGTCAGCAGAGCATTAGAAGACAGCATACATAGGAGCAGGGGAATTATGCAGAGCATGTACCTGTGGAAAGAGAAGAAGACGAATGTTAGTCCATGGCCTCTGAAATAACTGCCACTTCTCTCCGAAGCCACTTTGCACAAGAAGACGCGTGCACACCCCAGCACCATCCTACCTGCCAGCTATCTAAAACTGTGATTTCTGCGTCACACGGATCACTTATACGTTTTCAGAAAATGCTGCCATTTCGGATCTTCATTTAAAATTTGTTGCAGTGTGTCTGTGAAGCAATTGACACCAGATTGCTGTTCAAAATAGTTACCTACAGGCCAGGCTTTTAAAACTGTGTTTTCTCCATCACACAGATCACATATACGTTTTCAGAAAATACTGCCATTTCTGGCCTCCATTACACGTTTATTGCAGTGTGTCAGTGAAGCAATTGACACCAGATGGCTGTTCAAAATAGTTATCTACAGGCCAGGTACTTAAAACTCTGTTTTCTCTGTCACACGGATCACATATACGTTTTCAGAAAATACTGCCATTTTTTGTCTCCATTAAATTTTTTTTTCAAAGTGTCATCAAAGTTTTGACAGCGGTTTGCTGTTCAAAACAGTTACCTACAGGCCAGGTATTTAAAACTGTGTTTTCTCTGTCACACGGATCACATATACGTTTTCAGAAAATACTGCCATTTCTGCCCTCCATTAAATTTTTTTTTCAGAGTGTCAGCAAAGTTTTTGACACCGGTTTGCTGTTCAAAACAGTTATCTACAGACCAGGTATTTAAAACTGTGATTTCTCCATCACACGGATCACATATACGTTTTTAGAAAATACTGCCATTTCGGATCTTCATTAAAAATTTTTTTGCACTGTGTTAGTGAAGCAATTGACACCAGATTGCTGTTCAAAATAGTTACCTACAGGCCATGTATTTAAAACCGTGTTTTCTGCGTCACAAATATCACATATACGTTTTCAGAAAATACTGCCATTTCTGGCCTCTTTAAATATTTGTTTCAGTGTTTCAGTGAAGCAATTGAAACCAGTTTGCTGTTCAAAATAGTTACCTACAGGTCAGGTATTTAAAACAAGAAGGACGTGGAACTGGACGTGCTGGTGATGATGGTGCATGCGGAGGCCGAGGCCGTGGGCAAGCTGAAATTGTGCCACAGCAAACACCCACATCTTCTCGCTAGACATTCTTGTCCCAATTAATAGGGGACCGCAGAACACCACTACTGAACACAGAGCAGTGTCGAAAGGTTATTGGCTGGATAGCAGATAATGCTTCCAGTCACTTAGCCACCACCACCACCTCCTTGTCTTCCACAAGGTCAAGTCTCAGTAGCTGAGAGTCTGGACCGCATATTCCTCACCCTGAACCTCCTTCATCCCACCATGCCGAGATCCCAGAGACAACTGATCCCACACTTGGACACTCCGAAGAGTTGTTTACTTTCACATTTATAGATTCGAGCCTCTCACCCAGTCCACTTGAAGTGGGGCAAGAGGAGATCGCATATAGCGATGTCCAAATATTTGCGCAGCCCCGGTCACACGAAGGCGACGGTGGGAAAATGTCCCAAGAGGTGGACAATGATGACACACAATTGCCAGAAAGTCTGGAGGAGGACCAAAGTGCAGAAGTGGAAGACGAGGAGTTGGATGATATAGTAACTGACCCAACCTGGCAGGAGGACATGCAGAGCGAGGACAGCAGCACACAGGGGAGGGAGGCAGAGCACCCCAACAGGCAGGAAGAAGCAGTGTTGTGGCCGCAGAAAGAAGGAAGGCAACTGATCCCCGCAGCACCAACACTAAGGAAGTTGCCTGTACAAATGTTAGGTCTTCCCGAGTCTGTTTGTTTTTTAAAGACTCTGCCGATAACCCCAAAAAGGCCATTTGCACCACCTGCCAGGCCAGCATCAGCAGGAGTGACAAAATGACCAGCCTGACCACCATCAGCATGATCAGGCACATGGCAAAAAACCCCAGGGTCCAGGAACAGTGTCTGCGGGTGGCACCATTGCTTCTTCTGCTGCTGTGCATGCAAGCCAATCCCCTGTCCATGGTACATGCGAAGATGCCAACACCCCACAGGCCACAGTATTAAATTCCCACATTTCACGACTGCTTGCGCTCGAAATGTTGTCTTTTATGCTCGTGGAGATAGAATCATTCCGCAACCCGATGGCGGCGGCCGTCCCTCGGTACTCGATCCCCAGCAGCCACTATTTCTCCCGGGGTGCCATCCCCGCACTACACAAACACGTGTCCCAAAACATTAGCTGTGCCCTCAACAACGCAGTTACCGGGAAAGTCCACCTAACCATGGACACATGGACAAGTGCTTGTGGGCAGGGAAGGTACATCTCGCTGACGGCACACTGGGTTAACATAGTGGAAGCTGGGACCCAGTCGGACCTTGGGATGGAACACGTTCTCCCAACGCCAAGGATTGCGGTCCCTAGGTCAATCAGAGTTGCCACCACATTCTACAGCTCCTGCACCTCATTCTCCTCAGCCTCATCCTCCTCTTCAGCCTCCATCTCAGAAATGACCACATCAGTCACAAGCTGGAGGCACTGCAGCACTGCCTCGGCCAAGCGGCAACAGGCTATGCTGAAGCTGATATGCTTAGATGACAAATCGCACAATGCTGAAGAGTTGAGGACAGCTCTGAAAGAGCAGGCAGATCTGTGGCTCACACCACTGAACCTACAGCCAGGCATGGTCGTGTGTGACAATGGCCAGAACCTGGTGGCGGCTCTGAGGCTAGGCGAGCTCACACACGTACCATGCCTCGCCCATGTTAATAACCTCGTGGTTCAGCGGTTTCTCAAATCCTACCCCGAGCTGCCGGATCTGCTTGTTAAAGTACGCCACCTCAGTGCCCATTTTAGAAAGTCACCTACAGCTTCGCCGTTCTTGCTGTGTTTCAGCAGCGTTTGCAGCTTATGGTTCACGGACTGGTATGTGATTTCCCCACGCGTTGGAACTCTACACTGCAGTTGTTGGGAAGGATTTGTAAGCAAAAGAGGGCAGTTGTTGAGTACCAGCATCAACAAGGCCTACGGTATTCAGTTCCGACTCCACACATAAGACCTCAGGAGTGGACATGGATGTCAGACATATGAACCATCCTCCAAAACTTTGAGGACTCCACCAA
Source organism: Phyllobates terribilis (assembly GCF_046119375.1). Classification (NCBI taxonomy): domain Eukaryota; kingdom Metazoa; phylum Chordata; class Amphibia; order Anura; family Dendrobatidae; genus Phyllobates; species Phyllobates terribilis. The sequence goes on from NW_027362764.1 coordinate 451,607,886, forward strand.
GATGGTGAGAGGCGATGATGCCATAATTAGCATCACCATCCCGCTTCTCTGTCTTCTGAAGCGCTCTTTGCTCACAATCAAAGAGGATGCATTGCAGGCGAAGCACGATGAGATGGAGCAAGGAACCATACAGAGTGATTACACAGCCCAGCCTCATCTCATCCCAACGTGGATTGGGTGACAATGATGAAGAGGAGGAAGAACAGGAGCTAGTTTCATGTGCTATAGACGGTACTACCTGCACAACTGTCATACCATCTGTTCAGTGTGGATTGCCACAGGACAGAGAGGAGGAGGAGTAGGAGGAGGAGAGCATGGTAAGTCATCCTCTTGATGAGGACACGGAAGTCTTGCCTCTTAGCAGTCTGGCACGCATGGCTGAGTTTATGCTACGTTGTCTTTCCCATGACCGTTGCGTTCTCAAAAATTTGGGTTACAGTCATTACTGGTTTGTGACACTTCTAGACCCACGCTACAAGGAGAACTTTACATCTCTTATTTCTGAGGAGGACAGGTCTACAAAAAAGGGGCAGTACCAGAAGGCCCTTGTTGCGGAACTATTAAAAAAATTCCCATCTGAAAAAACTGGCGGCAGAGGTCACAGTTCGTTGGACAACCAAGGAGTACAGGCGAGAGAGACACAATTCAGCAGAGGCAGGGGAACACTGTCAAAGTTCTGGGACAGTTTTCTCAGACCCATCGCACAGGCCCTGAAGTGCGGGGTACTCTCACAAGGATTGCAAAGTTTGGCAAGATGCTGAGAGAGTACCTTGCCGACCTTACCAACGTCCTCCGTGATTCCTCTGTGCCTTTTAATTATTGGGTATCCAAGCTGGATACGTGGAATGAACTGGCTCTCTGGACCTTGGAGGTCCTGGGCTGCCCTGCCGCTGGCGTTTCATCAGAGCGGGTTTTTAGTGCCGCTGGTGGAATTAGAACTGATAAGCTCCTCCGCCTGTCAACTGAAAATGCTGACAGGCTGACTTTTATAAAAATGAACAAGGGCTGAATTGGGCCAGACTTCTCAACACCACCGAATAATAGCAGCATAACATAAACTCAAATCCAGTGTCTTGTTCTGGGAGGTGTATTCCCATGCACCTCTTCACACCCATACATGGGTATACTCTTCCTGATTTTGGCTATTTGCTCTTGTCCTCCTCCTTCTCCACATCCTCCACCACCATATCACCAGGGTGACTATGTTCCTTGATGCAACACCCACATAATTTTTTTAAAGGGTGTTTATGATGCCTGAAAAAAAAAAAAAAAAGATTATTTTGTATGTTCATGTATACCCCAATTGTTTGACAACTCACACACTTAGTGCATGTGCATTCCAAGTATAGGAGACCCACTCCTTTCTAATGGGAACATTTTTTATGAGGCACTCTAAGTCTCTTAAAGAGATATTGGAGTGCCTCCCAATTTTTGGCAGCCCTTGCATTCACTGCATAGGCCAACACTAAGGGAGACCCTCTCCTTTCTAATGAGAATTTGTCATTACTGTGGCCCTGCTCTATGTGTCTTTAAATTTTTAGTGGGGTTTTTCCTAAAATTGGTCAGCCGTTGGACTCACTGCATACCCTATTACTGTATAGCAGACTCTCTCCTTTCTAATGAGAATTTGTCGTTATTGTGGCACTGTTCTGTGTGTCCTTAAATTCTTAGTGGGGTTTTTCCTAAAATTGGTCAGCCTTTTGACTCACTGCATACCCTATAACTGTATAGCAGACTCTCTCCTTTATAATGTGCAAATCGCCTGTTCAGAGAAAAAGAGAACTTGTACTCTACAGTGCCACCTATTGGAAGCAGCAATCCTACAAGTCACAATCAACCCTTTAACGAGTCGTGCAATATGACTTTGGATAAAAGCCAAATCAGAATCTCAATTTGCAGACACAGTGTTTCGGGCTGTTGGCCATCGTCAGTGCAAAGTATGAGAGCTGATTTGGCTAGGTGAGAGGCTCTGGACTGAGGTCTAAGGGGTAACGTTTCTCCTTATGGAGAGTGACACACCAGCTCTGGCACGTCAAGGTAAGGAGTAGAGATGAGCGGTGTTCGACTCGAACTGTTCGCCAATCTCAAATTCGAGCTGTTTTGGGCTGTTTTGGGCGGTGTTCGAGCCGTTCAGCGAACACGAACGATTTGAAAAAAATTCGGCTGTTCGAGGTTATGTTCGGTAACTGTTCGTGCACCAAAATCATAACTGGATTTTTTCTCAGAAATACTGAAAATTAATGTTAATACGCAGTTTGAGTGTACAGAGGGGCGGGCGGATGGATCTCTGCAGAAATAATGAAGATCTCCATTTTTTTTTCTGTTTCCTGCATTTACAATGGGGAGGTGCAATCTGTCAGCCTATCAGCAGCGCACACACGGAGCGAACTGCTTTTTTTCACACAAGCAAGGGCATGTGTCATTGGCAGTGTATGTCACATGTCCTTGCCCTATAAGACCCAGCCATTTTCCCCGTCACCACCATTTTCTCACTGCTGCAGCTGCGTGTTAGACGGCACCGCTGTTGCTGTGTGCGCTATACTTTGTTAATTTCAAGCCAATTTTCGCACAAATCTACAGATAGCTTGGGAGTAGGGAATAGTTGTGATTGCAGTCCATTTAAGGACTAGGTTACATCATTTCCTATGACTTTTATCAGGCAGGTCTGTGCTCTTAAATAGATAGGTTGGGAGTAAAGACTAATTGTTATAGCAGTCCTTTTCAGGGCTAGGTTACATCAGTTCCTATCACTTTTATGAGGCAGGTCTGTGCTCTTAAATAGAAAGGTTGGGAGTAAAGACTAATTGTAATTGCAGTCCTTTTCAGGGCTAGGTTACATCAGTTCCTATGACTTTTGCAAAGCAGGTCTGTGCCAGTGCTGTGCAAGTTTTTTTTCACAGCATTTGGCTAACTCTAGCAAAGCTAATCCTTTTTGTCCTCTTGCAGTGTGTGTTAGTCAGTGGAGAAGCCTATCTGTGTTGCAAGCTACACCACCTGTGTATAGAATACAATTTTTTTACTGCACCTAGTGAAGTAAAACCTTTTGGGCATAACATCATTCTATTAGTCCATCTATACTAACCTCCATCAGGTTTCAAATTCAATATAATTTTTTTCTGCATCTAGCTCTGAAAAAATATTTTGGCTTCTAGCAGTGTGTGGGACTTGTTCTATTAGTCCATCTATACTGACCACCAGAAGGTTGCAAACTCAATATAATTTCTTTCTTCATCAAGCTCTGAAAAAATATTTCGGCTTCTAGCAGGGTGTGGGACTTGTTCTATTAGTCCATCTATACTAACCTCCAGCAGGTTGCAAATTCAATATAATTTTTTTCGGCATCTAGCTCTGGAAAAATATTTCGGCTTCTAGCAGTGTGTGGGATTTTTCTATTAGTCCATCTATTCTAACCTCCAGCAGGTTTCAAATTCAATATAATTTTTTTCTGCATCTAGCTCTGAAAAAATATTTCGGCTTCTAGCAGTGTGTGGGACTTGTTTTATTAGTCCATCTATACTAACCTCCATCAGGTTGCAAATTCAATATAATTTTTTTCTGCATCTAGCTCTGAAAAACTATTTCGGCTTCTAGCATTGTGTGGGACTTGTTCTATTAGTCCATCTATACTAACCTCCATCAGGTTGCAAATTCAATTTAATTTTTTTCTGCATCTAGCTCTGAAAAAATATTTCGGCTTCTAGCAGTGTGTGGGACTTGTTCTATTAGACCATCTATACTAACCTCCAGCAGGTTGCAAATTCAATATAATATTTTTCTGCATCTAGCTCTGAAAAATATTTTGGCTTCTAGCAGTGTTTGGGACTTGTTCTATTAGTCCATCTATATTAACCTCCAGCAGGTTGCAAATTCAATATAATTTTTTTCTGCATCTAGCTCTTAAAAACTATTTCGGCTTCTAGCAGTGTGTGGGACTTGTTCTATTAGTCCATCTATACTAACCTCCATCAGGTTGCAAATTCAATATAGTTTTTCTCTGCATCTAGCTCTGAAAAAATATTTCTGCTTCTAGCAGTATGTGGGACTTGTTCTATTAGTCCATCTATACTAACCTCCAGCAGGTTGCAATTTCAATATAATTTTTTTCTGCATCTAGCTCTGAAAAAATATTTCAGCTTCTAGCAGTGTGTGGGACTTGTTCTATTAGTCCATCTATACTAACCTCCAGCAGGTTGCAAATTCAATATAATTTTTTTCTGCATCTAGCTCTGAAAAAATATTTCGGCTTCTAACAGGGTGTGGGACTTGTTCTATTAGTCCATCTATACTAACCTCCAGCAGGTTGCAAATTCAAAATAGTTTTTATCTACTTCTAGCTCTGAAAAAAATGTGGGCTTGGGCTTGTAGCAGTGTGTGGGACTTGTTCTATTAGTCCATCTATACTAACCTCCACCAGGTTGCAAATTCAAAATAATTTTTATCTGCATCTAGCTCTGAAAAAATATTTCGGCTTCTAGCAGTGTGTGGGACTTGTTCTATTAGTCCATCTATACTAACCTCCATCACGTTGCAAATTCAATATAATTTTTTTCTGCATCTAGCTCTGAAAAAATATTTCGGTTTTAGCAGTGTGTGGGACTTGTTCTATTAGTCCATCTATACTAACCTCCAGCAGGTTGCAAATTCAATTTAATTTTTTTCTGCATCTAGCTCTGAAAAAATATTTCGGCTTCTAGCAGTGTGTGGGACTTGTTCTATTAGTCCATCTATACTGACCTCCATCAGGTTGCAAATTCAAAATAACTTTTTTATGCACCTAGCTCTGAAAAAATATGTCGGCTTCTAGCAGTATGTGGGACTTGTTCTATTAGTCCATCTATACTAACCTCCAGTTGGTTGCAAATTCAATATAATTTTTTTCTGCATCTAGCTCTGAAAAAGTATTTTGGCTTCTAGCAGTGTATGGGACTTGTTCTATTAGTCCATCTATACTAACCTCCATCACGTTCCAATTTCAATATAATTTTTTTCTGCATCTAGCTCTGAAAAAATATTTCGGCTTTAGCAGTGTGTGGGACTTGTTCTATTATTCCATCTATACTAACCTTCAGCAGGTTGCAAATTCAATATAATTTTTTTCTGCATCTAGCTCTGAAAAAATATTTCGGCTTCTAGCAGTGTGTGGGACTTGTTCTATTAATCCATCTATACTGACCTCCATCAGGTTGCAAATTGAAAATAACTTTTTTCTGCATCTATCTCTGAAAAAATATTTTGGCTTCTAGCAGTGTGTGGGACTTGTTCTATTAGTCCATCTATACTAACCTCCAGCAGGTTGCAAATTCAATATAATTTTTTTCTGCATCTAGCTCTGAAAAAGTATTTCGGCTTCTAGCAGTGTGTGGGACTTGTTCTATAAGTCCATCTATACTAACGTCCAGCAGGTTGCAAATTCAATATAATTTTTTTCTGCATCTAGCTCTGAAAAAATATTTCGGCTTCTAGCAGGGTGTGGGACTTGTTCTATTAGTCCATCTATACTAACCTCCAGCAGGTTGCAAATTCAGAATAATTTTTATCTGCATCTAGCTCTGAAAAAATATTTGGGCTTGGGCTTGTAGCAGTGTGTGGGACTTGTTCTATTAGTCCATCTATACTAACCTCCACCAGGTTGCAAAGTTAAAATAATTTTTATCTGCATCTAGATTGTTAAAAATATTTTGGCTTCTAGCAGTGTGTGGCACTTGTTCTATTAGTCCATCTATACTAACCTCCAGCAGGTTGCAAATTCAATATAATTTTTTTCTGCATCTAGCTCTGAAAAAATATTTCGGCTTCTAGCAGTGTGTGGGGCTTGTTCTATTAGTCCATCTATACTAACCTCCAGCAGGTTGCCAATTCAATATAATTTTTTTATGCATCTAGCTCTGAAAAATTATTTCGGCTTCTAGCAGTGTGTGGGACTTGTTCTATTAGTCCATCTATACAAACCTCCAGCAGGTTGCAAATTCAAAATAATTTTTATCTGCATCTAACCCAGCCAATACTTTTGGCCTAATACCACAGTTTGGCCACTCAGCTCTGCTCGGTTCCCATCCATTTGTGCAAACAACTCCAGAGTTGTGAATTAGTTAACCACCAAGACGAGTGGAAAAAGGCCTGCTGCTGGTGGAAAGGGGAATAGGCATGTTGGGAAGGGAAAAAAAGGGTGTGTCCGTGGGGTAGGTGTTAAAGCAACAGTAACATCTGCAGAAGAAAGACCATCTTCCAGCCAGACTAAGATGTCTACTTCATTTAGCGGACAATGTGGTAAGATCCCGTTCTTACGGCCACGCCAATCGCTACAAATTCCATATGAGGCACAAAAACAGCAGGTGCTTCAACGGATATCAAGTGCTGCTTTAAGTGGGCTCTCCTCCTCCTCAACTTCAACATCACAAGTACTCCAGTCCTCAGAGGTGTCACCCCAATTGCACTTGCTTCCTCACAGCTCCCAAGTCTCCAGCTGCCCGTCTGAGTATGGGGTAGAACAGATGGTTGAGTCTGCAGAGCTGTTTACTCATACTATAGCCTGGGAATCAGAGGTCGGCTCCAGAGCTTCGGTGAATCCAGACCAGGAAATGATCTGCACTGAAGCCCTGAATCTTTATGAGTCGGATCCAGGACTAGACGCAGAAAGTTCTGACCATAATGTAGACCCTCGTTCCCAAGCTGTAACCCCTGTTGGTGGAGACAATGAGGAAGACGATGATGAGACTCAAATACCTGATTGGAGCGACAAATTTAGTTTTTTGTTAGGGCAGGAAGAGGTTGGCTCTGAGGACGACGGGTGTGATAACACACAGGGTGACGATGACGAGGTTGGAGATCACACTTACTGTCAACCCACAGTCAGCCAAGAGATGAGGTCAGCATAGAAGGTGGAGCAGGATGCTAGTGACGACGAGGTCAGGTTGCGCCTTGCTGGACAGAGACGTAGTACTGGAAGCATGTCAACAACTGCATCCTCAAACACAACTCTGCCTCTGACCACAAGTCGTGGTGGCTCTTCAGGTCGCATGGGTGCTAAGCCTTGCATAGCCTGGGCATTTTCTCAGATCGATAAAGATGACCCAACTTGTGTTATCTGTAACATTTGTCAGCAAAAGCTAAGTAGAGGCCAAAAAATACATAGTTTGAGTACTTCATGCATGAACCGGCACATGGATATGAAGCATAAGTTGCAGTGGGAAGCTCACTGTGCTACAATGCGGCCTAGCCGGCCGGGCCCACCACCGTCTACCACATCTTGTGCATCCACGGCCTCTTCATCCTCTGTGACTGGGGGGACAGCAGTCACACCTGTTTTGGGATGCAGACCTGCCACCTCTTTACCTGCAGCAGCCAGCGTGATTGGCAGGTCATCATTTTCTTTGGAGGTGGAAACACCAGCTGGTGTTGAGCGCTGTCCAACATCGATAGCACCACCTTTGGATCAAGACAACGTAACCTGTCCGCCTGCATCTTCCTCACAGTCTGGCAGTTTGCCGGGGACACCATTCTCAACCCCGTCTAAGCACAACAGCCAGCCCTCGGTCCCTCAGATGTGGACAAGTAAAAGATCATTTCCTCCTAGCCATGAGAAAGCTAAGAGGTTGAATTTCACCATCTGCAAGCTCTTGGCTACAGAAATGCTGCCTTTCCACCGGGTGGACACAGAGGATTTTCGAGACCTTATGTCTGTCGCAGTGCCCCAGTACCAGATGCCCAGTCGGCACTACTTCTCAAAGAAAGGTGTGCCTGCGCTCCACCAGCATGTCGCACACAAAAACACCGCTTCTTTGAGAAACTCTGTGTGTGACAGGGTGCATTGCACCACAGACACTTGGACGAGTAGGCATGGACAGGGGCATTACATGTTGCTGACTGGGCACTGGGTAACTATGGTGACAGCAGGACAAGGGGCTGCTGTCCAAGTCTTGCCGTCCCCACGAGTTGTGAGTCAATCCTCTTTATCTCTAAGTTCCTCCACTGCTTCTGCCTCCTCAACCTCCTCTCGGTCCTCCACCTGCACCCAAAGCCTGTCTGGTCATGCCACAAGCTTTCTGACTGCGCAGAAGGGATCCTGCACACCTCCTTACTATGCTGGCAGCAGGGCTCAACGTCATAAGGCGTTTTTTCTTTGAAATGTCTGGGAAATGTGAGTCACACAGCTGAGGAGTTGTAGTCAGCTCTGGAGACCCAGTTTCATGAATGGTTGTCTCCACTGGACCTGAAACCAGGGAAGGCCGTGTGCGACAATGCTGCAAACCTGGATGCGTCCCTTTGCCGGGGCAATGTCACACACGTGCCTTGTATGGCTCACGTGTTGAACCTGGTTGTCCAGCAATTTTTAGCCCACTATCCCGGACTAGATGGCCTTCTGCAGAGGGCACGGTTGCTGTGTGCTCACTTCCGCCATTCGCATCCCGCAGCTCAGCGACTTACATCTCTACAGAAGTCGCTGGGCCTGCCACTTCACCGGCTAAAATGCGATGTGCCTACCCGGTAGAATTCAACTCTGCACATGTTGCAGCGACTGTGGCAGCACCGACAAGCCGTGGTGCAATACGTTCTGACGTATAGCCTGGGCCAACGAGATCCAGAGGTGGGGCAAATCATGCTGGAGGAGTGGTCTCAGATCAGGGACCTATGCACCCTTCTGCACAGTTTTGAAATGGCGACGAAGATGTTTAGTGCTGACGATGCCATTATCAACATGACTATTCCGGTGATTTACATGCTGGAGCACATGTTAAACAGAATTCGGAGTCAGGTTGTCGGCACAAGAGGAGGTGGAGAAAGCAGAGGAGGAGTAGTTGTATGCGGAAGGGCTAACATCTGCAAGGTCCAGACGGTCGGCAGCACCAAGGTGGCAGGCATGTGAGGGTGGGGGAGATGGTTTTACCAGGGCGCATGGTAGCAGCCAAACTAGTGAGGAAGGTGCAGGAGCACATTAAGAAGTGGAGGACGAACTGATGGAAGACTCATCAGATGAGGGAGACCTTGATCACATTTCTGTTGTGCGAGGTTGGGGGGAGAGGGCAGAGGAAGGAAGCATGATTGTTTCCTCGCCACCAACACAACAGGGACTTGGTGCTCCTGGATGCGCAAGACACATGAGTGCCTTCTTGCTGCACTACCTGCAACATGACCCTCGAATTCTGAGAATTAGAAATAATCCTGACTACTGAGTTGCCACACTGTTAGATCCCTGGTACAACAGTAAATTTGCAGAAATTATTCCTGCCATAGAAAGAGATTCACGCATGCAGGAGTATCAGCAGAGACTGTTGCAGAATCTTACATGTGCTTTTCCCAAAAAAAAACAATAGTGGTGCACGTAGTGAATCTCACAGTTCAAACTTGCCAACCGTGGGACTGTCGAGTGTTCAACACTCAAAACGTAACAGAAACACATTATCTGCTGGTAACATCAATTTTGCGGAATCATTTCACCACTTTTTTAGCCCATCCTTTGCAAGGCCACAGGAGACAAGAAGTCTGACACATAGTCAACGCCTAGAGACAATGGTACAGGAGTATCTCCAAGTAAACATTGAAGCCATGACTGTGTCACTGGACCCTTGATCTTTTTGGGCTTCCAATCTGGATAAATGGCCGGAGCCCGCCACTTACGCCTTGGAGATCTTTACATGCCCCGCAGCCAGCGTTAAGTCTGAACGTGTGTTCAGCGCTGCTGGTGGTGTGCTGCCAGATAAGTGCACGCAGCTCTCCACTGATAATGTAGACAGACTCACGTTCATTAAGATGAACAAATCATGGATCCGAAATGACTTTTCTACCCCTCTGTCATCCTGGGAAGAGTAAAAGCTTGATGATTTGTTAAAATCACCTCACCAACCGTTTTAAGCTTTAAAATTACTAATCATGTTTATCTGTATCTTGGCTGGAAAATAATTTGGGCCTTGTAGCAGTGTGCAGTACTGATTCTATTAGGCCATCTATACTAAGCTCCACCAGATTTAAAATTACTAATCATGTTTATCTGTATCTTGGCTGGAAAATAATTTGGGCCTTGTAGCTGTGTGCTGTACTGATTCGATTAGGCCATCTATACTAAACTCCTCCAGATTTAAAACTACTAATAATGTTTATCTGTATCTTGGCTGGAAAATAATTTGGGCCTTGTAGCAGTGTGCAGTAATGATTCTGTTAGGCCATCTATACTAAACTCCACCAGATTTAAAATTACTAATCATGTTTATCTGTTTATCCCAGGCTAAGTCAAAGCCCCCTCGTTCCTGACTCGCACATCCCCTGGAGTACCCCGTTTATAAGGTCTCCAAGCAGTCGGGAAACGAGGGTGTCTAACCACCGTTGGAGGGGGTGTGTTAGATTCTGGGGTTTCGTCCTCCAAACCACTTTATGAGGTGACATTCTCCTTCGAAACAACCGTGGTTACAGCCAAGGCGTGGATGGATTCTGGAGCTGATGTCAATTTCTTGTCTTCAGTATTTGCCCAGAGGCATGCCATTCCTATGGAGTTATGGTCTAGGTCAATGAACTTCAGGGTGGTCAATGGTTCTCTGCTGGATACACAAATTACTCACCAGTCTGTTCCACTCACCATGTTGTTTCCTCAGGGTCACTGAGAGGTTATCTCCTTCCTTATTATCCCCCGGAGATTAGATGAGGTGTTATTGGGCCTTCCTTGGCTACGCCGTCACTCTCCACACATCGACTGGAGTACAGGGAGAATTTCTTCCTGGGGTAAAGATTGTGTGCCCCAGTGTATGGTCACAGCTGCCCGAGGAGCAGTCTCTGAGTCTTCTCTCGACTTGTCCGCTCTGCCTGTGCAATACCGGAGCTTTGCGGATGTCTTTTCTAAAAAGGCTGCTGAGACATTACCTCCCCACTGACCGTATGACTGCCCTATTGACCTCGTTCCCGGTACTGAGCCTCCTCGTGGTAGGGTCTACCCTCTGTCTGTACCCAAAACCCAGGCCATGTCTGACTATATCAAAGAGAATCTGGCTCGGGGGTTTATCAGAAAATTGGTCTCTCCTGCGGGAGCGGGGTTTTTCTTCGTCGAGAAGAAAGGGGGTAATTTGCGTCCCTGCATTGATTACAGAGGATTAAATGCCATCACCATCAAGAATAAATACCCTCCGGCCCTTATTTCTGAGCTATTTGACAGGTTGCGGGGGGCTCATATTTTCACTAAGCTGGACTTGCGAGGGGCATATAATCTGGTGCGAATCCATGAGGGTGACGAGTGGAAAACAGCCTTTAACAGTCGTGATGGCCATTACGAGTATCTCGTCATGCCTTTCGGATTATGCAATGCCCCTGCGTTTTTTCAAGATTTTGTCAACGATATCTTTCGGGATTTGCTGCTATCTTCCGTGGTAGTTTATCTTGACGATATTCTTATTTTTTTCCCCTGACCTCTCCACACACCGAGAGGATGTTCGCAGGGTTTTCGAGTGATTGCGAGCAAATTCTTTGTACTGTAAGCTGGAGGAGTGTCAATTTGAATGAGAGTCGTTACTAGTGTTGAGCCACCCCCGTAGTGTTCGGGTTCGGTTCGGTTCGTCGAACACCGGGATGTTCGAGGAACTGTTCGTCGAACTGTTCGTCGAACACCTTAGAACACCGTCGAACACCGTTAAAACCAATGGCAGGCAAACAAAAACACATAGAAACACATAGAAAACACCTTCAAAGGTGTCCAAAAGCTGACAAACTGCTCAGAAGACGCTTTCTTTAAAAAAGCCGGCCGGCAATTCAGCAGCGGCATACACCGGTACCCGACAATTTAGACAAAAAGGAATAGAGCCTCACACATAGATTAGATAGATAGAAACATGTCAGTCACATATATATGAAGTACAGTGACAGTGTTGCTTACTGTACTTGTCATTTAGTGTAAAGGATTTATTAAAAAATATAATAGTGTTTTCATGCACTGTCTCTTTAAAAAAGCCGGCCGGCAATTCAGCAGCGGTATCCGACAAGTTATAACAGACAGAATAGAGCTTCACACATAGATTAGATAGATAGAAACATGTCAGTCACATATATATGAAGTACAGTGACAATGTTGCTTACTGTACTTGTCATTTAGTGTAAAGGATTTATTAAAAAAAGTAATAGTGTTTTCATGCACCGTCTCTTTAAAAAAGCCGGCCGGCAATTCAGCATCTGTACCCGACAATTTATAACAGAATAGAGCTTCACACATAGATTAGATAGATAGAAACATGTCAGTCACATATATATGAAGTACAGTGATATTGTTGGTTACTGTACTTGTCATTTAGTATTAAAATAAAAGATTTATTATTAAAAAAAATTGGCGTGTGGTTCCCCTTAATTTTAGTCTCTAGCGGAGGTTAAGCAGACAGCTGGGGCAGATGTTTGAAGCCTGGGAAGGGGGTAATACCCACGGAGCTTCCCAGGCTACTAATATGAGCCCCCAGCTGAATACATAGCCTTTACTAGCTATTAAAATGGGGGACCCCCCCAAAAAAATGACGTGGGGTCCCCCCTAATTTAATAGCTAGCAAAGGCTAGGCAGACAGCTGGGGGCTGATATTAATAGCCCAGGAAGGGTGCCATGAATATTGGCCCCCTCCCAGGCTAGAAACACCAGCCGTCAGCCGCCCCAGAAATGGCGCATTCATAGGATGCGCCAATTCTGGCACTTAGCCTCGCTCTTCCATGCTGCCCTGGTGCGGTGGCAGGGGGTAATAGGGCTGGGGTTGATGTCAGCTTATAATGCCAGCTGACATCAAGCCCAGGTTAGTAATGGAGAGGCGTCTATAAGACACCCCCATTACTAACCCCATAGTCAAAGTTAAAAGAAAACACAAACACCCAGAATAAAGTCCTTTAATTGAAATAAAGACACAATCCTTTATTGTTCTAAATTAAACTATACTTACCATCACGCCCATTCCAGCTGAAGCCAACGATCTCCTGCAATAAAAGAAAAATAATAAAGCAACATCATCCTTACCTTTCCATGGTTCCCACGACAGCTTCAGCTCTGCTACATCGAGATGACAGGCTGGACCGCAGCAGAACGCCGCCATCCAGCCTGTCATCCCGCAGACACTGAGAAGCGCAGGCTTGCTTGCGCTCTGCAGTGTCTGGCTGTGACGGCATAAAGATGAGACGAGTTCATGTCCAATGAACTCGGCGCACCTCATGCACGTCACTGACAGCGTGGGAAAATTCTCACGCTGAAGCGCTGAGTGCAGGAGAATTCTCCCACGCTGTCAGTGACGTGCATAAGGTGAGCTCATGTCCAATGAACTCAGCTCACCTCCTGCACGTCACTGACAGCGTGGGAGAATTCTCCTGCACTCAGCGCTTCAGCGTGAGAATTCTCCCACGCTGAAGCGCTGAGTGCAGGAGAATTTTCCCACGCTGTCAGTGACGTGCATGAGGTGAGCCGAGTTCATTGGACATTAACTCGGCTCATCTGGATGCCCTCACAGAGAGACACTGTGGAGCGCAAGCAAGCCTGCGCTTCTCATTGTCTGCGGGATGACAGGCTGGATGGCAGCGTTCTGCTGCGGTCCAGCCTGTCATCTCGATGTAGCAGAGCTGAAGCTGTCATGGGAACCACGGAAAGGTAAGGATGATGTTGCTTTATTATTTTTCTTTTATTTCAGGAGATCGTTGGCTTCAGCTGGAATGGGTGTGATGGTAAGTATGGTTTAATTTAGAACAATAAAGAATTGTGTGTTTATTTCAATTAAAGGACTTTTTTCTGGGTGTTGTGTTTTTTTTAAATACTTTACTAGAAATTCATGGTGGTCATGTCTAATATTGGCGTGACCCCATGAATTTTGGGCTTAGGGCCAGCTGATAATGCCAAGCTGGCCCTAACCCCTTTATTACCCAGTGAGCCACCGCATCAGGGCCCTGGATGAGTTGGGTACAGCGCCAGAAGATGGCGCTTCTATGAACGCGCCATTTTCCGGGGTGGCTGCGGACTGCAATTTGCAGCGGGGGTGGCCCAGAAAGCTTGGGCCTCCCTGCGCTGCGGATTCCAGCCCCCAGCTGCATAGTTGTACCTGGCTGGACACAAAAACAGGGCGAAGCCCCACGTCAATTTTCTTTAAATTATTTCATGAAATAATTAAGAAAAAAAGGGCTTCGCTATATTGTTGTGTCCGGCCAGGTACAAATAGGCAGCTGGTGGTTGGGGGCAGCCCGTTCCTGCCTGCTGCACCTGACTGGACACAAATATAGTGCGAAGCCCCACGTCAATTTTTTTTTAATTATTTCATGAATTTCCTGAAATAATTTAAAAAAATTGAAGTGGGGCTTCGCACTATATTTGTGTCCAGCCAGGTACAGCAGGCAGGAACGGGCTGCCCCCAACCACCAGCTGACTATTTGTACCTGGCCGGACACAACAATATAGGGAAGGCCTTTTTTTCTTAATTATTTCATGAATTTCATGAAATAATTAAAAAAAAAATACGTGGGGCTTCGCCCTATTTTTGTGTCCAGCCAGGTACAACTAGGCAGCTGGGGGCTGGAATCTGCAGCGCAGGGAGGCCCAAGCTTTCTGGGCCCCCCCAGCTGCAAATTGCAGTCCGCAGCCACCCCGGAAAATGGCGCGTTCATAGAAGCGCCATCTTCTGGCGCTGTACCCAACTCATCCAGGGCCCTGGTGCGGTGGCTCACTGGGTAATAAAGGGGTTAGGGCCAGCTTGGTATTATCAGCTGGCCCCAAGCCCAAAATTCATGGGGTCACGCCAGTATTAGACATGACCGCCATGAATTTCTAGTAAAGTATTTAAAAAAAACACAACACCCAGAATAAAGTCCTTTAATTGAAATAAACACACAATTCTTTATTGTTCTAAATTAAACTATACTTACCATCACGCCCATTCCAGCTGAAGCCAACGATCTCCTGCAATAAAAGAAAAATAATAAACCAACCTCATCCTTACCTTTCCATGGTTCCCACGACAGCTTCAGCTCTGCTACATCGAGATGACAGGCTGGACCGCAGCAGAACGCTGCCATCCGCCTGTCATGCCGCAGACACTGAGAAGAGCAGGCATGCTTGCGCTCCTCAGTGTCTCGCTGTGACGGCATCCAGATGAGCCGAGTTCATGTCCAATGAACTCAGCTCACCTCATGCACGTCACTGACAGCGTGGGAAAATTCTCACGCTGAAGTGCTGAGTGCAGGAGAATTGTCCCACGCTGTCAGTGACGTGCATGAGGTGAGCTCATGTCCAATGAACTCAGCTCACCTCATGCACCTCACTGACAGCGTGGTAAAATTCTCCTGCACTCAGCGCTTCAGCGTGAGAATTCTCCCACGCTGTAAGTGACGTGCATGAGGTGCGCCGAGTTCATTGGACATGAACTCGTCTCATCTTTATGCCGTCACAGCCAGACACTACAGAGCGCAAGCAAGCCTGCGCTTCTCAGTGTCTGCGGGATGACAGGCTGGATGGCGGCGTTCTGCTGCGGTCCAGCCTGTCATCTCGATGTAGCAGAGCTGAAGCTGTCGTGGGAACCATGGAAAGGTAAGGATGAGGTTGCTTTATTATTTTATTTTTATTACAGGAGATCGTTGGCTTCAGCTGGAATGGGCGTGATGGTAAGTATGGTTTAATTTAGAACAATAAAGAATTGTGTCTTTATTTCAATTAAAGGACTTTATTCTGGGTGTTTGTGTTTTTTTTAACTTTGACTATGGGGTTAGTAATGGGGGTGTCTTATAGACGCCTCTCCATTACTAACCTGGGCTTGATGTCAGCTGGCATTATAAGCTGACATCAACCCCAGCCCTATTACCCCCTGCCACCGCACCAGGGCAGCGTGGAAGAGCGAGGCTAAGTGCCAGAATTGGCGCATCCTATGAATGCGCCATTTCTGGGGCGGCTGACGGCTGGTGTTTCTAGCCTGGGAGGGGGCCAATATTCATGGCTCCCTTCCTGGGCTATTAATATCAGCCCCCAGCTGTCTGCCTAGCCTTTGCTAGCTATTAAATTAGGGGGGATCCCACGTCATTTTTTTGGGGGGGTCCCCCATTTTAATAGCTAGTAAAGGCTATGTATTCAGCTGGGGGCTGATATTAGTAGCCTGGGAAGCTCCGTGGGTATTACCCCCTTCCCAGGCTTCAAACATCTGCCCCAGCTGTCTGCTTAACCTCCGCTAGAGCCTAAAATTAAGGGGAACCCCACGCCAATTTTTTTAATAATAAATCCTTTATTTTAATACTAAATGACAAGTACAGTAACCAACACTGTCACTGTACTTCATATATATGTGACTGACATGTTTCTATCTATCTAATCTATGTGTGAAGCTCTATTCTGTCTGTTATAAATTGTCGGGTACAGATGCTGAATTGCCGGCAAGCTTTCTTAAAGAGACGGTGCATGAAAACACTATTATTTTTTTTAATAAATCCTTTACACTAAATGACAAGTACAGTAAGCAACACTGTCACTGTACTTCATATATATGTGACTGACATGTTTCTATCTATCTAATCTATGTGTGATTCTCTATTCCTTCCACTCTAAATTGTTGGGTACAGATGCTGAATTGCCGGCCGGCTTTTTTAAAGAGACGGTGCATGAAAACACTATTATTTTTTTTGATAAATCCTTTACACTAAATGACAAGTACAGTAATCAACACTGTCACTGTACTTCATATATATGTGACTGACATGTTTCTATCTATCTAATCTATGTGTGAAGCTCTATTCTTTCGGTTCTAAATTGTCGGGTACCGGTGTATGCCGCTGCTGAATTGCCGGCTTTTCATGTTTCACTGTTGGCACTGTTCCCATCGATTTGGGCAATCACTGTAATGCCACTACCACCATGGCTGTGGCATTACAGTGAGTGGCAGACAATCCCTGCATGATTGGTGCTCTAAATAGCACCAGACATGCAGGACACGCTTTTGGTGCACGAACAGTTATCGAACATAACCTCGAACAGCCGAATTTTTTGCAAATCGTTCGGGTTCGTCGAACAACTCGAACACCACCCAAAACAGCTCGAATTTGAGATTGGCGAACAGTTCTAGTCGAACACCGCTCATCTCTAGTCGTTACCGTTCCTGGGCTACATCATATCCAGTAAGGGATTGGGTATGGATCCACAAAAGTTGGTGGCGGTACAGAACTGGCAGGAGCCTCATTCTCTTAAAGCGGTACAATGCTTCATGGGCTTTATTAGCTACTACCGGCAGTTCATACCACATTTTCCACCCTGGTGGCTCCCTTAGCCGCTTTAACCCGGAAGGGTGCCAATCCCAAGGACTGGTCTCTGGAGACATCCGAGGCGTTTCGGGAGATTAAATCCTACTTTGCTAGAGCTCCCATTCTCCATCGCCCGGATGTGGACAAGCCATTCTTCCTGGAGGTCGATGCCTCCTCTGTCGGAGCAGGAGAGGTTCTCTCCCAAAAGAATGAACAGGGTCAGACTAGACCATGTTTTTTCTTCTCCAAGACCTTCTCTTCAGCAGAGAGGAATTATACGATTGGTGACAAAGAATTGCTGGCCATTAAGATGGCTTTTTCGGAATGGAGGTACCTCTTGGAGGGAGCTAAGCATCCTTTCGTGGTATATTCCGATCATAAAAACCTGTTATACCTACAGACGGCACAGTGTCTTAACCCGAGGCAGGCCAGGTGGTCTCTTTTCTTTTCTCGGTTCAATTTTTCCATTCATTTCTTAAAAGGAGAGAAGAACCCTCGGGCGGACGCTCTGTCCCGGTCTATGGATACGGCTGAGGATGAGGACAAGCCAAGGCTCATTGTTCCCCCACAGTGTATGCGGATGGTGGCTCCAGTGTCTCTAAATGAGGCTCCTCCCGGGAGGACGTTTGTTCATCAAAATTTACAGAATGAGGTACTGTCCTGGGCACATGCCTCTAAGATCGGAGGTCATTTTGGGGTCAAGCATACCACAGAGCTTCTCCAACGGTCGTATTGGTGGCCTCGGTTATCTCAGGACGTTAAGGAGTATGTCCAAGCAAGTGTCTCCTGTGCGAGCAATAAATCATCCCGTCAGAGGCCGGCTGGTCTTCTTCACCCGTTACCCGTGGCGGTTAGACCTTGGGAGCTGGTTGGGATGGATTTTATTGTGGAGTTGCCTAAGTCCCGGGGAAACACGACTATATGGGTGGTGTCTGACCATTTCTCTAAGATGGTTCACCTGGTCCCTCTGCCTAGGGTCCCTTCCTCCCGGGTTCTGGCATCATTGTTCATTCGTCATGTTTTCCGTCTCCACGGGATGCCTGATAGGATTGTCTGTGACCGGGGACCACAGTTTTCCTCCCGGTTTTGGAGAGAATTGTGTAATTTGCTCGACATTGAACTGAATCTTTCCACTGCCTATCACCCGGAGACCAATGGTCTGGTGGAACGCATTAACCAGACGCTGGTGACATACATGCGCCATTTCGTTTCTGCCAACCAGAGTGATTGGTCGACATTGCTTCCCAGGGCAGAGTTTGCTTTAAACAATGCAGTGGCTGATTCCACGGGTCAGACTCCGTTTCTCCTAAATAATGGCCAACATCCGCGAGTCCCGGTTCCGATGCTGGTTTCCTCTGTGGAACCTGGGGTCAGAGATTGGGCACAGGAGGCGCGGGAGGTTTGGGATCATACCCAGGAGGCTATTTTGGCTTCCAAGAATCGGATGAGAGAGTCAGCTGACGCTCATCATCATCTAGCCCCTGTATTCTCCCAGGGTGACAGAGTGTGGCTCGCGGCTCGCAACATCAGAGTACGCGGGGAATCCGCTAAGTTTGCTCCCCGTTTTATTGAGCCTTTCAGAATCCTGGCCCAAATAAACCCTGTAGTGTACCGGTTACAATTACCTCGTCACATGAGGATTCACGACACCTTTCATGTGTCGCTTCTTAAGCCGGTTCGTCTGACCAAATTTTCGGAGCCCCAATCTTCTCCAGACACCAGGGGTGATGATTTTGAGGTACAGGCGATCGTGGGGTCTAAGATGGTTCGGGGGAAAAAATTTTACCTCGTATACTGGAGACGTCATGGATCTGAGGATCGCTCCTGGGAGCCTGTGGACCACATTCATGCCCCCCTGCTCATTGAGAAAGATGAGCGTCAAGTGGAGGGGGACGTTAGAAGGTGGGATAATGTTAGGTGCTGGGCGCTTGCTGGATCAGAAATGGGTTCTGAGTCATCAGTGGATTCTGTGGTCTCCCATTCTGATTCAGCCAGGGCTGATGCTGCACAGCATCGCCGTCAGTCCCAACACCTAGCCAATGCACGATAGGTGCAAGTGGTATCTTGTGTATTTGTGCCTAGCAACATGAAGCACAGGTTGCGGAGAGAGACTAGGCTACTGCAGCCTAAGTCCAAGACGCGTCGCACTGAGCATGCCCGTGACATGGCGGACCATGATTGGTTGTTCAGAAACCAGCTGACCGGGTGAACTGGCACCGCCTGATTGGTCACGGGTGGCCTCACCAATGGTGCGACAGTGGGGCAGGGCTTAGTTTTTAAAAGGCCCGCCCACAAACATGGTGGCACGCTCAGATCATTTGAGCTAGTTGTTTGGTGTGTGCACGCTTATCTCTCGAGTTCCGCTAAGAGCCATATTGAGCGGGTCAGCTCAGTCCGGTAGCACGCCGGCTGAGTACACGAATACCTGGTGGGAATCACACCCGCACACTATATCAAAGACAGGGATACTGCTTCTTCTAGGGTCACACTTCTCCCTGCTGTTCTTGGAGATTGTGTGAACCGCTTTAGCGCCATTCCCCATAGCGTAGTGCCTGTATCGAAGACAGGGCTACTGCTTCTCCCCGTTCACACGTCTCCCTGCGGTTCTTGGAGATTGTGTGAACCGTTAGTCTCCTCCCATGTGCTTTAACACTGAGAGGTTTGGCAGTTTCTAGGTGCGTCGCCGGGTGCTCTTCTTCCGTGCACCTATCGGAGATAGAGCATACCGCTATACCCAGTCCCATGTGAAGTTAACACGGAAGGGTTATCATTTAGTTGGTTTCTTCCCTTTTCACCCAGGAGGTGTTCGGCAGCAGTCCACCAGGCTGCATCGCGGACCCCGGGGTCGGTTGCGTTCCTATTTAATAAAATTGTTTGCAACTGTCCCCCTAACAAAAAGGCTATAATTCAAGTGCAAGCAGCTGTCCAAAAATCTGTCAGCTTAGTATTGCGGCCTGTGAGTGGGTGGGTGGCTAACTGCATACTTGCGCTTGCATTCCAAGTAACAGAAAACTAAGAAGATGGTGGCCTCTATCATCATAATCATGGCCTCACCTCGGTACTATGAACTCTCCTGAAGGAGAAACCAAGGCCCACCGGAGGAGTCTCCGGTTCCCTGGTGGGACCATCCAACCCTGCCGAAAATCAGTATTGGCTAAGAAAAGTGTGGGGGGAAGGTTCCCGGACACTCTATGGATGCTTTTTTAATGTGGATTGGACATGCTTATGCATGCTTTTTCTCAAGCCGCATTGCAGATCAGGCCATTGTCCAACTCTGTAGTCATGAAATTAAATGCACAAAGAAAGATGTTTGAGTGTCCAAGCACCACCGACAAGTGCGAGTTGATGTTGGACGGGCTGCCATTGCTTCGGCAACAAGCTGCATTAGAGGACTTCCTGGGAGAAATGACACCCAGGGTAGATATGGTTTCCATCTATGCCAGTCATTTCAGCGAGCTAAATACAACACTCAAGAAAAAAAGCTGTGGACTGGCTCCGTACTGTCCCTGGCCATATTAACCTGTCCACGTGTTTGTGGTTAGGCGGTCCTTGCCAGTAAGTGCACTGGGGAGGGTACGGGTAAAGTTGTGGGACCCATACTTGTGAAAGGCGGAGACATGCTGGGAAAAATAGTGGCGGTTGGGGACCGAGTATGGATACCTGGTCGTCACCGGCATAAGACTGTGTACTGCTTCCATCTCCAAGAGCCTAAAAGGACACATTTCAAGTGCAAGCAGCTGTCAAAACTTTGGCAGTAAAGTATTGCAGCCTGTGGAAGGGTGAGTGGCTGGCTGCATACTTGCGCTTGCATTCCAAGGAATGGGGTAGGGACAACTAAACGCTACACTGGTGCAAGGACGTGGATGGTGATTGTTGCAAGTCTGCAACAACAGGTGCATGGCGGGAGGCATCTTCACATGCTCCAAGGATCACTTATGATGGGCACACTTTTAGGCTGTGACCTAGGAGTCAGAAATGCTTCCAGAGGTCTTCCCAATGCTGTTCCCATGTCTTTTCAGCACTGTGTGCATGTGTCTGATGATGTGTCACACACCACATGGCCAGATAAGGTTGTAAAATGTTAAAATGACATTTACCAGTGAATGCATTAGTTCTGGTTCAAAGCAATGCAAAAGTGTAAAAACACATCAAAAACATTACTTGTGAACATAGCCCAAGGTGTGGAGGAGTATTTTTAGTTTTGATTATTTATTTTGCCTTATATACAAGTCATTACCCTGGAAAGGATGTTCCTTAACATGTTTCCCAGGAAAATCCATTTTGTTTTTGTTTTTATATGTTTTATTGTGAGCCCGTAAAAGTGGTGTAATACCTCTGACAATGTTGTTGACAGCAGTGACCTGGGAGTCAGAAATGCTTCCAGGGGTCTTCTCCATGCTGTTTCCATGTCATTTGAGCATTGTTCCCATCGATTTGGGTAATTTTTAGGCCCTCTGCAGACCGCCGTGGGGAGCCACCTGAAAAATGTTCGAGTTTCCCATAGACCAGAAATTCCAATGTGCTCGACCCAAGCATCGAGTACCCGAGCATTTTAGTGCTCGCCCATCAGTAGTGCTCACCACACATCAACATTAGTTCCATAAGGGGTCTATGTTCCAAAATATTGTCACTTGTGGGGAGTTTCCACTGTTTAGGCACATCAGGGGCTCTCCAAACGCAACATGGCGTCCGCTAATTTTTCAAGCAAATTTTACATTCAAAAAGTAAAATGGCGCTCCTACCCTTCCAAACCCTGCCGTGCACCCAAACAGTGTTTTTCTCCCACATATGGGGAATCAGTTTAGTCAGGAGAAATTGCTCAACAAATGGTATGGTGCAATATCTCCTGTTACCCTTATGAAAATGCAAAATTGGGGTCTGAAAAACATTTTTGTGTGAAAAATGTGAAAATTTTATTTTACGGCTCAATGTTATAAACTTCTGTGAAGCACCTTGGGGTTTAAGTTTCTCACCACACAATTAGATCAGTTCCCTGAGGGGTATAGTTTCCAAAATGGTGTCACTTGTGGGGAGTTTCCACTGTTTAGGCACATCAGGGGCTCTCCAAATGCACCATGGCATCCACTAGTTATTCAAGCAAATTTTACATTCAAAAAGTCAAATGGTGCCCCTTCCCTTCCGAACTCTGCTGTGCTGTGGTTTTCTCCCACATGTGGGATTTAAGATTTCTCAGAAGAAATTGCACAACAAATTTTTGGGTTCATTTTTTCCTGTTACCCTTGTGAAAATAAAAAAATTAAGGTCTAAATTAAAAAGTGTTTTGAAAAAAGTTAAATGTTCATTTTTTCTTCCACATTCCAAAAATTCCTGTGAAGCACCTGAATGGTTAATAAACTTCTTGAATGTAGTTTTGAGCACCTTGAGTGGTGCAGTTGTTAGAATGGTGTCACTTTTGGGTATTTTCTGTCATAAAGGTCCCTCAAAGTCACTTGAAATATTATGTAGTTCCTAAAAAAATTGTTTTGTAAATTTTGTTGGAAAAGTGAGAAATCGCGGGTCAACTTTTAACCCTTATAACTTCGTCATAAAAAAGCATTTTGGTTCCAAAATTGTGCTGATGTAAAGTAGACATGTGGGAAATGTTATTTGTTAACTATTTTTGTGACATGACTCTCTAATTTAAGGGCATAAAGATAAAAATGTTGAAAATTGCAAAATTTTAAAATTTTTTGGCAAATTTACAATTTTTTCACAATTTAACGTAAGTCATATCAAATAAATTTTACCACTGTCATGAAGTGCAATATGTTATGAAAAAACATTCTCAGAATCACCGGGATCCATTGAAGAGTTTCAGAGTAATTACCTCATAAAGTAACAGTGGTTAGAATTCAAAAAATTGACCTTGTCAGGAAGATGAAAACATACTTCGGGGTGAAGGGGTTAAAATAAAACTGTTATTCCAACTCAGGGCTCTGATCCCTTCTATTAAGCTCAATCCACCTTTTAGAAAAATGTTTGAGTGCTGATGAAGGTTAAACATTTCACCAATCATAGTATACATATGTCATGTATGATTGTTTGTGATTTTTTTTCATGATATAAAAAAGTCCCAAGGTTTCTCCTAACCTATTCAGAAGAGTGTTTCTGTGGACTTAAAAAAACCTTCAAACCTAAGTTTCCCCATTAGCATATTGGCTCTAAATAAAGCAGTAATATACTACTATATGAAGTATATAGTAAATAAACACAAAGGTAATACAATTTCAAGCTCAAAAGAGATTTTTTCATTATTTTTAATGTTTTATTTTTTTTCACATTGTCACATAAGAGTCTTTCAATCCCATTTATCTTATTGCATAGGTTAGTTTGCTCTCTCTTATACTTATGTAACCAGCTTTTGTCCCCTCTCACCAATTATGGCTATAAAATGTATTCAAACTTCCCTTTTTCCCTCCTGTTGAGGAGGTATTTCTCATTTGTTGTAGATTGTAAGCTCTTACGAGCAGGGTCGTCATTATTTTTGCTTTAATTATTGTATTATCTTTAGCTATGTTACTTATGACTGTTGAATATGAACCTCTGAATTGTATAGCGCTGCGGAATATGTTGGCGCTATATAAATAAAGATTATTATTTATTGTATTGTTTTAGGGGAGCTTGTCTACATTATATGTGTCAAACAAAGGCACTAGATCGTAACACACCAAGGACCTAATTCAGCGTTACATTTGAACCTATTTTTTTTGTTTTCACAAAATTTATCTTTCTATTTGCACCTTTTAGAAATCTATTTTATATGTGCTCACCTGTGCTTTTTTACTTGGCCTTTGTGGGTCTAATTTAGGGTTTCAAAACATTTTTGAATGATTCACCATTTGCAACTATTCAGAAAGTTACAAAATTTGTTTTAAATGTACTTCAATGTAGCCCTTAGGTGATTTTATCTATGCCAGAAATTTTTACACGTGTGTTTCGAAATTTTGAAATAAAAAAGCTAAAAAGGTCACAAAAACAGTTAAAGGCCACAGCCCCACTGTCAGTATTTGGTCAGTATTTTTTCTCAGGAGTGGGAGACAAAACCAGGAATGGATGATAAATGCAGAATTGGTGCACTTGTTTCTATTATACATTTTCTCTGATTGTTCCTGACCTGGTTTTGGCTCCCACTCCTGAGAAAAAATACTGATCAAGTACTGACCAAATACTGATGATGGGGCCGTGGCCAAAGACTGAAAAAAGACCATTTTGTCTCTGCATAAAATTCATGAATCAAGTGTGCCAATTTGATGAATATGGTGCAAAATAAAAAAACAGCAAATACCACAAAAAAAAAGAAAAACAACTTAAAAACCACATATAATGAATAAGGCCCCTTAATATCACGTTGTAAATATAAAATAAGTAGTGATTGAGCCCGTTCTACGCTCGGGTGCCAAGCATTTTTATTAGTACACTTCTGGCGCCATTTTTTTTAAGACACTGTGTCTGCGAATTGGAATGTACAGTGTCTTCAATAAAAAGGGCCCGAAGATCGCGGTTTGCACAAGCAGTGACTCCTGTGCTATTTAATTGAAGTATTGCACTACAAAATTAAAAGGAACCTGTCACCAGAAATAACGTTATGCGATCAATCTGCAGGATAATAGCGTTATTATGCTGCCTGGCATCTGCATGCTGCCAAATGCTGCAAGGAGAAAATAAACTTTATTCTCCTTGGCACTATTCAGTTTCAGTCATAGGGGCGTTGGCGCCGCAGGTTCAGTCATTGCTGTGAGTATACAGAGCAGACGCTGTAACCGTGCCCTGTCCCTGACTGACACTGGGTCTACATTGAGCTGGCTGTCAGTCAGGGTCGGGGGCGCAGTTATAGTCGCTGCTCTCATTCTGGTACGTGCTTCCCCATCCTTGTCCCCCTTCCTATCATATGCTCCCCTATCTTGGTATATGCCCCCATTCTAATATATGCCCCCCATCCTGGTCTCCCAACCTATCATATGCTCCACCATACTGGTATATGCCCTTATAATGGTATATGCTCCACCATCCTGTTCCCCATCCTATCATATTCTCCCCCATCTTGTTATATGCTCACCCATCCTTTTATATTCTCCCCCATCCTGGTATATGTCCCTAATACTGGTATATGCTTGCCCATCCTGGTATATGCTCCCTCATCCTGGTATATGCCCCCTATGCTGGTATATGCTTCCCATCCTTTCTGCGCTGCTGTTGTTCAATACATATATACATACAAAAAAAATCAAAAACACTCCTACTCACCTTTCCTCCACTCCCCTGAGGTGCGTCACCTGAGTAAATATTTAAATAAAATGGCACCGGAGTAAGCAAGTGCACATACCACGCTATCTGACGCCATTTTGTTGAAGACACTGTGCAAATTTGTCTTCAATAAAATGGTGGTACGCGCTGGCGCTGATTCCAGGGGCGCAAGCACTGATTCCAGGGCCACACTCCTCCTCCAGCTTTGTCCTCATGGCACTGGAAATTGCGGTATGTCCTCGTTGTGCCAGAGATCCCGGTATGCGATCAGCGCCTATACATACCACGATCTTGGGCGCCACATTCCTACTCCAGCCTTGTTCTCCTCCCGGTCTATAAATACTGGATGCATCCTTCTGACTCCGGCCACACTGTGCAGGCGCAGCCTACACCGGCTTCGGACAAAATTATGCATCCAGCATCATATTATAGATTGTAATGTATTACATGTTACTTTCAGAAAACAAAGTCTTAGAATTATTCTCTCTGCTTTCCTAATGAAGTTTCTCATTGAAACGATAAACTAACTAATACCACAAAAATTCCTAATAATAATCAATTCCATTTTAATTCAATTAAATATCATGTACAATTATGAATAGATGATAATTATTTAAGATTTATTGTACATATTAATGAAACTGATAATAAAAGAGGAGTGAGAAGACAACAATGAATAATTTATGTTGCAACATTTTAATTAACATAATTAACATGGCACAGTAAATACCTTAAAGCTCATATTTACTAGGCAAAAAGAAAAGCTAAGATATGGCGAGGACGAAATGGCAAGTTAAGGGATAATGGTTCTTGAAACTTTACATTTTATAATAAAATCAAATAGTTTATGAAATGAAAATAATAAAAGTTACATTTTATGCAATTTCAGATTGACAATGATGTTGATTGATGTATTGATGCTGGCTAGAACTGTAGGGCTTCTTCAGAAAGTGCACTTTTGTGGCATTTTTAGTGAGTGTATTTTTAGCTATTTTTTCTGTTTATTAAAAAAATATTTTTTATGGGTTTTTTCTTACATGTTTTATTGGTATATTTGGTGTCTTTTATTTCTTGTAATTTTGTGCTTAATTTTTCCTTGTGTTTTTCATATGCACTACCATTCAAAAGTTTGGGGTCATATTGAAATTTCATTATTTTTTAAAGAAAAGCACATTTTTTTTTCAATGCAGCTAACATTAAATGAATCAGAAATACACTCTATACATTGTTAATGTGGTAAATGACTATTCTAGCTGGAAATGTCTTGTTTTTATTGCAATATCTACATAGGTGTATAGAGGCCCATTTCCAACAACCACCACTCCAGTGTTTTAATGGTACATTGTGTTTGCTAACTGTGTAAGAAGGCTAATGGATGTTTAGAAAACCCTAGAAAACCCTTGCACAATACAATTGACTTTCCTTTGAGGTAGTTGAGAAGCTGGACCATTACATTTGTTTGCTCTATGAAACTCTCAAAATGGCCAGAAAAAGAGAACTTTCATATGAAACTCGACACTCTATTCTTGTTCTTAGAAATGAAGGCTATTCCATGCGAGAAGTTGCCAAGAAACTGAAGATTTCCTGCAATGGTGTGTACTACTCCCTTCAGAGGAGAGCACAAACAGGCTCTAACCAGAATAGAAAGAGAAGTGGGAGGCCCCGCTGCACAACTGAGCAACAAGGCAAGTACATTAGAGTCTCTAGTTTGAGAAATCGACGCCTCACAGCTCCTCAACTGGCAAAATAGAGCTATCACCGGCAACTCTCTGGAGAGACTGAGGGTATTTAAACATCCAGCAAGGGTGTGTCAATTAGCAGCAGAAGGTGGAGGTCATTGCTAGGTCCTAGAAGGAGAAGGATGTCATTACACTGTAGCATTGCAAAGATCAATAAGGTGCCTGCAGAGCCAAGCGCAATGACCTTCTACAGTTGGATCTAGAACGACTGACTGTCACACCTGACACACCCGTGACACAAAGAATGGAGAGGTCTCTAATTTTTATCGTAGGTACACTTCAACTGTGTGAGACAGTATCTAAAAATAAAAACCATAAAATCACAGAGCATGATTTTTAAATAATTAAATTGCATTTTATTGCATGAAATAAGCATTTGATCACCTTCCAACCAGCAATAATTCTGGCTTTAACATATTAGTTAGTTTTTTTTAAGAAGCCTTCCTACTCTGCATTCATTATGTGTATCAATTACACCTGTTTCTACCCGTTACCTGAATAAAAGACACCTGTCCACACACTTTATCACACTCCAACCTCTCCATCATGACCATGACTAAAGATCTGTATAAGAACACCAAAGACAAAATTGTAGACCTGCACAAAGCTGGGATGGGAAACAGGACAATAGGCAAGCAGCTTGGTGAGAAGGCAACAACTGTTGGCACAATTATTAGAAAATGGAAGAAAAACAACTTTACTGTCAACCTTCCTTGGTCTGGGGTTCCATGCAGGATCTCACCTCATGGCGTAAGGATGATTCTGAGAAAATTCAGGAATCAGCCCAGAAAAACATGGGAGGATCTGGTAATTGACCTGAAGAAAGCTGGAACCACAGTCTCAAACATTACCATTAGTAACACACAACACCGTCATGGATAGAAATCCTTCAAGGCACACAAGGTCCCTCTATTCATGCCAGCACATGTCCAGGCCCATTTTAAGTTCATCAATGACCATCTGGATGATCCAGAGGAGGCATGGGAGAAGGTCATGTGGTCAGATGAGAACAAAATAGAACATTTTGGCATCAACTCCACTCGCCATTTTTGGAGGAAGAAGAAGGAGGAGTACCACCCAAAGAACACCATCCCAACCGTGAAACATGGTGGGGAAACATCATACTTTGGGGTTATTTTCTGCAAAGGGGATGGACGACTGCACCATATTAAAGGGAGGATGGATGGGGTTAAGTATCGCAAGATTTTGGCTAACAACCTCCTTTCCTCAGTAAGAGCATTGAAGATGGGTCATAACTGGGTCTTCGAGCATAACAATGACCCAAAACACACAGCCAGGGCAACTAAGTAGGGTCTCTGTATGAAACATGTCAAGGTCTTGGAGTGGCTTAGTCAGTCTCTAGACCTGAACCCAACAGAATATCTTTGGAGGGATGACCAGGCATGTTTGAAGTTCACCAATGACCATCAGGATGATCCAGAGAAGGCATAGGAGAAGATCATTTGGTCAGATGAGACTAAAATAAAACTTGGCTCTGTAAGAAGCATTTCAATGTCCTGGAATGGCCTAGCCAGTCTCCAGACCTGAACACAATAGAAAATCTTTGTAGGGAGCTGAAACTCAATATTGCCCAGCAGCAGCCATGAAACCAGAAAGATCTGGGGAAGACATGTATGGAGGAGTTGGCCAAAATCCCTGCTACAGTGTGTGCAAACTTGGTCAAGAACTACAGGAAACATCTGACTTCTGTAATTGCAAACAAAAGTTTTTGTACCAAATATTAAGTTCTGTTTTTCTATTGTATCAAATACTTATTTCATGAAATAAAATCCAAATTAATTATGTAGAAATCATACAATATGATTTTCTGGATTTTTTTTAGATTCCATCTCGCACAGTTGAAGTGTATCTATGATAAAAATTACAGACCTCTCCATTCTTTGTAGGTGGGGAAACTTGCAAATAGGCAGTGCATCAAATACTTATTTTCCCAA
The DNA here is from genome assembly GCF_046119375.1 of Phyllobates terribilis. Taxonomy (NCBI): domain Eukaryota; kingdom Metazoa; phylum Chordata; class Amphibia; order Anura; family Dendrobatidae; genus Phyllobates; species Phyllobates terribilis. The sequence continues at coordinate 451,637,023 of NW_027362764.1, forward strand.
CTGTAGGTAATGATGTAGCAAACCTAAACATAAGGCACATCAAGTGTTCATACCCAAAGTATCTAGTACAGCCACTTCAGTTCTAAATATTAGATTACGGATCCAGTTGGATAAACACGTAAGTGGGCTGTGCTGCTAGAAGTAAATCAATTCTTCAGAGATGATGATGATGATGATGAAAAGGCTTTTTATTAACAACTAGTGTTGAGCGATACCTTCCGATATCGGGAAATATCGGATCGGATTGGATCGGACCGATACCGAAAAAGTATCGGATATCGCCGATTCCGATACCGGAAACCAATGCAAGCCAATGGGACAGAAATATCGGAATGAAAATAAACCCTTTCTTTCCTTGTAGGTTAATTCTACATGAAGGAAAACAACTAAGAATAATGTAGAATGTATTGGGGGAGGTGGGGGAGACACTAAAGGCACAGAGGTTTAGCCCAATCAAATGGAATAGCAGGAATTAATATTTTTTTTAAGACGTTCTGAGTTACGGAAATATTGACTATGTTAAGTATTTTTATATTTTGTCAGATATTTATGTTTCACTACTTCCATGCTCTTCACCTTCTTTTTTACTTCTCCCACACTTTCTCCTTCATCATCCTCAGCATCTTTTTCATCCACTTCTTCTTCACCTTCTTCGTATTATTCTTTTTTTTCATTCTTCATATTCTACTTCTTCATCTTCTTCATATTCTTCTTCTTCATCATATTCTTATTTGTGACAGGCATTCCAGTAGTTGTTATCTATAAAAGTTTGAAGATTACACCTTCCGTTCTGCCTGTCACAAAATATTTACATCAGGATTTGTCCGCGTTCAGTTTGGCCTGCAGCAGCAGGTATTTTCCAGGGGCACCACGAGGAGGAACGGACTCACCCCCATACACTGCTTAGTCTTCTTCTGCTTTTAATTTAGATAATATTTTTTGCTCTGATTTTTAGTCTTATGCTTAATGTTCTTCTGCTTTTTGTTCTGCAGCGTCTTGTTCTTTTGCTTCTTGGTCTTCTGTCTCCTGTTCTTCTGTATCTTGGTGGTTGTCTTCTTGTTCTTTGTCCTCTTGGTCATCTTCTTCAGGGTCATCTTCTTGGTCTTCTTTGGGGTGGTCTTCAGGGTCGTTGTCTTCAGGGTTGTCGTGTTCAGGGTCGTCGTCTTCTTCAGGGTGGTCTTCAGGGTCGTCGTCTTCATGGTCATCGTCTTAGGGGTCGTCATCTTCTTCAGGGTGGTCTTCATGGTCGTCGTCTTCGGAGTCCTCGTCTTCTTCGGGGTGGACTTCAGGGTCGTCGTCTTCAGGGTCGTAGTCTTCGGTGTCCTCGTCTTCTTCGGGGTGGTCTTCAGGGTCGTCGTCTTCAGGGTCATCGTCTTCGGGGTCCTCGTCTTCTTCGGGGTGGTCTTCAGGGTCGTCGTCTTCAGGGTCATCGTCTTCGGGGTCCTTGTCTTCTTAGGGTTGGTCTTCAGGGTCCTCGTCTTCAGGGTCCTCGTCAGGGAGATCCAGAGTGATTACCAAGAACCATTTCAAAAAGCTTGAACTTGGAAATGTAGCAGAAGGTGCAAGAAAGCTGAGGAACTACCGAGGACCAGCTGACGGTACTGGAACCCGGATGGGTAGCAGAAGGTACAAGAGCCAATGGAACTGCCGAAGACCAGCTGACGGTACTGGAACTCGGTTACTAAGCAGGAGGTACCTGTGCCAGAAAGCACTACCAAGGACCAGCAGACGTTGGTGGAACTTGGATACCGAGAAGGAGGCACCTAATCCAAAGGCACTGCCGAGAACCAGCTGACGGTACTGGAACCCGGATGGGTAGCAGAAGGTACCCATGTAAAAAAAAGTTCAAGGCCGTGAGCCGGCCGCAGTTACCAAAACCCACAGTCCTACAGGGGGTGCTTGTCCTATTAGCACTATGGAACCAGCCTTCATTGCTAGATCCCGCAGCCCACATAGGTGTCACCTAAACTGCAGGCACCATAGAGTCGGCTAACCCGACCGCAACACGACAGGACAACGCATTGGAGGCAAAGTGATGTTGACACTACCCGGAAACAGCTGGCGTGCTGGAACCAGGCTGGGCAGGAGGGAGTACCCGTGCCAAAGTCACTGCCGAGAACCAGCTGACGGTACTGGAACCCAGATGGGTAGTAGAAGGTAAAAGAGCAAATGGAACTACCGAGGACCAGCTGACGGTACTGGAACCCGGATGGGTAGTACAAGGTACAAGAGCCAATGGAACTGCCGAAGACCAGCTGACGGTACTGGAACTCGGTTACTAAGCAGGAGGTACCTGTGCCAGAAAGCACTACCAAGGACCAGCAGACATTGGTGGAACTTGGATACCGAGAAGGAGGCACCTAATCCAAAGGCACTGCCGAGAACCAGCTGACGGTACTGGAACCCGGATGGGTAGCAGAATGTACCCATGTAAAAAAAGTTCAAGGCCGCGAGCCGGCCGCAGTTACCAAAACCCACAGTCCTACAGGGGGTGCTTGTCCTATTGGCGCTATGGAACCAGCCTTCATTGCCAGATCCCGCAGCCCACATAGGAGTCACCTAAACTGCAGGCACCATAGAGTCGGCTAAACCGACCGCTACACGACAGGACAACGCATTGGAAGCAAAGTGACGTTGACACTACCCGGAAACAGCTGGCGTGCTGGAACCAGGCTGGGCAGGAGGGAGTACCCGTGCCAAAGTCACTGTCGAGAACCAGCTGAGGGTACTGGAATCCGGATGGGTAGTAGAAGGTACAAGAGCAAATGGAACTACCGAGGACCAGCTGACGGTACTGGAACCCGGATGGGTAGCAGAAGGTACAAGAGCCAATGGAACTGCCGAGGACCAGCTGTCTGTACTGGAACTCGGTTACTAAGCAGGAGGTACCTGTGCCAGAAAGCACTACCAAGAACCAGCAGACGTTGGTGGAACTTGGATACCGAGAAGGAGGCACCTAATCCAAAGGCACTGCCGAGAACCAGCTGACGTTACTGGAACCCGGATGGGTAGTAGAAGGTACAAGAGCAAATGGAACTACCGAGAACCAGCTGGCGGTGCTGGAACCCAGGGTAAATACTAAAAACAGAGTGGAGCCAGAGGTGTAATTGGAGCAACTTTAAAATCTGTAGTAGTGAGAATGTGGACAGAGCAGGAGAAATTGCCGTCCGCACAGCAGGGGAACAGCTGATGTTACTGAACCCCAGCAACATGGCAGCAAGAGTTGACTGTGCAGACGGCACTTCCGAGCGCCAACTGGCGGTGTTGGAGCTCAGGGATAATACTGAAAACAGAGGAGCCAGAGGTGTATTTGGAGGAGGTTTTAAATCAGTAGTACAGTGGATGTGGAAAGAGCAGGAGAAATTGCCGTCCGCACAGCAGGGGAACAGCTGATGTTACTGAACCCCAATAACACGGCAGCAAGTGATGACTGTACAGACGGCACTTCCAAGCGCCAGCTGGCGGTGTTGGAGCTCAGGGATAATACTGAAAACAAAGGAGCCAGAGCTGTAATTGGAGCAACTTTAAAATCTGTAGTAGTGAGAATGTGGACAGAGCAGGAGAAATTGCCGTCCGCACAGCTGGGGAACAGCTGACGTTACCGAACCCCAATAACATGGCAGCAAGTGTTGACTGTGCAGACGGCACTTCCGAGCGCCAACTGGCGGTGTTGGAGCTCAGGGATAATACTGAAAACAGAGGAGACAGAGGTGTAATTGGAGCAACTTTAAAATCTGTAGTAGTGAGAATGTGGACAGAACAGGAGAAATTGCCGTCCGCACAGCAGGGGAACAGCTGACGTTACTGAACCCCAATAACATGGCAGCAAGTGTTGACTGTGCAGACGGCACTTCCGAGCGCCAACTGGCGGTGTTGGAGCTCAGGGATAATACTGAAAACAGAGGAGCCAGAGGTGTATTTGGAGGAGGTTTTAAATCAGTAGTACAGTGGATGTGGACAGAGCAGGAGAAATTGCCGTCCGCACAGCAGGGGAACAGCTGATGTTACTGAACCCCAATAACACGGCAGCAAGTGTTGACTGTGCAGACGGCACTTCCGAGCGGCAACTGGTGGTGTTGGAGCTCAGGGATAATACTGAAAACAGAGGAGCCAGAGGTGTAATTGGAGCAACTTTAAAATCTGTAGTAGTGAGAATGTGGACAGAGCAGGAGAAATTGCCGTCCGCACAGCAGGGGAACAGCTGACGTTACTGAACCCCAATAACATGGCAGCAAGTGTTGACTGTGCAGACGACACTTCCGAGCGCCAACTGGCGGTGTTGGAGCTCAGGGATTACAGTTCAGGTGGTAGAAACATGAACAGAACAGGAGACCTGGATACTGTTGCCAACCAATTATTAATTCTGGAAGAGGACTGGCAAATTCATGAGAGATCCAGGCCTTGTTCATTTTGAGAAAAGTAAGCCGGTCAACATTATCGGAGGATAGTCACATGCGTCGGTCTGTTAGTACACCACCTGCGGCACTAAAGACGCGTTCCGATAATACACTAGCAGCAGGGCAAGCTAGCACCTCCAATGCATACTGACTAAGCTCTGGCCCTGTATCCAGCTTACAGACCCAAAACTTGAAGGGAGAAGAGCCGTCTGGGAGTACACTAAGAGGGCAAGACATGTAGTCTGTCACCATCTGACGGAAACGTTGCCTCCTGCTGACTGGAGCCGTCTGTGATGGTGTAGACATTTGTGGCGGCGAGGACACAAAACTTTGCCACATTTCGGCCATACTGGTCTTGCCTTGTGCTGAGGCGCTGCTTCTGCTCCCTCTTTGTGCTGAGCTTCCTCCACTGCCTCGATGCACTGAGCTGCTTTGTAAACCACTAGCAGCACTGCTCTCGGTTGGAATGGAGAACATGATGGAATGCACCAGTGCGTCTTGGTACTCCCGCATTTTACGCTCCCGGTTCAACGGTGTTATGAGGCCTGGCTGGAGATTTGCTGGCACAAACCTCACGTCGCTCTGCTGCTTGATGGCATTCCAGAGCTCCTGCGCTGTGTGGCTTCGATTCCCCAAAGAAATAAATTTTAATACGGCCTGTTGACGTTTGGCCACGGCTATGCTCATATTGGTCACCATAACAGGTAACCGTTCACGGGTCGATGTGGAGGTAGACCGTGACGGCTCCTGCAGCGCTGATTCTGAGGAACTTGAGTATGAGGAGGAGTCAATGTGTACAGACTGGATTCCTGCAATCCTTGGAGTTGGCAGAACACGTACAGCACCCCTCTCAAGATCTGTACCCGGCTCCACAACATTTACCTAATGGGCAGTGAGGGAAAGGTATAGTCCCTGTCCATGCTTACAGGTCCACGCATCGGTGGTCAGGTGGACCTTGCTACTGAAGGAATTTTGTAGCGCATGTTTAATTTTTCCCTCCACATGATGTTGCAGGGCAGGGACGGCTTGCCTGCTGAAATAAAAGCGGCTGGGCACGTTGTATTGTGGGACTGCCAATGCCATAAAGTTACGGAATGTGTCAGTCTCCACCAGCCTGAATGATAGCATTTCAAGGGCCAGTAGATTAGCAATGCCAGCATTCAGAGCCTGTGCTCGGGCGTGGTTTGCCGAGTATGGGGGCCTTTTCTCCCATGCCTGTGCTAACGATGGTTGTAGACTGGCCTGGGAGTGTAAGGATGACGGGGAAAGTGGTGCTGTGGGTGGAATTACACTGTGTCTCTGTACAACAGTGCCAGAGATTCTTCCATGGCGATTCTGTGAGGAAGCCGAACCAGCTGTGTGTGAGCTGGAGGAAGAGGCTACAACACGAGCTGAAGAGGTGGTCGGTGGCGCTGTAGGTTGGCCTAGGTCTTCAGTGTGTTTTTGTAACACTGAAGGGTCATCATCTTCGGGGTCCTCGTCTTCTTCGGGGTGGTCTTCAGGGTCCTCGTCTTCAGGGTTGTCATCTTCGGGGTCCTCATCGTCTTCGGGATGGTCTTCAGGGTCGTCGCCTTCAGGGTCGTTGTCTTCGGGGTCCTCGTCTTCTTCGGGGTGATCTTCAGAGTCGTCGTCTTCGGGTCCTCGTCTTCTTCGGGGTGGTCTTCAGGGTCGTCATCTTCAGGGTCGTCGACAGGGAGATCCAGAGTGATTACCAAAAACCATTTAAAAAATCTTGAACTGGAAATGTAGCAGAAGGTACAAGAAGGCTGAGGAACTGCCGAGAACCAGCTGACGGCACTGGAACCCGGAAGGATAGCAGAAGGAACAAGAGCCAATGGAACTACTGAGGACCAGCTGATGGTACTGGAACCTGGTTACTAAGCAGGAGGTACCTGTGCCAGAAAGCACTACCAAGGACCAGAAGACGTTGGTGGAACTCGGATATGGAGAAGGAGGCACCTAAGCCAAAGGCACTGCCTGGAACCAGCTGATGTTACTGGAACCCATGGGGACATATTCAAGATTGACTTCCAAAGAACCAGCTAATGGTACTGGAACTCAGATAGGCAGCAGAAGGTACACATGGAAAAAAAAGGTGCAAGGCCGCGAGCCGGCCGGAGTTACCGAAACCCACAGTTCTACAGGGGGTGCTTGTCCTATTGGCACTATGGTACCAGCCTTCATTGCCAGATCCCGCAGCCCACATAGGAGTCACCTAAACTGCAGGCACCATAGAGTCAGCTAACCCGAACGCAACATGACAGGACAACGTATTGGAGGCAAAGTGATGTTGACACTACCCAGAAACAGCTGGCGTGCTGGAATCAGGCTGGGCAGTAGGGAGTACCCGTGCCAAAGACACTTCTGAGCAGCAACTGGCGGTATTGGAGCCAAGGGTAAATACTGAAAACAGAGAGGAGCCAGAGGCCTAATTGGAGCATGTTTAATATCAGTAGTAGTGTGAATGTGGACAGAGCAGGAGAAATTGCTTGACACGCAGCAGGGGATCAGCTGACGTTTCTGAACCCCAATAACACTGGAGCAAGTGTTGACTGTGTAGACGGCACTTCTGAGCAGCAACTGGTGGTGTTGGAGCCCAGGGTAAATACTGAAAACAGAGAGCAGCCAGAGGCCTAATTGGAGTAAGTGTAAAATCAGTAGTAGTGTGAATGTGGACAGAGCCGGAGAAATTGCCGGACACACAGCAGGGGATCAGCTGACATTACTGAACCCCAATAACACTGGAGCAATTGTTGACTGTGCAGACGGCACTTCTGAGCAGCAACTGGTGGTGTTGGAGCTCAGGGTAAATACTGAAAACAGAGAGGAGCCAGAGGCCTAATTGGAGCAAGTATAAAATTAGTAGTAGTGTCAATGTGGACAGGGCAGGAGAAATTGCCGGACACACAGCAGGGGATCAGCTGACGTTACTGAACCCCAATAACAATGGAGCAAGTGTTGACTGTGTAGACGGCACTTCTGAGCAGCAACTGGCGGTGTTGGAGCCCAGGGTAAGTACTGAAAACAGAGAGGAGCCAGGGGCCTAATTGGAGCAAGTTTAAAATAAGTAGTAGTTTGAATGTGGACAGAGCAGGAGAAATTGCCTGACACACAGCAGGGGTTCATCTGACGTTACTGAACCCCAATAACACTGGAGCAAGTGTTGACTGTGCAGACGGCACTTCTGAGCAGCAACTGGCGGTGTTGGAGCCCAGGGTAAATGCTGAAAACAGAGAGGAACCAGAGGCATAATTGGAGCAAGTGTAAAATCAGTAGTAGTGTCATTGTGGACAGAGCAGGAGAAATTGCCGGACACACAGTTGGGGATCAGCTGACGTTACTGAACCCCAATAACACTGGAGCAAGTGTTGACTGTGCAGACGGCACTTCTGAGCACCAACTGGCGGCGTTGGAGCCCAGGGTAAATACTGAAAACAGAGAGGAAACAGAGGCCTAATTGGAGCAAGTGTAAAATCAGTAGTAGTGTCAATGTGGACAGAGCAGGAGAAATTGCCGGACACACAGTTGGGGATCAGCTGACGTTACTGAACCCCAATAACACTGGAGCAAGTGTTGACTGTGCAGACGGCACTTCTGAGCAGCAACTGGCGGCGTTGGAGCCCAGGGTAAATACTGAAAACAGAGAGGAACCAGAGGCCTAATTTGAGCAAGTGTAAAATCAGTAGTAGTGTCAATGTGGACAGAGCAGGAGAAATTGACGGACACACAGCAGGGGATCAGGTGACGTTACTGAACCCCAATAACACTGGAGCAAGTGTTGACTGTGCAGTCGGCATTTCTGAGCAGCAACTGGTGGTGTTGGAGCCCAGGGATTACAGTTCAGGTGGTAGAAACATGAACACAACAGGAGACCTGGATGCTGTTGCCAACCAATTATTTAATCTGGAAGAAGACTGGCAAATTCATGTGAGATCCAGGCCTTGTTCATTTACAGAAAAGTAAGCCGGTCAACGCTATCGGAGGATAGTCGGATGCAACGGTCTGTTAGTACACCACCTGAAGCACTAAAGACGCGTTCCGATAATACACTAGCAGCAGGGCAAGCCAGCACCTCCAATGCATACTGGCTAAGCTCTGGCCATGTATCCAGCTTAGAGACCCAAAACTTGAAGGGGGAAGAGTCGTCTGGGAGTACACTGAGAGGGCAAGACATGTAGTCTGTCACCATCTGACGGAAACGTTGCCTCCTGCTGACTGGAGCTGTCTGTGATGGTGTAGACATTTGTGGCGGGGACACAAAACTTTGCCACATTTGGGCCATACTGGTCTTGCCTTGTGCTGAGGCGCTGCTTCTGCTCCCTGTTTGTGCAGAGCTTCCTCCACTGCCTCGACGCACTGAGCTGCTTTGTATAGCACTAGCAGCACTGCTCTCGGGTGGAATGGAGAACATGATACTCCCGCATTTTACGCTCCCGGTTCAACGGTGTTATGAGGCTTTGTAAGTTGTCCCTGTAGCGAGGATCTAGGAGAGTGGACACCCAACAATCAACCGTGTTGAGAATGTGGGCGATGCGGCGGTTGTTTCTCAGGCACTGCAGCATGAAATCAACCATGTGCTGCAGACTGCCAAATGGCCAAGGAACGCTGTCCCCTGCTTGAGGCGTGATCTCTGCCTGCTCTGCATCACCCCACCCTCGCTCTAGATACTGACTACTAGAGCATTGTGTACCTCCCTCCTCTGGACAGATGTCTTCCTCCTCCATTGACTCCTCCTCATCCTCCTCACAAAGTGTCCCCTGCCTAGGCCTTTGTGGGGAACCACGTTGCACAGACTGTACAGAAGCAGATGGCATTTGTGACTCCTCATCCTCCACCTCTTCCAAAACCTCCTCCCTTAGTGCTTGCAGTGTTTTTTCAGGTAACCGTTCACGGGTCTATGTGGAGGTAGACCGTGACGGCTCCTGCAGCGCTGATACAGAGGAACTGGAGTATGAGGAGTCTATGTGAACAGACTGGATTTCTGCAATCCTTGGAGTTGGCAGAACACGTACAGCGCCACTCTCAAGATCTGTACCCGGCTCCAAAACATTTACCCAATGGGCAGTGAGGGAAAGGTATCGTCGCTGTCCATGCTTACTGGTCCACGCATCGGTGGTCAGGTGGACCTTGCTACTGATGGCGTTTTGCAGCGCATGTTTAATTTTTCCCTCCATATGCTGTTGCTGGGCAGGGATGGCTTGACTGCTGAAATAAAAGCAGCTGGGATTGTTGTATTGTGGGACTGCCAATGCCATCAAGTTACGGAATGTGTCAGTCTCCACCAGCTGAATGATAGCATTTCAAGGGACAGTAGTTTTGCAATGCCAGCATTCAGAGCCTGTGCTCAGGGGTGGTTTGCCGAGTATGGTACCTTTTCTCCCATGACTGTGCTAATGATGGCTGTAGACTGGCCTGGGAGTGTGAGGATGACAGGGAACGTGGTGCTGTGAGTGGAATGACACTGTGTCTCTGAACAACAGTGCCAGAGGTTCTTCCATGGCGATCCTGTGAGGAAGCCGAACCAGCTGTGTGTGAGCTGGAGGAAGAGGCTACAACACGAGCTGAAGAGGTGGTAGGTGGTGCTGTAGGTTGGCCTAGGTCTTCAGTGTGTCTTTGTAACTCCATCACGTGATTGGTCCACACATGTTTCCACATATTTGTGGTATTGAGGTTGCTGACACTTTTCCCTCTTTTCACTTTCTGATTACATAGCTTGCATTTGACAAAGCAAATGTCATCTGCAACTGTGTCAAAAAAGGACCAGGCACTGCAAGTCTTGGGAGCGCCCGTTTTGGGTTTTGGAAGATGCATGCTCCTAATGGGTGCTGAAGTGGAGGCTACAGGCTACCAAGTCTGCCCCCTCCCTCTCCTTACTTTTTGGGCCATTTGGGGAATTTCTTCCTCAGAGCTACTCCCACCACCTTCCTGTACCTCACGCCATGATGGGTCAAGGACCTCATCATCTACACTACCCTCTTCAAACAACTGCTTCTCCTGGGTAGTCTCGACAGCACAGTACGCACCAGAAAGTGGCACTTGTGTCTCATCATCAGATGCGTACTGAGGTGTGCTGACCATAGGCAATGGCCCACCTGCCTCTTCAGATTCAGAGAGACAAAGCGGTTGTGCATCACTGCATACTACCTCTTCTTCAAATTTTCGAATTCTGCTTGGCTGACCCCCTCTTTCCAAGCCAAGAGATTCAGAGAACAGAAGTAGAGATGGCTCCTGTCCAGGGCTCTCTGACTGCCTGCGCAATTTGGCAGGTGGTGAAGAGACAGATGGGTGCTCTTCAGTGCTCATGACCTGAGAGGATCTGGAACTAATTGAAGTTGATGTGTTAGCTGCCATCCATCCGACAACGGCTTCAATTTGGTCCTCCCGCAGCAGTGGGGTACGGTGAGCTCCTACAAAGCTGCGCATAAAGGACTGTTCCCTGGTAAAACTGGGGGATGCTGAGTCACTGGTGCCCGCAGCAGGCACAGAATCCCCACGTCCTCACCCTGCAGAAACTCCACGCCCACGCACACGACCACATGCCTTACTCCCTGCCTTCTTCATCTTGGTAGACTGATAAAGATAGGCAGAAAAGTAGTAAGGGCTTAGTGTGCTTATTCCTGAACAGCTGCTAACAGATATAAGAAACAATAATTTTATAAAGTGTAGACTAGACTTTAATAAGAGCTAATGTGGCCTACACAACTGTAAAGTGGAGTGTTTGGTGAACTTTATTTAGGTTTTTTTTTCACAAAAAGACACTGGATGTGCCCAAAGATGTAAAACCCATAGTATCACAAACTTTTTGTAGCTATTACAATGCAGGAAGGTGAGCTTCAATGCAATAGATTAGGCTACAAAAAATAGGCTAATACTAATCTGGCTGGGGATGCAGGGCAGAAGGCTGCAGAAAGGCTCCTCTATCTACTCCTATATAGTTTGTTTGCAAGCAATCTAGCTGGATACGGATGGAACCACACTAATAGGAGAAATCAGGAAAAATGAGCAGCACTAATGCAAAAAAGGACAATGTATGAGGCAGTGACGCACGCTGAGCAGACTACAACCAGACGTGGCTGCAAAACACACTACAGCGTGAGCTGCACTCACACACAGAGACCTCTCAGACAGCCGTGAACAGTGCAGAGAACTGTACACTAGCACTGCAAGGCAAAAGAAAGCTTCTCTATCTACTCCTATATAGTGTGTTTGGAAGCAATGTAGCTGGATACGGATGGAACCACACTAATAGGAGAAATCAGGAAAAATGAGCAGCACTAATGCAAAAAAGCACAATGTATGAGGCAGTGACGCACGCTGAGTGAACTACAACCGGACGTGGCTGCAGAACACACTACAGCATGAGCTGCACTCACACACAGAGACCTCGCAGACAGCCGTGAACAGTGCAGAGAACTGTGCACTAGCACTGAAAGGCAAAAGATAGCTTCTCTATCTACTCCTATATAGTGTGTTTGGAAGCAATCTAGCTGGATACGGATAGAACCACACTAATAGGAAAAATCAGGAAAAATGAGCAGCACTAATGCAAAAAAGGACAATGTATGAGGCAGTGACGCACGCTGAGCGGACTACAACCGGACGTGGCTGCAGAACACACTACAGCATGAGCTTCACTCACACACAGAGACCTCGCAGACAGCCGTGAACAGTGCAGAGAACTGTGTACTAGCGCTGAAAGGCAAAAGTAAGCTTCTCTATCTACTACTATATAGTGTGTTTGGAAGCAATCTAGCTGGATACGGAAGGAACCACACTAATAGGAGAAATCAGGAAAAATGAGCAGCACTAATGCAAAAAAGGACAATGCATGAGGCAGTGATGCACGCTGAGCGGACTACAACCGGACATGGCTGCAGAACACACTACAGCATGAGCTGCACTCACACACAGAGACCTCGCAGACAGCCATGAAGAGTGCAGAGAACTGTGCATTAGCGCTGAAAGGCAAAAGAAAGCTTCTCTATCTACTCCTATATAGTGTGTTTGGAAGCAATCTAGCTGGATACAGATGGAACCACACTAAGAGGAGAAATCTGGAAAAATGAGCAGCACTAATGCAAAAAAGGACAATGTATGAGGCAGTGACGCACGCTGAGCGGACTACAACCAGACGTGGCTGCAGAACACACTACAGCATGAGCTGCACTTACACACAGAGACCTCGCAGACAGCCATGAACAGTGCAGAGAACTGTGCACTAGCGCTGCAAGGCAAAAGAAAGCTTCTCGCACAGCGGTTTATAAAGTAGCCTGGGTAAAGCACAATAAAGCAAATCACTAGCTCAAACTCTCCCTCAGAACAGCAGCGTCCTGTCCCCAACTGAATTCACAGCAGAGTGAACCCAAAATGGCGGCGGCGGCTTTTATAGTGCATCATGACATCATTTCAGCAGCCAATCACTGCCATGCCATTAGTTAACATGCCTAACATGCCTAACAGGATGTGCCCACACTTCTTAGGATCCTCATTGGCTGAATAAAATCAAACTGGCTCATTGCATTATGGGAACTACCGATTCCGGTTTTCGATATTCTAAAAGTATCGGAACACAGTATCGGAACTCCGATCCAGCGAATATCGGTCGATACCCGATATTTTAGTATCGGAATGCTCAACACTAGTCATCATTAGTGTTGAGCATTCCGATACTGAAATATCGGGTATCGGCCGATATTCGCGGTATCGGAATTCCGATACTTAATTCCGATACTTTTACAATATCGAATACCGGAATAGGAAGTTCCCATAATGCCTGTGTAGCACCCTGAGGATTCGGCTGCTACAGGGGTATTGCACCTCAACCCAGAGGTGTGATATTCCACTCCCGGGTAAGGATGGAGTGTGGAACTGAGCTCGGTAGGCTGCATGCACTACACACATCCCATTTCCGAGGAGCAGACCGACGGTACTCCCACTTAGAAATGTGCAGGTACGACCGAGTCTGTTCCTGGCTGGAGTGGGAGGGGGGTGGTACATCCCAAGTAGTGTAGGGGCAGATAGGGGGAGCAGCCTGGGTAAAGTTAGGAGCTCATTGGGTGCTGGTCACCTGAGCTCACACATAGAGGGTGTATATAAGGTGGGCACCAACTAAGAACAGGGTCAGATGCAGAGAGAAAGTCAGGAGCAGAGGAGAAGAAAGACCCAGAGCGAGAGAGGAGAAGAGAGAGACCCAGAGGGGGAAACAGCAGAAAAGGACTCCAAGATCCCAACTTAAATCCCCGGGTGAAGAGTCGGCATCAGGGTACCGGAACCCAAGCTGGTGGGGGTAAAAACATTCCCCAGCCAGAGACCGGAGACCGTGGGCAGCGTTTGCCACGGTCACCCACCACATCCACCCCGAAGGCACACCACATGAAGGGTCAGGGAACCCAAGGCCAAGGGTGTCTCAACAGAAGGCCCGAGGGAGCTGGACCTAGGTGGATCACTGGTGGGGACGGCCAGAGAACGGGACAGAAGGAGAGCTCAGGGTCACGCTCCGGACTTATTTGGGAGTTGGCTGGATCCAGGACCTGGTGGACGCAGCACGGCTCGGGTGGTCACTCGAAGCTGGAGTGACCAGTACAACATCTGCAGTAAGTAAACACCCTTAACTGCACAACCCGACTCTGTCTTCACTGCCGTCTGCACTGCACCACTACAACCCCCATCCTCTGCACCTGTCCCCTCTGAGGCTATACCCCTCCCGTTGGGGGTTATCCCACCAAGCTGCGCACCCACCATCAGCCTCAGCGGACCCTGCTGCAGCGGCAGCCACAGTGACCGCATCACAACGGGTGGCGTAGTCGACACAAAAGAACTCTTAAAAACATCTGTAGGACTGCCACATAACACTGAGTTTGACGCCCTGGGCACGGGCCGGGTCACAGCCGCTCGGAGACTACAACCCCCCATCTGATCCGGTGCCGGGTATTCCCCTCAAAAAGGAATATGTCCCAGGGGGCGCGTCAACTTTGGCGTAGTCGGCAGGATTACGTGCCCGCAACACCCGGGTACTGCGTGCCTGAAGAAAAGTGCAAGTTTACCTCAGAAAGAAGTCTCCCGCCGGTTCCGGAGGGTCCACGCCATCGGACCCTATCACAGGTCGTTTCCCGCCGATTGTCCGCCATTTCCAGCTTGTTCCCGCCATCTGCAGAGTTTCCCGCCACTGGGCGACGCTTCCCGCCAAATCCGAAGATTTCCCGCCTTGGAAGAGCAGCGGACGCCATTATGGGCGTGCCAAAGGAGGGCAAGAGGCCGCCTCCCATCGTGGGCCAGGACAGAAAATGGCGCCAAAAGTGGAAACCGCCCCCACCAACAGAGACTGTGATGCTAGAGGTGTCTGTCAGCGTGAAAGAACTACCCCTGGAGCTGACAGTCACCGAGTTGCCCCGGGACCGCCCTCGAAGTGGGAGGAGACGAAAGAAAAGAACGAAGATGGGTGCCGCCTGGAGCAGTCTGGAGCGAGCGCACCCGGAGGCAAGAAGCCTGGAGAGGAGTAGCGGAGGAGCTTACCCGGAGATGGAGAGAAAGCAGAACAGCACCGGCCCGCTGGCCAGGAGTCTGCTAGAGACCGAGGAAGGAGAGCAGAGCAGCACCGGCCCGCTGGCCAGGAGCCTGCTGGAAGAAGAGCAGAGCAGCACCGACCCGTTGGTCAGGAGCCTGCTAGACACCACGACCCCACTAGGCTTAGTGGAGGTCCTTGCACAGCTCCCCCAAGACCGGGAGTGTGCACAGACTGCCCTGGAGGGCCTCGCACGGAGGGTGGCCCGGGTACAGCGCGAGATATTGGCGGGGTGGGGCCGGGAGATGGCCCGGCAGGCTGGGACCGGTCAACGGGGCACGCTACCCTGGAAGAGGAAACAGACCGCCTCTGAGGATGGCGCAGGAGGACCAAAGGCCGGAGACGGGGCCGAGGGGGGAGCCGGACGCAGGGGGGCAGGTAAAGGGGACGCCTATACCCCAAGCCGGGAAACCGCCCACCTGCCCCAGCTCCCCGTCGCGGAGCCCGAAAGTCCCCCTGCTGTGCCCGTAGCCGCCATGTCACCGCTATGGACTAGGCCCCGACCGGAAGCCGCCGCAGCGACCCCTGTGACGTCGCGCGCCTCGACCCGGAGCGTGACAAAGCAGGAAATACCACCAGCCTGGTCGCAAGGCCTAGTACCCCCGGGCGCCGCATCACCAACAGCGCCCCCTACCTCCGCGGAGCCTCCGGCCTGGTCGCAAGGCCAGGTAGCCCAGGGCGCCGCCGTATTAACGGTGCCCTTCACCTTCCAGGTGCCCCAGGCCTGGCCGCAAGGCCTGGGCAACCCGGGCGCCACCACCACCGCGCCCGCACCCGTAAAACCAAGGGTGCCGCGTCTGGGAGAGGACTTGTTTGCCCAGCACACGTGGCCGGACGGGCAGCCTTTCATCTGGCCCCAGAGATATTATGAACTGGAGCACCAGAGGAGAGTTGGGGCCATGTGTGCACCCCTGATTCCGGCTCCGAAGCCCGTGATAAGGATCTCGCCCCCGCTTGAAGAGACCCAATTTGAGTGGGACCCCACCGGAGAAGACCTAATGGGGTTCACTCAGGAAACCAGGGCAGCTGCAGCGGAGCGTGCTGAGTGTTGCCGACAGCAGCTCGAAGAGTTTGCGAGGGAGCGGAGAGAGAGGCGGGTCCGGGAGCAACAGGCCCAAGTACGGAGCGCCGAGCAGAAGAGCCGAACCAGGAGGGACCCCCGTGCAGCGCACAGTCCCCGTACCACCGGGACTGTAATAAAGTTTAACCTGCAGCATGGGTGGGGCTTCATCAGAGACAACAACACCCCCGGCGACGTCTTTGTCACGCGCAGAGATGTGGAGTCCCATCTGCCGGAGGGGCACAGAGGTCGTGACCTTTATATCGGGGATGAGGTCACCTTTACCCGGCACAAGTGTGCCAAAGGACCTTACGCCCTCCATGTGCATCGCCTGACAGAGGAGGAGCTGCGATGTGAGGAGGAAGAGCAAGAGGATCCGGACGGGTCTGAAGCTGAGATCCCCAAAGAAAGAGCAGGAGGAAGACGTTGTTGAGTACAGCGGAGTAGGTGCTGTAGATAGTTACCCGATCGGGTACCAAAGAAACTGTTGCTACATATGTATAGTCCCCGTAGGGACCAGCATGAGTGAACTGTTTACCCGTTGTTCCGTATTCATACCAGGCTGAGGACTGTGAGCAGCCATTCCCTCCTTACCTGGCCGAGGACTGAGAGCGGCCAACTTCCCCTGTATATAGTTGCGCGTCCTAAAGCGCCCCCTACCGGTTTTATAGGAAAACCAGTTTTTCTAAGAGACTGTCGCACTTTTCCCGGACACACGTTGCACAGTGTCCGGAGGAGGAACCAGAAACAAGAGACGACGAGAATGTTATATGAAAAGTTTTATATATATATAATGTTTTATATGTTTTATATGTTTATATGAAAATTTTGTATGTTTTGGTGTTGTTTTTGTCTTACAGCCCGAGGACGTGCTGTGATTTACCAGGGGGGAATGTAGCACCCTGAGGATTCGGCTGCTACAGGGGTATTGCACCTCAACCCAGAGGTGTGATATTCCACTCCCGGGTAAGGATGGAGTGTGGAACTGAGCTCGGTAGGCTGCATGCACTACACACATCCCATTTCCGAGGAGCAGACCGACGGTACTCCCACTTAGAAATGTGCAGGTACGACCGAGTCTGTTCCTGGCTGGAGTGGGAGGGGGGTGGTACATCCCAAGTAGTGTAGGGGCAGATAGGGGGAGAAGCCTGGGTAAAGTTAGGAGCTCATTGGGTGCTGGTCACCTGAGCTCACACATAGAGGGTGTATATAAGGTGGGCACCAACTAAGAACAGGGTCAGATGCAGAGAGAAAGTCAGGAGCAGAGGAGAAGAAAGACCCAGAGCGAGAGAAGAGAGAGACCCAGAGGGGGAAACAGCAGAAAAGGACTCCAAGATCCCAACTTAAATCCCCGGGTGAAGAGTCGGCATCAGGGTACCGGAACCCAAGCTGGTGGGGGTAAAAACATTCCCCAGCCAGAGACCGGAGACCGTGGGCAGCGTTTGCCACGGTCACCCACCACATCCACCCCGAAGGCACACCACATGAAGGGTCAGGGAACCCAAGGCCAAGGGTGTCCCAACAGAAGGCCCGAGGGAGCTGGACCTAGGTGGATCACTGGTGGGGACGGCCAGAGAACGGGACAGAAGGAGAGCTCAGGGTCACGCTCCGGACTTATTTGGGAGTTGGCTGGATCCAGGACCTGGTGGACGCAGCACGGCTCGGGTGGTCACTCGAAGCTGGAGTGACCAGTACAACATCTGCAGTAAGTAAACACCCTTAACTGCACAACCCGACTCTGTCTTCACTGCCGTCTGCACTGCACCACTACAACCCCCATCCTCTGCACCTGTCCCCTCTGAGGCTATACCCCTCCCGTTGGGGGTTATCCCACCAAGCTGCGCACCCACCATCAGCCTCAGCGGACCCTGCTGCAGCGGCGGCCACAGTGACCGCATCACAACGGGTGGCGTAGTCGACACAAAAGAACTCTTAAAAACATCTGTAGGACTGCCACATAACACTGAGTTTGACGCCCTGGGCACGGGCCGGGTCACAGCCGCTCGGAGACTACAACCCCCCATCTGATCCGGTGCCGGGTATTCCCCTCAAAAAGGAATATGTCCCAGGGGGCGCGTCACCTGCGCTCTGCAGTGTCTCTGAAGGATGATAAGCTGGATGGCAGCGCTCAGCTGCGATCCAGCCTGTCATCAGAATGCCATCCCAGCGTGAGAGAATTCTCCTGATTGTTTAAAAGCCGGCGGGCGGTAAAAAGCCGCCGGCTTTTAAACAATCACTCAGCCCCATACTGCTTCCCCGCAGCCTCCCACCCCGATCCTCCGCTCCCCTCGCCACCTCCCATCCCGATCGTAAGTTAGGACCGGGCGGGGAGCACAGCCCCAAGGAGCGGGGAGCGAAGGACCCGGGTGGGGAAGCCGGCAGTGAAAAGACTTCACCGCCGGCTTTCCCGTTCTGTGCTGCACTTTCCCGCCGGTTATTTCAAATGAACAGCGGAGGTATCAGGTGATGCCGATCAGCTGTTCATTTGAAGTAGCCGCTGTGCCCTCAGAGGGTTCATGTGAGTTCATGCTTGACTGCATTGCATGAACTCACATGAACTTTCCCACGGTCGCACAGGTCAGCCACACCTCCCAGACCATCAGCCCGTCATGATTGGTGTGTGCGTGGTGTGTGTGCGATGTCTTCGGGTGTGCGCGGTGTCTGTGGGTGTGTGCGGGTGTGCGCGGTGTCTGTGCGATGTCTGTGGGTGTGTGCGGTGTCTATGCGATGTCTGGGGTGTGTGTGCGTGCAGGCAGACATAGGCCGATGTGACACTACTACTCACATCGGCCTATGTCTGTCCCCCGTCCACTCCTGCCAGCAGGATCAGCTCGATGGGAGCAGTAGTTCCCATCAGCCTGATCCTGCTATTTAAATTGCCCTACTGTGTCCCCAATACATTTTAAATACATGTCATTGGTGGCCAGTGGTTACCTACAATAAATTAGTTCATACATTACCTGTCCCCGCCGATCGCCACCTAAAATAAAGTAAAAAATAAAAAACTACACCTATACTCACCTAGACACCTAATTCCCCGAAGCAATCGATCTCCTGTAATAAAATATAAATTAATAAACCACAACATTGTCCTTACCCCTCCGTAGTAGTCCACGAGTGTCCCACGATGATCTCCAGTTTAGAGCAGCCACATAGAATGTGACCGCTCTGAACCGCTGCCGCCGCTAGAATGACGGGGCCGTAAAGCAGCCCCGTCACTGCATAAGCGGGTTCGCCGGAGTTCAGGCAGCGCTGCTCCGGTTAGCTCCTTTACGGCCCTGCTGCATCGTGAGAAATTCCCACGGTACAGCAGTGCCGTAAAGGAGGTCTCTGGAGCTGCGCTGCCTGAATGCACTCCGGTGACCTCAGTCAGGGGCTCCCGCTGCCGGGAGCGGATGTGTTCCCGGCAGTGTGAGCTTACAGCAGCCATGCACAGCTGTCACCATCTCCAGTTGTGACAGCTGTGCATGGGAGATCAGCGCAGGAACGTGGACAGGTAACTATTTTTTTTTAGTAAACTAAGAATTAAATAAAATGGTGTGTTTTATTTCCAATTAATTATTTTTTTCTGGGTGTAGTGTGTGTTTTTCTTTTTAACACTTTGTAGGTTAGTTATGGGGGGGTCTTATAGACGCCCATCATTACTAACCTGGGCTTCATGGCAGCTGGCGCTGACATGAACCCCAACCCTATTACCCCCTGCCACCGCACCAGGGCAGCGTGGAAGAGCGAGGCTAAGTGCCAGAATTGGCGCATCCTATGGATGCGCCATTTCTGTGGCGGCTGACGGCTGGTGTTTCTAGCCTGGGAGGGGGCCAATATTCATGGCACACTTCCTGGGCTATTAATATCAGCCCCCAGCTGTCTGCCTAGCCTTTGCTAGCTATTAAAATAGGGGGGACCCCACGTCATTTTTTTGGGGGGTCCCCCATTTTAATAGCTAGTAAAGGCTAGGTATTCAGCTGGGGGCTGATATTAGTAGTCTGGGAAGCTCCGTGTGTATTACCCCCTTCCCAGGCTTCAAACATCTGCCCCAGCCGTCGGCTTAACCTCTGCTAGAGACTAAAATTATGGGGGATCCCACGCCAATTTTTTTTTAATAAATACCTTATTTTAACACTAAATGACATTTGAGGAGTTAATAAAGATGCAGTCCCTAAATTAATATTTATTTTTTAATTAATTTTTCCCAAAAATTTTGACGTGGGCTTTGCCATATTTTTGTATGCCAGCCAGGTACAGCATCCAGCTTCTATGAACGCGCCATTTTCCGGGGTGGCTGCGGACTGCAATTTGCAGCGGGGGGGGGGCCCAGAAAGCTTGGGCCTCCCTGCGCTGCAGATTCCATCCCCTAGCTGCCTAGTTGTACCTGGCTGGACACAAAAATAGGGAGAAGCCCCACGTATTTTTTTTTTAAATTATTTCATGAAATTCATGAAATAATTAAGAAAAAAAGGGCTTCCCTATATTGTTGTGTCCGGACAGGTACAAATAGGCAGCTGGTGGTTGGGGGCAGCCCGTTCCTGCCTGCTGTACCTGGCTGGACACAAATATAGGGCGAAGCCCCACTTCAATTTTTTTTTAATTATTTCATGAATTTCCTGAAATAATTAAAAAAAAATTGATGTGGGGCTTCGCACTATATTTGTGTCCAGCCAGGTATAGCAGGCAGGAATGGGCTGCCCCCAACCACCAGATGCCTATTTGTACCTGGCCGGACACAACAATATAGGGAAGCCCTTTTTTTCTTAATTATTTCATGAATTTCATGAAATAATTTAAAAAAAAAATACGTAGAGCTTCGCCCTATTTTTGTGTCCAGCCAGGTACAACTAGGCAGCTGGGGGCTGGAATCTGCAGCGCAGGGAAGCCCAAGCTTTCTGGCCCCCCCCAGCTGCAAATTGCAGTCCGCAGCCACCCCGGAAAATAGCACGTTCATAGAAGCGCCATCATCTGTTGCTTTACCCAACTCATCCAGGGCCCTGGTGCGGTGGCTCACTGGGTAATAAAGGGGTTAGGGCCAGCTTGGCATTATCAGCTGGCCCTAAGTCCGAAATTCATGGGGTCACGCCAATATTAGACATGACCGCCATGAATTTCTAGTAAAGTATTTAAAAAAAAACACAACACCCAGAATAAAGTCCTTTAATTGAAATAAACACACAATTCTTTATTGTTCTAAATTAAACCATACTTACCATCACGCCCATTTCAGCTGAAGCCAGCGATCTCCTGCAATAAATGAAAAATAATAAACCAACCTCATCCTTACCTTTCCATGGTTCCCAGGACAGTTTCAGCTCTGCTACATCGAGATGACAGGCTGGACCTGCAGAACGCTGCCATCCAGCCTGTCATCCTGCGGACACTGAGAAGCGCAGGCATGCTTGCGCTCCTCAGTGTCAGGCTGTGACGGCATCCAGATGAGCCGAGTCTCTCATGGTCACCGCAAGCGCAGGAGAATTCTCCCACGCTGTCAGTGACGTGCATGAGGTGAGCTGAGTTCATTGTCGGCTCATCTGGATGCCGTCACAGCCAGACACTGAGGAGCGCAAGCATGCCTGCGCTTCTCAGTGTCTGCGGCAAGACAGGCTGGATGGCAGCGTTCTGCTGCGGTCCAGCCTGTCATCTCGATGTAGCAGAGCTGGAGCCGTCCTGGGAACCATGGGAAGGTAAGGATGATGTTGCTTTATTATTTTATTTTTATTGCAGGAGATCGTTGGCTTCAGCTGGAATGGGTGTGACGGTAAGTATGGTTTAATTTAGAAAAATAAAGAATTGTGTGTTTATTTCAATTAAAGGATTTTATTCTGGGTGTTTGTGTTTTTTTTAACTTTGACTATGGGGTTAGTAATGGGGATGTCTTATAGACGCCTCTCCATTACTAACCTGGGCTTGATGTCAGCTGGCATTATAAGCTGACTTCAACCCCAGCCCTATTACCCAACTGCCACCGCTACAGGGCAGTGTGAAGAGCGAGGCTAAGTGCCAGAATTGGCGCATCCTATGGATGCACCATTTCTGGGGCGGCTGACGGCTGGTGTTTCTAGCCTGGGAGGGGGCCAATATTCATGGCACCCTTCCTGGGCTATTAATATCAGTCCCCAGCTGTCTGCCTAGCCTTTGCTAGCTATTAAAATAGGTGGGACCTCACGTCATTTTTTTAAGGGGGTCCCCCAATTTAATAGCTAGTAAAGGCTAGGTATTCAGCTGGGGGCTGATATTAGTAGCCTAAGAAGCTCCGTGGGTATTACCCCCTTCCCAGGCTTCAAACATCTGCCCAAGCCATCTGCTTAACCTCCGCTAGAGACTAAAATTAGGGGGAACCCTACGCCAATTTTTTTTTTAATAAATCCTTTATTTTAACACTAAATGACAAGTACAGTAATCAACACTGTCACTGTACTTCTTATATATGTGACTGACATGTTTCTATCTATCTAATCTATGTGTGATGCTCTATTCTTTCTGTTATAAATTGTCGGGTACCACTGCTGAATTGCCGGCCGGCTTTTTTAAAGAGACAGTGCGTGAAAACAATATTATTTTTTTAAATAAATCCTTTACACTAAATGACAAGTACAGTAAGCAACACTGTCACTGTACTTCATATATATGTGACTGACTTGTTTCTATCTAGCTAATCTATGTGTGATTCTCTATTCTTTCTATTCTATATTGTCGGGTACCGCTGCTGAATTGCCGGCCGGCTTTTTTAAAGAGACGGTGCATAAAAACATTAATATTTTTTTTAATAAATCCTTTACACTAAATGACAAGTACAATAAGCAACACTGTCACTGTACTTCATATATATGTGACTGACATGTTTCTATCTATCTAATCTATGTGTGAAGCTCTATTCTTTCTGTTGTAAATTGTCGGGTACCGGTGTATGCCGCTGCTGAATTGCCGGCTTTTCATGTTTCATTGTGAGCACTGTTCCCATCGATTTGGGCAATCACCTCCCCCAATACATTCTACATTATTGTTAGTTGTTTTCCTTCATGTAGAATTAACCTACAAGGAAAGAAAGGGTTTATTTTCATTCCGATATTTGTGTCCCATTGACTTGCATTGGTTTCCGGTATCGGAATCGGCGATATCCGATACTTTTTGGGTATCGGCCCGATCCAATCCGATCCGATATTTCCTGATATCGGAAGGTATCTCTCAACTCTAGTCATCATGTAATCATTGTGAATAAGTCATATATAGTGTTGAGCGAACATGCTCGACACTGCTCGGTACTCGCCCGAGCATCACGCTACTCGGGATGTTCGGCGAGCACCGAGCATTTCCGGGTTACTCAGGCGGGAGCTCGGGTCTCCGCCCTGCATGTTTGGTGCTCTTTACAGAGCCAATGAACATGCAGGGATTGCCAGCCAGTCACTGTAAAGCCGCAGCCATGTTGGTTGTGGGCATTACATTGATTGGCTGGCCGCACAGCGTCACCTCGAGTATTTAAAACCGGGCGCCGCCATCTTGGACACAGTCGCTCCGGATCAGCTAGTGTAGGGAAAGCACTGCTGAGCTAGGTAGAGATTTATACTGCAAAATAGTTAGTGTAGGGTCTGTAAAGGCTGCCAAATCAAACAAACAGTCCTTCTCAGGACTAAAATCCATCCCAAATATCCAGCAGGCAGGCAGGTTGTATAGGAGATGCAGTGGTTATACCAGCAAACGCTGCATTACAGTCCTGTGTGCTCCAGTTGCTGAAATTTCTGGACTTAGCTTCAGGTCCTGGGGGACCAGGAAAAATCCTTTTTTTTCATCTAAATCCTCTTTTTTTTTTCCTCCTTCACACTGTGCAAATACCAATCTTATTAACCTTTTGGTGTCCCCCCCCCCAAAAAACAGTGACAGTTCAGACACAAATATATCTGCTTAAAATAATCTGGTGTATGACAGAGAAACAGAAGTGTGATTTTGCAGTTCCACGGTTCAAACCTCTGTATTATCCACTTTTGGGCCATTTGTACCTAAAAAAAAACAGTTTGAGTGTGTTGCTCACTGATCAGCCGCAAGTGTATCTATTTAAAAAAGTCTGGTATACACCAGTAAATTATAACTGTGGTTTTGCTGTTCCAAGGAAAAAAATCTCTGTATTATCCAGCTTTTGGTATTTTGTCCGTAAAGAAAAACAGTAATAGTGTCTCCTGATTATTCAGACACCAATATATCTGTTTAAAAGAGTCTGGTATACACCAGTAAATTATAACTGTGGTTTTGCCGTTCCACGTTAAAAAATCTCTATTATCCAGCTTTTGGTATTTTTTCCGTAAAGAAAAACAGTAATAGTGTCTCCTGATTGTTCAGACACCAATATATCTGTTTAAAAGAGTCTGGTATACACCAGTAAATTATAACTGTGGTTTTGCCGTTCCACGGTAAAAAATCTCTATTATCCTGCTTTTGGCATTTTTTGCCATAAAAAAACTGTAATAGTGTCTCCCT
Source organism: Phyllobates terribilis (assembly GCF_046119375.1). Taxonomy (NCBI): domain Eukaryota; kingdom Metazoa; phylum Chordata; class Amphibia; order Anura; family Dendrobatidae; genus Phyllobates; species Phyllobates terribilis. The sequence continues at coordinate 451,661,498 of NW_027362764.1, forward strand.
GATTGTTCAGACACAAATATATCTGTTTTAAATAGTCTGGTATAGGCCAGAGAAACAGAAGTGTGGTTTTGCAGTTCCACGGTTCAAACCTCTGTATTATCCACTTTTGGGCCATTTTTAACTAATAAAAAACAGTTTGAGTGTGTCGCTCACTGTTCAGCCGCAAATATATCTATTTAAAAAAGTCTGGTATACACCAGTAAATTATAACTGTGGTTTTGCCGTTCCATGGTGAAAAATCTTTATTATCCTGCTTTTGGCATTTTTTGCCATAAAGAAAAACAGTAATAGTGTCTGCTGATTGTTCAGACACAAATATATCTGTTGAAAATAGTTTGGTGTAGGCGCGAGAATTAGAAGTGTGGTTTTACAGTTCCACGGGTCAAATCTCTGTATTATCCTGCTTTTGCCATTTTTTGCCGTAAAGAAAAACAGTAATTGTGTCTCCTGATTGTTCAGACACAAACATATCTGTTGAAAATAGTCTGGTATACACCAGTAAATTATAACTGTGGTTTTGCCATTCCATGGTAAAAAATCTCTATTATCCAGCTTTTGGTATTTTTTACGTATAGAAAAACAGTAATAGTGTCTCCCTGATTGTTCAGACACCAATATATCTGTTTAAAAGAGTCTGGTATACACCAGCAAATTATAACTGTAGTTTTTCCGCTCCATGGTAAAAAATCTCTATTATTCTGCTTTTGGCATTTTTTGCTGTTAAAAAAAACTGTAATAGTGTCTCCCTGATTGTTCAGACACAAATAGATCTGTTTAAAATAGTCTTGTGTAGGCAAGAGAAACAGAAGTGTGGTTTTGCAGTTCCACGGTTCAAACCTCTGTATTATCCACTTTTGGGCCATTTTTACCTAAAAAAAACCACAGTTTGAGTGTGTCGCTCACTGTTCAGCCGCAAATATATCTATTTAAAAAAGTCTGGTATACACCAGTAAATTATAACTGTGGTTTTGCCGTTCCACGGTGAAAAATCTTTATTATCCTGCTATTGGCATTTTTTGCCGTAAAGAAAAACAGAAATAGTGTCTCCTGATTGTTCAGACACAAATATATCTGTTGAAAATAGTCTGGTGTAGGCCCAAGAAATAGAACTGTGGTTTTGAAGTTCCATGGGTCAAATGTCTGTATTATCCTGCTTTTGGCATTTTTTGCCGTAAAGAAAAACAGTAATAATGTCACCTGATTGTTCAGACACAAATATATCTGTTGAAAATAGACTGGTGTAGGCCGGAGAATTAGAACTGTGGTTTTGCAGTTCCACGGGTCAAATCTCTGTATTATCCTGCTTTTGGCATTTTTTGCCATAAAGAAAAACAGTAATAGTGTCTCCTGATTGTTCAGTCACCAATATATCTGTTTAAAAGAGTCTGGTATACACCAGTAAATTACAACTGTGGTTTTGCCGTTCCACGTTAAAAAATCTCTATTATCCAGCTTTAGGTATTTTCTACTTAAAGAAAAACAGTAACAGTGTCTCCCTGATTGTTCAGACACCAATATATCTATTTAAAAGAGTCTGGTATACACCAGTAAGTTATAACTGTGGTTTTGCCGTTCCACGTTAAAAAATCTGTATTATCCAGCTTTTGTTTTTTTTTCCTCAATTGTTTAAAAGAGTCGAGTGTAGGCCAGAGAAAAAGAACTTTGGTTTTCCTCTTCCACGGTTCTAATCTACTTTGTATTACCCTTTTTCATTGATAGTGCAAGTGTAAGCTATTTTACTTCCTTTACAATGGGCAAGGTGCGTGGCAAGGGACGTGGAACTGGACGTTCTGTTGATGGTGCGTGCAGAGGACGGGGCCGTGGCCAAAGTGAACATGTGCTACAACCAACAGCCACATCTTCTCACTCCCACTTCTTGACCGAAATACTAGGGAAGCACAGAACAACACCAGTACTGCGAACTGATCAGTGTGAGCAGGTAATTAATTGGATAGCAGATAATACTTCCAGTTACCTGGGCACCACCACCTCCGGTCTGCCTTCCACACGGTCAAATCTTAGTAGCCGTGAGTCTCGACTGCATACTCCTGCTCAACCCTGATGCTCCTTCCTCCCACCATGCCAAGTGTCGTCAGACAGCAAGTGATCCCACACTTGGACACTCTGAAGAGCTGTTCACTGGTCCATTTCCAAATTTGTGCCCCTCGCCTGCTCCGTTTGAAGTGGTGGAAGAGGAGATCCCATGTAGCGATGCCCAAATATTTGAACAGCCAAGGCCACAGGAAGTCGACGCTGGCAATTTGTCACACGATGACAAGACACAATTGCCAGGAAGTGAGGCGGAGGATCGTGGTGCGCAAGTGGAAGAGGAGGAGGTGGTGGATGATCTAGTAACTGACCCAACGTGGCAGGAGGACATGCAGAGCGAGGCCAGCAGCACACAGGGTGAGGGAGGCAGAGTACCCCAACAGGCAGGAAGAAGCAGTGTGGTGGATGCCCACAGAAGGCAGGCAACAGTTCCCCGTAACACCAACACGAGGGACGTTGCCAGTTCAACCGGTAGGTCTTCCAGAGTCCGGAATTTTTTTAAAGGCTCTGCTGATAACCCCAAAAAGGCAATTTGTACCACCTGCCATGCCAGCATCAGCAGGGGTGACAAAACTGGCAGCCTGACCACGACCAGCATGATCAGGCACATGGCAGCAAAGCACCCGACTTTGTGGGGTGAACCCCAGGGTCCACGACCATTGTCAGTGGGTGTCACCACTGCTTCTTCTGCTGTTGTGCGTGCAATAGAACCCCCTGTTGTGTGTGCAATGCAATCCTTTGTCCATACTGCATGCAAAGATGCGCACTCCACTCAGTTTTCACCTGTTATGGCAGTTTCTCAAGAAACAGCATCAACGTCCACGTCCCACCGCAGCGTTCAATTGTCCATATCCCAGACCTTTGAACGAAAGCTGAAATTCGCAGCCAATGACCCACAGGCCACAGTCCTAAATTCGCACATTTCACGACTGCTTGCGTTGGAAATGCTGCCTTTTAGGCTGGTGCAGACGGAATTCTTCCTCAACCTTATGGCGGTGGCCATCCCTCGGTACTCGGTCCCCAGCCGACACTATTTTGCCCGGTGTGCCAGCCCCGCACTACACAAGCACGTGTCCCAAAACATCTGCCGTGCTCTCAACAACGCTGTTACTGGGAGAGTCCACCTGATAATGAATACGTGGACAAGTGCTTGTGGCCAGGGATGGTACATCTCCCTGACGCACACTGGGTAAACATAGTGGAAGCCGGGACCCAGTCGGACTTTGGGACGGAACACATCCTCCCCACACCGAGGATTGCGGTCCCTATGTCAGTAAGAGTTGCCCCCACAGTGTACAGCACCTGCGAATCATCCCCCTCCTCCTCCTCATGTTCAGCCTCCATCTCAGATATCACCACATCAGTTACAAGCTGGAAGCACTGCAGTACTGCCTCCGCCAAGCGGCAACAGGCTGTGCTAAAACTCAAAAGCTTAGGTGAGAAACCTTACACTGCTTGTGATATGTGGACAGCTGTGAAAGAGCAGGCAGATCTGTGGCTGAGACCGCTGAACCTACATCCAGGCATGGTCGTGTCTGACAATGGCAGTAACCTGGTGGCGGCTCTGAGGCGAGGTGAGATAACACACGTACCATGCCTGGCTCATGTGCTTAACCTCGTGGTTCAGCGGTTTCTTAAATCGTACCCCGAATTGTCAGATCTGCTTGTCAAAGTACGCCGCCTGTCAGCTCATTTTCGCAAGTCGGCTACAGCTTCCGCCGCCCTTGCTGTGTTTTGCCGCAGCGTTTGCAGCTTTCTTCACACCGACTGGTGTCTGATGTCCCCACACATTAGAACTCTACCCTCCACATGTTGCAAAGGATTTGTGAGCAGAAGAGAGCAGTTGTGGAGTACCAGCTGCAACAAGGCCGTCGATATTCAGGTCAGACTCCACACATATGACCTCAGGAGTGGACCTAGATGTCTGACATATGTACCATCCTGACAAACTTTGAGGAGTCCACCAAAATGGTGAGTGGCGATGACACCATCATTAGCATCAGGATCCCACTTGTCAGTCTTTTGCAACGCTCTCTGCAGAGAATTAAAGAGGAGGCATTGCAGCCAGAGTACAATGAGATGGATCAAGAAGCCGTAGCGGGCGATTACACACAGCCCAGCCTCATCTCATCCCAAAGTGCATTGGGGGACAATGAGGGAGAGGAGGAGGAGGAGGAGGAGGAAGAACAGGAGCTGGTATCATGCGCTGTAGACGGTAGTACCTGTACAACTGTCATATCGTCGGTTCAGCGTGGGTGGCCTGAGGACAGGGGGGAGGAGGAGGAGAGCATGGTCAGTCATCATCTTGGTAAGGACACGGAAGTCTTGCCCGTTACCAGTCGGGCACGCATGGCTGACATTATGTTATGCTGCCTTAACTGTGACCCTCGCGTTGTTAAAATGTTGGGTGACAGTCATTAGTGGTTGGTTACTCTTTTAGCTACAAGGAGAACTTTCACTCTCTTATTCCTGAGGTGGAGAGGTTTACAAAAATGGGGCAGTACCAGAAGGCCCTTGCTGCAGAACTGTTAAAAAAATTCCCATCTGAACACGCTAGCGGCAGAGGTCACAGTTCGTTGCCCAACCAAGGCATAGATGCGAGAGAGACGCAACTCCAATCCAGAAGAGGCAGCGGAACACTGTCAACGTTCTGGGACAGTTTTCTCAGACCCTCCCTTCGGACAGACCCTGAGGCGCGGGGTACTCTCACAAGGAGTGGAAAGTTTCAAAAAAAGGTGAGGGAGAACCTTGACGACCGTACAAGCGTCCTCCGTGATTCCTCTGTGCCTTTTAATTATTTGGAATCCAAGCTGGAAACTTGGAATGAACTCGCTCTGTACGCCTTGGAGGTCCTCGCCTGCCCTGCCGCTAGCTTGTTATCGGAGCGTGTTTTTAGTGCCGCTGGGGGAATTATAACTGATAAGCGCACTCGCCTGTCAACTGACAATGCTGACAAGCTGACCCTTATCAAAATGAACAAGGGCTGAATTGGGCCAGACTTCTCATCACCACCAAATGACAGCAGAGTAACATAAAGTCAAATCCAATGTGTTATTTCGGGAGGTGTTTTCACATGCACCGCTTCACACCCACAAATGGGTATATGCCTCCTCATGTTGGCAGTTTTATGTTCTTCTCCTTATCCTCAGCCTCCACCACCACTATACCACCAGGGTGACCGTGGTCCGTGTTGCCATTATTGAAAGTTCCTCCTTCCTTATTTTTGTCCGCTTTTGCTTGGAAGGCATAAGCAAAGACTGTGGGAGACCCACTCCCCAATAATGGGAATAATATTTTAAAGATGCTGTATTGTATGGCTCTTGTAAGGGGCATTAAAACCGTCTTGTTCAGCTACTGTGACCTCCACCACTTTTCCAAGGGGCATTAAACCATCTTGTTAAGCTACTGCGACTTCCACGTCTCTTCCGAGGGGCATTAAAATCGTCTTGTTAAGCTACTGTGACCTCCACCACTTTTTCATGGGGCATAAAATCCGTCTTGTTAAGCTACTGAGATCTCCACGTCTCTTCCGAGGGGCATTAGATCCATCTTGTTAAACCACTCTGAACTCCACAGCTTTTCCAAGGGGTATTTAAATGTTGTTTTTAATTAACTCTAACCTCCATGACTCTTCTAACGGGCATTGCATTTCCTCCTATTTTTTGGCAGCTTTTGCTTGGAAGGCATAAGCAAAGACTATGGGAGACCCACTCCCCAATAATGGGAATAATGTTTGTAATATGCTGTACTGCATGGCTCTTGTAAGGGCCATTGCAAGTTCCTCTGTCCTTATTTTTGGCAGCTTTTGCTTGGAAGGCATAAGCAAAGATTATGGGAGACCCACTCCCAAATAATGGGAACAATGTTTTTAAGATGCTGTACTGCATGGCTCTTGTAAGGGGCATTGCAAGTAGTGTTGCGCCACCCCCGTAGTGTTCGAGTTCGGTTCGGTTCGTCGAACACCCATGTGTTCGCCGAACTGTTCGTCGAACTGTTCGTCGAACACCTTCGAACACCGTTAAAACCAATGGCAGGCAAACAAAAACACATAGAAACACATAGAAAACACCTTCAAAGGTGTCCAAAAGCTGACAAACTGCTCTGAAGACACAACTAACACATGGAAAAGTGACAAGTACAAATAGTCATGCGAAAAGAAAAGAGGTGGAGGAGTAAAAGGAGGGGGAGACACAGATACAGGCATGTCATGCCCTTCTAAAATCCAAAAAGTGAGAAGCCGACACGTTCAGTCCGCTCCTGCCCGTGCCACCTCCGTGTCGCCGGGTTTGTGCCAGAGCCGCGGTGAACCCTGACGGCCAGCCCTCCTCTCCCAATACTGGTGCCTGTCCGCTGGTGGGTCGAGCGAGCCCCACTGTGGTGGAGGCAGCTCTAAGCTTTTTAATTTAAATTGTCTCTCTAATTTGAATGAATACACTTTAAATCCATTTACAAGGATCTATTGGAGGGCAAGTCTCATGCCAGCAGCCGCGTAATTCCAGCTCCAGTAGCGTCCACTAAAGCTGCTGCAGTTAAAAAGCTTTTATAAGGATCGAGCTCGGCTGTCCACCGCAAGGCATCCTACTGCCAGTCCCAGCCCCTATGCCTTGGGGTGCCTCCTGATGCTCTTCACTGAGTATCCCGTGGTCCCGAAGCATTTCCTTTGAAAAAATTAAGTGTCAAAACTACAGGTGGCGTAGCTTGCTTAACAGCCGGGATAATCCGCTGACTAGCAGACACTGCTACTAGGCACAAAGTATTTCCTGGGCTAGATGCAGTTAAAAATTTGTAATTATATACTCTCGTTGGATGCTGAGAAAGTATTCCATAGAGTCTCCTGGCACGCCATATATGATTCTCTTAAAAAGCTTGGGGTAGGGGTCTAGGGGACCCTTTTATAGCCAAAATCACGGCCCTGTATCGCAATACGTCACCTAGGCTGAAGATAAATGGAACTGTATTACCCCGAGGGCTCGGTTGCTACAGAGGTATTGCACCTCACCCAGAGGTGTGATATCTCACTCTCAGGTAAGGATGGAGTGTGGATCAGGACCCGACACCTGCATGCATTACACCACATTGCTGTGGGGCAGGGCGACCAATATGCCCCTGAGATGGGCACGACAGTCCCTGTCCCTGGCTGGAGTGGGGGGAGGGAACACTGAGGAAGGGGAACCCTGTAGTGCAGGAGCAGGGAGGAAGCAGTTCCTGGGTGCATTGAGAAGGGAGTATAAAAGGTGGGCACCATCTTAGTTCAGTGCAGAGAAGTCTGAGCAGAAGTGGCAGGGAGCAGGGGCTCTGCATGAGCTCTGCTCCGGAGGCGGGTCTAGTAACAGAGGCCCAGGCCTGGAAGAGGGAGAAGGAAGGAAGAGGAGCGGAGAAGGCTCCAGGAACGAGGAACGAAGGGATCCCAGGGGTGCGGATGGGCGAGTCGCCACCGCACGCCCGAATCCACCTGCGTGGAGGGGTCAGGCCAAAGGGGGAGACCGGTCCCCAAAACTAGTGGAGGCAGGAAACGACCCTCAGCTAGAAACAGGAGGCTGTGACATTTTATGTGGCGCAGCCCCTCGCTACACCCGCTAGGAAGGCACCACATAGGGTCAGGGAAACTGGCGCCAAGTTTACCAAGAGGAGGCCCGAGGCAGCCGGACAGAAGGGTTGGTAAGAAAGGCCAGACAAAGGACACACAAAGGGGGTCCTGTGCAGTGCTCCAAAGTTATCTGGGAGTTGTCTGAGCCCCTCACCTGGTGAGCACAGTACGACGTGGGCAGCCGTTACCTGCAGACGTGGTCTGGATAATAAGAACTGTGAGTAAAGGCCCTGGACTGCATCACTGACTCCGTGTCGTTACTGCTGCTGCCCTGTACCATCACCCCCATCCTCCGCATACACTGCCCTGAGGCTATACTCCCGTGGGGAGTTATGCTACACTCTGCTGCACCCACAACACCAGCCTCAGCAGTCTGCCCTGGAGCGGCGGTTCACTCTGACCGCAATCCACGGGTGGCGTAATCGGACATTTAAACATCAAAACCACATAAATAGTTCCGCCACTGGTTTGACCGCCCTGAGCCACGGAACCGGGTCGCCGCCACGGAGACTACAGCCACCAGCATCCACCAAAAAGGGTCCGGCTCCGGGTGTCCCAAGGCACAGTTGGCGCGTCAGAACATTTTCATCACCTTTCACAATCACCAATGGGACAAGGCAGGGATGTTCTCTCTCCCCTCTCTTATACATCCTAGTGACGGAGCACCTGCTCTCATTAATTCGCCATAACCCCAATATTAGGTGGATTGAGGTGGGAGGCACCGAGTACAAGTGCTCTCTATTTGCTGATGATGTCCTAGTATATATCACTCAATCACATATATCCATCCATGCTGTTATGGCTGAAATAGATCACTTTGTTACATGGTAAAATTTTAAAATCAATGCAGCGAAGTCTGAGGCCCTCGATGTCTCCCTCCCCAAATCCATATAGGATTCCATCCAGTCCAACTTTCCCTTTGCCTGGCCCTCACAGGGTATCAAATACTTAGGAATTCCTATTCATAGAGACCTCTCCCATCTATGTTATCTTAATTTTGGGCCCTTTTTTGAACAACTCCATACAGACCACGGTTGGCAAGTTAGAACTGTAAGATTCACTACGTGAACCACTGGTGTTTTGTGGAAAAGCACATGTACACTGTGTTCCAAATTATTATGCAAAAAGTGTTTAGGAGTGATAAGGGAAGAATTTGTTTGTTTGTCAGTTAAACTCATTGATGGTGATGTGTGTCAGGGCTCTTTATATCACTGTAAGCAATTGCAGACACCTGTGCTAATTAGTTTGGCAGGTGTGTCCAATGAAAGGCAAGACTACTTAAGAAGGCTGTCTCACATTATTAAGCAGCCTACATTTTCTGCCAAAATGGGAAAGAAAAAGGATGTGTCGGCTGCTGAGAAGCAACAAATTGTGGAGTGTTTAGGTCAAGGCATGACTACAATCAACATTGTGCGATGATCAGGATGAAGTGTCTTGGCAATCAAGAAGTATGTAGCTGATTCACAGTACACACGTGTGCGTGCTGATAAGGGCAAATTGAGGACTCTTTCCTACAGGCAATTACGTCAGGTTAAAAGAGCAGCGGAAAAAAGCCTTGTCATAGCAGCAGACAAGTTTTTGAAGCTGCTGGTGCCTCCAACGTCCCCCGAACAACAAGATGCAGGGTCCTTCAGAGGTTTGCAGCTGTGCATACGCCATCCTGTCGACCTCCTCTATCCACTTCACACAAGCAGAAACGGCTCCAGTGGGCCAAACATTACATGAAGACTGATTTCAAAACTGTTTTGTTCACGGATGAGTGCCGTGCAGCGCTCGATGGTCCAGATGGATGGAGTGGAGGATGGCTGGTTGATGGACACCCCATGCAAGCACGGCAAGGAGGAGGTGGAGTAATGTTTTGGGCTGGAATCATGGGGAGAGAGATTGTCGGCCCCTTTAGGATCCCTGAAGGCGCTAAAGATGAACTCCATAATGTATGTGGATTTTCTCAAACAGCACTTCCTGCCATGGTTCAAGAAGAAGAACCGTGTATTTCAAAGCAAGATCATTTTTTTGCATGATAATGCACCATCTCATGCTGCACATAAAACATCTGCATCTCTGGCTGATATGGGCATAAAAGGGGACAAACTTATGGTGTGACCCCCATGCTCCCCTGACCTCTACCCCATTCAGAACCTCTGGAGCATCATCAAAAGGAGTGTCTATGATGGCGGGAGGCAGTTCACATCTAAGCAACAGCTCTGGGAGGGTATTCTGTCCTCATGCAAAACAATTGAAGCAGAAACCATCCAAAACCTGACAAATTCAATGGACGAGAGAGTTCAGAAGCCCCTTTCAAACAAGGGGTCCTATGTGAAAATGAAACATCACCTAGAATAAAGTTTTGAGTTGAAAACTGTTTGATTTCAGTTTCTAATAACCTGCTAATGCTTATAATTTCAAAAATGACCATTTTTTTGGTCTTCATTAAAATGAAAAGGTTGATCGAAAAGTTTGGGGGATCTAAGAGTGTGGCAACCCAGTAGTCATGATTACTTCGAATTCTGACAATATGAGGGTCATGTTGCAGGTAGTGCAGCAAGAAGGCACTTATGTGTCTTGCGCATCTCGGAGCCCCAAAATTATTTTCCGGGCTAGATGCAGCTAAATATTATTATTAATTTTAAATCTGGTGGAGCTTAGTATAGATGGCCTAATAGGATCAGTGCTGCACACTGCTACAAAGCCCAAATTATTTTCCAGCCAAGATACAGATAAACATGATTAGTAATTTTAAATCTGGTGGAGCTTATTATAGATGGCCTAATAGAATCAGTGCTGCACACTGCTACAAAGCCCAAATTATTTTCCAGCCAAGATACAGATAAACATGATTAGTAATTTAAAAGCTTAAAACGGTTGGGAGGGTGATTTTAACCAATCATCCATCTTTTACTCTCCCCAGGATGACACAGGGGTAGAAAAGTCATTTCGGATCCATGATTTGATCATCTTTATGAACGTGAGTCTGTCTACATTATCAGTGGAGAGCCGCGTGCGCTTATCGGATAGCACACCACCAGCAGCGCTGAACACACGTTCAGACTGACCGCTGGCTGCGGGGCATGACAAGATCTCCAAGGCGTAAGTGGCTAGCTCCGGCCATTTATCCAGATTGGAAGCCCAAAAAGAGCAAGGGTCCAGTGACACAGTCATGGCTTCAATGTTTACTTGGAGATACTCCTGTACCATCGTCTCTAGGCGTTGACTATGTGTCAGACTTCTTGTCTCCTGTGGCCTTGCAAAGGATGGGCTAAAAAAGTGGTGAAATGATTGTGCTAAATTGATGTTACCAGTAGATACTGTGGTTCTGTTATGGTTTGAGTGCTGAACACTTGACGGTCCCACGGTTGGCAAGTTGGAACTGTGAGATTCACTACGTGCACCACTGGTGTTTTGTGGAAAAGCACATGTAAGATTCTGCAACAGTCTCTGCTGATACTCCTGCATGCGTGCATCCCTTTCTATGGCAGGAATAATTTCTGCAAATTTACTTTTGTACCGGGGATCTAACAGTGTGGCAACCCAGTAGTCAGGATTATTTCTAATTCTCCCAATTCGAGGGTCATGTTGCAGGTAGTGCAGCAAGAAGGCACTCATGTGTGTTGCGCATCCAGGAGTACCAAGTCCCTGTTGTGTTGGTGGCGAGGTAACAATCATGCTTCCTTCCTCTGTCTTCTCCCCCCAACCTCGCACAACAGAAATGTGATCAAGGTCTCCCTCATCTGATGAGTCTTCCATCAGTTCGTCCTCCACTTCTTCCTGGGCTCCTGCACCTTCCTCACTAGTTTGGCTGCTACCATGTGCCCTGGTAAAACCATCTCCCCCACCCTCACATGCCTGCCGCCTTGGTGCTGCCGACCGTCTGGACCTTGCAGATGTTAGCCCTTCCGCATACAACTCCTCCTCCTCTACTTCCTCCACCTCCTCTTGTGCCACCACCTGACTCCGAATTCTGTTTAACATGTGCTCCAGCATGTAAATCACCGGAATAGTCATGCTGATAATGGCATCGTCAGCACTAAACATCTTCGTCGCCATTTCAAAACTGTGCAGAAGGGTGCAGAGGTCCCTGATCTGAGACCACTCCTCCAGCGTAATTTGCCCCACGTCTGGATCTCGTTGGCCCAGGCTATACGTCAGAACGTATTGCACCAGGGCTTGTCGGTGCTGCCACAGTCGCTGCAACATGTGCAGAGTTGAATTCCACCGGGTAGGCACATCGCATTTTAGCCGGTGAAGTGGCAGGCCCAACGACTTCTGTAGAGATGTAAGTCGCTGAGCTGCGGGATGCGAACGGCGGAAGTGAGCACACAGCGACCGTGCCCTCTGCAGAAAGCCATCTAGTCTGGGATAGTGGGCTAAAAATTGCTGGACAACCAGGTTCAACACGTGAGCCATACAAGACACGTGTGTGACATTGCCCCGGCGAAGGGCCGCACCCAGGTTTGCAGCATTGTTGCACACGGCCTTCCCTGGTTTCAGGTCCAGTGGAGACAACCATTCATGAAATTGGTTCTCCAGAGCTGACCACAACTCCTCAGCTGTGTGACTCACATTTCCCAGACATTTCAAATTAAAAACCGCCTGATGACGTTGAGCCCTACTGCCAGCATAGTAAGGAGGTGTGCAGGATCCCTTCTGCGCAGTTAGAAAGCTTGTGGCATGACCAGACAGGCTTTGGGTGCAGGTGGAAGACCGAGAGGAGGTTGAGGAGGTAGAAGCAGTGGAGGAACTTTGACATAAAGAGGATTGACGCACAACTCGTGGGGACGGCAAGACTTGGACAGCAGCCCCTTGTCCTGCTGTCACCATAGTTACCCAGTGCCCAGTTAGCGACATGTATTGCCCCTGTCCATGCCTACTCGTCCAAGTGTCTGTAGTGAAATGCACCCTGTCACACACAGAGTTTCTCAAAGAAGCGGTGATGTTGTGTGCGACATGCTGGTGGAGCGCAGGCACACCTTTCTTTGAGAAGTAGTGCCGACTGGGCATCTGGTACTGGGGCACTGCGACGGACATAAGGTCTCGAAAATCCTCTGTGTCCACCAGGCGGAAAGGCAGCATTTCTGTAGCCAAGAGCTTGCAGATGGTGAAATTCAACCTCTTAGCTTTCTCATGGCTAGGAGGAAATGGTCTTTTACTTGTCCACATCTGAGGGAACGAGGGCTGGCTATTGTGCTTAGACAGGGTTGATAAGGGTGTCCCCGGCAAACTGCCGGTCTGTGAGGAAGATGCAGGCGGACATGTTAGGTTGCCTTGATCCAAAGGTGGTGCTATCGATGTCGGACAGCGCTCAACACCAGCTGGTGTTACCACCTCCAAAGAAAATGATGACCTGCCAATCACGCTGGCTGTTGCGGGTAAAGAGGTGGCAGGTCTGCGCCCCAAAACAGGTGTGACTGCTGTCCCCCCAGTCAGAGAGGATGAAGAGGCCGCGGATGCACAAGATATGGCAGACGGTGGTTGGCTCGGCCGGCTAGGCCGCATTGTAGCACACTGAGCTTCCCACTGCAACTTATGCTTCATGTCCATGTGCCGGTTCATGCATGAAGTACTCAAACTATGTATTTTTTGGCCTCTACTTAGCTTTTGCTGACAAATGTTACAGATAACACGAGTTGGGTCATCTTTATCGATCTGAAAAAATGCCTAGGCTATGCAAGGCTTAGCACCCATGCGACCTGAAGAGCCACCACGACTTGTGGTGAGAGGCAGAGTTGTGTTTGAGGATGCAGTTGTTGACGTGCTTCCAGTACTACGTCTCTGTCCAGGAAGGCGCAACCTGACCTCGTCGTCACTAGCATCTTCCTCCACCTCCTCTGCTGACCTCATCTCTTGGCTGACTGTGGGTTGACAGTAAGTGGGATCTCCAACCTCATCATCATCACCCTGTGTGTTATCACACCCGTCGTCCTCAGAGCCAACCTGTTCCTGCACTGACAAAAAACTAAAGTTGTCGCTCCAATCAGGTATTTGAGTCTCATCATCATCTTCCTCATTGTCTCCACCAACAGGAGTTACAGTTTGGGAATGAGGGTCTACATTATGGTCAGAACCTTCTGCGTCTGGTCCTGTATCCGACTCATAAAGATTCTGGGCATCAGTGTAAACAGCTCTGCAGACTCAACCATCTGTTCTACCTCATACTCAGACGGGCAGCTGGAGATTTTGGGAGCTGTGAGGAAGCAAGTGCGATTGGGGTGACACCTTTGAGGACTGGAGTATTTGTGATGTTGAAGTTGATGTGGAGGAGAGCCCACTTAAAGGAGCACTTGATATCCGTTGAAGCACCTGCTGTTTTTGTGCCTCATCTGGAATTTGTAGCGATTGGCGTGGCCGTAAGAAAGGGATCTTATCACATTGTCCGCTAAAAGAAGTAGACATTTTAGTTTGGCTGGAAGATGGTTTTTCTTCTGCAGATGTTACTGTTGCTTTAACACCTACCCCACGGACACAACCTTTTTTCCCCTTCCCAACATGCCTATTCCCCTTTCCACCAGCAGCAGTCCTTTTTCCACTCATTTTGGTGGTTAACTAATTCACAACTCTGGAGTTGTTTGCACAAAAAAACAATGGATGGGAACCGAGCAGAGCTGAGTGGCCAAACTGTGGTATTAGGCCAAAACTATTGGCTGGGTTGGATGCAGAAAAAAATTATATTCAATTTGCAACCTGATGGAGGTCAGTATAGATGGACTAATAGAGAAAGTCCCACACACTGCTAGAAGGCCAAATATTTTTTCAGAGCTAGATGCAGAAAAAAATTATATTCAGTTTGCAACCTGATGCAGGTCTGTATAGATGGATTAATAGAACAAGTCCCACACACAGCTAGAAGCCCAATATTTTTTCAGAGGTAGATGCAGAAAAAAATATATTCAGTTTGCAACCTGATGGAGGTCAGTATAGATGGACTAATACAACAAGTCCCACACACAGCTAGAAGCCCAATATTTTTGTAGAGCTAGATGCAGAAAAAAATTATATTCAATTTGCAACCTGATGGAGGTCAGTATAGATGGAGTAATAGAACAAGTCCCACACACTGCTAGAAGGCCAAATATTTTTTCAGAGCTAGATGCAGAAAAAAATTATATTCAGTTTGCAACCTGATGGAGGTCAGTATAGATGGACTAATAGAGAAAGTCCCACACACTGCTAGAAGGCCAAATATTTTTTCAGAGCTAGATGCAGAAAAAAATTATATTCAGTTTGCAACCTGATGGAGGTCAGTATAGATGGACTAATAGAACAAGTCCTACACACAGCTAGAAGCCCAAATATTTTTTCAGAGGTAGATGCAGAAAAAATATATATTCAGTTTGCAACCTGATGGAGGTCAGTATAGATGGACTAATAGAGAAAGTCCCACACACTGCTAGAAGGCCAAATATTTTTTCAGAGCTAGATGCAGATATAAATTATTTTTAATTTGCAACCTGATGGAGGTCAGTATAGATGGACTAATAGAGAAAGTCCCACACACTGCTAGGAGGCCAAATATTTTTTCAGAACTAGATGCAGAAAAAAATTATATTCAGTTTGCAACCTGATGGAGGTCAGTATAGATGGACTAATAGAACAAGTCCCACACACCTAGAAGGCCAAATATTTTTTCAGAGGTAGATGCAGATAAAAATTATTTTTAATTTGCAGCCTGACGGAGGTCAGTATAGATGGACTAATAGAGAAAGTTCCACACACTGCTAGAAGGCCAAATATTTTTTCAGAGCTAGATGCAGATATAAATTATTTTTAATTTTCAACCTGATGGAGGTCAGTATAGATGGACTAATAGAGAAAGTTCCACACACTGCTAGAAGGCCAAATATTTTTTCAGAGCTAGATGCAGAAAAAAATTATATCCAGTTTGCAACCTGATGGAGGTCAGTATAGATGGACTAATAGAACAAGTCCCACACACAGCTAGAAGCCCAAATATTTTTTCAGAGGTAGATGCAGAAAAAAATTATATTCAGTTTGCAACCTGATGGAGGTCTGTATAGATGGATTAATAGAACAAGTCCCACACACAGCTAGAAGCCCAAATATTTTTTCAGAGGTAGATGCAGAAAAAAATTATATTCAGTTTGCAACCTGATGGAGGTCTGTATAGATGGATTAATAGAACAAGTCCCACACACAGCTAGAAGCCCAATATTTTTTCAGAGGTAGATGCAGAAAAAAAATATATTCAGTTTGCAACCTGATGGAGGTCAGTATAGATGGACTAATAGAGAAAGTCCCACACACTGCTAGAAGGTCAAATATTTTTTCAGACCTAGATGCAGATATAAATTATTTTTAATTTGCAACCTGATGGAGGTCAGTATAGATGGACTAATAGAGAAAGTCCCACACACTGCTAGAAGGCCAAATATTTTTTCAGAGCTAGATGCAGAAAAAAATTATATTCAATTTGCAACCTGATGGAGGTCAGTATAGATGGACTAATAGAATGATGCTATGCCCAAAAGATTTTACTTCACTAGGCGCAGGAAAAAAATTGGTATTCTATACACAGGTGGTATATCTTGCAACACAGATAGGCTACTCCACTGACTAACACACTCTGCAATAGGCCAAAAAGGATTAGCTTTGCTAGATTCAGCCAAATGCTGTGAAAAAAACTTGCACAGCACTGGCACAGACCTGCCTGGCAAAAACTGATAGGAACTGATGTAACCTAGTCCTGAAAAGGACTACAATTACAATTAGTCTTTACTCCCACAATCTATCTATTTAAGAGCACAGACCGTAAAAGTCGTAGGAAATGCTGTAACCTAGTCCTTAAAAGGACTACAATCACAACTATTCCCTACTCCCAAGCTATCTGTAGATTTGTGCGAAAATTGGCTTGAAATTAACAAGGTATAGCGCACACAGCAACAGCGGTGCCGTCTAACACGCAGCTGCAGCAGTGAGAAAATGGTGGCGACGGGGAAAATGGCTTGGTCTTATAGGGCAAGGACATGTGACATACACTGCCAATGACACATGCCCTTACTTGTGTGAAAAAAGCACTTCGCTCCGTGTGTGCGCTGCTGATAGGCTGACAGATTGCACCTCCCCACTGTAAATGCGGGAAAGAGAAAAAAAAATGGAGATCTTCATTATTCCTGCAGAGATTCATCCCCTGCCCCTCCCCCCACCCCGCTGTACACTCAAACTGCGTATTAACATTAATTTTCATCATTACTGAGAAAAAATCCAGTTATGATTTTGGTGCACGAACAGTTATCGAACATAACCTCGAACAGCCGAATTTTTCTCAAATCGTTCGTGTTCGCCGAACGGCTCGAACACCGCCCAAAACAGCTCGAATTTGAGATTGGCGAACAGTTCGAGTAGAACAACGCTCATCTCTAATTGCAAGTTCCTCTGTCCTAATTTTTGGCAGCTTTTGCTTGGAAGGCATAAGCAAAGACTATGGGAGACCCACTCCCCAATAATGGGAATAATGTTTTTAAGATG
This sequence comes from Phyllobates terribilis, assembly GCF_046119375.1. Classification (NCBI taxonomy): domain Eukaryota; kingdom Metazoa; phylum Chordata; class Amphibia; order Anura; family Dendrobatidae; genus Phyllobates; species Phyllobates terribilis. The sequence continues at coordinate 451,678,614 of NW_027362764.1, forward strand.
CTGTACTGTATGGCTCTTGTAAGGGGCATTAAAACCGTCTTGTTAAGCTACTGCGACCTCCACCACTTTTCCAAGGGGCATTAAAACCGTCTTGTTAAGCTACTTCGACCTCCTCGTCTCTTCCAAGGGGCATTAAAACTGTCTTGTTAAGCTACGGCGACCTCCACCACTTTTCCAAGGGGCATTAAAACCATCTTGTTAAGCTACTGCGACCACCATGTCTCTTCCGAGGGGCATAAAAACCGTCCTGTTAAGCTACTGTGTCCTCCACCACTTTTCCAAGGTGCATTAAAACCGTCTTTTTAAGCTACTGCGACCTCCAAGTCTCTTCCGAGAGGCATTAAAACCATCTTGTTAAGCTACTGTGACCTCCACCACTTTTCCAAGGGGCATTAAAACCGTCTTGTTAAGCTACTGCGACCTCCACGTCTCTTCCGAGGGGTATTAAAACCGTCTTGTTAAACCACTCTGAACTCCACTGCTCTTCCAAGGGGAATTGAAATGTTGTTTTTAATTACCTCTAAGCTCCACGACTCTTCCAACGGGCATTGCATTTCCTCCTAATTTTAGTCAGCTTTTGCTTTTCAATGCAAAGGCGAAAACTAAGGGAGACCCACTCCCCAATAATGGGTAGAAGGTTTTTAGTACGCTGTAATCCATGTCTGTTTCAAGGGGCATTGCAGTTCCTCATAATTATTGGAAAGCCTTCCATTCACTGCTTAGGCCAACAGTGTACAGGAGACCCAGTTGCTATAAATGGAAAAAAACGGTTTAGTTAAGACCCTCTGACCTCCATGTCACTTCCAAGGGGCATTGGAGTGCCTAAAAATTTTTGGTAGGCAATGGGCATTGCACTCACTGTATGCCCTATAACTGTGTAGCCTAACCGCTCCTTTTGGTACAGAAACATATCCTACAAGACATGTGTGGTTGACTGGCCTGATATTGATGTGAATGGTACCTGTTCCTCCTGCTCTTTCTCCTTTGCCACCACCTCATCCATCATTTATCACCTGAAGCTTTGTTTTAACAGGAGTCATAGAACTGGGAGAGTAGCAGGAAAACATCCAGCAATCCTCGGAGGAGGTAAAATATGCACCAAAACGCTGACCACCTCAGGCCTAGCCGCTACTACATACATGCGCTTGCATTCCAAGAAAACAAAGCAGATGCTAACTTTTGTCATCATCATCATGCTCCTCACCTTGGCACTCTCAACTCCCCTGACGGAGAAGCCAGGGCCCACCGGAGGAGTCTGGTTCTCTGGTGGGCTCGTCCAATGCTGCCCTAAAGCAGGCCAGGCTAAGAAAAGTGTGTGGGAAGGTAACAGGAGAAATAGGGGCGGCTGGGGACCGTTTATGGACACCCGGTTGCCCCCTGGCGGCTGGGGACCGTGTGTGGACACCCGGCCGCAGGGCGGCTGGGGACCGAGTATGGACACCCGGCCTCCCCCTGGTGGCTGGTGACCGAGCGTGGACACCCGGCCGCCTGGCGGCTGGGGACTGAGTATGGATACCAGGCCGCCGACGCAGCCATGACGTGGTGGCCATCATCTGCCTCCACATGCCTAAAAGGCCCAATTTCATGTGCAAGAAAGCTAGCTGTATGGTATTGCAGCCTGGGGGTGGGTGGGTGGCAAGTTGCACACTTACGCTTGCATTCCAAGAAAACAAAGCAGATGCTAACTTCTATCATCATCATGCTCCTCACCTTGGCACTCTCAACTCCCCTGATGGAGAAGCCAGGGCCCACTGGAGGAGTCTGGTTCTCTGGTGGTCTCGTCCAATGCTGCCCTAAAGCAGGCCAGGCTAAGAAAAGTGTGTGGGAAGGTAACAGGAGAAATAGGGGCGGCTGGGGACCATTTATGAACAGCAGACCGCCCCCAGGCAGCTGGGGACCGTGTGTGGACACCCGGCCGCGGGCAGCTGGGGACCGAGTATGGACACCCGGCCACCCCCTGGCGGCTGGGGACCGAGTGTGGACACCCGGCTGCCTGGTGGCTGGGGACTGAGTCTGGATACCAGGCCGCTGACGCAGCCATGACGTGGAGGCCGGCGTCTGCCTCCACATGCCTAAAAGGCCCAATTTCAAGTGCAAGAAAGCTAGCAGTATGGTATTGCAGCCTAGGGGTGGGTGGGTGGCAGGATGCACACTTACGCTTGCATTCCAAGAAAACAAAGCAGATGCTAACTTCTTTCATCATCATGCGCCTCACCTTGGCACTCTCAACTCCCCTGATGGAGAAGTCAGGGCTCACCGGAGGAGTCTGGTTCTCTTGTGGGTTCGTCCAATGCTGCCTTAAAGCAGGCCAGGCTAAGAAAAGTGTGTGGGAAGGTAATAGGAGAAATAGGGGCGGCTGGGTACCATTTATAGACACCCGGCCGCCCCCAGGTGGCTGGGGACCGTGTGTGGAGAACCCGGCCATGGGGCAGCTGGGGACCGAGCATGGACACCCGGCCGCCGGGCGGCTGGGGACTTAGTATGAATACCCGGCCGCCGACGCAGCCATGACGTGGTGGCCGGCGTCTGCCTCCACATGCCTAAAAGGGCCAATTTTAAGTGCAAGCAAGCATTTTGGTATTGCAGCCTGGGGGTGGGTGGGTGTCAGGCTGCATACTTGCGCTTGCATTGCAAGGAATGGGGGAGGTACAATTGAACACTGCCCTGGGACAAGGACTTGCACAGGGATATTTGCAAGTGTGCATCTTCTGATGTGGCAAGAATCACTTCTGATGGGCACACTTTTAGGCAGTGACCTGGGTGTCAGAGATGCTTCCAGGGGTCTTCCTCATGCTGTGCCCATGTCTTTTCAGCACTGTATGCATATGTCACACAGCACATGGTCAGATAAGATTGTAAAATGTTAAAATGACATTTCCCGGTGAATGCATTTGTCACGGTTGCATGCAATACAAAAGTGCAAATACGCATAAAAAATGCTACTTGTGAACATAGCCCAAGGTGTGGAGGAGTATTTTTGTTATTGGTTATTTATTTTACCCTATACACAAGTCTTTACCCTGAAAAGGATGTTCCTTAACATATTTCACAGGAACACCATTTCAGTTTCGTTTGTGAACGTTTTATTGTGAGCCCATAAAAGTGGCTTAATACCTCTCACCACATTGTTGACAGCAGTAACCTGGGGGTCAGAAATGCTTCCTAGGGCGATCCCATGCTGTCCCCATGTCATTTGAGCACTGTCACTATCGTTTTGGGCACTTTTTAGGCTTTCTACAGACTGCCGGGGGTGCCACCGCAAAAATGCTCGGGTCTCCCATAGACTAACATTGGGCTCTTTGCTCGGGTCGAGCACCCGAGTACCACGGTGAGCTCGGCCCGAGCTTCGAGCACCCAAGCATTTTAGTGCTCGCTCAACACTAGTCATATACAAAAAGTTAAACATTATTATTGTTAATTAGCATATAATATAATACCAGTGCAGCTGTTCTCTTCAAATGGATCAAAGCAAAAGGAATTCCTAAAAGGTACTAGAGGGGGTAAGTGTCAATATCATGTGCACCACCAAATACACCGTGGCCTAAAACTATTGGCCCATGTAGATAGCCCAAACACACTTATATTATAGCAGTAACTCCCCATATAAAAAGATAATGAAGAAAAGTATTATTACAGTGGCTGCATACATGTATATCTCTGGCGACCCATAGACCCCTATGGATCCACACAATATACAAAAAAATATATCTGAAAAAATATAAGAAATACAGTAATAATGTGCTTGGCCCTGGATTATATAAAATATGTTCATAATCCTTGTAGGTGAAAAGATAGATAAAAATTAATACAATATAATCAGTAAGATAAAAATAGTGTGATTATGCAAACTCAAACTCAAGGAGAGGGGAGGCATAAACAGGGAGAACATAAGTGGGCAAACCACTGGTCAAAAATTACCAAAGAAATTTAGCATATCAGTCAATTTAAACTCAACATTCAGGCCCTTTGGTCTGAGTGTGTCTAATCTCATTATACATTGTAACTATTTTTTTGTTAAGTAATAGCTCTCTATTCTCACCTTGTCTCAGGGAGAATACCCAGTCAATAATTTTGAATTTCAATTATCTTTTTGTTCAGATTCGACAAATTGCTTAGAAAAAGGTAAGACAAGCCTTTTTTTCTTATGGTGTATCGGTGATGAGTGACATGGGTCTTGAAGTCTCATATTCTCTCATGGACACTCCATAAGTTGCAAGGGCATATAAGGACATATACCTTATAGCATGTTCAGAATCACAGGTTAAGTAGAAATGAGCATATCAAACCGCAGAAGTTTAAGATTCGATTTGTGGTTCTCAAAGAAGAAAAAGCTTCCATGTCACTATTTCCTTGAGCAGGCTAATGACATCTGGTGTAGCAGTGCTGGTTTCTCCATAATTACCTGCAGCAATTCAATCACATGGTGTAGCACAGCTAATCGGGGGCTATCACAGGCACTATAAAATATATGGGGGGCAAATATCCCTATTTTATACATGTACTGTGTAGGGATAGGGGCTCTTAGAGCACATAAGAAAGGGATAGATAAAGTCCTAAGGTGATTTTGCTGTTCTACTTGTGCTGATGTACTATACTGAAAATGGGAGTGACAGTCTCAGTCTGTGAATGGAAAATCCATGATTCAAGTGAACTGTTGTAGCAGTCTCATCATTACTACTCAGGGTAATGACTGTGAATTAATATATCTGAGATATACTGTACAGTAGCAACAGCTCCTTAATAACAGATTTTTTGTTATTGCTTTCACACAGTGATAGCATGCAATGGTAGCAATAAATAATTCAATTAAGATTTTGTAGCTAAATCGGAATTCAAGAGTTGCTTCTGTATGGGAATTAAGTGTGATCCCTGAATTTTTTTTTAAAAAGAGAAATCTCCCAAATCCTGAAACTTATACACAAGTGTTTAAGTGAGCCCCTTCTTTGCTCCATGACATCTCGCTGTCAACCTTAACAATAGCAATGGAAAATACTATAGATTAACTATACTAGGGGCCAGTTTGGTTTCAGTCAAGGTTTCCGACATTTCACGGATACCTTAAAGGAAACAACACACACCCCAATTTAGATAAAGTGTCCATCATGTCATTTATACTGTACTACTGCTGCTGCCGTGGCTGCAGTTGCTGGCCCTAAACTGCTAAGCATCTCATTGCCTGCCCTGCCCCGTCTTAACTCATTACCGTATTGTTCCTGCCACAGCCACTGCACAGTCAATCTAGACACAAACTTCCTGGCTGCCCACTGTGTTTCATAGTGCTTTACTATACAACTGATGATGGGAAGCATAGTTTCATGTTTTGGTACCCTCAAGAATATGATCTGAAAATAGGGTTATTTTTTAAAAAGATTTAATGACAACAAGCCAGAGTTTTTTCATGTTTAAAACAGTGCTACTGTTTTGTCTTCAGAAATAAGAGGAAACTTTTTGAATGGCCTGATAAAAAGTCTTTGTATTTGACTAATGATTTTGTGATTAGCAAAGCAGTTGCCAAAAAGGAATATTTTTTTCAATTCTGGTTGAGAGGTCATTTTGTCTTCATATTAAAAACAGTACATTATAATTTGGTGTCCCTATTGTTACAGGTCCGGGTGGTGGAACCCGGACCGACCCTAGTATGACGGCGGCAAATGACACCGTAACCAGGGAGGGACCGAGTAGAGGGACCAGGTGCTACTCTGGGGACGACCTTGTAAGAGAGCAGGTGGCTCCCACAGGTCAGACAGCAGGGACTGACCGGTATAGCGGATGGACAAAACAGGTAGGCAGCAGTCTCTGGGTTAGCTGACGGGTGGTCAAGGTACGTGACGGAAGAAGTCCCTTGGCAAGCAGGTAGGTGGTCACGGCAAGTGACAGCGGGAGCCTCCAGGTAGGCTAGCAGGTGGTCACGGCAAGTGACGGCAAGCAGGCTGTAGTCTCTAGGCTGACAGGTAGATGGTCACGGCAAGTGACGGCAAGCAGGCTGTAGTCTCTAGGCTGACAGGCAGGTGGTCACGGCATGTGACGGCAGAGCCTCCAGGTAGGCTAGCAGGTAACAGGCGGGTAGTAGACTTGCGCTCCCAGGTGAGCGGGTTTAGCAGGAATGACAGGTAGCAGGCAGGTAACTGGCAGGTGCTTCCTGGAACGAAGGTGGACTTGCCCATAGACAGACTGGCGGAAGACCGGAGGCAGACTGTCGGGCAGGAGGGAAGAGAAGCTGGCAGACAGGACTGGTAGTCAGGCTGGCAACGGAACCTGAGGGTTTAAGCAGAGGTAAGTATTCTGTGCAACAACTTTGCTCGGGCACCTCCATTTTAGAGGAGGTGCCTTATATATTGGAGGTCCCCCGGCTATTGGCCGGGGACTCCTTAGGACGGCGCGCGCGGTCCCTTTAAGAGAGGGGGAGTGCGCGTGCGCGCGCCCTAAGTATAGTGCCGGGGAAGGAGCACGCGCCGGCAGCAGCGGGGAGAGTAGCGCTGGAGGACGCCGCGCCAGGAGCGGGAAGGTGAGAGGGACGGCGTCTCTGCCTAGTAGGGAGCAGAGACGCCGATGCTACACCTATTAAAGGGATAAAAAAGTCGGATAAAAAGTCAGATACCGCTGTGTATAGAAATTAAATGCACCGTTGGTTAGCTCTGGCTACCTTCCACTTTCCCCTAGCAAATAGTTAGAAGTCATTTGTACATTAAAAACATGTACATTTGAAACCAAGGGAAACTCACATTGCTCTACACATATTTTACAGCCAATTAGAAGCTTTATATTTCTGCAATTTGCACAAATTTGTTCTTTGTGAATCAAATTTTTGGGGGAAAATGTGATGAAGTTAGCGAATTTGAATTTCAAAAGATCCACTCATCTCTAATGTTTATTCATATCTTTCAAGAGTTCTGAAATTTACCAATTCTGCCTGAGAAAAGACACAATCTAGATAAAGTAGCTTGCCAAAGTATTCACTCCCTTGGATTTTGTTACATTACGACATGTCTTTAAATTTTTTTGTAATCTGATTTGCGTGTGATGCATCAACAGTAAATAGTGTAAGTTGGTAAAGTGAAGTGAGAAAAATATAGGCATAAATTACATTTATGGGCTCAAATAACTAAAAATTGGAATGTTTACATGTGTTCACTCCTTTTGCAATGAAAACTAAATATTTCTGGTGCAAGCAATTACCTTCATAAGTCACATGTTTAGTGAAAAGAAGTCCACCTGTGTGCAATCTAACTGTCAGTATTAGTGATGAGCGAGCGTGCTCGTCACTGCTCGGTACTTGCCCGAGCATCTCACTGCTTTTTTTTTTTGCTCTTAATCCTGATTATTTTCTTAAAAAGTAATAAAGTCAAACATTTTACTGCTCAATTTGCTTGTTAACACTGCAGACTAAGGCCAGATCTTTTCGATCATCAGATGTGATCCCATAATACTGTGGTACAAATTCAGCAATTTGTAGGGACCGTGAAAAATATTTCCTTCTTTTACACTTAGGCAGCAGGGTGTTGGTGAAGCTATTCACATGTGGTCACTGCCAATAATAGGAAACTACAAGGCGGGTATTTAAAACCGTGGGCGTCTGTCAGACATATCCCTTATTACTGCGGTACAAATCCAGCAATTTGTAGGGATCGTGCAAAATATTATCCTCTTTTTACACTTAGGCAGCAGTGTGTTGGTGTAGCGATTCACACGTGGTCACTGCCAATAATAGGAAACTACAAGGCCAGTATTTAAAACCGTGGGTGTTCGTCAGACTTTTCAAATATTAATGCAGCTCAAATCCAGCAATTTATAGGGACTGTGCAAAATATTATCCTCATTTTACAGTTAGGCTGCAGAGTGTCGGTAAAGCTATTCAAATGTGGTCGTGGCCAATAATAGAAAGCTACAAGGCTGGTATGTATAACTGTGGGCGTCCTTCAGACGTATGACATATTACTGTGGTACAAATCCAGCAATTTTTTAGGACCATGCAAAATATTATCTTCCTTTCACAGTTAGGTGGCAGTGTGTCGTGAAGCTATTCACATATGGTCGCTGCTAATAATAAGAAACTACAAGGCTGGTATTTAAAACAGTGGGAGTTTGTCTGACGTATCACATATTAATGCGGTAAAAATCAAGCAATTTGTGGGGACCATGCAAAATATTATCCTCCATTTAAAATGGGCAAGGTGCGTGGCAAAGGACGGGGAAGTGAACGTGATGGTGATGGGGCATGCAGTGGCCGAGGCCGTGGGCAAGCTGAAATTGTGCCACAACAAGCACCCATTCCTGTCCCAATTAATAGGGGACCGCAGCACACCATTATTGAACCAGAGCAGTGTCAAAATGTTGTTGGTTGGATAGCAGATAATGATTTCAGTTACTTTGCCACCACCACCCTGTCTTTCACATGGTCAAGTCTCAGTAGCTATGCGTCAGGACCGCATATTCCTCACCATGATCCTCCTTCCTTCCACCATGTCGAGTGCCCGGAGACAACTGATCCCAAACTTGGACACTCCGAAGAGCTGTTCACCTTTCCATTTATAGATTTGGGCCTCTCGTCCGGCCAGCTTCAAGTGGGGCAAGAGGAGATCGCATGTAGCGATGCCCAAATATTTGAGTAGTCACTGTCACATGAAGGCGACGATGGGAAAGTGCAATTACTGTCGGAAGAGGTGGATGATGATGAGACACAATTGCCAGAAAGTAAGGAGGAGGATCAGGTTGTGGAAGTGGAACATAAGGTAGTGGAAGATGAAGTCGCTGACCCAACCTGGCAGGAGGACAGGCAGAGTGAGGACAGCAGCACACAGTGGGAGGGAGGCAGAGCACCCCAACAGGCAGGAAGAAGCAGTGTGGTGGCCGCAGAAAGAAGGTACTCAACCGTTCCCCGTAACACCAACACGAAGGAAGTTGCCAGTACAACTGTTTGGTCTTCCTGAGTCTGGTTGTTTTTTAAAGACTCTGGGAGGCAGAGTACCACAACAGGCAGGAACAAGCAGTGTGGTGGTCACAGACATAAGGCGGGCAACTGTTCCCCGGAAAACCAACACCATGGAAGTTGTCAGTACAACTGTTAGGTCTGCAGCAAACCTACAAAGAATACTTCCATACAAAAACTGATTTAACTAGTTAATCTTTATTTGTATACAAAGAAATTATAAAAACAGATAAAAAAGATATACTGTAGAATGAAAACAGCTGGTATGCAAAACCTATGTGTGTCACATGCATAGAATAAATTCAGATTAAATACCATATAAATATGTTCACTTATATGCAGAGAGACATATATGCACACACATGCCCCCTTAATATATATAGGTAAATATAAATAAACCAATATAAATACGACATCAGTAGAGAAAAAATATTAATGGAGATTGTAACTCCGCTATGCAAAAGAAGATCACTTGAACATTTTGCCTAGGTATTTTAATTCGGTAAACAAAAATGCAATGTTAACCAAATTAAAATACCTAGGCAAAATGTTCAAGTGATCTTCTATTGCATAGCGGAGTTAAAATCTCCATTAATATACATGCTTTTTCTCTACTGATGTAGTATTTATATTGGTTTATTTATATTTACCTATATATATTAAGGGGGCATGTGTGTGCATATATGTCTCTCTGCATATAAGTGAACATATTTATATGGTATTTAATCTGAATTTATTCTATGGATGTGACACACATAGGTTTTGCATACCAGCTGTTTTCATTCTGCAGTATATCTTTTTTACCTGTTTTTATAATTTCTTTGTATACAAATAAAGATTAACTATTTAAATCAGTTTTTGTATGGAAGTATTCTTTGTAGGTTTGCTGTGTTTTGCGCTTCCAGCTAATATAGGACAGTTTAGGTTTATTTAACTGTTAGGTCTGGTTGTTTTTTAACCCCTTAAGCCCCGCGGGTGGTTTGCACGTTAATGACCGGGCCAATTTTTACAATTCTGACCACTGTCACTTTATGAGGTAATTACTCTCGAACGCTTCAACGGATCCCCCTGATTCTGAGATTGTTTTTTCGTGACATATTGTACTTCATGATTGTGGAAAAATTTCTTCGATATCACTTGCGTTTATTTGTGAAAAAAACGGAAATTTGGCGAAAATTTTGAAAATTTTGCAATTTTCAAAATTTGAATTTTTAAGCCCTGAAATCAGAGCGATATGTCACACAAAAGAGTTAATAAATAACATTTCCCACATGTCTACTTTACATCAGCACAATTTTGGAAACAACATTTTTTTTTGTTAGGGAGCTATAAGGGTTAAAAGTTGACCAGCGATTTCTCATTTTTCCAACAAAATTTACAAAACCATTTTTTTAGGGACCACATCACATTTGAAGTCACTTTGAGAGGTCTTTATGACAGAAAATACCCAAAAGTGACACCATTCTAAAAACTGCACCCCTCAAGGTGCTCAAAACCACATTCAAGAACTTTATTAACCCTTCAGGTGCTTCACAGGAATTTTTTGAATGTGGAAGAAAAAAATGAACATTTAACTTTTTTCACAAAAATGTTAATTTAGACCCAATTTTTTTTATTTTCACAGGGGTAACAAGAAAAAATGGACCCCAAAATTTGTTGTGCAATTTCCCCTGGGCACGCAGATACCCAATATTTGGGGAAAAAATACTGTTTGGGCGCACGGCAGGGCTCGGAAGGGAAGGAGCGCTATTTGACTTTTTGATTGTAAAATTTGCTTGAATAATTAGCGGACGCCATGTTGTGTTTGGAGAGCCCATGTGTGCCCAAACTTTGTAGCTCCCCCACAAGTGACCCCATTTTGGAAACTAGACCCCCCAAGGCACCTTTCTAGATGCATAGTGAGCACTTGGAACCCCAAGGTGCTTCACAAATTGATTCGTAACAATGAAAAAGTGAAAAAAAAAAACACTTTTTCATTTTTATGAATCAATTTGTGAAGCACCTGAGTGTTCCAAGTGCTCACAATGCATCTAGATAGGTGCCTTGGGGGGTCTAGTTTCCAAAATGGGGTCACTTGTGGGGGAGCTCCAATGTTTGGGCACACAGCGGCTCTCCAAACGCAACATGGTGTCGCTAACAATTTGAGCCGATTTTCCGTTAAATTTGTTAGAGGACACCATGTTGCATTTAGAGAGTCCCTGTGTGCCCAAACATTGGAGCTCCCCCACAAGTGACCCCATTTTGGAAACTAGACCCCCAAAGGCACCTATCTAGATGCATAGTGAGCACTTGGAACCCCCAGGTGCTTCACAAATTGATTCGTAACAATGAAAAAGTGAAAAAAAAAACACTTTTTCATTTGTATGAATCAATTTGTGAAGCACCTGAGGGTTCCAAGTGCTCACTATGCATCTAGATAGGTGCCTTGGGGGATCTAGTTTCCAAAATGGGGTCACTTGTGGGGGAGCTCCAATGTTTGGGCACACAGGGACTCTCTAAATGCAACATGGTATCCGCTAACAAATTGAATGGAAAATCGGCTCAAATTGTTAGCAGACGCCACATTGCGTTTGGAGAGCCCCTCTGTGCCCAAACTTTGGAGCTCCCCCACAAGTGACCCCATTTTGGAAACTAGACCCCCCAAGGCACCTATCTAGATTCATAGTGAGCACTTGGAACCCCAGGTGCTTCACAAATTGATTCATAAAAATGAAAAAGTGTTTTATTTTCACTTTTTCATTTTTACGAATCAATTTGTGAAGCACCTGGGGGTTCTAAGTGCTCACTATGCATCTAGATAGGTGCCTTGGGGGGTCTAGTTTCCAAAATGGGGTCACTTGTGGGGGAGCTCCAATGTTTGGACACACAGGGGCTCTCCAAACGCAACATGGCGTCCGCTAACAATTTGAGCCGATTTTCCATTCAATTTGTTAGAGGACACCATGTCGCGTTTGGAGAGCCCGTGATGTGCCTAAACAGTGGAGCTCCCCCACAAGTGTCCCCATTTTGGAAACTATACCCCTCAAAGATTTTATTAAGGTGTATAGTGAACATTTTGAACCCAGAGGTACGGCACATTATTTGTTTACATTAGGTCATCATATTGAATAAGTTTTCATTATTCTTGAGCGCAAGTGCTCGCTACTTGAGTTTGCATCGGGTACTCAGGTATGCACCATGTACAGCGTGTGCTCGAGTGACATGCTCGAGTCCCTGCTCCGCATGTTTCACGGTTATTAGACACCCAAAAAAAAACATGCGGGGATCGCTCGTGCATGGCAGGCAATCCCCGTAAAGTTTTTTGGCCGCGAAGCATATGGGGCAGAGACTCGAGCATGTCACTCAAATACCCACGATACTAAATGCATACCAGAGCACCCGATGCAAACTCAAGTAGCGAGCACTTGCTCTCAACACTAGTCGCCATATCGTCATCTTTTTTTCTTACTTTTGAAAAAAATCCCAACCCCAGCCCTAACCCTAGCACAACCCTAGCCCCAGCACAACCCTAGCCCCAGCACAACCCTAGCCCCAGCACAACCCTAGCCCCAGCACAACCCTAGCCCCAGCACAACCCTAGCCCCAAACCCAGCCCTAACCCTAGCCCAATCCTAACTCAAGAGTTTATTTTTGACGCCGTTCCTTGTGCGGTATAAGTAATTAGACGACTTTATTCTTCGGGTCAGTGTGATTACAGCAATGCCAGAATCATATGGGGTTTTTATGACTGACAGCTGTCACACACTAAAAGACGCATTTTTTGTAAAATCTAGTTTTTGCATCGCCATATTTTGAGAGCTATAATTTTTCCAAATTTTGGCAGACAGTCATGTGACGGCTCGTTTTTTGCGGGATGACTTGACGTTGTTATTGGTGCCATTTTCAGGCACGTGACATTTTTTGATCGCTTTCTATTCCGATTTTTGGGAGGCAGAATAAACAAAAACCAACAATTCAGGAATTGTTTTTTTTTTTTTTTTTTTATTCTGTTCCGCGTGTGGTAAAATTGATGAGGCAGCTTTACTCTTCGGGTCAGTACGTTTACAGCGGTACCACATTTGTATAATTTTTCTATGTTTTGGCGCTTATACACAATAAAAGCTATTTTATAGAAAAAAATATTTTTTAGTATCGCTTTATTCTGAGAGCTATAACTTTTTTATTTTTCGGCTGATGGAGCTATGTGGCAGCTTGTTTTTTGCGGGACGAGATGACATTTTCAGCGGTATCATTTTTATTTATATGCGTCTTTTTGATCGCGTGTTATTCCACTTTTTGTTTGGCGGTATGGTGATAAAGCATTGTTTTTTGCTTGGTTTTTTTTTTTTTTTTTTTACCGTGTTCACTGAAGGGGTTAACTAGTGGGACAGTTTTATAGGTCAGGTTGTTCCGGACGCGGCGATACCAAATATGTGTACTTTTATTGTTTTTTTTTTATTTTTTTTATAATAATATTTATTGATGGGTACATTATATTTTTATTTTTGGTGTATTATTTTTTTTATTTTTTTATAATATTTTTGCACATTTTTTTTTTTTTTTTCCACTTTCACACAGTTTATACACTTTATTACTTTGTCCCACTCTGGGACTTTCACTTTTTTTTTTCTGATCGCCTGCATGGCACAGGAATGGAGCACCATCCCTATGCCATGAAGGCTGTCAGAAGTGCACAGTGTGAAGATTGCTTGGAGATGCACTGCGCATGTCCAAGCAATCTTCCTGCTCTCTGGTGACCCGGATGTTGTCATGACGACATCGGGTCGTCATGGCAACACCCGGGAAGCCTTTGCAGACTGCGCTGGAAGCCGGAAGAGGAGGTGAGTATCGGCGATCACCTCCCCTTGCCCCCGCAATGCCGCGATCGACTTCGATCGACTTCGATCGCAGCATCGCGGGGGTTAATGTGCTGGGAGCGGTGCGTGACCGCTCCCTGCACATAGTACCGGGTGTCAGCTGTGACAATCAGCTGACACCCGGCGGCGATCGCGCCCGCACAGCCTGTGTGCGCGCGCGATCGCCATGACGTACTAATACGGGTCTGGCTCTTAAGTCCCAGGGCACAGACGCGTATTAGTACGTCAGATGTTATTAAGGGGTTAAAGACTGTCCAGATAACCCCAAAATGGCCAATTGCAACATCTACCAGGCTAACATCAGCATGGGTTGCAAAACTGGCAGCCTGACCACCATCAGCATCAGGCACAAGACAGCAAAGCACCCGACTAGGTTGGCCGAACGCCAGGGTCCAGAAACAGTATATGTGGGAGACACCACTGCTTGTTCAGCTGTTGTGCATGCATGCCAATCCACTGTCCACGGCACATGCGAAGATGCCTCCAGCCCTGAAACTGTCGTTGCACACTCGCAACTAACACCATCAGCAATCACATCCATGTCCTTGTCCCAGCGCAGTTGTCTCTATCACAGTCCTTGGAATGCAAGCACAAATACGCAGCCATTGCCCCACAGGCCACACAACTAAACTCACACATTTCGCGAATGCTTGCACTCAAAATGTTGCCTTTTAGGCTCGTGGATGCGGAAGCTTTCCGCAACCTGATGGCGGCGGCCATCCCTCAGTACTCCCCAGCTGCCATTGTTTCTCCCGGTGTGCCATCCCCGCATTACACAAGCACATGTCCCACAACATTAGCCGTGCCCTCAACAACTCAGTTACTGGGAAGTGCTTGTGGGCAGGGACAGTACATCTCATAGAAGGCATGCTAGGTTAATATATTGGAAGCTGGGATCCAGTCGGACCTTGGGATGGAAAACGTCCTCCCGACACCGAGGATTGCGGGCACTGGGTCAATCAGGGTTGCACCCACATTCTTCAGCTCCTGCACCTCCTCCTCCTCTTTAGCCTCCATCTACAAAATGACCACATCAGTTGGTAGCTGGAAGCACTGCAGCACTGCCTCAGTCAAGCGGCAACTGGCTGTGCTGAAGCTAATATGCTTAGGTGACAAACCGCACACCATTGAAGAGTTGTAGACAGCTCTGAAAGAGCAGGCAGATCTGTGTCTGTCACCGCTGAACCTACAGCAAGGCATGGTCGTGTGTGACAATGGCCAGAACCTGGTGGCGGCTCTGAAGCGAGGCGAGCTCACACACGTTTTATGCCTGGCCCATGTTCTCAACCTACTGGTTCAGCAGTTTCTCAAAACCTACCCAGATCTGCCTGATCTGCTTTTCAAAGTACGCCGCATGTGTGCCAATTTTAGAAAGTCAGCTACAGCTTTCGCCGCCCTTGCCGTGCTTCAGCAGCATTTGCAGCTTCCAGCTCACCGACTGGTGTGCAATGTCCCCTCACGTTGGAACTCAACGTTGCATTTGTTGGAAAGCATTTGTGGCCAGCAATGGGCAGTTGTTGAGTACCAGCTTCAAAACGTCTGTCGGTATTCAGGTAAGCCTACGCACATAAGAGCTCAGCAGTGGACATGGATGTCAGACATCTGTGCCATCCTCCAAAACTTTGATGACTCCACCAAGATGGTGAGCAGCGATGGTGTCATATTTAGCGTCACCATTCCGCTTCTCTGTCTTCTGAAACAATCGCTGCTCAAAATTAAAGAGGAGGCATTGCAGGTGGCGCACGATGAGATGAAGCAAGGAACCATAATTCCACACAGCCCAGCCTCTTCTCATCCTAATGTGGATTGGGTGACAATGAGGAAGAGGAGGAGGAGGAAAAACTGGAGCTAGTTTTCTGCGCTATAACGGTACTGCCCACACAACTGTCATACCGTCTGTTCAGTGTGGATGACCGGAGGAGAGCATGGTCAGTCATCCTCTTGGTGAGGACACAAAAGTCTTGTCTATTAGCAGTCTGATACACATGGCTGAGTTTATTCTACTCTGCCTTTCCCGTGACCCTAGCGTTGTCCAAATTTTGAGTGACAGTCATTACTAGTTGGTGACACTTCTAGACCCATGCTACAAGGAGACCTTTTTATCTCTCATTCCCGCGGCGGACAGGTCTACTAAAATGGTGCAGTACAAGAAGGCCCTTGTTGCGGAATTATTAAAAAAATTCCCATTTGAAAACGCTGGCAGCAGAGGTCACAGTTCGTTGGACAACCAAGGAGTACAGGCGAAAGAGACACAAATATGATTCAGCAGAGGCAGAGGAACACTGTGAAAGGTCTGGGACAGTTTTCTCAGACCCTCCCATCGCACAGGCCCTGATGCGCCGGGTACTCTCATAAGGAGGGATCATTTTACGAAGATGCAGATGGAGTACCTTGCCAATTGTACCAATGTCCTCAGTGATTCCTCTGTTCCTTAAATTCATTGGGTATCCAAGCTGGACACGAGGCATAAATTGGCTCTCTACAGTTTGGAGGTCCTGGCCTGCCCTGCCGCTACCGTTATGTCGGAGCCAGTTTTAGTGCCCCTGTACGCATTATAACTGATAGGCGCATCCGCCTTTCAACTAAAATTGCTGAAAGGCTAACTCTTATAAAAATGAACAAGAGCTGGATTGGGCCAGACTTCTCAGCACCACCGAATGATAGCAGCATAACATAAACTCAAATCCAGTGTCTTTTTATTGTGAGGTCTATTCCCATGCACATCTTCACACCCAGACATGGGTATACGCTTCCTGATTTTGTCTATTTCCAGTTGTCCTCCTTCTCCTCATCCTCCACCACCATATCACCAGGGTGACCGTGATGCAATACCCACATAATTTTTTTACGGGTATTTATGATGCTCATAGGAAATATTTGTTTTACAGTATTTTCATGTATACCCCCCAGGGGTAAATGCTTTTCAGCCCCTGTACTTAGTGCATGGGCATTACAAGTATAGGAGACCCGCTCCTTTATAATGAGAACATTTTTTTAATGATGCCCTCCTCTACTTCTCTTGCAAGGGCACTGGAGTTCATCCAAATTTTTGGCAGCCCTTGCAGTCACTGCATGCAAAAGAGCGGTATAGGAGACTCGCTGCTTTATAATGGTAACATTTTTTTAATGAATCCCTCCTCTACGTCTCTTCAAAGGGGCACTGGCGTGCGTCCAAATTTTTGTCAGCACTTGCAGCCACTGCATACTCAAGAATAGTATAGGAGAACTGCTCCTTTATAATTGGAACATTTTGTTACTGAGGCCCTCCTCTATGTCTCTTCAAAGGACTATTGGGATGCATCAAAAATTTAGGCAGCCGTTGCAGTCACTGCATATGCAATAACTGTATAGCAGAACCGCTCCTTTCTAATGGGAACATTTTGTTACTGAGGCCCTCCTCTGTGTCTCTTCAAAGGGATATTGGGATGAGTCAAAAATTTAGGCAGCCGTTGCAGCCACTGCTTACACAAGAATAGTATAGGAGAACTGCTCCTTTATAATGAGATGCGCCGAAAATTTAGGCTGCTGCTACAGTCACTGGGAAATTATTTATATATATCAGGCCCTCTATGTCTCTTTAAAGGGGTATTGGGGTTTTTCCATATTTTGGGCAGCAATTTCAGTCACTGCATACGCAATAACACTATAGGAGACCTGCTTCTTTATAATGGGAACAACAAAGCATAGCCAGCTGATGGCCCTCTAACAATAGTGATGGCTGACTGCTGACCCTATAAGAATAGTAAGGGCCAAATGATGGCCCTATAAAAATTGGGTTTGTGATTTTCAGAGTCCCTCCTTCATAAATGAAACAGTATGTGTCTGATTATGTCTCACACACCACATGGCCAAATAAGGTAGTAAAATGTTAAAATTACATTTACTGGTAAATGTATTTTTCACTGTTGAAAACAAAAGTGCAAAAACGCATCAAAAACACTATGTGTGAACATAGCCCAAGGTGTGGAGGAGCATTTTTGTTTTTATTTATTTATTTTGCTTTATATACAAGTCATTACCCTGGAAAAGATGTCCCTTAACATTTTTCCCAGCAAAATCCTATTTGGTTTTGTTTTTGTATGTTTTATTGTGAGCCCATAAAAGTGGCGTAATACTGTGACAACATTGTTCACCGCAGTGAGTGAGAGTCAGAGATGCTTCCAGGGTCTTCCCCATGCTGTTCCCATGTCATTTGAGCACTATTCCCATTGATTTGGGCAATTTTTAGGCCCCCTGCACACTTCCGGGGGGGCACCAGAAAAATGCTTGAGTTTCTCATAGACTTACGAGCACCAGAGCATTTTAGTGCTCACTCTTCACTAGTCAGTAAATAAGCACCTTTTCTGTAAGACCACAGAGGCTGCAACACCATTAAGCAAGAGGCACCACTAACAAAACAACACCGTGAAGACCAAGGAGATCTCCAAACAAGTCAGGGAAAAAGTTGTTGAGAATCGCACGTCAGGGTTAGATTATAAAAAAATTTCCTAATCTCTGATGATCCCATGGAGCACTATCAAATCCATTATCTTCAAATGGAAAGAACATGGTACCACAACAAACCTATTGAGAGAGGGCCACCCACAAAAACTCTCAGCCCGGGCAAGAAGGACACTATTAATCAGAGAAGCAGCACAGAGACCAAAGGTAACCCTGAAGGAGATGCAAAGTTCCCAAGTACAGACAGGAGTATTTGTCCATACAACCATAATAAGCCATATACTCCATAGAGATGACTTTTATGGAAGAGGGGGCATAAAAATGTTTTTACTTACACAAAAATTGTAAGGCTCATTTTGAGTTTGCCAAAATAATTTGGGAGACCTCCCAAATATATGGAGAAAGGTGCTGTGGTCAGATGAGACCAAAATTTAATTTTTTGGCCATCAAGGTAAATGTCTGGTGCCAAACTAGCACATCTCATCTCATCAAGCCAAGAACACCATCCATACAGTAAAATATGCTGGTGGCAGCATCATGCTGTAGGGATGTTTTTCGGCAGCAGGGAAAGGAAAAATTGTCCAAGTCGAGGGGAAGATTGATGGTGCAAAGTCATACTGCTAAAGCAACACTCAAGTGGTTTAAGGAGAAATGTGTAAATGTTTTGGAGTGGCCTAGTCAAATCCTAGACCTTAATCCAATTGACAATCTGTGGTCAGACTTGAAGATTTCTGTTCACCAGAGAAAACCGTCTAACTTGAAGGAGCTGGAGCAATTTTGCCTTGAGTGATGAACAAAAATCCTAGTGGCAAGATGTGTAGAGCTCTTAGAGCCTTATCTAAAGCAACATGCAGCTGTAATTGCCACAAAAAGAGGCTCTACAAAGTACTGACTTTAAGGTGGTAAATAGTTATGCGCATTGAAGTTTACAGTTATTGTGTCCTATTTGATGTCTGCTTCGCAGAAAAAAAAAGAACCCAATGTTCATAGTTGTAGGCATGTTCTTTATATGATCTGATGCAAACCCTAAAAAAAAACAGTAAAATTCCAAGTTGTGAAGTAGAAAAACATGAAAATACCAAGGGGGGTGAATACTTTTGCAAGCCACTGTACATCTCAGTGTGCAGAAGTGCATTGGGTTGTTGGAATCACAAATGAAATGTCTGGTCAATCATGTCAATTATACTATAACTCTTCCTGCTGCTGATTTGGCTACTAGTTATAACCCTAATACCAACACAGGCAGTAGAGCATTGCATCTGTGAGGATTGCAGAGAGGCCTGCTGATCAATCATGAGGGAGACAGGCATCCACTCAATGAAAGATTTGCAGACCAGGTAACACACCTTATCCTGGTAAAAAACAGTTTTGACTCCCTTTCAGAAGCTGAAAAATAATTATCATATTTTACTTTTATAGTGAGGGTATAAAAGTGTGGCTACCCAATAGTCATCCCATTGCATAATGTTAATAATACGACTATACATGAGCATGGCATAGCGTTCCTTTTATTCATTTTCATCACCCCACTGTGAAGCTGGGTTGTCATGACTAGCATTGTAGCAGTCTTAATTTTCGCTCTCCCCTTTAGCCTCTTCTCCTGTCTGTGCCAAATGTATTTCAGCCTCCATATTCATCAGCTCCTGCTCCTAATTCTCCTCTTCCTCCTCCAAATCCTGCAGCATGTAAAATGTATCTAAACAATCCCCAACAGAAACAAGGTGGCGATGAACAGAGGCCTGTTGATGTTCTTTTTCCATCACCTCTTACTTTTTGAAGAATGTTTTTTCTAGGATAAATATGAGGGGTATAACATCGTTGATTCCACATGTATTCCCATTGACATTTTTTTCTCCTCTTCAAAAGGGCTTCAGTAGGCAACACTCATCACTCATCAGCTGTCCATGTTGGATCTCAAAGTCACTCATGCTCCAGTTTGCCTACTAAGTGATGATATTCATCATTGTGTTATGCTTTTGAACAAATGCTGCAGCATTGACAGTGTTGAATTGCAGCAAGTTGCAAAATTAACAAATGAAGTGGTGCTGTGGCAGACTATCATCTTTTTGCAAAGTCATGAGCGAGGGCTTTGCCACATAAGATGAAAATAAGCTGACACTTAACTGGCCGTAGCCACATCCTTCCTTGAGCATGTATACTTTGAAATAAATTAATTCAAAACATTAATTTCGGGACATGGGCTATACAAGGAGCATAATATGCTTTTCTCTACAATAAGACAGCCAGAAGGTTGGGTGCATTGTTGCTCACAGTTCTTGGCGGAGCCAGCCAGCAGTGGAATTGCTGCTTGAGCCATATCAGCTATTAGTTAGCCATGTGTTTTTTCTCTCTCAGGTTGTCAAGCTGTATAACCACTTGGCAACATTTTACTTTTTAAAAGCGAAAAAAATAAAGGTGCTGTGTAGAATAAACAATTTGTTCAGGATGGGATCATGTCAGATGAACAAAAACTGGAGGAAGTATAGGAGAAGACAGATAACAGACATTGAGAAGTGGAAACAGACATAGCTCCCAACTGCAGATGCCTCACTAACTGCCCCAGTAGCAGTGATGCATCACTGCTACTAAAAACATTCACATAATGAGCCATGAAACAAATGTATTGTGCCTGCCCATGGTTGCGACTCAAAGTGTCTACAGTGAAGTGCACTTTGAAGCTCAAAGACAAATCTAGTGAGAGGCCTACATTCTACTGCATGTGAGAACAGAGAGTGGTCACCTCTTTCTACGTGAAATAATTGTGGCTGTGTTTCTTTCTTACCACTGATATGGTTGTCAGAGGCAAAGGAGGCCAAGTGTGACATGTGTTTGGCACTACTACAGTCGGGACATTTGACATCAGTAATGTTGGTGATGTTACAGATGGGAAGCAGCGCCAACATTTTTTCTGTGATGTCTTTTTTTTTTATATCACACTGCAACATCTGTTGCATTTGACACATTTTGGTATCACATACATTTTTTACATTATAGTAACATTTAATTCATGTCCAAAACTGTGTTATCACACTTAACAAACTCAGGAAAAATTTAAGTTAACCAAATATGCTAAGCAGGGTTCACGTCATGGCCAAAAAGGATAAATCAAGAAAAGCCTGCCCGTAAGATCGATTGGCATGTATGTGTCTCCGATTTAAACATTTAGACAGGTGTAGAAAAATGGACTTTCACTTAAAGTCTCAATTTACTATAATAATTAGTTTATAAGTTTGGGGTTAAAGCACTTTAATTTCCCCTGACCGAAAAAGAACATGAAAAAAATATTAAAAGGAAAGACACAGCCTAAAATTGCTGTAATAAACCAAAGCATAGTTATGCTGTGTAACATGGCCAAACTGAAATATTAAAATAGTTATGCAAAAGGTAAAATCTTGTAAATGTGCATAGTGTTTTGTAAATTTCTTTTTCTTTTTTGAGTGGGGAATGTTTTTTATTTTAAATTCTTCCCCGCTGTAACAAAAATAACTTAGTTCTAAAAAAATAGGATGCTACCTAGGTGCACACATGGTAGTTTTCAGCAACAGCCAACAATATTAGTCATACACTGCAGTTGAAGTGGTTGATGGGATATTTCTCTTAATATTAGCATTAATTGTTTGTTAGTTTGCATAATGTATTAAAATTGTTGCTCCAATTTTATTTTTCCATAGGGACACATTTTATACAAGATCAGTTCTGCCCCCTTTATGATTTTTATGATCTTGAATTGATCTTGAATAATAGCATGCATTGTAATGTAGAGCTACCTTTGCAATTGTGTTCTACTCAATAATGTATTATTTTATGCATTCATTGGAGGACCTGTGTGTACAAACATACTTTATTAGTTATATTGATATTTTTTCTTATTTTTTTAGTTCATTTTATCCAATACTGTATACACTGTGTTCCAAATTAATATGCAAATAATATTTTCTCAGATTTTCCGAAATTACCTATATGAATTGCAGTCATTGTAATTTTCCAGTAACTATTAGAGTACAATTGAAATGTTTTTGTACAAACTGCCTATAACAGTATATTTTTAAAAAAATAAAAAACTCAAACTGCACTCAAAATGCATGTTCCAAATTATTATGCACAGCAGAGTTTTCAACCTTTTCATTTTAATAAAGAACAAAAAAATGGTCATTTTTGAAATTATAAGCATTAGCAGGTTATTACAAACTGAAATCAAACAGTTTTCAACTCAAAGGTTGAAAACTCTGATGTGCATAATAATTTGGAACATGCATTTTTGAGTGCAGTTTGAGTTTTTTATTTTTTTTAAAATATACTGTTATCATAGGCAGTTTGTACAAAAACCTTTCAATTGTACTCTAATAGTTATTTGACTGGAAAATTACAATGACTGCAATTCAAAAAGGTAATTTGGTAAAATCTGAGAAAATATTATTTGCATAATAATTTGGAACACAGTGTATATAATAAAGTTAGATCACACCGTTGAAAACACTTCTATCCTTGATTTTTCTTTTATTACTACTTCTCTGTGTGCATAGGACATCATCATGAAAGTTCGGATAGCTTCTTTAGGCATATAGTACATACTATTGCTCTCACTGAAATATGATATTAATATTTAGGAATTACTACCATTTTGTTCTTTAGTTGTATCAATATGCTTTTATTCATATGTTAAGAAACAGTGCTCATCTAAATATAATGAAGCAAAAATTTTGTTGCTAGTTATAAAATATATAGAGCATGTATAAAGTGTTTGTAAACTTTTTGTGTTTTATTCTGATCTCACTCACACTAAACTTATTTCTCTTGGGCAAAAAAAAGATTAAAATAAAATTGAAAGCTTTAGACGCAGGCTGAGTAGAGGGAATTAAAAATCATTACATTTCTTCACACTTATAAGAAAAATGGGTATTCCAATTTGGAAGATTGAAGATCTCCTAAAGTGAAGAAATGGTCAAATAATTTTAAATCAATCTGCACTGCACAAACCAAAAAGCTCATATCATTTCCAATCTGAAGCAGTCATAAAAAAGAGTGAAGCACACCAATAAAATTAAATCACTAAATGCTGTATAGAATCATATGTTATTACTGCTGTAGAGATGTTGTCAAGAATTTGCCTGCAGCTCAAAACTTTTTAAGTCTTCAAATTTTAGTACTGGTGAAAACATGTTACACATCATTATTTGTTTCTGTTTCAACATTACTTTTTTTGTTGGCAGCCTACTTTGTTATGGTGGACCCATAATAGCACTTAACCCCTTAAGGACCCTGGGATTTTCCGTTTTTGCATTTTCATTTTTTGCTCCCCTTGTTCCCAGAGCCATAGCGGTTTTATTTTTTGATCAATATGGCCATGTGAGGGTTATTTAATACGGGACAAGTTGTACTTTTGAATGACATTACTGGTTTTACCATATCGTGTATGGTAAAACGGGTAAAAAATTCCACGTGCGGTGAAATCGCAAAAAAAGTGCAAAATCACAGATGTTTTTTTTTACCACGTTCACTGAAAGCTAAAACTAACCTGCCATTCTTATTCTACAGGTTATTACAAGTTCGTAGATACCAAACATGTATAGGTTCTTTTTTATTTAAGTGGTGAAAAAAAAATCCCCCCCAAAAAATGGCGCCATTTTCAGAGACCATTTTGGGGTAGATCTAATGTTTTGATCGCCCGTTATTGCATTTTATTGCAAGGTTGCGGTGAACGAAAAATGTAATTCTGGCGGTTAGAATTTTTTTCTCATGACACCGTTCGGATTAATTCTTTTTTATATTGATAGATTGGGTGATTTTGAACGCGGCGATACTAAATATGTGTGTGGTTTTTTTTTTTATTATTTTATTTTGACTGGGGCGAAAGGGGGGTGATTTAAACTTTTATATTTCTTCAATTTTTTAAATATTTTTAAAAACATTTTTTTTACACTTTTTGCTTGCTTCTATAGTCTCCATAGGAGACTAGAAGCAGCTACTGTCTGATCACCTTTGCTACATAGAGGTGATGAGCAGATCACCTCTATGTAGCAGAAATGCTCCTGTGTTATGAGCGCCGACCACTAGGTGGCGCTCATAGCGATCATTACATGACAACCACTGGGGTCTGCTGCAAACCCAGGGTTGTCATGCCCACCCATCAGTGACCCATGATCTCGTGATGGGGTCACCGATGGGCGGGGTAAGTGACGCGCTTCCGGCGCGGCGCTGTTAAATGCCGCTGTCAGAGATTGACAGCGGCATTTAACTGGTTAACAGCCACGGTTGGATCGCGATTCCACCCACGGCTGTTGTGGGCACATGTCAGCTGTATAAATCAGCTGACATGTGCCTGGTTCAATGCGGACTCAGCGCCGGAGCCCTCATTGAACCGGGGTGATGGCCTCGGGCCTACTAATAAGTCAAGGGGTTAAAGAGAAATTGTCAGCAAGATTTTGTCATCTAAAGTAAAGACGTAGCTGTAATGGCACTGTAATACTTATAAATATAATACCTTTTGTGAAAAAATGGGGAGATATCAAGTGCGCAGTTCATGCTAGACAGCCCAGGAATTTACAGGACCTGGAGGCTTTTTGCCAAGAAGAATGGGCAG
The DNA here is from genome assembly GCF_046119375.1 of Phyllobates terribilis. Taxonomy (NCBI): domain Eukaryota; kingdom Metazoa; phylum Chordata; class Amphibia; order Anura; family Dendrobatidae; genus Phyllobates; species Phyllobates terribilis. The sequence goes on from NW_027362764.1 coordinate 451,703,416, forward strand.
CATTACCATCAGAGAAAATAAAGAACCTCATCCACAGCTGCCACAAAAGCCTTCAAGCTGTCATTGATGTTAGAGGGGGCAATACACGGTATTAAGAACTGGGATATGTGAACTCTTGATCAGGGTTATTTGGACGTTTTTAGTTGTCATTAAGATTTTAAAAGAGAAAACAGTAGTTTGACAATAAATGGCTTCACCCAACCAATAACCATGAGTGGAGAAAAAGTTTTTTTGTTATCATTCAAATTCTGTGAAACAAGGCCAAGAAAGGAAAAATTCGGCCGGGTTATGTAAACTTTTGAGCACAACTATACACATATTTGGTATCGTCGTGTTCAGAATCACCCGATCTATCAATATATAAAAAGAATTAATCGTATCGATAAACGGCATAACGAGAAAAAAAATTAAAACAACAGAATTATGTTTTTTCAGTCGCCACAACATTGCAATAAAATGCAATATCAGGCGTATCTACCCCAAAATGGTATCAATAAAAATACCAGCTCAGCACACAGAAAAATGCGCTCTCACTCAGCCCGAGATCCCAAAAAATGGAGACGCTATGGGTCTTGGAAAATGGTGCCATTTTTTTTTTTTTGCAAACCTTGGATTTTTTTTTCACCACTTTAAAAAAAAAAGAACATATATATGTTTGGAATCTACAAACCCATAATCGAGAATAATAATAGCAGGTAAGTTTAAGCATTTAGTGAACATTGTAAAAAAGAAAAACACAACTGTGGAATTGCACTCTTTTTTGCAATTTCACCGCACTTTGACTTTTTTCCCGTTTTCCAGTACATGATATGGTAAAACCAATGGTGTCATTCAAAAGTACAACTCGTCCCAGAAAAAACAGCCCTCACATGGCCATATTGTGTAGATGAAAGTGCACAGACAGAGGCAGGAAGCAGGGAGACACGACGAGGACCACGCCATGCGGCCTGAGTATGTCGGTGTCCCTGCATGGAGGGGGAAGGGGAACCATGCAGGGGCATCGACATCGGTTTTAGAAACATAATATAAATATCAGATCAAGTGTGAAACCTTTTTGATATTACTGTGAATATAGATAGAGGGGAGGAGAAAGCTTGCATTACGCAAACAAAATTATGGCTTCCTCGGGAAAGAGTCAATAGACATATGAATAAATAAGGTTGTTAGGTGCCCAGGACAAGCATATATGTAGCACCCTGAGGATTCGGCTGCTACAGGGGTATTGCACCTCAACCCAGAGGTGTGGTATTCCACTCCCGGGTAAGGATGGAGTGTGGAACTGAGCTTAGTAGGCTGCATGCACTACATACATCCCATTTCCGGGGGACAGAACTACGGTACTCCCACCAGTAAATGTGCAGGTACGACAGCGTCTGTCCCTGGCTGGAGTGGGAGGGGGGTGGAACATCCCAGTAGTGTAGGGGCAGATAGGGGGAGTAGTCTGGGTAAAGCTAGGAGCTCATTGGGTGCTGGTCACCTGGGCTCACACATAGAATGAGTATATAAGGTGGGCACCATCTTAGATCAGGGTCAGTCTGTCAGAGAGCCTGAGGAGAAGCCGAGCAGAGGAGCTCAGCCAGGAGGGCTGACAGGGAGCTGTGGCTCTGGCTGGGCCCAGCTCCAGGGCTGAGCCTGCAGTGAAGCAGAGGAGAGAGGAAGAGAAGAAGGACCCAGAGAAAGAGTCAGAAGGAACCCTAAGAACCTAGTCTTAAACCAAAAAGGGTGAAGGGTTGGCGGACACGGGTACCGGAACCCGAACTGGTGGAGGCCACTAATCCTCAGCCAGGAACAAGATTTGGTCACGACCCTCACCAAATCCACCAGAAAGGCACACCAAGCATAGGGTCAGGGAACCCAGAGGAGGTTTGACCACCAAGAGACCCGAGGGAGCCGGCCAAAGGTGGATCCCTGGTGGGAACGGCCAGGAGGAAGAGAGAGAGACAGGGAAGCTCAGGACCATGCTCCGGACTGCCTGGGGGTTAGCCGAGTCCAGGACCTGGTGGACGCAGCACGGCTCGGGTGGTCACTCAAGGCCAGAGTGACTAAAGCAAAATCAGTGAGTAAAAACCCTGAAACTGCATCTCCTGACTCTGCCTCTCCTTCCTGCATCATCACAACCCCCATCATCCACACCTACTGCCCTGAGGCCATACCCCTCCCGTTGGGGGTTATACCATCACTGCTGTACATATACCACCGGCCTCAGCGGACTGCTCTGCAGCGGCGGCTTCAAAGCCGCACTCAACGGGTGGCGTAGTCGACACTTAACAACATCTACTGCCATAGACTGCCACTTAGTTTGACACCCTGGGCACGGACCGGGTCACCGCCACAAGGACTACTACCCCCATACAGATCCGGCTCCGGGTATCCCCTTGAACATAGCCCAGGGGGCGCATCATATACACCTAAGAAAATGACACATAACCAAATGTATATTCAAAATACAAACATAAAACGAACGTTTCAGGGGTAATAGCTACATAAAATTCTTAAAATACTCATGGTGAAGGGATAAAGTAAGTGTCTATAGCTGCACAATTATAAAATCGTATAAAGAAAATTGCTATCATATAATATGAAAGATAAAGTGGCATGCGTCTGTATGTAAACATTCAATACTTGAACACATATACATAAGTGTTTTATATAGTCACAATATGCAGAAATATTCCAGGCTAAGCAGCAAAAGGAACTGCAAAAATGTAGAAATGACTAAATCAGAATATGACATATCCAAGAAAATATATGTGAGGTGATTCATAAAGTGGCTTGTGCTTGTATATAGACATTCAATACTTGAACACGTATAAATAAGTGTCTGATATAGTCACAGTATGCAGAAAAATTCAAGGCTAAGTAGCAAAAGAAACTGCATATATACAGTATAATCACAGAAATACTGTATATTATAAAATAGGCAATGACTCATAAAGTAGAATAAAGGAAAGAGAAAATATACCATACATAGATTAAGAAAAACTAAAATATAGTGACAACTGTGCTAATAAAAATAAATGAGACATTGAGCAATGAAAAGAGAAGTGTGCCCTTATGAAAATATAAATATATAAGAGTGCAAAAGTGTGTGGTGTCATCGTGATCTCCATTTTCCAATACAGTCCTTTCCAGATATTCTCTCCCTAATCCAACTAATTTATTACCCCCTGCCCACCAGCCTCCATAATATTACTTCAATCCTAGGTCCCCTATATCCTATCATTTAAGAGTAAGTACATACACCTGTTAAAGACATAATGCCCCTTAATGAGCCATTCTAATCTTTTCCCCTAGTCCATCTATAAATTATTTTCAAGCACTTGATAAACTAGCATTTTTGTAAAAGACAGTGAAAAGAGTCTCTTAATTAAAGCCCAGTGGGGAGACACAATTAAGATTAAAAATCCACCTAGATTCCAATCATAGAAAGTCGGGTGTAATGAAACCACAGCTAATATTGGTGGAAATAGAGTCAAGTGCGGTTATTGCTGTGTGACTTACTTTACATTGCTTAGATAGGAGATGACAGTTGCTACTAAAAGATTTTATGTAGATAGAAGGGGAAGAAAGGAGGAGCTAGAGGCAATGCTCCTCCTTCCTATGCATCTACATATATATAATCTTATCAGCATCAACTGCCATCTCCTATTGCAGTATTGAGAAAGTCTCTCTTCACTGAATACAGATTTCCCCTGTGAATTGTGAATTTTGAGAATGAAAGATTAGTCCTGGAGGAGAAAGAAGAGTATTTCTCTGATAAAATATATTACAAAGCTTATTATCTTCATGTGTGTTATTATTTTTAAATACAAATGAAAACAATGATTACTCTTTCAAATATACAACTCTGCCCTTTACCTCTCCTAATGAGCTTACTTCACCACCCTCATCTCTTCACTATCCTCCTGATTCCAAAAGTGCAGGCCCCTACAACCAAAATCAGAGCTGAACATCTGTCCAATTATTTAAAAGAAAAAAATTACTATATCCAACAGGAAATTTTCAACTAGTTCCCTGATACAGTGCATTCTCTTTCTTCCTGCACTTCATTAAGTTCATTTTATGTCTTTGAACGGGTCACAGAAGAAGTTACCAGGCACCTCGATTTTTTTCACCCTGTTTCTTGCACCACTTACTCTATTCCCTCTCGCCTCCTCAAGTCCCTCTCCCCGGCTGTTGTTATCTACCTAGTTAAAATGTATAACCTCTCTCTTTCTACTGGAAACTTTCCCTCCTCCTTCAAACACACGATCATACACCCATTGCTTAAAAAATCATCCCCTGGACCAAAACTGAGCTGATAACTACAGACCCGTCGCTAATTTCCCCTTTATCTCTAAACTCCTGAAATGCTTGGTGCACGCTTGTTTAATCCTCTGTGTCTTAGAAAACTCTTTTCTTGATTGTTTACAAACTGATTTCCATTCTTTACACTGGACAGAAATTTCACTTACTTAAGTCTTTAGCAATCTACTAACAGTGTGGAAAGGTGCCAAGTCCTGCTGGAGAATGAAATTTCCATCTCTAAAAAGCTTGTCTGCAGAGGGAAGCATGAAGTGCTCTAATAATTCCTGGTAGACGGCAGCACTGACTTTGGTCTTGATAAAACAGAGTAGACCGACACCAGCAGATGACACGGCTCCCCAAACCATCACTGATTGCGGAAACTTCACACTAGACCTCAAGCAGCTTGGATTGTGTGCCTCTCCACTCTTCTTCCAGACTGACTTTGGGACCTTAATTTCCAAATGAAAATTGGGACTCTGGGACCTTGTGGAGTGTGTCAGTGATTGCCTTCTGGACATCTGTCAAGTCAGCAGTCTTCCCCATGGTTGTGGAGCCTACTGAAACAGACTAAGGGACCTTTGCAGGTGTTTTTTGTTAATTGTTTTAATTTACTGAGATAATGACTTTCGTGTTTTCATTGGCTGTAAGTAGTGATGGGCGAGAACTAAAATGCTCGGATGCTCATTGCTCGGGTCGAGCACATTGGAATACTCGGGTGCTCGACCCGAGCAATGAGCCCAATGTAAATCTACGGGAAACTTGAGCATTTTTCAGGCGGCTTCCACCCGGTGGTTTGCAGAGGGCCTAAAAATTGCCAAGATCGATGGGAACAGTGCTCAAATGACATGGGAAGAGTATGATGAAGACCACTGAAAGCATTTATGACTTCAAGGTCACTGTCGTCAACAATGTTGTCAGAGGTATTACGCCACTTTTATGGACTCACAATAAAACATACAAAAACAAAAACAAAATGGATTTTCCTTGACTTGTATATAAGGCAAAATAAATAACCAAAACCAAAAAAACTCCTCCACACCATAGGATATGTTCACACATAGCATTTTAGATGTGTTTTTGCACTTTTGTATTGCTTTCAACTGTGACAAATGCTTTCGCCGGGAAATGTAATTTTAACATTTTACAACCTTATCTGGCCATGTGGTGTGTGAGACATGATCAGACACATCCTGTTTAATTTATGAAGGAGGGACTCTGAAGGTCACAAATCCTATTTTTATAGGGTCATAAGGCGGCCTTTACTATTCTTAAAGGGCCAGCAGTCGTCCCTCACTATTCTTAGAGAGACATCAGCCGGTTATGCTTTGTTGTTCCCATAACTAAAGAGTGGGATGCCTATACTGTTATTGCGTATGCAGTGAGCGGCAGGGCTGCCCAACATTTGGACACACCCTAATACCCTTTTGAAAATTTGGATGCACCCCAATAACCCTATGATTAGACTTAGAGGAGGGCCTCCTGAAAAACATTATTAGGAAGTGGGTCTCCTATTGTCTTTGCCTATGCAGTGAATGCAAGGGTTGCCAAAAATTTGGAGGCACTCCAATGCCCCTTGGAGAAGATGTGGAGGTCAGAGGGCCTCCTGAAAACAATGTTCCCATTATTAGGAAGTGAGTTTTCCATTGTGTTTGCCTATGCAGTGAATGCAAGGGTTGCCAAAAATTTGGAGGCACTCCAATGCCCCTTGGAAGAAACGTGGAGGTCAGAGGGCCTCCTGAAAACAATCTTCCCATTATTAGGGAGTCGGTCTCCCATTGTGTTTGCCTATGCAGTGAATGCAAGGGTTGCCAAAAATTGGGAGGCACTCCAAAGCCCCTTGGAAGAGACGAAGAGGGCCTGATGAAAAATTGTCCCCATTATTAAGAAGTTGGTCTCCCATAGTGTTAGCCTATGCAGAGAATGAAAGTGCCAATGAAAGTTCCAAAAATTGAGAGGCACTCCAATGCCCTTTGGAAGAGATGTGGAGGAGGGCCTCATAAAAAAAATGTTCCTGTTAGAAAGGAGCGGGTCTCCTATACTTGTAATGCCCATGCACTAAGTGTATGGGCTGACAAAAATTTACCCCTGGGGGGGTATACTTGAACATACTGTATAAAAAATAATTTTTAAGGGCATCATAAACACACTTTAAAAAAATGATGTGGGTGTTGCATCATGGACCACGGTCACCTGGGTGATTTGGTGGTGGAGGATGAGGAGAAGGAGGAGGACAAGAGCAAAAAGCCCAAATCAGGAACCGTATACCCATGTGTGGGTGTGAAAAGATGCATGGAAATACGCCTCCCAAAAAAATATGCTGGATTTGAGTTTATGTTACGCTGCTATCATTCGGTGGTGTTGAGAAGTCTGGCCCAATCCAGCCCTTGTTCATTTTTATAAGAGTCAGCCTGTCAGCATTTTCAGTTGACAGGCGGATGCGCTTATCAGTTAAAGTTCAACCAGCGGCACTAAAAACCCGCTCTGATAAAACGCTAGCGGCAGGGCAGGCCAGGACCTCCAAGGTGTAGAGAGCCAATTCATTACACGTATACAGCTTGGATACCAAATAATTATAAGGCACAGAGGAATCACGGAGGACGTTGGTACGGTAGGTAAGGTACTCCCTCAGCATCTTCCGAAACTTTGCACTCTTTGTGAGAGTACACGGCACCTCAGGGCCTGTGCAATGTGAGGGGCTGAGAAAATTCTCCCACAACTTTGACAGCGTTCCCCTGTCCCTGCTGGATGGAAGTTGCGCCTCTCTCGTCTGTAGTCCTTGGTTGTCTAATGAACTAAGTCCTCTGCCCCCAGCATTTTCAGATGGGAATTTTTTTAATAGTTTCTCAACAAAGGCCTTCTGGTACAGCCCCATTTTTGTAGACCTGTCCGCCTAAGGAATAAGAGATAGAAAGTTATCCTTGTAGCGTGGGTCTAGAAGTGTCACCAACCTGTAATGACTGTCACCCAAAATTTTGAGAACGCGAGGGTCATGGGAAAGGCAGCGTAACATAAACTCAGCCATGTGTGCCAGACTGCTAACAGGCAAGACTTCCGTGTCCTCACCAAGAGGACGACTGACCATGCTCTCCTCCACCTCCTCTCTGTCCACAGGCCATCCACGCTGAACAGACGGTATGACAGTTGTGCAGGTAGTACCGTCTATAGCGCATGAAACTAGCTCCTGTTCTTCCTTCTCCTCCTCCTCTTCCTCATTGTTACCCAATGCACGTTGGGATGAGATGAGGCTGGGCTGTGTGAAATCACCCTGTATGGTTCCTTGCTCCATCTCCATCCTCTTTGATTGTGAGCAGAGAGCATTTCAGAAGACAGAGAAGCAGGATGGTGACGCTAATTATGGCGTCATATCCGCTCACCATCTTGGTGGAGTCCTCAAAATTTTGGAGGATGGTACATATGTCTGACATCCATGTCCACTCCTGAGGTATTATGTGTGGAGTCTGAAATAAATACTGACGGCCTTGTTTATGCTGGAACTCAACAACTGCCCTCTTCTGCTCACAAACCCTTCCCAACATCTGCAGTGTAAAGTTCCAATGCATGGGGACATCACACACCAGTCTGTGAGCCGGAAGCTGCAAACGCTGATGAAACACGACATGGGCGGCGGAAGCTGTAGGTGACTTTCTAAAATGGGCACACAGGCGGCGTACTTTAACAAGCAGATCTGGAAGCTCCGGGTAGGATTTGAGAAACCGCTGAACCACGAGGTTAAGCACATGGGCCAGGCATGGTACGTGTGTGAGCTCGCCACACCTCTAGCCTTCACCAGGTTACGGCCATGCCTGGCTGTAGGTTCAGCGGTGTGAGCCACTGGTTTTGCTGCTCTTACAGAGCTGTCCACAACTCTTCAGCATTGTGCGGTTTGTCACCTAAGCATATTAGCTTCAGCACAGCCTGTTGCCGCTTTGCCAAGGCAGTGCTGCAGGGCTTCCAGCTTGTGACTGATGTGATCATTTCGGAGATGGAGGCTGAGGAGGAGGGGGAGGCTGAGGAGGATGAGGTTCAGGAGCTGTAGACTGTGGGGGCAACCCTGATTGACCTAGGGCCTGCAATCCTTGGCATCGGGAGAACATGTTCCATCCCAAGGTCTGACTGGGTCCCGACTTCCACTATGTTAACCCAGTGTGCTGTCAGCGAGATGTACCATCACTGCCCACAAGCACTTGTCCACGTGTTTGTGGTTAGGTGGACTTTCCCGGTAGCTGATGAGGGCATGGCTAATGTTTTGGGACACATGCTAGTGTAATGAGTAGTGTTGAGCCACCCCCGTAGTGTTCGAGTTCGGTTCGGTTCGTCGAACACCCGTAGGTTCGCCGAACTATTCGTCAAACTTTTCGTCGAACACCTTCGAACACCGTTAAAACCAATGGCAGGCAAACAAAAACACATAGAAACACATAGAAAACACATAGAAAACACTTCAAAGGTGTCCAAAAGCTGACAAACTGCCCAGAAGACACAACTAACACATGGAAAAGTGACAAGTACATATAGTCATGCGAAAAGAAAAGAGGTGGAGGAGTAAAAGGAGGGGGAGACTCAGATATAGGCATGTCATGCCCTTCTAAAACCAAAAAACTGCGAAGCCAACACGGCCAGTCCGTTCCTGCCCGTGCGACCTCCGTGTCGCCGGGTTTGTGCCAGAGTTGTGGTGGACCCTGACGGCCAGCCCCTCTCTCCCAATACTGGTGCCTGTCCGCTTGTGGGTCGAGCGAGCCCCCCTGCAGTGGAGGCAGGTCTAATCTTTTTAATTTAAATTGTCTCTCTAATTTGAATGAGTACACTTTAAATCGTTTGACAAGGATCTATTGGAGGGCAAGTCTCATGCCAGCAGCCGCGGTAATTCCAGCTCCAGTAGAGTCCACTAAAGCTGCTGCAGTTAAAAGACTTTTATAAGGATCGAGCTTGGCGGTCCACCACAATGTGTCCTACCGCCAGTCCCAGCCCCTGTGCCTTGGGGTGCCTCCCCGATGCTCTTCACTGAGTGTCCCGGGGGCCCAAACCATTTCGTTTGAAAAAATTAAGTGTCCAAACTACAGGTGGTGTAGCTTGCTTAACAGATGGGTTAATCCGCTGACTAGCAGACACTGCTACTAGGCCCAAAGTATTGCTTGGGCTAGATGCAGTTTAATATTTGTAATTAGATACTCTCATTGGATGCTGAAAAAGCATTCCATAGAGTCTCCTGTAATGCCATATATTATTCTCTTAAAAAGCTTGGGGTAGGGGACCCTTTTATAGCCAAAATCATGGCCCTGTATCGCAATCCGTCAGCTAGGCTGAAGATAAATGGAACATTATCATCACCTTTCATAATCACCAATGGGACAAGGCAGGGATGTCCTCTGTACCCTCTCTTATATATCCTAGTGATGGAGCACCTGCTCTCATCAATTCACGATAACCCCAATATTAGGGGGATTGAGGAGGGAGGCACCGAGTACAAGTGCTCTGCTTTTGCTGATGATGTCCTAGTATATATCACTCAACCACATATATCCATCACTGCTGTTATGGCTGAAATAGATCACTTTGGTACATGGTCAAATTTTAAAATCAATGCAGCGAAGTCTGAGGCCCTCGTTGTCTTCCTCCCCAAATCCATACAGGATTCCATCCAGTCCAACTTTCCCTTTGCCTGGCCCTCACAGGGTATCAAATACTTAGGAATTCGTATTCATAGAGACCTCTCCTGTCTATTTTATCTTAATTTTGGGCCCTTTATTGAACAACTCCATAGAGATCTTACTTCTTGGATAGTGAAGGATTTTTCCTGGTTCGGCAGAATAAATATACTAAAAATGAACGTCCTACCTAAACTCTTATACCTCTTCCAACCATTCAAATGGTAATTCCCTCAAATTTTTGGAAAGGACTACGCAGTAGCTTTTGCAGATTTATCTGGGCAAGTGGGCATCCACGCATTTGGGGGCACGTTCTGATCAGACACAAACAAAAGGGGGGCCTTAGCCTTCCGGATTGTAGAAGGTATTACATGGAAGCAGTACACGATAGAATGCTGGACTTCTTCCATCATTCGGTGGAGAAATTGTTGGTCAAAATAGCTCAATCCATTTGTCCTAAAGCTCTTATCACTCTCCCATGGTGCGCCCATTTAATTGTCCCCCCTCTTGGCCTCATGTCATATAGTACTTATTCCACTGCTTTGGCTTTGAGATCCCAAAAAAAAAACTTATCCTAAATCGACCCACAGGGCCCCTTGCTCCCGATTTCATATAATCCAGATTTCCCACCAGGACTATCTGCAAATAGATTTCTCAGTTCAAATAAATCCCATCCGATATTATTTTCTCATGTCATCTCCAATACTTCGCTGCTCCCCCTCAATGACTTGTTAATGGGAAGAGCCACTTCCCCGAAGGCTAATTTTGAATATAGCCAGTTACAACACTTCTATTCAACTGTGAAGAAGCGCACACATCTTCATAGAGATCTCACAAACTTTGAAAAATTGAGCCTATCATTGTCACCCCCTACACACTCCATCTCCCTACTGTATAATCTCCTCATTGCCTAGGTAACTGACAATAGGCCTGGATTCTTCGGTGCATGGGAAAGGGAACTGGAGAAGTACTTCTCTGACTCACAATGGGATAAATGTTTCTTCCTAACACATAAAACCTCAATAGGCTCCAAAGCTCAGGAATCCTCCTTCAAAATTATCTCTAGATAGTACCGGGTACCAGTAGTCCTTCATAGATGGTATCCAGTGGTCTCAGATAGATGTTGGAGATGTGGGGAGGGGGAAGGGACAATGTCACACATATGGTGGGCATGCCCTATAATAAATGCATTTTGGGCAAAGGTGGTTCACATGATTGAGAAAATAACTGGTTTGACTAACCCTAATACGCCAGAAGCCCTCCTTTTATCAATGTTACCAATAAGTAAACGTAGTTATAAAAGGTCATCAATAGGCTACCTAATACAGGCGGTTAAGAATGTCATTCCACGACACTGGAAAAGGAGAGACCCACCCAATGTGGGGGAATGGTTTGCAGAGATCTCCCTCCTTAATAGGATGGAGCATCTCATTGCCATCTCACCGGCTGATGTTGATAGATACTGTGTGATTTGAAGGGATTGGATTGGTTTGCAAAACTCTGACACCTACCATCTAGCCCCCAACTAAAGTTATCCGTGATGTCGGCACAACAATGTGGTCCGCTCCCTCTCTCTCTATCTTTCATATGGAAAAATACATATTTGATCTGGATATTGATGGAAAACCCTCCCTGTACCCCCTAATGTACTGTCGTTATGCATAGATTTATAGTTATACTACCCCTTTTGCTATGTATATTGTATTTTCTTGAACTTTTTCAACACAAAAATAAAGAAAAACTTGAATTTGAAAATAAAAATTGTAATTAGATCTACAGGCCGTCGCTACTCCGCTGACTAGCAGACACTGAAGCTTTGGAGCAGACCTCTGATTCCCAGGCTATAGTATGAGTAAACAGCTCTTCAGACTCAGCCATCTGTGTTTCCCCAAGCCATAGTGTATTTAGTTTCTTACGGTTAAAAGGGAGGGGGGAGACCCGACCCACCTGGAATTGACGATGGCAACGTCATGTAAAACACAGCAAGGGGACTCCAAAAAGAGTCTCCATTATTTCCCAAAATTGTGTCACAGACACCACTTAAGTGGCATCAATTGTCCCAGAGTTGCTTAAAATGGTTGGTGAGGTGATTTTCCAAAATCCTCAAGCTTTTAGTCTCCCCAGAATGACACAGGTGGGGCAGATGGTGGTTGTCCCAGCCTTCTAGGCTGCATTGTAGCACCGTGAGCTTCGCACTGCAACTTATGCTTCATATCTATGTGACGGCTCATGCATCAAGTACTCAAACTATGGATTTTTTGGCCTCTACTTAGCTTTTGGTGACAAAAGTTACAGATAACACGAGTTGGGTCATCCTTATCGATCTGAAAAAATGCACAGGCTATGCAAGGTTTAGAGCCCATGCGACTCTGCTACTAGCAATACTATCAAATGATTGGCTGGGTTAGATACAGAGCGTCTGGGTTTGGTTGGGGGTCCCCACAGTCTGCCTAGGCTAGATGCAGTTAAAAATTATTATTAGATACACAGGCGGTGCAGCTTGCTTCGCAGCTGGGCTAATACGCCCAAAGTATTGGTAGACTCTATACTAAATAAGGAAGAATTCACTGACTGTGGTGGCCCCTCCATGGGCTGTGGCGATTGGTGGAGATTTGGTGGATGATTATAGGAGAAAGCTCCTTAATAGAGAAAGTTGGTGGATTTATACTTTAAATACACGTGTACCAGCGGGTTTAAACATTAGACATGATTTGATGTATCATTATGAATGATCATTTATAGATTATTATTATATATATGTTCCTTTTTTCTTCTTTTCTTTTTCTTTTGGATTATTTACATTTATATGCATTGTTTCTATGCTATACGATTTTAACATGGTATGTGTGTTTAAATTTCTGATTAGCTCAGCCTTGAACAGGTGTATAGCAGGACATGACATATAAATACCACTTTCTTGCTGTTTTTTTGCTATGCAATGATTAAGAGCCTTTAGTTCAAAACACGTTTGCTCTTCTTCTCCAAGGTGGACTTTTAAAATATTTTTTGTATGACCCAATAAAAAGTGGATTTTAGAAGATTTGTTCAGCTGGATCTTCCAGGTTCCTCATGTTCATCTGGTAGCACTCCTGGCTCCGTGCTGTTGATCTTCTAGGTGGGTGAGCTGATTTTTTCCATTCTTTTTCTGACATGTGGCAATTGGTCATCCACTTTCGCTGCCCCTTACTCAACGAATTCACAAACATCTCCCGTCGGTTTGGAGTCTCATTATGCCCAACCAAAAACATTGGCCCCACAACTTAAAAAAATCGTTCTTAGGCATCGAAATCAACACCACAGCAAGGTTGTTCCGCCTCCCTTGGGAAAAAATACCAAAACATTACACCTGATCTAGTTTTTTTGCGCAGTATGGAATATTAATATAATAATAATCTTTAATTTTATATAGCGCTAACATATTCCGCAGCGCTTTACATACATTGTCGTCGCTGTCCCCATCGGTGCTCACAATCTAGATTCCCTATCAGTATGTCTTTGGAGTGGAAAGTAACACTACAGCAGATGCAAGTATTACTAGGTCTCCTCGTGTTTGCGAGCCGGGTGATGCCAGTCGGAAGGGTTTTTTCTCTTCATTTATTGCCCGCAACAAAAGGGGCATCTAAACCGAGTCATACAATCAGAATCAGCAGGCAGCTACGGGTGGACTTAGAGGTGTGGAAAACCTTCTTATAATCATTCAATGGTCACACGTTATTTATGTCAGCAGAACAGTCCAACATTCAACAAAGATTATTCACCGGGGCGGCAGAATCTGGCGGATATGCAGCGATACTAAATATACAATGGTGCACAAGCTTATGGCCTCCGTACTGGGCAGAACAAGTGCTGACAAAAAAAAACAGACAGTCCTGGAACTGTTTCCAATAGTGGTAGCAATAGAAATATGGGGCGCGCGCCTGGCTAACAAAAATATACTCTTCATAACAAAAAACACCAGCCTAGCTCACTTCATTAATAATATGGCATCATCGTCTCTCCCAGTGCTAGGCCTACTTCGCCGGCTTGCATTCCTGTACCTAAAACACAAGGTATGGGTCCGCGCTAGCCACGATGCTGAGGGGTCTAACGCTGCTGCTAACGCTTTATCACAATTCAATTGGCAGATTTTCACAGAGCTCCGCCCCAAAGCCCACCCATCGGGAAACAGTTGCCCAGCTTCCCTATGGGATCTAGTGGAGAATAGTTGACGCCATTAATCAGAGCGTCAGTTGCCCCGTCGATGTGGCAAGCATACAGTAAGGCATGGGAACCGTGGACACGACTAGCAGCAGGCAGACAGGTTGACCAATGTGAACAAGCCAGATTACAAGTCACCATAGAATTTCTCCACCAGCTAATGATGAGTGGCATATCAGGGGCATCAGCGCAGCGGTGGCTGACCGGAGTAGCATTTCACTTCCAACTACTGAATTGGGGACATGTGACAAAGAGATTCATCATCAGACACTCCATAAAAGGGTGGAAAAGGGGTCAGCCAAGTCAGGAGTGTAGACGTCCCGTCCCGTGTCACTAAAACTGATTTCTCACATCATATCCCTAACATCATTAACATGATACTCACAATTCGAAGCAACACTACTGTCTACTGTATTTGCGATCGCCTTCTTCGGGGCGCTATGCATAAGCGAATTAGTCCCTCAATCCAAAATTAACACCAGTGGAGGCTTATTACACCATGACATAGTCATAGCCAATAATGCAATACGTCTGCGCATACGCCAATCGAAAACGATTCCAGTGGGCAGGGGCAATTGGGTACTTCTACAACCCACAAATGGTACGCTGAGTCAGGTAACAATAGTAAAAACATATATAACCATCAGATCACAAAGTAATTTCTTCCTATCACACATTGATGAAACGCCATTATCAAGATACCAGTTCCAAGCTATATTTAATAAATGCATAACATCGGCAGGGAACCACCCCAAAGATTATGGGACACACTCATTCCGCATAGGCGCGGCCACGGAAGCAGCAAGAGCAGGACTGTCACAAACGGAAGTTCAGAGGACAGGTAGATGGCGATCCACGTGTTTGGCGAGATACATAAGACCGGACTTGTTATCCTAACGTGGTTTGTTTCTTTTACAGTTGACACTAAGCCAACAGTGTGGGTGATAGGCCACTCGTATTTATATTGGGCAGAAAAAAGGGCGAAAGTCCACCCAGGCGGGAGGAAATTAGAGTTTCATAACACATATTTCAACTGGAGAGGTATTAGAGGCCTGCAATGGCCACAGGTACTAATGGAGGTTATCAAGGTAGGGAGAGAGGCAAGAGGTCCGGTCATCTTAGTTATACAGGCCGGGAGAAACGACCTAGGTTATCACAAGTGCGCATAACTAATGGCAATAATGAAACTAGACACTGAGCGCTTCAGAGAATTTTTCACAAATATAGTCAGAGATTGTGCCAAGCGCGGTATGGCAAGGTGCCCGAGACATCAAGGCCATCGAATGGTCAAGGCGGCTAATAAATATTTGGATGCCAAAATTTATAAGAGACAGAGGCGGACAACTGGAAGAAGATAAAGCAGGCCTCATACGGCCCGACGGTGTTCACTTAATGGATATTGGACCGGACATATTCCTGTCAGGACTCCAGGACGGATTGGAACAAGCGTTAAGAGTGATGGATGGGGGTCAGAGTCCTGCATACGAGTACGCAGGATCCTCCGTGGCCTGGAAATAGAAAGGACATGTTGGAGAGTTACACTTGTTGGCCAACTTGCCGTTGTGGAGACTGGAGACACAGGGCATGCTGCAACAAGCTGAATTATTTTAGAAATAAAATGCCTTTCTAATGGAATGAGTATAAACAGTTAATAAAGCTGTGACCGATCCTCAGCCATTCAGTTGTAAGAGTTACATGATTGTATTGTCAATTAAAGGGGGGCGGTAGGGGGCTGAGCGTCTGGGTTTGGTTGGGGGTCACCACAGTCTGCCTAGGCTAGATGCAGTTAAAAATCATTATTAGATACACAGGCAGTGCAGCTTGCTTCGCAGCTGGGCTACTACTCTGACTAGCAGACACTGAAGCTTTGGAACAGACCTCTGAGTAAACAGCTCTTCAGACTCAACCATCTGGGTTACCCCAAGCCATAGTGTATGTAGTTTCTTACGGTTAAAAGGGGGGGGAGACCCAACCCACCTGTAATTGACGATGCCAACGTCAGGTAAAACACAGCAAGGGGACTCCAAAAAGAGTCTCCAATTTTTCCAAAAATTTGGGGCACTGACACAACTTAAGTGGCAACAATTGCCCCAGAGTTGCTTAAAATGGTTGGTGAGGTGATTTTAACAAATACTCAAGCTTTTACACTCCCCAGGATGACACAGGGGTAGAAAAGTCCTTGCGGTTCCATGATTTATTCATCTTTATGAACTTGAGTCTGTCTACATTGTCAGTGGACAGCAGCGTGCGATTATCTGACAGCACACCACCAGCAGCGCTGAACACACGTTCAGAGAGAACAAAAATTATTATTATTTTGAAAGCTGGTGGAGCTTAGTATAGATGGCCTAATAGAATGAGGACCGCACACTGCTACAGGCCCAAAATTATTTTCCAGGCAAAATGCAGCTAAAAATTTTTAGTAATTTGAAAGCTGGTGGAGCTTAGTATAGATTGCCTAATAGATTGAGTACCATACACTGCTACTATGCCCAAAATTATTTTCCAGGCAAGATGCAGCTAAAAAATTATTAGTAATTTGAAAGCTGGTGGAGCATAGTATAGATGGCCTAACAGAATGAGTACCTCACACTGCTACTATGCCCAAAATTATTTCTCAGGCAAGATGCAGCTAAAAATTATTAGTAATTTGAAAGATGGTGGAGCTTAGTATAGATGCCCTAATAGAATGAGTACCACACACTGCTACAGGCCCAAAATTATTTTCCAGGCAAGATGCAGTGAAAAATTATAATTAATTTGAAAGCTGGTGGAGCTTAGTATAGATGGCCTAATAGAATGAGTACCACACACCGCTACAGGCCCAAAATTATTTTCCAGGAAAGATGCAGCTAAAAAATTATTAGTAATTTGAATGCTGGTGGAGCTTAGTATAGATGGCCTAACAGAATGAGTAAAACACACCGCTACAGGCCCAAAATTATTTTCCTGGCAAGATGCAGCTAAAAATTATTAGTAATTTAAAAGCTGGTGGAGCTTAGTATAGATGGCCTAATAGAATGAGTACCACACAATGCTACTATGCCCAAAATTATTTTCCAGGCAAGATGCAGCTAAAAATTATTAGTAATTTGAAAGCTGGTGGAGCTTAGTGTAGATGGCCTAAGAGAATGAGTACCACACACTGCTACTATGCACAAAATTATTTTCCAGGCAAGATGCAGCTAAAAATTATTAGTAATTTGAAAGCTGGTGGAGCTTAGTATATATGGCATAATAGAATGAGTACCACACACTGCTGCTATGCCCAAATTTTTTTTCCAGGCAAGATGCAGCTAAAAATCATTAGTAATTTGAAAGCTGGTGGAGCTTAGTATAGATGGCCTAATAGAATGAGTACCGCACACTGCTACAGGCCCAAAATTATTTTCCAGGCAAAATGCAGCTAAAAATTTTTAGTAATTTGAAAGCTGGTGGAGCTTAGTATAGATTGCCTAATAGAATGAGTACCATACACTGCTACTATGCCCAAAATTATTTTCCAGGCAAGATGCAGCTAAAAAATTATTAGTAATTTGAAAGCTGGTGGAGCATAGTATAGATGGCCTAACAGAATGAGTACCACACACTGCTACTATGCCCAAAATTATTTCTCAGGCAAGATGCAGCTAAAAATTATTAGAAATTTGAAAGCTGGTGGAGCTTAGTATAGATGCCCTAATAGAATGAGTACCACACACTGCTACAGGCCCAAAATTATTTTCCAGGCAAGATGCAGCAAAAAATTATAATTAATTTGAAAGCTGGTGGAGCTTAGTATAGATGGACTAATAGAATGAGTACCACACACCGCTACAGGCCCAAAATTATTTTCCAGGGAAGATGCAGCTAAAAAATTATTAGTAATTTGAATGCTGGTGGAGCATAGTATAGATAGCCTAATAGAATGAGTACAACACACTGCTGCTATGCCCAAAATTATTTTCCAGGCAAGATGCAGCTAAAAATTATTAGTAATTTGAAAGCTGGTGGAGCTTAGAATAGATGGCCTAATAGAATGAGTACCACACACTGCTACAGGCCCAAAATTATTTTCCAGGCAAGATGCAGCTAAAAATTATTAGTAATTTGAAAGCTAGTGGAGCTTAGTATAGATGGCCTAATAGAATGAGTACCATACACTGCTACTGTGCACAAAATTATTTTCCAGGCAAGATGCAGATAAAAATTATTAGTAATTTGAAAGCTGGTGGAGCTTAGTATAGATGGCCAAATAGAATGAGTACCACACACTGCTACTATGCCCAAAAATATTTTCCAGGCAAGATGCAGCTAAAAATTATTAATAATTTGAAAGCTGGTGGAGCTTAGTATAGATGGCCTAGTAGAATGAGTACCACACACTGCTACTATGCCCAAAATTATTTTCCAGGCAAGATGCAGCTAAAAATTATTAGTAATTTGAAAGTTGGTGGAGCTTAGTATAGATGGCCTAATAGAATGAGTATCACACACTGCTACAGGCCCAAATATATTTTCCAGACAAGATGCAGCTAAAAATTATTATTAATTTGAAAGCTTGTGGAGCTTAGTATAGATGGCCTAATAGAATGAGTACCACACACTGCTACTATGCCCAAAATTATTTTCCAGGCAAGATGCAGCTAAAAATTATTAGTAATTTGAAAGCTGGTGGAGCTTAGCATAGATGGCCTAATAGAATGAGTACCACACACTGCTACAGGCCCAAAATTATTTTCCAGGCAAGATGCAGCTAAAAATTATTAGTAATTTGAAAGCTGGTGGAGCTTAGTATAGATGGCCTAATAGAATGAGTACCACACACTGCTACTATGCACAAAATTATTTTCCAGGCAAGATGCAGCTAAAAATTATTAGTAATTTGAAAGCTGGTGGAGCTTAGTATAGATGGCCAAATAGAATGAGTACCACACACTGCTACTATGCCCAAAATTATTTTCCAGGCAAGATGCAGCTAAAAATTATTAATAATTTGAAAGCTGGTGGAGCTTAGTATATATGGCCTAATGAATGAGTACCACACACTGCTGCAGGCCCAAAATTATTTTCCAGGCAAGATGCAGCTAAAAATTATTAGTCATTTCAAAGCTGGTGGAGCTTAGTTTAGATGGCCAAATAGAATGAGTACCACACACTGCTACTATGCCCAAAATTATTTTCCAGGCAAGATGCAGCTAAAAATTATTCGTTATTTGAAAGCTGGTGGAGCTTAGTATAAATGGCCTAATAGAATGAGTACCACACACTGCTACTATGCCCAAAATTATTTTCCAGGCAAGATGCAGCTAAAAATTATTAGTAATTTGAAAGCTGGTGGAGCTTAGTATATATGGCCTAATAGAATGAGTACCACACAATGCTACAGGCCCAAAATTATTTTCCAGGCAAGATGCAGCTAAAAATTATTAGTAATTTGAAAGCTGGTGGAGCTTAGTATAGATGGCCTAATAGAATTTGTACCACACACTGCTACAGGCCCAAAATGATTTTCCCGGCATGATGCAGCCAAAAATTATTAGTAATTTGAAAGCTGGTGGAGCTTAGTTTAGATGGCCTAATAGAATGAGTACCACACATTGCTACTATGCCCAAAATTATTTTCCAGGCAAGATGCAGCTAAAAATTATTAGTAATTTTAAAGCTGGTGGAGCTTAGTATAGATGGCCAAATAGAGTGAGTACCACACACTGCTACTATGCCCAAAATTATTTTCCAGGCAAGATGCAGCTAAAAATTATTACTAATTTGAAAGCTGGTGGAGCTTAGTATAGATGGCCTAATAGAATGAGTACCACACACTGCTACAGGCTCAAAATTATTTTCCAGCAATATGCAGATAAAAATTATTAGTAATTTGAAAGCTTGTGGAGCTTAGAATAGATGGCCTAATAGAATGAGTACCACACCCTGCTACTATGCACAAAATTATTTTCCAGGCAAGATGCAGCTAAAAATTATTAGTAATTTGAAAGCTTGTGGAGCTTAGTATAGATGGTCAAATAGAATGAGTACCACACACTGCTACTATGCCCAAAATTATTTTCCAGGCAAGATGCAGCTAAAAATTATTAGTAATTTGAAAGTTGGTGGAGCTTAGTATAGATGGCCTAATACAATGAGTACCACACACTGCTACAGGCCCAAATATATTTTCCAGACAAGATGCAGCTAAAAATTATTATTAATTTGAAAGCTTTTGGAGCTTAGTATAGATGGCCTAAAAGAATGAGTACCACACACTGCTACTATGCCCAAAATTATTTTCCAGGCAAGATGCAGCTAAATATTATTAGTAATTTGAAAGCTGGTGGAGCTTAGTATATATGGCCTAATAGAATGAGTACCACACACTGCTGCAGGCCCAAAATTATTTTCCAGGCAAGATGTAGCTAAAAATTATTAGTAATTTGAAAGCTGGTGGAGCTTAGTATAGATGGCCTAATAGAATGAGTACCACACACTGCTACTATGCCCAAAATGATTTTCCCGGCATGATGCAGACAAAAATTATTACTAATTTGAAAGCTGGTGGAGCTTAGTTTAGATGGCCAAATAGAATGAGTACCACACATTGCTACTATGCCCAAAATTATTTTCCAGGCAAGATGTAGCTAAATATTATTAGTAATTTGAAAGCTGGTGGAGCTTAGTATAGATTTCCTAATAGAATGAGTACCACACACTGCTACATGCCCAAAATTATTTTCCAGGCAAGATGCAGCTAAAAATTTATAGTAATTTGAAAGCTGGTGGAGCTTAGTATAGATGGCCTAATAGAATGAGTACCACACACTGCTACTATGCCCAAAATTATTTTCCAGGCAAGATGCAGCTAAAAATTATTAGTAATTTTAAAGCTGGTGGAGCTTAGTATAGATGGCCAAATAGAGTGAGTACCACACACTGCTACTATGCCCAAAATTATTTTCCAGGCAAGATGCAGCTAAAAATTATTAGTAATTTGAAAGCTTGTGGAGCTTAGAATAGATGGCCTAATAGAATGAGTACCACACCCTGCTACTATGCACAAAATTATTTTCCAGGCAAGATGCAGCTAAAAATTATTAGTAATTTGAAAGCTTGTGGAGCTTAGTATAGATGGCCAAATAGAATGAGTACCACACACTGCTACTATGCCCAAAATTATTTTCCAGGCAAGATGCAGCTAAAAATTATTAGTAATTTGAAAGTTGGTGGAGCTTAGTATAGATGGCCTAATAGAATGAGTACCACACACTGCTACAGGCCCAAATATATTTTCCAGACAAGATGCAGCTAAAAATTATTATTAATTTGAAAGCTTTTGGAGCTTAGTATAGATGGCCTAAAAGAATGAGTACCACACACTGCTACTATGCCCAAAATTATTTTCCAGGCAAGATGCAGCTAAATATTATTAGTAATTTGAAAGCTGGTGGAGCTTAGTATAGATGGCCTAATAGAATGAGTACCACACACTGCTACTATGCCCAAAATTATTTTCCAGGCAAGATGCAGCTAAAAATTATTCGTTATTTGAAAGCTGGTGGAGCTTAGTATAAATGGCCTAATAGAATGAGTACCACACACTGCTACTATGCCGAAAATTATTTTCCAGGCAAGATGCAGCTAAAAATTATTAGTAATTTGAAAGCTGGTGGAGCTTAGTATATATGGCCTAATAGAATGAGTACCACACAATGCTACAGGCCCAAAATTATTTTCCAGGCAAGATGCAGCTAAAAATTATTAGCAATTTGAAAGCTGGTGGAGCTTAGTATAGATGGCCTAATAGAATTTGTACCACACACTGCTACAGGCCCAAAATGATTTTCCCGGCATGATGCAGCCAAAAATTATTAGTAATTTGAAAGCTGGTGGAGCTTAGTTTAGATGGCCTAATAGAATGAGTACCACACATTGCTACTATGCCCAAAATTATTTTCCAGGCAAGATGTAGCTAAAAATTATTAGTAATTTGAAAGCTGGTGGAGCTTAGTATAGATTTCCTAATAGAATGAGTACCACACACTGCTACATGCCCAAAATTATTTTCCAGGCAAGATGCAGCTTAAAATTATTAGTAATTTGAAAGCTGGTGGAGCTTAGTATAGATGGCCTAATAGAATGAGTACCACACACTGCTACTATGCCCAAAATTATTTTCCAGGCAAGATGCAGCTAAAAATTATTAGTAATTTTAAAGCTGGTGGAGCTTAGTATAGATGGCCAAATAGAGTGAGTACCACACACTGCTACTATGCCCAAAATTATTTTCCAGGCAACATGCAGCTAAAAATTATTAGTAATTTGAAAGCTGGTGGAGCTTAGTATAGATGGCCTAATAGAATGAGTACCACACACTGCTACAGGCTCAAAATTATTTTCCAGCAAGATGCAGATAAAAATTATTAGTAATTTGAAAGCTTGTGGAGCTTAGTATAGATGGCCTAATAGAATGAGTACCACAACCTGCTACTATGCACAAAATTAATTTCCAGGCAAGATGCAGCTAAAAATTATTAGTAATTTGAAAGCTTGTGGAGCTTAGTATAGATGGCCAAATAGAATGAGTACCACACACTGCTACTATGCCCAAAATTATTTTCCAGGCAAGATGCAGCTAAAAATTATTAGTAATTTGAAAGTTGGTGGAGCTTAGTATAGATGGCCTAATAGAATGAGTACCACACACTGCTACAGGCCCAAATATATTTTCCAGACAAGATGCAGCTAAAAATTATTATTAATTTGAAAGCTTGTGGAGCTTAGTATAGATGGCCTAATAGAATGAGTACCACACACTGCTACTATGCCCAAAATTATTTTCCAGGCAAGATGCAGCTAAATATTATTAGTAATTTGAAAGCTGGTGGAGCTTAGTATATATGGCCTAATAGAATGAGTACCACACACTGCTGCAGGCCCAAAATTATTTTCCAGGCAAGATGTAGCTAAAAATTATTAGTAATTTGAAAGCTGGTGGAGCTTAGTATAGATGGCCTAATAGAATGAGTACCACACACTGCTACTATGCCCAAGATGATTTTCCCGGCATGATGAAGCCAAAAATTATTAGTAATTTGAAATCTGGTGGAGCTTAGTTTTGATGGCCTAATAGAATGAGTACCACACATTGTTACTATGCCCAAAATTATTTTCCAGGCAAGATGTAGCTAAAAAGTATTAGTAATTTGAAAGCTGGTGGAGCTTAGTATAGATTTCCTAATAGAATGAGTACCACACACTGCTACATGCCCAAAATTATTTTCCAGGCAAGATGCAGCTAAAAATTATTAGTAATTTGAAAGCTGGTGGAGCTTAGTATAGATGGCCTAATAGAATGAGTACCACACACTGCTTCTATGCCCAAAATTATTTTCCAGACAAGATGCAGCTAAAAATTATTAGTAATTTGAAAGCTGGTGGAGCTTAGTATAGATGGCCTAATAGAATGAGTACCACACACTGCTACTGTGCCCAAAATAATTTTCCAGGCAAGATGCAGCTAAAAATTATTAGTAATTTTAAAGCTGGTGGAGCTTAGTATAGATGGCCAAATAGAATGAGTACCACACACTGCTACTTTGCCCAAAATTATTTTCCAGGCAAGATGCAGCTAAAAATTATTAGTAATTTGAAAGCTGGTGGAGCTTAGTATAGATGGCCTAATAGAATGAGTACCACACACTGCTACAGGCTCAAAATTATTTTCCAGCAAGATGCAGCTAAAAATTATTAGTAATTTGAAAGCTTGTGGAGCTTAGTATAGATGGCCTAATAGAATGAGTACCACACCCTGCTACAGGCCCAAAATTATTTTCCAGGCAAGATGCAGCTAAAAATTATTAGTAGTTTGAAAGCTGGTGGAGCTTACTATAGATGACCTAATAGAATGAGTACCAAACACTGCTACTATGCCCAAAATTATTTTCCAGGCAAGATGCAGCTAAACATTATTAGTAATTTGAAAGCTAGTGGAGCTTAGTGTAGATGACCTAAGAGAATGAGTACCACACACTGCTACTATGCACAAAATTATTTTCCAGGCAAGATGCAGCTAAAAATTATTAGTAATTTGAAAGCTTGTGGAGCTTAGTATATATGGCCTAATAGAATGAGTACCACACACTGCTGCTATGCCCAAAATTATTTTCCAGGCAAGATGCAGCTAAAAATTATTAGTAATTTGAAAGCTGGTGGAGCTTAGCATAGATGGCCTAATAGAATGAGTACCACACACTGCTACAGGCCCAAAATTATTTTCCAGGAAAATGCAGCTAAAAATTATTAGTAATTTGAAAGCTGGTGGAGCTTAGTATAATTGGCCTAGTAGAATGAGTACCACACACTGCTACTATGCCCAAAATTATTTTCCAGGCAAGATGCAGCTAAAAATTATTAATAATTTGAAAGCTGGTGGAGCTTAGTATAGATGGCCTAGTAGAATGAGTACCACACACTGCTACTATGCCCAAAATTATTTTCCAGGCAAGATGCAGCTAAAAATTATTAGTAATTTGAAAGCTGGTGGAGCTTAGTATATATGGCCTAATAGAATGAGTACCACACACTGCTACAGGCCCAAAATTATTTTCCAGGCAAGATGCAGCTAAAAATTATTAGTAATTTGAAAGTTGGTGGAGCTTAGTATAGATGGCCTAATAGAATGAGTACCACACACTGCTACTATGCCCAAAATTATTTTCCAGGCAAGATGCAGCTAAACATTATTAGTAATTTGAAACCTGGTGGAGCTTAGTATAGATGGCCTAATAGAATGAGTACCACACACTGCTACAGGCCCAAGATTATTTTCCAGGCAAGATGCAGCTAAAAATTATTAGTAATTTGAAAGCTGGTGGAGCTTAGTTTAGATGGCCTAATAGAATGAGTACCACACACTGCTACTATGCCCAAAATTATTTTCCAGCAAGATGCAGCTAAAAATTATTAGTTATTTGAAAGCTGGTGGAGCTTAGTATAGATGGCCTAATAGAATGAGTACCACACACTGCTACTATGCACAAAATTATTTTCCAGGCAAGATGCAGCTAAAAATTATTAGTAATTTGAAAGCTGGTGGAGCTTAGTATAGATGGCCTAATAGAATGAGTACCACACACTGCTACTATGCCCAAAATTATTTTCCAGGCAAGATGCAGCTAAAAATTATTAGTAATTTGAAAGCTGGTGGAGCTTAGTATAGATGGCCTAATAGAATGAGTACCACACACTGCTACTATGCCCAAAATTATTTTCCAGGCAAGATGCAGCTAAAAATTATTAGTAATTTGAAAGCTGGTGGAGCTTACTATAGATGGCCTAATAGAATGAGTACCACACACTGCTACAGGACCAAAATTATTTTCCAGACGAGATGCAGCTAAAAATTATTAGTAATTTGAAATCTTGTGGAGCTTAGTATAGATGGCCTAATAGAAAGAGTACCACACACTGCTACTATGCCCAAAATGATTTTCCAGGCAAGATTCAGCTAAACATTATTAGTATTTGAAAGCTGGTGGAGCTTAGTGTAGATGGCCTAATAGATTGAGTACCACACACTGCTACAGAACCAAAATTACTTTCCAGGCAAGATGCAGCTAAAAATTATTAGTAATTTGAAAGCTGGTGGAGCTTAGTATAGATGACCTAATAGAATGGGTACCACACACTGCTACTATGCCCAAAATTTCTTTCCAGGCAAGATGCAGCTAAAAATTATTAGTAATTTGAAAGCTGGTGGAGCTTAGTATACATGGCCTAGTAGAATGAGTACCACACACTGCTACTATGCCCAAAATTATTTTCCAGGCAAGATGCAGCTAAAAATTATTAGTAATTTGAAAGTTGGTGGAGCTTAGTATTGATGGCCTAATAGAATGAGTACCACACAGTGCAACAGGCCCAAATATATTTTCCAGACAAGATGCAGCTAAAATTTTTTATTAATTTGAAAGCTTGTAGAGCTTAGTATAGATGGCCTAATAGAATGAGTACCACACACTGCTACTATGCCCAAAATTATTTTCCAGGCAAGATGCAGCTAAATATTATTAGTAATTTGAAAGCTGGTGGAGCTTAGTATACATGGCCAAATAGAATGAGTACCACACACTGCTACAGGCCCAAAATAATTTTCCAGGCAAGATGCAGCTAAAAATTATTAGTAATGTGAAAGCTGGTGGAGCTTAGTATAGATGGCCTAATAGAATGAGTACCACACACTGCTACTATGCCTAAAATAATTTTCCAGGCAAGATGCAGCTAAAAATTATTAGTAATTTTAAAGCTGGTGGAGCTTAGTGTAGATGGCCAAATAGAATGAGTACAACACACTGCTACTATGCCCAAAATTGTTTTCCAGGCAAGATGCAGCTAAAAATTATTAGTAATTTGAAAGCTGGTGGAGCTTAGTATAGATGGCCTAATAGAATGAGTACCACACACTGCTACAGGCTCAAAATTATTTTCCAGCAAGATGCAGCTAAAAATTATTAGTAATTTGAAAGCTGGTGGAGCTTAGTATAGATGGCCTAATAGAATGAGTACCACACACTGCTACTATGCCCAAAATTATTTTCCAGGCAAGATGCAGCTAAAAATTATTAGTAATTTGAAAGCTTGTGGAGCTTAGTATAGATGGCCTAATAGAATGAGTACCACAGCCTGCTACAGGCCCAAATTTATTTTCCAGGCAAGATGCAGCTAAAAATTATTAGTTATTGGAAAGCTGGTGGAGCCTAGTATAGATGGCCTAATAGAATGAGTACTAAACACTGCTACTATGCCCAAAATTATTTTCCAGGCAAGATGCAGCTAAAAATTATTAGTAATTTGAAAGCTGGTGGAGCTTAGTATAGATGGCCTAATATAATGAGTACCACACACTGCTACTATGCCCAAAATTATTTTCCAGGCAAGATGCAGATAAAAATTATTAGTAATTTGAAAGCTTGTGGAGCTTAGTATAGATGGCCTAATAGAATGAGTACCACACACTGCTACTATGCCCAAAATTATTTTCCAGGCAAGATTCAGCTAAACATTATTAGTAATTTGAAAGCTGGTGGAGCTTAATATAGATGGCCTAATAGATTGAGTACCACACACTGCTACAGTCCCAAAATTATTTTCCAGGCAAGATGCAGCTAAAAATTATTAGTAATTTGAAAGCTGGTGGAGCTTAGTATAGATGACCTAATAGAATGGGTACCACACACTGCTACTATGCCCAAAATGATTTTCCAGGCAAGATGCAGCTAAAAATTATTAGTTATTTGAAAGCTGGTGGAGCTTAGTATAGATGGCCTCATAGAATGAGTACCACACACTGCTACTATGCCCAAAATTATTTTCCAGGCAAGATGCAGCTAAAAATTATTAGTAATTTGAAAGCTGGTGGAGCTTAGTATAGATGGCCTAATAGATTGAGTACAACACACTGCTACTATGCCCAAAATTATTTTCCCGGAAAGATGCAGCTAAAAATTATTAGTAATTTGAAAGCTGGTGGAGCTTAGTATAGATGGCCTAATAGAGTGAGTACCACACACTGCTAATATGCCGAAAATGTCTTACTTGGCTAGGTGCAGTAAAAAATTTGTATTACATACACAAGTGGTGTAGCTTGCAACACAGATAGGCTACTCCACTGGCTAATACACACTGCTAATATGCCCAAAAGGTTTTACTTGGCAAGGTGCAGTAAAAAATTTGTATTGCATACACAGGTGGTTTAGCTTGCAACACAGATCAGCTACTCCAGTGACTAACACACACTGCAAGAGGCCCAAAAGGATTTGCTTAGCTAGATTTAGCCAAATGCTGTGAAAAACACTTGCACAGCACTAAAACAGACCTGCCTGGCAAAAAGTGATAGGAACTGATGTAACCTAGCCCTCAAAAGGGCTGCAATTACAACTAGTCACTACTCCCAACCCATCTGTCTATTTAAGAGCACAGACCTGCCTGATAAAAGTCGTAGGAAATGCTGTAACCTAGCCCTCAAAAGGACTGCAATTAGAACTAGTCCCTACTCCCAAACTATCTGTCTATTTCAGATAAAATTCGCTTGCAATTGACACAGCTATACTGTATAGCGCGCACACATCAGCAGCGGTGCCATCTAACACTCAGCTGCAGCAGTGGGAAAATGGTGGCGACGGGGAAAATGTCTGGGTCTTATAGGGCAAGGACATGTGACATACACTGCTAATGACACATGCCCTTGCTTGTGTGAAAAAAAGCACTTCGCTCTGTGTGTGCGCTGCTGATAGACTGACAGACTGCACCTTCCGACTGTAAATGCGGGAAAGAGAAAAAAAAATGGAGATCTTCATTATTTCTGCAGAGATCCATCCCATGCCCCTTCCCCCGCCCCGCTGTACACTCAAACTGTGTATTAACATTGATTATCAGCATTACTGTGAAAAAATACAGTTACGATTTTGATGCACGAACAGTTATCGAACATAACCTCGAACAGCCGGATTTTTTTCAAATCGTTCGGGTTCGTCGAACGGCTCGAACACCCCCCAAAACAGCTCGAATTTGAGATTGGCGAACAGATCGATTTGAACACCGCTCATCTCTAGTAATGAGTGGACGGCAGGGGCCTGAGTACCTAGGGACAGCCACCACCATCAGGTTGCAGAATGCTTCCATCTCGACGAGCCTTAATGGCAACATTTCGAGCACAAGCAGTCGCGAAATGTGGGAATTTAGTAGTGTGGCCTGTGGGGTGTTGGCTGCGTATTTGCGCTTGCATTCTAAGAACTGGGGTATGGACAACTGAACGCTGCGCTGGGAAAAGGATGTGGACGTGCTTTCTGATTCTGCTACTGGAGAGTGTGCAATGACATGTGCAGGGCAGGAGGCATCTTCGCATGCACCATGGACAGGGGATTGGCTTGCATGCAAAACAGCTGAAGAAGCAGTGTTGCCACCCGCAGACACTGTTCCTAGACCCTGAGGTTCGGCCCACAGAGTCGGGTGCTTTTCTGCCATATTCCTGATCATGCTGTTGGTGGTCAGGCTGGTAGTTTTGCTACCCCTGCTGATACTGGCAGATGATGCAAATGGTCTTTTTGGGGTTATCAGCAGAGTCTTTAAAAAACAACCAAACTCGGGAAGACCTAACAGTTGTACTGGTAACTTCCGTCGTGTTGGTGTTACGGGGAACGGTTGCCTGCCTTTTGTCTGCAGCCATCACACTGCATCTTCCTGCCTTTTTGGGTGCTCTGCTTTCCTCCCCCTGTGTGCTGCTGTCCTTGCTCTGCATGTCCTCCTGCCAAGTTGGGTCAGTTACTATATCATCCACCACCTCATCTTCCACTTCTGCACCCTGGTCCTCCTCTCACTTTCTGGCAATTCTGTCTCATCATCATCGTCCACTTCTTGTGACACTTTCCCACCATCGCCTTCGTGTGACTGTGGCTGCTCAAATATTTGGGCATCACTACATGCGATCTCCTTTTACCCCGCTTCAAGTGGACCAGGCGAGAGGCCTGAATCTATAAATGGAAAAGTAAACAGCTTTTCGGAGTGTCAGAGTGTGGGATCAGTTGTGTCCGGGCACTCAGCAAGGTGGGAGGAAGGAGGATCTAGGTGAGAAATATGCAGTCCAGACTCACGGCTACTGAGACTTGACCGTGTGGAAGACAGGGTGGTGGTGGTGGTGGCAAAGTGACTGGAAACATTATCCGCTATCCAACCAACAACCTTTTGACACTGCTCTGGGTACAATAGTTGTGTACTGCTGTCCCCTAGGAATTGGGACAGGAAGGTCGGGAGAGAAGATATGAGGGTTTGTTGTGGCACAATTTCATCTTGTCCATGGCCTCGGCCTCTGCATGCACCATCACCATCATGTCCAGTTCCCCGTCCCTTGCCACTTGCCTTGCCCATTTTAAATGGAGGACAACATCTTTCACGCTCACAACAAATGGCTGAATTTGGAGTGAAGTAATATGTGATCCGTGTGATGGAGAAACCACAGTTGTAAATACCTGGCCTGTAGGTAAATATTTTGAACAGCAAACCAGTGTCAAAAACTTTGCAGACACACTGAAACTAATTTTTAATGGAGGACAGAAATGGCAGTATTTTCTGACACCTCTCCCTACACAATCAACTGGCGCAGAACAACGGTGTTCTCTGGATTGTTTTTTAAGCAAATAATGCATATTAAGATCCAAAATGCAGCAGCAGACAAAACTGGAATGGAGCCTCTTGTGCTATATGCACTTCAGTCTGCTATATACACTGCCTGCCTATATACACTGCCTGTCTGATATCTCTGCAGATGGATTAGTCCTCAGAAGGACTATTTGCTGAGATGGATATGTGTAATATACTAGTGTTCTACATTCACTACCTAATAAACAAGCAAATCTCTCCCTAGCTCAGCAGCACCTCTCCCTACACTGTCTGACTGACGACCACAGCGGTGCCAGGTGTGATATAGACCTAATCACGCTGTGCAGCCAGCCAATCACTGTAATGCCACAACCAACATGACTCCGGCATTACAGTGAGTGGCAGGCAATCCCTGCATGTTCATTGGCTCTGTAAAGAGTGCCAAACATGCAGGGAAGAGACCCAAGCATCCGTCCGAGCATCTTGCAAGTACTCAACGAGTTCCGAGCATCTTGAGTACTGAGATGCTCAGGCGAGTACCGAGTACTTGTGAGTATGCTCGCTCATCACTAGCTGTAAGCCATAATCATCACCATTAACAGAAATAAACACTTGAACTAGATCACTCTGTTTGTAATGACTCTATATAATATTTGAGTTTCACTTTTTGTATTGAAGAGCTGAAATAAATTAACTTTTTGATGATATTCTAATTTAGTGAGATGCACCTGTACATAGCAAACAACAAGTACAATAATCTTGAACAAAAAAGAGTCACCGACCAGTACAGGATGAGAGAGAAGCTTGCCAGCGATTAATCACAAACAACCTATTAGGGATGGGTGAGGATATAGTAGGTGAGGGTAGAGCTGGTCATGCAGTGGTATGGTGGAGTTAGAGTTACTGCATGTTGTATGCTTGTTGGAAGAAGTAGGTATTTATGTTCCTTTTTAAATTTCCACGGTAGACGAGAGTCTGTTATGTTGGGATAGAGAGTTCCAGAGTAGGGGAGATGCACGGGACCAATCTTGTATGCGAATGTGGAAAGAGGAGATAAGAGGGCAGTAGAGAAGGGGATCTTGTGAGGATCGGAAGTTTCGTGCAATTAAGTACTAGGCGACTATGTCACAGATGTATGGAGGAGACAGATTTTGGATGGCTTTGTATGCCAAAGTTAAGGATTTGAACTGGAGTCTCTGGGCAATGGGGAGCCATTGCAGGGATTGACAGAGGGGAGAGGCCAGAGAATAGTGGGGTGACAGGTGGATTAGTCTGGCAGCAGAGTTTAAGATAGACTGGAGGGATGATAGCATGTTAGAAGGGAGGCCACAGAGCAGGAGGTTACAGTGGTCATGGCGGGAAATGATGAGGGCTTGCACTATTGTGTTTGCAGATTCATGGTTGAGGAATGTACAAATACGGGAGATATTTTGGAGTTGGAGTTGGCAGGAAGTGGAAAGGGCTTGGATCTCAGGTTTGAAGGAGAGATCAGAGTCCAGCTTGTGGGACTGGGGAGAGCGGGCAGCCATTGAATTTGATGCATAGGTTAGTTGGGAGGGTTGAATGAGATGGTGCAAAGATGATGAATTAGGTTTTATCCATGTTAAGTTTTAGAAATCTAGCAGAGAAAAAGATAAAATAGCAGACAGACATTGTGGGATTCTGGTTAGTTACTAGGTGATATCAGGTCCAGAGAGGTAGATCTGTGTGTCATCAACATAGAGGTGATACTGATGAGACTCAGATACCTGAGGCGCACGCAAACTGTACTGTGCTCTCAGGGCAGGAAGAGAAGGAGGGTGATTATCAGGGTGAGGAGCGGGAGAACAGATGGGATGATGATGAGGTTGTAGATCACACTTGGTGTGAACCCAGATGCACACAGCTGAGTACCTCAGCAGAGGAGGTGGAGGAGGAGAAAGACAAGGAGCTTACATTACACAGACACTAAGTGATGCAACCACGACAAGCACTGCATCCACAGCCAAAACTGCGGCTGTGACCATCAGTGGTAATGGGTCTGCAGTTCACAGGGGTGGCAAGGGTTGCCTAGCTTGGGTCATTTTTTTTACCACAATGGATGACACAACTCACGTTATCTGCAAACTTTGTATAAAATGACTAAGTAGAGGCAAAAATTGCAATAATTTGACTACTTCATGCATGAACTGGCACATGCGCGATCAACATGTGTTAGACTAGGAATCTCACTCTGCTAAAATGCAGACTAGCGGGCCTTGCCAACCACCAGCCACCCTATCAACCGCAGCTGCTGCTTCTTCCTCCTCTGTCACCTTGACAAGTGTTCTCACACAGGTCTCCGGTTGCAGAACCTCCACTTGTTTACTCACTACAGTCAGGGTGAGTGAGAGCCCATCAGCTGTTACAGAAGTGGATATGTCTGCTGTTTTTGACCAATCTCAGACACCGAGCACACCACATCTTTCTCAATCCACCATAAAATCTCCACCTGCAACTCTCTCACAGTCCAGCAGTTTGTCGTGTTCACCCTACTTCACCCTCTCTCAGCACTGCAGCAAGCCCACAGTCCCGCAGTGGTGGTCATGTACAAAATGATTTCCTCCTACACATGCCAAAGCAAAGAGCTTGAACTTCACCATCTTCAATCTGGTAGCTCTGGAAATACTCCCTTTCCGCTTGGTGGATACAGATGTTTTCTGAAAGCTGATGGCTGTCGCAGTCCCCCAGTACCAGTTGCCCAGTCGCCATTACTTCTCTGTAAGAAAGATGTGGCTGTGCTACACCAGCATGTTGCAGACAACATCATCCATTCCTGGAAAAAAAACTATGTCTGCCAGGGTGCATTTCACCACTGATAATTGGACAAGAAAGCATGGCAAGGGGCGTTACATCTTGCTTACTGGGCACTGGATAACTCTAGTGGCTGTGGGGAAGGCAGTGAATGGGCTGCTCTACAATTCTTGGAATCCCCAAGGCTTGCAGGGCTTTTGGGAATGGAGAACTAAACTATTAACCACCAGAAGATGGAGAACTAAACTAATAGACAATAGGGGTTGGAGAACTAAACTTCTAAACACCTAGGGTATGAGAACTTAATCACTAGACACCAGGGGATGGAGAACAGCAATGGCTGTCTCCACTGAACCTGGAGCAAGGAAAGGCCAGGTGCGATAATGGCAAAGCAAGAAAGAACAAGTCGGGACACTTGTAAAATGCGCACACCTTAATACAATAGATAATAAAAATTACAAGCTTTATTGACCTCATTTAAAAACACTAAAAAGACCCACATAAATACCAACACCTATGATTCACAATTCATAATTGGCCATATCCAAAATTCATCTGTAATAAATACAATAATATAAGGGGTCCTTATGTTGTCACCATATAGGTACAGTATATACGATTTACTACAAAAATAGCACAAAAATAGGTATATTGCCTGACACACAACTGGATAACATCACCAGTACATGATTAATTGTATTAAGACTAGTGTTGAGCGAGCATGCTCGACACTGCTCGTAACTTGCCCGAGCATCTCGCTACTCGGGATGTTCGTCGAGCACCGAGCATTTCCGGGTTACTCGGGTGGGAGCTTGGGTCTCCGCCCTGTATGTTTGTCGCTCTTTACAGAGCCAATGAACATGCAGGGATTGCCAGCCAGTCACTGTAATGCAACAGCCATGTTGTTTGTGGGCATTACAGTGATTGGCTGGCCGAACAGCGTCACCTCGAGTATTTAAAACCGGGCGCCGCCATCTTGGACACAGTCGCCCGGGATCAGACAGTGTAGGGAGAGTGCTGCTGAGTTAGGGAGAGATATATAGTGCAAAATAGTTAGTGTAGGGTCTCTAAAGGCTGCCAAATCAAACAAACAGTCCTTTTCAGGACTAATATCCATCCCAGATATCAGGCAGGCAGGCAGGCTGTATAGGAGACGCAGTGGTTATACCAACAAACAGTGCATTACAGTCCTGTGTGCTCCTGCTGATCAAATTGCTAGATTTATTCCCCGGTCACAGACACCAATATGTCCGTTTAAAATATTCTGGTGTAGGCCAGATAACTTGAATTTTGGTTTTGCAGTTCCATGGTTCAAATCTCTGTATTATGCAGAATTTGGCCTTTTTTACATTTAAAAAAAACAATAATAGTGTCTCCCTGACTGTTCAAACCAACACTGTTCAAATTAAAGACAGCGTAGGGGTAATAACGTTAACAACATTTTGCCTAGTTGGCCATTAAGCCTCTGTCCCCTGATAACGCCAGTTAGGCGAAACATGTCGGGGAGGCTTTAATTTTGGATTTCATGATAAGACATAGGCAGTGTTAATATGAGATAGGTGGTCTGCGGCCATTAACACATGATAATGAGAATTGGTCAGATAACCACAAAGTGGAAAAGCAATATTGCAGATTACAAAATCTGACCTCACTCTGCTGCCTGTACCTATGTAAATGGAGAAGCCAGTGCCCACCGGAGGAGTCTGGTTGTCTGGTGGGCTTGGCCAATGCTGCCCTAAAGCAGGCAAGGCTAAGAAAAGTGTGGGGAAGGTTACCGGGACAAATACGGGTGGCTGGGGACTGATTATGGACACCTGGCTGCCCCCTGGCGGCTGGGGACAGAGTGTGGACACCTGGCCGCCGGGCGGCTGGGGACTGAGTATGGATATCAGGCCGCCGACGCAGCCATGACGTGGTGGCCAGATTCCGCCTCCACATGCCTAAAAGGCCCAATTTATAGTTCAAGCAAGCAGTATGGTATTGCAGCCTGGGGGTGGGTTGGTGGCAGGCTGCATACTTGCGCTTGCATTGCAAGGAATGGGGGAGGTACAATTGAACACTGCCCTGTAACAAGGACTTGCACAGGGATAGTTGCAAGTCTGCATCTTCTGATGCGGCAAGGATCACTTCTGATGGGCACACTTTTATGCAGTGACCTGGGTGTCAGAGATGCTTCCAGGGGTCTTCCCCATGCTGTACCCATGTCTTTTCAGCACTGTATGCATGTGTCACACAGCACACGGCCAGATAAGGTTGTAACATGTTAAAATGACATTTCCCGGTGAATGCATTTGTCACGGTTGAAAGCAATACAAAATTGCAAAAACGCATAAAAAATGCTACTTGTGAACATAGCCCAAGGTGTGGAGGAGTATTTTTGCTTGCTTGCACTATAAATTGGGCCTTTTAGGCATGTGGAGGCGGAATCTGGCCACCAAGTCATGGCAATATCAGCGGCCTGGTATCCATACTCGGTCCCCAGCCGCCCCACGGCCGGGTGCCGACACTCGGTCCCCAGCCGCCTGGGGGTGGCCGGGTGTCCATAAACGGTCCCCAGCCGCACCTATTTGAAGGACAGCCTAACCACAAACACGTGGACAAGTGAATGTGGCCAGGGATGGTCCATCTGATGGACGCCGTCACACTGGGTTAATATTGTGGAAGCCGGGACACAGCTGGACACTGGGATGCAACACGTCCTCCAGACATAGAGGATTGCGGGTCCTGGGTCAATCAGGCTTCAACACAAAGTTCAAAAGGTAGACAGCAGCAGTGGTCGGCCTCCTACACAATGAGTAAATTATTCATGATCATGAGACCATCCATCTCCTTAGCTTTCTGTTTCTTGGAATGCAAGTGCATTTATGTAGTAGTGGCTAGGACTTAGGTGGTCAGCGTTTTGGCGCATATCCTACCTCCTCCGAGGATTGCTGGATGTTTTCCTGCTACTATCCCAGTTATATGACTCCCGCTAAAACAAAGCTTCAGGTGATGAATGATGGATGAGGTGGTGGCAAAGGAGAAAGAACAGGAGGAACAGGTACCATTTACATCAATATCAGGCCAGTCAACCACACATGTCTTGTAGGATATGTTTCTGTACCAAAAGGAGCAGTTCAGCTACACAGTTATAGGGCATACAGTGAGTGCAATGCCTACCAAAAATTTTGAGGCACTCCAATGCCCCTTGGAAATGACATGGAGGTCAGAGGGCCTTAACTAAACCATTTTTTCCATTTCTAGCAACTGGGTCTATTGTACACTGCTGGCCTAAGCAGTGAATGGAAGGCTTTCCAAAAATTATGAGGAACTGCAATGCCCCTTGAAACAGACGTGGATTACAGCATACTAAAAACCTTCTACCCATTATTGGGGAGTTGGTCTCCGTTAGTGTTCTCCTATGCATTGAAAAGCAAAAGCTGACTAAAATTATGAGGAAATGCAATGCCCGTTGGAAGAGTCGTGGAGGTTAGAGTTAATTAAAAACAACATTTCAATGCCCCTTGGAAGAGCTGTGGAGTTCAGAGTGGTTTAACAAGACGGATTTAATGCTTCTTGGAAGAGACGTGGAGGTCAGAGTGGTATAACAAGACGGTTTTAATGTCCCCTTGGAAGAGATGTGGAGGTCACAGTAGCTTAACAAGATGGTTTTAATGCCCCTTGGAAGAGACATGGAGGTCAGAGTGGTTTAACAAGATGGTTTTAATGCCCCTTGGAAGAGTGGTGGAGGTCACAGTAACTTAACAAGACGGTTTTAATGCCCCTTGGATGAGCTGTGGTGTTCAGAGTGGTTTAGCAAGATGGTTCTAATGCCCCTTGGAAGAGCTGTGGAGTTCAGAGTGGTTTAACAAGACTGTTTTAATGCCCCTTGGAAGAGACGTGGAGGTAACAGTAGCTTAACAAGACAGTTTTAAAGCCCCTTGGAAGAGTGGTGGAGGTCGCAGTGGAATAAAAAAACAATATCAATGCCCCTTGGAAGAGTAGTGGAGGTGACAGTAGCTTTACAAGACAGTTTTAATGCCCCTTGGAAGAGTGGTGGAAGTCGCAGTGGAATAACAAGACAATATCAATGCCCCTTGGAAGAGTGGTGGAGGTCACAGTAGCTTAACAAGACATTTTTAATGCCCCTTGGATGAGCTGTGGAGATCAGAGTGGTTTAACAAGACTGTTTTAATTCCCCTTGGAAGAGTGGTGGAGGTCACAGTAGCTTAACAAGACAGTTTTAATGCCCTTTGGAAGAGACGTGGAGTTCAGAGTGGTTTAACAAGATGGTTTTAATGCCTCTTGGAAGAGACGTGGAGGTCACAGTAGCTTAACAAGATGGTTTTATTGCCCCTTGGAAGAGACATGGAGGTCACAGTAGCTTAACAAGACAGTTTTAATGTCCCTTGGAAGAGTGATGGAGGTTGAAGTGGAATAAAAAGACAATATTAATGCCCCTTGGAAGAGTGATAGAGGTCATAGTAGCTTAAAAAAACGGCTTTAATGCCCCTTGGAAGAGCTGTGGAGTTCAGAGTGGTTTTACAAGATGGTTTTAATGCCCCTTGGAAGAGTGGTGGAGGTCGCAGTGGAATAAAAAGACAATATCAATGCCCCTTGGAAGAGTGGTGGAGGTCACAATAGCTTAACAAGACGGATTTAATGCCCCTTGGAAGAGACGTGGAGGTCACAGTAGCTTAACAAGACAGTTTTAATGTCCCTTGGAAGAGTGATGGAGGTTGAAGTGGAATAAAAAGACAATATCAACGCCCCTTTGAAGAGGGGTAGAGGTCACAGTAGCTTAACAAGACGGCTTTAATGCCCCTTGGAAGTGCTGTGAAGTTCAAAGTGGTTTATCAAGACGGTTTTAATGCCCCTTGGAAGAGTGGTAGAGGTCACAGTAGCTTAACAAGACAGTTTTAATGCCCCTTGGAAGAGTGGTGGAGGTTGCAGTGGAATAAAAAGACAATATCAATGCCCCTTGGAAGAGTGGTGGAGGTCACAGAAGCTTAACAAGATGGTTTTAATGCCTCTTGGAAGAGCTGTGGAGTTCAGAGTGGTTTAGCAAGACAGTTTTCATGCCCCTTGCAAGAGCCATGCAGTTCAGCATATAAAAAACATTATTCTTATTATTGGGGAGTGGGTCTCCCATAGTCTTTGCCTACGCCTTCCAAGTAAAAGCTGCCAAAAATTAGGATGGAGGAACTTGCAATGCTGGCAAACAAGAGCCATGCAGTACAGCATATTAAAAACATTATTCCCATTATTGGGGAGTGGGTCTCCCATAGTCTTTGCCTATGCATGCCAAGCAAAAGCTGCCATAAAATAGGATGGAGGAACTAGCAATGCTGGCAAACAAGAGCCATGCAGTACAGCATATTAAAAACATTATTCCCATTATGTGGGAGTGGGTCTCCCATAGTCTTTGCCTATGCCTTCCAAGCAAAAGCTGCCAAAAATTAGGACGGAGGAACTTGTAATGTTGGCAACACGGACCACGGTCACCCTGGTGGTATAGTGGTGGTGGAGGCTGAGTATAAGAAGAAGAGCAAAATACAGCCGAAATGAGGAAGCGTATACCCAAGTGTGGGTGTGAAGCGGTGCATGGGAATACACCTCCCGAAATAAAACAGTGGATCTGACTTTATGTTACTCTGCTGTCATTTTGTGGCGATGAGAAGTCTGGCCCAATCCAGCTCTTGTTCATTTTGATAAAAGTCTGCTTGTCAGCATTGTCAGTTGACAGGCGAGTGCGCTTATCTGTTATAATTCCCCCAGAGGCACTAAAAACACGCTCCGATAACACGCTAGCGGCATAGCAGGCCAGGACCTCCAAAGCGTACTGAGCGAGTTCATTCCAAGTGTCCAGCTTGGATACCCAATAATTAAAAGGCACAGAGGAATCACGGAGGATGCTGGAATTGTCGGCAAGGTACTCCCTCACCATCTTTTGAAACTTTCCACTCCTTGTGAGAGAACCCCGCGCCTCAGGGCCTGTAAGCTGGGCGGGTCTCAGAAAACTGTCCCAGAATGTTGACAGTGTTCCCCTGCCTCTGCTGGATTGGAGTTGCATCTCTCTCGCCTGTACGCCTTGGTTGGTCAACGAGCTGTGACCTCTGCCGCTAGCGTGCTCAGATGGGAATTTTTTTAACAAGGGCCTTGCAGCAAGGGCCTTCTGGTACTGCCACATTTTTGTAGACCTCTCCACCTCAGGAATAAGAGAGTGAAAGTTCTCCTTGTAGCGGGGGTCTAAAAGTGTCACCAACCAGTAATGACTTTCATCCAACATTTTGACAACGCGAGGGTCACGCTTAAGGCAGCATGACATAAAGTCAGCCATGCTTGCCAGACTGGTAACGGGCAAGACTTCCATGTCCTCACCAAGATGATGACTGACCATGCTCTCCGCCTCCTCCTCCTCCTCCTCTTCCCCCCTGTCCTCAGGCCACCCACGCTGAACAGACGGTATGACAGTTGTACAGGTACTACCATCTACAGTGCATGATACCAGCTCCTGTTCTTACTCCTCCTCCTCCTCCTCTCACTCATTGTCCCCCAATGCACGTTGGGATGAGATGAGGCTGAGCTGTGTGTAATCTCCCATTACGGCTTCTTGATCCATCTTATCATACTCTGGCTGAAATGCCTCCTCTTTAATTCTCTGCAGAGAGCGTTGCAAAAGACAGACAAGTTGGATGCTGACGCTAATGATGGCGTCATCACCACTCACCATCTTGGTGGACTCCTCAAAGTTTGTCAGGATGGTACATATGTCAGACATCCAGGTCCACTCCTGAGGTCTTATGTGTGAAGTCTGATCTGAATATCGAAGGCCTTGTTGCAGCTGGTACTCCACAACTGCTCTCTTCTGCTCACAAATCCTTTGCAAAATGTGGAGGGTAGAGTTCCAACATGTGGGGACATCACACACCAGTCGGTGTGCCGAAAGCTGCAAACGCTGCTGCAACACAGCAAGGGCGGCGGAAGCTGTAGCCGACTTCTGAAAATGAGTTGACAGGTGGCGTACTTTGACAAGCAGATCTGGCAACTCGGGGAACGATTTAAGAAACCGCTGAACCACGAGGTTAAGCACATGAGCCAGGCATGGTACGTGTGTGATCTCGCCTCGCCTCAGAGATGCCACCAGGTTACGGCCATTGTCACACACGACCATGCCTGAATGTAGGTTAAGCGGTCTCAGCCACAGATCTGCCTGCTCTTTCATAGCTGTCCACAACTCACAAGCAGTGCGAGGTTTATCACCTAAGCTTATGAGTTTCAGCACAGCCTGTTGCCGCTTGGCGGAGGCAGTACTGCAGTGCTTCCAGCTTGCAACTGATGTGGTGATATCTGAGATGGAGGCTGAACATGAGGAGGAGGAGGATGATGCGCAGGAGCTGTACACTGTGGGGGAGACTCTGACTGACATAGGGCCCGCAATCCTTGGTGTGGGGAGGATGTGTTCCGTCCTAAGGTCCGATTGGGTCCC
This sequence comes from Phyllobates terribilis, assembly GCF_046119375.1. NCBI lineage: Eukaryota > Metazoa > Chordata > Amphibia > Anura > Dendrobatidae > Phyllobates > Phyllobates terribilis. The sequence goes on from NW_027362764.1 coordinate 451,743,910, forward strand.
GTCTTCCACTTTGTTTACCCAGTGTGCCGTCAGGGAGATGTACCGTCCCTGGCCACAAGCACTTGTTCACGTGTCCGTTGTCAGGTGGACTCTCCCAGTGACTGCGTTGTTGAGGGCACGGCAGATGTTTTGGGACACGTGTTTGTGTAGTGCGGGGATGGCACAGCAGGCAAAATAGTGTCAGCTGGGGACCGAGTACCAAGGGACGGCCACTGCCATAAGGTTGCGGAAGGATTCCGTCTCCCCCACCTAAAAGGCAGCATTTCCAACGCAAGCAGTCGTGGAATGTGCGAATTTAGGACTGTGGCCTGTGGGGCGTTGGCTGTGAATTTGCGCTTTCGTTCAAAGGTCTGGGATATGGACAATTGAACGCTACGGTGGGATGTGGACATGGATGCTGATGCTGTTTCTTGAGAAACTGCCATAACAAGTGAAGACTGAGAGGAGGGGGCATCTTTGCATGCGGTATGGACAGGGGATTGCCTTGCACGTACAACAGGGGGTTCTGTTACACGCACAATAGCGGAAGAAGCAGTGGTGACACCCACTGACACTGGTCGTGGACCCTGGGGTTTGCCCCACAAAGTCGGGTGCTTTGCTGACATGTGCCTAATCATGCTGGTGGAGGTCAGGCTGGTAGTTTTGTCACCCCTGCTGATGCTGGCATGGCAGGTGGTACAAATGGCCTTTTGTGGTTATCCGCAGAGTCTTTAAAAAAATTCCAGACTCTGGAAGACCTACCCGTTGTCTTGGCAACATCCCTCGTGTTGGTGTTACGGGGAACTGTTGCCCGCCTTCTGTGTGCGGCCACCACACTGCTTCTTCCTGCCTGTTGGGGTACTCTGCCTCTCTCCCCCTGTGTGCTGCTGGCCTCGCTCTGCGTGTCCTCCTGCCACGTTGGGTCAGTTACTAGATCATCCACCACCTCCTCCTCTTCCACTTGCACACCACGATCCTCCTCCTCAATTTGTGGCAATTGTATCTCGTCATCGTCCACCTCTTGTGACAAATTGCCAGCGTCGACTTCCTCTGACAGTGGCTTTTCAAATATTTGGGCATCGTTACATGGGATCTCCTCTTCCACCACTTCTCGCGGAGCAGGCGAGGGGCACAAATATGGAAATGGACCAGTGAACAGCTCTTCAGAGTGTTCAAGTGTGGGATCAGTTGCTGTTGATGACACTCGGCATGGTGGGAGGAAGGAGCATCAGGGTGAGAAGGAGTATGCGGTCGAGACTCACGGCTACTAAAGCTTGACCATGTGGAAGACAGACCGGAGGTGGTGGTGCCCAGGTAACTGGAAGTATTATCTGCTATCCAATTAATAACCTGTTCACACTGATCAGTTAGCAATATTGGTGTTGTAGTGTGCTTCCCTAGTAATTCGGTCAAGAAGTGGGAGCGAGAAGGTGTGGCTGTTGGCAGTGGCACATTTTCACCTTGGCCACGGCCTCGTAATCTAAACGCACCATCACCAGAACGTCCACTTCCACGTCCCTTGCCACGCGCCTTGACCATTGTAAATGAAGTAAAATAGCTTACACTCGCACTATCAATGGAAAAAGGGTAATAAAAAAGATATTAGAACCATGGAAGAGGAAAACCACAGTTCTATTTCTCTGGCCTACACCATAATCTTTTAAACAGATATATTTGTGTCTGATCAGTCAGGGAGACACTATTACTGTTTTTTTTAACGGAAAAACATCCAAAAGCTGAATAATACAGAGATTTGAACCATGGAACTGCAAAACCACAGTCCTAGTTATCTGGCCTACACCAGAATCTTTTAAACAAATATATTTGTGTCTGAACAGTCAGCGAGACACTATTACATTTTTTTTTTACGGAAAAACGGCCAAAAGCTGAATAATACAGAGATTTGAAACGTGGAACTGCAAAACCACAGTTATAGTTATGTGGCTTACACCAGAATCTTTTAGACAGATAGATTTGTGTCTGAACAGTCAGGGAGACACTATTACTGTTTTTTTTACAGAAAAAATGCCAAAAGCAGGATAATAGAGATTTGAACCATGGAACTGCAAAACCACAGTTCTAGTTATCTGGCCTACACCAGATTCTTTTAAACAGATATATTTGTGTCTGAACAGTTAGCGAGACACTATTACTGTTTTTTTTTACGGAAAAATGGCCAAAAGCTGGATAATACAGAGATTTGAACCGCAGAACTGCAAAACCACAGTTATAGTTATGGGGCCTACACCAGAATCTTTTAAACAGATATATTTGTGTCTGAACAGTCAGGGAAACACTATTACTGTTTTTTTTACGGAAAAAATGCCAAAAGCAGGATAATACAGAGATTTGAACCGTGGAACTGCATAACCACAGTTCTAATTATCTGACCTACACCATAATCTTTTAAACAGATATATTTGTGTCTGAACAGTCAGCGAAACACTATTACTGTTTTTTTTTACGGAAAAAAGGCCAAAAGCTGGATAACACAGAGATTTGAACCGTGGATCTGCAAAACCAAAGTTCTAGTTATCTGGCCTACACCAGACTCTTTTAAACAGATATATTGGTGTCTGAACAGTCACAGACACAGTCAATTATTTTTTTGGGAGGGGGAAATACCAAAAGGTTAATAAGACGCGTATTTGTACAGTCTGACTGAGAAGAAAAAAAATACAGGAATTAGATGAAAAAAAAAACAGTTTTCCTGGCCCCTGAAACCGGGGGATAAGTCTAGCAATTTGACCAGCAGGAGCACAGAGGACTGTAATGCAGCGTTTGTTGGTATAACCACTGCGTCTTCTATACAGCCTGCCTGCCTGCCTGATATCTGGGATGGATATTATTCCTGAGAAGGACTGTTTATTTGATCTGGCAGGCTTTAGAGACCCTACACTACCTATTTCGTACTATATATCTCTCCCTAATTCAGCACTGTCTGATCCCGGGGCGACTGTGTCCAAGATGGCGGCGCCCGGTTTTAAATACTCGAGGTGACACTGTGCGGTGAGCCAATCACTGTAATGCCCACAAACAACATGGCTGCGGCATTACAGTGACTGGCTGGCAATCCCTCCATGTTCATTGGCTCTGTAAAGAGCGCCAAACGTGCAGGGCGGAGACCCTAGCTCCCGCCCGAGTAACCCGGAAATGCTCGGTGCTCGCCGAACATCCCGAGCAGTGAGATGCTCGGGAAAAGTACCGAGCAGTGTCGAGCATGCTTGCTCAACACTAGTGCCAATATATCAAAAAGTTTTTTTTTGCACTTGTAATTAGAGATGAGCGTTGTTCGACTCGAATTGTTCGCAAATCTCAAATTCAAGCTGTTTTGGGCGGTGTTCGAGCCGTTCAGCAAACACGAACGATTTGAAAAAAATTCGGCTGTTCGAGGTTATGTTCGATAACTGTTCGTGCACCAAAATCATAACTGGATTTTTTCTCAGTAACGATGAAAATTAATGTTAATACGCAGCTTGAGTGTACAGCGGGGCGGGGGGAGGGGCAGGGGTTGGATCTCTGCAGGAATAATGAAAATCTCCATTTTTTTTCTCTTTCCCGCATCTACAGTGGGGAGGTGCAATCTGTCAGCCTATCAGCAGCGCACACACGGAGCGAATTGCTTTTCTTCACGCAGGCAAGGGCATATGTCATTGGCAGTGTATGTCACATGTCCTTGCCCTATAAGACCCAGCCATTTTCCCCGTCGCCACCATTTTCTCATTGCTGCAGCTGCGTGTTAGACGGCACCGCTGTTGCTGTGTGCGCTATACCTTGTTAATTTCAAGCCAATTTTCGCACAAATCTACAGATAGCTTGGGAGTAGGGAATAGTTGTGATTGCAGTCCTTTTAATGACTAGTTTACAGCATTTCCTACGACTTTTATCAGGCAGGTCTGTGCTCTTAAATAGATAGGTTGGGAGTAAAGACTAATTGTAATTGCAGTCCTTTTCAGGACTAAGTCACATCAGTTCCTATCAGTTTTTGCCAGGCAGGTCTGTGCCAGTGCTGTGCAAGTTTTTTTCACAGCATTTGGCTAAATCTAGCAAAGATAATCCTTTTTGGCCTATTGCAGAGTGTGTTAGTCAGTGGAGTTGCCTATCTGTGTTGCAAGCTACACCACCTGTGTATAGAAAACCAATTTTTTTACTGCACCTAGTGAAGTAAAATCTTTTGGGCAGAGCATCATTCTATTAGTCCATCTTTACTGACCTCCATCAGGTTGCAAATTGAATATAATTTTTTTCTGCATCTAGCTCTGAAAAAATATTTGGGCTTCTAGCAGTGTGTGGGACTTGTTCTTTTAGTCCATCTATACTGACCTCCATCAGGTTGCAAACTAAAAATAATTTTTATCTGCATCTAGCTCTGAAAAAATATTTGGGCTTCTAGCAGTGTGTGGGACTTGGTCTATTAGTCCATCTATACTGACCTCCATCAGGTTGCAAATTGAATATAATTTTTTTCTGCATCTAGCTCTGAAAAATATTTGGGCTTCTATCAGTGTGTGGGACTTGGTCTATTAGTCCATCTATACTGACCTCCATCAGGTTGCAAATTGAATATAATTTTTTTCTGCATCTAGATCTGAAAAAATATTTGGGCTTCTAGCAGTGTGTGGGACTTGTTTTATTAGTCCATCTATACTGATCTCCTTCAGGTTGCAAATTAAAAATAATTTTTATCTGCATTTATTTCTGAAAAAATATTTGGGCTTCTAGCAGTGTGTGGGACTTGGTCTATTAGTCCATCTATACTGACCTCCATCAGGTTGCAAATTGAATATAATTTTTTTCTGCATCTAGCTCTGAAAAAATATTTGGGCTTCTAGCAGTGTGTGGGACTTGGTCTATTAGTCCATCTATACTGACCTCCATCAGGTTGCAAATTGAATATAATTTTTTTCTGCATCTAACCCAGCCAATAGTTTTGGCCTAATACCACAGTTTGGCCACTCAGCTCTGCTCGGTTCCCATCCATTGTTTTTTTGTGCAAACAACTCCAGAATTGTGAATTAGTTAACCACCAAAATGAGTGGAAAAAGGGCTGCTGCTGGTGGAAAGGGGAATAGGCGTGTTGGGAAGGGGAAAAAAGGTTGTGTCCGTGGGGTAGGTGTTAAAGCAACAGTAACATCTGCAGAAGAAAGACCATCTAACAGCCAAACTAAAATGTCTACTTTTTTTAGCGGACAATGTGATAAGATCCCTTTCTTACGGCCACGCCAATCGCTACAAATTCCAGATGAGGCACAAAAACAGCAGGTGCTTCAACGGATTTCAAGTGCTCCTTTAAGTGGGCTCTCCTCCACATCAACTTCAACATCACAAATACTCCAGTCCTCAGAGGTGTCACCCCAATCGCACTTGCTTCCTCACAGCTCCCAAATCTCCAGCTGCCCGTCTGAGTATGAGGTAGAACAGAAGGTTGAGTCTGCAGAGCTGTTTACTCATACTATAGCCTGGGAATCATAGTTCGGCTCCAGCGCTTCTGTGAATCCAGACGAGGAAATGATCAGCACTGATGCCCAGAATCTTTATGAGTCGGATCCAGGACCAGACGCAGAAGGTTCTGACCATAATGTAGACCCTCGTTCTCAAACTGTACTTCCTGTTTGTGGAGACAATGAGGAAGACGATGATGAAACTCAAATACCTGATTGGAGCGACAACTTGAGTCTTTTGTCAGGGCAGGAAGAGGTTGGCTCTGAGGACGACGGGTGTGATAACACACAGGGTGATGATGACGAGGTTGGAGATCCCAATTACTGTCAACCCACAGTCAGCCAGTCGATGAGGTCAGCAGAGGCGGTGGAGGAGGATGCTAGTGACGACGAGGTCAGGTTGCGCCTTCCTGGACAGAGACGTAGTACTGGAAGCACGTCAACAACTGCATCCTCAAACACAACTCTGCCTCTGACCACAAGTCGTGGTGGCTCTTCAGGTCGCATGGGTGCTTAACCTTGCATAGCCTGGGCATTTTTTCAGATCAATAAGGATGACTCAACTCGTGTTATCTGTAACATTTGTCAGCAAAAGCTAAGTAGAGGCCAAAAAATACATAGTTTGAGTACTTCAAGCATGAACCGGCACATGGACATGAAGCATAAGTTGCAGTGGGAAGCTCACTGTGCTACAATGCGGCCTAGCCGGCCGGGCCAACCACCGTCTGCCACATCTTGTGCATCCGCGGCCTCTTCATCCTCTGTGACTGGGGGGACAGCAGTCACACCTGTTTTGGGACGCAGACCTGCCACTTCTTTACCCGCAACAGTCAGCGTGATTGGCAGGTCATTATTTTCTTTGGAGGTGGTAACACCAGCTGGTGTTGAGCGCTGTCCGACATCGTTAGCACCACTTTTGCCGGGGACACCCTTATCAACCCCGTCTAAGCACAACAGCCAGCCCTCGGTCCCTCAGATGTGGACAAGTAAAAGACCATTTCCTCCTAGCCATGAGAAAGCTAAGAGGTTGAATTTCACCGTCTGCAAGCTCTTGGCTACAGAAATGCTGCCTTTCCGCCTGGTGGACACAGAGGATTTTCGAGACCTTATGTCCGTCGCAGTGCCCCAGTACTAGATGCCCAGTCGGCACTACTTCTCTAAGAAAGGTGTGCCTGTGCTTCACCAGCATGTCGCACACAACAACACCGCTTCTTTGAGAAACTCTGTGTGTGACAGGGTGCATTTCACCACAGACACTTGGACAAGTAGGCATGGACAGGGGCGTTACATGTCGCTGAGTGGGCACTGGGTAACTATGGTGACAGCAGGACAAGGGGCTGCTGTCCAAGTCTTGCCGTCCCCACGAGTTGTGCGTCAATCCTCTTTATCTCAAAGTTCCTCCACTGCTTCTGCCTCCTCAACCTCCTCTCGGTCCTCCACCTGCACCCAAAGCCTGTCTGGTGATGCCACAAGCTTTCTAACTGCGCAGAAGGGATCCTGCACACCTCCTTACCATTCTGGCAGTAGGGCTCAACGTCATCAGGCGGTTTTTACTTTGAAATGTCTGGGAAATGTGACTCACACAGCTGAGGAGTTGTGGTCTGCTCTGGAGAACCAATTTCATGAATGGTTGTCTCTACTGGACCTGAAACCAGGGAAGGCCGTGTGCGACAATGCTGCAAACCTGGGTGTGGCCCTTCGCCGGGGAATGTCACACACGTGCCTTGTATGGCTCACGTGTTGAACCTGGTTGTCCAGCAATTTTTAGCCCACTATCCCGGACTAGATGGCCTTCTGCAGAGGGCACGGTCGCTGTGTGCTCACTTCCGCCGTTCGCATCCCACAGCTCAGCGACTTACATCTCTACATTAGTCGTTGGGCCTGCCACTTCACCGGCTAAAATGCGACTGTGGCAGCACCGACAAGCCCTGGTGCAATACGTTCTGACGTATAGCCTGGGCCAACGAGATCCAGAGGTGGGGCAAATCACGCTGGAGGAGTGGTCTCAGATCAGGGACCTATGCACCCTTCTGCACAGTTTTGAAATGGCGACGAAGATGTTTAGTGCTGACGATGCCATTATCAGCATGACTATTCCGGTGATATACATGCTGGAGCACATGTTAAACAGACTTCGGAGTCAGGTGGTGGCACAAGAGGAGGTGGAGGAAGTAGAGGAGGAGGAGTTGTAGGTTGAAGGGTTAACATCTGCAAGGTCCAGACGGTCGGCAGCACCAATGTGGCAGGCATGTGAGGGTGGGGGAGATGGTTTTACCAGGGCGCATGGTAGCAGCCAAACTAGTGAGAAAGGTGCAGGAGCCCAGGAAGAAGTGGAGGACGAACTGATGGAAGACTTATCAGATGAGGGAGACCTTGATCACATTTCTGATGTGCGAGGTTGGGGGGAGAGGACTGTGGAAGGAAGCATGATTGTTACCTCGCCACCAACACAACAGGGACTTGGTGCTCCTGGATGCGCAAGACACATGAGTGCCTTCTTGCTGTACTACCTGCAACATGACCCTCGAATTGTGAGAATTAGAAATAATCCTGACTACTGGGTTGCCACACTGTTAGATCCCCGGTATAAAAGTAAATTTGCAGAAATTATTCCTGCCATAGAAAGGGATGCACGCATGCAGGAGTATCAGCAGAGACTGTTGCAGAATCTTACAAGTGCTTTTCCACATAACACCAGCGGTGTACGTAGTGAATCTCACAGTTCCAACTTGCCAACCGTGGGACCGTCGAGTGTTCAGCACTCAAACCGTAACAGAAACACAGTATCTGCTGGTAACATCAATTTTGCGGAATCATTTCACCACTTTTTTAGCCCATCCTTTGCAAGGCCACAGGAGACAAGAAGTCTGACACATAGTCAACGCCTAGAGACGATGGAACAGGAGTATCTCCAAGTAAACATTGAAGCCATGACTGTGTCACTGGACCCTTGCTCTTGTTGGGCTTCCAATCTGGATAAATGTCCGGAGCTAGCCACTTAAGCCTTGGAGATCTTGTCATGCCCCACAGCCAGCGTTCTGTCTGAACGTGTGTTCAGCGCTGCTGGTGGTGTGCTGTCAGATAAGCGCACGCGGATCTCCACTGATAATGTAGACAGACTCACATTCATAAATATGAGCAAATCATGGATCCAAAATGACTTTTGTACCCCTGTGTCATGCTGTGGAGAGTAAAAGCTTGATGATTGGTTAAAATCACCTCACCAACCGTTTTAAGCTTTCAAATTACTAATCATGTTTATCTGTATCTTGGCTGGAAAATAATTTGGGCTTTGTAGCAGTGTGCAGTATTGATTATATTAGGCCATCTATACTAAGCTCCACCAGATTTAAAATTAATAATAATTTTTAGCTGCTTCTAGCCCCGAAAATAAGTGCCTTCTTGCTGCACTACCTACAACATGACCCTCAGATTGTCAGAATTCGAAGTAATCCAGACTACTGGGTTGCCACACTCTTAGATCCCCCACACTCTTCGATCAACCTTTTCATTTTAAAAAAGACCAAAAAATGGTCATTTTTGAAATTATAAGCATTAGCAGGTTATTAGAAACTGAAATCAAACAGTTTTCAACTCAAAACTTTATTCTAGGTAATGTTACATTTGCACATAGGACACCTTGTTCGAAAGGAGCTTCTGAACTCTCTCGTCCATTGAATTTGTCAGGTTTGGGATGGTTTCTGCTTCAATTGTTTTGCATGAGGACAGAATACCCTCCCAGAGCTGTTGCTTAGATGTGAACTGCCTCCCGCCATCATAGACACTCCTTTTGATGATGCTCCAGAGGTTGTGAATGGGGTAGAGGTCAGGGGAGCATGGGGGTCACACCATAAGTTTGTCCCCTTTTATGCCCATATCAGCCAGAGATTCAGATGTGTTATGTGCAGCATGAGACGGTGCACTATCATGCATGAAAATGATCTTGCTGTGGAATACACGGTTCTTCTTCTTGAACCATGGCAGGAAGTGCTGTTTGAGATTCTCCACATACATTATGGAGTTCATCTTTACCCCTTCAGGGATCCTAAAGGGGCCAACAATCTCTCTCCCCATGATTCCAGCCCAAAACATTACTCCACCTCCTCCTTGTTGGCGCTGTAGCCGTGTTTGCGTGGGGTGTCCATCAACCAACCATCCTCCACTCCATCCATCTGGACCATCGAGCGTTGCATGGCACTCATCCGTGAACAAAACAGTTTTGAAATCAGTCTTCATGTAATGTTTGGCTCACTGGAGCCATTTCTGCTTGTGTGCAGTGGATAGAGGAGGTCGACAGGATGGCGTATGCACAGCAGCAGACCTCTGAAGGACCCTGCATCTTGATGTTCGGGGGACGTTGGAGGCACCAGCAGCTTCAAAAACTTGTCTGCTGCTATGACAAGGCTTTTTTGCCGCAGCTCTTTTAACCTGACGTAATTGCCTGTAGGAAAGAGTCCTCAATTTGCCCTTATCAGCACGCACACGTGTGTACTGTGAATCAGCTACATACTTCTTGATTGCCAAGACACTTCATCCTGATCATCGCACAATGTTGATTGTAGTCATGCCTTGACCTAAACACTCCACAATTTGTTGCTTCTCAGCAGCCGAAACATCCTTTTTCTTTCCCATTTTGACAGAAAATGTAAGCTGCTTAATAATGTGGGACAGCCTTCTTAAGTAGTCTTGCCTTTCATTGGACACACCTGCCAAACTAATTAGCACAGGTGTCTGCAATTGCTTACAGTGATATAAAGAGCCCTGACACACATCACCATCAATGAGTTTAACTGACAAACAAACAAATTCTTCCCTTACCACTCCTAAACACTTTTTGCATAATAATTTGGAACACAGTGTACATGTGCTTTTCCACAAAACACCAGTGGTTCACGTAGTGTATCTTACAGTTCTAACTTGCCAACCGTGGTCTGTATGGAATTGTTCAATAAAGGGCCCAAAATTAAGATAACATAGACGGGAGAGGTCTCTGTGAATAGGAATTCCTAAGTATTTGATACCCTGTGAGGGCCAGGCAAAGGGAAAGTTGGACTGGATGGAATCCTGTATGGATTTGGGAAGGAGACATCGAGGGCCTCAGACTTCGCTGCATTGATTTTAAAATTTGACCATGTAACAAAGTGATCTATTTCAGCCATAACAGCAGGGATGGATATATGTGATTGAGTGATATATACTAGGACATCATCAGCAAATAGAGAGCACTTATACTCGGTGCCTCCCACCTCAATCCACCTAATATTGGGGTTATGGCAAATTGATGAGAGCAGGTGCTCCGTCACTAGGATGTATAAGAGGGGGGACAGAGGACATCCCTGCCTTGTCCTATTGGTGATTATGAAAGGTGATGAAAATGTTCTGACGCGCCCCCTGGGCCTTGGGACACCCGGAGCCGGGGCCTTTTTGGTGGATTCTTGTGGTTGTAGTCTCCGTGGTGGCGACCCGGTTCCGTGGCTCACTCGGTCAAACCAGTGGCGGAACTATTTATGTGGTTTTGATGTTTAAATGTCCGACTACGCCACCCGTGGATTGCGGTCAGAGTGAACCGCCGCTGCAGGGCAGACCGCTGAGGCTGGTGTTGTGGGTGCAGCAGAGCGTAGCATAACTCCCCACGGGAGGAGTATAGCCTCTGGGCAGTGTATGCGGAGGATGGGGGTGATGGTGCAGGGCAGCAGCAGTAACGACACGGAGTCAGTGATGCAGTCCAGGGCCTTTACTCACAGTTCTTATTATCCAGACCACTTCTGCAGGTAATGGCTGCCCACGTCGTACTGTGCTCACCAGGTGAGGGGCTCAGACAACTCCCAGATAACTTTTGAGCGCTTCACAGGACCCCCTTTGTGTGTCCTTTGTCTGGCCTTTCTTACCAACCCTTCTGTCCGGCTGCCTCGGGCCTCCTCTTGGTAAACTTGGCGACAGTATCCCTGACCCTATGTGGTGCCTTCCTAGCTGGTGTAGCGAGGGGCTGCGCCACATAAAATGTCACAGCCTCCGGTTTCTAGCTGAGGGTCGTTTCCCGCCTTCACTAGTTTCGGGGACCGGTCTCCCCCTTTGGCCTGACCCCTCCACCCAGGTGGATTCAGGCGTGCTGTGGCGACTCGCCCATCCGCACCCCTGGGATCCCTTCGTTCCTCATTCCTGGAGCCTTCTCTGCTCCTCTTCCTTCCTTCTCCCTCTTTCAGGCCTGGGCCTCTGTTACTAGGCCTGCCTCCGGAGGAGAGCTAATGCAGAGCCCCTGCTCCCTGTCACTTCAGCTCAGACTTCTCTGCACTGAACTAAGATGGTGCACACCTTTTATACTCCCTTCTCAATTCACCCAGGAACTGCTTCCTCCCTGCTCCTGCACTACAGGGTTCCCCTTCCTCAGTGTTCCCTCCCCCCACTGGAGCCAGGGACAGGGACTGTCTTGCGCATCTCAGAGGCATATTGGTCGCCCTGCCCCACGGCAATGTGGTGTAATGCATGCAGGTGTCGGGTCCTGATCCACACTCCATCCTTACCTGAGAGTGAGATGTCACACCTCTGGGTGAGGTGCAATACCTCTGTAGCAACCTCAGGGTGCTACAGTTCCATTTATCTTCAGCCTAGTAGACGTATTGCGATACAGGGCCTTGATTTTGGCTATAAAAGGGTCCCCTAGACCCTTACCCCAAGCTTTTTAAGAGAATCATATATGGCGTCCCAGGAGACTCTATGGAATGCTTTCTCAGCATCCAACGAGAGTATCTAATTACAAATTTTTAACTCCATCTATCCCAGGAAATACTTTGTGCCTAGTAGCAGTGTCTGCTAGTCAGCGGATTATCCCGGCTGTTAAGCAAGCTACACCACCTGTAGTTTGGACACTTAATTTTTTCAAAGGAAATGCTTCGGGACCACGGGATACTCAGTGAAGAGCATAAGGAGGCACCCCAAGGCATAGGGGCTGGGACTGGCGGTAGGATGCCTTGCGGTGGACAGCAGAGCTCGATCCTTATAAAAGCTTTTTAACTGCAGCAGATTTAGTGGACGCTACTGGAGCAGGAATTACGCGGCTGCTGGCATGAGACTTGCCCTCCAATAGATCCTTGTAAAAGTATTTAAAGTGTATTCATTCAAATTAGAGAGACAATTTAAATTAAAAAGCTTAGAGCTGCCTCCACCACAGGGGGACTCCACGGGTGGCGTAGTCGGACATTTAAACATGAAAACCACATAAATAGTTCCGCCACTGGTTTGACCGCCCTGAGCCACGGAACTGGGTCGCCGCCACGAAGACTACAACCACCAGCATCCACCAAAAAGGGTCCGGCTACGGGTGTCCCAAGGCCCAGGGGGTGCGTCAGAACATTTTCATCACCTTTCACAATCACCAATGGGACAAGGCAGTGATGTCCTCTGTCCCCTCTCTTATACAGTGACGGAGCACCTGCTCTCATCAATTCGCCATAACCCCAATATTAGGTGGATTGAGGTGGGAGGCACCGAGTACAAGTGCTCTCTATTTGCTGATGATGTCCTAGTATATATCACTCAATCACATATATCCATCCATGCTGTTATGGCTGAAATAGATCACTTTGTTACATGGTAAAATTTTAAAATCAATGCAGCGAAGTCTGAGGCCCTCGATGTCTCCCTCCCCAAATCCATATAGGATTCCATCCAGTCCAACTTTCCCTTTGCCTGGCCCTCACAGGGTATCAAATACTTAGGAATTCCTATTCATAGAGACCTCTCCCATCTATGTTATCTTAATTTTGGGCCCTTTATTGAACAACTCCATACAGACCACGGTTGGCAAGTTAGAACTGTAAGATTCACTACGTGAACCGCTGGTGTTTTGTGGAAAAGCACATGTACACTGCGTTCCAAATTATTATACAAAAAGTGTTTAGGAGTGATAAGGGAAGAATTTGTTTGTTTGTCAGTTAAACTCATTGATGGTGATGTGTGTCAGGGCTCTTTATATCACTGTAAGCGGGCCAAACATTACATGAAGACTGATTTCAAAACTGTTTTGTTCACGGATGAGTGCCGTGCAGCGCTCGATGGTCCAGATGGATGGAGTGGAGGATGTCTGGTTGATGGACACCCCACGCAAACACGGCTACAGCGCCAACAAGGAGGAGGTGGAGTAATGTTTTGGGCTGGAATCATGGGGAGAGAGATTGTCGGCCCCTTTAGGATCCCTGAAGGCGCTAAAGATGAACTCCATAATGTATGTGGATTTTCTCAAACAGCACTTCCTGCCATGGTTCAAGAAGAAGAACCGTGTATTTCACAGCAAGATCATTTTTCTGCATGATAATGCACCATCTCATGCTGCACATAAAACATCTGCATCTCTGGCTGATATGGGCATAAAAGGGGACAAACTTATGGTGTGACCCCCATGCTCCCCTGACCTCTACCCCATTCAGAACCTTTGGAGCATCATTAAAAGGAGTGTCTATGATGGCGGGAGGCAGTTCACATCTAAGCAACAGCTCTGGGAGGGAATTCTGTCCTCATGCAAAACAATTGAAGCAGAAACCATCCAAAACCTGACAAATTCAATGGACGAGAGAGTTCAGAAGCTCCTTTCGAACAAGGGGTCCTATGTGAAAATGTAACATCACCTAGAATAAAGTTTTGAGTTGAAAACTGTTTGATTTCAGTTTCTAACAACCTGCTAATGCTTATAATTTCAAAAATGACCATTTTTTGGTCTTTATTAAAATGAAAAGGTTGATCGAAAAGTTTTGGGGGATCTAAGAGTGTGGCAACCCAGTAGTCATGATTACTTCGAATTCTGACAATATGAGGGTCATGCTGCAGGTAGTGCAGCAAGAAGGCACTTATGTGCCTTGGGCATCTCGGAGCCCCAAAATTATTTTCCGGGCTAGATGCAGCTAAAAATTATTTTTAATTTTAAATCTGGTGAAGCTTTAGTATAGATGGCCTAATAGGATCAGTGCTGCACACTGCTACAAAGCCCAAATTATTTTCCAGTCAAGATACAGATAAACATGATTAGTAATTTGAAAGCTTAAAACGGTTGGTAGGGTGATTTTAACCAATCATCAAGCTTTTACTCTCCCCAGGATGACACAGGGGTAGAAAAGTCGTTTCGGATCCAAGATTTGTTCATCTTTATGAACGTGAGTCTGTCTACATTATCAGTGGAGAGCCGCGTGCGCTTATCTGTCAGCACACCACCAGCAGCGCTGAACACACGTTCAGACAGAACGCTGGCTGCGGGGCATGACAAGATCTCCAAGGCGTAAGTGGCTAGCTCCGGCCATTTATCCAGATTGGAAGCCCAAAAAGAGCAAGGGTCCAGTGACACAGTCGTGGCTTCAATGTTTACTTGGAGATACTCCTGTACCATCGTCTCTAGGCGTTGACTATGTGTCAGACTTCTTGTCTCCTGTGGCCTTGCAAAGGATGGGCTAAAAAAGTGGTGAAATGATTCCGCAAAATTGATGTTACCAGCAGATACTGTGGTTCTGTTACGGTTTGAGTGCTGAACACTTGACGGTCCCATGGTTGGCAAGTTGGAACTGTGAGATTCACTACGTGCACCACTGGTATTTTGTGGAAAAGCACATGTAAGATTCTGCAACAGTCTCTGCTGATACTCCTGCATGCGTGCATCCCTTTCTATGGCAGGAATAATTTCTGCAAATTTACTTTTGTACCGGGGATCTAACAGTGTGGCAACCCAGTAGTCAGGATTATTTCTAATTCTCACAATTCGAGGGTCATGTTGCAGGTAGTGCAGCAAGAAGGCACTCATGTGTGTTGCGCATCCAGGAGCACCAAGTCCCTGTTGTGTTGGTGGCGAGGTAACAATCATGCTTCCTTCCTCTGTCCTCTCCCCCCAACCTCGCACAACAGAAATGTGATCAAGGTCTCCCTCATCTGATGAGTCTTCCATCAGTTCGTCCTCCACTTCTTCCTGGGCTCCTGCACCTTCCTCACTAGTTTGGCTGCTACCATGCGCCCTGGTAAAACCATCTCCCCCACCCTCACATGCCTGCCGCCTTGGTGCTGCCGACCGTCTGGACCTTGCAGATGTTAGCCCTTCCGCATACAACTCCTCCTCCTCTACTTCCTCCACCTCCTCTTGTGCCACCACCTGACTCCGAATTCTGTTTAACATGTGCTCCAGCATGTGAATCACCGGAATAGTCATGCTGATAATGGCATCGTCAGCACTAAACATCTTCGTCGCCATTTCAAAACTGTGCAGAAGGGTGCATAGGTCCCTGATCTGAGACCACTCCTCCAGCGTGATTTGCCCCACCTCTGAATCTCGTTGGCCCAGGCTATACGTCAGAACGTATTGCACCAGGGCTTGTCGGTGCTGCCACAGTCGCTGCAACATGTGCAGAGTTGAATTCCACCGGGTAGGCACATCGCATTTTAGCCGGTGAAGTGGCAGGCCCAACGACTTCTGTAGAGATGTAAGTCGCTGAGCTGCGGGATGCGAACGGCGGAAGTGAGCACACAGCGACCGTGCCCTCTGCAGAAGGCCATCTAGTCTGGGATAGTGGGCTAAAAATTGCTGGACAACCAGGTTCAACACGTGAGCCATACAAGGCACGTGTGTGACATTGCCCCGGCGAAGGGCCGCACCCAGGTTTGCAGCATTGTCGCACACGGCCTTCCCTGGTTTCAGGTCCAGTGGAGACAACCATTCATGAAATTGGTTCTCCAGAGCTGACCACAACTCCTCAGCTGTGTGACTCACATTTCCCAGACATTTCAATGTAAAAACCGCCTGATGACGTTGAGCCCTACTGCCAGCATAGTAAGGAGGTGTGCAGGATCCCTTCTGCGCAGTTAGAAAGCTTGCGGCATGACCAGACAGGCTTTGGGTGCAGGTGGAAGACCGAGAGGAGGTTGAGGAGGCAGAAGCAGTGGAGGAACTTTGACATAAAGAGGATTGACGCACAACTCGTGGGGATGGCAAGACTTGGACAGCAGCCCCTTGTCCTGCTGTCACCATAGTTACCCAGTGCCCAGTCAGCGACATGTAACGCCCCTGTCCATGCCTACTCGTCCAAGTGTCTGTGGTGAAATGCACCCTGTCACACACAGAGTTTCTCAAAGAAGCGGTGATGTTGTGTGCGACATGCTGGTGGAGCGCAGGCACACCTTTCTTTGAGAAGTAGTGCCGACTGGGCATCTGGTACTGGGGCACTGCGACGGACATAAGGTCTCGAAAATCCTCTGTGTCCACCAGGCGGAAAGGCAGCATTTCTGTAGCCAAGAGCTTGCAGATGATGAAATTCAACCTCTTAGCTTTCTCATGGCTAGGAGGAAATGGTCTTTTACTTGTCCACATCTGAGGGACCGAGGGCTGGCTATTGTGCTTAGACGGGGTTGTTAAGGGTGTCCCCGGCAAACTGCCGGTCTGTGAGGAAGATGCAGGCGGACATGTTAGGTTGCCTTGATCCAAAGGTGGTGCTATCGATGTCGGACAGCGCTCAACACCAGCTGGTGTTACCACCTCCAAAGAAAATGATGACCTGCCAATCACGCTGGCTGTTGCGGGTAAAGAGGTGGCAGGTCTGCGCCCCAAAACAGGTGTGACTGCTGTCCCCCCAGTCACAGAGGATGAAGAGGCCGCGGATGCACAAGATATGGCAGACGGTGATTGGCCCGGCCGGCTAGGCCGCATTGTAGCATACTGAGCTTCCCACTGCAACTTATGCTTCATGTCCATGTGCCGGTTCATGCATGAAGTACTCAAACTATGTATTTTTTGGCCTGTACTTAGCTTTTGCTGACAAATGTTACAGATAACACGAGTTGGGTCATCTTTATCGATCTGAAAAAATGCCCAGGCTATGCAAGGCTTAGCACCCATGAGACCTGAAGAGCCACCACGACTTGTGGTGAGAGGCAGAGTTGTGTTTGAGGATGCAGTTGTTGACGTGCTTCCAGTACTACGTCTCTGTCCAGGAAGGCGCAACCTGACCTCGTCGTCACTAGCATCTTCCTCCACCTCCTCTGCTGACCTCATCTCTTGGCTGACTGTGGGTTGACAGTAAGTGGGATCTCCGACCTCATCATCATCACCCTGTGCGTTATCACACCCGTCGTCCTCAGAGCCAACCTGTTCCTGCCCTGACAAAAAACTAAAGTTGTCGCTCCAATCAGGTATTTGAGTCTTATCATCGTCTTCCTCATTGTCTCCACCAACAGGAGTTACAGTTTGGGAATGAGGGTCTACATTATGGTCAGAACCTTCTGCGTCTGGTCCTGGATCCGACTCATAAAGATTCTGGGCATCAGTGCAGATCATTTCCTCGTCTGGATTCACAGAAGCGCTGGAGTCGACCTCTGATTCCCAGGCTATAGTATGAGTAAACAGCTCTGCAGACTCAACCATCTGTTCTACCTCATACTCAGACGGGCAGCTGGAGATTTGGGAGCTGTGAGGAAGCAAGTGCGATTTGGGTGACACCTTTGAGGACTGGAGTATTTGTGATGTTGAAGTTGATGTGGAGGAGAGCCCACTTAAAGGAGCACTTGATATCCGTTGAAGCACCTGCTGTTTTTGTGCCTCATCTGGAATTTGTAGCGATTGGCGTGGCCGTAAGAAAGGGATCTTATCACATTGTCCACTAAAAGAAGTAGACATTTTAGTTTGGCTGGAAGATGGTCTTTCTTCTGCAGATGTTACTGTTGCTTTAACACCTACCCCACGGACACAACCTTTTTTCCCCTTCCCAACACGCCTATTCCCCTTTCCACCAGCAGCAGGCCTTTTTCCACTCATTTTGGTGGTTAACTAATTCACAACTCTGGAGTTGTTTGCACAAAAAAACAATGGATGGTAACCGAGCAGAGCTGAGTGGCCAAACTGTGGTATTAGGCCAAAACTATTGGCTGGGTTAGATGCAGAAAAAAAATATTTTGAATTTGCAACCTGATGGAGGTCAGTATAGATGGACTAATACAAATAGTCCCACACACAGCTAGAAGCCCAAATATTTTTTCAGAGCTTGATGCAGAAAAAAAATATTTTTAATTTGCAACCTGATGGAGGTCAGTATAGATGGACTAATAGACCAAGTCCCACACACTGCTAGAAGCCCAAATATTTTTTCAGAGCTAGATGCAGAAAAAAATTATTTTTAATTTGCAACCTGATGGAGGTCGGTATAGATGGACTAATAGACCAAGTCCCACACACCGCTAGAAGCCCTAATATTTTTTCAGAGCTAGATGCAGAAAAAAATTATTTTTAATTTGCAACCTGATGGAGGTCAGTATAGATGGACTAATAGACCAAGTCCCACACACTGCTAGAAGCCCAAATATTTTTTCAGAGCTAGATGCAGAAAAAAATTATTTTTAATTTGCAACCTGATGGAGGTCAGTATAGATGGACTAATAGACCAAGTCCCACACACCGCTAGAAGCCCAACTATTTTTTCAGAGCTAGATGCAGAAAAAAATTATATTCAATTTGCAACCTGCTGGAGGTCAGTATAGAAGGACTAATAGAACAAGTCCCACACACTGCTAGAAGCCCAAATATTTTTTCAGAGCTAAATGAAGAAAAAACTTATTTTTAATTTGCAACCTGATGGAGGTCAGTATAGATGGACTAATAGACCAAGTCCCACACACTGCTAGAAGCCCAAATATTTTTTCAGAGCTAGATGCAGAAAAAAATTATTTTTAATTTGCAACCTGATGGAGGTCAGTATAGATGGACTAAAAGACCAAGTCCCACACACTGCTAGAAGCCCAAATATTTTTTCAGAGCTAGATGCAGAAAAAAATTATATTCAGTTTGCAACCTGATGGAGGTCAGTATAGATGGACTAATAGAATGATGCTATGCCCAAAAGATTTTACTTCACTAGGTGCAGTAAAAAAATTGGTATTCTATACACAGGTGTTATATCTTGCAACACAGATAGGCTACTCCACTGACTAACACACTCTGCAATAGGCCAAAAAGGATTAGCTTTGCTAGATTCAGCCAAATGCTGTGAAAAAAACTTGCACAGCACTGGCACAGACCTGCCTGGCAATAACTGATAGGAACTCATGTAACCTAGTCCTGAAAAGGACTCCAATTACAATTAGTCTTTACTCCCACAACCTATCTATTTAAGAGCACAGACCTCCCTCATAAAAGTCGTAGGAAATGCTGTAACCTAGTCCTTAAAAGGACTGCAATCACAACTATTCCCTACTCCCAAGCTATCTGTATATTTGTGCGAAAATTGGCTTGAAATTAACAAGGTATAGCGCACACAGCAACAGCCGTGCCGTCTAACACGCAGCTGCAGCAGTGAGAAAATGGTGGCGACGGGGAAAATGGCTTGGTCTTATAGGGCAAGGACATGTGACATACACTGCCAATGACACATGCCCTTGCTTGTGTGAAAAAAAGCACTTCGCTCCGTGTGTGCGCTGCTGATAGGCTGACAGATTGCACCTCCCCACTGCAAATGCGGGAAAGAGAAAAAAAAATGGAGATCTTCATTGTTCCTGCAGAGATCCATCCCCTGCCCCTCCCCCCACCCCGCTGTACACTCAAACTGCGTATTAACATTAATTTTCATCATTACTGAGAAAAAATCCAGTTATGATTTTGGTGCACGAACAGTTATCGAACATAACCTCGAACAGCCGAATTTTTCTCAAATTGTTCGTGTTCACCGAACGGCTCGAACACCGCCCAAAACAGCTCGAATTTGAGATTGGCGAACAGTTCGAGTAGAACAACGCTCATCTCTAATAATGATCCCCTCTCTATTGCCCGTGGTTGGTGGGAGGGAATGGAGGAAGCAAGCTTTAGTTTTATCCCATCACCAACACACTATGGACTTGGACCTCAAGGAAGAGACCGACCTATGAGTGCCTTCTTGCTGCATTATCTTCAACATGATTGATGCCTGTATTGTTAGGATTAGACATAGTGCTGACTACTGGGTTGCCACTCTGTTCAATCCATGGTACAAGAGTAAATTTTGCCAGATGCTTTCCCGCTGGAAAGAGACGCGCCCATGCTGAAGTATCAAAACATACTTGAAGACAATCTTGAGAGTTGTTTTCTCCAAGACAGCAGTGAGGCACACAGTGTGCATCACAGTTATAGACTTACAATCCCGGCAATGTTCAGTAGTCAATACACAAACATAAGCAGCTTTGCAGGGCTGGGGTCCTGGGTTCCAACCCCAACAAGGACACTATCTGCAAGAAGTTTGTATGTTTTCCCTGTATTTGCGAGAGTTTCCTCCCGGTACTCCGTTTTCTTCCCACATTCTAAAGACTTACTGATAGGAAATTTAGATTGTGAGCCCCAATGCTGACAGTCCCAGTAAAGTCTGAAAATGTTTGTAAAACACTGTGGAATTAATGGCACCACATGAGTAAAATAACATTTAAAAAAAATCTGGGAGTCATTTCACTCCTTTTTTAGATCAGCCAGTGCACCAGCATAACAGAGTACAAGTGTGACACGTAGTGAACGACTGGAGAGGATGGTACAGGAGTATCTCTAGCTCAATATCAATACCATCAGGGGAAGTTTTGACCTTTTTGAATTTTTGTGTAGAAAAATGGAAGAGTGGCCTGAGCTCGCTTGTCACGCCTTGGAAGTTTTGTCAAGGCCAGTAGCTAGCGTTCTCTAAGAACGTGTCTTCAGCGCTGCTGCTGGTGTCCTCATGGGTCAGTGCATCAAGCTTTCCCCTGAAAGTGTAGACTGTCTAATTTTCATCAAGATAAACAAGGCATGGATCTCCAATGAATTTTGCACCCTAGGCACAGACTGGGCAGACTAGGCAATTGTGTAGTTTTTAGTGTGCTGCATTGATCTTGCATTATTGCAATCTGTGACACCTTTGTCGTGGCTTCTGTGCTTGCTGTTGCTAGCGCTGCTGATGTTACTAACAATTTTTGGAAATGTGGAGACTCCAAATTTGGTCTCCATCTGGTGGGTTGCCTGTAGTGGAAGGGGTGTCAGAGCCCCATTATGCTATTTCTACTCTGGGGAAATTGATAATGTCTGTAAAGCATTATGGAATTAATGGCACTATATAAGTGAGTAAAGTAAATAATTAAATAAAAATTGATGCCACTTTAGTGGTATCTTCCCATAATTCTTAGAAATATTTGGTCTCTAAGTTGGGTCTCCTTCATATGTGTTGCCTGAATTTGTCTGAGCTCTCAGAGCACAAGGCCTATAGCTGTCTCTCATCCACCTGTTACTGATCAAATTTTAAGCTAGAAATGATGCTCCAAGCCCTGTCCAATACTGAAATGTGGCCTAGTTTCTGGACCAATTAATTAGCACTAAGAATTTAGATTTTGAAATGAGGACTCCTGTCTGGAGCAAAATACTAGCACAAAATAATTAAAAGTTGAAATCTGGCATGGTTTCTGTAGCATGTTAGTACCAGAAAAAAAATACATTTTCTACTGTGGAGCCTTGGATACAGCAGAATCTCAGCGCAAATCAATTACAATCTCAGATGTGGCCTTGTTTATGTAGCACGGTAGTACCAGAAAAAATGAGATTTTATAATGTCAACCCCTGAATGGAGCAGAATATCAGCACCAAAGAATTAAAATCTCAAATGTGGCCTAGCTTCTGTAGCACGGTAGTAACAGCAAATATTGAGATTTAGTAATGTGAACTCCTACATGGAACAGAGTATCAGCACAAAATAATTAAAAGCTCAAATGTGGTATGGTTTCTGTAGCATGATGGCAACAGAACAAATTTAGATTTTATAATGTCCGCCTCTTGATGGAGCAAAATATTAGCATTAAAGAATTAAAAGCTCAAATGTGGCATGGTTTCTGTAGCGAGGTAGTAACATCAAATATTGAGATTTAGTAATGTGAACTCCTGGATGGAACAGATTATCAGCACAAAAAAATTAAAAGCTCAAATGTGTCCTGGTTTCTGTAGAATGGTGGTAATAGAACAAATTTAGATTTTATAATGTCAGTCCCTGGCTGGAGCAGAATATCAGCACCAAAGAAATAAAAGTTCAAATGTGGCCTCGTTTCTGTAGCACGGTAGTAAGAGAAAATATTGAGATTTAGTCATTTGAAATTCTAGATGGAGCAGAATATCAGTACCAAAGAATTGAAAGCTGAAATGTGGCCTAGTTTCTGTAGCACGGTAGTAACAGCAAATATTGAGATTTAGTCATTTGAAGTCCTGGATGAAGCAGAATATCAGCGCAAAAAAAATTAAAAACTCAAATGTGGCCTAGTTTCTGTAGCACGGCAGTAATAGAACAAATTTAGATTTTATAATGTCAACCCCATGATGTAGTATAATATCAGCAGCAAAGAATGCAAAGATCGAATGTGAAATGATTTCTGTAGCACAATAGTAACAGAACAAATTTAGATTTTATAATATCATTCCCAGGATGGAGCAGAATATCATCACCAAAGAATTAAAAGCTCAAATGTGGCATTGTTTCTGTAGCATGGTAGTAATAGAACAAATTTAGATGTAATAATCTCAACCCCCGGCTGGAGCAGAATATCAGCACGAAAGAATTAAAAGCTCAAATTTGGCATGGTTTCTGTAGCACGGTAGAAACAGAGCAAAATTAAATTTTATAATGTCAACTCCTGGCTGGAGGGGATTATCAGCACCAAAGAATTAAATGCTCAAATGTGGCATGGTTTCTGTAGAGTGGTGCTAACAAAACAAATTTGGATTTATTAATATCAACTCCTATCTGGAGCAGAATATCAGCACCAAAGAATTAAAAGCTCAAATGTGGCCTAGTTTCTGTAGCATGGTAGTAACAAAGAATATTGATATTTAGTAATGTGAACTCCTGGATGGAGCAGAATATCAGCACCAAAGAATTAAAAGCTCAAATGTGGCATGCTTTCTGAAGCATGGTAGTAAGAGAAAATATTGAGATTTAGTCATTTGAAATCCTAGATGGAGCAGAATATCAGTACCAAAGTATTAAAAGCTCAAATGTGGCCTAGTTTCCGTAGCGCGGTAGTTACAGCAAATGTTGAGATTAAGGAATTTGAAATCCTGAATGGAGCAGAATATCAGCACAAAAGAATTAAAAGCCCAAATGTGGCATGGTTTCTATAGCACGATAGTAACAGAAAAAATTTGATTTCTTACTGTGGAGCCCTGAATACAGCTGATTCTCAGTGCAAAACAATTACAAGCTGACATGTGGTGTGCTTTGTCTAGCATGGTAGTTTCAGAAATAATTAGATTTTTACTGTGGAGCCCTGGATACAGCTGAATCTCAGTGCAAAAGAATTACAAGTAAAAGTACTTGGGGCTTCGATCACAAATTCGAATGTGCAATATTCGTGTCAAATTAGAAAAAATGGAACATTTTATGAACATGTTCGCTTATCTCTAGTAGAGATGAGCGGTGTTCGACTTGAACTGTTCGCCAATCTCAAAGTCGAGCTGTTTTGGGCGGTGTTCGAGCCATTCGGCGAACACGAACGATTTGAAAAAAATCCGTCTGTTCGAGGTTATGTTCGATAACTGTTCGTGCACCAAAATCATAACTGGATTTTTTCTCAGTAATGCTGAAAATCAATGTTAATACGCAGTTTGAGTGTACAGCGGGGCGGGGGGAGGCGAAGGGGATGGATCTCTGCATAAATCATGAAGATCTCCATTTTTTTTCTCTTTCCCGCATTTACAGTGGGGAGGTGCAATCTGTCAGCCTATCAGCAGCGCACACACGGAGCGAACTGCTTTTTTTCACACAGGCAAAGGCATGTGTCATTGGCAGTGTATGTCACATGTCCTTGCAACGCTGTTGCTGTGTGCGCTATACTTTGAGTGTTCATTTCAAGCCAATTTTCGCACAAATCTACAGATAGCTTGGGAGTAGGGAATAGTTGTGATTGCAGTCCTTTTGATGACTAGGTTACATCATTTCCTACGACTTTTATCAGGCAGGTCTGTGCTCTTAAATAGATAGGTTGGGAGTAGGGACTAATTGTAATTGCAGTCCTTTTCAGGACTAGGATAAAGCATTTCCTAGGACTTTTTGCCAGGCAGGTCTGTGCCAGTGCTGCGCAAGTTTTTTTCACAGCATTTGGCTAAATCTAGCTAAGCAAATCCTTTTAGGCCTCTTGCAGTGTATGTTAGTCAGTGGAGTAGCCGATCTGTTTTGCAAGATACACCAACTGTGTATAGAATACAAATTTTTTACTGCACCTAGCCAAGTAAAACCTTTTGGGCATAGCATCATTCTATTAGTCCATCTATACTAACCTCCACCAGGTTGCAAATTAAATATAATTTTTATCGGCATCTAGCTCTGAAAAAAGTTTTGGGCTTGAAGCAGTGTGTGGGACTTGTTCTATTAGTCCATCAATACTAACCTCCACCAGGTTGCAATTTAAAAATAATTTTAATCTGCTTCTAGCTCTGAAAAAAAATTTGGGCTTGTCGCAGTGTGTGGTACTTGTTCTATTAGTCTATCTATACTAACCACCACCAGGTCGCAAATTAAAAATAATTTTTATCTGCATCTAGCTCTGAAAAAAAATTTAGGCTTGTAGCAGTGTGTGGGACTTGTTCTATTAGTCCATCTATATTAACCTCCACCAGGTTGCAAATTAAAAATAATTTTTATCTGCATCTAGCTCTGAAAAAAAATTTGGGCTTGTAGCAGTGTGTGGGACTTGTTCTATTAGACCATCTATACTAACCACCACTAGGTTGCAAATTAAAAATATTTTTTATCTGCATCTAGCTCTGAAAAAAAATGTGGCTTGTAGCAGTGTGTGGGACTTGTTCTATTAGTCCATCTATACTAACCTCCACCAGGTTGCAAATTAAAAATAATTTTTATCTGCATCTAGCTCTGAAAAAAAATTTGGGCTTGTAGCAGTGTGTGGGACTTGTTCTATTAGTCCATCTATACTAACCTCCACCACCTGTGTATGTATTAAAATGGTTTTACTGCATCTAACCCAGCCAATACTTTTGGGCTAATACCAAAGTTTGGCCACTCAGCTCTGCTCGGTTACCATCCATTGTTTTTTGTGCAAACAACTCCAGAGTTGTGAATTACTTAACCACCAAAATGAGTGGAAAAAGGCCTGCTGATGGTGGAAAGGGGAATAGGCATGTTGGGAAGGGAAAAAAAGGTTGTGTCCGTGGGGTAGGTGTTATAGCAATAGTAACATCTGCAGAAGAAATACCATCTTCCAGGAAACTATGATATTTACTGCTTTAAGCGGACAATGTGATAAGATTCCTTTCTTACGGCCCCGCCAATCGCTACAAATTCCAGATGAGGCACAAAAACAGCAGGCGCTTCAACGGATATCAAGTGCTCCTTTAAGTGTGCTCTCCTCCACCTCAACTTCAACATCACAAATACTCCAGTCCTCAGAGGTGTCACCCCAATCGCACTTGCTTCCTCACAGCTCCCAAGTCTCCAGCTGCCCGTCTGATTATGGGGTAGAACAGATGGTTGAGTCTGCAGAGTTGTTTACTCATACTATAGCCTGGGAATCAGAGATCGGCTACAGAGCTTCTGTGAATCCAGAGGAGGAAATAATCTGCACTGATGCCCAGAATCTTTCTGAGTCAGATCCAGGAACAGACGCAGAAGGTTCTGACCATAATGCAGACCCTCGTTCTCAAACTGTACATCCTGTTTGTGGAGACAATGAGGAAGACGATGATGAAACTCAAATACCTGATTGGAGCGACAACTTGAGTCTTTTGTCAGGGCAGGAAGAGGTTGGCTCTGAGGACGACGGGTGTGATAACACACAGGGTGATGATGACGAGGTTGGAGATCCGACTTACTGTCAACCCACAGTCAGCCAGTCGATGAGGTCAGCAGAGGCGGTGGAGGAGGATGCTAGTGACGACGAGGTCAGGTTGCACCTTCCTGGACAGAGACGTAGTACTGGAAGCACGTCAACAACTGCATCCTCAAACACAACTCTGCCTCTGACCACAAGTCGTGGTGGCTCTTCAGGTCGCATGGGTGCTTAACCTTGCATAGCCTGGGCATTTTTTCAGATCAATAAGGATGATTCAACTCGTGTTATCTGTAATATTTGTCAGCAAAAGCTAAGTAGAAGCCAAAAAATACATAGTTTGAGTACTTCATGCATGAACCGGCACATGGATATGAAGCATAAGTTGCAGTGGGAAGCTCAGTATGCTACAATGCAGCCTATCCGGCCGGACCAACCACCGTCTGCCACATCTTGTGCATCCGCGGCCTCTTCATCCTCTGTGACTGGGGGGACAGCAGTCACACCTGTTTTGGGACGCAGACCTGCCACCTCTTTACCGGCAACAGCCAGCGTGATTGGCAGGTCATCATTTTCTTTGGAGGTGGAAACACCAGCTGGTGTTGAGCGCTGTCCGACATCGATAGCACCACCTTTGGATCAAGGCAACCTAACATGTCCGCCTGCATCTTCCTCACAGACCGGCAGTTTGCCGGGGACACCCTTCTCAACCCCGTCTAAGCACAACAGCCAGCCCTCGGTTCCTCAGATGTGGACAAGTAAAAGACCATTTCCTCCTAGCCATGAGAAAGCTAAGAGGTTGAATTTCACCATCTGCAAGCTCTTGGCTACAGAAATGCTGCCTTTCCGCCTGGTGGACACAGAGGATTTTCAAGACCTTATGTCTGTCGCAGTGCCCCAGTACCAGATGCCCAGTCGGCACTACTTCTTAAAGAAAGGTGTGCCTGCGCTCCACCAGCATGTCGCACACAACATCACCGCTTCTTTGAGAAGCTCTGTGTGTGACAGGGTGCATTTCAACACAGACACTTGGACGAGTAGGCATGGACAGCGGCATTACATGTCGATGACGGGGCACTGGGTAACTATGGTGACAGCAGGACAAGGGGCTGCTGTCCAAGTCTTGCCGTCTCCACGAGTTGTGCGTCAATCCTCTTTATCTCGAAGTTCCTCCACTGCTTCTGCCTCCTCAACCTCCTCTCGGTCCTCCACCTGCACCCAAAGACTGTCTGGTCATGCCACAAGCTTTCTAACTGCGCAGAAGGGATCCTGCACACCTCCTTACTATGCTGGCAGCAGGGCTCAACGTCATCAGGCGGTTTTTGCTTTGAAATGTCTGGGAAATGTGAGTCACACAGCTGAGGAGTTGTAGTCAGCTCTGGAGAACCAGTTTCATGAATGGTTGTCTACACTGGACCTGAAACCAGGGAAGGCCTTGTGCGACAATGCTGCAAACCTGGGTGCGGCCCTTCGCCGGGGCAATGTCACACACATGCCTTGTATGGCTCACGTTTTGAACCTGGTTGTCCAGCAATTTTTAGCCCACTATCCCGGACTACATGGCCTTCTGCAGAGGGCATGGTCGCTGTGTGCTCACTTCCGCCGTTCGCATCCCGCAGCTCAGCGACTTACATCTGTACAGAAGTCATTGGGCCTGCCACTTCATCGGCTAAAAGGCGATGTGCCTACCCGGTGGAATTCAACTCTGCACATGTTGCAGCGACTGTAGCAGCACCGACAAGACCTCGTGCAATATGTTCTGACGTATTGCCTGGGCCATCGAGATCCAGAGGTGGAGCAATTCACGCTGGAGGAGTGGTCTCATCAGGGACCTATGCACCCTTCTGCACAGTTTTGAAATGGCGACGAAGATGTTTAGTGCTGACGATGCCATTATCAGCATGACTATTCCGGTGATTTACATGCTGGAGCACATGTTAAACGGAATTCGGAGTCAGGTGGTGGCACAAGAGGAGGTGGAGTAAGTAGAGGAGGAGGAGTTGTATGCGGAAGGGCTAACGTCTGCAAGGTCCAGACGGTCGGCAGCACCAAGGCGGCAGGCATGTGAGGGTGGGGGAGATGGTTTTACCAGGGCGCATGGTAGCCGCAAAACTAGTGAGGAAGGTGCAGGAGCCCAGGAAGAAGTGGAGTACGAAATGATGGAAGACTCATCAGATGAGGGAGACCTTGATCACATTTCTGTTGTGCGAGGTTGGGGGGAGAGGGCAGAGGAAGGAAGCATGATTGTTACCTCGCCACCAACACAACAGGGACTTGGTGCTCCTGGATGCGCAAGACATATGAGTGCCTTCTTGCTGCACTACCTGCAACATGACCCTCGAATTGTGAGAATTAGAAATAATCCTGACTACTGGGTTTCCACACTCTTAGATCCCCGGTACAAAAGTAAATTTGCAGAAATAATTCCTGCCATAGAAAGGGATGCACTCATGCAGGAGTATCAGCAGAGACTGTTGCAGAATCTTACATGTGCTTTTCCACAAAACACCAGTGGTGCACGTAGTGAATCTCACAGTTCCAACTTGTCAACCGTGGGACCGTCGAGTGTTCAGCACTCAAAACGTAACAGAAACACAGTATCTGCTGGTAACATCAATTTTGCGGAATCATTTCACCACTTTTTAAGCCCATCCTTTGCAAGGCCACAGGAGACAAGAAGTCTGACACATAGTCAACACCTAGAGACGATGGTACAGGAGTATCTCCAAGTAAACATTGAAGCCATGACTGTGTCACTGGACCCTAGCTCTTTTTGGGCTTCCAATCTGGATAAATGGCCGGAGCTCACCACTTACTCCTTGGAGATCTTGTCATGCCCCGCAGCCAGCGTTCTGTCTGAACGTGTGATCAGCGCTGCTGGTGGTGTGCTGATAGATAAGCGCACGCGGCTCTCCACTGATAATGTAGACAGACTCACGTTCATAACGATGAACAAATCATGGATCCGAAAGTACTTTTCTACCCCTGTGTCATCCTGGGGAGAGGAAAAGCTTGATGATTTGTTAAAATCACCTCACCAACCGTTTTAAGCTTTCAAATTACTAATCATGTTTATCTGTATTTTTGCTGGAAAATAATTTGGGCCTTGTAGCAGTGTGCAGTACGGATTCTATTAGGCGATCTATACTAAACTCAGCCAGATTTAAAATTACTAATCATGTTTATCTGTATCTTGACTGGAAAATAATTTGGGCCTTGTAGCAGTGTGCAGTACTGATTCTATTAGGCCATCTATACTAAACTCCACCAGATTTCAAATTATTACTAATCATGTTTATCTCTATCTTGCCTGTAAAATAATTTTTGCCTTGTAGCAGTTTGCAGTACTGTTTCTATTAGGCCATCTATACTAAGTTCCACCAGCTTTCAAATTAATAATAATTTTTAGCTGCATCTAGCCCGGAAAATAATTTTGGGGCTCCTAGATGCGCAAGACACATGAGTGCCTTCTTGATGAACTACCTGCAACATGACCCTCAGATTGTCAGAATTCAAAATAATCTTGACTACAGAGTTGCCAAACTCTTAGATCCCCCACACTCTTCAATCAACCTTTTCATTTTAATAAAGAACAAAAAAATGGTCATTTTTTAAATCATAAGCATTAGCAGGTTATTAGAAACTGAAATCAAACAGTTTTCAACTCAAAACTTTATTTTAGGTGATGTTACATTTGCACATAGGACCCCTTGTTCAAAAGGAGCTTCTGAACTCTCTCATCCATTGAATTTGTCAGGTTTTGGATGGTTTCTGCTTCAATTGTTTTGCATCAGGACAGAATACCCTCCCAGAGCTGTTGCTTAGATGTGAACTGCCTCCCGCCATCTTAGACAGTCCTTTTGATGATGCTCCAGAGGTTCTCAATGGGGTTGAGGTCAGGGAAGCATGGGGGTCACACCATAAGTTTGTCCCCTTTTATCCCCCATATCAGTCAGAGATGCAGATGTATTATGTGCAGCATGAGACGGTGCATTATCATGCATGAAAATGATCTTGCTGTTCTTCTTCTTGAACCATGGCAGGAAGTGCTGTTTGAGAAACTCGACATACATTATGGAGTTATTCTTTACCCCTTTAGGGATCCTAAAGGGGCCGACAATCTCTCTCCCCATGATTCCAGCCCAAAACATTACTCCATCTCCTCCTTGTTGGCTCCATAGCCGTGTTTGCATGGGGTGTCCATCAACCAGCCATCCTCCACTCCATCCATCTGGACCATCGAGCATTGCACAGCACTCATCAGTGAACAAAACAGTTTTGAAGTCAGTCTTCATGTATTGTTTGGCCCACTGGAGCCGTTTCTGCTTCTGTACAGTGGATAGAGGAGGTCGACAGGATGGCTTACGCACAGCTGCAAACCCCTGAAGGACCCTGCATATTGTTGTTCGGGGGATGTTGGAGGCACCAGCAGCTTCAAAAACTTGTCTGCTGCTATGACAAGGCTTTTTTGCCGCTGCTCTTTTAACCTGACGTAATTGCCTGTAGGAAAGAGTCCTCAATTTTCCCTTATCAGCACGCACACGTGTGTACTGTGAATCAGCTACATACTTCTTGATTGTGCGATGATCAGGATGAAGTGTCTTGGCAATGTTGATTGTAGTCATGCCTTGACCTAAACACTCCACAATTTGTTGCTTCTCAGCAGCTGACACATCCTTTTTCTTTCCCATTTTGGCAGAAAATGTAGGCTGCTTAATAATGTGGGACAGCCTTCTAAAGTAGTCTTGCCTTTCATTGGACACACCTGCCAAACTAATTAGCACAGGTGTCTGCAATTGCTTTCAGTGATATAAAGAGCCCTGACACACATCAACATCAATGAGTTTAACTGACAAACAAAAAAATTCTTACCTTATCACTCCGAAACACGTTTTGCATAATAATTTGGAACACAGTGTACATGTTCTTTTCCACAAAACACCAGTGGTTCACGTAGTGAATCTTACAGTTCTAACTTGCCAACCTTCGTCTCTATGGAGTTGTTCAATAAAGGGCCCAAAATTAAGATAGATGGGAGAGGTCTCTATGAATAGGAATTCCTAAGTATTTGATATCCTGTGAGGGCTAGGCAAAGGGAAAGTTGGACTGGATGTAATCCTATATGGATTTGGGGAGGGAGACATCGAGGGCCTCAGACTTCGCTGCATTGATTTTAAAATTTGACCATGTAACAAAGTGATCTATTTCAGCCATAACAGCAGGGATGGATATTTGTGATTGAGTGATATATACTAGGACATCATCAGCAAATGCAGAGCACTTGTACTCGGTGCCTCCCACCTCAATCCACCTAATATTGGGGTTATGGCGAATTGATGAGAGCAGGTGCTCCGTCACTATTATGTATAAGAGAGGGGACAGAGGACTTCCCTGCCTTGTCCCATTGGTGATTATGAAAGGTGATGAAAATGTTCCATTTATCTTCAGCCTAGGTGACGTATTGCGATACAGGGCCGTGATTTTGGCTATAAAAGGGTCCCCTATACCCCGACCCCAAGCTTTTTAAGAGAATAATATATGGCGTGCCAGGAGACTCTATGGAATGCTTTCTCAGCATCCAACGCAAGTATCTAATTACAAATTTTTAACTGCATCTAGCCCAGTAAATACTTTGTGCCTAGTAGCAGTGTCTGCTAGTCAGCGGATTATCCCAGCTGTTAAGCAAGCTACACCACCTGTAGTTTGGACACTTAATTTTTTCAAAGGAAATGCTTCGGGCCCCCGGGACACTCAGTGAAGAGCATCGGATGGCACCCCAAGGCACAGGGGCAGGGACTGGCGGTAGGATGCCTTGAAGTGGACCGCTAAGCTCGATCCTTATAAAAGCTTTTTAACTGCAGCAGCTTTAGTGGACGCTACTTTAGCTGTAATTCCCGCGGCTGCTGGTATCAGACTAGCCCTCCAATAGATCCTTTTAAAATGATTTAAAGTGTACTCATTCAAATTAGAGAGACAATTTAAATTAAAAAGCTTAGACCTGCCTCCACCGCAGAGGGGCTCGCTCGAACCACCAGCGGACAGGCACCAGTATTGGGAGAGGGGGGCTGGCCGTCAGGGTCCACCGCAGCTCTGGCACAAACCCGGCGACACGGAGGTCGCACGGGCAGGAACGGACTGGCCGTGTCAGCTATGCACTTTTTTGGTTTTAGAAGGGCATGACATGCCTATAGCTGTGTCTCCTTTAACTCCTCAACCTCTTTTCTTTTTGCATGACTATATGTACTTGTCACTTTTCCATGTGTTAGTTGTGTCTTCTGAGCAGTTTGTCAGCTTTTGGACACCTTTGAAGTGTTTTCTATGTGTTTTCTATGTGTTTCTATGTGTTTTTGTTTGCCTGCCATTGGTTTTAACTAGTGTTGAGCCACCCCCGTAGTGTTTGGGTTCGGTTCGTCGAACACCGGGATGTTCGAGGAACTGTTCGTCGAACTGTTCGTCGAACACCTTAGAACACCGTCGAACACCGTTAAAACCAATGGCAGGCAAACAAAAACACATAGAAACACATAGAAAACACATTCAAAGGTGTCCAAAAGCTGACAAACTGCTCAGAAGTAGAGATGAGCGTTGTTCTACTCGAACTGTTCGCCAATCTCAAATTCGAGCTGTTTTGGGCGGTGTTCGAGCCGTTCGGCGAACACGAACGATTTGAGAAAAATTCGGCTGTTCGAGGTTATGTTCGATAACTGTTCGTGCACCAAAATCATAACTGGATTTTTTCTCAGTAATGATGAAAATTAATGTTAATACGCAGTTTGAGTGTACAGCGGGGTGGGGGGAGGGGCAGGGGATGGATCTCTGCAGGAATAATGAAGATCTCCATTTTTTTTTCTCTTTCCCGCATTTGCAGTGGGGAGGTGCAGTCTGTCAGCCTATCAGCAGCGCACACACGGAGCGAACTGCTGTTTTTCACACAAGCAAGGGCATGTGCCATTGGCAGTGTATGTCACATGTCCTTGCCCTATAAGACCAAGCCATTTTCCCCGTCGCCACCATTTTCTCACTGCTGCAGCTGCGTGTTAGACGGCACCGCTGTTGCTGTGTGCGCTATACCTTGTTAATTTCAAGCCAATTTTCGCACAAATCTACAGATAGCTTGGGAGTAGGGAATAGTTGTGATTGCAGTCCTTTTAAGGACTAGGTTACAGCATTTCCTACGACTTTTATCAGGCAGGTCTGTGCTCTTAAATAGATAGATTGTGGGAGTAAAGACTAATTGTAATTGCAGTCCTTTTCAGGACTAGGTTACATCAGTTCCTATCAGTTTTTGCCAGGCAGGTCTGTGCCAGTGCTGTGCAAGTATTTTTCACAGCATTTGGCTGAATGTAGCAAAGCTAATCCTTTTTGGCCAATTGCAGAGTGTGTTAGTCAGTGGAGTAGCCTATCTGTGTTGCAAGATATACCACATGTGTATAGAATACCAATTTTTTTACTGCACCTAGTGAAGTAAAATCTTTTGGGCATAGCATCATTCTATTAGTCCATCTATACTGACCTCCATCAGGTTGCAAATTGAATATAATTTTTTTCTGCATCTAGCTCTGAAAAAATATTTGTCTTCTAGCAGTGTGTGGGACTTGTTCTATTAGTCCATCTATACTGACCTCCATCAGGTTGCAAATTAAAAATAATTTTTATCTGCATCTAGATCTGAAAAAATATTTGGCCTTCTAGCAGTGTGTGGGACTTTCTCTATTAGTCCATCTATACTGACCTCCATCAGGTTGCAAATTAAAAATAATTTTTATCTGCATCTACCTCTGAAAAAATATTTGGGCTTCTAGCTGTGTGTGGGACTTGTTCTATTAGTCCATCTATACTGACCTCCATCAGGTTGCAAACTGAATATAATTTTTTTCTGCATCTAGCTCTGAAAAAATATTTGGCCTTCTAGCAGTGTGTGGGACTTTCTCTATTAGTCCATCTATACTGACCTCCATCAGGTTGCAAATTAAAAATAATTTTTATCTGCATCTACCTCTGAAAAAATATTTGGGCTTCTAGCTGTGTGTGGGATTTGTTCTATTAGTCCGTCTATACTGACCTCCATCAGGTTGCAAACTGAATATAATTTTTTTCTGCGTCTAGCTCTGAAAAAATATTTGGCCTTCTAGCAGTGTGTGGGACTTTCTCTATTAGTCCATCTATACTGACCTCCATCAGGTTGCAAATTAAAAATAATTTTTATCTGCATCTAGCTCTGAAAAAATATTTGGCCTTCTAGCAGTGTGTGGGACTTTCTCTATTAGTCCATGTATACTGACCTCCATCAGGTTGCAAATTAAAAATAATTTTTATCTGCATCTACCTCTGAAAAAATATATGGGCTTCCAGCTGTGTGTGGGACTTGTTCTATTAGTCCATCTATACTGACCTCCATCAGGTTGCAAACTGAATATAATTTTTTTCTGCATCTAGCTCTGAAAAAATATTTGGCCTTCTAGCAGTGTGTGGGACTTTCTCTATTAGTCCATCTATACTGACCTCCATCAGGTTGCAAATTAAAAATAATTTTTATCTGCATCTAGCTCTGAAAAAATATTTATACCTTCTAGCAGTGTGTGGGACTTTCTCTATTATTCCATGTATACTGACCTCCATCAGGTTGCAAATTAAAAATAATTTTTATCTGCATCTACCTCTGAAAAAATATTTGGGCTTCTAGCTGTGTGTGGGACTTGTTCTATTAGTCCATCTATACTGACCTCCATCAGGTTGCAAACTGAATATAATTTTTTTCTGCATCTAGCTCTGAAAAAATATTTGGCCTTCTAGCAGTGTGTGGGACTTTCTCTATTAGTCCATCTATACTGACCTCCATCAGGTTGCAAATTAAAAATATTTTTTTTTCTGCATCTACCTCTGAAAAAATATTGGGCTTCTAGCTGTGTGTGGGACTTGTTCTATTAATCCATCTATACAGACCTCCATCAGGTTGCAAACTGAATATAATTTTTTTCTGCATCTAACTCTGAAAAAATATTTGGGCTTCTAGCTGTGTGTGGGACTTGTTCTATTAGTCCATCTATACTGACCTCCATCAGGTTGCAAACTGAATATAATTTTTTTCTGCATCTAGCTCTGAAAAAATATTTGGCCTTCTAGCAGTGTGTGGGACTTTCTCTATTAGTCCATCTATACTGACCTCCATCAGGTTGCAAATTAAAAATATTTTTTTTTCTGCATCTAGCTCTGAAAAAATATTGGGCTTCTAGCTGTGTGTGGGACTTGTTCTATTAATCCATCTATACAGACCTCCATCATGTTGCAAACTGAATATAATTTTTTTCTGCATCTAACTCTGAAAAAATATTTGGGCTTCTAGCTGTGTGTGGGACTTGTTCTATTAGTCCATCTATACTGACCTCCATCAGGTTGCAAACTGAATATAAATTTTTTCTGCATCTAGCTCTGAAAAAATATTTGGCCTTCTAGCAGTGTGTGGGACTTTCTCTATTAGTCCATCTATACTGACCTCCATCAGGTTGCAAATTAAAAATAATTTTTTTCTGCATCTACCTCTGAAAAAATATTGGGCTTCTAGCTGTGTGTGGGACTTGTTCTATTAATCCATCTATACAGATCTCCATCAGGTTGCAAACTGAATATAATTTTTTTCTGCATCTACCTCTGAAAAAATATTTGGGCTTCTAGCTGTGTGTGGGACTTGTTCTATTAGTTCATCTATACTGACCTCCATCAGGTTGCAAACTGAATATGATTTTTTTCTGCATCTAGCTCTGAAAAAATATTTGGCCTTCTAGCAGTGTGTGGGACTTGTTCTATTAGTCCACCTATACTGACCTCCATCAGGTTGCAAATAGTGTTGAGCCACCCCCGTAGTGTTCGAGTTCGGTTCAGTTCGTCGAACACCCGTGTGTTCGCCGAACTGTTCGTCGAACTGTTCGTCGAACACCTTCGAACACCGTTAAAACCAATGGCAGGCAAACAAAAACACATAGAAACACATAGAAAACACCTTCAAAGGTGTCCAAAAGCTGACAAACTGCTCAGAAGACATAACTAACACATGGAAAAGTGACAAGTACATATAGTCATGCGAAAATAAAAGAGGTGGAGGAGTAAAAGGAGGGGGAGACACAGATATAGGCATGTCATGCCCTTCTAAAATCCAAAAAGTGAGAAGCCGACACGGCCAGTCCGCTCCTGCCCGTGCCACCTCCGTGTCGCCGGGTTTGTGCCAGAGCCGCGGTGAACCCTGACGGCCAGCCCCCCTCTCCCAATACTGGTGCCTGTCCGCTGGTGGGTCGAGCGAGCCCCCCTGTGGTGGAGGCAGCTCTAAGCTTTTTAATTTAAATTGTCTCTCTAATTTGAATGAATACACTTTAAATCCATTTACAAGGATCTATTGGAGGGGAAGTCTCATGCCAGCAGCCGCGGTAATTCCAGCTCCAGTAGCGTCCACTAAAGCTGCTGCAGTTAAAAAGCTTTTATAAGGATCGAGTTCGGCTGTCCACCGCAAGGCATCCTACTGCCAGTCCCAGCCCCTATGCCTTGGGGTGCCTCCTGATGCTCTTCACTAAGTATCCCATGGTCCCGAAGCATTTCCTTTGAAAAAATTAAGTGTCTAAACTACAGGTGGTGCAGCTTGCTTAACAGCCGGGATAATCCGCTGACTAGCAGACACTGCTACTAGGCACAAAGTATTTCCTGGGCTAGATGCAGTTAAAAATTTGTAATTAGATACTCTCGTTGGATGCTGAGAAAGCATTCCATAGAGTCTCCTGGCACGCCATATATGATTCTCTTAAAAAGCTTGGGGTAGGGGTCTAGGGGACCCTTTTATAGCCAAAATCACGGCCCTGTATCGCAATACGTCACCTAGGCTGAAGATAAATGGAACTGTAGCACCCTGAGGGCTCGGTTGCTACAGACGTATTGCACCTCACCCAGAGGTGTGATATCTCACTCTCAGGTAAGGATGGAGTGTGGATCAGGACCCGACACCTGCATGCATTACACCACATTGCCGTGGGGCAGGGCGACCAATATGCCCCTGAGATGGGCACGACAGTCCCTGTCCCTGGCTGGAGTGGGGGGAGGGAACACTGAGGAAGGGGAACCCTGTAGTGCAGGAGCAGGGAGGAAGCAGTTCCTGGGTGCATTGAGAAGGGAGTATAAAAGGTGGGCACCATCTTAGTTCAGTGCAGAGAAGTCTGAGCAGAAGTGGCAGGGAGCAGGGGCTCTGCATGAGCTCTGCTCCGGAGGCGGGCCTAGTAACAGAGGCCCAGGCCTGGAAGAGGGAGAAGGAAGGAAGAGGAGCGGAGAAGGCTCCAGGAACGAGGAATGAAGGGATCCCAGGGGTGCGGACGGGCGAGTCGCCACCGCACGCCCGAATCCACCTGCATGGAGGGGTCAGGCCAAAGGGGGAGACCGGTCCCCGAACTAGTGGAGGCAGGAAACGACCCTCAGCTAGAAACCGGAGGCTCTGACATTTTATGTGGCGCAGCCCCTCGCTACACCCGCTAGGAAGGCACCACATAGGGTCAGGGAAACCTGCGCCAAGTTTACCAAGAGGAGGCCCGAGGCAGCCGGACAGAAGTGTTGGTAAGAAAGGCCAGACAAAGGACACACAAAGGGGGTCCTGTGAAGTGCTCCAAAGTTATCTGGGAGTTGTCTGAGCCCCTCACCTGGTGAGCACAGTACGACGTGGGCAGCCGTTACCTGCAGACGTGGTCTGGATAATAAGAACTGTGAGTAAAGGCCCTGGACTGCATCACTGACTCCGTGTCGTTACTGCTGCTGCCCTGCACCATCACCCCCATCCTTCGCATACACTGCCCTGAGGCTATACTCCTCCCGTGGGGAGTTATGCTACGCTCTGCTGCACCCACAACACCAGCCTCAGCGGTCTGCCCTGTAGCAGCGGTTCACTCTGACCGCAATCCACGGGTGGCGTAGTCGGACATTTAAACATCAAAACCACATAAATAGTTCCGCCACTGGTTTGACCGCCCTGAGCCACGGAACCGGGTCGCCGCCACGAAGACTACAACCACCAGCATCCACCAAAAAGGGTCCGGCTCCGGGTGTCCCAAGGCCCAGGGGGTGCATCAGAACATTTTCATCACCTTTCACAATCACCAATGGGACAAGGCAGGGATGTCCTCTGTCCCCTCTCTTATACATCCTAGTGACGGAGCACCTGCTCTCATCAATTCGCCATAACCCCAATATTAGGTGGATTGAGGTGGGAGGCACCGAGTACAAGTGCTCTCTATTTGCTGATGATGTCCTAGTATATATCACTCAATCACATATATCCATCCCTGCTGTTATGGTTGAAATAGATCACTCTGTTACATGGTCAAATTTTAAAATCAATGCAGCGAAGTCTGAGGCCCTCGATGTCTCCCTCCCCAAATCCATATAGGATTCCATCCAGTCCAACTTTCCCTTTGCCTGTCCCTCACAGGGTATCAAATACTTAGGAATTCCTATTCATAGAGACCTCTGCCATCTATGTTATCTTAATTTTGGGCCCTTTATTGAACAACTCCATACAGACCACGGTTGGCAAGTTAGAACTGTAAGATTCACTACGTGAACCGCTGGCGTTTTGTGGAAAAGCACATGTACACTGCGTTCCAAATTATTATGCAAAAAGTGTTTAGGAGTGATAAGGGAAGAATTTGTTTGTTTGTCAGTTAAACTCATTGATGGTGATGTGTGTCAGGGCTCTTTATATCACTGTAAGCAATTGCAGACACCTGTGCTAATTAGTTTGGCAGGTGTGTCCAATGAAAGGCAAGACTACTTAAGAAGGCTCTCTCACATTATTAAGCAGCCTACATTTTCTGCCAAAATGGGAAAGAAAAAGGATGTGTCGGCTGCTGAGAAGCAACAAATTGTGGAGTGTTTAGGTCAAGGCATGACTACAATCAACATTGTGCGATGATCAGGATGAAGTGTCTTGGCAATCAAGAAGTATGTAGCTGATTCACAGTACACACGTGTGCGTGCTGATAAGGGCAAATTGAGGACTCTTTCCTATAGGCAATTACGTCAGGTTGAAAGAGCAGCGGCCAAAAAGCCTTGTCATAGCAGCAGACAAGTTTTTGAAGCTGCTTGTGCCTCCAACGTCCCCCGAACAACAAGATGCAGGGTCCTTCAGAGGTTTGCAGCTGTGCATACGCCATCCTGTCGACCTCCTCTATCCACTTCACACAAGCAGAAACGGCTCCAGTGGGCCAAACATTACATGAAGACTGATTTCAAAACTGTTTTGTTCACGGATGAGTGCCGTGCAGCGCTCGATGGTCCAGATGGATGGAGTGGAGGATGGCTGGTTGATGGACACCCCACGCAAACACGGCTACAGCGCCAACAAGGAGGAGGTGGAGTAATGTTTTGGGCTGGAATCATGGGGAGAGAGATTGTCGGCCCCTTTAGGATCCCTGAAGGCGCTAAAGATGAACTCCATAATGTATGTGGATTTTCTCAAACAGCACTTCCTGCCATGGTTCAAGAAAAAGAACCGTGTATTTCACAGCAAGATCATTTTTCTGCATGATAATGCACCATGTCTATGATGGCGGGAGGCAGTTCACATCTAAGCAACAGCTCTGGGAGGGTATTCTGTCCTCATGCAAAACAATTGCAGCAGAAACCATCCAAAACCTGACAAATTCAATGGACGAGATAGTTCAGAAGCTTCTTTCGAACAAGGGGTCCTATGTGAAAATGTAACATCACCTAGAATAAAGTTTTGAGTTGAAAACTGTTTGATTTCAGTTTCTAACAACCTGCTAATGCTTATAATTTCAAAAATGACCATTTTTTTGGTCTTTATTAAAATGAAAAGGTTGATCGAAAAGTTTGGGGGATCTAAGAATGTGGCAACCCAGTAGTCATGATTACTTCGAATTCTGACAATATGAGGGTCATGCTGCAGGTAGTGCAGCAAGAAGGCACTTATGTGTCTTGCGCATCTCGGAGCCCCAAAATTATTTTCCGGGCTAGATGCAGTTAAAAATTATTTTTAATTTTAAATCTGGTGAAGCTTTAGTATAGATGGCCTAATAGGATCAGTGCTGCACACTGCTACAAAGCCCAAATTATTTTCCAGTCAAGATACAGATAAACATGATTAGTAATTTGAAAGCTTAAAACGGTTGGTAGGGTGATTTTAACCAATCATCAAGCTTTTACTCTCCCCAGGATGACACAGGGGTAGAAAAGTCGTTTCGGATCCATGATTTGTTCATCTTTATGAACGTGAGTCTGTCTACATTATCAGTGGAGAGCCGCGTGCGCTTATCTGTCAGCACACCACCAGCAGCGCTGAACACACGTTCAGACAGAACGCTGGCTGCGGGGCATGACAAGATCTCCAAGGCGTAAGTGGCTAGCTCCGGCCATTTATCCAGATTGGAAGTCCAAAAAGAGCAAGGGTCCAGTGACACAGTCGTGGCTTCAATGTTTACTTGGAGATACTCCTGTACCATCATCTCTAGGCGTTGACTATGTGTCAGACTTCTTGTCTCCTGTGGCCTTGCAAAGGATGGGCTAAAAAAGTGGTGAAATGATTCCGCAAAATTGATGTTACCAGCAGATACTGTGGTTCTGTTACGGTTTGAGTGCTGAACACTTGACGGTCCCACGGTTGGCAAGTTGGAACTGTGAGATTCACTACGTGCACCACTGGTATTTTGTGGAAAAGCACATGTAAGATTCTGCAACAGTCTCTGCTGATACTCCTGCATGCGTGCATCCCTTTCTATGGCAGGAATAATTTCGGCAAATTTACTTTTGTACCGGGGATCTAACAGTGTGGCAACCCAGTAGTCAGGATTATTTCTAATTCTCACAATTCGAGGGTCATGTTGCAGGTAGTGCAGCAAGAAGGCACTCATGTGTGTTGCGCATCCAGGAGCACCAAGTCCCTGTTGTGTTGGTGGCGAGGTAACAATCATGCTTCCTTCCTCTGTCCTCTCCCCCCAACCTCGCACAACAGAAATGTGATCAAGGTCTCCCTCATCTGATGAGTCTTCCATCAGTTCGTCCTCCACTTCTTCCTGGGCTCCTGCACCTTCCTCACTAGTTTGGCTGCTACCATGCACCCTGGTAAAACCATCTCCCCCACCCTCACATGCCTGCCGCCTTGGTGCTGCCGACCGTCTGGACCTTGCAGATGTTAGCCCTTCCGCATACAACTCCTCCTCCTCTACTTCCTCCACCTCCTCTTGTGCCACCACCTGACTCCGAATTCTGTTTAACATGTGCTCCAGCATGTAAATCACCGGAATAGTCATGCTGATAATGGCATCGTCAGCACTAAACATCTTCGTCGCCATTTCAAAACTGTGCAGAAGGGTGCATAGGTCCCTGATCTGAGACCACTCCTCCAGCGTGATTTGCCCCACCTCTGAATCTCGTTGGCCCAGGCTATACGTCAGAACGTATTGCACCAGGGCTTGTCGGTGCTGCCACAGTCGCTGCAACATGTGCAGAGTTGAATTCCACCGGGTAGGCACATCGCATTTTAGCCGGTGAAGTGGCAGGCCCAACGACTTCTGTAGAGATGTAAGTCGCTGAGCTGCGGGATGCGAACGGCGGAAGTGAGCACACAGCGACCGTGCCCTCTGCAGAAGGCCATCTAGTCTGGGATAGTGGGCTAAAAATTGCTGGACAACCAGGTTCAACACGTGAGCCATACAAGGCACGTGTGTGACATTGCCCCGGCGAAGGGCCGCACCCAGGTTTGCAGCATTGTCGCACACGGCCTTCCCTGGTTTCAGGTCCAGTGGAGACAACCATTCATGAAATTGGTTCTCCAGAGCTGACCACAACTCCTCAGCTGTGTGACTCACATTTCCCAGACATTTCAATGTAAAAACCGCCTGATGACGTTGAGCCCTACTGCCAGCATAGTAAGGAGGTGTGCAGGATCCCTTCTGCGCAGTTAGAAAGCTTGTGGCATGACCAGAGAGGCTTTGGGTGCAGGTGGAAGACCGAGAGAAGGTTGAGGAGGCAGAAGCAGTGGAGGAACTTTGACATAAAGAGGATTGACGCACAACTCGTGGGGACGGCAAGACTTGGACAGCAGCCCCTTGTCCTGCTGTCACCATAGTTACCCAGTGCCCAGTCAGCGACATGTAACGCCCCTGTCCATGCCTACTCGTCCAAGTGTCTGTGGTGAAATGCACCCTGTCACACACAGAGTTTCTCAAAGAAGCGGTGATGTTGTGTGCGACATGCTGGTGGAGCGCAGGCACACCTTTCTTTGAGAAGTAGTGCCGACTGGGCATCTGGTACTGGGGCACTGCGACGGACATAAGGTCTCGAAAATCCTCTGTGTCCACCAGGCGGAAAGGCAGCATTTCTGTAGCCAAGAGCTTGCAGATGGTGAAATTCAACCTCTTAGCTTTCTCATGGCTAGGAGGAAATGGTCTTTTACTTGTCCACATCTGAGGGACCGAGGGCTGGCTATTGTGCTTAGACGGGGTTGATAAGGGTGTCCCCGGCAAACTGCCGGTCTGTGAGGAAGATGCAGGCGGACATGTTAGGTTGCCTTGATCCAAAGGTGGTGCTATCGATGTCGGACAGCGCTCAACACCAGCTGGCGTTTCCACCTCCAAAGAAAATGATGACCTGCCAATCACGCTGGCTGTTGCGGGTAAAGAGGTGGCAGGTCTGCGCCCCAAAACAGGTGTGACTGCTGTCCCCCCAGTCACAGAGGATGAAGAGGCCGCGGATGCACAAGATATGGCAGACGGTGGTTGGCCCGGCCGGCTAGGCCGCATTGTAGCAGACTGAGCTTCCCACTGCAACTTATGCTTCATGTCCATGTGCCGGTTCATGCATGAAGTACTCAAACTCTGTATTTTTTGGCCTCTACTTAGCTTTTGCTGACAAATGTTACAGATAACACGAGTTGGGTCATCTTTATCGATCTGAAAAAATGCCCAGGCTATGCAAGGCTTAGCACCCATGCGACCTGAAGAGCCACCACGACTTGTGGTGATAGGCAGAGTTGTGTTTGAGGATGCAGTTGTTGACGTGCTTCCAGTACTACGTCTCTGTCCAGGAAGGCGCAACCTGACCTCGTCGTCACTAGCATCTTCCTCCACCTCCTCTGCTGACCTCATCTCTTGGCTGACTGTGGGTTGACAGTAAGTGGGATCTCCAACCTCATCATCATCACCCTGTGTGTTATCACACCCGTCGTCCTCAGAGCCAACCTGTTCCTGCCCTGACAAAAAACTAAAGTTGTCGCTCCAATCAGGTATTTGAGTCTTATCATCGTCTTCCTCATTGTCTCCACCAACAGGAGTTACAGTTTGGGAATGAGGGTCTACATTATGGTCAGAACCTTCTGCGTCTGGTCCTGGATCCGACTCATAAAGATTCTGGGCATCAGTGCAGATCATTTCCTCGTCTGGATTCACAGAAGCGCTGGAGTTGACCTCTGATTCCCAGGCTATAGTATGAGTAAACAGCTCTGCAGACTCAACCATCTGTTCTACCTCATACTCAGACGGGCAGCTGGAGATTTGGGAGCTGTGAGGAAGCAAATGCGATTTGGGTGACACCTTTGAGGACTGGAGTATTTGTGATGTTGAAGTTGATGTGGAGGAGAGCCCACTTAAAGGAGCACTTGATATCCGTTGAAGCACCTGCTGTTTTTGTGCCTCATCTGGAATTTGTAGCGATTGGCGTGGCCGTAAGAAAGGGATCTTATCACATTGTCCGCTAAAAGAAGTAGACATTTTAGTTTGGCTGGAAGATGGTCTTTCTTCTGCAGATGTTACTGTTGCTTTAACACCTACCCCACGGACACAACCTTTTTTCCCCTTTCCAACACGCCTATTCCCCCTTCCACCAGCAGCAGG
The DNA here is from genome assembly GCF_046119375.1 of Phyllobates terribilis. Taxonomy (NCBI): domain Eukaryota; kingdom Metazoa; phylum Chordata; class Amphibia; order Anura; family Dendrobatidae; genus Phyllobates; species Phyllobates terribilis. Next base: position 451,787,966 of record NW_027362764.1, read on the forward strand.
CCTTTTTCCACTCATTTTGGTGGTTAACTAATTCACAACTCTGGAGTTGTTTGCACAAAAAAACAATGGATGGTAACCGAGCAGAGCTGAGTGGCCAAACTGTGGTATTAGGCCAAAACTATTGGCTGGGTTAGATGCAGAAAAATATTATATTCAATTTGCAACCTGATGGAGGTCAGTAAAGATGGACTAATACAACGAGTCCCACACACAGCTAGAAGCCCAATATTTTTTCAGAGGTAGATGCAGAAAAAAATATATTCAGTTTGCAACCTGATGGAGGTCAGTATAGGTGGACTAATAGAACAAGTCCCACACACTGCTAGAAGGCCCAATATTTTTTCAGAGCTAGATGCAGAAAAAAATTATATTCAGTTTGCAACCTGATGGAGGTCAGTATAGATGGATTAATAGAACAAGACCCACACACAGCTAGAAGTCCAATATTTTTTCAGAGCTAGATGCAGAAAAAAATATATTCAGTTTGCAACCTGATGGATGTCAGTATAGGTGGACTAATAGAACAAGTCCCACACACTGCTAGAGGGCCCAATATTTTTTCAGAGCTAGATGCAGAAAAAAATTATATTCAGTTTGCAACCTGATGGAGGTCAGTATAGATGGACTAATACAACAAGTCCCACACACAGCTAGAAGCCCAATATTTTTTCAGAGGTAGATGCAGAAAAAAATATATTCAGTTTGCAACCTGATGGAGGTCAGTATAGGTGGACTAATAGAACAAGTCCCACACACTGCTAGAAGGCCCAATATTTTTTCAGAGCTAGATGCAGAAAAAAATTATATTCAGTTTGCAACCTGATGGAGGTCAGTATAGATGGACTAATACAACAAGTCCCACACACAGCTAGAAGCCCAATATTTTTTCAGAGGTAGATGCAGAAAAAAATATATTCAGTTTGCAACCTGATGGAGGTCAGTATAGGTGGACTAATAGAACAAGTCCCACACACTGCTAGAAGGCCCAATATTTTTTCAGAGCTAGATGCAGAAAAAAATTATATTCAGTTTGCAACCTGATGGAGGTCAGTATAGATGGATTAATAGAACAAGACCCACACACAGCTAGAAGCCCAATATTTTTTCAGAGCTAGATGCAGAAAAAAATTATATTCAGTTTGCAACCTGATGGAGGTCAGTATAGATGGATTAATAGAACAAGACCCACACACAGCTAGAAGCCCAATATTTTTTCAGAGCTAGATGCAGAAAAAAATTATATTCAGTTTGCAACCTGATGGAGGTCAGTATAGATGAATTAATTGAACAAGACCCACACACAGCTAGAAGCCCAATATTTTTTCAGAGCTAGATGCAGAAAAAAATATATTCAGTTTGCAACCTGATGGAGGTCAGTATAGATGGATTAATAGAACAAGACCCACACACAGCTAGAAGCCCAATATTTCTTCAGAGCTAGATGCAGAAAAAAATTATATTCAGTTTGCAACCTGATGGAGGTCAGTATAGATGGACTAATACAACAAGTCCCACACACAGCTAGAAGCCCAATATTTTTTTAGAGGTAGATGCAGAAAAAAATATATTCAGTTTGCAACCTGATGGAGGTCAGTATAGGTGGACTAATAGAACAAGTCCCACACACTGCTAGAAGTCCCAATATTTTTTCAGAGCTAGATGCAGAAAAAAATTATATTCAGTTTGCAACCTGATGGAGGTCAGTATAGATGGATTAATAGAACAAGACCCACACACAGCTAGAAGCCCAATATTTTTTCAGAGCTAGATGCAGAAAAAAATTATATTCAGTTTGCAACCTGATGGAGGTCAGTATAGATGGATTAATAGAACAAGACCCACACACAGCTAGAAGCCCAATATTTTTTCAGAGCTAGATGCAGAAAAAAATTATATTCAGTTTGCAACCTGATGGAGGTCAGTATAGATGGAGTAATACAACAAGTCTCACACACAGCTAGAAGCCCAATATTTTTTCAGAGGTAGTTGCAGAAAAAATATATTCAGTTTGCAAACTGATGGAGGTCAGTATTGGTGGACTAATAGAACAAGTCCCACACACTGCTAGAAGGCCCAATATTTTTTCAGAGCTAGATGCAGAAAAAAATTATATTCAGTTTGCAACCTGATGGAGGTCAGTATAGATGGATTAATAGAACAAGACCCACACACAGCTAGAAGCCCAATATTTTTTCAGAGCTAGATGCAGAAAAAAATATATTCAGTTTGCAACCTGATGGAGGTCAGTATAGATGGATTAATAGAACAAGACCCACACACAGCTAGAAGCCCAATATTTTTTCAGAGCTAGATGCAGAAAAAAATTATATTCAGTTTGCAACCTGATGGAGGTCAGTATAGATGGACTAATACAACAAGTCCCACACACAGCTAGAAGCCCAATATTTTTTCAGAGGTAGATGCAGAAAAAAATATATTCAGTTTGCAACCTGATGGAGGTCAGTATAGGTGGACTAATTGAACAAGTCCCACACACTGCTAGAAGGCCCAATATTTTTTCAGAGCTAGATGCAGAAAAAAATTATATTCAGTTTGCAACCTGATGGAGGTCAGTATAGATGGATTAATAGAACAAGACCCACACACAGCTAGAAGCCCAATATTTTTTCAGAGCTACATGCAGAAAAATATTATATTCAGTTTGCAACCTGATGGAGGTCAGTATAGATGGATTAATAGAACAAGACCCACACACAGCTAGAAGCCCAATATTTTTTCAGAGCTAGATGCAGAAAAAAATTAGATTCAGTTTGCAACCTGATTGAGGTCAGTATAGATGGACTAATACATTGATGCTATGCCCAAAAGATTTTACTTCACTAGGTGCAGTAAAAAAATTGGTATTCTATACACAGGTGGTATATCTTGCAACACAGATAGGCTACTCCACTGACTAACACACTCTGCAATAGGCCAAAAAGGATTAGCTTTGCTAGATTCAGCCAAATGCTGTGAAAAAAACTTGCACAGCACTGGCACAGACCTGCCTGGCAAAAACTGAGAGGAACTGATGTAACCTTGTCCTGAAAAGGACTCCAATTACAATTAGTCTTTACTCCCACAACCTATCTATTTAAGAGCACAGACCTGACTGATAAAAGTCATAGGAAATGCTGTAACCTAGTCCTTAAAAGGACTGCAATCACAACTATTCCCTACTCCCAAGCTATCTGTATATTTGTGCGAAAATTGGCTTGAAATTAACAAGGTATAGCGCACACAGCAACAGCGGTGCCGTCTAACACGCAGCTGCAGCAGTGAGAAAATGGTGGCAACTGGGAAAATGGCTTGGTCTTATAGGGCAAGGACATGTGACATACACTGCCAATGACACATGCCCTTGCTTGTGTGAAAAAAAGCACTTCGCTCCGTGTGTGCGCTGCTGATAGGCTGACAGATTGCACCTCCCCACTGTATATGCGGGAAAGAGAAAAAAAAATGGAGATCTTCATTGTTCCTGCAGAGATCCATCCCCTGCCCCTCCCCCCACCCCGCTGTACACTCAAACTGCGTATTAACATTAATTTTCATCATTACTGAGAAAAAATCCAGTTATGATTTTGGTGCACGAACAGTTATCGAACATAACCTCGAACTGCCGAATTTTTCTCAAATTGTTCGTGTTCGCCGAACGGCTCGAACACCGCCCAAAACAGCTCGAATTTGAGATTGGCGAACAGTACGAGTAGAACAACGCTCATCTCTAGTTGCAAATTCAAAATAATTTTTTGTCTGCATCTAGCTCTGAAAAAATATTTGGCCTTCTAGCAGTGTGTGGGACTTTCTCTATTAGTCCATCTATACTGACCTCCATCAGGTTGCAAACTGAATATATTTTTTTTCTGCATCTACCTCTGAAAAAATATTTGGGCTTCTAGCTGTGTGTGGGACTTGTTCTATTAGTCCATCTATACTGACCTCCATCAGGTTGCAAATCGAATATAATTTTTTTCTACATCTAACCCAGCCAATAGTTTTGGCCTAATACCACAGTTTGGCCACTCAGCTCTGCTCGGTTCCCATCCATTGTTTTTTTGTGCAAACAACTCCAGAGTTGTGAATTAGTTAACCACCAAAATGAGTGGAAAAAGGCCTGCTGCTGGTGGAAAGGGGAATAGGCGTGTTGGGAAGGGGAAAAAAGGTTGTGTCCGTGGGGTAGGTGTTAAAGCAACAGTAACATCTGCAGAAGAAAGACAATCTTCCAGCCAAACTAAAATGTCTACTTCTTTTAGCGGACAATGTGATAAGATCCCTTTCTTATGGCCACGCCAATCGCGACAAATTCCAGATGAGGCACAAAAACAGCAGGTGCTTCAACGGATATCAAGTGCTCCTTTAAGTGGGCTCTCCTCCACAACAACTTCAACATCATAAATACTCCAGTCCTCAAAGGTGTCACCCCAATCGCACTTGCTTCCTCACAGCTCCCAAATCTCCAGCTGCCCGTCTGAGTATGAGGTAGAACAGATGGTTGAGTCTGCAGAGCTGTTTACTCTTACTATAGCCTGGGAATCAGAGGTCGACTCCAGCGCTTCTGTGAATCCAGACGAGGAAATGATCTGCACTGATGCCCAGAATCTTTATGAGTCGGATCCAGGACCAGACGCAGAAGGTTCTGACCATAATGTAGACCCTCATTCCCAAACTGTAACTCCTGTTGGTGGAGACAATGAGGAAGACGATGATGAGACTCAAATACCTGATTGGAGCGACAACTTGAGTTTTTTGTCAGGGCAGGAACAGGTTGGCTCTGAGGACGACGGGTGTGATAACGCACAGGGTGATGATGATGAGGATGGAGATCCCACTTACTGTCAACCCACAGTAAGCCAGGAGATGAGGTCAGCAGAGGAGGTGGAGGAAGATGCTAGTGACGACGAGGTCAGGTTGCGCCTTCCTGGACAGAGACGTAGTACTGGAAGCACGTCAACAACTGCATCCTCAAACACAACTCTGCCTCTCACCACAAGTCATGGTGGCTCTTCAGGTCGCATGGGTGCTAAGCCTTGCATAGCCTGGGCATTTTTTCAGATCGATAAAGATGACCCAACTCATGTTATCTGTAACATTTGTCAGCAAAAGCTAAGTAGAGGCCAAAAAATACAGAGTTTGAGTACTTCATGCATGAACCGGCACATGGACATGAAGCATAAGTTGCAGTGGGTAGCTCAGTGTGCTACAATGCGGCCTAGCCGGCCGGGCCAACCACCGTCTGCCATATCTTGTGCATCCGCGGCCTCTTCATCCTCTGTGACTGGGGGGACAGCAGTCACACCTTCTTTGGGGCGCAGACCTGCCACCTCTTTACCCGCAACAGCCAGCGTGATTGGCAGGTCATCATTTTCTTTGGAGGTGGTAACACCAGCTGGTGTTGAGCGCTGTCCGACAGCACCACCTTTGGATCAAGGCAACCTAACAGGTCCGCCTGCATCTTCCTCACATACCAGCAGTTTGCCGGGGACACCTTTATCAACCCCATCTAAGCACAACAGCCAGCCCTCAGTCCCTCAGATGTGGACAAGTAAAAGACCATTTCCTCCTAGCCATGAGAAAGCTAAGAGGTTGAATTTCACCATCTGCAAGCTCTTGGCTACAGAAATGCTGCTTTTCCGCCTGGTGGACACAGAGGATTTTCGAGACCTTATGTCCGTCGCAGTGCCCCAGTACCAGATGCCCAGTCGGCACTACTTCTCAAAGAAAGGTGTGCCTGCGCTCCACCAGCATGTTGCACACAACATCACCGCTTCTTTGAGAAACTCTGTGTGTGACAGGGTGCATTTCACCACAGACACTTGGACGAGTAGGCATGGACAGGGGCGTTACATGTCGCTGACTGGGCACTGGGTAACTATGGTGACAGCAGGACAAGGGGCTGCTGTCCAAGTCTTGCCGTCCCCACGAGTTGTGCGTCAATCCTCTTTATGTCAAAGTTCCTCCACTGCTTCTGCCTCCTCAACCTCCTCTCGGTCTTCCACCTGCACCCAAAGCCTGTCTGGTCATGCCACAAGCTTTCTAACTGCGCAGAAGGGATCCTGCACACCTCCTTACTATGCTGGCATTAGGGCTCAACGTCATCAGGCGGTTTTTACTTTGAAATGTCTGGGAAATGTGAGTCACACAGCTGAGGAGTTGTGGTCAGCTCTGGAGAACCAATTTCATGAATGGTTGTCTCCACTGGACCTGAAACCAGGGAAGGCCGTGTGCGACAATGCTGCAAACCTGGGTGCGGCCCTTCGCCGGGGCAATGTCACACACGTGCCTTGTATGGCTCACGTGTTGAACCTGGTTGTCCAGCAATTTTTAGCCCACTATCCCAGACTAGATGGCCTTCTGCAGAGGGCACGGTCGCTGTGTGCTCACTTCCGCCGTTCGCATCCCGCAGCTCAGCGACTTATATCTCTACAGAAGTCGTTGGGCCTGCCACTTCACCGGCTAAAATGCGATGTGCCTACCCGGTGGAATTCAACTCTGCACATGTTGCAGCGACTGTGGCAGCACCGACAAGCCCTGGTGCAATACGTTCTGACATATAGCCTGGGCCAACGAGATCCAGAGGTGGGGCAAATCACGCTGGAGGAGTGGTCTCAGATCAGGGACCTATGCACCCTTCTGCACAGTTTTGAAATGGCGACGAAGATGTTTAGTGCTGACGATGCCATTATCAGCATGACTATTCCGGTGATTTACATGCTGGAGCACATGTTAAACAGAATTCGGAGTCAGGTGGTGGCACAAGAGGAGGTGGAGGAAGTAGAGGAGGAGTAGTTGTATGCGGAAGGGCTAACATCTGCAAGGTCCAGACGGTCGGCAGCACCAAGGCGGCAGGCATGTGAGGGTGGGGGAGATGGTTTTACCAGGGCGCATGGTAGCAGCCAAACTAGTGAGGAAGGTGCAGGAGCCCAGGAAGAAGTGGAGGACGAACTGATGGAAGACCCATCAGATGAGGGAGACCTTGATCACATTTCTGTTGTGCGAGGTTGGGGGGAGAGGACAGAGGAAGGAAGCATGATTGTTACCTCGCCACCAACACAGCAGGGACTTGGTGCTCCTGGATGCGCAACACACATAAGTGCCTTCTTGCTGCACTACCTGCAACATGACCCTCGAATTGTGAGAATTAGAAATAATCCTGACTACTGGGTTCCCACACTGTTAGATCCCCGGTACAAAAGTAAATTTGCCGAAATTATTCCTGCCATAGAAAGTGATGCACGCATGCAGGAGTATCAGCAGAGACTGTTGCAGAATCTTACATGTGCTTTTCCACAAAACACCAGTGGTGCACGTAGTGAATCTCACAGTTCCAACTTGCCAACCGTGGGACCGTCAAGTGTTCAGCACTCAAACCGTAACAGAACCACAGTATCTGCTGGTAACATCAATTTTGCGGAATCATTTCACCACTTTTTTAGCCCATCCTTTGCAAGGCCACAGGAGACAAGAAGTCTGACACATAGTCAACGCCTAGAGACGATGGTACAGGAGTATCTCCAAGTAAACATTGAAGCCATGACTGTGTCACTGGACCCTTGCTCTTTTTGGGCTTCCAATCTGGATAAATGGCCGGAGCTAGCCACTTACGCCTTGGAGATCTTGTCATGCCCCGCAGCCAGCGTTCTGTCTGAACGTGTGTTCAGCGCTGCTGGTGGTGTGCTGACAGATAAGCTCACGCGGCTCTCCACTGATAATGTAGACAGACTCACGTTCATAAAGATGAACAAATCATGGATCCGAAACAACTTTTCTACCCCTGTGTCATCCTGGGGAGAGTAAAAGCTTGATGATTGGTTAAAATCACCCTACCAACCGTTTTAAGCTTTCAAATTACTAATCATGTTTATCTGTATCTTGGCTGGAAAATAACTTGGGCTTTGTAGCAGTGTGCAGCACTGATTCTATTAGGCCATCTATAATATGCTCCACCAGATTTAAAATTACTAATCATGTTTATCTGTATCTTGGCTGGAAAATAATTTGGGCTTTGTAGCAGTGTGCAGCACTGATCCTATTAGGCCATCTATACTAAGCTCCACCAGATTTAAAATTAAAAATAATTTTTAGCTGCATCTAGCCCGGAAAATAATTTTGGGGCTCTGAGATGCGCAAGACACATAAGTGCCTTCTTGCTGCACTACCTGCAACATGACCCTCATATTGTCAGAATTCGAAGTAATCATGACTACTGGGTTGCCACACTCTTAGATCCCCCAAACTTTTCGATCAACCTTTTCATTTTAATAAAGACCAAAAAAATGGTCATTTTTGAAATTATAAGCATTAGCAGGTTATTAGAAACTGAAATCAAACCGTTTTCAACTCAAAACTTTATTCTAGGTGATGTTACATTTTCACATAGGACCCCTTGTTCGAAAGGAGCTTCTGAACTCTCTCGTCCATTGAATTTGTCAGGTTTTGGATGGTTTCTGCTTCAATTGTTTTGCATGAGGACAGAATACCCTCCCAGAGGTGTTGCTTAGATGTGAACTGCCTCCCGCCATCATAGACACTCCTTTTGATGATGCTCCAGAGGTTCTGAATGGGGTAGAGGTCAGGGGAGCATGGGGGTCACACCATAAGTTTGTCCCCTTTTATGCCCATATCAGCCAGAGATGCAGATGTTTTATGTGCAGAATGAGATGGTGCATTATCATGCAAAAAAATGATCTTGCTGTGAAATACACGGTTCTTCTTCTTGAACCATGGCAGGAAGTGCTGTTTGAGAAAATCCACATACATTATGGAGTTCATCTTTAGCGCCTTCAGGGATCCTAAAGGGGCCGACAATCTCTCTCCCCATGATTCCAGCCCAAAACATTACTCCACCTCCTCCTTGTTGGCTCTGTAGCCGTGTTTGCGTGGGGTGTCCATCAACCAGCCATCCTCCACTCCATCCATCTGGACCATCGAGCGCTGCACGGCACTCATCCGTGAACAAAACAGTTTTGAAATCAGTCTTCATGTAATGTTTAGCCCACTGGAGCCGTTTCTGCTTGTGTGAAGTGGATAGAGGAGGTCGACAGGATGGCGTCTGCACAGCTGCAAACCTCTGAAGGACCCTGCATCTTGCTGTTCGGGGGACATTGGAGGCACCAGTAGCTTCAAAAACTTGTCTGCTGCTATGACAAGGCTTTTTTGCCGCTGTTCTTTTAACCTGACGTAATTGCCTGTAGGAAAGAGTCCTCAATTTGCCTTTATCAGCACGCACACGTGTGTACTGTGAATCAACTACATACTTCTTGATTGCCAAGACACTTCATCCTGATCATCGCACAATGTTGATTGTAGTCATGCCTTGACCTAAACACTCCACAATTTGTTGCTTCTCAGCAGCCGACACATCCTTTTTCTTTCCCATTTTGGCAGAAAATGTAGGCTGCTTAATAATGTGAGACAGCCTTCTTAAGTAGTCTTGCCTTTCATTGGACACACAAGCCAAACTAATTAGCACAGGTGTCTGCAATTGCTTACAGTGATATAAAGAGCCCTGACACACATCACCATCAATGAGTTTAACTGACAAACAAACAAATTCTTCCCTTATCACTCCTAAACACTTTTTGCATAATAATTTGGAACACAGTGTGCATGTGCTTTTCCACAAAACACCAGTGGTTCACGTAGTGAATCTTACAGTTCTAACTTGCCAACCGTGGTCTGTATGGAGTTGTTCAATAAAGGACCCAAAATTAAGATAACATAGATGGAAGAGGTCTCTATGAATAGGAATTCCTAAGTATTTGATACCCTGTGAGGGCCAGGCAAAGGGAAAGTTGGACTGGATGGAATCCTATATGGATTTGGGGAGGGAGACATCGAGGGCCTCAGACTTCGCTGCATTGATTTTAAAATTTGACCATGTAACAAAGTGATCTATTTCAGCCATAACAGCATGGATGGATATATGTGATTGAGTGATATATACTAGGACATCATCAGCAACTAGAGAGCACTTGTACTCGGTGCCTCCCACCTCAATCCACCTAATATTGGGGTTATGGCGAATTGATGAGAGCAGGTGCTCCGTCACTAGGATGTATAAGAGAGGGGACAGAGGACATCCCTGCCTTGTCCCATTGGTGATTGTGAAAGGTGATGAAAATGTTCTGATGCACCCCCTTTGCCTTGGGACACCCGGAGCCGGACACTTTTTGCTGGATGCTGGTGGTTGTAGTCTTCGTGGCGGCGACCCGGTTCCGTGGCTCAGGGTGGTCAAACCAGTGGCGGAACTATTTATGTGGTTTTGATGTTTAAATGTCTGACTATGCCACCCATGGATTGCGGTCAGAGTGAACCGCCGCTGCAGGGCAGACCGCTGAGGCTGGTGTTGTGGGTGCAGCAGAGCGTAGCATAACTCCCCACGGGAGGAGTATAGCCTCAGGGCAGTGTATGCGGAGGATGGGGGTGATGGTGCAGGGCAGCAGCAGTAACGACACGGAGTCAGTGATGCAGTCCAGGGCCTTTACTCACAGTTCTTATTATCCAGACCACGTCTGCAGGTAACGGCTGCCCACGTCGTACTGTGCTCACCAGGTGAGGGGCTCAGACAACTCCCAGATAACTTTGGAGCGCTTCACAGGACCCCCTTTGTGTGTCCTTTGTCTGGCCTTTCTTACCAACCCTTCTGTCCGGCTGCCTCAGGCCTCCTCTTGGTAAACTTGGCGCCAGTTTCCCTGACCCTATGTGGTGCCTTCCTAGCGGGTGTAGCGAGGGGCTGCGCCACACAAAATGTCAGAGCCTCCGGTTTCTAACTGAGGGTCGTTTCCTGCCTCCACTAGTTTCGGGGACCGGTCTCCCCCTTTGGCCTGACCCCTCAACGCAGGTGGATTCGGGCGTGCGGTGGCGACTCGCCCGTCCACACCCCTGGGATCCCTTCATTCCTCGAGCCTTCTCCGCTCCTCTTCCTTCCTTCTCCCTCTTCCAGGCCTGGGCCTCTTTTACTAGGCCCGCCTCCGGAGCAGAGCTCATGCAGAGCCCCTGCTCCCTGCCACTTCTGCTCAGACTTCTCTGCACTGAACTAAGATGGTGCCCACCTTTTATACTCCCTTCTCAATGCAGCCAGGAACTGCTTCCTCCCTGCTCCTGCACTACAGGGTTCCCCTTCCTCAGTGTTCCCTCCCCCCACTGGAGCCAGGGACAGGGACTGTCGTGCCCATCTCAGAGGCATATTGGTTGCCCTGCCCCACGGCAATGTGGTGTAATGCATGCAGGTGTCGGGTCCTGATCCACACTCCATCCTTACCTGAGAGTGAGATATCACACCTCTGGGTGAGGTGCAATACCTCTGTAGCAACTGAGCCCTCAGGGTGCTACAGTTCCATTTATCTTCAGCCTAGGTGACGTATTGTGATACAGGGCCATGATTTTGGCTATAAAAGGGTCCCCTAGACCCCTACCCCAAGCTTTTTAAGAGAATCATATATGGCGTGCCAGGAGACTCTATGGAATGCTTTCTCAGCATCCAACGAGAGTATCTAATTACAAATTTTTAACTGCATCTAGCCCAGGAAATACTTTGTGCCTAATAGCAGTGTCTGCTAGTCAGCGGATTATCCCGGCTGTTAAGCAAGCTACACCACCTGTAGTTTGGACACTTAATTTTTTCAAAGGAAATGCTTCGGGACCACGGGATACTCAGTGAAGAGCATCAAGAGGCACCCCAAGGCATAGGGGCTGGGACTGGCAGTAGGATGCCTTGCGGTGGACAGCCGAGCTTGATCCTTATAAAAGCTTTTTAACTGCAGCAGCTTTAGTGGACGCTACTGGAGCTGGAATTACGCGGCTGCTGGCATGAGACTTGCCCTCCAATAGATCCTTGTAAATGGATTTAAAGTGTATTCATTCAAATTAGAGAGACAATTTAAATTAAAAAGCTTAGAGCTGCCTCCACCACAGGGGGGCTCGCTCGACCCACCAGCGGACAGGCACCAGTATTGGGAGAGGGGGGCTGGCCGTCAGGGTTCACCGCGGCTCTGGCACAAACCCGGCGACACGGAGGTGGCACGGGCAGGAGCGGACTGAACGTGTCGGCTTCTCACTTTTTGGATTTTAGAAGGGCATGACATGTCTATATTTGTGTCTCCCCCTCCTTTTACTCCTCCACCTCTTTTCTTTTCGCATGACTATATGTACTTGTCACTTTTCCATGTGTTAGTTGTGTCTTCTGAGCAGTTTGTCAGCTTTTGGACACCTTTGAAGGTGTTTTCTATGTGTTTCTATGTGTTTTTGTTTGCCTGCCATTGGTTTTAACGGTGTTCGAAGGTGTTCGACGAACAGTTCGACGAACAGTTCGGCGAACACACGGGTGTTCAACGAACCGAACCGAACTCGAACACTACGGGGGTGGCTCAACACTACTCAGAAGACGCTCTCTTTAAAAAAGCCGGCCGGCAATTCAGCAGCGGCATACACCGGTACCCGACAATTTAGACAAGAAGGAATAGAGCATCACACATAGATTAGATAGATAGAAACGTGTCAGTCACATATATAAGAAGTACAGTGACAGTGTTGGTTACTGTACTTGTCATTTAGTGTATAGGGTTTATTAAAAAAAATATTAGTGTTTTCATGCACCGCCTCTTTAAAAAAGCCGGCCGGCACTTCAGCAGCGGTACCCGACAATTTAGAACAGAAAGAATAGAGCTTCACACATGACCTCGGCTCATCTGGATGCCGTCGCAGCCAGACACTGAGGAGCGCAAGCATGCCTGCGCTTCTCAGTGTCTGCGGGATGACAGGCTGGATGGCAGCGTTCTGCTGCGGGATTCCTGCCCTCAGCTTTATGCCTAGCATTTGCTAGCTATTAAAATAGGGGGGACCCCACGTCATTTTTTTGGGGGGTCCCCCATTTTAATAGCTAGTAAAGGCTAGGTATTCAGCTGGGGCTGATATTAGTAGCCTGGGAAGCTTCATGGGTATTACCCCCTTCCCAGGCTTCAAACATCTGCCCCAGCCATCTGCTTTACCTCCGCTAGAGCCTAAAATTACGGGGAACCCCACGCCAATTTTTTTTTAAATAAATCCTTTATTTTAACACTAAATGACAAGTACAGTAATCAACACTATCACTGTACTTATTATATATGTGACTGACATGTTTCTATCTATCTAATCTATGTGTGATTCTCTATTCCTTCTATTCTAAATTGTCGGGTACCGCTGCTGAATTGCCGGCCGGCTTTTTTAAAGAGACGGTGCATGAAAACACTATTATTTTTTTTAATAAATCCTTTACACTAAATGACAAGTGCAGTAAGCAACACTGTCACTGTACTTATTATATATGTGACTGACATGTTTCTATGTATCTAATCTATGTGTGATGCTCTATTCTTTCTGTTCTAAATTGTCGGGTACCGGTGTATGCCGCTGATGAATTGCCGGCTTTTCATGTTTCACTGTGAGCTCTGCTCCCATCGATTTGGGCAATCACTGTAATGCCACAACCACCATGGCTGTGGCATTACAGTGAGTGACAGACAATCCCTGCATGATTGGTGCTCTAAATAGCGCCAGACATGCAGGACACGCTTTTGTTGCACGAACAGTTATCGAACGTAACCTCGAACAGCCGAATTTTTTGCAAATCGTTCGCGTTCGTCGAACGGCTCAAACACCGCCCAAAACAGCTCGAATTTGAGATTGGCAAACAGTTCTAGTCGAACACCGCTCATCTCTAGTTTTAACGGTGTTCGAAGGTGTTCGACGAACAGTTCGATGAACAGTTCGGCGAACATACGGGTGTTCGACAAAACAATCCGAACTCGAACACTACGGGGGTGGCTCAACTCTAATCTCTAGTGCCTACCATATACACTGCTCAAAAAAATAAAGGGAACACTTAATCAACACAATATAACTCCAGGTAAATCAAACTTCTGTGAAATCAAACTGTCCACTTACACTGATTGACAATCAATTTCACATGCTGTTGTGCAAATGGAATAGACAATAGATGGAAATTATTGGCAATTATCAAGACACGCTCAATAAAGGAGTGGTTCTGCAGGTGGGGACCACAGACCACATCTCAGTACCAATGCTTTCTGGCTGATGTTTTGGTCAGTTTTGAATGTTGGTTGTGCTTTCACACTCGTGGTAGCATGAGACGGACTCTGCAACCCACAGAAGTTGCTCAGGTAGTGCAGCTCATCCAGGATGGCACATCAATGAGAGCTTTGGCAAAAAGGTTTGCTGTGTCTGTCAGTGTAGTGTCCAGAGGCTGGAGGTGCTACCAGGAGACAGGCCAGTACACCAGGAGACGTGGAGTGGGCCGTAAGAGGGCAACATCCCAGCAGCAGGACCGCTACCTCCGTATTGGTGCAAGGAGAAACAGGAGCAGCACTGCCAGAGCCCTGCAAAATGACCTCCAGCAGGCCAGAAATGTGCATGTGTCTGCACAAATGGTTAGAAACCTACTCCATGATGGTGGTATGAGGGCCCGATGTCCACAGATGGGGGTTGTGCTCACTGCCCAACACCATGCAGGACACTTGGCATTTGCCACAGAACACCAGGATTGGCAAAGTGGCCACTGGCGCCCTGTGCTCTGCACAGATGAAAGCAGGTTCACACTGAGCACATGTGACAGATGTGACAGAGTCTGGAGACGCCATGGAGAGCGATCTGCTGCCTGCAACATCCTTCAGCATGACCAGTTTGGCAGTTGGTCAGTAATGGTGTGGAGTGGCATTTCTTTGGAACACCGCACAGCCCTTCATGTGCTCGCCAGAGGTAGCCTGACTGCCATTAGGTACCGAGATGAGATCCTCAGACCCCTTGTGAGACCATATGCTGGTGCGGTTAGCCCTGCGTTCCTCCTAATACAGCACAATTCCAGACCTCATGTGGCTGGAGTGTGTCAGCAAGATTAAGGCATTAAAGCTATGGACTGGCCCGTCCATTCCCCAGACCTGAATCCGATTGAGCACATCTGGGACATCATGTCTCACTCCATCCACCGATGTGGATGCTTTAGTCCAGGTCTGGGAGGAGATCCCATAGGAGACCATCCGCAACCTCATCAGGAGCATGCCCAGGCGTTGTAGGGAGGTCATACAGGCACATGGAGGCCACACACAATACTGAGCCTCATTTTGACTTGTTTCAAGGACATTGCATCAAAGTTGGATCAGCCTGTAGTGTGCTTTTACACTTTAATTTTGGGGGTGACTCCAAGTCCAGGCCTCCATTGGTTAATGAATTTGATTTCCATTGATGATTTTTGCGTGATTTTGTTGTCAGCACATTCAATTTGTACAGAACTAAGTATTCAGTGAGAATATTTAATTCATTCAGATCTAGGATGTGTTATTTGAGTGTTCCCTTTATTTTTATGAGCTGTGTATATATATGTTTTTTTTCTTCTTGTGAATTGAATCACATATTTTAACTTGCAGGGACTTGAAAATTTTAAGAAATTTGACTCCAAATCAATTTGTAGAGGATCAATTCGCTTATTTCTAATGTTACACAGTGAAAATGTTGCTGGGAGATCTTCTTTATAATAATTCAGTGCAAAAGACACTGAGCATGTGCAAGAATTCAGCAATATTAGCGAAAAGAGCTTGTCAACCAAGCTAAGTGGGCAAATGCAGTATGAAATCATTTGGACTCCTAAAATCTGGCAGTGAATAGACGGATTCATAAAATGCTGTTATGAATAGAGTATAGAGACATTATCAAATGGATTTGATCAGAAAGTACACCATCATCTTCAAGGCCATGTGATCTATTTAATTATATATACAAATTTTAGTGTTAGATCTGGTGTTAGATCTTCTTTAACCCCTTTACAGCCCAAGGCGTACTTTTTAGTGATGGGCGAGAATTAAAATGCTCGGGTGCTCGATAGTGTTGAGCCACCCCCGTAGTGTTCGAGTTCGGTTCGGTTCGTCGAACACCCGTGTGTTCGCCGAACTGTTCGTCGAACTGTTCGTCGAACACCTTCGAACACCGTTAAAACCAATGGCAGGCAAACAAAAACACATAGAAACACATAGAAAACACCTTCAAAGGTGTCCAAAAGCTGACAAACTGCTCAGAAGACACAACTAACACATGGAAAAGTGACAAGTACATATAGTCATGCGAAAAGAAAAGAGGTGGAGGAGTAAAAGGAGGGGGAGACACAGATATAGGCATGTCATGCCCTTCTAAAATCCAAAAAGTGAGAAGCCGAGACGGCCAGTCCGCTCCTGCCCGTGCCACCTCCGTGTCGCCGGGTTTGTGCCAGAGCCGCGGTGAACCCTGACGGCCAGCCCCCCTCTCCCAATACTGGTGCCTGTCCGCTGGTGGGTCGAGAGAGCCCCCCTGTGGTAGAGGCAGCTCTAAGCTTTTTAATTTAAATTGTCCCTCTAATTTGAATGAATACACTTTAAATCCATTTACAAGGATCTATTGGAGGGCAAGTCTCATGCCAGCAGCCGCGTAATTCCAGCTCCAGTAGCGTCCACTAAAGCTGCTGCAGTTAAAAAGCTTTTATAAGGATCGAGCTCGGCTGTCCACCGCAAGGCATCCTAGTGCCAGTCCCAGCCCCTATGCCTTGGGGTGCCTCTTGATGCTCTTCACTAAGTATCCCGTGGTCCCGAAGCATTTCCTTTGAAAAAATTAAGTGTCCAAACTACAGGTGGTGTAGCTTGCTTAACAGCCGGGATAATCCGCTGACTAGCAGACACTGCTACTAGGCACAAAGTATTTCCTGGGCTAGATGCAGTTAAAAATTTGTTAGTAGATACTCTCGTTGGATGCTGAGAAAGCATTCCATAGAGTCTCCTGGCATGCCATATATGATTCTCTTAAAAAGCTTGGGGTAGGGGTCTAGGGGACCCTTTTATAGCCAAAATCACGGCCCTGTATCACAATACGTCACCTAGGCTGAAGATAAATGGAACTGTAGCACCGAGGGCTCGGTTGCTACAGACGTATTGCACCTCACCCAGAGGTGTGATATCTCACTCTCAGATAAGGATGGAGTGTGGATCAGGACCCGACACCTGCATGCATTACACCACATTGCCGTGGGGCAGGGCGACCAATATGCCCCTGAGATGGGCACGACAGTCCCTGTCCCTGGCTGGAGTGGGGGGAGGGAACACTGAGGAAGGGGAACCCTGCAGTGCAGGAACAGGGAGGAAGCAGTTCCTGGGTGCATTGAGAAGGGAGTATAAAAGGTGGGCACCATCTTAGTTCAGTGCAGAGAAGTCTGAGCAGAAGTGGCAGGGAGCAGGGGCTCTGCATGAGCTCTGCTCCGGAGGCGGGCCTAGTAACAGAGGCCCAGGCCTGCAAGAGGGAGAAGGAAGGAAGAGGAGCGGAGAAGGCTCCAGGAACAAGGAATGAAGGGATCCCAGGGGTGCGGACGGGCGAGTCGCCACCGCACGCCCGAATCCACCTGCGTGGAGGGGTCAGGCCAAAGGGGGAGACCGGTCCCCGAACTAGTGGAGGCAGGAAACGACCCTCAGCTAGAAACCGGAGGCTCTGACATTTTACGTGGCGCAGCCCCTTGCTCCACCCGCTAGGAAGGCACCACATAGGGTCAGGGAAACTGGCGCCAAGTTTACCAAGAGGAGGCCCGAGGCAGCCGGACAGAAGTGTTGGTAAGAAGGCCAGACAAAGGACACACAAAGGGGGTCCTGTAAAGCGCTCCAAAGTTATCTGGGAGTTGTCTGAGCCCCTCACCTGGTGAGCACAGTACGACGTGGGCAGCCGTTACCTGCAGACGTGGTCTGGATAATAAGAACTGTGAGTAAAGGCCCTGAACTGCATCACTGACTCCGTGTCGTTACTGCTGCTGCCCTGCACCATCACCCCCATCCTCCGCATACACTGCCCTGAGGCTATACTCCTCCCGTGGGGAGTTATGCTACGCTCTGCTGCACCCACAACACCAGCCTTAGCGGTCTGCCCTGTAGCGGCGGTTCACTCTGACCGCAATCCACGGGTGGCGTAGTCGGACATTTAAACATCAAAACCACATAAATAGTTCCGCCACTGGTTTGACCGCCCTGAGCCACGGAACCGGATCGCCGCCACGAAGACTACAACCACCAGCATCCACCAAAAAGGGTCCGGCTCCGGGTGTCCCAAGGCCCAGGGGGTGCGTCAGAACATTTTCATCACCTTTCACAATCACCAATGGGACAAGGCAGGGATGTCCTCTGTCCCCTCTCTTATACATCCTAGTGACGGAGCACCTGCTCTCATCAATTCGCCATAACCCCAATATTAGGTGGATTGAGGTGGGAGGCACCGAGTACAAGTGCTCTCTATTTGCTGATGATGTCCTAGTATATATCACTCAATCACATATATCCATCCCTGCTGTTATGGCTGAAATAGATCACTTTGTTACAAGGTAAAATTTTAAAATCAATGCAGCGAAGTCTGAGGCCCTCGATGTCTCCCTCCCTAAATCCATATAGGATTCCATCCAGTCCAACTTTCCCTTTGCCTGGCCCTCACAGGGTATCAAATACTTAGGAATTCCTATTCATAGAGACCTCTCCCATCTATGTTATCTTAATTTTGGGCCCTTTATTGAACAATTCCATACAGACCACGGTTGGCAACTTGGAACTGTGAGATTCACTACGTGCACCACTGGTATTTTGTGGAAAAGCACATGTAAGATTCTGCAACAGTC
Source organism: Phyllobates terribilis (assembly GCF_046119375.1). Classification (NCBI taxonomy): domain Eukaryota; kingdom Metazoa; phylum Chordata; class Amphibia; order Anura; family Dendrobatidae; genus Phyllobates; species Phyllobates terribilis. Next base: position 451,806,627 of record NW_027362764.1, read on the forward strand.
TCTGCTGATACTCCTGCATGCGTGCATCCCTTTCTATGGCAGGAATAATTTCTGCAAATTTACTTTTGTACCGGGGATCTAACAGTGTGGCAACCCAGTAGTCAGGATTATTTCTAATTCTCACAATTCGAGGGTCATGTTGCAGTTAGTGCAGCAAGAAGGCACTCATGTGTGTTGCGCATCCAGGAGCACCAAGTCCCTGTTGTGTTGGTGGCGAGGTAACAATCATGCTTCCTTCCTCTGTCCTCTCCCCCCAACCTCGCACAACAGAAATGTGATCAAGGTCTCCCTCATCTTATGATTCTTCCATCAGTTCGTCCTCCACTTCTTCCTGGGCTCCTGCACCTTCCTCACTAGTTTGGCTGCTACCGTGCGCCCTGGTAAAATCATCTCCCCCACCCTCACATGCCTGCCGCCCTGGTGCTGCCGACCGTCTGGACCTTGCAGATGTTAGCCCTTCCGCATACAACTCCTCCTCCTCTACTTCCTCCACCTCCTCTTGTGCCACCACCTGACTCCGAATTCTGTTTAACATGTGCTCCAGCATGTAAATCACCGGAATAGTCATGCTGATAATGGCATCGTCAGCACTAAACATCTTCGTCGCCATTTCAAAACTGTGCAGAAGGGTGCATAGGTCCCTGATCTGAGACCACTCCTCCAGCGTGATTTGCCCCACCTCTGAATCTCGTTGGCCCAGGCTCTACGTCAGAACATATTGCACCAGGGCTTGTCGGTGCTGCCACAGTCGCTGCAACATGTGCAGAGTTGAATTCCACCGGGTAGGCACATCGCATTTTAGCCGGTGAAGTGGCAGGCCCAACGACTTCTGTAGAGATGTAAGTCGCTGAGCTGCGGAATGCGAACGGCGGAAGTGAGCACACAGCGACCGTGCCCTCTGCAGAAGGCCATCTAGTCTGGGATAGTGGGCTAAAAATTGTTGGACAACCAGGTTCAACACGTGAGCCATACAAGGCACGTGTGTGACATTGCCCCGGCGAAGGGCCGCACCCAGGTTTGCAGCATTGTCGCACACGGCATTCCCTGGTTTCAGGTCCAGTGGAGACAACCATTCATGAAATTGGTTCTCCAGAGCTGACCACAACTCCTCAGCTGTGTGACTCACATTTCCCAGATATTTCAATGTAAAAACCGCCTGATGACGTTCAGCCCTACTGCCAGCATAGTAAGGAGGTGTGCAGGATCCCTTCTGCGCAGTTAGAAAGCTTGTGGCATAACCAGACAGGCTTTGGGTGCAGGTGGAAGACCGAGAGGAGGTTGAGGAGGCAGAAGCAGTGGAGGAAAAATGACATAAAGAGGATTGACGCACAACTCGTGGGGACGGCAAGACTTGGACAGCAGCCCCTTGTCCTGCTGTCACCATAGTTACCCAGTGCCCAGTCAGCGACATGTAACGCCCCTGTCCATGCCTACTCATCCAAGTGTCTGTGGTGAAATGCACCCTGTCACACACAGAGTTTCTCAAAGAAGCGGTGATGTTGTGTGCGACATGCTGGTGGAGCGCAGGCACACCTTTCTTTGAGAAGTAGTGCCGACTGGGCATCTGGTACTGGGGCACTGCGACGGACATAAGGTCTCGAAAATCCTCTGTGTCCACCAGGCGGAAAGGCAGCATTTCTGTAGCCAAGAGCTTGCAGATGGTGAAATTCAACCTCTTAGCTTTCTCATGGCTAGGAGGAAATGGTCTTTTACTTGTCCACATCTGAGGGACCGAGGGCTGGCTATTGTGCTTAGACGGGGTTGATAAGGGTGTCCCCGGCAAACTGCCAGTCTGTGAGGAAGATGCAGGCGGACATGTTAGGTTGCCTTGATCCAAAGGTGGTGCTATCGATGTCGGACAGCGCTCAAGACCAGCTGGTGTTACCACCTCCAAAGAAAATGATGACCTGCCAATCACGCTGGCTGTTGCGGGTAAAGAGGTGGCAGGTCTGCGCCCCAAAACAGGTGTGACTGCTGTCCCCCCAGTCACAGAGGATGAAGAGGCCGCGGATGCACAAGATATGGCAGACGGTGGTTGGCCCGGCCGGGTAGACCGCATTGTAGCACACTGAGCTTCCCACTGCAACTTATGCTTCATGTCCATGTGCCGGTTCATGCATGAAGTACTCAAACTCTGTATTTTTTGGCCTCTACTTAGCTTTTGCTGACAAATGTTACAGATAATACGAGTTGGGTCATCTTTATCGATCTGAAAAAATGCCCAGGCTATGCAAGGGTTAGCACCCATGCGACCTGAAGAACCACCACGACTTGTGGTGAGAGGCAGAGTTGTGTTTGAGGATGCAGTTGTTGACGTGCTTCCAGTACTACGTCTCTGTCCAGGAAGGCGCAACCTGACCTCGTCGTCACTAGCATCTTCCTCCACCTCCTCTGCTGACCTCATCTCTTGGCTGACTGTGGGTTGACAGTAAGTGGGATCTCCGACCTCATCATCATCACCCTGTGCGTTATCACACCCGTCGTCCTCAGAGCCAACCTGTTCCTGCCCTGACAAAAAACTAAAGTTGTCGCTCCAATCAGGTATTTGAGTCTTGTCATCGTCTTCCTCATTGTCTCCACCAACAGGAGTTACAGTTTGGGAATGAGGGTCTACATTATGGTCAGAACCTTCTGCGTCTGGTCCTGGATCCGACTCATAAAGTTTCTGGGCATCAGTGCAGATCATTTCCTCGTCTGGATTCACAGAAGCGCTGGAGTCGACCTCTGATTCCCAGGCTATAGTATGAGTAAACAGCTCTGCAGACTCAACCATCTGTTCTACCTCATACTCAGACGGGCAGCTGGAGATTTGGGAGCTGTGAGGAAGCAAGTGCGATTTGGGTGACACCTTTGAGGACTGGAGTATTTGTGATGTTGAAGTTGATGTGGAGGAGAGCCCACTTAAAGGAGCACTTGATATCCGTTGAAGCACCTGCTGTTTTTGTGCCTCATCTGGAATTTGTAGCGATTGGCGTGGCCGTAAGAAAGGGATCTTATCACATTGTCCGCTAAAAGAAGTAGACATTTTAGTTTGGCTGGAAGATGGTCTTTCTTCTGCACCTACCCCACGGACACAACCTTTTTTCCCCTTCCCAACACGCCTATTCCCCTTTCCACCAGCAGCAGGCCTTTTTCCACTCATTTTGGTGGTTAACTAATTCACAACTCTGGAGTTGTTTGCACAAAAAAACAATGGATGGTAACCGAGCAGAGCTGAGTGGCCAAACTGTGGTATTAGGCCAAAACTATTGGCTGGGTTAGATGCAGAAAAAAATTATTTTTAATTTGCAACCTGATGGAGGTCAGTATAGATGGACTAATAGACCAAGTCCCACACACCGCTAGAAGCCCAAATATTTTTTCAGAGCTAGATGCAGAAAATTTTTTTATTCAATTTGCAACCTGATGGAGGTCAGTATAGATGGACTAATAGACCAAGTCCCACACACTGCTAGAAGCCCAAATATTTTTTCAGAGCTAGATGCAGAAAAAAATTATTTTTAATTTGCAACCTGATGGAGGTCAGTATAGATGGACTAATAGACCAAGTCCCACACACCGCTAGAAGCCCAAATATTTTTTCAGAGCTAGATGCAGAAAAAAATTATTTTTAATTTGCAACCTGATGGAGGTCAGTATAGATGGACTAACAGACCAAGTCCCACACACCGCTAGAAGCCCAAATATTTTTTCAGAGCTAGATGCAGAAAAAAATTATATTCAATTTGCAACCTGCTGGAGGTCAGTATAGAAGGACTAATAGAACAAGTCCCACACACTGCTAGAAGCCCAAATATTTTTTCAGAGCTAAATGAAGAAAAAAATTATTTTTAATTTGCAACCTGCTGGAGGTCAGTATAGAAGGACTAATAGACCAAGTCCCACACACTGCTAGAAGCCCAAATATTTTTTCAGAGCTAGATGCAGAAAAAAAATATTTTTAATTTGCAACCTGATGGAGGTCAGTATAGATGGACTAATAGACCAAGTCCCACACACTGCTAGAAGCCCAAATATTTTTTCAGAGCTAGATGCAGAAAAAAATTATTTTTAATTTGCAACCTGATGGAGGTCAGTATAGATGGACTAATAGACCAAGTCCCACACACCGCTAGAAGCCCAAATATTTTTTCAGAGCTAGATGCAGAAAATTTTTTTATTCAATTTGCAACCTGATGGAGGTCAGTATAGATGGACTAATAGACCAAGTCCCACACACTGCTAGAAGCCCAAATATTTTTTCAGAGCTAGATGCAGAAAAAAATTATTTTTAATTTGCAACCTGATGGAGGTCAGTATAGATGGACTAATAGACCAAGTCCCACACACTGTTAGAAGCCCAAATATTTTTTCAGAGCTAGATGCAGAAAAAAATTATTTTTAATTTGCAACCTGATGGAGGTCAGTATAGATGGACTAATAGAACAAGTCCCACACGCTGCTAGAAGCCCAAATATTTTTTCAGAGATAAATGAAGAAAAAAATTATTTTTAATTTGCAACCTGATGGAGGTCAGTATAGATGGACTAATAGAACAAGTCCCACACGCTGCTAGAAGCCCAAATATTTTTTCAGAGCTAGATGCAGAAAAAAATTATTTTTAATTTGCAACCTGATGGAGGTCAGTATAGATGGACTAATAGACCAAGTCCCACACACCGCTAGAAGCCCAAATATTTTTTCAGAGCTAGATGCAGAAAAATATTATATTCAATTTGCAACCTGCTGGAGGTCAGTATAGAAGGACTAATAGAACAAGTCCCACACACTGCTAGAAGCCCAAATATTTTTTCAGAGCTAAATGAAGAAAAAAATTATTTTTAATTTGCAACCTGATGGAGGTCAGTATAGATGGACTAATAGACCAAGTCCCACACACTGCTAGAAGCCCAAATATTTTTTCAGAGCTAGATGCAGAAAAAAATTATATTCAGTTTGCAACCTGATGGAGGTCAGTATAGATGGACTAATAGAATGATGCTATGCCCAAAAGATTTTACTTCACTAGGTGCAGTAAAAAAATTGGTATTCTATACACAGGTGGTATATCTTGCAACACAGATAGGCTACTCCACTGACTAACACACTCTGCAATAGGCCAAAAAGGATTAGCTTTGCTAGATTCAGCCAAATGCTGTGAAAAAAACTTGAACAGCACTGGCACAGACCTGCCTGGCAAAAACTGATAGGAACTGATGTAACCTAGTCCTGAAAAGGACTCCAATTACAATTAGTCTTTACTCCCACAATCTATCTATTTAAGAGCACAGACCTGCCTGATAAAAGTCGTAGGAAATGCTGTAACCTAGTCCTTAAAAGGACTGCAATCACAACTATTCCCTACTCCCAAGCTATCTGTATATTTGTGCGAAAATTGGCTTGAAATTAACAAGGTATAGCGCACACAGCAACAGCGGTGCCGTCTAACACGCAGCTGCAGCAGTGAGAAAATGGTGGCGACGGGGAAAATGGCTTGGTCTTATAGGGCAAGGACATGTGACATACACTGCCAATCACACATGCCCTTGCTTGTGTGAAAAAAAGCACTTCGCTCCGTGTGTGCGCTGCTGATAGGCTGACAGATTGCACCTCCCCACTGCAAATGCGGGAAAGAGAAAAAAAAATGGAGATCTTCATTGTTCCTGCAGAGATCCATCCCCTGCCCCTCCCCCCGCCCCGCTGTACACTCAAACTGCGTATTAACATTAATTTTCATCATTACTGAGAAAAAATCCAGTTATGATTTTGGTGCACGAACAGTTATCGAACATAACCTCGAACAGCCGAATTTTTCTCAAATTGTTCGTGTTCGCCAACCGGCTCGAACACCGCTCAAAACAGCTCGAATTTGAGATTGGCAAACAGTTCGAGTAGAACAACGCTCATCTCTAGTGCTCGATGCTCGGTTCGAGCACATTGGAATACTCGGGTGCTCGACCCGAGCAACGAGCCCAATGTAAGTCTATGGGAAACTCGAGCATTTTTCAGGTGGCTCACCCCGGCGGTCTGCAGAGGGCCTAAAAATTGCCCAAATCGATGGGAACAGTGCTCAAATGACAAGGGGACAACATGGGGAAGATGCCTGGAAGCATTTCTGACTCCCAGGTCACTGCTGTCAGCAACGTTGTCAGAGGTATTACTCCACTTTTACGGACTCACAATAAAACATACAAAAACAAAATGGATTTCCCTGGGAAATATGCTAAGGAACATCCTTTCCAGGGTAATGACTTGTATATAAAGCAAAATAAATAATCAAAAACAAAAATGCTCCTCCACACCTTGGACTGTGTTCAGACGCAGCATTTTTGATGCGTTTTTTTCACTTTTTTTTCCTCATTTAAACATGGCATCGTAACCCCTTTAATTAAAAAACATCCCTGGACCAGAACTGCACTGCTAACTGCACACCTGTCTCTAACCTTCCTTTCATTTCTAAACTACTGGAACGCTTGGTTCACTCCCGTCTAATCTGCTATCTCTCAGATAACTCTCTCCTCGACCCTCTACAATCTGGTTTCCGCTCCTTACACTCCACTGAAACTGCCCTCACCAAAGTCTCTAATGATCTACTAACAGTTAATCCAAAGGTCACTGCTCCCTGCTGATTCTCCTAGATCTCTCTGCTGCATTTGACACTGTGGATCACCAGCTCCTCCTCACTGTGCTCCGCTCTACAGGCCTCAAGGACACCGTTCGCTCCTGGCTCTCCTCCTACCTCTCTGACCGCTCCTTCACTGTATCTTTTGCCGGCTCCTCTTCCTCTCCTCATCCCCTTACTATCGGAGCTCTGCAGGGCTCAGTCCGAGGTCCCCTCCTCTTCTCTCTATACACTGCCCCTATTGGACAAACAATCAGCAGATTTGGGTTCCAGTATCATCTCTATGTTGACGACACTCAACTATACACCTCATCATCTGACATCACCCCTACGCTAATACAAAATACCAAGGATTGTCTGTCTGCTGTCTCTAACATCATATCCTCCCTTTATCTTAAACTGAATCTCATCTCTCTAAAACTGAACTTCTTGTGTTTCTCCCCTCTACTAACCCAACTCTACCTAACTTCGAAATTACCTTGGAGGGTACAACCATAACTCCCAAGCAGCACGCCCGCTGCCTTGGGGTCATATTCGACACTAACCTTTCCTTTACCCCCCATATCCGATCACTCACTCGCTCCTGTCACCTGCATCTTAAAAACATCTTCAAAATCCGACCTTTTCCCACCTTTGAAACTGCAAAAACTCTTACTGTTGCTCTTATTCACTCTCGTCTGGACTACTGCAACTCTCTGCTGATCGGGCTCCCTATTACCAAACTTTCACATCTCCAATACGTCCTGAATGCGGCAGACAGGGTCGTATTTCTGTCCAGCCGCTTCACCGATGCCTCCATCTTGTACTAGTCATTACACTGGTTGCCCATCTGCCTCAGGGTCCAATATAAACTCATCGCTCTCACCCACAAAGCTCTCCACAGTTCTGCTCTGCCTTTTATCTCCTCTCTCATCTCTGTCTATCGCCCTAAACGTGCCCTCCATTCTACAAATGACCTAAGACTAACATCCCCCATAATCCGAACCTTGCATCTCCGTCTCCAAGACTTCTCTCGTGCTGCACCAGTTCTCTGGAATGCTCTACCCTACGCGATCCGACTGATGCCTAGCCCCCATGTCTTCAAGCATGCTTTAAAAATCCATCTCTTTAAACAAGCCTTCCACCTTAACTACTCAGTAAATTAACTTTCCCCTGTTCCCTCCTTCTAAATATTATTCAGAATCTGTTCCCTACTCTTCATCTGTCTCCACACCCTCCATGCACAAGATAACTGCACTCGGTACTTGAGTATTGCACTTAAACAGAATGGCTGATGACCGGATCATACAGCTTTATATGAAAATCCCTATGTATTATAATTGCCAGACCTGAAATAACAAGAACTTTTCACCTATTGTGTCCCCCCATTTCCTTGTAGAATGTAAGCTTCGAGCAGGGACCTCACTCCTAATGTAACTGTTTAAACTGTCTTAAATTGTATTGAATTTATTGTCTGTAAATGTCCCCGCTTAATTGTAAAGTGTTGTGGAATTTGTTGGCGCTATATAAAAAAAATTATAATTATTATTATTATTACTTTTGCATTGCTTTCAACCGTGACAAATTCATTCACCAGGAAATGTCATTTTAACATTTTACAACCTTATCTGGCCATGTGGTGTGTGAAATATCATCAAACACATCGTGTTTCATTTATGAAGGAGGGACTCTGAAAGTCACAAATCCTATTTTTATCGGGCCATCAGGCAGCCTTTATTATTCTTAAAGGGCCAGCAGTCGGCCCTCACCATTCTTAGAGAGCCATCAGCCGGCTATGTTTTAATGTTCCCATTACTAAAGAGTGGGTCTCCTATGCTGTTATTGCATATGCAGTGAGTTGCAGGGCTGCCCAAAATTTGGACACACCCCAATACCACTTTGAAAATTTGGACACACCCTGATACCCCTTTGAAGAGACTTAGAGGAAGGCCTCCTTAAAACAATGTTCCCATTATTAGGAAGTGGGTCTCCCATTGTGTTTGCCTATGCAGTGAATGCAAGGGCTGCCAAAAATCGAGAGGCACTCCAATGCCCCTTGGAAGAGACGTGGAGTAGGTCCCTATAAAAAAATGTTCCCATTAGAAGGAGTGGGTCTCCTATACTTGTAATGCCCAAGCACTAAGTGTATGGGCTGACAAATATTTACCTCTGGGGGGGTATACATGAACATACTGTACAAAATTTTTTTTTACGGGCATCATAAACACCCTTTAAAAAAATTATGTGGGTGTTTCATCACGGACCACAGTCACCATGATGATATGGTGGTGGAGGATGAGGATGAGGAGAAGGAGGAGGACAACAGCAAATAGCCAAAATTAGGAAGCGTATATCCATGTGTGGGTGTGAAGAGGAGCATGGTAATAAACCTCCCAAAAAAAGACACTGGATTTGAGTTTATGTTACGCTGCTATCATTCGGTGGTGTTGAGAGGTCTGGCTCATTCCAGCCCTTGTTCATTTTTATAAGAGTCAGCCTGTTAGCATTTTCAGTTGACAGGCGGATGCGCTTATCAGTTATAATTTCAACAGCGACCCTAAAAACCCGCTCTGATAAAACACTGGCGGCTGGGCAGGCCAGGACCTCCAAGGGATAGAGAGCCAGTTCATTCCACGTATCCAGCTCCCTCAGCATCTTCCCAAACGTTGCACTCCTTGTGAGCGTACCCCGCACCTCAGGGCCTATGCAATGGGAGGGGCTGAGAAAAATCTCCCAGAACTTTGACATTGTTCCCCTGCCTCTGCTGGATTGAAGTTGCGTCTCTCTAGCCTGTACTCCTTGGTTGTCCAACGAACTGTGACCTCTGCAGCCAGCGTTTTCAGATGGGAATTTTTTTAATAGTTCCGCAACAAGGGCCTTCTGGTACAGCCCCTTTTTTGTAGACCTGTCTGCCTCAGGAATAAAAGATATAAAGTTCTCCTTGTAGCGTGGGTCTAGAAGTGTCACCAACCAGTAATGACTGTCACCTAAAATTTTGAGAAAGCGAGGGTCATGGTAAAGGTAGCGTAACATAAACTCAGCCATGTATGCCAGACTGCTAACTAGCAAGACTTCCGTGTCCTCACCAAGAGGATGACTGACAATGCTCTCCTCCTCTTCTCTGTCGTCTGGCCATTCACGCTGAACAGACGGTATGACAGATGTGCAGGTAGTGCCGTCTAAACCTAGCTCCTGTTCTTTCACCTCCTCTTCCTCAATGTCACCCAATCCACGTTGGGATGAGATGAGGCTGGGATATGTGTAATTACCCTGTATGGTTCCTTGCTCCATCTCATCGTGCCCTGCATGCAATGCATCCTCTTTGATTGTCAGCAGAGAGCATTTCAGAGGAAAGAGAATCGGGATGGTGGTGCTAATTATGGCGTAATCGCCGCTTACCATCTTGGTGGAGCCCTCAAAGTCTTGGAGGATGGTACATAAGACTGATATCCATGTCCACTCCTGAGGTCTTATGTGTGGAGTCTGAACTGAATACCGATGGCCTTGTTGATGCGGGTACTCAACAACTGTCCTCTTGTGCTCACAAATACTTCCCAACATCTGCAGTATAGAGTTCCAACGCGTGGGGACATTACACACCAGTATGTGAGCCGGAAGTAGCAAACGCTGCTGAAACACGGCAAGGGCAGCGGAAGCTGTAGGTGACTTTCTAAAATGGGCACACAGGCGGCGTACTTTAACAAGCAGATCCGGCTGCTCTGGGTAGGATTTGAGAGACCACTGAAACATGAGGTTAAGCACATGGGCCAGGCATGGTACGTGAGTGTGCTCGCCTCGCCTCAGAGCCGCCACCAGGTTCCGGCCATTGTCACACATGACCATGCCTGGCTGTACGTTTAGTGGTGTGAGCCACAGATCTGCCTGCTCTTTCAGAGCTGTCCACAACTCTTCAGCATTGTGCGGTTTGTCACCTAAGCATATTAGCTTCAGCCCAGCCTGTTGACGCTTGGCAGAGGCAGTGCTGCAGTGCTTCCAGCTTGTGACTGATATGGTCATTTCGGAGATGGAGGCTGAAGAGTAGGAAGAGGATGAGGTGCAGGAGCTGTAGACTGTAGAGGGCAACCCTGATTGACCTAGGGCCCGCAATCCTTGGCATCGGGAGGACGTGTTCCGTCCCAAGGCCCGACTTGGTCCCAGCTTCCACTATGTTAACCCAGTGTGCCGTCAACGAGATGTGCGGTCCCTGCCCATAAGCACTTGTCCACGTGTCTGTGGGTAGGTGGACTTTCCCGGTTTCTGCATTGATGAGGTCACGGCTAATGTTTTGTGACACGTGCTTGTGTAATTCGGGGACGGCACACCGGGAGAAATAGTGGCGGCTGGGGACCGAGTACTGAGGGATGGCCGCCGCCATCAGGTTACGGAATGCTTCCACCTCCACGAGCTCAAAAGGCAACATTTCGAGTGCAAGCAGTCGTGAAATGTGGGAATTTAGTAGTGTGGCCTGTTGGACGTTGGCTGCGTATTTGTGCTTGCTTTCCAAAGACTGGGGTATGGATAACTGAACACTGTGCAGGGAAAAGGACGTGGATGTGCTTCCTGATGCTGTTACCTGAGAGTGTGCAGCAACAGGTGCAGGCATCTTCGCATGCTCCATGGCCAGGGGATTGGCTTGCATGCACAAGAGCGGAAGAAGCATAGGTGCCACCCGCAGATACTGCTCCTGGACCCTGCAGTACAGCCCACAAAGTTGGGTGCTTTGCTGCCATGTGCCTGATCATGCTTGTGGTGGTCAGGCTGCTAGTTTTTCCACCCCTGCTGATGCTGGCCTGACAGGTGGTGCAAATGATCTTTTTGGGGTTATCGTCAGAGTCTTTAAAAAACAACCAGACTCGGGAAGACATAACAGTTGTGCTAGCAACTTCTTTTGTGTTGGTGTTACGGGGAATGGTTGCCTGCTTTCTGTCTGCGGCCACCACACTTCTTCTTCCTGCCTGTTGGGATGCTCTGTCTCCCTCCCCCTGTGTGCTGCTGTGTTCGCTCTGCATGTCCTCCTGCCAGGTTGGGTCAGTTACTATATCATCCACCACCTCGTCTTCCACTTCCGCACCATGGTCCTCCTTCCGACTTTCTGGCAATTGTGTCTCTTCATCGTCCACCTCTTGTTACACTTTCCCACCGTCGCCTTCATGTGACCGTGGCTGCTCAAATATTTGGGCATCGCTGCATGTGATCTCCTCTTGCCCCACTTCAAGTGGACCGGGCGATAGGCCCGAATCTATAAGTGGAAAAGTGAACAGCTCTTCAGAGTGAACAAGTGTGGGATCAGTTGTATCCGAGCACTCGGCATGGTGGGAGGAAAGAGGATCAGGGTGAGGAATATGCTGTCCAGACTCACGGCTACTGAGACTTCACCGTATGGAAGACAGGGTGGTGGTGGTGGCTAAGTGACTAGAAGCATTATCCGCTATCCAACCAACAACCTTTTGACACTGCTCTGGGTTCAGTAGTGGTGTGCTGTGGTCCCCTAGGAATTGGGACAGGAAGGTCGGGTGAGAAGATGTGGGTGTTTGTTTTGGCACAATTTCAGCTTTCCCACGGCCTCTGCATGCACCATCACCATCACATCCAGTTCCCCGTCCCTTCCCACGTGCCTTGCCCATTTTAAATGGAGGACAATATCTTCCACGCTCACTACAAATGGCTGAATTTGGAGCGAAGTTATATGTAATCCGTGTGATGGAGAAACCACAGTTTTAAATACCTGGCCTGTAGGTAACTATTTTGAACAGCAAACCGGTGTCAAAAACTTTGCTGACACACTGAAAAAAAAATTTGAATGGAGGCCAAAAATGGCAGTATTTACAGCACAATAATAAGTGAATGTGATCCGTGTGATGGAGAAACCACAGTTTTAAATATCTGGCCTGTAGGTAACTATTTTGAACAGCAAACCGGTGTCAAAAACTTTGCTGACACACTGAAAAAAATTTGAATGGAGGCCAAAAATGGCAGTATTTTCAGCGCAATTATATGTGATCCATGTGACGGACAAACCACAGTTTTAAAAAGCTGGATTTTTAGCGCTGTAATATGGAAAGGACCTGGCTGTATTCTGCAGTGCCAACAAGTAAATGGCGCAGAAAAATGGTCTTCTCTGCATTGCTTTTTAAGCAAATAATGAGGATTAAGATAAAAAAAAATTATTCCTGGCTGCTGAGACCTGGGCCTTTGTCTAGAAATATCTAACAGCAGCAGAAGGCCGAACTGGAATGGAGACTCTTGTGCTATATGCACTGCAGTCTGTTATATACACTGCCTGCCTGCCTGCGTATTTACACTGCCTGCCTGATATCTCTGCAGATGGATTAGTCCTCAGAAGGACTGTTTGTTAAGATGGATATGTGTAATACACTTGTTTTCTCCCTATACTACCTGATACTCAAGCAAATTTCTCCATAGCTCAGCAGCATCTCTCCCTACACTGCCTGATTGCGAAGTAGACTGATGAGCACAGCGGCACCAGGTCTGATATAGACCTGATGATGCTGTGCGGCCAGCCAATCACTGTAGTGTCACAACCAACATGGCTGCGGCATTACAGTGAGTGGCAGGCAATCCCTGCATGTTGATTGGCGCTCTAAAGAAGGCCAACATGCAGGGAGGGGACCCGAGCATCCGCCCGAGCATCTCGCAAATACTCGGCGATCTCCGAGCATCTCGAGTACTGAGATGCTCGGGCGAGTACCGAGTACTTGTGAGTATGCTCGCTCATCACTAGTACTAATACGTACCTGTGCCCGGGGCTTTAAGAGCCATGTACGTATTAGTACGGCATGTTGACTTCGCCCGCACACAGGCTGTGGGGGTGAGATTGCCACCGGGTGTCAGCTGATTGTTACAGCTGACACCCGGTGCTATGGGCAGGGAGCGGTCCCGCAACAAGCCATCACATGACTCTGTCGTCCAAAATATGGAAAAATTATAGCTCTCAAAAATAGGATGCAAAAACTAGATTTTTACAAAAAAATACGTCTTTTAGTGTGTGACAGCTATCAATCATAAAAACCCAATATGATTCTGGTATCACTGTAATCGCACCTACCCGAAGAATAAAGTCGTCTAATCACTTATACCGCACGAGGAACGGCATAAAAAATAAACTCTAGGGTTAGGGTTAGGGTTGTGCTTGGGTTTGGGTTAGGGTTGAACTAGGGTTAGGGTTGGGGTTGGGTTTAGGGTTGGGCTAGGGTTAGGGTTGGGCTAGGGTTAGGGTTGGGGTTGGGGTTAGGGTTGGGCTAGGGTTAGGTTTGGGGTTGTATTAGGGATTGGTTATGGTTGGGATTTTTTTCAAAAGTAAAAAAAAAAGATGATGATATGGCGACTAATGTTGAGCGCAAGTGCTCTTTACTTGAGATTGCATTGGGTGCTCGGGTTTCGCGGGTGCTCGAGTGACATGCTTGTGTCTCCGCCCCACATGCTTTCCTTGCCAAAAAAAATCGCAGGGATTGCCTGTCATGCACGAGCGATCCCCACATGTTTTTTTTTTGGGTGTCTAATAACCGTGAAACATGCGGGCGGGGACTCGAGCATGTCACTTGAGCACGCACGATACATGGTGCATACCCGAGTACCAGATGCAAACTCAAGTAGCGAGCACTAATGACAATTTAATCAATATGATGACCTAATGTTATCAAATTCTGTGTCGTATCTCTGGGTTCAAAATGTTCAAAATGTTCACTATACCCCTTGATAAAATCCTTGAGGGGTGTAGTTTCCAAAATGGGGTCAATTGTGGGGGGTTTCCACTATTTAGGCACATCAGGGGCTCTCCAAACTCGACATGGTCAATTCCAGCCAATTTTGCGTTCAAAAAGTCACACAGTGCTCCTTCCCTTCTGAACTCTGCTGTGCGCCCAAACACTGTATTTTCCCCACATATGGGTTATTGGCGTACTCAGAAGAAATTGCACAACAGTTTTTGGGGTCCATTTTCTCTTCTTACTCTTGTTAAAATAAAAAAATTGGGGCTAAAACATCATTTTTGTGGAAAAAGTTTGATTTTTTTATTTTCACGGCTCCATGTTATAAACTTCTGTAAAGCACCTGGGGGTTCAAGGTGCTCACGACACATCTAGATAAGTTCCCTGAGGGGTTTAGTTTCCAAAATGGTGTCATTTGTAGGGGGTTTCCACTGTTTAGGCACATCTGGGGCTCTCCAAGCGCAACGTGGCATCCGCTAATTATTCAAGGAAATTTTACAATCAAAAAGTCAAATGGCGCTCCTTCCCTACTGAATCCTGTCGTGCGCCCAAACAGTGTTTTTCCCCATGTATTGGGTATCTGTGTGCTCAGGGGAAATTGCTCAAAAAATTTGGGGTCCATTTTTTCCTGTTACCCCTGCAAAAATAAAATAAATTGGGTCTAAAGTAACATTTTTGTGAAAAAAGTTAAATGATAATTTTTTTCTTCCACATTCCAAAGCACCTGAAGGGTTAATAAACTTCTGGAATATGGTTTTGAGAGCCTTGAGGGGTGCAGTTTTTAGAATGGTGTCACTTTTGGGTATTTTCTGTCATAAGAACCCTCAAAGTGACTTCAAATGTGATGTGATCTCTAAAAAAAATGGTTTTGTAAGTTTTGTTGGAAAAATGAGAAATTGCTGGTCAAATTCTAACCCTTATAGCTTCCTAATAAAAAAAAATTTGGTTCCAAAATTGTGCTGATTTAAAGTAGACATGTGGGAAATGTTATTTATTAAATATTTTGTGTGACATATCTTTCTGATTTAAGGGCTTAAAAATTAAAATTTTGAAAAAAAAAGTGATATCGAAGAAATTTTACAACAATCATGAAGTACAATATGTCAAGAAAAAACATTCTCAGAATCAGGGGGATCCGTTGAAGCATTCCAGAGTAATTATCTCATAAAGTGACAGTGGTCAGAATTGTAAAAATTGGCCTGGTCATTACCGTGCAAACCACCTTGGGTTGTAAAGGGGTTAATGAATAGTCATGTTAAGTTCAACCTATCTAAGGTTACCCAGCTGCCCTGCTCCTTTAAAATGGATTATAAAAAACTTTTATTGTTTTCCGAGCCACAGCTACAAGCATTATTGGTATTATGTTATCTTTGTTGCTACATCATACTACTTACAACTAGCTGTGGCTATTTTCTAGTATACAAAGAGCCCCGCTTTGTTTCAATGGTGTTACCCCACGGCCCTCCTGTAGCCTCCTGCAATGAACTCCTGACCATTTGTTCTGTGCATTGGGTTAATCTTTTACAGCGTGTAGTTCTCAGTGCCATTGTGCTCAAATATCCTCTACTTGTCTGTGTCAGCTAAAATCCGCATGCTCTACTCTCTCCTGATAGCCTCGCTTAGCTCTATTTAGCTCACTTTCTGGCTCAGCTACCCCCTTACAGAAGGACAGACAGTTCAGATGTTGGCTCTTAGCATCACATAAAACTGAAATAAATAGATAATATATATTAATATAAGTTTAAATTTGCACAATGCAAAATAAAACTTGCTTTGTAGACATATGAAAATTATATTCAATGACATACTGAACATTCCAGAGTAGTAAAAAAATTCTTGATACGTGTAATGTTATGCCAAAGGATGTCTTTGCACGAGTTTTTTATGCTACTTGGTGAATTTGTGTATTTTTATACAACTTTTTAAAATGTAAGTGATAAAATGGGGAACACCAGTCATAGAGTTAAACTGCCCCCCCCTTTTCAGGCACAAAGTGAAACTGAGCATGTAAACTAAATACAAAAGGTGAAGAAACTTGATATATGATGAGTAAAACAATAAAATACTTTCAAAAGTGATTACATATTTGGGCTGTATTTGCTAGCAGTTGGCTTTTCAACTGACTTAATTATTTATTTTACTTATTGTATATAGTACCATGATATTCCTCAATGTTTTTTGAACATTATTCTCACTGTCCCCACTGAGGATAACAATCTAAATTTCCTATTGTTACTAGTGTTGAGCGAACATGCTCGACACTGCTCGGTACTTGCCCGAGCATCACGCTAATCGGGATGTTCAGCGAGCACCGAGCATTTCTGGGTTACTCTGGCGGGAGCTCGGGTCTCCGCCCTGCATGTTTGGCGCTCTTTACAGAGCCAATGAACATGCAGGGATTGCCAGCCAGTCACTGTAATGCTGCATCCATGTTGGTTGTGGGCACTACAGTGATTGGCTGGCCGCACAGCGTCACCTCGAGTATTTAAAACGGGGCGCCGCCATCTTGGACACAGTCGCTCCGGATTAGACAGTGTAGGGACAGCGCTGCTGATTTAGGAAGAGATATAAACTGCGAAATAGTTAGTGTAGGGTCTGTAAAGGCTGCCAGAACAAACAAACAGTCCTTTTCAGGACTAATATCCATCCCAGATACCAGGCAGGCAGGCTGTATAGGAGACACAGTGGTTATACCAGCAAACGCTGCATTACAGTCCTGTGTGCTCCTGTTGCTGAAATTGCTGGACTTAGCACCAGGTGTCGGGGGCCAGGAAAAATCCTTTTTTTTCCATATAAATCCTCCTTTTTTTTTCCTCCTTCACACTGTACAAATATCCGTCTTATTAACCTTTTGGTGTGTCCCCCCCTCGCCCAAAAAATAAGCGTGTCTCTGATTTTTCAGACACAAAAATAACTGTTGAAAATAGTCTGGTGTAGGCTAGAGAAACAGAAGTGTTGTTTTGTACTTCCACGGTTCAAACCTCTGTATTATCCATTTTGGGCCATTTGTATCTAAAAAAAAAACAGTGTGAGTGTGTCGCTCACTGTTCAGCCGCAAATATCTCTATTTAAAAAAGTGTGGTATACCCCAGTAAACAATAACTGTGGTTTTGCCATCCCACGGTAAAAAATCTCTATTATTCAGCTTTTGGTAGTTTTTTCCGTAAAGAAAAACAGTAGTGTCTCCTGACTGTTGTGACACAAAAATATATCTGTTGAAAATAGTCTTGTGTAGGCCTGACATCCCAGTGTGGTTTCGCAGTTCCACCGGTCAAATCGCTGTACTATCCAGTTTTGGGCCTTTGGTATCTAAAAAAAAAGCAGTTTGAGTGTGTCGCTCACTGTTCAGCCGCAAATATCTCTATTTAAAAAAGTGTGGTATACCCCAGTAAACAAAAACTGTGGTTTTGCCATCCCACGGTAAAAAATCTCTATTATTCAGCTTTTGGTAGTTTTTTCCGAAAAGAAAAACAGTAGTGTCTCCTGACTGTTGTGACACAAAAATATATCTGTTGAAAATAGTCTTGTGTAGGCCCGACATCCCAGTGTGGTTTCCCAGTTCCACGGGTCAAATCGCTGTACTATCCAGTTTTGGGCCTTTGGTATCTAAAAAAAAAGCAGTTTGAGTGTGTCGCTCACTGTTCAGCCGCAAATATCTCTATTTAAAAAAGTGTGTTATACCCCAGTAAACAATAACTGTGGTTTTGCCATCCCACGGTAAAAAATCTCTATTATTCAGCTTTTGGTAGTTTTTTCCGAAAAGAAAAACAGTAGTGTCTCCTGACTGTTGTGACACAAAAATATATCTGTTGAAAATAGTCTTGTGTAGGCCCGACATCCCAGTGTGGTTTTGCAGTTCCACGGGTCAAATCGCTGTACTATCCAGTTTTGGGCCTTTGGTATCTAAAAAAAAAGCAGTTTGAGTGTGTCGCTCACTGTTCAGCCGCAAATATCTCTATTTAAAAAAGTGTGGTATACCCCAGTAAACAATAACAGTGGTTTTGCCACCCCACAGTAAAAAATCTCTATTATTCAGCTTTTGGTAGCTTTTTCCGTAAAGAAAAACAGTAGTATCTCCTGACTGTTGTGACACAAAAATATATCTGTTGAAAATAGTCTTGTGTAGGCCCGACATCCCAGTGTGGTTTCGCAGTTCCACGGGTCAAATCGCTGTAGTATCCAGTTTTGGGCCTTTGGTATCTAAAAAAAGAGCAGTTTGAATGTGTCGCTCACTGTTCAGCCGCAAATATCTCTATTTAAAAAAGTGTGGTATACCCCAGTAAACAATAACTGTGGTTTTGCCATCCCACGGTAAAAAATCTCTATTATTCAGCTTTTGGTAGTTTTTTCCATAAAGAAAAACAGTAGTGTCTCCTGACTGTTGTGACACAAAAATATATCTGTTGAAAATAGTCTTGTGTAGGCCCGACATCCCAGTGTGGTTTCGCAGTTCCATGGGTCAAATCGCTGTACTATCCAGTTTTGGGCCTTTGGTATCTAAAAAAAAAGCAGTTTGAGTGTGTCGCTCACTGTTCAGCCGCAAATATCTCTATTTAAAAAAGTGTGGTATACCCCAGTAAACAATAACAGTGGTTTTGCCATCCCACAGTAAAAAATCTCTATTATTCAGCTTTTGGTAGTTTTTTCCGTAAAGAAAAACAGTAGTGTCTCCTGACTGTTGTGACACAAAAATAGATCTGTTGAAAATAGTCTTGTGTAGGCCCGACATCCCAGTGTGGTTTCGCAGTTCCACGGGTCAAATCGCTGTAGTATCCAGTTTTGGGCCTTTGGTATCTAAAAAAAAAGCAGTTTGAATGTGTCGCTCACTGTTCAGCCGCAAATATCTCTATTTAAAAAAGTGTGGTATACCCCAGTAAACAATAACTGTGGTTTTGCCATGCCACGGTAAAAAATCTCTATTATTCAGCTTTTGGTAGTTTTTTCCGTAAAGAAAAACAGTAGTGTCTCCTGACTGTTGTGACACAAAAATATATCTGTTGAAAATAGTCTTGTGTAGGCCCGACATCCCAGTGTGGTTTCGCAATTCCATGGGTCAAATCGCTGTACTATCCAGTTTTAGGCCTTTGGTATCTAAAAAAAAAGCAGTTTGAGTGTGTCGCTCACTGTTCAGCCGCAAATATCTCTATTTAAAAAAGTGTGGTATACCGCAGTAAACAAAAACTGTGGTTTTGCCATCCCACGGTAAAAAATCTCTATTATTCAGCTTTTGGTAGTTTTTTCCGAAAAGAAAAACAGTAGTGTCTCCTGACTGTTGTGACACAAAAATATATCTGTTGAAAATAGTCTTGTGTAGGCCCGACATCCCAGTGTGGTTTTGCAGTTCCACGGGTCAAATCGCTGTACTATCCAGTTTTGGGCCTTTGGTATCTAAAAAAAAAGCAGTTTGAGTGTGTCGCTCACTGTTCAGCCGCAAATATCTCTATTTAAAAAAGTGTGGTATACCCCAGTAAACAATAACAGTGGTTTTGCCATCCCACAGTAAAAAATCTCTATTATTCAGCTTTTGGTAGTTTTTTCCATAAAGAAAAACAGTAGTGTCTCCTGATTGTTGTGACACAAAAATATATCTGTTGAAAATAGTCTTGTGTAGGCCCGACATCCCAGTGTGGTTTCGCAGTTCCACGGGTCAAATCGCTGTAGTATCCAGTTTTGGGCCTTTGGTATCTAAAAAAAAAGCAGTTTGAATGTGTCGCTCACTGTTCAGCCGCAAATATCTCTATTTAAAAAAGTGTGGTATACCCCAGTAAACAAAAACTGTGGTTTTGCCATCCCACGGTAAAAAATCTCTATTATTCAGCTTTTGGTAGTTTTTTCCGAAAAGAAAAACAGTAGTGTCTCCTGACTGTTGTGGCACAAAAATATATCTGTTGAAAATAGTCTTGTGTAGGCCCGACATCCCAGTGTGGTTTCCCAGTTCCACGGGTCAAATCGCTGTACTATCCAGTTTTGGGCCTTTGGTATCTAAAAAAGAAGCAGTTTGAGAGTGTCGCTCACTGTTCAGCCGCAAATATCTCTATTTAAAAAAGTGTGGTATACCCCAGTAAACAATAACTGTGGTTTTGCCATCCCACGGTAAAAAATCTCTATTATTCAGCTTTTGGTAGTTTTTTCCGAAAAGAAAAACAGTAGTGTCTCCTGACTGTTGTGACACAAAAATATATCTGTTGAAAATAGTCTTGTGTAGGCCCGACATCCCAGTGTGGTTTTGCAGTTCCACGGGTCAAATCGCTGTACTATCCAGTTTTGGGCCTTTGGTATCTAAAAAAAAAGCAGTTTGAGTGTGTCGCTCACTGTTCAGCTGCAAATATCTCTATTTAAAAAAGTGTGGTATACCCCAGTAAACAATAATTGTGGTTTTGCCATCCCACGGTAAAAAATCTCTATTATTCAGCTTTTGGTAGTTTTTTTCCGTAAAGAAAAACAGTAGTGTCTCCTGACTGTTGTGACACAAAAATATATCTGTTGAAAATAGTCTTGTGTAGGCCCGACATCCCAGTGTGGTTTCGCAGTTCCACGGGTCAAATCGCTGTACTATCCAGTTTTGGGCCTTTGGTATCTAAAAAAAAAGCAGTTTGAGTGTGTCGCTCACTGTTCAGCCGCAAATATCTCTATTTAAAAAAGTGTGGTATACCCCAGTAAACAATAACTGTGGTTTTGCCATCCCATGGTAAAAAATCTCTATTATTCAGCTTTTGGTAATTTTTTCCGTAAAGAAAAACAGTAGTGTCTCCTGACTGTTGTGACAAAAAAATATATCTGTTGAAAATAGTCTTGTGTAGGCCCGACATCCCAGTGTGGTTTCGCAGTTCCACGGGTCAAATCGCTGTACTATCCAGTTTTGGGCCTTTGGTATCAGAAAAAAAAGCAGTTTGAGTGTGTCGCTCACTGTTCAGCCGCAAATATCTCTATTTAAAAAAGTGTGGTATACCCCAGTAAACAATAATTGTGGTTTTGCCATCCCACGGTAAAAAATCTCTATTATTCAGCTTTTGGTAGTTTTTTCCGTAAAGAAAAACAGTAGTGTCTCCTGACTGTTGTGACACAAAAATATATCTGTTGAAAATAGTCTTGTGTAGGCCCGACATCCCAGTGTGGTTTCGCAGTTCCACGGGTCAAATCGCTGTAGTATCCAGTTTTGGGCCTTTGGTATCTTAAAAAAAAGCAGTTTGAGTGTGTCGCTGACTGTTCAGCCGCAAATATCTCTATTTAAAAAAGTGTGGTATACCCCAGTAAACAATAGCAGTGGTTTTGCCATCCCACAGTAAAAAATCTCTATTATTCAGCTTTTGGTAGTTTTTTCCGTAAAGAAAAACAGTAGTGTCTCCTGACTGTTGTGACACAAAAATATATCTGTTGAAAATAGTCTTGTGTAGGCCCGACATCCCAGTGTGGTTTCGTAGTTCCACGGGTCAAATCGCTGTAGTATCCAGTTTTGGGCCTTTGGTATCTAAAAAAAAAGCAGTTTGAATGTGTCGTTCACTGTTCAGCCGCAAATATCTCTATTTAAAAAAGTGTGGTATACCCCAGTAAAAAATAACTGTGGTTTTGCCATCCCATGGTAAAAAATCTCTATTATTCAGCTTTTGGTAGTTTTTTCCGTAAAGAAAAACAGTAGTGTCTCCTGACTGTTGTGACACAAAAATATATCTGTTGAAAATAGTCTTGTGTAGGCCCGACATCCCAGTGTGGTTTCGCAGTTCCACGGGTCAAATCGCTGTCCTATCCAGTTTTGGGCCTTTGGTATCTAAAAAAAAAGCAGTTTGAATGTGTCGCTCACTGTTCAGCCGCAAATATCTCTATTTAAAAAAGTGTGGTATACCCCAGTAAACAATAACTGTGGTTTTGCCATGCCACGGTAAAAAATCTCTATTATTCAGCTTTTGGTAGTTTTTTCCGTAAAGAAAAACAGTAGTGTCTCCTGACTGTTGTGACACAAAAATATATCTGTTGAAAATAGTCTTGTGTAGGCCCGACATCCCAGTGTGGTTTCCCAGTTCCACGGGTCAAATCGCTGTACTATCCAGTTTTGGGCCTTTGGTATCTAAAAAAAAAGCAGTTTGAGTGTGTCGCTCACTGTTCAGCCGCAAATATCTCTATTTAAAAAAGTGTGTTATACCCCAGTAAACAATAACTGTGGTTTTGCCATCCCACGGTAAAAAATCTCTATTATTCAGCTTTTGGTAGTTTTTTCCGAAAAGAAAAACAGTAGTGTCTCCTGACTGTTGTGACACAAAAATATATCTGTTGAAAATAGTCTTGTGTAGGCCCGACATCCCAGTGTGGTTTTGCAGTTCCACGGGTCAAATCGCTGTACTATCCAGTTTTGGGCCTTTGGTATCTAAAAAAAAAGCAGTTTGAGTGTGTCGCTCACTGTTCAGCCGCAAATATCTCTATTTAAAAAAGTGTGGTATACCCCAGTAAACAATAACAGTGGTTTTGCCATCCCACAGTAAAAAATCTCTATTATTCAGCTTTTGGTAGTTTTTTCCGTAAAGAAAAACAGTAGTGTCTCCTGACTGTTGTGACACAAAAATATATCTGTTGAAAATAGTCTTGTGTAGGCCTGACATCCCAGTGTGGTTTCGCAGTTCCACGGGTCAAATCACTGTAGTATCCAGTTTTGGGCCTTTGGTATCTAAGAAAAAAGCAGTTTGAATGTGTCGCTCACTGTTCAGCCGCAAATATCTCTATTTAAAAAAGTGTGGTATACCCCAGTAAACAAAAACTGTGGTTTTGCCATCCCACGGTAAAAAATCTCTATTATTCAGCTTTTGGTAGTTTTTTCCGAAAAGAAAAACAGTAGTGTCTCCTGACTGTTGTGGCACAAAAATATATCTGTTGAAAATAGTCTTGTGTAGGCCCGACATCCCAGTGTGGTTTCCCAGTTCCACGGGTCAAATCGCTGTACTATCCAGTTTTGGGCCTTTGGTATCTAAAAAAAAAGCAGTTTGAGAGTGTCGCTCACTGTTCAGCCGCAAATATCTCTATTTAAAAAAGTGTGGTATACCCCAGTAAACAATAACTGTGGTTTTGCCATCCCACGGTAAAAAATCTCTATTATTCAGCTTTTGGTAGTTTTTTCCGAAAAGAAAAACAGTAGTGTCTCCTGACTGTTGTGACACAAAAATATATCTGTTGAAAATAGTCTTGTGTAGGCCCGACATCCCAGTGTGGTTTTGCAGTTCCACGGGTCAAATCGCTGTACTATCCAGTTTTGGGCCTTTGGTATCTAAAAAAAAAGCAGTTTGAGTGTGTCGCTCACTGTTCAGCCGCAAATATCTCTATTTAAAAAAGTGTGGTATACCCCAGTAAACAATAATTGTGGTTTTGCCATCCCACGGTAAAAAATCTCTATTATTCAGCTTTTGGTAGTTTTTTTCCGTAAAGAAAAACAGTAGTGTCTCCTGACTGTTGTAACACAAAAATATATCGGTTGAAAATAGTCTTGTGTAGGCCCGACATCCCAGTGTGGTTTCGCAGTTCCACGGGTCAAATCGCTGTACTATCCAGTTTTGGGCCTTTGGTATCAGAAAAAAAAGCAGTTTGAGTGTGTCGCTCACTGTTCAGCCGCAAATATCTCTATTTAAAAAAGTGTGGTATACCCCAGTAAACAATAATTGTGGTTTTGCCATCCCACAGTAAAAAATCTCTATTATTCAGCTTTTGGTAGTTTTTTCCGTGAAGAAAAACAGTAGTGTCTCCTGACTGTTGTGACACAAAAATATATCTGTTGAAAATAGTCTTGTGTAGGCCCGACATCCCAGTGTGGTTTCGCAGTTCCACGGGTCAAATCGCTGTAGTATCCAGTTTTGGGCCTTTGGTATCTTAAAAAAAAGCAGTTTGAGTGTGTCGCTCACTGTTCAGCCGCAAATATCTCTATTTAAAAAAGTGTGGTATACCCCAGTAAACAATAACTGTGGTTTTGCCATCCCACGGTAAAATATCTCTATTATTCAGCTTTTGGTAGTTTTTTCCGAAAAGAAAAACAGTAGTGTCTCCTGACTGTTGTGACACAAAAATATATCTGTTGAAAATAGTCTTGTGTAGGCCCGACATCCCAGTGTGGTTTTGCAGTTCCACGGGTCAAATCGCTGTACTATCCAGTTTTGGGCCTTTGGTATCTAAAAAAAAAGCAGTTTGAGTGTGTCGCTCACTGTTCAGCCGCAAATATCTCTATTTAAAAAAGTGTGGTATACCCCAGTAAACAATAATTGTGGTTTTGCCATCCCACGGTAAAAAATCTCTATTATTCAGCTTTTGGTAGTTTTTTTCCGTAAAGAAAAACAGTAGTGTCTCCTGACTGTTGTGACACAAAAATATATCTGTTGAAAATAGTCTTTTGTAGGCCCGACATCCCAGTGTGGTTTCCCAGTTCCACGGGTCAAATCGCTGTACTATCCAGTTTTGGGCCTTTGGTATCTAAAAAAGAAGCAGTTTGAGAGTGTCGCTCACTGTTCAGCCGCAAATATCTCTATTTAAAAAAGTGTGGTATACCCCAGTAAACAATAACTGTGGTTTTGCCATCCCACGGTAAAAAATCTCTATTATTCAGCTTTTGGTAGTTTTTTCCGAAAAGAAAAACAGTAGTGTCTCCTGACTGTTGTGACACAAAAATATATCTGTTGAAAATAGTCTTGTGTAGGCCCGACATCCCAGTGTGGTTTTGCAGTTCCACGGGTCAAATCGCTGTACTATCCAGTTTTGGGCCTTTGGTATGTAAAAAAAAAGCAGTTTGAGTGTGTCGCTCACTGTTCAGCTGCAAATATCTCTATTTAAAAAAGTGTGGTATACCCCAGTAAACAATAATTGTGGTTTTGCCATCCCACGGTAAAAAATCTCTATTATTCAGCTTTTGGTAGTTTTTTTCCGTAAAGAAAAACAGTAGTGTCTCCTGACTGTTGTGACACAAAAATATATCTGTTGAAAATAGTCTTGTGTAGGCCCGACATCCCAGTGTGGTTTCGCAGTTCCACGGGTCAAATCGCTGTACTATCCAGTTTTGGGCCTTTGGTATCTAAAAAAAAAGCAGTTTGAGTGTGTCGCTCACTGTTCAGCCGCAAATATCTCTATTTAAAAAAGTGTGTTATACCCCAGTAAACAATAACTGTGGTTTTGCCATCCCACGGTAAAAAATCTCTATTATTCAGCTTTTGGTAGTTTTTTCCGAAAAGAAAAACAGTAGTGTCTCCTGACTGTTGTGACACAAAAATATATCTGTTGAAAATAGTCTTGTGTAGGCCCGACATCCCAGTGTGGTTTTGCAGTTCCACGGGTCAAATCGCTGTACTATCCAGTTTTGGGCCTTTGGTATCTAAAAAAAAAGCAGTTTGAGTGTGTCTCTCACTGTTCAGCCGCAAATATCTCTATTTAAAAAAGTGTGGTATACCCCAGTAAACAATAACAGTGGTTTTGCCATCCCACAGTAAAAAATCTCTATTATTCAGCTTTTGGTAGTTTTTTCCGTAAAGAAAAACAGTAGTGTCTCCTGACTGTTGTGACACAAAAATATATCTGTTGAAAATAGTCTTGTGTAGGCCTGACATCCCAGTGTGGTTTCGCAGTTCCACGGGTCAAATCACTGTAGTATCCAGTTTTGGGCCTTTGGTATCTAAGAAAAAAGCAGTTTGAATGTGTCGCTCACTGTTCAGCCGCAAATATCTCTATTTAAAAAAGTGTGGTATACCCCAGTAAACAAAAACTGTGGTTTTGCCATCCCACGGTAAAAAATCTCTATTATTCAGCTTTTGGTAGTTT
This sequence comes from Phyllobates terribilis, assembly GCF_046119375.1. Taxonomy (NCBI): domain Eukaryota; kingdom Metazoa; phylum Chordata; class Amphibia; order Anura; family Dendrobatidae; genus Phyllobates; species Phyllobates terribilis. The sequence continues at coordinate 451,832,709 of NW_027362764.1, forward strand.
TTTCCGAAAAGAAAAACAGTAGTGTCTCCTGACTGTTGTGGCACAAAAATATATCTGTTGAAAATAGTCTTGTGTAGGCCCGACATCCCAGTGTGGTTTCCCAGTTCCACGGGTCAAATCGCTGTACTATCCAGTTTTGGGCCTTTGGTATCTAAAAAAAAAGCAGTTTGAGAGTGTCGCTCACTGTTCAGCCGCAAATATCTCTATTTAAAAAAGTGTGGTATACCCCAGTAAACAATAACTGTGGTTTTGCCATCCCACGGTAAAAAATCTCTATTATTCAGCTTTTGGTAGTTTTTTCCGAAAAGAAAAACAGTAGTGTCTCCTGACTGTTGTGACACAAAAATATATCTGTTGAAAATAGTCTTGTGTAGGCCCGACATCCCAGTGTGGTTTTGCAGTTCCACGGGTCAAATCGCTGTACTATCCAGTTTTGGGCCTTTGGTATCTAAAAAAAAAGCAGTTTGAGTGTGTCGCTCACTGTTCAGCCGCAAATATCTCTATTTAAAAAAGTGTGGTATACCCCAGTAAACAATAATTGTGGTTTTGCCATCCCACGGTAAAAAATCTCTATTATTCAGCTTTTGGTAGTTTTTTTCCGTAAAGAAAAACAGTAGTGTCTCCTGACTGTTGTAACACAAAAATATATCGGTTGAAAATAGTCTTGTGTAGGCCCGACATCCCAGTGTGGTTTTGCAGTTCCACGGGTCAAATCGCTGTACTATCCAGTTTTGGGCCTTTGGTATCTAAAAAAAAAGCAGTTTGAGTGAGTCGCTCACTGTTCAGCCGCAAATATCTCTATTTAAAAAAGTGTGGTATACCCCAGTAAACAATAACTGTGGTTTTGCCATTCCATGGTAAAAAATCTCTATTATTCAGCTTTTGGTAGTTTTTTCCGTAAAGAAAAACAGTAGTGTCTCCTGACTGTTGTGACAAAAAAATATATCTGTTGAAAATAGTCTTGTGTAGGCCCGACATCCCAGTGTGGTTTCGCAGTTCCACGGGTCAAATCGCTGTACTATCCAGTTTTGGGCCTTTGGTATCAGAAAAAAAAGCAGTTTGAGTGTGTCGCTCACTGTTCAGCCGCAAATATCTCTATTTAAAAAAGTGTGGTATACCCCAGTAAACAATAATTGTGGTTTTGCCATCCCACGGTAAAAAATCTCTATTATTCAGCTTTTGGTAGTTTTTTCCGTAAAGAAAAACAGTAGTGTCTCCTGACTGTTGTGACACAAAAATATATCTGTTGAAAATAGTCTTGTGTAGGCCCGACATCCCAGTGTGGTTTCGCAGTTCCACGGGTCAAATCGCTGTACTATCCAGTTTTGGGCCTTTGGTATCTAAAAAAAAAGCAGTTTGAGTGTGTCGCTCACTGTTCAGCCGCAAATATCTCTATTTAAAAAAGTGTGGTATACCCCAGTAAACAATAACAGTGGTTTTGCCATCCCACAGTAAAAAATCTCTATTATTCAGCTTTTGGTAGTTTTTTCCGTGAAGAAAAACAGTAGTGTCTCCTGACTGTTGTGACACAAAAATATATCTGTTGAAAATAGTCTTGTGTAGGCCCGACATCCCAGTGTGGTTTCGCAGTTCCACGGGTCAAATCGCTGTAGTATCCAGTTTTGGGCCTTTGGTATCTTAAAAAAAAGCAGTTTGAGTGTGTCGCTCACTGTTCAGCCGCAAATATCTCTATTTAAAAAAGTGTGGTATACCCCAGTAAACAATAACTGTGGTTTTGCCATCCCACGGTAAAATATCTCTATTATTCAGCTTTTGGTAGTTTTTTCCGAAAAGAAAAACAGTAGTGTCTCCTGACTGTTGTGACACAAAAATATATCTGTTGAAAATAGTCTTGTGTAGGCCCGACATCCCAGTGTGGTTTTGCAGTTCCACGGGTCAAATCGCTGTACTATCCAGTTTTGGGCCTTTGGTATCTAAAAAAAAAGCAGTTTGAGTGTGTCGCTCACTGTTCAGCCGCAAATATCTCTATTTAAAAAAGTGTGGTATACCCCAGTAAACAATAACAGTGGTTTTGCCACCCCACAGTAAAAAATCTCTATTATTCAGCTTTTGGTAGCTTTTTCCGTAAAGAAAAACAGTAGTATCTCCTGACTGTTGTGACACAAAAATATATCTGTTGAAAATAGTCTTGTGTAGGCCCGACATCCCAGTGTGGTTTCGCAGTTCCACGGGTCAAATCGCTGTAGTATCCAGTTTTGGGCCTTTGGTATCTAAAAAAAAAGCAGTTTGAATGTGTCGCTCACTGTTCAGCCGCAAATATCTCTATTTAAAAAAGTGTGGTATACCCCAGTAAACAATAACTGTGGTTTTGCCATCCCACGGTAAAAAATCTCTATTATTCAGCTTTTGGTAGTTTTTTCCATAAAGAAAAACAGTAGTGTCTCCTGACTGTTGTGACACAAAAATATATCTGTTGAAAATAGTCTTGTGTAGGCCCGACATCCCAGTGTGGTTTCGCAGTTCCATGGGTCAAATCGCTGTACTATCCAGTTTTGGGCCTTTGGTATCTAAAAAAAAAGCAGTTTGAGTGTGTCGCTCACTGTTCAGCCGCAAATATCTCTATTTAAAAAAGTGTGGTATACCCCAGTAAACAATAACAGTGGTTTTGCCATCCCACAGTAAAAAATCTCTATTATTCAGCTTTTGGTAGTTTTTTCCGTAAAGAAAAACAGTAGTGTCTCCTGACTGTTGTGACACAAAAATAGATCTGTTGAAAATAGTCTTGTGTAGGCCCGACATCCCAGTGTGGTTTCGCAGTTCCACGGGTCAAATCGCTGTAGTATCCAGTTTTGGGCCTTTGGTATCTAAAAAAAAAGCAGTTTGAATGTGTCGCTCACTGTTCAGCCGCAAATATCTCTATTTAAAAAAGTGTGGTATACCCCAGTAAACAATAACTGTGGTTTTGCCATGCCACGGTAAAAAATCTCTATTATTCAGCTTTTGGTAGTTTTTTCCGTAAAGAAAAACAGTAGTGTCTCCTGACTGTTGTGACACAAAAATATATCTGTTGAAAATAGTCTTGTGTAGGCCCTACATCCCAGTGTGGTTTCGCAATTCCATGGGTCAAATCGCTGTACTATCCAGTTTTAGGCCTTTGGTATCTAAAAAAAAAGCAGTTTGAGTGTGTCGCTCACTGTTCAGCCGCAAATATCTCTATTTAAAAAAGTGTGGTATACCCCAGTAAACAAAAACTGTGGTTTTGCCATCCCACGGTAAAAAATCTCTATTATTCAGCTTTTGGTAGTTTTTTCCGAAAAGAAAAACAGTAGTGTCTACTGACTGTTGTGACACAAAAATATATCTGTTGAAAATAGTCTTGTGTAGGCCCGACATCCCAGTGTGGTTTTGCAGTTCCACGGGTCAAATCGCTGTACTATCCAGTTTTGGGCCTTTGGTATCTAAAAAAAAAGCAGTTTGAGTGTGTCGCTCACTGTTCAGCCGCAAATATCTCTATTTAAAAAAGTGTGGTATACCCCAGTAAACAATAACAGTGGTTTTGCCATCCCACAGTAAAAAATCTCTATTATTCAGCTTTTGGTAGTTTTTTCCGTAAAGAAAAACAGTAGTGTCTCCTGATTGTTGTGACACAAAAATATATCTGTTGAAAATAGTCTTGTGTAGGCCCGACATCCCAGTGTGGTTTCGCAGTTCCACGGGTCAAATCGCTGTAGTATCCAGTTTTGGGCCTTTGGTATCTAAAAAAAAAGCAGTTTGAATGTGTCGCTCACTGTTCAGCCGCAAATATCTCTATTTAAAAAAGTGTGGTATACCCCAGTAAACAAAAACTGTGGTTTTGCCATCCCACGGTAAAAAATCTCTATTATTCAGCTTTTGGTAGTTTTTTCCGAAAAGAAAAACAGTAGTGTCTCCTGACTGTTGTGGCACAAAAATATATCTGTTGAAAATAGTCTTGTGTAGGCCCGACATCCCAGTGTGGTTTCCCAGTTCCACGGGTCAAATCGCTGTACTATCCAGTTTTGGGCCTTTGGTATCTAAAAAAGAAGCAGTTTGAGAGTGTCGCTCACTGTTCAGCCGCAAATATCTCTATTTAAAAAAGTGTGGTATACCCCAGTAAACAATAACTGTGGTTTTGCCATCCCACGGTAAAAAATCTCTATTATTCAGCTTTTGGTAGTTTTTTCCGAAAAGAAAAACAGTAGTGTCTCCTGACTGTTGTGACACAAAAATATATCTGTTGAAAATAGTCTTGTGTAGGCCCGACATCCCAGTGTGGTTTTGCAGTTCCACGGGTCAAATCGCTGTACTATCCAGTTTTGGGCCTTTGGTATCTAAAAAAAAAGCAGTTTGAGTGTGTCGCTCACTGTTCAGCTGCAAATATCTCTATTTAAAAAAGTGTGGTATACCCCAGTAAACAATAATTGTGGTTTTGCCATCCCACGGTAAAAAATCTCTATTATTCAGCTTTTGGTAGTTTTTTTCCGTAAAGAAAAACAGTAGTGTCTCCTGACTGTTGTGACACAAAAATATATCTGTTGAAAATAGTCTTGTGTAGGCCCGACATCCCAGTGTGGTTTCGCAGTTCCACGGGTCAAATCGCTGTACTATCCAGTTTTGGGCCTTTGGTATCTAAAAAAAAAGCAGTTTGAGTGTGTCGCTCACTGTTCAGCCGCAAATATCTCTATTTAAAAAAGTGTGGTATACCCCAGTAAACAATAACTGTGGTTTTGCCATCCCATGGTAAAAAATCTCTATTATTCAGCTTTTGGTAGTTTTTTCCGTAAAGAAAAACAGTAGTGTCTCCTGACTGTTGTGACAAAAAAATATATCTGTTGAAAATAGTCTTGTGTAGGCCCGACATCCCAGTGTGGTTTCGCAGTTCCACGGGTCAAATCGCTGTACTATCCAGTTTTGGGCCTTTGGTATCAGAAAAAAAAGCAGTTTGAGTGTGTCGCTCACTGTTCAGCCGCAAATATCTCTATTTAAAAAAGTGTGGTATACCCCAGTAAACAATAATTGTGGTTTTGCCATCCCACGGTAAAAAATCTCTATTATTCAGCTTTTGGTAGTTTTTTCCGTAAAGAAAAACAGTAGTGTCTCCTGACTGTTGTGACACAAAAATATATCTGTTGAAAATAGTCTTGTGTAGGCCCGACATCCCAGTGTGGTTTCGCAGTTCCACGGGTCAAATCGCTGTAGTATCCAGTTTTGGGCCTTTGGTATCTTAAAAAAAAGCAGTTTGAGTGTGTCGCTGACTGTTCAGCCGCAAATATCTCTATTTAAAAAAGTGTGGTATACCCCAGTAAACAATAGCAGTGGTTTTGCCATCCCACAGTAAAAAATCTCTATTATTCAGCTTTTGGTAGTTTTTTCCGTAAAGAAAAACAGTAGTGTCTCCTGACTGTTGTGACACAAAAATATATCTGTTGAAAATAGTCTTGTGTAGGCCCGACATCCCAGTGTGGTTTCGTAGTTCCACGGGTCAAATCGCTGTAGTATCCAGTTTTGGGCCTTTGGTATCTAAAAAAAAAGCAGTTTGAATGTGTCGTTCACTGTTCAGCCGCAAATATCTCTATTTAAAAAAGTGTGGTATACCCCAGTAAAAAATAACTGTGGTTTTGCCATCCCATGGTAAAAAATCTCTATTATTCAGCTTTTGGTAGTTTTTTCCGTAAAGAAAAACAGTAGTGTCTCCTGACTGTTGTGACACAAAAATATATCTGTTGAAAATAGTCTTGTGTAGGCCCGACATCCCAGTGTGGTTTCGCAGTTCCACGGGTCAAATCGCTGTCCTATCCAGTTTTGGGCCTTTGGTATCTAAAAAAAAAGCAGTTTGAATGTGTCGCTCACTGTTCAGCCGCAAATATCTCTATTTAAAAAAGTGTGGTATACCCCAGTAAACAATAACTGTGGTTTTGCCATGCCACGGTAAAAAATCTCTATTATTCAGCTTTTGGTAGTTTTTTCCGTAAAGAAAAACAGTAGTGTCTCCTGACTGTTGTGACACAAAAATATATCTGTTGAAAATAGTCTTGTGTAGGCCCGACATCCCAGTGTGGTTTCCCAGTTCCACGGGTCAAATCGCTGTACTATCCAGTTTTGGGCCTTTGGTATCTAAAAAAAAAGCAGTTTGAGTGTGTCGCTCACTGTTCAGCCGCAAATATCTCTATTTAAAAAAGTGTGTTATACCCCAGTAAACAATAACTGTGGTTTTGCCATCCCACTGTAAAAAATCTCTATTATTCAGCTTTTGGTAGTTTTTTCCGAAAAGAAAAACAGTAGTGTCTCCTGACTGTTGTGACACAAAAATATATCTGTTGAAAATAGTCTTGTGTAGGCCCGACATCCCAGTGTGGTTTTGCAGTTCCACGGGTCAAATCGCTGTACTATCCAGTTTTGGGCCTTTGGTATCTAAAAAAAAAGCAGTTTGAGTGTGTCGCTCACTGTTCAGCCGCAAATATCTCTATTTAAAAAAGTGTGGTATACCCCAGTAAACAATAACAGTGGTTTTGCCATCCCACAGTAAAAAATCTCTATTATTCAGCTTTTGGTAGTTTTTTCCGTAAAGAAAAACAGTAGTGTCTCCTGACTGTTGTGACACAAAAATATATCTGTTGAAAATAGTCTTGTGTAGGCCTGACATCCCAGTGTGGTTTCGCAGTTCCACGGGTCAAATCACTGTAGTATCCAGTTTTGGGCCTTTGGTATCTAAGAAAAAAGCAGTTTGAATGTGTCGCTCACTGTTCAGCCGCAAATATCTCTATTTAAAAAAGTGTGGTATACCCCAGTAAACAAAAACTGTGGTTTTGCCATCCCACGGTAAAAAATCTCTATTATTCAGCTTTTGGTAGTTTTTTCCGAAAAGAAAAACAGTAGTGTCTCCTGACTGTTGTGGCACAAAAATATATCTGTTGAAAATAGTCTTGTGTAGGCCCGACATCCCAGTGTGGTTTCCCAGTTCCACGGGTCAAATCGCTGTACTATCCAGTTTTGGGCCTTTGGTATCTAAAAAAAAAGCAGTTTGAGAGTGTCGCTCACTGTTCAGCCGCAAATATCTCTATTTAAAAAAGTGTGGTATACCCCAGTAAACAATAACTGTGGTTTTGCCATCCCACGGTAAAAAATCTCTATTATTCAGCTTTTGGTAGTTTTTTCCGAAAACAAAAACAGTAGTGTCTCCTGACTGTTGTGACACAAAAATATATCTGTTGAAAATAGTCTTGTGTAGGCCCGACATCCCAGTGTGGTTTTGCAGTTCCACGGGTCAAATCGCTGTACTATCCAGTTTTGGGCCTTTGGTATCTAAAAAAAAAGCAGTTTGAGTGTGTCGCTCACTGTTCAGCCGCAAATATCTCTATTTAAAAAAGTGTGGTATACCCCAGTAAACAATAATTGTGGTTTTGCCATCCCACGGTAAAAAATCTCTATTATTCAGCTTTTGGTAGTTTTTTTCCGTAAAGAAAAACAGTAGTGTCTCCTGACTGTTGTAACACAAAAATATATCGGTTGAAAATAGTCTTGTGTAGGCCCGACATCCCAGTGTGGTTTTGCAGTTCCACGGGTCAAATCGCTGTACTATCCAGTTTTGGGCCTTTGGTATCTAAAAAAAAAGCAGTTTGAGTGAGTCGCTCACTGTTCAGCCGCAAATATCTCTATTTAAAAAAGTGTGGTATACCCCAGTAAACAATAACTGTGGTTTTGCCATTCCATGGTAAAAAATCTCTATTATTCAGCTTTTGGTAGTTTTTTCCGTAAAGAAAAACAGTAGTGTCTCCTGACTGTTGTGACAAAAAAATATATCTGTTGAAAATAGTCTTGTGTAGGCCCGACATCCCAGTGTGGTTTCGCAGTTCCACGGGTCAAATCGCTGTACTATCCAGTTTTGGGCCTTTGGTATCAGAAAAAAAAGCAGTTTGAGTGTGTCGCTCACTGTTCAGCCGCAAATATCTCTATTTAAAAAAGTGTGGTATACCCCAGTAAACAATAATTGTGGTTTTGCCATCCCACGGCAAAAAATCTCTATTATTCAGCTTTTGGTAGTTTTTTCCGTAAAGAAAAACAGTAGTGTCTCCTGACTGTTGTGACACAAAAATATATCTGTTGAAAATAGTCTTGTGTAGGCCCGACATCCCAGTGTGGTTTCGCAGTTCCACGGGTCAAATCGCTGTACTATCCAGTTTTGGGCCTTTGGTATCTAAAAAAAAAGCAGTTTGAGTGTGTCGCTCACTGTTCAGCCGCAAATATCTCTATTTAAAAAAGTGTGGTATACCCCAGTAAACAATAACAGTGGTTTTGCCATCCCACAGTAAAAAATCTCTATTATTCAGCTTTTGGTAGTTTTTTCCGTAAAGAAAAACAGTAGTGTCTCCTGACTGTTGTGACACAAAAATATATCTGTTGAAAATAGTCTTGTGTAGGCCCGACATCCCAGTGTGGTTTCGCAGTTCCACGGGTCAAATCGCTGTAGTATCCAGTTTTGGGCCTTTGGTATCTTAAAAAAAAGCAGTTTGAGTGTGTCGCTGACTGTTCAGCCGCAAATATCTCTATTTAAAAAAGTGTGGTATACCCCAGTAAACAATAGCAGTGGTTTTGCCATCCCACAGTAAAAAATCTCTATTATTCAGCTTTTGGTAGTTTTTTCCGTAAAGAAAAACAGTAGTGTCTCCTGACTGTTGTGACACAAAAATATATCTGTTGAAAATAGTCTTGTGTAGGCCCGACATCCCAGTGTGGTTTCGTAGTTCCACGGGTCAAATCGCTGTAGTATCCAGTTTTGGGCCTTTGGTATCTAAAAAAAAAGCAGTTTGAATGTGTCGTTCACTGTTCAGCCGCAAATATCTCTATTTAAAAAAGTGTGGTATACCCCAGTAAAAAATAACTGTGGTTTTGCCATCCCATGGTAAAAAATCTCTATTATTCAGCTTTTGGTAGTTTTTTCCGTAAAGAAAAACAGTAGTGTCTCCTGACTGTTGTGACACAAAAATATATCTGTTGAAAATAGTCTTGTGTAGGCCCGACATCCCAGTGTGGTTTCGCAGTTCCACGGGTCAAATCGCTGTCCTATCCAGTTTTGGGCCTTTGGTATCTAAAAAAAAAGCAGTTTGAATGTGTCGCTCACTGTTCAGCCGCAAATATCTCTATTTAAAAAAGTGTGGTATACCCCAGTAAACAATAACTGTGGTTTTGCCATGCCACGGTAAAAAATCTCTATTATTCAGCTTTTGGTAGTTTTTTCCGTAAAGAAAAACAGTAGTGTCTCCTGACTGTTGTGACACAAAAATATATCTGTTGAAAATAGTCTTGTGTAGGCCCGACATCCCAGTGTGGTTTCCCAGTTCCACGGGTCAAATCGCTGTACTATCCAGTTTTGGGCCTTTGGTATCTAAAAAAAAAGCAGTTTGAGTGTGTCGCTCACTGTTCAGCCGCAAATATCTCTATTTAAAAAAGTGTGTTATACCCCAGTAAACAATAACTGTGGTTTTGCCATCCCACTGTAAAAAATCTCTATTATTCAGCTTTTGGTAGTTTTTTCCGAAAAGAAAAACAGTAGTGTCTCCTGACTGTTGTGACACAAAAATATATCTGTTGAAAATAGTCTTGTGTAGGCCCGACATCCCAGTGTGGTTTTGCAGTTCCACGGGTCAAATCGCTGTACTATCCAGTTTTGGGCCTTTGGTATCTAAAAAAAAAGCAGTTTGAGTGTGTCGCTCACTGTTCAGCCGCAAATATCTCTATTTAAAAAAGTGTGGTATACCCCAGTAAACAATAACAGTGGTTTTGCCATCCCACAGTAAAAAATCTCTATTATTCAGCTTTTGGTAGTTTTTTCCGTAAAGAAAAACAGTAGTGTCTCCTGACTGTTGTGACACAAAAATATATCTGTTGAAAATAGTCTTGTGTAGGCCTGACATCCCAGTGTGGTTTCGCAGTTCCACGGGTCAAATCACTGTAGTATCCAGTTTTGGGCCTTTGGTATCTAAGAAAAAAGCAGTTTGAATGTGTCGCTCACTGTTCAGCCGCAAATATCTCTATTTAAAAAAGTGTGGTATACCCCAGTAAACAAAAACTGTGGTTTTGCCATCCCACGGTAAAAAATCTCTATTATTCAGCTTTTGGTAGTTTTTTCCGAAAAGAAAAACAGTAGTGTCTCCTGACTGTTGTGGCACAAAAATATATCTGTTGAAAATAGTCTTGTGTAGGCCCGACATCCCAGTGTGGTTTCCCAGTTCCACGGGTCAAATCGCTGTACTATCCAGTTTTGGGCCTTTGGTATCTAAAAAAAAAGCAGTTTGAGAGTGTCGCTCACTGTTCAGCCGCAAATATCTCTATTTAAAAAAGTGTGGTATACCCCAGTAAACAATAACTGTGGTTTTGCCATCCCACGGTAAAAAATCTCTATTATTCAGCTTTTGGTAGTTTTTTCCGAAAACAAAAACAGTAGTGTCTCCTGACTGTTGTGACACAAAAATATATCTGTTGAAAATAGTCTTGTGTAGGCCCGACATCCCAGTGTGGTTTTGCAGTTCCACGGGTCAAATCGCTGTACTATCCAGTTTTGGGCCTTTGGTATCTAAAAAAAAAGCAGTTTGAGTGTGTCGCTCACTGTTCAGCCGCAAATATCTCTATTTAAAAAAGTGTGGTATACCCCAGTAAACAATAATTGTGGTTTTGCCATCCCACGGTAAAAAATCTCTATTATTCAGCTTTTGGTAGTTTTTTTCCGTAAAGAAAAACAGTAGTGTCTCCTGACTGTTGTAACACAAAAATATATCGGTTGAAAATAGTCTTGTGTAGGCCCGACATCCCAGTGTGGTTTTGCAGTTCCACGGGTCAAATCGCTGTACTATCCAGTTTTGGGCCTTTGGTATCTAAAAAAAAAGCAGTTTGAGTGAGTCGCTCACTGTTCAGCCGCAAATATCTCTATTTAAAAAAGTGTGGTATACCCCAGTAAACAATAACTGTGGTTTTGCCATTCCATGGTAAAAAATCTCTATTATTCAGCTTTTGGTAGTTTTTTCCGTAAAGAAAAACAGTAGTGTCTCCTGACTGTTGTGACAAAAAAATATATCTGTTGAAAATAGTCTTGTGTAGGCCCGACATCCCAGTGTGGTTTCGCAGTTCCACGGGTCAAATCGCTGTACTATCCAGTTTTGGGCCTTTGGTATCAGAAAAAAAAGCAGTTTGAGTGTGTCGCTCACTGTTCAGCCGCAAATATCTCTATTTAAAAAAGTGTGGTATACCCCAGTAAACAATAATTGTGGTTTTGCCATCCCACGGCAAAAAATCTCTATTATTCAGCTTTTGGTAGTTTTTTCCGTAAAGAAAAACAGTAGTGTCTCCTGACTGTTGTGACACAAAAATATATCTGTTGAAAATAGTCTTGTGTAGGCCCGACATCCCAGTGTGGTTTCGCAGTTCCACGGGTCAAATCGCTGTACTATCCAGTTTTGGGCCTTTGGTATCTAAAAAAAAAGCAGTTTGAGTGTGTCGCTCACTGTTCAGCCGCAAATATCTCTATTTAAAAAAGTGTGGTATACCCCAGTAAACAATAACAGTGGTTTTGCCATCCCACAGTAAAAAATCTCTATTATTCAGCTTTTGGTAGTTTTTTCCGTGAAGAAAAACAGTAGTGTCTCCTGACTGTTGTGACACAAAAATATATCTGTTGAAAATAGTCTTGTGTAGGCCCGACATCCCAGTGTGGTTTCGCAGTTCCACGGGTCAAATCGCTGTAGTATCCAGTTTTGGGCCTTTGGTATCTTAAAAAAAAGCAGTTTGAGTGTGTCGCTCACTGTTCAGCCGCAAATATCTCTATTTAAAAAAGTGTGGTATACCCCAGTAAACAATAACTGTGGTTTTGCCATCCCACGGTAAAATATCTCTATTATTCAGCATTTGGTAGTTTTTTCCGAAAAGAAAAACAGTAGTGTCTCCTGACTGTTGTGACACAAAAATATATCTGTTGAAAATAGTCTTGTGTAGGCCCGACATCCCAGTGTGGTTTTGCAGTTCCACGGGTCAAATCGCTGTACTATCCAGTTTTGGGCCTTTGGTATCTAAAAAAAAAGCAGTTTGAGTGTGTCGCTCACTGTTCAGCCGCAAATATCTCTATTTAAAAAAGTGTGGTATACCCCAGTAAACAATAATTGTGGTTTTGCCATCCCACGGTAAAAAATCTCTATTATTCAGCTTTTGGTAGTTTTTTTCCGTAAAGAAAAACAGTAGTGTCTCCTGACTGTTGTGACACAAAAATATATCTGTTGAAAATAGTCTTGTGTAGGCCCGACATCCCAGTGTGGTTTCGCAGTTCCACGGGTCAAATCGCTGTACTATCCAGTTTTGGGCCTTTGGTATCTAAAAAAAAAGCAGTTTGAGTGTGTCGCTCACTGTTCAGCCGCAAATATCTCTATTTAAAAAAGTGTGCTATACCCCAGTAAACAATAACTGTGGTTTTGCCATTCCATGGTAAAAAATCTCTATTATTCAGCTTTTGGTAGTTTTTTCCGTAAAGAAAAACAGTAGTGTCTCCTGACTGTTGTGACAAAAAAATATATCTGTTGAAAATAGTCTTGTGTAGGCCCGACATCCCAGTGTGGTTTCGCAGTTCCACGGGTTAAATCGCTGTACTATCCAGTTTTGGGCCTTTGGTATCAGAAAAAAAAGCAGTTTGAGTGTGTCGCTCACTGTTCAGCCGCAAATATCTCTATTTAAAAAAGTGTGGTATACCCCAGTAAACAATAATTGTGGTTTTGCCATCCCACGGTAAAAAATCTCTATTATTCAGCTTTTGGTAGTTTTTTCCGTAAAGAAAAACAGTAGTGTCTCCTGACTGTTGTGACACAAAAATATATCTGTTGAAAATAGTCTTGTGTAGGCCCGACATCCCAGTGTGGTTTCGCAGTTCCACGGGTCAAATCGCTGTACTATCCAGTTTTGGGCCTTTGGTATCTAACAAAAAAGCAGTTTGAGTGTGTCGCTCACTGTTCAGCCGCAAATATCTCTATTTAAAAAAGTGTGGTATACCCCAGTAAACAATAACAGTGGTTTTGCCATCCCACAGTAAAAAATCTCTATTATTCAGCTTTTGGTAGTTTTTTCCGTGAAGAAAAACAGTAGTGTCTCCTGACTGTTGTGACACAAAAATATATCTGTTGAAAATAGTCTTGTGTAGGCCCGACATCCCAGTGTGGTTTCGCAGTTCCACGGGTCAAATCGCTGTAGTATCCAGTTTTGGGCCTTTGGTATCTTAAAAAAAAGCAGTTTGAGTGTGTCGCTCACTGTTCAGCCGCAAATATCTCTATTTAAAAAAGTGTGGTATACCCCAGTAAACAATAGCAGTGGTTTTGCCATCCCACAGTAAAAAATCTCTATTATTCAGCTTTTGGTAGTTTTTTCCGTAAAGAAAAACAGTAGTGTCTCCTGACTGTTGTGACACAAAAATATATCTGTTGAAAATAGTCTTGTGTAGGCCCGACATCCCAGTGTGGTTTCGTAGTTCCACGGGTCAAATCGCTGTAGTATCCAGTTTTGGGCCTTTGGTATCTAAAAAAAAAGCAGTTTGAATGTGTCGCTCACTGTTCAGCCGCAAATATCTCTATTTAAAAAAGTGTGGTATACCCCAGTAAACAATAACTGTGGTTTTGCCATCCCACAGTAAAAAATCTCTATTATTCAGCTTTTGGTAGTTTTTTCCGAAAAGAAAAACAGTAGTGTCTCCTGACTGTTGTGGCACAAAAATATATCTGTTGAAAATAGTCTTGTGTAGGCCCGACATCCCAGTGTGGTTTCCCAGTTCCACGGGTCAAATCGCTGTACTATCCAGTTTTGGGCCTTTGGTATCTAAAAAAAAAGCAGTTTGAGAGTGTCGCTCACTGTTCAGCCGCAAATATCTCTATTTAAAAAAGTGTGTTATACCCCAGTAAACAATAACTGTGGTTTTGCCATCCCACGGTAAAAAATCTCTATTATTCAGCTTTTGGTAGTTTTTTCCGAAAAGAAAAACAGTAGTGTCTCCTGACTGTTGTGACACAAAAATATATCTGTTGAAAATAGTCTTGTGTAGGCCCGACATCCCAGTGTGGTTTTGCAGTTCCACGGGTCAAATCGCTGTACTATCCAGTTTTGGGCCTTTGGTATCTAAAAAAAAAAGCAGTTTGAGTGTGTCGCTCACTGTTCAGCCGCAAATATCTCTATTTAAAAAAGTGTGGTATACTTCAGTAAACAATAATTGTGGTTTTGCCATCCCACGGTAAAAAATCTCTATTATTCAGCTTTTGGTAGTTTTTTTCCGTAAAGAAAAACAGTAGTGTCTCCTGACTGTTGTGACACAAAAATATATCTGTTGAAAATAGTCTTGTGTAGGCCCGACATCCCAGTGTGGTTTCGCAGTTCCACGGGTCAAATCGCTGTACTATCCAGTTTTCGGCCTTTGGTATCTAAAAAAAAAGCAGTTTGAGTGTGTCGCTCACTGTTCAGCCGCAAATATCTCTATTTAAAAAAGTGTGGTATACCCCAGTAAACAATAACTGTGACTTTGCCATCCCATGGTAAAAAATCTCTATTATTCAGCTTTTGGTAGTTTTTTCCGTAAAGAAAAACAGTAGTGTCTCCTGACTGTTGTGACACAAAAATATATCTGTTGAAAATAGTCTTATGTAGGCCCGACATCCCAGTGTGGTTTCGCAGTTCCACGGGTCAAATCGCTGTACTATCCAGTTTTGGGCCTTTGGTATCAGAAAAAAAAGCAGTTTGAGTGTGTCGCTCACTGTTCAGCCGCAAATATCTCTATTTAAAAAAGTGTGGTATACCCCAGTAAACAATAACTGTGGTTTTGCCATCCCACGGTAAAAAATCTCTATTATTCAGCTTTTGGTAGTTTTTTTCCGTAAAGAAAAGCAGTAGTGTCTCCTGACTGTTGTGACAAAAAAATTTATCTGTTGAAAATAGTCTTGTGTAGGCCCAACATCCCAGTGTGGTTTCGCAGTTCCACGGGTCAAATCGCTGTAGTATCCAGTTTTGGGCCTTTAGTATCTAAAAAAAAAGCAGTTTGAGTGTGTCGCTCACTGATCAGCCGCAAATATCTCTATTTAAAAAAGTGTGGTATACCCCAGTAAACAATAATTGTGGTTTTGCCATCCCACGGTAAAAAATCTCTATTATTCAGCTTTTGGTAGTTTTTTCCGTAAAGAAAAACAGTAGTGTCTCCTGACTGTTGTGACACAAAAATATATCTGTTGAAAATAGTCTTGTGTAGGCCCGACATCCCAGTGTGGTTTCGCAGTTCCACGGGTCAAATCGCTGTACTATCCAGTTTTGGGCCTTTGGTATCTAAAAAAAAAGCAGTTTGAGTGTTTCGCTCACTGCTCAGCTGCAAATATCTCTATTTAAAAAAGTGTGGTATACCCCATTAAACAATAACTGTGGTTTTGCCATCCCACGGTAAAAAATCTCTATTATTCAGCTTTTGGTAGTTTTTTCCGTAAAGAAAAGCAGTAGTGTTTCCTGACTGTTGTGACACAAAAATATATCTGTTGAAAATAGTCTTGTGTAGGCCCGACATCCCAGTGTGGTTTCGCAGTTCCACGGGTTAAATCGCTGTACTATCCAGTTTTGGGCCTTTGGTATCTTAAAAAAAAGCAGTTGGAGTGTGTCGCTCACTGTTCAGCCGCAAATATCTCTATTTAAAAAAGTGTGGTATACCCCAGTAAACAATAACTGTGGTTTTGCCATCCCACGGTAAAAAATCTCTATTATTCAGCTTTTGGTAGTTTTTTCCGTAAAGAAAAACAGTAGTGTCTCCTAACTGTTGTGACACAAAAATATATCTGTTGAAAATAGTGTTGTGTAGGCCCTACATCCCAGTGTGGTTTCGCAGTTCCACGGGTCAAATCGCTGTATTATCCAGTTTTGGGCCTTTGGTATCTGAAAAAAAAGCAGTTTGAGTGTGTCGCTCACTGTTCAGCCGCAAATATCTCTATTTAAAAAAGTGTGGTATACCCCAGTAAACAATAATTGTGGTTTTGCCATCCCACGGTAAAAAATCTCTATTATTCAGCTTTTGGTAGTTTTTTCCGTAAAGAAAAACAGTAGTGTCTCCTGACTGTTGTGACACAAAAATATATCTGTTGAAAATAGTCTTGTGTAGGCCCGACATCCCAGTGTGGTTTCGCAGTTCCATGGGTCAAATCGCTGTACTATCCAGTTTTGGGCCTTTGGTATCTAAAAAAAAGCAGTTTGAGTGTGTCGCTCACTGTTCAGCCGCAAATATTTCTTTTTAAAAAAGTGTGGTATACCCCAGTAAACAATAACTGTGGTTTTGCCATCCCACGGTAAAAAATCTCTATTATTCAGCTTTTGGTAGTTTTTTTCCGTAAAGAAAAGCAGTAGTGTCTCCTGACTGTTGTGACAAAAAATATATATCTGTTGAAAATAGTCTTATGTAGGCCCAACATCCCAGTGTGGTTTCGCAGTTCCACGGGTCAAATCGCTGTAGTATCCAGTTTTGGGCCTTTGGTATCTAAAAAAAAAGCAGTTTGAGTGTGTCGCTCACTGATCAGCCGCAAATATCTCTATTTAAAAAAGTGTGGTATACCCCAGTAAACAATAATTGTGGTTTTGCCATCCCACGGTAAAAAATCTCTATTATTCAGCTTTTGGTAGTTTTTTCCGTAAAGAAAAACAGTAGTGTCTCCTGACTGTTGTGACACAAAAATATATCTGTTGAAAATAGTCTTGTGTAGGCCCGACATCCCAGTGTGGTTTCGCAGTTCCACGGGTCAAATCGCTGTACTAACCAGTTTTGGGCCTTTGGTATCTAAAAAAAAAGCAGTTTGAGTGTGTCGCTCACTGCTCAGCTGCAAATATCTCTATTTAAAAAAGTGTGGTATACCCCAGTAAACAATAACTGTGGTTTTTGCCATCCCATGGTAAAAAATCTCTATTATTCAGCTTTTGGTAGTTTTTTCCGTAAAGAAAAACAGTAGTGTCTCCTGACTGTTGTGACACAAAAATATATCTGTTGAAAATAGTCTTGTGTAGGCCCGAAATCCCAGTGTGGTTTCGCAGTTCCACGGGTCAAATCGCTGTACTATCCAGTTTTGGGCCTTTGGTATCTAAAAAAAAAGCCGTTTGAGTGTGTCGCTCACTGTTCAGCCGCAAATATCTCTATTTAAAAAAGTGTGGTATACCCCAGTAAACAATAACTGTGGTTTTGCCATCCCATGGTAAAAAATCTCTATTATTCATCTTTTGGTAGTTTTTTCCGAAAAGAAAAACAGTAGTGTCTCCTGACTGTTGTGACACAAAAATATATCTGTTGAAAATAGTCTTGTGTAGGCCCGACATCCCAGTGTGGTTTCGCAGTTCCACGGGTCAAATCGCTGTACTATCCAGTTTTGGGCCTTTGGTATCTAAAAAAAAAGCAGTTTGAGTGTGTCGCTCACTGTTCAGTCGCAAATATCTCTATTTAAAAAAGTGTGGTATACCCCAGTAAACAATAACTGTGGTTTTGCCATCCCACGGTAAAAAATCTCTATTATTCAGCTTTTGGTAGTTTTTTTCCGTAAAGAAAAGCAGAAGTGTCTCCTGACTATTGTGACAAAAAAATATATCTGTTGAAAATAGTCTTGTGTAGGCCCAACATCCCAGTGTGGTTTCGCAGTTCCACGGGTCAAATCGCTGTACTATCCAGTTTTGGGCCTTTGGTATCTAAAAAAAAAGCAGTTTGAGTGTGTCGCTCACTGTTCAGCCGCAAATATCTCTATTTAAAAAAGTGTGGTATACCCCAGTAAACAATAACTGTGGTTTTGCCATCCCACGGTAAAAAATCTCTATTATTCAGCTTTTGGTAGTTTTTTCCGTAAAGAAAAACAGTAGTGTCTCCTGACTGTTGTGACACAAAAATATATCTGTTGAAAATAGTCTTGTGTAGGCCCGACATCCCAGTGTGGTTTCGCAGTTCCACGGGTCAAATCGCTGTACTATCCAGTTTTGGGCCTTTGGTATCTAAAAAAAAGCAGTTTGAGTGTGTCGCTCACTGTTCAGCCGCAAATATTTCTATTTAAAAAAGTGTGGTATACCCCAGTAAACAATAACTGTGGTTTTGCCATCCCACGGTAAAAAATCTCTATTATTCAGCTTTTGGTAGTTTTTTTCCGTAAAGAAAAGCAGTAGTGTCTCCTGACTGTTGTGACAAAAAAATATATCTGTTGAAAATAGTCTTGTGTAGGCCCAACATCCCAGTGTGGTTTCGCAGTTCCACGGGTCAAATCGCTGTAGTATCCAGTTTTGGGCCTTTGGTATCTAAAAAAAAGCAGTTTGAGTGTGTCGCTCACTGATCAGCCGCAAATATCTCTATTTAAAAAAGTGTGGTATACCCCAGTAAACAATAATTGTGGTTTTGCCATCCCACGGTAAAAAATCTCTATTATTCAGCTTTTGGTAGTTTTTTCCGTAAAGAAAAACAGTAGTGTCTCCTGACTGTTGTGACACAAAAATATATCTGTTGAAAATAGTCTTGTGTAGGCCCGACATCCCAGTGTGGTTTCGCAGTTCCACGGGTCAAATCGCTGTACTATCCAGTTTTGGGCCTTTGGTATCTAAAAAAAAAGCAGTTTGAGTGTGTCGCTCACTGCTCAGCTGCAAATATCTCTATTTAAAAAAGTGTGGTATACCCCAGTAAACAATAACTGTGGTTTTTGCCATCCCATGGTAAAAAATCTCTATTATTCAGCTTTTGGTAGTTTTTTCCGTAAAGAAAAACAGTAGTGTCTCCTGACTGTTGTGACACAAAAATATATCTGTTGAAAATAGTCTTGTGTAGGCCCGAAATCCCAGTGTGGTTTCGCAGTTCCACGGGTCAAATCGCTGTACTATCCAGTTTTGGGCCTTTGGTATCTAAAAAAAAAGCCGTTTGAGTGTGTCGCTCACTGTTCAGCCGCAAATATCTCTATTTAAAAAAGTGTGGTATACCCCAGTAAACAATAACTGTGGTTTTGCCATCCCATGGTAAAAAATCTCTATTATTCATCTTTTGGTAGTTTTTTCCGAAAAGAAAAACAGTAGTGTCTCCTGACTGTTGTGACACAAAAATATATCTGTTGAAAATAGTCTTGTGTAGGCCCGACATCCCAGTGTGGTTTCGCAGTTCCACGGGTCAAATCGCTGTACTATCCAGTTTTGGGCCTTTGGTATCTAAAAAAAAAGCAGTTTGAGTGTGTCGCTCACTGTTCAGTCGCAAATATCTCTATTTAAAAAAGTGTGGTATACCCCAGTAAACAATAACTGTGGTTTTGCCATCCCACGGTAAAAAATCTCTATTATTCAGCTTTTGGTAGTTTTTTTCCGTAAAGAAAAGCAGAAGTGTCTCCTGACTATTGTGACAAAAAAATATATCTGTTGAAAATAGTCTTGTGTAGGCCCAACATCCCAGTGTGGTTTCGCAGTTCCACGGGTCAAATCGCTGTACTATCCAGTTTTGGGCCTTTGGTATCTAAAAAAAAAGCAGTTTGAGTGTGTCGCTCACTGTTCAGCCGCAAATATCTCTATTTAAAAAAGTGTGGTATACCCCAGTAAACAATAACTGTGGTTTTGCCATCCCACGGTAAAAAATCTCTATTATTCAGCTTTTGGTAGTTTTTTCCGTAAAGAAAAACAGTAGTGTCTCCTAACTGTTGTGACACAAAAATATATCTGTTGAAAATAGTGTTGTGTAGGCCCTACATCCCAGTGTGGTTTCGCAGTTCCACGGGTCAAATCGCTGTATTATCCAGTTTTGGGCCTTTGGTATCTGAAAAAAAAGCAGTTTGAGTGTGTCGCTCACTGTTCAGCCGCAAATATATCTATTTAAAAAAGTGTGGTATACCCCAGTAAACAATAATTGTGGTTTTGCCATCCCACGGTAAAAAATCTCTATTATTCAGCTTTTGGTAGTTTTTTCCGTAAAGAAAAACAGTAGTGTCTCCTGACTGTTGTGACACAAAAATATATCTGTTGAAAATAGTCTTGTGTAGGCCCGACATCCCAGTGTGGTTTCGCAGTTCCACGGGTCAAATCGCTGTACTATCCAGTTTTGGGCCTTTGGTATCTAAAAAAAAGCAGTTTGAGTGTGTCGCTCACTGTTCAGCCGCAAAAATATTTCTATTTAAAAAAGTGTGGTATACCCCAGTAAACAATAACTGTGGTTTTGCCATCCCACGGTAAAAAATCTCTATTATTCAGCTTTTGGTAGTTTTTTTCCGTAAAGAAAAGCAGTAGTGTCTCCTGACTGTTGTGACAAAAAAATATATCTGTTGAAAATAGTCTTGTGTAGGCCCAACATCCCAGTGTGGTTTCGCAGTTCCACGGGTCAAATCGCTGTAGTATCCAGTTTTGGGCCTTTGGTATCTAAAAAAAAGCAGTTTGAGTGTGTCGCTCACTGATCAGCCGCAAATATCTCTATTTAAAAAAGTGTGGTATACCCCAGTAAACAATAATTGTGGTTTTGCCATCCCACGGTAAAAAATCTCTATTATTCAGCTTTTGGTAGTTTTTTCCGTAAAGAAAAACAGTAGTGTCTCCTGACTGTTGTGACACAAAAATATATCTGTTGAAAATAGTCTTGTGTAGGCCCGACATCCCAGTGTGGTTTCGCAGTTCCACGGGTCAAATCGCTGTACTATCCAGTTTTGGGCCTTTGGTATCTAAAAAAAAAGCAGTTTGAGTGTGTCGCTCACTGCTCAGCTGCAAATATCTCTATTTAAAAAAGTGTGGTATACCCCAGTAAACAATAACTGTGGTTTTTGCCATCCCATGGTAAAAAATCTCTATTATTCAGCTTTTGGTAGTTTTTTCCGTAAAGAAAAACAGTAGTGTCTCCTGACTGTTGTGACACAAAAATATATCTGTTGAAAATAGTCTTGTGTAGGCCCGAAATCCCAGTGTGGTTTCGCAGTTCCACGGGTCAAATCGCTGTACTATCCAGTTTTGGGCCTTTTTTATCTAAAAAAAAAGCCGTTTGAGTGTGTCGCTCACTGTTCAGCCGCAAATATCTCTATTTAAAAAAGTGTGGTATACCCCAGTAAACAATAATTGTGGTTTTGCCATCCCACGGAAAAAAATCTCTATTATTCAGCTTTTGGTAGTTTTTTCCGTAAAGAAAAACAGTAGTGTCTCCTGACTGTTGTGACACAAAAATATATCTGTTGAAAATAGTCTTGTGTAGGCCCGACATCCCAGTGTGGTTTCGCAGTTCCATGGGTCAAATCGCTGTACTATCCAGTTTTGGGCCTTTGGTATCTAAAAAAAAGCAGTTTGAGTGTGTCGCTCACTGTTCAGCCGCAAATATTTCTATTTAAAAAAGTGTGGTATACCCCAGTAAACAATAACTGTGGTTTTGCCATCCCACGGTAAAAAATCTCTATTATTCAGCTTTTGGTAGTTTTTTTCCGTAAAGAAAAGCAGTAGTGTCTCCTGACTGTTGTGACAAAAAAATATATCTGTTGAAAATAGTCTTATGTAGGCCCGACATCCCAGTGTGGTTTCGCAGTTCCACGGGTCAAATCGCTGTAGTATCCAGTTTTGGGCCTTTGGTATCTAAAAAAAAAGCAGTTTGAGTGTGTCACTCACTGATCAGCCGCAAATATCTCTATTTAAAAAAGTGTGGTATACCCCAGTAAACAATAATTGTGGTTTTGCCATCCCACGGTAAAAAATCTCTATTATTCAGCTTTTGGTAGTTTTTTCCGTAAAGAAAAACAGTAGTGTCTCCTGACTGTTGTGACACAAAAATATATCTGTTGAAAATAGTCTTGTGTAGGCCCGACATCCCAGTGTGGTTTCGCAGTTCCACGGGTCAAATCGCTGTACTATCCAGTTTTGGGCCTTTGGTATCTAAAAAAAAAGCAGTTTGAGTGTGTCGCTCACTGCTCAGCTGCAAATATCTCTATTTAAAAAAGTGTGGTATACCCCAGTAAACAATAACTGTGGTTTTTGCCATCCCATGGTAAAAAATCTCTATTATTCAGCTTTTGGTAGTTTTTTCCGTAAAGAAAAACAGTAGTGTCTCCTGACTGTTGTGACACAAAAATATATCTGTTGAAAATAGTCTTGTGTAGGCCCGACATCCCAGTGTGGTTTCGCAGTTCCACGGGTCAAATCGCTGTACTATCCAGTTTTGGGCCTTTGGTATCTAAAAAAAAAGCAGTTTGAGTGTGTCGCTCACTGTTCAGCCGCAAATATCTCTATTTAAAAAAGTGTGGTATACCCCAGTAAACAATAACTGTGGTTTTGCCATTCCATGGTAAAAAATCTCTATTATTCAGCTTTTGGTAGTTTTTTCCGTAAAGAAAAACAGTAGTGTCTCCTGACTGTTGTGACAAAAAATATATCTGTTGAAAATAGTCTTGTGTAGGCCCGACATCCCAGTGTGGTTTCGCAGTTCCACGGGTCAAATCGCTGTACTATCCAGTTTTGGGCCTTTGGTATCAGAAAAAAAAGCAGTTTGAGTGTGTCGCTCACTGTTCAGCCGCAAATATCTCTATTTAAAAAAGTGTGGTATACCCCAGTAAACAATAATTGTGGTTTTGCCATCCCACGGTAAAAAATCTCTATTATTCAGCTTTTGGTAGTTTTTTCCGTAAAGAAAAACAGTAGTGTCTCCTGACTGTTGTGACACAAAAATATATCTGTTGAAAATAGTCTTGTGTAGGCCCGACATCCCAGTGTGGTTTCGCAGTTCCACGGGTCAAATCGCTGTACTATCCAGTTTTGGGCCTTTGGTATCTAAAAAAAAAGCAGTTTGAATGTGTCTCTCACTGTTCAGCCGCAAATATCTCTATTTAAAAAAGTGTGGTATACCCCAGTAAACAATAACTGTGGTTTTGCCATCCCACGGTAAAAAATCTCTATTATTCAGCTTTTGGTAGTTTTTTCCGTAAAGAAAAACAGTAGTGTCTCCTGACTGTTGTGACACAAAAATATATCTGTTGAAAATAGTCTTGTGTAGGCCCGACATCCCAGTGTGGTTTCGCAGTTCCACGGGTCAAATCGCTGTACTATCCAGTTTTGGGCCTTTGGTATCTAAAAAAAAAGCAGTTTGAGTGTGTCGCTCACTGTTCAGCCGCAAATATCTCTATTTAAAAAAGTGTGGTATACCCCAGTAAACAATAACAGTGGTTTTGCCATCCCACAGTAAAAAATCTCTATTATTCAGCTTTTGGTAGTTTTTTCCGTGAAGAAAAACAGTAGTGTCTCCTGACTGTTGTGACACAAAAATATATCTGTTGAAAATAGTCTTGTGTAGGCCCGACATCCCAGTGTGGTTTCGCAGTTCCACGGGTTAAATCGCTGTAGTATCCAGTTTTGGGCCTTTGGTATCTTAAAAAAAAGCAGTTTGAGTGTGTCGCTCACTGTTCAGCCGCAAATATCTCTATTTAAAAAAGTGTGGTATACCCCAGTAAACAATAGCAGTGGTTTTGCCATCCCACAGTAAAAAATCTCTATTATTCAGCTTTTGGTAGTTTTTTCCGTAAAGAAAAACAGCAGTGTCTCCTGACTGTTGTGACACAAAAATATATCTGTTGAAAATAGTCTTGTGTAGGCCCGACATCCCAGTGTGGTTTCGTAGTTCCACGGGTCAAATCGCTGTAGTATCCAGTTTTGGGCCTTTGGTATCTAAAAAAAAAGCAGTTTGAATGTGTCGCTCACTGTTCAGCCGCAAATATCTCTATTTAAAAAAGTGTGGTATACCCCAGTAAACAATAACTGTGGTTTTGCCATCCCACAGTAAAAAATCTCTAATATTCAGCTTTTGGTAGTTTTTTCCGAAAAGAAAAACAGTAGTGTCTCCTGACTGTTGTGGCACAAAAATATATCTGTTGAAAATAGTCTTGTGTAGGCCCGACATCCCAGTGTGGTTTCCCAGTTCCACGGGTCAAATCGCTGTACTATCCAGTTTTGGGCCTTTGGTATCTAAAAAAAAAGCAGTTTGAGAGTGTCGCTCACTGTTCAGCCGCAAATATCTCTATTTAAAAAAGTGTGTTATACCCCAGTAAACAATAACTGTGGTTTTGCCATCCCACGGTAAAAAATCTCTATTATTCAGCTTTCGGTAGTTTTTTCCGAAAAGAAAAACAGTAGTGTCTCCTGACTGTTGTGACACAAAAATATATCTGTTGAAAATAGTCTTGTGTAGGCCCGACATCCCAGTGTGGTTTTGCAGTTCCACGGGTCAAATCGCTGTACTATCCAGTTTTGGGCCTTTGGTATCTAAAAAAAAAAGCAGTTTGAGTGTGTCGCTCACTGTTCAGCCGCAAATATCTCTATTTAAAAAAGTGTGGTATACTCCAGTAAACAATAATTGTGGTTTTGCCATCCCACGGTAAAAAATCTCTATTATTCAGCTTTTGGTAGTTTTTTTCCGTAAAGAAAAACAGTAGTGTCTCCTGACTGTTGTGACACAAAAATATATCTGTTGAAAATAGTCTTGTGTAGGCCCGACATCCCAGTGTGGTTTCGCAGTTCCACGGGTCAAATCGCTGTACTATCCAGTTTTGGGCCTTTGGTATCTAAAAAAAAAGCAGTTTGAGTGTGTCGCTCACTGTTCAGCCGCAAATATCTCTATTTAAAAAAGTGTGGTATACCCCAGTAAACAATAACTGTGGCTTTGCCATCCCATGGTAAAAAATCTCTATTATTCAGCTTTTGGTAGTTTTTTTCCGTAAAGAAAAGCAGTAGTGTCTCCTGACTGTTGTGACAAAAAAATATATCTGTTGAAAATAGTCTTGTGTAGGCCCAACATCCCAGTGTGGTTTCGCAGTTCCACGGGTCAAATCGCTGTAGTATCCAGTTTTGGGCCTTTAGTATCTAAAAAAAAAGCAGTTTGAGTGTGTCGCTCACTGATCAGCCGCAAATATCTCTATTTAAAAAAGTGTGGTATACCCCAGTAAACAATAATTGTGGTTTTGCCATCCCACGGTAAAAAATCTCTATTATTCAGCTTTTGGTAGTTTTTTCCGTAAAGAAAAACAGTAGTGTCAACTGACTGTTTTGACACAAAAATATATCTGTTGAAAATAGTCTTGTGTAGGCCCGACATCCCAGTGTGGTTTCGCAGTTCCACGGGTCAAATCGCTGTACTATCCAGTTTTGGGCCTTTGGTATCTAAAAAAAAAGCAGTTTGAGTGTTTCGCTCACTGCTCAGCTGCAAATATCTCTATTTAAAAAAGTGTGGTATACCCCATTAAACAATTACTGTGGTTTTGCCATCCCACGGTAAAAAATCTCTATTATTCAGCTTTTGGTAGTTTTTTCCGTAAAGAAAAGCAGTAGTGTTTCCTGACTGTTGTGACACAAAAATATATCTGTTGAAAATAGTCTTGTGTAGGCCCGACATCCCAGTGTGGTTTCGCAGTTCCACGGGTTAAATCGCTGTACTATCCAGTTTTGGGCCTTTGGTATCTTAAAAAAAAGCAGTTGGAGTGTGTCGCTCACTGTTCAGCCGCAAATATCTCTATTTAAAAAAGTGTGGTATACCCCAGTAAACAATAACTGTGGTTTTGCCATCCCACGGTAAAAAATCTCTATTATTCAGCTTTTGGTAGTTTTTTCCGTAAAGAAAAACAGTAGTGTCTCCTAACTGTTGTGACACAAAAATATATCTGTTGAAAATAGTGTTGTGTAGGCCCTACATCCCAGTGTGGTTTCGCAGTTCCACGGGTCAAATCGCTGTATTATCCAGTTTTGGGCCTTTGGTATCTGAAAAAAAAGCAGTTTGAGTGTGTCGCTCACTGTTCAGCCGCAAATATCTCTATTTAAAAAAGTGTGGTATACCCCAGTAAACAATAATTGTGGTTTTGCCATCCCACGGTAAAAAATCTCTATTATTCAGCTTTTGGTAGTTTTTTCCGTAAAGAAAAACAGTAGTGTCTCCTGACTGTTGTGACACAAAAATATATCTGTTGAAAATAGTCTTGTGTAGGCCCGACATCCCAGTGTGGTTTCGCAGTTCCATGGGTCAAATCGCTGTACTATCCAGTTTTGGGCCTTTGGTATCTAAAAAAAAGCAGTTTGAGTGTGTCGCTCACTGTTCAGCCGCAAATATTTCTTTTTAAAAAAGTGTGGTATACCCCAGTAAACAATAACTGTGGTTTTGCCATCCCACGGTAAAAAATCTCTATTATTCAGCTTTTGGTAGTTTTTTTCCGTAAAGAAAAGCAGTAGTGTCTCCTGACTGTTGTGACAAAAAAATATATCTGTTGAAAATAGTCTTGTGTAGGCCCGAAATCCCAGTGTGGTTTCGCAGTTCCACGGGTCAAATCGCTGTACTATCCAGTTTTGGGCCTTTGGTATCTAAAAAAAAAGCAGTTTGAGTGTGTCGCTCACTGCTCAGCTGCAAATATCTCTATTTAAAAAAGTGTGGTATACCCCAGTAAACAATAACTGTGGTTTTTGCCATCCCATGGTAAAAAATCTCTATTATTCAGCTTTTGGTAGTTTTTTCCGTAAAGAAAAACAGTAGTGTCTCCTGACTGTTGTGACACAAAAATATATCTGTTGAAAATAGTCTTGTGTAGGCCCGAAATCCCAGTGTGGTTTCGCAGTTCCACGGGTCAAATCGCTGTACTATCCAGTTTTGGGCCTTTGGTATCTAAAAAAAAAGCCGTTTGAGTGTGTCGCTCACTGTTCAGCCGCAAATATCTCTATTTAAAAAAGTGTGGTATACCCCAGTAAACAATAACTGTGGTTTTGCCATCCCAATGTAAAAAATCTCTATTATTCATCTTTTGGTAGTTTTTTCCGAAAAGAAAAACAGTAGTGTCTCCTGACTGTTGTGACACAAAAATATATCTGTTGAAAATAGTCTTGTGTAGGCCCGACATCCCAGTGTGGTTTCGCAGTTCCACGGGTCAAATCGCTGTACTATCCAGTTTTGGGCCTTTGGTATCTAAAAAAAAAGCAGTTTGAGTGTGTCGCTCACTGTTCAGTCGCAAATATCTCTATTTAAAAAAGTGTGGTATACCCCAGTAAACAATAACTGTGGTTTTGCCATCCCACGGTAAAAAATCTCTATTATTCAGCTTTTGGTAGTTTTTTTTTCCGTAAAGAAAAGCAGAAGTGTCTCCTGACTGTTGTGACAAAAAAATATATCTGTTGAAAATAGTCTTGTGTAGGCCCAACATCCCAGTGTGGTTTCGCAGTTCCACGGGTCAAATCGCTGTACTATCCAGTTTTGGGCCTTTGGTATCTAAAAAAAAAGCAGTTTGAGTGTGTCGCTCACTGTTCAGCCGCAAATATCTCTATTTAAAAAAGTGTGGTATACCCCAGTAAACAATAACTGTGGTTTTGCCATCCCACGGTAAAAAATCTCTATTATTCAGCTTTTGGTAGTTTTTTCCGTAAAGAAAAACAGTAGTGTCTCCTAACTGTTGTGACACAAAAATATATCTGTTGAAAATAGTGTTGTGTAGGCCCTACATCCCAGTGTGGTTTCGCAGTTCCACGGGTCAAATCGCTGTATTATCCAGTTTTGGGCCTTTGGTATCTGAAAAAAAAGCAGTTTGAGTGTGTCGCTCACTGTTCAGCCGCAAATATATCTATTTAAAAAAGTGTGGTATACCCCAGTAAACAATAATTGTGGTTTTGCCATCCCACGGTAAAAAATCTCTATTATTCAGCTTTTGGTAGTTTTTTCCGTAAAGAAAAACAGTAGTGTCTCCTGACTGTTGTGACACAAAAATATATCTGTTGAAAATAGTCTTGTGTAGGCCCGACATCCCAGTGTGGTTTCGCAGTTCCACGGGTCAAATCGCTGTACTATCCAGTTTTGGGCCTTTGGTATCTAAAAAAAAGCAGTTTGAGTGTGTCGCTCACTGTTCAGCCGCAAATATTTCTATTTAAAAAAGTGTGGTATACCCCAGTAAACAATAACTGTGGTTTTGCCATCCCACGGTAAAAAATCTCTATTATTCAGCTTTTGGTAGTTTTTTTCCGTAAAGAAAAGCAGTAGTGTCTCCTGACTGTTGTGACAAAAAAATATATCTGTTGAAAATAGTCTTGTGTAGGCCCAACATCCCAGTGTGGTTTCGCAGTTCCACGGGTCAAATCGCTGTAGTATCCAGTTTTGGGCCTTTGGTATCTAAAAAAAAGCAGTTTGAGTGTGTCGCTCACTGATCAGCCGCAAATATCTCTATTTAAAAAAGTGTGGTATACCCCAGTAAACAATAATTGTGGTTTTGCCATCCCACGGTAAAAAATCTCTATTATTCAGCTTTTGGTAGTTTTTTCCGTAAAGAAAAACAGTAGTGTCTCCTGACTGTTGTGACACAAAAATATATCTGTTGAAAATAGTCTTGTGTAGGCCCGACATCCCAGTGTGGTTTCGCAGTTCCACGGGTCAAATCGCTGTACTATCCAGTTTTGGGCCTTTGGTATCTAAAAAAAAAGCAGTTTGAGTGTGTCGCTCACTGCTCAGCTGCAAATATCTCTATTTAAAAAAGTGTGGTATACCCCAGTAAACAATAACTGTGGTTTTTGCCATCCCATGGTAAAAAATCTCTATTATTCAGCTTTTGGTAGTTTTTTCCGTAAAGAAAAACAGTAGTGTCTCCTGACTGTTGTGACACAAAAATATATCTGTTGAAAATAGTCTTGTGTAGGCCCGAAATCCCCGTGTGGTTTCGCAGTTCCACGGGTCAAATCGCTGTACTATCCAGTTTTGGGCCTTTTTTATCTAAAAAAAAAGCCGTTTGAGTGTGTCGCTCACTGTTCAGCCGCAAATATCTCTATTTAAAAAAGTGTGGTATACCCCAGTAAACAATAATTGTGGTTTTGCCATCCCACGGTAAAAAATCTCTATTATTCAGCTTTTGGTAGTTTTTTCCGTAAAGAAAAACAGTAGTGTCTCCTGACTGTTGTGACACAAAAATATATCTGTTGAAAATAGTCTTGTGTAGGCCCGACATCCCAGTGTGGTTTCGCAGTTCCATGGGTCAAATCGCTGTACTATCCAGTTTTGGGCCTTTGGTATCTAAAAAAAAGCAGTTTGAGTGTGTCGCTCACTGTTCAGCCGCAAATATTTCTATTTAAAAAAGTGTGGTATACCCCAGTAAACAATAACTGTGGTTTTGCCATCCCACGGTAAAAAATCTCTATTATTCAGCTTTTGGTAGTTTTTTTCCGTAAAGAAAAGCAGTAGTGTCTCCTGACTGTTGTGACAAAAAAATATATCTGTTGAAAATAGTCTTATGTAGGCCCAACATCCCAGTGTGGTTTCGCAGTTCCACGGGTCAAATCGCTGTAGTATCCAGTTTTGGGCCTTTGGTATCTAAAAAAAAAGCAGTTTGAGTGTGTCACTCACTGATCAGCCGCAAATATCTCTATTTAAAAAAGTGTGGTATACCCCAGTAAACAATAATTGTGGTTTTGCCATCCCACGGTAAAAAATCTCTATTATTCAGCTTTTGGTAGTTTTTTCCGTAAAGAAAAACAGTAGTGTCTCCTGACTGTTGTGACACAAAAATATATCTGTTGAAAATAGTCTTGTGTAGGCCCGACATCCCAGTGTGGTTTCGCAGTTCCACGGGTCAAATCGCTGTACTATCCAGTTTTGGGCCTTTGGTATCTAAAAAAAAAGCAGTTTGAGTGTGTCGCTCACTGCTCAGCTGCAAATATCTCTATTTAAAAAAGTGTGGTATACCCCAGTAAACAATAACTGTGGTTTTTGCCATCCCATGGTAAAAAATCTCTATTATTCAGCTTTTGGTAGTTTTTTCCGTAAAGAAAAACAGTAGTGTCTCCTGACTGTTGTGACACAAAAATATATCTGTTGAAAATAGTCTTGTGTAGGCCCGACATCCCAGTGTGGTTTCGCAGTTCCACGGGTCAAATCGCTGTACTATCCAGTTTTGGGCCTTTGGTATCTAAAAAAAAAGCAGTTTGAGTGTGTCGCTCACTGTTCAGCCGCAAATATCTCTATTTAAAAAAGTGTGGTATACCCCAGTAAACAATAACTGTGGTTTTGCCATTCCATGGTAAAAAATCTCTATTATTCAGCTTTTGGTAGTTTTTTCCGTAAAGAAAAACAGTAGTGTCTCCTGACTGTTGTGACAAAAAATATATCTGTTGAAAATAGTCTTGTGTAGGCCCGACATCCCAGTGTGGTTTCGCAGTTCCACGGGTCAAATCGCTGTACTATCCAGTTTTGGGCCTTTGGTATCAGAAAAAAAAGCAGTTTGAGTGTGTCGCTCACTGTTCAGCCGCAAATATCTCTATTTAAAAAAGTGTGGTATACCCCAGTAAACAATAATTGTGGTTTTGCCATCCCACGGTAAAAAATCTCTATTATTCAGCTTTTGGTAGTTTTTTCCGTAAAGAAAAACGGTAGTGTCTCCTGACTGTTGTGACACAAAAATATATCTGTTGAAAATAGTCTTGTGTAGGCCCGACATCCCAGTGTGGTTTCGCAGTTCCACGGGTCAAATCGCTGTACTATCCAGTTTTGGGCCTTTGGTATCTAAAAAAAAAGCAGTTTGAATGTGTCGCTCACTGTTCAGCCGCAAATATCTCTATTTAAAAAAGTGTGGTATACCCCAGTAAACAATAACTGTGGTTTTGCCATCCCACGGTAAAAAATCTCTATTATTCAGCTTTTGGTAGTTTTTTCCGTAAAGAAAAACAGTAGTGTCTCCTGACTGTTGTGACACAAAAATATATCTGTTGAAAATAGTCTTGTGTAGGCCCGACATCCCAGTGTGGTTTCGTAGTTCCACGGGTCAAATCGCTGTAGTATCCAGTTTTGGGCCTTTGGTATCTAAAAAAAAAGCAGTTTGAATGTGTCGCTCACTGTTCAGCCGCAAATATCTCTATTTAAAAAAGTGTGGTATACCCCAGTAAACAATAACTGTGGTTTTGCCATCCCACAGTAAAAAATCTCTAATATTCAGCTTTTGGTAGTTTTTTCCGAAAAGAAAAACAGTAGTGTCTCCTGACTGTTGTGGCACAAAAATATATCTGTTGAAAATAGTCTTGTGTAGGCCCGACATCCCAGTGTGGTTTCCCAGTTCCACGGGTCAAATCGCTGTACTATCCAGTTTTGGGCCTTTGGTATCTAAAAAAAAAGCAGTTTGAGAGTGTCGCTCACTGTTCAGCCGCAAATATCTCTATTTAAAAAAGTGTGTTATACCCCAGTAAACAATAACTGTGGTTTTGCCATCCCACGGTAAAAAATCTCTATTATTCAGCTTTCGGTAGTTTTTTCCGAAAAGAAAAACAGTAGTGTCTCCTGACTGTTGTGACACAAAAATATATCTGTTGAAAATAGTCTTGTGTAGGCCCGACATCCCAGTGTGGTTTTGCAGTTCCACGGGTCAAATCGCTGTACTATCCAGTTTTGGGCCTTTGGTATCTAAAAAAAAAAGCAGTTTGAGTGTGTCGCTCACTGTTCAGCCGCAAATATCTCTATTTAAAAAAGTGTGGTATACTCCAGTAAACAATAATTGTGGTTTTGCCATCCCACGGTAAAAAATCTCTATTATTCAGCTTTTGGTAGTTTTTTTCCGTAAAGAAAAACAGTAGTGTCTCCTGACTGTTGTGACACAAAAATATATCTGTTGAAAATAGTCTTGTGTAGGCCCGACATCCCAGTGTGGTTTCGCAGTTCCACGGGTCAAATCGCTGTACTATCCAGTTTTGGGCCTTTGGTATCTAAAAAAAAAGCAGTTTGAGTGTTTCGCTCACTGCTCAGCTGCAAATATCTCTATTTAAAAAAGTGTGGTATACCCCATTAAACAATTACTGCGGTTTTGCCATCCCACGGTAAAAAATCTCTATTATTCAGCTTTTGGTAGTTTTTTCCGTAAAGAAAAGCAGTAGTGTTTCCTGACTGTTGTGACACAAAAATATATCTGTTGAAAATAGTCTTGTGTAGGCCCGACATCCCAGTGTGGTTTCGCAGTTCCACGGGTTAAATCGCTGTACTATCCAGTTTTGGGCCTTTGGTATCTTAAAAAAAAGCAGTTGGAGTGTGTCGCTCACTGTTCAGCCGCAAATATCTCTATTTAAAAAAGTGTGGTATACCCCAGTAAACAATAACTGTGGTTTTGCCATCCCACGGTAAAAAATCTCTATTATTCAGCTTTTGGTAGTTTTTTCCGTAAAGAAAAACAGTAGTGTCTCCTAACTGTTGTGACACAAAAATATATCTGTTGAAAATAGTGTTGTGTAGGCCCTACATCCCAGTGTGGTTTCGCAGTTCCACGGGTCAAATCGCTGTATTATCCAGTTTTGGGCCTTTGGTATCTGAAAAAAAAGCAGTTTGAGTGTGTCGCTCACTGTTCAGCCGCAAATATCTCTATTTAAAAAAGTGTGGTATACCCCAGTAAACAATAATTGTGGTTTTGCCATCCCACGGTAAAAAATCTCTATTATTCAGCTTTTGGTAGTTTTTTCCGTAAAGAAAAACAGTAGTGTCTCCTGACTGTTGTGACACAAAAATATATCTGTTGAAAATAGTCTTGTGTAGGCCCGACATCCCAGTGTGGTTTCGCAGTTCCATGGGTCAAATCGCTGTACTATCCAGTTTTGGGCCTTTGGTATCTAAAAAAAAGCAGTTTGAGTGTGTCGCTCACTGTTCAGCCGCAAATATTTCTTTTTAAAAGTGTGGTATACCCCAGTAAACAATAACTGTGGTTTTGCCATCCCACGGTAAAAAATCTCTATTATTCAGCTTTTGGTAGTTTTTTTCCGTAAAGAAAAGCAGTAGTGTCTCCTGACTGTTGTGACAAAAAAATATATCTGTTGAAAATAGTCTTATGTAGGCCCAACATCCCAGTGTGGTTTCGCAGTTCCACGGGTCAAATCGCTGTAGTATCCAGTTTTGGGCCTTTGGTATCTAAAAAAAAAGCAGTTTGAGTGTGTCGCTCACTGATCAGCCGCAAATATCTCTATTTAAAAAAGTGTGGTATACCCCAGTAAACAATAATTGTGGTTTTGCCATCCCACGGTAAAAAATCTCTATTATTCAGCTTTTGGTAGTTTTTTCCGTAAAGAAAAACAGTAGTGTCTCCTGACTGTTGTGACACAAAAATATATCTGTTGAAAATAGTCTTGTGTAGGCCCGACATCCCAGTGTGGTTTCGCAGTTCCACGGGTCAAATCGCTGTACTATCCAGTTTTGGGCCTTTGGTATCTAAAAAAAAAGCAGTTTGAGTGTGTCGCTCACTGCTCAGCTGCAAATATCTCTATTTAAAAAAGTGTGGTATACCCCAGTAAACAATAACTGTGGTTTTTGCCATCCCATGGTAAAAAATCTCTATTATTCAGCTTTTGGTAGTTTTTTCCGTAAAGAAAAACAGTAGTGTCTCCTGACTGTTGTGACACAAAAATATATCTGTTGAAAATAGTCTTGTGTAGGCCCGAAATCCCAGTGTGGTTTCGCAGTTCCACGGGTCAAATCGCTGTACTATCCAGTTTTGGGCCTTTGGTATCTAAAAAAAAAGCAGTTTGAGTGTGTCGCTCACTGTTCAGTCGCAAATATCTCTATTTAAAAAAGTGTGGAATACCCCAGTAAACAATAACTGTGGTTTTGCCATCCCACGGTAAAAAATCTCTATTATTCAGCTTTTGGTAGTTTTTTTCCGTAAAGAAAAGCAGAAGTGTCTCCTGACTGTTGTGACAAAAAAATATATCTGTTGAAAATAGTCTTGTGTAGGCCCAACATCCCAGTGTGGTTTCGCAGTTCCACGGGTCAAATCGCTGTACTATCCAGTTTTGGGCCTTTGGTATCTAAAAAAAAAGCAGTTTGAGTGTGTCGCTCACTGTTCAGCCGCAAATATCTCTATTTAAAAAAGTGTGGTATACCCCAGTAAACAATAACTGTGGTTTTGCCATCCCACGGTAAAAAATCTCTATTATTCAGCTTTTGGTAGTTTTTTCCGTAAAGAAAAACAGTAGTGTCTCCTAACTGTTGTGACACAAAAATATATCTGTTGAAAATAGTGTTGTGTAGGCCCTACATCCCAGTGTGGTTTCGCAGTTCCACGGGTCAAATCGCTGTATTATCCAGTTTTGGGCCTTTGGTATCTGAAAAAAAAGCAGTTTGAGTGTGTCGCTCACTGTTCAGCCGCAAATATATCTATTTAAAAAAGTGTGGTATACCCCAGTAAACAATAATTGTGGTTTTGCCATCCCACGGTAAAAAATCTCTATTATTCAGCTTTTGGTAGTTTTTTCCGTAAAGAAAAACAGTAGTGTCTCCTGACTGTTGTGACACAAAAATATATCTGTTGAAAATAGTCTTGTGTAGGCCCGACATCCCAGTGTGGTTTCGCAGTTCCACGGGTCAAATCGCTGTACTATCCAGTTTTGGGCCTTTGGTATCTAAAAAAAAGCAGTTTGAGTGTGTCGCTCACTGTTCAGCCGCAAATATTTCTATTTAAAAAAGTGTGGTATACCCCAGTAAACAATAACTGTGGTTTTGCCATCCCACGGTAAAAAATCTCTATTATTCAGCTTTTGGTAGTTTTTTTCCGTAAAGAAAAGCAGTAGTGTCTCCTGACTGTTGTGACAAAAAAATATATCTGTTGAAAATAGTCTTGTGTAGGCCCAACATCCCAGTGTGGTTTCGCAGTTCCACGGGTCAAATCGCTGTAGTATCCAGTTTTGGGCCTTTGGTATCTGAAAAAAAAGCAGTTTGAGTGTGTCGCTCACTGTTCAGCCGCAAATATCTCTATTTAAAAAAGTGTGGTATACCCCAGTAAACAATAATTGTGGTTTTGCCATCCCACGGTAAAAAATCTCTATTATTCAGCTTTTGGTAGTTTTTTCCGTAAAGAAAAACAGTAGTGTCTCCTGACTGTTGTGACACAAAAATATATCTGTTGAAAATAGTCTTGTGTAGGCCCGACATCCCAGTGTGGTTTCGCAGTTCCATGGGTCAAATCGCTGTACTATCCAGTTTTGGGCCTTTGGTATCTAAAAAAAAGCAGTTTGAGTGTGTCGCTCACTGTTCAGCCGCAAATATTTCATTTTAAAAAAGTGTGGTATACCCCAGTAAACAATAACTGTGGTTTTGCCATCCCACGGTAAAAAATCTCTATTATTCAGCTTTTGGTAGTTTTTTTCCGTAAAGAAAAGCAGTAGTGTCTCCTGACTGTTGTGACAAAAAAATATATCTGTTGAAAATAGTCTTATGTAGGCCCAACATCCCAGTGTGGTTTCGCAGTTCCACGGGTCAAATCGCTGTAGTATCCAGTTTTGGGCCTTTGGTATCTAAAAAAAAAGCAGTTTGAGTGTGTCGCTCACTGATCAGCCGCAAATATCTCTATTTAAAAAAGTGTGGTATACCCCAGTAAACAATAATTGTGGTTTTGCCATCCCACGGTAAAAAATCTCTATTATTCAGCTTTTGGTAGTTTTTTCCGTAAAGAAAAACAGTAGTGTCTCCTGACTGTTGTGACACAAAAATATATCTGTTGAAAATAGTCTTGTGTAGGCCCGACATCCCAGTGTGGTTTCGCAGTTCCACGGGTCAAATCGCTGTACTATCCAGTTTTGGGCCTTTGGTATCTAAAAAAAAGCAGTTTGAGTGTGTCGCTCACTGTTCAGCCGCAAATATTTCTATTTAAAAAAGTGTGGTATACCCCAGTAAACAATAACTGTGGTTTTGCCATCCCACGGTAAAAAATCTCTATTATTCAGCTTTTGGTAGTTTTTTTCCGTAAAGAAAAGCAGTAGTGTCTCCTGACTGTTGTGACAAAAAAATATATCTGTTGAAAATAGTCTTGTGTAGGCCCAACATCCCAGTGTGGTTTCGCAGTTCCACGGGTCAAATCGCTGTAGTATCCAGTTTTGGGCCTTTGGTATCTGAAAAAAAAGCAGTTTGAGTGTGTCGCTCACTGTTCAGCCGCAAATATCTCTATTTAAAAAAGTGTGGTATACCCCAGTAAACAATAATTGTGGTTTTGCCATCCCACGGTAAAAAATCTCTATTATTCAGCTTTTGGTAGTTTTTTCCGTAAAGAAAAACAGTAGTGTCTCCTGACTGTTGTGACACAAAAATATATCTGTTGAAAATAGTCTTGTGTAGGCCCGACATCCCAGTGTGGTTTCGCAGTTCCATGGGTCAAATCGCTGTACTATCCAGTTTTGGGCCTTTGGTATCTAAAAAAAAGCAGTTTGAGTGTGTCGCTCACTGTTCAGCCGCAAATATTTCTTTTTAAAAAAGTGTGGTATACCCCAGTAAACAATAACTGTGGTTTTGCCATCCCACGGTAAAAAATCTCTATTATTCAGCTTTTGGTAGTTTTTTTCCGTAAAGAAAAGCAGTAGTGTCTCCTGACTGTTGTGACAAAAAAATATATCTGTTGAAAATAGTCTTATGTAGGCCCAACATCCCAGTGTGGTTTCGCAGTTCCACGGGTCAAATCGCTGTAGTATCCAGTTTTGGGCCTTTGGTATCTAAAAAAAAAGCAGTTTGAGTGTGTCGCTCACTGATCAGCCGCAAATATCTCTATTTAAAAAAGTGTGGTATACCCCAGTAAACAATAATTGTGGTTTTGCCATCCCACGGTAAAAAATCTCTATTATTCAGCTTTTGGTAGTTTTTTCCGTAAAGAAAAACAGTAGTGTCTCCTGACTGTTGTGACACAAAAATATATCTGTTGAAAATAGTCTTGTGTAGGCCCGACATCCCAGTGTGGTTTCGCAGTTCCACGGGTCAAATCGCTGTACTATCCAGTTTTGGGCCTTTGGTATCTAAAAAAAAAGCAGTTTGAGTGTGTCGCTCACTGCTCAGCTGCAAATATCTCTATTTAAAAAAGTGTGGTATACCCCAGTAAACAATAACTGTGGTTTTTGCCATCCCATGGTAAAAAATCTCTATTATTCAGCTTTTGGTAGTTTTTTCCGTAAAGAAAAACAGTAGTGTCTCCTGACTGTTGTGACACAAAAATATATCTGTTGAAAATAGTCTTGTGTAGGCCCGAAATCCCAGTGTGGTTTCGCAGTTCCACGGGTCAAATCGCTGTACTATCCAGTTTTGGGCCTTTGGTATCTAAAAAAAAAGCAGTTTGAGTGTGTCGCTCACTGTTCAGTCGCAAATATCTCTATTTAAAAAAGTGTGGAATACCCCAGTAAACAATAACTGTGGTTTTGCCATCCCACGGTAAAAAATCTCTATTATTCAGCTTTTGGTAGTTTTTTTCCGTAAAGAAAAGCAGAAGTGTCTCCTGACTGTTGTGACAAAAAAATATATCTGTTGAAAATAGTCTTGTGTAGGCCCAACATCCCAGTGTGGTTTCGCAGTTCCACGGGTCAAATCGCTGTACTATCCAGTTTTGGGCCTTTGGTATCTAAAAAAAAGCAGTTTGAGTGTGTCGCTCACTGATCAGCCGCAAATATCTCTATTTAAAAAAGTGTGGTATACCCCAGTAAACAATAATTGTGGTTTTGCCATCCCACGGTAAAAAATCTCTATTATTCAGCTTTTGGTAGTTTTTTCCGTAAAGAAAAACAGTAGTGTCTCCTGACTGTTGTGACACAAAAATATATCTGTTGAAAATAGTCTTGTGTAGGCCCGACATCCCAGTGTGGTTTTGCAGTTCCACGGGTCAAATCGCTGTACTATCCAGTTTTGGGCCTTTGGTATCTAAAAAAAAAGCAGTTTGAGTGTGTCGCTCACTGCTCAGCTGCAAATATCTCTATTTAAAAAAGTGTGGTATACCCCAGTAAACAATAACTGTGGTTTTTGCCATCCCATGGTAAAAAATCTCTATTATTCAGCTTTTGGTAGTTTTTTCCGTAAAGAAAAACAGTAGTGTCTCCTGACTGTTGTGACACAAAAATATATCTGTTGAAAATAGTCTTGTGTAGGCCCAAAATCCCAGTGTGGTTTCGCAGTTCCACGGGTCAAATCGCTGTACTATCCAGTTTTGGGCCTTTGGTATCTAAAAAAAAAGCCGTTTGAGTGTGTCGCTCACTGTTCAGCCGCAAATATCTCTATTTAAAAAAGTGTGGTATACCCCAGTAAACAATAATTGTGGTTTTGCCATCCCACGGTAAAAAATCTCTATTATTCAGCTTTTGGTAGTTTTTTCCGTAAAGAAAAACAGTAGTGTCTCCTGACTGTTGTGACACAAAAATATATCTGTTGAAAATAGACTTGTGTAGGCCCGACATCCCATTGTGGTTTCGCAGTTCCATGGGTCAAATCGCTGTACTATCCAGTTTTGGGCCTTTGGTATCTAAAAAAAAGCAGTTTGAGTGTGTCGCTCACTGTTCAGCCGCAAATATTTCTATTTAAAAAAGTGTGGTATACCCCAGTAAACAATAACTGTGGTTTTGCCATCCCACGGTAAAAAATCTCTATTATTCAGCTTTTGGTAGTTTTTTTCCGTAAAGAAAAGCAGTAGTGTCTCCTGACTGTTGTGACAAAAAAATATATCTGTTGAAAATAGTCTTATGTACGCCCAACATCCCAGTGTGGTTTCGCAGTTCCACGGGTCAAATCGCTGTAGTATCCAGTTTTGGGCCTTTGGTATCTAAAAAAAAAGCAGTTTGAGTGTGTCGCTCACTGATCAGCCGCAAATATCTCTATTTAAAAAAGTGTGGTATACCCCAGTAAACAATAATTGTGGTTTTGCCATCCCACGGTAAAAAATCTCTATTATTCAGCTTTTGGTAGTTTTTTCCGTAAAGAAAAACAGTAGTGTCTCCTGACTGTTGTGACACAAAAATATATGTGTTGAAAATAGTCTTGTGTAGGCCCGACATCCCAGTGTGGTTTCGCAGTTCCACGGGTCAAATCGCTGTACTATCCAGTTTTGGGCCTTTGGTATCTAAAAAAAAAGCAGTTTGAGTGTGTCGCTCACTGCTCAGCTGCAAATATCTCCATTTAAAAAAGTGTGGTATACCCCAGTAAACAATAACTGTGGTTTTTGCCATCCCATGGTAAAAAATCTCTATTATTCAGCTTTTGGTAGTTTTTTCCGTAAAGAAAAACAGTAGTGTCTCCTGACTGTTGTGACACAAAAATATATCTGTTGAAAATAGTCTTGTGTAGGCCCGACATCCCAGTGTGGTTTCGCAGTTCCACGGGTCAAATCGCTGTACTATCCAGTTTTGGGCCTTTGGTATCTAAAAAAAAAGCAGTTTGAGTGTGTCGCTCACTGTTCAGTCGCAAATATCTCTATTTAAAAAAGTGTGGTATACCCCAGTAAACAATAACTGTGGTTTTGCCATCCCACGGTAAAAAATCTCTATTATTCAGCTTTTGGTAGTTTTTTTCCGTAAAGAAAAGCAGAAGTGTCTCCTGACTGTTGTGACAAAAAAATATATCTGTTGAAAATAGTCTTGTGTAAGCCCAACATCCCAGTGTGATTTCGCAGTTCCACGGGTCAAATCGCTGTACTATCCAATTTTGGGCCTTTGGTATCTAAAAAAAAAGCAGTTTGAGTGTGTCGCTCACTATTCAGCCGCAAATATCTCTATTTAAAAAAGTGTGGTATACCCCAGTAAACAATAACTGTGGTTTTGCCATCCCACGGTAAAAAATCTCTATTATTCAGCTTTTGGTAGTTTTTTCCGTAAAGAAAAACAGTAGTGTCTCCTAACTGTTGTGACACAAAAATATATCTGTTGAAAATAGTGTTGTGTAGGCCCTACATCCCAGTGTGGTTTCGCAGTTCCACGGGTCAAATCGCTGTATTATCCAGTTTTGGGCCTTTGGTATCTGAAAAAAAAGCAGTTTGAGTGTGTCGCTCACTGTTCAGCCGCAAATATCTCTATTTAAAAAAGTGTGGTATACCCCAGTAAACAATAATTGTGGTTTTGCCATCCCATGGTAAAAAATCTCTATTATTCAGCTTTTGGTAGTTTTTTCCGTAAAGAAAAACAGTAGTGTCTCCTGACTGTTGTGACACAAAAATATATCTGTTGAAAATAGTCTTGTGTAGGCCCGACATCCCAGTGTGGTTTCGCAGTTCCACGGGTCAAATCGCTGTACTATCCAGTTTTGGGCCTTTGGTATCTAAAAAAAAGCAGTTTGCGTGTGTCGCTCACTGTTCAGCCGCAAATATTTCTATTTAAAAAAGTGTGGTATACCCCAGTAAACAATAACTGTGGTTTTGCCATCCCACGGTAAAAAATCTCTATTATTCAGCTTTTGGTAGTTTTTTTCCGTAAGGAAAAGCAGTAGTGTCTCCTGACTGTTGTGACAAAAAAATATATCTGTTGAAAATAGTCTTGTGTAGGCCCAACATCCCAGTGTGGTTTCGCAGTTCCACGGGTCAAATCGCTGTAGTATCCAGTTTTGGGCCTTTGGTATCTAAAAAAAAGCAGTTTGAGTGTGTCGCTCACTGATCAGCCGCAAATATCTCTATTTAAAAAAGTGTGGTATACCCCAGTAAACAATAATTGTGGTTTTGCCATCCCACGGTAAAAAATCTCTATTATTCAGCTTTTGGTAGTTTTTTCCGTAAAGAAAAACAGTAGTGTCTCCTGACTGTTGTGACACAAAAATATATCTGTTGAAAATAGTCTTTTGTAGGCCCGACATCCCAGTGTGGTTTCGCAGTTCCACGGGTCAAATCGCTGTACTATCCAGTTTTGGGCCTTTGGTATCCAAAAAAAAAGCCGTTTGAGTGTGTCGCTCACTGTTCAGCCGCAAATATCTCTATTTAAAAAAGTGTGGTATACCCCAGTAAACAATAACTGTGGTTTTGCCATCCCATGGTAAAAAATCTCTATTATTCATCTTTTGGTAGTTTTTTCCGAAAAGAAAAACAGTAGTGTCTCCTGACTGTTGTGACACAAAAATATATCTGTTGAAAATAGTCTTGTGTAGGCCCGACATTCCAGTGTGGTTTCGCAGTTCCACGGGTCAAATCGCTGTACTATCCAGTCTTGGGCCTTTGGTATCTAAAAATAAAGCAGTTTGAGTGTGTCGCTCACTGTTCAGCCGCAAATATCTCTATTTAAAAAAGTGTGGTATACCCCAGTAAACAATAACTGTGGTTTTGCCATCCCACGGTAAAAAATCTCTATTATTCAGCTTTTGGTAGTTTTTTTCCGTAATGAAAAGCAGAAGTGTCTCCTGACTGTTGTGACAAAAAAATATATCTGTTGAAAATAGTCTTGTGTAGGCCCAACATCCCAGTGTGGTTTCGCAGTTCCACGGGTCAAATCGCTGTACTATCCAGTTTTGGGCCTTTGGTATCTAAAAAAAAAGCAGTTTGAGTGTGTCGCTCACTGTTCAGCCGCAAATATCTCTATTTAAAAAAGTGTGGTATACCCCAGTAAACAAAAACTGTGGTTTTGCCATCCCACGGTAAAAAATATCTATTATTCAGCTTTAGGTAGTTTTTTCCGTAAAGAAAAACAGTAGTGTCTCCTGACTGTTGTGACACAAAAATATATCTGTTGAAAATAGTCTTGTGTAGGCCCGAAATCCCAGTGTGGTTTCGCAGTTCCACGGGTCAAATCGCGGTAGTATCCAGTTTTGGGCCTTTGAAATCTAAAAAAAAAAGCAGTTTGAGTGTGTCGCTCACTGCTCAGCTGCAAATATCTCCATTTAAAAAAGTGTGGTATACCCCAGTAAACAATAACTGTGGTTTTTGCCATCCCATGGTAAAAAATCTCTATTATTCAGCTTTTGGTAGTTTTTTCCGTAAAGAAAAACAGTAGTGTCTCCTGACTGTTGTGACACAAAAATATATCTGTTGAAAATAGTCTTGTGTAGGCCCGAAATCCCAGTGTGGTTTCGCAGTTCCACGGGTCAAATCGCTGTACTATCCAGTTTTGGGCCTTTGGTATCTAAAAAAAAAGCCGTTTGAGTGTGTCGCTCACTGTTCAGCCGCAAATATCTCTATTTAAAAAAGTGTGGTATACCCCAGTAAACAATAACTGTGGTTTTGCCATCCCATGGTAAAAAATCTCTATTATTCATCTTTTGGAAGTTTTTTCCGAAAAGAAAAACAGTAGTGTCTCCTGACTGTTGTGACACAAAAATATATCTGTTGAAAATAGTCTTGTGTAGGCCCGACATCCCAGTGTGGTTTCGCAGTTCCACGGGTCAAATCGCTGTACTATCCAGTTTTGGGCCTTTGGTATCTAAAAAAAAAGCAGTTTGAGTGTGTCGCTCACTGTTCAGTCGCAAATATCTCTATTTAAAAAAGTGTGGTATACCCCAGTAAACAATAACTGTGGTTTTGCCATCCCACGGTAAAAAATCTCTATTATTCAGCTTTTGGTAGTTTTTTTCCGTAAAGAAAAGCAGAAGTGTCTCCTGACTGTTGTGACAAAAAAATATATCTGTTGAAAATAGTCTTGTGTAGGCCCAACATCCCAGTGTGGTTTCGCAGTTCCACGGGTCAAATCGCTGTACTATCCAGTTTTGGGCCTTTGGTATCTAAAAAAAAAGCAGTTTGAGTGTGTCGCTCACTGTTCAGCCGCAAATATCTCTATTTAAAAAAGTGTGGTATACCCCAGTAAACAATAACTGTGGTTTTGCCATCCCACGGTAAAAAATCTCTATTATTCAGCTTTTGGTAGTTTTTTCCGTAAAGAAAAACAGTAGTGTCTCCTAACTGTTGTGACACAAAAATATATCTGTTGAAAATAGTGTTGTGTAGGCCCTACATCCCAGTGTGGTTTCGCAGTTCCACGGGTCAAATCGCTGTATTATCCAGTTTTGGGACTTTGGTATCTGAAAAAAAAGCAGTTTGAGTGTGTCGCTCACTGTTCAGCCGCAAATATCTCTATTTAAAAAAGTGTGGTATACCCCAGTAAACAATAATTGTGGTTTTGCCATCCCACGGTAAAAAATCTCTATTATTCAGCTTTTGGTAGTTTTTTCCGTAAAGAAAAACAGTAGTGTCTCCTGACTGTTGTGACACAAAAATATATCTGTTGAAAATAGTCTTGTGTAGGCCCGACATCCCAGTGTGGTTTCGCAGTTCCACGGGTCAAATCGCTGTACTATCCAGTTTTGGGCCTTTGGTATCTAAAAAAAAGCAGTTTGAGTGTGTCGCTCACTGTTCAGCCGCAAATATTTCTATTTAAAAAAGTGTGGTATACCCCAGTAAACAATAACTGTGGTTTTGCCATCCCACGGTAAAAAATCTCTATTATTCAGCTTTTGGTAGTTTTTTTCCGTAAATTAAAGCAGTAGTGTCTCCTGACTGTTGTGACAAAAAAATATATCTGTTGAAAATAGTCTTGTGTAGGCCCAACATCCCAGTGTGGTTTCGCAGTTCCACGGGTCAAATCGCTGTAGTATCCAGTTTTGGGCCTTTGGTATCTAAAAAAAAGCAGTTTGAGTGTGTCGCTCACTGATCAGCCGCAAATATCTCTATTTAAAAAAGTGTGGTATACCCCAGTAAACAATAATTGTGGTTTTGCCATCCCACGGTAAAAAATCTCTATTATTCAGCTTTTGGTAGTTTTTTCCGTAAAGAAAAACAGTAGTGTCTCCTGACTGTTGTGACACAAAAATATATCTGTTGAAAATAGTCTTGTGTAGGCCCGAAATCCCAGTGTGGTTTCGCAGTTCCACGGGTCAAATCGCTGTACTATCCAGTTTTGGGCCTTTGGTATCTAAAAAAAAAGCCGTTTGAGTGTGTCGCTCACTGTTCAGCCGCAAATATCTCTATTTAAAAAAGTGTGGTATACCCCAGTAAACAATAACTGTGGTTTTGCCATCCCATGGTAAAAAATCTCTATTATTCATCTTTTGGTAGTTTTTTCCGAAAAGAAAAACAGTAGTGTCTCCTGACTGTTGTGACACAAAAATATATCTGTTGAAAATAGTCTTGTGTAGGCCCGACATCCCAGTGTGGTTTCGCAGTTCCACGGGTCAAATCGCTGTACTATCCAGTTTTGGGCCTTAGGTATCTAAAAATAAAGCAGTTTGAGTGTGTCGCTCACTGTTCAGCCGCAAATATCTCTATTTAAAAAAGTGTGGTATACCCCAGTAAACAATAACTGTGATTTTGCCATCCCACGGTAAAAAATCTCTATTATTCAGCTTTTGGTAGTTTTTTTCCGTAATGAAAAGCAGAAGTGTCTCCTGACTGTTGTGACAAAAAAATATATCTGTTGAAAATAGTCTTGTGTAGGCCCAACATCCCAGTGTGGTTTCGCAGTTCCACGGGTCAAATCGCTGTACTATCCAGTTTTGGGCCTTTGGTATCTAAAAAAAAAGCAGTTTGAGTGTGTCGCTCACTGTTCAGCCGCAAATATCTCTATTTAAAAAAGTGTGGTATACCCCAGTAAACAAAAACTGTGGTTTTGCCATCCCACGGTAAAAAATATCTATTATTCAGCTTTAGGTAGTTTTTTCCGTAAAGAAAAACAGTAGTGTCTCCTGACTGTTGTGACACAAAAATATATCTGTTGAAAATAGTCTTGTGTAGGCCCGAAATCCCAGTGTGGTTTCGCAGTTCCACGGGTCAAATCGCGGTAGTATCCAGTTTTGGGCCTTTGATATCTAAAAAAAAGCAGTATGAGTGTGTCGCTCACTGTTCAGTTCGCAAATATCTCTATTTAAAAAAGTGTGGTAAACACCAGTAAACAATAACTGTGGGTTTGCCATCCCACGGTAAAAAATCTCTATTATTCAGCTTTTGGTAGTTTTTTCCGTAAAGAAAAACAGTAGTGTCTCCTGACTGTTGTGACACAAAAATATATCTGTTGAAAATAGTCTTGTGTAGGCCCGACA
This sequence comes from Phyllobates terribilis, assembly GCF_046119375.1. Classification (NCBI taxonomy): domain Eukaryota; kingdom Metazoa; phylum Chordata; class Amphibia; order Anura; family Dendrobatidae; genus Phyllobates; species Phyllobates terribilis. Next base: position 451,877,374 of record NW_027362764.1, read on the forward strand.
TCCCAGTGTGGTTTCGCAGTTCCACGGGTCAAATCGCGGTAGTATCCAGTTTTGGGCCTTTGGTATCTAAAAAAAAAGCAGTTTGAGTGTGTCGCTCACTGTTCAGTTCGCAAATATCTCTATTTAAAAAAGTGTGGTACACCCCAGTAAACAATAACTGTGGTTTTGCCATCCCACGGTAAAAAATCTCTATTATTCAGCTTTTGGTAGTTTTTTCCGTAAAGAAAAGCAGTAGTGTCTCCTGACTGTTGTGACACAAAAATATATCTGTTGAAAATAGTCTTGTGTAGGCCCGACATCCCAGTGTGGTTTTGCAGTTCCACGGGTCAAATCGCTGTACTATCCTGTTTTGGGCCTTTGGTATCTAAAAAAAAAAGCAGTTTGAGTGTGTCGCTCACTGTTCAGCCGCAAATATCTCTATTTAAAAAAGTGTGGTATACCCCAGTAAACAATAATTGTGGTTTTGCCATCCCACGGTAAAAAATCTCTATTATTCAGCTTTTGGTAGTTTTTCCGTAAAGAAAAACAGTAGTGTCTCCTGACTGTTGTGACACAAAAATATATCTGTTGAAAATAGTCTTGTGTAGGCCCAACATCCCAGTGTGGTTTCGCAGTTCCATGGGTCAAATCGCTGTACTATCCAGTTTTGGGCCTTTGGTATCTAAAAAAAAAGCAGTTTGAGTGTGTCGCTCACTGTTCAGCCGCAAATATCTCTATTTAAAAAAGTGTGGTATACCCCAGTAAACAATAACTGTGGTTTTGCCATCCCATGGTAAAAAATCTCTATTATTCAGCTTTTGGTAGTTTTTTCCGCAAAGAAAAACAGTAGTGTCTCCTGACTGTTGTGACACAAAAATATATCTGTTGAAAATAGTCTTGTGTAGGCCCGAAATCCCAGTGTGGTTTCGCAGTTCCACGGGTCAAATCGCGGTAGTATCCAGTTTTGGGCCTTTGATATCTAAAAAAAAAGCAGTTTGAGTGTGTCGCTCACTGTTCAGTTCGCAAATATCTCTATTTAAAAAAGTGTGGTATACCCCAGTAAACAATAACTGTGGTTTTGCCATCCCACGGTAAAAAATCTCTATTATTCATCTTTTTGTTACTTTTTTCCGTAAATAAAAGCAGTAGTGTCTCCTGACTGTTGTGACACAAAAATATATCTGTTGAAAATAGTCTTGTGTAGGCCCAACATCCCAGTGTGGTTTCGCAGTTCCACGGGTCAAATCGCTGTAGTATCCAGTTTTGGGCCTTTGGTATCTAAAAAAAAAGCAGTTTGAGTGTGTCGCTCACTGTTCAGTTCGCAAATATCTCTATTTAAAAAAGTGTGGTATACCCCAGTAAACAATAACTGTGGTTTTGCCATCCCACGGTAAAAAATCTCTATTATTCAGCTTTTGGTAGTTTTTTTCCGTAAAGAAAAACAGTAGTGTCTCCTGACTGTTGTGACACAAAAATATATCTGTTGAAAATAGTCTTGTGTAGGCCCGACATCCCAGTGTGGTTTCGCAGTTCCACGGGTCAAATCGCTGTACTATCCAGTTTTGGGCCTTTGGTATCTAAAAAAAAGCAGTTTGAGTGTGTCGCTCACTGTTCAGCCGCAAATATTTCTATTTAAAAAAGTGTGGTATACCCCAGTAAACAATAACTGTGGTTTTGCCATCCCACGGTAAAAAATCTCTATTATTCAGCTTTTGGTAGTTTTTTTCCGTAAATTAAAGCAGTAGTGTCTCCTGACTGTTGTGACAAAAAAATATATCTGTTGAAAATAGTCTTGTGTAGGCCCAACATCCCAGTGTGGTTTCGCAGTTCCACGGGTCAAATCGCTGTAGTATCCAGTTTTGGGCCTTTGGTATCTAAAAAAAAGCAGTTTGAGTGTGTCGCTCACTGATCAGCCGCAAATATCTCTATTTAAAAAAGTGTGGTATACCCCAGTAAACAATAATTGTGGTTTTGCCATCCCACGGTAAAAAATCTCTATTATTCAGCTTTTGGTAGTTTTTTCCGTAAAGAAAAACAGTAGTGTCTCCTGACTGTTGTGACACAAAAATATATCTGTTGAAAATAGTCTTGTGTAGGCCCGAAATCCCAGTGTGGTTTCGCAGTTCCACGGGTCAAATCGCTGTACTATCCAGTTTTGGGCCTTTGGTATCTAAAAAAAAAGCCGTTTGAGTGTGTCGCTCACTGTTCAGCCGCAAATATCTCTATTTAAAAAAGTGTGGTATACCCCAGTAAACAATAACTGTGGTTTTGCCATCCCATGGTAAAAAATCTCTATTATTCATCTTTTGGTAGTTTTTTCCGAAAAGAAAAACAGTAGTGTCTCCTGACTGTTGTGACACAAAAATATATCTGTTGAAAATAGTCTTGTGTAGGCCCGACATCCCAGTGTGGTTTCGCAGTTCCACGGGTCAAATCGCTGTACTATCCAGTTTTGGGCCTTAGGTATCTAAAAATAAAGCAGTTTGAGTGTGTCGCTCACTGTTCAGCCGCAAATATCTCTATTTAAAAAAGTGTGGTATACCCCAGTAAACAATAACTGTGATTTTGCCATCCCACGGTAAAAAATCTCTATTATTCAGCTTTTGGTAGTTTTTTTCCGTAATGAAAAGCAGAAGTGTCTCCTGACTGTTGTGACAAAAAAATATATCTGTTGAAAATAGTCTTGTGTAGGCCCAACATCCCAGTGTGGTTTCGCAGTTCCACGGGTCAAATCGCTGTACTATCCAGTTTTGGGCCTTTGGTATCTAAAAAAAAAGCAGTTTGAGTGTGTCGCTCACTGTTCAGCCGCAAATATCTCTATTTAAAAAAGTGTGGTATACCCCAGTAAACAAAAACTGTGGTTTTGCCATCCCACGGTAAAAAATATCTATTATTCAGCTTTAGGTAGTTTTTTCCGTAAAGAAAAACAGTAGTGTCTCCTGACTGTTGTGACACAAAAATATATCTGTTGAAAATAGTCTTGTGTAGGCCCGAAATCCCAGTGTGGTTTCGCAGTTCCACGGGTCAAATCGCGGTAGTATCCAGTTTTGGGCCTTTGATATCTAAAAAAAAGCAGTATGAGTGTGTCGCTCACTGTTCAGTTCGCAAATATCTCTATTTAAAAAAGTGTGGTAAACACCAGTAAACAATAACTGTGGGTTTGCCATCCCACGGTAAAAAATCTCTATTATTCAGCTTTTGGTAGTTTTTTCCGTAAAGAAAAACAGTAGTGTCTCCTGACTGTTGTGACACAAAAATATATCTGTTGAAAATAGTCTTGTGTAGGCCCGACATCCCAGTGTGGTTTCGCAGTTCCACGGGTCAAATCGCGGTAGTATCCAGTTTTGGGCCTTTGGTATCTAAAAAAAAAGCAGTTTGAGTGTGTCGCTCACTGTTCAGTTCGCAAATATCTCTATTTAAAAAAGTGTGGTACACCCCAGTAAACAATAACTGTGGTTTTGCCATCCCACGGTAAAAAATCTCTATTATTCAGCTTTTGGTAGTTTTTTCCGTAAAGAAAAGCAGTAGTGTCTCCTGACTGTTGTGACACAAAAATATATCTGTTGAAAATAGTCTTGTGTAGGCCCGACATCCCAGTGTGGTTTTGCAGTTCCACGGGTCAAATCGCTGTACTATCCTGTTTTGGGCCTTTGGTATCTAAAAAAAAAAGCAGTTTGAGTGTGTCGCTCACTGTTCAGCCGCAAATATCTCTATTTAAAAAAGTGTGGTATACCCCAGTAAACAATAATTGTGGTTTTGCCATCCCACGGTAAAAAATCTCTATTATTCAGCTTTTGGTAGTTTTTCCGTAAAGAAAAACAGTAGTGTCTCCTGACTGTTGTGACACAAAAATATATCTGTTGAAAATAGTCTTGTGTAGGCCCAACATCCCAGTGTGGTTTCGCAGTTCCATGGGTCAAATCGCTGTACTATCCAGTTTTGGGCCTTTGGTATCTAAAAAAAAAGCAGTTTGAGTGTGTCGCTCACTGTTCAGCCGCAAATATCTCTATTTAAAAAAGTGTGGTATACCCCAGTAAACAATAACTGTGGTTTTGCCATCCCATGGTAAAAAATCTCTATTATTCAGCTTTTGGTAGTTTTTTCCGCAAAGAAAAACAGTAGTGTCTCCTGACTGTTGTGACACAAAAATATATCTGTTGAAAATAGTCTTGTGTAGGCCCGAAATCCCAGTGTGGTTTCGCAGTTCCACGGGTCAAATCGCGGTAGTATCCAGTTTTGGGCCTTTGATATCTAAAAAAAAAGCAGTTTGAGTGTGTCGCTCACTGTTCAGTTCGCAAATATCTCTATTTAAAAAAGTGTGGTATACCCCAGTAAACAATAACTGTGGTTTTGCCATCCCACGGTAAAAAATCTCTATTATTCATCTTTTTGTTACTTTTTTCCGTAAATAAAAGCAGTAGTGTCTCCTGACTGTTGTGACACAAAAATATATCTGTTGAAAATAGTCTTGTGTAGGCCCAACATCCCAGTGTGGTTTCGCAGTTCCACGGGTCAAATCGCTGTAGTATCCAGTTTTGGGCCTTTGGTATCTAAAAAAAAAGCAGTTTGAGTGTGTCGCTCACTGTTCAGTTCGCAAATATCTCTATTTAAAAAAGTGTGGTATACCCCAGTAAACAATAACTGTGGTTTTGCCATCCCACGGTAAAAAATCTCTATTATTCAGCTTTTGGTAGTTTTTTTCCGTAAAGAAAAACAGTAGTGTCTCCTGACTGTTGTGACACAAAAATATATCTGTTGAAAATAGTCTTGTATAGGCCCGACATCCCAGTGTGGTTTTGCAGTTCCACGGGTCAAATCGCTGTACTATCCTGTTTTGGGCCTTTTTTATCTAAAAAAAAAGCAGTTTGAGTGTGTCGCTCACTGTTTAGCCGCAAATATCTCTATTTAAAAAAGTGTGGTATACCCCAGTAAACAATAATTGTGGTTTTGCCATCCCACGGTAAAAAATCTCTATTATTCAGCTTTTAGTAGTTTTTTCCGTAAAGAAAAACAGTAGTGTCTCCTGACTGTTGTGACACAAAAATATATCTGTTGAAAATAGTCTTGTGTAGGCCCGACATCCCAGTGTGGTTTCGCAGTTCCACGGGTCAAATCGCTGTACTATCCAGTTTTGGGCCTTTGGTATCTAAAAAAAAAGCAGTTTGAGTGTGTCGCTCACTGTTCAGCCGCAAATATCTCTATTTAAAAAAGTGTGGTATACCCCAGTAAACAGTAACTGTGGTTTTGCCATCCCACGGTAAAAAATCTCTATTATTCAGCTTTTGGCAGTTTTTTCCGTAAAGAAAAACAGTAGTGTCTCCTGACTGTTGTGACACAAAAATATATCTGTTGAAAATAGTCTTGTGTAGGCCCGACATCCCAGTGTGGTTTCGCAGATCCACGGGTCAAATCGCTGTACTATCCAGTTTTGGGCCTTTGGTACCTAAAAAAAAAGCAGTTTGAATGTGTCACTCACTGTTCAGCCGCAAATATCTCTATTTAAAAAAGTGTGGTATACCCCAGTAAAGAATAACTTTGGTTTTGCCATCCCACGGTAAAAAATCTCTATTATTCAGCTTTTGGTAGTTTTTTTCCGTAAAGAAAAACAGTAGTGTCTCCTGACTGTTGTGACACAAAAATATATCTGTTGAAAATAGTCTTGTGTAGGCCCGACATCCCAGTGTGGTTTTGCAGTTTCACGGGTCAAATCGCTGTACTATCCAGCTTTGGGCCTTTGGTATCTAAAAAAAAAAGCAGTTTGAGTGTGTCGCTCACTGTTCAGCCGCAAATATCTCTATTTAAAAAAGTGTGGTATACCCCAGTAAACAATAATTGTGGTTTTGCCATCCCACGGTAAAAAATCTCTATTATTCAGCTTTTGCTAGTTTTTCCGTAAAGAAAAACAGTAGTGTCTCCTGACTTTTGTGACCCAAAAATATATCTGTTGAAAATAGTCTTGTGTAGGCCCGACATCCCAGTGTGGTTTCGCAGTTCCACGGGTCAAATCGCTGTACTATCCAGTTTTGGGCCTTTGGTATCTAAAAAAAAAGCAGTTTGAGTGTGTCGCTCACTGTTCAGCCGCAAATATCTCTATTTAAAAAAGTGTGGTATACCCCAGTAAACAATAACTGTGGTTTTGCCATCCCATGGTAAAAAATCTCTATTATTCAGCTTTTGGTAGTTTTTTCCGTAAAGAAAAACAGTAGTGTCTCCTGACTGTTGTGACACAAAAATATATCTGTTGAAAATAGTCTTGTGTAGGCCCGACATCCCAGTGTGGTTTTGCAGTTCCACAGGTCAAATCACTTTACTATCCTGTTTTGGGCCTTTGGTATCTAAAAAAAAAGCAGTTTGAGTGTGTCGCTCACTGATCAGCCGCAAATATCTCTATTTAAAAAAGTGTGGTATACCCCAGTAAACAATAACTGTGGTTTTTGCCATCCCATGGTAAAAAATCTCTATTATTCAGCTTTTGGTAGTTTTTTCCGTAAAGAAAAACAGTAGTGTCTCCTGACTGTTGTGACACAAAAATATATCTGTTGAAAATAGTCTTGTGTAGGCCCGACATCCCAGTGTGGTTTCGCAGTTCCATGGGTCAAATCGCTGTACTATCCAGTTTTGGGCCTTTAGTATCTAAAAAAAAAGCAGTTTGAGTGTGTCGGTCACTGTTCAGCCGCAAATATCTCTATTTAAAAAAGTGTGGTATACCCCAGAAAACAAAAACTGTGGTTTTGCCATCCAACGGTAAAAAATCTCTATTATTCAGCTTTTGGTAGTTTTTTCCGTAAAGAAAAACATTAGTGTCTCCTGACTGTTGTGACACAAAAATATATCTGTTGAAAATTGTCTTGTGTAGGCCCGACATCCCAGTGTGGTTTCGCAGTTCCACGGGTCCAATCGCTGTAGTATCCTGTTTTGGGCCTTTGGTATCTAAAAAAAAGCAGTTTGAGTGTGTCGCTCACTGTTCAGTACGCAAATATCTCTATTTAAAAAAGTGTGGTATACCCCAGTAAACAATAACTGTGGTTTTGCCATCCCACGGTAAAAAATCTCTATTATTCAGCTTTTGGTAGTTTTTTTCCGTAAAGAAAAGCAGTAGTGTCTCCTGACTGTTGTGACACAAAAATATATCTGTTGAAAATAGTCTTGTGTAGGCCCGACATCCCAGTGTGGTTTTGCAGTTCCACGGGTCAAATCGCTGTACTATCCTGTTTTGGGCCTTTGGTATCTAAAAAACAAGCAGTTTGAGTGTGTCGCTCACTGTTCAGCCGCAAATATCTCTATTTAAAAAAGTGTGGTATACCCCAGTAAACAAAAACTGTGGTTTTGCCATCCCACGGTAAAAAATCTCTATTATTCAGCTTTTGGTAGTTTTTTCCGTAAAGAAAAACAGTAGTGTCTCCTGACTGTTGTGACACAAAAATATATCTGTTGAAAATAGTCTTGTGTAGGCCCGACATCCCAGTGTGGTTTTGCAGTTTCACGGGTCAAATCGCTGTACTATCCAGCTTTGGGCCTTTGGTATCTAAAAAAAAAAGCAGTTTGAGTGTGTCGCTCACTGTTCAGCCGCAAATATCTCTATTTAAAAAAGTGTGGTATACCCCAGTAAACAATAATTGTGGTTTTGCCATCCCACGGTAAAAAATCTCTATTATTCAGCTTTTGGTAGTTTTTCCGTAAAGAAAAACAGTAGTGTCTCCTGACTTTTGTGACCCAAAAATATATCTGTTGAAAATAGTCTTGTGTAGGCCCGACATCCCAGTGTGGTTTCGCAGTTCCACGGGTCAAATCGCTGTACTATCCAGTTTTGGGCCTTTGGTATCTAAAAAAAAAGCAGTTTGAGTGTGTCGCTCACTGTTCAGCCGCAAATATCTCTATTTAAAAAAGTGTGGTATACCCCAGTAAACAATAACTGTGGTTTTGCCATCCCATGGTAAAAAATCTCTATTATTCAGCTTTTGGTAGTTTTCTCCGTAAAGAAAAACAGTAGTGTCTCCTGACTGTTGTGACACAAAAATATATCTGTTGAAAATAGTCTTGTGTAGGCCCGACACCCCAGTGTGGTTTTGCAGTTCCACAGGTCAAATCGCTTTACTATCCTGTTTTGGGCCTTTGGTATCTAAAAAAAAAGCAGTTTGAGTGTGTCGCTCACTGATCAGCCGCAAATATCTCTATTTAAAAAAGTGTGGTATACCCCAGTAAACAATAAATGTGGTTTTGCCATCCCACGGTAAAAAATCTCTATTATTCAGCTTTTGGTATTTTTTTCCGTAAAGAAAAACAGTAGTGTCTCCTGACTGTTGTGACACAAAAATATATCTGTTGAAAATAGTCTTGTGTAGGCCCGAAATCCCAGTGTGGTTTCGCAGTTCTACGGGTCAAATCGCAGTAGTATCCAGTTTTGGGCCTTTGATATCTAAAAAAAAGCAGTATGAGTGTGTCGCTCACTGTTCAGTTCGCAAATATCTCTATTTAAAAAAGTGTGGTATACACCAGTAAATAATAACTGTGGTTTTGCCATCCCACGGTAAAAAATCTCTATTATTCAGCTTTTGGTAGTTTTTTCCGTAAAGAAAAGCAGTAGTGTCTCCTGACTGTTGTGACACAAAAATATATCTGTTGAAAATAGTCTTGTGTAGGCCCGACATCCCAGTGTGGTTTTGCAGTTCCACGGGTCAAATCGCTGTACTATCCTGTTTTGGGCCTTTGGTATCTAAAAAAAAAAGCAGTTTGAGTGTGTCGCTCACTGTTCAGCCGCAAATATCTCTATTTAAAAAAGTGTGGTATACCCCAGTAAACAATAATTGTGGTTTTGCCATCCCACGGTAAAAAATCTCTATTATTCAGCTTTTGGTAGTTTTTCCGTAAAGAAAAACAGTAGTGTCTCCTGACTTTTGTGACCCAAAAATATATCTGTTGAAAATAGTCTTGTGTAGGCCCGACATCCCAGTGTGGTTTCGCAGTTCCACGGGTCAAATCGCTGTACTATCCAGTTTTGGGCCTTTGGTATCTAAAAAAAAAGCAGTTTGAGTGTGTCGCTCACTGTTCAGCCGCAAATATCTCTATTTAAAAAAGTGTGGTATACCCCAGTAAACAATAACTGTGGTTTTGCCATCCCATGGTAAAAAATCTCTATTATTCAGCTTTTGGTAGTTTTTTCCGTAAAGAAAAACAGTAGTGTCTCCTGACTGTTGTGACACAAAAATATATCTGTTGAAAATAGTCTTGTGTAGGCCCGACACCCCAGTGTGGTTTTGCAGTTCCACAGGTCAAATCGCTTTACTATCCTGTTTTGGGCCTTTGGTATCTAAAAAAAAAGCAGTTTGAGTGTGTCGCTCACTGATCAGCCGCAAATATCTCTATTTAAAAAAGTGTGGTATACCCCAGTAAACAATAAATGTGGTTTTGCCATCCCACGGTAAAAAATCTCTATTATTCAGCTTTTGGTATTTTTTTCCGTAAAGAAAAACAGTAGTGTCTCCTGACTGTTGTGACACAAAAATATATCTGTTGAAAATAGTCTTGTGTAGGCCCGAAATCCCAGTGTGGTTTCGCAGTTCTACGGGTCAAATCGCAGTAGTATCCAGTTTTGGGCCTTTGATATCTAAAAAAAAGCAGTATGAGTGTGTCGCTCACTGTTCAGTTCGCAAATATCTCTATTTAAAAAAGTGTGGTATACACCAGTAAATAATAACTGTGGTTTTGCCATCCCACGGTAAAAAATCTCTATTATTCAGCTTTTGGTAGTTTTTTCTGTAAAGAAAAGCAGTAGTGTCTCCTGACTGTTGTGACACAAAAATATATCTGTTGAAAATAGTCTTGTGTAGGCCCGACATCCCAGTGTGGTTTTGCAGTTCCACGGGTCAAATCGCTGTACTATCCTGTTTTGGGCCTTTGGTATCTAAAAAAAAAAGCAGTTTGAGTGTGTCGCTCACTGTTCAGCCGCAAATATCTCTATTTAAAAAAGTGTGGTATACCCCAGTAAACAATAATTGTGGTTTTGCCATCCCACGGTAAAAAATCTCTATTATTCAGCTTTTGGTAGTTTTTCCGTAAAGAAAAACAGTAGTGTCTCCTGACTGTTGTGACACAAAAATATATCTGTTGAAAATAGTCTTGTGTAGGCCCAACATCCCAGTGTGGTTTCGCAGTTCCATGGGTCAAATCGCTGTACTATCCAGTTTTGGGCCTTTGGTATCTAAAAAAAAAGCAGTTTGAGTGTGTCGCTCACTGTTCAGCCGCAAATATCTCTATTTAAAAAAGTGTGGTATACCCCAGTAAACAATAACTGTGGTTTTGCCATCCCATGGTAAAAAATCTCTATTATTCAGCTTTTGGTAGTTTTTTCCGCAAAGAAAAACAGTAGTGTCTCCTGACTGTTGTGACACAAAAATATATCTGTTGAAAATAGTCTTGTGTAGGCCCGAAATCCCAGTGTGGTTTCGCAGTTCCACGGGTCAAATCGCGGTAGTATCCAGTTTTGGGCCTTTGATATCTAAAAAAAAAGCAGTTTGAGTGTGTCGCTCACTGTTCAGTTCGCAAATATCTCTATTTAAAAAAGTGTGGTATACCCCAGTAAACAATAACTGTGGTTTTGCCATCCCACGGTAAAAAATCTCTATTATTCATCTTTTTGTTACTTTTTTCCGTAAATAAAAGCAGTAGTGTCTCCTGACTGTTGTGACACAAAAATATATCTGTTGAAAATAGTCTTGTGTAGGCCCAACATCCCAGTGTGGTTTCGCAGTTCCACGGGTCAAATCGCTGTAGTATCCAGTTTTGGGCCTTTGGTATCTAAAAAAAAAGCAGTTTGAGTGTGTCGCTCACTGTTCAGTTCGCAAATATCTCTATTTAAAAAAGTGTGGTATACCCCAGTAAACAATAACTGTGGTTTTGCCATCCCACGGTAAAAAATCTCTATTATTCAGCTTTTGGTAGTTTTTTTCCATAAAGAAAAACAGTAGTGTCTCCTGACTGTTGTGACACAAAAATATATCTGTTGAAAATAGTCTTGTATAGGCCCGACATCCCAGTGTGGTTTTGCAGTTCCACGGGTCAAATCGCTGTACTATCCTGTTTTGGGCCTTTTTTATCTAAAAAAAAAGCAGTTTGAGTGTGTCGCTCACTGTTTAGCCGCAAATATCTCTATTTAAAAAAGTGTGGTATACCCCAGTAAACAATAATTGTGGTTTTGCCATCCCACGGTAAAAAATCTCTATTATTCAGCTTTTAGTAGTTTTTTCCGTAAAGAAAAACAGTAGTGTCTCCTGACTGTTGTGACACAAAAATATATCTGTTGAAAATAGTCTTGTGTAGGCCCGACATCCCAGTGTGGTTTCGCAGTTCCACGGGTCAAATCGCTGTACTATCCAGTTTTGGGCCTTTGGTATCTAAAAAAAAAGCAGTTTGAGTGTGTCGCTCACTGTTCAGCCGCAAATATCTCTATTTAAAAAAGTGTGGTATACCCCAGTAAACAGTAACTGTGGTTTTGCCATCCCACGGTAAAAAATCTCTATTATTCAGCTTTTGGCAGTTTTTTCCGTAAAGAAAAACAGTAGTGTCTCCTGACTGTTGTGACACAAAAATATATCTGTTGAAAATAGTCTTGTGTAGGCCCGACATCCCAGTGTGGTTTCGCAGATCCACGGGTCAAATCGCTGTACTATCCAGTTTTGGGCCTTTGGTACCTAAAAAAAAAGCAGTTTGAATGTGTCACTCACTGTTCAGCCGCAAATATCTCTATTTAAAAAAGTGTGGTATACCCCAGTAAAGAATAACTGTGGTTTTGCCATCCCACGGTAAAAAATCTCTATTATTCAGCTTTTGGTAGTTTTTTTCCGTAAAGAAAAACAGTAGTGTCTCCTGACTGTTGTGACACAAAAATATATCTGTTGAAAATAGTCTTGTGTAGGCCCGACATCCCAGTGTGGTTTTGCAGTTTCACGGGTCAAATCGCTGTACTATCCAGCTTTGGGCCTTTGGTATCTAAAAAAAAAAGCAGTTTGAGTGTGTCGCTCACTGTTCAGCCGCAAATATCTCTATTTAAAAAAGTGTGGTATACCCCAGTAAACAATAATTGTGGTTTTGCCATCCCACGGTAAAAAATCTCTATTATTCAGCTTTTGGTAGTTTTTCCGTAAAGAAAAACAGTAGTGTCTCCTGACTGTTGTGACACAAAAATATATCTGTTGAAAATAGTCTTGTGTAGGCCCAACATCCCAGTGTGGTTTCGCAGTTCCATGGGTCAAATCGCTGTACTATCCAGTTTTGGGCCTTTGGTATCTAAAAAAAAAGCAGTTTGAGTGTGTCGCTCACTGTTCAGCCGCAAATATCTCTATTTAAAAAAGTGTGGTATACCCCAGTAAACAATAACTGTGGTTTTGCCATCCCATGGTAAAAAATCTCTATTATTCAGCTTTTGGTAGTTTTTTCCGCAAAGAAAAACAGTAGTGTCTCCTGACTGTTGTGACACAAAAATATATCTGTTGAAAATAGTCTTGTGTAGGCCCGAAATCCCAGTGTGGTTTCGCAGTTCCACGGGTCAAATCGCGGTAGTATCCAGTTTTGGGCCTTTGATATCTAAAAAAAAAGCAGTTTGAGTGTGTCGCTCACTGTTCAGTTCGCAAATATCTCTATTTAAAAAAGTGTGGTATACCCCAGTAAACAATAACTGTGGTTTTGCCATCCCACGGTAAAAAATCTCTATTATTCATCTTTTTGTTACTTTTTTCCGTAAATAAAAGCAGTAGTGTCTCCTGACTGTTGTGACACAAAAATATATCTGTTGAAAATAGTCTTGTGTAGGCCCAACATCCCAGTGTGGTTTCGCAGTTCCACGGGTCAAATCGCTGTAGTATCCAGTTTTGGGCCTTTGGTATCTAAAAAAAAAGCAGTTTGAGTGTGTCGCTCACTGTTCAGTTCGCAAATATCTCTATTTAAAAAAGTGTGGTATACCCCAGTAAACAATAACTGTGGTTTTGCCATCCCACGGTAAAAAATCTCTATTATTCAGCTTTTGGTAGTTTTTTTCCATAAAGAAAAACAGTAGTGTCTCCTGACTGTTGTGACACAAAAATATATCTGTTGAAAATAGTCTTGTATAGGCCCGACATCCCAGTGTGGTTTTGCAGTTCCACGGGTCAAATCGCTGTACTATCCTGTTTTGGGCCTTTTTTATCTAAAAAAAAAGCAGTTTGAGTGTGTCGCTCACTGTTTAGCCGCAAATATCTCTATTTAAAAAAGTGTGGTATACCCCAGTAAACAATAATTGTGGTTTTGCCATCCCACGGTAAAAAATCTCTATTATTCAGCTTTTAGTAGTTTTTTCCGTAAAGAAAAACAGTAGTGTCTCCTGACTGTTGTGACACAAAAATATATCTGTTGAAAATAGTCTTGTGTAGGCCCGACATCCCAGTGTGGTTTCGCAGTTCCACGGGTCAAATCGCTGTACTATCCAGTTTTGGGCCTTTGGTATCTAAAAAAAAAGCAGTTTGAGTGTGTCGCTCACTGTTCAGCCGCAAATATCTCTATTTAAAAAAGTGTGGTATACCCCAGTAAACAGTAACTGTGGTTTTGCCATCCCACGGTAAAAAATCTCTATTATTCAGCTTTTGGCAGTTTTTTCCGTAAAGAAAAACAGTAGTGTCTCCTGACTGTTGTGACACAAAAATATATCTGTTGAAAATAGTCTTGTGTAGGCCCGACATCCCAGTGTGGTTTCGCAGATCCACGGGTCAAATCGCTGTACTATCCAGTTTTGGGCCTTTGGTACCTAAAAAAAAAGCAGTTTGAATGTGTCACTCACTGTTCAGCCGCAAATATCTCTATTTAAAAAAGTGTGGTATACCCCAGTAAAGAATAACTGTGGTTTTGCCATCCCACGGTAAAAAATCTCTATTATTCAGCTTTTGGTAGTTTTTTTCCGTAAAGAAAAACAGTAGTGTCTCCTGACTGTTGTGACACAAAAATATATCTGTTGAAAATAGTCTTGTGTAGGCCCGACATCCCAGTGTGGTTTTGCAGTTTCACGGGTCAAATCGCTGTACTATCCAGCTTTGGGCCTTTGGTATCTAAAAAAAAAAGCAGTTTGAGTGTGTCGCTCACTGTTCAGCCGCAAATATCTCTATTTAAAAAAGTGTGGTATACCCCAGTAAACAATAATTGTGGTTTTGCCATCCCACGGTAAAAAATCTCTATTATTCAGCTTTTGGTAGTTTTTTCCGTAAAGAAAAACAGTAGTGTCTCCTGACTTTTGTGACCCAAAAATATATCTGTTGAAAATAGTCTTGTGTAGGCCCGACATCCCAGTGTGGTTTCGCAGTTCCACGGGTCAAATCGCTGTACTATCCAGTTTTGGGCCTTTGGTATCTAAAAAAAAAGCAGTTTGAGTGTGTCGCTCACTGTTCAGCCGCAAATATCTCTATTTAAAAAAGTGTGGTATACCCCAGTAAACAATAACTGTGGTTTTGCCATCCCATGGTAAAAAATCTCTATTATTCAGCTTTTGGTAGTTTTTTCCGTAAAGAAAAACAGTAGTGTCTCCTGACTGTTGTGACACAAAAATATATCTGTTGAAAATAGTCTTGTGTAGGCCCGACATCCCAGTGTGGTTTTGCAGTTCCACAGGTCAAATCACTTTACTATCCTGTTTTGGGCCTTTGGTATCTAAAAAAAAAGCAGTTTGAGTGTGTCGCTCACTGATCAGCCGCAAATATCTCTATTTAAAAAAGTGTGGTATACCCCAGTAAACAATAACTGTGGTTTTTGCCATCCCATGGTAAAAAATCTCTATTATTCAGCTTTTGGTAGTTTTTTCCGTAAAGAAAAACAGTAGTGTCTCCTGACTGTTGTGACACAAAAATATATCTGTTGAAAATAGTCTTGTGTAGGCCCGACATCCCAGTGTGGTTTCGCAGTTCCATGGGTCAAATCGCTGTACTATCCAGTTTTGGGCCTTTAGTATCTAAAAAAAAAGCAGTTTGAGTGTGTCGGTCACTGTTCAGCCGCAAATATCTCTATTTAAAAAAGTGTGGTATACCCCAGAAAACAAAAAATGTGGTTTTGCCATCCAACGGTAAAAAATCTCTATTATTCAGCTTTTGGTAGTTTTTTCCGTAAAGAAAAACATTAGTGTCTCCTGACTGTTGTGACACAAAATATATCTGTTGAAAATTGTCTTGTGTAGGCCCGACATCCCAGTGTGGTTTCGCAGTTCCACGGGTCCAATCGCTGTAGTATCCTGTTTTGGGCCTTTGGTATCTAAAAAAAAGCAGTTTGAGTGTGTCGCTCACTGTTCAGTACGCAAATATCTCTATTTAAAAAAGTGTGGTATACCCCAGTAAACAATAACTGTGGTTTTGCCATCCCACGGTAAAAAATCTCTATTATTCAGCTTTTGGTAGTTTTTTTCCGTAAAGAAAAACAGTAGTGTCTCCTGACTGTTGTGACACAAAAATATATCTGTTGAAAATAGTCTTGTGTAGGCCCGAAATCCCAGTGTGGTTTCGCAGCTCCACGGGTCAAATCGCTGTAGTATCCAGTTTTGGGCCTTTGGTATCTAAAAAAAAAGCAGTTTGAGTGTGTCGCTCACTGTTCAGTTCGCAAATATCTCTATTTAAAAAAGTGTGGTATACCCCAGTAAACAATAACTGTGGTTTTGCCATCCCACGGTAAAAAATCTCTATTATTCAGCTTTTAGTAGTTTTTTCCGTAAAGAAAAGCAGTAGTGTCTCCTGACTGTTGTGACACAAAAATATATCTGTTGAAAATAGTCTTGTGTAGGCCCGACATCCCAGTGTGGTTTTGCAGTTCCACGGGTCAAATCGCTGTACTATCCTGTTTTGGGCCTTTGGTATCTAAAAAACAAGCAGTTTGAGTGTGTCGCTCACTGTTCAGCCGCAAATATCTCTATTTAAAAAAGTGTGGTATACCCCAGTAAACAAAAACTGTGGTTTTGCCATCCCACGGTAAAAAATCTCTATTATTCAGCTTTTGGTAGTTTTTTCCGTAAAGAAAAACAGTAGTGTCTCCTGACTGTTGTGACACAAAAATATATCTGTTGAAAATAGTCTTGTGTAGGCCCGACATCCCAGTGTGGTTTTGCAGTTTCACGGGTCAAATCGCTGTACTATCCAGCTTTGGGCCTTTGGTATCTAAAAAAAAAAGCAGTTTGAGTGTGTCGCTCACTGTTCAGCCGCAAATATCTCTATTTAAAAAAGTGTGGTATACCCCAGTAAACAATAATTGTGGTTTTGCCATCCCACGGTAAAAAATCTCTATTATTCAGCTTTTGGTAGTTTTTCCGTAAAGAAAAACAGTAGTGTCTCCTGACTTTTGTGACCCAAAAATATATCTGTTGAAAATAGTCTTGTGTAGGCCCGACATCCCAGTGTGGTTTCGCAGTTCCACGGGTCAAATCGCTGTACTATCCAGTTTTGGGCCTTTGGTATCTAAAAAAAAAGCAGTTTGAGTGTGTCGCTCACTGTTCAGCCGCAAATATCTCTATTTAAAAAAGTGTGGTATACCCCAGTAAACAATAACTGTGGTTTTGCCATCCCATGGTAAAAAATCTCTATTATTCAGCTTTTGGTAGTTTTTTCCGTAAAGAAAAACAGTAGTGTCTCCTGACTGTTGTGACACAAAAATATATCTGTTGAAAATAGTCTTGTGTAGGCCCGACACCCCAGTGTGGTTTTGCAGTTCCACAGGTCAAATCGCTTTACTATCCTGTTTTGGGCCTTTGGTATCTAAAAAAAAAGCAGTTTGAGTGTGTCGCTCACTGATCAGCCGCAAATATCTCTATTTAAAAAATTGTGGTATACCCCAGTAAACAATAAATGTGGTTTTGCCATCCCACGGTAAAAAATCTCTATTATTCAGCTTTTGGTAGTTTTTTCCGTAAAGAAAAACAGTAGTGTCTCCTGACTGTTGTGACACAAAAATATATCTGTTGAAAATAGTCTTGTGTAGGCCCAACATCCCAGTGTGGTTTTGCAGTTCCACAGGTGAAATCGCTGTACTATCCAGTTTTGGGCCTTTGGTATCTAAAAAAAGGCAGTTTGAGTGTGTCGCTCACTGCTCAGCTGCAAATATCTCTATTTAAAAAATTGTGGTATACCCCAGTAAACAATAACTGTGGTTTTGCCATCCCACGGTAAAAAATCTCTATTATTCAGCTTTTGGTATTTTTTTCCGTAAAGAAAAACAGTAGTGTCTCCTGACTGTTGTGACACAAAAATATATCTGTTGAAAATAGTCTTGTGTAGGCCCGACATCCCAGTGTGGTTTCGCAGTTCCATGGGTCAAATCGCTGTACTATCCAGTTTTGGGCCTTTAGTATCTAAAAAAAAAGCAGTTTGAGTGTGTCGGTCACTGTTCAGCCGCAAATATCTCTATTTAAAAAAGTGTGGTATACCCCAGAAAACAAAAACTGTGGTTTTGCCATCCAACGGTAAAAAATCTCTATTATTCAGCTTTTGGTAGTTTTTTCCGTAAAGAAAAACATTAGTGTCTCCTGACTGTTGTGACACAAAAATATATCTGTTGAAAATTGTCTTGTGTAGGCCCGACATCCCAGTGTGGTTTCGCAGTTCCACGGGTCCAATCACTGTAGTATCCTGTTTTGGGCCTTTGGTATCTAAAAAAAAGCAGTTTGAGTGTGTCGCTCACTGTTCAGTACGCAAATATCTCTATTTAAAAAAGTGTGGTATACCCCAGTAAACAATAACTGTGGTTTTGCCATCCCACGGTAAAAAATCTCTATTATTCAGCTTTTGGTAGTTTTTTCCGTAAAGAAAAGCAGTAGTGTCTCCTGACTGTTGTGACACAAAAATATATCTGTTGAAAATAGTCTTGTGTAGGCCCGACATCCCAGTGTGGTTTTGCAGTTCCACGGGTCAAATCGCTGTACTATCCTGTTTTTGGCCTTTGGTATCTAAAAAAAAGGCAGTTTGAGTGTGTCGCTCACTGCTCAGCTGCAAATATCTCTATTTAAAAAATTGTGGTATACCCCAGTAAACAATAACTGTGGTTTTGCCATCCCACGGTAAAAAATCTCTATTATTCAGCTTTTGGTAGTTTTTTCCGTAAAGAAAAACAGTACTGTCTCCTGACTGTTGTGACACAAAAATATATCTGTTGAAAATAGTCTTGTGTAGGCCCGACATCCCAGTGTGGTTTCGCAGTTCCACGGGTCAAATCGCTGTAGTATCCAGTTTTGGGCCTTTGGTATCTAAAAAAAAGCAGTTTGAGTGTGTCGCTCACTGTTCAGTTCGCAAATATCTCTATTTAAAAAAGTGTGGTATACCCCAGTAAACAATAACTGTGGTTTTGCCATCCCACGGTAAAAAATCTCTATTATTCAGCTTTTGGTAGTTTTTTCCGTAAAGAAAAGCAGTAGTGTCTCCTGACTGTTGTGACACAAAAATATATCTGTTGAAAATAGTCGTGTGTAGGCCCGACATCCCAGTGTGGTTTTGCAGTTCCACGGGTCAAATCGCTGTACTATCCTGTTTTGGGCCTTTGGTATCTATAAAAAAAGCAGTTTGAGTGTGTCGCTCACTGTTCAGCCGCAAATATCTCTATTTAAAAAAGTGTGATATACCCCAGTAAACAATAACTGTGGTTTTGCCATCCCACGGTAAAAAATCTCTATTATTCAGCTTTTGGTAGTTTTTTCCGTAAAGAAAGACAGTAATGTCTCCTGACTGTTGTGACACAAAAATATATCTGTTGAAAATAGTCTTGTGTAGGCCCGACATCCCAGTGTGGTTTCGCAGTTCCACGGGTCAAATCGCTGTACTATCCAGTTTTGGGCCTTTGGTATCTAAAAAAAAAGCAGTTTGAGTGTGTCGCTCACTGTTCTGCCGCAAATATCTCTATTTAAAAAAGTGTGGTATACCCCAGTAAACAATAACTGTGGTTTTGCCATCCCACGGTAAAAAATCTCTATTATTCAGCTTTTGGTAGTTTTTTCCGAAAAGAAAAGCAGTAGTGTCTCTTGACTGTTGTGACACAAAAATATATCTGTTGAAAATAGTCTTGTGTAGGCCCGACATCCCAGTGTGGTTTCGCAGTTCCACGGGTCAAATCGCTGTACTATCCAGTTTTGGGCCTTTGATATCTAAATAAAAAGCAGTTTGAGTGTGTCGCTCACTGTTCAGCCGCAAATATCTCTATTTTAAAATTGTGGTATACCCCAGTAAACAAAAACTGTGGTTTTGCCATCCCACGGTAAAAAATCTCTATTATTCAGCTTTTGGTAGTTTATTCCGTAAAGAATAACAGTAGTGTCTCCTGACTGTTGTGACACAAAAATATATCTGTTGAAAATAGTCTTGTGTAGGCCCGACATCACAGTGTGGTTTCGCAGTTCCACGGGTCAAATCGCTGTACTATCCAGTTTTGGGCCTTTGGTATCTAAAAAAAAGCAGTTTGAGTGTGTCGCTCACTGTTCAGCCGCAAATACCTCTATTTAAAAAAGTATGGTATACCCCAGTAAACAATAACTGTGGTTTTGCCATCCCACGGTAAAAAATCTCTATTATTCAGCTTTTGGTAGTTTTTTCCGTAAAGAAAAACAGTAGTGTCTCCTGACTGTTGTGACACAAAAATATATCTGTTGAAAATAGTCTTGTGTAGGCCCGACATCCCAGTGTGGTTTCGCAGTTCCACGGGTCAAATCGCTGTACTATCCAGTTTTGGGCCTTTGGTATCTAAAAAAAAGCAGTTTGAGTGTGTCGCTCACTGTTCAGCCGCAAATACCTCTATTTAAAAAAGTGTGGTATACCCAGTAAACAATAACTGTGGTTTTGCCATCCCACGGTAAAAAATCTCTATTATTAAGCTTTTGGTAATTTTTTCCATAAAGAAAAACAGTAGTGTCTCCTGACTGTTGTGACACAAAAATATATCTGTTGAAAATAGTCTTGTGTAGGCCCAACATCCCAGTGTGGTTTCGCAGTTCCATGGGTCAAATCGCTGTACTATCCAGTTTTGGGCCTTTGGTACCTAAAAAAAAGCATTTTGAGTGTGTCGCTCACTGTTCAGCCGCAAATATCTCTATTTAAAAAAGTGTGGTATACCCCAGTAAACAATAACTGTGGTTTTGCCATCCCATGGTAAAAAATCTCTATTATTCAGCTTTTGGTAGTTTTTTCCGTAAAGAAAATCCGTAGTGTCTCCTGACTGTTGTGACACAAAAATATATCTGTTGAAAATAGTCTTGTGTAGGCCCGACATCACAGTGTGGTTTTGCAGTTCCACGGGTCAAATCGCTGTACTATCCTGTTTTGGGCCTTTGGTATCTAAAAAAAAAAGCAGTTTGAGTGTGTCGCTCACTGTTCAGCCGCAAATATCTCTATTTAAAAAAGTGTGGTATACCCCAGTAAACAATAACTGTGGTTTTGCCATCCCACGGTAAAAAATCTCTATTATTCAGCTTTTGGTAGTTTTTTCCGTAAAGAAAGACAGTAATGTCTCCTGACTGTTGTGACACAAAAATATATCTGTTGAAAATAGTCTTGTGTAGGCCCGACATCCCAGTGTGGTTTCGCAGTTCCACGGGTCAAATCGCTGTACTATCCAGTTTTGGGCCTTTGGTATCTAAAAAAAAAGCAGTTTGAGTGTGTCGCTCACTGTTCTGCCGCAAATATCTCTATTTAAAAAAGTGTGGTATACCCCAGTAAACAATAACTGTGGTTTTGCCATCCCACGGTAAAAAATCTCTATTATTCAGCTTTTGGTAGTTTTTTCCGAAAAGAAAAGCAGTAGTGTCTCTTGACTGTTGTGACACAAAAATATATCTGTTGAAAATAGTCTTGTGTAGGCCCGATATCCCAGTGTGGTTTCGCAGTTCCACGGGTCAAATCGCTGTACTATCCAGTTTTGGGCCTTTGATATCTAAATAAAAAGCAGTTTGAGTGTGTCGCTCACAGTTCAGCCGCAAATATCTCTATTTTAAAATTGTGGTATACCCCAGTAAACAAAAACTGTGGTTTTGCCATCCCACGGTAAAAAATCTCTATTATTCAGCTTTTGGTAGTTTATTCCGTAAAGAATAACAGTAGTGTCTCCTGACTGTTGTGACACAAAAATATATCTGTTGAAAATAGTCTTGTGTAGGCCCGAAATCCCAGTGTGGTTTCGCAGTTCCACGGGTCAAATCGCTGTACTATCCAGTTTTGGGCCTTTGATATCTAAAAAAAAAGCAGTTTGAGTGTGTCGCTCACTGTTCAGCCGCAAATATCTCTTTTTAAAAAAGTGTGGTATACCCCAGTAAACAAAAACTGTGGTTTTGCCATCCCACGGTAAAAAATCTCTATTATTCAGCTTTTGGTAGTTTTTTCTGTAAAGAAAAACAGTAGTGTCTCCTGACTGTTGTGACACGAAAATATATCTGTTGAAAATAGTCTTGTGTAGGCCCGACATCCCAGTGTGGTTTCGCAGTTCCACGGGTCAAATCGCTGTACTATCCAGTTTTGGGCCTTTGGTACCTAAAAAAAAAGCAGTCTGAGTGTGTCACTCACTGTTCAGCCGCAAATATCTCTATTTAAAAAAGTGTGGTATACCCCAGTAAACAATAACTGTGCTTTTGCCATCCCATGGTAAAAAATCTCTATTATTCAGCTTTTGGTAGTTTTTTCCGTAAAGAAAAACAGTAGTGTCTCCTGACTGTTGTGACACAAAAATGTATCTGTTGAAAATAGTCTTGTGTAGGCCCGAAATCCCAGTGTGGTTTCGCAGTTCCACGGGTCAAATCGCTGTACTATCCAGTTTTGGGCCTTTGATATCTAAAAAAAAAGCAGTTTGAGTGTGTCGCTCACTGTTCAGCCGCAAATATCTCTTTTTAAAAAAGTGTGGTATACACCAGTAAACAAAAACTGTGGTTTTGCCATCCCACGGTAAAAAATCTCTATTATTCAGCTTTTGGTAGTTTTTTCCGTAAAGAAAAACAGTAGTGTCTCCTGACTGTTGTGACACAAAAATATATCTGTTGAAAATAGTCTTGTGTAGGCCCGACATCCCAGTGTGGTTTCGCAGTTCCACGGGTCAAATCGCTGTACTATCCAGTTTTGGGCCTTTGGTATCTAAAAAAAAGCAGTTTGAGTGTGTCGCTCACTGTTCAGCCGCAAATACCTCTATTTAAAAAAGTGTGGTATACCCAGTAAACAATAACTGTGGTTTTGCCATCCCACGGTAAAAAATCTCTATTATTAAGCTTTTGGTAATTTTTTCCATAAAGAAAAACAGTAGTGTCTCCTGACTGTTGTGACACAAAAATATATCTGTTGAAAATAGTCTTGTGTAGGCCCGACATCCCAGTGTGGTTTCGCAGTTCCTTGGGTCAAATCGCTGTACTATCCAGTTTTGGGCCTTTGGTACCTAAAAAAAAGCAGTTTGAGTGTGTCGCTCACTGTTCAGCCGCAAATATCTCTATTTAAAAAAGTGTGGTATACCCCAGTAAACAATAACTGTGGTTTTGCCATCCCATGGTAAAAAATCTCTATTATTCAGCTTTTGGTAGTTTTTTCCGTAAAGAAAATCAGTAGTGTCTCCTGACTGTTGTGACACAAAAATGTATCTGTTGAAAATAGTCTTGTGTAGGCCCGAAATCCCAGTGTGGTTTCGCAGTTCTACGGGTCAAATCGCTGTACTATCCAGTTTTGGGCCTTTGATATCTAAAAAAAAAGCAGTTTGAGTGTGTCGCTCACTGTTCAGCCGCAAATATCTCTATTTAAAAAAGTGTGGTATACCCCAGTAAACAAAAACTGTGGTTTTGCCATCCCACGGTAAAAAATCTCTATTATTAAGCTTTTGGTAGTTTTTTCCATAAAGAAAAACAGTAGTGTCTCCTGACTGTTGTGACACTAAAATGTATCTGTTGAAAATAGTCTTGTGTAGGCCCGACATCCCAGTGTGGTTTCACAGTTCTACGGGTCAAATCGCTGTACTATCCAGTTTTGGGCCTTTGGTATCTAAAAAAAAAGCAGTTTGAATGTGTCGCTCACTGTTCAGCCGCAAATATCTCTATTTAAAAAAGTGTGGTATACCCCAGTAAACAATAACTGTGGTTTTGCCATCCCACGGTAAAAAATCTCTATTATTCAGCTTTTGGTAGTTTTTTCCGTAAAGAAAAACAGTAGTGTCTCCTGACTGTTGTGACACAAAAATATATCTGTTGAAAATAGTCTTGTGTAGGCCCGACATCCCAGTGTGGTTTCGCAGTTCCACGGGTCAAATCGCTGTACTATCCAGTTTTGGGCCTTTGGTATCTAAAAAAAAGCAGTTTGAGTGTGTCGCTCACTGTTCAGCCGCAAATATCTCTATTTAAAAAAGTGTGGTATACCCCAGTAATAAATAACTGTGGTTTTGCCATCCCATGGTAAAAAATCTCTATTATTCAGCTTTTGGTAGTTTTTTCCGTAAAGAAAAACAGTAGTGTCTCCTGACTGTTGTGACACAAAAATGTATCTGTTGAAAATAGTCTTGTGTAGGCCCAAAATCCCAGTGTGGTTTCGCAGTTCCACGGGTCAAATTGCTGAACTATCCAGTTTTGGGCCTTTGATATCTAAAAAAAAAGCAGTTTGAGTGTGTCGCTCACTGTTCAGCCGCAAATATCTCTATTTAAAAAAGTGTGGTATACCCCAGTAAACAAAAACTGTGGTTTTGCCATCCCACAGTAAAAAATCTCTATTATTCAGCTTTTGGTAGTTTTTTCCATAAAGAAAAACAGTAGTGTCTCCTGACTGTTGTGACACAAAAATGTATCTGTTGAAAATAGTCCTGTGTAGGCCCGACATCCCAGTGTGGTTTCGCAGTTCCACGGGTCAAATCGCTGTAGTATCCAGTTTTGGGCCTTTGGTATCTAAAAAAAAAGCAGTTTGAGTGTGTCGCTCACTGTTCTGCCGCAAATATCTCTATTTAAAAAAGTGTGGTATACCCCAGTAAACAATAACTGTGGTTTTGCCATCCCACGGTAAAAAATCTCTATTATTCAGCTTTTGGTAGTTTTTTCCATAAAGAAAAACAGTAGTGTCTCCTGACTGTTGTGACACAAAAATGTATCTGTTGAAAATAGTCCTGTGTAGGCCCGACATCCCAGTGTGGTTTCGCAGTTCCACGGGTCAAATCGCTGTAGTATCCAGTTTTGGGCCTTTGGTATCTAAAAAAAAAGCAGTTTGAGTGTGTCGCTCACTGTTCAGCCGCAAATATCTCTATTTAAAAAAGTGTGGTATACCCCAGTAAACAATAACTGTGATTTTGCCATCCCACGGTAAAAAATCTCTATTATTCAGCTTTTGGTGTTTTTTTCCGTAAAGAAAAACAGTAGTGTCTCCTGACTGTTGTGACACAAAATTATATCTGTTGAAAATAGTCTTGTGTAGGCCCGACATCCCAGTGTGGTTTCGCAGTTCCACGGGTCAAATCGCTGTACTATCCAGTTATGGGCCTTTGGTACCTAAAAAAAAAGCAGTCTGAGTGTGTCACTCACTGTTCAGCCGCAAATATCTCTATTTAAAAAAGTGTGGTATACCCCAGTAAACAATAACTGTGGTTTTGCCATCCCATGGTAAAAAATCTCTATTATTCAGCTTTTGGTAGTTTTTTCCGTAAGGAAAAACAGTAGTGTCTCCTGACTGTTGTGACACAAAAATGTATCTGTTGAAAATAGTCTTGTGTATGCCCGAAATCCCAGTGTGGTTTCGCAGTTCCACGGGTCAAATCGCTGTACTATCCAGTTTTGGGCCTTTGATATCTAAAAAAAAAGCAGTTTGAGTGTGTCGCTCACTGTTCAGCCGCAAATATCTCTTTTTAAAAAAGTGTGGTGTACCCCAGTAAACAAAAACTGTGGTTTTGCCATCCTACGGTAAAAAATCTCTATTATTCAGCTTTTGGTAGTTTTTTCCGTAAAGAAAAACAGTAGTGTCTCCTGACTGTTGTGACACAAAAATATATCCGTTGAAAATAGTCTTGTGTAGGCCCGACATCCCAGTGTGGTTTCGCAGTTCCACGGGTCAAATCGCTGTACTATCCAGTTTTGGGGCTTTGGTATCTTAAAAAAAAGCAATTTGAGTGTGTCGCTCACTGTTCTGCCGCAAATATCTTTATTTAAAAAAGTGTGGTATACCCCAGTAAACAATAACTGTGGTTTTGCCATCCCATGGTAAAAATCTCTATTATTCAGCTTTTGGTATTTTTTTCCGTAAAGAAAAACAGTAGTGTCTCCTGACTTTTGTGACACAAAAATGTATCTGTTTAAAATAGTCTTGTGTAGGCCCGAAATCCCAGGGTGGTTTCGCAGTTCCACGGGTCAAATCGCTGTACTATCCAGTTTTGGGCCTTTGATATCTAAAAAAAAAGCAGTTTGAGTGTGTCGCTCACTGTTCAGCCGCAAATACCTCTATTTAAAAAAGTTTGGTATACCCCAGTAAACAATAACTGTGGTTTTGCCATCCCATGGTAAAAAATCTCTATTATTCAGCTTTTGGTAGTTTTTTCCGTAAAGAAAAACAGTAGTGTCTCCTGACTGTTGTGACACAAAAATATATCTGTTGAAAATAGTCTTGTGTAGGCCCGACATCCCAGTGTGGTTTCGCAGTTCCACGGGTCAAATCGCTGTACTATCCAGTTTTGGGCCTTTGGTATCTAAAAAAAAGCAGTTTGAGTGTGTCGCTCACTGTTCAGCCGCAAATACCTCTATTTAAAAAAGTGTGGTATTCCCCAGTAAACAATAACTGTGGTTTTGCCATCCCATGGTAAAAAATCTCTATTATTCAGCTTTTGGTAGTTTTTTCCGTAAAGAAAAACAGTAGTGTCTCCTGACTGTTGTGACACAAAAATATATCTGTTGAAAATAGTCTTGTGTAGGCCCGACATCCCAGTGTGGTTTCGCAGTTCCACGGGTCAAATCGCTGTACTATCCAGTTTTGGGCCTTTGGTATCTAAAAAAAAGCAGTTTGAGTGTGTCGCTCACTGTTCAGCTGCAAATACCTCTATTTAAAAAAGTGTGGTATACCCCAGTAAACAATAACTGTGGTTTTGCCATCCCACGGTAAAAAATCTCTATTATTCAGCTTTTGGTAGTTTTTTGCATAAAGAAAAACAGTAGTGTCTCCTGACTGTTGTGACACAAAAATGTATCTGTTGAAAATAGTCTTGTGTAGGCCCGAAATCCCAGTGTGGTTTCGCAGTTCCACGGGTCAAATCGCTGTACTATCCAGTTTTGGGCCTTTGGTATCTAAAAAAAAGCAGTTTGAGTGTGTCGCTCACTGTTCAGCCGCAAATACCTCTATTTAAAAAAGTTTGGTATACCACAGTAAACAATAACTGTGGTTTTGCCATCCCATGGTAAAAAATCTCTATTATTCAGCTTTTGGTAGTTTTTTCCGTAAAGAAAAACAGTAGTGTCTCCTGACTGTTGTGACACAAAAATATATCTGTTGAAAATAGTCTTGTGTAGGCCCGACATCCCAGTGTGGTTTCGCAGTTCCACGGGTCAAATCGCTGTACTATCCAGTTTTGGGCCTTTGGTATCTAAAAAAAAGCAGTTTGAGTGTGTCGCTCACTGTTCAGCCGCAAATACCTCTATTTAAAAAAGTGTGGTATTCCCCAGTAAACAATAACTGTGGTTTTGCCATCCCATGGTAAAAAATCTCTATTATTCAGCTTTTGGTAGTTTTTTCCGTAAAGAAAAACAGTAGTGTCTCCTGACTGTTGTGACACAAAAATATATCTGTTGAAAATAGTCTTGTGTAGGCCCGACATCCCAGTGTGGTTTCGCAGTTCCACGGGTCAAATCGCTGTACTATCCAGTTTTGGGCCTTTGGTATCTAAAAAAAAGCAGTTTGAGTGTGTCGCTCACTGTTCAGCTGCAAATACCTCTATTTAAAAAAGTGTGGTATACCCCAGTAAACAATAACTGTGGTTTTGCCATCCCACGGTAAAAAATCTCTATTATTCAGCTTTTGGTTGTTTTTTGCATAAAGAAAAACAGTAGTGTCTCCTGACTGTTGTGACACAAAAATGTATCTGTTGAAAATAGTCTTGTGTAGGCCCGAAATCCCAGTGTGGTTTCGCAGTTCCACGGGTCAAATCGCTGTACTATCCAGTTTTGGGCCTTTGGTATCTAAAAAAAAGCAGTTTGAGTGTGTCGCTCACTGTTCAGCCGCAAATATCTCTATTTAAAAAAGTGTGGTATACCCCAGTAAACAATAACTGTGGTTTTGCCATCCCACGGTAAAAAATCTCTATTATTCAGCTTTTGGTAGTTTTTTCCATAAAGAAAAACAGTAGTGTCTCCTGACTGTTGTGACACAAAAATATATCTGTTGAAAATAGTCTTGTGTAGGCCCGACTTCCCAGTGTGGTTTCGCAGTTCCACGGGTCAAATCGCTGTACTATCCAGTTTTGGGCCTTTGGTATCTAAAAAAAAAGCAGTTTGAGTGTGTCGCTCACTGTTCTGCCGCAAATATCTCAATTTAAAAAAGTGTGGTATACCCCAGTAAACAATAACTGTGGTTTTGCCATCCCATGGTAAAAAATCTCTATTATTCAGCTTTTGGTATTTTTTTCCGTAAAGAAAAACAGTAGTGTCTCCTGACTTTTGTGACACAAAAATGTTTCTGTTGAAAATAGTCTTGTGTAGGTCCGAAATCCCAGTGTGGTTTCGCAGTTCCACGGGTCAAATCGCTGTACTATCCATTTTCGGGCCTTTGATATCTAAAAAAAAAGCAGTTTGAGTGTGTCGCTCACTGTTCAGCCGCAAATACCTCTATTTAAAAAAATGTGGTATACCCCAGTAAACAATAACTGTGGTTTTGCCATCCCACGGTAAAAAATCTCTATTATTCAGCTTTTGGTAGTTTTTTCCATAAAGAAAAACAGTAGTGTCTCCTGACTGTTGTGACACAAAAATGTATCTGTTGAAAGTAGTCTTGTGTAGGCCCGACATCCCAGTGTGGTTTCGCAGTTCCACGGGTCAAATCGCTGTACTATCCAGTTTTGGGCCTTTGATATCTAAAAAAAAAGCAGTTTGAGTGTGTCGCTCACAGTTCAACCGCAAATATCTCTATTTAAAAAAGTGTGGTATACCCCAGTAAACAAAAACTGTGGTTTTGCCATCCCACGGTAAAAAATCTCTATTATTCAGCTTTTGGTAGTTTTTTCCATAAAGAAAAACAGTAGTGTCTCCTGACTGTTGTGACACAAAAATATATCTGTTGAAAATAGTCTTGTGTAGGCCCGACATCCCAGTGTGGTTTCGCAGTTCCACGGGTCAAATCGCTGTACTGTACAGTTTTGGGCCTTTGGTATCTAAAAAAAAGCAGTTTGAGTGTGTCGCTCACTGTTCTGCCGCAAATATCTCAATTTAAAAAAGTGTGGTATACCCCAGTAAACAATAACTGTGGTTTTGCCATCCCATGGTAAAAAATCTCTATTATTCAGCTTTTGGTATTTTTTTCCGTAAAGAAAAACAGTAGTGTCTCCTGACTTTTGTGACACAAAAATGTTTCTGTTGAAAATAGTCTTGTGTAGGTCCGAAATCCCAGTGTGGTTTCGCAGTTCCACGGGTCAAATCGCTGTACTATCCAGTTTCGGGCCTTTGATATCTAAAAAAAAAGCAGTTTGAGTGTGTCGCTCACTGTTCAGCCGCAAATATCTCTATTTAAAAAAGTGTGGTATACCCCAGTAAACAAAAACTGTGGTTTTGCCATCCCACGGTAAAAAATCTCTATTATTCAGCTTTTGGTAGTTTTTTCCATAAAGAAAAATTGTAGTGTCTCCTGACTCTTGTGACACAAAAATGTATCTGTTGAAAATAGTCTTGTGTAGGCCCGACATCCCAGTGTGGTTTCACAGTTCCACGGGTCAAATCGCTGTACTATCCAGTTTTGGGCCTTTGGTATCTAAAAAAAAAAGCAGTTTTTGTGTGTCGCTCACTGTTCAGCCGCAAATATCTCTATTTAAAAAAGTGTGGTATACCCCAGTAAACAATAACTGTGGTTTTCCCATCCCACAGTAAAAAATCTCTATTTTTCAGCGTTTGGTAGTTTTTTACGTAAAGAAAAACAGTAGTGTCTCCTGACTGTTGTGACACAAAAATATATCTGTTGAAAATAGTCTTGTGTAGGCCCGACATCCCAGTGTGGTTTCGCAGTTCCACGGGTCAAATCGCTGTACTATCCAGTTTTGGGCCTTTGGTATCTAAAAAAAAGCAGTTTGAGTGTGTCGCTCACTGTTCAGCCGCAAATACCTCTATTTAAAAAAGTGTGGTATACCCCAGTAAACAATAACTGTGGTTTTGCCATCCCACGGTAAAAAATCTCTATTATTCAGCTTTTGGTAGTTTTTTCCGTAAAGAAAAACAGTAGTGTCTCCTGACTGTTGTGACACAAAAATATATCTGTTGAAAATAGTCTTGTGTAGGCCCGACATCCCAGTGTGGTTTTCACAGTTCCACGCGTCAAATCGCTGTACTATCCAGTTTTGGGCCTTTGGTATCTAAAAAAAAGCAGTTTGAGTGTGTCGCTCACTGTTCAGCTGCAAATACCTCTATTTAAAAAAGTGTGGTATACCCCAGTAAACAATAACTGTGGTTTTGCCATCCCACGGTAAAAAATCTCTATTATTCAGCTTTTGGTAGTTTTTTCCATAAAGAAAAACAGTAGTGTCTCCTGACTGTTGTGACACAAAAATGTATCTGTTGAAAATAGTCTTGTGTAGGCCCGACATCCCAGTGTGGTTTCGCAGTTCCACGGGTCAAATCGCTGTACTATCCAGTTTTGGGCCTTTGGTATCTAAAAAAAAGCAGTTTGAGTGTGTCGCTCACTGTTCAGCTGCAAATACCTCTATTTAAAAAAGTGTGGTATACCCCAGTAAACTATAACTGTGGTTTTGCCATCCCACGGTAAAAAATCTCTATTATTCAGCTTTTGGTAGCTTTTTCCGTAAAGAAAAACAGTAGTGTCTCCTGACTGCTGTGACACAAAAATATATCTGTTGAAAATAGTCTTGTGTAGGCCCGACATCCCAGTGTGGTTTCGCAGTTCCACGGGTCAAATCGCTGTACTATCCAGTTTTGGGGCTTTGGTATCTTAAAAAAAAGCAATTTGAGTGTGTCGCTCACTGTTCTGCCGCAAATATCTCTATTTAAAAAAGTGTGGTATACCCCAGTAAACAATAACCGTGGTTTTGCCATCCCACGGTAAAAAATCTCTATTATTCAGCTTTTGGTAGTTTTTTCCATAAAGAAAAACAGTAGTGTCTCCTGACTGTTGTGACACAAAAATGTATCTGTTGAAAATAGTCTTGTGTAGGCCCGAAATCCCAGTGTGGTTTCGCAGTTCCACGGGTCAAATCGCTGTACTATCCAGTTTTGGGCCTTTGGTATTTAAAAAAAAGCAGTTTGAGTGTGTCGCTCACTGTTCTGCCGCAAATACCTCTATTTAAAAAAGTGTGGTATACCCCAGTAAACAATAACTGTGGTTTTGCCATCCCACGGTAAAAAATCTCTATTATTCAGCTTTTGGTAGTTTTTTCCATAAAGAAAAACAGTAGTGTCTCCTGACTGTTGTGACACAAAAATGTATCTGTTGAAAGTAGTCTTGTGTAGGCCCGACATCCCAGTGTGGTTTCGCAGTTCCACGGGTCAAATCGCTGTACTATCCAGTTTTGGGCCTTTGATATCTAAAAAAAAAGCAGTTTGAGTGTGTCGCTCACAGTTCAACCGCAAATATCTCTATTTAAAAAAGTGTGGTATACCCCAGTAAACAAAAACTGTGGTTTTGCCATCCCACGGTAAAAAATCTCTATTATTCAGCTTTTGGTAGTTTTTTCCATAAAGAAAAACAGTAGTGTCTCCTGACTGTTGTGACACAAAAATATATCTGTTGAAAATAGTCTTGTGTAGGCCCGACATCCCAGTGTGGTTTCGCAGTTCCACGGGTCAAATCGCTGTACTGTACAGTTTTGGGCCTTTGGTATCTAAAAAAAAGCAGTTTGAGTGTGTCGCTCACTGTTCAGCCGCAAATACCTCTATTTAAAAAAGTGTGGTATACCCCAGTAAACAATAACTGTGGTTTTGCCATCCCACGGTAAAAAATCTCTATTATTCAGCTTTTGGTAGTTTTTTCCGTAAAGAAAAACAGTAGTGTCTCCTGACTGTTGTGACACAAAAATATATCTGTTGAAAATAGTCTTGTGTAGGCCCGACATCCCAGTGTGGTTTCGCAGTTCCACGGGTCAAATCGCTGTACTATCCAGTTTTGGGCCTTTGGTATCTAAAAAAAAGCAGTTTGAGTGTGTCGCTCACTGTTCAGCCGCAAGTACCTCTATTTAAAAAAGAGTGGTATACCCCAGTAAACAATAACTGTGGTTTTGCCATCCCACAGTAAAAAATCTCTATTATTCAGCTTTTGGTAGTTTTTTCCATAAAGAAAAATTGTAGTGTCTCCTGACTGTTGTGACACAAAAATGTATCTGTTGAAAATAGTCTTGTGTAGGCCCGACATCCCAGTGTGGTTTCACAGTTCCACGGGTCAAATCGCTGTACTATCCAGTTTTGGGCCTTTGGTATCTAAAAAAAAAAGCAGTTTGAGTGTGTCGCTCACTGTTCAGCCGCAAATATCTCTATTTAAAAAAGTGTGGTATACCCCAGTAAACAATAACTGTGGTTTTCCCATCCCACTGTAAAAAATCTCTATTATTCAGCTTTTGGTAGTTTTTTCCGTAAAGAAAAACAGTAGTGTCTCCTGACTGTTGTGACACAAAAATATATCTGTTGAAAATAGTCTTGTGTAGGCCCGACATCCCAGTGTGGTTTCGCAGTTCCACGGGTCAAATCGCTGTACTATCCAGTTTGGGGCCTTTGGTATCTAAAAAAAAGCAGTTTGAGTGTGTCGCTCACTGTTCAGCTGCAAGTACCTCTATTTAAAAAAGTGTGGTATACCCCAGTAAACAATAACTGTGGTTTTGCCATCCCATGGTAAAAAATCTCTATTATTCAGCTTTTGGTAGTTTTTTCCGTAAAGAAAAACAGTAGTGTCTCCTGACTGTTGTGACACAAAAATGTATCTGTTGAAAATAGTCTTGTGTAGGCCCGAAATCCCAGTGTGGTTTCGCAGTTCCACGGGTCAAATCGCTGTACTATCCAGTTTTGGGCCTTTGATATCTAAAAAAAAAGCATTTTGAGTGTGTCACTCAATGTTCAGCCGCAAATATCTCTATTTAAAAAAGTGTGATATACCCCTGTAAACAAAAACTGTGGTTTTGCCATCCCACGGTAAAAAATCTCTATTATTCAGATTTGGTAGTTTTTTCCGTAAAGAAAAACAGTAGTGTCTCCTGACTGTTGTGACACAAAAATATATCTGTTGAAAAAAGTCTTGTGTAGGCCCGACATCCCAGTGTGGATTTCGCAGTTCCACGGGTCAAATCGCTGTACTATCCAGTTTTGGGCCTTTGGTATCTAAAACAAAGCAGTTTGAGTGTGTCGCTCACTGTTCAGCCGCAAATACCTCTATTTAAAAAAGTCTGGTATACCCCAGTAAACAATAACTGTGGTTTTGCCATCCCACGGTAAAAAATCTCTATTATTCAGCTTTTGGTAGTTTTTTCCATAAAGAAAAACAGTAGTGTCTCCTGACTGTTGTGACACAAAAATGTATCTGTTGAAAATAGTCTTGTGTACGCCCGACATCCCAGTGTGGTTTCACAGTTCCACGGGTCAAATCGCTGTACTATCCAGTTTTGGGCCTTTGGTATCTAAAAAAAAAGCAGTTTGAGTGTGTCGATCACTGTTCAGCCGCAAATATCTCTATTTAAAAAAGTGTGGTATAAGCCAGTAAACAATAACTGTGGTTTTCCCATCCCACGGTAAAAAATCTCTATTATTCAGCTTTTGGTAGTTTTTTCCGTAAAGAAAAACAGTAGTGTCTCCTGACTGTTGTGACACAAAAATATATCTGTTGAAAATAGTCTTGTGTAGGCCCGACATCCCAGTGTGGATTTCGCAGTTCCACGGGTCAAATCGCTGTACTATCCAGTTTTGGGCCTTTGGTATCTAAAACAAAGCAGTTTGAGTGTGTCGCTCACTGTTCAGCCGCAAATACCTCTATTTAATAAAGTCTGGTATACCCCAGTAAACAATAACTGTGGTTTTGCCATCCCACGGTAAAAAATCTCTATTATTCAGCTTTTGGTAGTTTTTTCCATAAAGAAAAACAGTAGTGTCTCCTGACTGTTGTGACACAAAAATGTATCTGTTGAAAATAGTCTTGTGTAGGCCCGACATCCCAGTGTGGTTTCACAGTTCCACGGGTCAAATCGCTGTACTATCCAGTTTTGGGCCTTTGGTATCTAAAAAAAAGCAGTTTGAGTGTGTCGATCACTGTTCAGCCGCAAATATCTCTATTTAAAAAAGTGTGGTATACCCCAGTAAACAATAACTGTGGTTTTCCCATCCCACGGTAAAAAATCTCTATTATTCAGCTTTTGGTAGTTTTTTCCGTAAAGAAAAACAGTAGTGTCTCCTGACTGTTGTGACACAAAAATATATCTGTTGAAAATAGTCTTGTGTAGGCCCGACATCCCAGTGTGGTTTCGCAGTTCCACGGGTCAAATCGCTGTACTATCCAGTTTGGGGCCTTTGGTATCTAAAAAAAAGCAGTTTGAGTGTGTCGCTCACTGTTCAGCTGCAAGTACCTCTATTTAAAAAAGTGTGGTATACCCCAGTAAACAATAACTATGGTTTTGCCATCCCACGGTAAAAAATCTCTATTATTCAGCTTTTGGTAGTTTTTTCCATAAAGAAAAACAGTAGTGTCTCCTGACTGTTGTGACACAAAAATATATCTGTTGAAAATAGTCTTGTGTAGGCCCGACATCCCAGTGTGGTTTCGCAGTTCCACGGGTCAAATCGCTGTACTATCCAGTTTTGGGCCTTTGGTATCTAAAAAAAAGCAGTTTGAGTGTGTCGCACACTGTTCTGCCTCAAATATCTCTATTTAGAAAAGTGTGGTATACCCCAGTAAACAATATCTGTGGTTTTGCCATCCCATGGTAAAAAATCTCTATTATTCAGCTTTTGGTAGTTTTTTCCGTAAAGAAAACAGTAGTGTCTCCTGACTGTTGTGACACAAAAATATATCTGTTGAAAATAGTCTTGTGTAGGTCCGACATCCCAGTGTGGTTTCACAGTTCCACGGGTCAAATGGCTGTACTATCCAGTTTTGGGCCTTTGGTACCTAAAAAAATAGCAGTTTGAGTGTGTCGCTCACTGTTCAGCCGCAAATATCTCTATTTAAAAAAGTGTGGTATACCCCAGTAAACAATAACTGTGGTTTTGCCATCCCATGGTAAAAAATCTCTATTATTCAGCTTTTGGTAGTTTTTTCCGTAAAGAAAAACAGAAGTGTCTCCTGACTGTTGTGACACAAAAATATATCTGTTGAAAATAGTCTTGTGTAGGCCCGACATCCCAGTGTGGATTTCGCAGTTCCACGGGTCAAATCGCTGTACTATCCAGTTTTGGGCCTTTGGTATCTAAAACAAAGCAGTTTGAGTGTGTCGCTCACTGTTCAGCCGCAAATACCTCTATTTAAAAAAGTCTGGTATACCCCAGTAAACAATAACTGTGGTTTTGCCATCCCACGGTAAAAAATCTCTATTATTCAGCTTTTGGTAGTTTTTTCCATAAAGAAAAACAGTAGTGTCTCCTGACTGTTGTGACACAAAAATGTATCTGTTGAAAATAGTCTTGTGTAGGCCCGACATCCCAGTGTGGTTTCACAGTTCCACGGGTCAAATCGCTGTACTATCCAGTTTTGGGCCTTCGGTATCTAAAAAAAAAGCAGTTTGAGTGTGTCGATCACTGTTCAGCCGCAAATATCTCTATTTAAAAAAGTGTGGTATACCCCAGGAAAACAATAACTGTGTTTTTCCCATCCCACGGTAAAAAATCTCTATTGTTCAGCTTTTGGTAGTTTTTTCCGTAAAGAAAAACAGTAGTGTCTCCTGACTGTTGTGACACAAAAATATATCTGTTGAAAATAGTCTTGTGTAGGCCCGACATCCCAGTGTGGTTTCGCAGTTCCACGGGTCAAATCGCTGTACTATCCAGTTTGGGGCCTTTGGTATCTAAAAAAAAGCAGTTTGAGTGTGTCGCTCACTGTTCAGCTGCAAGTACCTCTATTTAAAAAAGTGTGGTATACCCCAGTAAACAATAACTGTGGTTTTGCCATCCCACGGTAAAAAATCTCTATTATTCAGCTTTTGGTAGTTTTTTCCATAAAGAAAAACAGTAGTGTCTCCTGACTGTTGTGACACAAAAATATATCTGTTGAAAATAATCTTGTGTAGGCCCGACATCCCAGTGTGGTTTCGCAGTTCCACGGGTCAAATCGCTGTACTATCCAGTTTTGGGCCTTTGGTATCTAAAAAAAAGCAGTTTGAGTGTGTCGCACACTGTTCTGCCTCAAATATCTCTATTTAGAAAAGTGTGGTATACCCCAGTAAACAATATCTGTGGTTTTGCCATCCCATGGTAAAAAATCTCTATTATTCAGCTTTTGGTAGTTTTTTCCGTAAAGAAAAACAGTAGTGTCTCCTGACTGTTGTGACACAAAAATATATCTGTTGAAAATAGTCTTGTGTAGGTCCGACATCCCAGTGTGGTTTCACAGTTCCACGGGTCAAATGGCTGTACTATCCAGTTTTGGGCCTTTGGTACCTAAAAAAAAAGCAGTTTGAGTGTGTCGCTCACTGTTCAGCCGCAAATATCTCTATTTAAAAAAGTGTGGTATACCCCAGTAAACAATAACTGTGGTTTTGCCATCCCATGGTAAAAAATCTCTATTATTCAGCTTTTGGTAGTTTTTTCCGTAAAGAAAAACAGTAGTGTCTCCTGACTGTTGTGACACAAAAATGTATCTGTTGAAAATAGTCTTGTGTAGGCCCGAAATCCCAGTGTGGTTTCGCAGTTCCACGGGTCAAATCGCTGTACTATCCAGTTTTGGGTCTTTGATATCTAAAAAAAAGCAGTTTGAGTGTGTCGCTCACTGTTCAGCCGCAAATATCTCTATTTAAAAAGTGTGGTATACCCCTGTAAACAAAAACTGTGGTTTTGCCATCCCACGGTAAAAAATCTCTATTATTCAGCTTTTGGTAGTTTTTTCCGTAAAGAAAAACAGTAGTGTCTCCTGACTGTTGTGACACAAAAATATATCTGTTGAAAATAGTCTTGTGTAGGCCCGACATCCCAGTGTGGTTTCGCAGTTCCACGGGTCAAATCGCTGTACTATCCAGTTTGGGGCCTTTGGTATCTAAAAAAAAGCAGTTTGAGTGTGTCGCTCACTGTTCAGCTGCAAGTACCTCTATTTAAAAAAGTGTGGTATACCCCAGTAAACAATAACTATGGTTTTGCCATCCCACGGTAAAAAATCTCTATTATTCAGCTTTTGGTAGTTTTTTCCATAAAGAAAAACAGTAGTGTCTCCTGACTGTTGTGACACAAAAATATATCTGTTGAAAATAGTCTTGTGTAGGCCCGACATCCCAGTGTGGTTTCGCAGTTCCACGGGTCAAATCGCTGTACTATCCAGTCTTGGGCCTTTGGTATCTAAAAAAAAGCAGTTTGAGTGTGTCGCACACTGTTCTGCCTCAAATATCTCTATTTAGAAAAGTGTGGTATACCCCAGTAAACAATATCTGTGGTTTTGCCATCCCATGGTAAAAAATCTCTATTATTCAGCTTTTGGTAGTTTTTTCCGTAAAGAAAACAGTAGTGTCTCCTGACTGTTGTGACACAAAAATATATCTGTTGAAAATAGTCTTGTGTAGGTCCGACATCCCAGTGTGGTTTCACAGTTCCACGGGTCAAATGGCTGTACTATCCAGTTTTGGGCCTTTGGTACCTAAAAAAATAGCAGTTTGAGTGTGTCGCTCACTGTTCAGCCGCAAATATCTCTATTTAAAAAAGTGTGGTATACCCCAGTAAACAATAACTGTGGTTTTGCCATCCCATGGTAAAAAATCTCTATTATTCAGCTTTTGGTAGTTTTTTCCGTAAAGAAAAACAGAAGTGTCTCCTGACTGTTGTGACACAAAAATATATCTGTTGAAAATAGTCTTGTGTAGGCCCGACATCCCAGTGTGGATTTCGCAGTTCCACGGGTCAAATCGCTGTACTATCCAGTTTTGGGCCTTTGGTATCTAAAACAAAGCAGTTTGAGTGTGTCGCTCACTGTTCAGCCGCAAATACCTCTATTTAAAAAAGTCTGGTATACCCCAGTAAACAATAACTGTGGTTTTGCCATCCCACGGTAAAAAATCTCTATTATTCAGCTTTTGGTAGTTTTTTCCATAAAGAAAAACAGTAGTGTCTCCTGACTGTTGTGACACAAAAATGTATCTGTTGAAAATAGTCTTGTGTAGGCCCGACATCCCAGTGTGGTTTCACAGTTCCACGGGTCAAATCGCTGTACTATCCAGTTTTGGGCCTTTGGTATCTAAAAAAAAAGCAGTTTCAGTGTGTCGATCACTGTTCAGCCGCAAATATCTCTATTTAAAAAAGTGTGGTATACCCCAGTAAACAATAACTGTGTTTTTCCCATCCCACGGTAAAAAATCTCTATTGTTCAGCTTTTGGTAGTTTTTTCCGTAAAGAAAAACAGTAGTGTCTCCTGACTGTTGTGACACAAAAATATATCTGTTGAAAATAGTCTTGTGTAGGCCCGACATCCCAGTGTGGTTTCGCAGTTCCACGGGTCAAATCGCTGTACTATCCAGTTTGGGGCCTTTGGTATCTAAAAAAAAGCAGTTTGAGTGTGTCGCTCACTGTTCAGCTGCAAGTACCTCTATTTAAAAAAGTGTGGTATACCCCAGTAAACAATAACTGTGGTTTTGCCATCCCACGGTAAAAAATCTCTATTATTCAGCTTTTGGTAGTTTTTTCCATAAAGAAAAACAGTAGTGTCTCCTGACTGTTGTGACACAAAAATATATCTGTTGAAAATAATCTTGTGTAGGCCCGACATCCCAGTGTGGTTTCGCAGTTCCACGGGTCAAATCGCTGTACTATCCAGTTTTGGGCCTTTGGTATCTAAAAAAAAGCAGTTTGAGTGTGTCGCACACTGTTCTGCCTCAAATATCTCTATTTAGAAAAGTGTGGTATACCCCAGTAAACAATATCTGTGGTTTTGCCATCCCATGGTAAAAAATCTCTATTATTCAGCTTTTGGTAGTTTTTTCCGTAAAGAAAAACAGTAGTGTCTCCTGACTGTTGTGACACAAAAATATATCTGTTGAAAATAGTCTTGTGTAGGTCCGACATCCCAGTGTGGTTTCACAGTTCCACGGGTCAAATGGCTGTACTATCCAGTTTTGGGCCTTTGGTACCTAAAAAAAAAGCAGTTTGAGTGTGTCGCTCACTGTTCAGCCGCAAATATCTCTATTTAAAAAAGTGTGGTATACCCCAGTAAACAATAACTGTGGTTTTGCCATCCCATGGTAAAAAATCTCTATTATTCAGCTTTTGGTAGTTTTTTCCGTAAAGAAAAACAGTAGTGTCTCCTGACTGTTGTGACACAAAAATGTATCTGTTGAAAATAGTCTTGTGTAGGCCCGAAATCCCAGTGTGGTTTCGCAGTTCCACGGGTCAAATCGCTGTACTATCCAGTTTTGGGTCTTTGATATCTAAAAAAAAGCAGTTTGAGTGTGTCGCTCACTGTTCAGCCGCAAATATCTCTATTTAAAAAGTGTGGTATACCCCTGTAAACAAAAACTGTGGTTTTGCCATCCCACGGTAAAAAATCTCTATTATTCAGCTTTTGGTAGTTTTTTCCGTAAAGAAAAACAGTAGTGTCTCATGACTGTTGTGACACAAAAATATATCTGTTGAAAATAGTCTTGTGTAGGCCCGACATCCCAGTGTGGTTTCGCAGTTCCACGGGTCAAATCGCTGTACTGTACAGTTTTGGGCCTTTGGTATCTAAAAAAAAGCAGTTTGAGTGTGTCGCTCACTGTTCAGCCGCAAATACCTCTATTTAAAAAAGTGTGGTATACCCCAGTAAACAATAACTGTGGTTTTGCCATCCCACGGTAAAAAATCTCTATTATTCAGCTTTTGGTAGTTTTTTCCGTAAAGAAAAACAGTAGTGTCTCCTGACTGTTGTGACACAAAAATATATCTGTTGAAAATAGTCTTGTGTAGGCCCGACATCCCAGTGTGGTTTCGCAGTTCCACGGGTCAAATCGCTGTACTATCCAGTTTGGGGCCTTTGGTATCTAGAAAAAAGCAGTTTGAGTGTGTCGCTCACTGTTCAGCTGCAAGTACCTCTATTTAAAAAAGTGTGGTATACCCCAGTAAACAATAACTATGGTTTTGCCATCCCACGGTAAAAATTCTCTATTATTCAGCTTTTGGTAGTTTTTTCCATAAAGAAAAACAGTAGTGTCTCCTGACTGTTGTGACACAAAAATATATCTGTTGAAAATAGTCTTGTGTAGGCCCGACATCCCAGTGTGGTTTCGCAGTTCCACGGGTCAAATCGCTGTACTATCCAGTCTTGGGCCTTTGGTATCTAAAAAAAAGCAGTTTGAGTGTGTCGCACACTGTTCTGCCTCAAATATCTCTATTTAGAAAAGTGTGGTATACCCCAGTAAACAATATCTGTGGTTTTGCCATCCCATGGTAAAAAATCTCTATTATTCAGCTTTTGGTAGTTTTTTCCGTAAAGAAAACAGTAGTGTCTCCTGACTGTTGTGACACAAAAATATATCTGTTGAAAATAGTCTTGTGTAGGTCCGACATCCCAGTGTGGTTTCACAGTTCCACGGGTCAAATGGCTGTACTATCCAGTTTTGGGCCTTTGGTATCTAAAACAAAGCAGTTTGAGTGTGTCGCTCACTGTTCAGCCGCAAATACCTCTATTTAAAAAAGTCTGGTATACCCCAGTAAACAATAACTGTGGTTTTGCCATCCCACGGTAAAAAATCTCTATTATTCAGCTTTTGGTAGTTTTTTCCATAAAGAAAAACAGTAGTGTCTCCTGACTGTTGTGACACAAAAATGTATCTGTTGAAAATAGTCTTGTGTAGGCCCGACATCCCAGTGTGGTTTCACAGTTCCACGGGTCAAATCGCTGTACTATCCAGTTTTGGGCCTTTGGTATCTAAAAAAAAAGCAGTTTGAGTGTGTCGATCACTGTTCAGCCGCAAATATCTCTATTTAAAAAAGTGTGGTATACCCCAGTAAACAATAACTGTGTTTTTCCCATCCCACGGTAAAAAATCTCTATTGTTCAGCTTTTGGTAGTTTTTTCCGTAAAGAAAAACAGTAGTGTCTCCTGACTGTTGTGACACAAAAATATATCTGTTGAAAATAGTCTTGTGTAGGCCCGACATCCCAGTGTGGTTTCGCAGTTCCACGGGTCAAATCGCTGTACTATCCAGTTTGGGGCCTTTGGTATCTAAAAAAAAGCAGTTTGAGTGTGTCGCTCACTGTTCAGCTGCAAGTACCTCTATTTAAAAAAGTGTGGTATACCCCAGTAAACAATAACTGTGGTTTTGCCATCCCACGGTAAAAAATCTCTATTATTCAGCTTTTGGTAGTTTTTTCCATAAAGAAAAACAGTAGTGTCTCCTGACTGTTGTGACACAAAAATATATCTGTTGAAAATAATCTTGTGTAGGCCCGACATCCCAGTGTGGTTTCGCAGTTCCACGGGTCAAATCGCTGTACTATCCAGTTTTGGGCCTTTGGTATCTAAAAAAAAGCAGTTTGAGTGTGTCGCACACTGTTCTGCCTCAAATATCTCTATTTAGAAAAGTGTGGTATACCCCAGTAAACAATATCTGTGGTTTTGCCATCCCATGGTAAAAAATCTCTATTATTCAGCTTTTGGTAGTTTTTTCCGTAAAGAAAAACAGTAGTGTCTCCTGACTGTTGTGACACAAAAATATATCTGTTGAAAATAGTCTTGTGTAGGTCCGACATCCCAGTGTGGTTTCACAGTTCCACGGGTCAAATGGCTGTACTATCCAGTTTTGGGCCTTTGGTACCTAAAAAAAAAGCAGTTTGAGTGTGTCGCTCACTGTTCAGCCGCAAATATCTCTATTTAAAAAAGTGTGGTATACCCCAGTAAACAATAACTGTGGTTTTGCCATCCCATGGTAAAAAATCTCTATTATTCAGCTTTTGGTAGTTTTTTCCGTAAAGAAAAACAGTAGTGTCTCCTGACTGTTGTGACACAAAAATGTATCTGTTGAAAATAGTCTTGTGTAGGCCCGAAATCCCAGTGTGGTTTCGCAGTTCCACGGGTCAAATCGCTGTACTATCCAGTTTTGGGTCTTTGATATCTAAAAAAAAGCAGTTTGAGTGTGTCGCTCACTGTTCAGCCGCAAATATCTCTATTTAAAAAGTGTGGTATACCCCTGTAAACAAAAACTGTGGTTTTGCCATCCCACGGTAAAAAATCTCTATTATTCAGCTTTTGGTAGTTTTTTCCGTAAAGAAAAACAGTAGTGTCTCATGACTGTTGTGACACAAAAATATATCTGTTGAAAATAGTCTTGTGTAGGCCCGACATCCCAGTGTGGTTTCGCAGTTCCACGGGTCAAATCGCTGTACTGTACAGTTTTGGGCCTTTGGTATCTAAAAAAAAGCAGTTTGAGTGTGTCGCTCACTGTTCAGCCGCAAATACCTCTATTTAAAAAAGTGTGGTATACCCCAGTAAACAATAACTGTGGTTTTGCCATCCCACGGTAAAAAATCTCTATTATTCAGCTTTTGGTAGTTTTTTCCGTAAAGAAAAACAGTAGTGTCTCCTGACTGTTGTGACACAAAAATATATCTGTTGAAAATAGTCTTGTGTAGGCCCGACATCCCAGTGTGGTTTCGCAGTTCCACGGGTCAAATCGCTGTACTATCCAGTTTTGGGCCTTTGGTATCTAAAAAAAAGCAGTTTGAGTGTGTCGCTCACTGTTCAGCCGCAAGTACCTCTATTTAAAAAAGAGTGGTATACCCCAGTAAACAATAACTGTGGTTTTGCCATCCCACAGTAAAAAATCTCTATTATTCAGCTTTTGGTAGTTTTTTCCATAAAGAAAAATTGTAGTGTCTCCTGACTGTTGTGACACAAAAATGTATCTGTTGAAAATAGTCTTGTGTAGGCCCGACATCCCAGTGTGGTTTCACAGTTCCACGGGTCAAATCGCTGTACTATCCAGTTTTGGGCCTTTGGTATCTAAAAAAAAAAGCAGTTTGAGTGTGTCGCTCACTGTTCAGCCGCAAATATCTCTATTTAAAAAAGTGTGGTATACCCCAGTAAACAATAACTGTGGTTTTCCCATCCCACTGTAAAAAATCTCTATTATTCAGCTTTTGGTAGTTTTTTCCGTAAAGAAAAACAGTAGTGTCTCCTGACTGTTGTGACACAAAAATATATCTGTTGAAAATAGTCTTGTGTAGGCCCGACATCCCAGTGTGGTTTCGCAGTTCCACGGGTCAAATCGCTGTACTATCCAGTTTGGGGCCTTTGGTATCTAAAAAAAAGCAGTTTGAGTGTGTCGCTCACTGTTCAGCTGCAAGTACCTCTATTTAAAAAAGTGTGGTATACCCCAGTAAACAATAACTGTGGTTTTGCCATCCCATGGTAAAAAATCTCTATTATTCAGCTTTTGGTAGTTTTTTCCGTAAAGAAAAACAGTAGTGTCTCCTGACTGTTGTGACACAAAAATGTATCTGTTGAAAATAGTCTTGTGTAGGCCCGAAATCCCAGTGTGGTTTCGCAGTTCCACGGGTCAAATCGCTGTACTATCCAGTTTTGGGCCTTTGATATCTAAAAAAAAAGCATTTTGAGTGTGTCACTCAATGTTCAGCCGCAAATATCTCTATTTAAAAAAGTGTGATATACCCCTGTAAACAAAAACTGTGGTTTTGCCATCCCACGGTAAAAAATCTCTATTATTCAGATTTGGTAGTTTTTTCCGTAAAGAAAAACAGTAGTGTCTCCTGACTGTTGTGACACAAAAATATATCTGTTGAAAAAAGTCTTGTGTAGGCCCGACATCCCAGTGTGGATTTCGCAGTTCCACGGGTCAAATCGCTGTACTATCCAGTTTTGGGCCTTTGGTATCTAAAACAAAGCAGTTTGAGTGTGTCGCTCACTGTTCAGCCGCAAATACCTCTATTTAAAAAAGTCTGGTATACCCCAGTAAACAATAACTGTGGTTTTGCCATCCCACGGTAAAAAATCTCTATTATTCAGCTTTTGGTAGTTTTTTCCATAAAGAAAAACAGTAGTGTCTCCTGACTGTTGTGACACAAAAATGTATCTGTTGAAAATAGTCTTGTGTAGGCCCGACATCCCAGTGTGGTTTCACAGTTCCACGGGTCAAATCGCTGTACTATCCAGTTTTGGGCCTTTGGTATCAAAAAAAAAAGCAGTTTGAGTGTGTCGATCACTGTTCAGCCGCAAATATCTCTATTTAAAAAAGTGTG
Organism: Phyllobates terribilis; assembly: GCF_046119375.1. Classification (NCBI taxonomy): domain Eukaryota; kingdom Metazoa; phylum Chordata; class Amphibia; order Anura; family Dendrobatidae; genus Phyllobates; species Phyllobates terribilis. The sequence goes on from NW_027362764.1 coordinate 451,920,848, forward strand.
GTATACCCCAGTAAACAATAACTGTGGTTTTCCCATCCCACGGTAAAAAATCTCTATTATTCAGCTTTTGGTAGTTTTTTCCGTAAAGAAAAACAGTAGTGTCTCCTGACTGTTGTGACACAAAAATATATCTGTTGAAAATAGTCTTGTGTAGGCCCGACATCCCAGTGTGGTTTCGCAGTTCCACGGGTCAAATCGCTGTACTATCCAGTTTGGGGCCTTTGGTATCTAAAAAAAAGCAGTTTGAGTGTGTCGCTCACTGTTCAGCTGCAAGTACCTCTATTTAAAAAAGTGTGGTATACCCCAGTAAACAATAACTGTGGTTTTGCCATCCCACGGTAAAAAATCTCTATTATTCAGCTTTTGGTAGTTTTTTCCATAAAGAAAAACAGTAGTGTCTCCTGACTGTTGTGACACAAAAATATATCTGTTGAAAATAGTCTTGTGTAGGCCCGACATCCCAGTGTGGTTTCGCAGTTCCACGGGTCAAATCGCTGTACTATCCAGTTTTGGGCCTTTGGTATCTAAAAAAAAGCAGTTTGAGTGTGTCGCACACTGTTCTGCCTCAAATATCTCTATTTAGAAAAGTGTGGTATACCCCAGTAAACAATATCTGTGGTTTTGCCATCCCATGGTAAAAAATCTCTATTATTCAGCTTTTGGTAGTTTTTTCCGTAAAGAAAAACAGTAGTGTCTCCTGACTGTTGTGACACAAAAATATATCTGTTGAAAATAGTCTTGTGTAGGTCCGACATCCCAGTGTGGTTTCACAGTTCCACGGGTCAAATGGCTGTACTATCCAGTTTTGGGCCTTTGGTACCTAAAAAAATAGCAGTTTGAGTGTGTCGCTCACTGTTCAGCCGCAAATATCTCTATTTAAAAAAGTGTGGTATACCCCAGTAAACAATAACTGTGGTTTTGCCATCCCATGGTAAAAAATCTCTATTATTCAGCTTTTGGTAGTTTTTTCCGTAAAGAAAAACAGAAGTGTCTCCTGACTGTTGTGACACAAAAATATATCTGTTGAAAATAGTCTTGTGTAGGCCCGACATCCCAGTGTGGATTTCGCAGTTCCACGGGTCAAATCGCTGTACTATCCAGTTTTGGGCCTTTGGTATCTAAAACAAAGCAGTTTGAGTGTGTCGCTCACTGTTCAGCCGCAAATACCTCTATTTAAAAAAGTCTGGTATACCCCAGTAAACAATAACTGTGGTTTTGCCATCCCACGGTAAAAAATCTCTATTATTCAGCTTTTGGTAGTTTTTTCCATAAAGAAAAACAGTAGTGTCTCCTGACTGTTGTGACACAAAAATGTATCTGTTGAAAATAGTCTTGTGTAGGCCCGACATCCCAGTGTGGTTTCACAGTTCCACGGGTCAAATCGCTGTACTATCCAGTTTTGGGCCTTTGGTATCTAAAAAAAAAGCAGTTTGAGTGTGTCGATCACTGTTCAGCCGCAAATATCTCTATTTAAAAAAGTGTGGTATACCCCAGTAAACAATAACTGTGGTTTTCCCATCCCACGGTAAAAAATCTCTATTGTTCAGCTTTTGGTAGTTTTTTCCGTAAAGAAAAACAGTAGTGTCTCCTGACTGTTGTGACACAAAAATATATCTGTTGAAAATAATCTTGTGTAGGCCCGACATCCCAGTGTGGTTTCACAGTTCCACGGGTCAAATCGCTGTACTATCCAGTTTTGGGCCTTTGGTATCTAAAAAAAAGCAGTTTGAGTGTGTCGCACACTGTTCTGCCTCAAATATCTCTATTTAGAAAAGTGTGGTATACCCCAGTAAACAATATCTGTGGTTTTGCCATCCCATGGTAAAAAATCTCTATTATTCAGCTTTTGGTAGTTTTTTCCGTAAAGAAAAACAGTAGTGTCTCCTGACTGTTGTGACACAAAAATATATCTGTTGAAAATAGTCTTGTGTAGGTCCGACATCCCAGTGTGGTTTCACAGTTCCACGGGTCAAATGGCTGTACTATCCAGTTTTGGGCCTTTGGTACCTAAAAAAAAAGCAGTTTGAGTGTGTCGCTCACTGTTCAGCCGCAAATATCTCTATTTAAAAAAGTGTGGTATACCCCAGTAAACAATAACTGTGGTTTTGCCATCCCATGGTAAAAAATCTCTATTATTCAGCTTTTGGTAGTTTTTTCCGTAAAGAAAAACAGTAGTGTCTCCTGACTGTTGTGACACAAAAATGTATCTGTTGAAAATAGTCTTGTGTAGGCCCGAAATCCCAGTGTGGTTTCGCAGTTCCACGGGTCAAATCGCTGTACTATCCAGTTTTGGGTCTTTGATATCTAAAAAAAAGCAGTTTGAGTGTGTCGCTCACTGTTCAGCCGCAAATATCTCTATTTAAAAAGTGTGGTATACCCCTGTAAACAAAAACTGTGGTTTTGCCATCCCACGGTAAAAAATCTCTATTATTCAGCTTTTGGTAGTTTTTTCCGTAAAGAAAAACAATAGTGTCTCATGACTGTTGTGACACAAAAATATATCTGTTGAAAATAGTCTTGTGTAGGCCCGACATCCCAGTGTGGTTTCGCAGTTCCATGGGTCAAATCGCTGTACTATAAAGTTTTGGGCCTTTGGTATCTAAAAAAAAGCAGTTTGAGTGTGTCGCTCACTGTTCAGCCGCAAATACCTCTATTTAAAAAAGTGTGGTATACCAGAGTAAACAATAACTGTGGTTTTGCCATCCCACGGTAAAAAATCTCTATTATTCAGCTTTTGGTAGTTTTTTCCGTAAAGAAAAACAGTAGTGTCTCCTGACTGTTGTGACACAAAAATATATCTGTTGAATATAGTCTTGTGTAGGCCCGACATCCCAGTGTGGTTTCGCAGTTCCACGGGTCAAATCGCTGTACTATCCAGTTTTGGGCCTTTGGTATCTAAAACAAAGCAGTTTGAGTGTGTCGCTCACTGTTCAGCCGCAAATACCTCTATTTAAAAAAGTGTGGTATACCCCAGTAAACAATAACTGTGGTTTTGCCATCCCACGGTAAAAAATCTCTATTATTCAGCTTTTGGTAGTTTTTTCCATAAAGAAAAACAGTAGTGTCTCCTGACTGTTGTGACACAAAAATGTATCTGTTGAAAATAGTCTTGTGTAGGCCCGACATCTCAGTGTGGTTTCACAGTTCCACGGGTCAAATCGCTGTACTATCCAGTTTTGAGCTTTTGGTATCTAAAAAAAAGCAGTTTGAGTGTGTCGCTCACTGTTCAGCCGCAAACATCTCTATTTAAAAAAGTGTGGTATACCCCAGTAAACAATAACTGTGGTTTTCCCATCCCACGGTAAAAAATCTCTATTGTTCAGCTTTTGGTAGTTTTTTCCGTAAAGAAAAACAGTAGTGTCTCCTGACTGTTGTGACACAAAAATATATCTGTTGAAAATAATCTTGTGTAGGCCCGACATCCCAGTGTGGTTTCACAGTTCCACGGGTCAAATCGCTGTACTATCCAGTTTTGGGCCTTTGGTATCTAAAAAAAAAGCAGTTTGAGTGTGTCGATCACTGTTCAGCCGCAAATATCTCTATTTAAAAAAGTGTGGTATACCCCAGTAAACAATAACTGTGGTTTTCCCATCCCACGGTAAAAAATCTCTATTGTTCAGCTTTTGGTAGTTTTTTCCGTAAAGAAAAACAGTAGTGTCTCCTGACTGTTGTGACACAAAAATATATCTGTTGAAAATAATCTTGTGTAGGCCCGACATCCCAGTGTGGTTTCACAGTTCCACGGGTCAAATCGCTGTACTATCCAGTTTTGGGCCTTTGGTATCTAAAAAAAAGCAGTTTGAGTGTGTCGCACACTGTTCTGCCTCAAATATCTCTATTTAGAAAAGTGTGGTATACCCCAGTAAACAATATCTGTGGTTTTGCCATCCCATGGTAAAAAATCTCTATTATTCAGCTTTTGGTAGTTTTTTCCGTAAAGAAAAACAGTAGTGTCTCCTGACTGTTGTGACACAAAAATATATCTGTTGAAAATAGTCTTGTGTAGGTCCGACATCCCAGTGTGGTTTCACAGTTCCACGGGTCAAATGGCTGTACTATCCAGTTTTGGGCCTTTGGTACCTAAAAAAAAAGCAGTTTGAGTGTGTCGCTCACTGTTCAGCCGCAAATATCTCTATTTAAAAAAGTGTGGTATACCCCAGTAAACAATAACTGTGGTTTTGCCATCCCATGGTAAAAAATCTCTATTATTCAGCTTTTGGTAGTTTTTTCCGTAAAGAAAAACAGTAGTGTCTCCTGACTGTTGTGACACAAAAATGTATCTGTTGAAAATAGTCTTGTGTAGGCCCGAAATCCCAGTGTGGTTTCGCAGTTCCACGGGTCAAATCGCTGTACTATCCAGTTTTGGGTCTTTGATATCTAAAAAAAAGCAGTTTGAGTGTGTCGCTCACTGTTCAGCCGCAAATATCTCTATTTAAAAAGTGTGGTATACCCCTGTAAACAAAAACTGTGGTTTTGCCATCCCACGGTAAAAAATCTCTATTATTCAGCTTTTGGTAGTTTTTTCCGTAAAGAAAAACAATAGTGTCTCATGACTGTTGTGACACAAAAATATATCTGTTGAAAATAGTCTTGTGTAGGCCCGACATCCCAGTGTGGTTTCGCAGTTCCATGGGTCAAATCGCTGTACTATAAAGTTTTGGGCCTTTGGTATCTAAAAAAAAGCAGTTTGAGTGTGTCGCTCACTGTTCAGCCGCAAATACCTCTATTTAAAAAAGTGTGGTATACCAGAGTAAACAATAACTGTGGTTTTGCCATCCCACGGTAAAAAATCTCTATTATTCAGCTTTTGGTAGTTTTTTCCGTAAAGAAAAACAGTAGTGTCTCCTGACTGTTGTGACACAAAAATATATCTGTTGAATATAGTCTTGTGTAGGCCCGACATCCCAGTGTGGTTTCGCAGTTCCACGGGTCAAATCGCTGTACTATCCAGTTTTGGGCCTTTGGTATCTAAAACAAAGCAGTTTGAGTGTGTCGCTCACTGTTCAGCCGCAAATACCTCTATTTAAAAAAGTGTGGTATACCCCAGTAAACAATAACTGTGGTTTTGCCATCCCACGGTAAAAAATCTCTATTATTCAGCTTTTGCTAGTTTTTTCCATAAAGAAAAACAGTAGTGTCTCCTGACTGTTGTGACACAAAAATGTATCTGTTGAAAATAGTCTTGTGTAGGCCCGACATCTCAGTGTGGTTTCACAGTTCCACGGGTCAAATCGCTGTACTATCCAGTTTTGAGCTTTTGGTATCTAAAAAAAAGCAGTTTGAGTGTGTCGCTCACTGTTCAGCCGCAAACATCTCTATTTAAAAAAGTGTGGTATACCCCAGTAAACAATAACTGTGGTTTTCCCATCCCACGGTAAAAAATCTCTATTATTCAGCTTTTGGTAGTTTTTTCCGTAAAAAAAAACAGTAGTGTCTCCTGACTGTTGTGACACAAAAATATATCTGTTGAAAATAGTCTTGTGTAGGCCCGACATGCCAGTGTGGTTTCGCAGTTCCACGGGTCAAATCGCTGTACTATCCAGTTTTGGGCCTTTGGTATCTAAAAAAAAGCAGTTTGAGTGTGTCGCTCACTGTTCAGCCGCAAATACCTCTATTTAAAAAAGTGTGGTATACCCCAGTAAACAATAACTGTGGTTTTGCCATCCCACGGTAAAAAATCTCTATTATTCAGCTTTTGGTAGTTTTTTCCGTAAAGAAAAACAGTTGTGTCTCCTGACTGTTGTGACACAAAAATATATCTGTTGAAAATAGTCTTGTGTAGGCCCGACATCCCAGTGTGGTTTCGCAGTTCCACGGGTCAAATCGCTGTACTATCCAGTTTTGGGCCTTTGGTATCTAAAAAAAAGCAGTTTGAGTGTGTCGCTCACTGTTCAGCCGCAAACATCTCTATTTAAAAAAGTGTGGTATACCCCAGTAAACAATAACTGTGGTTTTCCCATCCCACGGTAAAAAATCTCTATTATTCAGCTTTTGGTAGTTTTTTCCGTAAAGAAAAACAGTAGTGTCTCCTGACTGTTGTGACACAAAAATATATCTGTTGAAAATAGTCTTGTGTAGGCCCGACATCCCAGTGTGGTTTCGCAGTTCCACGGGTCAAATCGCTGTACTATCCAGTTTGGGGCCTTTGGTATCTAAATAAAAGCAGTTTGAGTGTGTCGCTCACTGTTCAGCTGCAAGTACCTCTATTTAAAAAAGTGTGGTATACCCCAGTAAACAATAACTGTGGTTTTGCCATCCCACGGTAAAAAATCTCTATTATTCAGCTTTTGGTAGTTTTTTCCATAAAGAAAAACAGTAGTGTCTCCTGACTGTTGTGACACAAAAATATATCTGTTGAAAATAGTCTTGTGTAGGCCCGACATCCCAGTGTGGTTTCGCAGTTCCACGGGTCAAATCGCTGTACTATCCAGTTTTGGGCCTTTGGTATTTAAAAAAAAAGCAGTTTGAGTGTGTCGCACACTGTTCTGCCTCAAATATCTCTATTTAGAAAAGTGTGGTATACCCAAGTAAACAATATCTGTGGTTTTGCCATCCCATGGTAAAAAATCTCTATTATTCAGCTTTTGGTAGTTTTTTCCGTAAAGAAAAACAGTAGTGTCTCCTGACTGTTGTGACACAAAAATATATCTGTTGAAAATAGTCTTGTGTAGGTCCGACATCCCAGTGTGGTTTCACAGTTCCACGGGTCAAATGGCTGTACTATCCAGTTTTGGGCCTTTGGTACCTAAAAAAAAAGCAGTTTGAGTGTGTCGCTCACTGTTCAGCCGCAAATATCTCTATTTAAAAAAGTGTGGTATACCCCAGTAAACAATAACTGTGGTTTTGCCATCCCATGGTAAAAAATCTCTATTATTCAGCTTTTGGTAGTTTTTTCCGTAAAGAAAAACAGTAGTGTCTCATGACTGTTGTGACACAAAAATATATCTGTTGAAAATAGTATTGTGTAGGCCCGACATCCCAGTGTGGTTTCGCAGTTCCACGGGTCAAATCGCTGTACTATCCAGTTTTTGGCCTTTGATATCTAAAAAAAAGCAGTTTGAGTGTGTCGCTCACTGTTCAGCCGCAAACATCTCTATTTAAAAAAGTGTGGTATACCCCAGTAAACAATAACTGTGGTTTTCCCATCCCACGGTAAAAAATCTCTATTATTCAGCTTTTGGTAGTTTTTTCCGTAAAAAAAAACAGTAGTGTCTCCTGACTGTTGTGACACAAAAATATATCTGTTGAAAATAGTCTTGTGTAGGCCCGACATCCCAGTGTGGTTTCGCAGTTCCACGGGTCAAATCGCTGTACTATCCAGTTTTGGGCCTTTGGTATCTAAAAAAAAGCAGTTTGAGTGTGTCGCTCACTGTTCAGCCGCAAATACCTCTATTTAAAAAATTGTGGTATACCCCAGTAAACAATAACTGTGGTTTTGCCATCCCACGGTAAAAAATCTCTATTATTCAGCTTTTGGTAGTTTTTTCCGTAAAGAAAAACAGTTGTGTCTCCTGACTGTTGTGACACAAAAATATATCTGTTGAAAATAGTCTTGTGTAGGCCCGACATCCCAGTGTGGTTTCGTAGTTCCATGGGTCAAATCGCTGTACTATCCAGTTTTGGGCCTTTGGTATCTAAAAAAAAGCAGTTTGAGTGTGTCGCTCACTGTTCATCCGCAAATACCTCTATTTAAAAAAGTGTGGTATACCCCAGTAAACAATAACTGTGGTTTTGCCATCCCACGTTAAAAAATCTCTATTATTCAGCTTTTGGTAGTTTTTTCCATAAAGAAAAAGAGTAGTGTCTCCTGACTGTTGTGACACAAAAATATATCTGTTGAAAAGAGTCTTGTGTAGGCCCGACATCCCAGTGTGGTTTCGCAGTTCCACGGGTCAAATCGCTGTACTATCCAGTTTTGGGCCTTTGGTATCTAAAAAAAAAGCAGTTTGAGTGTGTCGCTCACTGTTCTGCCGCAAATATCTCTATTTAAAAAAGTGTGGTATACCCCAGTAAACAATAACTGTGGTTTTGCCATCCCATGGTAAAAAATCTCTATTATTCAGCTTTTGGTAGTTTTTTCCGTAAAGAAAAACAGTAGTGTCTCCTGACTGTTGTGACACAAAAATATATCTGTTGAAAATAGTCTTGTGTAGGCCCGACATCCCAGTGTGGTTTCGCAGTTCCACGGGTCAAATCGCTGTACTATCCAGTTTTGGGCCTTTGGTACCTAAAAAAAAAGCAGTTTGAGTGTGTCGCTCACTGTTCAGCCGCAATATCTCTATTTAAAAAAGTGTGGTATACCCCAGTAAACAATAACTGTGGTTTTGCCATCCCCTGGTAAAAAATCTCTATTGTTCAGCTTTTGGTAGTTTTTTCCGTAAAGAAAAACAGTAGTGTCTCCTGACTGTTGTGACACAAAAATGTATCTGTTGAAAATAGTCTTGTGTAGGCCCGAAATCCCAGTGTGGTTTCGCAGTTCCACGGGTCAAATCGCTGTACTATCCAGTTTTGGGCCTTTGATATCTAAAAAAAAAGCAGTTTGAGTGTGTCGCTCACTGTTCAGCCGCAAATATCTCTATTTAAAAAAGTGTGGTATACCCCAGTAAACAAAAACTGTGGTTTTGCCATCCCACGGTAAAAAAATCTCTATTATTCAGCTTTTGGTAGTTTTTTCCATAAAGAAAAACAGTAGTGTCTCCTGACTGTTGTGACACAAAAATATATCTGTTGAAAATAGTCTTGTGTAGGCCCGACATCCCAGTGTGGTTTCGCAGTTCCACGGGTCAAATCGCTTTGCTATCCAGTTTTGGGCCTTTGGTATCTAAAACAAAGCAGTTTGAGTGTGTCGCTCACTGTTCAGCCGCAAATATCTCTATTTAAAAAAGTGTGGTTTACCCCAGTAAACAATAACTGTGGTTTTCCCATCCCACGGTAAAAAATCTCTATTATTCAGCTTATGGTAGTTTTTTCCGTAAAAAAAAACAGTAGTGTCTCCTGACTGTTGTGACACAAAAATATATCTGTTGAAAATAGTCTTGTGTAGGCCCGACATCCCAGTGTGGTTTCTCAGTTCCACGAGTCAAATCGCTGTACTATCCAGTTTTGGGCCTTTGGTATCTAAAAAAAAGTAGTTTGAGTGTGTCGCTCACTGTTCAGCCGCAAATATCTCTATTTAAAAAAGTGTGGTATACCCCAGTAAACAATAACTGTGGTTTTGCCATCCCACGGTAAAAAATCTCTATTATTCAGCTTTTGGTAGTTTTTTCCATGAAGAAAAACAGTAGTGTCTCCTGACTGTTGTAACAAAAAAATATATCTGTTGAAAATAGTCTTGTGTAGGCCCGACATCCCAGTGTGTTTTCGCAGTTCCACGGGTCAAATCGCTGTACTATCCAGTTTTGGGCATTTGGTATCTAAAAAAAAAGCAGTTTGAGTGTGTCGCTCACTGTTCTGCCGCAAATATCTCTATTTAAAAAAGTGTGGTATACCCCAGTAAACAATAACTGTGGTTTTGCCATCCCATGGTAAAAAATCTCTATTATTCAGCTTTTGGTAGTTTTTTCCGTAAAGAAAAACAGTAGTGTCTCCTGACTGTTGTGACACAAAAATATATCTGTTGAAAATAGTCTTGTGTAGGCCCGACATCCCAGTGTGGTTTCGCAGTTCCACGGGTCAAATCGCTGTACTATCCAGTTTTGGGCATTTGGTACCTAAAAAAAAAGCAGTTTGAGTGTGTCGCTCACTGTTCAGACGCAACTATCTCTATTTAAAAAAGCGTGGTATACCCCAGTAAACAAAAACTGTGGTTTTGCCATCCCACGGTAAAAAATCTCTATTATTCAGCTTTTGGTAGTTTTTTCCATAAAGAAAAACAGTAGTGTCTCCTGACTGTTGTGACACAAAAATATATCTGTTGAAAATAGTCTTGTGTAGGCCCGACATCCCAGTGTGTTTTCGCAGTTCCACGGGTGAAATCACTGTACTATCCAGTTTTGGGCCTTTGGTATCTAAAAAAAAGTAGTTTGAGTGTGTCGCTCACTGTTCAGCCGCAAATATCTCTATTTAAAAAAGTGTGGTGTACCCCAGTAAACAATAACTGTGGTTTTGCCATCCCACGGTAAAAAATCTCTATTATTCAGCTTTTGGTAGTTTATTCCATAAAGAAAAACAGTAGTGTCTCCTGACTGTTGTGACACAAAAATATATCTGTTGAAAATAGTCTTGTGTAGGCCCGACATCCCAGTGTGGTTTCACAGTTCCACGGGTCAAATCGCTGTACTATCCAGTTTTGGGCCTTTGGTATCTAAAAAAAAAGCAGTTTGAGTGTGTCGCTCACTGTTCTGCCGCAAATATCTCTATTTAAAAAAGTGTGGTATACCCCAGTAAACAATAACTGTGGTTTTGCCATCTCATGGTAAAAAATCTCTATTATTCAGCTTTTGGTCGTTTTTTCCGTAAAGAAAAACAGTAGTTTCTCCTGACTGTTGTGACACAAAAATGTATCTGTTGAAAATAGTCTTGTGTAGGCCCGAAATCCCAGTGTGGTTTCGCAGTTCCACGGGTCAAATCGCTGTACTATTCAGTTTTGGGCCTTTCGTATCTTAAAAAAAGCAGTTTGAGTGTGTCGCTCACTGTTCAGCCGCAAATACCTCTATTTACAAAAGTGTGGTATACCCCAGTAAACAATAACTGTGGTTTTCCCATCCCACGGTAAAAAATCTCTATTATTCAGCTTTTGGTAGTTTTTTCCGTAAAGAAAAACAGTAGTGTCTCCTGACTGTTGTGACACAAAAATATATCTGTTGAAAATAGTCTTGTGTAGGCCCGACATCCCAGTGTGGTTTCGCAGTTCCACGGGTCAAATCGCTGTACTATCCAGTTTGGGGCCTTTGGTATCTAAATAAAAGCAGTTTGAGTGTGTCGCTCACTGTTCAGCTGCAAGTACCTCTATTTAAAAAAGTGTGGTATACCCCAGTAAACAATAACTGTGGTTTTGCCATCCCACGGTAAAAAATCTCTATTATTCAGCTTTTGGTAGTTTTTTCCATAAAGAAAAACAGTAGTGTCTCCTGACTGTTGTGACACAAAAATATATCTGTTGAAAATAGTCTTGTGTAGGCCCGACATCCCAGTGTGGTTTCGCAGTTCCACGGGTCAAATCGCTGTACTATCCAGTTTTGGGCCTTTGGTATCTAAAAAAAAAGCAGTTTGAGTGTGTCGCACACTGTTCTGCCTCAAATATCTCTATTTAGAAAAGTGTGGTATACCCAAGTAAACAATATCTGTGGTTTTGCCATCCCATGGTAAAAAATCTCTATTATTCAGCTTTTGGTAGTTTTTTCCGTAAAGAAAAACAGTAGTGTCTCCTGACTGTTGTGACACAAAAATATATCTGTTGAAAATAGTCTTGTGTAGGTCCGACATCCCAGTGTGGTTTCACAGTTCCACGGGTCAAATGGCTGTACTATCCAGTTTTGGGCCTTTGGTACCTAAAAAAAAAGCAGTTTGAGTGTGTCGCTCACTGTTCAGCCGCAAATATCTCTATTTAAAAAAGTGTGGTATACCCCAGTAAACAATAACTGTGGTTTTGCCATCCCATGGTAAAAAATCTCTATTATTCAGCTTTTGGTAGTTTTTTCCGTAAAGAAAAACAGTAGTGTCTCATGACTGTTGTGACACAAAAATATATCTGTTGAAAATAGTATTGTGTAGGCCCGACATCCCAGTGTGGTTTCGCAGTTCCACGGGTCAAATCGCTGTACTATCCAGTTTTTGGCCTTTGATATCTAAAAAAAAGCAGTTTGAGTGTGTTGCTCACTGTTCAGCCGCAAACATCTCTATTTAAAAAAGTGTGGTATACCCCAGTAAACAATAACTGTGGTTTTCCCATCCCACGGTAAAAAATCTCTATTATTCAGCTTTTGGTAGTTTTTTCCGTAAAAAAAAACAGTAGTGTCTCCTGACTGTTGTGACACAAAAATATATCTGTTGAAAATAGTCTTGTGTAGGCCCGACATCCCAGTGTGGTTTCGCAGTTCCACGGGTCAAATCGCTGTACTATCCAGTTTTGGGCCTTTGGTATCTAAAAAAAAGCAGTTTGAGTGTGTCGCTCACTGTTCAGCCGCAAATACCTCTATTTAAAAAATTGTGGTATACCCCAGTAAACAATAACTGTGGTTTTGCCATCCCACGGTAAAAAATCTCTATTATTCAGCTTTTGGTAGTTTTTTCCGTAAAGAAAAACAGTTGTGTCTCCTGACTGTTGTGACACAAAAATATATCTGTTGAAAATAGTCTTGTGTAGGCCCGACATCCCAGTGTGGTTTCGCAGTTCCATGGGTCAAATCGCTGTACTATCCAGTTTTGGGCCTTTCGTATCTAAAAAAAAGCAGTTTGAGTGTGTCGCTCACTGTTCATCCGCAAATACCTCTATTTAAAAAAGTGTGGTATACCCCAGTAAACAATAACTGTGGTTTTGCCATCCCACGTTAAAAAATCTCTATTATTCAGCTTTTGGTAGTTTTTTCCATAAAGAAAAAGAGTAGTGTCTCCTGACTGTTGTGACACAAAAATATATCTGTTGAAAAGAGTCTTGTGTAGGCCCGACATCCCAGTGTGGTTTCGCAGTTCCACGGGTCAAATCGCTGTACTATCCAGTTTTGGGCCTTTGGTATCTAAAAAAAAAGCAGTTTGAGTGTGTCGCTCACTGTTCTGCCGCAAATATCTCTATTTAAAAAAGTGTGGTATACCCCAGTAAACAATAACTGTGGTTTTGCCATCCCATGGTAAAAAATCTCTATTATTCAGCTTTTGGTAGTTTTTTCCGTAAAGAAAAACAGTAGTGTCTCCTGACTGTTGTGACACAAAAATATATCTGTTGAAAATAGTCTTGTGTAGGCCCGACATCCCAGTGTGGTTTCGCAGTTCCACGGGTCAAATCGCTGTACTATCCAGTTTTGGGCCTTTGGTACCTAAAAAAAAAGCAGTTTGAGTGTGTCGCTCACTGTTCAGCCGCAATATCTCTATTTAAAAAAGTGTGGTATACCCCAGTAAACAATAACTGTGGTTTTGCCATCCCCTGGTAAAAAATCTCTATTGTTCAGCTTTTGGTAGTTTTTTCCGTAAAGAAAAACAGTAGTGTCTCCTGACTGTTGTGACACAAAAATGTATCTGTTGAAAATAGTCTTGTGTAGGCCCGAAATCCCAGTGTGGTTTCGCAGTTCCACGGGTCAAATCGCTGTACTATCCAGTTTTGGGCCTTTGATATCTAAAAAAAAAGCAGTTTGAGTGTGTCGCTCACTGTTCAGCCGCAAATATCTCTATTTAAAAAAGTGTGGTATACCCCAGTAAACAAAAACTGTGGTTTTGCCATCCCACGGTAAAAAAATCTCTATTATTCAGCTTTTGGTAGTTTTTTCCATAAAGAAAACAGTAGTGTCTCCTGACTGTTGTGACACAAAAATATATCTGTTGAAAATAGTCTTGTGTAGGCCCGACATCCCAGTGTGGTTTCGCAGTTCCACGGGTCAAATCGCTTTGCTATCCAGTTTTGGGCCTTTGGTATCTAAAACAAAGCAGTTTGAGTGTGTCGCTCACTGTTCAGCCGCAAATATCTCTATTTAAAAAAGTGTGGTTTACCCCAGTAAACAATAACTGTGGTTTTCCCATCCCACGGTAAAAAATCTCTATTATTCAGCTTATGGTAGTTTTTTCCGTAAAAAAAAACAGTAGTGTCTCCTGACTGTTGTGACACAAAAATATATCTGTTGAAAATAGTCTTGTGTAGGCCCGACATCCCAGTGTGGTTTCTCAGTTCCACGAGTCAAATCGCTGTACTATCCAGTTTTGGGCCTTTGGTATCTAAAAAAAAGTAGTTTGAGTGTGTCGCTCACTGTTCAGCCGCAAATATCTCTATTTAAAAAAGTGTGGTATACCCCAGTAAACAATAACTGTGGTTTTGCCATCCCACGGTAAAAAATCTCTATTATTCAGCTTTTGGTAGTTTTTTCCATGAAGAAAAACAGTAGTGTCTCCTGACTGTTGTAACAAAAAAATATATCTGTTGAAAATAGTCTTGTGTAGGCCCGACATCCCAGTGTGTTTTCGCAGTTCCACGGGTCAAATCGCTGTACTATCCAGTTTTGGGCATTTGGTATCTAAAAAAAAAGCAGTTTGAGTGTGTCGCTCACTGTTCTGCCGCAAATATCTCTATTTAAAAAAGTGTGGTATACCCCAGTAAACAATAACTGTGGTTTTGCCATCCCATGGTAAAAAATCTCTATTATTCAGCTTTTGGTAGTTTTTTCCGTAAAGAAAAACAGTAGTGTCTCCTGACTGTTGTGACACAAAAATATATCTGTTGAAAATAGTATTGTGTAGGCCCGACATCCCAGTGTGGTTTCGCAGTTCCACGGGTCAAATCGCTGTACTATCCAGTTTTTGGCCTTTGATATCTAAAAAAAAGCAGTTTGAGTGTGTCGCTCACTGTTCAGCCGCAAACATCTCTATTTAAAAAAGTGTGGTATACCCCAGTAAACAATAACTGTGGTTTTCCCATCCCACGGTAAAAAATCTCTATTATTCAGCTTTTGGTAGTTTTTTCCATAAAGAAAAACAGTAGTGTCTCCTGACTGTTGTGACACAAAAATATATCTGTTGAAAATAGTCTTGTGTAGGCACGACATTCCAGTGTGTTTTCGCAGTTCCACGGGTGAAATCACTGTACTATCCAGTTTTGGGCCTTTGGTATCTAAAAAAAAGTAGTTTGAGTGTGTCGCTCACTGTTCAGCCGCAAATACCTCTATTTAAAAAAGTGTGGTATACCCCAGTAAAAAATAACTGTGGTTTTGCCATCCCACGGTAAAAAATCTCTATTATTCAGCTTTTGGTCGTTTTTTCCATAAAGAAAAACAGTAGTGTCTCCTGACTGTTGTGACACAAAAATATATCTGTTGAAAATAGTCTTGTGTAGGCCCGACATCCCAGTGTGGTTTCGCAGTTCCACGGGTCAAATCGCTGTACTATCCAGTTTTGGGCCTTTGGTATCTAAAAAAAAGCAGTTTCAGTGTGTCGCTCACTGTTCAGCCGCAAATATCTCTATTTAAAAAAGTGTGGTGTACCCCAGTAAACAATAACTGTGGTTTTGCCATCCCACGGTAAAAAATCTCTATTATTCAGCTTTTGGTAGTTTATTCCATAAAGAAAAACAGTAGTGTCTCCTGACTATTGTGACACAAAAATATATCTGTTGAAAATAGTCTTGTGTAGGCCCGACATCCCAGTGTGGTTTCACAGTTCCACGGGTCAAATCGCTGTACTATCCAGTTTTGGGCCTTTGGTATCTAAAAAAAAAGCAGTTTGAGTGTGTCGCTCACTGTTCTGCCGCAAATATCTCTATTTAAAAAAGTGTGGTATACCCCAGTAAACAATAACTGTGGTTTTGCCATCCCATGGTAAAAAATCTCTATTATTCAGCTTTTGGTCGTTTTTTCCGTAAAGAAAAACAGTAGTTTCTCCTGACTGTTGTGACACAAAAATGTATCTGTTGAAAATAGTCTTGTGTAGGCCCGAAATCCCAGTGTGGTTTCGCAGTTCCACGGGTCAAATCGCTGTACTATTCAGTTTTGGGCCTTTCGTATCTTAAAAAAAGCAGTTTGAGTGTGTCGCTCACTGTTCAGCCGCAAATACCTCTATTTACAAAAGTGTGGTATACCCCAGTAAACAATAACTGTGGTTTTCCCATCCCACGGTAAAAAATCTCTATTATTCAGCTTTTGGTAGTTTTTTCCGTAAAGAAAAACAGTAGTGTCTCCTGACTGTTGTGACACAAAAATATATCTGTTGAAAATAGTCTTGTGTAGGCCCGACATCCCAGTGTGGTTTCGCAGTTCCACGGGTCAAATCGCTGTACTATCCAGTTTGGGGCCTTTGGTATCTAAATAAAAGCAGTTTGAGTGTGTCGCTCACTGTTCAGCTGCAAGTACCTCTATTTAAAAAAGTGTGGTATACCCCAGTAAACAATAACTGTGGTTTTGCCATCCCACGGTAAAAAATCTCTATTATTCAGCTTTTGGTAGTTTTTTCCATAAAGAAAAACAGTAGTGTCTCCTGACTGTTGTGACACAAAAATATATCTGTTGAAAATAGTCTTGTGTAGGCCCGACATCCCAGTGTGGTTTCGCAGTTCCACGGGTCAAATCGCTGTACTATCCAGTTTTGGGCCTTTGGTATCTAAAAAAAAAGCAGTTTGAGTGTGTCGCACACTGTTCTGCCTCAAATATCTCTATTTAGAAAAGTGTGGTATACCCAAGTAAACAATATCTGTGGTTTTGCCATCCCATGGTAAAAAATCTCTATTATTCAGCTTTTGGTAGTTTTTTCCGTAAAGAAAAACAGTAGTGTCTCCTGACTGTTGTGACACAAAAATATATCTGTTGAAAATAGTCTTGTGTAGGTCCGACATCCCAGTGTGGTTTCACAGTTCCACGGGTCAAATGGCTGTAATATCCAGTTTTGGGCCTTTGGTACCTAAAAAAAAAGCAGTTTGAGTGTGTCGCTCACTGTTCAGCCGCAAATATCTCTATTTAAAAAAGTGTGGTATACCCCAGTAAACAATAACTGTGGTTTTGCCATCCCATGGTAAAAAATCTCTATTATTCAGCTTTTGGTAGTTTTTTCCGTAAAGAAAAACAGTAGTGTCTCATGACTGTTGTGACACAAAAATATATCTGTTGAAAATAGTATTGTGTAGGCCCGACATCCCAGTGTGGTTTCGCAGTTCCACGGGTCAAATCGCTGTACTATCCAGTTTTTGGCCTTTGATATCTAAAAAAAAGCAGTTTGAGTGTGTCGTTCACTGTTCAGCCGCAAACATCTCTATTTAAAAAAGTGTGGTATACCCCAGTAAACAATAACTGTGGTTTTCCCATCCCACGGTAAAAAATCTCTATTATTCAGCTTTTGGTAGTTTTTTCCGTAAAAAAAACAGTAGTGTCTCCTGACTGTTGTGACACAAAAATATATCTGTTGAAAATAGTCTTGTGTAGGCCCGACATCCCAGTGTGGTTTCGCAGTTCCACGGGTCAAATCGCTGTACTATCCAGTTTTGGGCCTTTGGTATCTAAAAAAAAGCAGTTTGAGTGTGTCGCTCACTGTTCAGCCGCAAATACCTCTATTTAAAAAATTGTGGTATACCCCAGTAAACAATAACTGTGGTTTTGCCATCCCACGGTAAAAAATCTCTATTATTCAGCTTTTGGTAGTTTTTTCCGTAAAGAAAAACAGTTGTGTCTCCTGACTGTTGTGACACAAAAATATATCTGTTGAAAATAGTCTTGTGTAGGCCCGACATCCCAGTGTGGTTTCGCAGTTCCATGGGTCAAATCGCTGTACTATCCAGTTTTGGGCCTTTGGTATCTAAAAAAAAGCAGTTTGAGTGTGTCGCTCACTGTTCATCCGCAAATACCTCTATTTAAAAAAGTGTGGTATACCCCAGTAAACAATAACTGTGGTTTTGCCATCCCACGTTAAAAAATCTCTATTATTCAGCTTTTGGTAGTTTTTTCCATAAAGAAAAAGAGTAGTGTCTCCTGACTGTTGTGACACAAAAATATATCTGTTGAAAAGAGTCTTGTGTAGGCCCGACATCCCAGTGTGGTTTCGCAGTTCCACGGGTCAAATCGCTGTACTATCCAGTTTTGGGCCTTTGGTATCTAAAAAAAAAGCAGTTTGAGTGTGTCGCTCACTGTTCTGCCGCAAATATCTCTATTTAAAAAAGTGTGGTATACCCCAGTAAACAATAACTGTGGTTTTGCCATCCCATGGTAAAAAATCTCTATTATTCAGCTTTTGGTAGTTTTTTCCGTAAAGAAAAACAGTAGTGTCTCCTGACTGTTGTGACACAAAAATATATCTGTTGAAAATAGTCTTGTGTAGGCCCGACATCCCAGTGTGGTTTCGCAGTTCCACGGGTCAAATCGCTGTACTATCCAGTTTTGGGCCTTTGGTACCTAAAAAAAAAGCAGTTTGAGTGTGTCGCTCACTGTTCAGCCGCAATATCTCTATTTAAAAAAGTGTGGTATACCCCAGTAAACAATAACTGTGGTTTTGCCATCCCCTGGTAAAAAATCTCTATTGTTCAGCTTTTGGTAGTTTTTTCCGTAAAGAAAAACAGTAGTGTCTCCTGACTGTTGTGACACAAAAATGTATCTGTTGAAAATAGTCTTGTGTAGGCCCGAAATCCCAGTGTGGTTTCGCAGTTCCACGGGTCAAATCGCTGTACTATCCAGTTTTGGGCCTTTGATATCTAAAAAAAAAGCAGTTTGAGTGTGTCGCTCACTGCTCAGCCGCAAATATCTCTATTTAAAAAAGTGTGGTATACCCCAGTAAACAAAAACTGTGGTTTTGCCATCCCACGGTAAAAAAATCTCTATTATTCAGCTTTTGGTAGTTTTTTCCATAAAGAAAAACAGTAGTGTCTCCTGACTGTTGTGACACAAAAATATATCTGTTGAAAATAGTCTTGTGTAGGCCCGACATCCCAGTGTGGTTTCTCAGTTCCACGAGTCAAATCGCTGTGCTATCCAGTTTTGGGCCTTTGGTATCTAAAAAAAAGTAGTTTGAGTGTGTCGCTCACTGTTCAGCCGCAAATATCTCTATTTAAAAAAGTGTGGTATACCCCAGTAAACAATAACTGTGGTTTTGCCATCCCACGGTAAAAAATCTCTATTATTCAGCTTTTGGTAGTTTTTTCCATGAAGAAAAACAGTAGTGTCTCCTGACTGTTGTAACAAAAAAATATATCTGTTGAAAATAGTCTTGTGTAGGCCCAACATCCCAGTGTGTTTTCGCAGTTCCACGGGTCAAATCGCTGTACTATCCAGTTTTGGGCATTTGGTATCTAAAAAAAAAGCAGTTTGAGTGTGTCGCTCACTGTTCAGCCGCAAATACCTCTATTTAAAAAAGTGTGGTATACCCCAGTAAACAATAACTGTGGTTTTGCCATCCCATGGTAAAAAATCTCTATTATTCAGCTTTTGGTCGTTTTTTCCGTAAAGAAAAACAGTAGTTTCTCCTGACTGTTGTGACACAAAAATGTATCTGTTGAAAATAGTCTTGTGTAGGCCCGAAATCCCAGTGTGGTTTCGCAGTTCCACGGGTCAAATCGCTGTACTATTCAGTTTTGGGCCTTTCGTATCTTAAAAAAAGCAGTTTGAGTGTGTCGCTCACTGTTCAGCCGCAAATACCTCTATTTACAAAAGTGTGGTATACCCCAGTAAACAATAACTGTGGTTTTGCCATCCCGCGGTAAAAAATCTCTATTATTCAGCTTTTGGTAGTTTTTTCCATAAAGAAAAACAGTAGTGTCTACTGACTGTTGTGACACAAAAATATATCTGTTGAAAATAGTCTTGTGTAGGCCCGACATCCCATTGTGGTTTCACAGTTCCACGGGTCAAATCGCTGTACTATCCAGTTTTGGGCCTTTGGTATCTAAAAAAAAAGCAGTTTGAGTGTGTCGCTCACTGTTCAGCCGCAAATATCTCTATTTAAAAAAGTGTGGTTTACCCCAGTAAACAATAACTGTGGTTTTCCCATCCCACGGTAAAAAATCTCTATTATTCAGCTTTTGGTAGTTTTTTCCGTAAAGAAAAACAGTAGTGTCTCCTGACTGTTGTGACACAAAAATATATCTGTTGAAAATAGTCTTGTGTAAGCCCGACATCCCAGTGTGGTTTCGCAGTTCCACGGGTCAAATCGCTGTACTATCCAGTTTTGGGCCTTTGGTATCTAAAAAAAAAGCAGTTTGAGTGTGTCGCTCACTGTTCAGCCGCAAATATCTCTATTTAAAAAAGTGTGGTATACCCCAGTAAACAATAGCTGTGGTTTTGCCATCCCACGGTAAAAAATCTCTATTATTCAGCTTTTGGTAGTTTTTTCCATAAAGAAAAACAGTAGTGTCTCCTGACTGTTGTGACACAAAAATGTATCTGTTGAAAATAGTCTTGTGTAGGCCCGAAATCCCAGTGTGGTTTCGCAGTTCCACAGGTCAAATCGCTGTACTATCCAGTTTTGGGCCTTTGGTATCTAAAAAAAAGCAGTTTCAGTGTGTCGCTCACTGTTCAGCCGCAAATACCTCTATTTAAAAAAGTGTGGTATACCCCAGTAAACAATAACTGTGGTTTTGCCATCCCACAGTAAAAAATCTCTATTATTCAGCTTTTGGTAGTTTTTTCCGTAAAGAAAAACAGTAGTGTCTCCTGACTGTTGTGACACAAAAATATATCTGTTGAAAATAGTCTTGTGTAGGCCCGACATCCCAGTGTGTTTTCGCAGTTCCACGGGTCAAATCGCTGTACTATCCAGTTTTGGGCCTTTGGTATCTAAAAAAAAAGCAGTTTGAGTGTGTCGCTCACTGTTCTGCCGCAAATATCTCTATTTAAAAAAGTGTGGTATACCCCAGTAAACAATAACTGTGGTTTTGCCATCCCATGGTAAAAAATCTCTATTATTCAGCTTTTGGTAGTTTTTTCCGTAAAGAAAAACAGTAGTGTCTCCTGACTGTTGTGACACAAAAATATATCTGTTGAAAATAGTCTTGTGTAGGCCCGACATCCCAGTGTGGTTTCGCAGTTCCACGAGTCAAATCGCTGTACTATCCAGTTTTGGGCCTTTGGTATCTAAAAAAAAGCAGTTTGAGTGTGTCGCTCACTGTTCAGCCGCAAATATCTCTATTTAAAAAAGTGTGGTATACCCCAGTAAACAATAACTGTGGTTTTGCCATCCCACGGTAAAAAATCTCTATTATTCAGCTTTTGGTAGTTTTTTCCATAAAGAAAAACAGTAGTGTCTCCTGACTGTTGTGACACAAAAATATATCTGTTGAAAATAGTCTTGTGTAGGCCCGACATCCCAGTGTGTTTTCGCAGTTCCACGGGTGAAATCACTGTACTATCCAGTTTTGGGCCTTTGGTATCTAAAAAAAAGTAGTTTGAGTGTGTCGCTCACTGTTCAGCCGCAAATACCTCTATTTAAAAAAGTGTGGTATACCCCAGTAAAAAATAACTGTGGTTTTGCCATCCCACGGTAAAAAATCTCTATTATTCAGCTTTTGGTAGTTTTTTCCGTAAAGAAAAACAGTAGTGTCTCCTGACTGTTGTGACACAAAAATATATCTGTTGAAAATAGTCTTGTGTAGGCCCGACATCCCAGTGTGGTTTCGCAGTTCCACGGGTCAAATCGCTGTACTATCCAGTTTTGGGGCTTTGGTATCTAAAAAAAAGCAGTTTCAGTGTGTCGCTCACTGTTCAGCCGCAAATATCTCTATTTAAAAAAGTGTGGTGTACCCCAGTAAACAATAACTGTGGTTTTGCCATCCCACGGTAAAAAATCTCTATTATTCAGCTTTTGGTAGTTTATTCCATAAAGAAAAACAGTAGTGTCTCCTGACTGTTGTGACACAAAAATATATCTGTTGAAAATAGTCTTGTGTAGGCCCGACATCCCAGTGTGGTTTCACAGTTCCACGGGTCAAATCGCTGTACTATCCAGTTTTGGGCCTTTGGCATCTAAAAAAAAAGCAGTTTGAGTGTGTCGCTCACTGTTCTGCCGCAAATATCTCTATTTAAAAAAGTGTGGTATACCCCAGTAAACAATAACTGTGGTTTTGCCATCCCATGGTAAAAAATCTCTATTATTCAGCTTTTGGTCGTTTTTTCCGTAAAGAAAAACAGTAGTTTCTCC
This sequence comes from Phyllobates terribilis, assembly GCF_046119375.1. Classification (NCBI taxonomy): domain Eukaryota; kingdom Metazoa; phylum Chordata; class Amphibia; order Anura; family Dendrobatidae; genus Phyllobates; species Phyllobates terribilis. The sequence continues at coordinate 451,942,589 of NW_027362764.1, forward strand.
TGACTGTTGTGACACAAAAATGTATCTGTTGAAAATAGTCTTGTGTAGGCCCGAAATCCCAGTGTGGTTTCGCAGTTCCACGGGTCAAATCGCTGTACTATTCAGTTTTGGGCCTTTCGTATCTTAAAAAAAGCAGTTTGAGTGTGTCGCTCACTGTTCAGCCGCAAATACCTCTATTTACAAAAGTGTGGTATACCCCAGTAAACAATAACTGTGGTTTTGCCATCCCGCGGTAAAAAATCTCTATTATTCAGCTTTTGGTAGTTTTTTCCATAAAGAAAAACAGTAGTGTCTACTGACTGTTGTGACACAAAAATATATCTGTTGAAAATAGTCTTGTGTAGGCCCGACATCCCATTGTGGTTTCACAGTTCCACGGGTCAAATCGCTGTACTATCCAGTTTTGGGCCTTTGGTATCTAAAAAAAAAGCAGTTTGAGTGTGTCGCTCACTGTTCAGCCGCAAATATCTCTATTTAAAAAAGTGTGGTTTACCCCAGTAAACAATAACTGTGGTTTTCCCATCCCACGGTAAAAAATCTCTATTATTCAGCTTTTGGTAGTTTTTTCCGTAAAGAAAAACAGTAGTGTCTCCTGACTGTTGTGACACAAAAATATATCTGTTGAAAATAGTCTTGTGTAAGCCCGACATCCCAGTGTGGTTTCGCAGTTCCACGGGTCAAATCGCTGTACTATCCAGTTTTGGGCCTTTGGTATCTAAAAAAAAAGCAGTTTGAGTGTGTCGCTCACTGTTCAGCCGCAAATATCTCTATTTAAAAAAGTGTGGTATACCCCAGTAAACAATAGCTGTGGTTTTGCCATCCCACGGTAAAAAATCTCTATTATTCAGCTTTTGGTAGTTTTTTCCATAAAGAAAAACAGTAGTGTCTCCTGACTGTTGTGACACAAAAATGTATCTGTTGAAAATAGTCTTGTGTAGGCCCGAAATCCCAGTGTGGTTTCGCAGTTCCACAGGTCAAATCGCTGTACTATCCAGTTTTGGGCCTTTGGTATCTAAAAAAAAGCAGTTTCAGTGTGTCGCTCACTGTTCAGCCGCAAATACCTCTATTTAAAAAAGTGTGGTATACCCCAGTAAACAATAACTGTGGTTTTGCCATCCCACAGTAAAAAATCTCTATTATTCAGCTTTTGGTAGTTTTTTCCGTAAAGAAAAACAGTAGTGTCTCCTGACTGTTGTGACACAAAAATATATCTGTTGAAAATAGTCTTGTGTAGGCCCGACATCCCAGTGTGTTTTCGCAGTTCCACGGGTCAAATCGCTGTACTATCCAGTTTTGGGCCTTTGGTATGTAAAAAAAAAGCAGTTTGAGTGTGTCGCTCACTGTTCTGCCGCAAATATCTCTATTTAAAAAAGTGTGGTATACCCCAGTAAACAATAACTGTGGTTTTGCCATCCCATGGTAAAAAATCTCTATTATTCAGCTTTTGGTAGTTTTTTCCGTAAAGAAAAACAGTAGTGTCTCCTGACTGTTGTGACACAAAAATATATCTGTTGAAAATAGTCTTGTGTAGGCCCGACATCCCAGTGTGGTTTCGCAGTTCCACGAGTCAAATCGCTGTACTATCCAGTTTTGGGCCTTTGGTATCTAAAAAAAAGCAGTTTGAGTGTGTCGCTCACTGTTCAGCCGCAAATATCTCTATTTAAAAAAGTGTGGTATACCCCAGTAAACAATAACTGTGGTTTTGCCATCCCACGGTAAAAAATCTCTATTATTCAGCTTTTGGTAGTTTTTTCCATAAAGAAAAACAGTAGTGTCTCCTGACTGTTGTGACACAAAAATATATCTGTTGAAAATAGTCTTGTGTAGGCCCGACATCCCAGTGTGGTTTCGCAGTTCCATGGGTCAAATCGCTGTACTATCCAGTTTTGGGCATTTGGTATCTAAAAAAAAAGCAGTTTGAGTGTGTCGCTCACTGTTCTGCCGCAAATATCTCTATTTAAAAAAGTGTGGTATACCCCAGTAAACAATAACTGTGGTTTTGCCATCCCATGGTAAAAAATCTCTATTATTCAGCTTTTGGTAGTTTTTTCCGTAAAGAAAAACAGTAGTGTCTCCTGACTGTTGTGACACAAAAATATATCTGTTGAAAATAGTCTTGTGTAGGCCCGACATCCCAGTGTGGTTTCGCAGTTCCACGGGTCAAATCGCTGTACTATCCAGTTTTGGGCCTTTGGTACCTAAAAAAAAAGCAGTTTGAGTGTGTCGCTCACTGTTCAGCCGCAAACATCTCTATTTAAAAAAGTGTGGTATACCCCAGTAAACAATAACTGTGGTTTTGCCATCCCATGGTAAAAAATCTCTATTATTCAGTTTTTGGTAGTTTTTTCCGTAAAGAAAAACAGTAGTGTCTCCTGACTGTTGTGACACTAAAATGTATCTGTTGAAAATAGTCTTGTGTAGGCCCGAAATCCCAGTGTGGTTTCGCAGTTCCACGGGTCAAATCGCTGTACTATCCAGTTTTGGGCCTTTGATATCTAAAAATAAAGCAGTTTGAGTGTGTCGCTCACTGTTCAGACGCAACTATCTCTATTTAAAAAAGCGTGGTATACCCCAGTAAACAAAAACTGTGGTTTTGCCATCCCATGGTAAAAAATCTCTATTATTCAGCTTTTGGCAGTTTTTTCCGTAAAGAAAAACAGTAGTGTCTCCTGACTGTTGTGACACAAAAATATATCTGTTGAAAATAGTCTTGTGTAGGCGCGACATCCCAGTGTGTTTTCGCAGTTCCACGGGTCAAATCGCTGTACTATCCAGTTTTGGGCCTTTGGTATCTAAAAAAAAGTAGTTTGAGTGTGTCTCTCACTGTTCAGCCGCAAATACCTCTATTTAAAAAAGTGTGGTATACCCCAGTAAACAATAACTGTGGTTTTGCCATCCCACGGTAAAAAATCTCTATTATTCAGCTTTTGGTAGTTTTTTCCGTAAAGAAAAACAGTAGTGTCTCCTGACTGTTGTGACACAAAAATATATCTGTTGAAAATAGTCTTGTGTAGGCCCGACATCCCAGTGTGGTTTCGCAGTTGCACGGGTCAAATCGCTGTACTATCCAGTTTTGGGCCTTTGGTATCTAAAAAAAAAGCAGTTTGAGTGTGTCGCTCACTGTTCAGCCGCAAATACCTCTATTTAAAAAAGTGTGGTTTACCCCAGTAAACAATAACTGTGGTTTTCCCATCCCACGGTAAAAAATCTCTATTATTCAGCTTTTGGTAGTTTTTTCCGTAAAAAAAAACAGTAGTGTCTCCTGACTGTTGTGACACAAAAATATATCTGTTGAAAATAGTCTTGTGTAGGCCCGACATCCCAGTGTGGTTTCGCAGTTCCACGGGTCAAATCGCTGTACTATCCAGTTTTGGGCATTTGGTATCTAAAAAAAAAGCAGTTTGAGTGTGTCGCTCACTGTTCAGCCGCAAATATCTCTATTTAAAAAAGTGTGGTATACCCCAGTAAACAATAGCTGTGGTTTTGCCATCCCACGGTAAAAAATCTCTATTATTCAGCTTTTGGTAGTTTTTTCCATAAAGAAAAACAGTAGTGTCTCCTGACTGTTGTGACACAAAAATATATCTGTTGAAAATAGTCTTGTGTAGGCCCGACATCCCAGTGTGGTTTCGCAGTTCCACGGGTCAAATCGCTGTACTATCCAGTTTTGGGCATTTGGTATCTAAAAAAAAAGCAGTTTGAGTGTGTCGCTCACTGTTCTGCCGCAAATATCTCTATTTAAAAAAGTGTGGTATACCCCAGTAAACAATAACTGTGGTTTTGCCATCCCATGGTAAAAAATCTCTATTATTCAGCTTTTGGTAGTTTTTTCCGTAAAGAAAAACAGTAGTGTCTCCTGACTGTTGTGACACAAAAATGTATCTGTTGAAAATAGTCTTGTGTAGGCCCGAAATCCCAGTGTGGTTTCGCAGTTCCACGGGTCAAATCGCTGTACTATCCAGTTTTGGGCCTTTGATATCTAAAAAAAAAGGAGTTTGAGTGTGTCGCTCACTGTTCAGACGCAAATATCTCTATTTAAAAAAGTGTGGTATACCCCAGTAAACAAAAACTGTGGTTTTGCCATCCCACGGTAAAAAATCTCTATTATTCAGCTTTTGGTAGTTTTTTCCGTAAAGAAAAACAGTAGTGTCTCCTGACTGTTGTGACACAAAAATATATCTGTTGAAAATAGTCTTGTGTAGGCCCGACATCCCAGTGTGGTTTCGCAGTTCCACGGGTCAAATCGCTGTACTATCCAGTTTTGGGGCTTTGGTATCTAAAAAAAAGCAGTTTCAGTGTGTCGCTCACTGTTCAGCCGCAAATACCTCTATTTAAAAAAGTGTGGTATACCCCAGTAAACAATAACTGTGGTTTTGCCATCCCACGGTAAAAAATCTCTATTATTCAGCTTTTGGTAGTTTTTTCCGTAAAGAAAAACAGTAGTGTCTCCTGACTGTTGTGACACAAAAATATATCTGTTGAAAATAGTCTTGTGTAGGCCCGACATCCCAGTGTGGTTTCGCAGTTCCACGGGTCAAATCGCTGTACTATCCAGTTTTGGGGCTTTGGTATCTAAAAAAAAGCAGTTTCAGTGTGTCGCTCACTGTTCAGCCGCAAATACCTCTATTTAAAAAAGTGTGGTATACCCCAGTAAACAATAACTGTGGTTTTGCCATCCCACGGTAAAAAATCTCTATTATTCAGCTTTTGGTAGTTTTTTCCATAAAGAAAAACAGTAGTGTCTCCTGACTGTTGTGACACAAAAATATATCTGTTGAAAATAGTCTTGTGTAGGCCCGACATCCCAGTGTGGTTTCGCCGTTCCACGGGTCAAATCGCTGTACTATCCAGTTTTGGGACTTTGGTATCTAAAAAAAAAGCAGTTTGAGTGTGTCGCTCACTGTTCTGCCGCAAATATCTCTATTTAAAAAAGTGTGGTATACCCTAGTAAACAATAAATGTGGTTTTGCCATCCATTGGTAAAAAATCTCTATTATTCAGCTTTTTGTAGTTTTTTCCGTAAAGAAAAACAGTAGTGTCTCCTGACTGTTGTGACACAAAAATATATCTGTTGAAAATAGTCTTGTGTAGGCCCGACATCCCAGTGTGGTTTCGCAGTTCCACGGGTCAAATCGCTGTACTATCCAGTTTTGGGCCTTTGGTACCTAAAAAAAAAGCAGTTTGAGTGTGTCGCTCACTGTTCAGCCGCAATATCTCTATTTAAAAAAGTGTGGTATACCCCAGTAAACAATAACTGTGGTTTTGCCATCCCCTGGTAAAAAATCTCTATTGTTCAGCTTTTGGTAGTTTTTTCCGTAAAGAAAAACAGTAGTGTCTCCTGACTGTTGTGACACAAAAATATATCTGTTGAAAATAGTCTTGTGTAGGCCCGACATCCCAGTGTGTTTTCGCAGTTCCACGGGTCAAATCGCTGTACTATCCAGTTTTCGGCCTTTGGTATCTAAAAAAAAGTAGTTTGAGTGTGTCGCTCACTGTTCAGCCGCAAATACCTCTATTTAAAAAAGTGTGGTATACCCCAGTAAACAATAACTGTGGTTTTGCCATCCCACGGTAAAAAATCTCTATTATTCAGCTTTTGGTAGTTTTTTCCGTAAAGAAAAACAGTAGTGTCTCCTGACTGTTGTGACACAAAAATATATCTGTTGAAAATAGTCTTGTGTAGGCCCGACATCCCAGTGTGGTTTCGCAGTTCCACGGGTCAAATCGCTGTACTATCCAGTTTTGGGCCTTTGGTATCTAAAACAAAGCAGTTTGAGTGTGTCGCTCACTGTTCAGCCGCAAATACCTCTATTTAAAAAAGTGTGGTATACCCCAGTAAACAATAACTGTGGTTTTGTCATCCCACGGTAAAAAATCTCTATTATTCAGCTTTTGGTAGTTTTTTCCATAAAGAAAAACAGTAGTGTCTCCTGACTGTTGTGACACAAAAATGTATCTGTTGAAAATAGTCTTGTGTAGGCCCGACATCCCAGTGTGGTTTCACAGTTCCACGGGTCAAATCGCTGTACTATCCAGTTTTGGGCCTTTGGTATCTAAAAAAAAAGCAGTTTGAGTGTGTCGCTCACTGTTCAGCCGCAAATATCTCTATTTAAAAAAGTGTGGTTACCCCAGTAAACAATAACTGTGGTTTTCCCATCCCACGGTAAAAAATCTCTATTATTCAGCTTTTGGTAGTTTTTTCCGTAAAAAAAAACAGTAGTGTCTCCTGACTGTTGTGACACAAAAATATATCTGTTGAAAATAGTCTTGTGTAGGCCCGACATCCCAGTGTGGTTTTGCAGTTGCACGGGTCAAATCGCTGTACTATCCAGTTTTGGGCCTTTGGTATCTAAAAAAAAAGCAGTTTGAGTGTGTCGCTCACTGTTCAGCCGCAAATACCTCTATTTACAAAAGTGTGGTATACCCCAGTAAACAATAACTGTGGTTTTGCCATCCCGCGGTAAAAAATCTCTATTATTCAGCTTTTGGTAGTTTTTTCCATAAAGAAAAACAGTAGTGTCTCCTGACCGTTGTGACACAAAAATATATCTGTTGAAAATAGTCTTGTGTAGGCCCGACATCCCAGAGTGGTTTCGCAGTTCCACGGGTCAAATCGCTGTACTATCCAGTTTTGGGCCTTTGGTATCTAAAACAAAGCAGTTTGAGTGTGTCGCTCACTGTTCAGCCGCAAATACCTCTATTTAAAAAAGTGTGGTTTACCCCAGTAAACAATAACTGTGGTTTTCCCATCCCACGGTAAAAAATCTCTAATATTCAGCTTTTGGTAGTTTTTTCCGTAAAAAAAAACAGTAGTGTCTCCTGACTGTTGTGACACAAAAATATATCTGTTGAAAATAGTCTTGTGTAGGCCCGACATCCCAGTGTGGTTTCGCAGTTCCACGAGTCAAATCGCTGTACTATCCAGTTTTGGGCCTTTGGTATCTAAAAAAAAGCAGTTTGAGTGTGTCGCTCACTGTTCAGCCGCAAATATCTCTATTTAAAAAAGTGTGGTATACCCCAGTAAACAATAACTGTGGTTTTGCCATCCCACGGTAAAAAATCTCTATTATTCAGCTTTTGGTAGTTTTTTCCATAAAGAAAAACAGTAGTGTCTCCTGACTGTTGTGACACAAAAATATATCTGTTGAAAATAGTCTTGTGTAGGCCCGACATCCCAGTGTGGTTTCGCAGTTCCATGGGTCGAATCGCTGTACTATCCAGTTTTGGGCATTTGGTATCTAAAAAAAAAGCAGTTTGAGTGTGTCGCTCACTGTTCTGCCGCAAATATCTCTATTTAAAAAAGTGTGGTATACCCCAGTAAACAATAACTGTGGTTTTGCCATCCCATGGTAAAAAATCTCTATTATTCAGCTTTTGGTAGTTTTTTCCGTAAAGAAAAACAGTAGTGTCTCCTGACTGTTGTGACACAAAAATATATCTGTTGAAAATAGTCTTGTGTAGGCCCGACATCCCAGTGTGGTTTCGCAGTTCCACGGGTCAAATCGCTGTACTATCCAGTTTTGGGCCTTTGGTATCTAAAACAAAGCAGTTTGAGTGTGTCGCTCACTGTTCAGCCGCAAATACCTCTATTTAAAAAAGTGTGGTATACCCCAGTAAACAATAACTGTGGTTTTGTCATCCCACGGTAAAAAATCTCTATTATTCAGCTTTTGGTAGTTTTTTCCATAAAGAAAAACAGTAGTGTCTCCTGACTGTTGTGACACAAAAATGTATCTGTTGAAAATAGTCTTGTGTAGGCCCGACATCCCAGTGTGGTTTCACAGTTCCACGGGTCAAATCGCTGTACTATCCAGTTTTGGGCCTTTGGTATCTAAAAAAAAAGCAGTTTGAGTGTGTCGCTCACTGTTCAGCCGCAAATATCTCTATTTAAAAAAGTGTGGTTACCCCAGTAAACAATAACTGTGGTTTTCCCATCCCACGGTAAAAAATCTCTATTATTCAGCTTTTGGTAGTTTTTTCCGTAAAAAAAAACAGTAGTGTCTCCTGACTGTTGTGACACAAAAATATATCTGTTGAAAATAGTCTTGTGTAGGCCCGACATCCCAGTGTGGTTTCGCAGTTGCACGGGTCAAATCGCTGTACTATCCAGTTTTGGGCCTTTGGTATCTAAAAAAAAAGCAGTTTGAGTGTGTCGCTCACTGTTCAGCCGCAAATACCTCTATTTACAAAAGTGTGGTATACCCCAGTAAACAATAACTGTGGTTTTGCCATCCCGCGGTAAAAAATCTCTATTATTCAGCTTTTGGTAGTTTTTTCCATAAAGAAAAACAGTAGTGTCTCCTGACCGTTGTGACACAAAAATATATCTGTTGAAAATAGTCTTGTGTAGGCCCGACATCCCAGAGTGGTTTCGCAGTTCCACGGGTCAAATCGCTGTACTATCCAGTTTTGGGCCTTTGGTATCTAAAACAAAGCAGTTTGAGTGTGTCGCTCACTGTTCAGCCGCAAATACCTCTATTTAAAAAAGTGTGGTTTACCCCAGTAAACAATAACTGTGGTTTTCCCATCCCACGGTAAAAAATCTCTAATATTCAGCTTTTGGTAGTTTTTTCCGTAAAAAAAAACAGTAGTGTCTCCTGACTGTTGTGACACAAAAATATATCTGTTGAAAATAGTCTTGTGTAGGCCCGACATCCCAGTGTGGTTTCGCAGTTCCACGAGTCAAATCGCTGTACTATCCAGTTTTGGGCCTTTGGTATCTAAAAAAAAGCAGTTTGAGTGTGTCGCTCACTGTTCAGCCGCAAATATCTCTATTTAAAAAAGTGTGGTATACCCCAGTAAACAATAACTGTGGTTTTGCCATCCCACGGTAAAAAATCTCTATTATTCAGCTTTTGGTAGTTTTTTCCATAAAGAAAAACAGTAGTGTCTCCTGACTGTTGTGACACAAAAATATATCTGTTGAAAATAGTCTTGTGTAGGCCCGACATCCCAGTGTGGTTTCGCAGTTCCATGGGTCGAATCGCTGTACTATCCAGTTTTGGGCATTTGGTATCTAAAAAAAAAGCAGTTTGAGTGTGTCGCTCACTGTTCTGCCGCAAATATCTCTATTTAAAAAAGTGTGGTATACCCCAGTAAACAATAACTGTGGTTTTGCCATCCCATGGTAAAAAATCTCTATTATTCAGCTTTTGGTAGTTTTTTCCGTAAAGAAAAACAGTAGTGTCTCCTGACTGTTGTGACACAAAAATATATCTGTTGAAAATAGTCTTGTGTAGGCCCGACATCCCAGTGTGGTTTCGCAGTTCCACGGGTCAAATCGCTGTACTATCCAGTTTTGGGCCTTTGGTACCTAAAAAAAAAGCAGTTTGAGTGTGTCGCTCACTGTTCAGCCGCAAACATCTCTATTTAAAAAAGTGTGGTATACCCCAGTAAACAATAACTGTGGTTTTGCCATCCCATGGTAAAAAATCTCTATTATTCAGCTTTTGGTAGTTTTTTCCGTAAAGAAAAACAGTAGTGTCTCCTGACTGTTGTGACACTAAAATGTATCTGTTGAAAATAGTCTTGTGTAGGCCCGAAATCTCAGTGTGGTTTCGCAGTTCCACGGGTCAAATCGCTGTACTATCCAGTTTTGGGCCTTTGATATCTAAAAATAAAGCAGTTTGAGTGTGTCGCTCACTGTTCAGACGCAACTATCTCTATTTAAAAAAGCGTGGTATACCCCAGTAAACAAAAACTGTGGTTTTGCCATCCCATGGTAAAAAATCTCTATTATTCAGCTTTTGGCAGTTTTTTCCGTAAAGAAAAACAGTAGTGTCTCCTGACTGTTGTGACACAAAAATATATCTGTTGAAAATAGTCTTGTGTAGGCCCGACATCCCAGTGTGTTTTCGCAGTTCCACGGGTCAAATCGCTGTACTATCCAGTTTTCGGCCTTTGGTATCTAAAAAAAAGTAGTTTGAGTGTGTCGCTCACTGTTCAGCCGCAAATACCTCTATTTAAAAAAGTGTGGTATACCCCAGTAAACAATAACTGTGGTTTTGCCATCCCACGGTAAAAAATCTCTATTATTCAGCTTTTGGTAGTTTTTTCCATAAAGAAAAACAGTAGTGTCTCCTGACTGTTGTGACACAAAAATATATCTGTTGAAAATAGTCTTGTGTAGGCCCGACATCCCAGTGTGGTTTCGCAGTTCCACGGGTCAAATCGCTGTACTATCCAGTTTTGGGCCTTTGGTATCTAAAACAAAGCAGTTTGAGTGTGTCGCTCACTGTTCAGCCGCAAATACCTCTATTTAAAAAAGTGTGGTATACCCCAGTAAACAATAACTGTGGTTTTGTCATCCCACGGTAAAAAATCTCTATTATTCAGCTTTTGGTAGTTTTTTCCATAAAGAAAAACAGTAGTGTCTCCTGACTGTTGTGACACAAAAATGTATCTGTTGAAAATAGTCTTGTGTAGGCCCGACATCCCAGTGTGGTTTCACAGTTCCACGGGTCAAATCGCTGTACTATCCAGTTTTGGGCCTTTGGTATCTAAAAAAAAAGCAGTTTGAGTGTGTCGCTCACTGTTCAGCCGCAAATATCTCTATTTAAAAAAGTGTGGTTACCCCAGTAAACAATAACTGTGGTTTTCCCATCCCACGGTAAAAAATCTCTATTATTCAGCTTTTGGTATTTTTTTCCGTAAAAAAAAACAGTAGTGTCTCCTGACTGTTGTGACACAAAAATATATCTGTTGAAAATAGTCTTGTGTAGGCCCGACATCCCAGTGTGGTTTCGCAGTTGAACGGGTCAAATCGCTGTACTATCCAGTTTTGGGCCTTTGGTATCTAAAAAAAAAGCAGTTTGAGTGTGTCGCTCACTGTTCAGCCGCAAATACCTCTATTTACAAAAGTGTGGTATACCCCAGTAAACAATAACTGTGGTTTTGCCATCCCGCGGTAAAAAATCTCTATTATTCAGCTTTTGGTAGTTTTTTCCATAAAGAAAAACAGTAGTGTCTCCTGACCGTTGTGACACAAAAATATATCTGTTGAAAATAGTCTTGTGTAGGCCCGACATCCCAGAGTGGTTTCGCAGTTCCACGGGTCAAATCGCTGTACTATCCAGTTTTGGGCCTTTGGTATCTAAAACAAAGCAGTTTGAGTGTGTCGCTCACTGTTCAGCCGCAAATACCTCTATTTAAAAAAGTGTGGTTTACCCCAGTAAACAATAACTGTGGTTTTCCCATCCCACGGTAAAAAATCTCTATTATTCAGCTTTTGGTAGTTTTTTCCGTAAAAAAAAACAGTAGTGTCTCCTGACTGTTGTGACACAAAAATGTATCTGTTGAAAATAGTCTTGTGTAGGCCCGACATCCCAGTGTGGTTTCACAGTTCCACGGGTCAAATCGCTGTACTATCCAGTTTTGGGCCTTTGGTATCTAAAAAAAAAGCAGTTTGAGTGTGTCGCTCACTGTTCAGCCGCAAATATCTCTATTTAAAAAAGTGTGGTTACCCCAGTAAACAATAACTGTGGTTTTCCCATCCCACGGTAAAAAATCTCTATTATTCAGCTTTTGGTAGTTTTTTCCGTAAAAAAAAACAGTAGTGTCTCCTGACTGTTGTGACACAAAAATATATCTGTTGAAAATAGTCTTGTGTAGGCCCGACATCCCAGTGTGGTTTCGCAGTTGCACGGGTCAAATCGCTGTACTATCCAGTTTTGGGCCTTTGGTATCTAAAAAAAAAGCAGTTTGAGTGTGTCGCTCACTGTTCAGCCGCAAATACCTCTATTTACAAAAGTGTGGTATACCCCAGTAAACAATAACTGTGGTTTTGCCATCCCGCGGTAAAAAATCTCTATTATTCAGCTTTTGGTAGTTTTTTCCATAAAGAAAAACAGTAGTGTCTCCTGACCGTTGTGACACAAAAATATATCTGTTGAAAATAGTCTTGTGTAGGCCCGACATCCCAGAGTGGTTTCGCAGTTCCACGGGTCAAATCGCTGTACTATCCAGTTTTGGGCCTTTGGTATCTAAAACAAAGCAGTTTGAGTGTGTCGCTCACTGTTCAGCCGCAAATACCTCTATTTAAAAAAGTGTGGTTTACCCCAGTAAACAATAACTGTGGTTTTCCTATCCCACGGTAAAAAATCTCTATTATTCAGCTTTTGGTAGTTTTTTCCGTAAAAAAAAACAGTAGTGTCTCCTGACTGTTGTGACACAAAAATATATCTGTTGAAAATAGTCTTGTGTAGGCCCGACATCCCAGTGTGGTTTCGCAGTTCCACGGGTCAAATCGCTGTACTATCCAGTTTTGGGCATTTGGTATCTAAAAAAAAAGCAGTTTGAGTGTGTCGCTCACTGTTCAGCCGCAAATATCTCTATTTAAAAAAGTGTGGTATACCCCAGTAAACAATAGCTGTGGTTTTGCCATCCCACGGTAAAAAATCTCTATTATTCAGCTTTTGGTAGTTTTTTCCATAAAGAAAAACAGTAGTGTCTCCTGACTGTTGTGACACAAAAATATATCTGTTGAAAATAGTCTTGTGTAGGCCCGACATCCCAGTGTGGTTTCGCAGTTCCACGGGTCAAATCGCTGTACTATCCAGTTTTGGGCATTTGGTATCTAAAAAAAAAGCAGTTTGAGTGTGTCGCTCACTGTTCTGCCGCAAATATCTCTATTTAAAAAAGTGTGGTATGCCCCAGTAAACAATAACTGTGGTTTTGCCATCCCATGGTAAAAAATCTCTATTATTCAGCTTTTGGTAGTTTTTTCCGTAAAGAAAAACAGTAGTGTCTCCTGACTGTTGTGACACAAAAATGTATCTGTTGAAAATAGTCTTGTGTAGGCCCGAAATCCCAGTGTGGTTTCGCAGTTCCACGGGTCAAATCGCTGTACTATCCAGTTTTGGGCCTTTGATATCTAAAAAAAAAGGAGTTTGAGTGTGTCGCTCACTGTTCAGACGCAAATATCTCTATTTAAAAAAGTGTGGTATACCCCAGTAAACAATAACTGTGGTTTTGCCATCCCACGGTAAAAAATCTCTATTATTCAGCTTTTGGTAGTTTTTTCCATAAAGAAAAACAGTAGTGTCTCCTGACTGTTGTGACACAAAAATATATCTGTTGAAAATAGTCTTGTGTAGGCCCGACATCCCAGTGTGGTTTCGCCGTTCCACGGGTCAAATCGCTGTACTATCCAGTTTTGGGACTTTGGTATCTAAAAAAAAAGCAGTTTGAGTGTGTCGCTCACTGTTCTGCCGCAAATATCTCTATTTAAAAAAGTGTGGTATACCCTAGTAAACAATAAATGTGGTTTTGCCATCCATTGGTAAAAAATCTCTATTATTCAGCTTTTTGAAGTTTTTTCCGTAAAGAAAAACAGTAGTGTCTCCTGACTGTTGTGACACAAAAATATATCTGTTGAAAATAGTCTTGTGTAGGCCCGACATCCCAGTGTGGTTTCGCAGTTCCACGGGTCAAATCGCTGTACTATCCAGTTTTGGGCCTTTGGCATCTAAAAAAAAAGCAGTTTGAGTGTGTCGCTCACTGTTCAGCCGCAATATCTCTATTTTAAAAAGTGTGGTATACCCCAGTAAACAATAACTGTGGTTTTGCCATCCCCTGGTAAAAAATCTCTATTGTTCAGCTTTTGGTAGTTTTTTCCGTAAAGAAAAACAGTAGTGTCTCCTGACTGTTGTGACACAAAAATGTATCTGTTGAAAATAGTCTTGTGTAGGCCCGAAATCCCAGTGTGGTTTCGCAGTTCCACGGGTCAAATCGCTGTACTATCCAGTTTTGGGCCTTTGGTATCTAAAAAAAAGTAGTTTGAGTGTGTCGCTCACTGTTCAGCCGCAAATACCTCTATTTAAAAAAGTGTGGTATACCCCAGTAAACAATAACTGTGGTTTTGCCATCCCACGGTAAAAAATCTCTATTATTCAGCTTTTGGTAGTTTTTTCCGTAAAGAAAAACAGTAGTGTCTCCTGACTGTTGTGACACAAAAATATATCTGTTGAAAATAGTCTTGTGTAGGCCCGACATCCCAGTGTGGTTTCGCAGTTCCACGGGTCAAATCGCTGTACTATCCAGTTTTGGGCCTTTGGTATCTAAAACAAAGCAGTTTGAGTGTGTCGCTCACTGTTCAGCCGCAAATACCTCTATTTAAAAAAGTGTGGTTTACCCCAGTAAACAATAACTGTGGTTTTGTCATCCCACGGTAAAAAATCTCTATTATTCAGCTTTTGGTAGTTTTTTCCATAAAGAAAAACAGTAGTGTCTCCTGACTGTTGTGACACAAAAATGTATCTGTTGAAAATAGTCTTGTGTAGGCCCGACATCCCAGTGTGGTTTCACAGTTCCACGGGTCAAATCGCTGTACTATCCAGTTTTGGGCCTTTGGTATCTAAAAAAACAGCAGTTTGAGTGTGTCGCTCACTGTTCAGCCGCAAATATCTCTATTTAAAAAAGTGTGGTTACCCCAGTAAACAAAAACTGTGGTTTTGCCATCCCACGGTAAAAAATCTCTATTATTCAGCTTTTGGTAGTTTTTTCCGTAAAGAAAAACAGTAGTGTCTCCTGACCGTTGTGACACAAAAATATATCTGTTGAAAATAGTCTTGTGTAGGCCCGACATCCCAGTGTGGTTTCGCAGTTCCACGGGTCCAATCGCTGTACTATCCAGTTTTGGGCCTTTGGTATCTAAAAAAAAGCAGTTTGAGTGTGTCGCTCACTGTTCAGCCGCAAATACCTCTATTTAAAAAAGTGTGGTATACCCCAGTAAACAATAACTGTGGTTTTGCCATCCCACGGTAAAAAATCTCTATTATTCAGCTTTTGGTAGTTTTTTCCGTAAAGAAAAACAGTAGTGTCTCCTGACTGTTGTGACACAAAAATATATCTGTTGAAAATAGTCTTGTGTAGGCCCGACATCCCAGTGTGGTTTCGCAGTTCCACGGGTCAAATCGCTGTACTATCCAGTTTTGGGCCTTTGGTATCTAAAAAAAAGCAGTTTCAGTGTGTCGCTCACTGTTCAGCCGCAAATACCTCTATTTAAAAAAGTGTGGTATACCCCAGTAAACAATAACTGTGGTTTTGCCATCCCACAGTAAAAAATCTCTATTATTCAGCTTTTGGTAGTTTTTTCCGTAAAGAAAAACAGTAGTGTCTCCTGACTGTTGTGACACAAAAATATATCTGTTGAAAATAGTCTTGTGTAGGCCCGACATCCCAGTGTGTTTTCGCAGTTCCACGGGTCAAATCGCTGTACTATCCAGTTTTGGGCCTTTGGTATCTAAAAAAAAGTAGTTTGAGTGTGTCGCTCACTGTTCAGCCGCAAATACCTCTATTTAAAAAAGTGTGGTATACCCCAGTAAACAATAACTGTGGTTTTGCCATCCCACGGTAAAAAATCTCTATTATTCAGCTGTTGGTAGTTTTTTCCGTAAAGAAAAACAGTAGTGTCTCCTGACTGTTGTGACACAAAAATATATCTGTTGAAAATAGTCTTGTGTAGGCCCGACATCCCAGTGTGGTTTCGCAGTTCCACGGGTCAAATCGCTGTACTATCCAGTTTTGGGGCTTTGGTATCTAAAAAAAAGCAGTTTCAGTGTGTCGCTCACTGTTCAGCCGCAAATACCTCTATTTAAAAAAGTGTGGTATACCCCAGTAAACAATAACTGTGGTTTTGCCATCCCACGGTAAAAAATCTCTATTATTCAGCTTTTGGTAGTTTTTTCCATAAAGAAAAACAGTAGTGTCTCCTGACTGTTGTGACACAAAAATATATCTGTTGAAAATAGTCTTGTGTAGGCCCGACATCCCAGTGTGGTTTCGCAGTTCCACGGGTCAAATCGCTGTACTATCCAGTTTTGGGCCTTTGGTACCTAAAAAAAAAGCAGTTTGAGTGTGTCGCTCACTGTTCAGCCGCAATATCTCTATTTAAAAAAGTGTGGTATACCCCAGTAAACAATAACTGTGGTTTTGCCATCCCCTGGTAAAAAATCTCTATTGTTCAGCTTTTGGTAGTTTTTTCCGTAAAGAAAAACAGTAGTGTCTCCTGACTGTTGTGACACAAAAATGTATCTGTTGAAAATAGTCTTGTGTAGGCCCGAAATCCCAGTGTGGTTTCGCAGTTCCACGGGTCAAATCGCTGTACTATCCAGTTTTGGGCCTTTGGTATCTAAAACAAAGCAGTTTGAGTGTGTCGCTCACTGTTCAGCCGCAAATACCTCTATTTAAAAAAGTGTGGTATACCCCAGTAAACAATAACTGTGGTTTTGTCATCCCACGGTAAAAAATCTCTATTATTCAGCTTTTGGTAGTTTTTTCCATAAAGAAAAACAGTAGTGTCTCCTGACTGTTGTGACACAAAAATGTATCTGTTGAAAATAGTCTTGTGTAAGCCCGACATCCCAGTGTGGTTTCACAGTTCCACGGGTCAAATCGCTGTACTATCCAGTTTTGGGCCTTTGGTATCTAAAAAAAAAGCAGTTTGAGTGTGTCGCTCACTGTTCAGCCGCAAATATCTCTATTTAAAAAAGTGTGGTTTACCCCAGTAAACAATAACTGTGTTTTTCCCATCCCACGGTAAAAAATCTCTATTATTCAGCTTTTGGTAGTTTTTTCCGTAAAAAAAAACAGTAGTGTCTCCTGACTGTTGTGACACAAAAATATATCTGTTGAAAATAGTCTTGTGTAGGCCCGACATCCCAGTGTGGTTTCGCAGTTCCACGGGTCAAATCGCTGTACTATCCAGTTTTGGGCCTTTGGTATCTAAAAAAAAAGCAGTTTGAGTGTGTCGCTCACTGTTCAGCCGCAAATATCTCTATTTAAGAAAGTGTGGTATACCCCAGTAAACAATAACTGTGGTTTTGCCATCCCACGGTAAAAAATCTCTATTATTCAGCTTTTGGTAATTTTTTCCATAAAGGATAACAGTAGTGTCTCCTGACTGTTGTGACACAAAAATATATCTGTTGAAAATAGTCTTGTGTAGGCCCGACATCCCAGTGTGGTTTCGCAGTTCCACGGGTCAAATCGCTGTACTATCCAGTTTTGGGCATTTGGTATCTAAAAAAAAAGCAGTTTGAGTGTGTCGCTCACTGTTCTGCCGCAAATATCTCTATTTAAAAAAGCGTGGTATACCCCAGTAAACAATAACTGTGGTTTTGCCATCCCATGGTAAAAAATCTCTATTATTCAGCTCTTGGTAGTTTCTTCCGTAAAGAAAAACAGTAGTGTCTCCTGACTGTTGTGACACAAAAATGTATCTGTTGAAAATAGTCTTGTGTAGGCCCGAAATCCCAGTGTGGTTTCGCAGTTCCACGGGTCAAATCGCTGTACTATCCAGTTTTGGGCCTTTGATATCTAAAAAAAAAGCAGTTTGAGTGTGTCGCTCACTGTTCAGACGCAAATATCTCTATTTAAAAAAGTTTGGTATACCCCAGTAAACAAAAACTGTGGTTTTGCCATCCCACGGTAAAAAATCTCTATTATTCAGCTTTTGGTAGTTTTTTCCGTAAAGAAAAACAGTAGTGTCTCCTGACTGTTGTGACACAAAAATATATCTGTTGAAAATAGTCTTGTGTAGGCCCGACATCTCAGTGTGGTTTCGCAGTTCCACGGGTCCAATCGCTGTACTATCCAGTTTTGGGCCTTTGGTATCTAAAAAAAAGCAGTTTGAGTGTGTCGCTCACTGTTCAGCCGCAAATACCTCTATTTAAAAAAGTGTGGTATACCCCAGTAAACAATAACTGTGGTTTTGCCATCCCACGGTAAAAAATCTCTATTATTCAGCTTTTGGTAGTTTTTTCCGTAAAGAAAAACAGTAGTGTCTCCTGACTGTTGTGACACAAAAATATATCTGTTGAAAATAGTCTTGTGTAGGCCCGACATCCCAGTGTGGTTTCGCAGTTCCACGGGTCAAATCGCTGTACTATCCAGTTTTGGGCCTTTGGTATCTAAAAAAAAGCAGTTTCAGTGTGTCGCTCACTGTTCAGCTGCAAATACCTCTATTTAAAAAAGTGTGGTATACCCCAGTAAACAATAACTGTGGTTTTGCCATCCCACAGTAAAAAATCTCTATTATTCAGCTTTTGGTAGTTTTTTCCGTAAAGAAAAACAGTAGTGTCTCCTGACTGTTGTGACACAAAAATATATCTGTTGAAAATAGTCTTGTGTAGGCCCGACATCCCAGTGTGGTTTCGCAGTTCCACGGGTCAAATCGCTGTACTATCCAGTTTTGGGCCTTTGGTACCTAAAAAAAAGCAGTTTGAGTGTGTCGCTCACTGTTCAGCCGCAAATATCTCTATTTAAAAAAGTGTGGTATACCCCAGTAAACAATAACTGTGGTTTTGCCATCCCATGGTAAAAAATCTCTATTATTCAGCTTTTGGTAGTTTTTTCCGTAAAGAAAAACAGTAGTGTCTCCTGGCTGTTGTGACACAAAAATGTATCTGTTGAAAATAGTCTTGTGTAGGCCCGAAATCCCAATGTGGTTTCGCAGTTCCACGGGTCAAATCGCTGTACTATCCAGTTTTGGGCCTTTGATATCTAAAAAAAAAGCAGTTTGAGTGTGTCGCTCACTGTTCAGACGCAAATATCTCTATTTAAAAAAGTTTGGTATACCCCAGTAAACAAAAACTGTGGTTTTGCCATCCCACGGTAAAAAATCTCTATTATTCAGCTTTTGGTAGTTTTTTCCGTAAAGAAAAACAGTAGTGTCTCCTGACTGTTGTGACACAAAAATATATCTGTTGAAAATAGTCTTGTGTAGGCCCGACATCCCAGTGTGGTTTCGCAGTTCCACGGGTCCAATCGCTGTACTATCCAGTTTTGGGCCTTTGGTATCTAAAAAAAAGCAGTTTGAGTGTGTCGCTCACTGTTCAGCCGCAAATACCTCTATTTAAAAAAGTGTGGTATACCCCAGTAAACAATAACTGTGGTTTTGCCATCCCACGGTAAAAAATCTCTATTATTCAGCTTTTGGTAGTTTTTTCCGTAAAGAAAAACAGTAGTGTCTCCTGACTGTTGTGACACAAAAATATATCTGTTGAAAATAGTCTTGTGTAGGCCCGACATCCCAGTGTGGTTTCGCAGTTCCACGGGTCAAATCGCTGTACTATCCAGTTTTGGGCCTTTGGTATCTAAAAAAAAGCAGTTTCAGTGTGTCGCTCACTGTTCAGCTGCAAATACCTCTATTTAAAAAAGTGTGGTATACCCCAGTAAACAATAACTGTGGTTTTGCCATCCCACAGTAAAAAATCTCTATTATTCAGCTTTTGGTAGTTTTTTCCGTAAAGAAAAACAGTAGTGTCTCCTGACTGTTGTGACACAAAAATATATCTGTTGAAAATAGTCTTGTGTAGGCCCGACATCCCAGTGTGGTTTCGCAGTTCCACGGGTCAAATCGCTGTACTATCCAGTTTTGGGCCTTTGGTACCTAAAAAAAAGCAGTTTGAGTGTGTCGCTCACTGTTCAGCCGCAAATATCTCTATTTAAAAAAGTGTGGTATACCCCAGTAAACAATAACTGTGGTTTTGCCATCCCATGGTAAAAAATCTCTATTATTCAGCTTTTGGTAGTTTTTTCCGTAAAGAAAAACAGTAGTGTCTCCTGGCTGTTGTGACACAAAAATGTATCTGTTGAAAATAGTCTTGTGTAGGCCCGAAATCCCAATGTGGTTTCGCAGTTCCACGGGTCAAATCGCTGTACTATCCAGTTTTGGGCCTTTGATATCTAAAAAAAAAGCAGTTTGAGTGTGTCGCTCACTGTTCAGCCGCAAATATCTCTATTTAAAAAAGTGTGGTATAACCCAGTAAACAAAAACTGTGGTTTTGCCATCCCACGGTAAAAAATCTCTATTATTCAGCTTTTGGTAGTTTTTTCCGTAAAGAAAAACAGTAATGTCTCCTGACTGTTGTGATACAAAAATATATCTGTTGAAAATAGTCTTGTGTAGGCCCGACATCCCAGTGTGGTTTCGCAGTTCCACGGGTCAAATCGCTGTACTATCCAGTTTTGGGCCTTTGGTACCTAAAATAAAAGCAGTTTGAGTGTGTCGCTCACTGTTCAGCCGCAAATATCTCTATTTAAAAAAGTGTGGTATACCCCAGTAAACAATAACTGTGGTTTTGCCATCCCATGGTAAAAAATCTCTATTATTCAGCTTTTGGTAGTTTTTACCGTAAGGAAAAACAGTAGTGTCTCCTGACTGTTGTGACACAAAAATATATCTGTTGAAAATAGTCTTGTGTAGGCCCGACATCCCAATGTGGTTTCGCAGTTCCACGGGTCAAATCGCTGTAGTATCCAGTTTTGGGCCTTTGGTATCTAAAAAAACGCAGTTTGAGTGTTTCGCTCAATGTTCAGTTCGCAAATATCTCTATTTAAAAAAGTGTGGTATACCCCAGTAAACAATAACTGTGGTTTTGCCATCCCACGGTAAAAAATCTCTATTATTCAGCTTTTGTTAGTTTTTTCCGTAAAGAAAAGCAGTAGTGTCTCCTGACTGTTGTGACACAAAAATATATCTGTTGAAAATAGTCTTGTGTAGGCCCGACATCCCAGTGTGGTTTCACAGTTCCACGGGTCAAATCGCTGTACTATCCAGTTTTGGGCCTTTGGTTTCTAAAAACAAAGCAGTTTGAGTGTGTCGCTCACTGTTCAGCCGCAAATACCTCTATTTAAAAAAGTGTGGTATACCCCAGTAAACAATAACTGTGGTTTTGCCATCCCACGGTAAAAAATCTCTATTATTCAGCTTTTGGTAGTTTCTTCCGTAAAGAAAAGCAGTAGTGTCTCCTGACTGTTGTGACACAAAAATATATCTGTTGAAAATAGTCTTGTGTAGGCCCGACATCCCAGTGTGGTTTCGCAGTTCCACGGGTCAATTCGCTGTACTATCCAGTTTTGGGCCTTTGATATCTAAAAAAAAAGCAGTTTGAGTGTGTCACTCACTGTTCAGCCGCAAATATCTCTATTTAAAAAAGTGTGGTATACCCCAGTAAACAAAAACTGTGGTTTTGCCATCCCACGGTAAAAAATCTCTATTATTCAGCTTTTGGTTATTTTTTCCGTAAAGAAAAACAGTAGTGTCTCCTGACTGTTGTGACACAAAAATATATCTGTTGAAAATAGTCTTGTGTAGGCCCGACATCCCAGTGTGGTTTCACAGTTCCACGGGTCAAATCGCTGTACTATCCAGTTTTGGGCCTTTGGTACCTAAAAAAAAAGCAGTTTGAGTGTGTCGCTCACTGTTCAGCCACAAATATCTCTATTTAAAAAAGTGTGGTATACCCCAGTAAACAATAACTGTCGTTTTGCCATCCCATGGTAAAAAATCTCTATTATTCAGCTTTTGGTAGTTTTTTCCGTAAAGAACAACAGTAGTGTCTCCTGACTGTTGTGACACAAAAATATATCTGTTGAAAATAGTCTTGTGTAGGCCCGACATCCCAGTGTGGTTTCGCAGTTCCACGGGTCAAATCGCTGTACTATCCAGTTTTGGGCCTTTGGTACCTAAAAAAAAAGCAGTTTGAGTGTGTCGCTCACTGTTCAGCCACAAATATCTCTATTTAAAAAAGTGTGGTATACCCCAGTAAACAATAACTGTCGTTTTGCCATCCCATGGTAAAAAATCTCTATTATTCAGCTTTTGGTAGTTTTTTCCGTAAAGAAAAACAGTAGTGTCTCCTGACTGTTGTGACACAAAAATATATCTGTTGAAAATAGTCTTGTGTAGGCCCGACATCCCAGTGTGGTTTCGCAGTTCCACGGGTCAAATCGCTGTACTATCCAGTTTTGGGCCTTTGGTATCTAAAAAAAAAGCAGTTTGAGTGTGTCTCTCATTGTTCAGTCGCAAATATCTCTATTTAAAAAAGCGTGGTATACCCCAGTAAACAATAACTGTGATTTTGCCATCCCATGGTAAAAAATCTCTATTATTCAGCTTTTGGTAGTTTTTTCCGTAAAGAAAAACAGTAGTGTCTCCTGACTGTTGTGACACAAGAATGTATCTGTTGAAAATCGTCTTGTGTAGGCCTGAAATCCCAGTGTGGTTTCGCAGTTCCACGGGTCAAATCGCTGTACTATCCAGTTTTGGGCCTTTGATATCTAAAAAACAAGCAGTTTGAGTGTGTCGCTCACTGTTCAGCCGCAAATATCTCTATTTAAAAAAGTGTGGTATAACCCAGTAAACAAAAACTGTGGTTTTGCCATCCCACGGTAAAAAATCTCTATTATTCAGCTTTTGGTAGTTTTTTCCGTAAAGAAAAACAGTAGTGTCTCCTGACTGTTGTGACACAAAAATATATCTGTTGAAAATAGTCTTGTGTAGGCCCGACATCCCAGTGTGGTTTCGCAGTTCCACGGGTCAAATCGCTGTACTATCCAGTTTTGGGCCTTTGGTATCTAAAAAAAAAGCAGTTTGAGTGTGTCGCTCACTGTTCAGCCGCAAATATCTCTATTTAAAAATTGTGGTATACCCCAGTAAACAATCACTGTTTTTTTGCCATCCCACGGTAAAAAATCTCTATTATTCAGCTTTTGGTAGTTTTTTCCATAAAGAAAAACAGTAGTGTCTCCTGACTGTTGTGACACAAAAATATATCTGTTGAAAATAAGTCTTGTGTAGGCCCGACATCCCAGTGTGGTTTCGCAGTTCCACGGGTCAAATCGCTGTACTATCCAGTTTTTGGCCTTTGGTATCTAAAAAAAAGGCAGTTTGAGTGTGTCGCTCACTGTTCTGCCGCAAATATCTCTATTTAAAAAATTGTGGTATACCCCAGTAAACAATAACTGTGGTTTTGCCATCCCATGGTAAAAAATCTCAATTATTCAGCTTTTGGTAGTTTTTTTCCGTAAAGAAAAACAGTAGTGTCTCCTGACTGTTGTGACACAAAAATATATCTGTTGAAAATAGTCTTGTGTAGGCCCGACATCCCAGTGTGGTTTTGCAGTTCCACGGGTCAAATCGCTGTACTATCCAGTTTTGGGCCTTTGGTATCTAAAAAAAAGCAGTTTGAGTGTGTCGCTCACTGTTCAGCCGCAAATACCCCTATTTAGAAAAGTGTGGTATACCCCAGTAAACAATAACTGTGGTTTTGCCATCCCACGGTAAAAAATCTCTATTATTCAGCTTTTGGTAGTTTTTTCCGTAAAGAAAAACAGTAGTGTCTCCTGACTGTTGTGACACAAAAATGTATCTGTTGAAAATAGTCTTGTGTAGGCCCGACATCCCAGTGTGGTTTCACAGTTCCACGGTTCATATCGCTGTACTATCCAGTTTTTGGGCCTTTGGTATCTAAAAAAAAAACAGTTTGAGTGTGTCGCTCACTGTTCAGCCGCAAATATCTCTATTTAAAAAAGTGTGGTATACCCCAGTAAACAATAACTGTGGTTTTGCCATCCCACTGTAAAAAATCTCTTTTATTCAGCTTTTGGTAGTTTTTTCCGTAAAGAAAAACAGTAGTGTCTCCTGACTGTTGTGACACAAAAATATATCTGTTGAAAATAGTCTTGTGTAGGCCCGACATCCCAGTGTGGTTTCACAGTTCCACGGGTCAAATCGCTGTACTATCCAGTTTTGGGCCTTTGTTTTCTAAAAAAAAAAGCAGTTTGAGTGTGTCGCTCACTGTTCAGCCGCAAATACCTCTATTTAAAAAAGTGTGGTATACCCCAGTAAACAATAACTGTGGTTTTGCCATCACACGGTAAAAAATCTCTATTATTCAGCTTTTAGTAGTTTTTTCCATAAAGAAAAACAGTAGTGTCTCCTGACTGTTGTGACACAAAAATGTATCTGTTGAAAATAGTCTTGTGTAGGCCCGACATTCCAGTGTGGTTTCGCAGTTCCACGGGTCAAATCGCTGTACTATCCAGTTTTGGGCCTTTGGTATCTATAAAAAAAGCAGTTTGAGTGTGTCGCTCACTGTTCAGCCGCAAATTTCTCTATTTTAAAAAGTGTGGTATACCCCAGTTAGCAATAACTGTGGTTTTGCCATCCCACGGTAAAAAATCTCTATTATTCAGCTTTTGGTAGTTTTTTCCATAAAGAAAAACAGTAGTGTCTCCTGACTGTTGTGACACAAAAATATATCTGTTGAAAATAGTCTTGTGTAGGCCCGACATCCCAGTGTGGTTTCGCAGTTCCACGGGTCAATTCGCTGTACTATCCAGTTTTGGGCCTTTGATATCTAAAAAAAAAGCAGTTTGAGTGTGTCACTCACTGTTCAGCCGCAAATATCTCTATTTAAAAAAGTGTGGTATACCCCAGTAAACAAAAACTGTGGTTTTGCCATCCCACGGTAAAAAATCTCTATTATTCAGCTTTTGGTTATTTTTTCCGTAAAGAAAAACAGTAGTGTCTCCTGACTGTTGTGACACAAAAATATATCTGTTGAAAATAGTCTTGTGTAGGCCCGACATCCCAGTGTGGTTTCACAGTTCCACGGGTCAAATCGCTGTACTATCCAGTTTTGGGCCTTTGGTACCTAAAAAAAAAGCAGTTTGAGTGTGTCGCTCACTGTTCAGCCACAAATATCTCTATTTAAAAAAGTGTGGTATACCCCAGTAAACAATAACTGTCGTTTTGCCATCCCATGGTAAAAAATCTCTATTATTCAGCTTTTGGTAGTTTTTTCCGTAAAGAAAAACAGTAGTGTCTCCTGACTGTTGTGACACAAAAATATATCTGTTGAAAATAGTCTTGTGTAGGCCCGACATCCCAGTGTGGTTTCGCAGTTCCACGGGTCAAATCGCTGTACTATCCAGTTTTGGGCCTTTGGTACCTAAAAAAAAAGGAGTTTGAGTGTGTCGCTCACTGTTCAGCCACAAATATCTCTATTTAAAAAAGTGTGGTATACCCCAGTAAACAAAAACTGTGGTTTTGCCATCCCACGGTAAAAAATCTCTATTATTCAGCTTTTGGTTATTTTTTCCGTAAAGAAAAACAGTAGTGTCTCCTGACTGTTGTGACACAAAAATATATCTGTTGAAAATAGTCTTGTGTAGGCCCGACATCCCAGTGTGGTTTCGCAGTTCCACGGGTCAAATCGCTGTACTATCCAGTTTTGGGCCTTTGGTACCTAAAAAAAAAGCAGTTTGAGTGTGTCGCTCACTGTTCAGCCACAAATATCTCTATTTAAAAAAGTGTGGTATACCCCAGTAAACAAAAACTGTGGTTTTGCCATCCCACGGTAAAAAATCTCTATTATTCAGCTTTTGGTTATTTTTTCCGTAAAGAAAAACAGTAGTGTCTCCTGACTGTTGTGACACAAAAATATATCTGTTGAAAATAGTCTTGTGTAGGCCCGACATCCCAGTGTGGTTTCACAGTTCCACGGGTCAAATCGCTGTACTATCCAGTTTTGGGCCTTTGGTACCTAAAAAAAAAGCAGTTTGAGTGTGTCGCTCACTGTTCAGCCACAAATATCTCTATTTAAAAAAGTGTGGTATACCCCAGTAAGCAATAACTGTCGTTTTGCCATCCCATGGTAAAAAATCTCTATTATTCAGCTTTTGGTAGTTTTTTCCGTAAAGAAAAACAGTAGTGTCTCCTGACTGTTGTGACACAAAAATATATCTGTTGAAAATAGTCTTGTGTAGGCCCGACATCCCAGTGTGGTTTCGCAGTTCCACGGGTCAAATCGCTGTACTATCCAGTTTTGGGCCTTTGGTACCTAAAAAAAAAGCAGTTTGAGTGTGTCGCTCACTGTTCAGCCACAAATATCTCTATTTAAAAAAGTGTGGTATACCCCAGTAAACAATAACTGTCGTTTTGCCATCCCATGGTAAAAAATCTCTATTATTCAGCTTTTGGTAGTTTTTTCCGTAAAGAAAAACAGTAGTGTCTCCTGACTGTTGTGACACAAAAATATATCTGTTGAAAATAGTCTTGTGTAGGCCCGACATCCCAGTGTGGTTTCGCAGTTCCACGGGTCAAATCGCTGTACTATCCAGTTTTGGGCCTTTGGTATCTAAAAAAAAAGCAGTTTGAGTGTGTCTCTCATTGTTCAGTCGCAAATATCTCTATTTAAAAAAGCGTGGTATACCCCAGTAAACAATAACTGTGATTTTGCCATCCCATGGTAAAAAATCTCTATTATTCAGCTTTTGGTAGTTTTTTCCGTAAAGAAAAACAGTAGTGTCTCCTGACTGTTGTGACACAAAAATGTATCTGTTGAAAATCGTCTTGTGTAGGCCCGAAATCCCAGTGTGGTTTCGCAGTTCCACGGGTCAAATCGCTGTACTATCCAGTTTTGGGCCTTTGATATCTAAAAAACAAGCAGTTTGAGTGTGTCGCTCACTGTTCAGCCGCAAATATCTCTATTTAAAAAAGTGTGGTATAACCCAGTAAACAAAAACTGTGGTTTTGCCATCCCACGGTAAAAAATCTCTATTATTCAGCTTTTGGTAGTTTTTTCCGTAAAGAAAAACAGTAGTGTCTCCTGACTGTTGTGACACAAAAATATATCTGTTGAAAATAGTCTTGTGTAGGCCCGACATCCCAGTGTGGTTTCGCAGTTCCACGGGTCAAATCGCTGTACTATCCAGTTTTGGGCCTTTGGTATCTAAAAAAAAAGCAGTTTGAGTGTGTCGCTCACTGTTCAGCCGCAAATATCTCTATTTAAAAAAGTGTGGTATACCCGAGTAAACAATAACTGTGGTTTTGCCATCCCACGGTAAAAAATCTCTATTATTCAGCTTTTGGTAGTTTTTTCCATAAAGAAAAACAGTAGTGTCTCCTGACTGTTGTGACACAAAAATATATCTGTTGAAAATAAGTCTTGTGTAGGCCCGACATCCCAGTGTGGTTTCGCAGTTCCACGGGTCAAATCGCTGTACTATCCAGTTTTTGGCCTTTGGTATCTAAAAAAAAGGCAGTTTGAGTGTGTCGCTCACTGTTCAGCCGCAAATACCCCTATTTAGAAAAGTGTGGTATACCCCAGTAAACAATAACTGTGGTTTTGCCATCCCACGGTAAAAAATCTCTATTATTCAGCTTTTGGTAGTTTTTTCCGTAAAGAAAAACAGTAGTGTCTCCTGACTGTTGTGACACAAAAATGTATCTGTTGAAAATAGTCTTGTGTAGGTCCGACATCCCAGTGTGGTTTCACAGTTCCACGGTTCATATCGCTGTACTATCCAGTTTTTGGGCCTTTGGTATCTAAAAAAAAAACAGTTTGAGTGTGTCGCTCACTGTTCAGCCGCAAATATCTCTATTTAAAAAAGTGTGGTATACCCCAGTAAACAATAACTGTGGTTTTGCCATCCCACTGTAAAAAATCTCTTTTATTCAGCTTTTGGTAGTTTTTTCCGTAAAGAAAAACAGTAGTGTCTCCTGACTGTTGTGACACAAAAATATATCTGTTGAAAATAGTCTTGTGTAGGCCCGACATCCCAGTGTGGTTTCACAGTTCCACGGGTCAAATCGCTGTACTATCCAGTTTTGGGCCTTTGTTTTCTAAAAAAAAAAGCAGTTTGAGTGTGTCGCTCACTGTTCAGCCGCAAATACCTCTATTTAAAAAAGTGTGGTATACCCCAGTAAACAATAACTGTGGTTTTGCCATCCCACGGTAAAAAATCTCTATTATTCAGCTTTTGGTAGTTTTTTCCATAAAGAAAAACAGTAGTGTCTCCTGACTGTTGTGACACAAAAATGTATCTGTTGAAAATAGTCTTGTGTAGGCCCGACATTCCAGTGTGGTTTCGCAGTTCCACGGGTCAAATCGCTGTACTATCCAGTTTTGGGCCTTTGGTATCTTAAAAAAAAGCAGTTTGAGTGTGTCGCTCACTGTTCAGCCGCAAATTTCTCTATTTTAAAAAGTGTGGTATACCCCAGTTAACAATAACTGTGGTTTTGCCATCCCACGGTAAAAAATCTCTATTATTCAGCTTTTGGTAGTTTTTTCCATAAAGAAAAACAGTAGTGTCTCCTGACTTTTGTGACACAAAAATATATCTGTTGAAAATAGTCTTGTGTAGGCCCGACATCCCAGTGTGGTTTCGCAGTTCCACGGGTCAAATCGCTGTACTATCCAGTTTTGGGCCTTTGGTATCTAAAAAAAAAGCAGTTTGAGTGTGTCGCTCACTGTTCAGCCGCAAATATCTCTATTTAAAAAAGTGTGGTATAACCCAGTAAACAAAAACTGTGGTTTTGCCATCCCACGGTAAAAAATCTCTATTATTCAGCTTTTGGTAGTTTTTTCCGTAAAGAAAAACAGTAGTGTCTCCTGACTGTTGTGACACAAAAATATATCTGTTGAAAATAGTCTTGTGTAGGCCCGACATCCCAGTGTGGTTTCGCAGTTCCACGGGTCAAATCGCTGTACTATCCAGTTTTGGGCCTTTGGTATCTAAAAAAAAAGCAGTTTGAGTGTGTCGCTCACTGTTCAGCCGCAAATATCTCTATTTAAAAAAGTGTGGTATACCCGAGTAAACAATAACTGTGGTTTTGCCATCCCACGGTAAAAAATCTCTATTATTCAGCTTTTGGTAGTTTTTTCCATAAAGAAAAACAGTAGTGTCTCCTGACTGTTGTGACACAAAAATATATCTGTTGAAAATAAGTCTTGTGTAGGCCCGACATCCCAGTGTGGTTTCGCAGTTCCACGGGTCAAATCGCTGTACTATCCAGTTTTTGGCCTTTGGTATCTAAAAAAAAGGCAGTTTGAGTGTGTCGCTCACTGTTCAGCCGCAAATACCCCTATTTAGAAAAGTGTGGTATACCCCAGTAAACAATAACTGTGGTTTTGCCATCCCACGGTAAAAAATCTCTATTATTCAGCTTTTGGTAGTTTTTTCCGTAAAGAAAAACAGTAGTGTCTCCTGACTGTTGTGACACAAAAATGTATCTGTTGAAAATAGTCTTGTGTAGGCCCGACATCCCAGTGTGGTTTCACAGTTCCACGGTTCATATCGCTGTACTATCCAGTTTTTGGGCCTTTGGTATCTAAAAAAAAAACAGTTTGAGTGTGTCGCTCACTGTTCAGCCGCAAATATCTCTATTTAAAAAAGTGTGGTATACCCCAGTAAACAATAACTGTGGTTTTGCCATCCCACTGTAAAAAATCTCTTTTATTCAGCTTTTGGTAGTTTTTTCCGTAAAGAAAAACAGTAGTGTCTCCTGACTGTTGTGACACAAAAATATATCTGTTGAAAATAGTCTTGTGTAGGCCCGACATCCCAGTGTGGTTTCACAGTTCCACGGGTCAAATCGCTGTACTATCCAGTTTTGGGCCTTTGTTTTCTAAAAAAAAAAGCAGTTTGAGTGTGTCGCTCACTGTTCAGCCGCAAATACCTCTATTTAAAAAAGTGTGGTATACCCCAGTAAACAATAACTGTGGTTTTGCCATCCCACGGTAAAAAATCTCTATTATTCAGCTTTTGGTAGTTTTTTCCATAAAGAAAAACAGTAGTGTCTCCTGACTGTTGTGACACAAAAATGTATCTGTTGAAAATAGTCTTGTGTAGGCCCGACATTCCAGTGTGGTTTCGCAGTTCCACGGGTCAAATCGCTGTACTATCCAGTTTTGGGCCTTTGGTATCTAAAAAAAAAGCAGTTTGAGTGTGTCGCTCACTGTTCAGCCGCAAATTTCTCTATTTTAAAAAGTGTGGTATACCCCAGTTAACAATAACTGTGGTTTTGCCATCCCACGGTAAAAAATCTCTATTATTCAGCTTTTGGTAGTTTTTTCCATAAAGAAAAACAGTAGTGTCTCCTGACTTTTGTGACACAAAAATATATCTGTTGAAAATAGTCTTGTGTAGGCCCGACATCCCAGTGTGGTTTCGCAGTTCCACGGGTCAAATCGCTGTACTATCCAGTTTTGGGCCTTTGGTATCTAAAAAAAAAGCAGTTTGAGTGTGTCGCTCACTGTTCTGCCACAAATATCTCTATTTAAAAAAGTGTGGTATACCCCAGTAAACAATAACTGTGGTTTTGCCATCCCATGGTAAAAAATCTCTATTATTCAGCTTTTGGTAGTTTTTTCCGTAAAGAAAAACAGTAGTGTCTCCTGACTGTTGTGACACAAAAATATATCTGTTGAAAATAGTCTTGTGTAGGCCCGATATCCCAGTGTGGTTTCGCAGTTCCATGAGTCAAATCACTGTACTATCCAGTTTTGGGCCTTTGGTACCTAAAAAAAAAGCAGTTTGAGTGTGTCGCTCACTGTTCAGCCGCAAATATCTCTATTTAAAAAAGTGTGGTATACCCCAGTAAACAATAACTGTGGTTTTGCCATCCCATGGTAAAAAATCTCTATTATTCAGCTTTTGGTAGTTTTTTCCGTAAAGAAAAACAGTAGTGTCTCCTGACTGTTGTGACACAAAAATGTATCTGTTGAAAATAGTCTTGTGTAGGTCCGACATCCCAGTGTGGTTTCACAGTTCCACGGTTCATATCGCTGTACTATCCAGTTTTTGGGCCTTTGGTATCTAAAAAAAAAACAGTTTGAGTGTGTCGCTCACTGTTCAGCCGCAAATATCTCTATTTAAAAAAGTGTGGTATACCCCAGTAAACAATAACTGTGGTTTTGCCATCCCACTGTAAAAAATCTCTTTTATTCAGCTTTTGGTAGTTTTTTCCGTAAAGAAAAACAGTAGTGTCTCCTGACTGTTGTGACACAAAAATATATCTGTTGAAAATAGTCTTGTGTAGGCCCGACATCCCAGTGTGGTTTCACAGTTCCACGGGTCAAATCGCTGTACTATCCAGTTTTGGGCCTTTGTTTTCTAAAAAAAAAAGCAGTTTGAGTGTGTCGCTCACTGTTCAGCCGCAAATACCTCTATTTAAAAAAGTGTGGTATACCCCAGTAAACAATAACTGTGGTTTTGCCATCCCACGGTAAAAAATCTCTATTATTCAGCTTTTGGTAGTTTTTTCCATAAAGAAAAACAGTAGTGTCTCCTGACTGTTGTGACACAAAAATGTATCTGTTGAAAATAGTCTTGTGTAGGCCCGACATTCCAGTGTGGTTTCGCAGTTCCACGGGTCAAATCGCTGTACTATCCAGTTTTGGGCCTTTGGTATCTTAAAAAAAAGCAGTTTGAGTGTGTCGCTCACTGTTCAGCCGCAAATTTCTCTATTTTAAAAAGTGTGGTATACCCCAGTTAACAATAACTGTGGTTTTGCCATCCCACGGTAAAAAATCTCTATTATTCAGCTTTTGGTAGTTTTTTCCATAAAGAAAAACAGTAGTGTCTCCTGACTTTTGTGACACAAAAATATATCTGTTGAAAATAGTCTTGTGTAGGCCCGACATCCCAGTGTGGTTTCGCAGTTCCACGGGTCAAATCGCTGTACTATCCAGTTTTGGGCCTTTGGTATCTAAAAAAAAAGCAGTTTGAGTGTGTCGCTCACTGTTCAGCCGCAAATATCTCTATTTAAAAAAGTGTGGTATAACCCAGTAAACAAAAACTGTGGTTTTGCCATCCCACGGTAAAAAATCTCTATTATTCAGCTTTTGGTAGTTTTTTCCGTAAAGAAAAACAGTAGTGTCTCCTGACTGTTGTGACACAAAAATATATCTGTTGAAAATAGTCTTGTGTAGGCCCGACATCCCAGTGTGGTTTCGCAGTTCCACGGGTCAAATCGCTGTACTATCCAGTTTTGGGCCTTTGGTATCTAAAAAAAAAGCAGTTTGAGTGTGTCGCTCACTGTTCAGCCGCAAATATCTCTATTTAAAAAAGTGTGGTATACCCGAGTAAACAATAACTGTGGTTTTGCCATCCCACGGTAAAAAATCTCTATTATTCAGCTTTTGGTAGTTTTTTCCATAAAGAAAAACAGTAGTGTCTCCTGACTGTTGTGACACAAAAATATATCTGTTGAAAATAAGTCTTGTGTAGGCCCGACATCCCAGTGTGGTTTCGCAGTTCCACGGGTCAAATCGCTGTACTATCCAGTTTTTGGCCTTTGGTATCTAAAAAAAAGGCAGTTTGAGTGTGTCGCTCACTGTTCAGCCGCAAATACCCCTATTTAGAAAAGTGTGGTATACCCCAGTAAACAATAACTGTGGTTTTGCCATCCCACGGTAAAAAATCTCTATTATTCAGCTTTTGGTAGTTTTTTCCGTAAAGAAAAACAGTAGTGTCTCCTGACTGTTGTGACACAAAAATGTATCTGTTGAAAATAGTCTTGTGTAGGCCCGACATCCCAGTGTGGTTTCACAGTTCCACGGTTCATATCGCTGTACTATCCAGTTTTTGGGCCTTTGGTATCTAAAAAAAAAACAGTTTGAGTGTGTCGCTCACTGTTCAGCCGCAAATATCTCTATTTAAAAAAGTGTGGTATACCCCAGTAAACAATAACTGTGGTTTTGCCATCCCACTGTAAAAAATCTCTTTTATTCAGCTTTTGGTAGTTTTTTCCGTAAAGAAAAACAGTAGTGTCTCCTGACTGTTGTGACACAAAAATATATCTGTTGAAAATAGTCTTGTGTAGGCCCGACATCCCAGTGTGGTTTCACAGTTCCACGGGTCAAATCGCTGTACTATCCAGTTTTGGGCCTTTGTTTTCTAAAAAAAAAAGCAGTTTGAGTGTGTCGCTCACTGTTCAGCCGCAAATACCTCTATTTAAAAAAGTGTGGTATACCCCAGTAAACAATAACTGTGGTTTTGCCATCCCACGGTAAAAAATCTCTATTATTCAGCTTTTGGTAGTTTTTTCCATAAAGAAAAACAGTAGTGTCTCCTGACTGTTGTGACACAAAAATGTATCTGTTGAAAATAGTCTTGTGTAGGCCCGACATTCCAGTGTGGTTTCGCAGTTCCACGGGTCAAATCGCTGTACTATCCAGTTTTGGGCCTTTGGTATCTAAAAAAAAAGCAGTTTGAGTGTGTCGCTCACTGTTCAGCCGCAAATTTCTCTATTTTAAAAAGTGTGGTATACCCCAGTTAACAATAACTGTGGTTTTGCCATCCCACGGTAAAAAATCTCTATTATTCAGCTTTTGGTAGTTTTTTCCATAAAGAAAAACAGTAGTGTCTCCTGACTTTTGTGACACAAAAATATATCTGTTGAAAATAGTCTTGTGTAGGCCCGACATCCCAGTGTGGTTTCGCAGTTCCACGGGTCAAATCGCTGTACTATCCAGTTTTGGGCCTTTGGTATCTAAAAAAAAAGCAGTTTGAGTGTGTCGCTCACTGTTCTGCCACAAATATCTCTATTTAAAAAAGTGTGGTATACCCCAGTAAACAATAACTGTGGTTTTGCCATCCCATGGTAAAAAATCTCTATTATTCAGCTTTTGGTAGTTTTTTCCGTAAAGAAAAACAGTAGTGTCTCCTGACTGTTGTGACACAAAAATATATCTGTTGAAAATAGTCTTGTGTAGGCCCGATATCCCAGTGTGGTTTCGCAGTTCCATGAGTCAAATCACTGTACTATCCAGTTTTGGGCCTTTGGTACCTAAAAAAAAAGCAGTTTGAGTGTGTCGCTCACTGTTCAGCCGCAAATATCTCTATTTAAAAAAGTGTGGTATACCCCAGTAAACAATAACTGTGGTTTTGCCATCCCATGGTAAAAAATCTCTATTATTCAGCTTTTGGTAGTTTTTTCCGTAAAGAAAAACAGTAGTGTCTCCTGACTGTTATGACACAAAAATGTATCTGTTGAAAATAGTCTTGTGTAGGCCCGAAATCCCAGTGTGGTTTCGCAGTTCCACGGGTCAAATCGCTGTACTATCCAGTTTTGGGCCTTTGATATCTAAAAAAAAAGCAGTTTGAGTGTGTCACTCACGGTTCAGCCGCAAATATCTCTATTTAAAAAAGTGTGGTATACCCCAGTAAACAAAAACTGTGGTTTTGCCATCCCATGGTAAAAAATCTCTATTATTCAACTTTTGGTAGTTTTTTCCATAAAAAAAAACAGTAGTGTCTCCTGACTGTTGTGACACAAAAATATATCTGTTGAAAATAGTCTTGTGTAGGCCCGACATCCCAGTGTGGTTTCACAGTTCCACGGGTCAAATCGCTGTACTATCCAGTTTTGGGCCTTTGGTACCTAAAAAAAAAGCAGTTTGAGTGTGTCGCTCACTGTTCAGCCACAAATATCTCTATTTAAAAAAGTGTGGTATACCCCAGTAAACAATAACTGTCGTTTTGCCATCCCACGGTAAAAAATCTCTATTATTCAGCTTTTGGTAGTTTTTTCCGTAAAGAAAAGCAGTAGTGTCTCCTGACTGTTGTGACACAAAAATATATCTGTTGAAAATAGTCTTGTGTAGGCCCGACATCCCAGTGTGGTTTCGCAGTTCCACGGGTCAATTCGCTGTA
Source organism: Phyllobates terribilis (assembly GCF_046119375.1). Lineage (NCBI taxonomy): Eukaryota > Metazoa > Chordata > Amphibia > Anura > Dendrobatidae > Phyllobates > Phyllobates terribilis. The sequence continues at coordinate 451,976,816 of NW_027362764.1, forward strand.
CTATCCAGTTTTGGGCCTTTGATATCTAAAAAAAAAGCAGTTTGAGTGTGTCACTCACTGTTCAGCCGCAAATATCTCTATTTAAAAAAGTGTGGTATACCCCAGTAAACAAAAACTGTGGTTTTGCCATCCCACGGTAAAAAATCTCTATTATTCAGCTTTTGGTAGTTTTTTCCGTAAAGAAAAACAGTAGTGTCTCCTGACTGTTGTGACACAAAAATATATCTGTTGAAAATAGTCTTGTGTAGGCCCGACATCCCAGTGTGGTTTCACAGTTCCACGGGTCAAATCGCTGTACTATCCAGTTTTGGGCCTTTGGTACCTAAAAAAAAAGCAGTTTGAGTGTGTCGCTCACTGTTCAGCCGCAAATATCTCTATTTAAAAAAGTGTGGTATACCCCAGTAAACAATAACTGTCGTTTTGCCATCCCATGGTAAAAAATCTCTATTATTCAGCTTTTGGTAGTTTTTTCCGTAAAGAAAAGCAGTAGTGTCTCCTGACTGTTGTGACACAAAAATATATCTGTTGAAAATAGTCTTGTGTAGGCCCGACATCCCAGTGTGGTTTCGCAGTTCCACGGGTCAATTCGCTGTACTATCCAGTTTTGGGCCTTTGATATCTAAAAAAAAGCAGTTTGAGTGTGTCACTCACTGTTCAGCCGCAAATATCTCTATTTAAAAAAGTGTGGTATACCCCAGTAAACAAAAACTGTGGTTTTGCCATCCCACGGTAAAAAATCTCTATTATTCAGCTTTTGCTAGTTTTTTCCGTAAAGAAAAACAGTAGTGTCTCCTGACTGTTGTGACACAAAAATATATCTGTTGAAAATAGTCTTGTGTAGGCCCGACATCCCAGTGTGGTTTTGCAGTTCCACGGGTCAAATCGCTGTACTATCCAGTTTTGGGCCTTTGGTATCTAAAAAAAAAGCAGTTTGAGTGTGTCGCTCACTGCTCTGCCGCAAATATCTCTATTTAAAAAAGTGTGGTATACCCCAGTAAACAATAACTGTGGTTTTGCCATCCCATGGTAAAAAATCTCTATTATTCAGATTTTGGTAGTTTTTTCCGTAAAGAAAAACAGTAGTGTCTCCTGACTGTTGTGACACAAAAATATATCTGTTGAAAATAGTCTTGTGTAGGCCCGACATCCCAGTGTGGTTTCGCAGTTCCACGGGTCAAATCGCTGTACTATCCAGTTTTGGGCCTTTGGTATGTAAAAAAAAAGCAGTTTGAGTGTGTCGCTCACTGTTCAGCCGCAAATATCTCTATTTAAAAAAGTGTGGTATACCCGAGTAAACAATAACTGTGGTTTTGCCATCCCACGGTAAAAAATCTCTATTATTCAGCTTTTGGTAGTTTTTTCCATAAAGAAAAACAGTAGTGTCTCCTGACTGTTGTGACACAAAAATATATCTGTTGAAAATAAGTCTTGTGTAGGCCCGACATCCCAGTGTGGTTTCGCAGTTCCACGGGTCAAATCGCTGTACTATCCAGTTTTTGGCCTTTGGTATCTAAAAAAAAGGCAGTTTGAGTGTGTCGCTCACTGTTCTGCCGCAAATATCTCTATTTAAAAAATTGTGGTATACCCCAGTAAACAATAACTGTGGTTTTGCCATCCCATGGTAAAAAATCTCAATTATTCAGCTTTTGGTAGTTTTTTTCCGTAAAGAAAAACAGTAGTGTCTCCTGACTGTTGTGACACAAAAATATATCTGTTGAAAATAGTCTTGTGTAGGCCCGACATCCCAGTGTGGTTTTGCAGTTCCACGGGTCAAATCGCTGTACTATCCAGTTTTGGGCCTTTGGTATCTAAAAAAAAGCAGTTTGAGTGTGTCGCTCACTGTTCAGCCGCAAATACCCCTATTTAGAAAAGTGTGGTATACCCCAGTAAACAATAACTGTGGTTTTGCCATCCCACGGTAAAAAATCTCTATTATTCAGCTTTTGGTAGTTTTTTCCGTAAAGAAAAACAGTAGTGTCTCCTGACTGTTGTGACACAAAAATGTATCTGTTGAAAATAGTCTTGTGTAGGCCCGACATCCCAGTGTGGTTTCGCAGTTCCACGGTTCATATCACTGTACTATCCAGTTTTTGGGCCTTTGGTATCTAAAAAAAAAACAGTTTGAGTGTGTCGCTCACTGTTCAGCCGCAAATATCTCTATTTAAAAAAGTGTGGTATACCCCAGTAAACAATAACTGTGGTTTTGCCATCCCACTGTAAAAAATCTCTATTATTCAGCTTTTGGTAGTTTTTTCCGTAAAGAAAAACAGTAGTGTCTCCTGACTGTTGTGACACAAAAATATATCTGTTGAAAATAGTCTTGTGTAGGCCCGACATCCCAGTTTGGTTTCGCAGTTCCACGGGTCAAATCGCTGTACTATCCAGTTTTGGGCCTTTGGTATCTAAAAAAAAGCAGTTTGAGTGTGTCGCTCACTGTTCAGCCGCAAATACCTCTATTTAAAAAAGTGTGGTATACCCCAGTAAACAATAACTGTGGTTTTGCCATCCCACGGTAAAAAATCTCTATTATTCAGCTTTTGGTAGTTTTTTCCGTAAAGAAAAACAGTAGTGTCTCCTGACTGTTGTGACACAAAAATATATCTGTTGAAAATAGTCTTGTGTAGGCCCGACATCCCAGTGTGGTTTCCCAGTTCCACCGGTCAAATCGCTGTACTATCCAGTTTTGGGCCTTTGGTATCTAAAAAAAAGCAGTTTGAGTGTGTCGCTCACTGTTCAGCCGCAAATACCTCTATTTAAAATAGTGTGGTATACCCCAGTAAACAATAACTGTGGTTTTGCCATCCCACGGTAAAAAATCTCTATTATTCAGCTTTTGGTAGTTTTTTCCGTAAAGAAAAACAGTAGTGTCTCCTGACTGTTGTGACACAAAAATATATCTGTTGAAAATAGTCTTGTGTAGGCCCGACATCCCAGTGTGGTTTCGCAGTTCCACGGGTCAAATCGCTGTACTATCCAGTTTTGGGCCTTTGGTATCTAAAAAAAAGCAGTTTGAGTGTGTCGCTCACTGTTCAGCCTCAAATACCTCTATTTAAAAAAGTGTGGTATACCCCAGTAAACAATAACTGTGGTGTTGCCATCCCACGATAAAAAATCTCTATTATTCAGCTTTTGGTAGTTTTTTCCGTAAAGAAAAACAGTAGTGTCTCCTGACTGTTGTGACACAAAAATGTATCTGTTGAAAATATTCTTGTGTAGGCCCGACATCCCAGTGTGGTTTCGCAGTTCCACGGGTCAAATCGCTGTATTATCCAGTTTTGGGCCTTTGGTATCTAAAAAAAAAGCAGTTTGAGTGTGTCGCTCACTGTTCAGCCGCAAATATCTCTATTTAAAAAAGTGTGGAATACACCAGTAAACAATAACTGTGGTTTTGCCATCCCATGGTAAAAAATCTCTATTATTCAGCTTTTGGTAGTTTTTTCCATAAAGAAAAACAGTAGTGTCTCCTGACTGTTGTGACACAAAAATATATCTGTTGAAAATAAGTCTTGTGTAGGCCCGACATCCCAGTGTGGTTTCGCAGTTCCACGGGTCAAATCGCTGTACTATCCAGTTTTTGGCCTTTGGTATCTAAAAAAAAGGCAGTTTGAGTGTGTCGCTCACTGTTCTGCCGCAAATATCTCTATTTAAAAAACTGTGGTATACCCCAGTAAACAATAACTGTGGTTTTGCCATCCCATGGTAAAAAATCTCAATTATTCAGCTTTCGGTAGTTTTTTTCCGTAAAGAAAAACAGTAGTGTCTCCTGACTGTTGTGACACAAAAATATATCTGTTGAAAATAGTCTTGTGTAGGCCCGACATCCCAGTGTGGTTTTGCAGTTCCACGGGTCAAATCGCAGTACTATCCAGTTTTGGGCCTTTGGTATCTAAAAAAAAGCAGTTTGAGTGTGTCACTCACTGTTCAGCCGCAAATACCCCTATTTAAAAAAGTGTGGTATACCCCAGTAAACAATAACTGTGGTTTTGCCATCCCACGGTAAAAAATCTCTATTATTCAGCTTTTGGTAGTTTTTTCCGTAAAGAAAAACAGTAGTGTCTCCTGACTGTTGTGACACAAAAATGTATCTGTTGAAAATAGTCTTGTGTAGGTCCGACATCCCAGTGTGGTTTCGCAGTTCCACGGTTCAAATCGCTGTACTATCCAGTTTTTGGGCCTTTGGTATCTAAAAAAAAAGCAGTTTGAGTGTGTCGCTCACTGTTCAGCCGCAAATATCTCTATTTAAAAAAGTGTGGTATACCCCAGTAAACAATAACTGTGGTTTTGCCATCCCACTGTAAAAAGTCTCTATTATTCAGCTTTTGGTAGTTTTTTCCGTAAAGAAAAACAGTAGTGTCTCCTGACTGTTGTGACACAAAAATATATCTGTTGAAAATAGTCTTGTGTAGGCCCGACATCCCAGTGTGGTTTCGCAGTTCCACGGGTCAAATCGCTGTACTATCCAGTTTTGGGCCTTTGGTATTTAAAAAACAAGCAGTTTGAGTGTGTCGCTCACTGTTCAGCCGCAAATATCTCTATTTAAAAAAGTGTGGTATACCCCAGTAAACAATAACTGTGGTTTTGCAATCCCACGGTAAAAAATCTCTATTATTCAGCTTTTGGTAGTTTTTTCCGTAAAGAAAAACAGTAGTGTCTCCTGACTGTTGTGACACAAAAATATATCTGTTGAAAATAGTCTTGTGTAGGTCCGACATCCCAGTGTGGTTTCGCAGTTCCACGGGTCAAATCGCTGTACTATCCAGTTTTTGGGCCTTTGGTATCTAAAAAAAAAGCAGTTTGAGTGTGTCGCTCACTGTTCAGCCGCAAATATCTCTATTTAAAAAAGTGTGGTATACCCCAGTAAACAATAACTGTGGTTTTGCCATCCCACGGTAAAAAATCTCTATTATTCAGCTTTTGGTAGTTTTTTCCGTAAAGAAAAACAGTAGTGTCTCCTGACTGTTGTGACACAAAAATATATCTGTTGAAAATAGTCTTGTGTAGGCCCGACATCCCAGTGTGGTTTCGCAGTTCCACGGGTCAAATCGCTGTACTATCCAGTTTTGGGCCTTTGGTATCTAAAAAACAAGCAGTTTGAGTGTGTCGCTCACTGTTCAGCCGCAAATATCTCTATTTAAAAAAGTGTGGTATACCCCAGTAAACAATAACTGTGGTTTTGCAATCCCACGGTAAAAAATCTCTATTATTCAGCTTTTGGTAGTTTTTTCCGTAAAGAAAAACAGTAGTGTCTCCTGACTGTTGTGACACAAAAATATATCTGTTGAAAATAGTCTTGTGTAGGTCCGACATCCCAGTGTGGTTTCGCAGTTCCACGGGTCAAATCGCTGTACTATCCAGTTTTTGGGCCTTTGGTATCTAAAAAAAAAGCAGTTTGAGTGTGTCGCTCACTGTTCAGCCGCAAATATCTCTATTTAAAAAAGTGTGGTATACCCCAGTAAACAATAACTTTGGTTTTGCCATCCCTCTGTAAAAAATCTCTATTATTCAGCTTTTGGTAGTTTTTTCCGTAAAGAAAAACAGTAGTGTCTCCTGACTGTTGTGACACAAAAATATATCTGTTGAAAATAGTCTTGTGTAGGCCCGACATCCCAGTGTGGTTTCGCAGTTCCACGGGTCAAATCGCTGTACTATCCAGTTTTGGGCCTTTGGTATCTAAAAAACAAGCAGTTTGAGTGTGTCGCTCACTGTTCAGCCGCAAATATCTCTATTTAAAAAAGTGTGGTATACCCCAGTAAACAATAACTGTGGTTTTGCAATCCCACGGTAAAAAATCTCTATTATTCAGCTTTTGGTAGTTTTTTCCGTAAAGAAAAACAGTAGTGTCTCATGACTGTTGTGACACAAAAATATATCTGTTGAACATAGTCTTGTGTAGGCCCGACATACCAGTGTGGTTTCGCAGTTCCACGGGTCAAATCGCTGTACTATCCAGTTTTGGGCCTTTGGTATCTAAAAAAAAAGCAGTTTGAGTGTGTCGCTCACTGTTCAGCCGCAAATATCTCTATTTAAAAAAGTGTGGTATACCCCAGTAAACAAAAACTGTGGTTTTGCCATCCCACGGTAAAAAATCTCTATTATTCAGCTTTTGGTAGTTTTTTCCGTAAAGAAAAACAGTAGTGTCTCCTGACTGTTGTGACACAAAAATATATCTGTTGAAAATAGTCTTGTGTAGGCCCGACATCCCAGTGTGGTTTCACAGTTCCACGGGTCAAATCGCTGTACTATCCAGTTTTGGGCCTTTGGTACCTAAAAAAAAAGCAGTTTGAGTGTGTCGCTCACTGTTCAGCCGCAAATATCTCTATTTAAAAAAGTGTGGTATACCCCAGTAAACAATAACTGTCGTTTTGCCATCCCATGGTAAAAAATCTCTATTATTCAGCTTTTGGTAGTTTTTTCCGTAAAGAAAAGCAGTAGTGTCTCCTGACTGTTGTGACACAAAAATATATCTGTTGAAAATAGTCTTGTGTAGGCCCGACATCCCAGTGTGGTTTCGCAGTTCCACGGGTCAATTCGCTGTACTATCCAGTTTTGGCCTTTGATATCTAAAAAAAAGCAGTTTGAGTGTGTCACTCACTGTTCAGCCGCAAATATCTCTATTTAAAAAAGTGTGGTATACCCCAGTAAACAAAAACTGTGGTTTTGCCATCCCACTGTAAAAAATCTCTATTATTCAGCTTTTGCTAGTTTTTTCCGTAAAGAAAAACAGTAGTGTCTCCTGACTGTTGTGACACAAAAATATATCTGTTGAAAATAGTCTTGTGTAGGCCCGACATCCCAGTGTGGTTTTGCAGTTCCACGGGTCAAATCGCTGTACTATCCAGTTTTGGGCCTTTGGTATCTAAAAAAAAAGCAGTTTGAGTGTGTCGCTCACTGCTCTGCCGCAAATATCTCTATTTAAAAAAGTGTGGTATACCCCAGTAAACAATAACTGTGGTTTTGCCATCCCATGGTAAAAAATCTCTATTATTCAGCTTTTGGTAGTTTTTTCCGTAAAGAAAAACAGTAGTGTCTCCTGACTGTTGTGACACAAAAATATATCTGTTGAAAATAGTCTTGTGTAGGCCCGACATCCCAGTGTGGTTTCGCAGTTTCACGGGTCAAATCGCTGTACTATCCAGTTTTGGGCCTTTGGTATCTAAAAAAAAAGCAGTTTGAGTGTGTCGCTCACTGTTCAGCCGCAAATATCTCTATTTAAAAAAGTGTGGTATACCCGAGTAAACAATAACTGTGGTTTTGCCATCCCACGGTAAAAAATCTCTATTATTCAGCTTTTGGTAGTTTTTTCCATAAAGAAAAACAGTAGTGTCTCCTGACTGTTGTGACACAAAAATATATCTGTTGAAAATAAGTCTTGTGTAGGCCCGACATCCCAGTGTGGTTTCGCAGTTCCACGGGTCAAATCGCTGTACTATCCAGTTTTTGGCCTTTGGTATCTAAAAAAAAGGCAGTTTGAGTGTGTCGCTCACTGTTCTGCCGCAAATATCTCTATTTAAAAAATTGTGGTATACCCCAGTAAACAATAACTGTGGTTTTGCCATCCCATGGTAAAAAATCTCAATTATTCAGCTTTTGGTAGTTTTTTTCCGTAAAGAAAAACAGTAGTGTCTCCTGACTGTTGTGACACAAAAATATATCTGTTGAAAATAGTCTTGTGTAGGCCCGACATCCCAGTGTGGTTTTGCAGTTCCACGGGTCAAATCGCTGTACTATCCAGTTTTGGGCCTTTGGTATCTAAAAAAAAGCAGTTTGAGTGTGTCGCTCACTGTTCAGCCGCAAATACCCCTATTTAGAAAAGTGTGGTATACCCCAGTAAACAATAACTGTGGTTTTGCCATCCCACGGTAAAAAATCTCTATTATTCAGCTTTTGGTAGTTTTTTCCGTAAAGAAAAACAGTAGTGTCTCCTGACTGTTGTGACACAAAAATGTATCTGTTGAAAATAGTCTTGTGTAGGCCCGACATCCCAGTGTGGTTTCGCAGTTCCACGGGTCAAATCGCTGTACTATCCAGTTTTGGGCCTTTGGTATCTAAAAAAAAGCAGTTTGAGTGTGTCGCTCACTGTTCAGCCTCAAATACCTCTATTTAAAAAAGTGTGGTATACCCCAGTAAACAATAACTGTGCTGTTGCCATCCCACGATAAAAAATCTCTATTATTCAGCTTTTGGTAGTTTTTTCCGTAAAGAAAAACAGTAGTGTCTCCTGACTGTTGTGACACAAAAATGTATCTGTTGAAAATAGTCTTGTGTAGGTCCGACATCCCAGTGTGGTTTCGCAGTTCCACGGTTCAAATCGCTGTACTATCCAGTTTTTGGGCCTTTGGTATCTAAAAAAAAAGCAGTTTGAGTGTGTCGCTCACTGTTCAGCCGCAAATATCTCTATTTAAAAAAGTGTGGTATACCCCAGTAAACAATAACTGTGGTTTTGCCATCCCACTGTAAAAAGTCTCTATTATTCAGCTTTTGGTAGTTTTTTCCGTAAAGAAAAACAGTAGTGTCTCCTGACTGTTGTGACACAAAAATATATCTGTTGAAAATAGTCTTGTGTAGGCCCGACATCCCAGTGTGGTTTCGCAGTTCCACGGGTCAAATCGCTGTACTATCCAGTTTTGGGCCTTTGGTATCTAAAAAACAAGCAGTTTGAGTGTGTCGCTCACTGTTCAGCCGCAAATATCTCTATTTAAAAAAGTGTGGTATACCCCAGTAAACAATAACTGTGGTTTTGCAATCCCACGGTAAAAAATCTCTATTATTCAGCTTTTGGTAGTTTTTTCCGTAAAGAAAAACAGTAGTGTCTCCTGACTGTTGTGACACAAAAATATATCTGTTGAAAATAGTCTTGTGTAGGTCCGACATCCCAGTGTGGTTTCGCAGTTCCACGGGTCAAATCGCTGTACTATCCAGTTTTTGGGCCTTTGGTATCTAAAAAAAAAGCAGTTTGAGTGTGTCGCTCACTGTTCAGCCGCAAATATCTCTATTTAAAAAAGTGTGGTATACCCCAGTAAACAATAACTGTGGTTTTGCCATCCCACTGTAAAAAATCTCTATTATTCAGCTTTTGGTAGTTTTTTCCGTAAAGAAAAACAGTAGTGTCTCCTGACTGTTGTGACACAAAAATATATCTGTTGAAAATAGTCTTGTGTAGGCCCGACATCCCAGTGTGGTTTCGCAGTTCCACGGGTCAAATCGCTGTACTATCCAGTTTTGGGCCTTTGGTATCTAAAAAACAAGCAGTTTGAGTGTGTCGCTCACTGTTCAGCCGCAAATATCTCTATTTAAAAAAGTGTGGTATACCCCAGTAAACAATAACTGTGGTTTTGCAATCCCACGGTAAAAAATCTCTATTATTCAGCTTTTGGTAGTTTTTTCCGTAAAGAAAAACAGTAGTGTCTCCTGACTGTTGTGACACAAAAATATATCTGTTGAAAATAGTCTTGTGTAGGTCCGACATCCCAGTGTGGTTTCGCAGTTCCACGGGTCAAATCGCTGTACTATCCAGTTTTTGGGCCTTTGGTATCTAAAAAAAAAGCAGTTTGAGTGTGTCGCTCACTGTTCAGCCGCAAATATCTCTATTTAAAAAAGTGTGGTATACCCCAGTAAACAATAACTTTGGTTTTGCCATCCCTCTGTAAAAAATCTCTATTATTCAGCTTTTGTAAGTTTTTTCCGTAAAGAAAAACAGTAGTGTCTCCTGACTGTTGTGACACAAAAATATATCTGTTGAAAATAGTCTTGTGTAGGCCCGACATCCCAGTGTGGTTTCGCAGTTCCACGGGTCAAATCGCTGTACTATCCAGTTTTGGGCCTTTGGTATCTAAAAAACAAGCAGTTTGAGTGTGTCGCTCACTGTTCAGCCGCAAATATCTCTATTTAAAAAAGTGTGGTATACCCCAGTAAACAATAACTGTGGTTTTGCAATCCCACGGTAAAAAATCTCTATTATTCAGCTTTTGGTAGTTTTTTCCGTAAAGAAAAACAGTAGTGTCTCATGACTGTTGTGACACAAAAATATATCTGTTGAACATAGTCTTGTGTAGGCCCGACATACCAGTGTGGTTTCGCAGTTCCACGGGTCAAATCGCTGTACTATCCAGTTTTGGGCCTTTGGTATCTAAAAAAAAAGCATTTTGAGTGTGTCGCTCACTGTTCAGCCGCAAATATCTCTATTTAAAAAAGTGTGGTATACCCCAGTAAACAATAACTGTGGTTTTGCCATCCCACGGTAAAAAATCTCTATTATTCAGCTTTTGGTAGTTTTTTCCATAAAGAAAAACAGTAGTGTCTCCTGACTGTTGTGACACAAAAATGTATCTGTTGAAAATAGTCTTGTGTAGGCCCGACATCCCAGTGTGGTTTCGCAGTTCCACGGGTCAAATCGCTGTACTATCCAGTTTTGGGCCTTTGGTATCTAAAAAAAAAGCAGTTTGAGTGTGTCGCTCACTGTTCAGCCGCAAATATCTCTATTTAAAAAAGTGTGGTATACCCCAGTAAACAATAACTGTGGTTTTGTCAACCCACGGTAAAAAATCTCTATTATTCAGCTTTTGGTAGTTTTTTCCGTAAAGAAAAACAGTAGTGTCTCCTGACTGTTGTGACACAAAAATATATCTGTTGAAAATAGTCTTGTGTAGGCCCGACATCCCAGTGTGGTTTCGCAGTTCCACCGGTCAAATCGCTGTACTATCCAGTTTTGGGCATTTGGTATCTAAAAAAAAGCAGTTTGAGTGTGTCGCTCACTGTTCAGCCGCAAATACCTCTATTTAAAATAGTGTGGTATACCCCAGTAAACAATAACTGTGATTTTGCCGTCCCACGGTAAAAAATGTCTATTATTCAGCTTTTGGTAGTTTTTTCCGTAAAGAAAAACAGTAGTGTCTCCTGACTGTTGTGACACAAAAATATTTCTGTTGAAAATAGTCTTGTGTAGGCCCGACATCCCAGTGTGGTTTCGCAGTTCCACGGGTCAAATCGCTGTACTATCCAGTTTTGGGCCTTTGGTATCTAAAAAAAAGCAGTTTGAGTGTGTCGCTCACTGTTCAGCCGCAAATACCTCTATTTAAAAAAATGTGGTATACCCCAGTAAACAATAACTGTGGTTTTGCCATCCCATGGTAAAAAATCTCTATTATTCAGCTTTTGGTAGTTTTTTCCGTAAAGAAAAACAGTAGTGTCTCCTGACTGTTGTGACACAAAAATATATCTGTTGAAAATAGTCTTGTGTAGGCCCGACATCCCAGTGTGGTTTCGCAGTTCCACGGGTCAAATCGCTGTACTGTCCAGTTTTGGGCCTTTGGTATCTAAAAAAAAGCAGTTTGAGTGTGTCGCTCACTGTTCAGCCGCAAATACCTCAATTTAAAAAAGTGTGGTATACCCCAGTAAACAATAACTGTGGTTTTGCCATCCCACGGTAAAAAATGTCTATTATTCAGCTTTTGGTAGTTTTTTCCATAAAGAAAAACAGTAGTGTCTCCTGACTGTTGTGACACAAAAATGTATCTGTTGAAAATAGTCTTGTGTAGGCCCGACATCCCAGTGTGGTTTCGCAGTTCTACGGGTCAAATCGCTGTACTATCCAGTTTTGTGCCTTTGGTATCTAAAAAAAAAGCAGTTTGAGTGTGTCGCTCACTGTTCAGCCGCAAATATCTCTATTTAAAAAAGTGTGGTATACCCCAGTAAACAATAACTGTGGTTTTGCCATCCCACGGTAAAAAATCTCTATTATTCAGCTATTGGTAGTTTTTTCCATAAAGAAAAACAGTAGTGTCTCCTGACTGTTGTGACACAAAAATATATCTGTTGAAAATAAGTCTTTTGTAGGCCCGACATTACAGTGTGGTTTCGCAGTTCCACGGGTCAAATCGCTGTACTATCCAGTTTTGGGCCTTTGGTATCTAAAAAAAAAGCAGTTTGAGTGTGGCGCTCACTGTTCTGCCGCAAATATCTCTATTTAAAAAAGTGTGGTATACCCCAGTAAACAATAACTGTGGTTTTGCAATCCCACGGTAAAAAATCTCTATTATTCAGCTTTTGGTAGTTTTTTCCGTAAAGAAAAACAGTAGTGTCTCATGACTGTTGTGACACAAAAATATATCTGTTGAACATAGTCTTGTGTAGGCCCGACATACCAGTGTGGTTTCGCAGTTCCACGGGTCAAATCGCTGTACTATCCAGTTTTGGGCCTTTGGTATCTAAAAAAAAAGCAGTTTGAGTGTGTCGCTCACTGTTCAGCCGCAAATATCTCTATTTAAAAAAGTGTGGTATACCCCAGTAAACAATAACTGTGGTTTTGCCATCCCACGGTAAAAAATCTCTATTATTCAGCTTTTGGTAGTTTTTTCCATAAAGAAAAACAGTAGTGTCTCCTGACTGTTGTGACACAAAAATGTATCTGTTGAAAATAGTCTTGTGTAGGCCCGACATCCCAGTGTGGTTTCGCAGTTCCACGGGTCAAATCGCTGTACTATCCAGTTTTGGGCCTTTGGTATCTAAAAAAAAAGCAGTTTGAGTGTGTCGCTCACTGTTCAGCCGCAAATATCTCTATTTAAAAAAGTGTGGTATACCCCAGTAAACAATAACTGTGGTTTTGTCAACCCACGGTAAAAAATCTCTATTATTCAGCTTTTGGTAGTTTTTTCCGTAAAGAAAAACAGTAGTGTCTCCTGACTGTTGTGACACAAAAATATATCTGTTGAAAATAGTCTTGTGTAGGCCCGACATCCCAGTGTGGTTTCGCAGTTCCACCGGTCAAATCGCTGTACTATCCAGTTTTGGGCATTTGGTATCTAAAAAAAAGCAGTTTGAGTGTGTCGCTCACTGTTCAGCCGCAAATACCTCTATTTAAAATAGTGTGGTATACCCCAGTAAACAATAACTGTGATTTTGCCGTCCCACGGTAAAAAATGTCTATTATTCAGCTTTTGGTAGTTTTTTCCGTAAAGAAAAACAGTAGTGTCTCCTGACTGTTGTGACACAAAAATATTTCTGTTGAAAATAGTCTTGTGTAGGCCCGACATCCCAGTGTGGTTTCGCAGTTCCACGGGTCAAATCGCTGTACTATCCAGTTTTGGGCCTTTGGTATCTAAAAAAAAGCAGTTTGAGTGTGTCGCTCACTGTTCAGCCGCAAATACCTCTATTTAAAAAAATGTGGTATACCCCAGTAAACAATAACTGTGGTTTTGCCATCCCATGGTAAAAAATCTCTATTATTCAGCTTTTGGTAGTTTTTTCCGTAAAGAAAAACAGTAGTGTCTCCTGACTGTTGTGACACAAAAATATATCTGTTGAAAATAGTCTTGTGTAGGCCCGACATCCCAGTGTGGTTTCGCAGTTCCACGGGTCAAATCGCTGTACTGTCCAGTTTTGGGCCTTTGGTATCTAAAAAAAAGCAGTTTGAGTGTGTCGCTCACTGTTCAGCCGCAAATACCTCAATTTAAAAAAGTGTGGTATACCCCAGTAAACAATAACTGTGGTTTTGCCATCCCACGGTAAAAAATGTCTATTATTCAGCTTTTGGTAGTTTTTTCCATAAAGAAAAACAGTAGTGTCTCCTGACTGTTGTGACACAAAAATGTATCTGTTGAAAATAGTCTTGTGTAGGCCCGACATCCCAGTGTGGTTTCGCAGTTCTACGGGTCAAATCGCTGTACTATCCAGTTTTGTGCCTTTGGTATCTAAAAAAAAAGCAGTTTGAGTGTGTCGCTCACTGTTCAGCCGCAAATATCTCTATTTAAAAAAGTGTGGTATACCCCAGTAAACAATAACTGTGGTTTTGCCATCCCACGGTAAAAAATCTCTATTATTCAGCTATTGGTAGTTTTTTCCATAAAGAAAAACAGTAGTGTCTCCTGACTGTTGTGACACAAAAATATATCTGTTGAAAATAAGTCTTTTGTAGGCCCGACATCCCAGTGTGGTTTCGCAGTTCCACGGGTCAAATCGCTGTACTATCCAGTTTTGGGCCTTTGGTATCTAAAAAAAAAGCAGTTTGAGTGTGTCGCTCACTGTTCTGCCGCAAATATCTCTATTTAAAAAAGTGTGGTATACCCCAGTAAACAATAACTGTGGTTTTGCAATCCCACGGTAAAAAATCTCTATTATTCAGCTTTTGGTAGTTTTTTCCGTAAAGAAAAACAGTAGTGTCTCCTGACTGTTGTGACACAAAAATATATCTGTTGAAAATAGTCTTGTGTAGGCCCGACATACCAGTGTGGTTTCGCAGTTCCACGGGTCAAATCGCTGTACTATCCAGTTTTGGGCCTTTGGTATCTAAAAAAAAAGCAGTTTGAGTGTGTCGCTCACTGTTCAGCCGCAAATATCTCTATTTAAAAAAGTGTGGTATACCCCAGTAAACAATAACTGTGGTTTTGCCATCCCACGGTAAAAAATCTCTATTATTCAGCTATTGGTAGTTTTTTCCGTAGAGAAAAACAGTAGTGTCTCCTGACTGTTGTGACACAAAAATATATCTGTTGAAAATAGTCTTGTGTAGGCCCGACATCCCAGTGTGGTTTCGCAGTTCCACGGGTCAAATCGCTGTACTATCCAGTTTTGGGCCTTTGGTATCTAAAAAAAAGCAGTTTGAGTGTGTCGCTCACTGTTCAGCCGCAAATACCTCTATTTAAAAAAGTGTGGTATACCCCAGTAAACAAAAACTGTGGTTTTGCGATCCCACGGTAAAAAATCTCTATTATTCAGCTTTTGGTAGTTTTTTCCGTAAAGAAAAACAGTAGTGTCTCCTGACTGTTGTGACACAAAAATATATCTGTTGAAAATAGTCTTGTGTAGGCCCGACATCCCAGTGTGGTTTCGCAGTTCCACGGGTCAAATCGCTGTTCTATCCAGTTTTGGGCCTTTGGTATCTAAAAAAAAGCAGTTTGAGTGTGTCGCTCACTGTTCAGCCGCAAATACCCCTATTTAAAAAAGTGTGGTATACCCCAGTAAACAATAACTGTGGATTTGCCATCCCACGGTAAAAAATCTCTATTATTCAGCTTTTGGTAGTTTTTTCCGTAAAGAAAAACAGTAGTGTCTCCTGACTGTTGTGACACAAAAATGTATCTGTTGAAAATAGTCTTGTGTAGGTCCGACATCCCAGTGTGGTTTCGCAGTTCCACGGTTCAAATCGCTGTACTATCCAGTTTTTGGGCCTTTGGTATCTAAAAAAAAAGCAGTTTGAGTGTGTCGCTCACTGTTCAGCCGCAATTATCTCTATTTAAAAAAGTGTGGTATACCCCAGTAAACAATAACTGTGGTTTTGCCATCCCACTGTAAAAAGTCTCTATTATTCAGCTTTTGGTAGTTTTTTCCGTAAAGAAAAACAGTAGTGTCTCCTGACTGTTGTGACACAAAAATATATCTGTTGAAAATAGTCTTGTGTAGGCCCGACATCCCAGTGTGGTTTCGCAGTTCCACGGGTCAAATCGCTGTACTATCCAGTTTTGGGCCTTTGGTATCTAAAAAACAAGCAGTTTGAGTGTGTCGCTCACTGTTCAGCCGCAAATATCTCTATTTAAAAAAGTGTGGTATACCCCAGTAAACAATAACTGTGGTTTTGCAATCCCACGGTAAAAAATCTCTATTATTCAGCTTTTGGTAGTTTTTTCCGTAAAGAAAAAGAGTAGTGTCTCCTGACTGTTGTGACACAAAAATATATCTGTTGAAAATAGTCTTGTGTAGGCCCGACATCCCAGTGTGGTTTCGCAGTTCCACGGGTCAAATCGCTGTACTATCCAGTTTTGGGCCTTTGGTATCTAAAAAAAAGCAGTTTGAGTGTGTCGCTCACTGTTCAGCCGCAAATATCTCTATTTAAAAAAGTGTGGTATACCCCAGTAAACAATAACTGTGGTTTTGTCATCCCACGGTAAAAAATCTCTATTATTCAGCTTTTGGTAGTTTTTTCCGTAAAGAAAAACAGTAGTGTCTCCTGACTGTTGTGACACAAAAATATATCTGTTGAAAATAGTCTTGTGTAGGCCCGACATCCCAGTGTGGTTTCGCAGTTCCACGGGTCAAATCGCTGTACTATCCAGTTTTGGGCATTTGGTATCTAAAAAAAAGCAGTTTGAGTGTGTCGCTCACTGTTCAGCCGCAAATACCTCTATTTAAAAAAGTGTGGTATAGCCCAGTAAACAATAACTGTGATTTTGCCATCCCACGGTAAAAAATCTCTATTATTCAGCTTTTGGTAGTTTTTTCCGTAAAGAAAAACAGTAGTGTCTCCTGACTGTTGTGACACAAAAATATTTCTGTTGAAAATAGTCTTGTGTAGGCCCGACATCCCAGTGTGGTTTCGCAGTTCCACGTGTCAAATCGCTGTACTATCCAGTTTTGGGCCTTTGGTATCTAAAAAAAAGCAGTTTGAGTGTGTCGCTCACTGTTCAGCCGCAAATACCTCTATTTAAAAAAATGTGGTATACCCCAGTAAACAATAACTGTGGTTTTGCCATCCCATGGTAAAAAATCTCTATTATTCAGCTTTTGGTAGTTTTTTCCGTAAAGAAAAACAGTAGTGTCTCCTGACTGTTGTGACACAAAAATATATCTGTTGAAAATAGTCTTGTGTAGGCCCGACATCCCAGTGTGGTTTCGCAGTTCCACGGGTCAAATCGCTGTACTGTCCAGTTTTGGGCCTTTGGTATCTAAAAAAAAGCAGTTTGAGTGTGTCGCTCACTGTTCAGCCGCAAATACCTCAATTTAAAAAAGTGTGGTATACCCCAGTAAACAATAACTGTGGTTTTGCCATCCCACGGTAAAAAATGTCTATTATTCAGCTTTTGGTAGTTTTTTCCATAAAGAAAAACAGTAGTGTCTCCTGACTGTTGTGACACAAAAATGTATCTGTTGAAAATAGTCTTGTGTAGGCCCGACATCCCAGTGTGGTTTCGCAGTTCTACGGGTCAAATCGCTGTACTATCCAGTTTTGTGCCTTTGGTATCTAAAAAAAAAGCAGTTTGAGTGTGTCGCTCACTGTTCAGCCGCAAATATCTCTATTTAAAAAAGTGTGGTATACCCCAGTAAACAATAACTGTGGTTTTGCCATCCCACGGTAAAAAATCTCTATTATTCAGCTATTGGTAGTTTTTTCCATAAAGAAAAACAGTAGTGTCTCCTGACTGTTGTGACACAAAAATATATCTGTTGAAAATAAGTCTTTTGTAGGCCCGACATCCCAGTGTGGTTTCGCAGTTCCACGGGTCAAATCGCTGTACTATCCAGTTTTGGGCCTTTGGTATCTAAAAAAAAAGCAGTTTGAGTGTGTCGCTCACTGTTCTGCCGCAAATATCTCTATTTAAAAAAGTGTGGTATACCCCAGTAAACAATAACTGTGGTTTTGCCATCCCATGGTAAAAAATCTCAATTATTCAGCTTTTGGTAGTTTTTTCCGTAAAGAAAAACAGTAGTGTCTCCTGACTGTTGTGACACAAAAATGTATCTGTTGAAAATAGTCTTGTGTAGGCCCGACATCCCAGTGTGGTTTCGCAGTTCCACGGGACAAATCGCTGTACTATCCAGTTTTGGGCCTTTGGTGTCTAAAAAAATAGCAGTTTGAGTGTGTCGCTCACTGTTCAGCTGCAAATATCTCTATTTAAAAAAGTGTGGTATACCCCAGTAAACAATAACTGTGGTTTTGCCATCCCACGGTAAAAAATCTCTATTATTCAGCTTTTGGTAGTTTTTTCCGTAAAGAAAAACAGTAGTGTCTCCTGACTGTTGTGACACAAAAATATATCTGTTGAAAATAGTCTTGTGTAGGCCCGACATCCCAGTGTGGTTTCGCAGTTCCACCGGTCAAATCGCTGTACTATCCAGTTTTGGGCCTTTGGTATCTAAAAAAAAGCAGTTTGAGTGTGTCGCTCACTGTTCAGCCGCAAATACCTCTATTTAAAATAGTGTGGTATACCCCAGTAAACAATAACTGTGATTTTGCCATCCCACGGTAAAAAATCTCTATTATTCAGCTTTTGGTAGTTTTTTCCGTAAAGAAAAACAGTAGTGTCTCCTGACTGTTGTGACACAAAAATATATCTGTTG
This sequence comes from Phyllobates terribilis, assembly GCF_046119375.1. Taxonomy (NCBI): domain Eukaryota; kingdom Metazoa; phylum Chordata; class Amphibia; order Anura; family Dendrobatidae; genus Phyllobates; species Phyllobates terribilis. The sequence continues at coordinate 451,994,861 of NW_027362764.1, forward strand.
AAAATAGTCTTGTGTAGGCCCGACATACCAGTGTGGTTTCGCAGTTCCACGGGTCAAATCGTTGTACTATCCAGTTTTGGGCCTTTGGTATCTAAAAAAAAGCAGTTTGAGTGTGTCGCTCACTGTTCAGCCGCAAATATCTCTATTTAAAAAAGTGTGGTATACCCCAGTAAACAATAACTGTGGTTTTGCCATCCCACGGTAAAAAATCTCTATTATTCAGCTATTGGTAGTTTTTTCCGTAGAGAAAAACAGTAGTGTCTCCTGACTGTTGTGACACAAAAATATATCTGTTGAAAATAGTCTTGTGTAGGCCCGACATCCCAGTGTGGTTTCGCAGTTCCACGGGTCAAATCGCTGTACTATCCAGTTTTGGGCCTTTGGTATCTAAAAAAAAGCAGTTTGAGTGTGTCGCTCACTGTTCAGCCGCAAATATCTCTATTTAAAAAAGTGTGGTATACCCCAGTAAACAGTAACTGTGGTTTTGTCATCCCACGGTAAAAAATCTCTATTATTCAGCTTTTGGTAGTTTTTTCCGTAAAGAAAAACAGTAGTGTCTCCTGACTGTTGTGACACAAAAATATATCTGTTGAAAATAGTCTTGTGTAGGCCCGACATCCCAGTGTGGTTTCGCAGTTCCACGGGTCAAATCGCTGTACTATCCAGTTTTGGGCATTTGGTATCTAAAAAAAAGCAGTTTGAGTGTGTCGCTCACTGTTCAGCCGCAAATACCTCTATTTAAAAAAGTGTGGTATAGCCCAGTAAACAATAACTGTGATTTTGCCATCCCACGGTAAAAAATCTCTATTATTCAGCTTTTGGTAGTTTTTTCCGTAAAGAAAAACAGTAGTGTCTCCTGACTGTTGTGACACAAAAATATTTCTGTTGAAAATAGTCTTGTGTAGGCCCGACATCCCAGTGTGGTTTCGCAGTTCCACGTGTCAAATCGCTGTACTATCCAGTTTTGGGCCTTTGGTATCTAAAAAAAAGCAGTTTGAGTGTGTCGCTCACTGTTCAGCCGCAAATACCTCTATTTAAAAAAATGTGGTATACCCCAGTAAACAATAACTGTGGTTTTGCCATCCCATGGTAAAAAATCTCTATTATTCAGCTTTTGGTAGTTTTTTCCGTAAAGAAAAACAGTAGTGTCTCCTGACTGTTGTGACACAAAAATATATCTGTTGAAAATAGTCTTGTGTAGGCCCGACATCCCAGTGTGGTTTCGCAGTTCCACGGGTCAAATCGCTGTACTGTCCAGTTTTGGGCCTTTGGTATCTAAAAAAAAGCAGTTTGAGTGTGTCGCTCACTGTTCAGCCGCAAATACCTCAATTTAAAAAAGTGTGGTATACCCCAGTAAACAATAACTGTGGTTTTGCCATCCCACGGTAAAAAATGTCTATTATTCAGCTTTTGGTAGTTTTTTCCATAAAGAAAAACAGTAGTGTCTCCTGACTGTTGTGACACAAAAATGTATCTGTTGAAAATAGTCTTGTGTAGGCCCGACATCCCAGTGTGGTTTCGCAGTTCTACGGGTCAAATCGCTGTACTATCCAGTTTTGTGCCTTTGGTATCTAAAAAAAAAGCAGTTTGAGTGTGTCGCTCACTGTTCAGCCGCAAATATCTCTATTTAAAAAAGTGTGGTATACCCCAGTAAACAATAACTGTGGTTTTGCCATCCCACGGTAAAAAATCTCTATTATTCAGCTATTGGTAGTTTTTTCCATAAAGAAAAACAGTAGTGTCTCCTGACTGTTGTGACACAAAAATATATCTGTTGAAAATAAGTCTTTTGTAGGCCCGACATCCCAGTGTGGTTTCGCAGTTCCACGGGTCAAATCGCTGTACTATCCAGTTTTGGGCCTTTGGTATCTAAAAAAAAAGCAGTTTGAGTGTGTCGCTCACTGTTCTGCCGCAAATATCTCTATTTAAAAAAGTGTGGTATACCCCAGTAAACAATAACTGTGGTTTTGCCATCCCATGGTAAAAAATCTCTATTATTCAGCTTTTGGTAGTTTTTTCCGTAAAGAAAAACAGTAGTGTCTCCTGACTGTTGTGACACAAAAATGTATCTGTTGAAAATAGTCTTGTGTAGGCCCGACATCCCAGTGTGGTTTCGCAGTTCCACGGGACAAATCGCTGTACTATCCAGTTTTGGGCCTTTGGTGTCTAAAAAAATAGCAGTTTGAGTGTGTCGCTCACTGTTCAGCTGCAAATATCTCTATTTAAAAAAGTGTGGTATACCCCAGTAAACAATAACTGTGGTTTTGCCATCCCACGGTAAAAAATCTCTATTATTCAGCTTTTGGTAGTTTTTTCCGTAAAGAAAAACAGTAGTGTCTCCTGACTGTTGTGACACAAAAATATATCTGTTGAAAATAGTCTTGTGTAGGCCCGACATCCCAGTGTGGTTTCGCAGTTCCACCGGTCAAATCGCTGTACTATCCAGTTTTGGGCCTTTGGTATCTAAAAAAAAGCAGTTTGAGTGTGTCGCTCACTGTTCAGCCGCAAATACCTCTATTTAAAATAGTGTGGTATACCCCAGTAAACAATAACTGTGATTTTGCCATCCCACGGTAAAAAATCTCTATTATTCAGCTTTTGGTAGTTTTTTCCGTAAAGAAAAACAGTAGTGTCTCCTGACTGTTGTGACACAAAAATATATCTGTTGAAAATAGTCTTGTGTAGGCCCGACATCCCAGTGTGGTTTCGCAGTTCCACGGGTCAAATCGCTGTACTATCCAGTTTTGGGCCTTTGGTATCTAAAAAAAAGCAGTTTGAGTGTGTCGCTCACTGTTCAGCCGCAAATACCTCTATTTAAAAAAGTGTGGTATACCCCAGTAAACAATAACTGTGGTTTTGCCATCCCACGATAAAAAATCTCTATTATTCAGCTTTTGGTAGTTTTTTCCGTAAAGAAAAACAGTAGTGTCTCCTGACTGTTGTGACACAAAAATGTATCTGTTGAAAATATTCTTGTGTAGGCCCGACATCCCAGTGTGGTTTCGCAGTTCCACGGGTCAAATCGCTGTACTATCCAGTTTTGGGCCTTTGGTATCTAAAAAAAAAGCAGTTTGAGTGTGTCGCTCACTGTTCAGCCGCAAATATCTCTATTTAAAAAAGTGTGGAATACCCCAGTAAACAATAACTGTGGTTTTGCCATCCCACGGTAAAAAATCTCTATTATTCAGCTTTTTTTAGTTTTTTCCATAAAGAAAAACAGGAGTGTCTCCTGACTGTTGTGACACAAAAATATATCTGTTGAAAATAAGTCTTGTGTAGGCCCGACATCCCAGTGTGGTTTCGCAGTTCCATGGGTCAAATCGCTGTACTATCCAGTTTTTGGCCTTTGGTATCTAAAAAAAAGGCAGTTTGAGTGTGTCGCTCACTGTTCTGCCGCAAATATCTGTATTTAAAAAATTGTGGTATACCCCAGTAAACAATAACTGTGGTTTTGCCATCCCATGGTAAAAAATCTCAATTATTCAGCTTTTGGTAGTTTTTTTCCGTAAAGAAAAACAGTAGTGTCTCCTGACTGTTGTGACACAAAAATATATCTGTTGAAAATAGTCTTGTGTAGGCCCGACATCCCAGTGTGGTTTTGCAGTTCCACGGGTCAAATCGCAGTACTATCCAGTTTTGGGCCTTTGGTATCTAAAAAAAAGCAGTTTGAGTGTGTCGCTCACTGTTCAGCCGCAAATACCCCTATTTAAAAAAGTGTGGTATACCCCAGTAAACAATAACTGTGGTTTTGCCATCCCACGGTAAAAAATCTCTATTATTCAGCTTTTGGTAGTTTTTTCCGTAAAGAAAAACAGTAGTGTCTCCTGACTGTTGTGACACAAAAATGTATCCGTTGAAAATAGTCTTGTGTAGGCCCGACATCCCAGTGTGGTTTCGCAGTTCCACGGTTCAAATCGCTGTACTATCCAGTTTTTGGGCCTTTGGTATCTAAAAAATAGCAGTTTGAGTGTGTCGCTCACTGTTCAGCCGCAAATATCTCTATTTAAAAAAGTGTGGTATACCCCAGTAAACAATAACTGTGGTTTTGCCATCCCACTGTAAAAAATCTCTATTATTCAGCTTTTGGTAGTTTTTTCCGTAAAGAAAAACAGTAGTGTCTCCTGACTGTTGTGACACAAAAATATATCTGTTGAAAATAGTCTTGTTTAGGCCCGACATCCCAGTGTGGTTTCGCAGTTCCACGGGTCAAATCGCTGTACTATCCAGTTTTGGGCCTTTGGTATCTAAAAAACAAGCAGTTTGAGTGTGTCGCTCACTGTTCAGCCGCAAATATCTCTATTTAAAAAAGTGTGGTATACCCCAGTAAACAATAACTGTGGTTTTGCAATCCCACGGTAAAAAATCTCTATTATTCAGCTTTTGGTAGTTTTTTCCGTAAAGAAAAACAGTAGTGTCTCCTGACTGTTGTGACACAAAAATATATCTGTTGAAAATAGTCTTGTGTAGGCCCGACATACCAGTGTGGTTTCGCAGTTCCACGGGTCAAATCGCTGTACTATCCAGTTTTGGGCCTTTGGTATCTAAAAAAAAAGCAGTTTGAGTGTGTCGCTCACTGTTCAGCCGCAAATATCTCTATTTAAAAAAGTGTGGTATACCCCAGTAAACAATAACTGTGGTTTTGCCATCCCACGGTAAAAAATCTCTATTATTCAGCTATTGGTAGTTTTTTCCGTAGAGAAAAACAGTAGTGTCTCCTGACTGTTGTGACACAAAAATATATCTGTTGAAAATAGTCTTGTGTAGGCCCGACATCCCAGTGTGGTTTCGCAGTTCCACGGGTCAAATCGCTGTACTATCCAGTTTTGGGCCTTTGGTATCTAAAAAACAAGCAGTTTGAGTGTGTCGCTCACTGTTCAGCCGCAAATATCTCTATTTAAAAAAGTGTGGTATACCCCAGTAAACAATAACTGTGGTTTTGCAATCCCACGGTAAAAAATCTCTATTATTCAGCTTTTGGTAGTTTTTTCCGTAAAGAAAAACAGTAGTGTCTCCTGACTGTTGTGACACAAAAATATATCTGTTGAAAATAGTCTTGTGTAGGCCCGACATACCAGTGTGGTTTCGCAGTTCCACGGGTCAAATCGCTGTACTATCCAGTTTTGGGCCTTTGGTATCTAAAAAAAAAGCAGTTTGAGTGTGTCGCTCACTGTTCAGCCGCAAATATCTCTATTTAAAAAAGTGTGGTATACCCCAGTAAACAATAACTGTGGTTTTGCCATCCCACGGTAAAAAATCTCTATTATTCAGCTATTGGTAGTTTTTTCCGTAGAGAAAAACAGTAGTGTCTCCTGACTGTTGTGACACAAAAATATATCTGTTGAAAATAGTCTTGTGTAGGCCCGACATACCAGTGTGGTTTCGCAGTTCCACGGGTCAAATCGCTGTACTATCCAGTTTTGGGCCTTTGGTATCTAAAAAAAAGCAGTTTGAGTGTGTCGCTCACTGTTCAGCCGCAAATACCTCTATTTAAAAAAGTGTGGTATACCCCAGTAAACAAAAACTGTGGTTTTGCGATCCCACGGTAAAAAATCTCTATTATTCAGCTTTTGGTAGTTTTTTCCGTAAAGAAAAAGAGTAGTGTCTCCTGACTGTTGTGACACAAAAATATATCTGTTGAAAATAGTCTTGTGTAGGCCCGACATCCCAGTGTGGTTTCGCAGTTCCACGGGTCAAATCGCTGTACTATCCAGTTTTGGGCCTTTGGTATCTAAAAAACAAGCAGTTTGAGTGTGTCGCTCACTGTTCAGCCGCAAATATCTCTATTTAAAAAAGTGTGGTATACCCCAGTAAACAATAACTGTGGTTTTGCAATCCCACGGTAAAAAATCTCTATTATTCAGCTTTTGGTAGTTTTTTCCGTAAAGAAAAAGAGTAGTGTCTCCTGACTGTTGTGACACAAAAATATATCTGTTGAAAATAGTCTTGTGTAGGCCCGACATACCAGTGTGGTTTCGCAGTTCCACGGGTCAAATCGTTGTACTATCCAGTTTTGGGCCTTTGGTATCTAAAAAAAAGCAGTTTGAGTGTGTCGTTCACTGTTCAGCCGCAAATATCTCTATTTAAAAAAGTGTGGTATACCCCAGTAAACAATAACTGTGGTTTTGCCATCCCACGGTAAAAAATCTCTATTATTCAGCTATTGGTAGTTTTTTCCGTAAAGAAAAAGAGTAGTGTCTCCTGACTGTTGTGACACAAAAATATATCTGTTGAAAATAGTCTTGTGTAGGCCCGACATCCCAGTGTGGTTTCGCAGTTCCACGGGTCAAATCGCTGTACTATCCAGTTTTGGGCCTTTGGTATCTAAAAAAAAGCAGTTTGAGTGTGTCGCTCACTGTTCAGCCACAAATATCTCTATTTAAAAAAGTGTGGTATACCCCAGTAAACAATAACTGTGGTTTTGTCATCCCACGGTAAAAAATCTCTATTATTCAGCTTTTGGTAGTTTTTTCCGTAAAGAAAAACAGTAGTGTCTCCTGACTGTTGTGACACAAAAATATATCTGTTGAAAATAGTCTTGTGTAGGCCCGACATCCCAGTGTGGTTTCGCAGTTCCACGGGTCAAATCGCTGTACTATCCAGTTTTGGGCATTTGGTATCTAAAAAAAAGCAGTTTGAGTGTGTCGCTCACTGTTCAGCCGCAAATACCTCTATTTAAAAAAGTGTGGTATAGCCCAGTAAACAATAACTGTGATTTTGCCATCCCACGGTAAAAAATCTCTATTATTCAGCTTTTGGTAGTTTTTTCCGTAAAGAAAAACAGTAGTGTCTCCTGACTGTTGTGACACAAAAATATTTCTGTTGAAAATAGTCTTGTGTAGGCCCGACATCCCAGTGTGGTTTCGCAGTTCCACGGGTCAAATCGCTGTACTATCCAGTTTTGGGCCTTTGGTATCTAAAAAAAAGCAGTTTGAGTGTGTCGCTCACTGTTCAGCCGCAAATACCTCTATTTAAAAAAATGTGGTATACCCCAGTAAACAATAACTGTGGTTTTGCCATCCCATGGTAAAAAATCTCTATTATTCAGCTTTTGGTAGTTTTTTCCGTAAAGAAAAACAGTAGTGTCTCCTGACTGTTGTGACACAAAAATATATCTGTTGAAAATAGTCTTGTGTAGGCCCGACATCCCAGTGTGGTTTCGCAGTTCCACGTGTCAAATCGCTGTACTGTCCAGTTTTGGGCCTTTGGTATCTAAAAAAAAGCAGTTTGAGTGTGTCGCTCACTGTTCAGCCGCAAATACCTCAATTTAAAAAAGTGTGGTATACCCCAGTAAACAATAACTGTGGTTTTGCCATCCCACGGTAAAAAATGTCTATTATTCAGCTTTTGGTAGTTTTTTCCATAAAGAAAAACAGTAGTGTCTCCTGACTGTTGTGACACAAAAATGTATCTGTTGAAAATAGTCTTGTGTAGGCCCGACATCCCAGTGTGGTTTCGCAGTTCTACGGGTCAAATCGCTGTACTATCCAGTTTTGTGCCTTTGGTATCTAAAAAAAAAGCAGTTTGAGTGTGTCGCTCACTGTTCAGCCGCAAATATCTCTATTTAAAAAAGTGTGGTATACCCCAGTAAACAATAACTGTGGTTTTGCCATCCCACGGTAAAAAATCTCTATTATTCAGCTATTGGTAGTTTTTTCCATAAAGAAAAACAGTAGTGTCTCCTGACTGTTGTGACACAAAAATATATCTGTTGAAAATAAGTCTTTTGTAGGCCCGACATCCCAGTGTGGTTTCGCAGTTCCACGGGTCAAATCGCTGTACTATCCAGTTTTGGGCCTTTGGTATCTAAAAAAAAAGCAGTTTGAGTGTGTCGCTCACTGTTCTGCCGCAAATATCTCTATTTAAAAAAGTGTGGTATACCCCAGTAAACAATAACTGTGGTTTTGCCATCCCATGGTAAAAAATCTCAATTATTCAGCTTTTGGTAGTTTTTTCCGTAAAGAAAAACAGTAGTGTCTCCTGACTGTTGTGACACAAAAATGTATCTGTTGAAAATAGTCTTGTGTAGGCCCGACATCCCAGTGTGGTTTCGCAGTTCCACGGGACAAATCGCTGTACTATCCAGTTTTGGGCCTTTGGTGTCTAAAAAAATAGCAGTTTGAGTGTGTCGCTCACTGTTCAGCTGCAAATATCTCTATTTAAAAAAGTGTGGTATACCCCAGTAAACAATAACTGTGGTTTTGCCAACCCACGGTAAAAAATCTCTATTATTCAGCTTTTGGTAGTTTTTTCCGTAAAGAAAAACAGTAGTGTCTCCTGACTGTTGTGACACAAAAATATATCTGTTGAAAATAGTCTTGTGTAGGCCCGACATCCCAGTGTGGTTTCGCAGTTCCACCGGTCAAATCGCTGTACTATCCAGTTTTGGGCCTTTGGTATCTAAAAAAAAGCAGTTTGAGTGTGTCGCTCACTGTTCAGCCGCAAATACCTCTATTTAAAATAGTGTGGTATACCCCAGTAAACAATAACTGTGATTTTGCCATCCCACGGTAAAAAATCTCTATTATTCAGCTTTTGGTAGTTTTTTCCGTAAAGAAAAACAGTAGTGTCTCCTGACTGTTGTGACACAAAAATATATCTGTTGAAAATAGTCTTGTGTAGGCCCGACATCCCAGTGTGGTTTCGCAGTTCCACGGGTCAAATCGCTGTACTATCCAGTTTTGGGCCTTTGGTATCTAAAAAAAAGCAGTTTGAGTGTGTCGCTCACTGTTCAGCCGCAAATACCACTATTTAAAAAAGTGTGGTATACCCCAGTAAACAATAACTGTGGTTTTGCCATCCCACGATAAAAAATCTCTATTATTCAGCTTTTGGTAGTTTTTTCCGTAAAGAAAAACAGTAGTGTCTCCTGACTGTTGTGACACAAAAATGTATCTGTTGAAAATATTCTTGTGTAGGCCCGACATCCCAGTGTGGTTTCGCAGTTCCACGGGTCAAATCGCTGTACTATCCAGTTTTGGGCCTTTGGTATCTAAAAAAAAAGCAGTTTGAGTGTGTCGCTCACTGTTCAGCCGCAAATATCTCTATTTAAAAAAGTGTGGAATACCCCAGTAAACAATAACTGTGGTTTTGCCATCCCACGGTAAAAAATCTCTATTATTCAGCTTTTTTTAGTTTTTTCCATAAAGAAAAACAGGAGTGTCTCCTGACTGTTGTGACACAAAAATATATCTGTTGAAAATAAGTCTTGTGTAGGCCCGACATCCCAGTGTGGTTTCGCAGTTCCACGGGTCAAATCGCTGTACTATCCAGTTTTTGGCCTTTGGTATCTAAAAAAAAGGCAGTTTGAGTGTGTCGCTCACTGTTCTGCCGCAAATATCTGTATTTAAAAAATTGTGGTATACCCCAGTAAACAATAACTGTGGTTTTGCCATCCCATGGTAAAAAATCTCAATTATTCAGCTTTTGGTAGTTTTTTTCCGTAAAGAAAAACAGTAGTGTCTCCTGACTGTTGTGACACAAAAATATATCTGTTGAAAATAGTCTTGTGTAGGCCCGACATCCCAGTGTGGTTTTGCAGTTCCACGGGTCAAATCGCAGTACTATCCAGTTTTGGGCCTTTGGTATCTAAAAAAAAGCAGTTTGAGTGTGTCGCTCACTGTTCAGCCGCAAATACCCCTATTTAAAAAAGTGTGGTATACCCCAGTAAACAATAACTGTGGTTTTGCCATCCCACGGTAAAAAATCTCTATTATTCAGCTTTTGGTAGTTTTTTCCGTAAAGAAAAACAGTAGTGTCTCCTGACTGTTGTGACACAAAAATGTATCCGTTGAAAATAGTCTTGTGTAGGCCCGACATCCCAGTGTGGTTTCGCAGTTCCACGGTTCAAATCGCTGTACTATCCAGTTTTTGGGCCTTTGGTATCTAAAAAAAAAGCAGTTTGAGTGTGTCGCTCACTGTTCAGCTGCAAATATCTCTATTTAAAAAAGTGTGGTATACCCCAGTAAACAATAACTGTGGTTTTGCCATCCCACTGTAAAAAATCTCTATTATTCAGCTTTTGGTAGTTTTTTCCGTAAAGAAAAACAGTAGTGTCTCCTGACTGTTGTGACACAAAAATATATCTGTTGAAAATAGTCTTGTGTAGGCCCGACATACCAGTGTGGTTTCGCAGTTCCACGGGTCAAATCGCTGTACTATCCAGTTTTGGGCCTTTGGTATCTAAAAAAAAAGCAGTTTGAGTGTGTCGCTCACTGTTCAGCCGCAAATATCTCTATTTAAAAAAGTGTGGTATACCCCAGTAAACAATAACTGTGGTTTTGACATCCCACGGTAAAAAATCTCTATTATTCAGCTATTGGTAGTTTTTTCCGTAGAGAAAAACAGTAGTGTCTCCTGACTGTTGTGACACAAAAATATATCTGTTGAAAATAGTCTTGTGTAGGCCCGACATCCCAGTGTGGTTTCGCAGTTCCACGGGTCAAATCGCTGTACTATCCAGTTTTGGGCCTTTGGTATCTAAAAAAAAGCAGTTTGAGTGTGTCGCTCACTGTTCAGCCGCAAATACCTCTATTTAAAAAAGTGTGGTATACCCCAGTAAACAAAAACTGTGGTTTTGCGATCCCACGGTAAAAAATCTCTATTATTCAGCTTTTGGTAGTTTTTTCCGTAAAGAAAAACAGTAGTGTCTCCTGACTGTTGTGACACAAAAATATATCTGTTGAAAATAGTCTTGTGTAGGCCCGACATCCCAGTGTGGTTTCGCAGTTCCACGGGTCAAATCGCTGTTCTATCCAGTTTTGGGCCTTTGGTATCTAAAAAAAAGCAGTTTGAGTGTGTCGCTCACTGTTCAGCCGCAAATACCCCTATTTAAAAAAGTGTGGTATACCCCAGTAAACAATAACTGTGGATTTGCCATCCCACGGTAAAAAATCTCTATTATTCAGCTTTTGGTAGTTTTTTCCGTAAAGAAAAACAGTAGTGTCTCCTGACTGTTGTGACACAAAAATGTATCTGTTGAAAATAGTCTTGTGTAGGTCCGACATCCCAGTGTGGTTTCGCAGTTCCACGGTTCAAATCGCTGTACTATCCAGTTTTTGGGCCTTTGGTATCTAAAAAAAAAGCAGTTTGAGTGTGTCGCTCACTGTTCAGCCGCAATTATCTCTATTTAAAAAAGTGTGGTATACCCCAGTAAACAATAACTGTGGTTTTGCCATCCCACTGTAAAAAGTCTCTATTATTCAGCTTTTGGTAGTTTTTTCCGTAAAGAAAAACAGTAGTGTCTCCTGACTGTTGTGACACAAAAATATATCTGTTGAAAATAGTCTTGTGTAGGCCCGACATCCCAGTGTGGTTTCGCAGTTCCACGGGTCAAATCGCTGTACTATCCAGTTTTGGGCCTTTGGTATCTAAAAAACAAGCAGTTTGAGTGTGTCGCTCACTGTTCAGCCGCAAATATCTCTATTTAAAAAAGTGTGGTATACCCCAGTAAACAATAACTGTGGTTTTGCAATCCCACGGTAAAAAATCTCTATTATTCAGCTTTTGGTAGTTTTTTCCGTAAAGAAAAAGAGTAGTGTCTCCTGACTGTTGTGACACAAAAATATATCTGTTGAAAATAGTCTTGTGTAGGCCCGACATACCAGTGTGGTTTCGCAGTTCCACGGGTCAAATCGTTGTACTATCCAGTTTTGGGCCTTTGGTATCTAAAAAAAAGCAGTTTGAGTGTGTCGCTCACTGTTCAGCCGCAAATATCTCTATTTAAAAAAGTGTGGTATACCCCAGTAAACAATAACTGTGGTTTTGCCATCCCACGGTAAAAAATCTCTATTATTCAGCTATTGGTAGTTTTTTCCGTAGAGAAAAACAGTAGTGTCTCCTGACTGTTGTGACACAAAAATATATCTGTTGAAAATAGTCTTGTGTAGGCCCGACATCCCAGTGTGGTTTCGCAGTTCCACGGGTCAAATCGCTGTACTATCCAGTTTTGGGCCTTTGGTATCTAAAAAAAAGCAGTTTGAGTGTGTCGCTCACTGTTCAGCCGCAAATACCTCTATTTAAAAAAGTGTGGTATACCCCAGTAAACAAAAACTGTGGTTTTGCGATCCCACGGTAAAAAATCTCTATTATTCAGCTTTTGGTAGTTTTTTCCGTAAAGAAAAACAGTAGTGTCTCCTGACTGTTGTGACACAAAAATATATCTGTTGAAAATAGTCTTGTGTAGGCCCGACATCCCAGTGTGGTTTCGCAGTTCCACGGGTCAAATCGCTGTTCTATCCAGTTTTGGGCCTTTGGTATCTAAAAAAAAGCAGTTTGAGTGTGTCGCTCACTGTTCAGCCGCAAATACCCCTATTTAAAAAAGTGTGGTATACCCCAGTAAACAATAACTGTGGATTTGACATCCCACGGTAAAAAATCTCTATTATTCAGCTTTTGGTAGTTTTTTCCGTAAAGAAAAACAGTAGTGTCTCCTGACTGTTGTGACACAAAAATGTATCTGTTGAAAATAGTCTTGTGTAGGTCCGACATCCCAGTGTGGTTTCGCAGTTCCACGGTTCAAATCGCTGTACTATCCAGTTTTTGGGCCTTTGGTATCTAAAAAAAAAGCAGTTTGAGTGTGTCGCTCACTGTTCAGCCGCAATTATCTCTATTTAAAAAAGTGTGGTATACCCCAGTAAACAATAACTGTGGTTTTGCCATCCCACTGTAAAAAGTCTCTATTATTCAGCTTTTGGTAGTTTTTTCCGTAAAGAAAAACAGTAGTGTCTCCTGACTGTTGTGACACAAAAATATATCTGTTGAAAATAGTCTTGTGTAGGCCCGACATCCCAGTGTGGTTTCGCAGTTCCACGGGTCAAATCGCTGTACTATCCAGTTTTGGGCCTTTGGTATCTAAAAAACAAGCAGTTTGAGTGTGTCGCTCACTGTTCAGCCGCAAATATCTCTATTTAAAAAAGTGTGGTATACCCCAGTAAACAATAACTGTGGTTCTGCAATCCCACGGTAAAAAATCTCTATTATTCAGCTTTTGGTAGTTTTTTCCGTAAAGAAAAAGAGTAGTGTCTCCTGACTGTTGTGACACAAAAATATATCTGTTGAAAATAGTCTTGTGTAGGCCCGACATACCAGTGTGGTTTCGCAGTTCCACGGGTCAAATCGTTGTACTATCCAGTTTTGGGCCTTTGGTATCTAAAAAAAAGCAGTTTGAGTTTGTCGCTCACTGTTCAGCCGCAAATACCTCTATTTAAAAAAGTGTGGTATACCCCAGTAAACAATAACTGTGGTTTTGCCATCCCACGGTAAAAAATCTCTATTATTCAGCTTTTGGTAGTTTTTTCCATAAAGAAAAACAGTAGTGTCTCCTGACTGTTGTGACACAAAAATGTATCTGTTGAAAATAGTCTTGTGTAAGCCCGACATCCCAGTGTGGTTTCGCAGTTCCACGGGTCAAATCGCTGTACTATCCAGTTTTGGGCCTTTGGTATTTAAAAAAAAAGCAGTTTGAGTGTGTCGCTCACTGCACAGCCGCATATATCTCTATTTAAAGAAGTGTGGTATACCCCAGTAAACAATAACTGTGGTTTTGCCATCCCACGGTAAAAAATCTCTATTATTCAGCTTTTGGTAGTTTTTTCCGTAAAGAAAAACAGTAGTGTCTCCTGACTGTTGTGACACAAAAATATATCTGTTGAAAATAGTCTTGTGTAGGCCCGACATCCCAGTGTGGTTTCGCAGTTCCACGGGTCAAATCGCTGTACTATCCAGTTTTGGGCCTTTGGTATCTAAAAAAAAGCAGTTTGAGTGTGTCGCTCACTGTTCAGCCGCAAATATTTCTATTTAAAAAAGTGTGGTATACCCCAGTAAACAATAACTGTGGTTTTGCAATCCCACGGTAAAAAATCTCTATTATTCAGCTTTTGGTAGTTTTTTCCGTAAAGAAAAACAGTAGTATCTCTTGACTGTTGTGACACAAAAATATATCTGTTGAAAATAGTTTTGTATAGGCCCGACATCCCAGTGTGGTTTCGCAGTTCCACGGGTCAAATCGCTGTACTATCCAGTTTTGGGCCTTTGGTATCTAAAAAAAAGCAGTTTGAGTGTGTCGCTCACTGCACAGCCGCATATATCTCTATTTAAAGAAGTGTGGTATACCCCAGTAAACAATAACTGTGGTTTTGCCATCCCACGGTAAAAAATCTCTATTATTCAGCTTTTGGTAGTTTTTTCCGTAAAGAAAAACAGTAGTGTCTCCTGACTGTTGTGACACAAAAATGTATCTGTTGAAAATAGTCTTGTGTAGGCCCGACATCCCAGTGTGGTTTCGCAGTTCCACGGTTCAAATCGCTGTACTATCCAGTTTTTGGGCCTTTGGTATCTAAAAAAAAAGCAGTTTGAGTGTGTCGCTCACTGTTCAGCCGCAAATATCTCTATTTAAAAAAGTGTGGTATACCCCAGTAAACAATAACTGTGGTTTTGCCATCCCACTGTAAAAAATCTCTATTATTCAGCTTTTGGTAGTTTTTTCCGTAAAGAAAAACAGTAGTGTCTCCTGACTGTTGTGACACAAAAATATATCTGTTGAAAATAGTCTTGTGTAGGCCCGACATCCCAGTGTGGTTTCGCAGTTCCACGGGTCAAATCGCTGTACTATCCAGTTTTGGGCCTTTGGTATCTAAAAAACAAGCAGTTTGAGTGTGTCGCTCACTGTTCAGCCGCAAATATCTCTATTTAAAAAAGTGTGGTATACCCCAGTAAACAATAACTGTGGTTTTGCAATCCCACGGTAAAAAATCTCTATTATTCAGCTTTTGGTAGTTTTTTCCGTAAAGAAAAACAGTAGTGTCTCCTGACTGTTGTGACACAAAAATATATCTGTTGAAAATAGTCTTGTGTAGGCCCGACATACCAGTGTGGTTTCGCAGTTCCACGGGTCAAATCGCTGTACTATCCAGTTTTGGGCCTTTGGTATCTAAAAAAAAAGCAGTTTGAGTGTGTCGCTTACTGTTCAGCCGCAAATATCTCTATTTAAAAAAGTGTGGTATACCCCAGTAAACAATAACTGTGGTTTTGCCATCCCACGGTAAAAAATCTCTATTATTCAGCTTTTGGTAGTTTTTTCCGTAAAGAAAAACAGTAGTGTCTCCTGACTGTTGTGACACAAAAATATATCTGTTGAAAATAGTCTTGTGTAGGCCCGACATCCCAGTGTGGTTTCGCAGTTCCACGGGTCAAATCGCTGTACTATCCAGTTTTGGGCCTTTGGTATCTAAAAAAAAGCAGTTTGAGTGTGTCGCTCACTGTTCAGCCGCAAATACCTCTATTTAAAAAAGTGTGGTATACCCCAGTAAACAATAACTGTGGTTTTGCCATCCCACGGTAAAAAATCTCTATTATTCAGCTTTTGGTAGTTTTTTCCATAAAGAAAAACAGTAGTGTCTCCTGACTGTTGTGACACAAAAATGTATCTGTTGAAAATAGTCTTGTGTAAGCCCGACATCCCAGTGTGGTTTCGCAGTTCCACGGGTCAAATCGCTGTACTATCCAGTTTTGGGCCTTTGGTATTTAAAAAAAAAGCAGTTTGAGTGTGTCGCTCACTGCACAGCCGCATATATCTCTATTTAAAGAAGTGTGGTATACCCCAGTAAACAATAACTGTGGTTTTGCCATCCCACGGTAAAAAATCTCTATTATTCAGCTTTTGGTAGTTTTTTCCGTAAAGAAAAACAGTAGTGTCTCCTGACTGTTGTGACACAAAAATATATCTGTTGAAAATAGTCTTGTGTAGGCCCGACATCCCAGTGTGGTTTCGCAGTTCCACGGGTCAAATCGCTGTACTATACAGTTTTGGGCCTTTGGTATCTAAAAAACAAGCAGTTTGAGTGTGTCGCTCACTGTTCAGCCGCAAATATTTCTATTTAAAAAAGTGTGGTATACCCCAGTAAACAATAACTGTGGTTTTGCAATCCCACGGTAAAAAATCTCTATTATTCAGCTTTTGGTAGTTTTTTCCGTAAAGAAAAACAGTAGTATCTCTTGACTGTTGTGACACAAAAATATATCTGTTGAAAATAGTTTTGTATAGGCCCGACATCCCAGTGTGGTTTCGCAGTTCCACGGGTCAAATCGCTGTACTATCCAGTTTTGGGCCTTTGGTATCTAAAAAAAAGCAGTTTGAGTTTGTCGCTCACTGTTCAGCCACAAATACCTCTATTTAAAAAAGTGTGGTATACCCCAGTAAACAATAACTGTGGTTTTGCCATCCCACGGTAAAAAATCTCTATTATTCAGCTTTTGGTAGTTTTTTCCATAAAGAAAAACAGTAGTGTCTCCTGACTGTTGTGACACAAAAATGTATCTGTTGAAAATAGTCTTGTGTAGGCCCGACATCCCAGTGTGGTTTCGCAGTTCCACGGGTCAAATCGCTGTACTATCCAGTTTTGGGCCTTTGGTATTTAAAAAAAAAGCAGTTTGAGTGTGTCGCTCACTGCTCAGCCGCATATATCTCTATTTAAAGAAGTGTGGTATTCCCCAGTAAACAATAACTGTGGTTTTGCCATCCCACGGTAAAAAATCTCTATTATTCAGCTTTTGGTAGTTTTTTCCGTAAAGAAAAACAGTAGTGTCTCCTGACTGTTGTGACACAAAAATATATCTGTTGAAAATAGTCTTGTGTAGGCCCGACATCCCAGTGTGGTTTCGCAGTTCCACGGGTCAAATCGCTGTACTATCTAGTTTTGGGCCTTTGGTATCTAAAAAAAAAGCAGTTTGAGTGTGTTGCTCACTGTTCAGCCGCAAATACCTCTATTTAAAAAAGTGTGGTATACCCCAGTAAACAATAACTGTGGTTTTGCCATCCCACTGTAAAAAATCTCTATTATTCAGCTTTTGGTAGTTTTTTCCGTAAAGAAAAACAGTAGTGTCTCCTGACTGTTGTGACACAAAAATATATCTGTTGAAAATAGTCTTGTGTAGGCCCGACATCCCAGTGTGGTTTCGCAGTTCCACGGGTCAAATCGCTGTACTATCCAGTTTTAGGCCTTTGGTATCTAAAAAACAAGCAGTTTGAGTGTGTCGCTCACTGTTCAGCCGCAAATATTTCTATTTAAAAAAGTGTGGTATACCCCAGTAAACAATAACTGTGGTTTTGCAATCCCACGGTAAAAAATCTCTATTATTCAGCTTTTGGTAGTTTTTTCCGTAAAGAAAAACAGTAGTGTCTCCTGACTGTTGTGACACAAAAATATATCTGTTGAAAATAGTCTTGTGTAGGCCCGACATCCCAGTGTGGTTTCGCAGTTCCACGGGTCAAATCGCTGTACTATCCAGTTTTGGGCCTTTGGTATCTAAAAAAAAGCAGTTTGAGTGTGTCGCTCACTGTTCAGCCGCAAATACCTCTATTTAAAAAAGTGTGGTATACCCCAGTAAACAAAAACTGTGGTTTTGCGATCCCACGGTAAAAAATCTCTATTATTCAGCTTTTGGTAGTTTTTTCCGTAAAGAAAAACAGTAGTGTCTCCTGACTGTTGTGACACAAAAATATATCTGTTGAAAATAGTCTTGTGTAGGCCCGACATCCCAATGTGGTTTCGCAGTTCCACGGGTCAAATCGCTGTTCTATCCAGTTTTGGGCCTTTGGTATCTAAAAAAAAGCAGTTTGAGTGTGTCGCTCACTGTTCAGCCGCAAATACCCCTATTTAAAAAAGTGTGGTATACCCCAGTAAACAATAACTGTGGATTTGCCATCCCACGGTAAAAAATCTCTATTATTCAGCTTTTGGTAGTTTTTTCCATAAAGAAAAACAGTAGTGTCTCCTGACTGTTGTGACACAAAAATGTATCTGTTGAAAATAGTCTTGTGTAGGCCCGACATCCCAGTGTGGTTTCGCATTTCCACGGGTCAAATCACTGTACTATCCAGTTTGGGGCCTTTGGTATTTAAAAAAAAAGCAGTTTGAGTGTGTCGCTCACTGCTCAGCCGCATATATCTCTATTTAAAAAAGTGTGGTATACCCCAGTAAACAATAACTGTGGTTTTGCCATCCCACGGTAAAAAATCTCTATTATTCAGCTTTTGGTAGTTTTTTCCGTAAAGAAAAACAGTAGTGTCTCCTGACTGTTGTGACACAAAAATATATCTGTTGAAAATAGTCTTGTGTAGGCCCGACATCCCAGTGTGGTTTCGCAGTTCCACGGGTCAAATCGCTGTACTATCCAGTTTTGGGCCTTTGGTATCTAAAAAAAAGCAGTTTGAGTGTGTCGCTCACTGTTCAGCCGCAAATACCTCTATTTAAAAAAGTGTGGTATACCCCAGTAAACAATAACTGTGGTTTTGCCATCCCACTGTAAAAAATCTCTATTATTCAGCTTTTGGTAGTTTTTTCCGTAAAGAAAAACAGTAGTGTCTCCTGACTGTTGTGACACAAAAATATATCT
The DNA here is from genome assembly GCF_046119375.1 of Phyllobates terribilis. NCBI lineage: Eukaryota > Metazoa > Chordata > Amphibia > Anura > Dendrobatidae > Phyllobates > Phyllobates terribilis. The sequence continues at coordinate 452,013,251 of NW_027362764.1, forward strand.
GTTGAAAATAGTCTTGTGTAGGCCCGACATCCCAGTGTGGTTTCGCAGTTCCACGGGTCAAATCGCTGTACTATCCAGTTTTGGGCCTTTGGTATCTAAAAAACAAGCAGTTTGAGTGTGTCGCTCACTGTTCAGCCGCAAATATCTCTATTTAAAAAAGTGTGGTATACCCCAGTAAACAATAACTGTGGTTTTGCAATCCCACGGTAAAAAATCTCTATTATTCAGCTTTTGGTAGTTTTTTCCGTAAAGAAAAACAGTAGTGTCTCCTGACTGTTGTGACACAAAAATATATCTGTTGAAAATAGTCTTGTGTAGGCCCGACATACCAGTGTGGTTTCGCAGTTTCACGGGTCAAATCACTGTACTGTCCAGTTTTGGGCCTTTGGTATCTAAAAAAAAAGCAGTTTGAGTGTGTCGCTCACTGTTCAGCCGCAAATATCTCTATTTAAAAAAGTGTGGTATACCCCAGTAAACAATAACTGTGGTTTTGCCATCCCACGGTAAAAAATCTCTATTATTCAGCTTTTGGTAGTTTTTTCCGTAAAGAAAAACAGTAGTGTCTCCTGACTGTTGTGACACAAAAATATATCTGTTGAAAATAGTCTTGTGTAGGCCCGACATCCCAGTGTGGTTTCGCAGTTCCACGGGTCAAATCGCTGTACTATCCAGTTTTGGGCCTTTGGTATCTAAAAAAAAGCAGTTTGAGTGTGTCGCTCACTGTTCAGCCGCAAATACCTCTATTTAAAAAAGTGTGGTATACCCCAGTAAACAAAAACTGTGGTTTTGCGATCCCACGGTAAAAAATCTCTATTATTCAGCTTTTGGTAGTTTTTTCCGTAAAGAAAAACAGTAGTGTCTCCTGACTGTTGTGACACAAAAATATATCTGTTGAAAATAGTCTTGTGTAGGCCCGACATCCCAGTGTGGTTTCGCAGTTCCACGGGTCAAATCGCTGTTCTATCCAGTTTTGGGCCTTTGGTATCTAAAAAAAAGCAGTTTGAGTGTGTCGCTCACTGTTCAGCCGCAAATACCCCTATTTAAAAAAGTGTGGTATACCCCAGTAAACAATAACTGTGGTTTTGCCATCCCACGGTAAAAAATCTCTATTATTCAGCTTTTGGTAGTTTTTTCCGTAAAGAAAAACAGTAGTGTCTCCTGACTGTTGTGACACAAAAATGTATCTGTTGAAAATAGTCTTGTGTAGGTCCGACATCCCAGTGTGGTTTCGCAGTTCCACGGTTCAAATCGCTGTACTATCCAGTTTTGGGCCTTTGGTATCTAAAAAAAAAGCAGTTTGAGTGTGTCGCTCACTGTTCAGCCGCAAATATCTCTATTTAAAAAAGTGTGGTATACCCCAGTAAACAATAACTGTGGTTTTGCCATCCCACTGTAAAAAGTCTCTATTATTCAGCTTTTGGTAGTTTTTTCCGTAAAGAAAAACAGTAATGTCTCCTGACTGTTGTGACACAAAAATATATCTGTTGAAAATAGTCTTGTGTAGGCCCGACATCCCAGTGTGGTTTCGCAGTTCCACGGGTCAAATCGCTGTACTATCCAGTTTTGGGCCTTTGGTATCTAAAAAACAAGCAGTTTGAGTGTGTCGCTCACTGTTCAGCCGCAAATATCTCTATTTAAAAAAGTGTGGTATACCCCAGTAAACAATAACTGTGGTTTTGCATTCCCACGGTAAAAAATCTCTATTATTCAGCTTTTGGTAGTTTTTTCCGTAAAGAAAAACAGTAGTGTCTCCTGACTGTTGTGACACAAAAATATATCTGTTGAAAATAGTCTTGTGTAGGCCCGACATACCAGTGTGGTTTCGCAGTTCCACGGGTCAAATCGTTGTACTATCCAGTTTTGGGCCTTTGGTATCTAAAAAAAAGCAGTTTGAGTTTGTCGCTCACTGTTCAGCCGCAAATACCTCTATTTAAAAAAGTGTGGTATACCCCAGTAAACAATAACTGTGGTTTTGCCATCCCACGGTAAAAAATCTCTATTATTCAGCTTTTGGTAGTTTTTTCCGTAAAGAAAAACAGTAGTGTCTCCTGACTGTTGTGACACAAAAATATATCTGTTGAAAATAGTCTTGTGTAGGCCCGACATCCCAGTGTGGTTTCGCATTTCCACGGGTCAAATCGCTGTACTATCCAGATTTGGGCCTTTGATATCTAAAAAAAAAGCAGTTTGAGTGTGTTGCTCACTGTTCAGCCACAAATATCTCTATTTAAAAAGGTGTGGTATACCCCAGTAAACAAAAACTGTGGTTTTGCGATCCCACGGTAAAAAATATCTATTATTCAGCTTTTGGTAGTTTTTTCCGTAAAGAAAAACAGTAGTGTCTCCTGACTGTTGTGACACAAAAATATATCTGTTGAAAATAGTCTTGTGTAGGCCCGACATCCCAGTGTGGTTTCGCAGTTCCACGGGTCAAATCGCTGTACTATCCAGTTTTGGGCCTTTGGTATCTAATAAAAAGCAGTTTGAGTGTGTCGCTCACTGTTCATCCGCAAATACCCCTATTTAAAAAAGTGTGGTATACCCCAGTAAACAATAACTGTGGTTTTGCCATCCCACGGTAAAAAATCTCTATTATTCAGCTTTTGGTAGTTTTTTCCGTAAAGAAAAACAGTAGTGTCTCCTGACTGTTGTGACACAAAAATGTATCTGTTGAAAATAGTCTTGTGTAGGTCCGACATCCCAGTGTGGTTTCGCAGTTCCACGGGTCAAATCGCTGTACTATCCAGTTTTTGGGCCTTTGGTATCTAAAAAAAAAGCAGTTTGAGTGTGTCGCTCACTGTTCAGCCGCAAATATCTCTATTTAAAAAAGTGTGGTATACCCCAGTAAACAATAACTGTGGTTTTGCCATCCCACTGTAAAAAATCTCTATTATTCAGCTTTTGGTAGTTTTTTCCGTAAAGAAAAACAGTAGTGTCTCCTGACTGTTGTGACACAAAAATGTATCTGTTGAAAATAGTCTTGTGTAGGTCCGACATCCCAGTGTGGTTTCGCAGTTCCACGGGTCAAATCGCTGTACTATCCAGTTTTTGGGCCTTTGGTATCTAAAAAAAAAGCAGTTTGAGTGTGTCGCTCACTGTTCAGCCGCAAATATCTCTATTTAAAAAAGTGTGGTATACCCCAGTAAACAATAACTGTGGTTTTGCCATCCCACTGTAAAAAATCTCTATTATTCAGCTTTTGATAGTTTTTTCCGTAAAGAAAAACAGTAGTGTCTCCTGACTGTTGTGACACAAAAATATATCTGTTGAAAATAGTCTTGTGTAGGCCCGACATCCCAGTGTGGTTTCGCAGTTCCACGGGTCAAATCGCTGTACTATCCAGTTTTGGACCTTTGGTATCTAAAAAACAAGCAGTTTGAGTGTGTCGCTCACTGTTCAGCCGCAAATATCTCTATTTAAAAAAGTCTGGTATACCCCAGTAAACAATAACTGTGGTTTTGCAATCCCACGGTAAAAAATCTCTATTATTCAGCTTTTGGTAGTTTTTTCCGTAAAGAAAAACAGTAGTGTCTCCTGACTGTTGTGACACAAAAATATATCTGTTGAAAATAGTCTTGTGTAGGCCCGACATACCAGTGTGGTTTCGCAGTTCCACGGGTCAAATCGCTGTACTATCCAGTTTTGGGCCTTTGATATCTAAAAAAAAAAGCAGTTTGAGTGTGTCGCTCACTGTTCAGCCGCAAATATCTCTATTTAAAAAAGTGTGGTATACCCCAGTAAACAATAACTGTGGTTTTGTCATCCCACGGTAAAAAATCTCTATTATTCAGCTTTTGGTAGTTTTTTCCGTAAAGAAAAACAGTAGTGTCTCCTGACTGTTGTGACACAAAAATGTATCTGTTGAAAATAGTCTTGTGTAGGCCCGACATCCCAGTGTGGTTTCGCATTTCCACGGGTCAAATCGCTGTACTATCCAGATTTGGGCCTTTGATATCTAAAAAAAAAGCAGTTTGAGTGTGTTGCTCACTGTTCAGCCACAAATATCTCTATTTAAAAAGGTGTGGTATACCCCAGTAAACAAAAACTGTGGTTTTGCGATCCCACGGTAAAAAATCTCTATTATTCAGCTTTTGGTAGTTTTTTCCGTAAAGAAAAACAGTAGTGTCTCTTGACTGTTGTGACACAAAAATATATCTGTTGAAAATAGTCTTGTGTAGGCCCGACATCCCAGTGTGGTTTCGCAGTTCCACGGGTCAAATCGCTGTACTATCCAGTTTTGGGCCTTTGGTATCTAATAAAAAGCAGTTTGAGTGTGTCGCTCACTGTTCATCCGCAAATACCCCTATTTAAAAAAGTGTGGTATACCCCAGTAAACAATAACTGTGGTTTTGCCATCCCACGGTAAAAAATCTCTATTATTCAGCTTTTGGTAGTTTTTTCCGTAAAGAAAAACAGTAGTGTCTAATGACTGTTGTGACACAAAAATGTATCTGTTGAAAATAGTCTTGTGTAGGTCCGACATCCCAGTGTGGTTTCGCAGTTCCACGGGTCAAATCGCTGTACTATCCAGTTTTTGGGCCTTTGGTATCTAAAAAAAAAGCAGTTTGAGTGTGTCGCTCACTGTTCAGCCGCAAATATCTCTATTTAAAAAAGTGTGGTATACCCCAGTAAACAATAACTGTGGTTTTGCCATCCCACTGTAAAAAATCTCTATTATTCAGCTTTTGGTAGTTTTTTCCGTAAAGAAAAACAGTAGTGTCTCCTGACTATTGGGACACAAAAATATATCTGTTGAAAATAGTCTTGTGTAGGCCCGACATCCCAGTGTGGTTTCGCAGTTCCACGGGTCAAATCGCTGTACTATCCAGTTTTGGACCTTTGGTATCTAAAAAACAAGCAGTTTGAGTGTGTCGCTCACTGTTCAGCCGCAAATATCTCTATTTAAAAAAGTCTGGTATACCCCAGTAAACAATAACTGTGGTTTTGCAATCCCACGGTAAAAAATCTCTATTATTCAGCTTTTGGTAGTTTTTTCCGTAAAGAAAAACAGTAGTGTCTCCTGACTGTTGTGACACAAAAATATATCTGTTGAAAATAGTCTTGTGTAGGCCCGACATACCAGTGTGGTTTCGCAGTTCCACGGGTCAAATCGCTGTACTATCCAGTTTTGGGCCTTTGGTATCTAAAAAAAAAGCAGTTTGAGTGTGTCGCTCACTGTTCAGCCGCAAATATCTCTATTTAAAAAAGTGTGGTATACCCCAGTAAACAATAACTGTGGTTTTGTCATCCCACGGTAAAAAATCTCTATTATTCAGCTTTTGGTAGTTTTTTCCGTAAAGAAAAACAGTAGTGTCTCCTGACTGTTGTGACACAAAAATGTATCTGTTGAAAATAGTCTTGTGTAGGCCCGACATCCCAGTGTGGTTTCGCAGTTCCACGGGTCAAATCGCTGTACTATCCAGTTTTGGGCCTTTGGTATCTAAAAAAAAAGCAGTTTGAGTGTGTCGCTCACTGTTCAGCCGCAAATATCTCTATTTAAAAAAGTGTGGTATACCCCAGTAAACAATAACTGTGGTTTTGTCATCCCACGGTAAAAAATCTCTATTATTCAGCTTTTGGTAGTTTTTTCCGTAAAGAAAAACAGTAGTGTCTCCTGACTGTTGTGACACAAAAATATATCTGTTGAAAATAGTCTTGTGTAGGCCCGACATCCCAGTGTGGTTTCGCAGTTCCACGGGTCAAATCGCTGTACTATCCAGTTTTGGGCCTTTGGTATCTAATAAAAAGCAGTTTGAGTGTGTCGCTCACTGTTCATCCGCAAATACCCCTATTTAAAAAAGTGTGGTATACCCCAGTAAACAATAACTGTGGTTTTGCCATCCCACGGTAAAAAATCTCTATTATTCAGCTTTTGGTAGTTTTTTCCGTAAAGAAAAACAGTAGTGTCTCCTGACTGTTGTGACACAAAAATGTATCTGTTGAAAATAGTCTTGTGTAGGTCCGACATCCCAGTGTGGTTTCGCAGTTCCACGGGTCAAATCGCTGTACTATCCAGTTTTTGGGCCTTTGGTATCTAAAAAAAAAGCAGTTTGAGTGTGTCGCTCACTGTTCAGCCGCAAATATCTCTATTTAAAAAAGTGTGGTATACCCCAGTAAACAATAACTGTGGTTTTGCCATCCCACTGTAAAAAATCTCTATTATTCAGCTTTTGGTAGTTTTTTCCGTAAAGAAAAACAGTAGTGTCTCCTGACTGTTGTGACACAAAAATATATCTGTTGAAAATAGTCTTGTGTAGGCCCGACATCCCAGTGTGGTTTCGCAGTTCCACGGGTCAAATCGCTGTACTATCCAGTTTTGGACCTTTGGTATCTAAAAAACAAGCAGTTTGAGTGTGTCGCTCACTGTTCAGCGGCAAATATCTCTATTTAAAAAAGTCTGGTATACCCCAGTAAACAATAACTGTGGTTTTGCAATCCCACGGTAAAAAATCTCTATTATTCAGCTTTTGGTAGTTTTTTCCGTAAAGAAAAACAGTAGTGTCTCCTGACTGTTGTGACACAAAAATATATCTGTTGAAAATAGTCTTGTGTAGGCCCGACATACCAGTGTGGTTTCGCAGTTCCACGGGTCAAATCGCTGTACTATCCAGTTTTGGGCCTTTGGTATCTAAAAAAAAAGCAGTTTGAGTGTGTCGCTCACTGTTCAGCCGCAAATATCTCTATTTAAAAAAGTGTGGTATACCCCAGTAAACAATAACTGTGGTTTTGTCATCCCACGGTAAAAAATCTCTATTATTCAGCTTTTGGTAGTTTTTTCCGTAAAGAAAAACAGTAGTGTCTCCTGACTGTTGTGACACAAAAATGTATCTGTTGAAAATAGTCTTGTGTAGGCCCGACATCCCAATGTGGTTTCGCAGTTCCACGGGTCAAATCGCTGTACTATCCAGTTTTGGGCCTTTGGTATCTAAAAAAAAAGCAGTTTGAGTGTGTCGCTCACTGTTCAGCCGCAAATATCTCTATTTAAAAAAGTGTGGTATACCCCAGTAAACAATAACTGTGGTTTTGTCATCCCACGGTAAAAAATCTCTATTATTCAGCTTTTGGTAGTTTTTTCCGTAAAGAAAAACAGTAGTGTCTCCTGACTGTTGTGACACAAAAATATATCTGTTGAAAATAGTCTTGTGTAGGCCCGACATCCCAGTGTGGTTTCGCAGTTCCACGGGTCAAATCGCTGTACTATCCTGTTTTGGGCATTTGGTATCTAATAAAAAGCAGTTTGAGTGTGTCGCTCATTGTTCAGCCTCAAATACCTCTATTTAAAAAAGTGTGGTATACCCCAGTAAACAATCACTGTGATTTTGCCATCCCACGGTAAAAAATCTCTATTATTCAGCTTTTGGTAGTTTTTTCCGTAAAGAAAAACAGTAGTGTCTCCTGACTGTTGTGACACAAAAATATTTCTGTTGAAAATAGTCTTGTGTAGGCCCGACATCCCAGTGTGGTTTCGCAGTTCCACGGGTCAAATCGCTGTACTATCCAGTTTTGGGCCTTTGGTATCTAAAAAAAAGCAGTTTGAGTGTGTCGCTCACTGTTCAGCCGCAAATACCTCTATTTAAAAAAATGTGGTATACCCCAGTAAACAATAACTGTGGTTTTGCCATCCCACGGTAAAAAATCTCTATTATTCAGCTTTTGGTAGTTTTTTCCATAAAGAAAAACAGTAGTGTCTCCTGACTAATGTGACACAAAAATGTATCTGTTGAAAATAGTCTTGTGTAGGCCCGACATCCCAGTGTGGTTTCGCAGTTCCACGGGTCAAATCGCTATACTATCCAGTTTTGGGCCTTTGGTGTCTAAAAAAAAAGCAGTTTGAGTGTGTCGCTCACTGTTCAGCTGCAAAAATCTCTATTTAAAAAAGTGTGGTATACCCCAGTAAACAATAACTGTGGTTTTGCCATCCCACGGTAAAAAATCTCTATTATTCAGCTTTTGGTAGTTTTTTCCGTAAAGAAAAACAGTAGTGTCTCCTGACTGTTGTGACACAAAAATATATCTGTTGAAAATAGTCTTGTGTAGGCCCGACATCCCAGTGTGGTTTCGCAGTTCCACGGGTCAAATCGCTGTACTGTCCAGTTTTGGGCCGTTGGTATCTAAAAAAAAGCAGTTTGAGTGTGTCGCTCACTGTTCAGCCGCAAATACCTCAATTTAAAAAAGTGTGGTATACCCCAGAAAACAATAACTGTGGTTTTGCCATCCCACGGTAAAAAATGTCTATTATTCAGCTTTTGGTAGTTTTTTCCATAAAGAAAAACAGTAGTGTCTCCTGACTGTTGTGACACAAAAATGTATCTGTTGAAAATAGTCTTGTGTAGGCCCGACATCCCAGTGTGGTTTCGCAGTTCTACGGGTCAAATCGCTGTACTATCCAGTTTTGTGCCTTTGGTATCTAAAAAAAAAGCAGTTTGAGTGTGTCGCTCACTGTTCAGCCGCAAATATCTCTATTTAAAAAGTGTGGTATACCCGAGTAAACAATAACTGTGGTTTTGCCATCCCACGGTAAAAAATCTCTATTATTCAGCTATTGGTAGTTTTTTCCATAAAGAAAAACAGTAGTGTCTCCTGACTGTTGTGACACAAAAATATATCTGTTGAAAATAAGTCTTTTGTAGGCCCGACATCCCAGTGTGGTTTCGCAGTTCCACGGGTCAAATCGCTGTACTATCCAGTTTTGGGCCTTTGTTATCTAAAAAAAAAGCAGTTTGAGTGTATCGCTCACTGTTCTGCCGCAAATATCTCTATTTAAAAAAGTGTGGTATACCCCAGTAAACAATAACTGTGGTTTTGCCATCCCATGGTAAAAAATCTCAATTATTCAGCTTTTGGTAGTTTTTTCCGTAAAGAAAATCAGTAGTGTCTCCTGACTGTTGTGACACAAAAATGTATCTGTTGAAAATAGTGTTGTGTAGGCCCGACATCCCAGTGTGGTTTCGCAGTTCCACGGGTCAAATCGCTGTACTATCCAGTTTTGGGACTTTGGTATCTAAAAAAAAAGCAGTTTGAGTGTGTCGCTCACTGTTCAGCCGCAAATACCTCTATTTAAAAAAATGTGGTATACCCCAGTAAACAATAACTGTGGTTTTGCCATCCCATGGTAAAAAATCTCTATTATTCAGCTTTTGGTAGTTTTTTCCATAAAGAAAAACAGTAGTGTCTCCTGACTGTTGTGACACAAAAATGTATCTGTTGAAAATAGTCTTGTGTAGGCCCGACATCCCAGTGTGGTTTCGCAGTTCCACGGGTCAAATCGCTGTACTATCCAGTTTTGGGCCTTTGGTATCTAAAAAAAAGCAGTTTGAGTGTGTCGCTCACTGTTCAGCCGCAAATACCTCAATTTAAAAAAGTGTGGTATACCCCAGTAAACAATAACTGTGATTTTGCCATCCCACGGTAAAAAATCTCTATTATTCAGCTTTTGGTAGTTTTTTCCGTAAAGAAAAACAGTAGTGTCTCCTGACTGTTGTGACACAAAAATATATCTGTTGAAAATAGTCTTGTGTAGGCCCGACATCCCAGTGTGGTTTCGCAGTTCCACGGGTCAAATCGCTGTACTGTCCAGTTTTGGGCCTTTGGTATCTAAAAAAAAGCAGTTTGAGTGTGTCGCTCACTGTTCAACCGCAAATACCTCTATTTAAAAAAGTGTGGTATACCCCAGTAAACAATAACTGTGGTTTTGCCATCCCACGGTAAAAAATCTCTATTATTCAGCTTTTGGTAGTTTTTTCCGTAAAGAAAAACAGTAGTGTCTCCTGACTGTTGTGACACAAAAATGTATCTGTTGAAAATAGTCTTGTGTAGGCCCGACATCCCAGTGTGGTTTCGCAGTTCCACGGGTCAAATCGCTGTACTATCCAGATTTGGGCCTTTGGTATCTAAAAAAAAAGCAGTTTGAGTGTGTCGCTCACTGTTCAGCCGCAAATATCTCTATTTAAAAAAGTGTGGTATACCCCAGTAAACAATAACTGTGGTTTTGTCATCCCACGGTAAAAAATCTCTATTATTCAGCTTTTGGTAGTTTTTTCCGTAAAGAAAAACAGTAGTGTCTCCTGACTGTTGTGACACAAAAATATATCTGTTGAAAATAGTCTTGTGTAGGCCCGACATCCCAGTGTGGTTTCGCAGTTCCACGGGTCAAATCGCTGTACTATCCAGTTTTGGGCCTTTGGTATCTAATAAAAAGCAGTTTGAGTGTGTCGCTCACTGTTCATCCGCAAATACCCCTATTTAAAAAAGTGTGGTATACCCCAGTAAACAATAACTGTGGTTTTGCCATCCCACGGTAAAAAATCTCTATTATTCAGCTTTTGGTAGTTTTTTCCGTAAAGAAAAACAGTAGTGTCTCCTGACTGTTGTGACACAAAAATGTATCTGTTGAAAATAGTCTTGTGTAGGTCCGACATCCCAGTGTGGTTTCGCAGTTCCACGGGTCAAATCGCTGTACTATCCAGTTTTTGGGCCTTTGGTATCTAAAAAAAAAGCAGTTTGAGTGTGTCGCTCACTGTTCAGCCGCAAATATCTCTATTTAAAAAAGTGTGGTATACCCCAGTAAACAATAACTGTGGTTTTGCCATCCCACTGTAAAAAATCTCTATTATTCAGCTTTTGGTAGTTTTTTCCGTAAAGAAAAACAGTAGTGTCTCCTGACTGTTGTGACACAAAAATATATCTGTTGAAAATAGTCTTGTGTAGGCCCGACATCCCAGTGTGGTTTCGCAGTTCCACGGGTCAAATCGCTGTACTATCCAGTTTTGGACCTTTGGTATCTAAAAAACAAGCAGTTTGAGTGTGTCGCTCACTGTTCAGCCGCAAATATCTCTATTTAAAAAAGTCTGGTATACCCCAGTAAACAATAACTGTGGTTTTGCAATCCCACGGTAAAAAATCTCTATTATTCAGCTTTTGGTAGTTTTTTCCGTAAAGAAAAACAGTAGTGTCTCCTGACTGTTGTGACACAAAAATATATCTGTTGAAAATAGTCTTGTGTAGGCCCGACATACCAGTGTGGTTTCGCAGTTCCACGGGTCAAATCGCTGTACTATCCAGTTTTGGGCCTTTGGTATCTAAAAAAAAGCAGTTTGAGTGTGTCGCTCACTGTTTAGCCGCAAATATCTCTATTTAAAAATGTGTGGTATACCCCAGTAAACAATAACTGTGGTTTTGTCATCCCACGGTAAAAAATCTCTATTATTCAGCTTTTGGTAGTTTTTTCCGTAAAGAAAAACAGTAGTGTCTCCTGACTGTTGTGACACAAAAATGTATCTGTTGAAAATAGTCTTGTGTAGGCCCGACATCCCAGTGTGGTTTCGCAGTTCCACGGGTCAAATCGCTGTACTATCCAGTTTTGGGCCTTTGGTATCTAAAAAAAAAGCAGTTTGAGTGTGTCGCTCACTGTTCAGCCGCAAATATCTCTATTTAAAAAAGTGTGGTATACCCCAGTAAACAATAACTGTGGTTTTGTCATCCCACGGTAAAAAATCTCTATTATTCAGCTTTTGGTAGTTTTTTCCGTAAAGAAAAACAGTAGTGTCTCCTGACTGTTGTGACACAAAAATATATCTGTTGAAAATAGTCTTGTGTAGGCCCGACATCCCAGTGTGGTTTCGCAGTTCCACGGGTCAAATCGCTGTACTATCCAGTTTTGGGCATTTGGTATCTAAAAAAAAGCAGTTTGAGTGTGTCGCTCACTGTTCAGCCTCAAATACCTCTATTTAAAAAAGTGTGGTATACCCCAGTAAACAATCACTGTGATTTTGCCATCCCACGGTAAAAAATCTCTATTATTCAGCTTTTGGTAGTTTTTTCCGTAAAGAAAAACAGTAGTGTCTCCTGACTGTTGTGACACAAAAATATATCTGTTGAAAATAGTCTTGTGTAGGCCCGACATCCCAGTGTGGTTTCGCAGTTCCACGGGTCAAATCGCTGTACTATCCAGTTTTGGACCTTTGGTATCTAAAAAACAAGCAGTTTGAGTGTGTCGCTCACTGTTCAGCCGCAAATATCTCTATTTAAAAAAGTGTGGTATACCCCAGTAAACAATAACTGTGGTTTTGTCATCCCACGGTAAAAAATCTCTATTATTCAGCTTTTGGTAGTTTTTTCCGTAAAGAAAAACAGTAGTGTCTCCTGACTGTTGAGACACAAAAATGTATCTGTTGAAAATAGTCTTGTGTAGGCCCGACATCCCAGTGTGGTTTCGCAGTTCCACGGGTCAAATCGCTGTACTATCCAGTTTTGGGCCTTTGGTATCTAAAAAAAAAGCAGTTTGAGTGTGTCGCTCACTGTTCAGCCGCAAATATCTCTATTTAAAAAAGTGTGGTATACCCCAGTAAACAATAACTGTGGTTTTGTCATCCCACGGTAAAAAATCTCTATTATTCAGCTTTTGGTAGTTTTTTCCGTAAAGAAAAACAGTAGTGTCTCCTGACTGTTGTGACACAAAAATATATCTGTTGAAAATAGTCTTGTGTAGGCCCGACATCCCAGTGTGGTTTCGCAGTTCCACGGGTCAAATCGCTGTACTATCCAGTTTTGGGCATTTGGTATCTAAAAAAAAGCAGTTTGAGTGTGTCGCTCACTGTTCAGCCTCAAATACCTCTATTTAAAAAAGTGTGGTATACCCCAGTAAACAATCACTGTGATTTTGCCATCCCACGGTAAAAAATCTCTATTATTCAGCTTTTGGTAGTTTTTTCCGTAAAGAAAAACAGTAGTGTCTCCTGACTGTTGTGACACAAAAATATTTCTGTTGAAAATAGTCTTGTGTAGGCCCGACATCCCAGTGTGGTTTCGCAGTTCCACGGGTCAAATCGCTGTACTATCCAGTTTTGGGCCTTTGGTATCTAAAAAAAAGCAGTTTGAGTGTGTCGCTCACTGTTCAGCCGCAAATACCTCTATTTAAAAAAATGTGGTATACCCCAGTAAACAATAACTGTGGTTTTGCCATCCCACGGTAAAAAATCTCTATTATTCAGCTTTTGGTAGTTTTTTCCATAAAGAAAAACAGTAGTGTCTCCTGACTGTTGTGACACAAAAATGTATCTGTTGAAAATAGTCTTGTGTAGGCCCGACATCCCAGTGTGGTTTCGCAGTTCCACGGGTCAAATCGCTATACTATCCAGTTTTGGGCCTTTGGTGTCTAAAAAAAAAGCAGTTTGAGTGTGTCGCTCACTGTTCAGCTGCAAAAATCTCTATTTAAAAAAGTGTGGTATACCCCAGTAAACAATAACTGTGGTTTTGCCATCCCACGGTAAAAAATCTCTATTATTCAGCTTTTGGTAGTTTTTTCCGTAAAGAAAAACAGTAGTGTCTCCTGACTGTTGTGACACAAAAATATATCTGTTGAAAATAGTCTTGTGTAGGCCCGACATCCCAGTGTGGTTTCGCAGTTCCACGGGTCAAATCGCTGTACTGTCCAGTTTTGGGCCGTTGGTATCTAAAAAAAAGCAGTTTGAGTGTGTCGCTCACTGTTCAGCCGCAAATACCTCAATTTAAAAAAGTGTGGTATACCCCAGAAAACAATAACTGTGGTTTTGCCATCCCACGGTAAAAAATGTCTATTATTCAGCTTTTGGTAGTTTTTTCCATAAAGAAAAACAGTAGTGTCTCCTGACTGTTGTGACACAAAAATGTATCTGTTGAAAATAGTCTTGTGTAGGCCCGACATCCCAGTGTGGTTTCGCAGTTCTACGGGTCAAATCGCTGTACTATCCAGTTTTGTGCCTTTGGTATCTAAAAAAAAAGCAGTTTGAGTGTGTCGCTCACTGTTCAGCCGCAAATATCTCTATTTAAAAAGTGTGGTATACCCGAGTAAACAATAACTGTGGTTTTGCCATCCCACGGTAAAAAATCTCTATTATTCAGCTATTGGTAGTTTTTTCCATAAAGAAAAACAGTAGTGTCTCCTGACTGTTGTGACACAAAAATATATCTGTTGAAAATAAGTCTTTTGTAGGCCCGACATCCCAGTGTGGTTTCGCAGTTCCACGGGTCAAATCGCTGTACTATCCAGTTTTGGGCCTTTGTTATCTAAAAAAAAAGCAGTTTGAGTGTATCGCTCACTGTTCTGCCGCAAATATCTCTATTTAAAAAAGTGTGGTATACCCCAGTAAACAATAACTGTGGTTTTGCCATCCCATGGTAAAAAATCTCAATTATTCAGCTTTTGGTAGTTTTTTCCGTAAAGAAAATCAGTAGTGTCTCCTGACTGTTGTGACACAAAAATGTATCTGTTGAAAATAGTCTTGTGTAGGCCCGACATCCCAGTGTGGTTTCGCAGTTCCACGGGTCAAATCGCTGTACTATCCAGTTTTGGGACTTTGGTATCTAAAAAAAAAGCAGTTTGAGTGTGTCGCTCACTGTTCAGCCGCAAATACCTCTATTTAAAAAAATGTGGTATACCCCAGTAAACAATAACTGTGGTTTTGCCATCCCATGGTAAAAAATCTCTATTATTCAGCTTTTGGTAGTTTTTTCCATAAAGAAAAACAGTAGTGTCTCCTGACTGTTGTGACACAAAAATGTATCTGTTGAAAATAGTCTTGTGTAGGCCCGACATCCCAGTGTGGTTTCGCAGTTCCACGGGTCAAATCGCTGTACTATCCAGTTTTGGGCCTTTGGTATCTAAAAAAAAGCAGTTTGAGTGTGTCGCTCACTGTTCAGCCGCAAATACCTCAATTTAAAAAAGTGTGGTATACCCCAGTAAACAATAACTGTGATTTTGCCATCCCACGGTAAAAAATCTCTATTATTCAGCTTTTGGTAGTTTTTTCCGTAAAGAAAAACAGTAGTGTCTCCTGACTGTTGTGACACAAAAATATATCTGTTGAAAATAGTCTTGTGTAGGCCCGACATCCCAGTGTGGTTTCGCAGTTCCACGGGTCAAATCGCTGTACTGTCCAGTTTTGGGCCTTTGGTATCTAAAAAAAAGCAGTTTGAGTGTGTCGCTCACTGTTCAGCCGCAAATACCTCTATTTAAAAAAGTGTGGTATACCCCAGTAAACAATAACTGTGGTTTTGCCATCCCACGGTAAAAAATCTCTATTATTCAGCTTTTGGTAGTTTTTTCCGTAAAGAAAATCAGTAGTGTCTCCTGACTGTTGTGACACAAAAATGTATCTGTTGAAAATAGTCTTGTGTAGGCCCGACATCCCAGTGTGGTTTCGCAGTTCCACGGGTCAAATCGCTGTACTATCCAGATTTGGGCCTTTGGTATCTAAAAAAAAAGCAGTTTGAGTGTGTCGCTCACTGTTCAGCCGCAAATATCTCTATTTAAAAAAGTGTGGTATACCCGAGTAAACAATAACTGTGGTTTTGCCATCCCACGGTAAAAAATCTCTATTATTCAGCTTTTGGTAGTTTTTTCCATAAAGAAAAACAGTAGTGTCTCCTGACTGTTGTGACACAAAAAAATATCTGTTGAAAATAAGTCTTGTATAGGCCCGACATCCCAGTGTGGTTTCGCAGTACCACGGGTCAAATCACTGTACTATCCAGTTTTGGGACTTTGGTATCTAAAAAAAAAGCATTTTGAGAGTGTCGCTCACTGTTCAGCTGCAAATATCTCTATTTAAAAAAGTGTGGTATACCCCAGTAAACAATAACTGTGGTTTTGCCATCCCACGGTAAAAAATCTCTATTATTCAGCTTTTGGTAGTTTTTTCCGTAAAGAAAAACAGTAGTGTCTCCTGACTGTTGTGACACAAAAATATATCTGTTGAAAATAGTCTTGTGTAGGCGCGACATCCCAGTGTGGTTTCGCAGTTCCACGGGTCAAATCGCTGTACTATCCAGTTTTGGGCCTTTGGTATCTAAAAAAAAGCAGTTTGAGTGTGTCGCTCACTGTTCAGCCGCAAATACCTCTATTTAAAAAAGTGTGGTATACCCCAGTAAACAATAACTGTGATTTTGCCATCCCACGGTAAAAAATCTCTATTATTCAGCTTTTGGTAGTTTTTTCCGTAAAGAAAAACAGTAGTGTCTCCTGACTGTTGTGACACAAAAATATATCTGTTGAAAATAGTCTTGTGTAGGGCCGACATTCCAGTGTGGTTTCGCAGTTCCACGGGTCAAATCGCTGTACTGTACAGTTTTGGGCCTTTGGTATCTAAAAAAAAGCAGTTTGAGTGTGTCGCTCACTGTTCAGCCGCAAATACCTCTATTTAAAAAAGTGTGGTATACCCCAGGAAACAATAACTGTGGTTTTGCCATCCCACGGTAAAAAATCTCTATTATTCAGCTTTTGGTAGTTTTTTCCATAAAGAAAAACAGTAGTGTCTCCTGACTGTTGTGACACAAAAATGTATCTGTTGAAAATAGTCTTGTGTAGGCCCGACATCCCAGTGTGGTTTCGCAGTTCCACGGGTCAAATCGCTGTACTATCCAGTTTTGGGCCTTTGGTATCTAAAAAAAAAGCAGTTTGAGTGTGTCGCTCACTGTTCAGCCGCAAATATCTCTATTTAAAAAAGTGTGGTATACCCGAGTAAACAATAACTGTGGTTTTGCCATCCCACGGTAAAAAATCTCTATTATTCAGCTTTTGGTAGTTTTTTGCCGTAAAGAAAAACAGTAGTGTCTCCTGACTGTTGTGATACAAAAATATATCTGTTGAAAATAGTCTTGTGTAGGCCCGACATCCCAGTGTGGTTTCGCAGTTCCACGGGTCAAATCGCTGTACTGTCCAGTTTTGGGCCTTTGGTATCTAAAAAAAAGCAGTTTGAGTGTGTCGCTCACTGTTCAGCCGCAAATACCTCTATTTAAAAAAGTGTGGTATACCCCAGTAAACAATAACTGTGGTTTTGCCATCCCACGGTAAAAAATCTCTATTATTCAGCTTTTGGTAGTTTTTTCCGTAAAGAAAAACAGTAGTGTCTCCTGACTGTTGTGACACAAAAATATATCTGTTGAAAATAGTCTTGTGTAGGCCCGATATCCCAGTGTGGTTTCGCAGTTCCACGGGTCAAATCGCTGTACTATCCAGTTTTGGGCCTTTGGTATCTAAAAAAAAGCAGTTTGAGTGTGTCGCTCACTGTTCAGCCGCAAATACCTCTATTTAAAAAAGTGTGGTATACCCCAGTAAACAATAACTGTGATTTTGCCATCCCACGGTAAAAAATCTCTATTATTCAGCTTTTGGTAGTTTTTTCCGTAAAGAAAAACAGTAGTGTCTCCTGACTGTTGTGACACAAAAATATATCTGTTGAAAATAGTCTTGTGTAGGCCCGACATCCGAGTGTGGTTTCGCAGTTCCACGGGTCAAATCGCTGTACTGTCCAGTTTTGGGCCTTTGGTATCTAAAAAAAAGCAGTTTGAGTGTGTCGCTCACTGTTCAGCCGCAAATACCTCTATTTAAAAAAGTGTGGTATACCCCAGTAAACAATAACTGTGGTTTTGCCATCCCACGGTAAAAAATCTCTATTATTCAGCTTTTGGTAGTTTTTTCCATAAAGAAAAACAGTAGTGTCTCCTGACTGTTGTGACACAAAAATGTATCTGTTGAAAATAGTCTTGTGTAGGCCCGACATCCCAGTGTGGTTTCGCAGTTCCACGGGTCAAATCGCTGTACTATCCAGTTTTGGGCCTTTGGTATCTAAAAAAAAAGCAGTTTGAGTGTGTCGCTCACTGTTCAGCCGCAAATATCTCTATTTAAAAAAGTGTGGTATACCCGAGTAAACAATAACTGTGGTTTTGCCATCCCACGGTAAAAAATCTCTATTATTCAGCTTTTGGTAGTTTTTTCCATAAAGAAAAACAGTAGTGTCTCCTGACTGTTGTGACACAAAAATGTATCTGTTGAAAATAAGTCTTGTGTAGGCCCGACATCCCAGTGTGGTTTCGCAGTTCCACGGGTCAAATCGCTGTACTATCCAGTTTTGGGCCTTTGGTATCTAAAAAAAAAGCAGTTTGAGTGTGTCGCTCACTGTTCTGCCGCAAATATCTCTATTTAAAAAAGTGTGGTATACCCCAGTAAACAATAACTGTGGTTTTGCCATCCCATGGTAAAAAATCTCAATTATTCAGCTTTTGGTAGTTTTTTCCGTAAAGAAAAACAGTAGTGTCTCCTGACTGTTTTGACACAAAAATATATCTGTTGAAAATAGTCTTGTGTAGGCCCGAAATCCCAGTGTGGTTTCACAGTTCCACGGGTCAAATCGCTGTACTATCCAGTTTTGTGCCTTTGGTATCTAAAAAAAAGCAGTTTGAGTGTGTCGCTCACTGTTCAGCCGCAAATACCTCTATTTAAAAAAGTGTGGTATACTCCAGTAAACAATAACTGTGGTTTTGCCATCCCACGGTAAAAAATCTCTATTATTCAGCTTTTGGTAGTTTTTTCCATAAAGAAAAACAGTAGTGTCTCCTGACTGTTGTGACACAAAAATGTATCTGTTGAAAATAGTCTTGTGTAGGCCCGACATCCCAGTGTGGTTTCGCAGTTCCACGGGTCAAATAGCTGTACAATCCAGTTTTGGGCCTTTGGTATCTAAAAAAAAGCAGTTTGAGTGTGTCGCTCACTGTTCAGCCGCAAATATCTCTATTTAAAAAAGTGTGGTATACCCGAGTAAACAATAACTGTGGTTTTGCCATCCCACGGTAAAAAATCTCTATTATTCAGCTTTTGGTAGTTTTTTCCATAAAGAAAAACAGTAGTGTCTCCTGACTGTTGTGACACAAAAATGTATCTGTTGAAAATAGTCTTGTGTAGGCCCGACATCCCAGTGTGGTTTCGCAGTTCCACGGGTCAAATCGCTGTACTATCCAGTTTTGGGCCTTTGGTATCTAAAAAAAAAGCAGTTTGAGTGTGTCGCTCACTGTTCAGCCGCAAATATCTCTATTTAAAAAAGTGTGGTATACCCGAGTAAACAATAACTGTGGTTTTGCCATCCCACGGTAAAAAATCTCTATTATTCAGCTTTTGGTAGTTTTTTGCCGTAAAGAAAAACAGTAGTGTCTCCTGACTGTTGTGATACAAAAATATATCTGTTGAAAATAGTCTTGTGTAGGCCCGACATCCCAGTGTGGTTTCGCAGTTCCACGGGTCAAATCGCTGTACTGTCCAGTTTTGGGCCTTTGGTATCTAAAAAAAAGCAGTTTGAGTGTGTCGCTCACTGTTCAGCCGCAAATACCTCTATTTAAAAAAGTGTGGTATACCCCAGTAAACAATAACTGTGGTTTTGCCATCCCACGGTAAAAAATCTCTATTATTCAGCTTTTGGTAGTTTTTTCCGTAAAGAAAAACAGTAGTGTCTCCTGACTGTTGTGACACAAAAATATATCTGTTGAAAATAGTCTTGTGTAGGCCCGATATCCCAGTGTGGTTTCGCAGTTCCACGGGTCAAATCGCTGTACTATCCAGTTTTGGGCCTTTGGTATCTAAAAAAAAGCAGTTTGAGTGTGTCGCTCACTGTTCAGCCGCAAATACCTCTATTTAAAAAAGTGTGGTATACCCCAGTAAACAATAACTGTGATTTTGCCATCCCACGGTAAAAAATCTCTATTATTCAGCTTTTGGTAGTTTTTTCCGTAAAGAAAAACAGTAGTGTCTCCTGACTGTTGTGACACAAAAATATATCTGTTGAAAATAGTCTTGTGTAGGCCCGACATCCGAGTGTGGTTTCGCAGTTCCACGGGTCAAATCGCTGTACTGTCCAGTTTTGGGCCTTTGGTATCTAAAAAAAAGCAGTTTGAGTGTGTCGCTCACTGTTCAGCCGCAAATACCTCTATTTAAAAAAGTGTGGTATACCCCAGTAAACAATAACTGTGGTTTTGCCATCCCACGGTAAAAAATCTCTATTATTCAGCTTTTGGTAGTTTTTTCCATAAAGAAAAACAGTAGTGTCTCCTGACTGTTGTGACACAAAAATGTATCTGTTGAAAATAGTCTTGTGTAGGCCCGACATCCCAGTGTGGTTTCGCAGTTCCACGGGTCAAATCGCTGTACTATCCAGTTTTGGGCCTTTGGTATCTAAAAAAAAAGCAGTTTGAGTGTGTCGCTCACTGTTCAGCCGCAAATATCTCTATTTAAAAAAGTGTGGTATACCCG
The DNA here is from genome assembly GCF_046119375.1 of Phyllobates terribilis. Lineage (NCBI taxonomy): Eukaryota > Metazoa > Chordata > Amphibia > Anura > Dendrobatidae > Phyllobates > Phyllobates terribilis. The sequence continues at coordinate 452,033,304 of NW_027362764.1, forward strand.
AGTAAACAATAACTGTGGTTTTGCCATCCCACGGTAAAAAATCTCTATTATTCAGCTTTTGGTAGTTTTTTCCATAAAGAAAAACAGTAGTGTCTCCTGACTGTTGTGACACAAAAATGTATCTGTTGAAAATAAGTCTTGTGTAGGCCCGACATCCCAGTGTGGTTTCGCAGTTCCACGGGTCAAATCGCTGTACTATCCAGTTTTGGGCCTTTGGTATCTAAAAAAAAAGCAGTTTGAGTGTGTCGCTCACTGTTCTGCCGCAAATATCTCTATTTAAAAAAGTGTGGTATACCCCAGTAAACAATAACTGTGGTTTTGCCATCCCATGGTAAAAAATCTCAATTATTCAGCTTTTGGTAGTTTTTTCCGTAAAGAAAAACAGTAGTGTCTCCTGACTGTTTTGACACAAAAATATATCTGTTGAAAATAGTCTTGTGTAGGCCCGAAATCCCAGTGTGGTTTCACAGTTCCACGGGTCAAATCGCTGTACTATCCAGTTTTGTGCCTTTGGTATCTAAAAAAAAGCAGTTTGAGTGTGTCGCTCACTGTTCAGCCGCAAATACCTCTATTTAAAAAAGTGTGGTATACTCCAGTAAACAATAACTGTGGTTTTGCCATCCCACGGTAAAAAATCTCTATTATTCAGCTTTTGGTAGTTTTTTCCATAAAGAAAAACAGTAGTGTCTCCTGACTGTTGTGACACAAAAATGTATCTGTTGAAAATAGTCTTGTGTAGGCCCGACATCCCAGTGTGGTTTCGCAGTTCCACGGGTCAAATAGCTGTACAATCCAGTTTTGGGCCTTTGGTATCTAAAAAAAAGCAGTTTGAGTGTGTCGCTCACTGTTCAGCCGCAAATATCTCTATTTAAAAAAGTGTGGTATACCCGAGTAAACAATAACTGTGGTTTTGCCATCCCACGGTAAAAAATCTCTATTATTCAGCTTTTGGTAGTTTTTTCCATAAAGAAAAACAGTAGTGTCTCCTGACTGTTGTGACACAAAAATATATCTGTTGAAAATAAGTCTTGTGTAGGCCCGACATCCCAGTGTGTTTTCGCAGTTCCACGGATCAAATCGCTGTACTATCCAGTTTTGGGCCTTTGGTATCTAAAAAAAAAGCAGTTTGAGTGTGTCGCTCACTGTTCTGCCGCAAATATCTCTATTTAAAAAAGTGTGGTATACCCCAGTAAACAATAACTGTGGTTTTGCCATCACATGGTAAAAAATCTCAATTATTCAGCTTTTGGTAGTTTTTTCCGTAAAGAAAAACAGTAGTGTCTCCTGACTGTTGTGACACAAAAATATATCTGTTGAAAATAGTCTTGTGTAGGCCCAACATCCCACTGTGGTTTCGCAGTTCCACGGGTCAAATCGCTGTACTATCCAGTTTTGGGCCTTTGGTACCTAAAAAAAAAGCAGTTTGAGTGTGTCGCTCACTGTTCAGCCGCAAATATCTCTATTTAAAAAAGTGTGGTATACCCCAGTAAACAATAACTGTGGATTTGCCATCCCATGGTAAAAAATCTCTATTATTCAGCTTTTGGTAGTTTTTTCCGTAAAGAAAAACAGTAGTGTCTCCTGACTGTTGTGACACAAAAATATATCTGTTGAAAATAGTCTTGTGTAGGCCCGATATCCCAGTGTGGTTTCGCAGTTCCACGGGTCAAATCGCTGTACTATCCAGTTTTGGGCCTTTGGTATCTAAAAAAAAGCAGTTTGAGTGTGTCGCTCACTGTTCAGCCGCAAATACCTCTATTTAAAAAAGTGTGGTATACCCCAGTAAACAATAACTGTGATTTTGCCATCCCACGGTAAAAAATCTCTATTATTCAGCTTTTGGTAGTTTTTTCCGTAAAGAAAAACAGTAGTGTCTCCTGACTGTTGTGACACAAAAATATATCTGTTGAAAATAGTCTTGTGTAGGCCCGACATCCGAGTGTGGTTTCGCAGTTCCACGGGTCAAATCGCTGTACTGTCCAGTTTTGGGCCTTTGGTATCTAAAAAAAAGCAGTTTGAGTGTGTCGCTCACTGTTCAGCCGCAAATACCTCTATTTAAAAAAGTGTGGTATACCCCAGTAAACAATAACTGTGGTTTTGCCATCCCACGGTAAAAAATCTCTATTATTCAGCTTTTGGTAGTTTTTTCCATAAAGAAAAACAGTAGTGTCTCCTGACTGTTGTGACACAAAAATGTATCTGTTGAAAATAGTCTTGTGTAGGCCCGACATCCCAGTGTGGTTTCGCAGTTCCACGGGTCAAATCGCTGTACTATCCAGTTTTGGGCCTTTGGTATCTAAAAAAAAAGCAGTTTGAGTGTGTCGCTCACTGTTCAGCCGCAAATATCTCTATTTAAAAAAGTGTGGTATACCCGAGTAAACAATAACTGTGGTTTTGCCATCCCACGGTAAAAAATCTCTATTATTCAGCTTTTGGTAGTTTTTTCCATAAAGAAAAACAGTAGTGTCTCCTGACTGTTGTGACACAAAAATGTATCTGTTGAAAATAGTCTTGTGTAGGCCCGACATCCCAGTGTGGTTTCGCAGTTCCACGGGTCAAATAGCTGTACAATCCAGTTTTGGGCCTTTGGTATCTAAAAAAAAGCAGTTTGAGTGTGTCGCTCACTGTTCAGCCGCAAATATCTCTATTTAAAAAAGTGTGGTATACCCGAGTAAACAATAACTGTGGTTTTGCCATCCCACGGTAAAAAATCTCTATTATTCAGCTTTTGGTAGTTTTTTCCATAAAGAAAAACAGTAGTGTCTCCTGACTGTTGTGACACAAAAATTTATCTGTTGAAAATAGTCTTGTGTAGGCCCGACATCCCAGTGTGGTTTCGCAGTTCCACGGGTCAAATAGCTGTACAATCCAGTTTTGGGCCTTTGGTATCTAAAAAAAAGCAGTTTGAGTGTGTCGCTCACTGTTCAGCCGCAAATATCTCTATTTAAAAAAGTGTGGTATACCCGAGTAAACAATAACTGTGGTTTTGCCATCCCACGGTAAAAAATCTCTATTATTCAGCTTTTGGTAGTTTTTTCCATAAAGAAAAACAGTAGTGTCTCCTGACTGTTGTGACACAAAAATATATCTGTTGAAAATAAGTCTTGTGTAGGCCCGACATCCCAGTGTGTTTTCGCAGTTCCACGGATCAAATCGCTGTACTATCCAGTTTTGGGCCTTTGGTATCTAAAAAAAAAGCAGTTTGAGTGTGTCGCTCACTGTTCTGCCGCAAATATCTCTATTTAAAAAAGTGTGGTATACCCCAGTAAACAATAACTGTGGTTTTGCCATCACATGGTAAAAAATCTCAATTATTCAGCTTTTGGTAGTTTTTTCCGTAAAGAAAAACAGTAGTGTCTCCTGACTGTTGTGACACAAAAATATATCTGTTGAAAATAGTCTTGTGTAGGCCCAACATCCCACTGTGGTTTCGCAGTTCCACGGGTCAAATCGCTGTACTATCCAGTTTTGGGCCTTTGGTACCTAAAAAAAAAGCAGTTTGAGTGTGTCTCTCACTGTTCAGCCGCAAATATCTCTATTTAAAAAAGTGTGGTATACCCCAGTAAACAATAACTGTGGATTTGCCATCCCATGGTAAAAAATCTCTATTATTCAGCTTTTGGTAGTTTTTTCCGTAAAGAAAAACAGTAGTGTCTCCTGACTGTTGAGACACAAAAATGTATCTGTTGAAAATAGTCTTGTGTAGGCCCGAAATCCCAGTGTGGTTTCACAGTTCCACGGGTCAAATCGCTGTACTATCCAGTTTTGTGCCTTTGGTATCTAAAAAAAAGCAGTTTGAGTGTGTCGCTCACTGTTCTGCCGCAAATACCTCTATTTAAAAAAGTGTGGTATACCCCAGTAAACAATAACTGTGGTTTTGCCATCCCACGGTAAAAAATCTCTATTATTCAGCTTTTGGTAGTTTTTTCCATAAAGAAAAACAGTAGTGTATCCTGACTGTTGTGACACAAAAATGTATCTGTTGAAAATAGTCTTGTGTAGGCCCGACATCCCAGTGTGGTTTCGCAGTTCCACGGGTCAAATAGCTGTACAATCCAGTTTTGGGCCTTTGGCATCTAAAAAAAAGCAGTTTGAGTGTGTCGCTCACTGTTCAGCCGCAAATATCTCTATTTAAAAAAGTGTGGTATACCCGAGTAAACAATAACTGTGGTTTTGCCATCCCACGGTAAAAAATCTCTATTATTCAGCTTTTGGTAGTTTTTTCCATAAAGAAAAACAGTAGTGTCTCCTGACTGTTGTGACACAAAAATATATCTGTTGAAAATAAGTCTTGTGTAGGCCCGACATCCCAGTGTGTTTTCGCAGTTCCACGGATCAAATCGCTGTACTATCCAGTTTTGGGCCTTTGGTATCTAAAAAAAAAGCAGTTTGAGTGTGTCGCTCACTGTTCTGCCGCAAATATCTCTATTTAAAAAAGTGTGGTATACCCCAGTAAACAATAACTGTGGTTTTGCCATCACATGGTAAAAAATCTCAATTATTCAGCTTTTGGTAGTTTTTTCCGTAAAGAAAAACAGTAGTGTCTCCTGACTGTTGTGACACAAAAATATATCTGTTGAAAATAGTCTTGTGTAGGCCCAACATCCCACTGTGGTTTCGCAGTTCCACGGGTCAAATCGCTGTACTATCCAGTTTTGGGCCTTTGGTACCTAAAAAAAAAGCAGTTTGAGTGTGTCGCTCACTGTTCAGCCGCAAATATCTCTATTTAAAAAAGTGTGGTATACCCCAGTAAACAATAACTGTGGATTTGCCATCCCATGGTAAAAAATCTCTATTATTCAGCTTTTGGTAGTTTTTTCCGTAAAGAAAAACAGTAGTGTCTCCTGACTGTTGTGACACAAAAATATATCTGTTGAAAATAGTCTTGTGTAGGCCCGATATCCCAGTGTGGTTTCGCAGTTCCACGGGTCAAATCGCTGTACTATCCAGTTTTGGGCCTTTGGTATCTAAAAAAAAGCAGTTTGAGTGTGTCGCTCACTGTTCAGCCGCAAATACCTCTATTTAAAAAAGTGTGGTATACCCCAGTAAACAATAACTGTGATTTTGCCATCCCACGGTAAAAAATCTCTATTATTCAGCTTTTGGTAGTTTTTTCCGTAAAGAAAAACAGTAGTGTCTCCTGACTGTTGTGACACAAAAATATATCTGTTGAAAATAGTCTTGTGTAGGCCCGACATCCGAGTGTGGTTTCGCAGTTCCACGGGTCAAATCGCTGTACTGTCCAGTTTTGGGCCTTTGGTATCTAAAAAAAACAGTTTGAGTGTGTCGCTCACTGTTCAGCCGCAAATACCTCTATTTAAAAAAGTGTGGTATACCCCAGTAAACAATAACTGTGGTTTTGCCATCCCACGGTAAAAAATCTCTATTATTCAGCTTTTGGTAGTTTTTTCCATAAAGAAAAACAGTAGTGTCTCCTGACTGTTGTGACACAAAAATGTATCTGTTGAAAATAGTCTTGTGTAGGCCCGACATCCCAGTGTGGTTTCGCAGTTCCACGGGTCAAATCGCTGTACTATCCAGTTTTGGGCCTTTGGTATATAAAAAAAAAGCAGTTTGAGTGTGTCGCTCACTGTTCAGCCGCAAATATCTCTATTTAAAAAAGTGTGGTATACCCGAGTAAACAATAACTGTGGTTTTGCCATCCCACGGTAAAAAATCTCTATTATTCAGCTTTTGGTAGTTTTTTCCATAAAGAAAAACAGTAGTGTCTCCTGACTGTTGTGACACAAAAATGTATCTGTTGAAAATAGTCTTGTGTAGGCCCGACATCCCAGTGTGGTTTCGCAGTTCCACGGGTCAAATAGCTGTACAATCCAGTTTTGGGCCTTTGGTATCTAAAAAAAAGCAGTTTGAGTGTGTCGCTCACTGTTCAGCCGCAAATATCTCTATTTAAAAAAGTGTGGTATACCCGAGTAAACAATAACTGTGGTTTTGCCATCCCACGGTAAAAAATCTCTATTATTCAGCTTTTGGTAGTTTTTTCCATAAAGAAAAACAGTAGTGTCTCCTGACTGTTGTGACACAAAAATATATCTGTTGAAAATAAGTCTTGTGTAGGCCCGACATCCCAGTGTGTTTTCGCAGTTCCACGGATCAAATCGCTGTACTATCCAGTTTTGGGCCTTTGGTATCTAAAAAAAAAGCAGTTTGAGTGTGTCGCTCACTGTTCTGCCGCAAATATCTCTATTTAAAAAAGTGTGGTATACCCCAGTAAACAATAACTGTGGTTTTGCCATCACATGGTAAAAAATCTCAATTATTCAGCTTTTGGTAGTTTTTTCCGTAAAGAAAAACAGTAGTGTCTCCTGACTGTTGTGACACAAAAATATATCTGTTGAAAATAGTCTTGTGTAGGCCCAACATCCCACTGTGGTTTCGCAGTTCCACGGGCCAAATCGCTGTACTATCCAGTTTTGGGCCTTTGGTACCTAAAAAAAAGCAGTTTGAGTGTGTCGCTCACTGTTCAGCCGCAAATATCTCTATTTAAAAAAGTGTGGTATACCCCAGTAAACAATAACTGTGGATTTGCCATCCCATGGTAAAAAATCTCTATTATTCAGCTTTTGGTAGTTTTTTCCGTAAAGAAAAACAGTAGTGTCTCCTGACTGTTGAGACACAAAAATGTATCTGTTGAAAATAGTCTTGTGTAGGCCCGACATCCCAGTGTGGTTTCGCAGTTCCACGGGTCAAATAGCTGTACTATCCAGTTTTGGGCCTTTGGTATCTAAAAAAAAGCAGTTTGAGTGTGTCGCTCACTGTTCAGCCGCAAATATCTCTATTTAAAAAAGTGTGGTATACCCGAGTAAACAATAACTGTGGTTTTGCCATCCCACGGTAAAAAATCTCTATTATTCAGCTTTTGGTAGTTTTTTCCGTAAAGAAAAACAGTAGTGTCTTCTGACTGTTGTGACACAAAAATGTATCTGTTGAAAATAGTCTTGTGTAGGCCCGAAATCCCAGTGTGGTTTCACAGTTCCACGGGTCAAATCGCTGTACTATCCAGTTTTGTGCCTTTGGTATCTAAAAAAAAGCAGTTTGAGTGTGTCGCTCACTGTTCAGCCGCAAATACCTCTATTTAAAAAAGTGTGGTATACCCCAGTAAACAATAACTGTGGTTTTGCCATCCCACGGTAAAAAATCTCTATTATTCAGCTTTTGGTAGTTTTTTCCATAAAAAAAAACAGTAGTGTCTCCTGACTGTTGTGACACAAAAATGTATCTGTTGAAAATAGTCTTGTGTAGGCCCGACATCCCAGTGTGGTTTCGCAGTTCCACGGGTCAAATAGCTGTACTATCCAGTTTTGGGCCTTTGGTATCTAAAAAAAAGCAGTTTGAGTGTGTCGCTCACTGTTCAGCCGCAAATATCTCTATTTAAAAAAGTGTGGTATACCCGAGTAAACAATAACTGTGGTTTTGCCATCCCACGGTAAAAAATCTCTATTATTCAGCTTTTGGTAGTTTTTTCCATAAAGAAAAACAGTAGTGTCTCCTGACTGTTGTGACACAAAAATATATCTGTTGAAAATAAGTCTTGTGTAGGCCCGACATCCCAGTGTGTTTTCGCAGTTCCACGGGTCAAATCGCTGTACTATCCAGTTTTGGGCCTTTGGTATCTAAAAAAAAAGGAGTTTGAGTGTGTCGCTCACTGTTCTGCCGCAAATACCTCTATTTAAAAAAGTGTGGTATACCCCAGTAAACAATAACTGTGGTTTTGCCATCCCACGGTAAAAAATCTCTATTATTCAGCTTTTGGTAGTTTTTTCCATAAAGAAAAACAGTAGTGTCTCCTGACTGTTGTGACACAAAAATGTATCTGTTGAAAATAGTCTTGTGTAGGCCCGACATCCCAGTGTGGTTTCGCAGTTCCACGGGTCAAATAGCTGTACTATCCAGTTTTGGGCCTTTGGTATCTAAAAAAAAGCAGTTTGAGTGTGTCGCTCACTGTTCAGCCGCAAATATCTCTATTTAAAAAAGTGTGGTATACCCGAGTAAACAATAACTGTGGTTTTGCCATCCCACGGTAAAAAATCTCTATTATTCAGCTTTTGGTAGTTTTTTCCATAAAGAAAAACAGTAGTGTCTCCTGACTGTTGTGACACAAAAATATATCTGTTGAAAATAAGTCTTGTGTAGGCCCGACATCCCAGTGTGTTTTCGCAGTTCCACGGGTCAAATCGCTGTACTATCCAGTTTTGGGCCTTTGGTATCTAAAAAAAAAGCAGTTAGAGATATTTGCGGCAGAACAGTGAGCGACACACTCAATTTAAAAAAGTGTGGTATACCCCAGTAAACAATAACTGTGGTTTTGCCATCCCATGGTAAAAAATCTCAATTATTCAGCTTTTGGTAGTTTTTTCCGTAAAGAAAAACAGTAGTGTCTCCTGACTGTTGTGACACAAAAATATATCTGTTGAAAATAGTCTTGTGTAGGCCCAACATCCCAGTGTGGTTTCTCAGTTCCACGGGTCAAATCGCTGTACTATCCAGTTTTGGGCCTTTGGTATCTAAAAAAAAGCAGTTTGAGTGTGTCGCTCACTGTTCAGCCGCAAATACCTCTATTTAAAAAAGTGTGGTATACCCCAGAAAACAATAACTGTGGTTTTGCCATCCCACGGTAAAAAATCTCTATTATTCAGCTTTTGGTAGTTTTTTCCATAAAGAAAAACAGTAGTGTCTCCTGACTGTTGTGACACAAAAATGTATCTGTTGAAAATAGTCTTGTGTAGGCCCGACATCCCAGTGTGGTTTCGCAGTTCCACGGGTCAAATAGCTGTACTATCCAGTTTTGGGCCTTTGGTATCTAAAAAAAAGCAGTTTGAGTGTGTCGCTCACTGTTCAGCCGCAAATATCTCTATTTAAAAAAGTGTGGTATACCCGAGTAAACAATAACTGTGGTTTTGCCATCCCACGGTAAAAAATCTCTATTATTCAGCTTTTGGTAGTTTTTTCCATAAAGAAAAACAGTAGTGTCTCCTGACTGTTGTGACACAAAAATATATCTGTTGAAAATAAGTCTTGTGTAGGCCCGACATCCCAGTGTGGTTTCGCAGTTCCACGGGTCAAATCGCTGTACTATCCAGTTTTGGGCCTTTGGTATCTAAAAAAAAAGCAGTTTGAGTGTGTCGCTCACTGTTCTGCCGCAAATATCTCTATTTAAAAAAGTGTGGTATACCCCAGTAAACAATAACTGTGGTTTTGCCATCCCATGGTAAAAAATCTCAATTATTCAGCTTTTGGTATTTTTTTCCGTAAAGAAAAACAGTAGTGTCTCCTGACTGCTGTGACACAAAAATATATCTGTTGAAAATAGTCTTGTGTAGGCCCAACATCCCAGTGTGGTTTCGCAGTTCCACGGGTCAAATCGCTGTACTATCCAGTTTTGGGCCTTTGGTACCTAAAAAAAAAGCAGTTTGAGTGTGTCGCTCACTGTTCAGCCGCAAATATCTCTATTTAAAAAAGTGTGGTATACCCCAGTAAACAATAACTGTGGTTTTGCCATCCCATGGTAAAAAATCTCTATTATTCAGCTTTTGGTAGTTTTTTCCGTAAAGAAAAACAGTAGTGTCTCCTGACTGTTGTGACACAAAAATATATCTGTTGAAAATAGTCTTGTGTAGGCCCGACATCCCAGTGTGGTTTTACAGTTCCACGGGTCAAATCGCTGTACTATCCAGTTTTGGGCCTTTGGTATCTAAAAAAAAGCAGTTTCAGTGTGTCGCTCACTGTTCAGCCGCAAATATCTCTATTTAAAAAAGTGTGGTATACCCCAGTAAACAATAAGTGTGGTTTTGCCATCCCACGGTAAAAAATCTCTATTATTCAGCTTTTGGTAGTTTTTTCCATAAAGAAAAACAGTAGTGTCTCCTGACTGTTGTGACACAAAAATATATCTGTTGAAAATAGTCTTGTGTAGGCCCGAAATCCCAGTGTGGTTTCGCAGTTCCACGGGTCAAATCGCTGTACTATCCAGTTTTGGGCCTTTGGTACCTAAAAAAAAAGCAGTTTGAGTGTGTCGCTCACTGTTCAGCCGCAAATATCTCTATTTAAAAAAGTGTGGTATACCCCAGTAAACAATAACTGTGGTTTTGCCATCCCATGGTAAAAAATCTCTATTATTCAGCTTTTGGTAGTTTTTTCCGTAAAGAAAAACAGTAGTGTCTCCTGACTGTTGTGACACAAAAATGTATCTGTTGAAAATAGTCTTGTGTAGGCCCGAAATCCCAGTGTGGTTTCACAGTTCCACGGGTCAAATCGCTGTACTATCCAGTTTTGTGCCTTTGGTATCTAAAAAAAATCAGTTTGAGTGTGTCGCTCACTGTTCAGCCGCAAATACCTCTATTTAAAAAAGTGTGGTATACCCCAGAAAACAAAACTGTGGTTTTGCCATCCCACGGTAAAAAATCTCTATTATTCAGCTTTTGGTAGTTTTTTCCATAAAGAAAAACAGTAGTGTCTCCTGACTGTTGTGACACAAAAATGTATCTGTTGAAAATAGTCTTGTGTAGGCCCGACATCCCAGTGTGGTTTCGCAGTTCCACGGGTCAAATAGCTGTACTATCCAGTTTTGGGCCTTTGGTATCTAAAAAAAAGCAGTTTGAGTGTGTCGCTCACTGTTCAGCCGCAAATATCTCTATTTAAAAAAGTGTGGTATACCCGAGTAAACAATAACTGTGGTTTTGCCATCCCACGGTAAAAAATCTCAATTATTCAGCTTTTGGTAGTTTTTTCCATAAAGAAAAACAGTAGTGTCTCCTGACTGTTGTGACACAAAAATATATCTGTTGAAAATAAGTCTTGTGTAGGCCCGACATCCCAGTGTGTTTTCGCAGTTCCACGGGTCAAATCGCTGTACTATCCAGTTTTGGGCCTTTGGTATCCAAAAAAAAAAGCAGTTTGAGTGTGTCGCTCACTGTTCTGCCGCAAATATCTCTATTTAAAAAAGTGTGGTATACCCCAGTAAACAATAACTGTGGTTTTGCCATCCCATGGTAAAAAATCTCAATTATTCAGCTTTTGGTAGTTTTTTCCGTAAAGAAAAACAGTAGTGTCTCCTGACTGCTGTGACACAAAAATATATCTGTTGAAAACAGTGTTGTGTATCCCCAACATCCCAGTGTGGTTTCGCAGTTCCACGGGTCAAATCGCTGTACTATCCAGTTTTGGGCCTTTGGTACCTAAAAAAAAAGCAGTTTGAGTGTGTCGCTCACTGTTCAGCCGCAAATATCTCTATTTAAAAAAGTGTGGTATACCCCAGTAAACAATAACTGTGGTTTTGCCATCCCATGGTAAAAAATCTCTATTATTCAGCTTTTGGTAGTTTTTTCCGTAAAGAAAAACAGTAGTGTCTCCTGACTGTTGTGACACAAAAATATATCTGTTGAAAATAGTCTTGTGTAGGCCCGACATCCCAGTGTAGTTTCACAGTTCCACGGGTCAAATCGCTGTACTATCCAGTTTTGGGCCTTTGGTATCTAAAAAAAAGCAGTTTCAGTGTGTCGCTCACTGTTCAGCCGCAAATACCTCTATTTAAAAAAGTGTGGTATACCCCAGTAAACAATAACTGTGGTTTTGCCATCCCACGGTAAAAAATCTCTATTATTCAGCTTTTGGTAGTTTTTTCCGTAAAGAAAAACAGTAGTGTCTCCTGACTGTTGTGACACAAAAATATATCTGTTGAACATAGTCTTGTGTAGGCCCGACATCCCAGTGTGGTTTCGCAGTTCCACGGGTCAAATCGCTGTACTATCCAGTTTTGGGCCTTTGGTATCTAAAAAAAAGCAGTTTGAGTGTGTCGCTCACTGTTCAGCCGCAAATACCTCTATTTAAAAAAGTGTGGTATACCCCAGTAAACAATAACTGTGGTTTTGCAATCCCACAGTAAAAAATCTCTATTATTCAGCTTTTGGTAGTTTTTTCCATAAAGAAAAACAGTAGTGTCTCCTGACTGTTGTGACACAAAAATGTATCTGTTGAAAATAGTCTTGTGTAGGCCTGACATCCCAGTGTGGTTTCGCAGTTCCACGGGTCAAATCGCTGTACTATCCAGTTTTGGGCCTTTGGTATCTAAAAAAAAAGCAGTTTGAGTTTGTCGCTCACTGTTCAGCCGCAAGTATCTCTATTTAAAAAAGTGTGGTATACCCCAGTAAACAATAACTGTGGTTTTGCCATCCCACGGTAAAAAATCTCTATTATTCAGCTTTTGGTAGTTTTTTCCATAAAGAAAAACAGTAGTGTCTCCTGACTGTTGTGACACAAAAATATATCTGTTGAAAATAAGTCTTGTGTAGGCCCGACATCCCAGTGTGTTTTCGCAGTTCCACGGGTCAAATCGCTGTACTATCCAGTTTTGGGCCTTTGGTACCTAAAAAAAAAGCAGTTTGAGTGTGTCGCTCACTGTTCAGCCGCAAATATCTCTATTTAAAAAAGTGTGGTATACCCCAGTAAACAATAACTGTGGTTTTGCCATCCCATGGTAAAAAATCTCTATTATTCAGCTTTTGGTAGTTTTTTCCGTAAAGAAAAACAGTAGTGTCTCCTGACTGTTGTGACACAAAAATGTATCTGTTGAAAATAGTCTTGTGTAGGCCCGACATCCCAGTGTGGTTTCGCAGTTCCACGGGTCAAATAGCTGTACTATCCAGTTTTGGGCCTTTGGTATCTAAAAAAAAGCAGTTTGAGTGTGTCGCTCACTGTTCAGCTGCAAATATCTCTATTTAAAAAAGTGTGGTATACCCGAGTAAACAATAACTGTGTTTTGCCATCCCACGGTAAAAAATCTCTATTATTCAGCTTTTGGTAGTTTTTTCCATAAAGAAAAACAGTAGTGTCTCCTGACTGTTGTGACACAAAAATATATCTGTTGAAAATAAGTCTTGTGTAGGCCCGACATCCCAGTGTGTTTTCGCAGTTCCACGGGTCAAATCGCTGTACTATCCAGTTTTGGGCCTTTGGTATCTAAAAAAAAAGCAGTTTGAGTGTGTCGCTCACTGTTCTGCCGCAAATATCTCTATTTAAAAAAGTGTGGTATACCCCAGTAAACAATAACTGTGGTTTTGCCATCCCATGGTAAAAAATCTCAATTATTCAGCTTTTGGTAGTTTTTTCCGTAAAGAAAAACAGTAGTGTCTCCTGACTGCTGTGACACAAAAATATATCTGTTGAAAATAGTCTTGTGTAGGCCCAACATCCCAGTGTGGTTTCGCAGTTCCACGGGTCAAATCGCTGTACTATCCAGTTTTGGGCCTTTGGTACCTAAAAAAAAAGCAGTTTGAGTGTGTCGCTCACTGTTCAGCCGCAAATATCTCTATTTAAAAAAGTGTGGTATACCCCAGTAAACAATAACTGTGGTTTTGCCATCCCATGGTAAAAAATCTCTATTATTCAGCTTTTGGTAGTTTTTTCCGTAAAGAAAAACAGTAGTGTCTCCTGACTGTTGTGACACAAAAATGTATCTGTTGAAAATAGTCTTGTGTAGGCCCGAAATCCCAGTGTGGTTTCACAGTTCCACGGGTCAAATCGCTGTACTATCCAGTTTTGTGCCTTTGGTATCTAAAAAAAATCAGTTTGAGTGTGTCGCTCACTGTTCAGCCGCAAATACCTCTATTTAAAAAAGTGTGGTATACCCCAGAAAACAAAACTGTGGTTTTGCCATCCCACGGTAAAAAATCTCTATTATTCAGCTTTTGGTAGTTTTTTCCATAAAGAAAAACAGTAGTGTCTCCTGACTGTTGTGACACAAAAATGTATCTGTTGAAAATAGTCTTGTGTAGGCCCAACATCCCAGTGTGGTTTCGCAGTTCCACGGGTCAAATAGCTGTACTATCCAGTTTTGGGCCTTTGGTATCTAAAAAAAAGCAGTTTGAGTGTGTCGCTCACTGTTCAGCCGCAAATATCTCTATTTAAAAAAGTGTGGTATACCCGAGTAAACAATAACTGTGGTTTTGCCATCCCACGGTAAAAAATCTCAATTATTCAGCTTTTGGTAGTTTTTTCCATAAAGAAAAACAGTAGTGTCTCCTGACTGTTGTGACACAAAAATATATCTGTTGAAAATAAGTCTTGTGTAGGCCCGACATCCCAGTGTGTTTTCGCAGTTCCACGGGTCAAATCGCTGTACTATCCAGTTTTGGGCCTTTGGTATCCAAAAAAAAAAGCAGTTTGAGTGTGTCGCTCACTGTTCTGCCGCAAATATCTCTATTTAAAAAAGTGTGGTATACCCCAGTAAACAATAACTGTGGTTTTGCCATCCCATGGTAAAAAATCTCAATTATTCAGCTTTTGGTAGTTTTTTCCGTAAAGAAAAACAGTAGTGTCTCCTGACTGCTGTGACACAAAAATATATCTGTTGAAAACAGTGTTGTGTATCCCCAACATCCCAGTGTGGTTTCGCAGTTCCACGGGTCAAATCGCTGTACTATCCAGTTTTGGGCCTTTGGTACCTAAAAAAAAAGCAGTTTGAGTGTGTCGCTCACTGTTCAGCCGCAAATATCTCTATTTAAAAAAGTGTGGTATACCCCAGTAAACAATAACTGTGGTTTTGCCATCCCATGGTAAAAAATCTCTATTATTCAGCTTTTGGTAGTTTTTTCCGTAAAGAAAAACAGTAGTGTCTCCTGACTGTTGTGACACAAAAATATATCTGTTGAAAATAGTCTTGTGTAGGCCCGACATCCCAGTGTGGTTTCACAGTTCCACGGGTCAAATCGCTGTACTATCCAGTTTTGGGCCTTTGGTATCTAAAAAAAAGCAGTTTCAGTGTGTCGCTCACTGTTCAGCCGCAAATATCTCTATTTAAAAAAGTGTGGTATACCCCAGTAAACAATAACTGTGGTTTTGCCATCCCATGGTAAAAAATCTCTATTATTCAGCTTTTGGTAGTTTTTTCCATAAAGAAAAACAGTAGTGTCTCCTGACTGTTGTGACACAAAAATATATCTGTTGAAAATAGTCTTGTGTAGGCCCGAAATCCCAGTGTGGTTTCGCAGTTCCACGGGTCAAATCGCTGTACTATCCAGTCTTGGGCCTTTGATATCTAAAAAAAAGCAGTTTGAGTGTGTCGCTCACTGTTTAGCCGCAAATATCTCTATTTAAAAAAGTGTGGTATACCCCAGTAAACAAAAACTGTGGTTTTGCCATCCCACGGTAAAAAATCTCTATTATTCAGCTTTTGGTAGTTTTTTCCGTAAAGAAAAACAGTAGTGTCTCCTAACTGTTGTGACACAAAAATATATCTGTTGAAAATAGTCCTGTGTAGGCCCGACATCCCAGTGTGGTTTCGCAGTTCCACGGGTCAAATCGCTGTACTATCCAGTTTTGGGCCTTTGGTATCTAAAAAAAAGCAGTTTGAGTGTGTCGCTCACTGTTCAGCCGCAAATACCTCTATTTAAAAAAGTGTGGTATACCCCAGTAAACAATAACTGTGGTTTTGCCATCCCACGGTAAAAAATCTCTATTATTCAGCTTTTGGTAGTTTTTTCCGTAAAGAAAAACAGTAGTGTCTCCTGACTGTTGTGACACAAAAATATATCTGTTGAACATAGTCTTGTGTAGGCCCGACATCCCAGTGTGGTTTCGCAGTTCCACGGGTCAAATCGCTGTACTATCCAGTTTTGGGCCTTTGGTATCTAAAAAAAAGCAGTTTGAGTGTGTCGCTCACTGTTCAGCCGCAAATACCTCTATTTAAAAAAGTGTGGTATACCCCAGTAAACAATAACTGTGGTTTTGCAATCCCACAGTAAAAAATCTCTATTATTCAGCTTTTGGTAGTTTTTTCCATAAAGAAAAACAGTAGTGTCTCCTGACTGTTGTGACACAAAAATGTATCTGTTGAAAATAGTCTTGTGTAGGCCTGACATCCCAGTGTGGTTTCGCAGTTCCACGGGTCAAATCGCTGTACTATCCAGTTTTGGGCCTTTGGTATCTAAAAAAAAAGCAGTTTGAGTTTGTCGATCACTGTTCAGCCGCAAGTATCTCTATTTAAAAAAGTGTGGTATACCCCAGTAAACAATAACTGTGGTTTTGCCATCCCACGGTAAAAAATCTCTATTATTCAGCTTTTGGTAGTTTTTTCCATAAAGAAAAACAGTAGTGTCTCCTGACTGTTGTGACACAAAAATATATCTGTTGAAAATAAGTCTTGTGTAGGCCCGACATCCCAGTGTGTTTTCGCAGTTCCACGGGTCAAATCGCTGTACTATCCAGTTTTGGGCCTTTGGTACCTAAAAAAAAAGCAGTTTGAGTGTGTCGCTCACTGTTCAGCCGCAAATATCTCTATTTAAAAAAGTGTGGTATACCCCAGTAAACAATAACTGTGGTTTTGCCATCCCATGGTAAAAAATCTCTATTATTCAGCTTTTGGTAGTTTTTTCCGTAAAGAAAAACAGTAGTGTCTCCTGACTGTTGTGACACAAAAATGTATCTGTTGAAAATAGTCTTGTGTAGGCCCGACATCCCAGTGTGGTTTCGCAGTTCCACGGGTCAAATAGCTGTACTATCCAGTTTTGGGCCTTTGGTATCTAAAAAAAAGCAGTTTGAGTGTGTCGCTCACTGTTCAGCCGCAAATATCTCTATTTAAAAAAGTGTGGTATACCCGAGTAAACAATAACTGTGTTTTGCCATCCCACGGTAAAAAATCTCTATTATTCAGCTTTTGGTAGTTTTTTCCATAAAGAAAAACAGTAGTGTCTCCTGACTGTTGTGACACAAAAATATATCTGTTGAAAATAAGTCTTGTGTAGGCCCGACATCCCAGTGTGTTTTCGCAGTTCCACGGGTCAAATCGCTGTACTATCCAGTTTTGGGCCTTTGGTATCTAAAAAAAAAGCAGTTTGAGTGTGTCGCTCACTGTTCTGCCGCAAATATCTCTATTTAAAAAAGTGTGGTATACCCCAGTAAACAATAACTGTGGTTTTGCCATCCCATGGTAAAAAATCTCAATTATTCAGCTTTTGGTAGTTTTTTCCGTAAAGAAAAACAGTAGTGTCTCCTGACTGTTGTGACACAAAAATATATCTGTTGAAAATAGTCTTGTGTAGGCCCGACATCCCAGTGTGGTTTCACAGTTCCACGGGTCAAATCGCTGTACTATCCAGTTTTGGGCCTTGGTATCTAAAAAAAAGCAGTTTCAGTGTGTCGCTCACTGTTCAGCCGCAAATATCTCTATTTAAAAAAGTGTGGTATACCCCAGTAAACAATAACTGTGGTTTTGCCATCCCACGGTAAAAAATCTCTATTATTCAGCTTTTGGTAGTTTTTTCCATAAAGAAAAACAGTAGTGTCTCCTGACTGTTGTGACACAAAAATATATCTGTTGAAAATAGTCTTGTGTAGGCCCGAAATCCCAGTGTGGTTTCACAGTTTCACGGGTCAAATCGCTGTACTATCCAGTCTTGGGCCTTTGATATCTAAAAAAAAGCAGTTTGAGTGTGTCGCTCACTGTTTAGCCGCAAATATCTCTATTTAAAAAAGTGTGGTATACCCCAGTAAACAAAAACTGTGGTTTTGCCATCCCACGGTAAAAAATCTCTATTATTCAGCTTTTGGTAGTTTTTTCCGTAAAGAAAAACAGTAGTGTCTCCTGACTGTTGTGACACAAAAATATATCTGTTGAAAATAGTCTTGTGTAGGCCCGACATCCCAGTGTGGTTTCGCAGTTCCACGGGTCAAATCGCTGTACTATCCAGTTTTGGGCCTTTGGTATAAAAAAAAAAGCAGTTTGAGTGTGTCGCTCACTGTTCAGCCGCAAATACCTCTATTTAAAAAAGTGTGGTATACCCCAGTAAACAATAACTGTGGTTTTGCCATCCCACGGTAAAAAATCTCTATTATTCAGCTTTTGGTAGTTTTTTCCGTAAAGAAAAACAGTAGTGTCTCCTGACTGTTGTGACACAAAAATATATCTGTTGAAAATAGTCTTGTGTAGGCCCGACATCCCAGTGTGGTTTCACAGTTCCACGGGTCAAATCGCTGTACTATCCAGTTTTGGGCCTTTGGTATCTAAAAAAAAGCAGTTTGAGTGTGTCGCTCACTGTTCAGCCGCAAATACCTCTATTTAAAAAAGTGTGGTATACCCCAGTAAACAATAACTGTGGTTTTGCAATCCCACAGTAAAAAATCTCTATTATTCAGCTTTTGGTAGTTTTTTCCATAAAGAAAAACAGTAGTGTCTCCTGACTGTTGTGACACAAAAATGTATCTGTTGAAAATAGTCTTGTGTAGGCCTGACATCCCAGTGTGGTTTCGCAGTTCCACGGGTCAAATCGCTGTACTATCCAGTTTTGGGCCTTTGGTATCTAAAAAAAAAGCAGTTTGAGTGTGTCGCTCACTGTTCTGCCGCAAATATCTCTATTTAAAAAAGTGTGGTATACCCCAGTAAACAATAACTGTGGTTTTGCCATCCCATGGTAAGAAATCTCAATTATTCAGCTTTTGGTAGATTTTTCCGTAAAGAAAAACAGTAGTGTCTCCTGACTGCTGTGACACAAAAATATATCTGTTGAAAATAGTCTTGTGTAGGCCCAACATCCCAGTGTGGTTTCGCAGTTCCACGGGTCAAATCGCTGTACTATCCAGTTTTGGGCCTTTGGTACCTAAAAAAAAAGCAGTTTGAGTGTGTCGCTCACTGTTCAGCCGCAAATATCTCTATTTAAAAAGTGTGGTATACCCCAGTAAACAATAACTGTGGTTTTGCCATCCCACGGTAAAAAATCTCTATTATTCAGCTTTTGGTAGTTTTTTCCATAAAGAAAAACAGTAGTGTCTCCTGACTGTTGTGACACAAAAATATATCTGTTGAAAATAGTCTTGTGTAGGCCCGAAATCCCAGTGTGGTTTCGCAGTTCCACGGGTCAAATCGCTGTACTATCCAGTCTTGGGCCTTTGATATCTAAAAAAAAGCAGTTTGATTGTGTCGCTCACTGTTTAGCCGCAAATATCTCTATTTAAAAAAGTGTGGTATACCCCAGTAAACAAAAACTGTGGTTTTGCCATCCCACGGTAAAAAATCTCTATTATTCAGCTTTTGGTAGTTTTTTCCGTAAAGAAAAACAGTAGTGTCTCCTGACTGTTGTGACACAAAAATATATCTGTTGAAAATAGTCTTGTGTAGGCCCGACATCCCAGTGTGGTTTCGCAGTTCCACGGGTCAAATCGCTGTACTATCCAGTTTTGGGCCTTTGGTATCTAAAAAAAAGCAGTTTGAGTGTGTCGCTCACTGTTCAGCTGCAAATACCTCTATTTAAAAAAGTGTGGTATACCCCAGTAAACAATAACTGTGGTTTTGCCATCCCACGGTAAAAAATCTCTATTATTCAGCTTTTGGTAGTTTTTTCCGTAAAGAAAAACAGTAGTGTCTCCTGACTGTTGTGACACAAAAATATATCTGTTGAAAATAGTCTTGTGTAGGCCCGACATCCCAGTGTGGTTTCGCAGTTCCACGGGTCAAATCGCTGTACTATCCAGTTTTGGGCCTTTGGTATCTAAAAAAAAGCAGTTTGAGTGTGTCGCTCACTGTTCAGCCGCAAATACCTCTATTTAAAAAAGTGTGGTATACCCCAGTAAACAATAACTGTGGTTTTGCAATCCCACAGTAAAAAATCTCTATTATTCAGCTTTTGGTAGTTTTTTCCGTAAAGAAAAACAGTAGTGTCTCCTGACTGCTGTGACACAAAAATATATCTGTTGAAAATAGTCTTGTGTAGGCCCAACATCCAAGTGTGGTTTCGCAGTTCCACGGGTCAAATCGCTGTACTATCCAGTTTTGGGCCTTTGGTAC
Organism: Phyllobates terribilis; assembly: GCF_046119375.1. Lineage (NCBI taxonomy): Eukaryota > Metazoa > Chordata > Amphibia > Anura > Dendrobatidae > Phyllobates > Phyllobates terribilis. The sequence goes on from NW_027362764.1 coordinate 452,053,096, forward strand.
CTAAAAAAAAAGCAGTTTGAGTGTGTCGCTCACTGTTCAGCCGCAAATATCTCTATTTAAAAAAGTGTGGTATACCCCAGTAAACAATAACTGTGGTTTTGCCATCCCACGGTAAAAAATCTCTATTATTCAGCTTTTGGTAGTTTTTTCCATAAAGAAAAACAGTAGTGTCTCCTGACTGTTGTGACACAAAAATATATCTGTTGAAAATAGTCTTGTGTAGGCCCGAAATCCCAGTGTGGTTTCGCAGTTCCACGGGTCAAATCGCTGTACTATCCAGTCTTGGGCCTTTGATATCTAAAAAAAAGCAGTTTGAGTGTGTCGCTCACTGTTTAGCCGCAAATATCTCTATTTAAAAAAGTGTGGTATACCCCAGTAAACAAAAACTGTGGTTTTGCCATCCCACGGTAAAAAATCTCTATTATTCAGCTTTTGGTAGTTTTTTCCGTAAAGAAAAACAGTAGTGTCTCCTGACTGTTGTGACACAAAAATATATCTGTTGAAAATAGTCTTGTGTAGGCCCGACATCCCAGTGTGGTTTCGCAGTTCCACGGGTCAAATCGCTGTACTATCCAGTTTTGGGCCTTTGGTACCTAAAAAAAAAGCAGTTTGAGTGTGTCGCTCACTGTTCAGCCGCAAATATCTCTATTTAAAAAAGTGTGGTATACCCCAGTAAACAATAACTGTGGTTTTGCCATCCCATGGTAAAAAATCTCTATTATTCAGCTTTTGGTAGTTTTTTCCGTAAAGAAAAACAGTAGTGTCTCCTGACTGTTGTGACACAAAAATGTATCTGTTGAAAATAGTCTTGTGTAGGCCCGACATCCCAGTGTGGTTTCGCAGTTCCACGGGTCAAATAGCTGTACTATCCAGTTTTGGGCCTTTGGTATCTAAAAAAAAGCAGTTTGAGTGTGTCGCTCACTGTTCAGCCGCAAATATCTCTATTTAAAAAAGTGTGGTATACCCGAGTAAACAATAACTGTGTTTTGCCATCCCACGGTAAAAAATCTCTATTATTCAGCTTTTGGTAGTTTTTTCCATAAAGAAAAACAGTAGTGTCTCCTGACTGTTGTGACACAAAAATATATCTGTTGAAAATAAGTCTTGTGTAGGCCCGACATCCCAGTGTGTTTTCGCAGTTCCACGGGTCAAATCGCTGTACTATCCAGTTTTGGGCCTTTGGTATCTAAAAAAAAAGCAGTTTGAGTGTGTCGCTCACTGTTCTGCCGCAAATATCTCTATTTAAAAAAGTGTGGTATACCCCAGTAAACAATAACTGTGGTTTTGCCATCCCATGGTAAAAAATCTCAATTATTCAGCTTTTGGTAGTTTTTTCCGTAAAGAAAAACAGTAGTGTCTCCTGACTGCTGTGACACAAAAATATATCTGTTGAAAATAGTCTTGTGTAGGCCCAACATCCCAGTGTGGTTTCGCAGTTCCACGGGTCAAATCGCTGTACTATCCAGTTTTGGGCCTTTGGAATCTAAAAAAAAAGCAGTTTGAGTGTGTCGCTCACTGTTCAGCCGCAAATATCTCTATTTAAAAAAGTGTGGTATACCCCAGTAAACAATAACTGTGGTTTTGCCATCCCATGGTAAAAAATCTCTATTATTCAGCTTTTGGTAGTTTTTTCCATAAAGAAAAACAGTAGTGTCTCCTGACTGTTGTGACACAAAAATATATCTGTTGAAAATAGTCTTGTGTAGGCCCGACATCCCAGTGTGGTTTCACAGTTCCACGGGTCAAATCGCTGTACTATCCAGTTTTGGGCCTTGGTATCTAAAAAAAAGCAGTTTCAGTGTGTCGCTCACTGTTCAGCCGCAAATATCTCTATTTAAAAAAGTGTGGTATACCCCAGTAAACAATAACTGTGGTTTTGCCATCCCACGGTAAAAAATCTCTATTATTCAGCTTTTGGTAGTTTTTTCCATAAAGAAAAACAGTAGTGTCTCCTGACTGTTGTGACACAAAAATATATCTGTTGAAAATAGTCTTGTGTAGGCCCGAAATCCCAGTGTGGTTTCACAGTTTCACGGGTCAAATCGCTGTACTATCCAGTCTTGGGCCTTTGATATCTAAAAAAAAGCAGTTTGAGTGTGTCGCTCACTGTTTAGCCGCAAATATCTCTATTTAAAAAAGTGTGGTATACCCCAGTAAACAAAAACTGTGGTTTTGCCATCCCACGGTAAAAAATCTCTATTATTCAGCTTTTGGTAGTTTTTTCCGTAAAGAAAAACAGTAGTGTCTCCTGACTGTTGTGACACAAAAATATATCTGTTGAAAATAGTCTTGTGTAGGCCCGACATCCCAGTGTGGTTTCGCAGTTCCACGGGTCAAATCGCTGTACTATCCAGTTTTGGGCCTTTGGTATAAAAAAAAAAGCAGTTTGAGTGTGTCGCTCACTGTTCAGCCGCAAATACCTCTATTTAAAAAAGTGTGGTATACCCCAGTAAACAATAACTGTGGTTTTGCCATCCCACGGTAAAAAATCTCTATTATTCAGCTTTTGGTAGTTTTTTCCGTAAAGAAAAACAGTAGTGTCTCCTGACTGTTGTGACACAAAAATATATCTGTTGAAAATAGTCTTGTGTAGGCCCGACATCCCAGTGTGGTTTCACAGTTCCACGGGTCAAATCGCTGTACTATCCAGTTTTGGGCCTTTGGTATCTAAAAAAAAGCAGTTTGAGTGTGTCGCTCACTGTTCAGCCGCAAATACCTCTATTTAAAAAAGTGTGGTATACCCCAGTAAACAATAACTGTGGTTTTGCAATCCCACAGTAAAAAATCTCTATTATTCAGCTTTTGGTAGTTTTTTCCATAAAGAAAAACAGTAGTGTCTCCTGACTGTTGTGACACAAAAATGTATCTGTTGAAAATAGTCTTGTGTAGGCCTGACATCCCAGTGTGGTTTCGCAGTTCCACGGGTCAAATCGCTGTACTATCCAGTTTTGGGCCTTTGGTATCTAAAAAAAAAGCAGTTTGAGTGTGTCGCTCACTGTTCTGCCGCAAATATCTCTATTTAAAAAAGTGTGGTATACCCCAGTAAACAATAACTGTGGTTTTGCCATCCCATGGTAAGAAATCTCAATTATTCAGCTTTTGGTAGTTTTTTCCGTAAAGAAAAACAGTAGTGTCTCCTGACTGCTGTGACACAAAAATATATCTGTTGAAAATAGTCTTGTGTAGGCCCAACATCCCAGTGTGGTTTCGCAGTTCCACGGGTCAAATCGCTGTACTATCCAGTTTTGGGCCTTTGGTACCTAAAAAAAAAGCAGTTTGAGTGTGTCGCTCACTGTTCAGCCGCAAATATCTCTATTTAAAAAGTGTGGTATACCCCAGTAAACAATAACTGTGGTTTTGCCATCCCACGGTAAAAAATCTCTATTATTCAGCTTTTGGTAGTTTTTTCCATAAAGAAAAACAGTAGTGTCTCCTGACTGTTGTGACACAAAAATATATCTGTTGAAAGTAGTCTTGTGTAGGCCCGAAATCCCAGTGTGGTTTCGCAGTTCCACGGGTCAAATCGCTGTACTATCCAGTCTTGGGCCTTTGATATCTAAAAAAAAGCAGTTTGATTGTGTCGCTCACTGTTTAGCCGCAAATATCTCTATTTAAAAAAGTGTGGTATACCCCAGTAAACAAAAACTGTGGTTTTGCCATCCCACGGTAAAAAATCTCTATTATTCAGCTTTTGGTAGTTTTTTCCGTAAAGAAAAACAGTAGTGTCTCCTGACTGTTGTGACACAAAAATATATCTGTTGAAAATAGTCTTGTGTAGGCCCGACATCCCAGTGTGGTTTCGCAGTTCCACGGGTCAAATCGCTGTACTATCCAGTTTTGGGCCTTTGGTATCTAAAAAAAAGCAGTTTGAGTGTGTCGCTCACTGTTCAGCTGCAAATACCTCTATTTAAAAAAGTGTGGTATACCCCAGTAAACAATAACTGTGGTTTTGCCATCCCACGGTAAAAAATCTCTATTATTCAGCTTTTGGTAGTTTTTTCCGTAAAGAAAAACAGTAGTGTCTCCTGACTGTTGTGACACAAAAATATATCTGTTGAAAATAGTCTTGTGTAGGCCCGACATCCCAGTGTGGTTTCGCAGTTCCACGGGTCAAATCGCTGTACTATCCAGTTTTGGGCCTTTGGTATCTAAAAAAAAGCAGTTTGAGTGTGTCGCTCACTGTTCAGCCGCAAATACCTCTATTTAAAAAAGTGTGGTATACCCCAGTAAACAATAACTGTGGTTTTGCAATCCCACAGTAAAAAATCTCTATTATTCAGCTTTTGGTAGATTTTTCCATAAAGAAAAACAGTAGTGTCTCCTGACTGTTGTGACACAAAAATGTATCTGTTGAAAATAGTCTTGTGTAGGCCTGACATCCCAGTGTGTTTTCGCAGTTCCACGGGTCAAATCGCTGTACTATCCAGTTTTGGGCCTTTGGTATCTAAAAAAAAAGCAGTTTGAGTGTGTCGCTCACTGTTCTGCCGCAAATATCTCTATTTAAAAAAGTGTGGTATACCCCAGTAAACAATAACTGTGGTTTTGCCATCCCATGGTAAAAAATCTCAATTATTCAGCTTTTGGTAGTTTTTTCCGTAAAGAAAAACAGTAGTGTCTCCTGACTGCTGTGACACAAAAATATATCTGTTGAAAATAGTCTTGTGTAGGCCCAACATCCCAGTGTGGTTTCGCAGTTCCACGGGTCAAATCGCTGTACTATCCAGTTTTGGGCCTTTGGTACCTAAAAAAAAAGCAGTTTGAGTGTGTCGCTCACTGTTCAGCCGCAAATATCTCTATTTAAAAAAGTGTGGTATACCCCAGTAAACAATAACTGTGGTTTTGCCATCCCACGGTAAAAAATCTCTATTATTCAGCTTTTGGTAGTTTTTTCCATAAAGAAAAACAGTAGTGTCTCCTGACTGTTGTGACACAAAAATATATCTGTTGAAAATAGTCTTGTGTAGGCCCGAAATCCCAGTGTGGTTTCGCAGTTCCACGGGTCAAATCGCTGTACTATCCAGTCTTGGGCCTTTGATATCTAAAAAAAAGCAGTTTGAGTGTGTCGCTCACTGTTTAGCCGCAAATATCTCTATTTAAAAAAGTGTGGTATACCCCAGTAAACAAAAACTGTGGTTTTGCCATCCCACGGTAAAAAATCTCTATTATTCAGCTTTTGGTAGTTTTTTCCGTAAAGAAAAACAGTAGTGTCTCCTGACTGTTGTGACACAAAAATATATCTGTTGAAAATAGTCTTGTGTAGGCCCGACATCCCAGTGTGGTTTCGCAGTTCCACGGGTCAAATCGCTGTACTATCCAGTTTTGGGCCTTTGGTATCTAAAAAAAAGCAGTTTGAGTGTGTCGCTCACTGTTCAGCCGCAAATACCTCTATTTAAAAAAGTGTGGTATACCCCAGTAAACAATAACTGTGGTTTTGCCATCCCACGGTAAAAAATCTCTATTATTCAGCTTTTGGTAGTTTTTTCCGTAAAGAAAAACAGTAGTGTCTCCTGACTGTTGTGACACAAAAATATATCTGTTGAAAATAGTCTTGTGTAGGCCCGACATCCCAGTGTGGTTTCGCAGTTCCACGGGTCAAATCGCTGTACTATCCAGTTTTGGGCCTTTGGTATCTAAAAAAAAGCAGTTTGAGTGTGTCGCTCACTGTTCAGCCGCAAATACCTCTATTTAAAAAAGTGTGGTATACCCCAGTAAACAATAACTGTGGTTTTGCAATCCCACAGTAAAAAATCTCTATTATTCAGCTTTTGGTAGTTTTTTCCATAAAGAAAAACTGTAGTGTCTCCTGACTGTTGTGACACAAAAATGTATCTGTTGAAAATAGTCTTGTGTAGGCCTGACATCCCAGTGTGGTTTCGCAGTTCCACGGGTCAAATCGCTGTACTATCCAGTTTTGGGCCTTTGGTATCTAAAAAAAAAGCAGTTTGAGTGTGTCGCTCACTGTTCAGCCGCAAGTATCTCTATTTAAAAAAGTGTGGTATACCCCAGTAAACAATAACTGTGGTTTTGCCATCCCACGGTAAAAAATCTCTATTATTCAGCTTTTGGTAGTTTTTTCCATAAAGAAAAACAGTAGTGTCTCCTGACTGTTGTGACACAAAAATATATCTGTTGAAAATAAGTCTTGTGTAGGCCCGACATCCCAGTGTGTTTTCGCAGTTCCACGGGTCAAATCGCTGTACTATCCAGTTTTGGGCCTTTGGTATCTAAAAAAAAAGCAGTTTGAGTGTGTCGCTCACTGTTCTGCCGCAAATATCTCTATTTAAAAAAGTGTGGTATACCCCAGTAAACAATAACTGTGGTTTTGCCATCCCATGGTAAAAAATCTCAATTATTCAGCTTTTGGTAGTTTTTTCCGTAAAGAAAAACAGTAGTGTCTCCTGACTGTTGTGACACAAAAATATATCTGTTGAAAATAGTCTTGTGTAGGCCCAACATCCCAGTGTAGTTTCGCAGTTCCACGGGTCAAATCGCTGTACTATCCAGTTTTGGGCCTTTGGTACCTAAAAAAAAAGCAGTTTGAGTGTGTCGCTCACTGTTCAGCCGCAAATATCTCTATTTAAAAAAGTGTGGTATACCCCAGTAAACAATAACTGTGGTTTTGCCATCCCATGGTAAAAAATCTCTATTATTCAGCTTTTGGTAGTTTTTTCCGTAAAGAAAAACAGTAGTGTCTCCTGACTGTTGTGACACAAAAATATATCTGTTGAAAATAGTCTTGTGTAGGCCCGACATCCCAGTGTGGTTTCACAGTTCCACGGGTCAAATCGCTGTACTATCCAGTTTTGGGCCTTTGGTATCTAAAAAAAAGCAGTTTCAGTGTGTCGCTCACTGTTCAGCCGCAAATATCTCTATTTAAAAAAGTGTGGTATACCCCAGTAAACAATAACTGTGGTTTTGCCATCCCACGGTAAAAAATCTCTATTATTCAGCTTTTGGTAGTTTTTTCCATAAAGAAAAACAGTAGTGTCTCCTGACTGTTGTGACACAAAAATATATCTGTTGAAAATAAGTCTTGTGTAGGCCCGACATCCCAGTGTGTTTTCGCAGTTCCACGGGTCAAATCGCTGTACTATCCAGTTTTGGGCCTTTGATATCTAAAAAAAAGCAGTTTGAGTGTGTCGCTCACTGTTCAGCCGCAAATACCTCTATTTAAAAAAGTGTGGTATACCCCAGTAAACAATAACTGTGGTTTTGCAATCCCACAGTAAAAAATCTCTATTATTCAGCTTTTGGTAGTTTTTTCCATAAAGAAAAACTGTAGTGTCTCCTGACTGTTGTGACACAAAAATGTATCTGTTGAAAATAGTCTTGTGTAGGCCTGACATCCCAGTGTGGTTTCGCAGTTCCACGGGTCAAATCGCTGTACTATCCAGTTTTGGGCCTTTGGTATCTAAAAAAAAAGCAGTTTGAGTGTGTCGCTCACTGTTCAGCCGCAAGTATCTCTATTTAAAAAAGTGTGGCATACCCCAGTAAACAATAACTGTGGTTTTGCCATCCCACGGTAAAAAATCTCTATTATTCAGCTTTTGGTAGTTTTTTCCATAAAGAAAAACAGTAGTGTCTCCTGACTGTTGTGACACAAAAATATATCTGTTGAAAATAAGTCTTGTGTAGGCCCGACATCCCAGTGTGTTTTCGCAGTTCCACGGGTCAAATCGCTGTACTATCCAGTTTTGGGCCTTTGGTATCTAAAAAAAAAGCAGTTTGAGTGTGTCGCTCACTGTTCTGCCGCAAATATCTCTATTTAAAAAAGTGTGGTATACCCCAGTAAACAATAACTGTGGTTTTGCCATCCCATGGTAAAAAATCTCAATTATTCAGCTTTTGGTAGTTTTTTCCGTAAAGAAAAACAGTAGTGTCTCCTGACTGTTGTGACACAAAAATATATCTGTTGAAAATAGTCTTGTGTAGGCCCAACATCCCAGTGTGGTTTCGCAGTTCCACGGGTCAAATCGCTGTACTATCCAGTTTTGGGCCTTTGGTACCTAAAAAAAAAGCAGTTTGAGTGTGTCGCTCACTGTTCAGCCGCAAATATCTCTATTTAAAAAAGTGTGGTATACCCCAGTAAACAATAACTGTGGTTTTGCCATCCCATGGTAAAAAATCTCTATTATTCAGCTTTTGGTAGTTTTTTCCGTAAAGAAAAACAGTAGTGTCTCCTGACTGTTGTGACACAAAAATATATCTGTTGAAAATAGTCTTGTGTAGGCCCGACATCCCAGTGTGGTTTCACAGTTCCACGGGTCAATTCGCTGTACTATCCAGTTTTGGGCCTTTGGTATCTAAAAAAAAGCAGTTTCAGTGTGTCGCTCACTGTTCAGCCGCAAATATCTCTATTTAAAAAAGTGTGGTATACCCCAGTAAACAATAACTGTGGTTTTGCCATCCCACGGTAAAAAATCTCTATTATTCAGCTTTTGGTAGTTTTTTCCATAAAGAAAAACAGTAGTGTCTCCTGACTGTTGTGACACAAAAATATATCTGTTGAAAATAAGTCTTGTGTAGGCCCGACATCCCAGTGTGTTTTCGCAGTTCCACGGGTCAAATCGCTGTACTATCCAGTTTTGGGCCTTTGGTATCTAAAAAAAAAGCAGTTTGAGTGTGTCGCTCACTGTTCTGCCGCAAATATCTCTATTTCAAAAAGTGTGGTATACCCCAGTAAACAATAACTGTGGTTTTGCCATCCCATGGTAAAAAATCTCAATTATTCAGCTTTTGGTAGTTTTTTCCGTAAAGAAAAACAGTAGTGTCTCCTGACTGTTGTGACACAAAAATATATCTGTTGAAAATAGTCTTGTGTAGGCCCAACATCCCAGTGTGGTTTCGCAGTTCCACGGGTCAAATCGCTGTACTATCCAGTTTTGGGCCTTTGGTACCTAAAAAAAAAGCAGTTTGAGTGTGTCGCTCACTGTTCAGCCGCAAATATCTCTATTTAAAAAAGTGTGGTATACCCCAGTAAACAATAACTGTGGTTTTGCCATCCCATGGTAAAAAATCTCAATTATTCAGCTTTTGGTAGTTTTTTCCGTAAAGAAAAACAGTAGTGTCTCCTGACTGTTGTGACACAAAAATATATCTGTTGAAAATAGTCTTGTGTAGGCCCGACATCCCAGTGTGGTTTCACAGTTCCACGGGTCAAATCGCTGTACTATCCAGTTTTGGGCCTTTGGTATCTAAAAAAAAGCAGTTTCAGTGTGTTGCTCACTGTTCAGCCGCAAATATCTCTATTTAAAAAAGTGTGGTATACCCCAGTAAACAATAACTGTGGTTTTGCCATCCCACGGTAAAAAATCTCTATTATTCAGCTTTTGGTAGTTTTTTCCATAAAGAAAAACAGTAGTGTCTCCTGACTGTTGTGACACAAAAATATATCTGTTGAAAATAGTCTTGTGTAGGCCCAACATCCCAGTGTGGTTTCGCAGTTCCACGGGTCAAATCGCTGTACTATCCAGTTTTGGGCCTTTGGTACCTAAAAAAAAAGCAGTTTGAGTGTGTCGCTCACTGTTCAGCCGCAAATATCTCTATTTAAAAAAGTGTGGTATACCCCAGTAAACAATAACTGTGGTTTTGCCATCCCATGGTAAAAAATCTCTATTATTCAGCTTTTGGTAGTTTTTTCCGTAAAGAAAAACAGTAGTGTCTCCTGACTGTTGTGACACAAAAATATATCTGTTGAAAATAGTCTTGTGTAGGCCCGACATCCCAGTGTGGTTTCACAGTTCCACGGGTCAAATCGCTGTACTATCCAGTTTTGGGCCTTTGGTATCTAAAAAAAAGCAGTTTCAGTGTGTCGCTCACTGTTCAGCCGCAAATATCTCTATTTAAAAAAGTGTGGTATACCCCAGTAAACAATAACTGTGGTTTTGCCATCCCACGGTAAAAAATCTCTATTATTCAGCTTTTGGTAGTTTTTTCCATAAAGAAAAACAGTAGTGTCTCCTGACTGTTGTGACACAAAAATATATCTGTTGAAAATAAGTCTTGTGTAGGCCCGACATACCAGTGTGGTTTCGCAGTTCCACGGGTCAAATCGCTGTACTATCCAGTTTTGGGCCTTTGGTATCTAAAAAAAAGCAGTTTGAGTGTGTCGCTCACTGTTCAGCCGCAAATACCTCTATTTAAAAAAGTGTGGTATACCCCAGTAAACAATAACTGTGGTTTTGCAATCCCACAGTAAAAAATCTCTATTATTCAGCTTTTGGTAGTTTTTTCCATAAAGAAAAACTGTAGTGTCTCCTGACTGTTGTGACACAAAAATGTATCTGTTGAAAATAGTCTTGTGTAGGCCTGACATCCCAGTGTGGTTTCGCAGTTCCACGGGTCAAATCGCTGTACTATCCAGTTTTGGGCCTTTGGTACCTAAAAAAAAAGCAGTTTGAGTGTGTCGCTCACTGTTCAGCCGCAAATATCTCTATTTAAAAAAGTGTGGTATACCCCAGTAAACAATAACTGTGGTTTTGCCATCCCATGGTAAAAAATCTCTATTATTCAGCTTTTGGTAGTTTTTTCCGTAAAGAAAAACAGTAGTGTCTCCTGACTGTTGTGACACAAAAATATATCTGTTGAAAATAGTCTTGTGTAGGCCCGACATCCCAGTGTGGTTTCACAGTTCCACGGGTCAAATCGCTGTACTATCCAGATTTGGGCCTTTGGTATCTGAAAAAAAGCAGTTTCAGTGTGTCGCTCACTGTTCAGCCGCAAATATCTCTATTTAAAAAAGTGTGGTATACCCCAGTAAACAATAACTGTGGTTTTGCCATCCCATGGTAAAAAATCTCTATTATTCAGCTTTTGGTAGTTTTTTCCATAAAGAAAAACAGTAGTGTCTCCTGACTGTTGTGACACAAAAATATATCTGTTGAAAATAAGTCTTGTGTAGGCCCGACATCCCAGTGTGTTTTCGCAGTTCCACGGGTCAAATCGCTGTACTATCCAGTTTTGGGCCTTTGGTATCTAAAAAAAAAGCAGTTTGAGTGTGTCGCTCACTGTTCTGCCGCAAATATCTCTATTTCAAAAAGTGTGGTATACCCCAGTAAACAATAACTGTGGTTTTGCCATCCCATGGTAAAAAATCTCAATTATTCAGCTTTTGGTAGTTTTTTCCGTAAAGAAAAACAGTAGTGTCTCCTGACTGTTGTGACACAAAAATATATCTGTTGAAAATAGTCTTGTGTAGGCCCAACATCCCAGTGTGGTTTCGCAGTTCCACGGGTCAAATCGCTGTACTATCCAGTTTTGGGCCTTTGGTACCTAAAAAAAAAGCAGTTTGAGTGTGTCGCTCACTGTTCAGCCGCAAATATCTCTATTTAAAAAAGTGTGGTATACCCCAGTAAACAATAACTGTGGTTTTGCCATCCCATGGTAAAAAATCTCTATTACTCAGCTTTTGGTAGTTTTTTCCGTAAAGAAAAACAGTAGTGTCTCCTGACTGTTGTGACACAAAAATATATCTGTTGAAAATAGTCTTGTGTAGGCCCGACATCCCAGTGTGGTTTCACAGTTCCACGGGTCAAATCGCTGTACTATCCAGTTTTGGGCCTTTGGTATCTAAAAAAAAAGCAGTTTGAGTGTGTCGCTCACTGTTCTGCCGCAAATATCTCTATTTCAAAAAGTGTGGTATACCCCAGTAAACAATAACTGTGGTTTTGCCATCCCATGGTAAAAAATCTCAATTATTCAGCTTTTGGTAGTTTTTTCCGTAAAGAAAAACAGTAGTGTCTCCTGACTGTTGTGACACAAAAATATATCTGTTGAAAATAGTCTTGTGTAGGCCCAACATCCCAGTGTGGTTTCGCAGTTCCACGGGTCAAATCGCTGTACTATCCAGTTTTGGGCCTTTGGTACCTAAAAAAAAAGCAGTTTGAGTGTGTCGCTCACTGTTCAGCCGCAAATATCTCTATTTAAAAAAGTGTGGTATACCCCAGTAAACAATAACTGTGGTTTTGCCATCCCATGGTAAAAAATCTCAATTATTCAGCTTTTGGTAGTTTTTTCCGTAAAGAAAAACAGTAGTGTCTCCTGACTGTTGTGACACAAAAATATATCTGTTGAAAATAGTCTTGTGTAGGCCCGACATCCCAGTGTGGTTTCACAGTTCCACGGGTCAAATCGCTGTACTATCCAGTTTTGGGCCTTTGGTATCTAAAAAAAAGCAGTTTCAGTGTGTTGCTCACTGTTCAGCCGCAAATATCTCTATTTAAAAAAGTGTGGTATACCCCAGTAAACAATAACTGTGGTTTTGCCATCCCACGGTAAAAAATCTCTATTATTCAGCTTTTGGTAGTTTTTTCCATAAAGAAAAACAGTAGTGTCTCCTGACTGTTGTGACACAAAAATATATCTGTTGAAAATAGTCTTGTGTAGGCCCAACATCCCAGTGTGGTTTCGCAGTTCCACGGGTCAAATCGCTGTACTATCCAGTTTTGGGCCTTTGGTACCTAAAAAAAAAGCAGTTTGAGTGTGTCGCTCACTGTTCAGCCGCAAATATCTCTATTTAAAAAAGTGTGGTATACCCCAGTAAACAATAACTGTGGTTTTGCCATCCCATGGTAAAAAATCTCTATTATTCAGCTTTTGGTAGTTTTTTCCGTAAAGAAAAACAGTAGTGTCTCCTGACTGTTGTGACACAAAAATATATCTGTTGAAAATAGTCTTGTGTAGGCCCGACATCCCAGTGTGGTTTCACAGTTCCACGGGTCAAATCGCTGTACTATCCAGTTTTGGGCCTTTGGTATCTAAAAAAAAGCAGTTTCAGTGTGTCGCTCACTGTTCAGCCGCAAATATCTCTATTTAAAAAAGTGTGGTATACCCCAGTAAACAATAACTGTGGTTTTGCCATCCCACGGTAAAAAATCTCTATTATTCAGCTTTTGGTAGTTTTTTCCATAAAGAAAAACAGTAGTGTCTCCTGACTGTTGTGACACAAAAATATATCTGTTGAAAATAAGTCTTGTGTAGGCCCGACATACCAGTGTGGTTTCGCAGTTCCACGGGTCAAATCGCTGTACTATCCAGTTTTGGGCCTTTGGTATCTAAAAAAAAGCAGTTTGAGTGTGTCGCTCACTGTTCAGCCGCAAATACCTCTATTTAAAAAAGTGTGGTATACCCCAGTAAACAATAACTGTGGTTTTGCAATCCCACAGTAAAAAATCTCTATTATTCAGCTTTTGGTAGTTTTTTCCATAAAGAAAAACTGTAGTGTCTCCTGACTGTTGTGACACAAAAATGTATCTGTTGAAAATAGTCTTGTGTAGGCCTGACATCCCAGTGTGGTTTCGCAGTTCCACGGGTCAAATCGCTGTACTATCCAGTTTTGGGCCTTTGGTACCTAAAAAAAAAGCAGTTTGAGTGTGTCGCTCACTGTTCAGCCGCAAATATCTCTATTTAAAAAAGTGTGGTATACCCCAGTAAACAATAACTGTGGTTTTGCCATCCCATGGTAAAAAATCTCTATTATTCAGCTTTTGGTAGTTTTTTCCGTAAAGAAAAACAGTAGTGTCTCCTGACTGTTGTGACACAAAAATATATCTGTTGAAAATAGTCTTGTGTAGGCCCGACATCCCAGTGTGGTTTCACAGTTCCACGGGTCAAATCGCTGTACTATCCAGATTTGGGCCTTTGGTATCTGAAAAAAAGCAGTTTCAGTGTGTCGCTCACTGTTCAGCCGCAAATATCTCTATTTAAAAAAGTGTGGTATACCCCAGTAAACAATAACTGTGGTTTTGCCATCCCATGGTAAAAAATCTCTATTATTCAGCTTTTGGTAGTTTTTTCCATAAAGAAAAACAGTAGTGTCTCCTGACTGTTGTGACACAAAAATATATCTGTTGAAAATAAGTCTTGTGTAGGCCCGACATCCCAGTGTGTTTTCGCAGTTCCACGGGTCAAATCGCTGTACTATCCAGTTTTGGGCCTTTGGTATCTAAAAAAAAAGCAGTTTGAGTGTGTCGCTCACTGTTCTGCCGCAAATATCTCTATTTCAAAAAGTGTGGTATACCCCAGTAAACAATAACTGTGGTTTTGCCATCCCATGGTAAAAAATCTCAATTATTCAGCTTTTGGTAGTTTTTTCCGTAAAGAAAAACAGTAGTGTCTCCTGACTGTTGTGACACAAAAATATATCTGTTGAAAATAGTCTTGTGTAGGCCCAACATCCCAGTGTGGTTTCGCAGTTCCACGGGTCAAATCGCTGTACTATCCAGTTTTGGGCCTTTGGTACCTAAAAAAAAAGCAGTTTGAGTGTGTCGCTCACTGTTCAGCCGCAAATATCTCTATTTAAAAAAGTGTGGTATACCCCAGTAAACAATAACTGTGGTTTTGCCATCCCATGGTAAAAAATCTCTATTACTCAGCTTTTGGTAGTTTTTTCCGTAAAGAAAAACAGTAGTGTCTCCTGACTGTTGTGACACAAAAATATATCTGTTGAAAATAGTCTTGTGTAGGCCCGACATCCCAGTGTGGTTTCACAGTTCCACGGGTCAAATCGCTGTACTATCCAGTTTTGGGCCTTTGGTATCTAAAAAAAAAGCAGTTTGAGTGTGTCGCTCACTGTTCTGCCGCAAATATCTCTATTTCAAAAAGTGTGGTATACCCCAGTAAACAATAACTGTGGTTTTGCCATCCCATGGTAAAAAATCTCAATTATTCAGCTTTTGGTAGTTTTTTCCGTAAAGAAAAACAGTAGTGTCTCCTGACTGTTGTGACACAAAAATATATCTGTTGAAAATAGTCTTGTGTAGGCCCAACATCCCAGTGTGGTTTCGCAGTTCCACGGGTCAAATCGCTGTACTATCCAGTTTTGGGCCTTTGGTACCTAAAAAAAAAGCAGTTTGAGTGTGTCGCTCACTGTTCAGCCGCAAATATCTCTATTTAAAAAAGTGTGGTATACCCCAGTAAACAATAACTGTGGTTTTGCCATCCCATGGTAAAAAATCTCAATTATTCAGCTTTTGGTAGTTTTTTCCGTAAAGAAAAACAGTAGTGTCTCCTGACTGTTGTGACACAAAAATATATCTGTTGAAAATAGTCTTGTGTAGGCCCGACATCCCAGTGTGGTTTCACAGTTCCACGGGTCAAATCGCTGTACTATCCAGTTTTGGGCCTTTGGTATCTAAAAAAAAGCAGTTTCAGTGTGTCGCTCACTGTTCAGCCGCAAATATCTCTATTTAAAAAAGTGTGGTATACCCCAGTAAACAATAACTGTGGTTTTGCCATCCCACGGTAAAAAATCTCTATTATTCAGCTTTTGGTAGTTTTTTCCATAAAGAAAAACAGTAGTGTCTCCTGACTGTTGTGACACAAAAATATATCTGTTGAAAATAAGTCTTGTGTAGGCCCGACATACCAGTGTGGTTTCGCAGTTCCACGGGTCAAATCACTGTACTATCCAGTTTTGGGCCTTTGGTATCTAAAAAAAAGCAGTTTGAGTGTGTCGCTCACTGTTCAGCCGCAAATACCTCTATTTAAAAAAGTGTGGTATACCCCAGTAAACAATAACTGTGGTTTTGCAATCCCACAGTAAAAAATCTCTATTATTCAGCTTTTGGTAGTTTTTTCCATAAAGAAAAACTGTAGTGTCTCCTGACTGTTGTGACACAAAAATGTATCTGTTGAAAATAGTCTTGTGTAGGCCTGACATCCCAGTGTGGTTTCGCAGTTCCACGGGTCAAATCGCTGTACTATCCAGTTTTGGGCCTTTGGTACCTAAAAAAAAAGCAGTTTGAGTGTGTCGCTCACTGTTCAGCCGCAAATATCTCTATTTAAAAAAGTGTGGTATACCCCAGTAAACAATAACTGTGGTTTTGCCATCCCATGGTAAAAAATCTCTATTATTCAGCTTTTGGTAGTTTTTTCCGTAAAGAAAAACAGTAGTGTCTCCTGACTGTTGTGACACAAAAATATATCTGTTGAAAATAGTCTTGTGTAGGCCCGACATCCCAGTGTGGTTTCACAGTTCCACGGGTCAAATCGCTGTA
The DNA here is from genome assembly GCF_046119375.1 of Phyllobates terribilis. NCBI lineage: Eukaryota > Metazoa > Chordata > Amphibia > Anura > Dendrobatidae > Phyllobates > Phyllobates terribilis. The sequence continues at coordinate 452,069,091 of NW_027362764.1, forward strand.
CTATCCAGATTTGGGCCTTTGGTATCTGAAAAAAAGCAGTTTCAGTGTGTCGCTCACTGTTCAGCCGCAAATATCTCTATTTAAAAAAGTGTGGTATACCCCAGTAAACAATAACTGTGGTTTTGCCATCCCATGGTAAAAAATCTCTATTATTCAGCTTTTGGTAGTTTTTTCCATAAAGAAAAACAGTAGTGTCTCCTGACTGTTGTGACACAAAAATATATCTGTTGAAAATAAGTCTTGTGTAGGCCCGACATCCCAGTGTGTTTTCGCAGTTCCACGGGTCAAATCGCTGTACTATCCAGTTTTGGGCCTTTGGTATCTAAAAAAAAAGCAGTTTGAGTGTGTCGCTCACTGTTCTGCCGCAAATATCTCTATTTCAAAAAGTGTGGTATACCCCAGTAAACAATAACTGTGGTTTTGCCATCCCATGGTAAAAAATCTCAATTATTCAGCTTTTGGTAGTTTTTTCCGTAAAGAAAAACAGTAGTGTCTCCTGACTGTTGTGACACAAAAATATATCTGTTGAAAATAGTCTTGTGTAGGCCCAACATCCCAGTGTGGTTTCGCAGTTCCACGGGTCAAATCGCTGTACTATCCAGTTTTGGGCCTTTGGTACCTAAAAAAAAAGCAGTTTGAGTGTGTCGCTCACTGTTCAGCCGCAAATATCTCTATTTAAAAAAGTGTGGTATACCCCAGTAAACAATAACTGTGGTTTTGCCATCCCATGGTAAAAAATCTCTATTACTCAGCTTTTGGTAGTTTTTTCCGTAAAGAAAAACAGTAGTGTCTCCTGACTGTTGTGACACAAAAATATATCTGTTGAAAATAGTCTTGTGTAGGCCCGACATCCCAGTGTGGTTTCACAGTTCCACGGGTCAAATCGCTGTACTATCCAGTTTTGGGCCTTTGGTATCTAAAAAAAAAGCAGTTTGAGTGTGTCGCTCACTGTTCTGCCGCAAATATCTCTATTTCAAAAAGTGTGGTATACCCCAGTAAACAATAACTGTGGTTTTGCCATCCCATGGTAAAAAATCTCAATTATTCAGCTTTTGGTAGTTTTTTCCGTAAAGAAAAACAGTAGTGTCTCCTGACTGTTGTGACACAAAAATATATCTGTTGAAAATAGTCTTGTGTAGGCCCAACATCCCAGTGTGGTTTCGCAGTTCCACGGGTCAAATCGCTGTACTATCCAGTTTTGGGCCTTTGGTACCTAAAAAAAAAGCAGTTTGAGTGTGTCGCTCACTGTTCAGCCGCAAATATCTCTATTTAAAAAAGTGTGGTATACCCCAGTAAACAATAACTGTGGTTTTGCCATCCCACGGTAAAAAATCTCTATTATTCAGCTTTTGGTAGTTTTTTCCATAAAGAAAAACAGTAGTGTCTCCTGACTGTTGTGACACAAAAATATATCTGTTGAAAATAAGTCTTGTGTAGGCCCGACATACCAGTGTGGTTTCGCAGTTCCACGGGTCAAATCACTGTACTATCCAGTTTTGGGCCTTTGGTATCTAAAAAAAAGCAGTTTGAGTGTGTCGCTCACTGTTCAGCCGCAAATACCTCTATTTAAAAAAGTGTGGTATACCCCAGTAAACAATAACTGTGGTTTTGCAATCCCACAGTAAAAAATCTCTATTATTCAGCTTTTGGTAGTTTTTTCCATAAAGAAAAACTGTAGTGTCTCCTGACTGTTGTGACACAAAAATGTATCTGTTGAAAATAGTCTTGTGTAGGCCTGACATCCCAGTGTGGTTTCGCAGTTCCACGGGTCAAATCGCTGTACTATCCAGTTTTGGGCCTTTGGTACCTAAAAAAAAAGCAGTTTGAGTGTGTCGCTCACTGTTCAGCCGCAAATATCTCTATTTAAAAAAGTGTGGTATACCCCAGTAAACAATAACTGTGGTTTTGCCATCCCATGGTAAAAAATCTCTATTATTCAGCTTTTGGTAGTTTTTTCCGTAAAGAAAAACAGTAGTGTCTCCTGACTGTTGTGACACAAAAATATATCTGTTGAAAATAGTCTTGTGTAGGCCCGACATCCCAGTGTGGTTTCACAGTTCCACGGGTCAAATCGCTGTACTATCCAGATTTGGGCCTTTGGTATCTGAAAAAAAGCAGTTTCAGTGTGTCGCTCACTGTTCAGCCGCAAATATCTCTATTTAAAAAAGTGTGGTATACCCCAGTAAACAATAACTGTGGTTTTGCCATCCCATGGTAAAAAATCTCTATTATTCAGCTTTTGGTAGTTTTTTCCATAAAGAAAAACAGTAGTGTCTCCTGACTGTTGTGACACAAAAATATATCTGTTGAAAATAAGTCTTGTGTAGGCCCGACATCCCAGTGTGTTTTCGCAGTTCCACGGGTCAAATCGCTGTACTATCCAGTTTTGGGCCTTTGGTATCTAAAAAAAAAGCAGTTTGAGTGTGTCGCTCACTGTTCTGCCGCAAATATCTCTATTTCAAAAAGTGTGGTATACCCCAGTAAACAATAACTGTGGTTTTGCCATCCCATGGTAAAAAATCTCAATTATTCAGCTTTTGGTAGTTTTTTCCGTAAAGAAAAACAGTAGTGTCTCCTGACTGTTGTGACACAAAAATATATCTGTTGAAAATAGTCTTGTGTAGGCCCAACATCCCAGTGTGGTTTCGCAGTTCCACGGGTCAAATCGCTGTACTATCCAGTTTTGGGCCTTTGGTACCTAAAAAAAAAGCAGTTTGAGTGTGTCGCTCACTGTTCAGCCGCAAATATCTCTATTTAAAAAAGTGTGGTATACCCCAGTAAACAATAACTGTGGTTTTGCCATCCCATGGTAAAAAATCTCTATTACTCAGCTTTTGGTAGTTTTTTCCGTAAAGAAAAACAGTAGTGTCTCCTGACTGTTGTGACACAAAAATATATCTGTTGAAAATAGTCTTGTGTAGGCCCGACATCCCAGTGTGGTTTCACAGTTCCACGGGTCAAATCGCTGTACTATCCAGTTTTGGGCCTTTGGTATCTAAAAAAAAAGCAGTTTGAGTGTGTCGCTCACTGTTCTGCCGCAAATATCTCTATTTCAAAAAGTGTGGTATACCCCAGTAAACAATAACTGTGGTTTTGCCATCCCATGGTAAAAAATCTCAATTATTCAGCTTTTGGTAGTTTTTTCCGTAAAGAAAAACAGTAGTGTCTCCTGACTGTTGTGACACAAAAATATATCTGTTGAAAATAGTCTTGTGTAGGCCCAACATCCCAGTGTGGTTTCGCAGTTCCACGGGTCAAATCGCTGTACTATCCAGTTTTGGGCCTTTGGTACCTAAAAAAAAAGCAGTTTGAGTGTGTCGCTCACTGTTCAGCCGCAAATATCTCTATTTAAAAAAGTGTGGTATACCCCAGTAAACAATAACTGTGGTTTTGCCATCCCATGGTAAAAAATCTCTATTACTCAGCTTTTGGTAGTTTTTTCCGTAAAGAAAAACAGTAGTGTCTCCTGACTGTTGTGACACAAAAATATATCTGTTGAAAATAGTCTTGTGTAGGCCCGACATCCCAGTGTGGTTTCACAGTTCCACGGGTCAAATCGCTGTACTATCCAGTTTTGGGCCTTTGGTATCTAAAAAAAAGCAGTTTCAGTGTGTTGCTCACTGTTCAGCCGCAAATATCTCTATTTAAAAAAGTGTGGTATACCCCAGTAAACAATAACTGTGGTTTTGCCATCCCACAGTAAAAAATCTCTATTATTCAGCTTTTGGTAGTTTTTTCCATAAAGAAAAACAGTAGTGTCTCCTGACTGTTGTGACACAAAAATATATCTGTTGAAAATAGTCTTGTGTAGGCCCGACATCCCAGTGTGGTTTCGCAGTTCCACGGGTCAAATCGCTGTACTATCCAGTTTTGGGCCTTTGGTATCTAAAAAAAAAGCAGTTTGAGTGTGTCGCTCACTGTTCTGCCGCAAATATCTCTATTTAAAAAAGTGTGGTATACCCCAGTAAACAAAAACTGTGGTTTTGCCATCCCACGGTAAAAAATCTCTATTATTCAGCTTTTGGTAGTTTTTTCCGTAAAGAAAAACAGTAGTGTCTCCTGACTGTTGTGACACAAAAATATATCTGTTGAAAATAGTCTTGTGTAGGCCCGACATCCCAGTGTGGTTTCGCAGTTCCACGGGTCAAATCGCTGTACTATCCAGTTTTGGGCCTTTGGTATCTAAAAAAAAGCAGTTTGAGTGTGTCGCTCACTGTTCAGCCGCAAATACCTCTATTTAAAAAAGTGTGGTATACCCCAGTAAACAATAACTGTGGTTTTGCAATCCCACAGTAAAAAATCTCTATTATTCAGCTTTTGGTAGTTTTTTCCATAAAGAAAAACAGTAGTGTCTCCTGACTGTTGTGACACAAAAATGTATCTGTTGAAAATAGTCTTGTGTAGGCCTGACATCCCAGTGTGGTTTCGCAGTTCCACGGGTCAAATCGCTGTACTATCCAGTTTTGGGCCTTTGGTATCTAAAAAAAAAGCAGTTTGAGTGTGTCGCTCACTGTTCAGCCGCAAGTATCTCTATTTAAAAAAGTGTGGTATACCCCAGTAAACAATAACTGTGGTTTTGCCATCCCACGGTAAAAAATCTCTATTATTCAGCTTTTGGTAGTTTTTTCCATAAAGAAAAACAGTAATGTCTCCTGACTGTTGTGACACAAAAATATATCTGTTGAAAATAAGTCTTGTGTAGGCCCGACATCCCAGTGTGTTTTCGCAGTTCCACGGGTCAAATCGCTGTACTATCCAGTTTTGGGCCTTTGGTTTCTAAAAAAAAAGCAGTTTGAGTGTGTCGCTCACTGTTCTGCCGCAAATATCTCTATTTAAAAAAGTGTGGTATACCCCAGTAAACAATAACTGTGGTTTTGCCATCCCATGGTAAAAAATCTCAATTATTCAGCTTTTGGTAGTTTTTTCCGTAAAGAAAAACAGTAGTGTCTCCTGACTGTTGTGACACAAAAATGTATCTGTTGAAAATAGTCTTGTGTAGGCCTGACATCCCAGTGTGGTTTCGCAGTTCCACGGGTCAAATCGCTGTACTATCCAGTTTTGGGCCTTTGGTACCTAAAAAAAAAGCAGTTTGAGTGTGTCGCTCACTGTTCAGCCGCAAATATCTCTATTTAAAAAAGTGTGGTATACCCCAGTAAACAATAACTGTGGTTTTGCCATCCCATGGTAAAAAATCTCTATTATTCAGCTTTTGGTAGTTTTTTCCGTAAAGAAAAACAGTAGTGTCTCCTGACTGTTGTGACACAAAAATGTATCTGTTGAAAATAGTCTTGTGTAGGCCCGAAATCCCAGTGTGGTTTCGCAGTTCCACGGGTCAAATCGCTGTACTATCCAGTTTTGGGCCTTTGGTACCTAAAAAAAAAGCAGTTTGAGTGTGTCGCTCACTGTTCAGCCGCAAATATCTCTGTTTAAAAAAGTGTGGTATACCCCAGTAAACAATAACTGTGGTTTTGCCATCCCATGGTAAAAAATCTCTATTATTCAGCTTTTGGTAGTTTTTTCCGTAAAGAAAAATAGTAGTGTCTCCTGACTGTTGTGACACAAAAATATATCTGTTGAAAATAGTCTTGTGTAGGCACGACATCCCAGTGTGGTTTCGCAGTTCCACGGGTCAAATCGCTGTACTATCCAGTTTTGGGCCTTTGGTATCTAAAAAAAAGCAGTTTGAGTGTGTCGCTCACTGTTCAGCCGCAAATATCTCTATTTAAAAAAGTGTGGTATACCCCAGTAAACAATAACTGTGGTTTTGCCATCCCACGGTAAAAAATCTCTATTATTCAGTTTTTGGTAGTTTTTTCCATAAAGAAAAACACTAGTGTCTCCTGACTGTTGTGACACAAAAATATATCTGTTGAAAATAGTCTTGTGTAGGCCCGACATCCCAGTGTGGTTTCGCAGTTCCACGGGTCAAATCGCTGTACTATCCAGTTTTGGGCCTTTGGTATCTAAAAAAAAAGCAGTTTGAGTGTGTCGCTCACTGTTCTGCCGCAAATATCTCTATTTAAAAAAGTGTGGTATACCCCAGCAAACAATAACTGTGGTTTTGCCATCCCATGGTAAAAAATCTCTATTATTCAGCTTTTGGTAGTTTTTTCTGTAAAGAAAAACAGTAGTGTCTCCTGACTGTTGTGACACAAAAATATATCTGTTGAAAATACTCTTGTGTAGGCCCGACATCCCAGTGTGGTTTCGCAGTTCCACGGGTCAAATCGCTGTACTATCCAGTTTTGGGCCTTTGGTACCTAAAAAAAAAGCAGTTTGAGTGTGTCGCTCACTGTTCAGCCGCAAATATCTCTATTTTAAAAAGTGTGGTATACCCCAGTAAACAATAACTGTGGTTTTGCCATCCCATGGTAAAAAATCTCTATTATTCAGCTTTTGGTAGTTTTTTTCCTTAAAGAAAAACAGTAGTGTCTCCTGACTGTTGTGACACAAAAATGTATCTGTTGAAAATAGTCTTGTGTAGGCCCGAAATCCCAGTGTGGTTTCGCAGTTCCACGGGTCAAATCGCTGTACTATCCAGTTTTGGGCCCTTGGTACCTAAAAAAAAATCAGTTTGAGTGTGTCGCTCACTGTTCAGCCGCAAATATCTCTATTTAAAAAAGTGTGGTATACCCCAGTAAACAATAAATGTGGTTTTGCCATCCCATGGTAAAAAATCTCTATTATTCAGCTTTTGGTAGTTTTTTCCGTAAAGAAAAACAGTAGTGTCTCCTGACTGTTGTGACACAAAAATATATCTGATGAAAATAGTCTTGTGTAGGCCCGACATCCCAGTGTGGTTTCACAGTTCCACGGGTCAAATCGCTGTACTATCCAGTTTTGGGCCTTTGGTATCTAAAAAAAAAGCAGTTTGAGTGTGTCGCTCACTGTTCTGACGCAAATATCTCTATTTAAAAAAGTGTGGTATAAACCAGTAAACAATAACTGTGGTTTTGCCATCCCATGGTAAAAAATCTCTATTATTCAGCTTTTGGTAGTTTTTTTCCGTAAAGAAAAACAGTAGTGTCTCCTGACTGTTGTGACACAAAAATGTATCTGTTGAAAATAGTCTTGTGTAGGCCCGAAATCCCAGTGTGGTTTCGCAGTTCCACGGGTCAAATCGCTGTACTATCCAGTCTTGGGCCTTTGATATCTAAAAAAAAGCAGTTTGAGTGTGTCGCTCACTGTTTAGCCGCAAATATCTCTATTTAAAAAAGTGTGGTATACCCCAGTAAACAAAAACTGTGGTTTTGCCATCCCACGGTAAAAAATCTCTATTATTCAGCTTTTGGTAGTTTTTTCCGTAAAGAAAAACAGTAGTGTCTTCTGACAGTTGTGACACAAAAATATATCTGTTGAAAATAGTCTTGTGTAGGCCCGACATCCCAGTGTGGTTTCGCAGTTCCACGGGTCAAATCGCTGTACTATCCAGTTTTGGGCCTTTGGTATCTAAAAAAAAGCAGTTTGAGTGTGTCGCTCACTGTTCAGCCGCAAATACCTCTATTTAAAAAAGTGTGGTATACCCCAGTAAACAATAACTGTGGTTTTGCCATCCCATGGTAAAAAATCTCAATTATTCAGCTTTTGGTAGTTTTTTCCGTAAAGAAAAACAGTAGTGTCTTCTGACAGTTGTGACACAAAAATATATCTGTTGAAAATAGTCTTGTGTAGGCCTGACATCCCAGTGTGGTTTCGCAGTTCCACGGGTCAAATCGCTGTACTATCCAGTTTTGGGCCTTTGGTATCTAAAAAAAAGCAGTTTGAGTGTGTCGCTCACTGTTCAGCCGCAAATACCTCTATTTAAAAAAGTGTGGTATACCCCAGTAAACAATAACTGTGGTTTTGCCATCCCACGGTAAAAAATCTCTATTATTCAGCTTTTGGTAGTTTTTTCCGTAAAGAAAAACAGTAGTGTCTCCTGACTGTTGTGACACAAAAATATATCTGTTGAAAATAGTCTTGTGTAGGCCCGACATCCCAGTGTGGTTTCGCAGTTCCACGGGTCAAATCGCTGTACTATCCAGTTTTGGGCCTTTGGTATCTAAAAAAAAGCAGTTTGAGTGTGTCGCTCACTGTTCAGCCGCAAATACCTCTATTTAAAAAAGTGTGGTATACCCCAGTAAACAATAACTGTGGTTTTGCAATCCCACAGTAAAAAATCTCTATTATTCAGCTTTTGGTAGTTTTTTCCATAAAGAAAAACAGTAGTGTCTCCTGACTGTTGTGACACAAAAATGTATCTGTTGAAAATAGTCTTGTGTAGGCCTGACATCCCAGTGTGGTTTCGCAGTTCCAGGGGTCAAATCGCTGTACTATCCAGTTTTGGGCCTTTGGTATCTAAAAAAAAAGCAGTTTCAGTGTGTCGCTCACTGTTCAGCCGCAAGTATCTCTATTTAAAAAAGTGTGGTATACCCCAGTAAACAATAACTGTGGTTTTGCCATCCCACGGTAAAAAATCTCTATTATTCTGCTTTTGGTAGTTTTTTCCATAAAGAAAAACAGTAGTGTCTCCTGACTGTTGTGACACAAAAATGTATCTGTTGAAAATAGTCTTGTGTAGGCCTGACATCCCAGTGTGGTTTCGCAGTTCCACGGGTCAAATCGCTGTACTATCCAGTTTTGGGCCTTTGGTATCTAAAAAAAAAGCAGTTTGACTGTGTCGCTCACTGTTCAGCCGCAAATATCTCTATTTAAAAAAGTGTGGTATACCCCAGTAAACAATAACTGTGGTTTTGCCATCCCACGGTAAAAAATCTCTATTATTCAGCTTTTGGTAGTTTTTTCCATAAAGAAAAAAAGTAGTGTCTCCTGACTGTTGTGACACAAAAATATATCTGTTGAAAATAGTCTGGTGTAGGCCCGACATCCCAGTGTGGTTTCGCAGTTCCACGGGTCAAATCGCTGTAATATCCAGTTTTGGGCCTTTGTTATCTAAAAAAAAGCAGTTTGAGTGTGTCGCTCACTGTTCAGCCGCAAATATCTCTATTTAAAAAAGTGTGGTATACCCCAGTAAACAATAACTGTGGTTTTGCCATCCCACGGTAAAAAATCTCTATTATTCAGCTTTTGGTAGTTTTTTCCATAAAGAAAAACAGTAGTGTCTCCTGACTGTTGTGACACAAAAATATATCTGTTGAAAATAGTCTTGTGTAGGCCCGACATCCCAGTGTGGTTTCGCAGTTCCACGGGTCAAATCGCTGTACTATCCAGTTTTGGGCCTTTGGTATCTAAAAAAAAAGCAGTTTGAGTGTGTCGCTCACTGTTCAGCTGCAAATATCTCTATTTAAAAAAGTGTGGTATACCCCAGTAAACAATAACTGTGGTTTTGCCATCCCATGGTAAAAAATCTCAATTATTCAGCTTTTGGTAGTTTTTTCCGTAAAGAAAAACAGTAGTGTCTCCTGACTGTTGTGACACAAAAATATATCTGTTGAAAATAGTCTTGTGTAGGCCCGACATCCCAGTGTGGTTTCACAGTTCCACGGGTCAAATCGCTGTACTATCCAGTTTTGGGCCTTTGGTATCTAAAAAAAAGCAGTTTCAGTGTGTCGCTCACTGTTCAGCCGCAAATATCTCTATTTAAAAAAGTGTGGTATACCCCAGTAAACAATAACTGTGGTTTTGCCATCCCACGGTAAAAAATCTCTATTATTCAGCTTTTGGTAGCTTTTTCCATAAAGAAAAACAGTAGTGTCTCCTGACTGTTGTGACACAAAAATATATCTGTTGAAAATAGTCTTGTGTAGGCCCAACATCCCAGTGTGGTTTCGCAGTTCCACGGGTCAAATCGCTGTACTATCCAGTTTTGGGCCTTTGGTATCTAAAAAAAAAGCAGTTTGAGTGTGTCGCTCACTGTTCTGCCGCAAATATCTCTATTTAAAAAAGTGTGGTATACCCCAGTAAACAAAAACTGTGGTTTTGCCATCCCACGGTAAAAAATCTCTATTATTCAGCTTTTGGTAGTTTTTTCCGTAAAGAAAAACAGTAGTGTCTCCTGACTGTTGTGACACAAAAATATATCTGTTGAAAATAGTCTTGTGTAGGCCCGACATCCCAGTGTGGTTTCGCAGTTCCACGGGTCAAATCGCTGTACTATCCAGTTTTGGGCCTTTGGTATCTAAAAAAAAGCAGTTTGAGTGTGTCGCTCACTGTTCAGCCGCAAATACCTCTATTTAAAAAAGTGTGGTATACCCCAGTAAACAATAACTGTGGTTTTGCCATCCCACGGTAAAAAATCTCTATTATTCAGCTTTTGGTAGTTTTTTCCGTAAAGAAAAACAGTATTGTCTCCTGACTGTTGTGACACAAAAATATATCTGTTGAAAATAGTCTTGTGTAGGCCCGACATCCCAGTGTGGTTTCGCAGTTCCACGGGTCAAATCGCTGTACTATCCAGTTTTGGGCCTTTGGTATCTAAAAAAACGCAGTTTGAGTGTGTCGCTCACTGTTCAGCCGCAAATACCTCTATTTAAAAAAGTGTGGTATACCCCAGTAAACAATAACTGTGGTTTTGCCATCCCATGGTAAAAAATCTCAATTATTCAGCTTTTGGTAGTTTTTTCCGTAAAGAAAAACAGTAGTGTCTCCTGACTGTTGTGACACAAAAATATATCTGTTGAAAATAAGTCTTGTGTAGGCCCGACATCCCAGTGTGTTTTCGCAGTTCCACGGGTCAAATCGCTGTACTATCCAGTTTTGGGCCTTTGGTATCTAAAAAAAAAGCAGTTTGAGTGTGTCGCTCACTGTTCTGCCGCAAATATCTCTATTTAAAAAAGTGTGGTATACCCCAGTAAACAATAACTGTGGTTTTGCCATCCCATGGTAAAAAATCTCAATTATTCAGCTTTTGGTAGTTTTTTCCGTAAAGAAAAACAGTAGTGTCTCCTGACTGTTGTGACACAAAAATATATCTGTTGAAAATAGTCTTGTGTAGGCCCAACATCCCAGTGTGGTTTCGCAGTTCCACGGGTCAAATCGCTGTACTATCCAGTTTTGGGCCTTTTTTACCTAAAAAAAAAGCAGTTTGAGTGTGTCGCTCACTGTTCAGCCGCAAATATCTCTATTTCAAAAAGTGTGGTATACCCCAGTAAACAATAACTGTGGTTTTGCCATCCCATGGTAAAAAATCTCTATTATTCAGCTTTTGGTAGTTTTTTCCGTAAAGAAAAACAGTAGTGTCTCCTGACTGTTGTGACACAAAAATATATCTGTTGAAAATAGTCTTGTGTAGGCCCGACATCCCAGTGTGGTTTCACAGTTCCACGGGTCAAATCGCTGTACTATCCAGTTTTGGGCCTTTGGTATCTAAAAAAAAGCAGTTTCAGTGTGTCGCTCACTGTTCAGCCGCAAATATCTCTATTTAAAAAAGTGTGGTATACCCCAGTAAACAATAACTGTGGTTTTGCCATCCCACGGTAAAAAATCTCTATTATTCAGCTTTTGGTAGTTTTTTCCATAAAGAAAAACAGTAGTGTCTCCTGACTGTTGTGACACAAAAATATATCTGTTGAAAATAAGTCTTGTGTAGGCCCGACATCCCAGTGTGTTTTCGCAGTTCCACGGGTCAAATCGCTGTACTATCCAGTTTTGAGCCTTTGGTATCTAAAAAAAAAGCAGTTTGAGTGTGTCGCTCACTGTTCAGCCGCAAGTATCTCTATTTAAAAAAGTGTGGTATACCCCAGTAAACAATAACTGTGGTTTTGCCATCCCACGGTAAAAAATCTCTATTATTCAGCTTTTGGTAGTTTTTTCCATAAAGAAAAAAAGTAGTGTCTCCTGACTGTTGTGACACAAATATATATCTGTTGAAAATAGTCTTGTGTAGGCCCGACATCCCAGTGTGGTTTCGCAGTTCCACGGGTCAAATCGCTGTACTATCCAGTTTTGGACCTTTGGTATCTAAAAAAAAGCAGTTTGAGTGTGTCGCTCACTGTTCAGCCGCAAATATCTCTATTTAAAAAAGTGTGGTATACCCCAGTAAACAATAACTGTGGTTTTGCCATCCCACGGTAAAAAATCTCTATTATTCAGCTTTTGGTAGTTTTTTCCGTAAAGAAAAACAGTAGTGTCTCCTGACTGTTGTGACACAAAAATATATCTGTTGAAAATAGTCTTGTGTAGGCCCGACATCCCAGTGTGGTTTCGCAGTTCCACGGGTCAAATCGCTGTACTATCCAGTTTTGGGCCTTTGGTATCTAAAAAAAAGCAGTTTGAGTGTGTCGCTCACTGTTCAGCCGCAAATACCTCTATTTAAAAAAGTGTGGTATACCCCAGTAAACAATAACTGTGGTTTTGCCATCCCACGGTAAAAAATCTCTATTATTCAGCTTTTGGTAGCTTTTTCCATAAAGAAAAACAGTAGTGTCTCCTGACTGTTGTGACACAAAAATATATCTGTTGAAAATAGTCTTGTGTAGGCCCGACATCCCAGTGTGGTTTCGCAGTTCCACGGGTCAAATCGCTGTACTATCCAGTTTTGGGCCTTTGGTATTTAAAAAAAAAGCAGTTTGAGTGTGTCGCTCACTGTTCTGCCGCAAATATCTCTATTTAAAAAAGTGTGGTATACCCCAGTAAACAAAAACTGTGGTTTTGCCATCCCACGGTAAAAAATCTCTATTATTCAGCTTTTGGTAGTTTTTTCCGTAAAGAAAAACAGTAGTGTCTCCTGACTGTTGTGACACAAAAATATATCTGTTGAAAATAGTCTTGTGTAGGCCCGACATCCCAGTGTGGTTTCGCAGTTCCACGGGTCAAATCGCTGTACTATCCAGTTTTGGGCCTTTGGTATCTAAAAAAAAGCAGTTTGAGTGTGTCGCTCACTGTTCAGCCGCAAATACCTCTATTTAAAAAAGTGTGGTATACCCCAGTAAACAATAACTGTGGTTTTGCCATCCCACGGTAAAAAATCTCTATTATTCAGCTTTTGGTAGTTTTTTCCGTAAAGAAAAACAGTAGTGTCTCCTGACTGTTGTGACACAAAAATATATCTGTTGAAAATAGTCTTGTGTAGGCCCGACATCCCAGTGTGGTTTCGCAGTTCCACGGGTCAAATCGCTGTACTATCCAGTTTTGGGCCTTTGGTATCTAAAAAAAAGCAGTTTGAGTGTGTCGCTCACTGTTCAGCCGCAAATACCTCTATTTAAAAAAGTGTGGTATACCCCAGTAAACAATAACTGTGGTTTTGCCGTCCCATGGTAAAAAATCTCAATTATTCAGCTTTTGGTAGTTTTTTCCGTAAAGAAAAACAGTAGTGTCTCCTGACTGTTGTGACACAAAAATATATCTGTTGAAAATAAGTCTTGTGTAGGCCCGACATCCCAGTGTGTTTTCGCAGTTCCACGGGTCAAATCGCTGTACTATCCAGTTTTGGGCCTTTGGTATCTAAAAAAAAAGCAGTTTGAGTGTGTCGCTCACTGTTCTGCCGCAAATATCTCTATTTAAAAAAGTGTGGTATACCCCAGTAAACAATAACTGTGGTTTTGCCATCCCATGGTAAAAAATCTCAATTATTCAGCTTTTGGTAGTTTTTTCCGTAAAGAAAAACAGTAGTGTCTCCTGACTGTTGTGACACAAAAATATATCTGTTGAAAATAGTCTTGTGTAGGCCCAACATCCCAGTGTGGTTTCGCAGTTCCACGGGTCAAATCGCTGTACTATCCAGTTTTGGGCCTTTTTTACCTAAAAAAAAAGCAGTTTGAGTGTGTCGCTCACTGTTCAGCCGCAAATATCTCTATTTAAAAAAGTGTGGTATACCCCAGTAAACAATAACTGTGGTTTTGCCATCCCATGGTAAAAAATCTCTATTATTCAGCTTTTGGTAGTTTTTTCCGTAAAGAAAAACAGTAGTGTCTCCTGACTGTTGTGACACAAAAATATATCTGTTGAAAATAGTCTTGTGTAGGCCCGACATCCCAGTGTGGTTTCACAGTTCCACGGGTCAAATCGCTGTACTATCCAGTTTTGGGCCTTTGGTATCTAAAAAAAAGCAGTTTCAGTGTGTCGCTCACTGTTCAGCCGCAAATATCTCTATTTAAAAAAGTGTGGTATACCCCAGTAAACAATAACTGTGGTTTTGCCATCCCACGGTAAAAAATCTCTATTATTCAGCTTTTGGTAGTTTTTTCCATAAAGAAAAACAGTAGTGTCTCCTGACTGTTGTGACACAAAAATATATCTGTTGAAAATAAGTCTTGTGTAGGCCCGACATCCCAGTGTGTTTTCGCAGTTCCACGGGTCAAATCGCTGTACTATCCAGTTTTGGGCCTTTGGTATCTAAAAAAAAGCAGTTTGAGTGTGTCGCTCACTGTTCAGCCGCAAATATCTCTATTTAAAAAAGTGTGGTATACCCCAGTAAACAATAACTGTGGTTTTGCCATCCCACGGTAAAAAATCTCTATTATTCAGCTTTTGGTAGTTTTTTCCGTAAAGAAAAACAGTAGTGTCTCCTGACTGTTGTGACACAAAAATATATCTGTTGAAAATAGTCTTGTGTAGGCCCGACATCCCAGTGTGGTTTCGCAGTTCCACGGGTCAAATCGCTGTACTATCCAGTTTTGGGCCTTTGGTATCTAAAAAAAAGCAGTTTGAGTGTGTCGCTCACTGTTCAGCCGCAAATACCTCTATTTAAAAAAGTGTGGTATACCCCAGTAAACAATAACTGTGGTTTTGCAATCCCACAGTAAAAAATCTCTTTTATTCAGCTTTTGGTAGTTTTTTCCATAAAGAAAAACAGTAGTGTCTCCTGACTGTTGTGACACAAAAATGTATCTGTTGAAAATAGTCTTGTGTAGGCCTGACATCCCAGTGTGGTTTCGCAGTTCCACGGGTCAAATCGCTGTACTATCCAGTTTTGGGCCTTTGGTATCTAAAAAAAAAAGCAGTTTGAGTGTGTCGCTCACTGTTCTGCCGCAAATATCTCTATTTAAAAAAGTGTGGTATACCCCAGTAAACAATAACTGTGGTTTTGCCATCCCATGGTAAAAAATCTCAATTATTCAGCTTTTGGTAGTTTTTTCCGTAAAGAAAAACAGTAGTGTCTCCTGACTGTTGTGACACAAAAATATATCTGTTGAAAATAGTCTTGTGTAGGCCCAACATCCCAGTGTGGTTTCGCAGTTCCACGGGTCAAATCGCTGTACTATCCAGTTTTGGGCCTTTGGTACCTAATAAAAAAGCAGTTTGAGTGTGTCGCTCACTGTTCAGCCGCAAATATCTCTATTTAAAAAAGTGTGGTATACCCCAGTAAACAATAACTGTGGTTTTGCCATCCCACGGTAAAAAATCTCTATTATTCAGCTTTTGGTAGTTTTTTCCATAAAGAAAAACAGGAGTGTCTCCTGACTGTTGTGACACAAAAATATATCTGTTGAAAATAAGTCTTGTGTAGGCCCGACATCCCAGTGTGTTTTCGCAGTTCCAAGGGTCAAATCGCTGTACTATCCAGTTTTGGGCCTTTGGTATCTAAAAAAAAAAGCAGTTTGAGTGTGTCGCTCACTGTTCAGCCGCAAATATCTCTATTTAAAAAAGTGTGGTATACCCCAGTAAACAATAACTGTGGTTTTGCCATCCCACGGTAAAAAATCTCTATTATTCAGCTTTTGGTAGTTTTTTCCATAAAGAAAAAAAGTATTGTCTCCTGACTGTTGTGACACAAAAATATATCTGTTGAAAATAGTCTTGTGTAGGCCCGACATCCCAGTGTGGTTTCGCAGTTCCACGGGTCAAATCGCTGTACTATCCAGTTTTGGGCCTTTGGTATCTAAAAAAAAGCAGTTTGAGTGTGTCGCTCACTGTTCAGCCGCAAATATCTCTATTTAAAAGAGTGTGGTATACCCCAGTAAACAATAACTGTGGTTTTGCCATCCCACGGTAAAAAATCTCTATTATTCAGTTTTTGGTAGTTTTTTCCATAAAGAAAAACAGTAGTGTCTCCTGACTGTTGTGACACAAAAATATATCTGTTGAAAATAGTCTTGTGTAGGCCCGCCATCCCAGTGTGGTTTCGCAGTTCCACGGGTCAAATCGCTGTACTATCCAGTTTTGGGCCTTTGGTATCTAAAAAAAAAGCAGTTTGAGTGTGTCGCTCACTGTTCTGCCGCAAATATCTCTATTTAAAAAAGTGTGGTATACCGCAGTAAACAATAACTGTGGTTTTGCCATCCCATGGTAAAAAATCTCTATTATTCAGCTTTTGGTAGTTTTTTCTGTAAAGAAAAACAGTAGTGTCTCCTGACTGTTGTGACACAAAAATATATCTGTTGTAAATAGTCTTGTGTAGGCCCGACATCCCAGTGTGGTTTCGCAGTTCCACGGGTCAAATCGCTGTACTATCCAGTTTTGGGCCTTTGGTACCTAAAAAAAAAGCAGTTTGAGTGTGTCGCTCACTGTTCTGCCGCAAATATCTCTATTTAAAAAAGTGTGGTATACCCCAGTAAACAATAACTGTGGTTTTGCCATCCCATGGTAAAAAATCTCTATTATTCAGCTTTTGGTAGTTTTTTCTGTAAAGAAAAACAGTAGTGTCTCCTGACTGTTGTGACACAAAAATATATCTGTTGAAAATACTCTTGTGTAGGCCCGACATCCCAGTGTGGTTTCGCAGTTCCACGGGTCAAATCGCTGTACTATCCAGTTTTGGGCCTTTGGTACCTAAAAAAAAGCAGTTTGAGTGTGTCGCTCACTGTTCAGCCGCAAATATCTCTATTTAAAAAAGTGTGGTATACCCCAGTAAACAATAACTGTGGTTTTGCCATCCCATGGTAAAAAATCTCTATTATTCAGCTTTTGGTAGTTTTTTTCCTTAAAGAAAAACAGTAGTGTCTCCTGACTGTTGTGACACAAAAATGTATCTGTTGAAAATAGTCTTGTGTAGGCCCGAAATCCCAGTGTGGTTTCGCAGTTCCACGGGTCAAATCGCTGTACTATCCAGTTTTGGGCCTTTGGTACCTAAAAAAAAAGCAGTTTGAGTGTGTCTCTCACTGTTCAGCCGCAAATATCTCTATTTAAAAAAGTGTGGTATACCCCAGTAAACAATAACTGTGGTTTTGCCATCCCATGGTAAAAAATCTCTATTATTCAGCTTTTGGTAGTTTTTTCCGTAAAGAAAAACAGTAGTGTCTCCTGACTGTTGTGACACAAAAATATATCTGTTGAAAATAGTCTTGTGTAGGCCCGACATCCCAGTGTGGTTTCACAGTTCCACGGGTCAAATCGCTGTACTATCCAGTTTTGGGCCTTTGGTATCTAAAAAAAAAAGCAGTTTGAGTGTGTCGCTCACTGTTCTGCCGCAAATATCTCTATTTAAAAAAGTGTGGTATACCCCAGTAAACAATAACTGTGGTTTTGCCATCCCATGGTAAAAAATCTCAATTATTCAGCTTTTGGTAGTTTTTTCCGTAAAGAAAAACAGTAGTGTCTCCTGACTGTTGTGACACAAAAATATATCTGTTGAAAATAGTCTTGTGTAGGCCCAACATCCCAGTGTGGTTTCGCAGTTCCACGGGTCAAATCGCTGTACTATCCAGTTTTGGGCCTTTGGTACCTAATAAAAAAGCAGTTTGAGTGTGTCGCTCACTGTTCAGCCGCAAATATCTCTATTTAAAAAAGTGTGGTATACCCCAGTAAACAATAACTGTGGTTTTGCCATCCCACGGTAAAAAATCTCTATTATTCAGCTTTTGGTAGTTTTTTCCATAAAGAAAAACAGGAGTGTCTCCTGACTGTTGTGACACAAAAATATATCTGTTGAAAATAAGTCTTGTGTAGGCCCGACATCCCAGTGTGTTTTCGCAGTTCCAAGGGTCAAATCGCTGTACTATCCAGTTTTGGGCCTTTGGTATCTAAAAAAAAAAGCAGTTTGAGTGTGTCGCTCACTGTTCAGCCGCAAATATCTCTATTTAAAAAAGTGTGGTATACCCCAGTAAACAATAACTGTGGTTTTGCCATCCCACGGTAAAAAATCTCTATTATTCAGCTTTTGGTAGTTTTTTCCATAAAGAAAAAAAGTATTGTCTCCTGACTGTTGTGACACAAAAATATATCTGTTGAAAATAGTCTTGTGTAGGCCCGACATCCCAGTGTGGTTTCGCAGTTCCACGGGTCAAATCGCTGTACTATCCAGTTTTGGGCCTTTGGTATCTAAAAAAAAGCAGTTTGAGTGTGTCGCTCACTGTTCAGCCGCAAATATCTCTATTTAAAAGAGTGTGGTATACCCCAGTAAACAATAACTGTGGTTTTGCCATCCCACGGTAAAAAATCTCTATTATTCAGTTTTTGGTAGTTTTTTCCATAAAGAAAAACAGTAGTGTCTCCTGACTGTTGTGACACAAAAATATATCTGTTGAAAATAGTCTTGTGTAGGCCCGCCATCCCAGTGTGGTTTCGCAGTTCCACGGGTCAAATCGCTGTACTATCCAGTTTTGGGCCTTTGGTATCTAAAAAAAAAGCAGTTTGAGTGTGTCGCTCACTGTTCTGCCGCAAATATCTCTATTTAAAAAAGTGTGGTATACCGCAGTAAACAATAACTGTGGTTTTGCCATCCCATGGTAAAAAATCTCTATTATTCAGCTTTTGGTAGTTTTTTCTGTAAAGAAAAACAGTAGTGTCTCCTGACTGTTGTGACACAAAAATATATCTGTTGTAAATAGTCTTGTGTAGGCCCGACATCCCAGTGTGGTTTCGCAGTTCCACGGGTCAAATCGCTGTACTATCCAGTTTTGGGCCTTTGGTACCTAAAAAAAAAGCAGTTTGAGTGTGTCGCTCACTGTTCTGCCGCAAATATCTCTATTTAAAAAAGTGTGGTATACCCCAGTAAACAATAACTGTGGTTTTGCCATCCCATGGTAAAAAATCTCTATTATTCAGCTTTTGGTAGTTTTTTCTGTAAAGAAAAACAGTAGTGTCTCCTGACTGTTGTGACACAAAAATATATCTGTTGAAAATACTCTTGTGTAGGCCCGACATCCCAGTGTGGTTTCGCAGTTCCACGGGTCAAATCGCTGTACTATCCAGTTTTGGGCCTTTGGTACCTAAAAAAAAGCAGTTTGAGTGTGTCGCTCACTGTTCAGCCGCAAATATCTCTATTTAAAAAAGTGTGGTATACCCCAGTAAACAATAACTGTGGTTTTGCCATCCCATGGTAAAAAATCTCTATTATTCAGCTTTTGGTAGTTTTTTTCCTTAAAGAAAAACAGTAGTGTCTCCTGACTGTTGTGACACAAAAATGTATCTGTTGAAA
This sequence comes from Phyllobates terribilis, assembly GCF_046119375.1. Taxonomy (NCBI): domain Eukaryota; kingdom Metazoa; phylum Chordata; class Amphibia; order Anura; family Dendrobatidae; genus Phyllobates; species Phyllobates terribilis. The sequence continues at coordinate 452,088,325 of NW_027362764.1, forward strand.
ATAGTCTTGTGTAGGCCCGAAATCCCAGTGTGGTTTCGCAGTTCCACGGGTCAAATCGCTGTACTATCCAGTTTTGGGCCTTTGGTACCTAAAAAAAAAGCAGTTTGAGTGTGTCTCTCACTGTTCAGCCGCAAATATCTCTATTTAAAAAAGTGTGGTATACCCCAGTAAACAATAACTGTGGTTTTGCCATCCCATGGTAAAAAATCTCTATTATTCAGCTTTTGGTAGTTTTTTCCGTAAAGAAAAACAGTAGTGTCTCCTGACTGTTGTGACACAAAAATATATCTGTTGAAAATAGTCTTGTGTAGGCCCGACATCCCAGTGTGGTTTCACAGTTCCACGGGTCAAATCGCTGTACTATCCAGTTTTGGGCCTTTGGTATCTAAAAAAAAGCAGTTTCAGTGTGTCGCTCACTGTTCAGCCGCAAATATCTCTATTTAAAAAAGTGTGGTATACCCCAGTAAACAATAACTGTGGTTTTGCCATCCCACGGTAAAAAATCTCTATTATTCAGCTTTTGGTAGTTTTTTCCATAAAGAAAAACAGTAGTGTCTCCTGACTGTTGTGACACAAAAATATATCTGTTGAAAATAAGTCTTGTGTACCCCCGACATCCCAGTGTGTTTTCGCAGTTCCACGGGTCAAATCGCTGTACTATCCAGTTTTGGGCCTTTGGTATCTAAAAAAAAAGCAGTTTGAGTGTGTCGCTCACTGTTCTGCCGCAAATATCTCTATTTAAAAAAGTGTGGTATACCCCAGTAAACAATAACTGTGGTTTTGCCATCCCATGGTAAAAAATCTCTATTATTCAGCTTTTGGTAGTTTTTTCTGTAAAGAAAAACAGTAGTGTCTCCTGACTGTTGTGACACAAAAATATATCTCTTGAAAATACTCTTGTGTAGGCCCGACATCCCAGTGTGGTTTCGCAGTTCCACGGGTCAAATCGCTGTACTATCCAGTTTTGGGCCTTTGGTACCTAAAAAAAAGCAGTTTGAGTGTGTCGCTCACTGTTCAGCCGCAAATATCTCTATTTAAAAAAGTGTGGTATACCCCAGTAAACAATAACTGTGGTTTTGCCATCCCATGGTAAAAAATCTCTATTATTCAGCTTTTGGTAGTTTTTTTCCTTAAAGAAAAACAGTAGTGTCTCCTGACTGTTGTGACACAAAAATGTATCTGTTGAAAATAGTCTTGTGTAGGCCCGAAATCCCAGTGTGGTTTCGCAGTTCCACGGGTCAAATCGCTGTACTATCCAGTTTTGGGCCTTTGGTACCTAAAAAAAAAGCAGTTTGAGTGTGTCGCTCACTGTTCAGCCGCAAATATCTCTATTTAAAAAAGTGTGGTATACCCCAGTAAACAATAACTGTGGTTTTGCCATCCCATGGTAAAAAATCTCTATTATTCAGCTTTTGGTAGTTTTTTCCGTAAAGAAAAACAGTAGTGTCTCCTGACTGTTGTGACACAAAAATATATCTGTTGAAAATAGTCTTGTGTAGGCCCGACATCCCAGTGTGGTTTCACAGTTCCACGGGTCAAATCGCTGTACTATCCAGTTTTGGGCCTTTGGTATCTAAAAAAAAGCAGTTTCAGTGTGTCGCTCACTGTTCAGCCGCAAATATCTCTATTTAAAAAAGTGTGGTATACCCCAGTAAACAATAACTGTGGTTTTGCCATCCCACGGTAAAAAATCTCTATTATTCAGCTTTTGGTAGTTTTTTCCATAAAGAAAAACAGTAGTGTCTCCTGACTGTTGTGACACAAAAATATATCTGTTGAAAATAGTCTTGTGTAGGCCCGACATCCCAGTGTGGTTTCGCAGTTCCAGGGGTCAAATCGCTGTACTATCCAGTTTTGGGCCTTTGGTATCTAAAAAAAAAGCAGTTTGAGTGTGTCGCTCACTGTTCTGCCGCAAATATCTCTATTTAAAAAAATGTGGTATACCCCAGTAAACAATAACTGTGGTTTTGCCATCCCATGGTAAAAAATCTCTATTATTCAGCTTTTGGTAGTTTTTTTCCGTAAAGAAAAACAGTAGTGTCTCCTGACTGTTGTGACACAAAAATGTATCTGTTGAAAATAGTCTTGTGTAGGCCCGAAATCCCAGTGTGGTTTCGCAGTTCCACGGGTCAAATCGCTGTACTATCCAGTCTTGGGCCTTTGATATCTAAAAAAAAGCAGTTTGAGTGTGTCGCTCACTGTTTAGCCGCAAATATCTCTATATAAAAAAGTGTGGTATACCCCAGTAAACAAAAACTGTGGTTTTGCCATCCCACGGTAAAAAATCTCTATTATTCAGCTTTTGGTAGATTTTTCCGTAAAGAAAAACAGTAGTGTCTCCTGACTGTTGTGACACAAAAATATATCTGTTGAAAATAGTCTTGTGTAGGCCCGACATCCCAGTGTGGTTTCGCAGTTCCACGGGTCAAATCGCTGTACTATCCAGTTTTGGGCCTTTGGTACCTAAAAAAAAAGCAGTTTGAGTGTGTCGCTCACTGTTCAGCCGCAAATATCTCTATTTAAAAAAGTGTGGTATACCCCAGTAAACAATAACTGTGGTTTTGCCATCCCATGGTAAAAAATCTCTATTATTCAGCTTTTAATAGTTTTTTTCCTTAAAGAAAAACAGTAGTGTCTCCTGACTGTTGTGACACAAAAATGTATCTGTTGAAAATAGTCTTGTGTAGGCCCGAAATCCCAGTGTGGTTTCGCAGTTCCACGGGTCAAATCACTGTACTATCCAGTTTTGGGCCTTTGGTACCTAAAAAAAAAGCAGTTTGAGTGTGTCGCTCACTGTTCAGCCGCAAATATCTCTATTTAAAAAAGTGTGGTATACCCCAGTAAACAATAACTGTGGTTTTGCCATCCCATGGTAAAAAATCTCTATTATTCAGCTTTTGGTAGTTTTTTCCGTAAAGAAAAACAGTAGTGTCTCCTGACTGTTGTGACACAAAAATATATCTGTTGAAAATAGTCTTGTGTAGGCCCGACATCCCAGTGTGGTTTCACAGTTCCACGGGTCAAATCGCTGTACTATCCAGTTTTGGGCCTTTGGTATCTAAAAAAAAGCAGTTTCAGTGTGTCGCTCACTGTTCAGCCGCAAATATCTCTATTTAAAAAAGTGTGGTATACCCCAGTAAACAATAACTGTGGTTTTGCCATCCCACGGTAAAAAATCTCTATTATTCAGCTTTTGGTAGTTTTTTCCATAAAGAAAAACAGTAGTGTCTCCTGACTGTTGTGACACAAAAATATATCTGTTGAAAATAGTCTTGTGTAGGCCCGACATCCCAGTGTGGTTTCGCAGTTCCACGGGTCAAATCGCTGTACTATCCAGTTTTGGGCCTTTGGTACCTAAAAAAAAAGCAGTTTGAGTGTGTCGCTCACTGTTCTGCCGCAAATATCTCTATTTAAAAAAGTGTGGTATACCCCAGTAAACAATAACTGTGGTTTTGCCATCCCATGGTAAAAAATCTCTATTATTCAGCTTTTGGTAGTTTTTTCTGTAAAGAAAAACGGTAGTGTCTCCTGACTGTTGTGACACAAAAATATATCTGTTGAAAATACTCTTGTGTAGGCCCGACATCCCAGTGTGGTTTCGCAGTTCCACGGGTCAAATCGCTGTACTATCCAGTTTTGGGCCTTTGGTACCTAAAAAAAAAGCAGTTTGAGTGTGTCGCTCACTGTTCAGCCGCAAATATCTCTATTTAAAAAAGTGTGGTATACCCCAGTAAACAATAACTGTGGTTTTGCCATCCCATGGTAAAAAATCTCTATTATTCAGCTTTTGGTAGTTTTTTTCCTTAAAGAAAAACAGTAGTGTCTCCTGACTGTTGTGACACAAAAATGTATCTGTTGAAAATAGTCTTGTGTAGGCCCGAAATCCCAGTGTGGTTTCGCAGTTCCACGGGTCAATTCGCTGTACTATCCAGTTTTGGGCCTTTGGTACCTAAAAAAAAAGCAGTTTGAGTGTGTCGCTCACTGTTCAGCCGCAAATATCTCTATTTAAAAAAGTGTGGTATACCCCAGTAAACAATAACTGTGGTTTTGCCATCCCATGGTAAAAAATCTCTATTATTCAGCTTTTGGTAGTTTTTTCCGTAAAGAAAAACAGTAGTGTCTCCTGACTGTTGTGACACAAAAATATATCTGTTGAAAATAGTCTTGTGTAGGCCCGACATCCCAGTGTGGTTTCACAGTTCCACGGGTCAAATCGCTGTACTATCCAGTTTTGGGCCTTTGGTATCTAAAAAAAAGCAGTTTCAGTGTGTCGCTCACTGTTCAGCCGCAAATATCTCTATTTAAAAAAGTGTGGTATACCCCAGTAAACAATAACTGTGGTTTTGCCATCCCACGGTAAAAAATCTCTATTATTCAGCTTTTGGTAGTTTTTTCCATAAAGAAAAACAGTAGTGTCTCCTGACTGTTGTGACACAAAAATATATCTGTTGAAAATAGTCTTGTGTAGGCCCGACATCCCAGTGTGGTTTCGCAGTTCCACGGGTCAAATCGCTGTACTATCCAGTTTTGGGCCTTTGGTATCTAAAAAAAAAGCAGTTTGAGTGTGTCGCTCACTGTTCTGCCGCAAATATCTCTATTTAAAAAAGTGTGGTATACCCCAGTAAACAATAACTGTGGTTTTGCCATCCCATGGTAAAAAATCTCTATTATTCAGCTTTTGGTAGTTTTTTCCGTAAAGAAAAACAGTAGTGTCTCCTGACTGTTGTGACACAAAAATATATCTGTTGAAAATAGTCTTGTGTAGGCCCGACATCCCAGTGTGGTTTCACAGTTCCACGGGTCAAATCGCTGTACTATCCAGTTTTGGGCCTTTGGTATCTAAAAAAAAGCAGTTTCAGTGTGTCGCTCACTGTTCAGCCGCAAATATCTCTATTTAAAAAAGTGTGGTATACCCCAGTAAACAATAACTGTGGTTTTGCCATCCCACGGTAAAAAATCTCTATTATTCAGCTTTTGGTAGTTTTTTCCATAAAGAAAAACAGTAGTGTCTCCTGACTGTTGTGACACAAAAATATATCTGTTGAAAATAAGTCTTGTGTACCCCCGACATCCCAGTGTGTTTTCGCAGTTCCACGGGTCAAATCGCTGTACTATCCAGTTTTGGGCCTTTGGTATCTAAAAAAAAAGCAGTTTGAGTGTGTCGCTCACTGTTCAGCCGCAAGTATCTCTATTTAAAAAAGTGTGGTATACCCCAATAAACAATAACTGTGGTTTTGCCATCCCACGGTAAAAAATCTCTATTATTCTGCTTTTGGTAGTTTTTTCCATAAAGAAAAACAGTAGTGTCTCCTGACTGTTGTGACACAAAAATGTATCTGTTGAAAATAGTCTTGTGTAGGCCTGACATCCCAGTGTGGTTTCGCAGTTCCACGGGTCAAATCGCTGTACTATCCAGTTTTGGGCCTTTGGTATCTAAAAAAAAAGCAGTTTGAGTGTGTCGCTCACTGTTCAGCCGCAAATGTCTCTATTTAAAAAAGTGTGGTATACCCCAGTAAACAATAACTGTGGTTTTGCCATCCGACGGTAAAAAATCTCTATTATTCAGCTTTTGGTAGTTTTTTCCATAAAGAAAAAAAGTAGTGTCTCCTGACTGGTGTGACACAAATATATATCTGTTGAAAATAGTCTTGTGTAGGCCCGACATCCCAGTGTGGTTTCGCAGTTCCACGGGTCAAATCGCTGTACTATCCAGTTTTGGGCCTTTGGTATCTAAAAAAAAGCAGTTTGAGTGTGTTGCTCACTGTTCAGCCGCAAATACCTCTATTTAAAAAGTGTGGTATACCCCAGTAAACAATAACTGTGGTTTTGCCATCCCACGGTAAAAAATCTCTATTATTCAGCTTTTGGTAGTTTTTTCCATAAAGAAAAACAGTAGTGTCTCCTGACTGTTGTGACACAAAAATATATCTGTTGAAAATAGTCTTGTGTAGGCCCGACATCCCAGTGTGGTTTCGCAGTTCCACGGGTCAAATCGCTGTACTATCCAGTTTTGGGCCTTTGGTATCTAAAAAAAAAGCAGTTTGAGTGTGTCGCTCACTGTTCTGCCGCAAATATCTCTATTTAAAAAAGTGTGGTATACCCCAGTAAACAATAACTGTGGTTTTGCCATCCCATGGTAAAAAATCTCTATTATTCAGCTTTTGGTAGTTTTTTCTGTAAAGAAAAACAGTAGTGTCTCCTGACTGTTGTGACACAAAAATATATCTGTTGAAAATACTCTTGTGTAGGCCCGACATCCCAGTGTGGTTTCGCAGTTCCACGGGTCAAATCGCTGTACTATCCAGTTTTGGGCCTTTGGTACCTAAAAAAAAGCAGTTTGAGTGTGTCGCTCACTGTTCAGCCGCAAATATCTCTATTTAAAAAAGTGTGGTATACCCCAGTAAACAATAACTGTGGTTTTGCTATCCCATGGTAAAAAATCTCTATTATTCAGCTTTTGGTAGTTTTTTCCTTAAAGAAAAACAGTAGTGTCTCCTGACTGTTGTGACACAAAAATGTATCTGTTGAAAATAGTCTTGTGTAGGCCTGAAATCCCAGTGTGGTTTCGCAGTTCCACGGGTCAAATCGCTGTACTATCCAGTTTTGGGCCTTTGGTACCTAAAAAAAAAGCAGTTTGAGTGTGTCGCTCACTGTTCAGCCGCAAATATCTCTATTTAAAAAAGTGTGGTATACCCCAGTAAACAATAACTGTGGTTTTGCCATCCCATGGTAAAAAATCTCTATTATTCAGCTTTTGGTAGTTTTTTCCGTAAAGAAAAACAGTAGTGTCTCCTGACTGTTGTGACACAAAAATATATCTGTTGAAAATAGTCTTGTGTAGGCCCGACATCCCAGTGTGGTTTCACAGTTCCACGGGTCAAATCGCTGTACTATCCAGTTTTGGGCCTTTGGTATCTAAAAAAAAGCAGTTTCAGTGTGTCGCTCACTGTTCAGCCGCAAATATCTCTATTTAAAAAAGTGTGGTATACCCCAGTAAACAATAACTGTGGTTTTGCCATCCCACGGTAAAAAATCTCTATTATTCAGCTTTTGGTAGTTTTTTCCATAAAGAAAAACAGTAGTGTCTCCTGACTGTTGTGACACAAAAATATATCTGTTGAAAATAGTCTTGTGTAGGCCCGACATCCCAGTGTGGTTTCGCAGTTCCACGGGTCAAATCGCTGTACTATCCAGTTTTGGGCCTTTGGTATCTAAAAAAAAAGCAGTTTGAGTGTGTCGCTCACTGTTCTGCCGCAAATATCTCTATTTAAAAAAGTGTGGTATACCCCAGTAAACAATAACTGTGGTTTTGCCATCCCATGGTAAAAAATCTCTATTATTCAGCTTTTGGTAGTTTTTTTCCGTAAAGAAAAACAGTAGTGTCTCCTGACTGTTGTGACACAAAAATGTATCTGTTGAAAATAGTCTTGTGTAGGCCCGAAATCCCAGTGTGGTTTCGCAGTTCCACGGGTCAAATCGCTGTACTATCCAGTCTTGGGCCCTTGATATCTAAAAAAAAGCAGTTTGAGTGTGTCGCTCACTGTTTAGCCGCAAATATCTCTATATAAAAAAGTGTGGTATACCCCAGTAAACAAAAACTGTGGTTTTGCCATCCCACGGTAAAAAATCTCTATTATTCAGCTTTTGGTAGATTTTTCCGTAAAGAAAAACAGTAGTGTCTCCTGACTGTTGTGACACAAAAATATATCTGTTGAAAATAGTCTTGTGTAGGCCCGACATCCCAGTGTGGTTTCGCAGTTCCACGGGTCAAATCGCTGTACTATCCAGTTTTGGGCCTTTGGTACCTAAAAAAAAAGCAGTTTGAGTGTGTCGCTCACTGTTCTGCCGCAAATATCTCTATTTAAAAAAGTGTGGTATACCCCAGTAAACAATAACTGTGGTTTTGCCATCCCATGGTAAAAAATCTCTATTATTCAGCTTTTGGTAGTTTTTTCTGTAAAGAAAAACAGTAGTGTCTCCTGACTGTTGTGACACAAAAATATATCTGTTGAAAATACTCTTGTGTAGGCCCGACATCCCAGTGTTGTTTCGCAGTTCCACGGGTCAAATCGCTGTACTATCCAGTTTTGGGCCTTTGGTACCTAAAAAAAAGCAGTTTGAGTGTGTCGCTCACTGTTCAGCCGCAAATATCTCTATTTAAAAAAGTGTGGTATACCCCAGTAAACAATAACTGTGGTTTTGCTATCCCATGGTAAAAAATCTCTATTATTCAGCTTTTGGTAGTTTTTTCCTTAAAGAAAAACAGTAGTGTCTCCTGACTGTTGTGACACAAAAATGTATCTGTTGAAAATAGTCTTGTGTAGGCCCGAAATCCCAGTGTGGTTTCGCAGTTCCACGGGTCAAATCGCTGTACTATCCAGTTTTGGGCCTTTGGTACCTAAAAAAAAAGCAGTTTGAGTGTGTCGCTCACTGTTCAGCCGCAAATATCTCTATTTAAAAAAGTGTGGTATACCCCAGTAAACAATAACTGTGGTTTTGCCATCCCATGGTAAAAAATCTCTATTATTCAGCTTTTGGTAGTTTTTTCCGTAAAGAAAAACAGTAGTGTCTCCTGACTGTTGTGACACAAAAATATATCTGTTGAAAATAGTCTTGTGTAGGCCCGACATCCCAGTGTGGTTTCACAGTTCCACGGGTCAAATCGCTGTACTATCCAGTTTTGGGCCTTTGGTATCTAAAAAAAAGCAGTTTCAGTGTGTCGCTCACTGTTCAGCCGCAAATATCTCTATTTAAAAAAGTGTGGTATACCCCAGTAAACAATAACTGTGGTTTTGCCATCCCACGGTAAAAAATCTCTATTATTCAGCTTTTGGTAGTTTTTTCCATAAAGAAAAACAGTAGTGTCTCCTGACTGTTGTGACACAAAAATATATCTGTTGAAAATAGTCTTGTGTAGGCCCGACATCCCAGTGTGGTTTCGCAGTTCCACGGGTCAAATCGCTGTACTATCCAGTTTTGGGCCTTTGGTATCTAAAAAAAAAGCAGTTTGAGTGTGTCGCTCACTGTTCTGCCGCAAATATCTCTATTTAAAAAAGTGTGGTATACCCCAGTAAACAATAACTGTGGTTTTGCCATCCCATGGTAAAAAATCTCTATTATTCAGCTTTTGGTAGTTTTTTTCCGTAAAGAAAAACAGTAGTGTCTCCTGACTGTTGTGACACAAAAATATATCTGTTGAAAATAGTCTTGTGTAGGCCCGACATCCCAGTGTGGTTTCGCAGTTCCACGGGTCAAATCGCTGTACTATCCAGTTTTGGGCCTTTGGTATCTAAAAAAAAAGCAGTTTGAGTGTGTCGCTCACTGTTCTGCCGCAAATATCTCTATTTAAAAAAGTGTGGTATACCCCAGTAAACAATAACTGTGGTTTTGCCATCCCATGGTAAAAAATCTCTATTATTCAGCTTTTGGTAGTTTTTTTCCGTAAAGAAAAACAGTAGTGTCTCCTGACTGTTGTGACACAAAAATATATCTGTTGAAAATAGTCTTGTGTAGGCCCGACATCCCAGTGTGGTTTCACAGTTCCACGGGTCAAATCGCTGTACTATCCAGTTTTGGGCCTTTGGTATCTAAAAAAAAGCATTTTCAGTGTGTCGCTCACTGTTCAGCCGCAAATATCTCTATTTAAAAAAGTGTGGTATACCCCAGTAAACAATAACTGTGGTTTTGCCATCCCACGGTAAAAAATCTCTATTATTCAGCTTTTGGTAGTTTTTTCCATAAAGAAAAACAGTAGTGTCTCCTGACTGTTGTGACACAAAAATATATCTGTTGAAAATAGTCTTGTGTAGGCTCGACATCCCAGTGTGGTTTCGCAGTTCCACGGGTCAAATCGCTGTACTATCCAGTTTTGGGCCTTTGGTATCTAAAAAAAAAGCAGTTTGAGTGTGTCGCTCACTGTTCTGCCGCAAATATCTCTATTTAAAAAAGTGTGGTATACCCCAGTAAACAATAACTGTGGTTTTGCCATCCCATGGTAAAAAATCTCTATTATTCAGCTTTTGGTAGTTTTTTTCCGTAAAGAAAAACAGTAGTGTCTCCTGACTGTTGTGACACAAAAATGTATCTGTTGAAAATAGTCTTGTGTAGGCCCGAAATCCCAGTGTGGTTTCGTAGTTCCACGGGTCAAATCGCTGTACTATCCAGTCTTGGGCCTTTGATATCTAAAAAAAAGCAGTTTGAGTGTGTCGCTCACTGTTCAGCCGCAAATATCTCTATTTAAAAAAGTGTGGTATACCCCAGTAAACAATAACTGTGGTTTTGCCATCCCACGGTAAAAAATCTCTATTATTCAGCTTTTGGTAGTTTTTTCCGTAAAGAAAAACAGTAGTGTCTCCTGACTGTTGTGACACAAAAATATATCTGTTGAAAATAGTCTTGTGTAGGCCCGACATCCCAGTGTGGTTTCGCAGTTCCACGGGTCAAATCGCTGTACTATCCAGTTTTGGGCCTTTGGTATCTAAAAAAAAGCAGTTTGAGTGTGTCGCTCACTGTTCAGCCGCAAATACCTCTATTTAAAAAAGTGTGGTATACCCCAGTAAACAATAACTGTGGTTTTGCAATCCCACAGTAAAAAATCTCTTTTATTCAGCTTTTGGTAGTTTTTTCCATAAAGAAAAACAGTAGTGTCTCCTGACTGTTGTGACACAAAAATGTATCTGTTGAAAATAGTCTTGTGTAGGCCCGAAATCCCAGTGTGGTTTCGCAGTTCCACGGGTCAAATCGCTGTACTATCCAGTCTTGGGCCCTTGATATCTAAAAAAAAGCAGTTTGAGTGTGTCGCTCACTGTTTAGCCGCAAATATCTCTATATAAAAAAGTGTGGTATACCCCAGTAAACAAAAACTGTGGTTTTGCCATCCCACGGTAAAAAATCTCTATTATTCAGCTTTTGGTAGATTTTTCCGTAAAGAAAAACAGTAGTGTCTCCTGACTGTTGTGACACAAAAATATATCTGTTGAAAATAGTCTTGTGTAGGCCCGACATCCCAGTGTGGTTTCGCAGTTCCACGGGTCAAATCGCTGTACTATCCAGTTTTGGGCCTTTGGTACCTAAAAAAAAAGCAGTTTGAGTGTGTCGCTCACTGTTCAGCCGCAAATATCTCTATTTAAAAAAGTGTGGTATACCCCAGTAAACAATAACTGTGGTTTTGCCATCCCATGGTAAAAAATCTCTATTATTCAGCTTTTGGTAGTTTTTTCCGTAAAGAAAAACAGTAGTGTCTCCTGACTGTTGTGACACAAAAATATATCTGTTGAAAATAGTCTTGTGTAGGCCCGACATCCCAGTGTGGTTTCACAGTTCCACGGGTCAAATCGCTGTACTATCCAGTTTTGGGCCTTTGGTATCTAAAAAAAAGCATTTTCAGTGTGTCGCTCACTGTTCAGCCGCAAATATCTCTATTTAAAAAAGTGTGGTATACCCCAGTAAACAATAACTGTGGTTTTGCCATCCCACGGTAAAAAATCTCTATTATTCAGCTTTTGGTAGTTTTTTCCATAAAGAAAAACAGTAGTGTCTCCTGACTGTTGTGACACAAAAATATATCTGTTGAAAATAGTCTTGTGTAGGCTCGACATCCCAGTGTGGTTTCGCAGTTCCACGGGTCAAATCGCTGTACTATCCAGTTTTGGGCCTTTGGTATCTAAAAAAAAAGCAGTTTGAGTGTGTCGCTCACTGTTCTGCCGCAAATATCTCTATTTAAAAAAGTGTGGTATACCCCAGTAAACAATAACTGTGGTTTTGCCATCCCATGGTAAAAAATCTCTATTATTCAGCTTTTGGTAGTTTTTTTCCGTAAAGAAAAACAGTAGTGTCTCCTGACTGTTGTGACACAAAAATGTATCTGTTGAAAATAGTCTTGTGTAGGCCCGAAATCCCAGTGTGGTTTCGTAGTTCCACGGGTCAAATCGCTGTACTATCCAGTCTTGGGCCTTTGATATCTAAAAAAAAGCAGTTTGAGTGTGTCGCTCACTGTTCAGCCGCAAATATCTCTATTTAAAAAAGTGTGGTATACCCCAGTAAACAATAACTGTGGTTTTGCCATCCCACGGTAAAAAATCTCTATTATTCAGCTTTTGGTAGTTTTTTCCGTAAAGAAAAACAGTAGTGTCTCCTGACTGTTGTGACACAAAAATATATCTGTTGAAAATAGTCTTGTGTAGGCCCGACATCCCAGTGTGTTTTCGCAGTTCCACGGGTCAAATCGCTGTACTATCCAGTTTTGGGCCTTTGGTATCTAAAAAAAAGCAGTTTGAGTGTGTCGCTCACTGTTCAGCCGCAAATACCTCTATTTAAAAAAGTGTGGTATACCCCAGTAAACAATAACTGTGGTTTTGCAATCCCACAGTAAAAAATCTCTTTTATTCAGCTTTTGGTAGTTTTTTCCATAAAGAAAAACAGTAGTGTCTCCTGACTGTTGTGACACAAAAATGTATCTGTTGAAAATAGTCTTGTGTAGGCCTGACATCCCAGTGTGGTTTCGCAGTTCCACGGGTCAAATCGCTGTACTATCCAGTTTTGGGCCTTTGGTATCTAAAAAAAAAGCAGTTTGAGTGTGTCGCTCACTGTTCAGCCGCAAGTATCTCTATTTAAAAAAGTGTGGTATACCCCAGTAAACAATAACTGTGGTTTTGCCATCCCACGGTAAAAAATCTCTATTATTCAGCTTTTGGTAGTTTTTTCCATAAAGAAAAACAGTAGTGTCTCCTGACTGTTGTGACACAAAAATATATCTGTTGAAAATAAGTCTTGTGTAGGCCCGACATCCCAGTGTGTTTTCGCAGTTCCACGGGTCAAATCGCTGTACTATCCAGTTTTGGGCCTTTGGTATCTAAAAAAAAAGCAGTTTGAGTGTGTCGCTCACTGTTCTGCCGCAAATATCTCTATTTAAAAAAGTGTGGTTTACCCCAGTAAACAATAACTGTGGTTTTGCCATCCCATGGTAAAAAATCTCAATTATTCAGCTTTTGGTAGTTTTTTCCGTAAAGAAAAACAGTAGTGTCTCCTGACTGTTGTGACACAAAAATATATCTGTTGAAACTAAGTCTTGTGTAGGCCCGACATCCCAGTGTGTTTTCGCAGTTCCACGGGTCAAATCGCTGTACTATCCAGTTTTGGGCCTTTGGTATCTAAAAAAAAAGCAGTTTGAGTGTGTCGCTCACTGTTCTGCCGCAAATATCTCTATTTAAAAAAGTGTGGTATACCCCAGTAAACAATAACTGTGGTTTTGCCATCCCATGGTAAAAAATCTCAATTATTCAGCTTTTGGTAGTTTTTTCCGTAAAGAAAAACAGTAGTGTCTCCTGACTGTTGTGACACAAAAATATATCTGTTGAAAATAGTCTTGTGTAGGCCCAACATCCCAGTGTGGTTTCGCAGTTCCACGGGTCAAATCACTGTACTATCCAGTTTTGGGCCTTTGGTACCTAATAAAAAAGCAGTTTGAGTGTGTCGCTCACTGTTCAGCCGCAAATACCTCTATTTAAAAAAGTGTGGTATACCCCAGTAAACAATAACTGTGGTTTTGCAATCCCACAGTAAAAAATCTCTTTTATTCAGCTTTTGGTAGTTTTTTCCATAAAGAAAAACAGTAGTGTCTCCTGACTGTTGTGACACAAAAATGTATCTGTTGAAAATAGTCTTGTGTAGGCCTGACATCCCAGTGTGGTTTCGCAGTTCCACGGGTCAAATCGCTGTACTATCCAGTTTTGGGCCTTTGGTATCTAAAAAAAAAGCAGTTTGAGTGTGTCGCTCACTGTTCAGCCGCAAGTATCTCTATTTAAAAAAGTGTGGTATACCCCAGTAAACAATAACTGTGGTTTTGCCATCCCACGGTAAAAAATCTCTATTATTCAGCTTTTGGTAGTTTTTTCCATAAAGAAAAACAGTAGTGTCTCCTGACTGTTGTGACACAAAAATATATCTGTTGAAAATAAGTCTTGTGTAGGCCCGACATCCCAGTGTGTTTTCGCAGTTCCACGGGTCAAATCGCTGTACTATCCAGTTTTGGGCCTTTGGTATCTAAAAAAAAAGCAGTTTGAGTGTGTCGCTCACTGTTCTGCCGCAAATATCTCTATTTAAAAAAGTGTGGTTTACCCCAGTAAACAATAACTGTGGTTTTGCCATCCCATGGTAAAAAATCTCAATTATTCAGCTTTTGGTAGTTTTTTCCGTAAAGAAAAACAGTAGTGTCTCCTGACTGTTGTGACACAAAAATATATCTGTTGAAAATAAGTCTTGTGTAGGCCCGACATCCCAGTGTGTTTTTGCAGTTCCACGGGTCAAATCGCTGTACTATCCAGTTTTGGGCCTTTGGTATCTAAAAAAAAAGCAGTTTGAGTGTGTCGCTCACTGTTCTGCCGCAAATATCTCTATTTAAAAAAGTGTGGTATACCCCAGTAAACAATAACTGTGGTTTTGCCATCCCATGGTAAAAAATCTCAATTATTCAGCTTTTGGTAGTTTTTTCCGTAAAGAAAAACAGTAGTGTCTCCTGACTGTTGTGACACAAAAATATATCTGTTGAAAATAGTCTTGTGTAGGCCCAACATCCCAGTGTGGTTTCGCAGTTCCACGGGTCAAATCACTGTACTATCCAGTTTTGGGCCTTTGGTACCTAATAAAAAAGCAGTTTGAGTGTGTCGCTCACTGTTCAGCCGCAAATATCTCTATTTAAAAAAGTGTGGTATACCCCAGTAAACAATAACTGTGGTTTTGCCATCCCACGGTAAAAAATCTCTATTATTCAGCTTTTGGTAGTTTTTTCCATAAAGAAAAACAGTAGTGTCTCCTGACTGTTGTGACACAAAAATATATCTGTTGAAAATAAGTCTTGTGTAGGCCCGACATCCCAGTGTGTTTTCGCAGTTCCAAGGGTCAAATCGCTGTACTATCCAGTTTTGGGCCTTTGGTATCTAAAAAAAAAGCAGTTTGAGTGTGTCGCTCACTGTTCAGCCGCAAATATCTCTATTTAAAAAAGTGTGGTATACCCCAGTAAACAATAACTGTGGTTTTGCCATCCCACGGTAAAAAATCTCTATTATTCAGCTTTTGGTAGTTTTTTCCATAAAGAAAAAAAGTATTGTCTCCTGACTGTTGTGACACAAAAATATATCTGTTGAAAATAGTCTTGTGTAGGCCCGACATCCCAGTGTGGTTTCGCAGTTCCACGGGTCAAATCGCTGTACTATCCAGTTTTGGGCCTTTGGTATCTAAAAAAAAGCAGTTTGAGTGTGTCGCTCACTGTTCAGCCGCAAATATCTCTATTTAAAAAAGTGTGGTATACCCCAGTAAACAATAACTGTGGTTTTGCCATCCCACGGTAAAAAATCTCTATTATTCAGTTTTTGGTAGTTTTTTCCATAAAGAAAAACAGTAGTGTCTCCTGACTGTTGTGACACAAAAATATATCTGTTGAAAATAGTCTTGTGTAGGCCCGCCATCCCAGTGTGGTTTCGCAGTTCCACGGGTCAAATCGCTGTACTATCCAGTTTTGGGCCTTTGGTATCTAAAAAAAAAGCAGTTTGAGTGTGTCGCTCACTGTTCTGCCGCAAATATCTCTATTTAAAAAAGTGTGGTATACCGCAGTAAACAATAACTGTGGTTTTGCCATCCCATGGTAAAAAATCTCTATTATTCAGCTTTTGGTAGTTTTTTCTGTAAAGAAAAACAGTAGTGTCTCCTGACTGTTGTGACACAAAAATATATCTGTTGTAAATAGTCTTGTGTAGGCCCGACATCCCAGTGTGGTTTCGCAGTTCCACGGGTCAAATCGCTGTACTATCCAGTTTTGGGCCTTTGGTACCTAAAAAAAAAGCAGTTTGAGTGTGTCGCTCACTGTTCTGCCGCAAATATCTCTATTTAAAAAAGTGTGGTATACCCCAGTAAACAATAACTGTGGTTTTGCCATCCCATGGTAAAAAATCTCTATTATTCAGCTTTTGGTAGTTTTTTCTGTAAAGAAAAACAGTAGTGTCTCCTGACTGTTGTGACACAAAAATATATCTGTTGAAAATACTCTTGTGTAGGCCCGACATCCCAGTGTGGTTTCGCAGTTCCACGGGTCAAATCGCTGTACTATCCAGTTTTGGGCCTTTGGTACCTAAAAAAAAAGCAGTTTGAGTGTGTCGCTCACTGTTCAGCCGCAAATATCTCTATTTAAAAAAGTGTGGTATACCCCAGTAAACAATAACTGTGGTTTTGCCATCCCATGGTAAAAAATCTCTATTATTCAGCTTTTGGTAGTTTTTTTCCTTAAAGAAAAACAGTAGTGTCTCCTGACTGTTGTGACACAAAAATGTATCTGTTGAAAATAGTCTTGTGTAGGCCCGAAATCCCAGTGTGGTTTCGCAGTTCCACGGGTCAAATCGCTGTACTATCCAGTTTTGGGCCTTTGGTACCTAAAAAAAAAGCAGTTTGAGTGTGTCGCTCACTGTTCAGCCGCAAATATCTCTATTTAAAAAAGTGTGGTATACCCCAGTAAACAATAACTGTGGTTTTGCCATCCCATGGTAAAAAATCTCTATTATTCAGCTTTTGGTAGTTTTTTCCGTAAAGAAAAACAGTAGTGTCTCCTGACTGTTGTGACACAAAAATATATCTGTTGAAAATAGTCTTGTGTAGGCCCGACATCCCAGTGTGGTTTCACAGTTCCACGGGTCAAATCGCTGTACTATCCAGTTTTGGGCCTTTGGTATCTAAAAAAAAGCAGTTTCAGTGTGTCGCTCACTGTTCAGCCGCAAATATCTCTATTTAAAAAAGTGTGGTATACCCCAGTAAACAATAACTGTGGTTTTGCCATCCCACGGTAAAAAATCTCTATTATTCAGCTTTTGGTAGTTTTTTCCATAAAGAAAAACAGTAGTGTCTCCTGACTGTTGTGACACAAAAATATATCTGTTGAAAATAGTCTTGTGTAGGCCCGACATCCCAGTGTGGTTTCACAGTTCCACGGGTCAAATCGCTGTACTATCCAGTTTTGGGCCTTTGGTATCTAAAAAAAAGCAGTTTCAGTGTGTCGCTCACTGTTCAGCCGCAAATATCTCTATTTAAAAAAGTGTGGTATACCACAGTAAACAATAACTGTGGTTTTGCGATCCCACGGTAAAAAATCTCTATTATTCAGCTTTTGGTAGTTTTTTCCATAAAGAAAA
The DNA here is from genome assembly GCF_046119375.1 of Phyllobates terribilis. Classification (NCBI taxonomy): domain Eukaryota; kingdom Metazoa; phylum Chordata; class Amphibia; order Anura; family Dendrobatidae; genus Phyllobates; species Phyllobates terribilis. Next base: position 452,105,496 of record NW_027362764.1, read on the forward strand.
ACAGTAGTGTCTCCTGACTGTTGTGACACAAAAATATATCTGTTGAAAATAAGTCTTGTGTACCCCCGACATCCCAGTGTGTTTTCGCAGTTCCACGGGTCAAATCGCTGTACTATCCAGTTTTGGGCCTTTGGTATCTAAAAAAAAAGCAGTTTGAGTGTGTCGCTCACTGTTCAGCCGCAAGTATCTCTATTTAAAAAAGTGTGGTATACCCCAGTAAACAATAACTGTGGTTTTGCCATCCCACGGTAAAAAATCTCTATTATTCTGCTTTTGGTAGTTTTTTCCATAAGGAAAAACAGTAGTGTCTCCTGACTGTTGTGACACAAAAATGTATCTGTTGAAAATAGTCTTGTGTAGGCCTGACATCCCAGTGTGGTTTCGCAGTTCCACGGGTCAAATCGCTGTACTATCCAGTTTTGGGCCTTTGGTATCTAAAAAAAAAGCAGTTTGAGTGTGTCGCTCACTGTTCAGCCGCAAATGTCTCTATTTAAAAAAGTGTGGTATACCCCAGTAAACAATAACTGTGGTTTTGCCATCCCACGGTAAAAAATCTCTATTATTCAGCTTTTGGTAGTTTTTTCCATAAAGAAAAAAAGTAGTGTCTCCTGACTGTTGTGACACAAATATATATCTGTTGAAAATAGTCTTGTGTAGGCCCGACATCCCAGTGTGGTTTCGCAGTTCCACGGGTCAAATCGCTGTACTATCCAGTTTTGGGCCTTTGGTATCTAAAAAAAAGCAGTTTGAGTGTGTCGCTCACTGTTCAGCCGCAAATACCTCTATTTAAAAAAGTGTGGTATACCCCAGTAAACAATAACTGTGGTTTTGCCATCCCACGGTAAAAAATCTCTATTATTCAGCTTTTGGTAGTTTTTTCCATAAAGAAAAACAGTAGTGTCTCCTGACTGTTGTGACACAAAAATATATCTGTTGAAAATAGTCTTGTGTAGGCCCGACATCCCAGTGTGGTTTCGCAGTTCCACGGGTCAAATCGCTGTACTATCCAGTTTTGGGCCTTTGGTATCTAAAAAAAAAGCAGTTTGAGTGTGTCGCTCACTGTTCTGCCGCAAATATCTCTATTTAAAAAAGTGTGGTATACCCCAGTAAACAATAACTGAGGTTTTGCCATCCCATGGTAAAAAATCTCTATTATTCAGCTTTTGGTAGTTTTTTCTGTAAAGAAAAACAGTAGTGTCTCCTGACTGTTGTGACACAAAAATATATCTCTTGAAAATACTCTTGTGTAGGCCCGACATCCCAGTGTGGTTTCGCAGTTCCACGGGTCAAATCGCTGTACTATCCAGTTTTGGGCCTTTGGTACCTAAAAAAAAGCAGTTTGAGTGTGTCGCTCACTGTTCAGCCACAAATATCTCTATTTAAAAAAGTGTGGTATACCCCAGTAAACAATAACTGTGGTTTTGCCATCCCATGGTAAAAAATCTCTATTATTCAGCTTTTGGTAGTTTTTTTCCTTAAAGAAAAACAGTAGTGTCTCCCGACTGTTGTGACACAAAAATGTATCTGTTGAAAATAGTCTTGTGTAGGCCCGAAATCCCAGTGTGGTTTCGCAGTTCCACGGGTCAAATCGCTGTACTATCCAGTTTTGGGCCTTTGGTACCTAAAAAAAAAGCAGTTTGAGTGTGTCGCTCACTGTTCAGCCGCAAATATCTCTATTTAAAAAAGTGTGGTATACCCCAGTAAACAATAACTGTGGTTTTGCCATCCCATGGTAAAAAATCTCTATTATTCAGCTTTTGGTAGTTTTTTCCGTAAAGAAAAACAGTAGTGTCTCCTGACTGTTGTGACACAAAAATATATCTGTTGAAAATAGTCTTGTGTAGGCCCGACATCCCAGTTTGGTTTCACAGTTCCACGGGTCAAATCGCTGTACTATCCAGTTTTGGGCCTTTGGTATCCAAAAAAAAGCAGTTTCAGTGTGTCGCTCACTGTTCAGCCGCAAATATCTCTATTTAAAAAAGTGTGGTATACCCCAGTAAACAATAACTGTGGTTTTGCCATCCCACGGTAAAAAATCTCTATTATTCAGCTTTTGGTAGTTTTTTCCATAAAGAAAAACAGTAGTGTCTCCTGACTGTTGTGACACAAAAATATATCTGTTGAAAATAGTCTTGTGTAGGCCCGACATCCCAGTGTGGTTTCGCAGTTCCAGGGGTCAAATCGCTGTACTATCCAGTTTTGGGCCTTTGGTATCTAAAAAAAAAGCAGTTTGAGTGTGTCGCTCACTGTTCTGCCGCAAATATCTCTATTTAAAAAAGTGTGGTATACCCCAGTAAACAATAACTGTGGTTTTGCCATCCCATGGTAAAAAATCTCTATTATTCAGCTTTTGGTAGTTTTTTTCCGTAAAGAAAAACAGTAGTGTCTCCTGACTGTTATGACACAAAAATGTATCTGTTGAAAATAGTCTTGTGTAGGCCCGAAATCCCAGTGTGGTTTCGCAGTTCCACGGGTCAAATCGCTGTACTATCCAGTCTTGGGCCTTTGATATCTAAAAAAAAGCAGTTTGAGTGTGTCGCTCACTGTTTAGCCGCAAATATCTCTATATAAAAAAGTGTGGTATACCCCAGTAAACAAAAACTGTGGTTTTGCCATCCCACGGTAAAAAATCTCTATTATTCAGCTTTTGGTAGATTTTTCCGTAAAGAAAAACAGTAGTGTCTCCTGACTGTTGTGACACAAAAATATATCTGTTGAAAATAGTCTTGTGTAGGCCCGACATCCCAGTGTGGTTTCGCAGTTCCACGGGTCAAATCGCTGTACTATCCAGTTTTGGGCCTTTGGTACCTAAAAAAAAAGCAGTTTGAGTGTGTCGCTCACTGTTCAGCCGCAAATATCTCTATTTAAAAAAGTGTGGTATACCCCAGTAAACAATAACTGTGGTTTTGCCATCCCATGGTAAAAAATCTCTATTATTCAGCTTTTAATAGTTTTTTTCCTTAAAGAAAAACAGTAGTGTCTCCTGACTGTTGTGACACAAAAATGTATCTGTTGAAAATAGTCTTGTGTAGGCCCGAAATCCCAGTGTGGTTTCGCAGTTCCACGGGTCAAATCGCTGTACTATCCAGTTTTGGGCCTTTGGTACCTAAAAAAAAAGCAGTTTGAGTGTGTCGCTCACTGTTCAGCCGCAAATATCTCTATTTAAAAAAGTGTGGTATACCCCAGTAAACAATAACTGTGGTTTTGCCATCCCACGGTAAAAAATCTCTATTATTCAGCTTTTGGTAGTTTTTTCCATAAAGAAAAACAGTAGTGTCTCCTGACTGTTGTGACACAAAAATATATCTGTTGAAAATAGTCTTGTGTAGGCCCGACATCCCAGTGTGGTTTCGCAGTTCCACGGGTCAAATCGCTGTACTATCCAGTTTTGGGCCTTTGGTACCTAAAAAAAAAGCAGTTTGAGTGTGTCGCTCACTGTTCTGCCGCAAATATCTCTATTTAAAAAAGTGTGGTATACCCCAGTAAACAATAACTGTGGTTTTGCCATCCCATGGTAAAAAATCTCTATTATTCAGCTTTTGGTAGTTTTTTCTGTAAAGAAAAACGGTAGTGTCTCCTGACTGTTGTGACACAAAAATATATCTGTTGAAAATACTCTTGTGTAGGCCCGACATCCCAGTGTGGTTTCGCAGTTCCACGGGTCAAATCGCTGTACTATCCAGTTTTGGGCCTTTGGTACCTAAAAAAAAAGCAGTTTGAGTGTGTCGCTCACTGTTCAGCCGCAAATATCTCTATTTAAAAAAGTGTGGTATACCCCAGTAAACAATAACTGTGGTTTTGCCATCCCATGGTAAAAAATCTCTATTATTCAGCTTTTGGTAGTTTTTTTCCTTAAAGAAAAACAGTAGTGTCTCCTGACTGTTGTGACACAAAAATGTATCTGTTGAAAATAGTCTTGTGTAGGCCCGAAATCCCAGTGTGGTTTCGCAGTTCCACGGGTCAAATCGCTGTACTATCCAGTTTTGGGCCTTTGGTACCTAAAAAAAAAGCAGTTTGAGTGTGTCGCTCACTGTTCAGCCGCAAATATCTCTATTTAAAAAAGTGTGGTATACCCCAGTAAACAATAACTGTGGTTTTGCCATCCCATGGTAAAAAATCTCTATTATTCAGCTTTTGGTAGTTTTTTCCGTAAAGAAAAACAGTAGTGTCTCCTGACTGTTGTGACACAAAAATATATCTGTTGAAAATAGTCTTGTGTAGGCCCGACATCCCAGTGTGGTTTCACAGTTCCACGGGTCAAATCGCTGTACTATCCAGTTTTGGGCCTTTGGTATCTAAAAAAAAGCAGTTTCAGTGTGTCGCTCACTGTTCAGCCGCAAATATCTCTATTTAAAAAAGTGTGGTATACCCCAGTAAACAATAACTGTGGTTTTGCCATCCCACGGTAAAAAATCTCTATTATTCAGCTTTTGGTAGTTTTTTCCATAAAGAAAAACAGTAGTGTCTCCTGACTGTTGTGACACAAAAATATATCTGTTGAAAATAGTCTTGTGTAGGCCCGACATCCCAGTGTGGTTTCGCAGTTCCACGGGTCAAATCGCTGTACTATCCAGTTTTGGGCCTTTGGTATCTAAAAAAAAAGCAGTTTGAGTGTGTCGCTCACTGTTCTGCCGCAAATATCTCTATTTAAAAAAGTGTGGTATACCCCAGTAAACAATAACTGTGGTTTTGCCATCCCATGGTAAAAAATCTCTATTATTCAGCTTTTGGTAGTTTTTTCCGTAAAGAAAAACAGTAGTGTCTCCTGACTGTTGTGACACAAAAATATATCTGTTGAAAATAGTCTTGTGTAGGCCCGACATCCCAGTGTGGTTTCACAGTTCCACGGGTCAAATCGCTGTACTATCCAGTTTTGGGCCTTTGGTATCTAAAAAAAAGCAGTTTCAGTGTGTCGCTCACTGTTCAGCCGCAAATATCTCTATTTAAAAAAGTGTGGTATACCCCAGTAAACAATAACTGTGGTTTTGCCATCCCACGGTAAAAAATCTCTATTATTCAGCTTTTGGTAGTTTTTTCCATAAAGAAAAACAGTAGTGTCTCCTGACTGTTGTGACACAAAAATATATCTGTTGAAAATAAGTCTTGTGTACCCCCGACATCCCAGTGTGTTTTCGCAGTTCCACGGGTCAAATCGCTGTACTATCCAGTTTTGGGCCTTTGGTATCTAAAAAAAAAGCAGTTTGAGTGTGTCGCTCACTGTTCAGCCGCAAGTATCTCTATTTAAAAAAGTGTGGTATACCCCAGTAAACAATAACTGTGGTTTTGCCATCCCACGGTAAAAAATCTCTATTATTCTGCTTTTGGTAGTTTTTTCCATAAAGAAAAACAGTAGTGTCTCCTGACTGTTGTGACACAAAAATATATCTGTTGAAAATAGTCTTGTGTAGGCCCGACATCCCAGTGTGGTTTCACAGTTCCACGGGTCAAATCGCTGTACTATCCAGTTTTGGGCCTTTGGTATCTAAAAAAAAGCAGTTTCAGTGTGTCGCTCACTGTTCAGCCGCAAATATCTCTATTTAAAAAAGTGTGGTATACCCCAGTAAACAATAACTGTGGTTTTGCCATCCCACGGTAAAAAATCTCTATTATTCAGCTTTTGGTAGTTTTTTCCATAAAGAAAAACAGTAGTGTCTCCTGACTGTTGTGACACAAAAATATATCTGTTGAAAATAGTCTTGTGTAGGCCCGACATCCCAGTGTGGTTTCGCAGTTCCACGGGTCAAATCGCTGTACTATCCAGTTTTGGGCCTTTGGTATCTAAAAAAAAAGCAGTTTGAGTGTGTCGCTCACTGTTCTGCCGCAAATATCTCTATTTAAAAAAGTGTGGTATACCCCAGTAAACAATAACTGTGGTTTTGCCATCCCATGGTAAAAAATCTCTATTATTCAGCTTTTGGTAGTTTTTTCCGTAAAGAAAAACAGTAGTGTCTCCTGACTGTTGTGACACAAAAATATATCTGTTGAAAATAGTCTTGTGTAGGCCCGACATCCCAGTGTGGTTTCACAGTTCCACGGGTCAAATCGCTGTACTATCCAGTTTTGGGCCTTTGGTATCTAAAAAAAAGCAGTTTCAGTGTGTCGCTCACTGTTCAGCCGCAAATATCTCTATTTAAAAAAGTGTGGTATACCCCAGTAAACAATAACTGTGGTTTTGCCATCCCACGGTAAAAAATCTCTATTATTCAGCTTTTGGTAGTTTTTTCCATAAAGAAAAACAGTAGTGTCTCCTGACTGTTGTGACACAAAAATATATCTGTTGAAAATAAGTCTTGTGTACCCCCGACATCCCAGTGTGTTTTCGCAGTTCCACGGGTCAAATCGCTGTACTATCCAGTTTTGGGCCTTTGGTATCTAAAAAAAAAGCAGTTTGAGTGTGTCGCTCACTGTTCAGCCGCAAGTATCTCTATTTAAAAAAGTGTGGTATACCCCAGTAAACAATAACTGTGGTTTTGCCATCCCACGGTAAAAAATCTCTATTATTCTGCTTTTGGTAGTTTTTTCCATAAAGAAAAACAGTAGTGTCTCCTGACTGTTGTGACACAAAAATATATCTGTTGAAAATAGTCTTGTGTAGGCCCGACATCCCAGTGTGGTTTCACAGTTCCACGGGTCAAATCGCTGTACTATCCAGTTTTGGGCCTTTGGTATCTAAAAAAAAGCAGTTTCAGTGTGTCGCTCACTGTTCAGCCGCAAATATCTCTATTTAAAAAAGTGTGGTATACCCCAGTAAACAATAACTGTGGTTTTGCCATCCCACGGTAAAAAATCTCTATTATTCAGCTTTTGGTAGTTTTTTCCATAAAGAAAAACAGTAGTGTCTCCTGACTGTTGTGACACAAAAATATATCTGTTGAAAATAGTCTTGTGTAGGCCCGACATCCCAGTGTGGTTTCGCAGTTCCACGGGTCAAATCGCTGTACTATCCAGTTTTGGGCCTTTGGTATCTAAAAAAAAAGCAGTTTGAGTGTGTCGCTCACTGTTCTGCCGCAAATATCTCTATTTAAAAAAGTGTGGTATACCCCAGTAAACAATAACTGTGGTTTTGCCATCCCATGGTAAAAAATCTCTATTATTCAGCTTTTGGTAGTTTTTTCCGTAAAGAAAAACAGTAGTGTCTCCTGACTGTTGTGACACAAAAATATATCTGTTGAAAATAGTCTTGTGTAGGCCCGACATCCCAGTGTGGTTTCACAGTTCCACGGGTCAAATCGCTGTACTATCCAGTTTTGGGCCTTTGGTATCTAAAAAAAAGCAGTTTCAGTGTGTCGCTCACTGTTCAGCCGCAAATATCTCTATTTAAAAAAGTGTGGTATACCCCAGTAAACAATAACTGTGGTTTTGCCATCCCACGGTAAAAAATCTCTATTATTCAGCTTTTGGTAGTTTTTTCCATAAAGAAAAACAGTAGTGTCTCCTGACTGTTGTGACACAAAAATATATCTGTTGAAAATAAGTCTTGTGTACCCCCGACATCCCAGTGTGTTTTCGCAGTTCCACGGGTCAAATCGCTGTACTATCCAGTTTTGGGCCTTTGGTATCTAAAAAAAAAGCAGTTTGAGTGTGTCGCTCACTGTTCAGCCGCAAGTATCTCTATTTAAAAAAGTGTGGTATACCCCAGTAAACAATAACTGTGGTTTTGCCATCCCATGGTAAAAAATCTCTATTATTCAGCTTTTGGTAGTTTTTTCCGTAAAGAAAAACAGTAGTGTCTCCTGACTGTTGTGACACAAAAATATATCTGTTGAAAATAGTCTTGTGTAGGCCCGACATCCCAGTGTGGTTTCACAGTTCCACGGGTCAAATCGCTGTACTATCCAGTTTTGGGCCTTTGGTATCTAAAAAAAAGCAGTTTCAGTGTGTCGCTCACTGTTCAGCCGCAAATATCTCTATTTAAAAAAGTGTGGTATACCCCAGTAAACAATAACTGTGGTTTTGCCATCCCACGGTAAAAAATCTCTATTATTCAGCTTTTGGTAGTTTTTTCCATAAAGAAAAACAGTAGTGTCTCCTGACTGTTGTGACACAAAAATATATCTGTTGAAAATAAGTCTTGTGTACCCCCGACATCCCAGTGTGTTTTCGCAGTTCCACGGGTCAAATCGCTGTACTATCCAGTTTTGGGCCTTTGGTATCTAAAAAAAAAGCAGTTTGAGTGTGTCGCTCACTGTTCAGCCGCAAGTATCTCTATTTAAAAAAGTGTGGTATACCCCAGTAAACAATAACTGTGGTTTTGCCATCCCACGGTAAAAAATCTCTATTATTCTGCTTTTGGTAGTTTTTTCCATAAAGAAAAACAGTAGTGTCTCCTGACTGTTGTGACACAAAAATGTATCTGTTGAAAATAGTCTTGTGTAGGCCTGACATCCCAGTGTGGTTTCGCAGTTCCACGGGTCAAATCGCTGTACTATCCAGTTTTGGGCCTTTGGTATCTAAAAAAAAAGCAGTTTGAGTGTGTCGCTCACTGTTCTGCCGCAAATATCTCTATTTAAAAAAGTGTGGTATACCCCAGTAAACAATAACTGTGGTTTTGCCATCCCATGGTAAAAAATCTCTATTATTCAGCTTTTGGTAGTTTTTTCCATAAAGAAAAACAGTAGTGTCTCCTGACTGTTGTGACACAAAAATATATCTGTTGAAAATAGTCTTGTGTAGGCCCGACATCCCAGTGTGGTTTCGCAGTTCCACGGGTCAAATCGCTGTACTATCCAGTTTTGGGCCTTTGGTATCTAAAAAAAAAGCAGTTTGAGTGTGTCGCTCACTGTTCTGCCGCAAATATCTCTATTTAAAAAAGTGTGGTATACCCCAGTAAACAATAACTGTGGTTTTGCCATCCCATGGTAAAAAATCTCTATTATTCAGCTTTTGGTAGTTTTTTCCGTAAAGAAAAACAGTAGTGTCTCCTGACTGTTGTGACACAAAAATATATCTGTTGAAAATAGTCTTGTGTAGGCCCGACATCCCAGTGTGGTTTCACAGTTCCACGGGTCAAATCGCTGTACTATCCAGTTTTGGGCCTTTGGTATCTAAAAAAAAGCAGTTTCAGTGTGTCGCTCACTGTTCAGCCGCAAATATCTCTATTTAAAAAAGTGTGGTATACCCCAGTAAACAATAACTGTGGTTTTGCCATCCCACGGTAAAAAATCTCTATTATTCAGCTTTTGGTAGTTTTTTCCATAAAGAAAAACAGTAGTGTCTCCTGACTGTTGTGACACAAAAATATATCTGTTGAAAATAAGTCTTGTGTACCCCCGACATCCCAGTGTGTTTTCGCAGTTCCACGGGTCAAATCGCTGTACTATCCAGTTTTGGGCCTTTGGTATCTAAAAAAAAAGCAGTTTGAGTGTGTCGCTCACTGTTCAGCCGCAAGTATCTCTATTTAAAAAAGTGTGGTATACCCCAGTAAACAATAACTGTGGTTTTGCCATCCCACGGTAAAAAATCTCTATTATTCTGCTTTTGGTAGTTTTTTCCATAAAGAAAAACAGTAGTGTCTCCTGACTGTTGTGACACAAAAATGTATCTGTTGAAAATAGTCTTGTGTAGGCCTGACATCCCAGTGTGGTTTCGCAGTTCCACGGGTCAAATCGCTGTACTATCCAGTTTTGGGCCTTTGGTATCTAAAAAAAAAGCAGTTTGAGTGTGTCGCTCACTGTTCTGCCGCAAATATCTCTATTTAAAAAAGTGTGGTATACCCCAGTAAACAATAACTGTGGTTTTGCCATCCCATGGTAAAAAATCTCTATTATTCAGCTTTTGGTAGTTTTTTCTGTAAAGAAAAACAGTAGTGTCTCCTGACTGTTGTGACACAAAAATATATCTGTTGAAAATACTCTTGTGTCGGCCCGACATCCCAGTGTGGTTTCGCAGTTCCACGGGTCAAATCGCTGTACTATCCAGTTTTGGGCCTTTGGTACCTAAAAAAAAGCAGTTTGAGTGTGTCGCTCACTGTTCAGCCGCAAATATCTCTATTTAAAAAAGTGTGGTATACCCCAGTAAACAATAACTGTGGTTTTGCCATCCCATGGTAAAAAATCTCTATTATTCAGCTTTTGGTAGTTTTTTCCGTAAAGAAAAACAGTAGTGTCTCCTGACTGTTGTGACACAAAAATATATCTGTTGAAAATAGTCTTGTGTAGGCCCGACATCCCAGTGTGGTTTCACAGTTCCACGGGTCAAATCGCTGTACTATCCAGTTTTGGGCCTTTGGTATCTAAAAAAAAGCAGTTTCAGTGTGTCGCTCACTGTTCAGCCGCAAATATCTCTATTTAAAAAAGTGTGGTATACCCCAGTAAACAATAACTGTGGTTTTGCCATCCCACGGTAAAAAATCTCTATTATTCAGCTTTTGGTAGTTTTTTCCATAAAGAAAAACAGTAGTGTCTCCTGACTGTTGTGACACAAAAATATATCTGTTGAAAATAGTCTTGTGTAGGCCCGACATCCCAGTGTGGTTTCGCAGTTCCACGGGTCAAATCGCTGTACTATCCAGTTTTGGGCCTTTGGTATCTAAAAAAAAAGCAGTTTGAGTGTGTCGCTCACTGTTCTGCCGCAAATATCTCTATTTAAAAAAGTGTGGTATACCCCAGTAAACAATAACTGTGGTTTTGCCATCCCATGGTAAAAAATCTCTATTATTCAGCTTTTGGTAGTTTTTTTCCGTAAAGAAAAACAGTAGTGTCTCCTGACTGTTGTGACACAAAAATGTATCTGTTGAAAATAGTCTTGTGTAGGCCCGAAATCCCAGTGTGGTTTCGCAGTTCCACGGGTCAAATCGCTGTACTATCCAGTCTTGGGCCTTTGATATCTAAAAAAAAGCAGTTTGAGTGTGTCGCTCACTGTTTAGCCGCAAATATCTCTATATAAAAAAGTGTGGTATACCCCAGTAAACAAAAACTGTGGTTTTGCCATCCCACGGTAAAAAATCTCTATTATTCAGCTTTTGGTAGATTTTTCCGTAAAGAAAAACAGTAGTGTCTCCTGACTGTTGTGACACAAAAATATATCTGTTGAAAATAGTCTTGTGTAGGCCCGACATCCCAGTGTGGTTTCGCAGTTCCACGGGTCAAATCGCTGTACTATCCAGTTTTGGGCCTTTGGTACCTAAAAAAAAAGCAGTTTGAGTGTGTCGCTCACTGTTCAGCCGCAAATATCTCTATTTAAAAAAGTGTGGTATACCCCAGTAAACAATAACTGTGGTTTTGCCATCCCATGGTAAAAAATCTCTATTATTCAGCTTTTGGTAGTTTTTTTCCTTAAAGAAAAACAGTAGTGTCTCCTGACTGTTGTGACACAAAAATGTATCAGTTGAAAATAGTCTTGTGTAGGCCCGAAATCCCAGTGTGGTTTCGCAGTTCCACGGGTCAAATCGCTGTACTATCCAGTTTTGGGCCTTTGGTACCTAAAAAAAAAGCAGTTTGAGTGTGTCGCTCACTGTTCAGCCGCAAATATCTCTATTTAAAAAAGTGTGGTATACCCCAGTAAACAATAACTGTGGTTTTGCCATCCCATGGTAAAAAATCTCTATTATTCAGCTTTTGGTAGTTTTTTCCGTAAAGAAAAACAGTAGTGTCTCCTGACTGTTGTGACACAAAAATATATCTGTTGAAAATAGTCTTGTGTAGGCCCGACATCCCAGTGTGGTTTCACAGTTCCACGGGTCAAATCGCTTTACTATCCAGTTTTGGGCCTTTGGTATCTAAAAAAAAGCAGTATCAGTGTGTCGCTCACTGTTCAGCCGCAAATATCTCTATTTAAAAAAGTGTGGTATACCCCAGTAAACAATAACTGTGGTTTTGCCATCCCACGGTAAAAAATCTCTATTATTCAGCTTTTGGTAGTTTTTTCCATAAAGAAAAACAGTAGTGTCTCCTGACTGTTGTGACACAAAAATATATCTGTTGAAAATAGTCTTGTGTAGGCCCGACATCCCAGTGTGGTTTCGCAGTTCCACGGGTCAAATCGCTGTACTATCCAGTTTTGGGCCTTTGGTATCTAAAAAAAAAGCAGTTTGAGTGTGTCGCTCACTGTTCTGCCGCAAATATCTCTATTTAAAAAAGTGTGGTATACCCCAGTAAACAATAACTGTGGTTTTGCCATCCCATGGTAAAAAATCTCTATTATTCAGCTTTTGGTAGTTTTTTTCCGTAAAGAAAAACAGTAGTGTCTCCTGACTGTTGTGACACAAAAATGTATCTGTTGAAAATAGTCTTGTGTAGGCCCGAAATCCCAGTGTGGTTTCGCAGTTCCACGGGTCAAATCGCTGTACTATCCAGTCTTGGGCCTTTGATATCTAAAAAAAAGCAGTTTGAGTGTGTCGCTCACTGTTTAGCCGCAAATATCTCTATATAAAAAAGTGTGGTATACCCCAGTAAACAAAAACTGTGGTTTTGCCATCCCACGGTAAAAAATCTCTATTATTCAGCTTTTGGTAGATTTTTCCGTAAAGAAAAACAGTAGTGTCTCCTGACTGTTGTGACACAAAAATATATCTGTTGAAAATAGTCTTGTGTAGGCCCGACATCCCAGTGTGGTTTCGCAGTTCCACGGGTCAAATCGCTGTACTATCCAGTTTTGGGCCTTTGGTATCTAAAAAAAAGCAGTTTGAGTGTGTCGCTCACTGTTCAGCCGCAAATACCTCTATTTAAAAAAGTGTGTTATACCCCAGTAAACAATAACTGTGGTTTTGCCATCCCACGGTAAAAAATCTCTATTATTCAGCTTTTGGTAGTTTTTTCCGTAAAGAAAAACAGTAGTGTCTCCTGACTGTTGTGACACAAAAATATATCTGTTGAAAATAGTCTTGTGTAGGCCCGACATCCCAGTGTGGTTTCGCAGTTCCACGGGTCAAATCGCTGTACTATCCAGTTTTGGGCCTTTGGTATCTAAAAAAAAGCAGTTTGAGTGTGTCGCTCACTGTTCAGCCGCAAATACCTCTATTTAAAAAAGTGTGGTATACCCCAGTAAACAATTACTGTGGTTTTGCAATCCCACAGTAAAAAATCTCTATTATTCAGCTTTTGGTAGTTTTTTCCATAAAGAAAAACAGTAGTGTCTCCTGACTGTTGTGACACAAAAATGTATCTGTTGAAAATAGTCTTGTGTAGGCCTGACATCCCAGTGTGGTTTCGCAGTTCCACGGGTCAAATCGCTGAACTATCCAGTTTTGGGCCTTTGGTATCTAAAAAAAAAGCAGTTTGAGTGTGTCGCTCACTGTTCAGCCGCAAGTATCTCTATTTAAAAAAGTGTGGTATACCCCAGTAAACAATAACTGTGGTTTTGCCATCCCACGGTAAAAAATCTCTATTATTCTGTTTTTGGAAGTTTTTTCCATAAAGAAAAACAGTAGTGTCTCCTGACTGTTGTGACACAAAAATGTATCTGTTGAAAATAGTCTTGTGTAGGCCTGACATCCCAGTGTGGTTTCGCAGTTCCACGGGTCAAATCGCTGTACTATCCAGTTTTGGGCCTTTGGTATCTAAAAAAAAAGCAGTTTGAGTGTGTCGCTCACTGTTCAGCCGCAAATATCTCTATTTAAAAAAGTGTGGTATACCCCAGTAAACAATAACTGTGGTTTTGCCATCCCACGGTAAAAAATCTCTATTATTCAGCTTTTGGTAGTTTTTTCCATAAAGAAAAAAATTAGTGTCTCCTGACTGTTGTGACACAAAAATATATCTGTTGAAAATAGTCTTGTGTAGGCCCGACATCCCAGTGTGGTTTCGCAGTTCCACGGGTCAAATCGCTGTACTATCCAGTTTTGGGCCTTTGTTATCTAAAAAAAAGCAGTTTGAGTGTGTCGCTCACTGTTCAGCCGCAAATATCTCTATTTAAAAAAGTGTGGTATACCCCAGTAAACAATAACTGTGGTTTTGCCATCCCACGGTAAAAAATCTCTATTATTCAGCTTTTGGTAGATTTTTCCATAAAGAAAAACAGTAGTGTCTCCTGACTGTTGTGACACAAAAATATATCTGTTGAAAATAGTCTTGTGTAGGCCCGACATCCCAGTGTGGTTTCGCAGTTCCACGGGTCAAATCGCTGTACTATCCAGTTTTGGGCCTTTGGTATCTAAAAAAAAAGCAGTTTGAGTGTGTCGCTCACTGTTCTGCCGCAAATATCTCTATTTAAAAAAGTGTGGTATACCCCAGTAAACAATAACTGTGGTTTTGCCATCCCATGGTAAAAAATCTCTATTATTCAGCTTTTGGTAGTTTTTTCTGTAAAGAAAAACAGTAGTGTCTCCTGACTGTTGTGACACAAAAATATATCTGTTGATAATAGTCTTGTGTAGGCCCGACATCCCAGTGTGGTTTCGCAGTTCCACGGGTCAAATCGCTGTACTATCCAGTTTTGGGCCTTTGGTACCTAAAAAAAAAGCAGTTTGAGTGTGTCGCTCACTGTTCAGCCACAAATATCTCTATTTAAAAAAGTGTGGTATACCCCAGTAAACAATAACTGTGGTTTTGCCATCCCATGGTAAAAAATCTCTATTATTCAGCTTTTGGTAGTTTTTTCCGTAAAGAAAAACAGTAGTGTCTCCTGACTGTTGTGACACAAAAATGTATCTGTTGAAAATAGTCTTGTGTAGGCCCGAAATCCCAGTGTGGTTTCGCAGTTCCACGGGTCAAATCGCTGTACTATCCAGTTTTGGGCCTTTGATATCTAAAAAAAAAGCAGTTTGAGTGTGTCGCTCACTGTTCAGCCGCAAATATCTCTACTTAAAAAAGTGTGGTATACCCCAGTAAACAAAAACTGTGGTTTTGCCATCCCACGGTAAAAAATCTCTATTATTCAGCTTTTGGTAGTTTTTTCCATAAAGAAAAACAGTAGTGTCTCCTGACTGTTGTGACACAAAAATATATCTGTTGAAAATAGTCTTGTGTAGGCCCGACATCCCAGTGTGGTTTCGCAGTTCCACGGGTCAAATCGCTGTACTATCCAGTTTTGGGCCTTTGGTATCTAAAAAAAAAGCAGTTTGAGTGTGTCGCTCACTGTTAAGCCGCAAGTATCTCTATTTAAAAAAGTGTGGTATACCCCAGTAAACAATAACTGTGGTTTTGCCATCCCACGGTAAAAAATCTTGATTATTCTGCTTTTGGTAGTTTTTTCCATAAAGAAAAACAGTAGTGTCTCCTGACTGTTGTGACACAAAAATGTATCTGTTGAAAATAGTCTTGTGGAGGCCTGACATCCCAGTGTGGTTTCGCAGTTCCACGGGTCAAATCGCTGTACTATCCAGTTTTGGGCCTTTGGTATCTAAAAAAAAAGCAGTTTGAGTGTGTCGCTCACTGTTCAGCCGCAAATATCTCTACTTAAAAAAGTGTGGTATACCCCAGTAAACAATAACTGTGGTTTTGCCATCCCACGGTAAAAAATCTCTATTATTCAGCTTTTGGTAGTTTTTTCCGTAAAGAAAAACAGTAGTGTCTCCTGACTGTTGTGACACAAAAATATATCTGTTGAAAATAGTCTTGTGTAGGCCCGACATCCCAGTGTGGTTTCGCAGTTCCACGGGTCAAATCGCTGTACTATCCAGTTTTGGGCCTTTGGTATCTAAAAAAAAGCAGTTTGAGTGTGTCGCTCACTGTTCAGCCGCAAATACCTCTTTTTAAAAAAGTGTGGTATACCCCAGTAAATAATAACTGTGGTTTTGCCATCCCATGGTAAAAAATCTCTATTATTCAGCTTTTGGTAGTTTTTTCCATAAAGAAAAACAGTAGTGTCTCCTGACTGTTGTGACACAAAAATATATCTGTTGAAAATAGTCTTGTGTAGGCCTTACATCCCAGTGTGTTTTCGCAGTTCCACGGGTCAAATCGCTGTACTATCCAGTTTTGGGCCTTTGGTATCTAAAAAAAAAGCAGTTTGAGTGTGTCGCTCACTGTTCAGCCGCAAGTATCTCTATTTAAAAAAGTGTGGTATACCCCAGTAAACAATAACTGTGGTTTTGCCATGCCACGGTAAAAAATCTCTATTATTCTGCTTTTGGTAGTTTTTTCCATAAAGAAAAACAGTAGTGTCTCCTGACTGTTGTGACACAAAAATATATCTGTTGAAAATAGTCTTGTGTAGGCCCGACATCCCAGTGTGGTTTCGCAGTTCCACGGGTCAAATCGCTGTACTATCCAGTTTTGGGCCTTTGGTATCTAAAAAAAAGCAGTTTGAGTGTGTCGCTCACTGTTCAGCCGCAAATACCTCTATTTAAAAAAGTGTGTTATACCCCAGTAAACAATAACTGTGGTTTTGCCATCCCACGGTAAAAAATCTCTATTATTCAGCTTTTGGTAGTTTTTTCCGTAAAGAAAAACAGTAGTGTCTCCTGACTGTTGTGACACAAAAATATATCTGTTGAAAATAGTCTTGTGTAGGCCCGACATCCCAGTGTGGTTTCGCAGTTCCACGGGTCAAATCGCTGTACTATCCAGTTTTGGGCCTTTGGTATCTAAAAAAAAGCAGTTTGAGTGTGTCGCTCACTGTTCAGCCTCAAATACCTCTATTTAAAAAAGTGTGGTATACCCCAGTAAACAATTACTGTGGTTTTGCAATCCCACAGTAAAAAATCTCTATTATTCAGCTTTTGGTAGTTTTTTCCATAAAGAAAAACAGTAGTGTCTCCTGACTGTTGTGACACAAAAATGTATCTGTTGAAAATAGTCTTGTGTAGGCCTGACATCCCAGTGTGGTTTCGCAGTTCCACGGGTCAAATCGCTGAACTATCCAGTTTTGGGCCTTTGGTATCTAAAAAAAAAGCAGTTTGAGTGTGTCGCTCACTGTTCAGCCGCAAGTATCTCTATTTAAAAAAGTGTGGTATACCCCAGTAAACAATAACTGTGGTTTTGCCATCCCACGGTAAAAAATCTCTATTATTCTGCTTTTGGTAGTTTTTTCCATAAAGAAAAACAGTAGTGTCTCCTGACTGTTGTGACACAAAAATGTATCTGTTGAAAATAGTCTTGTGTAGGCCTGACATCCCAGTGTGGTTTCGCAGTTCCACGGGTCAAATCGCTGTACTATCCAGTTTTGGGCCTTTGGTATCTAAAAAAAAAGCAGTTTGAGTGTGTCGCTCACTGTTCAGCCGCAAATATCTCTATTTAAAAAAGTGTGGTATACCCCAGTAAACAATAACTGTGGTTTTGCCATCCCACGGTAAAAAATCTCTATTATTCAGCTTTGGTAGTTTTTTCCATAAAGAAAAAAATTAGTGTCTCCTGACTGTTGTGACACAAAAATATATCTGTTGAAAATAGTCTTGTGTAGGCCCGACATCCCAGTGTGGTTTCGCAGTTCCACGGGTCAAATCGCTGTACTATCCAGTTTTGGGCCTTTGTTATCTAAAAAAAAGCAGTTTGAGTGTGTCGCTCACTGTTCAGCCGCAAATATCTCTATTTAAAAAAGTGTGGTATACCCCAGTAAACAATAACTGTGGTTTTGCCATCCCACGGTAAAAAATGTCTATTATTCAGCTTTTGGTAGTTTTTTCCATAAAGAAAAACAGTAGTGTCTCCTGACTGTTGTGACACAAAAATATATCTGTTGAAAATAGTCTTGTGTAGGCCCGACATCCCAGTGTGGTTTCGCAGTTCCACGGGTCAAATCGCTGTACTATCCAGTTTTGGGCCTTTGGTATCTAAAAAAAAAGCAGTTTGAGTGTGTCGCTCACTGTTCTGCCGCAAATATCTCTATTTAAAAAAGTGTGGTATACCCCAGTAAACAATAACTGTGGTTTTGCCATCCCATGGAAAAAAATCTCTATTATTCAGCTTTTGGTAGTTTTTTCTGTAAAGAAAAACAGTAGTGTCTCCTGACTGTTGTGACACAAAAATATATCTGTTGAAAATAGTCTTGTGTAGGCCCGACATCCCAGTGTGGTTTCGCAGTTCCACGGGTCAAATCGCTGTACTATCCAGTTTTGGGCCTTTGGTACCTAAAAAAAAAGCAGTTTGAGTGTGTCGCTCACTGTTCAGCCGCAAATATCTCTATTTAAAAAAGTGTGGTATACCCCAGTAAACAATAACTGTGGTTTTGCCATCCCATGGTAAAAAATCTCTATTATTCAGCTTTTGGTAGTTTTTTCCGTAAAGAAAAACAGTAGTGTCTCCTGACTGTTGTGACACAAAAATGTATCTGTTGAAAATAGTCTTGTGTAGGCCCGAAATCCCAGTGTGGTTTCGCAGTTCCACGGGCCAAATCGCTGTACTATCCAGTTTTGGGCCTTTGATATCTAAAAAAAAAGCAGTTTGAGTGTGTCGCTCACTGTTCAGCCGCAAATATCTCTACTTAAAAAAGTGTGGTATACCCCAGTAAACAAAAACTGTGGTTTTGCCATCCCACGGTAAAAAATCTCTATTATTCAGCTTTTGGTAGTTTTTTCCGTAAAGAAAAACAGTAGTGTCTCCTGACTGTTGTGACACAAAAATATATCTGTTGAAAATAGTCTTGTGTAGGCCCGACATCCCAGTGTGGTTTCGCAGTTCCACGGGTCAAATCGCTGTACTATCCAGTTTTGGGCCTTTGGTATCTAAAAAAAAAGCAGTTTGAGTGTGTCGCTCACTGTTCAGCCGCAAGTATCTCTATTTAAAAAAGTGTGGTATACCCCAGTAAACAATAACTGTGGTTTTGCCATCCCACGGTAAAAAATCTCTATTATTCTGCTTTTGGTAGTTTTTTCCATAAAGAAAAACAGTAGTGTCTCCTGACTGTTGTGACACAAAAATGTATCTGTTGAAAATAGTCTTGTGGAGGCCTGACATCCCAGTGTGGTTTCGCAGTTCCACGGGTCAAATCGCTGTACTATCCAGTTTTGGGCCTTTGGTATCTAGAAAAAAAGCAGTTTGAGTGTGTCGCTCACTGTTCAGCCGCAAATATCTCTACTTAAAAAAGTGTGGTATACCCCAGTAAACAATAACTGTGGTTTTGCCATCCCACGGTAAAAAATCTCTATTATTCAGCTTTTGGTAGTTTTTTCCGTAAAGAAAAACAGTAGTGTCTCCTGACTGTTGTGACACAAAAATATATCTGTTGAAAATAGTCTTGTGTAGGCCCGACATCCCAGTGTGGTTTCGCAGTTCCACGGGTCAAATCGCTGTACTATCCAGTTTTGGGCCTTTGGTATCTAAAAAAAAGCAGTTTGAGTGTGTCGCTCACTGTTCAGCCGCAAATACCTCTTTTTAAAAAAGTGTGGTATACCCCAGTAAACAATAACTGTGGTTTTGCCATCCCATGGTAAAAAATCTCTATTATTCAGCTTTTGGTAGTTTTTTCCATAAAGAAAAACAGTAGTGTCTCCTGACTGTTGTGACACAAAAATATATCTGTTGAAAATAGTCTTGTGTAGGCCTTACATCCCAGTGTGTTTTCGCAGTTCCACGGGTCAAATCGCTGTACTATCCAGTTTTGGGCCTTTGGTATCTAGAAAAAAAGCAGTTTGAGTGTGTCGCTCACTGTTCAGCCGCAAGTATCTCTATTTAAAAAAGTGTGGTATACCCCAGTAAACAATAACTGTGGTTTTGCCATGCCACGGTAAAAAATCTCTATTATTCTGCTTTTGGTAGTTTTTTCCATAAAGAAAAACAGTAGTGTCTCCTGACTGTTGTGACACAAAAATGTATCTGTTGAAAATAGTCTTGTGTAGGCCTGACATCCCAGTGTGGTTTCGCAGTTCCACGGGTCAAATCGCTGTACTATCCAGTTTTGGGCCTTTGGTATCTAAAAAAAAAGCAGTTTGAGTGTGTCGCTCACTGTTCAGCTGCAAATACCTCTATTTAAAAAAGTGTGGTATACCCCAGTAAACAATAACTGTGGTTTTGCCATCCCACGGTAAAAAATCTCTATTATTCAGCTTTTGGTAGTTTTTTCCATAAAGAAAAAAATTAGTGTCTCCTGACTGTTGTGACATAAAAATATATCTGTTGAAAATAGTCTTGTGTAGGCCCGACATTCCAGTGTGGTTTCGCAGTTCCACGGGTCAAATCGCTGTACTATCCAGTTTTGGGCCTTTGTTATCTAAAAAAAAGCAGTTTGAGTGTGTCGCTCACTGTTCAGCCGCAAATATCTCTATTTAAAAAAGTGTGGTATACCCCAGTAAACAATAACTGTGGTTTTGCCATCCCACGGTAAAAAATCTCTATTATTCAGCTTTTGGTAGTTTTTTCCATAAAGAAAAACAGTAGTGTCTCCTGACTGTTGTGACACAAAAATATATCTGTTGAAAATAGTCTTGTGCAGGCCCGACATCCCAGTGTGGTTTCGCAGTTCCACGGGTCAAATCGCTGTACTATCCAGTTTTGGGCCTTTGGTATCTAAAAAAAAAGCAGTTTGAGTGTGTCGCTCACTGTTCTGCCGCAAATATCTCTATTTAAAAAAGTGTGGTATACCCCAGTAAACAAAAACTGTGGTTTTGCCATCCCACGGTAAAAAATCTCTATTATTCAGCTTTTGGTAGTTTTTTCCGTAAAGAAAAACAGTAGTGTCTCCTGACTGTTGTGACACAAAAATATATCTGTTGAAAATAGTCTTGTGTAGGCCCGACATCCCAGTGTGGTTTCGCAGTTCCACGGGTCAAATCGCTGTACTATCCAGTTTTGGGCCTTTGGTATCTAAAAAAAAAGCAGTTTGAGTGTGTCGCTCACTGTTCAGCCGCAAATATCTCTACTTAAAAAAGTGTGGTATACCCCAGTAAACAAAAACTGTGGTTTTGCCATCCCACGGTAAAAAATCTCTATTATTCAGCTTTTGGTAGTTTTTTCCGTAAAGAAAAACAGTAGTGTCTCCTGACTGTTGTGACACAAAAATATATCTGTTGAAAATAGTCTTGTGTAGGCCCGACATCCCAGTGTGGTTTCGCAGTTCCACGGGTCAAATCGCTGTACTATCCAGTTTTGGGCCTTTGGTATCTAAAAAAAAGCAGTTTGAGTGTGTCGCTCACTGTTCAGCCGCAAATACCTCTTTTTAAAAAAGTGTGGTATACCCCAGTAAACAATAACTGTGGTTTTGCCATCCCACGGTAAAAAATCTCTATTATTCAGCTTTTGGTAGTTTTTTCCATAAAGAAAAACAGTAGTGTCTCCTGACTGTTGTGACACAAAAATATATCTGTTGAAAATAGTCTTGTGTAGGCCTTACATCCCAGTGTGGTTTCGCAGTTCCACGGGTCAAATCGCTGTACTATCTAGTTTTGGGCCTTTGGTATCTAAAAAAAAAAGCAGTTTGAGTGTGTCGCTCACTGTTCAGCCGCAAGTATCTCTATTTAAAAAAGTGTGGTATACCCCAGTAAACAATAACTGTGGTTTTGCCATGCCACGGTAAAAAATCTCTATTATTCTGCTTTTGGTAGTTTTTTCCATAAAGAAAAACAGTAGTGTCTCCTGACTGTTGTGACACAAAAATGTATCTGTTGAAAATAGTCTTGTGTAGGCCTGACATCCCAGTGTGGTTTCGCAGTTCCACGGATCAAATCGCTGTACTATCCAGTTTTGGGCCTTTGGTATCTAAAAAAAAAGCAGTTTGAGTGTGTCGCTCACTGTTCTGCCGCAAATATCTCTATTTAAAAAAGTGTGGTATACCCCAGTAAACAATAACTGTGGTTTTGCCATCCCATGGTAAAAAATCTCTATTATTCAGCTTTTGGTAGTTTTTTCTGTAAAGAAAAACAGTAGTGTCTCCTGACTGTTGTGACACAAAAATATATCTGTTGAAAATAGTCTTGTGTAGGCCCGACATCCCAGTGTGGTTTCGCAGTTCCACGGGTCAAATCGCTGTACTATCCAGTTTTGGGCCTTTGGTACCTAAAAAAAAAGCAGTTTGAGTGTGTCGCTCACTGTTCAGCTCCAAATATCTCTATTTAAAAAAGTGTGGTATACCCCAGTAAACAATAACTGTGGTTTTGCCATCCCACGGTAAAAAATCTCTATTATTCAGCTTTTGGTAGTTTTTTCCGTAAAGAAAAACAGTAGTGTCTCCTGACTTTTGTGACGCAAAAATATATCTGTTGAAAATAGTCTTGTGTAGGCCCGACATCCCAGTGTGGTTTCGCAGTTCCACGGGTCAAATCGCTGTACTATCCAGTTTTGGGCCTTTCGTATCTAAAAAAAAGCAGTTTGAGTGTGTCGCTCACTGTTCAGCCGCAAATACCTCTATTTAAAAAAGTGTGGTATACCCCAGTAAAAAATAACTGTGGTTTTGCCATCTCACAGTAAAAAATCTCTATTATTCAGCTTTTGTTAGTTTTTTCCATAAAGAAAAACAGTAGTGTCTCCTGACTGTTGTGACACAAAAATGTATCTGTTAAAAATAGTCTTGTGTAGGCCTGACATCCCAGTGTGGTTTCACAGTTCCACGGGTAAAATCGCTGTACTATCCAGTTTTGGGCCTTTGGTATCTAAAAAAAAAGCAGTTTGAGTGTGTCGCTCACTGTTCAGCTGCAAATATCTGTATTTAAAAAAGTGTGGTATACCCCAGTAGACAATAACTGTGGTTTTGCCATCCCACGGTAAAAAATCTCTCTTATTCAGCTTTTGGTAGTTTTTTCCATAAAGAAAAACAGTAGCGTCTCCTGACTGTTGTGACACAAAAATATATCTGTTGAAAATAGTCTTGTGTAGGCCCGACATCCCAGTGTGGTTTCGCAGTTCCACGGGTCAAATCGCTGTATTATCCAGTTTTGGGCCTTTGGTATCTAAAAAAAAGCAGTTTGAGTGTGTTGCTCACTGTTCAGCCGCAAATATCTCTATTTAAAAAAGTGTGGTATACCCCAGTAAACAATAACTGTGGTTTTGCCATCCCACTGTAAAAAATCTCTATTATTCAGCTTTTGGTAGTTTTTTCCGTAAAGAAAAACAGTAGTGTCTCCTGACTGTTGTGACACAAAAATATATCTGTTGAAAATAGTCTTGTGTAGGCCCGACATCCCAGTGTGGTTTCGCAGTTCCACGGGTCAAATCGCTGTACTATCCAGTTTTGGACCTTTGGTATCTAAAAAAAAGCAGTTTGAGTGTGTCGCTCACTGTTCAGCCGCAAATACCTCTATTGAAAAAAGGGTGGTATACCCCAGTAAACAATAACTGTGGTTTTGCCATCCCACGGTAAAAAATCTCTATTATTCAGCTTTTGGTAGTTTTTTCCATAAAGAAAAACAGTAGTGTCTCCTTACTGTTGTGACACAAAAATGTATCTGTTGAAAATAGTCTTGTGTAGGCCCGACATCCCAGTGTGGTTTCGCAGTTCCACGGGTCAAATCGCTGTACTATCCAGTTTTGGGCCTTTGGTATCTAAAAAAAAAGCAGTTTGAGTGTGTCGCTCACTGTTCTGCCGCAAATATCTCTATTTAAAAAAGTGTGGTATACCCCAGTAAACAATAACTGTGGTTTTGCCATCCCATGGAAAAAAATCTCTATTATTCAGCTTTTGGTAGTTTTTTCTGTAAAGAAAAACAGTAGTGTCTCCTGACTGTTGTGACACAAAAATATATCTGTTGAAAATAGTCTTGTGTAGGCCCGACATCCCAGTGTGGTTTCGCAGTTCCACGGGTCAAATCGCTGTACTATCCAGTTTTGGGCCTTTGGTACCTAAAAAAAAAGCAATTTGAGTGTGTCGCTCACTGTTCAGCCGCAAATATCTCTATTTAAAAAAGTGTGGTATACCCCAGTAAACAATAACTGTGGTTTTGCCATCCCATGGTAAAAAATCTCTATTATTCAGCTTTTGGTAGTTTTTTCCGTAAAGAAAAACAGTAGTGTCTCCTGACTGTTGTGACACAAAAATGTATCTGTTGAAAATAGTCTTGTGTAGGCCCGAAATCCCAGTGTGGTTTCGCAGTTCCACGGGCCAAATCGCTGTACTATCCAGTTTTGGGCCTTTGATATCTAAAAAAAAAGCAGTTTGAGTGTGTCGCTCACTGTTCAGCCGCAAATATCTCTACTTAAAAAAGTGTGGTATACCCCAGTAAACAAAAACTGTGGTTTTGCCATCCCACGGTAAAAAATCTCTATTATTCAGCTTTTGGTAGTTTTTTCCGTAAAGAAAAACAGTAGTGTCTCCTGACTGTTGTGACACAAAAATATATCTGTTGAAAATAGTCTTGTGTAGGCCCGACATCCCAGTGTGGTTTCGCAGTTCCACGGGTCAAATCGCTGTACTATCCAGTTTTGGGCCTTTGGTATCTAAAAAAAAAGCAGTTTGAGTGTGTCGCTCACTGTTCAGCCGCAAGTATCTCTATTTAAAAAAGTGTGGTATACCCCAGTAAACAATAACTGTGGTTTTGCCATCCCACGGTAAAAAATCTCTATTATTCTGCTTTTGGTAGTTTTTTCCATAAAGAAAAACAGTAGTGTCTCCTGACTGTTGTGACACAAAAATGTATCTGTTGAAAATAGTCTTGTGGAGGCCTGACATCCCAGTGTGGTTTCGCAGTTCCACGGGTCAAATCGCTGTACTATCCAGTTTTGGGCCTTTGGTATCTAGAAAAAAAGCAGTTTGAGTGTGTCGCTCACTGTTCAGCCGCAAATATCTCTACTTAAAAAAGTGTGGTATACCCCAGTAAACAATAACTGTGGTTTTGCCATCCCACGGTAAAAAATCTCTATTATTCAGCTTTTGGTAGTTTTTTCCGTAAAGAAAAACAGTAGTGTCTCCTGACTGTTGTGACACAAAAATATATCTGTTGAAAATAGTCTTGTGTAGGCCCGACATCCCAGTGTGGTTTCGCAGTTCCACGGGTCAAATCGCTGTACTATCCAGTTTTGGGCCTTTGGTATCTAAAAAAAAGCAGTTTGAGTGTGTCGCTCACTGTTCAGCCGCAAATACCTCTTTTTAAAAAAGTGTGGTATACCCCAGTAAACAATAACTGTGGTTTTGCCATCCCATGGTAAAAAATCTCTATTATTCAGCTTTTGGTAGTTTTTTCCATAAAGAAAAACAGTAGTGTCTCCTGACTGTTGTGACACAAAAATATATCTGTTGAAAATAGTCTTGTGTAGGCCTTACATCCCAGTGTGTTTTCGCAGTTCCACGGGTCAAATAGCTGTACTATCCAGTTTTGGGCCTTTGGTATCTAGAAAAAAAGCAGTTTGAGTGTGTCGCTCACTGTTCAGCCGCAAGTATCTCTATTTAAAAAAGTGTGGTATACCCCAGTAAACAATAACTGTGGTTTTGCCATGCCACGGTAAAAAATCTCTATTATTCTGCTTTTGGTAGTTTTTTCCATAAAGAAAAACAGTAGTGTCTCCTGACTGTTGTGACACAAAAATGTATCTGTTGAAAATAGTCTTGTGTAGGCCTGACATCCCGGTGTGGTTTCGCAGTTCCACGGGTCAAATCGCTGTACTATCCAGTTTTGGGCCTTTGGTATCTAAAAAAAAAGCAGTTTGAGTGTGTCGCTCACTGTTCAGCTGCAAATACCTCTATTTAAAAAAGTGTGGTATACCCCAGTAAACAATAACTGTGGTTTTGCCATCCCACGGTAAAAAATCTCTATTATTCAGCTTTTGGTAGTTTTTTCCATAAAGAAAAAAATTAGTGTCTCCTGACTGTTGTGACATAAAAATATATCTGTTGAAAATAGTCTTGTGTAGGCCCGACATCCCAGTGTGGTTTCGCAGTTCCACGGGTCAAATCGCTGTACTATCCAGTTTTGGGCCTTTGTTATCTAAAAAAAAGCAGTTTGAGTGTGTCGCTCACTGTTCAGCCGCAAATATCTCTATTTAAAAAAGTGTGGTATACCCCAGTAAACAATAACTGTGGTTTTGCCATCCCACGGTAAAAAATCTCTATTATTCAGCTTTTGGTAGTTTTTTCCATAAAGAAAAACAGTAGTGTCTCCTGACTGTTGTGACACAAAAAAATATCTGTTGAAAATAGTCTTGTGCAGGCCCGACATCCCAGTGTGGTTTCGCAGTTCCACGGGTCAAATCGCTGTACTATCCAGTTTTGGGCCTTTGGTATCTAAAAAAAAAGCAGTTTGAGTGTGTCGCTCACTGTTCTGCCGCAAATATCTCTATTTAAAAAAGTGTGGTATACCCCAGTAAACAAAAACTGTGGTTTTGCCATCCCACGGTAAAAAATCTCTATTATTCAGCTTTTGGTAGTTTTTTCCGTAAAGAAAAACAGTAGTGTCTCCTGACTGTTGTGACACAAAAATATATCTGTTGAAAATAGTCTTGTGTAGGCCCGACATCCCAGTGTGGTTTCGCAGTTCCACGGGTCAAATCGCTGTACTATCCAGTTTTGGGCCTTTGGTATCTAAAAAAAAAGCAGTTTGAGTGTGTCGCTCACTGTTCAGCCGCAAGTATCTCTATTTAAAAAAGTGTGGTATACCCCAGTAAACAATAACTGTGGTTTTGCCATCCCACGGTAAAAAATCTCTATTATTCTGCTTTTGGTAGTTTTTTCCATAAAGAAAAACAGTAGTGTCTCCTGACTGTTGTGACACAAAAATGTATCTGTTGAAGATAGTCTTGTGGAGGCCTGACATCCCAGTGTGGTTTCGCAGTTCCACGGGTCAAATCGCTGTACTATCCAGTTTTGGGCCTTTGGTATCTAAAAAAAAAGCAGTTTGAGTGTGTCGCTCACTGTTCAGCCGCAAATATCTCTACTTAAAAAAGTGTGGTATACCCCAGTAAACAAAAACTGTGGTTTTGCCATCCCACGGTAAAAAATCTCTATTATTCAGCTTTTGGTAGTTTTTTCCGTAAAGAAAAACAGTAGTGTCTCCTGACTGTTGTGACACAAAAATATATCTGTTGAAAATAGTCTTGTGTAGGCCCGACATCCCAGTGTGGTTTCGCAGTTCCACGGGTCAAATCGCTGTACTATCCAGTTTTGGGCCTTTGGTATCTAAAAAAAAGCAGTTTGAGTGTGTCGCTCACTGTTCAGCCGCAAATACCTCTTTTTAAAAAAGTGTGGTATACCCCAGTAAACAATAACTGTGGTTTTGCCATCCCACGGTAAAAAATCTCTATTATTCAGCTTTTGGTAGTTTTTTCCATAAAGAAAAACAGTAGTGTCTCCTGACTGTTGTGACACAAAAATATATCTGTTGAAAATAGTCTTGTGTAGGCCTTACATCCCAGTGTGGTTTCGCAGTTCCACGGGTCAAATCGCTGTACTATCTAGTTTTGGGCCTTTGGTATCTAAAAAAAAAAGCAGTTTGAGTGTGTCGCTCACTGTTCAGCCGCAAGTATCTCTATTTAAAAAAGTGTGGTATACCCCAGTAAACAATAACTGTGGTTTTGCCATGCCACGGTAAAAAATCTCTATTATTCTGCTTTTGGTAGTTTTTTCCATAAAGAAAAACAGTAGTGTCTCCTGACTGTTGTGACACAAAAATGTATCTGTTGAAAATAGTCTTGTGTAGGCCTGACATCCCAGTGTGGTTTCGCAGTTCCACGGGTCAAATCGCTGTACTATCCAGTTTTGGGCCTTTGGTATCTAAAAAAAAAGCAGTTTGAGTGTGTCGCTCACTGTTCTGCCGCAAATATCTCTATTTAAAAAAGTGTGGTATGCCCCAGTAAACAATAACTGTGGTTTTGCCATCCCATGGTAAAAAATCTCTATTATTCAGCTTTTGGTAGTTTTTTCTGTAAAGAAAAACAGTAGTGTCTCCTGACTGTTGTGACACAAAAATATATCTGTTGAAAATAGTCTTGTGTAGGCCCGACATCCCAGTGTGGTTTTGCAGTTCCACGGGTCAAATCGCTGTACTATCCAGTTTTGGGCCTTTGGTACCTAAAAAAAAAGCAGTTTGAGTGTGTCGCTCACTGTTCAGCTCCAAATATCTCTATTTAAAAAAGTGTGGTATACCCCAGTAAACAATAACTGTGGTTTTGCCATCCCATGGTAAAAAATCTCTATTATTCAGCTTTTGGTAGTTTTTTCCGTAAAGAAAAACAGTAGTGTCTCCTGACTGTTGTGACACAAAAATGTATCTGTTGAAAATAGTCTTGTGTAGGCCCGAAATCCCAGTGTGGTTTCGCAGTTCCACGGGTCAAATCGCTGTACTATCCAGTTTTGGGCCTTTGGTATCTAAAAAAAAGCAGTTTGAGTGTGTCGCTCACTGTTCAGCCGCAAATATCTCTATTTAAAAAAGTGTGGTATACCCCAGTAAACAATAACTGTGGTTTTGCCATCCCACGGTAAAAAATCTCTATTATTCAGCTTTTGGTAGTTTTTTCCATAAAGAAAAACAGTAGTGTCTCCTGACTGTTGTGACACAAAAATATATCTGTTGAAAATTGTCTTGTGTAGGCCCGACATCCCAGTGTGGTTTCGCAGTTCCACGGGTCAAATCGCTGTACTATCCAGTTTTGGGCCTTTGGTATCTAAAAAAAAAGCAGTTTGAGTGTGTCGCTCACTGTTCTGCCGCAAATATCTCTATTTAAAAAAGTGTGGTATACCCCAGTAAACAATAACTGTGGTTTTGCCATCCCATGGTAAAAAATCTCTATTATTCAGCTTTTGGTAGTTTTTTCCGTAAAGAAAAACAGTAGTGTCTCCTGACTGTTGTGACTCAAAAATATATCTGTTGAAAATAGTCTTGTGCAGGCCCGACATCCCAGTGTGGTTTCGCAGTTCCACGGTCAAATCGCTGTACTATCCAGTTTTGGGCCTTTGGTATCTAAAAAAAAGCAGTTTGAGTGTGTCGCTCACTGTTCAGCCGCAAATATCTCTATTTAAAAAAGTGTGGTATACCCCAGTAAACAATAACTGTGGTTTTGCCATCCCATGGTAAAAAATCTCTATTATTCAGCTTTTGGTAGTTTTTTCCGTAAAGAAAAACAGTAGTGTCTCCTGACTGTTGTGACACAAAAATGTATCTATTGAAAATAGTCTTGTGTAGGCCCGAAATCCCAGTGTGGTTTCGCAGTTCCACGGGTCAAATCGCTGTACTATCCAGTTTTGTGCCTTTGATATCTAAAAAAAAAGCAGTTTGAGTGTGTCGCTTACTGTTCAGCCGCAAATATCTCTACTTAAAAAAGTGTGGTATACCCCAGTAAACAATAACTGTGGTTTTGCCATCCCACGGTAAAAAATCTCTATTATTCAGCTTTTGGTAGTTTTTTCCGTAAAGAAAAACAGTAGTGTCTCCTGACTTTTGTGACACAAAAATATATCTGTTGAAAATAGTCTTGTGTAGGCCCGACATCCCAGTGTGGTTTCGCAGTTCCACGGGTCAAATCGCTGTACTATCCAGTTTTGGGCCTTTGGTATCTAAAAAAAAGCAGTTTGAGTGTGTCGCTCACTGTTCAGCCGCAAATACCTCTATTTAAAAAAGTGTGGTATACCCCAGTAAAAAATAACTGTGGTTTTGCCATCCCACAGTAATAAATCTCTATTATTCAGCTTTTGGTAGTTTTTTCCATAAAGAAAAACAGTAGTGTCTCCTGACTGTTGTGACACAAAAATGTATCTGTTGAAAATAGTCTTGTGTAGGCCTGACATCCCAGTGTGGTTTCACAGTTCCACGGGTCAAATCGCTGTACTATCCAGTTTTGGGCCTTTGGTATCTAAAAAAAAAGCAGTTTGAGTGTGTCGCTCACTGTTCAGCCGCAAATATCTCTATTTAAAAAAGTGTGGTATACCCCAGTAAACAATAACTGTGGTTTTGCCATCCCACGGTAAAAAATCTCTATTATTCAGCTTTTGGTAGTTTTTTCCGTAAAGAAAAACAGTAGTGTCTCCTGACTGTTGTGACACAAAAATATATCTGTTGCAAATAGTCTTGTGTAGGCCCGACATCCCAGTGTGGTTTCGCAGTTCCACGGGTCAAATCGCTGTACTATCCAGTTTTGGGCCTTTGGTATCTAAAAAAAAGCAGTTTGAGTGTGTCGCTCACTGTTCAGCCGCAAATACCTCTATTTAAAAAAGTGTGGTATACCCCAGTAAACAATAACTGTGGTTTTGCCATCCCACGGTAAAAAATCTCTATTATTCAGCTTTTGGTAGTTTTTTCCGTAAAGAAAAACAGTAGTGTCTCCTGACTTTTGTGACGCAAAAATATATCTGTTGAAAATAGTCTTGTGTAGGCCCGACATCCCAGTGTGGTTTCGCAGTTCCACGGGTCAAATCGCTGTACTATCCAGTTTTGGGCCTTTCGTATCTAAAAAAAAGCAGTTTGAGTGTGTCGCTCACTGTTCAGCCGCAAATACCTCTATTTAAAAAAGTGTGGTATACCCCAGTAAAAAATAACTGTGGTTTTGCCATCTCACAGTAAAAAATCTCTATTATTCAGCTTTTGTTAGTTTTTTCCATAAAGAAAAACAGTAGTGTCTCCTGACTGTTGTGACACAAAAATGTATCTGTTAAAAATAGTCTTGTGTAGGCCTGACATCCCAGTGTGGTTTCACAGTTCCACGGGTCAAATCGCTGTACTATCCAGTTTTGGGCCTTTGGTATCTAAAAAAAAAGCAGTTTGAGTGTGTCGCTCACTGTTCAGCTGCAAATATCTGTATTTAAAAAAGTGTGGTATACCCCAGTAGACAATAACTGTGGTTTTGCCATCCCACGGTAAAAAATCTCTCTTATTCAGCTTTTGGTAGTTTTTTCCATAAAGAAAAACAGTAGCGTCTCCTGACTGTTGTGACACAAAAATATATCTGTTGAAAATAGTCTTGTGTAGGCCCGACATCCCAGTGTGGTTTCGCAGTTCCACGGGTCAAATCGCTGTATTATCCAGTTTTGGGCCTTTGGTATCTAAAAAAAAGCAGTTTGAGTGTGTTGCTCACTGTTCAGCCGCAAATATCTCTATTTAAAAAAGTGTGGTATACCCCAGTAAACAATAACTGTGGTTTTGCCATCCCACTGTAAAAAATCTCTATTATTCAGCTTTTGGTAGTTTTTTCCGTAAAGAAAAACAGTAGTGTCTCCTGACTGTTGTGACACAAAAATATATCTGTTGAAAATAGTCTTGTGTAGGCCCGACATCCCAGTGTGGTTTCGCAGTTCCACGGGTCAAATCGCTGTACTATCCAGTTTTGGACCTTTGGTATCTAAAAAAAAGCAGTTTGAGTGTGTCGCTCACTGTTCAGCCGCAAATACCTCTATTGAAAAAAGGGTGGTATACCCCAGTAAACAATAACTGTGGTTTTGCCATCCCACGGTAAAAAATCTCTATTATTCAGCTTTTGGTAGTTTTTTCCATAAAGAAAAACAGTAGTGTCTCCTTACTGTTGTGACACAAAAATGTATCTGTTGAAAATAGTCTTGTGTAGGCCCGACATCCCAGTGTGGTTTCGCAGTTCCACGGGTCAAATCGCTGTACTATCCAGTTTTGGGCCTTTGGTATCTAAAAAAAAAGCAGTTTGAGTGTGTCGCTCACTGTTCAGCCACAAATATCTCTATTTAAAAAAGTGTGGTATACCCCACTAAACAATAACTGTGGTTTTGCCATCCCACGGTAAATAATCTCTCTTATTCAGCTTTTGGTAGTTTTTTCCATAAAGAAAAATAGTAGTGTCTCCTGACTGTTGTGACACAAAAATATATCTGTTGAAAATAGTCTTGTGTAGGCCCGACATCCCAGTGTGGTTTCGCAGTTCCACGGGTCAAATCGCTGTACTATCCAGTCTTGGGCCTTTGGTATCTAAAAACAGCAGTTTGAGTGTGTCGCTCACTGTTCAGCCGCAAATACCTCTATTTAAAAAAGTGTGGTATACCGCAGTAAACAATAACTGTGGTTTTGCCATCCCACGGTAAAAAATCTCTATTATTCAGCTTTTGGTAGTTTTTTCCGTAAAGAAAAACAGTAGTGTCTCCTGACTGTTGTGACACAAAAATATATCTGTTGAAAATAGTCTTGTGTAGGCACGACATCCCAGTGTGGTTTCGCAGTTCCACGGGTCAAATCGCTGTACTATCCAGTTTTGGGCCTTTGGTATCTAAAAAAAAAGCAGTTTGAGTGTGTCGCTCACTGTTCAGCTGCAAATATCTCTATTTAAAAAAGTGTGGTATACCCCAGTAAACAATAACTGTGGTTTTGCCATCCCACGGTAAAAAATCTCTATTATTCAGCTTTTGGTAGTTTTTTCCATAAAGAAAAACAGTAGTGTCTCCTGACTGTTGTGACACAAAAATATATCTGTTGAAAATAGTCTTGTGTAGGCCCGACATCCCAGTGTGGTTTCGCAGTTCCACGGGTCAAATCGCTGTACTATCCAGTTTTGGGCCTTTGGTATCTAAAAAAAAGCAATTTGAGTGTGTTGCTCACTGTTCAGCTGCAAATACCTCTATTTAAAAAAGTGTGGTATACCCCAGTAAACAATAACTGTGGTTTTGCCATCCCATGGTAAAAAATCTCTATTATTCAGCTTTTGGTAGTTTTTTCCGTAAAGAAAAACAGTAGTGTCTCCTGACTGTTGTGACACAAAAATATATCTGTTGAAAATAGTCTTGTGTAGGCCCGACATCCCAGTGTGGTTTCGCAGTTCCACGGGTCAAATCGCTGTACTATCCAGTTTTGGGCCTTTGGTATCTAAAAAAAAAGCAGTTTGAGTGTGTCGCTCACTGTTCAGCCGCAAATATCTCTATTTAAAAAAGTGTGGTATACCCCAGTAAACAATAACTGTGGTTTTGCCATCCCACAGTAAAAAATCTCTATTATTCAGCTTTTGGTAGTTTTTTCCGTAAAGAAAAACAGTAGTGTCTCCTGACTGTTGTGACACAAAAATATATCTGTTGAAAATAGTCTTGTGTAGGCCCGACATCCCAGTGTGGTTTCGCAGTTCCACGGGTCAAATCGATGTATTATCCAGTTTTGGGCCTTTGGTATCTAAAAAAAAGCAGTTTGAGTGTGTTGCTCACTGTTCAGCCGCAAATACCTCTATTTAAAAAAGTGTGGTATACCCCAGTAAACAATAACTGTGGTTTTGCCATCCCACTGTAAAAAATCTCTATTATTCAGCTTTTGGTAGTTTTTTCCGTAAAGAAAAACAGTAGTGTCTCCTGACTGTTGTGACACAAAAATATATCTGTTGAAAATAGTCTTGTGTAGGCCCGACATCCCAGTGTGGTTTCGCAGTTCCACGGGTCAAATCGCTGTACTATCCAGTTTTGGACCTTTGGTATCTAAAAAAAAGCAGTTTGAGTGTGTCGCTCACTGTTCAGCCGCAAATACCTCTATTGAAAAAAGGGTGGTATACCCCAGTAAACAATAACTGTGGTTTTGCCATCCCACGGTAAAAAATCTCTATTATTCAGCTTTTGGTAGTTTTTTCCATAAAGAAAAACAGTAGTGTCTCCTTACTGTTGTGACACAAAAATGTATCTGTTGAAAATAGTCTTGTGTAGGCCCGACATCCCAGTGTGGTTTCGCAGTTCCACGGGTCAAATCGCTGTACTATCCAGTTTTGGGCCTTTGGTATCTAAAAAAAAAGCAGTTTGAGTGTGTCGCTCACTGTTCAGCCACAAATATCTCTATTTAAAAAAGTGTGGTATACCCCAGTAAACAATAACTGTGGTTTTGCCATCCCACGGTAAAAAATCTCTCTTATTCAGCTTTTGGTAGTTTTTTCCATAAAGAAAAATAGTAGTGTCTCCTGACTGTTGTGACACAAAAATATATCTGTTGAAAATAGTCTTGTGTAGGCCCGACATCCCAGTGTGGTTTCGCAGTTCCACGGGTCAAATCGCTGTACTATCCAGTCTTGGGCCTTTGGTATCTAAAAACAGCAGTTTGAGTGTGTCGCTCACTGTTCAGCCGCAAATACCTCTATTTAAAAAAGTGTGGTATACCGCAGTAAACGATAACTGTGGTTTTGCCATCCCACGGTAAAAAATCTCTATTATTCAGCTTTTGGTAGTTTTTTCCGTAAAGAAAAACAGTAGTGTCTCCTGACTGTTGTGACACAAAAATATATCTGTTGAAAATAGTCTTGTGTAGGCACGACATCCCAGTGTGGTTTCGCAGTTCCACGGGTCAAATCGCTGTACTATCCAGTTTTGGGCCTTTGGTATCTAAAAAAAAAGCAGTTTGAGTGTGTCGCTCACTGTTCAGCTGCAAATATCTCTATTTAAAAAAGTGTGGTATACCCCAGTAAACAATAACTGTGGTTTTGCCATCCCACGGTAAAAAATCTCTATTATTCAGCTTTTGGTAGTTTTTTCCGTAAAGAAAAACAGTAGTGTCTCCTGACTGTTGTGACACAAAAATATATCTGTTGAAAATAGTCTTGTGTAGGCCCGACATCCCAGTGTGGTTTCGCAGTTCCACGGGTCAAATCGCTGTACTATCCAGTTTTGGGCCTTTGGTATCTAAAAAAAAGCAATTTGAGTGTGTTGCTCACTGTTCAGCTGCAAATACCTCTATTTAAAAAAGTGTGGTATACCCCAGTAAACAATAACTGTGGTTTTGCCATCCCATGGTAAAAAATCTCTATTATTCAGCTTTTGGTAGTTTTTTCCGTATAGAAAAACAGTAGTGTCTCCTGACTGTTGTGACACAAAAATATATCTGTTGAAAATAGTCTTGTGTAGGCCCGACATCCCAGTGTGGTTTCGCAGTTCCACGGGTCAAATCGCTGTACTATCCAGTTTTGGGCCTTTGGTACCTAAAAAAAAAGCAGTTTGAGTGTGTCGCTCACTGTTCAGGCGCAAATATCTCTATTTAAAAAAGTGTGGTATACCCCAGTAAACAATAACTGTGGTTTTGCCATCCCATGGTAAAAAATCTCTATTATTCAGCTTTTTGTAGTTTTTTCCGTAAAGGAAAACAGTAGTGTCTCCTGACTGTTGTGACACAAAAATGTATCTGTTGAAAATAGTCTTGTGTAGGCCCGAAATCCCAGTGTGGTTTCGCAGTTCCACGGGTCAAATCGCTGTACTATCCAGTTTTGGGCCTTTGATATCTAAAAAAAAAGCAGTTTGAGTGTGTCGCTTACTGTTCAGCCGCAAATATCTCTACTTAAAAAAGTGTGGTATACCCCAGTAAACAAAAACTGTGGTTTTGCCATCCCACGGTAAAAAATCTCTATTATTCAGCTTTTGGTAGTTTTTTCCGTAAAGAAAAACAGTAGTGTCTCCTGAGTGTTGTGACACAAAAATGTATCTGTTGAAAATAGTCTTGTGTAGGCCCGACATCCCAGTGTGGTTTCGCAGTTCCACGGGTCAAATCGCTGTACTATCCAGCTTTGGGCCTTTGGTATCTAAAAAAAAGCAGTTTGAGTGTGTCGCTCACTGTTCAGCCGCAAATATCTCTATTTAAAAAAGTGTGGTATACCCCAGTAAACAATAACTGTGGTTTTGCCATCCCACGGTAAAAAATCTCTATTATTCAGCTTTTGGTAGTTTTTTCCGTAAAGAAAAACAGTAGTGTCTCCTGACTGTTGTGACACAAAAATATATCTGTTGCAAATAGTCTTGTGTAGGCCCGACATCCCAGTGTGGTTTCGCAGTTCCACGGGTCAAATCGCTGTACTATCCAGTTTTGGGCCTTTGGTATCTAAAAAAAAGCAGTTTGAGTGTGTCGCTCATTGTTCAGCCGCAAATACCTCTATTTAAAAAAGTGTGGTATACCCCAGTAAACAATAACTGTGGTTTTGCCATCCCACGGTAAAAAATCTCTATTATTCAGCTTTTGGTAGTTTTTTCCATAAAGAAAAACAGTAGTGTCTCCTGACTGTTGTGACACAAAAATATATCTGTTGCAAATAGTCTTGTGTAGGCCCGACATCCCAGTGTGGTTTCGCAGTTCCACGGGTCAAATCGCTGTACTATCCAGTTTTGGGCCTTTGGTATCTAAAAAAAAGCAGTTTGAGTGTGTCGCTCATTGTTCAGCCGCAAATACCTCTATTTAAAAAAGTGTGGTATACCCCAGTAAACAATAACTGTGGTTTTGCCATCCCACGGTAAAAAATCTCTATTATTCAGCTTTTGGTAGTTTTTTCCATAAAGAAAAACAGTAGTGTCTCCTGACTGTTGTGACACAAAAATGTATCTGTTGAAAATAGTCTTGTGTAGGCCCGACATCCCAGTGTGGTTTCGCAGTTCCACGGGTCAAATCGCTGTACTATCCAGTTTTGGGCCTTTGGTATCTAAAAAAAAGCAGTTTGAGTGTGTCGCTCACTGTTCAGCCGCAAATACCTCTATTTAAAAAAGTGTGGTATACCCCAGTAAACAATAACTGTGGTTTTGCCATCCCACAGTAAAAAATCTCTATTATTCAGCTTTTGGTAGTTTTTTCCGTAAAGAAAAACAGTAGTGTCTCCTGACTTTTGTGACACAAAAATATATCTGTTGAAAATAGTCTTGTGTAGGCCCGACATCCCAGTGTGGTTTCGCAGTTCCACGGGTCAAATCGCTGTACTATCCAGTTTTGGGCCTTTGGTATCTAAAAAAAAGCAGTTTGAGTGTGTCGCTCACTGTTCAGCCGCAAATACCTCTATTTAAAAAAGTGTGGTATACCCCAGTAAAAAATAACTGTGGTTTTGCCATCCCACAGTAAAAAATCTCTATTATTCAGCTTTTGGTAGTTTTTTCCATAAAGAAAAACAGTAGTGTCTCCTGACTGTTGTGACACAAAAATGTATCTGTTGAAAATAGTCTTGTGTAGGCCTGACATCCCAGTGTGGTTTCACAGTACCACGGGTCAAATCGCTGTACTATCCAGTTTTGGGCCTTTGGTATCTAAAAAAAAAGCAGTTTGAGTGTGTCGCTCACTGTTCAGCTGCAAATATCTCTATTTAAAAAAGTGTGGTATACCCCAGTAGACAATAACTGTGGTTTTGCCATCCCACGGTAAAAAATCTCTCTTAATCAGCTTTTGGTAGTTTTTTCCATAAAGAAAAACAGTAGTGTCTCCTGACTGTTGTGACACAAAAATATATCTGTTGAAAATAGTCTTGTGTAGGCCCGACATCCCAGTGTGGTTTCGCAGTTCCACGGGTCAAATCGCTGTACTATCCAGTTTTGGGCCTTTGGTATCTAAAAACAGCAGTTTGAGTGTGTCGCTCACTGTTCAGCCGCAAATACCTCTATTTAAAAAAGTGTGGTATACCCCAGTAAACAATAACTGTGGTTTTGCCATCCCACGGTAAAAAATCTCTATTATTCAGCTTTTGGTAGTTTTTTCCGTAAAGAAAAACAATAGTGTCTCCTGACTGTTGTGACACAAAAATGTATCTGTTGAAAATAGTCTTGTGTAGGCCCGACATCCCAGTGTGGTTTCGCAGTTCCACGGGTCAAATCGCTGTACTATCCAGTTTTGGGCCTTTGGTATCTAAAAAAAAAGCAGTTTGAGTGTGTCGCTCACTGTTCAGCCGCAAATATCTCTATTTAAAAAAGTGTGGTATACCCCAGTAAACAATAACTGTGTTTTTGCCATCCCACAGTAAAAAATCTCTATTATTCAGCTTTTGGTAGTTTTTTCCGTAAAGAAAAACAGTAGTGTCTCCTGACTGTTGTGACACAAAAATATATCTGTTGAAAATAGTCTTGTGTAGGCCCGACATCCCAGTGTGGTTTCGCAGTTCCACGGGTCAAATCGCTGTACTATCCAGTTTTGGGCCTTTGGTATCTAAAAAAAAGCAGTTTGAGTGTGTTGCTCACTGTTCAGCCGCAAATACCTCTATTTAAAAAAGTGTGGTATACCCCAGTAAACGGTAACTGTGGTTTTGCCATCCCACTGTAAAAAATCTCTATTATTCAGCTTTTGGTAGTTTTTTCCGTAAAGAAAAACAGTAGTGTCTCCTGACTGTTGTGACACAAAAATATATCTGTTGAAAATAGTCTTGTGTAGGCCCAACATCCCAGTGTGGTTTCGCAGTTCCACGGGTCAAATCGCTGTACTATCCAGTTTTGGACCTTTGGTATATAAAACAAAGCAGTTTGAGTGTGTCGCTCACTGTTCAGCCGCAAATACCTCTATTGAAAAAAGGGTGGTATACCCCAGTAAACAATAACTGTGGTTTTGCCATCCCACGGTAAAAAATCTCTATTATTCAGCTTTTGGTAGTTTTTTCCATAAAGAAAAACAGTAGTGTCTCCTTACTGTTGTGACACAAAAATGTATCTGTTGAAAATAGTCTTGTGTAGGCCCGACATCCCAGTGTGGTTTCGCAGTTCCATGGGTCAAATCGCTGTACTATCCAGTTTTGGGCCTTTGGTATCTAAAAAAAAAGCAGTTTGAGTGTGTCGCTCACTGTTCAGCCACAAATATCTCTATTTAAAAAAGTGTGGTATACTCCAGTAAACAATAACTGTGGTTTTGCCATCCCACGGTAAAAAATCTCTCTTATTCAGCTTTTGGTAGTTTTTTCCATAAAGAAAAATAGTAGTGTCTCCTGACTGTTGTGACACAAAAATATATCTGTTGAAAATAGTCTTGTGTAGGCCCGACATCCCAGTGTGGTTTCGCAGTTCCACGGGTCAAATCGCTGTACTATCCAGTTTTGGGCCTTTGGTATCTAAAAACAGGAGTTTGAGTGTGTCGCTCATTGTTCAGCCGCAAATACCTCTATTTAAAAAAGTGTGGTATACCCCAGTAAACAATAACTGTGGTTTTGCCATCCCACGGTAAAAAATCTCTATTATTCAGCTTTTGGTAGTTTTTTCCGTAAAGAAAATCAGTAGTGTCTCCTGACTGTTGTGACACAAAAATATATCTGTTGAAAATAGTCTTGTGTAGGCACGACATCCCAGTGTGGTTTCGCAGTTCCACGGGTCAAATCGCTGTACTATCCAGTTTTGGGCCTTTGGTATCTAAAAAAAAAGCAGTTTGAGTGTGTCGCTCACTGTTCAGCCGCAAATATCTCTATTTAAAAAAGTGTGGTATACCCCAGTAAACAATAACTGTGGTTTTGCCATCCCACGGTAAAAAATCTCTATTATTCAGCTTTTGGTAGTTTTTTCCGTAAAGAAAAACAGTAGTGTCTCCTGACTGTTGTGACACAAAAATATATCTGTTGAAAATAGTCTTGTGTAGGCCCGACATCCCAGTGTGGTTTCGCAGTTCCACGGGTCAAATCGCTGTACTATCCAGTTTTGGGCCTTTGGTATCTAAAAAAAAGCAGTTTGAGTGTGTTGCTCACTGTTCAGCCGCAAATACCTCTATTTAAAAAAGTGTGGTATACCCCAGTAAACAATAACTGTGGTTTTGCCATCCGACTGTAAAAAATCTCTATTATTCAGCTTTTGGTAGTTTTTTCCATAAAGAAAAATAGTAGTGTCTCCTGACTGTTGTGACACAAAAATATATCTGTTGAAAATAGTCTTGTGTAGGCCCGACATCCCAGTGTGGTTTCGCAGTTCCACGGGTCAAATCGCTGTACTATCCAGTCTTGGGCCTTTGGTATCTAAAAACAGCAGTTTGAGTGTGTCGCTCACTGTTCAGCCGCAAATACCTCTATTTAAAAAAGTGTGGTATACCGCAGTAAACAATAACTGTGGTTTTGCCATCCCACGGTAAAAAATCTCTATTATTCAGCTTTTGGTAGTTTTTTCCGTAAAGAAAAACAGTAGTGTCTCCTGACTGTTGTGACACAAAAATATATCTGTTGAAAATAGTCTTGTGTAGGCACGACATCCCAGTGTGGTTTCGCAGTTCCACGGGTCAAATCGCTGTACTATCCAGTTTTGGGCCTTTGGTATCTAAAAAAAAAGCAGTTTGAGTGTGTCGCTCACTGTTCAGCTGCAAATATCTCTATTTAAAAAAGTGTGGTATACCCCAGTAAACAATAACTGTGGTTTTGCCATCCCACGGTAAAAAATCTCTATTATTCAGCTTTTGGTAGTTTTTTCCGTAAAGAAAAACAGTAGTGTCTCCTGACTGTTGTGACACAAAAATATATCTGTTGAAAATAGTCTTGTGTAGGCCCGACATCCCAGTGTGGTTTCGCAGTTCCACGGGTCAAATCGCTGTACTATCCAGTTTTGGGCCTTTGGTATCTAAAAAAAAGCAATTTGAGTGTGTTGCTCACTGTTCAGCTGCAAATACCTCTATTTAAAAAAGTGTGGTATACCCCAGTAAACAATAACTGTGGTTTTGCCATCCCATGGTAAAAAATCTCTATTATTCAGCTTTTGGTAGTTTTTTCCGTAAAGAAAAACAGTAGTGTCTCCTGAATGTTGTGACACAAAAATATATCTGTTGAAAATAGTCTTGTGTAGGCCCGACATCCCAGTGTGGTTTCGCAGTTCCACGGGTCAAATCGCTGTACTATCCAGTTTTGGGCCTTTGGTATCTAAAAAAAAAGCAGTTTGAGTGTGTCGCTCACTGTTCAGCCGCAAATATCTCTATTTAAAAAAGTGTGGTATACCCCAGTAAACAATAACTGTGGTTTTGCCATCCCACAGTAAAAAATCTCTATTATTCAGCTTTTGGTAGTTTTTTCCGAAAAGAAAAACAGTAGTGTCTCCTGACTGTTGTGACACAAAAATATATCTGTTGAAAATAGTCTTGTGTAGGCCCGACATCCCAGTGTGGTTTCGCAGTTCCACGGGTCAAATCGCTGTATTATCCAGTTTTGGGCCTTTGGTATCTAAAAAAAAGCAGTTTGAGTGTGTTGCTCACTGTTCAGCCGCAAATACCTCTATTTAAAAAAGTGTGGTATACCCCAGTAAACAATAACTGTGGTTTTGCCATCCCACTGTAAAAAATCTCTATTATTCAGCTTTTGGTAGTTTTTTCCGTAAAGAAAAACAGTAGTGTCTCCTGACTGTTGTGACACAAAAATATATCTGTTGAAAATAGTCTTGTGTAGGCCCGACATCCCAGTGTGGTTTCGCAGTTCCACGGGTCAAATCGCTGTACTATCCAGTTTTGGACCTTTGGTATCTAAAAAAAAGCAGTTTGAGTGTGTCGCTCACTGTTCAGCCGCAAATACCTCTATTGAAAAAAGGGTGGTATACCCCAGTAAACAATAACTGTGGTTTTGCCATCCCACGGTAAAAAATCTCTATTATTCAGCTTTTGGTAGTTTTTTCCATAAAGAAAAACAGTAGTGTCTCCTTACTGTTGTGACACAAAAATGTATCTGTTGAAAATAGTCTTGTGTAGGCCCGACATCCCAGTGTGGTTTCGCAGTTCCACGGGTCAAATCGCTGTACTATCCAGTTTTGGGCCTTTGGTATCTAAAAAAAAAGCAGTTTGAGTGTGTCGCTCACTGTTCAGCCACAAATATCTCTATTTAAAAAAGTGTGGTATACCCCAGTAAACAATAACTGTGGTTTTGCCATCCCACGGTAAAAAATCTCTCTTATTCAGCTTTTGGTAGTTTTTTCCATAAAGAAAAATAGTAGTGTCTCCTGACTGTTGTGACACAAAAATATATCTGTTGAAAATAGTCTTGTGTAGGCCCGACATCCCAGTGTGGTTTCGCAGTTCCACGGGTCAAATCGCTGTACTATCCAGTCTTGGGCCTTTGGTATCTAAAAACAGCAGTTTGAGTGTGTCGCTCAATGTTCAGCCGCAAATACCTCTATTTAAAAAAGTGTGGTATACCGCAGTAAACAATAACTGTGGTTTTGCCATCCCACGGTAAAAAATCTCTATTATTCAGCTTTTGGTAGTTTTTTCCGTAAAGAAAAACAGTAGTGTCTCCTGACTGTTGTGACACAAAAATATATCTGTTGAAAATAGTCTTGTGTAGGCACGACATCCCAGTGTGGTTTCGCAGTTCCACGGGTCAAATCGCTGTACTATCCAGTTTTGGGCCTTTGGTATCTAAAAAAAAAGCAGTTTGAGTGTGTCGCTCACTGTTCAGCTGCAAATATCTCTATTTAAAAAAGTGTGGTATACACCAGTAAACAATAACTGTGGTTTTGCCATCCCACGGTAAAAAATCTCTATTATTCAGCTTTTGGTAGTTTTTTCCGTAAAGAAAAACAGTAGTGTCTCCTGACTGTTGTGACACAAAAATATATCTGTTGAAAATAGTCTTGTGTAGGCCCGACATCCCAGTGTGGTTTCGCAGTTCCACGGG
Organism: Phyllobates terribilis; assembly: GCF_046119375.1. Classification (NCBI taxonomy): domain Eukaryota; kingdom Metazoa; phylum Chordata; class Amphibia; order Anura; family Dendrobatidae; genus Phyllobates; species Phyllobates terribilis. Next base: position 452,147,417 of record NW_027362764.1, read on the forward strand.
TCAAATCGCTGTACTATCCAGTTTTGGGCCTTTGGTATCTAAAAAAAAGCAATTTGAGTGTGTTGCTCACTGTTCAGCTGCAAATACCTCTATTTAAAAAAGTGTGGTATACCCCAGTAAACAATAACTGTGGTTTTGCCATCCCATGGTAAAAAATCTCTATTATTCAGCTTTTGGTAGTTTTTTCCGTAAAGAAAAACAGTAGTGTCTCCTGACTGTTGTGACACAAAAATATATCTGTTGAAAATAGTCTTGTGTAGGCCCGACATCCCAGTGTGGTTTCGCAGTTCCACGGGTCAAATCGCTGTACTATCCAGTTTTGGGCCTTTGGTACCTAAAAAAAAAGCAGTTTGAGTGTGTCGCTCACTGTTCAGGCGCAAATATCTCTATTTAAAAAAGTGTGGTATACCCCAGTAAACAATAACTGTGGTTTTGCCATCCCATGGTAAAAAATCTCTATTATTCAGCTTTTGGTAGTTTTTTCCGTAAAGGAAAACAGTAGTGTCTCCTGACTGTTGTGACACAAAAATGTATCTGTTGAAAATAGTCTTGTGTAGGCCCGAAATCCCAGTGTGGTTTCGCAGTTCCACGGGTCAAATCGCTGTACTATCCAGTTTTGGGCCTTTGATATCTAAAAAAAAAGCAGTTTGAGTGTGTCGCTTACTGTTCAGCCGCAAATATCTCTACTTAAAAAAGTGTGGTATACCCCAGTAAACAAAAACTGTGGTTTTGCCATCCCACGGTAAAAAATCTCTATTATTCAGCTTTTGGTAGTTTTTTCCGTAAAGAAAAACAGTAGTGTCTCCTGACTGTTGTGACACAAAAATGTATCTGTTGAAAATAGTCTTGTGTAGGCCCGACATCCCAGTGTGGTTTCGCAGTTCCACGGGTCAAATCGCTGTACTATCCAGCTTTGGGCCTTTGGTATCTAAAAAAAAGCAGTTTGAGTGTGTCGCTCACTGTTCAGCCGCAAATATCTCTATTTAAAAAAGTGTGGTATACCCCAGTAAACAATAACTGTGGTTTTGCCATCCCACGGTAAAAAATCTCTATTATTCAGCTTTTGGTAGTTTTTTCCGTAAAGAAAAACAGTAGTGTCTCCTGACTGTTGTGACACAAAAATATATCTGTTGCAAATAGTCTTGTGTAGGCCCGACATCCCAGTGTGGTTTCGCAGTTCCACGGGTCAAATCGCTGTACTATCCAGTTTTGGGCCTTTGGTATCTAAAAAAAAGCAGTTTGAGTGTGTCGCTCATTGTTCAGCCGCAAATACTTCTATTTAAAAAAGTGTGGTATACCCCAGTAAACAATAACTGTGGTTTTGCCATCCCACGGTAAAAAATCTCTATTATTCAGCTTTTGGTAGTTTTTTCCATAAAGAAAAACAGTAGTGTCTCCTGACTGTTGTGACACAAAAATATATCTGTTGCAAATAGTCTTGTGTAGGCCCGACATCCCAGTGTGGTTTCGCAGTTCCACGGGTCAAATCGCTGTACTATCCAGTTTTGGGCCTTTGGTATCTAAAAAAAAGCAGTTTGAGTGTGTCGCTCATTGTTCAGCCGCAAATACCTCTATTTAAAAAAGTGTGGTATACCCCAGTAAACAATAACTGTGGTTTTGCCATCCCACGGTAAAAAATCTCTATTATTCAGCTTTTGGTAGTTTTTTCCATAAAGAAAAACAGTAGTGTCTCCTGACTGTTGTGACACAAAAATGTATCTGTTGAAAATAGTCTTGTGTAGGCCCGACATCCCAGTGTGGTTTCGCAGTTCCACGGGTCAAATCGCTGTACTATCCAGTTTTGGGCCTTTGGTATCTAAAAAAAAGCAGATTGAGTGTGTCGCTCACTGTTCAGCCGCAAATACCTCTATTTAAAAAAGTGTGGTATACCCCAGTAAACAATAACTGTGGTTTTGCCATCCCACGGTAAAAAATCTCTATTATTCAGCTTTTGGTAGTTTTTTCCGTAAAGAAAAACAGTAGTGTCTCCTGACTTTTGTGACACAAAAATATATCTGTTGAAAATAGTCTTGTGTAGGCCCGACATCCCAGTGTGGTTTCGCAGTTCCACGGGTCAAATCGCTGTACTATCCAGTTTTGGGCCTTTGGTATCTAAAAAAAAGCAGTTTGAGTGTGTTGCTCACTGTTCAGCCGCAAATACCTCTATTTAAAAAAGTGTGGTATACCCCAGTAAAAAATAACTGTGGTTTTGCCATCCCACAGTAAAAAATCTCTATTATTCAGCTTTTGGTAGTTTTTTCCATAAAGAAAAACAGTAGTGTCTCCTGACTGTTGTGACACAAAAATGTATCTGTTGAAAATAGTCTTGTGTAGGCCTGACATCCCAGTGTGGTTTCACAGTACCACGGGTCAAATCGCTGTACTATCCAGTTTTGGGCCTTTGGTATCTAAAAAAAAAGCAGTTTGAGTGTGTCGCTCACTGTTCAGCTGCAAATATCTCTATTTAAAAAAGTGTGGTATACCCCAGTAGACAATAACTGTGGTTTTGCCATCCCACGGTAAAAAATCTCTCTTAATCAGCTTTTGGTAGTTTTTTCCATAAAGAAAAACAGTAGTGTCTCCTGACTGTTGTGACACAAAAATATATCTGTTGAAAATAGTCTTGTGTAGGCCCGACATCCCAGTGTGGTTTCGCAGTTCCACGGGTCAAATCGCTGTACTATCCAGTTTTGGGCCTTTGGTATCTAAAAACAGCAGTTTGAGTGTGTCGCTCACTGTTCAGCCGCAAATACCTCTATTTAAAAAAGTGTGGTATACCCCAGTAAACAATAACTGTGGTTTTGCCATCCCACGGTAAAAAATCTCTATTATTCAGCTTTTGGTAGTTTTTTCCGTAAAGAAAAACAATAGTGTCTCCTGACTGTTGTGACACAAAAATGTATCTGTTGAAAATAGTCTTGTGTAGGCCCGACATCCCAGTGTGGTTTCGCAGTTCCACGGGTCAAATCGCTGTACTATCCAGTTTTGGGCCTTTGGTATCTAAAAAAAAAGCAGTTTGAGTGTGTCGCTCACTGTTCAGCCGCAAATATCTCTATTTAAAAAAGTGTGGTATACCCCAGTAAACAATAACTGTGGTTTTGCCATCCCACAGTAAAAAATCTCTATTATTCAGCTTTTGGTAGTTTTTTCCGTAAAGAAAAACAGTAGTGTCTCCTGACTGTTGTGACACAAAAATATATCTGTTGAAAATAGTCTTGTGTAGGCCCGACATCCCAGTGTGGTTTCGCAGTTCCACGGGTCAAATCGCTGTACTATCCAGTTTTGGGCCTTTGGTATCTAAAAAAAAGCAGTTTGAGTGTGTTGCTCACTGTTCAGCCGCAAATACCTCTATTTAAAAAAGTGTGGTATACCCCAGTAAACAATAACTGTGGTTTTGCCATCCGACTGTAAAAAATCTCTATTATTCAGCTTTTGGTAGTTTTTTCCGTAAAGAAAAACAGTAGTGTCTCCTGACTGTTGTGACACAAAAATATATCTGTTGAAAATAGTCTTGTGTAGGCCCGACATTCCAGTGTGGTTTCGCAGTTCCACGGGTCAAATCGCTGTACTATCCAGTTTTGGACCTTTGGTATCTAAAAAAAAGCAGTTTGAGTGTGTCGCTCACTGTTCAGCCGCAAATACCTCTATTTAAAAAAGTGTGGTATACCCCAGTAAACAATAACTGTGGTTTTGCCATCCCACGGTAAAAAATCTCTATTATTCTGCTTTTGGTAGTTTTTTCCGTAAAGAAAAACAGTAGTGTCTCCTCACTGTTGTGACACAAAAATATATCTGTTGAAAATAGTCTTGTGTAGGCCCGACATCCCAGTGTGGTTTCGCAGTTCCACGGGTCAAATCGCTGTACTATCCAGTTTTGGGCCTTTGGTATCTAAAAAAAAGCAGTTTGAGTGTGTTGCTCACTGTTCAGCCGCAAATACCTCTATTTAAAAAAGTGTGGTATACCCCAGTAAACAATAACTGTGGTTTTGCCATCCCACTGTAAAAAATCTCTACTATGCAGCTTTTGGTAGTTTTTTCCGTAAAGAAAAACAGTAGTGTCTCCTGACTGTTGTGACACAAAAATATATCTGTTGAAAATAGTCTTGTGTAGGCCCGACATCCCAGTGTGGTTTCGCAGTTCCACGGGTCAAATCGCTGTACTATCCAGTTTTGGACCTTTGGTATATAAAAAAAAGCAGTTTGAGTGTGTCGCTCACTGTTCAGCCGCAAATACCTCTATTTAAAAAAGTGTGGTATACCCCAGTAAACAATAACTGTGGTTTTGCCATCCCACGGTAAAAAATCTCTATTATTCTGCTTTTGGTAGTTTTTTCCGTAAAGAAAAACAGTAGTGTCTCCTGACTGTTGTGACACAAAAATATATCTGTTGAAAATAGTCTTGTGTATGCCCGACATCCCAGTGTGGTTTCGCAGTTCCATGGGTCAAATCGCTGTACTATCCAGTTTTGGGCCTTTGGTATCTAAAAAAAAGCAGTTTGAGTGTGTTGCTCACTGTTCAGCCGCAAATACCTCTATTTAAAAAAGTGTGGTATACCCCAGTAAACAATAACTGTGGTTTTGACATCCCACTGTAAAAAATCTCTATTATGCAGCTTTTGGTAGTTTTTTCCGTAAAGAAAAACAGTAGTGTCTCCTGACTGTTGTGACACAAAAATATATCTGTTGAAAATAGTCTTGTGTAGGCCCGACATCCCAGTGTGGTTTCGCAGTTCCACGGGTCAAATCGCTGTACTATCCAGTTTTGGACCTTTGGTATATAAAAAAAAGCAGTTTGAGTGTGTCGCTCACTGTTCAGCCGCAAATACCTCTATTGAAAAAAGGGTGGTATACCCCAGTAAACAATAACTGTGGTTTTGCCATCCCACGGTAAAAAATCTCTATTATTCAGCTTTTGGTAGTTTTTTCCATAAAGAAAAACAGTAGTGTCTCCTTACTGTTGTGACACAAAAATGTATCTGTTGAAAATAGTCTTGTGTAGGCCCGACATCCCAGTGTGGTTTCGCAGTTCCACGGGTCAAATCGCTGTACTATCCAGTTTTGGGCCTTTGGTATCTAAAAAAAAAGCAGTTTGAGTGTGTCGCTCACTGTTCAGCCACAAATATCTCTATTTAAAAAAGTGTGGTATACCCCAGTAAACAATAACTGTGGTTTTGCCATCCCACGGTAAAAAATCTCTCTTATTCAGCTTTTGGTAGTTTTTTCCATAAAGAAAAATAGTAGTGTCTCCTGACTGTTGTGACACAAAAATATATCTGTTGAAAATAGTCTTGTGTAGGCCCGACATCCCAGTGTGGTTTCGCAGTTCCACGGGTCAAATCGCTGTACTATCCAGTTTTGGGCCTTTGGTATCTAAAAACAGCAGTTTGAGTGTGTCGCTCACTGTTCAGCCGCAAATACCTCTATTTAAAAAAGTGTGGTATACCCCAGTAAACAATAACTGTGGTTTTGCCATCCCACGGTAAAAAATCTCTATTATTCAGCTTTTGGTAGTTTTTTCCGTAAAGAAAAGCAGTAGTGTCTCCTGACTGTTGTGACACAAAAATATATCTGTTGAAAATAGTCTTGTGTAGGCACGACATCCCAGTGTGGTTTCGCAGTTCCACGGGTCAAATCGCTGTACTATCCAGTTTTGGGCCTTTGGTATCTAAAAAAATAGCAGTTTGAGTGTGTCGCTCACTGTTCAGCCGCAAATATCTCTATTTAAAAAAGTGTGGTATACCCCAGTAAACAATAACTGTGGTTTTGCCATCCCAAGGTAAAAAATCTCTATTATTCAGCTTTTGGTAGTTTTTTCCGTAAAGAAAAACAGTAGTGTCTCCTGACTGTTGTGACACAAAAAATATATCTGTTGAAAATAGTCTTGTGTAGGACCGACATCCCAGTGTGGTTTCGCAGTTCCACGGGTCAAATCGCTGTACTATCCAGTTTTGGGCCTTTGGTATCTAAAAAAAAGCAGTTTGAGTGTGTTGCTCACTGTTCAGCCGCAAATACCTCTATTTAAAAAAGTGTGGTATACCCCAGTAAACAATGACTGTGGTTTTGCCATCCGACTGTAAAAAATCTCTATTATTCAGCTTTTGGTAGTTTTTTCCGTAAAGAAAAACAGTAGTGTCTCTTGACTGTTGTGACACAAAAATATATCTGTTGAAAATAGTCTTGTTTAGGCCCGACATCCCTGTGTGGTTTCGCAGTTCCACGGGTCAAATCGCTGTACTATCCAGTTTTGGACCTTTGGTATCTAAAAAAAAGCAGTTTGAGTGTGTCGCTCACTGTTCAGCCGCAAATACCTCTATTTAAAAAAGTGTGGTATACCCCAGTAAACAATAACTGTGGTTTTGCCATCCGACTGTAAAAAATCTCTATTATTCATCTTTTGGTAGTTTTTTCCGTAAAGAAAAACAGTAGTGTCTCCTGACTGTTGTGACACAAAAATATATCTGTTGAAAATAGTCTTGTGTAGGCCCGACATCCCAGTGTGGTTTCGCAGTTCCACGGGTCAAATCGCTGTACTATCCAGTTTTGGACCTTTGGTATCTAAAAAAAAGCAGTTTGAGTGTGTCGCTCACTGTTCAGCCGCAAATACCTCTATTTAAAAAAGTGTGGTATACCCCAGTAAACAATAACTGTGGTTTTGCCATCCCACGGTAAAAAATCTCTATTATTCTGCTTTTGGTAGTTTTTTCCGTAAAGAAAAACAGTAGTGTCTCCTCACTGTTGTGACACAAAAATATATCTGTTGAAAATAGTCTTGTGTAGGCCCGACATCCCAGTGTGGTTTCGCAGTTCCACGGGTCAAATCGCTGTACTATCCAGTTTTGGGCCTTTGGTATCTAAAAAAAAGCAGTTTGAGTGTGTTGCTCACTGTTCAGCCGCAAATACCTCTATTTAAAAAAGTGTGGTATACCCCAGTAAACAATAACTGTGGTTTTGCCATCCCACTGTAAAAAATCTCTATTATGCAGCTTTTGGTAGTTTTTTCCGTAAAGAAAAACAGTAGTGTCTCCTGACTGTTGTGACACAAAAATATATCTGTTGAAAATAGTCTTGTGTAGGCCCGACATCCCAGTGTGGTTTCGCAGTTCCACGGGTCAAATCGCTGTACTATCCAGTTTTGGACCTTTGGTATATAAAAAAAAGCAGTTTGAGTGTGTCGCTCACTGTTCAGCCGCAAATACCTCTATTTAAAAAAGTGTGGTATACCCCAGTAAACAATAACTGTGGTTTTGCCATCCCACGGTAAAAAATCTCTATTATTCTGCTTTTGGTAGTTTTTTCCGTAAAGAAAAACAGTAGTGTCTCCTGACTGTTGTGACACAAAAATATATCTGTTGAAAATAGTCTTGTGTAGGCCCGACATCCCAGTGTGGTTTCGCAGTTCCATGGGTCAAATCGCTGTACTGTCCAGTTTTGGGCCTTTGGTATCTAAAAAAAAGCAGTTTGAGTGTGTTGCTCACTGTTCAGCCGCAAATACCTCTATTTAAAAAAGTGTGGTATACCCCAGTAAACAATAACTGTGGTTTTGCCATCCCACTGTAAAAAATCTCTATTATGCAGCTTTTGGTAGTTTTTTCCGTAAAGAAAAACAGTAGTGTCTCCTGACGGTTGTGACACAAAAATATATCTGTTGAAAATAGTCTTGTGTAGGCCCGACATCCCAGTGTGGTTTCGCAGTTCCACGGGTCAAATCGCTGTACTATCCAGTTTTGGACCTTTGGTATATAAAAAAAAGCAGTTTGAGTGTGTCGCTCACTGTTCAGCCGCAAATACCTCTATTGAAAAAAGGGTGGTATACCCCAGTAAACAATAACTGTGGTTTTGCCATCCCACGGTAAAAAATCTCTATTATTCAGCTTTTGGTAGTTTTTTCCATAAAGAAAAACAGTAGTGTCTCCTTACTGTTGTGACACAAAAATGTATCTGTTGAAAATAGTCTTGTGTAGGCCCGACATCCCAGTGTGGTTTCGCAGTTCCACGGGTCAAATCGCTGTACTATCCAGTTTTGGGCCTTTGGTATCTAAAAACAGCAGTTTGAGTGTGTCGCTCACTGTTCAGCCGCAAATACCTCTATTTAAAAAAGTGTGGTATACCCCAGTAAACAATAACTGTGGTTTTGCCATCCCACGGTAAAAAATCTCTATTATTCAGCTTTTGGTAGTTTTTTCCGTAAAGAAAACCAGTAGTGTCTCCTGACTGTTGTGACACAAAAATATATCTGTTGAAAATAGTCTTGTATAGGCACGACATCCCAGTGTGGTTTCGCAGTTCCACGGGTCAAATCGCTGTACTATCCAGTTTTGGGCCTTTGGTATCTAAAAAAAAGCAGTTTGAGTGTGTTGCTCACTGTTCAGCCGCAAATACCTCTATTTAAAAAAGTGTGGTATACCCCAGTAAACAATAACTGTGGTTTTCCCATCCGACTGTAAAAAATCTCTATTATTCAGCTTTTGGTAGTTTTTTCCGTAAAGAAAAACAGTAGTGTCTCCTGACTGTTGTGACACAAAAATATATCTGTTGAAAATAGTCTTGTTTAGGCCCGACATCCCAGTGTGGTTTCGCAGTTCCACGGGTCAAATCGCTGTACTATCCAGTTTTGGACCTTTGGTATCTAAAAAAAAGCAGTTTGAGTGTGTCGCTCACTGTTCAGCCGCAAATACCTCTATTTAAAAAAGTGTGGTATACCCCAGTAAACAATAACTGTGGTTTTGCCATCCCACGGTAAAAAATCTCTATTATTCTGCTTTTGGTAGTTTTTTCCATAAAGAAAAACAGTAGTGTCTCCTGACTGTTGTGACACAAAAATGTATCTGTTGAAAATAGTCTTGTGTAGGCCCGACATCCCAGTGTGGTTTCGCAGTTCCACGGGTCAAATCGCTGTACTATCCAGTTTTGGGCCTTTATATCTAAAAAAAAAGCAGTTTGAGTGTGTCGCTCACTGTTCAGCTGCAAATATCTCTATTTAAAAAAGTGTGGTATACCCCAGTAGACAATAACTGTGGTTTTGCCATCTCACGGTAAAAAATCTCTCTTATTCAGCTTTTGGTAGTTTTTTCCATAAAGAAAAACAGTAGTGTCTCCTGACTGTTGTGACACAAAAATATATCTGTTGAAAATAGTCTTGTGTAGGCCCGACATCCCAGTGTGGTTTCGCAGTTCCACGGGTCAAATCGCTGTACTATCCAGTTTTGGGCCTTTGGTATCTAAAAACAGCAGTTTGAGTGTGTCGCTCACTGTTCAGCCGCAAATACCTCTATTTAAAAAAGTGTGGTATACCCCAGTAAACAATAACTGTGGTTTTGCCATCCCACGGTAAAAAATCTCTATTATTCAGCTTTTGGTAGTTTTTTCCGTAAAGAAAAACAATAGTGTCTCCTGACTGTTGTGACACAAAAATGTGTCTGTTGAAAATAGTCTTGTGTAGGCCCGACATCCCAGTGTGGTTTCGCAGTTCCACGGGTCAAATCGCTGTACTATCCAGTTTTGGGCCTTTGGTATCTAAAAAAAAAGCAGTTTGAGTGTGTCGCTCACTGTTCAGCCGCAAATATCTCTATTTAAAAAAGTGTGGTATACCCCAGTAAACAATAACTGTGGTTTTGCCATCCCACAGTAAAAAATCTCTATTATTCAGCTTTTGGTAGTTTTTTCCGTAAAGAAAAACAGTAGTGTCTCCTGACTGTTGTGACACAAAAATATATCTGTTGAAAATAGTCTTGTGTAGGCCCGACATCCCAGTGTGGTTTCGCAGTTCCACGGGTCAAATCGCTGTACTATCCAGTTTTGGGCCTTTGGTATCTAAAAAAATAGCAGTTTGAGTGTGTCGCTCACTGTTCAGCCGCAAATATCTCTATTTAAAAAAGTGTGGTATACCCCAGTAAACAATAACTGTGGTTTTGCCATCCCACGGTAAAAAATCTCTATTATTCAGCTTTTGGTAGTTTTTTCCGTAAAGAAAAACAGTAGTGTCTCCTGACTGTTGTGACACAAAAATATATCTGTTGAAAATAGTCTTGTGTAGGCCCGACATCCCAGTGTGGTTTCGCAGTTCCACGGGTCAAATCGCTGTACTATCCAGTTTTGGGCCTTTGGTATCTAAAAAAAAGCAGTTTGAGTGTGTTGCTCACTGTTCAGCCGCAAATACCTCTATTTAAAAAAGTGTGGTATACCCCAGTAGACAATAACTGTGGTTTTGCCATCTCACGGTAAAAAATCTCTCTTATTCAGCTTTTGGTAGTTTTTTCCATAAAGAAAAACAGTAGTGTCTCCTGACTGTTGTGACACAAAAATATATCTGTTGAAAATAGTCTTGTGTAGGCCAGACATCCCAGTGTGGTTTCGCAGTTCCACGGGTAAAATCGCTGTACTATCCAGTTTTGGGCCTTTGGTATCTAAAAACAGCAGTTTGAGTGTGTCGCTCACTGTTCAGCCGCAAATACCTCTATTTAAAAAAGTGTGGTATACCCCAGTAGACAATAACTGTGGTTTTGCCATCCCACGGTAAAAAATCTCTATTATTCAGCTTTTGGTAGTTTTTTCCGTAAAGAAAAAGAATAGTGTCTCCTGACTGTTGTGACACAAAAATGTATCTGTTGAAAATAGTCTTGTGTAGGCCCGACATCCCAGTGTGGTTTCGCAGTTCCACGGGTCAAATCACTGTACTAACCAGTTTTGGGCCTTTGGTATCTAAAAAAAAAGCAGTTTGAGTGTGTCGCTCACTGTTCAGCCGCAAATATCTCTATTTAAAAAAGTGTGGTATACCCCAGTAAACAATAACTGTGGTTTTGCCATCCCACAGTAAAAAATCTCTATTATTCAGCTTTTGGTAGTTTTTTCTGTAAAGAAAAACAGTAGTGTCTCCTGACTGTTGTGACACAAAAATATATCTGTTGAAAATAGTCTTGTGTAGGCCCGACATCCCAGTGTGGTTTCGCAGTTCCACGGGTCAAATCGCTGTACTATCCAGTTTTGGGCCTTTGGTATCTAAAAACAGCAGTTTGAGTGTGTCGCTCACTGTTCAGCCGCAAATACCTCTATTTAAAAAAGTGTGGTATACCCCAGTAAACAATAACTGTGGTTTTGCCATCCCACGGTAAAAAATCTCTATTATTCAGCTTTTGGTAGTTTTTTCCGTAAAGAAAAACAATAGTGTCTCCTGACTGTTGTGACACAAAAATGTGTCTGTTGAAAATAGTCTTGTGTAGGCCCGACATCCCAGTGTGGTTTCGCAGTTCCACGGGTCAAATCGCTGTACTATCCAGTTTTGGGCCTTTGGTATCTAAAAAAAAAGCAGTTTGAGTGTGTCGCTCACTGTTCAGCCGCAAATATCTCTATTTAAAAAAGTGTGGTATACCCCAGTAAACAATAACTGTGGTTTTGCCATCCCACAGTAAAAAATCTCTATTATTCAGCTTTTGGTAGTTTTTTCCGTAAAGAAAAACAGTAGTGTCTCCTGACTGTTGTGACACAAAAATATATCTGTTGAAAATAGTCTTGTGTAGGCCCGACATCCCAGTGTGGTTTCGCAGTTCCACGGGTCAAATCGCTGTACTATCCAGTTTTGGGCCTTTGGTATCTAAAAAAATAGCAGTTTGAGTGTGTAGCTCACTGTTCAGCCGCAAATATCTCTATTTAAAAAAGTGTGGTATACCCCAGTAAACAATAACTGTGGTTTTGCCATCCCACGGTAAAAAATCTCTATTATTCAGCTTTTGGTAGTTTTTTCCGTAAAGAAAAACAGTAGTGTCTCCTGACTGTTGTGACACAAAAATATATCTGTTGAAAATAGTCTTGTGTAGGCCCGACATCCCAGTGTGGTTTCGCAGTTCCACGGGTCAAATCGCTGTACTATCCAGTTTTGGGCCTTTGGTATCTAAAAAAAAGCAGTTTGAGTGTGTTGCTCACTGTTCAGCCGCAAATACCTCTATTTAAAAAAGTGTGGTATACCCCAGTAGACAATAACTGTGGTTTTGCCATCTCACGGTAAAAAATCTCTCTTATTCAGCTTTTGGTAGTTTTTTCCATAAAGAAAAACAGTAGTGTCTCCTGACTGTTGTGACACAAAAATATATCTGTTGAAAATAGTCTTGTGTAGGCCAGACATCCCAGTGTGGTTTCGCAGTTCCACGGGTAAAATCGCTGTACTATCCAGTTTTGGGCCTTTGGTATCTAAAAACAGCAGTTTGAGTGTGTCGCTCACTGTTCAGCCGCAAATACCTCTATTTAAAAAAGTGTGGTATACCCCAGTAGACAATAACTGTGGTTTTGCCATCCCACGGTAAAAAATCTCTATTATTCAGCTTTTGGTAGTTTTTTCCGTAAAGAAAAAGAATAGTGTCTCCTGACTGTTGTGACACAAAAATGTATCTGTTGAAAATAGTCTTGTGTAGGCCCGACATCCCAGTGTGGTTTCGCAGTTCCACGGGTCAAATCACTGTACTAACCAGTTTTGGGCCTTTGGTATCTAAAAAAAAAGCAGTTTGAGTGTGTCGCTCACTGTTCAGCCGCAAATATCTCTATTTAAAAAAGTGTGGTATACCCCAGTAAACAATAACTGTGGTTTTGCCATCCCACAGTAAAAAATCTCTATTATTCAGCTTTTGGTAGTTTTTTCTGTAAAGAAAAACAGTAGTGTCTCCTGACTGTTGTGACACAAAAATATATCTGTTGAAAATAGTCTTGTGTAGGCCCGACATCCCAGTGTGGTTTCGCAGTTCCACGGGTCAAATCGCTGTACTATCCAGTTTTGGGCCTTTGGTATCTAAAAAAAAGCAGTTTGAGTGTGTTGCTCACTGTTCAGCCGCAAATACCTCTATTTAAAAAAGTGTGGTATACCCCAGTAAACAATAACTGTGGTTTTGCCATCCCACTGTAAAAAATCTCTATTATTCAGCTTTTGGTAGTTTTTTCCGTAAAGAAAAACAGTAGTGTCTCCTGACTGTTGTTACACAAAAATATATCTGTTGAAAATAGTCTTGTGTAGGCCCGACATCCCAGTGTGGTTTCGCAGTTCCACGGGTCAAATCGCTGTACTATCCAGTTTTGGACCTTTGGTATCTAAAAAAAAGCAGTTTGAGTGTGTCGCTCACTGTTCAGCCGCAAATACCTCTATTGAAAAAAGGGTGGTATACCCCAGTAAACAATAACTGTGGTTTTGCCATCCCACGGTAAAAAATCTCTATTATTCAGCTTTTGGTAGTTTTTTCCATAAAGAAAAACAGTAGTGTCTCCTGACTGTTGTGACACAAAAATGTATCTGTTGAAAATAGTCTTGTGTAGGCCCGACATCCCAGTGTGGTTTCGCAGTTCCACGGGTCAAATCGCTGTACTATCCAGTTTTGGGCCTTTGGTATCTAAAAAAAATGCAGTTTGAGTGTGTCGCTCACTGTTCAGCCACAAATATCTCTATTTAAAAAAGTGTGGTATACCCCAGTAAACAATAACTGTGGTTTTGCCATCCCACGGTAAAAAATCTCTATTATTCAGCTTTTGGTAGTTTTTTCCGTAAAGAAAAACAGTAGTGTCTCCTGACTGTTGTGACACAAAAATATATCTGTTGAAAATAGTCTTGTGTAGGCACGACATCCCAGTGTGGTTTCGCAGTTCCACGGGTCAAATCGCTGTACTATCCAGTTTTGGGCCTTTGGTATCTAAAAAAAAAAGCAGTTTGAGTGTGTCGCTCACTGTTCAGCCGCAAATATCTCTATTTAAAAAAGTGTGGTATACCCCAGTAAACAATAACTGTGGTTTTGCCATCCCACGGTAAAAAATCTCTATTATTCAGCTTTTGGTAGTTTTTTCCGTAAAGAAAAACAGTAGTGTCTCCTGACTGTTGTGACACAAAAATATATCTGTTGAAAATAGTCTTGTGTAGGCCCGACATCCCAGTGTGGTTTCGCAGTTCCACGGGTCAAATGGCTGTACTATCCAGTTATGGGCCTTTGGTATCTAAAAAAAAGCAGTTTGAGTGTGTTGCTCACTGTTCAGCCGCAAATACCTCTATTTAAAAAAGTGTGGTATACCCCAGTAAACAATAACTGTGGTTTTGCCATCCAACTGTAAAAAATCTCTATATTCAGCTTTTGGTAGTTTTTTCCGTAAAGAAAAACAGTAGTGTCTCCTGACTGTTGTGACACAAAAATATATCTGTTGAAAATAGTCTTGTGTAGGCCCAACATCCCAGTGTGGTTTCGCAGTTCCACGGGTCAAATCGCTGTACTATCCAGTTTTGGACCTTTGGTATCTAAAAAAAAGCAGTTTGAGTGTGTCGCTCACTGTTCAGCCGCAAATACCTCTATTTAAAAAAGTGTGGTATACCCCAGTAAACAATAACTGTGGTTTTGCCATCCCACGGTAAAAAATCTCTATTATTCAGCTTTTGGTAGTTTTTTCCATAAAGAAAAACAGTAGTGTCTCCTGACTGTTGTGACACAAAAATGTATCTGTTGAAAATAGTCTTGTGTAGGCCCGACATCCCAGTGTGGTTTCGCAGTTCCACTTGTCAAATCGCTGTACTATCCAGTTTTGGGCCTTTGGTATCTAAAAAAAAAGCAGTTTGAGTGTGTCGCTCACTGTTCAGCCACAAATATCTCTATTTAAAAAAGTGTGGTATACCCCAGTAAACAATAACTGTGGTTTTTGCCATCCCACGGTAAAAAATCTCTCTTATTCAGCTTTTGGTAGTTTTTTCCATAAAGAAAAATAGTAGTGTCTCCTGACTGTTGTGACACAAAAATATATCTGTTGAAAATAGTCTTGTGTAGGCCCGACATCCCAGTGTGGTTTCGCAGTTCCACGGGTCAAATCGCTGTACTATCCAGTTTTGGGCCTTTGGTATCTAAAAACAGCAGTTTGAGTGTGTCACTCACTGTTCAGAAGCAAATACCTCTATTTAAAAAAGTGTGGTATACCCCAGTAAACAATAACTGTAGTTTTGCCATCCCACGGTAAAAAATCTCTATTATTCAGCTTTTGGTAGTTTTTTCCGTAAAGAAAAACAGTAGTGTCTCCTGACTGTTGTGACACAAAAATATATCTGTTGAAAATAGGCTTGTGTAGGCCCGACATCCCAGTGTGGTTTCGCAGTTCCACGGGTCAAATCGCTGTACTATCCAGTTTTGGGCCTTTGGTATCTAAAAAAAAGCAGTTTGAGTGTGTCGCTCACTGTTCAGCCGCAAATATCTCTATTTAAAAAAGTGTGGTATACCCCAGTAAACAATAACTGTGGTTTTGCCATCCCACGCTAAAAAATCTCTATTATTCAGCTTTTGGTAGTTTTTTCCATAAATAAAAACAATAGTGTCTCCTGACTGTTGTGACACAAAAATATATCTGTTGAAAATAGTCTTGTGTAGGCCCGACATCCCAGTGTGGTTTCGCAGTTCCACGGGTCAAATCGCTGTACTATCCAGTTTTGGGCCTTTGGTATCTAAAAAAAAGCAGTTTGAGTGTGTTGCTCACTGTTCAGCCGCAAATACCTCTATTTAAAAAAGTGTGGTATACCCCAGTAAACAATAACTGTGGTTTTGCCATCCCACGGTAAAAAATCTCTATTATTCAGCTTTTGGTAGTTTTTTCCGTAAAGAAAAACAGTAGTGTCTCCTGAATGTTGTGACACAAAAATATATCTGTTGAAAATATTCTTGTGTAGGCCCAACATCCCAATGTGGTTTCGCAGTTCCACGGGTCAAATCGCTGTACTATCCAGTTTTGGACCTTTGGTATCTAAAAAAAAGCAGTTTGAGTGTGTCGCTCACTGTTCAGCCGCAAATACCTCTATTTAAAAAAGTGTGGTATACCCCAGTAAACAATAACTGTGGTTTTGCCATCCCACGGTAAAAAATCTCTATTATTCATCTATTATTCAGCTTTTGGTAGTTTTTTCCATAAAGAAAAACAGTAGTGTCTCCTGACTGTTGTGACACAAAAATATATCTGTTGAAAATAGTCTTGTGTAGGCCCAACATCCCAGTGTGGTTTCGCAGTTCCACGGGTCAAATCGCTGTACTATCCAGTTTTGGACCTTTGGTATCTAAAAAAAAGCAGTTTGAGTGTGTCGCTCACTGTTCAGCCGCAAATACCTCTATTTAAAAAAGTGTGGTATACCCCAGTAAACAATAACTGTGGTTTTGCCATCCCACGGTAAAAAATCTCTATTATTCAGCTTTTGGTAGTTTTTTCCATAAAGAAAAACAGTAGTGTCTCCTGACTGTTGTGACACAAAAATGTATCTGTTGAAAATAGTCTTGTGTAGGCCCGACATCCCAGTGTGGTTTCGCAGTTCCACTTGTCAAATCGCTGTACTATCCAGTTTTGGGCCTTTGGTATCTAAAAAAAAAGCAGTTTGAGTGTGTCGCTCACTGTTCAGCCACAAATATCTCTATTTAAAAAAGTGTGGTATACCCCAGTAAACAATAACTGTGGTTTTTGCCATCCCACAGTAAAAAATCTCTCTTATTCAGCTTTTGGTAGTTTTTTCCATAAAGAAAAATAGTAGTGTCTCCTGACTGTTGTGACACAAAAATATATCTGTTGAAAATAGGCTTGTGTAGGCCCGACATCCCAGTGTGGTTTCGCAGTTCCACGGGTCAAATCGCTGTACTATCCAGTTTTGGGCCTTTGGTATCTAAAAAGAGCAGTTTGAGTGTGTCGCTCACTGTTCAGCGGCAAATACCTCTATTTAAAAAAGTGTGGTATACCCCAGTAAACAATAACTGTAGTTTTGCCATCCCACGGTAAAAAATCTCTATTATTCAGCTTTTGGTAGTTTTTTCCGTAAAGAAAAACAGTAGTGTCTCCTGACTGTTGTGACACAAAAATATATCTGTTGAAAATAGGCTTGTGTAGGCCCGACATCCCAGTGTGGTTTCGCAGTTCCACGGGTCAAATCGCTGTACTATCCAGTTTTGGACCTATGGTATCTAAAAAAAAGCAGTTTGAGTGTGTCGCTCACTGTTCAGCCGCAAATATCTCTATTTAAAAAAGTGTGGTATACCCCAGTAAACAATAACTGTGGTTTTGCCATCCCACGCTAAAAAATCTCTATTATTCAGCTTTTGGTAGTTTTTTCCATAAATAAAAACAATAGTGTCTCCTGACTGTTGTGACACAAAAATATATCTGTTGAAAATAGTCTTGTGTAGGCCCGACATCCCAGTGTGGTTTCGCAGTTCCACGGGTCAAATCGCTGTACTATCCAGTTTTGGGCCTTTGGTATCTAAAAAAAAGCAGTTTGAGTGTGTTGCTCACTGTTCAGCCGCAAATACCTCTATTTAAAAAAGTGTGGTATACCCCAGTAAACAATAACTGTGGTTTTGCCATCCCACTGTAAAAAATCTCTATTATTCAGCTTTTGGTAGTTTTTTCCGTAAAGAAAAACAGTAGTGTCTCCTGACTGTTGTGACACAAAAATATATCTGTTGAAAATAGTCTTGTGTAAGCCCGACATCCCAGTGTGGTTTCGCAGTTTCACGGGTCAAATCGCTGTACTATCCAGTTTTGGGCCTTTGGTATCTAAAAAAAAGCAGTTTGAGTGTGTAGCTCACTGTACAGCCGCAAATACCTCTATTTAAAAAAGTGTGGTATACCCCAGTAAACAATAACTGTGGTTTTGCCATCCCACGCTAAAAAATCTCTATTATTCAGCTTTTGGTAGTTTTTTCCATAAAGAAAAACAATAATGTCTCCTGACTGTTGTGACACAAAAATGTATCTGTTGAAAATAGTCTTGTGTAGGCCCGACATCCCAGTGTGGTTTCGCAGTTCCACGGGTCAAATCGCTGTACTATCCAGTTTTGGGCCTTTGGTATCTAAAAAAAAAGCAGTGTGAGTGTGTCGCTCACTGTTCAGCCACAAATATCTCTATTTAAAAAAGTGTGGTATACCCCAGTAAACAATAACTGTGGTTTTGCCATCCCACGGTAAAAAATCTCTATTATTCAGCTTTTGGAAGTTTTTTCCATGTAGAAAAACAGTAGTGTCTCCTGACTGTTGTGACACAAAAATATATCTGTTGAAAATAATCTTGTGTAGGCCCGACATCCCAGTGTGGTTTCGCAGTTCCACGGGTCAAATCGCTGAACTATCCAGTTTTGGGCCTTTGGTATCTAAAAAAAAGCAGTTTGAGTGTGTCGCTCACTGTTCAGCCGCAAATACCTCTATTTAAAAAAGTGTGGTATACCTCAGTAAACAATAACTGTGGTTTTGCCATCCCACGGTAAAAAAATCTCTATTATTCAGCTTTTGGTAGCTTTTTCCATAACGAAAAACAGTAGTGTCTCCTGACTGTTGTGACACAAAAATGTATCTGTTGAAAGTAGTCTTGTGTAGGCCCGACATCCCAGTGTGGTTTCGCAGTTCCACGGGTCAAATCGCTGTACTATCCAGTTTTGGGCCTTTGGTATCTAAAAAAAAAGCAGTTTGAGTGTGTCGCTCACTGTTCAGCCGCAAATATCTCTATTTAAAAAAGTGTGGTATACCCCAGTAAACAATAACTGTGGTTTTGCCATCGCACGGTAAAAAATCTCTATTATTCAGCTTTTGGTAGTTTTTTCCGTAAAGGAAAACAGTAGTGTCTCCTGACTGTTGTGACACAAAAATGTATCTGTTGAAAATAGTCTTGTGTAGGCCTGACATCCCAGTGTGTTTTCACAGTTCCACGGGTCAAATCGCTGTACTATCCAGTTTTGGGCCTTTGGTATCTAAAAAAAAAGCAGTTTGAGTGTGTCGCTCACTGTTCAGCTGCAAATATCTCTATTTAAAAAAGTGTGGTATACCCCAGTAGACAATAACTGTGGTTTTGCCATTCCACGGTAAAAAATCTCTCTTATTCAGCTTTTGGTAGTTTTTTCCATAAAGAAAAACAGTAGTGTCTCCTGACTGTTGTGACACAAAAATATATCTGTTGAAAATAGTCTTGTGTAGGCCCGACATCCCAGTGTGGTTTCGCATTTCCACGGGTCAAATCGCTGTACTATCCAGTTTTGGGCCTTTGGTATCTAAAAACAGCAGTTTGAGTGTGTCGCTCACTGTTCAGCTGCAAATACCTCTATTTAAAAAAGTGTGGTATACCCCAGTAAACAATAACTGTGGTTTTGCCATCCCACGGTAAAAAATCTCTATTATTCAGCTTTTGGTAGTTTTTTCCGTAAAGAAAAACAGTAGTGTCTCCTGACTGTTGTGACACAAAAATATATCTGTTGAAAATAGTCTTGTGTAGGCACGACATCCCAGTGTGGTTTCGCAGTTCCACGGGTCAAATCGCTGTACTATCCAGTTTTGGGCCTTTGGTATCTAAAAAAAAGCAGTTTGAGTGTGTCGCTCACTGTTCAGCCGCAAATATCTCTATTTAAAAAAGTGTGGTATACCCCAGTAAACAATAACTGTGGTTTTGCCATCCCACGGTAAAAAAATCTCTATTATTCAGCTTTTGGTAGTTTTTTCCATAAAGAAAAACAATAGTGTCTCCTGACTGTTGTGACACAAAAATGTATGTGTTGAAAATAGTCTTGTGTAGGCCCGACATCCCATTGTGGTTTCGCAGTTCCACGGGTCAAATCGCTGTACTATCCAGTTTTGGGCCTTTGGTATCTAAAAAAAAAGCAGTTTGAGTGTGTCGCTCACTGTTCAGCCGCTAATATCTCTATTTAAAAAAGTGT
The DNA here is from genome assembly GCF_046119375.1 of Phyllobates terribilis. Taxonomy (NCBI): domain Eukaryota; kingdom Metazoa; phylum Chordata; class Amphibia; order Anura; family Dendrobatidae; genus Phyllobates; species Phyllobates terribilis. Next base: position 452,167,084 of record NW_027362764.1, read on the forward strand.
GGTATACCCCAGTAAACAATAACTGTGGTTTTGCCATCCCACGGTAAAAAATCTCTATTATTCAGCTTTTGGTAGTTTTTTCCATGAAGAAAAACAGTAGTGTCTCCTGACTGTTGTGACACAAAAATGTATCTGTTGAAAATAGTCTTGTGTAGGCCCGACATCCCAGTGTGGTTTCGCAGTTCCACGGGTCAAATCGCTGTACCATCCAGTTTTGGGCCTTTGGTATCTAAAAAAAAAGCAGTTTGAGTGTGTCGCTCACTGTTCAGCCACAAATATCTCTATTTAAAAAAATTGTGGTATACCCCAGTAAACAATAACTGTGGTTTTGCCATCCCACGGTAAAAAATCTCTATTATTCAGCTTTTGGAAGTTTTTTCCATGTAGAAAAACAGTAGTGTCTGACTGTTGTGACACAAAAATATATCTGTTGAAAATAGTCTTGTGTAGGCCCGACATCCCAGTGTGGTTTCGCAGTTCCACGGGTCAAATCGCTGTACTATCCAGTTTTGGGCCTTTGGTATCTAAAAAAAAGCAGTTTGAGTGTGTTGCTCACTGTTCAGCCGCAAATACCTCTATTTAAAAAAGTGTGGTATACCTCAGTAAACAATAACTGTGGTTTTGCCATCCCACGGTAAAAAATCTCTATTATTCAGCTTTTGGAAGTTTATAACATAAAGAAAAACAGTAGTGTCTCCTGACTGTTGTGACACAAAAATGTATCTGTTGAAAATAGTCTTGTGTAGGCCCAACATCACAGTGTGGTTTCGCAGTTCCACGGGTCAAATCGCTGTACTATCCAGTTTTGGGCCTTTGGTATCTAAAAAAAAGCAGTTTGAGTGTGTCGCTCACTGTTCAGCCGCAAATACCTCTATTTAAAAAAGTGTGGTATACCCCAGTAAACAATAACTGTGGTTTTGCCATCCCACGGTAAAAAATCTCTATTATTCAGCTTTTGGAATTTTTTTCCATAAAGAAAAACAGTAGTGTCTCCTGACTGTTGTGACACAAAAATATATCTGTTGAAAATAGTCTTGTGTAGGCCCGACATCCCAGTGTGGTTTCGCAGTTCCACTGGTCAAATCGCTGTACTATCCAGTTTTGGGCCTTTGGTATCTAAAAAAAAGCAGTTTGAGTGTGTCGCTCACTGTTCAGCCGCAAATACCTCTATTTAAAAAAGTGTGGTATACCCCAGTAAACAATAACTGTGGTTTTGCCATCCCACGGTAAAAAATCTCTATTATTCAGCTTTTGGTAGTTTTTTTCATAAAGAAAAACAGTAGTGTCTCCTGACTGTTGTGACACAAAAATGTATCTGTTGAAAATAGTCTTGTGTAGGCCCGACATCCCAGTGTGGTTTCGCAGTTCCACGGGTCAAATCGCTGTACTATCCAGTTTTGGGCCTTTGGTAACTAAAAAAAAGCAGTTTGAGTGTGTCGCTCACTGTTCAGCCGCAAATACCTCTATTTAAAAAAGTGTGGTATACCTCAGTAAACAATAACTGTGGTTTTGCCATCCCACGGTAAAAAATCTCTATTATTCAGCTTTTGGTAGTTTATAACATAAAGAAAAACAGTAGTGTCTCCTGACTGTTGTGACACAAAAATGTATCTGTTGAAAATAGTCTTGTGTAGGCCCAACATCCCAGTGTGGTTTCGCAGTTCCACGGGTCAAATCGCTGTACTATCCAGTTTTGGGCCTTTGGTATCTAAAAAAAAGCAGTTTGAGTGTGTCGCTCACTGTTCAGCCGCAAATACCTCTATTTAAAAAAGTGTGGTATACCCCAGTAAACAATAACTGTGGTTTTGCCATCCCACGGTAAAAAATCTCTATTATTCAGCTTTTGGAATTTTTTTCCATAAAGAAAAACAGTAGTGTCTCCTGACTGTTGTGACACAAAAATGTATCTGTTAAAAATAGTCTTGTGTAGGCCCGACATCCCAGTGTGGTTTCGCAGTTCCACGGGTCAAATCGCTGTACTATCCAGTTTTGGGCCTTTGGTATCTAAAAAAAAAAGCAGTTTGAGTGTGTCGCTCACTGTTCAGCCGCAAATATCTCTATTTAAAAAAGTGTGGTATACCCCAGTAAACAATAACTGTGGTTTTGCCATCCCACGGTAAAAAATCTCTATTATTCAGCTTTTGGTAGTTTTTTCCGTAAAGGAAAACAGCAGTGTCTCCTGACTGTTGTGACACAAAAATGTATCTGTTGAAATTAGTCTTGTGTAGGCCTGACATCCCAGTGTGGTTTCACAGTTCCACGGGTCAAATCGCTGTACTATCCAGTTTTGGGCCTTTGGTATAAAAAAAAAAGCAGTTTGAGTGTGTCGCTCACTGTTCAGCTGCAAATATCTCTATTTAAAAAAGTGTGGTATATCCCAGTAGACAATAACTGTGGTTTTGCCATCCCACGGTAAAAAATCTCTCTTATTCAGCTTTTGGTAGTTTTTTCCATAAAGAAAAACAGTAGTGTCTCCTGACTGTTGTGACACAAAAATATATCTGTTGAAAATAGTCTTGTGTAGGCCCGACATCCCAGTGTGGTTTCGCAGTTCCACGGGTCAAATCGCTGTACTATCCAGTTTTGGGCCTTTGGTATCTAAAAACAGCAGTTTGAGTGTGTCGCTCACTGTTCAGCTGCAAATACCTCTATTTAAAAAAGTGTGGTATACCCCAGTAAACAATAACTGTGGTTTTGCTATCCCACGGTAAAAAATCTCTATTAATCAGCTTTTGGAAGTTTTTTCCGTAAAGAAAAACAGTAGTGTCTCCTGACTGTTGTGACACAAAAATATATCTGTTGAAAATAGTCTTGTGTAGGCACGACATCCCAGTGTGGTTTCGCAGTTCCACGGGTCAAATCGCTGTACTATCCAGTTTTGGGCCTTTGGTATCTAAAAAAAAGCAGTTTGAGTGTGTCGCTCACTGTTCAGCCGCAAATATCTCTATTTAAAAAAGTGTGGTATACCCCAGTAAACAATAACTGTGGTTTTGCCATCCCACGGTAAAAAATCTCTATTATTCAGCTTTTGGTAGTTTTTTCCGTAAAGGAAAACAGTAGTGTCTCCTGACTGTTGTGACACAAAAATGTATCTGTTGAAAATAGTCTTGTGTAGGCCTGACATCCCAGTGTGGTTTCACAGTTCCACGGGTCAAATCGCTGTACTATCCAGTTTTGGGCCTTTGGTATAAAAAAAAAAAGCAGTTTGAGTGTGTCGCTCACTGTTCAGCTGCAAATATCTCTATTTAAAAAAGTGTGGTATACCCCAGTAGACAATAACTGTGGTTTTGCCATCCCACGGTAAAAAATCTCTCTTATTCAGCTTTTGGTAGTTTTTTCCATAAAGAAAAACAGTAGTATCTCCTGACTGTTGTGACACAAAAATATATCTGTTGAAAATAGTCTTGTGTAGGCCCGACATCCCAGTGTGGTTTTGCAGTTCCACGGGTCAAATCGCTGTACTATCCAGTTTTGGGCCTTTGGTATCTAAAAACAGCAGTTTGAGTGTGTCGCTCACTGTTCAGCTGCAAATACCTCTATTTAAAAAAGTGTGGTATACCCCAGTAAACAATAACTGTGGTTTTGCCATCCCACGGTAAAAAATCTCTATTATTCAGCTTTTGGTAGTTTTTTCCGTAAAGAAAAACAGTAGTGTCTCCTGACTGTTGTGACACAAAAATATATCTGTTGAAAATAGTCTTGTGTAGGCACGACATCCCAGTGTGGTTTCGCAGTTCCACGGGTCAAATCGCTGTACTATCCAGTTTTGGGCCTTTGGTATCTAAAAAAAAAGCAGTTTGAGTGTGTCGCTCACTGTTCAGCCGCAAATATCTCTATTTAAAAAAGTGTGGTATACCCCAGTAAACAATAACTGTGGTTTTGCCATCCCACGGTAAAAAATCTCTATTATTCAGCTTTTGGTAGTTTTTTCCATAAAGAAAAACAATAGTGTCTCCTGACTGTTGTGGCACAAAAATGTATCTGTTGAAAATAGTCTTGTGTAGGCCCGACATGCCATTGTGGTTTCGCAGTTCCACAGGTCAAATCGCTGTACTATCCAGTTTTGGGCCTTTGGTATCTAAAAAAAAAGCAGTTTGAGTGTGTCGCTCACTGTTCAGCCGCAAATATCTCTATTTAAAAAAGTGTGGTATACCCCAGTAAACAATAACTGTGGTTTTGCCATCCCACGGTAAAAAATCTCTATTATTCAGCTTTTGGTAGTTTTTTCCGTAAAGAAAAACAGTAGTGTCTCCTGACTGTTGTGACACAAAAATATATCTGTTGAAAATAGTCTTGTGTAGGCCCGACATCCCAGTGTGGTTTCGCAGTTCCACGGGTCAAATCGCTGTACTATCCAGTTTTGGGCCTTTGGTATCTAAAAAAAAGCAGTTTGAGTGTGTTGCTCACTGTTCAGCCGCAAATACCTCTATTTAAAAAAGTGTGGTATACCCCAGTAAACAATAACTGTGGTTTTGCCATCCCACGGTAAAAAATCTCTATTATTCAGCTTTTGGTAGTTTTTTCCGTAAAGAAAAACAGTAGTGTCTCCTGACTGTTGTGACACAAAAATATATCTGTTGAAAATAGTCTTGTGTAGGCCCGACATCCCAGTGTGGTTTCTCAGTTCCACGGGTCAAATCGCTGTACTATCCAGTTTTGGGCCTTTGGTATCTAAAAAAAGCAGTTTGAGTGTGTCGCTCACTGTTCAGTCGCAAATACCTCTATTTAAAAAAGTGTGGTATACCCCAGTAAACAATAACTGGTTTTGCCATCCCACGGTAAAAAATCTCTATTATTCAGCTTTTGGTAGTTTTTTCCATAAAGAAAAACAGTAGTGTCTCCTGACTGTTGTGACACAAAAATGTATCTGTTGAAAATAGTCTTGTGTAGGCCCGACATCCCAGTGTGATTACGCAGTTCCACGGGTCAAATCGCTGTACTATCCAGTTTTGGGCCTTTGGTATCTAAAAAAAAAGCAGTTTGAGTGTGCCGCTCACTGTTTAGCCACAAATATCTCTATTTAAAAAAGTGTGGTATACCCCAGTAAACAATAACTGTGGTTTTGCCATCCCACGGTAAAAAATCTCTATTATTCAGCTTTTGGTAGTTTTTTCCATGAAGAAAAACAGTAGTGTCTCCTGACTGTTGTGACACAAAAATATATCTGTTGAAAATAGTCTTGTGTAGGCCCGACATCCCAGTGTGGTTTCGCAGTTCCACGGGTCAAATCGCTGTACTATCCAGTTTTGGGCCTTTGGTATCTAAAAAAAAGCAGTTTGAGTGTGTCGCTCACTGTTCAGCCGCAAATACCTCTATTTAAAAAAGTGTGGTATACCCCAGTAAACAATAACTGTGGTTTTGCCATCCCACGGTAAAAAATCTCTATTATTCAGCTTTTGGTAGTTTTTTCCATAAAGAAAAACAGTAGTGTCTCCTGACTGTTGTGACACAAAAATGTATCTGTTGAAAATAGTCTTGTGTAGGCCCGACATCCCAGTGTGGTTTCGCAGTTCCACGGGTCAAATCGCTGTACTATCCAGTTTTGGGCCTTTGGTATCTAAAAAAAAGCAGTTTGAGTGTGTCGCTCATTGTTCAGCCGCAAATACCTCTATTTAAAAAAGTGTGGTATACCCCAGTAAACAATAACTGTGGTTTTGCCATCCCACGGTAAAAAATCTCTATTATTCAGCTTTTGGTAGTTTTTTCCATAAAGAAAAACAGTAGTGTCTCCTGACTGTTGTGACACAAAAATATATCTGTTGAAAATAGTCTTGTGTAGGCCCGACATCCCAGTGTGGTTTCGCAGTTCCACGGGTCAAATCGCTGTACTATCCAGTTTTGGGCCTTTGGTATCTAAAAAAAAAGCAGTTTGAGTGTGTCGCTCACTGTTCAGCCGCAAATATCTCTATTTAAAAAAGTGTGGTATACCCCAGTAAACAATAACTGTGGTTTTGCCATCACACGGTAAAAAATCTCTATTATTCAGCTTTTGGTAGTTTTTTCCGTAAAGAAAAACAGTAGTGTCTCCTGACTGTTGTGACACAAAAATATATCTGTTGAAAATAGTCTTGTGTAGGCCCGACATCCCAGTGTGGTTTTGCAGTTCCACGGGTCAAATCGCTGTACTATCCAGTTTTGGGCCTTTGGTATCTAAAAAAAAGCAGTTTGAGTGTGTCGCTCACTGTTCAGCCGCAAATACCTCTATTTAAAAAAGTGTGGTATACCCCAGTAAACAATAACTGTGGTTTTGCCATCCCACAGTAAAAAATCTCTATTATTCAGCTTTTGGTAGTTTTTTCCATAAAGAAAAACAGTAGTGTCTCCTGACTGTTGTGACACAAAAATGTATCTGTTGAAAATAGTCTTGTGTAGGCCTGACATCCCAGTGTGGTTTTGCAGTTCCACGGGTCAAATCGCTGTACTATCCAGTTTTGGGCCTTTGGTATCTAAAAAAAAAGCAGTTTGAGTGTGTCGCTCACTGTTCAGCCACAAATATCTCTATTTAAAAAAGTGTGGTATACCCCAGTAAGCAATAACTGTGGTTTTGCCATCCCACGGTAAAAAATCTCTATTATTCAGCTTTTGGTAGTTTTTTCCGTAAAGAAAAACAGTAGTGTCTCCTGACTGTTGTGACACAAAAATATATCTGTTGAAAATAGTCTTGTGTAGGCCCGACATCCCAGTGTGGTTTCGCAATTCCACGGGTCAAATCGCTGTACTATCCAGTTTTGGGCCTTTGGTATCTAAAAAAAAAGCAGTTTGAGTGTGTCGCTCACTGTTCAGCCGCAAATATCTCTATTTAAAAAAGTGTGGTATACCCCAGTAAACAATAACTGTGGTTTTGCCATCCCACGGTAAAAAATCTCTATTATTCAGCTTTTGTTAGTTTTTTCCATAAAGTAAAACAGTAGTGTCTCCTGACTGTTGTGACACAAAAATATATCTGTTGAAAATAGTCTTGTGTAGGCACGACATCCCAGTGTGGTTTCGCAGTTCCACGGGTCAAATCGCTGTACTATCCAGTTTTGGGCCTTTGGTATCTAAAAAAAAGCAGTTTGAGTGTGTCGCTCACTGTTCAGCCGCAAATATCTCTATTTAAAAAAGTGTGGTATACCCCAGTAAACAATAACTGTGGTTTTGCCATCCCACGGTAAAAAATCTCTATTATTCAGCTTTTGGTAGTTTTTTCCGTAAAGGAAAACAGTAGTGTCTCCTGACTGTTGTGACACAAAAATGTATCTGTTGAAAATAGTCTTGTGTAGGCCTGACATCCCAGTGTGGTTTCACAGTTCCACGGGTCAAATCGCTGTACTATCCAGTTTTGGGCCTTTGGTATAAAAAAAAAAGCAGTTTGAGTGTGTCGCTCACTGTTCAGCTGCAAATATCTCTATTTAAAAAAGTGTGGTATACCCCAGTAGACAATAACTGTGGTTTTGCCATCCCACGGTAAAAAATCTCTCTTATTCAGCTTTTGGTAGTTTTTTCCATAAAGAAAAACAGTAGTATCTCCTGACTGTTGTGACACAAAAATATATCTGTTGAAAATAGTCTTGTGTAGGCCCGACATCCCAGTGTGGTTTTGCAGTTCCACGGGTCAAATCGCTGTACTATCCAGTTTTGGGCCTTTGGTATCTAAAAACAGCAGTTTGAGTGTGTCGCTCACTGTTCAGCTGCAAATACCTCTATTTAAAAAAGTGTGGTATACCCCAGTAAACAATAACTGTGGTTTTGCCATCCCACGGTAAAAAATCTCTATTATTCAGCTTTTGGTAGTTTTTTCCGTAAAGAAAAACAGTAGTGTCTCCTGACTGTTGTGACACAAAAATATATCTGTTGAAAATAGTCTTGTGTAGGCACGACATCCCAGTGTGGTTTCGCAGTTCCACGGGTCAAATCGCTGTACTATCCAGTTTTGGGCCTTTGGTATCTAAAAAAAAAGCAGTTTGAGTGTGTCGCTCACTGTTCAGCCGCAAATATCTCTATTTAAAAAAGTGTGGTATACCCCAGTAAACAATAACTGTGGTTTTGCCATCCCACGGTAAAAAATCTCTATTATTCAGCTTTTGGTAGTTTTTTCCATAAAGAAAAACAATAGTGTCTCCTGACTGTTGTGGCACAAAAATGTATCTGTTGAAAATAGTCTTGTGTAGGCCCGACATGCCATTGTGGTTTCGCAGTTCCACAGGTCAAATCGCTGTACTATCCAGTTTTGGGCCTTTGGTATCTAAAAAAAAAGCAGTTTGAGTGTGTCGCTCACTGTTCAGCCGCAAATATCTCTATTTAAAAAAGTGTGGTATACCCCAGTAAACAATAACTGTGGTTTTGCCATCCCACGGTAAAAAATCTCTATTATTCAGCTTTTGGTAGTTTTTTCCGTAAAGAAAAACAGTAGTGTCTCCTGACTGTTGTGACACAAAAATATATCTGTTGAAAATAGTCTTGTGTAGGCCCGACATCCCAGTGTGGTTTCGCAGTTCCACGGGTCAAATCGCTGTACTATCCAGTTTTGGGCCTTTGATATCTAAAAAAAAGCAGTTTGAGTGTGTTGCTCACTGTTCAGCCGCAAATACCTCTATTTAAAAAAGTGTGGTATACCCCAGTAAACAATAACTGTGGTTTTGCCATCCCACGGTAAAAAATCTCTATTATTCAGCTTTTGGTAGTTTTTTCCGTAAAGAAAAACAGTAGTGTCTCCTGACTGTTGTGACACAAAAATATATCTGTTGAAAATAGTCTTGTGTAGGCCCGACATCCCAGTGTGGTTTCTCAGTTCCACGGGTCAAATCGCTGTACTATCCAGTTTTGGGCCTTTGGTATCTAAAAAAAGCAGTTTGAGTGTGTCGCTCACTGTTCAGTCGCAAATACCTCTATTTAAAAAAGTGTGGTATACCCCAGTAAACAATAACTGGTTTTGCCATCCCACGGTAAAAAATCTCTATTATTCAGCTTTTGGTAGTTTTTTCCATAAAGAAAAACAGTAGTGTCTCCTGACTGTTGTGACACAAAAATATATCTGTTGAAAATAGTCTTGTGTAGGCCCGACATCCCAGTGTGATTACGCAGTTCCACGGGTCAAATCGCTGTACTATCCAGTTTTGGGCCTTTGGTATCTAAAAAAAAAGCAGTTTGAGTGTGCCGCTCACTGTTTAGCCACAAATATCTCTATTTAAAAAAGTGTGGTATACCCCAGTAAACAATAACTGTGGTTTTGCCATCCCACGGTAAAAAATCTCTATTATTCAGCTTTTGGTAGTTTTTTCCATGAAGAAAAACAGTAGTGTCTCCTGACTGTTGTGACACAAAAATATATCTGTTGAAAATAGTCTTGTGTAGGCCCGACATCCCAGTGTGGTTTCGCAGTTCCACGGGTCAAATCGCTGTACTATCCAGTTTTGGGCCTTTGGTATCTAAAAAAAAGCAGTTTGAGTGTGTCGCTCACTGTTCAGCCGCAAATACCTCTATTTAAAAAAGTGTGGTATACCCCAGTAAACAATAACTGTGGTTTTGCCATCCCACGGTAAAAAATCTCTATTATTCAGCTTTTGGTAGTTTTTTCCATAAAGAAAAACAGTAGTGTCTCCTGACTGTTGTGACACAAAAATGTATCTGTTGAAAATAGTCTTGTGTAGGCCCGACATCCCAGTGTGGTTTCGCAGTTCCACGGGTCAAATCGCTGTACTATCCAGTTTTGGGCCTTTGGTATCTAAAAAAAAGCAGTTTGAGTGTGTCGCTCATTGTTCAGCTGCAAATACCTCTATTTAAAAAAGTGTGGTATACCCCAGTAAACAATAACTGTGGTTTTGCCATCCCACGGTAAAAAATCTCTATTATTCAGCTTTTGGTAGTTTTTTCCATAAAGAAAAACAGTAGTGTCTCCTGACTGTTGTGACACAAAAATATATCTGTTGAAAATAGTCTTGTGCAGGCCCGACATCCCAGTGTGGTTTCGCAGTTCCACGGGTCAAATCGCTGTACTATCCAGTTTTGGGCCTTTGGTATCTAAAAAAAAAGCAGTTTGAGTGTGTCGCTCACTGTTCAGCCGCAAATATCTCTATTTAAAAAAGTGTGGTATACCCCAGTAAACAATAACTGTGGTTTTGCCATCACACGGTAAAAAATCTCTATTATTCAGCTTTTGGTAGTTTTTTCCGTAAAGAAAAACAGTAGTGTCTCCTGACTGTTGTGACACAAAAATATATCTGTTGAAAATAGTCTTGTGTAGGCCCGACATCCCAGTGTGGTTTTGCAGTTCCACGGGTCAAATCGCTGTACTATCCAGTTTTGGGCCTTTGGTATCTAAAAAAAAGCAGTTTGAGTGTGTCGCTCACTGTTCAGCCGCAAATACCTCTATTTAAAAAAGTGTGGTATACCCCAGTAAACAATAACTGTGGTTTTGCCATCCCACAGTAAAAAATCTCTATTATTCAGCTTTTGGTAGTTTTTTCCATAAAGAAAAACAGTAGTGTCTCCTGACTGTTGTGACACAAAAATGTATCTGTTGAAAATAGTCTTGTGTAGGCCTGACATCCCAGTGTGGTTTTGCAGTTCCACGGGTCAAATCGCTGTACTATCCAGTTTTGGGCCTTTGGTATCTAAAAAAAAAGCAGTTTGAGTGTGTCGCTCACTGTTCAGCCACAAATATCTCTATTTAAAAAAGTGTGGTATACCCCAGTAAGCAATAACTGTGGTTTTGCCATCCCACGGTAAAAAATCTCTATTATTCAGCTTTTGGTAGTTTTTTCCGTAAAGAAAAACAGTAGTGTCTCCTGACTGTTGTGACACAAAAATATATCTGTTGAAAATAGTCTTGTGTAGGCCCGACATCCCAGTGTGGTTTCGCAATTCCACGGGTCAAATCGCTGTACTATCCAGTTTTGGGCCTTTGGTATCTAAAAAAAAAGCAGTTTGAGTGTGTCGCTCACTGTTCAGCCGCAAATATCTCTATTTAAAAAAGTGTGGTATACCCCAGTAAACAATAACTGTGGTTTTGCCATCCCACGGTAAAAAATCTCTATTATTCAGCTTTTGTTAGTTTTTTCCATAAAGAAAAACAGTAGTGTCTCCTGACTGTTGTGACACAAAAATATATCTGTTGAAAATAGTCTTGTGTAGGCACGACATCCCAGTGTGGTTTCGCAGTTCCACGGGTCAAATCGCTGTACTATCCAGTTTTGGGCCTTTGGTATCTAAAAAAAAGCAGTTTGAGTGTGTCGCTCACTGTTCAGCCGCAAATATCTCTATTTAAAAAAGTGTGGTATACCCCAGTAAACAATAACTGTGGTTTTGCCATCCCACGGTAAAAAATCTCTATTATTCAGCTTTTGGTAGTTTTTTCCGTAAAGGAAAACAGTAGTGTCTCCTGACTGTTGTGACACAAAAATGTATCTGTTGAAAATAGTCTTGTGTAGGCCTGACATCCCAGTGTGGTTTCACAGTTCCACGGGTCAAATCGCTGTACTATCCAGTTTTGGGCCTTTGGTATAAAAAAAAAAGCAGTTTGAGTGTGTCGCTCACTGTTCAGCTGCAAATATCTCTATTTAAAAAAGTGTGGTATACCCCAGTAGACAATAACTGTGGTTTTGCCATCCCACGGTAAAAAATCTCTCTTATTCAGCTTTTGGTAGTTTTTTCCATAAAGAAAAACAGTAGTATCTCCTGACTGTTGTGACACAAAAATATATCTGTTGAAAATAGTCTTGTGTAGGCCCGACATCCCAGTGTGGTTTCGCAGTTCCACGGGTCAAATCGCTGTACTATCCAGTTTTGGGCCTTTGGTATCTAAAAACAGCAGTTTGAGTGTGTCGCTCACTGTTCAGCTGCAAATACCTCTATTTAAAATAGTGTGGTATACCCCAGTAAACAATAACTGTGGTTTTGCCATCCCACGGTAAAAAATCTCTATTATTCAGCTTTTGTTAGTTTTTTCCATAAAGAAAAACAGTAGTGTCTCCTGACTGTTGTGACACAAAAATATATCTGTTGAAAATAGTCTTGTGTAGGCACGACATCCCAGTGTGGTTTCGCAGTTCCACGGGTCAAATCGCTGTACTATCCAGTTTTGGGCCTTTGGTATCTAAAAAAAAGCAGTTTGAGTGTGTCGCTCACTGTTCAGCCGCAAATATCTCTATTTAAAAAATGTGGTATACCCCAGTAAACAATAACTGTGGTTTTGCCATCCCACGGTAAAAAATCTCTATTATTCAGCTTTTGGTAGTTTTTTCCGTAAAGGAAAACAGTAGTGTCTCCTGACTGTTGTGACACAAAAATGTATCTGTTGAAAATAGTCTTGTGTAGGCCTGACATCCCAGTGTGGTTTCACAGTTCCACGGGTCAAATCGCTGTACTATCCAGTTTTGGGCCTTTGGTATAAAAAAAAAAGCAGTTTGAGTGTGTCGCTCACTGTTCAGCTGCAAATATCTCTATTTAAAAAAGTGTGGTATACCCCAGTAGACAATAACTGTGGTTTTGCCATCCCACGGTAAAAAATCTCTCTTATTCAGCTTTTGGTAGTTTTTTCCATAAAGAAAAACAGTAGTATCTCCTGACTGTTGTGACACAAAAATATATCTGTTGAAAATAGTCTTGTGTAGGCCCGACATCCCAGTGTGGTTTCGCAGTTCCACGGGTCAAATCGCTGTACTATCCAGTTTTGGGCCTTTGGTATCTAAAAACAGCAGTTTGAGTGTGTCGCTCACTGTTCAGCTGCAAATACCTCTATTTAAAAAAGTGTGGTATACCCCAGTAAACAATAACTGTGGTTTTGCCATCCCACGGTAAAAAATCTCTATTATTCAGCTTTTGGTAGTTTTTTCCGTAAAGAAAAACAGTAGTGTCTCCTGACTGTTGTGACACAAAAATATATCTGTTGAAAATAGTCTTGTGTAGGCCCGACATCCCAGTGTGGTTTCGCAGTTCCACGGGTCAAATCGCTGTACTATCCAGTTTTGGGCCTTTGGTATCTAAAAAAAAGCAGTTTGAGTGTGTTGCTCACTGTTCAGCCGCAAATACCTCTATTTAAAAAAGTGTGGTATACCCCAGTAAACAATAACTGTGGTTTTGACATCCCACTGTAAAAAATCTCTATTATTCAGCTTTTGGTAGTTTTTTCCGTAAAGAAAAACAGTAGTGTCTCCTGACTGTTGTGACACAAAAATATATCTGTTGAAAATAGTCTTGTGTAGGCCCGACATCCCAGTGTGGTTTCTCAGTTCCACGGGTCAAATCGCTGTACTATCCAGTTTTGGGCCTTTGGTATCTAAAAAAAAGCAGTTTGAGTGTGTCGCTCACTGTTCAGCCGCAAATACCTCTATTTAAAAAAGTGTGGTATACCCCAGTAAACAATAACTGGTTTTGCCATCCCACGGTAAAAAATCTCTATTATTCAGCTTTTGGTAGTTTTTTCCATAAAGAAAAACAGTAGTGTCTCCTGACTGTTGTGACACAAAAATGTATCTGTTGAAAATAGTCTTGTGTAGGCCCGACATCCCAGTGTGGTTTCGCAGTTCCACGGGTCAAATCGCTGTACTATCCAGTTTTGGGCCTTTGGTATCTAAAAAAAAAGCAGTTTGAGTGTGCCGCTCACTGTTCAGCCACAAATATCTCTATTTAAAAAAGTGTGGTATACCCCAGTAAACAATAACTGTGGTTTTGCCATCCCACGGTAAAAAATCTCTATTATTCAGCTTTTGGTAGTTTTTTCCATGAAGAAAAACAGTAGTGTCTCCTGACTGTTGTGACACAAAAATATATCTGTTGAAAATAGTCTTGTGTAGGCCCGACATCCCAGTGTGGTTTCGCAGTTCCACGGGTCAAATCGCTGTACTATCCAGTTTTGGGCCTTTGGTATCTAAAAAAAAGCAGTTTGAGTGTGTCGCTCACTGTTCAGCCGCAAATATCTCTATTTAAAAAAGTGTGGTATACCCCAGTAAACAATAACTGTGGTTTTGCCATCCCACGGTAAAAAATTTCTATTATTCAGCTTTTGGTAGTTTTTTCCATAAAGAAAAACAGTAGTGTCTCCTGACTGTTGTGACACAAAAATGTATCTGTTGAAAATAGTCTTGTGTAGGCCCGACATCCCAGTGTGGTTTCGCAGTTCCACGGGTCAAATCACTGTACTATCCAGTTTTGGGCCTTTGGTATCTAAAAAAAAGCAGTTTGAGTGTGTCGCTCACTGTTCAGCCGCAAATACCTCTATTTAAAAAAGTGTGGTATACCCCAGTAAACAATAACTGTGGTTTTGCCATCCCACAGTAAAAATTCTCTATTATTCAGCTTTTGGTAGTTTTTTCCATAAAGAAAAACAGTAGTGTCTCCTGACTGTTGTGACACAAAAATGTATCTGTTGAAAATAGTCTTGTGTAGGCCTGACATCCCAGTGTGGTTTTGCAGTTCCACGGGTCAAATCGCTGTACTATCCAGTTTTGGGCCTTTGGTATCTAAAAAAAAAGCAGTTTGAGTGTGTCGCTCACTGTTCAGCCACAAATATCTCTATTTAAAAAAGTGTGGTATACCCCAGTAAACAATAACTGTGGTTTTGCCATCCCACGGTAAAAAATCTCTATTATTCAGCTTTTGGTAGTTTTTTCCGTAAAGAAAAACAGTAGTGTCTCCTGACAGTTGTGACACAAAAATATATCTGTTGAAAATAGTCTTGTGTAGGCCCGACATCACAGTGTGGTTTCGCAGTTCCACGGGTCAAATCGCTGTACTATCCAGTTTTGGGCCTTTGGTATCTAAAAAAAAAGCAGTTTGAGTGTGTCACTCACTGTTCAGCCGCAAACACCTCTATTTAAAAAAGTGTGGTATACCCCAGTAAACAATAACTGTGGTTTTGCCATCCCACGGTAAAAAATCTCTATTATTCAGCTTTTGGCAGTTTTTTCCGTAAAGAAAAACAGTAGTGTCTCCTGACTGTTGTGACACAAAAATATATCTGTTGAAAATAGTCTTGTGTAGGCCCGACATCCCAGTGTGGTTTCGCAGTTCCACGGGTCAAATCGCTGTACTATCCAGTTTTGGGCCTTTGGTATCTAAAAAAAAAGCAGTTTGAGTGTGTCGCTCACTGTTCAGCCGCAAATATCTCTATTTAAAAAAGTGTGGTATACCCCAGTAAACAATAAATGTGGTTTTGCCATCCCACGGTAAAAAATCTCTATTATTCAGCTTTTGGTAGTTTTTTCCGTAAAGAAAAACAGTAGTGTCTCCTGACTGTTGTGACACAAAAATATATCTGTTGAAAATAGTCTTGTGTAGGCCCGACATCCCAGTGTGGTTTCGCAGTTCCACGGGTCAAATCGCTGTACTATCCAGTTTTGGGCCTTTGGTATCTAAAAAAAGCAGTTTGAGTGTGTCGCTCACTGTTCAGCCGCAAATATCTCTATTTAAAAAAGTGTGGTATACCCCAGTAAACAATAACTGTGGTTTTGCCATCCCACGGTAAAAAATCTCTATTATTCTGCTTTTGGTAGTTTTTTCCGTAAAGAAAAACAGTAGTGTCTCCTGACTGTTGTGACACAAAAATATATCTGTTGAAAATAGTCTTGTGTAGGCCCGACATCCCAGTGTGGTTTCGCAGTTCCACGGGTCAAATCGCTGTACTATCCAGTTTTGGGCCTTTGGTGTCTAAAAAAAAAGCAGTTTGAGTGTGTTGCTCACTGTTCAGCCGCAAATACCTCTATTTAAAAAAGTGTGGTATACCCCAGTAAACAATAACTGTGGTTTTGCCATCCCACGGTAAAAAATCTCTATTGTTCAGCTTTTGGTAGTTTTTTCCATAAAGAAAATCAGTAGTGTCTCCTGACTGTTGTGACACAAAAATATATCTGTTGAAAATAGTCTTGTGTAGGCCCGACATCCCAGTGTGGTTTCGCAGCTCCACGGGTCATATCGCTGTACTATCCAGTTTTGGGCCTTTGGTATCTAAAAAAAGCAGTTTGAGTGTGTCGCTCACTGTTCAGCTGCAAATATCTCTATTTAAAAAAGTGTGGTATACCCCAGTAAACAATAACTGTGGTTTTGCCATCCCACGGTAAAAAATCTCTATTATTCAGCTTTTGGTAGTTTTTTCCATAAAGAAAAACAATAGTGTCTCCTGACTGTTGTGGCACAAAAATGTATCTGTTGAAAATAGTCTTGTGTAGGCCCGACATGCCATTGTGGTTTCGCAGTTCCACAGGTCAAATCGCTGTACTATCCAGTTTTGGGCCTTTGGTATCTAAAAAAAAAGCAGTTTGAGTGTGTCGCTCACTGTTCAGCCGCAAATATCTCTATTTAAAAAAGTGTGGTATACCCCAGTAAACAATAACTGTGGTTTTGCCATCCCACGGTAAAAAATCTCTATTATTCAGCTTTTGGTAGTTTTTTCCGTAAAGAAAAACAGTAGTGTCTCCTGACTGTTGTGACACAAAAATATATCTGTTGAAAATAGTCTTGTGTAGGCCCGACATCCCAGTGTGGTTTCGCAGTTCCACGGGTCAAATCGCTGTACTATCCAGTTTTGGGCCTTTGATATCTAAAAAAAAGCAGTTTGAGTGTGTTGCTCACTGTTCAGCCGCAAATACCTCTATTTAAAAAAGTGTGGTATACCCCAGTAAACAATAACTGTGGTTTTGCCATCCCACGGTAAAAAATCTCTATTATTCAGCTTTTGGTAGTTTTTTCCGTAAAGAAAAACAGTAGTGTCTCCTGACTGTTGTGACACAAAAATATATCTGTTGAAAATAGTCTTGTGTAGGCCCGACATCCCAGTGTGGTTTCTCAGTTCCACGGGTCAAATCGCTGTACTATCCAGTTTTGGGCCTTTGGTATCTAAAAAAAGCAGTTTGAGTGTGTCGCTCACTGTTCAGTCGCAAATACCTCTATTTAAAAAAGTGTGGTATACCCCAGTAAACAATAACTGGTTTTGCCATCCCACGGTAAAAAATCTCTATTATTCAGCTTTTGGTAGTTTTTTCCATAAAGAAAAACAGTAGTGTCTCCTGACTGTTGTGACACAAAAATGTATCTGTTGAAAATAGTCTTGTGTAGGCCCGACATCCCAGTGTGATTACGCAGTTCCACGGGTCAAATCGCTGTACTATCCAGTTTTGGGCCTTTGGTATCTAAAAAAAAAGCAGTTTGAGTGTGCCGCTCACTGTTTAGCCACAAATATCTCTATTTAAAAAAGTGTGGTATACCCCAGTAAACAATAACTGTGGTTTTGCCATCCCACGGTAAAAAATCTCTATTATTCAGCTTTTGGTAGTTTTTTCCATGAAGAAAAACAGTAGTGTCTCCTGACTGTTGTGACACAAAAATATATCTGTTGAAAATAGTCTTGTGTAGGCCCGACATCCCAGTGTGGTTTCGCAGTTCCACGGGTCAAATCGCTGTACTATCCAGTTTTGGGCCTTTGGTATCTAAAAAAAAGCAGTTTGAGTGTGTCGCTCACTGTTCAGCCGCAAATACCTCTATTTAAAAAAGTGTGGTATACCCCAGTAAACAATAACTGTGGTTTTGCCATCCCACGGTAAAAAATCTCTATTATTCAGCTTTTGGTAGTTTTTTCCATAAAGAAAAACAGTAGTGTCTCCTGACTGTTGTGACACAAAAATGTATCTGTTGAAAATAGTCTTGTGTAGGCCCGACATCCCAGTGTGGTTTCGCAGTTCCACGGGTCAAATCGCTGTACTATCCAGTTTTGGGCCTTTGGTATCTAAAAAAAAGCAGTTTGAGTGTGTCGCTCATTGTTCAGCTGCAAATACCTCTATTTAAAAAAGTGTGGTATACCCCAGTAAACAATAACTGTGGTTTTGCCATCCCACGGTAAAAAATCTCTATTATTCAGCTTTTGGTAGTTTTTTCCATAAAGAAAAACAGTAGTGTCTCCTGACTGTTGTGACACAAAAATATATCTGTTGAAAATAGTCTTGTGCAGGCCCGACATCCCAGTGTGGTTTCGCAGTTCCACGGGTCAAATCGCTGTACTATCCAGTTTTGGGCCTTTGGTATCTAAAAAAAAAGCAGTTTGAGTGTGTCGCTCACTGTTCAGCCGCAAATATCTCTATTTAAAAAAGTGTGGTATACCCCAGTAAACAATAACTGTGGTTTTGCCATCACACGGTAAAAAATCTCTATTATTCAGCTTTTGGTAGTTTTTTCCGTAAAGAAAAACAGTAGTGTCTCCTGACTGTTGTGACACAAAAATATATCTGTTGAAAATAGTCTTGTGTAGGCCCGACATCCCAGTGTGGTTTTGCAGTTCCACGGGTCAAATCGCTGTACTATCCAGTTTTGGGCCTTTGGTATCTAAAAAAAAGCAGTTTGAGTGTGTCGCTCACTGTTCAGCCGCAAATACCTCTATTTAAAAAAGTGTGGTATACCCCAGTAAACAATAACTGTGGTTTTGCCATCCCACAGTAAAAAATCTCTATTATTCAGCTTTTGGTAGTTTTTTCCATAAAGAAAAACAGTAGTGTCTCCTGACTGTTGTGACACAAAAATGTATCTGTTGAAAATAGTCTTGTGTAGGCCTGACATCCCAGTGTGGTTTTGCAGTTCCACGGGTCAAATCGCTGTACTATCCAGTTTTGGGCCTTTGGTATCTAAAAAAAAAGCAGTTTGAGTGTGTCGCTCACTGTTCAGCCACAAATATCTCTATTTAAAAAAGTGTGGTATACCCCAGTAAGCAATAACTGTGGTTTTGCCATCCCACGGTAAAAAATCTCTATTATTCAGCTTTTGGTAGTTTTTTCCGTAAAGAAAAACAGTAGTGTCTCCTGACTGTTGTGACACAAAAATATATCTGTTGAAAATAGTCTTGTGTAGGCCCGACATCCCAGTGTGGTTTCGCAATTCCACGGGTCAAATCGCTGTACTATCCAGTTTTGGGCCTTTGGTATCTAAAAAAAAAGCAGTTTGAGTGTGTCGCTCACTGTTCAGCCGCAAATATCTCTATTTAAAAAAGTGTGGTATACCCCAGTAAACAATAACTGTGGTTTTGCCATCCCACGGTAAAAAATCTCTATTATTCAGCTTTTGTTAGTTTTTTCCATAAAGAAAAACAGTAGTGTCTCCTGACTGTTGTGACACAAAAATATATCTGTTGAAAATAGTCTTGTGTAGGCACGACATCCCAGTGTGGTTTCGCAGTTCCACGGGTCAAATCGCTGTACTATCCAGTTTTGGGCCTTTGGTATCTAAAAAAAAGCAGTTTGAGTGTGTCGCTCACTGTTCAGCCGCAAATATCTCTATTTAAAAAAGTGTGGTATACCCCAGTAAACAATAACTGTGGTTTTGCCATCCCACGGTAAAAAATCTCTATTATTCAGCTTTTGGTAGTTTTTTCCGTAAAGGAAAACAGTAGTGTCTCCTGACTGTTGTGACACAAAAATGTATCTGTTGAAAATAGTCTTGTGTAGGCCTGACATCCCAGTGTGGTTTCACAGTTCCACGGGTCAAATCGCTGTACTATCCAGTTTTGGGCCTTTGGTATAAAAAAAAAAGCAGTTTGAGTGTGTCGCTCACTGTTCAGCTGCAAATATCTCTATTTAAAAAAGTGTGGTATACCCCAGTAGACAATAACTGTGGTTTTGCCATCCCACGGTAAAAAATCTCTCTTATTCAGCTTTTGGTAGTTTTTTCCATAAAGAAAAACAGTAGTATCTCCTGACTGTTGTGACACAAAAATATATCTGTTGAAAATAGTCTTGTGTAGGCCCGACATCCCAGTGTGGTTTCGCAGTTCCACGGGTCAAATCGCTGTACTATCCAGTTTTGGGCCTTTGGTATCTAAAAACAGCAGTTTGAGTGTGTCGCTCACTGTTCAGCTGCAAATACCTCTATTTAAAAAAGTGTGGTATACCCCAGTAAACAATAACTGTGGTTTTGCCATCCCACGGTAAAAAATCTCTATTATTCAGCTTTTGTTAGT
The DNA here is from genome assembly GCF_046119375.1 of Phyllobates terribilis. NCBI lineage: Eukaryota > Metazoa > Chordata > Amphibia > Anura > Dendrobatidae > Phyllobates > Phyllobates terribilis. The sequence goes on from NW_027362764.1 coordinate 452,186,996, forward strand.
TTTTTCCATAAAGAAAAACAGTAGTGTCTCCTGACTGTTGTGACACAAAAATATATCTGTTGAAAATAGTCTTGTGTAGGCACGACATCCCAGTGTGGTTTCGCAGTTCCACGGGTCAAATCGCTGTACTATCCAGTTTTGGGCCTTTGGTATCTAAAAAAAAGCAGTTTGAGTGTGTCGCTCACTGTTCAGCCGCAAATATCTCTATTTAAAAAATGTGGTATACCCCAGTAAACAATAACTGTGGTTTTGCCATCCCACGGTAAAAAATCTCTATTATTCAGCTTTTGGTAGTTTTTTCCGTAAAGGAAAACAGTAGTGTCTCCTGACTGTTGTGACACAAAAATGTATCTGTTGAAAATAGTCTTGTGTAGGCCTGACATCCCAGTGTGGTTTCACAGTTCCACGGGTCAAATCGCTGTACTATCCAGTTTTGGGCCTTTGGTATCTAAAAAAAAAGCAGTTTGAGTGTGCCGCTCACTGTTCAGCCACAAATATCTCTATTTAAAAAAGTGTGGTATACCCCAGTAAACAATAACTGTGGTTTTGCCATCCCACGGTAAAAAATCTCTATTATTCAGCTTTTGGTAGTTTTTTCCATGAAGAAAAACAGTAGTGTCTCCTGACTGTTGTGACACAAAAATATATCTGTTGAAAATAGTCTTGTGTAGGCCCGACATCCCAGTGTGGTTTCGCAGTTCCACGGGTCAAATCGCTGTACTATCCAGTTTTGGGCCTTTGGTATCTAAAAAAAAGCAGTTTGAGTGTGTCGCTCACTGTTCAGCCGCAAATATCTCTATTTAAAAAAGTGTGGTATACCCCAGTAAACAATAACTGTGGTTTTGCCATCCCACGGTAAAAAATCTCTATTATTCAGCTTTTGGTAGTTTTTTCCATAAAGAAAAACAGTAGTGTCTCCTGACTGTTGTGACACAAAAATGTATCTGTTGAAAATAGTCTTGTGTAGGCCCGACATCCCAGTGTGGTTTCGCAGTTCCACGGGTCAAATCACTGTACTATCCAGTTTTGGGCCTTTGGTATCTAAAAAAAAGCAGTTTGAGTGTGTCGCTCACTGTTCAGCCGCAAATACCTCTATTTAAAAAAGTGTGGTATACCCCAGTAAACAATAACTGTGGTTTTGCCATCCCACAGTAAAAATTCTCTATTATTCAGCTTTTGGTAGTTTTTTCCATAAAGAAAAACAGTAGTGTCTCCTGACTGTTGTGACACAAAAATGTATCTGTTGAAAATAGTCTTGTGTAGGCCCGAAATCCCAGTGTGGTTTCGCAGTTCCACGGGTCAAATCGCTGTACTATCCAGTTTTGGGCCTTTGGTATCTAAAAAAAGCAGTTTGAGTGTGTCGCTCACTGTTCAGCCGCAAATATCTCTATTTAAAAAAGTGTGGTATACCCCAGTAAACAATAACTGTGGTTTTGCCATCCCACGGTAAAAAATCTCTATTATTCTGCTTTTGGTAGTTTTTTCCGTAAAGAAAAACAGTAGTGTCTCCTGACTGTTGTGACACAAAAATATATCTGTTGAAAATAGTCTTGTGTAGGCCCGACATCCCAGTGTGGTTTCGCAGTTCCACGGGTCAAATCGCTGTACTATCCAGTTTTGGGCCTTTGGTGTCTAAAAAAAAAGCAGTTTGAGTGTGTTGCTCACTGTTCAGCCGCAAATACCTCTATTTAAAAAAGTGTGGTATACCCCAGTAAACAATAACTGTGGTTTTGCCATCCCACGGTAAAAAATCTCTATTGTTCAGCTTTTGGTAGTTTTTTCCATAAAGAAAATCAGTAGTGTCTCCTGACTGTTGTGACACAAAAATATATCTGTTGAAAATAGTCTTGTGTAGGCCCGACATCCCAGTGTGGTTTCGCAGCTCCACGGGTCATATCGCTGTACTATCCAGTTTTGGGCCTTTGGTATCTAAAAAAAGCAGTTTGAGTGTGTCGCTCACTGTTCAGCTGCAAATATCTCTATTTAAAAAAGTGTGGTATACCCCAGTAAACAATAACTGTGGTTTTGCCATCCCACGGTAAAAAATCTCTATTATTCAGCTTTTGGTAGTTTTTTCCGTAAAGAAAAACAGTAGTGTCTCCTGACTGTTGTGACACAAAAATATATCTGTTAAAAATAGTCTTGTGTAGGCCCGACATCCCAGTGTGGTTTCGCAGTTCCACGGGTCAAATCGCTGTACTATCCAGTTTTGGACCTTTGGTATCTAAAAAAAAGCAGTTTGAGTGTGTTGCTCACTGTTCAGCCGCAAATACCTCTATTTAAAAAAGTGTGGTATACCCCAGTAAACAATAACTGTGGTTTTGCCATCCCATGGTAAAAAATCTCTATTATTCAGCTTTTGGTAGTTTTTTCCGTAAAGAAAAACAGTAGTGTCTCCTGACTGTTGTGACACAAAAATATATCTGTTGAAAATAGTCTTGTGTAGGCCCGACATCCCAGTGTGGTTTCGCAGTTCCACAGGTCAAATCGCTGTACTATCCAGTTTTGGGTCTTTGGTATCTAAAAAAAAGCAGTTTGAGTGTGTCGCTCACTGTTCAGCCGCAAATAAATCTATTTAAAAAAGTGTGGTATACCCCAGTAAACAATAACTGTGGTTTTGCCATCCCACGGTAAAAAATCTCTATTAATCAGCTTTTGTTAGTTTTTTCCATAAAGAAAAACAGTAGTGTCTCCTGACTGTTGTGACACAAAAATGTATCTGCTGAAAATATTGTTGTGTAGGCCCGACATCCCAGTGTGGTTTCGCAGTTCCACGGGTCAAATCGCTGTACTATCCAGTTTTGGGCCTTTGGTATCTAAAAATAGCAGTTTGAGTGTGTCGCTCACTGTTCAGCCGCAAATATCTCTATTTAAAAAAGTGTGGTATACCCCAGTAAACAATAACTGTGGTTTTGCCATCCCACGGTAAAAAATCTCTATTATTCAGCTTTTGGTAGTTTTTTCCATGAAGAAAAACAGTAGTGTCTCCTGACTGTTGTGACACAAAAATATATCTGTTGAAAATAGTCTTGTGTAGGCCCGACATCCCAGTGTGGTTTCGCAGTTCCACGGGTCAAATCGCTGTACTATCCAGTTTTGGGCCTTTGGTATCTAAAAAAAAGCAGTTTGAGTGTGTCGCTCACTGTTCAGCCGCAAATATCTCTATTTAAAAAAGTGTGGTATACCCCAGTAAACAATAACTGTGGTTTTGCCATCCCACGGTAAAAAATCTCTATTATTCAGCTTTTGGTAGTTTTTTCCGTAAAGAAAAACAGTAGTGTCTCCTGACTGTTGTGACACAAAAATATATCTGTTGAAAATAGTCTTGTGTAGGCCCGACATCCCAGTGTGGTTTCGCAGTTCCACGGGTCAAATCGCTGTACTATCCAGTTTTGGGCCTTTGGTGTCTAAAAAAAAGCAGTTTGAGTGTGTTGCTCACTGTTCAGCCGCAAATACCTCTATTTAAAAAAGTGTGGTATACCCCAGTAAACAATAACTGTGGTTTTGCCATCCCACGGTAAAAAATCTCTATTATTCAGCTTTTGGTAGTTTTTTCCGTAAAGAAAAACAGTAGTGTCTCCTGACTGTTGTGACACAAAAATATATCTGTTGAAAATAGTCTTGTGTAGGCCCGACATCCCAGTGTGGTTTCGCAGTTCCACGGGTCAAATCGCTGTACTATCCAGTTTTGGGTCTTTGGTATCTAAAAAAAAGCAGTTTGAGTGTGTCGCTCACTGTTCAGCCGCAAATACCTCTATTTAAAAAAGTGTGGTATACCCCAGTAAACAATAACTGTGGTTTTGCCATCCCACGGTAAAAAATCTCTATTATTCAGCTTTTGGTAGTTTTTTCCATAAAGAAAATCAGTAGTGTCTCCTGACTGTTGTGACACAACAATATATCTGTTGAAAATAGTCTTGTGTAGGCCCGACATCCCAGTGTGGTTTCGCAGTTCCACGGGTCAAATCGCTGTACTATCCAGTTTTGGACCTTTGGTATCTAAAAAAAAGCAGTTTGAGTGTGTTGCTCACTGTTCAGCCGCAAATATCTCTATTTAAAAAAGTGTGGTATACCCCAGTAAACAATAACTGTGGTTTTGCCATCCCACGGTAAAAAATCTCTATTATTCAGCTTTTGGTAGTTTTTTCCGTAAAGAAAAACAGTAGTGTCTCCTGACTGTTGTGACACAAAAATATATCTGTTGAAAATAGTCTTGTGTAGGCCCGACATCCCAGTGTGGTTTCGCAGTTCCACGGGTCAAATCGCTGTACTATCCAGTTTTGGGTCTTTGGTATCTAAAAAAAAGCAGTTTGAGTGTGTCGCTCACTGTTCAGCCGCAAATACCTCTATTTAAAAAAGTGTGGTATACCCCAGTAAACAATAACTGTGGTTTTGCCATCCCACGGTAAAAAATCTCTATTAATCAGCTTTTGTTAGTTGTTTCCATAAAGAAAAACAGTAGTGTCTCCTGACTGTTGTGACACAAAAATGTATCTGTTGAAAATAGTGTTGTGTAGGCCCGACATCCCAGTGTGGTTTCGCAGTTCCACGGGTCAAATCGCTGTACTATCCAGTTTTGGGCCTTTGGTATCTAAAAATAGCAGGTTGAGTGTGTCGCTCACTGTTCAGCCGCAAATATCTCTATTTAAAAAAGTGTGGTATACCCCAGTAAACAATAACTGTGGTTTTGCCATCCCACGGTAAAAAATCTCTATTATTCAGCTTTTGGTAGTTTTTTCCATGAAGAAAAACAGTAGTGTCTCCTGACTGTTGTGACACAAAAATATATCTGTTGAAAATAGTCTTGTGTAGGCCCGACATCCCAGTGTGGTTTCGCAGTTCCACGGGTCAAATCGCTGTACTATCCAGTTTTGGGCCTTTGGTATCTAAAAAAAAGCAGTTTGAGTGTGTCGCTCACTGTTCTGCCGCAAATATCTCTATTTAAAAAAGTGTGGTATACCCCAGTAAACAATAACTGTGGTTTTGCCATCCCACGGTAAAAAATCTCTATTATTCAGCTTTTGGTAGTTTTTTCCGTAAAGAAAAACAGTAGTGTCTCCTGACTGTAGTGACACAAAAATATATCTGTTGAAAATAGTCTTGTGTAGGCCCGACATCCCAGTGTGGTTTCGCAGTTCCACGGGTCAAATCGCTGTACTATCCAGTTTTGGGTCTTTGGTATCTAAAAAAAAGCAGTTTGAGTGTGTCGCTCACTGCTCAGCCGCAAATACCTCTATTTAAAAAAGTGTGGTATACCCCAGTAAACAATAACTGTGGTTTTGCCATCCCACGGTAAAAAATCTCTATTAATCAGCTTTTGTTAGTTTTTTCCATAAAGAAAAACAGTAGTGTCTCCTGACTGTTGTGACACAAAAATGTATCTGTTGAAAATAGTGTTGTGTAGGCCCGACATCCCAGTGTGGTTTCGCAGTTCCACGGGTCAAATCGCTGTACTATCCAGTTTTGGGCCTTTGGTATCTAAAAATAGCAGTTTGAGTGTGTCGCTCACTGTTCAGCCGCAAATATCTCTATTTAAAAAAGTGTGGTATACCCCAGTAAACAATAACTGTGGTTTTGCCATCCCACGGTAAAAAATCTCTATTATTCAGCTTTTGGTAGTTTTTTTCCATGAAGAAAAACAATAGTGTCTCCTGCCTGTTGTGACACAAAAATATATCTGTTGAAAATAGTCTTGTGTAGGCCCGACATCCCAGTGTGGTTTCGCAGTTCCACGGGTCAAATCGCTGTACTATCCAGTTTTGGGCCTTTGGTATCTAAAAAAAAGCAGTTTGAGTGTGTCGCTCACTGTTCTGCCGCAAATATCTCTATTTAAAAAAGTGTGGTATACCCCAGTAAACAATAACTGTGGTTTTGCCATCCCACGGTAAAAAATCTCTATTATTCAGCTTTTGGTAGTTTTTTCCGTAAAGAAAAACAGTAGTGTCTCCTGACTGTTGTGACACAAAAATATATCTGTTGAAAATAGTCTTGTGTAGGCCCGAAATCCCAGTGTGGTTTCGCAGTTCCACGGGTCAAATCGCTGTACTATCCAGTTTTGGGCCTTTGGTATCTAAAAAAAAAGCAGTTTGAGTGTGTCGCTCACTGTTCAGCCGCAAATATCTCTATTTAAAAAAGTGTGGTATACCCCAGTAAACAATAACTGTGGTTTTGCCATCCCACGGTAAAAAATCTCTATTATTCAGCTTTTGGTATTTTTTTCCGAAAAGAAAAACAGTAGTGTCTCCTGACTGTTGTGACACAAAAATGTATCTGTTGAAAATAGTCTTGTGTAGGCCCGACATCCCAGTGTGGTTTTGCAGTTCCACGTTTCAAATCGCTGTACTATCCAGTTTTGGGCCTTTGTTATCTAAAAAAAAGCAGTTTGAGTGTGTCGCTCACTGTTCAGCCGCAAATACCTCTATTTAAAAAAGTGTGGTATACCCCAGTAAACAATAACTGTGGTTTTGCCATCCCACGGTAAAAAATCTCTATTATTCAGCTTTTGGTAGTTTTTTCCGTAAAGAAAAGCAGTAGTGTCTCCTGACTGTTGTGACACAAAAATATATCTGTTGAAAATAGTCTTGTGTAGGCCCGACATCCCAGTGTGGTTTCGCAGTTCCACGGGTCAAATCGCTGTACTATCCAGTTTTGTGTCTTTGGTATCTAAAAAAAAGCAGTTTGAGTGTGTCGCTCACTGTTCAGCCGCAAATACCTCTATTTAAAAAAGTGTGGTATACCCCAGTAAACAATAACTGTGGTTTTGCCATCCCACGGTAAAAAATCTCTATTAATCAGCTTTTGTTAGTTTTTTCCATAAAGAAAAACAGTAGTGTCTCCTGACTGTTGTGACACAAAAATGTATCTGTTGAAAATAGTGTTGTGTAGGCCCGACATCCCAGTGTGGTTTCGCAGTTCCACGGGTCAAATCGCTGTACTATCCAGTTTTGGGCCTTTGGTATCTAAAAATAGCAGTTTGAGTGTGTCGCTCACTGTTCAGCCGCAAATATCTCTATTTAAAAAAGTGTGGTATACCCCAGTAAACAATAACTGTGGTTTTGCCATCCCACGGTAAAAAATCTCTATTATTCAGCTTTTGGTAGTTTTTTCCATGAAGAAAAACAGTAGTGTCTCCTGACTGTTGTGACACAAAAATATATCTGTTGAAAATAGTCTTGTGTAGGCCCGACATCCCAGTGTCGTTTCGCAGTTCCACGGGTCAAATCGCTGTACTATCCAGTTTTGGGCCTTTGGTATCTAAAAAAAAGCAGTTTGAGTGTGTCGCTCACTGTTCTGCCGCAAATATCTCTATTTAAAAAAGTGTGGTATACCCCAGTAAACAATAACTGTGGTTTTGCCATCCCACGGTAAAAAATCTCTATTATTCAGCTTTTGGTAGTTTTTTCCGTAAAGAAAAACAGTAGTGTCTCCTGACTGTTGTGACACAAAAATATATCTGTTGAAAATAGTCTTGTGTAGGCCCGACATCCCAGTGTGGTTTCGCAGTTCCACGGGTCAAATCGCTGTACTATCCAGTTTTGGGTCTTTGGTATCTAAAAAAAAGCAGTTTGAGTGTGTCGCTCACTGTTCAGCCGCAAATACCTCTATTTAAAAAAGTGTGGTATACCCCAGTAAACAATAACTGTGGTTTTGCCATCCCACGGTAAAAAATCTCTATTAATCAGCTTTTGTTAGTTTTTTCCATAAAGAAAAACAGTAGTGTCTCCTGACTGTTGTGACACAAAAATGTATCTGTTGAAAATAGTGTTGTGCAGGCCCGACATCCCAGTGTGGTTTCGCAGTTCCACGGGTCAAATCGCTGTACTATCCAGTTTTGGGCCTTTGGTATCTAAAAATAGCAGTTTGAGTGTGTCGCTCACTGTTCAGCCGCAAATATCTCTATTTAAAAAAGTGTGGTATACCCCAGTAAACAATAACTGTGGTTTTGCCATCCCACGGTAAAAAATCTCTATTATTCAGCTTTTGGTAGTTTTTTTCCATGAAGAAAAACAGTAGTGTCTCCTGACTGTTGTGACACAAAAATATATCTGTTGAAAATAGTCTTGTGTAGGCCCGACATCCCAGTGTGGTTTCGCAGTTCCACGGGTCAAATCGCTGTACTATCCAGTTTTGGGCCTTTGGTATCTAAAAAAAAGCAGTTTGAGTGTGTCGCTCACTGTTCTGCCGCAAATATCTCTATTTAAAAAAGTGTGGTATACCCCAGTAAACAATAACTGTGGTTTTGCCATCCCACGGTAAAAAATCTCTATTATTCAGCTTTTGGTAGTTTTTTCCGTAAAGAAAAACAGTAGTGTCTCCTGACTGTTGTGACACAAAAATATATCTGTTGAAAATAGTCTTGTGTAGGCCCGAAATCCCAGTGTGGTTTCGCAGTTCCACGGGTCAAATCGCTGTACTATCCAGTTTTGGGCCTTTGGTATCTAAAAAAAAAGCAGTTTGAGTGTGTCGCTCACTGTTCAGCCGCAAATATCTCTATTTAAAAAAGTGTGGTATACCCCAGTAAACAATAACTGTGGTTTTGCCATCCCACGGTAAAAAATCTCTATTATTCAGCTTTTGGTATTTTTTTCCGAAAAGAAAAACAGTAGTGTCTCCTGACTGTTGTGACACAAAAATGTATCTGTTGAAAATAGTCTTGTGTAGGCCCGACATCCCAGTGTGGTTTTGCAGTTCCACGTTTCAAATCGCTGTACTATCCAGTTTTGGGCCTTTGGTATCTAAAAAAAAGCAGTTTGAGTGTGTCGCTCACTGTTCAGCCGCAAATACCTCTATTTAAAAAAGTGTGGTATACCCCAGTAAACAATAACTGTGGTTTTGCCATCCCACGGTAAAAAATCTCTATTATTCAGCTTTTGGTAGTTTTTTCCGTAAAGAAAAGCAGTAGTGTCTCCTGACTGTTGTGACACAGAAATATATCTGTTGAAAATAGTCTTGTGTAGGCCCGACATCCCAGTGTGGTTTCGCAGTTCCACGGGTCAAATCGCTGTACTATCCAGTTTTGGGCCTTTGGTATCTAAAAAAAAGCAGTTTGAGTGTGTCGCTCACTGTTCAGCAACAAATATCTCTATTTAAATAAGTGTGGTATACCCCAGTAAACAATAACTGTGGTTTTGCCATCCCACGGTAAAAAATCTCTATTATTCAGCTTTTGGTAGTTTTTTCCATAAAGAAAAACAGTAGTGTCTCCTGACTGTTGTGACACAAAAATGTATCTGTTGAAAATAGTCTTGTGTAGGCCCGACATCCCACTGTGGTTTCGCAGTTCCACGGGTCAAATCGCTGTACTATCCAGTTTTGGGCCTTTGGTATCTAAAAAAAAGCAGTTTGAGTGTGTCGCTCACTGTTCAGCCGCAAATACCTCTATTTAAAAAAGTGTGGTATACCCCAGTAAACAATAACTGTGGTTTTGCCATCCCAAGGTAAAAAATCTCTATTATTCAGCTTTTGGTAGTTTTTTCCATAAAGAAAAACAGTAGTGTCTCCTGACTGTTGTGACACAAAAATGTATCTGTTGAAAATAGTCTTGTGTAGGCCCGACATCCCAGTGTGGTTTCGCAGTTCCACGGGTCAAATCGCTGTACTATCCAGTTTTGGGCCTTTGGTATCTAAAAAAAAAGCAGTTTGAGTGTGTCGCTCACTGTTCAGCCGCAAATATCTCTATTTAAAAAAGTGTGGTATACCCCAGTAAACAATAACTGTGGTTTTGCCATCCCACGGTAAAAAATCTCTATTATTCAGCTTTTGGTAGTTTTTTCCGTAAAGAAAAACAGTAGTGTCTCCTGACTGTTGTGACACAAAAATATATCTGTTGAAAATAGTCTTGTGTAGGCCCGACATCCCAGTGTGATTTCGCAGTTCCACGGGTCAAATCGCTGTACTATCCAGTTTTGGGCCTTTGGTATCTAAAAAAAAGCAGTTTGAGTGTGTCGCTCACTGTTCAGCCGCAAATACCTCTATTTAAAAAAGTGTGGTATACCCCAGTAAACAATAACTGTGGTTTTGCCATCCCACGGTAAAAAATCTCTATTATTCAGCTTTTGGTAGTTTTTTCCGTAAAGAAAAACAGTAGTGTCTCCTGACTGTTGTGACACAAAAATATATCTGTTGAAAATAGTCTTGTGTAGGCCCGACATCACAGTGTGGTTTCGCAGTTCCACGGGTCAAATCGCTGTACTATCCAGTTTTGGGCCTTTGGTATCTAAAAAAAAAGCAGTTTGAGTGTGTCGATCACTGTTCAGCCGCAAATACCTCTATTTAAAAAAGTGTGGTATACCCCAGTAAACAATAACTGTGGTTTTGCCATCCCACGGTAAAAAATCTCTATTATTCAGCTTTTGGTAGTTTTTTCCGTAAAAAAAAAACAGTAGTGTCTCCTGACTGTTGTGACACAAAAATATATCTGTTGAAAATAGTCTTGTGTAGGCCCGACATCCCAGTGTGGTTTCGCAGTTCCACGGGTCAAATTGCTGTACTATCCAGTTTGGGCCTTTCTTATCTAAAAAAAAGCAGTTTGAGTGTGTCGCTCACTGTTCAGCCGCAAATATCTGTATTTATAAAAGTGTGGTATACCCCAGTAAACAATAACTGTGGTTTTGCCATCCCACGGTAAAAAATCTCTATTATTCAGCTTTTGGTAGTTTTTTCCGTAAAGAAAAACAGTAGTGTCTCCTGACTGTTGTGACACAAAAATATATCTGTTGAAAATAGTCTTGTGTAGGCCCGACATCCCAGTGTGGTTTCGCAGTTCCACGGGTCAAATCGCTGTACTATCCAGTTTTGGGTCTTTGGTATCTTAAAAAAAGCAGTTTGAGTGTGTCGCTCACTGTTCAGCCGCAAATACCTCTATTTAAAAAAGTGTGGTATACCCCAGTAAACAATAACTGTGGTTTTGCCATCCCACGGTAAAAAGTCTCTATTATTCAGCTTTTGTTAGTTTTTTCCATAAAGAAAAACAGTAGTGTATCCTGACTGTTGTGACACAAAAATGTATCTGTTGAAAATAGTCTTGTGTAGGCCCGACATCCCAGTGTGGTTTCGCAGTTCCACGGGTCAAATCGCTGTACTATCCAGTTTTGGGCCTTTGGTATCTAAAAATAGCAGTTTGAGTGTGTCGCTCACTGTTTAGCCGCGAATATCTCTATTTAAAAAAGTGTGGTATACCCCAGTAAACAATAACTGTGGTTTTGCCATGCCACGGTAAAAAATCTCTATTATTCAGCTTTTGTTAGTTTTTTCCATAAAGAAAAACAGTAGTGTATCCTGACTGTTGTGACACAAAAATGTATCTGTTGAAAATAGTCTTGTGTAGGCCCGACATCCCAGTGTGGTTTCGCAGTTCCACGGGTCAAATCGCTGTACTATCCAGTTTTGGGCCTTTGGTATCTAAAAAAAAAGCAGTTTGAGTGTGTCGCTCACTGTTCTGCCGCAAATATCTCTATTTAAAAAAGTGTGGTATACCCCAGTAAACAATAACTGTGGTTTTGCCATCCCACGGTAAAAAATCTCTATTATTCAGCTTTTGGTAGTTTTTTCCGTAAAGAAAAACAGTAGTGTCTCCTGACTGTTGTGACACAAAAATATATCTGTTGAAAATAGTCTTGTGTAGGCCCGAAATCCCAGTGTGGTTTCGTAGTTCCACGGGTCAAATCGCTGTACTATCCAGTTTTGGGCCTTTGGTATCTAAAAAAAAAGCAGTTTGAGTGTGTCGCTCACTGTTCAGCCGCAAATATCTCTATTTAAAAAAGTGTGGTATACCTCAGTAAACAAAAACTGTGGTTTTGCCATCCCACGGTAAAAAATCTCTATTATTCAGCTTTTGGTATTTTTTTCCGTAAAGAAAAACAGTAGTGTCTCCTGACTGTTGTGACACAAAAATATATCTGTTGAAAATAGACTTGTGTAGGCCCGACATCCCAGTGTGGTTTCGCAGTTCCACGGGTCAAATCGCTGTACTATCCAGTTTTGGGCCTTTGGTATCTAAAAAAAAGCAGTTTGAGTGTGTCGCTCACTGTTCAGCCGCAAATACCTCTATTTAAAAAAGTGTGGTATACCCCAGTAAACAATAACTGTGGTTTTGCCATCCCACGGTAAAAAATCTCTATTATTCAGCTTTTGTTAGTTTTTTCCATAAAGAAAAACAGTAGTGTCTCCTGACTGTTGTGACACAAAAATGTATCTGTTGAAAATAGTCTTGTGTAGGCCCGACATCCCAGTGTGGTTTCGCAGTTCCACGGGTCAAGTCGCTGTACTATCCAGTTTTGGGCCTTTGGTATCTAAAAAAAAAGCAGTTTGAGTGTGTCGCTCACTGTTCTGCCGCAAATATCTCTATTTAAAAAAGTGTGGTATACCCCAGTAAACAATAACGGTGGTTTTGCCATCCCACGGTAAAAAATCTCTATTATTCAGCTTTTGGTAGTTTTTTCCGTAAAGAAAAACAGTAGTGTCTCCTGACTGTTGTGACACAAAAATGTATCTGTTGAAAATAGTCTTGTGTAGACCCGACATCCCAGTGTGGTTTCGCAGTTCCACGGGTCAAATCGCTGTACTATCCAGTTTTGGGCCTTTGGTATCTAAAAAAAAAAGCAGTATGAGTGTGTCGCTGACTGTTCAGCCGCAAATATCTCTATTTAAAAAAGCGTGGTATACCCCAGTAAACAATAACTGTGGTTTTGCCATCCCACGGTAAAAAATCTCTCTTATTCAGCTTTTGGTAGTTTTCTCCGTAAAGAAAAACAGTAGTGTCTCCTGACTGTTGTGACACAAAAATATATCTGTTGAAAATAGTCTTGTGTAGGCCCGACATGCCAGTGTGGTTTCGCAGTTCCCCGGGTCAAATCGCTGTACTATCCAGTTTTGGGCCTTTGGTTTCTAAAGAAAAAGCAGTTTGAGTGTGTCGCTCACTGTTCAGCCGCAAATATCTCTATTTAAAAAAGTCTGGTATACCCCAGTAAACAATAACTGTAGTTTTGCCATCCCACGGTAAAAAATCTCTATTATTCAGGTTTTGGTAGTTTTTTCCGTAAAGAAAAACAGCAGTGTCTCCTGACTGTTGTGACACAAAAATATATCTGTTGAAAATAGTCTTGTGTAGGCCCGACATCACAGTGTGGTTTTGCAGTTCCACGGGTCAAATCGCTCTACTATCCAGTTTTGGGCCTTTGGTATAAAAAAAAAAGCAGTTTGAGTGTGTCGCTCACTGTTCAGCTGCAAATATCTCTATTTAAAAAAGTGTGGTATACCCCAGTAAACAATAACTGTGGTTTTGCCATCCCACGGTAAAAAATCTCTATTATTCAGCTTTTGGTAGTTTTTTCCATAAAGAAAAACAGTAGTGTCCCCTGACTATTGTGACACAAAAATATGTCTGTTGAAAATAGTCTTGTGTAGGCCGGACTTCCCAGTGTGGTTTCGCAGTTCCACGGGTCAAATCGCTGTACTATCCAGTTTTGGGCCTTTAATATCTAAAAAAAAAAGCAGTTTGAGTGTGTCGCTCACTGTTCAGCCGCAAATATCTCTATTTAAAAAAGTGTGGTATACCCCAGTAAACAATAACTGTGGTTTTGCCATCCCACGGTAAGAAATCTCTATTATTCAGCTTTTGGTAGTTTTTTCCGTAAAGAAAAACAGTAGTGTCTCCTGACTGTTGTGACACAAAAATATATATGTTGAAAATAGTCTTGTGTAGGCCCGACATCCCAGTGTGGTTTCGCAGTTCCACGGGTCAAATCGCTGTACTATCCAGTTTTGGGCCTTTGGTATCTAAAAAAAAAAGCAGTTTCAGTGTGTCGCTCACTGTTCAGCCGCAAATATCTCTATTTAAAAAAGTGTGGTATACCCCAGTAAACAATAACTGTGGTTTTGCCATCCCATGGTAAAAAATCTCTATTATTCAGCTTTTGGTAGTTTTTTCCGTAAAGAAAAACAGTAGTGTCTCCTGACTGTTGTGACACAAAAATATATCTGTTGAAAATAATCTTGTGTAGGCCTGACATCCCAGTGTGGTTTCGCAGTTCCATGGGTCAAATCGCTGTAGTATCCAGTTTTGGGCCTTTTGTATCTAAAAAAAAAGCAGTTTGAGTGTGTCGCTCACTGTTCAGCCGCAAATATCTCTATTTAAAAAAGTGTGGTATACCCCAGTAAACAATAACTGTGGTTTTGCCATCCCACGGTAAAAAATCTCTATTATTCAGCTTTTGGTAGTTTTTTCCGTAAAGAAAAGCAGTAGTGTCTCCTGACTGTTGTGACACAAAAATATATCTGTTGAAAATAGTCTTGTGTAGGCCCGACATCCCAGTGTGGTTTCGCAGTTCCATGGGTCAAATCGCTGTACTATCCAGTTTTGGGCCTTTGGTATCTAAAAAAAAAGCAGTTTGAGTGTGTCGCTCACTGTTCAGCCGCAAATATCTCTTTTTAAAAAAGTGTGGTATACCCCAGTAAACAATAACTGTGGTTTTGCCATCCCATGGTAAAAAATCTCTATTATTCAGCTTTTTGTAGTTTTTTCCGTAAAGAAAAACAGTAGTGTCTCCTGACTGTTGTGACACAAAAATATATCTGTTGAAAATAGTCTTGTGTAGGCCCGACATCCCAGTGTGGTTTTGCAGTTCCACGGGTCAAATCACTATACTATCCAGTTTTGGGTGTTTGGTATCTAAAAAAAAAGCAGTTTGAGTTTGTCGCTCACTGTTCAGCCGCAAATGTCTCTATTTAGAAAAGTGTGGTATACCCCAGTAAACAATAACTGTGGTTTTGCCATCCCACGGTAAAAAATCTCTATTATTCAGCTTTTGGTAGTTTTTTCCGTAAAGAAAAACAGTAGTGTCTCCTGACTGTTGTGACACAAAAATGTATCTGTTGAAAATAGTCTTGTGTAGGCCCGACATCCCAGTGTGGTTTCGCAGTTCCACGGGTCAAATCGCTGTACTATCCAGTTTTGGGCCTTTGGTATCTAAAAAAAAAGCAGTTTGAGTGTGTCGCTCAAAGTTCAGCCGCAAATATCTCTATTTAAAAAAGTGTGGTATACCCCAGTAAACAATAACTGTGGTTTTGCCATCCCACGGTAAAAAATCTCTATTATTCAGCTTTTGGTAGTTTTTTCCGTAAAGAAAAACAGTAGTGTCTTCTGACTGTTGTGACACAAAAATATATCTGTTGAAAGTAGTCTTGTGTAGGCCCGACATCCCAGTGTGGTTTCGAAATTCCACGGGTCAAATCGCTGTACTATCCAGTTTTGGGTCTTTGGTATCTAAAAAAAAAGCAGTTTGAGTGTGTCGCTCACTGTTCAGCCGCAAATATCTCTATTTAAAAAAGTCTGGTATACCCCAGTAAACAATAACTGTGGTTTTGCCATTCCACGGCAAAAAATCTCTATTATTCAGCTTTTGGTAGTTTTTTCCGTAAAGAAAAACAGTAGTGTCTCCTGACTGTTGTGACACAAAAATATATCTGTTGAAAATAGTCTTGTGTAGGCCCGACATCCCAGTGTGGTTTCGAAGTTCCATGGGTCAAATCGCTGTACTATCCAGTTTTGGGCCTTTGGTATCAAAAAAAAAAGCAGTTTGAGTGTGTCGCTCACTGTTCAGCCGCAAATATCTCTATTTAAAAAAGTGTGGTATACCCCAGTAAACAATCACTGTGGTTTTCCTCTTCCACGGTTCTAATCTTCTCTTTATTACCCTTTTTCCATTGATAGTGCAAGTGTAAGCTATTTTACTTCATTTACAATGGGCAAGGCGCGTGGCAAGGGACGTGGAAGTGGACGTTCTGGTGATGGTTCGTGCAGAGGACGGGGCCGTGGCCAAGGTGAAAATGTGCCACAACCAACAGCCACATCTTCTCACTCCCACTTCTTGACCGAATTACTAGGGAAGCACAGAACAACACCAGTATTGAGAACTGATCAGTGTGAACAGGTTATTAATTGAATAGCAGACAATACTTCCAGTTATCTGGGCACCACCACCTCCGGTCTGTCTTCCACACGGTCAACTCTTAGTAGCCGTGAGTCTCGACCGCATACTCCTCCTCACCCTGATGCTCCTTCCTCCCACCATGCCGAGTTTCGTCAGACAGCAAGTGATCCCACACTTGGACACTCTGAAGAGCTGTTCACTGGTCCATTTCCATATTTGGGCCCCTCGCCTAATACGCTTGAAGTGGTGGAAGAGGAGATCCCATGTTGCGATGTCCAAATATTTGAACAGCCATGGCCACAGGAAGTCGACGTTGGCAATCTGTCACAAGAGGTGGACGATGACGAGACACAATTGCCATGAAGTGAGGAGGAGGATCGTGGTGCGCAAGTGGAAGAGGAGGAGGTGGTGGATGATCTGAGATCTGACCCAACGTGGAAGGAGGACATGCAGAGTGAGGCCAGCAGCACACAGGGGGAGGGAGGCAGAGTACCCCAACAGGCAGGAAGAAGCAGTGTGGTGGCCGCAGACAGAAGGCAGGCAGCCGTTCCCCGTAACACCAACACGAGGGATGTTGCCAGTACAAGCGGTAGGTCTTCCAGAGTCTGGAATTTTTTTTAAAGACTCTGCTGATAACCCCAAAAAGGCCATATGTTCCACCTGCCATGCCAGCATCAGCAGGGGTGACAAAACTACCAGCCTGACCACCACCAGCATGATCAGGCACATGGCAGCAAAGCACCCGACTTTGTGGGGCGAAACCCAGGGTCCACGACCAGTGTCAGCGGGTGTCACCACTGCTTCTTCCACTGTTGTGCGTGCAATAAAACCCCCTGTTGAGTGTGCAAGGCAATCCCCTGTCCATACTGCATGTAAAGATGCCCCCTCCTCTCAGTCTTCACTTGTTATGGCAGTTTCTCAAGAAACAGCATCAACGTCCACATCCACGTCCCACCGCAGCGTTCAATTGTCCTTATCCCAGACCTTTGAACGAAAGCGGAAATTCGCAGCTAACGCCCAACAGGCCACAGTCCTAAATTCGCACATTTCACGACTGCTTGCATTGGAAATGCTGCCTTTTAGGCTGGTGGAGACGGAATCCTTCCGCAATCTTATGGCGGTGGCCGTCCCTCGGTACTCGGTCCCCAGCCGACACTATTTTGCCCGATGTTCCATCCATCACTACACAAGCACGTGTCCCAAAGCATCTGCCGTGCCCTCAACAACGCAGTTACTGGGAGTGTCCACCTTACAACGGACACGTGGACAAGTGCTTGTGGCCAGGGATGGTACATTTCTCTGACGGCACACTGGGTAAACATAGTGGAAGCCGGGACCCAGTCGGACCTTGGGACGGAACACATCCTCCCCACACCGAGGATTGCGGGCCCTATGTCAGTCAGAGTTGCCCCCACAGTGTACAGCTCCTGCGCATCCTCCTCCTCCTCCTCATGTTCAGCCTCCATCTCAGTTATCACCACATCAGTTACAAGCTGGAAGCATTGCAGTACTGCCTCCGCCAAGTGGCAACAGGCTGTGCTGAAACTCATAAGCTTAGGTGATAAACCCCACACTGCTTGTGAGTTGTGGACAGCTGTGAAGGAGCAGTCAGATCCGTGGCTGAGACCGCTGAACCTACATCCCGGCATGGTCGTGTGTGACAATGGCCGTAACCTGGTGGCGGCTCTGAGGCGAGGTGAGATCACACACGTACCATGCCTGGCTCATGTGCTTAACCTCGTGGTTCAGCGGTTTCTTAAATCATACCCCGAGTTGACAGATCTGCTCGTGAAAGTACGCCGCCTGTCAGCTCATTTTCACAAGTCGGCTACAGCTTCCGCCGCCCTTGCTGTGTAGCAGCAGTGTTTGCAGATTCCGGCACACCGACTGGTGTGTGATGTCCCCACACGTTGGAACTATACCCTCCACATGTTGCAAAGGATTTGTGAGCAGAAGAGAGCAGTTGTGGAGTACCAGCTGCAACAAGGCCGTCGATATTCAGGTCAGACTCCACACATAAGACCTCAGGAGTGGACCTGGATGTCTGACATATGTACCATCCTGACAAACTTTGAGGAGGCCACCAAGATGGTGAGTGGAGATGACGTCATCATTAGTGTCAGCATCCCACTTGTCTGTCTTTTGCAATGCTCTCTGCAGAGAATTAAAGAGTAGTGTTGAGCCACCGCCGTAGTGTTCGATTCGGTTCGGTTCCTCGAACACCCGTGTGTTCGCCGAACTGTTCGTCGAACTGTTCGTCGAACACCTTCGAACACCGTTAAAACCAATGGCAGGCAAACAAAAACACATAGAAACACATAGAAAACACCTTCAAAGGTGTCCAAAAGCTGACAAACTGCTCAGAAGACACAACTAACACATGGAAAAGTGACAAGTACATATAGTCATGCGAAAAGAAAAGAGGTGGAGGAGTAAAAGGAGGGGGAGACACAGATATAGGCATGTCATGCCCTTCTAAAATCCAAAAAGTGAGAAGCCAACACGTTCAGTCCGCTCCTGCCCGTGCCACCTCCGTGTCGCCGGGTTTGTGCCAGAGCCGCGGTGAACCCTGACGGCCAGCCCCCTCTCCCAATACTGGTGCCTGTCCGCTGGTGGGTCCAGCGAGCCCCCCTGTGGTGGAGGCAGCTCTAAGCTTTTTAATTTAAATTGTCTCTCTAATTTGAATGAATACACTTTAAATCCATTTACAAGGATCTATTGGAGGGCAAGTCTCATGCCAGCAGCCGCGTAATTCCAGCTCCAGTAGCGTCCACTAAAGCTGCTGCAGTTAAAAAGCTTTTATAAGGATCGAGCTTGGCTGTCCACCGCAAGGCATCCTACTGCCAGTCCCAGACCCTATGCCTTGGGGTGCCTCCTGATGCTCTTCACTAAGTATCCCATGGTCCCGAAGCATTTCCTTTGAAAAAATTAAGTGTCCAAACTACAGGTGGTGTAGCTTGCTTAACAGCCGGGATAATCCGCTGACTAGCAGACACTGCTACTAGGCACAAAGTATTTCCTGGGTTAGATGCAGTTAAAAATTTGTAATTAGATACTCTCGTTGGATGCTGAGAAAGCATTCCATAGAGTCTCCTGGCACGCCATATATGATTCTCTTAAAAAGCTTGGGGTAGGGGTCTAGGGGACCCTTTTATAGCCAAAATCACGGCCCTGTATCACAATACATCAACTAGGCTGAAGATAAATGGAACTGTAGCACCCTGAGGGCTCGGTTGCTACAGAGGTATTGCACCTCACCCAGAGGTGTGATATCTCACTCTCAGGTAAGGATGGAGTGTGGATCAGGACCCGACACCTGCATGCATTACACCACATTGCCGTGGGGCAGGTGACCAATATGCCTCTGAGATGGGCACGACAGTCCCTGTCCCTGGCTGGAGTGGGGGGAGGGAACACTGAGGAAGGGGAACCCTGTAGTGCAGGAGCAGGGAGGAAGCAGTTCCTGGGTGCATTGAGAAGGGAGTATAAAAGGTGGGCACCATCTTAGTTCAGTGCAGAGAAGTCTGAGCAGAAGTGGCAGGGAGCAGGGGCTCTGCATGAGCTCTGCTCCGGAGGCAGGCCTAGTAACAGAGGCCCAGGCCTGGAAGAGGGAGAAGGAAGGAAGAGGAGCGGAGAAGGCTCCAGGAACGAGGAATGAAGGGATCCCAGGGGTGCGAATGGGCGAGTCGAGGGGCCAGGCCAAAGGGGGAGACCGGTCCCCGAAACTAGTGGAGGCAGGAAACGACCCTCAGCTAGAAACCGGAGGCTGTGACATTTTATGTGGCGCAGCCCCTCGCTACACCCGCTAGGAAGGCACCACATAGGGTCAGGGAAACTGGCGCCAAGTTTACCAAGAGGAGGCCCGAGGCAGCCGGACAGAAGGGTTGGTAAGAAAGGCCAGACAAAGGACACACAAAAGGGGTCCTGTGAAGCGCTCCAAAGTTATCTGGGAGTTGTCTGAGCCCCTCACCTGGTGAGCACAGTACGACGTGGGCAGCCGTTACCTGCAGACGTGGTCTGGATAATAAGAACTGTGAGTAAAGGCCCTGGACTGCATCACTGACTCCGTGTTGTTACTGCTGCTGCCCTGCACCATCACCCCCATCCTCCGCATACACTGCCCTGAGGCTATACTCCTCCCGTGGGGAGTTATGCTACGCTCTGCTGCACCCACAACACCAGCCTCAGCGGTCTGCCCTGCAGCGGCGTTTCACTCTGACCGCAATCCACGGGTGGCGTAGTCGGACATTTAAACATCAAAACCACATAAATAGTTCCGCCACTGGTTTGACCACTCTGAGCCACGGAACCGGGTCGCCGCCACGAAGACTACAACCACCAGCATCCACCAAAAAGGGTCTGGCTCCGGGTGTCCCAAGGCCCAGGGGGTGAATCAGAACATTTTCATCACCTTTCACAATCACCAATGGGACAAGGCAGGGATGTCCTCTGTCCCCTCTCTTATACATCCTAGTGACGGAGCACCTGCTCTCATCAATTTGCCATAACCCCAATATTAGGTGGATTGAGGTGGGAGGCACCGAGTACAAGTGCTCTCTATTTGCTGATGATGTCCTAGTATATATCACTCAATCACATATATCCATCCATGCTGTTATGGCTGAAATAGATCACTTTGTTACATGGTCAAATTTTAAAATCAATGCAGCGAAGTCTGAGGCCCTCGATGTCTCCCTCCCCAAATCCATATAGGATTCCATACAGTCCAACTTTCCCTTTGCCTGGCCCTCACAGGGTATCAAATACTTAGGAATTCCTATTCATAGAGACCTCTCCCATCTATGTTATCTTAATTTTGGGCTCTTTATTGAACAACTCCATACAGACCACGGTTGGCAAGTTAGACCTTTAAGATTCACTACGTGAACCACTCGTGTTTTGTGGAAAAGCACATGTACACTGTGTTCCAAATTATTATGCAAAAAGTGTTTAGGAGTGATAAGGGAAGAATTTGTTTGTTTGTCAGTTAAACTCATTGATGGTGATGTGTGTCAGGGCTCTTTATATCACTGTAAGCAATTGCAGACACCTGTGCTAATTAGTTTGGCAGGTGTGTCCAATGAAAGGCAAGACTACTTAAGAAGGCTGTCTCACATTATTAAGCAGCCTACATTTTCTGCCAAAATGGGAAAGAAAAAGGATGTGTCGGCTGCTGAGAAGCAACAAATTGTGGAGTGTTTAGGTCAAGGCGTGACTACAATCAACATTGTGCGATGATCAGAATGAAGTGTCTTGGCAATCAAGAAGTATGTAGCTGATTCACAGTACACACGTGTGCGTGCTGATAAGGGCAAATTGAGGACTCTTTCCTACAGGCAATTACGTCAGGTTAAAAGAGCAGCGGCAAAAAAGCCTTGTCATAGCAGCAGACAATTTTTTGAAGCTGCTGGTGCCTCCAACGTCCCCCGAACAACAAGATGCAGGGTCCTTCAGAGGTTTGCAGCTGTGCATACGCCATCCTGTCGACCTCCTCTATCCACTTCACACAAGCAGAAACGGCTCCAGTGGGCCAAACATTACATGAAGACTGATTTCAAAACTGTTTTGTTCACGGTTGAGTGCCGTGCAGCGCTCGATGGTCCAGATGGATGGAGTGGAGGATGGCTGGTTGATGGACACCCCACGCAAACACGGCTACAGCGCCAACAAGGAGGAGGTGGAGTAATGTTTTGGGCTGGAATCATGGGGAGAGAGATTGTCGGCCCCTTTAGGATCCCTGAAGGTGCTAAAGATGAACTCCATAATGTATGTGGATTTTCTCAAACAGCACTTCCTGCCATGGTTCAAGAAGAAGAACCGTGTATTTCACAGCAAGATCATTTTTTTGCATGATAATGCACCATCTCATGCTGCACATAAAACATCTGCATCTCTGGCTGATATGGGCATAAAAGGGGACAAACTTATGGTGTGACCCCCATGCTCCCCTGACCTCTAACCCATTCAGAACCTCTGGAGCATCATCAAAAGGAGTGTCTATGATGGCGGGAGGCAGTTCACATCTAAGCAACAGCTCTGGGAGGGTATTCTGTCCTCATGCAAAACAATTGAAGCAGAAACCATCCAAAACCTGACAAATTCAATGGACGAGAGAGAGTTCAGAAGCTCCTTTCGAACAAGGGGTCCTATGTGAAAATGTAACATCACCTAGAGTAAAGTTTTGAGTTGAAAACTGTTTGATTTCAGTTTCTAATAACCTGCTAATGCTTATAATTTCAAAAATGACCATTTTTTTGGTCTTTATTAAAATGAAAAGGTTGATCGAAAAGTTTGGGGGATCTAAGAGTGTGGCAACCCAGTAGCCATGATTACTTCGAATTCTGACAATATGAGGGTCATGTTGCAGGTAGCGCAGCAAGAAGGCACTTATGTGTCTTGCGCATCTCGGAGCCCCAAAATTATTTTCCGGGCTAGATGCAGCTAAAAATTATTATTAATTTTTAATCTGGTGGAGCTTAGTATAGATGGCCTAATAGGATCAGTGCTGCACACTGCTACAAAGCCCAAATTATTTTCCAGTCAAGATACAGATAAACATGATAAGTAATTTTAAATTTGGTGGAGCTTATTATAGATGGCCTAATAGAATCAGTGCTGCACACTGCTACAAAGCCCAAATTATTTTCCAGCCAAGATACAGATAAACATGATTAGTAATTTGAAAGCTTAAAACGGTTGGCAAGGTGATTTTAACCAATCATCAAGCTTTTACTCTCCCCAGGATGACACAGGGGTAGAAAAGTCATTTGGGATCCATGATTTGTTCATCTTTATGAGCTTGAGTCTGTCTACATTATCAGTGGAGAGCCGCGTGCGCTTATCTGTCAGAACACCACCAGCAGCGCTGAACACACGTTCAGACAGAACGCTGGCTGCGGGGCATGACAAGATCTCCAAGGCGTAAGTGGCTATCTCCGGCCATTTATCCAGATTGGAAGCCCAAAAAGAGCAAGGGTCCAGTGACACAGTCATGGCTTCAATGTTTACTTGGAGATACTCCTGTACCATCGTCTCTAGGAGTTGACTATGTGACAGACTTCTTGTCTCCTGTGGCCTTGCAAAGGATGGGCTAAAAAAGTGGTGAAATGATTCCGCAAAATTGATGTTACCAGCAGATACTGTGGTTCTGTTACGGTTTGAGTGCTGAACACTTGACGGTCCCACGGTTGGCAAGTTGGAACTGTGAGATTCACTACGTGCACCACTGGTGTTTTGTGGAAAAGCACATGTAAGATTCTGCAACAGTCTCTGCTGATACTCCTGCATGCGTGCATCCCTTTCTATGGCAGGAATAATTTCTGCAAATTTACTTTTGTACCGGGGATCTAACAGTGTGGCAACCCAGTAGTCAGGATTATTTCTAATTCTCACAATTCGAGGGTCATGTTGCAGGTAGTGCAGCAAGAAGGCACTCATGTGTGTTGCGCATCCAGGAGCACCAAGTCCCTGTTGTGTTGGTGGCGAGGTAACAATCATGCTTCCTTCCTCTGCCCTCTCCCCCCAACCTCGCACAACAGAAATGTGATCAAGGTCTCCCTCATCTGATGAGTCTTCCATCATTTCGTCCTCCACTTCTTCCTGGGCTCCTGCACCTTCCTCACTAGTTTTGCGGCTACCATGCGCCCTGGTAAAACCATCTCCCCCACCCTCACATGCCTGCCGCCTTGGTGCTGCCGACCGTCTGGACCTTGCAGATGTTAGCCCTTCCGCATACAACTCCTCCTCCTCTACTTCCTCAACCTCCTCTTGTGCCACCACCTGACTCCGAATTCTGTTTAACATGTGCTCCAGCATGTAAATCACCAGAATAGTCATGCTGATAATGGCATCGTCAGCACTAAACATCTTCGTCGCCATTTCAAAACTGTGCAGAAGGGTGCATAGGTCCCTGATCTGAGACCACTCCTCCAGCGTGATTTTCCCCACCTCTGGATCTCGTTGGCCCAGGCTATACGTCAGAACGTATTGCACCAGGGCTTGTCGGTGCTGCCACAGTCGCTGCAACATGTGCAGAGTTGAATTCCACCTGGTAGGCACATCGCATTTTAGCCGGTGAAGTGGCAGGCTCAACGACTTCTGTAGAGATGTAAGTCGCTGAGCTGCGGGATGCGAATGGCGGAAGTGAGCACACAGCGACCGTGCCCTCTGCAGAAGGCCATCTAGTCTGGGATAGTGGGCTAAAAATTGCTGGACAATCAGGTTCAACACGTGAGCCATACAAGGCACGTGTGTGACATTGCCCTGGCGAAGGGCCGCACCCAGGTTTGCAGCATTGTCGCACACGGCCTTCCCTGGTTTCAGGTCCAGTGGAGACAACCATTCATGAAATTGGTTCTCCAGAGCTGACCACAACTCCTCAGCTGTGTGACTCACATTTCCCAGACATTTCAAAGTAAAAACCGCCTGATGACGTTGAGCCCTACTGCCAGCATAGTAAGGAGGTGTGCAGGATCCCTTCTGCGCAGTTAGAAAGCTTGTGGCATGACCAGACAGGCTTTGGGTGCAGGTGGAAGACCAAGAGGAGGTTGAGGAGGCAGAAGCAGTGGAGGAACTTTGACATAAAGAGGATTGACGCACAACTCGTGGGGACGGCAAGACTTGGACAGCAGCCCCTTGTCCTGCTGTCACCATAGTTACCCAGTGCCCAGTCATCGACATGTAACGTCCCTGTCCATGCCTACTCGTCCAAGTGTCTGTGGTGAAATGCACCCTGTCACACACAGAGTTTCTCAAAGAAGCGGTGATGTTGTGTGCGACATGCTGGTGGAGCGCAGGCCCACCTTTCTTTGAATAGTGCCGACTGGACATCTGGTACTGGGGCACTGCGACGGACATAAGGTCTCGAAAATCCTCTGTGTCCACCAGGCGGAAAGGCAGCATTTCTGTAGCCAAGAGCTTGCAGATGGTGAAATTCAACCTCTTAGCTTTCTCATGGCTAGGAGGAAATGGTCTTTTACTTGTCCACATCTGAGGGACCGAGGGCTGGCTATTGTACTTAGACGGGGTTGATAAGGGTGTCCCCGGCAAACTGCCGGTCTGTGAGGAAGATGCGGGCAGACATGTTAGGTTGCCTTGATCCAAAGGTGGTGCTATCGATGTCGGACAGCGCTCAACACCAGCTAGTGATACCACATCCAAAGAAAGTGATGACCTGCCAATCACGCTGGCTGTTGCGGGTAAAGAGGTGGCAGGTCTGCGCCCCAAAACAGGTGTGACTGCTGTCCCCCCAGTCACAGAGGATGAAGAGGCCGCGGATGCACAAGATATGGCAGACGGTGGTTGGCCCGGCCGGCTAAGCCGCATTGTAGCACACTGAGCTTCCCACTGCAACTTATGCTTCATGTCCATGTGCCGGTTCATGCATGAAGTACTCAAACTATGTATTTTTTGGCCTCTACTTAGCTTTTGCTGACAAATGTTACAGATATCACGAGTTGGGTCATCTTTATCGATCTGAAAAAATGCCCAGGCTATGCAAGGCTTAGCACCCATGCGACCTGAAGAGCAACCACGACTTGTGGTGAGAGGCAGAGTTGTGTTTGAGGATGCAGTTGTTGACGTGCTTCCAGTACTACGTCTCTGTCCAGGAAGGCGCAACCTGACCTCGTCGTCACTAGCATCTTCCTCCACCTCCTCTCCTGACCTCATCTCTTGGCTGACTGTGGGTTGACAGTAAGTGGGATCTCCAACCTCATCATCATCACCCTGTGCGTTATCACACCCATCGTCCTCAGAGCCATCCTGTTCCTGCCCTGACAAAAAACTAAAGTTGCCGCTCCAATCAGGTATTTGAGTCTCATCATCGTCTTCCTCATTGTCTCCACCAACAGGAGTTACAGTTTGGGAATGAGGGTCTACATTATGGTCAGAACCTTCTGCGTCTGGTCCTGGATCCGACTCATAAAGATTTTGGGCATCAGTGCAGATCATTTCCTCGCCTGGATTCACAGAAGCAATGGAGTCGACCTCTGATTCCCAGGCTATAGTATGAGTAAACAGCTCTGCAGACTCAACCATCTGTTCTACCTCATACTCAGACGGGCAGCTGGAGATTTGGGAGCTGTGAGGAAGCAAGTGCAATTGGGGTGACACCTTTGAGGACTGGAGTATTTGTGATGTTGAAGTTGATGTGGAGGAGAGCCCACTTAAAGGAGCACTTGATATCCGTTGAAGCACCTGCTGTTTTTGTGCCTCATCTGGAATTTGTAGCGATTGGCGTGACCGTAAGAAAGGGATCTTATCACATTGTCCGCTAAAAGAAGTAGACATTTTAGTTTGGCTGGAAGATGGTCTTTCTTCTGCAGATGTTACTGTTGCTTTAACACCTATCCCACGGACACAACCTTTTTTCCCCTTCCCAACACGCCTTTTCCCCTTTCCACCAGCAGCAGGCCTTTTTCCACTCATTTTGGTGGTTAACTAATTCACAACTCTGGAGTTGTTTGCACAAAAAAACAATGGATGGGAACCGAGCAGAGCTGAGTGGCCAAACTGTGGTATTAGGCCAAAACTATTGGCTGGGTTAGATGCAGAAAAAAATTATATTCAATTTGCAACCTGATGGAGGTCAGTATAGATGGACTAATAGAACAAGTCCCACACACAGCTAGAAGCCCAAATATTTTTTCAGAGGTATATGCAGAAAAAAATTGTATTCAGTTTGCAACCTGATGGAGGTCAGTATAGATGGACTAATAGAACAAGTCCTACACACAGCATGAAGCCCAAATATTTTTTCAGAGGTAGATGCAGAAAAAAAATATATTCAGTTTGCAACCTGATGGAGGTCAGTATAGATGGACTAATAGAGAAAGTCCCACACACTGCTAGAAGGCCAAATATTTTTTCAGAGCTAGATGCAGACAAAAAAATATTTTTAATTTGCAACCTGATGGAGGTCAGTATAGATGGACAAATAGAGAAAGTCCCACACACTGCTAGAAGGCCAAATATTTTTTCAGAGCTAGATGCAGAAAAAAATTATATTCAGTTTGCAACCTGATGGAGGTCAGTATAGATGGACTAATAGAACAAGTCCCACACACAGCTAGAAGGCCAAATATTTTTTCAGAGCTAGATGCAGATAAAAATTATTTTTAATTTGCAGCCTGATGTAGGTCAGTATAGATGGACTAATAGAAAAAGTCCCACACACTGCTAGAAGGCCAAATATTTTTTCAGAGCTAGATGCAGACAAAAAATTATTTTTAATTTGCAACCTGATGGAGGTCAGTATAGATGGACTAGTAGAGAAAGTCCCACACACTGCTAGAAGGCCAAATATTTTTTCAGAGCTAGATGCAGAAAAAAATTATATTCAGTTTGCCACCTGATGGAGGTCAGTATAGATGGACTAATAGAACAAGTCCCACACACAGCTAGAAGCCCAAATACTTTTTCAGAGGTAGTTGCAGATAAAAATTATTTTTAATTTGCAACCTGATGGAGGTCAGTATAGATGGACTAATAGAGAAAGTCCCACACACTGCTAGAAGGCCAAATATTTTTTCAGAGCTAGATGCAGACAAAAAATTATTTTGAGTTTGCAGAATGATGGAGGTCAGTATAGATGGACTAATAGAACAAGTCCCACACACTGCTAGAAGGCCAAATATTTTTTCAGAGCTAGATGCAGAAAAAAATTATATTCAGTTTGCAACCTGATGGAGGTCATTATAGATGGACTATTAGAACAAGTCCCACACACTGCTAGAAGCCCAAATATTTTTTCAGAGCTAGATGCAGAAAAAAATTATATTCAATTTGCAACCTGATGGAGGTCAGTATAGATGGACTAATAGAATGATGCTATGCCCAAAAGATTTTACTTCACTAGGTGCAGTAAAAAAATTGGTATTCTATACACAGGTGGAATATCTTGCAACACAGATAGGCTACTCCACTGACTAACACACTCTGCAATAGGCCAAAAAGGATTAGCTTTGCTAGATTCAGCCAAATGCTGTGAAAAAAACTTGCACAGCACTGGCACAGACCTGCCTGGCAAAAACTGATAGGAACTGATGTAACCTAGTCCTGAAAAGGACTGCAATTACAATTAGTCTTTACTCCCACAATCTATCTATTTAAGAGCACAGACCTGCCTGATTAAAGTCGTAGGAAATGCTGTAACCTAGTCCTTAAAAGGACTGCAATCACAACTATTCCCTACTCCCAAGCTATCTGTAGATTTGTGCAAAAATTGGCTTGAAATTAACAAGGTATAGCGCACACAGCAACAGCGGTGCCGTCTAACACGCAGCTGCAGCAGTGAGAAAATGGTGGCGACGGGGAAAATGGCTTGGTCTTATAGGGCAAGGACATGTGACATACACTGCCAATGACACATGCCCTTGCTTGTGTGAAAAAAAGCACTTCGCTCCGTGTGTGCGCTGCTGATAGGCTGACAGATTGCACCTCCCCACTGTAAATGTGGGAAAGAGAAAATAAATGGAGATCTTCATTATTCCTGCAGAGATCCATCCCCTGCCCCTCCCCCACCCCGCTGTACACTCAAACTGTGTATTAACATTAATTTTCATCATTACTGAGAAAAAATCCAGTTATGATTTTGGTGCACGAACAGTTATCGAACATAACCTCGAACAGCCGAATTTTTCTCAAATCGTTCGTGTTCGCCGAACGGCTCGAACACCGCCCAAAACAGCTCGAATTTGAGATTGGCGAACAGTTCGAGTCGAACAACGCTCATCTCTATTAAAGAGGAGGCATTGCAGCCACAGTATGATGAGATGGATCAAGAAGCCGTAGCGGGCGATTACACACAGCCCAGCCTCATCTCATCCCAACGTGCATTGGGGGACAATGAGGGAGAGGAGGAGGAGGAGGAGGAGGAGGAGGAAGAACAGGAGCTGCTATCATGCGTTGTAGACGGTAGTACCTGTACAAGTGTCATACCGTCGGTTCAGCGTGGGTGGCCTGAGGACAGGGGGGAGGAGGAAGAGGAGGAGGAGGAGGAGAGCATGGTCAGTCATCATCTTGGTGAGGACACGGAAATCTTGCCCGTTACTAGTCTGGCACGCATGGCTGACTTTATGTTACGCTGCCTTAACCGTGACCCTCGCGTTGTCAAAATGTTGGGTGACAGTCATTACTGGTTGGTGACACTTGTAGACCCCCGCTACAAGGAAAACTTTCACTCTCTTATTCCTGAGGTGGAGAGGTCTACAAAAATGGGGCAATACCAGAAGGCCCTTGCTGCAGAACTCTTAAAAAAATTCCCATCTGAACACGCTAGCGGCAGAGGTCACAGTTCGTTGCCCAACCAAGGCGTAAAGGCGAGAGAGATGCTACTCCAATCCAGCAGAGGCAGGGGAACACTGTTAACGTTCTGGGACAGTTTTCCGACACCCGCCCAGCTTACAGGCCCTGAGGCGCAGGGTACTCTCACAAGGAGTGGAAAGTTTGAAAAGATGGTGAGGGAGTACCTTGCCGATCGTACCAGCGTCCTCCGTGATTCCTCTGTGCCTTTTAATTATTAGGTATCCAAGCTGGACACTTGGAATGAACTCGCTCTGTACGCTTTGGAGGTCCTGGCCTGCCCTGCCGCTAGCGTGTTATCGGAGCGTGTTTTTAGTGCCGCTGGGGGAATTATAACTGATAAGCGCACTCGCCTGTCAACTGACAATGCTGACAAGCTGACCCTTATCAAAATGAACAAGGGCTGGATTGGGCCAGACTTCTCATCACCACCAAATGACAGCAGAGTAACATAAAGTCAAATCCACTGTGTTATTTCGGGAGGTGTATTCACATGCACCGCTTCACACCCACACATGGGTATGCGCTTCCTCGTTTCGGCTGTTTAATCTTCTTCTCCTTATCCTCAGCCTCCACCACCACTATACCACCAGGGTGCCAGCATTGCAAGTTCCTCCGCCCTTATTTTTGGCAGCTTTTGCTTGCAAGGCATAAGCAAATACTATGGGACACCCACTCCCCAATAATGGGACTTATGTTTGTAATATGCTGTACTGCATGGCTCTTGTAAGGGGCATTGCAAGTTGCTCCGTCCTAATTTTTGGCAGCTTTTGCAGGGAAAGCATAAGCAAATACTATGGGACACCCACTCCCCAATAATGGGACTTATGTTTGTAATATGCTGTACTGCATGGCTCTTGTAAGGGGCATTGCAAGTTGCTCTGTCCTAATTTTTGGCAGCTTTTTCTGGGAAAGCATAAGCAAATACTATGGGACACACACTCCCCAATAATGGGACTTATGTTTGTAATATGGTGTACTGCATGGCTCTTGTAAGGGGCATTGCAAGTTGCTCCGTCCTAATTTTTGGCAGCTTTAGCTGGGAAAGCATAAGCAAATACTATGGGACACCCACTCCCCAATAATGGGACTTATGTTTGTAATATGCTGTACTGCATGGCTCTTGTAAGGGGCATTGCAAGTTGCTCCATCATAATTTTTGGCAGCTTTTGCTGGGAAAGCATAAGCAAATACTATGGGACACCAACTCCCCAATAATGGGACTTATGTTTGTAATATGCTGTACTGCATGGCTCTTGTAAGGGGCATTGCAAGTTGCTCCGTCCTAATTTTTGGCAGCTTTTGCTGGGAAAGCATAAGCAAATACTATGGGACACCCACTCCCCAATAATGGGACTTATGTTTGTAATATGCTGTACTGCATGGCTCTTGTAAGGGGCATTGCAAGTTGCTCCATCCTAATTTTTGGCAGCTTTTGCTGGGAAAGCATAAGCAAATACTATGGGACACCCACTCCCCAATAATGGGACTTATGTTTGTAATATGCTGTACTGCATGGCTCTTGTAAGGGGCATTGCAAGTTGCTTCGTCCTAATTTTTGGCAGCTTTTGCTGGGAAAGCATAAGCAAATACTATGGGACACCCACTCCCCAATAATGGGACTTATGTTTGTAATATGCTGTACTGCATGGCTCTTGTAAGGGGCACTGCAAGTTGCTCCATCTTAATTTTTGGCAGCTTTTGCTGGGAAAGCATAAGCAAATACTATGGGACACCCACTCCCCAATAATGGGACTTATGTTTGTAATATGCTGTACTGCATGTGACGCGCCCCCTGGGCCATGTGTACACGTGTGTGGGATACCCGGTGCCGGGTCTCTGGGATCTGTAGTCTCCGTGGTGGTGTCCCGGTCCCGTGGCTCAGGCTGGTCAAACCAGTGGCAGTCTTTCTTAGGTTTTGAGGTTAATTGTCTGACTGCGCCACCCGTGGATTGCGGTCAGGGAGTACCACCGCTGCGAGGCAGACCGCTGAGGCTGGTGTTGTGTGCGCAGCATAGAATGGGATAACTCCCCTCGTGAGGAGTATAGCCTCAGGGCAGTGAGTGTGGATGATGGGGGTGATGGTGCACGAGCGCAGCAGGAATGACTCAGAGTCTTTGCAGTGCAATTCAGGGTCTTTACTGATGATTATAAGGTAGACCCTCCCGGGAGTACTGGCTAGCATAAGAGGCCTGGTCAGTCTGTGAGCAAGCAGGAGTTCCCCTGGCCAGGTGGAGTTGTAGGCCTCCCCGTCTGTGTGCCCTCTTCTTGGCTACCTTGCTGTAAGCGGGTTGAAGTAGCCCACGTCCCTGAGTGTACCGTGTAGTGCTCACCCGTATGGCTGGTGACTTGGGGCCTTCTGTTAGCCTCCGCTCCACGACGGCGGTGCTGGTCCCTTGCTTGTGACTGAGCCTCCGGGCTTCTATGGCCAGAGGACCTGAAATCCCCTGCCGGCTGGTTTCTACTGCTGGATATATAAGTCCTCACAGCTTTGGACTCCTGTGTCCGGTTCCTATTGTCTTCTGCCAGGGCGAGCTCTGCTCAGCTTCCAGCCCCTGGTCTTTAGCTCCTAGCTCCTACAGAGCTCCTTGCTGTTACTTTCCCTTGCTCTCACTCTGACTCTGACTGTTCTCTGACTCACTCAACCCCGCCCCAGATCCAGTTTATAAGGGCAGAATTCTCCCCTCCCAGGTTTGGGGCATGAGGATGTTGCATGTTTAAGGGATCCTGACCAGGAAACCTCCCACTTGCTCTCCGACGTAATATCTCTATTACTGTGGTGACCAGACCCCTGGGGTGCCACACATGGCTCTTGTAAGGGGCATTGCAGTTCCTCATAATTTTTGGAAAGCCTTCCATTCACTGCTTAGGCCAACAGTGCGCGGGAGACCCAGTTGCTATAAATGGAAAAAAGGTTTATTTAACGCCCTCTGACCTCCATGTCATTTCCAAGGGGCATTGGAGTGGCTTGAAATTTTTGGTAGGCATTGCACTCACTGTATGCCCTATAACTGTGTAGCCAAACCGCTCCTTTTGTTACAGAAACATATCCTACAAGACATATCTGGTTGACTGGCCTGATATTGATGTGAATGGTCCCTGTTCCTCCTGCTCTTTCTCCTTTGCCACTACCTCATCCATCATTTATCACCTGAAGCTTTGTTTTAACGGGAGTCATAGAACTTGGATAGTAGCAGGAAAACATGCAGCAATCCTCGGAGGAGGTAGGATATGCGCCAAAACCCTGACCACCTCAGGCCTAGCCGCTACTACATATATACGCTTGCATTACAACAAAACAAAGCAGATGCTAACTTCTATCATCCTCATCATGCTCCTCACCTTGGCACTCTCAACTCCCCTGATGGAGAAGCCAGGGCCCACCGGAGGAGTCTGATAGTCCGGTGGGCTCGGCCAATGCTGCCCTAAAGCAGGCCAGGCTAAGAAAAGTGTGGGAAAGGTTACCGGGACAAATAGGGGTGGCTGCGGACCGAGTATGGACACCCGGCCACCCCCTGGATGCTGGGGAACAAGTGGGGTCACCCGGCCACCAGGCGGCTGGGGACTGAGTATGGATACGAGGCCGCCGACACAGCCATGGCGTGGTGGCCAGATTCCGCCTCCACATGCCTAAAAGACCCAATTTCATGTTCAAGCAAGCAAGCAGTATGGTATTGCAGCCTAGGGGTGGGTGGGTGGCAGGCTGCATACATGAGCTTGTATTGCAAGGAATGGGGGAGGTACAATTGAACACTGCCCTGGGACTAGAACGTGCATGGGGATAGTTGCAAGTCTGCATCTTCTGATGCGGTAAGGATCACTTATGATGGGCACACTTTTAGACAGTGACCTGGGAGTCAGAGATGCTTCCAGGGGTCTTCCCCATGCTGTTCCCTTGTCTTTTCAGCACTTTGTGCATGTGTCACACAGCACATGGCCAGATAATGTTGTAAAATGTTAAAATGACATTTCACGGTGAATGCATTTGTCATAGTTGAAAGCAATACAAAAGTGCAAAAACGCATAAAAAATGCTACTTGTGAACATAGCCAAAGGTGTGGAGGAGTATTTTTGTTTTTGGTCATTTATTTTAACTTATACACAAGTCTTTACCCTGGAAAGGATGTTCCTTAACATATTTCACAGGAAAAAAGTTTCACTTTCATTTTTGAAAGTTTTATTGTGAGCCTGTAAAAGTGGCTTAATACCTCTGACCACGTTGTTGACAGCAGTGACCTGGGGGTCAGAAATGCTTCCTGGGGCTATCCTCATGCTGTCCCCATGTCATTTGAGCACTGTCACTATCGTTTTGGGCACTTGTTAGGCTTTTAAAAGACTGCCGGGGGTGCCACCGCAAAAATGCTCGAGTCTCCCATAGACTAACATTGGGCTCGTTGCTCGGGTCAAGCACCCGAGTATCACGGCGAGCTCGGCCCGAGCTTCGAGCACCCGAGCATTTTAGTGCTCGCTCAACACTAATTGTTACATCTTTATAGTGTGGGAGGCAACTGAGTTTGATCTGGGTACTTGCAGATGTTTCTTTTGATGAAATTAAAGTTGGTGCAATTTTCACACACCATGTCACATTTCATGCCATGCACCTTAGTCATTGCTTCCTTGGGGAGTGAGGCATAAAAATGTCATTAACACTTAATAAATTGGGTTTGAGATATGTATGCTATTTGTTTTGGCACATTTATGAATAACTCCAATGTTTTTTTTTTATTGCACTGCTGGAATGGTGCTTTAAATATAATTCCCCTGCTTCCTGTTTCCAGTCTCATACTCATCTGCTGCCGCCTTCATCGCTTTCCAGCCTCGCTCCCGTTTGTCTCGGGTGAAAAATGACCTGCCGGAGCTCCAGTGTTTCATGTAGAGCGCCGTAGGTTTATTTTCAATGCAAGTCTATGAGATCCCGGTTCTGGTTCTCATTGACTTGCATCAAGAGCATATGACATAGCTTCTTACTTTCAGCCAGTCAGAAGCTGCGCTCTAAAGATGTCATTGCGGGACTGGAGCGTCAATGAAAACTGATGAAGGCGCCGGAGGGTGAGTGTATGA
The DNA here is from genome assembly GCF_046119375.1 of Phyllobates terribilis. Lineage (NCBI taxonomy): Eukaryota > Metazoa > Chordata > Amphibia > Anura > Dendrobatidae > Phyllobates > Phyllobates terribilis. Next base: position 452,221,288 of record NW_027362764.1, read on the forward strand.
CCGGATGCAGGGGGATTACATTTAAAGCACCACTTCTCCACTGAAAAAAACCCTCGTAGAAGTGGTATTTTAAGGCTAGTGTCAGATGGCCGTAGATTCTCTCATGCGAGAGAATATATGAATGCAAATGGCACCCTGATCAAACTCTGCATAGTATGATCTGTATGAGAGAATCAGATGACACTGTGAGGAGAAGATGGAGAACAAAATTTCTCCATTTTGTCAGTACGTTGGAAATCAAACTGTACTCAGATGTCATCCGAGTGCAGTCCAATGATTTCCACATGGTCATTGACTTGCATGGCCAAGTGCGATCCTAATATTAGATAAAACTCAGACATGCTGCTATTTTTTGGTCGAAGGAAAAAATGTGACATGTGCACGGCCCCATAGAATAACATTGGTCTTTTGCTGGATCGTACTCAGGTAGAAACTATGGTGGTGTGAGCGAGCACTAAAAGGAATTTGTCAGCCGGTTTTTGCTATTTAAGCTGAGAGCAGCATAATATAGGGTAAGTGAGCATTATTCCAATGATGTATCCCTCAGTTTACTGGGTGCAGCAGTTGTAATACAATCAGAGATTTTAGATGTAGCATGAAGCAGAGCTCAGAAAGCTAACCCCGCCCACACTACAACTTTCTGTATACATTGTCTAATGACAGCGAGCTTCTTATCAGAGCAGGGGGAGTGGTCAGAAAGCTGCTCATGTTCACCAATCCTGACAGTGATAATGACCTGGTGATAAAACCTTCATTGTAAGTAAAAAACAGCACACAGTCTAATAAGTGTCACATCATTGAAAACTATGTTTCAACCCCCATTTCCTGCTTTCTTCAGATTACATAGCAAAAACCTGCTGACAGATTTGCTTTAAGGCTGTGCAATTAGTTAAAATCATTTAGTTAATGAGTTAATTAGTTAAAATCATTTTTGAAAATGTTTGAACACAGCCTTATACAGTAAATCTTTCCCAATCTGTTTATTTTTTATTCTTTAATTGAGAACCTACCTCTGTTTTGCCACTGATTATGCTTTTCTTGTAGTTAAATAGGCAGATAGATTTCTGAGGCATAAAGCAAAACATTCTATATAAGTTTTTATTCTTTTTTTATTTTGTTGTGAAAATACTAAATTACCCGATTACATTTCAGACACTTTGGTTTCGTCTTGTATAGCTTCCCTGTGTGAATCGAGTTTTAATGTTCTTCGGAAAACATTTCAAAGTCTGAATCACTTGAGCAGTTTTTCCATATTAAAAGACACTGTCCTATGGGAAATTCCTTCACAAATGCAGGCATAAGTTGGCTCGTTGCCTTCAAGAAGTGTTAAAGGCACTTGGTGTTCTTACTTGCCTGTGATTTGCAGATAGGAATCGAAATTGCAAATTTACTAAAATAAAAAGCCGAAGCACTATCTAAGAGAGTTGAATTATTTTGTAAAGAAAATTAATCAGTCTTTGGTAGAATAATTTTTATGCAAATTTATTTTAATTTTGAGCATACAAGCAGCATGCTTACTGTAAATTATTAAATATTCTGGATTATTGGACAGTCATGAAACTATTTATAAACTCTGTAAAGTTAGAGAACCATTCCACTGTAAATATATATATATATTTATATATATATATATATATATATATATATATATATATATATATATATATATACACATATGTACTTAGTATTATTCAGATAAGTCTGAAAACTCTTTGACTTTGCTTTGTATATGATCATGTGTCTGGTTTGATGCAGATATGTCTTTGAATAGTTACTATCACCTGAATAAGGCAGGAGTCGCGCTACACGTATACAAAATAGTGTTGAGCCACCCCCGCAGTGTTCGAGTTCGGTTCGGTTCGTCGAACACCCGTGTGTTCGCCGAACTGTTCGTCGAACTGTTCGTCGAACACCTTCGAACACCGTTAAAACCAATGGCAGGCAAACAAAAACACATAGAAACACATAGAAAACACCTTCAAAGGTGTCCAAAAGCTGACAAACTGCTCAGAAGACAAAACTAACACATGGAAAAGTGACAAGTACATATAGTCATGCGAAAATAAAAGTGGTGGAGGAGTAAAAGGAGGGGGAGACACAGATATAGGCATGTCATGCCCTTCTAAAATCCAAAAAGTGAGAAGCCGACACGGCCAGTCCGCTCCTGCCCGTGCCACCTCCGTGTCGCCGGGTTTGTGCCAGAGCCGCGGTGAACCCTGACGGCCAGCCCCCCTCTCCCAATACTGGTGCCTGTCCGCTGGTGGGTCGAGCGAGCCCCCCTGTGGTGGAGGCAGCTCTAAGCTTTTTAATTTAAATTGTCTCTCTAATTTGAATGAATACACTTTAAATCCATTTACAAGGATCTATTGGAGGGCAAGTCTCATGCCAGCAGCCGCGGTAATTCCAGCTCCAGTTAGCGTCCACTAAAACTGCTGCAGTTAAAAAGCTTTTATAAGGATCGAGCTCGGCTGTCCACCGCAAGGCATCCTACTGCCAGTCCCAGCCCCTATGCCTTGGGGTGCCTCCTGATGCTCTTCACTAAGTATCCCATGGTCCCGAAGCATTTCCTTTGAAAAAATTAAGTGTCTAAACTACAGGTGGTGCAGCTTGCTTAACAGCCGGGATAATCCGCTCACTAGCAGACACTGCTACTAGGCACAAAGTATTTCCTGGGCTAGATGCAGTTAAAAATTTGTAATTAGATACTCTCGTTGGATGCTGAGAAAGCATTCCATAGAGTCTCCTGGCACGCCATATATGATTCTCTTAAAAAGCTTGGGGTAGGGGTCTAGGGGACCCTTTTATAGCCAAAATCACGGCCCTGTATCGCAATACGTCACCTAGGCTGAAGATAAATGGAACTGTAGCACCCTGAGGGCTCGGTTGCTACAGACGTATTGCACCTCACCCAGAGGTGTGATATCTCACTCTCAGGTAAGGATGGAGTGTGGATCAGGACCCGACACCTGCATGCATTACACCACATTGCCGTGGTGCAGGGCGACCAATATGCCCCTGAGATGGGCACGACAGTCCCTGTCCCTGGCTGGAGTGGGGGGAGGGAACACTGAGGAAGGGGAACCCTGTAGTGCAGGAGCAGGGAGGAAGCAGTTCCTGGGTGCATTGAGAAGGGAGTATAAAAGGTGGGCACCATCTTAGTTCAGTGCAGAGAAGTCTGAGCAGAAGTGGCAGGGAGCAGGGGCTCTGCATGAGCTCTGCTCCGGAGGCGGCCTAGTAACAGAGGCCCAGGCCTGGAAGAGGGAGAAGGAAGGAAGAGGAGCGGAGAAGGCTCCAGGAACGAGGAATGAAGGGATCCCAGGGGTGCGGACGGGCGAGTCGCCACCGGACGCCCGAATCCACCTGCGTGGAGGGGTCAGGCCAAAGGGGGAGACCGGTCCCCGAACTAGTGGAGGCAGGAAACGACCCTCAGCTAGAAACCGGAGGCTATGACATTTTATGTGGCGCAGCCCCTCGCTACACCCGCTAGGAAGGCACCACATAGGGTCAGGGAAACTGGCGCCAAGTTTACCAAGAGGAGGCCCGAGGCAGCCGGACAGAAGTGTTGGTAAGAAAGGCCAGACAAAGGACACACAAAGGGGGTCCTGTGAAGTGCTCCAAAGTTATCTGGGAGTTGTCTGAGCCCCTCACCTGGTGAGCACAGTACGACGTTGGCAGCCGTTACCTGCAGACGTGGTCTGGATAATAAGAACTGTGAGTAAAGGCCCTGAACTGCATCACTGACTCCGTGTCGTTACTGCTGCTGCCCTGCACCATCACCCCCATCCTCCGCATACACTGCCCTGAGGCTATACTCCTCCCGTGGGGAGTTATGCTATGCTCTGCTGCACCCACAACACCAGCCTCAGTGGTCTGCCCTGTAGCGGCGGTTCACTCTGACCGCAATCCACGGGTGGCGTAGTCAGACATTTAAACATGAAAACCACATAAATAGTTCCGCCACTGGTTTGACCGCCCTGAGCCACGGAACCGGGTCGCCGCCATGAAGACTACAACCACCAGCATCCACCAAAAAGGGTCCGGCTCCGGGTGTCCCAAGGCCCAGGGGGTGCGTCAGAACATTTTCATCACCTTTCACAATCACCAATGGGACAAGGCAGTGATGTCCTCTGTCCCCTCTCTTATACATCCTAGTGACGGAGCACCTGCTCTCATCAATTTGCCATAACCCCAATATTAGGTGGATTGAGGTGGGAGGCACCGAGTACAAGTGCTCTCTATTTGCTGATGATGTCCTAGTATATATCACTCAATCACATATATCCATCCATGCTGTTATGGCTGAAATAGATCACTTTGTTACATGGTCAAATTTTAAAATCAATGCAGCGAAGTCTGAGGCCCTCGATGTCTCCCTCCCCAAATCCATATAGGATTCCATCCAGTCCAACTTTCCCTTTGCCTGGCCCTCACAAGGTATCAAATACTTAGGAATTCCTATTCATAGAGACCTCTCCCATCTATGTTATCTTAATTTTGGGCCCTTTATTGAACAACTCCATACAGACCACGGTTGACAAGTTAGAACTGTAAGATTCACTACGTGAACCACTGGTGTTTTGTGGAAAAGCACATGTACACTGCGTTCCAAATTATTATACAAAAAGTGTTTAGGAGTGATAAGGGAAGAATTTGTTTGTTTGTCAGTTAAACTCATTGATGGTGATGTGTGTCAGGGCTCTTTATATCACTGTAAGCAATTGCAGACACCTGTGCTAATTCGTTTGGCAGGTGTGTCCAATGAAAGGCAAGACTACTTAAGAAGGCTCTCTCACATTATTAAGCAGCCTACATTTTCTGCCAAAATGGGAAAGAAAAAGGATGTGTCGGCTGCTGAGAAGCAACAAATTGTGGAGTGTTTAGGTCAAGGCATGACTACAATCAACATTGTGTGATGATCAGGATGAAGTGTCTTGGCAATCAAGAAGTATGTAGCTGATTCACAGTACACACGTGTGCGTGCTGATAAGGGCAAATTGAGGACTCTTTCCTACAGGCAATTACGTCAGGTTGAAAGAGCAGCGGCAAAAAAGCCTTGTCATAGCAGCAGACAAGTTTTTGAAGCTGCTTGTGCCTCCAACGTCCCCCGAACAACAAGATGCAGGGTCCTTCAGAGGTTTGCAGCTGTGCATGCGCCATCCTGTCGACCTCCTCTATCCACTTCACACAAGCAGAAACGGCTCCAGTGGGCCAAACATTACATGAAGACTGATTTTAAAACTGTTTTGTTCACGTATGAGTGCCGTGCAGCGCTCGATGGTCCAGATGGATGGAGTGGAGGATGGCTGGTTGATGGACACCCCACGCAAACACGGCTACAGCGCCAACAAGGAGGAGGTGGAGTAATGTTTTGGGCTGGAATCATGGGGAGAGAGATTGTCGGCCCCTTTAGGATCCCTGAAGGCGCTAAAGATGAACTCCATAATGTATGTGGATTTTCTCAAACAGCACTTCCTGCCATGGTTCAAGAAGAAGAACCGTGTATTTCACAGCAAGATCATTTTTCTGCATGATAATGCACCATCTCATGCTGCACATAAAACATCTGCATCTCTGGCTGATATGGGCATAAAAGGGGACAAACTTATGGTGTGACCCCCATGCTCCCCTGACCTCTACCCCATTCAGAACCTTTGGAGCATCATTAAAAGGAGTGTCTATGATGGCGGGAGGCAGTTCACATCTAAGCAACAGCTCTGGGAGGGTATTCTGTCCTCATGCAAAACAATTGAAGCAGAAACCATCCAAAACCTGACAAATTCAATGGACGAGAGAGTTCAGAAGCTCCTTTCGAACAAGGGGTCCTATGTGAAAATGTAACATCACCTAGAATAAAGTTTTGAGTTGAAAACTGTTTGATTTCAGTTTCTAACAACCTGCTAATGCTTATAATTTCAAAAATGACCATTTTTTTGGTCTTTATTAAAATGAAAAGGTTGATCGAAAAGTTTGGGGGATCTAAGAGTGTGGCAACCCAGTAGTCATGATTACTTTGAATTCTGACAATATGAGGGTCATGCTGCAGGTAGTGCAGCAAGAAGGCACTTATGTGCCTTGCGCATCTCGGAGCCCCAAAATTATTTTCCGGGCTAGATGCAGCTAAAAATTATTTTTAATTTTAAATCTGGTGAAGCTTTAGTATAGATGGCCTAATAGGATCAGTGCTGCACACTGCTACAAAGCCCAAATTATTTTCCAGTCAAGATACAGATAAACATGATTAGTAATTTGAAAGCTTAAAACGGTTGGTAGGGTGATTTTAACCAATCATCAAGCTTTTACTCTCCCCAGGATGACACAGGGGTAGAAAAGTCGTTTCGGATCCATGATTTGTTCATCTTTATGAACGTGAGTCTGTCTACATTATCAGTGGAGAGCCGCGTGCGCTTATCTGTCAGCACACCACCAGCAGCGCTGAACACACGTTCAGACAGAACGCTGGCTGCGGTGCATGACAAGATCTCCAAGGCGTAAGTGGCTAGCTCCGGCCATTTATCCAGATTGGAAGCCCAAAAAGAGCAAGGGTCCAGTGACACAGTCGTGGCTTCAATGTTTACTTGGAGATACTCCTGTACCATCGTCTCTAGGCGTTGACTATGTGTCAGACTTCTTGTCTCCTGTGGCCTTGCAAAGGATGGGCTAAAAAAGTGGTGAAATGATTCCGCAAAATTGATGTTACCAGCAGATACTGTGGTTCTGTTACGGTTTGAGTGCTGAACACTTGACGGTCCCACGGTTGGCAAGTTGGAACTGTGAGATTCACTACGTGCACCACTGGTATTTTGTGGAAAAGCACATGTAAGATTCTGCAACAGTCTCTGCTGATACTCCTGCATGCGTGCATCCCTTTCTATGGCAGGAATAATTTCTGCAAATTTACTTTTGTACCGGGGATCTAACAGTGTGGCAACCCAGTAGTCAGGATTATTTCTAATTCTCACAATTCGAGGGTCATGTTGCAGATAGTGCAGCAAGAAGGCACTCATGTGTGTTGCGCATCCAGGAGCACCAAGTCCCTGTTGTGTTGGTGGCGAGGTAACAATCATGCTTCCTTCCTCTGTCCTCTCCCCCCAACCTCGCACAACAGAAATGTGATCAAGGTCTCCCTCATCTGATGAGTCTTCCATCAGTTCGTCCTCCACTTCTTCCTGGGCTCCTGCACCTTCCTCACTAGTTTGGCTGCTACCATGCACCCTGGTAAAACCATCTCCCCCACCCTCACATGCCTGCCGCCTTGGTGCTGCCGACCGTCTGGACCTTGCAGATGTTAGCCCTTCCGCATACAACTCCTCCTCCTCTACTTCCTCCACCTCCTCTTGTGCCACCACCTGACTCCGAATTCTGTTTAACATGTGCTCCAGCATGTAAATCACCGGAATAGTCATGCTGATAATGGCATCGTCAGCACTAAACATCTTCGTCGCCATTTCAAAACTGTGCAGAAGGGTGCATAGGTCCCTGATCTGAGACCACTCCTCCAGCGTGATTTGCCCCACCTCTGAATCTCGTTGGCCCAGGCTATACGTCAGAACGTATTGCACCAGGGCTTGTCGGTGCTGCTACAGTCGCTGCAACATGTGCAGAGTTGAATTCCACCGGGTAGGCACATCGCATTTTAGCCGGTGAAGTGGCAGGCCCAACGACTTCTGTAGAGATGTAAGTCGCTGAGCTGCGGGATGCGAACGGCGGAAGTGAGCACACAGCGACCGTGCCCTCTGCAGAAGGCCATCTAGTCTGGGATAGTGGGCTAAAAATTGCTGGACAACCAGGTTCAACACGTGAGCCATACAAGGCACGTGTGTGACATTGCCCCGGCGAAGGGCCGCACCCAGGTTTGCAGCATTGTCGCACGCGGCCTTCCCTGGTTTCAGGTCCAGTGGAGACAACCATTCATGAAATTGGTTCTCCAGAGCTGACCACAACTCCTCAGCTGTGTGACTCACATTTCCCAGACATTTCAATGTAAAAACCGCCTGATGACGTTGAGCCCTACTGCCAGCATAGTAAGGAGGTGTGCAGGATCCCTTCTGCGCAGTTAGAAAGCTTGTGGCATGACCAGACAGGCTTTGGGTGCAGGTGGAAGACCGAGAGGAGGTTGAGGAGGCAGAAGCAGTGGAGGAACTTTGACATAAAGAGGATTGAAGCACAACTCGTGGGGACGGCAAGACTTGGACAGCAGCCCCTTATCCTGCTGTCACCATAGTTACCCAGTGCCCAGTCAGCGACATGTAACGCCCCTGTCCATGCCTACTCGTCCAAGTGTCTGTGGTGAAATGCACCCTGTCACACACAGAGTTTCTCAAAGAAGCGGTGATGTTGTGTGCGACATGCTGGTGGAGCGCAGGCACACCTTTCTTTGAGAAGTAGTGCCGACTGGGCATCTGGTACTGGGGCACTGCGACGGACATAAGGTCTCGAAAATCCTCTGTGTCCAACAGGCGGAAAGGCAGCATTTCTGTAGCCAAGAGCTTGCAGATGGTGAAATTCAACCTCTTAGCTTTCTCATGGCTAGGAGGAAATGGTCTTTTACTTGTCCACATCTGAGGGACCGAGGGCTGGCTATTGTGCTTAGACGGGGTTGATAAGGGTGTCCCCGGCAAACTGCCGGTCTGTGAGGAAGATGCAGGCGGACATGTTAGGTTGCCTTGATCCAAAGGTGGTGCTATCGATGTCGGACAGCGCTCAACACCAGCTGGTGTTACCACCTCCAAAGAAAATGATGACCTGCCAATCACGCTGGCTGTTGCGGGTAAAGAGGTGGCAGGTCTGCGCCCCAAAACAGGTGTGACTGCTGTCCCCCCAGTCACAGAGGATGAAGAGGCCGCGGATGCACAAGATATGGCAGACGGTGATTGGCCCGGCCGGCTAGGCCGCATTGTAGCACACTGAGCTTCCCACTGCAACTTATGCTTCATGTCCATGTGCCGGTTCATGCATGAAGTACTCAAACTATGTATTTTTTGGCCTCTACTTAGCTTTTGCTGACAAATGTTACAGATAACATGAGTTGGGTCATCTTTATCGATCTGAAAAAATGCCCAGGCTATGCAAGGCTTAGCACCCATGCGACCTGAAGAGCCACCATGACTTGTGGTGAGAGGCAGAGTTGTGTTTGAGGATGCAGTTGTTGACGTGCTTCCAGTACTACGTCTCTGTCCAGGAAGGCGCAACCTGACCTCGTCGTCACTAGCATCTTCCTCCACCTCCTCTGCTGACCTCATCTCTTGGCTGACTGTGGGTTGACAGTAAGTGGGATCTCCGACCTCATCATCATCACCCTGTGCATTATCACACCCGTCGTCCTCAGAGCCAACCTGTTCCTGCCATGACAAAAAACTAAAGTTGTCGCTCCAATCAGGTATTTGAGTCTTATCATCGTCTTCCTCATTGTCTCCACCAACAGGAGTTACAGTTTGGGAATGAGGGTCTACATTATGGTCAGAACCTTCTGCGTCTGGTCCTGGATCCGACTCATAAAGATTCTGGGCATCAGTGCAGATCATTTCCTCGTCTGGATTCACAGAAGCGCTGGAGTCGACCTCTGATTCCCAGGCTATAGTATGAGTAAACAGCTCTGCAGACTCAACCATCTGTTCTACCTCATACTCAGACGGGCAGCTGGAGATTTGGGAGCTGTGAGGAAGCAAGTGCGATTTGGGTGACACCTTTGAGGACTGGAGTATTTGTGATGTTGAAGTTGATGTGGAGGAGAGCCCACTTAAAGGAGCACTTGATATCCGTTGAAGCACCTGCTGTTTTTGTGCCTCATCTGGAATTTGTAGCGATTGGCGTGGCCGTAAGAAAGGGATCTTATCACATTGTCCGCTAAAAGAAGTAGACATTTTAGTTTGGCTGGAAGATGGTCTTTCTTCTGCAGATGTTACTGTTGCTTTAACACCTACCCCACGGACACAACCTTTTTTCCCCTTCCCAACACGCCTATTCCCCTTTCCACCAGCAGCAGGCCTTTTTCCACTCATTTTGGTGGTTAACTAATTCACAACTCTGGAGTTGTTTGCACAAAAAAACAATGGATGGTAACCGAGCAGAGCTGAGTGGCCAAACTGTGGTATTAGGCCAAAACTATTGGCTGGGTTAGATGCAGAAAAAAATTATTTTGAATTTGCAACCTGATGGAGGTCAGTATAGATGGACTAATACAAATAGTCCCACACACAGCTAGAAGCCCAAATATTTTTTCAGAGGTACTGTAGATGCAGATAAAAATTAGTTTTAATTTGCAACCTGATGGAGGTCAGTATAGATGGACTAATAGAGAAAGTCCGACACACTACTAGAAGGCCAAATATTTTTTCAGAGGTAGATGCAGAAAAAAATATATTCAGTTTGCAACCTGATGGAGGTCAGTATAGATGGACTAATACAAATAGTCCCACACACAGCTAGAAGCCCAAATATTTTTTCAGAGGTACTGTAGATGCAGATAAAAATTATTTTTAATTTGCAACCTGATGGAGGTTAGTATAGATGGACTAATAGACCAAGTCCCACACACTGCTAGAAGCCCAAATATTTTTTCAGAGCTAGATGCAGAAAAAAAATATTTTTAATTTGCAACCTGATGGAGGTCAGTATAGATGGACTAATAGACCAAGTCCCACACACCGCTAGAAGCCCAAATATTTTTTCAGAGCTAGATGCAGAAAAAAATTATATTCAATTTGCAACCTGCTGGAGGTCAGTATAGAAGGACTAATAGAACAAGTCCCACACACTGCTAGAAGCCCAAATATTTTTTCAGAGCTAAATGAAGAAAAAAATTATTTTTAATTTGCAACCTGATGGAGGTCAGTATAGATGGACTAATAGACCAAGTCCCACACACCGCTAGAAGCCCAAATATTTTTTCAGAGCTAGATGCAGAAAAAAATTATTTTTAATTTGCAACCTGATGGAGGTCAGTATAGATGGACTAATAGACCAAGTCCCACACACTGCTAGAAGCCCAAATATTTTTTCAGAGCTAGATGCAGAAAAAAATTATTTTTAATTTGCAACCTGATGGAGGTCAGTATAGATGGACTAATAGACCAAGTCCCACACACCGCTAGAAGCCCAAATATCTTTTCAGAGCTAGATGCAGAAAAAAATTATTTTTAATTTGCAACCTGATGGAGGTCAGTATAGATGGACTAATAGACCAAGTCCCACACACTGCTAGAAGCCCAAATATTTTTTCAGAGCTAGATGCAGAAAAAAATTATTTTTAATTTGCAACCTGATGGAGGTCAGTATAGATGGACTAATAGACCAAGTCCCACACACCGCTAGAAGCCCAACTATTTTTTCGGAGCTAGATGCAGAAAAAAATTATATTCAATTTGCAACCTGCTGGAGGTCAGTATAGAAGGACTAATAGAACAAGTCCCACACACTGCTAGAAGCCCAAATATTTTTTCAGAGCTAAATGAAGAAAAAAATTATTTTTAATTTGCAACCTGATGGAGGTCAGTATAGATGGACTAATAGACCAAGTCCCACACACTGCTAGAAGCCCAAATATTTTTTCTGAGCTAGATGCAGAAAAAAAATATTTTTAATTTGCAACCTGATGGAGGTCAGTATAGATGGACTAATAGACCAAGTCCCACACACTGCTAGAAGCCCAAATATTTTTTCAGAGCTAGATGCAGAAAAAAATTATTTTTAATTTGCAACCTGATGGAGGTCAGTATAGATGGACTAATAGACCAAGTCCCACACACTGCTAGAAGCCCAAATATTTTTTCAGAGCTAGATGCAGAAAAAAATTATTTTTAATTTGCAACCTGATGTAGGTCAGTATAGATGGACTAATAGACCAAGTCCCACACACCGCTAGAAGCCCAACTATTTTTTCAGAGCTAGATGCAGAAAAAAATTATATTCAATTTGCAACCTGCTGGAGGTCAGTATAGAAGGACTAATAGAACAAGTCCCACACACTGCTAGAAGCCCAAATATTTTTTCAGAGCTAAATGAAGAAAAAAATTATTTTTAATTTGCAACCTGATGGAGGTCAGTATAGATGGACTAATAGACCAAGTCCCACACACTGCTAGAAGCCCAAATATTTTTTCAGAGCTAGATGCAGAAAAAATTTTTATTCAGTTTGCAACCTGATGGAGGTCAGTATAGATGGACTAATAGAATGATGGTATTCCCAAAAGATTTTACTTCACTAGGTGCAGTAAAAAAATTGGTATTCTATACACAGGTGTTATATCTTGCAACACAGATAGGCTACTCCACTGACTAACACACTCTGCAATAGGCCAAAAAGGATTAGCTTTGCTAGATTCAGCCAAATGCTGTGAAAAAAACTTGCACAGCACTGGCACAGACCTGCCTGGCAAAAACTGATAGGATCTGATGTAACCTAGTCCTGAAAAGGACTCCAATTACAATTAGTCTTTACTCCCACAACCTATCTATTTAAGAGCACAGACCTCCCTGATAAAAGTCATAGGAAATGCTGTAACCTAGTCCTTAAAAGGACTGCAATCACAACTATTCCCTACTCCCAAGCTATCTGTATATTTGTGCGAAAATTGGCTTGAAATTAACAAGGTATAGCGCACACAGCAACAGCGGTGCCGTCTAACACGCAGCTGCAGCAGTGAGAAAATGGTGGCGACGGGGAAAATGGCTTGGTCTTATAGGGCAAGGACATGTGACATACACTGCCAATGACACATGCCCTTGCTTGTGTGAAAAAAAGCACTTCGCTCCGTGTGTGCGCTGCTGATAGGCTGACAGATTGCACCTCCCCACTGCAAATGCGGGAAAGAGAAAAAAAAATGGAGATCTTCATTGTTCCTGCAGAGATCCATTCCCTGCCCCTCCCCCCACCCCGCTGTACACTCAAACTGCGTATTAACATTAATTTTCATCATTACTGAGAAAAAATCCAGTTATGATTTTGGTGCATGAACAGTTATCGAACATAACCTCGAACAGCCGAATTTTTCTCAAATTGTTCTTGTTCGCCGAACGGCTCGAACACCGCCCAAAACAGCTCGAATTTGAGATTGGCGAACAGTTCGAGTAGAACAACGCTCATCTCTAATACAAAATTGTTCCGATTCTCAGTGCTGTGAGTCGCACGAGTGTTGTCTGTATGGTAATCCATGTGTAATGCGATTGCAATGCGATGATATTTTCTCGCCTATGTATCCGCATGATATCCATATGGCCTCACATTTCCCACATCTTTTTCCAATGTAACGTCAAATTTAAATTTAAGTGCCTCAATGGTCTGAAACCTATAAAAACATTATGAACAAGGCCATACACTGGGTCGACAAAAGATTTGTCTTTAAATCTTTCACACATACCCCTGGTGGTGTTGTCCTGGTTTGCTTATAACTAGTGATGAGCGAGCACTAAATTGCTCGTGTACTCGTTGCTCGGGTAGAGCAAATTGGAATACTCGGGTGCTCGACCCGAGCCATGAGCCCAATGTAAGTCTTTAGGAAACTCGAGCATTTTTCAGGCGGCTCCCCTCGGAGGTCTACAGAGGGCCTAACAATTGCCCAAATCGATGGGAACAGTGCTCAAATGACATGGGAACAGCATGGGGGAAGATCCCTGGAAACATTTCTGACTCCCAGGCCACTGCTGTCAACAAAGTTGTCAGAGTATTACGCCACTTTTACGGAATCCTTTCCAGGGTAATGACTTGTATATAAGGCAAAATAAATAACCAAAAACAAAAATACTCCTCCACACCTTGGGCTATGTTCACATGTAGCGTTTTTTGATGCGTTTTTGCATTGCTTTCAACAAAGACAAATGCATTCACTGGGAAATGTCATTTTAACATTTTACAACCTTATCTGGCCATGTGGTGTGTGACACATCATCAGACACATCCAGTTTTATTTATGATGGAGGGACTCTGAAAGTCATAAAGCCTATTTTTATAGGGCCATCAGATGGCCCTTACTATTCTTAAAAGGCCAGCAGTCGGCCCTCGCTATTGTTAGAGAGCCATCAGCCGGCTATGCTTTGTTGTTCCCATTATTAACAAGTGGGTCTCCTATACTGTTATTGCGTATCCAGTGACTGCAAGGGCTGCCAAAAATTTGGACGCAACCCAATACCCCTTTGAAGAGACATAGAGGAGGGTCTCAGTAAAAAAAATGTTCCCATTATAAAGGTGCGGGTCTCCTATAGTGGTAATGCCTATGCTTTAACTGCAAGGGCTGCCAAAATTTGGGAAAAACCCCATTAAGAATTTAAAGACAAACAGAGTAGGGCCACAGTATTGACAAATTCCCATTAGAAAGGAGAGAGTTTGCTAGACAGTTATAGGGTATGCAGTGAGTCCAACGGCTGACCGATTTTAGGAATAACCCCACTAAAAATTTAAAGACACATAGAGCATGGCCACAGTAACGACAAATTCCCATTAGAAAGGAGAAAGTCTCCCATAGTGTTGGTCTATGCAGTGAATGCAAGGGCTACCAAAAATTTGGAGGCACTTCAATGCTCCTGGGAAGAGACGTAGAGGACGGCCTCATAAAAAAAATGTTCCCATTAGAAAGGAGCGGGTCTCCTATACTTGTAATGCCCATGCATAAGTGTATACATGAACATACTGTATAAAAAATATTTTTTATGGGCATCATAAACACCCTTTAAAAAAATTATGTGGGTGTTGCATCACGGACCACGGTCACCCTGGTGATATGTTGGTGGAGGATGAGGAGAAGGAGGAGGACAAGAGCAAATAGCCAAAATCAGGAAGCGTATACCCATGTGTGGGTGTGAAAAGGTGCATAGTAATATACCTCCCAAGAAAATACACTGGATTTGAGTTTATGTTACGCTGCTATCATTCGGTGGTGTTGAGAAGTCTGGCCCAATCCAGCCCTTGTTCATCTTTATAAGAGTCAGCCTGTCAGCATTTTCATTTGACAGGCGGATGAGCTTATCAGTTATAATTCCACCAGCGGCACTAAATCCCGCTCTGATAAAACGCTGGCAGCAGGGCAGGCCAGGACCTCCAAGGCATAGAGAGCCAGTTTATTCCACGTATTCAGGTTGGATACCCAATAATTATAAGGCACAGAGGAATCACGGAGGACATTGGTACGGTCGGCAAGGTACCCCCTCTGCATCTTCCAAAACATTGCACTCCTTGTGAGAGTGCCCCACGCTTCAGGGCCTGTGCGATGGGAGTGTCTGAGAAAACTCTGCCAGGATTTTGACAGTGTTCCCCTGCCTCTGCTGGATTGAACTTGTGTATCTCTCACCTGTACTCCTTGGTTGTCCAATGTAGTGTGCCCACTGCCACCAGCATTTTCAGATGGGAATTTTTTTAATAGTTCCGCAACAAAGGGCTTCTGGTACAGCCCCATTTTTGTAGACCTGTCCGCCTGAGGAATAAGAGATATAAAGTTCTCCTTGTAGCGTGGGTCTAGAAGTGTCACCAACCAGTAATGACTGTCACCCAAAATTTTGAGAACGCGAGGGTCATGGGAAAGGCAATGTAACATTAACTCAGCCATGCGTGCCAGACTATTAACAGGCAAGACTTCCGTGTCCTCATCAAGAGGATGACTGACTATCTTCTCCTTCTCCTCCTCCTCCTCTCTGTCCTCTGGCCACCCACGCTGAACAGATGATGTGATAGCTGTGCAGGTAGTACCGTCTATAGTGCATGAAACTAGCTCCTGTCCTTCCTCCTCCTCCTCCTCTTCCTCATTGTCACCCAATCCACGTTGGTATGAGATGAGGCTTGGCTGTGTGTAATCACCCTGTATGGTTCCTTGCTCCGCTTGCAATGCATCCTCTTTGATTGTGAGCAGAGAGTGTTTCAAAAGACATAGAAGCGGGATGGTGACGCTAATTATGGCATAATCGCCGCTCACCATCTTGGTGGAGTCCTCAAAGTTTTGGAGGATGGTACATATGTCTGACATCCATGTCCACTCCTGAGGTCTTATGTGTGGAGTCTGAACCTAATACCAATGGCCTTGTTGATGCTGGTACTCAACAACTGCCCTCTTCTGCTCACAAATCCTTCCCAACATATGCAGTGTAGAGTTTCAACGTGTGGGGACATCACACACCAGTCTGTGAGCCGGAAGCTGCAAACACTGCTGAAACACGGCAAGGGCGGCGGAAGCTGTTGCTGACTTTCTAAAATGGGCACACAGGAGGCGTACTTTAAAAAGCAGATCCGGCAGCTCCGGGTATGATTTGAGAAACTGCTAAACCATGAGGTTAAGCACATGGGCCAGGCATGGTACGTGTGTGAGCTTGCCTCGCCTCAGAGCCACCACCAGGTTTCGGACATTGTGACACATGACCATGCCTAGCTGTAGGTTCAGCAGTGTGAGCCACAGATCTGCCTGCTCTTTCAGAGCTGTCCACAACTCTTCAGGATTGTGCGGTTTGTCACCTAAGCATATTAGCTTCAGTACAGCCTGTTGCCGCTTGGCCGAGGCAGTGCTGCAGTGCTTCCAGCTTGTGACTGATGTGGTCATTTCTGAGATGGAGGCTGAAGAGGAGGAGGAGGCTCAGGAGGATGAGGTGCAGGACCTGTAGACCGTGGGGGCAACGCTGATTGACCTAGGGC
Organism: Phyllobates terribilis; assembly: GCF_046119375.1. Taxonomy (NCBI): domain Eukaryota; kingdom Metazoa; phylum Chordata; class Amphibia; order Anura; family Dendrobatidae; genus Phyllobates; species Phyllobates terribilis. The sequence goes on from NW_027362764.1 coordinate 452,237,894, forward strand.
CCGCAATCCTTGGCATCGGGAGGACGTGTTCCGTCCCAAGGTCTGACTGGGTCCCGGCTTCTACTATGATAACCCAGTGTGCCGTCAGCGAGATGTACCATCCCTGCCCACAAACACTTGTCCACGTGTCCGTGGTTAGGTGGACTTTCCCAGTAACTGCGTTGTTGAGGGCACGGCTAATGTTTTGGGACACATGCTTGTGTAAAGCGGGGACGGCACACCCAGAGAAATAGTGGCGGCTGGGGACCGAGTACCGAGGGATGGCCGCCGCTATCAGGTTGCGGAATGCTTCCGTCTCCATGAGCCTAAAAGGCAAAATTTCGAGTGCAAGCAGTCGTGAAATGTGAGAATTTAGTAGGGTGGCCTGTGGGGCGTTGGCTGCATATTTGCACTTGCATTCCAAGCACTGGGGTATGGACAACTGAACGCTGCGCTGGGACAAGGACATGGACGTGCTTCCTGATGCTGCTACTTGAGAGTGTGCAACGACAGGTGCAGGGCAGGAGACATCTTCGCATGCACCATGGACAGGGGATTGACTTGCATGTGTAGCACCCCGAGGGCTCGGCTGCTACAGGGGTATTGCACCTCGATCCAGAGGTGTGGTATTCCACTCCCGGGTAAGGATGGAGGGTGGGACTGAGCTCAGCTAGTTGCATGCACTACACTCATCCCATTTCCGGGGGAAAGAACAACGGTACTCCCACCAGATAAATGTGCAGGTACGACAGCGTCTGTCCCTGGCTGGAGTGGGAGGGGGGGAGGAACATCCCAGTAGTGTAGGAGCAGTCAGGGGAGGGACTCTGGGCATAGGAAGGAGCCCATTGGGTGCTAGTCACCTGGGCTCGGGTGTCAGAGGGAGTATAAGAGGTGGGCACCATCTTTAGACAGGGTCCTGTTCAGAGGAGAGTCTGTTCAGAGAGAGGAGCTCAGCCAGAGAGGGCTGAGGGGGAGCTGTGGCTCCGTCTGGGCCCAGCTCCAGAGCCAGGCCTGAAGCAGAGAGAGGAAGAAAAGGGAACACAAGGAAAGGCCCAGAGACGCAAGCAGAGGGAACCCTGAGATCCCACGAGTGAACCAGAACGGGTGAGGGGTTGGCAGAGAAGGGTACCGGATCCCAAGCTGGTGGAGGCAAATCATCCTTAGCCAGAAACCGGGGGTCGTGGTCAAGCTTTGGCACGACCCCTCGCCACATCCACCAGGAAGGCACACCACATAGGGTCAGGAAAACTGGAGAGAGGTTTTGCCCCATAAGGCCCAAGGAAGCCGGACATAGGTGGGTCCCTGGTGAGGACGGCCTGTAGGAAGGACGAGAGGGGAGCTCAGGACCACGCTCTGGAACTGCCTGGGAGTTGGCCGAGTCCCGCACCTGGTGGACGCAGCACGGCTCGGGTGGTCACCCTTGGCCGAAGTGACCGGAGCAACACCTGTGAGTAAAAGCCTTGAAACTGCACCACACGTCTCTGAGCTTCCTTGCTGCACCATCACTACCACTATCATTCACATCTGCTGCCCTGGGGCCATACCCCTCCCGTTGGGGGTTATACCATCTACGCTGCACAACCATATCACCGGCCTCAGCGGTCTGCCCTGCAGCGGCGGCTCCATAGCCACATTCAACGGGTGGCGTAGTCGAACACTAAAACATCATATACTAATTCCGCCACTTAGTTTGACACCCTGGGCACGGACCGGGTCACCGCCACGAGGACTACTACCCCCAACAGATCCGGCTCCGGGTATTCCTCAAACATGGCCCAGGGGGCAAGTCACATGCACTACAGCGGAAGAAACAACGGTGCCACCTGCAGACACTGTTCCTGGACCCTGGGGTTTGGCCCACAAATTCAGGTGCTTTTCTGCCATGTGCCTGATCATGCTGGTGTTGGTCAGGCTGGTCGTTTTACCACCCCTGCTGCTGCTGGCCTGGCAGGTGGTGCAAATGGTCTTTTTGGGGTTATCGGCAGAGTCTTTAAAAAACAACCAGACTCGGGAAGACCTCACAGTTGTACTGGCAACTTCCTTCGTGCTGGTGTTAAGGGGAACGGTTGCCTTTCTTCGGTCTGCGGCCACCACACTGCTTCTTCCTGCCTATTGGGGTGCTCTGCCTCCCTTCCCCTGTGTGCTGCTGTCCATGCTCTGCATGTCCTCCTGCCAGGTTGGGTCAGTTACTGTATCATCCACCACCTCGTCTTCCACTTCCGCACCCTGGTCCTCCTCCTGACTTTCTGGCAATTGCGTCTCATCATCGTCCACCTCTTGTGACACTTTCCCACCATCACCTTCATGTGACCTTGGCTGCTCAAATGTTTAGGCATTGCTATATGCGATCTTCTCTTGCCGTCATGGTGGGAGGAAGGAGGATCAGGGTGAGTAATATGCATCCAGACTCACGGCTACTGAGACTTGACCGTGTGGAAGACAGGGTGGTGGTGGTGGCTAAGTGACTGAAATCATTATTTGCTATCCAACCAAAAACCTTTTGGCACTCCTCTGAGTTCATTAGTGGTGTGCTGCTGTTTCCTAGAAATTGGGACAGGAAAGTCAGGCGAGAAGATGTGGGTGTTTGTTGTGGCACAATTTCAGCTTGCCCATGGCCTTGTCCTCGGCCTCTGCATGCACCATTACAATCACGTTCAGTTCCCCGTCCCTTGCCACGTGCCTTGCCCATTTTAAATGGAGGACAGTATCTTCCACGCTCACTACAAATGACTGAGTTTGGAGCGAACTTATATGCTGTCCGTGTGACGGAGAAAACAGAGTTTTAAATACCTGGCCTGTAGGTAAGTAGTTTGAACAGCAAACTGCTGTGAATTGCTTCACTGACACACTGAAGGAAATTTTTAATGGAGGCCAGAAATGGCAATATTTTCTGACAACCTATATGTGATCCGTTTGACGGAGAAAACACAGTTTTAATTAGCTGGATTTCTAGCGCTGTAATATGGAAAAACCTGGCTGTATTCTGCAGTGCCAACAAGTATATGGTGCAAAAAAACTGTGTTCTCTGGATTGCTTTGAAATCAAATAATGAGGATTAAGATCCAAAGAAAAGTATTCCTGTCCCCTGAGACCTGGGCCTTTGTATAGAAATATCTAACAGCAGCAGAAGGCAGAATTGGAATGGAGCCTCTTGTGCTTTATGCACTGCAGTCTGCTATATACCCTGCCTGCCTGCCTATATACACTGCCTGCCTGATATCTCTGCAGATGGATTAGTTAGTCCTCAGAATGACTGTTTGTTAAGATGGATATGTGTAATGTACAGTTTTTCTCCCTACAATAACTAATACACAAGCAAATCTCTCCCTGACGCAGCAGCATCTCTCCCTTCACTGTCTGAATCCGGAGTGACAGTGACGAGCATGGCAGCGCCAGGTCTAATTATAGACCCGATGACGCTATGCGGCCAGCCAATCACTGTAATGTCACAACCAACATGGCTACTGCATTACAGTGAGTGGCAGACAATCCCTGCATGTTCATTGGCTCTGTAAAGAACGCCAAACATGCAGGGAGGAAACCCGAGCTCCCGCCGAGCAACCCTGGTAATACTCGGCGAGCGCCGAGCATCTCGAGCAGTGAGATGCTCGGGCAAGTACCGAGCAGTGGCAAGCACGCTCGCTCATCACTGCTTATAACATGTCTCAGAGGCTTACCTTAAACACAACTGAGTGGCTTCTTTTACATTGGGTCTTGTTCCAACGGTTTGGGAAGCCATGTCCAGTTACTGTCGATTCTAGGAGGTGGAGACGAATGTGGGTGCAGATTTTGATGCGACGGGTGACTAATCTACAGTACATTTCCACCATTTATATGGGGCTCTAAGCAGCCATCCTGAAAAGTTTTAGGGCTACTATCGGATGGACATCTCCACTAGAGATGAGCGGTGTTCGATTCGAACTGTTCGCCAATCTCAAATTCAAGCTGTTTTGGGCGGTGTTCGAGCCGTTCGGCGAACACGAACGATGTGAAAAAAATGCGGCTGTTCGAGGTTATGTTCGATAACTGTTCATGCACCAAAATCATAACTGGATTTTTTCTCCGTAATGATGAAAATGAATGTTAATACGCAGTTTGAGTGTACAGCGGGGTGGGGGGAGGGGCAGGGGATGGATCTCTGCAGGAATAATGAAGATCTCCATTTTTTTTATCTTTCCCGCATTTACAGTGGGGAGGTGCAGTCTGTCAGCCTATCAGCAGCGCACACACGAAGTGAACTGCTTTTTTTCACACAAGCAAGGGCATGTGTCATTAGCAGTGTATGTCACATGTCCTTGCCCTATAAGACCCAGCCATTTTCCCCGTCGCCACCATTTTCTCACTGCTGCAGCTGTGTGTTAGACGGCACCGCTGTTGCTGTGTGCGCTATACTTTGTTAATTTCAAGCCAATTTTCGCACAAATCAACAGATAGCTTGGGAGTAGGTAAGAGTTTTGATTGCAGTCCTTTTAAGGACTAGGTTACATCGTTTCATACGACTTTTATCAGGCAGGTATGTGCTCTTAAATAGATAGGTTGGGAGTAGAGACTAATTGAAATTGCAGTCCTTTTCAGGGCTAGGTTACATCAGCTCCTATCACTTTTTGCCAGGCAGGACTGAGCCAGTGCTGTGCAAGTTTTTTTCACAGCATTTGGGTAAATCTAGCAAAGCAAATCCTTTTTGGCCTATTGCAGAGTGTGTTAGTCAGTGGAGTAGCCTATCTGTGTTGCAAGCTACACCACCTGTGTACAGAATACAATTTTTTTTACTGCACCTAGTGAAGTAAAACTTTTGGGCATACAATCATTCTATTAGTCCATCTATACTAACCTCCACCAGGGTGCAAATTAAAAATATTTTATTTCTGTATCTAGCTCTGAAATAATATTTAGGCTTCTAGCAGTGAGTGGGACTTGTTCTATTAGTCCATCTATACTAACCTCCACCAGGTTGCAAATTAAAAATATTTTTTTTCTGCATCTAGCTCTGAAAAAATATTTAGGCTTCTAGCAGTGTGTGGGACTTGTTCTATTAGCCCATCTATACTAACCTCCACCAGGTTGCAAATTAAAAATATTTTTTTTCTGCATCTAGCTCTGAAAAAATATTTAGGCTTCTAGCAGTGTGTGGGACTTGGTCTATTAGTCCATCTATACGGACCTCCATCAGGTTGCAAATTCAATATAATTTTTTTCTGCATCTAGCTCTGAAAAAATATTTAGGCATAGATCAGTGTTTGGGACTTGGTCTATTAGTCCATCTATGCTGACCTCCATCAGGTTGCAATTTCAATATAATTTCTTTCTGCATCTAGCTCTGAAAAAATATTTATGCTTCTAGCAGTGTGTGGGACTTGTTCTATTAGTCCATCTATACTAACCTCCACCAGGTTGCAAATTAAAAATAATTTTTTTCTGCATCTAGCTCTGAAAAAAATATTTAGGCTTCTAGCAGTGTATGGGACTTGGTCTATTAGTCCATCTATACTGACCTCCATCAGGTTGCAAATTCAATAAAAAAATTTTCTGCATCTAGCTCTGAAAAAACATTTAGGCTTCTAGCAGTGTGTGGGACTTGGTCTATTAGTACATCTATATTGACCTCCATCAGGTTGCAAATTCAATATAATTTTTTTCTGCAACTAGCTCTGAAAAAATATTTAGGCTTCTAGCAGTGTGTGGGACTTGTTCTATTAGTCCATCTATACTGACCTCCACGAGGTTGCAAATTCAATATAATTTTTTTCTGCATCTAGCTCTGAAAAAATATTTAGGCTTCTAGCAGTGTGTGGGACTTGTTCTATTAGTCCATCTATACTGACCTCCATCAGGTTGCAATTTCAATATAATTTTTTTCTGCATCTAGCTCTGAAAAAATATTTAGGTTTCTAGCAGTGTATGGGACATGTTCTAATAGTCCATCTATAACTGACCTCCATCAGGTTGCAAATTAAAAATATTTTTTTTCTGCATCTAGCTCTGAAAAAATATTTACGCTTCTAGCAGTGTGTGGGACTTGGTCTATTAGTTCATCTATACTGACCTCCATCAGGTTGCAAATTCAATGTAATTTTTTTCTGCATCTAGCTCTGAAAAAATATTTAGGCTTCTAGCAGTGTGTGGGACGTGTTCTATTAGTCCATCTATACTGACCTCCACCAGGATACAAATTAAAAATAATTTTTTTCTGCATCTAGCTCTGAAAAAATATTTAGGCTTCTAGCAGTGTGTGGGAATTGGTCTATTAGTTCATCTATACTGACCTTCATCAGGTTGCAAATTCAATATAATTTTTTTCTGCATCTAGCTCTGAAAAAATATTTAGGCTTCTAGCAGTGTGTGGGACTTGGTCTATTAGTCCATCTCTACTGACCTCCATTAGGTTGCAAATTCAATATAATTTTTTTCTGCATCTAGCTCTGAAAAAATATTTAGGCTTCCAGCAGTGTGTGGGACTTGTTCTATTAATTCATCTATACTAACCTCCACCAGGCTGCAAATTAAAAATAATTTTTTCCTGCATCTAGCTCTGAAAAAATATTTAGGCTTCTAGCAGTGTGTGGGACTTGGTCTATTAGTCCATCTATACTAACCTCCACCAGGTTGCAAATTAAAAATAATTTTTTTCTGCATCTAGCTCTGAAAAAATATTCAGCCTTCTAGCAGTGTGTAGGACTTGTTCTATTAGTCGATCTATGCTAACCTCCACCAGGTTGCAAATTAAAAATAATTTTTTTCTGCATCTAGCTCTGAAAAAATATTTAGGCTTCTAGCAGTGTCTGGGACTTGGTCTATTAGTTCATCTATACTGACCTCCATGAGGTTGCAAATTCAATATAATTTTTTCTGCATCTAGCTCTGAAAAAATATTTAGGCTTCTAGCAGTGTGTGGGACTTGGTCTATTAGTCCATCTATACTAACCTCCACCAGGTTGCAAATTAAAAATAATTTTTTTCTGCATCTAGCTCTGAAAAAATATTCAGCCTTCTAGCAGTGTGTAGGACTTGGTCTATTAGTCCATCTATACTGACCTCCATCAGGTTGCAAATTCAATATAATTTCTTTGTGCATCTAGCTCTGAAAAAATATTTAGGCTTCTAGCAGTGTGTGGGACTTGGTCTATTAGTCCATCTATACTAACCTCCACCAGGTTGCAAATTAAAAATAATTTTTTTCTGCATCTAGCTCTGAAAAAATATTCAGCCTTCTAGCAGTGTGTAGGACTTGGTCTATTAGTCCATTTATACTGACCTCCATCAGGTTGCAAATTCAATATAATTTTTTTCTGCATCTAGCTCTGAAAAAATATTTAGGCTTCTAGCAGTGTGTGGAACTTGTTCTATTAGTCCATCTATACTAACCTCCACCAGGTTGCAAATTAAATATAATTTTTTTCTACATCTTGCTCTGAAAAAATATTTAGGCTTCCAGCAGTGTGTGGGACTTGGTCTATTAGTCCATCTATACTGACCTCCATCAGGTTGCAAATTCAATATAATTTTTTTCTGCATCTAACCCAGCCAATACTTTTGGCCTAATACCACAGTTTGGCCACTCAGCTCTGCTCGGTTCCCATCCATTGTTTTTTTGTGGAAACAACTCCAGAGTTGTGAATTAGTTAACCACCAAAATGAGTGGAAAAAGGCCTGCTGCTGGTGGAAAGGGGAATAGGCGTGTTGGGAAGGGGAAAAAAGGTTGTGTCCGTGGAGTAGTTGTTAAAGCAACAGTAACATCTGCAGAAGAAAGACCATCTTCCTGCCAAACTAAAATGTCTACTTCTTTTAGTGGACAATGTGATAAGATCCCTTTCTTACGGCCGCGCCAAACGCTACAAATTCCAGATGAGGCACAAAAACAGCAGGTGCTTCAACGGATATCAAGTGCTCCTTTAAGTGGGCTCTCCTCCACCTCAACTTCAACATCACAAATACTCAAGTCCTCAGAGGTGTCACCCCAATCGCACTTGCTTCCTCACAGCTCCCAAGTCTCCAGCTGCCCGTCTGAGTATGGGGTAGAACAGATGGTTGAGTCTGCAGAGCTGTTTACTCTTACTATAGCCAGGGAATCAGAGGTCAGCTCCAGAGCTTCTGTGAATCCAGACGAGGAAATGATCTGCACTGATGCCCTGAATCTTTATGAGTCGGATCCAGGACCAGACGCAGAAGGTTCAGACCTTAATGTAGACCCTCTTTCCCAAACTGTAACTCTTGTTGGTGGAGACAATGAGGAAGACGATGCGATGATGAAACTCAAATACCTGATTGGAGTGACAACTTTAGTTTTTTGTCAGGGCAGGAACTGGATGGCTCTGAGGACGACGTGTGTGATAACACACAGGGTGATGATGATGAGGTTGGAGATCCCACTTACTGTCAACCCACAGTCAGCCAAGAGAAGAGGTCAGCAGAGGAGGTGGAGGAGGATGCTAGTGTTGACGAGGTCAGGTTGCGCCTTCCTGGACAGAGACGTAGTACTGGAAGCACGTCAACAACTGCATCCTCAAACACAACTCTGCCTCTGACCACAAGCCGTGGTGGCTCTTCAGGTCGCAAGGGTGCTAAGCCTTGCATAACCTGGGCATTTTTTCAGATCGATAAAGATGACCCAACTCGTGTTATCTGTAACATTTGACAGCAAAAACTAAGTAGAGGCCAAAAAATACATAGTTTGAGTACTTCATGCATGAACCGGCACACGGATATGAAGCATAAGTTGCAGTGGGAAGCTCACTGTGCTACGATGCGGCCCAGCCGGCCGGGCCAACCACCGTCTGCAACATCTTGTGCATCCGCGGCCTCTTCATCCTCTGTGACTGGGGGGACAACGGTGACACCGGTTTTGGGACGCAGACCAGCCACCTCTTTACCCGCAACAGCCAGCGTGATTGGCAGGTCATCATTTTCTTTGGAGGTGGAAACACCAGCTGGTGTTGGGCGCTGTCCGACATCGATAGCACCACCTTTGGATCAAGGCAACCTAACATGTCCGCCTGCATCTTCCTCACAGACCGGCAGTTTGCCGGGGACAACCTTCTCAACCTCGTCTAAGCACAACCGCCAGCCCTCGGTCCCTCAGATGTGGACAAGTAAAAGACCATTTCCTCCTAGCCTTGAGAAAGCTAAGAGGTTGAATTTCACTATCTGCAAGCTCTTGGTTACAGAAATGCTGCCTTTCCGCCTGGTGGACACAGGATTTTTGAGACCTTATGTCCGTCGCAGAGCCCCAATACCAGATGCCCAGTCGGCACTACTTCTCAAAGAAAGGTGTGCCTGCGCTCCACCAGCATGTCGCACACAACATCACCGCTTCTTTAAGAAACTCTGTGTGTGACAGGGTGCATTTCACCACAGACACTTGGATGAGTAGGCATGGACAGGGGCGTTACATGTCGCTGACTGGGCACTGGGTAACTATGGTGACAGCAAGACAAGGTGCTGATGTCCAAGTCTTGCCGTCCCCACGAGTTGTGCGTCAATCCTCTTTATCTCAAAGTTCCTCCACTGCTTCTGCCTCCTCAACCTCCTCTCGGTCCTCCACCTGCACCCAAAGCCTGTCTGGTCATGCCACAAGATTTCTAACTGGCAGCAGGGCTCAAAGTCATCAGCCGGTTTTTACTTTGAAATGTCTGGGAATTGTGAGTCACACAGCTGAGGAGTTGTGGTCAGCTCTGGAGAACCAGTTTCATGAATGGTTGTCTCCACTGGACCTGAAACCAGGGAAGGCCGTGTGCGACAATGCTGCAAACCTGGGGCTATGTCACACACTTGCCTTGTATGGCTCACGTGTGGAACCTGGTTGTCCAGCAATTTTTAGCCCTCTATCCCGGACAAGATGGCAATCTGCAGAGGGCACGGTCGCTGTGAGCTCACTTCCGCCGTTTGCATCCCGCAGCTCAGCAACTTACAATTCTACAGAAGTCGTTGGGCCTGCCACTTCACCGGCTAAAATGCGATGTGCCTACCCGGTGGAATTCAACTCTGCACATGTTGCAGCGTCTGTGGCAGCACCGACAAGCCCTGGTACAATACGTTCTGACGTATAGCCTGGGCCAACAAGATCCAGAGGTGGGGCAAATCACACTGGAGGAGTTGTCGCAGATCAGGGACCTATGCACCCTTCTGCACAGTTTTGAAATGGCAACGAAGATGTTTAGTGCTGATGATGCCATTATCAGCATGACTATTCCGGTGATTTACATGCTGTAGCACATGTTAAACAGATTTCGGAGTCAGGTGGTGGCACAAGAGGAGGTGGAGGAAGTAGAGGAGGAGGAGTTGTATGCGGATGGGCTAAAATCTGCAAGGTCCAGACGGTCGGCAGCACCAAGGCGGTAGGCATGTGAGGGTGGGGGAGATGGTTTTACCAGGGCGCATGGCAGCAGCCAAACTAGCGAGGAAGGTGCAGGAGCCCAGGATGAAGTGGAGGACGAACTGATGGAAGACTTATCAGATGAGGGAGACCTTGATCACATTTCTGTTGTGCAAGGTTGGGGGGAGAGGACAGAGGAAGGAAGCATGATTGTTACCTCGCCACCAACACAACAGGGACTTGGTGCTCCTGGATGCGCAAGACACATGAGTGCCTTCTTGCTGCACTACCTGCAACATGACCCTCGAATTGTGAGAATTAGAAATAATCCTGACTACTGGGTTGCCACACTCTTAGATCCCTGGTACAAAAGTAAATTTGCAGAAATTATTCCTGCCATAGAAAGGGATGCACGCATGCAGGAGTATCAGCAGAGACTGTTGCAGAATCTTACATGTGCTTTTCCACAAAGCACCAGTGGTGCACGTAGTGAATCTCACAGTTCCAACTTGCCAATCGTGGGACCGTCGAGTGTTCAGCACTCAAACCGTAACAGAAACACAATATCTGCTGGTAACATCAATTTTGCAGAATCATTTCACCACTTTTTTAGCCCATCCTTTGCAAGGCCACAGGAGACAAGAAGTCTGACACATAGTCAACGCCTAGAGACGATGGTACAGGAGTATCTCCAAGTAAACATTGAAGCCATGACTGTGTCACTAGACCCTTGCTCTTTTTGGTCTTCCAATCTGGATAAATGGCCCGAGCTCGCCACTTACGCCTTGGAGATCATGTCATGCCCCGCAGCCAGCGTTCTGTCTGAACGTGTGTTCAGCGCTGCTGGTGGTGTGCTGACAGATAAGCGCACGCGGCCTCCACTGATAATGTAGACATACTCACGTTCATAAAGATGAACAAATCATGGATCCGAAAGTACTATTCTAACCCTGTGTCATCCTGGGGAGAGTAAAAGCTTGATGATTTGTTAAAATCACCTCACCAACCTTTTTAAGCTTTAAAATTACTAATCATGTTTATCTGTATCTTGGCTGGAAAATAATTTGGGCTTTGTAGCAGTGTGCAGTACTGATTCTATTAGGCCATCTATACTAAGCTCCACCAGATTTAAAATTATTAATAATTTTTAGCTGCATCTAGCCCGGAAAAAAATTTTGGGGCTCCTAGATGCGCAAGACACATGAGTGCCTTCTTGCTGCACTACCTGCAACATGACCCTCAGATTGTCAGAATTCGAAGTAATCCTGACTACTGGGTTGCCACACTGTTAGATCCCCACACTCTTCAATCAACCTTTTCATTTTAATAAAGAACAAAAAAATGGTCATTTTTGAAATTATAAGCATTAGCAGGTTATTAGAAACTGAAATCAAACAGTTTTCAACTCAAAACTTTATTCTAGGTGATGTTACATTTGCACATAAGACCCCTTGTTCGAAACGAGTTTCTGAACTGTCTCGTCCATTGAATTTGTCAGGTTTTGGATGGTTTCTGCTTCAATTGTTTTGCATGAGGACAGAATACCCTCCCAGAGCTGTTGCTTAGATGTGAATTGCCTCCCGCCATCATAGACACTCCTTTTGATGATGATCCAGTGTTTCTGAATGGGGTTGAGGTCAGGGGAGCATGGGGGTCACAACATAAGTTTGTCCCCTTTTATGCCCATATCAGCCAGAGATGCAGATGTGTTATGTGCAGCATGAGACGGTGCATTATCATGCATGAAAATGATCTTGCTGTGGAATACACGGTTCTTCTTCTTGAACCATGGCAGGAAGTGCTGTTTGAGAAACTCCACATACATTATGAAGTTCATCTTTACCCCTTCAGGCATCCTAAAGGGGCCGACAATCTCTCTCCCCATGATTCCAGCCCAAAATATTAGTCCACCTCCTCCTTGTTGGCACCGTAGCCGTGTTTGCGTGGGGTGTCCATCAACCAGCCATCCTCCACTCCATCCATCTGGACCATCGAGCGTTGCACGGCACTCATCGGTGAACAAAACAGTTTTGAAGTCAGTCTTCATGTATTGTTAAGCCCACTGGAGCCATTTCTGTTTGTGTGCAGTGGATAGAGGAGGTCGACAGGATGGCTTACGCACAGCTGCAAACCTCTGAAGGACTCTGCATCTTGTTGTTCGGTTGACGCTGGAGGCACCAGCAGCTTAAAAAACTTGTCTGCTGCTATGACAAGGCTTTTTTTCCGCTGCTCTTTTTACCTGACGTAATTGCCTGTAGGAAAGAGTCCTCAATTTTCCCATATCAGCACGCACACATGTGTACTGTGAATCAGCTACATACTTCTTGATTGTGCGATGATCAGGATGAAGTGTATTGGCAATGTTGATTGTAGTCATGCCTTGACCTAAACACTCCACAATTTGTTGCTTCTCAGCAGCCGACACATCCTTTTTCTTTCCCATTTTGGCAGAAAATGTAGGCTGCTTAATAATGTGGGACAGCCTTCTTAAGTAGTCTTGCCTTTCATTGGACACACCTGCCAAACTAATTAGCACAGCTGTCTGCAATTGCTTACAGTGATATAAAGAGCCCTGACACACATCACCATCAATGAGTTTAACTGACAAACAAACAAATTCTTCCCTTATCACTCCTAAACACTTTTTGCATAATAATTTGGAACACAGTGTACATGTGCTTTTCCACAAAACACCAGTGGTTCACGTAGTGAATCTTACTGTTCTAACTTGCCAACCGTGGTCTGTATAGAGTTGTTCAATAAAGGGCACAAAATTAAGATAAAATAGACGGGAGAGGTCTCTATGAATAGGAATTCCTAAGTATTTGATACCCTGTGAGGGCCAGGAAAAGGGCAAGTTGGACTGGAAGGAATCCTGTATGGATTTGGGGAGGGAGACATCTAGGGCCTCAGACTTCGCTGCATTGATTTTTAAAATTTGACCATGTAACAAAGTGATATATTTCAGCCATAACAGCAGGGATGGATATATGTGATTGAGTGATATATACTAGGACATCATCAGCAAATGCAGAGCACTTGTACTCGGTGCCTCCCACCTCAATCCACCTAATATTCGGGTTATGGCGAATTGATGAGAGCAGGTGCTCCGTCACTAGGATGTATAAGAGAAAGGACAGAGGACATCCCTGCCTTGTCCCATTGGTGATTATGAAAGGTGATGAAAATGTTCTGATGCGCCCCCTGGTCCTTTGGACACCCGGAGCCGGACCCTTTTTTGTGGATGCTGGGGGTTGTAGTCTCCGTGGCAGCGACCCGGTTTCATGGCTCAGGGCGGTCAAACCAGTGGCGGAACTATTTATGTGGTTTTGATGTATAAATGTCTGACTACGCCACCCGTGGATTGCGGTCAGAGTGTACCGCCGCTGCAGGGCAGACCACTGAGGCTGGTGTTGTGGGTGCAGCAGAGAGTAGTATAACTCCCCACGGGAGGAGTATAGCCTCAGGGCAGTGTATGCGGAGTATGGGGGTGATGGTGCAGGACAGCAGCAGTAATGACACGGAGACAGTGATGCTGTCCAGGGCCTTTACTCCAGGTTCTTATTATCCAGACCACTTCTGCAGGTAACGGCTGCCCACGTCTTACTGTGCTCACCAGGTGGGGGACTCAGACAACACCCAGATAACTTTTGAGTGCTTCACAGGACCCGCTTTGTGTGTCCTTTGTCTGGCCTTTCTTACCAACGCTTCGGTCCGGCTGCCTCGGGCCTCCTCTTGGTAAACTTGGCGCCAGTTTCCCTGACCCTATGTGGTGCCTTCCTAGCGGGTGTAGCGAGGGGCTGCGCCACATAAAATGTCACAGCCTCTGGTTTATAGCTGAGGGTCATTTCCCACCACCACTAGTTTCGGGGACCGGTCTCCCCCTTTGGCCTGACCCCTCCACGCAGGTGGATTTGGGCGTGCTGTGGCGACTCGCCCGTCCGCACCCTGGGATCCCTTCGTTCCTCGTTCCTGGAGCCTTCTCCGCTCCTCTTCCATCCTTCTACCTCTTCCATGCCTGGGCCTCTGTTACTAGGCCTGCCTCCGGAGCAGAGCTCATGCAGAGCCCCTGCTCCCTGTCACTTCTGCTCAGACTTCTCTGCACTGAACTAAGATGGTGCCCACCTTTTATACTCCCTTCTCAACGCACCCAGGAACTGCTTCCTCCCTGCTCCTGCACTACAGGGTTCCCCTTCCTTGGTGTTCCCTCCCTCCACTCCAGCCAGGGACAGGGACTGTCATGCCCATCTCAGGGGCATATGGGTCACCCTGCCCCACGATAATGTGGTTTAATGCATGCAGGTGTCGGGGTCCTGATCCACACTCCATCCTTACCTGAGAGTGAGATATCACACCTCTGGGTGAGGTGCAATACCTCTGTAGCAACCGAGCCCTCAGGGTGCTACAGTTCCATTTATCTTCAGCCTAGGTGATGTATTGCGATACAGGGCCGTGATTTTGGCTATAAAAGGGTCCCCTAGACCCCTACCCCAAGCTTTTTAAGAGAATAATATATCGCGTGCCAGGAGACTCTATGGAATCCAGCATCCAACGAGAGTATCTAATTACAAATTTTTAACTGCATTTAGCCCAGGAAATACTTTGTGCCTAGTAGCAGTGTCTGCTAGTCAGCGGATTATCCCAGCTGTTAAGCAAGCTACACCACCTGTAGTTTGGACACTTAATTTTTTCAAAGGAAATGCTTCGGGCCCCCGGGATACTCAGTGAAGAGCATAGGGGCTGGGACAGGCGGTAGGACGCCTTGCGGTGGACCGCCGAGCTCGATCCTTATAAAAGCTTTTTAACTGCAGCAGCTTTAGTGGACGCTACTGGAGCTGGAATTACGCGTCGTATTTTTTAGCATGTATTTCTGATGTTTACTGGGGACAAAGTGGTTATGCTGTTTTTCTGCTTTAATTTTTTGATGCAAATTGTGATTATGAGATATATGAATGACATCATGTTGCATATGTGTGTTTATTTCATGGCACACAACTTTACATTATTCTCATGGTTGAGACATATTGTTGATTATTGTTATGTTGGACTACACTTGTAATATTATGTGGGAAGATGTTATTGATATATTTGTTAGCAATGCATTTTATATTTACTAAGGATAAGGTAGATGTATTACTACAAATGTGTTTTAAGTCTTTGTTTTAAGCTAATTTGCCACTTATAGTTTGCTATTATATTTTAGGATTCTATCCACCGGTATAGCCTATGGGACACTACATCTGAAATTTCTTCTTGGGAAATCTACCATCTCAGGCATTGTCCGTACAACTTGTACAGAAATCTGGTTCAGCCTTCAGAATTCGATTGTGCCTGAGCTCAAACAAGAAGAGTGGCTGTGGATAGCCCGAGGCTTTGAGGAAACATGTCAGTTCCCCAACTGCATTGGATCCCTGGATGGCAAGCACATCCGCGTACGTAAGCCGCCAAACTCAGGGTCCCAGAATTACAATTATAAGCAGTGGTGCACGTAGTGAATCTCACAGTTCTAACTTGCCAACCGTTGGACTGTCGAGTCTTCATCACTCAAACCGTAACAGTAACACCATATCTGCTGGTAACAGCAATTTTGTGGAATCTTTTCACCAATTTTTTAGACCATCCTTTGCAAGGCCACAGGAGACAAGAAGTCTGACACATAGTAAACGCCTAGAGAGGATGGTACAGGAGTATCTCCAAGTGAACATCGAAGCCATGACTGTGTCACTGGACCCTTGCTCATTTTGGGCTTCCAATATGAAAAAATGGTCTGAGCTCGCCACTCATGCCTCGGAGAACTTGTCGTGCCCCGCAGCCAGTGTTCTCTCTGAACTTGTGTTCAGCGCTGCTGGTGGTCTGCTGACAGATAAACGCACGCGGCTGTCCACTGAGAATGTAGACAGACTCACGTTCAAAAAGATGAACAAATCATGGATCCGCAAGGACTTTTCTACCCCACCTGTGTCATCCTGGGGAGACTAAAAGCTTGAGGATTTTGGAAAATCACCTCTCCAACCATTTTAAGCAACTCTGGGGCAATTGATGCCACTTAAGTGGTGTCTGTGCCACAATTTTGGGAAAAATTGGATACTCTTTTTGGAGTCCCCTTGCTGTGTTTTACATGACGTTGGCATCATCAGTTCCAGGTGGGTCGGGTCGCTCCCCCCCCTTTTAACCGTAAGAAACTACATACACTATGGCTTGGGTTAACACAGATGGTTGAGTCTGCAGAGCTGTTTACTCATACTATAGCCTGGGAATCAGAGGTCTGCTCCAAAGCTTCAGTGTCTGATAGTCATCGTAGTAGCCCAGCTGTGAAGCAAGCTACACCGCCTGTGTATCTAATAATTTTTTACTGCATCTAACCCAGGAAATCCTTTTGGGCTTGTAGCAGTGTCTCGTAATCAGCGGAGTAGCCCATCTGAAGCAAGCTACACCACCTGTGTATCTAATAACAATTTTTAACTGCATCTAGCCCAGGCAATACTTTGGGCCTAGTAGCAGTGTCTGCTAGTCAGCAGAATAGCCCAGCTGTTAAGCAAGCTACATCACCTGTGCTTTGGACAGTTAATTTTTTCAAAGGAAACGCTTCGGGCCCCGTGTCACTCAGTCAAGAGCATCGGGGAGGCTCCCCAAGGCAAAGGGGCTGGGACAGGCGCTAGCACGCCTTGCAGCGGACCGCCAAGCTCGGTCCTTATAAAAGCTTTTTAACTGCAGCAGCTTTACTGGACGGTACTGGAGCTGAAATTACCGTGGCTGCTGGCACCAGACTTGCCCTCCAATAGATCCTAGTAAAAGGATTTTTAGTATGCTCATTTAAATTACAGAGCCAATTTAAATTAGAGAGCTTAGACCTGCCTCCAGCGCGGGGGGTCTCGACCTACCAGCGGACAGGCATCAGTATTGGGAGAGGGGGGCTGGCCGTCAGGGTCCACCGCGGCTCTGGCACAAACCCGGCGACACAGAGGTTGCACAGGCAGGAACGGCCTAGCCGTGTCTGATTTGCACTCTAGCGCAGTCCCTCTGCCCACTCGCTCCAGTAACCTCAATGGGATGCGCAAGCAGCTTTTCTTCCCAGGGCTGTTTCCTTCCCAGCAGGAACTTGGGGGAGCTCAGGTCGGCCATCCACCGTACTCCCTTACCTCCCTCGCCCTCTTTTCTTCTTCCGTTCTCCATCTAACCCCTCAGCTCTGTGATGTCCGCTCTCTCTCCAGCTCTCTCCTTCTCACAGGTGGACTACTGCGTGTATCACACTGTGGCAAATCTTTTGGGCCCAGGCATAAGAAGTCGTCAAGGTAATGGATAATATGTGCCCCCTTAGAAACGTCCATGACGACCCATTCGAGGAAGCAACTAAACGCCTCAAATAGTGAGCAGGATATGGAGCTCCCCATGGGCAAACAGCGATCTATATAGTATGCTCCTTCCCAGAAGCAGCCCAATAGGCGGACAATATTCGGAGGCACAGGTAGTAAGTAACCGGAACGACCCCTCAATGTCTGTTTTGGCCATTAGGGTGCCCCTTCTCAACTTCTTGACCCAGCCTGACTGCCTTGTCAAAGGAGGTACAGTATATACTACTGTACTTTGTTCCGCGTCGATGTTGTCGTTTACTGACCTGCCCCTTCGATATGACAAATGGTGGATTAGTCCGAATGTATTGGGTTCCTTTTTTGGCACGACTCACAACAGGGATACCACTACGTCTTGTAAGGAAAGTGTTCTGAATGGAACTGCCATTCTACCTAAAGATATTTATTTTTTTAATTTTCTTGTCACGACGTCTGGGTGTTGGTAGGCTGATTTTAGATTTTTACTACAGCCTTTCTTGATTTTAGAAGGGCATGACATGCCTATATATGTGTCTCCTCCTCCTGTTACTCCTCCACCTCTTTTCTTTTCACATGGCTATATGTACTTGTCACTTTTCCATGTGTTAGTTGTGTCTTCTGAGCAGCTTGTCAGCTTTTGGACACCTTTTGAAGGTGTTTTCTATGTGTTTTCTATGTGTTTTTATGTGTTTTTGTTTGCCTGCCATTGGTTTTAACGGTGTTCGACGAACCGTTCGGCGAACATGCTGGTGTTCGACAACCGAAGCCGAACACTACGGGGGTGGCTCAACACTACTCATGTTCTGGCGAAGGTGGTGGTGGTTGTTTTGGCACTGACGGGGCAGAAGAAAGGTTGGCCTCCTCATCTACTCCTCCAACAGGGTCCAAGATCGCCTCAGCATCTGATGCTGTCTCTCTTTCTCTAAGGTTGGATTTATTTCTGTTGTTGTTTAAAAAATAAATTATTGTTTTCATTGGCTGTAAGCCATAATCAGCAACATTAACAGAAATAAACACTTGAAATAGAACACTCTGTTTGTAATGTAGATAATGTGCATTATCAGCTGAAGCAAAAAGACAGCCATCTTTTTCCTGAAGTAGCATCACCAAATAAAACCTTTGCGTGTCTGCCAATGTCTTTAAGATACACACACCCATAGAGTTGTTTCACATACATAGATATTTTTCTTAGTGTTTAGCACTTTTTCTAGTTTTCCCATTTTTCAAAGCAACAATTTTGTGACCAGATGATAAAAGTAAACAAAAAAGTATATAAAACACAATGCAAACATTTGACTATTTTGTTCCTTTTGTCAATTTTACAAATTTTGGCTTTTTTCAAAGTGCAATAAGCTCTAGTAATTACAGTCTTTTTAGGAGTTTTCAAACATGCTTTTCGAGAAAGTAAAAATCACCTAAAATGTAGAAACCATAGCTCCTAAAAAAAAAGTTTAAAAATTGCATGAAAATCATGGTATTTTTCACAAGTACAAAAATGCTGGAAAAATCATATGTTCAAAGATATGTTCATAGCAATTTGATGAAGGACACCAAAGAATACCTTCAGAGGTTTTGTGGAGTCCATGAGGCGATGATTCAGTACTGTTTTGAAGACCAGAAAATAGCCCACAAAATATTTGTCAGGTGGTTTTATTATAAAAACCTAAAGAGATGAACTGGAACATAAGTTGGTATGCATGCAGTGTGTAGGTGCATGTTCACACTGGCCAATAAACAGACAAAACCCTAGATAAAAATATAGAAATATTTTTTGCACTATGTGCAAATAAGGATGTGGCTTCCTTTTTCTTTGAGCTGGACAGTACATTCATGTAGTGTCCCATGGCTGTGTGTCTATTAGCTGGGTCTCAGTACTTCTCAGCCCTTATACACATGTAAATCACTTGACAAATGATAAGGTTTTAATACTAAAGGTTAGGACCATCCCGAAAAGGGTCACCGTGATGCGAGGGAATGGCTTTTACATTTTTGATCAAAAATGTATGTTAACTAAGCACCCTATCTTATTTTCATGCACTATTCCTATTTATTTATTTATTTACTGCATGGGAATTTGCTTATTATGTTTTTTTCTTGGGTTTTGTTGGTTTTAATATTTTGACCTGAGTATAAATTGTTAAAAAGAAAATTAGAAGTAAATACATGGATGAAATAAAGGTAGAATTGTTCCCAACTAGTAACATTTAGATCAATCTTTAATTACGTCTTACATCTGTTATTATGAATAATAGGAAATAATTAGTAATTTCCTACCACTTGTTTATTGCCAAAAACATCTTTGCTACAATTAGGTGAAATCAAGCAGCTTTTGTTTCTGCTAGTGGGGGTCAGGGATTAATCATGCATTTAATACACATTATATTTTTTTTCTTTCTATGTTTAATAATATTTTTTAAAAATCATTTCTTTAATTAGTTTCACAAATAAAATATCTTTATATGTATATTATTTAGTAGAGTAATTTATCTCTATAATACTTTTGGTTTCTAATTCATTGTGACCCTAAAGTGAGCATTCTTTTAGGGATGAATGAACCCGAACGGTAAAGTTCAGGGTCCTTACCAGACACCTAGTGTCCAGTAACGAACCCCAAACACAGACTTTTTACCGTGTGTCCGGTTTCCTGTTTGACTTCGCCAGTCTTATGAAGCTTGCTGAAAGGCTGCAGTGCAGCTAATCAACAAACTTTTAGACTGAGGGCACTTCTGGAGCCATCACAGCCATGACGAGTATTGGCGTGGCTGTGATTGGCCATCGTACCATGTGAGCCGGCCTGTATAAGGCTGGATCATGTCTGCCGCTGTCATTCTGCTCTTATTAGTGTACGGCTAGGATGCAGCTGAAGTGAAAGACAGATTCTGAGTGTGCACTCTGCAAAAAAGCCGCTGTGTATACTCTGAAATCCATATCTGTGGGAGTACTGTGCCAAAAGCCACTGTGTACTCTGCAACTCATATCTGTAGGAGTACTGTGTCAAAAATGGGTTGCAGCATACACACAGCAGATATCTGTGGAAGTACTGTGCCATTAAGCAGCTGTCTGCACTCTGCACCCCCCGCCTGATCAACTACTGTGCCTTTAAGCAAATGTGTATTCTCTGCCACCCCAGCAGATGGAATACTGTGCCTTTAACCCACTGTTTGTACTCTGCCCCACCCACTTGTGGGAGTACTGTGCCTATAAGCTGCTGTGTGTACTCCCAGCCTGTGGGAGTACTGTGCCTTTAAACCGCTGTGTGTACTCTGCACCCCCGCCTGTGGGAGTACTGTGCCTTTAAGAAGAGGTGTATACTCTGCTCCCTGTCTGTGGGAGTACAGTGAATTTAAGCCACTGTGTGTACTCTGCACCCTCCCCTTGTGGGAGTACTGTGCATTAAGCTGCTTTGTGTACTCTGCCCTCCCCTGCTTTTGAAGTACTGTGCCTTTAAGCAGCTGTGTGTACTCTACCCCCCACCTGTGAGAGTACTATGCCTTTAAGCCGTTGTGTGTCCACTGCACCCCCACCCGTTGAAGTACTGTGCCTTTAAGCCGCTATTTGTACTCTGCAGTCTCCGCCTGAGACAGTACTGTGCCTTCAAGCTGCATTGTGTATTCCCCCCCAAAACTGTGGGAGTACTGTGCTTTTAAAGCCACTGTGTGTACTCTACACCCCGCTGTCTGTAGGATTATCATGCTTTTGAGTGTGTTTTCTAGTAGTCTAGGAAATAAATAATTGAAATCAGCCGTCTCGTTGCCATTTCTAGGCCAAAGAAATAATTTTTCTGGACCGTTGTGTGTTTTCTAGAAAGCTTACCGCGGGTCATAGGCGCCAGCCAATGGGACTACTACCCCAATAATCCGGCACCTTCTGTCACAGTACGCAAGCAGTGCAAGTGCCATTGATGTGAGGCGCAATCTCTCATCAGTGGCGCTTGCGCAGGGAACGTGAAAGTAAGAAAAAAAGGTAAAATAAATAAATAATTATTTAAATACAAAAAATTATAAACACATTATACTCACCTATACCTTGTCAATGATGTACTCATCCCCTGTAAAAAAAAAATAACACCATATACTCACCTTACACCTAATCCCTGAAGCCAATGTCACCTGAAATAAAGATAAAATGATAAACCACCATAATCCTCACCTGTCTGCCGCAGTCCATATAATATCGAGTGCCCCACGTCGATGTCACTGATAGCCCATCCACATCCGGAGATGTGACCGTGCTATTCGGCAGCCAGAGATACACTGTGGGAGCAATCGCGCTCCTGTCAGTGTATCACAATGAGCTCCTGGCACAGAGGTCAATGGAGTTCATCAGCTGAAGATCAGGTGAGAACTGACCTCATACCTGCAGCACAGCACTATACACTGACAGGATACACTGTCAGTGTGTACAGTGCTTTCTTTTACAGCAGTCAAACCAGTGACTAATGATGTGGCTGCTGTAGAAGTGACCCAGATCACCATGAGACACTGGGATTACATCATGAGAGCAAACAGGTGAGGGATATCATTGTTTTTTTTTTTTTTTTTTTACAGGAGATGAGGGCTTTGGTGATTAGGCATTAGGTGAGTATACAGTGTTTTTTACTATTAAATAAATTACTAAAATGTGTTGAATTTTATTTAGATAAAAGACTTTATTCTGACCATGTCTTTACTGAAAAAATGTCAAAAACCTTACTACGGGTTTAGTAATGGGGGTGTAATATAAACGCCTCTCCATTACTAACCTGGGCTTTATGTCAGCCGCCAATACAAGGCTGACATGAACCCCAACGCAGTTACCCCTCTCTCCACCACTACAAGGCATTGGGAAGAGCAGTGGCTATGCATCAGAATTGGTGCATATAATGAATGCGCCATTTCTGGTGCGGCTGAGAGCTGATTTTATTAGCCTAGGAGGAGGCCAGAATCCATGGCCCTTTCCCTTGCGATCATTATCTGCTCAAAGCTGTCTATTTAGCCTTTACTGGTTAGATTTTATAGGGGAACCCTAATTCAATTTTCTTCTGGGACCCCCTGTAATCTAGCCGGTAAAGGCTAAGCAAACAGCTGTGAGCTGTTATTAATAGCCAAGGAAGATGTATGGCTAATGGCTACTTTCCTTGGCTAGTAATATAAGCCCCCAGAGGTCAGCTTTCCCTCTGCTGGTTATGAAAATGACGTGGGACCGCTATTTTTTTATTTAATTTTTCATTTTATTTCATTTATAAGAAATCCCATGCCCACTGTGCTTGTTTTTGACGCTACCTAAACTCACCCGCAATATGTCAATTTCTTTAGCGGAGACACAAGTCTCCGGTGCAGATTTTAACTGATTGAAATGTCATTACATGTGGTGGATATGCATCTACTGACAAAACAAGTACAGCTTTAGAACACAGCATTTTGGACGCAGCGAAAATACTCAACCCTGGTCCAACAGTAATCAGAGGGTTAGGCTATGTGTACACGATTCAGCAAGCAGCACTTTGGATGCAGCATAGTTTAGGCTGACGCAGAATACTTTCTTCTGCGTCCAAAGCGCTGCGTTCTATTGAACGCAAGTGAATCCGCATGTGTTCATTGAAGCATGCGGAGTCACTGCATTCAATACATTATATTAAGATTTCTTTTGCAGAGACTAGCGACTCCGCAAGAGAAATTGACATGGTACGGTCTAGAAAGATGCGCCGCATGTCCGTGTTTGCAGGTTATCCCCAGGCACAGATGAACCCATAGTGGACATGGGATTTCTTCAAATCCCATCCACTATGCTATACATCTGACCGCTGAGGGGTCAATGCTGCATAAGCATGCAGCGTCAAACCCACAGCTGCTCCTGATCGTGTGCACACACCCTTAAAGCGATGTCCCGTGTTCCTTTTTTCAAATATCTTTAGCTCCATTTTACCGCGATATTGATGCATTTTATTGTCTGCGTTTTTGTCATGATTTTGCTTGTGATTTTATTGCATTTTATTGCCTGTGTTTTCTGTCGTGATTTTGCCTGCGGTTTTTCAGTGCATTCAATTGGTGAAAACACAGGCAAAAATGCACAGAGAATTGACATGCTGAAGATTATTTTCTATTTTCATTTTTGGTGCATTTTGCATGCATTTTTCACTAGTGTTGAGCCTCCCCCGTAGTGTTCGAGTTCGGTTCGGTTCGTCGAACACCCATGTGTTCGCCGAACTGTTCGTCGAACTGTTCGTCGAACACCTTCGAACACCGTTAAAACCAATGGCAGGCAAACAAAAACACATAGAAACACATAGAAAACAACTTCAAAGGTGTCCAAAAGCTGACAAACTGCTCAGAAGACACAACTAACACATGGAAAAGTGATAAGTACATATAGTCATGCGAAAAGAAAAGAGGTGGAGGAGTAAAAGGAGGGGGAGACACAGATATAGGCATGTCATGCCCTTCTGAAATCCAAAAAGTGAGAAGCCGACACGGCCAGTCCGCTCCTGCCCGTGCCACCTCCGTGTCGCCGGGTTTGAGCCAGAGCCGCGGAGAACCCTGACGGCCAGCCCCCCTCTCCCAATACTGGTGCCTGTCCGCTGGTGGGTCGAGCGAGCCGCCCTGTGGTGGAGGCAGCTCGAAGCTTTTTAATTTAAATTGTCTCTCTAATTTGAATGAATACACTTTAAATCCATTTACAAGGATCTATTGGAGGGCAAGTCTCATGCCAGCAGCCGCGTAATTCCAGCTCCAGTAGCGTCCACTAAAGCTGCTGCAGTTAAAAAGCTTTTATAAGGATCGAGCTTGGCTGTCCATCGCAAGGCATTCTACTGCCAGTCCCAGCCCCTATGCCTTGGGGTGACTCCTGATGCTCTTCACTGAGTATCCCGTGGTCCCGAAGCATTTCCTTTGAAAAAATTAAGTGTCAAATCTACAGGTGGTGTAGCTTGCTTAACAGCCGGGATAATCCGCTGACTAGCAGACACTGCTACTAGGCACAAAGTATTTCCTGGGCTAGATGCAGTTAAAAATTTGTAATTAGATACTCTCGTTGGATGCTGAGAAAGCATTCCATAGAGTCTCCTGACACGCCATATATGATTCTCTTAAAAAGCTTGGGGTAGGGGTCTAGGGGACCCTGTTATAGCCAAAATCACGGCCCTGTATCGCAATACGTCACCTAGGCTGAAGATAAATGGAACTGTAGCACCCTGAGGGCTTGGTTGCTACAGAGGTATTGCACCTCACCCAGAGGTGTGATATCTCACTCTCAGGTAAGGATGGAGTGTGGATCAGGACCCGACACCTGCATGCATTACACCATATTACCATGGGGCAGGGTGACCAATATGCCCCTGAGATAGGCACGACAGTCCCTGTCCCTGGCTGGAGTGGGGGTAGGGAACACTGAGGAAGGGGAACCCTGTAGTGCAGGAGCAGGGAGGAAGCAGTTCCTGGATGCATTGAGAAGGGAGTATAAAAGGTGGGCACCATCTTAGTTCAGTGCAGAGAAGTCTGAGCAGAAGTGACAGGGTGCAGGGGCTCTGCATGAGCTCTGCTCCGGAGGCGGGCCTAGTAACAGAGGCCCAGGCATGGAAGAGGGAGAAGGAAGGAAGAGGAGCGGAGAAGGCTCCAGGAACGAGGAACGTAGGGATCCCAGGGGGTGCAGACGGGCGAGTCGCCACCGCACGCCCGAATCCACCTGCGTGGTGGGGTCAGGCCAAAGGGGGAGACCGGTCCCCGAAACTAGTGGAGGCAGGAAACGACCCTCAGTTAGAAACCGGAGGCTGTGACATTTTATGTGGCGCAGCCCCTCGCTACACCCGCTAGGAAGGCACCACATAGGGTCAGGGAAACTGGCACTAAGTTTACCAAGAGGAGGCCCGAGGCAGCCGGACAGAAGGGTTGGTAAGAAAGGTCAGACAAAGGACACACTAAGGGGGTCCTGTGAAGCGCTCCAAAGTTATCTGGGAGTTGTCTGAGCCCCTCACCTGGTGAGCACAGTACGACGTGGGCAGCCGTTACCTGCAGACGTGGTCTGGATAATAAGAACTGTGAGTAAAGGCCCTGGACTGCATCACTGACTCCGTGTCGTTACTGCTGCTGCCCTGCACCATCACCCCCATCCTCCGCATACACTGCCCTGAGGCTATACTCCTCCCGTGGGGAGTTATGCTACGCTCTGCTGCACCCACAACACCAGCCTCAGCGGTCTGCCCTGCAGCGGCGGTTCACTCTGACCGCAATCCACGGGTGGCGTAGTCGGACATTTAAACATCAAAACCACATAAATAGATCCACCACTGGTTCGACCATCCTGAGCCACGGAACCGGGTCGCCGACACGGAGACTACAACCACCAGCATCCACCAAAAAGGGTCCGGCTCCGGGTGTCCCAAGGCCCAGGGGGTGCATCAGAACATTTTCATCACCTTTCACAATCACCAATGGGACAAGGCAGGGATGTCCTCTGTCCCCTCTCTTATACATCCTAGTGACGGAGCACCTGCTCTCATCAATTTGCCATAACCCCAATAAGAGGTGGATTGAGGTGGGAGGCACCAAGTACAAGTGCTCTCTATTTGCTGATGATGTCCTAGTATATATCACTTAATCACATATATCCATCCATGCTGTTATGGCTGAAATAGATCACTTTGTTACATGGTCAAATTTTAAAATCAATGCAGCGAAGTCTGAGGCCCTCGATGTCTCCCTCCCCAAATCCATACAGGATTCCATCCAGTCCAACCTTCCCTTTGCCTGGCCTTCACAGGGTATCAAATACTTAGGAATTCCTATTCATAGAGACCTCTCCCATCTATGTTATCTTAATTTTGGGCCCTTTATTGAACAACTCCATACAGACCACGGTTGGCAAGTTAGAACTGTAAGATACACTACGTGAACCACTGGTGTTTTGTGGAAAAGCACATGTACACTGTGTTCCAAATTATTATGCAAAAAGTGTTTGAGTGATAAGGGAAGAATTTGTTTGTTTGTCAGTTAAACTCATTGATGGTGATGTGTGTCAGGGCTCTTTATATCACTGTAAGCAATTGCAGACACCTGTGCTAATTAGTTTGGCAGGTGTGTCCAATGAAAGGCAAGACTACTTAAGAAGGCTGTCCCACATTATTAAGCAGCCTACATTTTCTGCCAAAATGGGAAAGAAAAAGGATGTGTCGGCTGCTGAGAAGCAACAAATTGTGGAGTGTTTAGGTCAAGGCATGACTACAATCAACATTGTGCGATGATCAGGATGAAGTGTCTTGGCAATCAAGAAGTATGTAGCTGATTCACAGTACACACGTGTGCGTGATGATAAAGGCAAATTGAGGACTCTTTCCTACAGGCAATTACGTCAGGTTAAAAGAGCAGCGGCAAAAAAGCCTTGTTATAGCAGCAGACAAGTTTTTGAAGCTGCTGGTGCCTCCAACGTCCCCCGAACAACAAGATGCAGGGTCCTTCAGAGGTTTGCAGCTGTGCATAAGCCATCCTGTCGACCTCCTCTATCCACTTCACACAAGCAGAAACGGCTCCAGTGGGCCAAACATTACATGAAGACTGATTTCAAAACTGTTTTGTTCACGGATGAGTGCCGTGCAATGCTCGATGGTCCAGATGGATGGAGTGGAGGATGGCTGGTTGATGGACACCCCACGCAAACACGGCTACAGCGCCAACAAGGAGGAGGTGGAGTAATGTTTTGGGCTGGAATCATGGGGAGAGAGATTGTCGGCCCCTTTAGGATCCCTGAAGGGGTAAAGATGAACTTCATAATGTATGTGGAGTTTCTCAAACAGCACTTCCTGCCATGGTTCAAGAAGAAGAACCGTGTATTCCACAGCAAGATCATTTTCATGCATGATAATGCACCATCTCATGCTGCACATAAAACATCTGCATCTCTGGCTGACATGGGCATAAAAGTGGACAAACTTATGGTGTGACCCCCATGCTCCCCTGACCTCTACCCCATTCAGAACCTCTGGAGCATCATCAAAAGGAGTGTCTATGATGGCGGGACGCAGTTCACATCTAAGCAACAGCTCTGGGAGGGTATTCTGTCCTCATGCAAAACAATTGAAGCAGAAACCATCCAAAACCAGACAAATTCAATGGACAAGAGAGTTCAGAAGCTCCTTTCGAACAAGGGGTCCTATGTGAAAATGTGGCCTTTATTAAAATGAAAAGGTTGATCGAAAAGTTTGGGGGATCTAAGAGTGTGGCAACCGAGTAGTCAGGATTACTTCGAATTCTAACAATATGAGGGTCATGTTGCAGGTAGTGCAGCAAGAAGGCACTGATGTGTCTTGCGCATCTCAGAGCCCCAAAATTATTTTCCGGGCTAGATGCAGCTAAAAAATTATTATTAATTTTAAATCTGGTGGAGCTTAGTATAGATGGCCTAATAGAATCAGTGCTGCACACTGCTACAAACCCCAAATTATTTTCCAGCCAAGGTACAGATAAACATGATTAGTAATTTTAAATCTGGTGGAGCTTAGTATAGATGGCCTAATAGAATCAGTACTGCACACTGCTACAAAGCCCAAATTATTTTCCAGCCAAGATACAGATAAACATGATTAGTAATTTTAAATCTGGTGGAGCTTATTATAGAAGGCCTAATAGAATCAGTGCTGCACACTGCTACAAAGCCCAAATTATTTTCCAGCCAAGATACAGATAAACATGATTAGTAATTTGAAAGCTTAAAACGGTTGGTGAGGTGATTTTAACCAATCATCAAGCTTTTACTCTCCCCAGGATGACACAGGGGTAGAAAAGTCGTTTCGGATCCATGATTTGTTCATCTTTATGAACGTGAGTCTGTCTACATTATCAGTGGAGAGCCGCGTGCGCTTATCTGTCAGCACACAACCAGCAGCGCTGAACACACGTTCAGACAGAATGCTGGCTGTGGGGCATGACAAGATCTCCAAGGCGAAAGTGGCTAGCTCCGGCCATTTATCCAGATTGGAAGCCCAAAAAGAGCAAGGGTCCAGTGACACAGTCATGGCTTCAATGTTTACTTGGAGATACTCCTGTACCATCGTCTCTAGGCGTTGACTATGTGTCAGACTTCTTGTCTCCTGTGGCCTTGCAAAGGATGGGCTAAAAAAGTGGTGAAATGATTCCGCAAAATTGATGTTACCAGCAGATACTGTGGTTCTGTTACGGTTTGAGTGCTGAACACTCGACGGTCCCACGGTTGGCAAGTTGGAACTGTGAGATTCACTACATGCACCACTGGTGTTTTGTGGAAAAGCACATGTAAGATTCTGCAACAGTCTCTGCTGATACTCCTGCATGCGTGCATCCCTTTCTATGGCAGGAATAATTTCTGCAAATTTACTTTTGTACCGGGGATCTAACAGTGTGGCAACCCAGTAGTCAGGATTATTTCTAATTCTCACAATTCGAGGGTCATGTTGCAGGTAGTGCAGCAAGAAGGCACTCATGTGTGTTGCGCATCCAGGAGCACCAAGTCCCTGTTGTGTTGGTGGTGAAGTAACAATCTTGCTTCCTTCCTCTGTCCTCTCCCCCCAACCTCGCACAACAGAAATGTGATCAAGGTCTCCCTCATCTGATGATTCTTCCATCAGTTCGTCCTCCACTTCTTCCTGGGCTCCTGCACCTTCCTCACTAGTTTGGCTGCTACCATGCGCCCGGGTAAATCCATCTCCCCCACCATCACATGCCTGCCGCCTTGGTGCTGCCGACCGTCTGGACCTTGCAGATGTTAGCCCTTCCGCATACATCGCCTCCTCCTCTACTTCCTCCACCTCCTCTTGTGCCACCACCTGACTCCGAATTCTGTTTAACATGTGCTCCAGCATGTAAATCACCGGAATAGTCATGCTGATAATGGCATCGTCAGCACTAAACATCTTCGTCGCCATTTCAAAACTGCAGAAGGGTGCATAGGTCCCTGATCTGAGACCACTCCTCCAGTGTGATTTGCCCCACCTCTGGATCTCATTGGCCCAGGCTATACATCAGAACGTATTGCACCAGGGCTTGTCGGTGCTGCCACAGTCGCTGCAACATGTGCTGAGTTGAATTCCACCAGGTAGGCACATCGCATTTTAGCCGGTGAAGTGGCAGGCCCAACGACTTCTGTAGAGATGTAAGTCGCTGAGCTGCGGGATGCGAACGGCGGAAGTGAGCACACAGCGACCGTGCCCTCTGCAGAAGGCCTTCTAGTCCGGGATAGTGGGTTAAAAATTGCAGGACAACCAGGTTCAACACGTGAGCCATACAAGGCACGTGTGTGACAGTGCCCCGGCGAAGGGCCGCACCCAGGTTTCCAGCATTGTCGCACACGGCCTTCCCTGGTTTCAGGTCCAGTGGAGACAACCATTCATGAAATTGGTTCTCCAGAGCTGACCACAACTCCTCAGCTGTGTGACTCACATTTCCCAGGCATTTCAAAGTAAAAACCGCCTGATGACGTTGAGACCTACTGCCAGCATAGTCAGAAGGAGTGCAGGATCCCTTCTGCGCAGTTAGAAAGCTTGTGGCATGACCAGACAGGTTTTGGGTGCAGCTGTAGGACCGAGAGGAGGTTGAGGAGGCAGAAGCAGTGGAGGAACTTTGAGATAAAGAGGATTGACGCACAACTCGTGGGGATGGCAAGACTTGGACAGCAGCCCCTTGTCCTGCTGTTACCATAGTTACCCAGTGCCCAGTCAGCGACATGTAACGCCCCTGTCCATGCCAACTCGTCCAAGTGTCTGTGGTGAAATGCACCCTGTCACACACAGAGTTTCTCAAAGAAGCGGTGATGTTGTGTGCGACATGCTGGTGGAGCGCAGGCACACCTTTCTTTGAGAAGTAGTGCCGATTGGGCATCTGGTACTGGGGCACTGCGACGGACATAAGGTCTCGAAAATCCTCTGTGTCCACCAGGCAGAAAGGCAGCATTTCTGTAGCCAAGAGCTTGCAGATGGTGAAATTCAACCTCTTAGCTTTCTCATGCCTAGGAGGAAATGGTCTTTTACTTGTCCACATCTGAGGGACCGAGGGCTGGCTGTTGTGCTTAGACGGGGTTGATAAGGGTGTCCCCGGCAAACTGGCTGTCTGTGAGGAAGATGCAGGCGGACATGTTAGGTTGCCTTGATCCAAAGGTGGTGCTATTGATGTCGGACAGCGCTCAACACCAGCTGGTGTTACCACCTCCAAATAAAATGATGACCTGCCAATCACGCTGGCTGTTGCGGGTAAAGAGGTGGCTGGTCTGCGCCCAAAAACAGGTGTGACTGCTGTCCCCCCAGTCACAGAGGATGAAGAGGCCGCGGATGCACAAGATATGGCAGACGGTGGTTGGCCCGGCCGGCTAGGCCGCATTGTAGCACACTGAGCTTCCCACTGCAACTTATGCTTCATGTCCATGTGCCGGTTCATGCATGAAGTACTCAAACTATGTATTTTTTGGCCTCTACTTAGCTTTTGCTGACAAATATTACAGATAACACGAGTTGGGTCATCTTTATCGATCTGAAAAAATGCCCAGGCTATGCAAGGCTTAGCACCCATGCGACCTGAAGAGCCACCACGACTTGTGGTGAGAGGCAGAGTTGTGTTTGAGGATGCAGTTGTTGACGTGCTTCCAGTACTACGTCTCTGTCCAGGAAGGCGCAACCTGACCTCGTCGTCACTAGCATCCTCCTCCACCTCCTCTGCTGACCTCATCTCTTGGCCGACTGTGGGTTGACAGTAAGTGGGATCTCCAACCTCATCATCATCACCCTGTGCGTTATCACACCCGTCGTCCTCAGAGCCAACCTGTTCCTGCACTGACAAAAAACTAAAGTTGTCGCTCCAATCAGGTATTTGAGTCTCATCATCGTCTTCCTCATTGTCTCCACCAACAGGAGTTACAGTTTGGGAATGAGGGTCTACATTATGGTCAGAACCTTCTACGTCTGGTCCTGGATCTGACTCATAAATATTCTGGGCATCAGTGCAGATCATTTCCTCGTCTGGATTCACAGAAGCGCTGGAGTTGACCTCTGATTCCCAGACTATAGTATGAGTAAACAGCTCTGCAGACTCAAGCATCTGTTCTACCTCATACTCAGACGGACAGCTGGAGATTTGGGAGCTGTGAGGAAGCAAGTGCGATTGGGGTGACACCTTTGAGGACTGGAGTATTTGTGATGTTGAAGTTGATGTGGAGGAGAGCCCACTCAAAGGAACACTTGATATCCGTTGAAGCACCTGCTGTTTTTGTGCCTCATCTGGAATTTGTAGCGATTGTCGTGGCCGTAAGAAAGGTGTCGGGGTCGTAGCGACATTCCACTCGTCCTCCAGTCACTCCAAATTAAGGCTATGAGCATGGGTCAACCATTCAAAGAATGAGTCAGACAACAAGCTGGTTCAAACTCAGAGCATGCTCAGAAGGCTACTGGCAAGCCACGATCTCAGCAATGTTCTGTCTTTATTTCCGCATGCACAAACTTAAATACACTACGTAATGGGGAGGGGAAACGGAGTGTTTGGGGCGGGGTAAGCCATAAATGTCTAGTATCCAGCCACTCCTGATTGGTCCACGTCTCCTTAACTCAGTCTCTGGGCAGACAACAGTCAGTTGATGTTTTGGTTTCATTTTTCTGAAACAGGTGCTTGGCTGATACCGGCGCCATCTTAGCATAAGTTTCGATCTAAGTAACATGTAGCAAGGAAAGCTTATTGTTATAAGACACAAAATGGTGGTTAGTACATAAGCAAAGCATATAAAAGTATAAAAGTATAAAAGTAGAGAAATATATATTCTTTTTTACCCTGACATTCCCCCCTAAACACTAAGCTTTCCCTTGCTTCGGGGCCTTTGAGACTGTCCATGTGTGGGGAGAGGGGAGGTGGATTTCTTCACCCAATCATCTTAGAGACTGCCCCCTTATGGGACGTCCCCAAACAATTGAGCCCTACCCTAAATGACACATGGAGTTCTCCCAACTGACCCTAAAATAAATCTCTCAGTTGAACTCTGTCATGGGGGGGGGCTGGTCAGGCTTATTCAAAAGAGTGTATTTCTCCATATCTTCCTTACTGGTATCATCATGTAACAGAGATGTGGTTTCTTGATTCAGAAAGGTCCCGGAGGTTGGGACAGCATTGGTTATAGCTTTCCTGTATAAGGGGACTATGCAGCATAGGACCACCAGGCCCAATACTAGTAGACCTCCCATTACTAGACAAACTTGTTGGAGGAATCCCTTGAGCCCTCCCAACCAACCTGAGAAAAAGGAGGTATCTACCCCTGTGTGGTAGCTGTCCACCCTGGGACAGACAGTAAGCATATGGAAAGGATATAGAAGAAGGTAGTCATCTTTTATAGACTCGTTCTGTCTCTCTTGCAGTGGGAGGCGTGAATCCAGGTGCTCTTGCCCTCAAGCTTCAGAGCCATCGGGGTGGTGAGAAGCACAGTGTACGGTCCCTCGAACCGCGGCTGGAGGCAGTCTTTCCGGACAAACTTCTTCACATACACTAGATCGCCTGGGATGAAATCATGTACTGCATCACCTGTAGATTCTGGGAGAGAAGCAGATACTGGAGAGCGGGTGTTAGTCAATTCTCTAGACAAGGCAATCACAAATTTTACCACTCTATCATGTGTTTCAGACAACTCTTGAGGCCTAATCTCTCCTATCTTGGGTGGGGTCCCAAACAAAATTCTATAGGGAGTCAGCCCATGTTTGGCCTGAGGAGTGTGTGTGATATGATACAATACTATGGGGAGTGGGTCGGGCCAGGGGAGGGGATGATCTTAGGTCATTTTCAAGAGCTGGGTCTTGAGGGTGGAATTCATTCTCTCCACTTTGCCTGAACTGGCAGGATGGTATGGAGTGTGGAGGCCCAAATCTGTTTCCAACATGTTCCAGAGTTCTTCGTAGATATTTGCTGTGAAAGCTGGTCCTTGATCCGATTCTATGACTTGGGGAACTCCAAATCTGCAGGCAATTTCAGTGATCAGTTTTTTGGCTGTGACTTTAGCAGTCATGTTGACAACCGGGTAGGCCTCGGGCCAGGCTGAGAACATATCCACGGCTACCAAAACGTACTCCTATTTTCCTGCTTTAGGCATTTGGATATGGTCGACTTGTATTCTCTGCCAAGGGTAGTCTGGTTTAGCCAGGTGTTGGAGAGGGACCCGTGCCGCACATGTTGGGTTGCAGGTAACGCAGACAGAGCAGGATTTTGAGTACGCAGTCACAGTGGAAGAGATTCCGGGTGCAAAGTACAGTTTCTTGATACATGCCAAGGCTTGATTCTTTCCTCTGTGTGTAGGCCCGTGAGCCCATGCTGCCACAGCTGAGTACATGCGCAGGGCAAGCAAGGTTTTCTGTCCACTTGATAAAGAGCTGAGTCGACCTTTAAATCTTTGCGACCTGCCAGCACGGCTCCCGCCGCTTTCCATTGCTTGACTTCTTCAGTGGGGGGTCTTCCTTTGTTCCTCACACAATTTTTCTTCAGGCATCTTGACCCCCCTGGATTCCACTCGTGTCTCCGCTGGACTTGTATGGTCTTCCGCCGGCTGTTCTTTGGCTCTTGCTCTAGTAAGCGCCACAACTACGGTTTGCAGGGTCTCCCCCATCTCTTCTTCCTTTTCCTGCCACTTTGATGACACATTCTCCACTGCTGCAGTCTTGGCTGCTCGGTCAGCTAGGTGGTTGCCCCTGGCTTCTCTGGATTCTAGTCTTCCATGAGCCTTGACCTTGATAACAGCAACCTGAATGGGTAGTTCCAGGGCCTTCATTAGGGCCTTAATCCATGAGACATGTTTCACTGGTGTACCTGCAGCTGTGATGAATCCTCTAGACTTCCACAAGAGTCCAGAATCATTGCAAATTCCATGTCCATACCTGCAATCGGTATATACATATTCGCCTTTGTTCCTGCTGCCAGGTGGCAGGCCTCTGTGAGAGCCACAAGTTCAGCTTCTTGTGCAGACATGTATGGTGGTAGAGCTTCAGCCTTGAGGACTGTTAGGTCCGTTGTGACAGCATATCCCGTGTGGAACTTCCCTTGAGGGTCTGCGAGCGGATGTGCCACCATATTCTCTGGAGCAGAAGTCTCTTCCTGCAAAATTTTTATACAATCATGAGGTTCCACCAATGGACCTTCACCCTCTTCACCTTCCCCCCTAGAAGGTGGAAGCAAAGTGGCAGGATTGATAGTCAGACATCTGGTAAATGTTATATTGGAGGGCAACAATAGGGAACACTGCAGCCGCAGGTGTTTTTGGTTGGTTAGATGTTTCGGAGATGTTTGTTGCAGAACAGCTGAGAGATCATGGCCGGCCTGTATAACTAGATCATGTCCAAGGACGATAGCTGACTTGTCAAGGAGGATGTGAGCAGCGTGGACCGCCTTAAGGGACGTGGGGGCAGTTCGGGCGACAGGGTCCAGGCGGGCTGAGTAGTAGCCCAAAGGCCGATACTTATGATCATAACGTTGTGCTAGAACTCCAGAGGCATGACCTTCCGATTCCGAGACAAAGAGGTGAAATGGCTGAGTATAGTCTGGTAAGCCCATGGCCGGGGCAGAGACAACAGCCTGTTTAAGGCGGTCAAAACATAGTCTGTGTTGATGAGAAACACGTGGATCTTCAGCATGAAGCCAAACTGAGCCTTCATCCTTGAGACAGTCGTACAGAGGTTGCATGAGCTTTGAGGCATCAGGGATCCATTGCCTGCAGTAAGTGATGAGGCCAAGGAAAGTCTGCATAGCAGAGTAGGTGGTTGGGAAGGTGATATCCATGATGGCTTGTTTTCTTTCTTCAGTTAGATGTCTAGCACCTTGTGATATACGATGTCCGAGGAAAATGACCTTGGGCAGACACCATTGGACTTCGCCTTTCGAGACTTTACAGTTAGCTGAGTGAAGAAACCAGAATAGGGATGCTGACATCTCTGGCAAATTTTCTTCAGTGCCACAGAGTAAAAGATCATCCACATACTGTAGAAGGGTGACCTGAGGGTTCTCTTGAACCCATGGCTTCAGAATAGACTTCATAGAATGAGCGAATTGGTTAGGAGAGTTCTGGGCTCTTTGCGGAGTCCTGGTCCATGTAAGCTGTGCTCCTTGAAAGGTGAAGGCAGAAAGAAACCACGAATCTTCATGTAAGGGTATACTGAAGAAGGCATTGGCCAGATCTAACACCGTAAACAAGGTGGCCGTTGGAGGCAGCTGAGACAAGAGGGTGTTTGGGTTAGGTACCACTGGAGTTTCTAAAATGGTAGCAGCATTGACGGCTCCGAGATCCTGAACCAACTGGTATCTTGGAGACTCTCCCGGAATGGTTTTCTTTTTTTACAGGAAAGAGGGGTGTATTGTATGGAGATACACATCTGACAAGGACTTTGTTCTTGTGCAGCCTTGAGGGGGTATTGTGGCAACCGTGGGTACCTGTGTCCAGGCTTGAGGTGTACTCGGACCGGGGGAACCTGCAGGAGGCCGACGTCCTCTGGCCTACTGGACCACAGAGAGTGAGGGAACTGTGAGGTTGTATGGTCATCATCATGAGAGGGAAGGCTTTAAGAACACAGCGGTCTTCAGTCCCTTGTTCGGAATGAGGGTCCCGCAAAAGAAGCTCCATACCATGGTTTCCGAAGGTAATTGTTGCCTTCATCCGCTCTAAGAGATCGGCTCCCAACAGATTGACAGGGCAAGTTTCAGAGACCAAGAATCTTGTGAGTACTCCGGTGAATGGTCCTGCAGACACAGGGACTGTGAGTGGAGAGGAAATATGTTGGCCTTCCACCCCAACATAGGTGAGGGTATCCGGTGATAGGGATACAGAAGGAGGGAGCTGTGCAGAGGAAATGACAGATGTGGCCGCCCCAGTGTCCACCAGGAACTTCAATGGTTGATGGTCCACCTGTAAAGTGACAGTCCCACAGGCGGCCGTGGGGTGCGTAGCCGGGAAAGTGGACACTGGTTGACCGGGCCGTCATTGGCGTGGGTGAGATGGTTCACGGGAAGGTCCATGGTTGTGTGGACCGTCATGAAATGAGCGGTCATGGTACTGTCTGCGGGTTGGACAGTCTCTGAGAATGTGATTAGGGTTACCACATTCCCAACACAGTATGCGTCCTTCAGAATCACGAGATTGTCTCTTGTCTCTAGGTGGCCCCCTGTCATCTCTTCTGTCTTGTCTTCTATATGTGGGAGGAGTATCATCACCTGTGCCTTTAACCATTACCCACTTGATTCCATGTTGGTTGCCAGGGGGTGGGTAGCTTTCATGAGCTTGATATACCATGGCAGGAGCGGCTTTCTTCCTTGGCTTAGTATCCTTTTCCATTTTTAGCATTGATTTTTGGAAAGCTTTAACGATGTCCACCGCGTCGTTGAAGGAAGAAGAACGAATCTCGGGCCGTACTCTCAGGACTTCATCTCTGAGAGCGTCTTGTAGGCCATCTACTAGGGCCTGAACCAACAGGACGGCCTGCGTCTTGACGTGAGGACTGTATCCGAGATCCTCAAAATGCATGCTGAGTCTTGCAGCATATCTTTCCACAGATTCATCAGGGTCTTGTTGAACATCTTGTACAGACCCAGCTTGATCTGACAAGCGATCCTCAGCCCCGGTTGCACCATAAATGGCTCTGATTGTGTCCAAGCGTCTAGCATACTGCATGGGAGATTTATCGGGATCAGGAAGCTTTGAGACCAAAGTGTCTACTTGTACTGGGGTAAAGGGTTGATATTTGATCATCCCTAAAGGTCCAGGAACTTGTTGAGGACCGGGCAGCGTCGCTTGTTCCTTGGTGGTGTTTGGGGTGGCCGCTAGGGAGGATTCTTCAGGCAACAGAACCGCATTGGGAATCGGTGTCGGGGAGGAGGTTGCCACTAGTAGCTCAAGGGCCAAAGGCATAGCAACATGAACTGCTGGACAACGAACACAGACAATGCGTATCGAGTCCAATCCATGACGGAGGGTCTCTATGCCTTCCTTGAGGGCCAGTACGTGTTCCTTCATGCACGGCCCGAGTGGGTAGCCGAAAATTCCAGAAGATATGAGTGGTATCGCTAAAGTGCGTCTGGGCATATCCTGATGACTTAATTTTCCTGCATGAAGGAGTACTGAACGGATGGTAGATGCGAGAGTGGAACGTGACTCTTCAGGGTTCCGGGAGTCATAAATAGGACCCACTGCATGTATGATGACATCAGCAGGCAGTTTACCCGCACGGGTGACTAAGGTCTGGCCTTGTGAAAGCTCTCCATTTTCGGCTAAGTGAGCCTGGCATTCTGCAGCCAGAGTAGAACCAGCAGCAAGGGAAATTTTGCGAGCCAATCCTCCAACATGGCTCATACAGGCGTTTGCAGGGTTGACTATGGCCCCCACCCGATGTGTAAGGATGTCACCATAGCCTATTGACAGAGTGACAGGGCGTCCTGATGGGTCTACTAGATTACGGGAGAGGCAGGGGTCCCAAACTTCTGAGAGGCTGGGGGGTGGTGTTCTTTCAGCAGTTGCTTGGAGCAAGGGCCGGAGTACGGGTAATGGATGTGGGGTGGAGGATGCCATAGGAGACGTATGGGGTAAAGGAGGGGGGGGCTGGAGTATCTTGAGCCCATCCCTCATCTGGCTCCGTATCGTCTTGAGTAACAGTATGTTGGCGGAGGGAGAGCAGTCTGGCCTGAAATTCTGGGGAGTTGAGGAGGATATCCCCAGGGTTGTGGGTGACTCCCATAGGAAACAGGGGAAGCGTCTCAGCATCGTGGACTGGAGCAGAGGGTGTCACATTAGTTTCACATGGGTACTATGGGACTGCGGGCTTTTCCACCTGTGCTGGTGGCTGGTAATATGCACCGGACGGATCTAGTAGTGGATATAGGCTGGATTGGGGCTTTCCGGGCCTCCCACAACAAGTAAGAGGTGTAGCAAGATGGCCGTGGGAGGGAGGAGTTAGAGTGGAAGTGGGATTGTTCTTGGAGGCAGGCTGGGCATCGTGCCATGGGTGGCCCGCCCCAGAGACACAGCAGAACTCCGCCCAAGGTGGGTTTTGCTCTCCACACACCCGACACGTCCACCCCTCCGGTGATTTGTTGTTGGCACCATAATAGGGCGGTGGCTGAGGGCTCGGTGTAGTGACAGGCATTAAAGGTGCAACGGCCATTTTGGGGGCACATAACAAATCACAGTTTGCAGCTTTCATGTATCCGAACAAAGGCTCGGCATTCTCTGCCCCCCCCACACCATCTACTTCTTTCCAGCCTTCAGACTTCAAATCATTCGCTACTCTAAGATGTGCTTGAGCCTGGTGCAGAAGTCCTCACCCAGCTTTCCCAATTTCTGTGTAACACATTCTTTCTACACTGAAAGCTAAAGCCTGCCTGTACTGGATAAGCTTATCATGTTATACAAATTCCTAACATTCTTCTTGCCTTCTTGCCTTCCCGTAACTCCACTAACTGGCTTAACTCCCACAGCAGCATTCCGCAACTTACGAGATCTTTCAAATTTGAATATACGCAACATTTTCTTATAGAATGCAATGATCTGTCGCGACTCAGATCACTGGTGCAGTCCACAGGTCGCCACTCCTCAGTGTAGAGCACACCTCAATACACTGATGAGATAGAGAGACACCTCAATCTAACTCCTTTCCTAGCCTTGAATGGCGACTTTACAGTGCGACTCACCACGGCACCCTGACTACAGGTCACCACCCGTCAGTGTAGAGACACCTCAATACACTGATGAGATAGAGAGACACCTCAATCTATCTCTTTTCCTACCACGGCACCACCCGACAGTGTAGAGACACCTCAATACAGTGATGAGATAGAGAGACACCTCAATCTATCTCCTTTCCTAGCACGGCACTACCCGACAGTGTAGAGACACCTCAATACACTGTTTCCTAACCTTGACTATACAGCAGTCTCTGTGTTAGACGAAGAGCACTCCTCAATTCGTCACCGATTCTTTCTCCCTTACACTTCAATTCAAGGACGGCTTGGAATCGACTATCAGTCACGGGAGGCAGCTATCTAAGAAAAGTACAGTGACTGGGGGAGGAGGAGGTGGTGTGCACACGAGCACGCGCAGGCATGCGACGTCACTCGGTCTCACAGTTGCTGGTACGGGACGTGGCGCGGGACGCCCAAGGTCTCACCACTCGACAGGTCACCCACCCAGATCCAAACTGATAATCCCACAGGAACAGCTGCGGCTGACATACAGGCAAGTGAAACATATAAAATATATCTCAACTTACCGTGTTCAATGGAGGTTCATCAGGCCTCAAATTCAGCCGCCGCGGTCACCACCAGGGAAGTCAGCAATATGGGTCCGAGAGGGCGGCGTACCGCTAGCCACGCCCCACGTTGGGCGCCATTTGTCGGGGTCGTAGCGACATTCCACTCGTCCTCCAGTCACTCCAAATTAAGGCTATGAGCATGGGTCAACCATTCAAAGAATGAGTCAGACAACAAGCTGGTTCAAACTCAGAGCATGCTCAGAAGGCTACTGGCAAGCCACGATCTCAGCAATGTTCTGTCTTTATTTCCGCATGCACAAACTTAAATACACTACGTAATGGGGAGGGGAAAGGGAGTGTTCGGGGCGGGGTAAGCCATAAATGTCTAGTATCCAGCCACTCCTGATTGGTCCACGTCTCCTTAACTCAGTCTCTGGGCAGACAACAGTCAGTTGATGTTTTGGTTTCATTTCTCTGAAACAGGTGCTTGACTGATACCGGCGCCATCTTAGAATAAGTTTCGATCTAAGTAACACGTAGCAAGGAAAGTTTATTGTTATAAGACACAAAATGGTGGTTAGTACATAAGCAAAGCATATAAAAGTATAAAAGTATAAAAGTAGAGAAATATATATTCTTTTTTACCCTGACAAAGGGATCTTATCACATTGTCCGCTAAAAGAAGTAGACATTTTAGTTTGGCTGGAAGATGGTCTTTCTTCTGCACATGTTACTGTTGCTTTAACACCTACCCCACAGACACAACCTTTTTTCCCCTTCCCAACACGCCTATTCCCCTTTCCACCAGCAGCAGGCCTTTTTCCACTCATTTTGGTGGTTAACTAATTCACAACTCTGGAGTTATTTGCACAAAAAAACAATGGATGGGAACCGAGCAGAGCTGAGTGGCCAAACTGTGGTATTAGGCCAAAATTATTGGCTGGGTTAGATGCAGAAAAAAATTATATTCAATTTGAAACCTGATGGAGGTCAGTATAGATGGACTAATAGAGAAAGTCCCACACACTGCTAGAGGGCCAAATATTTTTTCAGAGCTAGATGCAGATAAAAATTATTTTTAATTTGCAACCTGATGGAGGTCAGTATAGATGGACTAATAGAGAAAGTCCCACACACTGCTAGAAGGCCAAATATTTTTTCAGAGCTAGATGCAGACAAAAAATTATTTTGAATTTGCAACGTGATGGAGGTCAGTATAGATGGACTAATAGAACAAGTCCCACACACTGCTAGAAGGCCAAATATTTTTTCAGAGCTAGATGCAGACAAAAAATTATTTTGAATTTGCAACGTGATGGAGGTCAGTATAGATGGACTAATAGAACAAGTCCCACACACTGCTAGAAGGCCAAATATTTTTTCAGAGCTAGATGCAGAAAAAAATTATATTCAGTTTGCAACCTGATGGAGGTCAGTATAGATGGACTAATAGAACAAGTCCCACACATTGCTAAAAGCCCAAATATTTTTTCAGAGCGAGATGCAGAAAAAAATTATATTCAATTTGCAACCTGATGGAGGTCAGTATAGATGGACTAATAGAGAAAGTCCCACACACTGCTAGAAGGCCAAAAATTTTTTCAGAGCTAGATACAGACAAAAAATTACTTTAAATTTGCAACCTGATGGAGGTCAGTATAGGTGGAATAATAGAACAAGTCCCAAACACTGCTAGAAGGCCAAATATTTTTTCAGAGCTATATGCAGAAAAAAATTATATTCAGTTTGCAACCTGATGGAGGTCAGTATAGATGGACTAATAGAACAAGTCCCACACACTGCTAGAAGCCCAAATATTTTTTCAGAGCTAGATGCAGAAAAAAATATGTTCAGTTTGCAACCTGATGGAGGTCAGTATAGATGGACTGATAGAGAAAGTCCCACACACTGCTAGAAGGCCAAATATTTTTTCAGAACTAGATGCAGACAAAAAATTATTTTTAATTTGCAACCTGATGGAGGTCAGTATAGATGGACTAATAAAGAAAGTCCCACACACTGCTAGAAGGCCAAATATTTTTTCAGAGCTAGATGCAGATAAAAATTATTTTTAATTTTAACCTGATGGAGGTCAGTATAGATGGACTAATAGAACAAGTTCCACACACAGCTAGAAGCCCAAATATTTTTTCAGAGGTAGATGCAGATAAAAATTATTTTTAATTTGCAACCTGATGGAGGTCAGTATAGATGGACTAATAGAGAAAGTCCCACACACTGCTAGAAGGCCAAATATTTTTTCAGAGCTAGATGCAGACAAAAAATTATTTTGAATTTGCAACGTGATGGAGGTCAATATAGATGGACTAATAGAACAAGTCCCACACACTGCTAGAAGGCCAAATATTTTTTCAGAGCTAGATGCAGATAAAAATTATTTTTAATTTGTAACCTGATGGAGGTCAGTATAGATGGACTAATAGAGAAAGTCCCACATACTGCTAGAAGGCCAAATATTTTTTCAGAGCTAGATGCAGAAAAAAATTATATTCAGTTTGCAAAATGATGGAGGTCAGTATAGATGGACTAATAGAACAAGTCCCACACACAGCAAGAAGCCCAAATATTTTTTCAGAGCTAGATGCAGATAAAAATTATTTTTAATTTGCAACCTGATGGAGGTCAGTATAGATGGACTAATAGAGAAAGTCCCACACACTGCTAGAAGGCCAAATATTTTTTCAGAGCTAGATGCAGAAAAAAATTATATTCAGTTTGCAACCTGATGGAGGTCAGTATAGATGGACTAATAGAGAAAGTCCCACACAATGCTAGAAGGCCAAATATTTTTTCAGAGCTAGATGCAGATAAAAAATTATTTTGAATTTGCAACGTGATAGAGGTCAGTATAGATGGACTAATAGAACAAGTCCCACACACTGCTAGAAGGCCAAATATTTTTTCAGAGCTAGATGCAGAAAAAAATTATATTCAGTTTGCAACCTGATGGAGGTTAGTATAGATGGACTAATAGAACAAGTCCCACACACTGCTAGAAGCCCAAATATTTTTTCAGAGCTAGATGCAGATAAAAAATTATTTTGAATTTGCAACGTGATGGAGGTCAGTATAGATGGACTAATAGAACAAGTCCCACACACTGCTAGAAGGCCAAATATTTTTTCAGAGCTAGATGCAGAAAAAAATTATATTCAGTTTGCAACCTGATCGAGGTCAGTATAGATGGACTAATAGAACAAGTCCCACACACAGCAAGAAGCCCAAATATTTTTTCAGAGGTAGATGCAGATAAAAATTATTTTTAATTTGCAACCTGATGGAGGTCAGTATAGATGGACTAATAGAGAAAGTCCCACACACTGCTAGAAGGCCAAATATTTTTTCAGAGCTAGATGCAGA
Organism: Phyllobates terribilis; assembly: GCF_046119375.1. NCBI lineage: Eukaryota > Metazoa > Chordata > Amphibia > Anura > Dendrobatidae > Phyllobates > Phyllobates terribilis. The sequence goes on from NW_027362764.1 coordinate 452,281,074, forward strand.
CAAAAAATTATTTTGAATTTGCAACGTGATGGACGACAGTATAGATGGACTAATAGAACAAGTCCCACACACTGCTAGAAGGCCAAATATTTTTTCAGAGCTAGATGCAGAAAAAAATTATATTCAGTTTGCAACCTGATGGAGGTCAATATAGATGGACTAATAGAACAAGTCCCACACACTGCTAGAAGCCCAAATATTTTTTCAGAGGTAGATGCAGAAAAAAAATATATTCAGTTTGCAACCTGATGGAGGTCAGTATAGATGGACTAATAGAGAAAGTCCCACACTCTGCTAGAAGGCCATATATTTTTTCAGAGCTAGATGCAGACAAAAAAATATTTTTAATTTGCAACCTGATGGAGGTCAGTATAGATGGACTAATAGAGAAAGTCACACACACTGCTAGAAGTCCAAATATTTTTTCAGAGCTAGATGCAGATAAAAATTATTTTTAATTTGCAACCTGATGGAGGTCAGTATAAATCGAATAATAGAGAAAGTCTCACACACTGCTAGAAGGCCAAATATTTTTTCAGAGCTAGATGCAGAAAAAAATTATATTCAGCTTGCAACCTGATGGAGGTCAGTATAGATGGACTAATAGAACACGTTCCACACACAGCTAGAAGCCCAAATATTTTTTCAGAGGTAGATGCAGATAAAAATTATTTTTAATTTGCAACCTGATGGAGGTCAGTATAGATGGACTAATAGAGAAAGTCCCACACACTGCTAGAAGGCCAAATATTTTTTCAGAGCTAGATGCAGACAAAAAATTATTTTGAATTTGCAACGTGATGGAGGTCAGTATAGATGGACTAATAGAACAAGTCCCACACACTGCTAGAAGGCCAAATATTTTTTCAGAGCTAGATGCAGATAAAAATTATTTTTAATTTGCAACCTGATGGAGGTCAGTATAGATGGACTAATAGAGAACGTCCCACACACTGCTAGAAGGCCAAATATTTTTTCAGAGCTAGATGCAGAAAAAAATTATATTCAGTTTGAACCCTGATGGAGGTCAGTATAGATGGACTAATAGAGAAAGTCCCACACACTGCTAGAAGGCCAAATATTTTTTCAGAGCTAGATGCAGATAAAAAACTTATTTTGAATTTGCAACGTGATGGAGGTCAGTATAGATGGACTAATAGAACAAGTCCCACACACTGCTAGAAGGCCAAATATTTTTTCAGAGCTAGATGCAGAAAAAAATTATATTCAGTTTGCAACCTGATGGAGGTTAGTATAGATGGACTAATAGAACAAGTCCCACACACTGCTAGAAGCCCAAATATTTTTTCAGAGCTAGATGCAGATAAAAAATTATTTTGAATTTGCAACGTGATGGAGGTCAGTATAGATGGACTAATAGAACAAGTCCCACACACTGCTAGAAGGCCAAATATTTTTTCAGTGCTAGATGCAGAAAAAAATTATATTCAGTTTGCAACCTGATGGAGGTCAGTATAGATGGACTAATAGAACAAGTCCCACACACAGCAAGAAGCCCAAATATTTTTTCAGAGGTAGATGCAGATAAAAATTATTTTTAATTTGCAACCTGATGGAGGTCAGTATAGATAGACTAATAGAGAAAGTCCCACACACTGCTAGAAGGCCAAATATTTTTTCAGAGCTAGATGCAGACAAAAAATTATTTTGAATTTGCAACGTGATGGACGTCAGTATAGATGGACTAATAGAACAAGTCCCACACACTGCTAGAAGGCCAAATATTTTTTCAGAGCTAGATGCAGAAAAAAATTATATTCAGTTTGCAACCTGATGGAGGTCAGTATAGATGGACTAATAGAACAAGTCCCACACACTGCTAGAAGCCCAAAAATTTTTTCAGAGGTAGATGCAGAAAAAAAATATATTCAGTTTGCAACGTGATGGAGGTCAGTATAGATGGACTAATAGAGAAAGTCCCACACACTGCTAGAAGGCCATATATTTTTTCAGAGCTAGATGCAGACAAAAAATAATTTTTAATTTGCAACCTGATGGAGGTCAGTATAGATGGACTAACAGAGAAAGTCCAACACACTGCTAGAAGGCCAAATATTTTTTCAGAGCTAGATGCAGATAAAAATTATTTTTAATTTGCAACCTGATGGAGGTCAGTATAGATGGACTAATAGAGAAAGTTCCACACACTGCTAGAAGGCCAAATATTTTTTCAGAGCTAGATGCAGAAAAAAATTATATTCAGTTTGCAACCTGATGGAGGTCAGTATAGATGGACTAATAGAGAAAGTCCCACACACTGCTAGAAGGCCAAATATTTTTTCAGAGCTAGATGCAGATAAAAAATTATTTTGAATTTGCAACGTGATGGAGGTCAGTATAGATGGACTAATTGAACAAGTCCCACACACTGCTAGAAGGCCAAATATTTTTCAGAGCTAGATGCAAAAAAAAATTATATTCAGTTTGCAACCTGATGGAGGTCAGTATAGATGGACTAATAGATCAAGTCCCACACAATGCTAGAAGCCCAAATATTTTTTCAGAGCTAGATGCAGGAAAAAATTATATTTAATTTGCAACCTGATGGAGGTCAGTATAGATGGACTAAAAAAGAAAGTCCCACACACTGCTAGAAGGCCAAATCTTTTTTCAGAGCTAGATGCAGACAAAAAATTATTTTGAATTTGCAACCTGATGGAGGTCAGTATAGGTGGACTAATAGAACAAGTCCCACACACTACTAGAAGGCCAAATATTTTTTCAGAGCTAGATGCAGAAAAAATTATATTCAGTTTGCAACCTGATGGAGGTCAGTATAGATGGACTAATAGAACAAGTTCCACACACAGCTAGAAGCCCAAATATTTTTTCAGAGGTAGATGCAGATAAAAATTATTTTTTATTTGCAACCTGATGGAGGTCAGTATAGATGGACTAATAGAGAAAGTCCCACACACTGCTAGAAGGCCAAATATTTTTTCAGAGCTAGATGCAGACAAAAAATTATTTTGAATTTGCAACGTGATGGAGGTCAATATAGATGGACTAATAGAACAAGTCCCACACACTGCTAGAAGGCCAAATATTTTTTCAGAGCTAGATGCAGATAAAAATTATTTTTAATTTGTAACCTGATGGAGGTCAGTATAGATGGACTAATAGAGAAAGTCCCACACACTGCTAGAAGGCCAAATATTTTTTCAGAGCTAGATGCAGACAAAAAATTATTTTTAATTTGCAACCTAATTGAGGTCAGTATAGATGGACTAATAGAGAAAGTCCCACACACTGCTAGAGGGCCAAATATTTTTTCAGAGCTAGATGCAGATAAAAATTATTTTTAATTTGCAACCTGATGAAGGTCAGTATAGATGGACTAATAGAGAAAGTCCCACACACTGCTAAAAGTCCAAATATTTTTTCAGAGCTAGATGCAGATAAAAAATATTTTTAATTTGCAACCTGATGGAGGTCAGTATAGATGGACTAATAGAGAAAGTCCCACACACTGCTAGAAGGCCAAATATTTTTTCAGAGCTAGATGCAGAAAAAAATTATATTCAGTTTGCAACCTGATGGAGGTCAGTATAGATGGACTAATAGAACACGTCCCACACACAGCTAGAAGCCCAAATATTTTTTCAGAGGTAGATGCAGATAAGAATTATTTTTAATTTGCAACCTGATGGAGGTCAGTATAGATGGACTAATAGAGAAAGTCCCACACACTGCTAGAAGGCCAAATATTTTTTCAGAGCTAGATGCAGACAAAAAATTATTTTGAATTTGCAACGTGATGGAGGTCAGTATAGATGGACTAATAGAACAAGTCCCACACACTGCTAGAAGGCCAAATATTTTTTCAGAGCTAGATGCAGATAAAAATTAATTTTAATTTGCAACCTGATGGAGGTCAGTATAGATGGACTAATAGAGAAAGTCCCACACACTGCTAGAAGGCCAAATATTTTTTCAGAGCTAGATGCAGAAAAAAATTATATTCAGTTTGCAACCTGATGGAGGTCAGTATAGATGGACTAATAGAACAAGTACCACACACTGCTAGAAGCCCAAATATTTTTTCAGAGCTAGATGCAGATAAAAAATTATTTTGAATTTGCAACGTGATGGAGGTCAGTATAGATGGACTAATAGAACAAGTCCCACACACTGCTAGAAGGCCAAATATTTTTTCAGAGCTAGATGCAGAAAAAAATTATATTCAGTTTGCAACCTGATCGAGGTCAGTATAGATGGACTAATAGTACAAGTCCCACACACAGCAAGAACCCCTAATATTTTTTCAGAGGTAGATGCAGATAAAAATTATTTTTAATTTGCAACCTGATGGAGGTCAGTATAGATGGACTAATAGAGAAAGTCCCACACACTGCTAGAAGGCCAAATATTTTTTCAGAGGTAGATGCAGACAAAAAATTATTTTGAATTTGCAACGTGATGGACGACAGTATAGATGGACTAATAGAACAAGTCCCACACACTGCTAGAAGGCCAAATATTTTTTCAGAGCTAGATGCAGAAAAAAATTATATTCAGTTTGCAACCTGATGGAGGTCAGTATAGATGGACTAATAGAACAAGTCCCACACACTGCTAGAAGCCCAAATATTTTTTCAGAGGTAGATGCAGAAAAAAAATATATTCAGTTTGCAACCTGATGGAGGTCAGTATAGATGGACTAATAGAGAAAGTCCCACACTCTGCTAGAAGGCCATATATTTTTTCAGAGCTAAATGCAGACAAAAAAATATTTTTAATTTGCAACCTGATGGAGGTCAGTATAGATGGACTAATAGAGAAAATCCCACACACTGCTAGAAGTCCAAATATTTTTTCAGAGCTAGATGCAGATAAAAATTATTTTTAATTTGCAACCTGATGGAGGTCAGTATAGATCGACTAATAGAGAAAGTCTCACACACTGCTAGAAGGCCAAATATTTTTTCAGAGCTAGATGCAGAAAAAAATTATATTCAGCTTGCAACCTGATGGAGGTCAGTATAGATGGACTAATAGAACACGTCCCACACACAGCTAGAAGCCCAAATATTTTTTCAGAGGTAGATGCAGATAAAAATTATTTTTAATTTGCAACCTGATGGAGGTCAGTATAGATTTACTAATAGAGAAAGTCCCACACACTGCTAGAAGGCCAAATATTTTTTCAGAGCTAGATGCAGACAAAAAATTATTTTGAATTTGCAACGTGATGGAGGTCAGTATAGATGGACTAATAGAACAAGTCCCACACACTGCTAGAAGGCCAAATATTTTTTCAGAGTTAGATGCAGATAAAAATTATTTTTAATTTGCAACCTGATGGAGGTCAGTATAGATGGACTAATAGAGAACGTCCCACACACTGCTAGAAGGCCAAATATTTTTTCAGAGCTAGATGCAGAAAAAAATTATATTCAGTTTGAAACCTGATGGAGGTCAGTATAGATGGACTAATAGAGAAAGTCCCACACACTGCTAGAAGGCCAAATATTTTTTCAGAGCTAGATGCAGATAAAAAACTTATTTTGAATTTGCAACGTGATGGAGGTCAGTATAGATGGACTAATAGAACAAGTCCCACACACTGCTAGAAGGCCAAATATTTTTTCAGAGCTAGATGCAGAAAAAAATTATATTCAGTTTGCAAATTGATGGAGGTTAGTATAGATGGACTAATAGAACAAGTCCCACACACTGCTAGAAGCCCAAATATTTTTTCAGAGCTAGATGCAGATAAAAAATTATTTTGAATTTGCAACGTGATGGAGGTCAGTATAGATGGACTAATAGAACAAGTCCCACACACTGCTAGAAGGCCAAATATTTTTTCAGTGCTAGATGCAGAAAAAAATTATATTCAGTTTGCAACCTGATGGAGGTCAGTATAGATGGACTAATAGAACAAGTCCCACACACAGCAAGAAGCCCAAATATTTTTTCAGAGGTAGATGCAGATAAAAATTATTTTTAATTTGCAACCTGATGGAGGTCAGTATAGATGGACTAATAGAGAAAGTCCCACACACTGCTAGAAGGCCAAATATTTTTTCAGAGCTAGATGCAGACAAAAAATTATTTTGAATTTGCAACGTGATGGACGTCAGTATAGATGGACTAATAGAACAAATCCCACACACTGCTAGAAGGCCAAATATTTTTTCAGAGCTAGATGCAGAAAAAAATTATATTCAGTTTGCAACCTGATGGAGGTCAGTATAGATGGACTAATAGAACAAGTCCCACACACTGCTAGAAGCCCAAATATTTTTTCAGAGGTAGATGCAGAAAAAAAATATATTCAGTTTGCAACGTGATGGAGGTCAGTATAGATGGACTAATAGAGAAAGTCCCACACACTGCTAGAAGGCCATATATTTTTTCAGAGCTAGATGCAGACAAAAAATTATTTTTAATTTGCAACCTGATGGAGGTCAGTATAGATGGACTAACAGAGAAAGTCCAACACACTGCTAGAAGGCCAAATATTTTTTCAGAGCTAGATGCAGATAAAAATTATTTTAATTTGCAACCTGATGGAGGTCAGTATAGATGGACTAATAGAGAAAGTCCCACACACTGCTAGAAGGCCAAATATTTTTTCAGAGCTAGATGCAGAAAAAAATTATATTCAGTTTGCAACCTGATGGAGGTCAGTATAGATGGACTAATAGAGAAAGTCCCACACACTGCTAGAAGGCCAAATATTTTTTCAGAGCTAGATGCAGAAAAAAATTATATTCAGTTTGCAACCTGATGGAGGTCAGTATAGATGGACTAATAGAGAAAGTCCCACACACTGCTAGAAGGCCAAATATTTTTTCAGAGCTAGATGTAGAAAAAAATTATTTTTAATTTGCAACCTGATGGAGGTCAGTATAGATGGACTAATAGAGAAAGTCCCACACACTGCTAGAAGGCCATATATTTTTTCAGAGCTAGATGCAGACAAAAAATTATTTTTAATTTGCAACCTGATGGAGGTCAGTATAGATGGACTAATAGAGAAAGTCCCACACACTGCTAGAAGGCCAAATATTTTTTCAGAGCTAGATGCAGAAAAAAATTATATTCCGTTTGCAACCTGATGGAGGTCAGTATAGATGGACTAATAGAACAAGTCCCACACACTGCTAGAAGCCCAAATATTTTTTCAGAGCTAGATGCAGGAAAAAATTATATTCAATTTGCAACCTGATGGAGGTCAGTATAGATGGACTAAAAGAGAAAGTCCCACACACTGCTAGAAGGCCAAATCTTTTTTCAGAGCTAGATGCAGACAAAAAATTATTTTGAATTTGCAACCTGATGGAGGTCAGTATAGGTGGACTAATAGAACAAGTCCCACACACTACTAGAAGGCCAAATATTTTTTCAGAGCTAGATGCAGAAAAAAATTATATTCAGTTTGCAACCTGATGGAGGTCAGTATAGATGGACTAATAGAACAAGTCCCACACACAGCTAGAAGCCCAAATATTTTTTCAGAGGTAGATGCAGAAAAAAATTATGTTCAGTTTGCAACCTGATAGAGGTCAGTATAGATGGACTAATAGAACAAGTCCCACACACTGCTAGAAGGCCAAATATTTTTTCAGAGTTAGATGCAGATAAAAATTATTTTTAATTTGCAACCTGATGGAGGTCAGTATAGATGGACTAATAGAGAACGTCCCACACACTGCTAGAAGGCCAAATATTTTTTCAGAGCTAGATGCAGAAAAAAATTATATTCAGTTTGAAACCTGATGGAGGTCAGTATAGATGGACTAATAGAGAAAGTCCCACACACTGCTAGAAGGCCAAATATTTTTTCAGAGCTAGATGCAGATAAAAAACTTATTTTGAATTTGCAACGTGATGGAGGTCAGTATAGATGGACTAATAGAACAAGTCCCACACACTGCTAGAAGGCCAAATATTTTTTCAGAGCTAGATGCAGAAAAAAATTATATTCAGTTTGCAAATTGATGGAGGTTAGTATAGATGGACTAATAGAACAAGTCCCACACACTGCTAGAAGCCCAAATATTTTTTCAGAGCTAGATGCAGATAAAAAATTATTTTGAATTTGCAACGTGATGGAGGTCAGTATAGATGGACTAATAGAACAAGTCCCACACACTGCTAGAAGGCCAAATATTTTTTCAGTGCTAGATGCAGAAAAAAATTATATTCAGTTTGCAACCTGATGGAGGTCAGTATAGATGGACTAATAGAACAAGTCCCACACACAGCAAGAAGCCCAAATATTTTTTCAGAGGTAGATGCAGATAAAAATTATTTTTAATTTGCAACCTGATGGAGGTCAGTATAGATGGACTAATAGAGAAAGTCCCACACACTGCTAGAAGGCCAAATATTTTTTCAGAGCTAGATGCAGACAAAAAATTATTTTGAATTTGCAACGTGATGGACGTCAGTATAGATGGACTAATAGAACAAATCCCACACACTGCTAGAAGGCCAAATATTTTTTCAGAGCTAGATGCAGAAAAAAATTATATTCAGTTTGCAACCTGATGGAGGTCAGTATAGATGGACTAATAGAACAAGTCCCACACACTGCTAGAAGCCCAAATATTTTTTCAGAGGTAGATGCAGAAAAAAAATATATTCAGTTTGCAACGTGATGGAGGTCAGTATAGATGGACTAATAGAGAAAGTCCCACACACTGCTAGAAGGCCATATATTTTTTCAGAGCTAGATGCAGACAAAAAATTATTTTTAATTTGCAACCTGATGGAGGTCAGTATAGATGGACTAACAGAGAAAGTCCAACACACTGCTAGAAGGCCAAATATTTTTTCAGAGCTAGATGCAGATAAAAATTATTTTAATTTGCAACCTGATGGAGGTCAGTATAGATGGACTAATAGAGAAAGTCCCACACACTGCTAGAAGGCCAAATATTTTTTCAGAGCTAGATGCAGAAAAAAATTATATTCAGTTTGCAACCTGATGGAGGTCAGTATAGATGGACTAATAGAGAAAGTCCCACACACTGCTAGAAGGCCAAATATTTTTTCAGAGCTAGATGCAGAAAAAAATTATATTCAGTTTGCAACCTGATGGAGGTCAGTATAGATGGACTAATAGAGAAAGTCCCACACACTGCTAGAAGGCCAAATATTTTTTCAGAGCTAGATGTAGAAAAAAATTATTTTTAATTTGCAACCTGATGGAGGTCAGTATAGATGGACTAATAGAGAAAGTCCCACACACTGCTAGAAGGCCATATATTTTTTCAGAGCTAGATGCAGACAAAAAATTATTTTTAATTTGCTACCTGATGGAGGTCAGTATAGATGGACTAATAGAGAAAGTCCCACACACTGCTAGAAGGCCAAATATTTTTTCAGAGCTAGATGCAGAAAAAAAATATATTCCGTTTGCAACCTGATGGAGGTCAGTATAGATGGACTAATAGAACAAGTCCCACACACTGCTAGAAGCCCAAATATTTTTTCAGAGCTAGATGCAGGAAAAAATTATATTCAATTTGCAACCTGATGGAGGTCAGTATAGATGGACTAAAAGAGAAAGTCCCACACACTGCTAGAAGGCCAAATCTTTTTTCAGAGCTAGATGCAGACAAAAAATTATTTTGAATTTGCAACCTGATGGAGGTCAGTATAGGTGGACTAATAGAACAAGTCCCACACACTACTAGAAGGCCAAATATTTTTTCAGAGCTAGATGCAGAAAAAAATTATATTCAGTTTGCAACCTGATGGAGGTCAGTATAGATGGACTAATAGAACAAGTCCCACACACTGCTAGAAGCCCAAATATTTTTTCAGAGGTAGATGCAGAAAAAAATTATGTTCAGTTTGCAACCTGATAGAGGTCAGTATAGATGGACTAATAGAACAAGTCCCACACACAGCTAGAAGCCCAAATATTTTTTCAGAGGTAGATGCAGAAAAAAAATATATTCAGTTTGCAACCTGATGGAGGTCAGTATAGATGGACTAATAGAGAAAGTCCCACACACTGCTAGAAGGCCAAATATGTTTTCAGAGCTAGATGCAGACAAAAAATTATTTTTAATTTGCAACCTGATGGAGGTCAGTATAGATGGACTAATAGAGAAAGTCCCACACACTGCTAGAAGGCCAAATATTTTTTCAGAGCTAGATGTAGACAAAAAATTATTTTGAATTTGCAACCTGATGGAGGTCAGTATAGATGGACTAATAGAACAAGTCCCACACACTGCTAGAAGGCCAAATATTTTTTCAGAGCTAGATGCAGAAAAAAAATATATTCAGTTTGCAATCAGGTGGAGGTCAGTATAGATGGACTAATAGAACAAGTCCCACACACTGCTAGAAGGCCAAATATTTTTTCAGAGCTAGATGCAGATAAAAATTATTTTTAATTTGCAACCTGATGGAGGTCAGTATAAATGGACTAATAGAGAAAGTCCCACACACTGCTAGAAGGCCAAATATTTTTTCAGAGCTAGATGCAGAAAAAAATTATATTCAGTTTGCAACCTGATGGAGGTCAGTATAGATGGACTAATAGAGAAAGTCCCACACACTGCTAGAAGGCCAAATATTTTTTGAGAGCTAGATGCAGATAAAAAACTTATTTTGAATTTGCAACGTGATGGAGGTCAGTTTAGATGGACTAATAGAACAAGTCCCACACACTGCTAGAAGGCCAAATATTTTTTCAGAGCTAGATGCAGAAAAAAATTATATTCAGTTTGCAACCTGATGGAGGTTAGTATAGATGGACTAATAGAACAAGTCCCACACACTGCTAGAAGCCCAAATATTCTTTCAGAGCTAGATGCAGATAAAAAATTATTTTGATTTTGCAACGTGATGGAGGTCAGTATAGATGGACTAATAGAACAAGTCCCACACACTGCTAGAAGGCCAAATATTTTTTCAGAGCTAGATGCAGAAAAAAATTATATTCAGTTTGCAACCTGATGGAGGTCAGTATAGATGGACTAATAGAACAAGTCCCACACACAGCATGAAGCCCAAATATTTTTTCAGAGGTAGATGCAGATAAAAATTATTTTTAATTTGCAACCTGATGGAGGTCAGTATAGATGGACTAATAGAGAAAGTCCCACACACTGCTAGAAGGCCAAATATTTTTTCAGAGCTAGATGCAGACAAAAAATTATATTCAGTTTGCAACCTGATGGAGGTCAGTATAGATGGACTAATAGAACAAGTCCCACACACAGCTAGAAGCCCAAATATTTTTTCAGAGGTAGATGCAGAAAAAAAATATATTCAGTTTGCAACCTGATGGAGGTCAGTATAGATGGACTAATAGAGAAAGTCCCACACACTGCTAGAAGGCCATATATTTTTTCAGAGCTAGATGCAGACAAAAAATTATTTTTAATTTGCAACCTGATGGAGGTCAGTATAGATGGACTAATAGAGAAAGTCCCACACACTGCTAGAAGGCCAAACATTTTTTCAGAGCTAGATGCAGATAAAAATTATTTTTAATTTGCAACCTGATGGAGGTCAGTATAGATGGACTAACAGAGAAAGTCCCACACACTGCTAGAAGGCCAAATATTTTTTCAGAGCTAGATGCAGAAAAAAATTATATTCAGTTTGCAACCTGATGGAGGTCAGTATAGATGGACTAATAGAGAAAGTCCCACACACTGCTAGAAGGCCAAATATTTTTTCAGAGCTAGATGCAGATAAAAAATTATTTTGAATTTGCAACGTGATGGAGGTCAGTATAGATGGACTAATAGAACAGGTCCCACACACTGCTAGAAGGCCAAATATTTTTTCAGAGCTAGATGCAAAAAAAAATTATATTCAGTTTGCAACCTGATGGAGGTCAGTATAGATGGACTAATAGAACAAGTCCCACACACTGCTAGAAGCCCAAATATTTTTTCAGAGCTAGATGCAGGAAAAAATTATATTTAATTTGCAACCTGATGGAGGTCAGTATAGATGGACTAATAGAGAAAGTCCCACACACTGCTAGAAGGCCAAATATTTTTTCAGAGCTAGATGCAGACAAAAAATTATTTTGAATTTTCAACCTGATGGAGGTCAGTATAGGTGGACTAATAGAACAAGTCCCACACACTGCTAGAAGGCCAAATATTTTTTCAGAGCTAGGTGCAGAAAAAAATTATATTCAGTTTGCACCTGATGGAGGTCAGTATAGATGGACTAATAGAACAAGTGCCACACACTGCTAGAAGCCCAAATATTTTTTCAGAGGTAGATGCAGAAAACAAATATATTCAGTTTGCAACCTGATGGAGGTCAGTATATATGGACTAATAGAGAAAGTCCCACACACTGCTAGAAGGCCAAATATTTTTTCAGAGCTAGATGCAGACAAAAAATTATTTTTAATTTGCAACCTGCTGGAGGTCAGCATAGATGGATTGATAGAGAAAGCCCCACACACTGCTAGAAGGCCAAATATTTTTTCAGAGCTAGATGCAGATAAAAATTATTTTTAATTTGCAACCTGATGGAGGTCAGTATAGATGGACTAATAGAGAAAGTCCCACACACTGCTAGAAGGCCAAATATTTTTTCAGAGCTAGATGCAGAAAAAAATTATTTTTAATTTGCAACCTGATGGAGGTCAGTATAGATGGACTAATAGAGAAAGTCCCACACACTGCTAGAAGGCCAAATATTTTTTCAGAGCTAGATGCAGAAAAAAATTATATTCAGTTTGCAACCTGATGGAGGTCAGTATAGAGGGACTAATAGATCAAGTTCCACACACAGCTAGAAGCCCAAATATTTTTTCAGATGTAGATGCAGATAAAAATTATTTTTAATTTGCAACCTGATGGAGGTCAGTATAGATGGACTAATAGAGAAAGTCCCACACACTGCTAGAAGGCCAAATATTTTTTCAGAGCTAGATGCAGACAACAAATTATTTTGAATTTGCAACGTGATGGAGGTCAGTATCGATGGACTAATAGAACAAGTCCGACACACTGCTAGAAGGCCGAATATTTTTTCAGAGCTAGATGCAGATAAAAATTATTTTTAATTTGTAACCTGATGGAGGTCAGTATAGATGGACTAATAGAGAAAGTCCCACACACTGCTAGAAGGCCAAATATTTTTTCAGAGCTAGATGCAGAAAAAAATTATATTCAGTTTGCAACCTGATGGAGGTCAGTATAGATGGACTAATAGAACAAGTCCCACACACAGCAAGAAGCCCATATATTTTTTCAGAGGTAGATGCAGATAAAAATTATTTTAATTTGCAACCTGATGGAGGTCAGTATAGATGGACTAATAGAGAAAGTCTCACACACTGCTAGAAGGCCAAATATTTTTTCAGAGCTAGATGCAGACAAAAAATTATTTTGAATTTGCAACGTGATTGACGTCACTATAGATGTACTAATAGAACAAGTCCCACATATTGCTAGAAGGCCAAATATTTTTTCAGAGCTAGATGCAGAAAAAAATTATATTCAGTTTGCAACCTGATGGAGGTCAGTATAGATGGACTAAAAGAGAAAGTCCCACACACTGCTAGAAGGCCATATATTTTTTCAGAGCTAGATGCAGACAAAAAATTATATTCAGTTTGCAACCTGATGGAGGTCAGCATAGATGGACTAATAGAACAAGTCCCACACACAGCTAGAAGCCCAAATATTTTTTCAGAGGTAGATGCAGAAAAAAATTATTTTTAATTTGCAACCTGATGGAGGTCAGTATAGATGGACTAATAGAGAAAGTCCCACACACTGCTAGAAGGCCAAATATTTTTTCAGAGCTAGATGCGGATAAAAAATTATTTTGAATTTGCAACGTGATGGAGGTCAGTATAGATGGACTAATAGAACAAGTCCCACACACTGCTAGAAGGCCAAATATTTTTTTCAGAGCTTGATGCAGAAAAAAAATATATTCAGTTTGCAACCTGATGGAGGTCAGTATAGATGGACTAATAGAACAAGTCCCACACACTGCTAGAAGCCCAAATATTTTTTCAGAGCTAGATGCAGATAAAAAATTATTTTGAATTTGCAACGTGATGGAGGTCAGTATAGATGGACTAATAGAACAAGTCCCACACACTGCTAGAAGGCCAAATATTTTTTCAGAGCTAGATGCAGAGAAAAATTATATTCACTTTGCAACCTGATGGATGTCAGTATAGATGGACTAATAGAACAATTTCCACACACAGCAAGAAGCCCAAATATTTTTTCAGAGGTAGATGCAGATAATAATTATTTTTAATTTGCAACCTGATGGAGGTCATTATAGATGGACTAATAGAGAAAATCCCACACACTGCTACAAAGGCCAAATATTTTTTCAGAGCTAGATGCAGACAAAAAATTATTTTGAATTTGCAACGTGATGGACGTCAGTATAGATGGACTAATAGAACAAGTCCCACACACTGCTAGAAGGCCAAATATTTTTTCAGAGCTAGATGCAGAAAAAAATTATATTCAGTTTGGAACCTGACGGAGGTCAGTATAGATGGACTAATAGAACATGTCCCACACACTGCTAGAAGCCCGAATATTTTTTCAGAGGTAGATGCAGAAAAAAATATATTCAGTTTGCAACCTGATGGAGGTCAGTATAGATAGACTCATAGAGAAAGTCCCACACACTGCTAGAAGGCCATATATTTTTTCAGAGCTAGATGCAGACAAAAAATTATTTTTAATTTGCAACCTGATGGAGGTCAGTATAGATGGACTAATAGAGAAAGTCCCACACACTGCTAGAAGGCCAAATATATTTTCAGAGCTAGATGCAGATAAAAATTATTTTTAATTTGCAACCTGATGTAGGTCAGTATAGATGGACTAATAGAGAAAGTCCCACACACTGCTAGAAGGCCAAATATTTTTTCAGAGCTAGATGCAGAAAAAAATTATATTCAGTTTGCAACCTGATGGAGGTCAGTATAGATTGACTTATAGAACAAGTCCCACACACAGCTAGAAGCCCAAATATTTTTTCAGAGGTAGATGCAGATAAAAATTATTTTTAACTTGCAACCTGATGGAGGTCAGTATAAATGGACTAATAGAGAAAGTCCCACACACTGCTAGAAGGCCAAATATTTTTTCAGAGCTAGATGCAGAAAAAAATTATATTCAGTTTGCAACCTGATGGAGGTCAGTATAGATGGACAAATAGAACAAGTCCGACACACTGCTAGAAGCCCAAATATTTTTTCAGAGATAGATGCAGGAAAAAATTATATTCAATTTGCAACCTGATGGAGGTCAGTATATATGGACTAATAGAGAAAGTCCCACACACTGCTAGAAGGCCAAATATTTTTTCAGAGCTAGATGCAGACAAAAAATTATTTTGAATTTGCAACCTGATGGAGGTCAGTATAGGTGGACTAATAGAACAAGTCCCACACACTACTAGAAGGCCAAATATTTTTTCAGAGCTAGATGCAGAAAAAAATTATATTCAGTTTGCAACCTGATGGAGGTCAGTATAGATGGTCTAATAGAACAAGTCCCACACACAGCTAGAAGCCCAAATATTTTTTCAGAGGTAGATGCAGAAAAAAATTATACTCAGTTTGCAACCTGATGGAGGTCAGTATAGATGGACTAAAAGAGAAAGTCCCACACACTGCTAGAAGGCCATATATTTTTTCAGAGCTAGATGCAGACAAAAAATTATATTCAGTTTGCAACCTGATGGAGGTCAGCATAGATGGACTAATAGAACAAGTCCCACACACAGCTAGAAGCCCAAATATTTTTTCAGAGGTAGATGCAGAAAAAAATTATTTTTAATTTGCAACCTGATGGAGGTCAGTATAGATGGACTAATAGAGAAAGTCCCACACACTGCTAGAAGGCCAAATATTTTTTCAGAGCTAGATGCGGATAAAAAATTATTTTGAATTTGCAACGTGATGGAGGTCAGTATAGATGGACTAATAGAACAAGTCCCACACACTGCTAGAAGGCCAAATATTTTTTTCAGAGCTTGATGCAGAAAAAAAATATATTCAGTTTGCAACCTGATGGAGGTCAGTATAGATGGACTAATAGAACAAGTCCCACACACTGCTAGAAGCCCAAATATTTTTTCAGAGCTAGATGCAGATAAAAAATTATTTTGAATTTGCAACGTGATGGAGGTCAGTATAGATGGACTAATAGAACAAGTCCCACACACTGCTAGAAGGCCAAATATTTTTTCAGAGCTAGATGCAGAGAAAAATTATATTCACTTTGCAACCTGATGGATGTCAGTATAGATGGACTAATAGAACAATTTCCACACACAGCAAGAAGCCCAAATATTTTTTCAGAGGTAGATGCAGATAATAATTATTTTTAATTTGCAACCTGATGGAGGTCATTATAGATGGACTAATAGAGAAAATCCCACACACTGCTACAAAGGCCAAATATTTTTTCAGAGCTAGATGCAGACAAAAAATTATTTTGAATTTGCAACGTGATGGACGTCAGTATAGATGGACTAATAGAACAAGTCCCACACACTGCTAGAAGGCCAAATATTTTTTCAGAGCTAGATGCAGAAAAAAATTATATTCAGTTTGGAACCTGACGGAGGTCAGTATAGATGGACTAATAGAACATGTCCCACACACTGCTAGAAGCCCGAATATTTTTTCAGAGGTAGATGCAGAAAAAAATATATTCAGTTTGCAACCTGATGGAGGTCAGTATAGATAGACTAATAGAGAAAGTCCCACACACTGCTAGAAGGCCATATATTTTTTCAGAGCTAGATGCAGACAAAAAATTATTTTTAATTTGCAACCTGATGGAGGTCAGTATAGATGGACTAATAGAGAAAGTCCCACACACTGCTAGAAGGCCAAATATATTTTCAGAGCTAGATGCAGATAAAAATTATTTTTAATTTGCAACCTGATGTAGGTCAGTATAGATGGACTAATAGAGAAAGTCCCACACACTGCTAGAAGGCCAAATATTTTTTCAGAGCTAGATGCAGAAAAAAATTATATTCAGTTTGCAACCTGATGGAGGTCAGTATAGATTGACTTATAGAACAAGTCCCACACACAGCTAGAAGCCCAAATATTTTTTCAGAGGTAGATGCAGATAAAAATTATTTTTAACTTGCAACCTGATGGAGGTCAGTATAAATGGACTAATAGAGAAAGTCCCACACACTGCTAGAAGGCCAAATATTTTTTCAGAGCTAGATGCAGAAAAAAATTATATTCAGTTTGCAACCTGATGGAGGTCAGTATAGATGGACAAATAGAACAAGTCCGACACACTGCTAGAAGCCCAAATATTTTTTCAGAGATAGATGCAGGAAAAAATTATATTCAATTTGCAACCTGATGGAGGTCAGTATATATGGACTAATAGAGAAAGTCCCACACACTGCTAGAAGGCCAAATATTTTTTCAGAGCTAGATGCAGACAAAAAATTATTTTGAATTTGCAACCTGATGGAGGTCAGTATAGGTGGACTAATAGAACAAGTCCCACACACTACTAGAAGGCCAAATATTTTTTCAGAGCTAGATGCAGAAAAAAATTATATTCAGTTTGCAACCTGATGGAGGTCAGTATAGATGGTCTAATAGAACAAGTCCCACACACAGCTAGAAGCCCAAATATTTTTTCAGAGGTAGATGCAGAAAAAAATTATACTCAGTTTGCAACCTGATGGAGGTCAGTATAGATGGACTAATAGAACAAGTCCCACACACAGCTAGAAGCCCAAATATTTTTTCAGAGGTAGATGCAGAAAAAAAATATATTCAGTTTGCAACCTGACGGAGGTCAGTATAGATGGACTAATAGAGAAAGTCCCACACACTGCTAGAAGGCCAAATATTTTTTCAGAGCTAGATGCAGACAAAAAATTATTTTTAATTTGCAACCTGATGGAGGTCAGTATAGATGGACTAATAGAGAAAGTCCCACACACTGCTAGAAGGCCAAATATTTTTTCAGAGCTAGATGCAGACAAAAAATTATTTTGAATTTGCAACCTGATGGAGGTCAGTATAGATGGACTAATAGAGAAAGTCCCACACACTGCTAGAAGGCCAAATATTTTTTCAGAGCTAGATGCAGAAAAAAATTATATTCAGTTTGCAACCTCATGGAGGTCAGTATAGATGGACTAATAGAGAAAGTCCCACACAATGCTAGAAGGCCAAATATTTTTTCAGAGCTAGATGCAGATAAAAAATTATTTTGAATTTGCAACGTGATGGAAGTCAGTATAGGTGGACTAATAGAACAAGTCCCACACACTGCTAGAAGGCCAAATATTTTTTCAGAGCTAGATGCAAAAAAAAATTATATTCAGTTTGCAACCTGATGGAGGTCAGTATAGATGGACTAATAGAACAAGTCCCACACACTGCTAGAAGCCCAAATATTTTTTCAGAGCTAGATGCAGGAAAAAATTATATTCAATTTGCAACCTGATGGAGGTCAGTATAGATGGACTAAAAGAGAAAGTCCCACACACTGCTAGAAGGCCAAATCTTTTTTCAGAGCTAGATGCAGAAAAAAATTATATTCAATTTGCAACCTGTTTGAGGTCAGTATAGATGGACTAATAGAACAAGTCCCACACACTGCTAGAAGGCCAAATATTGTTTCAGAGCTAGATGCAGAAAAAAATTATATTCAATTTGCAACCTGATGGAGGTCAGTATAGATGGACTAATAGAACAAGTCCCACACACTGCTAGAAGCCCAAATATTTTTTCAGAGGTAGATGCAGAAAAAAATTATATTCAGTTTGCAACCTGATGGAGGTCAGTATAGATGGACTAATAGAACAAGTCCCACACACTGCTAGAAGGCCAAATATTTTTTCAGAGCTAGATGCAGAAAAATATTATATTAAATTTGCAACCTGATGGAGGTCAGTATAGATGGACTAATAGAACAAGTCCCACACACTGCTAGAGGGCCAAATATTTTTTCAGAGCTAGATGCAGAAAAAAATTATATTCAATTTGCAACCTGATGGAGGTCAGTATAGATGGAATAATAGAACTAGTCCCACACACTGCTAGAAGCCCAAATATTTTTTCAGAGGTAGATTCAGAAAAAAATTATATTCAGTTTGCAACCTGATGGAGGTCAGTATAGATGGATTAATAGAACAAGTCCCACACACTGCTAGAAGGCCAAATATTTTTTCAGAGCTAGATGCAGAAAAATATTATATTCAGTTTGCAACCTGATGGAGGTCAGTATAGATGGACTAATAGAACAAGTCCCACACACAGCTAGAAGCCCAAATATTTTTTCAGAGGTAGATGCAGAAAAAATTATATTCAGTTTGCAACCTGATGGAGGTCAGTATAGATGGACTAATAGAACAAGTCCCACACACTGCTAGAAGGCCAAATATTTTTTCAGAGCTAGATGCAGAAAAAAAGTATATTCAATTTGCAACCTGATGGAGGTCAGTATAGATGGACTAATAGAACAAGTCCCACACACTGCTAGAAGGCCAAATATTTTTACAGAGCTAGATGCAGAAAAAAATTATTTTCAGTTTGCAACCTTATGGAGGTTAGTATAGATGGACTAATAGAACAAGTCCCACACACTGCTTGAAGCCCAAATATTTTTTCAGAGGAAGATGCAGAAAAAAATTATATTCAGTTTGCAAACTGATGGAGGTCCGTAAAGATGGACTAACATATCAAGTCCTACACACTGCTAGAAGGCCAAATATTTTTTCAGAGCTAGATGCAGAAAAATATTATATTCAATTTGCAACTTAATGGAGGTCAGTATAGATGGACTAATAGAACATGTCCCACACACTGCTAGAAGGCCAAATATTTTTTCAGAGGTAGATGCAGAAAAATATTATATTCAATTTGCAACCTGATGGAGGTCAGTATAGATGAACTAATAGAACAAGTCCCACACAATGCTAGAAGGCCAAATATTTTGTTCAGAGCTAGATGCAGAAAAAAATTATATTCAATTTGCAACTTGATGGAGTTCAGTATAGATGGACTAATAGAACAAGTCCCACACACTGCTAGAAGGCCAAATATTTTTTCAGAGCTAGATGCAGAAAAAAATTATATTCAAATTGAAACCTGATGGAGGTGAGTATAGATGGACTAATAGAACAAGTCCCACACCCTGCTAGAAGGCCAAATATTTTTTCAGAGCTACATGCAGAAAAAAATTATATGCAGTTTGCAACCTGATGGAGGTCAGTATAGATGGAATAATAGAACAAGTCCCACATACTGCTAGAAGCCCAAATATTTTTTCAGAGGTAGATGCAGAAAAAAATTATATTCAGTTTGCAACCTGATGGTGGTCAGTATAGATGGACTAACAGAACAAGTCCCACACACTGCTAGAAGGCCAAATATTTTTTCAGAGCTAGATGCAGAAAAATATTATATTCAATTTGCAACTTAATGGAGGTCAGTATAGATGGACTAATAGAACAAGTCCCACACACTGCTAGAAGGCCAAATATTTTTTCAGAGGTAGATGCAGAAAAATATTATATTCAATTTGCAACCTGATGGAGGTCAGTATAGATGGACTAATAGAACAAGTCCGACACACTGCTAGAAGGCCAAATATTTTTTCCGAGCTAGATGCAGAAAAAAATTATATTCAATTTGCAACATGATGGAGGTCAGTATAGATCGACTAAAAGAACAAGTCCCACAAACTGCTAGAAGGCCAAATATTTTTTCAGAGCTAGATGCAGAAAAAAATTATATTCAATTTGCAACCTGATGGAGGTCAGTATAGATGGACTAATAGAGCAAGTCCCACACACAGCTAGAAGCCCAAATAATTTTTCAGAGATAGACGCAGAAAAAAAATATATTCAGTTTGCAACCTGATGGAGGTCAGTATAGATGGACTAATAGAACTAGTCCCACACACTGCTAGAAGGCCAAATATTTTTTCAGAGCTAGATGCAGAAAAAAATTATATACAATTTGCAACCTGATGGAGGTCAGTATAGATGGACTAATAGAACAAGTCCCACACACTGCTAGAAGGCCAAATATTTTTTCAGAGCTAGATGCAGAGAAAAATTAGATTCAGTTTGCAACCTGATGGAGGTCAGTATAGATGGACTAATAGAACAAGTCCCACACACTGCTAGAAGCCCAAATATTTTTTCAGAGGTAGATGCAGAAAAAATTATATTCAGTTTGCAACCTGATGGAGGTCAGTATAGATGGACAAATAGAACAAGTCCCACACACTGCTAGAAGGCCAAATATTTTTTCAGAGATAGATGCAAAAAAAAATTATATTCAGTTTGCAAGCTGATGGAGGTCAGTATAGATGGACTAATAGAACAAGTCCCACACACTGCTAGAAGGCCAAATATTTTTTCAGAGCTAGATGCAGAAACATGTTATATTCAATTTGCAGCCTGATGGAGGTCAGTATAGATGGACTAATAGAACAAGTCCCACACACAGCTAGAAGCCCAAATATTTTTTCAGAGGTAGATGCAGGAAAAATTATATTCAGTTTGCAACCTGATGGAGGTCAGTATAGATGGACTAATAGAACAAGTCCCACACACTGCTAGAAGGCCAAATATTTTTTCAGTTTAGATGCAAAAAAAAATTATATTCAGTTTGCAACCTGATGGAGGTCAGTATAGATGGACTAATAGAACAAGACCCACACACTGCTAGAAGCCCAAATATTTTTTCAGAGCTAGATGCAGAAAAAAATTATATTCAATTTGCAACCTGATGGATGTCAGTATAGATGGACTAATAGAACAAGTCCCACACACTGCTAGAAGGCCAAATATTTTTTCAGAGGAAGATGCAGAAAAAAATTATATTCTGTTTGCAACCTGATGGAGGTCAGTTTAGATGGACTAATAGAACAAGTCCCACACACTGCTAGAAGCCCAAATATTTTTTCAGAGCTAGATGCATAAAAAAATTATATTCAGTTTGCAACCTGATGGAGGTCAGTATAGATGGACTAATAGAGAAAGTCCCACACACTGCTAGAAGGCCAAATATTTTTTGAGAGCTAGATGCAGATAAAAATCTTATTTTGAATTTGCAACGTGATGGAGGTCAGTTTAGATGAACTAATAGAACAAGTCCCACACACTGCTAGAAGGCCAAATATTTTTTCAGAGCTAGATGCAGAAAAAAATTATATTCAGTTTGCAACCTGATGGAGGTTAGTATAGATGGACTAATAGAACAAGTCCCACACACTGCTAGAAGCCCAAATATTCTTTCAGAGCTAGATGCAGATAAAAAATTATTTTGATTTTGCAACGTGATGGAGGTCAGTATAGATGGACTAATAGAACAAGTCCCACACACTGCTAGAAGGCCAAATATTTTTTCAGAGCTAGATGCAGAAAAAAATTATATTCAGTTTGCAACCTGATGGAGGTTAGTATAGATGGACTAATAGAACAAGTCCCACACACTGCTAGAAGCCCAAATATTCTTTCAGAGCTAGATGCAGATAAAAAATTATTTTGATTTTGCAACGTGATGGAGGTCAGTATAGATGGACTAATAGAACAAGTCCCACACACTGCTAGAAGGCCAAATATTTTTTCAGAGCTAGATGCAGAAAAAAATTATATTCAGTTTGCAACCTGATGGAGGTCAGTATAGATGGTCTAATAGAACAAGTCCCACACACAGCATGAAGCCCAAATATTTTTTCAGAGGTAGATGCAGATAAAAATTATTTTTAATTTGCAACCTGATGGAGGTCAGTATAGATGGACTAATAGAGAAAGTCCCACACACTGCTAGAAGGCCAAATATTTTTTCAGAGCTAAATGCAGACAAAAAATTATATTCAGTTTGCAACTTGATGGAGGTCAGTATAGATGGACTAATAGAACAAGTCCCACACACTGCTAGAAGCCCAAATATTTTTTCAGAGCTAGATGCAGAAAAAAAATATATTCAGTTTGCAACCTGATGGAGGTCAGTATAGATGGACTAATAGAGAAAGTCCCACACACTGCTAGAAGGCCATATATTTTTTCAGAGCTAGATGGAGACAAAAAATTATTTTTAATTTGCAACCTGATGGAGGTCAGTATAGATGGACTAATAGAGAAAGTCCCACACACTGCTAGAAGGCCAAATATTTTTTCAGAGCTAGATGCAGATAAAAATTATTTTTAATTTGCAACCTGATGGAGGTCAGTATAGATGGACTAATAGAGAAAGTCCCACACACTGCTAGAAGGCCAAATATTTTTTCAGAGCTAGATGCAGAAAAAAATTATATTCAGTTTGCAACCTGATGGAGGTCAGTATAGATGGACTAATAGAGAAAGTCCCACACACTGCTAGAAGGCCAAATATTTTTTCAGAGCTAGATGCAGATAAAAAATTATTTTGAATTTGCAACGTGATGGAGGTCAGTATAGATGGACTAATAGAACAGGTCCCACACACTGCTAGAAGGCCAAATATTTTTTCAGAGCTAGATGCAAAAAAAAATTATATTCAGTTTGCAACCTGATGGAGGTCAGTATAGATGGACTAATAGAACAAGTCCCACACACTGCTAGAAGCCCAAATATTTTTTCAGAGCTAGATGCAGGAAAAAATTATATTTAATTTGCAACCTGATGGAGGTCAGTATAGATGGACTAAAAAAGAAAGTCCCACACACTGCTAGAAGGCCAAATCTTTTTTCAGAGCTAGATGCAGACAAAAAATTATTTTGAATTTGCAACGTGATGGACGTCAGTATAGATGGACTAATAGAACAAGTCCCACACACTGCTAGAAGGCCAAATATTTTTTCAGAGGTAGATGCAGAAAAAAATTATACTCAGTTTGCAACCTGATGGAGGTCAGTATAGATGGACTAATAGAACAAGTCCCACACACAGCTAGAAGCCCAAATATTTTTTCAGAGGTAGATGCAGAAAGAAAATATATTCAGTTTGCAACCTGACGGAGGTCAGTATAGATGGACTAATATAGAAAGTCCCACACACTGCTAGAAGGCCAAATATTTTTTCAGAGCTAGATGCAGACAAAAAATTATTTTTAATTTGCAACCTGATGGAGGTCAGTATAGATGGACTAATAGAGAAAGTCCCACACACTGCTAGAAGGCCAAATATTTTTTCAGAGCTAGATGCAGACAAAAAATTATTTTGAATTTGCAACCTGATGGAGGTCAGTATAGATGGACTAATAGAGAAAGTCCCACACACTGCTAGAAGGCCAAATATTTTTTCAGAGCTAGATGCAGAAAAAAATTATATTCAGTTTGCAACCTCATGGAGGTCAGTATAGATGGACTAATAGAGAAAGTCCCACACAATGCTAGAAGGTCAAATATTTTTTCAGAGCTAGATGCAGATAAAAAATTATTTTGAATTTGCAACGTGATGGAAGTCAGTATAGGTGGACTAATAGAACAAGTCCCACACACTGCTAGAAGGCCAAATATTTTTTCAGAGCTAGATGAAAAAAAAAATTATATTCAGTTTGCAACCTGATGGAGGTCAGTATAGATGGACTAATAGAACAAGTCCCACACACTGCTAGAAGCCCAAATATTTTTTCAGAGCTAGATGCAGGAAAAAATTATATTCAATTTGCAACCTGATGGAGGTCAGTATAGATGGACTAAAAGAGAAAGTCCCACACACTGCTAGAAGGCCAAATCTTTTTTCAGAGCTAGATGCAGACAAAAAATTATTTTGAATTTGCAACCTGATGGAGGTCAGTATAGGTGGACTAATAGAACAAGTCCCACACACTACTAGAAGGCCAAATATTTTTTCAGAGCTAGATGCAGAAAAAAATTATATTCAGTTTGCAACCTGATGGAGGTCAGTATAGATGGACTAATAGAACAAGTCCCACACACAGCTAGAAGCCCAAATATTTTTTCTGAGGTAGATGCAGAAAAAAATTATATTCAGTTTGCAACCTGATAGAGGTCAGTATAGATGGACTAATAGAACAAGTCCCACACACTGCTAGAAGGCCAAATATTTTTTCAGAGCTAGATGTAGACAAAAAATTATTTTGAATTTGCAACCTGATGGAGGTCAGTATAGATGGACTAATAGAACAAGTCCCACACACTGCTAGAAGGCCAAATATTCTTTCAGAGCTAGATGCAGATAAAAAATTATTTTGATTTTGCAACGTGATGGAGGTCAGTATAGATGGACTAATAGAACAAGTCCCACACACTGCTAGAAGGCCAAATATTTTTTCAGAGCTAGATGCAGAAAAAAATTATATTCAGTTTGCAACCTGATGGAGGTCAGTATAGATGGACTAATAGAACAAGTCCCACACACAGCATGAAGCCCAAATATTTTTTCAGAGGTAGATGCAGATAAAAATTATTTTTAATTTGCAACCTGATGGAGGTCAGTATAGATGGATTAATAGAGAAAGTCCCACACACTGCTAGAAGGCCAAATATTTTTTCAGAGCTAGATGCAGACAAAAAATTATATTCAGTTTGCAACTTGATGGAGGTCAGTATAGATGGACTAATAGAACAAGTCCCACACACTGCTAGAAGCCCAAATATTTTTTCAGAGGTAGATGCAGAAAAAAAATATATTCAGTTTGCAACCTGATGGAGGTCAGTATAGATGGACTAATAGAGAAAGTCCCACACACTGCTAGAAGGCCATATATTTTTTCAGAGCTAGATGGAGACAAAAAATTATTTTTAATTTGCAACCTGATGGAGGTCAGTATAGATGGACTAATAGAGAAAGTCCCACACACTGCTAGAAGGCCAAATATTTTTTCAGAGCTAGATGCAGATAAAAATTATTTTTAATTTGCAACCTGATGGAGGTCAGTATAGATGGACTAATAGAGAAAGTCCCACACACTGCTAGAAGGCCAAATATTTTTTCAGAGCTAGATGCAGAAAAAAATTATATTCAGTTTGCAACCTGATGGAGGTCAGTATAGATGGACTAATAGAGAAAGTCCCACACACTGCTAGAAGGCCAAATATTTTTTCAGAGCTAGATGCAGATAAAAAATTATTTTGAATTTGCAACGTGATGGAGGTCAGTATAGATGGACTAATAGAACAGGTCCCACACACTGCTAGAAGGCCAAATATTTTTTCAGAGCTAGATGCAAAAAAAAATTATATTCAGTTTGCAACCTGATGGAGGTCAGTATAGATGGACTAATAGAACAAGTCCCACACACTGCTAGAAGCCCAAATATTTTTTCAGAGCTAGATGCAGGAAAAAATTATATTTAATTTGCAACCTGATGGAGGTCAGTATAGATGGACTAAAAAAGAAAGTCCCACACACTGCTAGAAGGCCAAATCTTTTTTCAGAGCTAGATGCAGACAAAAAATTATTTTGAATTTGCAACGTGATGGACGTCAGTATAGATGGACTAATAGAACAAGTCCCACACACTGCTAGAAGGCCAAATATTTTTCCAGATCTAGATGCAGAAAAAAATTATATTCAGTTTGGAACCTGACGGAGGTCAGTATAGATGGACTAATAGAACATGTCCCACACACTGCTAGAAGCCCAAATATTTTTTCAGTGGTAGATGCAGAAAAAAATATATTCAGTTTGCAACCTGATGGAGGTCAGTATAGATAGACTAATAGAGAAAGTCCCACACACTGCTAGAAGGCCATATATTTTTTCAGAGCTAGATGCAGACAAAAAATTATTTTTAATTTGCAACCTGATGGAGGTCAGTATAGATGGACTAATAGAGAAAGTCCCACACACTGCTAGAAGGCCAAATTTATTTTCAGAGCTAGATGCAGATAAAAATTATTTTTAATTTGCAACCTGATGTAGGTCAGTATAGATGGACTATTAGAGAAAGTCCCACACACTGCTAGAAGGCCAAATATTTTTTCAGAGCTAGATGCAGAAAAAAATTATATTCAGTTTGCAACCTGATGGAGGTCAGTATAGATGGACTAATAGAGAAAGTCCCACACACTGCTAGAAGGCCAAATATTTTTTCAGAGCTAGATGCAGATAAAAAATTATTTTGAATTTGCAACGTGATGGAGGTCAGTATAGATGGACTAATAGAACAGGTCCCACACACTGCTAGAAGGCCAAATATTTTTTCAGAGCTAGATGCAAAAAAAAATTATATTCAGTTTGCAACCTGATGGAGGTCAGTATAGATGGACTAATAGAACAAGTCCCACACACTGCTAGAAGCCCAAATATTTTTTCAGAGCTAGATGCAGGAAAAAATTATATTTAATTTGCAACCTGATGGAGGTCAGTATAGATGGACTAAAAAAGAAAGTCCCACACACTGCTAGAAGGCCAAATCTTTTTTCAGAGCTAGATGCAGACAAAAAATTATTTTGAATTTGCATCGTGATGGACGTCAGTATAGATGGACTAATAGAACAAGTCCCACACACTGCTAGAAGGCCAAATATTTTTTCAGAGCTAGATGCAGAAAAAAATTATATTCAGTTTGCAACCTGATGGAGGTCAGTATAGATTGACTTATAGAACAAGTCCCACACACAGCTAGAAGCCCAAATATTTTTTCAGAGCTAGATGCAGAAAAAAATTATATTCAGTTTGCAACCTGATGGAGGTCAGTATAGATGGACAAATAGAACAAGTCCGACACACTGCTAGAAGCCCAAATATTTTTTCAGAGCTAGATGCAGGAAAAAATTATATTCAATTTGCAACCTGATGGAGGTCAGTATATATGGACTAATAGAGAAAGTCCAACACACTGCTAGAAGGCCAAATATTTTTTCAGAGCTAGATGCAGACAAAAAATTATTTTGAATTTGCAACCTGATGGAGGTCAGTATAGGTGGACTAATAGAACAAGTCCCACACACTACTAGAAGGCCAAATATTTTTTCAGAGCTAGATGCAGAAAAAAATTATATTCAGTTTGCAACCTGATGGAGGTCAGTATAGATGGACTAATAGAACAAGTCCCACACACAGCTAGAAGCCCAAATATTTTTTCAGAGGTAGATGCAGAAAAAAATTATACTCAGTTTGCAACCTGATGGAGGTCAGTATAGATGAACTAATAGAACCAGTCCCACACACAGCTAGAAGCCCAAATATTTTTTCAGAGGTAGATGCAGAAAAAAAATATATTCAGTTTGCAACCTGACGGAGGTCAGTATAGATGGACTAATAGAGAAAGTCCCACACACTGCTAGAAGGCCAAATATTTTTTCAGAGCTAGATGCAGACAAAAAATTATTTTTAATTTGCAACCTGATGGAGGTCAGTATAGATGGACTAATAGAGAATGTCCCACACACTGCTAGAAGGCCAAATATTTTTTCCGAGCTAGATGCAGAAAAAAATTATATTCAGTTTGCAACCTGATGGAGGTCAGTATAGATGGACTAATAGAGAAAGTCCCACACAATGCTAGAAGGCCAAATATTTTTTCAGAGCTAGATGCAGATAAAAAATTATTTTGAATTTGCAACGTGATGGAAGTCAGTATAGGTGGACTAATAGAACAAGTCCCACACACTGCTAGAAGGCCAAATATTTTTTCAGAGCTAGATGCAAAAAAAAATTATATTCAGTTTGCAACCTGATGGAGGTCAGTTTAGATGGACTAAAAGAGAAAGTCCCACACACTGCTAGAAGGCCAAATCTTTTTTCAGAGCTAGATGCAGACAAAAAATTATTTTGAATTTGCAACCTGATGGAGGTCAGTATAGGTGGACTAATAGAACAAGTCCCACACACTACTAGAAGGCCAAATATTTTTTCAGAGCTAGATGCAGAAAAAAATTATATTCAGTTTGCAACCTGATGGAGGTCAGTATAGATGGACTAATAGAAAAAGTCCCACACACTGCTAGAAGCCCAAATATTCTTTCAGAGCTAGATGCAGATAAAAAATTATTTTGATTTTGCAACGTGATGGAGGTCAGTATAGATGGACTAATAGAACAAGTCCCACACACTGCTAGAAGGCCAAATATTTTTTCAGAGCTAGATGCAGAAAAAAATTATATTCAGTTTGCAACCTGATGGAGGTTAGTATAGATGGACTAATAGAACAAGTCCCACACACTGCTAGAAGCCCAAATATTCTTTCAGAGCTAGATGCAGATAAAAAATTATTTTGATTTTGCAACGTGATGGAGGTCAGTATAGATGGACTAATAGAACAAGTCCCACACACTGCTAGAAGGCCAAATATTTTTTCAAAGCTAGATGCAGAAAAAAATTATATTCAGTTTGCAACCTGATGGAGGTCAGTATAGATGGACTAATAGAACAAGTCCCACACACAGCATGAAGCCCAAATATTTTTTCAGAGGTAGATGCAGATAAAAATTATTTTTAATTTGCAACCTGATGGAGGTCAGTATAGATGGACTAATAGAGAAAGTCCCACACACTGCTAGAAGGCCAAATATTTTTTCAGAGCTAGATGCAGACAAAAAATTATATTCAGTTTGCAACTTGATGGAGGTCAGTATAGATGGACTAATAGAACAAGTCCCACACACTGCTAGAAGCCCAAATATTTTTTCAGAGGTAGATGCAGAAAAAAATATATTCAGTTTGCAACCTGATGGAGGTCAGTATAGATGGACTAATAGAGAAAGTCCCACACACTGCTAGAAGGCCATATATTTTTTCAGAGCTAGATGCAGACAAAAAATTATTTTTAATTTGCAACCTGATGGAGGTCAGTATAGATGGACTAATAGAGAAAGTCCCACACACTGCTAGAAGGCCAAATATTTTTTCAGAGCTAGATGCAGATAAAAATTATTTTTAATTTGCAACCTGATGGAGGTCAGTATAAATGGACTAATAGAGAAAGTCCCACACACTGCTAGAAGGCCAAATATTTTTTCAGAGCTAGATGCAGAAAAAAATTATATTCAGTTTGCAACCTGATGGAGGTCAGTATAGATGGACTAATAGAACAAGTCCCACACACTGCTAGAAGCCCAAATATTTTTTCAGAGCTAGATGCAGGAAAAAATTATATTTAATTTGCAACCTGATGGAGGTCAGTATAGATGGACTAAAAAAGAAAGTCCCACACACTGCTAGAAGGCCAAATCTTTTTTCAGAGCTAGATGCAGACAAAAAATTATTTTGAATTTGCAACCTGATGGAGGTCAGTATAGGTGGACTAATAGAACAAGTCCCACACACTACTAGAAGGCCAAATATTTTTTCAGAGCTAGATGCAGAAAAAAATTATATTCAGTTTGCAACCTGATGGAGGTCAGTATAGATGGACTAATAGAACAAGTCCCAACACAGCTAGGACCCCAAATATTTTTTCAGAGGTAGATGCAGAAAAAAATTATATTCAGTTTGCAACCTGATAGAGGTCAGTATAGATGGACTAATAGAACAAGTCCCACACACAGCTAGAAGGCCAAATATTTTTTCAGAGCTAGATGCAGACAAAAAATTATTTTTAATTTGCATCCTGATGGAGGTCAGTATAGATGGACTAATAGAGAAAGTCCCACACACTGCTAGAAGGCCAAATATTTTTTTAGAGCTAGATGTAGACAAAAAATTATTTTGAATTTGCAACCTGATGGAGGTCAGTATAGATGGACTAATAGAACAAGTCCCACACACTGCTAGAAGGCCAAATATTTTTTCAGAGCTAGATGCAGAGAAAAATTATATTCAGTTTGCAATCTGGTGGAGGTCAGTATAGATGGACTAATAGAACAAGTCCCACACATTGCTAAAAGCTTAAATATTTTTTCAGAGCTAGATGCAGAAAAAAATTATATTCAATTTGCAACCTGATGGAGGTCAGTATAGATGGACTAATAGAGAAAGTCCCACACACTGCTAGAAGGCCAAATATTTTTTCAGAGCTAGATGCAGACAAAAAATTATTTTGAATTTTCAACCTGATGGAGGTCAGTATAGGTGGACTAATAGAACAAGTCCCACACACTGCTAGAAGGCCAAATATTTTTTCAGAGCTAGGTGCAGAAAAAAATTACATTCAGTTTGCACCTGATGGAGGTCAGTATAGATGGACTAATAGAACAAGTCCCACACACTGCTAGAAGCAGAAATATTTTTTCAGAGGTAGATGCAGAAAACAAATATATTCAGTTTGCAACCTGATGGAGGTCAGTATATATGGACTAATAGAGAAAGTCCCACACACTGCTAGAAGGCCAAATATTTTTTCAGAGCTAGATGCAGACAAAAAATTATTTTTAATTTGCAACCTGCTGGAGGTCAGCATAGATGGATTGATAGAGAAAGCCCCACACACTGCTAGAAGGCCAAATATTTTTTCAGAGCTAGATGCAGATAAAAATTATTTTTAATTTGCAACCTGATGGAGGTCAGTATAGATGGACTAATAGAGAAAGTCCCACACACTGCTAGAAGGCCAAATATTTTTTCAGAGCTAGATGCAGAAAAAAATTATTTTTAACTTGCAACCTGATGGAGGTCAGTATAGATGGACTAATAGAACAAGTCCCACACACTGCTAGAAGGCCAAATATTTTTTCAGAGCTAGATGCAGAAAAAAATTATATTCAGTTTGCAACCTGATGGAGGTTAGTATAGATGGACTAATAGAACAAGTCCCACACACTGCTAGAAGCCCAAATATTCTTTCAGAGCTAGATGCAGATAAAAAATTATTTTGATTTTGCAACGTGATGGAGGTCAGTATAGATGGACTAATAGAACAAGTCCCACACACTGCTAGAAGGCCAAATATTTTTTCAGAGCTAGATGCAGAAAAAAATTATATTCAGTTTGCAACCTGATGGAGGTCAGTATAGATGGACTAATAGAACAAGTCCCACACACAGCATGAAGCCCAAATATTTTTTCAGAGGTAGATGCGGATAAAAATTATTTTTAATTTGCAACCTGATGGAGGTCAGTATAGATGGACTAATAGAGAAAGTCCCACACACTGCTAGAAGGCCAAATATTTTTTCAGAGCTAGATGCAGACAAAAAATTATATTCAGTTTGCAACTTGATGGAGGTCAGTATAGATGGACTAATAGAACAAGTCCCACACACTGCTAGAAGCCCAAATATTTTTTCAGAGGTAGATGCAGAAAAAAATATATTCAGTTTGCAACCTGATGGAGGTCAGTATAGATGGACTAATAGAGAAAGTCCCACACACTGCTAGAAGGCCATATATTTTTTCAGAGCTAGATGCAGACAAAAAATTATTTTTAATTTGCAACCTGATGGAGGTCAGTATAGATGGACTAATAGAGAAAGTCCCACACACTGCTAGAAGGCCAAATATTTTTTCAGAGCTAGATGCAGATAAAAATTATTTTTAATTTGCAACCTGATGGAGGTCAGTATAGATGGACTAATAGAGAAAGTCCCACACACTGCTAGAAGGCCAAATATTTTTTCAGAGCTAGATGCAGAAAAAAATTATATTCAGTTTGCAACCTGATGGAGGTCAGTATAGATGGACTAATAGAACAAGTCCCACACACTGCTAGAAGCCCAAATATTTTTTCAGAGCTAGATGCAGGAAAAAATTATATTTAATTTGCAACCTGATGGAGGTCAGTATAGATGGACTAAAAAAGAAAGTCCCACACACTGCTAGAAGGCCAAATCTTTTTTCAGAGCTAGATGCAGACAAAAAATTATTTTGAATTTGCAACCTGATGGAGGTCAGTATAGGTGGACTAATAGAACAAGTCCCACACACTACTAGAAGGCCAAATATTTTTTCAGAGCTAGATGCAGAAAAAAATTATATTCAGTTTGCAACCTGATGGAGGTCAGTATAGATGGACTAATAGAACAAGTCCCACACACAGCTAGGACCCCAAATATTTTTTCAGAGGTAGATGCAGAAAAAAATTATATTCAGTTTGCAACCTGATAGAGGTCAGTATAGATGGACTAATAGAACAAGTCCCACACACAGCTAGAAGGCCAAATATTTTTTCAGAGCTAGATGCAGACAAAAAATTATTTTTAATTTGCATCCTGATGGAGGTCAGTATAGATGGACTAATAGAGAAAGTCCCACACACTGCTAGAAGGCCAAATATTTTTTTAGAGCTAGATGTAGACAAAAAATTATTTTGAATTTGCAACCTGATGGAGGTCAGTATAGATGGACTAATAGAACAAGTCCCACACACTGCTAGAAGGCCAAATATTTTTTCAGAGCTAGATGCAGAAAAAAATTATATTCAGTTTGCAATCTGGTGGAGGTCAGTATAGATGGACTAATAGAACAAGTCCCACACATTGCTAAAAGCTTAAATATTTTTTCAGAGCTAGATGCAGAAAAAAATTATATTCAATTTGCAACCTGATGGAGGTCAGTATAGATGGACTAATAGAGAAAGTCCCACACACTGCTAGAAGGCCAAATATTTTTTCAGAGCTAGATGCAGACAAAAAATTATTTTGAATTTTCAACCAGATGGAGGTCAGTATAGGTGGACTAATAGAACAAGTCCCACACACTGCTAGAAGGCCAAATATTTTTTCAGAGCTAGGTGCAGAAAAAAATTACATTCAGTTTGCACCTGATGGAGGTCAGTATAGATGGACTAATAGAACAAGTCCCACACACTGCTAGAAGCAGAAATATTTTTTCAGAGGTAGATGCAGAAAACAAATATATTCAGTTTGCAACCTGATGGAGGTCAGTATATATGGACTAATAGAGAAAGTCCCACACACTGCTAGAAGGCCAAATATTTTTTCAGAGCTAGATGCAGACAAAAAATTATTTTTAATTTGCAACCTGCTGGAGGTCAGCATAGATGGATTGATAGAGAAAGCCCCACACACTGCTAGAAGGCCAAATATTTTTTCAGAGCTAGATGCAGATAAAAATTATTTTTAATTTGCAACCTGATGGAGGTCAGTATAGATGGACTAATAGAACAAGTCCCACACACTGCTAGAAGGCCAAATATTTTTTCAGAGCTAGATGCAGAAAAAAATTATATTCAGTTTGCAACCTGATGGAGGTTAGTATAGATGGACTAATAGAACAAGTCCCACACACTGCTAGAAGCCCAAATATTCTTTCAGAGCTAGATGCAGATAAAAAATTATTTTGATTTTGCAACGTGATGGAGGTCAGTATAGATGGACTAATAGAACAAGTCCCACACACTGCTAGAAGGCCAAATATTTTTTCAGAGCTAGATGCAGAAAAAAATTATATTCAGTTTGCAACCTGATGGAGGTCAGTATAGATGGACTAATAGAACAAGTCCCACACACAGCATGAAGCCCAAATATTTTTTCAGAGGTAGATGCAGATAAAAATTATTTTTAATTTGCAACCTGATGGAGGTCAGTATAGATGGACTAATAGAGAAAGTCCCACACACTGCTAGAAGGCCAAATATTTTTTCAGAGCTAGATGCAGACAAAAAATTATATTCAGTTTGCAACTTGATGGAGGTCAGTATAGATGGACTAATAGAACAAGTCCCACACACTGCTAGAAGCCCAAATATTTTTTCAGAGGTAGATGCAGAAAAAAATATATTCAGTTTGCAACCTGATGGAGGTCAGTATAGATGGACTAATAGAGAAAGTCCCACACACTGCTAGAAGGCCATATATTTTTTCAGAGCTAGATGCAGACAAAAAATTATTTTTAATTTGCAACCTGATGGAGGTCAGTATAGATGGACTAATAGAGAAAGTCCCACACACTGCTAGAAGGCCAAATATTTTTTCAGAGCTAGATGCAGATAAAAATTATTTTTAATTTGCAACCTGATGGAGGTCAGTATAGATGGACTAATAGAGAAAGTCCCACACACTGCTAGAAGGCCAAATATTTTTTCAGAGCTAGATGCAGAAAAAAATTATATTCAGTTTGCAACCTGATGGAGGTCAGTATAGATGGACTAATAGAACAAGTCCCACACACTGCTAGAAGCCCAAATATTTTTTCAGAGCTAGATGCAGGAAAAAATTATATTTAATTTGCAACCTGATGGAGGTCAGTATAGATGGACTAAAAAAGAAAGTCCCACACACTGCTAGAAGGCCAAATCTTTTTTCAGAGCTAGATGCAGACAAAAAATTATTTTGAATTTGCAACCTGATGGAGGTCAGTATAGATGGACTAATAGAGAAAGTCCCACACACTGCTAGAAGGCCAAATATTTTTTCAGAGCTAGATGCAGACAAAAAATTATATTCAGTTTGCAACTTGATGGAGGTCAGTATAGATGGACTAATAGAACAAGTCCCACACACTGCTAGAAGCCCAAATATTTTTTCAGAGGTAGATGCAGAAAAAAATATATTCAGTTTGCAACCTGATGGAGGTCAGTATAGATGGACTAATAGAGAAAGTCCCACACACTGCTAGAAGGCCATATATTTTTTCAGAGCTAGATGCAGACAAAAAATTATTTTTAATTTGCAACCTGATGGAGGTCAGTATAGATGGACTAATAGAGAAAGTCCCACACACTGCTAGAAGGCCAAATATTTTTTCAGAGCTAGATGCAGATAAAAATTATTTTTAATTTGCAACCTGATGGAGGTCAGTATAGATGGACTAATAGAGAAAGTCCCACACACTGCTAGAAGGCCAAATATTTTTTCAGAGCTAGATGCAGAAAAAAATTATATTCAGTTTGCAACCTGATGGAGGTCAGTATAGATGGACTAATAGAACAAGTCCCACACACTGCTAGAAGCCCAAATATTTTTTCAGAGCTAGATGCAGGAAAAAATTATATTTAATTTGCAACCTGATGGAGGTCAGTATAGATGGACTAAAAAAGAAAGTCCCACACACTGCTAGAAGGCCAAATCTTTTTTCAGAGCTAGATGCAGACAAAAAATTATTTTGAATTTGCAACCTGATGGAGGTCAGTATAGGTGGACTAATAGAACAAGTCCCACACACTACTAGAAGGCCAAATATTTTTTCAGAGCTAGATGCAGAAAAAAATTATATTCAGTTTGCAACCTGATGGAGGTCAGTATAGATGGACTAATAGAACAAGTCCCACACACAGCTAGGACCCCAAATATTTTTTCAGAGGTAGATGCAGAAAAAAATTATATTCAGTTTGCAACCTGATAGAGGTCAGTATAGATGGACTAATAGAACAAGTCCCACACACAGCTAGAAGGCCAAATATTTTTTCAGAGCTAGATGCAGACAAAAAATTATTTTTAATTTGCATCCTGATGGAGGTCAGTATAGATGGACTAATAGAGAAAGTCCCACACACTGCTAGAAGGCCAAATATTTTTTTAGAGCTAGATGTAGACAAAAAATTATTTTGAATTTGCAACCTGATGGAGGTCAGTATAGATGGACTAATAGAACAAGTCCCACACACTGCTAGAAGGCCAAATATTTTTTCAGAGCTAGATGCAGAAAAAAATTATATTCAGTTTGCAATCTGGTGGAGGTCAGTATAGATGGACTAATAGAACAAGTCCCACACATTGCTAAAAGCTTAAATATTTTTTCAGAGCTAGATGCAGAAAAAAATTATATTCAATTTGCAACCTGATGGAGGTCAGTATAGATGGACTAATAGAGAAAGTCCCACACACTGCTAGAAGGCCAAATATTTTTTCAGAGCTAGATGCAGACAAAAAATTATTTTGAATTTTCAACCTGATGGAGGTCAGTATAGGTGGACTAATAGAACAAGTCCCACACACTGCTAGAAGGCCAAATATTTTTTCAGAGCTAGGTGCAGAAAAAAATTACATTCAGTTTGCACCTGATGGAGGTCAGTATAGATGGACTAATAGAACAAGTCCCACACACTGCTAGAAGCAGAAATATTTTTTCAGAGGTAGATGCAGAAAACAAATATATTCAGTTTGCAACCTGATGGAGGTCAGTATATATGGACTAATAGAGAAAGTCCCACACACTGCTAGAAGGCCAAATATTTTTTCAGAGCTAGATGCAGACAAAAAATTATTTTTAATTTGCAACCTGCTGGAGGTCAGCATAGATGGATTGATAGAGAAAGCCCCACACACTGCTAGAAGGCCAAATATTTTTTCAGAGCTAGATGCAGATAAAAATTATTTTTAATTTGCAACCTGATGGAGGTCAGTATAGATGGACTAATAGAGAAAGTCCCACACACTGCTAGAAGGCCAAATATTTTTTCAGAGCTAGATGCAGAAAAAAATTATTTTTAACTTGCAACCTGATGGAGGTCAGTATAGATGGACTAATAGAGAAAGTCCCACACACTGCTAGAAGGCCAAATATTTTTTCAGAGCTAGATGCAAAAAAAAATTATATTCAGTTTGCAACCTGATGGAGGTCAGTATAGAGGGACTAATAGATCAAGTTCTACACACAGCTAGAAGCCCAAATATTTTTTCAGATGTAGATGCAGATAAAAATTATTTTTAATTTGCAACCTGATGGAGGTCAGTATAGATGGACTAATAGAGAAAGTCCCACACACTGCTAGAAGGCCAAATATTTTTTCAGAGCTAGATGCAGACAACAAATTATTTTGAATTTGCAACGTGATGGAGGTCAGTATAGATGGACTAATAGAACAAGTCCCACACACTGCTAGAAGGCCGAATATTTTTTCAGAGCTAGATGCAGATAAAAATTATTTTTAATTTGTAACCTGATGGAGGTCAGTATAGATGGACTAATAGAGAAAGTCCCACACACTGCTAGAAGGCCAAATATTTTTTCAGAGCTAGATGCAGAAAAAAATTATATTCAGTTTGCAACCTGATGGAGGTCAGTATAGATGGACTAATAGAACAAGTCCCACACACAGCAAGAAGCCCATATATTTTTTCAGAGGTAGATGCAGATAAAAATTATTTTAATTTGCAACCTGATGGAGGTCAGTATAGATGGACTAAAAGAGAAAGTCTCACACACTGCTAGAAGGCCAAATATTTTTTCAGAGCTAGATGCAGACAAAAAATTATTTTGAATTTGCAACGTGATTGACGTCACTATAGATGGACTAATAGAACAAGTCCCACACATTGCTAGAAGGCCAAATATTTTTTCAGAGCTAGATGCAGAAAAAAATTATATTCAGTTTGCAACCTGATGGAGGTCAGTATAGATGGACTAAAAGAGAAAGTCCCACACACTGCTAGAAGGCCATATATTTTTTCAGAGCTAGATGCAGGCAAAAAATTATGTTTAATTTGCAACCTGATGGAGGTCAGTATAGATGGACTAATAGAGAAAGTCCCACACACTGCTAGAAGGCCAAATATTTTTTCAGAGCTAGATGCAGATAAAAATTATTTTTAATTTGCAACCTGATGGAGGTCAGTATAGATGGACTAATAGAGACAGTTCCACACACTGCTAGAAGGCCAAATATTTTTTCAGAGCTAGATGCAGAAAAAAATTATATTCAGTTTGCAACCTGATGGAGGTCAGCATAGATGGACTAATAGAGAAAGTCCCACACACTGCTAGAAGGCCAAATATTTTTTCAGAGCTAGATGCAGATAAAAAATTATTTTGAATTTGCAACGTGATGGAGGTCAGTATAGATAGACTAATAGAACAAGTCCCACACACTGCTAGAAGGCCAAATATTTTTTCAGAGCTTGATGCAGAAAAAAATTATATTCAGTTTGCAACCTGATGGAGGTCAGTATAGATGGACTAATAGAACAAATCCCACACACTGATAGAAGCCCAAATATTTTTTCAGAGCTAGATGCAGTAAAAAATTTTATTCAGTTTGCAACCTGATGGAGGTCAGTATAGATGGACTAATAGAACAAGTCCCACACACTGCTAGAAGGCCAAATATTTTTTCAGAGCTTGATGCAGAAAAAAATTATATTCAGTTTGCAACCTGATGGAGGTCAGTATAGATGGACTAATAGAGAAAGTCCCACACACTGCTTGAAGGCCAAATATTTTTTCAGAGCTAGGTGCAGAAAAAAATTATATTCAGTTTGCAACCTGATGGAGGTCAGTATAGATGGACTAATAGAACAAGTCCCACACACTGCTAGAAGCCCAAATATTTTTTCATAGCTAGATTCAGATAAAAAATTATTTTGAATTTGCAACGTAATGGAGGTCAGTATAGATGGACTAAAAGAACAAGTCCCACACACTGCTAGAAGGCCAAATATTTTTTCAGAGCTAGATGCAGAGAAAAATTATATTCAGTTTGCAACCTGATGGATGTCAGTATAGATGGACTAATAGAACAAGCTCCACACACAGCAAGAAGCCCAAATATTTTTTCAGAGGTAGATGCAGATAAAAATTATTTTTAATTTGCAACCTGATGGAGGTCATTATAGATGGACTAATAGAGAAAGTCCCACACACTGCTAGAAGGCCAAATATTTTTTCAGAACTAGATGCAGACAAAAAATTATTTTGAATTTGCAACGTGATGGACGTCAGTATAGATGGACTAATAGAACAAGTCCCACACACTGCTAGAAGGCCAAATATTTTTTCAGAGCTGGATGCAGAAAAAAATTATATTCAGTTTGGAACCTGGCGGAGGTCAGTATAGATGGACTAATAGAACATGTCACACACACTGCTAGAAGCCCAACTATTTTTTCAGAGGTAGATGCAGAAAAAAATATATTCAGTTTGCAACCTGATGGAGGTCAGTATAGATAGACTAATAGAGAAAGTCCCACACACTGCTAGAAGGCCATATATTTTTTCAGAGCTAGATGCAGACAAAAAATTATTTTTAATTTGCAACCTGATGGAGGTCAGTATAGATGGACTAATAGAGAAAGTCCCACACACTGTTAGAAGGCCAAATATTTTTTCAGAGCTAGATGCAGATAAAAATTATTTTTAATTTGCAACCTGATGTAGGTCAGTATAGATGGACTAATAGAGAAAGTCCCACACACTGCTAGAAGGCCAAATATTTTTTCAGAGCTAGATGCAGAAAAAAATTATATTCAGTTTGCAACCTGATGGAGGTCAGTATAGATTGACTTATAGAACAAGTCCCACACACAGCTAGAAGCCCAAATATTTTTTCAGAGGTAGATGCAGATAAAAATTATTTTTAACTTGCAACCTGATGGAGGTCAGTATAAATGGACTAATAGAGAAAGTCCCACACACTGCTAGAAGGCCAAATATTTTTTCAGAGCTAGATGCAGAAAAAAATTATATTCAGTTTGCAACCTGATGGAGGTCAGTATAGATGGACAAATAGAACAAGTCCCACACACTGCTAGAAGCCCAAATATTTTTTCAGAGCTAGATGCAGGAAAAAATTATATTCAATTTGCAACCTGATGGAGGTCAGTATATATGGACTAATAGAGAAAGTCCCACACACTGCTAGAAGGCCAAATATTTTTTCAGAGCTAGATGCAGACAAAAAATTATTTTGAATTTGCAACCTGATGGAGGTCAGTATAGGTGGACTAATAGAACAAGTCCCACACACTACTAGAAGGCCAAATATTTTTTCAGAGCTAGATGCAGAAAAAAATTATATTCAGTTTGCAACCTGATGGAGGTCAGTATAGATGGACTAATAGAACAAGTCCCACACACAGCTAGAAGCCCAAATATTTTTTCAGAGGTAGATGCAGAAAAAAATTATACTCAGTTTGCAACCTGATGGAGGTCAGTATAGATGGACTAATAGAACAAGTCCCACACACAGCTAGAAGCCCAAATATTTTTTCAGAGGTAGATGCAGAAAAAAAATATATTCAGTTTGCAACCTGACGGAGGTCAGTATAGATGGACTAATAGAGAAAGTCAAACACACTGCTAGAAGGCCAAATATTTTTTCAGAGCTAGATGCAGACAAAAAATTATTTTTAATTTGCAACCTGATGGAGGTCAGTATAGATGGACTAATAGAGAAAGTCCCACACACTGCTAGAAGGCCAAATATTTTTTCAGAGCTAGATGCAGACAAAAAATTATTTTGAATTTGCAACGTGATGGAGGTCAGTATAGATGGACTAATAGAACAAGTCCCACACACTGCTAGAAGGCCAAATATTTTTTCAGAGCTAGATGCAGAAAAAAATTATATTCAGTTTGCAACCTGATGGAGGTCAGTATAGATGGACTAATAGAACAATCCCACACACTGCTAGAAGCCCAAATATTTGTTCAGAGCTAGATGCGGAAAAAAATTATATTCAATCTGCAACCTGATGGAGGTCAGTATAGATGAACTAATAGAATGATGCTTTGACCAAAAGATTTTACTTCACTAGGTGCAGTAAAAAAATTGGTATTCTATACACAGGTGGTATATCTTGCAAAACAGATAGGCTACTCCACTGACTATCACACTCTGCAATAGGCCAAAAAGGATTAGCTTTGCTAGATTCAGCCAAATGCTGTGAAAAAAACTTGCACAGCACTGGCACAGACCTGCCTGGCAAAAACTGATAGGAACTGATGTAACCTAGTCCTGAAAAGGACTGCAATTACAATTAGTCTTTACACCCACAGCCTATGTATTTAAGAGCACAGACCAGCCTGATAAAAGTCGTAGGAAATGCTGTAACCTAGTCCTTAAAAGGACTGCAATCACAACTATTCCCTACTCCCAAGCTATCTGTAGATTTGTTCGAAAATTGACTTGAAATTAACAAGGTATAGCACACACAGCAACAGCGGTGCCGTCTAACACGCAGCTGCAGCAGTGAGAAAATGGTAGCGACGGGGAAAATGGCTTGGTCTTATAGGGCAAGGACATGTGACATACACTGCCAATGACACATGCCCTTGCTTGTGTGAAAAAAAGCACTTCGCTCCGTGTGTGCGCTGCTGATAGGCTGACAGATTGCACCTCCCCACTGTAAATGCGGGAAAGAGAAAAAAAAATGGAGATCTTCATTATTCCTGCAGAGATCCATCCCCTGCCCCTCCCCCCGCCCCGCTGTACACTCAAA
This sequence comes from Phyllobates terribilis, assembly GCF_046119375.1. Classification (NCBI taxonomy): domain Eukaryota; kingdom Metazoa; phylum Chordata; class Amphibia; order Anura; family Dendrobatidae; genus Phyllobates; species Phyllobates terribilis. The sequence goes on from NW_027362764.1 coordinate 452,322,980, forward strand.
CTGCGTATTAACATTAATTTTCATCATTACTGAGAAAAAATCCAGTTATGATTTTGGTGCACGAACTGTTATCGAACATAACCTCGAACAGCCGAATTTTTCTCAAATCGTTCGTGTTCGCCGAACGGCTCGAACACCGCCCAAAACACCTCGAATTTGAGATTGGCGAACAGTTCGAGTCGAACAACGCTCATCTCTATTTTTCACCCATTGAATGCACTCAAGAAACGCAGGCAAAAAACGTGGCAAAAATGCACAGAGAATTGACATGCAGAAGATCATTGTCTGCACCAAATCTGAAAGTCAAAATATACTCAACGTGTGCATGACACTTCACGTTTCTCATTCACTTTGCTTCAGAGTTTTTGGTGCATTTTTGCATGCATTTTTTGCATTTTTTTATGCATTTCTGAACAGCAATGAATGCCTTTTGGAGCTAATTAAAGATATATGAGGGCTCATACTCATGTGCGATTTGACGGCACTGTGAGTCACTGAGGTGTGAAAGCATGCGTTCCTCAGTCTCTCTGCAGGATGGCTGGCTGGATAGTCGCATCAAGCTACTATGCAGCCTGCCATCTAGATGTAGCAGAACTGGACCCATCGTGGGAGAAATGGATTATGTTCTTCATGTCGGAGTGGTGAGGATGAGGTTGGTTTATTATTTTATTTTTATTGCAGGTGACAATGGATTCTGTGCAATGGGTGGAATGGTAAGTTGGGTTTAATTTAGAATTATTAAAGGAGTCTGTGTGGCTATTTCAAATAAATTATTTTATTCTGGGTGTGGGTGTTTTTTCTCTATTTAACTTTCACTATAGTGTTAGTAATGGTGGCGTGTTATAGACGCCTCTCCATTACTAGCCTGGGTTTGATGTCAGCTGCCAATATAAGCTGACATCAACCCCAGCCCTATAACCCCACTTGCCACCACTATAGGGCAATGAGCAGAGCGGAGGCTAATTGCCAGAATTCGGTGGTGAGGACCACAGATCTGCCTGCTCTGTTACAGCTTTCAACAACTCTGCAGCGGTGTGCGGTTTGTCACATAAGCAGATTAGCTTCAGCAGAGCCTTTTGTTGCTTGGCCGAGGCAGTACTTCTAGCTTGCGACTGATGTGGTCGTTTCAGAGATGGAGGCTTAAGAGGAGGAGGAGGTGCAGGATGATTAGTCAGGCAATAGAGTTTAGGATTAGAATAGATGGGAGGAATGCCAGAGTGTTAGAAGGGAATCCACCGAGCAGGAGGTTGTAGTCGTCGTGACGGGATATGAAGAGGGCGTGCACTAGTGTTTTTGTAGATTCGTGGTTGAGGAATGTGCAGATCCGGGAGATTTTTTTTTACTTGGAGTTGGCATCTTCCTCACCCTGATCCTCCTTCCTCCCACCATTCAGAGTGCCCTGAGACAACTGATCCCACACTTGGACACTCCAAAGTGCTTGGATATCTGGTTTGAAGGATAGATTAGAGTACAGGGTTACCCCAAGAGCTGTTCACATTTTCATGGATAGAATTGGGCCTCTCGCCCGACCCGCTTCAAGCAGGGCAACAGAAGCTCACGTGTAGCAATTTGAGCAACCATGGTCACCCGAAGGTGACAGTGGGAAAGTGCAATTACTGTCACAAGAGGTGAATAATGATGAGACACAATGCACAGAAAGTCAGGAGGAGGACCAGGGTGCTGAAGTGGAAGACGAAGCAGTGGACGATGAAGTCACTGACCGAACCTGGCAACTGGACATGCAGAGCGAGGACAGCTGCACACAGGGGGAGGGAGGCAAAGCAGCACAACAGGCAGGAACAATTAGTGTGGTGGCCACAGACACAAGGTGGGCAACCGTTCCCCGGAACACCAACACGATGGAAGTTGCCAGTATAACTGTTAGGTTTTCCTGAGTCTGGTTTTATTTTAAAGACTGTTATTTAGATAACCCCAAAAAGGCCTTTTGCACCATCTGCCAGGCCAGCATCATCAAGAGCACCAAAACGACCAGTCTGACCCCCACCAGCATGCTTAGGCAAATGACAGCAAAGCACCCACTAGCTAGGCGGAACACCATGGTCCAGAAACAGTGTCTGCGGGTGACACCACTGCCTCTTCCGCTTTTGTGCGTGAACACCAATCACCTGTCCATGGCGCATTCGAAGATGCCTCTCATCCTGCATTTGTGATTGCAGACTTGCAACCATCACCGACCACATCCTTGTCCCAGCACAGCGTTCAGTTGTCCCTACCCTAGTCATTAGAATGTAAGCGCAAGCATGCAGCCAATCACTCACCCACTCACAGGCCACAATACTAATCTGCCACATTTCTGGACTGCTTGCTTGCACTTGAAATGTTGCCTTTTAGGGTCGTGGAGGCAGAAACTTTCCACAACCTCATGGCGGCAGTTGGGTGTCAATACTCACCAGCTGCCACTATTTCTCTTGGTGTTGTCTCCGCCTTCCACAAGCACGAGTCCCAGAACATAACTCGTGCCCTCCCCAGCGCACTTAGTGGGAAGGACCACCTACCACAACGGGTGGACAAGTGAATGTGGCAAGGGACTGTACTTCTCACTAACGCATTCCTCTGGGTTAACATTATGGAAGCCAGGACCGAGTGGGACCCTGGGACGGAACACATCCTCCCGACGCAGAAGATTGCGGGTCCTGGGTCCAACAGGGTTGCCCCCACATTCTACAGTCTCTGCACCACCTCCTCTTCCTCCTCTTCAGCCTCCATCTCCATCACTCGTTTCATTTTTTTTCAAGAGATATTCCATATTATGTACTTAAAGTTTATGGATGGCAATAACAATAAGCCGGACTGTATGCTTAGGTGATAAACTGTACCATGCCTGGCCCATGTGCTAAAATTAGTGGTTCAGCGGTTTTTCAAAACCTATCCGGATCTGCCACAGTGGCTTGTGAAAGTATGCCGCATGTGTGCCCATTTCTGAAACTCAGCTACAGCTTTCGCCGCCCTGGCAGGGCTTTAGCAGAGTTTGCAGCTTCCAGCTCACTGATAGGTGTGCGATGTGACCACGCTTTGGAAATCAATGTTGCAGATGTTTGGAATGATTTTGAGCAGCACCGAGCAGTTGTTGAGTACCAGCTTCAACACGCCCATTGGGATTTAGGTCAGTTTCCGCACATAAGAGCTGATGAGTGGGCATGGATGTCTGACATCTGTGCCGTCCTCCAAAACTTTGAGGACTCCAGGAAAATGGTGAGCCGTGATGATGCCATAATTAGCATTTCCTGTGTACTGAAAGGCTCGCTGCTCACAATTAAAGAGGAGGCATTGCAGGTGGAGCAGGGAATTATACAGAGTGATGTTGCTCAGCCCAGGCTCATCTCATCTCAACGCACATTGAGCGATAATTAGGAGGAAGAGAATATGGACAGTCATCCTCTTGGTGAGAACAGGGAAGTCATGGCCGACTTTATGTTCCGCTGCCTTTACCGTGACCATCGCATTGTACTCATTTTGTACATTACAGAAAACTGGCATGGCACAAGAGAATTCTTGGAGACGGAGGTGTAAGGTTCTGATTAAGGAAGATGTCAGTCTTAGATCAGTTGCAGAATGAAGGGCACGGGAGAGGTGATGCACAGAAACGAGGGATGAGATATAAGGTGGTGCTGAACTGTGGACAGCTTGGTGGGTGAGAAAGATGAGTTTGTATTCTGTAGTGATTGTTTAACCTAACCAGTGCAATGACTGGCACAGGATAGAGGCATTGGTGAAGCCACTTGATTGAAATACCACTCTGGCTTCTGCATTCTGAAGGGATTGGAGAGGAGACAGTTTGTTTAGAGGGAGAGCGATTAGAAGAGAGTTGCAGTAGTGAATAAGAGCGACAGTAAGTGTTTTTGCAGTATCAGAGGTGAGAAAAGGTTGAATTCTGGAGATGTTTTTAAGATGCAGGTGACATGAGCGAGTGAGTGATTTTCCACGTTGAATAAAGGAAAGTTGTGTGTTAAGTATTACTCCAAGACAGCAGGCGTGCCAAGTGGGAGTTATGGTGGCACCACCTAAAGGAAATTGCAAAGTCAGGTATACGTACAGTACAGACCAAAAGTTTGGACACACCTTCTCATTTAAAGATTTCTCTGTATTTTCTTGACTATGAAAATTGTACATTCACACTGAAGGCATCAAAACTATGAATTAACACATGTGGAATTATATACTTAACAAGAAAGTGTGAAACAACTGAAAATATGTCTTATATTCTAGGTTCTTCAAAGTAGCCACCTTTTGCTTTGATGACTGCTTTGCATACTCTTAGCATTCTCTTGATGAGCTTCAAGAGGTAGTCACCGGAAATGGTTTTCACTTCACAGGTGTGCCCTGTCAGGTTTAATAAGTGGGATTTCTTGCCTTATAAATGGGGTTGGGACCATCAGTTGTGTTGTGCAGAAGTCTGGTGGATACACAGCTGATAGTCCTACTGAATAGACTGTTAGAATTTTTATTATGGCAAGAAAAAAGCAGCTGAGTAAAGAAAAACGAGTGGCCATCATTACTTTAAGTAATGAAGGTCAGTCAGTCCGAAAAATTGGCCAAACTTTGAAAGTGTCCCCAAGTGCAGTTGCAAAAACCATCAAGTGCTACAAAGTAGCTGGCTCACATGAGGACCGCCCCAGGAAAGGAAGACGAAGAATCACCCCTGCTTCTGAGGATAAGTTTATTCGAGTCACCAGCCTCAAAAATCGCAGGTTAACATCAGCTCAGATTAGAGACCAGGTCAATGCCACACAGAGTTCTAGCAGCAGACACATCTCTACAACAACTGTTAAAAGGAGACTTTGTGCAGCAGGCCTTCATGGTAAAATAGCTGCTAGGAAACCACTGCTAAGGACAGGCAACAAGCGGAAGAGACTTGTTTGGGCTAAAAAACACAAGGAATGGACATTAGGCCAGTGGAAATCTGTGCTTTAGTCTGATGAGTCCAAATTTGAGATCTTTGGTTCCAACCACCGTGTCTTTGTGCGATGCAGAAAAGGTGAACGGATGGACTCTACATGCCTGGTTCCCACCGTGAAGCATGGAGGAGGAGGTGTGATGGTGTGGGGGTGCTTTGCTGGTGACACTGTTGGGTATTTATTCAAAATTGAAGGCATACTCAACCAGCATGGCTAACACAGCATCTTGCAGCGGCATGCTATTCCATCCGGTTTGCGTTTAGTTGGACCATCATTTATTTTTCAACAGGACAATGACCCAAAACACTCCTCCAGGCTGTGTAAGAGCTATTTGACCAAGGAGGAGAGTGATGGGGTGCTACGCCAGATGACCTGGCCTCCACAGTCACCAGACCTGAACCCAATGGAGATGGTTTGGGGTGAGCAGGACCGCAGAGTGAAGGCAAAAGGGCTAACAAGTGCTAAGCATCTCTGGGAACTCCTTCAAGATTGTTGGAAGACCATTTCTGGTGACTACCTCTTGAAGCTCATCAAGAGAATGCCAAGAGTGGGCAAAGCAGCCATCAAAGCAAAAGGTGGCTACTTTGAAGAACCTAGAATATGAGACATATTTTCAGTTGTTTCACACTTTTTTGTTAAGTATATCATTCCAAGTGTTAATTCATAGTTTTGATGCATTCAGTGAGAATGTACAATTTTCATGGTCATGAAAATACAGAAAAATCTTTAAATGAGAAGGTGTGTCCAAACTTTTGGTCTGTACTGTAGGTTAGTAGAGGGAGGAAACTGAAGGAGTTCATTTTTGGAGATATTAAATTCAGGCTCTTATTGAAGATAGAATTAGAACAACAAAATAAAATTCCCATCTGACAACGCTGGCGGCAGAGGTCACGACTCACAGACAGTTCATTGGACAACCAAGGTATACAAGCAAGGGAGACGCAAACCAGATGAGGCAGAGGCAGGGGAACGCTGTCAAAGGTCTGCAACAGCTTTCTCAGACCCTCCCAGTGCCCAGGCCCTGATACATGGGGTACTCTGACAAGGAGGGAAAAGTTTTGGAAGATGCTGAAGGACTACCTTGGTGACTTAACCTACACTGGAAGATGCTGAAGGACTACCTTGGCGACCTAACCTACACTTAGCCTACACCGTAAAAGCATCCTCCATGATTCCTCTCTGTGCCTTACAATTGTTCGGTATCCAAGCTGGACACATTGCATGAACTGTCTCTTTAAGCCTTAAAGGTCCTAGCCGCTAGCATTTTGTCAGATGATTTTTCGATCCGCCGGGGGCATTATAACTGATATAACTGATAGGCACATCTGCATGTCAACTGAAATTGCTGACTTATCAAAATGAACAAGGGATGTATTGGGCCAGATTTCTCAACACCACCAGATGATAGCATCGAACATAAACTCAAATCCAGTGGTAATTTTTTTTCTGGTCTAGTCCCATGCACCTGTCACGAGTGTGTAAGAAGTGACAGACAGTCACCCTGCAGTTGGTTGCAGAAGATCTCTTCGTTTGGCATTAGACAACGTCTTAGAAGCTGTATCTCTAGTACCCCAGTGGCTACCTTCCTCTGGCTAATTAGTACCCTGGCCTGGGTGTTTAAATACCTGCTGTGTGTCAGAGGGAGATGCTAGCAATGTTCATTACTCCTTGTGAAGGCTTGACCAAGAGCAGTACTTCTTCCTCTCTGGTGCTAGATGACATGTGCGCATTTGTCTGGAGTCGACTAAAGCTAAGCGATTTTTCCTTGTTTGTCCCCCTTTTAGTCTTTAGAGTTCAATGATCGACTAGTACTCATCCCCTCCCTTCCCTAGTCTGAGCCTAATGCCAGGGAAAGATGGGTACACGTGCGCCGATTTGTGAAGAACCAATATAGGGACATTAGTGGAGACAGGGAGACACTAGGTCAGCCTGGGAGATCTCCACTCACCCCTTTCCTTAGATTCTGGGCTCCCTTTCCCTTTTCCCTTTTGTGTTGCATTTAGTCTTTCCCACACCTTGCAAGACTTTATTGCTGGCCGAACACCTGTTGAAAAGGAAAAAAAAAACTGACACTTTCTTTTCTTTTTTTCTCTGTGTTTTTGGGTGTGGACCTTTTTTTTCCCCTTTCTCCCTTGGTATGGGTTCAGTTGCAGAGCTAGCAGAGCGGCTGCGCAGTCTATCTCTGGAGGTGAATGATCTCCGCTATGAGGTTCAGCAGCAGCATAAGCAGCTACAGGTCGCCAATGTGGGGGTCTCTGGAGGTAGGCCTGTCCCGTCTGAACCCAAGGATGCCCTCCTGGACAGGTTTTCAGGAGGTAGGGACAAGTTTTTTGCTTTCAAGGAGGCCTGCAAACTGTATTTTAAACTTCGTCCTTACTCCTGAGGGAAATGAGGAGCAACGGGTTGGAATTGTGATCTCTCTAGTGTAGGGAGATCCTCAGTCATGGACGTTTTCTTTACTGCAGGACTCGGTTTGTCTCCTGTCTGTGGAGGGTTTTTTTGGGGCTCTGGCCCTCATCTATGATGACCCTGACTGAGTCTTCTTGGCTGAGTCTAGGCTATGTCGCCTACAGCAGGGGAGTCGGCAAGTGGAGACGAACAGTTCAGAATTCCATAGATGGGCGATGGAATCCAAATGGAATGACTCAGCCCTTAGAAGTAAATTTTGTGAGGGGATTACTAAAAGGTTGAAAGATGTCTTGGCAGTATATCAAACCCCTCAGTCATTGGAGTCTGCCATGTCATTGGCCATACGTCTTGATAGGCGCCTTCGAGATAGATGGGTGAGACCACCTTCTCCAGGGAATTCTTGTCGAAATTGTGTACCTCTGCCAGGGGAGCGGTCTGGGGGTGAACCAGTACTGGGGGAGGTGGAGGAACCCATACAGTTAGGGGGTGTCTCTGCATCATACATCTCCCCGTAGATTCGCAAGAAAAAGGCATATTTTTTTTTTGTGGGAAAAGGGGACATTTTGTTGGGACCTCTCCTTCAACTCCTAAGCAAAAGGAGACTCGATTAACTCTTGGTAGTCTGGAGTTGGATAAACAAGGGGTGCATTTGTTGCCAACCTGCAGTTCCTGCTTTGTCCTGACAGCAGAGGTAATGCTAGAGAGCAAAACCGAGAAAATTTCTGTTTGTTGACAGTGGAGCCGGAGTCAGCATGGTTGATGCTGAGTTTGTGAAAACTCATGGTCTTGCTTGCTGTACTTTAGCTAAACCTATTTCCATCTTCGCCATTGACTCGGTGCCACTTGCACAGAAAGCATTTAATCAGATTGTACATAATGTAAAACTGTTCAGTCACGGGTCAGTTCATTGTGAAATAATCCCTTGCTATGTCCTGGACAATCTTCCCACACCTATAGTTTTGGGTATTCCTTGGCTAGTTAAACATAATCCATTGGTGGATTGGCAACTCGGGGAGATTATTGAAAGGGGAGATTACTGCCATGAGAACCGTTTAGATATTTCCCTGGCTACTGTCTCTACGGAAATATTACCTGCTTTTCTGTCTGGTTTTGAGGATGTTTTTTTCTGAGAGGGGTGTCAGGATTTGCCTCGTCATCATGCATATGACTGTCCTATTAACCTGACCCCGGGAGCTAAACTATCAAAGTCCAGACTGTATAATCTATCTGGCCCTGAGAGACAAGCCATGAAGGATTTCATTGCGAAAAGTCTGGAGAAGAGACATATCAGACCTTCATCTTCGCCCGTGGTGGCAGGGTTCTTCTTTGTGGAGAAAAAACATGGCGGTCTACATACCTGTTTAGATTTCCGGGAATTAAATCAAATTACCATCCATGATACATTCCCTCTTCCTCTGATTCCTGATTTGATTAGCCACGTTGTAGGAGCTAAGGTATTTTCCAAGTTGGATTTAAGAGGAGCCTAAAATCTGGTTAGAATCAGAGAAGGGGACAAATGGAAAAAAGCGTTCAACACACCGGAAGGACACTTTGAGAGTCTGCTTATGTCTTTTGGTTTGACCAATGCACCGGCGGTATTCCAGCATTTCATAAATGATATTTTCCATCATTTGGTGGGGAGGTTTGTGGTGGTCTATCTGGATGATATTTTGGTTTACTCACCTAAAGTGATGGGCGAGTACTAAAATGCTCGGGTGCTCGGGTCGAGCACATTAGAATACTCGGGTGCTCGACCCAAGCAACGAGCCCAATGTAAGTCTATGGGAAACTCGAGCATTTTTCAGGCAGCTCCCCCCAGAAATCTACAGAGGGACTAAAAATTGCCCAAAATCGATGGGAACAGTGCTCAAATGGCATGGGAACATCATGGGGAAGACCCCTGGAAGCATTTCTGACTCCCAGGTCACTGCCGTCAACAACGTTGTCAGAGGTATTACGCCACTTTTACGGACTCACATTAAAACAAACAAAAATGCAACCAAAATGGATTTTCCTGGGAAATATGTTAAGGAACATCTTTTCCAGGGTAATGACTTGTATATAAGACAAAATAAATAACCAAAAACTAAAATACTCCTCCATACCTTGGGCTATTTCCACACGGAGCATTTTTGATGCACTTTTGCTTTGCATTGCTTTGAACCATAACAAATGCATTATAACATTTTGCAACCTTATTTGGCCATGTGGTGTGTGAGACATGATCAGACACATCCTGTTTCATTTATGAAGGAGGGACTCTGCAATGCATCCTCTTTGATTATGAGCAGAGAGCATTTCAGAAGACAGAGAAGCAGGATGGTGACACAAATTATGGCGTCATCGCCGCTCACCATCTTGGTGGAGTCCTCAAAGTTTTGGAGGATGGTACAGACGTCTGACATCCATATCCACTCCTGAGGTCTTATGTGTGGAGTCAGAACTGAATACCAACCGCCTTGTTGATGCTGGTAGTCAACAACTGCCCTCTTTAACTCACAAATGCTTTCCAATATCTGCAGTGTAGAGTTCCAATGCGTGGGGACAATACACACCAGTCAGTGAGCCGGAAGCTGCAAATGCTGCTGAAGCACGGCAAGGGCGGCGGAAGCTGTAGGTGACTTTCTAATATGGGCACACAGGCGGCGTACTATGACAAGCAAATCTGGCAGCTCCGGGTAGGTTTTGAGAAACCGCTGAACCACGAGGTTATGCACATGGGCTAGGAATGGTACATGTGTGAGCTTGACTCACCTCAGAGCCGCAACCAAGTTCTGGCCATTGTCACACATGACTATGCCTCGCTGTTGGTTCAGCGGTGTCAGCCACAGATCTGCCTACTCTTTTAGAGCTGTCCCCAATTCTTCTGCATTGTGCGTTTTGTCATCTAAGCATATTAGCTTCAGCACAGCCTGTTGCCACTTGGCTAAGGTAGTGCTGCAGTACTTCCAGCTTGTGACTGATGTGGTCATTTCGGAGATGGAGGCTGAAGAGGAGGAGGAGGTTGAGTAGGATGAGGTGCAGGAGGTGTAGAATGTTTGGGCAACCCTGTTTGACCTAGGGCCCGCAATCCTCGGCTTCCGGAGGATGTGTTCCATCCCAAGGTCTGACTGGGTCCCGGCTTCCACTATGTTAACCCAGTTTGCCATCAATGAGATGTACCATCCCTGCCCACAAGCACTTGTCCACGTGTCCATGGTTAGGTGGACTCTCCCAGTAACTGCATTGTTGAGGGCACGGCTAATGTTTTGGGACACGTGCTTGTGTAATGAGGGTACGGCACACTGGGAGAAATAGTGGTGGCTGGGGAACGAGTACCGACTGCTGCCATCAGGTTGCGGAAATCTTCCGCCTCCACAAGCCTAAAAGGCATCATTTCGAGCGCAAACAGTCACAAAATGTGGGAGTTTAGTAGTGGGGCGTTGGCTGCGTATTTGCACTTGCATTCCAAGTACTGGGTTATAGGCAATTGAACGCTGTGCTGGGACAAGGACGTGCTTGCTGATGGTGCTAGATAAGAGTGTGCAATGACATGTGCAGGGCAAGAGGCATCTTCGTATGCATTATGGACAGGGGATTGGCTTGCACGCACAACAGCGGAAGAAGCAGTGGTGTCACCTGCAGACACTGTTCTTGGACAATGGGGTTCGGCCCATAAAGTCGCGTGCTTTGCTGCCATGTGCCAGATCATGCTGGTGGCGGTCAGGCTGGTAGTTTTGATACCCCTGACAGGGGGTTCAAATGATCTTTTTGGGGTTATCGGCAAAGTCTTTAAAAAACAACCAGACTTGAGCTGCATGTCCTCCTGCCAGGTTGCGTCAGTTACTATAACATCCACCACCTTATCTTTCACTTCCGCACCCTGGTCCTCCTCCTGACTTTCTGGTAATTATGTCTCATCATCGTCCACCTCTTGTGACACCTTCCCACGGTCACCTTCGTATGACCGTGGCAGCTCAAATATTTAGGCATTGCTACATGCGATCTCCTCTTGCCTCGCTTCAAGTGGACCGGGCGAGATGCCCAAATCTATAACTGGAAAAGTGAACAGCTCTTCAGAGTGTCCAAGTGTGGGATCAGTTGTCTCTGTACACTCGGCATGGTGGGAGGAAGAAGGATTAGGGTGAGGAATATGCAGTCCAGACTCACAGCTACTGAGACTTGACTGTGTGGAAGACAGGGTGGTGGTGGCTAAGTGACTGGAAGCATTATCTGCTATCCATCCAATAACCTTTTCACAATGCTCTGTGTTCAATAGTGGTGTTCTGCGGTCCCCCATTTAATTGTGACAGTAAGGTCGAGTGAGAAGATGTGGGTGTTTTTTGTGGCACAATTTCAGCTTGCTCACAACCTTGGCCTCTGCATGCACCATCGTCATCACCATAATGTCCAGTTCCCCATCCATTGCCATGTGCCTTGCCCATTTTAAATGGAGGACAATATCTTCGACGCTCACTACAAATTGCTGAATTTGGAGCGAACTTATATGTGATCCGTGTGATGGACAAACCACAGTTTTAAATACCTGGCCTGTAGGTAACTATTTTTAACAGCAAACTGGGGTCAATAACTTCACTGACACACTGAAACAAAATATCAATGGAGGCCAGAAATGGCAGAATTTTCAGCGCAATTATATGTGATCCATGTGATGGATAAACCACAATTTTTTTAAATAGCTGGCCGGTAGGTAACTATTTTTAACAGCGACCTTGTGTCAATAAGTACACTGACACACCAACAAAATTTCAATGGAGGCCAGAAATGGCAGAATTTTCAGCGCAATTATTTGTGATCGATGTGAAGGACAAACCACAGTTTTAAATAGCTGGCTTGTAGGTAACTGTTTTTAACAGCGACCTTGTGTCAGTAAGGTCACTGACACTCTGCAACAAAATTTCAATGGAGGCCAGAAATGGCAGAATTTTCAGCCCAATTATATGGGATCCGTGTGACTGACAAACCACAGTTTTAAATAGCTGGATTTTTAGCGCTGTAATAAGGAAAAGACCTGCCTGTATTCTCCAGTGCCAACAAGCAAATGGCGCAGAAAAACAGTGTTCTCTGGATTGCTTTTTAAGCAAATTTTCAGGATTAAGATAAAAAAAAATTACTCTTGGCCCCTGATACCTGGGGCTAGTTCTACAAATATCTGTAAAAGCACCAGCAGAAAGAACTGGAATGGACCCTCTTGCTATATGCACTGCAGTCTGCTATATACCCTGCCTGCCTAGCACTGATATCTCTGTAGCTGGATTATTCCTCAGAAGGACTGTTAGTTGAGATGAATATGTGTAGAGAATCTTGTGGAATACCTACACCAACTAATAAACAACCAAATCCCTTCCTAGCTCACCAGCACCTCTCCCTACACTGCCTGATTGCGGAGTAGACTAACGAGCACGGCATTGCCAGGTCTGATATAGACCTGATGAAGCTGTGTGGCCAGCCAATCACTGCAATGCCAAAACCAACATGGCTGCGGCATTACAGTGTGTGGCAGGCAATCCCTGCATTTTTATTGGCGGTCAAAAGAGAGCCAAACATGCAGGGAGGAAACCCGAGCATTCGCCCGAGCATCTCATAAGTACTCGGCGAGCTCCAAGCATCTCGAGTACTGAGATGCTTGGGCAAGTACCGAGTACTTGCGAGTATGCTCGCTCATCACTACTCATCTATTTTTGAGATACAGATGGGGACATATTAAGCAGGTGCTCCAGATATTAAGGGATAACAAACTTTATACCAAACTCAAAAAATGTGTTTTCGCTGTTCAGAGTTGCAATTTCTGAGGTACTTGTTGCCATTTTTGGGTTTTCGGATGGATCTGGAGAAGATCAGTGCAGTCCTTGATTGGGAACGTCCCGAGAACTTGAAGGCTCAACAACGTTTTCTGGGCTTTACCAATTTTTACAGGAAAATCATTTGAAATTACTCAGTAGTTGTGAAACCCCTTACTGACATGACTAAGAAGGGGTCTGATCTTTCCAAATTGTCAGATGCCTCCCTCCAGACTTTTTTTTTCCTTAAAGAATCATTTTTCCACTGCACCTATACTCAGTCAACCCGATGTTTCCCAACCCTTTACTGTGGAGATTGATGCGTCAGATGTCGGGGTTGGGATTGTGTTGTCTCAGGGTCCTTCCCTTGGAAAATGATGTCCATGCGCCTTCTTTTCTAAAAAATTGTCCTAAGCTGAGAGAAATTATGACAGAATATGGAACTTTTGGCGATCAAATTGGCATTCGAAGAATGGCGACATTGGTTGGAGGGGGCTGTTCATCCTATTACTGTTATTACTGACCATAAGAACCTTTCATATGTCCAGTCAGCTAAACGTCTCAACCTTAGGCAAGCCAGATGGTCCCTATTTTTTATTAGGTTCAATTTTGTTGTCATTTTCCATCCAGGGGTCAAAAATGTCAAGGCTGATACTTTGTCCTGGAGCTTTCCTGGTGGTGGTGGTGACCATGAGAACCCTGCCCCGATATTACAGAAAAGGGTAGTCATTTCGGCACTGTATCCTGAACTGAAGGGTGAGGTGTTGGAGGCCCCTGCCTCCTGCCCTTCAGGAAGGTTATTTGTGCCATCTAATCTGCACCGCAAAGTAATTAAGGAACATCATAACTCTACGCTTGCTGGGCATCCAGGTGGTAAGGCAACCGCAGATCTCCTCTCTTGTCGTTTTTGGTGGCCAGGGTTGCATCAGGATGTGATTGAACACTTAGCTGCTTGTAAAATTTAAGCACGTTCTAAGGTTTCGCATACCAGTCCGTCCGGTACTCTTCTTCTGCTGCTTATCCCTAGTAGGCATGGATACACTTGTCCCTGGATTTTATTACTGACCTACCGGTTTCGGCAGGCAAAACTGTGGTTTTTGGTGGTTGTAGATAGGTTCAGTAAAATGGTTCACTTCGTCACATTACCTGCACTTCCAAATGCCAAGACACTTGCTCAGGTGTTCTTAAATTAGATTCTGAAACCTCAAGGGGTTCCCTCTGATGTGGTGTCAGATCGGAGGTCCCAGTTTATTTCCAAGTTCTGGAAGGAATTCTGTTCTCGACTGGGAGTGCAGCTGTCCTTTTACTCTGTCTTCCACCCTCAGTCGAATGGACAGACTGAGCGTGTCAATCAGAATTTGGAGACCTATCTCAGGTGTTTTGTCTCCGAAAATCAAGAGGATTGGGCATCCTACTTACCGCTGGCAGAATTTTCCATCAATAATCATCATCAACAATCCACTGGCAGGTCACTGTTCTTCGGTGCATACGGTTATCACTCACAGTTTGGTACCTTTAGTGGGGGAGGAACTTCAGGAGTTCCTGAGGAGGAACGGTTTGCTTCGTCGCTCTCCTAGGTAGGGAAATCCATGCAAACAATGGGAGAACATACATAATCCTTGAAGATGTTGTCCTTGGTGGGATTTGAACCCAGGACCCCAGCGCTGCAAGGCTTCAGTGCTAAGGAGTAACTTGCACCTACTGAAATTTTAGAGCACTTCATGCTTCCTTCTGCCGACAAGCTTTTTGGAGATGGAAAGTTCATTCTCCAGCAGGACTTGGCACCTCTCCACACAGCCAAAAGTACCAATACCTGGTTTAAAAACAACAGTATCACTGTGCTTGATTGGCCAGCAAACTCGCCTGACCTTACCCCCATAGAGAATCTATGGGGTATTGTCAAGAGGAAGATGAGAGACACCAGACCCAACAATGCAGACTAGCTGAAGGCTGCTATCAAAGCAACCTGGGCTTCCATAACACCTCAGCCACAGGCTGATCGCCTCCATGCCATGCCGCATTGATGCAGTAATTGATGCAAAAAGAGCCCTGACAAAGTATTGAGTGCATTTACTGAACATACATTTCAGTAGGCCAACATTTCTGATTTTAAAAACATTTTTCAAGCTGTTGTTATAAAGTATTCTAATTTACTGAGATAATGGCTTTGTGTTTTCATTGGCTGTAAGCCATAATCATCAATATTAACAGAAATAAACACTTGAAATAGATCACTCTGTTTGCAATGACTCTATATAATATTTGAGTTTCATTTTTAGTATTGAAGAACTGAAATAAATACAATTTTTGAGGATATTCTATTTTTTTTAGAAGCACCTGTATATCTTGCTGTAGAGTACCTATATATAACTATTACACAGCAAATTCTGTCCCTAGCTCAACAGCATCACTCCCTACTCTGCCTGTTTCCGAGTTAGACTGTGACGAGCATGGCGGCGCCTGGTCTTATATGGACCCAATGACGTTGTGAGGCCAGCCAATCACTGTAATGCCACAACCAACATGGCTACGGCATTATAGTGCGTGGAAGACAATCCCTGCATGTTCAGTGGCTCTCTAAAGAGCACCAAACATGCAGGGCGGGGACCCAAGCTCCTGTCCAAGCAACCCGGAAATACTCGCTTAGTGCATGTCGAGAACAGTGATGCTTTGGCGAGTACCGAGCAGTGGCAAGCAGGCTTGCTTATGACTAGTCTTTATTTAACAATTTGACTATAAGATTAGTAATGGAGAGGTGTCTTAATGACACCTCTCCATTGCTAACCTGGGCTTCATGTCAGCTGCGAATACAAGGCTGACATGAAAAAAATTGATGTAGGGTCTCCCTATGAATTCTAACCAGCAAAGGGTAGGCAGACAGCTGCTCGCGCAGCACTGGTTCAGCTGATGAACTTGTGTGACCTCTCTAACGGCAGCTCATTGCTCAGTTGACGAACCCGAGCATCAAAACGTTCGCTCATCTCTACTGATTAGTAATACGAACTCTGCTTGCTGCCCTACTGTAATTACATGAAATATATTTTTAGGTGTTTATTTCTCTCAATAAGATGTTGATTAATACAATTGACTTAGCTTTCATTCCGTGTCCAGGATTTATTTATAGTCAGATTCCTGTCTGACATTTAAAAAACTAAAATTTTGTATAATATAATGATCAGTGTACAATGATAGATGTTTCAGCTAAAAATCTAATTTATTTTACGTTAATGTAAACCACATTTTAATAGGGTTACTCTCATCACGGTCTCTTGGATATATGTGGATGTAATTTTGTAAAATCTCACTTTATAACACAGTAGAAGCTTTCGAAAATCTGTATGAAAAAAATACCGACAATTAACCTCTTAAGAACCAAGCCACTTTGTAGGTTAATGACCGGGACTCATTTTTTAAATCTAACCACTATCACTTAATGAGATAATAACTCTGGAATGTTTAAATAGATCCGCTGATTCTGAGAATGCTTTTTTTGTGACATATTGTACTTCATGATAGTGGTAAAAGATGTTCGATTTGACTTGCATCTATTTGTGAAAAAATTGGAAATTTGGCAAAAATTTTGAATATTTCAAAATTTTTACATTTTGAATTTTTATGCCCTTACATCAGAGAGTTCTACAAAATAGTTAATAAATAACCTTTCCCACATGTCTAATTTACATCAACACAATTTTTGAAACATAATTTTTTTTTTTTATGAGGAAGTTATAAAGGTAAAAACTGACCAGCGATTTCTCACTTTTTTGTGACTCGAAATCTTATACTACAGTAATCAGTTCCTTATATTTAAATGAGCTGTTCATGACGATGGTCCAGTCACTGATCTACATGAGAATCTGCCTCCAAGGTTTACTTTATGAGGGCGATACCAGTGTGAGACATGTAACTATCACAGTGTAGTAGAATTAAACTTTGTCTCATAACAAACACGTTAACAGCTGCAGCCCTTATAACCCTGCCGTATTGTATCAATATTGCAACATTAGCTGCCTGCGAAATGGATGCTGAAGCTCTAAAAGGACATCTGCAAATGTGTTTAATGCTATGTCAGCTACTGTGCATTGTGAAAGTATTTGGCCCCCTTGAACTTTTCTACCTTTTGCCACATTTCTGGCTTCCAACATAAAGATATAAAATTCAAATTTTTGGGGAAGAATCAACAACAAGTGGGACACAATCGTGAAGTGGAATGAAACTTATTGGATATTTTAAACTTTTTTAACAAATTATAAACTGAAAAGTGGGGCTTGCAATATTATTTGGCACCTTTACTTTCAGCGGAGCAAACTCACTCCAGATGTTCATTGAGGATCTTTGAATGATCCAATGTTGTCCTAAATGACTGGTAATGATAAATAGAATCCACCTGTGTGTAATCAAGTCTCCTATAAATGCACCTGCTCTGTGATAGTCTCAGGAATCTGTTTCAAGTACAGAGAGCATCATGAAGGCCAAGAAACACACCAGGCAGGTCCGAGATACTGTTGTAACTGTTGTACATGTGCTTTGGTCAGATGAAACCAAAATCAAACTTTTTGGTCACAATGCAAAACTATATGTTTGGCGTAAAAGCAACACAGCTCTTCACCCTCAAAACACCATCCCCACTGTCAAACATGGTGGTGACAGCATCATGGTTTGGGCCTCATTTTCTTCAGCAGGGACAGGGAAGATGGTTAAAATTGATAAGAAGATGGACGGAGCCAAATGCAGGACCATTCTGGAAGAAAACCTGTTAGAGTATGCAAAAGACCTGAGTGGTACATTGATTTATCTTCCAACAAGACAATGATCCCAAGCATGAAGCAAAATCTACAGTGGAATGGTTCAAAAATAAATGTATCCAGGTATTAGAATGGCCAAGTCAAAGTCCAGACCTGAATCCAATCGAAAATCTGTGGAAAGAGCTGAAAACTGCTGTTCACAAATGCCCTCCATCCAACCTCAATGAGCTCGAGCTGCTTTGCAAGGAAGAATGGGCAAGAATTTCAGCCTCTCAATGTGAAAAACTGATAGAGACATACCCCAAGAGACTTGCAGCTGTAATCGCAGCAAAAGGTGGCGTTACAAAGTATTAACTCAAGGGGGCGAATAATATTGCACGCCCCACTTTTCAATTTTTAATTTGTTAAAAAAGTTTCAAATATCCAATAAATTTCGTTCCAATTCATGATTGTGTCCCACTTGTTGTTGATTCTTCCCCAAAAAATTAGAATTTTATATCTTTATGTTTGCAGCCAGAAATGTGGCAAAAGTTAGAAAAGTTCAAGGGGGCCAAATACTTTCAGAATGCACTGTATAATCATACACAGTTCTACTGTAAGATTAGGAGAGCAGAGAGCAGCCATTACATATCACACTGGCAACTCCCCTTTCATTTAAAATAATCACTGGAGGCTGATTCTCATGCAGATCAGTGTTCTGCCCATAGTTTTTAAAAGCTCATTTGCATATAAGAAAAATGTGGTTTTCTCTGGGATAAGACTTCGGACAAAAAACAGACATGGTAGTGGTGTTGATCTGCTTCTTTCATGAAAATGTACTTTTTGGGTCATTATGCCTGTACCCTCAGATATGTATTACCTATTTTTGAGGTACATCACGTTAGACATTTCTAGTGGTTCTCACTGCCATTGGCGGTTGTGTGTCACCCTCCGGCCAGTACCACTACTTCCTGTATCATTTTGCAACCTGACTTCCTCAATGACTATCCTGTAACATTTCCACTCTCATCATGGAGAACTTTAACATTTCAATTGATAGTCCGCTCTCCCCACCTGCCATTCATCTTCTTTTTCTTACCTCCTCTCTAAGCCTTTTCACTTACTCTCCTACACATGAAGACAGGAATACACTGGACCTTTTTTCTCTGACTTTTTAATTTAAAAATTTCAATTTAATAATTTCATTAAGGGGGACGTCATCTTACAACAAGGGATGCATGTAATTATATTGCTATGTGGTTTCCATGTATTTGATTCATACACACAGCACCCTTTGAAGTAAAATGAAGCCCCCCAAATCCAGGAACATAGTCATATGCACCCCTTGAAATATAATGCCTCTGTGTCACCATTTCAAGTATAAATAAGTGCAGTTATGTCCCTCCCCAACCCTAAGTAACAACTGCACATATATTTTCATATTACCTTAACAGTTGTTTAACTCCTCTCCAACCCTCCCCTGTGCCTCAGTTAAGTAAACTTACACACACTATTGAGCAGTATAGTGCTACTCATTCAGATGATGTCCTGTGGGTCCTTCTATTACAGCCTTCCTGCACTATCACAGACATATCAGATTGAATTTGCAGCAGAATGATTGTTTTCCTACTCCCATACTCCACTTCGACAGGTTGAGCAACAAAATAAGAGGCACGGCAGACAGTAAATGCCCTGTGAGTGTAGCAAATGCAGCAAATGAAACTGACTTGCTGTCTCCCTCTCTGATGTCTGGCAGCTGATGCTCTTCTTGACCATAGTCCCACAAAGGTAAGTGTTTCAAGCACGCCGCTAGGTTCAGATAGGGCGAGATGTGTTTCATGAATTTGTTGGAATCCTGGGGGAACCGTTACTCCGGGCAACCATAGGCTTCAGCTTCTCTCAGGCACATGATAGATTCAGTTGCTGACCAGACACATCTGACAAGAGTCTTTTTCAACAGTTTAACAGTGGAATTTAATCTGAAGCACGGCCTGTGCTTCAGCAACAATCTTCATTACAGTACAGTCTCATAAAGCAAGCATAGTAACGTCAGTCTCTTCAGTAGCATAATTCAGCACACATTAGATCTCTTGGCAGCACATTTCTAGGCATAAACAGCAGGCATTTCCTTCACAAGGACTCACTAGTACACAGCATTCTTTATCCTGCATGGAGATGGAGGGGGGGAGGGTTTGACGAGGGAGATGATCCCTAAGACATGAGTCCTTCCAGTCCTTATCTTTCTGCCCGATAATACTCCACACTGTTCACTCAGGGAGTCTGTCTGACCTGTGTTCAGCTTCCCTCCTGACCTGAATTCTGTTCCCTTATATTCTGTAAGATACAGATCACACACAACCTTTCTCTACTGCTCCAGCCAGAACAGTAAACAACTCCCCCAAAATCCCCCTGGGGCTCTGCTAACCACTCCATGTCTCCTGTGACTGTGTTAACTCTTATAGTTGCTGGATGCTTTTGAAGCAACAGCACTGCTTCTGCATGTCACATAAGGTTGGTCATGCATAAATCAAATGCTAAAAACAAAAACTTGGGCCAGCTCACTTTTTGGTATAAATGTAATATGAACAGTGCCGGCAAAAAAAATCTTTACACTTGCGCAGCAAAAAAAAACTTTACATATAAAATCCACATCATAATTTCACTTTTTAAAAGTGTACACAATGGGGGAGATAATAAAAAACTGTCTAATATTAAAGCTGGCTTTGTTGCAAATATCAACCAATCAATGCTCAGTTTTCACTTCTCTGGTCAAGCGAAAGCTGCACTCTCATTGGTTGTTATGTGTAGAGATGAGCGTTGTTCTACTCGAACTGTTCGCCAATCTCAAATTCGAGCTGTTTTGGGCGGTGTTCGAGCCGTTCGGCGAACACGAACAATTTGAGAAAAATTCGGCTGTTCGAGGTTATGTTCGATAACTGTTCGTGCACCAAAATGATAACTGGATTTTTTCTCAGTAATGATGAAAATTAATGTTAATACGCAGTTTGAGTGTACAGCGGGGTGGGGGGAGGGGCAGGGGATGGATCTCTGCAGGAACAATGAAGATCTCCATTTTTTTTTCTCTTTCCCGCATTTGCAGTGGGGAGGTGCAATCTGTCAGCCTATCAACAGCGCACACACGGAGCAAAGTGCTTTTTTTCACACAAGCAAGGGCATGTGTCATTGGCAGTGTATGTCACATGTCCTTGCCCTATAAGACCAAGCCATTTTCCCTGTCGCCACCATTTTCTCACTGCTGCAGCTGCGTGTTAGACGGCACCGCTGTTGCTGTGTGCGCTATACCTTGTTAATTTCAAGCCAATTTTCGCACAAATATACAGATAGCTTGGGAGTAGGGAATAGTTGTGATTGCAGTCCTTTTAAGGACTAGGTTACAGCATTTCCTACGACTTTTATCAGGGAGGTCTGTGCTCTTAAATAGATAGGTTGTGGGAGTAAAGACTAATTGTAATTGGAGTCCTTTTCAGGACTAGGTTACATGAGTTCCTATCAGTTTTTGCCAGGCAGGTCTGTGCCAGTGCTGTGCAAGTTTTTTTCACAGCATTTGGCTGAATCTAGCAAAGCTAATCCTTTTTGGCCTATTGCAGAGTGTGTTAGTCAGTGGAGTAGCCTATCTGTGTTGCAAGATATAACACCTGTGTATAGATTACCAATTTTTTTACTGCACCTAGTGAAGTAAAATCTTTTGGGCATAGCATCATTCTATTAGTCCATCTATACTGACCTCCATCAGGTTGCAAACTGAATATAATTTTTTTCTGCATCTAGCTCTGAAAAAATATTTGGGCTTCTAGCAGTGTGTGGGACTTGGTCTATTAGTCCATCTATACTGACCTCCATCAGGTTGCAAATTAAAAATAATTTTTTTCTTCATTTAGCTCTGAAAAAATATTTGGGCTTCTAGCAGTGTGTGGGACTTGTTCTATTAGTCCTTCTATACTGACCTCCAGCAGGTTGCAAATTGAATATAATTTTTTTCTGCATCTAGCTCTGAAAAAATAGTTGGGCTTCTAGCGGTGTGTGGGACTTGGTCTATTAGTCCATCTATACTGACCTCCATCAGGTTGCAAATTAAAAATAATTTTTTTCTGCATCTAGCTCTGAAAAAATATTTGGGCTTCTAGCAGTGTGTGGAACTTGGTCTATTAGTCCATCTATACTGACCTCCATCAGGTTGCAAATTAAAAATAATTTTTTTCTGCATCTAGCTCTGAAAAAATATTTGGGCTTCTAGCTGTGTGTGGGACTTGGTCTATTAGTCCATCTATACTGACCTCCATCAGGTTGCAAATTAAAAATAATTTTTTTCTGCATCTAGCTCTGAAAAAATATTTGGGCTTCTAGCAGTGTGTGGGACTTGGTCTATTAGTCCATCTATACTGACCTCCATCAGGTTGCAAATTAAAAATAATTTTTTTCTGCATCTAGCTCTGAAAAAATATTTGGGCTTCTAGCGGTGTGTGGGACTTGGTCTATTAGTCCATCTATACTGACCTCCATCAGGTTGCAAATTAAAAATAATTTTTTTCTGCATCTAGCTCTGAAAAAATATTTGGGCTTCTAGCGGTGTGTGGGACTTGGTCTATTAGTCCATCTATACTGACCTCCATCAGGTTGCAAATTAAAAATAATTTTTTTCTGCATCTAGCTCTGAAAAAATATTTGGGCTTCTAGCGGTGTGTGGGACTTGGTCTATTAGTCGATCTATACTGACCTCCATCAGGTTGCAAATTAAAAATAATTTTTTTCTGCATCTAGCTCTGAAAAAATATTTGGGCTTCTAGCGGTGTGTGGGACTTGGTCTATTAGTCCATCTATACTGACCTCCATCAGGTTGCAAATTAAAAATAATTTTTTTCTGCTTCTAGCTCTGAAAAAATATTTGGGCTTCTAGCAGTGTGTGGGACTTGGTCTATTAGTCCATCTATACTGACCTCCATCAGGTTGCAAATTAAAAATAATTTTTTTCTTCATTTAGCTCTGAAAAAATATTTGGGCTTCTAGCAGTGTGTGGGACTTGTTCTATTAGTCCTTCTATACTGACCTCCAGCAGGTTGCAAATTGAATATAATTTTTTTCTGCATCTAGCTCTGAAAAAATAGTTGGGCTTCTAGCGGTGTGTGGGACTTGGTCTATTAGTCCATCTATACTGACCTCCATCAGGTTGCAAATTAAAAATAATTTTTTTCTGCATCTAGCTCTGAAAAAATATTTGGGCTTCTAGCTGTGTGTGGGACTTGGTCTATTAGTCCATCTATACTGACCTCCATCAGGTTGCAAATTAAAAATAATTTTTATCTGCATCTACAGTACCTCTGAAAAAATATTTGGGCTTCTAGCTGTGTGTGGGACTATTTGTATTAGTCCATCTATACTGACCTCCATCAGGTTGCAAACTGAATATATTTTTTTCTGCATCTACCTCTGAAAAAATATTTGGCCTTCTAGTAGTGTGTCGGACTTTCTCTATTAGTCCATCTATACTGACCTCCATCAGGTTGCAAATTAAAACTAATTTTTATCTGCATCTACAGTACCTCTGAAAAAATATTTGGGCTTCTAGCGGTGTGTGGGACTTGGTCTATTTGTCCATCTATACTGACCTCCATCAGGTTGCAAATTAAAAATAATTTTTTTCTGCATCTAGCTCAGAAAAAATATTTGGGCTTCTAGCGGTGTGTGGGACTTGGTCTATTAGTCCATCTATACTGACCTCCATCAGGTTGCAAATTAAAACTAATTTTTATCTGCATCTACAGTACCTCTGAAAAAATATTTGGGCTTCTAGCGGTGTGTGGGACTTGGTCTATTAGTCCATCTATACTGACCACCATCAGGTTGCAAATTAAAACTAATTTTTATCTGCATCTACAGTACCTCTGAAAAAATATTTGGGCTTCTAGCTGTGTGTGGGACTATTTGTATTAGTCCATCTATACTGACCTCCATCAGGTTGCAAATTTAAAATAATTTTTTTCTGCATCTAACCCAGCCAATAGTTTTGGCCTAATACCACAGTTTGGCCACTCAGCTCTGCTCGGTTACCATCCATTGTTTTTTTGTGCAAACAACTCCAGAGTTTTGAATTAGTTAACCACCAAAATGAGTGGAAAAAGGCCTGCTGCTGGTGGAAAGGGGAATAGGCGTTTTGGGAAGGGGAAAAAAGGTTGTGTCCGTGGGGTAGGTGTTAAAGCAACAGTAATATCTGCAGAAGAAAGACCATCTTCCAGCCAAACTAAAATGTCTACTTCTTTTAGCGGACAATGTGATAAGATCCCTTTCTTACGGCCACGCCAATCGCTACAAATTCCAGATGAGGCACAAAAACAGCAGGTGCTTCAACGGATATCAAGTGCTCCTTTAAGTGGGCTCTCCTCCACATCAACTTCAACATCACAAATACTCCAGTCCTCAAAGGTGTCACCCAAATCGCACTTGCTTCCTCACAGCTCCCAAATCTCCAGCTGCCCGTCTGAGTATGAGGTAGAACAGATGGTTGAGTCTGCAGAGCTGTTTACTCATTCTATAGCCTGGGAATCAGAGGTCGACTCCAGCGCTTCTGTGAATCCAGACGAGGAAATGATCTGCACTGATGCCCAGAATCTTTATGAGTCGGATCCAGGACCAGACGCAGAAGGTTCTGACCATAATGTAGACCCTCATTCCCAAACTGTAACTCCTGTTGGTGGAGACAATGAGGAAGACGATGATAAGACTCAAATACCTGATTGGAGCGACAACTTTAGTTTTTTGTCAGGGCAGGAACAGGTTGGCTCTGAGGACGACGGGTGTGATAACGCACAGGGTGATGATGATGAGGTCGGAGATCCCACTTACTGTCAACCCACAGTCAGCCAAGAGATGAGGTCAGCAGAGGAGGTGGAGGAAGATGCTAGTGACGACGAGGTCAGGTTGCGCCTTCCTGGACAGAGACGTAGTACTGGAAGCACGTCAACAACTGCATCCTCAAACACAACTCTGCCTCTCACCACAAGTCGTGGTGGCTCTTCAGGTCGCATGGGTGCTAAGCCTTGCATAGCCTGGGCATTTTTTCAGATCGATAAAGATGACCCAACTCGTGTTATCTGTAACATTTGTCAGCAAAAGCTAAGTAGAGGCCAAAAAATACATAGTTTGAGTACTTCATGCATGAACCGGCACATGGACATGAAGCATAAGTTGCAGTGGGAAGCTCAGTGTGCTACAATGCGGCCTAGCCGGCCGGGCCAATACCGTCTGCCATATTTTGTGCATCCGCGGCCTCTTCATCCTCTGTGACTGGGGGGACAGCAGTCACACCTGTTTTGGGGCGCAGACCTGCCACCTCTTTACCCACAACAGCCAGCATGATTGGCAGGTCATCATTTTCTTTGGAGGTGGTAACACCAGCTGGTGTTGAGCGCTGTCCGACATCGATAGCACCACCTTTGGATCAAGGCAACCTAACATGTCCGCCTGCATCTTCCTCACAGACCGGCAGTTTGCCGGGGACACCCTTATCAACCCCGTCTAAGCGCAATAGCCAGCCCTCGGTCCCTCAGATGTGGACAAGTAAAAGACCATTTCCTCCTAGCCATGAGAAAGCTAAGAGGTTGAATTTCACCATCTGCAAGCTCTTGGCTACAGAAATGCTGCCTTTCCGCCTGGTGGACACAGAGGATTTTCGAGACCTTATGTCCGTCGCAGTGCCCCAGTACCAGATGCCCAGTCGGCACTACTTCTCAAAGAAAGGTGTGCCTGCGCTCCACCAGCATGTCGCACACAACATCACCGCTTCTTTGAGAAACTCTGTGTGTGACAGGGTGCATTTCACCACAGACACTTGGACGAGTAGGCATGGACAGGGGCGTTACATGTCGCTGACTGGGCACTGGGTAACTATGGTGACAGCAGGACAAGGGGCTCCTGTCCAAGTCTTGCCGTCCCCACGAGTTGTGCGTCAATCCTCTTTATGTCAAAGTTCCTCCACTGCTTCTGCCTCCTCAACCTCCTCTCGGTCTTCCACCTGCACCCAAAGCCTGTCTGGTCATGCCACAAGCTTTCTAACTGCGCAGAAGGGATCCTGCACACCTCCTTACTATGCTGGCAGTAGGGCTCAACGTCATCAGGCGGTTTTTACATTGAAATGTCTGGGAAATGTGAGTCACACAGCTGAGGAGTTGTGGTCAGCTCTGGAGAACCAATTTCATGAATGGTTGTCTCCACTGGACCTGAAACCAGGGAAGGCCGTGTGCGACAATGCTGCAAACCTGGGTGCGGCCCTTCGCCGGGGCAATGTCACACACGTGCCTTGTATGGCTCACGTGTTGAACCTGGTTGTCCAGCAATTTTTAGCCCACTATCCCAGACTAGATGGCCTTCTGCAGAGGGCACGGTCGCTGTGTGCTCACTTCCGCCGTTCGCATCCCGCAGCTCAGCGAATTACATCTCTACAGAAGTCGTTGGGCATGCCACTTCACCGGCTAAAATGCGATGTGCCTACCCGGTGGAATTCAACTCTGCACATGTTGCAGCGACTGTGGCAGCACCGACAAGCCCTGGTGCAATACGTTCTGACGTATAGCCTGGGCCAACGAGATTCAGAGGTGGGGCAAATCACGCTGGAGGAGTGGTCTCAGATCAGGGACCTATGCACCCTTCTGCACAGTTTTGAAATGGCGACGAAGATGTTTAGTGCTGACGATGCCATTATCAGCATGACTATTCCGGTGATTTACATGCTGGAGCACATGTTAAACAGAATTCGGAGTCAGGTGGTGGCACAAGAGGAGGTGGAGGAAGTAGAGGAGGAGGAGTTGTATGCGGAAGGGCTAACATCTGCAAGGTCCAGACGGTCGGCAGCACCAAGGCGGCAGGCATGTGAGGGTGGGGGAGATGGTTTTACCAGGGCGCATGGTAGCAGCCAAACTAGTGAGGAAGGTGCAGGAGCCCAGGAAGAAGTGGAGGACGAACTGATGGAAGACTCATCAGATGAGGGAGACCTTGATCACATTTCTGTTGTGCGAGGTTGGGGGGAGAGGACAGAGGAAGGAAGCATGATTGTTACCTCGCCACCAACACAACAGGGACTTGGTGCTCCTGGATGCGCAACACACATGAGTGCCTTCTTGCTGCACTACCTGCAAAATGACCCTCGAATTGTGAGAATTAGAAATAATCCTGACTACTGGGTTGCCACACTGTTAAATCCCCGCTACAAAAGTAAATTTGCAGAAATTATTCCTGCCATAGAAAGGGATGCACGCATGCAGGAGTATCAGCAGAGACTGTTGCAGAATCTTACATGTGCTTTTCCACAAAATACCAGTGGTGCACGTAGTGAATCTCACAGTTCCAACTTGCCAACCGTGGGACCGTCAAGTGTTCAGCACTCAAACCGTAACAGAACCACAGTATCTGCCGGTAACATCAATTTTGCGGAATCATTTCACCACTTTTTTAGCCCATCCTTTGCAAGGCCACAGGAGACAAGAAGTCTGACACATAGTCAACGCCTAGAGACGATGGTACAGGAGTATCTCCAAGTAAACATTGAAGCCACGACTGTGTCACTGGACCCTTGCTCTTTTTAGGCTTCCAATCTGGATAAATGGCCGGAGCTAGCCACTTACGCCTTGGAGATCTTGTCATGCCCCGCAGCCAGCGTTCTGTCTGAACGTGTGTTCAGCGCTGCTGGTGGTGTGCTGACAGATAAGCGCACGCGGCTCTCCACTGATAATGTAGACAGACTCACGTTCATAAAGATGAACAAATCATGGATCCGAAATGACTTTTCTACCCCTGTGTCATCCTGGGGAGAGTAAAAGCTTGATGATTGGTTAAAATCACCCTACCAACCATTTTAAGCTTTCAAATTACTAATCATGTTTATCTGTATCTTGACTGGAAAATAATTTGAGCTTTGTAGCAGTGTGCAGCACTGATCCTATTAGGCCATCTATACTAAAGCTTCACCAGATTTAAAATTAAAAATAATTTTTAGCTGCATCTAGCCCGGAAAATAATTTTGGGGCTCCGAGATGCGCAAGGCACATAAGTGCCTTCTTGCTGCACTACCTGCAGCATGACCCTCATATTGTCAGAATTCGAAGTAATCATGACTACTGGGTTGCCACACTCTTAGATCCCCCAAACTTTTCGATCAACCTTTTCATTTTAATAAAGACCAAAAAAATGGTCATTTTTGAAATTATAAGCATTAGCAGGTTGTTAGAAACTGAAATCAAACAGTTTTCAACTCAAAACTTTATTCTAGGTGATGTTACATTTTCACATAGGACCCCTTGTTCGAAAGGAGCTTCTGAACTCTCTCGTCCATTGAATTTGTCAGGTTTTGGATGGTTTCTGCTTCAATTGTTTTGCATGAGGACAGAATACCCTCCCAGAGCTGTTGCTTAGATGTGAACTGCCTCCCGCCATCATAGACACTCCTTTTAATGATGCTCCAAAAGTTCTGAATGGGGTAGAGGTCAGGGGAGCATGGGGGTCACACCATAAGTTTGTCCCCTTTTATGCCCATATCAGCCAGAGATGCAGATGTTTTATGTGCAGCATGAGATGGTGCATTATCATGCAGAAAAATGATCTTGCTGTGAAATACACGGTTCTTCTTCTTGAACCATGGCAGGAAGTGCTGTTTGAGAAAATCCACATGCATTATGGAGTTCATCTTCTGCGCCTTCAGGGATCCTAAAGGGGCCGACAATCTCTCTCCCCATGATTCCAGCCCAAAACATTACTCCACCTCCTCCTTGTTGGCGCTGTAGCCATGTTTGCGTGGGGTGTCCATCAACCAGCCATCCTCCACTCCATCCATCTGGACCATCGAGCGCTGCACGGCACTCATCCGTGAACAAAACAGTTTTGAAATCAGTCTTCATGTAATGTTTTGCCCACTGGAGCCGTTTCTGCTTGTGTGAAGTGGATAGAGGAGGTCGACAGGATGGCGCATGCACAGCTGCAAACCTCTGAAGGACCCTGCATCTTGTTGTTCGGGGGACGTTGGAGGCACAAGCAGCTTCAAAAACTTGTCTGCTGCTATGACAAGGCTTTTTTGCCGCTGCTCTTTCAACCTGACGTAATTGCCTGTAGGAAAGAGTCCTCAATTTGCCCTTATCAGCACGCACACGTGTGTACTGTGAATCAGCTACATACTTCTTGATTGCCAAGACACTAAATCCTGATCATCGCACAATGTTGATTGTAGTCATGCCTTGACCTAAACACTCCACAATTTGTTGCTTCTCAGCAGCCGACACATCCTTTTTCTTTCCCATTTTGGCAGAAAATGTAGGCTGCTTAATAATGTGAGAGAGCCTTCTTAAGTAGTCTTGCCTTTCATTGGACACACCTGCCAAACTAATTAGCACAGGTGTCTGCAATTGCTTACAGTGATATAAAGAGCCCTGACACATATCACCATCAATGAGTTTAACTGACAAACAAACAAATTCTTCCCTTATCACTCCTAAACACTTTTTGTATAATAATTTGGAACGCAGTGTACATGTGCTTTTCCACAAAACACCAGTGGTTCACGTAGTGAATCTTACAGTTCTAACTTGCCAACCGTGGTCTGTATGGAGTTGTTCAATAAAGGGCCCAAAATTAAGATAACATAGATGGGAGAGGTCTCTATGAATAGGAATTCCTAAGTATTTGATACCCTGTGAGGGCCAGGCAAAGGGAAAGTTGGACTGGATGGAATCCTATATGGATTTGGGGAGGGAGACATCGAGGGCCTCAGACTTCGCTGCATTGATTTTAAAATTTTACCATGTAACAAAGTGATCTATTTCAGCCATAACAGCATGGATGGATATATGTGATTGAGTGATATATACTAGGACATCATCAGCAAATAGAGAGCACTTGTACTCGGTGCCTCCCACCTCAATCCACCTAATATTGGGGTTATGGCGAATTGATGAGAGCAGGTGCTCCGTCACTAGGATGTATAAGAGAGGGGACAGAGGACATCACTGCCTTGTCCCATTGGTGATTGTGAAAGGTGATGAAAATGTTCTGACGCACCCCCTGGGCCTTGGGACACCCGGAGCCGGACCCTTTTTGGTGGATGCTGGTGGTTGTAGTCTTCGTGGCGGCGACCCGGTTCCATGGCTCAGGGCGGTCAAACCAGTGGCGGAACTATTTATGTGGTTTTCATGTTTAAATGTCCGACTACGCCACCCGTGGATTGCGATCAGAGTGAACCGCCGCTACAGGGCAGACCACTGAGGCTGGTGTTGTGGGTGCAGCAGAGCGTAGCATAACTCCCCACGGGAGGAGTATAGCCTCAGGGCAGTGTATGCGGAGGATGGGGGTGATGGTGCAGGGCAGCATCAGTAACGACACGGAGTCAGTGATGCAGTTCAGGGCCTTTACTCACAGTTCTTATTATCCAGACCACGTCTGCAGGTAACGGCTGCCCACGTCGTACTGTGCTCACCAGGTGAGGGGCTCAGACAACTCCCAGATAACTTTGGAGCACTTCACAGGACCCCCTTTGTGTGTCCTTTGTCTGGCCTTTCTTACCAACACTTCTGCCGGCTGCCTCGGGCCTCCTCTTGGTAAACTTGGCGCCAGTTTCCCTGACCCTATGTGGTGCCTTCCTAGCGGGTGTAGCGAGGGGCTGCGCCACATAAAATGTCAGAGCCTCCGGTTTCTAGCTGAGGGTCGTTTCCTGCCTCCACTAGTTCGGGGACCGGTCTCCCCCTTTGGCCTGACCCCTCCACGCAGGTGGATTCGGGCGTGCGGTGGCGACTCGCCCGTCCGCACCCCTGGGATCCCTTCATTCCTCGTTCCTGGAGCCTTCTCTGCTCCTCTTCCTTCCTTCTCCCTCTTCCAGGCCTGGGCCTCTGTTACTAGGCCCGCCTCCGGAGCAGAGCTCATGCAGAGCCCCTGCTCCCTGCCACTTCTGCTCAGACTTCTCTGCACTGAACTAAGATGGTGCCCACCTTTTATACTCCCTTCTCAATGCACCCAGGAACTGCTTCCTCCCTGCTCCTGCACTACAGGGTTCCCCTTCCTCAGTGTTCCCTCCCCCCACTCCAGCCAGGGACAGGGACTGTCGTGCCCATCTCAGGGGCATATTGGTCGCCCTGCCCCACGGCAATGTGGTGTAATGCATGCAGGTGTCGGGTCCTGATCCACACTCCATCCTTACCTGAGAGTGAGATATCACACCTCTGGGTGAGGTGCAATACGTCTGTAGCAACCGAGCCCTCAGGGTGCTACAGTTCCATTTATCTTCAGCCTAGGTGACGTATTGCGATACAGGGCCGTGATTTTGGCTATAAAAGGGTCCCCTAGACCCCTACCCCAAGCTTTTTAAGAGAATCATATATGGCGTGCCAGGAGACTCTATGGAATGCTTTCTCAGCATCCAACGAGAGTATCTAATTACAAATTTTTAACTGCATCTAGCCCAGGAAATACTTTGTGCCTAGTAGCAGTGTCTGCTAGTGAGCGGATTATCCCGGCTGTTAAGCAAGCTGCACCACCTGTAGTTTAGACACTTAATTTTTTCAAAGGAAATGCTTCGGGACCATGGGATACTTAGTGAAGAGCATCAGGAGGCACCCCAAGGCATAGGCGCTGGGACTGGCAGTAGGATGCCTTGCGGTGGACAGCCGAGCTCGATCCTTATAAAAGCTTTTTAACTGCAGCAGCTTTAGTGGACGCTACTGGAGCTGGAATTACCGCGGCTGCTGGCATGAGACTTGCCCTCCAATAGATCCTTGTAAATGGATTTAAAGTGTATTCATTCAAATTAGAGAGACAATTTAAATTAAAAAGCTTAGAGCTGCCTCCACCACAGGGGGGCTCGCTCGACCCACCAGCGGACAGGCACCAGTATTGGGAGAGGGGGGCTGGCCGTCAGGGTTCACCGCGGCTCTGGCACAAACCCGGCGACACGGAGGTGGCACGGGCAGGAGCGGACTGGCCGTGTCGGCTTCTCACTTTTTGGATTTTAGAAGGGCATGACATGCCTATATCTGTGTCTCCCCCTCCTTTTACTCCTCCACCTCTTTTATTTTCGCATGACTATATGTACTTGTCACTTTTCCATGTGTTAGTTATGTCTTCTGAGCAGTTTGTCAGCTTTTGGACACCTTTGAAGGTGTTTTCTATGTGTTTCTATGTGTTTTTGTTTGCCTGCCATTGGTTTTAACGGTGTTCGAAGGTGTTCGACGAACAGTTCGACGAACAGTTCGGCGAACACACGGGTGTTCGACGAACCGAACCGAACTCGAACACTACGGGGGTGGCTCAACACTAGTTATGTGCAGCTCAGCCAGTTTTGCTATTAGGCAGTCTTTTATTATCTCCCTCAGTTTTATATTATCTCCCACAATGGGTCGAAAGAAGCTTAAAATGGAAGAGAAATCCCGTGCCTTGACTCTGCTCGAGCAGGGGGATTCAGTGATTTCTGTAGCTAGAGATCTGGGAGTGTCAAGAGAAGCAATTTTCAACTGAAGCGGTTGGCGGCATCATTGCATCCTGGGATGGTACCGCAGAGGAAGTCAGGCTCTGGCGCACCTAAGAAGACTTCACCAAGGACTGATAAGCTTCTGGAGCGTGAAGTGATGTCACATCCTTCTATAACTGCCGTTGAAATAAAAAATAAGTACCCTATGCTCCTCCAGAACAGACAATTCGTCACCGCCTGCAGAAGGACCTGGGTCTACCAAGTTGCCCCTGCTCACAGCAGCAATGAAGAAGAAAAGGCTTGCCTTTTGTAAGAAATATCAAGATTGGACATCTGAAGAGTGGAAGAAAGTGATGTTTAGTGATGAGAGCACTTTCAGGCTGGTCAGGGGAGGCTCAAAGGTTGTGCGTCGTCCGAGTACAGTGTCACGTTATGATCCAAAATATACAGTTAAGACTGTTAAACACCCTGACAGTGTGATGGTGTGGGGTGCATTCAGTGGAAGCATGGGCAGGGCAGGTTTGTACTTCTTTCCCAAGATTATAACTATGAAAGCAAGCAATTATATTACTGTTTTGGAAGAACACATGCTTACTTTTTGGGTCATACATCAGTGTGATTACTTTATGCATGATGGAGCCCCTGTCCACAAAGCCAAGGCCGTGAGAAAGTTTCTCAGTGACCATAACATTAACATTTTAGAGTGGCCAGGTAATTCCCCTGACCTTAACCCCATAGAAAATGCCTGGAATTTAATGAAAAACAAGGTTCAAGAGACACGACCCAGCAAAATCAACAATCTAAAGGAGGTGCTGAAGACACTGTGGGTAAACATGGACTCCACATACTTAGCCAGCCTTGCTGAGTCCATGCCTAAACGACTGCAGATGGTGATAAAATGTAAGGGTGATATGACAAAATACTAATTGTAATAAAATATCCACAATAAAACACTTGAATCCACTTGAATATTAAGATTTTGTGGTTTCATAGAACTTGTAAAGATTTTTTTTGCCGGCACTGTACATACACATTCACACTGTAGCTTTTGACAGACAGATCACCTTGCTATGAGTTAGAAGGCCTAAAATAGATAAGATCAGAGAAGAACAAATTACAACAAATTAAATACTTTACATTGAACAGAGGTTAATCATGTAAATTAGCTAATCAAAAAGAATGGATCATTTAAGGATAATAGAATTGATCCGTGAAAAAATTTACTGAAATTTGCAGGTCCCCACATATTCATACAGTTTGTGATTCGATACATGTTGATCATCCATAAAAAAAATGCTCAGTGTCATTTCCTACACTACTGAACATTTACAGAGTAGACTAATTACCTTGGGCAAATAACGTCTGACCGAGGCCACAGATTCAAAAAGCTGCCTCAGACAGACTTGATAACAAAATTCCCAGGTACATTGTGATTTGCGGGGGCAAAACATCCTGGGGACCAAATGCTGGGGGCGAAATGTGCGGGCGTGAAATGTACCCGGGAGCGAATTGCTGGGGGCAAATTTCTGGGGGCAAACTGCTGGGGGCAAACATCCAATTCCCATATAAAGCACATAGATAAAAAAATTCAATGGTAAGTAAAACATGTGTGTAAGTTAAAGAGCAGACACCCTATGAAACCACCAGCAAGAGATAGAAAACAGTCATATAATAAATTTAAGGACTACGGGAAAATGCAGGCCCAAGTATATAGGTAACTGGCAGTGATAAAACATGCTAACCATATTATCCAAAGCATGTCGCAGATAGTGCTGCAAAAAAATGGAAGCCAGAAAAGGGCCTGCACCTAAAGTATAAAGGTGCCAGGTAAAAAAAGGTAAATTAAGTCACCAATAGTCGCTTACCCCGGTGGCTGGAAGCCCTCAGATGGAGTGTAGGTGGGTGTACTGCCCCTTCCCAACCGTTCTTTGCTTTGTCAAGGGAAGGTATGGTATTGCATCTACAAGACCTTTAAATAGCTGGGGCAATCACATGGGTGCACCATGTGATCGGAAGTAAACCAATGATGCTGTGAGAATCGACGAATATGCACCTGGCGAACCATGCCCCCCAGCGCAGGCATGGCGTCAATTCTGCAGGGAGCGTGCATAGTACGCAACCCAGGGAGCAGATTGTAACCGCGTGCACACGGATATGCAGACTGCGGCGTAGGACAACAGTCCCAGGGGGTGCATGCTCACCCCAGGCCACCAATGTTAACCATAGCAGACAACCATAATAATATAAATACGTGAGAACAATGTCCATATTGCTTATCAAGTGTGATATTAAGATAGAATGGACGATGAGCGCAGCAGAAACAGGAAAAGTTCTTTTGGAGAGCACATTGGATCCTGACAATTCCAGAAAGGATAGAAGAGGTGACAGCCCATCATCATTCCAAATAGGCACAACAGGGAAAGGAAAGAAATCCTGAATAGAAAAAGCAACATAAAAAAATTAGAAAAAATGTGAAATTCAGAAGGGTGATTAAAAACAAGGAGACACAACCAATAGGCAAAACAACCATATAGTCATGTGCATAGTACAAAAGAGGAGGAAAAAAGGGGAAGCACAGAAGGGAGAAAAAGGGCAAATACTATGAAATAATGTGGGCAAAAATTGGACCAAAGAAACATCAATGGTTAGAGGAAGGAGTAAAACTAAGTGAATCATTGAGTTCATTAGGGGCCATAGTGTCCAGCATCACAATCGACCTTGCTTCTCGTTGTGCAAGAAGTTTTTAAACATTGCCTCCCCTTGCCCCAAGATGTACCATATCAATAACCCTAATCATGAGAGACTTTGGTCGCAGTTGTGGAATTCTCTGAAATGGTGAGGGATTGTTTTCAGTTGCGATGGGTCATCCACTGACCTGGCCGGCCAAATATCTCTGATGTGCTCACGAACCCTGAACCTGGGCTCCCTGGAGATAAGTCCCACATAAATAAACGGGCACCCACATGTGGCAGAATATACAGTGGGTACGGAAAGTATTCAGACACCTTTAAATTTTTCACTCTTTGTTTCATTGCAGCCATTTGGTAAATTCTAAAAAGTTATTTTTTTTCTCATTAAAGTACACTTTGCACCCCATCTTGACTGAAAAAACCCTGAAATGTAGACCTTTTTGCAAATTTATTAAAAAAGAAAAACTGAAATATCACATGGTCATAAGTATTCAGACCCTTTGCTCAGAAGAAGCAAACCTTTTGAGCTAGTACAGCCATGAGTCTTCTTGGGAATGATGCAACAAGTTTTTCACACCTGGATTTGGGGACCCTCTACCATTCTTCCTTGCAAATCCTCTTCAATTCCGTCAGGTTGGATGGTGAACGTTGGTGGACAGCCATTTTGATGTCTCTCCAGAGATGCTCAATTGGGTTTAGGTCAGGGCTTTGGCTGGGCCAGCCAAGAAGGGTCACAGAGTTGTTCTGAAGCCACTCCTTTGTTATTTTAGCTGTGTGCTGAGGGTCATTGTCTTGTGGGAAGGTGAGGGAAATTAAAAAAAAACAGCTCACCTCCATGAACCAGCTGGGTGTCTCCGGGATCCGTGATCAGCGCTGCTGCTTTCGCTCAGTAGACAGGTGATAGGAAAGACGATGATCCAGCTCCACAGTCTGTGGAGCTGGATCATCGTCTTTCCTATCACTTGTTGGAAGGTGAACCTTCGGCCAAGTCTGAGGTCCAGAGCACTCTGGAAGAGGTTTTCATCCAAGATATCTCTGTACTTGTTTCCTTCATTTGCAACCAGTCGTCCTGTCCTAGCAGCTGAAAAACACCCCCATAGCATGATGCTGCCACCACCATGTTTCACTGTTAGGATTTTATTGGGCAGTTGATGAGCAATGCATGGTTTTCTCCACACATATCGCTTTGAATTATCACCAAAAAGTTCTATCTTCGTCTCATCAGATCAGAGAATCTTATTTCTCATAGTCTGGGAGTCCTTCATGTGTTTTTGAGAAAACTCTATGCAGGCTTTCATATGTCTTGCACTGAGGAAAGGCTTCCGTTGGGCCACTCTGCCATAAGGCCCGACCGGTGGAGGGCTGCAGTGATAGTTGACTTTGTGGAACTTTGTGGAACTCTCCCATCTCCCTACTGCATCTCTGGAGCTCAGCCATGGTGATTTTGGGGTTCTTCTTTACCTCTCTCACCAAGGCTCTTCTCCCACGATTGCTCAGTTTGGCTGGATGGCCAGGTCTAGGAAGACTTCTGGTGGTCCCAAACGTCTTCCATTTAAGTACTATGGAGGCCGCTGTGCTATTAAGAACCTTGAGTAATGCAGAAATTCTTTTGTAACCTTGGCCAGATCGGTGTCTTGCCACAATTCTGTCTCTGAGCTCTTTGGGCAGTTCCTTTGAACTCATGATTGTCATTTGATCTGACATGCACTGTGAGCTGTGAGGTCTTATATAGACAGGTGTGTACCTTTCCAAATCAAGTCCTATCAGTTTAATTAAACGCAGCTTGACTCCAATGAAGGAGTAGAACCATCTCAAGGAGGATCACAAGGAAATGGACAGCATGTGACTTAAATATGAGTGTCTGAGCAAAGGGTCTGAATACCATGTGATATTTAAGTTTTTCTTTTTCAATAAATTTGCAAAAA
Source organism: Phyllobates terribilis (assembly GCF_046119375.1). Classification (NCBI taxonomy): domain Eukaryota; kingdom Metazoa; phylum Chordata; class Amphibia; order Anura; family Dendrobatidae; genus Phyllobates; species Phyllobates terribilis. Next base: position 452,359,876 of record NW_027362764.1, read on the forward strand.
TTTCTACATCTGTTTTTTCAGTCAAGATGGGGTGCAGAGTGTACTTTAATGAGAAAAAAAAATGAACTCTTAAGAATTTACCAAATGCAATGAAACAAAGAGTGAAAAATTTAAAGGGTCTGAATACTTTCCATACCCACTGTATAATGTTGGTACTGCTACATAAAATCCAATGTTGGATCTTAAACTGACGATTACCTCCAGAAGAGTCAAAGGTTTTGCAACAGAGAACATTGGTGCAGTAAAAGATGACAAAAATGTGCTGTTTACTGAAACATAGTGCCTCCTGACAAGGATATCGCCAAGATTACGAGATCTCCTTGGTGTCATAGACGGTCGTTCACCCAAGAATGGGACCAGTAATGGCTCTGTACTAAGGATGGGCCAATGCTTCGTTAGAATTGTTCGCATGTTATTCCACTCATTGTTAAATGTGGAAATGAAGCATATTTTAATATTACCCTTGTCCTCTTTTACATGTTTATAGAGCAATCGAGATCTGGGGTTCCTCCTCACCCTTTTATGCCCCCTCTTGATAGACCGCTGACTGTAGCCCCGTTGCTCAAAGCGAGTTTTGAGGTCCCTCGTCTGGGCCTCAAACCTCTGGCTGAAGGAGCAGATCCGCCTCACCCTTAAGAACTGTCTGATCAGGACAACCCTAATAATGGCGGGATCATGGGCAGAAGAAGCATGGATCAATTCATTGACCACAGTTATTTTCCTGAAGACATCAGTCTGGATGGTAACAGACATTGTTAATAAATGAAGAAGGAATTCAGCAGGAGTGAAATGTAAGCAACACAGATAAACTACCGACAGGCATAATGGCATGCATCAAGTCTATCTCGTAGTGGAGATGACCGGTGATCGAAAAGTCGGCAGAACAACTCAGCAGAAGGATGTTTCTCGTCGCTGAGTTTCATTGCACTCTCACTTCTCATGAACCAAAGTATGTACTGTCTAAATTTCAGTATTGTCGACCATCTTTTTTAGAAGTTACTTTTCTAGGTAACGTAGCAAGTGAATTATCCCCCACTGTGTTATTGTGGGCATAATATGTGAATGCCTGTATAATGTATTACCATATGCATATTTTATATATATGTGACTAACATGAATATGCATGTAAATGTGTGTGTTTTTACAAGGTGGGTAAAAGGAAACAAGACACAAAACCAGCACAGGAGCCCTCCTCTATTGTTGTCTGCCCCAGCTTGGAAAGTGTGATGAAAATACAAAAGAACAGCATAAGTAAATAAATGGTTGCATATTCAAGGGATTAATGTGAAGAAATACTTTTTAAATGCAAAGCTAAGCAAAATATGCAAAAACAAGAACGTCATATTGTCTATTGTATGTTAACTTATCAAAGAGTAGCAAAGATAACTTGTTCTTTGTATTTCTATTGCTTAAAACAATCTTCCAACTCTGTTTTACTTTTATGCTTTTATTATATTAAAAAGAAAGAAAACCCCAAAGGGTAAACTGAATTGAGGCTACAGTTTCCCAGTTCTGTTCCATCTGTACACCACTCTGAGATGTTTTCAATTGTACTCTATCATGAAGCATAACCCAAGGGCTATGGTGCAATATGCACAACATCATATGGATGCTGTAGGAAATAAACAATGCAGTCCTGAGGGTTAAGAAGAGAATTCACACAATATAAATAAAAGCTTACCATCTGTGCTTGTGGTATTCACTTTCACATTAACTCTATTTCCTTGTACTGAAAATCATCATCGAATATAGCAAGCATGAATATTATAATATATTACCCATATGTTTAACCTTCTCATGGAAGAATTTGTAAGACAATGATTGCTGATCTGCATTTATATATTAGATGATATGTAAATGTAAGCATTCTAAATGTTATATCACCTACTATTTCCAAATTGTCTATATAATAAAATGTGTACCTGTCTTGCCCTTTATTGGGTGATCTTTTAAGACTGTTAACTAGTGTTGAGCGAGCATGCTCGACACTGCTCGGAACTCGCCCGAGCATCACGCTACTCGGGATGTTTGGCGAGCACCGAGCATTTCTGGGTTTCTCAGGCCGGAGCTCGGGTCTCCGCCCTGCATGTTTGGGGCTCTTTACAGAGCCAATGAACATGCAGGGATTGCCAGCCAGTCACTGTAATGCCGCAGCCATGTTGTTTGTGGGCATTACAGTGATTGGCTGGCCGCACAGCGTCACCTCGAGTATTTAAAACCGGGCGCCGCCATCTTGGACACATTCGCTCCGGATTAGACAGTGTAGGGACAGCGCTGCTGAGCTAGGGAGAGATTTTTCCTGCAAAATAGTTAGTGTAGGGTCTGTAAAGGCTGCCAGAACAAACAAACAGTCATTCTCAGGACTAATATCCATCCCAGACATCAGGCAGGCAGGCAGGCTGTATAGGAAACGCAGTGGTTATACCAGCAAACGCTGCATTACAGTACTGTGTGCTCCTGTTTCTGAAATTGCTGGACTTAGCTCCAGGTCTCGGGGGCCAGTAAAAATCCTTTTTCTTTCATCTAAATCCTCTTTTTTTTTTCCTCCTTCACACTGTACAAATAACCGTCTTATTAACCTATTGGTCCCCCCCCCCCCCCCAAAAAAAAGTGTGTCTCTGATTTTTCAGACACAAATATATCTGTTGAAAATAGTCTGGTATAGGCCACAGAAACAGAAGTGTAGTTTTGCAGTTCCACAAGTCAAATCTCTGTATTATCCAGTTTTGGGCCTTTTGTATCTAAAAAAAAAACAGTTTGAGTGTGTCGCTCACTGTTCAGCCGCAAATATATATATTTGAAAAAGTCTGGTATACAACAGTAAATTATAACTGTGGGTTTGCTGTTCCACGGTAAAAAATCTCAATTATCCTGCTTTCTGCATTTTTTGCCTTAAAAAAAACAGTAGTGTCTCCTGACTGTTCTGACACAAAAATATATCTGTTGAAAATAGTCTGTTGTAGGCCCGACAAATCCAAGTGTGGTTTTGCAGTTCCCTGGTCAAATCTCTGTAGTATCCAGTTTTGGGCCTTTTGTATCTAAAAAAAAACAGTTTGAGTGTGTCGCTCACTGTTCAGCCGCAAATCTATATATTTAAAATTTTATGGTATACCCCAGTAAACAATAACTGTGGTTTTGCCATTCCACGGTTAAAAATCTCTATTATTCAGGTTTTGGTATTTTTTCCGTGAAGAAAAACAGACATAGTTTATCCCTGATTGTTCTGATTGTTTAAAAAAGTCGGGTGTAGGTCAGAAAAATAGAACTGTGGTTTTCCTCTTCCACGGTTCTAATCTCCTTTTTATTACCCTTTTTCCATTGATAGTGTGAGTGTAAACTTTTTTACTTCCTTTACAATGGGCAAGGCGCGTGGCAAGGGACGTGGAAGTGGACGTTCTGGTGATGGTGCGTGCAGAGGACGGGGCCGTGGCCAAGGTGAATATGTGCCACAACCAACAGTCACATCTTCTCGCTCCCACTTCTTGACCGAATTACTAGGGAAGCACAGAACAACATCAGTATTGCGAACTGATCAGTGTGAACAGGTTATTAATTGGATAGCAGATAATACTTCCAGTTACCTGAGCATCACCACTAGAAATGAGAGGTGTTCGACTAGAACTGTTTGCCAATCTCAAATTCAAGCTGTTTTGGGCGGTGTTCGAGTCGTTCGACGAACGTGAACAATTTGCAAAAAATTCGGCTGTTCGAGGTTATGTTCGAGGTTGCGCTCTGCAGTGTCTGGCTTTGACGACATAAAGATGAGCAGAGGTCATGTCCAATGAACTCAGCTCACCTCATGCACGTCACTGACAGCGTGGGAAAATTCTCCTGCGCATGCGGTGAGTGCAGGAGAATTTTCCCACACTGTCAGTGACGTGCATGAGGTGAGCTCATGTCCAATGAACTCAGCTCACCTCATGCACGTCACTGACAGCATGGGAAAATTCTCAGCGCTCAGCGCTTCAGCAGGAGAATTCTCTCACGCTGGGATGGCATTGAGATGACAGGCTGGATGGCAGCTGAGCGCTGCCATCCAGCATGCCATCCTTCATAGACACTGCAGAGCGCAGGCATGCTTGTGCTCTGCAGTGTCTCTGAAGGATGACAAGCTGGATAGCAGCGCTCATCTGTGATCCAGCCTATCATCTCAATGCCATCGCAGCATGGGAGGATTCTCCTGCTGAAGCGCTGAGCGCTGAGAATTTTCCCACGCTGTCAGTGACGTGCATGAGGTGAGCTGAGTTCACTGCACATGAGCTCACCTTATGCACGTCACTGACAGCGTGGGAAAATTCTCCTGCACTCACCGCATGCGCAGGAGAATTTTCCCACGCTGTCAGTGATGTGCATGAGGTGAGCTGAGTTCATCGGACATGACTTCTGATCATCTTTATGCCGTCACAGCGAGACACTGAGGAGCACAAGCATGCCTGCGCTTCTCAGTGTCTGCGGCAAGGCAAGCTGGATGGCAGCGTTTTACTGCGATCCAGCCTGTCATGTGAATGTAGCAGAGCTGAAGCTGTCGTGGGAACCATGGAAAGGTAAGGATGATGTTGCTTTTTTATTTTACTTTTATTGCAGAAGACATTGGCATCAGATGGAATGGGTTTGATGGTAAGTATGTTTTAATTTAGAACAATAAAGAATTGTGTGTTTATTTCAATTAAAGGACTTTATTCTGGGTGTTTGTGTTTCTTTTTAACTTTGACTATGGGGATAGTAATGGGAGTGTCTTATAGATGCCTCTCCATTACTAACTTGGGCTTGATGTCAGCTGGCATTATAAGCTGTCTTCAACCCCAGCCCTATTACCCCACTGCCACCGCTACTGGGCAGTGGGAAGAGCGAGGCTAAGTGCCAGAATCCGCACATCCTATGGATGAGCCATTTCTGGGGCGGCTGACGGCTGGTGTTTCTAGCCTGGGAGGGGGCCAATATTCATGGCACCCTTCCTGGGCTATTAATATCAGCCCCCAGCTGTCTGCCTAGCCTTTGCTAGCTATTAAAATAAGGGGGACCCCACGTAATTTTTTTTTGGGGTCCCCCATTTTATTAGCTAGTAAAGGCTAGGTATTCAGCTGGGGGCTGATATTAGTAGCCTGGGAAGCTCCGTGGGTTTTACCCCCTTCCTAGGCTTCAAACATCTGCCCTAGCCGTCTGCTTAACCTCCGCTAGAGACTAAAATTACGGGGAACCCCACGCCATTTTTTTTTTAATAAATCCTTTATTTTAACACTAAATGACAAGTACAGTAATCAACACTATCACTGTACTTCTTATATATGTGACTGACATGTTTCTATCTATCTAATCTATGTGTGATGCTCTATTTTTTCTGTTATAAATTGTCGGGTACTGATGCTGAATTGCCTGCCGGCTATTTTAAAGAGACGGTGCATGAAAACACTATTATTTTTTTAAATAAATCCTTTAACACTAAATGACAAGTACATTAAGCAACACTGTCACTGTACTTCTAATATATGTGACTGACATGTTTCTATCTATCTAATCTATGTGTGATGCTCTATTCCTTCTTGTCTAAATTGTCGGGTACCAGTGTCTGCCGCTGCTGAATTGCCGGCCGGCTTTTTTAAAGAGAGTGTCTTCTGAGCAGTTTGTCAGCTTTTGAACACCTTTGAAGGTGTTTTCTATGTGTTTCTATGTGTTTTTGTTCACCTGCCATTGGTTTTAACGGTGTTCGATGGTGTTCGACGGTGTTCTAAGGTGTTCGACGAACAGTTCCACGAACATCCCGGTGTTCGACGAACCGAACCCGAACACTACGGGGGTGGCTCAACACTAATCACCACCTCTGGTCTGTCTTCCACATGGTCAAATGTTAGTAGCCATGAGTCTAAACGGCATGCTCCTCCTCACCCTGATGCTCCTTCCTCCCAACATGACGAGTGTCGTCAGACAGCAACTTATCCCACACTTGGACACTCTGAAGAGCTGTTCACTGGTCCATTTCCATATTTGTGCCCCTCGCCTGCTCCACTTGAAGTGGTGGAAGAGGAGATCCCATGAAGCAATGCTCAAATATTTGAACAGCCATGGCCACAGGAAGTCGACGCTGGCAATTTGTCACAAGAGGTGGACGATGACGAGACACAATAGCCAGGAAGTGAGGAGGAGGATATTGGTTCGCAAGTGGAAGAGGAGGAGGTGGTGGATGATCTAGTAACTGACCCAACATGGCAGGAGGATATGCAGAGTGAGGCCAGCAGCACACAGGGGGAGGGAGGCAGAGTACCCCAACAGGCAGGAAGAAGCAGTGTGGTGGCCGCAGACAGAAAGTGGGCAACCGCTCCCCGTGACATCAACACGAGGGACGTTGCCAGTACAAGCGGTAGGTCTTCCAGAGTCTGGAATTTTTTTAAAGACTCAGCTGATAACCCCAAAAAGGCTATTTGTACCACCTGCCATAACAGCATCAGCAGGGGTGACAAAACTACCAGCCTGACCACCACCAGCATGATCAGGCACATGGCAGCAAAGCACCCGACTTTATGGGGCAAACCCCAGGGTCCACGACCAGTGTCAGCGGGTGTCACCACTGCTTCTTCCGCTGTTGTGCGTGCAATAGAACCCCCTGTTGTGTGTGCAAGGCAATCCCCTGTCCATACTGCATGTAAAGATGCCCCCTCCTCTCAGTCTTCACTTGTTATGACAATTTCTCAAGAAACAGCATCAACGTCCACGTCCACGTCCCACCGCAGCGTTCAATTGTCCATATCCCAGAACTTTGAACGAAAGTGGAAATTCGCAGCTAACACCCCACAGGCCACAGTCCTAAATTCGCATATTTAACGACTGCTTGCGTTGGAAATGCTGCCTTTTACGCTGTTGGAGACGGAATCCTTCCGCAACCATAGAGCGATGGCCGTCCCTCGGTACTCGGTCCCCAGCCGACACTAATTTGCCCGGTGTGCCATCCCTGCACTACACAATCACGTGTCCCAAAACATCTGCCGTGCCCTCAACAACGCAGTTACTGGGAGAGTCCACCTGACAACGGACACGTGGACAAGTGCTTGTGGCCAGGGACAGTACATCTCCCTGATGGCACACTGGGTAAACATAGTGGAAGCCGGGACCCAGTCGGATCTTTGGACGGAACACATCCTCCCCACACCGAGGATTGCGGGCCCTATGTCTGTCAGAGTTGCCCCCACAGTGTACAGCTCCTGCACATCATCCTCCTCCTCCTCCTCATGCTCAGTCTCCATCTCAGATATCACCACATCAGTTACAAGCTGGAAGCACTGCAGTACTGCCTCCGCCAAGCGGCAACAGGCTGTGCTGAAACTCATAAGCTTAGGTGCTAAACCTCACACTGCTTGTGAGTTGTGGACAGCTGTGAAAGAGCAGGCAGATCTGTGGCTGAGACCGCTGAACCTACATCCAGGCATGGTCGTGTGTGACAATGACCGTAACCTGGTGGTGGCTCTGAGGTGAGGCGAGATCACACACGTATCATGCCTGGCTCATGTGCTTAACCTCATGGTTCAGCGGTTTCTTAAATCGTACCCCGAGTTGCCAGATCTGCTCGTGAAAGTAGGCCGCCTGTCAGCTCATTTTTGCAAGTTGGCTACAGCTTCTGCCGCCCTTGCTGTGTTTCAGCAGCGTTTGCAGCTTCCGTCACACCAACTGCTGTGTGATGTCCCCACACGTTGGAACTCTACCCTCCACATGTTGCTAAGGATTTGTGAGCAGAAGAGAGCATTTATGGAGTACCAGCTGCAACAAGGCTGTCGATATTCAGGTCAGACTCCACACATAAGACCTCAGGAGTGGACCTGGATGTCTGACATATGTACCATCCTGACAAACTTTGAGGAGACCACCAAGATGGTGAGTGGCGATGACGCTATCATTAGTGTCAGCATCCCACTTGTCTGTCTTTTGCTACGCTCCCTGCAGAGAATTAAAGAGGAGGCATTGCAGCCAGAGTATGATGAGATGGATCAAGAAGCCGTAGCTGGCGATTACACACAGCCCAGCCTTATCTCATCCCAATGTGCATTGAGGGACAATGAGTGAGAGGAGGAGGAGGAAGAACAGGAGCTGGTATCATGTGCTGTAGACGGTAGTATCTCTACAACTGTCATACTGTCGGTCCAGCGTGGGTGGCCTGAGGACAGGGGGGGGGGAGGAGGAGGAGAGCATGGTCAGTCGTCATCTTGGTGAGGACATGGAAATCTTGCCCGTTTCCAGTCAGGCACGCATGGCTGACTTTATGTTACGCTGCCTTAACCGTGACCCTCGCGCTGTCAAAATGTTGGGTGACAGTCATTACTGGTTGGTGACACTTGTAGACCCCCGCTACAAGGAGAACTTTCACTCTCTTATTCCTGAGGTGGAGAGGTCTACAAAAATGGGGCAGTACAAGAAGGCCCTTGCTGCAGAACTGTTAAAAAAATTCCCATCTGAACACGCTAGCGGCAGAGGTCACAGTTTGTTGTTGCCCAACCAAGGCGTACATGCGAGAGAGACGCAACTAGAGATGAGCGGTGTTCGAATCGAACTGTTCGCCAATCTCAAATTCGAGCTGTTTTGGGCGGTGTTCGAGCCATTCGACGAACCCGAACGATTTGAAAAAAATCCGGCTGTTCAAGGTTATTTTCGATAACTGTTCGTGCACCAAAATCGTAACTGGATTTTTTCTCAGTAACGCTGATAATCAATGTTAATACACAGTTTGAGTGTACAGCGGGCGGGGGGAGGGGCATGGGATGAATCTCTGCAGAAATAATGAAGAGCTCCATTTTTTTTTCTCTTTCCCGCATTTACAGTGGGGAGGTGCAGTCTGTCAAGCCTATCAGCAGCACACAGACGGAGCGAAGTGCTTTTTCTTCACACAAGCAAGGGCATGTGTCATTGGCTGTGTATGTCACATGTCATTGCCCTATAAGACCCAGCCATTTTCCCCGTCGCCACCATTTTCTCACTGCTGCAGCTGAGTGTTAGACGGCACTGCTGCTGCTGTTATCGCTATATTGTGTAACTGAATTGCAAGCAAATTTTCTCTTAAATAGACAGAAAGGTTTACGGAGTAGGGATTAGTTTGTAATTGCAGCCCTTTTGAGGGCTAGGTTACAGCAGTTCCTAGCACTTTTAGCAGGCAGGTCTGTGCTCTTACATAGACAGATAAGTTAGAGTAGTGACTAGTTGTAATTCCAGCCCTTTTGAGGGCTAGGTTACATCAGTTCCTATCACTTTTTGCCAGGCAGGTCTGTTTTAGTGCTGTGCAAGTGTTTTTCACAGCATTTGGCTAAATCTAGCTAAGCATATCCTTTTGGGCCTCTTGCAGTGTGTGTTAGTCAGTGGAGTAGCGTATCTGTATTGCAAGCTACATCACCTGTGTATGTAATACAATTTTTTTACTGCACTTAGCCAAGTAAAACCTTTTGGGCATAGTAGCAGTGTGTGGTACTCATTGTATTAGGCCATCTAAACCAAGCTCCACCAGCTTTGAAATTAATAATAATTTTTAGCTACATCTAGCCTGGAAAATAATTTTGGGCATAGTAGCAGTGTTTGGTACTCATTGTATTAGGCCATCTATACCAAGTTCCACCAGCTTTGAAATTAATAATAATTTTTAGCTGCATCTAGCCCGGAAAATAATTTTGGGCATAGTAGCAGTGTGTGGTACTCATTGTAATAGGCCATCTATACCAAGCTCCACCAGCTTTGAAATTAATAATAATTTTTAGCTGCATCTAGCCGGAAAATAATTTTGGCTTAGTAGCTGTGTGTGGTACTCATTGTATTAGGCCATCTATACCAAGCTCCACCAGCTTTGAAATTAATAATAATTTTTAGCTGCATCTAGCCCGGAAAATAATTTTGGGCTTAGTAGCAGTGTGGTACTCATTGTATTAGGCCATCTATACCAAGCTTCACCTGCTTTGAAATTAATAATAATTTTTAGCTGCATCTAGCCCGGAAAATAATTTTGGGCTTAGTAGCAGTGTGTGGTACTCATTGTATTAGGCCATCTATACCAAGCTCCCCCAGCTTTGAAATTAATAATAATTTTTAGCTGCATCTTGCCTGTAAAATAATTTTGGGCATATTAGCAGTGTGTGGTACTCAATCTATTAGGCCATCTATACTAAGCTCCGCCAGCTTTCAAATTACTAATAATTTTTAGCTGCATCTTGCCTGTAAAATAATTTTTGGCATATTAGCAGTGTGTGGTACTCATTCTATTAGGCCATCTATGCCAAGCTCCACCAGCTTTCAAATTACTAATAATTTTTAGCTGCATCTTGCCTGAAAAATAATTTTGGGCATATTAGCAGTGTGTAGTACTCATTCTATTAGGCCTTTTATACTAAGCTCCGCCAGCTTTTAAATTACTAATAATTTTTAGCTGCATTTTGCCTGTAAAATAATTTTGGGCACATTAGCAGTGTGTCGTACTCATTCTATTAGGCCATCTATACTAAGCTCCACCAGCTTTTAAATTACTTATAATTTTTAGCTGCATTTTGACTGGAAAATAATTTTGGGCCTGTAGCAGTGTTTGGTACTCATTCTATTAGGCCATCTATACCAAGCTCCACCACCTGTGTATCTAATAAAATTGTTTTACTGCTTCTAACCCAGCCAATCCTTTTGGGCTAGTACCACAATTTGGCCACTCAGCTCTGCTCAGTTTCCATCCATTGTTTTTTGTGCAAACAACTCCATAGTTGTCAATTAGTTAACCACCAAAATGAGTGGCAAAAGGCCTGCTGCTGGTGGAAAGGGGAATAAGCGTGTTGGGAAGGTAAGAAAAGGTTGTGTCCGTGGGGTAGGTGTTAAAGCAACAGTAACATCTGCAGACGAAAGACCATCTTCCAGCCAAACTAAGATGTCTACTTCTTTTTGTGGACAATGTGATACGATCCCTTTCTTACAGCCACGCCCATCGCTACAAATTCCAGATGAGGCACAGAAGCAGCAGGTGCTTCAACGGATATCAAGTGCTCCTTTAAGTGGGCTCTCCTCCTCCTCAACTTCAACATCACAAATACTCCAGTCCTCAGAGGTGTCACCCCAATCCCACATGCTTCCTCACAGCTCCCAAGTCACCAGCTGCCTGTCTGAGTATGGGGTAGAACAGATGGTTGAGTCTGCACAGCTGTTTACTCATACTATAGTCTGAAAATCAGAGGTCGGCTCTAGAGCTTCTCTGAATCCAGACGAGGAAATGATCTGCACTGATGCCCAGAATCTTTATGAGTCGGATCCAGGACCAGATGAAGAAGGTTCTGAGCATAATGTAGACCCTCGTTGCCAAACTGTAACTCCTATTGGTGGACACAATGAGGAAGACGATGATGAGACTCAAATACCTGATTGGAGCGACAACTTGAGATTTTTGTCAGGGCAGGAAGAGTTTGGCTCTGAGGACAACGGGTGTGAGAACACACAGGGTGATGATGATGAGGTTGCAGATCCCACTTACTGTCAACCCACAGTCAGCCAGTCGATGAGGTCAGCAGAGGAGGTGGAGGAGGATGCTAGTAACGACGAGGTCAGGTTGCGCCTTCTTGGACAGAGACATAGTACTGGAAGCAAGTCAACAACTGCATCCTCAAACACAACTCTGCCTCTGACCACAAGTTGTGGTGGCTCTCCAGGTCGCATGGGTTCTAAGCCTTGCATAGCCAGGGCATTTTTTCAGATCGATAAGGATGACCCAACTGATGTTTAGAGATGAGCGTTGTTCGACTCGAACTGTTCGCCAATCTCAAATTCGAGCTGTTTTGGGCGGTGTTCGAGCCGTTCGGCGAACACGAACGATTTGAGAAAAATTCGGCTGTTCGAGGTTATGTTCGATAACTGTTCGTGCACCAAAATCATAACTGGATTTTTTCTCAGTAATGATGAAAATTAATGTTAATACGCAGTTTGAGTGTACAGCTGGGTGGGGGGAGGGGCAGGGGATGGATCTCTGCAGGAATAATGAAGATCTCCATTTTTTTTTCCCGCATTTACAGTGGGGAGGTGCAATCTGTCAGCCTATCAGCAGCGCACACACGGAGAGAAGTGCTTTTTTTCACACAAGCAAGGGCATGTGTCATTGGCAGTGTATGTCACATGTCCTTGCCCTATAAGACCAAGCCATTTTCCCCGTCGCCACCATTTTCTCACTGCTGCAGCTGCGTGTTAGATGGCACCGCTGTTGCTGTGTGCGCTATACCTTGTTAATTTCAAGCCAATTTTCGCACAAATCTACAGATAGCTTGGGAGTAGGGAATAGTTGTGATTGCAATCCTTTTAAGGACTAGGTTACAGCATTTCCTACGACTTTTATCAGGAAGGTCTGTGCTCTTAAATAGATAGATTGTGGGAGTAAAGACTAATTGTAATTGCAGTCCTATTCAGAACTAGGTTACATCAGTTCCTATCAGTTTTTGCCAGGCAGGTCTGTGCCAGTGCTGTGCAAGTTTTTTTCACAGCATTTGGCTGAATCTAGCAAAGCTAATCCTTTTTGGCCTATTGCAGAGTGTGTTAGTCAGTGGAGTAGCCTATCTGTGTTGCAAGATATACCACCTGTGTATAGAATACCAATTTTTTTACTGCACCTAGTGAAGTAAAATCTTTTGGGCATAGCATCATTCCATTAGTCCATCTATACTGACCTCCATCAGGTTGCAAATTGAATATAATTTTTTTCTGCATCTAGCTCTGAAAAAATATTTGGGCTTCTAGCAGTGTGTGGGACTTGTTCTATTAGTCCATCTATACTGACCTCCATCAGGTTGCAAACTGAATATAATTTTTTGTCTGCATCTAGCTCTGAAAAAATTTTTGGCCTTCTAGCAGTGTGTGGGACTTGCTCTATTAGTCCATCTATACTGACCTCCATCAGGTTGCAAACTGAATATATTTTTTTTCTGCATCTACCTCTGAAAAAATATTTGGGCTTCTAGCTGTGTGTAGGACTTGTTCTATTAGTCCATCTATACTGACCTCCATCAGGTTGCAAACTGAATACAATTTTTTCTGCATCTACCTCTGAAAAAATATTTGGGCTTCTAGCTGTGTGTGGGACTTGTTCTATTAGTCCATCTATACTGACCTCCATCAGGTTGCAAATTGAATATAATTTTTTTCTGCATCTAACCCAGCCAATAGTTTTGGCCTAATACCACAGTTTGGCCACTCAGCTCTGCTCGGTTCCCATCCATTGTTTTTTTGTGCAAACAACTCCAGAGTTGTGAATTAGTTAACCACCAAAATGAGTGGAAAAAGGCCTGCTGCTGGTGGAAAGGGGAATAGGCGTGTTGGGAAGGGGAAAAAAGGTTGTGTCCGTGGGGTAGGTGTTAAAGCAACAGTAACATCTGCAGAAGAAACACCATCTTCCAGCCAAACTAAAATGTCTACTTCTTTTAGCGGACAATGTGATAAGATCCCTTTCTTACGGCCACGCCAATCGCTACAAATTCCAGATGAGGCACAAAAACAGCAGGTGCTTCAACGGATATCAAGTGCTCCTTTAAGTGGGCTCTCCTCCACATCAACTTCAACATCACAAATACTCCAGTCCTCAAAGGTGTCACCCCAATCGCACTTGCTTCCTCACAACTCCCAAATCTCCAGCTGCCCGTCTGAGTATGAGGTAGAACAGATGGTTGAGTCTGCAGAGCTGTTTACTCATACTATAGCCTGGGAATCAGAGGTCGACTCCAGCGCTTCTGTGAATCCAGACGAGGAAATAATCTGCACCGATGCCCAGAATCTTTATGAGTCGGATCCAGGACCAGACGCAGAAGGTTCTGACCATAATGCAGAACCTCATTCCCAAACTGTAACTCCTGTTGGTGGAGACAATGAGGAAGACGATGATGAGACTCAAATACCTGATTGGAGCGACAACTTTAGTTTTTTGTCAGGGCAGGAACAGGTTGGCTCTGAGGACGACGGGTGTGATAACACACAGGGCGATGATGATGAGGTTGGAGATCCCACTTACTGTCAACCCACAGTCAGCCAAGAGATGAGGTCAGCAGAGGAGGTGGAGGAAGATGCTAGTGACGACGAGGTCAGGTTGCGCCTTCCTGGACAGAGACGTAGTACTGGAAGCAAGTCAACAACTGCATCCTCAAACACAACTCTGCCTCTCACCACAAGTCGTGGTGGCTCTTCAGGTCGCATGGGTGCTAAGCCTTGCATAGCCTGGGCATTTTTTCAGATCGATAAAGATGACCCAACTCGTGATATCTGTAACATTTGTCAGCAAAAGCTAAGTAGAGGCCAAAAAATACATAGTTTGAGTACTTCATGCATGAACCGTCACATGAACATGAAGCATAAGTTGCAGTGGGAAGCTCAGTGTGCTACAATGCGGCCTAGCCGGCCGGGCCAATACCGTCTGCCATATTTTGTGCATCCGCGGCCTCTTCATCCTCTGTGACTGGGGGGACAGCAGTCACACCTGTTTTGGGGCGCAGACCTGCCACCTCTTTACCCACAACAGCCAGCATGATTGGCAGGTCATCATTTTCTTTGGAGGTGGTAACACCAGCTGGTGTTGAGCGCTGTCCGACATCGATAGCACCACCTTTGGATCAAGGCAACCTAACATGTCCGCCTGCATCTTCCTCACAGACCGGCAATTTGCCGGGGACACCCTTATCAACCCCGTCTAAGCACAATAGCCAGCCCTCGGTCCCTCAGATGTGGACAAGTAAAAGACCATTTCCTCCTAGCCATAAGAAAGCTAAGAGGTTGAATTTCACCATCTGCAAGCTCTTGGCTACAGAAATGCTGCCTTTCCGACTGGTGGACACAGAGGATTTTCGAGACCTTATGTCCGTCGCAGTGCCCCAGTACCAGATGCCCAGTCGGCACTACTTCTCAAAGAAAGGTGTGCCTGCGCTCCACCAGCATGTCGCACACAACATCACCGCTTCTTTGAGAAACTCTGTGTGTGACAGGGTGCATTTCACCACAGACACTTGGACGAGTAGGCATGGACAGGGGCATTACATGTCGCTGACTGGGCACTGGGTAACTATGGTGACAGCAGGACAAGGGGCTGCTGTCCAAGTCTTGCCGTCCCCACGAGTTGTGCGTCAATCCTCTTTATCTCAAAGTTCCTCCACTGCTTTTGCCTCCTCAACCTCCTCTCGGTCTTCCACCTGCACCCAAAGCCTGTCTGGTCATGCCACAAGCTTTCTAACTGCGCAGAAGCGATCCTGCACACCTCCTTACTATGCTGGCAGTAGGGCTCAACGTCATCAGGCGGTTTTTACTTTGAAATGTCTGGGAAATGTGAGTCACACAGCTGAGGAGTTGTGGTCAGCTCTGGAGAACCAGTTTCATGAATGATTTGTCTCCACTGGACCTGAAACCAGGGAAGGCCGTGTGCGACAATGCTGCAAACCTGGGTGCGGCCCTTCGCCGGGGCAATGTCACACACGTGCCTTGTATGGCTCACGTGTTGAACCTGTCCTGCAATTTTTAGCCCCCTATCCCAGACTAGATGGCCTAGCCGTTGGACCTGCCACTTCACCGGCTAAAATGCGATGTGCCTACCCGGTGGAATTCAACTCTGCACATGTTGCAGCGACTGTGGCAGCACCGACAAGCCCTGGTGCAATACGTTCTGACGTATAGCCTGGGCCAACGAGATCCAGAGGTGGGGCAAATCACGCTGGAGGAGTGGTCTCAGATCAGGGACCCATGCACCCTTCTGCACAGTTTTGAAATGGCGACGAAGATGTTTAGTGCTGACGATGCCATTATCAGCATGACTATTCCGGTGATTTACATGCTGGAGCACATGTTAAACAGAATTCGGAGTCAGGTGGTGGCACAAGAGGAGGTGGAGGAAGTAGAGGAGGAGGAGTTGTATGCGGAAGGGCTAACATCTGCAAGGTCCAGACGGTCGGCAGCACCAAGGCGGCAGGCATGTGAGGGTGGGGGAGATGGTTTTACCAGGGCGCATGGTAGCTGCCAAACTAGTGAGGAAGGTGCAGGAGCCCAGGAAGAAGTGGAGGACGAACTGATGGAAGACTCATTAGATGAGGGAGACCTTGATCACATTTCTGTTGTGCGAGGTTGGGGGGAGAGGACAGAGGAAGGAAGCATGATTGTTACCTCGCCACCAACACAACAGGGACTTGGTGCTCCTGGATGCGCAACACACATGAGTGCCTTCTTGCTGCACTACCTGCAACATGACCCTCGAATTGTGAGAATTAGAAATAATCCTGACTACTGGGTTGCCACACTGTTAGATCCCTGGTACAAAAGTAAATTTGCAGAAATTATTCCTGCCATAGAAAGGGATGCACGCATGCAGGAGTATCAGCAGAGACTGTTGCAGAATCTTACATGTGCTTTTCCACAAAACACCAGTGGTGCACGTAGTGAATCTCACAGTTCCAACTTGCCAACCGTGGGACCGTCAAGTGTTCAGCACTCATACCGTAACAGAACCACAGTATCTGCTGGTAACATCAATTTTGCGGAATCATTTCACCACTTTTTCAGCCCATCCTTTGCAAGGCCACAGGAGACAAGAAGTCTGACACATAGTCAACGCCTAGAGACGATAGTACAGGAGTATCTCCAAGTAAACATTGAAGCCATGACTGTGTCACTGGACCCTTGCTCTTTTTGGGCTTCCAATCTGGATAAATGGCCGGAGCTAGCCACTTACGCCTTGGAGATCTTGTCATGCCCCGCAGCCAGCGTTCTGTCTGAACGTGTGTTCAGCGCTGCTGGTGGTGTGCTGACAGATAAGCGCATGCGGCTCTCCACTGATAATGTAGACAGACTCACGTTCATAAAGATGAACAAATCATGGATCCGAAACGACTTTTCTACCCCTGTGTCATCCTGGGGAGAGTAAAAGCTTGATGATTGGTTAAAATCACCCTACCAACCGTTTTAAGCTTTCAAATTACTAATCATGTTTATCTGTATCTTGGCTGGAAAATAATTTGGGCTTTGAAGCAGTGTGCAGCACTGATTCTATTAGGCCATCTATAATAAGCTCCACCAGATTTAAAAATACTAATCATTTTTATCTGTATCTTGACTGGAAAATAATTTGGGCTTTGTAGCAGTGTGCAGCACTGATCCTATTAGGCCATCTATACTAAGCTCCACCAGATTTAAAATTAATAATAATTTTTAGCTGCATCTAGCCCGGAAAATAATTTTGGGGCTCCGAGATGCGCAAGACACATAAGTGCCTTCTTGCTGCACTACCTGCAACATGACCCTCATATTGTCAGAATTCGAAGTAATCATGACTACTGGGTTGCCACACTCTTAGATCCCCCAAACTTTTCGATCAACCTTTTCATTTTAATAAAGACCAAAAAAATGGTCATTTTTGAAATTATAAGCATTAGCAGGTTATTAGAAACTGAAATCAAACAGTTTTCAACTCAAAACTTTATTCTAGGTGATGTTACATTTTCACATAGGACCCCTTGTTCGAAAGGAGCTTCTGAACTCACTCGTCCATTGAATTTGTCAGGTTTTGGATGGTTTCTGCTTCAATTGTTTTGCATGAGGACAGAATACCCTCCCAGAGCTGTTGCTTAGATGTGAACTGCCTCCCGCCATCATAGACACACCTTTTGATGATGCTCCAGAGGTTCTGAATGGGGTAGAGGTCAGGGGAGCATGGGGGTCACACCATAAGTTTTTCCCCTTTTATGCCCATATCAGCCAGAGATGCAGATGTTTTATGTGCAGCATGAGATGGTGCATTATCATGCAGAAAAATGATCTTGCTGTGAAATACACGGTTCTTCTTCTTGAACCATGGCAGGAAGTGCTGTTTGAAAAAATCCACATACATTATGGAGTTCATCTTTAGCGCCTTCAGGGATCCTAAAGGGGCCGACAATCTCTCTCCCCATGATTCCAGCCCAAAACATTACTCCACCTCCTCCTTGTTGGCGCTGTAGCCGTGTTTGCGTGGGGTGTCCATCAACCAGCCATCCTCCACTCCATCCATCTGGACCATCGAGCGCTGCACGGCACTCATCCGTGAACAAAACAGTTTTGAAATCAGTCTTCATGTAATGTTTGGCCCACTGGAGCCGTTTCTGCTTGTGTGAAGTGGATAGAGGAGGTCGACAGGATGGCATATGCACAGCTGCAAACCTCTGAAGGACCCTGCATGTTGTTGTTCGGGGGACTTTGGAGGCACCAGCAGATTCAAAAACTTGTCTGCTGCTATGACAAGGCTTTTTTGCCGCTGCTCTTTTAACCTGACGTAATTGCCTGTAGGAAAGAGTCCTCAATTTGCCCATATCAGCACGCACACGTGTGTACTGTGAATCAGCTACATACTTCTTGATTGCCAAGACACTTCATCCTGATCATCGCACAATGTTGATTGTAGTCATGCCTTGACCTAAACACTCCACAATTTGTTGCTTCTCAGCAGCCGACACATCCTTTTTCTTTCCCATTTTGGCAGAAAATGTAGGCTGCTTAATAATGTGAGACAGCCTTCTTAAGTAGTCTTGCCTTTCATTGGACACACCTGCCAAACTAATTAGCACAGGTGTCTGCAATTGCTTACAGTGATATAAAGAGCCTTGACACACATCACCATCAATGAGTTTAACTGACAAACAAACAAATTCTTCCCTTATCACTCCTAAACACTTTTTGCATAATAATTTGGAACACAGTGTACATGTGCTTTTCCACAAAACACCAGTGGCTCACGTAGTGAATCTTACAGTTCTAACTTGCCAACCGTGGTCTGTATGGAGTTGTTCAATAAAGGGCCCAAAATTAAGATTACATAGATGGGAGAGGTCTCTATGAATAGGAATTCCTAAGTATTTGATACCCTGTGAGGGCCAGGCAAAGGGAAAATTGGACTGGATGGAATCCTATATGGATTTGTGGAGGGAGACATCGAGGGCCTCAGACTTCGCTGCATTGATTTTAAAATTTGACCATGTAACAAAGTGACCTATTTCAGCCATAACAGCATGGATGGATATATGTGATTGAGTGATATATACTAGGACATCATCAGCAAATAGAGAGCACTTGTACTCGGTGCCTCCCACCTCAATCCACCTAATATTGGGGTTATGGCGAATTGATGGGAGCAGGTGCTCCGTCACTAGGATGTATAAGAGAGGGGACAGAGGACATCCCTGCCTTGTCCCATTGGTGATTGTGAAAGGTGATGAAAATGTTCTGATGCACCCCCTGGGCCTTGGGACACCCGGAGCCGGACCCTTTTTGGTGGATGCTGGTGGTTGTAGTCTTCGTGGCGGCGACCCGGTTCCGTGGCTCAGGGTGGTCAAACCAGTGGCGGAACTAATTATTTGGTTTTGATGTTTAAATGTCCGGCTACGCCACCCGTGGATTGCGGTCAGAGTGAACCGCCACTGCAGGGCAGACCGCTGAGGCTGGTGTTGTGGGTGCAGAAGAGCGTAGCATAACTCCCCACGGGAGGAGAATAGCCTCAGGGCAGTGTATGCGGAGGATGGGGGTGATGGTGCAGGGCAGCAGCAGTAATGACACGGAGTCAGTGATGCAGTCCAGGGCCTTTACTCACAGTTCTTATTATCCAAACCACTTCTGCAGGTAACGGCTGCCCACGTCGTACTGTGCTCACCAGGTGAGGGGCTCAGACAACTCCCAGATAACTTTGGAGCGCTTCTCAGGACCCCGTTTGTGTGTCCTTTGTCTGGCCTTTCTTACCAACCCTTCTGTCTGGCTGCCTCGTGCCTCCTCTTGGTAAACTTGGCGCCAGTTTCCCTGACCCTATGTGGTGCCTTCCTAGCGGGTGTAGCGAGGGGCTGCGCCACATAAAATGTCACAGCCTCCGGTTTCTAGCTGAGGGTCGTTTCCTGCCTCCACTAGTTTCGGGGACCGGTCTCCCCCTTTGGCCTGACCCCTCCACGCAGGTGGATTCGGGCGTGCGGTGGCGACTCACCCGTCCGCACCCCTGGGATCCCTTCATTCCTCGTTCCTGGAGCCTTCTCCGCTCCTCTTCCTTCCTTCTCCCTCTTCCAGGCCTGGGCCTCTGTTACTAGGCCCGTCTCCGGAGCAGAGCTCATGCAGAGCCCCTGCTCCCTGCCACTTCTGCTCAGACTTCTCTGCATTGAACTAAGATGGTGCCCACCTTTTATACTCCCTTCTCAATGCACCCATGAACTGCTTCCTCCCTGCTCCTGCACTACAGGGTTCCCCTTCCTCAGTGTTCTTTCCCCCAACTCCAGCCAGGGACAGGGACTGTCGTGCCCATCTCAGAGGCATATTGGTCGCCCTGCCCCACGGCAATGTGGTGTAATGCATGCAGGTGTCGGGTCCTGATCCACACTCCATCCTTACCTGAGAGTGAGATATCACACCTCTGGGTGAGGTGCAATACCTCTGTAGCAACCGAGCCCTCAGGGTGCTACAGTTCCATTTATCTTCAGCCTAGGTGACGTATTGTGATACAGGGCCGTGATTTTGGCTATGAAAGGGTCCCCTAGACCCCTACCCCAAGCTTTTTAAGAGAATCATACATGGCGTGCCAGGAGACTCTATGGAATGCTTTCTCAGCATCCAACGAGAGTATCTAATTACAAATTTTTAACTGTATCTAGCCCAGGAAATACTTTGTGCCTAGTAGCAGTGTCTGCTAGTCAGCGGATTATCCCGGCTGTTAAGCAAGCTACACCACCTGTAGTTTGAATACTTAATTTTTTCAAAGGAAATGCTTCGGGACCACGGGATACTCAGTGAAGAGCATCAGGAGGCACCCCAAGGCATAGGGGCTGGGACTGGCAGTAGGATGCCTTGCAGTGGACAGCCGAGCTCGATCCTTATAAAAGCTTTTTAACTGCAGTAGCTTTAGTGGACGCTACTGGAGCTGGAATTACGCGGCTGCTGGCATGAGACTTGCCCTCCAATAGATCCTTGTAAATGGATTTAAAGTGTATTCATTCAAATTAGAGAGACAATTTAAATTAAAAAGCTTAGAGCTGCCTCCACCACAGGGGGGCTCGCTCGACCCACCAGCGGACAGGCACCAGTATTGGGAGAGGGGGGCTGGCCGTCAGGGTTCACCGTGGCTCTGGCACAAACCCGGCGACACGGAGGTGGCACGGGCAGGAGCGGACTGAACGTGTCGGCTTCTCACTTTTTGGATTTTAGAAGGGCATGACTTGCCTATATCTGTGTCTCCCCCTCCTTTTACTCCTCCACCTCTTTTCTTTTCGCATGACTATATGTACTTGTCACTTTTCCATGTGTTAGTTGTGTCTTCTGAGCAGTTTGTCAGCTTTTGGACACCTTTGAAGGTGTTTTCTATGTGTTTCTATGTGTTTTTGTTTGCCTGCCATTGGTTTTAACGTTGTTCGAAGGTGTTCGACGAACATTTCGACGAACAGTTCGGCGAACACACGGGTGTTCGACGAACCGAACCGAACTCGAACACTACGGGGGTGGCTCAACACTACTGATGTTATCTGTAACATTTGTCAACAAAAGCTAAGTAGAGGCCAAAAAATCCATAGTTTGAGTACTTCATGCATGAACCGTCACATGGATATGAAGCATAAGTTGCAGTGGGAAGCTCACTGTGCTACAATGCGGCTTAGCGGGCCGGGCCAATCACCGTCTGCCCCATCTTGTGCATCCGCGGCCTCTTCATCATCTGTGACTGGGGGGACAGCTGTCACACCTGTTTTGAGATGCAGACCTGCCACCTCTTTACCCGCAACAGCCAGTGTGGTTGGCAGGTCATCATTTCATTTGGAAGTGGAAACACCAGCTGGTGTTGAGCGCACTTCGACATCGAGAGCACCACCTTTGGATCAAGGCAATCTAACTTTTCCGCCTGCATCTTCCTCACAGACCGTCAGTTTGCCGGGGACACCCTACTCAACCCCGTCTAAGCACAACAGCCAGCCCTCGGTCCCTCAGATGTGTACAAGTAAAAGACCATTTCCTCCTAGCCATGAGAAAGCTAAGAGGTTGAATTTAACCATCTGCAAGCTCTTGGCTACAGTAATTCTGCCTTTCTGCCTGGTGGACACAGAGGATTTTCGAGACCTTATGTCCGTCGCAGTGCCCCAGTACCAGATGCCCAGTCGGCACTACTTCTAAAAGAAAGGTGTGCCTGCACTCCTCCAGCATGTCGCACACAACATCACCACTTCTTTGAGAAACTCTGTGTGTGACAGGGTGCATTTCACCACAGACACTTGGACGAGTAGGCATGGACAGGGGCATTACATGTCGCTGACTGGGCACTGGGTAACTATGGTGACAGCAGGACAAGGGGCTGCTGTCCAAGTCTTGCCGTCCCCACGAGTTGTGCGTCAATCCTCTTTATCTTGAAGTTCCTCCACTGCTTCTGCCTCCTCAACCTTCTCTCGGTCCTCCATCTACACCCAAAGCCTGTCTGGTCATGCCACCCGCTCTCTAACTTAGCAGAAGTGATCCTGCACACCTCCTTACTATGCTGGCAGCAGGGCTCAACGGCATCAGGAGGTTTTTACTTTGAAATGTCTGGGAAATGTGAGTCACACAGCTGAGGAGTTGTGGTCAGCTCTGGAGAACCAGTTTCATGAATAGTTGTCTCCACTGGACCTGCAACCAGGGAAGGCCGTGTGCGACAATGCTGCAAACCTGGTTGCGGCCCTTCGCCGGGGCAATGTCACACACGTGCCTTGTATGGCTTACTTGTTGAACCTGGTTGTCCAGCAATTTTTAGGCCACTATTCCGGACTAGATGACCTTCTGCAGAGGGCACGGTCACTGTGTGCTCACTTCCTCTGTTCTCGTCCCGCAGCTCAATGACTTACATCTCTACAGAAGTCGTTGGGCCTGCCACTTCACCGGCTAAAATGCGATGTGCCAACATGGTGGAATTCAACTCTGCACATGTTTCAGCGACTGTGGCAGCACCGTCAAGCCCTGGTGCAATATGTTCCGACTTATAGCGCCAACGAGATCCAGAGGTGGGGCAAATCACGCTGGAGGAGTGGTCTCAGATCAGGGACCTATGCACCCTTCTGCACAGTTTTGAAATGGCGACGAAGATGTTTAGTGCTGACGATGCCATTATCTGCATGACTATTCCGGTGATTTACATGCTGGAGCACATGTTAAACAGAATTCGGACTCAGGTGGTGGGACAAGAGGAGGTGGAGGAAGTAGAGGAGGAGGAGTTGTATGCGGAAGGGCTAACAGCTGCAAGGTCCAGACGGCCGGCAGCACCAAGGCAGCAGGCATGGGAGGGTGGGGGTGAGGGATTAACCAGGGCACATGGTAGCAGCCAAACTAGTGAGGAAGGTGCAGGAGCCAAGGAAGAAGTGAAGGACGAACTGGCGATGGGCATGGAAGACTCATCAGATGAGGGAGACCTTGATCACATTTCTGTTGTGCGAGGTTGGTGGGAGGGGGCAGAGGAAGGAAGCATGATTCTTACCCTGCCACCAACACAACAGGGACTTGGTGCTTCTATATGCGCAAGACACATGAGTGCCTTCATGCTGCACTACCTGCAACATGACCCTCGAACTGTCAGAATTCGAAATAATCATGACTACTGGGTAGCCACACTCTTAGATCCCTGGAACAAATGTAAATTTGCCGAAATAATTCCTGCCATAGAAAGGGATTCACGCATGCAGGAGTATCAGCAGAGACTGTTGCAGTATCATACATGTACTTTTCCACAACACACCAGTGGTGCACGTAGTGAATCTCACAGTTCTAACTTGCCAACCGTGGGACTGTCGAGTCTTCAGCACTCAAACCGTAACAGAAACACAGTATCTGCTGGTAACAGCAATTTTGCAGAATCCTTTCACCACTTTTTTAGCCCATCCTTTGCAAGGCCACAGGAGACAAGAATTCAGATACATAGTCAGCACCTAGACATGATGGTACAGGAGTATCTCCAAGTGAACATCAAAGCCATGACTGTGTCACTGGACCCTTGCTCTTTTTGGGCTTCCAACCTGGATAAATGTCCGGAGCTCGCCACTCACGCCTTGGAGATCTTGTCATGCCCCGCAGCCAGCGTTCTCTCTGAACGTGTGTTCAGCGCTGCTGGTGGTGTGCTGACAGATAAGCGCACGCGGCTGTCCACTGACAATGTAGACAGACTCACGTTCATAAAGATGAACAAATCATGGATCCGCAAGGACTTTTCTACCCCTGTGTCATCCTGGTTAGAGTAAAAGCTTGAGGATTTGTTAAAATCACCTCACCAACTGTTTTAAGCAACCCTGGGGCAATTGATGCTACTTAAGTGGTGTGTGTGCCCCAAATTTTTGGAAAAAATGGAGACTATTTTGGAATCCCCTTGCTGTGTTTTACGTGACGTTGGCATCGTCAATTATAGGTGGGTTGGGTCTCCCCCCCCCTTTTAACCGTAAGAAGCTACATACACTATGGCTTGGGGTAACACAGATCGTTGAGTCTGAAGAGCTGTTTACTCAGAGGTCTGCTCCAAAGCTTCAGTGTCTGCTAGTCAGCATAGTAACCCAGCTGCGAAGCAAGCTGCACCGACTGTGTATCTAATAATGATATTTAACTGCATCTAGCCTAGGCAAACTGTGGTGACCCCCAACCAAACCCAGACGCTCAGCCCCCTACCGCCCCCCTTTCATTGACAATACAATTATTTAACTCTTACAACTGGATGGGTGAGGATCGGTCACAGATTTATTAACTGTTTATACTCATTAGAAAGGCATTTTATTTCTAAAATAGTTCAGCTTGTTGCAGCATGCCCTGTGTCTCCAGTCTCCACAACGGCAAGTTGGCCAACAAGTGTAACTCTCCAACATGTCCTTTCTATTTCCAGGCCACGGAGGATCCTGCGTACTCGTATAGAGGACTCTGACCCCCATCCATCAATCTTAAAGCTTGTTCCACTCCGTCCTGGAGTCCTGACAAAAATATGTCCAGTCCACTATCCATTAAGTGAACACAGTCGGGCCGTATGAGGCCTGCTTTATCTCCTTCCAGTTGTCCGCCTCTGTCTCTTATAAATTTTGGCATCCAAATATTTATTAGCCGCCTTGTCCGTTCGATGGCTGTGATGTCTCGGGCACCTTGCCATACCGCGCTCGGCACAATCTCTGACTATTTTTGTGAAAAATTCTCTGAAGCGCTCAGTGTCTAGTTTCATTATTGCCATTAGTTATGCGCTCTTGTGATAACCTAGGTCGTTTCCCCCGGCCTGTATAACTAAGATGATCGGACTAGTGTTGAGCCACCCCCGTAGTGTTCGAGTTCGGTTCGGTTCGTCGAGCACACGTATGTTCGACGAACTGTTTGTCGAACTGTTCGACGAACACCTTCGAACACCATTAAAACCAATGGCAGACAAACAAAAACATATAGCAACACATAGAAAACACATAGAAAACACTTCAAAGGTGTCCAAAAGCTGAGAAACTGCTCAGAAGACACAACTAACACATGGAAAAGTGACAAGTACATATAGTCATGCGAAAAGAAAAGAGGTGGAGGAGTAAAAGGAGGGGGAGACACAGATATAGGCATGTCATGCCCTTCTAAAACTAAAAAAGTGTGAAGCTGACACGGCCAGTCCGTTCCTGCCCGTGCCACTTCCGTGTCGCCGGGTTTGTACCAGAGCCTCGGTGGACCCTGACTGCCAGCCCCCCTCTCAAAATACTGTTGCCTGTCCGCTGGTGGGTCGAGCCCCACCGCGGTGGGGGGGGAGTAACATCTGCAGAAGAAAGACCATCTTCCAGCCAAACTAAGATGTCTACTTCTTTTCGTGGACAATGTGATACGATCCCTTTGTTACGGACACGCCCATCGCTACAAATTCCAGATGAGGCACTAAAACAGCAGGTGCTTCAACGGATATCAAGTGCTCCTTCAAGTGGGCTCTCCTCCACCTCAACTTCAACATCACAAATACTCCAGTCCTCAGAGGTGTCACCCCAATCGCACTTGCTTCCTCACAACTCCCAAGTCTCCAGCTGCCCATCTGAGTATGGGGTAACACAGATGGTTGAGTGTGCACAGCTGTTTACTCATACTATTGCATGGGAAATGGAGGTCTGCTTCAGTGCTTCTGTTAATTCAGACGAGGAAATGATCTGCACTGATGCCCAGAATCTTTATAAGTCGGATCCAGGACCAGATGAAGAAGGTTCTGAGCATAATGTAGACCCTCGTTCCCAAACTGTAACTCCTGTTGGTGGAGACAATGATGAAGACGATGATGAGACTCAAATACCCGATTGGAGCGACAACTTGACTTTTCGGTCAGGGCAGGAAGAGGTTGGCTCTGAGGACGACAGGTGTGAGAACACACAGGGTGATGATGACGAGGTTGGAGATCCCACTTACTGTCAACCCACAGTCAGCCAGTCGATGAGGTCAGCAGAGGAGGTGGAGGAGGATGTGACTAGCCCAAGGGATGGGGATGACTCAGTACCCAGGCCTTTGCCTGGCCTTCGGGATGTCGCGGTGGTCGGCTCCCGGGCCCGTACCCTGGGGTCACTCTTTAAAACGGTGGATAATTGTTAATTTTATAAGAGTTCGTGATGCCACCTGTGGTATCTGGTGAGAAGCACCAGCGCTGCAGCAGTCCACTGAGGCCGGTGATAAGGCAGCTCCATGGTATAGCTCCCCACAGGTGGAGCTAGGCCTCAGGGCAGCATTTGCGGGGGAATGTAGGACAGGCGAGATCCAGCTGGGTCAGAGCAAGAACGGGAACGGACACAGTAGTCACTTCAGTACCTTTTACTGGTGGAAATTCAGGCACATCCCGGAGCACTGTAGGGTGAAGGGTGCATATCAGGATCCTCCCCAATGAGCGGGTGTAGGGCCTCCTGTTTCTTGCCTCTGCGTAGTAAGTTTCTGACCTGCCTGGAGCTAGGCCTAACTTTGTCTCTGTCCTGCGCTGGCTGACCTTGTGGTAGCGCCTTGTCTTGGAGTTCACGCTCCCATTATGCGGGGCCTAAGTGTCTCCTGGCTCTGTTACGTATCAGCACCTTAACGAACCTGGGACTTGTAGTTCTCCAGCGATTCCGGTTATGCCTTACTGGGTCATAGAGATCCCGGTAAGCTTGGATCCGGTGTCCGGTAAATGCTTCGGGGGGAGCTGGTTAAGATCCTCTGCCCCTTATGTACTAACTCGCCACTCGCCTTCTGCCTACTCGGGCCCTCACTAGGCTATACACACTAATGGCAGCTTGCCGCGCTTCACCGATCTTATGGCGCCGGCACACCTTAAGCCCTAACTGGGCTCCCTGAATCTAGCTAGCAGGAGCCTCGTGCTCCACTGCTGAACTATTAACTGAGTTCTCTAGACTAGACTGAGCTCCACTGCAGACTGACCTCACTTAGGCTTCTCTACTGCAGGAACTCTTCAGTGGAACTGAACTGCCTAGCTCCACCTTCCCTATTTATATCCCTAAAGGGCTCCCTCTGCTGGTCTGAGGTGGAAGGTGGAGATGTGTGAATGTTTATGGGGGCCTGTTGTGGCGGATTCCATCAATGCACTCTTCTAGGATCTGTGATAGCAAGCGCAGTGGGGCTTCACAGATGCTATTGACGATGAGGTTAGGTTGCGCCTTCCTGGGCAGAGACGGAGTACTGGAAGCACGTCAACAACTGCATCCTCAAACACAACTCTGCCTCTGACCACAAGTCATAGTGGCTTTTCAGGTCACATGGGCTCTAAGCCTAGCATAGCCTGGGCATTTTTTAAGATCGATAAGGATGACCCAACTCGTGTTATCTGTAATATTTGTCACCAAAAGCTAAGCAGAGGCCAAAAAATCCATAGTTTGAGTGCTTCATGCATGAACCGTCACATGGATATGAAGCATAAGTTGCAGTGGGAAGCTCACTGTGCTACAATGCGGCCTAGCGGGCCGGGCCAACCACCGTCTGCCCCATCTTGTGCATCCGCGGCCTCTTCATCCTCCGTGAATGGGGGGACAGCAGTCACACATGTTTTTGGACACAGACCTGCCACCTCTTTACGCGCAACAGCCAGTGTGATTGGCAGGTCGTCAGTTGATTTGGAAGAGGAAACACCTGCTGGTGTTGAGCGCTCTCCGACATCGAGAGCACCACCTTTGGATCAAGGCAACCTAACATGTCCGCCTGCATCTTCCTCACAGACCGGCAGTTTGCCGGGGACACCCTACTCACCCCCGTCTAAGCACAACAGCCAGCCCTCGGTCCCTCAGATGTGGAAAAGTAAAAGACCATTTCCTCCTGGCCATGACAAAGCTAAGAGGTTGAATTTCACCATCTGCAAGCTGTTGGGTACAGAAATGCTGCCTTTCCGCCTGGTGGACACAGACGATTTTTGAGACCTTATGTCCGTCGCAGTGCCCCAGTACCTGATGCCCAGTCGGCACTACTTCTCAAAGAAAGGTGTGCCTGCGCTCCACCAGCATGTTGCACACAACATCACCGCTTCTTTGAGAAACTCTGTGTGTGACAGGGTGCATTTCACCACAGACACTTGGACGAGTAGGCATGGACAGGGGCATTACATGTCGCTGACTGGGCACTGGGTAACTATGGTGACAGCAGGACAAGGGGCTGCTGTCCAAGTCTTACCGTCCCCACGAGTTGTGCGTCATTCCTCTTTATCTCAAAGTTCCTCCACTGCTTCTGCCTCCTCAACCTCCTCTCGGTCCTCCACCTGCACCCAATGCCTGTCTGGTAATGCCACCTGCTTTCTAACTGCGCAGAAGGAATCCTGCACACCTCCTTACTATGCTGGCAGCAGGGCTCAACGGCATCAGTGTTTATTTTGAAATATCTGGGAAATGTGAGTCACACAGCTGAGGAGTTGTGGTCAGCTCTGGAGACCCAGTTTCATGAATGGTTGTCTCCACTGGACCTGCAACCAGGGAAGGCCGTGTGCGACAATGATGCAAACCTAGTTGCGGCCGTTCGCCGGGGCAATGTCACACACGTGCCTTGCATGGCTCACGTGTTGAACCTGGTTGTCCAGCAAGCGTGTCTTTTCATCCGTTCGGACGACTGAAGGAGTGCGGATCGGGTACTCTCCCAAATGGAGGAAAATTTGCTAACGAGAGATTCCGCAGCCGGGTTGTCCACAGAGGTGGAGACAGGAAAAGGAATCCGAGGATGCTGACCGAAGACTACAAAAAACGGGGATTTGGAGGAGGATTCGCTCTCGTGATTGTTATAAGAGAACTCGGCCCATGGCAGGAGATCCACCCAGTCTGAATGATGGGCATTAACGAAGTGCCGGAGGTAACTGGTCAGGTTCTGATTGATCCGCTCCACTTGACCATTGGACTGTGGGTGGTAAGCGGAAGAGAAGTCCAGGGTGACGTCTAGCAGTTTACAAGTGGCTCTCCAGAAGCGTGAGGTGAACTGTACCCCACGATCCGACACGATGTGGAGGGGCAGGCCATGAAGACGAAAGATGTGACGAATAAAGTCTTTAGCTAGCTCGGGTGCAGACGGGAGGCCTGGCAGGGGAACGAAATGAGCCATCTTGGAGAAGCGGTCAGCGACCACCCAAATGACCGTACAACCGGCAGAGACTGGGAGGTCAGTTATAAAGTCCATTGCTATATGCTGCCAGGGGGCAGCAGGTACAGAAAGCGGAAGGAGGCAACCGGCTGGCAGATGTCTCGGAACCTTGTTGCGGGCGCAGGACACACAGGCAGAAACAAAGTCTATTACGTCCTTGTGCAGGGTAGGCCACCAGTAGTGCTGGGTAATAAGCTGGAGGGTCTTTTTCTGACCGGCGTTGCCAGCCAGTTTAGACGAGTGACCCCAGTGAAGGATCTTCTCCCGATCAGGTACTGATACGAACGTCTTTCCGGGAGGGAGACGATTTAGACTCACGGGAGCCACCTGCATTACTCTGGCGGGATCGATGATGTGTTTCGGATCTTCCTCGAGATCAGACACCAAAAAGGATCGAGACAAGGCGTCCGCCTTGACGTTTTTGTCAGCCGGGCGAAAATGAAGAACAAAATCAAAGCGAGCAAAAAACAAGGACCACCGGGCTTGGCGCGGGTTAAGTCTCTGGGCATGCTGGAGGTAAGCCAAGTTCTTGTGGTCAGTGTAAATTATTACCGGGTGAAGAGCCCCCTCGAGCAGGTAACGCCACTCCTCCAATGCCAGTTTGATGGCCAATAACTCTCGGTCTCCTATGGAATAATTGCGCTCTGAGGAGGAGAAGAGTTTAGAGGAGAAGCCGCAAGTTACCATCCTCCCGGAAGATGATTTTTGAGTAAGTACCGCTCCGGCTCCAGAGGAGGAGGCGTCAACTTCCAGGAAGAACTGCTTGTTGCCGTCCGGGCGATGCAGCACCGGGGCGGAAGAGAAGGCCTGTTTTAAGGAAAGAAAGGCCTCCTCTGCTTCGGGCGGCCACTCTTTGGGATTAGTACCCTTACGGGTGAGCGCGGAAATTGGGGCAGTCCGGGAAGAGAAGTGCGGTATGAAGAGGCGGTAGTAGTTGGCGAAGCCCAGGAACCGCTGAATGGCCTTCAACCCCTCCGGTCGAGGCCATTTCTCGATGGCAGACAGTTTCTCTGGATCCATTCGTAGGCCTGTCTGAGAAATAATGTAGCCCAAAAATGGAAGCGAGGTCTGCTCAAAGAGGCACTTCTCGTATTTAGCGAAGAGGTGATTCTGCCTGAGCCTGAGCAGGACCTGACGAACGACCCTCCGGTGAGTCTGGAGATCCGGAGAGAAGACCAAGATGTTGTCCAGGTACACCACTACGCAGGAGTAGAGAAGGTCCCGGAAGATGTCATTGACCAACTCTTGAAAGACGGCAGGAGCGTTACAGAGACCAAAGGGCATTACCAGATATTCATAGTGGCCGTCCCGGGTGTTGAATGCCGTCTTCCATTCACCCCCCTGACGGATACGGACCAGGTTGTACGCCCCACGGAGGTCCAGTTTGGTGAAGATTCTAGCCCCCCTCAGACGATCAAATAACTCCGGAATGAGCGGAAGGGGGTACTTATTCTTCACCGTGATCTGGTTAAGGCCGCTATAGTCTATACAGGGACGGAGAGAGCCGTCCTTCTTTTTGACGAAAAAGAAGCCTGCTCCCGCCGGGGAGGTAGATTTCCGGATGAATCCCCTGGCCAGATTCTCCTCAATATATTCGGACATCGACCGGGTCTCAGCAGCGGATAATGGATAAATACGCCCACGGGGAGGAGTAGTACCGGGTAACAGGTCGATAGGGCAGTCGTATGGTCTATGAGGGGGTAGTGTCTCTGCCTCCTTTTTATTAAAGACATCAGCATAAGACCAATAAGGAATCGGAAGTCCAGGTAGATTAGCTGGGGTAGGAGAAGGACGGACGGGATGGACGGGAAACAGACAGGTCTTATGGCAGTCCTGTCCCCAGCGAAGGACTTCTCCGGTCTGCCAGTCAAGAACGGGTGCATGTCTCTGGAGCCAAGGTAGACCTAGCATGAGGGCGTGAGAGAATCCAGGCAGAACATGAAAGGAGATACTCTCAGAATGCAGCATTCCCACCTGCAGAGTAATGGATTCGGTGATGAGTTGGATGGGGCGTGGTAAGAGACCCCCATCCACGGCAGCAACAGACAAGGGTACAGCCAGAGGTTTGGTGGGGATGCGGTATTTCTCTACCAGGGACTGTGAAATAAGATTCCAGGCTGCTCCAGAGTCAAGTTGGGCTAGTTCGAAATAACGGTTCTCCCCGCAGACAATTGAGACTGACAGCAGCAGAGATGGAGAGGATTTATTCTTGTCTAGGTCGACCTCTCTGAGCGAACCTAGACACAGGCGTTTCCCGACCTCTCCGGGCAGGCACGGATCCGGTGCTCCTTACTGCCACAGTAGAAGCAGCTCCCCTCGGCACGGCGTAAGTCCTGACGGGTTTTGACCATCTTGGTCTGGTCGACCTGCATAGGCTCAGGAGAGTGTACCTGGGGAGAGACGGAGGGAGTGACGGGTTTCTGAAAAGTAGGAGCTAGACGTGGAAACCTCCTCTCACGGGTGACCTCTTTGGCACGCTCCTGGAACCGTAGGTCAATCCGGGTGGCAAGAGTTATTAGGTCATCGAGAGTGGTAGGAATGTCCCGATCGGCAAGTTCATCTTTAATACGGCCGGACAGACCCTCCCAGAAGATGGATACCAGAGCGTCGTTATCCCAGGCCAGCTCCGAGGCAAGGGTACGGAACCGTATGGCAAATTGGCCCACGGTGAGACTTCCCTGACGGAGGCGTAGCAGTGATGATGCGGATGAGGTCTTCCGTCCGGGTTCGTCGAAGACTTTCTGGAAAGCCGTGAGAAAGGCAGGCAAGTCGGACACCAGGGGATCTCCTCTCTCCCATAGAGGATTTAGCCAGGCCAGGGCCTCCCCGGTGAGATGGGACATGATGAAGGCAATTTTGGCCCGGTCGGAGTTAAACTGGTGGGACAGGAGTTCAAAGTGCAGGGTGCACTGATTTATGAAGCCCTGAGCCTGGGCGGAGTCGCCTCCGAAGTGAGGAGGTGCAGAAAGCCGGGGTCCGGGGTAGGATACCATGGTATTAGTGGGCAGCGGAGCTGCCGGATTGCGAGTCATGGCACTGGCGGAGGTTGCTGGCGGAGCAGTCAGAGTGTCCAGGCGAGAATTGACATTCCGCAGGTGACCCAGGATGGACTCCTGTTGGGACCTCTGACGGGACAGTTCATGACACAGGTCCGAGAGCGAGGGAGCTTGGGTGCCACCGGGTTCCATGGCCCGAGCAAACTGTAACGGGTCTGGGAGGCGGAACCTCTGAGCTACTATACAAGGGGGCGGTCCTTGTAAGGGAGCGGGTGGCGACCAGGCAGGCAGTCACAGCAGGTGACCGGGACAGTCTCTGGAAGAACGGGAAGGAGGTCACGGCAAGTGACCGGGGCAGTCTCTGGATGAACGGGCAGATGGTCACGGCAAGTGACCGGGGCAGTCTCTGGGTGAACGGGCAGATGGTCACGGCAAGTGACCGGGGCAGTCTCTGGGTAAAGGGTTGGTACGACCTGTGGCGGCTGATGGTAGACGTGAGCTCCCAGGTGAGCAGGCGAGAGTCTTTGGATAAACGGGTGGTCACAGCATGTGACGGCGGAGCCTCCAGGAAGACCAACAGACAGGCGGCAGATGAGCGCTCCCAGGTGAGCGGGCAGAAGTCTCTGGACAGGCGGGTGGTCACAGCACGTGACGGCAGAGCCTCCAGGTAGGCTAGCAGACAGGCAGCAGATGAGCGCTCCCAGGTGAGCGGGCAGGAGTCACTGGACAGGCAGGTGGTCACAGCATGTGACGGCGGAGCCTCCAGGTAGGCTAGCAGGCAGGTAGCAGATGTGCGCTCCCAGGTGAGCGGGCAAGCTGGTCCTTAGAAAGACTGACAGGAGTTGTAAGGCAGACCGTCGGACCTCAGGCTAGCAGGCAGGTAGCAGAATATCAGGCATCGTCAATTCCAGGTGGGTTGGGTCGCTCACCCCCCCTTTTATCTGTAAGAAACTACATACACTATGGCTTGGGGTAACACAGATGGTTGAGTCTGAAGAGCTGTTTACTCAGAGGTCTGTTCCAAAGCTTCAGTGTCTGCTAGTCAGCGTAGAATTTTTAACTGCATCTAGCCTAGGCAATACTTTGGGCGTAGTAGCCCAGCTGCGAAGCAAGCTGCACCGCCTGTGTATCTAATAAGAATTTTTAAATGCATCTAGCCTAGGCAGACTGTGGGGACCCCCAACCAAACCCAGACGCTCAGCCCCCATACCGTCCCCCTTTTCTTGTCAATACAATAATATAACTCTTACAACTGGATGGGTGAGGATCGGTCACAGCTTTATTATCTTTTTATACTCATTCCATTAGAAAGGCATTTTATTTCTAAAATAGTTCAGCTTGTTGCAACATGCCCTGGGTCTCCACTCCGGCAAGTTGGCCAACAAGTGTAACTCTCCAACATGTCCTTTAGATTTCCAGGCCACGGAGGATCCTGTGTACTCGTACGCAGGACTCTGACCCCCATCCATCACTCTTAACGCTTGTTCCACTCCGCCCTGGAGTCCTGACAGAAATATGTCAAGTCCAATATCCATTCAGTGAACACCGTCGGGCCGTATGAGGCCTGCTTTATCTCCTTCCAGTTGTCAGTGTCGTATCACTACACCGCCTCCGTCTCTTCTAAATTTTGCCATCCGAATATTTATTACCCGCCTTGTCCGTTCAATGGCCGTGATGTTTTGCGCACCTTGCTATACCACTATCGGTACAATCTCTGACCATACTATAGTTAGTTTTGTGAAAAATTCTCTGAAGCGCTCAGTGTCTAGTTTCATTATTGCCATTAGTTATGCGCTCTTGTGATGACCTAGGTTGTTTCCCCCGGCCTGTATAACTAAGATGACCAGACATCTTGCCTCTCTCCCTACCTTGCTTACCTCCATTAGTACCTGTGGCCATAGCAGGCCTCTAATACCTCTCCAGTTGAAATATGTGTTATGAAACTCTAATTTCCTCCCGCCTGGGCGGACTTTGGCCCTTTTTTCTGCCTAATATATATACGAATGGCCTATCACCCACACTGTTGGCTTAGCGTCACCTGTAAAAGAAACAAACCACGTTAGGATAACAAGTCCAGTCTTATGTATCTCGCCAAACACGTGGATCGCCATCTGCCTGTCCTCTGAACTTCCGTTTCTGACAGTCCTGCTCTTGCCGCTTCCGTAGCCGCACCTATGCGGAATGAGTGTGTCCCGCAATCTTCGGGGTGGTTCCCTGCCTGTAACGGGTCTGGGAGGCGGAACCTCTGAGCTACTATACAAGGGGGCGGTCCTTGTAAGGGAGCGGGTGGCGACCAGGCAGGCAGTCACAGCAGGTGACCGGGACAGTCTCTGGAAGAACGGGAAGGAGGTCACAGCAAGTGACCGGGGCAGTCTCTGGATGAGCGGGCAGATGGTCACGGCAAGTGACCGGGGCAGTCTCTGCGTGAATGGGCAGATGGTCACGGCAAGTGACCGGGGCAGTCTCTGGGTAAAGGGTTGGTACGACCTGTGGCGGCTGATGGTAGACGTGAGCTCCCAGGTGAGCAGGCGAGAGTCTTTGGATAAACGGGTGGTCACAGCATGTGACGGCGGAGCCTCCAGGAAGACCACCAGACAGGCGGCAGATGAGCGCTCCCAGGTGAGCGGGCAGAAGTCTCTGGACAGGCGGGTGGTCACAGCACGTGACGGCAGAGCCTCCAGGTAGGCTAGCAGACAGGCAGCAGATGAGCGCTCCCAGGTGAGCGGGCAGGAGTCACTGGACAGGCAGGTGGTCACAGCACGTGACGGCGGAGCCTCCAGGTAGGCTAGCAGGCAGGTAGCAGATGTGCGCTCCCAGGTGAGCGGGCAAGCTGGTCCTTAGACAGACTGACAGGAGTTGTAAGGCAGACCGTCGGACCTCAGGCTAGCAGGCAGGTAGCAGAATATCAGGCAGGAATAAGACAGCAAGCTGGCAGGAATCTGGCAGGTATCTGGCAACGGGACCTGAGGGCTGAAGCAGAGTAGGGAACAGTGCAACAACATTGCTCGGGCACCTCCATTTTGGAGGAGGTGCCTTATATATGGTGAAGTCCTCCGGCCATTGGCCGGGGACTCCTTAGGACAGCGCGCGCGGCCCCTTTAAGAGGGAGGGAGAGCGCGCGCGCCCTAAGCACAGTGGCCGGGAAGGAGCGCGCGCTGCCAGCAGAGCGGGAGGAGGACACCGGGCACGGAGCAGAGAGGTGAGGGGAACAGCGTCCCTGCCTAGCAGAGGGCAGGGACGCCGGCACTACAGTACCCCCCCCTTTAGGCCCCCCCTTTTTTAGGCCAGACAGAAATTTAGCAAGGATGAGCGGGGCATGGATGTTCTCCCGGGGCTCCCACGTTCTCTCCTCAGGACCAAACCCCTTCCAATCTACTAGAAAAAAGGTCTTTCCTCTTACCCTTTTGGTGGCAAGAATGTTCTCTACCTCAAACTCGTCCTCAGCAGAAACCGGAGCAGGAGGCGTACCTGTAGACTTGGAAAAAGAGTTAAGTACCACAGGTTTGAGGAGAGATACATGGAAGGAGTTAGGGATCCGTAAGTTGGCCGGGAGTTTCAATTTATAGGCCACCGGGTTGATCTGACTGATGACCTCCAGAGGACCGATGAACCGAGGCCCTAACTTGTAAGAAGGTATCTTGAGTCGGACATATTTAGATGAGAGCCAGACTTTATCTCCAGGACGAAATTGTGGAGGATCCAGGCGTTTTTTGTCAGCGTGTCTTTTCATCCGTTCGGACGACTGAAGGAGTGCGGATCGGGTACTCTCCCAAATGGAGGAAAATTTGCTAACGAGAGATTCCGCAGCCGGGTTGTCCACAGAGGTGGAGACAGGAAAAGGAATCCGAGGATGCTGACCGAAGACTACAAAAAACGGGGATTTGGAGGAGGATTCGCTCTCGTGATTGTTATAAGAGAACTCGGCCCATGGCAGGAGATCCACCCAGTCTGAATGATGGGCATTAACGAAGTGCCGGAGGTAACTGGTCAGGTTCTGATTGATCCGCTCCACTTGACCATTGGACTGTGGGTGGTAAGCGGAAGAGAAGTCCAGGGTGACGTCTAGCAGTTTACAAGTGGCTCTCCAGAAGCGTGAGGTGAACTGTACCCCACGATCCGACACGATGTGGAGGGGCAGGCCATGAAGACGAAAGATGTGACGAATAAAGTCTTTAGCTAGCTCGGGTGCAGACGGGAGGCCTGGCAGGGGAACGAAATGAGCCATCTTGGAGAAGCGGTCAGCGACCACCCAAATGACCGTACAACCGGCAGAGACTGGGAGGTCAGTTATAAAGTCCATTGCTATATGCTGCCAGGGGGCAGCAGGTACAGAAAGCGGAAGGAGGCGACCGGCTGGCAGATGTCTCGGAACCTTGTTGCGGGCGCAGGACACACAGGCAGAAACAAAGTCTATTACGTCCTTGTGCAGGGTAGGCCACCAGTAGTGCCGGGTAATAAGCTGGAGGGTCTTTTTCTGACCGGCGTGGCCAGCCAGTTTAGACGAGTGACCCCAGTGAAGGATCTTCTCCCGATCAGGTACTGATACGAACGTCTTTCCGGGAGGGAGACGATTTAGACTCACGGGAGCCACCTGCATTACTCTGGCGGGATCGATGATGTGTTTCGGATCTTCCTCGAGATCAGACACCAAAAAGGATCGAGACAAGGTGTCCGCCTTGACGTTTTTGTCAGCCGGGCGAAAATGAAGAGCAAAATCAAAGCGAGCAAAAAACAAGGACCACCGGGCTTGGCGCGGGTTAAGTCTCTGGGCATGCTGGAGGTAAGCCAAGTTCTTGTGGTCAGTGTAAATTATTACCGGGTGAAGAGCCCCCTCGAGCAGGTAACGCCACTCCTCCAATGCCAGTTTGATGGCCAATAACTCTCGGTCTCCTATGGAATAATTGCGCTCTGAGGAGGAGAAGAGTTTAGAGGAGAAGCCGCAAGTTACCATCCTCCCGGAAGATGATTTTTGAGTAAGTACCGCTCCGGCTCCAGAGGAGGAGGCGTCAACTTCCAGGAAGAACTGCTTGTTGCCGTCCCGGCGATGCAGCACCGGGGCGGAAGAGAAGGCCTGTTTTAAGGAAAGAAAGGCCTCCTCTGCTTCGGGCGGCCACTCTTTGGGATTAGTACCCTTACGGGTGAGCGTGGAAATTGGGGCAGTCCGGGAAGAGAAGTGCGGTATGAAGAGGCGGTAGTAGTTGGCGAAGCCCAGGAACCGCTGAATGGCCTTCAACCCCTCCGGTCGAGGCCATTTCTCGATGGCAGACAGTTTCTCTGGATCCATTCATAGGCCGGCCTGAGAAATAATGTAGCCCAAAAATGGAAGCGAGGTCTGCTCAAAGAGGCACTTCTCGTATTTAGCGAAGAGGTGATTCTGCCTGAGCCTGAGCAGGACCTGACGAACGTCCCTCCGGTGAGTCTGGAGATCGGGAGAGAAGACCAAGATGTCGTCCAGGTACACCACTACGCAGGAGTAGAGAAGGTCCCGGAAGATGTCACTGACCAACTCTTGAAAGACGGCAGGAGCGTTACAGAGACCAAAGGGCATTACCAGATATTCATAGTGGCCGTCCCGGGTGTTGAATTCCGTCTTCCATTCATCCCCCTGACGGATACGGACCAGGTTGTACGCCCCACGGAGGTCCAGTTTGGTGAAGATTCTAGCCCCCCTCAGACGATCAAATAACTCCAGAATGAGCGGAAGGGGGTACTTATTCTTCACCGTGATCTGGTTAAGGCCTCTATAGTCTATACAGGGACGGAGAGAGCCGTCCTTCTTTTTGACGAAAAAGAAGCCTGCTCCCGCCGGGGAGGTAGACTTCCGGATGAATCCCCTGGCCAGATTCTCCTCAATATATTCGGACATCGACCGGGTCTCAGCAGCGGATAATGGATAAATACGCCCACGGGGAGGAGTAGTACCGGGTAACAGGTCGATAGGGCAGTCGTATGGTCTATGAGGGGGTAGTGTCTCTGCCTTCTTTTTATTAAAGACATCAGCATAAGACCAATAAGGAATCGGAAGTCCAGGTAGATTAGCTGGGGTAGGAGAAGGACGGACGGGATGGACGGGAACCAGACAGGTCTTATGGCAGTCCTGTCCCCAGCGAAGGACTTCTCCGGTCTGCCAGTCAAGCATGGGTGCATGTCTCTGGAGCCAAGGTAGACATAGCATGAGGGCGTGAGAGAGTCCAGGCAGAACATGAAAGGAGATACTCTCAGAATGCAGCATTCCCACCTGCAGAGTAATGGATTCGGTGATGAGTTGGATGGGGCGTGGTAAGAGACCCCCATCCACGGCAGCAACAGACAAGGGTACAGCCAGAGGTTTGGTGGGGATGCGGTATTTCTCTACCAGGGACTGTGAAATAAGATTCCAGGCTGCTCCAGAGTCAAGTTGGGCTAGTTCGAAATAACGGTTCTCCCCACAGACGATTGAGACTGACAGCAGCAGAGATGGAGAGGATTTATTCTTGTCTAGGTCGACCTCTGTGAGCGAACCTAGACACAGGCATTTCCCGACCTCTCCGGGCAGGCACGGATCCGGTGCTCCTTACTGCCACAGTAGAAGCAGCTCCCCTCGGCACGGCGTAAGTCCTGACGGGTTTTGACCATCTTGGTCTGGTCGACCTGCATAGGCTCAGGAGAGTGTACCTGGGGAGAGACGGAGGGAGTGACGGGTTTCTGAAAAGTAGGAGCTAGACATGGAAACCTCCTCTCACGGGTGACCTCTTTGGCACGCTCCTGGAACCGTAGGTCAATCCGGGTGGCAAGAGTTATTAGGTCATCGAGAGTGGTAGGAATGTCCCGACCGGCAAGTTCATCTTTAATACGGCCGGACAGACCCTCCCAGAAGACGGATACCAGAGCGTCGTTATCCCAGGCCAGCTCCGAGGCAAGGGTACGGAACCGTATGGCAAATTGGCCCACGGTGAGACTTCCCTGACGGAGGCGTAGCAGTGATGATGCGGATGAGGTCTTCCGTCCGGGTTCGTCGAAGACTTTCCGGAAAGCCGTGAGAAAGGCAGGCAAGTCGGACACCAGGGGATCTCCTCTCTCCCATAGAGGATTTAGCCAGGCCAGGGCCTCCCCAGTGAGATGGGACATGATGAAGGCAATTTTGGCCCGGTCGGAGTTAAACTGGTGGGACAGGAGTTCAAAGTGCAGGGTGCACTGATTTATGAAGCCCTGAGCCTGGGCGGAGTCGCCTCCGAAGTGAGGAGGTGCAGAAAGCCGGGGTCCGGGGTAGGATACCATGGTATTAGTGGGCAGCGGAGCTGCCGGATTGCGAGTCATGGCACTGGCGGAGGTTGCTGGCGGAGCAGTCAGAGTGTCCAGGCGAGAATTGACATTCCGCAGGTGACCCAGGATGGACTCCTGTTGGGACCTCTGACGGGACAGTTCATGACACAGGTCCGAGAGCGAGGGAGCTTGGGTGCCACCGGGTTCCATGGCCCGAGCAAACTGTAACGGGTCTGGGAGGCGGAACCTCTGAGCTACTATACAAGGGGCGGTCCTTGTAAGGGAGCGGGTGGCGACCAGGCAGGCAGTCACAGCAGGTGACCGGGACAGTCTCTGGAAGAACGGGAAGGAGGTCACGGCAAGTGACTGGGGCAGTCTCTGGATGAACGGGCAGATGGTCACGGCAAGTGACCGGGGCAGTCTCTGGGTGAACGGGCAGATGGTCACGGCAAGTGACCGGGGCAGTCTCTGGGTAAAGGGTTGGTACGACCTGTGGCGGCTGATGGTAGACGTGAGCTCCCAGGTGAGCAGGCGAGAGTCTTTGGATAAACGGGTGGTCACAGCATGTGACGGCGGAGCCTCCAGGAAGACCAACAGACAGGCGGCAGATGAGCGCTCCCAGGTGAGCGGGCAGAAGTCTCTTGACAGGCGGGTGGTCACAGCACGTGACGGCAGAGCCTCCAGGTAGGCTAGCAGACAGGCAGCAGATGAGCGCTCCCAGGTGAGCGGGCAGGAGTCACTGGACAGGCAGGTGGTCACAGCACGTGACGGCGGAGCCTCCAGGTAGGCTAGCAGGCAGGTAGCAGATGTGCGCTCCCAGGTGAGCGGGCAAGCTGGTCCTTAGACAGACTGACAGGAGTTGTAAGGCAGACCGTCGGACCTCAGGCTAGCAGGCAGGTAGCAGAATATCAGGCAGAAATAAGACAGCAAGCTGGCAGGAATCTGGCAGGTATCTGGCAACGGGACCTGAGGGCTGAAGCAGAGTAGGGAACAGTGCAACAACATTGCTCGGGCACCTCCATTTTGGAGGAGGTGCCTTATATATGGTGAAGTCCTCCGGCCATTGGCCGGGGACTCCTTAGGACAGCGCGCGCGGCCCCTTTAAGAGGGAGGGAGAGCACTACACTGCCGATGTTATGCATTTATTAAATAAAGCTTGGAACTGGTATCTTGATAATGGCGTTCCATCAATGTGTGATAGGAAGAAATTACTTTGTGATCTGATGGTTATATATGTTTTTACTATCGTAACCCGACTCAGTGTACTGTTTGTGGGTTGTAGAAGTACCTAAGTGCCCCTGCCCGCTGGAACCGTTTTCGAATGGCGTATGTGTAGACGTATTGCATTGTTGGCTATGACTACGTCCTAGTGTAATAAGCCTCCACCTATGGTACTTTTGGATTGAGTGACTAATTCGCTTATGCATAGCGCCCCGAAGAAGACGATCGCAAATGCAGTAGACAGTAGTGTTGCTTCAAATTGTGTGTGTCAGGTTAATGGTGTTAGGGATATGATGTGAGAAATCAGTTTTAGTGACCCGGGATGGGACGTCTACACTCCTGACTTGGCAGACCCCTTTTCCACCCTTTTATGGATTGTCTGATGATGAATCTCTTTGTAACATCTCCCCAATTCAGTAGTTGGAAGTGGAATGCTACTCCAGTCAGACACAGCTGCGCTGACGCCCCTGATATGCATCATTAGCTTGTGGAGAAATTCTATGGTGACTTGTAATCTGGCTTGTTCACATTGGTCAACCCGTCTGCCTGCTACTAGTCATGTCCACTCTTCCCATGCCTTACCGTATGCTTGCCACGTTGACGGGGCAACTGACGCTCTGATTAATGCATCAACTATTCGCCAATAGATCCAATAGGGAGGGTGGGCAACGGTTACCCGATGGGTGGGCGTTGGGGAAGAGCTCTGTGAAAATCTGCCAATTGAATTGTGATAAAGCGTTAGCAGCAGCTTTAGACCCCTCAGCATCGTGGCTAGCGCGGACCCATACATTGTGTTTTAGGCACAGGAATGCTAGCCGGCGTAGTAGGCCT
Source organism: Phyllobates terribilis (assembly GCF_046119375.1). NCBI lineage: Eukaryota > Metazoa > Chordata > Amphibia > Anura > Dendrobatidae > Phyllobates > Phyllobates terribilis. Next base: position 452,401,689 of record NW_027362764.1, read on the forward strand.
AACACTGGGAGAGATGATGATGCCATCTTATTATTGCAGTGCGCTAGGCTGGAGTTTTTTGTTATGAAGAGTATATTTTTGTTAACCAGGTGCGTGCCCCATATTTCTATTGCTACCAATATTGGGAAGAAAAATTATTTTCAGGGCTGGAAGTAGCTTAAAATTATTATTAATTTCAAAGCTCGTGGAGCTTGGCATAGATGGCCTAATTCAATGAGCACCACACACTGCTACAAGCCCAAATATTTTTTCAGAGCTAGATGCAGATAAAAATTATTTTTAATTTGCAACCTGGTGGAGGTTAGCATAGATTGACTAATAGACCAAGTCCCACACAATGCTAGAAGCCGAAATATTTTTTCAGAGCTAGATGCAGATAAAAATTATATTGAATTTGCAACCTGGTGGAGGTTAGTATAGATGGACTAATAGAACAAGATCAACACACTGCTACAAGCCGAAATATTTTTTCAGAGCTAGATGCAGAAAAAAATTATATTGAATTTGCAACCTGGTGGATGTTAGTATAGATGGACTAATAGAACAAGTCCCAAACAATGCTACAAGCCAAAGCCCAAATATTTTTTCAGAGCTAGAAGCTGATAAAAATTATATTGAATTTGCAGCCTGGTGGAGGTTAGTATAGATGGACTAATAGAACAAGTCCCACACACTGCTACAAGCCGAAATATTTTTTCAGAGCTTGATGCAGAAAAAAATTATATTGAATATGCAACCTGGTGGAGGTTAGTATAGATGGACTAATAGAACAAGTTCCACACACTGCTACAAGCCGAAACCCAAATATTTTTTCAGAGCTAGATGCAGATAAAAATTACGTTGAATTTGCAACCTGGTGGAGGTTAATATCGATGGACTAATAGAACAAGTCCCACACACTGCTAAAAGCCGAAGCCCAAATATTTTTTCAGAGCTAGATGCAGATAAAAATTATATTGAATTTGCAACCTGGCGGAGGTTAGTATAGATGGACTAATAGAACAAGTCCCACACACTGCTAAAAGCCGAAGCACAAATATTTTTTCAGAGCTAGATGCAGATAAAAATTATATTGAATTTGCAACCTGGTGGAAGTTAGTATAGATGGACTAATAGACCAAGTCCCACACACTGCTACAAGCCGAAATATTTTTTCAGAGCTAGATGCAGAAAAAAATTATATTGAATTTGCAACCTGGTGGAGGTTAGTATAGATGGACTAATAGAACAAGTCCCACACACTGCTACAAGCCGAAATATTTTTTCCGAGCTAGATGCAGAAAAAAATTATATTGAATTTGCAACCTGGTGGAGGTTAGTATAGATGAACTAATAGAACAAGTCCCACACACTGCTACAAGCCGAAATATTTTTTCAGCGCTAGATGTAGAAAAAAATATATTGAATTTGCAACCAGGTGGAGGTTAGTACAGATTGTCTAATAGAACAAGTCCCACACAATGCTACAAGCCGAAGCCTAAATATTTTTTCAGAGCTAGATGCAGATAAAAATTATATTGAATTTGCAACCTGGAGGAGGTTAGTATAGATGGACTAATAGAAAAAGTCCCACACACTGCTTCAAGCCAAAGCCCAAATATTTTTTCAGAGCTATATGCAGATAAAAATTATATTGAATTTTCAACCTGGTGGAGGTTAGTATAGATGGACTAATAGTACAAGTCCCACACACTGCTACAAGCCGAAGACCAAATTTTTTTCAGAGCTATATGCAGATAAAAATTATATTGAATTTGCAACCTGGTGGAGGTTAGTATAGATGGACTAATAGAACAAGTCCCACACACTGCTACAAGCCGAAATATTTATTCAGAGCTCGATGCAGAAAAAAAATTATATTGAATTTGAAACCTTGTGGACGTTAGTATAGATGGACTAATAGAACAAGTCCCACACACTGCTGCAAGCCGAAATATTTTTTCAGAGCTAGATGCAGAAAAAAATTATATTCAATTTGCAACTTGGTGGAGGTTAGTATAGATGGACTAATAGAACAAGTCCCACACACTGCTACAAGCTGAAGCCCAAATATTTTTTCATAGCTAGATGCAGATAAGAATTATATTGAAATTGCAACCTGGTGGAGGTTAGTATAGATAGACTAATAGAACAAGTCCCGTACACTGCTACAAGCCTAAGCCCAGAAATTTTTTCAGAGCTAGATGCAGAAAAAAATTATATTGAATTTGCAACCTGGTGGAGGTTAGAATAGATGGACTAATAGAACAAGTCCCACACACTGCTACAAGCCGAAGCCCAAATATTTTTTCAGAGCTAGATACAAAAAAAAATTATATTGAATTTGCAACCTGGTGGAGGTTAGTATAGATGGACTAATAGAACAAGTCGCAAACACTGCTACAAGCCGAAGCCCAAATATTTTTTCATAGCTATATGCAGATAAAAATTTTATTGAATTTGCAACCTGGTGGAGGTTAGTATAGATGGACTAATAGAACAAGTCCCACACACTGCTACAAGCCGAAATATTTTTTCAGAGCTAGATGCAGAAAAAAATTATATTGAATTTGCAACCTGGTGGAGGTTAGTATAGATGGACTAATAGAAAAAGTCCCACACACTGCTACAAGCCAAAATATTTTTTCAGAGCTAGATGCAGATAAAAATTATTTTGAATTTGCGACCTGGTGGAGGTTAGTATAGATGGACTAATAGAACAAGTCCCACACACTGCTACAAGCCGAAGCCCAAATATTTTTTCAGAGCTAGATGCAGATAAAAATTATATTGAATTTGCAACCTGGTGGACGTTACTATAGATGGACTAATAGAACAAGTCCCACACATTGCTGCAAGCCGAAATATTTTTTCAGAGCTAGATGCAGAAAAAAATTATACTGAATTTGAAACCTGGTGGAGGTTAGTATAGATGGACTAATATAACAAGTCCCACACACTGCTTCAAGCCAAAGCCCAAATATTTTTTCAGCGCTAGATGCAGATAAAAATTATATGGAATTTGCAACCTGGTGGAGGTTAGTATAGATGGACTGATAGAACAAGTCCCACACACTGCTACAACCCGAAGCCCAAATATTATTTCAGAGCTAGATGCAGATAAAAATTATATTGAATTTGCAACCTGGTGGACGTTAGTATAGATGGAATAATAGAAATAGTCCCACACACTGCTACAAGCCGAAGCCCAAATATTTTTTCAGAGCTAGATGCAAATAAAAATTATATTGAATTTGCAACCTGGTGGAGGTTACTATAGATGGACTAATTGAACAAGTCCCACACACTGAGACAAGCCATACCCCAAATATTTTTTCAGAGCTAGATGCAGATAAAAATTATATTGAATTTGCAACCTGGTGGAGGTTAGTATAGATCGACTAATAGACCAAGTCCCACACACTGCTACAAGCCGAAGCCCAAATATTTTTTCAGAACTAGATGCAGATAAAAATTATATTGAATTTGCAACCTGGTGGAGGTTAGTATAGATGGACTAATAGAACAAGTCCCACACACTGCTACAAGCCGAAATATTTTTTCAGATCTTGATGCAGAAAAAAATTATATTGAATTTGCAACCGGGTGGAGGTTAGTATAGATGGACTAATAGAACAAGTTCCACACACTGCTACAAGCCGAAGCCCAAACATTTTTTCAGAGCTGGATGCCGATAAAATTTATATTGAATTTGCAACCTGGTGGAGGTTAGTATAGATAGACTAATAGAACAAGTCCCACACACTGATACAAGCCATACCCCAAATATTTTTTCAGAGCTAGATGCAGATAAAAATTATATTGAATTTGCAACCTGGTGGAGGTTAGTATAGATCGACTAATAGACCAAGTCCCACACACTGCTACAAGCCGAAGCCCAAATATTTTTTCAGAGCTAGATACAGATAAAAATTATATTGAATTTGCAACCTGGTGGAGGTTAGTATAGATGGACTAATAGAACAAGTCCCACACACTGCTATAAGCCGAAATATTTTTTCAGAGCTTGATGCAGAAAAAATTATATTGAATTTGCAACGTGGTGGAGGTTAGTATAGATGGACTAATAGAACAAGTTCCACACACTGCTACAAGCCGAAGCCCAAACATTTTTTCAGAGCTGGATGCCGATAAAAGTTATATTGAATTTGCAACCTGGTGGAGGTTAGTATAGATGGACTAATAGAACAAGTCCCACACACTGTTATAAGCCGAAACCCAAATATTTTTTCAGAGCTAGATGCAGATAAAAATTATATTGAATTTGCAACCTGGCGGAGGTTAGTATAGATGGACTAATAGAACAAGTCCCACACACTGCTAAAAGCCGAAGCACAAATATTTTTTCAGAGCTAGATGCAGATAAAAATTATATTGAATTTGCAAACTGGTGGAGGTTAGTATAGATGGACTAATAGAACAAGTCCCACACACTGCTACAAGCTGAAATATTTTTTCAGAGCTAGATGCAGAAAAAAATTATATTGAATTTGCAACCTGGTGGAGGTTAGTATAGATGGACTAATAGAACAAGTCCCACACACTGCTACAAGCCGAAACCCAGAAATTTTTTCAGAGCTACATGCAGAAAAAAATTATATTGTATTTGCAACCTGATGGATGATAGTATAGATGGACTAATAGAACAAGTCACACACACTGCTACAAGCCAAAATATTTTTCAGAGCTAGATGCAGAAAAAAATTATATTGAATTTGAAACCTGGTGGAGGTTTGTATAGATGGACTAATTGAACAAGTCCCACACACTGCTCCAAGTCGAAGCCCAAATATTTTTTCAGAGCTATATGCAGATAAAAAATTATATTGAATTTGCAACCTGGTGGAAGTTAGAATAGATGGACTAATAGAACAAGTCCCACACACTGCAACAAGCCGAAGCCCAAATATTTTTTCAGAGCTAGATGCAGATAAAAATTATTTTGAATTTGCAACCTGGTGGAGGTTAGTATAGATGGACTAATAGAACAAGTCCCACACACTGCTGCAAGCCGAAGCCCAAATTTTTTTTCAGAGCTAGATGCAGATAAAAATTATATTGAATTTACAACCTGGTGGAGGTGAGTATAGATGGACTAATAGAATAAGTCCCATACAATGCTACAAGCCGAAATATTTTTTCAGAGCTAGATGCAGAAAAAAATTATATTGAATTTGCAACCTGGTGGACGTTAGTATAGATGGACTAATAGAACAAGTCCCACACACTGCTACAAGCCGAAATATTTTTTCAGAGCTGGATGCATAAAAAAATTATATTGAATTTGCAACCTGGTGGAGGTTAGTATAGATGGACTAATAGAACAAGTCCCACAGACTGCTACAAGCCAAAATATTTTTTCAGAGCCAGATGCAGAAAAAAATTATATTGAATTTGCAACCTGGTGGAGGTTAGTATAGATGGACTAATATAACAAGTCCCACACACTGCTACAAGCCGAAATATTTTTCAGAGCTAGATGCAGAAAAAAATTATATTGAATTTGCAACCTGGTGGAGGTTAGTATAGATGGACTAATAGAACAAGTCCCACACACTGCTGCAAACCGAAGCCAAAATATTTTTTCAGCGCTAGATGCAGAAAATAATTATATTGAATTTGCAACCTGGTGGAGGTTAGTATAGATGGACTAATAGAACAAGCCCCACACACTGCTTCAAGCCGAAGCGCAAATATTTTTTCAGAGCTAGATGCAAATAAAAATTATATTGAATTTGCAACCTGGTGGAGGTTACTATAGATGGACTAATTGAACAAGTCCCACACACTGATACAAGCCGAAGCCCAAATATTTTTTCAGAGCTAGGTGAAGATAAAAATTATATTGAATTTGCAACCTGGTGGAGGTTAGTATAGATCGACTAATAGACCAAGTCCCACACACTGCCACAAGCCGAAGCCCAAATATTTTTTCAGAGCTAGATGCAGATAAAAATTATATTGAATTTGCAACCTGGTGGAGGTTAGTATAGATGGAATAAAAGAACAAGTCCCACACACTGCTACAACCCGAAATATGTTTTCGGAGCTTGAGGCAGAAAAAAAAAATATTGAATTTGAAACCTGGTGGAGGTTAGTATAGATGGATTAATAGAACAAGTCGCACACACTGCTACAAGCTGAAATATTTTTTCAGCGCTAGATGTGGAAAAAAATTATATTGAATTTGCAACCAGGTGGAGGTTAGTACAGATTGTCTAATAGCACAAGTCCCACACACTGCTACAAGCCGAAGCCCAAATATTTTTTCAGAGCTAGATGCAGATAAAAATTATATTGAATTTGCAACCTGGTGGAGGTTAGTATAGATGGACTAATAGAACAAGTCCCACACACTGCTACAAGCCGAAATATTTTTTTCAGAGCTAGATGCAGAAAAAAATTATATTGATTTTGCAACTTGGTGAAGGTTAGTATAGATGGACTAATAGAACAAGTCCCGCACACTGCTACAAGCTGAAGCCCAAATATTTTTTCAGAGCTAGATGCAGATAAGAATTTTATTGAATTTGCAACCTGGTGGAGGTTAGTATAGATGCAGTAATAGATCAAGTCCCGCACACTGCTACAAGCCGAAGCCCAGAAACTTTTTCAGAGCTAGATGCAGATAAAAATTATATTGAATTTTCCACCTTGTGGAGGTTAGTATAGATGGACTAATAGAACAAGTCCCACACACTGCTACAAGACAAAGCCCAAATATTTTTTCAAGCTGGATGCAGAAAAAAATTATATTGAATTTGCAACCTGGTGGAGGTTAGTATAGATGGACTAATAGAACAAGTCGCATACACTGCTACAAGTCAAAATATTTTTTCAGAGCTAGATGCAGAAAAAAGTTATATTGAATTTGAAACCTGGTGGAGGTTTGTATAGATGGACTAATTAAACAAGTCCCACACACTGCTACAAGACGAAGCCCAAATATTTTTTCAGAGCTATATGCAGATAAAAATTATATTCAATTTGCAACCTGGTGGAGGTTAGTATAGATAGACTTATAGAACAAGTCCCACACACTGCTACAAGCTGAAATATTTTTTCAGAGCTAGATGCAGAAAAAAATTATATTGAATTTGCAACCTGGTGGAGGTTAGTATAGATGGACTAATAGAACAAGTCCCACACACTGCTACAAGCCGAAGCCCAAATATTTTTTCAATCTGGATGCAGAAAAAAATTATATTGAATTTGCAACCTGGTGGAGGTTAGTATAGATGGACTAATAGAACAAGTCCCACACACTGCTACAAGCCGAAATATTTTCTCAGAGCTATATACAGAAAAAAATTATTTTGAATTTGAAACCTGGTGGAGGATAGTATAGATAGACTAAAAGAACAAGTCCCACACACTGCTACAAGCCGAAGCCCAAATATTTTTTCAGAGCTAGATGCTGATGAAAACTATATTGAATTTTCAACCTGGTGGAGGTTAGTATTGATGGACTAATAGAAAGAGTCCCACACACTGCTACAAGCCAAAATGTTTTTTCAGAGCTAGATGCAGAAAAAAATTATATTGAATTTGCAACCTGGTGGAGGTTAGTATAGATGGACTAATAGAATAATTCCCACACAATGCTACAAGCCAAAATATTTTTTCAGAGCTAGATGCAGAAAAAAATTATATTGAATTTGCAACCTAGTGGAGTTTAGTATAGATGGACTAATAGAACAACTCCCACACACTGCTACAAGCCGAAACCCAAATATTTTTTCAGAGCTAGATGCAGATAAAAATTATATTGAATTTGCAACCTGGTGGAGTTTAGTATAGATGGATTAATAGAACAAGTCCCACACACTGCTACAAGCCGAAATATTTTTCAGAGCTAGATGCAGAAAAAAATTATATTGAATTTGCAACCTGGTGGAGGTTAGTATAGATGGACTAATAGAACAAGTCCCACACACTGCTGCAAACCGAAGCCAAAATATTTTTTCAGCGCTAGATGCAGAAAATAATTATATTGAATTTGCAACCTGGTGGAGGTTAGTATAGATGGACTAATAGAACAAGTCCCACACACTGCTTCAAGCCGAAGCCCAAATATTTTTTCAGAGCTAGATGCAAATAAAAATTATATTGAATTTGCAACCTGGTGGAGGTTACTATAGATGGACTAATTGAACAAGTCCCACACACTGATACAAGCCGAAGCCCAAATATTTTTTCAGAGCTAGGTGAAGATAAAAATTATATTGAATTTGCAACCTGGTGGAGGTTAGTATAGATCGACTAATAGACCAAGTCCCACACACTGCCACAAGCCGAAGCCCAAATATTTTTTCAGAGCTAGATGCAGATAAAAATTATATTGAATTTGCAACCTGGTGGAGGTTAGTATAGATGGAATAAAAGAACAAGTCCCACACACTGCTACAACCCGAAATATGTTTTCGGAGCTTGAGGCAGAAAAAAAAAATATTGAATTTGAAACCTGGTGGAGGTTAGTATAGATGGATTAATAGAACAAGTCGCACACACTGCTACAAGCTGAAATATTTTTTCAGCGCTAGATGTGGAAAAAAATTATATTGAATTTGCAACCAGGTGGAGGTTAGTACAGATTGTCTAATAGCACAAGTCCCACACACTGCTACAAGCCGAAGCCCAAATATTTTTTCAGAGCTAGATGCAGATAAAAATTATATTGAATTTGCAACCTGGTGGAGGTTAGTATAGATGGACTAATAGAACAAGTCCCACACACTGCTACAAGCCGAAATATTTTTTTCAGAGCTAGATGCAGAAAAAATTTATATTGAATTTGCAACCTGGTGGACGTTAGTATAGATGGACTAATAGAACAAGTCCCACACACTGCTACAAGCCGAAATATTTTTTCAGAGCTAGATGCAGAAAAAAATTATATTGATTTTGCAACTTGGTGAAGGTTAGTATAGATGGACTAATAGAACAAGTCCCGCACACTGCTACAAGCTGAAGCCCAAATATTTTTTCAGAGCTAGATGCAGATAAGAATTTTATTGAATTTGCAACCTGGTGGAGGTTAGTATAGATGCAGTAATAGATCAAGTCCCGCACACTGCTACAAGCCGAAGCCCAGAAACTTTTTCAGAGCTAGATGCAGATAAAAATTATATTGAATTTTCCACCTTGTGGAGGTTAGTATAGATGGACTAATAGAACAAGTCCCACACACTGCTACAAGACAAAGCCCAAATATTTTTTCAAGCTGGATGCAGAAAAAAATTATATTGAATTTGCAACCTGGTGGAGGTTAGTATAGATGGACTAATAGAACAAGTCGCATACACTGCTACAAGTCAAAATATTTTTTCAGAGCTAGATGCAGAAAAAAGTTATATTGAATTTGAAACCTGGTGGAGGTTTGTATAGATGGACTAATTAAACAAGTCCCACACACTGCTACAAGACGAAGCCCAAATATTTTTTCAGAGCTATATGCAGATAAAAATTATATTGAATTTGCAACCTGGTGGAGGTTAGTATAGATAGACTTATAGAACAAGTCCCACACACTGCTACAAGCTGAAATATTTTTTCAGAGCTAGATGCAGAAAAAAATTATATTGAATTTGCAACCTGGTGGAGGTTAGTATAGATGGACTAATAGAACAAGTCCCACACACTGCTACAAGCCGAAGCCCAAATATTTTTTCAATCTGGATGCAGAAAAAAATTATATTGAATTTGCAACCTGGTGGAGGTTAGCATAGATGGACTAATAGAACAAGTCCCACACACTGCTACAAGCCGAAATATTTTCTCAGAGCTATATACAGAAAAAAATTATTTTGAATTTGAAACCTGGTGGAGGATAGTATAGATAGACTAAAAGAACAAGTCCCACACACTGCTACAAGCCGAAGCCCAAATATTTTTTCAGAGCTAGATGCTGATGAAAACTATATTGAATTTTCAACCTGGTGGAGGTTAGTATAGATGGACTAATAGAAAGAGTCCCACACACTGCTACAAGCCAAAATGTTTTTTCAGAGCTAGATGCAGAAAAAAATTATATTGAATTTGCAACCTGGTGGAGGTTAGTATAGATGGACTAATAGAATAAGTCCCACACAATGCTACAAGCCAAAATATTTTTTCAGAGCTAGATGCAGAAAAAAATTATATTGAATTTGCAACCTAGTGGAGTTTAGTATAGATGGACTAATAGAACAACTCCCACACACTGCTACAAGCCGAAACCCAAATATTTTTTCAGAGCTAGATGCAGATAAAAATTATATTGAATTTGCAACCTGGTGGAGTTTAGTATAGATGGATTAATAGAACAAGTTCCACACACTGCTACAAGCCGAAATATTTTTTCAGAGCTAGATGCAGATAAGAATTATATTGAATTTGCAACCTGGTGGAGGTTAGTATAGATGGACTAATAGAACAAGTCCCACACACTGCTACAAGCCGAAGCCCGGAAATTTTTTCAGAGCTAGATGCAGAAAAAAATTATATTGTATTTGCAACCTGATGGACGTTAGTATAGATGGTTTAATAGAACAAGTCGCACACACTGCTACAAGCCAAAATATTTTTTCAGAGCTAGATGCAGAAAAAAATTATATTGAATTTGAAACCTAGTGGAGGTTTGTATAGATGGACTAATTGAACAAGTCCCACACACTGCTACAACCCGAAATATTTTTTCGGAGCTTGATGCAGAAAAAAAAAATATTGAATTTGAAACCTGGTGGAGGTTAGTATAGATGGACTAATAGAACAAGTCGCACACACTACTACAAGCCGAAATATTTTTTCAGCGCTAGATGTAGAAAAAAATTATATTGAATTTGCAACCAGGTAGAGGTTAGTACAGATTGTCTAATAGAACAAGTCCCACATACTGCTACAAGCTGAAGTCCAAATATTTTTTCAGAGCTAGATGCAGATAAAAATTATATTGAATTTGCAACCTGGAGGAGGTTAGTATAGATGGACTAATAGAAAAAGTCCCACAAACTGCTTCAAGCTAAAGCCCAAATTTTTTTTCAGAGCTAGATGCAGATAAAAATTATATTGAATTTGCAACCTGGTGGAGGTTAGTATAGATGGACTAATAGAACAAGTCCCACACACTGCTACAAGCCAAAATATTTTTTTCAGAGCTAGATGCAGAAAAAATTTAGATTGAATTTGCAACCTGGTGGACGTTAGTATAGATGGACTAATAGAACAAGTCCCATACACTGCTACAAGCCTAAATATTTTTTCAGAGCTAGATGCAGAAAAAATTATATTGATTTTGCAACTTGGTGGAGGTTAGTATAGATGGACTAATAGAACAAGTCCCACACAATGCTACAAGCTGAAGCCCAAATATTTTTTCAGAGATAGATGCAGATAAGAATTATATTGAATTTGCAACCTGGTGGAGGTTAGTATAGATAGACTAATAGATCAAGTCCCGCACACTGCTACAAGCCGAAGACCAGAAACTTTTTCAGAGCTAGATGCAGATAAAAATTATATTGAATTTTCCACCTGTGGAGGTTAGTATAGATGGACTAATAGAACAAGTCCCACACACTGCTACAAGCCGAAGCCCAAATATTTTTTCAGAGCTAGATGCAGAAAAAAATTATATTGAATTTGCAACCTGGTGGAGGTTAGTATAGATGGACTAATAGAACAAGTCCCACACACTGCTACAAGCCGAAATATTTTTTCAGAGCTAGATGCAGAAAAAAATTATTTTGAATTTGAAATCTGGTGGAGGATAGTATAGATAGACTAAAAGAACAAGTCCCACACACTGCTACAAGCCGAAGCCCAAATATTGTTTCAGAGCTAGATGCAGATTAAAATTATATTGAATTTGCAACCTGGTGGAGGTTAGTATAGATGGACTAATAGAAAGAGTCCCACACACTGCTAAAAGCCAAAATATTTTTTCAGAGCTAGATGCAGAAAAAAATTATATTGAATTTGCAACCTGGTGGAGGTTAGTATAGATGGACTAATAGAATAAGTCCCACACAATGCTACAAGCCGAAATATTTTTTCAGAGCTAGATGCAGAAAAAAATTATATTGAATTTGCAACCTGGTAGAGTTTAGTATAGATGGACTAATAGAACAAGTCCCACACACTGCTACAAGCCGAAACCCAAATATTTTTTCAGAGCTAGATGCAGATAAAAATTATATTGAATTTGCAACCTGGTGGAGGTTAGTATAGATGGATTAATAGAACAAGTTCCACACACTGCTCCAAGCCAAAATATTTTTTCAGAGCTAGATGCAGATAAGGATTATATTGAATTTGCAACCTGGTGGAGGTTGGTATAGATGGACTAATAGAACAAGTCCCACACACTGCTACAAGACGAAGCCCAAATATTTTTTCAAGCTGGATGCAGAAAAAAATTATATTGAATTTGCAACCTGGTGGAGGTTAGTATAGATGGACTAATAGAACAAGTCGCATACACTGCTACAAGTCAAAATATTTTTTCAGAGCTAGATGCAGAAAAAAGTTATATTGAATTTGAAACCTGGTGGAGGTTTGTATAGATGGACTAATTAAACAAGTCCCACACACTGCTACAAGACGAAGCCCAAATATTTTTTCAGAGCTATATGCAGAAAAAAATTATATTGAATTTGAAACCTGGTGGAGGTTAGTATAGATGGACTAATAGAACAAGTCCCACACACTGCTACAAGCCGAAATATTTTCTCAGAGCTATATACAGAAAAAAATTATTTTGAATTTGAAACCTGGTGGAGGATAGTATAGATAGACTAAAAGAACAAGTCCCACACACTGCTACAAGCCGAAGCCCAAATATTTTTTCAGAGCTAGATGCTGATGAAAACTATATTGAATTTTCAACCTGGTGGAGGTTAGTATAGATGGACTAATAGAAAGAGTCCCACACACTGCTACAAGCCAAAATGTTTTTTCAGAGCTAGATGCAGAAAAAAATTATATTGAATTTGCAACCTGGTGGAGGTTAGTATAGATGGACTAATAGAATAAGTCCCACACAATGCTACAAGCCAAAATATTTTTTCAGAGCTAGATGCAGAAAAAAATTATATTGAATTTGCAACCTAGTGGAGTTTAGTATAGATGGACTAATAGAACAACTCCCACACACTGCTACAAGCCGAAACCCAAATATTTTTTCAGAGCTAGATGCAGAAAAAAATTATATTGTATTTGCAACGTGATGGACGTTAGTATAGATGGACTAATAGAACAAGTCGCATACACTGCTACAAGCCAAAATATTTTTTCAGAGCTAGATGCAGAAAAAAATTATATTGAATTTGAAACCTGGTGGAGGTTTGTATAGATGGACTAATTAAACAAGTCCCACACACTGCTACAAGACGAAGCCCAAATATTTTTTCAGAGCTATATGCAGATAAAAATTATATTGAATTTGCAACCTGGTGGAGGTTAGTATAGATGGACTTATAGAACAAGTCCCACACACTGCTACAAGCCGAAATATTTTTTCAGAGCTAGATGCAGAAAAAAATTATATTGAATTTGCAACCTGGTGGAGGTTAGTATAGATGGACTAATAGAACAAGTCCCACACACTGCTACAAGCCGAAGCCCAGAAATTTTTTCAGAGCTAGATGCAGAAAAAAATTATATTGTATTTGCAACCTGATGGAAGTTAGTATAGATGGACTAATAGAACAAGTCGCACACACTGCTACAAGCCAAAATATTTTTTCAGAGCTAGATGCAGAAAAAAATTATATTGAATTTGAAACCTGGTGGAGGTTTGTATAGATGGACTAATTGAACAAGTCCCACACACTGCTACAAGCCGAAGCCCAAATATTTTTTCCGAGCTAGAAGCAGAAAAAAATTATATTGAATTTGCAACCTGGTGGAGTTTAGAATAGATGGACTAATAGAACAAGTCCCGCACACTGCTACAAGCCGAAGCCCAAATATTTTTTCAGAGCTAGATGCAAATAAAAATTATATTGAATTTGCAACCTGGTGGAGGTTACTATAGATGGACTAATTGAACAAGTCCCACACACTGATACAAGCCGAAGCCCAAATATTTTTTCAGAGCTAGATGAAGATAAAAATTATATTGAATTTGCAACCTGGTGGACGTTAGTATAGATGGACTAATAGAACAAGTCCCACACACTGCTACAAGCCGAAGCCCAAATATTTTTTCAGAGCTAGATGCAGATAAAAATTATATTGAATTTGCAACCTGGTGGAGGTTAGTATAGATCGACTAATAGACCAAGTCCCACACACTGCTACAAGCCGAAACCCAAATATTTTTTCAGAGCTAGATGCATAGAAAAATTATATTGAATTTGCAACCTGGTGGAGGTTAGTATAGATGGAATAATAGAACAAGTCCCACACACTGCTACAACCCGAAATATTTTTTCAGAGCTTGATGCAGAAAAAAAAAAAAATATTGAATTTGAAAACTGGTGGATGTTAGTATAGATGGACTAATAGAACAAGTCGCACACACTGCTACAAGCCGAAATATTTTTTCAGCGCTAGATGTAGAAAAAAATTATATTGAATTTGCAACCAGGTGGAGGTTAGTACAGATTGTCTAATAGAACAAGTCCCACACACTGCTACAAGCCGAAGCTCAAATATTTTTTCAGAGCTAGATGCAGATAAAAATTATATTGAATTTGAAACCGGGAGGAGGTTAGTATAGATGGACTAATAGAAAAAGTCCCACAAACTGCTTCAAGCTAAAGCCCAAATATGTTTTCAGAGCTAGATGCAGAAAAAAATTATATTGAATTTGCAACCTAATGGAGGTTAGTATAGATGGACTTATAGAACAAGTCCCACACACTGCTACAAGCGGAAATATTTTTTCAGAGCTAGATGCAGAAAAAAATTATATTGAATTTGCAACCTGGTGGAGGTTAGTATAGATGGACTAATAGAACAAGTCCCACACACTGCTACAAGCCGAATCCCAAATATTTTTTCAGAGCTGGATGCAGAAAAAAATTATATTGAATTTGCAACCTGGTGGAGGTTAGTATAGATGGACTAATAGAACAAGTCCCACACACTGCTACAAGCCGAAATATTTTCTCAGAGCTAGATACAGAAAAAAATTATATTGAATTTTAAACCTGGTGGAGGATAGTATAGATAGACTAAAAGAACAAGTCCCACACACTGCTACAAGCCGAAGCCCAAATATTTTTTCAGAGCTAGATGCAGATGAAAATTATATTGAATTTGCAACCTGGTGGAGGTTAGTATAGATGGACTAATAGAAAGAGTCCCACACACTGCTACAAGACAAAATATTTTTTCAGAGCTAGATGCAGAAAAAAATTATATTGAATTTGCAACCTGGTGGAGGTTAGTATAGATGGACTAATAGAATAAGTCCCACACAATGCTACAAGCCAAAATATTTTTTCAGAGCTAGATGCAGAAAAAAATTATATTGAATTTGCAACCTGGTGGAGTTTAGTATAGATGGACTAATAGAACAACTCCCACACACTGCTACAAGCCGAAACCCAAATATTTTTTCAGAGCTAGATGCAGATAAAACTTATATTGAATTTGCAACCTGGTGGAGTTTAGTATAGATGGATTAATAGAACAAGTTCCACACACTGCTACAAGCCGAAATATTTTTTCAGAGCTAGATGCAGATAAGAATTATATTGAATTTGCAACCTGGTGGAGGTTAGTATAGATGGACTAATAGAACAAGTCCCACACACTGCTACAAGCCGAAGCCCAGAAATTTTTTCAGAGCTAGATGCAGAAAAAAATTATATTGTATTTGCAACGTGATGGACGTTAGTATAGATGGACTAATAGAACAAGTTGCATACACTGCTACAAGCCAAAATATTTTTTCAGAGCTAGATGCAGAAAAAAATTATATTGAATTTGAAACCTGGTGGAGGTTTGTATAGATGGACTAATTAAACAAGTCCCACACACTGCTACAAGACGAAGCCCAAATATTTTTTCAGAGCTATATGCAGATAAAAATTATATTGAATTTGCAACCTGGTGGAGGTTAGTATAGATGGACTAATAGAAAGAGTCCCACACACTGCTACAAGCCAAAATATTTTTTCAGGGCTAGATGCAGAAAAAAATTATATTGAATTTGCAACCTGGTGGAGGTTTGTATAGATGGACTAATAGAATAAGTCCCACACAATGCTACAAGCCAAAATATTTTTTCAAAGCTAGATGCAGAAAAAAATTATATTGAATTTGCAACCTGGTGGAGTTTAGTATAGATGGACTAATAGAACAACTCCCACACACTGCTACAAGCCGAAACCCAAATATTTTTTCAGAGCTAGATGCAGATAAAAATTATATTGAATTTGCAACCTGGTGGAGTTAAGTATAGATGGATTAATAGAACAAGTTCCACACACTGCTACAAGCCGAAATATTTTTTCAGAGCTAGATGCAGATAAGAATTATATTGAATTTGCAACCTGGTGGAGGTTAGTATAGATGGACTAATAGAACAAGTCCCACACACTGCTACAAGCCGAAGCCCAAAAATTTTTTCAGAGCTAGATGCAGAAAAAAATTATATTGTATTTGCAACCTGATGGACGTTAGTATAGATGGACTAATAGAACAAGTCGCTCACACTGCTACAAGACAAAATATTTTTTCAGAGCTAGATGCAGAAAAAAATTATATTGAATTTGAAACCTGGTGGAGGTTTGTATAGATGAACTAATTGAACAAGTCCCACACACTGCTACAAGCCGAAGCCCAAATATTTTTTCAGAGCTATATGCAGAAAAAAATTATAGTGAATTTGCAACCTGGTGGAGGTTAGTATAGATGGACTAATAGAACAAGTCCCACACACTGCTACAAGCCGAAATATTTTTTCAGAGCTAGATGCAGAAAAAAATTATATTGAATTTGCAACCTGGAGGAGGTTAGTATAGATGTACTAATAGAACAAGTCCCACACACTGCTACAAGAAAAAATATTTTTTCCGAGCTAGATGCAGAAAAAAATTATATTGAATTTGCAACCTGGTGGAGGTTAGAATAGATGGACTAATAGAACAAGTCCCGCACACTGCAACAAGCCGAAGCCCAAATATTTTTTCAGAGCTAGATGCAGATAAAAATTATTTTGAATTTGCAATCTGGTGGAGGTTAGTATAGATGGACTAATAGAACAAGTCCCACACACTGCTACAAGCCGAAGCCCAAATTTTATTTCAGAGCTAGATGCAGATAAAAATTATATTGAATTTGCAACCTGGTGGAGGTTAGTATAGATGGACTAATAGAACAAGTCCCATACACTGCTACAAGCCGAAGCCCAAATATTTTTTCCGAGCTAGATGCAGAAAAAAATTATATTGAATTTGCAACCTGGTGGAGGTTAGTATAGATGGACTAATAGAACAAGTCCCACACACTGCTACAAGCCCAAGCCCAAATATTTTTTCAGAGCTATATGCAGATAAAAATTATATTGAATTTGCAACCTGGTGGAGGATAGTATAGATGGACTAATAGAACAAGTCCCACACACTGCTACAAGCCGAAATATTTTTTCAGAGCTAGATGCAGAAAAAAATTATATTGAATTTGCAACCTGGTGGAGGTTAGTATAGATGGACTAATACAACAAATCCCACACACTGCTACAAGCCGGAATATTTTTTCAGAGCTAGATGCAGATAAAAATTATATTGAATTTGCAACCTGGTGGAGGTTAGTATAGATGGACTAATAAAACAAGTCCCACACACTGCTGCAAACCGAAGCCAAAATATTTTTTCAGAGCTAGATGCAGAAAGAAATTATATTATATTTGCAACCTGGTGGAGGTTAGTATAGATGGACTAATTGAACAAGTCTCACACACTGCTACAAGACAAAGCCAAAATATTTTTTCAGAGCTAGATGCAGATAAAAATTATATTGAATTTGCAACCTGGTGGAGGTTAGTATATATGGACTAATACAACAAGTCCCACACACTGCTACAAGCCAAAATATTTTTTCAGAGCTAGATGCAGAAAAAAATTATATTGAATTTGCAACCTGGTGGAGGTTAGTATAGATGAACTAATAGAACAAGTCCCACACACTGCTGCAAGCCGAAGCCAAAATATTTTTTTAGAGCTAGCTGCAGAAAGAAATTATATTGAATTTGCAACCTGGTGGAGGTTAGTATAGATGGACTCATTGTACAAGTCCCACACACTGCTACAAGCCGAAATATTTTTTCAGAGCTAGATGCAGATAAGAATTATATTGAATTTGCAACATGGTGGAGGTTAGTATAGATGGACTAATAGAACAAGTCCCACACACTGCTACAAGCCGAAGCCCAGAAATTTTTTCAGAGCTAGATGCAGAAAAAAATTATATTGTATTTGCAACGTGATGGACGTTAGTATGGATGGACTAATAGAACAAGTCGCACACACTGCTACAAGCCAAAATATTTTTTCAGAGCTAGATGCAGAAAAAAATTATATTGAATTTGAAACCTGATGGAGGTTTGTATAGATGGACTAATTAAACAAGTCCCACACACTGCTACAAGACGAAGCCCAAATATTTTTTCAGAGCTATATGCAGATAAAAATTATATTGAATTTGCAACCTGGTGGAGTTTAGTATAGATGGACTTATAGAACAAGTCCCACACACTGCTACAAGCCGAAATATTTTTTCAGAGCTAGATGCAGAAAAAAAATTATATTGAATTTGCAACATGGTGGAGGTTAGTATAGATGGACTAATAGAACAAGTCCCACACACTGCTACAAGCCGAAGCCCAAATATTTTTTCAGAGCTGGATGCAGAAAAAAATTATATTGAATTTGCAACCTGGTGGAGGTTAGTATAGATGGACTAATAGAACAAGTCCCACACACTGCTACAAGCCGAAATATTTTCTCAGAGCTAGATACAGAAAAAAATTATATTGAATTTGAAACCTGGTGGAGGATAGTATAGATAGACTAAAAGAACAAGTCCCACACACTGCTACAAGCCGAAGCCCAAATATTTTTTCAGAGCTAGATGCAGATGAAAATTATATTGAATTTGCAACCTGGTGGAGGTTAGTATAGATGGACTAATAGAAAGAGTCCCACACACTGCTACAAGCCAAAATATTTTTTCAGGGCTAGATGCAGAAAAAAATTATATTGAATTTGCAACCTGGTGGAGGTTTGTATAGATGGACTAATAGAATAAGTCCCACACAATGCTACAAGCCAAATTATTTTTTCAGAGCTAGATGCAGAAAAAAATTATATTGAATTTGCAACCTGGTGGAGTTTAGTATAGATGGACTAATAGAACAACTCCCACACACTGCTACAAGCCGAAACCCAAATATTTTTTCAGAGCTAGATGCAGATAAGAATTATATTGAATTTGCAACCTGGTGGAGGTTAGTATAGATGGACTAATAGAACAAGTCCCACACACTGCTACAAGCCGAAGCCCAGAAATTTTTTCAGAGCTAGATGCAGAAAAAAATTATATTGTATTTGCAACCTGATGGATGTTAGTATAGATGGACTAATAGAACAAGTCGCACACACTGCTACAAGCCAAAATATTTTTTCAGAGCTAGATGCAGAAAAAAATTATATTGAATTTGAAACCTGGTGGAGGTTTGTATAGATGACTAATTGAACAAGTCCCACACACTGCTACAAGCCGAAGCCCAAATATTTTTTCAGAGCTATATGCAGAAAAAAATTATAGTGAATTTGCAACCTGGTGGAGGCTAGTATAGATGGACTAATAGAACAAGTCCCACACACTGCTACAAGCCGAAATATTTTTTCAGAGCTAGATGCAGAAAAAAATTATATTGAATTTGCAACCTGGAGGAGGTTAGTATAGATGTACTAATAGAACAAGTCCCACACACTGCTACAAGAAAAAATATTTTTTCCGAGGTAGATGCAGAAAAAAATTATATTGAATTTGCAACCTGGTGGAGGTTAGAATAGATGGACTAATAGAACAAGTCCCGCACACTGCAACAAGCCGAAGCCCAAATATTTTTTCAGAGCTAGATGCAGATAAAAATTATTTTGAATTTGCAATCTGGTGGAGGTTAGTATATATGGACTAATAGAACAAGTCCCACACACTGCTACAAGCCGAAGCCCAAATTTTATTTCAGAGCTAGATGCAGATAAAAATTATATTGAATTTGCAACCTGGTGGAGGTTAGTATAGATGGACTAATAGAACAAGTCCCACACACTGCTACAAGCCCAAGCCCAAATATTTTTTCAGAGCTATATGCAGATAAAAATTATATTAAATTTGCAACCTGGTGGAGGTTAGTATAGATGGACTAATAGAACAACTCCCACACACTGCTACAAGCCGAAATATTTTTTCAGAGCTAGATGCAGAAAAAAATTATATTGAATTTGCAACCTGGTGGAGGTTAGTATAGATGGACTAATACAACAAATCCCACACACTGCTACAAGCCGAAATATTTTTTCAGAGCTAGATGCAGAAAAAAATTATATTGAATTTGCAACCTGGTGGAGGTTAGTATAGATGGACTAATAAAACAAGTCCCACACACTGCTGCAAACCGAAGCCAAAATATTTTTTCAGAGCTAGATGCAGAAAGAAATTATATTATATTTGCAACCTGGTGGAGGTTAGTATAGATGGACTAATTGAACAAGTCCCACACACTGCTACAAGACAAAGCCAAAATATTTTTTCAGAGCTAGATGCAGATAAAAATTATATTGAATTTGCAACCTGGTGGAGGTTAGTATAGATGGACTAATACAACAAGTCCCACACAATGCTACAAGCCAAAATATTTTTTCAGAGCTAGATGCAGAAAAAAATTATATTGAATTTGCAACCTGGTGGAGGTTAGTATAGATGGACTAATAGAACAAGTCCCACACACTGCTGCAATCCGAAGCCAAAATATTTTTTCAGAGCTAGATGCAGAAAGAAATTATATTGAATTTATAACCTGGTGGAGGTTAGTATAGATGGACTAATTGTACAAGTCCCACACACTGCTACAAGCCGAAATATTTTTTCAGAGCTAGATGCAGATAAGAATTATATTGAATTTGCAACCTGGTGGAGGTTAGTATAGATGGACTAATAGAACAAGTCCCACACACTGCTACAAGCCGAAGCCCAGAAATTTTTTCAGAGCTAGATGCAGAAAAAAATTATATTGTATTTGCAACGTGATGGACGTTAGTATAGATGGATTAATAGAACAAGTCGCATACACTGCTACAAGCCAAAATATTTTTTCAGAGCTAGATGCAGAAAAAAATTATATTGAATTTGAAACCTGGTGGAGGTTTGTATAGATGGACTAATTAAACAAGTCCCACACATTGCTCCAAGACGAAGCCCAAATATTTTTTCAGAGCTATATGCAGATAAAAGTTATATTGAATTTGCAACCTGGTGGAGTTTAGTATAGATGGACTTATAGAACAAGTCCCACACACTGCTACAAGCCGAAATATTTTTTCAGAGCTAGATGCAGAAAAAAATTATATTGAATTTGCAACCTGGTGGAGGTTAGTATAGATGGACTAATAGAACAAGTCCCACACACTGCTACAAGCCGAAGCCCAAATATTTTTTCAGAGCTAGATGCAGATGAAAATTATATTGAATTTGCAACCTGGTGGAGGTTAGTATAGATGGAGTAATAGAAAGAGTCCCACACACTGCTACAAGCCAAAATATTTTTTCAGGGCTAGATGCAGAAAAAAATTATATTGAATTTGCAACCTGGTGGAGGTTTGTATAGATGGACTAATAGAATAAGTGCCACACAATGCTACAAGCCAAAATATTTTTTCAGAGCTAGATGCAGAAAAAAATTATATTGAATTTGCAACCTGGTGGAGTTTAGTATAGATGGACTAATAGAACAACTCCCACACACTGCTACAAGCCGAAACCCAAATATTTTTTCAGAGCTAGATGCAGATAAAAATTATATTGCATTTGCAACCTGGTGGAGATTAGTATATATGGATTAATAGAACAAGTTCCACACACTGCTACAAGCCGAAATATTTTTTCAGAGCTAGATGCAGATAAGAATTATATTGAATTTGCAACCTGGTGGAGGTTAGTATAGATGGACTAATAGAACAAGTCCCACACACTGCTACAAGCCGAAGCCCAGAAATTTTTTCAGAGCTAGATGCAGAAAAAAATTATATTGTATTTGCAACCTGATGGATGTTAGTATAGATGGACTAATAGAACAAGTCGCACACACTGCTACAAGCCAAAATATTTTTTCAGAGCTAGATGCAGAAAAAAATTATATTGAATTTGAAACCTGGTGGAGGTTTGTATAGATGGACTAATTGAACAAGTCCCACACACTGCTACAAGCCGAAGCCCAAATATTTTTTCAGAGCTATATGCAGAAAAAAATTATAGTGAATTTGCAACCTGGTGGAGGTTAGTATAGATGGACTAATACAACAAGTCCCACACACTGCTACAAGCCGAAATATTTTTTCAGAGCTAGATGCAGAAAAAAATTATATTGAATTTGCAACCTGGAGGAGGTTAGTATAGATGTACTAATAGAACAAGTCCCACACACTGCTACAAGAAAAAATATTTTTTCCGAGCTAGATGCAGAAAAAAATTATATTGAATTTGCAACCTGGTGGAGGTTAGAATAGATGGACTAATAGAACAAGTCCCGCACACTGCAACAAGCCGAAGCCCAAATATTTTTTCAGAGCTAGATGCAGATAAAAATTATTTTGAATTTGCAATCTGGTGGAGGTTAGTATATATGGACTAATAGAACAAGTCCCACACACTGCTACAAGCCGAAGCCCAAATTTTATTTCAGAGCTAGATGCAGATAAAAATTATATTGAATTTGCAACCTGGTGGAGGTTAGTATAGATGGACTAATAGAACAAGTCCCACACACTGCTACAAGCCCAAGCCCAAATATTTTTTCAGAGCTATATGCAGATAAAAATTATATTGAATTTGCAACCTGGTGGAGGTTAGTATAGATGGACTAATAGAACAAGTCCCACACACTGCTACAAGCCGAAATATTTTTTCAGAGCTAGTTGCAGAAAAAAATTATATTGAATTTGCAACCTGGTGGAGGTTAGTATAGATGGACTAATACAACAAATCCCACACACTGCTACAAGCCGAAATATTTTTTCAGAGCTAGATGCAGAAAAAAATTATATTGAATTTGCAACCTGGTGGAGGTTAGTATAGATGGACTAATAAAACAAGTCCCACACACTGCTGCAAACCGAAGCCAAAATATTTTTTCAGAGCTAGATGCAGAAAGAAATTATATTATATTTGCAACCTGGTGGAGGTTAGTATAGATGGACTAATTGAACAAGTCCCACACACTGCTACAAGACAAAGCCAAAATATTTTTTCAGAGCTAGATGCAGATAAAAATTATATTGAATTTGCAACCTGGTGGAGGTTAGTATAGATGGACTAATACAACAAGTCCCACACAATGCTACAAGCCAAAATATTTTTTCAGAGCTAGATGCAGAAAAAAATTATATTGTATTTGCAACCTGATGGATGTTAGTATAGATGGACTAATAGAACAAGTCGCACACACTGCTACAAGCCAAAATATTTTTTCAGAGCTAGATGCAGAAAAAAATTATATTGAATTTGAAACCTGGTGGAGGTTTGTATAGATGGACTAATTGAACAAGTCCCACACACTGCTACAAGCCGAAGCCCAAATATTTTTTCAGAGCTATATGCAGAAAAAAATTATAGTGAATTTGCAACCTGGTGGAGGTTAGTATAGATGGACTAATACAACAAGTCCCACACACTGCTACAAGCCGAAATATTTTTTCAGAGCTAGATGCAGAAAAAAATTATATTGAATTTGCAACCTGGAGGAGGTTAGTATAGATGTACTAATAGAACAAGTCCCACACACTGCTACAAGAAAAAATATTTTTTCCGAGCTAGATGCAGAAAAAAATTATATTGAATTTGCAACCTGGTGGAGGTTAGAATAGATGGACTAATAGAACAAGTCCCGCACACTGCAACAAGCCGAAGCCCAAATATTTTTTCAGAGCTAGATGCAGATAAAAATTATTTTGAATTTGCAATCTGGTGGAGGTTAGTATATATGGACTAATAGAACAAGTCCCACACACTGCTACAAGCCGAAGCCCAAATTTTATTTCAGAGCTAGATGCAGATAAAAATTATATTGAATTTGCAACCTGGTGGAGGTTAGTATAGATGGACTAATAGAACAAGTCCCACACACTGCTACAAGCCCAAGCCCAAATATTTTTTCAGAGCTATATGCAGATAAAAATTATATTGAATTTGCAACCTGGTGGAGGTTAGTATAGATGGACTAATAGAACAAGTCCCACACACTGCTACAAGCCGAAATATTTTTTCAGAGCTAGTTGCAGAAAAAAATTATATTGAATTTGCAACCTGGTGGAGGTTAGTATAGATGGACTAATACAACAAATCCCACACACTGCTACAAGCCGAAATATTTTTTCAGAGCTAGATGCAGAAAAAAATTATATTGAATTTGCAACCTGGTGGAGGTTAGTATAGATGGACTAATAAAACAAGTCCCACACACTGCTGCAAACCGAAGCCAAAATATTTTTTCAGAGCTAGATGCAGAAAGAAATTATATTATATTTGCAACCTGGTGGAGGTTAGTATAGATGGACTAATTGAACAAGTCCCACACACTGCTACAAGACAAAGCCAAAATATTTTTTCAGAGCTAGATGCAGATAAAAATTATATTGAATTTGCAACCTGGTGGAGGTTAGTATAGATGGACTAATACAACAAGTCCCACACAATGCTACAAGCCAAAATATTTTTTCAGAGCTAGATGCAGAAAAAAATTATATTGAATTTGCAACCTGGTGGAGGTTAGTATAGATGGACTAATAGAACAAGTTCCACACACTGCTGCAATCCGAAGACAAAATATTTTTTCAGAGCTAGATGCAGAAAGAAATTATATTGAATTTGCAACCTGGTGGAGGTTAGTATAGATGGACTAATTGTACAAGTCCCACACACTGCTACAAGCCGAAATATTTTTTCAGAGCTAGATACAGAAAAAAATTATATTGAATTTGAAACCTGGTGGAGGATAGTATAGATAGTCTAAAAGAACAAGTCCCACACACTGCTTCAAGCCGAAGCCCAAATATTTTTTCAGAGCTAGATGCAGATGAAAATTATATTGAATTTGCAACCTGGTGGAGGTTAGTATAGATGGACTAATAGAAAGAGTCCCACACACTGCTACAAGCCAAAATATTTTTTCAGAGCTAGATGCAGAAAAAAATTATATTGAATTTGAAACCTGGTGGAGGTTTGTATAGATGGACTAATTGAACAAGTCCCACACACTGCTACAAGCCGAAGCCCAAATATTTTTTCAGAGCTATATGCAGAAAAAAATTATAGTGAATTTGCAACCTGGTGGAGGTTAGTATAGATGGACTAATAGAACAAGTCCCACACACTGCTACAAGCCGAAATATTTTTTCAGAGCTAGATGCAGAAAAAAATTATATTGAATTTGCAACCTGGAGGAGGTTAGTATAGATGTAGTAATAGAACAAGTCCCACACACTGCTACAAGAAAAAATATTTTTTCCGAGCTAGATGCAGAAAAAAATTATATTGAATTTGCAACCTGGTGGAGGTTAGAATAGATGGACTAATAGAACAAGTCCCGCACACTGCAACAAGCCGAAGCCCAAATATTTTTTCAGAGCTAGATGCAGATAAAAATTATTTTGAATTTGCAATCTGGTGGAGGTTAGTATAGATGGACTAATAGAACAAGTCCCACACACTGCTACAAGCCGAAGCCCAAATTTTATTTCAGAGCTAGATGCAGATAAAAATTATATTGAATTTGCAACCTGGTGGAGGTTAGTATATATGGACTAATAGAACAAGTCCCATACACTGCTACAAGCCGAAGCCCAAATATTTTTTCAGAGCTAGATGCAGAAAAAAATTATATTTAATTTGCAACCTGGTGGAGGTTAGTATAGATGGACTAATAGAACAAGTCCCACACACTGCTACAAGCCCAAGCCCAAATATTTTTTCAGAGCTATATGCAGATAAAAATTATATTGAATTTGCAACCTGGTGGAGGTTAGTATAGATGGACTAATAGAACAAGTCCCACACACTGCTACAAGCCGAAATATTTTTTCAGAGCTAGATGCAGAAAAAAATTATATTGAATTTGCAACCTGGTGGAGGTTAGTATAGATGGACTAATAGAACAAGTCCCACACACTGCTACAAGACGAAGTCAAAATATTTTTTCAGAGCTAGATGCAGATAAAAAAAATATATTGAATTTGCAACCTGGTGGAGGTTAGTATAGATGGACTAATAGAACAAGTCCCACACATAGCTACAAGCCAAAATATTTTTTCAGAGAAAGATGCAGAAAAAAATTATATTGAATTTGCAACCTGATGGAGGTTAGTATAGATGGACTAATAGAACAAGTCCCAAACACTGCTACAAGCCAAAGCCCAAATATTTTTTCAGAGCTAGATGCAGAATGAAATTATATTGAATTTGCAACCTGGTGGAGGTTAGTATAGATGGACTAATTGAACAAGTCCCACACACTGCTATAAGCCGAAGCCCAAATATTTTTTCAGAGCTAGATGCAGATAAAGATTATATTGAATTTGCAACCTGGTGGAGGTTAGTATAAATGGACTAATAGAACAAGTCCCACACACTGCTGCAAGCCCAAATATTTTTTCAGAGCTAGATGCAGATAAAAATTATATTGAATTTGCAACTTGGTGGAGGTTAGTATAGATGGACTAATAGAACAAGTCCCACACACTGCTACAAGCCGAAATAATTTTTCAGAGCTAGATGCAGAAAAAAATTATATTGAATTTGCAACCTGGTGAAGGTTTGTATAGATGGAATCATAGAACAAGTCCCACACACTGCTACAAGCCGAAGCCCAAATATTTTTTCAGAGCTAGATGCAGATAAAAATTATATTGAATTTGCAACCTGGTGGAGGTTAGTATAGATGGACAAATAGAACAAGTCCCACACACTGCTACAAGCCGAAATATTTTTTCATAGCTAGATGCAGAAAAAAATTATATTGAATTTGCAACTTGGTGGAGGTTAGTATAGATGTACTAATAGAACAAGTCCCACACACTGCTACAAGCCGAAATATTTTTTCAGAGCTAGATGCAGAAAGAAATTATATTGAATTTGCAACCTGGTGGAGGTTAGTATAGATGGACTAATAGAACAAGTCACACATACTGCTACAAGCCAAAGCCCAAATATTTTTTCAGAGTTAGATGCAGATAAAAATTATATTGAATTTGCAACCTGGTGGAGGTTAGCATAGATGGACTAATAGAACAAGTCTCACACACTGCTACAAGCCGAAATATTTTTTCAGAGCTAGATGCAGAAAAAAATTATATTGAACTTCCAACCTGGTGGAGGTTAGTATAGATGGACTAATAGAACAAGTCCAACACACTGCTACAAGCCAAAATATTTTTTCAGAGCAAGATGCAGAAAAAATTATTTTGAATTTGCAACCTGGTGGAGGTTAGTGTAGATGGACTAATAGAAAAAGTCACACACACTGCTACAATCAGAAGCCCAAATATTATTTTCAGAGCTAGATGCAGAAAGAAATTATATTGAATTTGCAACCTGGTGGAGGTTAGTATAGATGGACTTATTGAACAAGTCCCACAAACTGCTACAAGCCGAAGCCCAAATATTTTTTCAATGCTAGATGAAGATAAAAATTATACTGAATTTGCAACCTGGTGGAGGTTAGTATAGATGGACTAATAGAACAAGTCCCACACACGGCTACTAGCCGAAATATTTTTTCAGAGTTAGATGCAGATAAAAATTTTATTGAATTTGCAACCTGGTGGAGGTTAGTATAGATGGACTAATGGAATGATGCTATGCCCAAATGGTTTTACTTCACTAGGTGTAGTAAAAAAATTGGCATTCTATATACACGTGGTGTAGCTTGCAACACAGATAGGCTACTCCACTGACTATCACACACTGTAAGAGGCCAAAAAGGATTTGCTTTGCAAGATTTAGCCAAATGCTGTGAAAAAAACTAGTACCGCACTAAAACATACCTGCCTGAAAAAAAGATATAGAAACTGATGTAACCTAGCCCTCAAAAGGACTGCAATTATAATTAGTCTTTACTCCCAACCTATCTATTTAAGAGCAAGGACCTGCTTGATAAAAGTGATAGGAACTGATGTAACCTAGCCCTGAAAAGGACTGCAATTACAATTAGTCTTTACTCCCAACCTATCTATTTAAGAGCACAGACCTGCCTGATAAAAGTCGTAGGAAATGATGTAACCTAGTCCTTAAAAGGACTGCAATCACAACTATTCCCTACTCCCAAGCTATCTGTAGATTTGTGCGAAAATTGGCTTGAAATTAACAAATTATAGCGCACACAGCAACAGCAGTGCCGTCTAACAAGCAGCTGCAGCAGTGAGAAAATGGTGATGACGGGGAAAATGGCTGGGTCTTATAGGGCAAGGACATGTGACATACACTGCCAATGACACATGCCCTTGCTTGTGTGAAAAAAAGCAGTTCGCTCCGTGTGTGCACTGCTGATAGGCTGACAGATTGCACCTCCCCACTTTAAATGCAGGAAAGAGAAAAGAAAATGGATATCTTCATTATTTATGCAGAGATCTATCCCCTGCGCCTCCTCCCGCCCCGCTGTACATTCAAACTGCATATTAACTAGTGTTGAGCCACCCCCGTAGTGTTCGAGTTCGGTTCGGTTCGTCAAACACCCGTGTGTTCGCCGAACTGTTCGTCGAACTGTTCGTCGAACACCTTCGAACACCGTTAAAACCAATGGCAGGCAAAGAAAAACACATAGAAACACATAGAAAACACCTTCAAAGGTGTCCAAAAGCTGACAAACTGCTCAGAAGACATAACTAACACATGGAAAAGTGACAAGTACATATAGTCATGCGAAAATAAAAGAGGTGGAGGAGTAAAAGGAGGGGGAGACACAGATATAGGCATGTCATGCCCTTCTAAAATCCAAAAAGTGAGAAGCCGACACGGCCAGTCCGCTCCTGCCCGTGCCACCTCCGTGTCGCCGGGTTTGTGCCAGAGCCGCGGTGAACCCTGATGGCCAGCCCCCCTCTCCCAATACTGGTGCCTGTCCGCTGGTGGGTCGAGCGAGCCCCCCTGTGGTGGAGGCAGCTCTAAGCTTTTTAATTTAAATTGTCTCTCTAATTTGAATGAATACACTTTATATCCATTTACAAGGATCTATTGGAGGGCAAGTCTCATGCCAGCAGCCGCGTAATTCCAGCTCCAGTAGCGTCCACTAAAGCTGCTGCAGTTAAAAAGCTTTTATAAGGATCGAGCTCGGCTGTCCACCGCAAGGCATCCTACTGCCAGTCCCAGCCCCTATGCCTTGGGGTGCCTCCTGATGCTCTTCACTGAGTATCCCATGGTCCCGAAGCATTTCCTTTGAAAAAATTAAGTGTCTAAACTACAGGTGGTGTAGCTTGCTTAACAGCCGGGATAATCCGCTGACTAGCAGACACTGCTACTAGGCACAAAGTATTTCCTGGGCTAGATGCAGTTAAAAATTTGTAATTACATACTCTCGTTGGATGCTGAGAAAGCATTCCATAGAGTCTCCTGGCACGCCATATATGATTCTCTTAAAAAGCTTGGGGTAGGGGTCTAGGGGACCCTTTTATAGCCAAAATCACGGCCCTGTATCACAATACGTCACCTAGGCTGAAGATGAATGGAACTGTAGCACCCTGAGGGCTCGGTTGCTACAGAGGTATTGCACCTCACCCAGAGGTGTGATATCTCACTCTCAGGTAAGGATGGAGTGTGGATCAGGACCCGACACCTGCATGCATTACACCACATTGCCGTGGGGCAGGGCGACCAATATGCCTCTGAGATGGGCACGACAGTCCCTGTCCCTGGCTGGAGTGGGGGGAGGGAACACTGAGGAAGGGGAACCCTGTAGTGCAGGAGCAGGGAGGAAGCAGTTCCTGGGTGCATTGAGAAGGGAGTATAAAAGGTGGGCACCATCTTAGTTCAGTGCAGAGAAGTTTGAGCAGAAGTGGTAGGGAGCAGGGGCTCTGCATGAGCTCTGCTCCGGAGGCAGGCCTAGTAACAGAGGCCCAGGCCTGGAAGAGGGAGAAGGAAGGAAGAGGAGCGGAGAAGGCTCCAGGAATGAGGAATGAAGGGATCCCAGGGGTGCGGACGGGCGAGTCGCCACCGCACGCCCGAATCCACCTGCGTGGAGGGGTCAGGCCAAAGGGGGAGACCGGTCCCCGAAACTAGTGGAGGCAGGAAACGACCCTCAGCTAGAAACCGGAGGCTGTGACATTTTATGTGGCGTAGCCCCTCGCTACACCCGCTAGGAAGGCACCACATAGGGTCAGGGAAACTGGCGCCAAGTTTACCAAGAGGAAGCCCGAGGCAGCCAGACAGAATGGTTGGTAAGAAAGGCCAGACAAAGGTCACACAAAGGGGGTCCTGTGAAGCGCTCCAAAGTTATCTGGGAGTTGTCTGAGCCCCTCACCTGGTGAGCACAGTGCGATGTGGGCAGCCGTTACCTGCAGACGTGGTCTGGATAATAAGAACTGTGAGTAAAGGCCCTGGACTGCATCACTGACTCCGTGTCGTTACTGCTGCTGCCCTGCACCATCACCCCCATCCTCCGCATACACTGCCCTGAGGCTATACTCCTACCGTGGGGAGTTATGCGATGCTCTGCTGCACCCACAACACCAGCCTCAGCGGTCTGCCCTGCAGCGGCGGTTCACTCTGACCGCAATCCACGGGTGGCGTAGTCGGACATTTAAACATCAAAACCACATAAATAGTTCCGCCACTGGTTTGACCACCCTGAGCCACGGAACCCGGTCGCCGCCACGAAGACTACAACCACCAGCATCCACCAAAAAGGGTCCGGCTCCGGGTGTCCCAAGGCCCAGGGGGTGCATCAGAACATTTTCATCACCTTTCACAATCACCAATGGGACAAGGCAGGGATGTCCTCTGTCCCCTCTCTTATACATCCTAGTGACGGAGCACCTGCTCTCATCAATTCGCCATAACCCCAATATTAGGTGGATTGAGGTGGGAGGCACCGAGTACAAGTGCTCTCTATTTGCTGATGATGTCCTAGTATATATCACTCAATCACATATATCCATCCATGCTGTTATGGCTGAAATAGATCACTTTGTTACATGGTCAAATTTTAAAATCAATGCAGCGAAGTCTGAGGCCCTCGATGTCTCCCTCCCCAAATCCATATAGGATTCCATCCAGTCCAACTTTCCCTTTGCCTGGCCCTCACGGGGTATCAAATACTTAGGAATTCCTATTCATAGAGACCTCTCCCATCTATGTTATCTTAATTTTGGGCCCTTTATTGAACAACTCCATACAGACCACGGTTGGCAAGTTAGAACTGTAAGATTCACTACGTGAACCACTGCTGTTTTGTGGAAAAGCACATGTACACTGCGTTCCAAATTATTATGCAAAAAGTGTTTAGGAGTGATAAGGGAAGAATTTGTTTGTTTGTCAGTTAAACTCATTGATGGTGATGTGTGTCAGGGCTCTTTATATCACTGTAAGCAATTGCAGACACCTGTGCTAATTAGTTTGGCAGGTGTGTCCAATGAAAGGCAAGACTACTTAAGAAGGCTGTCTCACATTATTAAGCAGCCTACATTTTCTGCCAAAATGGGAAAGAAAAAGGATGTGTCGGCTGCTGAGAAGCAACAAATTGTGGAGTGTTTAGGTCAAGGCATGACTACAATCAACATTGTGCGATGATCAGGATGAAGTGTCTTGGCAATCAAGAAGTATGTAGCTGATTCACAGTACACACGTGTGCGTGCTGATAAGGGCAAATTGAGGACTCTTTCCTACAGGCAATTACGTCAGGTTGAAAGAGCAGCGGCAAAAAAGCCTTGTCATAGCAGCAGACAAGTTTTTGAAGCTGCTTGTGCCTCCAACGTCCCCCGAACAACAAGATGCAGGGTCCTTCAGAGGTTTGCAGCTGTGCATACGCCATCCTGTCGACCTCCTCTATCCACTTCACACAAGCAGAAACGGCTCCAGTGGGCCAAACATTACATGAAGACTGATTTCAAAACTGTTTTGTTCACGGATGAGTGCCATGCAGCGCTCGATGGTCCAGATGGATGGAGTGGAGGATGGCTGGTTGATGGACACCCCACGCAAACACGGCTACAGCGCCAACAAGGATGAGGTGGAGTAATGTTTTGGGCTGGAATCATGGGGAGAGAGATTGTCGGCCCCTTTAGGATCCCTGAAGGTGCAAAAGATGAACTCCATAATGTATGTGGATTTTTTCAAACAGCACTTCCTGCCATGGTTCAAGAAGAAGAACCGTGTATTTCACAGCAAGATCATTTTTCTGCATGATAATGCACCATCTCATGCTGCACATAAAACATCTGCATCTCTGGCTGATATGGGCATAAAAGGGGACAAACTTATGGTGTGACCCCCATGCTCCCCTGACCTCTACCCCATTCAGAACCTTTGGAGCATCATTAAAAGGAGTGTCTATGATGGCGGGAGGCAGTTCACATCTAAGCAACAGCTCTGGGAGGGTATTCTGTCCTCATGCAAAACAATTGAAGCAGAAACCATCCAAAACCTGACAAATTCAATGGACGAGAGAGTTCAGAAGCTCCTTTCGAACAAGGGGTCCTATGTGAAAATGTAACATCACCTAGAATAAAGTTTTGAGTTGAAAACTGTTTGATTTCAGTTTCTAACAACCTGCTAATGCTTATAATTTCAAAAATGACCATTTTTTTGGTCTTTATTAAAATAAAAAGGTTGATCGAAAAGTTTGGGGGATCTAAGAGTGTGGCAACCCAGTAGTCATGATTACTTCGAATTCTGACAATATGAGGGTCATGCTGCAGGTAGTGCAGCAAGAAGGCACTTATGTGTCTTGCGCATCTCGGAGCCCCAAAATTATTTTCCGGGCTAGATGCAGCTAAAAATTATTATTAATTTTAAATCTGGTGAAGCTTTAGTATAGATGGCCTAATAGGATCAGTGCTGCACACTGCTACAAAGCCCAAATTATTTTCCAGTAAAGATACAGATAAACATGATTAGTAATTTTAAATCTGGTGGAGCTTATTATAGATGGCCTAATAGAATCAGTGCTGCACACTGCTACAAAGCCCAAATTATTTTCCAGTAAAGATACAGATAAACATGATTAGTAATTTTAAATCTGGTGGAGCTTATTATAGATGGCCTAATAGAATCAGTGCTGCACACTGCTACAAAGCCCAAATTATTTTCCAGCCAAGATACAGATAAACATGATTAGTAATTTGAAAGCTTAAAACGGTTGGTAGGGTGATTTTAACCAATCATCAAGCTTTTACTCTCCCCAGGATGACACAGGGGTAGAAAAGTCGTTTCGGATCCATGATTTGTTCAACTTTATGAACGTGAGTCTGTCTACATTATCAGTGGAGAGCCGCGTGCACATATCTGTCAGCACACCACCAGCAGCGCTGAACACACGTTCAGACAGAACGCTGGCTGCGGGGCATGACAAGATCTCCAAGGCGTAAGTGGCTAGCTCCGGACATTTATCCAGATTGGAAGCCCAAAAAGAGCAAGGGTCCAGTGACACAGTCGTGGCTTCAATGTTTACTTGGAGATACTCCTGTACCATCGTCTCTAGGCGTTGACTATGTGTCAGACTTCTTGTCTCCTGTGGCCTTGCAAAGGATGGGCTAAAAAAGTGGTGAAATGTTTCCGCAAAATTGATGTTACCAGCAGATACTGTGGTTCTGTTACGGTTTGAGTGCTGAACACTTGACGGTCCCACGGTTGGCAAGTTGGAACTGTGAGATTCACTACGTGCACCACTGGTATTTTGTGGAAAAGCACATGTAAGATTCTGCAACAGTCTCTGCTGATACTCCTGCATGCGTGCATCCCTTTCTATGGCAGGAATAATTTCTGCAAATTTACTTTTGTACCGGGGTTCTAACAGTGTGGCAACCCAGTAGTCAGGATTATTTCTAATTCTCACAATTCGAGGGTCACGTTGCAGGTAGTGCAGCAAGAAGGCACTCATGTGTGTTGCGCATCCAGAAGCACCAAGTCCCTGTTGTGTTGGTGGCGAGGTAACAATCATGCTTCCTTCCTCTGTCCTCTCCCCCCAACCTCGCACAACAGAAATGTGATCAAGGTCTCTCTCATCTGATGAGTCTTCCATCAGTTCGTCCTCCACTTCTTCCTGGGCTCCTGCACCTTCCTCACAAGTTTGGCTGCTACCATGCGCCCTGGTAAAACCATCTCCCCCACCCTCACATGCCTGCCGCCTTGGTGCAGTCGACCGTCTGGACCTTGCAGATGTTAGCCCTTCCGCATACAACTCCTCCTCCTCTACTTCCTCCACCTCCTCTTGTGCCACCACCTGACTCTGAATTCTGTTTAACATGTGCTCCAGCATGTAAATCACCGGAATAGTCATGCTGATAATGGCATCGTCAGCACTAAACATCTTCGTCGCCATTTCAAAACTGTGCAGAAGGGTGCATAGGTCCCTGATCTGAGACCACTCCTCCAGCGTGATTTGCCCCACCTCTGAATCTCATTGGCCCAGGCTATACGTCAGAACGTATTGCACCAGGGCTTGTCGGTGCTGCCACAGTCGCTGCAACATGTGCAGAGTTGAATTCCACCGGGTAGGCATATCGCATTTTAGCCGGTGAAGTGGCAGGCCCAACGACTTCTGTAGAGATGTAAGTCGCTGAGCTGCGGGATGCGAACGGCGGAAGTGAGCACACAGCGACCGTGCCCTCTGCAGAAGGCCATCTAGTCTGGGATAGTGGGCTAAAAATTGCTGGACAACCAGGTTCAACACGTGAGCCATACAAGGCACGTGTGTGACATTGCCCCGGCGAAGGGCCGCACCCAGGTTTGCAGCATTGTCGCACACGGCCTTCCCTGGTTTCAGGTCCAGTGGAGACAACCATTCATGAAATTGGTTCTCCAGAGCTGACCACAACTCCTCAGCTGTGTGACTCACATTTCCCAGACATTTCAATGTAAAAACCGCCTGATGACGTTGAGCCCTACTGCCAGCATAGTAAGGAGGTATGCAGGATCCCTTCTGCGCAGTTAGAAAGCTTGTGGCATGACCAGACAGGCTTTGGGTGCAGGTGGAAGACCGAGAGGAGGTTGAGGAGGCAGAAGTAGTGGAGGAACTTTGACATAAAGAGGATTGACGCACAACTCGTGGGGACGGCAAGACTTGGACAGCAGCCCCTTGTCCTGCTGTCACCATAGTTACCCAGTGCCCAGTCAGCGACATGTAACGCCCCTGTCCATGCCTACTCGTCCAAGTGTCTGTGGTGAAATGCACCCTGTCACACACAGAGTTTCTCAAAGAAGCGGTGATGTTGTGTGCGACATGCTGGTGGAGCGCAGGCACACCCTTCTTTGAGAAGTAGTGCCGACTGGGCATCTGGTAATGGGGCACTGCGACGGACATAAGGTCTCGAAAATCCTCTGTGTCCACCAGGCGGAAAGGCAGCATTTCTGTAGCCAAGAGCTTGCAGATGGTGAAATTCAACCTCTTAGCTTTCTCATGGCTAGGAGGAAATGGTCTTTTACTTGTCCACATCTGAGGGGCCGAGGGCTGGCTATTGTGCATAGACGCGGTTGATAAGGGTGTCCCCGGCAAACTGCCGGTCTGTGAGGAAGATGCAGGCAGACATGTTAGGTTGCCTTGATCCAAAGGTGGTGCTATTGATGTCGGACAGCGCTCAACACCAGCTGGTGTTACCACCTCCAAAGAAAATGATGACCTGCCAATCATGCTGGCTGTTGCGGGTAAAGAGGTGGCAGGTCTGCGCCCCAAAACAGGTGTGACTGCTGTCCCCCCAGTCACAGAGGATGAAGAGGCCGTGGATGCACAAGATATGGCAGACGGTGGTTGGCCCGGCCGGCTAGGCCGCATTGTAGCACACTGAGCTTCCCACTGCAACTTATGCTTCATGTCCATGTGCCGGTTCATGCATGAAGTACTCAAACTATGTATTTTTTGGCCTCTACTTAGCTTTTGCTGACAAATGTTACAGATAACACGAGTTGGGTCATCTTTATCGATCTGAAAAAATGCCCAGGCTATGCAAGGCTTAGCACCCATGCGACCTGAAGAGCCACCACGACTTGTGGTGAGAGGCAGAGTTGTGTTTGAGGATGAAGTTGTTGACGTGCTTCCAGTACTACGTCTCTGTCCAGGAAGGCGCAACCTGACCTCGTCGTCACTAGCATCTTCCTCCACCTCCTCTGCTGACCTCATCTCTTGGCTGACTGTGGGTTGACAGTAAGTGGGATCTCCAACCTCATCATCATCACCCTGTGCGATATCACACACGTCGTCCTCAGAGCCAACCTGTTCCTGCCCTGACAAAAAAACTAAAGTTGTCGCTCCAATCAGGTATTTGAGTCTTATCATCGTCTTACTCATTGTCTCCACCAACAGGAGTTACAGTTTGGGAATGAGGGTCTACATTATGGTCAGAACCTTCTGCATCTGGTCCTGGATCCGACTCATAAAGATTCTGGGCATCAGTGCAGATCATTTCCTCGTCTGGATTCACAGAAGCGCTGGAGTCGACCTCTGATTCCCAGGCTATAGTATGAGTAAACAGCTCTGCAGACTCAACCATCTGTTCTACCTCATACTCAGACGGGCAGCTGGAGATTTGGGAGCTGTGAGGAAGCAAGTGCGATTGGGGTGACACCTTTGAGGACTGGAGTATTTGTGATGTTGAAGTTGATGTGGAGGAGAGCCCACTTAAAGGAGCACTTGATATCCGTTGAAGCACCTGCTGTTTTTGTGCCTCATCTGGAATTTGTAGCGATTGGCGTGGCCGTAAGAAAGGGATCTTATCACATTGTCCGCTAAAAGAAGTAGACATTTTAGTTTGGCTGGAAGATGGTCTTTCTTCTGCAGATGTTACTGTTGCTTTAACACCTACCCCACGGACACAACCTTATTTCCCCTTCCCAACACGCCTATTCCCCTTTCCACCAGCAGCAGGCCTTTTTCCACTCATTTTGGTGGTTAACTAATTCACAACTCTGGAGTTGTTTGCACAAAAAAACAATGGATGGG
Source organism: Phyllobates terribilis (assembly GCF_046119375.1). Classification (NCBI taxonomy): domain Eukaryota; kingdom Metazoa; phylum Chordata; class Amphibia; order Anura; family Dendrobatidae; genus Phyllobates; species Phyllobates terribilis. The sequence goes on from NW_027362764.1 coordinate 452,439,034, forward strand.
AACCGAGCAGAGATGAGTGGCCAAACTGTGGTATTAGGCCAAAACTATTGGCTGGGTTAGATGCAGAAAAAAATTATATTCAATTTGCAACCTGATGGAGGTCTGTATAGATGGATTAATAGAACAAGTCCCACACACAGCTAGAAGCCCAATATTTTTTCAGAGGTAGATGCAGAAAAAAATATATTCAGTTTGCAACCTGATGGAGGTCTGTATAGATGGATTAATAGAACAAGTCCCACACACAGCTAGAAGCCCAATATTTTTTCAGAGGTAGATGCAGAAAAAAATATATTCAGTTTCCAACCTGATGGAGGTCTGTATAGATGGATTAAGAGAACAAGTCCCACACACAGCTAGAAGCCCAATATTTTTTCAGAGGTAGATGCAGAAAAAAATATATTCAGTTTGCAACCTGATGGAGGTCAGTATAGATGGACTAATACAACAAGTCCCACACACAGCTAGAAGCCCAATATTTTTTCAGAGGTAGATGCAGAAAAAAATATATTCAGTTTGCAACCTGATGGAGGTCTGTATAGATGGATTAATAGAACAAGTCCCACACACAGCTAGAAGCCCAATATTTTTTTCAGAGCTAGATGCAGAAAAAAATATATTCAGTTTGCAACCTGATGGAGGTCTGTATAGATGGATTAATAGAACAAGTCCCACACACAGCTTGAAGCCCAATATTTTTTAAGAGGTAGATGCAGAAAAAAATATATTCAGTTTGCAACCTGATGGAGGTCAGTATAGATGGACTAATACAACAAGTCCCACACATAGCTAGAAGCCCAATATTTTTTTCAGAGGTAGATGCAGAAAAAAATATATTCAGTTTGCAACCTGATGGAGGTCAGTATAGATGGACTAATACAACAAGTCCCACACACAGCTAGAAGCCCAATACTTTTTCAGAGGTAGATGCAGAAAAAATATATTCAGTTTGCAACCTGATGGAGGTCTGTATAGATGGATTAATAGAACAAGTCCCACACACAGCTAGAAGCTCAATATTTTTTCAGAGGTAGATGCAGAAAAAAATATATTCAGTTTGCAACCTGATGGAGGTCTGTATAGATGGATTAATAGAACAAGTCCCACACACAGCTAGAAGTCCAATATTTTTTCAGAGGTAGATGCAGAAAAAAATATATTCAGTTTGCAACCTGATGGAGGTCAGTATAGATGGACTAATACAACAAGTCCCACACACAGCTAGAAGCCCAATATTTTTTCAGAGGTAGATGCAGAAAAAAATATATTCAGTTTGCAACCTGATGGAGGTCTGTATAGATGGATTAATAGAACAAGTCCCACACACAGCTAGAAGCCCAATATTTTTTCAGAGGTAGATGCAGAAAAAAATATATTCAGTTTGCAACCTGATGGAGGTCTGTATAGATGGATTAATAGAACAAGTCCCACACACAGCTAGAAGCCCAATATTTTTTCAGAGGTAGATGCAGAAAAAAATATATTCAGTTTGCAACCTGATGGAGGTCTGTATAGATGGATTAATAGAACAAGTCCCACACACAGCCAGAAGCCCAATATTTTTTCAGAGTTAGATGCAGAAAAAAATATATTCAGTTTGCAACCTGATGGAGGTCTGTATAGATGGATTAATAGAACAAGTCCCACACACAGCTAGAAGCCCAATATTTTTTCAGAGGTAGATGCAGAAAAAAATATATTCAGTTTGCAACCTGATGGAGGTCAGTATAGATGGACTAATACAACAAGTCCCACACACAGCTAGAAGCCCAATATTTTTTCAGAGGTAGATGCAGAAAAAAATATATTCAGTTTGCATCCTGATGGAGGTCAGTATAGATGGACTAATACAACAAGTCCCACACACAGCTAGAAGCCCAATATTTTTTTAGAGGTAGATGCAGAAAAAAATATATTCAGTTTGCAACCTGATGGAGGTCTGTATAGATGGATTAATAGAACAAGTCCCACACACATCTAGAAGCCCAATATTTTTTCAGAGGTAGATGCAGAAAAAAATATATTCAGTTTGCAACCTGATGGAGGTCTGTATAGATGGATTAATAGAACAAGTCCCACACAGCTAGAAGCCCAATATTTTTTCAGAGGTAGATGCAGAAAAAAATATATTCAGTTTGCAACCTGATGGAGGTCAGTATAGATGGACTAATACAACAAGTCCCACACACAGCTAGAAGCCCAATATTTTTTCAGAGGTAGATGCAGAAAAAATATATTCAGTTTGCAACCTGATGGAGGTCAGTATAGATGGACTAATACAACAAGTCCCACACACAGCTAGAAGCCCAATATTTTTTCAGAGGTAGATGCAGAAAAAAAATATATTCAGTTTGCAACCTGATGGAGGTCTGTATAGATGGATTAATAGAACAAGTCCCACACTCAGCTAGAAGCCCAATATTTTTTCAGAGGTAGATGCAGAAAAAAATATATTCAGTTTGCAACCTGATGGAGGTCTGTATAGATGGATTAATAGAACAAGTCCCACACACAGCTAGAAGCCCAATATTTTTTCAGAGGTAGATGCAGAAAAAAATATATTCAGTTTGCAACCTGATGGAGGTCTGTATAGATGGATTAATAGAACAAGTCCCACACACAGCTAGAAGCCCAATATTTTTTCAGAGGTAGATGCAGAAAAAAATATATTCAGTTTGCAACCTGATGGAGGTCTGTATAGATGGATTAATAGAACAAGTCCCACACACAGCTAGAAGCCCAATATTTTTTCAGAGGTAGATGCAGAAAAAAATATATTCAGTTTGCAACCTGATGGAGGTCTGTATAGATGGATTAATAGAACAAGTCCCACACACAGTTAGAAGCCCAATATTTTTTCAGAGGTAGATGCAGAAAAAAATATATTCAGTTTGCAACCTGATGGAGGTCAGTATAGATGGACTAATACAACAAGTCCCACACACAGCTAGAAGCCCAATATTTTTTCAGAGGTAGATGCAGAAAAAAATATATTCAGTTTGCAACCTGATGGAGGTCAGTATAGATGGACTAATACAACAAGTCCCACACACAGCTAGAAGCCCAATATTTTTTCAGAGGTAGATGCAGGAAAAAATATATTCAGTTTGCAACCTGATGGAGGTCTGTATAGATGGATTAATAGAACAAGTCCCACACACAGCTAGAAGCCCAATATTTTTTCAGAGTTAGATGCAGAAAAAAATGTATTCAGTTTGCAACCTGATGGAGGTCAGTATAGATGGACTAATACAACATGTCCCACACACAGCTAGAAGCCCAATATTTTTTCAGAGGTAGATGCAGAAAAAAATATATTCAGTTTGCAACCTGATGGAGGTCAGTATAGATGGACTAATACAACAAGTCCCACACACAGCTAGAAGCCCAATATTTTTTCAGAGGTAGATGCAGAAAAAAATATATTCAGTTTGCAACCTGATGGAGGTCTGTATAGATGGATTAATAGAACAAGTCCCACACACAGCTAGAAGCCCAATATTTTTTCAGAGGTAGATGCAGAAAAAAATATATTCAGTTTGCAACCTGATGGAGGTCTGTATAGATGGATTAATAGAACAAGTCCCACACACAGCTAGAAGCCCAATATTTTTTCAGAGGTAGATGCAGAAAAAAATATATTCAGTTTCCAACCTGATGGAGATCTGTATAGATGGATTAAGAGAACAAGTCCCACACACAGCTAGAAGCCCAATATTTTTTCAGAGGTAGATGCAGAAAAAAATATATTCAGTTTGCAACCTGATGGAGGTCTGTATAGATGGATTAATAGAACAAGTCCCAAACAAAGCTAGAAGCCCAATATTTTTTCAGAGGTAGATGCAGAAAAAAATATATTCAGTTTGCAACCTGATGGAGGTCTGTATAGATGGATTAATAGAACAAGTCCCACACACAGCTAGAAGCCCAATATTTTTTCAGAGGTAGATGCAGAAAAAAATATATTCAGTTTGCAACCTGATGGAGGTCTGTATAGATGGATTAATAGAACAAGTCCCACACACAGCTAGAAGCCCAATATTTTTTCAGATGTAGATGCAGAAAAAAATATATTCAGTTTGCAACCTGATGGAGGTCTGTATAGATGGATTAACAGAACAAGTCCCACACACAGCTAGAAGCCCAATATTTTTTCAGAGCTAGATGCAGAAAAAAATTATATTCAATTTGCAACCTGATGGAGGTCAGTATAGATGGACTAATAGAATGATGCTATGCCCAAAAGATTTTACTTCACTAGGTGCGGTAAAAAAATTGGTATTCTATACACAGGTGGTATATCTTGCAACACAGATAGGCTACTCCACTGACTAACACACTCTGCAATAGGCCAAAAAGGATTAGCTTTGCTAGATTCAGCCAAATGCTGTGAAAAAAACTTGCACAGCACTGGCACAGACCTGCCTGGCAAAAACTGATAGGAACTGATGTAACCTAGTCCTGAAAAGGACTCCAATTACAATTAGTCTTTACTCCCACAATCAATCTATTTAAGAGCACAGACCTGCCTGATAAAAGTCGTAGGAAATTCTGTAACCTAGTCCTTAAAAGGACTGCAATCACAACTATTCCCTACTCCCAAGCTATCTGTAGATTTGTGCGAAAATTGGCTTGAAATTAACAAGGTATAGCGCACACAGCAACAGCGGTGCCGTCTAACACGCAGCTGCAGCAGTGAGAAAATGGTGGCGACGGGGAAAATGGCTTGGTCTTATAGGGCAAGGACATGTGACATACACTGCCAATGACACATGCCCTTGCTTGTGTGAAAAAAAGCACTTCGCTCCGTGTGTGCGCTGCTGATAGGCTGACAGATTGCACCTCCCCACTGCAAATGCGGGAAAGAGAAAAAAAAATGGAGATCTTCATTGTTCCTGCAGAGATCCATCCCCTGCCCCTCCCCCCACCCCGCTGTACACTCAAACTGCGTATTAACATTAATTTTCATCATTACTGAGAAAAAATCCAGTTATGATTTTGGTACACGAACAGTTATCGAACATAACCTCGAACAGCCGAATTTTTCTCAAATTGTTCGTGTTCGCCGAACGGCTCGAACACCGCCCAAAACAGCTCGAATTTGAGATTGGCGAACAGTTCGAGTAGAACAACGCTCATCTCTAGTATTAACATTAATTTTCAGCATTACTGAGAAAAATCCAGTTATGATTTTGGTGCACGAACAGTTATCGAACACAACCTCGAACTGCCGAATTTTTTTCAAATCGTTCGTGTTCGCCGAACGGCTCGAACACCGCCCAAAACAGCTCAAATTTGAGATTGGCGAACAGTTCGATTCGAACATCGCTCATCTCTTGACCGGACCTCTTGCCTCTCTCCCTACCTTGATTACCTCCATTTTTACCTGTGGCCATTGCAGGCCTCTAGTACCTCTCCAGTTCAAATATGTGTTATGAAACTCTAATTTCCGCCCGCCTGGGCGGACTTTCGCCCTTTTTTCTGCCCAATATATATACGAGTGGCCTATCACCCACACTGTTGGCTTAGCATCACCTGTAAAAGAAACAAACCACGTTAGGATAACGAGTCCGGTCTTATGTATCTCGCCAAACACGTGGATCGCCACCTTCCTATCCTCTGAACTTCCGTTTGTGACAGTCCTGCTCTTGCTGCTTCCGTGGCCGTGCCTATGCGGAATGAGTGTGTCCCATAATCTTTGAGGTGGTTCCCTGCCGATGTTAGGCATTTATTAAATATAGCTTGGAACTGGTATCTTGATAATGGCGTTCCATCAATGTGTGATAGGAAGAAATTACTTTGTGATCTGATGGTTATATATGTTTTTACTGTTGTTACCCGACTCAGCGTACCATTTGTGGGTTGTAGAAGTACCCAAGTGACTCTGCCCACTGGAACCGTTTTCGATTTGCGTATGCGTAGACGTATTGCATTATTGGCTATGACTACGTCCTGGTGTATTAAGCCTACACTGGTGTTAATTTTGTATTGAGGGACTAATTCGCTTATGCATAGCGCCCCGAAGAAGGCGATCGCAAATACAGTAGACAGTGGTGTTGCTTCAAATTTTGAGTATCATGTTAATGGTGTTAGAGATATGATGTGAGAAATCAGTTTTAGTGACACGGGACGGGACGTCTACACTCCTGACTTGGCTGACCCCTTTTCCACCCTTTTATGGATTGTCTGATGATGAATCTCTTTGTCACATGTCCCCAATTCAGTAGTTGGAAGTGAAATGCTACTCTGGTCAGCCACTGCTGCGCTGACGCCCCTGATATGCCCCTCATCATTAGCTGGTGGAGAAATTCTATGGTGACTTGTAATCTGGCTTGTTCACATTGGTCAACCCGTCTGCCTTCTACTAGTCGTGTCCACTGTTCCCATGCCTTACCGTATGCTTGCGACATCGACGGGGCAACTGATGCTCTGATTAATGGCATCAACTGTTCTCCACTAAATCCCATAGGGAGGCTGGGCAACTGTTGCCCGATGGGTGGGCGTTGGGGAGGAGCTCTGTGAAAATCTGCCAATTGAATTGTGATAAAGCGTTAGCAGCAGCGTTAGACCCCTCAGCATCGTGGCTAGCGCGGACCCATACATTGTATTTTAGGCACAGGAATGCTAGCTGGCGTAGTAGGCCTAGCACTGGGAGAGACGATGATGCCATATTATTAATGAAGTGCGCTTGGCTGGTATTTTTTGTTATGATGAGTATGTTTTTGTTAGCCAGGCGTGCGCCCCATATTTCTATTGCTACCACTATTGGAAACAGTTCCAGGACTGTCTGTTTTTTTGTCAGCACTTGTTCTGCCCAATACGGAGACCATAAGCTTGTGCACCATTGGTTATTTAGTATCGCTGGATATCCGCCTGATTCTGCCGCCCCTGTGAATAATCTTAGTTGAATGTTGGACAGTTCGGCTGACATAAATAACGTGTGACCATTGAATGATTATAAGAAGGTTTTCCACACCTCTAGGTCAGCCTGTAGCTGCCTGCTGATTCTGATTGTATGACTCGGTTTAGATGCCCCTTTTGTTGCGGGCGATAAATGAAGAGAAAAAACCCTTCCGACTGGCATCACCAGGCTCGCAAACATGAGGAGACCTAGTAATACTTGCATCTGCTGTAGTGTTACTTTCCATACTGCGCAAAAAACCTAGATCAGGTGTAATGTTTTGGTATTTTTTCCCATGGGAGCCGGAACAACCTTGCTGTGGTGTCGATTTCGATGCCTAAGAACGATTTTTTTAGTTGTGGGGCCTATGTTTTTGGTTGGGCATAATTGGACTCCAAACAGACGGGAGATGTTTGTGAATTCGTTGAGTAAGAGGCATCGAAAGCGGATGACCAATCGCCACATGGCAGAAAAAGAAAGGAAAAAGTCAGCTCACCCACCTAGAAGATCAACAGCACGGAGCCAGGAGTGCTACCAGACGAACATGAGGAACCAGGAAGATCCAGCTGAACAAATCTTCTAAAATCCACTTTTTATTGGGTCATACAAAAAATATTTTAAAAGTCCACCTTGGAGAAGAACAGCAAACGTGTTTCGAACTAAAGGTTCTTAATCATTGCATAGCAAAAAAACAGCAAGGAAGTGGTATTTATATGTCATGTCCTGCTATGCACCTGTTCAAGGCTGAGTTAATCAGAAATATAACACACATACCATGTTAAAATTGTATAGCATAGAAACAATGCATATAAATGTAAATAATCCAAAAGAGAAAGAAAAGAAGAAAAAAGGAACATATATATATTAATAATCTATAAATGATCACTCATAATGATACATCAAATCATGTCTGATGTTTAAACCAGCTGGTACACGTGTATTTAAAGTATAAATCCACCAACTTTCTCTATTAAAGAGCTTTCTCCTATAATCATCCACCAAATTTCCACCAATCGCCACGGCCCACGGAGGGGACACCACAGTCAGTGAATCCTTCCTTATTTAGTATAGAGTCTACCAATACTTTGAGGGTATTAGCCCAGCTGCGAAGCAAGCTGCACCGCCTGTGTATCTAATAATAATTTTTAACTGTATCTAGCCTAGGCAGACTGTGGGGACCCCCAACCAAACCCAGACGCTCTGCATCTAACCCAGCCAATCATTTGATAGTATTGCTAGTAGCAGAGTCGCATGGGCTCTAAACCTTGCATAGCCTGTGCATTTTTTCAGATCGATAAGGATGACGCAACTCGTTTTATCTGTAACATTTGTCACCAAAAGCTAAGTAGAGGCCAAAAAATCCATAGTTTGAGTACTTCATGCATGAACCGTCACACGGATATGAAACATAAGTTGCAGTGCGAAACTCACTGTGCTACAATACGGACTAGCGGTCTGGGACAGCCACCATCTGCCCCACCTGTGTCATTCTGGGGAGACTAAAAGCTTGAGGATTTTGGAAAATCACCTCACCAACCATTTTAAGCAACTTTGGGACAATTGATGCCACTTAAGTAGTGTCTGTGCCACAATTTTGGGAAAAAATGGAGACTCTTTTTGGAGTCCACTTGCTATGTTTTACATGACATTGCCATCGTCAATTCCAGGTGGGTCGGGTCTTCCCCCCCCCTTTTAACCGTAAGAAAATACATACACTATGGCTTGGAGTAACACAGATGGTTGAGTCTGAAGAGCTGTTTACTCATACTATAGCCTGGGAATCAGAGGTCTGCTCCAAAGCTTCAGTGTCTGCTAGTCAGCGAAGTAGCCACCGCCTGTAGATCTAATTACAATTTTTTTTTTTAAATTCAAGTTTTTTTTAATTTTTGTGTTGAAAAAGTACAAGAAAATACAATATACATAGTAAAAGGGGTAGCATAACTATAAATCTATGCATAACGACAGTACATTGGGGGGTACAGGGAGGGTTTTCCATCAATATCCTGATCAAGCATGTATTTTTCCATATGAAAGATAGAGAGAGAGGGAGCGGACCACGGCAGACCACCAATCAATAGAGTGCGATTATGATCATTGTTGTGCCGACATCACGGATAACTTTAGTTGGGGGCTAGATGGTAGGCGTCAGAGTTTTGCAAACCAATCCAATCCCTCCAAATCACACAGTATCTATCAACATCAGCCGGTGAGATGGCAATCAGATGCTCCATCCTATTAAGGAGGGAGAACTCCTCAAACCATTCCTCCACAGTGGGTGGGTCTCTGCTTTTCCAGTGTCGTGGAATGACATTCTTAGCCGCCTGTATCAGGAAGCTTATTGATGACCTTTTATAACTACGTTTACTTATTGGTAACATTGATAAAAGGAGGGCTTCTGGCGTATTAGGGATAGTCAAACCAATTATTTTCTCAATCATGGGAACCACCTTTGCCCAAAATGCATTTATTATAGGGCATGCCCAACATATGTGTGACATTGTCCATTCCCCCTCCCCACATCTCCAACATCTATCTGAGACCACTGGATACCATCTATGAAGGACTGCTGGTACCCGGTACCATCTAGAGATAATTTTGAAGGAGGTTTCCTGAGCTTTGGACCCTATTGAGGTTTTATGTGTTAGGAAGAAACATTTATCCAATTGTGAGTCAGAGAAGGACTTCCCCACTTCCCTTTCCCATGCACCGCAGAATCCTGACCTATTGTCAGTTACCTGGGCAATGAGGAGATTATACAGTAGGGAGATGGAGTGTGTAGGGGGTGACAATGATGGGCTCAATTTTTCAAAGTTTGTGAGATCTCTATGAAGATGTGTGCGCTTCTTCACAGTTGAATAGAAGTGTTGTAACTGGCTATATTCAAAATTAGCCTTCGGGGAAGTGGCTCTTCCCTGTAACAAGTCATTGAGGGGGAGCAGCGAAGTAATGGAGATGACATGAGAAAATAATATCGGATTGGATTTATTTGAACCGAGAAATCTATTTGCAGATAGTCCTGGTAGGAAATCTGGATTATCTGAAATCGGGAGCAAGGGACCCTGGGGGTCGATTGAGGATAAGCTTTTTTTTGGGGATCTCAAAGCCAAAGCAGTGGCATAAGTACTATATGACATGAGTCCAAGATAGAGGACAATTAAATGGGCGCACCATGGGAGAGTGATAAGAGCTTTAGGACAAATGGATTGAGCTATTTTGACCCACAATTTCCCCTCCGAATAATGGAAGAGGTCCAGGATTCTAGCGTGTACTGCTGCCATGTAATACCTTCTACAATCCGGAAGGCTAAGGCCCCCCTTTGGTTTGTGTCTGATCAGAACGTCCCCCTGAATGCGTGGACGCCCACTTGCCCAGAAAAATCTGCAAAAGCTACTGCGTAGTCTTTTCCAAAAATTTGAGGGAATTACAACGGGAATGGTTTGGAAGAGGTATAAGAGTTAAGGTAGGACGTTCATTTTTAGTATATTTATTCAGCCGAACCAGGAAAAATCCTTCACCGGCCAAGAAGTAAGATCTCTATGGAGTTGTTCAGTAAAGGGCCCAAAAATTAAGATAAAATAGATGGGAGAGGTCTCTATGAATACGAATTCCTAAGTATTTGATACCCTGTGAGGGCCAGGCAAAGGGAAAGTTGGACTGGATGGAATCCTGTATGGATTTGGGGAGGGAGACATCGAGGGCCTCAGACTTCGCTGCATTGATTTTAAAATTTGACCATGTACCAAAGTGATCTATTTCAGCCATAACAGCAGTGATGGATATATGTGGTTGAGTGATATATCTTAGGACATCATCAGCAAATGCAGAGCACTTGTACTCGGTGCCTCCCACCTCAATCCCCCTAATATTGGGGTTATCGTGAATTGATGAGAGCAGGTGCTTCATCACTAGGATGTATAAGAGAGGGGACAGAGGACATCCTTGCCTTGTCCCATTGGTGATTATGAAAGGTGATGATAATGTTCCATTTATCTTCAGCCTAGCTGACGGATTGCGATACAGGGCCATGATTTTGGCTGTAAAAGGGTCCCCTACCCCATGCTTTTTAAGAGAATAATATATGGCATGCCAGGAGACTCTATGGAATGCTTTCTCAGCATCCAACGAGAGTATCTAATTACAAATCTTTAACTGCATCTAGCCCAAGCAATTCTTTGGGCATAGTAGCAGTGTCTGCTAGTCAGCGGATTAACCCAGCTGTTAAGCAAGCTACATCACCTGTAGTTTGGACACTTAATTTTTTCAAAGGAAATGCTTCGGGCCCCCGGGACACTCAGTGAAGAGCATCGGAGAGGCACCCCAAGGCACAGGGGCTGGGACTGGCGGTAGGATGCCTTGCGGTGGACAGCCAAGCTCGATCCTTATAAAAGCTTTTTAACTGCAGCAGCTTTAGTGGATGCTTCTGGAGCTGGAATTACCGCGGCTGCTGGCATGAGACTTGCCCTCCAATAGATCCTTGTAAAATGATTTAAAGAGTACTCATTCAAATTAGAGAGACAATTTAAATTAAAAAGATTAGACCAGCCTCCACCGCAGGGGGGGCTCGCTCGACCCACCAGCGGACAGGCACCAGTATTGGGAGAGGAGGGTCCACCGCAGCTCTGGCACAAACCCGGTGACACGGAGGTCGCGCGGGCAGGAATGGACTGGCCGTATCAGCTTCGCACTTTTTTGGTTTCAGAAGGGCATGACATGCCTATATCTGTGTCTCCCCCTCCTTTTACTCCTCCACCTCTTTTTTTTCGCATGACTATATGTACTTGTCACTTTTCCATGTGTTAGTTGTGTCTTCTGAGCAGTTTCTCAGCTTTTGGACACCTTTGAAGTGTTTTCTATGTGTTTTCTATGTGTTTCTATGTGTTTTTGTTTGCCTGCCATTGGTTTTAACGGTGTTCGAAGGTGTTCGACGAACAGTCCGACGAACAGTTCGACGAACATACGGGTGTTCGACGAACCGAACCGAACTCGAACACTACGGGGGTGGCTCAACACTAGACGCAACTCCAATCCAGCAGAGGCAGGGGAACACTGTCAACATTCTGGGACAGTTTTCTCAGACCCTCCCTTCGGACAGACCCTGAGGCGCGGGGTACTCTCACAAGGAGTGGAACGTTTCAAAAGATGGTGAGGGAGTACCTTGCCGATCGTGCCAGCATCCTCTGTGATTCCTCTGTGCCTTTTAATTATTGGGTATCCAAGCTGAACACTTGGAATGAACTCGCTCTGTATGCCTTGGAGGTCCTGGTCTGCCCTGCCGCTAGCTTGTTATCGGAGCGTGTTTTAAGTGCCGCTGGGGGAATTATAACTGATAAGCACACTCACCTGTCAACTGGCAATGCTGACAAGCTGACCCTTATCAAAATGAACAAGGGCTGGATTGGGCCAGACTTCTCATCACCGCCAAATGACAGCAGAGTAACATAAAGTCAAATCCACTGTGTTATTTCGGGAGGTGTACTCACATGCACCGCTTCACACTCACACATGGGTATACGCTTCCTCATTTTGGCTGTTTTATGTTCTTCTCCTTTTCCTCAGCCTCCACCACCACTATACCACCAGGGTGACCGTGGTCCGTGTTACATTATTGAAAGTACCTCCATCCTGATTTTTGTCAGCTTTTGCTTGGAAGGCATAATCAAAGACTGTGGGAGACCTACTCCCCAATAATGGGACTTATGTTTGTAATATGCTGTACTGCATGGCTCTTGTAAGGGGCATTGCAAGTTGCTCCATCCTAATTTTTGGAAGCTTTTGCTTGGAAGGTATGAGCAAATATTATGGGAGACCCACTCCCCAATAATGGGACTAATGTTTGTAATATGCTGTACTGCATGGCTCTTGTAAGGGGCATTAAAACCGTCTTGTTAAGCTACTGTGACCTCCACATCTCTTCCACGGGGCCTTGATATTGTCTTTTTATTCCACTGCGACCTCCACCACTCTTCCAAGGGGCATTAAAACCATCTTGTTAAGCTACTGTGACCTCCATGTCTCTTCCAAGGGGCATTAAAACCGTCTTGTTAAGCTACTGTGACCTCAACGTCTATTTAACGGGGCATTGATATTGTCTTTTTATTCCACTGTAACTTCCACCACTCTGCCAAGGGGCATTAAAACCGTCTTGTTAAGCTACTGTGACCTCCACGTCTCTTCCAAGGGGCATTAAAACCGTCTTGTTAAACCACTCTGAACTCCACAGCTCTTCCAAGGGGCATTAAAACCATCTTGTTAAGCTACTGTGACCTCCACGTCTCTTCCGAGGTGCATTAAAACCATCTTGTTAAGCTACTGTGACCTCAACGTCTATTCCACGGGGCATTGATATTGTCTTTTTATTCCACTGTAACTTCCACCACTCTTCCAAGGGACATTAAAACAGTCTTGTTAAGATACTGTGACCTCCACATCTCCTCCAAGGAGCATTAAAACCGTCTTGTTAAACCATTTTGAACTCCACGTCTCTTCCAAGGGGCATTAAAACCGTCTTGTTAAACCACTCTGAACTCCACAGCTCTTCCAAGGGGCATTAAAACCGTCTTGTTAAGCTACTGTGACCTCCACGTCTCTTCCGAGGTGCATTAAAACCATCTTGTTAAGCTACTGTGACCTCCACGTCTCTTCCACGGGGCATTGATATTGTCTTTTTTTTCCACTGCGACCTCCACCACTCTTCCAAGGGACATTAAAACCGTCTTGTTAAGCTACTGTGACCTCCACGTCTCTTCAGAGGGGCATTAAAAGCGTCTTCTTAAGCCACTCTGAACTCCACAGCTCATCCAAGGGGCATTGAAATGTTGTTTTTAATTACCTTACCTCTAATCTCCACTACTCTTCCAACGGGCATTGTATTTCCTCCTAATTTTAGTCAGCTTTTGCTTTTCAATGCAAAGATGAAAACTAAGGGAGACACACTCCCCAATAATGGGTAGAAGGTTTTCAATACGCTGCAATACACGTCTATTTCAAGGGGCATTGCAGTTCCTCATAATTTTTGGAAAGCCTTCCATTCACTGCTTAGGCCAACAGTGCACAGGAGTCCCAGTTGCTATAAATGGAAAAAAAGGTTTAGTTAAGGCTCTCTGACCTCCATGTCATTTGCAAGGGGCATTGGAGTGCCTCAAAATTTTTGGTAGGCATTGCACTCACTGTATGCCCTATAACTGTGTAGCCAAACCGCTCCTTTTGTTAGAGAAACATATCCTACAAGACATATGTGGTTGACTGGCCTGATATTGATGTGAATGGTCCCTGTTCCTCCTGCTCTTTCTCCTTTGCCACTACCTCATCCATCATTTATAACCTGAAGCTTTGTTTTAACGGGAGTCATAGAACTGGGATAGTAGCAGGAAAACATCCAGCAATCCTCGGAGGAGGTAGGATATGCACCAAAACGCTGACCACCTCAGGCTTAGCCGCTACTACATACATGCGCTTGCATTCCTTGAAAACAAAGCAGATGCTAACTTCTATCATCCTCATCATGCTCCTCACCTTGGCACTCTCAACTCCCCTGATGGAGAAGCCAGGGCCCACCGGAGGAGTCGGGTTCTCTGGTGGGCTTGTCCAATGCTGCCCTAAAGCAGGCCAGTCTAAGAAAAGTGTGTGGGAATTTTCCGCGGAGAAATCGGGGCGGCTGGGGACCAAGCGTGGAAACGCGGCCGCCGGGCGGCTGGGGACTGAGTATGGATACCTCGCTGCCGAAGCAGCCATGAGGTAGTGGCCATCTTCGGCATCCACATGCCTAAAAGGCCCAATTTCAGGTGCAAGAAAGCTAGCCGTATGGTATTGAAGCCAGGGAGTGGGTGGGTGGCAGGTTGCACACTTACGCTTGCATTCCAACAAAACAAAGCAGATGCTAACTTCTATCATCATCATGCTCCTCACCTTGGCGCTCTCAACTCCCCTGATTGGAGAAGCAAGGGCCCACCGGAGGAGTCGGGTTCTCTGGTGGGCTCGTCCAATGCTGCCCTAAAGCAGGCCAGTCTAAGTGTGTGGGCATGTTCCACGGAGAAATCGGGGCGGCTGGAAACCGTTTATGGACACCCGGCCGCCCCCAGTCGGATGGGGACCGTGTGTGGACACCCGGCCGCGGGGCAGCTGGGAACCAAGTGTGGACATCTGGCCACCCCCTGGCTGCTGAAGACCGAGCGTTTTCACCCGGCCGCCGGGCGGCTGGGGACTGAGTATGGATACCTCGCTGCCGAAGCAGCCATGAGGCCTCCTCAAAACTAAAAGGCACCATTTCAAGTGCAAGCTAGCAGTATGGTATTGCAGCCCTGGGGGTGGGTGGGTGGTTGACTGCATATTTGCGCTTGCATTGCAAGGAATGGGGGAGGTACAATTGAACACTGCCCTGGGACAAGGACTTGCATGGGGATAGTTGCAAGTCTGCATCTTCTGATGCGGCAAGGATCGCTTCTCATGGGCACACTTTTAGGCAGTGACCTGGGAGTCAGAGATGCTTCCAGTGGTCTTCCCCATGCTGTCCCCATGTCTTTTCAGCACTGTATGCATGTGTCACACAGCAAATGGCCAGATAAGGTTGTAGAATGTTAAAATTACATTTCCCGGTGAATGCATTTGTCACAGTTGAAAGCAATACAAAAGTGCAAAAACGCATAAAAAATGCTGCTTGTGAACATAGCCCAAGATGTGGAGGAGTATTTTTGTTTTTGGGTATTTATTTTACCTTATACACAAGTCTTTACCCTGGAAAAGAAATTCCTTAACATATTTCACAGGAAAAAAGTTTCACTTTTGTTTTTGAACATTTTATTATGATCCTGTAAAAGTGGCTTAATACCTCTGAACACGTTTTTGACAACATTGACCTGGGGGTCAGAAATGCTTCCTGGGGCGATCCCCATGCTGTCCCCATGTCATTTGAGCACTGTCACTATCGTTTTGGGCACTTTTTAGGCTTTCTACAGACTGCCGGGGGTGCCGCCGCAAAATTGCCCGGGTCTCCCATAGACTAACATTGGGCTCATTGCTCGGGTCGAGCACCCGAGTATCACGGCGAGCTCGGGCCGAGCTTTGAGCACCCGAGCATTTTAGTGTTTCCTCAACACTGCTGTTAACTTTTAGAACACAAATACTCACTAAGAAGAGACAGGGAGAACAATAAAGAAGATATAAAGACTTTATAGATACTGAGAGACACTGTAGCAGAATATATTATGTAAAGACTTGGCAGCTTGGAGATCACGATGATCAAAGAGCTTTTTGATACCTAAATTCAAGATAATCTTGTCTGGGGTATGTATGAAAGTAAGTTTGAAATTGAGGTTTGCATTTATGGGGTCTAGCATGGGTTTGCCAAAAAAACAGGAAGCAACAATGTGGTTGAAACGGTTTATTCTCTATGCGCTTAATAGATGGACCAACTTCTTCTGGAGGAGAACCACAGCATCCTATACTATATTATCCTACTATCCTATATTGTGGTTCTCCTGAGAAAGAAATTGGTCCAACTTCGAAACACATAGAGAAAAAAATCACATGAACCCATATTGTTGCTCGCTGATTTCTTGGCATCCATATCGGCAGTGCGGACTACCACCCTCATTCTGCCTCCACTAGTTCAGTACAATTGGAATCCTGTTCTGTGGATACTGCAGCAGTTAATTGATCTTGAATCCTTCATTGCAGGTTAATATAATGCCAATAGGTAAGCAGTTAATTCTTTCACATAACATTATTTTCCTCACTCGGATAAGACCCTATTGCTAGTGATGAGCGAGCATGCTCGCTACTGCTCAGTGCTCACCCGAGCATCTCACTGCTTGAGATGCTCGGTGCTCGCCGAGTATTACCGGGGTTGAGTAGCGGGAGCTCGGGTCCCCTCTCTGCATGTTTGGAGCTCTTTAGAGCGCCAATCAACATGCAGGGATTGTCTGCCACACACTGTAATGCCTCAGCCATGTTGGTTGTGGCATTACAGTGATTGGCTGGCCACACAGCATCATCAGGTCTATATCAGACCTGGCGCCACCATGCTCGTCACAGTCACTCCGGAATCAGACAGTGTAGGGAGAGCTGCTGCTGAGCTAAGGAGAGATTTGCTTGCTTCTAATTAGTATAGGTATACCAGACTATATTAGAGACACATATCTATCTCAACTAACAGTCCTTCTGATGTTTGCAGAGATATCAGTGCTAGGCCGGCAGGGTATATAGCAGACTGCAGTGCACATAGCAAGAGGGTCCATTCCAGTTCTGTCTGCTGGTGCTTTTTAAAGATATTTGTAGAAATAGCCCAGTTATCAGGGGCCAGGAATATTTTTTTTTTATCTTAATCCTGATTATTTACTTAAAAAGCAATCCAGAGAACACCGCTTTTCTGTGCCATTTGCTTGTTGGCACTGCAGAATAAAGCCAGGTCTTTTCCATATCACAGTGCTAAAAATCCAGCTATTTAAACCTGTGGTTTGTTAGTCACACAAATCACATATAATTCCGCTGAAAATATTGCCATTTCTGGTCTCCATTGAAATTTTGTTGCAGTGTGTCAGTAAACTTATTGACACGAGGTCGGCGCTGTTAAAAATAGTTACCTACAGGCCAGGTATTTAAAACTGTGGTTTGTCCATCACACAGATCACATATAATTGCACTGAAATTTCTGCCATTTCTTGCCTCCATTAAAATTTTCTTTCAGTGTGTCAGCGAAGTTATTGACACCAGATTGCTGTTAAAAATAGTTACCTACAGGCCAGCTATTTAAAACTGTGGTTTGTCCGTCACACAGATCACATATAAGTTCTCTCCAAATTCAGCCATTTGTAATGAGCGTGGAAGATATTGTCCTCCATTTAAAATAGGCAAGGCACGTGGCAAGGGATGGGGAACTGGATGTGATGGTGATGGTGCATGCAGAAGCCTAGGCCGTGGGCAAGCTGAAATTGTGCCATAACAAACACCCACATCTTTTCGCAAGACCTTCCTGTCCCAATTAATAGGGGACCACAGAACACCACTATTGAACACAGAGCAGTGTGAAAAGGTTATTGGTTGGATAGCAGATAAATCTTCCAGTACCTTAGCCACCACCACCACCCTGTCTTCCACACGGTCAAGTCTCAGTAGCTGTGAGTCTGGACTGCATATTCCCCACCCTGATCCTCCTTCCTCCCACCATGCCTAGTGCCCAGAGACAACTGATCCTACACTTGGACACTTGGAGCTGTTCACTTTTCCATTTATAAATTCGAGCCTCTCGTCTTGTCCACTTGAAGCGGGGCACAGGAGATTGCATGTAGCGATGCCCAAATATTTGAGCAGCCACAGTCATTCGAAGGCGATGGTGGGAAAGTGTCACAAGAGGTGGACCATAATGAGACACAATTGCCAAAAAGTCAGGAGGAGTACCAGGGTGCAGAAGTGGCAGACAAGATGGTGAATGATATAATAACTGACCCAACCTGGCAGGAGGACATGCAGAGACAATGACAGGAGCACACAGGGTGAGGGAAGCAGAGGCAGAGCATCCCAACAGGCAGAAAGAAGAAGCAAGGTGGTGGCCGCAGACAGAAGGAGGGCAATCGTTCCCCGTAACATCAACATGAAGTTGCCAGTACAACTGTTAGGTATTCCCAAGTCTGGTTGTTTTTTTTTTTGATAACCCTAAAAAGGCCATTTTCACCTCCTGCCAGGCCAGCATCAGCAGGGGTAGCAAAACTGCACATCCTCAACTAGCACCATCAGCAAGCACGTCCTTGTCCCAATGCAGCGTTCAGTTGTCCATACCCCAGTCCTTGGAATGCAAGCGTAAATACGCAGCCAACGCCCCTCAGGCCACACTACTTAATTCCCACATTACGTGACTGCTTGAGCTTGAAATGTTACCTTTTAGGCTCGCGGAGACGGAAGCTTTCCGCAAACTGATGACAGGGGCCATCCCTCGGTACTCGGTCCCCAGCCACCACTATTTCTCCCTGTGTGCCGTCCCCGCATTACATAAGCACATGTCCCAAAACATTAGCCCTCAACAACGCAGTTACCGGGAAAGTCCACCTAACCATGAACACGTGGACAAGTGTTTGTGGGCAGGGATGGTACATCTCGCTGACGGCACACTGGGTTAACATAGTGGAAGCTGGGACCCAGTCGGACCTCTGGATGGAACACATCCTCCCGACGCCAAGGATTGATGGCCCTAGGTCAATCAGGGTTGCCCCCACAGTCTGCAGCTCCTGGACCTCAGCCTCCTCCTCTTCTTCAGCCTCCGTCTCCAAAATAACCACATCAGTCACAAGCCGGATGCACAGCAGCACTGCCTCGGCCAACCGGCAACAGGCTTTGCTGAAGCTAATATGCTTAGGTGACAAACCGCACAATGCTGATGAGTTGTGGACAGCTCTGAAAGAGCAGGTAGATCTGTGGCTGACACCGCTGAACCTACAGCCAGGCAAGGTCGTATGTGACAATGGCTGGAACCTGGTGGTGGCTCTGAAGTGAGGCAAGCTCACACACGTACCGTGCCTAGCCCATGTGCTTAACCTCGTGGTTCAGCAGTTTCTCAATACCTACCCAGAGCTGCGGGATCTGTTTGTCAAAGTATGCCACCTGTGTGCCCATTTTAGAAAGTGAGCTACAGATTCCGCCACTCTTGCCGTGCTTTAGCAGCATTTGCAGTTTCCGGCTCACCGACTGGTGTGTGATGTCCCCACGCGTTTGAGCTCTACACTGCAGATGTTGGGAATGATTTGCGAGTAGAAGAGGGGAGTTGTTGACTACCAGAACGTGGATTGGGGGGACAATGAGGAAGAGGAGGAGGAGGAAGAGCAGGAGCTAGTTTCATGCGCTATAGACGGTACTACCTGCACAACTGTCATACCGTTTGCTCAGTGTGGATAGCCTGAGGACAGGGAGGAGGAGGAGAGTGTAGTCAGTCATCCTCTTGGTGAGAACAAGGAAGTCTTGTCTGTTAGCAGTCTGGCATGCATGGCTGAGTTTATGTTACGCTGCCTTTCCCATGACTCTCGCGTTCTCAAAATTTTGGGTGACAGTCATTACTGGTTGGTTCTATAAAAGGATGAGAACAGGGGCACAATAGTGCTGCTACCCAGGCAAACAATATTATATGAGTGAAAATATGCTTACCTTGCGGGGTTGTGTCATGCACAACTCATATACAAAGTGTAAGAGAGGGCTGCTGGAGACACCAAACCTTGGTGGTTCGCAATGTAAAGGAAAGAGGTAAGGTGTCGGTAATTCCGCACTCCTCTGTTCGTACAGATGTTACAGAATCCAGTACTTGTGTTGTGGATTTATTCTTTTAACAAACTCCTCTGACTGCAGAGCCGCACACTGGATATATGGCCCACGGAAGTGTTGCCTGTTAGCAGTCTGGCACGCATGGCTGAGTTTATGTTACGTTGCCTTTCCTGTGACCCTAGCGTTCTTTTGGGTGACAGTCATTACTGGTTGGTGACACTTCTAGACCCATGCTACAAGCAGAACATTATATCTCTTATTCCTGAGGAGGACAGGTCTACAAAAATTTGGCAGCACCAGAAGGCCCTTGTTGGGGAACTATTAAAAAAATTCCCATCTGAAAATGCTGGTGGCAGTGGTCACAGTTCGTTGGACAACCAAGGAATACCGCCGAGAGAGACACAACTCCAATCCAACAGAGGCAGGGGAACACTGTCAAAGTTCTGGGAGCATTTTCTCAGCCCCTCCCATCGCATAGGCCCTGAGGCGCAGGGGTACTCTCACAAGGAGTGAAAACTTTGGGAAGATACTGAGGGAGTACCTTGCCGACCGTACCAACGTCTTCCGTGATTCCTCTGTGCCTTATAATTATTGGGTATCCAAACTGGACATGTGGCTTGAACTGGCTCTCTATGCCTTGGAGGTCCTGGCCTGCCCTGCCGCTAGCGTTTTATCAGAGCGGGTTTTAAGTTCCGGTGGTGGAATTATAACTGATAAGCGCATCCGACTGTTAACTGAAAATGCTGACAGGCTGACTCTTATTAATATGAACAAGGGCTGGATTGGGCCAGACTTCTCAACACCACCGAATGATAGTAGCGTAACATAAACTAAAATCCAGTCTCTTTTTTGGGAGGTGTATTCCCATGCACCTTTTCACATCCAGACATTTGCATACGCTTCCTGATTTTGGCTATTTGCTCTTGTCCTTCTCCTCATCCTCATCCTCCACCACCAAATCACCAGGGTGACCGTGGTTCGTGATGCAACACCCCCATCTTTTTTTTTAAAGAGTGTTTATGATGGCAGTAAAAAAAATTTTTTTATACAGTATGTTCATGTATCCCCCCCAGGGGTAAATTTTTGTCAGCCCATACACTATGCATGGGCATTACAAGTATAGGAGACCCACTCCTTTCTAATGGGAACATTTTTTTTATGAGGCCCTCCTCCATGTCTCTTCCAAGGGGCATTGGAGTGCCTCCCAATTTTTGGCAGACCCTTGCATTTACTGCATAGGCCAACACTATGGGAGACCCACTTCCTAATAATGGGAACATTTTTTCATGAGCCCCTCTACGTCTCTTCCAAGGGGCATAGGAGTGCCTCCCAAATTTTGTCAGACCCTTGGATTCACTGCATAGGCATAGGCCAACACTGCATAGGCCAACACACTGTTATAGAGACCCACTTCCTAATAATGGGAACATTTTTTCATGAGGCCCTCTACGACTCTTCCAAGGGGCATTGGAGTGCCTTCAAATTTTTGGCAGCCCATACATTCACTGCATAGGTCAACACTAGTGTTGAGCCACCCCCGTAGTGTTCGAGTTCGGTTCGGTTCGTCGAACACCCGTGTGTTCGCCGAACTGTTCGTCGAACTGTTCGTCGAACACCTTTGAACACCGTTAAAACCAATGGCAGGCAAACAAAAACACATAGAAACACATAGAAAACACCTTTAAAGGTGTCCAAAAGCTGACAAACTGCTCAGAAGACACAACTAACACATGGAAAAGTGACAAGTACATATAGTCATGCGAAAAGAAAAGAGGTGGAGGAGTAAAAGGAGGAGGAGACACAGATATAGGCATGTCATGCCCTTCTAAAATCCAAAAAGTGAGAAGCCGACACGTTCAGTCCGCTCCTGCCCGTGCCACCTCCGTGTCGCCGGGTTTGTGCCAGAGCCGCGGTGAACCCTGACGGCCAGCCCCCCTCTCCCAATACTGGTGCCTGTCCGCTGGTGGGTCGAGCGAGCCCCCCTGTGGTGGAGGCAGCTCTAAGCTTTTTAATTTAAATTGTCTCTCTAATTTGAATGAATACACTTTAAATCCATTTACAAGGATCTATTGGAGGGCAAGTCTCATGCCAGCAGCCGCGTAATTCCAGCTCCAGTAGCGTCCACTAAAGCTGCTGCAGTTAAAAAGCTTTTATAAGGATCGAGCTCGGCTGTCCACCGCAAGGCATCCTACTGCCAGTCCCAGCCCCTATGCCTTGGGGTGCCTCCTGATGCTCTTCACTGAGTATCCCGTGGTCCCGAAGCATTTCCTTTGAAAAAATTAAGTGTCCAAACTACTGGTGGTGTAGCTTGCTTAACAGTCGGGATAATCCGCTGACTAGCAGACACTGCTACTAGGCACAAAGTATTTCCTGGGCTAGATGCAGTTAAAAATTTGTAGTTAGATACTCTCGTTGGATGCTGAGAAAGCATTCCATAGAGTCTCCTGGCACGCCATATATGATTCTCTTAAAAAGCTTGGGGTAGGGGTCTAGGGGACCCTTTTATAGCCAAAATCACGGCCCTGTATCACAATACGTCACCTAGGCTGAAGATGAATGGAACTGTAGCACCCTGAGGGCTCGGTTGCTACAGAGGTATTGCACCTCACCCAGAGGTGTGATATCTCACTCTCAGGTAAGGATGGAGTGTGGATCAGGACCCCGACACCTGCATGCATTACACCACATTGCCGTGGGGCAGGGCGACCAATATGCCCCTGAGATGGGCACGACAGTCACTGACCCTGGCTGGAGTGGGGGGAGGGAACACTGAGGAAGGGGAACCCTGTAGTGCAGGAGCAGGGAGGAAGCAGTTCCTGGGTGCATTGATAAGGGAGTATAAAAGGTGGGCACCATATTAGTTCGGTGCAGAGAAGTCTGAGCAGAAGTGACAGGGAGCAGGGGCTCTGCATGAGCACTGCTCCGGAGGCGAGCCTAGTAACACAGGCCCAGGCCTGGAAGAGGGAGAAGGAAGGAAGAGAAGCGGAGAAGGCTCCAGGAACGAGGAACGAAGGGATCCCAGGGTTGCGGACGGGCGAGTCGCCACCGCACGCCCGAATCCACCTGCGTAGAGGGGTCAGGCCAAAGTGGGAGACCGGTCCCTGAAACTAGTGGAGGCGGGAAATGACCCTCAGCTAGAAACCGGAGGCTGTGACATTTTATGTGGCGCAGCCCCTCGCTACACCCGTTAGGAAGGCACCACATAGGGTCAGGGAAACTGGTGCCAAGTTTACCAAGAGGAGGCCCGAGGCAGCCGGACAGAAGCGTTGGTAAGAAATGCCAGACAAAGGACACACAAAGGGGGCCCTGTGAAGCGCTCCAAAGTTATCTGGGAGTTGTCTGAGCCCCTCACCTGGTGAGCACAGTACGACGTGGGCAGCCGTTACCTGCAGACGTGGTCTGGATAATAAGAACTGTGAGTAAAGGCCCTGGACTACATCACTGACTCCGTGTCGTTACTGCTGCTGCCCTGCACCATCACCCCCATCCTCCGCATACACTGCCCTGAGGCTATACTCCTCCTGTGGGGAATTATGCTACGCTCTGCTGCACCCACAACACCAGCCTCAGCGGTCTGCCCTGCAGCGGCGGTTCACTCTGACCGCAATCCACGGGTGGCATAGTCGGACATTTAAACATCAAAACCACATAAATAGTTCCGCCACTGGTTTGACCACCCTGAGCCACGGAACCGGGTCGCCGCCACGAAGACTACAACCACCAGCATCCACCAAAAAGGGTCCGGCTCCGGGTGTCCCAAGGCCCAGGGGGTGCGTCAGAACATTTTCATCACCTTTTACAATCACCAATGGGACAAGGCAGGGATGTCCTCTGTCCCCTCTCTTATACATCCTAGTGACGGAGCACCTGCTCTCATCAATTCACCATAACCCCAATATTAGGTGGATTGAGGTGGGAGGCACCGAGTACAAGTGCTCTCTATTTGCTGATGATGTCCTAGTATATATCACTCAATCACATATATCCATCCATGCTGTTATGGCTGAAATAGATCACTTTGTTACATGGTCAAATTTTAAAATCAATGCAGCGAAGTCTGAGGCCCTCGATGTCTCCCTCCCCAAATCCATATAGGATTCCATCCAGTCCAACTTTCCCTTTGCCTGGCCCTCACAGGGTATCAAATACTTAGGAATTCCTATTCATAGAGACCTCTCCCATCTATGTTATCTTAATTTTGGGCCCTGTATTGAACAACTCCATACAGAACACGGTTGGCAAGTTAGAACTGTAAGATTCACTACGTGAACCACTGGTGTTTTGTGGAAAAGCACATGTACACTGTGTTCCAAATTATTATGCAAAAAGTGTTTAGGAATGATAAGGGAAGAATTTGTTTGTTTGTCAGTTAAACTCATTGATGGTGATGTGTGTCAGGGCTCTTTATATCACTGTAAGCAATTGCAGACACCTGTGCTAATTAGTTTGGCAGGTGTGTCCAATGAAAGGCAAGACTACTTAAGAAGGCTGGCTCACATTATTAAGCAGCCTACATTTTCTGCCAAAATGGGTAAGAAAAAGGATGTGTCGGCTGCTGAGAAGCAACAAATTGTGGAGTGTTTAGGTCAAGGCATGACTACAATCAACATTGTGCGATGATCAGGATGAAGTGTCTTGGCAATCAAGAATTATGTAGCTGATTCACAGTACACACGTGTGCGTGCTGATAAGGGCAAATTGAGGACTCTTTCCTACAGGCAATTACGTGAGGTTAAAAGAGCAGCGGCAAAATAGCCTTGTCATAGCAGCAGACAGGTTTTTGAAGCTGCTGGTGCCTCCAACGTCCCCCGAACAACAAGATGCAGGGTCCTTCAGAGGTTTGCAGCTGTGCATACGCCATCCTGTCGACCTCCTCTATCCACTTCACACAAGCTGAAACGGCTCCAGTGGGCCAAACATTACATGAAGACTGATTTCAAAACTGTTTTGTTCACGGATGAGTGCCATACAGCGCTCGATGGTCCAGATGGATGGAGTGGAGGATGGCTGGTTGATGGACACCCCACGCAAACACGGCTACAGCGCCAACAAGGAGGAGGTGGAGTAATGTTTTTGGCTGGAATCATGGGGAGAGAGATTGTCGGCCCCTTTAGGATCCCTGAAGGCGCTAAAGATGAACTTCATAATGTATGTGGATTTTCTCAAACAGCACTTCCTGCCATGGTTCAAGAAGAAGAACCGTGTATTTCACAGCAAGATCATTTTTTTGCATGATAATGCACCATCTCATGCTGCACATAAAACATCTGCATCTCTGGCTGATATGGGCATAAAAGGGGACAAACTTATGGTGTGACCCCCATGCTCCCCTGACCTCTACCCCATTCAGAACCAGAAACAATTGAAGCAGAAACCATCCAAAACCTGACAAATTCAATGGACTAGAGAGTTCAGAAGCTCCTTTCGAACAAGTGGTCCTATGTGAAAATGTAACATCACCTAGAATAAAGTTTTGAGTTGAAAACTGTTTGATTTCAGTTTCTAATAACCTGCTAATGCTTATAATTTCAAAAATGACCATTTTTTTGGTCTTTATTAAAATGAAAAGGTTGATCGAAAAGTTTGGGGGATCTAAGAGTGTGGAAACCCATTAGTCATGATTACTTCGAATTCTGACAATATGAGGGTCATGTTGCAGGTAGTGCAGCAAGAAGGCACTTATGTGTCTTGCGCATCTCGGAGCCCCAAAATTATTTTCCGGGCTAGATGCAGCTAAAAATTATTATTAATTTTAAATCTGGTGGAGCTTAGTATAGATGGCCTAATAGGATCAGTGCTGCACACTGCTACAAAGCCCAAATTATTTTCCAGTCAAGATACAGATAAACATGATTAGTAATTTTAAATCTGGTGGAGCTTATTATACATGGCCTAATAGAATCAGTGCTGCACACTGCTACAAAGCCCAAATTATTTTCCAGCCAAGATACAGATAAACATGATTAGTAATTTGAAAGCTTAAAATGGTTGGTAGGGTGATTTTAACCAATCATCAAGCTTTTACTCTCCCCAGGATGACACAGGGGTAGAAAAGTCGTTTCGGATCCATGATTTGTTCATCTTTATGAACGTGAGTCTGTCTACATTATCAGTGGAGAGCCGCATGCGCTTATCTGTCAGCACACCACCAGCAGTGCTGAACACACGTTCAGACAGAACGCTGGCTGCGGGGCATGACAAGATCTCCAAGGCGTAAGTGGCTAGCTCCGGCCATTTATCCAGATTGGAAGCCCAAAAAGAGCAAGGGTCCAGTGACACAGTCATGGCTTCAATGTTTACTTGGAGATACTCCTGTACCATCGTCTCTAGGCGTTGACTATGTGTCAGACTTCTTGTCTCCTGTGGCCTTGCAAAGGATGGGCTAAAAAAGTGGTGAAATGATTCCGCAAAATTGATGTTGCCAGCAGATACTGTGGTTCTGTTACGGTTTGAGTGCTGAACACTTGACCGTCCCACGGTTGGCGAGTTGGAACTGTGAGATTCACTACGTGCACCACTGGTGTTTTGTGGAAAAGCACATGTAAGATTCTGCAACAGTCTCTGCTGATACTCCTGCATGCGTGCATCCCTTTCTATGGCAGGAATAATTTCTGCAAATTTACTTTTGTACCGGGGATCTAACAGTGTGGCAACCCAGTATTCAGGATTATTTCTAATTCTCACAATTCGAGGGTCATGTTGCAGGTAGTGCAGCAAGAAGGCACTCATGTGTGTTGCGCATCCAGGAGCACCAAGTCCCTGTTGTGTTGGTGGCGAGGTAACAATCATGCTTCCTTCCTCTGTCCTCTCCCCCCAACCTCGCACAACAGAAATGTGATCAAGGTCTCCCTCATCTGATGAGTCTTCCATCAGTTAATCCTCCACTTCTTCCTGGGCTCCTGCACCATCCTCACTAGTTTGGCTGCTACCATGCGCCCTGGTAAAACCATCTCCCCCACCCTCACATGCCTGCCGCCTTGGTGCTGCCGACCGTCTGGACCTTGCAGATGTTAGCCCTTCCGCATACAACTCCTCCTCCTCTACTTCCTCCACCTCCTCTTGTGCCATAACCTGACTCCGAATTCTGTTTAACATGTGCTCCAGCATGTAAATCACTGGAATAGTCATGCTGATAATGGCATCGTCAGCACTAAACATCTTCGTCGCCATTTCAAAACTGTGCAGAAGGGTGCATGGGTCCCTGATCTGAGACCACTCCTCCAGCGTGATTTGCCCCACCTCTGGATCTCGTTGGCCCAGGCTATACGTCAGAACGTATTGCACCAGGGCTTGTCGGTGCTGCCACAGTCGCTGCAA
This sequence comes from Phyllobates terribilis, assembly GCF_046119375.1. Lineage (NCBI taxonomy): Eukaryota > Metazoa > Chordata > Amphibia > Anura > Dendrobatidae > Phyllobates > Phyllobates terribilis. The sequence goes on from NW_027362764.1 coordinate 452,466,491, forward strand.
CATGTGCAGAGTTGAATTCCACCGAGTAGGCACATCGCATTTTAGCCGGTGAAGAGGCAGGCCCAGCGACTTCTGTAGAGATGTAAGTCGCTGAGCTGCGGGATGCGAACGGCGGAAGTGAGCACAAAGCGACCGTGCCCTCTGCAGAAGGCCATCTGGTCTGGGATAGTGGGCTAAAAATTGCGGGACAACCAGGTTCAACACGTGAGCCATACAAGGCACGTGTGTGACATTGCCCCGGTGAAGGGCCGCACCCAGGTTTGCAGCATTGTCGCACACGGCCTTCCCTGGTTTCAGGTCCAGTGGAGACAACCATTCATGAAATTGGTTCTCCAGAGCTGACCACAACTCCTCAGCTGTGTGACTCACATTTCCCAGACATTTCAAAGTAAAAACCGCCTGATGACGTTGAGCCCTACTGCCAGCATAGTAAGGAGCTGTGCAGGATCCCTTCTGCGAGGTTAGAAACTTGTAGCATGACCAGACAGGCTTTGGGTGCAGGTGGAAGACCGAGAGGAGGTTGAGGAGGCAGAAGCAGTGGAGGAACTTTGACATAAAGAGGATTGACGCACAACTCGTGGGGACGGCAAGACTTGGACAGCAGCCCCTTGTCCTGCTGTCACCATAGTTACCCAGTGCCCAGTCAGCGACATGTAATGCCCCTGTTCATGCCTACTCGTCCAAGTGTCTGTGGTGAAATGCACCCTGTCACACACAGAGTTTCTCAAAGAAGCGGTGATGTTGTGTGTGACATGCTGGTGGAGCGCAGGCACACCTTTCTTTGAGAAGTAGTGCCGACTGGGCATCTGGTACTGGGGCACTGCGACGGACATAAGGTCTCGAAAATCCTCTGTGTCCACCAGGCGGAAAAGCAGCATTTCTGTAGCCAAGAGCTTGCAGATGGTGAAATTCAACCTCTTAGCTTTCTCATGGCTAGGAGGAAATGGTCTTTTACTTGTCCACATCTGAGGGACCGAGGGCTGGCTATTGTGCGTAGACGGGGTTGATAAGTGTGTCCCCGGCAAACTGCCGGTCTGTGAGGAAGATGCAGGCGGACATGTTAGGTTGCCTTGATCCAAAGGTGGTGCTATCGATGTCGGACAGCGCTCAACACCAGCTGGTGTTACCACCTCCAAAGAAAATGATGACCTGCCAATCACGCTGGCTGTTGCGGGTAAAGAGGTGGCAGGTCTGCACCCCAAAACAGGTGTGACTGCTGTCCCCCCAGTCACAGAGGATGAAGAGGCCGCGGATGCACAAGATATGGCAGACGGTGGTTGGCCCGGACGGCTAGGCCGCATTGTAGCACACTGAGCTTCCCACTGCAACTTATGCTTCATGTCCATGTGCCGGTTCATGCATGAAGTACTCAAACTATGTATTTTTTGACCTCTACTTAGCTTTTGCTGACAAATGTTACAGATAACATGAGTTGGGTCATCTTTATCGATCTGAAAAAATGCCCAGGCTATGCAAGGATAAGCACCCATGCGACCTGAAGAGCCACCACGACTTGTGGTGAGAGGCAGAGTTGTGTTTGAGGATGCAGTTGTTGACGTGCTTCCAGTACTACGTCTCTGTCAAGGAAGGCGCAACCTGACCTCGTCGTCACTAGCATCTTCCTCCACCTCCTCTGCTGACCTCACCTCTTGGCTGACTGTGGATTGACAGTAAGTGGGATCTCCAACCTCATCATCATCACCCTGTGCGTTATCACACCCATCGTCCTCAGAGCCAACCTGTTCCTGCCCTGACAAAAAACTAAAGTTGTTGCTCCAATCAGGTATTTGAGTTTCATCATCGTCTTCCTCATTGTCTCCACCAACAGGAGTTACAGTTTGGGAATGAGGGTCTACATTATGGTCAGAACCTTCTGCGTCTGGTCCTGGATCCGACTCATAAAGATTCTGGGCATCAGTGCAGATCATTTCCTCATCTGGATTCACCGAAGCGCTGGAGTCGACCTCTGATTCCCAGGCTATAGTATGAGTAAACAGCTCTGCAGACTCAACCATCTGTTCTACCTCATACTCAGACGGGCAGCTGGAGATTTGGGAGCTGTGAGGAAGCAAGTGCAATTGGGGTGACACCTTTGAGGACTGGAGTATTTGTGATGTTGAAGTTGATGTGGAGGAGAGCCCACTTAAAGGAGCACTTGATATCCGTTGAAGCACCTGCTGTTTTTGTGCCTCATCTGGAATTTGTAGCGATTGGCGTGGCCGTAAGAACGGGATCTTATCACATTGTCCGCTAAAAGAAGTAGACATTTTAGTTTGGCTGGAAGATGGTCTTTCTTCTGCAGATATTACTGTTGCTTTAACACCTACCCCACGGACACAACCTTCTTTCCCCTTCCCAACACGCCTATTCCCCTTTCCACCAGCAGCAGGCCTTTTTCCACTCATTTTGGTGGTTAACTAATTCACAACTCTGGAGTTGTTTGCACAAAAAAACAATGGACGGGAACCGAGCAGAGCTGAGTGGCCAAACTGTGGTATAAGGCCAAAACTATTGGCTGGGTTAGATGCAGAAAAAAATTATATTCAATTTGCAACCTGATGGAAGTCAGTATAGATGGACTAATAGAACAAGTCCCACACACAGCTAGAAGCCCAAATATTTTTTCAGAGGTAGATGCAGAAAAAAATTGAATTCAGTTTGCAACCTGATGGAGGTCAGTATAGATGGACTAATAGAACAAGTCCTACACACAGCTAGAAGCCCAAAAAATTTTTCAGAGGTAGATGCAGAAAAAAAAATATTCAGTTTGCAACCTGATGGAGGTCAGTATAGATGGACTAATAGAGAAAGTCCCACACACTGCTAGAAGGCCAAATATTTTTTCAGAGCTAGATGCAGATATAAATTATTTTTAATTTGCAACCTGATGGAGGTCAGTATAGATGGACTAATAGAGAAAGTCCCACACACTGCTAGAAGGCCAAATATTTTTTCAGAGCTAGATGCAGAAAAAAATTATATTGAGTTTGCAACCTGATGGAGGTCAGTATAGATGGGCTAATAGAACAAGTCCCACACACAGCTAGAAGGCCAAATATTTTTTCAGAGGTAGATGCAGATAAAAATTATTTTTAATTTGCAGCCTGATGGAGGTCAGTATAGATGGACTAATAGAGAAAGTCCCACACACTGCTAGAAGGCCAAATATTTTTTCAGAGCTAGATGAAGATATAAATTATTTTTAATTTGCAACCTGATGGAGGTCAGTATAGATGGACTAATAGAGAAAGTCCCACACACTGCTGGAAGGCCAAATATTTTTTCAGAGCTAGATGCAGAAAAAAATTATATTCAGTTTGCAACCTGATGGAGGTCAGTATAGATGGGCTAATAGAACAAGTCCCACACACAGCTAGAAGGCCAAATATTTTTTCAGAGGTAGATGCAGATAAAAATTATTTTTAATTTGCAGCCTGATGGAGGTCAGTATAGATGGACTAATAGAGAAAGTCCCACACACTGCTAGAAGGCCAAATATTTTTTCAGAGCTAGATGCAGATATAAATTATTTTTAATTTGCAACCTGATGGAGGTCAGTATAGATGGACTAATAGAGAAAGTCCCACACACTGCTAGAAGGCCAAATATTTTTTCAGAGCTAGATGCAGAAAAAAATTATATTCAGTTTGCAACCTGATGGAGATCAGTATAGATGGACTAATAGAACAAGTCCCACACACAGCTAGAAGGCCAAATATTTTTTCAGAGGTGGATGCAGATAAAAATTATTTTTAATTTGCAGCCTGATGGAGGTCAGTATAGATGGACTAATAGAGAAAGTCCCACACACTGCTGGAAGGCCAAATATTTTTTCAGAGCTAGATGCAGACAAAAAATTATTTTGAATTTGCAACCTGATGGAGGTCAGTATAGATGGACTAATAGAGAAAGTCCCACACACTGCAAGAAGGCCAAATATTTTTTCAGAGCTAGATGCAGATAAAAATTATTTTTAATTTGTAACCTGATGGAGGTCAGTATAGATGGACTAATAGAGAAAGACCCACACACTGCTAGAAGGCCAAATATTTTTTCAGAGCTAGATGCAGAAAAAAATTATATTCAGTTTGCAACCTGATGGAGGTCAGTATAGATGGTCTAATAGAACAAGTCCCACACACAGCTAGAAGCCCAAATATTTTTTCAGAGGTAGATGCAGAAAAAAATTATATTCAATTTGCAACCTGATGGAGGTCTGTATAGATGGATTAATTGAACAAGTCCCACACACAGCTAGAAGCCCAATATTTTTTCAGAGGTAGATGCAGAAAAAAAATATATTCAGTTTGCAACCTGATGGAGGTCAGTATAGATGGACTAATAGAGAAAGTCCCACACACTGCTAGAAGTCCAAATATTTTTTCAGACCTAGATGCAGACAAAAAATTGTTTTTAATTTGCAACCTGATGGAGGTCAGTATAGATGGACTAATAGAGAAAGTCCCACACACTGCTAGAAGGCCAAATATTTTTTCAGAGCTAGATGCAGATATAAATTATTTTTAATTTGCAACCTGATGGAGGTCAGTATAGATGGACTAATAGAGAAAGTCCCACACACTGCTAGAAGGCCAAATATTTTTTCAGAGCTAGATGCAGACAAAAAATTATTTTGAATTTGCAACCTGATGGAGGTCAGTATAGATGGACTAATAGAGAAAGTCCCACACACTGCTAGAAGGCCAAAAATTTTTCAGAGCTGGATGCAGATAAACATTATTTTTAATTTGCAACCTGATGGAGGTCAGTATAGATGGACTAATAGAGAGAGTCCCACACACTGCTAGAAGGCCAAATATTTTTTCAGAGCTAGATTCAGAAAAAAATTATATTCAGTTTGCAACCTGATGGAGGTCAGTATAGATGGACTAATAGAACAAGTCCCACACACAGCTAGAAGGCCAAATATTTTTTCAGAGGTAGATGCAGATAAAAATTATTTTTAATTTGCAGCCTGATGGAGGTCAGTATAGATGGACTAATAGAGAGAGTCCCACACACTGCTAGAAGGCCAAATATTTTTTCAGAGCTAGATGCAGACAAAAAATTATTTTGAATTTGCAACCAGATGGAGGTCAGTATAGATGGACTAATAGAGAAAGTCCCATACACTGCTAGAAGGCCAAATATTTTTTCAGAGCTAGATGCAGATAAAAATTATTTTTAATTTGCAACCTGATGGAGGTCAGTATAGATCGACTAATAGAGAAAGTCCCACACACTGCTAGAAGGCCAAATATTTTTTCAGAGCTAGATGCAGAAAAAAATAATATTCAGTTTGCAACCTGATGGAGGTCAGTATAGATGGACTAATAGAACAAGTCCCAAACACAGCTAGAAGCCCAAATATTTTTTCAGAGGTAGATGCAGAAAAAAATTATATTCAGTTTGCAACCTGATGGAGGTCTGTATAGATGGAATAATAGAACAAGTCCCACACACAGCTAGAAGCCCAAATATTTTTTCAGAAGTAGATGCAGAAAAAAATTATATTCAGTTTGCAACCTGATGGAGGTCTGTATAGATGGATTAATAGAACAAGTCCCACACACAGCTAGAAGCCCAATATTTTTTCAGAGGTAGATGCAGAAAAAAAATATATTCAGTTTGCAACCTGATGGAGGTCAGTATAGCTGGACTAATAGAGAAAGTCCCACACACTGCTAGAAGTCCAAATATTTTTTCAGAGCTAGATGCAGACAAAAAATTATTTTTAATTTGCAACCTGATGGAGGTCAGTATAGATGGACTAATAGAGAAAGTCCCACACACTGCTAGAAGGCCAAATATTTTTTCAGAGCTAGATGCAGATATAAATTATTTTTAATTTGCAACCTGATGGAGGTCAGTATAGATGGACTAATAGAGAAAGTCCCACACACTGCTAGAAGGCCAAATATTTTTTCAGAGCTAGATGCAGACAAAAAATTATTTTGAATTTGCAACCTGATGGAGGTCAGTATAGATGGACTAATAGAGAAAGTCCCACACACTGCTAGAAGGCCAAATATTTTTTCAGAGCTAGATTCAGAAAAAAATTATATTCAGTTTGCAACCTGATGGAGGTCAGTATAGATGGACTAATAGAACAAGTCCCACACACAGCTAGAAGGCCAAATATTTTTTCAGAGCTAGATGCAGAAAAAAATTATATTAATTTTGCAACCTGATGGAGGTCTGTATAGATGGATTAATAGAATGATGCTATGCCCAAAAGATTTTACTTCACTAGGTGCAGTAAAAAAATTGGTATTCTATACACAGGTGGTATATCTTGCAACACAGATAGGCTACTCCACTGACTAACACACTCTGCAATAGGCCAAAAAGGATTAGCTTTGCTAGATTCAGCCAAATGCTGTGAAAAAAACTTGCACAGTACTGGCATAGACCTGCCTGGCAAAAACTGATAGGAACTGATGTAACCTAGTCCTGAAAAGGACTCCAATTACAATTAGTCTTTACTCCCACAGCCTATCTATTTAAGAGCACAGACCTGACTGATAAAAGTCGTAGGAAATGCTGTAACCTAGTCCTTAAAAGGACTGCAATCACAACTATTCCCTACTCCCAAGCTATCTGTAGATTTGTGCGAAAATTGGCTTGAAATTAACAAGGTATAGCGCACACAGCAACAGCGGTGCCATCTAACACGCAGCTGCAGCAATGATAAAATGGTGACGACGGGGAAAATGGCTTGGTCTTATAGGGCAAGGACATATGACATACACTGCCAATGACACATGCCCTTGCTTGTGTGAAAAAAAGCACTTCGCTCCGTGTGTGCGCTGCTGATAGGCTGACAGATTGCACTTCCCCACTGTAAGTGCGGGAAAGAGAAAAAAAAATGGAGATCTTCATTATTCCTGCAGAGATCCATCCCCTGCCCCTCCCCCCACCCCGCTGTACACTCAAACTGCGTATTAACATTAATTTTCATCATTACTGAGAAAAAATCCAGTTATGATTTTGGTGCACAAACAGTTATCGAACATAACCTCGAACAGCCAAATTTTTCTCAAATCGTTCGTGTTCGCCGAACGGCTCGAACACCGCCCAAAACAGCTCGAATTTGAGATTGGCAAACAGTTCGAGTCGAACAACGCTCATCTCTAGTCAACACTATGGGAGACCCACTTCTTAATAATGGGAACATTGTTTCAGAAGGCCCTCTCACCTCCATGTCTCTTCCAAGGGGCATTGGAGTGCCTCCAAATTTTTGGCAACCCTTGCATTCACTGCATAGACAAACACAATGGGAGACCCACTTCCTAATAATGGAATCATTCTTTTAAGGAGGCCCTCTGACCTCCATGTCTCTTCCATAGATCACCTGACCATTCCAATTTGCTCGACCCCAGCATCGAGCACCCGAACATTTTAGTTCTCGCCCATCACTACCTATTGCACTTTTTGTCCTCTTCATTTTCTTTCTTCTGCCTTGTAACTTTACTGAGAAGGCCATCACCAAGGTCCGGGACAGGAGCAAAACATTGATCTGTTATCATTTTTGATACCTGATTGACAAAAATCTGGTGAAGTAACAAAATAAGAGTACATCAAAACTAGTGTACTTTGTTCCTTGTTGATTAATAATTTTGGACTTGAGCCCTTCCAGTGGCACCAAGCACAACCAATATTCCAGAGTTCAGTCAAACTTTGAAAAAATATGTGTTAAAAAGACCCACGAGTTTGTAATCTAAAGTAAAGATATGGCTGTAATGTCGCTGTTATAGAAATTGATACCTTTATTGAAGAAATCTGTTTTGCTGTTCTTTAATCTATATTTGAAGTTTTCTGCTGAATAGATTTTGGTGCACAGGGGCTGAAATGTGCAATTGGTTTTGTTCTCCGTGACTGTGATTCTCCATCAAATCTGCCTTCCTGTGGTCTTTGAATGACAGGTCACTGCTGAAATTTTAGACGGAGAAAAAAGATAATTCAATGACTGAAGGCACCAACTTTGATACCATTTTTTATGTATGTTTGCTCATTTCATTGCAAGAAAATGGGCGGGACCCCTACCGATCTCTCAGAAAACCTCCTAAGCCATGTGCAGTTCAAGACAAGAGAGCACAGCTCCGGCCACAGCATGCACACAAAGTGGAGTACGTGTCTGCACATTTACACAGCATTTTTGTGCTCCTGTTTCCTGCGCCACACACATCTTAAGTGGCAAGGGGTTGAATGATCAGTGAGTGTTTCAGAACCCGAATCCCAAACAATCTGATTGAAAAAGGCACATTCAGTATATAGTGTATACATATATGTTTTTAAATGTGTACTTACTATTTATGGCCCAATATATAATTTTGGGGATTCACTCTATATTAATTAGAGGTCTTTAAAATTAATAACATTTATGCTTTGATGCATAACTTTTTTAGCTTATCTTTTTGAGATGATTAATAAAAGTTATGCTTTTTCTACTTTAGAGACCCCTATTTTCTATTTTGGGGGCAATTTATTTAAACTATTTTCAGAAGTGAAGTCCTCCCAATATATAATTCCCTGTACCCTATTTGAAATATAAAACTATTTATAATATAACTAGCGATGTGTCCTTCTGTCCGTAGCTTCTATAGAATGCCACTGCACAGTGTGGCCAGAGATAGAAGAACACATCCAGACCGGGATTACGGTATGCATAGGTTGGACCTGGGGAGGCTATGGGGGTCTCCTGCTGGACGTGGGGAGGCTATGGGGGTATGTGTGTGTGCATATCACGCTATCTGACACCATTTTTGTAAGACCCTGTGTCTGCAAATTCGCATATACAGTGTCTTCAACAAAATTGTAGATAGCACGGTATGCGCACCACAGACTTCAGCGCCATTTTATTGAATATTGTACTACAACATCAACATTACAGTGCGCATGCACCACCCATCGCCATTATGACAGGCGCATGCGCACTGCTATGTTGACGTTGCGTGCGCATAATGTGCTATCTTTTGATTGTCGGTGGGAGGTTGCAGGCGAAGTTGGGGGGGTTAAAATGTGGATGAAAGTACTTCTAACCATCCTATTATATAAAGAAAAAACTGTTTATGTTAAATGTATACTTTTTTGTACAATCAGACTCTGTCAGGTAACACTGTCAGAGGCACTTGTTTAATGTAATGTCCTAGCATAAACATTAAGTTGAGGCCATTAATGTTATTTGACCACATCCCTAGATGGCCAATATAATGCTGACTTGTTTTGAAATTAAAAATGATCAAATCAGATAACTTATTAAAGCTTGGAAAGCTGATGAATCCACAAAAGAGAAACCTTATGTATCTTTGTACGAAGGCAGACAGAGCAGGCATGATGCAGTAGATGACCAGGTCGTACTGCATGTCATTGGGTTTTCAAATGATTTTTAATTGCCACTTAGTTTTAAGGGTAAAACTGTTGTTTACCTCCAAAATAATGTGTCTGTCAAAGATCTATACAGTAATGACCACACTATTTTTCAGGTAAATAGTAGTTTTATCTGCAAAGAAGAGAGAGAGAGAAAAAGGATTGATTTGCATTCTTTCAAATTCGGTGTGTTACTGAGATATGTGGAGAAAGGGAGATAGAGACAGTAGCTGCAGATGATCAAATTAAATTTTAGGAAATTCACTTACAGCGGTAAATTCAAACAATTTGAGATTTGATTTGTGCGACTGCCTCCATTTTCTACAAAGCAGAACATTACATCAGCCAGAGAAAACTTAATGGGTTGTCCAGACTTGGGGTACAAGTCTGCAGTCACTTTATGGGACTGCAAACTTCTGAATCCTCAAAGTGTGTGCACTGCACTGTGAGGATTCCTTGGTGCTAGCGTCAGGACGGGGCGGTCATGTGACTGCAAATATGCGATTTGAATACATCTGGCCACATTCCAACTAGATGTTTATGGCCACTCTCAGTATACTTACATTGATCAAGGCTGCATACATCTAGCCATCACGTGACTGCATGTGATCAAATCCCATATTGGCAGTCACTCGCCCTCTGTTCCCAGCGCTAGTATCAGAAATTCCTGACAGAACACAGTGCGCACTGTGAGGATTTACAAGTGAGCAGTCAAATAGAGTGACTGCAGACCTGTGCCTTAAGGCCAAACAACCCCTTAAACCTCTGGTGTGGCCAAACTTACATCCCCATAATTCCTGGCAACTAGCACATCACTTGGTATTAGTGATGAGCGAGTATGTTTTGTTAACACTTTCGTCGAGTATACTCGGCCGAGCACCGAGTATTTATAGCGTGCTCGGTGATATGTTTGAATCACTCCCGTGTGCATGATTTGCGACTTTTTGACAGCCTTGATACATGTGAGGAATGTCTGCTTCTTACACATTCCTCACATGTATTAAAGCTGTCAAACCATCGCAAATCATGCACACGGGAGTGATTCAAACATAACACCGAGCACGCTATAAATATTCAGTGCTGGGCCGAGCATACTCAGCGAAAGGGTTAACAAAACATACTCGCTCATCACTAATACCAAGTGATGTGCTAGTTGCCAGGAATTATGGCCCTTTTGCCTTCACTCTGCGGTCCAGCTCACCCCAAACTATCTCGATTGGGTTCAGGTCTGGTGACTGTGGAGGCCAGGTCATCTGGCGTAGCACCCCATCACTCTCCTTTTTAGTCAAATAGCCCTTACACAGCCTGGAGGTGTGTTTGGGGTCATTGTCCTGTAGAAAAATAAATGATGGTCCAATTAAACACAAACGGGATGGAATAGCATGCCGCTGCAAGATGCTGTGGTAGCCATACTGGTTCAGTATGCCTTCAGTTTTGAATAAATCCCCAACAGTGTCATCAGCAAAGCACCCCCACACCATCACACCTCCTCCTCCATGCGTCACGGTGGGAACCAGGCATGTAGTGTCCATCCGTTCACCTTTTCTGCGTCGCACAACGACACGGTGGTTGGAACCAAAGATCTCAAATTTGGACACATCAGACCAAAGCACAGATTTCCACTGGTCTAATGTCCTTTCCTTCTGTTCATTAGCTCAAACAAGTCTCTTCTGCTTGTTGCCTGTCCTTAGCAGTGGTTTCCTAGCAGCTATTTTACCATGAAGGCCTGCTGCACAAAGTCTCATCTTAACAGAAGTTGTAGAGATGTGTCTGCTGCTTGAACTCTGTGTGGCATTGACCTGGTCTCTAATCTGAGCTACTGTTAACCTGCGATTTCTGAGGCTGGTGGCTCGGATAAACTTATCCTGAGAAGCAGAGGTGACTCTTGGTCTTCCTTTCCTGGGGCGGTCCTCTTGTGAGCCAGTTTCTTTGTAGGGCTTGATGGTTTTTGAAACTGCATTTGGGGATACTTTCAAAGTTTTCCCAATTTTTTGCACTGACTGACCTTCATTTCTTAAAGTAATGATGGCCACTCATTTTTCTTTACTTGGCTGCTTTTTTCTTGCCATAATACAAATTCTAACAGTCTATTCAGTAGGACTATCAGCTGTGTATCCAGCAGACTTCTGCACAACGCAACTGATGATCCCAACCCCATTTATAAGGAAATAAATCCCACTTATTAAACCTGACAGGGCACACCTGTGAAGTGAAAACCATTTCCAGTGACTACCTCTTGAAGCTCATCAAGAGAATGCCAAGAGTGCGCAAAGTAGTCATCAAAGCAAAAGGTGGCTACTTTAAAAAACCTAGAATATAAGACATATTTCCAGTTGTTTCACACTTTTTTTGTTAAATATATAATTCCACATGTGATAATTCATAGTTTTGATGCCTTCAGTGTGAATGTACAATTTTCATTGTCATGAAATACAGAAAAATCTTTAAATGAGAAGGTGTGTCCAAACTTTTGGTCTGTACTGTGTATATTTCTCTGCAGTATCTGTGCATCATGAATCGTGGTATGTGTTAAAGGGGCCCACTGAGACTCTTTCATCCAAGGCCCACAAAAACCTGGAGGCGGCCCTGCGAAATCCCACGATGTCATCGCGGTGTCCTGATTGTTGCCATGGTGATCCGATGTCAACATGACGACATCCGGGTCACCAGGCACTAGCAACGTAGTTATATCATGCGCAGTGTCTGCAGGGCTGACAACTATATAGCATAGCTGTGATCCTCTACTGCTATGCCCTATAGCAACAATCAGACTGCAGAAAGTGAAAGTCCCATAGTAAGACAAAATAAAAAATTTAAAAAAAAAAGTAAAGTAAAAGTTGTAAAAAAATTTTTAAAAAAATTCACAAAATAATAAAAAAAATAAAAATATATAATGTACCCAAAAATAAATATTTATATGCAAAAAATAGAAATAAAAGTATACATATTTGGTATCGCTGTCTGGAACAACCTGACCTATAAAATTATTTCTCTAGTTAACTCCTTTAGTGAACATGGTAAAAATAAAAATAAAAAAACAAGCAAAAAACAATGCTTTATCATCATACAGCCAAACAAAAAGTGGAATAAAATGCGATCAAAAAGACGAATGTAAATTAAAATGGCATAGCTGAAAACGTCATCTTGTCCCACAAAAAACAAGCCTCCATATAGCTCCATCAGCAGAAAAATAAAAAAGTTATAACTCTCAGAATAAAACAATACAAAAAATATTTTTTTCCATACAATAGTTGTATTGTGTAAGAGCGCCAAAACATAAAAAGCGACATCAATGTAGTATCGCTGTAAAAGTACTGACCTGAAGAATAAAGCTGCCTTATCAATTTTACCGCACGCGAAACAACATAAAATTGAATTGTTGGTTTTTGTTTATTCTGGCTCCCAAAATCGGAATAGAATGCGATCAAAAAAGTCACGTGACCGAAAATGGTACCAATAAACGCGTCAACTTGTCCTGCAAAAAACAAGCCCTTACATGACTGTGTCGGCTGAAATCTGTAAAAAGTATAGCTCTTAAAAAATGGCGATGCAAAAACTAGTTATTGCAAAAAAAGCGCTTTTTAGCTGCCAAACAAAAAAACCCGATATAAATCTGGTATTGCTGTAATCGCACCAACCTGAAGAATAAAGTCGTTGAATCACTGATACCGTACGAGAAATGGCGTTAAAAATAAATTAAACCAATTCTTCACCTGCTGCTAATTTGTTCATTCTGCTTCCCAAAGATCGCAGTATGGCTCGGGTCACATTTATCCTATGCTCTGCGCTGAGTGCTTACACCAGTGTTTCCATGTAAATCTCTGAAATACGTGATTCAGACAGAACCCCCAGTGGAACATTTCCTATAATGAGGCAGATGGAGACACTGTGGACGCCGTCTGGCCTGTGATCCCATGGTGTCCATCTTTTTATTAGATGTGCATAAAAGTGCCGTCGGCCACAGTTTTGTGAACCTCTGAAAAAAAGGACACCGCCGAACAGAGGCCAGACGGAGTCCAGAGTAACTCTGCTGCCTCATTATAGTTAATGGATCCCTCGGAGATTTCATCTGAATTTACGCCACTCAGAGATTTAAATGGAAACCCCGATATAAGTGCTCAGCGTATAGCACTATATATGGTAACGTTTTACATAACATTTTGGATCACAATAAAAGCTTCGACTCAATCCACAAAAAAAAGCAAGCCACCACTCAGATCCGTCATTTGTTAACTGAAATATAGGGGCTTCCACATTACTAGTAGCACAAAGGATCTAGAAAAGCGAAATGGCCCTTGCCCCCCTTTTGAGCCCCACAGTGTGCCTAAACCACAGTTACCTTCCACATGTTTGCCATTTCTGTAGCAATGAAATCCCACCCAATTTGCTGATGCTTGTCTCCAGAAGCATTAGCTGGGCACAACGTACTGGTCACTACAACGTACTGTTCACTGCAATGGCAGTTTGCGATTTTCATTCACCAACATCCGCTACTGTTTGCTTCTGGAAAAAACCCATGGAGTCAAAATCAACACTACACCTGTAGATAAATTCCCAAAGGGGTATAATTTACAAAATGGGGTCATTTGAAAGGGGTTCTGATATTCTAGCACTTAGGGGTTGTGTATACGGAGTCCGCATACTATTCTAGAAAAATCTGTGCTCCAGGAGGCAAATAACGCTCCATCCCTCCCTAGTCTCGACGTATGGCTAAGCAGTACTGTACAGCCACATATGGGGTATTTCTACATTTAGCAGAAATTGTGGGACAAATTTTCATGCATTTTTACCCTTTTCCCTCTGTGAAAATGTAAAATCTGGGGCTAAAACTAAATTTTGGTGGTAAAAATTTAATAATTTTCTTCTTCACTGCCCAATGGTATAAAATTCTATAAAAATATGCTCACTGCATCCCTAGATTAATTCACTGAGAGGTATAGCTTGTAAAATGGGGTTGCTTATAAGGGATCTACTGTTCTGTCACCTCAGGGGCTCTGCTAATGTGAGATGGCTCCCTCAAACCAGTCCAGCAAAATCTGAACTCCAATATGATGCTTCTTCCTTCTCAGCTTTGTACTGTGCATCAAAAGCAGTTTTCGACCACATATTGGGTATTGGTGTACATAGGAAAAATTGCACAACAAATTTTGGGGTCCATTTTCTTGCTATCCTTGTAAAAATGAAATAAATTGGAGCTAAAACTACATTTTTGTGGGAAAAAATATACTTTTTACATTTTTACAGATCCACGTTGTAAAATTCTGTAAAGCACCTGTGGGTTGAAGGTGCACATGACACATCTAAATAAATTCTTTGAAGGGTCTAGTTTCCAACATGGGGTAACTTGTGGGGGTTTTACACTGTTTAGGCACATCAAGGGCTCTCCAAATGCAATATGACAACCACAGACCATGCCATCAAGGTCTGTGTTCCAAAATGTCACTCTTCTTTTCTGAGCCCTGCCGTGCACCAAAACAATAGTTTTTTCCCTCATATGGGATATCTGCGTGACCAGGAGAAATTGCACAACAAACTTTGGGGTCTATTTTCTCCTTTTACCCCTTTGAAAATAAAATATTTGGGGCTAAAAAATTTGAATGAATTTTTTTATTTTCACTGCTCCACGTTATAAACTTTTGTGAAACACTTGGGGATTCAATGTGCTCAACACACATCTAGATAAGTTCACTGAGGGGTCTAGTTTCCAAAATGGTGTCACTTGTAGGGGTTTCTACTGTTTAAGCACATCAGGGGCTCTCCAAACATGACATGGCGTCTACTAATTATTCATGCAAGTTTTACATTCAAAAAGTGAAAAAGGGGCTCCTTCCCTTTCGAGCCCAGCCGTGTGCCCAAACAGTGTTTTTTCTCCACATATGGAGCATTGGCTTCCTCAGGAAAAGTTGCACAACAAATTTTATGGTGGAATTTCTCCTGTTAACCTTATGAAAATGCAAATTTTGGGGCTGAAAAACATTTTTATGGGAAAATTTGAAAATTTGATTTTTACGGCTCAATATTATAAATAGTGTTGAGCCACCCCCGTAGTGTTCGAGTTCGGTTCGGTTCGTCGAACACCCGTGTGTTCGCCGAACTGTTCGTCGAACTGTTCGTCGAACACCTTCGAACACCTTTAAAACCAATGGCAGGCAAACAAAAACACATAGAAACACATAGAAAACACCTTCAACGGTGTCCAAAAGCTGACAAACTGCTCAGAAGACATAACTAACACATGGAAAAGTGACAAGTACATATAGTCATGCGAAAAGAAAAGAGGTGGAGGAGTAAAAGGAGGGGGAGACACAGATATAGGCATGTCATGCCCTTCTAAAATCCAAAAAGTGAGAAGCCGACACGTTCAGTCCGCTCCTGCCCGTGCCACCTCCGTGTCGCCGGGTTTGTGCCAGAGCCGCGGTGAACCCTGACGGCCAGCCCCCCTCTCCCAATACTGGTGCCTGTCCGCTGGTGGGTCGAGCGAGCCCCCCTGTGGTGGAGGCAGCTCTAAGCTTTTTAATTTAAATTGTCTCTCTAATTTGAATGAATACACTTTAAATCCATTTACAAGGATCTATTGGAGGGCAAGTCTCATGCCAGCAGCCGCGTAATTCCAGCTCCAGTAGCGTCCACTAAAGCTGCTGCAGTTAAAAAGCTTTTATAAGGATCGCGCTCGGCTGTCCACCGCAAGGCATCCTACTGCCAGTCCCAGCCCCTATGCCTTGGGGTGCCTCCTGATGCTCTTCACTGAGTATCCCGTGGTCCAGAAGCATTTCCTTTGAAAAAATTAAGTGTCAAAACTACAGGTGGTGTAGCTTGCTTAACAGCCAGGAAAATCCGCTGACTAGCAGACACTGCTACTAGGCACAAAGTATTTCCTGGGCTAGATGCAGTTAAAAATTTGTAATTAGATACTCTCGTTGGATGCTGAGAAAGCATTCCATAGAGTCTCCTGGCACGCCATATATGATTCTCTTAAAAAGCTTGGGGTAGGGGTCTAGGGGACCCTTTTATAGCCAAAATCACGGCCCTGTATCGCAATACGTCACCTAGGCTGAAGATAAATGGAACTGTAGCTCCCTGAGGGCTCGGTTGCTACAGAGGTATTGCACGTCACCCAGAGGTGTGATATCTCACTCTCAGGTAAGGATGGAGTGTGGATCAGGACCCGACACCTGCATGCATTACACCACATTGCCGTGGGGCAGGGCGACCAATATGCCCCTGAGATGGGCACGACAGTCCCTGTCCCTGGCTGGAGTGGGGGGAGGGAACACTGAGGAAGGGGAACCCTGTAGTGCAGGAGCAGGGAGGAAGCAGTTCCTGGGTGCATTGAGAAGGGAGTATAAAAGGTGGGCACCATCTTAGTTCAGTGCAGAGAAGTCTGAGCAGAAGTGGCAGGGAGCAGGGGCTCTGCATGAGCTCTGCTCCGGAGGTGGGCCTAGTAACAGAGGCCCAGGCCTGGAAGAGGGAGAAGGAAGGAAGAGGAGCGGAGAAGGCTCCAGGAACGAGGAACGAAGGGATCCCAGGGGTGCGGACGGGCGAGTCGCCACCACACGCCCGAATCCACCTGCATGGAGGGGTCAGGCCAAAGGGGGAGACCGGTCCCGAAACTAGTGGAGACAGGAAACAACCCTCAGCTAGAAACTGGAGGCTGTCACATTTTATGTGGCGCAGCCCCTCGCTACACCCGCTAGGGGGACAGCACATAGGGTCAGGGAAACTGGCGCCAAGTTTGCCAAGAGGAGGCCCGAGGCAGCCGGACAGAAGGGTTGGTAAGAAAGGCCAGACAAAGGACACACAAAGGGGGTCCTGTGAAGCGCTCCAAAGTTATCTGGGAGTTGTCTGAGCCCCTCACCTGGTGAGCACAGTACGACGTGGGCAGCCGTTACCTGCAGACGTGGTCTGGATAATAAGAACTGTGAGTAAAGGAGCTGGACTGCATCACTGACTCCGTGTCGTTACTGCTGCTGCCCTGCACCATCACCCCCATCCTCCGCATACACTGCCCTGAGGCTATACTCCTCCTGTGGGGAGTTATGCTACGCTCTGCTGCACCCACAACACCAGCCTCAGCGGTCTGCCCTGCAGCGGCGGTTCACTCTGACCGCAATCCACGGGTGGCGTAGTCGGACATTTAAACATCAAAACCACATAAATAGTTACGCCACTGGTTTGACCACCCTGAGCCATGGAACCGGGTCGCCGCCACGAAGACTACAACCACCAGCATCCACCAAAAAGGGTCCGGCTCCGGGTGTCCCAAGGCCCAGGGGGTGCATCAGAACATTTTCATCACCTTTCACAATCACCAATGGGACAAGGCAGGGATGTCCTCTGTCCCCTCTCTTATACATCCTAGTGACGGAGCACCTGCTCTTATCAATTTGCCATAACCCCAATATTAGGTGGATTGAGGTGGGAGGCACCGAGTACAAGTGTTCTCTATTTGCTGATGATGTACTAGTATATATCACTCAATCACATATATCCATCCATGCTGTTATGGCTGAAATAGATCACTTTGTTACATGGTCAAATTTTAAAATCAATGCAGCGAAGTCTGAGGCCCTCGATGTCTCCCTCCCCAAATCCATATAGGATTCCATCCAGTCCAACTTTCCCTTTGCCTGGCCCTCACAGGGTATCAAATACTTAGGAATTCCTATTCATAGAGACCTCTCCCATCTATGTTATCTTAATTTTGGGCCCTTTATTGAGCAACTCCATACAGACCACGGTTGGCAAGTTAGAACTGTAAGATTCACTACGTGAACCACTGGTGTTTTGTGGAAAAGCACATGTACACTGTGTTCCAAATTATTATGCAAAAAGTGTTTAGGAGTGATAAGGGAAGAATTTGTTTGTTTGTCAGTTAAACTCATTGATGGTGATGTGTGTCAGGGCTCTTTATATCACTGTAAGCAATTGCAGACACCTGTGCTAATTAGTTTGGCAGGTGTGTCCAAAGAAAGGCAAGACTACTTAAGAAGGCTGTCTCACATTATTAAGCAGCCTACATTTTCTGCCAAAATGGGAAAGAAAAAGGATGTGTCGGCTGCTGAGAAGCAACAAATTGTGGAGTGTTTAGGTCAAGGCATGACTACAATCAACATTGTGCGATGATCAGGATGAAGTGTCTTGGCAATCAAGAAGTATGTAGCTGATTCACAGTACACACGTGTGCGTGCTGATAAGGGCAAATTGAGGACTCTTTCCTACAGGCAATTACGTCAGGTTAAAAGAGCAGCGGCAAAAAAGCCTTGTCATAGCAGCAGACAAGTTTTTGAAGCTGCTGGTGCCTCCAATGTCCCCCGAACAACAAGATGCAGGGTCCTTCAGAGGTTTGCAGCTGTGCATATGCCATCCTGTCGACCTCCTCTATCCACTTCACACAAGCAGAAACGGCTCCAGTGGGTCAAACATTACATGAAGACTGATTTCAAAACTGTTTTGTTCACGGATGAGTGCCGTGCAGCGCTCGATGGTCCAGATGGATGGAGTGGAGGATGGCTGGTTGATGGACACCCCACGCAAACACGGCTACAGCGCCAACAAGGAGGAGGTGGAGTAATGTTTTGGGCTGGAATCATGGGGAGAGAGATTGTCGGCCCCTTTAGGATCCCTGAAGGCGCTAAAGATGAACTCCATAATGTATGTGGATTTTCTCAAACAGCACTTCCTGCCATGGTTCAAGAAGAAGAACCATGTATTTCACAGCAAGATAATTTTTTTGCATGATAATGCACCATCTCATGCTGCACATAAAACATTTGCATTTCTGGCTGATATGGGCATAAAAGGGGACAAACTTATGGTGTGACCCCCATGCTCCCCTGACCTCTACCCCATTCAGAACCTCTGGAGCATCATCAAAAGGAGTGTCTATGATGGCGGGAGGCAGTTCACATCTAAGCAACAGCTCTGGTAGGGTATTCTGTCCTCATGCAAAACAATTGAAGCAGAAACCATCCAAAACCTGACAAATTCAATGGACGAGAGAGTTCAGAAGCTCCTTTCGAACACGGGGTCCTATGTGAAAATGTAACATCACCTAGAATAAAGTTTTGAGTTGAAAACTGTTTGATTTCAGTTTCTAATAACCTGCTAATGCTTATAATTTCAAAAATGACCATTTTTTTGGTCTTTATTAAAATGAAAAGGTTGATCGAAAAGTTTGGGGGATCTAAGAGTGTGGCAACCCAGTAGTTATGATTACTTCGAATTCTTACAATATGAGGGTCATGTTGCAGGTAGTGCAGCAAGAAGGCACTTATGTGTCTTGCGCATCTCGGAGCCCCAAAATTATTTTCCGGGCTAGATGCAGCTACAAATTATTATTAATTTTAAATCTGGTGGAGCTTAGTATAGATGGGCTAATAGGATCAGTGCTGCACACTGCTACAAAGCCCAAATTATTTTCCAGTCAAGATACAGATAAACATGATTAGTAATTTGAAAGCTTAAAATGGTTGGTAGGGTGATTTTAACCAATCATCAAGCTTTTACTCTCCCCAGGATGACACAGGGGTAGAAAAGTCATTTTGGATCCATGATTTGTTTATCTTTATGAACGTGAGTCTGTCTACATTATCAGTGGAGAGCCACGTGCGCTTATCTGTCAGCACACCACCAGCAGCGCTGAACACACGTTCAGACAGAACGCTGGCTGCGGGGCATGACAAGATCTCCAAGGCGTAAGTGGCTAGCTCCGGCCATTTATCCAGATTGGAAGCCCAAAAAGAGCAAGGGTCCAGTGACACAGTCATGGCTTCAATGTTTACTTGGAGATACTCCTGTACCATCGTCTCTAGGCGTTGACCATGTGTCATACTTCTTGTCTCCTGTGGCCTTGCAAAGGATGGGCTAAAAAAGTGGTGAAATGATTCCGCAAAATTGATGTTACCAGCAGATACTGTGGTTCTGTTACGGTTTGAGTGCTGAACACTTGACGGTCCCACGGTTGGCAAGTTGGAACTGTGAGATTCACTACGTGCACCACTGGTGTTTTGTGGAAAAGCACATGTAAGATTCTGCAACAGTCTCTGCTGATACTCCTGCATGCGTGCATCCCTTTCTATGGCAGGAATAATTTCTGAAAATTTACTTTTGTACCGGGGATCTAACAGTGTGGCAACCCAGTAGTCAGGATTATTTCTAATTCTCACAATTCGAGGGTCATGTTGCAGGTAGTGCAGCAAGAAAGCACTCATGTGTGTTGCGCATCCAGGAGCACCAAGTCCCTGTTGTGTTGGTGGCGAGGTAACAATCATGCTTCCTTCCTCTGTCCTCTCCCCCCAACCTCGCACAACAGAAATGTGATCAAGGTCTCCCTCATCTGATGAGTCTTCCATCAGTTCGTCCTCCACTTCTTCCTGGGCTCCTGCACCTTCCTCACTAGTTTGGCTGCTACCATGCGCCCTGGTAAAACCATCTCCCCCACCCTCACATGCCTGCCGCCTTGGTGCTGACGACCGTCTGGACCTTGCAGATGTTAGCCCTTCCGCATACAACTCCTCCTCCTCTACTTCCTCCACCTCCTCTTGTGCCACCACCTGACTCCGAATTCTGTTTAACATGTGCTCCAGCATGTAAATCACCGGAATAGTCATGCTGATAATGGCATCGTCAGCACTAAACATCTTCGTCGCCATTTCAAAACTGTGCAGAAGGGTGCATAGGTCCCTGATCTGAGACCACTCCTCCAGCGTGATTTGCCCCACCTCCGGATCTCGTTGGCCCAGGCTATACATCAGAACGTATTGCACCAGGGCTTGTCGGTGCTGCCACAGTCGCTGCAACATGTGCAGAGTTGAATTCCACCGGGTAGGCACAACGTATTTTATCCGGTGAAGTGGCAGGCCCAACGACTTCTGTAGAGATGTAAGTCGCTGAGCTGCGGGATGCGAACGGCGGAAGTGAGCACACAGCGACCGTGCCCTCTGCAGAAGGCCATCTAGTATGCGTTAGTGGGCTAAAAATTGCTGGACAACCAGGTTCAACACGTGAGCCATACAAGGCACATGTGTGACATTGCCCCAGCGAAGGGCCGCACCCAGGTTTGCAGCATTGTCGCACACGGCCTTCCCTGGTTTCAGGTCCAGTGGAGACAACCATTCATGAAATTGGTTCTCCAGAGCTGACCACAACTCCTCAGCTGTGTGACTCACATTTCCCAGACATTTCAAAGTAAAAACCGCCTGATGACGTTGAGTCCTACTGTCAGCATAGTAAGGAGGTGTGCAGGATCCCTTCTGCGCAGTTAGAAAGCTTGTGGCATGACCAGACAGGCTTTGGGTGTAGGTGGAAGACCGAGAGGAGGTTGAGGAGGCAGAAGCAGTGGAGGAACTTTGACATAAAGAGGATTGACGCACAACTCGTGGGGACGGCAAGACTTGGACAGCAGCCCCTTGTCCTGCTGTCACCATAGTTACCCAGTGCCCAGTCAGCGACATGTAACGCCCCTGTCCATGCCTACTCGTCCAAGTGTCTGTGGTGAAATGCACCCTGTCACACACAGAGTTTCTCAAAGAAGCGGTGATGTTGTGTGCGACATGCTGGTGGAGCGCAGGCACACCTTTTTTGAGAAGTAGTGCCGACTGGGCATCTGGTACTGGGGCACTGCGACGGACATAAGGTCTCGAAAATCCTCTGTGTCCACCAGTCGGAAAGGCAGCATTTCTGTAGCCAAGAGCTTGCAGATGGTGAAATTCAACCTTTTAGCTTTCTCATGGCTAGGAGGAAATGGTCTTTTACTTGTCCACATCTGAGGGACCGAGGGCTGGCTATTGTGCTTAGACGGGGTTGATAAGGGTGTCCCCGGAAAACTGCCGGTCTGTGAGGAAGATGCAGGCGGACATGTTAGGTTGCCTTGATCCAAAGGTGGTGCTATCGATGTCGGACAGCGCTCAACACCAGCTGGTGTTACCACCTCCAAAGAAAACGATGACCTGCCAATCACGCTGGCTGTTGCGGGTAAAGAGGTGGCAGGTCTGCGCCCCAAAACAGGTGTGACTGATGTCCCCCCAGTCACAGAGGATGAAGACGCCGCGGATGCACAAGATATGGCAGACGGTGGTTGGCCCGGCCGGCTAGGCCGCATTGTAGCACACTGAGCTTCCCACTGCAACTTATGCTTCATGTCCATGTGCCGGTTCATGCATGAAATACTCAAACTATGTATTTTTTGGCCTCTACTTAGCTATTGCTGACAAATGTTACAGATAACACGAGTTGGGTCATCTTTATCGATCTGAAAAAATGCCCAGGCTATGCAAGGCTTAGCACCCATGCGACCTGAAGAGCCACCACGACTTGAGGTGAGAGGCAGAGTTGTGTTTGAGGATGCAGTTGTTGACGTGCTTCCAGTACTACGTCTCTGTCTAGGAAGGCGCAACCTGACCTCGTCGTCACTAGCATCTTCCTCCACCTCCTCTGCTGACCTCATCTCTTGGCTGACTGTGGGTTGACAGTAAGTGGGATCTCCAACCTCATCATCATCACCCTGTGCGTTATCACACCCGTCGTCCTCAGAGCCAACCTGTTCCTGCCCTGACAAAAAACTAAAGTTGTCGCTCCAATCAGGTATTTGAGTCTCATCATCGTCTTCCTCATTGTCTCCACCAACAGGAGTTACAGTTTGGGAAAGAGGGTCTACATTATAGTCAGAACCTTCTGCGTCTGGTCCTGGATCCGATTCATAAAGATTCTGGGCATCAGTGCAGATCATTTCCTCGTCTGGAT
Source organism: Phyllobates terribilis (assembly GCF_046119375.1). Lineage (NCBI taxonomy): Eukaryota > Metazoa > Chordata > Amphibia > Anura > Dendrobatidae > Phyllobates > Phyllobates terribilis. The sequence goes on from NW_027362764.1 coordinate 452,489,600, forward strand.
TCACAGAAGCGCTGGAGTCGACCTCTGATTCCCAGGCTATAGTATGAGTAAACAGCTCTGCAGACTCAACCATCTGTTCTACCTCATACTCAGACGGGCAGCTGGAGATTTGGGAGCTGTGAGGAAGCAAGTGCGATTGGGGTGACACCTTTGAGGACTGGAGTATTTGTGATGTTGAAGTTGATGTGGAGGAGAGCCCACTTAAAGGAGCACTTGATATCCGTTGAAGCACCTGCTGTTTTTGTGCCTCATGTGGAATTTGTAGCGATTGGCGTGGCAATAAGAAAGGGATCTTATCACATTGTCCGCTAAAAGAAGTAGACATTTTAGTTTGGCTGGAAGATGGTCTTTCTTCTGCAGATGTTACTGTTGCTTTAACACCTACCCCACGGACACAACCTTTTTTCCCCTTCCCAACACGCCTATTCCCCTTTCCACCAGCAGCAGGCCTTTTTCCACTCATTTTGGTGGTTAACTAATTCACAACTCTGGAGTTGTTTGCACAAAAAAACAATGGATGGGAACCGAGCAGAGCTGAGTGGCCAAACTGTGGTATTAGGCCAAAACTATTGGCTCGGTTAGATGCAGAAAAAAATTATATTCAATTTGCAACCTGATGGAGGTCAGTATAGATGGACTAATAGAGAAAGTCCCACACACTGCTAGAAGGCCAAATATTTTTTCAGAGCTAGATGCAGAAAAAAATTGTTTTCAGTTTGCAACCTGATGGAGGTCAGTATAGATGGACTAATAGAACAAGTCCCACACACAGCTAGAAGCCCAAATATTTTTTCAGAGGTAGATGCAGATAAAAATTATTTTTAATTTGCAACCTGATGGAGGTCAGTATAGATGGACTAATAGAGAAAGTCCCACACACTGCTAGAAGGCCAAATATTTTTTCAGAGCTAGATGCAGACAAAAAATTATTTTTAATTTGCAACCTGATGGAGGTCAGTATAGATGAACTAATAGAGAAAGTCCCACACACAGCTAGAAGCCCAAATATTTTTTCAGAGCTGGATGCAGATAAAAATTATTTTTAATTTGCAACCTGATGGAGGTCAGTATAGATGGACTAATAGAGAAAGTCCCACACACTGCTAGAAGGCCAAATATTTTTTCAGAGCTAGATGCAGAAAAAAATTATATTCAGTTTGCAACCTGATGGAGGTCAGTATAGATGGACTAATAGAACAAGTCCCACACACAGCTAGAAGCCCAAATATTTTTTCAGAGGTAGATGCAGATAAAAATTATTTTTAATTTGCAACCTGATGGAGGTCAGTATAGATGGACTAATAGAACAAGTTCCACACACAGCTAGAAGCCCAAATATTTTTTCAGAGGTAGATGCAGAAAAAAATTATATTCAGTTTGCAACCTGATGGAGGTCTGTATAGATGGATTAATAGAACAAGTCCCACACACAGCTAGAAGCCCAATATTTTTTCAGTGGTAGATGCAGAAAAAAAATATATTCAGTTTGCAACCTGATGGAGGTCAGTATAGATTGACTAATAGAGAAAGTCCCACACACTGCTAGAAGGCCAAATATTTTTTCAGAACTAGATGCAGAAAAAAATTATATTCAGTTTGCAACCTGATGGAGGTCAGTATAGATGGACTAATAGAATGATGCTATGCCCAAAAGATTTTACTTCACTAGGTGCAGTAAAAAAATTGGTATTCTATACACAGGTGGTATATCTTGCAACACAGATAGGCTACTCCACTGACTAACACACTCTGCAATAGGCCAAAAAGGATTAGCTTTGCTAGATTCAGCCAAATGCTGTGAAAAAAACTTGCACAGCACTGGCACAGACCTGCCTGGCAAAAACTGATAGGAACTGATGTAACCTAGTCCTAAAAAGGACTGCAATTACAATTAGTCTTTACTCCCACAATCTATCTATTTAAGAGCACAGACCTGCCTGATAAAAGTCGTAGGAAATGCTGTAACCTAGTCCTTAAAAGGACTGCAATCACAACTATTCCCTACTCCCAAGCTATCTGTAGATTTGTGCGAAAATTGGCTTGAAATTAACAAGGTATAGCGCACACAGCAACAGCGGTGCCGTCTAACACGCAGCTGCAGCAGTGAGAAAATGGTGGCGATGGGGAAAATGGCTTGGTCTTATAGGGCAAGGACATGTGACATACACTGCCAATGACACATGCCCTTGCTTGTGTGAAAAAAGCACTTCGCTCCGTGTGTGCGCTGCTGATAGGCTGACAGATTGTACCTCCCCACTGTAAATGCGGGAAAGAGAAAAAAAAATGGAGATCTTCATTATTCCTGCAGAGATCCATCCCCTGCCCCTCCCCCCACCCCGCTGTACACTCAAACTGCGTATTAACATTAATTTTCATCATTACTGAGAAAAAATCCAGTTATGATTTTGGTGCACGAACAGTTATCGAACATAACTTCGAACAGCCGAATTTTTCTCAAATCGTTCGTGTTCGCCGAACGGCTCGAACACCGCCCAAAACAGCTCGAATTTGAGATTGGCGAACAGTTCGAGTAGAACAACGCTCATCTCTAGTTATAAACTTCTGTGAAACACTTGGGTGTTCAAGGTGCTCAACCCACATTTACATAAGTTCCCTGAGGGGTCTAGTTTGCAAAATGGTTTCACTTGTAGGGGGTTTCCACTTTCTAGGCACATCAGGGGCTCCCCAAATGAGACATAGCATCCGCTAAGTATTCAAGCAAATTTTACATTCAAAAAATCAAATGGCTCCCTTCCGAGCTATGCCATGCACCCAAACAGTGGTTTTCCCCCAACATATGGGGTATTGGAATGCTCTGGAGAAATTGCATAACAAATTTTGGGGTCAAATTTCCTGTTACTCTTGCGAAAATAAAAAAAATTGGATCTAAATTAACATTTTTGTGAAAAAAGTTAAAGGTTCATTTGTTTCCACTTTCCAAAAATTCCTGTGAAGCACCTGAAGGGTTAATAAACTTATTGAATGTGGTTTTGAGCACCTTGAAGAGTGTAGTTTTTAGAATGGTTTCACTTTTGGGTATTGTATTTCATAAAGACCCCTCAAAGTCACTTCAAATGTGATTTGGTCCCTAAAAAAAAATGGTTTTGTAAATTTTGTTGGAAAAATTAGAAATCGCTGTTGAAATTTTAATCCATATAACTTCCTAATAAAAAAAAAATGTTGGTTCCAAAATTGTGATGATGTAAAGTAGACATTTGGGAAATGTTATTAAGTATTTTGTGTGACATATCTCTCTGATTGAAAGGTTTGAAAATGGCAACATTTTCCAAATTTTTGCCAAATTTCCGTTTTCTTCAGAAATAAACACCAACCATATCAAATAAATTTTACCACTATCATGAGGTACAATATGTCATGAAAAAAAAATCTCAGAATCAGTGGGATCCATTTAAGCGTTCCTAAATTATTACCACATAAAGTGACAGTGGTCAGAATTGTAAAAATTGGCATAGTCATTAAAGTGCAAACAGCCTTTGGGGGTAAAGGGTTTAAGAGTTGGAATTGGAGGGGCAGACATTAAACAAAAGGTGGGGCGGTACATGTTGCTTACGTTCTCAAATCTTAGTAAGTAGTGATGGGCAGTCCGGCTCTTTTTGGTGATCCGGCTCATTCGGCTCCGCTCACCAAAAAGAGTCGGCTCTTTTTGGCTCAATAAACGGCTCTTCTTGCAAATAGTGTTGCTTTTCCCATGGTTATCAATCCAGTCATTACACTTTAAAGCCTGTGCCCCATTATACACCTGTGCAGGTGTCTAGTGAAGCATTAAAGACTGCTTTTTTGTATTGCCATTTTCTCAGATTGTAACTCCTGTGAACAGGAACTCTCCCCCAGGAGAGGCTGGTACTAGTACAGGCTAATTTGCATATTAATCACTAAAAAAAAGACTCACCTACTGTATACAACAGCTATAATAAACAAAAAATTAAAAAGGGAGGCTTCTAAATGATAAAGTAGAGGAGACATAGGTGAGCAATAGGGATACTGGCCCTACTTGTGACCTAGTTGTTACCCTAACCTTGCCGTAATATGGCACCCCCACGCGACGTCGGCTTGCCCTCACAAACTCTAATAGAACCTTCAAAAATAATGAAAACACCACTGTGAAAAAAAAACACTTATGTGTGACAGTAAAGAGTCATTATGACGGAGACACTAAATGGATGCAAATCTTATCTAGTAAGGTACTCAATTCACAAATATCTTGAATAGTGGGGATCAGGGGTATTGGTTGCTAAGAGCGAACTGTAATTGGGTCTAGTTTGTCAAATAGACATATCATATACAAGGACACCTGGGATACTGACCCTATTTTTTGGCCTAGTAGTATCTCTACCTTGCCACGGAGGTTGGGGGTTGCTGTGATCAACACCAGCAGGGGACCATGATGAGAGTAGTAGTCTGCTCACGCAGTGTCTAACTGTAAAAATAGAAAAAATAATGTACTCACCTATCCTAAATGTCCCCAACTGTAATCCTCTTGATCGCTCATGCAGCGATGTCGGGGAGAATTACTCCTCCAGCGAGTGGGCCCTGGACCTCAGTGAGTGACAGGACACCATTCGCCGAGTGCAGCGGGCCCACTCGCTGCGAGAGTGATTCTCCCCGACTTCGCTGTATGAGCGGTGAGGAGGATTACAGGGGGGACATTTAGGACAGGTGAGTATAATGATTTTTCTTATTTTTACAGGTGTATACAGTGGGAGCAGAATACTACTCTCATCATTATCCCCTGTTGGTGCTGATCGCAGTGCAGGCAGGGAACCATGATGAGGGCAGCGTTCAGCACCCGGCGCTTGGGAATAGTGCTAACTGTCCACTGGTTCCCAGGCGCTGGTACGTGTCACATGGATGGCATCTGTGTGCGACATGTGTTTACACGGACCCATTGACTTGAAAGGGACTGTGTGATCCGTGTTGCACATGGACACACAATCTGTGGAAACATGCTGACATGTACGCAGACCCATTCTTCTGAATGTGTGTCAGTGTCTCGTCTCCGGTACGTGTGGAAACTGTCACAACTTGTACTGGACGCTCAACGTGTTAAAGAGCCCTAATAAAGAAGTGTGATTTTTTTCTTAATTACCAACGTGTCCACAAAAATGCGATCCATTTTATTCGAAAATTAACATGATCTGTAAAAGCCATTTAAAAAAAAAATACTGAATTTCAGAATTGCGCCATTGTGGTCACAATTCCACAAAAGAAATGCATTAAGAAGCAATCAATGCATCAAAATATAAATATAAATATAAATATATATATATATATATATATATATATATATATATATATATCAGTGCCAGATGTTTTGGAAAATTGCAACTCAAATATTTTTTTCACCCCAATAAAATAAAAAAAAAAAAAAAATCACAAGCCCACACAACATTTTTTATTTTCCCGTTGGCAAGGCCAAAGTTACAGCTTTGAAGAAGGGGAGGGAAAAATGAAAGAGCAGAGATGACAAAAAACTGGCATTGCATGATTGCATACTTAAGGGGTTAAAAGGTTGGCCATGGCAGGTAGAGGCCTTTGTGTTTCACTCAGTGCTGCTGACTTATTATATGGTTATTTTACATATACCTGTATCTTGCCTCAGATTTCTATTATTACATTCCCACTGTAGAGCAACAGTAAATACAGAAAACAATGACTGGTAGAAATCCTCCTCCTTTTATTTACCCAAGATCTGCCTCACCTCACTGCAGTGACTCTGCCTCATATACTGCAGCTGCCAACACTGTCACCCACCACTATATATGCAAAAGACAGCCCAAGTTCTCTTTGAGATGTCCAGAGTAGTGATGAGCAAGCACTAAAATGCTCGGGTGCTCGATGCTCGGGTCGAGCAAATTGGAATACTCGGGTGCTCAACCCGCACAACGAGCCCAATTTAAGTCTTTGGGAAGCTCGAGCAATTTTCATGCGGATCCCCCCGGCGGTCTGCAGAGGGCCTAAAAATTTCCCAAATTGATGGGAATAGTGCTCAAATGACATGGGAACAGCATGGGGAAGACCCCTGGAGGCATATCTGACTCCCAGATCCCTGCTGTCAACAACGTTGACAGAATATTACGCCACTTTTACGGACTCACAATAAAACATACAAATATTAAACCAAAATGGATTTTCCTGGGAAACATGTTAAGGAACATCCTTTCCAGGGTAATGACTTGTATAGAAGGCAAAATAAATAACCAAAAATACTCCTCCACATCTTGGGCTATGTTCAGACGTAGCGTTTTAGATACGTTTTTGCACTTTTGCATTGCTTTCAACAAAGACAAATGCATTCACTGGGAAATGTCATTTTAACATTTTACAACCTTATCTGGCCATGTGGTGTGTGACACATCCTCAGATACATGCATACAGTGCTGAAAAGACATGGGCACAGCATGGGGAAGACCTCTGGAAGCATCTCTGACTCCCAGGTCACTGCCTAAAAGTGTGCCCATCATAAGTGATCCTTGGCGCATGCGAAGATGCCAACCGCCATGCACCTGTCATCGCAGACTTGCAACAATGACCGTCCACATCCTTGTCCCAGTGCAGCGTTCAGTTGTCCCTACCCCATTCCTTGGAATGCAAGCACAAGTATGCAGCCAGCCACTCACCCACCCACAGGCTGCAATACTATACTGCCAAATTTTTGACAGCTGCTTGCACTTGAAATGTTGCCTTTTAGGCTCGTGGAGGCGGAAGCTGTCCACAATCTTATGGCGGCGGCGACCGGATATCCATACTCGGTCTCCAACCGTCACTATTTGTCCCTGTGTCATCTCCGCCTCCCACAAGCATGGGTCCCACAGCATTACCCGTGCCCTCCCCAGTGAACTTATTGAGAGGAAAGCCTACCCACAAACACGTGGTCAAGTGAATGTGGCCAGGGACGGTACAGAGCCCGTCCACAGCTTTATTTGCTGAGTTGTATTTCACCACAGCCATATTCTTTAGCTTGGTGAATGGACTTGGGAAACCATCTACACAGCTGTCATTTCTCCCAGGAAGTCCTCTAAAGCTGCTTTCACTTGAAATGTGGCCTTTTAGGCTCGTGGAGGCAGAAGCCTTTCATAACCTTATGCCGGGGGTGGCCGGGTGTTCATACTCAGTCCCCAGCCATCACTATTTCTCCTGGTATCGTCTCCACCTTCCACAAGCATGGGTCTCACAACATTACCCGTGCCCTCACCGGTGCACTTATTGGGAAGGACTGCCTAACAACAACACGTGGTCAAGTGAATGTGGCCAGGGACTGTACGGAGCCAGTCCACACCTTTTCTGGCTGAGAGTTGTATTTCACCACAGCCATATTCTTTAGCTCTGTGAAAGGACTGGCATAGAGGGAAACCGTATCTACTCTGGATGTCATTTCTCCCAGGAAGTCCTCCAATGCAGCTTGCTGCAGAAGCAATGGCAGCCCGTCCAATATCAACTCGCACTTGTCGGTGGTGCTTTGACACACAAACGTCTTTCTTTGCGCATTTAATTTCATGACTACAGAGTGGGGCAATTGCCTGATCTGCAGCACGGTTTGAGAAATAAAATGCATAAGCACGTTCCAATCCACATTAAAAAAACAGCCATAGAGTGTCCAGGAACCTTCCCCCACACTTTTCTTAGCCAGGGCTTCTTCTCAGCAGGGCTGGACGGACCCACCAGAAAACCGGAGACTCCTCCGGTGGGCCCTGGCTTTTCCATCAGGAGAGTTCATAGTGCCGAGGTGAGGCCAAGATGATGATAGAGGCCACCATCTGCTTAGTTTTCTGTTACTTGGAATGCAAGCGCAAGTGAGCAGCCAGCCACCCACCCACCTACCCACAGGCCACAATACTAAACTGCCTGATTTCTGGGCAGCTGCTTGAACTTGAAATTTGGCTTTTTCGGCTCATGGAGGCGGAAGGTTTTCACAGCATCATGCCTTATGCCTCGTGTCCATACTCGTTCCCCAGCCGTCACTAGTTCTCCCAGTGTTGTCTCCGCCTTCTACAAGTGTGGGTCCCTAAGCAATACTGCTGATACTTTTCTGTGGGAATTTGCTTGCTTCCTACCAGACTGGAATATTTCCAGTAAACTATGGTACGACGCCATGGTATTAGCACTGCCACCAGTACCAGCAATCCCCAATTTCCTTCTCTGGAATTTTATTTAGTAGACTCAGTGGCTGCCCAAATATATTAGTTTCTCACAAAGGAGCTGAAGATAGAGTGGCAGTAGGTGCAAGTTTCTCCAGCCTGTTAGATATTAGAGGGTGAACGGCAGCACATTGGATCAGTGGTTAGCACTGAAGCCTTGCAGTGCTGGGATCCTGGGTTCAAATCCCAGCAAGGATAACATCTGCAAGGATTTTTTATGTTCTCCTCGTGTTTGCGTGGGTTTACACCTCAGTAAAAAAGCAGCCATAGAATGTCCGGGAACCTTCCCACACACTTTTCTTAGTCAGGACTGCTTGTCGGCAGGGTTGGATGGTCCCACCAGAGAATCCACTGGTGTGCCCTGGCTTCTCCATCAGGAGAGTTCATGATAGCGCTAACTTTGCAGCTGCTATGGGGCTCTTGAACGGGAGAGAAAGGTGAGCCCTCAGAATCAAATCCTCTGGTGGGCACAATGTTTTTCAATCTGAAACAGCTTCTCAGTTGTATTTCACCACAGCCATATTCTTTAGCTTGGTGAAAGGACTGGCGTAGAGGGAAACCGTATCTACTGCAGCTGTCATTTCTCCGTCATCATGTTCCGCCCATTGTCACACACGACCATGCCTGGATGTTTGTTCAGCGTTGAGAGCCACAGATCAGGCTGCTGTGTTACAGCTTTGAACAACTCTGCAGTGCTGGGCGGTTTGTCACCTAAGCATTAAGCATGTTATCTTCAGCACAGCCTGTTGCCGCTTGGCCAAGGCAGTGCTGCAGTGCTATCAGCTTGTGACTGATGTGGTCATTTCGGAGATGGAGGAGAAGGTGCAGGAGGTGAACAATGTGATTACATTGAGGTTACATTGGTGTCTCTGTTTTCTATACTAAAGAAAGATCCTACTGTTTTGTTTTTTTTACATTATTTTTTAAGACAAATGCATTCACCGGGAAATGTCATTTTAACATTTTACAACCTTATCTGGCCATGTGGTGTGTGACACATCATCAGACACATCCTGTTTCATTTATTATGGAGGGACTCTGAAAGTATCAAAGCCTATTTTTATAGGGCCATCAGGCGGCCCTTACTATTCTTAAAAGGCCAGCAGTTGGCCCTCGCTCTTGTTAGAGAGCCATCAGCCTCCTATGCTTTGTTGTTCCCATTATTATTACATGAGTGGGCCTCCTATACTGTTATTGCGTATGCAGTGACTGCAAAGGCTGCCAAAAATTTGGACGCAACCCAATACCCGTTTGAAGGGACATAGAGGAGGGTCTCAGTAAAAAAAATGTTCCCATTATAAAGGAGCGGGTCGCCTATAGTGGTAATGCCCATGCTGTGACTGCAAGGGCTGCCAAAATTTGGGAAAAAAGCCACTAACAATTTAAAGACACATAGAGCAGGGCCAAAGTAACGAGTCCGACATTTTCCTTTTAGAAAGGAGAGGGTCTGCTATACAGTTATAGGGTATGCAGTGAGTCCAACGACTGACCAAATTTAGGAAAAACCCCATTAACAATTTAAAGACACATAGAGCAAGTCCACAGTAACAAGTACAACATGTTCCCATTAGAAAGGAGATGGTCTGCTATACAGTATTAGGGTATGTAGTGAGTCCAACGGCTGACCACATTTAGGAAAAACCTCACTAAGAATTTAAAGACACATAGAGCAGGGCCACAGTAACAAGTACGACATGTTCCCATTAGAAAGGAGAGGGTCTACTATACAGCTATAGGGTATGTAGTGAGTTCAATGGCTGACCAAATTTTGGAAAACCCCACTAAGAATTTAAAGACACATAAAGCAGGCCCACAGCATCAAGTACGACATGTTCCCATTAGAAAGGAGAGGGTCTGGTAAACAGTTATAGGGTATGCAGGAGTCCAACGGCTGATCAAATTTAAGAAAAACCCCATTAACAATTTAAAGATACATAGAGCAGGGCCACAGTAACGACAAATTTACATTAGAAAGGAGAGAGTCTGCTATACAGTTATAGGGTATGAAGTGAGTCCAACGGCTGACCAAATTTAGGAAAAACCCCACCAACAAATTAAAGACACATAGAGCATGGCCACAGTAACGACAAACTCCCATTAGTAAGTAGAGGGTCTCCCATAGTGTTGGCCTATGCAGTGAATGCAAGGGCTGCCAAAAATTTGGAGGCACTCCAATGCCCCTTGGAAGAGACTTAGAGGGCCTCATAAAATTATTTTCCCATTAGAAAGGAGCGGGTCTCCTATACTTGTAATGCCCATGCAAGTGTAAGAGCTGACAAATATTTACCCCTGGGGGGTGTATATGAGCATCATAAACACCCTTTAACCCCTTTAAAGCCCATGGCATACTAATACGTGTCTGTGCCCTGGGACTTAAGAGCCTGACCCATATTAATACGTCATTCCGATCGAGCGCGCACACAGGCTGTGGGGGCGCGATCGCCGCCGGGTGTCAGCTGATTGTCACAGCTGACACCCGGTACTATGTGCAGGTAGCGGTCCTGTACCGCTCCTGGCACATTAACCCCCGCAATGCTGCAATCGAAGTCGATCGCAGCATTGCGGTGGCTAAGGGGAGGTGATCGGTATACTCACCACCTCTTCCGACCTCCAGCGTTGTCTGCCGCGGCTTCCCGGGTGTTGCCATGACGACCCGATGTCATCATGACAACATCCAGGTCACCAGACAGCAGGAAGATTTTTTGGTCATGCGCAGTGCATGACCAAACAATCTTCTCACTGTGCAGCGCTGACTGCCTGCATGGCACAGAGATGGTGCTCCATCCCTATGCTATACAGGCGATCAGAATACAAAAAAGTGAAAGTCCCTAAGTGGGACAAAGTAAAAAAGTAAAAAAACTCTCAGAAAGTGAAAAAAAAAAAATTGTAAAAATATAAAAAATAAAATAAAAAAAATATTCCACTAAAAATAAAAATATAATGTACCCATCAATAAATATTATGAAAAAAAAAACAATAAAAGTACACATATTTGATATCACCGCGACCATAACAACCTGACCTATAAAACTGTCCCACTATTTAACCCCTTCAGTGAACACGGTAAAAAATAAAAATAAAAAATGAAACAAAAAACAATGCTTTATCATCATACTGCCAAACAAAAAATGGAATAACACACGACAAAAAAGACGAATATAAATAAAAATGGTACCACTGAAAATGTCATCTTGTCCCGCAAAAAACAAGCTGCCATACAGCTCCATCATCCGAAAAATCAAAAAGTTATAGCTCTCAGAATAAAGCGATGCAAAAAAATATTTTTTTCTATAAAATAGCTTTTATTGTGTAAAAGCGCCAAAACATAGAAAAACGATATAAATGTGGTACCGCTGTAAACGTACTGACCAGAGGAATAAACCTGCCTTATCAATTTTACCACACGCGGAGGAGAATAAATTTTTTAAAAAAAAAATCAATTCCTGAATTGTTGGTTTTTGTTTATTCTGCCTACCAAAAGCTGGAATAGAAAGTGATCAAAAAATTTCACGTGCCTGAAAATGGCACCAATAAAAACGTCAACTAAACCCGCAAAAAACAAGCCATCACATGACTCTGTAGGCCAAAATATGGAAAAATGATCGCTCTCAAAATATGGCGATGCAAAAACTAGATTTTACAAAATATGTGTCTTTTAGTGTGTGACAGCTGTCAATCATAAAAACCCGATATGATTCTGGTATCTCTGCAGTCCCACAGACCCAAAGAATAAGGTCGTCTAATCACTTATACTGCACTAGGAATGGCGTAGAAAATAAACGCTAGGGCAGGGGTTGGGGTTAGGGTTGTGCTAATGTTAGGGTTGGGGTTAGGGTTGTTTTTTTTTTCAAAAGTAAAAAAAAAAAAAAATGACGACGATATGGCAACTAGTGTTGAACGCAAGTGCTCGCTATTTGAGTTTGCATCGGGTGCTCAGGCTTGCACTGAGTATCGCGGGTGCTCGAGTCTCTGCCCCATATGCTTCGCGGCCAAAAAAACCTTGCGGGGATTGCCTGCCATGCACGAGCGATTCCCGCATGCTATTTTTGGGGTGTCTAATAACCGTGAAACATGCGGGCGGGGACTCTAGCATTTCACTTGAGCACCCGTGGTACATAGTGCATACCTGAGTACCCGATGCAAACTCAAGTAGCGAGCACTTGCGCTCAAGACTAATGACAACTTATTCAATATGATGACCTAATGTCATCAAATTCTGTGTCGTACCTCTAGGTTCAAAATGTTCACTATACCCCTTGATAAAATCCTTGAGGGGTGTAGTTTCCAAAATGGGGTCACTTGTGGGGGGTTTCAACTATTATAGCACATCAGGGGCCCTCCAAACGCGACATGGAGTCCGCTCTCGATTCCAGCCGATTTTGCATTCAAAAAGTCACACAGTGCTCATTCCCTTCTGAACACTGCCGTGCGCCCAAACATTGTATTTTCCCCACATACAGTATGGGGTATTGGCGTACTCAGGAGAAATTGTACAAATGTTTTTGGGGTCCATTTTCTCCTCTTACCCTTGAGAAAATAAAAAATCATCATTTTTGTGGAAAAAGTTAGATTTTTTTATTTTCATGGCTCCATGTTATAAACTTCTGTAAAGGACTTGGGGGTTCAAGGAGCTCACGACACATCTAGATAAGTTCCCTGAGGGGTCTAGTTTCCAAAATGGTGTCACGTGTGGGGAGTTTCTACTGTTTAGGCACATCAGGGGCACATCCGCTACTTATTCAAGCAAATTTTACAATCAAAAAGTCAAATGGCGCTCCTTCCCTTCCGAACCCTGCCACGCGCCCAAACAGTGGTTTTCCCCCACATATTGGGTATCTGCTTACTCAGAAGAAATTGCACAGCAAACTGCATAGTGCAAATTCTTCTGTTAACCTTATGAAAATGCAAAAATGGGGGCTGAAAAATATTTTTGAGGGAAAAATGTGAAAATTGTATTTTTACTGCTCAATGTTATAAACTTCTGTGAAGCACCTGGGGGTTCAAGGTGCTCACCCGACATCTAGATAAGTTCCCTGAGGGGTCTAGTTTCCAAAATGGTGTCACTTGTGGGGGGTTTCCACTGTTTAGGCACATCAGGGGCTCCCCAAATGCAACATGGCGTCCGCTAATTATTCAAGCTAATTTTACATTCAAAAAGTCAAATGGCGCTCCTTCCCTTCCGAACCCTGCCATGCGCCCAAACAGTGGTTTTCCCCCACATATGGGGTATCTGCTTACTCAGGAGAAATTGCACAACAAATTGCATGGTGCGATTTCTCCTGTTACCTTTATGAAAATGCAAAAGTGGGGGCTGAAAAACATTTTTGTGGGAAAGATGAGAACATTTTATTTTTACGACTCAATGTTATAAACTTCTGTGAAAAAAGTTAAATGTTAATTTTTTTCTTCCACATTCCAAAAATTCCTGCGAAGCACCAGAAGTGTTAATAAAGTTCTTGAATGTGGTTTTGAGCACCTTGAGGGGTGCAGTTTTTATAATGGTGTCAATTTTGGTATTTTCTGTCATAAAGACCCCTCAAAGTGACTTTAAATATGATGTGGTCCCTAAAAAAATGTTTTTGTAAATTTTATTGGAAAAATGAGAAATCGCTGGTCAACTTTTAACCCTTATAGCTCCCCAATAAAAATAAATTTTGGTTCCAAAATTGTGGTGATGTAAAGTAAACATGTGGGAAATGTTATTTATTAACTATTTTGTGTCACATATCTCTCTCATTTAAGGGCATAAAAATTCAAATTTTGAAAATTGCAAAATTTTCAAAAGTTTCGCTAAATTTCTGTATTTTTCACAAATAAACGCAAGTGATATCGAAGAAATTTTACCACAATAATGAAGTACAATATGTAACGAAAAAATAATCTCAGAATCAGGGGGATCTGTTGAAGCGTTCCAGAGAAAATACCTCATAAAGTGACAGTGGTCAGAATTTTAAAAATTGGCCAAGTCATTAACGTGCAAACCACCTTGGGTTGTAAAGGTGTTAAAAAAATGATGTGGGTGTTGCATCACGGACCATGGTCACACGGGTGATATGGTGGTGGAGGAATGAGGAGAAGGAGGAAGACAAGAGCAAATAGCCAAAATTAGGAAGCATATACCTATGTGTGGGTGTGAAGAGGTGCCTGGGAATACACCTCACAAAAAAAGACACTGGATTTGAGTTTATGTTATGCTGCTATCATTAGGTGGTGTTGAGAAGTCTGGCCCAATCCAGCCCTTGTTCATTGTTATAAGAGTCAGCATGTCAGCATTTTCAGCTGACAGGCGGATGCGCTTATCAGTTGTAATTCCACCAGCGGCACTAAAAACCAGCTCTGACAAAATGCTAGCAGAAGGGGCATCCCAAGACCTCCAAGGCATAGACAGAAAGTTCATTCCATGTATCCAGCTTGGATACCCAATAATTATAAGGCACAGAGGAATCACGGAGGATGTTGGTACAGTGGGTAAGGTATTCTCTCAGCATCTTCCCAAACTTTGCACTCCTTGTGAGAGTACCCCACACCTCAGGCCCTGTGCGATGGGAGTGGCTGAGAAAATTCTCCCAGAACTTTGACAGTGCTCCCCTGCTGGATTGAAGCTGTGTGTCTCTCGCTTGTACTCCTTGGTTGTCCAACGAAGTGTGCTCTCTGCCGCCAGCGTTTTCAGATGGGAATTTTTTTAATAGTTCCAAAACAAGGGCCTTCTGGCACTGCCCCATTTTTGTAGACCTGTCCACATCAGGAATAAGAGATATAAAGTTCTCCTTGTAGCATGGATCTAGAAGTGTCACCATCCAGTAATGACTGTCACCCAAAATTTTGAGAACGCGAGGGTCATGGGAAAGGCTGCGTAGCATAAACTCAGCCATGCGTGCCAGACTGGTAACAGGCAAGACTTCCGTGTCCTCACCTACAGGATGACTGACCATGCTCTCCTCCTCCTCTCTATCCTCTGGCCATTCTCGCTGAACAGACGGTATAACAGTTGTGCAGGTAGTACCTCCTCCTCCTCTTCCTCATTGTCACCCAATCCACATTGGGATGAGATGAGGCTGGGCTGTGTGTAATCCTACTGTATTTTTCCTTGCTCCATCTCATCGTGCTCCGCCTGCAATGCATCCTCTATGATTGTGAGCAGAGAGCATTTCAGAAGACAGAGAATCGGGATGGTGATGCTAATTATGGCGTCATCGCTGCTCACCATCTTGGTGGAGTCCTCAAAGTTTTGGAGGATGGTGCATATGTCTGACATCCATGTCCACTCCTGAGATCTTATGTGTGGAGTCTGAACTAAATACTCACAGCCTTGTTGATGCTGGTACTCAACAACTGCCCTCTTCTGCTCACAAATCCTTCCTAACATCTGCAGTGTAGAGTTCCAACTCGTGGGGACATCACATACCAGTCTGTGAGCTGGCAGCTGCAAACACTGCTGAAACAAGGCAAGGACGGCGGAAGCTGTAGGTGACTTTCTAAAATGAGCACACAGGCGGCGTACTTTAACAAGCAGATCCAGCAGGTCCAGGTATGATTTGAGAAACCGCTGAACCACGAAGTTAAGCACATGGGCCAGGCATGGTACGTGTGTGAGCTCGCCTCGCCTTAGAGCCGCCACCAGGTTCCGGCCATTGTCACACATGACCATGCCTGGCGGTAGGTTAAGAGGTGTGAGCCACAGATTTGCCTGCTCTTTCAGAGCTGTCCAGAACTCTTCAGCATTATGTGGTTTGTCACCTAAGCATATTAGCTTCTGCACAGCATGTTGCCGTTTGGCCGAGGCAGTGCTGCAGTGCTTCCAGCTTGTGACTGATGTGGTCATTTCTGAGATGGAGGCTGAAGAGGAGGAGGAGGCTGAGGAGGATGAGGTGCAGGAGCTGTATACTGTGGGGGCAACCATGATTGACCTAGGGCCCAAAATCCTTGGTGTCGGGAGGACATGTTCCGTCCCAAGGCCCGACTGGGTCCCAGCTTCCACTATGTTAACGCAGTGTGCCGTCAGCGAGCTGTACCATCCCTGCCCACAAACACTTGTCCACATGTCCGTGGTTAGGTGGACTTTCCCGTTAACTGCGTTGATGAGAGCACGGCTAATGTTTTGGGACACGTGCTTATGTAATGCGGGGACGGCATACCAGGAGAAATAGTGGTGGCTGGGGACAGAGTACTGAGGAACGGCCGCCGCCATCAGGTTGCGGAATGCTTCTGTCTCCATGAGCCTAAAAGGCAACATTTCTAGCACAAGCAGTCGTGAAATGTGGGAATTTAGTAGTGTGGCCTGTGGGGCATTGGCTGAGTATTTGCGCTAGCGTTTCAAGGACAGGGGTATGGACAAGTGAATGCTGCGCTGGGACAAGGATGTGGACGTGCTTCCTGATGCTGTTACTTGAGAGTGTACAATTACAGGTGCAAGGCAGAAGGCATCTTCGCATGCACCATGGACAGGGGATTGGCTTGCATGCAAAACAGAGGAAGAAGCAGTGGTGCCACCAGCAGACACAGTTTCTGGACCTTGGGATTCGGCCCACAAAGTCGCGTGCTTTGCTGCCATTTGCCTGATCATGCTGGTGGTGGTGCGGCTGGTCAGTTTGCCACTCCTGCTGATGCTGGCCTGGCAGGTGGTGCAATTGGCCTTTTTTTGGGTTATCGGCAGAGTCTTTAAAAAACAACCAGACTCGGGATGACCTAACAGTTGTACTGGCACCTTCCTCTGTGTTGGTGTTATGGGGAACGGTTGCCTGCCTTCCGTCTGCGGCAACCACACTGTTTCTTCCTGCCTGTTGGGGTGCTCTGTCTCCCTCCCCCTGTGTGCTGCTGTCATCGCTCTGCATGTACTCCTGCCAGGTTGGATCAGTTAATACATCATTCAACACCTCGTCTTCCACTTCCGCACCCTGGTCCTCCTCCCGACTTTCTGGCAATTGTGTCTCATCATCATCCACCTCTTGTGACACTTTCCCACCCTCGCCTTCGTGTGACCATGGCTCCTCAAATATTTGGGCATCGCTGCATGCGATCTCCTCTTGCCCGAATCTATAAATGGAAAAGTGAACAGCTCTTCGGAGTGTCCAAGTGTGGGATCAGTTGTCTCTGGGAACTCGGCATGGTGGGAGGAAGGAGGTTCAGGGTGAGGAATATGCAGTCCAGACTCATAGCTTCTGAGACTTGACCGTGTGGAAGACAAGGTGGTGGTTGTGGTGTCTAATTAACTGGAACCATTATCTGCTATCCAACCAATAACCTGTTCACACTGCTCCGTGTTCAATAGTGGTATTCTGGGGTCCCCTATTAATTGGGACTGGAAGGTCGAGTGGGAAGATGTGGGTGTTTTTTCTGGCACAATTTCAGCTCTCCCACGGCCTCGACCTCTGCATGCACCATCATCACCATCACGTAAAGTTCTCCGTCCCTTGCCACGTGCCTTGCCCTCACTACAAATGACTGAATTTGAAGCAAACTTATATGTAATCTGTGTGATGGAGAAACCACAGTTTTAAACACCTGGCATGTAGGTATCTATTTTGAACAGCAAACTGGTGTCAATTGCTTCACTGACACACTGAAAAATTTTTTAATGGAGGTCAGGAATGGCTGTATTTTCTGAAAACGTATATGTGATCCGTGTGACCGACAAAACACAGTTTTACATAGCTGGCCTGAAGGTAATTCTTTTGAACAGCAAACTGTTGTCAATTGCTTCACTGACACACTGAAACAAATTTTTAATGGAGGTCAGAAATGGCAATATTTTCTGAAAACGTATATGTGATCTGTGTGAAGGAGAAAACACATTTTTAAATAGCTGGCCTGTAGGTAACTATTTCGAATAGCAAACTGGTGTAATTTGCTTCACTGACACACTGAAAAAATTTATAATGGAGGTCAGAAATGGTAGTATTTTCTGAAAATGTTTATGTAATCCATGTGACCGAGAAAACACAGTTTTAAATACCTGGCCTGTAGGTAATTATTTTGAACAGCAAACTGTTGTCAATTGGTTGACTGACACACTGAAATTTTTTTTTAATGGAGGTCATAAATGGCAGTATTTTCTGAAAAAGTATATGTGATCCGTGTGACCGAGAAAACACAGTTTTAAATACCTGGCCTGTAGGTAACTATTTTGAACAGCAAACTGGTGTCAATTGCTTCACTGACACACTGAAATTTTTTTAATGGAGGTCATAAATGACAGTATTTTCTGAAAATGTATATGTGATCCCTGTGACGGAGAAAACACAGTTTTAAATACCTGGCCTGTAGGTAACTATTTTGAACAGCAAACTGTTGTCAATTGCTTCACTGACACACTGAAATTTTTTTAATGGAAGTCATAAATGACAGTATTTTCTGAAAATGTATATGTGATCCCTGTGACGGAGAAAACACAGTTTAAATACCTGGCCTGTAGGTAAGTAGTTTGAACAGCAAACTGGTGTCAATTACTTCACTGACACACTGAAACACATTTTTAATGGAGGTTAGAAATGGCAATAGTTTCTGAAAATGTATATGTGATCCATGTGATGGAGAAAACACAGTTTTAAATAGCTGGCCTGTAGGTTACTATTTTGAACAGCAAACTGGTGTCAATTGCTTCACTGACACACTGAAAATTTTTAATGGAGGTCAGAAATGGCAGTATTTTCTGAAAACGTACAGTACGGACCAAAAGTTTGGTCACACCTTCTCATTTAAAAATTTTTCTGTTTTCATGACTATTAAAATTGTACATTCACACTGAAGGCATCAAAACTATGAATTAACACATGTGGAATTATATACTTAACAAAAAAGTGTGAAACAACTGAAAATATGTCTTATTTTCTAGGTTCTTCAAAGCAGCCACCTTTTGCTTTGATGACTGCTTTGCACATTCTTGGCATTCTCTTGATGAGCTTCAAGAGGTAGTCACCAGAAATTGTTTTCACTTCACAGGTGTGCCCTGTCAGGTTTAATAATTGGGATTTCTTGCCTTGTAAACGGGGTTGGGACCATCAGTTGTGTTGTGCAGAAGTCTGATGGATACACAGCTGATAGTCCTACTGAACAGACTGTTAGAACTTGTATTATGGCAAGAAAAAAGCAGCTAAGTAAAGAAAAATGAGTGGCCATCATTACTTTAAGAAATGAAGGTCAGTCACTCCGAAAAATTGGGAAAACTTTGAAAGTGTCCCCAAGTGCAGTTGGAAAAACCATCAAGCGCTACAAAGAAACTGGCACACATGAGGACCGCCCCAGGAAAGGAAGACCAAGAGTCACCTCTGCTTCTGAGGATAAGTTTATCCAAGTCACCAGCCTCAGAAATCGCAGGTTAACGGCAGCTCAGATTAGAGACCAGGTCAATGACACACAGAGTTCTAGCAGCAGACACATCTCTTCAACAACTGTTGAGAGGAGACTTTCTGCAGCAGGCTTTCATGGTAAAATAGCTGCTAGGAAACCACTGCAAAGGACAGGCAACAAGCAGAAGAGACTTGTTTGGGCTAAAGAACACAAGGAATGGACATTAGACCAGTGGAAATCTGTGCTTTGGTCTGATGAGTCCAAATTTGAGATCTTTGGTTCCAACCACTGTGTCTTTGTGCGACACAGAAACGGTGAATAGATGGACTCTACATGCCTGGTTCCCACCGTGAAGCATGGAGGAGGAGATGTGATGGTGTGGAGGTGCTTTGCTGGTGACACTGTTGGGGATTTATTCAAAATTGAAGGCATACTAAACCAGCATGGCTACCACAGCATCTTGCAGTGGCATGCTATTCCATCTGGTTTGCGTTTAGTTGGACCATCATTTATTTTTCAACAGGACAATGACCCCAAACACACCTCCAGGCTGTGTAAGGACTATTTGGCCAAGTAGTAGAGTGATGGGGTGCTACGCCAGATGACCTGGCCTCCACAGTCACCAGACCTGAACCCAATCGAGATGGTTTGGGGTGAGCTGGACCGCAGAGTGAAGGCAAAAGGGCCAACAAGTGCTAAGCATCTCTGGGAATTCCTTCAAGATTGTTGGAAAACCATTTCTGGTGACTAACTCTTGAAGCTCATCAAGAGAATGCCACGAGTGTGCAAAGCAGTCATCAAAGCAAAAGGTGGCTACTTTGAAGAACCTAGAATATAAGACATATTTCCAGTTGTTTCACACTTTTTTGTTAAGTATATAATTCCTCATGTGTTAATTCATAGTTTTGATGCCTTCAATGTGAATGTACAATTTTCATAGTCATGAAAATACAGAAAAATCTTTAAATGAGAAGGAGTGTCTAAACTTTAGGTCTGTACTGTATATGTGATCCGTGTGACCGAGAAAACACAGTTTTAAATACCTGGCCTGTAGGTAACTATTATGAATAGCAAACTGGTGTCAATTGCTTCACTGACACACTGAAACAATTTTTTAATGGAGGTCATAAATTTCAGTATTTCTGAAAACATATTTGTGATCCATGTGACGGAGAAAACACAGTTTTCAATAGCTGGCCTGTAGGTAACTATTTTGAACAGCAAACTGGTGTCAGTTGCTTCACTGACACACTGAAAAAATTTTTAATGGAGATCAGAAATGGCAGTATTTTCTGAAAACGTATATGTGATCCGTGTGATGGAGAAAACACAGTTTTAAATACCTCGCCTGTAGGTAACTATTTTGAACAGCAAACTGGTGTCAATTGTTAGAATCTATGTTGTTTTACTATCGGCCATCTTGTTGTGGTTTGCTGGCTTCTTGTCTATTCCTCTGATGCTGGGTGTCTTGTTCACGTGATCTCTTCACTCTTTATTACTCAGCACCTGTCTTCCATTCCCCGCTGGACATCAGTGTTGTTTCGCTTGTGCTCTGGCTACGTTGCCTTGTTTTTTCTTTGTGCTTAGGACAATTGATATTCTGGGACTTCTTGTCCCACCAGTTTTGTTTCCTTTTATCTTAGTTTCTGCAGCTTACTTTTCTTTTAGAAGGTCTCCTGTTTTTGCTCCCTGTCCTTAGATCTTTTAGGGACACCCTTTCCCCTTCCTTCTGGTCTTCGTTTGAGTTCAGTGCAGGAGTGTCGGTGGGGCTATTCACAAGGAATAGTGAAGCTTTTCCCTCCTATTCCTTAGTTCTAAGTTGCAGAACATAACAGTATATCCAGCCCCATTTAAAAAAAAAAAAAAACGTTTTTTTTTTCCTTTTTTCTCTCCTCTCCTCTTCCTGGGTTTTCTTCAGTATGAGTACCATCCAGGAGCTTGCTCAATACTTGCAAGGGTTGACTCGGGAGCTTGCCATTTTACAGCAGTAAGTGAGTAAAAACCCTGCAGAGCACTATGAAGAACCTAAGGTAGGATTTCCTGAGTGTTTCTTGGGGAAACGACAGGATTTTTTTTTCATTTAAAAATGCTTGTTTGTTGTATTTTCGGCTCAGACCTAGATCTTCTGGGAGAGAACTACAGCATGTAGGGATTATTATGTCTCTATTGCGTAAAGAACCTCAAATCTGGATGTTTTCCTTGCCTCCTGATGATCATTGTTTGAGGTCTGTGGAGGCATTTTTTGATGCCATGGGTTTCTGTATGATGATCCTGATCGGGTTTCATCAGCTGAGGCAGAGCTCAGTTGTCTCTATCAGGATTCTCTTGATGCTGAGAGTTATTGCACTCTGTTCAGACGATGGTCTGCAGAGGTCAGATGGAAAGACCCTGCACTCAAGTTTCAGTTTCTGGCAGGCTTGAGTGAAAGGTTTAAAGATTTGCTCATTGCATTCTCTGCACCTGAAACTTTGCAAGTTGCCATACAGTTAGCTATCCGTGTGGATAGAAGGTTGAGGGCCGAACAGAATGAGGAGAAGTTTCCTGTATTGCTGGATTCTGTTTCTCACGATATTCCTGCCGACACTAGGGAACCTATGCAGGTGGGGGCAACGTCATCCCGTTCCAAGGAGAGGGACAGGAGGTTCTCTGAGGGACTTTGCTTGTATTGTGGTAAGGCTGATCATTTTTTAAAGCAATGCGAGGTTCGCTTAAGGAAAGAAAAAAAAGATGGTCAGTAGAAATAACACTCCTGTTTGCATTGCGTTTTTACGCTCTGCTGGGGTATTTTTTCCTGGTAATACCACCTGTCCGGGTCGTTCGATTGAGTTTCAGGTAATGGTGGATTGCTTCTTGAAAAGTAAAAGTTCGGTTCTGAACCTTTGTCATCTTCTTTTCCTGTGGTGGCGATTGATAATACTCCCCTGGAGCATGGGAGCATTCTTCGAAAGGTCACTTGGTTTCCGCTTACTGTGAATATGGAACATGAGGAGCAAATTGACTTATTTGTACTTGCTAAGTTGCCTTCCCCGGTCGTCCTGGGGTTGCCCTGGTTAAAAGTGCATAGTCCTTTGCTGGACTGGTCATCTGGTTCCATAAGATCCTGGGGTCAGGGGTGTTATGCTAAGTGTTGTAATGTTCACATTGCGGCTGTTGTGAAGGTGGAGTTACCTGAACCCATTCAGGATTTTTGGATGTTTTTTTCGGAGGTGGAGTCGAAAGCTTTACCACCTCATAGAGATTACGATTGCGCTCTTGAGTTCGTCCCTGATGCTAAGCTCCCTAAGAGTCGGTTGTTTAATCTGACAATTCCCGAGAGGGAGGCTTTGAAAGAATACCTTCAGACTAGTTTAGCTGCAGGTCACATAAGACCCTCTAAGTCTCCTGTGGCAGTTGAGTTCTTTTTTGTCAAAAAGAAGGATGGGGTCTTAGGCCATGTCTGGATTTTCGGGAGATTAATAAGATCACTGTGCGCAATCCTTACCCATTATCACTTATTCTGGATTTGTTATTGACCGGAGCTAAATGGTTTTCTAAGATTGACCTTCGTGGGGCATATAATTTGCTGCGGGTGAAGGACGGAGATGAATGGAAGACAGCTTTTAACACCCCGGAAGGTTATTTTGAGTGTTTGGTGATGCCTTTTGAGCTTACTAACGCTCCTGCATTTTTTCAAAATTTCATCAATGACATTCTGAGACCCTTGATCGGTAGGAGTGTTACTGTTTATCTGGATGACATTTTGATTTATTCATTGGATTTTGAGTCTCATTGACAGAGAGTCCGTGAAGTTCTTCAGATACTGCGAGATAACACACTCTTTGCTAAATTGTAGAAGTGTCAGTTTGCGGTCCAGAAAACTAACTTTGGGTTACTTTGTCTCTTGTGATGGTTTTTAGATGGACCCGGTGAAAGTTCAGGCTGTGCTTGAGTGGCCGAGGCCTGAGGGTTTGAAGTCCATACAGAGGTTTTTCGGGTTTGCCAATTATTACAGGAAATTCATAAAGAATTTCTCTGCCATCATTAAACCCATTACTGATGTCACCAAGAAGGGTGTTAATACAGTCCAATGGTCCACTGAGGCTATTGAAGCTTTTGAGTATCTCAAGGAGAGGTTCAGCTCTGCTCCTGTTCCTATCCAGATGGATGAGACCAAGCCTTTTCTGGTTGAGGTGAATGCCTCATCTATAGGTGTAGGGGCTTTTCTGTCCCAGGAGGTAGAGGATGGGGTGCATCCCTGTGCTTTCTTTTCAAAAACAATTTCTGAGACAGAGCTCAACTATGATGTTGGGAATCATGAGTTGTTGGCTATCAAACTCACGTTTGAGCATTGGCAACATTTTCCGGAGGGGGCTCGACATCCTATACAGGTTTTCACTGATCATAAGAATTTGATTTATCTGGATGCAGCTAAACATTTGAATGCCCATCAGGCTAGGTGGGCACTGTTTTTTGCCCGGTTCAATTTTTCTTTAACCTTTGTCCCGGGGACAAAGAATGTTAAGGCTGACGCTTTGTCTCGTAGTTTATCTCCAGCGATGACTGCTGAGAGGGAGAAGCGTATTTTGCAGAGAGGGGTGGTGGTGGCCGCATTGAATTCTGAGTTGGAGAATAGCATCCTAGGAGCTCAGAGTGCGGCACCAGCTAACTCTCCGTGTCGTAAATTGTTGTGCCTTGAGGAGAGCGTTGTTTGTTGAATGTCATGAGTCTCGGTTGACGGGTCACCCAGGGATTTCAGAAACTAGGAAGTCTATCGGTCGGAGTTTCTCATGGCCAGGGTGGCAAACGGAAGTGTTCTGTGTGCGCTAGGTCGAAGGCCTCTCACACTCTGGCTGCGGTGTTGCTGTGCCCCTTGGAAGTTCCTAGTACGCCATGGATGCACCTTGCCATGGATTTTATCACCGATCTGCCTCTATCGGAGGTTTTTCTGTCATCTGTGTTGTTGTGGACCGGATTAGTAAAATGTGTCATCTAGTTTCTTTCAACAAGTTACCTTGTGCCAAGACTCTTGCTAAGGCTTTTGTGAAGGAGGTTGTGGGGCTCCATGGTATTCCCACGGACATTGTTTCCAAAAGAGGACCACAGTTTGTGGCTTGCTTTTGGCGTGTTTTTTGTGACAGATTGAAAATTCATTTGTCCTTCTCATTGGGGTATCATCCAGAGTCGAATGGACAGACTGAAAGGAAGAACCAGGATGTCGAGCAGTTTTTGAGATGTTTTGTGGCAGACAATCAGGAAATGCGGTCAGAATTTCTACCACTTGCGGAATTTGCTCTTAATAATCATACTTCTTCCTCGGCTGGATGTTCTCCTTTTTTTTGTTGTACTAGCGGGCATCCATCTTTTGGTCCATTTTCCAAAGTTGGGGCTGCTGTACCGGGGGAAGGACAATTTTTCTGGTGATTTGGAGAGGGGTTGGACCAGTGTACGCCTGAATCTTAAAGAGACTAACAGGAGATCAAAAAGGTATTTTGACAAAAGAAGAAAGGAGTCCTTGTTTGCTGTTGGGGACATGGTTTGGTTGTCCTCTAGGAATCTTCGTTTGAAAATTCCTTCTAAAAAACTGGGACCTAAATTGTTGGGTCCTTTCAAAGTGCTTCAGATTGTCAACTCGGCAGTGGTGAGGTTGGGCATTCCCTCGTCCTGGAGGATTAATTCTGTGTTTCATGTGTTGTTACTTAAGAAGGCGGACATGCCTGATAAGCAGGCGAAGTATACTGTTCCTCTTGTTGATGAGGATGGTGAATTTGAGATTTCTTGCATTTTAGATTCCAGGTGGCATAGAGGGAGATTATAGTATCTTTTGTCCTGGAGAGGTTTCGGCCTCGAGGATAATTCGTGGGTGAAGGTCTCGGCCTTCAAGGCTAATTAAGGCTTTTCACAGGAGATTTCCAGGTAAGGCTCGGCCTAGAGGATCCGGAGGATCCTCGTAAAAGGGGAGGTACTGTTAGAATCTATGCGTCACTGACACACTGAAAACATTTTTTAATGGAGGTCTGAAATGGCAGTATTTTCTGAAAACATATATATGATCCATGTGACAGAGAAAACACAGTTTTAGATAGCTGGCCTGTAGGTAACTATTTTGAACAGCAAACTGGCGTCAGTTGCTTCACTGACACACTGACATTTTTTTAATGGAGGTCAGAAATGGCAGTATTTTCTGAAAACGTATATGTGATCCGTGTGACGGAGAAAACACAGTTCTAAATAGCTGGCCTGTAGGTAACTATTTTGAACAGCAAACTGGTGTCAATTGCTTTACTGACACAATGGAATTTTTTTTAATGGACTTCAGAAATGGCAGTATTTTCTGAAAACATATATGTGATCCGTGTGACGGAGAAAACACAGTTTTAAATATTTGGCCTGTAGGTAACTATTTTGAACAGCAAACTGGTGTCAATTGCTGCACTGACACACTGAAGAATTTTTTAATGGAGCTCAGAAAAGGCAGTATTTTCAGCGCAATTGTATGTCATCCATGTGACGGACAAACCACAGTGTTAAATAGCTGGATTTTTAGCACTGTAATATGGAAAGGACCTGGTTGTATTCTGCAGTGCCAACAATCAAATTGCGCAGAAAAACTGTGTTCTCTGGATTGCTTTTTAAGCAAATAATAAGGATTAAGATCCAAAAAAAATTATTCCTGGCCCCTGAGACATGGGCATATTTCTAGAAATATCTAACAGCAGCAGCAGCAGACAAAACTGGAATGGTGCCTCTTGTGCCTCTGCAGTCTGCTATATACACTGCCTGCCTGAAATCTCTGCAGATGGATTAGTCCTCAGAAGGACTGTTTGACACCTACACTAACTAGAAACAAGCAAATCTCTCCCAAGCTCTGCAGCACCTCTCCCTACATTGTCTGATTCTGGAGTGACTGTGACGAGCATGGCGGCGCCAGGTCTGATAAAGACCCGATGACGCTGTGCGGCCAGCCAATCAGTGTAATGCCACAACCAACATGGCTACAGCATTACAATAAGTGGCAGGCAATCCCTGCATGTTCATTGGCACTCTAAAAAGCGGCAAACATGTAGGGAGGAGACCCGAGCTCCCGCCGAGTAACCCCGGAAATATTTGGCGAGCGCCGAGCATCTTGAGCAGTGAGATGCTAGAGCGAGCACCAAGCAGTAGTGAACATGCTCGCTCATCACTAGTCCAGAGGCTTATTCTGCCTTTGCCTTTCCTTCATCAGAGCATTTACCTCAGCAACACTCCAGTAAATATAAGAGAAGCAGATATCACAGGCATCGCAACAAAAGCGACAGGCATCACAGGCAGAGTTATAGGCCTCACCATGCTGTGACTAATCTGGTGGTACCTCAATGTGTTTATCTTCTTCATTTGAGTCATGCCAATGCTGCAGGAGGTGCATGGTCATTTCGGATGCCTTTTACAGCTGACTTACAAAATGAAAGCCTCAAGACAATTCATCACAAAGGCGGCATGAGGTTTGTGCGGTACAACCAAAGGTATCTCCAATTACACTAACTCCAATGTCTCCTCACTCTATGCTATCAATGAATGGAGAATAGGGTGGATGATTGAGCTTGCCTTTGGTGTCTTCTTTTGCTTTGGCTAACAGAGTAGTGATATCGTTTTGGTTTTAAATAATTGCTTGTATCACTTTGAATACAAAGTTAGGTCTTTTGGCTCATTAGTGCCACTGAGGGGAGGCCCTGTACTACCTGAGCATGGTTTGGGATGTCAAAGTGGACCTTTCAGGATTCAGTTTATCATGGGGTTGCTTCACTAAGTTCTCACCAAACTGCGAGGATGAGGGGCAAGAAGTAAAGAGAGAATATGTAGATATTTGGTCACTAATCTCTGCAGTCAAAATGACAGTGGAAAAGCAACAGTTTTTTGATAGAAACATAGAAAAGAAGCCTAAATTCACTTAAACGTTCAATAATTGTCAACAAAGCTTTTTCGTTTTGGCTTATGCAATCTGTGAGCAGCAGCATTACTTTATGGAAATATGATGATGAATTCCTGTGTTTTTTAACCTTCAGTAGAGCATTGAACTAGACTAACCTCTTATGTTTGGATACACAGCTATCACGGCTCGGCTCTGGGACTCAATCTAGGGAACTTTGGCTGTAGGTCGATTTTCCTCTCTGTTTCAGCACAGCCTGTTTTGTATCTTTCCAACTGCTGATAGTGCTCTTACCTTTGCTTTGCTGTGTTGCTTCTAGGCAGCTGGTTTAATTTCCTTGTTTTCGTTTACCCTATAACATCTTGGGAGGGGCTATTTCTAGTCTACTGGCACATTCAGTCTTTGCTGGCTATATTCCAAGTTAGAAGGATGTTTGAAGTCCCAGCTAACCAGTGAAGGATTATCTTTCTGAGGTGTTCTCCACTGTTTTTCCTGTGGTTTGCGTATTTCCCTTCTCAGTTATTTCCCCATTATATTACAATCAGGGTCTGGGGGGTTTGCACATATACCAAAGGTCTTTTTGGGTTCCTTTCTCTTCTTTCTGTCCTTCATTTAAGACTCTGTGAACATTTCTTTAGCCCTGTGTCTCACCCTCTGTCTGTGTGCATTCCGGTCTGTTGTTGTGGTTTGTCGCAGAGTATGCACATCTCATACTTGACTGCCATTCCCGGAGCAGACACCAGAAAATCCTCGCCGCTCACAGTAATTCTAGAAAACACCTTTAACTTGGGGTCAGGTTGAAATGAATATGGCTTGTGATTCACTTAGGTTTCTAAAAGATTGAACAGCTTGCTGAAAGGACACGGACATCAAAATAACTTCTGGATGCACCAGGTGTCTCTATGAGGAGCAAATACATTGTAAATTTTATTTATTACTATATGAAACAGTATCAATGCAGGAAGCTAAACCAATAATGATTATATTATATACATACATTTATTTGTTGCATTAGCTAGGAAAGTGAGAGGAACCTGGAGTGCTGCCAATGGAAATTGCTATTCTGGCCTCCTATCTAGCTATTAAAAATATGAATCATTAACCCATTACACTCCCATATAATTTATCTTTCCTGCTGGGGCCTCAATCAATAATGTCATTTTGAAGGAGAAAGTGGCATTGTCTTATACACCATTTGATAGGGTGGTAGCTTTGGTTATGCAAGCAAGTCAAGGGACTTAGTTGACTAAATCGGACATAGAATCAGCAGTTTGTTTACTGCTGATACAGCTGGAGTGTTGCTTGCTGGGTTGTTGTTTTGAGGTTCAGTAGTTTGTGAATATGTGCTTAGCTATGAGGTGCTGCATTTTGTACTACCTGAAGGATTTTCTATTCATGGGTCCTAAGAATTCAGTGGTCTGAGTTTATCTGTTGGCAAAGTGTTTTTCTTTGATGAAATTGATTGCTGTTCTGTTGTCATCTGAAAAGACAGACGGTTTAGTGAGCAGGTCAACCTTTTTTGGTCTTTTTGTCTGCAAGTGGAAAAATTTGCTAGTCTGCAAATTTGTGAGGATCAATGTCCTATTTCTAAAAAGATTACCTTACATTAAATGCAAGCGCTGTTTAGTGTTTTGTTTTTCGCAAGCAAAGTAATAGCGAAGAGGAGGGCTTTCTCCAGGAAATTGTCTGTGGCAATGAGGGGTGCTTCCCAGCCGTATCACTTTATCAGAATGATCAGGTCTGTGAGAAAGGATCTTCTCGCGCCTTGGATAGCGGGGTACCACAAGCAGATCCCGGCTCTCCTCAGCGGCCGCGGCACTCGGAGGACCTCTGCGGTGAATCCGGCATTTGTTCACTGGCGCCCCCCTGTCCTGCCTCGTAGGTCTCTGACTCCGACCTGTCAGGCTGGTTTCCTCAGCGCATCCAGTGCTCGTCTCCTCTCTGCAGCTTGGCACCAAAATCACCTCAGGTTTGGCGCGCTCGACCCTTATATTTAAAAACTCCTCACTGGACGTCACCTGACCGGGTCTCATGTTCAAATCTGTTCCCCCTTCAACATTCCTAAGGCATCTTGGTTCTGTTTGATTGTGGTCAACCAGCAGGTGACAATAAGACAATTTGACTTCTATTACAATGTCACAGGATGACAAAGCTGCATTCATTTGGTAACGCTATTGAATATTCAGTATTCCAAAATAGGATTATCTGTCAAGTCTGGTTTTGACATAGAAACTCATCGGCAGCCTGTGTTTTTGTTATGGGTTGCCAATAGGCTGACACATAGGACACATTATAGTGCCCTATGCTACAATCACTACATGTGGAATTGTTTTACTATGCCATTTATTTGCATTCAGCCTTATAATTAAAAATGATCATTTGCAAGTGTCAGTAAGGTCCCTTGCTAATTATCATTAAAATGACATGAAGCAACGCTCGTGCAATGTAAGAAAAAATGTGAGCGCTTCATCAATAATGTATGCCCTCTCTCATCAGCAGTCATTTACAGATATCTAAATAACACTTCCCTGTCATACCTCTTACAGATTTAGCATGTGTTTAAACTGGCATCCTAAATATATCTATTGAAATAGTAGAATCAAATTGCCAGGATCAAGACTTGGAGTAAATTAGATTGATTCACATTAAGAAAATCAATAGAGAAGATAATTCTAAAGATTTGCTTGTCTTGTTTGCACAAATTATTTTCTGTGCTAAAAGAACACACATAATCTATATTTGTAAAAGGGCCACAGCGTTCATTCCACTTAGGCTAGCTTGTTGTTTGCACACAAAATAAGGTTCACAATTTTTAGTCTTAGTATTGTATAAACAGGAACCTTTTTGTAATCTACATAGGTCCAAATTCTGTTTCGTTTTTTTATATATCGATTAACAACTTCTCTAAATAAATTCTCTATTTGAAGGGCATTTCTCATCTCTGTATTTGACTAAAGAGCCTGGTCTGAAGTTGTTAATTCTGGGGTCTGTAATTATTTTGCAGTCTGGTCTGGAATTTATAGTTTTTCTGGGTTCTGTATTTATTTCCTGAGTGTGGTCTTGAGTCTTTATTAGTTTAGGAGGTCTTTAGTTATTACAGTTGTCATTTTAATGTCTGTGGCTTGTACCTTTTTGGTGGCCTGGGATGTGTATTTATTCTAATCTAAGAGGTCTGTATTTATTTAAAGAGATATTTCCAGAACCACATTATTTTTTACATAGCCCATTAAATGCATACTTATTGTTTTTTTATTTTACCACTGAAGTGGTGCTTTGAATCTAAGGTCCCTGCACTTAGTCTCATACTTTGCTGCCGCTGCCTATCCTTCTCCTGTCCATCTTCAGCACTTTGTGACCTGCCAGATTAATCCAGTGTTTGCTGGAGCGAGTAAGAGGACACTCTTCAATGCAAGTCTAAAACATTCTCATTTTGGCTCTCATAGAATTGCATTGAGAGCTTAAGAAGACATAACTACTGACTTCCAGCCAGTCAGAAGTTGAGGTAAAAAATTAGCATTGCAGAACTGGAGCGGAACCGAAAAAAGGTGAAGATGCCGGAAGCTGAGTATCAGACTTGGTGCAGGGACCTTACATTAGAACCACTCCAGCACTGAAAAAAAATTGATCGAGTGATGCTTCAATATACAGACTAAGCCCAACATGAAGTTTCTTTCTTGTACCTTTGCATTGTTTTTCACCTTTATCTACCCATTTTGACATCCAGCATCACATAGCTGAATGAGTGGTCCTTTTCTTACCTGCTAAAACTTCATTTCCCTGCAGCGCTTGCTTCACTTAAATGCTACAGACCCTCCCCTCTCTCATGTGTGCTACTAGTTAGCCCCACCTCTTTGGGTTATCTGCTAGATAATCTAAGGATAGAATTCACCTCATGTCTCTATGCACTGTCTGCTCCTGTTGAATACCCTGCCTGGCTGATTTTATCTTCTGCCATCTACATCAGTATAACTAGCTGTGCAATTTTATTTTTTTTTCTGAGCTCAACTCTCCTGCCCTTCTCCACAATGGCAGTGTAAGACTGTGTGTGCTGCCTACTGCTGACATATCTGTTTTGTGAAAATGCTAATTCTGCTCAGTTGATGCATATAGCAGAAGATAATCCTTTCATATGCATCAATAGAGTGACATTTGCC
Organism: Phyllobates terribilis; assembly: GCF_046119375.1. Lineage (NCBI taxonomy): Eukaryota > Metazoa > Chordata > Amphibia > Anura > Dendrobatidae > Phyllobates > Phyllobates terribilis. Next base: position 452,521,078 of record NW_027362764.1, read on the forward strand.
GTTTCACTTCCCTAGTCTCAACTAATCTCATCCCCTCTACACAGAGCCTCAACCTGAGGCATATCTCTCCACTCGGCCCATTTATTCAGCCCATCCTGCAGTATATTACTTTTATTATCCCTTCCATATACAGCCTATCCTGCAGTAGTAGTACATAGTTAGTTACCACCAGTCAGGCACACCACATTACACTGTCATGTGAGCTCTGTATTGTAATGAAGAAAGCTCTGCTCTTTTCTGTGACATCATGCCTCATAGTAGAAGTTCTGTTCTAGACACATCTAAGAACACAACTGTGCTATCAGGGAGCAAACTAAGAGAGACTGCACTGTGCATGATCAGCAATGAGCTACTAAGGGATAGTTATAATGGCAACTAATTGGAAGATAGAGCCTGGAGGGTCATCCTTAGGCAGTAAATATATATGCAAAATGTGGCAGATTTAAAAATAGATGTCTAAAGAAAGGGTCCAAATATCAGTATGGCCCTTCCAATAATAATCTCTAACCATTTCTCAGGACTAGAAATGTTCCCAAGAAAAGAGAAGAATTCCATATAAAAGATAAAAAATTCATCTTTATTAGAATATATATAAAAGACACAAAACAAAACAAAAAACAATAATGCCTCAAAGAGGGCACTGTGGCAGTATACACCAATGAAATAATCTTATAAACTCCAAATCTCCATGGTTAAATATCTCAATAGATGCCATGATGTAAATATATACAGTACAGACCAAAAGTTTGGACACACCTTCTCATTTAAAGATTTTTCTGTATTTTCATAACTATGAAAATTGTACATTCACACTGAAGGCATCAAAACTATGAATTAACACATGTGGAATTATACACGTAACAAAAAAGTGTGAAACAACTGACAACATGTCTTGTATTCTAGGTTCTTAGAAGTAGCCACCTTTTGCTTTGATGACTGCTTTGCACACTCTTGGCATTCTCTTGATGAGCTTCAAGAGGTAGTCACCGGAAATGGTTTTCACTTCACAGGTGTGCCCTGTCAGGTTTAATAAGTGGGATTTCTTGCCTTATAAATGGGGTTGGGACCATCAGTTGTGTTGTGCAGAAGTCTGGTGGATACACAGCTGATAGTCCTACTGAATAGACTGTTAGAATTTGTATTATGGCAAGAAAAAAGCAGATAAATAAAGAAAAACGAGTGGCCATCATTAGTTTAAGAAATGAAGGTCAGTCAGTCCGAAAAATTGGGAAAACTTTGAAAGTGTCCCCAAGTGCAGTTGCAAAAACCATCAAGTGCTACAAAGAAACTGGCTCACAAGAGGACAGCCACAGGAAAGGCAGATCAAGAGTCACCTGTGCTTCTGAGGATAAGTTTATCCGAGTCACCAGCCTCAGAAATCGCAGGTTAACAGCAGCTCAGATAAGAGACCAGGTCAATGCCACACAGAGTTCTAGCAGCAGACACATCTCTTCAACAACTGTTAAGAGGAGACTTTGTGCAGCAGGCCTTCATGGTAAAATAGCTGCTAGGAAACCACTGTTAAGGACAGGCAACAACAGAAGAGACTTGTTTTGGCTAAAGAACACAAGGAATGGACATTAGACCAGTGGAAATCTGTGCTTTGGTCTGATGAGTCCAAATTTGAGATCTTTGGTTCCAACCACCGTGTCTTTGTGCTACGCAGAAAAGGTGAACGGATGGACTCTACATGCCTGGTTCCCATCGTGAAGCATGGAGGAGAAGGTGTGATGGTGTGGGGGGGGGCGTTGCTGGTGACACTGTTGGGGATTTATTCAAAATTGAAGGCATACTGAACCAGCATGGCTCCCACAGCATCTTGCAGCGGCATGCTATTCCATCCGGTTTGCGCTTAGTAGGACCATCATTTATTTTTCAACAGGACAATGAACCCGAACACACCTCCAGGCTGTGTAAGGGCTATTTGACCAAGAAGGAGAGTGATGGGGTGCTATGCCAGATGACCTGGCCTCCACAGTCACCAGACCTGAACCCAATCGAGATGGTTTGGGGTGAGCTGGACCGCAGAGTGAGGGCAAAAGAGTCAACAAGTGCTAAGCATCTCTGGGAACTCCTTCAATATTGTTGGAAGACCATTTCCGGTGACTACCTCGTGAAGCTCATCAAGAAAATGCCAAGAGTGTACAAAGCAGTCATCAAAGCAAAAGGTGGCTACTTTGAATAACCTAGAATATAAGACATATTTTCAGTTGTTTCACACTTTTTTGTTAAGTATATAATTCCACATGTGTTAATTCATAGTTTTTATGCCTTCAGTGTGAATGTACAATTTTCATAGTCATGAAAATGCAGAAAAATCCTAAAATGAGAAGGTGTGTCCAAACTTTTGGTCTGTACTGTATATATATATATATGTATGTATGTATTGTGAGGCAGTGACTGGGATCGTATACGAGGGATGGTATATATCTCCCAGAATGTCTACAGAGACCTATTAAACCCGTTGGAGAGTATTGCAGTCATAGACACAGCTGCGGCTGCAATGCAGGAAAGAAGGTGAGCATTGACCTGGTCAGTCTATCTGGTTAAGGCAGATTAAGTAAAACCCGGCAAGGCCTTCATTTCTTGGAGGAGGTCACAGCAGGCAGTGGGGCGGCCTCCTCCCTACAACCCGGGTTTTCCAGTGGCTCTTGCCACAGGTCCTTTAAAAACCCTGCATTAAGGATTAGTGTTGTTCAGTGTTGGGACCTGCTAGGGGCATAGCAGGAAAGCTCAGCGGGCCGGTGTGTAGCTGAACCCAGGCCTGGGAAGGCTCTGCAGCCATCAGGCTCTGAGCGGCCCAATGCAGCCGTTGCCCCCGGCAACCGTTGTTTATGGACTTATGTTAACCTGGCTGCGAATCGGAGGACTTTCTGTTTTACCCATGAGTTGCTGAATAAAAGCTGCTTATGTTGAACTTGCTTGGGTCACTGCCTCAGTTACTGCACGGTGTGAACACTGCCGTCTTATCATATATATATATCTCCATGGAAAGAAATTGCTACATATTTATAAGAGAAGTTTAGAGTTAATGAATTTCCATAAACACCCTAATATTCATTATGAATAAATCCCTTTTAATCAAAAAAAGTAAAGATATAATCCTCGTTTAATTTAATGCTCAATACCATGAATATCAAAAAACTCAGTAATAAATAGATTTAACTGCATTTAATATCATAAAAGGAATATCTTATTGCACATAGCCCATATATGATTCCTCAAATGCTACTGGATGTTGCTGAGTACTATCAGCCATAAAGGGCATCCTAATGCCTAGGAAATTGTGGGCCACAAGTTTAAAGATCAAGTCTCATAAAGATAAGGGGTCTAAATTACCTTACAATAATGGAGAAGATAACGTTGCAAGCCACAGGGTCCTCTCACCCCGACACACATTTCGCCTCTCTTCTTCCGGGGGCATGTCAGGGTTTGTTGCCATTACCTAATTATACCTACTGATGACCAATAGAAATGCGCTCTCTGCCTGCATCAGCACTGACGTAGCAGCGCATGACGCGTCTGCCGCACGTCACTATGAAACTGAAGTTCCCGGATGTGCGCCATGACCCGCAAGCGTGGAATGCATGTGGTCATATTGGCGCCCCCCAGGAAGTTTGTGAGGGTGAAAAGCTGAGCAAGCGCTCTGTCAGCCTGATCGGAATAAAATAAAATTGCCTATATAGAAACCATGCTTAAGCGAGTCTACAGATATCCCTAGCAAATACTATGATGTAAAGGGGATATTAAAGGAGCGGAAACCCAATATTATGAAAGCATTAGAAAGTAAACCAGATAAGTTTGATGTGACAAAGGACAACATCTGCAAGGAGTTTGTATGTTCTCCCCATGTTTGAGCGGGTTTTCCCGATGTTCTCCGGTTTTCTTCCACACTCCAAAGACTTACTGATAGGGAATGTAGATTGTGATCTCCAATGGGGACAGTGATGATAATGTCTGGAAATTGTCTGAATTGTAAAGCACTGCGGAATATGTTGGCCCTATATAAATAAAAAGATCATCATCATCAATTAAGAAATCATATCACTGAATATGATTCAAATAAATACCATTAGTGAATAAAATATAAGTGAATATTAAATATGAAGATGACATCAATTGAATGTCATTTAATATTAATATATATAACTAGGGTGCATGAATACAAAAATTAATTGTAGAATTTACATATCAATTAGTGCAGAAAATAAACTGTTAACAATATTTAATGTAAAGTGCAAGTGAGTAAGCATTACAATAAATACAATAAACTGCATAAATGCAATAAATATTTATTACATTTAAATATCAATGGGTGCAATAAATGAATTATTAAAGATAATTAATTTGATATAAAGTGCAAGTGAATTAGTGTACCAATATAATTATTAGTCACAAACTAATAATAAAAGGTGCTAATTTAAAGGGCCTGGTGACATATATAATTAGACCAATAATAAATACAGAACAGACCAAAAGTTTGGACACACCTTCTCATTTAAAGATTTTTCTGTATTTTCATGACTATGAAAATTGTACATTCACACTGAAGGCATCAAAACTATGAATTAACACATGTGGAATTATATACTTAACAAAAAAGTGTTAAACAACTGAAAATATGTCGTATATTCTAGGTTCTTCAAAGTAGCCACCTTTTGCTTTGATGACTGCTTTGCACACTCTTGGCATTCTCTTGATGAGCTACAAGAGGTAGTCACCGGAAGTGGTTTTCACTTCACAGGTGTGCCCAGTCAGGTTTAATAAGTGGGATTTCTTGCCTTATAAATGCAGATTTAAGTTGTCCCTACCCCATTCCTTGGAATGCAAGCGCAAGTATGCAGCCTGCCATCCACCCACAGGCTGCAATACTATATTGCCAAATTTTTGACAGCTGCTTTCACTTGTAATGTGGCCTTTTAGGATCGTGGAGGCGGAAGCTTTTCATAACCTGATGCCGGCGGCGGCTGGGTGTCCATACTTGGTCCCTAGTCGCCAAAATTTCTCCCGGTATTGTTTCTGCCTTCGACAAGCACAGGTCTCATAACATTACCCGTGCCCTCCCCAGTGCACTTACTGAGAAGGACTGCCTACCCACAAACATGTGATCAAGTGAATGTGGCCAGGGATGATACGGAGCCAGTCCACAGCTTTTTTTGCTGAGTTATATTTCACCACAGCCATATTGTTTAGCTTGGTGAAAAGACTTGGGAAACCATATCTACTCCAGCTGTAATTTCTCCCATAAAGTCCTCTAAAGCTGCCTTCACTTGAAATGTGACCTTTTAGGCTCATGGAGGCGGAAGCTTTACAATACCTCATGTTGATAGCGGCCGGGTGTCCATACTCGGTCTCCAGTCGCCACTTTTTCTCCCGGTATTATCTCTGCCTTCCACAAGCACGGGTCCCACAACATTACCCGTGCCCTCCCCAGTGCACTTACTGGGAAGGACCGCCTAACCACAAACACGTGGACAGTTGAATGAGGCCAGGGACGATACAGAGCCAGTCCACTGCTTTTTTGCTGAGAGTTGTATTTCACCACAGCCATATTCTTTAGCTCGGTGAAAGGACTGGTATAGAGAGAAACCATATCTGCTCTGCGTGTCATTTCTCCCAGGAAGTCCTCTAATGCAGCTTGTTTCAAAAGCAATGGCAGCCCATCCAACATCAACTAGCACTTGTCGGTGGTGCTTTGACACACAAACTTCTTTCTTTGCGCATTTAATTTCACGACTACAGAGTTGGGCAATGGCCTCATCTGCATTGCGGTTTGAGAAATAATATGCATAAGCATGTCTGATCCACATTAAAAAAACAGCTATAGAGTGTCCGGGAACCTTCCCCCACACTTTTTTTAGCTAGGGCTGCTTCTCGGCAGGGTTGGACGGACCCACTCGAAAACCGGAGACTCCTTCGGTGGGCCCTGGCTTCTCCTTCAGGAGAGTTCAAAGTGCTGAAGTGAGGCCTTGACGATGACAGAGGCCAGTATCTGCTTAGTTTTCTGTTACATGGAATGCAAGCGCAAGTATGCAGCCAGCCACCCACCCACCCACACACTTACCCACTGGCCGCAATACTAAACTGACAGATTTCAGGGCAGCTGCTTGCACTTGAAATGTGGCCTTTTAGACTCATGGAGGCGGAAGCTTTTCACAACCTCATGCCTCGTGTCCATACTCGGTCCCTAGTCGTCACTATTTCTTCCAGTGTTGTCTCCACCTTCTACAAGTACGGGTCTCTGAACATTACTGCTGGTACTTTTCTGTGGGAATCTGCTTGCCTCCTACCACCCTGGAATATTTCCAGTAAACTATGGTACGACGCCATGGTATTAGCACTGCCACCAGTACCAGTAGCGAAGCCATCCCCAATATCCTTCTCAACAATTTTATTTGGTAGACTGAGTGGCTGCCCAAATACATTAGTTTCTCATAAAGGAGCTGAAGATAGAATGGCAGTAGGTGCAAGTTTCTCCAGCCTGTTAGATATCAAAGGGTGAACAGCACCTTATTGGATCAGTGGTTAGCACTGAAGCCTTGCAGCGCTGGGATTCTGAGTTTAAATCCCAGCAAGGACAACATCTGCAAGGACTTTGTATGTTCTCCCCGTGTTTGCGTGGGTTTCCACCTCAGTAAAAAAGCAGCCATAGAGTGTCCGGGAACCTTCCCACACACTTTTCTTAGCCAGGACTGCTTCCCGGCAGGGTTGGACGGTCTCAACTAGCTGGCTCCTACATCAGGAGAGTTCATGATAGAGCTAACTTTGCAGCTGCTATGGGGCTCTTGAGCGGGTTAGAAAGGTGAGCCCTCAGAATCAAATTCTTTGGTGGGCCTAATGTTTTTTCAATCTGAAGTAGCTTCTCAGTGCAAGTTGTATTTCACCACAGCCATATTCTTTAGCTCAGTGAAAGGACTGGCATAGAGGGAAACCATATCTACTCCAGCTGTCATTCCACCGTCAACAGGTTCCGCCCATTGTCATACACGACGATGCCTGGCTGTATGTTCAGCGATGAGAGCCACAGATCAGGCTGCTGTGTTTCAACAACTCTGCAGCGCTGAGCGGTTTGTCACCTAAGCATTAAGCATGTTATCGTCAGCACAGTCTGTTGCCGCTTGGCCAAGGCAGCGCTGCAGTGCTTTCAGATTGTGACTGATGTGGTCATTTTGGAGATGGAGGAGGAGGTGCAGGAGCTGAACAATGTGATTACATTGAGGTTACATTGGCGACTCTGTTTTTATACTAAAGAAAGATCCTACTGTTTGTTATTTTACAGTATTTTTTAAGACAAATGCATTCACCGGGAAATGTCATTTTAACATTTTACAACCTTATCTGGCCATGTGGTGTGTGACACATCATCAGACACATCCTGTTTCATTTATGATGGAGGGATTCTGAATGTCACAAAGCCTATTTTTATAGTCCCATCAGGCGGCCCTTACTATACTTAAAAGGCCAGCAGTCGGCCCTCGCTATTGTTAGAGAGCCATCAGCCGGCTAAGTTTTGTTGTTCCATTATCAACAAGTGGGTCTCCTATATTGTTATTGCGTATGCAGTGACTACAAGGGCTGCCAAAAATTTCGGACGCAACCCAATACCCCTTTGAAGAGACATAGAAGAGGGTCTCAGTAAGAAAAATGTTCCCATTATAAAGGAGCGGGTCTCCTATAGTGGTAATGCCCATGCTTTGACTGCAAGGGCTGACCAAAATTTGGAAAAAAAACCACTAAGAAGTTAAAGACACATAGAGCAGGGCCACAGTAATGACAAATTCCCATTAGAAAGGAGAGGGTCTCCAATGGTGTTGGTCTATGCAGTGAATGCAAGGGCTGCCAAAAATTGAGAGCATTCCAATGCCCCTTGGAAGAGACTTACAGGACCTCATAAAAAAATGTTCCCATTAGAAAGGAGTGGGTCTCCTATACTTGTAATGCCCATGCACTAAGTGTATGGGCCGACAAACATTTACCCCTGGGGGGTATACATGAACATACTGTATAAAATATTTTTTTTTACGGGCATCATAAACACTATCATCACCATCGTGTCCAGTTCCCCGTTCCCTGCCACGTGCCTTGCCCATTTTAAATGGAGGACAATATCTTCCACGCTCACTACAAATGATTGAATTTGGAGCGAACTTAAATGTGATCCGTGTGACAGAGAAATCACAGTTTTAAATACCTGGCTTGTAGGTAACTATTTTGAACAGCAAATTAGTGACAATTGCTTCACTGACACACTTAAGCAAAGTTTTAATGGAGGTCAGAAATGGTAGTATTTTCTGAAAACGTATATGTGATCCGTGTGACGGAGAAAACACAGTTTAAATAGCTGGATTTTTAGCGCTGTAAGATGGAAAGGACCTGGCTTTATTCTGCACTGCCAACCAGCAAATTGCGCAGAAAAACAGTGTTATCTGGATTGCTTTTTAAGAAAATAATGAGGATTAAGATACAAAAAAAAAATCTTCCTGGCCCCTGAGATCTGGGCCTATTTCTAGAAATATATAACAGCAGCAGCAGACAGAACTGGAATGGAGCCTCTTGTGCTATGTGCACTGCAGTCAGCTATATACACTGCCTGCCTGCCTATATACACTGCCTGCCTGATATCTCTGCAGATGGATTAGTCCTGAGAAGGACTGTTTGTTGAGTTGATATGCGTCTCTAATAATGTTTGGTACACCTACACTAACTAAAAACAAGCAAATATCTCCCTAGCACAGCAACAGCTCTCCCTACACTGTCCATTTCTGGAGTGACTGTGACGAACATGGCGGCGCCAGGTCTGATATAGACCTGATGACGCTGTGCAGCCAGCCAATCACTGTAATGCCACAACCAGCATGGCTACGGCATTACAGTGAGGAGCAAGCAATCCCTGCATATTCATTTGCACTCTAAAGAGCGGCAAACATGCAGGGAGGAGACTCGAGAAGTGAGATGCTCGGGCGAGCACCAAGCAGTAGTGAGCATGCTCGCTCATCACTAATCCTGAAATGTCTGGGTAGCGTTTTCAGAGTTGTATAATCCTGCACAGTTTTGGCTTTTTCAATGTCCCTCACATGTTCTCTAACTTTAACTTTTATCTTTCTTGTAATGAGGCCTATTTAAATCTTTCCACATGGTCAAGTCGAATAGTAAATCATTCCCTTTGAGGAGCAATTTAAACATGTCCCAATGTCATAGGATTTGGAGGCATCAAATGACAGAAAGTTTTTGATTTAGTTAAATTTAGACAGTCTTTGCAAAGTCCACAATGAAAAAAATCCTACCATTTTAGATGTTCCATCAGAGTTTGAACTGAATGTCATCTAAGTGTGATCCGATTCTATTGTATGAGAAAATTTCTCTATTTTCTCTATAGTCTCTGCGAATGTACATCACACTGCTCTTTGATGACATCCAAGTGCAGTTTGACGTTTCACACATAATGATCCGCATGATCTGAATATTGGAGCCATTCATAGCACGATGTGATTTCGTTCTCATGCCGAATTGGCATGAGAAAAAAAATCACAAATATGCACTGCAGCATAGTATCATGTGAAGCTGGAGAAGATGGAGTTAAATCTGTGCTGCCAGTGGTACAGTGATGCGTATAATAAAATCATGTGCGGAAATTTGATTTACTTGTCAACGTGTTTCGAAGTGATGCATTTCTTCTTCAATACAAACCACAAGAATGGATACAGACAGCAAGTGTGGATTTAAAAGGATACAACATTCAAATAAAGGTGTGCAAAAATGGGCCTCTGAAATCATATGACCACGTTAAAACATGCCCAGAAAGAAAAAGAAAACATTAAAAAAGCTACAGCAATTATATGAAAGCACAAAAATGACTTGCAAATTATAATAAAATTAATTAAATGAATGAGTCATATGAATTAAAACACAATTGCTTTTCCATTGAAGAGTAATAATCTGAATGATAAAAAACTACACTATGGAGCTTATGTCTCTCATGCTATAAATCACACACATGCTGGTTCAATTCCATTTTATTTACTTTTTTCTTTAATCACTTTTTCATCCCCTATTCTCTTTTAGTTTTTGAATCATTTTATTATAATTTGCAAGTCATTTTTGTGCTTTCATATAATTGCTGTAACTTTTGTAATGTTTTTTTCTTTCTGTACAACAATGTTTTATTGCGGTCATGTGATCTCAGAGGACCATTTTTGCTAAACGTTACATTGATCAAAAATTTTGTGACTTTTCAAGTGCTTTAACTCCTTTCTGACATTGTACATAATAATACGTCCCTGTGCCCTGGGCCTAACTGACCAGGGATGCATTATTATGCACCGGCGATCGCGCCCGCACTGAGACTGTGTGGGCGCAATCTTCTCCGGGTGTCAGCTGATTCTGACAGCTGACACCTGCCAGTCAGTGCCAGGAGTGATGCCTGCACCGCTTCCGGCACTATAACGTCCTAAATGGGGGGATCGGTGAGATCGCAGCATTTATTGAGCGAGCAGAGGGACAGAAGCCCCCCTGCTCTTGGATGTGAGCGGGGTCAAGATCATTGCAATAATATCCCAATGACGACATCTAGGTCACCCGGCACCAACAATTTACTTTGATCATGCGCAGTGCATGATCAAAGTAACTTGTGACTGCAGCACTGACAGGTTATAATGTAAAGCAGTGATCCTGCACTGCTATACATTATAACTGGGATCAGACTACAGAAAGTGAAAATCCAATAGTGGGACTAAATAAAAAAGTGAAAAAAAGGAAAAAAAATTGTAAAAATATTTTTTAAAAAATAATGAATAAATATATACCGTATATACATATATACAAAGGAAATATATATATAAAAAAAACACAAAATTTGAGCTTAGTTTAAAATGGTATACATGCAGCACAGAAGTGCATGTTTCACAATGGCCATGAATCAGAAAAACCTAAGCCTCTTGGCTTGAAAAAGTCTCTCATTAGAGACGAAACATTGCCATGATGACATGATGGGTCAATAAAAGCACCAGATATTGGACCTTTTTTTGAGTGCTGCCTCTATACTTCCTTTGTATTATTTCAGGTTTGGTTGCACCTGAGAGGCTTTGCATCTATTTTTTCTTTGCTCTGCTAGTGCAGCACCTTTATCTTTTGCCTATATACATATACACTGCTCTAAAAAATAAAGGGAACATGTAAACAACAGAATATAACTCCAAGTAAATCAAACTTCTGTGAAATCAAACTGTCCACTTAGGAAGCAACACTGATTTACAATCAATTTCACATGCTGTTGTGCAAATGGAATAGACAACAGATGGAAATTATTGGCAATTATCATGACACACTCAATAAAGGAGTGGTTTTGCAGGTGGGGACCACAGACCACATCTCAGTACCAATGCTTTCTGGCTGATGTTTTGGTCACTTTTGACTGTTGGTTGTGCTTTTACACTCGTGGTAGCATGAGACGGACTCTACAACCCACAGAAGTTGCTCAGGTAGTGCAGCTCATCCACGATGGCACATCAATGCGAGCTGTGGCAAGAAGGTTTGCTGTGTCTGTCAGCGTAGTGTCCAGAGGCTGGAGGCGCTACCTGGAGACAGGCCAGTATACCAGGGGTTGTGGAGGGGGCCGTAGGAGGGCTAAATCCCAGCAGCAGGACTGCTACCTCCGCCTTTGTGCAAGGAGGAACAGGAGGATCACTGCCAGAGCTCTGCAAAATGACCTCCAGCAGGCCACAAATGTGCATGTGTCTTCACAAACGGTTAGAAACCGACTCCATGAGGGTGGTATGAGAGCCCGACGTCCACAGATGGGGTTGTGCTCACAGCCCAACACCATGCAGGACACTTGGCATTTGCCACAGAACACCAGGATTGGCAAAGTCGCCACTGGCATCCTGTGCTCTTCACAGATGAATGTAGGTTCACACTGAGCACATGTGACAGACATAACAGAGTGTGGAGACGCCGTGGAGAGCGATCTGCTGCCTGCAACATTCTTCAGCATGACTGGTTTGGCAGTAGGTCAGTAATGGTGTGGGGTGGCATTTCTTTGGAGGGCCGCACAGCGCTCCATGTGCTCGCCAGAGATAGCCTGACTGTCATTAGGTACCGAGATGAGATCCTCAGGCCAATTGTGAGACCATATGCTGGTGCGGTTGGCCCTGGGTTCCTTCTAATGCAGGACAATGCCAGACCTCATGTGGCTAGAGTGTGTCAGCAGTTCCTGCAAGATGAAGGCATTGAAGACCTGAATCCAATTGAGCACATCTGGGACATCATGTCTCGCTCCATCCACTAACGTCACGTTGCACCACAGACTGCCCAGGAGTTGGCGGATGCTTTAGTCCAGGTCTGGGAGGAGATCACACAGGAGACCATCCGCAACCTCATCAGGAGCATGCCCAGGTGTTGTAGGGAGGTCATACAGGCACATGGAGGCCACACACAATACTGAGCCTCATTTTGACTTGTTTTAAGGACATTACATCAAAGTTGGATCAGCCTGTAGTGTGTTTTTCCACTTTCATTTTGGGGTAACTCCAAATCCAGGACTCCATTGGTTAATAAATTTGATTTACATTGATGAATTTTGTGTGATTTTGTTGTCAGCACATTCAACTTTGTACAGAACAAAGTATTCAATGAGAATATTTCATTCATGCAGATCTAGGATGTGTTATTTGAGTGTTCCCTTTATTTTTTTGAGCGGTGTACTGTGTATAGATATTTATATACATATATATCTATAATATAACCGGAGATGCATACCTCTGTTTGAAGCCTTTATAGACTGCACAAGCACGACACACCTGCGCAGTCTGGTTCCAAACAGAAGAACATATGGAGCCTTTACAGGTAAGAGGAGTGTGTATGGCGCCGGAGATCGTGGTATGCGTAGTCACTGAATGCATACCACCATCTCCGGTGCCATACTAACATACTTACCTGACTGGAAGGAGCATTACCGCAGCGCCTCTCTTCTCGCTGGAGCCTGGACAGGAGTGTGGCGTCGGAATCGGCACATGCGTATAACGCTATCCGTCACCATTTTACTGAAGACATATTTGCAGTGTGTCTTAAGCAAAAAGGGCGCCAGACATCGCGGGACTCCTCCCCCAGCCTCCGGCAGAACAGGACACAGCACCGCTGGAGCACAGGGAAGAAAGGTGAGTGCAAATGTTTATTTTTTGTTTGTCTGTAGCGTGAAAGGGATGAGGGATGCCATACATACTAGGATTTGGGGGTGATTGGGCCACACATACCAGGATTGTGTGGGGTGATGGGGCCACATAAACCAGGATTGGGGGATGAGGGGTGCCATGCATACCAGGATTGGGGGATGAGAAGTACCATATATACCAGGATTGAGGGGTGCCATGCATACCAGGATTGGGAGATGAGCGGTGCAATGCATACCAGGATTGGCGGATGAGGGGACCATGCATACAAGGATTGGGGGGTGAGGGGTGCCACACAAACCAGGATGAGTAATAGGGTGCCATGTATACCAGTATGAGGGGCACTACACACACCAGGATTGGGTGGTGAGGGGGGACCATACATACCAGGTTTGGGGGTGAGGAGACCATGCACACCAGGATTGGGGGGTGAGGGGACCATGCATACCAGGATTGGGGGGTGAGGGGACCAAGCATACCAGGATTGGGGGTGAGGGGACCATGCATACCTGGATTGGGGGATGAGGGGTGCCATACCTACCAGGATTTTGAGTGAGGGGACCATGCATACAAGAATAGGGATGAGGGATACCACGAATACCAGGATAGGGAGATGAGGGGTTCCATGGATACCAGGATTTGGGGATGAGAAGTACCATACATACCAGGATTGAGGGGTGTCATGCATACAAGGATTGGGGGTTGAGGGGTGTCATGCATACGAGGATTTGGGGATGAGGGGACCATGCATACCAGGATTGGGGGTTGAGGGGTGCCATGCATACCAGGATGAGGACTAGGGTGCCATGTATACCAGTATGAGGGGCACTACACACACCAGGATTGGGTGGTGAGGGGGGACCATACATACCAGGTTTGTATACCAGGATGAGGGGTACTACACATACCAGGATTGTGTGGTGAGGGGGGACCATACATACCAGGATTGGGGGGTGAGGGGATGATGCATACCAGAATAGGGAGGAGAGGTACCATGCATACCAGGATTGGGGATGAAGGGTGCCATACATACCACGATTGTGGGTGAGGGGACCATGCATAACAGATTTGGGGGGGTGAAAGGTGCCATGCATACCAGCATTGGGGATGAGGGGTACCATGCATACCAGAATAGAAATGAGGGGTGCCATGTATACCAGGATAGGAATGTGGGGTACCATGCATACCAGAATGAGGGATTGGGTGCCATCCATACCAGAATAGGGATGAGGGGTGCCTTGCATACCAGAAAAGGGATGAGGGGTAGCATGCATACCATGATAAGGGATGGGGGGCCATGCATACCAGGATAAGGTATGATGGGGCCATACATACCAGTATTGAGGATGAGGGAACCATGTATACCAGGATGAGGGATTGGTTGCCATGCATGCCAGGATTGGGGAATTAGGAGGCCATACATACCAGGATTGGGGGATGAGGGGTGTCATGTATACCAGGATGAGGGGTACCATACATACAATAACAGGGATGTGGGGTACCATGCATACCAGGATGAGAGGGATGGGGTGTCATGCATACCAGGATTGGTGGATCAGAAGGCCATACATACTAGGATTGGGGGATGAGGGGTGCCATACATACCAGAATTGGAAAAGGAAGTACCATGCATACCAGGATGAGGGATAAGGTGCCATGCATACTAGAATTGGGGCATGAGGGGTGCCATGCATACCAGGATGAGGGATTGGGTGCCATACATACCAGGATTGGGGGGTGAGGGGACCATGTATACCACGATTGAGGGGTGAGGGGACCAAGCATACCAGGATTGGGGGTGAGGGGACTATGCGTACCAGGATTGGAAGATGAGGGGTGCCATGCATACCATTATTGGGGGGTGAGAAGTACCATACATACCAGGATTGAGTGGTGCCATGCATACCTGGATTTGGAGATGAGTGGAGCCATACATACTAGGATTAAGGGATGAGGGAACCATGCATACAAGGATTGGGGGGTGAGGGGTGCCATGCATATCAGGATGAGGAATAGGGTGCCATGTATACCAGGATGAGGGGTACTACACATACTAGGATTGTGTGGTGAGGGGGGGACCACACATACCAGGATTGGGGGGTCAGGGGACCATGTATACCAGGATTGAGGGGTGGGGGGACCATGCATACCAAGATTGAGGGGTGAGGGGACAATGCATACCAGGATTGGGGGTGAGGGGACCATGCATACCAGGATTGGGGGATGAGGGGTGCCATACATACCTGGATTGGGGGGTGAGGGGACAATGCATACCAGAATAGGGATGAGGGTTACCATGCATACCAGGATTGGAGATGAGTGGTGTCATACATACCAGGATTGGGGGTGAGGGCACCATGCATACCAGATTTGGGGGGATGAAGGGTGCATTGCATACCAGTATTGGGGATGAGGGGTACCATGCGTACCAGAGTAGAGATGAGGGGTGCCATGCATACCAGGATATGAATGTGGGGTACCATGCATACCAGAAGAAGAGATGGGGTGCCATGCAAACTAGAATAGGGATGAGGGTTGCCTTGCATACCAGAAAAGGGATGAGGGGTAGCATGCAGACCAGGATAAGGGATGGGGTGCCATGCATACCAGGATAAGGGATGAGGGGGCCATATATACCAGGATTGGGGATGAGGGAGCCATGCATAGCAGAATGAGGGATTGGGTGCCATGAATACCAGGATTGGGGAATGATGAGGCCATACATACCAGGATTGGGGGATGAGGGGTGCCATGTATACCAGGATGAGGGGTACCATGCATACCATAGTAGGGATGTGGGGTACCATGCATACCAGGATGAGAGATGGGGTGCCATGCATACCAGGATGAGGGGTGCCATACATACCAGGATAGGGATGAAGGGTACCATACATACCAGAATAGGAATGAGGGGTACCATGCATACCTGGATAGGAATGCGGGGTACCATGTATACCAGGATGAGAGGGATGGGGTGCCATGTATACCAGGATTGGGGGATCAGAAGGCCATACATACCAGGATTGGGGGAAGAGGGGTGCCATACATACAAGAATTGGAAAGAGGAGTACCATGCATACAAGTATGTGGGATTGGGTACCATACAGACCAGGATTGGGGGGTGAGGGGACCATGTATACTAGGATTGAGGGGTGAGGGGACCATGCATACCAGGATTGGGGGTGAGGGGACCATGCATACAAGGATTGGGGGATGAGGGGTGCCATACATACCAGGATTGAGGGGTGCCATGCATACCAGAATTGGGGGATGAGCGGTGCCATGCATACCAGGAATGTGTTGTGAGGGGGGGACCATACATACCAGGATTGAGGGGTGAGGGGACCATGCATACCAGGATTGGGGGTGAGGGGACCATGCATACCAGGATTGGTGGATGAGGGGTGCCATACATACAAGAAGTGGAAAGAGGAGTACCGTGCATACCAGGATGAGGGATGGGGTGCCATGCATACTAGGATTGGGGTATGAGGGGTGCCATGCATACCAGTATGTGGGATTGGGTACCATACATACCAGGATTTGGGGGTGAAGGGACCATGCATACCAGGATTGGGGGTGAGGGGACCATGCATACCAGGATAGGGGGATGAGGGGTGCCATACATACCTGGATTGAGGGGTGCCATACATACCAGGATTGAGGGGTGCCATACATACCAGGATTGGGGGATGAGTGGTGCCATGCATACAAGGATTGTGTGGTGAGGGGGGGACCATACATACCAGGATTGAGGGGTGAGGGGACCATGCATACCAGGATTGGAGGATGAGGGGTGCCATACATACCAGGATTTAGGGGTGAGGGGACCATGCATACCAGGATTGGTGGATGAGGGGTGCCATACATACCAGGATTGGTGGGTGAGGGGACCATACATACAAGAATAGGGATGAGGGGTACCATGCATACCAGGATTGGGGATGAGGGGTACCATACATACCAGTATAAGGGATGAGGGGTGCACTACATACCAGGATTGGGGATGAGGGGTGCCATACATTACAAGAATGGGGGTGAGTGAACCATGCATACCAGATTTGGGGGTAAGGGGTGCCATGCATACCAGGGATCAGGGGTACCATGCATATCAGAATAGAGATGAGAGGTGCCATGCATACCAGGATACGAATGTGGGGTACCATGCATGCCAGAATGAGGGATGGGGTGCCATGCATACCAGAATAGGGATGAGGGGTGCCATGCATACCAGAAAAGGGATGAGGGGTACCATGCATACCAGGATAAGGGATGGGATGCCATGCATACCAGGATAAGGAATGAGGGGGCCATACATACCAGGATAGGGGATGAGGGAGCCATGCATACTAGGATGAGGGATTGGGTGCCATGCATACCAGGATTGGGGAATGAGGAGGCCATACATACCAGGATTGGGGGATGAGGGGTGCCATGTATACCAGGATGAGGGGTACCATACATACCATAGTAGGGATGTGGGGTACCATGCATACCAGGATGAGAGATGGGGTGCCATGCATACCAGGATGAGGGGTACCATACTTACCAGAATAGGGATGAGGGTTACCATGTATACCAGGATAGGAATGCGGGTACCATGCATACAAGGATGAGAGGGATGGGGTGCCTTGCATACCAGGATTGGGGGATCAGAAGGCCATACATACCAGTATTGGGGGATGAGGGGTGCAATACATACCAGAATTGGAAAGGGGGGTGCCATGCATACCAGGATGAGGGATTGGGTACCATACATAGCAGGATTGGGGGGTGAAGGGACCATGCATACCAGGATTGAGGGGTGAGGGGATCATGCACACCAGGATTGGTGGATGAGGGATGCCATACATACCAGGATTGGGGGTTGAGGGGACCATGCATACTAAAATAGGGATGAGGGGTACCATGCATACCAGGATTGGGGATGAGGGGTGCCATACATACCAGAATTCATGATGAGGGGTACCCTACATACCAGGATTGGGGATGAGGGGTGCCATACATACCAGGATTGGGGGTGAGGGTACCATGCATACCAGGTTTGGGGGGTGAGGGGTGCCATGCATACCAGCATTGTTGGGGAAGAGGGGTGCCATGCATACCAGAGCAGAGATGAGGGGTGCCATGCATACCAGGATAGGAATGTGGGGTGCCATGCATACCAGAATATGGATGAGGGGTTCCATGCATACCAGAAAAGGGATGGGGGGTGCCATGCATACCAGGATTGGGGGATGAGGATTGACATGCATACCAGGATAGGGATGAGGGGCCATACATACCAGGATGAGGGATTGGGTGCCATGCATAGCAGGATTGGGGAATGAGGAGGCCATACATGCCTTGATTGGGGGATGAGGGGTACCATGCATATCAAAATTGGGATGAGGGGTACCATACATACCATAGTAGGGATGCGGGGTGCCATACATACCAGAATGGGGATGAGGGGTGCCATACATACCAGAATAGGGATGAGGGGTACCATTCATACCAGGATAGGAATGCGGGGTACCATGCATACCAGGATTGGGGGATGGGAAGGCCATACATACCTGGATTGGGGGAAGAGGGGTGCCATACATACCAGAATTGGAATGAAGGGTACCATGCATACCTGGATGAGGGATGGGGTGCCATGTATACTAGGATTGGGGCATGAGGGGTGCCATGCATACCAGGATGAGGGATTGGGTACCATACATACCAGGATTGGGGGATGAGGGGTGCCATACATACCAGGATTGAGATGAGGGGTGCCATGTATACCAAATTTGGGATGAGAGGGCCATGCATACCAGAATGAAAGATGGGGTGCCATGCATACCAGGATTGGGATGAGGGTTGCAATGTATACCGGATTGCAAATGAGGGGTGCAATGCATACCAGGATTAGGGGTGATGGGTGCCATGCATACCCGAATTGTGGGTGTGGGGTGCCATGCATACCAGGATTGGGGATGAGGTGTGCCATGCATAACAGAATTGGGGATGAAGGGTGCCACGCATACCAGGATTGGGGGTGAGGAGCACCATTCATACCAGGATTGGGGATAGGGGTGCCATGCCTACCAGGATTGGGTATGAGGGGTGCCACGCATGCCAGGATTGGGGGTGAGACGCACCATTCATACCAGGATTGGGGATAGGGGTGCCATGCCTACCAGGATTGGGTATGAGGGGTGCCATGCCTACCAGGATTGGGGGATGAGGGGGCCATGCATACAAGGATTGGGTTGAGGGGGCTATGCATACCTGGATAGGGATGAAGGGTGCCGTGCATACCAGGATAGGGATGAGGGGTACCATGCATACCAGGATAGGGATGTGGGGGGGCATGCATACCAGGAATAGGGTGAGGGATGCCATGCATACCAGGATAGGGATGAGGGGTGCCTTGCATACCTGAATAGGGATGAGGGGTACCATGCATACCAGGATAGGGATGTGGGGGGGCATGCATACCAGGATTCGTATGAGGGGCCATGCATACCAAGATAGGGATGAGGGGTACCATGTATACCAGGATAAGGAATGGGGTGTCATGCATACCAGGATAGGGATGAGGGGTACAATCCATACCAGGATGAGGGGTACCATCCATACCAGGATGAGGGGTACCTTACATACAAAGATAGGGGTGAGGGATGGGGTACCATGTGTTCCAGAATAGGAATGAGGTTTAGGTACCATGCATACCAGGATTGGGGATGAGGGGCCCATGCATACCAGGATAAGGATGAGGGGGCCATGCATGCCACAATTGGGTACAATGGAGCCATGCATACCAGGACGAGAGATGAGGGGCGCCATGCATGCCAGAATGGGGTTGAGGGACCCATGCATATCAGGATAAGGCTGAGGGGGCCATGCATACAAGGATTGGGGGTAAGGGGATCATGCATACCAGGATTGGAGGATGAGAGGACCATGCATACCAGGATTGGGAGATGAGGGGTACCATACATACCAGGATTGGGGGATGAAGGGTACCATACATACCAAGATTGGGGGTGAGGGGACCATGCATACCAGGATTGGGGGTGAGGGGACTATGTATACCAGGATTGGGGGTGAGGGGTGCCATGCATACCAGGATAGGGATGAGGGCAGCACATAACAGGATGTGGGAACAGGATTGCGTAGCACAAATACCAGGATGGGGGCAGCACAAATACCAGGAGGGGGGCAGTACATACCAGCATGGGAGACCATATACCAATAAAAATGCTGGCCACCCAGGCGTAGAACGAGTTCAATAGCTAGTGTATTCAGTACAGACCAAATGTTTGGACACACCTTCTCATTTAAAGATTTTTCTGAATTTTCATAACTATGAAAATTGTACATTCACAGTGAAGGCATCGAAACTATGAATTAACACATGTGGAATTATATACTTAACAAAAAAGTGTGAAACAACTGAAAATATGTCTTATATTCTAGGTTCTTCAAAGTAGCCACGTTTTGCTTTAATGACTGCTTTGCACAATCTTGGCATTCTCTTGATGAGCTTCAAGAGGTAGTCACCAGAAATAGTCTTCCAACAATCTTGAAGGAGTTCCCAGAGATGTTTAGCACTTGTTGGCCCTTTTGCCTTCACTCTGCGGTCCAGCTCACCCCCAACCATCTCGATTGGGTTCAGGTCTGGTGACTGTGGAGGCCAGGTCATGTGGCGTAGCTCCCCATCATTCTCCTTCTTGGTCAAATAGCCCTTACATAGCCTGGAGGTGTGTTTGGGGTCATTGTCCTGTTGAAAAATAAATGATGGTCCAACTAAATGCAAACCGGTTGGAATAGCATGCCGCTGCAAGATGCTGTGGCAGCCATGCTGGTTCAGTATGCCTTCAATTTTGAATAAATCCCCAACAGTGTCACCAGCAAAGCACCCCCACACCATCACACCTCCTCCTCCATGCTTCACGGTGGGAACCAGGCATGTAGAGTCCATTCATTCACCTTTTCTGCGTCGCACAAAGACACGGTGGTTGGAACCAAGGATCTCAAATTTGGACTCATCAGACCAAAGCACAGATTTCCACTGCTCTAATGTCCATTCCTTGTGTTCTTTAGCCCAAACAAGTTTCTTCTGCTTGTTGCCTGTCCTTAGCAGTGGTTTCTTAGCAGCTATTTTAACATTAAGGCCTGCTGCACAAAGTCTCCTCTTAACAGTTGTTGAAGAGATATGTCTGCTGCTAGAACTCTGCATGGTATTGACCTGGTCTCTAATCTGAGCTGCTGTTAATCTGCAATTTCTGAGGCTGGTGACTTGGATAAACTTATCCTCAGAAGCAGAGGTGACTCTTGGTCTTCCTTTCCTGGGGCGGTCCTCATGTGAGCCAGTTTCTTTGTAGCAATTGATGGTTTTTGCAATTGCACTTGGGGTCACTTTCAAAGTTTTCCCAATTTTTCAGACTGACTGACCTTCATTTCTTAAAGTAATGATGGCCACTCGTTTTTCTTTACTTAGCTGCTTTTTTTCTTACCATAATACACATTCTAACAGTCTATTCAGTAGGATTATCAGCTGTGTATCCACCTGACTTTTGCGCAACACAACTGATGGTCCCAACCCCATTTATAAGGCAAGAAATCCCACTTATTAAACCTGACAGGGCACACCTGTGAAGTGAAAACCATTTCCGGTGACTACCTCTTGAAGCTCATCAAGAGAATGCCAAGAGTGTGCAAAGCAGTCATCAAAGCAAAAGGTGGCTACTTTGAAGAACCTAGAACATAAGACATATTTTCAGTGATTTCACACTTTTTTGTTAAGTATATAATTCCACATGTGTTAATTCATAGTTTTGATGCCTTCAGTGTGAATGTACAATTTTCATAGTCAGAAAACCTTTAAATGAGAAGGTATGACCAAACTTTTGGTCTATACTGTATATATACAGTACAGACCGCATGTTTACTTCACAGCAAAACCTTCCAAATGCAAGCACCACACCTCAAATCAACTCCAGGCCTTTTATCTGCTTAATTGAGAATGACATAATGAAGGGATTGCCCACACCTGTGCATGAAATAGCCTTAGAGTCAATTGTCCAATTACTTTTGGTCCCTTTAAAAACAGGGTGGCATATGTTAAGAAGCTGAAACTCCTAAACCCTTCATCCAATTTTAATGTGGATACCCTCAAATGAAAGCTGAAAGTCTGAACTTCATCTGCATCTAAATTGTTTTGTTTAAAATTCATTGTGGTAATGTCTGGAACCAAAGTTAGAAAAATGTTGTCTCTGTCCAAATATATATGGACCTAACTGTATATATATACATATATATATATATATATATATATATATATATATATATACATATATATTGTACCCATAAATAAATATTATTCTTGGAAAAAAATATGGTATTGTCGCGTTTTGAATGACCTGACCTATAAAACTGCCCCACTAGTTAACCCCTTTAGTGAACACGGTAAAAAAAAAAAAAAAAAGAAACAAAGCAAAAAACAGTGCTTTATCATCATACCACTGAACAAAAAGTGGAATAAAACAGGATCAAAAAGACGAATGTAAATAAAAATGGTACCGCTAAAAATGTCATATTGTCCTTCAAAAAACAAGCTACCATACAGCTCCGTCAGCCGAAAAACAAAAAAGTTATAGCTCTCAGAATAAAGCGATGCAAAAAAAAAATATTTTTTCTATAAAATAGTTTTTATTGTGTAAAAGCTCCAAAACATAAAAAAAGATTTAAATGTAGTATCGCTGTAAAAATACTGATCCGAAGAATAAAGCTGCCTTATCAATTTTACCACATGCGGAATGGCATAAAAAAACAATTCCTGAATTGTTGGCTTTTGTTTATTCTGCCTCACAAAAATCAGAACAGAAAGCAATCAAAAATTGTTAAGTGCCCGAAATGGTACCAATAAAAACGTAAACTTGTCCAGCCAAAAACAAGCCCGTTCATGTCTTTGTCAGTGGAAATATGGAAAAGTTATAGCTCTCAAAACTAGTCTATACAAAAAAAAAGCGTCTTTTAGTGTGTGACAGCTGCCAAACATAAAAACAAGATATAAATCTGGTATCGCTGTAATCACACTGACCCAAAGAATAAAGTGGTCTAATCACTTATACCACTGCCACATTACAGTGAATGGATCCCTCGGGATTAGGGTTAGGGTTGGGTTAGGGTTAGGATTAGGGTTAGGATTAGGGATGGGTTAGGGTTAGGGTTGTGTTGAGGTTAGGGTTGTGTTAGGGCTAGGGTTGTGTTATTGTTGTGCTAGGGTTAGGATTAGGGTTACGGTTAGGATTAAGGTTAGAGCTGTATGAGAGTTAGGGTTGTATTAGAATTGGGGTTAGGGTTGTGTAAGGGTTAGGGTAGTGTTGGGGTTGTGATTTTTTCAAAAGTAAAGAAAAAAAATGATGATATGGCTGCAAGTGTTGAGAGAAAGTGCTCGCTACTTGAGTTTGCATCGGGTGCTCTGGTATGCACCGAGTATTGCGGGTCCTTGAGTGACATGTTCGAGTCTCCGCCCCATATGTTTTGTGGCTGTTTTACAGCCAAAAAAACCATGCGGGGATTGCCTGTCGTACATGAGAAATCCCTGAATGTTTCTTTTTAGGGTGTCTAACAACCGTGAAACATGTGGGGTGGGGGCTCGAGCATTTCACTCGAGCACCCGCGATACTTGCTGCATACCCGAGTACATGATGCAAACTCAAGTACCGAACACTTGTGCTCAAGACTATTGACAACTTATTCAATATGATGACCTAATGTTATCAAATTCTGTGTCGTACCTCTGGGTTCAAATTGTTCACTATACCCCTTGATAAAATCCTTGAGGGGTCTAGTTTCCAAAATGGAGTCACTTCTGGGGGGTTTCCACTGTTTAGGCACATCAGGGGCTATCCAAAATGCAACATGGTGTCCGCTCTTAATTCCAGCCAGTTTTGCATTCAAAAAGTCACACTTTGCTCCTTTCCTTCTAAACTCTAGTGTGCGCCCAAACTGTGTTTTTTCCCTATATATGGGGCAACGGCGTACTCAGGAGAAATTGCACAACAGTTTTTGGGGTCCATTTTTCCTTTTACCCTTGTGAAAATAAAAAAATTTGCTGAAAAGTTTGATTTTTTTTATTTTCACGGCTCCACGTAGTAAACTTCTGTGAAGCACTTGGGGGTTCAAGGTGCTCGCCACACATCTACAAAAGTTCCAGTCTCTTGTGGAGAGTTTCCACTGCTTAGGCACATCAGGGGCTCCCCAAATGCAATATAGCGTCCGCTAATTATTCAAGCAAATTTTACATTCAAAAAGTCAAATGGCGCACATTCCCTTCCGAGCCCTGCCATGTGCCCAAATAGTGGTTTTCCCCCACATATGGGGTATTGGCTTACAAATACTGACCAAATACTGAATGTGTGAATGTGGACTTTACTCTGGAATTTTGAAAATGAATGATCAGTACTGGGGAGAAAAAGAAGTGTATTTTCATGTGTACTATTTCTTTATTTAAAAAAATTAAATCGACAGTTACTCTTTAAGATTATGCAGAAATTGCACATAGAAGCAGATGTTTTAATACATAAGTTTGAGGAAAACGTTTAATATACTGGTAAAATGCTCACCACATTGAATCAAGTCTACAATCCCTAGGGTGAAATTGGTGATGGATCAAATTAAAGGAATGACTGAATTTACACCTAGAACAGAAAAGCCATTCAAAATTTCATTAGTAACACAGTATACAAACAAAGGAGGTGTTTTAACAAGAATCAGTGAAGACACTGGGACATTTTAAAACAAGACAAATCCATAGAGGATTTATTACCAAAACATTCTTGCCTGGCTTACAAATGGGCCCAAAATCCTGGCAGTTTAGCAAAGTATCTTGTGTAAAAGATTCAATTAAATCTTCCAAAATAGCAATTCTCTAGAACTAACTGATTTTTACCATTATAAGAAAAATGTAAAGCATACATCTAACAATAAGATTATTAAGCAATCACTTGTTTAAAAAATATGTGAAGCAGAAGGAATTTTTAAAAATATTAAATTGTTCAAAGGGCATTATATATACACTGTGTTCCAAATTATTATGCAAATAATATTTTCTCAGATTTTCCCAAATTACCTATATGAATTGCAGTCATTGTAATTTTCCAGTCAAATAACTATTAGAGTACAATTGAAAGGTTTTTGTACAAACTGCCTGATAACAGTATATTTAAAAAAAAAATAAAAAACTCAAACTGCACTCAAAATGCATGTTCCAAATTATTATGCACAGCAGAGTTTTCAACCTTTTCATTTTAATAAAGACCAAAAAAATGGTCAATTTTGAAATTATAAGCATTAGCAGGTTATTACAAACTGAAATCAAACAGTTTTAAACTCAAAACTTTATTCAAGGTGATGTTACATTTGCACATAGGACCGCATGTTCGAAAGGAGCTTCTGAACTCTCTTGTCCATTGAATTTGTCAGGTTTTGGATGGTTTCTGCTTCAATTGTTTAGCATGAGGACAGAATACCCTCCCAGAGCTGTTGCTTAGATGTGAACTGCCTCCCGCCATCAAATACACTCCTTTTGATGATGCTCCAGAGGTTCTCAATGGGGTTGAGGTCAGGGGAGCATGGGTGCCACACCATAAGTTTGTCCCCTTTTATGCCCATAGCTGCCAGAGATGCAGATGTGTTATGTGCAGCATGAGACGGGGCAATAGCTCGCAATATGGAAATGAGAGGGGATACTTCTCATAACTGTGTTCAAGTGGTAGGAAGAGGACAGGATCCCCAGAACATGATGCAGGAACAGATGTTCAGCATGCAGAAGTCAATTGAGCGGTTGGAAGAAAAGCTGACTTGAATGACAGCTTGGGAAAACCCCATTGACTGCCCGAGGGTTCAGTCCGAGTATGTCGGCACCTTCACCCCCTTCAAAATATTTGCCTTGGGAGAGACGGGGGCAGGAGAGACCCCCTCGTGTGGGGATTGAAGGGGCCCGTGTCAGTTGAAGATTAAATGATCTCTAAAAGGCCTAAAGTTAAAGATGACACATTTCCTTTGTATTATAACAATTAAAATACTGAGTATATATATTTTCATCTTTTACATTTTCAAAATTACAAAAAGTAAAATGGGCCAATGCAAAAGTTTGGCACCCTGTATAGTTAGTACCTAGTAGCACCCCATTTTGTAAGTATCACAGCTTATAAACACTTTTTGTAGACAGCCAAGTGTCTTTCAATTTTTGTTCGAGGGATTTTCATCCATATTTCCTTAGAAAAATCTTCCAGTTGTGTGAGATTCCTAGGTCGTCTTGCATGCACTGCTATTTTGAGGTCTAGCAACAGATTCTCAATGACGTTCAGCTAAGGGGACTGTGAGGGCCATTGTTAAACCTTCAAATTGCTCATTTTGAGGTAGTTTATTGTGAAGGATGATGTGTGTTTAGGATCATTATCCATTGGTAGAAGCCATCCTCTTTTCAACTTCAGCTTTTTTTCATATGGTGCTATGTTAGTATGAAGAATTTATTGAAATTTCATTGAATCCATTCTTCCCTCTTCCCTTGTAGTGTTCCCAGTGCCATTGGCTGCAACACCACTCCAAAGCATGATTGATTCATCCCCATGCTCAAGGGTTGGTGAGACGTTCTTTTCCTTAAATTCTGTGTCTTTTTTTGTCCACACTTTGACCATTGTGGCCAAAAGAGCTCTATTCTAATATCATCGGTTCACAGGACTTGTATCCTAAGTGTATTAGACTCCCTTAGATGTTCTTTTGCATATTTCTGATGCTGAATTTTAGGGTGAGGATGCAGGAGAAGTTTTCTTCTGATGACTCTCTCAAGAAGGCCATATTTGTGCAGGTTTCTATAAACAGTAGAACAATGTACCACAACTCCAGAGTCTGCTAAATCTTTCTGAAGGACTTTTGCATGCAAGCAAGGAGTCTGATTTGCCTCTCTAGAAATCCTACGAGCAGGTTTCACTGAAATTTTGCTTGGTCTTCCACACCTTATCTTGACCTCCACTGTTCCTGTTAACTACCATTTCTTAATTACATTTCGAACTGAGAAAAAGGCAACTTGAAAATACTTTAGCATCTTGTAGCCTTCTCCTACTTTGTGGGCTTCCATCATTTTCATTCTTAGTGTGCTAGGCAGTTGCTTAGAAGAACCCATGGCTGCTGTTTTTTGCCACAAAATTAGAGGAGGCTGAATTTATATAAAGCTGTGAAAATTGCATTACCTGGCCTTTCCTAACAATGATAGAGAACATGTCATAACCTTAGCAGGCTAAGGTCTGAAACCTTGGTTAGATTTATCTGAGCATATAAAGCTCAAAGGGTTCCCAAAACGTTAGCATTAGTCAATTTTCTTTTTTGTAATTTTTAAAATGAAAAAAAAAAAAAAAATTTATTTTAGATTTAAAATACAAAGGAAATGTGTCAACATTAACTTTAGGCCTTTTAGAGATCATTTCTAGAGATCTTTCGAGGTTCGATTCGGTTCCGATCAATGACTTTCTCGATGTTTGCCTAACAGTTCGCCTAATAGCCAAAGTAAATTGGGAGTTTGCATCAAGTACTTGGGTGGATGGAAAGTAAAATTTACCATAAAGACATTTTATTATTAGACCCCTTTAAGAAATTATGCAAATATAAAGTCACTTGGAAATAGATATGTAGTAAATCAGTGCCTCCCAATTTACTTTGGCTATGTAATTTGCCATGCAAATAGACAGCGTGTCTGAAACTCTTAACACATCAGGATGACAATCAGAGTGTCAGATATTAAAAGTAAAATACCCCTGTAGTCTGTGTGCTAAATAGGCATAATTTAAAAAAAAAAAAATCATTATTCCTATCAGGAATTGAACTCTAACAATGTAGTTTGAGAGGCTAATGCCTTACCATTGACCTATCCAGTGAAGTGATACTAACTGATAGCTTTTCTTGTCTTAGGACATCAACCATGAAAACACTCAGGTTGACTAAAAGTCATTGTGATTCTGATTCTGATGTTTGAAGAAAGTCACACATCAGACTCACGCATCAAAATCAAACATCATTTGAGTTTGGCTTGTTTGCAGTCTGTGCATAAGTCCCAATGAGTTATAGACAAGTTTGCACTGAAAATCATATAACCAAATAGAACTCCTAGGTTTTAAGAACTGAGTTTATAGCTTAGTGGTTAGTGCACTGGCTTTGGGACACAGAATTTCGGGTTCAAGTCCCATCAGCGATCAGTTACTTTTGTTTTTTTATTATTATAGTTGCAAAAGTCACCTGTCAGAATCACTCGTCAAAATCACTCGTCAGAATCACTTGTCAGAATCACTCATCAAAATCACTTGTCTGAATCACTCGTCAGAATCACTCGTCAAAATCACTCGTCAGAATCACTTGTCAGAATCACTCATCAAAATCACTCGTCAAAATCACTTGTCAGAATCACTCGTCAAAATCACCTGTCAGAATCACTCGTCAGAATCACTCGTCAGAATCACTCATCAGAATCACTTGTCAGAATCACTCATCAAAATCACTCGTCAAAATCACTTGTCAGAATCACTCGTCAGAATCACTTGTCAGAATCACTTGTCAGAATCACTCATCAAAATCACTCGTCAAAATCACTTGTCAGAATAACTCGTCAAAATCACTTGTCAGAATCACTCATCAAAATCACTCGTCAAAATCACTCATCAGAATCACTTGTCAGAATCACTCATCAAAATCACTTGTCTGAATCACTCGTCAGAATCACTCGTCAGAATCACTCGTCAAAATCACTTGTCAGAATCACTCGTCAGAATCACTTGTCAGAATCACTCGTCAAAATCACTTGTCAGAATCACTTGTCAGAATCACTTGTCAGAATCACTCATCAAAATCACTCGTCAAAATCACTTGCCAGAATCACTCGTCAGAATCACTCATCAGAATCACTCAAAATCACCTGTCAGAATCACTCGTCGGAATCACTCGTCAGAATCACTCATCAGAATCACTTGTCAGAATCACTCATCAAAATCACTCGTCAAAATCACTTGTCAGAATCACTCGTCAGAATCACTTGTCAGAATCACTTGTCAGAATCACTCATCAAAATCACTCGTCAAAATCACTTGTCAGAATAACTCGTCAAAATCACTTGTCAGAATAACTCATCAAAATCACTTGTCAAAATCACTCGTCAGAATCACTCGTCAAAATCACTTGTCAGAATCACTCGTCAGAATCACTCATCAAAATCACTGATCAGAATCACTTGTCAGAATCACTCATCAAAATCACTTTTCAAAATCACTTGTCAGAATCACTCATCAAAATCACTCGTCAAAATCACTCGTCAAAATCACTTGTCAGAATCACCCGTCAGAATCACTCGTCAGAATCCCTCGTCAAAATCACTCGTCAAAATCACTTGTCAGAATCAATCATCAAAATCTCTTTTCAAAATCACTTGTCAGAATCACTTGTCAGAATCACTTGTCAGAATTACTCATTAAAATCACTCGTCAAAATCACTTGTCAGAATCACTTATCAAAATCATTTATCAAAATCAGTTCTCAGACAGGGTATTTAGCCTTAAACTGACATCATTCTGATGTTGGATTTTGATATCTGATCATGTCCTAAAATGGACACTGTATGCCTGATGTGCTGGGAGCCCTGATAACTCATACAACAGCTCAAGCTGCTTTTCTGCTCAGTCACACTCAGGTAGCACAAACATCAGTTTCATAGACAACTACTAGTAGAAAAATTTAAGGACAGTGTAGGGATTGTACTCACTTAGGTGCGGTGGGAGACAAAATGGTGATATGTTCCTTTAAATGTCCAGGACAGTTTATTTTCTTCATAAACGGGTCAAAAGCAAAATGCAAACAAACAGCCTTAGGTACAGGCAAAAACAAAGAATACAGTCCTTTTAGCAACGTCTCTAGTTAACCACGCTGTGGTCACACAGGCTGGTAGGCATCCATTACATTGCCGAGTCTGGAGACAACTAGTGATGAGCGAGCATACTCGCAAGTACTCGGTACTCGCCTGAGCATCTCAGTACTCAAGATGCTCAGAGGTCGCCGAGTACATACGAGATGCTCAGGCAGATGCTCGGGTCCCCTCTTTAGAGCGCAAATAAACATGCAGGGACTGCCTGCCACTCACTGTAATGCCAATGCCATGTTGGTTGTGGCATTACAGTGATTGGCTGGCCGCACAGCCTCATCAGGTCTATATCAGATCTGGCACCACTGTGCTCGTCAGTCTACTGCACAATCAGGCTGTGTATGGAGAGGTGCTGCTGAGATAGGGAGAAATTTAGATTTGTATTAGGTAGTGTAGGGAGAAAACAAGTACATTAGACATATCCATCTCAGCAAGCAGTCCTTCTGAGGACTAATCCTTCTGCAGAGATATCAGGCAGGCAGTGTATATAGGCTGGCAGGCAGTGTATATAGCAGATTGCAGTGCATATAGCATAAGAGGCTCCATTTGAGTTCTGCCTACTGCTGCTGTTAGACATTTCTAGACAAAGGCCCAGGTCTCAGGGGCCAGGAATGTTTTTTTTTGGACCTTAATCCTCATTATTTGCTTAAAAAGCAATCCAGAGATCACCGTTTTTCTGTGCCATTTGCTTATTGGAACTGCAGAATAGAGCCAGGTCCTTTCTATATTACAGCGCTAAAAATCCAGTTATTTAAAATTGTGGTTTGTCCGTCACATGGATCACATATAATTGCGCTGAAAATTCTGCCATTTTTGGCCTCCATTCTAATTTTATTTCAGTGTGTCAGCAAAGTTTTTGACACCGGTTTGCTGTTCAAAATAGTTACCTACAGGACAGGTATTTAAAACTGTGGTTTGTCCGTCACACTGATCACATATACATTTCCAGAACATTCTGCCATTTCTAGCCTCCATTCTAATTTTATTTCAGTGTGTCATCAAAGTTTTTGACATCAGTTTTCTGTTCTAAATAGTTACCTACAAGACAGGCATTTACTGTGGTTTTCTCCGTCACACGGATTACATATAAATTCGCTCCAAATTCAGCCATCTGTAGTGAGCTTGGAAGATATTGTCCTCCATTTAAAATGAGCAAGGCATGTGGCAAGGGATGGGGGACTGGACGTGATGGTGATAGTGCATGTAGAGGTCGAGGCCGTGGGCAAGTTGAAATTGTGCCACAACAAACATTAGCATCTTCTCGCCCGACCTTCCTGTCCCAATTCCTAGGGGACAGCAGTACACCACTATATAAACCAGAGCAGTGTCAAAAGGTTGTTGGTTGGATAGCGGATAAAGTTTCCAGCCACTTTGCCACCACCACCACCACCACCCTGTATTCCACACGGTCAAGTCTCAGTAGCCGTGAGTCTGGACTGCATTCCTCCCCCTGATCCTCCTTCCTCCCACCATGCTGAGTGCCCGGAGACAACTGATCCCACACTTGGACACTCAGAAGAGCTGTTCACTTTTCCATTTATAGATTTGGGCCTCTCGCCCTGTCCACTTGAAGGGGGCAAGAGGAGATCGCATGTAGCGATTCCCAAATACTTGAGCAGCCACAGTCACACGAAGGCGATGGTGAGAAAGTGTCACAAGGCGGACGATGATGAGACACAATTGCCAGAAAGTCAGGAGAAGGACCAGGGTGTGGAAGTGGAAGACAAGGTGGTGGATGATATAGTAACTTACCCAACCTGGCAGAAGGACATGTAGAGCAAGGGTAGCAGCACACAGGGGAAGGGAGGCGTAACACCCCAACAGGCAGGAAGAAGCAGTGTGGAGGCTGCAGATAGAAGGAAGGCAACCGTTCCCCGTAACACCAACACGAAGGATGTTGCCAGTACAACTGTTAGGTATTCCCAAGTCAGGTTGTTTTTTAAAGACTCTGCTGATAACCCCAAAAAGGCCATTTGCACCACCTGCCAGGCCAGCATCAGCAGGGGTGGCAAAACTAGCAGCCTGACAACCACCTGCATGATCAGGCACATGGCAGCAAAGCACCCGACTTTGTGGGCCGAACTTCAGGGTCCAGGAACAGAGTCTGCGTGTGGCACCACTGATTCTTCCGCTGTTGGGCATGCAAGCCAATCTCCTGTCTATGGTGCATGCAAAGATGCCTCATGCCATGCATCTGTCGTTGCGCAATCTCAAATAGCAGCATCAGGAAGCACGTCCACATCCATGTCCCAGCGCAGCGTTCAGTTGTCCATACCCCAGTCCTTGGAACTCAAGTGCAAATACGCAGCCAACGCCCCACAGGCCACACTACTAAATTTCCACATTTCATGACTACTTGCGCTTGAAATGTTGCCTTTTAGGCTTTTAGAGATGGAAGCACTCCGCAATCAGATGGCTGAATATGCTTAGATGACAAACCGCACAATGCTGAAGAGCTGAGGACAGCTCTGGAAGAGCAGCCAGATCTGTGGCTCACACGGCTGAACCTACAGCCAGGCATGGTCGTGTGTGACAATGGCCAAAACCTGGTGGTGGCTCTAAGGTGAGGCGAGCTCACACCCGTACCATGCCTAGCCTATGTACTTAAACTCGTAGTTTAGCAGTTTCTCAAATCCTAACCGAAGCTGCCGAAACTGCTTGTTAAAGTACTCCGCCTGTGTGCCCATTTTAGAAAGTCACCTACAGCTTCTTCCACCCATGCCATGTTTCAGCAGCGTTTGAAGCATCCAGCTCACAGACTGGTGTGTAATGTCCGCACGCGTTGGAACTCTACACTGCAGATGTTGGGAAGGATTGGTGAGCAGAAATGGGCAGTTGTTCAGTACCGGCATCAACAAGGCCGTCAATATTCAGTTCAGACTTCACACATAAGACCTCAGGACTGGACATGGATGTCAGACATACATTACAGACAAAAAGTTTGGATACACCTTCTCATTTAAAGATTTTTCTGTATTTTCATGACTATGAAAATTGTACATTCACACTGAAGGCATCAAAACTATGGATTAACACATGTGGAATTATATACTTAACAAAAAAGTGTGAAATAACTGAAAATATGTCTTATATTCTAGGTTCTTCAAAGTAGCCACCTTTTGCTTTGATGACTGCTTCGAACACTCTTGGCATTCTCTTGATGAGTTTCAAAAGGTAGTCACTGGAAATGGTTTTCACTTCACAGGTGTGCCCTGTCAGGTTTAATTAGTGGGATTTCTTGCCTTACAAAAGGGGTTGGGACCATCAGTTGAGTTGTGCAGAAGTCTGGTGGATACACAGCTGATAGTCCTACTGAATAGACTGTTAGAATTTGTATTATGGTAAGAAAAAAGCAGCTAAGTAAAGAAAAATGAGTGGTCATCATTACTTTAAGAAATGAAGGTCAGTCAGTCCGAAAAATTGGGCAAACTTTGAAAGTGTCCCCAAGTGCAGTTGCAAAAACCATCAAGCACTACAAAGAAACTGGCTCACATGAGGACCGCCCCAGGAAAGGAAGACCAAGAGTCACCACTGCTTCTGAGGATAAGTTTATCCAAGTCACTAGCCTCAGAAATTGCTGGTTAACAGCAGCTCAGATTAGAGACCAGGTCACTGCCACACAGAGTTCTAACAGCAGACACATCTCTACAACAACTGTTAAGATATACAACGAAGGAAAAAATACGATCAAAGCTACACAGCAGGTAGTTAATCATAAAATCTAGCTTTTATTAAATATATGATATGTCAGTAACCATATAATATAGAAGTAAGGACTACCTGGACAGAAGGCTGGCGGCAGGAATGCTCACATGTGGACCGCGCGTCCACCCCGACGCGCGTTTCGGCGTTACCTTCTTCAGGGGTTACTGACATGGGTATCTTGTTTACAGTTGGGCAGCACTAGCTGACCACCAATGATACACTACTTGGACTTATACAGTAGAGATCTGCTGATCAGGAGCACTAGTGTTTATACTATATTTTGGTGGGTGTTTCACATGTGGACTTCTGTGTCCATTGAGCATGATGGTATTTTAAGATATTTTTTGTTATGTACGTTGTGCACTGTTTCTGCCATACTATGAGATGCATTCTTTTTATATCATATATTTAATAAAAGCTAGATTTTATGATTAACTACCTGCTGTGTAGCTTTGATCGTATTTTTTCCTTCGTTGTATATGTATGATTAGCGTTTTGTCTACAATAAATGTCATTAGGTGCTAGCCATGGAGCTCTAACTATTAGTTAATATGCACCTGCTGAGAAACTTCTATTAAACAACTGTTAAGAGGAGACTTTGTGCAGCAGGCCTTCATGGTAAAATAGCTGCTAGGAAACCACTGCTAAGGACAGGCAACAAGCAAAAGAGAATTGTTTGGGCTAAAGAACACAAGCAATGGACATTAGAGCAGTGGAAATCTGTGCTTTGGTCTGATGAGTCCAAATTTGAGATCTTTGGTTCCAACCACCGTGTCTTTGTGCAATGCAGAAAAGGTGAACGGATGGACTCTACATGCCTGGTTCCCACCGTGAAGCATGGAGGAGGAGGTGTGATGGTGTGGGGGTGCTTTTCTGGTGACACTGTTGGGGATTTATTCAAAATTGAAGGCATACTGAACCAGCATGGGTACCACAGCATCTTGCAGCGGCATGTTATTCCATCCGGTTTGCGTTTCGTTGGACCATCATTTATTTTTCAACAGGACAATGACCCCAAACACACCTCCAGGCTGTGTAAGGGCTATTTGACCAAGACGGAGAGTGATGGGCTGCTACGCCAGATGACCTGGCCTCCACAGTCACCAGACCTGAACCCAATCGAGATGGTTTGGGGTGAGCTGGACCGCAGAGTGACGGCAAAAGTGCCAACAAGTGCTAAGCATCTCTGGGAACTCCTTCAAGATTGTTGGAACACCCTTTCCGGTGACTATTTCTTGAAGCTCATCAAGAGAATGCCAAGAGTGTGCAAAGCAGTCATCAAAGCAAAAGGTGGCTACTTTGAAGAACCTAGAATATAAGACATATATCCAGTTGTTTCACACTTTTTTGTTAAGTATATAATTCCACATGTGTTAATTCATAGTTTTTATGCCTTCAGTGTGAATGTACAATTTTCATAGTCATGAAAATACAGAAAAATCTTTAAATGAGAAGGTGTGTCCAAACTTTTGGTCTGTACTGTATGTATCGTCCTCCAAAACTTTGAGGACTCCACCAAGATGGAGAGCGGCAATGAGGTAATAATTAGCATCACCATCCCACTTCTCTGTCTTCTGAAATGCTCTCTGCTCACAATCAAAGAGGATGCATTGCAGGCGGAGCACCATGAGATTGAGCAACGAACCATACAGGGTGATTACACACAGCCCTGCCTCATCTCATCCCATCGTGGATTGGGTGACAATGAGGAAGAGGAGGAGGAGGAAGAACAGGAGCTATAGACGGTACTACCTGCACAACTGTCATACCGTTTGTTCAGTGTGGATGGCCTAAGTACAGGGAGGAGGAGGAGAGCATGGTCCGTCATCCTCTTGATGAGGACACGGAAGTCTTGCCTGTTAGTTGCCTGAGTTTATGTTGCGCTGCCTTTCCCATGACCCTCGCGTTCTCCAAATTTTGGGTGACAGTCATTACTGGTTGGTGACACTTCTAGACCCACGCTACAAGGAGAACTTTATATCTCTTATTCCTGAGGCGGACAGGTCTACAAAATGGGTCAGTACCAGAAGGCCCTTGTTGTGGAACTATTAAAAAGATTCCCATCTGAAAATGCTGGCGGTAGTGGTCACAGTTCGTTGGACAACCAAGGAGTACAGCTGAGAGAGACACAACTTCAATCCAGCAGAGGCAGAGGAACACTGTCAAAGTTCTGGGAGAATTTTCTCAGCCCCTCCAATCACTCAGGCCCTGAGGTACCTTGCCGACTGTACCAACATCCTCCGTGATTCCTCTGTGCCTTATAATTATTGGGTATCTAAGTTGGATACATGGAATGAACTGGCTCTCTACACCTTGGAGGTCCTGGCCTGCCCTGCCACTAGCTTTTTATCAGAGCGGGTTCTTAGTGCCGCTGGTGGAATTATTACTCATAAGCGCATAACTGAAAATGCTTACAGTCTGACTCTTATAAAATTGAACAAGGGCTGGATTGGGCCAGACTTCTCAACACCACCAAATGATAGCAGCGTAACATAAACTCAAATCCAGTTTCTTTTTTTGGAAGGTGTATTCCCATGCACCTCTTCACACCCACACATGGGTATACGTTTCCTGATTTTGGCTATTTACTCTTGTCCTCCTCCTTCTCCTCATCCTCATCCTCCACCACCATATCACCAGGGTGACCTTGGTCCATGACCCACATAATTTTTTTTAAAGGATGTTTATGATGCCCGTAAAAACATTTTTTATGCAGTATGTTCATGTATACCCCCCAGGGGTAAATGTTTGTCAGTCCATACACTTAGTGCATGCGCATTACAAGTATAGGAGACCCGTTCCTTTATAATGCGAAAACATTTTATGAGGCCCTCCTCCACGTCTCTTCCAAGGGGCATTGGAGTGCCTCCCAATTTTTGGCAGCCCTTGCATTCACTGCACAGGCCAACACTATGGGAGACCCACTTCCTAATGATGGGAGCATTTTTTTTTCAGGAGGCCCTCCTCTACGTCTACGTCTCTTCCAAGGGGCATTGGAGTGCCTCTCAGTCATCAACCGATACCGAGACCTCAGATAGTGAACATAGAACAAGAAACTTCAGAGGGAGAAATATAAAAAGAGGGAGAGGAAGGGATCAATTTAGGGGACAAAATAAATTCCAAACAAATGAGAGTGGTCTTTTTTTAGAAACAAATTAACCACTGTAAAGTCAGATGGATCCTCTGAGAAATATGAAATAGAGGGACAAGTTATCAATCTATCATCCCATAACCTAATGGAGATTGAGCTCTCTCTGTGTTAAAAGGTCTGTCATTTGTCCCTTCGTCAGATTTTGATCTTCTTGACACTGTCAAAGATCTTAATCTATTTGCACACAAATATAAGTGGAGGAAGCTTTTTCTGAGACAAGATAACATGCTGAGTAAGGAATTGGGTGTTCCAACAGATATGATAACTGAAATAGACTTCTAGAAAGCCCAGCTTTAGGAGGCCCCAAACGATGGGGAATGGACAGGTCTCAAGAGAAAAAGCACAAAAATGCCACCCCCACAAAATGAAATGTCAAATATAGACATTTTTGTTAGCTTGGTGTCTAAAGATCTTGAGACTCTGAACATATCCAACATCTATTCCAAGTTCAACTGCATGAAAGGAAAATATGGCAGTGAGGGGTTTGGAACAGAAGCACCACATTGTAATAAAATCTTCAGACAAGGAAGGCAATGTGGTGGTTCTGGGTGTTGATCAGCACCGACAGATGTGTATCAACATTTTGGCAGATGGCACAGGATATGCAAAATTAACAGTCAATCCTTTAAAGGTGTTTCAGGCAGAATTTAAGATAATTCCTAAGTCCCCTAAAAGGAAGACCCATAGTGTCGGGAATCAATAGCTTCTG
Source organism: Phyllobates terribilis (assembly GCF_046119375.1). NCBI lineage: Eukaryota > Metazoa > Chordata > Amphibia > Anura > Dendrobatidae > Phyllobates > Phyllobates terribilis. The sequence continues at coordinate 452,558,745 of NW_027362764.1, forward strand.
CCAAAATGTTGGACAGTAGCTGGATCACATTCTGAGACCCTTTGTTTCTCTCTGCCCTCATATACCAGGAACACGACAGATCTCTTAAAATTGAAAATATCTCAGTCGATAGAGAAAGCCTATTAGTAAGTATAGACGTGGAGGCACTGTATTCGTCCATTCCACACAGTAAATGGTTGGAAGCTGTAAACCATTTTCTATCCACAATGGGCCAACAATTTGCATTACACAATGAGTTTGTGCTTAAAATCTTGGAGTTCTGCCTCACAAGGAATTTTTTTGTTTTTGACTGGGTCTTCTACTTCCAGCTCAGGGGCACAGTGATGGGGAGCCCTTGTGCCCCCTCGTTTGTCAACTTTATCCTGGGCTGGTGGCAGAGAGGATGGTCTTCAGTGAGGAGAACGAAAATGTGTCAGCTAATGGGAATGTAGAGATGTGGGCCCGCTGTATAAATATAGATGATAATTTTGTCATATGGCATGGCACCACTGAAGAATTATTATTATTGTCAATGGTCTTAACAACCATTCCATAGGACTGTGGTTCACCTATGAGTGCAGCGCAAATAAATTGGCTGTCCTTGACGTGTTGATCTAGAAGACCGAAACGAGCCTTCAGGAAACCTGTACATAAAGGAAACCTACCTCTACTAACATTATTTTAAGATGGGAAAGTAACCACCCGGAACCGTTAAAAAGAGGCATACCTAAAAGCCAATATCTTAGAATATAGACGTGGTGTTTCAGGTGGTCCTCATACGTCTTGGAATATACGATGACATCGTCCAGGTACAACAGGACCGTCTCGAAGTTTCTGTGGCCCAGACAACACTCCATTAATCGTTGGAAGGTTCCTGGTGCGTTTCAGAGTCCGAACGGCATGCAGGTGAACTCGCTAAGTCCCATCGGGGTGGTGAATGCGGTCTTCTCCCGGTCCGCCTCTGCTACAGGAACCTGCCAGTACCCGCTAGTGAGATCCAAGGTAGAGAAGAAGTTAGCAGATCTTAAAGCAGCCAATGACTCCTCTATCCTTGGTAAGGGGTACGCATCCTTGTGTGTGATACGGTTGATTTTCCGGTAATCTACACACATCCTCATGGTGTTGTCTTTTTTTTTGACTAAGACTAGTGGAGCTGCCCAGGGGCTACAGCTATCCCTAATCACCCCAGCCTCCTTCATGTCTCTAAGCATCCCCTTGGCGTGTTGGTAGTGGGCAGGGGGTACGGGTCGATACCTCTCTTTTATAGGAGGATGGTCTCCCGTGGGGATGTGGTGTTCTACCCCCTTGACTCGCCCGAAGTCTAACGGGTGTTTACTGAACACTCTCTCGTACTCTTGAACCACCCGATAGACTCCTTGTTTCTGGTGTGCGGGAGTGGAGTCAGTACCCAGATGTAGTTGCTGACACCAGTCCTCCATGTTTTTCTTAGAGCCGTTACCTTCCTCCGGGTGAGATGGAGGCAAGGGTTCCACAGATTGTATAGAATTTTGGTTAATGGTATATAATTTGGCTAGCGTGGCATACCGGGGCAGGTACACTTCCCTCTCCCCGATATTTATTATGCGAACGGGCACCCTCCCATGGCGTACATCAACCACCCCCCGTGCTGTCAAAATGGTGGGCCTACTGTCCGAGTAAACTGGTTCTACCATTGCCTGGTAATCCCTACCTCTCATGGCAATAGGAAAAGGGTCACACATTCTTACGCTACCAATCTCACCGCCGGAGAGTTCCACCTGTTGCCGTCGCATCAGTGCCCGGATCTCTTTCTGGAGCACCCGCTGCTCGCCGGAGCTGGCGTTCTTGGCAACCTGCTGTAAAAGGAAAATCACCTCTGCAAGACAATTTTCAATTACATTAGTTCCTAGAGTTATTTTTGGGTGACTCTCATGTTTGTCAATATCTACAATGATCAGTCCCTGTGCTGCCAGTTCGACTCTACCGATTTTGATGGTCACCTCTTTAAATCCGATCTGTGGCACGGGCTGGCCATTGCTGGCGATGATACTCAAGTCGTCGTCAGGGTAGCGGGTAATATCCGAGTCATTCCAGTACTGCTTAAAGAGCACGTACGGGATGGTGGTGACCTGTGACCCGGTGTCCAGTAGGGCACTCATGGGAATGCCATCCAGTACCACAGGCAAGACTGGACGTCCTCCCAGATATCTGTCGCGCCAGTTCGATGGGCCTGGTGATCTTTTTCCTGGGGGTTGGCCCTCTACCCCAGGTTGTGCCCGTTTAAAGAACAGTACCTTGCCATATGTCCGGGTTGATTGCAGCGGCGGCAGATGGGTAGTCCGTCCTCGCTGTATCGGTCACTGGGTCTTCCTCTGGCCGGTGGGGTCCTCCTTGGTCGACGCCACGGGATGTCCTCCGGTCCGGATGCCAGCTGGATCTTCCCTGGGGTGGAAGCCTGTAAAGACTGCACAGTTCGGGTTAGCGCAGCAACGCTCTTAGCTAGCTCTTGGACCTAATGGTGTAGGTCTGGAGCCGGGTCATTGTCCAAAGCCTGCGCATCAGCTCCCACAGGCCCTGCCGACAAAGGCGCCGCCTCCTGGTGGTAAGTGATAGCAGGGCGCCTGTAGATGTAACTGCTTAAATGAGACATTGTTCCAGTTACAGGCTAATGATATGCACGTTAGATTAATAAATATAGGTTATCCAGAGAGAATACTGAAAAAGGCTTACAATCAAACTAAATTCTAAATCAGGTTGGAACTTCTGGTCCCCAGGAGAAAGGAGAAAGAAGAGGACAATATAATTAGCTTCATAACCACATTCTCAAATGGGTCAAAGAAGGTGAGAAATATATTCAATAAACACTGGCCCATCTTGACAATGGACCCCGAATTTAAAGTTAAACTGGGACAACATCCAAAAATCACTTACCGCAGGGGAAGATCCTTTAGAGACCAACTCGTAAAAAGCCATTTTTCAACATTGAAACAAAATACCTGGCTGAGTCGAGATCTCAGGGGGTGTTTCAAATGCGGAGGTTGTGTGGCATGCCCAGTAATGACAAAAAGCAAGACCTTTAAATCTAGCATTACACAAGAGGAACTTACCATAAACAGTTTTATCAACTGCAAATCCCAGGAGGTCATCTACAAAGAAACGTGTGATTGCGGGCTCGAATATGTCGGTAAGACAAATAAAGTGCTAAGAAGAAGGTTGGGTGACCACCTTAGCGACATAGTGCATAGGAGAGACACGCCCCTAGCAAAGCATATTAATAGCATACATGGGGGATCCAAAAAAGCGGTAACATTTAATGGTATAGAGAAAGTCGAAAACCCTTAAGAGGGGACAATTGAGATCGGCTGATCCTACAACGAGAAGCAAGGTGGGTCTTTAAGCTTAATACTATCTCCTCGCTTGGTCTTAATGAACAACTAAACTTTGGATGCTTCTTATAGACAACTGTGGTATTGGCCACTTTCATCTCACCTGTCCATAAAAACCCAAACTATATCTCCCTTTAGGTCAACACATGTGGTTGGCAATTGTTAGATGTTCGCAAGAGGAAAATTCCTGATGAAGAAGTCGGATGACTTTGAAACATGTTGATAATAAAACTGCATTGCTACCAATTATGTCTCCTGAAATCTTTCTTTGGATTATTATCAGCAGCAGAGAGGACCCACTCATTCCTACTTGACACTATACTGGTTTCCTAACCCGTGGGGCTGCAGCAGATGACATTTCTGAGATCCAGCAATCAATGTGTATTACATAACAGAACCAGGTGAGCACCTTTCACCTTACTGTCTCTGATCATTGGATAAGACCCTATTGCGCTTTTTTGTTCTCCAGTCTTTGCAACAACTTTTGTAATTTAAAGGGGTATTCCCATCTCCAAGATCATATCCCAATATGTAATAGGTGTAGTAATAATAATAATATTAGCAAATGCCTACAATTAGAAATGTAGTATAGTTTTTCTGACACACTATGTCTCTTTCCTTATGTGCAGGTATTGCAGGACCTTAGGTATCCATGGTTAAGACCACTGATATAGTGATAGTTAGTTAGCTAGTTGCTAGTGGTCGTCACAATTGATACCTAAGGTCCTGCAATGCCTGCACATGAGGAAAGAGACATAGCGAATCTGAAAAGCTATACTACATTTCTAATTGGAGGTATTTGCTAATATTATTATTATTACACCTACCTACATGCTGGGATAGGATCTTGAAGATGGGAATATCCCTTTAACATAGTAGTCTTTGCACAGTTAGGCACATCTATATCATGACCCTAAAATTGTGATGTTTAAAAAGCCTGTCGATTTTATTCTATACTCTAATTAAAAGTTTAAAATGATTTATTAAGAAATAGAGGATTGTTTGAGCAATGACAGTAGTAGGACTGTCAGTATTTATTTTGTAAAGGTTTAAGAACACATAATTTCCACACATCAGACTATTTTATAGACATACCTTCAGTTAAAAAATACACAAATATCCAACTGATACAATTTTTCTCACTTGCAGTATAAAGTTATGGTATCATTATGAAATATGTTTTAATGTTTTTGCAAAAATAAGTTAGGGCAATTGGTAAGAAAAATTTTTATAGAAAAAGTAATGAACCTCTAAAATTATTTGTCATTTAAATACTAATTTGGATATTTTTTCTTTATTTAAAGATTTTCTTTACAGATTGGCAATGGATGATAAGAGTCATCTGTGTCTTTTTGCTTTACTAAGCATTAGCAACATAATTGACAGAAGTCCTGGAGGGTTTTGTCATTTGTCAAACTAATTAATGGTCAACTAAAATTTAAATCCGCACTAAAGGTCATAGATGTTATTTAATAATAATGAGTGCAAGAGAAGTAATTGCCAAGTAACAGCCCTAAAACTAAACTACTTCAATACAAACTGCTGTTGCCATGGACAGAATATGTAATGATACTGAAAAAAGAAATATAGCTCTTGTAAATTTAGATTAAACTAAATGAACACACTTTCCAACAACAATATGGTGGTAAGTGTATTACTATATATATATACTAGAAATTGAGCCTGTTCTACACCCGGGTGGCGAGCATTTTTATTGGTATATGGTCTCCCATGCTGGTGTATGCTGCCCTCATCCTGGTATGTGTGCTGCCCCCATCCTGGTATTTGTGCTGTCCCCATCCTGGTATTTGTGCTCCCCAATACTGTTCCCCCATCCTGTTATGTGCTGCCCTCATCCCTATCCTGGTATGCATGGAACGCCTCATCACTATCCTAGTATGCATGGCACCACTCACCCCCAATCCTGGTATGCATGACACCCCTCACCCTTTATCCTGGTACGTATGGCACCCCTCATACTCAATCCTAGTATGCATGGCACCCCTCACCCCCAATCCTGGTATGCATGGCACCCCTCACCCTCAAACCTGGTATGCATGGTACCCTTCATGCCTATCCTGGCATACATGGTACCCCTCATCCCTATCCTGGTATGCATGGCCCCCCAGATCTCTATCCTGGTATGCATGGTACCCCTCATCCCCCAATCCTGATATGCATGGTACCCCTCACTCCTGGTATGCATGGAACCCATCGCCCCTCAATCCTGGTATGTATGGCACCCCTCATCCCCAATCCTGGTATGAATGATATCCCACCATCCCCAATTCTGGTATTCGTGGTACCCTCACCCCCAATCCTGGTATGTATGGTCCCCTCACCCCCAATACTGGTATGCATGGTCCCCTCATCCCCACTCCTGGTATGCATGGCACCCCTCATCCCCCAATCCTGGTATGTGTGGTCCCCTCACCCCTAATCCTGGAATTCATGGCCCCCCTCATCACCTATTCCTTGTATGTATGGTACCCCTCATCCCCCAATACTGGTATGTATGGTACCCCTCATCCCCCAATCCTGGTATACGTGGCCACCTCATCCCTCAATCCTGGTAAGTATGGTTCCCTCACCCCCAATCCTGGTATGCATGGTCCCCTCATCTCCACTCCTGGTATGTATAGTACCCCTCATCCCCAATCCTGGTATATGTGGCCACCTCATCCCTCAATCCTGGTATGCATGGTCCCATCACCCCCAATCCTGGTATGCATGGTCCCCTCACCCCAAATCCTGGTATGTATGGTACCCCTCATCCCCCAATCCTGGTATGTATGGTACCCCTCATCCCCCAATCCTGTTATGCATGGTTCCCTCATCCCCCAATCCTGGTATGCATGGTCCTCTAACCCCCAATCCTGGTATACATGGTCCCCTCATAACCCCAATCCTGGTATACATGTTCCCCTCATCCCCCCAATCCTGGTATGTGTGGCTCCCTCATCCCTCAGTCCTGGTATGTATGGTACCCCTCATCCCCCAATCTTGGTATGTGTGGCTCCCAAATCCCCCAATCCTGGTTTGTCTGGCCCCCTAATCCTGGTATGCGTGGTACACCTCATCCCCAAATCCTGGTATGCATAGTACCCTCACCCCCAATCCTGGTATGCATGGTCCTCTCACCCCCAATCCTGGTATGCATGGTCCCCTCATCCCCACTCCTGGTATGCATGGCACCCCTCATCCCCCAATTCTGGTATGTGTGGTCCCCTCACCCCCAATCCTGGTATGCATGGCCCCCCTCATCCCCCAATCCTTGTATGCATGGTACCTCTCATCCCCCAATACTGGTATGTATGGTACCCCTCATCCCCCAATACTGGTATACGAGGTCACCTCATCCCTCAATCCTGATATGCTTGGTCCCCTCACCCCCAAGTATGCATGGTCTCCTCACCCCCAATCCTGGTATGTATGTTACCCCTCATCCCCCAATTCTGGTATGTATGTTACCCCTCATCCCCCAATCCTGGTATGCATGGTCCCCTCACCCTCAATCCTGGTATACATGGTCCCCTCATCCCCCCAATCCTGGTATGTGTGGCTCCCTCATCCCTCAGTCCTGGTATGTATGGTACCCCTCATCCCCCAATCTTGGCATGTGTGGCTCCCAAATCCCCCAATCATGGTGTGTCTGGCCCCCTCATCCCCCAATCCTGATATGTGTGGCACCCCTCATCCCTTTCACGCTGCACACATACAAAAAAAATAAACACTTATACTCACCTTTCTTCCCTGTGCTCCAGCGCTGCTGTTTCCTGTTCTACCAGAGGCCAGGGGAGGAGTGCGGTGCCGGAGCACCGCGCTGTCCAGCACCATTTTGCTGATGACACACTGTAAATGTGTCTTCAGTAAAATGGTGCCGGATAGCGCTATGCGCATGCGCTGATTCCGACGCCTTCACTCAGCCCCCGGTCTCTGGCCAGAAGAGAGGCACCGCAGCAACGCTCTTCCCGGTCAAGTAAATATGTAAGTATGGCGCCAGAGATCGCGGTATGCATTCAGTGTCTACGCATACCGCGATTTCCAGCGCCATACACTCATCTTACCTGTAACGGCTCCATGCGCTCTTCTGTCTGGAGCCAGACTGCGCGTCGCGCATGAGCAGTCTATAGAGGCTTCAGACGCAGGGACGCTTGGCCGATTATATTATGCATACATATATATACAGTGTATATACAGTTAGGTCCATATATATTTAGACAGAGGCAACATTTTTCTAATTTTGGTTCTAGACATTACCACAATGAATTTTAAACAAAACAATTCAGATGCTGTTGAAGTTCAGACTTTCAGCTTTCATTTGAGGGTATCCACATTAAAATTGGATGAAGGGTTTAGGAGTTTCAGCTCCTTAACATGTGCCACCCTGTTTTTAAAGGGACCAAAAGTTATTGGACAGATTAAATAATTGTAAATAAAATGTTCATTTCTAGTACTTGGTTGAAAACCCATTGTTGGCAATGACTGACTGAAGTCTTGAACTCATGGACATCACCAGACACTGAGCTTCCTCCTTTTTTATGCTCTGCCAGGCATGCACTGCGGTGGTTTTCAGTTGCTGCTTGTTTGTGGGCCTTTCTGTCTGAAGTTTAGTCTTTAACAAGTGAAATGCATGCTCAATTGGGTTGAGATCAGGTGACTGACTTGGTCATTCAAGAATATTCCACTTCTTTGCTTTAATAAACTCCTGGGTGGCTTTGGCTTTATGTTTTGGGGCATTGTCCATCTGTAGTATGAAACGACGACCAATCAGTTTAGCTGCATTTGGCTGGATCTGAGCACACAGTATGGCTCTGAATACATCAGAATTAATTCGGCTGCTTCTGTCCTGTGTCACATCATCAATTAACACTAGTGACCCAGTGCCACTGGCAGCCATGCATGCCCAAGACATCACACTGCCTCCGCCGTGTTTTACAGATGATGTGGTATGCTTTGGATCATGAGCTGTACCACACCTTCGCCATACTTTTCTCTTTCCATCATTCTGGTAGAGGTTGATCTTAGTTTCATCTGACCAAAGAATGTTCTTCCTGTACAGTGCTGGCTTTTTTAGATGTTTTTTAGCAAAGTCCAGTCTAGCCTTTTTTTTCTTGATGCTTATAAGTGGCTTGCACCATGCAGTGAACCCTCTGTATTTACTTTTATGCAATCTTCTCTTTATGGTAGATTTGGATATTGATACGCCTACCTCCTGGAGAGTGTTGTTCACTTTGTTGGCTGTTGTGAAGGGGTTTCTCTTCACCATGGAGATTATTCTGCGATCATCCACCACTGTTGTCTTCTGTGGGCACCCAGGTCTTTTTGCATTGATGAGTTCACCAGTGCTTTCTTTCTTTCTCAGGATGAACCAAACTGTAGATTTTGCCACTCCTAATATTGTAGCAATTTCTCGGATGGGTTTTTTCTGTTTTTGCAGCTTAAGGATGGCTTGTTTCACCGGCATGGAGAGCTCCTTTGACCACATGTTTACTTCACAGCAAAACCTTCCAAATGCAAGATCCACATCTCAAATCAACTCCAGGTCTTTTATCTGCTTAATTGAGAATGATATAACGAAGGGATTGCCGACACCTGTCCATGAAATAGCCTTGGAGTCAATTGTTCAATTACTTTTGGTCCCTTTAAAAACAGGGTGGCACATGTTAAGGAGCTGAAACTCCTAAACCCTTCATCCAGTTTTAATGTGGATACCCTCAAATAAAAGCTGAAAGTCTGAACTTCAACTGCATCTGAATTGTTTTGCTTAAAATTCATTGTGGTAATGTCTAGAACCAAACTTAGAAAAATGTTGTCTCTGTCCAAATATATATGGACCTAACTGTATGTATATATATATATATATATATATATATATATATATATATACAGTATATATATATATATATATATATATATATATATATATATAACGGTCTTTGTGCGCTTTAATAAAAATTGCCCATCTTAAATTTTGTAGATATAAATGATTTGAGCAAATGTTCAATTTTTTTCAACAAGAGGACAGTTTAAATTTGCGCTATTGGTAGTGAGAAGAGTGAAAGCAGGAGAGGTTTTTGTTAAAAAGAAAAACTTTTATTGATACAGACAAGTGGAGTACTTACAATATTATTTTGGGAGTAGTCTAAACAGTGATATATAGTGATATCACGGGATTGGATACATAGATAACATTAGATAAAATTAAGTTTTAAAATTGGTAGATAAATAAATAGATAAATAAATATGTGCTTTCTAGTTCCCCAGGGTCTTGGAGTACTAGATTGGAGTTGATGGTTTGGGGGACAGAGGTTCGTATACCTAGTAGGAGAAATGTGGGGTGTATTAGTTTGATATTTCGACAGCCAATGGAGTATTAGTTCGTTTTAGTTTGGTACATATTTTTATATTTTTACCTGCTGTGCTTGGTTGGTAGGTCCTTGCAGTAGGTAGGGTGATTTGTTGGCGGTGAGCTGTGGTGGTACCTGTGGTGGAGGACGTGAGGTACCTAGGGTAGAGAACAAAATTGCTGGAATCGTGGGGGTAGGTGTTCAGTGGTCAGTGGTTGACCTAACTGTGAGTGAGTTGTGAATTACCTGCTATTGGTATGGCAATCAGCAGGCTGTATGGGCGGTTGTACGGCTGTCTTTCTTGGACTATGGTCCTGTTGTGTTGGGTTCTTCCAGAGGTTTGTCTAGGAGAGACGAATGGGATAATACCCAATTAGTAGGGACAATGAAAGATACTGGGTTACCTGGTGGGTGGGCTATAAGGGGTACCAGAGAGAGTCCAGTGATGGTGTAGAGGTAGGGTCCGTTGAGGTTGATTGGGATCAGGTTGTCCTCGTTATGTGGATACAGCAGGGGGCTCTGGCTGCTTTTTCGGAGTAGGTCTAGAGGAGAAAATAGGGTAATAACTGATTAGGTCCTATGATAAAGTACACAGTCTATTTAGTGAGGTGCCTTGAATTACCTGTTAGGTTGGTTACAGGGGGTGTCCAGAGATATCTCAGGGTAGATATGGGATACTGGTAATGGTCACCATTGGGTGGATGCAGCAGGAGGCTCTGGCTATATCAGTGGTGGCCAGAGGTGGCCAGCCTTCTGTTGGCGAGAGTTGTTAATTATAAACAAGGTTATGGGCTGGGATACAGACAGGGTGGTCAGTAGTATTTGGTTACTTTGTCCGTACCTGTCTTGGTATAGAGTTTAGGGTAGGGAAAAGGTTCTGGAGGTCGTCACCGTATTGGTGGGGTGGGTGCAGCAGGAGGCTCAGGCTGAGAAGTCAGTGTCTGGTTGTCGGATCCAGCGGTAGCTAGTGGCTGGAGCTGCAGGATCAGATTGTGGAATCTGGCTGCAGGTACCGCGGGGAATAGTAAAGAGTGTGGTCCGCAGAATCTTTAGTGGTTCCGGTGGGGCCTTGGCCCAATCCTACTTACAGTCCGTAGTCCAGCGATGGCGTCGAGAGATGGCAGGGGCCCGGAGTGAGAGCGGAGTCCCAGCCGGTGACTGCCGCGAGCTTACGTACTTCCGGGTAGAGGGAGGGAGAGAGAGGGGAAGACGCGCTTCTCGTGGAAAGCGCACGAGAGGAGCAGCGTGGCATGCACTAGGTACGTAGGCCTGTTGGCGCCTCCTCTGCTGGGTTTAGGAGCAATCCAACGCATTTCTACAGTTGCGGCTGTCTTCATCAGAGATGGTCTGACCCAGTCTGGTGGTGTCCTTATATACCTGGGGGTAGTGGTGTCATTGATTGCTTGTCAGTCATTAAACACAAATAGTTCTTTTTCACTATTCAGTCCCCGCGGTCTTAAGGTGTTTAGTTTAAAGATCCATTCACTCTCTTTCCTTGACATGCTTTTAATAAAATCTCCTTGTCTCCAGTGTTTGTGGACTATTTGTATGCCTACTACTTGGATTCCTTTTGTAGACCCGTTATGTTTCTCCATAAAATGTTTAGAGAGAGGATGGCCCGTGTATTTGTTTTTAATATTCCGCAGGTGTTCGTTGATCCTAATGTTAATAGGTCTTTTTGTTCTACCTACATACAGTTTCTCACACGGGCATAATAGCCCGTAGATGACCCCTGTGGTATTGCAAGTTATAAAGTCTGTGATGGGGTATATTTCTTTCTGGTTGCTGACTGTGTGTTGTTTTAGTGTATTTAATGTTTTACACATCTTACATTTTTTGCATGGGAAGAAGCCTTTTAGTTTTTGTTGGAATGGGGTCTGTGGTTGCTTTTGGATAGTATTATTTCTCACGGTGGGCGCTATAATCGACCCTAGGTTACGTGCCTTTTTAAATATAAACTTAGGTAAGTTTGGCACCTGGTCCCCAATTATCTTGTCATCTTTTAATATGTGCCAATGTTTTTCTATGATTTTTCTAAAGATGTGAGTGTTGGCAGAATAGGGTGTGATAATAGGGATAGTGGTATTGAGCCTAGGGTCATTTTGTTCTTGTTTAGTTGCGTTTACCTCAGTTAGGAGGTTGTGTCATGGTATTTTGGCTATTTTTTCTTTTGTGTTTCTGAGGAATTGTGCAATATATCCCTTTTCCAAGAATTTATTTGTGAGTAGTTTTGCTTCCATATTGAATTCTTGGGGTTTAGAGCAGTTTCTGTGTAGTCGCAGGTATTGGCTGCGGGGGACGTTGAGTAACCAGTTGGGGAGGTGGCAACTATCTATTGGAATGTAGCCATTAGCGTCACTTGGTTTATGATACATGCGGGTCCGGATGCAGTTGTCCTCAATGTAAATGTTGAGGTCTAAAAAGTTAACTGTAGTGGTGCTGGTGGTAGATGTAAATTCCAAGAAAAAATCGTTCTTATTAATTTCCTCTATGAATGAGTTTAGTGATGATTGGTCACCTGACCAAATGAATAGGATATCATCAATGAATCTTCGCCATAGGACCAGGTTCGTATGTGGGAGGCCTCCGGGGTGTATGGCTAAAGATTCCCATCGGCCCATGTAGAGATTTGCATAACTGGGTGTGAACCTGGTCCCCATGGCGGTGCCCAACTGCTGGGAGTAGTAGTCCCCCTCGTATAGGAAATAATTGTGCGTCAGTATAAATAACATGCAGTCCGTAATGAATAGTGTTGAGCCACCCCCGTAGTGTTCGAGTTCGGTTCGTTGAACACCCATGTGTTCGCCGAACTGTTCGTCGAACTGTTCGTCGAACACCTTCGAACACCGTTAAAACCAATGGCAGGCAAACAAAAACACATAGAAACACATAGAAAACACCTTCAAAGGTGTCCAAAAGCTGACAAACTGCTCAGAAGACACAACTAACACATGGAAAAGTGACAAGTACATATAGTCATGCGAAAAGAAAAGAGGTGGAGGAGTAAAAGGAGGGGGAGACACAGATATAGGCATGTCATGCCCTTCTAAAATCCAAAAAGTGAGAAGCCGACACGGCCAGTCCGTTCCTGCCTGTGCCACCTCTGTGTCGCCGGGTTTGTGCCAGAGCCGCGGTGGACCCTGACGGCCAGCACCCCTATCCCAATACTGGTGCCTGTCCGCCGGTGGGTCGAGGCCCCCCACGGTGGGGGGGAGTAACATCTGCAGAAGAAAGACCATCTTCCAGCCAAACTAAGATGTCGACTTCTTTTCGTGGACAATGTGATACGATCCCATTCTTACGGACACGCCCATCGCTACAAATTCTAGTTGAGGCACAAAAACAGCAGGTGCTTCAACGGATATCAAGTGCTCCTTCAAGTGGGCTCTCCATCACCTCAATTTCAACATCACAAATACTCCAGTCCTCAGAGGTGTCACTCCAATCGCACTTGCTTCCTCACAGCTCCCAAGTCTCCAGCTGCCCGTCTGAGTATGGGGTAACACAGATG